>NC_072797.1:73982500-83982500 GCF_028583425.1 Eublepharis macularius
TACTGGATAAAATCTTTTAGAGCGGTGGACTGCCTTTATTCAAACACAGAATTCCAGTATTAAACAATATATATCATCTTTCCGAGCAGATGTGTTGTTGTCTTTATAGACGGAGTATTGTGGCTTTCCTTCATAATGATCCATCAGTACTTCAGAGTGCTAATCAAAGATGAGTTTCCTAGAAAGTTCTTCAGAGTAGTCTGTGAAAACACTTCAGCTGTCAATGGCTTTTCCTTGGATCTTTTCCTTCCTTTTACATAATTGGGAGTAGGTGAAAGGTGTTTAATGATGACCCCTTTTTAAATAGCTGTTGGGTTGGATTCAGTGACTCCCTCCTACTTAGAAAGGGTCTTCTTCTGCCTGAACAAGGCACCTTCCACTGGAAGAAGACATCTTGATTAACGGGAGATAGTCATTGGATCCAACACTTTAATTTTATGGCTCTTTTGTGAGTTCTGTTATTTTTTAATGTTTTTATGTTGCATCGAGGTTTGTGATCATTTTGTTTAAATCAGTCACCATACATATTTTTTGTTCATTTTTCTCCCCTGAACAGCAGCTCCCTTCCCCCATCACAATCCCCGTCTGTGCCACATCTCAAACTACGTGCAGAGTGTAAAACTACACTTTCACAGTTTGAGCCAGGGGTCTCAACAGAGGGAATTTCCCATATAAATTAGTTGTTGAAGCATATGCTTGGCCTCCTCATTCAGATATTTAATTGCAGTAGATTACAGGATACTGTGAAAATAGAAAATATCTGTCATACTGTGAATGATATTAAAATACCCATGTGCTAGGGAACATCAATGTTGATAATTCAGAAGGTGCATTTGTCTCATGAATCCAGCTGCTGTGGAGAAGAGCTTTGCCACAGCAGGTAATTGTAATGATTGTACAGGATGTGCATAATTAGGTAGACTTCATTACTTTTGTGTTAATAAATTAAAATAATTTAAGAACTTAATGGCTAGAAATCTGCACCAGGTGCTAATGGGAATAGTTTTCCCACCTCTAACTTGTTGAGATCTGAAGTTTTCTGATTGTTTAGAATAACACTAAACTCAAGTCAATCCATTACTTTTAAGTAGCTCCTATTTTACAAATCTGATTTCAAAACTAAGTTAATGCAATATTTTCCCTAGTGAGTATGCAGTTATGTTCACCTATATTTTCCTCATTAAATTGTCTTTTTTGCCAAATAATGAATTGATAAGCAAGATAGAGATAGCAAGTCTTCATTTATTCTTGTTTTGTCTTTATATTTCAACTTTCCATTTCTTTAGCCATTGACTTAAAGAATGGCTGTGGAGAGTTATATCAAGGACCTGCCCGTGGAAAAGCAGACACCACTTTTACATTGTCTGATGAAGACTTCATGGATCTGGTACTGGGCAACATCAATCCACAAAAGGTATGGACTTTGTTAACACTGCAACAGTAAAGTATTGCCTATTATCCTGAACATTAATGTCACAGTAACAAGGCCTGGTTCATAGATAATTAAATAAACAGTTACAAGAACCCCAAAACCGTTACAGTATCAACTTGTTCTATGTTATATAAGTATAATTGTTAGTCATCTTGTAAAAAAGAGCAAGGTCCAGGAGCTCCTGTAAGACTAAAAACATTTGTGGTAGGGTATGAGGTTTTGTGAATCACAGCTCACTTCTTCAGATACAGCTAGAATATGAGTCTATCTGTCCTTATATCTTGGAGAGTGGAGTGATTACAGAAGCCGAATGATAATAGCCAGTGAATGACAATAGCAGGCGTGATAGGATTGTTAGTCATCTTGGAAAACATCGCTATCAATCTTTATTCTACTAAAATATATTTCATAGAATGTTTCATAAATCATATGTTACAATTTCATGCATACATGGAAAACTGAATGTGTACCTCAAGATAGAACTGGATACCCCTGAAGGCAAGAACAAGTCAGTCATCTCATCATGATTGCTGCTATAAGCATTTCCTTGTTTTCTTCAAACAAAGGGGACAGTTTTGGCTGTGCAAAGGGACATATGTAAAGTTGTCCTGTTGATTTGAATAAATAAACCTTATACGTGCAGGAGTTCCATGTGAATATTAGAGCTTTTTATCATTCTGGATCCCAAGTTTTGTTCTGATGAGAATTGCCTAGTGGAACTTACTTATGGTACAGGACATTCATTTTCTGATGAGACTGATTTGACCAGCAGTAAAACTATGAAAGATAGTAGCTAAGTAACTTTTTTTTAATAACTTTCTGGTATTTATTAAGGTCCCATTTTAACTGTATTCTATTTTTATTATCTTAATAACTGTATTTTATGCTTGTAAGATAGATTTCTATTTTTACCGTTCTTAACTTTGTATTGTGACGGCCTTTGGCCATATACAATTAAAGCTACTGCTGCTGCTGCTGCTGCTACTCCTGCTATGCCTTTCTCAAGTTGTCTGGTGAGCTTTCTGAACTTGGTTAAAGTAATCCACTCTGATTGGATCAGAATATCCTCCAGTCTAAGAGATTTGGCAGTGTGGTTATTCTTGGGCTTGGAAGGAGCTGACAGCCTGACACTAGCTGTCTAATAGTTTTATACAGCTGATCTAGATGTTAACCAAATGACATGGGAAAATTACATTTTTGCAGTGTCTACAATACCCTAGACGGTCTACAACTTGAATGTTTAAAATTACTCTGTTTCTTTCCTTTAGTTGAAGGAGGTGAATCCTGGTGATTTCAGTAGGTTTGACCTTTGTTCTGTTATTTTTTTTAAATTTAGCCTTCTGCTTAATTCCTGCTTAATGGCTCTCTTGTGAGTGTTTTTTTTAAAAAGCAGCTCTGAGAGATCAGACTGACTTTCTAACTGTTTCCCCCATTTTCTTCCTGTAGGCATTTTTCTCTGGCAAACTAAAAGTTAAAGGAAACATCATGCTGAGCCAGAAACTGGAGACAATTCTCAAAGACTACTCGAAGCTGTGAATTCCCTGCAGGATTGAATTAGCCTAGGGAGAAGAAAGGAACTGTTTCCTCTACAGAATGACAACCTAAAACCTTATGCAAATACTGCATTAGATAATTTCTGATAGACTTTACTACTAATGTGCAAGTTGCCTTGATTCTTAAATTGGAATAGCTTATGTGAATGTGACACAGGCTAATGAGGTCTCTTTTCTTTCTTCTTCAGTGTGAGCCTTTATTTCTTCCTTTATATTTACTCCTCAGAATTTATTACAATTAAAACCTACATAATATATTTCTATATCAATCTAAAAGGAATTAAATAAACATACTTTGATACCACCCTCATGCTTCTGGTTCTTTTTATTTATTTCTACTGATCAAGGGTGGAAACAAAAGTGTCATTTTAGTTTAACACCCAATATTTTCCCCAGTGGATTAAAGCCTCATTTTTTCCCAACATACCCCAAACATTTCCATCTGCCTATTTGGAAATCATTTCACTTGCCTTCTTGGGGCTACCTTCTTCCCCTATCAGATTTTCTTGCCTCTCAGGGTTACTTCTGTCAGTTCATTCCAAAACTTCCTGATTTTTTCCATGCTTACCAAGCTCTTGAATCTGGGAGACATCTGCATTTGTTCCATACAAAAGTCTTTAGGGGTTCCCTATATCTGATCTCTGTAATTCTGTACAGGGCTAGAGTCCTTCTGACATAGAGCAAATAAGGGTTGGAGGTTTGGGAACTGAAGGGGACAGTGCCAGGAGTCAGTTCATGAGCCCAAATAGGGTGAAATTGAGATGTCCCTAAAAGGGGAAGGGGATAATAAGGGAGATATTTAATAGAGGTGTCTTGATCACAGACATAGATCCTGTATGTGGTAATTGGAAGTGGTAATTGTAACAGCCTGTTTCAGGAAAAAAACAGTTGATGAGGTTTAGTAGTCACTGATAGTTTGAAATGCCAGTTCTTGGTTAGGTAAAATTTTTCCAACAATCCCTTTAATAGGATGGTATCAGATGTGATCTCACTTCTTGACTTCCGGTTTGGGATTCATGGAGGTCTAACGCAGCTCCATTTGCGGAGCTGACCGGACTGCCGTTTTAACCGGCCGGAGGGGTGAAAATAACCCGCGGCCGACTGCTCTCAGGCGGGGAGCAGGCAAAGAACGCTCAAGACCCTAGGGTGAGTTAGATCTCGGACGAGGGGGGGCTCTAATCAATGAGTCTCCCCCCCGATCCTTGAGGTCCCACCTTGCGACGGGTCGGCTATAATCTCTGCGGCAGTTTTGGGGCCAATTCGGCTGGCATAAGACCTACATACCCAAGCTTCGATCAGGGAGGGAAGTTGAGAGGAGAATTCAAGATCGAAACAGCGATTACAACCCGAGAAAGTTGAAGAGAAGGTAAAGATCGCTATCTCTTGAAACGGGACAGATTGACAAAAACAGAGAGGAAAGAAAGTAGATTTCTAAACTGCAACAGACTAGTGAAAAGGAGGGGAAGACTCGGCAGGAGTTGTATTTTAAAAGAGACTAAGTTTAAAGAAGTTATTACAAAAATCGGACTATTGTTTTGAATACCTGTGGTTTTGGAGCTGTGGGAAAAAGACACCATCGCGAGACCTGCTGTGGGAAGACGGGAGACAGGAAGTGCGTAACAACAATAGAGTGGCTGGAGAGAAGCGGCCCTTGCCGAAGGACAGGAAGTAGGGAATCGCCATTTTTGAAAGGGGAAGGGTCGCGGCTTCAGCGGAAGAGGAAGTAGGCCATCTTGGATTACAACAACATAGAGAAACCATAGAGAAAAGACGCCCGACATTTTGGATATTTAAAAATTTAATTTTGGCAAAGATTGGGACATTTGAAAAAAAGGAAAACGTTTAATTATACGCCACGGAGCTAAGGAAGAGAGCAGATTCGTGGGAGCGAGCTAAAGCAAGCCCCACGATGTCGAAAAAAGAGTGGCAATCGGCAATAGAAAATCTGGACAAAAAACTTGTAGACATGATGAAAGAACTTAAGGACACAAAATTGGAGCTTATCAAGGAGGTTAAAGAAGTTACACAGACAGTAAAGTCGGAGCTGTCAGAAGTGAAAAAAGGCGTGGAAACGATTAGTAGTGAATTACAAGGAACGCAGCAGAGAGTCAAAACAGTAGAAGACGCGATGGAGAATTTAATAGACACGCAACAAACAGAGATGAGACTGGTGAAGGGGAGGATGTCAGTTGCAGAAACTAAACACATGGAGAAGCAGCTTCGTTTTCGTGGACTGCCAGAAGTGGAAGGGAAGTCAGCGCAAGAACAGATGACTGAGGTGTTGGCTGAATACCTGGGGAAGGAGGAGGAGGAAATTGTGGCTATCCTAGATGTGGCGTACCGTGTGAACTCGAGAATTGCAACCCAGAGGAAATTACCAAGGGATGTGATTGTGCAGTTTACAACCAGAAATATGAAAGAGAGGATTGTGACAAAACAATTTCAAGATCCATTGGAGATTGATGGCAAGACGATTATCATAATGAAGGAACTGCCCAGATCAGTGTTATTGGACAGGAAAAAATATGAAGTGCTAATTCAGACTTTGAAGGACATGAATATCAGGTACAGATGGGAGTTACCGGAAGGAGTGTCCTTTGAGTTTGGAGGGGCAAAAAAACGCATTAGATCTGAGCGGGAGATGGAGCGATTTATTAAGGACAATGAAAAAGACTTACCAACAAAACCATGAATATGGAGTGTAAAGTATTATCTTGGAATGTAAATGGACTAAACTCACCGAATAAGAGGAAAAATATTTTTCATTGGCTACTAAAACAAAAATGTGATATTGTTTGTTTGCAGGAGACCCATATCAGAAAACAGGATGTAAAATACTTAAAATCTGGAAAATTGGGCAAAGAATTTGTAGCGGCATCCAACAAAAAAAAAAGAGGAGTGGTGTTGTACATAAAAGAGGAGCTGCAGCCAAAATTTGTTATGAGAGATGTGGAAGCTAGATTTGTAGCAGTGGAATGTAATTGGAATTTAAAGAGAGTGTTGGTAGTCGGACTTTATGCACCTAATGGTGCAAAGGAAAGCTTCTTTGAGGATTTAAGGAAGCACTTAGACGATTTTGTATATGACCAGATAATTCTTGCTGGAGACTTCAATGGAGTGACAGATTTGGAACTAGACAAAAAGACTACAACAGCACAAAAGAAAAGAGGACTATTGCCAAAGCTTTTTTTTGAGTTGATTCAACAAGAGACTCTCGAAGACGTATGGAGGAGAGAATATCCTAAAACCAGACAGTTTACTTTTTATTCTGCAAGGCATCTTACATTATCAAGAATTGATATGATCTGGGCCTCAAAAGACTTAGCGTTATGGACTAAGGAGGTAGAGATAATGCCGATGGTAGGCTCAGATCACAACCCAATTATGTGGAAATTTGGAAAAAGGAGAAAAAGGAAAGCCTGGAGAATAAATGAGGACTTGTTACAGGAAAGTGAGAATATGGAAATATTGAGAAGAGAGACAAAGTTTTTCATACAATACAACGTGAATAAAGAAGTACCAACCAGCAAAGTTTGGGACGCGTACAAGGCGGTTGTAAGGGGCATACTAATGGACTTAAATGGCAGAGCAAGGAAAAAGAAAGAGGAGAAAAGACAAGAGATTGAGGAGAAAATAAAAGCCAAAGAAGCACAGTTAAAAAAGAGACCAGGTAAAAAGAAAATATACCAGGAAATCAAAATTCTTCAAGAACAGTTAACAGCAATGAGTAATAAAGAATTGGAGTGGAACCTTAAAAGACTGAATCAAAAAGCGTTTGAGGGCGCTAATAAACCTGGGAAATATTTGGCATGGCAATTGAAGAGGAAAAGGGAAAAGAAAATAATAAATAAAATCTGTGAAGAAAATAAAACGTACCTGGAGCAGACTACCATTAGTAGAGCCTTTTATAAATTTTATGCTAAGCTGTATAACAAAAAAGAAGTAAACAAAGAATCAATAGCATCATATTTGGAGAAAACTAAACTTCCAGAAATCTCGGAAGCTTGGAGAAATAAGTTGAACAGTGAAGTAACTGATGAGGAAATAAGTAAGGCAATACAATCCGCAAATCTAGGAAAGGCGCCAGGGCCAGATGGACTTACGGCTAAATTCTATAAGACAATGGCCAATGAACTGGCACCATTCCTAAAAGAGGTGATGAATGGAGTTTTTAGGGATCAAAGGATTCCAGACACTTGGAGTGAAGCGAATATATCATTGATCCCAAAAGAGGGCCAAGATCTGACTAACGTGAAAAA
The DNA here is from genome assembly GCF_028583425.1 of Eublepharis macularius. NCBI lineage: Eukaryota > Metazoa > Chordata > Lepidosauria > Squamata > Eublepharidae > Eublepharis > Eublepharis macularius. The sequence continues at coordinate 73,989,745 of NC_072797.1, forward strand.
TTACAGACCTATATCATTACTTAACAACGATTACAAAATTTTTGCGAAGATATTGGCGGAGAGACTGAAGGGGTGGCTCTCGGAAGTCATAGAGGAGGAACAAGCAGGCTTTTTGCCAGACAGACAAATAAGAGACAATTTAAGGACAGTGATCAATGCTATTGAATACTATGACAAGCGTTGTGATAAAGAGGTTGGTTTCTTCTTTGTGGACGCTGAAAAAGCGTTTGACAATTTAAACTGGGATTTTATGTTTGCCACTATGGAAAAGCTACAACTGGGAGAAAGATTCATCAGAGCAATTAAAGAAATTTACAGAGACCAGACTGCAGCAATTGTAGTGAATGATGAACTGACTAAGAAATTGACGATTAGTAAAGGAACAAGACAAGGTTGCCCGTTATCTCCATTGTTGTTCATTTTAGTATTGGAGATTCTGATGATACAAATACGACAAGATGAGGAAATACGAGGAATAAAAATAAAGGACTATTCATACAAGGTCAGAGCATTTGCAGACGACATAATGTTAATTGTAGAAGATCCATTGGAGAACATGCCAAAAGTGATAGATAAGATCAAGGAGTTTGGAGACTTGGCAGGTTTTTTCATTAACAAAAAGAAGTCAAAGATATTATGCAAAAACATGACTAAGCAGAAACAACAATTGTTAATGGAAACAACGGATTGTGAAGTAACTAGTAAGGTGAAATATTTGGGAGTTGAGCTGACTGCAAAAAATATAGATTTGTTCAAGAATAATTATGAAAAATTATGGACTCAGATAGAGAGAGACTTGATCAAATGGAATAGATTAAACTTGTCATGGTTGGGTAGGATTGCAGCAGTTAAGATGAACGTGCTACCAAGAGTAATGTTTTTGCTACAGACAATACCAATCATCAGAGACTCTAAACAACTTGAAAAATGGCAGAGGAAAATATCAGATTTTGTATGGGCAGGCAAGAAGCCTCGAGTGAAAATGAAAGTTTTACAAGATGCAAAAGAAAGAGGCGGAATGCAACTGCCCAACCTGAGACTTTACCATGATGCAATCTGCCTAGTTTGGTTAAAAGAGTGGATGACACTAAAGAATAAGAAACTATTAGCCCTAGAGGGATATAAAAAAATTTTTGGATGGCACGCATACCTATGGCATGACAAAGTAAAGGTCAACTCGATGTTCCTGCATCATTTTGTAAGGAGAAGTTTATATACAATCTGGAAGTATAGAACTTACTTACAAGAAGGAACTCCCTTGTGGGTGGTTCCGTATGAGGTGATAGACCCGAGAGCTGTTGATAATGAACAACAATGTTTAACATACAAAGATATAACCAAAATTGAAGTATCTAAACTTAGAATAAAGACGCAAGAGGAACTATCACCTAATTATGATTGGTTCCAGTATAGACAGATCAGAGACTTATATAACTCGGACTCTGCAAAAGGGGGCATACGAACAGAGAACTCGGAACTAGAGCAGACCCTTTTTAAAGAAGACAAGAAAAGAATATCCAAGGTATACCAAGTATTGTTGAAATGGTATACTGAGGATGAGATTGTTAAAACACAGATGGTGAAATGGGCTATAAATTTCAATAAAGAAATAACAATGGAGGCATGGGAATACTTGTGGAAAACTACAATGAAGATAACGACATGTACTAATATTAAAGAGAACATCTACAAAATGATTTATCGTTGGTACATGACACCAAAGAAGATTGCGCTAGGGAACTTGAACACTTCTAATAAATGCTGGAAATGTAGGAAGCATGAGGGCTCCCTCTATCACATGTGGTGGTCGTGTGAGGTAGCTAGGCAGTTCTGGGGGGAAATAATAAGAGAAATGAGTGAAATTTTACAGTTTCAAATAAATAAGAACCCAGAACTCCTGCTGCTAAACTTGGGAATGGAGGGAATTCCAGCCCATCATAGGACGTTGATATTTTATATGACTGCAGCAGCTAGACTTTTGTATGCGCAGAAATGGAAAGCACAAGAAGTGCCAACTATTGAAGATTGGATCTACAAATTGCTGTACATGGCTGAAATGGACAAGATGACAAGAAAACTGAGAGATCTGGACCCAGGGCAGTTTAACACAGATTGGGAGAAGCTGAAACAATATTTGGAGAAGAAATGGGAGGTGGGAGGAAAACTGTGGCAGTTTGAGAACTACTGAAGTATAATAAAAGTATAAAAGAGAGGGGTGACTTTACCGGGGGAGGAAGAGAAATGTGAATTTATAAGCAGTTAGATTAATTGATTGAGATATATAAAGATATGTAAAGATTAATTGATAGAATATTGATAGAGAATAATTAATGATAAGGTTTAAACATGAGGATTGAGTAATTAACAATATTTTCTTTCTTTGATAAGATTTATATGCACCAAACTGAATGCATAGAAGAGTTAAATTGATTGATTACGTGATGAGTTATATAGAATTACCATAAAAAGATGAAATGAGTAACATATAGAGAATAAATCAAATTGTTTGATTTAAATGTGGGAAATTTTTATGGTTTATGATATATAGGTTTATGATATATAGAAATATTCAAAACTGGAAAATGGGATAAATTGTTTATCTAAAGACGTACAGTTTGGGCGTATAATAAGTAAAGGAGTTAAAGATGTACTGCTTAATATAATGGAGAATGTATATTTGTTTTAGACAGAGGAATTTAATAGAAGTAAGGGAAAAGGGACAGAGGGTGGGAAAGCTGTTGGAAGTCAACAAAAGGGGGGGAAAGGGAGGGGGTTAGAAACGAAAAATCAGGGGAAATTTGAATGTAATGTAAAAATAATAATGCTCTAACCCAATAAAAAATTTTTCAAAAAAAAAAAGATGTGATCTCACTTCTTGTGCTGGTTTTCTGCCTTTTGTTATATGCTGGTGAGAAACCTGTTTGTTTACCGTGTCTCAGCATCAAGATGGGGTTGAAAGAGAAAATAGTGGCAGCGTTGAATTGAGTTTTTGAAACTAGATTAATTGTCCTTTTTTACATCTTGTCTTTTGCATTCTCTCAGGAACAGCATTTGTGAAGGCATGCTGGGCTGCAGTGAGGGGGGGGGGAGGAGGATTACACTCTGCAATTGGAAATCTTTCCACTTGTGGAAATGTTCAGCTGGATCAAAGCCATGATGTGCCTTCCTAAGTACAAAGTTTCTCATCTTGCAGGCTTTTGATATTCTGTAGTGAGAGGCAACATTTCAAGCCAGAGATGTTTTATATAAGTGGAAAGATGCAGTGTGTGCAAAAACATTAATGGATTCAACGCATGGATATTTTCTAAATTGCATTTTCTGCCGATTAAAGGAAGAAAGCAATGCAATGATTTAGAGTGGTAGGTAAAAAGCTTTTTAAAAAATAACTTGAATAATTGGTAAATTTATCCAAATAAGTTTTGCCTGCTCTCTCCAATAAGATCACTATGCCTTTCCCCTGTTGTCTGTTGTTATAGCTTTATGGAAGGCTTTTGAAATTAATTTCCATTTTCAGCAGGCCAATTGAAGAATTACAGTTCTTAAGTGACCCATTTAATACGCTTCAAATAATATGCAAGAATAGAAGTGCAAAAGGGAATGGACCATAATGTGTTTGCCTTAGGGTCATCCCAGTTTCACGCTGCTAGCTTATTATGCCTCTAAAACAGTGGATTGCTCTTAATTAGGATATTCTGGAGGATTTCACTGCACCTAAGAACTGTGCCTATGAATCAGCAGATACCTGCACTTCAGTGTCAACTGGTACATTCCTTATTAAAGAATCATATTAAAAATGGATGGCAACTTTGCAATTCCTGCTTGTTTGGTTGTAACTGGTTTTGAATATGTGAGCTATTTAAGCGTTGCCATATGCTATGTGAAATAACATCATCTGTGATCTTAAGGATATCATTTCTAGCGTCTGGTGTTGATTCAACTAGCCTAACTCATAGTTCTGTGGAATTATAAAATAACATAGGCTGCATGAGTGAATTCGTTTTTTTAGGTTTCAGGACACTTTTATTTTTATTTTATTTAGTTACATTACTTATAGTTTGCCTTTCTCTCCAATGGAGACCCAAAGTGGCTTACATCATTCTCCTCTTCTTTGTTTTATCCTCATAATAATCCCACAAGGAAGGTTAGGCTGACAGTATGTGACAGTCACCCAGCAAGCTTCCATGGCAGAGGAAGGATTTGAACCTGGGTCTTTCAGATCCTAGTCCAGCACTCTAATCACTACACCACACTGGCTCTTTTGAGGTACATCCTGATGGTTGTACCTCCAGGAGATACATCCTGGAGATGGGGGTTTCTGTTTCATTGCTGGTGGGTGCTGCAGCTCAGCTGCATGTAGGGTTCCCAGTACCCTAGTGGGGGTGAGGGATCCCCCACTCCCAGCCACCAGCACTCGCCACTTTTTACCTAGTTGGCAGGGGGAGCTGGGGAACCTGCAAGAATGGGAGCTCTGGAGTGCACTTCTATGCACTCCAAAGCCTTCCTTGTCATGCCGGGAATGACATCATTCCAGGCATGACAAGGAAGGCTCTAGAGCACATGCTCACATGATAAGCTCCCCCCACATGAGCCCCCCCATCCCCCAGTTTCGGCCCTGGGGACCTGGCAACCATAGCTGCATGGGATGCTTCAATCATGCTAACCCCCCTTGCTCCACAGCTGTCAAGTCAGAACCAGAGCAAACTGAAATCTTGCAAAGAACACATGGATAACATGAGAAGAAAGGGCCTTCAAGCTGTTTTGAATGAGGAAAGGAACATCTTAAAGCCAATTCTCCTAATTCCAATTTGCAACAAAGTCAAATTTCTATCCTGATTTGTATTCTCGCCATTCCAAGATATGGACTTACAGATTTTAGCTAAAAATGCCAATGTATTCATTATGTGGAATTTATTCTCAAATACCTTAGAATTAAACAAGACTTAACCCCTCACTGAAAGAACTGAGAAATTAATTTAGTGAATTGGAGTGCTTGGCTTTTAGTTTAATTTCTCCCAAAAAACTATATTCCATGCCACCTTTGCCATTGAGAGGAGCCTCTGAAGTGGTTTGTTGATGGGGTCTATTGTTGAAAGAGAGCAAATTTTTAAATGTGGAATCTTGGAAGCAAAAATTTGGACTTTGAAACCAAAAACAAATTCTGAAATGTATCAAGTTTGAAATTGCTGAAAAATGTGTTTGAATTTTGGCTGTAGCACTCAATTGGTATTGCAGAATGTTGGCTGTGTTATCAGGTACACAATTTTGCAAGTTGTCTCATGTAAAAGAACAGGGGTCATACTATTTAAGAGTAGAGGTGTGTGATTCGGGTTTCCGATTAGGGGAAAATACCCGAATTGAACCAGATTTGCAAAGATTCGGGATTTCCGAATCAGCCCCAGCATGCCGGGTCCGTTTCAGAAACCCCAAATCAAAGATTCCTGAAGTGATTTGTATCACTTCAGGAAGCTTCAGGTCAAGGGGCTTAAATGCCCCTTTCTGTGACATTGCACAGTGGTACGAAAAGGGGCATTTTAACCCCAAATCAGCTGGTTGGTGGGGAGTTCTTCGCCAGACAGCTGAGTCAAGCCAATCCCGCTGTAAGGGCTGAAGCTGAAACAAACACACGAGTGTGTCCTCATGCTGGGTCAACAGTTAACGGATCTGTTCAAGAAGATATTTTCCTGTCTTTATTTTTTCATAACCAAAGCACAAAAATGTCACAGATTTTTGGAAGACTTGAAAAAGAGAGCAACTGTAGTCCACTTTCATGCTGCCTGTCCCTAAAATTGTGGTTTATGCAAATTTTAAATTTTGAATCTGGGAAACATAGCAAAGTTTAGCACATTTTATCACTCTTCTTTTTAACTGATTTACCATCTCAAAAGTTTATAGGATATAAATTGCAGGCAATTGGCTGGGGAATTTTGCTCCATGGGGGGCCTTTTTTTCCTTTGTGCAGAAGTTTTATTTCTGTGAACCAAAAGCTGATGTCTTGATTGTTAATAAAGTAGGCACTAAACTGTTCTTGGAAAAAGAAAGAACAAGCAAGTGCCTCCTTAAGTCAGCGTTAGGAACTGGCTGTGTCATTGCGACACAAGGAATGTGAGCTATATGTATGGAGATGTTCCCATGAATCAAGCATGACAACAACCATCCTGTCTGCAAAACTTTCCTCTGACCAGGCACGACTGTACCTGGAGAACAGGTTGAATGGATAAATTTCCAAGTAGGTGGATTTATGGGAGCTTTCTAGCTGTGCGACTGGGCTTTGGTTAAGATTCTTTACTTTCTGTCAGGTTCACCCAGCCTTAGAAAGAGGCACAAGTGTTTTAATTTTACACTTGGTTCCCCAATCTTGTTATCACTTCCTGAATGCTTTCAAAGACAACTTTCTTGCAGTGGCAAACACCAAACCAATTTCAGCCTAGTAGAGGAATTTGATTGTAGAGTACATCCGTCACTACTCTTGAGATAATTACATTTTGAAATAGCATGGCAGTTCTTCCCTTTTAATGTCTGCCTGTCTGGGATCTGTGGTCTGGCCTTGCCTTGCCCTTGTCATGCCTTTTAAAATAAAAATGTAAAAACTCTCACAATGCCAGAAATAAAGTGGATGGTAAATACATATGAAGTATGTATCTTTTATTTTTAGCGTTTCAGGTTCTAATATTTTCCTACTCTCCCATTTAAAACCAGTGGGAAACGAGAGTGGGAATAAAAAGTGCTTGCAAACAGGCATGCAAAGCATCAAGAGCAGCCTACAATGGACAATACAAAAATCTATACAAGAATCAAAGATGATAATTCATTTCAAATACAACGTCAAGTGCACATAAGGAGGCAATTCAGAGGAACAATCAAGTTTTCGGGAGCAATCTTGTAGTTTAGGGGTGCTGCTGGATCCTGGCCCAGAGTTGGAGGCCATGGTCTCCTCTGTGTTATGTAACAGAGAGAAACTTGCCATCTGTGCAGGGCCTTCACCACCTGCTCTGTTCCCTTTCCCCTCACTTGTAGATTAGTTTCTTGTTGCCACATAGAGTTGTTGTATTTTTGATCTGTTTTTTTCATATTGTAAGCTGCTTTGCATCCACACTTAGTGGGGAAAAATGGTAAAAGTATTCAACTAAATAGTGCCTTTTATCAGTGGCAGTTGTTATGCCAGCTATAGCTGTTCTTTGAAAAAATTGATCTGGCCACAGCAATAAATGGTCTGAGTACATCACAGTTGGATTACTGTAATGTGTTCCAAATGGGGCTTCCTTTGAAAATGGCCTGGAAATTCCACTTGGTTCAAAATGTGGCAGCCAGGCTATTCTCAGGGGCTGGATACAGAGATCATATCATGCTGGTGTTGAAAGATCTGCACTGGCTGCCCATTTATTTCTGAGTAAAATTCAAAGTGCTGGTTCTTACCTGAACAGTGCAATCCTATGGAGAGTTACTCCCGTCTAAGCCTATTGAAGTCAATGGGCTTAGACTGGAGTAACTCTCCATAGGATTGCTCTGTTAATATCTTAAATGGCTTGGGATCCCAGGGTACTTGAAAGACAACCTCCTGCCATATTGTCTAGCCCGCTAGCTAAGATATTCCTCAAAAGCCCTGTTCATCGGCGGTCTTCCTGTGCAGTCCCACATGGGACTGCGCACGCACAGGCCTGCCAATCTCGGAGATTTTTATAGCTCTGAGCCACTAGGGGGTGCCCTAGCCTCCAAGTGCGCATGTGCGGCTGTCTTTTCCCGCCGAAAAACGGCTCCTAAGAGGCGGGGCGCCCCCGACGTCCCCTCAGTTGCTCTTTTGCCGCCGAATGAAGAGGTTCTTGTGAGCTCTGCTACTAGGCTTGCTGTTTGAGTTTGGAAAAATGTCGGGAAAAGCTTTGTTTAAAAGGTGCTCTACCTGCGATCGTAAGATGACCAGATCAGATTGTCATTCAGAGTGCCTTTACTGTCTTGGAGAAACGCATAACCCGCAGGTCTGTAAACACTGCCGCACCTTCACTTCGAAGGCCAGGGCAGAATGCTCGGGGAGGCTTCAAGCATATTTGTGGCGGCGTGCGATGACTGTGACCGGTCCCCCTGCTCAGGGCGCGTCCCCAGCGGCCAACAAAACTTCTACTCCAAGTTTGAAGTTGTCGGAGAAATCGCCCCGTCCACGGCACTCCCCGACGCCTAGCTCCTCGGAACGCATGGTTCGGAGCTCCTCGACGCCTGCGATCCCGGCTTCGTCGGATCCGACTTCGGAGTCGAGACCGGCATCGGAACCTTCGGGTTCCAAGTCAGCTTCTTCGAGGAGAGAGGGTTTATTAGCCCCTTTGGAACCAAGGATGCCTCGTAGCGGTTCCATCTTGGACCATCCTGTTGCCTCGGATCCGACGCCTCCGGTTCCTGTTATGGAAAAGAAGAAGAAGAAGAGGAAGCATCTATCTTCCAAGTCTGACAAACAGATCTTGGAGAGTGTGATCACTCCCCAGCTGGTGCATCGACAGTCTCCTGAGCCCCGTTCCCCGGGTGGTCACCGTGGTTCCGGAGATGCATCTTCCCCGGGTAAAACATCTGCATCTGTTAGATCCCGGGATTCCGATGTCATCATGGTGGATCGGCCTCCGACTCCTTCGGGGTCGCGCCGATCACCGTCTCATGGTTCCTGGTCCTCGAGATCTTCGCGATCCGATAGGGGATGTCCATCCAAACGTTCTGATCGATTCAGTCCGTGTTCGAGACATCGTTATTATAGAGAAGGTTCCTTCGATTCCGACAGGCAACGGAAACACCGTTCGTGTTCTCCTTCTTTACAAGCTGCGTCTATGAGGAGTTCCAGACAGTCCTTAGGACCGCCTGATACCGATTATGTGGACTATATAGTCTCTGATAAACGCTATGACTCTCCATCGGAGTCACCTGACGGAACCATTGGTCCATCGGAGGAGTCTTCTCCTACGGAAGACTTCCGTGCCTACAATGAGTTATTACAAAGAATGGCAAAGGCTCTTGAGATCGAAGTGGTCTCTGCGGAACCACGCTCGAAGGATAAAATTCTGAAACATATGTATTCGGGGTCGACCCCAACCATCGCATTTCCCATGATTGAGGGTTTCGTGGAGCTCCTCTCGGGGCTTAATTTGAAGCCTGCCTCGACCCCGGCAACCAATAAGAAGATTGAAAATCTTTACCGGGTCAAGGATGAACAGTGTCCGTTCCTTTCTGCACACCCTCCTCCCTCCTCTCTTGTAGCAGAGGATATGCAGGCGAAACCCAAACAAGGGTCCCTTTCTGTGCCAGCAGATAAGGACAGTAGAAAAGTTGATTCCTTAGCAAGGAAGGTTTACACATCTTCAGCTTTTGGCATCAAGATAGCTAACTATGCCGCTATGATGGCTGCATATCAACTCCTTCTGTGGACAAAGGTGGCTACATTTGTCCCTCAGTTACCCGAGGATCAACGATCTTCCTCCGAGTCATCCAAGAGGAAGCTGTCCGTCTGTCGAGACACCAAATCACAGTTAGCCGTAACATGGCGGATTCGTCTGCCAGGGCACTGTTGTCTTCCCTGGTGCTGAGAAGGTTTGCCTGGCTGAGAACCACAGCTTTGCCTAATGAAACATGTGCTAAGGTAGAGGACCTACCGTTCGAGGGCCAAAACCTCTTTTCGGACAAGACAGATGAATACCTATCAAAAAAACGCAAGGACAGGCTTACGGCGCGCTCGTATGGTGTCACACAGCAGCAGCACCAACCTGGTCGTCCGCAATTCAAACCGTACCCCAGGTATCGTCAACATTGATATCAACCTTATTATGGTTACGGCTCTCAACGCCAACACCAGTATTGCCCGCAACCCACCTTCCAGAGGAAGAGGCAGGGGCCCAAAACCCGACAGAACACCCCTCAACATCAGGCCAAGGAGTCGGGACATTCTCAGAGGCAATTCTGACAATTACAGGGCCCTGACCCCTTTTTTGGGGACAGGTTGTTTGCCTTTTTCAATGAGTGGTCTGAGATTACATCAGATGTCTGGATTTTGGACATAATTATGTCTGGTTATAAAGTTGAGTTTGTTCATTACCCTAGTCTCTCGCTTCCTGTTTTCTCTTCTCAATCACCCCAACCAGGGGTGGTCTCTGAGTTGTCTGCATTGCTTTTGAAAGGGGCTATAGAGGAGGTCCCCTCTAATCCCCCCTCCCTGGGTTTCTATTCCAACATGTTCGTTGTGGACAAAAAAGATGGGGGTCTCCGTCCCATCTTGGATCTGCGTAAATTGAATAAATTTATTAAGATTTGAAAGTTTAAGATGACTACACTGCAAATGGTGTTGTCCTTATTACCCCCTGATTCTTGGTTTGGGGTATTGGATTTGAAGGACGCGTATTTTCATATTTCTATATTTCCTGACCATAGGAAATTTCTTCGTTTTACTTATGGGTCCCAAGTGTTCCAATACCGTGTCCTCCCATTTGGGTTGTCCACAGCCCCTAGGGTGTTCACTAAATGCGTGGCGGTGGTAATCGCCTACCTTCGGACACAAGGTTGCTGTGTTTTTCCATACCTTGATGACTGGCTCATCGTGGGGCGCTCTGTAGAGGATGTTTCCCACCAGATCTCTATTACACTGGCTACCTGTTTGAAGTTGGGGGTGTTTGTGAATTTAAAAAAGTCGACGCTCACCCCCACTAAGGTTATACAATTTATTGGAGCCATTGTAGATGGCTGTCAGAATGCTGGTTTCTTACCCCCTGACAGGGCAGGCAAATTGAAAGCCCTTATTAGGAAATTTAAGGGGTGTAGATTCCAACCGGCCAGACTTATCCAAGTTCTGTTGGGCTATATGGCCACTACTACGGCAGTGATTCTGCTAGCGAGACTGCGAATGAGACCGCTTCAGGGGTGGTTCTCTAGATCTTTTAGCCCGGAAAGGGATTCTCAACGTAAAAAGTTGAGTATCCCGCATAGGATCTTATCTTCATTAGATTGGTGGTTACAGGATTCTAATCTGTCTAATAGGTTTTGGGTGTAGACAACCTGACCTTTCAGTTACAACTAATGCCTCTAACCTTGGGTGGGGCGCTCACTGCCAAGGTTTTTATGCCCATGGGTTGTGGGACCAATCGGAAAGTGAAGAACACATTAACCTCCTTGAGTTACGGGCGGTTTACTATGCCTTGGTTTCTTTTTCTGAGATGGTATGCAATAAGACTATTCAGATCTTAACAGATAATACCACGACCATGTTTTACTTGAATAAACAAGGTGGTACATTGTCTAGATCCTTATGTGAGGAGGCTGTGAAAATTTGGGAGTGGGCAATTGCTCACTCGATTTGGCTGGTAGCTATTCATATTCCAGGTGACGAGAATGTTACAGCTGATCATCTTAGTAGACTGGAGTCAGACACACATTAGTGGTCCCTGCACGATAAATATTTACATCCTATTTACATCCTACAGACTGGGAGACCCCAGAAATAGACCTCTTCACCTCGGAAGAGAACTACAAGATTCCCCAGTACTGTTCCAGAGGAGGCGTCGGCCTCGAGTCTCTTGGGGACGCCTTTCAGTTGAGTTGGTCAGGCCTTTTCCTCTACATGTTTCCCCCGACTCCTCTGTTGACCAGGGTAGTGTCCAAGATGCAGGTGGACAGGGCGTCAGCTATCCTGATTGCTCCGTATTGGCCGAGACAACCATGGTTCCATGCCCTCCTGAGGTTGCACTGCCGGATGCGTCATCTCCCGGACTGCCCAGATCTCCTGTCGTTTCAAGGAGTACTTCATTGCAAAGTGCATTCACTCAGACTGACAGCGTGGCTGATCCTCCAGGACTAGGGTTCTCGGCGGAGGTGATGAACGTCCTCCAGAATGCCCGTCGGTTGTCTACCAGGCAGTCGTACTCCCTGAAATGGAATAAGTTTTCTGTTTGGTGTAGAGTCGGAGGAATTGACCCCTTAGCTTCCTCCCTCTCTGAGATTTTGGAATTTTTGTGGGGCCTTAAACAATCTGGTTTGGCTAATTCTTCCATCAAAGTATATTTGGCCGCTATATCGGCTTTTCACCCTCCTATTGATCAGAGAACTGTGTTCTCCCACTACACTTCTAAGTTATTTTTGAGAGGACTTAATAATTTATTTTCCCCAATCAGGATTTTGGTTCCCCAATGGTCGCTGCCGTTGGTATTGACACGACTCCTTTCAAGACCTTTTGAACCCTTGGCATCCTGCCCTTTAAATTTGTTATCCTTTAAGGTTGCTTTTTTGGTAGCCATTACTTCTGCCAGGAGAATGGGTGAGCTAGCTGCTCTCTCCTGTGATCCTCCTTATCTGTGCATTCATCGGGATAAGGTGGTCCTTCGTACAAAAGTTGAGTTTTTGCCTAAAGTGGTGTCAAAATTTCATTTAGCGCAAGAAATTTTGTTACCTGTTTTCTTTAAAGATTTTACTTCAGAAGCGGAGAGGTCTCTTCATGCCTTAGATGTCCGTAGAGCTCTCCTTTTTTATTTGGACAGAGTTAAACCTTTCCGGAAGGATTCTCACCTTTTTGTTTGTTTTGCGGGCCCTAAGAAGGGGAGAGGGACAAACTCTCAGACCTTGGCCCGTTGGGTGGCACAGGCTATTTTGTTAAGTTACAAAGGTGCTAACCTGCCTTGTCCTTTGGAGGTTCATGCTCACTCCACTAGGTCTCAAGCGTCCTCGGCAGCTCTCTTGAGAGGTGTTCCGCTACAGGATATCTTCAAGGCGGCGACTTGGGCGTCTGCAGACATGTTTGTGAAGCATTACGCTTTGGATGTCTTGGACAGGAAAGAGACTGCAGTGGGTACGGCGGTCCTACAATCAATATTCCTGTCGTGATGCTTCTCTGCCAGGTATTTATGCTATGTAATCTCCCATGTGGGACTGCACAGGAAGACCGCCGATGAAAAACAGTGTTTCATACCTGTAACTGTTGTTCATCTAGGTCTTCCGTGCAGTAACACATACCCTCCCTCCTTCCCCGCTAATTCTCTTGGTATTTACCTTGCAGTCGGCGGCGAAAGAGGATCTGAGGGGACGTCGGGGGCGCCCCGCCTTTTAGGAGCCATTTTTCGGCAGGAAAAGACGGCCGTGCATGCGTGCTTGGAGGCTAGGGCGCCCCCTAGTGGCTCAGAGCTATAAAAATCTCCGAGATCGGCAGGCCTGCACGTGCGCAGTCCCATGTGTTACTGCACGGAAGACCTAGATGAACAACAGTTACAGGTATGAAACACTGTTTTTCTGTGTGCCCCTGCCTTCAGAGTTAAGGTGGGTAGAGATCAGAGACAGGGCTTTTTCAGTGGTGGCAGCACCTCATTATAGAATGTCCTTCCCCTTGAGGCCCGCCTGGTACCTATGCTACTTTCTCCTCAACGGGGACCCAAAGCAGTTTACAGTCTCCTCTCTTTCATTTTATCTTCACAACAACCCTGTGAGATAGGTTAGTCTGAGAGAGTCTGACTGGCCCAAGAACTGCCTCAGTGAGTCTCCATGACAGGGCAGAGATTTGAACCTGGGTGTAGTGTTTCTGTGCTCAGCCTGCCTTGGATCTTTATTACAGCTCCTCATTATGTTACCTTAAACTTTTACCTCAGGAGGGCTCAGGTCACAACCCACATTCCGTTTTCTTTCCCATACACAGAGCTTCCAGGTATTCACTACTTTACTTGGGCTTTTTTACCTCAAGAACACCTTCCATTGGGATTTGAATCCCTCCACTAATACCATCTGTGATATTTTGCCCCTTTGTATGACCTATATATTACTGCCTCCTTGACTTCTTCAATGTTACCAAAAGATTTTTGCTGCCACCAAAGGCTTCCACATTAGATCTCTTCCATTTAACTGGTATTATAAGAAGACTTAATTATAAAGTATAGTCAGCACATGGGAATGGCTGTGAGAGGAGAAAGGGATATTGTATTCCAGATGAAACAGGTGTTTTGCTTAACCAGAAATAGAATTTATTTATAAGTATATATGTCTAATAGTTGCAGAGCATTGATAAGCATATTGGTCTTAGAATAGGTTCATAATAGTTATATATTCTTAAAGGTATATTCACAGATCCAGTTACAAAGACTAATTTTCCACATGGTTTTTCACTCACATAATAATTTTCCTCTCACCTACAGAGACAGAGACTCTCTCCGGCTTCCACACAGATTGCTTCACTGAAGTAGACTTTCCCTTTGTTGCCACTTAGGCTGTGTTCATCCACAAAGCAGAACACTCTACACAGCTTGACTGAACTAGGCAGAATCACTAAACAATACAGAATAACCTCTCTGAGACACACAGACAGATTGACTAAACCCCTTTTTCTCTGCACTTTCCCAAAAGTGCAGTTAATTCCACCCCTAGGGTGCAGCTACTGTCCAAACACTTCACTCACCCATCCAGCCCCCCCTTCACATCAGAAACCTGCATTCTTAACCATGGTAAACACACATTCAAAACACCCACATTAGCCAGTTTGGTGTAGTGTAGTGGTTAAGGGCACGGGACTCTAATCTGGAGAGCCGGGTTTGATTCCCCACTCCTCCACGAAGCCAGCTGGGTGACCTTGGGCGAGTCACAGTTCTCTGGAGCTCTCTCAGCCCCACCTACCTCACAGGGTGATTGTTGTGGGGTAATAATAACACTTTGTAAACCGCTCTGAGTGGGCATTAAGTTGTCCTGAAGGGCGGTATATAAATCAAATGTTATTATTATTATTATTAATACACAGAAATAAAAGGCGCAAATGTTATTAACATGGCAAAACATTACAGTGGATCTCCCAGATCCTAGTTCAACAACACTTTAACCATTAGTCTAAAGGTGGATATTAGAGTGCATTGTGATTTGAAAGCTTACCATTAATGCCATAGAGAAACGTAGGAATTTTATTAGAAACTGAGAGATGAGCCAAGTGCCATGACAATTAGGAGAGGAGACCATACAGGGCAGTACCTAAACTCAAAGGGAAGGAGTAGATTCATAGGTAATAAACATCAAATTGAACTGCAGAGGGGAGGAACTGAAACTGGAAGAATTTTTAAGAGAGAAATCTAGTATCACGACTAGGGATGTGCGTTTCGGCATTCAGAATGCCGAAAGAATGCCGAAACAAAAGTGTTTCGGCTTCTTTCGGGGAATGCCGAAACGTTTCGGGGAATACCGAAACGTTTCGGGTAGCCGAAAGAAAAAAGCCGAAACGTTTCGGGATTCTTTCGGCTTTCTTTCGGCTTTTCAATGGGAAAATGCCTCCGTCTTCCCGGACGTCTGGGGGAGGCATTTTCCCACCGAATAAGCCCAAAATTGGTGGGGACCTTCCTCTAACCCTTCTCTAACAACCACCCAAGTTTCAGACAGATTGGACTTTGGGGGGCCATGTTATGGCCCCCCAAAGCAGGTCCCCCCATCCTCCCATAAGAAAGCGAAGGAGCAGCATATTGTTAGCATGCTGCTACTCATCTTCTTCATTATTTCCTATGGGGAAAAAATGAAGAAGCAGGCTTCCTTTGCCAGGGGTGGCATTTTGCATGCAAAATGCCCCCCAACCCTCTGGGGCCCTTCTCCCACCCCTCCTCCCACCCCCCACCAAGGCTCAGCCTGCTCCCACTTGGGGGGGCCATTTCATGGCCTCCCCAAGTAGGTGCTCTAATCTCTACCACTGACAGCTGGGGGAGGCTTGTGTTGCCAGGGGTGGCATTTTGCATGCAAAATGCCCCCCAGCCCTCAGGGGCCCTTCTCCCACCCTTCCCCCCACCCCCCACTGTAAAGAGTGGGCAAACCCTCTGGGCCTGGTTCTGGTGCTGATAACAGCCACACAGTACCCCAGAAGCTCTCCCAGAGTAGTATGCCCCGCCTGTTTATACCAGACTCACAGGTTTCAGGGTTCTTAGCTGGAAGCCCTTGTGCACAGCAGGCAGACACTCAAGACACAGGAAGGATAATTATTTATTAGCTCAAGAGAACAGTCAAATTAACCATACTCACTCTTGAGGCAAAGCAATGGCAATAAAAAAAAAGAGCTTGACCTAATCTGAGCTAAAACAAAGCCCACTAGACAAATAGGTACCCAACCTCCATGCTCCTGTGATTCAGCCTCTTCCTCCTTTCTTTTCGATCCACCCCGCCTTTTCTTAAGCCTGGGGGAGGAGCCGCCTAATCAAGGACAACCACCAGGTGCACTTAATTAGCCACTTATCCACTGTTCTAGACATCCCCCCCAATTCTCCAACAGGGTTGTTAGAGCATGGTGGAGAATTCAAACCAATTAGGCAAGATAGCCTCCAAACATATAACTGCAGCATACAAGTGAGCAGACAACATAGGTTATCAATACAAAGGTCAGCAAATTAAAATACACAATTAAAATATGGCAGAAATACAACTGATTACAAACTGCAAATTACAAATAACTGGATTGTTCAGGATGGATACATGCAATCATATTACAGCTTCACTCAATATCATTATAACCTCTCAACTGGGCATAAGCTAGGACATTATCATTCCCCTTAATGCAATAACATCAAAGGAGAAGTTCTGGAGGCTTAAAGCCCACCTCATGACTCTGGGGTTTGTCTTCTTCATCCTATGAATAAATATAAGAGGATTGTAATCTACTTCAAGATGGAAATGAGTCCCCTTTAAGTATGTTTCAAGTTTATTTATTCCCCAAATCAAAGCTAATGCTTTTATTTCATACAAATTATACCTCTTCTCTCTAGGCCAAAGTTTACGACTGAGGCACACTATTGGACAGAGACGATTATCTAGGCCTTCCTGAAACAACAACACCTTTATCCCACATTTTGAAGCATTTATTCTCACCACAAAGGGTTTAATGCAATTAGATGGTTTCAACTCAGGGGAACGTGCTAGATGTTGCTTAGTGTGAGGCGGCAGAATGCCCTTAACAGGCTCTTGGGTGTTATAATTATTGTCCTCACAGAAAAAAAGTTCCCTTTTACTTTCTGCAGCAGCTTGAGTTTCCTCCCCCCCTCTCCCCCTCGCTTCCACAACCGAAGCTGGGGTGGTGGACATTCCTGAGGTGGGGGCTGCTTGACTCTCCGCTTGCCGGCTGCTGATTCCAGGTTGCTCTACAGCAATCTCTTGTAACGTCTTTGCCTTGCTTCTGGTAATAACTGGAAACTCTTTAACAGCTGTTTGCAAAAACTTAGTTCTTTTTCTTGCTATTGGAAACTGCTGGTGGCAATTTTGTTCTTTAATTTCTGCCAATTCCTTCTCCCCCTGGCAGTCAACATGCTTCTGACTCAGGTCCACTGGGGCACTTCCCCTACGACCCAGCATCCGAACAGTTCTCATATTAATCCTCTCTCTCCCTTCTCGTGAGGCAACTTGGGGCAGGCTCTGGTCCCTTCTAGACTGACGAACTTGGGCTGGCCACTTCCCTTCCAAAGACACACATCTACTCACGAGTTGAGGCTGGAGTATCTCTCCAGAAGAAGCAACAGAATCAGGAGTACCTGCTTCTTCTCTTTGTTGTTGTAAATCCCAATCTTCTTCAGGTACATAGTCCCGTGAATGTGCAGTTGTTTGAATTCCACTAGAAATAAAATGCATTCTAGGCTGCCACAGTCCCGACTTAAGCTGCAAATCAGGACATTGGGAGCGCACACGTCCTTACCGACCACAACCAAAACACACAGTTTCTTTCTGTCTTGGCTTCTGCCCTTCCCCACACTTTGGCTCCCTCCTTCCTACTTCAGACACAGGCAAAGGTCGGGGCTTCAGTGTTGGAGGAGTAGGGGCCACTTGCTTGGAAATTGAATGCCAGCACTCCACAGAAACCTGACTGGCAGCTACAATTTCGTCCAGTAGCTGAGCCAACTCTGTCACAGTCCTTGGTCTCTGAGCTCTAGCAAGCATAGCATATTCTGCTGGAACAACTGTATACATCTGCTCCTTCAGCATCAGGTCAAACAACCCATCAAAAGTGTGGACATTAGCAGACTCTACCCACTTAACAGCCGTCCTCTGCAATCGACTTGCAAACAGGCCATACGTCTCTCCATGCTGGGGAGTAACATTCCTGAAGTCTTTCCGCAGCTGTTCACTGGACCTGCCGAAATGCTGTAAGGCCAAGGTCCTAAAGTAACAATAGTCTCTAGACTGTTGGACTGTTAAGCCCGCCATCAATTCCAATATTTCTCCATGCAAGGAACGTCTAAGGACTCCCATGTATTGGTCCTCAGACAAGCCCACATCTTGAGCTACTGCCTCAAAGTGATGAAAAAAAGCACTAATATCTTCCCCTTTCTGATATTCTGGGAATCTCATACGTGCCCAACAGTTCTGCTGTCCTGCAGTGACTTGAGTCTGAAGCAGTGCCATTTGTTGGGCATTCTGTGCCAACACCTGAGTCATCAGGGCACAAAGCTGCTGCTGCACTGAGTCCTGCCCATTCCCTGGAGCTCTAGCCTGATCTTGTCCCCTCAGGGTCTCACCTGCTGACGCTCTGCCTTGGGCTGTTCCATGCAGGCTGGAGAACGGCAGAGTACTTCCAGATGTCCGGCTGCCCTCCTGAGCCGTTGAAAAGTGTCTAAGCGGGGAGCATTCCAGCATCCCTCCAGTTCTTGTCGTTTGATCCTGCCACAAGGGATCTCTTCCCAAACGTAAAACTTCTCCATTATAAACACTTACTGAAGCCAGTAAACTGTAATCCACAGGAGCACCTCCTTCTGCTTCGACAATATTCTCAGGAAGCAAGTCAGTTCTAAGACTTTTCTCTCCAGACGAGGGCTGGTCTCCAGTTTCCGCTTCCAATGAGGACTCGGCCCGGTCAAGGTCTCTGTCCTGACTCATCTTATCTAACCAAAATAACAAACCTGCCAATTGCTATGCAGCAACTATAGTCCTGGAAAGAGTACTGCTGCTGTGCCACACCTTGTCCAGCTTCCCTTTTTCGCTGCCACCATGTAAAGAGTGGGCAAACCCTCTGGGCCTGGTTCTGGTGCTGATAACAGCCACACAGTACCCCAGAAGCTCTCCCAGAGTAGTATGCCCCGCCTGTTTATACCAGACTCACAGGTTTCAGGGTTCTTAGCTGGAAGCCCTTGTGCACAGCAGGCAGACACTCAAGACACAGGAAGGATAATTATTTATTAGCTCAAGAGAACAGTCAAATTAACCATACTCACTCTTGAGGCAAAGCAATGGCAATAAAAAAAAAGAGCTTGACCTAATCTGAGCTAAAACAAAGCCCACTAGACAAATAGGTACCCAACCTCCATGCTCCTGTGATTCAGCCTCTTCCTCCTTTCTTTTCGATCCACCCCGCCTTTTCTTAAGCCTGGGGGAGGAGCCGCCTAATCAAGGACAACCACCAGGTGCACTTAATTAGCCACTTATCCACTGTTCTAGACACCCACCCAGGCTCAGACTGCTCCCACTTGGGGGGGCATTTCATGGCCTCCCCAAGTAGGTCCTCTCAGCCCCTAAAGTCCACCCCTTACAGCCCCACACAAACCCAATTCCCCCCCAGCTGCCACACACAGACCCAAATCCCCACATTAGCCCCTCACAGACCCAAATCCACCCCCACCTGCCCCACACCCATAACCCCAGGAACAGGCTGGCAAAGGCCAGCCCTCTCCCTTTGTTCCCTATGCTGGGAACTTCTAAACTCTCTTTCCCTGGGCAATTCTGCACAGCCCAGGGGTGCCACAATGGTGGGCACACTTCTGAGTGCCAGCTGGTCCCTGTGAAAGAGCACCTGAACCACAGACACCCTCCCTCAAATTCCCCCACCACCTACAGAGATGGCTGGCCAGCCAGCCCCATTGTTCCCTATGATGGGAACCAACTGCACAACAAAGAATAAAACAAGAACAACACAAAATAAAGTTTTAAAAAAAGTATTTTCTCCCTTCCAAAGTACAAGTAGGCAAAGCATTATGACACATTACACCAGCAGTCCCCCACACAGAAAAATAACACAACTCACTTAATATCAGAGAATCACAAAGCATGATTCCTGTCAAAAACACTTTATTTCTTGAACAGCTTTAGGTTACACAGCAGGGGGGAACACCAAAGGGCATGGCAGCACTATCTTACACAAAAATAACACAACTCACTTAACATCAGAGAATCACAAAGCACAATTCCTGTCAAAAACACTTTATTTCTTGAACAGCTTTAGGTTACACAGCAGGGGGAAACACCAAAGGGCATGGCAGCACTATCTTACACAAAAATAACACAACTCACTTAACATCAGAAAATCACAAAAACACAATTCCTGGCAAAAACACTTTATTTCTTGAACAGCTTTAGGTTACACAGTAGGAGGGCACAACAGGGCATGATAGCAATGTACTACAAAAAATAATACAACCCACTTCACCGTTTTTGACAGCAATTGTGTTTGTGTGATTCTCTGATGTGAAGTGAGTTGTGTTATTTTTGTGTAGTACACTGCTTTCCTGCTCTGTGGTGCCTTCCTACTGTGTAACCTAAAGCAGTTACAGAAATAAAGTGCTTTTGACAGCAATTTTTTGGGGTGATTCTTTAATGTGAAGTGAGTTGTGTTATTTTTGTGTAAGATACTGCTTCCATGCCCTTTGGTGTCCCCCCCCCTGCTGTGTAGCCTAAAGCTGTTCAAGAAATAAAGTGTTTTTGACAGGAATTGTGCTTTTGTGATTCTCTGATGTTAAGTTAGTTGTGTTATTTTTGTGTAAGATAGTGCTGCCATGCCCTTTGGTGTTCCCCCCTGCTGTGTAACCTAAAGCTGTTCAAGAAATAAAGTGTTTTTGACAGGAATCGTGTTTTGTGATTCTCTGATGTTAAGTGAGTTTTGTTTTAATTTTTCTGTGTGGGGGACTGCTGGTGTAATGTGTCATAATGCTTTGCCTACTTGTACTTTGGAAGGGAGAAAATACTTTTTTTAAAACTTTATTTTGTGTTGTTCTTGTTTTATTCTTTGTTGTGCAGTTGGTTCCCATCATAGGGAACAATGGGGCTGGCTGGCCAGCCATCTCTGTAGGTGGTGGGGGAATTTGAGGGAGGGTGTCTGTGGTTCAGGTGCTCTTTCACAGGGACCAGCTGGCACTCAGAAGTGTGCCCACCATTGTGGCACCCCTGGGCTGTGCAGAATTGCCCAGGGAAAGAGAGTTTAGAAGTTCCCAGCATAGGGAACAAAGGGAGAGGGCTGGCCTTTGCCAGCCTGTTCCTGGGGTTATGGGTGTGGGGCAGGTGGGGGTGGATTTGGGTCTCTGAGGGGCTAATGTGGGGATTTGGGTCTGTGTGTGGCAACTGGGGGGAATTGGGTTTGTGTGGGGCTGTAAGGGGTGGACTTTAGGGGCTGAGAGGACCTACTTGGGGAGGCCATGAAATGCCCCCCCAAGTGGGAGCAGTCTGAGCCTTGGTGGGGGGTGGGAGGAGGGGTGGGAGAAGGGCCCCAGAGGGTTGGGGGGCATTTTGCATGCAAAATGCCACCCCTGGCAACACAAGCCTCCCCCAGCTGTCAGTGGTAGAGATTAGAGCACCTACTTGGGGAGGCCATGAAATGGCCCCCCCAAGTGGGAGCAGGCTGAGCCTTGGTGGGGGGTGGGAGGAGGGGTGGGAGAAGGGCCCCTGAGGGTAAGGGGGCATTTTGCATGCAAAATGCCACCCCTGGCAAAGGAAGCCTGCCTCTTCATTTTTTCCCCATAGGAAATAATGAAGAAAGATGAGCAGCAGCATGCTAACAATATGCTGCTCCTTCGCTTTCTTATGGGAGGATGGAGGGACCTGCTTTGGGGGGCCATAACATGGCCCCCCAAAGTTCAATCTGTCTGAAACTTGGGTGGTTGTTAGAGAAGGGTTAGAGGAAGGTCCCCACCTATTTTGGGCTTATTCGGTGGGAAAATGCCTCCTCCAGGCGTCCTGGAAGACGGAGGCATTTTCCCATAGAAAAAAGCCGAAAGAATGCCGAAATAATGCCGAAAGAATCCCGAAAGCCGAAAGCCGAAAGCCGAAAGAGATTCTTGTTTCGGCTTTCGGCTTTAACGATAGAGAATCTTCTTTCGGCTTTCTACTTTCGGCTATAGCCGAAAATTTTTGGCTTGCACACCCCTAATCACGACCATTATACCCAGAATAGGAGGTGTGTGTAGAAGAAATATATATTTTAAAAAGTTTCAATAAAGATAGTAGCTGTAGACATGAAAAGTCAAAAAGCCTGGTGGGCAACTGCTTTCTAAGTAAAAGAGTGGCAATTTGAAAAGAATCAGAAGATGGGAAGAAATGATGGCAGTGCTGCTATAGATGTTCTCCAGGAAGAGGCATACTCTCATTTCCCCTCTGAAATGTACCCTTCTCCTCCTTTGGGGGGGGGAGATCTTTAACATGCCCTCCCCATTTTTGCAGTGTCTTGCTTAGGCAGGCTGCTCTGATGTGCATCATGTATTTGTGTAGATACAGGTTGTGTCAGCACCACTGCTTTGTGAGGGCTCTGTGTGTGTGTGTGTGTGTGTGTGTGTGTGTGTGTGTGTGTGTGTGTGTGTGAAAGAGAGAGAGAGAGAGAGAAATGCAAAGCTTTTCAAGCAACTGAATGCAAAGTTTAGAGATCTGTTTTGAAGATGCACTCATTGTTTAAATGGCAAGCACAGCTAAAATGGAATGAAGTCTTTCAAACTTTTTCCATTAAGTTTTGTGTATAAAAAAGGAGCAGCTTTCATTCATGCTTCTGATGGCACTGGCCATCCTCATTGTTTAAAGTAGTTGATTACACAGAAAACTGTATGAAGTTGATAAGAGATTTTTCTACAGGGCAGTTAGGTTTGGGGTACATTCCTCTGAAAAGGCAAAGAAACATGAATGCTATCAGTAATTAATATATTCTGTACCATAAATAAAACTTCTACGTTCATCAGAAATATTGTATCTTTACTTTTTAGTTGAGTTAGAAAAAAATGGTGCACCTTAAGAAATCTATTATTTGATTTCTTTTTCATCATGAAAAAATATGCAAATAAGGACTCAGTCTGAAATTCTAATTATCTGAAATTCATTGTTATATGAAATCAGAGGAATTAATTAAAGAGTGAATCAACTGAAGGCATCCTTTGAAACTATGCATTCATTCTGGGATCTTTAATGAAAAGGACTGATGTTCACAAAAAGGACTGGATAGCTTGTAACTCCTTATCTCCAGCATTTTCAAAAAACATGAGAAGCTGCTTATCTGCAAGAGAGCTGGATCACATGACTCTTCTGCTTGTGGCGGGTACTTTATGACTGCTGAATGTGTTTCAGAATGTTTGGATTCCCTTGAAATCTGCACGATACTTTGCCATAGCAGAATCCTCAAAATTTGTGTTCTAATATGCAAAATTAGTTGTCACCTCTATTTTTGTAATAACATTGATCGTATTTGGCATTTTTGTAGATATGTTTTGTTAGTCTAACATAGGACCTGACATTGTATGTACCACAAACAGAGTAGTTATACACTTATTTCCCCTCAGCTAACAACTTCAGGCCAGCCAGGGTTAAACAAAACAAAAATAAACTTTATTTACATGAAGGAACATAGGAGTGAATGGATTTTAGACTAACAACCCAATCCTAAGAAGGGCACGGAAAGTGAACAGGAACCGAACTAAGGCTTGCGAGGGCGCATCTAGCCCGTACGCCCGCGTAAGTGGCCCTCCACCCGCGCTGGGACGCGGCGCTGGCCCGCCGGCGGGCCAGCACCGGTGCAAGCCACAGGCGCCCGGGCGGCGGCGCAGGAGTGGCGTAGAGCCCTACGCCGACGCAGGGGGGGCGGGGAGCAAGGCGGGGTCGGAGTTAGTCCGCTCCCTAAGCTCCTCCAGAAGCGGGAACGCCCACAGCAGCGCAAAAAAGCTACGCCACGGAAAAAGAAGGCGTAGCCCATAGGCGTCCATGGAACGGCGAAAAATCAGCCCCCTCTCTGAGCGCCCCGCCCCGCCCCTATGGCCCGAAGGAGCATAGGATGAGAACTATCCCGGGGACCAATCAGCGTGCGCGCCCGGTGTGGACGAGCCCCCCTCTCTGCACCCAATCACCTGCGACCGCGCCCTACAAAACATCCGGCCAGCGCCGCCCAAACCCCCAGGTAAGTGAGCACTCGGCCGGAGGCTCTGCCCGTCTGCTGAGTGGCATTGCCCCTTTGAAAACCGAAACGGGCTGAGGGCATTCACATTGGCAGGCGCAGAATGCACTCGGGGGACTTTGCGAAAAACTGGGGGAACTTCGCATAAAGGGGAAGAGGTGCAAATGTCTGCCTAACTCTCTACCGTGATAGAAAGAATGACTCAACAGCTAACTGGACTCATGCATGCTAGTTGCTTCTAACTAAGCACAAACAAACTAACCCTTCCGTGGCAGAAGGGAATGACACTTTGCAAATTAACCGCATGCTCTCCCGTTTCCTTGCAGGTGCCCTGACTCTGGCGCTCCCACCTGGTGATGACCGACGGAGCGCTGACAGGTAAGGAGGAGGTGGGGGGGCATTCCGCAGATTAGTGCAAACCGCCCATTCACCTGAACCCACCCGCTCACTTGCCGCTTTGGGTGAGGCCCAGCAGGGGTGGGGGGCAACCATGGCCGCCCCTGGCTGCCTCAGAGGCAGGCGCCTCGAAAACCACATGTGGCCAGGTGTTTGTTGTGACCAGCTCATTCCCTCCCATAAAGGTAAAGGCTTCCCAAGGCTGAGTGCATCCTCGCCAGACCGTCAGGCATCAGCTGCTGCCCTCGACCATGTGCAACCCCCCCCCCGGATGGCGGAGTGTGGGGCTTGCCTTGCCAGTGGAACGAGGCAAAGCCCACACGTGTCTTTTTCCCCCACAGGCACGTCCAGGGCATGGCTGCTCCCCCGCGCCCCGCCCTCCCCAAACATCTCTGACGGACGGTTGGCTGCAGCCCAGGAAGCACCGTCGCGCCGCGGCCTGCATCCCAGCCCCGCCCCTCCGAGCGGGAAGGAGGGCTGTGTGGAATGCTCCGGCTCCCTCGCCAGCCTAAACGCAAGCCCGCTCTTTCCAGTGCAATAAAACGAGATGTACAACAACTGTCTTCTGTGTCTGCGAGTCTGACTTCGTCCTCCGCCCCTCCCCCAACACTCCCGTCACATCTCCCCACCTGCACATTGCCACAAATGTATCCGACACACCCCGTCTTTCCTCCCCGCCCCCTCCCTCCCTCCTCCTCCCCCCTCCTCCTCTGTATTTGACCAGTGTCTGTACCACCCATCTGCCGAAGAGAACTTGATTCTCAGAAGCCTATGCCACAATAAAATTGGATAGTTTTAAAGGTGCTACGGGACCCTTTTTGAATTCGCTACCACAGGCTAACACGGCTAACCCCCCTGTATCTATGGCCAGGTAGAGGGTTGGGGCGGGGCATGTGAGCGGGGAGGGGGATCAATCCCCGGTGGGGAGAGTAGCTGGCACCCGATAAGCCAGGGAGAGGGTGGTGCGAGCTGCCGCTGCAAGGGGGCGGGAGATGGCAGGGGAAACGGTCCACTCGCGGGAACCCTAGCCCCCACCAATGGAGAATCCAGGGTGGTGGCAGGCGGATGCCATATCCTGGGCAGGAGGTCTCGCGCGCCTGGGGAGGGTCGCCCCCATCGCAGCCGCAGCCCCAGCAACACAGTCCCATGAGCGGCCGCCTCCCAGAGTGGGTCCAGCCCCTCGGGCGTCTGCAGCAGCCCCATTGGTCATTCCAACACCTTCCACCCCAGGGCGTCCTGCCTCGCATCCAATCCCGTGGAGCAGTTGCCAGCCTCCCACGCCAACAGGCCATGGTTGTTGGGAGGGGTGGGGTGTGCCTCTCAAGTCCGTGCCGAAGCCCTGCTCGGGCAGCTCATCGCCATCCTCGACCCTCCGGCCCCACCCGCTGCAGCAGCTCCACCCGCCCCAGAGGCACCCCTCCCTCGGGCCCAGTTGCGTGCGAGAGGCCGGGCCCGTGGACGGCCAAGGGGGTCCGGCCGCTGGCCTCGCCGGTGACCGCCGCTGCCGCCTTGGGGGTGGGGTGGGGTGTTTTGCTGCACAGGCGGCTCTCCTACACGCCTCCCCTTCCTCACGTCTGCTGGGGGAGATGGGATGATATAATAATAAAGGCTGATTTCTGTGCAATGGGTGTCTGTGTTCTTTGCCTTGGGATGGGGACGAGGGGGCAGGCCCGCTGTGTCTGCCTCTTGGTGGCGGCCTCAGGCCAGCCCTCCCCTTCGGCGCCACTTGGGGGCTGTCCCCTGCTGCCAGAGACTGGCTGCTGCCCTGGATTCCTCATGGCAGGGCGCCTGCCAGTCCCATGCCAACCTCTCTGGACGCGGCCGCCACGGACTTGGTGCTACATTGGGCAAACGGGGGAAAGGTTTCTCAGACTACGCCCACCCCTCTCCTTCCCGACTGCGAGCCCCGCCCGACACACGAGCCGAGGCAGTCTGCCGGCATGGGCGCGGTTTGCCTGCTGCTCTGGGGCCTGGCCGGGATCGCGTGCTGCCCATAGGCTGCGCCTTTCCTGGCCCCTCCCCCTGACACTTGTCAGGAACAGCGCCCTTTGGCTGCGCCTGGCGGCGGCCGTGCATCAGACCCGCCCACAACACTTTCTGGTTCTCCAAAATTGCATCTCTGCGCCGCTGCGGGCGCCGCTGCGGCCACACTTTGCTGGCACAGGATCCGGCCCGGCGGCGCCGCCACACCACCAGTGCAGCCGCGTCGGCGTTGGGGCCGGCCATAGGATTGCGCTGTAAAACACATAATAAGAAAGTTTTCAAAGCAGCAGAACAGAGTAACAACCAGCTATCTTTCTGCTGTCTCTCTTAGCAGCGTCTCAAACCCTTCTCCCTCTCAATCTCTCCAAGCCTACTTTCCCCTCATTCAGACACTCACTCTGATTGGCTGCTCCCATTGGCTGCCTCTCAAGAGAAGTTAAGCTGGAACCAGGCCTGTCCGTCACAACCAGTTTAGGATTGCTGCCTAAATTTGGTAACACTGCTCCTAGAACTTTTCATCACTCAAAAGAAAGTAACTCAATAATTATTTCCCGGGTCTATACCTTCTTTGATCATAAAAATGAAGAGCCACAAAGCCTTAGAAAGCCTGGCATTGTTTAATAAAATGCAAAAATAATTTATTTGCCCCTAAGTGACATTGCTTTTATGACAAGACAAATAGCATTGTGAGGGAATATGCAAGCCCTGTCAACACAACACAAAGAAGTTATACAACTAAAGCAATTTTTCTCTAAACCCTACTCCAGTTTCCAATCTCTTCAACAGAACTGAGTGGTCAACCATATCAAATATAGGGTTAAAAGAAATGCTCTTAATTCCTCTTTACCCATTTTCTCCCTGAAATCCAACAATCCTTTTCTCTTCATCTTTTTAGGAATTTGGAGTCAGTTTGTAATCATGTCCTTTTTGATCAAAGAAATTTGAAGAGAGGAGGAAGGAAAGTTCTGCAAAACTTCAGAATTTCATTCTGTAGATGCTCAGAGGCCTCAATGTCTTCCCAAGTTTTCCTATCTTCCTGCTAAAACACCACTCGGGGTGTATAATAGGGGTATCCAAAAAGAAACAAACTGGAAAAATACATGGAGATCACTGTTTTGTTTAGATAAAGTGGCTTTAAGAACAGTGAACCAAATCCAGGAAACCAAATTATAATGGCACCCTCTCATTTAAAAAATCATGTATTTCATTCAGTTCTTACCTTACAGTGGCAGCAGCAGGCAGGCACTGAGCCTGCACAGCAAAATTGTTTTCCTCAATGGCATCCACAAAATAGATCCCAAAGGAGAGAGCCTTAGGTCATTGATTAACTCTGTTAGTGGTAAGGGGAATGTGTGCAGTACACATGAGTGCATTTTTCCCCGGCACTATCCAGGCAATAGCATTGTCTCCCTATAAATTGGGTCCTCACAAGGAGAAACCCCTCCATGCCTATTGGCCTTGGAAACGTTTGGAAGGAGAATATGCATCTTGACAGGATTTTTTTTTTATAATATTTTTTATTTTTCAATATCTAACATACAAAACTACTACATACATACATAACCTACAAAACAGTAACTACAAAAGACTACAATAGCACAAGGGATGGGAAGGAAGGGAGAAAAAAGAGAAAGGGAAGGGGGGGGTGGAGAAAAAGGGGAAGGTAACCTACAAACACTAAACACTACGTTTCAATGCTTTCCCTTCATACTGCCACAGTAAAAAAATAGCTTAATAAAATAGTGATGGAGTGGTTGATCATACAAATTACAAATTACAGTTCAAATTAAATCTTTTTCCCTCCCCTGGGCCTCGGGCGCAATTCCCTCTGCGCAGCTACCGCCGGAGCGCTCATTGCCTCCCCCCTCCCTTCAGGCTTCGGATCCTCTTCTTTTTGCTTGGTATCTGGTCCAAATTCTGGATTTATATCCACAAAATCCCTTAGCTGATCTTCCGAATTAATCTTGTAAGCTTTATCTTTATAACTAAACCCGATTCCTTCCGGGAGTAGCCATTTGTACTTTATGTCCCGTTCCCTCAAAAGAACTGCCAACATCTTGTACTTAAATCTTTTCTTCCGCACTAAAAATGGAACGTCCTTCAATATCTTGACTTTATTTCCCAGAAAGTCCAATTCCGCATTGTATGAATTATATAGGATACTGTCCCGGACCCTCCTAGATGAAAACTCGATAACAATCTCGCGAGGCAGCTGCCGCTTCGTTGCATATTTTGAAGATGCCCGACGGACTCCCAAAATGGCGCTTTTCACTTCTTCTTTAGTTGCCCTCGCGGGTGTCGCTAAAAGTTCTGAGGCGAGATCCCATAAATCCTCTTTTTCCTCCTCCTTAACATTCTGGAGACGCAAAATGGTTTGTGTTCGCTCCACTTGCAGTCCGATCAGCTGGTTTTCCACCAACTTTAATTCCCTGTTCGTTGCTCTCGTAAGTGACGCACTTTCCCGGGCAGACTTCTCTGCCCCCCCCCCCGCTGCTTCTTTAATGGCTTTCACATCGCTTTCAATTAAGCCCACCCTTTGATCTGTTTCATTCAGCTTGTCAACAAAGGGTTTTATGGCTTCCATAACCGCTCTTTTAACCAGTTCCTCAAGCGTCTCGCCCCTCTGCAAGGCCGCCGTAACTGACTTGCCAAGAGAAGGACTCTGCTTTCTCGCTGCCATTTTAGGGGGGGGGAACCGCCAGTCTTCCGAGACTCTATGAGGGGGGAAAAATCTGAGTCTTCTAACCTTCAGACCCCACCACTCCTCACAGCGCTTGTAGTAACAGAAGGGATTCGCTTACTTGCAGGCTTTTCGCCTAATCCTGCTCCTTGCCGTTTTCCATAGCCCGGCAGCACACTAGGTGCCGCACTCGTCTGCCGGCCTCCATAGGGACAAACGGGCGATTTACCCCCTGCCTCGATCTGTCAGAGGGCTCTTCCCGCCGCGTCCCGGACTCAGACTCCCTGCCTGAGAGTCTGGGGGCTAACCTTTGCAGATCAGCCGCCCGGCCAGGCGGCTTGGCCGCTTCCTCTCGGACCTGCTGAGAGGAGCGTCCGACATGGCTGCGAAAACGAAAACTAATCATCGACAGGATTTTTTTTGTGGTGCTACCCAGGCACTGGTCTTTCTCCCTCACCCCCAGCCAGGTCACTTGGAAGATTGGTTGCTGCTGCGGGGGTGAAAGTGGTCTCTTAAACTGAACTTGATAAAAGTCCTGGAAGACTTCAATCATAGCCTACAATTCTAAATACACTTCCTTAGGAGTAAGAACTATTGAATAACATAGGCCTTACATCTTGAGTAGGCATGGGTACGAATGGAAAAAAACTTTGAACAAGCTGTTGTTCATTGCCATGTACGAACAACGAACAGTAACGAACATGACCCTGTTCACAAAAAATGTTCATTATTTGTTGTTCGTGGCCCTTTAAAGATCCCTTTAAACTAGCAGGTGGCAGGGGGGATTCCCCCCTGCCACCTGCCAGCTGATAGTTTAAAGGGCCCTTTCCTGCCACGTGCAAGGGGCAGGGCCCTTTAAAGACCCCACAAGCTGACCTCCCCAATGTACAATACCCACCAAATTTACAGGGAACATAGTCCTCACTGTCCTCCAAAGACTCCCCCTCCCAAGTTTCAGAGAGATTGCACTCAAGGAAAGGCATGATGCATTCCCCCCCCCATTTTTGTCATTTTCTCTTCAGAGTCACAAAAATGGGACTCTCTGCTGGAATTTACTTTGAGGGGTTACAAACTGACCTTCCCAATGTCCAATACCCACCAGATTTGCAGGGGACATATTCCTCACTGTCATCCGAAGGCCCCCTCATGTTTCAGAAAGATTGCACCCCAGGAAAGCCATGATCCATGGGTCCCCCCATTTGCTGTCATTTTCTTTTCACAGTAGCAAAAACGGGACTGCCTGTTGGAAGGCAGCTACTTTGAGGGGTTACAAACTGACCTCCCCAATGTCCAATACCCGTCAAATTTGCAGGGGACATAGTCCTCACTGTCATCCGAAGACCCCCCCAAGTTTTAGAGATTGCACCCCGGGAAATGCATGATGCATGGGTCTCCCCCTTTGTTGTCATTTTCTCTTCACACTGGCAAAAACGGGACTGCCTGTTGGAAGGCAGCTACTTTGAGAGGTTACAAACTGACAGCTACTTTGAGAGGTTACAAACTGACAGCTACTTTGAGAGGTTACAAATGGGACTTTCTGCTGGAAGTACTTTGAAGGGTTAAAGCCAGAAGGAAAGCCAGAAGGAGTTCAGACAAAGTTAAGTCCCTGCCATTGCCAGGGGAATTGATTGAAAGGCCCCAGACTGTCTGGCTTGATGAACGGCTGACAAAGGCAACAAACAAGGCTGGCAACGATCACTTGTTCATTTAGAATGGAGCCTCATGAATGGCTTGTTTGCGAACAGACAAATGGGCTGTTTGTGGGTTTTTTCCATTTGTAATGCTGTTTGTGCCCATGTCTAATCTTGAGTAGACCTCTTTAGGATTTATTGTCGAAGGCTTTCATGGCCTGAGAACGATGATTGTTGTGGATTTTTTCGGGCTGTATCGCCATGGTCTTGGCATTGTAGTTCCTGACGTTTTGCCAGCAGCTGTGACTGGCATCTTCAGAGGTGTAGCACCGAAAGACAGAGATCTCACAGTGTCAAACAGTTTGCCACTGTTTGAAGAGAAATTAAGCCTCTTCATTGGGGAGGGATGTGGGTCCTGACTCCATACGTTGACCAATCACATGGAACTATTTTTAAATTTGTTGACAGTAGCCTGGTAAAAAGTAGATGCACCAGCATTAGTCAGCTTAGTAGATTTTGTAGGTCATCCTTGATGACCAAACTGATATCTTATTATAAGATCCTAGCCACAAGAATCACTTTATTGGACATATTGATGGTCCATATAACTGATAATTGTTACTAAAAATTTTGATATTTTTCTACAAATGTTTGTTAACATTGGTTGTAATGTGCATATTATATTTTTCCTAGAATCCTTGATTGTACATCAGAATATTCATCCTATTTATTTAATTGCGTATATTATTTCATTTTGAATTCTTAGTAGTTAGTAAGTTACAGTGGGATTTATCCTTGTTATTTTGGCTATTTACCATAACCCACCTGAAGGCTGGCAACCCAAGTCTGTTTTACTACACTGGATCTCTGCTGTCATGGTGACATTGTTGGCATTTCACAGGATATGGCCACAATGAGCTTATTATAATAATTACAGAAGGGTTTTAACATGTCGTAAGTTTTGTTGCAAAGATTTACTACATTGTACTTCCTTCGTATTGATTTTATTAATTTAATGATAGTCTCAACATGGTATGTCTTAAAATTAGGCCTAAATTGCCAAGGGAATTGATAGCAGGTGCCAGACTGTCTGGCTTGATGAACAGCAATGAACGAGGCTTGCAATGACCACCTGTTCGCTTAGAATGGGGCCTCACAAACAGCTTGTTCGTGAACAGCAGATTGGGCTGTTCATGGCTTTTTTTTGTTCATATTGCTGTTCGTGCCCATCTCTAGTTGTGAGTGGGTAGGGGGGTGTTGACTGGCCTAACTAGATGTGACATGGCCAAGGCAAGAAGTTATGTGATGCGGATGCCACTGGCAGACAAGCAGGGACTGCACCTGAGGCTCATAAGTTCAAAAGGGGGTCCAAGATGAGGAAAAGGGAAACTCAAGGCTGGACAGAGATCTCCAGAGAGGCCTAGGAGAAGACTGAAGTGCTGTTGACAAAAGTGTGGAAGGATGTGGGAGTGGAGTGGTGAAACAGAAATGGGAGGAACCTCCAGTAGGGTCTGGGACTTACTTGGATAGGAGCTGTGTTCCTGCTGGAAGGTATGCCTGTCTGAGGAGGAGTCCAGAGAGGAAAATCGGACAATGAGGCTCAGCAAGTATGAGGAGAGCCTATAAAGAAAAATAAAATATAGACGTTTGCGGTGTCTGGATAGGTATTGCTAATATTGTCCCTTTCAAGCTTGCTATGTAAAATGCCAAGCTGGAAACCTGGTTGAAATACAAATACTTGTATTAATTGCCCATCTGTGGTCTCTCTGTTGCCTTGGTTCCTACCTCTTGAGTCAGCCTACCTTGCCAACACAGCTGCTACTTATCTTAGTATGAGGTTTGAGACTTGTCTTACTATGAGCTCAGCTATCATCTCTCAACATTTCATGTAGCTTGTTTTTTGCTTATAAATGTTATGAACATTCTAAGTCACTCACACTCACACATGCAAGTGTGCACACGCGCATGCACACACACAAACAGAAGACATTTTACTAGCAAAAATAGTACCTCTTCTTTTCCCCATAGTGTGTAGGACTACAAAATACATTGTTTTCCCCACACTTTAGTCTCTCTGCCTACATTTTGTTTATTGGCTGCCAGGTGTGATATCTCTTCATACCATACATAACCTGAGGTGAAAAGAGGAGGTGTTTGTGATCACATATCTTCTATTATGTGGCATTTGACAGTAGTAAGTATCCCTGCCACTATACAGCTGTCTTATCACATTACAACTATGTGAAAAACTTGAAGTGGTAATCCTTTCAGTGGGAGTGATTGACTAGATAACTTGAGTAGTTGTGCAAATAGGAACAGTCTAAATCTCTGTAATACTGTATGAAGATTTGCTGTATTAACACCTGTTCTAGTAGCTAATCTGCTTTTCTCTTGCTAGCCTCAGACAAAATCAAAGGTCATGGTAAAAAAAAAACCTAGGAAGATATAAACATCAGTACGTTTTGTTCTGTTTCAGAGTTTTTAAAGTTAATTATTTCTAATACCACATTTGCTGTATGAGCCAGCTCCTGCACATAGACAATTTTCTTTTATTAATTGCTGGAAGAGCTGCTTTTGTGTCAGACTTAAATCTCAGTAAAAATTTGCAAATTTAAATATTCTAACATTTAATAGGTAAACATGTGCAACTTTGGGCAGATCTTAAGTCTCAAAGCTCTGTATAAGGTGAGTTTGGGACTTTGGAAGTTAGGTTATGAATTATATAGCTGACAGTCAAAGTTCAGACACAGCCAAGTAGTTCCACAAGCTTTGATATTGAGAAGACATTCAAGAGTATTTTGTGTTGTTATGTTTAAAGAAATGAAAAGTTAAAAAAAAATCCACTGGGCAGGACTAAACTGCTAGAAATATGGAAAGTATGTCTTTGGATTCTACCTTTAGCTGGATGGTGCATCTGTTTGCATTGCAAGGAAGCTTGTAAAGAGTCTAGTTTCCAGTTGGAATGCCCATTTTGTCTGCAATTTTGTCTACCGGGGCATCTGTTAAATGTAGGTTCTGGCTTTTGTCATCTGTTTCAAACACACACGAAGTACTGTTTGCAATTGCAACAGATGTGCCAAAAATAAATCCACAGTGAAAGCAGGATCAGTACTAGATGCACCTGACAGTCTCACAAAGGAGGTGAAATGGTTGGGTGCTATGATATTCCCTTTTGATTGCAAGTCAGGAACAAAGATCTCATTTAGGTTTCTTCACTTAGGTACATACAGCCGAGCTTGGCGTGTTCAAAACAACATCCATTTATTAGCAAGAAGATACAGGGAAAGAAAAAAGTGGTTTCAGGACAAGAAAACAATTTCTTATACAGTCTACATTATTAACTAATGAAAAGAACTAATTGAGCTTGGACTCCATCCCATCAGATTAAACTAATGCACACAAATATCAGAGGATGTGGGGGGGGGAGCAGAGTATCCTTTTCCATGCTCTGTAAGGCCCCCAGCATCTTGGTTTACCTGGGAGATGGGCAATATAAAGTGGACTGGAAGATGACATTGGTAGAAGACAATCAGGCAGAGCACATCACAGAGTCTTCTTTGCCACCATTTTGTCAGCAGAATCTTGTCCAGCTCAATTATTTAAAGTTGTTTGTAACTTTGTATCGCTTAAGTTCAGCTCTGCTAGTGATGAAAATTTGGCCCATAGTTGTGATATTTTTGCAAGGTTCTTTGCTGACAAAATTTCTCTCATAAGTTCTGACTTGAAGGTGATATTGAGAGCAGATCTGACACCTGAGGTGTCAGAAGTGCCTCCTTGTCCTTTTGTTACAGATAGTTTCAGAGTGATCCTGCCTAAGGATGCTGACAGGGCCCTTGGCAGTGTTAGGTCCACCACTTGAAATTTGGACCAGTGCCCATCCTGGCTTTTAAAATCTTGCCAGGAAAAGATATTGGAGCCATTAATGAAAATAGTCACCTCCTCCCTTATTGAAGGGGCTCTCCCTAAACCTTTGAAGAAGGCAGTTCTTAGACCTCTGCTCAGAAATCCTTCAGTGAATAGGGGTGAGGTGGCCAATTACAAGCCAGCCTCCATTTTACCTTTTCTAAGGAAGGTGTAGAGCATGTGGTGCTGGAGTAGCTCCAGGGCTTCTTTGATAACACATCTGCCCATGACCAAATTCAATCTGATTTCAGGCTAGGGTTTGGTACCAAGATGGTTTTAATTGCACTGGTGGAGATTGTTAAAGGATTTTTAGACCCCTTTCCATAAAATCTTGTTATGAGCATGCATTCAAGCTGGCATCACACAAAGCATGCAGACACGTAAGATGGCCTTGCTCCGGTGTCAAAATTCTTCCTTTGAGATATCCTGCTTGTCAGATAGGTCTTGAGTAGGAGAGAAAGGTCACTGAGCAAAATATCTCAGCCTTGAAATGGTGATATATGTCATGGACTTATTCTATAAATAGATCACTACTCTGGTGTCTTGATTCTGAGTGTGGTTATTGGTCGAGGGGGGGGGGAGTTGAATTAAAATGCAGAGTTCTCTAAAATAAATCCCCCTTCAGAGATCTTCATTTGAACTTGGATCGGGGGGGGGGGCATCATTCCTCTTGATAGTGCTAGACCTTTTAGCAGTCTTTGACATAGTTGCCCACTCTATTCTCATTCACAGGCATGAATGAGTTGGTGTTAAGGGCTGTTTAGGCTGGTTATTTCCCTCTTTTTCATCTGAAAGGACACAAAGAGTCTCCACTGGAGGTGTGGAGTCAGTTGGGTGGAATTTGTCTTGTGGAGTGCCATAGAGTTCTGTTCTGTCATCTATGCTCTTTAATTTATATATGAGATAGCTAAAAGAGATAGTCTGGAGCTTTGGGATTGGGTGTCATCACTAAGCAGATGACATCCAGCTCTGTATTTCATTATCCAAGCCTCCAGATGTGTCTGTCCTAGTTCTGGTGCTTTGAGACTGATGCTTTGACACTGTAATCAGGTGGCTAAGGTTGAAGCTGAATCCAGACTAGACAGAGGACATGCTGATTGGAAAGGCTGATAATCTAGAGGGACTGAATTCACTTTCCCTAGATGGCGTAAAATTGGTAAAGAGCTTAGAGATGCTAATGGGCCATCCCTTGTTCGTTGAAAAAGCAGGCTACTATGATGTCCAGGAGTGCTTTCTATCAGCTCCATCTTGTTTGCCAACTGCCTCATTATCTAGACTCAGCTGGTCCATGCTTTTGTAATGTCATGGCTGGATTGCTTCAACATGCTCTATGTGGGGTTGCCCTTGAAAACAATCCAGAAACTATACCTGTTCCTGAATGTGGCAGCTTCACTATTGTCAGGGGCTAGACACTGACATATGTTGCCCGTTTTGAACAACTACATTGGTTGCCAATCTATTTCCAAGCTCAATTCAAAGTGCTAGGTACGACCTCTAAAACCCTTCACAATATGGGACTCACACATTTGAAGGACCATCTCCTTCCATAGGTTTCTGTGGGCCAATTACAGTCTTTAGGCAGCCATCTATTGGTGATCTCACCTCTTTGGGTGGCCCATCTGGCAGAGGAAAGGGCTTGGGCTTTTTCCACTGTGGGCATTGCTCTGTGGAATGGGCTACCTGAGTAGATGAGGGGATCTTCCACCTTGGAAATCTTCAAGAGGCTCTACGAACACTATCTGTTTGCCAGGGCTTTTGTGGGGGTTTGAAGGGCAGGCATCTTTTAAGAAGAGAAAGGAGGGATTTGTGGGCTGTTATTTCTTGGTTTTAACTGAATGTTTTAATTTATTATTATAAACCACCTTCAACCACAAGGAAAGGCAGGGTTAAAATGTTTTAATAAATACACTAATCAATTAATTAAAATAGAGATCTGTTCTGAGATTGCCAGTCAGATGTAGCAACAAGTTCTGCAGGTAGTGGGAACCAATGTTTTCTCAGATGCCTCATATTTCTTTGATATGAATTTAGTTTCGAATTTTCACTGCATAAGCATGTGACTTGCCCATGTTCTAGTTCTGGAGACCCAAAGAAGAAATAGAACCACTTTTAACACCACTTTTACTTGTAGGTCAAGAATAGGGTTTTCATTTTGGTTTTTACTCTCAGCAGAGATAGGTATGCTCAGAACAACATCTGTCATCAGATACAGAGATAGGTGCAACTAGTTTCAGAACAAGGGAGCTTATGCAGTCTACAGTTTTAATGAACAGAGCTAATTAAAGTTTCTACTCCATAAAATTAAATAGACATATATTTTTAAAAAGGGAACTGCTCCATTTTAATGCATACAATAAATACTCTGCCAGTATCATAAAAGAGCAATTCTTCTGTCTTTGACTTTTTAATACTCAGTCTGAAGGTACACAACATTTCTAGTTCATTGGAGACCAGAAGAGAGTCCATTTGCTGGATGGTTTAACTGTCGCCTGTCAGATGCTCTAAATAAACATCAACAAACTTTCAAGCTTGGTGTGACAGAAGTTATAGATTACACAAATGCAATAGTACTGGCTGTTCACAGCTGCTATTTAAAGAATTTTCTGTTCCCAACCATTGTTGTGGTTGACCATTGAGTGACTGGTATTGATGTTCTGAATCTCATCTTGACAATATATAACAAAAAAGTTACAAGAAAGTTAAGATCCTAGTTTTCAGTTTGTACTCAAGTTTCTGGTTTTTGTTTTACTCTTTGGACAACAATTTTTTTCTCTATATACAATTTGATTCCTTGGTTTTGAAAGATGAATAGGGAGGGTAATGGAAGCAAATGACTAGAAGTGAAGTGTGATCCATATCTTACAACATTATTAAATGCCAACGGGAATTTCTCCCTGTAGAAGCAAAATAAGATAAGCCTTGAACTCTGCCAGCCCCATCTGATGGAGGGATGCATAGTAATGAAGGCTGATTTCCCATGGCATTTGTCAAAGTGAAAGGTGTTCTAGGATGTCACCTTTTGGTATTTGTATTGTCCTTTCACCTATGCAGTTTATTTTAAGAACCTGTGTGCACCTGCTTGAAAACTTCTTAACCTTGGTCTCCATCTTGCTGT
Organism: Eublepharis macularius; assembly: GCF_028583425.1. Classification (NCBI taxonomy): domain Eukaryota; kingdom Metazoa; phylum Chordata; class Lepidosauria; order Squamata; family Eublepharidae; genus Eublepharis; species Eublepharis macularius. The sequence goes on from NC_072797.1 coordinate 74,027,517, forward strand.
GTTTTTGTCTCTAAAAATTATCTTTTAGAGATGCAAATGACTACTTGAGGGTCAGACTGGGAAGAGAATAATAAAATTCATGTACTTCTATTTTCCATTGACCAAGAAAAATACTCCACTTTCTTTCAATCACTGCCATCTATTTAAATCACCATTTTATCTGTAGAAGACAGGAAGTTGCCAGAGTATAATTAAATTTAATTTCTTAGTGAAAAACAAGGTTCATTGCATATTGACCTCTTACAGATCAGATTTATACTATCCTCAAATATCAACCTGCCCAATCAAGAATAAGAAAGTTACATCTGTCAAAAATCTTTGCAGAACATGTTACTCTAGATTGCTGAAGCAATCTATGCATTATGAGAAAGTGGGATGAATCTCTCCAGGGGCAGAGGCAGCCAACCTAACCTAGGGGAAATTCATTCATTACATTGATCCTGAATTTGAAGTAAAACCATTCATTAAGTCAACCCGTAAGAAAAAGGAAATTGGTGTGGGACATACTGTCTTGCCCCACCTCATATCCTATCTCCAGTTCTGACAGTTTCTGATTCTTGATAGGAAGTTGGCTTCCTTGACAAGGAATCAATTGAGAGAATCTTCTTCCTCCACAACACTGTTGCTCAGTAGTAGAGCACATGCATGGCAAGCAGAAGATCTCAGATTCTGTCTCTCCAAGGAGGATTTCAGGCAATGGGCAGAACAAGGAAAGACCTAAAGAGCAGACAGTGCCAAGCAAAACAGAAAAAATCATCTGGCTCTGTATAAAATACCTTCATACAATTATATAAAGTGAAATAATCCATTAAAATAACAAAGGATAGTTATGCCTCTTTGAACACATATGCTCCATGGAATGTTCCATGTTCTATGACATTCAACAGCTGCATGTATGCAACTGACCACTAATCTCAAAAACACCAATGTCTAGGAAAAATTAATCTCACATTATTTAAACTAGAGACTTTCAGAGCAATCCTATGGTGGGGTGAGGGTGCTGAAAGTGCTCATGAAGCCAACCAGCCCCTATGTCTACATAGCTGGCACTTACATGGTTGTAAACCTGAAATAAGCTGATGGAGCTATTTGGCAGTGTCCCACCATAGCCCAGTGCTGGAGAAACTGGAGCAGAAACCCTTGCGCTGGTTAGGAATGGGTGGGCCAGGGCAAGGGTTAGTCGGCTCCCTAAGCTGTTCCAAGTGGAGGAATGCCCCAAACAGCAGCAGAGCCCATAAGCACCCAAGTAATGGGAAAACTTGACTGCCCCCATCCATGTTCAGCACCACCCAGATGGCTCAAAGGAACACAGGATGGCAACTAAAGCTGCAACCAATCTGTTTGTACCCCGGCAGCCAAGCCCCTTCTTGGCACCCAATCGTGCCCCTTCCCCACCGGCAGCCAGACTGGACCAAGGTTGAGAAGGCAATCCTGTATGGCCTAGTGGTGGAACAAGCCAGCGTGGCCCTTGCCACTGCAAGGGGTGCCTCAACTACCACTCACTGCTGGGTCTTCTGGCAAATGGAAGCTGAGTGTGTGTGCACCCTGGGCCATGCTACCCAGACAAAGATGTATGTTCTGAAGTACTGGAATTACTTCTTCAGGCTAGCTTGAAAACGTGTGTGCGCCCTCATGGTCAGGGGTATCTCATATGAGTGGGAGGATTTGCCCAGGGTGCAGGCCATCATGTGTGCAGTGATCCCACCTGTCATGGTGGGCAGCCACGGCATCAAGGTCTTGGCTGGCGAGTGTGTGCCCTATGACCATCACAGTACCTGAGGGTGGGAGTGGAATCCCTGAAAACAGGCCTTATCTCCCCTTGCCACCCTCTCTTGCCCATACATCTCTCTTGCAGGTGAGTTGCTCAAAAAGCATGCCATTCCTGAGCTGTATGGTGCCATGGGCAAGGAGGTTGCTGGGGTGGCAAGTGACTTGCGAAGCAAACATATAATCTCAAGGCGAGAGGAAGATGGAGCAGTCATGACTCATGAGGCCCTTGTCTGAGATGAAACAGTTCTCTGCTGAAGACTGAATGCCAAGTGTCTCCCCCTCTTGAGATGCCAAGCCAGGAGGAAATAGAGGCTGGTGCCTGGCTCCCTGTATATAAAGGCAGAGGGAGAAGGAGTTGAGGAGTTAGTGACAAGGGTCCCAGATGTGATCTCGCATAGCATGGCCAGGAGTCCTATGACCCAACCATTGCTCTTCCATTTGTCCCCCCCAGATGCCTGCACAATGACATTCTTTGCTTGTTTGGTGAAGCATCTCTGTGCCCTGACCTCAACAAGACAGGCCATGCCAGCAGGGACTGTCATCCTCTGGATCCTGCACATCACTGGGTCCTTGGAACCAGCTGCCACAGGGGATCCAGTGCAGCAGGCAGACTACATCTGCAGAAGGGGGTGGGGCAGCACCTGCTAGAAATAGGGAGTGGGGGTGGCAGGATCACAGGGGGGGCCAGGACCCAGGTGCAGCAGCCTCTGCCGAGCAGGAGGGCATGGGAGACTCGAAGCCCACACCAGGAGCTTGTGTGCAGGGACAAAGGCTGGCTTAGCACATTCCTCTCACCCTCTCTTCCACGTGGACAGTGACTGAGAGGGAGTGGTTAGAGGCCAACCACGAGTGGAGGGAAGCTGTGTCCTGGGTGCATGGCAGGACTGGTATCATCTGTGGCAACAGCCACTAGTTGTCTGGAGGATCTAGTAGCTGTTGCTCGGGATGACAAGGCTTGCATTAAAGGGCTGCTTGAGGGGCTAGTGGCTACAGCTCTTGCCATAAAGTAAAGAATATTCAAAATAGAGTCTCATGAATGGAACAGTTAATCAATATACAACAATAATAACTACTATGAATATTTTTATATAGTTTTCCAGTACAAATATTCAATCCTAAAGTGCAACATGCTCAAAGTGCTCATATGTATTCCTATATTCAATAATGTTGCATCATCACAAACATCACAGAGACAAAATACAAAACCTAATTAACTATGTCGCACTTTAAAGTCCACAGGGGCCATGAAAGACCTCTTAAAGGAAAGTTCCCTTTCAGGTGTTATTTTGATGTGTTGATGTTCTGTTTTGTTGCAGATGCATCCAATTGGATAAATCTTCATAAGACTGTGTATGTTGAAGGTAAGTATTTACAAAAACAATAGATACCAGCTTAACAATCACGTAAATCATTCCTTTTCTCTCACAAACAGGCACATTGGAAAGACGCCACAGGCTGGACGCCCACCTTGGCCCTGCCTGACGACAAGCTTGATGCCAACAAAGACTATCATTTCGCTTACAGCTTTGTCAAGGGCAAACAATAATGTTGACACTTTCTGTGAAGATAATAAAGAATCAAGTCTACAGCTTGCTACAATAAATAAAATGAAACCCTACAGTGCAATGGTATTAAAGCATACTCACTTGCTTTCTTAATCTTATTAACTCATATAAAGATGCTTCATAAAATGATGGCCATTCCATGTAAAGCTTACTCCTACCGCTCACTACTTAATGACCACTCATTATTTTGACCGACTACTCATTATTTTGACCATTCATTACTTTGACCACTACGGACCCCTTTAAATTTGGGCAGCCAAAATAATGAGTGGTCATTTGAGCACGTTGCACTTTAGGATTGAATATTTATACTGGAAAATGATATAAAAATATTCATAGTAGTTATTATTGTTGTATACTGACTAATGGTTCCATTTATGAGAATCTATTTTGAATATTCTTTACTTTATTGCCCTATTGGGGAGCTTTCCCTTTGTTTTTGATAATTTGGTTTATCGGAATCTCTTTTTTTGTTTTCTAGGCTACAGCTTGTGGCCTGGTGCCAGCCCTCCTTCCCGTTCCACTGCTGGAGGGGTGGCCAGGGGTACAGCACAGGGTTGCCCTCAACAATGAGGGCAGCCTGCTGGGAGGCCCCCACTGGTGAACACAGCACAGACTTGGGTGAGTGAGCTCTTTGCTTCTCCCAGAGGTGCTCCTCTTGTGTCTGCTCTCCTTGCTCCCTCCAGAGGCATGCACCCAGGTGGCCCTAGTTGGGTTTGTTTCCCACCAAGCTGAACAAGCCAAATCCTTCCCACTTGACTGCTACCCTATGAGGTATCCCTGCAAATTGGGGGGAATTAAGCATGCAAGGAGAGGCTGCGAGGCATGAGTAATTTAGGGATCTTTTGCACTGATGTATATGAGAATCCTTTCCTTTCAATGAAGAAGCAGGTGTCCAATCAAAAAGGTTTTTTTTAATTTATAAAATAATAAAGATCAATGACATAAAATACACACAGCAAATACACACACAGCACATACCAGAGCTAACTAGAGAAACAGTGAGGAAAGTGGAAATAGAAGTTCAAGGGTTGGGTGATATTTACCAGTTGCAGGAGAGCTTGAAGAAAGTTCTGTGGAGGAACAGCATGGATGGCCAGCGTGTCATGAAAGGGGAGAAAGGGGTCTCAGAAATAGTCTGAGGGTGCATGGAGGGAGATTCCGGAACACACACTGAGCAGATGGAAGGACAGTCAGATATACTGTGAAACATGCCCAGAGGCACAACTGAGAGTCTCTGACCTAAAACAATGGTTTGATGGCTGTCTCCGGAGGTCTCCAGAAGTACTTGAATGAATTCATTCACCCTTCCAATCCTACCCTTACCCTATTATAGCCTCACCCATCCAGCCATCATTGGTCATCAAATGATCTTTTTACACCTATAGTTCCTCTCAGTAAGACCTAATCAAGGCTTTCCAATCCTTTGTCTCACCCTGGGAACAACCATTAAAGCATTGTTTTAGGGCAAAGACTCTTGGTCCTGCCTCAGGGCATGTTTCACAGTATATCTGACTGTCCTGCCATGTGCTCATGTGTGTGTGTGCGCTCTGGACCTTCCACACGCCCTCTGACAGCATGTCTGAGCACCTTCTCCCTCTTCTTGCTATGAACTGAAGCTACTCTCCCTCAGATGCCCTCTATCTTCTGGAATTGGTAACTGTATGCCTAACTCTGCAACTCTCTCCAACTTTCCTCCCTGTTCTTCTAGTTAGCTCTGTGTGTGTGCTGTGTGTTTTGTATCCAACTGATCTTTAGTATTTTAAATAAAACCTCCTTTTGATGATTGAACATCTATCTTTTTATTGAAAGGGTTCTCTACAGGAAGGGATCCTCATATACATAGGCGCAAAATATCCCAGTTACACTCCTCTCGCTGCCTTCTCCTTGCTGCTAATTCCCCCCAACTCACAAGGAGACCTGCTTTGGGTAACAGCCTGGACTTTGCCAGGATGCCCTGTCTGCCCTTTGGCTGTGTGTCCCTTCCTAGCTGAGGAGGGGGCCTCTTGAACCAGGTGCCTCTGAGGCTGCCATAGTCGCTGGGCCTTTGAGCCCTATCAGCCTGTTCTCTGCAGGGTAGAGGAGTGGCATTGGCAGGCAGCAGCTGTAATTGCTGCCAGGGAATGGATCCACCATTGCCTACCACTCATAGAGCTGTCAACGGCAGCTATTATGGAATTGATGGCTGTTGCTGGGATTTCTATGGAAACAAGAAAGCATACTCTGCTGGCTGTGCCTGTCCTGGCTCGCTTGTCGATGTATCTCCCTGTTGAAAGTACTTTGTGATCAGACTTACACTGCCAAAGTTACATGGGCATCCATATGCCTCACCCCAGCAAGGCTTAGGATTGATCTATAAGTATGGTTACTTAGCTCTGCATCTATCTTTTCATTAATATATCAATAAAGCATTATTTCCAGATGCTTAATGATTGTGCATCAGCATTGCATTTTAACTAGAGAACAAATGGTCTTTTCGAATGAAACAGAAATCGTGATTGATTCTGAAACAGGAACTGTCAATAATGTTTAGCAATATACATGTTAGGCTAATTAGGCCACATGTCTTCATGTAATGACTACCTATAGTTTACAGTTAATTATGTTGCCAAACTGGAAACAGAGAGGATGCAAGGCCTTGACTTTCTTAGGGTAAATTTGTGAGAATGGCACAGCTAAGCTAAGAATATAGACAATTTCACAGTAATTTCTGATGTTCATGGAACAAATCAAGATTACTACTAACCCCTATACATGAAATCTTCTATTAAAGACCTAGATAAACCCCTGAATTTATAGGAATGAGTGCTGTACCTTTGAGAATGACAGAAAACTGGAGGAATTTTTTTCCTTGTCACTGAGGATTAAATCAGATGCAATGTTTCTGTTCTATATGATAACAGATTCATGATACTCATTAGTAAATATGGTGTTGGAGTATGGTCTGTATACAGAATAAATTACCTTGGGGGAGCTACAGGATTCCTCAGATCATTTCAAGATGAAGCTAGCCTGATTTCTGCATGGATATTTTGGAAACAGAAGAACCTGTTTTTGGATGGTTTTAATTAGAAACCGTTGGATCTTCTCCAGCTAAACATCACACTCATTAGCTGCCATGCTGTAAATGTTGAATACAATTGTAATAAAAATGCAAAAGGCTTGTACTGTTGGATGACAAAGCTATTGGAAGCAGAGCTTAGTTGGAGTCATAGTTCAGCAAGCTTCTAGCCTGGAACAGGTGACTTAATAGTGAGTCACTGGGAGTGTTTCTTTCTCAGTTCTGAAGCATTTATGATGGAGCCATCCAATGATTAATTTATAGCAGACAGCATGCCACAATTAATTGTAGTCGGCCATTCCATGTTTGTTAATGAAAATAAGAAAGGGATGGGATGGGCAGGAGAAGATTCTGCCCTCGGCCGAATCCACACTACCTATTTGTTTCCGTGGCTTTTTCGCAATTGGCGCGCTATTCATGCAGATACTCACATGCTTCCCATTGCGCGTGTTCCCCACCATCACTGCGCCACTATTGCGCCTTCCCTCCAAACCATGTGATATTCGCAGAAATCCATTTTCTCCCCCCTTTTTTTACAGTGCATAAAGGTCGGTATACTGGTGAACCAACCGTTTTTTTGGGCGGGAAGAAACAGTCACCGGAGTCAAGATATCAGTATACTGGATAATTGACCCTTTTTTTTAAAAAAAAAAAGGGAAGTGACGAGCGCCGTCAATTCTGACAGCGGAGGATGGAACCGCCCACTGTGATGCTTTACTCAGTGGCGTGTGGAGAACTGATTGCGCCATGAAGATGTGCATCCTCACATCCACCGGAAGGGTGGATGTGAGGATGCACAGCCTGGTAGCAGAATGAAGGTGATTGCCACGACAGCGCAAGACAAGCGGAAGATGAGTGAGTGTGGATTTGCCCCTCTTTTGTTCCCCATTCAACTCAGACCAACTAGATTTGAAATGCTGAATGGAAAGTTGGAGTGAGGTGGGGAAAACTGAGGTAGTTTAATATCCAACAAAGAACTGAGGAAAGTTGAATTTTTGGAGAGAAAGCGGGTAGGAGATATCCTAGAATAGACAATCTAATAGGGACTTTAGAGTATCGTTTAGAGATGTTCCTATAAAAAACAGTTGTTTAGACAAGCTGTTCATATAAAAACAATGAAATGTTAATGCTTGTTTGGTTATTATTTGCAAGTATGAGCCTCTTAGAAAACATAGTTTGTAACTACTAAGCTTAGATCACCTTTCACTTCTGGTAGCTTGTGTCATCTACCATGTAATGTTTATTATATTTATTTTATTTTAAAATTTATATCAGACATTTCTGCCCTTACAAGGTCCATCAAGGTTGCTAAGAAATTAAAATATACGTAATAAAATCACATCTTAAACACCTTTAAAACCAACAAAACCCACATAATTAAAACAATTAATACCAGAGCTAAGATACATACAAAAACTTTAAAAAGAACAATTAAAACATTGAGCAGGAAGTAGGGATCGCTAAGGGAATGCCAAATAAAAGTATTCACTAGCTAGTGACAGAATGGGACAGATGAGTCTTCTTGGGGGAAAGAGTTCAAAAGTCTTGGTGCCACAATTGAGAAGGCCCCCTCTCTTTGGAGACCTGGCTGGATTTTATGTGAATAAAAAGAAGTCAAAGATTCTATGTAAGAACATGACTAAGCAGAAGCAGCAAGAGCTAATGGAGATAACAGATTGTGAGGTAAATAATAAAGTAAAATATCTGGGCATTGAACTGACTGCAAAAAATATAGATCTGTTTAAAAATAATTATGAGAAACTGTGGATACAAATAGAGAGAGACTTAATAAAATGGAACATATTGAACCTATCTTGGTTGGGAAGAATAGCAGCAGTAAAAATGAATGTTTTACCACGAGTAATGTTCTTGTTGCAAACCATTCCAATCATCCGAGACTCCAAACAATTTGACAAATGGCAAAGAAAAATTTCAGATGTATTGTCGAAGGCCTTCACGGCCAGAGAACGATGGTTGTTGCGGGTTTTCCGGGCTGTATTGCCGTGGTCTTGGCATTGTAGTTCCTGACCTTTCGCCAGCAGCTGTGGCTGGCATCTTCAGAGGTGTAGCACCAAAAGTCTTTTTGTGCTACACCTCTGAAGATGCCAGCCACAGCTGCTGGCGAAACGTCAGGAACTACAATGCCAAGACCACGGCAATACAGCCCGGAAAACCCACAACAACCAAAAATTTCAGACTTTGTGTGGGCAGGCAAGAAACCTCGAGTGAAAATGAAGGTATTACAAGATGCAAAGGAAAGAGGTGGTCTGCAACTGCCCAACATAAGGTTATACCACGAAGCAATATGTCTGGTATGGCTGAAAGATTGGATGAAGTTAAAAAATCGTAAGCTTCTGGCCTTGGAAGGACATAAAAAATATTCGGTTGGCATGCGTACATGTGGTACGATAAAGTAAAAGCGGACTCTATGTTTTTGCACCATTATATTCGAAGAAGCCTCTTCACGGTCTGGAAGAAATACAAGGTGTATATGGAGGAAGGAATTCCTTCATGGGTGGTTCCGTATGAAGTAATAGATCCAAGAACTGTTGATAATGAACAGCAATGCTTAACGTACAAGGAGATTACACAAATACAACATTCAAAGTTGAGAATAAAGACAGAAGAAGAATTCTCTCCTTGTTATGGATGGTTTCAGTACAGACAGATCAGAGATCTTTATAATGCGGACTGCCTGAGAGGAGGTATAAGATTGGAAAAATCGGAGCTGGAGGAAGTGTTATTACAAGAAGGCAAGAAAGAAATATCTAAAATCTATAAATTACTTCTGAAATGGCATACAGAGGATGAAATAGTAAAAGTCCAGATGGTGAAGTGGGCAATAAACTTTCACAAAGAGATAACGATGGAGGCGTGGGAACATCTATGGAAAAACACAATGAAGATTTCAACTTGTACGAATATTAAAGAGAACGTGTACAAAATGATCTACAGATGGTATCTAACACCAAAGAAAATTGCGCTAGGAAATACCAATATGTCGGACAAATGCTGGAAATGCAGAAAGCATGAAGGATCACTATATCATATGTGGTGGACTTGTGAAGTAGCTAAGCAGTACTGGGGAGAAATAATTGAAGCAATTAATGAGATTTTGCAAATCCAAATTAATAAGAACCCAGAACTGTTGCTACTGAACCTTGGAATGGAGACTGTTCCAGTGCAGCATAGAACACTGTTATTTTACATGACTGCTGCGGCAAGACTTTTGTATGCGCAGAAATGGAAGACACAAGAAATACCAACTGTAGAAGATTGGATTTACAAATTGCTGTACATGGCAGAAATGGACAAAATGACCAGGAAACTTAAAGAGCTTGACCTAGGGCAATATATTACTGATTGGGGGAAATTGAAACAATTTTTGGAAAAAAAATGGGATGTAAAAGGAGAACTGTGGCAGTTTGAGAATTTTTAAAGAAAAATAAGGACAAAAGAGAGAGAGGGGATCTTACCATATAGGGGAAATGTAATTATAATCTAAGCTAATATAAGGGTTAGGGGAATTCTTTTTCAGAGTATATGAATAAGAGTATAGTTAAATAAATATATTAATGGGGTATACTATATATACTATAAATGATATATTATGTTATTGGATCAGATTGAATATTATATAATGACTATGCAATATGGTGTTGTGTGCTGTGCCACGTTGGTGGCATGGCACACAGTAGGAGTTTTATAATACATATTATATTGATAGTTGTATATTTGATAGAATATATGTCTAAAAGAAATAGAATATGTTTAAACTAAGATTTTTGTTATATATTATACTATATCACACTGGTCTGATATATTGAGGGGTATAGGATGTATACTATATTGATAGTATAACTGATAGATGTATACTATATTGATAGTATATTTGATATATATGATAGAATATCTGGAAAAAAATTAGAATGTGCTTAGAGTAAGGGATTTCATTAAGTAATAAGAGGGGTTAAGGGTTGGAAAGCTGTTGGAAGTCGATAGGGAGGGGGAGGAAAAGGGTGGGGGATAGGGTTAATTAGATATTAAGTGAATGTATGTATTAAATTTGAAAGATATACTCACCAATAAAAAATTGTATATAAAAAAAAGAGAAGGCCCCCTCTCAGGTTACCAGTGCCACCAGCCTAATTCCAGAGCCAAACTACAAGTGGCGCCTGACACTAGTTGGACACTTGTCAGCTTCCCTCAAGTTTTGATGGGAAATGTAGGCAGCTTGGTGGAATGTTGGACAAGTGACAGTTGAAAAGTCCATTGGACAGCAGTTGGAGAGCCAAGCTGCAAGACCAGGATGCCTACATTTCCCATCAAAACTTGAGGGAAGCTGACAAGTGTCCAACTAGTGTCAGGCGTCACTTGTAGTTTGGCTCTCAGAAGGTGGATACACCCAGAGCAGGGCCACTGCAGATTACCATAGTGGTTGAGTATGTTTGTAAGGGAGTAGGTTTGTTGGCTCCAAACTTTTAAAGATCAGCACCAGCACCCTGAATTTTCCCCTGGAAACAGATTTGGAGCTAGTGCAGATGGACCAAGAATGCTTGGTCCATGCTTGGTCTCTTCAGTCAACATCTTGGCTGCAGCATTCTGCACTGTACTGAAGTTTCCAAACACTTCTCAAGGCAAGGCCCATATAGAGTGTGTTGCAGTAATCTAATGTAGATGAAAGCAGGGCTGGCTAATCAGACGAAGCTGGTAAAAGGCACTCCTGACCACAGCTGCCACTTGCTTTATCCAGCAGTAGGCTTGGGTCCAAGGGCACCCCAAACTATGGACCTGTTCCTTCAAGGGGAGTGTAACACCATCCAGAACAAGTGACCCCTTAAATACCAGGTAATAACTTCTGCTCACCAGTAGCACTTCTGTCTTGTTGGGATTAAGCTTCAGTTTATTAGCCCACATACACTCCAAAAGTTGCCTTCAGGTACTGGTCCAAGGTTTCTACAGCCTCCTTGGAATCAGCTGGAAGAGTGTCATCTGCATATTGGTGATAACCTAGCGCAAATCTCCTGATAGCCTTACCCAATGGTTTCATGTAGATATGAAAGAGCATGGGGACAAGATGGAACCTTGCAGGACCCCACAGACTAAAGGCCAAGCAGAAGCAGTCCTCCAATAGCACCTTCTGAAACTTATCCTCCAGGTTGGACTGAAAACATCACAAAATGGTGCCTCCTTTCCCAGCCCACAAAGATGGTCCAGAAGGATACCATGATCATGAGTTGCGGAGAGGTCCAGAAAATCAAGAGTAGTGGTCCCTCTGTCCTTCTCCAGGAACAGATTTTTCACCAGGCTGACCAAGGCTGTTTCAGTCCTCTGTGTGTATGTGATGTGCCATCAAGTCTCATCCAACTTATAGTGACCCTATAAATTAACTATCTCCAAACAATTTTATCACTAACAGACTTGCTGAGATCTGGCAAACGGGAGGCTGTGTCTTCCTTTATTGAGTCAAGCCATCTCATTTTGGGTCTTTCTCTTTTCTTACTGCCCTTCCACCTTTCTTAGTATTACTGTCTTTTTCCAGTAAGTCTTGTCCTGGAAAAGATCTAAACAATTCACCTTATCCAGGAAAACCACCTTATCCAGCTACCACCTTGCTCAGTAATGGAACATCTGATATTGGTTGATAGCTATTAAAATTTCCAGAGTCCAGGGGAGGGTTCTTTGGAAGTGGATGCACCACAGCCTGTTACAAGGCTGGGATGATCACCCTCTCTTTCAAGAAGTCATTAACTACCTCATGGGGCCTGTTAGCCCCACCCCCAAGATTTAAGCAACCTAGAAGAGACAGGGTCATGAAAGCAGATGGTAGGTTTCAAACCTCCAAGGATCCTGTCCACATCCTCATAAAATGGGATGAATAAATGAATAAACTGAAAAGTATCTTAAAACTGGACAAGTCGGCATATTGGCACTGATGATGTTCCCTCATCCTTAAACCACATAAATGGCACCAGAGGCATTTTTAAAATTCCAAAAATAACTAAGTAGTTTATTTACATTAGAGGGGAAAGGTCAAGTGAAGTCAGGGACTGAAAATTTCAAAGGTAAAATTTAGAATATGCACAGACTTCCATTCTTATGCTCTTCACAGTTACTTAAGGATTATAGATCAAGATGGCCAAGTTAGTCTGTCTGTAGCAGTGAAGTGCTACAGAAGAAGTGAGCTGTAGCTCATGAAAGCTTATACCTTACCACTAATTTTGTTATTCTTATAGGTGCTACTGGACTATTGCTCTTTTCTACTTAAGGATTATGTTTTGAGGCTTTGGTTCCTTTGTCCCCCCCGCCCCCCTCCAAGCACTCTAGTATACTTTCCTTCAGTATTCTCTTTCTCTTCTGGAGTTAGGAAGGCTGGCACCCACTTTCTAGTACCTCAAACCTCCTCTCTTCACACACCAGTGCGTTTCTTCACTTGTTAACTAAATCTGAAGATCTCCACAGACAGTTTTTCAACTGCACCCAATCAGGGATTTTCCACTTTCCAGAACTACTTCCCTGTTTGACTGGGTAGGTAAAATCTCTTCTCCTTAGAAGATCTACCCTTTTCTTTGGTCCATTTGGGAGTCTGCACCTACTTACCAAACCTCCTTGCCAACTTTCCCAGTTCTCCTGCTCTCTATGAAGACTCATCTCTGCTAGGACTGAAAATAAGATCTTCCTACACTAGTGACCAAAATTGTGGAAACCTTTTGGGAAAAGTGCATTTTTGAGGTTTGATGGCTCATAACACCACTTTTGGGGGGAGTAATACCATAAAATTATATATCAATGGAAAGATAATTTAATCAAGGAATGTAATGCAACAAAGTTTGTTCAATTATCTGTATTCTAACAAATGTTATAGCCAAATAATCAGGAAAAGGAAGCACAACTTGCTTAGGTTGATACGAAGTAGGTTTCTTTCATTTGAATGTAGCTATTCAATGTAATACAATTAAAGAAATGGCACAAAGAGTTGACTGGTCACCCAGAAAGTGATGTAAAATAGTACTATTAAGTGAACAAGGCTACAGTTATGAAGAAATTAGAAGAAAAATTGGTGGAAACTTAACCAAAGGTAGCATTTCTAAATTTTTGAAGAGGTTTAAGGCAACTCAGTCACTACAAAACCAGACTGGTAAAGGCAGGAAAAGGTGCACACAAGCAAGGGATGATAGAAGAATTGAGAGAGTGAGCCTAGGTGGCGGAAGAAAATCATCGGGGTGTATACAGAACAAAATGGCGCAATTCAATGTGAAGTTGAGTGCAAGGACTGTTCAGTGCAGACTGGAGGAATTTGGTCTTAATGCTAGAATTCTATGGAAAAAACCATTGTTATCTCTCAAACAAAGGTTGAAAAGATTAAAGTGGGCTAAAACCTATGTTAACTGGACAGTGGAACAATGGGACAGTGTTATTTGGAGTGATGAGACCAAAATCTCCCTGTTTGGTAGTGATGGCATAAAATACGTGAGAAGAAGAATTGGAGAAGATTTGCATCCTGATTGCATTATACCTACCGTGAAACACCCAGTTAGTGTTATGATATGGGGTTGTATGACATCAAAAGGTGTGGGCAGAATTTGTGTGATAAATCACAATATAAATGCCCCAAAGTACATAAATGAAATACTTGAGCCCAAACTGAAGCCTTCCACACGTGATCTTTTCCAAGATAATGAAGCATTTATATTTCAACAAGATTCAGCTCCGTGTCATGTTGCTGCTGTGTGCAAAAAGTGGTTTCAAGATAATCATATTCCATTGTTGGAATGGCCTGGGAATATCCCAGACCTTAACCCCATCGAAAATCTATGGAGCCGACTAAAGAAACTGGTTAGTGAGAAGCAACCCAGCAATAAACGCAATTAATAGAAACAATAACTCAGTCGTGGTTTCACATTATAACAGCTGCAGAACAAAAAACTTGGTTCACTCCATGGGAAGGCGTTGTAAGGCCGTAATTAAAGCAAAAGGTTACCCAACTAAGTATTAACTGACATGGTGAGAATTGTTGTATAACTCATTTTTTCTATGGTCAAAGATCCAGAGGAGTTAGCCGTGTTAGTCTGTAGTAGCAAAATCAAAAAGAGTCCAGTAGCACCTTTAAGACTAACCAATTTTATTGCAGCATAAGCTTTCAAGAATCAAGTTCTCTTCGTCAGATGCATGATACAAACTGGTCAAATACAGAAGAGGAGGGGGGAGAGGGGAGAGAAGGAGAGGAGGGACAAGATGCAATTAGGGGGGAGGCAACCAAAACATTCCTTTGCTAGTAAATGTAAACATGTCCTTTTGGTGTGTAGTCAGTTTGCCGTGTTAGTTTGCAGCAGTAAAAGCATCCAATTTCTATGTAGTATAAGCCCTCGATAACCACAGCTCTCCCTGCCAGATGCATCTGACAAAGAGTACTGTGGTCCCCGAAAGCCCACACCAGGCGTCACTGGGCTCCCCCAGACCACGCCGCTGTAAAGGAAATCTGTTACCTGTGATAATGTGATAACCATTCATAGTCTCTTGTCCCTTCTCTCCCCTCTCCCCCCTCCTCTTCTGTATTTGACCAGTTTGTATCATGCATCTGACGAAGAGAACTTGATTCTCGAAAGCTTATGCTGCAATAAAATTGGTTAGTCTTAAAGGTGCTACTGGACTCTTTTTCATTTTTTCTATGTGTTTCAATTTTCATCTTTATAACTACTGTTCTAAAAAAAATCCTTCATGAAAGTTATTGCATTACATTCCTGATTAAATTATCTTTCCATTGATATATAATTTTATGGTATTACTCCAAAAAAAAAAAGTGGTGTTATGAGCCATCAGACCTCAAAAACACACTTTTTCCAAAAGGTTTCCACAATTTTGGCCACTAGTGTATTTCCATCCCAGGCTACCCAATTTGAAGCCTTGGAGTTGCTTGCCACTCAAAGCTCTCTGAGAGATTAACCCTTAACAGTCCTGCAAATGTGTGTACAGCCCTTCCAGGCTTCTTTAAGGGATACAGACTGTCACAACGCCATATGACCCTCTCTCTCTGTTTTAGTCAGCTAGATAGCTAGACACAGTCTCTATCTCTTCTCTGCACTATTTAAGCATGTAAGTTCCTAAATAAATATTTCTTTGCATTTAAGCAGCAATGCACGACTATTGCTGTGTAAGGCACTCTGCCAACATTCAACTACCCAGGTCACTTACTCATTCCAGAGGCAGACCAGGGAATCGACAGGAGCACCAACCATATCGAAAAATTCCCTAGAGCCTTCAGAAAGCCATACAGATCCATCTGGTTCTGCGGGTGGATTTTTTTAATAGATCCTCCATCCCTGAAGAGTGTTGCTATCTCTGTTTAAAAAGTTGAGCCTGCATGATGCACTGGTTAAAGTTTTGGACTATGCCCCAGAAGACCAGTTTCACAGTCCCCATTCAGCCACAAAGCTCATTGGATCATTTATCCTTTCTCTCTCAGCATCAACTAAGTTGCTTTGATGTCAAAGCAAGGGAAGGGAAAACCATGTAGGAAAAAAAATGAGCAACATGGCTTCTCTCATATCCTCTGTCAAGTGGGCTCCACCGTCATGAGAAGCAGGAGCGGTCGTATTAAAAATAATAATATGGTTAACAAATAATGATAAACCATGACCATCCAATGGTTTACCTAGTTCATATTAGAACAGTGGCTAAATAATCCACATCTTTTCTTCATCTAGCAGTTTTGTTGCTATTCTAAGATGCACATTATCATGAGAGACTTAGGGAGTGTGGGCAGAAAGGAATACAAAATAGGTGAAAGATTCTGAAAGATTGTTTTGATATTTCTAATGATTTGAGACTTTGAGGCTTTGGGGAAAGCACACATTTATCTGAATTTGTATAGGTACTGCTATTGGTTCTACATAAGTAGAGCATTTTCTATATGGACTCTTATAGCATTACTTTGTATTATAGGTAGCCATTCTATAAATGAATACTGACTGGGCCAGCTGTTATACTTACAGTGGGTTGAAGCTCTTCAGTTGTGCAGCTGCTGCAGGTGGAAAAGCTATTAAATTTTCATCAATGCAGGCATCTCACTAGGCTCATTTCAAAACTTCCATAGTTGAAAATGATCACACTCTAAAACAGCCATAACCTCCATAAATCCAGGTATTTCAGAGGACAGTCTGAATGTACATAGTTGTCTTTTTTTTGCATGGTTTTGTTGTTTATTGACCATTTTAATGATATGTAGATTTTTTTTTGCTATATAATAAATGTTCACATTGAGGTGTGTGAATCTTCTCATTTTTTCCCCTGTCAGTGTTTGTAACATTATCACTAGGTTGGTTCTCCCCCCTCCCACTGTTTGTTTTACAGTCAGACTGGGTAAAATGTTTTCCAAATACTGAGTTGCAACTTGCAACTTCCATGGCCAGGAATCACATAAACAAGTCATTGAGGTCCATCATAAACCAATCACTGACTCCAGGCCTCTTCCTCAGCCACTCAAATAGGCAGTCATCCATCCCCTGCTTAAAGAAACATCCCTACAGAAAAGTGATTTGGCCAATTATTGCCATGTTTCTAATTTTCCCCTTCTGGGAAAGGTAATTGAGAGACCAGTAGTGGACTAACTCCAGGCCTTCTGGAATAATTTGTGTTCTGAACCCTTTTCAGTCTGGCTTCAGGCCAAGCTATGTGACAGAGAGGGAGCTGATGATCGCTTCAGCTGATGATCTCTGTTTGAATGTAAACAAAGGACCAGCCTCTTTGTTAATCCTACTGGATTTGTATGCCACCTTTGACCTGGTAGACCATGCTATCTTATTAAAACATTTGGAGGCAGAAGAAGGTATTGGGATAAGTTGAGAACTGGTTTAAATGGTACCTTACAGACCAGACTCAAAGGGTTGCTGTTGGAGACTAGTTATCAACACTGTGGGATATGTCATGCTTTCTTACTCTCTATGCTATTGTTTCTATTTAACCCCTTAAGAGAAACAATTCATGGTTTTGGAATAGGATGCTGATGACAACCAGCTCCCTGAGCACTGATGGTGAACAGCATGGCCTCGATGATGTTCCTGTGGAGGCTTTCACTCATAGTCTGGTGCCATTGCAGAGTTTGGGTGGACTGAATTTCTGGAGCAGCATCACTGGAGCCCCCACTTTGAGGAGAAGCTTGTGGGCTGGGAAGCCAGGAGGGTTGAGCATATTGAAGAACTCCACAGAATAGTGGACTGCATCATCCATTTGCACCACTGACTCCACAGATCTGAACTCCATTTTGAGTGAGTTAAGTTGTGTTTCATTAATGATGGCAGCCTTGTCGATCTTGGGGGTCAGAATGGCATGCTTGCACAGCCAGTCCATGGACTTCTCTGTAATAGTGACGATATCAGGGTAAATCGTGGCTGTTAGGTCTGCTAGGGTCATCATCGCTACTGTGCTCAGGCTTGCAGGGATGGTCATCTTTCCTTTGGACTCAGGATATGCTCCGTCCCCTATTTTTAGTAGGAGTTCAGAGAATTCCCCAGCAGACACCTTGCCTCACAAGTGGACCCTCATGTTCTTTCTTAGTAAGAGTTTCCTGATGAGGGGCCACAGATATGACGTCTTGATGTATCATGGTTGGGTGTGGCACCAATTTGCTGGGATGCCACTCATCAGGAAGAGGTGCTTTCTTGAGTAGGCTGATGAGGAAAGTTGGGTGGACCTGGCATAGATTTTTGGGTAAATCCAGTTCTACAGTCACATCATTGATTTCTTTATAGGGAAGGGTTCCAAGTATTTCAGGCCCAACTTTTTACTAGGCTGTTCTGTCCTGAAGTTTTTTGTGGAGACATACACTTCATCTCCTAGGTGTAATTTCCACTGTGCCACACGATGGCGGTCTGCATACTTTTTGTAGTCAGCTTTGGCTTTGTTCAAGTTTTTTTGGATTTCCGTCCACTGTTTTGCCAGGGCGGTCCACCATTCGCTCAAATCTCCTGAGCGGTTGCTGGGAGGTTGCTCTTCGAAGGGGAACGCTACTCCCTCATAACCATGGACAATTTTAAAGGGCGTCTCTCCTGTTGAGCTGTGTACCGCGTTGTTATACGCGTACTTGGCAAGATGCAAGAGCTGGGCCAATTATCTTGTTGGAAATTAATATAGCATTGGAGGAACTGCTCTAGTACTTGATTAGTTCTTTCGGACTGCCCATTGCTCTGGGGATGATGGACAGAGCTTATTCCTTGTTCGATGCCTGCCACTGGTAAAAGCTCCCGCCAGAAGTTGGCAACAAATTGAACTCCACGATCCGATATTACCTTGGAAGGAAAAGAATGCAGTCTTACAATATGTTTCATGAACAGACTGGCCAACTTTTTTGCTGACGGAATACTGGAGCATGGGATGAAGTGGGCTTGTTTGGAGAACAGATCCACCATGACTAGAATACAGGTGCAACCCTTGGATGGGGGAAGATCAGTAATAAAGTCCATAGAAATCACTTCCCAAGGTCTGTTGGGAATCTCTAAGGGTTGTAGTAGTCCCGGGGGTTTCCCCCTTCTGGGTTTCACCATGAGACACGTAGGGCAGGGAGCTACATATTGAGATGCATCCCTTCGGATACTGGGCCACCAAAACTGTCTTTGTATTAAAAGTAAGGTTTTTAGGTATCCGAAGTGGTCGGCGGTCTGAGCATCGTGACAATGTTGTAGCACCAGCCTTCTTAAACTAGCAGGGATATATAGCCGATTTCCCTTAAACCATTCTCCAGCCGCTGTTTGTGTCATTTTTCCTGTGGGCGCTTGTTCCCCCTCCTTTCCCACTTCGCATTTCATTTTAGCTCTCCACCCCTTTTAGTTATCTGACTGTTTGGTTGCCTGGCTACGAGTGGTAACCACTACCCCCATTGGGTGGGGGAAAATACTGTGTCAATAGTCTCCTCCTTCTTGCTCTGGTGTTGGGGCATGTGCAAAAGGGCATCCGCCAGGAAATTAGATTTGCCCGGTAAGAAATTCAGAGTGAAATCAAACTTAGAAAAGAATTCCGCCCAGTGGAGTTGCTTAGCATTAAGGCGTTGGGGCGTTCTGAGCGCTTCTAAGATTTTGTGATCAGTCCAGCCCTGAAAGGGATGTCGTGCCCCCTCCAACCAATGGTGCCAAGAATCAAGGGCAATTTTAACTGCAAATGCTTCCTTTTCCCACACACTCCAATTCTTTTCCGCTTCTCTAAATTTTCTGGACAAATATGCACAGGGCCGCATGTGGGGAGCTAGCCGGGCGAATGAATCCTCTCTCCAGATTCTTGTCTATGAATTTCCTGAGTTCTTGTCTCTCCCCTGGACTCATGGAATATAACTTCCCTTTGGGGAGCTTCTCTCCTGGGATTAATTTAATAGCACAGTCCGTTTTCCGGTGTGGCGGCAGGCTATCCACCTCCTCCTCACTAAAGGCTTGAGCCAGGTCTTGATACTCTGGAGGGATTAAACTTAGCTCTTCAGCGGTTAACAGGGCAACCTCTGAATTCGTGGGGTCTACTGCACCCCATTCTGCCTTCCAACGGTGTTTTTGGCAATATTCTGGATCAAAGATGTATTGTCGAAGGCTTTCACGGCCGGAGAACGATGGTTGTTGGGGGTTTTCCGGGCTGTATTGCCGTGGTCTTGGCATTGTAGTTCCTGACGTTTCGCCAGCAGCTGTGGCTGGCATCTTCAGAGGTGTAGCACCAAAAGACAGAGATCTCTCAGTGTCACAGTGTGGAAAAGATGTAGGTCATTTGTATCTACTCAGGAGGGGTGGGGTTGAGCTGAGTCATTCTGTAAGAGTTTCCCAGGGTGTGGAATGCTAATGGCGGGAGGCTTCACTGTATCCTGAGGAGGTTCTTTTGCATATGGATTGGTGCTTGATGTGCTAATCTTCTCTGCAGGGCTATTGTCGGGTGTGGAGTGTTTTGTTGGCCTGGTGTTTTTCAGAACTGGAGCCCATGCTCTGTTCATTCTTAAGGTTTCTTCTTTCCTGTTGAAGTTTTGCTTATGCTTGTGAATTTCAATGGCTTCCCTGTGCAGTCTGACAAAGTAGTTGGAAGTGTTGTCCAGTATTTTGGTGTCCTGGAATAAGATACTGTGCCCTGTTTGAGTTAGGCTATGTTCAGCCACTGCTGATTTTTCAGGCTGTCCAAGTCTGCAGTGTCTTTCATGTTCTTTTATTCTTGTCTGGATGCTACGCTTTGTGGTCCCGATGTAAACTTGTCCACAGCTGCAGGGTATACGGTATACTCCTGCAGAGGTGAGGGAGTCTCTGCTGTCTTTTGCTGATCGTAGCATCTGTTGTATTTTTCGGGTGGGTCTGAATACTGCTTGAAGGTTATGCTTTTCCATAAGCTTTCCCATCTGATCAGTAATTCCTTTGATATATGGCAAAAACACTTTTCCTGTAGGTGACTGTTTTTCCTTGGTTGTTTGATTCATCCTGGGTTTGATTGCTCTTCGGATTTCATTTCTGGAGTAGCCATTTGCCTGAAGTGTGTGGTTTAGATGATTAATTTCCTCATTAAGAAAGCGCGGCTCACATATCCGTCTTGCACGATCCACTAATGTTTTCATTATGCCTCTTTTCTGTCGGGGGTGGTGATTGGAGTTTTTGTGTAAGTACCGATCAGTGTGAGTTGGTTTCCTGTAGACCTTGTGACCTAACTGAAAGTTTGCTTTGCGGATGACCAAGGTATCCAGGAATGAGAGTTTTCCCTCACTTTCCCTCACAAAAACTCTCATTCCTGGATACCTTGGTCATCCGCAAAGCAAACTTTCAGTTAGGTCACAAGGTCTACAGGAAACCAACTCACACTGATCGGTACTTACACAAAAACTCCAATCACCACCCCCGACAGAAAAGAGGCATAATGAAAACATTAGTGGATCGTGCAAGACGGATATGTGAGCCGCGCTTTCTTAATGAGGAAATTAATCATCTAAACCACGCACTTCAGGCAAATGGCTACTCCAGAAATGAAATCCGAAGAGCAATCAAACCCAGGATGAATCAAACAACCAAGGAAAAACAGTCACCTACAGGAAAAGTGTTTTTGCCATATATCAAAGGAATTACTGATCAGATGGGAAAGCTTATGGAAAAGCATAACCTTCAAGCAGTATTCAGACCCACCCGAAAAATACAACAGATGCTACGATCAGCAAAAGACAGCAGAGACTCCCTCACCTCTGCAGGAGTATACCGTATACCCTGCAGCTGTGGACAAGTTTACATCGGGACCACAAAGCGTAGCATCCAGACAAGAATAAAAGAACATGAAAGACACTGCAGACTTGGACAGCCTGAAAAATCAGCAGTGGCTGAACATAGCCTAACTCAAACAGGGCACAGTATCTTATTCCAGGACACCAAAATACTGGACAACACTTCCAACTACTTTGTCAGACTGCACAGGGAAGCCATTGAAATTCACAAGCATAAGCAAAACTTCAACAGGAAAGAAGAAACCTTAAGAATGAACAGAGCATGGGCTCCAGTTCTGAAAAACACCAAGCCAACAAAACACTCCACACCCGACAATAGCCCTGCAGAGAAGATTAGCACATCAAGCACCAATCCATATGCAAAAGAACCTCCTCAGGATACAGTGAAGCCTCCCGCCATTAGCATTCCACACCCTGGGAAACTCTTACAGAATGACTCAGCTCAACCCCACCCCTCCTGAGTAGATACAAATGACCTACATCTTTTCCACACTGTGACACTGAGAGATCTCTGTCTTTTGGTGCTACACCTCTGAAGATGCCAGCCACAGCTGCTGGCGAAACGTCAGGAACTACAATGCCAAGACCACGGCAATACAGCCCGGAAAACCCCCAACAACCATCATTCTGGATCAAATACTATCATTCCTTTGGCCCAGTTGATGTAGGGGTTGTGATCCCACAACCACCTACTGCCTAAGATGAGTGGGTATTTGGCTGCTTGGCTTACAATAAATGGACGCACTTCCCAATGTTTGCCCATGCCTGTGGGCATTTGCTCTGTTTCTAGAACCGCTGGGTTCATATTAGATCCGTCCATTTGTTCAAAGATAATTGGGACTTTTAGTTCATATGTTTCCAGTCCCAGTCTGTTTACTAGCGCTGGTGCTATAATATCCCGAGAGCACCCTGAGTCAATTAAGGCTTGGACTCGAATGTGGGTCCCCGTCTTAGGATTTACTAGCATAACGGGAATGAATAATATGGCCCTTCTTTCTCTCACCTCCTCCAGGGTGGTCTTCTCATCGATCTGCCGTTGGGGCCTCCTCACGACAGATCCATCTCGTTTCCTGATGGCGGGCTGAGCTCATCAGCCTCTGAGCTTTGGGCTTCGAACTCTATGCACACTTCTTCTGCCTCTAAACTGGTTTCTGAGCGCCCCTTCTTAGGTAAACCCCGGCCCCTGCTGGATCGTGGTGCTGGAGTGGGATGCGCTGGGGGCGCCAGCGCCTGCACCCGAAGGGGGCATTGGACTGCAAAATGCCCACTGTTTCCACATTGGAGGCATAGTCCTTGTCTCCATCTCGTCTTACAGGCTCCTCTTGCAGCGGGAGCACCCCGTCCTCCCCGCTGACTTGGCGGGACTCTTCGGGTCCCCGTGGCCTGTTGTTGCTCCACCATTCAAACAACTTGGGTGCAATTCTCCACTTCGCAAGCCAGTTGTATCCACCCCAGAAGTGTTGTGGATCATCTTGCATTAGCGCCCTGTCCAGTAACCTAGGGTTCATCCCATTCCGAAAGAGTACAATTTTGGTTCCTTCCTCTTGATGTGGGCACTTGGCTGCCAGCTGACGGAACTTGGCTGCATAATCTCTCACTGACTTGGATCCTTGCCGCAAGGTTTGCAGTTCCGTGCGGGCCCATTCCCCTTCTAGAGGGTCTTCATATTGTGCTCTGAGCGCGGCAATAAAGGCTTGCAGACTTCACAACTCTGGGGCCCCCGTATAGTAGAGGGTTACATACCATTCAGCTGCTATGCCTTCCAGGCGGGCCACGAGGTGCATCACTCAGCTTTCTTCATTGGGGAATAGGTAACTCTATTGATTGAAGAACTGCATGGCTTGTACGACAAAGAACCCCAACTTGCGAGGGTCACCATCAAAGGTAGCTTCCAGCTTAATCCACCCCATCGGTAGTTCGCCCTCACCGGCTCCTCCCAAGTCAACCGGTTGGGCAGGTGGTTGTCGCGGTGCAGGAGGTATACCTTGGGGATGCGGCTGAACCGGCGCAGGTCTCAGAAGTCTGGGTCTTGGTAGCGCTCCTGGAGCAACTGGACGCAGCTGAGGTGGAGGTGGAACAGGGAGTCTCCCTGGTGGCCCTACTCCCCCTGGTCCCAGTTGTGGTGGCGGCGCCGGCCCTCGAGGTTGAGGTACTGCTGCCACAGGAATAGCTGGCCCTGGTTCCGTAGGGGCCGCTCCTCCGATGGTAGGAGCCGGGGGCCCCCCACTGGAGGGAATCCTGGTGCTGGTCCCTGGGGCGCTACCCCTCCTTGCGCACCATTTCCGGCGGGTGCGACTCCTCCCGGTGGTGGTGGCAATGGGAGTGGTGGGCCTTGCATGGGTGGGGCGGCTGGTCATGTGTTGCCCCTGGACACTGCTAACTCAAGCAACTGGTGTAGTCCCGCTGGGGCCTGGGCACCGGTGCGTCCCGCACCTTCCTCCCCTTGGACTAGCAACACAATCAAATAGGTGGCTTGTGCTAAATCTGCTCGCATCACCTCCATTTGTGCTTCTAAGGCTTGGCAGCGGTTCTCCTCCTCTACGTTGAGGTCTGGCTGCGTCTCTTCCTCTCCGGGCTGCTGGAGCAAGCTCTCCTCTCAAGCTCTCTGCTGGTGGTCGGCTCTCTCCACTTCCTCCGTGGCTTGGGCTCCTTGCAACTGGGCTTGGGGACCAGACGTCGCAGTTGCCCCCAAAGGGACTTGGTCCGACATCTCTGTTGCACTAGCCACTCAACCCTTTGCAATTCCAGTCACTGCTAGAACTCCGTACTGTAGCACTTGGGCCTGCCCCTGCAGAGTGGCCAAACGTCCCTGTCTTTCAGGAACTTCCACATCACTCTCCCAAGTTCTGACCGAACCGACATCCACATAGTCCCAGCTCAAGGGCTCCATGCACGGTGTAGTCCAATCCAGGAGGCTGGTCGTCTCTTCTGGCGGGTTCATTTCCACCAGGCATTGTGCCGCCTCATCCCACTGATACCATGGCTGAGTGCTGGTCCGAACTGCCCTGGTGGAGAGTGTGGACCTCCTGCCAGTTTCCCACCCCGGGCCCCCTGTTGCTCCCAGGTCTTCCGACACTGGTGCTAGGTCCATCATAGAGCGGGAAAACAAAGTGCCGGCACATCTTTCTCTGGTATCCTGGGGCCATGGGCCCCACTGCCAGGGGGTAGGCACAGATGTCAGGGGGCTAAATCCTCTTCCCACACTGGTCCGGGGCCTGGCACCTTCCCTGCTTGCTTGCGCCTGATCAGTACCACCATCAGGTTGTAGAAACTGCCCTTCGCCCTCCGTGCCTGGCTCAGACAGGTCTGTCGGATGCGATCCGGTATCCATCTCTTCCAGTTGAGAGGTCGGGAAGTTAAAAGGGGATTCTCAACAAAATGTCAGACTATGGAATCCCAGTTATCTAGAGTTCATCTCTCCCCTTCTGCAAGAAGCACAAAGTTCCTTGATTCCAAAAGGTTTATTGAAAGACAATGCTCAAGATATAAGTATCCATATTCCAAGGATTTTAGGCCTTGGCTGAATGGAAGCTTTGTTGAGAATGACACATAAAATGAAAGTAACTACACTTCAAACACCCCTTCCCAGCCTCCCCCCTTAGGCCTGTCTAGAAGGCCTGGGAAGGCGAGGACACCAAGGTCGGCCGGGCTGCTAGGAGTTATTTGTTCCCATGGATATAGGCGGCCTGGGCAGCACCTGGGCCTGGAGGGAGAGAACTAAATAACTACAGATTATAACAGGAGAACATGGCGTAGCTTTGGCTTGAGAACTGACATTCTGACAACACATGGTAACCTCGTCAGCTTGAGTTCCCCTTGAGGCTACTGGCAGAGTCTCCAGCCAGCAGCACTGTGACTTCCCCCATCACTCTCTCATTGCCCCTGACATCTTTGAGGATTATGCTCAGTGCCTCAAAACACCCCTTAAGCGCCATGGTGCTCTCATCCCAGACAATGAGTGTACAGTTCCACAGCACTTGGGCCATGTTGCTTTGTTCTGAGATGCTGAACAGGGGTGTTTCTGCATGGATGAGGTTAAGAGGTAGCTTGAAAGTAGTGAAGGATCATATGCCATGCCTGAGTGATCCTTGAGCTTCCATGGAAGTGAGCGCTTCTCTACTTGTCTTCCAGGATTGCTTTGCTCACAGCGAGACTCTGCTGCTCTGTGCACCTTGGGGTGATCTTTCTGGTACATGGCCACTGCTGCTTGATGCACCGCAGGAGCAGGATGTGCATATTTCCTTGCCGCATCTCTAAGTTGCTTACTCTTTTTATCATCGGAGTATCTTGCATGACATCTGCCAGAAGGCTACTTGGCAGCAGTAAGAGGTGATGGCTGCAAGAGGTATGAGGTGGGTTGGACTGAGGCAGGTTCATGTGAGAGGTTTGCATTGAAATGGCCCCTAGAAAGGTTGTGTACCAAACCCAGGTGCCATACTGACTTTTATATAAAATCCCTATTCAGGAGTCTTGTACAGTCTTTCTTCAACTGTCTGCAGTTTCCTTTGCCTGATTTTTACCTCAGAACACAGAGTTCCACAGCTGACCCATCAGCCTGCCAGCCACACAGGAAAGCCAGATCCCACAGGGAGATTGGCAACCCTAGACTGGGAGGTGTAGTTTTACCTCAGGACACATTAAGTGTCTCCCAATAGCAAGTATATACTCTTTAGAATGTTGGAGAGAAGACCAATCAAGGCTGCATATGCAAATGACCTCAGGGAAGAGTGGCAGTTAGTGGGGGTGGGGGAGGAACCTGCCAGCCATACAGGGAAGCTGTATCCCTATGGGAAAACATATTTTACCTCTTTTTACCCCCTTACGGGGCAAATTTTTTAAAATCCCTTCTTAGTGAGCCCCTACACCACAAGAGGAACGTCCTGCCCAAATTTCACATTTCTAGGTCCAGTGGTTTGGGCTGGGCGTTGATGAGTCAGTCAGGACACTTGTCTTTAGATAGATAGATAGATAGATAGATAGATAGATAGATAGATAGATAGATAGATAGATAGATAGATAGATAGATAGATAGATAGATAGATAGATAGGATCTATCTATCCCCTGCTGTGTTATCAAATGGGGACAGTTTTAACTGAGTTTAGTGTCTGCTTCAGGTGTCTCCCTCTATTAAGATTGCCTGTGAAGATCTAAATCTGGCACAATAACATACCTTGGCACAGAACAATCTAACTTTTCTTTCTTTTTCATTTTTTAGTCACATAGCCTGAGGAAAGGCTAAATGTAACTTGAAAGCTTGCACTCTTTTTGAATAGTAGCTGGCCCAAACTGAAAATATTGTCCTACCTGTTCTGTGCTTTTTCTCATAAATAAAATGACTGCCCATTAAAATACTAGAAGGATAGGAAGAACTTGACATTTTCATGATTTCTTTGTCATGGAAACTAGTGAAAAGTCTAACTTTGAAGAGGAAATCTACCGTATTTCTCTTTGCTATTTTTGCCCATAAACTTGGCTCCCTTCCAAGGTCACAGTCTTATGCTGCATGGTGAGAAATACTTGTCGCTGTTTTGACTTTCCAACTGCTGAGCCAAATGCGGAGTGGGATCACCTTGAACTTAACAGGGTTTGTACATAATTTGACACCTGTGAGATATTAAGAGGGTTCAAAGGATTTCTGAAAGCATTTTGCCATCACCTTGTTAATCATACATTCCATAAGAATGAACCTGACTTTTCAGAATATATGACAGCTGTGAAGAGCTTTAGCACTTACCACAGGCAGTAGGTCTTGATGTGCAGCATTATGTTTGTTTTTGCATCTAGGTTTATAAGTGTGCCTGAACATTTATGAGCATTTAACTTTTCAGGCCTACTTAACAGAACATATGTTTAGTTTTTGATCAATGGCAGAGTGGAATCATTCAGAATAATCAGGCCTCTGACCTGCAGGGAACATTTTGTGTCTCCTTTGTTTTGGCCTGTATCTATTATTAACAAATCCCAGACTTCACTCAACAATTCGTTTTTGCATTTTATTGGCTCCCAAAAGAGAAATCAAAATGTATTGCAGTCTTTCTCGTTAAGTTCAGATACAGAGAGACAGATGTTACTTGACTGATTATTGTAATAGTATCTTTCTCTCAGATATTTCCCACCTTTAGGTTTAAAAAAAATGGGGAAAATGTGTTGCCTGTTTATTCATCTAAACATCCCTGGTTTTAGTTGCATACATACTGTTGATTGGGTTACCTGGATGAGCCTCAATAGAAGACAATGCCTTAATTACAAATCATGGTCATTTTCATATTGCAAACTTTCACTTTGTCCACAATTCCTAGACCATATGTTATTATAGAAGATTTTTTCTCACTTGAAAGCATGTTCTCTTTTTCCATTGTAAACATATCAAGAACTTCATTGCTTAAATAATTTTCCTATCAGGAATACAATCACAGAACTGCTACATCTTGATTATCATGTTGTTGTATGCACGAAACAGATGAACCCTACACCATAGAACACAAATGATGTGTTCTGGCGGGGTGGGGGGAGGAATGGAAGGAGAGCAAGATTAATTGCAAAGCCCCTCAGCACTAGTGCCCAGTGTGTGACTTCCTTTGAACATGGAAGTTCCAGTTAATCATCATGGCTAATAGCCCTTGATGAATATATCTTCCATGAATTTGCGTAACTCACTTTTCAAGCTAACTAAAACTAGTAGCCATCATTATATTCTGTGGCAGTGAATCACACAAATGAATTACTTTTTGACTGTCAAGTACTTTTTATGTCTCATTGGGTGGCTACAAATTCTTATGTTAACGAAGAGAAAGGGAGAACGAATTATCATTACCCTCTTTATCAATCCCATGAATAATTTTATAAACTTGTACCATGTCTTCTCTACTCTATGCAGTCATCTTTCCTGCTTGCCCTTCTCTTTGTATTTTAATTAAAAGTTTTTGTTGGAATACTGAAGTAAATAATACATCCTATTTTAAATATATTTGGTTAGCAATATATATTTCACAGGTTAATACTTGCCTACCTATTGTAAAATACATCAATACACTCTAAAAAGGAGACTATTTGAACATGCTACACAATGTAAGCATAAGTATTCTTAAATCAGTATTTTCTAATATGGAGGCTAGAAGTATTTTTTGGTTCAGACCCAGGGTTGCCAGCTCCACTGGGGGTGATCGCAGGGGATGGGGGGTTGCTGGAGGGGGGGGGGGTCATGCCAGCAATGATGTCATTCCTGACACAACATGGAAGTAACTGCCAGTCAGATGAATACTTAACTCAACTGAGATCCATATACAGGATGACTAATTGTGAGGGCGACTGCAATAAGAGCCTTTTAAAATAAAATATGTTTCACTATTTCAAAAGTGTGGCATATCATTATTTGAATATTTTATGAGATAGGCTATTAAAACCTCTAGAGTTTATACCTATTGTAGGGTAGTAGTTATAGTGTTGAAGCAGATCCTGGTAAACCTGTATTCAAATCTCTGCTTTGCCATGAATCTCACTGGGTGACCTACTAATCTACTTCAAAGGGTTATTGTGAAGACAAGGGAAGGGACCTGAAGTATTTGGAGGAAGGTTGGAATGAAAAATGTAAGAGGTTTGCTGCCTTGTATCAATATTGTTGAAACTAGGGGATTAATCTGCATGTTTTTCATAGCATGAAGTAAATATCTATGTTCATGCCATTTGTTTAATTATCATTTTCATGAACACAAAAGCCAAACTAGATTTACTATTCATGTTTAACATGTTCTCTAAAATTCTAATTCTGAAATAGTGACTTGGTTGCCACCATGTTGACCCAGACATATAAAAATTTATGAGAGGTAAAATGAACTGCATATACTGCAGTGGGCTGGTGCTCCTATGCAAACATATCTTCAAGTCAGAAAACTTAACCTGGGGGGGGGGAAGTCTCTCTCTGTTTATCATCTAGCCTACCTCAGGTTAGTTGTGAGGATACACTAGGCAAAGAGAACCATGTATATCCCATCCCCCCCCCCCCCGGTCGAGATCCTTGGAGGAAAATGGGAGTTGTTGTCTAACAAAGAATACAACACCCAACTGACAGTACACGGTGGGATTAAAATGAATAGTGTTGCCACAACCCTTAGGCTGCTACTTTGGACCCCACTCTTATCTCACTGGGTTGGCTCACCTGGTATAGAATCTCAATCATACAATGGTTGTGCAAAACAAAGGAAGTTAAATTGGCTAGCAGAAAGGCAATAGCAAACCACATCTGTATGACTTTGTGAATCATAGCATTGTAAGGACAAGCTAGCTTACCTATGGAAAAGTTCAGCCTTGGCAAAAAAAAAAGGCCAAGTTATAGAGATGATTCAAAATGCACAGCCAGCTCCATGTCTACTATCTGAAAACATTTCAACCCAATCAAATCACACACTCACTGCACAACATACCGCACAGGGTTGTTGAGAGGATAAAACGGAGGAGAGGAGAAATATGTAAGACATCTTGGGTCCTCATTGTGGGAAAAGGTGGGGTATAAATTAAGTAAATAAAATTTTAAAAAGAAGTAAAAACTCAGTCAAAGCACAATGTTCTGTTGCCTGAGCTTAGTCTAACCAAACGCAAAAGCCGTCCAGTGCTTTCACCTGTAACCAAAGGCAGCTGTTCTAAGAGCTGCACGCTTCCCTGTGCACCAGAGCTTTCCTTCTTCTTTCCTTCTCAGCTAATTGAGAAGCGTAACTTAAAAATTATGCCTGGTCTCATTCTTCTCTCTAAATAATTGATTCTGTAGGTGGACTTTTCAGGTATGCTTGACAATGATATATAAAGTAATTCCTCATTTCTTGATGTCAAAAGAACGCTTTGTGCTTTGTGTCAAGGGAAAAGGTTGCAATGGACAAAGAGTGAGCAGAACTGAGGCAGTTAACATTTTCAGAACAACACATTATTGACTTTCCTTTGAATCATTTATGGCAGCATTTCCCCCCTTTCAAGTCCAAAAATGCCCTCTGTAGAAATCTTCTTTCACTTACAAAAAATACTCACAAAGTAAAATTAAATTAAATTAAAATAGAGAAATATCTTCCAGACTTGTATGCAAAATGCTTAGCAAAAATCAGATAAAATGGATAAAAATAGCAATGTTCAGTTAGGCCCTTTTTCTTTCCTTTTTTCCTTTTATGTTGTCATTATGAACCTTTTGATTTAGCTCATTTTCATTGCTGGTGTTATGAGATAAATGCAAAAATGCATCAATTTTAGCAATAACAATTCTCTAGAATTTTGTTAAAATTATTGGGGGGAAATGTCAGATTTTTGAAATCAGAAGAATCAGCTCATGAATTCACTAACAACCCTAATTAAACGTTCACTTTAATTTTGCAAACTTGACCCACTGAGTTCCATTGAAATGCCTCAGAAATGTCTTAGCAGCCTCTGGAATGAAAAAGTGACACCTAAATGACTATAGAATTTCAATCCAGTGGCATCTTAGAAACCAATAAGATTTTCAGAGTGTAAGCAAAAGTCAGAGATCCCTTCTTCAGACAGCTTTAGGTGCCTGAAGAAGGGACCTCTCCCTCTTGAGAGCTTACATTCTGAAAATATTGTTGGTCTCTAAGGTGACACTGGACTCAAATCCTGATGTTCTACTGCAGACCAACATGACTACCCACCCAAAATGAATTGACTATTGTATTATGGCATAAGCTTTCATTAGCCAGAGTCTACTTGTTTGGGCACATGGAGGTTACATTCAGGGAGCAGAAATATCATAGAAGCATTTAAATGTACAGCCTCTAGTTACAGTCAGAAATGGTATAGAGCAGAAAGAATGACACTGTATGAGTTTCTGTGAGTGTTGGTCTGTTTGATAGTTGCACAAATACAGAATGACAATGTATATGGTGCCCAAGATGATATACATATACAGTGCAAGAAATGGCTTAGAACAGTGCCATTCTTGTTATAATGATGTTTGCCTCAGGGTGGACCTCGCGAAACACCCCCTGGTCCCGGCCAGGACAATGGCTGCTGGAGTGGAATGATGGGCTGTGAGACAAGAAACTGCTCTGTGGGCTGTCATCCCATCTCTGGTGCAAGATTCCCAAAGTCCATCCCTGCCTCCACACAAAGCAAAAGGCCTCACACAGGAGAAGCCCCAGAGATCCCAGGACACCATTCCACCTGCCTCATCCCACCCGCATCAACCTCAGTTCCCACATGCAGAGGCTTTCTGTCTGGCTTATCAGATACCAAAAGAGGTTACACCTGCAGCACTGTTGGAGATTGAGAGTCCTTCATTTCCCCCTCCCTGATAGAAACATATGGGTGACACTCTGAGTCTCACCCTGCTGCCTGCAGTGAATCTGAGGGGGGAATGGTGAGGGAAGCTGGCTGGGGCTAGAGCCTGCAAGCTGCCACTGGATACCGGTTCCGTTTAGCAGCAGAGTCACACCAAGGCACAGAGGCATCTGGAGCCTCATTGGGGCCACCTCACCCATCCTAGCCCAGAGCCAGGGACTATTTGCTGGGAGATATGAAGGGGGAGAGCTGTTGTTTAACAAGACTTGATTGAACTGGCAAAAAGTGAAGAGAATGTCTGGACACGTGTTGCCAACTTCCCTCACTTGCAAAGGGAGCTGTGCCTATTAGTGTGGCAGCTGGAACCAGGAGAGCCATTCCCCGTGCTGCTTTCTCAGGAGCAGAATTGTTTTGTGGGCTGCTTGGGGAACAGGGCTCAGGAGGGCTTGGGTGGCAGCCAGGAAGGATCACTGGGGGGCTGGAACATCCAGGTTCCCTGGCTTCTCTGACAGGGTTATGACCTGTCTGAAAGGGAAACTGACACATGTGTGGCACGAGACTGGGCCACATCCCAGGCAGGTGTCAATGGCCAGTGGCAGTGGCAGCAGAGCCATCATTCTGGGTGCTGCTGGCAGCTAGATGAAGGATGCTTCTCTGGTGGGGAAGTGCTTCTCATCCCCATTTGGTTTTTCTGCTACTGTGGCTGTTCGGAGTTTTGATCCTGGGAGGGAGACAGACGTGGGGTTGAGCGGCTGCCCTCAGAGGAGAGTTATGAGACCCTGGCCCACAACCATGCTCTTATCTCTGCCTGAGGATGGAGACTGGCAGAAAGAGTGTCTGAGTGGAGACCCATCAAGAGCTGCTAGAAGTCCCCCCTGAAACAGCTGTGTTGAGCATGGCTCCCTGGGCAACTGCCTCCACGGTAGGTGTGGGCCATGCCACCTCATGGGCAATGGCTGAGCTCCCCCCATGGTGAGCCTCAACCACAGAGGCCAGCATTTGAGGGGCACAGGTGAGGGGAGAGGGGAGGGTGGTGTGAATGAACAAGCTGGAACAGCCACCTCCCAGCTCCTCCTTACCTGTCAGTGTGCCCTTGACCCTCACTGAGCCATAAGTTGGGTAACCTGCAAGGGAACTTGGGTGGTAGTTATTAGTAAGACATTCTGGACTCAGCTCTTCTCCCCTGAGTGAGTGCACAGAACTCCCCAGATTTTGCCAAATCCCCCTGGTGCATTCTTGCCTCTCCACTGTGTGCAACCTCTCCCACCTTGAGTTCTAAGCCTTCATGATCCCCAAGGTAGTCAGCATCCTGTACTCTGCTGAGCCACTTGAGCAGAACTGGGCCGGGAGGGGGGGAAGCGAGTTTCTCCCATAAAATGTGAGCCTATGGGCTATGCAACTGTTTTTTGCAGTGTAACTTTCTGCCACTGTGAGGGGCATTCCCACGCCCTAACCCTGGACTGTCCCCCTGGCCACCAGTGCAGGAACTTACATTGCACTTATGCCTGTGCCCAGCTACAGCAGCCCGACATTTACACAGGGCTGCAGCAGAGTGGCAGTGTGGCTGGACACCATCGTAGGGTAGGATTATATTCGTGTGAGTCCAGCATACGATGGTGTAATCCATAGTCCGCTTCCTATGCACTTTCTACCACCCTCCCCTTTGGATTGGGGTGTGAATTAAGTCATATAAGGAATATTTTAGAACTGTTCCTAATAATAAATAAGTCCTCATAAAGCAGAGATGAAATATGGTTCTCTACATAGTATACTGAAAAGTTACTTTTGCTAAATAACAGCCCACCTCTAATCTTTTCAAGATGCTTAAGACCCTCTGTTCTCATGCAGTATATCAGTGCTATGTGTGCATAAGACTTTCTCCCTTATCTGTGGTTCACAGAAGAGATAATTGACAAGGCTGATACCTTAGGATACAGTTACAATACATTTCTGTGAACATACCTGTGAAGCTTTGCTGGTGATTAAGTGGGCTTGTTATTCTCATGTGGAGAATATGTAGTACATAGAAGATGTTCACCCATTGCAATCTTCAAAAGTCAATACTCAACTGCGAAAGAATCTGAATGCTAACAGTGTTCCTTAGTGACAGAAAGAATAACTCATCTTTATTTCATATGATAACTCCTCAGTGACTCTATAAATTATTTAAGCTCTTTTCCAGCATTTTAGGAATATTGTAAAAATATACCCTAAATAATCCTATATAATAAGAAAAAAGGAAAAGAAAGAAAAACTGTGTATATTTCTAATTGCCAAGTCCAGGGAAGAACATTTTTGGATACTGGACCAATTTAAGTATTACAAATGCCACCTAGAGGTTGTGTTATCACTAGGGTTGCCAGTCCCTATTGCCTCCAAGGAGGGGACTGGGGGATGGGGGGGGGGGCGTAATCACAGATAAGGCCCCAATCCTGCTTCCTCATGCATGTACTCTGGAGTCCCCAGTGATGTCACTTCCAGTTGAAAAACAGAAGCTACAGGCTCCAAGAATACCATTTTTTGGTGTTTTTTAATGTTTGGGGCTGATTTGGCCATGTTGAGACCCTGTAACTTCCATTTTTCAACCAGAAATGCATCATTGGGGCTTCTGGAGCTCACACATATTCCATATTGCCGCATGCTCTGGTGGGTCCCAACCTGCCTCCCCCCTCCTTTCCCTCCCACTGGCCAGGTGAGTGGGGCTAGGGGGGCAAATGGTAGGGGCTGGCATCTCTAGTTATCACATAGTAAACAACTTTCATGGGAAGGCTTCCTTTGCAGATCCTTAAGTTTGCACAATGTTATTGAAAACCTTTCCACCACCACTGCCCCTTTGTAATTTGTAGTGGTGCGGTGAACACTGCCAACAAATGTGCTGTACAGTCCCTGAATATTTCAATGTGTGACAACAGTAGCACATGTACCTCTTTAAAATGGTTTCCGTGTGCCAGTCATAATGTATAAGCTATGCCTTGGAGTGATTTCATGACCAGAAGGAAGAGTTCTCAATATCCAAAGGTAAGAGAGTTGTTTTCTAGCTCCATTTCATATTGTTTCCCAAGTCATTTTAGGTTTCCAAGGTGTTACTGCATCAGGTTAGGTAATGTTTTCTAGATCAAGTGCTGAAAAAAATGCCTGTTGTCTTCTTCCAATGCCTGTTGTCTTCTTCTAATTGCTGCTAGTGCCACAGTTGCTTGGATGGAGATCTGGCATGGGTGCCAAGAGAAGGTGCCAGCATCAGCACACATGCCAGGGATTGGCTATACTTGAGCTGTTTCCACACACCCCAGCATAGTGCTAAACTCACACAATGAAGGCGTCTTCCTGGCATGATTTCTGACAGTCATCGCACCATGAAAAGGGGATCATGGTGCAATGATGTCAGAAATTGTACCAGGAAGACGCCTTCATTGCGCGAGTTTAGCACTAAGCTGGGACGTGTGGAAATGGCCTCTATCTAGGTCAAAATTTGAGTTGAATAGCACCTTAAAGAACAAAACTTTCCAGAGTATAAGATTTTGAGTCAAATAGACACAAATAGAATGAAGTTCCATCCGCCCTTATAACTAGGGGTCAAGCTACACGTGACGGCTTCTCTAGGTTTTAAACCCATGTCTGCTGTCACCATTTTAATTGATATGTAATTTTTTAAAACATAGAACTGCAACACCTCCTCCAGAACAGGCTTTCAGAAAGAAAGGCATAGATGTATGGGCTTGCTTTCCTTCTGCTCTCTCCTCCATTCACAGGAGGAATATAGGTGACCTGGCTAGTAAGTCCCAC
Organism: Eublepharis macularius; assembly: GCF_028583425.1. Taxonomy (NCBI): domain Eukaryota; kingdom Metazoa; phylum Chordata; class Lepidosauria; order Squamata; family Eublepharidae; genus Eublepharis; species Eublepharis macularius. The sequence goes on from NC_072797.1 coordinate 74,063,183, forward strand.
CTCAGCCTCCCTGCTGTTAACTGCACCCACCAAACATGTCAAGGCACAAGAGACTGCCAGGCTGTTTGCTGTGCCTGAAGGTGTCACTTGGCAATCCTCACTGTGTACAAAAAAGGGACAGATTTTGTATTATGAGTTGCCCTGTATTTCTTTCCTTTGAAAAGCAGAGTCCTCAGGAATAGTGCAGAGTGATTCATGAGCATGTAACTATCCTGGAAGGGGATGGGAGGATGCAGTGTGAAAGCACTCAGATGAAATCACAGATTCTGGCCAGTTTTTTTTTTAAATTTTTTATTGGATTAGAAATTATATAAATATTCCATACAATCATTTCCCTTTAAATAATTTCAGTTCTAACCCCCTCCCTTCCCCCCCTTTTGTTGACTTCCAACAGTTTTCCAACCCCTTGTCTATCTTTTTTCTTACTCATTTCAAACTTACTTTATACTATTAAACCTACTTTCATTCTCTTCTAAGCTTATATATTATGTTATAACACAGTACTACCTTTATTCCCTTCCCCTTTTACCTTATAAGACTAACTATTACATTTCTAGCATATATTCTTTAATAATATAACATTTTATCCATTTACTATTCTCTTACTTAATCACGTCAATATGGGTCAACCAATTTGACCCATACTCCACATACTTTTAAATGCTTCTATACCACTGTATACATTCAATATATGTCAATCAATTTAACTTATATTCTATATGTTACTATATACTTCTTTCCCTTTTCCACATTTCTTATATTCAATCTATTTAAAATATAATTTATCTATTATACAGTTATCAGCCAGAAATATATTTAGTTAACTTATATCCTTATAATTCTTATAATAACACCTCTATTATTTACTACTATATGTGGTAATCAAATAAAATAATTGCTTAGAACTCCTTGTTTAAATTCCCTCCCCCCGGTAAAGTCACTTCTCTCTTCTTTTATCGTATTTCAGTAATTTTCAAACTGCCACAGTTCTCCTCCAACCTCCCATTTTTTCCCCAGATAATGTTTCAGCTTCTCCCAATCCGTGTTAAACTGTCCTGGATCGAGATCTCTCAGTTTCCTTGTCATTTTGTCCATTTCCGCCATGTACAGCAATTTATAAATCCAATCCTCAATAGTTGGCACTTCTTGTACTTTCCATTTTTGCGCATATAAAAGTCTAGCCGCTGTTGTCATATAAAATAACAATGTCCTATATTGTGCTGGAATATCTTCCATTCCCAAGTTCAGTAGCAGCAGTTCTGGGTTTTTATTAACTTGAAATTGTAAAATCTCACTTATTACTTCTATTATTTCCCCCCAGTACTGCTTAGCTACCTCACAAGTCCACCACATGTGATACAAAGATCCTTCATGCTTTTTGCACTTCCAGCATTTATTAGACATGTTCGGATTCCCTAACGCAATTTTCTTTGGTGTCAAATACCAACGATAAATCATTTTATAGACGTTCTCTTTAATATTGGTGCATGTCGTAATCTTCAACGTATTTTTCCACAAGTATTCCCACGCCTCCATTGTTATTTCTTTATTAAAGTTTATTGCCCACTTCACCATTTGAACTTTGACTGTCTCATCTTCTGTAAACCATTTTAACAACACTTTATAGGTCTTAGAGATTTCCTTTTTATCCTCTTGCAAAATTACCTCCTCTAATTCCGAATTCTCCATTCTTATCCCTCCCTTCACACAGTCTGAATTATAAAGATCTCTAATCTGTCTATATTGAAACCAGTCATAACTTGGAGACAACTCCTCCTGCGTCTTAATTCTTAGTTTAGAAAATTCTATTCGCGTTATCTCCTTATACGTACAGATTCTGGCCAGTTGATAGCCCCCAAACAGGGTCTTGTGAACACTGATAGTGAACGCCGGATTCAGGGAACTTTCCAAACTGGAAGGAGCCAGGAGGAAGGGTGAGGGAACTAGATGCCTCCAGTTCCTTGTGCCCTCTGAGGGCCAGCATGCCTGCCCTGCCCTCCCTCTCCCTGGCCCTTTTGCAAAGAAGTGCTGCTGAAGCCAAGTCCAAAGTTTCCCTTCCCCACATGTAGATTCAGAGCTAGGCTGGGTAAAGGAGGCAGGGCAGTGTGAGTCCACTGCCCTGACTGGAGCAGCATGGCAAGGAGTAGCTGGGTCACTTCCTCCTGCATCTTCCTTGGGCAAGTTGGCTGGTCAGCAGGCCCTCTTGACTAGGGCTGCTCCAGTGTGTACCTGTTCTGGAGAGGGCCCTTGCAGCTTTGTGTCGGAAAACTACAAATCAATTAAAAATGCTATCAGTAGACATAGGTTTAAAAACCACAGAAGCCATCACTTGCAGTTCGGCCCTTCATCATAAGGTAGGAAGGATGATTAAAAGAGGGCCAGTTGGAGTCAGGATGTAGAGGTACAATGCAAAATATAACTGCTTTTGATACCATCAATCATGGTATCTTTCTAGACTTCCTTTCAGGGTTGGGAGTGGGAGGAATGGTTCTGTGGTGGTTTCTGTCCTACCACAAAGGTAGGTTTCAAAATTCAGTGCTGCAGAGCTGCTGCTTGGCCCCAGCTTCTGGCCTACAGAGTTCCAGTTCCTTCTTATCCCCCCCATGCTTTTTAACTCCTATGTAAAGCTGCTGGGGTATATCATACAGAGATATGGGCTGAGTTGCCATCAATATGTGGATGACACTGAACTCTATCTTGTGTGGCTGAAATGTAGACAGTTATGGGCCATAGGTGTCAGAGTGTCAGTATTCTTGTCAGAGCTCTAGCCAGAGTCACGCCATTTTGTCCTGCTATAATCTGTAGTTGTTTAGCTTTCCTCCCTCTAGGCCCAGGTGGTGCCCAGGCCGCATATATCCATGGGAGAGAAGAATCCTTATCAGTCCGTTCCGGCCAACGACCTTGCTGTCTCCAGATTCTCATGCCTTCGCAGACAGGACTAAGGGGGGAGGCTGGGAATGGGTGTTTGAAGTGTTGTTACTTTCATTTTATGTGTCATTCTCAACAAAGCTTTTGTTCAGCCAAGGGCCTCAAGCCCTTGGATTGTGGACACCTGTATCCTGAGCATATTCTTCCAATAAACCTTTGAAACCAAGAAACCTTGTGCTTCTTGCAGAGGGGGGAGATGAACTCTAGATAACTGGGATTCCATAGTCTGACAATAGGGACCATATCTGTCCAGTCTTGTACCATATACACTGGCTCCCAATTTGCTTCTGGGCCCAATTCAAGATGTTGACATTGATCTTTAAAGCGCTCTATGGCTTGGGGCAGCATGCCTGAAGGACTGCCTACTCCTCTATAAACATACTCATCCACCCCAGTCCCTTTGGAGGCCCTGCTTCAGATGCCCCTGCCATCTGAGGTTAGATGGGTGGCAACCAGAGAAAGAGCTTTCTTGGTCATGGAGCTGAGACTTTGAAACTCCCTCCCCAGGGAGATTTGTCTACCTCCCTCTAACATTGTGTTCTGCCTGTGGGTATGGTATTTTCTCTCTAACTCTTATTACCCCTGTTGTGTTTTTAATGTGTGTATATTCTTATGCGTTTAATTGTTTTAAATATTTTATATATGTGTGTATTTTAAGTGCTTTATAATATCTGAAATGGTTCACTGTTTTGGGAACATGAATTGAGTGGAAAGGCAGCATAATAATGTTTTAAATAAGTAATGTTAAACTACACATTCTTTAGGTGTACATATGCAAACTTCCCATCATCTAGCTGTAGCAGTGGTGGTCATGCCACTCCTTATTCCCTTTCATAAAGAGCCTACAGAAGCGACTAGTTCTGTGGAAAATTTTCTCTGTAACCATGTTGGCGTAATTAAGACCCCTCTCTTTAAAGATCAAGGGAGTCTTGAGTTGACTGTTCACAAGAAATAAAGGAGGCACATTCCAGCCATCTTTAATGTCTGCAGTAGCTTCAGCTGAAGCAAGATCCTCATCAGCATTGTAGTGAAGTGGCACCAGAGGGTGATTTATCACCATAGCCTACAATAAATTGAGACATCTGCTTTCTGTTGGCTGGATAGGTGTTTACTATTTTGTAAAATCAAGAAGATATATATGGTTATATATGGAGATTCTGAACAAATTGGGTTGTGCATACTCTAGCTACTATGGAAGTAGGAAGTGAAACCCAGAGGGGATGAATAAAGGAAGAATTTATGAAAGAAGACATTTCTGAACAGTGACTTAAAAGCTAAGAGTGACACTCAGTCTTTTCTTGAGTAAGCGTTCTGATGGAAAGAAAATTTATTTTCAATTGGGAGCTCAGCTGTATAGTTTTTTGCAACTTGAATGAGAAATATATTATTTTTTTCTTAAGAAACTTCTATATTTAAATCCACAATTTATTAGCAGAGCACAGTCTTGTATTCTTTCAGTGTCATTTTATAGTTTTTATTCCGATATCCTTCTGGATCCTTTCCCCCCAAAACATTCATTGTTGTGTAGCATCTCTTTCAGACCATTAGTTAGAATTTAACTATTTGATACAAAGTGTACTTAAGTCAGGGATGTCTTATTTCATTAGCTAATTAAACACTTTTGTAAATATTTGCTACTCAAAGTGCATCCTTCCAAAATTGCGTAGGTTATAAAACATCTGCTAATGTTTCTGTTGCTTCTGTGTCCTTCAGCATTTTGTAAAATATTGACACAGTATAAAATCTTTTCTACCCTTTCAGTAAACTGATGCCAACATTTTTAAAGCTTGCTTTCATTGATGTAGCTCTGATATATGCCATAGGCTATAGGTGTCCTTTGTTGATGGGGAACAAAGAAACAATGTTCTATAAAACCCAGCATTTTAGCCATTCCTTATTCTCCATCCTTACAACCTTGCTTGTTAGAAGACTCATCCTCTTGCTCGTTTCTGTGTTTCATATAATTGGGTTGCAGATTTGTTTTCAGAAAAAATAAATATACCCATTGTGATCATAGTACAATACAGCACTAGGAATGCTTAATTTAGAAACACGGGTTTTCCAGTAGGTTTAAGGCTTGCCTAAGTTTGTATTGAATTGTGGCAATAGCCTTCAGGAGCTAATTTTTAAAAAACATACATTACTAAACCTTAAATATTATACCACTAAACTTATGACAACTATACATAGTACATAATTATAATACAAGGGAAACTGGGAGAAAACAGAAAAATAGACAGAGCATAGATGGGGATGAAGTTGGAAGCATAAATTTATCAATGTCACTACTATATAGTAATATCTAATAATGAATATCTAAATATGTTGACCATATTAATAAAAATTGATTTTACATCTTCTATGATACATTGCACAATAGATTTAGTTAAGAAGTGTTTATACCACTTAATATATTGGTAGGAATGTCTTCTGGTAGTTATATCTATTTTTAAAGTTATTTATTGATCATTATTTTTCTTGATTCTAGGAGGTTTGAGAATTCTTTGACATATTGTTTGTCCTATTTCTCTGTACATTCTTTTTACAGCTGCACCAATTATGGTCATAGTTATGTTACTCTAGACAAAGTAAGCATCTCAACAATTCATTCTTACAGAGTTAGATCCAAAGTTACACCAATGTAGCGATAAGACTAAAAGAATTTTTAGCATTTTCTCCTGTGTAGCTCCTTCTTTTATCAACTTCTTTTAATGTCCCAATGTATCCTGCAGGTGACCCTGGTGCAACATCACAAATATATATTTTTTCCAATTTCAGGGATAGCTTGGTATATTGCATGGCAGACAGCAATGAAATGAAAAAAGTCTCAGAAAATTAATGCACCATTTTTTTAATATTCAGTTTTTAATCTTTAAAAACCTTGATTTGTATTCTCTATAATCAAAATTACAAGTATTAATCTTTATGTCTTCCCCATAGGCTTTCATATCCATGACAGTAATATTGGAGAGGGTCCAGTAGTAGAATACTTGCTTTGCAAACAGAAGATTCCAGGTTCAATCCCCAGCATGTCTTATTAAAGGTTCAGGTACAACATCATATGAAAGACTTGAGACTAGACATAGGCACAACCCCCCCCAAAATGAACTATGAGGTTTGTGGTTCGTGGCTTTTCACAAACAAAGAACTACAAACTGGCACGGAACTGGGGCCAATTACGAACCAGTTAATGGTTCATGGTTTGTGGGGTTTAAATGCCCCTTTCCAGCCGCTTAGCAGCGGCAAGGAAAGGGCCATTTGACAGTTTAAAGGGCCCTTTCCTGCCTTGCAAGTGGCAGGGCCCTTTAAACTATCAGCTGGCAGGTGGCAGGGGAGGATGCCAAAAACGGCCTTCTCGCCCCTCAAGTGGCAGCTGCTGCAGCCATTTGAGGGGCAGGGAGGCCATTTTTGGCTTCTTCCACTGCCCTGTGGGCCCTCTGCAGCCGCAGGGCAACGGTGGCCATTTCAGGGGCAGGGAGGCCATTTTCAGTGTCCTCTGCCACCCTGCGGGCCCACACAGTGGTGGAAGAGGCTGAAAATGGCCTTCCCACCCCTCATGGGAGAAGGGGGAGGACACTGCAAGCTGCAGCTCAAGGTAAGTGTCGGGCTGGGGGCAGGAGGGGTGGGGGTGGGGGCTGGTGTTTGGGTAGTTTAAAGGGCCCTGTTGGGGCAGGTCCCTTTAAACTATCAGCTGGCAGGCGGTGAGGGGGGGTTCCCCCCCGCCGCCTGCCAGCTGATAGTTTAAAGGGATTTGCCACTTGCAAGTGGCAGGAAAAGTTTATATGGCTGTTTCCCTGGGGAAATGGCCATTTAAACTGCCCCTTTAAATACAACCCAACGAACCAGTAGACCAGTTTGTGGAAGTTTGTGGAAATGAGCTTCCATGAACCACTAGTTCGCGAACCATGAACTAGCCTGGTTTGTGCATTGTTTTGGGTCGTAATTCAATTTGAGCCCATCTCTACTTGAGACCCTCAACAGCTGTTGCCAGTCAGAGAAGATAGTACTCACCCTGACAGACCAACTGCCTAATATTTTATGTAGTATCTTTTTGTGTTCTGCATACTTCTAACTCCCCAACACCATCATTTTGTAGAGTTTGCTTTCAAAGTGTGCAGCAGAAAAGTTTTGCTCCTGGTATCCAGGCATATCACCAGAGCAGTGAATATAATTAATAAGAAAAATGGACTCAGTTTGCTTATATAGTATTAATAGTGTTCTTCCCAAGGCAATGGGGACAGCACAAAAACTGACAGAAAAAAATGCCGCACAAAGAATTTAACAGGAACATTTACTAATTCTTTTGGTTGAAAGATGATTCTGTCAATTAGATTTCCTGCTGAGTCACTCTCTGCCCTTGCTGTACGCCCTCCTTTCCTTCTTTCACCTCATGCAAGTGTGAAAGGTCACAGAATAATGGCCATTTCTGCCACTTTCAAGATACTATGAATTGTTTAACAATTGGATATGGAATACTAAAATCTATTGAATAAAAGAGGAGACTGTGTTTAGATAGAGAGATTTAATTTTATGGTCAAAGACCAACAAAATGGATTTGAGTTTGATAATCTTTCTTGAGATGACGTAACTAGTTTCACAGTTCTTTGATCCTAGCCCATATGCTAGCATTCCAACAAAATTTAAAGAGAATGGGAAATGAATTCACCATATCAAAAATCATAATGAAATTGGGCATGTACACTACGAAGAATATATACCGTTTTAAAGAATGGTAGGAGGATAAGAAGATGGCTGTGATACAGTTTCTTTAGCTTTTGTCCATTTAGTTGCTGAGAAAAAAAGATGTTTTTGAGTTGTTGGTGAGTGTCCCAATATTGCCATGAAGTTTTGCTCAGTCTTGACCTTTGCTTGCTGTTTAGTATGATTTTCTTTATTAAAAAAAGCTGGAAGAATGTTTATGTTCTTAGTAAATAACAAACAATTGCCAAAAAAAAATCAGAACAGAGGACCTTGAGTTTTTAAAAATCATTTAATAATACATTACATTAGAGAGAGAGACACTCTGAGAAGTATCTATGCAAACACCAAATTAGCGACTTCCGGTTTGGGATTCATGGAGGTCTAACGCAGCTCCATTTGTGGAGCTGACCGGATTGCCGTTTTAACCGGCCGGAGGGGTGAAAATAACCCGCGGCCGACTGCTCTCAGGCGGGGAGCAGGCAAAGAACGCTCAAGACCCTAGGGTGAGTTAGATCTCGGACGAGGGGGGGCTCTACACAAGGAGTCTCCCCCCCGATCCTTGAGGTCCCACCTTGCGACGGGTCGGCTATAATCTCTGCGGCAATTTTGGGGCCAATTCGGCTGGCATAAGACCTACATACCCAAGCTTCGATCGGGGAGGGAAGTCGAGAGGAGAATTTAAGATCGAAACAGCGATTACAACCCGAGAAAGCTGGAGAGAAGGTAAAGATCGCTATCTCTTGAAACGGGACAGATTGACAAAAACAGAGAGGAAAGAAAGTAGACTTTTAAACTGCAACAGACTAGCGAAAAGGAGGTGAAGACTCGGCAGGAGTTGTATTTTAAAAGAGACTAAGTTTAAAGAAGTTATTACAAAAATCGGACTATTGTTTTGAATACCTGTGGTTTTGGAGCTGTGGGAAAAAGACACCATCGCGAGACCTGCTGTGGGAAGACGGGAGACAGGAAGTGCGTAACAACAATAGAGTGGCTGGAGGGAAGCGGCCCTTGCCAAAGGACAGGAAGTGGGGAATCGCCATCTTTGAAAGTGGAAGGGTCGTGGCTTCAGCGGAAGAGGAAGTAGGCCATCTTGGATTATAATAACATAGAGAAACCATAGAGAAAAGACGCCCGACATTTTGGATATAAAAAATTAATTTTGGCAAAGATTGGGACATTTAAAAAAAAGGAAAACGTTTAATTATACGCCACGGAGCTGAGGAAGAGAGCAGATTCGTGGGAGCGAGCTAAAGCAAGCCCCACGATGTCGAAAAAAGAGTGGCAATCGGCAATAGAAAACTTGGACAAAAAACTTATAGACATGATGAAAGAACTTAAGGACACGAAATTGGAGCTTATTAAAGAGGTCAAGGAAGTTACACAGACAGTAAAGTCGGAGCTGTCAGAAGTGAAAAAAGGTGTGGAAACGATTAGCAGTGAATTACAAGGAACGCAGCAGAGAGTTAAAACAGTAGAAGACGCGATGGAGAATTTAATAGACACGCAACAAACAGAGATGAGGCTGGTGAAGGGGAGGATGTCAGTTGCAGAAACTAAACACATGGAGAAGCAGCTTCGATTTCGTGGTCTGCCAGAAGTGGAAGGGAAGTCAGCGCAAGAACAGATGACTGAGGTGTTGGCTGATTACCTGGGGAAGGAGGAGGAGGAAATTGTGGCTATCCTAGATGTGGCGTATCGTGTGAACTCGAGAATTGCAACCCAGAGGAAACTACCAAGGGATGTGATTGTGCAGTTTACAACTAGAAATATGAAAGAGAGGATTGTGACCAAACAATTTCAAGATCCATTGGAGATTGATGGCAAGACGATTATTATAATGAAGGAACTGCCCAGATCAGTGTTATTGGACAGGAAAAAATATAGAGTGCTAATTCAGACTTTGAAGGACATGAATATCAGATACAGATGGGAGTTACCGGAAGGAGTGTCCTTTGAGTTTGGAGGGGCAAAAAAACGTATCAGATCTGAGCGGGAGATGGAGAGATTTATCAAGGACAATGAAAAAGACTTACCAACAAAACCATGAATATGGAGTGTAAAGTATTATCTTGGAATATAAATGGACTAAACTCACCGAATAAGAGAAAAAATATTTTTTATTGGCTACTAAAACAAAAATGTGATATTGTTTGTTTGCAGGAGACCCACATTAGAAAACAGGATGTAAAATATTTAAAATCTGGAAAATTGGGCAAAGAATTTGTAGCGGCTTCCAACAAGAAAAAAAGAGGAGTGGTGTTGTATATAAAAGAGGAGCTGCAGCCAAAATTTGTTATGAGAGATGTGGAAGCTAGATTTGTAGCAGTGGAATGTAATTGGAACTTAAAGAGAGTGTTGGTAGTCGGACTTTATGCACCTAACGGTGCAAAGGAAAGCTTCTTTGAGGACTTAAGGAAGCACCTAGACGATCTTGTATATGACCAGATAATTCTTGCTGGAGATTTCAATGGAGTGACAGATTTGGAATTAGACAAAAAGACTACAAAAGCACAAAAGAAAAGAGGACTATTGCCAAAGCTTTTTTTTGAGTTGATTCAACAAGAGACTCTCGAAGACGTATGGAGGAGAGAATATCCTAAAACCAAACAGTTTACTTTTTATTCTGCAAGGCATCTTACATTATCAAGAATTGATATGATCTGGGCCTCAAAGGACTTAGCGCTATGGACTAAGGAGGTAGAAATAATGCCGATGGTAGGCTCAGATCACAACCCAATTATGTGGAAATTTGGAAAAAGGAGAAAAAGGAAAGTCTGGAGAATAAATGAGGACCTGTTACAGGAAAGTGAGAATATGGAAACACTGAGAAGAGAGACTAAGTTTTTTATACAATACAACGTGAATAAAGAAGTACCAACCAGTAAAGTTTGGGACGCGTACAAGGCGGTTGTAAGGGGCATACTAATGGACTTAAATGGTAGAGCAAGGAAAAAGAAAGAGGAGAAAAGACAAGAGATTGAGGAGAAAATAAAGGCCAAAGAAGTACAGTTAAAAAAGAGACCAGGGAAAAAGAAAATACATCAGGAAATCAAAATTCTTCAAGAACAGTTAACAGCAATGAGTAACAAAGAATTGGAGTGGAACCTTAAAAGACTGAATCAAAAAGCTTTTGAGGGTGCTAATAAACCTGGGAAATATTTGGCATGGCAATTAAAGAAGAAAAGGGAAAAGAAAATAATAAATAAAATTTGTGAAGAAAACAAAACGTATTTGGAGCAGACTACCATTAGCAGAGCCTTTTATAAATTTTACGCTAAGCTGTATAATAAAAAAGAAGTAAACAAAGAATCAATAGCATCATATTTGGAGAAAACCAAACTTCCAGAGATCTCGGAAGCTTGGAGAAATAAGTTGAACAGTGAAGTAACTGATGAGGAAATAAATATGGCAATACAATCCGCAAATCTAGGAAAGGCGCCAGGGCCAGATGGACTTACGGCTAAATTTTATAAGACAATGGCCAATGAACTGGCACCATTCCTAAAAGAGGTGATGAACGGAGTTTTTAGGGATCAAAGAATTCCAGACACTTGGAGCGAAGCGAATATATCATTGATCCCAAAAGAGGGCCAAGATCTGACTAGCGTGAAAAATTATAGGCCTATATCACTACTCAATAATGACTATAAAATTTTTGCGAAGATATTGGCGGAGAGATTGAAGGGGTGGCTCTCGGAAGTCATAGAGGAGGAACAAGCAGGCTTTTTGCCAGACAGACAAATAAGAGACAACTTAAGGACAGTGATCAATGCTATTGAATACTACGACAAGCGTTGTGACAAAGAGGTTGGTTTCTTCTTTGTAGACGCTGAAAAAGCGTTTGACAATTTAAACTGGGATTTTATGTTTGCCACTATGGAAAAGCTACAACTGGGAGAAAGATTCGTCAGAGCAATCAAGGAAATCTATAGAGACCAGACTGCAGCAATTGTAGTGAATGATGAATTGACCAAAAAATTGACGATTAGTAAAGGAACAAGACAAGGTTGCCCGTTATCTCCATTGTTGTTCATTTTAGTATTGGAGATTCTGATGATACAAATTCGACAAGATGAGGAAATACGAGGAATAAAAATAAAGGACTACTCATATAAGGTCAGAGCATTTGCAGACGACATAATGTTAATTGTAGAAGACCCACTGGAGAACATGCCAAAAGTGATAGGCAAGATCAAGGAGTTTGGAGATTTGGCAGGTTTCTTCATTAACAAAAAGAAGTCAAAGATATTATGCAAAAACATGACTAAGCAGAAACAACAATTGTTAATGGAAACAACGGATTGTGAAGTAACTAGTAAGGTGAAATACTTGGGAGTTGAGCTGACTGCAAAAAATATAGATTTGTTCAAGAATAATTATGAAAAATTATGGACTCAGATAGAGAGAGACTTGATCAAATGGAATAGATTGAACCTGTCATGGTTGGGCAGGATTGCAGCAGTTAAGATGAATGTGTTACCAAGAGTAATGTTTTTGTTACAGACAATACCAATCATCAGAGACTCTAAACAATTTGAAAAATGGCAGAGGAAAATATCAGATTTTGTTTGGGCAGGCAAGAAGCCTCGAGTGAAAGTAAAAGTTTTACAAGATGCAAAGGAGAGAGGCGGAATGCAACTGCCCAATCTGAGACTTTACCATGATGCAATCTGCCTAGTTTGGCTAAAAGAGTGGATGACATTAAAGAATAAGAAACTATTAGCCCTAGAGGGATATAAAAAAATTTTTGGATGGCACGCATACCTATGGCATGACAAAGTAAAGGTCAACTCGATGTTCCTGCATCATTTTGTAAGGAGAAGTCTATTTACAATCTGGAAGAAGTATAGAACTTACTTACAAGAAGGAACCCCCTTGTGGGTGGTTCCATATGAGGTGATAGATCCGAGAGCTGTGGATAATGAACAACAATGTTTAACGTATAAAGAAATAACTAAGATTGAAGTATCTAAACTTAGAATAAAGACGCAAGAGGAACTATCACCTAACTATGATTGGTTTCAGTATAGACAGATTAGAGACTTACACAACTCAGACTTTGCAAAAGGGGGCATACGAACAGAGAACTCGGAACTAGAGCAGACCCTTCTTAAAGAAGACAAGAAAAGAATATCCAAGGTATACCAAGTATTGCTGAAATGGTATACTGAGGATGAGATAGTTAAAACACAGATGGTGAAATGGGCTATAAATTTCAATAAAGAAATAACAATGGAGGCATGGGAATACTTGTGGAAAACTACAATGAAGACAACGACATGTATTAATATTAAAGAGAACATTTTCAAAATGATCTATCGTTGGTACATGACACCAAAGAAGATTGCGCTAGGGAATTTGAATACTTCTAATAAATGCTGGAAATGTAAGAAACATGAGGGCTCCCTCTATCATATGTGGTGGTCGTGTGAGGTAGCTAGGCAGTTCTGGGGGGAAATAATAAGAGAAATGAGTGAAATTTTACAGTTTCAAATAAATAAGAACCCAGAACTCCTGCTGCTAAACTTGGGAATGGAGGGAATTCCAGCCCATCATAGGACGTTGATTTTTTATATGACTGCAGCAGCTAGACTTTTGTATGCGCAGAAATGGAAAGTACAAGAAGTACCAACTATTGAAGATTGGATCTACAAATTGCTGTATATGGCTGAAATGGACAAGATGACAAGAAAACTGAGAGATCTGGACTCAGGGCAGTTCAACACAGACTGGGAGAAGCTGAAACAATACCTGGAGAAGAAATGGGAGGTGGGAGGAAAACTGTGGCAGTTTGAGAACTACTGAAATATAATAAAAGTATAAAAGAGAGGGGTGACTTTACCGGGGGAGGAAGAGAAATGTGAATTTATAAGCAGTTAGATTAATTGATTGAGATATATATAGATATGTATAGGTCAACTGATAGAGAATAATTAATGATAAGGTTTAAACATGAGGATTGACTAACTAACAATATTTTCTTTCTTTGATAAGATTTATATGTACCAAACTGAATGTATAGAAGAGTTAAATTGATTGAGTATCTGAGGAGTTATATAGAATTACCATAAAAAGTTGAAATGAGTAATATATAGAGAACAAATCAAATTGTTTGATTTAAATGTGGGAAATTTTTATGGTTTATGATATATAGGTTTATATAGAATTATTCAAAACTGGAAAATGGGACAAATTGTTTATCTAAAGACGTATAGTTTGGGTGTATAATAATTAAAGGAGTTAATGATGCACTGCTTAATATAATGGAGAATGTATATCTGTTTTAGACAGAGGAATTTAATAGAAGTAAGGGAAAAGGGACAGAGGGTGGGAAAGCTGTTGGAAGTCAACAAAAGGGGGGGAAAGGGAGGGGGTTAGAAACGAAAAATTAGGGGAAAATTGATTGTAATGTAAAAATAAAAATGTTCTAACCCAATAAAAAATTTTTCAAAAAAAAAAACAAACACCAAATTAGCATTGACAGTGTTGTGCTATTCAGCTGTAGAGTATAACAATACTGGATTCAAGCAATTTTAAATTTACCCAGAATTCTAAAATGTTATGCATGCAAATAATGGAGCCAATTTGAAATTTGTACAAATGTTGGGGGAGTAGTTGCCTTGTATATCAAGGAGGACTTAGAATCAAATAAGTTAGAAAACATTAGGGGAATTTACTCTCCTACAGAAGCATTATGGATGGAAATATTGGGCCCTAAACTTGTGCTCAAGTCATGCTGTAGAAATGAGATTCTTAGATCTCATAATGACTGTGCATTGGAACAGTCATTGGAACAGTCGCAGAGCCTACCAAAGGGGTGATGATCTTGAGGAAAAACTCAGTGGGTTACTGTATAGAGGGAGGACTTTGTTCTGTGTGATTTTGGTGCTGTTAAGTACAAAAACAGCTGCCCCAAAGAGCCTGGAAGACTTCATTGCAAATAATGGGGTTGAAACTCATGATAATGAAAAACAACAACAAACGGATTAGATTCAAGCCGGCAAAGCCTCAGCTGGAAAAAAACAGTAACGGTGCATAGTTGGTTTGGAACCCCTGGATCTGAAACTGAAACAGAATTTTTTTCAGTGCACACCTCTAATTATGAAATGTTTTGAAACTAAAATGGCCAGTATTATAATGCCCCCTGTATAGATTTATGGTCTGTTCTCATCTAGAATACTGTGTGCAGTTCTGGTCACCGTATCTCCAAAAGGGTATTGCAGAACTGGAGAAAGTACAGAAGAGGACCGTAAGATGATCAAGGGATTAGAAAACCTTTCCTATGAGGAAACACTGAAGAGTCTGGGGCTTTTTGGTTTAGAAAAGAGATGACTAAGGGGGAACATAACAGAGGTTTATAAATTATGCATGAGGCAGAGAGGATGCACGGGGCGAGGTTTTTCTTGTTCTTCCATAATACTAGAACTCAAGGGTATCCAATGAAGCTGATGGGCAGTAGATTGAGGACAGACAAAAGGAAATTCTTCTTTACACAGTGAGTGATTAACATGTGGAATTCACTGCTAGGGGATGTAGCAATGGCCACAGATATAGAACAGCTTTAAAAGAGGATTAGAAAAAACATGGAGGATAGGTATTAGCAGGTATTAGAGATGGGCACAAACCAGGAAAAAAACGAACCATGTGGTTCATGGTTCATTAAATTTCACGAACCATGAACCATGAACCTTCACGAACCTGCCCCTGGTTTGCGAATGGGTTCGTTTGGTTTGTGAAAACGGAACATCCAGGTCAGAAAAATGCCACTTCCGGGTCAGCAGAAGGTCACTTCCAGGTCAGCAGAAGGTCTGCAGGAAGTCCATCCCTTGTTGCCTAGGAAACTGATTGATTGGCACCAGGCTGCCTGCAGTGACAAACCAAAAAAATGAACCAAACGAACCAGCCTAAAAGTTCGTGGTGGTTCATCAGAAATGGGATCTGATGAACCGTGGTTCGCGAACCACGAACCAGCCTGGTTCATGTTTAATTTTGGTTCGTATTTCGGTTCGTGCCCATCTCTAGTAGCTATTAGCCATGCTGATTAAAGGTAATCTTTACATTCAATGGCAGTAATTTTCTAAATACCAGTACCAGGAGGCAACTCCAGGGGAAGGCCTCAGCCTCTATGCCCTGTTGTTGGTCCTCCATAGCAACTGATTGGTGACTATGTTAGACAGGGTGCTGGACTAGATGGTCTGACCCAGCAGGGCTTTTCTTATGTTCTTAGTGTGTGCTGTTGTTCATATGTGAACACTGTCCCCCATCCATAAGAATATGCACTCATTTAGGCCTTGTGAGACATCAAAATCTCATTTAGGATTTAGGAGCTATTAGATTCAGAATGGCAGTACCTGTTGTTAGAGCAAGGTATCTAAAGCAAGTACAGTACAGTATTGTTGGGGAGCACATGGTAGAAATAAATTGCCTGGGAAAAGTTATTTTTACTAGATCTGTAAGTCTGATCAACCCCTGCTTTTAAATGATTAATTCAATATATATATTACCAAAGCCTCACTGTGTCTTTTAAAAGGAATGTAATATTCCATTAAATAAGCAAAAGTACCACATACTGCTTGAACTGAGGACTGTTTTACATGTATGTTTGCTTTCTCTATTAGAACCAAAATAGTCTCAAGAATAGTCCAAACATTTATGCCCTTAACTTTTCTTACTGATATATAACTAGTCCCATTTCATTAAAAAGGTTCCCACAGGTCGGACTTCCGGTTTGGGATTTATGGAGGTCTGACGCAGCTCCAATTGCGGAGCTGACCGGACTGCCGTTTTAAGCGGCTGGCGGGGGCAAAACAGCCCACGGCCGACTGCTCTCAGGCGGAGAGCAGGCAAAGAATGCTCAAGACCTCAGGGCGCATCGATCTCGGGCGAGGGGGGGTTCTGCGCAACGGACCCGCTCCCGACCCTTGAGGTCCCACCCTGTGACAGGTCGGCTATGATCTCTGCGGCAGTTTCGGGGCCAATGCGGTTGGCATAAGACCTACGTACCCAAGCTTCAATAGGGGAAAGAAGAGTAGAGGAGAAATTAAGATTGAAACAGTGATTACAACCCAAGGAAAGTGAATGAGAAGGTAAAGATCACTATCTTCTGATATGGGACAGATTGTTAAAAGTAAAGAAGAATAAAAGTAGATTTTCAAACTGCAACAGGCTAATTACAAGGAGGGGAAGACTCGGCAAGAGTTGTATTAGAAAAAAGACTAAGTTTAAAGAAGTTATTAAAGAAATCGGACTATTGTTTTGAATACTTGCGGTTATGGAGCTGTGAGAAAATTTTACCATCGCGAGAGCTATTGTGGGAAGTCAGGAAACGGGAAGTACGTAATAACAATAGAGTTGCTGGAGAGAAGCGGCCCCTGCCGGAGGGCAGGAAGAAGGGAATCGCCATCTTTGAAAGGGGAAGAGCCGCAGCTTCAGCGGAAGAGGAAGTAAGCCATTTTGGATTACAAAAATCATAGAAGAACCATAGAGAAAAGATGCCCGACATTTTGGATTTTCTAAAAGTTTTTTTTGCAAGAAGACCGGGACATTTAAATTAAAAATTAAGAATCAATAGCGACATATTTGGAGAAAATGAAGCTCCCAGTAATCTCGGAAGCTTGGAGAGATAGATTGAACAACGAAGTAACGGATGAGGAAATAAGAAAGGCAATACAGTCAACAAATCTGGGAAAGGCGCCAGGGCCAGATGGACTTACAGCTAAATTTTATAAGGCAATGGCCAACGAACTGGCACCATTCCTAAAAGAGGTGATCAATGGAGTCTTAAAGGATCAACGGATTCCAGATACCTGGAATGAAGCTAACATATCATTGATCCCCAAAGAGGGCCAAGATCTGACTAATGTGAAAAATTACAGACCTATATCGTTACTTAATAATGACTATAAAATCTTTGCGAAGATACTGGCGGAGAGAGTGAAGGGATGGCTTTCGGAAGTTATTGAGGAGGAACAAGCAGGCTTTTTGCCAGATAGACAAATCAGAGATAACCTAAGGACAGTGATCAATGCTATTGAATATTATGATAAGTGTTGTGATAAAGAGGTTGGTTTCTTCTTTGTTGATGCTGAAAAAGCGTTTGACAATCTGAACTGGGACTTTATGTTTGCCACTATGGAAAAGCTACAAATGGGAGAAAGATTCATAAGAGCAATTAAAGAAATCTATAGAGACCAGAATGCAGCAATTGTGGTGAATGACGAGGCTACTAAGAAACTGACTATAAGTAAAGGAACAAGACAAGGTTGCCCGTTGTCTCCGCTGTTATTTATTCTGGTATTGGAGATTTTGATGATACAAATACGACAAGATGAAGAAATTCGTGGAATAAAAATAAAAGACTTTTCTTATAAGGTCAGAGCATTTGCGGATGATATAATGTTAATTGTAGAAGACCCAACGGAGAACATGCCAAAAGTGATAGAGAAGATTAAGGAGTTTGGAGATTTGGCAGGGTTTTATATTAACAAAAAGAAGTCAAAGATATTATGTAAAAATATGACTAAGCAAAAACAACAACTGTTAATGGAAATAACAGACTGTGAAGTAACAAGTAAGGTGAAATATTTGGGAATTGAACTGACTGCAAAGAACATAGATCTATTCAAAAATAACTATGAAAAATTATGGACTCAGATTGAGCAAGATCTGATTAAATGGAATAGACTGAATTTGTCATGGTTGGGAAGGATTGCAGCAGTTAAGATGAACGTGTTACCAAGAGTAATGTTCTTGCTACAGACAATACCAATTATTCGAGACTCTAAGCAGTTTGAAAAATGGCAGAGGAAAATATCAGATTTTGTTTGGGCAGGCAAGAAGCCTCGAGTGAAAATGAAAGTCTTACAAGATGTAAAAGAAAGAGGCGGAATGCAACTGCCCAATTTAAGACTTTACTATGATGCAATCTGCCTAGTGTGGTTGAAAGACTGGATGATGCTGAAGAATAAGAAATTATTGGCCCTAGAGGGATATAAAAAAATATTTGGATGGCATGCATACCTATGGTATGATAAAGTAAAAGTGAACTCTATGTTCTTACATCATTACATACGGAGAAGCCTATATGCAACTTGGAAGAAGTACAGAGATTATTTACAAGAAGGAACCCCCCTATGGGTGGTTCCATATGAGGTAATAGATCCGAGAGCTGTCGATACTGAGCAACAGTGTTTAACGTATAAGGAGATAACCCGAATAGAATCTTCTAAACTTAAAATAAAGACACAGGACGAGTTATCACCAAACTATGATTGGTTTCAGTACAGACAGATCAGAGATCTCTACAATTCGGACTGTGCAAAGGGAGGCATTAGAACAGAAAATTCGGAACTAGAGCAGACACTTTTAAAAGAGGACAAGAAGGAAATTTCCAAGGTATACCAAATACTGCTGAAATGGTATACGGAAGATGAAACAGTTAAAGTACAAATGGTGAAGTGGGCCATAAATTTCAACAAAGAAATAACAATGGAGGCATGGGAATACTTGTGGAAGAATACAATGAAGACTACGACGTGTACTAATATTAAAGAGAACATTTACAAAATGATTTATCGTTGGTACATGACACCAAAGAAGATTGCGCTAGGGAATTTGAACACTTCTAACAAATGCTGGAAATGTAAAAAACATGAGGGTTCCCTGTATCATATGTGGTGGACGTGTGAGGTAGCTAGGCAGTACTGGGGGGAAATAATAAGAGTAATAAGTGAGATTTTACAACTTCAAATTAATAAGAACCCAGAACTCCTACTACTGAACTTGGGAATGGAGGACATTCCAGCTCAACACAGGACATTGTTATTTTACATGACAGCAGCGGCTAGACTTTTGTATGCGCAAAAATGGAAAGTACAAGAAGTGCCAACTATTGAGGATTGGATTTATAAATTGCTGTATATGGCGGAAATGGACAAAATGACAAGAAAATTGAGAAACCTTGATCCAGGGCAGTTCAACACAGACTGGGAGAAGCTGAAACAATATTTGGTGAAGAAATGGGAGGTGGGAGGAGAACTGTGGCAGTTTGAGAACTATTGAAACATAATAAAATGCAGAGGGGGGTGACTTTACCGGGGGGCGGAGAGGCAAATGAGAATTTCTAAGCAGCTACCTTGTTAGATTGTTATATATAGAATAATACATAGAATATTGATAGAAAATAATCAACTATAAGGACTGACTAACTAATACTATTTTGGGTAAAAATTGTATAATGTACTAAATTGAATAAGTCTACCTGAAGATATATATGGGTCAAATTGATTGATAACTTTTGATGATAGTTATATAGATGTATAATCAAAGTAGAATAAAAATAATAATATAATTAAATATAACTAAAGCAGAATGAAGATAAGATATGCAGAAAAAGTAACATATAGAGTATGTTAAATTGGTTGACTTATATGAATGTATGGTTTATATGGTTTATGGTTTACGGAAATATTTGAAATTATGAAAAAATGGGACAAATTGTTTGTCTAACATGGAAGAAGGGACTTAAAGATAGGGTACAGAGTATTAAAAATAGTTAAAGAATTATTGCTTAGAATAAAGGGAGAGTATATGTTTGTTAGATAGAAGAATTTAAAATGAGTAAGGGAAAAGGGACAAAGGGTTGGAAAACAAGTGACACAATGGAGGAGATCCCTGGACCACCCAAATTGAAGTTGGGGAGGTAGCACCCAGCCTGCCTGAGCTCTGCATGAGACAAGACAAGAGAGGCTGTATCTTGTTTGGCCCACAAGCCCTGTATGAAGTGAGGCAAGTAGTGGCACCTGGCTTGGCTTGCCCAAGCCCTGTAGTAGCACCTGGCTCAACCAGCCTGAGGTAGGGGAGGCAGTGTCTTGCCCATCCAAGCCCTACAAAGTAGGAAAGTGGCAGCCAGCCTGCTCAAGCCCCATGTGAGGTGAGGAAGGTGATAGGGCTTGGATCAGTGTAGGGGTAGGGATGAGGGAAAACTGAAAACAGGGAGGGGACAGATAAAGATAGATTGGCTGGTGGGTAGAGGGAGAAAAGGAAGCAGGAAAAGACTATAGGGGCTTTTCAAGAAAGGAAAGGAGGAAGTGGAATTTGGGGAAATGAGATGCTCCCTACAAGTCTGTGTGAGTCCACTGCTTGTAGTTTTCTAAAAGGCAGCACAGTAGGCTGCACATGCACAATGGAGCTTCCTAAAATCTTACATCTCAAGAGAACTTTCCCTTCTCCCTGCATTCTTTATGATTCCCAAGGCTCCCCCAACTGTCAGAAGCATCTTTCAGGAGCTATAGGAAGCTGCAGAAAGAAGCAAAAATCTTGACAAATGGAGCAATAATTATTTTGTGCCTTTTATCTTGCACAGGGTAGTGTGACTTTATAACTCTTTAGGGTCAAACTAGGTATGACATGCAAATGAGTTTAAGAGAACCTCAAAGTTTCTTTTCCCCTCGCACACCAAAAAAAGTTAAAAAAAAGAAAGGGAAGGCTGTGAGAAGGGCAGAAGGAGATATTTTACTGTTTTCATTACCTTTGTGTTTCTTTCCACTCCTATCAGCTTCTCTCAAGCTTCTTTCTCTCTATAGGGATCTGAACACAACCTGGAGCTGAGATACTGTGAAAAGAAAAATACATAAGGAGCTCTTTCCCAAGCTACTCTGTGAGGTGAAAAAAGAGTTTGTTGCATGTATTTATGTGTAATTTGTAGCTTGGGTCTTTGTGTTTCTTCAGTTTTATTAATCTAAAAGTAACTTAGTTCCTACTGAAATTTATATAATTTGGAATAAATTTATATAATTTTTCATTGGCAAATGTGTAGTAAGAACAAGGGGGATGAAAGTGTTTTCTGTTTTTGGCCTGAGAGGTTTGCAGCTTGGCAACTGAAAAAACAACAACAATATTTGAATAATTTGATTACTCTGTGTAATATAAGGTGGTCAAAAAAATGAGACAGAGAATTTGAATGGATTTTGGGGGATGGGTGGGGGATATAGAATCTAAATGGAAACATTATTTCAATATTTACTTCTTGGAACTGAGGCCGTTTCCACATTCTGTTAAAGAGATGGGCTACTTACTGAATGCTGGCGTTTCCCCCCACAGATTCCAGATGTCTCCGATTTCAAACCGGAAGCAGGCAGTTTGGCTTCCGTGTGTTCAGCGTCCTTTACCCAGCACAGGAAAGAGTGGGAAATCCCGTTCTCACAAAAGACGCTGAACAAACAAAAGTGAAACTGCCTGCTTCCTCTTTGACATCGGAGGTGTCTGGAATCTGTGAAAAAAACCGCCAGCATTCAGTAAGTAGCCCATCTCTTTAACAGCATGTGGAAATGGCCTACATTAGCCATTTCCACATGCTGTTAAAGAGACAGTCTACTTACTGAAGGCTGGCATTTTTTTTTCACAGATTCCAGATGCCTCCGATTTCAAAGCAGAAGCAGGCCGTTTGTCTTGATTCTGATCAGCGTCCTTGACCCGGCACAGGAAAGAGCAGGAAATCCCGATCTCAGAAAAGACGCTGATTAGACGCAAGACAAGTTGCCTGCTTCCGCTTTGAAATCGGAGGCATCTGGAATCTGTGAAAAAAAATGCCAGCCTTCAGTAAGTAGACCGTCTCTTTAACAGCATGTGGAAACGGCCATTGTGATGTCAGTGGATTTGAGATAATAAACTGTTCATTTCTCCAAAGCGGTCAGTTTTGTTAAATTGGCAAATCTAATTAAATTTATTGGGTTTTGCAAGAGATCTGCTATGTTACAGATAAAGTCTTAAGATTAAAAGGTTGGCTTTCCCTGCTTCAATACTGCTTGTTTTGGATACATGTAAATAGATACTTGGCAGAAAAATGCTGGCATATTTTGCATATGTAGGAATTTGAAGCAAATGTTGTGACTTCAAGTTCTAACTGATTAAACAGTGAGACTAATGAACAAGGCATTAATTATAGGTTAAAAATCCACATAATTAATTGGTGAACCTATTCAAATCAAGAATTCAGAACTCTTGTAGGCTCTGTTACTGTTCAGGCTTCATAGATAAATTGGCTGTTTCTTCCCCGTGCCAAGTTGTACAGAAACAGAAATTAAATTTGTCTTTTCTTTTGAGCTTTTCTAGCAGATAGTCACAGATGAAACTACTATGGCTTTCCTTCTAAGTATAGGAACAACTGAGACTATCTTCAGCAGAAATAAATGCCAATATGTTCTCTAATCTAGGAGGATGCAAAATACTGATGGGATTTTTGCCTTGCTTATTTTTGAAGCCATTTTAGTAGAATGTAATATCCCATCACTTTAATTTACTAAATAGTAGACGATCTTACTTAAACAAGAATCATTAAGAGTGTCAGAAATTCTTCTGAATTTTAGTTTTATGGTATCTATGGGCATTGATTAATCTGGTAACATCCAGGAAAACAGTTAATAACAAAATAATTTAGATTTGTACTTCAGAATGGCTAAAACAATTTAAAACAGAAAAAAATCTTTATCAGCATTATAACGTTTGAATATTATTTATTTATTTAAAGCATTTATTAGTTGTATTTTATGGCACTCAACAAATAATCATATAGCCCAGGCTGCAATCGGTAATGTAACAAAATAAATAACATTAAATTATCTCCAAACTTCCAGTTGAAGAATAAGCACTAAACTTTAAAAGTTAGAACTGAGCAAACCTGGTGAACTGGCCTAAGAAAATACTTCTATGAGAAGGCAGCACCTTTAAGTGCCCTACCTCCTGGACAGGCCAAACATCAGGCAATGCTGGTGCTTGGAATGGAGCTTTCTCTAACCAAGGAAAGCTCATGCAAGACAGGAAAGGCATTCTCTGAGATACTCTGCCCTGATCTGTTTAATGATTTAAAAATCAGGAACCAATGTAGTTCTTTTTTGCAGGCATACTATGCTTCCCCTGTTCAACTACACCAACACAGCCATGAGTATCATCAAGCTGAACAAAGAGGAACAAGGGTATGAAACTGTCCACTCCCCTCAGTGGAGCTGTATGTGCAGAATGGAAAGGAGAAAAAAGTACAGCTCTTTGTCTCTCCTCACTGAAGGGACCCCCCCCCCCACCTGCATGGTTGTTGCTAAACATTTGCCTCATGACCATAAGATTGATCCTTCCAGGGGAATCAAAAAAAGCTACAGAATCAGAGAGGAATATTGGAAAACCACTATCTTCTTCACACAGAGTGGTAGGATACAGGCTGAAGCCGGTGCAAGGTGAGTAAAGCTGACAGCCCTTTTCTCCTGCCGCCCGAGTGGCAGAAGAATGGGGCTGTCAGTTTCACAGACCCTGCACCGGGTTCAGCTGATGGGCTGTCAGTTTCACACAACCTGCTATGGGTTCAGCCGAGGGGCTGAGGCCAGCGCAGGGTGAGTGAAGCTGACAACCCCTGTTCTCCTACCGCCCAGTGCGGCAGGAGAATGGGAGCTGTCAGCTCCTCTTTTCCAGCTGGCTCTCCCCCCCTTTCCAGCTGGCTATAGGAATGGGGGGAGAGTTTGAAAGGAAGAACATTCCCTTCGAACGGCTTGCAAGCGGCGCGGGGAATCTTATTCACTTCAAACTCTCTCCTTTTCCAGCTGGCTGGAGGAATGGGGGGAGAGTTTGAAGGGAAGAACTTTCCCCGCGCCATTCATAAACAGCATGGGGAACCTTCTTCCCTTCAACCTCTCTCTGTTTCCAGCTGGCTGGAGGAAGGGGTGGGAGAGTTTGAAGGGAAGAAGGTTCCCTGCGCCGCTTGCAAATGGTGCGGGGAAACTTCTTCCCTTTAAACTCCCCCGCTTTCCAGCTGGCTGGAGGAAGGGGGGGAGAGTTTGAAGGGAAGAAGTTTCCCCGCGCCACTTGCAGACCCATGGGCTGAGGTCGGTGCATGATCTGTCAAATTGACGTTTATCATTCTCCTCCCATTTGGGTGGTAGGAGAACAGGGTTGTCAGTTTCACTCACCCTGCACTGGGTTCAGCTGATGGGCTGAAGCCAGTGCATGGTGAGTGATGCTGACAACCCCGTTCTCCTGCCACTCAGGGGACAGGAGAACAGGGCTGTCAGTTTCACATGCCCCATGCTGGCTTCACCCAATCGTATGAAGCCTGCGCAGGGTGTTTTGAAATTGATAAACTTCTGCCACTTTGAGGCAACAGGAGAAAGGGGCTGTCAGTTTCAAACACCCCGCACTGGGTGTTTGAATTCCATGAACTACGAGCCGATTCGTGAACTGGTAAAAGTTCATGGAAGTTTGTGGTTCCTGGTTCGTGGAATAGCAGCAAACCATGAATCAGGTGGTTCGGGGCTTTTTTGGTTTGTGCTCATGTCTATTCTTGATATATACAGTTCTGGACACCACTTACAAATAAGTTCAGTTTGCCATCTGAGCTGCCTTACTTCTATAAGGGGTCAGCTGTTCTTACAGTGGTTGTAACATGAAGCCTATTGGGTTAGAAAAGTGATGGCACAAACCTCCTTGTGTTAGGGCCAACATATTTCAGGTTATAGGTATGTAACTGGACTCTCAGTCAGACATACATTGCAGTAACTCACCTTAAAAAGTGCTTGTTTGCTCAGCACTGTAAGGAAGCACTGCAAGGGCGGAGAAGGGATTTCTAGATTCCCTCTTTCCTGATTTTTGCCAGCAAAACCAGCAGACAAAATGGAAACCAGAAACTCCTTCTCCCCGTTTGCAGAGCTCCTTCATAGTGAGCAAATGAACACTTTTAACAGTGATTTTCCCTGATGTGCGTCTGACTGCAAGTCTGGTGAAACACCCATGACCCGGCACGTGTCAGGCATATTTTGCAGTTAACACCTTTAGAAGAAGCATTAAGGACACCCAACAGTTTTCCTAGGAGTGTTCAGTGGGTGCCACTGTTACTAGTCATATTCATAAGTTAAGCGGTTTAGTATTAACTAATGATTTAACAGAAATGATTAAAATATTTAATAAAAAATCTATCATAACTTTGAACATACTTTTATTGCTCTAGTTTTGACTGCTGAGTTTGCCTTGGAACTTGCATTGCCTGGGTTTGCTGTATTGCTTATTTCTGCCTAAATTGAACATTTTATCAGAAAACAATATTCCAGCAAAGGAAAGTGATTTTATAATGGTTACCTTGAATTTCTCACTACTTGGGGAAGGAGACAAACATACACTTATATATGAAATATAATTTTAGTAGCCAGTTGTAAGAAAATCTCTCTTTGCTGTAGCATGCTTAACAATAGAACTTTTTTAGTTGCTTTATCCAAGGTGCATCACTGACATACTACTTTGTTAAATTGTGTAAGCTGCTGTTGTTAGTTTCCTGTACCTCAATGTTTCACTTATATTAGCTTTGGTATAAGGAATGGAATACGCTGAAGGCAACATGTTGTTCCATTTTTATTTACATTTATTATAACTCACTTTATTTACATTTATTATAGCTCACCGTTCAGCTCAAATGAGTGGAAAATAATATTAAAACATTTAGGAGAAAAAAACCCGAATTAAGTCAACAGCTTAATATTAGCATCAGGTATATTATATGAGGCCCATGGAACTCCATCATATTTGAAGGTTAAAAGGCTGCATCAAAAGTCTTAATAGTCAGTCATAAGCAGACCAACTTATTGAATCTATAGAATCTCAACCTGAAATGAATTTCATGAACTTGGGGCTGCAGCAGACATATATTTAAAGAGGTTTGCATGATGTACAAATGACAGTTGAAAATCCTTCCACTATCTAAACCCTGATTGCTGCCTGTTTGATTTGTATCCATCTTGTTCTTCAATGATATGGTATATGTGCTTCCTTCCCTCATGATGTTATCCTCACAACATCTCTGTGAAGTAAGTTAGCCTTAGAGAGAGTAACTAGCCCAAGGTCAGTAACTGAGCTTCATGGCCCCTACACACTTGGCTTTCAGCATTAAAGTACCAGAATCTGTACATGAAACTGGAAGGAGGCTGGTAACCAGTGAAGCACTTGCATTATGGTATGAGATTGTTCTACTAACACTCCTCTCTTACCTTGATTTATCATTCTGGACCAAATAAAGTTTCTGAACTATCTTCACACAGTAGTATAGTCAAGAGATAACTCAGGACATACATAATGGTGACACAAGGAGTTTCCCAACCTAGAGCTGGCAGCCCTAGTTTGAGCCATTTTAAACTCTAAACAGGAAGAGCATTGTGTAGTTTTCAGAATACCATTCATGCAACTTATGAGAGTCTTATTATTAAAGAAACACATAATATAATTTTATGGGATTTCCTCCTTTTCCGTTTTTTTTAAAAAATAGGAACATACGAAACATCTTCGTATTATAGTGAATTTTAGTGTTATATAAATGTATTTACATTTTATACTTATTTTCTATTAACTAATTCTCCACCTTGCAGATCAAAAACTAGTTTCTCTATGAAAATTGCATTAGTTAGATAGGGCCAATTATGTCTTGACCCTGTTTCGGTAGTGTAGTGCAACAGTTCATTAAAACAGGTGACATCCAAAAGTGCCATACTTCAGTCTCAGATTGTTGACTTGGAACATGTAGGCTCATATGCTAGAGAAAAATGATTCCCTTCAGACAGGGTTCAGTGGAAATTCTATGGCCTGTGTCGTGCTTGAGGTCAAACTAGAAATTTGTAGTAGTCCCTTTTGGCCTCAAAACTTATTAAAAACTGAAAAGAAACAAGCTAAAAGAAATAGCAAGAGGGACCATAATGTTTCAAAATGGTTATTTCTCTGACTCTATTTGGTGATCTAATCCTCAGGGATGGAGAAGCCATTGCTGTGTTCTCTGTATTTTAAAAAAAGAATCATGCATTTGCTTCCCAAATTGTTTTTAAGAATTTAATAAAAAGGTTCAAGCAATATGTATTTTAAACAAATATTGATGTCTTTGGGGAGGTGTTGGATAGGTTACAATGAACTATTTGAATTTAGTTCTGCCTGGTAAATATTTATATATCAAATAAGATTTTTCCCTAAAGAAGGGCTGCCTAGAATGAAACACACTGAGGATATTAAACATATGCTTGGTTCAACATATTTTTCATGCACCTTTTAGAATATTTATTCTGTGTAACAAAATCTAATCATTCTGCTTTTTATGGAACTTATGATATTTTAAGTTGGATACTATGAACAGAACAAATTTAGAGAGTGGATTTTTCCACTTTCTCTATTCCCTCTGCAGTTTTGTACATTCCACGAATGGTCAACAGACCTTTGACAGAATGCAGAGTGTAGCTGCTGTTACTCAATGGGAAGGTCTCCTTGCAAGTTGGAGGAATTAGCATGCAAGGAGGGCAGCAAGAGGAGGTAACTTAGGGATCTTCACCAATGTATACGAGGATTGTCCCAGCTAGAGAACTCTTTCAATAATCAGACAGAGGTTTCAACCAAAAAGGGGATTTTTATTGAAAACAACAAAGTTCAACATCACACAAAACATAGCACATGCTCAGAGTTAACTGGAAAGCAGTGGTAAAATTTGGATAGAGTTTAAGGGATTGGGTGATATTTACCATCGAGAAGAGGGTGTTCAGGAGAGAGAGAGAGAGCATTGAGCAACCTGTGCATCGTAGAAGAGCTCAAATGGAGGTTCAGTGGTGGATGCTGGTTCCAAGAGCATGCACACAGCTATGGCAGAGGGGCAGTCCAATTATACTGTTGATATAGCAGTTGATATAACAGGGGCAAGATTGCAACTTCTGCCCCAAGAACAAAGACTTGATGGATGTTCCCAGTGTGGGACAAAGGACTGAGAAGTTGTTTCCAGGGTGAGACAAAGAGCTGGCAAACTATTTCTGAAGGGGGACAATGAACCAGCAAACTGTCTCTGAGGTGGGACAGTGAACTAAGAAGGGTTGCTTGGATTTCCCCGGGCAGAACTGAAGTTATCAAAAATGATTGACGATCTGCCAAGTATGGATGGGTGAGGCTATTAGCTTTCTGAATCGCCTAAGAACAGAAAAGTCATTAAGGGGAGATCGATAGGGTGTGTTGCATTGATTAATTCAAGAACTCCAGTAAGGCCCTGTTGTGTCAGGATCCTTAGTTTGCCTCTGGGGCATGGGAGGAGGTGAGCTGGCCTCGCTTGTATTCCCCATGCTGTCACATTCTATCTCCTGGCCAGAATCTGGCTTCCATATTTCGGCCTCCTTGGGCAGTAGTTATAGTGCTTGAAGCACAGTCAGAGAAGGGGCTTATGGCATAACTACATTCATAACCCTTCTAATATTGTTGGGGCAAGTTTGACTGCTAACAGTGCAACTTAAGGGGAAACTGGAAGAATTAACCTCATCTTTTCCACAACTGGAGAAAAAGAGATTATGATGAGAGTCAGTTTTCATAAAATATCAACTCACACTTTTAATTACAAATGTGAAAAAGTCGTTTTATAAAACTGAGTTCGATTCTTTATGATTAGAATTAAAGCTTAGATTTATTAGAAAACCATTCCAATATATAACTGATGGATAATAGTTTTCAATGAGAAACACATTTCACCCTGTAACTCTTTCATTCTCCCCCTAACTGGAATGAAATTCTCAGATATTATATCCCTCAGCCAAGTGAAGGATATAATTCCAGAGAAAGAGGAGTGTCTGTCTGTTTTATAGGCGATTAAAATTTTCTTTTGCACAGGGAGGCTCAGTGCAGTGTTTAAGCCAAACTTCAGCAACAACATCCAGGCTATTTAGTCAAGGGCTCAGCTTGCTTGTAATGAAGAGTCTGATCACTATAAAATGATGATCAACTTTGCATTAAAATCTTCAACATCTAGAGCTGCTGGTGATTACTTACAAATGGAAGCATCCTTACAAACAAGCTATTTTCCTTCTTTGTCCCTGCAACATTGAAGGAATGAAAGATACTTGCCTATGATATTTCCATCCACTACTTTCCATTCACTACTCTCCCCAGTATATTCAGCCTCTTGGATATCATCCCTTGACCCAAGGCTGATAAGGTATGTGGGGAAGTCTGTACACAGACTTCTCTTTAATTTTCTGGCATACTGAAATGCTTCTGTCTGTGTGCATGTTGAAGCAGGGGAAGGGAAAAACAAGGTGTAATGTCTGAGCCCCATCCATGCCAATTTTGATTCTTTTCTGCTGAACACAATGTATCTTGTTATAGCTCAATGTCACTTTGCTAGGGTCACAACTATTCCTTTCTCAGGCTTTCACAGGTGTTTATCTGTTGGACTGTAACAGCTTCCAGTGTTACCTTGTGCTCATTCCCAGACAGTGCTGTGTCTTGCTTCCTAGTAACTCAACGTGATATCACAAATATGTGAAACGTTCTCACACCAAGAGAGCGCCAAAGTATTGTTTATGGTTGGGAGGGGGGAGAAAGGAGTAAACTAGAATGTTAAAAGAGAAGTTTCACATTTTGCCATTCCTATCAACTTCTACTCTTGCTGCTTAGATGTCTACTTGCTTCTAAGTAGTCCCATGGACCTGTATATGGAAATGATCTGATTTCTGAATAAAAGCCATTTAACCAAACCCTTGTGTCTTGCTGCAATGGTCCAGAGATCTGTCTGCTGTATCCTGTCATCCATATATGGATGTCCATATATGGATATCCATACATATATTTGTATGTGTATGCATGTGCATAAGAAGCAGATTTTAGCTTAGTTGATAATTTCATTTCTTTTTCTGCTTAGATGAGTCTTACTTCATAGTTTTTATTTTTTTAGTGAGCATCTTAATTTTTACAGTTCAGTTCTAGTTGAGCTTAAGTAACAGTGCTCAAAACATCAATATATCTAATTCTCAGCGTGGTTTCATCTGAGGATACTTAAATCCAAATTGTGGAGCCATGAACAAACAAGACACCTATTGTAAAAACCTGAAGAAAAAACAGGTTTCCAGAAAAATCTGAAATTAATAAATAAATAAAATTGGGGATTAACCACTCGCAATAATAGAAGCAGCATTAAGAAATGCATGACTTCTGTAGTGGCTATTGTGGGGGTTGCTAAGCATAGTGGCTACAGTGTCAGACTAGGATTTGGGAGGCCTAGGTTCAAATCCCCACTGAGTGACCTTGGGCCACCCTAACTTACCTCACAGTGTTGTTGTGAGGGTAAAATAGAGGAGAGAAGACCGATGTGAGCTGCTCTTGGTCCCCACTGATGAGAGATGCAGTGAATAAGTAAAGTAAAGTAAAGTAAATAATACACCATAACAGTAGTACCAGCTTCCATGCCTTGGTTTTTGTCAGCAAAAGGCAGGAAGAAGGGGCAGAGCCATTTCCAGAGAAGTTTAGGGATTTATATACACATGTATCTCTATATTCATCACAGCCATATTGTAGAATTTAACTAACAGTACAATGTAACTTTTGTAACACCTCCTCTCCCCATGTCCAGTTACTGGAAACAGCTTAGCCACACTGAAATTGTGGACTGCAGGCCGAGAAAGAGGAACCCTGGCTTTCCTTTTTTATCTCCTTTTCTCCCCGTTGCCTAGGGGATGGAGAGATAAGAGTATCTCAACGGCCCATCCTCCCCCTTCCAGTAATGTACATGCTGTCTTGCTTGTGGCTTATGGAGACTGGACTAAGGTATGGAGTGATTATATAAGGGAAATAGATAACGGATAGTAAGGGGATGCGTTTGGGATGCTAAATGCACTGCTGGGAGTCTGAGAACTGGATATTAGCCAATGATAAGGTATGCAATAGGTCAGATGTATGTAATGACCAATTAGTAACTGTCTTGAAGATGCTTTCTTTTGTGATATAACCTGCCTTTAAAACTGCTTGTAATCTTCTGTTTCACTGGTACACACAGAAGCTCACTTTAAGCTTGTGTACCCTGTGTTGCAATATTTGAATACATTTCCTTTGAAGCAAGCCTTTGGTCTGTTTCATTCTTGCTCTGAAGAATGGGGTAGGAGCAGGAAAGCGCATGTTGGTGTAACAGTTAGACCTGATAGGACTCAGACCTGGCAGCTTTCTACAGTTTAACAGCAGCAATCACATGAAAGCCAACGGTGTTCAGTGTTTAGAATTTCATACTAGGATCTGTGAGACCCAAGTCTGAATCCTCACTCTCCCATGGAAGCACGCACGAGCCAGTGACACATTCTCAGCCTGGCCTACCTCATAGCATTGTTGTGAGGATAAAATGGAGGACAGGAAAATGATGTAAGCAACTTTGGGTCCCCACTGGGGAGAAAGACTGAGTGTAAATAAGTAAAAAATACAGATAGAGAAGGTGGGCGAGAAAGGGTAGGTTGGTGGGTGGTTGAGAAGAAAAGAAGGAAGCAGGGAAAGTGAAGAAGATGCGGGGGCTGCAAGGTGGAGGGAAAGAGGAAATATTGGGGAGAGGGTATGGGAAAGTGAGGAGCGCCTTTCAAGTTGTTGTGGGCTCTCTATTACTTTCCAGGGCCCAGACCAGTGGCCAGCACTGTGCAACTGGGTCTAGCCCGGCAGCCAGCACCACAGTTTTCCCAGGTAGAGTCTGTCAGGTGGTGGGAAGGAAGGAACTCTGAAGACAAGGAAGGCAGATAGAAGTAGGTTGTGGGTAGGAAGGATAGAAGGAAGCAGGGAAAAGGGCAGAGGCTATAGGGGCTTTCAGAGAAAGAAAGAGGAATTAATGGGGAAGAGGAAAATGACCCCTGCAAGTCCTTGCAAGTTCCTTTCTTGTTTATTTTATAATACAGTGCAAGCTTATCTCTATACTCATTCTCATATTCTTGCCCAAGGGATCTGTCCTGAGCCCTATGTTGTTCAACATCTTTATAAATGACTTGGATGAAGGAATAAAGAGAATGCACATTACATTTGTAAACAATACTACATTCATAGGGGTAGCTAATACAATTGGATTAAGAGTCAGGATGAGTTATTAAGTATGTGCAAAGGGCTATTTGTCAGAAGTATTACAGTAACATAGAAACATGTAACAGTAACATGGAAACAAGATGCCATTGGAGCCACTGGGCCCATGGAGAGCTGCTGAATCGCCTCGGAGTCGATGCCAAATATCCTTGGAGCCAACAGCAAATAAGGTTGCCCCATTGAAGATGCTGCTGAAAGCTGGTGCTGCTGTGGCAAACCAAGCCGCAAATTTGAGATGTCACTGCAAGCTGCCACCAAAAGATGCGAGAGCTGCCACCGCTGTTGGGAACTGCCACAGAATGCCACCGAAGGGCTTGCAGCTCCTCACATCTTACTGATACAATGAGTAGTGAGGAGGGGTGGAGCCAGCAGCCTGATATATCCTGACAGCCTGATATATCCTGAGGGAATACTGAGCCTCCCAGGTCTGGTTCCTGGCTCTGCTTCCCTGGCCAACTGTGATTGGCTGGCCCGGGATTTTGAATTTTCTAGATGCGGGGTCAGAACACGGGCTGCCGGAAAGGCTCCAATGGCAGCTGCCTTGCCTCCATCCCTTTGTTATCCCACAGGCCACAACTCGGTCATCCAGGTGAGTCTGGGGGCTAATATATCTTGAAATTGAGCTAAAACTAACAAAATGAATTTCAACAATGATAAATGTAAAGTTCTGCATTTAGGTAAAAAATATCAGATGCATAATTAGAAGATATGTAAGACTTTATTGGCCATAGTACATGTGAAAAGGATCTAGGGGTTTTAGTAGAGCATACACTGAATGTGAATCGGCAGTGTGATGTGGTAGTTAAAAAGGCAAAAGTGATTTTGGGCTGCATCAACAGAATTATAGTGTCCAGATCATGAGAAGTGATGGTATCACTTTACTCTGCTTCCATCAGACCTCATTTGAAGAATTTTCATCTGTTTTGGGCACTGCAGTTTAAGAAGGACAAGCTGAAAGGGGTCCAAAGAGGGTTACAAAGATGGTGAGGGGTCTGGAGACCATGTCCTATGAGGGAAGGTTGAAGGAGTTGGGGATGTTTAATCTGGAGACAAGATGACTGAGAGGTGATATGATAGCCATATTCAAGTATTTGAAGGGTTTTCATATAGGGGATGGAATAGAGAATGTTTTCTGTTGCTCCAGAAGGTTGGACCAGTTCCATCAGGTTAAAATTAAACCAGAAGAGTTTTAAGTTAAGTATTAGGAAGAACTTCCTGATGGTTAGAGTGATTCCCCAGTGAAACAAGGTTCACTGGGAGATGGTGGTTTCTCTTTCTTTAGAGGTTTTTAGGCAGAGACTAGGTGGCAATCTTTCAG
This sequence comes from Eublepharis macularius, assembly GCF_028583425.1. Classification (NCBI taxonomy): domain Eukaryota; kingdom Metazoa; phylum Chordata; class Lepidosauria; order Squamata; family Eublepharidae; genus Eublepharis; species Eublepharis macularius. The sequence continues at coordinate 74,096,988 of NC_072797.1, forward strand.
TGATGCTGACTTGCTATGAACTTGTTATGTGAGGAGGACAGGAATGAGCTGGTGCTTGGATTTTGTAGCCCTTTCTTTATGCTGATCGCTACTTTGAGGTCAGGAAAGAATTTTCCTCCAGATTGGCCAGGGACCCTGGAAGTTATTTTGCTTTTATTTAGGTATTGAGGATGGGTCATTGGGGGAGTATTGGTTGGAGATAGCTGGGAATTTCCTGTATTATGCATGGGATTGGACTAGATGACCCTTGAGGGTATATTTTAGTTCTATGTTTCTATGTTACTGTAATAGTTCTGACAAATAGCCCTCTGCATATACTTAATAACTCAGTGAAGCAAAATAGCTTTAAAAAGTGACAAGGTTGTACTTTCCTTTTTTCAGACTAACAGTGCAGTTCTTCCTGAGATAACAGTGAGTTCATGGTACTTACTATCTATTGACTATTTTTAGGCAATGTTGTTATGCCATCATCATAACCTTATGTCAGTACAACTGCTCCATCACTCTAAGCACAAACACTTAACAGGGGTAGAATCTCCACAGATACAACAGGGACTGCAAGAACAAAGGTTTCAGTAAGCAAAGAATGATGAACCATACGTCAAAATAGGACTCATTTACCTACCTACCTCTCGCCAAAAAGATTTTTTTAGTGTAGCAAAACAATAACACAATGAACTTGAAAAACTATTGGTACAGCTGTACTCTTGAGCTGCTCAACTCATCTTGTAAAGTACAAGGTTTTGATATTTTAGACAAACCTAAAGCACTGAAATAGAAATAAAAAGCTGCTCTTTCTCATAACATTAGAATTTTACTTTTCTCAAATTTCATGTTTTTGTTATAGGGTTGTCCGCAGAAGGCAGACCCAAGTTGATATTGAGATTTGTGGCCTGTGAAATTAAAGAACACTTTGTAGGCCACTGGCAATGATTCCAATTAGATTATACAAAAAGAAATATAATTCCAGAAGTGACCTTTCTCCTCTTCTATATGTTTTCTTATCATGAACTCTGATGGGAGTTCTTGAAACAATGAAAAAAACAAGTGAAAGTCATGTCCTTTTGCTGATACCATTCTTGAACTACAGAAGCATAAACTGTGAAAACATTGAAAACATTTTGTTTGGTATTTTAAAGCTCCCATTTGCTTATACTTTACAAGTGGGTGCTTAAAATGCCAAATCTTTCACAGATCCTTTCCCTCTTCGCTTCGGTCTACACTTGTCTATCTTAATAAAAAAGCTTATTGTTTTTGTATTTTGCTTCTGTTGTTTTTATATTCCGTCTGCTATTGTGACTATATATTAAATATAGCAGTGTTTTGATTTACATTGCTTATTCTATCACTCTTATACTACATATAAATAAATCATATGAATGGTACTGCCAAACAGCTAAATCTTTTTTGTGTAGGATTTCAGAAAGCTTTTGTATTGCTTTTTAGTGTTGTTTTCAAAATTTATTTTAAGTTTAACTTCTACAAAGGAATACAAATCAAAACAGTAATGTAATAGTAATGTCTTGGATACATTTTTGCAATTGAACATTTGAAATAATCAAACCCTTCCTTTGAACCTTCTTTCAGACTTTGCAAGTTCTGACTTAGCAGTTCTGAGTTATCAGCATGCATTTCAAACAGAGTGCTTTCAAAATCATGATTGATCAGGCCTTTCTTATATCATTCCGCCTCAGTTCTCCATCACCTCCAGTTTTTCACATATCCTCTAAAAAAAAAAAAGAACTTGCATCTGCCCTACAAACAGTATACAAATGTATACTTGGATAGCATTTTATTTTAAATTTTATTACTCTTGTCAATAATAAGTCACATTTCTTCAAGGGATTAAATAATACATTTCCTAATTGGGAGCAACATTTTTTCTCCAAAGAGCTCCCTCCTCAGCTATTAACTGAGGTGGTCAGAAAAGCCCTCACACTTCTACCATTTTGCAAAATGTGCAAAACAGAAATGTTCAAGACGGCATTTTATGAAGTTATTAGAACTATAAAATAAAGAATCAGCTCAGGAGATTGCTTCTTCTGAACTATATTGTATTGTAGTCGATTCATTGCAATATTCATTGTATGTACCCACCTACCTTTACTGCAGTGTCCTCTGTCTTTATAACCTAGTTTCTTCATTATACAATGTCATGTTTTAGAGTCTCTCTGTACAAGACATCTTACACAGGGAGCTCAAGTGAAAGATCTTACATTTGTTCTCCCATTGTGGATACATATGCATTACTAGGAAGACAGAGTACACTTGAATATAAGACCACACAGAAAGTAAGTCACTTGAGTGTTCCCATGTAAGAGGTCTTGTGCCGAGAGGCTCTTAAACAGATGTTTTTGTTTGTATTGTGTTCCAGTTCTGTAATCCTACTCCTGCTGCATTGTTGTTGATTAAATTGCTTTTCATATTTTGTAATCTGCTGCCTTAAGTCTCAGTGAGAAAGGCAGTCTATGAATGAAAATGATTTATTATAGTTGCTGTTATTTGCAATTTCTCCGTATGCAGGCATAGTAAAATGCTGTTCAATTGGAGAAAGTGGCTGCCTTGAAGAGTGGACTCTATGGCATTATATCATGCCAAGGCTCCTGACCTCTCCAGGTTCTACCCACAAAATCTCAGGAATTTCCCAACCCAGAGCAGGCAATCCTAAAAATACATGATCTAATTGTATATATTCTTTCTTGATTTGAAGTAATTATCTAATTATCCTGTTTCTATCAGATTTATTTTCATAAACTGAATATGTAAACTAGTTTTGGAATGTATTGTAGAAGTCAAAATTAAGGGCAATTAGATAAAATAAAACTTTAATTTAAAAACTTGTCTCTATATTGAAAATTATAGGTCTAAATTTAATAAGAATTAATTAATACTGAGTTGGTACTCTGAACTATTATCTGGGAGTAAGTCCCCTTACTAAAGACAATGTTAGCTAAAGTTGAAGGTGGGATGTCATCAAAAGTTGAAGGAAAAGAGGAAGATAAACACGTGATGGCTTGATTCAATAAAGAAGGATCAGCCTTCAATTTGCAAGACCTGAGCAAGGCAGTTAATAATAGGACATTTTGGAGGTCATCAGTTCATAGGGTTGCCACGAGAGTCAGAAATAACTGAATGGCACATAACATGCACACAAGTTTGTTCAGCCGCTGCAAGTACTACAGTGGTCCTGATCATAATTGGGACCTGCTGCATGTATACTAACAAGTTGCCACCATGAACTAGCAGCTACAATATAGCTGCAAGTCCTCTGTGGTGGACTCATGCAGTTCGTAATGTATAGTTAGGCTCTAAGATGACTTTGGTGGTGGAGTGTCATCATGTAGTTCAAAATTTTTTCTCCAACTTGTTGTGAGGTATCATGCCTTATCACTTCATTCTCTTCATTTGTATTTTCTTGCTCAGTCTAAGAAATTAGCCTCTTATTTGGTCCAAATGCATCCATTGAAGTGAGCTCAGTCGTGGAAGCTCATGCTGGAATAAATTTTGTCAGTCTTTAAGGTGCCACAGCCACTGGATTCCTGATTTATTTTGCTGGCATAGACACAGCTACCCTTCTGTTACAGTCTGTAACTCTCTTTTCTCTTATGAAGTCTACAGCAGATGTCAACAGTTAGCTGCAGTTTTAAAATGTATATGGATGTCAAACAGTCACTTTTCCTATGTTCTACTCTTTGCCCAAGTGTTCCTGCCATGTTTTCCTTTTTGTGCTTATCTTCATGTTTCTCTTTTCTGTTCCTAAACTGTCAACTTATCTGTAACCACATATTCAGAAATGCAGACACATGGTCTCCTGAGGTTCTGATTATATTCTCTATTTTCTCTCTCACTCTTTTTAAAAATGCAAACTCTTTAGGTTATATTATCAAATGATAACCTGACTTGCAGTAATTACATTCCTAGAGCTGGCTGTGCAGAATGCTTACTTCCCTTCAGTTTTTATCACCCCTTCCTGATGTGTATTGAGGCTGTGGAGAATGGACGCTCATTTCCACCAGTCATATTTTCTCTACTTGCCCTCAGTTGCTATTATAAGACCTCAAAGTCCTTCAATAGTGCACATGCAACCAAAAGAGTTCCCGTTTTCACTTTTAAAAGTTAGTAAGAACTTTCCCCCCACCTCAGTGCGTCATATTTGCTGCATGTCATGAGGATCTTAGTCTCATCATCCTTGTCCCTCTACCTAGGAATTTTGGCAATTAACATATCAACACATAGTATAGATATAGCCCAGAAGAGCCTGATCTTGTTATATCTCAGAAGCTAAGCAGGGTTGGCCTTGGTTAGTAATTGAATGGGGGACCTCCAATGAAGACCAGGGTTACAGAGGCAGGTGATGGTTAATCTCTTGCCATGAAAACTGCACCAGGGGGTGCCATAAGTCAGATATGACTTGAGGGCACTCTCTACCTACATAGTATAATCCTTCTACTAATAGTCAAAAGATAGTTCCATGGCTAGTGAAACCTGCCACCTTGCTTATATAACTTGAACACAATTAGAACACAAGCACTTATAATGCCCTGGATTTTAACAGGAGAACTGAATGTATGAATTAACTTTAATGCTCCTTGTGTTTTACAAGGAACCAGTAAAACAAATGTCAGGGTGAACTAATTTTTTTTCTGTCAGCAGAAGACACTAATTTTCACCAGTTCTCCCTTTCTGTTGTGGACCTCCGCTTTAACCCTCACCAGCTCCTTTCACAAAGGTACTATGTACCCTTGTGAAATTAGCATTCTGGGATGCTCAGTGAGTGTGTGTGTGTGTGGGGAGGGGGGGAAGGATACAATTCAATTCCACTGTGCCATATGTTGGTAGAAAATAACCCTTGGATCCAACCCACTTGTTTTGGGTTCAATTAATCAGCTATGAAGACGTTACAGTTGATAGACAATTTACAATGTAAAATTGATTTAAAAATGCATACAATTGAACACTTGGGAAGGTTCAAAATGTTTGGGTTTACAGTAAATAACTCCAAAACTCTTTATTCTTTTGCAATCCAATTATTGTTAGATTCCCTTTTAGAATGGTCTATCACTGTCAGTGGATGTCATGAGTAAAACCTTTTAGTGAAATGAAAACTCCAAGTTTCTGTTCATCAAGCAGAAATACATCAATATATCAGACAATACAGCAGTCTAGGAGCATTCAGTGCAGACCTAATTCATATCTCACCAAGCAGCAATTACTGAATACTTGCTGCCTTGCCAATTGGTTATACATCACCTTGGTAACACATAAGACACTCATAATCTGGGACAGTGCTGATTGCATCATTTCATCCCAGAGGTGCTTATGTGACTATAAGAAGGATATACATGGACAATATAGGCTTGGGGGATCAGATATTCATACATTACTGAGGCAATGTGAGAGAACTGTAGGGAAGTAGTCTTTCAGCTACTCCCACATCACCTTGGTAACATGTGACTAGCATAGAATTTGCTTTTCTTGCTATATGGTTTCACAAAGGTTACATATGGCTAGAATAACCAATAACTAGTGTAAAATATTTGAAAAACTGGATGCAATCAGTGGCTAGTGATTCTTGCCCTTTACTCCCTCCAATAGATTCAGCTGCTGCTTTGGTGAGCTCTTGTGTGCTTCTAGGTATCAAAATATTTTAGACTCAAATGACATGTTACTTATGACAGCTATAATATTAGTTTAATATCTCATCTTCCATTCCTAGGCAAAATGATTGAGAGAGAGCAGTAGCAGGTCAGGATAGTGGGAGCTTTCCTGATCTCTTCAGGTAGGCTGTTCCAGAAGATGGGGGAGCATAACAGAGAATGCTTGTGTATGGGCAACTGTTGATTTTGCCCATGTACAAGGTGGCACCTGCAGAAGACCCTGTTCAGATGAGTGAAGCTGCCATGATGGAATACATAGAGAGAGGCAGTCCTGTAGATATGATGGATCAAGGCCATGAAAAGCTTTGTAGGTGATAGCCAATACTTTGAACTGAGCCTAGTAATTGATAGGTAACTAATGGACTGACTGCAGAATGGGAGTAATATTCATGCTTCTCCTATTTCCCAATAATAATTGAGCTGCAGGCTTCTGTACCAAATGAAGTCTCTGAGTTGACTTAGAGGAGAGACCCATGTACAATGCATTACAGTAGTCAAGTCTCAATCGTACAATGGCATGGATCTAGGTGGCCAGATCCACCGTGTACCAACTTTGTAATCTGCCTTGAGATTCAATAACAAAAGCAGATAATAAATAAATAGAATTGACTCCATGCAAATAGAACTAGTAGGCAGTTGAATTATCTTAAATTGGTGATCTGATGTGATTTGAGTAGTTTGTAGTTATCTGATGATGTAATTCCATTAAAAAAATCTTTTTAGGCACTTCTACAAGAACAGTGAGGGAGTTATCTTTTTACCCCAAAAAATCTAAAATTTGTTTCCATTCTTTTGGAATATTAGCCTAGTGTCTTCAGCATATAAAAATGAAATACATATTTTAATTCAATTACTCTTTTTGTAGTGAATCGCAATCAACAAAGACCCTCACAATTTGTATTACTCACTAGAGTATCTAGTGCGTAATCTAGAAACTATCTAGTAAGTATCTAGAAAATGTTCATTGTGGTTTCAGATCCAGGGGTTGTTGACTGAAATGTTTAACATGACTGGGCAATTTTCTGGTGGGTTGTTGCTGCTTTGGGGTAATTTTTTTTTTTGTTCTCATGATTTTTGTAGCCATTGTTTTCAATGGGCAAGGAGTGGGGTTGGATGCTCTGGGGCAGCTGTTTTTCAACAACACCAAAATTGCACAGAACACAGTCCTCCCTTTAATCTAAAGATCCCCTAAGTTTCTAGTGAATTGAACAAAGGGTTGTGATTTTACAGACCTCCAAAGTAGGTTTCTCTCTGCACAGCTGCACTAAGTTCTCTCTACTAATTCCTAAAATGGCTATCAAGCATGCACGCGCCCGCGCATGCGCGCACACACACACACTTCATTATTCCTTGTGGGGGACTTGGGAGGGGCTGGAGTTATTGCTTTTCAACCAAATGTCACCACAATTGTTGTGGAGATTCTTCTACCATTCTATTAAAGAACTCCAAGTTTCAAGCAAATTGGGTAAAGCTTTCAAATTCTATGGGGCCCCTGAACTAGCCAAAACTTTTCTATTTTCACAAGGGAAAAAAATGCTCTCCAGCCCACAAGGAGGGATGAATAAAGAAGAAGGGTGAAAGGAGAATGGCAGCTCTCTGCAACTGGGGATTGGCTTGGACTGTACTTTGTTCTGCCATTGCAAAGATCTGATTGGAAGAACAAAATTGTCCCAGAAATCAGTACAGACTGAATCAAAGGGAAACCTGAGCTCATAGCTGGTAAAGCAATGGAACTTGAAAAAACCAAGCAGCATGGATTAGTGTTACCATTTCTGGAGTATTACTAGTAAGACTCAAAAACGTTTATTTTCATGTTTTTTCCAGCCTGGGGATTTCATTATGCACACATCTATTACTTACCTGCCTTTTGTGAATTACATTGAGAAAGTCATCTGAAAATTTGACAAAAAGATCACGAGAACAAGTCACACTGTAAAGTTAATCTTTCACAAATTGCAAGTGCAATTTGCAAGTGCAAGTGGTTAATTGTAGTGGTGCATCTTGTTTCAGTAGCAGAAAGCCCTAGTGAGGGCAAGATTACTTTGCCATATCAGGCTGCGGAATGTAACACAATGAGAAAAGTAGAGGGCCTTGGGATGGCTATGATAAATGACATACAGTGACTTCCAAACAGAAAAGGGAATAAGAGTTTCAGAAGAAGTATTGAAAGCGCTTTAACATATGCCAGCATGCCTCTGTGTCTCCATGTTGCACAGGAAGTTTTGGTCATAACCAACCAATATTCTGTAAAATGCATCTGAGGAAGAGAACTGTGGTTCTCAAAAGCTTATGCTACAGTAAAGTTGGTTAGTCTTAAAGGTGCCACTTGACTCTTTACTATTTTGCTACTAAATACTAACATGGCTAACTCCTCTGGATCAATATTCTTTGAGTGACTTGTCCATGACTACTGACCTTCATATGGTGGAAAGCTAAAATTCTCTGTATCACTTATGGTTCTAAGATGGGCAGAGCAATGTAGAATGTGTTCTTGAATGGTCATTTTAACTCCATGTTGTAGGATGATGGGAGAACTGTCCAGTCATTAGACATATTTTAGGCCATGCATAAAATATTTATTGGAAGCTAGTGCAAAGCAAGAAATGTGACTGAGGAGAGGAGAGCATTTTTCAATCCCGAGGATATTTATTTGGAAATAAGTTCTAATAAAAATTGCTTACAGCAAAGATAATTATGATTGCAACCTTATATATTGTTATTTTTAATGTTTAGGCTATTAATCAATTAGATTATTTTATTATAACATCTTACTTGAAAGGTTCCACTGTGAAATTGGGCAGAATTAGTTTATTTTTAACCCAAGCACTCACAAAACCTTCAGTTTTAAAAGAGGCATTCCCTTCTATGTGTGAAAAAGGGGGAATGCTTCTAAAATGATGCTTACTGTGACACATTTGTATACCATTTGAAAACAACAAATGCTTTTTCCTTTAGTAATGATGTGTTTTTCTTATATGCAAATGTGGTAAATTAGTTGATTAAGTGGCTAGAATTCATATGGTTAATTAAGATTTGTTTAACTTGGTGAAATCCCTAGTTAAAGCTTAAAGTGAGTAATTCACTTAAATGAATAGCTCAGAATCTATAGCTTTGTTTTGTTGTGCATGTACATGCTAGATAACTGTAAAGCAAGGCCAAACTTATCTTCCCATAATGTTGTTTGTCTTCCTCAGTCCTTTGTTTCACTCCATAGTTTATTCTGCCTCAGAGGGGGACTCTAACCCTTCTTAGCAGCTAGTTAAACTAATATGGCACCGGTCAGTACAAATCCTATTATGAGGGATACACTTTTTAATAATTACCATTGCCTCTAACAACTCAGTGGGGGGTGTTATACAATCCCTAACAATAACCATCAATGCTGCTTGAAAGACTATTGTGATTCTTTTCTATCACATATGAGGTTGATTCTGGTGCATCAGTCAATGTTGTAACAATTATTTCAATTTATGACTTTCAGAGCAGAGGATTTCTCTCTACAAAAGATGCATAAGCCAGAGAAACTCTTTGATTTCTAGTTTTATGGAGCATTCTGTTTGCAATTAGCAGTGTTCCAGATGTTCATGCATTTTAAAGGCATCTTTTACAGTCACTTATGTGTCCCATCAGAAAATGCCAGTGGTTTATATGTTCTGGTAACTGTCTAAAGAATCTTTTTCCTGAAGTTTAGTTTCAGCTGAGTTGAGATTAGAGGTTTTCAGAATTAAAGGATAGGGTGTTTTTTAACTTCCAACCTTCATATTAGTTGTTTTGAAAAAATTACCTTCCTCATTAAATTTCAATTTTTGTTTTAAAATATTCTTAGCATTTCTTAGTGTTTCTTTTTTAAAAAGATCCAGAGGAGTTAGCCGTGTTAGTCTGTAGTTGCAAAATAGTAAAAAGTCCAGTAGCACCTTTAAGACTAACCAACTTTATTGAGGCATAACTTTTTAAGAACCACAGCTCTTCGTCAGATGCCTCAATAAATTGGGTTAGTCCTAAAGGTGCTACTGGATTTTTTTACTATTTTTTAAAAAGGCAAACTATATTTTTCGAAGTATCTTATCAGGGACCCAAACTGTCCAACTTTTCAATCAAGAGTAAATGTTGCTTGTTGGAGTAAACCTTACTCCTTTCAGCAGGCCTTGCTTTCAAGATGTATGCTCAGGACTGCAACATAGTAGGGTTGCCATCCTCCAGGTGGAGCCTGGAAACCCCTAGAATTACAATTGGTATCACGACTACAGAGATTAGTTCTCCTAGAGAAATGCCTACCTTGGAGGGGGGAATATATAGCATTATACTCTGTTAAGATACCTTCTTTCTCTAAACCCCATCCTACCCAGGCTCTATCCCCAAATCTCCAGAAATTTCCCAAACCAGAGTTGGTACCCCTAGTTGAAACTGAAAGTAAACCATCTGGCTTCATGTTTGTGCTTTCCTGATCCCATTGTGACATTTCTTTTTTATTTAGTGGAATATAACATCAGCTATCAAGAACAATAATTTTTGACATTATAGAGCAAGATAGATAGCCATGTTAGTCTGTTTGTAGCAGTAGAAAAGAGCAAGAGTCCAGTAGCACCTATAAAACTAACAAAATACCCTACCACACATTTTGTTAGTCTTATAGATGCTACTGGACTCTTGCTCATTTTTTCATTATATCCTCCTGTGAATATTTTTCTTAGTAGAATTCGTAGCATGCTTCCTATTTTGTTTTGCTCAGATTTATCAGCCTAACTTGTTGTGCTAATGAAAGATTTTGTCAATTTTTTGGCAAGGGCAAAAGCCCGTTGGGGTTGTTTTAAAATCAAGCACATTTTTTCCTGGTTATATATGTTTTCAACCTTTTAGCTTAGGGATCCCAGGTCCCATGGTAGGGGTGGAGATCCCCCACTTCCACCATCCATCCCTCCACCTCCACTGAACGGGCTGGTGGAGGGGAAAGGCATGGGAATGGGCCTCCCAGGTATACTCCTGGGCTGTGCAATGATGTCACTTCCTGGGATGACATCATCATGACACCCCAAAAGTGTTCTCGTGCTTCGCAGCAGGCTCCAGCACCTGTGTGATGATGTTACTTCCTGGAAAAGGTGAGTGCCAGCCCCCCTTCTGGTCAGGAGGGTAAGAGGAACTGGTAACCCTATTTTAGCCAGATGTTCACGTATTCTTGTGCAAGACACCAATCAACTAGAGCTGTGCACACTATCCCTACTTTTACTTTATAAAAATACAAAGTCTACAGTAATGGTTGTGGTATATACACTTTGAGGCTGAAAAGCTTGATTTGGTACCTGTGTAGTGTCTGCATGCAGTAATCTGTTTCTTCACATGCTTGGTATTATATTAAAGCCATATTGCTTCTTTTCAAACATGTTTCTTCCTTTATATCAGAGGAGAGGTTAGTTTTATATTTTCTCATACAGCATTTCCCTTGCAGTGAATGGTGGCTGTTTCATGTGACACAGCAGATGTGTTTCCAGCATGTCTACTGAAATGTTTGAAAGGATCAACCATGTCAGCGAATATGCAGTAAAGGCAGACACGGGGATAATTGTTTACCACACATTCTCAGGCCATTTACAGGAGGAGTACATTTCCATCAAAATATTATGATGGTTATCACAACATAGTATCACATATTGCAGATGATTAAACCATATCTTCTAAGTAGACTTTGTATTTTTATAAAGAGCCCCTGGGATGGGCGGTATATAAATTGAATAAATAAATAAATAAGTAAAATCTGAAGCAGCATTGAAAAGCTGTAGTGACTGTACCAGGAAAGAATCATTAGGCCAGGGTTCATATCCAATAACATGTAGGAATTTTTATCTGGATTACGTTGCATATTTATTTATCTTTTAAAATAAAAGTCTTAAGCGATAAAGTTTTTTTTAGAGTACACTGGAAAATGCAAGTGTTCTCATGGGTATTTGGATTCAGATCTCTGACACTCTCAAAATAGTAGAGAATCCAGTAGCACGTTTAAGACTAGCCAACTTTATTGTAGCATAAGCTTTTGAGAACTACAGTTCTCTTCATCAGATGCATCCATGCTCCATGCATCTGATGAAGAGAACTGTGATTCTCGAAAGTTTATGCTACAATAATGTTGGTTAGTCTTAAAGGTGCTACTGGACTCTTTACTATTTTGCAACTACAGACTAACATGGCTAACTCCTCTGGATCTATGACCCTTTTGGACAGATTAGCACTGATGGTGTTGACAGTGCTGCTGAGGATTTATTCTGCATCAGTCTACCATGTTGGTCAGTTTGTGTTGTGGATTGAGGCCAGTGAACTAACATACACAGTCTACTAGAACTTCTCTTTATTAAGGTCCATGACATGGCTTTATCATATTTGTGTATTTGCTGGCAAGATAGCTCTGCTGTAATAAATCTGATGTCATACCAACACTAAAAATGAAAGGGTTAATTAACTATAAGTATGGAATGAATTCTGGAGAAGTTTTCAAGGTAAAATATCCTTTGTGTGCCTTTGGAAGATTTTGATATGATGACAGTTGCCTTATATTATATTCAGCTGATAAGAATTATATAGATGGAAAAATTCATCTAGCACAAGATACATTTGGTTTGTTTCTGGCAGCTGCTTATATTTCACATACAATAGAGTTTTATTTAGTTTTAGAAGTCTCTAGTTGTTAATAATAATGCAATATTTTAAAAAAAACAAGAATGGATGGAAAACATTTATTGAGTGACAGACAAAACGTATAGATCCCAGCTGTAAAGTCTAAATGATTCCAACTGTCAAACAAAATGTGCATTTACATTCAATTCCAAGTAGCCTATTAGTCTGTAAAATGTTGATGCTTCCCTGTTTTAGGCAGCATTTTTCCTTTAAGTATGCAAATATTATCATCTATTAAGTACAATTTAGAATATTGTTTCTGTGTATACAGAAGTGCTGCTGAGACTACTTGTGTAGGAAACTATCTTTGTTTAAAAGGTAAAGCTAAGTCCCCTGTGCAAGCACTGAGTCATTACTGACCCATGGGGGGACAGCGCACCACCACATTTTCTTGGCAGACTTTTGTTACAGGGTGGTTTGCCATTGCCTTCCCCAGTCATCTACACTTTACCCCCAGGAAACTGGGTACTCATGTTACCAACCTCGGAAGGATGGAAGGCTGAGTCAACCTTGAGCCGGCTACCTGAACCTGGCTTCCCCCAGGATCGAACTCAGGTTGTGAGCAGAGCTTGGGCTGCAGTACAGCAGCTTACCACTCTGCACCATAAGGCTCTTTGTTTACCTTTGGGGATAAGTGTTTTGTTTTGTTTACCTTGAGGATAACGGTTTTGATCTACATTAGCAAAGATACACAGAATAAATGAAAACATTTTCCCATTGCTTTTATTGTTTTACATACATATGATTGACTGCTTTGTTTTAGGATTGGAATAATATATACAGGAGGAAATTGTGCAACCAACTTCTTCCCAGACTGACAGATAATTCATGGTGACCATATCTCACTGAAAGGTCTTACAAAAATGGCATAGGCTATCTAGCACCATTTCATTCTATGTGGAAGGAAGATGCAATAAGATAATCGGGAGTTTTTCAGTAAACTGCAGCTCGCTTCCAGAATGACTACCATTCTGTATTTTTTCTGGATCATCTTCTCAAATCCAACTAAGTAACTATTTGGTAACTATCAATACACAGGTATTTCTAAACATTGCCTTCAGTAAGCTAAACTATGCAGCTAATTGTTGAAATAAAAATGAGCAAACTAGTTAATATCAGCAAGAATTGTTTTTTTTAAAAAAAATCTTATTGTTTGCTGTTCATCTATGTCTATGTTATCAGCTTTATTGCATGCACATTTTTGCATAGCCTTATGGAAGATGTATTCCTCCCCAAATCATTTAATTACTTGACCCAAACATCCATGACCATGGAGTATAATAGATTTCACCTGCTATGCAGATGCAAAAGTTTTGGAAAGAACTTAACCTTCCCCCCCACAGCTGTTCAGCATGCTGCTCAAGTCAGACAACAGTGATGTGATGAGATCTGAGGCTCAATTCACACATGATGGAGGCAGTCAAAAATTCTATGTTCACCTGTGGAACATATTTGCTACAAAAATTGTACAATCTCTAGCTGTGATGTAGACATATAGGCACAACTGTAACACATTATTTCAAAGATGTTAAAATATTGTTGCAATGATATTCACAGCATTTTGTAATGTTACACAAAAATGTGTTACCTCATTACTTGCTATATATAAGGAAAGAAACATGCTAACTAGCTAATAATAGAGTAGCATGTTGCATCAAATTCCACTGAATTCTTTGTATCTTTTTTACTCCTCAGAAATAACATCAAGTATACATCTGTGATGGATAGGACTGGCTCCAGTTCTACTTCACCTGAGCAACAGTCAATGGGAGCAGGCGGAATGCTGGGCCAATGAGGAGAGAAGGTTCTTGGAAGCTGCTGAGGCAGAAAGGTTTTGACTCTGGTTGTTGTGGGTTTTCTGGGCTGTATTGCCGTGGTCTTGGCATTGTAGTTCCTGACGTTTCGCCAGCAACTGTGGCTGGCATCTTCAGAGGTGTAGCACCAAAAGACAGAGATCTCTCAGTGTCACAGTAGAGGCAGCAGAGATATTGCTGGCTGATTCCAAACCTGTTCTGTTACATTCTCTGTTTAACTCCAATTCGTTTATTAGTTTAAAACCCGTTCACTCCTATGTTCTATCTTGTAAATAAAGGTGTGTTTTTTTAAAACCCTGGGTGGCTTGAAATCATTGGCTATGGGAAAATATCCTCCCAAACACAAATATATATAGGGAAAGTAAGTTACTGAGGAGAGGTAAACAACGGGAATGGGCTGCCTATCTGGTGGTGTCTCTGAAAGAGGAGAGAGGGGACCCTGTGAGGATTTGGGTCAGGGGGCTCTCTGATGACTAAATTGGAGGCTAGACAGGTGGCATGTGTATACCCAGCCTTTACCTGCTTGGGAATCTCTGTGAAGGGAGGTATAGGGTGGACGGAAAGAAGGTGGTGGTGAAAGACTTGTGAGGGGCCAAAGTACTTGAAAGTAATCCAATTAAGCCCACAAAGACTAAAGCAGCTTCAGTCTATCTACTTTGGCTTAACCTTGATTGCAGATCAAGCTGTAAAAGTGCCTGAATGATGAGTAGTTAGTTACTTTAGTAATAGTAACAGAATGAAAAAGAATTCAGGCTCAGTTTTTTGTGCAATATGTAGGTCCCAAGGGAATATATGATATAAGCAAACTGCATGTTAAATGTAGAAGCCCATATACATTTCCTGTACTGAGATGTAATAAATTGCTCAGCATAATTATCATCATTCAAGACATTATAGTGCTTTCATCCTCAAAATATATTCATAGGATCTGGAATAACTACAAGATACCTGAAATTGACAAGTTTTTCAATATATCATCGATTCTACCATTTGCC
Organism: Eublepharis macularius; assembly: GCF_028583425.1. Classification (NCBI taxonomy): domain Eukaryota; kingdom Metazoa; phylum Chordata; class Lepidosauria; order Squamata; family Eublepharidae; genus Eublepharis; species Eublepharis macularius. The sequence goes on from NC_072797.1 coordinate 74,112,117, forward strand.
ATATATGTCTATATTCTATTTTTGAAAATCTGTCATCAATGAATGAAAGAACTAGAAAAATCTTTACAAAGCATCGGTTCATTAATGGAAATCTGTAGTATTATAATATTCTGAATTGTCAATACCAGCTTGACACAGCATACCATAACAGTTGCAGTTATGCTGACTCTTTGCAGAAGTAACAGTTATAAATGGTCTTGCTTTTCATGCCACCATCTGTATCTTTTCTAAGGGGATTTTTTTTTTACACTGCAGTCCTAAGCAGAGTTATACCCTTCCAAGTTCACTGAATTCAATGCGCTTAGAAGGGTGTAACTCTGCTTAGCACTGCAGTGTTAGATATCTCCCATTAATCAAGCCAAAGCTCATGTTAAATGTACATCTCAGAAAAGCATCTATCACAATTACTGCAAAACACCTTAGAAAAACTCCCAGATTAGCATTTTGAAGGGCTCCTTGACATAGTGTCAGTGATCAAAGTCATGTGCGTTTATGTATCGTTCCTTTAATAAACAGAATGTTCCAAGGTGGTTTTCTAAATGATATGATAGTATTGATCTTTGTCAGTATGATCACATCATCTATTTGCATTAGCGCCACGTTTTACTTATATGTTGGCTGGATCTTAATGTTAACAACATTAATTGAAGAAAAAATCAAGGTGAACTCAGGGAGAATCTAGACTTCAGAAAGCAGTCTACTCTTGCTTTGAATATTAATGTGAAGATGAATGATAGTTGGCACAAGTGATATCTAAGATGCACAGAAATTAGTTGGCAATATCTTTGTGGTCAGACTCTAGAGAAATAATATTATTTTATTAATCTCATAATGTTGGTTCCAGCATGTGCGTATGTGTTGACTTTGAGAGATTTTAAGGCCTTCCCAGCCTTTCTGGTTAACTAAAAATGATGTTGAAGGAAGATTTATATGAATGATAGGATATACACATCAAGATGTATGCTAAAGTATATTACTAACAAGGTATGAGGTCAGACAGAGGTGATATGGTTGAGCTTAGATTGCCAAAGGTAAACTTTAAGAGAAAAGGGTAAGTGTATTGTGACAATTGTACAACGTAAGTATAGAGGACAGAAGTCGTTGAAAATTTTTACCATTGCAGACTATTACCCAATGTGTTCAGGGCAACAAGTGTAAATTTTCTTGTCTGTGTGAACAGGACTCAAGTCTGAGATAGATGGAGGGGAATTAATACTATGTGCCCAGAGGTTTGGGATAAAAATTAAGTCACAGATCTCAAAAGCAGGCTTAGAAAGGAAAAGAGAAATTGTAATGAATTGGAATAATCAGAGATATTATTAGAAGTGTGTGATTCGGATTTGGTAGGTAAAAGTAAATTTGGTACTACCCAATTTAAGTTTACCGAATGTATTCAGTAAAATTAGCTGTTCCTTTAAGGACTAGGATTGGTGTAAGGAACAGCAAAGAAACACCGCTTCCTCCCTTTTTAACCAGATGGGAATGGGAGAAGGGAGGGGAAGGCAGAGGCAGAAGAGAGGAGGAAGGGTGGAGGGTGTGAATGGCCGATCCTTGCAGGAGCTCTCCTTCTTCTTCTTTTGCGATAATAATTTTTATTTTATTAATAAGATTAAAAGCCCAATAAAGGGGCAGAGAAAGGAAAAAATAAAGAAAAAGGAATAGAAAGAGGGGGAAAAAGAGAAAAAGAAACAAAAGTTAAAGAAAGAAAAAACAAAGAAAACAAATACATATTTCATTTTCCATTTTCCTCTACAACACCTATTATATCTTTATACACATTGTTCTTGTAGTTTTAATACCTCTAAGTTTACCTTTTCAATACTGCCCCCCCTATTTATTTTTTCCAGATTTATCTTCTTAGAAATCAAATCCACAAATCATCAATTTATTTTTTCTCATCTCACGTAGAAAGTCAATAAGGGCTTTCCAATTAACCATAAAAGTAGACAGTGTTTTATCTCTAATCAGAGCTGTAAGTTTAGCCATCTCTGCTAACTCCATCATTTTCACAATCCAGTCATCCACTGAAGGCAACACTGTACTTTTCTGTTTTTGCACATATAAAAGCCTAGGCACTGTCATCTGATATAGAGATAGAATACCATGTTCTTCTCCATCTGTTTGTCTATTAGTCCCAACAAAAAGGCTTCTGGTTTAAATTATATATTAATCTTCAAAATTTTCTGTATCATCATATGAATTTGTGACTAGAGGTGGGCACAGACGAGAAAACAGACCTAAAATTGACACCATCTGGCCCAGTTCATGGTTCACAAACATGTGGTTCATGGGACCAGGTTTGGGCTGGTCCATGTTCTGTGAGTCCAGACATCCTGGTGCTGATCTATCAATTCCCCAGGCCGTGGAGGGGATGTTCGCAGACCTTCTATAGCCCTTGGAACACATCAAACTTAGCCCTCAAAACTTTGATAGGCAGCTCTGCCTCCAACCAGAGAGCTTCCATTCTTCTCTATGCGAGCAAGGAGCAAGAATTAATTCCCTAGGCAACGGAGGGGATGGACGTTCTGCAGACAGGTTCCATCCCTGTTAGAAGCATCCACCATCCAGTTTCTAAAGTGGCAGTTAAAGTATCATACTGGTTGTCACTCAAGAGGAATTAGAGGTATCTACCATTTAGTTCCTGAGTGGCAGTTTAAGTGGCAGAGTAAGTTCTCAATTCCAATAACCTTTATTGGCATAGTACACTCATCGAAAAAAAGATGGCAATACAATACAATTTGCCAGTTTGTCAGCATGAGAGCAGAGTGGGTTACAGTTAATTGTGGCACTAGCAGCTAATGATAAAAAAATGCAATAAACCGCCCCGCCCTCGAAACCCAACAGTAATCTCAGGTGTCACTATTAGCCTTCTCCTTCCTGTTTCCCCACTTCCTCTCCCTTCCTTTCCCCTTTTCCAATTTTTCCCTTTCTTTCACTCTCAGTACATTTGCCAGAAACTGTGCCACTTGCTTGGTAATTTCAGGGAGTCTGTCTGCTAACAAAAATTCTACACATCTAGTAGTCTTTATCTTAAAGGTTTGAAAAAGAGAACTGATCAATCATGAGTGCAGCTGGGTAAACAGCAGGCAGTGTATATGCTGAATAAAATCGGATTCCTGGCAGTGGCACCTGCAGAGTCTTGCCTCATGGGGGATACCTTTATATCTGCCAGTGACCATGGCTGAGGGAAATATATTAAGTCTAGCCAGCATAAAAGCTCTACATTGAGAAGGGATTACTAAAGTTAAGAAATACGGGGCCATAGCGTTTTGTAAAAAGGAAAGGCCTGAAAACTAGGGGGAGCAGGTCCCCACTGCTCTGGCATTTCTCAGCTGCAAATCAATATCCCAAATTCTCCTCGGGATTGTTCTAAATATATAATTTTCACTAGAGTTAGCCAGAGAGTCTAGATCAATGCCCAAAGTATTAATTTTTTCAGATGTTAATTGGGACCTCCTAGAGACAAACAAATCGGCCCTTATAGAAGCAATAAGACTATTGGGAGGCGGGGTTTGAAAATAAAGATGTATTTAATGTATTTAATGGTAGCAATCCAAGCTCTAGATTCTATGGAATGCAAACCTAACTCAGCACATAGAACAAAATGCCAACCGAATTGGGGATACCAAGCATACGTTGCAAAAAAATTGCGTTAACTCATTCAGTCTTTGTGTTAAAATCCTGAATCTAGTACCCTATGTAACAGTAGGGGAATCACTGTAGCTCATAAAATCCATAAAGCAGCCGGGACAAATTGGTTGCCTTTTTGATAGTGAAAATGGATTATAGCAGCCATCTTGTTCTTAGCTAAGGTGATAGACTGTTCTTGGTATAAAGCCCTGTCATGCCTCAGATGGGGTGAGCCACCTTACACTGCCACTACTCTGGGATTTAGGGTCCCTTGGGAAGGCACAGAGTACCTTCCCAATCCTTCTGACCTCCATAGCTTGGCCAATAAACAGGCACGAGGACCCAGCAGAGTAACAACAAACAAAAGGATTTATTTACAAGAAGGTCAGTTAATATCAAACAAACAAACAAGCAAGCAAGGTGCATTAGCAACAATAGATGGGTGAAAGCAAAATAAACAAAAGGCCCTAGCGCGACTGAACTTACTGTCACTGTTCTCTTCTTTCTCAAGCTTCATTTTCTCTTTCTCATTCTCAAGCTTCATTTTCTCTTTCTTATCCTCAAGCTTCATTTTCTCTAGCTCAAGGTCTGCCTGCTTAAGTTGTAGCTGAAGATGCAAGACCTCTTCACTCAGGGGCTCCATTGTCCTGGCTGTCTCTTCCTTCTCAGACACAGGCCCACCAGCCCTTGTTTGGGTCTTGCTTCTAGGAACAGGCATGTCCTCTGATTTTTTTCTTCCCAGTTCAGAGGAGTATGAACTACCTATTCTAGTCTCACTATCTGATTGACCCAACAGCTAAAACATAAATAAAACCCCCTTTCACCACACCTTTATCAGACCTTTACTTGGTCTTGCAAGCACCTTCAGCAAATGTGGCTTCCTTAAGCCAAGAGCAAAAAAAAAAAAAGGCTTTTTTTCTCTTCAAAGCCAAATGTCACTCTGCCTTACCAGGGTCCAAAATTAGTCCATCCCACTGCTACAGCCACCATGTCATACCTCAGGTGGGGTGAGCTACCTTACGCTGCCACCACTCTGGGATTTAGGGTCCCTTGGGAAGGCACAGAGTACCCTCCCAATCCTTTTGAACTCCATAGCTTGGCCAATAAACAGGTGTGAGGACCCAGCAGAGTAACAACAATCAAAAGGATTTATTTATAAGGAGGTCAGTTAATATCAAACAAACAAGCAAGAAAGGTGCATTAGCAACAATAGATGGGTGAAAGCAAAATAAACAAAAGGCCCTAGCGCGACTGAACTCAACTGTCCCTCTGTCTGCCAGACCTGTCTTCTCACCCTACCTGGATGAGGGCCTCTCTCCCTAACAGAAACCTCCTCTGGCTTGCTCCCTGGGAGAAAGAACAGAGGCTTTTTCCCTCCCAGACCTATATAGCACTAGCCCCCCCCCCCGTTCTGATTGGCCAAAAAAGGCGCCAAAATGGCCAAGGGGCTCCTGGGAATTGTAGGGAGGCCTACTCCCACTGCTAACAGGCTTCTGCGGCCTTGCTAGGCCTTCCTGGCACAGCCAGATCATGACAAAACCACTTTAAGTTATAATGAAAAAGAACCCCCAGGTATCTAAAGGACTTAACCTGTTCAATTTCTTTTCCATTAATTTTCCAAGCAGCTTCCCTGATTTAGAAAATACCATAATTTTAATTTTATCAAAGTTGATGGCTAAAGAGTTCTGGCTACAAAACTGTATAAATGCTAGTAGGGAACGCTTTAGTCCTACCTTGGTCATGGAGAGAACTGCTGCATCATCCGCATATAATAAAATAGGGACCACGTCAGAATTTAGTTTGGGAGCATGGCTGTCTGTTTTGGCCAACTGGGCAGGAAGGTCTGAGAGAAATAAATTAAACAAAAAAGGGGCTAGAACACAGCCTTGTTTTATGCCCTTCGCCACAGGAATTTTTTGAGTTAATCAACCTCTACTATCAAGTCTAACTTTGGAGGTGTTAGCAAGATGTAATTGACGTAGCAGAAACAAAAGGCATTGGTCAAGGCCCAAATTGTGTAGTTTACCCCACAAAAAGTGCCTGTCAATTGAGTCAAAGGCTGTACGTAAATTGAGAAAAACTACCTATAACCTGCCTTTGGGATATTGAAGGTATTTTTTGGCTAAAAAGGATAGCGCAACACAATGATCTAAGGTAGAGTGATTTGCTATGAATCCTATTTGTTCTTTCCCTGGCAGGTCGTGTAGAGCCATCCTCTCAGATAGTTTCCTAAGGAGGTGCTTAGTATACAGTTTCCCTATGATAGACAGGAGACGAATGGGCCTATAGTTCTCTAAACTTTTGGGGTCGCCTTTTTTGAAAATTGGGATTACTATTGAGTTTAGCCATGATTCTGGTAAGACACCAAATTTGTCAATTGAAATAAAAAGGCATGCAAGAGAGTGGCACCACCAATCGATATTATTCTTCATAAGTTCAGTGGGGAGGCCATCAGTTCCCAGAGCTTTGCCCACTTTAAGGCTAGTAATGTGGTCACATATCCCCTCATGAGAGACAGGGGGCCACTCTGGCATGTCTAGAGGTGCTAACATATCACTAGACAGTTCGACTAAGGAAGGGTTATTAAATAGGTTAGTGTAGTAGGTAACCCAATCTTGGGAAGGGATTAAACTAGCATTATAATAATCAAACTGGCATTTAGACCCAGAAACCAAGGACCAGAGAGCATCATTATTATTACTTTTAATTATGTGGAGAAGTTGGGACCAGTTCTCCATGGAGTGGGCATGTTTCTTTTGGGTCAACATCTGTTGGCATTCCCTTTTCTTATCATAATATATGGGGGAAGTCCATGGTAAAGTGCCAGTGCGCATTTGACAAAATAATTGACGCAGCCTTTTTTTTTGCTAAATGGCAAAATCAATATCGAACCATGAATTAATTGGGCTATTCGCCCATTTACAGCTAAGTGGTTGAGCAAAATTGCTAAGCTTATCCACAATGTAGTTAAGGGCAGAAAGCACCTTGGCTAAAGAGTTGGTACAGGATAGCTTATGGTTTAATTGTGCCCCTATATCACTGTGCATCCACTGTTGAATCTGTGCCAAGGAAGTTGGTAACCATTTTATCTTCTTGTGTACAGGGAGATCGATATTTTCTGTACTAGGTAAAGTGAGCCTATCTGAGGCACAGCTTAATCTGAAGGACAGCAGCATAGGGGAGTGGTCACTTTCTTTACGTTTACCAATCTCGAACTTAGTAATATATTCTCTCAGATCAGTTGAAGTGATCACATAGTCTACGACACTACAGCTATGTGGTGAGACATTGGTGTATTGACCATACAGATCGTATGGTGAGGACTCATTCATTATACATAGATTAAATTTTATGCAAAGATCAACCAGATGTAAGTTTTATTATAAATGTTTTACTTGTGTAATCTGCCCTGAGCCTGCTCATGTGGGGAGGGCAGAATAAAAATAAAAAGTAAATAAAATAAATAAAACACACCAATCCTAGCCCTTAAAAACTTGATAGGCAGCTCAGCCTCCAACCAGAGAGCTCCCATTCTTCTCTATGCAAGCAAGGAGCAAGAATTAATTCTCTCAGCAACAGCTGGGAAGGTGTCTGTGTAGTGAGTGAGGGGGCTCTTCCCCCACCCTTTTCTGTTTGATTTTGCTTCATTGCAACTTTTTGGTGCTGCAAGCCAATGCAAGTCAATTGTCATTTGCGACTCCTAGGATCTACTGGAAGTTTCCTGGGGTGGCTGCTTTGGGCGTCTGTAACTTGGACCTCTGAAATGCAATCTTGGCCAAACTTGGAGGGTGGCTGGAGGAGAGCCTGCTGAAGCCTCACTGCAAGTTTAGCATGTCTGAGTATGAAGGGGCGGTCCCAGGGCCCCTGGAAGTAATGAACCATGGACCGACAAACCAGCCAGTACCCTGGCCCCAAACCACTTAGGGTAAAATACAGCACTTTGAATTCTGCCCAGAAACAGATGGGCAGCCTGTGCAGTTTTCTCAGCACTTGAGTGATATGATCCCCTTATCCCACACCAATAGTATCCTGGCTGCTGCATTTTGGGTGTGCTGAAGTTTCCAGAACATTTTCAAAAGCAGCCCCTCATAAAGCACATTATAGTAATTTAACCTGGTTGTGATCAAAGCATGGTTCACTATGACTAGACGCTTTTCAAGGAATGGCCATAGCTGACTGATCAGCTGAAGTTGATAAAAGACACTAAGTGGAACAGAGGTGATCTGGGCCTTCAACTGTAGGCTAGGATCCAGCAGTACCCCAAAGTTATGAACCTGGAGGGAGTGGAGTGCAATCCTCTCCAGGACAGATTGATTCCTCAGTCCTTGGGCTGCTTTTTCATTGACCAGCAGCATCAGTCTGAACTGAGCTTCAGTATACTGGCCCTCATCCCCCCATTACCTTCTCCAGGCACTTGATCAGGTTTTCCACAGACCCACCTGACTCAGCTGATAAGGAGAAGTAGAGCTGGGTGTCATCTAAATATTGGTAGTATCTTCCTCCATACTCCCTGATGATCTCTCCCAGAAGCTTCATGTAGATAATAAACAGCATGGAGGACATGGTGAAACCCTGTAGGTCCCCACAGCATAAATTCCATGGCGGTGAGCAACGGTCCCCTACCACCACCTTCTGGAATCAGCCAGTCAAGCAAGAGAGGAGTCATCAAAGCCCAGTACCTCCCATTCAGGACCATCCTTTCCAGAAGGATAACATGGTTGATAGTATTGAACAATGCAGAGAAGTCCAAGAAAGCCTATCTCATAGAATTGTTGTCATGATGTCATACTGGAAAAACCACGGGCGGCCCTGGAACAACTGTTGCGAAGAAACCACACAATACCAGGACACCACTATAACGAATGTAAATATATTCCTGTCCACATGTAAAAGTGCAAAGTGCAAAGTGCGATGTGTTCAAATATACAATACAGAAATACGCAGTATAATCATATACAGCACATATGTTATTCAAACAAGTCTTTACAGTCCGTATAGTTCCTTGCTTTCATTTAAAATGCAACATGCAAAAAAAATTTTATATGGAAGCCCATGGAGAGAATCGTGGAAGATGTTATAACATTCCCAGTCCCAAAATTCAAGATTTGTCCAACAACGCCGACGGGGATGTGCAGGCAATTGTCATTAACCCGTTTCGTGAGAGAACTCACTTCATCTTGGGCATACAAAAATTCAGACTGGATACACTGTAAGTGTAAAATAAAATGAATTACACAGCCAAAATAAATCACAATTAGCAATATATACACAATACAATAACTTTTTACTTACAGAAAATTGCAAGAACCAAACTCATTCTCTGGGGGCTTAAGAAGAAGGTGGTGTTAACGGACTCATGATTGAATAAACAGCAACTGTGTATATACCTCAATTTGGGGCCGAATCAATCAATGTACTAACTAGAGCCAGCTGGAGGGTACTGAGTCATGAAGCAACTTGCAGCCCAAGTTGCCAATTTTCATAGAAAGCAAGAGTACATGATCTCCATATTGAGTCCATACGGTGTCAAAGTATTAAGTTGAAAAATCCACTTGGATTCCAACCGCATAAGTAATTTACCTGTATCCCCTGTATGAGGGCAATCCAAATGTTCAATGACTGAAACCCTAAAATCATGGTATAGGTGATTACACTGTTGAAAATGTCCAACCAGGGGTGCTTCTATCACTCCATTCCTAATCCTCGATAGATGCTCCTGAATTCTTATCCTAAGGGGGCGGGTGGTACTACCTATATAGAGCAAGGGACACTGGCATTGGATAATGTAAACTACATTCGTTGATTTGCAATTTGTGAATTTGTTGCTGGGAACGGAACGGGTCGTTATTATCCGGTCCAGTCCCACCATATGCCCACACACATTGCAATTGCCACAAGCATGATGGCCTTTGGGCATAGTAGTGCGCGGAGAGGTTGCAGAATATTCGGACCTGATCACGATGTCCCGAATGGACCTGGTCCGTCTGAAACCAACCGCCAGTCCCGAGGCACAACCACGAACGTCAGATAAAAGATGCCAATGCTGCCTAATAATGGAGGTGATTCTGGGGGCTAAAGGAGTATAGTCCAGTCCCCATTTGATCCTGTCATCCAAACTCCTCACTCTGGGGGTCAACAGACTATCCCTTTCCAATACATCTGAACGTGCACTCGCCCTCTCAATAACCTGCCTGGGGTAGCCCCTCGCTGCAAAGTTCTCCCCCAGCTCCCTGCGTCCAATCTTGTAAAAATATGGGTTAGTAGAGTTGCGCTTTATCCTCAGGAATTGGCCCAAGGGAATGTTATCCCGCAAATTTCGTGGATGAAATGACCGGTAGTGAAGATAGGAACAGCGGTCCGTGTGGAATTAAAACGGTGCTGCTTGCAGCTCAATGCGGCTTCTTTAACTGATTATTCTGTGCACAAATTCATCCTGCGCGGCTTGCGGGTCCACAAGCCGCCGGGGATGTTCAAGGAGGATGAGGATTTCAAAGCAAGATGGGCAGCTATACTGAATAAGTGTGCGTTTGATCTCATGCTTCTTCTAATTAAAACTTCCAATGCCCAGGCGGACACTTTGTCTGTTGACATCGACAAGGTGGGAATGGAATTGAAGTCCAAAGTCTCTCAAGCTGAGTTTGATGCACGAACTAAGGAGATTGCCCGGCACATTGCCGAGAGCAAGGAGAAACTTAAGGAGTTGAAGGTCAGGAAATTTGAACGAGACAGGAGGGACTACACCACTGGTAGGATTTACCAGTGGAAAGAGGATACCTTTATGAGGCCACGCAAAAGAGTTTCATGGGCCAAAAATATCACAGGGAACTCTGAATTTGAGACAACAGAACCCTCAGAAACAGATACATCGGGAGATGAGGGCTCTAGTACCCGCAATCTGAGGTCCCGTAATGTACCTATGAGATCTTCAACTTTTTTAGGCAGGGGTTACAACCGCCACAAACGTCCATACAAGAGAACCTAGTTTTTAATCTATCCTCTAGGACTCTCACTCCATCTGAAACATCAGCACTCAATAAAGGCATGGGATTTGTCCCTACCCCACAGTACAATGCTTTTCGCACAAGGGTAGATTTTTTCAAATTGATACGGTTGATTAGACTTAGACACCTTTTCGGGCCGGGGGATCCCCCCGTGCCCAAGGGTATTACTTACAAATCCTCTTTTTGCCCCAGTACATCTGATATCATGATAGATAGTTTTGAGAAGGTGGTGCTAAGGGATATATCCAAATTGGAATCTGGCAGAATTTACAAGCGTTACAATCTTTCTAGGTCTGAATGGGAGGCGTTGCAGACACTTAGAAATGATAAAGATATAGTAATTAAAACTGCGGACAAAGGGGGAGGTATTGTCATACAGGACACAAAGGATTACGTCCAAGAATGTATTAGGCAATTGGACACGGGGTCTGAATATAGGCGGGTGTCTCACAACCCGACACCGCATATTCAACGCCTCATTAAGATTGTCCTGGATGAGGGGTTAGAGGACAATGAGATAGACATGAAAACTAGGGATGCACTCATTAACCCAAGTCCTAGAACACCTGTCTTCTACACATTGCCTAAAATTCACAAGCCAGGGCATCCTCCCCCCGGACGCCCAATTGTTTCCGGATCCAATTCGTTCTGGAACCATTGTCACGGTATTTGGATTATTTTCTGCAGCCTCTGGTTACCAGCACGCCAGCCTATCTTAAAGACACCATGTCTTTAATTTCTTTGATCGAATCCCTAGATATCCCTCCCTCAGTGTACCTTATGTCCCTTGACGTAAAGTCCCTATATACTTCCATTCCTCACGAGGAGGCGAGGAACGTGATACAGGATGCCCTTCTCTCACGAGACGTGCAAAAGCCGTCCACTCACTTTCTTCTGAACTTGTTGGACATTATATTGGAAAAGAACTTCTTTAAGTTCAATGATGTGTTCTACTTTCAGTTGCAGGGGGTAGCCATGGGGTGTGCGGCTGCCCCCAGCATTGCAAACATTTTTATGTCCGCCTTGGAAACCAATAGGGTATTTAATGAGCATAACAACCCTTTCAAGGATCAGATCCTTTGTTACAGGCGGTACATAGATGACGTCATTATTGTCCTAAGACAAGAAGGGTGTGCTGAGGAATTGGGCAATTGATTCAATTCTTGGCATCCGGCAATTCAGTTCACGTGGACCGGTAGTACTGATAGTATAGACTATCTAGACGTGACCATCTACAGAGAAAAAAACAACAGATTGGCGGTGCGTCCCTTTAAGAAACACACGGACCGCTGTTCCTATGTTCACTACTGGTCATTTCATCCACGAAATTTGCGGGATAACATTCCCTTGGGCCAATTCCTGAGGATAAAGCGCAACTCTACTAACCCATATTTTTACAAGATTGGACGCAGGGAGCTGGGGGAGAACTTTGCAGCGAGGGGCTACCCCAGACAGGTTATTGAGAGGGCGAGTGCACGTTCAGATGTATTGGAAAGGGATAGTCTGTTGACCCCCAGAGTGAGGAGTTTGGATGACAGGATCAAATGGGGACTGGACTATACTCCTTTAGCCCCCAGAATCACCTCCATTATTAGGCAGCATTGGCATCTTTTATCTGACGTTCGTGGTAGTGCCTCGGGACTGGCGGTTGGTTTCAGACGGACCAGGTCCATTCGGGACATCGTGATCAGGTCCGAATATTCTGCAACCTCTCCGCGCACTACTATGCCCAAAGGCCATCATGCTTGTGGCAATTGCAATGTGTGTGGGCATATGGTGGGACTGGACCGGATAATAACGACCCGTTCCGTTCCCAGCAACAAATTCACAAATTGCAAATCAACGAATGTAGTTTACATTATCCAATGCCAGTGTCCCTTGCTCTATATAGGTAGTACCACCCGCCCCCTTAGGATAAGAATTCAGGAGCATCTATCGAGGATTAGGAATGGAGTGATAGAAGCACCCCTGGTTGGACATTTTCAACAGTGTAATCACCTATACCATGATTTTAGGGTTTCAGTCATTGAACATTTGGATTGCCCTCATACAGGGGATACAGGTAAATTACTTATGCAGTTGGAATCCAAGTGGATTTTTCAACTTAATACTTTGACACCGTATGGACTCAATATGGAGATCATGTACTCTTGCTTTCTATGAAAATTGGCAACTTGGGCTGCAAGTTGCTTCATGACTCAGTACCCTCCAGCTGGCTCTAGTTAGTACATTGATTGATTCGGCCCCAAATTGAGGTATATACACAGTTGCTGTTTATTCAATCATGAGTCCGTTAACACCACCTTCTTCTTAAGCCCCCAGAGAATGAGTTTGGTTCTTGCAATTTTCTGTAAGTAAAAAGTTATTGTATTGTGTATATATTGCTAATTGTGATTTATTTTGGCTGTGTAATTCATTTTATTTTACACTTACAGTGTATCCAGTCTGAATTTTTGTATGCCCAAGATGAAGTGAGTTCTCTCACGAAACGGGTTAATGACAATTGCCTGCACATCCCCGTCGGCGTTGTTGGACAAATCTTGAATTTTGGGACTGGGAATGTTATAACATCTTCCACGATTCTCTCCATGGGCTTCCATATAAAAATTTTTTTGCATGTTGCATTTTAAATGAAAGCAAGGAACTATACGGACTGTAAAGACTTGTTTGAATAACATATGTGCTGTATATGATTATACTGTGTATTTCTGTATTGTATATTTGAACACATCGCACTTTGCACTTTGCACTTTTACATGTGGACAGGAATATATTTACATTCGTTATAGTGGTGTCCTCGTATTGTGTGGTTTCTTCGCGTCATGATGTCATAAGCTGCTTTGAGTCTCCCTTGGGGAGAAAAGCAGGTACAAATATCTAAATAAATAAATACTCATCTGACAAAGATGCTTGAAGAAGAGTACACAAAAGAGAATCAAAATATAAATGTAAGGTTCTTTCACACGGCTGTTTGCCGTACAAAATGCATTTGGAAGCAGCATCCTACACTACTGCAACACATGCCAGAGTTCTTTTGATAGCACAGATGGTTGCGCTTGATTTTGAGTAAAAATAGTAAAGATATGAGAAAGCTTTCTTTAGTCTTGTTGCTGCCTTCTTAATCTCTTCCCACAGTGGTAACAAACACATGACTCAATGTACACCATGGTCAGTCTTTAGAGAAATATGAATTCACTTGATTTTTAGAAATGTACAGACAAAGGACAGACCAAGTGTGATATTCTTCAAAAATGGATTTTCCACTACACTGGCTCTCAATTGGCTTCTGGGCCCAAATCAAGGCACTCGTATTGACGTTTAAAACCCTAAACAGCTTGAGGCCATCATACCTGAATGACTTCCTACTCCTATATAAATCTACCCATCCACTCCAGTCATCTTCAAAGACCCTGTTTTGGGTGCCCCTGCTATTTGAGGCTAGAAAGGTGGCAACCCAAGAAAGGGACTTCTCTGTCATGGTACTGAAAGTTTGGAACTCTTCCCTCTCTATAATTATCTTCTGCCAGTGGATGAAACCTTTCTGTTTGGTTTGGCATTGTATAGCCTCCTGCCAAGACACTGATAGGCTTCCAATCTTAGCTTCATCAGAACAACTGATGCATTTTCAATCCACAGCCTGGTCTTGTTATTACTGTAATGTCATCTTTATTCCAACTGTTGATGGAGAGCCTTGGTCGCTAATAGCTTCCTGCATGTTTAGTTTTGAGCTTCTACCTATTTTTAGTAGGCAGCTATGTTCTTGGTAAGTTAGTCCATAGAAATTAGCTTCCTAATGTACTATTTATAGACCTAAACCTCAAATATAGAAGCTTAAAAGCTACCAAAACTGCCGCAAATAAACCCTCAAATAACTGACATCTGAAATGTTTTGTCTTGGAAAGGCTTACAGCGTCTGGGGTTTAGCAAAAGTCTGGACCAGCATTGGAGCACTCTGGCGTAGGCTTGATCACTATGCCATTGAGTGAAAGCCACGTCTTCTTCTGAAAGGGTGATTAATGTGATTTAGAGGTCTACAAAGCATTGTCCTGCTGGTTATTTCAGGTCTTACCTTCCATTTTCCATCTTTGGGCAAAGCCAATGATAGCTCTTCTAACAACCACAGATGGCTGAAGTGTCTGCAGAAGTCAACATAATGTTAATATTGAAATATAAACAGCAACACTTACTCTCCTAAAACATTTTGACATGAATCTGCACTTTAAAACAAATGAGAAGATGATAGATGTTGTTTGGATGGATTTTCTGAAGTATAGTGCTATGATGGTTTCGGGGGGGAAAGGGTTTTTTTGTGCTGCATCTATTATTATTTCTGTTTCTACTTTAAAAAAATACTTTAAAAATTAATTTGAGGGTTTAAAATAAATCTCAGATTGCCTAATGATAAATAATAATGATAAATAAATATAAACAGTCACAACACTGCCCCAGGTTAGATGTGTGAAATGTTGGTTTATGGTGTTATCTGGAAGAACTAATCTTTAATAAGCATGAAAATACATAAAGTAATTGGCTCAATTGTTATGTCTATTTGGAAATCCTAATTTTATTTTTGTCATTTGATCATATAGCATTTTTCTTGTCAGTGTATTTTATAGGAATAAATAACAATGAGTTAAACTGCTCAGAAGTGCAAAGTGTAGTTAACTGAAGGTTTTGATCATCTAAACTTACTTGTACTTGATTATTAAAGTATTAAGATCTAATCTTCAAAACCTCTGCCTGTGCTGTCTGCATTTTAAGAGGTCTTGTGATGACAGCTTTATGAATGGTCATGCAATTATATTTGGCTAACCCAAGACTTGGGACCATGAACATTCTTAATTATGACCAAAAAGTATGCCAAGAAAGCAAGAAGATGTTGAGTTGTGAAATATTGCACTAAACCGACCATATCCACCTGCTGTCATAATGTGTGCTTTCCCTGTAGTTACTGAGGCAATTACAGGAAATTGATCTAAGGGGACATCACTAGGCTGGTTTTAGATGTATGAGAGTAGCCTTTTAGGAGTGCCCTGTTTAAGGGGATTTGTCTAGTATTTCTAACAATACTTCAGTTAAATGGAAATTAAATTAAATATGTTTATAGTGCTATATAAAAATGTCTACCCAAAGGCCATTGTTTTAGATACACTAAATTTTCTTTATATCAGTCTGAGCTGTCTTGTTTACTTGTATTCCATTTCATCTAGGGTTGCACTTTGATCTCAGTTTTCAATTTCCTGGTTCTAATATCAACTCTGTTTATTTAGGCATTCTCCAGATACTGGAAATCAAAACTAATTTTTAATGTCTGCTGTACAAATATTGAGGGATGTCCTACCAAGTTTCACACTGATCTTCCTTTGCTATGACCTCAGACTGCTGCTTTCTCAAGGTACAACTGACTTTATTTTCAGGGATCAGATAATTCTGCTTCAGTACATTTGATCCCCTGTACATATGGGCTTGATTTTACTGGCCCACACAGCCAACAGTGATTGTTGGTAAGGCAGTTTTGCTTTTTCAGCCTTTAATGCTGTATCCTGCTTCAAACCAAACCAAAGGTTTGTCAAGAAGAATTGCTTGACATAGCTTCCTGTTGGCAGGTGCTTGTGCCAATAACTGTGTAACTGTAATTTACAGATCCAGAGGAGTTAGCCGTGTTAGTCTGTAGTAGCAAAATCAAAAAGAGTCCAGTAGCACCTTTAAGACTAACCAATTTTATTGTAACATAAGCTTTCGAGAATCACGTTCTCTTCGTCAGATGCATGGAGGGCAGAAGGAAACTGGCCAAATATAGAGGAGGAGAGGGGGGGAAGGGGGGAAGGAGGAGAGGGGGGATGTAAACAACTCCTTTGATATGGAGATGCAGACAGCTCCTTTTGGTGTGGGGATCAGTTTGCTTGTGTAAAGATTCAAAGGAGTTTGAATCGGCTAGCAGAGTCACTAGCACAGGTACCAGGCCCTGCAACAGACCCAGATGCCAGCTCTGTCCCTATATCTACCCAGGGAATACAATTACAGGACCCAATGGCATCAACTACACTGTCTCTGGCTCTTACAGCTGCTCATCCTCCAATCTGATATATGCCCTCATGTGCCAACAATGTCCATCTGCTCTGTACATTGGACAAACCAGCCAACCTCTACGCAAAAGAATAAATGGACACAAATCTGACATTAGAAATGGCAACGTCCAGAAACCAGTGGGAGAACACTTCAATCTACCAGGACATTCCATCAAAGGCTTAAAGGTCGCCGTAGTTCAACAGAAACCTTTCAAAAACAAAATCCAATGGTAAGCTGCTGAATTGGAATTCATATGCAAATTTGACTCTGTCAAGCTGGGACTGAATAGGGACTATGAATGGTTATCTCATTATCACAGGTAACTGATTTCCTTTACAGAGGTGGGGTCAGGGGGAGTCCAGTGGCACCTGGCGTGGGCTTTCGAGGACTGCGGTTCTCTTTGTCAGATGCATCTGGCGGGGAGGACTGTGGTTATCGAGGGCTTGTGCTGCAGTGCTGCTGAACTCTTTTTGATTTTGTTACTACAGACTAACACGGCAAACTCCTTTGAATCTTTACACAAGCAAACTGATCCCCACACCAAAAGGAGCTGTCTGCATCTCCACATCAAAGGAGTTGTTTACATCCCCCCTCTCCTCCTCCCCCCTCCCCTCCCCTCTCCTCCTCTATATTTGGCCAGTTTCCTTCTGCTCTCCATGCATCTGACGAAGAGAACGTGATTCTCGAAAGCTTATGCTACAATAAAATTGGTTAGTCTTAAAGGTGCTACTGGACTCTTTTTGATTTTGTAATTTACAGTGCACAATTCTCCTCCTTTCCATCCCCTCTCCTTCCCTCCCCTCCAACCAATTTCCCCTCCCCTCTTCCTGCACCCTTCTGCCAACTTTCGACATCCTCCACAAGTGCTGTAGTCAACACATTCTTTATGAGCCAACTGATGTTTCCTAGTCAGACTCTCTCTGCAGGGAGTGAGAGTAGTAGCTCTCACTCTCCACTCCTCCAACCACCTGCAGTGTCACTGCTTCCTCTGCCTATCTGGCCCAGGAGATGACAGCTCCCCATCCATTTCCCATGCATGTTCAGTGCACTTCTGCTTGGGGGAACTTAAGCTCCTCTCTATTTAACCCCTCCCCCCCAAAAAATGTTTCAGATTTTTCTGCAAACCTTGGAAATAAATGATTCCAAGAATAAAGTTAGGGTATAACTGCTTAAGTATTTGCTTTTTATTCCTTTATGAATACACTGTTATGAATACATTGCAGTATACCCATCCCCCTTTCTGTGTGGTTCTCATTACCAAGCTATTTCCAGTGATTGCAAGCAGAGACCTGACAATATGGAAAAAGTTTAATGTGAGCCCCACTCATCTTCAGGCTGTAGCTGCTGGGAACAGTATAGTACCTCTCTTGTTTGTTTTATACCTAAAACTAATACAGTAACTAAATGCTGGGAGTCTTGGCTCCAAATCTCTACTCAGCTCAGAGTGTGCTGAGGGCAGCCAGAGATAAATTTTCTAACACTACATACTTTTTTTTTAGTCTTAACAGGTTTGTCCTGTTAGAAAGGTCAGGTGTGGGTCTGATACATGAGTCTTGGGGAGCTTTGCAGGATTTGTGTCAGTGTCAGCTGTGTCCTTTCCAATGTGATAAGGACTCACATCTCTTGCTCTTTTCTATCTAACTCTGTATTCACAAAACACAAAGTACTGAAATATAATTTCGGAGTCCCAGAGTAGCCTAGAGAAAGTCATTTCTCAGTTTCATTTCTCCATCAATAAAAAAGGGAAAAGATAATGATGACATCTCAGAAGGTTATGATGATTGAGGTATACTTTGAATACTAAAAGGCTACCATAATACATATTTTGTCTTTATATCTTTATCATTAACACTTCACTAGAAGATGTCTAATGGATCAGAGTGGCACTTACTATAGATGAATAGAAATAAAAGGTTAGATTCTACCAGCTTTTCCATTGGCACAAGAGGAGGAGATGTGGGGTGTTTTTGCAGGGGTTATTTACCCCAAGCTTTATGCTGTTTGGAAGTGTTTATCCTCCAGTTTCTTCATAATATCATGGTGCAATATCATATAACAACAACATCAATAATAATAACAGCACTTATATACCACCATTTTTATTTTTTATTATTATTATTTGATTTGATTTTTATCCCACCCTCCCTGCAAGTGGGCTCAGGGTGGGTTACATCAAAAATAAAACACAAGTTAAAATCCAGCTAAAAACACACAATCATAAAATACAGATGTCAATCCCCAAGGGATAGTCTTTATTAACACAACAGTCCCCCTAACCTACACAGGGGGGGAGGGAGGGAAAGGGGGGACAACATTCTAACAGGAGACTGGAAGGGATGCTCAATAGATAGCATAGAAATGGCCTCAACCCATATGCCTGGCGGAACATCTCCATCTCTCAGGCCTGCTGAAAAGATAGGCAGACTTGTGTGTCAGCAGACAGAGAGACCCACCAGGTAGGAGCCAGGACTGAGAAAGCCTTGGCTCTGGTTGAGGGTGGAAAAATTCAGATTTTCCTGGTCCTCCCCACTTAGCAACCATTTCTACCCCGGTAGTCATTTCCTCTCCCTAGTGCAGAGTTTTTCTTTTTTTAAAAATTGGCAAAAAAAGTGTATCTCTGTAGTGAAATGGGCAAGAGACTTACTTTTTTAAAAATGGAAATTGGAAATTTGGAGAACCAAGTGCATATTTTGGCATAATGATATATTGACATAAATCTGTTGAATCACCATTGAAAAAAACCTACCAGGGAAACTTCATTTGTTGAGGTCTACTGCTGCTGCACTGTATTAGCAGCTGCTGCAGCAACAGAGCAACAACACAAGACTGCCCTTGTCTGGTAAACATCTCAAGCTCCATCCCAAATGGGTTTTTATCCAGGTGACTCTCATGATCTCTAACACAGACTTTTCGATGATCTTCCTCTTGCACAAAAGGCTGGCAGGGACCCTCCCTATCATGCTATACTATTTTAGGCTTGTTGTGTCCTTTACTGTGATCTGAGGCTTCTGGGGTACCAGCCCAGGCTGCAATCCCATATGATGTGCTTACAACATTACAAGAATAAAACTGACCCATGACTCTTGAGATTGTATGACTCTTGAGAGCCAGTTTGGTGTAGTGGTTAAAAGTTCAGGACTCTAATCTGGAGAACCAGGTTTGATTCCCCACTCCTCCACTTGAAGCCATCAGGGTGACCTTGGATCAGTCACAGCTTCTAGGAGCTCTTTCAGCCCCACCCACCTCACAGGGTGACTATTGTTGTGGGGATAATAATGACATACTTTGTAAACTGCTCTGAGTGGGTGTTAAGTTGTCCTGCAGGCTGGTATATAAATTGAATGTTGTTATTATTATTATCATTATATTTAGCATGGAATCATGTAGCAATTTATTGTTCCACCTCCAGAAAACTGATACTTATTCTCTGCATACACAAGATCGGTTTTGTGTTGCTAATGGCAGGAAAACTTGTTAGAACTCAATAATTTGATATTCAGAGTAGACACTGTACCAATGAACTTGCTGCTAGTATTTATTCTTAATTTAAGAATGATTAATGGGTTGATGCTATTTTATTTTTCAAAATGAAAGTCTTCTGCACCAAGATTTTTTTTCTTAATGTGTAAGTATAATAGTACAGGTGATTGTAGGTTTAGTATGGAGAAATAATTAACAGTACCTTGACAAGCTCACTCTATCCAGGGAAAATTCTCCAATTAAGCTACCTCTGCCTTGCATTATAGCTACACTGCCAATTAAAATGTGATGTATTTTGTCATTTTTACACAGATGAAGCTTTTATTCTTTAATAGACTGAGGAATTTACCTTTTGGCAGGAATATAACAGACTCTGTCATTTAAATTTTGCATAGCTATAAAAAGTTTTAATGCTCATCCATCAACATTTGTCTGTCTCAATGGGAAAAGGAGGAGAATTGGGCAGGACATGACTGACTGAGCCTTGCTCACAGGGAACCTGAGTTTGCTGCTGATTTTTCCAAACTGCATCATCTTTTTGCTGCTGCTAAGAAAGGTTTTTGGAAACCTCCCCTTTCTCTCTTCTTGCAGAGTGCTCTAGGTAGAGCCAGAGGGAAAACAGCTGTAGTTGGGGGACGTCTCAAGGGAGTCATGCTGGATACGTTCAAGCCCACATGACTTGCAGAACCAGTCTTCTACAGTGATTAGAGTGTTGGACTAGGACTGAGGAGACATGGGTACAAATCTCTATTTGGTTGTGAAGTTTACTTGGTGACCTTTGGCCTCTCACAGGGTTTTTGAGGCAATAAAATGGAGGTGAGGAAATCAATTCATATTCCAACATTCATTGGATGAAGGGCAGGAAAAATATAAATAGATAGTAAAGAGAGAAGAAAAGAGGTTAACTTCAAAAATAAATATCGTCTTCAGATTCAGCCACACCAATTAAACTTCCCTCTGACTGTTTAAAATTTTCTGATGTGATTCATCTGCCATGCAAGCTTTACAGTTTCAGTTACTTTCTGTACAATACCTGAGATTAACTCTGTTTTCTGATGGAAAGGCATGAAATGCCATCATTTTGTATTCCTAGAACTTATAGTATGAACACCATAATTGCTACAGTCCAGCAGGACGAAGTAGAACCTGCTGTATATCCAGATCAGTGTCTCTCTCCTACCCCCACCCCACCCCCAGATCTACCCAGGTGCTCAGTACAACCATGCTGAAGGATGTTCCATTGTAATACATTCTTTCATTTATTTCCAGGCTGAATGCTTCACTATGGTTCTACATCAGTTGTAATATTTTGAAAATATAAACAGTGGATATTGCTAGCATGTATGATTTACAATATCAGTCATGTCACCAATACAGCTTAAAATTTAAATCAAACTAGAAAAGTGAGAAGTTATCAGTATCTCATTTTGTATACTAAATGGCTGTGAAGATGTTTGAAACCTGTGGTTCTTAAATATTGGGAGTAAGAGGAAAATATGTCTATAGACTACAACTTCTGTACATTGCTCTAGCTGTAAAATAATATTGTGTTTTACATCTTAGCTTTAAGAAAAGTTCAAATATAGCTTAAAGTGAGAATAATCAGGAGTTAAGAACATTTCCTGTGCTGGACTCCCTCCCTTCCATTAAAACTACTTCCAGGAACTATAAGAACAATAGCACATAAAGCCTCTGATGGAACTTAACAAATATTTCAAGAGGAATGTAGAAAAACCTCTAATATGATAGTTGCTTAATTTTAATTGGAAATAACCTAACAAATCTATTGTCTAATTTTTCAGATCTCCATTTGAGAAGAGCTGCTGTAGCACAGTGGTTAAGTGGCTCGGCTGCGAATCAGAACTCTACTGGTTCGAATCCCACGACTCCCATGGGCTCAGTGGTGAGCCATTCCTCTCAGCCTCAGCTCCCCAGCTGTATTGTGGGGATAATAATAGCATTAACTTGTTCACTGCTCTGGGTGAGGCACTACTCTGTATAGAAGAGTGGTATATAAGTGCAGTTATTATTAATACATTAATATAAAAAGGCTAGATGCAGTTATTATTAATACATTAATATAAAAAGGATAGAAAGTTTAATGTAATGTTAGATTTATCCAAGCATGTAAGATTAGATCCATCCAAGCATCTCTGGCTTCCCTTGAAGACAACCTGGAAGGTACAGATGGTGCAGACACAAGAGCTAGAATGTAAGAATTCTGAACATATCACTTCAAGTTTTAAAATCAAGGGGTTTTATTCTGGGGAAAGAGGTGGGGGAACACTCACCTGGAGCAACTCCTGGCAGAAGGTGGCGCTCCTGTCACCTCCATGGACTGTGCAATGATGTCACTTCCAGGAAGTGACATCATCATGCATGGTGTGGCCACACACACCCCGGAGAAAGAAAGAGAAAGGAAGGGAAAGAAAGAAAGACATGGAAAGAAGGAAAGAGAAAGGAAGAAAAGGAGGAAGGAAGGAAGGAAGGGAAAGAAGGAAAGAGAGACAGAGAAAGAAAGAAAAAGAAAGACATGGAAAGACACAGGAGGAAGGAAGGAAGGAGGGGAAAGAAAGAAGGAAAGACATGGAAGGAAGGAAGGAAGGAAGGAAAGACATGGAAAGAAGGAAAGAGAGAGAAAGAAAGGAAGGAAGAAAGAAAGGACGGGAAACAAAGAAAGACATGGAAAGACATGGAAAGAAGGAAAGAAAAAGCAAGGGAGGGAGGGAGGAAGGACGGAAGGCTTCAGCTGGGAGGGGAGAACCCCCCTCCTCTCAGCTCACATTTAAAGCCCATTTGGGGCTCCAGCTGGCCTGCCAGGAAGTCTTGGGCTTCAGGTAGAGGTGCTGGAATGCCGTTCCACCAAATTCCAACTGAAAAAAAAAACCCTGCTGGTGTTAACATTGAAACTCTTCACAACCAGGGACTCTCATATCTATGGAACTGTTTCCATCCATAAGCACACACAAGGGAGCTTTGATAACCACACAAGTGATTGCTGGTAGTACGCCCACTCAGGTCATCTGTCATCATTTGGACTTATGCACCTGTGCTATGGATGGGCTTCCTGAAAATATAATGAAGAGCCCAAACCACCACTAATATTAGAGAATACATAAAGTGGAGCTTTTCCAGTGTATTTTTGGTGGCCTATGAGAGGAGGTTAATTTTTGCTTCCTTTTATGTGTGTTTACATTGATGTGTTTGTTTTTAAATTTGATGTGACCTCTGCCAAGGTGAACTGTTTTGAAATAGATATGCCAAGGATTGAACATTGGGTATGGCATGTATCCTGTCATTCAGTTATGGGCCTCTCAAAGTGACTCAGTCATGAACATACTGTTACATGCTTTCTACTTTCCCAGTTGGTGCTATTGGGTTTAGTTTCCATTGTTCAAGGGAGGCCTGGAGATACAGGTTGTCACAAGGCATCAGATTTAAATCAGGTCCAAGAAATATATAAAGGGAGAGAGCGAGAGCAAGAGTGAGGGAGGGAGGGAGGGAGAGAGAAACTCTGCACCATAGAGTGCTTTGCCATCAGTCAACTTATACCTACATCTAAATTTCAATTCAGCAGCAAGAATTTCTCTTTGAAACGTTTTACTGAAGTTTTAAGTCTCCTATGGAATGTTCAGGACTCAGAGTCTAAAATGTGACTGGTTTGGGTTGTTGCATAGATTTAATACTGTTATACTTGGTCCCAGCAGGCAAGGAGTAATTATTTCATTTAAATGAATTCAATTGTATAGTTTAGGAGGTTTGTGTACAATATTTATCTACATTTGTCAGTTCAGTCAAGTGTGGTCTATAGCCATTCTATCATTGTATCATGTGTATGCTCTTACTATCTTTTATTCTTATACACACACACAAGTGGAGGGCTCACTAAGAGCATCCTATTCCCTCTCTTCCTTCCTCACCTCTTCTCTCAGACTATCCTTTTCTATCTTTCTCTCTTCCTTCCTCTTCCTCTCTCCATCTCAGTCTTGTCTGTCTTTCTCCTCCCCCCAGGCCTTCCTTCATAGTTCCAGTCCTCCTCCCAGCATCCTGCCTGCCTGGTTGATTCTTTGGCTGAAGCAGCATTTCTTTTGGCTTATCCACTGTCTGCCTGCTCTGTTGTAATCCTGGCTGCCGTGATGTGTCTCTTGGCTTTTTTCGTCATTTGCCTGCATAGTAACAATGATGCCACCTCTCTCTGCTTCTGTAAAATATTTGGCAACACAGTATTGCAAGATCTTGGCTTTTTACTGGTTGGTTGAGGTTTGGGAGGGGGTGCTTTTACATTCCTTTACCTTTCTCTTTAATTTTCAGATTTTTCTGCAAACCTTGGTGGCCCCTCAAGTTTTTACAAATCTCTCTTTTCTCTGTACATGGCATCAATCTGTGTTTTTAAGTATCCACACATGGGGCTATGTTGACTATTAGAAATATGGATTTCTGCCAATTAAGAGTCACACCACATCTGATGAAGTAGATTCTAGCTCAGGAAAGCTTGTGCTACAGTACATTTGTGGTGCCACTAAATTCTTTGCTGTTTTTGCTGCGTCATTATCTGTTACCCTGCTGGAACTTATTAACATTCTTTTGTAAATTATTTCTTTTTGTAAAGTCTCAGTAGGCTTTACTTTAAGATAAAACCATACAAACTGGCTCATTCACAGCAATTAGATAGCAAACCTACAGCAATACATATGTGAATCAAACTTTAGTTGAGGTTTTTTTCCAGGTTGGATTATATAGGGAGAGCTGCTACTTGTCAGGAGCAAAACTGTCCTGATTCTATAGTAGGAAGGATATTTTGGTGTCATAAAACAGTTTTCAGATTTAGGTAGAATGTCACAAAAACAGATATTTAGGGTGTTTGGGCTATTCTAATCAGCTAGGATTTTGAGAATTTATTTTAAATTTGTCAGATTTCTTGATTGAAGAATTTTTAAAGTTTATTTAGAAAGTCCAAAAGAAATTATTCCAGATTTTCATGTTATACTTTAAAACAATCATTCAAGTGTCGTATAATACCACTTGGCCTGCAATACTTCTGTTCTAACATCATGGAAAATTTACGTTATTCATTTTATGGGACTATATCAGAACAGAAAATTGTTCAAAAACTAGTCACTGTGGCTATATAACATTAACTGGAAATGATGTACTTCACATTCACTATTGAAAGATACTTCAATACGCATGTCTTATTATAGACATTACCTCTTATTTTATCGCAAATATAGATTTTAATTTTTTTATATATTGCAGTTGTTATTTTATGTGACTGCATGGCACCTTATTGGCTGTGCAAAGTAATGTAATAATAAAAATAATCTTACCCTAAATATAAAATTGCATTCTTTCATTAAATAATCTCTTGAAATACTTACCACTTGCAGTGTACAGCCTATAAAAATGATGTTGTAAAGGATGTATTAACAATTGGTTGCTTTCTATTTATTTCAAACCATCTAAGATTTCACAGATGCAGACAGGGGCACTACTGTGCATGAGTATTTGTGACTAGGCAGCTCAATGGCATGGCTTGCAAGACAATGTTGGGTCAGTCTGTCGAAAACAGAAAGTAGAACTAAAAATGCATGCAGGCCTGTGGTTCCATACAAAAACAGGCAGGCTGTAATGATAAGTACAATATGCACTATATTATGTTAATATCTTTTAGATAATATGGATGCCATTTAATAGGTGAGGAATGCTCTAGGCACAATCTAGCTATAACAGAGCTTCCTTGCAAAGATTTTGAAATTTGCTATTCTGTCTCTGAGTAGTGGAGAGGTCAGCTTTTTGGACCTGGGTCAAATCCACATTCACCCATTACCCGCATGTTTATCAGATATCTTCCGTTTGCCTCCAATCTGCGATTTTTTCCTCTTCGTTCACATTCCTGCTTCCAATCCGTCTTTCTCGCGCGTCCCTCCGGTCACACAGCCGCTCGAAAACTGCTTTTTGGGTGGGACCTTTCCCCCCCCGCCCATTTTTAAATTTTTTTAGTGCACTTTTCCGTTATTTCGATCTTGCCTTATAAAGAAACATCATTGAAGATAATGATGCCTCTCTTTCCCCCACTGACAGCACTGATGGCTCTCTCCCGTTTCTTTTTTGGAAATTTGGAAGCATGTGGGAAGCTTTTGTGGGCATTTCCTATGCAGGACAGTTCAGTGCCTGAATTTTACTGAAGTTTTACTTCCTTGGAGTGTCATTATTTCGATATTTTGTAATTTCGATATTACAGTAATATAAAATAAAAAAAATAAAAAACAGTTAAAAAGGAAGTTTCGCGAGTCCATTCTGAGGATGGATTCACCCCAAAATGATTTTTCAAACTACCAGATTTGATTCAGAAACAGCATAATCAATAAATCCAATGCTATGAAGTCAAAAACAGTCTTTTGCAGACTACGGAGCACTTGCAAGTTGAATCAGCCAATAGGAACTCTCGGAACGGCCGGAGAGACAGGAAGGGGGGTGGCTTTTTAAAAAACCGCGTAAATTGCGCATTGGCCCGTTCACGGCCGCCATGAAACTCCCATTGAAAACCTGTGACCACATATTCGGGAGAAATGCGAATGAAATGCGTCTGTTTAATGAGGTAATGTCCAAACGATTCGTTAGACTTACTTTAAGGACTTGAACTGGAAGATGCAGAGCGGTTCCTTGTCAATTTTGGCCTGAAGAAAGAAGAATGTACTTCTGAAACGAGCAGTGAACAGGTCGACCCAACTCGTCGCCCACACCCTTCGTTTCTGCAATTCTGTTTGGCAGATGCATTGTGTTGACTGTCTTTCCCCGGTTTAGCCGGTTGGACTCATTTACGGACTGCCGGCATATGGGCTTATTTAAGCCTTGTTACAGATGTACTGATCTTGCCTTACATTGGCCTTTTGTATTACATTCATTTTGTATTTTGTATTGCATTCCCATTGCATCCACATTGAATTGTATTATTGCATGGATTTTTGGGATTAACAACGGAAGTTTTCATATTGGTGCCCCTTGGTGTTCTTCCTTGAGCCTGGTGGCTCTCTGTTTTCTGCGTGTCTTTGGGAGGAAGACTTTCCTGTTTGTTTGCGTAATGAGGTAATGTGACTGGCACTCGGGATTGCATGGGGAATGCGGGGAACATGCGACTTAGAATGAGTAATGTGGATTTGCCCCTGGACTCCTGCCACAAAGACTGACACAACTACTGACAACGGCACCTCACCCCATTATATAGTTAGTTACTAGCAGCTGCTTGAGTGGTTCCAGAAGAAATGGCCTTGCTCCCAGGAGTTCATGGTAGCAAGTGGGGTTTATCTTATTTATCCTTGCAAAAACGCCACCAGGAAGATTAGATGGAGAAATGATCACTTCTCAAAGACCGAAATGCTAAATTACTAAGTGGGATTGTGAGGTTTTCCATTTTTTCAGTTACTACCATACACTGATCCAGCAGAAGGTAAACACACTGAAATTGTGTGCTACATGTTATGAAAATATTGCATTAACTTTTGAAATCATAGCTTTTTCCTGACTCTCCCAAGGACGTGAGCTTCCACTATGAGGCAAAGGGAGTGTTATTTCTTCCACCTAACTGTTTCTGAGCCAATTACCTCATTGTTTTAATCTCATTTTTTCTTCCATTTCAGCCTGAACATCCTTCCCAGGCCCTGATTGCAGTTTTGAATTGAACATTCAGGACTTTTTCACAGAACACTCCAGGCATTTGCCTCCAACTGTTACAGACAAAAAAATACAGGAACACCCAAAGCATTTGTCTCTGACGGTTACAGACAAAAAATTGCAGGAAAAGTAGTATTTTGACAAGACTGATAAAATATTCTGCTTATATTTTTTTCTAAATTTATCATATCCAGAATATTGGCTGAATCTCCTGTTTGGCTTTGTATGATTTTTACATTTATTTCACATGCTGGCAGGGGCCTCCCTCTTCTTTCCCTTATTTTCCTCTGTTGTCATGGGATATATGTCTAGCACTCCTAATAGTGCCTTAGAGATAATCGAGATAATCTGGACATCTGCTTACTTTTTTCTTATTCTAAATATCTTCCAGTCAATGGCGCTGCAACTTGGAGCAGAGTATCCAGAGACAAAATCAAAACTACGCTTCTCTTTTGAAGAGCAGTTTCTAGTCAGGATGCAACCCAAGTGTCAACTGCCTTGCGTAACTTCTCTTCTGTACTGCAAGACGCTAGGATTGATTTGTACATCTTTCTAAGTAGGCTGTAAGCTCAGCTCCTATGTTAAAATTCATAGAACTCATTGTGCTAACTAAAAAGAAAGAGTTTCTTATAGCAAAAGTATTTCTGAACAGTCATGATCTTATACGCACTCAAGGACTGTTATGATCATCTGAATATTATTCAGGAAATGAGGGCCAAGCTACAAGTGACGAATGACACTTGAATGGCAAGTGGATTGAGTGGAGGGCAAGTGAACAGGGAAGAATACACTTGCTGTTCAAGTGTCATTCGTCACTTGTAGTTTGGCCCTGAGTTCCTTACCTTTGATATTCAAGGGGCTTTATTGGTAGGAAAGTGCATTAATTTCCAAATGAATAATATCAGGAAAAGGCCCACTTCCATTTCATTCATTTGGATAACAGAAGTGAATGGAAGTTCATTGTACTGTGCTGCGTGGGGCTTACTGCAGCCTTGCAAGTGCTATGCTTTTGACAGTGACTAGTGATCTAATGCATGGATAGCAAAGACCCTCCTGCCTGCCTCCTCCTGCCTACCTGTCACTCACCTCTTCCCTAAAATCTCCTTTTCCTCTTGACTAAGATTAGACTTTTTGTCAGTGTCACTGTGTCCCCAGGGCTCTGACAGCTAGCAGGAAGACTCAGAAGGAAGGAAAACATCAAATCTAAGCAACAGGGACAGAGATCCCCCATATCTGACAGATCCACTTGTACACAATAACTTGGATAGCTAGTAGTACAACCTATGGATGTACCCCACTATGCTTTTAGATCAGATCATGAATCTCCCATCAGATTGGGTGGGATAAGCCCCAGTTATCTGTTAAAAATTAAGGTGATGGGATGGCTGGGGCCCCTTATAAATAAATAATCAATAAAAAGAATACTGGGTTTTATCCAGTTTCATCTCATCTAGTCTGGTTCTGTTCAGCATGTTTTACTCCTGTGCTAATCAGATCACGAGGAAATGTACCTATTTAGCTGATGTGTTTATTTCCCTTTTTGCCACTGTAGATTTTGCCTGAGTTCTTTTGCCTTCCAGTTAGATTTTTTTCTTATCCTCTTTTGATATTCAGATTTTTAAAGCTTTTTTGGGGGAATAAGTTATAGTTATTTCCCCCTCCCCTCCAAGCTCTCTGTATGTGTCTTGGAAGCCCCTCAGCACTGCTACTTCAGCACTGTTGGTCATTTTTCTTTTCCAGTTAGCTAAAGAATCATGGTTCAGGGTTCTGAATGTGTCAAAGGTGTGCTGCAGCACTTCTTTCCTTGTAAACAATAAGAGTGTACTTTCAGGAACTCCCCAGTCAAAACTTTTCATGAAAATAGCTGTTTTGAGTCATTGCCATGATTTTCTAGAAAGGTAACACAAATCTGGGATTCGTAGGCATTACAAAGAACACCCTCCCAAAAATCCATGTTGTTTTGAGTTTTTGAGTGCTTTCCATCAGCATCAGAAGGTGCTTTGTTTTTCTTTGATGCTCCTGATTCCCCAGCCAATGAGGGCCTTGGTATCAAGGTGAGTGCCTTTGGAGATAATCCCCAGAGAAGGAATTTCTGTGGAGCAGCCTGTGATGAGCTGTGAGTGCTCAGCAACTCCAAATTTATGCAAATAACTTCCCATTGTGGGTTCTTTAAGGAAAAAGGCTTGGGAGAAAGCAAGACTACTTTCTTCCACCTATGCTGCCCCTATCAGCAGAATCGGTTTCTATGGCTGTTAAAGTGATGTGCAGAGGCAACATGTGACTCTGATTAAATCAGTGAACCCAGAGACAACTTGTAAACAAACATATCATGTAGCTTAGCCCTCAGACTCCCAGGTCCTAAGCCTTTGTTGCTGCCTTCTCCTCCTCCAGGAATTCCTTAAATAGTAGTAATACTAATTAAGGTACCCTACAGTGGATGCTCAGCATGAAGACGTGTCTCACAGCAATTGGATGATTGATTCATTACATGTAATCTCTCACACATGTTCTATTTTTAAAAATCAAACTATTATCAAAGATTGCAGGGACCAAGGTGGCGGGGAGGGGGTAATCTTCAAGGAAGCTTTTCTTACTTTGTAAAAGGAAACAATGGACCACTACAGGGAAAGATGGCAAATTCAGAGTTTTCAGCAGAAATGTAATATTTTTATTCTTAGTCACTGGCTGAATCCACATTACCTTGGCGTGTCCCAGTGTTGCACTAAATGTTCGCTAAACACCCGGAAGTATAGCGTCTTTCTAGCATGATTCAGAAATCGCGCTTGAAAGACGCTATACTTCCGGGTGTTTAGTGAACATTTAGTGCAACACCGGGATGTGCCAAGGTAATGTGGATTCAGCCACTGTATGGTTACATTTCATTACATTTCAAAACAAATGGATGCTGAAAGGAATATTTTTCAAATGCTGGGGGCCAACCCCCTCCCCAAGAATCGGAGGAAAGAAGTGCACTTGGGCCAAATGACACTTTATTCAGGGGGCTGTAAAATCAAATCCTTTTGTCCATTCCTGGGGAAACTTAGAGAGCTGTTAGATTAGAGGAAGGACTGTGTTGTATGAAAATTTGGTGCCATTATCTTTTTTAAAAAACTGCCCCAGACCCTCAAATTGGTTCCCAATTGAAAATAATAGTCCTGAAATTCTGGAACACCCCCCCCCCACGGATTAGAATCCCAAACTGGTATCATCCTATCTGAAAAATAGCCTTGTAAAGCCCCCCCCCCAACAAATCCTGGATCCAAATTATAACAAATTGGCCCCAAGCAAAGTGGGGAGCATTCCCACAGCCAGCACGATGACATCACTCCTGGAAGTGATGTTGTCATGCCCGGCTGGAACAGCACCCGCTATGGGCTTGCCCGGGAGGTATTTTGCCTTCTGGGTCTGTTTCCCACATCTCTCCCCCCCCGCCCAGCAGCCAGATGAATGGTGTGTGTGGGGGGGGTGGAGGCTGGGAGCTGGGGATTCCCTACCCCCACCAGGGGACTGGCAGCCCTATGTGGTGCCTTGGAAGCTGCCAAAACAAAAGCCCAAACTGGTGGCGCAGGAAAGAGCAGAGAAATACTCTTCAGACATTGTCTGACTGTGTTCCATCTGGCAGTTCAAGCCTGATTCCTCCTGTAGTAATAGCAGTTGTCACTCACAGCACAATAAATGATATGGAAGGTTGACAAAAGGAAAAGGGACAAAAAGGGAAATGTCACAGTTCCCCCTGAAAATGACAGGAACAAAAGTACTAAAACGGACATCTGTAATACATATAAAATTCAATGAAATGAAAATGAAATGGTAGGAAAAAATCCTCTTTTGTATTTATTAATACAAGTTCTATTTAGTGGAGGGCAAACTATAATAATACTTGTCTTTCCAAATGCTTTAACAATATTTCTGGTTTATATATGTCTTGCCTCTTAATTTTTTTTATTCATTCACTCTTCCAGGAAGATAGTAAGAGTAGAATAAAAATTTGTACACATTAAAGTGGCATGAGATAGTGGTTAAGATAAGATGCATGATCTAGATGTCGCTTACGTTGGATCTAAGAGGCTTCAAGCAAACCACTCTCTTTCAGCATCAGCCCTCCCCCCCACTTCTCCTTGCAAAATCAGGAGAAAATAATACTGGCTCATTTTAAAGGACTGTTGCAGCTATTAAAAAGTATGTAAAGTGCTCAGTATGCTAAAAATGCTTTATATGTGCTATGTGTTATGAAATATTTTCTTCACAATTCAGTGTCTGTCTGTGGCCTTCTAACCCTCTTTGAATTCACATAACTGAGTATAAGTTATCTTCGAATATACTATCACCATTACTTTTTAGATGAGACCAGTGGTAAAGGCTGTTAGATCTACTGGTTTGCAAAAGGTTACACAAATTTGACACTGGACCTGGCATATACTTAATAGATGAAGAGCAGGGAAGCTTAAAGTTTTTAGCAGAGAAGCTTAAAGAAGCAGATAGGGACAATTCAGTTGCAAGTTGATGCTTCCCAATTGGCACATTACCCAGATTGAGGAGTCAGGTCAGTATCTCAGGCTTTATAGGCCTAAGTAAAATTCCATTGTTCCTTAGGTCACATGAGACGCACTGAATTGATGAGCTTTAGTGGCATTAGTTAACAACAGTGGACCAGCATGACAATGACTTCCCTTCCTTGGCCTGGTTGCCAGAATTAATAGTTTAACAGTTACTCCAGTTTAAGCCCATCGTTTTTTTCTTAGATTGTGCTATAAGATCACCAGTGCCAATCAGAGTCCTATGGAAGTTCCATTGAAATGAATGACATTTGTGCACAGCAAAGATTGAAGGATTTCTATCAGTTACAAATGTGTGTTAGTTATGCTTCCTAAAGCAGTATTATTTGAGACCTAGTATGTTGTTCTTAAAAAATATACTGAGTGCTGCATTAATTCTGTTAAAAAGCTATTACATTTGAGCAGAACCACAAGTGACAAAAGGCACAGATTGGACACTTGTCTGCTTCCCTCAAGTTTTGATGGGAAATGTAGGCAGCTTGGCGGAATGTTGGACAAGTGACAGTTGAAAAGTCCATTGGCCAGCAGTCGGAGAGCCAAGCTGTGAGACCAGGATGCCTACATTTCCCATCAAAACTTGAGGGAAGCTGACAAGTGTCCAATCTGTGCCTTTTGTCACTTGTGGTTCTGCTCTCAGTCTGTTAAGATCCCATCTTTCTAAGCAAAGAAGAAACACCTAAATGACACAATAGCGAATATTTTGAAGAAGGTACAATTACTCCCTTCTATGTAAGTCTGCCAAGAAAACATCGTGATGCGACGTCCGCCTATGGGTCAGTAATGACTCGGTGCTTGCACAGGGGACTACCTTTATACATATCAATAGGTATTTTCATTTCAAACTGTTGAGTGTGTTTGTGTGCTGCTTATATTTTTTTAAATAATTCTGTTTCTTAAAATGAGACTGCTACAGATTTTCATAATATATATATATCGAAAGTTGCATTAAGCCTGAATGCTATTTTAAGCACTACATCCAGTTCGAAGAGGTATAATTAAATAAGGGGACGAGAACTATTAATGAGAGAACTATTTATTTTTATTTATTTATTTATGGTATTTATATTCCGCCTTTCTCACTGAGACTCAAGGCAGATTACATAGTGTGAGATTAGTACAATTAGTAGCAAGGACAAGGGCAGGCATTTCCATACAGTGTCAAGAACATTTCCATTAACAATGTCATGGGGTAAAAGAATATAAGTTTACAAAGATTTAGTATTAGCAAGGATCCAGTTGAAGGGTTGAAGAATTGCGAAAACAGAGCATAATCAATTATCTGTTGCTTTAAATATGTACTCCTATATCCTACCTGCTTTATGTTGTTCTATGTAAGTCCTAGAAAAGCAACAGATAATATGTAAGGCAACATAATGGTAAAATATATGATTTCTAACTCATTAGTGAAACATCTGGGATCTCTTTCCTACAATACCACCCTCTTAGCTGAGAAAAAGGGCATTTTTGAATAATTCAGTTTTGCATTGTTTGCAGAAAGCCAGGAGGGTGGGGGCTCTCCTGACCTCCTCAGGCAGGCCATTCCATAGGGTAGGGGCCACTACAGAGAAAACCCATGTACAGGCTGCTGTTGATTTCACCCATGTACAGCCTGGCATCCGCAAGAGACCCTGTTCAGATGAGCGAAGCTGCCGTGGAGGGACATAGGGAGGGAGGCAGTCCCATAGGTATAGTGGACCAAGGCCTTGAAGAGCTTTGTATGTAATAACCATTACCTTGAACTGAGCACGGTAACTGATAGGTAGCCAATGGAGTGACTGTAGGATGGAAGTGATGTTCAAGGTTCTGCTCACTCTTTCAAATGGTCAAATCCTTTCCAAACCAGATATAGAGGGTGCAATGCAAGAAAATGTATCTTGGTTAAATTATTATCAGATTAGACATATTCTAGAAACCCTAGGTATAGTGCGAAATTGGGCAATGCCTTTAACTGCTCTAAAAGCACTATTTAAACAAAGTGAGAGAGGCCATAAAGGTCTTCTTTCTAAGATCTATAAAGTACTATTATCAACATGTAATAAACCTATTTTAACAGCTGAAAGAGCTTGGACTGCAGATTGTGAAGGTAGAATTTCCAAAAAGGAGTTTGAAAAAGCATGGAAGGCCCCAAGTTTTAATTCTAAAATTTTAACAATTCACTTTAACTCATTTAAGATATTACATAGAAGCTATTTAACTACAATGAGAATTGCTAAATATCAAAAGAAATTGAACTTAAAATGTTGGAAAGGTTGTGGACAGACAGGAGACTTTTTACATTGTTTTTGGCTTTGCCCCACCATTAAAAGGTTCTGGAATAAAGTATCATTGCAAATAGAAAGTATAGTGGGCCAACAGATTCCAAGAAACCCAGAAAATATTTTTCTAGAAATAGATTTGTTAAAACAAGTAGATAAAAACAAGCTGGTTACAATAACAACTTTGTTAGCAATTGCTAGGATAGAGATTGCCAAGAAATGGAGAAATAAGAAAGGGCCCTCACTACAAAATTGGTATGATTCCATCTGGAACCATTTTATATTGGGTAAAGTGGATTGCTCTACAGGCATTCAGAATTTGGAAGCCTATCGAAAAAATTTCCAAGCAATATGGTTTCCTATTGTGCAATTTTTGCAGGAAAAAGAAATTGTTTCTTCTAACATTCATTGTCAAGAACTAATGAATTTCTAAATGTATGGAACTCCTTAGGAATTGTCATATTTTGAGTTTTGTATGGTTGTTTTAAGTTAATGTGGAATGGGTTTTGTTTTAAGTTAATGTGGAATAAATTTATTATTAAATAAAAAAAAATAAAAGCAAAAAAGCTTCTGCTCGCTCCTGGTAATAGTTGAGCCACAGCATTTTGCACCAATTTGAGCCTCCTAGTTAACTTAGATGGGAGACCAATGTATAATGCATTATAATAGTCAAGTTTTGATGTTACCATAGCATGGATCCAGGTGGCCAGGTTGGCCATGTCGAGATAAGAAGCCATTTTCCAAGCTAGAGTGAGACTGTAGTAAGCATTTTTTGCAGCTGCCTTAACAACCCCTAAGCTCTTAACTGAGTCTGCAAGGGTCAACCAAACTTCATCCAAGGTGGGGAGTACAATGTTTTTCAAGATCTCTGACTTCCCAACAAGCATCACTTCAGTCCTGTCTGGGTTCAATTTTAATTTGTTATTTTTCAGCCATTTTACTATGGCTGTCAGGCAGCGATCTAAGATTTCTACTGCATCCTGTGGGGACCTAGATAGTGAGATATAGAGTTGGGTATCATCTGCATATTGGTGACATCCAACTCCATAGCTGTGAATAAGTTCTCCTAAAGGTTTTACGTAGAGGTTTAATAACATGGGAGATAAGATTGCACCCTGCGGGACCGCATAAGATAATTCCCATTCTGGAGATAGCTGATCTCAGACAGCAACTCTTTGAGTCCGTTCCATGAGAAACGATTTAAACCAGTCCAAGGCACATCCTTTGATGCCCACTTCTGTTTCTAAATGGCTCAATGGGATGGCATGGTCTACTGTGTCAAAGGCTGCAGACAGATCTAGGAGGAGCAATAAGGAGGCATGGCCTTTGTCTATATTTAGACGGAGATCATCCACTAATGCTACTAGTGCTGTTTCTGTCCTATGCCCTGGTCTGAATCCAGACTGGAAAGGGTCTAGAGCGCTAGAGTTTTCCAAGAAGATCTGGAGTTGGTCAGCTACTGCTCTCCCTATCACTTTGCCCAGAAAGGGCAGATTAGAGACTGGATGATAATTGGCCACATCAGCTTTGTTTAGAGATGGCTTTTTAATTAGTGGATGGATAACTACCTGTTTGAGTGGCTGGGGGGAAGGTGCCCTGAGCTAGTGAATGATTTACAGTAGATCTCAGTGGTTCACTTATGTGATCTTTACTTGATTTTAACAGCCAAGATGGGCAAGGATCAAGTGCACAAGTAGTGGCTTTCATAGATGCCAGGATCCTGTTAAGGTCTGTCATTGTAATTGTTTCAAAGCAGTCCAAATATAGGTCAGATGGTGTATTAAGCATTTCTTCTATCTCATTTATATTGCAGCTAGCATCTAGATTAGAGCGTATTCATGCTATTTTATCAGCAAAAAACTTAGCAAAGGCCTCACAGCTAATTGTCTGTTCTTGGGTTTGTAAAGGTTTAGATTTAGGGGTTAGAAGGTGTCTGATACCCTGAACAATTCGAACGGTCGTGAACTAGTTGACACAACGGTTGCTGAGAAGTAACATTTCTTTGCCGCTTTCATTTCCGCTTCATAGATCCTCCAATGTGTTCTGCAGCAAGTTCTATCAGTTTCTGTGTTTTACACCAGTGTCTTTCTAGAGATCTTCCAGCCCTCTTCAGGTCATCCAGCTCTGCAGTAAACCATGGTGCCGGCTTCCGTCCCAAGGGGTCAACAATGAGCGATGGTGTCGATAGCTTCATGGAGCTTTGTGTTCCATGCTCCTACCACAACTTCTGTGGACCATGTGTCTGGAATTCCAAAAATCCTCCAAGGAATTTTGGAATCTGAAAGGATCTATAAGCCTTTGTGGGCGAATCATTTTAATTTGACCCCCTATTCACTTTTGTCTTCAGCAAATAATGGTCTGACCATGGTTCAGGCCGAACCTCCAATGTTGAAACAACATTTGCTCCCTTCCCGAGCTGTCAAAGGAATATGTATTTCTACTGCATGTCAGGAAGAAGCCAGAGTTAGGGATGCTTAGACACTTGCCAGTTAGGTCACTTGGTAATCCGGCAGCCAATTAATTAATGGACTGTTAAGCTGTTTGCAGTCAGTTCACATGCATTGGCAGGAATAAGCTGCTTATAGTCAACAGGAGTCAGCTCCCAGTTGATGAGAGATCAGCTGGGGTCGGCATCTGATCTCCTGCTGGAGAAATTTTACTGTGTATAAAGTTAAGTTTCTGCAGGGAAAGGAACCAGGAGCCAACTCAAAGTTGATCAACTGGATTGTGGGTACTTCTGATCACTTATCCTGGAAACTTTGCTGGTTCCTATACTTGCTGAGATAATAATAACAACAATAATAACATTGAATTTATATACCACCCTTCAGGATAACTTAA
The DNA here is from genome assembly GCF_028583425.1 of Eublepharis macularius. Taxonomy (NCBI): domain Eukaryota; kingdom Metazoa; phylum Chordata; class Lepidosauria; order Squamata; family Eublepharidae; genus Eublepharis; species Eublepharis macularius. Next base: position 74,149,620 of record NC_072797.1, read on the forward strand.
CTTGACAGCCAGATAACTTAACTTGAGAGCCAGTTTGGTGTAGTGGTTAAGAGCGTTCGACTCTAATCTGGAGAGCCGGGTTTGATTCCCCACTCCTCCACTTGAAGCCAGCTGGGTGACCTTGGGCTAGTCACAGTTCTCTGGAGCTCTCTCAGCCCCACCCACCTCATAGCGTGTTTGTTATGGGGATAATAATGACATACTTTGTAAACCGCATTGGGCATTAAGTTGTCCTGAAGGGCGGTATATAAATCGATCATCATCATCATCATCATCATTAATGGCTACTCAGAGCAGTTTACAAAGTATGTCATTATTATTCCCAGCAAATTGTGTGTGTGGGGGGGGGGGAATCAAGAGCCCAGCTGATTTCCCTTTTCTCTACCCCAAGCTATTGGCTTGGGCTGAAGAGAAAAGTAAAGAAATTACCCCCACTCCTACAATGCAGCAATTCAAAGCATTGCTTCTTTTCCCACCCAGTTCGGTGGGGGGAACAAGGTATTTCCACCTTCCCTTTTGTAATGCATTGCTTCTGTTCCTGCCTAACTTGGAAGGGAGGGAAGAGGAACAAATTATTTCTCTACCTTTTTCAATGTAGACATCAAAATCATTTATATCAAATCATTTATATATTCAAACTTGCTTGGAGGTTCCCATTTTTGTTCAGAAAGTTCATATATGTGGGTCCTACTCTAGGTCACATAATGCTTTAAAGGAAAGAACTAGTACCTAATATTGATCCTGGAAACAAACAGCAACTAGTGAAGGTGTTTTATGGCAGATGAAGTACACTCCTGTTGAAGTAACACTAGTCAACAGACAAGTAGATGAACTGAAGTTTCTGAGCTTTCTTTAAGACCAATCCCATATAAATTGTGTCACAGAAACCTAATTTTGAAGTTAGAATAGTATGGATCATCATGCCTGAATCCAGACGCTAACTGATGGACAAGATGGAGTTGATTGAAAGCATTCTTAACAACACCAAACCGTTTTTAAGACAATAAGGCTAGATTCAGAATCATGGACACCCCAAACTCTACGTGACCTGCAAAAAGACAACTTTACCTCAACCGGGGAAGCAGATCGCTTCCTTCTAAAAATCAGCCTTATCAACCTGCATCACCTTTGTTTTGACTGGTTTAAGCGTCAGCTTTTTTTTTTAGCCACTAGACTGCCATTTCTAAGCAGAAAGAGCTGTTTCTTGCTGTCATCAGCATACTGATGAAACCCACCCTGTCTTAAAGCTCCAGATAACATCATTCAGTGGCCTGATGTATATTAAAGAGTAATGAATTACAATTGTTCTCCTCAGGTCAGGTTCCAAAACTGCTAATCCTGAATCTCCCAATTCAAACTGTCTACACCCCAAAAGGATCAAAACCACTGCTTTTAATTCCTACTCCATTTTCCATCTGGTCTGGAAGAGGCAATCCATTGTGTATGTTAAAAGCTGACGGTATTATTCTTATCTAGCCATTAACAGACATTGTCCATTACAGCAATTAAATAAGGTCTCTGTTCCTAAACCAGGCATGAAGCCAGACTGAAATGAGTCAAGAGAAGAACTGTCATCCAGGTACACTTGAAGTTGTTCTGCAAGTTCCTGCTCAATCACTTTAGTCAAAAAAGAAAGATTCAAAACAGGCCCTTAGTTAGCCATGTCCTCTTTTGCCAGAGAAAAGTTTTAAATAAATGTCTAGTGACACTCTCTTTCCAAAGCATGGGGGAGCCTGCTTCCACTAATGAGGTAATAATTTTATCCAGAGTGACTTGCATTTTCTCCTGGTATGAGTCCACTGTGGGGTAGGGGGTGATGGGGGGGGGTGAGAAGTTGGACATAAAACTTGGAACCTGATGGAGTAATAGAACAGATTATGGGTATTTTCCACAATCTAATTTGTTGTTGCTAACTTTGTTGTGTCACCATTAACCTTGTTATGTCATAGCCTTCTTGTAGCATCATTTATTGCAGTACTCACTGTTCTTAATAGTGCAGGGGCCAAGTCTACTCCTTCCTTTTTACAAGGTGCAGGCTCTTGATCCCTTAGCAAGGAATGGTAACTAAATTAACTGTGTTTGTAAGTTGTTCTCTGTTTGTTACCTTGCCTTTTTGAGTACAATTAAAGATAGGATGCAATTCCTAGTGACACCAAAGCTGCCTGAACGTAACATTAGCTGGATCAGCACAGCTGGTTGCTACATTTTGGACAATAATTCTGGATGATCCCTCCTACGAGATATTTAGTGAACCTTCTAGAATAATCTGATACAGTTTCAAGTGGATCATGTGATGGGAGTTAACGTAATCAATTCCATAGATATTGTGATCTTAATATATGTATTTTGAGATAGTCAGACACGAAGAGGGATTTCAATGGACTTAGACTGGAGTAACTGTGCTTAGGATTGCATGGTCTATATCTGTAAAAAAAGCTTCTTGATGCTATTAACACAAAAATAGAAAGATCCTAACAGAAGAAGCTGTTATCTATCAGTTACAGATCTTGTACTATAGAGGATGACACTTACTAGCCAATGGCAACACTGAGACTAAAAAGGAGGTTTCCTGTTACTGCTAGGCTTAAATTTTAATGCTATTGTTCATTATCCAAGTAAGAAAGTTGAGATATTGCTGAACTGTTTTTATTTCCACAAATTAACTGTCTAGGATACATACATTTTAATTAGTGTCTAGCACATCCATATTTTATTTCTAATTCATAAGCAAGAATGCTGTCACTTTAAATACAAAGCAACTTTTATACACATAATCACCTGATTGCTATTGAAATGCTATGGTAATTTATAAGCCTTTTGAGACAATGAGGTCGTATAAAATGTGCTAGTAAATTAGAAATTTTCAGTAAGTTATTTATCATATTATGGGAAAGATAAAGAATAAGGGTTATAAATGTAAATGGAATTTGCTTCACATATTCATTTAAACATTTTCCCAAAGTCCTAGTGTTGTATAATATTTATCATCAAGATAATGAGCAAATACAGAAACATTAATTAAATTATAATTTTTGTTCTTAAGCAGTAGGTCAATGTCTTTATTTACTTCAGTCTATATTTTCATTTGATCACAAACATTATTTATATGCACTAGTTGATGAGGTTTGTTAGCATGTTTATTATCAACTAAAGTGCTTATTCTTCTTAATCCTTATTCCCAAACCACATTTTAAGTTCCTTTGTCAGCATCTCTGTTTTCCTACTATTTTCTATCCTATCTTGTTTTCTGTTCTCCATTTAAAATGTGTCTGTTTCTAGATTTCTAGCTCCTTGAGGGGTCTTCATTTTTTTGCCTATGATAAACTTTAAGGCACCTTGTATAATAGTGGCTCTGTATAAATAAAATTCATTGGGTTAACGATTTATTCGCTAAGTTCTCTACTACTACTACTATCACCACCATCACCATTACCACCACCACTACCATTTGATTTATATACCACCCTTCAAGACAACTTAATGCCACACTCAGAGTGGTTTACAAAGTATTATTTTCATCCTCACAACAATCACCCTGTGAGGTGAGTGGGGCTGAGAGAGCTCTCAGAGAGCTGTGACTGACCCAGCTGGCTTCAAGCAGAGCAGTGAGGAATCAAACCTGGTTTTCCAGTTTAGAATCCTGCTGCTCTAACCACTACAACAAACCGGTTCTCTCTGGAATTAGGAATCTCAGATGGTTCAAGGTTTTATTTTAAAAAATAGCTAGTTACAAAAGATGAAAAAATCCAGAAACTGATAGTTACAATATGTTCAATACATTGCTCATTTATTTCATGCTATCAATGTATTAATTCTCAACATGACCAATTCTATGGATACTTAAATCTAGAGAATGGGGCAATGAACAAATAATACAGATCTTTCTATTAAGCTAAAAAAAAGCTCCAGGTTTGTAGAAGAATCTGAAATCTAAAAACAAAACAGTGGAGGTGGGGGATTAAAACACTCCCAAATTATAAAAGGAGTGCTTATATCTTTAAGAAACAGATGCCCTCAGTGGCCATTGCTAGCAACCACAAAAGTATAGCCAGCCTTCCAGACTTGATTTCTCTAAGGTAGGGGGAGGGGCAAGGCCCTTTGGGGCGCTGTTTTGGCCTTATAGGAAGGACTCATCAGGGTCAGGCTTGGCAGCAACCATTAAACAAACTGATTTCACATTACTTGCATGACTAACCCAGGACCAGTTGCTTTCTATTGTTCAATAGCAGCCACCCCACAAAAGCCAGTTTTGTATAGTGGTTAGAGTTTCAGACTAGGATCTTGAATCTCTGCTGTGGAAAATCACTGAGTGACCTTGGGATGATTCTCCTGGGGCAGGGATGAATTGGCCATTAAGTGCTATGGGACACTTGCTGGTGGGCTGATGGCATCCCCCCATAGCCTGGGCCAGCCCTGTGACAGAAGAGTTGAACCAGAAGAGCCTGTTTAAGCCCCTGTGAGGCAACAGAGATGGCACACAGCCTGACTGATCTGTATCTGAGGCAAAAACAGAGGAGGCATCAGTCAGCCTTCATGAACCAGGCACAAGGCCAGTGGCACCTGGCTCACCCAAGGCCAGTGGAGGTGAGAGATGTGGTACCTGGCTTAGCTCATCCAAGACCTGCATGAGGTGAGGAAGGCATTGCCTGGCTTGACCCACCCAAGGGGAGAAAACCAGGGTCTGGCTCAGCCCAATTAAGCCCCAAGTAAGTCACAGATCACAAGTAGACCTATATTTTCCAATTGAAATGGTGAAAATTGGTAAATTGATGACTAGTATGGAGTGGTAGCTGCATGAACCTTTGACAACTGTGTTCTTTGAGAAAGAGCTTGGAAACGGATTCAATGGTGATCTGGACCTTCCGTTAGAATACTGATGTCACAGAATTATCAATGTACACCTAAAGAATACACGCAAAGGTCTACTTGTAATCTGTGAACTACACAGTTTATTGGAACTAAATCTTGGACTATACCCAATTCCAGTTGGAATACAAGCAACTGTGCTCTTTGAAAAAGAACTTTCGAAACGGACCTTATGAGGATCTGGATCGTCCGTTAGAGAAATATGGTCGCAGAACTATCAATATATACCAAAAGAATATAGGTCTACTTGTGATCTGTGACTTCCACAGTGTCTGGAACCACCTCTGGACTATACCCATATTGAACTTGAATACAAGGCAAATTGGATTCTATATATGAAAATTGGTGTCATGTGATGCCAGAAAGCAATTGCACTTTAATAATAATGACTATAGCACTTTGAGCACGGGACACTTTAATTGACTGTTTTTAGAATACATAGGACGCCTGTATAATTGAGGTTGAATTGGTTTGCAATATGTGGTGTAGTTCTTGGTTATGTAACAAACAAGTTGAAATATGAAATTAACTAGTACATGCTTTATTGATTGTTAAATATTAAATTGTGGAGACATTGCTAATACACGGGAAATTTCTCTTCTTGACACCTATCTGGTGACTGGCAATCCTAGTTTAGAGGCCTTTCAAGGAATGGAAAGAGGGAATAGTTGGAAAAAATAGTGAGGGAGGGGAATAAGATGCCCCACAAGTCTTTACAGGCACCTGCTTGTAAACATTATATTTATTTGCTTCATTTATCATTTTGTAAAAGATGCAAAAATGGGTATCAGTTTTAACAGCAACATTCGTCCTGAACTTTGTTAATATATGTATTGTCGAAGGCTTTCACGGCCGGAGAACGATGGTTGTTGTGGGTTTTCCGGGCTGTATTGCCGTGGTCTTGGCATTGTAGTTCCTGACGTTTCGCCAGCAGCTGTGGCTGGCATCTTCAGAGGTGTAGCACCAAAAGACAGAGATCCACACTGTGACACTGAGAGATCTCTGTCTTTTGGTGCTACACCTCTGAAGATGCCAGCCACAGCTGCTGGCGAAACGTCAGGAACTACAATGCCAAGACCACGGCAATACAGCCCGGAAAACCCACAACAACCATCCTTTGTTAATATAGTTTGAAAAGGGCATGACTGTGGTTTGCCTTGAATGTAAAAAAATCCAAAAATAAATCTCATGTTTCAAATCAAACCAGTTTATCAAGAACTCAGAGAATATCCCTAATTTGCTTCTTGTATTTTACACACAAACTGTGCAATGGAGTAACTCTGTTTAGGATTGCACTTGTAAATTAAATTTGAGTCTAGTATTCATGTTAGTGATCTAGCTGTCATACTCTGAACCAGTTAAAGTTTCCAAACAACTTTATGGTGAGCTCCACATATCATCTATAGTATGTGGTAATCAGTGGTATGATCTTTTAAATTGTTTTTATAATATGCATCTAGCCTGAGGATTGTTATAAGATAGGACACAGTGCAATCCTAAAAAGAATTACTCCTTTCTAAACCCATTAATTTCAAGGGGTTTAGATTGAAGTAACTCTTCTTAGGATTGCAATGTAAATATTTTATGCTCTAGTTTTAATTTGCTAGGTTGTTAATGGTTTGTAAATTTGAATGATTTTATATTTTTGTTATTTTATCTTTTGTTATTTACTGAACCGCCTCAAACAGGTCTCAGCAGACGTTGAATATACATTTTCTAAATAAAATAAGTAATCTAGCCTGGATTTGGCAACAGCCACTTAGGCTGGTGGCTGTTCTTTGCCTCCTTGGAAGGAGGAAGGCAGAAGGCGTGCCCTGGCATCCAGGGCTTTAGCATGGTGGGGGGAGGAGTCTGTAGCCTTATCAGGCTTTTCCACCCCCATTGCTCTCAGTTGCATCTCGTGCTCGGCCTGAGCACAGCTCATCTCAAGCTTTCTCAGCCGAGCTCCTCTGAGGCTAGTTTTACTGAACGCCGTCAGGGCTATGTGGCAACAGCTGCCTTGGAGAAGCTGTGATATTCCCCTGCTTGCTACCTTCAAACTCCAGGAGGAGAGCCATGGCTCAGCGCCAGGCTCACTGGTTTAGCAGAGACTTTCTTCTAATTTACTTTGGGGGCCTGTTGTCTATCGGTCAGTAGGGCTAAAGCACGGTTATACTCAGCCCTTGCTATATAGGCACCTCTCCCCCCACCATTGTTTTACTTTGTTGAGAGTGAGTACTTTCAGCAGCAGCGGTTTTGCTGTAGGCCACAGGAGTGAGTTGCTGCTATCTGAGGGGTGGATTAATTCATACTTAATTGCCACAGGCCTAGCAGGGTGGATGCTGGTAGCCCGCCCCCTCGTCTAGGCCTTTTCCTTCCCCTGCCATTAAACTTACTTGGGAGTGAGTATTTCCAGCAGCAATAGCTCTGCCTAAGGCCTTCAGGCAGCAGGGACCATTTGGGGGGGGGGGGTTGGCAGTTTAGTCAGTTGTGTGCAGCCATTTTGAGAGTGGCAAGCAGTGTCCTTAGTCTCCTGGCAGTGCTACCATGTTACGAAGGCATCTACAATATGCAGGGCTCCAAGGGCGGCCATTTTGAGTGTGGCATATGTGTGGCCTGATTTGTCTCCTGTTTACAGCAGTGACAGTAATTTGGTGGGGCTTTTGCAGCTTATCATGTGCTGGAGATGGCCATTTTGAAAGTGGTATTCGGTAGTCTGCCTAGCTTCCTGGCAGTGGTGGCCATGTTGTGAAGGCATCTACAATATGCACAGCTCTGGGGGTAGGCTTCTCTCTAGGCTTCTCTCCACACACCGCCCCACACACAACAGCAACAGTAAGGCCTTATTGCTACTGACCTAGCAGGGTTCTGTATTCCCAGTGTGGATGCTGGTAAGCCCCTCCACAGCTATTAGGCTTTCTCACTCATGCCACCTGATGGCATATTGTGTTACTGCATCTGTTTTTAGCAAGTACTGGGTTTTTGTTCAAAGAAAAAGAGGCACAGAAGGAATAAGAAGTTAACCATTTGATTGAAAGGGCTGCCCCTGCTCCCACCAACGTGCCTCAATCTAGCCACGCTCAGGTAGGCACATTGGGGACAGCCCATGCCACTGGGGTAGCTGCTGGGTGGTCTCACTGGGGTCAGCCTTCCTCCTCTGGTCAGATGCCTGGGTTAGGGGTGTGGCTGCCTGCAGCTTTGCAATCCCAGTCAGGGATGGGGATGGTTGCTCCTTGGGGTACATATTATGGGGTTCCCTGGAGTAATTACAGGGCTGTGCCTTTTTGAGTGCTGCCATTTAGCAATACAGCCATGCCCTTAGGCTATTACCTTACCGCCGCTACAAGGGAAATTTTTTTGCGGGTGAGTATGTGGATGTCTTTACCCTTCTCTTCAGGGACCTGGAGAAGGATAAAGAGGATTTGGATGAGAGGGATAAGGAGCGCCTTAAGCACCACAAGATTGATAGGGCCTGGGCCAATTGGCTACCAGGATTTCTTATTTCCGCTGGAGTCATCACATGTGCCCAACACTGGAGGGTAGCCCCCCTATTCCAGTATATGGATATCATATACAGGGGGTATACTGACTTTGCCAGTGCAACCTGGCTGCAATACGATGAAGAATTTAGAATGTGGGCTGCTCTTAATCCATCGTTGTCATGGGACCAAGTGCACCAGCACTTATGGCTGCAACTGATGGCCCCAGCAAAGTCCAACACTGGGGACGGATCGGATAGTGGGCACATTGTGCAGCGATTCTCTGCATCAACTTCTCCCCCCACCCCCACCTCTGCAGAGCAGTTGGTTCGGCCTCGGCTGCTTTGCTTTGAGTTTACCTCACATTGTGTATGCAGCCAGAAGAACTGCAGGTTTGGCCATGAATGCCCAATCTGCAGGAGACTGCACCCCTTCACTGCCTGCAAATGACAAAAGTCGTTTGCCAAGAGAGGTAGTGGACCTGTGGGGCAGCAGGGTCCTGGAAAAAAGCCCCAAACCAGTATAAGTGAGGGTACTTGAACCTATGTTGGCTGACTACCCTAGGCAGGCTGATGCCCAGTTTTTGTTGCAAGGTTTCCAGTTTGGTTTTTGGATACCATTTCAGGGACCTAGAAGTGCCTTCATGTCACCCAACCTACGTTCATTGGTTGGCATGGAGGAAATTGTTAGGGACAAGATAGCGAAGGAATGTGCCGACGGTAGGGTTTTGGGCCCTTTCCCCTCCCCTCCTGTTCCTAACCTTAGGGTTTCCCCCTTGGGGGTGCTGCCTGAAAAGGTGGCTGGTGAGTACCGGCTGATCCACCATTTGTCTTACCCCAGTGGTTTTGGAAATGACGCAATTCCGGAGCACTTGTGCTCGATGCATTATGCCTCCTTTGACTAGGTGGTCAAAGTGGTTAGGTGGTTTGGCCTGGGAGCGGAGATGGCAAAATGCGACATTAAGTCAGCGTTTTGCCTCCTTCCAGTCCACCTCGAAGACTTTGAACTTCTTGGGTTTGCCTTTGAGGGTCAATTTTATATGGACAGGGCCCTCTCAATGAGGTGTTCCATCTCATGTGCAGTTTTTGAGTTTTAGTACATTCCTGGAATGGGCCTTGCGTCGTAGGCAGTGTTGCCTACGCGACACGGCTCATTATTTAGATGATTACCTTCTGGAGGGGCCTTCACAGTCTGGGCAATGTGCTCATCTTTTGGATGACTTTATCTGCTTTGCAGATGAGCTGGGGGTCCCCCTTGCACATGAAAAAATGGAGGGCCCAGCGACTGTCCTGGCCTTCCTAGGTATAGAATTGGACACAGAACTACAAACCTCTAGACTGCTGGCTGAAAAGCTTCAAGAATTGAGGGCCCGCCTGCAGACCCTTATAGGGAGTTGTAAGGTATTGGAGCTGCAACAGTTGTAGGTCACCTTAATTTTGTGTGCAGGGTGGGAGCGCCTGGTAGAGTTTTTTTAAGGCGCCTCTGTAACGCAATGGGGACTCTTAGGCTCCCCCAGCATAGGATGCGTATCTCTGCTGGTATGAGGGAGGATCTTGAGGTCTGGCACCAGTTTTTGGGTGGCTATAACGGGGTTTCCTTTTGGAGGGAGAACATGTTGTTAGAGGGGACTTACAGGTTTTCTGTGAAGCATCTGGTTCCACGAGATTTGGAGTTTATTTCAGGGGGCTTTGGTGTGCTGCTCGCTGGCCCACCTATTGGGTGAATGCAGTCTGAGTAGAGACCTGACTTTCCTTGAATTTTTCCCAATCTTAGTGGTGGTTTACTTGTGGGGGTGGGAGCTAGCTAACCACTCAGTGCACTTTTGTTGCGAATATGGCTGTGGTTCAGGTAGTGAACTCCCTCTCTTCAAAATCACCCAGAGTCATGAAGCTGGTCCATGCTTTTATGTTGAGGTGCTTGCACCTTAACATATTGTTTTCAACCAGGCATATTCCTGGGGTAAACAATGAGGTGTCAGGCGCCCTGTCTTGTCTGTAGATGGACCTGTTTCAGCAGCTTGTCCCTGAGGCTGATTTGGTGCCAGCCCTGGTGCCCCAGGAGCTGTGGAGGATTGGGAATCCGAGGCCTTCAGGGCCATCCAGTTAGCCCTTGCCCCTAGTACCAGGAAGGCATACGACCTGCAGCAGTTTGCAGGTTTCAGGCTGGAGGTAGGTTTCCGCCAATTGTGGCCTATCCCCGCTGAGCACTTGATGCATTTCTGTGTGGCCCAGAAAGGTAAGGGACACAGGGTCAAGTACATTAAGAGCCAACTGGGTGCCTTAGCTTTCGCCTCCAAAGCCTGTGGCTTTGGGGACACCACTGGGGACTTCTGCATTCAGAAGATGCTGGAAGATTGGGCTTGGGATTCAGCTATGCCCAGGAATGTGAGCCAGCCCAGTTCTCCAGGCATTCTTCAGGATCTGAAAGCAATGTGGTCCATGATTTGCAATTCACATTTTGAGGAGCTGCTGTTCCACGCTGCTTCTCTGATCACGTTTTTTGGTGCACTCAGAGTTAGCAAGCTTGTTCCTCGGTCCCATAAGGATGACTCCGGCCGAGCCCTTATGGCGGCTGATGTTAAATTTAAAGGGGAATAGGTGGTTATTCAGAATACAGCGCTCCAAAATGGACCAACAACGAAAGGGAGTGGATGTTGTACTTGGCCTGTGTGTCCTCACTGATTTGTGCCCTGTGGCAGCACTAAGGAGATATATCAATGCCCAGGGAGAAGCGCAAGGTGTTCTGTTCCACCACGCGGATGGTGCCCCGTTGACAAAATACCAGTTCTGGACAGTCACAGGCAAGACACTTAAGTAGCTTTGCCGGGTGTGTGTGTGTCAAATTTGGAACCCACTCTTTCAGGATAGGCGCTGCATCTATGGCCGCAGCAATGGGCTTCTCAGGGCTCAAAATTCATAGGGTGGGCCGATGGCGTTCTTCTGCTTATAGAACGTACGTGTGGCCTGTGAACAGTGGTCAATTGTTTTGACATTGTTTCTTTTTTAGGTGCTGTGGTTCGACAGGAGAGGCTGTGAATCCTCATCTGTGGCCACAGCATGGTCTTTTGGGCAGTGCACCAAGCAAAGAGGATGCTGATCGGGTCCCAGATTGGACTCAGCCAGTGGGCCACTGTTGAATGGCAGGGCAGAAGAGGCCTGCGCTGGTCTGGGTTGCTGCCACTGTTGTTCAAGGGGAGAAGTGCCCCTCTGTTTCATATCCTGGTCATTCACTTGGGAGGTAACGACCTTGGTCTGATGAAGGGCATGGCCCTGTCATGGCACGCGCAGGATGACTTGATGGAGATTAGTAAGCATCGGCCTGGCGCCCTGAATTTTTGGTCTGCAATGATTCTGCGCTGGGTGTGGTGGGATGCACTGGACCACAAGGCTGTAGAATGGGCTAGGCGGAAGGCCAACAGAGCCCTATTCAAGGCAATGACAGGGGGGTTGGGGATTTATTTGCCCCATCTGCAAATTCAGGCTGAGTTTGCAGACCTCTACTGAGGGGATGGTGTGCACCTCTCTACAAGAGGCAATAGTATATTTTTGAAAGACCTGCAGCAAGGGCTTAGGTTGACCTTAAGCCATTTGTGGGGCATGAAGGCCTAAGCAGAGGTTTGGACTCTGTGGTGGCAGGATTTAAGTTAGGGGAAAATTTGAGTGGGCTGGTGAGCACCCTTGGCACCTCCCTGTTGGTGGGGAATAGGGGTCTGTCAGGAGCAGCTGGCTGCTGTACAGCCCAGAGGACAGACACCCTGGTGGGGAACCCCTGGACAAGCCAGTCTCCCCCCGCTGCTGTACGGCTGGGTGAGGGAGCTTTAAAGGGGTGAACTACTTCGCCTGGCCAGTCCAGGTCCCAGCCATACGATGGATGGCTCACACTCGGGGCAGCAACTGTCTTGCCCAGACAGGTCAGAGTGGAGGTCCAGAAGTGACTCCAGGGCCTGACCTGCACCACTAGTTAGGCCCTTGCCGTAATTGATGTTTGCATGATGTAACTTTAATAAAGCAGCCCATTTTAGAACCCAGTTGTGTCTGCCTGAGGTGGCAAAAGCATAATGGTGGCCTTTCATCCCAAATCATTAGAACACCAAGCATTAAGTTTCATGGCAGAGGGTTATAGCCAGTTTGATGTAGTGGTTAAGAGAGGCAGGACTCTAAACTGGAGAACCAGGTTTGATTCCCACTCCTCTGTTTGAAGCCAGCTGGGTGACCTTGGGTAAGTCACAGCTATCTTAGAGTTCTCTCAGCCCCACCCACCTCACAGGTGATTGTTGTGGCGATAATAATAACATACTTTATAAACCGCTCTGAGTGGGTGTTAAGTTGTCCTGGAGGGCAGTATATAAATTAAATGTTGTTGTTGTCGTCGTCCCTAGGATCATCTTCTGATGCTTCCCTCAGTACCAAACAGGAGTGGAACTAACTGAGCCACAAAGCCTTTTACATGCCATCCCTTGGCTTGTTTTTCTTACTGTGATTTGTTCTTATTGACTTTTTTTTGTCTTGCTTAGTTTTCTTTTATTGTTTATTTGTGAACAACCTTGAGTCACTTTAGAGAGGCAGCGTATAAATTTTCTAAATAAATACAGTCAATCAAAGACATGTGATCCATAAGATACCAGGGTCAAAAGTACCAAGTAGAAGAAACAATGTAACTGAATTTAAAAGGTATATTCACTGAATGATAATGGTATATTTTAATCAGCCCTTGATGTACTCTACTCGGTATATATATGGAGATGAAGGGATTTTATATTGTACTGGCATTTATCCTACAGCAGAATTTGAATGCCTTCTCCAGTCTATTCCCTTATGAACCTATCTGACCAACATGGTCATCTTCTGAAGCCCTGCTTTAAGTGCTTCCATGTTCTGAGATTAAGTGAGTAGCAGCAACCCAGGAAAAGGCATTGTCTGTCATTGCACCAAAACTCTGGAATTCTTTCCCAGGGAGACTTGCTTGTTCCTTTCTGTTGCTACATTCCGCCAGTGGGTGGAAACTGTTTTTCTTTCATTTAGCATTCCCTCAATGATTCCTTCTTCCTGCCCTGTGTTTTAATTGTTGTTTTTGTGTTTTTGTATTTTAGCTTTGGTTTTAATTGTTTTAATATATTTTGCTACTTTAATAGTTTTTAAAATGTGATTTAATTATGTATGTTTTTTAAATATGCTATGTGCCTTGATGAGGGTAGAAAGATGGGGTATAAATTCTGTAAACAAACAAACAAACAAGGTGCCTTCCTCTGAAACAAAACCCCCTGATGTTGGAGGAAGGGTCCTTAGATTGGAGGAAGGCTTCATGCTTGGCTGAGAGAAGTAGAAAGATACAGGCCACTATTGGTTAATATTTTTTAACTTTTGGATTTTTCTGCAAATCTGGAGGTTCTCTGAAGTTGTTAGAAACATCTCCCCTTTCTATACCTGTACTCATTTTGTGAATTAATGGAGTAATCTGGTTATTTAATATTCACATCTTCATCTGAGCACTCATAATTTTTCTTCTCTGTATCTGTCTGATCTTAATTTGTTAATAAACTTTGAATGAAAATAAACTCAGTCTGGATTGCAAGTTTATGCTTATATATATGCCTGGTTCATTAACATTGTTTGTAATGGAGCATGCAATCATAAACTTTTTTACAGCAGTAATCAAATGAGAAACATCATCAGATTTGCAAAGTACTACATCTCAATTGGAAAGATTGGCCAAAACAGTAAAGAAATTACAGATCCTAAACTGGCTTTGACAGTTTTGAAGTGCTGCAATTAAAACATAATGTTTCAACCTAAATTGTTTAAGGCATCAATGATATGTATACACTAAATAAGCAACAAATACTAAAAGTGGCAGGGTTCAAATTAATCACTAAAGCTGCAAAATACTAAACTCTTGAGATTAAATAAAGATGATTTTGGTTAACTAGTAACACTCCCAGGCACATGATTAAATAGTCTAAGTTAACAATGCCTGTAAAATTTAATAGGTAAAATAAAGGAACAAGACAAATTCCAAAAGGGTAGCTGTGTTATTCTGCTGCCTAAAATAATAACAATGATGCTTGCAGCGCCTTAAGCTAATGAATTGATCGTGTTATAAGTAGAGATGGGCACGATCCGCATTACGATCGAAAAAAAACCACGATAATGGTGATTGCGCGATCGGGACCTGGCAGATCATGCTCGGACACAGCCAATGACCCAGCGGTCAGGAGTGGGGCTGGATCAGGGCTTGATCGGGGGGGTTGTGCTTGGATCGGAAAGCCAGACACTCATGCGCCAGCAATCTATTCCCCTGGCAATGGAGCCAGGGGAATGCCTGAGCTGTGTTTCCCCTCCTTCTGTCACCCTGGAAACCCGAATGGAAGCCCACCTTTCCTTGATCAGCAGGGCTTCCTTCCAACCACGGAGCAGCAAAGCAGTCACCAGCTGGGAGAAGACACCCAGGGGACGGAGGGGGAAGGGGGTGTTCTGTAGCCATGGGCACTCCAATCTCATCCCTGCAAACCCTGATAGGCAGCTCTGACGGCCAAACACAGACAGCCAAACACAAACACAGATGCCGCCGGTATCAGCCACCATTCCTGTATCGCTGGGAACAGCAGGGCGCCCCTCTGCTTTTGCCTCCACGATCCACGATCCACGGATTGCAAACGGGAGATGACCGGTATGGATCGTTAATTCGGGATCATCACCAGCGCCAATCCACGATAAGCTTGATCAGTATTTTTTTTGGATTGTGCCCACCTCTAGTTATAAGTAGACATGGGCACGAACAGCAGTACGAATGAAAAAAACCCCACAAACAGGACGCTCGGCTGCTCGTGAATGGGCCATTCGTGAGGCGCCACTTCAGCTGAACAGGTGGTCGTCGCAAGCCTCGTTTGTTGCGCTCAGCCACCATTCGGGAAGCCAGACACTCAGGGGCCTTCAATCAATTGCCTCAGCAACAGAGGGAGGGACTGCTTGAACTCTGTCTGCACTCCCTCTATCTCCCCGGACACCCCAATCAAAACCCAACTTAGCCTGATGGGCAGGTCTTCCTTCCAAGTGTGGAGCTGCAAAATCGGTTACAATCAGTAACGTGGGAGCAGACACCAGGGGGGAGGGAGGGAGGAAGGAGGGGGGTGTTCTGTGGCCATGGGAACTCCAATCTCATCCCTGCAAACCCTGTTAGGCAGTTCTGACTGCCAACTACAGACCTCCGGCATTTCTCAATGAGTCCTCAGCTTATAAAAGGGCACTGCACTCCCAGTTCTGGCTTTCACTTTCAGCAAGCAGTGGAGTGGGACAGAGCTGTTGATAGCCTTTTGGGAGAGAGAGAGAGGGAGAGCGCATTGGAGCTGGGCTTTTTTCTGTGTGTGGTGGGTGGGATAGGGAGCTATCCCCTCTGGTTCCAGGCTGCTGCCAGGCCCTGGGGCCAAGCTCAGTGGGCACCTCGGCTGAGGGCTCACCCTGATTATTACTGCCTGATCTGATCAGGTATGTGGGAGTTCTGAGCTAGGGCTTTAGCCCCAGCCTCTGGTTCCAGGGCTGCTGCCAGGCTCTGAGGCCAAGCTCTGTGGGCACCTTGGCTGAGGGTTCACACTGATTATTATTAGTATCAATATCAGTGCCTGATCTGGTGGTCAGGCTTCTGTGTGTGCTGGGCTAGGGCTCTAGCCCCAGCCTCTGGTTCCAGGGCTGCTGCCAGGCTCTGGGGCCAACCTCAGTGGGCACCTTGGTTGAGGGCTCACACTGACTATCATCATCATCATCATCATCATCATCATCATCATCATCATCATCAGTGCTTGATCTGGTGGTCAGGCTTCTGGGTGTGCTGGGCTAGGGCTCTAGCCTCAACCTCCGGTTCCAGGGCTGCTGCCAGGCCCTGGGGCCAAGCTCAGTGGGCAACTCGGCTGAGGTCTCACCCTGACTAGTATTATTATCAGTATCAGTGCCTTATCTGGGCCGTTTCCAGACGGCCCCCCGCCTCGCGAAACGTCGCGCATCGTCGCGCGTCGTTGCGCAGAAAACGCGAAATATCGCGTTTTCTCGCGCTAGTTTTGCGCGACGTCGCGCAAAACTCGCGCAAGAAAACGCGATATTTCCCGTTTTCTGCGCAACGACGCGCGATGACGCGCGACGTTTCGCGAGGCGGGGGGCCGTCTGGAAACGGCCCTGGTCAGGCTTCTGGGTGTGCTGGGCTAGGGCTCTAGCTCCAGCCTCTGGTTCCAGGGCTGCTGCCAGGCTCTGGGGACAAGCTGGTTGGGCACCTCGGCTGAGGGCTCACAGTGTTTTCTCCTTTTCTGTTCTCCTTAATTCTAGCTTGGTGGCACAATGAGTCTTTATGTTGTGTTGGCTGCCAAGGGTGGCTGTGTGGTGAAGTGTGATGGCAGTCCTCTTGGTTAACTTGTGGAAAGCAGTAATGGGTGTGGCTCGGGGGCAGCAGAGAGTACTCCCACTCCCCCATATTCACCTGTGAGGGCTGTGGAGGAGGCCAAAGAGGTCTTTCCGCTGGGGGGAGAGGATCTCTCTCAACATTTTGAGGAGGAGGTGGGTGACAGATCCCTGAAGGAATGGTTTGTGTTTTATGAAACATCCCTCCCGTCCCCATCCCAGGAATGAGTCCCTCGACTTCTGTCCTTTCCGCAAAAGCAGGAAAGGCTCTTAATAGTGAGTAGTGTCTGCTCAGGTTAGGTTTCTGAGTGGTGGGTAACTGCACCAGCCCCACTCAGTTCTCAGGTCTGCTTCCAGTCTGTTCCTAGTGACCTCTCCTGTCCTTTCTCTCCCATCCTTTCCATGAAGGCAGGAAGGTGGTTCATGTCTGCACATTTGATCATCACTCACACAGTCCCCCTTTTCTCCTTCTACAAACCCTTTGGAGACCTCTGCTGTCCAGTCCATCCCATGCTTTCCATGAAGGCAAGAAGGCGGTTGGTGTCTGGCGGTGCCGCCCAAACTGTTATGAGTAGTGCCCGTACTGCCTGCACAGGTGAGGTGTCTCGGAGTAGTGTGGAACTGCTTTGCCCCCCCCCTCATTTCTCGGGGCTGCTGGTTCCTCTTTCTACCTCTCCCTCTGTAGAACCACTCCGACACTTATGAAATGACCTCTCCTGTCCTGCCCATCCCCTTCTTTCCCTGAAGGCAGGTCGACGGGTCATGTCAGCCGCTGCTTTACGAGGGACTATCATGTTACTGCTGCCTCCTTGGTCATGAAGGACAGCTCGGCTGTGATTGCACATCTGCTTGTACCGTATAGGGATACAGCACGGTTGCACAGTATGGTGGCTCCCCTGTCAATGGGACTGACTGGACCCCTTTGAGCTGGGGGGGGGATGTGTCCTGCAACTCCCGTCCTTTCCACAAAGGCAGGAAGGTGGGTGATGGCAGCTGCTGCTGTTGCCCTATTTCTTCCTCTCCCTCTCTGGGGCCACTCTGACCCCTCCCAACTACCTCTCGCTTGGGAGCTTTCCAGTTCCTGGTCCATATCTCTCCCTCTCAGGTACTGCCATGAGTCCCTTCCCAACCACTTGCACCGTCGCGTCCCCTCCTTTCCATGATGGCAGGGAGGTGGTTGATGCCACCAGCCACTAATTTGGGTTCTTCCCGTCCCTCTTGCAGGATCTTCCAGGTATGGATCATTGCTCTGCTTGGATCCCCTTGTTCCCCCTCTCCCTGACCACTTCGTGTTCCCTCTTTCCTCCTTTCCCTCTCACATGCTGCCACGAGTCCCTTCCCAACCACTTGCACTTCCCCATCTCCTCCTTTCCGTGATGGCAGGGAGGTGGTTGATGCTAGCAGCCACTAATTCGGGTTCTTCCTGTCCCTCTCGCAAGATCTTCCAGGTACAGCTCATTGCTGTGGCCGGATCCCCTTGTTCCCACTCTCCCTGACCACTTTGTGTTCCCTCTTTCCTTTTGCCTCTCAGGTACTGCCACAAGTCCCTTCCCAACCACTTGCACCGCCCCGTCCCCTCCTTTCCATGATGGCAGGGAGGTGGGTGATGCCAGCAGCCGGTGATTTGAGGTCTTCCTGAACCTGTCCCCCTTTCCCCCTTGACAATTTCATGGTCCCTGTTTCTCCCTCTCCCTCTGCGGAACCACACCGACCCTTAGGGGACTTCTCTTATCTGTCCTGTCCACCCTGTCCTTTCTGCAAATGCAGGAATGTGGTTGGTTTCTCCTGGTTCCGTCTGAGCAACAGGGGCAGCTCAGCTGCTGTTGTGCATATGGTAGTGTGACACAGTGCCCTCTGCCCATTGCACTGGCTCTCCCCTCTGACCAGGTGGAATTGGTCCTGCCATGACTCACGTCCTTTTCATGAAGGCAGGATGGTGGGTCATCTTGGAGCCAGTCTCTGCTTCAACACTGCAGGGGTGTCCAATGCTTCATGCATGTCCAGCTGGTGTGCTTTGTCCGGACTGTACACCACATGAGGAGCGGACAACACTGTAGGCCCCGATGCCGTAAAGTATTCCATCTGGTGAACATACGTCGGTGTCTGACCTTCCATGTTGTGTGTTTGTGTGCACGAGGCCTCCACATACACCAACTTGTCTTGCTGGAGGATTTTCTTAGCAGATTGTCGCTGGGTCATTTTGGTCTGTGGTGGCCAACGACATCACCCACCTATTATACCTTCCAGAAGGCACCCTCCAGGAGGCCTTGCAGGCAGGCACATAGGGGGTGCTGCCAGCAAGCTGCGAGGCTCCCTCGCCCCTGACATGGGAGGTGACCCACCACTGCCTCCCCAAACCTGCCAGGCCTGGTGGCCGCAGTCATCAACCGCCTTGCTACGTGAGCAGATAAGTGTCCTCCCACCTGGAGGCCTGGTGAGTGGGCACATGGGGGTGCCACCTGCAAGCGCCCAGACCCCCTGCCCCCAAGAGGGGAGGCAGCCCACCACCACCTACCCGAGCCTGCCAGGCCTGGCGGTTGCAGTCATCAACCACCTAGCTGCGTGAGCGGATAAGTGTCCTCCCACCTGGAGGCCTGGCTGGTGGGCACATGAGGGGTACTGCCATTGAGCAGCCAGACCCCCTGCCCTCAAGAGGGGAGGCTGCCTTCCATTGCCTCCCTGAGCCCACCAGGCCTGGCAGCTGTAGTCATAATCCACCTTGCTGCATTAGCGGATAACTGTCTGCCCACCTGGAGGCCTGGTGGGTGGCACATGGGGGGGCCACCAGAGAGTGGCCAGACCCCCTGCTCCCAAGAGGGAAGGTGGCCTGCCACCACCTCCCTGAGCTTGCTAGGCCCGGTGGCCTCAGGCCTCACCCACCTTGCCGCATGAACGGATAAGTGTCCTCCCACCCGGAGGCCTGGCGGGCGGGCACATGGAGGTGCTGCCAGTGAGCGGCCAGACCTCCCAACCCCAAGAGTGGAGGCAGCCCACCACCACCTCCCTGAGCCCGCCAGGCCTGGTGGCCGCAGTCATCAAACACCTTGCTTTGTGAGCAAATAAGAGTCCTCTGGCCCAGAGGCCTGGTGGGCAGGCACATGGAGGGTGCCGCTGGCCAACCCCCCCCCCCATGAGAGGGGAGATGGCCTATCTTCAGTTCCACCACATGGGGCTAAAGTGAACTGGAGAGGGTGACTTCATTTGTATTGAATGGGAGTTTCCTGGGGGCGTTGAATTCGGGAATGTATAACTCCGAGATCCATACTGCAATCTTGACCAAACTTGGTTGATGGCTGGATAAGAGCCTGCTGCACATTCCTTGTGAATATAGGCTCTCTAAGTGCTAATGGGGCAGCTCTAGTGCCAATGAACACCAAACACCAAACACGTTTATTAATGTGACCTGTTCGGTTCCATTCATCTGTTCATGTTCGTCGTCGGGAATGAACACCGAACAGCCTGTTCGAGTTTTCCCCCCCTTTCGTGCTCATATCTAGTTATAAGCTTTGTGACCTAAAGTCCATTTTCCACATACCTTGTCCTTTTGATGTCAAAAAGTTTGATTTCTCAGACCATTGTTCATGATGGATATACAAACAGTGGAAACATTCTAGCTATCATCAAAAACACACCATATGGTCCAATGTCCTGTACTGAACCACATAAAGACTACTGGTGGTGGAGGATAATAAAAGGAGTCTGCAAAATGAGGAGAGAATAGGTGGAACCATTACTCCTTCTTAAGAAAATGTAAGTGCCCTGAAGTTTTTAAAAATATTGTTGGAGTTAGCCCGTTGTCTAAATCTAAATAAATAAATGCACAACCAGGTCCTGAGATACAATCACACCTGTGTCAGTCTTTCAGACAGGAGCAAACACCTGTATAATTTACTCTAAGTATCTCTAAAAAAACAGTTCTCACCTGGAAAAGTAAATAGAAGGTTGACAGAGCTTGTCAGATAACAAGCAGTCACCTTCTACAAGATAATCCCCAGTAAGGAAACGAGAGAACATCACTGGTTGTGAAATATAACACAGTTTAAATGTCTTCAGTGCATCATCTGAAGTCTACAGCCTTTGTGGAAAGATAACAATTCCTCATAAGCCTTCAGAAAAAGTAGGCCTTGTTTACATATGGTCCCCCATAACCAGAAGCAATTAATTATCCCATCTCTTAGCCCAAAGGTTCTTGAAGTAAAGGGTTCTTGTTACCCTCATTCTCCATGGGCAAAACCAAAGTTAGCAGATGAACCTTTTGCCTTCACTGACTTTTATCTGCCATGTGGATCAGTATGGAACAGTGCTAAAAATAATGAGTCTGGATGGGGGAAAACTCACATTTAACTCAGCCATGAAGCTTGTTGAGAATTTCCATCTCTTAACCTACCTCAGAAAGTTCTTATGAGGAAAAAATAGAATTTATATATTACAGCTGTAGAAAAACCAAGTGTGGGTTGGTTGTGTCAGTGTGTTTGTGTGTGTATGTGGGGGGGGGGGTCCTAGCCTGCCTGATCCAAGCCTTGCTGCCTCAGTGATAGCCTTGGTGTTTCTCTCCTCCGTCTGGCCACCCAACTCCATGTTCACTGCATCAGTGGAAGTGGGATGGGTAGTGACGTTTGCCTCCACCTCAGCCCGCCTGATCACTGGTTTGCTATTGCTACCATGATGGCAGTGGCAGCTCTCCACTCATCTGACTCTTCATTAGGCACCTCAGTGGAAGTGGCAGAAGTGGCAGGGCATTTCCCCCACACTTGAGCCCACTTGAGCCTTGTGGCTTCTCCCGCAAAGCTTATGGCTGACTGACTTCATGTTTGCCACCTTAGTGGCAGCACTGGTTCAGCCTGGCCAAACCCTTTTAAAGTTGCCAGACTGCCTATGGATATCCAGGCCCCACCTCTGCTCCTGCTTGCCAGACCTTCAAAGGCAACAAAGACAGCAAAGTTGTGTCAAGTGCAAATGTAATATACTTTTTGGAGGGAGGGATTTAATGTACTCCTCAATTTTTTTCCAACTTTTCACATTTTTCTGCAAACCTGGGGGTTTTATAGCCAAGTGGCCTGGATTGGCAGATTTAAGTACCCACATGTTGGGACCAGTTGGTTTTTAGATATTTCAGATTTTTCTGCAAACCTGAGTCTTTTTTTAAGTTTGTAGAAAGATCTGTCTTGTTTGTTCATGGCTCCAGCCTCCAGATTTAAGTATCCACAGTTCTGCCCACGCTGATAATTAGATATATTGATGTACACACATACAGATACATGCACCAAAAATATACCGCAAGAAAATGCCTTTTTAAATTGGATTTCAAATATTACTGGAATGGAAGGTCTTTAGTTTTAACAATAAGGGTTGAGTAATATTGTTTATACTTACTATATACAACCAGATTGTGTTGAGAAGGCATTGTGGGTCAGTCATATTTTATATTAAAATTATGTGGCACTGCAATAATGCCTAATGTCTGGTTAAATTGTTCATTTTTCATTCCTCTTACTTTAAAATGAAAGCTGAGCTCCATAACTCTACTATGAATGACAGTGAAATAGGAGCTATAATACTCTCAGAAGGACTGTATTTCTGTCTAATGGTGAAATATGGTGGTGTTACAATGGTAAAATATGATAGTGTTACATATAGTTAATATTGCAGATTAACAACATGTTATTACATTATTTATGTGTTGTTTTAAGATTGTTTACTGATTAGGACATGAATGCAAATTATTGCTGCGGCTTGCATACACAAATGAGCTCTAAATCATGCTTTTTGAGGTTCCTTCTTTTACTTATACATGACTCTGTAGATGTGCTTCTGAGACTTCTTGTCTTGCTGTGTCAAATGTTGCATATACTTTTATGCTAATAACCTTCTTCAGATATTCAAGATTTCATATGTTGTACTAATCTAGAAGTGAGTGGAAATGCCCTCTGATGTACTTACATCTAGATGATTTACAACTGGTTTCTCAATGCAACACCTTATCCTCCCCTCCCTGTAACTTTGGATCTGTAAAGTGATTGCACACTTCATCTGATGAAAGCTTCTGCTAGAATGAATTTTATTTGTCTAAAGTGCCACTGGACATCTGTTTTATTTTGCTGCAAGAGACTAATATGACTATCTTCTGGAATTATCCTGCTGTATGTGTACAGCATGTGAAATTTTGAAAGCTTTAACATGGCTTTTGATGCAGTCATATACAGTGTATTCTGTTTTGCATAGGTTGATTTATGTGATTCTTGCTCAGGCTTGATGGATTTCATATGTTGCTGCTAAATTGTGGTTAGTGTATGTGCATTGCATTTGGCATTTATTCTGTTACATGCCATCTTTATTGCACAGTCATTTTCAGTGAGTCAGATTCCATTCTGCTTCCCATGATCTCTAGAGTTCCGCACGTGCAAGAGAGTAATGGGATGCAGAATCAAATTTTGTCAGTCTTTCCCCTGAGTTTTTCCCTTGCGGACATACCATTCTCTTTTTCGGCCATTTTTTAAAAAATTAAACAAGTGGGGTAGTAATGCTGGAACATTCCTTCTAATTTGTAAATTCTGAATCTAAAAAACTCTGCCCAAATCTTCTTGACTAACACACAGGAAAGTTTACAGAGAAGGATCATAGCACTGCATCCACCTCTCTGAAAAAGTCTGTGGAAACCTCTCTCTCTCTCTCTCTTCAGCTCTTCAAATTCCTTTTGTGCTTTTTAAAAATTAAACAAGTAGGGTAGTAATGCTAAAACATTACTACACTAATATTTCTCCTCATTTCTAAATTCTTAATCTAAAAAACTCATCGTGGCTGGCACACAGGGAAGTTTTCAGAGAAGGATTGTAGCTCTGTATCCTCTTCTCTTAGTCAGCTATGGAAACTGCTGCCTCCCTCCCCACCTTTCCACACATGTCTTTATTTTTTCCTTCTCTTTGGTATTAGGAAAAGCCTGAAACAAGCCCCAAGCAAATGAGCATCCAATCCCCACCCCCTTAGGGGAGAGTCGCAACACTGTGAGACATTCCTGCATTCTACTCCTTTAAGCACAATATGTGTCCCATTCCCTGATGACAACCCACATTTCCTACTGATCACTTCTTGGGTTTCCTCCCCCCCCCCCGCTTTCTTTACAACTGGGGCTCATGTTTGAAAATAAATAACTGGTGGGCATGAGACTGCTCAATCAGCAAATACGGGGAGAAGGGGTTGGTGGTAAACAAACTGGGCTCCAATATTGCGTGTGTGTTACTACACACACTCTGAAATTAAAAAAATACACCAACTCCAGCCCCCATAAAAGGAGACTTGAAACAGATGCTTCTCAAGTCATCTGGAATAAGAAAGCAGACACCAAGGGCATGCAGTGCAGAATGCTAGGAGTCCAAGCTGATTCAGCACTTCTTAGTGTGAATACTCAGTAGTGTGCTCTTAAAGTGTGCCATGAGGAATGGGCCTTTGTTTCTTATTTTTTGGTGAATTTGGTCCATTTTCCTGCTTGTTTTTTGTTATCCTCGCTCTCTACTGTTAGAATGAGTTAATACATTGGCTTGGGCTTTTTGAATGTATGGGTCTGCTTTCATCTCAGGCCTGTTTTCAAAACAACAGAAAGGCCTGTTTTTCCTGCAACTGACTGCCAAGATTGAGACAATGTTGTTTACTCTGGACAGAACTGAAACGTCCAAGAGTCTGAAAGCATGTTTGGCTGGGCAAAAGTTGAAATGACAGAAAGACGACTACTGGAAACAACCTGAGGAGAATAGGGAGTCCAGATCAATGAAAATGCTTTGCTTTTTGTTGTTTAAATAAATACATTTTAATTAGTTCTGGTGAAATAAAGCAAGCAAGCAAGAAAATACTTTTAAAGGCATAATCTCAATATACAATGTAGGACTGATTAAACAGTATAACATGACAAGTCAGAATTCAGTAGTGCATATAAAGAAGCCTGGGTCAGGGTCCAAGGAGATGAAGGCAGCCTCAGAAATGTGAAAGGGTAGGAGAAGAACCTTGCTAAGAGAATGTAATGAGGCAAAGTATGACTCTTTCATAGGAATAAAACGTTTACTATTTAGGGAGAAATCCCATTCATATTTGAAAGCACATTAATACTAAAGGGTTAATGATTGAAGTAATTTATAGAGAAGGGAGAAATTATAAATAGCTAGAATAAAATGTGATCTTGCAAGACAAACAGTGAGAAAACATACAGCACTCACTCTGTTTGGAATCCCTGCTTTGTAATCATACTTCCTTTGGGAATGTGTTTGAGCTACAGATAATGTGTCCCCTGCATATTTCCTAGGTATTTATATTACTAGCTAATAGACTTGAGTGTACAAAAAGGGGATAGCTCTCATATTTTTGAGATGCCTTCTCAACAGGCTTGGATAAAAGTCAAGGAGAGTCTTGAGTTAGGTTAGGTTTCTGAAATGACCTAAGTGGAACTTTGATTGAGACATACGTGTGGGGTTTCCATGTTTTTATGCAAAGAATGTATGTTACATTTCAACATGTCTTTTGGGAGGAGCCATGTAGCTTTGGTGCATGTAGCTTTGTTGTGGGAAAATTTAGAGTTTGATGATATGCTTGTTAAGCTGAGTCCATGAGAAGTGGATCTGGAATTAAAGTATAAAAAAGAGGAGAATTGCTGGCATGGGCAAAAAGGAGATCTCTTTTTCCTTCAACCTCTATCTCTCATTTTTCCATCTAGGTACCTTCTCCATCCGTACTGAACAAATGCAAAGCTTGCTGATTTGGAGATCCTCCAATGTAGCTGATCTTTGAGCAGCTTCTCTCTGACATTGTAGCTCTCTCTCTCCCCCATCTTGACTGGTATATTATTGCTTATAACTAGACATGGGCACAAACAGCATTACGAACAGAAAAAACCAACGAGCAGCCTAATCTGCTGTTCTCAAGCAAGCTGTTTGTGAGGCCCCATCCTAAATGAACAGGTGGTCGTTGCAAGCCTTGTTTCGTTGCCTTCGGCAGCTGTTCGGCAAGCCAGACAGTCTGGCACCTGCAATCAATCCCCTTGGCAACCGGAGGCAGGGAGGGACTGAACTCTGTCTGAACTCCTTCTGGCTTTCCTTCTGGCTTTAACCCTTCAAAGTACTTCCAGCAGAGAGTCCCGTTTTTGCCACTGTGAAGAGAAAATGACAGCCAATGGGGAGACGCATGGATCATGCCGTTCCTGAGGTGCAATCTCTCTGAAACTTGGGGGGGTCTTCAGAGGACAGTGAGGACTATGTCCCCTGCAAATTTGGTGGGTATTAAACATGGGGGAGGTCAGTTTGTGGGGTGTTTAAAGGGCCCTGCCCCTTGCATATAGCAGGAAAGCAGGAGGCACCGGAGCATGTGTTGAAATGGTATTCATGCACACACCCTGTAGGCCTCAATGATGTTCTTCCAGTTCAAAATGCTATTTTTGGGACAATTTTGCCTCCACTGAGACTCATGTCTGTTTTTCAACCACAAGTGACATCATCAGAACCTTCAGAGCATGTACAAGGACAATGGATTGCCGCCCCCCCCATATGTCTGCAACACAACCCCCTACCCCCTGTTTTGGAGGTAAGAGAGGCTGGCAACCCTAACAGATCTAGTACTAGGCCAGGCCCAATTATATTTTTGGAATGGCTTAATATCAAGGAAGCTGATAAATTTTGAAAAGTCTCTCATGTGAATATTTGTTGATCCTATATATTAATACAGTTCCATAAAACTACATATGACTTCATGTCCAATTCTCTTTTCCCTGGAAGTATAATTTTTCTTACATAGGATTCAGAGATTCTCTTTTATGGGAGTGCCCACCAGCTTAATGAAGCATTGCCTACAGTAACACCAGACAGTGATCCTAAATATAAATTACCCTAAGGTCTCATGTTTAACTTGAACAAGCAAGGGCCTTATATGTGTACCATTTGAGTAATAGCAACTGGCTCATGGAGACTGGGTGGGGGGTGGGGGGGACAAACCTGGAAGGGACATTATTGTGCTGACCCAAGTTTCAGGATTTACCTACACTCTATGGTTTTACCATGGTTTCTCCACAATGCTGATTTTCCCACACACCCCTCACTTTCCTATCAAGTGGTGGCAAGGATGAGAGTCTGCTTGTGAGACCTAGCAGCCCTAATCAAAAGAAACCCTGTGTAGATGCTGCTATTGGCTGATCACTATCTTTAATCACAGAATAAATCTTTCCTTTTTCAAGTTTGTATTTGTTAGAGATGGGTATAATACAGCCACGTGTAGAATGGGAAGGGAGAGAAAAAGAGTGAGAAAGAGAGAGACAAATCAATGTACATGTCACACTCTCCTCTAAACCTAGTATATGAAGGGTATCATAGGACTATCTCTCTGACACCCATCCCTTCCTCTGCACTTAGTTCATTGTTTGCATGCTGTACCATTTCAGGGACTGTGAAGTAAAACTGTATTTGTTAAACCTTCTTTTGGTAAGACCCACATTTTGGTTGGTCCAAAAAGGTAAATTCCTATCCTTCAAGAGCCCTAGAAACATGGATGCCAAAGGACTAAGCAGTTGGTCATCCTGGTCAAAATTGTTACTTGAACTTGGAGAGACTTTCTGGATTAGCTTGCTTCATGAACCTGGAATGGGGAAAAGGGAGGTGGGGAACCTGGCCTTTTCTCCTATATGCATGTCCAATGGTCACTCTGTAGGCTGACCAGAGACACTTTTGTTTTGATAATGTTTAGGTTTTACCTCAGGTGGTGGCAGGAGGAAACCTACCAAACTTTTATCTGTTAGGTCCAAAGAGGGTTGGGGTGAAAGCTGAAAACACAGCTTGAGTCACAGAAACACAGGGGTCTCCACAGAGCAGGCTTATCTCACTCATGCTCAGCAGACTTGACCTAGAGTCTCTCTACACAAGACATCTTACACAGGGATGCTCAAGTGACTTACTTTCTGTGTGGTCTTATATTCAAGTGGACTGTCTCCCTAGCAGTGCATGTGTATCCACAGTGGGAGAATAAGTGTAAGATTTTTCACTTGACCGCCCCTATGTAAGATGTCTTGTGTAGACAGACTCCTAATGTATTTATAACTGTGTTGACCATCAGATTTTGGATGCAGCATGTTGCAAAAGAAAAACTGATGAATAGATGCTACTATATATAACCAAACAAGTGTAATTATTTAAATTTGTTTCACTTGCACATAATAGAATCATAAGATAACAAGGGAAATTAATTCATTTTGTGTTCTTTAGTATGAAGCAATTCCCTTTTTGCTTCTGGAACCTCCATTTATCTCTCAAGCTAGGTCTCTTGCCAGTCATTCCCCATGCTAGGAGAATCTTTTTCTAGTACAAGTGTGTTTGTCTGACTATGATGAAGTGTGAATGATATTTGCCTGTCACTCCTTTCCTCTCATTCTCTTTATCACGGCAGCTTTCTGCATCTTCCCTGGAGCAGAAAGAAAGCATTTCTCTTTGATTCCCCCCTTCTTTGTTTGTTTTTGTTCCATTTATTTTCATTTATACCACTCTCTACTCTGCCATAAGAAATGGAGTGCCGGAGGAGAGACAGTAGCATCAATTGTGTAGAGCAGTAGATAATTGAAAGGGTTCAGGTGGGAAGTCAACAGCACCCCAGGGGCTGAAGTCATGTGGCCTAATGAAAGCCAGAGCTGGATTGTGGCAGCTCCTAGGAGAGAGATCTGCATTGCTCTTTGTCATAGTTCTCTTTGTTAGTAACTGTTTGATCTCCTTGCCATACAAATGAGAGCTGGCAGATTGGAATGTCTGGAAGCCTGGGCAGGCAGAAGAAACCACTGAGTTCTTCTTGCCCCCTCCCCCGTGAACCTGGCAAGCAGCAAAGGCACTGCCTGCAAAGAAATACAGCTATTGAAATCCTGAGACTGCTTTTAGCTCTCAAGAGTTGAAAACTATACATTTAAATTTAGGATTGTTTTGAATTTCTTGTCCTTTCTGAAATTTCCAGCTTCAATTTTGTTCCTTCATTATACAAATGAACCTCAGCATATATTTATGTGTATTATAGAATACAATCCTGTACAGAATAGAAATGTAAGAATGAAAAGAGGAGAACTGAAACCTTGACACAAATGGGAAAGAAATAGGGAGAACATATACTTATATACCTAATTTCAAGATGTAATCCTAAAAATATTTACTTGGAATTGGGTCCTACTGAACCCAGTGAGATTTGGTTGTGTAAATTGGGATTAGGTTGCTGGATTTCATATTCTGGTTTAAGAGGAAGCCAGCAGAATTTACAGTTCTGTTAAACCTAAAGATGCCCACTGCCAAATCCAATTAATAGCCAGTCTGCCAATAATTAAAAAGAACTATTTGGTTTCTAGATTATCAATGCCAGTTCTGGATTTTGGAGAATATGGCCACCTGTTCAAAAATTGTTATTGGTTGTTGTTATTTCAAGATCTTTGTCTATAACAGGAGAAAACAAGTGGGGAACCAACAAACTATCACACTTTATGCATTTTGTATCTACATGTCTGTGAGACTGTCACATCCTACACATTTTTTCATATATATATTTTGACATATGAAATCATTTTCTGAACTCTTTCTGCAGGGGTATGAATATACCTTATATAACTTAGAATGTATATCAGTCCTTCCTTCTTTCCCACCTTCCTTCTTTCCTTCCTTTTTGGAGTTCGATAATATAGGTGTAATTTATAACCTCTGAAAATATTTTTTGAACTTAGGAGTTGCAGTATTTACTTGGAAAATTCATAGCACAATGTCTGGTTGGGTTTTGGATTGTGATATGTGGTATGTGGACTTTTTAAAGGTTTCTCACAATTTTGGATTACATGTAATAGTGCTAAAATGAAAAGGCTTCCAAATGTATGCATCATGGCATCTCAAAGTATAACCAAGAAACTGAATATTTTGGGGGTTACCCAGTATATGTTTGCTAAAGAGCAGGGAGTTGCCATGATCATTCTGCCTTCATTTTGTGGCCTCAGTCTCTATCCCTCTTCAAACTATGACCAGCCAATCTGTCCTGCCATCTGAGAAAAATCTTGGCTACGCCCACCTAAGGAGTTGTCAGAAGGTGTGTACAAAAGATAAAGGAAGCTACACTGGGTAAGATAAAGGCAGGGGTGGCCATTATAGCATAACTAAATTGTAAACATGGAGTATAATGGCCAGCTAGTTCTGCCAGAAGAAAGTAGACTTGGCACAAAGGACAAGCCTAGAGAAATGAGTTAATAGCTCTGTGGCTATTATTTAAAGACAGGAGCCCCCAATCTTGTTGAGCCTGTGGGCACTTTTGTAATTTTGAGGAAGGGTAGTGGGTACCACTACAAAATACTTGCCATCCAGACAATCAGAAAATGACTGCCATTGGGTATTGGGGCCAATCACAAAATACTGGGAGGTTGCAAGTCAAATATTCTCTTATGGAAACAGCTGTTTTTGAATTGGTACTCCCTGCAGACCCAAGTTGCCCCTAGGATCTTCTGAAGCACATTCTACTCCAATACAGTGGACAACAGCCAGGACTGGGTCTTTATTTGGAGGAAGAGATGCTTTTTTAAGCAAATGGAAGACAGGAAACCCAGTGGAAGACAGCATGAAATCCACTGGCAACCCTAGGCAGAATCACTGTTCTGAGAAGTTAGTCCAAAGTATAATGGCTTGATGCTCATGCTTGATCTTAGCAGAAAAGATCTCTAGCGACTGCAGCTTGTAACTGAAGGAGAGTATTCCAAGGAATGCCCTCCTGTCAGGCACACATCTTCCCTTCCTCAAGCTTTCCCCATTCCTCCCTCTACATTAATCCATAGGCTTACTACCTCCACCTCTCTGCTTTCCTGAGAAAATGAAATTTTCATCTTGATTATTCCTGACCCCTATAAAAAGAGCAGCACTACAGTATTCTAGCTCATGCTTAGCTTTGCAATTACGTCTGTGTATCAGTCCTGATCCATGTATTGTACTCTCTCTGGCTTGTTATAGGTCCAAGATCCATTTGGATTATCAGATACCTGCATATCCTAGACCATCTCTGATGACACCCCCATGCAGATCTGACTAGATAATTGTCTGGAGTCTGCCTCCACTTTCCTGGATGTACTCAAGAAGAGTACAGGTGTGTCTCACCCCAGGTGGTGGCATGGAAAAATATATGAATGTTGAGACTGAGTACAGGTATCTGTACTACAACATATTTGAATATAATTTTGAATGCATACTTGCTAAATTTTTCTCTCTGTTCTCAGTCCAACCGTGTATTGGAGCCTTGTCATTTTATTAAAAAGTTCTTTAAAATAAAGCATGGTTTGGGGCATAGTCCCTTGTAGTAGGCATTACCTCTCCAAGTGCTGACCTTGCATAGCTTCCAAGATCTGATGAGATCAAGCTGTACCGTACTGCCTTCCCTCATCCAAGGGAAGGCAGTGGAACCTTAAAAATCATGAAAGAAGAGCCCTTCATTAAAAACTGCAGCCAGCATCATGGAGAAACTGAGTTCACTGCTCCAGTGAGTCTCTTCTTGCCTACTATTCATTGATAGAAACTATCCCATTCTTCTGAACAGAAGCTCTCCATCAGGGATTCACCCTCTTGCTCTCACTGTTGCACCATCTTCTCCATCTCCTTCTCAGACTACCTCCTGATCTCTTTCTTCATCAGGTGATATATCATATGAAAAATGAGCTGTGGTGCTTCAGTGGGGTTTTTGGGGAGCCACTGTTGGGTCATATGCACAAAAGTCAGCTCCTGCATGTGTTGTGCTGAAAATCAGCAGCACTGCTGTATCATGATGTTCCCAACAGTGCTCAAGACATGCTCAGAGTACCCACTGCCTGAAGGCAGGCCAGGTAATTTACTGCTACATAGGTCCTCTTACCATCCCAGCAGGAAAAGGATGGTGAAACTGGTGCTTACCTTGTTCCTCCTGGCATGCCTCTTGCATGCGCACAGTCCTGCATAGGTGCGATGATGTCATTTCCAGGAAGTGATGCCATCACACAAGATGGGGGAGTATGCACACTTTGCAGCTGGCTGATTTGGGTCCCAAACAGACCCAATTTGGGGCTCAAATCGGCCCGCTGCACAGCACAGGAGCTCTCTCTGGGTGGCGTAATGATATCAGTAATGTCGTTGTGCTGGTCCCAGGAGGATGCCCAGAAGGCCTGTTCCCTACCTTTCCACCTTCTGGCCAGGTAAGTGGTGGCAGGTGGTGAAAAGTGGGAGTGGGGACCCCCTGCCCCCACAAGGGGAATGAGATCCCTACTGCTACAGTATACTATGAGGCCCAGTAGATGGTAGTCTTCCCATTCCTGCTTAGTAGCCAAAGCTGCTTGGGAGAGTTGCTCCTGCTGTATTACTTCCATGGAGTAACCTGCCACGCTGGCTAGTTTCACCCACCAATGCTTAGTGTCCTCCTTCTGTTCCAGCATGGTGATGATGTTGTTGTCAGATGGATGTACCTGTGCTGACAATGAGGTACTCTCCTCCACCTCCATCCATCCCACAGTGCCCCTAGTCCTTTGGTACTCCTCCATTGTCTCCTAGACCACTTCATCTTCTATGGCATGCAGGCTGAGCAGGGCAGTAGCTTTGCTGATAGTCAGGTTAGTGTTGGGGAGGGGAGACATATCACAGTTCAACAATGCATGGCAGGTGCAGCATTCATGCTCATGGGAGAGCGACTTCATGCACTTAATACTAACAAGGCCTTTCTGGGCTGCACACATCATGACAAAAACCCCAGCAATGGTGACAGCATAATTGTAGAGAAGCACACTCCATTCACTATAGGAACAATAATTTGGCAAGGTACCTTTCTGATTCTAGCAATAACCTACACCATTCTGTGGACATCTGTTGGGAAAATATACCTGGCAAATGAGTCTCCGAATCTGAGCTCCAAGTATGAGGCAGTCCAATATGTGATATCACGCCTCACAGCTATCAGTTGCTTGCTGTATCCAGCCAAACTCCCAGACTGTGCCTGCTTGACTGCCTGATCGCCTTCTCCAGTATGGACTTTATAACCACCAACACTGGCAAACCATTGCTTAGTGCTGCAGATTCCATGCACAGTTGTTGTTGCTGATATTAAAGGGACACAGGATTGCTTTCAGCTGGCTCAGCATGGACTGATTGGGTGACAAGTGAAAATCCTGAGGGTGCTCAAAGTATGCCTGCAGAGGCTGCTGTTATTTAAACAGTCACTTTATCTTTGTTCCACACAACCCATGGATTGAATGTTCCCAGCCAGTTAAGACACACAGAGAGTTCTGTGAGTGAGTGTACAACTACAATGTTTAATTAAACGGAGAAGAAGACAGATGCACAGAAAGTTAAAAGCACCTCTATGCCAGTTGCTCTTCTGAGGCTCCAACGGCTGTGTAGGACCTTTTGTACCTTCTGGTTCATTACAATATTGATGACCACATTGGTCCATACAAGCGACCACCCTAATGACCTGGCAGCCTTACGTTGGCAGATCAGTTCTGGACATCATTACAATATGCATCTTTCCCAATTAACATTGCTTATCATTTCAGAAATATTGTTTATAATTTCAAAGAACATCTCATTCTTCCCCTGTCATTTTCCCATCCAGAAAGTTGCCAGTTTATAATTGTTTATAGGCAAATGGATTTTTAAAATGTCTTTTTAAATATGTCTTTATAGAAGCTCTATTTAGCATTTGAAACATTTGCGCTTGAGTGGGCTCATACTACTGGTCCCACTTCTGGATGTCTGCAAATAAAATGTGCAAGTAAGGCTTTGTAGGTGAGATTAATTTTTAATGCATATTCTGCCCATGCATGAAGCCTAGGTGCATATGGCTCCATTCAGGCATTTGTATGCATGGTCTCTGGGGTGGGAGCAGCTGGTACAGTCCTGCCCCAGTGTAAGCATATAGAGTTGTGTACACTTTGAAGGACTATAACTCCTGGTTTTAATGAGGATATATTCTATATCCAGGGGGAGTATTTAAATTGACTCATTCAAATGTAAATGAAAATGCACTGATATGTTTTTGAGTGCTGTGAAAAGGATGCTCAACAGTTAAGAGGTTTCTGAATAAATCTTGGACATGCAATTAAAGGAACAGTGATCTTGAAATTATGAAAATATGTTTTGTCATTATCATAACCTTACTTACAGCTGAAATGTTGGGGTGAGCATCATTAACACACATGTATCAAATTGTGTATATAAATATATTGCTGTGTTTGCACTTCAAAGTGCTCTAGAGTTTTTTTTAATGTTTTAAAGCACATTGTGTGCTCCAACTACACTCTCAATAAAATTTGTCATAATGTTGACCACTTTTTTATTCTTATGTCTGCTTAAAGAACATACATACATCTGTTGAATTTTTTCTCTTGTCTGTAAGACATCTGTCTTTTACCATAGTCCTCTTGTTAATTCCATTTGAAATACAGCAAGTGAAATATTATAGGTACCTTCTCTTCTTCAGTTTTATCATCATATATATTTTTTTTATAAAACTGGGTCCAGGCAGCTGTTCTGCTGCTGAAAAAGGATGGAGGTATTCCCTTTGACCACAGAAATTTTGTTGGGATTCAAGAGACCTGCATGTACAAAAAGCCCATGTGGGATGGAGGTGTAGTAAGGAAAGTAATTGAATAAGATTGAATTAAAAAACTGGCTGGATCCAACCTGTAGTACTGTTGTCTGGATGTAAGCTACATATATTGTACAGAATTGGTATGTCTTGGATTCTTCATTTTTTCTTCATTGGAGAAAAATTTGGCAAATATGAGCTGTAGGATCCACCTTAGCAGAAGCAGTAGTTAATTTTTACTATCTGTCTGACAATAGAGACTTGATTTTTCTTTTGTTATCTATTCTATTTTATTAATGTTCTATTTTACTCAGCACATTTCTGCCCAAATAGTTGCATGGGTGGTTTTGTACTCATCTCCCTCAGCAAACTGGAGCCATCAAACACTGGCAGTGGTGTAAAAAAATGGCTGCTTTGTGCAGTGCAGCCAACGAGAGGGATGAGAGTAGGGTTGCTGACTCTGGGTTAAGAATTTCCTGGACATTTGGGAATGGAATCTAGGGAGGGTGAGGTTTGAGGAGGGGAAGCACCTCTGCTGGGTCTTGCCATAGGGTCCACCCTCCAAAGCAGCCATTTTCTGCAGAGGAACTGATTTATGTGGTCTGGAGACCGGTTGTAATTCTGAGAGATGTTTAGTTCCCACCTGGAGGGTGGCAATCCTAGCCGAGAATGGGAGAGTATTTGAAGCTGATCCTTGCACATTTGGCATCCCCTTTTTTTCTGCAGAGCTCCTCACATTTCCCTTCGTGTGGCAACAGTGTGGAATTACCTAGCTGCTTGGCTAACAGATCTTTTTTTTTTTTTTTGCTTCACATATATTGTTGTGGGGCTAGGTTATATAAAGTGGCCTGACCCTGATGGGTTGGTAACTGAGCTTGGCATCATTTGTGTGGGTTAGATGCTTGTTGCTCAATTAGATTCGCAAGTGCCCTGAGGCATCCAGGGATGGGGGAAGGCACTCATACAAAAACAAGAGTATAAGACGAGCCTGTTGGATAAGACCAGTCTCCGGAATGGCACAGTGGCCAACCAGTGACTCTGGAGGGCCAACAACATAGTATGGAGGCCAAGATCTTCCCCTGATGCTTCCTCCTGGAACTGGAATTCAGAGGTTTCCTGCCTCTGAATGTGGAGGCTTCCTTGAGTCCTCATGGCCTGTCGTCCATGAATCTGTCAAATCCCCTTTTAAAGCCGTCTATGCCTGTAGCCATCACTACATCCTCTGGCAGCAAATTCCAAATTTCAATCACTTTCTGAATGAAGAAATACATCCTTTTGTCCTTCCTGAATCCACTGTGCATCAACTTCATTGTATGTCACGAGTTCTAGTATGTTGGGAGATGGCAAAAAAGTTTTTTCTGTCCATGCTCTCTACCCTGAGCATAATTTTATACATCTCTATCATATCTTTCCTTATACCCCTTATTTATCTTAGTTGCCCTCTTCTGTACTTTTTCTAGCTCTGCAATATCCTTTTTGAGATACAGTAAACAGAATTGCACACAGTATTCAAATGAGACCACCCCATAAATCTATACAGGGGACTTAGAATATTGGCCATTTTATTTTTGATTCCTTTCCTAATAATCCCAAGCATAGAGTTTTTCTTTTCAACCCCTGAGGCGCACAGAGTTGACATTTTCATTGAGCTACTCACTATGACCCCAAAGTCTCTTTCCCTCAAAGTCTTAGCAATTTCAGTCCCCACTATCATCTACTTGAAGGGCCTTTTTTGTTCCAGTGTGCACTACATTGAACTTCATTTGCCACATGGTTGTGCATTCATCCAATTTGTGGAACTCATCCAATTTGTGGAGCTCTTCACAGTCAGCCCTTGTTTTCATCATTCTGAATAATTCGGTGTCATTTATAAAGTTGGTCCCTGCACTGTTCACTCTCAGTTCCAGATCATTTATGAACAAAATTAAATGGTACCAACCCCAGTACTGATCATTGTGGTACCTGACTACTTTATATCTTTCCGCTGAGATAACACGAAATCAGCCACTGCTAGTTGCATAGCAACAGAGGGCTGGAGCATTGGTGCTGCACATCAGTGCTTTTACCTTTGCACTGAATACAGTATGGGGTGATGAGTTTCTTAGGGAAGCCACACAGTGGAGGAAGTGAGTTTAATTATTTGCACAGATCAGATTATACTTAACAAACCCCAGTTTAACAAATGCTTTTTGTTTGGCATCTTCATTTTAGGGTCTGCTATGTATGGTTATAATACTTTAAGTTCAAGTGAACTTGTACTTGTTTTTCTTAGCACTCTTTTTCTTTGTTCCTGCCTTTTGGTGGGTCATGGGAACTATAATTTATATAGCTATATTGCTCTCTCACACCACCCACCTCACAGGGTGATTATTGTTGTGGGGATAATGATGACATACTTTGTAAACTGCTCTGAGTGGGCATTAAGTTGTCCTG
This sequence comes from Eublepharis macularius, assembly GCF_028583425.1. Classification (NCBI taxonomy): domain Eukaryota; kingdom Metazoa; phylum Chordata; class Lepidosauria; order Squamata; family Eublepharidae; genus Eublepharis; species Eublepharis macularius. The sequence continues at coordinate 74,186,323 of NC_072797.1, forward strand.
AAGGGCGGTATATAAATCGAACATTGTTGTTGTTGTTGTTGTTGTTGTTGTTATGGACTCGTTATAGATTTTTTCCTCCTCTTTAATATTATAGCTATACAATGTTTTCTTCAGTTTTTCTTCAAAATATTGTAGTACCTCCTACATTTTGTTAGTAATTATTTTCTGTATTACAATATATTTAAAATTTTGATTTAGTATGTATCAGCTTTTCTGAAATTTTACTGACTGGAATACTTGCATTTGGACTTTTTAAAATGGCCCTCTAAGCCTATTTATGTTTGTTCATATTAGAAGAAAAAAAATCTGGATTGTATCCATGCCTGAAAATGGAATCTTACCTGAGGTCTGGATAAAAACATGAGACCAAGTTGCAATGCTCCACAAAGTTCAGTGGTGGTTTATACCCAAGTAAGCATGCCTAGTAAAATGCATGCTTAATTCTACCTGCATGATTTATTTATGTAAATCCCTTTCTTCTTCCACTGTCCCTGTAAATCATCCCCAGAAAAGTAAAAAATCCCCCAACCACCCCTTCTTCCAACTCAATGAATACCAGCATATCAAGTAGTGGGGGTGCATAAGTGGTGGGGGTAGCTATAGTAGGACATGGGAATGAACCAACCCACTCTCATCAACATTTTGCCGGAATGAGGGAGGAAAGATAGTTGAGGTGGGGACATGGATGGGCTTCTGGAAAAACAGACCCTGGGAGAAGCATGGCATAGGAAAATCACAGCAGCCACGCAGGTTGCACCCATTCCCATCACAGTATGTGCCTGGACTATGCCAATCCTTTTTCTCATAGTGAACATTTTGTTTTTATGTGGAGGCAGGAGAAAGGCTGAAGACAATTCCTCACTTTGCCTATTCTCTTGACCTCCAGATTACCCTTGAAGACCCACAGGAGTCTGTAGATCTCAGACTGAAAACCACTGGTCTATTTTAGAAATATTCATGACACTTTTGTCTGTGTTCAGCTAGTCCACATATGAACATCAACTTTAATAATAGGTGGAGTAACTTTTGATGGATGGAATTGGACCATTTTTTATGAAGGTAAAATTGTGTTTCTAATCAAATCTTGCTTATTTTACAATATCTTTAAAATAACTATATATTTTTAAAACCTCATGGACTTGGTGAAATGTCATTGCTATGATATTCATAATCCCTGTCTCCAAAGGTCACTTTGTAATAAATGATATCTCAGTAGTGAAGGTAAGGAAATATACCAGCATTATTTAGAGAAGCCAGTATAAATTAGTTTTAATTTCATGCTATGCTGGCAATCACATTCATGTCTCACAATAAGTGCATGCTAGTCTATGGATCATCTGGGGCTTTTGATACAGCCCTAAACTGCTTTTTAAAAATGTTTTAGGGAATCAGAGCTAAAATCTGGGAGCATGGCCATTGCATTCCCAATGATCTGATATGGATTATTTTTATACTAATGAAAACTATGATATTAGCTCTTATTTTACTAAATATATTACTTACCAAACCTAGCAATGATATAAATGAATGTTTCCATAAAAGCAACCCACATTATTCTCATTGCAGAAGAACTGATGACAAAGATTTGTGCTCACAAAAACTCCTAAAGACATTGCTATCAATATATGTAATTCTGAACACGGCCAAATCTGAGAATAGCACCATAACAGACAAGACAGATCTTTCTACAAACCTGAACCCCCCCCCACTCATATTTGCATAAAAATCTGAAATAAAAAATACATTGGGGGTTACCTCCCCCCCATAATAGAAGTAGCACTTATAGCGTTAAGAAACAAGTGCTCTCTGGGGCTGTTGCCAGGCAACTGCACAGTATTGCCAGTTTTACAGCTCTATTTCTGTCAGTAAGCAGGGGGAGGGGGTACAAGATGCTTTCCATTGAAGTTTTGGCCTTTGAGGAACTCATTGGGCCAGGTCCACCAGCAATCCCAGGGTGACCTGCTGCAACCTGACTTGCATGACTCACACTATGAAAGCCAGTGCAGTGTACTGATTAGAGTTTCATACCATGATCTGGGAGACCCAAGTTCAAAGCCCCACTCTGCCATGGAATCTTACTTGGTGAATTTGGACCAGTCACACACTCTCAGCCTAATGTACCTCACAGGATTGTTGAGAGGATAAAATGGAGGAGGAAAGCACAAGATAAGTTGCTTTGGGTCCCCATAGTGGAAAAGGTGGTATATAAATGAAGTAAATAAAAAAAATAAAAAGTAAGTAAATAAATAAAATAGCGGTATAGACAAAAGATAGGTATGAAGGAGAGAAAGAGGTAAGAAAAGGGGATGATATGGAAGCTGCTAGGAGGAGGAAAAGAAGGAATAGTGTTAGAGGGGGATAGAGGGGAAAGTGAGGTATCTCCCTCAAGTTATTGCAGGTTCCTCACTGCCAAATCGGTGGCATTACACAGCTTAGGTGGCATTACACAACTTAGCCAGAGCTTTCCAGGGAGAGGCTATCTGGAGGAGGGAAAACTGAAGATAAGGCGCAGATAAAGGTAGGTTGACTGGTGGGTGGGAAGGGGAGAAGGAAGAAGGATAAGGGGAAAGGCTATGGGGGCTGCCAGGGAAGGGAAAGGAGAAATAGCATGGGAAGGGAACAAAATGATATCTCCAACAAGTCCTTGTGCGTAATCCACATGTAATTCGCAATTTCCATGAGATGAGTTCACAGGGTGGGAACCATGAACCACACACATGTTTTACATGTTTTCTTACGTTCCCGTGGCATGCACACTGTGCCTGCCCCAAACAAGTATTATAGTAGCATGTAGATGGAACTTCATCTTTCCCTGCTGCTGTTACCCCAAACAGAAATTATTGAAGGGAAGAATACCACAGATATCCCCATAATCTTCTGCAACCGGCCAAATCATTTTCTGGATTTTTTTAGTGCAGGATAGTGATGCAAAGTGTGTTTCTGTGTGTCTAAAGCTCCTTCTCCATATGTGCCACAGCCTCAGTCTGGAGTGGGAATGACACACACAGGAATGGAATGGTGGAGAACACATAAATCTTACTTGGCTGGGATTGATGATCCTCACCCCATGAATTCCACATTGTAGAAATCAACCCTTAGTGGTCAGATTTCACCCTATATATTTAGGGTCTACATCTCAGGCTGTATTTCAGCCCTTTCATCCTGAACATTATTTAAAGGGGAAAAAACATAAAGGTGGCATGTCTCAAAATGCAACACTTGAGTGCAATGATCATATTGCCCCCCCCCCAGTCAGAATGAAGAGGCAGACACAAGGCTTGGAACTAAAAGGCCACTTTATTAATATAACATCAACCATTAAATATGGCAAGGGCCAACTAGCAGTACAGGTCAAGCCACAGGGTCACCCCTGGACCACCACCTTGACCTGTCCGGGCAAGTCCCACAGCCCCAGGTGGGAGCCATCAATGTAATAGCTTTACCCCGGCCAGCCAGGCAAAATGGTTCCCCCTTCAAGCCCCTAAAGCCTCAGCCATATAGCATGAGGAAAGGACTAGCACATGGGGTTCACTGCTGGCAGTCTCCAGGTGGTGGTAGCCGTCACAAGCATACCATCCAGGTAGACCCCATTTCCCCACCAATGGGGAATTGCCAAGGGGTGCTCATTGGCCCACTCCCTATTCCCAAACTCTCTCCTGCCACCACTGGGACCAAGCCTCTGCTTAGACCCCAAGCACCTCACAGGTGGCCTAGTGCCCACCGGAGCCCTTGCCACTGGTCTATGATGATGTAGTTGCCGGTCACTGACAGGTGAACCCTGTCACCACTGTAGAGGTCAGCAAATCCAGCCTTTATCCTAAAATGAAGTAATTGTACGAGTGAACCACTGCACCTCTGTAGAAGTTGGCAAATTCGGCTTTATGTAGAGGTGTGGCAAATAAGCACCCAGCTCCTCCCCCCGCTGCCTCCTCCTAGGCTTGAATAGCTATATACCTAGTCCCATAGGGGCTAAGGTGTCCCAAGCTTTCTGCCGCACTGACGCAGAAGCATTGCAGACCAAGCAGACAGAGCATTACCATGCAGTGAATGACCAAAATGAGGCAGAGGCTGACTTCTCTTCGAACCATCAGGCCACTACTTGATGGGCTGTGCAAGCCTGTGTGAACCTGTAAGGAAAGGGCCATGCCCTGTGAGCCAAGGTCATTACCACGCGGTGGAAGACAAATGTGAGATGGAAGACCGCATCTCCCCTCAGGCCTTCAGGTCACTACTTGACTGGGCTGTGCAAGCCTGTGTGAGCCTGTAAGGAAAGGGCCATGCCCTGTGAGCCACGATCATTACCATGCGGTGAATGACCAGGCTGTGAGGTGGAAGTCCGCACCTGCCTTCAACCATCAGGCCACTACTTGCCTGGGCGCTGCAAGCCTGTGTGAGCCTGTAAGGAAAGGGCCATGCCCTGTGAGCCAAGTTCATACCACCCAGGTAAATGACCTGAATGTGACATAGAGGCCGCTCCTCCCCTCCAGCTCATGAGGCCACTTTGCCTATGCATGCAAATCTGCATGAGCTTATACCGGAACGACCATGCCCTGCAGCCAAGGTCATTACTGCCCAAGTGAATGACCGGTACATGAGATGGAGGACTGCTCCTCCCCTTGAGTGCACTGGGACACCTTGCCTATGCACATCTGTGGGGCCTATAACAGAAGAGCCGTGCCCTTGGGAAGCCCAGCTCATTACTCATAGGTGAATGACCAGGAGTCAGGCAAAGGACCCCACATCCCATCAAACAGAAGCATCAGCTCAGCCATCACCTTCCCCATGGCTAAGTGTGGAGTCAACCAGACCCTTCCTTAAGGGCTTGGGTCATTACTACGCTAATGCTCAGGATCTAACTCTTGTGCCAACCATTAATGTTGTGCAACCCTGGAAACTGCCTGGGCTTACATCAATCGGGGAGATTTACGGGTGAACCTAAAGGTGCCTAAGCTGCCTGATGGCTGCCACTGGATATGAGACAAGCCCTTTAACTTTCCACTCCCCCATAACTGAGGGAGAGATCCACCACCTCAGCCATAACTCCTACAGACCAATTGGTGACCCAGCCTAGAGACTGCCAGCCACTTGGTTATAGGTTCACTGCATGCTGGAGGTGATGTCACCTGGTTGCCAAACAACCATAGCCCTCCCTGCAGTCATAGCTCAGAGGAAAGTTGAGTGACAAGCTGCGCCATTCCATTTGCAGGCGAGACTGGGCATTGCGTTTGAAACATAAATGCCAGGACAAGTCTCCAGGACCCATCTCAAAATCCTATGCCACTTGGATGAAAGAGGGTTAGCTACAGGCACCACTGCCTAACCATCCACATGAAGTGGGCTGAGGGGTTATCTAGTTCCCCTCACCCCACAATCCAGCTGCCATGAGGATTGGAAAATTCCAATCATATACAGTCTATAATAAGACCCCCGTTCTGACTGGTCAATGGGCCACTGCCCCGAACTAAAGGCAGAAGCCATTGGGCCCCAAGGCAGCAGAAACTCCAAGGAAACTCGGCTTCTAGGTGCCATCACCAGCTGTTGGAGCTCCCATAAAGGATGCCAGCTAGCAGCCGTCTGGCCCAGGTGCAGTAAACCTTCTTAAGTCTCATCTACTTGTCTCCCTCCTCAGGTCCACCTCATCCTTCTCCTCCACTTCTTGAATCCTTCTGACATGCTCCTCCCTTTATGACTGTCCCTTTAGGACTGAGTCAAGTAATCACTCAACGGCCAAACTGCAAAACCCAAAGACAAGTCCCAAGATGATACAACCCAGGAGTCTAAAACATGTGAGTCTGAAGACTGTCATGTGACCCCCGGAGCCCCCACAGCCAGGCAATAGGGGCCAGTGGACTTACCTACCTTGTCAATCAGGTTCACTGTCACTTCAACATGACTGGATTACAGCAGCCTAGGCCAGATCCACCGTCAATTGTGCTAATCTGGTAGAAAGATCAGATCACATCTTAGACTTCTGTGCCCTGCATGACAGCTTTGCAGGTTTCAGCAGATGAGTGGCATGAGTGACAAAACCTAAAAACAGCTCTTTAGGCCTACAAAGGATTGAAAAAATGAGCAGGGAAAAAGGGAGGGGGGTTAACCAGCCACTACCCTGGGACTTTAGATCCTTGCCAGTTTGGTGTACTGGTCAAGAGTGCGGGACTCCAATCTGGAGAATCAGGCCTGCCCCCCTCCACCTGCAGCCAGCCAGGTGATCCCAGGTCATCCACAGCCCCCAGGAACTCTCCCAGCCTCACCCACCCCACAGGGTGGCCGTCGCTGTGGGGACAATGTCAACACACCCCACAAACTGCTCTGAGTGGGCACCAAGTCATCCTGAAGGGCAGTATATAAATTGAATGTTGTTGTTGTTGTTAATACTACTACTACTACAAATAATAATAATGCAGTGTGGAGTTACTGTGATCTTCCATAATGGTTTTCAGTTATGGTGACTTTAATAAGGTACAATTGCATGTTGATTGCAAAACATTTCATGGCTAATAAAAGTCAGTGGAAATTATTCACCAGCTCACTGCTTCCCACATATTCACTGCTTCTAAGGGCCAAGCTACAAGTGACGAATGACACTTGAACGACAAGTATATTCCTCCCTGTTCACTTGCCCTCCACTTGCTCTCCACTCGATCCACTTGCCGTTCAAGTGTCATTTGTCACTTGTAGCTTGGCCCTAAGATGTTTTTAGAAAGTTCTCAATATGCGACTGAGCTATTCATTTATCCTCTCACTGCTCATCATGGTCACTTGTCATTAACACATCTATCAGTCTTTCACCAGCATGACAGTGTACATTTCAGAAACATTCTACAACTGCACAATAACTATATATGGCAGTGGAGGTGCATGAAATTATGGATAGCTTTGTGGCAAAGCTGGGAGATAAGACATGAGGAATGGTATCAAGTCACCCCATATTTCCAACCTATTATATTATAATTTTGGAACTACCCAAAGTCTCCCACACAGATTCACACCACTACTTCAACAATCAACTTTAAAAAAAAAACTTCAATACATTAAAGTGTAAAATGCATAAGTGCATGAATTGTGTCAGATGTTTATTGGTATCAATATGTTTATTAGCATGAACTATTATTGCATGTATATTTTGTTCAGGTATAGCAGTAATTGCCCCTGAAAAAGCACGTTGGTGCGAAACAGACCCAGCTAGCAGTCTGTTGGGCTGAGCCATCTCCAGCGGAGTCCCACAGGATGAATGAATCTGTAAACTAAGAGAACATCAGTTAATTAAACGGACATTTATCTGCATCCTGTTGGCACCTCGTGTTAGACTTCTTATCTGGATCTGCAGAAAAGGGAAAAAGAAATGTAGTCGTTTACTACATGGACTGTACTTTTGATAATCATTATTGATGGACCTTTAAGTGAGGACACAGAGATTTTGTATTATCTATTAGATATTTATGGTATTTATTGGGTATTTATGGATTGATGGATATTTATGAAATCGTTAGTATTTATGTGTGAAATATTTATTTATATGTGTGACAATTCATGCACTTATGCACTTGGCACTTTAATGGATTGATTTTTTTAAAAGAACTGTTAACATTGATTGTTGAAGTAGTGGTGTGAATCTGTGTGGGGAGAATTTGGGTTCTTTGTCTTATTGTTTCTCCCACATTAGCCTCTTTGTTGTATGACAATTCTGGAAGCCTAATATCTGCACATCTGTTAGACAGTGACATCTTTAGATATGAAATGCATGGAGGAAGCTTGTCCTAGTTTACAAATTACTTAAACAAAACTTTTTAAGCACAGTCCATATTGTCTGATCATACATGTTGTAGATTTTGCGGCCATCCCGGCCAGCGGCAATAGCCGCTCAGGCCAGTGGCCGTTTCTTTGCCTCCTTGGAAGGAGGAAGGCATACGGTGTGCCTGGCATACGGGGCTTGGCATGGGGGCAGAGTTTGCAGCCTTACTAGGTTCTCTGCCCCCTTGCACTCAGTTACGCCTCATGCTCGGCCTACCCACCTCACCCTATTGCAGTGCAGGATTAGCTGGTCACCTTTTGGGGGCCAGGTAGGAATTTTTCTCTCCTTGTCTCTGATTGGCACTTGGGATAGCAGTTTTTTTGCCTACCTTGCACTGTGAGTTTGAGGGGGTAATTGGCATGGTGAGTCCGAGGTAATTTCCCTGGTGGCAGGATTTAAGTTAGGGGAACATTTGAGCTGGCCGGTAAGCATCCTTGGCACCTCCTCATTGATGGGGAATTGGGGTCTGTCAGGAGCGGCTGGCTGCTGTACGGCCCAGTTGCGAGGACAGACACCCTGGTGGGGATCCCATGGACAAGCCAGTCTCCCCCCACTGCTGTATGGCTGGGTGGGGGTGCTTTAAAGGGGTGAACCACTTCGCCTGGCCAGGCCAGGTCCCAGCCATTTGATGGATGGCTCACACGTGGGGCAGCGGGTGACTCGCCCAGACAGGTCAGGGCGGGATCCAGGAGTGACCCCAGGGCCCGACCTGTACCGCTAGTTGAACCCTTGCCGTAGTTGATGTTTAATTGTTATATATTAAGAAAGCGGCCCAATTTTAGAACCCAAATACTGTGTCTGTCATTCCAACTGAGGTGGCAAATAAAGCTTGAGCAAGAGATTCTAATAAGATGAGTTCTTTCTTTCTGATAGTTCAAAATAAATTAATCTTTAAGATACCAGGGAGACTCTCCATTGAGTGAAGGGATTTCCACCAATGGAGCAGGATTTCTTCCCCTCCCCCCCATCATCCAGTGTTAGTCCTGGGGGAGAGTAGACCGCGCCCCCCCCCCCAGAACAGCACAAAGGAAATGTATTCCCCTTTCTCTTCTCACTGGATATGACCCATATTGTAGTATAATCAGCACAACTTTCATTACTACTTGTTGCCAGATCAATAGAAGTTGTTCTTTGGTATGCTCTTCATGCTTCTTCTCATGCAGTATATTCCGAAGCATTTCCTACAGAAAAGTTAGAACAGCCCAGGATTGATTGGCAAATTTGCACATGAAAGAGATACAGTTTAGTATGGTATTAAGGATGTGCTCCTCATTTATTCATGTAGTACAATTTCCTTTGGTGCTTCCTTTCATACACATCCTTTTATACATATTTATAAATCCTTTTATACACATCCATCACGCTTCCAGTAAATAATTACAACCATCCTGAACTCCAGTTTACTAAACCAACAGCTATGTTAAAAATTGTCTGGGACTTTCAAGGCCTTTCAGCATCTGTGCAGGGTTTTTTTCTTCTTTAATATTGAATAACCAGAGTTTTGAGGAAACCTCAACACATTTTGAGAGTTACTGTAGCATAAGAACAAATGATGTAAATTTTGCAAAATGTTTATTCAGTGAAGAAATATGTTCTCTACATTTTCTTTCTTAACTACCCTTTCAGAACGACACACATTTCTCATGAGAACTGCACACATCTGATTAAGAACGGCACAGTTTGAGTAGATATACATTATGATCCCCCTGGTGTATTCTCAGAAGGCTTTAATAGAAACTGTTAGGGATATTTGTTTCTGTTTCTGGAGGAGGGGAGAAAGGAGCAACCTGTCATGAATAAAAAAACTGTTTTTAGTTTGGCTGAGAAGCCGCTTGTTATTTTCACACAATGACTGGAATCTTGAGTGGAAGTATCTTGAGGAAGTATCTTGAGGAAGTATCTTCAGGCATGAGAATGCCCAGCACTGAGGCAAGCATAATGTGTTCTGCAGAAAAGCATTGCTTTGGAGAAGATGGGTTAAGAATGTTCTTAAGTGGGAAAATAAGAGGCAGGCACAGCGATGTTTGGAGCATTTCTGCTTTTCCTTCAGAACAATTAAGTGTTTTCTACTTAGCTGCAAAGAGAACGGAAAAAAACAACTGTACTATGTAAAGGATTTTTTTTTGTACATCTCTCTTCTTTGACAGCTTCATCTGTGTGCATAAGATGTGAAAATGTATATGAATGGACAATATGCAAAGTGCCTAACAGTCTTTATATTAAGAATATTTCTGTAAGTATGTAGCTATTACTCCCAAGCTACACATGTGTAACTGAAACTAGAAGATAGTGGTTTACTGAGTGAGCAGAAATGGAAACTCAGATCAGCAAGGTAGTTAAATCCTAGACAGAGTTACTTCATTCTAAGCCCACTGATTTCAGGGAGCTTAGACTGGGGTAACTCTGCTTAGGTTTCATTGTTAGTCACTGTTCTACTTAATCTGAAAATCATGACCTAGATCAGTAATCAGACATTCACCTGACATGCAGATAAGCCAAGGTTCAATTCCTGACATGTCCAGTTAAAAGGATCTTGGGTAGCAAAACTATAAAAGTCCTATACCTGAGATTTGTTAGATACAGCTCTGGGCTGGATGGACAAGCTTTTTGACTTGTCCGGTATAAGATAACATCCTATGGTGAAATATAAATTTTCTAGTGCAGTATCATATCATTTATGCAGTGATTGTTGCCATCTGGTTGTTAGACCCTTAGGACTTAAATAATCTGATGGTCCTTCTTGTTATCTTAACAGTCATTTCAAACATCCTTTGCCTAGGACAATTGTATGATCCTCCTGGGAGATAGGAGGGAAGTTTAACTGCAAGTAGTATTCTGCCCATTTCCCAAGGATAGAATATTTTACATGTAGTGGCACCAACAGCTGTTTTTCTCAGATTGCCTGACACTTTAATAATTTTCATTAGTTTCCATTCATAAAACAATAGTGTTAATACTAAAACTGAAAGTCACTGTGGTATAGTGATAACAGAAATGGTGGTAGACAAAGGATTCCTGGATTCAAATCCACCATAAAAGTCATTGGATATCCTTTGGCATGCTACTACATTTCAGCTGCACTTATCTGAGAATAAGATGTTACACATGATAACCACATAAACATTGCTCTGTGCTACATTGCCCTAAAGAAGGACAAGGTGATATATTATTTAACTTTATGGAGTACACAGCTACTCTTTATTGCCAGACCATTAGTACTACTTTGTAGCATCAAAATACAAACTACTTAAAAAAAAGAAAGTCTATACATCTTGATAAGAGCTTCTAACATCCAAGCTGATTCTATGGCTGGTAACAGTCCATAGTTTCATAAGCATCTGAGAAACCAAGTAAAAAAGTGGTACTCTATTTTTGTTGATGTTATAAAATCATTACCCTGTTATGAGATAGATTCCAGTCAATACATAATCAGCATGTTTAATCCTTGATGCAACACTGGGTAATTTATGGGTCTTATATTTTTCTTTTATGTAAATGATCTTTTATAGTCCAATCAATCTTCTGATTGTTTATTGTGGCTACTATTTTGAAAAGCAAAACTTTTTTTTGAAGCCAGTTAAACATATCATTCAAGAGGTTGTGATTACTTAGTATTAGGGCTCATTTCAAGGGGGAATGCGCAGGAATGCAGTCCCAGCAGTCCCCTCAGAAGGTCACATGTCAGGTGGCCCCACCCACCTGACTCTCGGCTATTTTGGGCCCGTTTCAGCCTGGATTGGGGCCGAAACAGCCCATATCGGGCCTCTGATGGGTGGTGGATCACTCTCCCACTAAGCAGCGGCCTGATCCTGACCATTTTGGGCCCCCTTTCATCCGTTTTCAGCCCCCTTTTGCTATTTTGGGCCCAATTTCAGCCCTGAATGGCCAGAATTGGGTCCAAAACAGCCAGGACAGGTGTAATGTTTTACATGAATTATTCAGATATTTGTTGATGGCGGCAAAAGTGACATTTGCAAGTAAATGGAAAGAAGATGAATGCCCAACCAAGGAAATCTGGAAAAATAAGATGGCAGAACATGCAGTGATGGCAAAATTGACAAGTTATATAAATAGAAGACCAATAAGAGAATTTGAAGAGAAATGGGGGAATTATTTTGCTTATAAAGAATAGAATAAATAAGATGTTGCAGTTTAACAAATTGGAGTAAGATCACATACTGACTTATTGTATATAGCTTATAAGAGGTTATAGTCTGACAAAGGGGAAAATGTATGTATATATAATCAAATATATAATTGCTAAAATAATTTGTAGATATGGAAACATTGAGATAAAGCTAGGGATAAGTAGAGAGGATTGCTATATTAATCAGTTACATAAAGAGATGAGATGAAATATTGTAGTAATAATGGAATTAGAAGTTTTTCCTTTTTGATTATTAATTTTTATTACTAAGTGTGGAGGAGGAGGTGGGAGGCACTAAGTATGTGTACTATAGAGGAATAATATATTGTAATGGGACTTAACAGTTGCAATCTTTATTGCTATATGGATAAATATTGAAAAAGATTAAGTTTTTGTGTACTCTGTATTCTAAGAATTCTTGTAGCGATAAGTCGCACAACTTCTTGACCTTATTAAATTTTCCCTCCTTCTTCTTTCTTTTTGTATCCATTTTTTTTACTTTGATAAAATAAAATTATATATATATAATTTTATATATATATATATAAAAACAAAACAGCCAGGACAGATGATGTCAGGGGGTGTGGCATATGCAAATCAGTTATGCTAATGACACACTTCCGATGATTGCAAGGGGCATGGCATATGCGAATGAGTTATGCTAATGAGTTCCTCCAGCTCTTTTTCTACGAAATGACCCCTGCTTAGTATGATAGATTATGGCTTCTTGGATGCAATATATTAATTTTCAAATATGAACATGCCTTTGCTTTCAACAAGATCTTTCTGCTAAACTAATTGTTTCCTTGTGCTCCCTAGTCCAAACCTCAGGGCACTTCCATGTGATTTTTATTTGGATTGATGAGATCTGGGTTATGTAATTCCTTTGACATAATGGACACAAAATGCCATTTGTATTTTGTTCAGCAATCTGTTACTTTACATATGAAAAGGACAGCCTTTTTTCTGGCACAATTTAAAATCCTGATTATATAAATCAGCCACATATTGATCAGAATTTTGGGGCGATAGGACTTTGGATTAGACATGGGCACGAAGCGGGGAAAAAAAACAAACACGCTGTTCATTGCTCATTGCCATCGACGAACACAAACAGATGAACAGTAACAAACATGTCCAGTTAACAAACATGTTCAGTGTTCATAGTTCGTGGGGAGCAGAATGTCCCCTGTTGGACTTAGAGCCCATATTCACAGGGAGTGTTCAGCAGACTATTCCAGCCATCACCCAAGTTTGGTCAAGATTGTAATATGGATCTTGGAGTTGTACATTCCCAAATCTGATGTCCCCAGGAAAATCCCATTTGACACAACTGGAGACACCAGTCGACTTTGGCCCCATGTACAAGCGGCGGACTCAAAGGTGGGCCACCTCCCTTCTAGGGGGTGTGGGGTTGGCTGCTCGCTGGCAGCACCCCCCATATGCCCACCTGCCAGGCCTCCCAGAGGCAACTTTCCGCCAAGGCATTAATGTGGGTTATGCCGACGGCTGCCAGGCCTGGCGGGCTGGGGTAGGGGAAGGTGGGCCATCTACCCTCTAGGGGTGGTGGGTGTGGCTGCTCACCGGCAGCACCCCCCACGTGCCCACCTGCCAGTCCTTCCAGAGGCTATTTTCCACCAAGGCCGGAAGGTGGGTTAGGTCAGTAGCTGCCAGGCCTGGCAGGCTGGGGGACGTGGTGGTGGGCCACCTCCCCTCTAGGGGGCAGGGTGTGTGGCTGCTTGCCGGCGGCACCCCCCATGTGCCCACCCACCAGGCCTCCCAGATTCTACCTTCTGCCAAGGCTGGAAGGTGGGTGAGGTCGGCGGCCACTGGGCCTGGTGGGCTGGGGGAGGCAATGGTGGGACACCTCCCCTCTAAGGGCAGGGGGTTTGGCTGCTCGCTGGCAGCACCCCCATGTGCCCACCCACCAGGCCTCCCAGAGACTACTTTCTGCCAAGGTATTACGGTGGGTTATGTTGGTGGCTGCCAGGCAAGGCAGGCTGGGGGAGGTGGTAGATGGCTGCCTCCCCTCTAGGGGGTGGGGTGTGTGGCCGCTTGCTGGCGGCACCCCTATGTGCCCACCCACCAGGCCTCCCAGAGGCTGCTTTCCGCCAAGGCCAGAAGATGGATTAGGTCGGCGGCCACCCGGCATGGCGGGCTGGGGGAGGTGGTGGTGGGCCATCTCCCCTCTAGGGGGTGGGGGGTTTGGCCACTCACCAGCAGCACCCCCTATGTGCCCACCTGCCAGGCCTCCCAGAAGCTACTTTCTGCCAAGGCATTAATGTGGGTCATGTCAGCAGCAACTGCATAACCAAATGACCCAGCAAGAGTCTGCAAAGGAAACTCTCCAGCAAGACATGATGGTGTACGTGGAGGCCTTGCACACACAAACACACCCTGGTAGGTCAGAGACACCAACATACATCCATCAGATGGGGATAACATGGCATCAGGGCCAATGCTGTTGTCCGCACCTCACGTGGTGCAGAGGCTGTTGTTGCCCAAACACACCAGCTGGACATGGAGCATTGAACGTTTTGATACATGGGATAGACAGGTTTCTCAATAGACAGGTGCATAGCTGTATGGGATAGATGTATAGGATAGAGGGATGCATGGATACATTGAATACCTGTATTGAATTGACGGGAGAGACAGATACCGTGTATGGGCATATTGAGGAGACATGTGGATTGCATAAATATCTGTGTTATCCCATCATTAGAAAGTTGGAAGGAAAGAAACAATGGTGGGAGGTGGGGGCCAGCCCCTAACATGTAGAAGCAGAGACTCATGTGCTGGCCATTGAGGCGGTGGAGGATGCCTTCCCCCCTGTTGGTGGGGAGGCATTGGTTCCCCTAGGAAAGGGGATTGTGGGCAGACAGGTAGGTGCCCATGTGGGAAGCTGTGGGCTGCCCCCCGCATCACCCACTGGCCTGCCGTCACAGACATGGAAGTCTATTCAGCACACCCTACAGAAGACGGCAGTTTCATAGAATCTTTACCACTCAGAGAGAGCTTACCTGTGCAGGCAGTACAATCAGACTACCACCAGCATCACCCACCTTCCTGCTTTCGCGGAAAGGACAGGTATCATGGCCAGGACCCATTTACCCCTGCTCAGAGGCGACATCAGGTGCCCATGGATAGGGGGCCCCGTGCTGTACAACCATATGCACAACAGCAGCTGAGCTGTTCCTCATGCCCCAAAGCAGCAGCAGCAGACAGCACCCACCTTCCTGCCCTCATGGAAAGGGTAGGAGTTGCGGGACTCATTCCCTCCTGCTCAGGGGGCAGCTGGTGCCGTTGATAGGGGGCCCCATGCTGTACAACCATATGTGAAACACCTCCTGAGCTGCACCCCGTGCCCAAAAGCAGCAGCAGCAGACAGCACCCAACTTCCTGCCTTCATGGAAAGGGTGGGAGTCATAGGACCCATTACCCCCTGCTCAGAGGGGGCAGCTGGTGCCATTGATAGGGGGCACTGTGTGGTACAACCACATATGCAACAGCTCCTGAGCTGCCCCTCATGCCAAAAAGCAGCAGCAGCAGGAGACAGCACCCACCTTCCTGCTTTCATGGAAAGGGTGGAAGGAACCCATTCCCTCCTGCTCAGAGGTGACAGCGGGTGCAATGGAATGGGGGGCACTGTGTGGCACAACCATATTAGCAACAGCTTTTGAGCTGCTCCTCATGTCCAAAAGTGGCGGCAGCTGCCATCACCCACCTTCCTGCCTTCATGGAAAGAACAGGATGGGCAGGGCAGGAGAGGTCATTGGGAAGGGTTGTATTGGTTCCATCCAGAGGAGGAGAGGTTGAAAGAGGAAATGTCGAGGACCTTGTCAGGGAGAGGAGAACAAAGGGTTGTTACAGCTGCATTGCAGAGTGGGACCAGGAAGGCCCAAAGGCAGCGGCAGTGCCATGGTAGTCTCTCGTGCTCAAAGGCGGCAGCAGCTGACATCAACCACCTTCCTGTCTTTGCGGAAAGAATGGGATGGGCAGGAAAGGAGAGGTCTTTGGGAAGGGTCGTATTGGTTCCATCCAGAGGGGGCGAGGTTGAAATAGGGACCGGGAACATGTCAGGGAGATGATGTGATGGGCAGGACAAGTTGTAGGGAAGGGTCGTATTGGTGCCATCCAGAGAGGGAGAGGTTGAAAGAGGGAATGGGAACTTGTCTAGGAGAGGAGGACAAAGGGTTACCAGCCATGGAATCAGCCCCGAGAACTGAGGAGTACTGCAGAGTAGCTTGGCCTAGAACCACAGTAGACTTGGGGTAGCTCAGAGCCCAGGTAGGTCCAGGTCCATGGAGGTATACCCAAGTAGGTTGAGTTTGACCTTAACGAAGGTCAACATGGCCACCAGGTCCGGGTGCAGAAGTGTGTGGTGGGGATGCAGGAAGTCTCCCAGGTGGGAGAACACCTGCTCACTCTGCACGCTGGTGGGAGGGCAGGACAGGATGTTGGTTGCCACGATGGACAGGTCCCGTCATACGGCAGATTTACTCACCCAATACTCCAAGGGGTTGGAGTGAGGGGGAGACTCGGTGTGATCTGCGAGGTACTCTCACACCATAGCCCCAGCTGAGTCCTCCACTGCGAGAGATGTGCCAACTATGCTGCGGCCAACCACCAATGCGGCCCAGAGATCTGGGCCCACTGACAAGGCCCAGAGATCAAATGGGGCCATTTGGGTGGGTCTCTCCTGGTGTCACTCTCGGACCCTGGGGAGCAGCTCTTGCTCATGCTTGAGCACCTTGGACAGGAACTGGTCAAGCCTGTGGATCAGGGGGATGACCTGACCCAGGCTGGCCCCATACGAGCACAAGGACATCTGGGCAAAGACTCTCCATTGCATGGAGCTGAGGCTCAGCTCCTCCCCCCTCCTCAGAACGTCCATAGATGACAGGATGTCCTGCAACAGACCCTTCTGCTCCATCAGACAACATATCATGTCGTAGGTGGAGTTCCAGCAGGTGGGCAGGTCCTGAAAGAGTTGGTGCTCGGGGTTTCCCCTCCCCCTGCCTCTGGAACAGCTCGCAGAAAGAGTTGATGCTGCGGGAGAAGTGGGAAGCAATGCACCGGCAGCTGTCCAGCAGATTGTGCGTCCACAACGTTCCCTCATCCTAGCTGTCCCTTGGCTTGCTCCCCAGCCCGAGCACGACCCTCATCACCAGGTGTAGCTTGTGCACCATCCACACCAGGCCTGGGAGGGATGCCTCTTTCAGGGCTGCCAACATGTTGCTTCCTGCATCTGTCACCATGAAGCCATGGACAAACCCTTCCCCCCCGGCCGTTCACTCCCTCAGACCCACCTTTAGAGTAGTGGCAATGTTTTTCCCAGCATGGACCTTGTCCATCCCCCTGGCCTGGAGAAGAACTACCCTGTAGCCCGGTGTCAAGCATGGCACCTTTTTCCGGGTGCCATTTCTTGGCCTGGGGTGGCAGAGGTCCTCTGGTTGCCACTAGTGGGCAGTGATGGCAAGGTACCCATGAAGGCAGCCGCTCCAGAGGTCGGCCATGAAGTGTACTGTACAGTCTTTGGTGGCCAACCACTCCCTGAGCACCATGTCTTGCTAAGACTGGTAGAGGGCAGGCAGGACTAGACACCCAATGGTGCACCATGACAGCATGGAGAACCATGGGACAAAGTGCTGAAGCAGCCTTTGGAAGCCCATGCCCTCCACGACGGATAGGGGGAATCCTTGAAGGGCAATTGTCTCTGCCACAACATGAATGCCCACCTCCTGAGCCCTTGACCTCACCCTTTTCAACGGCACTATCCCCGACCCCAATGGAACAACCTTCCCAAGGGCGGCCTGTCTGACTGTTCCGCTCCCACCACAACACCCTCAGGGCAAGGCTTCTTGCTTGGGGTGGATTCCGGTGACCCTCCCACTGATCCTGGACGGAGACCACATGCTCAAGTGGCACGTCTTCAGGTGCTTAGTCAGGACCATCGATGACAGGTGGTTTGGGTCATTGGCTCTGTACACCAGGCCATCACAGACATAGCAACACACCACACAGGGCTCATTTCGAAGAGCCCGAAAAAGCCTCCATACAGAGCATTTGAACCATGGTCCACTAACTGTTCCAGGGGAAGGAGGACGAAGGGTTACTGGCTGGGCTGCGGACCTGGCAATGGAAGACGGAGTGAGGGGTGGACTGCAGGTAGGGACAGCACCGGGAGTTTGGGATGTGGACAGGATGGATGTTTCATCGAACCTCAACAATTCCTCCATGGATCCCTCGCCCTTCTCCTCCCAAAACAGTTTAAAGAGTTCCTCTTCCCCCGGCGACAAAAGGTCTTTGGCCTCCTCCACAGCACCCACAGGTGAATTTTGAGAAGCAGGAGTCTCTGCTGCCCCTGAGCCCTGCCCAGCACTGCTTCCTGGGGGGCAACCGGAACAATCTTTGCACTTCTCCACATGACTACCCTTGGCCCCTGCCTGAAGCCTCATTGTGCCAGCAAACAAGAATTAAGGAGGAAAGAAAAGGAGAGAACATTGTGAGCCCTCAGCTGAGGTGCCCACTGAGCTTGGCTCCAGGGCCTGGTAGGAGCCCTGGAACCAGAGGGAGGGGGTAGAGCCCTAGTCCAGCACTCTCAAAAACCGGACCAGATCAGTCACTGATAATAATCAATGTGAGCCCTCAGCTAAGGTGCCCACTGAGTTTGGCCCCAGGGCCTGGCAGCAGGTTTGGAACCAGAGGGAGGGGGTAGAGCCCTAGCCCATTATTCCCAGAAACCTGACCAGATCAGGCACTGATAATAATGTGAGCCCTCAGCCAAGGTACCCACTGAGCTTGGCCCCAGAGCCAGGCAGCAGCCCTGGAACCAGAGGGAGGGTGTAGAGCCCTAGCCCAGTACTTCAAGAAACCTGACCAGATCAGGCACTGATAATAATCACATTGAGCCCTCAGCCAAGGTTCCCACTGAGCTTGGCCCCAGAGCCAGGCAGCAGCCCTGGAACCATAGGGAGGGGGTAGAGCCCGGCCCAGCATTCCAAGAAACCTGACCAGATCAGGCACTGATAATGATGTGAACCCTCAGCCAAGGTGCCTACTGAGCTTGGCCCCAGAGCCAGGCAGCAGCCCTGGAACCAGAGGGAGGGGGGTGAAGCCCTAGCCCAGCACTCACAGACACCTGACCAGTCCTCCTGGAGGTCTGGGGATGTGCCACAAGATTGGAGAAGAGCGAATGTTATCCCAATCTTTAAGAACGGGAGGAAGGATGACCCAGGAAACTACAGGCCGGTCAGTGTGACTCCTGTTCCTGGGAAGATATTAGAGCAGATTTTAAAGGGATCAATCTGTAAGCATCTGAAGGACAACTCAGTGATCTGGGGAAGTCAGCATGGTTTTGTTCCTAACAGATCTTGCCAGACCAACCTGGTTTCCTTCTTTGATCGAGTGACCAGCTTACTGGATCGGGGGAACTCTGTTGACGTGATTTGTCTGGATTTCAGTAAAGCTTTTGATAAGGTCCCCCATGACATTCTGATGGGCAAACTGGAAGACTGTGGAGTAGACTATAGGAGAGTTCGGTGGATAGGGAACTGGTTGGAGGACCGCACTCGAAGAGTGGTGGTCAACGGCGTTTCATCAGATTGGAGGGAGGTGTCCAGTGGGGTGCCGCAGGGCTCGGTTTTCGGCCCGGTACTTTTCAATATTTTTATCAATGATCTGGATGAAGGAGTGGAAGGGCTGCTTATTAAATTTGCTGATGATACCAAATTGGGAACAGTAGCAAACACCCAAGAGGATAGAATTAAAATTCACCAAGACCTGAATACTCTGGAGAAGTGGGCAGCTGTGAATAGGATGCAATTCAACAAAGACAAGTGCACAGTATTACATCCGGGCCACAAAAATGGGAAGCACAAATACTGGATGGGGGATACACTTCTGGGCAGTAGTATATGTGAAAGGGATCTTGGGGTAAGAGTGGACTGTAAACTGAATATGAGCAGTCAGTGTGATGCGGTGGCAAAAAAGGCTAATTCAATCCTGGGTTGTATCAAAGGGGCCATAGCGTCGAAATCGCAGGAGGTCATAGCCCCTCTCTATACTGCCTTGGTCAGGCCACACCTGGAGTATTGTGTGCAGTTCTGGAGGCCTCACTTCAAAAAGGATGTGGACAAAATCGAGAGGGTGCAGACGAGAGCGACGAGGATGATCAGGGGTCTGGAGACTGAGCCCTACGAGGAAAGGCTGAGGGCCTTGGGAATGTTTAGTTTGGAGAAAAGGAGGTTGAGGGGGGACATGATTGCTCTCTTTAAATATTTGAAAGGCTGTCATTTGGAGGAGGGCAAAGAGCTGTTCCAGTTGGCAGCAGAGGGTAGGACGCGAAGCAATGGGCTAAAACTACATGCACAAAGGTACCGGCTGGATATTAGGAAAAACTTTTTCATGGTCAGAGTAGTTCAAAAGTGGAATCAGCTGCCTAGGGAGGTGGTGAGCTCTCCTTCACTGGCAGTTTTCAAGAAGAGGCTGGATGAATACTTGTCAGAGATGCTTTAGGCTGATCCTGCACTGGGCAGGGGGTTGGACTAAATGGTCTGTATGGCCCCTTCCAACTCTATGATTCTATGATTCTATGACCAGATCAGGCACTGATAATAATGTGAGCCCTCAGCCGAGGTACCCACTGAGCTTGGCTCCAGGGCCTGGCAACAGCCCTGAAACCAGAGGGAGGGGGCTAGAGCCCGGCCTAGCACTCCCAGAAACCTGACCAGATCAGGCACTAATAATAATCACGTTGAGCCCTCAGCCAAGGTACCCACTGAGCTTGGCCCCAGAGCCAGGCAGCAGCCCTGGAACCAGAGGGAGGGGGTAGAGCCCTAGCCCACTACTCCCAGAAACCTGACCAGATCAGGCACTGATAATAATGTGAGCCCTCAGCCAAGGTACCCACTGAACTTGGCCCCAGGGCCTGCCAGCAGCCCTGGAACTAGAGGGAGGGGGTAGAGTCCTAGCCCATTTCTCCCAGATACCAGACCAGATCAGGCACTAATAATAATCACAGTGAGCCCTCAGCCAAGGTGGCCACTGAGCTTGGCCCCAGAGCCAGGCAGCAGCCCTGGAGCCAGAGGGAGAGGGTAGAGCCGTATCTCAGCACTCCCAGAAACCTGACCAGATCACGCACTGATAATAATAATAATCAATGTTAGCCCTCATCTGAGGTGCCCACTGTGCTTGGCCCTGTGGCCTGGCTGCAGCCCTGGAACCAAATAGGATAGATCCCTATCTCACCCACCACACACAGCAGAAATTCCAGCTCCAATGCACTATCCCTGTCTCTCTCCCAAAAGGCTAACAGCTCTGTCCCACTCCATTGCCTGCTGCAACTGAAAAGCCAGAGTTTGGATCACACTTCCTTTTATAACCAGAGGTCCCATAGAGCAACACAGGAGGTCTGTGGTTGGCAGTCACAACTGCCTAGCAGGGTTTGCAGGGATGAGATTGGAGTGCCCATAGCCCCTAGTCTCTGGTCCCATGTAACCAATTGTAACCAATTTGGATCTCCACACTTGGAAGTAAGACCTGTCCATCAAGCTAAGTTGGGTTTAGGTTGGGGTTTCCAGGGCGACAGAAGGAGTGCAGACAGAGTTCAGGCAGTCCCTGCCTCCGTTGCCAAGGGAATTGATTGAAGGCACCTTACTGTCTGGCTTCACGAACAGTGGACGAACGCAATGAACGAGGCTTGTGACGACCACTTGTTCATCTAGAACGGGGTCTTGATTGGGCTGTTCGTGGCTTTTTTGCGTTCGTAATGCTGTTTGTGCCCATGCCTACTTTGGATTAAACTATTTTAGCTGCATTGTACCATTGTACCATTGCATCCCTCTTTGCTACATCCCTCCCACCTCCTGAGTAGGATATAAAGGTTCAGGTATCTCTGTTCCTACTTGTATATGATGAAATAAGCTTTCACTCTGGAAATGTCATACCCTGAAAATGTTGTTGGTCTTTAAGGGGCCACCTGACTCATATCTTGCTGTTCCACTGCAGACCAACATAGCTACCTACCTGAAACTTAGCTACCATATAGTAGCAGTATGCTTTCCTGCTTAAACTATATTCCTTTAAATGATTCCAGTCATGTATGTAGTAAGTAGTGCTTTTTGTAGTTTTTAATTTTTTTAATAAAAAAAACAGACTAGCAGGAACAAAATCAACATAGGCTTTGGCAAAGAGTTCGTAAATCACATAAAGCAGAGCCTCTCCTTTATGCAATCCTGTTCAGGAAGCAGATTCTGTTCAATACCAGAGGAAAGTGTAATCTGTTCAATGAATGTGATAAACAGTAGCTGTGATGTTATGGCTCTCGCTGTGATGTTTGTTTGCTGGGACTTAGGGTCTGAAGCTCAGCACAGAAGGCCTGGGACAAGATTCATTGCTCAGCTGAGGCTCTATTAAAATACATACACCAACATGCATCCTAGCATTAATAATCCTAGTACAGAGAACTTCAGTTGACACAGTGGCTTGCAAGTCCTATTTTCTGCACTCTTGACAACATTGGATTAGATCCTTCAGGTATTCTATTTGTGGAAGCAGGTTTCCCCCCCATCTTTCCTTTTCCTCACCATGCCCCAGGGGACAGAAAAAAAAAGTGTTGCAGAAAGGTAGGGGAAATCGGCAAGATCACTTCTCCCTCTTCAGTCAGCAAAACAGCCATAGAATCTAACCCATTAGTAAAAAGGAGAATTATTTCAAGTATTTATATGCTATGCTACCCATACAGGAGAACTGCTGCTCATCACAGCAATAATCTATTCAATAAAAGCAGTCACATTAAAAGAAATAACCAATCATAAACCCAGTCAACAATAAAATAATTCAACCTAAAACAGTAGAAAAAAATCAACAAAAACAGCTTAAGAGCTCACTGCCAAGACACAGAACTTCAAAATATTGTCCAGATAACCATACACATGGCAGGCAGAAAATATAAAATTATACAGGCCATAAAACTATAGTAAAATGTTCAACTGGAGAAAAGGATTAATTCTATTTTACTGATGTATGACTGAGTTATTTGCAGCTAGATGTGAGCTAGAGTTCATCCAGCTTCAGAAAACTGGTTTCTAATGCCAGCGATCAATTTTGAAACAAGCAAACTAATAACAAAGAAAAGAACCTGTGAGCTTGCAACTATCTTTATGTGTCACTATATCTGAGAGTACTGGCAAAGCAAACACAAGGGACTTCTGAATATGTTTGAACATTGGAATCTTTGATGTGTGTTAATATTCTCTTAAAAGCTGTCCGAGGGTTGCCAGCACCGTGCCCTCGGACTGGGCCAACCCCCACCCCCAGCCAGCCGCACCCCATGCCCCAGCCAGCACTTACGCGGCCCCAGCGCCAGCCGAGGACACGGGAGCAACCTCCGCCAGGGAGGACGCCGTCCCACCGCCCAGCCCGACCACGAGACTGGCCCGGCCGCTGGAAATGGCGGCTACCGCCGCCACCACACCATCGCAAGAGGCCCGAGGTGGGAGGGCACACCTCCTCTCGGCACACCGAGAGGAGGGCCGCCCGCGGAATGCGTTGCCCAGCCCCGGTGGTGGAAGCCTCCGCAAGGAAGGCGCCGGGGCCACAGGAAGAGCAGAGAACCGCCGGCCAACGGGACAAGCCGCGGCGAAACGCCGCTGCAGGCGCAGACGCCCCACAAGGGCCTGGCCCGGTGGAGGAGCGCAGGAGGGGGCGGGGGCAGCAGGCCCAAGGGCGGCATGCCCAGCCGCCTCCCTGAGAGGACCGCTCAGCTGCCCATCACAGGGGAGGGGGTGGCCAAGAGGAAGGGAGGCGGGCACAGGAGCAAGGGGGCCAATGGGGCAAAGGCAGGTGGGGCCCGAGGGTATGGCCACACCTGGCCCAGGTGATGGGGATCACCTTGGGGGTGGGCACGTGGGGGAATGGGTGGAGGTGGACCTGACAGAGGAGGCTATTTAAGACGAGGCAGGTCCCTGGCTGAGGAGGAGAGGTGTGTAGCCAGCCTGCCCTGTCGTTAAAGGGAGGCTGGCCAGGTGGAGCCAAGTGCTGACTGGCTTGCTGGATCGGACAGAGGCCGCCCCGTCTGAGGCCAAAGGGAGACGCCCTCCACCGGCCCGCGTGGCCGTGGTTGGACCGCTTACCCAGCCAGTCAGGCAACCAGCACGGACCTGCCGAGGGTGCCCCGCCTCGACCCGCCGACACCCCCGCCTCCAGGGGGCGCCCTCCTGCCTGACAAAAGCTATAATAATAGTGTTCTATTTTAATCTTAATGATTTTCTTTTACTTAGTCTAAAGTGCTTGGATTAAAGATTCCATACATAATGTTGAAATGACAGCATAATGTATGGCAGATGTGGAGCTTGGCTGTTTGCAAGGTTTATTGTCTTGTATTTTATCTGTATCTTCAGGGCTATAGAAAATATCTGCATATTGTAATACCTATTCAAGATAGCCCTGTTTTTTTAAAGTCATGATGTCATTGTTTGCTGTGTTTGTGTAACTTGTTTCTGTATTACATTACTGACAATAACATTTGATTTATATGCCGCCCTTCAGGACAACTTAATACCCACTCAGAGCAGTTTATGAAGTATGTTATTATTATTTTCACAACAAACACCCTGTGAGATGGGTGGGGCTGAGATAGCTAGAAGCTGTGACTGATCCAAGGTCACCTGGCTGGCTTCAAGTGGAGGAGTGGGGAATCAAATATTGCATAAAATGACTACTTTTGTATAGTTTTATTTAACCGAATGAAACTCTCCCAATCCTACTGCATCTGGACTCCAGAAGACGCTGTAGTAAAGCATGTGTACAGAATTGTAGCAGCTCCATTTTTAGAGCCAAACTAGATGTTATGGTGGCCACGAGTCTGATCTATGTCCCTTTTCAAGTGCCCAAACAGTCCCCCACAGCTGTTTCAGTACTTGAAAAGGCAAGGGGGGTGGAACAAGATTGTGCTGGTCAGAATCAGAGCGGAACCACAAGTGACAAAAGGCACAGATTGGACACTTGTCAGCTTCCCTCAAGCTTTGATGGGAAATGTAGGCAGCTTGGCGGAATGTTGGACAAGTGACAGTTGAAAAGTCCATTGGACAGCAGTCAGAGAGCCAAGCTGCAAGACTAGGAGCAGAACCACAAGTGACAAAAGGCACAGATTAGACACTTGTCTGCTTCCCTCAAGTTTTGATGGGAAATGTAGGCAGCTTGGCAGAATGTTGGACAAGTGACAGTTGAAAAGTCCATTGGACAGCAGTCAGAGAGTGAAGCTGCGAGACCAGGATGCCTACATTTCCCATCAAAACTTGGGGGAAGCAGACAAGTGTCCAATCTGTGCCTTTTGTCACTTGTGGTTCTGCTCTAGGATGCCTACATTTCCCATCAAAACTTGAGGGAAGCTGACAAGTGTCCAATCTGTGCCTTTTGTCACTTGTAGTTCCGCTCTTAGGCTCTAGTGATATTTTTAATAGTAGCCATAACATCTAATTTGGCCTTTAGACTAAATAAATTTTGATACAAGCACAGGGGGAATCCTAGGAAAAAAATAATAGTTAGCAGCTCATTTGTAGCTATTTAACTAGATGTCATCAATATGCAAACGATATCCAGCTCTACATCTCACTATCCAAATCCCCTGGTGACATTGCAGAGGCACTGAGTTGCTGCTTGACAGCTGTTGTCAAATAGCTGAAAGTAAACAAATTGAAATTGCATCCAGACAAGATAGAAATAATGCTAATTGGAGAAGCAGAAATCTTGAAGGACATTGTGCTTCCAGCCTTTGATGGCATCCAGTTGCCCCTGGCTGACTCAGTAAAAAGCCTAGGGCTTATACTGGATCCAGCACTGCTGCTAGAGAAACAAGTAAATGCAGCAGTAAAAAAGATCTTCTCTCAAATCCGACTAGCCTGGAAGATGGCCCCATACCTTGACATGGCTGATCTGGCTGCTTGGTTTCATGCCACATTAACATCAAGACCAGACTACTGTAACTCACTCTACATAGATTGCCCCTCAAAGTCAACTCAGAGACTCCAGCTGGTGCAAAACATTAAAGGTCGCTTACTCTCAGGAGCTAGATGGAGCATGCATATCACTTCCATTCTGCAGTCACTCCACTGGCTACCCATCACTTACAGGGCTCAATTCATGTCATCATGATTACTTTGGAAGCCCTTCATGGCCTAGGCCCTTCATATCTGAAGAACTGCCTTTCTCCCTGTGTTTCACCATGGCAGCTTTGGTCATTTGAACAGGGCCTTCTACAGGTATCACCTGGCAGCTGTGCTAAATCAACAATTGCCTGTACAAGGTAGCCCCCACCTTGTGGAATGGCCTGCCTGATGAGGTCAGGAAAGCTCCCGTCCTCCTGGCTTTCTGCAAACTATACAAGACCAAATTATTCAGGAGGGCTATCTACCCAGATTATAGGGCTGCATCATAAGAAACAGCACAAAGAGATATCTTGGTAGGGGGCAGGGACTGTATACTAGGCTGTTGGGTACTTTCTGCTGATGTAGATACCCTCCTACTGGATAGTTCGACATTGCTAAAGATGCCATGTTAATCACTTATGCTTTAATTAAGAAAGGTTTTAGCTATGTGTTTCAGCTTTATGCTACTTTTCAAATTTACAAGCACGATGGTACAAAGGTACACGTGAAGGAAAAAACAAGAAATCAGCATAAACACACTGACACAGTGAAAAAGCACAGTGGCAATATTGTTAAAGGAGTCAAAGCAATTAATCAAACATTGAAGACAAACAATATCACTACAGCCTCAAACCGCTGTTTATAAATTTAAAGTTGTGAATGTCCAATGAAGAAATGAAGGAAATGGCGGCCGTGTAGAACAAGTCCCAAAGGGAAACTCCAAAGGGATGCCGTCTGTGGGCTAACTAGGAAGTCCTTTTCCTTAGCCCAGTTAGTCCCACTAGAAGATAAGAATTCTTCAAAACGCCAGCCAGGCATTTCAGGCTCTGCCCTAATCAAAGTAACGGAGCTAATGTCTCCCAAATACAGTTAACACAGTCAAGTAGTCAAAAGTAGAGCGGCTGAGACACTGTGCTTTTTCACTGTGTCAGTGTGTTTATTCTGATTTCTTGTTTTTTCCTTCACATATACCTTTGTACCAGTCGTGCTTGTCTTTCCTTATGAAGGTGCCTTCCTTTTTTTTTTAACTTTTCAAATTTACGCCTACCATACCTACCCTATTGTAGTAGATCAAGATGGCTAGCCGTATTACTTTGTCTGTAGCAGTAGAAAAGAGCAAGAGTCCAGTAGCACCTATAAAACCAACAACATTTGTGGTAGAGTATGAGCTTTCTTCTGAAGAAGAAGTGAGCTGTGGCTGTGGCTCATGAAAGTTCATACCCTACCACAAATTTTGTTAGTCATATAGGTGCTACTGGACTCTTGCTCATTCCCTATTGTATTCTATTTTTCATTCATATTGTATTTTTGCTGTAAATATCCTAGGTATTGAATGTCCTAGTTATGGATTATATTTATTCACTTGTAGTACATAATCAACCTTTGGTCTCAGTGAGAAAGGGGGATTATAAACAAACATCATCATAATCATCATATGATGATCATCATATGATGATCATCATAATCATAATCTCTGCTGTGTGGGGACTACTCCTTTAGGGAATTAAAGGAAAACTATTTCCTCCTCATCAGTATTTATTTATTTAGAAAATTTCTATGCTACCTCTCTAGAGAATCAGAGTATAGTAGATACAGCTAGACCCTTGTTGCCCACCCAAATGACTAAATGTTCTATATTATGTATGAATTATTAGCATCAGAAATGTATGTTGTTATGTTATGAGGATTTTACTGTCTTACGAAGTCTCCCTTTCTTAAACAATCTCTTCCTTAAGTTATATTTTACTCCCTTTAAGCATCTTGCCTTTTTCACAGCCGTGGAATCTAAAGGGAGATCTTTCCATAGTCACTTCACAATAATAATTGAGATATTGATAAAGATCCATCAAGAGAAAGATCCGTGAAGATCTGTCAAGAGAAATCTTGGGCTGGTTGAGTTAGATAAGTCAGCTGCGTAGCGTTTGGTGCACTTTCATGCTGTGGAAAGATGAAACTCTCCCAACACTTTTTAAAACCAGAAAATTTACTAAAAGCAACGTATCATTCTTTAGATGGAAATTTTTATATAATATATTTAAAAGAGTATTTTCCAATATACTAATGCTAACAATTATTGAAAAAAATTAAGTGGGGTAAATCAATTTCCTTGTTGGTTGTTACATCTTCTCTGACTAGTCCCATTCCATGTGCATCCCTGAATGAGATGAAAAGGCAGAGAACCAGCCTCATAGCTGTCAAAGCAAGGACTGCTAGTCTCAGCTGGTCAGCTTGGAGCCAAGTAGCTGGATGCACTATGATTGACAACTATGTGAAGCAACATGGCTGAACTTTGAAATAGGAACTTTAAGGACAGCCAAGACTCAACAAAATAACTGTATTTATAGCAAGAACATCTTAATGTAGCAGTTTTCACCATACATTGCAGAAGTTGTATGCATTTCTGTGTTCTGAAGTTCTTAAACATTGTTGAAGATGTGGTGAAAGGGAACCTTGCTTTCATTCTATGTAACAGACATCTCGGTTTTTCAGAAAGAGAGCCGTGTGATGAGACCATGCAAAGTATCAGCAGATTAGTGCTATTCAGCTGTTGTTCTTTATGAAGGGACACTACATACTTGGGAAACTCCCCAGGGATGCCAATAATATAACTTTGTAAACTAACCAAAGGAGAATAAAAAAGGCCTACTGAAGACCAAATGCTGAGACCATAAAGTGTCAGTAAAAGCAAAAGTGGAGAGCGAGAAGGGAAGGTCCTCTTCAATGTCCAGAGAGACCTAGGCCAATGTATTGTCGAAGGCTTTCACGGCCGGAGAACGATGGTTGTTGTGGGTTTTCCGGGCTGTATTGCCGTGGTCTTGGCATTGTAGTTCCTGACGTGTCGCCAGCAGCTGTGGCTGGCATCTTCAGAGGTTTAGCACCAAAAGACAGAGATCTCTCAGTGTCACAGTGTGGAAAAGATGTAGGTCATTTGTATCTACTCAGGAGGGGTGGGGTTGAGCTGAGTCATCCTGTAAGAGTTTCCCAGGGTGTGGAATGCTACTGGTGGGAGGCTTCACTGTATCCTGAGGAGGTTCTTTTGCATATGGATTGGTACTTGATGTGCTAATCTTCTCTGCAGGGCTATTGTTGGGGATAGAATGTTTTGTTAGCCTGGTGTTTTTCAGAACTGGAAACCATGCTCTGTTCATTCTTAAGGTTTCTTCTTTCCTGTTGAAGTTTTGCTTATGCTTGTGAATTTCAATGGCTTCCCTGTGCAGTCTGACAAAGTAGTTGGAAGTGTTGTCCAGTATTTTGGTGTCCTGGAATAAGATACTGTGCCCTGTTTGCGTTAGGCTATGTTCAGCCACTGCTGATTTTTCAGGTTGTCCAAGTCTGCAGTGTCTTTCATGTTCTTTTATTCTTGTCTGGATGCTACGCTTTGTGGTCCCGATGTAAACTTGTCCACAGCTGCAGGGTATACGGTATACTCCTGCAGAGGTGAGGGGGTCTCTACGTCAGGAACTACAATGCCAAGACCACGGCAATACAGCCCGGAAAACCCACAACAACCATAGACCTAGGCCACTTTGCTTGTTTCCCCCCAGTGGCCAGGTGAAAGATAGCAGAGGCAACAGCTGGGGGGGGGATCCTCTGCCCACACTGAGGGAATGGCATCCTTGTATTTAATAAAGCGTCCCTTAGTTCCAAAGTCTTGTGTCTGTCTCATTCTTCTGACTGGGGGGGGAGGGGCAAATATCAGCAACAGGACAGACCCTTCATGAGAGGATATAAATGTAGCCATTGAGAGAGGCAGCAAGGAGAGAAGCACCTGGAAGATGGTTGGAAGTCAGAAGCTCTTCAGGAAAAAGTGAAGAAAGCTACCAGCTGAGACCTTCCAACAGCTGGAAGAGAGAGAGTCTGAAGATGAGGAGTTGCCATCAAGGAGAAGCTAGGAGAAAGGCTACACAGGTAGCCTGGGAAGAGTCCAGAACACTTCTGGTTGAGTCTGTCAGACAAGACAGAAAGAATGCCTCAGCAGGACCAGAGGGAAGACTGTAAGGCAGCATGTGGCAGTTCTCCACCAGCATTAACAGGAAGCTGCCAGGCTATCAGTAAGCCTATGCAGTACCGGCTGGGGTGGAGGGATAGGGAAATCTGGCCCTTTTATTTTAGAAGGGAGAGTGACTATTAGAGCCTCATCATGGCAATAGCCTTTTACTGAAGGACAGAGTAATATAAACATTTGATTTGTAGTTGTGTTATGTGTGCATGCACACACACACAACCTGTTTAAGGCTTAAGTCTTCCAAGGAACCTGACCAATAACTAGGGTTGCCAGCTCCAAGTTAGGAAATTCCTGGAGATCGGGGGGGGGGGTGAAGCTTGGAGAAACCTTGGGAAAGGGGGGTTTGGGGTGGGAAAGGACCTTGGCATGGCATAATTCCATAGAGTCCACCCCTCAAAGTAGCCTTTTTCTCTAGGTGAACTGATCTCTGTGGCCTGGAGACCATTTGTAATTCCAGGAGATCTCCAGCCACTACCTGGAGGCTATAAACAAACAAACAAGAGGTATTCCTTGGGAAGGAAACAGTAGAAAAGAAACAATAGAAAAGAAACAAAAAAGAAACATCGCTCTATACCTCCATTCCCCATGAGGGTGCAAGGGCAGTTATTGAGACTACACTATACCAACGGGAAGAACAGATCCCCACCACCCCTTTTCTTTTACAGCTAGTGGACCTTATATTGGAGAAGAATTATTTTCTTTTTGACAAGCAGTTTTATTTTCAAATTAAGGGGGTAGCTATGGGGTGCTCAGCAGCTCCAAGCACTGCAAATTTGTTCATGGCAGATTTGGAGAATAGGGCAATCCCGACACCAAAAAAACCCTTTCAGAGGAGAATTATCACATACAAAAGATTTATTGACGACATATATGTTTTGTTTAAGGGGGGGGGACATGTGGAGGCATTTACTACCTGGATGAATCAAGTTGATCCTAATATAAAATTCACCATGCAGTGGAGTAAGGATTCCATTAATTTTTTGGATGTGGTCACTTACCGAAATGAACAGGATCGAATAGGAGTTAGGCCGTTTAGAAAGCCAACTGATAGAAATTCCTATCTGGATCCAGGACATATCAGACGCAATATTCTTTATGGCCAGATGCTAAGAGTAAAACGTAATTCGACACGAGAGGTAGACTACTTGACGGGCAGCAAACACATGCAAGAGGCCTTTCTCAATAGAGGCTATCCCCCGAGGGTGATTAGAGAAGCAGAGGATAGGGCTTCACGGACACCAAGACAAGAGCTGTTTTGTCCGAAAGTACCCCATCCCCATGACTCAATTTTTTGTTCTCTGGAACATACGCCTCTGTCTCATAAGATTAAATGGATTATTAATAGACACTGGCACCTTATTTCGGAAATTGATGGCTGTGAGAGGCCGCCCAGAATTGCCTTAAAACGCACAAGGAACCTTAAGGACATTTTGGTACATGCCAGATTTGGGCAACAGTTTTTGGATAAAGGACTCCCCAAAGGACATTTCGCTTGCGGGCACTGCCGAGCATGCCCCTTAGTCTGGACAGGTGACAGTATCGAGGGCAGATCATCAGATATTAACATTCAACATTTCTCCACGTACGCCACGGATTCAGTGGTGTATTTGATTAGCTGCACTTGCCAGAAACTGTACGTGGGCAGCACAATACACCCCGTGAAGACTCGTATATTAGAACACATGTCGAGAATTAGGAATCATAGAACAGAGGCACCGTTAGTAGAGCACTTCCAAAAATTCCATACCAAGGAAACTGACAAAACAACAGTTTTGTCAGTTTTGTACGTCTCAAAGGGGGGATCGCAACATTGTGTGCAGAGGGACCTCCTGAGAAAAGAAGCCCAATGGATTCACAATCTGGGAACTTTACAACCCAGTGGCTTAAATTTGGAATTAAATTTGTCCTGTTTTCTTTAAGATTGGAGGGTTGAACAATGACTAGGCATTTTCTTTGTCTGGAGTCCCCCTAGTGGTTGCTTGTGGTTTTAAGTATACCTCACCTCTTAGTGCCATTAAGGTAAGCTGTGGCTGGTCTTCCTTTAGACAAATGGAATGAGTGCGCTGAATTTATGCATGAGAGATACGTTTTTGACTATGTGGTGAGTAAATTTACAATTAAGAATCCTTTTAATTACTGGTGAAAAAGGAGGAAGAAACTCATTATGTTGCATTGTTAATTATTGATAGCAAGTTCATTGCTCCAGTGGAGGACTTTCTGGCCCCTGAAGAAATAAATATTGTATGAAACAAGCAGATTATTTGTTGCTGGCCACTTGTAGGGCAAGTTTTTGGAGCCCCTTGGGAGCTTCCCATATTCTTCACAACCTACCTGTAAGAGAAGAAAAGAGAAAGCAGCTTTACACTGAAGCATTTTTGGAACAATTAATTTTGAACTTTTCTGCCTCTCTCTCCTGAGACTCGTGGAAGCAGGGCAATGCAGGGGAGCCCCCTCAGGAGCTTCAAGTTGTTATTCCACATGAAAGAGAAGAAAACAGAAAGCAACTTTATACAAGAAAGGACAGTTTCTTTCCATTCTTTCATTGGAGGATTCATTTTTTCTTTCAAAAATTAATAGACCACTTGTGATATAGAGTGTTGGAAATATTGACTGTATTTCATGTTGTTACATTTGTTGCATTTCATTTTGATTGTAAATATGAAGATTACTGATTAGAAAAATATATATCTTGTTTTGGTTCTATACATAGTAGCGGTGCTTTTAAGTGACTTGATTTTCATTCCTGGGACCTTGTTTCTTTACTACCTGGAGGCTGGCAACCCTACCAACAACCTAGTGAAGCTTGCAAACCTTTGGGGTCTTATCCGGTCATGACAATGTTGAATTAATCAGCTTGCATTTGTTCCTTACATGATATGCTCATAATGAGATGTAGTAATACTTTCTGATCCAATCCAGGAATTTTTGTAGAAATAACATCACACCATCCCTGGTTTTAATTCCACAGTGGTTGAATATTTTCTAAATAAATAGAAATACAACTTGAACAAATGTTTTCAGGGATTTTAAAATGTACAATTGGTGATACGTTAAACTCTTCAAAACATGGTGCTAGCTGTTTTTAATTCCCATTTTTTTTTCAATATTCATTTGATTCCAAGCCAGATGTCAGTTTCACTGTACAGGCCTGTTATGTTAATTCAGTCTCTCAAGCCTTGCTAACTGAATTCCATTTTGGTACAATAATGAATTTCTGTAATCTCTGGTTACTAAATACTGCACTTTTAATAGGTGTTCAGCTATAATTTATCTCTATTATTATATGTGACATGTGAAAACTAGGAACATAGTGAAAAGAGTGACCCACTTTCTTAAAATGCCTGTGTCAGTTAATTATTTTGGACTGCTGACTGTAGCAAAAAGAAGCCCTTGGCAGTAAATTTAAAGGATTCTGAAATTAAAGCTCATTCCAATGTAGAATTACAGGAAAACCCCCACCCCATCCCGTGCAACCTGTCTCTTGTGAACAGCTTCCTTAGCTACCATTTTAGAAGGCTGCAAAGAGACGATTTCACCTACTAACAACTCCGCCCCCCCCCCCCCGAAACTCTCTTCCGTGCAAGTCTGTGCTTGGCTGTCCCTCATCTCCAGCTCTCTTGCTTCAGTGTTCAGATCCACTCATGTTATGGTCTCAGGTAGCTTCCTGGCTACCAACCTTCTAGGCTTTCCATCCATGAACATACTTTGAAATCCAGGTTATCTTCAGTCCAAGAATTTCAAAGTATGTTCATTTGTAAATAAAATAAAAGAGATTAATAAGGTGGTAGCCTCACAACATGGCATAAAACTTGAAAAGAATGGAAGTTGGAGGGATAGTTTCTGATGGAAAGGTTGTTCTGCTTTTAAGCAGCTACAAGTTGAGTTAAAAGCTGGACTAGAAATTTAAAACTAAATCAAATGGATTCATTCTATAGGTTGTTTCCATAGATCACAACTGACTTTTCTATATTTGTTCTGGTTTTCCCTCTCATGCACATGAAAACACACAGCCATTTTAAAGTATTTTGTCAGTCTAAGGAGGTATAATTTTATAGTTTCCTTTAGCCTGGAGGATGTCCCCCTATTCTGCTTATCTGGCCACATGGATCCGTCATTACCTAGAAGCTAGACAACTGTAATGTGTGGACTTGCCCTTATAGGCAACTCAGAAACTCCAGTTGATACAGACACCATTACTTGGATAGTACTGGTTGCTGCATCCACCCTCCAGTCACTACATTGCTTTCAGGTATCACCGACAAAGCCCTTAATGGCCCTGCGCCCACATATCTGCAGGACTATTTCTCCTGCTATGGTTTGCTGTGACATCTTCAACACTCTGAGGAAAACCTTCTAAATGTGCAAATGGGTAAGATCAACAACTTTCTGTTCACACACATTCTCTGTGGTGGCTCCCATGTTGTGGAGTGTCCTGCTTGAGCCTCCACACTTCTGTCACTTCACAGACACTGACAAATGTTCAGGAGGGTATTCTTATAAAGGGTTTAGAACTATAGTATAGCCTACTTTCTAGGTCTTATAGTATCTAATGCCTTTAAAAGGTTTGTTTGCTTACATTACTTTCCAGTTCTGTAATCTTACTTCATTGTTTATTGGATGTTTATACTGTCTGATTAATTGGATGCTTATACTGTCTGATCTAATTTTTTTTTTATCATTTGTAATCCATCTTGAGTCTAAGTGAGAAATGTAAGCTATAAATGAAGTAAATAAATAAAAATAAATACAATTGATAGAGAAAAAGAGGGGTATGTTCATATGAATGTTCATAACAGCATGTGATTTGTATGGTTTGTTGTAATATCTCACTAATGAGAGACAGATTTTCATGAATTGCTGCAGCAATCCTGTTATGATTTGTATATATTTTTTTAAAAAATGAACTGAATATATATCTATATTAAACACATTTTTTGTCTTTGCATTACAAAAATATTTCAATGGTGAAAAATGGCAAATGGTACATATTGTTTTCTTTAATTTATAGAGTTTGCAGCATTTAGTTATCATTCTGAATACTCTAAGATATTTCCTGAATCTCCACAACGTGGATCCTATCCCCTTCCCTTCTTATTCCATAATCTTTAGTTTCCCAGGTCCGAAGGGTATAAATTATTCTTTGTGCCTAGCCATAAAAACATGTCTTTGAAGCACTTCTATTTATCTAGGACAGGTGAGAGAGGTCAGGGTTTCAGGAAACAGAAGCTCTTATTGGCAACAAAATCAAGCCTTATCAACATTTTGGAGATTCATCACCAATGTAGTAGAAAGCAAAGTAAAGAGAATAATATTAATCATCCCAACTCATCTCTGTATGGTAACAATAAGTTGTGAACAGAATAAAAGAATGGGGCACTCTGTATTTTTGCCTGTTGCAAATCATGGGTTTTGTTTGTTGCTTATTTTAACATTTTTATACTGATTCTTAATGCATTATTTATAATTCAAGGTTTCAAGTCAAAGTACTGAAAGCTGCATTCTGTTAAAAGCAATTTGGCAACAAAGTAACAGGACATTGGACACTGAAAGTCCAGATCAAGGATGCTTTGTGACTTGCCAGTTCAGCTTGCATCCTGCTTATGTGAAATGGGCAAGAAACTGATTGTTCACAAAGTCCTTTCTGGTGTGTCCATTTGCACTATACAAACTACTTTGTCATAGCTACTGTAGCTTGCTACTTGACCACCAGCATCACCACCACCAATTAGTGAAAGGCTTATTGTTAAAAGGGAAAAAAATCTGTTTGAGATTTTTCCATTGAGACTTCCATTGAGACATAAGTAGTATGTGTCCCTGTTTGTATCTGGTGCCTTTCCATGAATCTTGCAATCAGTTCTCCCAGTCACCTCAAGATAAATGATACCGACTGCATAGGTACAACATGCAAAATATTCTCTGTGGGTTTATTTGAAAAATTAATCTGATTACACAGGAACAAAGAGTCAATGATGCACGAGTCATTCCAAACTTGGCACGTTGATCATTTTAATGACTTAAACATGAGTGGGGTGGGGTGGGTGGGGGGATATATACCTTTTCTTCAGTAATTGAGAAGATTGAAAATACAAAAAAGCAGCTACAAGCTGCAACTTATTACTAGACATGGGCACGAACAGCAATGCGAACTAAAAAAGGCCACAAACAGCCCAATCAGCTGTTCGTGAACAAGCTGTTCAGGAGGTGCTGTTCCCAATGAACAGGTGGTCATTGCAAGCCTCGTTTGTTCCTTGTGTTCGGTGGTCCTCCGTTAGTCAAGCCAGACAGTCTAGCACCTGCAATCAATTCCCCTGGCAATGGAGGACTGTCTGAACTCTGTCTGAACTCCTTCTGGCTTTCCTTCTGGCTTGTAAGTTAACTCAGGCAGCAGTCAGTCCAGTTTTTGCCACTGTAAACAGAAAATGACAGGAAAGGGGGAGACCCACGGATCATGCCTTTCCTGGGGTGCAATCTCTCTGAAACTGGGGGGGGGGTTGTCTTCAGAGGACAGTGAGGACTAAAGGGGGAGAGCCATGGGTCATGCCTTTCCCGGGGTGCAATCTTTCTGAAACGGGGGGGGGGTCTTCAGAGGACAGTGAGGACTAAAGGGGGAGAGCCATGGTTCATGCCTTTCCCGAGGTGCAATCTCTCTGAAACTGGGTGGAGGTCTTCAGAGGACAGTGAGGACTAAAGAGGGAGAGCCATGGATCATGCTGTTCCCGGGGTGCAATCTCTCTGAAACTTGGGGGGGGGGGGTCTTCAGAGGACAGTGACAACTATGTCCCCTGCAAATTTGGTGGGTATTGGACATTGGGAAGATTCTCCCAGGTGCGAGAGGGATGGGGAGAATCTCCCCACCTCTCTCACACTGGGCAGGCAGCCTGGCTGTGTGACTGCTCTCCTGGCCCTTTAAACTATCAGCTGGCAGGTGGCAGGGGGCAGCTGATAGCTTAAAGGGATCTTTAAAGGGCCAGGTAAGTAGGTTTGAGGGGAGGGGGAAAAGTGGGGGGACTGGGGGGTTCTGGCCCTCACGAATAATGAACAATGAACAACGAACAATGAACATGTTCGGGAACAGATCATGTTCATCGAGGTTTGTTGTTCATTGTTCGTGGGTGGCAACGAACCACGAACAGGGTGTTTGGCCCTCCCCCCGGTTTGTGCCCATGTCTACTTATTACCATGACATGACCTGGCTCTGTAGCCCAAGCAGCTACAGCACAGGTACAAAACCACTTGTTGTGGTTCTCAAGAAGAATTGAGAGAATAAATCAAAGCAATCTATCTAGGAACTTACTTCATGTGTAAGCAAGGGAATTCATTCAAGGTAAGTTCATCTGGCAATTGTGCCCAGTATCCCTGCTCCAGTCATGTTATTTGACTTTAAAAAGGAACTGCAGAGGCTGCTGCTACAGAACAGGGTCAAAGCAGTGGGAAAGGGTTTTACAACAGTCTCTTCCATGCTGATCTTAGTCAAAAGTGATACTTGCCTAAGATATGTAGTGGTGAGAGTGTCAGACTAGGATCTGGGAAACCCAGTCACACATTCTCAGCCTAACTTACTCCACAGGGTTGTTGTGAGGATAAAATGGAGGTAAGGAGAATGGTGTGAGCTGCTTTGGGTTTTTATTTGGAAGAAAGGTGGGGTATGAATGAAGTAAATAAAATGTTTACTTTTGTCTGTTGCAAAAAAAACCCCATAGAAGTCCATAGCGCCTCAAACACCAATGATTTTTCACATGAGGATTGAAGTGCTCTTACTTCAATGGCCCTGTAATGCAAAGGTAAGCAGCACATCCATCATAAGACTAATTCAAAATACAAAGGCCTCTTCTCTGCCCTTTCTTACAAATAAACAATGATCAGACATCTACTTAAATAGTACAAGCAAGGCTCAAAGGGTATTTAAGTCTCATGTGAGAAAATTCTCTAATTTATTGTAGCAATAGTTCCTGTAGGCAACAGCCTACTTCATCCAAAACATTTTAAAAATAAGTTAGTCTTGAAAGCTTTACTAGCCATTTTGTCTCCAGCATGCAGTGTTGTCTCCAGTTTTATAGATCCACAACTGGGGCCATGTCAAGAATTAGATATTACAAGTGGAAACCTGTGAGATGCATAGGGGGAATCTCATCCACCACCACTGCACTGCCTTCTCTTGCTTGTACCCCTCAGGACACTTCCCTTCCCTCCCCCCATTATTTCTGTTTCTTCCTCTTCCCAGATCCTTGCCTCCTCCTCCTCCTCCTCCTCCTCAGCTCTTCTGCCCTCCCCACCACAGATGCTCATTGACCAATTGCCTATGGGGCTGCCTCCTGTCCCTGAGTGACACATGCAGCAATAGAGGCTGCTGAGTTTTCCATTCTTCCCACCTGCCTGCTCACCTGCCCCCTTGCAATGTCCCCTCCACTGCTCAGGCCAAACATCTCTACTCTGCTGTGCTGCTCTGGGGGAATGTGGTTGTGTAGGGGTCAGGAGGTGGCTCCCTTTCCTCCAATATCTGCCACATGCAGTGAAGAGAGTGAATGCTACCAGGCCAGTAGAGGAACATTGTCAGTGCAAGCGCAGACAGTGTTCCTCTGTTAGAGGAGGTATTTAAATTGCTCCATTTTTTAATTTTCATGTTTCTGCAAACCTGAGTTTCCCCCTAAGTTTGTAGTTAAGATATCACTTCTCTCTACATGGCCCTGATCTGTGGATTTAAGTATCCTCAGATGTGGTAATTGTGAAAATTAGATGTATTGATGATTTATATAAGTGTATATGCATTGTAAGATATTAAAATCATGATGTTAACAACAACAACAACTGCACTTAGTGCCCCATTCAGAGCAGTGAAAAAAGTCTGTGTATTATTTTCCTCACAGCTGGGGAGCTGGGACTGAGAGGACTAGCTTACCCAAGGCCAGCTGCTAACCTCATGGCAGCAGTGGGACTGAAACTAGCAGATTGCTGATTTTCAGCCCAAACAGCTATAACAGCTCTGGTTGGGGTTGAATTTCTACCCAGGTTGCACTTTTATTGATAGAAAGCATAGATAAGTGACTCTGGAACCTCTAAGACATTTGTCACCTGCACATAAATAAAATACAGCCATTTACAGTTTGTAAACGTCTATAAACAAAATATGCACCTGAAGTATAAAATAAGTGCAGGGCCGATTCCAGACGGCCCTCCCCACCCCGAAACATCGCGTGTCGTTTCGCGCGTCGCGCGACGTCACGCAAAACTCGCGTGAGAAAACGCAATATTTCGCATTTTCCGCGCTACGACGCGCGACATTTCAGGGTGGGGAGGGCCGTCTAGAATCGGCCCAGAAATCTATGTATTTTGTCATTGAACTGCTTTGTTATTCCAAAAAATGGTGGTACAAAAATACCTCATGAGGGTTTTTGGTGGGGAATGGAGGCATTTTTAAGTGCTCTGGAAAGCTAGTTCACAATCTTTCCTGATAACTTTGAATATGCTATATTACTAAGTGTGCAGGGCTGGTCTCCTTGCATGACCTCAATAGTGGCATCCCCTTAAGGTGCTCCGGGGCTGAGGAGAGTGACTAGCATGTTGACCATGCCCTCATGAGACTGATAATGATGAGCAGGAACAGCAGCATCCACTGTTTCTGGCTTTAACTAAGGGTTTCTTTCCTTGATTATCCCCAACAGGCCCCTGGGAGTTTGCTGACAGCAGCCAGACTGTCAGCTGCACCCATTGTCCCCAAGACCTGAGGAACCTGCAATTAATAAAAGTGGTGGTCTGAGGGCCAAGCTACACATGACGAAAGACACTTGCCTGGCAAGTGGATTGAGTGGAGGGCAAGTGAACAGGGAGAAATACACTTGCTGTTCAAGTGTCATTCGTCATGTGTAGCTTGGCCCTGACTCTCTCAAGAATAGTGAGTCTCTGCTATCCTCCTCTCCCTCCCCTTTGAGCTGTTCCCTGCTCCAGGCATAAGTTCTGCTCCCAACCTTAAGCTGAATCACCATTTGTGCCTGGTGTGGGGTGAGAAAGGAGGCAGCAGAATTCTACACAACAGTGTCCAGTATTGGCTATCAGCCCGGTAACTCTTGCACTGCTTTCTGTGCCCCCATCCCCTTTGGCCAGCTGCACAGTGTGTGTATATTTGAGTAGGAGCAGGGTCTGGGTGGCTCAAATTTGGTCTGCCCCTCATGTTTAACAGGAAGAAACTTTAAGGCATGGTGGGCATTTGGGGTTCTCTGCCAGCAAAACTCACCCTCCTCCAATGTTTTCATATTTTAATTCTGGTTTTGTGAATTGTCCTTGCTGTGTCTACAGAGCTCCTGTAGTAACCTGGACAATATTTACCTCACCAGAAAGAGATAGAGGTAGAAAAATATTCCAGATGCAAACATCAGCAAAATTAGATAGATGTTTTCCTACTCACCTGAAAGTGCGTTTTCAGGCTCTGGGTATATTTGGGTATTATGATACACAATGACTTTGTGTGGGACATTTTTCTACATGAAGATAATCAGGATTTGGTGTGGGGCATAAATATGCCTTTGTATACAATTTATGTAAGGGTTATTTTCTAAAAAATGTTAGTGATGTTAAGTGATTCCTACTGTAATGTTCAATTAATTTTTGAAATATATGGTGTATAGGAAGAACTCTTTGGGTCAAAGAAGGCATGGCAAAATAGTGGAATCGTGGAAAAGAGGGGTGGGTATCTGAACAATATCACACTGTGTAATATGCAAGCAAAGAATACTGAGGAGAAACCCCGTGTGTGTGTGTGTGTGTGTGTGTGTGTGTGTGTGTGTGTGTGTGTGTGTGTTTTAAACTAATTTGCTAACTTTTGCTAAGGCAGTTGTGGTGAAGTTCTGGAAACAAAATCAGGTATCTTCAATGGATATTTGGAAGTAAAGGATATACCAGATAATGTAATCTCTTCTCCTATAAACATATATGGGAAATGAAAATGGAATAACATGAACAAATTAGGTTGCACTGTCCTTTCATTTCCTATTGGAACATTACTGTGCCCAATGAAATTATTAGATAAGAGATTTTGTCAGTAATTTAATAAGCACCATGAAGATAATTTAATATTAATATGGATATGTTTGTTCTCAATTGTGAACAATTGTAATTGTTTTATATGGATCTTTTTGTCTCCATTACAATAAAATTTAAAATTAAAAAAGAAAAAATAGAAGTACCTCAAATAAGAGTATAATTAAAGGCAGTAGTAGGTATCTATTCACACTTTGATCTGATCAACAGGTTTACCATTCAGTCTGAGGCTTAGTTGAAGAAGGAATACTGGGACTTAGGATGGAAGCTGCTATCATTTGATTGCTTAAATATGTGAGACTTCAAGCTCATTCAAACTACCTGGTTACTGAGAATTTGTAGGGAAACATGTTTGCACATGACAGATCATATTCAGATAAACAACTCAGAGTGGGATTTCAGCGGCAAGTTCAACCCCAACTGCATTTATTTTATTTATTTAAAACATTTGTATGCCACCTTTCTACCCAAATAGGGTCCCCAAAGTGGTGAAAAACAGATTTTAAGATAACATTAAAATTTATATATAAATACAATAAAAACATATAGACATATAAACAAACAAACACATACATAACAAAGTAGGACGCCCAATAAGAGTTTACTGAGGGTATGCCAAAGGAAACAAAAATAGTCTTCACCCGCAGCTGGAAGACAATGACAGGAGACAGGAGAATCTCTCTGTCCAATGTTCCAGTGCCATGACTGAGAGGCCCACTCTCAGGTTGCAAGCCATCTAGCTGAAGCAAGGCATCCAAGGATGACCAGAGTGGATGGGTATGTTCATCTAGAAGAAGCTGGTCTTTAAGGTATGGTAGTCCCAAGCTGTATAGGGCTTTAAAGGTCAAAACTAGCACACTGAATTGGGCCCCAGTTTGGATTCTATACAGAAAGGACATAGGCCATACATTTGTAGGTTTTGTGTACACTGATGGAAACCTTGAAATTGCCCCTCTTCTGACATCCATTCATTCTCACTGGTTTCTTTGTCTGAACAAGAATGTATTATAGGCATTTCACGGTTTCATGATTATCATTTTTCTCAATAATAATTGTGTTTTGCATATTTGAAAAAAAAATTAGGATTGAGGAAAAGCTTTCTTCTGTTTTTCCTCCTGTTTGTCAGTTTTCTGTCTGGGAAGTTCTGACAGATTGTAGTCTGGTTGAAAAAAACAGCAGCTGGAGCTGAGTTTCCCCTCTATCTCCCTTTTGAAAGTTGTGTGCAATAGGTTTCCCTGGATCTCTAGCCCATCCAGTAGCTCTTGCTGTTTAGTGTGGCTGCTGCTGGGTCTGTTGAAGGAGAGGCTGTGATCTTCCACAGTTTCTTTTTTATGTTCAAAGTAACTGTGGACAGACCAACAAGAATGGACACCAGTTCCCCAGTCAAAGAGAGTCATCATAGCCTTGTTCAGGTATTGAAAATTGTATGTGCTGAATACATAAAGAGGGAAGTAGGATCACATCTGTCTTTGAATATCCATATTTACAGCCAAATGTCTATAGCAGGCTCCTGTATTCATACATACCTCTACATGATTAGAACTCTGCATTTTACAGTATAGAGACACATAGGTGGTGATGGGAGGGAGATTGGGTGCAAGGAGTGAGAGTCATGTAAACGTAAATCAGTTGCAAAACTCCTCTGGATCTACAGTTTTTTTATACATATATATTCTTTACTGACATGTACATAAAGATGTACAGGGCAGGACCAGCATGTGTGATCCAATTACTCTTGATGCACACATAGTGTACAAGGTATCGAATGCATGTAACACAGAGGAATACAATGACAACAACAACATTCAATTTATATATCACCCTTCAGGACAACTTAATGGCCCCTCAGAGTGGTTTACAAGGTGTGTTGTTATTATCCCCACAACAATCACCCTGTGAGGTGGTGGGGCCGAGAGAGCTGTGATTGACCCAAGGTCACCCAGCTGGCTTCAAGCAGAAGAGTGGGGAATCAAACCCAGCTCCCCAGATTAGAGTCCTGGACTGCTGCCACCCTTAACCACTATACCAAACTAGCTAGTTGAGTGCAGAAAAAAAATCTGCCCAGCAGATGCCTTTCCTCCGCATGCATATCTACAATTTTATCTGCTTCTTGACTTGATTTTTAAGTTGCTTCTCTATGTTTTACCTTGGCCCTTAGCTGGAGATGCTACCTTACACATTTTCAGCACAATCCTATGAAGTCCATTTACTTCAATGGCTTAGACGGAGTAACTTTCCTTAGGATTGCACTGTCTGTGTCTTAATAAAAGACTAACTTTCTTTGCTAGAACTACAAATACTTGAGAAAGGTGGTGAGTTATAGATTTAACACTTGTATTCTTTATTATCTTTTGACACATTTATTCTATTTGCTTTCTTGAGCAGTTTTCTTAGTATTGCAGAAATATGTGCAATTGTCCAAGCTTCTTGTAGCACAGCATAAAACATGTCCAGCAAAGAGGGGGGAAACCAGCCATCGAGTTAATGGAGTTAATGCATAGGCAGCATTAATTGAGATCATGTTGAGACTGAAAATTTAGGAAGATCAAGGCTAGGTAAGCCTGTCAGTATAACCAAGGATAGCCAAGGAGGCATTTTTAGACATTATTGTTAATTATTTATTTTCTTGTCATCCAAATCTATTCAGGGAGAGTTTTCTTTGTATCAATGTATAATTACATTCAAAATATCTTTCCATTCACTGGTAAACACAGTTATCATGAGGCACATCCAGTTTGCATCATACTTGTGCATGGGATTTTTTTTTGTTTCTTTCATTTTCAGCCTACAAGGGACTGTTTAATTATTAGCTGTTTTGTATGGCTTTGTTTCATTATTGTTTTTTTCATTATTGTTGTTTTGTTTTCATTGTTCTGCTTTGCTATTATTACTCA
Source organism: Eublepharis macularius (assembly GCF_028583425.1). Taxonomy (NCBI): domain Eukaryota; kingdom Metazoa; phylum Chordata; class Lepidosauria; order Squamata; family Eublepharidae; genus Eublepharis; species Eublepharis macularius. Next base: position 74,230,346 of record NC_072797.1, read on the forward strand.
TTGGTATCAAAGGAATACCCTTCCCTCCTTTCCTGTGGGTCTGTAACTTCATGGTTTTCTATCTAAACTGGACAAAACTGGTCAAAAATATTCTCCCTTGTTGCCAAATTTAAGGCAGATAGAATAACCTGCCCCTTCTGAGGCCATGAAAGACGCTAATATTGAACAATCTATTCTTTGGGAGAATTCTTTGGGAGAATTCTTTGATAGGAAAGACTCCAAACAATGACACAGACAGCACTGCAGCCACCAAGAATGGTAGCATGAGGAAGAAGCATACTGACGAGGCATTTGGTGGCACAAGGCAGGCAAGGCATCTGGGCAGGCAGGCAGGATGAGGAGGAGGACCTTGAGGTAGATTTGCTTGGACAGGTGATAAGTTTTGGAGCACAGCAGGCAAGCAAGTGCAGATCCAAGGGAAAATTTGCCATATCAGGGCAAGAATTGAGATGATAGAAGAAGCTGAAATCCCAGCCCGTCTTTCAGATCTTGAATACTTCACACATTTATATAATCATCATGGCTACAGTTTAGAGCCAACCAAGAAAGCCCAGAGCCTCTCTCTCTTTCTCCTCCTAAGGAACACTGTTCCTTCTCTACACTCTTATCAGGATAATGTTGACTGCCTTGTAAAAGTGAATCCAATAGAGGTAGAGACACCATATTTGTAATTATTGTAATTAACATCCATGGTAAGGGACAGGGCCTGTAGATTAGGCTATTAAGTACTGTCTGCTGATGTAGATATGCTCCTACTGGCTAGTTTGGCATTGCTAAAGATGTCATAATAATAAATAATATAATAATAACATTTGATTTATATACCTCCCTTCAGGATTACTTAATGCCCACTCAGAGCGGTTTACAAAGTATGTTATTATTATCCTCACAACAAACACCCTGTGAGGTGGGTGGGTTTCATGTGTGCACACACCCATGCCATTGATGTATTCTCTGATCTGATGTATTGATCTGTTCTGTTCATTGTATTGATCTACTGTATGATTCCATGCCATGCTCACATAGTTGTGCTTTGTAATGTAGCCACAAAGTCATGCTGTTCTTGGCTTTCCTGAAAACCAAAGTACTAATGCTGATTTCACAGGGAAAGTCACCAGCCTGTTTTCTCTGAAAATATGTGGCACTACTCTTGCAACTGGAACAAAAAATGTAACTGTTTCCCAGGGGAGAGAGAAAGACTTTGCTTTCTTTGTAATCTTCTGCCATTTCTATCCAGACTAAGCTATTGTGTTCTCATGCAACTTAGGTTTTTGCGCCTAAATGCAAACTGCTCCAAGGGAGGGGGGAATAGTACTCCCTATATCAATAGTGCCTTTGCCTGTACAATCATTCCTGCCAACTTTACCATCTATGGATGTACCCATGAACTTAATGGATCCCTAAATAAAGACCTTTCAACCGATGCACTGGAGCGCTTGCTGTGAGGGGTTTGGGGGTCTATCTGTCATGGACTGCCATCCCTAGAACTGACAGTGGGGCTGAGAGAGCTCTGAGACAGCTGTGACTGACCCAAGGTCACCCAGCTGGCTTCAAGCAGAGGAGAGGGGAATTAAACCTGGTTCTTCAGATCAAAGTCTTGCGCTGTTAACCATTACACCAAACTGACTCCTTACTTAAGCTTAATTCAGAAAGGTTTCATCTACATGTTTGGTTTTCTGCTAGTTTTCAGATTTGCAGCTACCATACTCTATTGTATCTGTTTCATTCAATGTCCTTATTATTGATCATATTGTATTTTTGCTCTGTAAATGTCATAGCTATTGATTATATTGTATTCACTTGCAGTATGCCATCCGCCTTGGATCTCAGTGAGAAAGATGGACTATAAATAAACAATAACAACCACCACCACTACCGCTGCCACAAAAGAAATGCACAATGCAACATTAGTTTAGCTATTTATACCCAGATTTTCTCCCCAATAGGGGCCCAAAGCAGCTTTCAATGAAGGACTTTCTTCCTCCTTTTTATGCACAGAAAAGACCATCCTGTTATGCTGAGCGAGAGCGACCAGCCAAACATCATCCTGCAAGCTTTTGTGGCTTAGTGTGGACATGGGGCTTCTTTTATGAAATGTGAATAGCAGTGAATAACTTTCTGAAGGATGAAAGTTGAGTCCTGACTTTATCAGGGGAAAGGCGGGCATATATATATTTTTAAATGCATTTCTTTCTGAGGATAAGTCTAAGATTTTGATAACATTTTAACACTTCACCTTCAGTCTTCTTGTCTTACCTGTTAAGTATATCTTTCTGCTTTTCCACCCCAAATAAAGTTGAAATGCAGTATTTTACTACTCTTTTCCACATTGGCAGAAAGCAATATATATACGTAACAATTGGTGTGTACTTTGAACAGTCATGCATTAAAACCTGAGAGTCAATTCTCATTGACATGCTTCTCCCTGGGCTGCTTTCTAAACAAAGATGTATTACTACTGTGCACAATCCATATCAGCTTTGCATCTGTTCTCTGTAGAGCAGATGCCCTGGGCAAACAATGCTTTTCGCCCTACCCTTTCCAATTAATTTCATTGGTTTAGCCCCTTCTGGGTGAACAAATCATGTACATTACAGTTGCTTGCAAAATACAGAGGTTTGTTTAGCTGCTTTAGTTCTTCTAATACTAGAGTTCTTATTACAAACACACAAAATTAATTAAAATTGTGTGACAATTCACTGATCAGTTCCAGGAACATTATCCCACTGAAGGAAACAGAATACGAACTATGTAAGTCAGTCTTGTTAAATGAGCAGCCTTTCCACAGTTGATGGCCTACCAGTCATCCATTCTGGTCAAGCATTTTATAGCCAAATATATTGCCTGCATTTGCATATTCTTCACTTATTTGAACAATAATCTATACAACCTATATAAATGAAGTAAACAATAACATATAAAAGTACAAAATAGTCTTATCCAATAGCAATGAGTAGTGAGGGGTATAGTGCTGTATTTGATCACTGCTAAGCGGCCACTGAGGGGGAAGAATCCCAGTCACATGCAGCACAAAACAACACAAGCATCCCAGGGACTGATAAGGTGAGGCAAAATGTAATGCTCAATCACCTGTACTGAGTGGTGGGAACCCCATATGCTTACTGGTCAGCATTCCCCAGCAACATTGGAGACAGAGATGTTTGGATCAGCATTGTGGAAGTGCACTTTTACTGACAGCATGTCGAGGCAAATCAGCAGCTATGCACTCAAATGCAAGAACTGAGTATTTGGGGTCATGACCTCCTCTGACTGGCCCAGTGACTCTGACTCAGAGGGCTCAGAGGAAGAGCCTGAGGAGCCAAGGCCAAGGAACTAGGAGGACCAAGAGGTCAGAGAGGGCCTGATGCTGCAGAGGTACCTGCTGACCATGCTCCAGCAGCACTAAAGGCCACCCTGCCAGAGCCTGCCAGTGAGACCTTGCCTTTGGCTTCAGAGGTAACCATCATGTTACCCTAAATTGGAGGGGGGGGGGTTCATCTTCTGTGTTTGGGGAATTCACATTCAAGGAGATGCAGCGAAAGGGGGTAACTTAGGGATCTCCACCAATTTATACCAAGATTGTTCCCTTAGAGCAGGGGTGGGCAATTGTTTTGGCTCAGGGGCCACTTTGTGGGAGCAGAGGGCCGCACCTTTTTAAATGATTGCATTCATTAGTTAACTTTGCATTTCAGAAAAGGTATAAATTGTATCATAAAAATCAATAAATATAAATTAAATAAAATAGTGGTAGTTTTATTCAATTTATTTATTGTGCTAATTTCATATCATCTATAGCTGCAAGCACGTTTAATTTTAGAATCAGTTTAATGAGACGAATGTAGGAATGAAGGAAATGAAGGAAATCTCGGTTCAAGGCGGATTTTTCTGACTGTCTTGGCGGGCCACAAAAAACTCTGTAGCGGGCCGCATGTGGCCTGCGGGCCGCAATTTGCCCACCCCTGCCTTAGAGGACTCTCAAATAAACAGGCAGATGTTTAACAGGAAAGGTTTCTTTATTAACAGAGGAATAAGAGGCAAGCATACAGAAAACAGTGAGGAAATGGGAAAGCAGGTTTACAAAGGGCTATAGTTACCAACCTTGAAGAAGGAGAAGATGTCCATGGAGGAGCAGCAAAATGATCAGAGCTTCATGGAAGAGAAAGGAAGGCTCAGACGTAATTTGAAGTTGCATGGGTGGATCCCAGAATACACACACAGTGAGCACATGGCTGGACAGCCAAGTTATATAGCCCTGACAAGGCTCACATCTTGCTCCCCAAAACAATAGCTTGATGGCTGTCTCTAGAGGAAGAATGATGAATTGGGAAAGGTGTGATATCTAGGCTGGTCTATAGGTAAAAATATTGCTTTATGACCTGGTAAGTTGGACAGGAAGGCGATCAGTTTCACAGAATAACCTGATTAGGTTTGCTGGGCAAGGGGACACATGGAAGGGTGTTAATGGGATTAAGTTGGGAGTCTCCTCGGGAAGCCTCATTATCACTGCTTCTCTCTGGTGCATGGGGGCCATTCAGTCAGTTATCTCCCTATGACTTGCGTCTTGATAACTTTCTAGTGTCTAAGCTTGCTGGCATCCACTCTGCCTGGGGCCAGGCAGTGTCTAGGACATAAGGCAAGGTGTTTATGATATTTCATATCCATAAATTGCCCTTTTAGTATGAGGAAGGGGTCTAACTACTAACACTTAGGCTTCTACCAGCCAGGCCATGAACCCAAGCCTGCAGCCCCACAGGACCCACTCACACTCCGCAACAATGGCATCAGCAGAAGGCCCGAGCTGAGATAGAACAAAGGAGGAAAAGTGCCAGACTGGCAGCATGCAATCCCAGCCTGGATCCAGAACAAGGCTCTCAGAGCAGTACTTCTTTGCAGGATCCTAGTCAAGGCACAGTTCATGCTCAGGAGCCTCAGCACCTGCCAGCAAATGCAGCCAGCAGCAGCCAGCTCAGGCGCAAGTTAACACTGATACAAGTGGAATATAGAATTAACAACAGTTAGTTACTAGAACAAACAATAAGGCAAAATGTAAATGAAATAAAATAGAAAACATTGTGTTCATTAGTTAATAAATGAATGCACATTCCTGAGAGATATGAAAACCCAGACATTTGTACATGGTCTTTTAAAGGATGTTTTAGTTCCTGCCTGTGGGCAGAATAAACAAATGGTGTAAAGCTCTTGCCAAAGTCAGCATCGTTAATAGTACAGTTATAACCATTTACTATTCAAAAAAGGCAAGATTTCATTGGAAATTAAGAATGCAAGCAATAAGAATTCAGAGCAGTGTGTGATGATATGCCCGGAAGGCTCAATTAACACAAAGCAACTTTAGAATACTTTAATTGTTTTATTCATATAGAATCTGTCAGTGTAATGATGAAAAACTTGCATGGATGGTGGATGAAGCCTGGACACATGTCTCAAATAATAAAATGGATAGAGTTTCTACAAAGAATGCTACTTGAAAGTTGCCAAATTGTCTGATTTATGACAGGTGGCCAAGATCTACGTTTTTTTCTGGCGACACTGTGAAAATGGAACTTCCTGCAGAAGGAGATGATGCCCTTCATCTCTACTCACTGGCAGACAGCAGGTAGACCTTCCTGGTCTGTTTCAAAGAGCTTTTAGCTGATTCAGATATTAAACTGGAGGGTTTGTCTTTTAATGCTTATTCTCTATTTTTATATTGTAAATGTTGTCTTATGATGAAATCACACATTAAAAATAGTTCCATGACCTTTTTTAGAATATGTATTTTTATTTTCTAAATATAGCCAATGTAGCTACTTTTCAAGGTAGGAAACAGTGTGGGGAGAAATAAACACTTTAAACTTTCTAAGCCTGTAATTTTCCTGCTGAAAAAGGCCCCCATGATCTGTTTTGACCTCAGATGGAGAAAATTTGGGTTACCCATTTTTTTTCTCTAGTAGGGGTAAAAGATGCTTGGGATGGTTCTTTCCAGAGAGAAAAGGGCAGAGAAGGCAAGGATTAAATCCCTCTTTTCCTCTACACCATTCTCCACCTTGCAAAAGCAGTCCTAGTGGCTTCATTAGGGAATGGGGAAAAAAGGCTTACACAAGATTACAGAACTACATATAACATGCAATTGAACCCTTCTTAATGTTATTACTTGTTTTGTTTCATTTTGTGTATTTTTCTATTTTATATTGAACATTTTTCAGAGATCTTGCTTTGGAGAAGTATAGAAATTTAGTAATACATAAATAAACATGCCTATAGGTATCATGATTTAACTTTGCGAAAGTTTTTGGGACAGTTATCTATAAAAGGCATGTGTTAAAACTTTCTCATATTAATCTATAAGCAACACTTTCATTTTATTGGTTAAAAAATGCCATGTATACAGATAAAAAAGTGTGATGATGGTGCTTTGCTTCAGATGCCTATTTTGAGGGCTTGGGAGGTCATTATTACTAAATACAGGGCACAGTGTCCATTTAATGTAAAGGAAATTTTTCTAGTTGGCCACTGCCCTGGAGGGCTGCTAGTGGTCAGGAGCAAGCTCAGTCAAGCCCAGCAACTCTGCATGAGCCTCAGGAATAGAGATGGGCAGTTTACCTTGATCAGCAGGTCTTCCTTCAATCCACGGAGCTGCAAAGTGGTTACAAGTTGGGAGAAGACACCCAGGGGAGGGAGGGGGAAGGGGGTGTCCTGTAGCCACTGGCACTCCAATCTCATCCCTGCAAACCCTGATAGGCAGCTCTGATGGCCAAACACAGACCTCCTGCATTGCTCAATGGGACCTGTGCTTATAAATAGCTGTGGGCTCCCAGGCTGGGTTTCACTTTCAGCGAGCAGTGGAGTGGGACAGAACACTTGCTTGCCACTTGCTAGCCTTTGGGGAGAGAGACTGAGGGCCAAGCTACACATGACGAATGACACTTGAATGGCAAGTGTATTTCTCCCTGTTCACTTGCCCTCCGCTTAATCCACTTGCTGGTCAAGTGTCATTCGTCATGTGTAGCTTGGCCCTGAGAGCGGAACAACAAGTGACAAAAGGCACAGATTGGACACTTGTCAGCTTCCCTCAAGTTTTGATGGGAAATGTAGGCATCCTAGTCTTGCAGCTTGGGTCTCTGTCTGCTGTCCAATGGACTTTTCAACGGTCACTTGTCCAACATTCTGCCAAGCTGCCTACATTTCCCATCAAAACTTGAGGGAAGCTGACAAGTGTCCAACCTGTGCCTTTTGTCACTTGTGGTTCCGCTCTGAGAGAGTAATTCAGCTTGGATTTGGGGGATAGGGATCTATCTCCTCTGGTTCCAGGACTGCTGCCTGGCTCTGGGGCCAAGCTCAGTGGGCACCTCAGCTGAGGGCTCACATTGATTATTATTGATCAGTGCCTGATTGGGTCAGGTCTGTGGGAGTGGTGGGCTAGGGCTCTAGTCCCTCCCTCCCTCCCTCTGGTGCCAGGGCTGCTGCCAGGCCCTGGGACCAAGCTCGGTGGGCACCTGGGCTGAGGGCTCACCAAATGATTATTATTATCACAATCCTAATCATTTTAATTATGATTCTTATTATTACTATTATTATTCTTAGTCTCTGTGCCTGTTCTGTCCAGGCATCTTGGTGTGCTGGGCTATGGCTGAAGTCCCAGCCTCTAGTTCCAGTGCTGCTGCCAGGCCCTGGGGCCAAGCTCAGTGGGCACCTCAGCTGAGGGCTCACACTGTGTTATTAGAACCTGATCTGTTCAGGTCTGTGGGAGTGGTGGGCTAGGAAGCTAGTCCCTCCCTCGCTCTGGTGCCAGGGCTGCTGCCAGGCCCTGGGGCCAAGCTCGGTGGGCACCTTGGCTGAGAGCTCACATAAATGCCTGATCTGTTCAGGTCTGTGGGAGTGGTGGGCTAGGGCCCTAGTCCCCCCCCCTCTCTGCTTCCACGGCTGCTGCTAAGCCCTGAGGCCAAGCTCAGTGGGCACCATGTCGGAGGGCACACAGAGTCATCTCCTTTCCTGTCCTCCTTAATTCTAGTTTGGTGGCACAATGAGTCTTCCTGTTGTGTTGGCTGCCAAGGGTGCTTGTGGGGTGAAGTGCGATGGCAGTCCTCCTGGTTCACTTGTGGAAAGCAGTATTGGGTGTGGCTCGGGGGCTACAGAGAGTCCTCCCGCTCTCCCCTGTGTGGGCTGGGGAGGAGAGAATCTCTCTCAACATTTTGAGGAGGGGTGAGTGGACGATGGATCCCTGGAGGAATGGTATGTGTGTTATGAAAGATCCCTGCTGTCCCCATCCCAAACTCTCAGTAGTGTCCCCTCCAGCAGTCCACCCCTCACCCCTTCATCCATGTCCAGCCCTGCAGCGCAGCCTGTAACCGTTCATCCTCCTTCCCCTGGAACAGTTAGCGGTTGCTGTTTCAATGCCTCCATATGGAGGGACTTTCGGGCCCTTCCTGATGACCCCCGTGTGGTGTGGTGCCGTGCCTGTGATGTCCTGGTGCACAGGGGCAAAAACCCGAAGCACCTGTCTTTGACGGTCCTGACTCGGCCCCTGAAGAGGCACCACCCGAGCCTGTCTCCCTCCTCACCCAATGAAACATCCATTGGGGGGAGAAAGGGGGCCACCAGCTCTTCTGAGTGGGGGTCAGTGGGAGGGTCACTTTGCCCTGAGGGTGATGCTGGTGAGAGCAGAGTGCTCTGGCATGCCGCGCTCGCGGAGATTGTCCCCTTGGGGTCTGGGACAGCGCCACTTAGAACCTCGAGGCTGATGGCTTAGGAGGTGGCTGCTGCCGCACTGTTCCTCAGTGGGACCCTTGGGAGAGGACCCGCGGTGGCTGGGGGATCAGGCCCCCAGTCCGAATGACACATCCTCTCCCTCCCACGCTGGGAATACCAGCGCGCTCCTCTTTGGCCTGGCGGTTGCGGGGGGATCTTCCCATTTACCCCCCACATGACAGGTCCTCTCCCTCCCATCCTTTCTGGCAAGGCAGGAAGGTGGGTGATGATGATGGCAGCCTCCTTTGGGCATTTGCACAGCAGCTCAGGAACTGTTTCACATATAGTTTAGCCGCACAGTGCCCCCATCCATTGCAAACGCTGTGCCCTCTGAGCAGGGGGGAATGGGTCACCCAACTCATGTCCTTCCCGCAAAGGGAGGAAGGTGGCCAATGTCAGCTGCTGCTGCTGCTGTCATGTTTCTGTATCCCCCTCTCAGGAACCACTCTGACCCATCCAAACAATGTCTCCTGTTCTGCCCATCCCCTACTTTCCACAAAGGCAGGACGGCAGATCAGGTCAGCCCCTGCTTCATGAGGGACTATCCTGTTACTGCTCCCTCCTAGGTTACACAGCTCAGTTGCGATCGCGCAGCCAATTGTATTGTATAGGGATACAGTTGGTTGACAACGTGGATCACCCAAGTTTGGACAAGATTGCAAAAAAAACCCTCCAAGATCTCTTTTGCAATCTTGTCCAAACTTGGGTGATGGCTGTAGGAGAGCCTGCAAAAGTCTCCCCAGGAATATGGGCTTTCTAAGTGCCACAGGGGCTGTTCCACGCCCAATCAACAGCGAACCGGTTCGGCAACGGAAAATGTTCATTGCGGTTCGCGACCTTGGGATCGTCATTGACACTGAACCGTGAACCGCTGATTCATTAAATTTTTTTGGTTCGTGCCCATGTCTACTCAGGAACCATGTGGCTCAGACCCCTTATCATCAATGGCAGTTGGTGTCAGGTCAGCCCTTTTCTTCTCCACACTGCTTCCAGTTTGCATATGATACTAATGTCCACTGTTGCCCTGCTGGGCTGAGTACCCCTGCAGTGCTGGCTTCTAGTGGCAGGATCCACTTAGCTTGACTTGCTCCAGGGCCATTTTCACTTCCCAGTCAACTCTTGGCTATGTAGCAGAGCAAGAGCACCCAGAGACAATATCAAATTCAATCTCTGGCATCTTCAGTTAGAGAATCTCAGGAACCAGGTTTTGGGGAAATATCCGTCTCTGATCAAAAGCCCCCAGCCCTGAACTTACCAGGACCAGTGTTTGTGAGCCCGTGCAGCAGGGGAAGAAGCAGGAGCGGAGTCTTCCTGGCTGGGCCCAGCACAACGGCGCATGCAGGCAGCAAGCCTTGCCACACAGTTGGAACATCCCAGCCAGCCAATCAGCGTGGCTGGCTGGGACTTGAGAGGGTGGGGGCTGTTATCCGACCTGAGGGGAGAAGTTTTCCATCATGTCCTCGCACCCTCTATATTGTGCTGGGCTGGCCCGGGCTCCCAGCAGTCATCTCTGGAAGATGTCAATCATAGGCTGCAATTTGAAAGACACATCCCTGGATGGAAGCACTACTGAATAACATGGGACTTACATCTGAGTAGACCTCTTTGTGATTGCTTCCATGATCTTTCAAGGCTTTCTCTTTTTCTGAGTCAAATGGTAAACGTGTCTTACACCACCCTTTCAAAAACAATCATGTCTGCCCCCAAAGCAAAAGGAAAACTGATGGGGAAAACTAAGGTATGTTTAGGGGGGATGGAGATTCAGCCAATCATTCTGCCTGCCTGCCTGCCTACACTTGGGTCATGGAGAAGACTGGCAGTGGAATGTTGAGCATCCAAAAGAAGGATTTTGCAGTGAAATGCTGAGCATGAAAAAGGATTTGGATTTGCCCTCATTGTGGGAACTACAAAGCACAAGGAAGCATAACAGCTATAGGCAAACAGCAGAATGCAAAGATAATAGGTCATTGGTACTATAGAAAAAGACAAAAGGAAACATAAAGCAAGATTGTTGTTAAGTTGCTGTACTGCACTAGTTGGAGTGTTCTCACTTGGGAGTGCCCCTCCCTGGCTGCCTCATGTACTGACTCTCACCATCTAGAAGTCTGTTGTTATGTGTCATTGTGCTTGAGGAAAAACTCAATAGATCAGTGGTTTAGACTAGCAGGGGGACTAATGATTGATGCATTTTTGGTTAAGCATGAAATCAGCTGCCCCAGAGCCTTGTTTCCCCACCCTCCCTTGAAACTGGCCAGCAGCTTGTTTTCCATTGTGTTCTTGAAAAGAACACAATGGACCAAAACTCAAGAAAAAATCCCGGATTAGTTCAAAGCTAAGTCTGGCTCACCTGGAACAAACTAGTAATGGAACAAAATTACTCTGGAACCCCCTATGGGACTGAAACTGAAATGGAAATTCTCTTGGTGCTCACTCCTAGTAGTTTCTCTTAGTTTATTTTGCTGTTGATTTCCTTATTTGCTATGTTAAAAATCAATACATTCAGTGGATGTCTTAATTTATTTTGCTGTTGATTTCCTTATTTGCTATGTTCAACAACAACAACAACAAAGTTTATTAGCCAGAGGGCATCACATTCTCAATATCAATTAAAAATTACACGATTGCACATCAGCGAGACACACACCATTTTAATATTTGCTATGTTAAAAATCAATACATTTAGTGGATGTCTGCACTTTCATTCATGGCTCCAACTTTTAGAGTGTTTGCCTCTGTGTGTGTGTGTGTGTGTGTGTGTGTGTGTGTTAGGCTTTTGAATTACTAATTGTGCCTGGAACCCTCCCCAGATAAAGCTGTAAAACAACCATAAATGGATTAAATTAGATTTTGTTGAACGGTTGATCTGTATTGTCGCAATCTAGCCAGCTTTTTTTAGGGCAGGTTGCAAGTAAGGCAGTGCACTAGTGATCAAGTTTTTAAAAAAAAAAATGATTTAAGTCATAAAATGATTTCATTGAATTGGTAGAGTAAATAAGGTTGTAGATAAAGAAAAATGCAAAAAAACTTAGTATCAGTTCAGTAATTTTTTTCAGTTTACAGTACATTGAAAAATTCTTATGACTTGGATACAAAGGCATGGATCTGACCACATAATTCCTCCAATGGAATGGCATTTTGTTTGTGAAAGAGGGGTGACAATTTCTGCTAATTCCTTCCTCCCAAATCAGACCTCCCTTTTGACCTCTATGCTGTTCCTGATGGTCTACTGATCTCCAGAAAAAAAATTATGGGGCTCAGTGGGCTGCAGCAAGAAGGGGAAGGCTGGATACGTACCAAAATTCCCCACTTGGTTCTATTCAATCTATCTTTTTAATAAATGGAAAACAATTGTAGAATTTAATCATCAATCTATGATGTTCAAGTTAATTGTGACCCGCCTAGCACTTCTAGCTTCTTATAACAACTTATTATATTCCTCTTTAGTTACAATCATACAGGGCTTCATTAAACATTGTAATTTTGCTCAAACTTGTAACAGCATGTTCTGCAGCAGCTTCTCAATACAACAGTTATCCATTTTGGTTTTAATCAACCTGTCACTCCTCTTATTCTTTCATTTACATTTGGTAGCATCACTGGCACAGTTTGCCTGCTTGAAAACTCAGCAGGCACACAAGCACATAATACATGATTTGTGGTAATACTTGTGGTACTTTATCCACCTATTCTCATGTGCCATAGAGAGAGGGAATGAAAAATATCCCAAGTAAATATTCATTAACAGAAAGGGAAGGCCTGTATGACATAACTGGAATCCAATGATGAAAATACCATGGAAACAACGTATGCTACGAAAATAAATATTATTTTTTGTGCCTGAAAGAATGTTAAACCTGAATCCCATATTTTTTTCCCAGTCGAAAATTTCTGCTGCATTTGAAATTGTTTATTGTATATATAACATGATTGTATACATAGAGAGAGGAGTTCAATGTTGCCCCAAGCCCAAAGGAACCCTCCAGAGTTGCCTTTGAAAGTTGCATTAAGGGACTGGAATTGAAACTCAGTGAAGCTGTGCTGTCACACTTCTGAAATATAATACAAGCTAGTCAATAAAAGATACTTCAGCATTACATACCAGCTCCATAATTTGATTGATTCTTCCACTCCATTATTAAATCTCGATATAAATGTGTAACAACCAGTTTGCCCTGAGACCTTTCAGTATTCCATTTACTACACTTTCTTAATCTGTTTTTTTGTTGAAACAGAAGTGAATAACATGCAAATATAAAATGTGGCTAGCAAAATGAGCTACATTTGATAAAAAATTACCACTTTACATACTCTGGTAATTTTTGGTATGGTACCCTTACATTAAATTTTACTTCTTGAGGTGAACGACTTTTCAAGTCTCTCTCCTCACCCACCTTTAGTTTCATTATATTAAATAATTGTCAGGTAAAGGAAGAAAAAAATGATATTAATATCAGAAACACATTTCAAACTTTTATAGAACCTATTTTCTTTTATTTCGGAACATTAGGTATGAATTTCCAGAGCTTTGTCATAGTGTACTTTTTTAAAAAAACTACATTTTTGCTTAAATGTTGTTTTATGTAATGTGCCTCTATAATATGTACTCATTAAAATCAAAGTGTATCACATGTCCTTGTGGTAGTTGTACAATACACCTGGGATATTATCAGTTTTCATTTATAAACTGGCATTATCCAGGTATACCTAATCAAATTAGAGAATCCCAAATAAAACTGGGACATTGAATACTTTAATGCAGGATAAAACTGAATATATTTGATGGTTGTTGTGGGTTTTCCGGGCTGTATTGCCGTGGTCTTGGCATTGTAGTTCCTGACGTTTCGCCAGCAGCTGTGGCTGGCATCTTCAGAGGTGTAGCACCAAAAGACAGAGATCTCTCAGTGTCACAGTGTGGAAAAGAGAAGAGATGTAGGTCATTTGTATCTACTCAGGAGGGGTGGGGTTGAGCTGAGTCATCCTGTAAGAGTTTCCCAGGGTGTGGAATGCTAATGGCGGGAGGCTTCACTGTATCCTGAGGAGGTTCTTTTGCATATGGATTGGTACTTGATGTGCTAATCTTCTCTGCAGGGCTATTGTCAGGGATAGAATGTTTTGTTAGCCTGGTGTTTTTCAGAACTGGCAACCATGCTCGGTTCATTCTTAAGGTTTCTTCTTTCCTGTTGAAGTTTTGCTTATGCTTGTGAATTTCAATGGCTTCCCTGTGCAGTCTGACAAAGTAGTTGGAAGTGTTGTCCAGTCTTTTGGTGTACTGGAATAAGATACTGTGCCCTGTTTGAGTTAGGCTATGTTCAGCCACTGCTGATTTTTCAGGTTGTCCAAGTCTGCAGTGTCTTTCATGTTCTTTTATTCTTGTCTGGATGCTACGCTTTGTGGTCCCGATGTAAACTTGTCCACAGCTGCAGGGTATACGGTATACTCCTGCAGAGGTTAGGGGGTCTCTACTGTCTTTTGCTGATCGTAGCATCTGTTGTATTTTTCGGGTGGGTCTGAATACTGCTTGAAGGTTATGCTTTTTCATAAGCTTTCCCATCTGATCAGTAATTCCTTTGATATATGGCAAAAACACTTTTCCTGTGGGAGACTGTTTTTCTTTGGTTGTTTGATTCATCCTGGGTTTGATTGCTCTTCGGATTTCATTTCTGGAGTAGCCATTTGCCTGAAGTGCGTGGTTTAGATGATTCATTTCCTCATTGAGAAAGTGCGGCTCACATATCCGTCTTGCACGATCCACTAATGTTTTCATTATGCCTCTTTTCCGTTTGGGGGTGGTGATTGGAGTTTTTGTGTAGGTACCGATCAGTGTGAGTTGGTTTCCTGTAGACCTTGTGACCTAACTGAAAGTTTGCTTTGCGGATGACCCAGGTATCCAGGAATGGGAGTTTTCCCTCGATTTCTTTCTCCATGGTGAATTGTATGTTCAGGTGGATGTTGTTGAGATGATTCAAAAACCCCATCAATTCTTCCTCCCCATGGCTCCAAATGATTAATGTATCATCCACAAACCGGAACCATACACTAGGTTTGTGGGGTGCTGATTCTAGAGCTGTTTTTTCAAAATGTTCCATGTAGAAGTTTGCTATAACTGGGCTGAGTGGGCTCCCCATGGCCACCCCATCCATCTGTTCATAGAATTCGTTGTCCCATTGGAAGTAACTGGTTGTCAGGCAATGGTGGAATAAGGCTGTTACATCCTCTGGGAAAATCTGATTAATAAGTGCAATAGTGTCTTTTACTGGAACCTTGGTAAACAGGGATACAACATCAAAACTGACAAGTATGTCTTGTGGATTGAGTTTCAGAGAACTGATTTTGTTGATGAAATCTGCTGAATCTTTGATGTAAGACGAGGTTTTCCCGATGTGGTCCTGCAGGAGATCTGTCAGATGTCTAGCTAATTCATATGTCGGTGAACCAATGGCACTCACAATGGGTCGGAGTGGGACTGAATCCTTATGTATTTTGGGGAGTCCATATAGTCTAGGTGGCTGTGCTTCAGTCTTGCATAGTTTTCTGTGCGTGTCGGGATGTAGTGAGGAATTCTTGATCAGCGCATTTGTTAGCCTGGTGATTTTGCAAGTGGGATCTCGTTTTATATATTTGGTTTAATTCAGCAAACATAGCTCAGCCTGTATAAAGTTGTCATGTTGCTTTGCCAAGTTGCTTTTGTTACTTTGGTTCAGGGGGAGAGAGTGAGTGACTCTGTTACCCTAAATGGGGGGGGGTCTCATGAGTTGGGGGAATTAGTATTCAAGGAGACACAGCGAGAGGGGGTAACTGTAGATTCTTTGCCAATATATTCTAGGATCATTCCCTTAGAGAACACGCAAATAAACAGGCAGGTGCTCAACAGGAAAGGTTTCTTTATCAACAGAGCAAAAAGAGTAAACCCACAGAGAACACAACAGCACACATATAGAGCTAACTAGAAAACAGGGAGGAAAGGTAAAGAGTAATTGGGATGGGGTGATATTTACCAGTCCTGAAGTGAAAGAAGGTCTGCAGAAATAGTAGCGAAGATGGCCAGCAACTCATGAAAGGGAAAGAGAGGGCTCAGACGTAATCTGAGGGTGCATGGATGAGTCCAGAACACACACAGAGAACACATGGCTGGGCAGCCCACTTATAAAGCAAAACATGTTCCAGGACAAAACTGATATCTTGCCCCAAAGAAAAATAACTTAATGGCTGTCTTTGGAGGTGGACAATACTTTAGGAGAAGCTAGATATGATTATCTAGGAGGAACTATAGGTGAGAAAAGTGTTTGATGACCTGCGATTATTAGATGAGGAGGGCTTATCAGGTCCCTGAATAGCTCAGACTGGGAAGGTGGGTGAGGGAAAATCAGAAGGGTATGGATAAGATATGCAGGAACTCCTGGAAGACCTCTTTTGTTTTACTTAAGTGCTTCTCTGGGGTGTGGAGGGGCAGCTAGTCTGTCTGACACACCTTCTGGTAATTTTCCAACTCCAGCTGGGGTTGTCATCTGTCCTGCCTAGACAGGCAGTGCCATGTGCTTAAGGCTTATTCATAAGCTGCCCTTTCAATAAGGAAAAGGGATAGGGCTGCTAACAACTGAGGGGCCAATGAATGTGCATAGGGGAGATAGCTTTTTTCTGGTTGCTTCTTGTAAAGCTGTTGATGATGTGTGAGAGGTGTGGAGACAAAATTCTATGAGGAAAGGTTGAAGGAGCGGGCTATGTTTAGCCTGGAGAGGAGACAACTGAGAGGTGATACGATATCCATCTTCAAGTATTTGAAAGGCTGTCACATAGAGGATGGAACGGTGTTATTTTCTGTTGCCCTAGACAGTTGGAACAGAACCAATGGGTTAAAATTAAATCAAAAGAGTTTTCAGTTAAATATTAGAGAAAAATTCCTGACAGAGTGATACTTCAGTGGGAAAGGCTTCCATGGGAGGAGATGGACTCTCCTTTGGAGGTTTTTAAGCACTAGATGGCAATCTGAGAGCAATGCTGATTCCGTGACTCAGTATGAACATAAGCAGACGATGAGAGGGAGGGCAGGAAGGGATGAGCCAGTGCTAGGTTCTTGTGGCCCTTTTTTATATGCCCAGGGTAATGTCAATCACCACTCTAGGGTCAAGAAGGAGTTTTTCTCCAGGCTAGATTGGCCAGGGATCTTGGAGGGTTTTTTGCCTTCCTCTATGCATACAGCAGTGATCATTGAGGGAAATGGGAAGGGGGGCAGCTGTGAATTTCCTGCATTGTACAGGGGTTGGAATAGATAACCTTTGAGGTCCCTTCAAGCTCTGTATTTCTAGTTGCTTGCCATTTATTTACTTGTTGTTTCTTGGGGGAGGGAGGAAGGATTGCTGAAGTAGTTGCTTGCTTGCTGTTTATTTACTTACTGACATTCAGAGTTGCTTGTTCCCAGTGAGATAAGCTCTGAGATGATGTTCACAGAAGCCAGGTGCAGATGACATGATCAAGATCACAGACAGCAAAGCCAGAGCAGAGAGGAGGTTTATCTCTCCATTCCATCTCATTAACACTTAGAGCACTGCTGGGTGTCCAGTTGTTCTGACTGCAAACACATTTCAGCTGCAGAAGGACATGGTCACATGTCTTAGCGACACCCTGATTAGTCCTTCATAGTCAGGCCATGTGTGAGCAACTTGGCATAGGTTTGTAGGCAAAGTCAAGACTCTTACATTTTTGAGCATATAATAGTCTCACCACCATTGTCATATATATTAAAACAAAATACCTTGTCTATTTTCTAGTTGCCTATTAATCCCAACAAAAAAACCTTCTGGTTTAAATTGTACAGTAATCTTCAAGTTTTTGAGTATTAACCAATGAATTTGTGACCAAATTTTTTTGGCATTGTTACAAGTCCACCAAAGATGATAAAATGTCTCTTTGTACTGTTCACATTTCCAACTTCTATTTGAAATATTCTTATAAATTCTAGCTAGTTTTTCTGAAGACATATACCAATGATACATATTTTATAGAAATTCAGTGTAGAAAGATACTTTTCTTTTTAAACACCAACTCAATCCCAAATGCTTTTGCATTTAATATATATATATATGTATGTATGTATGTATTCCCCCAATTATACTCCTGTGAGACAAAAACTTTAAAATCTCAGAGAGAAAAAGTTTTTCATCCTCTTTTCCATTATGTTATTTCTACTTCACATTTTTTTCATTTTCTGGTTTCTGTCTTGTTTATAGTGCCTTAAATAAATCACTGTTCTGTTATAGCCTGTTAACTGTTTAACTATTCGGATTATTATGATTTTCTCTCAGAGAGATTATGATCAAAAACCCATCACTCCTCTTTAAGAAGTGAAATCTGTTCCTGGAAAAATGCTTTATCTCATGGATTGCCTTCTGGATGAGACCCTCATATGCAGCAAGAGTGTATCAAGTAGGGGGAGAAATGTATCCAGGGCACACTGTGAACACTCAGCTGAACAGATGGCACACACCAACAGTGTTAACAGTACAAGTTGTGTTTCTAGGGGAAGGGAGGTCACAAAGAATGATTTATAAAAGATAATGAAACAAACCATTGCCTTGCATGAAAAAACTATAGTAATATTTCTTATAGGCTGTGTATATATTTCTGGAAATAAAGCACTCTATGAAAAAGCAGCTATAGGAGGTAATTGCAGCATTCTTCTAATGGAGATGTGTTCACAGCATCTCTATTTCCATACGCAAGTGACATGTGTGGGCTCACCTGATGAGATACCAACCACTAGCTGACTGCCATGTTAGGTTCCTACGAAGCATCTCCGGGTCACCTTCCATTCATGACTTTCTCTTGGCAGGGCTGCAGTAGCCTTCTCCATCAGCTCTGCTGTTTCTGTTCCTTTGGCGTTTTAGAAATATCTGCAGTGGCCAACCCACATGCAGCAGCACTGTGCCACTTCCTGCTAGCTCTCATGCACAACTCTCCCAAGAGAAAATCTTGACATGGAAGACAACCAGGAGAGGCTTCTTGGGATGCTCCAGCATGAAGGCATAACAGATACACCCTTCTTTCCCCTCTCAGTCCTACAGAGTATTGCTGGAAAAAAAAGAGTTCTATAGGAAACAGCAGGTTTTCCTGTAGTACTGCCAGGTGTTCCTGTAGTACTGCCAGGTCAAGATGGTTATTTCTGTATTGGTTTATTTATGAAACATTTATTTCATCAGTGATCTTTCTGAATTAATGTCTTCCTTGGCAGTCTCCCATCCTAGTACTGACCAGGGCTGACCCTGATTTACTTCCAAAATCTGACAAGATCAGGCTGCCTTCTCTCCCAACTTGTTAACATTGCGCCTATTAAATCTGTGCACTCTAAATCTTAAGATTCGGGAACTGAATGCTTGTGTTTCATTAGATGCAGAACCAAGGGAGTCCCCAAACTCATATTTAAATTTATTTCTTAATTTGGAAATTCTGACCTTTACTGGTGAGTATTATTTAAATCTACATGTTCCAGACCAACAAACTATCTGGTCTTGTGGGGTGGCATAACTGTAATGGCAAGCCACCATAATGTATTACTGTGTAAAATAAATAATTAATCCCTACATAATGAGGCTGTTTACTTTTGCATGGTGTGAGTTAAAAGCAAGCACACAGTTATTTTTATATCAATCCAGTATATTTATCAATTTATTATGAAATAATATTTTTAAATGAAATTACATTGTTTTCATTTATGAAATAAATACCATGTAATTACACTTTTAAAGCAATTTGAATTTCAGTGCATTTCCTTAATTTCTGCTTTAATCTACAGATGTCTTAGGATCTGCCTTGGGCCTGCCTTTCCATGGGATCTATAGTCCTTACAGGAGTCTCCACTGCATCAGAGGTTCCAAGCATCTCAGAATCTCCAGAGGGAGGCCCACGGCCACTATGTGACAACAGGGTGCAAACAGAGATCCAGTGGTGGCTCAGGAGGAGTACAATGAGTGGACCCATCTGTGTCCAGAGCCTGCACACGCTGTACTGGGACCTCAGGAACAAAGAAGGTGATAAACCCATGCTGAATCCTGTTCCAAGTGGAAGAGCACATGCCTGGGAGCTCAAGGTATCCTGCAAGCCAGTCCTGCTCAGTAGAAGAACACCAAACACTGAGTCTTGACAGTCCCAGATATCCTACTCTGGCATCATGAAGGGTGGAGTTACTAGTTCTTTATAAATTCATCAGTTGGGATTTGAATTCTACTGTTTAAACACACTGAAAAATCAGCTTGTGCACAAACATGAATTGGATCCATCTAGGCAGGTCTATGCCCCTCTCCTTATGTATCCTTCTGACTGCTTTTTGTGCTCCTGAAGCTGTGAACAGCTCCACTTTTGCTTTGCCTTGGCTGCCTGTCTGTTGAACTCAACTGACATGACTTTATAACTGTGCTGGCCAGGTGAAAATGGGATAGTACCACGGATATTTTCTTTAGAGATGCATGAATAGAAAGGGAAAAGCTGTTAGAATTGACCCAGGACCATCAAGCTTGGAGGGTGGGACTTTTCTCAGTTGCAGTTTCACCAATCAAAACAGGAGTCCTCTCCTGAGCACTATTATTAGCCAGAGAAGGGAAATAGACAAAATAGGGTTGTTTTCACAGCTCTTTACCCTCGCGCAAAATCACGCAAAACTCACGGAATGAGGGTGTCTTCATGGCATGATTTCTGAAGTCACCCCATCATGATTCCATTTCATGGCATGATGATGACAGAAATTGCGCCATGAAGATGCCCTCATTCTGTGAGTTTTGTGTGATGAGGGTAAAGACATGTGAAAACAACCCATGTAGAGATTAGGTGACTAGCACTGTAGAAGCAACTACCTCTGAGTTTCTTCAATGATAAATATATGTAGGTGATAGTTGAAGTGCTCTGGCAGTAGGGTTGCCAATTTCACTTGAAAAATTCCTGGAGTTTTGAAGGTGGAGCCTGGGGAGGATAGGATTTGGGAAGGGGAGAGATCTCAACCAGATACACTGTATAATGCTGTATAGTCCACCCTCCAAAGCAACCATTCTCTGCAGGAAAATTGATCACTAAAGTCTGGAAATCAGTTTTAATTCTAGGAGAACTTCAGCCCCAACCTGCCTTTTTAAATGCTGAATATGAAATCACTTTTCAGATGTTAAGTTTATTTCTGTAGTTGTTCATTAACATGTAAATAAATTAGGAATAATTACTATCATTTTCTAGCACATATTGAAATTAATATAAACTCCAAATTGACTAGTGGTTTGTTAATCACTAATTTATTAATATTAGAATGTACATGCCACTTATTTATATAACATTTCCTGCGTCCTAGCAATACAATATTGTTAAGAAATCCATTACTGGATATTGAATATAGCTATAATTTGAAAGGAATACTTTTAATTTTAAATTATGCTTTAGCAACCACATGAATAACATTATGGACCTGGAGTGAAACCTTGCTTTGGGGCCTCATGATATTATACTAATTAAATTGTATGGTAAAACAGTAGCTGCTGTCAATTTGATGTGACATTTGAAAAACAGAAATTCCTCAACTAGCAGAACGATGGTTGTTGTGGGTTTTCCGGGCTGTATTGCCGTGGTCTTGGCATTGTAGTTCCTGACGTTTCGCCAGCAGCTGTGGCTGGCATCTTCAGAGGTGTAGCACCAAAAGACAGAGATCTCTCAGTGTCACAGTGTGGAAAAGATGTTGGCAGGTCATTTGAAAAAGATGTTGGCAGGTCATTTATATCTACATCAGGAACTACAATGCCAAGACCACAGCAATACAGCCCGGAAAACCCACAACAACCATCGTTCTCCGGCCGTGAAAGCCTTTGACAATATAACTAGCAGAACATCTATGAAAATGTGGGGAGGTTAGAACTTTCTCCAGCACTCTGATCCGTCATCCAAACCATCATGAATTCCTATGAAGAGGAATGGAACAGGGACTTCCAGTGAGGGGAAAATGGAGGAGAGATGCCTCCAACAAGAGTGGATGGACATCACAGCTAATTCCTGTCAAGGGGAATGACGCCAGCCAATCTTCCTGGATCAAAGGTCAGATAATGAGATTTCCCATACTTATTCCTTAGGATTGCTCGGGGGGGGGGCGGGGGGGTTACTGCAGGGGCAAAAGTCCTTGCTGTTTTCTCCCATACCAAGCAGCCTGGAATCCTGGAATCCAGCTATGCTCAGAGCTGTGAATGAAGTCTTAACCAGGATATTAAGCTCTCCCACCTCTCATTTCTTTAAGATTTATGAGAACAATTACCTTTAGGATGAAGAGTCGTTTTCTCCAAAACAAAGATGCCATTCCTTTGGTGAGAAGCCTTTTTTCTGGGGATTTTAAATATCTACTTGAAAAAATTACTTAAAATATTTATGGACTTTAAAAAAAGGCAAAATGTTTTAAGCTTTTAATTGGAAGAAGAAAAAATTAAATGTGCAATGTCTTGTTGTTTTCAACAAGTCTGGTGAAGAAAGTTTGCCTGTGAAAATGTAGGACCCCGGACTCACCTGGGCAACTGAGTTGCAGTCTGCAGGGCGGCAGAGGGATGCAGAGGCATGGCTGACCCTCTGCCAGGTAATTCAAATCTTGGGCAGCTAATCAGGACCCAATGGGCTGGCTGGGTCAGGGGTGGGCCCAGAGATTGGTCCTGGGAGGTGCAGTTTCCTCTCAAGTCCAGCGGCATGGTTTAAAAGAGCCGCTGGCTCTGCCCCTACATCACTTCAAATTTGTTCAGCAAGGTGCAAGGAGCTTTGAGCTGCAAGCAGTGTCTCTTTCCTGTTTTCAGCAGCATTGGAGGTGGCATCCGGCAGCTTTGGCCTTATCAGTGGTGGAGCAGTAGTGTCTGCAATGGTCTTGGCAGTGGTCCCTGGCTCCTGTAGTGACTCCTTTCATGGCAGCCCAAGCTGGGCCTTGAGCGGCCCAAACTCCTTCTCTGGAGGCTTTAGCAGCATTTTTGGGCCTGGCCCTAGCCCCGCTGGAGCCTTTCCTCGAAAGAAAGAAAGAAAGAAAGAAAGAAAGAAAGAAAGAAAGAAAGAAAGAAAGAAAGAAAGAAAGAACCAACCAACCAACCAACCAACCAACCAACCAACCAGCCAACCAACCAACCAACCAGCCAACCAACCATCAGGATGCCATCAGTGAAGCAGGCAAGGGTCACCCCCCATGAAGTCATGGGCCACACCCAAGCATTCTGGCAGGTCCACTAAGGCTGGGGGATGCCCAGCAGCCTCCCATTGGCCTGGACAGCTCTGGCCTGTGCCTGCAGCATGTTGTCTGGATTGCCCTGGAGGCTGGGAGTGTCCCGTGGTTGCTCTGCAGGGCTGCCTGGATCCCAGTGGGTGGGGCGGGCCAATAAGGACAGCCAGGAATGCTGGGGAGCCCAAGGATAGACCCAGGCCCATCACACTTCAGGGGATTTCCAGGGCCTTGGAGCTCCTTTCAGAATGGTTGGAGAAGTTAAGGGCTTTTAGGTCAGGAGCAGCTCCTGTTCCTCCTGAACCTGTTGCAGACCCCTCCTGGATGGTGGGCCAAACTACCAGGGAAAAGAGGCTGGTTGGGAGCCACAGGGTTCTGTGGTCTCCAAGCAGTAGCTCAAGTAGCTCTAGCAGCCCGGAGTCATGCTGTCTAGCCCCCCAAAAGGCCAACAAGGGTGCAAGAGATTGTGGCAGACCAGGTGCAGGGATGAGGACAACAGGGCATCTATAGGTGAGGTGGTAAGGTGCCAACCCTCTAGGGCTAGGTGGGACCTCATCAGCTTCCACTCATCACAGATCCAGGTCCTGCGCCTTCTGGTCCTATATCCGCCTATCGGTTGGGCACTCTCACTAGTGTGTTTTCATTAGCCGTTTCAGGGCCACACAAGTCTGTCTGCATATGTAGGCACAGCATTGTGAACTGGACCAGCAGTTATGCAGCATCATATGGATGGGGTTGACATCTAGGGCTGGAGCGTTGTGTTAAGATCACATGGCTGGGCATCAGAGGGATGCTTTGGGAGTGGGGGAAATATTCAGGGTGCTTAAAAAAATTATTAGTGTCCACAGATCTGCATATAAGTTATTCAGGTTTCAGTCCTCTCTCTTGTGCTGTGTTCACATACAGTAAATAATGTCCTTTCAAACCAATTTCAGTGCACTTTAGTGATCATTTGCAAGTAGATTTTCCTGTTTCACACATACAA
Source organism: Eublepharis macularius (assembly GCF_028583425.1). Classification (NCBI taxonomy): domain Eukaryota; kingdom Metazoa; phylum Chordata; class Lepidosauria; order Squamata; family Eublepharidae; genus Eublepharis; species Eublepharis macularius. Next base: position 74,254,279 of record NC_072797.1, read on the forward strand.
TTCAGTTGCAAAATGCATGGAAAGTGGACTGAAAGGGCTTTGTTCAGTGTTTGTGAAAGCAACCCAAGCGGATCTTTCACAGTTAAATGTGAAATAGAGGTGGTACACCATGACTGCTACATAAATATGTAAATAGGCATGCATGATAAAAGTGTTTGTATTATAGCTATTCTATAATTGCAGTAAGATCCATTGCGAGATTAAACCAAACCATTCTGAAACACTGTTTACTAACACACAGTTCAAGGACTTGATCTGGTTTAGACACTTCCCAATGACCATAAATATTATAAATGACATGTTCTCTAGAATATGTCTTTTCCAACTAGTCACTAAAAATGTCTAAAGAAAAACTGTGTGTAGTATCTAGCATTTACATGTTGTAGTCTTATTGTCTGCAATTACCATAATTAAGAAACAGTCTGATGAGCGAATTAATGCAATGTACAGCTGTCAGTATCTCATAAGAGTCACATAATATTCTTCTGGCGTATGAGTGAATCCTGATTTACCAGCTTTGAACTACTGATGATAGAGGGAAATTAATTATTGCAAATTAATAATATGGTGTTCAAGGTTTCCTTCATAGCCCAGTCCTCAGGGCTGCCAAGGTGGAGGTGGACATCTATGGGGAAAATGCTGGACCTTTCTCTGAGGGTATACCCACAGGCTGGTGACCAAATTCCCCTCCAGTGGGGCTGCAAGGACCACAATGATGCCGCTGTCCCAAGCACCAGCACTGTCATGCCCAGAAGATGTCATTAATGAACTATGGCATGACTGTGACAGATGAGAGGACCAATCAAGTGCTTCTGACCCCAAGACACAGCATCCCTCCACTTGTGGCTGATCTCCATCTGCTTCCTCTTAATGGCTACCCAAATAGATAAGAGGTTGAGGTGATGTGCTGTGTGGGCCCTGCTCCCTGAGGCCAGACATCAGCTGGTGGGAGGTTGCTTTTCCCCAGAGAAATGGGTGCCTATGACCTACACTACGGGTTTTTTCAAGCTTAGCTTTGCCCCATTATTGGAGGCATTTCTGGGCTGGGGGAGAAAGCTGACTAATTTCTGCCATGATCCCAGGCATGCCTCTTCCCTCACTGGCACAGAGGGTTACACTAGCAGTGTTCCTGCAGGGGTTTCTGGTGCTGCTGCACTGGTGCTCTGCCATGATGTAGCAGTATTGGGTAGCTCTGCTGGTGTATCTCTGAGATGCACCAGCACAGCAGATGGTCAGCTTCCTGTGCACTTTGCATCACCCTCTCCTGGGATTGCCCTGTTGGTTTGAAAGTGGAAAAATATGATTGCAAGACACTAAACTGACTTTCCTTGGGTTTTCATACATGAATGAATTCATTTTTACATTTTCTGTGTTTGAGTTGATATATAAAAACAAAACAGGCTTGAAAATACATTCAGTTTTGCATTGGCTCTTTTTGTTTTTTTGTCCTATATTAACAATATTCACATTGACTGCATTCCAGATTAAAAGGTATTCCCTATTGCAATTTTTTTCTAAAACAAACAACTATAGTAATTTATTGTTATGGTCCAAGAAGACAAAGGTTATACCAAAAAGCCTCAATATGTGAAAATGAGCTAAGGTCACAGCTGGGCTGCAGATGAAAGTGAGAATGAAAGTTAAACAAATGGAGGTAAACAAAAAATTGCCTGTCAACTTGTAAGAATTGGCCCACAATAGTTGTATTTAATAAAGTGAAACTGAGAAATATTATGTTTTGTCTACAGATAGTTTACCTTTTTACTGACAGAATGGAGCATAATGATAAGAAATTATTCCATTAAAAATGCCTATATCAGATCAGTGAAAAAAATTCTGAAGACTATCCATTAAAGCATTTTATGTTTTGAAGTGCAACAATGGCGCCTAAACATGTCATAATACCCTGTAAAAACATAATGGAGCTTCCTATTTTAATTCACCAACTCTCATGTTGCAATTGATTTTACCCCAAGTAGGAGTGTGCACTAGAATAATAATTATTTTAATTCTGTGTCATTATCATTAAATATTGCGAGTACTGTTGTCATATTGGGAAGTCATTCACAGGAACAGGATAAGCATGCTCTTTGCGACTTTCCCACGTGGAATTAAAATGGAGGAGGAGGAATAAGGGAGAGCCCCTACCTGATAGGCAGTACAAGGCCATTTAAATTTTAAACTTAAACTTTAAACTTTTATACCGCATGAAAATGGCCCTTAAAATTTACAAGGCCTTTCCCCAACTGACCAGCTGGGTGACATTTTAATTAATGGGTGGGAGACCTGGCCTCTGCAGTCAGAGTCCAAGTCTACCACTCAAAAGAAATAATAGCCCCTAAATTTTAGGGCTATTATAAATGACAGGGATAAACTTTGACTCCCCACTGAAAATCATAGAATCATAGAATCATAGAGTTGGAAGGGGCCATACAGACCATCTAGTCCAACCCCCTGCCCAGTGCAGGATCAATCTAAAGCATCTCTGAAAAATATTAATCCAGCCTCTTCTTGAAAACTGCCAGTGAGGGGGAGCTCACCACCTCCCTAGGCAGCTGATTCCACTTTTGAACTACTCTGACCATGAAAAAGTTTTTCCTAATATCCAGCCGGTACCTTTGTGCTTGTAATTTAAGCCCATTGCTTTGGATCCTACCCTCTGCTGCCAACTGGAACAGCTCCTTGCCCTCTTCCAAATGACAGCCTTTCAAATATTTAAAGAGACCGATCATGTCCCCCCTCAATCTCCTCTTCTCCAAACTAAACATTCCCAAGGCCCTCAGCCTTTCCTCGTAGGGCTCAGTCTCCAGACCCCTGATCATCCTCGTCACTCTCCTCTGCACCCTCTCGATTTTTTCCACATCCTTTTTGAAGTGAGGCCTCCAGAACTGCACACAATACTCCAGGTGCGGCCTGACCAAGGCAGTATAGAGAGGGGCTATGACTTCATGCGATTTCGACGCTATGGCCCCTTTGATACAACCCAAGACTGAACTGGCCTTTTTTGCCAATGCATCACACTGACAGCTCATATTTAGTTTAAAGTCCACTCTTACCCCAAGATCCCGTTCACATATACTACTGCCCAGAAGTGTATCCCCCATCCAGTATTTGTGCTTCCCATTTTTGTGGCCCGGATGTAATACTGTGCACTTGTCTTTGTTGAATTGCATCCTATTCACAGCTGCCCACTTCTCCAGAGTATTCAGGTCTTGTTGAATTTTAATTCTATCTTCTTGGGTGTTTGCTACTCCTCCCAATTTGGTATCATCAGCAAATTTAATGAGCAGCCCTTCCACTCCTTCATCCAGATCATTGATAAAAAAATTGAAAAGTACCAGGCCCAAAACTGAGCCCCACTGGACACCTCCCTCCAATCTGATGAAACGCCGTTGACCACCACTCTTTGGGTGCGGTCCTCTAACCAGTTCCCTATCCACCAAACTGTCTTATAGTCCAGTCCACAGTCTTCCAGTTTGCCCATCAGAATGTCATGGGGAACCTTATCAAAAGCTTTACTGAAATCCAGATAAATCACATCAACAGAGTCCCCCTGATCCAGTAAGCTGGTCACTCAATCAAAGAAGGAAACCAGGTTGGTCTGGCAAGATCTGTTAAGGACAAAACCATACTGATTTCCCGGGTCACTGAGCGGTCCTTCAGATGTTATAATGTTCCTTTAAATGTTCCTTTAAAGGGCAGATGTACTGCAGACCAGGAGGGAAGTGCTCCCTCTTCTCTAACTGCTCCTGCCTTTCCAACAGGTTTCCCAATATCATCAGATATTGATGATCCAATCCAATAACCAAAATATTAGGCATCTTTTTGGGTCAGCAGTATCAGACAGCGCACTTGTACATCATCTGGTTCTCATATTTCTCAACACATCTACTCACAGTGTTAGGGGTATTTAGAAGACTGATGTCCTGCAAGTGAATGTATCTGAAACAGCATGACAGAATTAAAAAGACTTGTGTTGGATACACATGGGCACGAACCAAAAAAATTTAATGACTCTGTGGTTCGTGGTTCAGTGCCGATGACGTTCCCGAGGTCGTGAACCGCAATGAACATTTTCTGTTGCCGAACTGGTTCGCAGTTCGTAGGGCATGGAACGGCCCCCGTGGCACTTAGAGAGCCCATATTCCCGGGGAGTGTTTTGCAGGCTCTCCTACAGCCATCATCCAAGTTTGGACAAGATTGGAAAAGGGAACTTGGAGTTATACCCTCTCCAATCCAAGGCCCCCAGGAAACTCCCACAAAAGTCCAAGCTCAGTTATACTCTCAGTCTCTCTCCCCAAAGGCTAGCAAGTGGCAAGCAAGAGCTCTGTCCCACTCCACTGCTCGCTGAAAGTGAAACCCAGCCTGGGAGCCCACAGCTATTTATAAGCACAGGTCCCATTGAGCAATGCAGGAGGTCTGTGTTTGGCCATCAGAGCTGCCTATCAGGGTTTGCAGGGTTGAGATTGGAGTGCCCATGGCTACAGAATGTCAGGTCTGATATATGTTCCTTGTGTAGTCTGACCAGAGAGACTCCATTTTAATGCTGTCAGTGTTTTAAGCTCTTCCCTTGCAGGTGCCAAGCAGTCCAGCAACACTTATCTCAACAAAAGAGCACTGTTTTGACTACAGCCTTTCCAGCCTTGGGAAAGTTTCATTCTCTCAGCTTCAAGCCGCATGTTTTGAGAACTGTGGGGGGAGGATGGGATTTGCTGGGCTATGCTATTCTGTATCTGAACCCTTACCTTCATTCGTAACAATATACATGTACCAGCCAGGATATTGAATCTTGGCCAGTGGACTATAATGGTTGTTTTTATTCAGTAAAATCTTTTGGAACCAATGGACTCATGTCTAATTGCAAGAGATAGTCTGGATTGCAACTTTTAATAAGCCACAGTCTGACATTTTGTTACGAATCACATATGTTCCAATGCCTAAACCGGGGCAGATGGATTCCAAGGGCGCTCCCAACAGGGACCCTTTGTTTGATCCCTACGCCTCCCCTGGTTTGGAAGGACTGGAACCTACAGGACCCGTCCAGGGAGGGATGGAGCCCAGACGTACGGCGCTGATTACCCTCGCACCTGATAGAGCAGAAGGTAGGCCCAGGGCGGTGGCAGAACCTCTGATATCTCTGCCTATGCCGAGGCAGTGGGGCTTGAGGCCGCACGACAAGAGGGAAAGGAGGACAAATGCGGTGTTTACTAAGTCGTAGATGCTTGGGAAAAGAAGTATCGGCTCTATACCCGAGCATCCAGGTAGCCAGCCGTGGTACCACTGGAATCGAGAAGCCGATCAACTTGAATGGAACCGGAGAGCTGCAGAGAGCACCCAGGTGTGGGAAACCTCCCGTCGCGATGTGATGAGTTGGGATTATGCAGAGAGTACCCCGTGGATGGGGCAACGTGAGCCAACTGAACAGAGTTGGGTACAATTGCAAAGTCGAACTTTGGCAGTAGATGCTGGAATCTCGGTGGTAACTGGATTGACCAAAGGGATATTGGCGGGGAGATCAGAAATGGAGCAAGGTAACGGGGTTCAGGGCATGGGAGAAATCCGACCTTGGCCCCGTGCTACAGCGTCTTACACAGAATATATGGAAACTACTCAAGTTCCCAGAGAAACTCCCCAAGAGTATGCTGAAGAGGGGGCCATGGCAGCCCCAGAACGAGTACAAATACTCAAAGAAAGACTTTGTACCATGGAGGAGAGTTTAGCACATGCAGTTCATTTACTCTCCCTACTTGTTGTAGGAGGATCCGAGGAAGCCCCAACCCAACTGGAAGGGGCTCCCGGCCGAGTTGTGGAGCGTAATCTGGCTGCCCTACAAGCTTTGATCCCGAGGGGACAACCGCAGATACCTACCGATGATCAGCAACAGCCAGTACATCCTCCGGAGCAACCTCCGGGGTCAGCAGATGAGAGACCAGAGGAACTTCCCCTAGAGGAGCCAAGAGGGCCACGAGATGAGGAAGATGAGGAAGAGGCACCGCCAGACCAACCACAAGAACAACCGCAGGAGCAGCCCCAAGAGTTACCGCCGGGGCAACCCCAAGAGCAGCCGCAGGAGCTTCTGATCTGCCCGGTACAGCCGCAAGAGGAGGCTTCGGCACTCCCGCCACCACCACGGGGGCCGCCACGGGGCCCGCCAGGGCCTAGACTTCCTCCACCGTTTAGACCGCAAGGTCCGCCTCCACAAGGCCCCCCAGCCCCGCGACCGCAGAGACCTCAGCCGCGGCCACAAGCTCCTCCAATACCGAGGCCCCAAGGAGTCCCGCAGCCAAGACCCCAACTCCCTCCTATGCAACCGCTCCCGCACCAACCTGACTGGTCGCCAAGGCAGGAATGGGTGCCTGTACCATATCACCCACCCCCAGCACCAGCGCCCAGACCTCAAGAATTACCAATGGGGTGGGTGAAGTTGGAAGCTACTTTCGATGGGGATCCCTCGAAGTTGGGATATTTTCTAGTGCAAGCCCTGCAATTTTTTAATCGTTGGGGACATTTGTTCGATGACGAAGCTAGTCAAATTGAGCATTTGGGATCCCGATTGCAAGGAAAAGCCGCTGAATGGTATGTAGCATTATACGATTTGGGGGCCCCAGAATTAGATTCTCTACAAGGGTTAGTAAATGCACTTCGAGCGCAATACGAAGACCCGTTAGAGGAGAGCAGAGCCCGAACGGAATTACAATCGATCAGGCAAGGTAGCATGTCGGCTAGAGACTATGTTACAAAATTCCGACAGTTAGCTGCCAAATGCCCAAGGTGTGAGGAATCCACCAAAATAATCATGTTCAAGCAAGGCATGAATCCCAGGCTGTTAGATCGAGCCCTTATGCAAGATAATCCCCCCACACTTTTGGGTTGGATTCAATTAGCTTGTGAAGTAGAGAACCGGATGCAAGAAGTGCGTCTGGTTGAGCAACAGCAGGCGAGCGGCAGCCACCGAACCTCCATAATTGTCAGAGGGGCAGAGGGGCAGGATACGCAACTAGAGGGGCGAGAGATGCTAGATGGCAACAAGGACTGTGTCTACAGTGTGGACAAAGCGGCCACTTCGCAGCGCAATGTCCCTTCCAGCCTGTGCAAAGAACTCTGTTCCCACCAAGGCGTCCAGCCCCTGCCACCCTCCCTCAGCCATCCCGTCCGACGCCCGCTCAGCAAACTTCATGTGGGAGAGGTACGTTCAGAAGAAACCCTCCCGAAAGAGGATTAGAGCTGGAGGAAGTTATGGACTTCGCCGCTCTAATCGGCGAAGAAGCACCCGAGAGTCCCAACACGGGAAACGAGATGGATCTGTCGTAAGCGGACCCAAACAGCAGATCAATACTCAGTCAGTTCCCATAGTGGATAGACCTCAAGGTTCCATACTATTCATGCCTGTTATGCTAGTTAATCCGGAAAGAAAGACTCACATTCGAGTGCAAGCGCTCATTGACTCTGGGTGCTCCAGAGACATAATTGCACCAGCTTTGGTGAATGGACTAGTACTCCCAGTATGAGAACTTGAAAATCTGGTCATTTTTGAAGAAATGGATGGCACTAATATGAATCCAGTTACCACTGAAACAGTACCAGTTATTACAGGCATGGGCCAACACTGGGAGACAAAATCCTTTGTAATTAGTTCTACAGCAAAGTACCCGTTACTTTTGGGAAGCAGATGGTTGTGGGATCACAACCCGGATATTAATTGGGCAGCTGGAAGCATCACATTCAAAACGGATATTTGCAAGTCACATCGTTGGAACCAGAATTGGGGTAATAATCCTACCCTCACAGAGCTTGCACTCCTGACCCAGGAGGAAATTAATCAAATACCCAAACCGTACAGAGCCTATTTGCAAGCTTTTACCGAGGAAGAGGCCAACACCTTACCTCCCCATAGAAGAACCGATTGTGCAATGGAACTTATCCCAGGAGCCACCTTACCCAAAGGTAGACTTTACCCCATGAGCCCAAATGAGACAGAGGAGCTCCGCAAATTCATTGACACCAATCTCCAAAGGGGATTTATCCGACCAGCAAACAGCCCCCATGCTGCACCAGTACTGTTTGTAAAAAAGAGAGATGGGGGTTTGAGACTGTACACAGACTTCAGAGGGCTTAATGCAGTCTCATCCACAAACGCCTATCCCATTCCTCTCATCAGGGATCTTCTCAACGTCGTGGCCCAAGGTAAGATCTTCACAAAATTGGACTTAAAAGATGCTTATTTCCACATTCGTATAAGAGAAGGGGATGAATGGAAAACCGCGTTCAATACGCCATTGGGACAATATGAATATTTAGTTATGCCTTTTGGCTTGTCCGGGGCCCCTTCGGTTTTCATGTCCATGATCAATGAAGTACTGCACAAATTTTTGTACAAGGGGGTAGTTGTTTACTTAGATGATGTGTTAATTTACTCTGATTCTGAAGAAGAACATGTTCGCCTAGTGCAGCAAGTATTAACTACTCTCATGTGTAATAAGCGACCCATCAAACTGTCTAAATGTGAATTCCACAAAACTGAACTTACTTATTTGGGATATTGTATCTCAAAAGATGGGTTGAAAATGGATCCGGGCAAAGTCAAAGCTGTTCAAGACTGGCAAACCCCCACAACTCGTAAAGAACTACAATCCTTCCTGGGGTTTGCCAATTTCTATAGAGAATGTATACAAAACTTTGCCCAAATAACTCTTCCCCTCACTGAACTCCTAAAAACAAAAGATAAAGGGGAGCAAGCTAAACAGCCAAAAGCTAAACTGAATTGGACGCCACAATGCCAATTAGCTTTTAATCAATTAAAGCAGCAATTTGTATCCGAACCAGTGCTGCAGCACCCCTTCATAGTGCAGGTGGACGCCAGCGATACGGCACTTGGAGGCGTCCTTCTCCAGCGAGGCACAGACAATATTCTCAGACCCTGTGCATACTTTTCTCGTAAATTTACTGAAGCCGAAAGAAATTGGAATGTGTGGGAGAAGGAGGCATTTGCTGTAAAAGCGGCGCTCTCCACTTGGAGACATTGGCTAGGAGGGGCGCGTCATCCGTTTGAAGTTTGGACCGATCATAAAAATTTAGAAGCGTTACGTAGTCCCCGAAGGCTCAACGCCAAACAATTGAGATGGGCGGAATACTTTTCAAAATTCAACTTCACCCTCCAATTCCTACCAGGCAAACCCAATTTTTTAGCAGATGCCCTTTCGCGCATGCCCCAACATAAAAGCAAGCGGGAGGAGACAATAGACACAGTGTTTTCGCCTACTCAACTAGGGGGTGTGGTTATTACGCGCAGTTGCACGGTGCAACCTCCTCAAGCAGACAATGGGTGGAGACAAAAACTGAAAAGCGAAGTCGAAAAGGAGGGGGATAATATTCCCAAAGACAAATTAGTTCAATCTGAACAGGGGGAATGGCTTTGGGGTAATCGATTCTATGTACCCAAGACGTTAAGAAAAGAAGTACTACATCGCTATCATGATGCCCCAACAGCTGGCCACTATGGATATTTAAAAACTCTTCATCTGGTTCAGAGGCAATTTTGGTGGCCGGGCGTGCGCAAAGACATTTCACAATACGTAGCTTCATGCCCCATTTGTCTCAGTGCTAAATCACGGAAGGGCAAACCCCCTGGACTTTTACAACCCCTTGAGACTCCAAATAGACCACGGGAAATTATTTCTATAGATTTTATCACAGATCTTCCCCCCTCCCAAAATCACACTTACATTTTGTTGGTTGTGGATCTGTTTTCTAAGCAAGCTCACTTCATTCCTTGCACCACAATGCCTTCGGCAAAGAAATTGGCAGATATTTTTCTGAAATACATTGTAAAACTCCATTCTTTTCCGTCTAAGGTGGTATCCGACCACGGCAGACAATTCGTTGCCAACTTCTGGCGGGAGCTTATGCAACTAATGGGAATTGAACAAGCTTTAAGTTCCGCACACCATCCGCAAACCGACGGGCAATCCGAAAAAACTAATCAATTATTAGAGCAGTTCCTCCGTTGCTATATTAATTTTCAACAGGACAATTGGATTGATTTGTTACCTTTAGCTGAATTTTCTTACAACAATAGTGTACATTCATCTACCAGAGAAACACCCTTCAAAGTTGTGTATGGCTACCATTTTAAACCATTTCCTTTTGCAGCTCTCCCCCCTGCAACTGCCTCCCGTGATGTTTCAGAATGGTGGGGGGAAGCAGCTCAGCAATGGACGCTTATTCAACAGCATCTTAACAAAGCCAAGCAGGACTATAAAAAGTACGCGGATCGCCATCGTGCGGCCGACTGGGAATTGCAACCCGGAGACCTCGTGTATTTATCTACAAAGAATTTAAAAGTCACGCAAATTAGCACTGAAATACCTGGGACCCTTTCCAATCAGGAAAGTCATTAATGAAGTGACCGTAGCACTTGATTTGCCAAAAAACCTTCGTCACATCCATCCGACTTTCCACATCAGCTTGCTGAAGAGAGTCCCTCCAGCAGACCAATGGCACACCCGTGCTCCTCCCATTCCAACTTTAATTGATGACCAAGTCCATTATGAAGTACAACAGATTTTGGACTCTAAAATCAAACGTAATAGGCTGTTTTACCTTATTAGGTGGAAGGACTTTGATTCTGGGTTTGATGAGTGGGTGGAGGATATTCATGTTCATGCCCCTCGATTAATCCAATCCTTTCACAATCTCTACCCTCTCAAGCCGGGAGGAAGGGCATTTTAGAGGGGGCAGAAATGTCAGGTCTGATATATGTTCCTTGTGTATTCTGACCAGAGAGACTCCATTTTAATGCTGTCAGTGTTTTAAGCTCTTCCCTTGCAGGTGCCAAGCAGTCCAGCAACACTTATCTCAACAAAAGAGCACTGTTTTGACTACGGCCTTTCCAGCCTTGGGAAAGTTTCATTCTCTCAGCTTCAAGCCGCATGTTTTGAGAACTGTAGGGGGAGGATGGGATTTGCTGGGCTATTCTATTCTGTATCTGAACCCTTACCTTCATTCGTAACAATATACGTGTACCAGCCAGGATATTGAATCTTGGCCAGTGGACTATAATGGTTGTTTTTATTCAGTAAAATCTTTTGGAACCAATGGACTCATGTCTAATTGCAAGAGATAGTCTGGATTGCAACTTTTAATAAGCCACAGTCTGACATTTTGTTACGAATCACATATGTTCCAATGCCTAAACCGGGGCAGATGGATTCCAAGGGCGCTCCCAACAGGGACCCTTTGTTTGATCCCTACGCCTCCCCTGGTTTGGAAGGACTGGAACCTACAGGACCCGTCCAGGGAGGGATGGAGCCCAGACGTACGGCGCTGATTACCCTCGCACCTGATAGAGCAGAAGGTAGGCCCAGGGCGGTGGCAGAACCTCTGATATCTCTGCCTATGCCGAGGCAGTGGGGCTTGAGGCCGCACGACAAGAGGGAAAGGAGGACAAATGCGGTGTTTACTAAGTCGTAGATGCTTGGGAAAAGAAGTATCGGCTCTATACCCGAGCATCCAGGTAGCCAGCCGTGGTACCACTGGAATCGAGAAGCCGATCAACTTGAATGGAACCGGAGAGCTGCAGAGAGCACCCAGGTGTGGGAAACCTCCCGTCGCGATGTGATGAGTTGGGATTATGCAGAGAGTACCCCGTGGATGGGGCAACGTGAGCCAACTGAACAGAGTTGGGTACAATTGCAAAGTCGAACTTTGGCAGTAGATGCTGGAATCTCGGTGGTAACTGGATTGACCAAAGGGATATTGGCGGGGAGATCAGAAATGGAGCAAGGTAACGGGGTTCAGGGCATGGGAGAAATCCGACCTTGGCCCCGTGCTACAGCGTCTTACACAGAATATATGGAAACTACTCAAGTTCCCAGAGAAACTCCCCAAGAGTATGCTGAAGAGGGGGCCATGGCAGCCCCAGAACGAGTACAAATACTCAAAGAAAGACTTTGTACCATGGAGGAGAGTTTAGCACATGCAGTTCATTTACTCTCCCTACTTGTTGTAGGAGGATCCGAGGAAGCCCCAACCCAACTGGAAGGGGCTCCCGGCCGAGTTGTGGAGCGTAATCTGGCTGCCCTACAAGCTTTGATCCCGAGGGGACAACCGCAGATACCTACCGATGATCAGCAACAGCCAGTACATCCTCCGGAGCAACCTCCGGGGTCAGCAGATGAGAGACCAGAGGAACTTCCCCTAGAGGAGCCAAGAGGGCCAAGAGATGAGGAAGATGAGGAAGAGGCACCGCCAGACCAACCACAAGAACAACCGCAGGAGCAGCCCCAAGAGTTACCGCCGGGGCAACCCCAAGAGCAGCCGCAGGAGCTTCTGATCTGCCCGGTACAGCCGCAAGAGGAGGCTTCGGCACTCCCGCCACCACCACGGGGGCCGCCACGGGGCCCGCCAGGGCCTAGACTTCCTCCACCGTTTAGACCGCAAGGTCCGCCTCCACAAGGCCCCCCAGCCCCGCGACCGCAGAGACCTCAGCCGCGGCCACAAGCTCCTCCAATACCGAGGCCCCAAGGAGTCCCGCAGCCAAGACCCCAACTCCCTCCTATGCAACCGCTCCCGCACCAACCTGACTGGTCGCCAAGGCAGGAATGGGTGCCTGTACCATATCACCCACCCCCAGCACCAGCGCCCAGACCTCAAGAATTACCAATGGGGTGGGTGAAGTTGGAAGCTACTTTCGATGGGGATCCCTCGAAGTTGGGATATTTTCTAGTGCAAGCCCTGCAATTTTTTAATCGTTGGGGACATTTGTTCGATGACGAAGCTAGTCAAATTGAGCATTTGGGATCCCGATTGCAAGGAAAAGCCGCTGAATGGTATGTAGCATTATACGATTTGGGGGCCCCAGAATTAGATTCTCTACAAGGGTTAGTAAATGCACTTCGAGCGCAATACGAAGACCCGTTAGAGGAGAGCAGAGCCCGAACGGAATTACAATCGATCAGGCAAGGTAGCATGTCGGCTAGAGACTATGTTACAAAATTCCGACAGTTAGCTGCCGAATGCCCAAGGTGTGAGGAATCCACCAAAATAATCATGTTCAAGCAAGGCATGAATCCCAGGCTGTTAGATCGAGCCCTTATGCAAGATAATCCCCCCACACTTTTGGGTTGGATTCAATTAGCTTGTGAAGTAGAGAACCGGATGCAAGAAGTGCGTCTGGTTGAGCAACAGCAGGCGAGCGGCAGCCACCGAACCTCCATAATTGTCAGAGGGGCAGAGGGGCAGGATACGCAACTAGAGGGGCGAGAGATGCTAGATGGCAACAAGGACTGTGTCTACAGTGTGGACAAAGCGGCCACTTCGCAGCGCAATGTCCCTTCCAGCCTGTGCAAAGAACTCTGTTCCCACCAAGGCGTCCAGCCCCTGCCACCCTCCCTCAGCCATCCCGTCCGACGCCCGCTCAGCAAACTTCATGTGGGAGAGGTACGTTCAGAAGAAACCCTCCCGAAAGAGGATTAGAGCTGGAGGAAGTTATGGACTTCGCCGCTCTAATCGGCGAAGAAGCACCCGAGAGTCCCAACACGGGAAACGAGATGGATCTGTCGTAAGCGGACCCAAACAGCAGATCAATACTCAGTCAGTTCCCATAGTGGATAGACCTCAAGGTTCCATACTATTCATGCCTGTTATGCTAGTTAATCCGGAAAGAAAGACTCACATTCGAGTGCAAGCGCTCATTGACTCTGGGTGCTCCAGAGACATAATTGCACCAGCTTTGGTGAATGGACTAGTACTCCCAGTATGAGAACTTGAAAATCTGGTCATTTTTGAAGAAATGGATGGCACTAATATGAATCCAGTTACCACTGAAACAGTACCAGTTATTACAGGCATGGGCCAACACTGGGAGACAAAATCCTTTGTAATTAGTTCTACAGCAAAGTACCCGTTACTTTTGGGAAGCAGATGGTTGTGGGATCACAACCCGGATATTAATTGGGCAGCTGGAAGCATCACATTCAAAACGGATATTTGCAAGTCACATCGTTGGAACCAGAATTGGGGTAATAATCCTACCCTCACAGAGCTTGCACTCCTGACCCAGGAGGAAATTAATCAAATACCCAAACCGTACAGAGCCTATTTGCAAGCTTTTACCGAGGAAGAGGCCAACACCTTACCTCCCCATAGAAGAACCGATTGTGCAATGGAACTTATCCCAGGAGCCACCTTACCCAAAGGTAGACTTTACCCCATGAGCCCAAATGAGACAGAGGAGCTCCGCAAATTCATTGACACCAATCTCCAAAGGGGATTTATCCGACCAGCAAACAGCCCCCATGCTGCACCAGTACTGTTTGTAAAAAAGAGAGATGGGGGTTTGAGACTGTACACAGACTTCAGAGGGCTTAATGCAGTCTCATCCACAAACGCCTATCCCATTCCTCTCATCAGGGATCTTCTCAACGTCGTGGCCCAAGGTAAGATCTTCACAAAATTGGACTTAAAAGATGCTTATTTCCACATTCGTATAAGAGAAGGGGATGAATGGAAAACCGCGTTCAATACGCCATTGGGACAATATGAATATTTAGTTATGCCTTTTGGCTTGTCCGGGGCCCCTTCGGTTTTCATGTCCATGATCAATGAAGTACTGCACAAATTTTTGTACAAGGGGGTAGTTGTTTACTTAGATGATGTGTTAATTTACTCTGATTCTGAAGAAGAACATGTTCGCCTAGTGCAGCAAGTATTAACTACTCTCATGTGTAATAAGCGACCCATCAAACTGTCTAAATGTGAATTCCACAAAACTGAACTTACTTATTTGGGATATTGTATCTCAAAAGATGGGTTGAAAATGGATCCGGGCAAAGTCAAAGCTGTTCAAGACTGGCAAACCCCCACAACTCGTAAAGAACTACAATCCTTCCTGGGGTTTGCCAATTTCTATAGAGAATGTATACAAAACTTTGCCCAAATAACTCTTCCCCTCACTGAACTCCTAAAAACAAAAGATAAAGGGGAGCAAGCTAAACAGCCAAAAGCTAAACTGAATTGGACGCCACAATGCCAATTAGCTTTTAATCAATTAAAGCAGCAATTTGTATCCGAACCAGTGCTGCAGCACCCCTTCATAGTGCAGGTGGACGCCAGCGATACGGCACTTGGAGGCGTCCTTCTCCAGCGAGGCACAGACAATATTCTCAGACCCTGTGCATACTTTTCTCGTAAATTTACTGAAGCCGAAAGAAATTGGAATGTGTGGGAGAAGGAGGCATTTGCTGTAAAAGCGGCGCTCTCCACTTGGAGACATTGGCTAGGAGGGGCGCGTCATCCGTTTGAAGTTTGGACCGATCATAAAAATTTAGAAGCGTTACGTAGTCCCCGAAGGCTCAACGCCAAACAATTGAGATGGGCGGAATACTTTTCAAAATTCAACTTCACCCTCCAATTCCTACCAGGCAAACCCAATTTTTTAGCAGATGCCCTTTCGCGCATGCCCCAACATAAAAGCAAGCGGGAGGAGACAATAGACACAGTGTTTTCGCCTACTCAACTAGGGGGTGTGGTTATTACGCGCAGTTGCACGGTGCAACCTCCTCAAGCAGACAATGGGTGGAGACAAAAACTGAAAAGCGAAGTCGAAAAGGAGGGGGATAATATTCCCAAAGACAAATTAGTTCAATCTGAACAGGGGGAATGGCTTTGGGGTAATCGATTCTATGTACCCAAGACGTTAAGAAAAGAAGTACTACATCGCTATCATGATGCCCCAACAGCTGGCCACTATGGATATTTAAAAACTCTTCATCTGGTTCAGAGGCAATTTTGGTGGCCGGGCGTGCGCAAAGACATTTCACAATACGTAGCTTCATGCCCCATTTGTCTCAGTGCTAAATCACGGAAGGGCAAACCCCCTGGACTTTTACAACCCCTTGAGACTCCAAATAGACCACGGGAAATTATTTCTATAGATTTTATCACAGATCTTCCCCCCTCCCAAAATCACACTTACATTTTGTTGGTTGTGGATCTGTTTTCTAAGCAAGCTCACTTCATTCCTTGCACCACAATGCCTTCGGCAAAGAAATTGGCAGATATTTTTCTGAAATACATTGTAAAACTCCATTCTTTTCCGTCTAAGGTGGTATCCGACCACGGCAGACAATTCGTTGCCAACTTCTGGCGGGAGCTTATGCAACTAATGGGAATTGAACAAGCTTTAAGTTCCGCACACCATCCGCAAACCGACGGGCAATCCGAAAAAACTAATCAATTATTAGAGCAGTTCCTCCGTTGCTATATTAATTTTCAACAGGACAATTGGATTGATTTGTTACCTTTAGCTGAATTTTCTTACAACAATAGTGTACATTCATCTACCAGAGAAACACCCTTCAAAGTTGTGTATGGCTACCATTTTAAACCATTTCCTTTTGCAGCTCTCCCCCCTGCAACTGCCTCCCGTGATGTTTCAGAATGGTGGGGGGAAGCAGCTCAGCAATGGACGCTTATTCAACAGCATCTTAACAAAGCCAAGCAGGACTATAAAAAGTACGCGGATCGCCATCGTGCGGCCGACTGGGAATTGCAACCCGGAGACCTCGTGTATTTATCTACAAAGAATTTAAAAGTCACGCAAATTAGCACTGAAATACCTGGGACCCTTTCCAATCAGGAAAGTCATTAATGAAGTGACCGTAGCACTTGATTTGCCAAAAAACCTTCGTCACATCCATCCGACTTTCCACATCAGCTTGCTGAAGAGAGTCCCTCCAGCAGACCAATGGCACACCCGTGCTCCTCCCATTCCAACTTTAATTGATGACCAAGTCCATTATGAAGTACAACAGATTTTGGACTCTAAAATCAAACGTAATAGGCTGTTTTACCTTATTAGGTGGAAGGACTTTGATTCTGGGTTTGATGAGTGGGTGGAGGATATTCATGTTCATGCCCCTCGATTAATCCAATCCTTTCACAATCTCTACCCTCTCAAGCCGGGAGGAAGGGCATTTTAGAGGGGGCAGAAATGTCAGGTCTGATATATGTTCCTTGTGTATTCTGACCAGAGAGACTCCATTTTAATGCTGTCAGTGTTTTAAGCTCTTCCCTTGCAGGTGCCAAGCAGTCCAGCAACACTTATCTCAACAAAAGAGCACTGTTTTGACTACGGCCTTTCCAGCCTTGGGAAAGTTTCATTCTCTCAGCTTCAAGCCGCATGTTTTGAGAACTGTAGGGGGAGGATGGGATTTGCTGGGCTATTCTATTCTGTATCTGAACCCTTACCTTCATTCGTAACAATATACGTGTACCAGCCAGGATATTGAATCTTGGCCAGTGGACTATAATGGTTGTTTTTATTCAGTAAAATCTTTTGGAACCAATGGACTCATGTCTAATTGCAAGAGATAGTCTGGATTGCAACTTTTAATAAGCCACAGTCTGACATTTTGTTACGAATCACATATGTTCCAATGCCTAAACCGGGGCAGATGGATTCCAAGGGCGCTCCCAACAGGGACCCTTTGTTTGATCCCTACGCCTCCCCTGGTTTGGAAGGACTGGAACCTACAGGACCCGTCCAGGGAGGGATGGAGCCCAGACGTACGGCGCTGATTACCCTCGCACCTGATAGAGCAGAAGGTAGGCCCAGGGCGGTGGCAGAACCTCTGATATCTCTGCCTATGCCGAGGCAGTGGGGCTTGAGGCCGCACGACAAGAGGGAAAGGAGGACAAATGCGGTGTTTACTAAGTCGTAGATGCTTGGGAAAAGAAGTATCGGCTCTATACCCGAGCATCCAGGTAGCCAGCCGTGGTACCACTGGAATCGAGAAGCCGATCAACTTGAATGGAACCGGAGAGCTGCAGAGAGCACCCAGGTGTGGGAAACCTCCCGTCGCGATGTGATGAGTTGGGATTATGCAGAGAGTACCCCGTGGATGGGGCAACGTGAGCCAACTGAACAGAGTTGGGTACAATTGCAAAGTCGAACTTTGGCAGTAGATGCTGGAATCTCGGTGGTAACTGGATTGACCAAAGGGATATTGGCGGGGAGATCAGAAATGGAGCAAGGTAACGGGGTTCAGGGCATGGGAGAAATCCGACCTTGGCCCCGTGCTACAGCGTCTTACACAGAATATATGGAAACTACTCAAGTTCCCAGAGAAACTCCCCAAGAGTATGCTGAAGAGGGGGCCATGGCAGCCCCAGAACGAGTACAAATACTCAAAGAAAGACTTTGTACCATGGAGGAGAGTTTAGCACATGCAGTTCATTTACTCTCCCTACTTGTTGTAGGAGGATCCGAGGAAGCCCCAACCCAACTGGAAGGGGCTCCCGGCCGAGTTGTGGAGCGTAATCTGGCTGCCCTACAAGCTTTGATCCCGAGGGGACAACCGCAGATACCTACCGATGATCAGCAACAGCCAGTACATCCTCCGGAGCAACCTCCGGGGTCAGCAGATGAGAGACCAGAGGAACTTCCCCTAGAGGAGCCAAGAGGGCCACGAGATGAGGAAGATGAGGAAGAGGCACCGCCAGACCAACCACAAGAACAACCGCAGGAGCAGCCCCAAGAGTTACCGCCGGGGCAACCCCAAGAGCAGCCGCAGGAGCTTCTGATCTGCCCGGTACAGCCGCAAGAGGAGGCTTCGGCACTCCCGCCACCACCACGGGGGCCGCCACGGGGCCCGCCAGGGCCTAGACTTCCTCCACCGTTTAGACCGCAAGGTCCGCCTCCACAAGGCCCCCCAGCCCCGCGACCGCAGAGACCTCAGCCGCGGCCACAAGCTCCTCCAATACCGAGGCCCCAAGGAGTCCCGCAGCCAAGACCCCAACTCCCTCCTATGCAACCGCTCCCGCACCAACCTGACTGGTCGCCAAGGCAGGAATGGGTGCCTGTACCATATCACCCACCCCCAGCACCAGCGCCCAGACCTCAAGAATTACCAATGGGGTGGGTGAAGTTGGAAGCTACTTTCGATGGGGATCCCTCGAAGTTGGGATATTTTCTAGTGCAAGCCCTGCAATTTTTTAATCGTTGGGGACATTTGTTCGATGACGAAGCTAGTCAAATTGAGCATTTGGGATCCCGATTGCAAGGAAAAGCCGCTGAATGGTATGTAGCATTATACGATTTGGGGGCCCCAGAATTAGATTCTCTACAAGGGTTAGTAAATGCACTTCGAGCGCAATACGAAGACCCGTTAGAGGAGAGCAGAGCCCGAACGGAATTACAATCGATCAGGCAAGGTAGCATGTCGGCTAGAGACTATGTTACAAAATTCCGACAGTTAGCTGCCGAATGCCCAAGGTGTGAGGAATCCACCAAAATAATCATGTTCAAGCAAGGCATGAATCCCAGGCTGTTAGATCGAGCCCTTATGCAAGATAATCCCCCCACACTTTTGGGTTGGATTCAATTAGCTTGTGAAGTAGAGAACCGGATGCAAGAAGTGCGTCTGGTTGAGCAACAGCAGGCGAGCGGCAGCCACCGAACCTCCATAATTGTCAGAGGGGCAGAGGGGCAGGATACGCAACTAGAGGGGCGAGAGATGCTAGATGGCAACAAGGACTGTGTCTACAGTGTGGACAAAGCGGCCACTTCGCAGCGCAATGTCCCTTCCAGCCTGTGCAAAGAACTCTGTTCCCACCAAGGCGTCCAGCCCCTGCCACCCTCCCTCAGCCATCCCGTCCGACGCCCGCTCAGCAAACTTCATGTGGGAGAGGTACGTTCAGAAGAAACCCTCCCGAAAGAGGATTAGAGCTGGAGGAAGTTATGGACTTCGCCGCTCTAATCGGCGAAGAAGCACCCGAGAGTCCCAACACGGGAAACGAGATGGATCTGTCGTAAGCGGACCCAAACAGCAGATCAATACTCAGTCAGTTCCCATAGTGGATAGACCTCAAGGTTCCATACTATTCATGCCTGTTATGCTAGTTAATCCGGAAAGAAAGACTCACATTCGAGTGCAAGCGCTCATTGACTCTGGGTGCTCCAGAGACATAATTGCACCAGCTTTGGTGAATGGACTAGTACTCCCAGTATGAGAACTTGAAAATCTGGTCATTTTTGAAGAAATGGATGGCACTAATATGAATCCAGTTACCACTGAAACAGTACCAGTTATTACAGGCATGGGCCAACACTGGGAGACAAAATCCTTTGTAATTAGTTCTACAGCAAAGTACCCGTTACTTTTGGGAAGCAGATGGTTGTGGGATCACAACCCGGATATTAATTGGGCAGCTGGAAGCATCACATTCAAAACGGATATTTGCAAGTCACATCGTTGGAACCAGAATTGGGGTAATAATCCTACCCTCACAGAGCTTGCACTCCTGACCCAGGAGGAAATTAATCAAATACCCAAACCGTACAGAGCCTATTTGCAAGCTTTTACCGAGGAAGAGGCCAACACCTTACCTCCCCATAGAAGAACCGATTGTGCAATGGAACTTATCCCAGGAGCCACCTTACCCAAAGGTAGACTTTACCCCATGAGCCCAAATGAGACAGAGGAGCTCCGCAAATTCATTGACACCAATCTCCAAAGGGGATTTATCCGACCAGCAAACAGCCCCCATGCTGCACCAGTACTGTTTGTAAAAAAGAGAGATGGGGGTTTGAGACTGTACACAGACTTCAGAGGGCTTAATGCAGTCTCATCCACAAACGCCTATCCCATTCCTCTCATCAGGGATCTTCTCAACGTCGTGGCCCAAGGTAAGATCTTCACAAAATTGGACTTAAAAGATGCTTATTTCCACATTCGTATAAGAGAAGGGGATGAATGGAAAACCGCGTTCAATACGCCATTGGGACAATATGAATATTTAGTTATGCCTTTTGGCTTGTCCGGGGCCCCTTCGGTTTTCATGTCCATGATCAATGAAGTACTGCACAAATTTTTGTACAAGGGGGTAGTTGTTTACTTAGATGATGTGTTAATTTACTCTGATTCTGAAGAAGAACATGTTCGCCTAGTGCAGCAAGTATTAACTACTCTCATGTGTAATAAGCGACCCATCAAAC
Organism: Eublepharis macularius; assembly: GCF_028583425.1. Classification (NCBI taxonomy): domain Eukaryota; kingdom Metazoa; phylum Chordata; class Lepidosauria; order Squamata; family Eublepharidae; genus Eublepharis; species Eublepharis macularius. Next base: position 74,275,274 of record NC_072797.1, read on the forward strand.
TGTCTAAATGTGAATTCCACAAAACTGAACTTACTTATTTGGGATATTGTATCTCAAAAGATGGGTTGAAAATGGATCCGGGCAAAGTCAAAGCTGTTCAAGACTGGCAAACCCCCACAACTCGTAAAGAACTACAATCCTTCCTGGGGTTTGCCAATTTCTATAGAGAATGTATACAAAACTTTGCCCAAATAACTCTTCCCCTCACTGAACTCCTAAAAACAAAAGATAAAGGGGAGCAAGCTAAACAGCCAAAAGCTAAACTGAATTGGACGCCACAATGCCAATTAGCTTTTAATCAATTAAAGCAGCAATTTGTATCCGAACCAGTGCTGCAGCACCCCTTCATAGTGCAGGTGGACGCCAGCGATACGGCACTTGGAGGCGTCCTTCTCCAGCGAGGCACAGACAATATTCTCAGACCCTGTGCATACTTTTCTCGTAAATTTACTGAAGCCGAAAGAAATTGGAATGTGTGGGAGAAGGAGGCATTTGCTGTAAAAGCGGCGCTCTCCACTTGGAGACATTGGCTAGGAGGGGCGCGTCATCCGTTTGAAGTTTGGACCGATCATAAAAATTTAGAAGCGTTACGTAGTCCCCGAAGGCTCAACGCCAAACAATTGAGATGGGCGGAATACTTTTCAAAATTCAACGTCACCCTCCAATTCCTACCAGGCAAACCCAATTTTTTAGCAGATGCCCTTTCGCGCATGCCCCAACATAAAAGCAAGCGGGAGGAGACAATAGACACAGTGTTTTCGCCTACTCAACTAGGGGGTGTGGTTATTACGCGCAGTTGCACGGTGCAACCTCCTCAAGCAGACAATGGGTGGAGACAAAAACTGAAAAGCGAAGTCGAAAAGGAGGGGGATAATATTCCCAAAGACAAATTAGTTCAATCTGAACAGGGGGAATGGCTTTGGGGTAATCGATTCTATGTACCCAAGACGTTAAGAAAAGAAGTACTACATCGCTATCATGATGCCCCAACAGCTGGCCACTATGGATATTTAAAAACTCTTCATCTGGTTCAGAGGCAATTTTGGTGGCCGGGCGTGCGCAAAGACATTTCACAATACGTAGCTTCATGCCCCATTTGTCTCAGTGCTAAATCACGGAAGGGCAAACCCCCTGGACTTTTACAACCCCTTGAGACTCCAAATAGACCACGGGAAATTATTTCTATAGATTTTATCACAGATCTTCCCCCCTCCCAAAATCACACTTACATTTTGTTGGTTGTGGATCTGTTTTCTAAGCAAGCTCACTTCATTCCTTGCACCACAATGCCTTCGGCAAAGAAATTGGCAGATATTTTTCTGAAATACATTGTAAAACTCCATTCTTTTCCGTCTAAGGTGGTATCCGACCACGGCAGACAATTCGTTGCCAACTTCTGGCGGGAGCTTATGCAACTAATGGGAATTGAACAAGCTTTAAGTTCCGCACACCATCCGCAAACCGACGGGCAATCCGAAAAAACTAATCAATTATTAGAGCAGTTCCTCCGTTGCTATATTAATTTTCAACAGGACAATTGGATTGATTTGTTACCTTTAGCTGAATTTTCTTACAACAATAGTGTACATTCATCTACCAGAGAAACACCCTTCAAAGTTGTGTATGGCTACCATTTTAAACCATTTCCTTTTGCAGCTCTCCCCCCTGCAACTGCCTCCCGTGATGTTTCAGAATGGTGGGGGGAAGCAGCTCAGCAATGGACGCTTATTCAACAGCATCTTAACAAAGCCAAGCAGGACTATAAAAAGTACGCGGATCGCCATCGTGCGGCCGACTGGGAATTGCAACCCGGAGACCTCGTGTATTTATCTACAAAGAATTTAAAAGTCACGCAAATTAGCACTGAAATACCTGGGACCCTTTCCAATCAGGAAAGTCATTAATGAAGTGACCGTAGCACTTGATTTGCCAAAAAACCTTCGTCACATCCATCCGACTTTCCACATCAGCTTGCTGAAGAGAGTCCCTCCAGCAGACCAATGGCACACCCGTGCTCCTCCCATTCCAACTTTAATTGATGACCAAGTCCATTATGAAGTACAACAGATTTTGGACTCTAAAATCAAACGTAATAGGCTGTTTTACCTTATTAGGTGGAAGGACTTTGATTCTGGGTTTGATGAGTGGGTGGAGGATATTCATGTTCATGCCCCTCGATTAATCCAATCCTTTCACAATCTCTACCCTCTCAAGCCGGGAGGAAGGGCATTTTAGAGGGGGCAGAAATGTCAGGTCTGATATATGTTCCTTGTGTATTCTGACCAGAGAGACTCCATTTTAATGCTGTCAGTGTTTTAAGCTCTTCCCTTGCAGGTGCCAAGCAGTCCAGCAACACTTATCTCAACAAAAGAGCACTGTTTTGACTACGGCCTTTCCAGCCTTGGGAAAGTTTCATTCTCTCAGCTTCAAGCCGCATGTTTTGAGAACTGTAGGGGGAGGATGGGATTTGCTGGGCTATTCTATTCTGTATCTGAACCCTTACCTTCATTCGTAACAATATACGTGTACCAGCCAGGATATTGAATCTTGGCCAGTGGACTATAATGGTTGTTTTTATTCAGTAAAATCTTTTGGAACCAATGGACTCATGTCTAATTGCAAGAGATAGTCTGGATTGCAACTTTTAATAAGCCACAGTCTGACACAGAACACCCCCTTCCCCCTCCCTCCCCTGGGTGTCTTCTCCCAACTTGTAACCGCTTTGCAGCTCTGTGGTTGGAAGGAAGACCTGCTGATCAAGGTAACCTGGGCTTCCATTTGGGTTTCCAGGGTGACAGAAGGAGCGCAGACAGAGTTCAGGCATTCTCCCAGCTCCATTGCCAGGGAAATTGATTGCTGGAGCCTGACTGTCTGGCTTCCTGAACCATGGCCAAACTCACCAAACCAGGCCTCTTCCGAATGCTGGTTCGTTGGCCAAGGACAATCACGAACAATCACGCGCAATTGCGCGATCGCCAATTTCATGGGTTTTTGAAGTTCATAATGCGGTTTGTGCCCATCTCTAGTTCTGGAGGTTAAGTGGTGCGAATAATACCACCAGATGAACATGTATATAGAAAGAATACTAGAGCTTTGATATCACCACAGAAAAGGACCTTTTTCAGGACTTTCTGCTTAGGTTAGGTAATATTTTTCTGTGTGGAGACTGAGGGAACAATCCTAATCAGGTCTATTCAGAAACAAGTCTCATGATACAATCAGACAAACTGTCAGGATTTCAGCCAGTATGTCAAACTAAAAGCCGAATGGAGTCTGAACGTACTCCATCTTGGCATATCACTGCCCACTAATTCCAGAGACAATACCCATTTGTTGATCTGGTCCCACTAAGGCATCAAAAAATCAGCCAAAATTATCTAGCAAATTGCAAACTTTGGAGCTGGAGAATGCTCTATTTTACGGAGAAATTGCACCACTGCTTATCCAGAGACACCTTCACTCAGATGAAGATGAGTAAGTAACCCAGATAATTTTGTGATATTTGAAACATTTTTTGAAATGTTTTTGATATTTTAAACTTTTTATCTGTCTTTGTCTCTTAACGTTTTTAAAGAAAACTGAAATGCTTTTGTGACCTTGCATTTTTGTTTTTAACTTGTAACTTTTTTATAGAGGTATTTGTAAAGAGTTGCAATTTATTATACAACTACTGCCTGTCAGAAGAAGACATAGTGACTCAGAATTTATGTACATAAAAATACAATGCCAAGAAAAGAAAATGGGAAAGTATATTGCAGAGCCAAAAGAAAAAAAAATCCTTAGAACTCACATAAGATACTTATGGATTTTCCCTGAACTGCTCATATCTTTCTGCATAAGAACAGCATGTTGAACATCTAATTTTCTAGACACATTTTTATATTTAGTTTCTTTAATATATGATATATTCTGAGTAAGAAAACATGACAGTAAAGACAGAAAAGTCATTTTATTCAGCAATTTCTGTTTAATTTGCTAGAAGAAAATTCCATTAACAATGCAATTCAATCAAACCAGTGCTGCTGAACTCTAAAAAACTTTTCCTACTTCACTATACACACTTTCTTCCAGTGCAGCAGATGCATTAAAGTAATGGCATTCCTTTCTCCATGCATTAATTTGATTTAAGGTGGAGACTTAGGCCGTTTCCACACACGTTAAATAATCCACTTTCAATACGCTTTAGTGCACATTTGTAACTGATTTTCCATGTGTGGAACAAAAAATCCACTTCTAAAGGATAACTAAAGTGCATTGAAAGTGCATTATTCAATGTGTGTGGAAACGGCCTTAATCATTTTTGTTGCAGATTATTTGAGTTCTTTTTGTGAACAAATTATCCCTAAATCACAAGCTGTCCTTAATTCTTTGTGAAAAAAGAAATTCCATAAACTGATGTATCATGCCCACCTTTGTCTTCTGTGAATAAATATGAATGAATTAAATAATTATCTGGCTTGATGATTTATACAAAATAAATGCTAATTTGCTTTTGCATAGAATAATGTGGATTAGTTTATAGCATGCAGATCTAGCCCAGGTGCTAGTCACTAAAGGCACCAGATCATCAAAAGAAATGGGATACCTGAGAGCTGGCCTGGGGCCTTTGGTCCCTGGGGGACAGTTGAGAGGCAAATGTAAGAGCAGGCTTGTTCTGTTGCCCCATGTGTGGAGGATCCAGCAGGCAACACTGAGATTTTAGCAAGAGCTTTAGTTTTAGTGTTTCAGAATATTCCCCTGATTTCAATTCATCTGACATTTTCATTTAATACTGAAAACTACCAGTCATGTGCAATGGAAACAAAATATGTTTATATATTGGTGTAATATTTCAGATAGCAAAACTACTGCAGTCCAAGTGGGAAGAGAATCAAACTAACAGTTTGGTGCATCTATCTATATGACTAATCAGCAAAGCTGAGACAATGCCATTGTTTTTCTGTAACATTCTGCAGCATAGTCAGTATAGTTGCTGCAGTTGAATAGTATTGTAAAACTCAACTGCATCCCATTGAAGTTAGCTCAGTGTTAAATAAAAAGCACACTTAGATGGCTCTATAGTCACACAAGTAGGTTGTTTTGGCTTATGCTGATACCTGCATAAACAGGTACCTCCATACAAAAGACAAGTATCACTGTGGAAGAGACCAGCATTAAGATAACTTGATAAAATGATATGTGTGCGGTGTCAAGTCACAATCAACTTATGGTGACTCCAGCAAAGGACTTTCAAGGCAAGTTAGAAGCAGAGGTTGTTTGCCACTGCCTTTCTCTGCAGGGCCTTCCTTGGTAGTCTCTCCCATTCAAGTATCGACCCTGCTTAGCTTCTGAAATCTGATGAGATTGGCCTATACCATGCTGTCTTCCCTACCAGATAAAATGGTACCTGGGTTATAATTGTAAAGAAGACTCCAATTATCACCAAAGAACAATCAACTACAGGACAAGTAGACAAATGTATGACTCTATAGTATTGGATCTGGTAGGGCCTTGCTCCAAATTTACCGTATCAAGTCTGCCATTCAGTGATGCAAATCCAGAAGACAGGCTATAACAATTACTAGGGTGACAATCCCATTGTCTGGAGCTGAAGAGTTCCTAGTTATTTGTGTTGCCACTTTTTTCTCCCCTATGACAGCTGCTCATAGGAAACATCACCAAGGCAGGCAGGGAGAGTAATGAAGTCCCCTTCTTCTGGCCATTAATCCTATGAACTCATTCCCCCCCCCCCCACAGTTGGAAGGAAGAGGGAGACACAAGATATGGGAACTAAAGGGCCACTTTATTAAATTACAACAACATATCTGTCAACATGGCAAGGGCCTAACTAGCAGTACAGATCAGGCCCTGGGATCACTCTTGGATCTCTGCCTCGTCCTGTCTAGGTGAGCCACCCACTGCCCCAAGTGTGAGCCATCCATTGTACGGTTAGGACCTAGCCTGGCTAGGTGAAGTGGTTCCCCCCACCTTAAAGCTCCATCACCTGGTCATAAAGCTGGGGGAGGACTGGCTTGTCCAGGACTTCCCACCAAGCAGTCTGTCCTCACAACTGGGCTGTAAAGCAACCAGCTGCTCCTGACAGACCTCAATTCCCCACCAATGGGGATATGCCAAGAGAGCTCACCGGCCCATACATTTCTGCCAATTTCTAACCTGCCATGGGGAGCGTTCATTCTACCCACCTTAGCCAATTACCTCCCCATGTCGACAGTGCAAGGTAGGCAAAAAACTCCTCACCCAAATTGCCAATTGTGAGAAAAGGAGAAAAAAATTCCTACCTAGCTCTGATAAATAGTGCCTGGCTAAACCTGCACTGAAATATGGTGTGGTGGGTGGGCCGAGCACGAGGCAAGATGAGACGCTGAGATGGAGGCTTTATAAGGTTGCTCCACGCCTCCAGTGTTCCCGGCTGGCCGGGAAAGCACCACTGTCTCCCCGTCATCTAGGGAGGCAAATCCTGGCCCCTGGCTGAAGCTGCTGTTGCCACTAGCCAGGAGTGCCACATAGCCCCAGCGGTTTCAATCTGTAAAAGAAAATTAATCCTTTAGAACAGAAAACCTGTGAACTCTTTCACGATTCTTTTCATATAGAATCACACAGGTTTTTTTTAATTGTCAAAAACATTTTAATACTGGCCATGCTGGTTTCTTCATTTAACAGGGAATGTACTTATATTTGGATCCTTGGAATACACAGAAGATGCACAACATTCAATGGATATTTCAAATGCCAGCCCATTTATTATCTGATAAATATATTTCTAGTGTTTTATGCATGAAGCCAGTAAATCAGTATTCGATCCATTCAAAATGGAGTCAGCATGGCTCTCCTGCATTCTTCACTGTCAGAAGCAGCTTCGAGTTGGAGTCTGGGTGTAATTTTACACATATCGAATACCTCGTTTGAATGAATCGATGTAGTGGCATGTTTTCTGGGGGTTTGTGTTTGTTTTTTTTATTTACGATTGCGTAGTTTTGTTGCTATGCTACTTCTGCAGACCCTTCCTCATGGCCCACAGTTGTGTACTAGAGGTGGCAGCGGCAGCTGCAAATTTCTTTTAGGGGACTGTGGAAGGGAAGGGGATGGAATCATTGACAGAAGAAAGCAAAGGGGAAGGGGAAGGGGAAAGCGGGAAGAAACTAGAGAAACAACTGCGCTTCAGGGTTTGCATTTTGAATGAGCTGCTGAAGACGCAAATCCTTCTTCCAGGCACAAGCCCCACTCCCCACCCCAACTCAAAGGCGTCCTGGGAGAGAGCAGCAGCAGCCCACCCTGGAATGGTCTTTGGGTGCCCTCGCATCCAGCAGGCTTGTGCCTGGAAGAAGGATTGCGTCTTTAGCAGCTCATTCAAAGCGCACACCCAGAGGCACAGCTGTTTCTCCAGGTCCTTCCCACTTTCTCCTTCCCCTTCCCCTTTGCTTTCTTTTGTCATTATTCCATCCCATCCGCCCCCCAGTCCCCCCCAAAACTTATCACTTTTCCTCCACTCCTTTCCAGTATGTGTCACCACACTTTTGTATTCCTGCCGCATAGCCTTGGTTTTTGTGCGGCCTTCAAAAGCCGTCCTCCTGTGCCCCCTGACCAACATCTCCCGTGCGATCTTCTCAAAGGTGTCAGTGTTCTGGTGACTCACTGCCAGAGCCTCCTGCGCCTTCTCCTCCCCCCATATATCAAGGAGATCAAGCATCTTCCGCTCTCTCCAAGATACCCCTCTGCCTCCAGGGGCTCTAATAGCAGCCATATCCATGAACCTGTTATGAGGAGAATGACACTAAACAGCACAGTGAGGGGGAAATGCTTTTGGCACCAAGAAGACAATTAATGTTACCTCTTTATTAGATTAAAAAGGCAGGGGTGAAGAGCTGCCATTGCAGGAAGAACACTAAATTTATTCCATTTTAGATGTTTTGTGCTTCATGGTATTTTCAGGGCTGTAACTTCAAACACTGACGATCATTTTTCTGAGGAAAATCATGGGATTACAAATGTATTACATTTCACAGCAGCGTTACCACAGTACCGCTGACTCCCCCCCCCACCAAAAAAAAAAACAGACGATTTTTTTTACATATCATAGCAGCATTACTACTTCTTTGCCAAACAAAAAAGAGTGGTCATATTATAGCAGTGTTAATGCATTTCCGCTAATAAAAAAAAATGGTTCTCACATCACAGCAGCGTTACTACGGTATCACTAATAAAAAAAATGGCGGAAAAAGTAACGGGAGCGGAGGATGATAGACCAATCAGCTCCCAAGAAAAAGGGGGGGGGGGCTCAAAAGCAGAACTGGAACATTTGATTCTGCACTGACAGAACCCGAAATGCTTGCAGCATGCCGTCGACTTAAAAAAAAAATTGGGGAATGAGCACAGGTGGAAAATCCGGTTAAAACCTGTCAAACCCCGTTTCTGCTTCCCATGACCCCCCAACACATGCAGAACCCTGGAGAACATGGGAAGCAGAACTGATTCAGAGATGATATAAAGTGACCATGCATAAAACACTTCTGTGTTTGTATTATCTTCCTAGAATAACTTCCCTTACCACACTGCTGGAGTCTCTTCTGTAATGGCTGACCTCCAGCTGGCATTTTATAAATGCCAGGGCTTAGTGGATGGCAAATGTGAGGCTTTCTAACATACAACTCATTTGGCATTGCACTTTGAATACAGTTTGTTACTGGCTTTTGACAATTTTAAGATTTTGTCAACTAATAAATTTACTTTTATTGGACTAAATTACGTATCTGTTGAGGGTTGAAGTTGTACATTAGGCTATAACTAATTATTTTGTGGTTCTGATTGTTGGGTGTTATGGTTAGATTTTATTATGCAAACTAAAATGGTAGATTTCTGTGACATAGAATAGACTAAACCACTTCATATTTTTGAATGCTCATAGTTGTGAAAAACTCTCTGCAAACGCAAAACTAGCATAGAGTGCTAGTTTTAAAAAAACACCCTAGTAAGCTGAGCCAGAATCTGTCTTATGAGCTAGTAATATAGCTTAAAAAAAACTGCAGAAACTATTTTAAGTGTAAGAACATCAAAATATGAATATTCTTCTGCTGGGAGAGGAAAATATGCTCTCTTATTTACTGAGATAAAATGCAACACCCTGTAACACCTATATGCAGTGACTTCAAAAAGAAATTTAAAATACCAGTGGCTTTTCAATTTTTTTAAAAAAAAATCATTATGGATCTTTACATTTCTCAGATAGATTTACTTTAATTTGGAGGTTCTGATGTTCACTATAGTTTTCACTTTTTCTTTTGATGATTTATGGGGAATTCTCAGAAAGAAGTGCTGCTATGGATATGATAGTTATGCTTTGGGGTGGGGGTTGTAAGCTTTTCAGAAATTGACCTGGGCAGGTTTTCAGACCAGTGAATGTACATGTAGAAAATGGGTCCAATATAGCAAGAAAAACTCTGCAGTTTAAGATTACACATGTTTTGCTCATAGAAGCAAAGGAACAGCTGTTCTCGCTTAAGGCAGCAAAGATGTGACTACAAATAATGAAAGCATCCTTACTGTGTTCTTGTCAATGTCTTCACAGTCTCTTCATGAAGTGTACTTGCCTTCAACACTTTACATAAACGCTGACTTTTTGTTCATAAAGTGAAAAAAGCAACGTGGGAAAAATGCTTCTTGATCTTTATTATTTCTTCACCTGCTGATTTAAAAATTGCTCAGGATATAATCCTTGCAACACACGTGGCAGGTCCTTAAGGAAAACATTGAGATGTTTCACAGAAGGATTTCATCTCACCATCATTAAATCAACAGTTTTAATTAGGGACTGGTGGTTATGTTGCCACAATGGTAACTTCACCTGTAGCTGATGGTCAGTGGCAGAAAAATGACCATGCTGTCAAATCTTTGCCAGTGTAGGTGTTTCACCACCACCAAAGTTACATGTCCTTTTGCCTTCCCAGTGCTGAACTCAGGGTTGGAATTTGAGGCAGAACTACAGGACACTACCAATCATTGTTGGCTTAGTGGTTAGCTTCACTCTATCTATTACGCTGCCATTACCAATGTGTTTTGTTTGTTTTGCTCCTCATTGAGTTTGTATATGTTGTGGTGAAATGCCTTCTACCCCAGGAGTTTAGTACCAAACTTTCCAGCCTCACTAGGTAGTTGTTGGGATTATACTCTGTTGAGGCACAGGGGCTACAAAGTCCTCCATGCTGGATAGCAAGGGAAGATTGTGAAAAAGTGGATATGTGCACCTTCTTGATGCACACCCATTCAGTTCCACACAAATGCAGATGACCAGAGGAGGACAATGGATAACCTTGAGTCCCACAAAAGCCAGAGAACTTCAGGGAGCTAAGAATGGACCTTCCTGCGGACACGAAGAGAAGGGAAGTTTGCAGAGGTTGGGGGGAGAACTTAGGAGCTTGTTGTGGCAATTTTTAAAAACACATTATTTATTTGTTTATTATTTATTGTATTTGTAGTCCTCTTTTCTTATTATGGGATTTTCCACATTTCCTCCCCTGCTAGTTCTGGCACTTTACTGCTTTGATTTATCCCCTGATTTCCTCATGCTATTTTAATCTTTAGTTTTCTCTTCAGGATTTTATTATTATTAATTTTTTTTGTTTTGTTTTCTGCTCCCCCCCCCCCCCCCGCAGTTCTTTTGAGATCATTTTTACCCCAATCTTTTTCGGGAAAATGATTTTGAGTCAAGTCTTTCCTTGTGCATTTTGTTTTCCCCACCTACTTCCAACCCACTTTTCAATGATTGGACATTCATCATTGTTCATCAATGATTGGACATTCATCATTCATCATCCTCCCCTCTGCTTTCCTTTCCTCCCGTTCCTGATTTTGCTTTGATCTCTTGCTCTTAATCATCAATTTCATATCACTATATTGGCCTAATGTTGTAATAATAGGTGTAATGAGTTTTCTGAGTCCGCAGCTTTCATTATAGAAAAAGGTAAGTCTCTAGCTCCTTCTCTTACAGAGATATGCTTTTTCCCTTATATCTCTACAAGGAACTAGAGACTTACTTTTTTTAAAAAAAGCTGGAAATTCAAAGAATATACTGCATCTATGGTTACAACAGAAGGTTGATATATTGACATGAAAATGATGATTTTTAAAAAAAATTGCAAAAGCCCTGGTGGCCCACAGGCGTGACCACCTCTCATGCCAAAAATGGCCATGCAGTTTGAAAAGAACATAAGCACTGCTTCTCCAGGCTTCATCCCAACAGACGTCAATTTGCCCCACTGGTGCAAGCCTCTGCCTCCTGGATCTGGGTCAGCCCAGTGGGGTTCTTCGGTTTGGACTATGGGAGGGGTTAGGTACGGGTGGCAAAGCTGTTCCCTTTTTAGGTTTCCCCATGCAAAGCCTTCCCCATGTGTTAATGAAAATGTAGCCTGGTTACAGAACCTTGCTCTGAAAAACCTCTGAGAACTGGTTTGCTGGGAGTGGTGATGACCAGTACCCTGAGAAAAGTGGCAGCAGGGAGATCTAACAGATGGAGGATGGGAGCCTTGTTCAAGTCTAGTGGCTAGAGAAATCAGTTGGTTGAGTAACTTCCTTGTTGCTTAGACTGGTAAGACTTGCTTTACCATGGAAGTTAATAACAAATTAATAATACTAATTAGAGTATAATTATTCTCTCTAGGTGCTGAAATTTTGGCTACAAAGCATTCTACAAATTCCCAAAGGTTCCATTCTTCAGATTTTATCCATCTCAAGTTAGGCATAATTAAATCTCACTGAGTTCAGTGCAAAGAATGATGCATGTGCTTATAGCACTCTGAAGTTCTAACTTTACATGGATGATAACCTTATTTTCTTTTGACTCAAAAAATAAACCAGGGCCCCAGAGGAATTATGCATGGCTGAGAAATACATGTCAGAAACTAGCACTTTTTGTCCAATATTAACCTATAGGTCGCGTATTCTATAAAATTTCAAAGATTTTTAGTGTCCCTCAGCAGCCCTGATAAGAATACAATTGTCACAACAGAGAATCTCCCGTGTGGTATTATGTCTTCACAATTGTTTTAATAAAGGATATATTAATTGAGTACTGTTTCACAAATTTGTTTATACAGAGTAAGGGATGTAATAAACAATTTGTATATTCTTTTGTTTCTCTTGACACAACCATATACTACACCATATATTGCAACCTCCCTAGACCTCAATTATACAGGCATCTTATGCGTTCTAAAAACAATTCATTAAAGTGTCCCGTGCTCAAAGTGCTATCATAGATGTTATTAAAGTGCAATTGCTTTTGGCATCTTATGACACTATTTCTCATATAGAACTCGATTTGCCTTGCATACAGGTACAATACAGGTACAGTATAAGGGTAATTCCAGACACTGTGAATGTCACAGATCAAAAGGACCTATGATCATAGGTTCACATAGTTGGTTCTGTGACTGCATTCTCTAACGGACGGTCCAGATCCTTGTAAGGTCCGTTTCCAAGCTTCTTTCTCAAAGAGCACAGATGCTGGAAAATACACATAACAATATAATACATTCCCAAATTTTAAAACATACATTAGTATATTCATATTGCAATATACTCACTCAAAGATTCATCATAGTTAACCTTCCATATCCCTCTTTGATTTGTCAATTACTTCCATTTGTGTCCCATTGACTAACAGCTGTATTATCTACAGAAAGCCATCCACGCCCTAATCACACAATCTCCGTCCTTAAAGTAACATTGTTATTATCCCAGAAAGCAGGTGTAATCGTTGGCTATATTTAAGCCATTTGGCATAAGAGTGTTGAGTTTATATATCCAGAATGTCTCCTTTTGATGCAACTCCCTATTTGCTGCTATGTGTTCTTTCTTCCGAGTTTTAAATAAAACGGTGAACAACATTTCCCTTTCACTATGCTTTTTTTCTAGATAATGCTGGACCAAAGGAGCCTCTGCTACATTATTCTTAATCCTAGACTGATGTTCACTGAGTCTCGTTCTAATGGAACGTGCAGTACTTCCCACATACAATAATCCACATGGGCATCTCAGGGCATATACCACTCCTTCCGTGCCACAGTTAACAAATTCTTGTGTGGTTTCAATTCCTAGTTGATTCAAGTCTTCTGTGGTCATTATTAGGGAGCACTGTTTACATCTACCACATCTGTACAGACCTCTTGGTAGTCCTGTACCCCTTGGGTCATTGTCATGGTTCAAGTCTGAATGTATGATCTGATCTTTAATATTCCGTGTCCGTCTAAAGGCTACTAAAGGAGGGGTCCCACAGCCTGGGATGTCGCTGACAAGTGGCCAATGTTTCAAAATTGCCCTTCTAATAGCATTGGCTTTATTGCTATAATTAAAGACCCCCACAATTCGTTCCCCTGTTGTTCGTTCCTTTGGTGTAATTAAATCTTCCCTGGCTGTTTCATCAGCACGTAGTCTGGCTTTAATTAAAACCCTATCAGGGTATCCCCGTTGTTTAAGATGTTCCTGCAAGATGTTACTTTGGGCAATATAATCAGACTCCCTGGTGGAATTTCTTTTTAGTCGTTAACTATGATGAATCTTTGAGTGAGTATATTGCAATATGAATATACTAATGTATGTTTTAAAATTTGGGAATGTATTATATTGTTATGTGTATTTTCCAGCATCTGTGCTCTTTGAGAAAGAAGCTTGGAAACGGACCTTACAAGGATCTGGACCGTCCGTTAGAGAATGCAGTCACAGAACCAACTACGTGAACCTATGATTATAGGTCCTTTTGATCTGTGACATTCACAGTGTCTGGAATTACCCTTATACTGTACCTGTATTGTACCTGTATGCAAGGCAAATCGAGTTCTATATGAGAAATAGTGTCATAAGATGCCAAAAGCAATTGCACTTTAATAACATCTATGATAGCACTTTGAGCACGGGACACTTTAATGAATTGTTTTTAGAACGCATAAGATGCCTGTATAATTGAGGTCTAGGGAGGTTGCAATATATGGTGTAGTATATGGTTGTGTCAAGAGAAACAAAAGAATATACAAATTGTTTATTACATCCCTTACTCTGTATAAACAAATTTGTGAAACAGTACTCAATTAATATATCCTTTATATCCTTTATTAAAACAATTGTGAAGACATAATACCACACGGGAGATTCTCTGTTGTGACAATTACATTACCGTGTTGCTCTATTTTGTTGTACACTGATAAGAATACAGTCAAACTACAGCAGCATTACAGAGAACTGTAATCCACACACGTTGGAATAGTGGTACCAAAATGGAAGTGAATAATATATCACTGCAGAACTCAACACAAGACTAATGTTCAAAGATTAAATGGATTTTTTACTTTCTATGAACCAATTTAGACAATAGTGATTTTTTTTTAAAGTCACTCTATTGGTCACACTGACTAACTGTACTTGCTTGGAAAAATGAAAACTCCTATTTGTGCTTAATGTTTGAGCCCCTTGTTTAAAGTCCCTTCAATTTTAGTTATCCTCCATTAAGAGAAGAAACATAAACATGGGAGCATTTCCACTCATTTCTTATTGAAGCTAATAAAATACAATAGTGAGATATAAAACCCCTTTGGTGTGCGGGGTTCCCCAAGGGGCGATACTCTCCCCAATGTTATTTAACATCTATATGCGCCCCCTCGCCCAGTTGGTGCGGAGGTTTGGGCTGGGTTGTCATCAATACGCGGATGACACCCAACTTTTTCTGTTGATGGACGGCCGGCCAGACACGGCCCCAGACAATCTGGCCAGAGCTTTGGAGGCTGTGACGGCATGGTTGAAACAGAGCAGGCTGAAATTGAACCCAGTGAAGACAGAGGTCCTGCAGCTGGGACGGGGGCTGCCAGATGTTGGGATCCAGCTCCCTGCCCTGGATGGGACACCACTGGCAACTTTGCCAGTGGTAAAGAGTCTGGGTGTGTTCCTGGATGCCTCCCTATCGATGGAGGCCCAGGTCACGGCGGTTGCCAAGTCTGCATTTTTCCATCTTCGTCAGATCAGGCAACTTGCCCCCTACCTGACGCCCCAGGACCTGGCTACAGTGATCCATGCAACGGTCACCTCCAGGCTAGATTACTGTAACTCACTCTACGCTGGGCTACCCCTGGGCCTGATCCGGAAACTACAACTGGTCCAGAATGCGGCGGCACGGGTCCTGACTGGTATACCTTACCAGTCACACATCACACCTGTCCTGCGCCAGCTGCACTGGCTTCCAGTTGAATTCCGAATCAGGTTCAAAGTGTTGGTTCTTACCTTTAAAGCCCTGAGTGGGTTGGGACCGGCATATCTTCGGGACCGCCTCTCCCTGTACGTTCCCCGGAGATCGCTCCGATCAGCGAATAAATATTTACTTGTGGTCCCCAGCCCTAAGGAAGCCCGCCTCGCTTCAACCAGGGCCAGGGCTTTTTCAGTCCTGGCCCCAGCCTGGTGGAACGCTCTGTCAATGGAAACCCGGGCCCAGCGGGACATATTATCGTTCCGCCGGGCCTGTAAGACAGAGCTGTTCCGCCAGACGTTTGGTGATTGAAGGGGGCGGTGCCATGTCGGCCTCCCACCTTTGGGGTGGGGAAGGTTCTCCCCACCACTGCACCTTGTTAATTTGTTTTATTATTTGTATATTGATTTTAGTTTTTGTTTTTATCAATTTTAACTGTTCACCGCCCAGAGCCCCTGGGATGGGCGGTATATAAATTGAATAAATAAATAAATAAAATAATGTCGGAGAGTGTCTGAATTTAATCTCTAAGAGATGGTGAAATATCCAGAAAGCATAACCTATCCCAAATTAATCACTGTGAAATTAGGGCCTTAAAAGTGCTTCACTTTGGTTACAATATGCCCCCAATCATTTAAAAAGCAGGAGCATGCAAAATAAATGCATACTCATGAACCATATTTAATTAAATGTTTTAAAAATGTTTAGGAGGGCTCAGTGTAACATAATTTTAAATTACAGTGCTATGGCTGTTTCTATACACAATGAAATGGTGAAAGATGGCAACTGTTCTGGAAAAATTAACAAATGCCATTTATTGCCTCAGACTTTAAAAACTGAAGTAATTGGAAGAAAGCCTGAAAATGTCGCTATGGTCTAATCATTTTCTATCTGAGTAAGTGATGGCTAGTGTAAATTTAAAAAACAACAACACCATGTGTGTTATATATTTTGTATGGATACAAACCAGCCAGGTATTTATGGATATATTGTACATCAAATGGGACTTGGGCTGTACATGTATCTGATCTGAATGAGCATACAAGAAATATTGTTGATGATATGGCATTGTTGTTATTATTATATAATATAGGCCTGGAGACACTTGCTGATAGAACTATGATGAATTTAATGTACAAGATTAAAAATTATTGCTATGCAAAAGGAGAGTTGAAACAATTCATGTTTTCATTTATTCCCTGGCTCAATCTGATCACTTATGTCTTTAGCTTTATAGAAGTGTTAACAAGGTGGCTAAAGGCTTTATCCATATTTTAAATATATCAGTGCTGATTAGGTAACAGTTATTTTATAATCCTTTACATGTACATATAAGACATTGTTTTATTCATATAACTATCAACTATGAATGTGAGGAACTTTCATGCTAAGACAAACTCGGTTCAATCCCAATAATTCCCCAGGTCATAAATATGCTGGAGAAAATGGAGAATATCTTTATCAGCTGAGCTGGATATTGACATAGTCATATTTCCTTTAATGATGATGATTAGTGCTTCTAATAATAAACTTGAATACTCTGAAAACTTACCCTAATCCTCTAGTAAAGTCAGGATAACCCCCATTTTAGGAACTCCCTGGGGTTTGATCCTGTCCCAGGAGTCACTAGTTATTGGATCTGAATATGGGTTGTGACTGTGAGCTGTAATAAATTATAAGCCAGCACAAAGTTCACAGGTTGTCCCCAAATTTCCTTTTCCTTCAATAGTTCCTTTTGATGTATGGATCTATAGGACCCATATGGACAGAGGGCTATGCCAATTATGTCAAAATGTGACTTTTGCTTTATCTCCATCAGATATGGCACTTGAAGTAGTAACCTTGGTTTCCCATAACAGGGGAACCTTTTCCCAGTGAGGCATTGGGCTTTCTGCGAACACGTGGTTGTATCTTCTCTTATTGCTACCTCACTGTCTTTATCCCACTTGCTCTGCTCTGGTGTAGGCCAGGACCAGAAAACAAAAGATCATCTTGTCCCCTTCTGTCTCAGACCTCACCAGTATGTTAACCAAAGATATGTAATCAACCATTTGCTATGCTTTTTCTTATATCTTACAAGTATTATACACAAAATAGCTAAATTGTTTTTAACTGTTAGCCCTAAGTTCACCTTTTGATACAGCCAGACAGCCTTTAGAGGAACTGTGGATTAGCTAACTTTTAGAAGGAAACCGGTGGTTTCAATCATCTAAAAATAGGTGCGCTCAGACATATAGCTAGGGAAGTAAAGTAGAAGCTAGGTTTCTGTGGTTAAGCTAGCAGGGATGTGTGTGTGTGCTAATGTGTGACAAAACTATGTATGGTATAAAACAAATATGAGTAGGGGGTTTCACCATTAGAGTAAGGGGAAATGTAAACTAAGGCGGAGTTTTAGGCAAAAACCGGAAAGGTGTAACTCCCAAGTACCTCAGCCAATGGAGAAAGGGAGAGGGAAATTGCGGACGGGGATAGGATGCTTAGAATCTGTCAATTATTAGTAGTGATTTACAGTCTATAAAAATATTTGTTCAGGAAGCCTCAAGGTTCCTCTTTGGCACCCTCGGGCCCGTGTACTTCAATAAAGCAGCAGCTTGTACCGCTCAGAGTCTCGGTCTCTCTTCTTGTGGTTTGAGGCAAGAAGGCTTTGGCCGTCTGGCCCAGCCACCTTCGGGCGACACTGGGACCTGAACCCTAAGAGAGTCCATAGGTTTTCCCTGGTGGTTAGCTCTCCTGAGGGTGATGTGGAATAGCTAGGTAAGACACTTGGGATGTCCTTGTTTCCTTCCTTGTCTGCCAGCCTGTCAAAAGAGAATGTGTTTGCAGAAGGGAATTCAGACCCACATCTTTGTAAATCCAAGTTCCTTGGTGTTGTGTGTGTTTCCTCTGCAGACAAATTGCAGGCTGCTGATTAGGCATGCATATATTTTTGTGATTTAAAAAAAAATAGTTGAGGCCAGAGCCTCCATTAAGTTAATCCAATGTAAAAACAAACACTGTCATTCAAAAGAAAAGATCAGAACATTAGGACCTCCTTTCATGTAGCATGAAATCTGTCCAAAGTTCTCGGTCATTTAAGCATCGTGCAAGATGATCCTGATTAGGTTTGAAGAATTAACAGCTCTGGGATTATCAAGCAGAAGGCTATAAAACTTTCTGTTGACAATCACTGTACATGAAATTTTAATTTCTCAGCCTGAAGAGATGAAAATAGTTACAGTCCAGGGCATGACTCCACCCTTTCAAGTTTTATATTTCATTTTACTATTGCATAAGCCTCAGAATATCTGAACACCTGACAAGGTCTGTTATTAGTTAAGCTGCAACAAGAGCTGAGAATGTTTAAAAGAGGAAAATGCATTTTGTTCTGAATTTACAAAGAACAGGTGCCTTCACAAAATGATAGACACCAGCTTGGAGGTGATGTTGAAACAGACTGCAGTGGCTTTATTTTTGCACTTTCCCTTTCTATGACAACTGTGAAATTAATGTCATTTTTCAGTAGCTTATCTTAAAGAACCAGAAAAAACATATAGTACATTTCTGCTTTTATCAGTTAGAAAAGAAGTATCGCTTCCTGTACATTTATGCAATGATAAAGGTTTATGCTTATGGGACCATTTTGTTTTTAGTACATTTTCATTCAATATTCTGGAAATGGTTTCTCCAGTGAAATTTTTGAAGGCTTCCACTAGGTCAGGGGATACAGCATCCCCAGCCAGAACTTCCTGCTATCACTCAGCTGGCCTGTGGGGAAAACGAGGGGGGAAGTGAGATACTGGCAGTGCGGGCCCTTGCTGGCAAATTCATCATGTCACTGGTGATGCACAAATGTCATTCCATGTGTTCTTGGAAGTGACATCATCACATTACTGGGTGAAACCCTAGTATTTGGGCAAAAACTACAGTGTTTTTCCCACATACCAGAGCAGTTTTGGCATCTCAGGTGACATGATGGCATCACTTCCAGGTGTCTAGAGAAGTGATGTCAGTGCATCACCAGCAATGTGATGACACCACCAGCAAACCCTTCCATGACCTGGTAAGTCCACCATCCACCCCCTTGCCAGTTGCAGGGGGGAATCTGTCAACACTGGGTCTCAGATGTGAATTATAAATTCCTTCTTGGGAGTAGGAAACTTTCCAGAAGTTCTAAAGAATTAGATTTCTGCTTAAGAAACCTTTGTTGGCTAAGGATAATTTGTCCAATTGTAGGTGGATTACCAACTTGCCCCATTTTAGAGATGGTTATCAAGCATGTGGTAGCAGAGAAATTCAGCTATTCTGGGTAATAGAATAGCAGAAGAGCAGTTTGGCTTTAGCTCCTTTTTTTCTGACCAAGATTTTCTTACCTTTAGTTGCATTGGTAAATTATCTCCAGTTACAAATTTATGAGAAACTTGTCCTTGCTATTTTGATACATCTCCAACCTAATACATCATTTGGAATATGGAGTAGATGGATACATATACTTTCTATCTGAGAGACAATCAGCAATTTTAGACTTCAGTGTTGTGGGAATCACTTTTTTCCTTCATCCTTGAGATTATTAGGAAAAGAACTAAGATTAAAACAACCAATATTGTCATGCCTGTATATGGAGCAAGGCTGTGCCCACTTTGGTATACCTTGTAGAGTTCTGGTTGTAGAGGATATTGCAGGGCTGAAAAAATACAGAAGATGATGATTAAGGAGTCAGAGCAACTTTCCTATGAAAAATCTCTGACAAGTCTAGGCCTTTTCATTTGAAAGAAAAGATAACTAAGGGAGAACAGTCTATTTGCTAACTACTTTACTCCCAGTCTAAAGACAGTCCATAAGCAAATCCTAACCCTAAAACCACAATATCTCTTGCTAAAATGGCAATATCTCGTCCATTTAGATAACTGGCATTACCATTTCAGAAATGATGGAAATCATACAAAAGAAGTACACAGCTTGCCAAAGTGTTGTACAAAATCTTAAGCAAATGTTTCAGCAATTTGGCTATTAGATTACTCACTTGCTAAATTAAAATACTTTGGTCCTGGCAACCCTATCCATTAATAATTGTTTCCAAACTACAAACCATTTTTAAAGCACAAATACATATGCATATTTGGCCCTCATTTAGGAGCTAGATTTTCTGCTAAAACATTTTTCCTCTGATTTGCTTGAAAGCTTTCATCTTATTTTTAAATGGCACAATGGAAACAGCACTTACTGTGAAAATATTTCATAATCCTGGACTTTAATGTTTAAATGACAAAGATGTGGCTTGGAGGCTTTTTTGTGCTGACCTTGAATTTCTGTACATGTTACCTACTAACTCACAAAGTATGGCTTTAGGATTACAGTAATCTTTCTGACACAAAAGGTTCAAAATGTTGATTTGTTTTAAAATGTTGAGAAAATTAATAAAGTTATTCATTTGGCTTTGTTTTGAGCCAAATGGAAAAACTGACTTTTACAGATGAGCCAGTCCACGCACACACACACACACCCAATACAGGAACAGCCTAAAGCATCCCTGACAAGTATTCGTCTGGCCATTCCTTGAAAACTGTCAATGAGGGAGAACCCACCACCTCCCTAGGCAGCCAATTTTACTGTTGATGAATTGCTCTTAACATGAAAAAGTTTTCTTAACATCCAGCCGGTAACTTCCATCCTGTATCTATCTTCTGCTTCCAATAGGAACAGCTCCCTCACCACCCCTGAGTGACAGCCTTTTAAGGACTCAAAGAGAGCAATCATATCTCCCCTCAACCTCCTCTTCTCCAAACTGAATATTCCCAAGTACTACAATCTTTACTCGTAGGGCAACACAGCAGGTTGTTAGTATTCTCTGAGGTCACCCACATTGCCATATTTTCGACAGATAAAATAAAGCCCCCCCCCCACTTTCCAAGGCAATGAAAGGCACCCATGACTATGAGATAATTGACAGAAAAAATTGAAATAATAGCAGACATCACTGCTATCACTTATCTCAAAGAACACAAGGAAGATGTATATTGATAAGGCAAAGGCATTTGGTAGCACAAGGAGGGTAAGGCATCTAGGCAGGCAGGCAGGCAGCAAAAGGAAATCCTTGAGGTAGATTGCAAGGGGAAATTTGGCACAGCAGGATAGGCATTGGGAGGAGAGAAGAAGGCAAAGTCCAACCTCATATCCTTCTGGACAGAATACTTTGCCCAAGTGTATAATCCTATTGGCTACAGCTTGCAGTTAATCATGATGAATGCTCAGAGCTTTCTCCCAAGGAACACAACTTTCTCTATGCCCCTGTTAGGGAAATGCTGGTTTATAAAAGTGAAACCAGTAGAGCCAGAGAGAGGCAAAACTAAAAGAAACAGAACAAAATAAAAGAATATCAAGGTTATTATTTTTTTTAAGGGAGGCTCTTTAATGGGAAATTTATTTCATTTTCATATTGATTATGAAACACCCAATTTTTGTAATTGTTGTAATTAATAATTTCATTTTAGGATTTTGGTGAGGGTTTTTTTTATTGTTATCCCAAAATTTCTGGAGAGTTGTTACTGCTTCAGGATTATGTTTCAGGACCCTTATTTTTGGTGCCATCCCCTTATTTCCTCTCCCAAAGGCAACATGAGGGAGGAGGAAGGGAGAAAGAGAAGGGGGAAACATGTCCTGGCAAATAGCTGTTTGAGGCACATGTGCCTGTTAAATTTTAAAGAGACACTATTTTCTCTGACAAAACCTGGCCTTTGGAGGCTAAATCTATCCCCATAGGTTAAAAAAAGTCTCAGAGGCTAAATCTTCTCACAGGAAATGATAGTCCCATAATTTCCTATGAGCAGTAGACCTGGCTTCTGAAGCCCTCCATCTATGCAGCAACATATCATTCTGTTAAATGGCTATTCTTTTCAGTGGGAGTAGACTTGGCTCCTGAATTCAGAAGACAGGTCTTCTCACAGAAAATAATTGCCCTTTAAAGTTTAAAGAAAATATGTGCTTCAGAACAGCTAAGTGCTGGGGTGTGCTTCATCTCTCTCTCCCTCTCCCTCTCTCCCCCCCCTCCCTCCCTCCTTCCTCACTGTTGTGCCTCTCTGAGAGCTGGAACACTCCTGAAATTCTAGGAGATAAATTATTGTTACTTCCAGAATTTGGGGAGTGGTTTGAGTCATTTTGGATATCCCCAAGCTGACCTAAAACAGTAAATTTCAGGTTTCATTTCATATCTGAGTACACACCCGTATTTTAGTCCCTAATTTCTTTCTGTTGTTTCATTTTCTTTTCTCTCCTTAGCTTGTTATTCTTATGGTCTGCTTGCCTGTTTAGGATTGTTCCCTTTCATGGTATAGTTGAATACAGCAATTATTGAAGTGCTAGAGAGGGATACCAGTGACGTGACATCTTGTCATGATCTTCACAGTCACTCCAGGGCAGATGGATATGGTTTACGATGTTTGGTCCATGGAGATAGTTAACTATGATCCTAGCCCACTTAATGATGTACTGGATTCTGGACATCATCTGTAACAATATAAAAGCACCACAATTTCCAACTATCATTTCAGATGTGGCACGTGAGATCTGTGTTTCTTTCTTCCTGTTTGTGAATACATTTAAGTTATGAAAACAACATGTCAAGCAGCTTACATAGCTACATAAATAACCCACAAAAGACTAGTAATGAAAATGCTGGCACAACCCTCTAATAAAGCTACAGGCACTCATCATTATCTTAATTGACTTGAACTGGAAAAAATGTCTCTATTCTGATTTTTCATGGTCTTTATGTTTTAGTTGCACTGAAGGATTTGAAAATATTTATGCAAATCACTAGGTTATGTATATCATTTTATTCTACAGACTTACTTTATCTTCTCTTTCAGGAGGTAATTACTTGTATTTTAAAGTTATTTGTGCTTTTGATCCATCAGCAGTCATTTTGAATCTGAAAGGTAGTTAATTTTTTACTCCTTATTAGCATATAAATTATACTGATAAAAATATTTATACTTAAATGGGTTGGAAGTATGAAGCTGCAATTTTATTATTATTATTATTTCACCATTTATATTACTTATTGGATTTAAAGACCACAGTTTAAAAAATGAAAACAAGAGACAAGAATGAGTAATCCTTATGCGGAAAGACTGCCTCTTGATACACAAAAAGCTACTAGTGAAGAATGATCTGAAGCAGGATTGCATAGGATACAATGGTTGGTATCCTCCTGCATGTTTCTGATGTTGGCAGAGAACTTTTGTTATGGGAGTCAGGAGATGATTTCCTCTGATCCCCTCTCTCAGTGCAGGCACTCATTTTGTCCCTGTTTCATTTATGAGGGTCCCAGGTGGGCTGTAATGTCCAGCCCACCTGTCTATGTTGGAACATAGACTGGAGGCAGGAATGTCCAGCTGTAGCAGCTTACTTTTCCTTGAGGATCAAGCCTATATGTAGGACTGGTTTTGTGAACTGATTGGTATATGCGGGTATAGCATTTTTCAACATGCTACAGACACCAACCAACTCATATTACTTTGCAAGTCCACACACACATGAAGGTACTGAGATGTGAAGATTTAAGAAGGCAATACAGAAAACCATTGATGCAAATTTATTTTTATCTATTTATTTTTAATTTCATATATACTCTGCCTTTTTCCTCAACAGGGGCCCAAAGTGGCTTATATTATTCTCCATTTTTAATTCACATCAACCCTGTGAAGTAAATTAGGCTGAGAGTATGTGACAGGCCCAAGGTCACCCATTGTCCTGCACTCTGCAGGCTAGCTGGGTTTGGGCTCCTCTGGAGTAAGGCTACTAACTTGGGGGGCTAGACTTGGAACATAGACTGGAACCTGGAGTCGAAGGCAGGGACTGTAACACAGGGCTTGCACCTAGTGTGTTAGCAATGTAGGATAAATAAGTAAATAAGTAATTCAAAGAACACAGCCAAGCATCTCTGCATGCATGCTGATGAGGCAATAAATGTAGGAACTCCATTCAGGATAGAAAGGAGGAGCAATAGAAACTAATCTAATCTATCTAAACTAGGATAGCAGTGGATACAGGGACTGAGAGCTCTGTCCTCCATGGTAGCAAGATGGAGTGAAAGTGTGTGCACGTGAAGGAGATGAGGAAGGAAGGAAGGAAGTTCCCTGAGTGTGTCAATCTACATATCAAAGAATTAGCATCAGATAGAGCGGTTTAGTGTGTCTCCCACTCTGAGTCTCACCGAAGATAGTGATGCCTGGCACGTGCTCCTTAAGTGCTGGGTTTCGCAATTTTACCTGGGAGCTGTAGTTTTAAGAGAGCCGTTGGATAGAGAACAATTCACTCTTTTTGTAAAACAAAGGGTTGGGGAGGGGGAGATGAAAAAGAAAAGAAGCTTTTGGCTAGTGCCCTTAACTCCTTAGTTGCTGAACTACACAGCCTTCCCCACCCTCTTTATTTTAAGATCTGGCAGATTCCACCCAGAGGGGTTGCTGAACTATAGTCTCTCCCTCCCCGCCCCCTCTGGGTGGAATCTGCTGGGAGGGGATGAGAGACTGTGTAGTTCAGCAACTAAGGAGTTAAGAGAGCTGGCCAAAAGCTTCTTTTCTTTTCCACCCCTCCCTCCCAACTCTTTGTTTTACAAAAAGAGTGACTCCTTTCTCTACAGCAATCAGATCCAGCAGCTCTTTTAAAACTACAGCTCCCAGGTAAAACTGCAAAACCCAACACTTAAACAGCATGTGCCAGGCATCACTGTGTGGTGAGACCTTTTATTTATTATTATTATTATTTATTCAATTTATATACCGCCCATCCCAGGGGCTCTGGGCGGTGAACAGTTAAAATTGATAAAAACAAAACTAAAATCAATATACAAATAATAAAACAAATTAACAAGGTGCAGTGGTGGGGAGAACCTTCCCCACCCCAAAGGTGGGAGGCCGACATGGCACCGCCCCCTTCAATCACCAAACGCCTGGTGGAACAGCTCTGTCTTACAGGCCCGGCGGAACAATAATATGTCCCGCTGGGCCCGGGTTTCCATTGACAGAGCGTTCCACCAGGCTGGGGCCAGGACTGAAAAAGCCCTGGCCCTGGTTGAAGCGAGGCGGGCTTCCTTAGGGCCGGGGACCACAAGTAAATATTTATTCGCTGATCGGAGCGATCTCCGGGGAACGTACAGGGAGAGGCGGTCCCGAAGATATGCCGGTCCCAACCCACTCAGGGCTTTAAAGGTAAGAACCAACACTTTGAACCTGATTCGGAATTCAACTGGAAGCCAGTGCAGCTGGCGCAGGACAGGTGTGATGTGTGACTGGTAAGGTATACCAGTCAGGACCCGTGCCGCCGCATTCTGGACCAGTTGTAGTTTCCGGATCAGGCCCAGGGGTAGCCCAGCGTAGAGTGAGTTACAGTAATCTAGCCTGGAGGTGACCGTTGCATGGATCACTGTAGCCAGGTCCTGGGGCGTCAGGTAGGGGGCAAGTTGCCTGATCTGACGAAGATGGAAAAATGCAGACTTGGCAACCGCTGTGACCTGGGCCTCCATCGATAGGGAGGCATCCAGGAGCACACCCAGACTCTTTACCACTGGCAAAGTTACCAGTGGTGTCCCATCCAGGGCAGGGAGCTGGATCCCAACATCTGGCAGCCCCAGTCCCAGCTGCAGGACCTCCGTCTTCACTGGGTTCAATTTCAGCCTGCTCTGTTTCAACCATGCCGTCACAGCCTCCAAAGCTCTGGCCAGATTGTCTGGGGCCGTGTCTGGCCGGCCGTCCATCAACAGAAAAAGTTGGGTGTCATCCGCGTATTGATGACAACCCAGCCCAAACCTCCGCACCAACTGGGCGAGGGGGCGCATATAGATGTTAAATAACATTGGGGAGAGTATCGCCCCTTGGGGAACCCCGCACACCAAAGGGTGACGGGCCGATAGATCTCCCCCGAGCGCCACCCTCTGTCCCCGACCCTGGAGAAAGGAGACCAGCCACTGTAAGACTGTCCCCCTAATCCCCACGTCGGCAAGGCGGCTGGCCAACAAATCATAGTCAACCGTGTCAAATGCTGCTGTGAGATCAAGTAACACAAGCAGCGCTGACCCGCCTCGGTCCAGATGCCTGCGAAGGTCGTCTGTGAGGGCAACCAAGGCTGTCTCCGTCCCATGGCCAGGACGGAAGCCAGACTGGAATGGGTCCAGGACTAGAGCATCATTCAGGAATTCCTGCAGTTGTACCGCCACCGCCCCGCTCAATCACCTTGCCCAGGAACGGGAGGTTCGACACTGGGCGGTAACTGGATGGGTCAGTGGGGTCCAAAGATGGTTTTTTCAGGAGGGGCCGCACTGCCGCCTCCTTTAACACTCCTGGAAAAACCCCAGAGCTCAGGGAGATGTTAACAATGGCCTCCAGATGGTCCCGTAGCCCCTCCGAGCTGGCCTTCACCAGCCAGGATGGGCAGGGGTCCAGAGGACAGGTGGTTGGCCTCATCCCCTGCAGGATCCTGTCCACATCGTCCTGAGAGAGCAGGCTGAAATGGTCTAATACGGACCCAGAAGACGGCCAAGGGGTCTCCAGTTCCCTTACTGTATCAACAGTGGGTGGCAGGCCACGGCGAAGGGACAAGATTTTACCCGCAAAATAGCTCGCAAAAGCCTCGCAGCCAATAGTTGAATTAAGAATTTGGTGGTCTCCCTGAGAGAGGGAGACCAAGGACCGAATTGTTTGAAATAATTGAGCCGGGCGTGAGCTAGCGGATGCAATGGAAGCAGCAAAGAAATCCCTCTTTGCTGCTTTCACTGCCACCTCATAGGCTTTCATAAACGTCCTATAAGATGTTCTTGCCTCTTCGTCGCGCCCCCGCCTCCACACTCGCTCTAGTCGTCTCAGAGACCGCTTCATCTGGCGAAGCTCCTCGGTAAACCAAGGAGCTACCCGTTTGCGGGCTCGGAGAGGACGGCAGGGGGCAATAGCGTCGATGGCTTCGGAAAGACGGCCATGCCAATCATCCACCAGCTCATCTAACGTACTGCCAGGGGGCATCGGATCCCGCAGAGCCGCCTGGAAACCAATTGGATCCATAAGCCTCCGCGGGCGAGCGTAAATCCGCTCACCGCCCCCTCTGTAACCTGAGACCAGGGCCGTTTCCAGACGCCTTACCGGCCCTCGGAACGTCGCGCCATGTTGCGGGGAAAACACGAAATATCGCGTTTTCTCGCGCAAGTTTTGCGCGACGTCGCACAAAACTCACGCGAGAAAACGCGATATTTCACGTTTTCCCCGCAACGTGGCGCGACGTTCCGGGGGCCGGTAAGGCGTCTGGAAACGGCCCAGGAAAAAGGAACGAAGCTGAAGCTGGTTCCCAGTTCCCAGTACCTTATTCACAGTTCCTTATTTCGAAATCCAAACACATATATTGGGGAAAATTAGGAAGTTCTGAACCCCAAAATAAAGTTTGGAGAAGCACATATCATACACTTGTAAGCCTGTACTGAAAAAAGGGTTTGGGGGCTAGGATCTAGGTCTGATACAATGACTACAGATACTTAGATAGACCAGACTAGCAGACCAGACTAGCAGATAACTGATATGTACGTAGGTTATTAATTTGCATATTTAGCAAAGATTCATTGAGCATGTGTTGGAAAAGGCCACCATGGCTAGGAGAGATAATATAATGCAGGACTAGACTGCCTGGAAATACTGGAAGAGAGAGAGGAGTGATAAAGCTAGTGATCTTTGGAAGGCAAAGCTTATTTTCAAGCATTGGATCTAAGAAGGTCACAAAGCTGAAACCGCTAGCTGGGAAGAACTGAACATTTCTCCCTGGGAGAACAGCAGTAACTGGGAAGAGCTAAAGAAGCAAAGAAGAGCAAAGAGCAGGAATTCCTAACAGCTGAATTCTTCATTGACTGCCAGAGTCCAACACCCTGGTACAGAGCTGCCCCACTTCATCTTGCCAGGAGGAAAGGGGAACTGCTCCTAGGGCAACAAGCAAGCTCCAGGATTCATACAGCATCTTCATAAAAAGAGTCTTGCTGTTGCAAAGCCTTCAGGATGTTTGGGATTCCATTCCTGGCATAGCCCCTGGCCAAACCCACAAAACTGCCTGCGCCCTCTACCAAGTGGATTGTGAATAAGACTCTGCTTTGGGGTCACTGGTTAATGAACCAGTATTGATAACTTTGGGAACGTTTTCACAGTTGTGTTCTGTTATATTTAAATAAATTGAATTTACATTTTGAATTTGTAAACGTATCTCTAGAAATTGAACCTGGCCCTCGGGACTCTGGGGGTTACACATTTCCATGTTCAAGGGACTCTGCCCTCCAAGTGGACCTATTCTGGGTCCTTCCCTAAAGCCCAGTTCTTGAGATAACTGCTTCATAGTAGGGTGCCTCCAGGGCAAATGAACATGTGAAAAGGGAGTAGCTGCACCCCAAAACAATCTTTAGATCACCCCAAATCACACAGACCTGCACTCCAGAGACTGCCCCCTATAAGAAGACATGGCCTGGAATTCAAACTGTGGTTCCAGCATAAAGAGATTCTATTTGGGCTACCGCCCATAAGCTTCTATTGAGAATAGATATGAATAAGGAACTGGATGTAGTTGTGCTCTTATGGTGCCCCAGTTTCAGTAGGACTTCTTCATAAGAAAATTTCATGGGCAAAGTCTATGGTCAACTATCTGCTTCTATAACTCTTTAAAGAAGTGATTCCTTTTGTAAATAAAATTCAGGGCATTTCAATATCACAATGGAGAAGCAAGCTGAATGTTTGTTTATGTGACTGCACACAGATGGTATAGCCTTTTATAAATAAAAGTTTATTACACTTTCTGTAATTGAGCATAGGAAAACATCAGGGAATTATGGTCTTGATATACAAGGGTAAAAGCATAGTAAAATGTTACATTATCACATTAGTGGTAAAACCATACCTTTTTAAAATTCAGATTTGACCCTGAGTGGCAGAACTGTTGGCAGAAGAAAGGAATATGGAATAGGATACAGCTGTTTTTCTTTCTTTTTTCCCTTAAGCATAAGGACAGAGCTTCATTTTATGTATGCTTCTGTTATTCTTGTGCTACCTTTTATTTTTATTTTTAAATGAAGCTGTTGTGCAGCAATTTGAAGAGGCAAAAGAGAAAGGTTTTGTTTTGTTTTTAATATCCAGTTTTGTTTATTCTGTTTCACTATTGCAAATTGTCCCCTACCTCAGAGGCTTTTGGGCTGCAAGTTGAAGAGGAAGAAGGGAAGGGTTGTTGTTTTTTAAAAAAACAAAGAAACCAATTTTGCTTTTTCTATTTTGTTGTTGCAAACTATCCCCCTCCTCATAGGCTTTTTCCTGTGTTAAGGAAGCTCACTGTCAGGTGAGCAGGATCACCTGTCATATTCAATACCCCCCTACAGCCGAACCTGATGCTGTTGGGGTGATTCTGTTATTTGAACCTGGGGTGGGAAATTGGAATGGGAGGTGTTTGTTCCTGTTGCAATCTCTCCCAAGCCTGGGAGTCTGCTTGACCTTGAGCAGTCCATGAATCACACAGCCTGTTTTCTTGTCTGCAGAGTTAGAGGACTATTCGGAGAAAGGGGGGGGGATTAGGAGTAGCCTTAGGGAACCTATATCTGCTTGATATTTGTCTGCAGCTGCCAGTCCTAGCAAGGATGGTGTACGATACTGGCATCTTATCAATAAAGAACTTTTACTTATGAAGTGAAGTCTCTTGAGAGTTGCCTGGTATCCTTACAGATTGCTTGGACTGCCTTTCTTAATCCTTGGACTTAACTCACCGTAGAGTCCTAAATCTGAGCCATGGTGGCTGAGGGAGGTAAGAGGACCAGTGCAGCAGAACCAACCGAGGGAAGCCTTAAAGACCCTGCCAAGAAGCCTGGGCCCAACATAGGAGCATTTGCTGGAGGTACTGCACTGACGGAGGGAAGCTTTGATGACCCTGTGGACGAGCCAGGGTCCAATGAGGAAGAGTCCTGGGAAAATTCCTCTGATGGAGGGGAGGACCCAGGGGGAAATGGAATGTGGGGAGCGACTTCCGTCAATGAAGTGACAGAACTTCAGGCTGAGATGGGAGAGCTGAGGAACGATGTGTATACGTTCATGGAAAATCTAACTCATGTGCATGTGTGCATAGAAAATGTTCAATGGCAACTACTAGTTGTTATCCCGCTGGGACAGCTGAGAGGCCTCAGCGGGCAGCTAGGACAAGCCATCCAGCCAAAGGGAAACCAGCAGCCTAACCCGCCTGCTCCCCTGCCACTCAAGCAAGGAGCACCAGCACCACAAGGCCAGCCACCCTTGATGGGCAAGGAGCCCCAGTGACGGTTGGCCTACTGGCCCAACCTGTGTGCTCAGCAGGAGTCCTGGCTGGATTGATCCCTGGGCCTCCACTTCAGCTGCCATGGGAGCTATGGAATTTAGGAGCCTGCTTTGAGGGGGACCTAGAGGAGTTGGGGTATTTCCTAGTGCAAGCGGCAGAATTCTTAAGAGAATGGGGACACACCTTACCTGATGAAACCAGTTGGGTGAGCTATTGGGGTCCCGGTTGGGGGGAGAAGTGGCCAAATGGTATGTAACTCTCTATACAGCCTGAGCCCTGTAACTCTCTATACAGCCTGAGCTGTATACAGCCTGAGCCCTGAGCTTCAGCGTGTAAGAGCCTTCATGAGTGCAATGTGGGTGCAGTACAAGGATCGCCTCGATGGAGAGAGAGCAAGAACTAAACTGAAGTGCATGTGGCAGGGGAAGTGCCTGGTGCATGAGTTTGTAGCCAAGTTCAGAGTGTGTGCTGCCAAGGTTCAAGACTGGATTGAGTCAGTGAAGGTGAAGTTGTTCTGTGCTGGCTTGAATCCAGACTTTGTTGCCAAAGCTATGGTGCAAGATGACCCATGTACCCTGCTGGGGTGGCTACAACTGGCATGAGAGATTGAAAACAGAGGAGGTAGAAGTTGGCAGAAGTGAGTATTCAAACAATAGGACTACTGTTATAGGGGACGTTCTCCCACCCTTTGCATTCAGGCTGTTGGCAGAAGTAAGTATTCCTGTGAATAAGATATATTTCAGTACACAGCTGCAGATCCGGTCCAAGGCAACTCAGAAGTGAAAGCTCATATTTCTTAGAGATAACAAAGAGGCCACTTGCTCCTCTGGAAATTAGTATTAGCAGTCTAGACACCCTCAGGTGACTTATATAAAATGCATAAGATACAGTAGTTAACTTTTGCATTATATCAGTATGAGTTTAAGATGCAGTATAAAATGCAGAACACAACAATGGCATGGATGCTTGCAGAACACAACAATGACATGTAACACAACAATGGCATAGATGCTGGCATACATGACACTTTCTAAGGGGAAGCTGTATTCCTTGAGCCCAGCTGACTTGAAAGCTTGGAAAGGGGTTTTATTCCCAGATGAAAACAAGATGTTCATTGTGAAAGTAGACGTGAGTTATGTGGCCATGGGTGTGTGTGTGGGGGGGGGGCGTGATTTTACAAGAGGATTCTAATGAAGAACTACACCCCTACACTTATTTGTCCAATAAGTTTTCAGAGACAGAAAGAGACTGGTCGGTCTGGGACAAGGAAGCAGCAGCCATCAAGTTAGCCCTATCTACTTGGCTGCATTGGCTGGAAGGGGCAAAAATACCCTTCGAGATTTGGACTGACCATAAACATCTAGAAGCACTTAGATCACCCTGCAGGTTGGGGGCAAAGCATCTCTGGTGGGCAGAGTTCTTCTCAAAGTTTTAATTTACACTCAAGCATCTCCCATGGAAGTCAAATTTCTTAGCAGATGCTCTGTCCCACCTCCCTCAACATGGAAGTCAGAGAGGGGAAATTGTTGATAGTATCTTCACACCCACACAGTTGGGAGGGGCAGTGCTGATGTGCAAGCAGAGGATGGATGCTGGTACTGACAGGGCAAATTGTACATACCAGCAGCCCTGAGGAGGGAGGTATTGAAAAAATGTCATGATGACAAAACAGTAGGGCATTTCGGGTTCATAAAAATGTTTCATTTAACACAGAGGCAATTCTAGTGGCCAGGAATGAGGAAAGTATGTGTTCAGTTGCCCCATTTGTTTGATGGGGAAAAGACAGGGGGGAAGACTTCAGATCTCTTACAACCACTAGAGACTCCCCGTGACCTTGGTCTACCAGCTCCATAGATTTCATCACTGGCTTCTCCCCTCTAAGGGAAAAACTGTAATTTTAGTGGTGGTTGATTTATTCTCCAGACAAGCACATTTCACCCCCTGCTCCAAACTTCCCACAGCAAAGAAACTAGCTACTCTATTCATGCAGAACATGGTACATTTACACTCTTTTTCTCTCAAACAAAATAATTTCTAACAGGGGGAGTCAATTCATTGCCAACTTTTGGTGGGAGCTCATGAAGGTAACAGGAATCGAGCAGGGGTTCAGCTCCAGCTATCATCCAGAGACAAATGGACAAATGGAATGTACTAATCAGATACTGGAACAGTTCCTGAGATGTTATATCAACTATCAACAAGATGACTGGATGGACTTCTTGCCTTATGCAGAATACTGCTACAATAATAGCCTACACAGCTCCATGGGGAAAACACCCTTCCAAGTGACTCAAAGTTTTGAAGGGAAGCCTCTGCCAGTGCTAGGCACAGACCCAGATGTAAAGGTGGGTGGTTTGAAGGACTAGTGGACTAAAATTGTGTCACAGTGGGATGTGGTGAAGCAGATGTTGGAGAGGGCTAAACATGCTTATATACTCCAGGCTGATAAGAGATGTTCACCCCTTTGGGACCTGAAAGTGGGAGACAGTGTTTACCTATCCACAAAGAATTTGAAAGGAGCACAACCTAGCAAAAAACTAGGATGGAAGTACCTGGGTCCTTTCAAAGTAATCCGTATGGTCAATGATGTTACTGTGGATCTAGAACTGCCAAAAAATTGAGGAATGTACACCTAGTTTTCCATTTCAGCCTCCTCAAAAAGGACTCTGTACCTGACAAGTGACACCCTGACACCGTGGCCCCACCAACACTCTTTATAGACAGTAGGCCCCATCAAGAGGTTGAACTCATTTTAGACTCCAAGTGAAAGAGGGGGGTGCTATACTACCTAATTTTCCAGTCTGAATGGGTTAAGTCTACTGATGTAAAAGTCAAGAAACTGGTTCGAGCTTTCCACAATAAATACCCAGAGAAACCAGGGGGTTAGGGGTGGGAGTTGATCTTTGGGGGGGGGGGGCAGAATGTCAGGTGCTCAGGATCGCTTGTCATATTCAATACCCCTTGCAGCTGAAGCTGATGCTCTAGAAGTGATATGGATGTGCATGTTTCATTCAGCAGAGCCAAAATGGAAGTATGCCTGAAGAACAAAAGTGTTGACTAATAGAAATGTTTAGATTCTGGGATATACTTCCAATATTAGGAAATACTGACCTGTAACCAAATATGAAAGTGTCCTGCTGCTGGAAGATATGGGGATTTTTTTCTGGATAGGAACGATTTCTTTGCTACTGTGTAGTCTTTAAAAAAAAACTTCACCCCTCATCTCCCCAATGGGGGCACAAAGTGGTTACATCATTCTTCTCACCTCCATTTTATTCTTGCAACAACCAGTGAGATGGGTTAGACTGAGAGTGTGTGACTTGCCCAAGGTCACCTGGCATGCTTCCATGGCATAGTGGGGATTCAAACCCGGGTCCCCGATCCTAGTCCAACTCTCTAACCACTACACTGGACTCATTCTCTTTAAAAACAGCTGTTGAAGTGATATTATTGGGAGAGGATATGTTGCATTATTGGTCCTCCAGTGCATTTGTGGCAGGTGGTGTACAAATACTTCAAGTACTATAATAGGTAAAATAAATGAAAGATGTTGAAATCTTGCCCTTTAGGGGACACACACACACACACAAACACAGAGAGAGAGAGAGAGAGAGAGAGAGAGAGAGAGAGAGAGTACAACCTTTTTTCCCGTACTGCTGCTTCTATGTACTAAGCCTTCTTCCCTCACTGGCATAAAATGGAAAATTAAGCTTCAGTTCTTTTGTTCTTCACGCATTTCCCCATAAAGCTTTATTTATTGCTCAGGCTGCCAAATTTTGGTCTTAATAAGCACAACTAATGAGGTTAAACCTTAACAGTTGGCTGTACTTTAAAAAAGAGTGAATGAGCAAAATAAAGTTGAGATCTATTTTGTAAGAACAGCATTGGTAAAAAGTCTTTCAGAAGACTGTGAAGAGTTATTGGCTTGTCTTACTTTGCCCAAATTACCATGCAGTGTATTTTGTTCAGTCAAGGATGAATTAATTAAAACATTTTTATAGGAAAGCTTTTCAATGTACTTGCCGTTTTATCCTGTATATTCATGCTGGAACAGCATGACAGTCACTCAGAAAAAAACCTTTAATATAGAATTGCTAACATTTAATGTATCAGCGGCAGCCTATAAACAACACAGCTTTTGGAAATATGGTCTTAGGTAAGCATTGTTTGTCCCTAAAGGTGCAGAGAAAATATGAGCCATGATCAGGCTTTATAATTATACTACAAAACATTATATCTTATGTTCTTTTGAAATGCCTTGATAGTCATGAAAGGCAATAGTGAATGTGAAGATAGGGGACCTTTAAATTTGCCGACTGCTATTAAAGATTTTTGTTGCTGTTGAATTCAATATGCTAAAGAATTTGTTTATCCTTTGCCTTTTCCAAAGACCATAAAACCTTTTACAATAAAGTGCTTTGATCAGATAACTATAAAAAACTTTATGACTGATGTTGTCATTTCTGGGTGAAGAGTTTTATGCCAGCATGGTGTAGTGGCTAGAGTGCCAGACTAGGATCTCAGTGACCCCAGTTTGATGCCCTGTTCTGCCATGGAACGTCTCTAGGTGACCTTGGTGGTCACATATTCTTAGCCTAACCTACCCCACAAGGAGTTGGCTAGGCTAAGAGTTGTGTTGGAAGAGAGGAACATTATGTAAACCATTTTCGGTCCTCATTGGGGGGGAGGATGACATGTAAATAAAGTAATTTTTTTAAAAAAAAAATGCCATTATTTTTCCGTGGAACTTGTTCAGGTAATATTCTGGGATGACTATACCAGTCTTGCCAATACCAGTGTAGTCAAGGAATGAGATCAGGTTATCCTTTGTCGCTATCTTGCTAATTTTTCACACCTGAATTTTTAAAGCAGGGTAGGTATAAAACAGTATAATTCCTTTACTGACTTGTATGTACCTGAAGAGTGTCATAAGCACTCCAGTGCAGGGACCTTCTTTTTTTCCCCCTAGGGACTTAAGGTACAACAGAACAAAAAGTATGGAAAGCAGCAGCAGGAGAATCTTTTATTTCGTTGAGTGAATTTTCTGCATGTTTTTCTGCAGCAAATTAGATTGTATGACACCATGAGCAGTGTTTGTGAAAGACGGCTGGCTCCTAAATGGAAACCATTCAACACCAGTGAAAGTTAACAGGATGGCAAACCTTGCAAGGAAAGGAAGGAGAGCTGCAGTTTCAAATTCTTCCCCCCCTCCTTTACATGCATTTTATTTCAATTCCCAAGCATAAAAACATAAATTATATACTATAATAAAATAAAAACTATATAAACACTATTAAATGTACTTACTTAAACCTGGGCCGTTTCCAGACGGCTTACCTGCCTCCGGAACGTCGCGCCATGTTGCGGGGAAAATGCGAAATATCACGTTTTCTTGCGCGAGTTTTGCGCGACATCGCGCGACGTTGTGCAAAACTCACACGAGAAAACACGATATTTCGCGTTTTCCCCGCAACATGGTGCGACGTTCTGGAGGCAGGTAAGCCGTCTGGAAAGGGCCCTACTCTTGATATTTCACGTCTATTTAGATATCTTATCCTATCTTTATCATGTCTTCATATCAAATAACATTTTTATGAACTAATACATTTTTATTATAAACATGCATTTCTCTTCCTTCATTCTCTTCATTAATTTAATTTTGTTCTTAATTTTCTTCTATACAATTTTAAATTTTTCCCATTTATCTTGAAAGTCTGAAGTCAGTCTATTATGTATAAGAGAAGTTAATTTTGCCATAGCTGCATACTCGTTTAATTTATTCTTCCATTCCTTCAAGTCTGGGCATTTCACTACTTTCCATTTTGCTGCAAATATTACTCTTGCTGCTGTCACCATATACTTATATAGTTCGCTGTGTATTTTTGCAGCTTTACTTGGTAAAGTATTTAATAGCATATTTTTGGATCCATTGGAAACCTGAATTTCTGTTGCATTTCTTCATGTATCTCTAGCCAATATTTTCCTGCTTCCTTTTATGTCCACCACACATGATAAAATATTGCATCTGTATCCTGACATTTCCACCATTTCTCATTATAATTTTTATTTGTTTTTGCATACCTTTATGGTAATATTCCATCTAAAAAACTTTTTGTACCAGTTCTCTCTTAATATTTGACATTCAGTAAACCTAATTCTTTTGTTCATATCTTTTCCCACTAACATGTGTATTTTTTTCCAAAGTTTTATCATACAGGTTTTTTTACATGTTCTCTTTCGGTGTCATATTGCAATAACATTTTATGAATTTTTCCTAATAGATGTCATAAATCTCCAGTTATTATTTGATCAAAGATGGTTTTCTTTCTTGAGACATTCCCCTTCTTTAACTATTTGTTCTTTCAGTTTAGACACCATTTGAAGACATAACCACGAAATAATTTTTCTTTCTTCTTGGACCACTTGCCAAGATTTTATTTCTCCTTGTTTGTCCATCATATACTCATAAGTAAGATGGTCGAATTTCTTTCTTTCCTTTGCTTCACTTCTGTTAAAGATATTGCCTGTGATTCTTGTGCTAATTCAATTCTTTTTTGTTTTCCTTCAATTTCTCCTTGCTTTGTCTTCAGCAGCAGTAAAAAAAGGCAAACTCCATACTAGGAATTATTAGGAAACAGACTGAAAATACAACAGCCAATATTGTGGCCTTTTCACACAGTCTTTCTAGACCGTTTTGGCTGCTGGTTACTAATGGATTTTTAAAAAACCTTTTCAGACAAAACTGTTTATGTCCTGTTGGCAATGCGAAGTTGAGCTTTTTTTTTTTTAAACCCTGCTTTTCCCATACTCAAGTTTTCAATATGATACCCATTTGCTGCTGAGTAATGTTTGAAATCTCTGTAGTGTTTCCAACAGTGTCATCTTTTAAATTTTCCCACCCAATTCCATCATGTTTTTTTTAACATATATTATTGCTATAACATTGTAACAACAGGTGTAGCGGATGCTCTGAATTCCCAGCTTTCATTTTTAAAAAGCAAGTCTCTAGCCAAGTCTATAGTAGAGATATGCCTTTCCCCTTATTTCTTTGCAAGGGACAAGGGTAGAGACTTAGGGCGAAGCTACAAGTGACGAATGACACTTGAACGGCAAGTGTATTTCTCTCTGTTCACTTGCGCTTCACTCAATCCACTTGCCGTTCAAGTGTCATTCGTCACTTGTAGCTTGGCCCACAGAGTCAGAACACATGAGACGAATTTTACATGAAGAGCACTTGATTGGTACCGCAATATTTGCTGGGAATGGTAGTCTAACCACCACCACCCCTCCGAGCCAGGTATATTTTCTTGTAAAGAACAGCCACTCAACTGAAGAGATTGTCTTTCAAAGAGATTCTCTCAGAGGCTGATTCTCTTTCAAAAATCCAATCAGCTGGTTTTCCTTCAGCTCAGAGATGGAGATGGGGTGAAGGGCATTCGAATTGCAATTCCCTGCCGGAAGAAGA
This sequence comes from Eublepharis macularius, assembly GCF_028583425.1. Classification (NCBI taxonomy): domain Eukaryota; kingdom Metazoa; phylum Chordata; class Lepidosauria; order Squamata; family Eublepharidae; genus Eublepharis; species Eublepharis macularius. The sequence goes on from NC_072797.1 coordinate 74,313,241, forward strand.
AGAATAGGAAGGACTGGCCCCTCTCACTTACAAAACACCTCGGCTTTTTTCCTGTCTCTTGTTACATTGTTCCCCATGCCCTCAACCCCATTCCAAGTTCTCAGAGGATTTTTGAAAGAGAGAAAGTATGTGTGTGCGCGTGTGAAACTTCCCCCCTCCCTCCCCAGCTGAGAATCATGTTGAGCGGATTTCTTTTTATAACTACAAATCCCAGGGATCATTGCAAGATCCAACACTTGCCCATGCTTCTTGTGTGTTTTGACCCTTAGTGTTTTTTGAAAATTCAGAATTCTGGGAACCTGATGGCCTGGCAGGGTGGGAGTGGATAGCCACTTCCTATGCCAGAAAAAACAGCATTGTTTGAAACAGCCACAGCGATTCACATGCAATTCATAAATGGATGTAAATGCTACTTGGAACTGTGGACTCACATTGCTTTACACAAAGTTGGGGCAGCAATGGATAATAACTGGGTTAAAATGGAAATGTGAAAGGGGCATGTAAAAAAGCTATGATATGGCCTCATTTGAAATACTGTGTGCAGTTGTGCTTGTTGTATCTCAAAAAGGACATTGCAGAACTGGAAAAAGTACAAAGGAGCACAACCAATATTATTAAGGAATTGAAGTACCTTTCCTATAAAGAAATTCTGAAGAGTCTGGGACTTTTGAGTCTATAAAAAAAGATGGTGAAGTGGAGATATGATAGAGATTTATAAAGTTATGCATGGGTGGAGAAAGTGGATAGAGGGAGCGGTTTCTCCCTCTCTGTTTGGGGCACCTAATGAAATTGTTAGAAAATAGATTCAGAACAGAGAAAAGGAAATACTACTTTACTGAACAAGTACCAGGGAGGTAGTTAAGGCCCCAAGCATACATAGGTGTAAAAGGAGGAGAAATCCATCATTGGCTTCTAGCTATGGTGTCTGAAGGGAGCCTCCATATCCAGTGACACAACACCTCTGAAAACCAGTAGTAGGAGGCAACATCAGGGGAAGGCCTCACCCTCTGCGCTGCTTGACTTCCAAGACAACTGGTTGGATGCTGTTTGAGGCAGGATGCTGGTCTGGATGGACCATTGGCCTGATCCAGCAGGCTTGTCTTAACTGGTAAAGCAGGGATGGTTCCATTTCTTCACCAGACATATGGGGAATGTTTTTCCCCAGAATGTCTAGATTTTCACCAGAAACTGGAACCAAATGCAGAGAGGGATGGTCTGTGCTGCAGTCTTCTGAAGCAGTATTATCTATCTATCTATCTATCTATCTATCTATCTATCTATCTATCTATCTATCTATCTATCTATCTATCTATCTATCTATCTATCTATCTATCTATCTATCTATCTATCTATCTATCTATCTATCTATCTATCTATCTATCTATCTATCTATCTATCTGGATTTATATCCTGTGCTCTTCCCACAGGCCAGCTCAGAGCAGGTCAAAACATCATAAAAACCACAATTTAAATACAATCAATAGTTAAAATCATTAAAAAAAATAAAATCCACAGATCTCATTAAAAAGTAGAGCGGAACTGTTTATGGACACTTTTTAAATTCTAGAAGTTGATGGAAATTAGGTTTGGTGCAGCATAAAACTAAACAGTATTAATTTTAAAACTACTTTCAGGTAATATAAAAATACAGTGCACTTCTAAAACTCCATGAAGAACAGATGTTATATATAAATACTGATTTTGCACTACAAGAACAACTGGGCATCTGGCAGTGGCAAATGTTCTGCGACATGACATTTTATTATCTTACTTTTTTATACATTGGAATGGTGTAAATGTATCAGGGGTTTAATTACTCCATCAAAAGTATGCTTTCAGGAAGAGTCATTCTTAGACTCAGGAAGCAAATTGTGCAAAAATGTGATCTTTTGGGGGCTGTTTCATCAGAGTAGTTTCGTAGTGTTAGAGCTGTGAATTACAGAATTCTAAAAAAATATATTTTGCCATCAATTGTGGAGTTCCCAAATCAGTATTAAATACATCAGAGCATGAAAAAGTCATTGAGTTAGTCCTATAGCCATGTTCTGATGAGCTTAATTCTGTCTGACTGGATTAATCATGTGGAGATAACGCAACTAGGAAATGTTACCTGTTTGGGGCTTATCCCTTTATGGCCATCTCAAGGACACTCTGTCCCCAAAGCGGTGCAGTGTTCCCTTCAAGGCTCACTTATGGATTGCGACTCTTTGGAGATGAGCATCCTTCCTAGACCAATCTTTTTAGAGTTTAATGAGGAGGATGAACGGCCCAGTGGGAAGAAAAAAGAATGAAAATACAGACTGTCAAAGAAAGAAAGAAAGAAAGAAAGAAAGAAAGAAAGAAAGAAAGAAAGAAAGAAAGAAAGAAAGAAAGAAAGAAAGAAAGAAAGAAAGAAAGAAAGAAAGAAAGAAAGAAAGAAAGAAAGAAAGAAAAAGATTTGTTAAGCTGAAACTGAAACAGAAACCTGGGAACATGTTTTTGCCAATGCTGCATTTAACACAACTGGTTTCTGCACACCGGTGTGATTTTCTTTCCATTTGTTATCAAACAGAACTAAGCAAAAGGGCAAGGAAGGCTGACAGTTCCTATTTTCTAATCAATTCCTAAGTTTACTTCCATGACAAGAAAGATGTGGAAGTTTTACTTTTTTACTCTGTAATCATTTAATTACAAAAGAGGTTTGAAAAAAATAAATGAAAACACCAATGTATCTTAAAATACAACATAAAATCCCCTGTGGCCTACTTTTGAAAATTGCTCATTAATAATAATTTTCATTTATCCTGTTATATATTGCCTTATTACCTTGCATTTTTGAAGATAATTTATTCCTTCTGACAAGGAGCCCAGCCAGCAGTTATTTTTTTTAATTACATCAATTTATTTTCAGCTGAAGGATTTAGTATAAGAACCTGGGAACAGAATTTAGGCCAGGGGTGTATTGGACATTAAGGCCAATGTACTGACGTAGCCCCCCTGATCCCTTGTGCAGGACAGTCCAAACCCTGTACAAGGTGGACATGAGATAACACTTTGAGCTGAGTCTTACGCAGTGCAGAGAAGGATGTGCCCAGCCAAGTCCCCACAATGCAGGTAATCCGCTGCCTGGCCTGACTGAGCTCCAAAAGGCAAAAGGAAGGCAGCAACTATCTTGTTGCCCGAAGCAGCAAAGAGAAAGGGGTGCCTGGCCTGACTAAGCACCACCTGACGAGCCCCCTGGCCAAACTGAATGGAGCATGGGGATGGCTGGGAAAGCTCTTTCTCCTTCTCTCCTTCCTTTTGTTTGTTTGTTTATGTTATTTATAGTCCACCTTTCTCACCTTTCAGGGCAGATTACATAGTGTGAGTCAGTTCAGTCAATTTCAAAGACTTTTCAATAAACAATGTAATAGGGTATAGAAATGCAAATGTGCAAAGATTTAAAAGCAGCAGAGTTCCAGTACACAGTTGCAGAAATAGAGCATAAGCAACACTGAAACAGAGCAGAAGCAATTCTAAGACTGACATATTAAACAACATAGAAACTACTCAGCAGGATCTCAACTAGACATGGGCACGAATGGGGGAAAAAACCCTAACAGGCTGTGCGGTGTTCATTCCCAACGACGAACACGAACAGACAAACGGAACCAAACATGTCCTGTTAATGAATGTGTTTGGTGTTCAGAGTTCGACAGCGCCAGAGCAGCCCCCTTAGCATTTAGAGAGCCCATATTCACAGGGAATGTGCAGAAAGATCTTCTCTAGCCATCAACCAAGTTTGGTCAAGATTGCAGTGTGAATCTTGGAGTTATACATTCCCAAAATTCGACACCGCCAGGAAACTCCCATTCAATACAAAAGGAGCCACCCTCTCCAGTCCAGTTCACTTTGGCCCCGTGCGGTGGACCTGAAGACGGGCTACCTCCCCTCTCGGGGTGAGGGGTCTGGCTGCTCGCCGGCGAAACCCCCCATGTGCCTGCCCGCCACGCCTCTGGGTTGGAGACAGACAGATTATCCGCTTACACAGCAAGGTGGTTGATGACTGCGACCGCCGAGCCTGGTGGGCTCAGGGAGTTGGTGGCGGGCTACCTCCCCTCAGGGGGCGGGGGGTCTGGCCACTCACCGGCAAACCCCCCCATGTTCCGGCGTTCCGGCCACGGCGATGAGCTGCACATGAAAGTTCCTGCGAGGAGGACGGGAAGACCTTGAATCAGCAGCTGCTGGCATGAACCACCTCCCTGCCATCACAGGAGTTGAGGGACCCATTCCCCCCTGCTCAGAGGGCACAGCGTTTGCAATGGATAGGGGCACTATGCGGCTCAACTACATGTGCAACAGCTCCTGAGCTGTTGCAGAAGTGCCCAAAGGAGGCTGCCGCCAGCATTACCTTCTTTCCTGCCTTCGCAGAAAGGAGGTGTCATGATGATCTGGCTGTGCCAGGATGGTCTAGCAAGGCCTCAGAAGCCTGTTAGCAATGGGAGTGAGCCTAGCTAAACCTGATCCAAACATACCAGCCCTCATTCAAGATACCCGCAGAACTCGACGGGCAAGAGTGCATAGCGAAGCATGGAGAACCAAGGGGCAAGATGCTTTAGTAGCCTGCAGAAGCCCACACACTCCACTATTGATATGGGCAAGCCATATAGGGCAATCATCTCTGCCAAGATCTGAAGGCCCACCTCCTGAGCCCTCAACCTCACTGTTCTAAGCGGCACTGTCCCAGACCCCGAGGGGACAACCTCTGCAAGCGCGGCCTGCCTGAGCACTCCGCTCACACCACCACCACCCTCAGGGCAAGGATTCTTGTGTCAGTCTATAGAAAGCAGGATACTCTGATTTCATCTCCCACCCCTTGCAGCAAGAAATCCAAGGTCTCTTGAGTCAAAAGTTATTTATTGAGAGTATATATATTCAGAAGGTACAAGTGTCCACAGATAATCCAAAGGTTGAAAGAAGCTTTGGCTGTACACAGAACTCTTGTTGAGAATGACATGTTACTGACTTGTTGCAGTATATCAAACCCTCCAGTCCACCTCCCCTCTGTCTGCCCAGTTAGGATAGAAGTTGGGAATTCGAAAGTAACTTCTCCAAGGTTGCTGCGGCGAGCTATCTCAGATAAGACTGTCTTGGGAACCAAAGCTGCTCCTGTGAACCTGTACAGAATACAATACTGGAAAAATACAGAAATGAGAAGGCAAGATGGAAGTGCTGTGGGTCACAGTCCTGACATCTTGCTTGGAGTGGATTCTGGTGACCCTCCCACTGATCCCCACTAAGAACAGCTGGTTGCCCCCTTTCTCCCCCCAACAGATGTTTCGCTGGGCGAGGATGGAGACCACAGGCTCGGGTGGTGCGTCTTCAGGTGCCGACTCAGGGCTGTCAAGGATAGGTGCTTTGGTGTGTGGCAACAACCCACACAGGGGTCATTAGGAAGGGCCTGAAAGTACCTCCATATGGAGGCATTGAAACGTGGACCACTAACTGTCCTAGGGGAAGGAGGACAAACGGTTACAGGCTATGCTGTGGAGCTAGCCACGGACGACGGAGTGAAGGGTGGACTGCAGGCGGGGACACCACCGACAGTTTGGGATGGGGACAGGAGGGATGTTTCATAAAACACAAACCATTCCTCCAGGGATCCGTCACCCACCATCTCCTCAAAATCTTGAGAGAGATCCTCTCCCCCCAGTGGAAAGACCTCTTTGGCCTCCTCAACAGCCCTCACAGGTGAATCTGGGGGAGCAGGAGTACTCTCTGCTGCCCCTGAGCCACACACACTATTGCTTTCCACAAGTAAACCAGGAGAACTGCTTTTGCACTTCACCCCACACCACCCATGGCGGCCACCACAACAGGAAGACTCATTGTGCCTCCAAACTAGAATTAAGGAGGACAGAAAAGGAGAGAACACTGTGAGTCCTCAGCCGAGGTGCCCATACAGCTTGTCCCCAGAGCCTGGCAGCAGCCCTGGAACCAGAGGCTGGGGCTAGAGCCCTAGCCCAGCACACCCAGAAGCCTGACCAGATAAGGCACTGATACTGATAATAATACTGGTCAGGGTGAGCCCTCAGCCGAGGTGCTCACTGAGCTTGGCCCCAGGGCCTGGCAGCAGCCCTGGAACAGGAGGCTGAGGCTGGAGCCCTAGCCCAGCACACCCACAAGCCTGACCACCAGATCAGGCACTGATATTGATAATAATCAATGTGAGACCTCAGCCAAGGTGCCCACAGAGCTTGGCTGCACGGCCTGGCAGCAGCCCTGGAACCAGAGGGAGGGGCTAGAGCTCTAGCCCAGCACTCCCAGATACCTGAAAGATCAGACACTAATAATAATGTGAGCCCTCAACCAAGGTGCCCACTGAGCTTGGCCTCAGAGCCTGGCAGCAGCCCTGGAACCAGAGGCTGGGGCTAGAGCCCTAGCCCAGCATACTCAGAAGCCTGACCAGATCAGGTACTGATACTGATAATAGTAATAGTCAGGGTGAGCCCTCAGCCGAGGTGCCCGCTGAGCTTGGCCCCAGGGCCTGGTAGCAGCCCTGGAACCAGAGGCTGGGGCTAGAGCCCTGGTCCAGCACACCCAGATTCCTGACCAGATCAGGCACTGATAATGTGAGCCTTCAGCCAAGGTGCCCACTGAGCTTGGCCCCAGGGCCTGGCAGCAGCCCTGGAACCGGAGGCTGAGTCTGGAGCCGAAGCTCCACACACCCAAAAGCCTGACAACCAGATCAGGCACTGATACTAATAACAGTAAGAGTCAGGGTGAGCCCTCAGCCGAGATGCCCACTGAGCTTGGCCTCAGAGCCTGGCAGCAGCCCTAGAACCAAAGGCTGAGGCTAGAGCCCTAGCCCAGCACACCGACAAGCCTGACCAGATAAGGCACTGATACTGATAATAATACTGGTCAGGGTGAGCCCTCAGCCGAGGTGCTCACTGAGCTTGGGCCAAGGGCCTGTCAGCAGCCCTGGAACAGGAGGCTGAGGCTGGAGCCCTAGCCCAGCACACAGACAAGCCTGACCAGATCAGGCATTGATACCAATAACAGTAACAGTCAGGGTGAGCCCTCTGCCAAGGTGCCCACTGAGCTTGGCCCCAGGGCCTGGTAGCAGCCCTGGAACCGGAGGCTGAGGCTAGAGCCCTAGCCCAGCACACCCAGAAGCCTGACAACCAGATCAGGCACTGATACTAATAACAGTAAGAGTCAGGGTGAGCCCTCAACCAAGGTGCCCACTGAGCTTGGCCTCAGAGCCTGGCAGCAGCCCTAGAACCAAAGGCTGAGGCTAGAGCCCTAGCCCAGCACACCGACAAGCCTGACCAGATCAGGCACTGATACCAATAATAGTAATAGTCAGGGTGAGCCCTCTGCCAAGGTGCCCACTGAGCTTGGGCCAAGGGCCTGTCAGCAGCCCTGGAACTGGAGGCTGAGGCTAGAGCCCTAGCCCAGCACACAGACAAGCCTGACCAGATCAGGCATTGATACCAATAACAGTAACAGTCAGGGTGAGCCCTCTGCCAAGGTGCCCACTGAGCTTGGCCCCAGGGCCTGGTAGCAGCCCTGGAACCGGAGGCTGAGGCTAGAGCCCTAGCCCAGCACACCCAGAAGCCTGACCACCAGATCAGGCACTGATACTAATAATAGTAATAGTCAGGGTGAGCCCTCAGCCAAGATGCCCACTGAGCTTGGCCTGAAGTTCTGGCAGGTTCTGAGGCTAGAGCCCTAGCCCAGCGCACCCAGATACGTGACCACCAGATCAGGTACGGATATTAATACTAATAATAATCAGTGTCAACCCTCAGCCAAGGTGCCCACTGAGCTTGGCCTCAGAGCCTGGCAGCAGCTCTGTCCCACTCCAGTGCTTGCTGAAAGTTAAAGCCAGAACTGGGAGCGCAGTGTCCTTTTATAAGCGGAGGTCTGATTGAGAAACTCAGGAGGTCTGTGGTTGGCAGTTAGAACTGCCTAACATGGTTTGCAGGGATGAGATTGGAGTTTCCATGGCCACAGAAACCTCCTCTTCCCCCCGTCCTCTCTGGTGTCTGCTCCCACGTTACTGATTGTAACCAATTTTGCAGCTCCACACTTGGAAGGAAGACGTGCCCATGAAGCTAAGTTGGGCTTTGATTGGGGTGTCCGGGGCGACAGGGAGCGTGCAGACATCATTCAGGCAGTCCCTACCTCCGTTGATGAGGCAATTGATTGAAGGCGCCTGAGTGTCTGGCTTCCAGAATGGCAGCCAAGTGCAACAAACAAGGCTTGCGACGACCACCTGTTCGGCTGGAATGGTGCATCACGAACAGCCCGTTCGCGAGCAGCTGAGCAGCCTGTTTGTTGGTTTTTTCCATTTGTAATGCTGTTCATGCCCACGTCTAATCACAACATACAGTACACAGTAATAAAGTCTCCAGTACCCATCCCTCTACTGATGCATCTCTTTGAGACCACTTCCTTACAGTAAAGCCCTCCTACCTGAGTAAAAATCCCTCCTGAATAATTTAGTTTTGCATCGTTAGATGGAAAGCCAGGAGAGGGGGAGCTTTCCTGACCTCTTCAGGTAGACAGTTCGATAGGATGGGGGCCACCACAGAGAATGCACATATATCCGCAGCTGTTCATTTTGCCCACGTGCCTAAGGGCATTTGCAGAAGGCCGTATTCAAAGCTGGTGTGTGGAACATAGGGAGAGAGGTTGTCTCGTAGATATGATGGACCAAGGCCTTGAAGAGCTTTTATGAGTCTGGTAACCAAAAGGGTGTGCAGAGAAAATTTTCATTATAGATTCTGGTTCAGACTTCAGGGGGGAAATGTTTACTATTATTGATTTCTCTGGGTAGGATATCACCTGTTTGGAAGTAAAATTTGTGTTTCCCCCTCTTCGGGATCATTATTATCAAAGGAAAATCTATTCAAGGGTTTGGGAAGCTGTTTATTAAGATAATGGCACTGATTTTTCACAGAACACAGTTCTCACTCTAATCTAAATACCTCCTGAATTTCAAGCAGATTGAACAAAGGGGGTCAATTTTACAGACCCCAAAATTAGGTCCCTTTGTGCAGCCACGCTTATTACTGTCACGAGAAAAAAATCTCTCTCTAACTCACAAGGAGGAAGGAAAGGAATAATGAGAATGGAAGCTTGGGATTGGCTGTGAGTGCACTTTGCTCCTCCCTTCTAATGATCTGATTGGAATGGAGATAGACTAGAAGTGGAAAAATCACAGAGAGGGGACGGACAGAGGAGGAGTAGGACCATAGAAGATAGGCAGACAGTTTGCAAAAATCTGATCAATTGCAGACCTAATCAAATGCAAGAAAGTAATTTGCAAGCTCCAGAGAGGTTGCTAAGCAATTGGCTCTCTGCAACAAATCAGCTTTTTAGGAAGTAGATCTCAACTTCTGCAAAGCATATCTTAGCCAGTGCGAAGCATAGCTCAGCTCAACCAGCTCAGTCACAACCAGTGCAAGCAAGGGGCTCAGGGCTGCAAGAGAGGCCTGTGCCCAAGGGAAGTTTGAATTCTACTTGCACCTGAGCAAGCCAAGGCTTTTGTACTTTACAGGGTGGGGGCGGGGCGGAATCTCCTGCACCTAAGGAGGGCGGAAGGGGATTGGCATCTTTCTGCAGTTTAGATTGACTGGAAGTGCTATTTGCTCCTTCCTTGCAAGCATTTGATTTTGGAAGGGAGATATGCCATTTCCAGGGAATCAATACAGAGGGGGGAAAGTGCTCATGTTACATGGCTGGTAAGCATTGGAACTTGGAGAAAAAACAACGGATTTTTGATGAGAGGGAGTTTCTTTATTGCAAGCATCTTAGATTTGTATTACTGTTCCAGTTGATAAGAGTAATGATATGAAACAGCAATTTTTGTTTATATGGGATGTTTTGATATGTTGCAGACTGTGGTTCCAGAGTCTGTATCCATTTTAGGAAGTACATTATTGTTAGCGAGATGTTTAAGAATGGGGGCTGTCTGTGGGCAAGAAAAGGTTTTTCTTCCAATGCTTGTGAGAAAATTAGTATCGCTGTCCAGCATAGGTTGCAAGTCTTTAGTGATGTGTTGAACTGGTTTCAGCTGTGAACTGTATGTGACCACCAGTGGTTGTTCAGTTGTTGTTTATTTGAAGCAGATTCATTATCATTCTGGCTTTGTTGATCTGTTTCATTACTACATCAGGTGGGCATTGCAATTCCAGAAATGTCTGTTGTAGATCTTGCAGATAAGAATCTCTGTCAGAGGGATTAGAAGGGATGTGTCTGTAACATAGAGCTTTGCTGTAGAGATGATTTGATGTGTTTAGGACAGTGATTGGAGGTATGTAGATATGTTTGTTAATCAATAGGTTTCCCGTATAAAGTAATTCTTAAGCTTCCATCATATATTTGTACAGTGATGTCTAGAAAATGTTCTTTCTTTGTGGATTGAGCTATGGCCCAGTTGATGGTGGTGTAGAAGTTGCTGAAGGCCTGGTGAAATTTCTCCAGTGCTTCTTTCCTCAGTTGATAAAAATTTCATCAATAAATCTCAATACAGAAGTGGTGTTAGTGGGTGGGAGCAGAGAAACTATTGTTCCAAGTCAGCCATGAAAACATTGGCATATTGTGGTGCCATGCAAGTGCTGATGGCTGTGCCTTTGATCTGAAGGAATATATCTTCACTAAATCTGTAGTTGCATTCTGACTCCCTTCTTTACTTCACCCCACCCACTTTCTGACTGGGATATAAAGGCTTAGGAATCTCCACTCCTTCCTGTAACTGAAGAAGGGAGATTTTCTTCTTGAAAGCCTATACTCTGAAAATCTTGTTGGTCTCTAAGACACCACTGGACTCAAATACTGCTGCTCAAAAGTGTAGTTCTCCCAACTCATTAAGTCCAATGGAATGGGTTCAGCAGTCCTGGAGAACTATGTTTCCCAGGGCTTCTCGTACTTGGTATGCTGATATATTATATTTTCTAGGTATCCCAAAAATGGGTGGGAGGAACATACAAAGGGAGAGAAGGAATTTTTGTTCCTTGCTACCATCACAAGGGGAAGAATGAAGGGGAAAAGGAGGATGAGAGGAGAATAACCAAGTATTATGTTATGGATTCCCAAGCTAAATTTGGTAAAGTTTAAGCTTACCCTCACAGGAGGGGTCTTTTATACTTTGAGAATTAGTATTCAAAAATTCCCCAAATACCCACAGTATAAAAGGTTTTTGTCATCCCACCTTCCCTGTCATTTCCTGACCAGCTGGCAAATTTAAAATTAAATGAACAGGATCACTCATTGTGAAGTTTCAAAAAACACATAAGGAGAAAAACCATAATTGCCCTTATCGTTCCTTTACTTTATAAATAAAGCCCATCATTCCAAAAATTTATCAGCCCGTATATCTTCTAGATTTGTAATTGTATTTTGAAATATCAGTTTAGACGTTTTTCCATATTCTTATAATCCAGTCATTAAGATGGAGGACCCGCACAGGATTCCAACAGAACGTTAGACTTTGCCGTGCAGCAGTTAACAAGCTTATTATAAACTCTCTCTCTCTCTCTCTATCTCTATCTCTCTCATTCTCTGAGGCAGATGTGCATTCTTTAACATAAGAAAATAAGACAACCACAGGATCAATTGGTTGGTTGTGGTCCATTATACTAAAATAGAGAAAAGGCTATGATGCCAAAAAGATGCTATTTTAGAAGAACTCTGTCAGGCGTGAGGGCGCCTCCTGGCGGCAGCGGCGGCAGGTTGGGATGCCTGCGACAGGTCCGTGCTGTGCCTCCGACCAGCCGGGCGGGCAGCCGGGCCAGCATGCGCTGGAGTCCCCCTCCGGAGGGCGCCTCCCCTTAGGCCTCAGAAAGGGCAGCCACCGTCTGAGCTGGCAAGCCAGTCAGCAATTAGCTCTGCCCAGCCAGCTGCTCCTTCAACCTCAGGGCAGCTGGCCATACACACACACACTCCTCCTCAGCCTGGGGGTTTGCCTTCCCTAAGTACCTTCCCTCGTTAGTGTTACCTCCACCCCTCTCCCCCTGTGCCTGCCCCCAAGGCTAGTCCCAGCACCTGGGCCAGGTGTGGCCACACCCACCGGCCCCACCCACCCTCAAGCCAGTGGTCTGCTGGCCGGTGGTCCCTGCCCCCTGGCCGCCGGTCCCTCCCCCTCCCCCAGAAGGATGGCTGCTCCGGCCTTTCGCAGCCCAGTACGGCCGGGCAGGCCTCTGGCCCGGGGGCCATCCAGGCGGGCCTGTCTCCGCCCTGGCGCCCACCTCCCCGGCGGGCGTAGCCCTTGTCGGCCGGCCGCGCCTGTACTGGCATCTCCCTGCACTTGCCTGGGCCATGCGGCTGGCCCTTGTGTCCCCTGTGGCCGCTGGCCGCTGCCCCCCTGCGGCCTTGCTGGGAGGGCTGCTGGGCAAGTCGTGGGGGTGGCCGTTGTCTCTCCGCCGCGCCGTGCCCCTGGCGGCGGGGTTCCTGCTACGCCGCGACAGCGGTGGCCGTCAGCTGGCTCGGGGCGTCTGCTGCCGCTGCGGCCGGTAGCTCAGCATCTCCGTCCCTCGCGTCGTCGCCCGGGCGCAGGCCCAGGTAAGCGCTGGTTGGCGAGGAGGCCGCGGCGGGGATGTCGACGGGGGAGGGGGCGGCCCAGTCCGAGGGCGTGGAGCCGCCCCTCGGACACACTCTAAAGAACCTATAATAAATTTCCTGACTTGAGTGACATCTTCAACATAAGTCTTAGTATCCAGGGTACACACAAGAAAATCTAGAGGGTATCAGATACCAGCAATTTGTAGTTTTCACAAATTTTTCTCTTAAATCAGAAGAAGTAAATGTTCAATATGCATCTTTATATAACTGATAACAAAGATCCTTTGATAATTTTAAATATAACGTTTTATTCCAATTTTCAATGTATCTGGGATTGTACATCTTCATTTTCTTCAATAATTTACATGTGTGTATGTGGCATCAAGTTGCAACCAACTTATGATGACCCTAGGAAAGGGCTTTCAAAGCATGTGAAAAGCAGAAGTGGTTTGCCATTGCCTTCTTCTGCAGAGGCTTTTTTGGTGGTTCACCCATCCAAATACTGACACTTCTTAGCTTCTGAGATCTGATGAGATCAGGCTGTACCATGTTCCCTTTCCTCCCCAATAATTTATAGAACCCCAAAATATAACCCTTAAGGGAGTCGCTACTTAACAGAACTTCAGGCTTTCTTTTGACTGTAATTTCCTTATATTTCCTTAACAACTCAGTTTAACACATATGTGATTTGTAGAAACTGTGAAAAGGACTTCTTGAACCATTCATTAGATGAGTAATCTCCAGATAAGATATTACTGCACCTCAGTTTTAAAAATCCTCCACTCTGTAAAAATTATATTCCTGCCAGGGTGTAATATAACCCATATATAAGGGATTAGTCATTTTCTTGTTCCAAAACGCTGACATCAGTGGGGACAGTTCAGGATTTTCATATCTTTTTAAATTTATACCATATCTTTGACTCTTCACTAAAGGAAAGAATCTCACAACTAAAACTGCTTTGTTCACATAGCAAATCCATACGTTCTCATTTTAATTTCTAACAGGAATCTAAAGAATCTTTCCCTGAAACAAGACCCAAAAAAGTCTGAGCTGGGCTATTTCTGAGCAGGTCCTAGACAGAGGGGGTTCAGCAAGTCAGATTTACTGGGAACATGCAAGGAGAGGGGATCATTCAGCTATATTTACCTTGAATGAGTAAGATACTATTTGAGCTACGTAAAGGAAACATACTGCATCATGACACTAAACTGGTAACCATGTATACAATACTACTCTGAGAATTGGTTCTGCCAGTTTCCACAGTGCCAACCATTTGTATGAGAGTGAAGTCCTTCTCCTCAGCACTGCAAACAGATGATCTGCACTGTCAAAGGTGATTGTGCCAATTTATGTGGGACAGTTAAACATGCACGTATATGAAGACCATGTAAAGGAAGGCATTATTCCTTGCTTGTGTCTCTCTTAAATGCTGTAATAGATTCTAGGTGGATACACTGGAAAAAATTATTTTAATTCCACACTGTAATTTCAGAAAGGGAAGGTGTATTGGTTTTAAGAACTCTCAGAAATGTTGTATTGTGAAGACTCGTCCAGTTCCATTTCTGCCATTAAGACTGTATTGAATATATATATATATATATTAGAAAATTTTATTGGTGTATACTTTTCAAATTCAATACATACATTCCCTTAATATCTAATTAACCCTATCCCCCACCCTTTTCCTCCCCCCTCTCTATCGACTTCCAACAGCTTTCCAACCCTTACCCCCTCTTATTACTTGATAATTCCCTTAGTCTAAGCACATTCTAATTTTTTTCCAGGTATTCTATCATATATATCAAATACCCTATCAATATAGCATGCTTCTATCAATTATACTATCAAATATTCTATCAGTATAATATACATCTATCAATTATACTATCAATATAGTATAAATCTTATACCCCTCAATATAGACCAGTATGATATAATATAATATAATATATAACAAAAGTCTTAGTTTAAACATATTCTATTTCTTTTAAACATATATTCTATCAAATATACTATTGTCATTATAATATGTATTAACACCCCTACTGTGCACCCTGCCACCAATATGGCACCGCACACAGCACCATACTGCACATTCATTATATAATATACAATCTAATCTACCAACATAATAGTATATATAGTATGCCCCATCAGTATATTTGTTTAACTATTCCCTTATTCATATACTCTGATAAAGGTATTACTTATCATAACCTCCCTATCTTATTCTTTAAAAAATCAGTTCTAAATTTCATCCCTCTTCTGCTATATTATAATCCAAGCTTAGATTAAAATAGATATAAATTCTTAATGGTAAAGTCACTTCTCTCTTCTGTTTAAAATGTCTTGTTTCAAAAGTTCTCAAACTGTCACAGTTCTCCTTTCACATCCCATTTTTTTTCCAAAAATTGTTTCAGTTTTGCCCAGTCCGCCAAATACTGTCCCGGATCTAGGTCTTTTTCTTGTCATTTTATCCATCTCTGCCATGTACAGCAATTTGTAAATCCAGTCCTCTACAGTAGGTACTTCTTGCACTTTCCATTTCTGCGCATACAGTAATCTTGCTGCAGCTGTCATATAAAATAACAATGTTCTATTTTGCACTGGAACATTCTCCATTCCCAAATTTAGTAGCAGCAGTTCTGGGTTCTTATTTATTTGGGTTTGTAACACCTCATTAATTACTTCTATTATATCTCCCCAGTACTGCTTCGCTACTTCACAAGTCCACCACATATGGTATAATGATCCTTCGTGCTTTTTGCATTTCCAGCACTTATCTGACATTTTAGCGTTCCCCAGCGCAATTTTCTTCAGTGTTAGGTACCATCTGTATATCATCTTGTATACATTTTCTTTAATATTCGTACACGTTGTAATCTTAATTGTATTTTTCCACAAGTGCTCCCATGCCTCCATTGCTATTTCTTTATGAAAATTTATTGCCCACTTCACCATCTGTACTTTCACTGTTTCATCCTCAGTGTACCATTTTAGAAGTATCTTATAGATCTTTGAGATTTGTTTCTTGCCTTCTTGTAGCATTACTTCTTCCAATTCTATATTTTCCATTCTTATTCCTCCCTTGAACAGTCCGATTTATAAAGATCCCTTATCTGTCTGTATTGAAACCAACTATAGCAAGGAGACAATTCTTCTTGTGACTTTATTCTTAATGTTGAATATTGTATTTGTGTTATCTCCTTATAAGTTAAACGTTGCTGTTCATTCTCGACAGTTCTCGGGTCTATTACTTCATACGGGACCACCCAAGAGAGGATTCGATCTTCCAGATACATCTTATATTTCTTCCAGATTGTGAAGAGGCTTCTTCTAATATAGTGATGCAGAAACAGAGAGTCCGCTTTTATTTTATCGTACCATAGGTATGCATGCCATCCAAATATTTTCTTATAACCTTCCAATGCCAGAAGTTTGCGATTTTTCAACATTATCCAATCCTTTATCCATGTCAAACAAATTGCTTCATAATACAGTCTTAAGTTGGGCAGTTGAGAGCCACCTCTTTCTTTCGCATCCTGTAACACTTTCATTTTAACACGTGGTTTCTTGCCTGCCCACACAAAATTCAAAATTTTTCTTTGCCATTTTTCAAATTGTTTAGAGTCTCGAATAATCAGAATCGTTTGTAACAGAAACATCACACAAGGTAGAACATTCATTTTTATTGTCGCGATTCTGTCCAGCCATGATAAATTCAACTTGTTCCACTTTATCAAATCTCTCTCTATTTGTATCCACAATTACCTTTGGCATATTGTCAATTGGATCCTCTACAATCAACATTATGTCGTCCGCAAATGCTCTGACCTTGTAGGTAAACTCTCTTATCTTTATACCTTGGATTGTGTCATCCTCTCGTATCTGAATCATCAATATCTCCAAAATCAATATGAACAGCAATGGAGACAATGGGCAGCCTTGCCTTGTGCCTTTGCTTATTTTCAGTTTTTTTGTCAAATCGTCATTCACTACAATCGCTGCACTTTGGTCTTTATAAATTCCTTTAACTGCTTGTATGAACTTTTCTCCCATTTGCAGCTTTTCCATGGTGGCGAACATAAAGTCCCAGTTCAAATTGTCAAATGCTTTTTCTGCGTCTACGAAAAAGAAACCAACCTCCTTATCACAATGCTTATCATAATATTCAATAGCATTTATTACTGTTCTCAGATTGTCTTTAATTTGTCTATTAGGTAAAAATCCCGCTTGTTCATCTGCAATAAATTCCGACATCCATCCTTTAATTCTTTCCGCCAACACCTTTGCAAATATTTTATAATCATTGTTCAACAATGAAATTGGTCTATAATTTTTAACATTAGTCAAATCTTGTCCTTCTTTTGGAATCAATGATATGTTAGCCTCCTTCCAAGAATCAGGAATCTCTTGATCCTGCATAGCACCATTCATCACCTCTTTCAGGAGAGGTGCCAATTCTTGGCCCATTATTTTATAAAATTTTGCCGTTAGTCCATCCGGGCCTGGCGCCTTCCCCAATTTCGTTGATTGAATAGCTTCTTTTATTTCTTCTTCTGTCACTTCCTTATTCAATTTCTCTTTCCATTCTTCAGAGAGTGTCGGAAGTTTCATCTTATCTAAATATTCCGCTATTGAATCTTTGTTCACCTCTTTTTTTGGGTATAATTTTGCATAAAATTTAAAAAAGGCTCTACTAATGGCGACTTGATCACTTAATAGCTTATCATCTTCTCGTATCGTACTGATAATTTTCTTCTCCTTTCTCTTTTTTAGTTGCCATGCCAAATATTTCCCAGGTTTATTTGCACCTTCAAACGACCTCTGATTCATCCTCTTTAAATTCCACTCCAATTCTTTATTGTTCATTGCCAATAACTGTTCTTGCAATATTTTTATATCCTGATATATTTTCTTTTTGCCTGGTCTCTTTTTGAGCTGAATCTCTTTGGCTTTAATTTTTTCCATAATTTCTTGTCTTTTCTCCTCCTTTTTCCTCCTGTCTCTCGCATTCAAGTCCATTAGTATCCCTCTGATCACGGCCTTATATGTGTCCCAAACCTTATTTGTTGATACTTCTTTATTCAAATTATATTGCAAAAAGAACTTGGTCTCTCTTCGCAGCAACGCAATATTCTCTTCCATTTGTAACAGGTCTTCATTTATTCTCCATCCCCTTCTTTTAGTATTCTTACCAAATTTCCACACAATTGGATTATGATCTGAGCCTACCTTTGGCATTATTTCCACCTCTTTAGTCCAGAGCGACAGTTCTTTGGAGGCCCAGATCATATCAATTCTTGATAGTGTAGAGTGTCTTGCAGAGTAATATGTATATTGTCTATTCTTGGGATACTGTCTCCTCCATACATCCTCTAAACTTTCCTGTTTCATGATTACAAAAAATGACTTTGGTAATAGTCCTCTTTTTTTTTGTGTAGTCTTAGATTTCTTGTCTTCCTCCAAGTTTGTAACTCCATTAAAATCACCTGCCAATATTATTTGGTCATAAGACAGTTCATCTAACTGGTTTTGTAAGTCCGTAAAAAAATTTTCTTTTGCACCATTAGGCGCATAAATTCCAATCACCAATGTCTTTTTTGAATTCCAAATTATTTCCACCACCAAATATCGAGCTTCAACATCACTGAACACCACTTTAGGCTGTAGTTCCTCCTTTATATACAACACAACACCCCTCTTTTTCTGTTTGGAGGCAGCTATAAATTCTTTTCCAAGTTTTGCCATTTTCAAATATTTTACATCTTGCTTTCTAATATGTGTCTCTTGTAGGCATACAATTTTACATTTCTGTTTTACAAGCCAGTGGAAAATAACCTTACGTTTACAAGGTGAGTTTAGTCCATTGACATTCCAAGATATAATTTTACACTCCATGATCAAGGTTTTGTGGGTTTTGGTAAGTCCTTTTCATTTTTACTAATAAAATCCTCCATTTCCTGGCCAGATCTGATGCTCTTTCTTACTCCACCAAACTCAAATGTCAGTCCCTCTGGTATTTCCCATCGGTATTTTACTTTCATTTCTTTTAACATCTGGACTAGCTCTCTGTATTTCTTTCTTTCCAACAACACCAATCTGGGCAGTTCCTTCATAATTCTTACCACCTTTCCATCAACTTCTAATGGATCCTGAAACTGTTTGGTCACAATTAGTTCTCTTGTATTTCTTGTCGTAAATTGCACAATCATATCCCTTGGTAACTTCCTCTGAGACGCAAATTTTGAATTAATTCTGTACACCATGTCTAGGAGAGCTGCAATTTCCTCTTCCTCCTTCCCCAGGTACTCTGCCAAAATTTCTGTAATCTGCTCTCGGGCAGTCTTTTCCTCTGTTTCCGGAATCGAACGAAATCTTAGCTGTTTTTCCATTTGTTTACTTTCCGCGATGGTCACTCTCGCTTTCAGCCCTCTCATCTCTGTCCTCTGCAGATCCATCGTGTTTTCTACTACCTTCACTCTCTGCTGCGTATCTGATACGTCTTTTACCAGCTCTGCCATTTCCGATTTAAGTGTCTCTTTAAAGTCTCTAAAGTCTTTTGCCATCTCCTGTATCATACCTTTGAGCTCTTTATTGCCTTCTGTAACTTCAGAAACTTTTTTATCCAGATTCTCCATCGCAGCTTGCCACTCCTTCTTCGACATTGTGGGGCTAGATTTACCACGCTCCCACGAGTCTGCCCTTTTCCTTAAATCCGTGGCGCTGATTTATTACTTCCAGTTGCTTTAAAGAGTCCCAATTTACTCAGTTTTTGTTAAAAGTTGTTTTGCTCAGTCCAAAATGTCGGGCGTTTTTTCTCTATTGTTTTAACTTGAAGCAAACGCCCTTACCTTCTTCCAAGATGTCCTACTTCCTGTTTCCTTGAAGCCAAAACTTTGCCCTTCTCCAAAATGGCGAACTTCCACTTCCTGTATTAACACGGAACACCTCTTGCCAGTCTCTTTATGGTCCTGACGTACTTCCTGTTTCTTTAATGTTTGCAGCAGTTCTCGCGATATTCAAGCTTTCCTACAGTCCAGTATCTCTTCCCACTTCAGGTATGTAAACAATATCCAATTTTCCACCTTAACTACTGTTTAAAATGTCACTTTTTAGATTTTCCCTTGCTGGAATCTTCCCCTTCACTTAATCAGTCTGCTGCAGTTTTTAAGTCCAGTTTTAAACTTTATTACTTGCTTAAATCTGTCCCGGTTTGAGAGATAGCAATCTTTACCTTCTTAAGCGTCTTTTCTTGGGTTGTAATCGCTGCTTCTTTTAATCAAACGAATCCGTTTCCCTTGCTGCTTAACGAAGCTCGGGCATGCAGGTCTTATGCCAATACAATTGACTCCAGAGCCGCTGCAGAGATCTTGGCAAACCTGTCTTCGGGTGGGATCTCCAGGGCGGGAGGGAGCTAGTTGCTTAGAGCCCCCCACCACCTGAGATCGACGTGCCCTCAGATGCAGTGCGTACTTGCCTGTTCTCCGCCTGAGAACAGGGGGCCACGGGCAATCTGAGCCCCTCCAGCCTCCACAAACAGTGGCACGGACAGCTCAGCTCTTAGAGCTGCTTTAGACCTTCATGGATCCCAAACCGGAAGTCACTGTATTGAATATTTTCTATGCATAAAACCCAGCAGATTTTCCTGAGCAGACTTTTTTTTTCACCACATGGTATCAAAACCTAGTTCACCATCTTTTCTAAAAAAAAAGAAATCCCATGTTTCAAGTGAATTGCAGCATCTTGAATAAGGTGTCCCCACTCATGCTCTATGCATAGTGGGAAAATGTATGAAAATGACTGTTGGTTTTCTGAAACAGTGTTTTTTTGTTTTATCAATCTTAGTAAATGTGAGTAAAAGTAATCCTTCCAGAGTGTCTTTCAAGTGAAGTACTCACCCACCTGACCAATCATGTTGCAGAGAAAAGGGAGCCTACTTATCAATACCTAAGCAATGAAAAATACAATGTTACCTCAAAACATTATTCTGCAAAAAGATGGAAAACATGTAACTCACTAAGTGAAGGTAAACAGAAAAGCAAACAAATCATGAAAAAAATCTGCAGTGAAACTCAAGAAACAAATTACTCAGAAGCACAAAAAAGAACAGGCAGAAGTTTAAAATAAACCAAATATTAAACCATGTAGAACCCAAAACAACAATGAAAATAATACCTCTCCTGACCTTGTTACCTCATGTGCCACATGATACCACATATTTCACATGTTTCCTTAGACATATGTGGCCACAACCCATTTGGGAAAATTAAGCTCAGTGCCAGGTGAAACCTCTTCCTGTTTCTACAGCCTGGCTAGCTTGGAAAACTGACACACTTGCCGATTAGGGGAGCAGAATGTGTGATTTAGGGATCGTTCAGAAGGATAGTTGGCAGGCAAGCTCAAAGTGTCTCAAATAGGCTACCGGTAGCCAAGAAACATCGAGATTTTTCCAAAGTAAGGTTTAGAATTTATTGAGGGGAAATATAGGGGTACAGGAGATGCAAAGGTACTCAAGCATAAGAACGGTAGAACGGCTTGGGAACGGGAGATGATTGGTGTGGATCGTTAATGCGGGATCGTCGTCAGCACCGATCCACGATCAGCTGGATTAATTAATTTTTTTTGGATCGTGCCCATCTCTAGTCATGTATATGAAGAGTTACATGAGAAGAGAGAAAGTAAAAGAAAACCAAGCTGCTGGCTGAAAGGGAGTTTTGCACTTGGGAATGACCAAAAGGAAGAAAGAGAGAGAGATTTAAAGAAGGGAGAAAGGAGAGTTTCCAGAGGAAAGGAGTGAATAGAGAAGGAGTTTACTTATCCTCAGTCTGCTGGGCTGCATAGCGTACATGATCTGCCTTGATGGTCCACTGATTGAGAGGGGAGGACCTCAGACAGGAGGACTTCTGAAGATCCCAGAAGAAGGTTGGCTGGTTCCAGAAAAGAGAGTGGAGTGGGCAGCGTCTGAGCCAGCAAAGCGGGGGCGGGGGGAATTAGACTGCCTCTCTTTGGCTAGTTGAACAGCAATAGCTATAAGATCCTGTACAACAGAATATCAAAGAAATAATTGTAAGTCCAGGAATTCAGAGTGAGCCCTGGGTACAAATGTGTGCATTTCCTGAATTTGAATGAGGAAGGAAGGAAGTTTTCTAAAAAGGTAACAAAAGGATGATTATCTCTAGGTAGAGTGGGAAAAAAGGCTGGCAGAACGCAAAAAGGACTGGTGGGGTGGAGGCTTCACCCATGCCTGTAGCAGTTTGATAGGAGACATTCAGGCAGGGTTGTTGCCAGAGATGCTGTTGCGAGATATGGGAGTCATTTGGGGGCTTATCTCTGCCTCGAACATATTTATTTATTTCATTATATTTCTATTCCGCCCTCCCCGCAACGAGCTCAAGGCAGATTACATTAGTTAAAACACAATCACAATACAATTTCATAAAACCATAATCCATGTTAAAATAAAAGTTTACTTAATAAATAATTTAAAAAATATCAAGAGGGCGGCGCAATAAAACTTTAACTTGTCTTCACTTGGATGAAACAGAATTCTAAAACAGAATGGTGATTAAAAAAGACATCTGGTGGGGGAGAGTTGAGCATTCATCCACTCCCTTCCCCCACATGGCTGACGGAGGCCAGGCCCAGCCTCAACCATAGGCCTGGTGGAACATCTGTCTTACAGACTTGGCAGAAGGACAACAAATCCTGCCAGGCTCTAGTTTCGAGGGACAGAGAGTTCCACCAGGCTGGAGCCAGGAGCGAGAAGGCCCTGGATTTGGTCAAGGCCAGGCAGGACTCCCTGGGGCCAGGGACCACCAATAGCTGTTTGTCTGATGATCGAAGTGTCCTCTGGGGCATATATAGGGAGAGGCAATCCCACAGATAAGCTAGTCCCAGTCCACCTAGGGCTTTATAGGTTAATATCAAAACCTTGAATCTGATCTGGTACTCCACCGGCAGCCAATGAAGCTGACATAGTATAGGTGTTATAAGTGCTCCAATTGGCACTCCTGTAATAACACGTGCAGCTGCATTTTGAACCAGCTGTAACCTCTGGACCAGACTCAAGGGAAGCCCTGCATAGAGCGAGTTACAGTAATCTAATCTAGAGGTGACTGTTGCCTGGATCCCTGTAGTTAAGTCACAGGTCGAAAAATAAGGGACAAGCTGCCCAGTCTGTCAAAAATGAAAAAAGGAAGACTTGACAATCACGGTCACCTGTGCCTCCATTGTCAGGGAAGCATCCAGAATCACCTCCAGGCTCCTAACCCTTGGAACAGGTGCTATTTGCACCCCATTGAGGGTCGGGATCCCGAGTCCCGAATCCAATCGCCCATGGCTCAAATACAGAACCTCTATCTTTGTGGGATTCAGCCTCAGTCTACTCTGTTTCTTTTTTCTTTTCTTTTTTTTCCAAAATTTTTTATTGGATTAGATTATAATATTATTCAAAACATACATTACCCCCGTATAGATCTTTTTCTAACCCCCTCCCTTTCCTCCCCCCTTTTTGTTGACTTCCAACAGTTTTCCAACCCTAAGTCTATCTTATTATTTAATTACGTAATATCTCATATATCCTATTATACACACATTTAATACTCTTTTCTCTAAACTTATTTAATCTCTACTTAAAATACTCTATAATATAAATTTCCCTTTGGATGCCTCAATTAAACCACATATCCTACATAAAATAATACTGGCATAATAATATATATTAACAATCAAGATATTAAAAGATATAACATTGTATTCATTTTATTTTCCAATCACCTATGTTCTTTGCTTTCCACCATCATCCTAGCTCTAATATTAGCTTAGACTCTAATACTCTATTACTCATCCATCTTTTGCTATTTTTGTTCTAGGCTTCTTTTAAATCTATAAGGTAATTGTTATATTCAAATATCTCTTACATACACTTTACTTAAACTATATATTGTAAATAATATCTAACTATCTTAATCTTATATATCCATAGTGAAACATCCATTATTTAGTACTCTATAGTTTTTGATTTTATCATAACTCCATTAATAGCTTAGATTTTTATAATTAAATTCCCCCCTCGGTAAAGTCACTTCTCTCTTCTTCTGTTACATTTCAATAACTCTTGAACTGCCACAGTTCTCCTTTCACGTCCCATTTTTTTCTAAATATTGTTTCAATTTCTCCCAGTCTGCATTATACTGTCCTGGATCAAGATCTTTAAGTTTTCTGGTCATTTTATCCATCTCAGCCATGTACAACAATTTATACATCCAATCTTCTATAGTTGGTATTTCTTATACTTTCCACTTCTGCGCATACAAGAGTCTCGCTGCTGTAGTCATGTAAAATAACAATGTTCTATACTGTGTTGGAATACCTTCCATTCCCAAGTTCAGTAGCAACAATTCTGGGTTCTTATTTATTTGGGTTTGCAAAACCTCATTAATTACTTCAATTATATCTCCCCAGTATTGCTTCGCTACCTCACAAGTCCACCACATATGATATAGTGATCCTTCATGTTTTTTACATTTCCAGCATTTATTTGACATGTTAATATTTCCTAATGCAATTTTCTTTGGTGTCAAATACCAACGATAAATCATTTTGTAGACATTCTCTTTAATACTTGTACAAGCCGTAGTCTTCAGAGTCGTTTTCCACAAATATTCCTACACCTCCATTGTTATTTCTTTATTAAAGTTTATAGCCCACTTCACCATCTGTACTTTTACTGTCTCATCTTCTGTAAACCATTTTAAAAGTACTTTATAAATCCTTGAGATTTCCTTTTTACCTTCTTGAAAAATTACCTCTTCTAGTTCTGAGTTCTCCGTTCTTATTCCTCCTTTCAAACAATCCGAATTGTAAAGTTCTCTGATCTGTCTATATTGAAACCAACTGTAACATGAAGACAACTCCTCCTCTGTTTTAATTCTCAATTTTGAAGATTCTACTCGAGTTATCTCCTTATAGGTTAAGCATTGCTGCTCATTATCGACAGTCCTCGGATCTATTACTTCATATGGAACCACCCAAGAAGGAATTCCGTCCTGTAGGTAATTTTTATACTTCTTCAGTCTACTCTGTTTCAACTACCCCCTCACGGCCTCAAAAATATGCTTCAGGACATCTGGGGTAGAGCCAGGCTAGCTGTCCATCAGCAGATACAACTGTGTGTCATCAGCCTATTTGATCTGACACTAGGTGAGCTGAATGACTTTTATGGTTGGCAGTATCTTACTGCACACCCTTAATAAATACTTTGAAACAATAAAATGTCTATTAAATGAAATCTAGCCCATAATTTTGTCTCTTCACCCAGCTTTTCCCAAATAGAGGTATGAGGACATCTATGGAATCAATTTGGCAGCCCATAAATGACCAATAAATGAAGGCAAATTTATATGCAACATTTCCCGTTGTATGTATTCTGTGAAAGGTTGTGAGAAAAAACAACAATCTCCCTCTGAAGGAAAAAACAAACTTACTGATGGTGGTGGAGAATGCCCTTAAGTCATAGCTGAGTTATGGCAACCATTGGTGGGATTTTCTTCGCAGGAGACTAACAGAGGTGGTTTGCCATTGCCTGCTTCTGCAACCCTGGTTTTCATTGGAGGTCTCCCATCCAATTACTGACTAAGGCTGACCCTGCTTAGCTTCTGAGATCTGGTGAGATCAGGCTCACCTGGGCTATCCAGGTCAGGGTAAACTTACTAGTATCCATAAAATATTTTTGATTCACTTTACTTTCTGTGAATATCATACATTTCACACTTTTCAGAAGATTCTTAAAGGATTTTTGAGCAGCAAGCATCTCAACCATTGCAGCACAGCAGCAGTGTGTCCCTCACAGATAAAGAGTGTCAGGCCTGCTATCCACAGTAACACCATATTGTTTCCTGATGCTTTCTTACTCTGTAGTTTTCCAGTGTTGTTTCTCTACAGGTTCACAGAGAGCCAGCTGTGTTCCCAGGGAGGCCTTATCTACTAGAACTAGACATCGGCCTTGGAGGAGTTTCTCTCATCTTCCCACACAGCAATTGTAGCTGGGCGGTGGAGGGTGGGGGGAAGAGAAGGAGGTTTTGATATATTGCAATATGTAACTAACACATCATTCTCAACAAAGCTTTGTGTTCAGCCAGAAGCTCTCTAGCATTTGGATTTATTATGGACACCTGTACTTTGAATATAATCTTTCAATAAAGACCCTTTTGACTCAAGAGACCTTGGAGTTCTTGCAGCAAGGGGTGGGAGATGAAATCAGAGTAACTTGAATTCCATAAACTGACAAAGAGTGCACTCCATAGATAATACTGAAGAGCTTGTACTACCCATTTGAGCACCAGAGTTTCGCTCTTGATCATTGCATACAACCATTCTCTTTCACTAAGATACACCTCAGGAATAGGATGAGGTACTCTGTGTCTCCTAGTCCATGCAACAATACTGCCCCCAGTGCTGCTTTCGAGGCATCACAGAATAAAAGGTAGTGTGGGATCTGGGATTCTCATCACCAGGTCTCATGACAACACAGCCCTAAGGGTTTCAAAGGATGCCACTGCCACTGGGGTCCATACTACCCATTCCAGATCAGCTCCATTAGGGGACAGGATATGGTAGCAAACACATCCCCAAAGGTAGTCTTACCTGCTGGGTCATCAGTGCAAGAAGTCCAGGTTTCAGCTGTAATTCTCCCCTCTTTGCTCACGTTGCAACATTGGGATCCTAGGAACTCATTGGGATCCTAGGAACTCTCTCTCTAACCGTATCACCTCTGCCACATAGGCCTCCCGTTCTTGCTAAACCTTCAAAAGATTAGCATGATACACCTACAGCTCCTTCATGTCAGTTTGCCTTATCTCGTAGTCAAAGGGTTACTGGGCATGTAACTTGGAGACACTACTGGGCAACAACACCCAAACCCATTTATGTTGGTGGCATATCTCCGGCAGTGTTGTTCCTACACTGCCTCTGGATCAAACCTGCTAGCAATCCCATAGCTCTTACACATATGGAACCATCCCCCCCCTCTTTCCACTGCTCTCACACCAGGTCCAAAATTCCTCTTTGCGTGTCAGCTGTACAGGAATTCAAAACAAGAGTACTTCATGGACTACAAACATTAGAGACCCCAACCAATTGTAATTCTTTTTAAACAAATTGCCAGATAGGATTGCCAGGGACCTGGGGTCCCTTGACAGGAGATCCCCAGGTCCCTGGGCTCTCCCAGCAGAGGATTAGGAGCTTGCACTTAACCCAGCTTTCTTCTTTGTGTGTGCGTGCAGTGCGCACACGCTCCCGATGATGTCACTTCCAGGAGTGACACCATATGGGGGTCAAAGGGGGCCCTTGGCCTCGCTGGCATGGGCTATTCTCACCAGCAAGTGGGCGGCAGCGAGAGTAACCTGCTCTTGCTGCCGCTGCCGCACCCCACTCTTGCCACCGCTGCTGCCTGCTGTTGCAGCTCGGGAGTGGTCTCCTTGCCCAGGGGCTCACTGCGCCACCCGGGTTGGAGATGCCCCAGGGAGCACACCCCTCCCGCTGGCCAAGTAAGTGGGCATGGGGGGAAAGGGTGGGATTGGGGGATCCCCTGCCTTGGGCAGATCATACATTTCGGAGTTCAATTGAATCATTCTACTTGCCTGTTGGTCTGGGGGTGGTACATCAAGGCACAAATGAGTGTAATCTGCAAAATCTTCCACATTTGTTGGAAGACCTAAACAATAATGTTGGGACCTTGGCCTGAAACTACAGATAAGGCAATTTCAGGGGAAGGCCTCAGCCTCTATGCCTTGTTGTTGGCCCCCCAGAGAAACTGGTTGGTCACCGTTTGAGAAGTGGTGCTGGACTAGATGGACTACTGCTCTGATTTAGCAGGGTTCTTCTTATTCTCTTATGGCTGCTGACACCAATGATGAAATAATACCTTTCAGTTGACAATTACACAGTTCTCCTCCTGCATTTGTCCCATCCATTATTCTTCCTTAAGTGTCTCAAACATGTATTTAATTTGCATTTTAAAAAGCAGCTTTATTGTAAGTTAATTAAATATTGATCACTAAAAAGGCACTTATTGAGATTTAGAATGAATGCAAGAGATAAGCAAAGTTGCTAAGTCAAATTACCTCAGCAATGCATGTATAATTACATTCTAAATGTTTGAATGGCTTTCTACATTTGCTTGAAAATACTGTTTGGACATTTAATTGGCATAATATAATTTTAACATAATATTTTTACTTGTTTCAGTCCATGAGAAACACAAAATGGGCAGACATAATATCTTTATTGTACCATCTCAGCTTGTTAAGATATTTATTGTAATTTTTATAATAATTAAGGTTCTCCTTTAATCCTCATGTAATGAGCAATGTCAGTGAAGTCAAAAAGCTCATACCAGGGGCACCTGTGGCATTTGAAACAAAGGACCAAACTACAGAATACATTTGTTGACAAGAAAAGTTGGGGTTTCCCCATCTTGACTCACTTTCCCCACAACCCACACAGCAGCTGCAGAAACATTACTATATTACTGCAGGGTCTAGTTTGGATCAGGACCACAGTGTAGAAGTGGAGTCAACCTTTTCAGCCATTCTGTTTTTGCAAGCAGAAACAGTCCTGTTTTGACCAATTGTGGAGTGGTACAGGAACTCTGACTCAACTTGTGGACAAACATATATCTTTTGAACTAAAGTCAGTTTCTTTCTTGCCTAAGATTCCATTATATATTAAAATAATAGTGTTGTAACTCCTTCTCACTGTGTCCCACACCAAACTCAATCTCATGTTCAGGGATTCAGGCAAGTTAGGCAGTCACAATTCACCATCCATCTAGTCTCTGTCTAGTCTCATGAGCCCCAACCATACTACACACAGTGTCTTCCCAGAGACTTCAATAGATAAGACAGCCAGTTCCCTAAATTCACTACCCCTCACCCAGCTACTACCCATGGTTGGAGTAAGGGAACTCGGTATTTATTTCCTATATACACTGCCACTATTTAGTTCATTAATTTAATTTAATTTATTCAATTTATACTCTGCCCTCCCCACACCAGTGGGCTCAGGGCGGATCACAACAAGGCTTAAAACAGATTAGATACCTTAGTCGTGACCAGAATGACTTGTGTGTGTTGTTTGCCCCCCCATTTGGAATGAAGAGGCAGACGCAAGAGTTGGGAAATAAAGGGCCACTTTATTAAATTACAACAATATAACTGTCAACACGGCAAGGGCCTAACTAGCAGTACAGGTCAGGCCTTGGGGTCACTCCTGGACCTCTGCCCTGACCTGTCTGGATGAGCTCCCACTTTCCCGGGTGTGAGCCATCCATGCGCATGGCTCAGATGTGGCCTGGTCAGGCAAAGTGATTCCCCCCTTAAAGCTCCCCCACCAAGCCATGAAGCTGGGGGAGAACTGGCTTGTCCAGAGGTTTCCCACCAAGCAGTCTGTCCTTGCAACTGGGCCTTAAAACAGCCAGCTGCTCCTGACAGACCACATTTCCACACCAATGGGGATATGCAAAGGGGGCTCACTGGCCTGCTGATTTTCCCCAACTTCTAACATGCCAGAAGCAGCTCCAAAAAGAACCACCTTAAGCCAATTGCCTCTCCATACAAACAGTGCAAGGTAGGCGAAATACTCCTCATCCTGTTGCCAATTGTGGGAAAAGGAGAAAAATTCCTACTTGGCCCCATGAACAGCGACTGGCTAAAGCTGCACTGACATAGGGTGAGGTGGGTGGGCCAAGCACAACATGTGAACGAGATGCTGAGGGGTGGAACAGCCTTATAAGGCCTCCTGCTCCACCCCCTCCACCGTTCCTGGATGGCTGGGAAAGCACCACTGCCTCCTCTTCCTTCAGGGAGGCAAATTGCAGCGCCCAGCTGAAGCAGATGCTGCCGCCAGCCAGGAGTACCATATGTCTCTAAGGCAAAAAAAAAAGGAGGGGGAGGGCTCCTCCAAACTAGTCAATCAAACAAAACGGGTAGAAAACCACACATGGAGAGATCTCCCAACATGGCAGCTGAGTGAGGCTCAGATTTGTAGGCTGTCCTGTTTTTCTGCTTTCTGGGTTATTTATAACCAGGTCTCTTTATTTATAACTGGTCTCTTTATCTCATAAGAGATTCCCATGCGAGCGATACCGGGCTGATCTGGGGGGTTTTGGACTCTTTAATTAGAGTTGAATTCTTTCTGGCTCCTGCAGACGCATGAACATCTTTGCAGAAGCAGAACTGTACATGGTTGGGATGCTAAAATGAAGCCGACTTGGGACTTGTAAATGTTTTTCTCATTGTGCTAGGACCTCTCTTCTTTTCTTTTTTACTTTTTCAACCTTCTTTAAAAGGAAGTTTTGAACTCTTATTTTTTTTCTGTCTGGATGTTCATCATTTTTTTAAAAAAATATGTCTCTGTGTAAAGGAATTGTGAACTGCATTTATCTTTTGCTCTTTAGATGAATAATATCTGGCAAAAAAACTCTCCATCCTTCTAGAAAAGTAAGAAATATTTACAGAACTATTTTAATTACATCTGGGAAACTAGCCAGCTTTGGGAGTTCTGTTTTCTTCCCTCTTTTGACTTTAATATATGATTTGTTTCATCCTCACTTGCCTTTTCTGAGAAGAAATAAAGATGGAGCTGATTTCTAAACCATTTGGAATATTGGATTACTGGATTAATTTGGGATTATAAAATATCTAGAAAAATAACCTAAAGAATTTAAGGTTATAGTAACAAAGATAATTTTCTAATTTGAATTTAACTACGAGTTCATCTTGAATTCAACTTGAGCTTAACTACCAGATTATCTTGCTTTTAAATATATATTGTGGAATTAGAACTGTTGCTTTATGCCTTTTAATCTTTTTTTACTACTGAACCAATCCCTGATTCTATCGGAAGGCGGGGGCGAGGGGAAATATGGCCAAATACTGAATGTTTTGCAATTTTGTTGTCCATGTATACTAAACTTTGATGTCACAATTTGACTGAAAATGATAGTCTCACTACTCAATCACCATCTACTGGCCTGAAGATAGAACTGACTTTTATGGAAAGAGCAGATTTTTTGATGTATCAGGTGAAGAGGAATTCAAGTGCCCAATATGGATGTAACAAGAAGGGCCAAAGTTGAACCAACTCCAGAAATAATAATCCTTTCTCTTTGAGTAAAATGGAAATTTTGTTTAATGAAATAAAGCAACACTATAAAACTGTTTTAATTCAGATCCAACAAGTGGATGAGGAGATTCAAGAACCAGTTTTGGAAGATAAGAAATTATTAAACCAGTTCGTCAATTCATCTATTCAACTACAACTAAGTGATCAGACTGTGCAAGGATTTTTTATTGGATCAAGAGAAGATTGACAGAAGATAATCGTATGTCTATTAACAAATCCTGACTGGAGAAATGGAACCTGGAAAATGGAATTCAGGAGAAATAATTTGGGCTTTTGCAGAACAAGTGAGATTCTGAATTTCATGGACTTAAAGAGTGTATATAGTTGGTCAATATGAGTGTCACGGGCTGGGCCAGCCCAAGCAGGGTGGTCCAAGTCCAAGCACCAATACAAAGCCCAGGGGGAGTTCAAGAGTCGAAAGCCCAGTCCAGTCCATAGTCAGAGCCCAAGGTAAGCACCAGGAAGTGGGTCCAGAATCCAAAAGCTAGGTCAAGTACAGTCCAAGGTCAGTTACCAATGGCATCAGGTCTAGAGGCAGGCACGAGCAAGGTACACAGAGTGGTTGCAGGTAGTGTAACACTTTGCTTCCACACCTGGTGCTTCCTCCACATTGGCTTTTATAGCCAGGCATGGTTTGCAGCCAGCTGCTGGGGCTTCACCCTGATGTTACTCATCATCACTCTCCAGCAGCTGGTGTTGGCTCAGCAAGCGAGCACTGCACTCTTTCCTGTAGCTCTAGCCTCTGCCTTTGTCTGCAGCGCTCTCTGGGCGTGGGTGAATCTGGGGGAGTGGAAGCCAACACCCCTGTGGTGTTAGAAGTCCCTAGCTGAGCTTCCCCTGTGGGTTTAGGGCTTGAGTACCAGTGGTTCTGTCGCAGTTGCTGGCTGTGAACTCTGATTGGCCTCTGCTAAGTCAGGGCTGGCTACACATAGCTCCTCTTCTCCTTAGGAGTCCTCACTATCACTGAGCCCAAACTGGGACATGACAATGAGACTATCTGAAGGCTCAAGGGGACTTTGATCCAGGAGGCCTGTTCTGACGAGATGATCCAATGATTATATGGCTCTGTGGAAGCTGACTGAACTCTGCAATCAAATTAGGCATATAATTTAGAAGGAAATATGAAGAAAAGGGGCACAAATTGAGACTGAGGGGGAGATTTATAATAGAGTAAAACATAAAATGTTCAGGGGTCTTCTTCTATGATGATGATTATTAAATATCTTATTCAGAAGCATTAGAGTGGTGATGGAAAAGTAAACTTACCTTAAAGTTTATAGATTTTTATATCTCTAAATATGGTGATTTATACAATTAGATACTAATTGGGTTATTATTTTGCTTTACATGGTTATAAGGTTTTTTTGGATGTTGATAATGAAATAATGAGCACAAATGGAGATTGAGGAAGTGATTCATTTTAAGACCTATATATTTTGTTATAGTATAATCAAAACTAAAATAGACTAACAGTTTATTTTATTTAATACTCTTAACAGTTACAAAAATAGTTAAATTGATAAGCTAAGATATTAAACTTTATTTAAAAGCATTATAGGGATGATGGAGGGGGAAATTTACTTTGAAGTTTATATATTCTGGTATTTTTAACCATTACAGTTTATTTAATTACTCTTTTGTATGTGTTTTCCTTTTGTATGTTGGGATGAAATTTTTCCATCTATATAATAGTTATATAGATTAATAGTTAAAATTTAAATAGTCAAACTAACAAACTGAATAATAAATTAACACACCAAATTCTTTTCTTTTTTCATAGGTTGAATATAATGCTTAATATAAAATGTTTACGTAGAGGTGTAAAAGTATGATATTCAGTTTGGTTATATACTGTGTTTATATCTCTTCTGTTATTCAATTCTATTTTATATATTTTTTCTCTTATAGCTTAATGTATCCAGTATAAGGTTCTATGCACTTTCTATTGCTATTGTGTTTTTTTACTTCTATTTCTAAATATATATTTTTTTAAAAAAAGAACCACATATGGAGGGAAAAGCACATCTGAGCAATAAAAATAATCAATGTGCAATTTTACTCTTTATAAATGTGATATGACCATATTAAGCATAAAGTGACAAAGTGCTATATACCGTATCCATAAACAATCATAAACATAGTGGACACATGAGTAAAGAACATTCCACTCACTGAAAACCCAAAGAGTAAACGGGCATCTAGTATAAAGCGCATATGCAACAACAATACAGTACAAGCCGCCAATATTCTGTACAATATCAATTATTTACAAAACAACCACATAGTCTTTATAGTCCAACAGGTGCAGAAGAAGAGTCAAGACCAGGGGAGATGTCCAAAATGTTAGTTCCAACAGTAGAAGGTAAGTTGATTAATGTTGTTCTCTTGTGTTTATCTTTATAGGTGGTACCATTCAAGTTCGGACGTCAAGAAGACGCTATCCTCCCACCCGTGCTATTCAACCCCTATATAAAAACTTTAGGAGAACACATTCATAGCTATAGAATTGGATGCTATCAATATGCAATGACACCCAGCTCTATATCTTGCTATCAAAATCACCGTGGGATGCAGTAGAAATATTGGGTAGCTGCCTAAAGGCTGTGGTCAAATGGCTGAAAGCACACAAACTAAAATTGAACCCAGACATGGTGGGAGTGATAATAGTTGGGAAGGCAGAGATCTTGAAGGAGATAGTACTCCCCACTTTTGGTGGAATTAGTCTGACCCTTGCAGACTCAGTTAAAAGCCTAGGGGTTATATGGGATTCAGTGCTACTTCTAGAAAAGCAAGTTAAGGCAGCTACCAACAATGCTTTCTACAACCTCAGTCTAGCCTGGAAAATGGCCCTCTACTTCAACACAGCTGATCTGGCTGCCTGGATGCATAGTAACATCGAGCCTTTATTTATTTATTTATTTATTTATTTATTTATTTATTTATTTATTTATTTATTTATTTATTTATTTATTTATTTATTTATTTATTTATTTATTTATTGGATTTTTAGCCCTCCCTCCCCGAAAGCAGGCTCAGGGCGGGTTACAATAATAAATAAAGTACAATAGGTAAAACCAATAAAATAGCACCTTGACTACTGTAATGCACTGTACAGAGATTTCCCCTCTAAGTTGAATTGAAGGCTCCAGTTTGTACAGAAAAAATTGCAGCTCAATTATTATCAGGAGTTAGGAGGAGCATGAATATTACTCCCATTCTCCAGTCATCCCTGCAGAATGTCACTGGACCTAACAATACCAGATACACCATCTCACGTTCATTCACTTGTTCATCTTCTTATGTTATATAGATTATCAGTGTTACATAGGCTATCAGTAATGCCCTTCCACTCTCTACATTGCATAAAAAAGGGCAAAAGAATAAATGGACATAAATCTGACATTAGAAATCACAGTACTCAAAAACCAGTGGGAGAACATTTTAATCTTCCAGGATATTCCATTGCTAATCTAAAAGTGGCTGTCCTCAAACAAAGAGGCTTCAAGAGCAGATTCAATATGAGCTTGCTAAACTTGAGTTCATTTACAATGGAACTCCTGGTGCCAAAGACAGACATAGGATTCTTATCTCCCTAGATGCTAATTTCTCCTTTAATGAAGCTGCATTGTACTTTTACATCCTGACTTCCTTCTTTTCTTCACCCCACCCAGCTCCTGACTGGGATATAAAAGCTCAGAGATCTCCACTGCTCCCTGTTTCTGAAGAAGAGAACTTTAACTCTTGAAAGCTTATACCCTGAAAATCTTGTTGGTTGCTAAGGTGCCACTGGACTCAAATCCTGCTGTTCTACTGCAGACCAAGAAGGCCGAAGCTACCTTTCTTAGGATTCCTTGCACTAAGGATGCTGCTGTTGCAACATATAAGGCACCCTAACACAGAGAGTGAGCAAGAGAGACAGCAAGGTGAGACCTTGTTGCCTCAGCTACCAACCTCACCCCACCTCTAAGCAACTCTTGAGGATTGAAAAGGGGAAGAAGGGAAGCGGGGGTCTATGGATTCTTAGAGGATGTGTGGGATCACCAGGTGGGAGATTCAATGAACAGCAAAACACATTCATTTTTACAATTTTATTTTCCTCCCAAGCACTAATAAAATATTGCAAAAAGCAAGTGTAAATTGAAGCAAGCTAAGGTGAGTTAGTCTATCACTGCTTTTCCTGTGATAGCCCTACATCATGTTTAGGACTTCAATAAGGATGAAAGATTTAGAGGATCCATGAAGATAAATGTTTCCCATTTAATAACAGTGCACTAAGATAATATTCTTTGACCATTAAGAAAGTGGGAACATCCCATTAAGTTTAATTGGAATTAAGTGAGCACAGCCAGCATCAGGCCATCTAAATGTTATAATCATTACACCCTTCTTCAGGCATGCCTTTCCAAATATAGGGGCTGATCTGTTCATCCTGTATCAATCTAAATGGAGTTTATGCTGAAATCGCTGTTGGTGGATTGCATGTATGAAACAATAGATTCCTATCAGTATTACAAACAAATTCAAACTGCACATTTTTATCCTGCCCTCCCCTTGAGAAGCACACCATTCGTCTCTCTTCCATTTTATCATCACAACATATGAAATAAGTTAGATACATTATAGAATACATAGTCACAAGTGCCTAATTCAGTGCCTAATTCACAGTGCCTAATTCATAGTCTAACTGTGGCACACAAAGAAGACAGGTTTTAGCTTCTCCCATCTGCATTATTTTCCTGACCTGTAATGTTCAGGGGGTGTGCTATTTGGTCTACTGCAGAAATTCACATGTATTCATAGGTTTGCTTGAGAGGCCAAATAGCACCCCTCCCCTGATAGTTTCAGATCAGGAAAATTGGGGGGAGGCAGAAGCAGCTCCGCATGTACCACATGTAATCTGAATTGGGCACCGCACACAGAGGAATTGAAGAGAACCTGCAAGTCACATGTGATTGTTACCTGCGGAGTGGGAACTCTAGACGCAACCTTTGTATTTTGAAATGTGGCTATAAACTGCAATTTATATCTTCCTGGTTTGATGCCCATGCTTCGCTACGGTATTTAACTACTTTAAATCCAGTTATAATATTTATGGGTAACGTTTTTGGTTTGGGGGGGCAGGTTGAGTTTGTTTTGTAGTATAATAGCATAATACCCAAGCTTTACAAAAGTGTTTGAATAAAGCAAAGCATGTTGATGCCTAAAACTGATGAAGTGAATTTCAAAATGTAACATTTATTGAAGAGATTTTTAAAAGGAAAAGATTGCAGTGCAAGAAATAAAGTGAAAAATACGTACAACCTTATTTTTCTACTGAAGGACCTCTTTGTAGACCTCATTGGTGGTTTTCCCCCGCTTTGGAGTTCCCGCTTTGAGGAGAAGCTTGTGGGCTTGGAAGCCAGGAGGGTTGAGCATGTTGAGGAACTCCACAGGGTAGAGGATCGCATCATCCATTTGCACCACTGAGTCCACAGATCTGTACTCCATTTCTGCCCCTTCGAGGGAGTTAAGTTGTGTTTCATTAATGATGGGAGCCTTGTCTTTCTTGGGGGTCAGAGTGGCACACTTGCACAGCCCATCCATGGACTTCTCCATGATAGTGACAATATCAGGGTATATTGTGGCTGTTAGGTCTGCTAGGGTCATCACTACTGTGCCCAGGCCTGCAGGGATGGTCTCCTTTCCCTTGGACTCAGGACTTGCTGGTACTTGCCCACTGCTGCTCAGTGCACTGAAGGAGTACGATGTGCGTATTTCTTTGCCGCATCTCTAAGTTGCTTTCTCCTTTTATCATCGGTATATCTTGCACAACGTCTGCCAGGAGGCTTCCTGGGGGCAGTAAGAGGTGACGGCTGAAAGATGTGTGAGGTGGAGTTGGACTGTGGGAGGGGTGGTATGGTGGGACCTTTGGCAGGTTCATATGAGAGGTTCACATTGAAATGACCCCAGGAAAGGTTGTGCACCATCTCTCCATGAACATTTAAAAACTCAGCTGCCATACTGATTTTTATATAAAATCCCTTTTCAGGAGTCTTGTACTGTCTTTCTTCAACTGTCTGCAGTTTCCTTGACCTAATTTTTACCTCAGAAAACAGTTCCACAGCTGACCCATCAGCCTGCCAGCTGCACAGGAAAGCCAGGCCCCATAGGGAAATTGGCAAACCTAGAGGGGAGGTGTATTTTTACCTCAGGACACATTCAATGACTGGGAGTCATTGAATGTGTCCTGAGTACTGCATGTGTCCTGCATACTGTTTAGAATGTCGAGATGATGACCAATCAAGGCTGAGTTGGCAGTTGGCAGGGGGAGGGGGATGAGCAGCCTTCTAGCGACACAGGGAAGTTATATCCCCATGGGAAAACACATGTAACCCCTTTTTACCCCCTTAGGGGGTGAATTTCTTAAAATCCCTTCTCAGTGAGCTTCTACACCACAAAAGGAATGTCCTCCCCAAATTTCAGGTTTCTAGGTCCAGGTGTTTGGGCTGGGCGTTGATGAGTCAGTCAGGACACTTGTCTTTATATATACAGATGATCAACTTGGCAGTAGGAGGAAAATGACAGCTAATTCGGTATCACACCAATGTGCTATGTCACTTCAAGCACAAAACTGAAAGCGACATAATCAATGCTACACTCTTAAGATTAGCTTCAGACTCTATGGTGAATTCTCCCAACAGGATGCCAGCTAGTGTTCAATTACACTTTTAAAGCTGAGGCAAAATATTATCATGTTAAATTCTAGCATGTTATACTTCCTGTAGATAGGTGTCTTCATTGGAACAAAAACAAGCAGTAATTGCATCTTAAAACTATAGACAGTGGTAACTCAGCATATTTTGATGACAAGCAATGGACTCTTTTATTTAGGATGTGTAAAATCAGACAAAGCCTTCCTTGTTTGCTGTCTTTCTATGAAGATATTTGTGCAGCAACTGTTCCTGTCTAAAGAATAAAGCATTTCCACTTTGAAGGAGTATGGGGGTATAAGGCTTTAATGACATTTTATGTTTTTATTATATTTTGTAAACTGCCCTGGGCACTTTTCTGGATAGGCAACTAGGGTTGTCAGGTCTCTGTAAGGCTTTAAGACATACAGAGAGTAATTCCTTTCAGATTGCTAATTGTTCAGAAATGATTGAAGCACTGTAGTCTGTAATTCCAGAGACATCCAGGCCCCAGCCACTGGCAACCCCTTAAGCAATCGGAGCAGAGACGGGGACTCCAGTGTCACACCAGGACACTGACCTCATGTCCAGAAAACAACCAGAAGTGATGCCATTGGATGCTGTAGAAGTCACAATAGTGCTGTGGTAAAACCATAGCTGACGGAAGTGACATCAACATGCCAGCATGCGCCCCAGTCTGCCCCCCACCTTTCCTTTCACCACTGCTTCAGATGCCAGTGGACAAAAGAACAGGTTGGCAACCCTGACCTTTCTGGTGATCACCTGCCTTGCCTCCAAAGGTGCAGGAACACAAAACAGGGCTTGTAAGAAAGATCTTAGCTGGCAGGCTGGAAAATATGAGAGGAGGATTCAGTATTGTTAACCATTTTCCCCTCGCTGTTGTTTACAATGATACCTTTCTGTATACTTTTTGTTCTAGTCTTAATTCTTGAACTATTCATTTAAGATTTCTATTACTGATGCTTCAGCTTTTCTCTTTCCTATTTGTGTTTTTCAAAGTTATGACACCACAGAGCAAATGCTCCAAATCTAGACCGTTATTTTCAACATCAAGAAGCAATCAGAATACTGATCTTACAGATAGTTTTGATGCATTGCTATTTAGTTTTTGAGAAGGAGCAGTAGCTAAGAAGAAAAAGTAATTCAGTTGATATGTCTGTCAGAACATTTGGAGTTTCTGTGCACAGCATTCTTATTTTCCATCATTGCACCATCTCAAACTTTGGGAGGACTTTCTGATATTTTTTTTTTATTTTGCTGGGTTTCAGCTAATAGGCTGGACAAAAATGTTGCTTGAGCCCAGTGGCGGGCATGTAGGAAAGATGTGGGGACAATGGCTGTGGTCACATTTTTTTTCCTTCTTATCAATAAAGCACAAGAGTACTATTAGCTTTTGGGCAGTCATTGGGTGCCCCATATGGAGGAGCCAATCCCAATGGTTGCTGGAGAAGGTATTTGAGGTTTGCCCTGCTGTCTGCAGCAGGCTTTTGCTCTAAGCTGGCCCACCCACACTCCCTATGGATAATGTGGGGTTATCTGGTTGCCTTTTGAAGGGCTGAGCAGAAATTTTGCAGGCTGTCTTCAAATTGTCCTGGAAATACCTGTTCCATGTGTTTTGGTAAGTTGTGGTACTCTCTAATTAGGCCTGATCTTAGGTAGGAGTAAGATATGGCTCACTCCCAAATTAGCCCATTAGTTGCTTGACTGGGAAGGGAACATCCATGATGGAGGAGCAGCATCAACCACGCTCTCAGTGGCTGCAGGGGCATGTGGAGGAAAGTAAGGAATAACACATCTCAGCATTGTGTTTTATGTTCAGATTAGCATCAACAAAGCAAGAGGTTACTCTGGGTAAGTTTGGTGCCAGGGTGAATTTCCCCCAAATGCTGGAAGTTGTAGTAAGTTGCTTCTTAGCAGCAACTTGCAATAATTTAGGAATGTTTAAATGATGTAGACCTGTCATTCATAAACTAATCATCTCATAGACTGATGTACAGGTGTTTTGTGTCCTTATTTGATGGTACTGGTACAAATTAGACAGATTATTGCACTGATTTCCAAATCTGACTTGCTTTAATTCAGACCCTGATAAAGTTTTTAAGATGACAAAATAACTCAGTCCAGCTGTGTTTGCATAGCCTTGCTTTGGTATTTCCTTTCCAGCCTATATCTGACCTCACCACATCAATCTCCTCCCAACAGTTACTACACAGGAATGATACCCAAAAGATATTTACAATCCCTTCTTTCCCACTTCTGTAATGTCTTGTATTTGTATTTTTTCCCCTTACATCTTCATCAGGATACCTAAGTGGTGCCTAAAGTTAATATGAGTAGAAATGTAATAATTGGTTTGCTCTCCTCCAAGCCTAATCAGTGTTCTCCTTTTATTTTAAAGGTAAACTGCATCATTGCCCATTGTGTCAATGAGGTTTAGGGCCTTTGTATCACTCTCAGCAATTCTGTATCCTTAAATCAATTTGCAAATTCTTGCCACTTTGCTCAGGTTTGTCAAAACAAATTATTTCTTTTCATTAGTTACTATCTGGACACAGACCTTATTCTTGTTTGGGCAATGCTGCTATGGTTATCTAGCAACCACCACCATGGCAACTGTTTTTCTTAAAGCTACAGACACTTATATTACAGGGATACCAAGACTCCGGCGCCAGATGGATCCAAATGGCTTTCTGATGGCTCTAAGGGAATTACATGCCCTGGTTGACCTCTGGAATGAGGAAATGGCCTGGACAGTTGATGTGAATGCTCTCAGGCACCCTCTCCCAAGTGTTCGAGCCCAGATAGCCCCTTGGTGTACTGAGTGGCTCTGGTTAGGACAAGGGAGACAGCTAGAGTGACAGTGAAGGAAGTAGATTTGCTATGTCCCCACTGGGAGTGGGGGAATCCCCACCCCCACCTGCCACCCCGCAGCCCCACTTACCTGGCTGATGAAACCTCCAAATGGGGATTTTTTTACTTTAGCACATCTCACAGCTCTTCCTTTGTGCTGGAAAACCATATAATTTTCCAGTCCAAGGAAGGGACTGTGTGGTGCACTGAAGCTAAGTCAATGGGATGGTGAAGAGGGAGAACATGGGAGGAAAGTGCCTGCTGCTCCCCACACCCCCACTTTGGCCCCTTGGGCCCCTGGCAACCCTAGAGGAAGACAGGGTGAATCTCATAAGAGACAGGTGAAAGCTCATTTTACAGCAGCAGCAGTGATAGTGGCAAAGAAACATTTTAAATCCACTATTTGCATCTGCAAAGTGTAGATCTCTGGAGCTCTTCTAGAGGGCCAAATGCATGTTAGGCTCTGGCCAGCAGGAAGAGTTGTGGGAGGCGTTGGTGTATAGAGACTCAGCATCTATGGTTGCCAAAACAGTGTTACCTGGTAGATTATCAACTGATTGTACTTTTCTCAGAAGTGTATAGTGTGTCACTGGACACTGAGGGCATGGGGACTGAGAATGCAGTCCATGTACCCAGAAGCCAAGCTTGTATAGGAGACACCAAATAAAGTTGATTAATCGTATTTATTTCTCCGATCTGATGTTCAGCTGCCTTTCTTACATGTTCTTACAGTAGTATAATTATCACGCACATGCACAAATACATAGTAGAATTTTCTACATCCCATATGGAATTATTCTTTTACATTATAATGTAAAAGAATGTTTTCTTGCTGTGTATGAAAAAGAGGCAATAATTAGCTTCTGACCATCTGCAAATACAGCACCGACAGATGAATCCACTTGTTAGACAACATGCTAATATGCGATAAAGAACTCATAGTCACCCCAAATCTATTCACACATTTGCCTGCTTCAATATGAAAGACTTAAATGTTTCCTG
Source organism: Eublepharis macularius (assembly GCF_028583425.1). Lineage (NCBI taxonomy): Eukaryota > Metazoa > Chordata > Lepidosauria > Squamata > Eublepharidae > Eublepharis > Eublepharis macularius. Next base: position 74,354,502 of record NC_072797.1, read on the forward strand.
GAAAAATCTTGTTAAAGTGGCTCTTTGAGTGCAGCACTCACTCAGTTGAGTGTTTCCCCCAGCCTTTATGCTGGGAGATGCTGAGGATGAGAGTGTCACAAGACAGCTTAGCTCTACAAGATAAAAACCTCATAAATCTTTGTTTGGGCTTTAAAAGAAATGCACTAGTTTCTCCCCGTTCCTTATGTGCATTATGATTAGGATAGGGCTGTCCTTGTAATGGACATAATGAAATGGGGAATCCGGAAGGTGCAGCCCTCCACCATCACTTGCCCAAGTTTTCTTGTAGCTATTTCTCTCTTTGTATTGGGCAGTCCTTTAACTGGTAATGCTGAAGCCAGGCATGTCTCTGTTTGGCTTTATTAAATAAGCACTGGAGACCAATTCCTTTCATTGTAAAGTTTAAATTATAGTGGTTTAGATAGCTAATTCTCATCTTCTCATTATGGTGCGGTTGGGCTTTACAGCTAACTGGCAGAAAATAAGTTAGCTACAAAGGCTAGACCCAATTTATAAACTGCTGGTCCAGACTACCATGGTGCTATGCTGACACAGTGATTCATATTGGGTGTTAGGGTATATAATTGGTCCAAGTGATTGGGCTGGCAGGCTGCACAGGGAGCTTGCCTGCTCTACCACCTAGCCTTCTGCTTTCACTGCTAATACAAGTACCAAAGTCAACTACCAGAAGAGAAGATGCATCCACATTCTAGAAGCAGCCAGCAGGACAAATGACCAGGTTCATAAACTTCAGTGGACTTAGAAGGGTATAACTGCTTTGGATGCTGCTCTATATGTGGAAGAATGCCTGCATGTGTTTTGAGTACTTGTGCTTTTATGACCGGTTGCTTTGCATAGGCTTAGAATACCATGCTGTGAATTCAGTTTTTAAATATAGCTCACTTTCTTGAGAGAGCTGCCTCCATGAATTTTAAGATTTTTGCTATGGATTCATTTATTATATTTTGAAGTAGATAATCTCAGCATCAGCGTTACCAATTTTTATATGGATAAATAGATTTTTCAGAATATGTTCCTAATGCCTAATACTTAATTACTTAAAAACATACCGCACACGTGTGTTATATATGTGAGTAAATGCACAAACTATAGTGCTCTTACCTGTTTGAGTTATAAGTCCTTCAATCCTTAATTTGTGCTTGTGGCAGAGTAAGAATCTAGGTTGTGGTAGGTTTATCTTATTGGCTTATTATCATATATGGATATATTGCTTGGTGTGAGTTTTAAACATATGACATAGCTGTGTAGATGCATGGAGTGTTTTCAGCTGGCTCTGGGCTTTTATTTCTCAGGCACATGGTTGCGACTTCTTTAACCCACTGGACTTTACCTTTTGAACCCACTGGCCCTGCTCATGAGTGGACCCAGCCATTTGCCAGATTTGTCTTCTATCAGTGCCATGCTAAGCATATCTTCTCAGAATCCTACTCAAATCTATTAAATGGGATTTATTCCCAGGAAAGAGTTCTTAGGATTGTACTGTTAGAGTTAGCCACCCTAGGTTTAGTTCAGTACTCTAAATACTACAGTGATGTATAGGAAAGAAAAGATTACATAGATTAAAACTGGGAACATTTTTCATAGTTGTTTGAAATAATGGGGAAATAAATCAAGCTTTTTGGCTTCTTTTTTCATATACAGCAGCCTAAATGGTACACTTTTAAAAAAATCTTCACATCACAGAGTAATGTAAATATTCTTGTTCCATTCAAATGTAAATGAAATTCTAAATGCAATTTCCAACATAATTGTTTTAATAGGAACAATCTAGATTTAAGTAAAATATTGTATATACTTTACGACCCTTCAAAGCATTCTTATAAATTAACAGCATCACTAACTCAAAAATTTTATCCAAACTCCAATACACTGAAATTAATGCAAACTGTGGCAATGACTTAATTAATGCCATGTTTTAAAAATCAAGTCTCTGGTGCGTACAGTGTGAATATTTAGCCAAAATATAGCTATGGACTTTGGAACTGAAAAAATGTGTAATGTTATCAATAAAACAAGGGAAGATTACTGAGTAGGATAGCATACAACTAGTGGATGGAAACAATAAAAATACAAATATTTGGATAGAACCTAATGATACTCAACATATTATAGTGAAAAAAATGACTTGTGCTGAGTACATAAACAGGGTCCGACAAATACTCCAGTCAAAATTGAACGATGGGAATATAATTTATGCTATAAACACCTGGGCCATACCAGTGATTCAATACTGTGCTAGAATTATAGCTTGGATACAAGACAAATTGGATACACTAGATTACAAATCTAGGAAAATCGTGACAGCTAATCATGCCCTACATCATTGAAATAACAAATATTGACTTTAATTGCCATGAAGTAATGGTGGCCAAGGATCATTACAAGTAAAACAAAAAATAGAAGAAAAGAGGTACTGAATGATAACATCAAAATCAGGAAAGAAAATGGCTGACATTTACAGAGAAGGAATAATTAAAGTTAAGGGAAGAAAGGATGAATACGGAAAGAAACACTAAAAACTATGGAGGCAAGGCAAAGTAAGCCACTACATGGTCAATGCATGAAGAATACTAAAGGTAAAGTTGACAAGAGTAACAACTGGAAAGTGTAATGCAAGGAATGTTGAAAAAAGAGACAGAATGACTTATATTATCCCCACAAGAACAGGCATTAAGAACCACTTGCAAGAAAGCAAAACTTGAAAAGGTCACAAATGACACCAAATGTAGATCATGTAATTAAGTGGATGAAACAGTTGACCACCCACTGATGAGTTGACCAGCTCATCAGTGGGTGTAGTAAAATCAGACAAACTGACTATTAAAAGCACCATCATAAAGTAGCTGCAGTGCTGAATTTTAATTTATGCAACAAGTACAAGCTACCATCTGCAAAATACTGGTGGGAACATACTGGTGGTGAGAAAGTTGCTGCAAATGAGAAAATTAAGATCTTGTGTGATTTCAAAATCCAAATAGATAAGAAGTTAGAACATAATACTCCAGATATTATTGTGGTTGAAAGTTAAACTGACCAATGTGGCAATACCAGGTGACAGTCAAACTGAAGAAAAAGAGATTGAAATGATAACAAAATATCAAGATCTAAGATATGAAGTTCAGTGTCTCTGGGAGAAACATACAATGGTTATTCCAGTAGTAATAGGAGCACTCGCTGTGATTCCGAAAGGACAACCTAAATATCTAGGTGATATCACCATAGAGAAGATAACAATTGGACCATTGCACAAACAGATGCACTACATGGAACATGCACATACTAAGGCGATACCTCACTGACTTCTAGATTCTTAAATAAAATTCAAGTCAGTGAAGGACCAAAAATTCCAGCCTAAACATCTGGTAGACTATGGTGATGATGATGATGATGATGTGGTGGTGGTGGTAGTAGTAGTTGTAGTAATGCCTTGTTAAAACAATAAACACAATCCAAATAAAGTGAAAACTTAAGTTTCTACAATAGAGGAGGGCTATATATAAAGTAAATACAATGACAATGTCTGAGTTAAGCATATATGTAACTATTTCCCATTGTGATACTCAGAATATAAAGGCATTTAATTTAATTTGGATGCTCCTAATGGTTCACATTAACCATCATCCAGCACAAAGTTTAGTGCATTAAACAGTGAAATCAATGTGATTAATAGTGCTAAATCTGTGCCAGATTGTTACCATTACATACAAATTCTCAATATAAGAACATAAGAACATAAGAGAAGCCATGTTGGATCAGGCCAATGGCCCATCCAGTCCAACACTCTGTGTCACACAGTGGCCAAACCCCCCAGGTGTCATCAGGAGGTCTGCCAATGGGGAAGGGACACTAGAAGCCCTCCCACTGATTGCCCCCCCGAAACACCAAGAATACAGAGCATCACTGCCCTAGACAGAGAGTTCCATCTATACCTTGTGGCTAATAGCCACTGATGGACTTCTGCTCCATATGTTTACCCAATCCCCTCTTGAAGCTGTCTATGCTTGAAGCTGCCACCACCTCCTGTGGCAGTGAATTCCATGTGCTAATCACTCTTTGGGTGAAGAAGTACTTCCTTTTATCCTTTCTAACCCGACTGCTCAGCAATTTCATTGAGTGCCCACAAGATCTTGTATTATGAGAAAGGGAGAAAAATACTTATTTCTCTACTTTCTCTATCCCATGCATAATCTTGTAACCTCTATCATGTCACCCCTCAGTCATCGTTTGTCCACACGCCCCAAGCACTTTAACTTTTCTTCATAGGGGAAGTGTTCCATCTCTTTAATCATTCTAGTTGCCCTTTTCTGCACTTTTTCCAGTGCTATAATATCTTTTTTGAGGTGTGGTAACCAGAATTGATTTATACAGGGGCATTATGATACTAGCTGATTTGTTTTCGATTCTCTTCCTAATAATCCCCAGCATAGTGTTGGCCTTTTTAAATTGCTGTTGCACACTGTATCGATATTTTCAGTGAGTTATCTACCATGACTCCAAGATCTCTTTCTTGGTCAGTCTCTGCCAGTTTGGACCCCATCATTGTGGGATTTTTGGCCCCAATGTGCATTGCTTTGCACTTGGCCACGGTGAACCTCATTTGCCATGTTGACGCCCACTCACCCAGCCTTGACAGATCCCTTTGGAGTGCCTCACAATCCTCCCTGGTTCTCACCACCCTGATCAATTTAATGTCATCCGCAAACTTAGCCACTTCACCGCTTACTCCCAACTCCAAATCATTAATGAACAAGTTAAAAACCACCGGACCCAATACTGAGCCCTGTGGAACCCCACTGCTTACCACCCTCCACTGTGAATATTGCCCATTTTATACTCACTCTCTGTTTCCTATTCATTAGCCATTTTTTGATCCACAAGAGGACTTGTCCGTTTACCTCATGACTATTGAGCTTTCTTAGAAGCCTTTGATGAGGAACTTTGTCAAAAGCTTTCTGGAAGTCCAGGTAGACAACATCTATTGGTTCCCCCTTGTCCACATGTTTGTTCACTCCCTCAAAGAACTCTAACAGGTTCGTGAGACAAGATCTTCCCTTACAGAACCCATGCTGAGTCTTCCTCAATAGCTTTTGTTAATCAATGTGCCTACTAATTCTCTCTTTAATAACGGTTTCCTCCAACTTACCCAGTATTGACGTTAGACTGACTGGCCTGTAATTTCCCGGATCTCCTCTGGAACCCTTTTTAAAGATGGGAGCAACATTAGCTACCTTCCAGTCCTCAGGAATGGAGGTGGATGTTGATGAAAGGTTACATACCTTTGTCAGGAAATCCACAAATTTCACATTTGAGTTCTTTCAGAACTCTTGGATGTATGCCATCTGGGCCTGGTGATTTGTTAGTTTTTAAATTGTCTATCAGTCATAAGACCTCCTCTCTCCTCACCTCAATCTGACTCAGATCTTTCAACACTCCTCCCGAAATCAGTGGTTCTGGAGTGGGCAAGCACCTCTCATCTTCTCCAGTGAAGACAGAGGCAAAAAAATGCATTTAGCTTCTCATCCATTTCCCTATCACCTTCAGTAATCCCTTTACCCCTTGATCATCCAGGGGCCCCACTGCCTCCCTGGCTGGTTTCCTGCTTCTAATATATTTAAGAAAGGTTTATTGTTGGTCTTTATGTTTTTTGCAATGTGTTCCTCATAGTCTCTTTTTGCCTGCCTGATCACAGACTTGCATTTTCTTTGCCACAGCCTGTGTTCCCTTTTATTTACCTCACTCCGACTGGCTTTCCACCTTTTAAAGGAAACCTTCTTACCTTTTATAGCTTCCTTTACTTTGTTTGTTAACCATGCAGGCCTTTTTTTATACCTATTTGTGCCTTTCTGAACCTGTGGTATATATTTTATCTGAGCTTCTAGGATTGTAGTTTTAAATAGTCTCCAAGCTTCCCCAAGGGGTTTGACCCTTTTGACTTTTCCTTTCAGTATTTTCTTCACATGCCCCCTCATCTCAGAGAAGTTACCCCTATTAAAGTTAAAAGTGGTTGTGTTGGTCTTTTGAGGCTACTCCCTATTTATGCAAATGCTGAACTCAATAACATTATGGTCACTTTTCCCAAGCGGTGCAACCACTTTGACATCTCTCACCAGATCTTGGGCATTACTTAGGACCAAGTCCAGGATCGTCTCTCCCCTGGTAGGTTCTGCAACCATCTGCTCCATAGCACAGTCATTGAGAGTGTCTAGAAACTCAGAGTGTGACTACAAGTGACTTCACGTGGAGAACACTAGATTTTTCTCGCAAAGTTACCTGGGAAGCGAAGTCCAAGTGGTCCTTCCCCTCTCTGTTAAAATCGCTGCCTGAAGAGCCACAAGAGGGCTTCGTTTGGGGGTGGGCAGTTGCTACTTTCTCCCAGGGCATCCTACGGGCAGCCTGCTCCCAGGGAACTGCTCTGGAGAAAGCGGCCACGTTGGTGAAGCTTCAGCTGCAGCAACAGCGGAAGGATCTGCTGCAGATTCTTCTGCTGTTGTTGCAGCTGAAGCTTCACCGACGTGGCCACTTCCAGAGCAGCTCCCCGGGAGAAGGCAGCCCGCAGGATGCCCTGGGAGAAAGTAGCAGCTGCCCGCCCCCAAACGAAGCCCTCTTGTGGCTCTTCAGGCAGCGATTCTAACAGAGAGGGGAAGGACGACTTGAACTTCACATCCCAGGTAACTTTATGAGGAAAATCTAGTGTTCTCCATGTGAAGGAAGTCACTTGTAGCTTTGCTCTCAGTCTCTTTTTCCTGACTTGAACACATGTTGACCCAATCGATGTGTGGGTAATTGAAATCGCCTATTACTACACAGTTATTTCATCTAGCCGCTATCCTTATTTCTTTCATCATGTTATAATCATCCTCTGTCCTTTGATCCAGCCTGGTTCATTGTGCTCATCCGCTGTTCGTGAAGCAAGACAGTCAGGCACCTTCAATCAATTCCCTTAGCAACGGAGGCAGGGACTGCCTGAACTCTATCTGCACTCCTTCTGTCGCCCTGAAAACCCCAATCTAAGCCCAACTTAGCTTCATGGGCAGGTCTTCCTTCCAAGTGTGGAGCTCCAAATTGGTTACAATTGGTTACATGGGACCAGAGACCAGGGGGGATGGAGGGTGAAGGGGTGGTGTTCTGAAGCTATGGGCCCTCCAATCTCATCCCTGGAAACCCTGTTAGGCAGGTCTGACTGCCAACCACAGACCTCTTGCTTTTCTCTAAGAGACCTCTGGTTATAAAAGGGCACTGTGCTCCCAGTTCTGGCTTTCAGTTTCAGCAAGCAGTGGAGTGGGACAGAGCTGTTGCTAGCCTTTTGGGAGAGAGACAGGGAGAGTGCATTGAAGCTGGGATTTTTTCTGTGTGTGGTGGGTGGGATAGGGATCTATCCCCTCTGGTTCCAGGGCTGCTGCCAGGCCCTGGGGCCAAGCTAAGTGGGCACCTCAGCTGAGGGCTCACACTATTATTATTAGCAGTGCCAAATATAGTCAGGTTTCTGGGAGTGCTGGGCTAGGGCTCTAGCCCCTCCCTCTGGTTCCAGGGCTGCTGTCAGGCCCTGGGGCCAAGCTCAGTGGGCAACTTGGCTGAGGGCTCACTCTGATTACTATCAGTGCCTGATCTGGTTAGGTTTCTGGGAGTGCCAGGCTAGGGCTCTACCCCCTCCCTCTGGTTCCAGGGCTGCTGCCTGGCTCTGGGGTTCAGTGGGCACCTTGGCTGAGGGCTCACTCTGATTAATATCAGTGCCTGATCTGGTCATGTTTCTGGGAGTGCTAGGGTAGGGCTCTACCCCCTCCCTCTGGTTCCAGGGCTGCTGCCAGCCCCTGGGACCAAAGCAAGCTACCCGAGTGGAAACCTACATCTAAGTGAACAAACCAATATTTTTATTTAAGTTTTTATTTAATTATGCACATTAATAGTTACAATATTGAGAGAAAGTCATTAAACATTGATAACTAAGAAATCTTCTGTTACATATTAATAATAATTTACATGCCCTTGTAACCATGAATTTTCTTACAAATGAGTATTTCAGCTTGGATTTCCATTAAAGGTTGATATAGTAAATGATAACAAATCTTAACCTTATTATAGAGGATTTATATCATAAACATAGACGATTGAATTACTTTGATAATGATTAGATTATTAATAAAATACTGTTTAAGGAAGATATTTTCAATATATATAATAATGATTAAATAAGTATTATTATAAAGTCAAACCTTTTACCCATTGTTTACAGATCTTAATAGAAGAACCAACAATGATAATATATACTCATTATTGTAACCCTTATAAACCTTGCTAAATTAACCCCCTTTCCCCTCCCCTCTCCCTCTGTCCCCTCTTACTTTACTAAATAGTGCTATTTAAATTGGATTAATTAAGTTGCTTAATAACAGTTCTCAAGCCCAAGAGTAACTCCCTATAGACTATTTGGCCTACTACTACCAACTTGGAGAACTGTAAATAACTGGGGGCCCTGTCTGTGAGCTCCATTCCCTCCCCACCATGCCTCTAATCTGATATTACATATATGCATTTTACAGTCATAACATTTTACAGGATAACATAGCATTTTACAGGATATTTTAGTTTGCTATCAACTTGGATTTTAACATTTCAGTCTGTTTTTTCTTTCTTGTTAAATGTGTCTTGCTTGGGTCTTGTTTTCCTTAAAGGGTGATAACGAACTGAGCATTTTTCTTTTCTGCGATGTTCTATCTCTGATTGAAAAAGTCTCAATGCCAAGATCTTTCAGTAATGTCTTTCCAGCTTCCTGATCTAAAACTTGGTAGATTGTATCTTGTATTTTGACTTGAAGATGTGTATAATTAGTCCATTTATATTTTATTTGGGCTTTTCTCAGTGCTTCTGTTGTAGATCTGAGTTCTTTTCTTTAATATTGTGGATGGCAAGTCTGTAAGTATTTGAATATTTGTCCCTTTGTAGGGGATTGATCCTTTATTTCTTGCTATTTCTAGTATTTTGCTCCTTGTCTTCCAGTCTGGGATTATGGCTAATATATCTCTTGGTTTATTATACTTTGGATTATTTTGTGAGCCCAGGCGAAAAGCCTTGGTGATTATAGGAGTTGCTCCCTTTTCAAGTTGTAAATGCTGTGACAGCCATGATTCTAAAAAGGAGGGTAGATCTGCATTATCAGATACCTTGTCATCAGAATTTCTGAATTAAGGTTAGATTGTTTTGTCTGGATTTCCAATTGCAATAGTCTTTCTTGTAGCTGTTTATTTTCTTGTTGTAAAATGGCTATTTCAGATCGCAGTGAATTGCTTAATATAAGGGCACAATTAGCCTTTTGTGCTACTTTGTCTATAGCTGATTTTATTTCAACAAGTTGTTCCTCAAAGTGTTGAAGAATAGTTGAGACTTTAGTCATAATTTTTGCTCCAATTGAGCAAGCATTCTGGCTAGTATTAGGTCTGCTGAGCTAGATAAGTTGGGTAGTTTATTCTTACCCTTGCTGTTTTCAGCAGCCATTTTGGATGTTGCACTTTTCTTCTCTGCTGCCTGCTGCAAGGCTGGGAAGAATTCCTGACACTTTTTTAAAGTGTTTGCCTTCATTTTTTTCCTTCTCAAGGTTTTGTTTGCTCATATTTCTTTCTTTATTCACTTTTGAGTTCTGTTATGACGTTTTATTTTGAGGCTTTAGGGTGGGGAGGGATGGAGCTAACTTTCCAAGCTTCCTTCTCCCTTGGAGCCGAAGCCACGCCCCCCCCAACAAACCAATATTTAAGGGACCCAACATCTAAGGGAACAAACCAACTCCCCAATATTTACCATCATTGCTCAAATTATGACAACATGCATCAACAAAAATCCCCTAGGTTATTCTGACCCATTCTAAACATACTCATTGCACCATGTAATTGTTCAAAGGTTCATTCAGACTCCATTATGTTTGGTTCAGTGTATCCTAAATTCCTTATAACTATGTGATTGTAGCTGTGTATATGAGGATATATTATATGATTAGTAAGTTATTCTATGTGATTTGTCCCTAGTAGCCTATGTGAATGCACTGTGTGTTGTTTATCAAAAGCAATCATATGGTGTGCTGTCAGCAGAATGATAGTGTATAATGTAATTCGAAACAGGCCTAGTTGTTTCCTAGTGACTCTCACTGGCAAATATGCACTGTGCCACTTTAAATCACTAAATTTAAATAATTTTCATAACATACCTTTTGTAAGATTCTTGTTTGTTACATTGATTTGTCCCTTAGATGTGAGTCTCAACACAGGTAGCTTTGCCTTGTTTCTAAGGGCGCTTCCCTAGCCCCTGGGACCAAGCCCAGTGGACACCTTGGCTGAGGGTTCACCATGATTATTATCAGTTTCTGATCTGGTCAGGTTTCTAGGAGTGCTGGGCTAGGGCTCTACATCCTCCCTCTGGTTCCAGGGATGCTGCCAGGCCCTGGGGCCAAGCTCACTGTGGCACCTTGGCTGAGGGCTAACATTATTATCACTGCCTGATCTGGTCAAGTTTCTGGGAGTGCTGGGCTAGAGCTCTAGCACCTTCCCTCTGGTTCCAGGGCTGCTGCCAGGCCCTGGGGCCAAGCTCAGTGGGCACCTCGGCTGAGGGCTCATCCTGATTCGTAGTGCCTGATCTTGTCAGGTATCTGGGAGTGCTGGGCTAAGGCTGAAGCCCCTCCCAGGCCCTGGGGCCAAGCTCAGTGGGCACCTCAACTGAGGGCTCACAGTTTTCTCTCCTTTTATCTCCTCCTTAATTCTTGTTTGCTGGCACATTGAGGCTTTGGCTGGGGGCCAAGGGCGGTCATGGGGGGAAGTGCAAAGATTGTCCCAGTTGCCCCGCGGGACTCTGGGGCAGCAGAGACTCCTGCTCCCCAAAAATCACCTGTGGTGGCTGTGGAGGAGGCCAAAGAGCTCTTGCCACCGGGGGAAGAGGAAATCTTTAAGCTGTTTGAGGAGGGGGAGGGGGAGGGATCCATGGAGGAATGGTTGGGGTTCACCAAAACATCCGTCCCATCCCCATCCCAAACTCCCAGTGCTGCCCCTGCCTGCAGTCCACCCCTCACTCTGTCTTCCATTGCCAGCTCCATGGCACAGCCAGTAACCCTTCGTCCTCCCTCCCCTGGAACACTTCAAACTATCTGTATCGTGGCACTTTTGGGCCCTTCTGAATGACCCCCATGTGGTGCAGTGCCATGCCTGTGATGGCCTGGTGTGCAGGGGCAATGACCCAAAGCACCTGTCATTAACGGAACTGACTAGGCATTTGAAGTTGCGCCACCCGAGCCTGTGGTCTCCGTCCTCAGCCAGCGAAACATCCAACGGAGGGAGACAGAGGGTTACCAGCTCCTCTGAGCTGGGATCAGTGGAAGGGTCACCAGAATCCACCCCAAGCAAGAAACCTTGCCCCAAGGGTGCTGCTGGTGGGAGCAGAATGGTCAGGCAGGCTGCCCTTGGGGAGGTTGTTCCATCGGGGTTGGGGATACTTGAAAATTGTGAGGTCAAGTGCTCAGGTGGCGGGCATTCATGTGGTGGCAGAGATGATTGCCCTGCAAGGATTCCTCCTATCCATTATGGAGGAAGGTGGGTAATGTCAGCTGTCAGTGGCCAGACCCCCCACTCCCTAGACCCCCCACCAGACCAGGCCCAGTGGCCGCATTCATCACCCACGTCCCTGTCTGCTCAGGAAAGTGCAGTGCAGTACTCTGAGGCCTGGTGGGCGGGCACACAGGTGGTGCTGCCAGTGAGTGGCCAGACCTCCAGACCCTGCCTCCCCAAACCCACCAGGCCCAGTGGCCGCACTCATCACCCACGTCCTTGTCTGTGCAGGAAAGTGCAGTGCAGTACTCTGAGGCCTGATGGGTGGGCACATGGGGGTGCCACCAGCAAGTGGCAAGACCCCTGCCCCTGGATGGAAGGTGGCCCACTGCTGCCTTCCTGAGCCCACCAGGCACGGCAGCCATACTCATCACCCACGTCCCTGATCAGCGTTCCCATCTGATCAGTGATTCCTTTGATATATAGCAAAAACACTTTTCCTGTGGGAGACTGTTTTTCCTTAGTTGTTTGAGAAACAGTCTACCACAGGAAAAGAGTTTTTTCCATATATCAAAGGAATCACTGATCAGACGGGAAAGCTTATGAAAAAACACAACTTACAAACAGTATTCAGACCCACCAGAAAAATACAACAGATGCCACGATCAGCAAAAGACAGTAGAGACCCCCTCACCTCTGCAGGAGTATACTGCATACCCTGCAGCTGTGGACAAGTTTACATCGGGACCACACAGCGTAGCATCCAGACAAGAATAAAAGAACATGAAAGACACTGCAGACTTTGGTTTCGTTTTCTCAGCCATGTCGGACGCTCCTCTTCGCAGGTCCGAGAGGAAGCGCCCGAGCACCCTGTCCGGGCGGCTGATCTGCGAAGATTAGCCCCCAAAACTCCCAGTGAGGGAGGCTGGGTCCGGGATGCTGCGGGAAGAGCCCCCCGGAATCAATGCGGGGGGTTAATTGCCCGTTTGTCCCTACGGAGGCCGGCAGACGTGCGTGGCGCCTCGAGTGCTGCCGGGCCATGGAAAACGGCAAAGAGCAGAATTAGGCGAAAGCCTGCAAGTAAGTGAATCCTTTCTGTTATTACAAGCGCATGTGAAGGAGTGGTGGGATCTGAAGCTAAGAAGGCTCGTTCTTCCCCTTCACTGAGTTTCAGAATCTGGTTGGCGGTTCCCCCCCCCTAAAATGGCAACAAAAAAACAAAGTCCCGCTCTGGGCAAGTCAGTTTCGGCTGCCCTGAGGGGAGAGTCGTTGGAGGAAGTAGTGTGGAGGGCAGTTGGTGAAGCCATAAAACCCTTTGTTGACAAGCTGAATGAAACAGATCAAAGGGTGGGCTTAACTGAGAGCGAAGTGAAAACCATTAAGGAAGCAGCGGGGGGGCAGAGAAGTCTGCTCGGGAAAGTGCGTCACTCGTGAAGGCTACGAATAAAGAGCTTAAGCTGGTGGAGAGCCAGCTGATCGGGCTACAAGTGGAACGAACACAGACAATTTTGCGCCTCCAGAATGTGAAAGAGGAGGAAAATGAGGATTTACGGGGTCTGGTCTCGGAACTACTGGCGATACCCGCGAGGGCACCTAAAGAAGAAGTAAAAAGTGCCATTTTGGAAGTCCGTTGGGCTACTTCAAAATATGCAATGAAGCGTCAGCTGCCTCGCGATATCATCATTGATTTTTCATCTAAGAGGATCCGGGACACTATCCTATATAATTCATACAATGCAGATTTGGACTTTTTGGGTAATAAAGTTAAGATATTGAAAGACGTCCCATTTCTAGTTCGGAAAAGACGTTTTAAGTATAAAAAGTTCGCAGCTCTTCTGAGAGAACGTGGAATAAAGTACAAATGGTTATTTCCGGAAGGAATCTGGTTCAGTCACAAAGATCAAGCTTTCAAGATATTATCAGAAGATCAACTAAGGGATTTTGAGGATAAAAATCCGGAATTTCAGTGCACCAAGCAAGACGAAAAGGAGAAGTCTGAGGAGGGGGGGGAGGAAACGAGCACTGCGGCTGCAGTTGCTCAGAGAGAATTGCGTCCGGGACCCAGGAGGGGAAGGAAAATTTAATTTGAATTTAAATTGTAATTTGCATTTAGTAAGGTCAACCATTCCATCAATATAACATAAAGCTTTAACTTTTGAATAATGGCAGTATGAAGGGAAAACATTTTGTGTAGCATAGTTGTTACATGTTGTAGTTGTTGTGTTTTTTTTCCTTCCTCCCCTTGTTCCCTTTCTTCCCTTTGTATTGTTAGTTAACGTAGTTAATAAAAAATAAAAATATTAAAAAAAAAGACACTGCAGACTTGGCCATCCGGAAAAATCAGCAGTGGCTGAACATAGCCTAACTCAAACAGGACATAGTATCCTATTCCAGGACACTAAAATACTGTACAACACTTCCAACTACTTCATCAGATTGCACAGGGAAGCCATTGAAATTCATAAGCATAAGCACAATTTCAACAGGAAAGAAGAGACTTTAAGAATGACTAGAGCATAGTTTCCAGTCCTGAAAAACACCAGGCTAACAAAACACAATACATCCTACAATAGCCCTGCAGAGAAGATTAGCATATCAAGCACCAGTCCATATGCAAAAGAGCCTCCTCGGGATACAGTGAAGCCTCCCTCCATTAGCATTCCACACCCTGGGAAACTCTTACAGGATGACTCAGCCCAAACCCACCTTCCTGAGTAGATATAAATTACCTGCCAACATCTTCACACTGTGACACTGAGAGATCTCTGTCTTTTGGTGCTACACCTCTGAAGATGCCAGTTACAGCTGCTGGCGAAACGTCGGGAACTACAATGCCAAGACCACGGCTATACAGCCCAGAAAATCCACAACGACCATCATTCTCCATCCGTAAAAGCCTTTGACAATATACAAAGAGTCTATGTTTTCCTCTATTGAAGTATGCCTTAAACAAGAATATCATACTAATTAGGAAATGACATTTTTTTTCCTCCCACCACCCTCACAGTTTATTCCTAAGAATACTTTCCTGGAAGTAAATTCCATTGACTGGACCTGACTAGTACTGTGTCCTTAATGCTAGGAGGCAGAATAAGGTGGCAGAATAAAAAGGAAGCATAGTATGAAACAGGAACATGGTTTGATGTCAGGTTCTTTTCCTCTGTGGAGCTGCAGTAACAATTTCCTTTGCCTTTGTTCTTGCCCACAGTATGCCCTGGAGTGGACTAGGATAGTTTAAGGTTTGTAGGAACAGAGATGTCACAACAGCACAAGCAGGATTCTGATTAGACATGGGCACGAAGAGCATTCCAAACAGAAAAAAACCATGAACAGCCCAATCTACTGTTCGCGAACAAGCTGTTCGTGAGGCCCCATCCTAAACGAACAGGTGGTCATTGCAAGCCTTGTTCGTTGCCTTCCGCAGCTGTTTATCAAACCAGACAGTCTGGCACCTACAATCAATCCCCTTGGCAACTGGAGGCAGGTACTGAACTCTGTTTGAACTCCTTCTGCCTTTCCTTCTGGCTTTAACTCTTCAAAGTACTTCCAGCAGAGAGTCCGTTTTTGCCACTGTGAAGAGAAAATGACAGCCAATGGGGAGACCCATGGATCATGCCTTTCCGGGGGTGCAATCTCTCTGAAACTTGGGAGGTCTTCAGAGGACAGTGAGGACTATGTCCCCTGCAAATTTGGTGGGTATTGGACATTGGGAAGGTCAATTGGTAACCCCTCAAAGTAGCTGCCAGCAAACACTGCTGTTTTTGCCAGGACAGGGCCCTTTAAACTATCAGCAGGCAGGCAGCAGGGGGGATTCCCCCTCTGCTGCCTGCCAGCTGATAGTTTAAAGGGATCTTTAAAGGGTCAGGTAAGTGGGTTTGAGGGGAGGGGGGCTAAGTGGGGGGTGGGGTGGGGGTGGTTTTGGCCTCCACATACAACCAACAACGAACATGTCCAGGAGCAGTTCATGTTCATCCATGTTCTTTGTTTGTGGATGGCAATGAACGGCAAACAGGGTGTTCGGGGATTTTTTTCCATTCATGCCCATGTGTAATTCTGACTTGGCTTGTTTAGGGTTGCTGTCTACACAATCATCTTGTGGAAGGTTGTTTCAGATGGGTAGCCATGTTGATCTGCAGTAGAGGAGCACGATTCAAGTCCAGCAACACAATTTCCAGGATATAAGCTTCTGAGAATGAAGGCTCTGATGGTCAGATGTATCGGATGAAGATGCTTTGACTCTCCAAAACTGAAAATCTTGTCTTTAAGGTGCTACTGGACTCAAATCTTGCTTATCTTGTGGAAAAGAACTTTCCTGTGGTAGGCATCCAGGCCAATTAAATGGATTTTAGAAACCAATATTTCCTTGAGAGCTTTTGCTAGCTGCTTTTAAATAGTTTCTTTTCATTGTGGTGGACCAACTATCTTCCAGCTTCTCTCTGCCATGCTTTCCCCACAGTGGCTCTGTTATGCTTTCCCCTGGCCCACTTGACTTGGCTCTGCAGGGCTGTTACAGCCTGTCCCTAAAACACTGTTCTGTGGGAAGGACTTCTAGCTGTTACTGGCATTTTCACACACCACAGTTTGTTGGTATGTCCTTCCTTCTTCTACTTCACTGAGGATTGCAGCAACAACAACAAGAAGAAAAATCTGTGCCCACACTGCCTTCTGATAACTCAAATAGCATCCTCTATAACAACGCTGATCCCCGCCCCCCTGTTAACTTATCCTCATTGTTCTAGAGTGCCTAAGTTATTTATACAACACAAATTCTGTTATACTATTGATAGAGAAGCAGAGGTGCACTTGTACAAGTAACGTAATGTCTAAATGTCTTAGCTTCATTGGAGAAGAACTTGTGTGCTCCTTAAACTATTTTTTCCTCTTCAACTTCTGTGTAAGGAAGGAGAGGCTGTGATTTAGCTACAGGTTACCTTAAATGATATAGTTTAGTTCTGATGTGCTTTCTTCTTTGATGGTTTAAGCATGCAGCCACAATAGTGCAGTAGTGAATCAGGGAATAGGAGTCCTTGGCTTGGAGTTCCTATTCTGAATGTAAGTTACATTCAAGCAAATCCACAAAGCAAAATTCATGATGATGTTTCATATCAAATGATAATTTATACGCTGCTGTTTATCTGTGTCTCTAAAAGGAAATGAACTCAGCTCTTGCTGTCTCCTTGAAGCATACTGATAAATTATAATGGGGATTCCAATTATGCTGCAAATATACTGTGACATAAACACATTTAAACACAAATTACAGAATTTATTTTTTCTACTGATTGCAGAAAGAGCAGTTTATGTTTATCGGTTTTTGAAAAAAACTAGACATGATGGAACGTTTAGAGTTTTGAATCAGATGACATAAATAATGCATCAAATGCATTGTAGATAGTCAAAGTACATGCTTCAGAAACTAAGTTCTTTAATCCGCTTGGAATCATGTAGTTCAGTCATTAGAGTGTCGAACTAGGAACTTCGAGAACTCGGTTTGAATCTTCCTTCTGCCACGGAAAGTTGTTAGGTGACCTTGGTCTAGTCATAAACTTTCAGCTTAACCTTCCTCACATGGTTGTTGTGAGGATAAAATTGGAGAATAAAATATTGTACAGCCTTGGTTAGTAATTGGAAGGGAGACCTCCAATGAAGATCAGAATTGCAGGGGCAGGCAATAGCAAACCACCTATTTTAGTCTCTTCTTGCCTTAAAAACTGCAGCAGGGGTTGCCATTAGTCAGCTATGACTTGACAGCACCACCAAGCTACTTTGGGTCCATCCCCACTGGGGAGAACGGTGGGTGTAAATGAAGTAAGTCGAATTATGTACATCAATATATATATTTACTGGGAAATGTCCTGCTGAGTTTACTTTCCCTAAATATGTGTGCTTATGTGTTATAACTTTGTTTCATACAGACCTTAATTATTGGGGAGGAAATGAGACAAGTTTGAAAAAGAAGCTGTGTTAGGACCAGTTACTTCAATACTGTGGCCATATATGCTCTTTAAAGTGGCACAGCTGCTCAAAGATACCCTGTAGCCTGGCTGTAATCACAGTGAGCATAACTCAACAACTAGTTGGAATGTGCCTGATTTAAACTGAAATTGATGGGTTATGTGAATCAGCATGTAGGTCTGTAGCAAACTATGGACCAAAGGTTTTAAGGCAACTGACAGAATAACAGGTTTATTGACCTGTCGGCCTGGATCTTCACCCTTTCTGTACTTGCCAACAGTGCTGACATTATGGCCTTGTAAAAGGAAGCACTTCTTCATTAAACGCATGTTGAGATTATGGAATCCATGGCTGCAGATTGTCATGATCATCATTAGGTTGCAGATGACTCTGGTCAGGCCTGATTTCAGATAGAGGCAATGGACTACACTTAAAAAGCCATAGGTATCTAGTTAGCTTTCCTGTATCATCAATATCCTGGCAAGGGCTACATCCAAAACATTTAGTTGATTTCAGTACTGTATACAAGTGAAAATATTAGAGAATCTTACTATCATTTTTTATTGAAACGTAACTGTTTACTGTGACCTAAAAAGGCAATTCTTAAGCTAATATTTCATGACATTCTACATAACAGTACTTCCTCCTCCAAGAAGTAAGATACTGTAAAATCCATGCAACAAGGGAGAAAATCAGGAAAGGCACAATGAGACATTTTGCTCAGTAAAATCAGAAACTCACATGAGAGCTGCTGGTGGAGAGTGCCCTCAAGTTATAGATGACTTACGGCAACCCCTGGTGGAGTTTTCATGGCAAAAGACTAACAGAGGTGGTTTGTCTTCCTCTGCAACTCTGTCTTCATTGGAGGTCTCCAAAATAATTTTTAACCAAGGCCAACCTTGCTTAGCTTCTGAGATCTGAGAAGAGGACTTCCCTTGTATTCCAAAGCAACCTCTCCTACATCTTGCAAATCATGTGCTGAGGCCCAGAGAAGCCCTCTAAAGAAACTGCACTGTGGCTCCTGGGATATTAGTGAGGAGGAGGGAATCTAGTTAAATTGCAAAAAAATGTCTATTCAATCTGCATGTTCCTATGCATCACACTCTCTTTGTCTGTATATAATGTGGCAACCCTGGCGACAGCCATCGACTGCTATGGCTGGGTGCCGTCCTTTGCCGCTCTAGAAGGAGAAGGGGCAGTCTCTCCTTCCTGGGCATCCAGGCTTTGTGAGAGAGGGCAGAGCCAGATGCCTTATAAGGCAGCTCTGCCCCCCCCCCTAGTGCTCTCAGTCTGTGCTTCGTGTTCGGCCTGAGCAGAGCATATTTCAAGCTCTCTCTGCTGAGCTTCTCCAAGGCTGCTTTTACTGAGGGCCCTCAGGATTAGGCAGCAGTAGGTGCCTTGGAGACACTGTGCTATTCCCCCGGTTGCTACCTACAAATTCCAGGATGAGAGCCCTGGCCCAGCACCAGGCTCAGTGGTTTGGCAGAGATTTTTTCTTATTTACATTTGGGACAGGCTAAAGCAGGGTTATACTCAGCCCTTGCAGGCCTCTGGCCTACTAGGCTCTTCTCGCTCCCCCCCCACAATGTTATACTTTGCTGAGAGAGAGTACTTCCAGCAGCAGCAGCAATAAGCTTTGCTGTAGGTCGCAGGGGTGAATTGCAGCCATCTGAGGGGTGGATTAATTCATACATAACTGCTACTGGCCTAGCAGGGTGGATGCTGCTAGCCCCCCCCCCCCGGTCTATGCTTTCCCCTTCCCTGCCATTTACACTTACTGGGGAGGGAGTATTTCCAGCAGCAATAGCTCGGCCTAAGGCCTTCAGGTAGCAGGGGCTGTTTTGCAGGAGAGCTTGGCAGTTTATTCAGTTGGGTGCAGCCATTTTGAGAGTCGCATCCAGTGGCCTTCTTAGCCTCCTGGCAGTGCAGCCGTATTGTGAAGGCATCTACAATATACACAGTTCTGGGAGTAGACTTCTCACTAGGCTTCTCTCCACCCCTCACACTGTTTTCATTTTGTTGGGAGGGAGTACTTATGACAGCAACAGTAAGACCTTGCGGTAGGCCGCAGGGGTGGATTGCAGCCATCTGAGGGTGGATTGCTTCACACCTGGGCTGGAATCACACACTATTTCTACTGGCCTAGCAGGTTCTGCATTCCCAGTGAGGATGCTGGTAAGCCCCTCCACTGTTCTCCCCCCTCCCCCCCTCAATTTTGCTGCCTTTTTTTTTTACGTTTAAGAATTGCTATTAGGCTTTCTCACAAAGTTTGGTCCATCTGGCCTGGGAGGATCGTTCAGCACGTCTGGCAGCGACAAGTCTGGTGAACAACCTCCAGAGGGCATGATGATGGAATCTGACATGGATATGGCTGAAGGAGGCTGGTTGTTGGAGCCTGGGCCGGTAGCAGTGGCAGTGCAACCACCTGATAAGGAGGTAATGGGAGTATCTGACATGCTGGTAGTGAGGGAAGTGGATTCCAGACTAATAAGTGCATGGCTGTAAGGCGGTATGTATGGCAGGTATCCAGTGGTCAGTGATGGTTGGTCCATATGGCCCCGGCTGGGGTATACTTGGCCATGGGGGCCTTGTGCATCAGTCCCTGCTTCCTCGCACAGTGGCTCTTTCCACCTAACATGGCCAGGCTAGCACATCCTGGGGTTAGTGCCCACTGGTAATGTGAATGGACCTATATGGTGGGGTAGCTCAGGTGCTGTCGACTCAAGTTCCTATCAGCACACATGCACACACCCTTCTTTGAAGCCCTGACTGGCTATGTCATGCCTATCCAGGTACCTCAGGGATGGCTTCACTCCACCATATCCTGCCGTAGGTGGCAAAGCGTGGGTGCCAATGCAATGAGTGCAAAAAGTGCAAGGTAAGTATTTCAATATGTATACTCCAAAAATATTAGGGACTATCCATCTGTATGCATGTAGCCCGAATGCATGGAATACAGTCCATACAACACATGTATAATAACATGCGTATAAATACAAAGTTCGTCTTTCAAAATGTACAGTTCCAACGGGTTGTTTCTTCTTTCTTGCAGGCAAACCTGCCAATGAAGGGCAAAGAGGGTCCGACGGGAGCCAGAAGGTCGATAAGGAAGCTCCCGGGCTGTTGGCAACGGGTGCGCTAGCAATTTAGACAGCCTGTTTCATGGTGTATTGCTTTGTCAAGCCATTCCTCTATTGCATCATCTTCTCCAAAAAGCATTTTAACCAGCATTGGTAAGTTTCTTCCTGGGCCCCAGGTGTTGGTGTGTCTGTGGGAACCCCAGAAGCAGTTGGGTATGGGGACCCAGCCCTATACAGCTGAAGGTACTTTGGCAGCATGGAGCATCTTAACAAGCATGCCAATGTTTTGTTTTGCTGAAGAATGTTCTGATGGATGGAAAGTCCCCTCCTTTCTGGCTGGTCTCCCCCACTTTTTGGTTAGGTACCAGACAGCCTGATGTAGTTCATTCCATTCATCACCCTTCCTACCCAGTGAAGCCCAGTAAATGATGCATGTGCACACACACGCTTCAACTGGACCATCAGATTGTTCAGTGGTGTGTGGTTGGCACAGAACAGCAACACTGAGTTGGCATTTTGCCTCCTCTGAGTCCTGCCTGAGGACTCTTTGCTGTTGAGTTATCATTCAAGGGCCATCCCTCCACAGTCAGGGCTCTACCAACCGGGTGCTCTGTCTCAGGTGTGGTCTTCGACTGCTTCAGCTCTTTTCTTGAGGGGGCATGTAACACTCATCCACGGCTGTAACAAGGCCACAATTATCCCACAGTTTCCATATCTCAGGTTTAGGATTACAGCAGACATGCGGGAGGACCTCCAAGTATGGGAGTTTCTCAACTCCTTTAACACAGTCACTTTATGGAGGGAGTCCTGTTGCTAGTTGGTGTGCTTTAGGCCTTCTCTGATGCCTGCTTGAGGATCTTTTGATGGCAGCACTAGTTAGCTTGCCCTTGAGGCCGGCTGATCCCTGGCCCGAATTCCTCAGGATTTTTTCCAGCTTGGAAAGCAGAGATGTACAGGGCAATCAAGTTTGCCATTTTACCCAGCGCTCAACAGGCTTTCGATTGTGCTGTATGCTTGTTTATGTGAAGGGGAGGCATGGAGGCTTTGGTTTAGTGTGCCTCCCAGCTTTGATGCGACATCATTTCTTTCGGCTGCTCTGCCTTGTTATGGCCTAATCCCTTAAGGATAGGTCATGAGGAGGAGCCTTTATGGCTCATGACACAAATCTTATAGGTGACATGTTTGAAAACAAACCCAGGAGGCTACTGGTCCCCAGGGTGGTTGGGAGCTATGCCCAGGGGTCCCCTTGGGCGGTACATGGAGGCCAGGGATAGGATGTGGCCATTGTTCTGACATGCATGGCACATCCTCACCTTGGTGCCCAAGTTAGCCTGGCAAGTAGAGGCCTGGTGGCTGGAGGGGAGATGTAGTTCTCTGCCTCGCCTCCTAGTCATTTACATGGGAGGTAAGGACCTTGGCTGGTCAGAGCGTAGCCCTTTCATTACAAGCTCACACAGGCTTGCAGCACCCAGGCAAATAGAGGCCTGATAGTTTGAGGGGAGGTACAGACCTCCACTTCACATTCTTTTTTTAAATTTTTTTTTTATTGGATTAGATTATAATATCATTCAGTACATTCATTACCCCCTTGTAAGTCTATTTCTAACCCCATCCCTTTCCTCCCCCCTTTTTAGTTGACTTCCAACAGTTTTCCAACCCTTAGTCTATTTTATTACTTAATTACTTAATATCTCATATACCCTGTTAAACACACACTTAATACTCTTTTCTCTAAGCTTATTAAATCTCTACTAAAAATATCTCTATATCTCTATGGTACAAGTTTCCCTTTAAATACCTCAGGTAAACCATATATTCTACCTAAAATAATGCTAGCATAATCATATATATTGGCAATCAAGATATTAAAAATATAACATTGCATCCATTTTACTTTCCGATTATCTAAACTCTTTACTTTCCACAATCCTCCTGATTCTAATATTAACTTAAACTCTAATATTCTATTACACACCCATCTTTTACTTTTTCTTGTTCTGAGCTTATTTTAAGTCTATAAGGTAACTGTTATACTCAAATATCTATTATATACTCTTTACTTAAACTATTTATTGTACATAATATCTAGCTAGCTTAATCTTATATATCTTATGTATCCATAGTAAAACATCTATTATTTAATACTCTATAATTTTTACTTTTATCATAACCCCAATAGTAACTTAGATTTCTATAATTATATTCCCCCTTTCCCGGTAAAGTCACTTCTCTCTTCTTCTTCTATTACATTTCAATAACTCTCGAACTGCCACAGTTCCCCTTTCACGTCCCATTTTTTTTCTAGATATTGTTTCAATTTCTCCCAATCTGCATTAAATTGTCCTGGATCAAGATCTTTAAGTTTTCTTGTCATTTTGTCCATCTCAGCCATGTACAGCAATTTATAAATCCAATCTTCTGTAGTTGGTATTTCTTGTACTTTCCATTTCTGCGCATATAAAAGTCTTGCTGCTGTAATCATGTAAAATAACAATGTTCTATACTGCATTGGAACATCTTCCATTCCCAAGTTCAGTAGCAGCAATTCTGGGTTCTTATTTATTTGGGTTTGCAAAACCTCATTAATTACTTCAATTATATCTCCCCAGTATTGCTTCGCTACCTCACAAGTCCACCACATGTGGTATAATGATCCTTCATGTTTTTTACATTTCCAGCATTTATTCGACATATTAATATTTCCTAGCGCAATTTTCTTTGGTGTCAAGTACCAACGATAAATCATTTTGTAGACATTCTCTTTAATACTTGTACATGTTGTAATCTTCAAAGTCATTTTCCACAGGTATTCCCACGCCTCCATTGTTATTTCTTTGTGAAAATTTATAGCCCACTTCACCATCTGGACTTTTACTGTTTCATCCTCTGTAAACCATTTTAAAAGTACTTTATAAATCCTTGAAATTTCCTTTTTACCTTCTTGAAAAATTACATCTTCTAATTCTGAATTCTCCATTCTTATTCCTCCTTTCAAACAGTCCGAATTGTAAAGATCTCTGATCTGTCTATATTGAAACCATCCATAACATGGAGACAGCTCTTCTTCTGTTTTTATTCTCAATTTTGAAAATTCTACTCGAGTTATCTCCTTGTAGGTTAAACTTTGCTGCTCATTATCAACAGCTCTCGGAACTATTACTTCATACGGAACCACCCAAGAAGGAATTCCATCTTGTAGGTAATTTTTATACTTCTTCCAAATTGTGAAGAGGCTTCTCCGGATATAGTGGTGTATAAACATAGAGTCTGCTTTTACTTTATCGTACCACAAATATGCATGCCATCCAAATGTTTTTTTGTATCCCTCCAAAGCCAATAACTTGCGGTTTTTCAACGTCATCCATTCTTTTATCCATGCCAAACATATTGCTTCGTGATATAGTCTTAGATTGGGCAGCTGCATTCCACCTCTCTCTTTAGCGTCCTGCAATACTTTCATTTTCACACGAGGTTTCTTGCCTGCCCACACAAAGTCCGATATTTTCCTTTGCCATTTTTTGAATTGTTTGGAGTCTCGGATAATTGGAATTGTTTGTAACAAGAACATCACTCTTGGCAATACATTCATCTTTACTGCTGCAATTCTTCCCAACCATGACAAATTCAACTTATTCCATTTTATCAAGTCTCGCTCTATTTGTATCCACAATTTCTCATAGTTATTCTTAAATAAGTCTATGTTTTTCACAGTTAGTTCAATACCAAGATATTTCACCTTATTTATTACTTCACAGTCCGTTATTTCCATTAGTTCTTGTTGTTTCTGTTTAGTCATATTCTTACATAGTATCTTTGACTTCCTTTTATTTACATAAAATCCTGCCAAATCTCCAAATTCCTTTATTTTCTCCATTACCTTTGGCATGTTCTCAATTGGGTCGTCCACAATTAACATTATATCATCCGCAAATGCTCTGACCTTGTAGGAAAACTCTTTTATTTTTATTCCTTGGATTGCATTATCTTCCCGTATCTGAATCATCAATATTTCCAAAACCAAAATAAACAACAATGGTGACAAAGGGCAACCCTGTCTTGTACCTTTACCTATTGTTAATTTTTTAGTCACATCATCATTCACCACAATTGCTGCACTCTGGTCCCTATAAATTTCTTTCACTGCTCGTATGAACTTTTTTCCCATTTGCAGCTTCTCCATAGTGGCAAACATAAAGTCCCAGTTCAAGTTGTCAAATGCTTTTTCTGCATCCACAAAAAAGAAACCAACTTCCCTATCACAGTGCTTGTCATAGTATTCAATAGCATTTATAACAGTCCTTAAGTTGTCTTTGATTTGTCTATTTGGCAAAAATCCAGCTTGCTCCTCCGCAATAAATTCAGACATCCATCCTTTTATTCTCTCAGCCAAAATCTTCGCAAAGATTTTGTAATCATTGTTCAGCAACGAAATTGGTCTATAATTTTTAACATTGGTCAAATCCTGTCCCTCCTTAGGAATCAATGATATATTAGCTTCTCCCCAAGTATCGGGGATCCTCTGATCTCTCATGACTCCATTAATCACTTCTTTCAGGAAAGGCGCCAGTTCATTAGCCATTACTTTATAGAATTTAGCTGTTAGTCCATCCGGACCTGGTGCCTTTCCTAATTTTGTTGACTGAATTGCCTCTTTTATTTCCTCCTCCGTCACTTCCCTATTCAATTTTTCTCTCCAGCTTTCAGAAATTGCAGGGAGCTTCGTCTTTTCCAAATACCTCGTTATAGAGTCTTCATTCACTTCCTTTTTTTGGTACAGCTTTGCATAAAATTTAAAAAAAGCTCTACTAATGGCTGCCTGTTCCAAATATGTCTTATTCTCCTCACAAATTTTATTTATGATTCTCTTCTCTTTTCTTTTCTTCAGTTGCCACGCCAAATATTTCCCAGGCTTGTTTGCACCCTCAAACGACTTCTGGTTCATTCTCTTAAGATTCCATTCCAATTCCTTGTTATTCATTGCCGTCAATTGTTCTTGTAGGATTTTAATATCCTGATATATCTTCTTTTTTCCCGGTCTCTTCTTAAGTTGAATCTGTTTGGCTTTTATTTTCTCCATAATCTCTAACCTCTTCTCCTCTTTTTTCCTTCTAGCTCTTGCATTTAAATCCATTAGTATGCCTCTAGTCACTGCTTTATAAGTGTCCCATACCTTATTAGTCGAAACTTCCTTATTCATATTATGTTTTATAAAGAATCTGGTCTCTCTTCGTAACAACTCAATGTTTTCTTCTTCATGCAAAAGATCTTCATTTATTCTCCATCCTTTTCTTTTATTTCTTTTCCCAAATCTCCACATAATTGGGTTGTGATCTGAGCCTACCATAGGCATTATTTCCACATCTTTAGTCCATAACGCTAAGTCTTTGGAGGCCCAGATCATGTCAATTCGTGATAAAGTAAAATGTCTTACAGAATAAAATGTATATTGTCTAGTTTTGGGGTTCTGTCTCCTCCACACGTCTTCTAAAGTCTCTTGTTCCTTTATTGCAAAAAAAGACTTTGGTAGTAATCCTCTTTTCTTTTGTGCAGTTCCTGATTTCTTATCTTCATCCAAGTTGGTAACTCGATTGAAGTCTCCAGCTAAAATTATCTGATCATAAGATAGTTCATCCAGTTGTTTTCCCAAGTCCTCAAAAAAATTTTCTTTTGCTCCATTAGGTGCATATATTCCAATCACCAACACCTTTTTTAAATTCCACATAATTTCCACTGCTAAATATCTGGCTTCCACATCGCTCACTACTAATTTTGGCTGTAATTCTTCTTTTATATACAACACCACACCTTTTTTCTTTTTTTTCTTTGAAGCAGCCACAAATTCACTTCCCAATTTTGCAAACTTTAAATACTTTATATCTTGCTTTTTAATATGGGTTTCTTGCAAACATACAATGTCACATTTTTGTTTTAACAGCCAGTGGAAGATATTTTTCCTCTTATTAGGCGAGTTAAGTCCATTTACATTCCAAGATATTATTTTGCACTCCATAATCATAATCTTGTTGTTGGTAAGTCCTTTACATTGTCCCTAATGAACTTTTCCATCTCCAATTCAGATCTGATGCGCTTTTTAGCTCCTCCAAATTCGAAGGACAGTCCTTCTGGTATTTCCCATCTATATCTTATCTTCATGTCCTTCAAAATCTGGACTAAATCTTTATATTTTTTGCGATCTAACAGCACCGATCTGGGCAATTCCTTCATAATAATCACCACCTTGCCGTCGACCTCCAATGGGTCCTGGAATTGTTTACTCACAATCATTTCTCTTGTGTTTCTAGTCATGAATTGCACAATCATGTATTTTGGTAATTTCCTCTGGGTCGCGAATCTTGAATTTATTCTGTATACCACATCTAGGAAAGCCGTAATTTCTTCTTCCTCTTTCCCCAGGTATCCAGCCAAAACTTCTGTAATCTGTTCTTGGGCAGATTTTCCTCCATTTTCCGGCAAACCACGAAATCTCAGTTGTTTCTCCATATGTTTACTTTCTGCTACAGCCATTCTGCCTCTCATCGCTCTCATCTCAGTTCGTTGCGTGTCTGCTAAAGTGTCCACTGCATTTTCTACTACATTAACTCTTTGCTGTGTGGCTTGCAAGTCATTTTGTATTTTTTCCATACCTTTCGTCAGTTCCGCCAATTCCTTCTTAAGTGTCTCTTTAAACTCTTTTGCCATCTCTTGTATCATATCTTTAACTTCTTTGTTTCCTTCTGAAACTTTTTTATCCAAACTTTCAATTGCTGCTTGCCACTCCTTTTTCGACATCGTGGGGCTAGCTTTGCCTCGCTCCCACGAGTCCGCTCTTTTTCTTAACTCCGTGGCGTTTAACTTTATATACTTTTACTTTTAAAAGTCCCAAATTTGATCTATTCCTTTAAGAAAAAAGAAAACACATTTACACAGTCCAAAATGTTGGGCGTCTTTTCTCTATGGTTATTTCAACTATACTTCTAATCCAAGATGGCCTACTTCCTCTTCCGCTGAAGCCACGACCTTTCCCTTCTTCAAAATGGCGATCTTCTACTTCCTGTCACATAGAAAAGGCCGCTTCTCTCCAGCTTCTCTATTGTTCTGACGTATTTCCTGTTCCTCTGCCACACACAGCAGTTCTCGTGATGTTGAGACTTTCCCACAGTCCACTATCTCTTACTCTCCGCAGGTATGTAAACAATAATCAGCTTTCTCTACTAACTCCGTTATACATAGTCCTTTTTTTAAAAAAATTCTTGCCGGAACTTCCCCTCGTTATAATCAATCTGTGGCAGTTTTTAAATTTCCTTTAGTACTTTATTTCTTAAAGCAATCTGTCCCATTTCAAGAGATAGTAATCTTTACCTTCTTAGTCGTTTTCGCGGGTTGTAATCACTGTTTCTATATTCAATTCACTTCAAGTCCCCTTGTCCCTGTATGAAGCTTGGGCATGCAGGTCTTATGCCAACCAAATTGGCTCCAAAACTGCTGTAGAGATCTTGGCAAAACCTTTCTTCAGGTGGGACCTCAAGGGACGGGAGAGAGTCCGTTGCGCAGGACCCCCCCTTGCCCGAGATCAACGCGCCCTCAGGTTCTTGAGCGTTCTACGCCTGTTCTCCGCCTGAGAACAGTTGGCTACGGGCAAATCCTTGCCCCTCTAGCCTCCAAAACAGCAGCCCGGACAGCTCAGCTCTTAGAGCTGTGTTAGACCTTCATGGATCCCAAACCGGAAGTCCACCTCCACTTCACATTCTGATCATTCACTGCATAGTAATGACCTTGGCTCACAGAGCATGGCCCTTTCCTTACAGGCTCACACAGGCTTGCACCGCCTACACAAGTAGTGGCCTGATGGTTTGAGGCGAGGTGTGGACCTCCACCTCACGATGGTCATTCACCATGTGGTAATGACCTTGGCTTGCAGGGCATGGCCCTTTCCTTACAGGCTCATACAGGCTTGCAGTGCCCAGGCAAGTAGTGGCCTGAAGGCTCGAGGGGAGGTGTGGTCCTCCACCTCATGCTTATTTATTTTATTATTTATTTATTTATTTTTATTTATACCCCGCACTCCCCACAGATGGTCTCAGGGTGGCTGGTCATTCACCTGGATGGTAATGACCTTGGTCCACAATGCTTCCACGTCATGTGTGGCGGCAAGGTTGGGTCCCACTAGACCTTGAGAGGGATAGGTGTACGGCCAACAGAGCCCTACAGAAAGCTTTGAGGGAGGGTCTGAGCATTTATTTGCCACTCCCCTGCTTAAAGGCCAAATTTGCCGACCTCTACAGAGGTGATGAGAGGGTGTGGTGTAAGGCCAATATGGCACTGTAGAAGGCTTTGGGAGAAGGATGGGGTACTTATTTGCCCCATCCTGGCATAAGGGCCGACTCTACTGACCTCTACAGAGGCAATGGAGATCATCTAGCAAAGATGGGCAACAACAATTTTATAACTGACTCGCAACTGGGGCTTCAGGAGGCTATATACCACCTATGGGGTGCCTAGGCCAAAGCAGAGGCTTGGCCTTGGCAGTGGCAGGTTAGAGTTGGGGAAATGATAGCGAGCAAGTGAGCACCCTTGGCATCTCCCCATTGGTGGGGAATTGGAGTCTGTCAGGAGCGGCTGTGGCTTCATAGCCCAGCTGTGAGGGCAGACTGCCAGATGGGACCTCCTGGACAAGTCCTTCCCTCAGGCTCCACGGCTTGGAGCGTTTAGAGCTTTAAGGGGGGAACCATTTCTCCTGGCTGGCCAGGCCCAAGCCATGCCTCATAGATGGCTCGCACCTGGGGCAGTGGGTCTCTTCCAGAGAGGTTCAAGGAGGAGTTCCCAGTGTGACCGTGGGCTTGACCTGTACTGTTTATGTTGTTGCTTTAATAAAGTGGCCCTTTAGTACCCAAGACTTGTGTCTGCCTCTTCATTCCGACTAGGGTGGCAATATTTGTTACACATGTATTGATTTATATAATTTCTTAGTATTGAACTCCTTTTGTAACTTTCAATTTTTCTTTCTTTGAAAAACGTAAGGTGGAAAAAAGAGAATTTGGGAAGGCTGTAATCTGTTGATTCTGCAATATCAGAACAAAGTAGAGGGATGAGATGGAAGAAACCTTCCCTCTAATATTTAAACAGCAGGGATAAGAATAGACTATTAAAAGCCATCACTGCCTCTAGATGATGTCAACAGAAGACTGACACTGAAATAGGTTCTGATCATGTTGTGCAGGATAATTTTAGACTCAGGCTGTCCGTGGCATAATGAGAGTTGTGGAATACCCTGGTTATCGGGCATAGCTTATCTTCATTTTACAGTACATTAAAGTAGCCTCACTTTGACTGGCATCTTATTCTGTAAATTACAGCCTTGGTTGGATTTTTCCTCTATATCTTCAAGCTATCATTTTTTTCATGTGATAGCTTGCATATTGGAAACTTTTATCACAAATAGAGCTTTTCAGCTCTGTACATAGATACTCGGCAGTTGAAGGAAAACTAGCCATGATATCCACACAGTGATAGCTTTTGCTCCTGGGACAGCCTGGACAGCCTTTTTCTCCTTGCCCTATTTCTATAGCAGTTTGTGTTCTGTCCCCAGAGGCAAAACAGAACATCCAGAGACTGTATATCCACATCTTCATATTTGCCCACAGGTTTCTTCCCTCTGTTACTTACCATATTCTTTAAGTATACAGAACATTAATATTTCACAATGACTTACACTGATCAGAGGTGTATTCTATGTCCCGTATGAGTCAGTGTTTAATGGCAAAGCACAACTAACTGTCCAGGTTTAGATCAAATAGAACATGCACATTTTAAAACTTTCTCAGGGAACAGGAAGTTTTTTCATTTTGTCCCACCCATTTCACCAGATTCTTATTGATAAAACTTGTTTGACTAAGGAAAAATAATATGGCTAGGTGGCTTTATATACTTGGCCTAGTGGCTCCACCTATCTATTTGTTAGGAAAAGCAGATGACGATGCTGGAATAAAAAACTGAACACACACTGTAGATCATTTAAATGATGCATCCCTGATTGCACAGATGAAAAGAAGAGATTGAAAAGTTGGTCTCTTTATTGACCTAACCATGACCCTGGAGGATATGCTCCAGTGACCAAAAAGTTTTGGTATGCTGCGTACACCCACCAGTGTGCCCACACGCATGCATGGACACACACACACACACACACACACACAGCTTGCAAATGTAGAATTTTTGCCAAGGCATGACTTGCTTATGAACCTGTAGTACATAAAACAACTTATGCAGCAAAGCCTGTAAAAGCCGCTACCGTGCAGATTCAAAGACCTGGTGTTCAATTTAAACCAAGCAAAACATCAGGGCCAATCAATGAATCCTTGTGAACAATACATACAATTTTCACCCCCAATTACATTGTTAAATTGTCATCTCTAATACATTTTTAACCATTATGTTTAGCCTATAAAGTTGTATAATATAAACAAGGCAGAAAAATGTTTTTAAATAAGGTGTTATCATCTGCAAGATCGTTGAGATGTTTAGTCCTGAAAAAAATGACATGAATTTGACATGTTTTCCACATTTGTAATTGGTGAATTCAAATCTGATTCTGGGTAACTATTCTATCTTGTAAAATCTTAGGTGTAGATTGTGGTTTTGAGGCCATCAAATGGAGGACTTTCATATTCTAAACATGAATTAAACCTATGAATTTTCATAGGAATGAAATTTGAAATTTGGTTCTTTTTAACTGCATTATTCACAAATTATTCACAAATTGTAAGAGTTCTGTAGATGGTTGTTGTGGATTTTCAGGCTGTATTGCCATGGACTTGGCATTGTAGTTCCTGACGTTTTGCCAGCAGCTGTGGCTGGCATCTTCAGAGGTGTAGCACCAAAAGACAGAGATCTCTCAGTGTCACAGTGTGGAAAAGAAGTTGGCAGGTATCCTATCTACTCAGGAAGGTAGGGTTGGGCTGAGTCATCCTGTAAGAGTTTCCCAGGGTGTGGAATGCTAATGGAGGGAGGTTTCACTGTATCCTGAGGAGGTTCTTTTGCATATGGATTGGTGCTTGATATGCTAATCTTCTCTGCAGGGCTATTGTAGGATGTATTGTGTTTTGTTAGCCTGGTGTTTTTCAGGACTGGAAACCATGCTCTATTCATTCTTAAGGTCTCTTCTTTCCTGTTGAAATTGTGCTTATGCTTATGAATTTCAATGGCTTCCCTGTGCAATCTGACGAAGTAGTTGGAAGTGTTGTCCAGTATTTTAGTGTCCTGGAATAGGATACTGTGTCCTGTTTGAGTTAGGCTATGTTCAGCCACTGCTGATTTTTCTGGATGGCCAAGTCTGCAGTGTCTTTCATATTCTTTTATTCTTGTCTGGATGAATTTCAATGGCTTCCCTGTGCAATCTGACGAAGTAGTTGGAAGTGTTGTCCAGTAACATCCAGGACACTAAAATACACTTTTTTGATAGATTGAACTCTCCTTTAAGAAGTGAATGCTCTTATTCTGTAAATGTAATTTCCACTTTTTTACTTCTACCAACCTTTATTTGGGTCTCTAGTTCTGCTTTAACTGTTTGGGAAGACTATTGAAAAGGTATAAAATGCAGCTTATTGCTTTGTATTAGAGAGTAGCGTGTTCCATTTCCAAGCTTGCAGGCCAAATGTAATGTATACAATCTAGACTATGACTGAATCTTCCAACATATAAAGTATGTGGGGAAGGGAGTTTAAATTAGAGTTAAGATGCAGGGAAAGGTATCTAATTAACCTTCCCCCCTCCATGATTTCCTTCATAGAAACTACATCCCCTTTTGCCATTAGTCATAGGAGAGAGAAAAAAAGACACACAGTAACTGTCCCAAGCTAAGTTTTAAACCCTATTTTCAGCTGTTCTAGTGTCCTAATTTAAATTATCCCATCCATGATTGCTTCTAAAGTTTAAACTACACATTGGGAGATCACATATGGTTTCCCAATATACTTCTTTTATGATGTTCAGTGCAATAATGAATTAACTGTTATAGACAACTTCTTGGAAACATTATCTATTTCTGGAATAACTAGAAAAAAGACCATCAGACAAAGGGCACATTTATTTTGGGGCTTAATACACATCTGTTTTTACATTCTTTATATTTATCAAGGATATATTTTAACCATTCAGTTTTAGCTATGAACGCTGAATGGGTTCTCTAGGTTCAGATGCAGAATGCCTAACTGTCATATCCTGGGAAACAGCAGTTTTCCTGTGAGTCCTTTGTGTGAGCTTTCTTTCAGCATCTGATTAGCCATGGCTGAATTCAGGTTTCTGGTCTAGATGGGTTATTGGTCTGAACCAGCATAGCTACTCTTATGTTATTATAGTCTTACTTGATCAGTGTGTAGGGGAAACTCAGTATGAAATCATCTTGTCCTGAATCCTTGGTCAACTTTAAAGTCTAAAGTACATTTGCTCTTCAGCAGAAAATATACCGTGGGAACAATTCTAAGTAGGTCTACTCAGAAGTAAACTCCATTTTATTAAGTGTAGCTTGTTCCCAGGAAAGTGTTTATATGATTGGCGCTTGTGTCACCCCCATGACAGTTTTTCGTGGTGATATAATGGTATAACAATCATGTTAACACCTTTTCTTGTGTACAGGAAATAAAAAAATGAGAACTGTGATAAAAGAATTGCACCATACAGATGAAGAAAGAAACAAAGTGTTTACCTGTGGAGATCACAATTTACCTTTGGTATTAAATAATGATATCACAGTTGAAAACTCCTTCATTCAGAAATCTAATCTTGGCAGCTCAAAGTGCGCATAAATCTTTTCATGGAATTGTGTTCATGCAGCCTGCTGCTGTGGGCAGAGATCTGTGGATTAGGAGACTAGGCCTAAAAAGAGAGATAAGATCACTAATCCTTTTAAAGTGATATACAGACAAATGCTATTGGACAAACCAGAACCCTTCTCAGAACATGGAATCATGAGGTAACAGGAGAGAAGTCACCCTTCACAATTCTGAATGGTGAGGAGGATATTCTGTTGGGGGCATTCATGCTGTTGAAGGGAAGAGGGCTCCAGGATCCTATCCCCTCTGGAACTTGGTGACCTTACAGATGTTCTGCAAATTTCCCAAGGAGGATCCACCCTGAAGTTTGAAAAAAAAACTGTGTTAAAGAACATGACACATTTGTTTTTCCAGAAATGAAAAGAATTTTTTAAAAATCTTTTCTCTATTCCCCTACTTACTATGACTCTAAGGTAATATTTAATTCCAAATTGAGTCCAGAAATCTGTGCTGTATCAGTTTCAACAGATGCACATGGCACAGTGCAGCATTACATGTTTGATATTATAAGGAATAAAAAGTGTACAAATTAGTTAAGGAGAGCTGGAAATTATAAATAGGCATACTAGTATGATCAGTTGACTTAAAAAATTATATTACCTTGTCTTGAGAATTTAGATTGAGATTTATGCACCTATTTTTAGGGCTGGATTCTGCTTCTACTTAGAAGAGGGAATCCTCCAGCTCAGGAGTGGAGGGGAAAGGGATCACACCCAAGGAGGAAGTGCCTGGCCGAACTGCAGGGCTGGACAAGCACAAGACTAGGTGGGCACATTCCTCACTGTGGCTGGACAAGGCATATTCCTCACTGCAGTGAGGGTGGACTGGGTGATCATGTCTCTTGCTCTGGCAAGGCTGCACTAGGCAGGTATGAGCCCACTCAGGCACATCCTCACTGTGGCCAGGCAAGGCACATCCTTCACCCTGGAGAGGCTGGTCAGGGCAGGCATGTCCCAGCCACAGTCAAATGGACCAGGCATAACCCCTGTGGTGGTGAGTGGGATGAGGACATGGAAGGATGGGCTGGGAACATCCTTTGCCATGCTGGGCAGGGTAAGGCTGTTTCAGTGCCTCCTTCTCCCATCTCCAGATTACTGTGATAGAAAGGTATCTCTCTCTTTGGGCTAGGGTGCCCCTGTTGTGAGGCTGGCCATTGGCCCATTGACCTACTGGGACTTTTCCTGGTGGCTTTAATGGCCAATCTGCCACTGCCACTGCTCCTGCTAGAGATGTAGATTTTCCAGACTTAGAGTTGTATTCCATGGATCCTTTCCGCTGTTGCAAAACCATCAGGGAAGGCCGTTTTTCATTGGAATAAAGCACCACTACTAACATCAGCAAGATCTAAACTTAGATCTGCAAAATCTAAACTTTGATGTATTGTTGCACCCCTTGTAGTGCAGGACTGTTGTAATATGATTAGGGCAGACAGCAATATCTGACATCATCTTAGTCACTGCTTTCCAGAAGTTGTCAGTGTATTTATATTTAGCCCATAGATCCTAACATAGCTCACATATAATTGTTGTCTTGAAAGCTCAAAGCTCATGTTTGCCAGATGGCTGATTTACAATCCTTGCCCTCTGCAATCATCTTACGAACTTTAATTACAAATCATACCAAATGCAGTTGGTTTGATGCCTTTCTGACTAACAAACATCCACTGAAATGATTGCTTCCTTTACAACTGGTCTTTTCCACTTCTGCAAAAGAAGTCATTTACTGAATTTATCTTATGAAAAATAAACTTTTTTTAAAAAAAAAGAACAGCTCAATACCCAATTAACTATGGGGTGACAGATAAATATGGGATGACAGAAAAATAAAAAGATTGCAAATGCCCCTTTTATCTTACAATTCCAACTAAAAAGAATTAAATCTATCTTTTAAAACTCTTTTTACAGTGTGCTTCTAGGATGAGGACTGTTTTATCAATATAATTTAAGCTGCTAAACCTTTTTTGCTGTTTGTATGGTCTGGCTGTTTTTATGTTGCTTATTTTATTATTTTATCATATAGTGAGCCACCTTGAGCAGGTCTGTAGAAAGCATATCTGTTTATTTAATTCTCAACATAGCCAAAATGTGGACACTTAAATCTGGTGAATGGAGCCATTAACAGACAAGACAGATGTTCCTACAATTCTGAAAAATTCCCCAGGTTTGCAGAAAAATCTGATATCTTAAAAAATACATTGGGGTTTTTAAAAAATCCCAAATGATAAAAGGAAAGCCTGTATTTTTAAGAAATCACAACAGTATTGCCAACCTTCTAGGCTATGTTTCTTTCAGTAAAATGAACAAGGAGGGGGCAAGGCCTTTCTGGGGCTATTTTGGCCTCTGAGGGAGGATTCATAGGTGTCAGGTGCAGCAGTAAACTCCAGGTGACCTGACACCATACAACTTGCACGACTTACCCAATTGCTTGCTACTATTCAACCACAGCCACCCCACAAAAGCTTGGGTGGTTTAGTGGTTAGAGTTTCAGACTAGGATCTGGGAGACCCAGGTTTGAATCCTCTGCCATTGTGCTCACTGGATGGCCCTGGGCCAGTTAGGCATTGTCAGCCTCATTTACCTCACAAGCAGGTGTAGTTTGCCTATTAAGAGCACCAGGACACCTCCCAGTGGGATGATAGCCTCTCCAAAACTTGGGCTGGGGCAATGCTGTGACACAAGGAATAAGCCTGGATGAGCCCCATGCAAGGTGGGGGAGGTGGCACCTGGACTACTCAAGCCCTGTGAAAGGCAGAAGAATTGTTGCCTGGCCTGCCTGAGGTGAGGCAGGGGAGGCAGCACTCAGCCCACAGAGGTCCAGCACAATGCAAGCAAGGGAGGCAGCATTCAGCCCATATGAATCCCAAACAAGATGAGGGAGGTGGTGGCTTGACTCTGCTCACCTGAAACCCATGTGAAACAAGGGAAGAGACACCTGTCTCAACCTGCTCGAGTCAGACATCAGGAAAAGAAGGCAAGGCTTGGCTTGGCCTGAGGCAAAATGTAGTAGCACTTGGTTTGTCCCTCCCAAGTTCTGCCTAATGAGAGAGAGGCAGTGCTTGGCTCAGCCCATCTGTTACAGTTTCAGACTATGATTTGGAGACCCAGGGAAAGTGAGGTGCTTTCGACAAGTCCTTACAAGTCTTCATTGTACAACTGGGCCCTCACAACAACTCTGAGAGAGAATCTAAGTGGCCTAAGCTCATCTGGCAAGTTTCAATGGCAGAGTATGGATTCAACTCTGGGTCTCCTGGAGAGTTGTCTGATACTTCTAATCATTACACTACACATGTAAAGAACATTGTCTGAGGTCTTAAATCCATATTGGAACTTCATCTGTGCTATAAAATAACAGAACATCACTGCTTAGGGATGCATTGATAAACTGACAATGGTATTTTCCATGTAGGGACTTGTGTAGTTTCCTTTTTGCTACTGTGGCTGCTCATACAGCCCAGCAGTAACAGGGCTTCAATACTGCAGGTTTCCATGGTAGTTTTTTTTAATTTGTTTTAATAGTGTTATATTGATCTACTGCTATACCAAAATATGTATCAGGTTCTCTGAATTCCCTTTTCATTATTTTAAAAAATAGTCTCTAGACCATTTAGTTGCAGAGATATGCTTCTTCCTTGTACATCTCTACAAGGAAAAGGGCTAGATACTTTTTTAAAAAAATGAAAGCTGGGAATTCAGAGATTCAGCAGTGTATCAATTATTGCTAATCAATCATCAGTTGTAAAAAGAAGAAAAATTCTATGCACTAGGAAGAGGAATGCGCTACCACAGAAAAAAATAGCTGCTGCATTGATGGAACCAGAAAAATCTGAACTTTTCCATCCACACAACAAACGAATACTCAGGTTTTGCTGGAATTTCCCCCAAAACTTTAAAGCAAACTTAAAGCAAACCGGGTGTGAAAAAGAGCAGAGAAAAGCAAAGGAAACCCTGGGAGATGACTGAATGCACCACAATGCTGTGGGTGTCAAGCCCCCTTGATTCTATCCAAGCAGGCCTTAGTGGAAAGGCAAGAGGGAAAACACTCAAAACTGAGGGTGAATTCTTACTTCCCAGGGTAATGTCTCCCCCACCAGTCACTAACTAACCATCACCTGTGGAACTGAGAGACAAGTTCCCAGCCCTTCTGGGAATTAACAAGAAGCTAGCCCTGCAAGATAAACCACTTTGCAGACCACTTTGTGGAACTTACACAAAACAATTATTTGGGTAGTTGTGTCCAAAATAGGTCAAAGAACTGACTAGAGTTAAAGCATTAAACCCCAAATAACATTACAGCAATATAATGAATAGAGTTTACTAAGAAGAATGCAAAGAAGTGTGCACTTCCGATTATGGAAGTGTGCAAATAGGAAAGAAAATAATAAAACTAAATAAACTATATTAGCAATGCTAAATAAACTATCCTAGCAATACTTATCCTCCTCTTGGATACACACCTTAATGTGGTGAGGGGGGTTGAGTGTATCAGTGAAGTTGAGAGCAACACTGTCAGGAGCACAGGCTTGGTCAAGAGACTAAACTCCTGGAAGAATCACTCAAGGTGGGATGGTCAAAGTTGAGAAACCAGACTAAGATGCATCCACCCCCTTCAGGAATCAATGGTTATATCAGCAGAAGAGAACTGAATGTTCCAATAGTGATGGGAGCAGGGGAATGCTTGAAGGTAAGCTACTGGGCAGCAGGAGTGGAAGGTGACATTGGTGGAGGATCTTTCACAGACAATGGCACGTCAACTAACCCTGGTTTCATCTACGGTCTTCAGTGCAGTCCCACATTTGAGGTACTGTGCTTTCGCAGGCCAGGCATTCGGAACAGGAATTTTCTCAGCTTTTAGGCTACTGGGGGGGGGGCAACCTCCTCCAAACCGGCCCTGAGTGGATTTTCCTGCTGGAACTGTCACATGATAATAATAATAACAACATATGATTTATATACTGCCCTTCGGGACAACTTAATGCCCACTCAGAGCAGTTTACAAAGTATGCCATTATTATCCCCAAAACAAAACATCCTGTGAGGTGGATAGGGCTAAGAAAGCTCCAGAGAGCTGTGACTAGCCCGAGGTCACCCATCTGGCTTCAAGTGGAGGAGTGGGGAATCAAACCTGGCTCTCCAGATTAGAGTCCTGTGCTCTTAACCGCTACACCAAACTGGCTCTCATGATGGAGTGAGGTCGCCCCCATCTTCCCTCAGTTTGTTTTTTGCTGCTGCAAGAGACAGAGTGAGAGGAGAGCTCTAAAAATCCACCTGTAAAAAAAGAAAGGACAAGTCAAAACACGAGGAAAAGCCTCGACAAAAATCTCAACATTGAGCTAGTCCTGCAGTTCAGATCCAGGGCTTGGAAGGAAGAGTGGAGAGCACACTTGCTTCCAATAATGATGTCAATTACCTCAGAGATCCATGGGATTGGGGGATGATGATGAGGAAGTGCAGTCCGAATACCACAGGGAGCGCTGTTCATCCTTCTCAGAGCAACCCCTGTGCTCCCATCACAGAGCCCCATGGTAACTGCCATCCCCACCTGCTGGCTACCTACAAGGATGGGAATATTATCCCACCTATTTGTTGGCACCCACTTCACTATGCTCTGTGCTGAGTAACTGTCAGCATAGCTCAGACTCGACCTGGCATCCATCTACCCATTTGTCATCATCGAGACATGAATCCAGTTAGGAGTCAGAGGGGAAAGCAATTGGTTCCAGCATAGTCCTAACTTCACTTTGGACCTATCCCCTGAGGAGGCGATTGGGA
Organism: Eublepharis macularius; assembly: GCF_028583425.1. Lineage (NCBI taxonomy): Eukaryota > Metazoa > Chordata > Lepidosauria > Squamata > Eublepharidae > Eublepharis > Eublepharis macularius. The sequence continues at coordinate 74,393,672 of NC_072797.1, forward strand.
TATTGGAGAGAGATGCACCTAATATCAACCACAAGTTGTATGCAGAGCAGATGCTTTGCATGGGAGAGTCCTCGGATATAGATGTATCAACCATACAACAGAAGCCAAAAGGCAGCATTCTGAAACATATCTAGTCAGACACTCCAGATGTGGTTGCTTTCCCCATAATTGAGGGCTTTATAGAGAGCATGGATAATTTACGTCAGAAACCAGCCTCAATTCCATCAACAGCCAAGAAGGCACTCTACAAGGTGAAACAGGATAAATGTCCATGTGTATTTACATACCCTCCAGCATCATCCACGATAGCAGAAGAATTGCAGGCAAGACATCACCATTGCAACCTAACCACACCAGCAGAGAAAGAAGGAAAGGAGCTGGACGTCGTAGGCAAGAAATTATACTCAGGATCAGCATTAAATATCAAAATGGCCAACTTTCTGGCCATTGTGAGTGGATACCAAATATTCCTTTGGCAACAAATGTCCTCATATATTGAGACATTGCTGGAAGACAAGAAACCTCTAGCTAAGGTCACTTATGATGAAGCAATGATGCTGTCCAGACAGCAGATAAGTGCCAGCAGACATATGTTAGATGTATCAGTGAGAGGCCTTAATACTGCGGTAGTCCTGCTCTGGCATGCTTGGCTATGTGCCACTGCACTCCCATTTGAGACCCGCAATAAAATAGAAGACATGCCCTTTGAGAGCACCATATTATTCACTGAAAAGACAGATGAATATCTGGCTAAAAAGAAGAAAGTGAAAAAACAGGGGGAAACCTCCAGTGGGATCAACTCAAGAGTAGAGACCCCATTGATATTGACTACACTGGAGATGGAACTTGGAATACTGTTTATTAGAAAGAACTAATTATTGGCCAGAAGAAGACTGTTCTTGAAACGAGCCTAAAGAGACGGGGCCGGCGAAGCTCGTAGCAATCAGGGTGGAAATGCCGCCTCTGCTCTTCCCCTGCAGGAGAACAAGCGGCTTCCATTAACTACAGATTGAAAGATCTGTGTGTGCTCCGCAACAGGCACCTTGGATTCCAAAGGAATAAGAAAATACATGACAGTTTGGTGCATGGGACTTTGCTATTGAACTGGACTATTCTGATTATTACACTGAGACATAAAACTGGTTATTGTTAACAGTTGTTTGATTGCAACCTTTTTGTGTGCCTCCTTGAGCTTTGGCTCTCTACTCTTGAGTTAAAATGAAGAAAGACCATCAAACTGCCAAATCCTATGGAGTGCTATCTCAATCACCTGGATACTTGGGATACAAATGGCCTGGAAGGAGAGAATATCAACAAAAACGGGACTATAGGTCTTATTGATTCTAGCCCTATTGGCAACAGTATCTGTACAAAGCTTCATATTCAGGCTAGTCGTAGTACAGGAAGAAACAAGCTGGCAGGTCCAAGGTGCCCCATCAGGCTCAACCAACTAAGGGCCCTTCTCAAGGGCAAAAGAAGTAATTCTGACTAGAATCCAAAGTAGAGCCAAGCCTAGTTGTATTTGAGAACAGGCTAGTTCAGTTTGCTCAAGCTTGGCAAAGCATTTCTGATGATTCTTGGGTTATCTCTATTATTTAAGTTGGATACAGGTTGGAGTCCTATTCACTGCCTCCTACTTTCTTACCAGATTATGCCCCATATAATACTCTTTCTGAATTGCAGGAGGAAACTCAATCCTTGCTGAATAAGAGAGCCCTTCAAAGGGTGCTGCTGAATATAGACAACCCCTTTGGGTATTTTTCCAGGTTCTTTTTAGTAGATAAGAAGGATGTGGGGAGTGGTTGAGATTTATTTTAGACCTAAGGGGTCTTAATAGCTACCTGAGAATTGCAGAATTTAGAACGGTGACATTCCTGTGGGTTATTAATATGGTCCTTCGGGATGCATGGTTTGCAGTCCTGGATTTGAATTTTCATATTTCCATATACCAAGAGCATAGAAGATACTTACACTTTGTATACCAGAGAGAGGTGTTCCAGTATACTGCTCTCCCCTTTGGTTTGGCAACAACACCTCAAGTATTTACAAAATGTGTTGTAATGGTGGCTCACCTCAGAAAATTGGGTTGCTCAATCTTTCCCTATTTGGATGATTGGTTAATTACAGCACACGCCCCAGAGGCACTGAGAAAGGAAATAACATTGATTTTATCTACATGTGAGGTACTGGGTTTGGTAATAAATAAGAAGAAATCCAACTTAGAACCAAACTGCACCATACAATTCATAGGGGCTGTTTTGGAAGCTGAAACTAATAAAGCTTTCTTGCCCTGGGATAGAATAACCAGAATAGTACAGTTGGTTCATTATTTTTCAGTCAACACATTTCAATCTGCAAAGGCAATTTAGATCTTGTTAGGTCTTATGGCTTCTACCACAGCAGTGGTTCCATATGTGAGACTGAAAATGAGGAGGTTACAAATTTGGTTTCTTAGGAGATTTGATCCTAAAGGTCACTCTGCTCAAAAGAAATTCCGAGACAGATACTACGTTCGCTAGCCTGGGAATTTATCAGAAGGGATATTTATCAGAAGGGATACTATGTTTGCTACCCTGGGAATTTATCAGAAGGGATTCCCTTTGGTGTTCAAAGTCATTAACCTACCCTCACAACAGATGCATTCTAAGAGGGTTGGGAAGGATATTGTGAGGATATATCAGTTAACAGTGTTTGGTCAGAAAGTGAGAAGGAATGTGATATTAACTCGTTAGAGTTACATGCTGTCTACTATGCCCTTAACTCTCTCACTGGTATCTCACAAAAGGGTCCAGATCCCATTGGACAATATCACTGCTATTTTTTTCATAAACAAGCAGGGTGGCACAGCATCAAGGAAGCTTTGTATGGAAGCCATTCGACTATGGGAATGGGCTGTTGTCCACAATATAACAACAACAACAACATTCAATTTATATACCGCCCTTCAGGACAACTTAATGCCCACTCAGAGCACTTTACAAAGTATGTTATCATTATCCCCACAACAAAACACCCTGTGAGGAGGGTGGGGCTGAGACAGCTCCAGAGAGCCATGACTAGCCCAAGGTCACCCAGCTGTCTTCAAGTGGAGGAGTGGGGAATCAAACTTGGCTCTCCAGATTAGAATCCCATGCTCTTAACCACTACACCAAACTGGCTCTCTGCTTTCTGCCCTACATATTGCTGGGACATCCAACACCAGAGCAGACTGGCTCAGCAGAGTAGGTAGCTTACAGCACGAGTGGGTTATCTCAGACAAATATCTCCAGATCTTCCATTTGTGGGGTTTCCCAGAAGTGGATTTATTCACAACACAGGAGAACACCAAAGCCCCCAAATTTTGAGAGGGGCAGTGGTGTGGGGTCATGGTCCAGTGGACAGGGAAATGTTTTATGTGTTCCCTCCGTTTCCCCTAATACACAGCAAAATACAGTCAGATGGGACAAAGTATATCCTGATAACACTGTTTTGGCCAAGTCAGCATTGGTTCCACACACTCAAATACCTGGCTAGGAACCATTACATTCAATTGCTAATTGTGCCAGACTTGATTTTGTACAACTGTACACAGCACCACAATCTGAACAGGCTTTGGCTGATAGCGTGCTTCCTAGAGCCTTAAACTTATAATTTTCTGAGGAAAAGGAGAACATACTGCTGAATGCTCATCGACTGTCATGGACCAACCCAGCCCAGCAGAGTAGAGAGACTCAGAGGACTCTTCTGAGGAAGAGGAAGCTGGCAAACCTGACCCAGATCCACAGCCAGTGGCAGAGGCATTGCAGGAGGAGGCAGTCTAAAGGCTCAGACATAGATCCACAGCCAGGTCCCAGCACATTGGTTCCTCAGCTTCCCAGCCCTGGGCTGGCAACAGAAAGCCAGGTACAGGCCAACTCTCCCCCTTCATCACCAGACCCTCAGGAGCGCTGTCAGAGGAGGGCTAGGAGAGCCCTCCAAGCCAGAAGGCACAGTGCGAGGCTAGCAGCACAGCACTGGCCCAGCATCATTAGTGATGATGAGTGCTTGCAGGAGCAGGACTGAGACAGCTTGCAGGTGCATGATGCAGCACAAGCAGCTGAGCACTGTAAGGCTTAAAAGCAGCAGAGAAGGGAGGGGCTGTGTGGAAGCAATGTGTCCACTTACTATGGACCTTGCTGCTGTGTTTGGAACTGATTCTCCTGTCTCTGACCTTGGCCTGTTCATGTGGACTTTTTTCTGGAATACCCCTTTGGACTGGAAGCTGTGAGTGTTGCCTAATTGGTGTCTGAACTTTGGAACTGTGCTTTGACCTGCTCAGACAACTTGGGAGTTTTCCCTTGCCTGCTGCCTGTGTGAGTCTGCAATTGGGACACCGACCTTCAACTAGATGTTCTTATAACTTTAAGTGGAATAGATTTGTTTGTTGGGCTCATGATAAAAATGTAGCCCCAGACTGATTCTGTCCACTATCTTTGTTTATCTAGTGCATTTACGAATGATAGGCCTAGCATCTACATCCCTTAAGGTTCATTTGGCTGCAACCTCGGCCTTTCATACACATATTGATGGAAAGTCAATTTTTTTCACACTATTTGTCCAAAGGCTTTTTGAAGGGGTTGTACAATCTGAACCTGCCAAGGGCCCCGTGGTACCACAGTGGTCACTGTCCTTGGTTTTGTCAAGGTTAAAGTTAAAACAACAGCAGTTCCCCTCTACACTATCACTAAATACTAAAGTAATTATAAACAAACATATACATTTAATCAACTGGACATATCATGGACATTGTTGCCGTTGAGACCAGACCAGACTGGAGTTGCCTTTGAGCTTGAAAATGTCTTACTAGTTTGTAGCCCCTGAGAAAGCCCGCAAAGCGAAACACTTCCTTGCTAGCGTCGTGTTGGCTGGGATTTCTGCCAGTGGCCCCCATGACAGATCGGACCTCGTTGATCCACGGTTGATCTGCCCTGGTCTCCTTTGGAGGGGACAACTGGCCCCAATACCATTTGGTATTCATGCTCTGAGACATTCTGATACACGAACTCTGAATACCTTGGATATATTATGTATTTGCTCTAAGAGATTACTTGGATACTGTGTTGTGGTGGTGACTTATTTATGATGTATTTCTAATGGATTGGAGTTGATGTTATGGTTAATGCTATACCTTGTTAATTTTTGATATGTCCAGTTGATTAAATGTACATTTGTTTATAATTACTTTAGTATTTAGTGATAGTGTAGAGGGGAACTGCTGTTGTTGTTGCTTCGCTCTGTTCCCCCAAGTGCCTTTCTTGTTCTAGATGAAAGTTGAAGCTAAAGCCTTTTGAGGCAATGGCAACATGTCCTCTATCAGTCTTGTCTTTCAAAGTGGCTTTTTTATTGGCAATTACCTCAGTAAGGCGAGTCAGTAAGTTACAAGCCTTGAAGGTAGACCCCCTTTCTTACAGATCTATCAGGACAAAGTGGTCATGCACACTAGTTTACAGTTCCTACCAAAGGTCGTTTCTATATTTCATGTGTCACAAAGCCTATCCCTTCCAATATTTTTTTCCTGACCCTCAAACACAGCAGGAATGCACACTACACACACTGGACCTAAGAAGGGCAGTTTTATTCTACATGGACAGAACCAAGCCTTTCAGGAAAGAAACAACTTTTTAGGGCTCCAACAAGTGTAAGGCGGCTCAGCCCAAATCATAGCTAGATGGGCAGTCTCAGCCATTAAATAGTTGTATAAAACTGCAGATTTTCCATGTCCATTTGTGCTGCGAGCCCATTCAACAAAAGTATGGACAATTTCCACTGCATTTTACCATGGAGTACCATTGGGAGACATCTGCAAAGTAGCTACATGGTCCTCTGAGGAGACCTTTGTGAAGCATTATGTGATGAACATCACTTCTAGAAGGGAGACAGCAGTGGTTCCAGCAGTTCTGCATTCACTTTACAGCTGAGAGCATCACCTCACCTCCTTGGTAGATAACTTGCTATTCTCCCAAATGTGGGACTGTACTGAAGACCGTAGATGAAAACAGAGTTGCACTTACCTGTAACTGCTGTTCATCTAGATCTTTGTGCAGGCACACATTCCCTCCCTTCTGCCCCACTGTGAGCTCTCTCAAATACTATATTGAGAACTTGTGGCAGCACAGGAGAGCTGAGGGAAGGTGGGGTGACCTTTCTCCATCATGTGACCATTCCAGTGGGAAAATCTACCTGGGGCCAGTTTGGAGTAGGTCACTCCCCAATAGCCTACAAACTGAGAAAATTTCTGTTCTGAATTGCTGGTCTGTGCAAGTGCAGTTCCCCAAATGTGTGCCTGCATGAAGACCTAGTTGAACAGCAGTTACAGGTAAGTGCAACTCCATTTAGTGCTGTGTAGCAGAAGAAGGTAATGGTAAACCACTTCTACTAATCTCTTACCTTGAAAACCTTATGATGAAACAATCCAAAATGAAAAAAAGATATAGTGCTGGAAGACATGACCCCCAGGGTCCTAATTGCGATACAGATCATGAGTTGCTAAGATCAAAAATTAGAATAAAGCTGAAGAAAAACACTAAAAGAATCATAGTGCCAAAATACAATCGAAATAAGATTCCTGAAGAATTTAAAGTCCAGGTAAGGAACAGATTTGCAATACTAAGTTTAACTGTTCATGAACCAGAAGAACTATGGGCTGAAACCAGAGATATTATCAAGGAAGAATGTGCAAAGACTATTCCTGTAACCAAAAGAAAGGAGAAGCCTAAATGGATGGCTGAGGAAACTCTTAAAATTGCTAAGGATAGATGAGAAGCAAAAGCAAAATGTGACAGAAATAGGGTCAAAATTCTAAATGCAACTTTTCAGCAACTTGCACACAGAGACAAAGAAATCTATTATAATAACCAGTGCAAAGAAATAGAAGACAACAACAAGAAAGGAAGAACAAGGGATCCGTTCAAAAAGATCCGAGAAATCAAAGGGAAATTCAAACCATGACTTGGGATGGTGAAAGAGCAATACAGAAATATATCTGATCAGAACAAAATAAAGGAAAGATGGAAACAATATACCGAATAACTATACAAAAAAGATGGAAGGATGACAGATACTTTTGATGAAGAATCATTTGATGAACCAGAAATCCTAGAAAGTGAAGTAAAAGCTGTGCTCAAAGCAACTGGGAAAAACAAATTACATGGAGTAGATGGAATACCAATAGAGCTATTCCAAGCTACAGAAATGGAGCCCATCAGAATTGTAACAAGAAACTGTCAACAAATATGGAAAACAAAACAATGGCCCACAGACTGGAAACAGTCTACATTCCAATTCCAAAAAAAGGGGATGCCAAAGAGTGCAGCAAGTATCATTCTATCATGTTAATTTCCTATGAAAACAAAGTGACGCTCGAAATTCTACAGCAAAGACTCTTACCATTTATGGAATGAGAAATGCCAGATATTCAAGTTGGATTCAGAAAAGGAGGTACTAGAGATCACATTGCAAATTTACAATGGCTAATAGAACATACCAGGGAATTTCAGAAGAAAATCGCTCTGTGTTTTATAGATTACAACAAAGCTTTTGACTGCGGGGATCATGAAAAGCTATGGAGAATCTTAAAAGAAATGGGGTGCCACAACATCTGATTGTTTTGCTGTGCAACCTGTACTCTGGACAAGAGGTTACTGTCAGGACAGAATATGGGGAAACAGAATGGTTTCCAATTGGCAAAGGTGTCAGACAAGGATGCATATTATCTCCGTACCTATTCAACCTCTATGCAGAGTATATCATAAGGAAAGCTGGATTATATCTAGAAGATGGAGTGAAAATTGGTGGAAGGAACATGAACAATTTGAGATATGGAGATTACACCACATAACTGGCAGAAAATAGCGAAGACTTGAAACGATTGCTGATGAAGTTTAAAAGAGAAAGTGCCAAAGCAGGATTAAAGCTAATGTCAAGAAAACAAAAGTAATGACTACTGTGGAATTAAAGGTAAAAGTAGTCCCCTGTGAAAGCACCGAGTCATTATTGACCCATGGGGGGACGTCATATCACAACATTTTCTTGGCAGACATTTGTTACGGGGTGCTTTGCCATTACCTTCCCCAGTCATCTACACTTTACCCCCAGGAAACTGGGTACTCATTTTACCGCCCTCAGAAGGCTGGAAGGCTGAGTTAAATTTGAGCCAGCTATCTGAACCCAGCTTCTGCCGGGTTCAGGTGAGCAGAGCTTGGGTTGCAGTACTGCATCTTACCTGCTGTGGAATTACACAATTTTAAAGCTGACAATGAGGAAATTGAAATTGTTCAATATTTTCTATTCCTTGGCTCAAGGGAGACTGCAGTGAAGAAATCAGAAAAAGATTGAGACTTGGAAGAGCAACTGTGAGGGAGCTAGCTAAGATCCTTAAAGATAAAGATGTCTCTCTCAAAACCACGGTCAATATAATCCAGACTATGGTATTCCCTATTACTATGTATGGATGTAAAAGTTGGACAGTGAAGAAAGCTGACAGGAAGAAAACTGATTCATTTGAAAAGTGGTGCTGGAGGAGATTTTTGCAGATACCACGGATGGCCAAAAAGACAAATGAGTGAGTGCCTGATCAAATCAAGCCTGAATTCTCCCTAGAAGCTAAAATGTCAAAACTAAGGCTATCGTACACATCACGAGAAGACAAGATTCTCTGGAAAAGTCAGTAATGCTAGGAAAAGTGGAAGGCAGTAGGAAAAGAGGAAGACCTACAACGAGATGGCTTGACTCAATAAAAGAAGCCACGTCCTCCAGTTTGTAGGATCTGAGCAAGTCTGTTAACAGACTTGCTCAGATCCTACAAACTGGATGACGTTTGGGAGGTCTTTCATTCATAGAGTTGCCATGGGTCAAAGGTGACTTGATGGCATATAACACACACAGAGAAATCACTTATACAGGCTTTCAGTCTTCTGACTAGATGTTACCTTGTCAGACTGAAGCGCAAAAGTCTAGGTAGAGAAAAGCCCAAAATCAAAAGAGCATAATTTTTGGTTTGACACCTTTCCTGGCAATCTAAAAGCATGGTTGTTGTGGGTTTTCTGGGCTGTATTGCCGTGGTCTTGGCATTGTAGTTCCTGACGTTTCGCCAGCAGCTGTGGCTGGCATCTTCAGAGGTGTAGCACCAAAAGACAGAGATCTCTCAGTGTCAGGTGACACTGAGAGATCTCTGTCTTTTGGTGCTACACCTCTGAAGATGCCAGCCACAGCTGCTGGCAAAACGTCAGGAACTACAATGCCAAGAAAACTTCCGGTTTGGAATTCATGAAGGTCTAACGCAGCTCAGGGAGCTGAGCTGTCCGTGCCGCTGTTTGTAGGGGCTGGAGGGGCACAAACTGCCCATAGCCCTCTGTTCTCAGGCGGAGAACAGGCAAGTATGCTCAAGACCTCGAGGGTGCGTTGATCTCAGGTGTGAGGGGGTTCTACGCAATGAGCCCCCATCCACCCTTGAGGTCCCACCCGAAGAAAGGTAGCCAAGATCTCTGCTGCGGCTCTGGAGTCAATTTTTGGCATAAGACCTGCATGCCCAAGCTTCAGCAAACCAAGAAGGGAACCTGAATTGATTGGATAATTGAAGCAGTGACTACAACCCAAGAGAAACATCTAAGAAGGTAAAGATTGCTATCTCTCAATACGGGACAGATTACAACAAGAAATAAAGTGACAAAGAGAATTAGGAAACTGTGAGAGACTTGATATATAATTGAGAAAACTCCGGCAAATAAATTACTAAAAAGTGACATTTTAAAGAGAAGTTTGCGTGGAAAAACGATTATTGTTTACATACCTGCGGCTAGGAAGAGATAGCGGACTGTGAGAAAGTTTTAATATCGCGAGAACTGCTGTGAAATGGAGAGGAACAGGAAGTGTGTCAGAACCATAGACTGGCGAGAAGCGGCTTGTAAACAACGGAAGTGGAATATTGCCATTTTGAAGAAGGGCAAAGCTGCGACTTCAAGGAAAACGGAAGTAGGCCATCTTTGACAAGGGTAAGGGCGGTTGCCTCAAAATAAAACCATAGGGAAAAGACGCCCGACATTTTGGATTGCGTAAATACTAGCTTTTAGAAAAACAACCTAAATTTGGACTTAAAAATAAAAGAAAATAATAAAGTAGCGCCACGGAGTTAAGGAAAAGAGCAGACTCGTGGGAGCGAAGTAAAGCTAGCCCCATGATGTCGAAAAAGGAATGGCAAGCGGCGCTGGAAAATTTAGATAAAAATGTTTCGGAAGGAAATAAAGAGCTTAAAGATATGATACAAGAGATGGCGAAAAATGTGAAAGATTTTAAAGAGGCACTTAAATCGTAGATGGCAGAACTAGTTAAGAACATGGATCAAGTTCAAAAAGACTTGCAAGTCACACAGCAGAGAGTTAACACAGTAGAAAATGCGGCTGACACCTTGGCAGATGTGCAGAGAATGGAGATGAGAGGAGTGAAGGGAAGAATAGCCGTAGCTGAATGTAAACAAATGAAAAAACAACTTAGATTTCGTGGAATTCCGGAAATTTTGGAAAAATCAGCCCAAGAGCAGATTACAGAAATCTTGGCGGGTTACCTGGGTAAAGAAGAAGGGGAAATAGCAGCGCTTCTGGACGTGGCATACAGAATTAATTCAAAATTTGCAGCTCAAAAGCAGTTACCAAGAGATATGATTGTGCAATTTACAACTAGGAATACAAGAGAGTCAATCGTGAGTAAACAATTCCAGGATCCATTAGAAGTCGATGGGAAAGTGGTGAGAATCATGAAAGAACTGCCCAGATCGGTGTTGTTGGAGAGGAAAAAGTATAGAGAGTTGGTCCAGATGTTAAAAGATTTGAAAATCAGATACAGATGGGAAATACCTGAAGGACTGGCTTTCGAATTTGGTGGAGCTAGGAGAAACATCAGATCTGGCCAGGAGATGGAAACGTTTATTAAAGACAATGAAAAAGACTTACCTAAAGGAGCTAAAATTTGATCATGGAGTGTAAAATTATATCTTGGAATGTAAACGGACTAAATTCACCTTTTAAACGTAAGACTATTTTCCACTGGCTTTTAAATCAAAAACGTAATATAGTGTGTTTGCAAGAGACACATATCAAAAAGCAGGACGTAAAATATTTGAAACTTGCAAAACTTGGAAATGAATTTGCAGCAGCTTCCAAAAAGAAAAAGAGAGGAGTTGTATTGTATATTAAGGAAGAGCTGCAGCCAAAATTAGTGATAATTCTGTATAAGTGATGTAGAAGCCAGATATATAGCAGTGGAAATAATTTGGAATTCAAAGAAGACTTTGGTGATTGGAATTTATGCACCTAATGGGGCAAAAGAATTTTTTTTCAAGGATTTACAGAAACAGCTAGATGAACTGACCTATGATCAAATAATTCTGGCAGGTGACTTCAATGGAGTTACAAACTTGGAAGAAGACAGGAAATCTAACAGTGCACAGAAAAAAAAAGGACTTTTGCCAAAATTGTTTTTTGCGATCAAGGAACAAGTAAGTCTGGAAGATGTATGGAGGAGACAAAATCCTAAAAATAGACAATATACATTTTACTCTGCAAGACATTTCACACTATCAAGAATTGACATGATCTGGGCCTCCAAAGAACTGGTGGTATGGACTAGAGATGTGGAGATAATGCCCAAGGTAGGCTCAGATCATAATCCAATTATGTGGAGATTCAGGAAAAATACTAAAAGAAGAGGATGGAAGATAAATGAAGACTTGCTGCAGACGGAAGAAAACATTGCGTTGTTACGAAGAGAAACCAAATTCTTTATACAGTACAATTTGAATAAGGATGTATCAACTTATAAGGTATGGGACACATATAAAGCTGTGATTAGAGGAATACTAATGGATCTGAATGCAAGAAATAGGAAGGGAAAGGATGAAAAGAGACTTGAAATTATGGAAAAAATTAAAGCCAAAGAGATACAGCTTAAGAAAAGACCAGGAACTACAATGCCAAGACCACGGCACTACAGCCCGGAAAACCCACAACAACCATTGTTCTCCGGCCGTGAAAGCCTTCGACAATACAATCTAAAAGCATGTTGTGGCAGGTATTCCAGCAACCATAAAGAATGAAGGGAGGGAGGGTAAGATAGAATTAAGACCATTGCTTTTATTGCCAAGCTGGCTACAATGGCCTGATCCTGCTCAAACAGTCCAGGATGTGTAATGTACTTCTGAACTTAGCATGTACTCACACCTCAAATCCCCTGCTCTAAATAATACAATGTAGGTGCAAGAGTCCATCTGGCTTGAAGCTATGATGTCATTTTGCACCTGTGTATTTCAGTCCCATCATGACCGCATTCTTCCAGAGACAAGCTTCTGTAGCTCCAATTAAATCCAAAAGCTCAAGCCAAAGTTTGACAAAGGCCATGGAACAGACTAGACAACATCAGTTTCTTAAGAGTGGAGACAGGAAAAAAACTGCTTCCGAACAACATCAAATTTGAGTGAATAACCTCTGTGGAAACATCCCATATATATTCAGCTCCTGACTTGATGACTTCCTTAAGAAGCACTCTTCCTTGAGTGGAAAGGAATTTAAAGGTGTTGGCACTTTTGACTTAGATCATAGCTATCTTGATTTATTTTCTAAACTCCTCAACAAGATTTAGAGATGAGCAAGAGGTCTTGAGCAGTTGTTTATGGGACTGTCCAGACTAGGGATGTGCATTTCGGCTTTCTGAAAGCCGAAAGAAAGCCGAAACAAAAGTGTTTCGGCTTCTTTCAGGTTAGCCGAAACGTTTCAGGCTAAGCCGAAACGTTTCGGCTAGCCGAAAGAAAAAAAGCCGAAACGTTTCGGCTTTAGGCTTTTTCAATGGGAAAATGCCTCCGGCGTCTTCCCGGACGTCTGGGGGAGGCATTTTCCCACCAAAATTGGTGGGGACCTTCCTCTAACCCCTCTCTACAAACCCCCCAAGTTTCAGACCGATTGGACTTTGGGGGGCCATGTTATGGCCTCCCAAATCAGGTCCCCCTATCCTCCCATAAGAAAGCGAAGGAGCAGCATATTGTTAGCATGCTGCTGCTCATCTTCTTCATTATTTCCTATGGGGAAAAATGAAGAAGCAGGCTTCCTTTGCCAGGGGTGGCATTTTGCATGCAAAATGCCCCCTCACCCTCAGGGGCCCTTCTCCCACCCCTCCTCCCACCCCCCACCAAGGCTCAGCCTGCTCCCACTTGGGGGGGGCATTTCATGGCCTCCCCAAGTAGGTGCTCTAATCTCATTCTCTACCACTGACAGCTGGGGGAGGCTTGTCTTGCCAGGGGTGGCATTTTGCATGCAAAATGCCCCCCAACCCTCTGGGGCCCTTCTCCCACCCCCCACCAAGGCTCAGACTGCTCCCACTTGGGGGGGGCCATTTCATGGCCTCCCCAAGTAGGTGCTCTCATCTCTACCACTGACAGCTGGGGGAGGCTTGTCTTGTCAGGGGTGGCATTTTGCATGCAAAATGCCCCCCAGCCCTCTGGGGCCCTTCTCCCACCCTTCCTCCCACCCGCCACCAAGGCTCAGACTGCTCCCACTTGGGGGGGCCATTTCATGGCCTCCCCAAGTAGGTGCTCTCAGCCCCCAAAGTCCACCCCCTACAGCCCCACACAAACCCAATTCCCCCCCAGCTGCCACACACAGACCCAAATCCCCACATTAGCCCCTCACAGACCCAAATCCACCCCCAGCAGCCCCACACCCATAATCCCAGGAACAGGCTGGCAAAGGCCAGCCCTCTCCCTTTGTTCCCTATGCTGGGAACTTCTAAACTCTCTTTCCCTGGGCAATTCTGCACAGCCCAGGGGTGCCACAATGGTGGGCACACTTCTGAGTGCCAGCTGGTCCCTGTGAAAGAGCACCTGAACCACAGACACCCTCCCTCAAATTCCCCCACCACCTACAGAGATGGCTGGCCAGCCAGCCCCATTGTTCCCTATGATGGGAACCAACTGCACAACAAAGAATAAAACAAGAACAACACAAAATAAAGTTTTTAAAAAATTATTTTCTCCCTTCCAAAGTACAAGTAGGCAAAGCATAATGACACATTACACCAGCAGTCCCCCACACAGAAAAATAACACAACTCACTTAACATCAGAGAATCACAAAGCACGATTCCTGTCAAAAACACTTTATTTCTTGAACAGCTTTAGGTTACACAGCAGGGGGGAACACCAAAGGGCATGGCAGCACTATCTTACACAAAAATAACACAACTCACTTAACATCAGAGAATCACAAAAGCACAATTCCTGTCAAAAACACTTTATTTCTTGAACAGCTTTAGGTTACACAGCAGGGGGGGAACACCAAAGGGCATGGAAGCAGTATCTTACACAAAAATAACACAACTCACTTCACATTAAAGAATCACCCCAAAAAATTGCTGTCAAAAGCACTTTATTTCTGTAACTGCTTTAGGTCACACAGTAGGAAGGCACAACAGAGCAGGAAAGCAGTGTACTACACAAAAATAACACAACTCACTTCACATCAGAGAATCACACAAACACAATTGCTGTCAAAAACGGTGAAGTGGGTTGTATTATTTTTTTTTGTACATTGCTATCATGCCCTGTTGTGCCCTCCTACTGTGTAACCTAAAGCTGTTCAAGAAATAAAGTGTTTTTGACAGGAATTGTGCTTTTGTGATTCTCTGATGTTAAGTGAGTTGTGTTATTTTTGTGAGGTGGAATGCTGGAATGCCCTTTGGTGTGCCCCCCTGCTGTGTAACCTAAAGCTGTTCAAGAAATAAAGTGTTTTTGACAGGAATTGTGCTTTTGTGATTCTCTGATGTTAAGGTGGGAGAAGGGCCCCTGAGGGTTGGGGGCATTTTGCATGCAAAATGCCACCCTTGGCAAAGGAAGCCTGCCTCTTCATTTTTTCCCCATAGGAAATAATGAAGATCAGCAGCAGCAAGCACAAAATAAGAGATTAGCAGCAGCAACCTAATGCTATGCCCTTTTTAGGCGAGGATAGGAGGACCTGGTTTGGGGGGCCATAACATGGCCCCCCAAAGTCCAATCGGTCTGAAACTTGGGGGGTTTGTAGAGAGGGGTTAGAAGAAGGTCCCCACTAATTTTGGGCTGATTCGGTGGGAAAATGCCTCCCCCAGACGTCCGGGAAGACGCCGGAGGCATTTTCCCAGTGAAAAAGCCGAAAGCCGAAAGTAAGCCGAAAGCCGAAAGCCGAAACGGCTGGCCGTTTCGGCTTTCGGCTTATACGAAAGAGAATCCTCTTTCGGCTTTCTGCTTTCGGCTTTAGCCGAAAATTTTTGGCTTGCACACCCCTAGTCCAGACTATTCTTTCAGGCAATCTGAGTCTCATGATGTAGACACTGGATTCCTGATTGTATATTGAAGTTACTTGCCCCTGCAGCCCACCTAACCCAAATCCTCTTCTGAGTTGCATTTTTGTTGGGTTAATATGAATTTCTCCTTATCCAGTTGCTCCCTGAAATCTAACAATCCTTTTCTTTTTAGGATTTTGAAGTCAATGTCTAATCAATTCCTTTTTTATCAAAGAAAATTTGAAGAGAGAAGGACAGGAAGGGAGGTGTTGCAGAATTTCATAATTTCTCTCTGTAGATACTCAGGCACAGGCAGAGTCATCCCAAGCCTTATTATATTCCTGCTACAGTGCCACCCTGGGGTATCCTTAAACACAAAAAGTGAGCCATATTCCCGATGACTCACCTCTTATCCTGGCACAGGTGCACTGAGGACCCTGTGGTGCACCTGTGCCAGGATAAAAGTTGTTGGTGGCAGGCCTCTGAGGGGGCTGCAGAGCCATTGGGGAGGTGTAGCACGAGGGAGTCTCCATATGTGGCCTTCTCACTGCCTCCATGGTGGCTGCAGGACTGCACTGCACCTTCCCGCTGGCTCCACAGCCCCTCAGAGGCCTGCCTGTGGAGCCGGCGGGGAGGTGCACTGTAGGGAAGTCCCCCATGGCCTTCCCGCTGTTGTGGGGCTGTGCTGCGCCTCCTCACCACCTCCACAGCCCCTCAGAAGCCTGCCTGTAGAGCTGGTGGGCAGGTGCAGCACAGGGAATCCTCCATACATAGTCTTCCTGCCACTTCCGTGGCAGCTGCAAAGCCATGCTGCACTTCCCTGCTGGCTCTGCAGCTCCTCAGAGGCCTGCCTACAGAGCCAGTGGGGAGGCACACATGGGGGAGCCCCCTATGCGGCCTTCCTGCTGCCTCTGTGGTGGCTGTAGGGCTGTGGAGCTGGCGAGAACTGAGGTTCAGCACAGGAGGCCCCTACACGGCCTTCCCGTTGCCTCCATGGTGGCCGCGGGGCCTTGGCCCCGCTGCTAGAGCCTGTTGTATTTTTTTTTACAACGAGCTCTCTTGCTATTATAACATAAAACAACTGCAAGAGCTGAAGTTACAAAAGGGTGCCTTAATTTCTCTAAGAAGAGAAATGAAAAAGAAATCCTACTCTTAGAAGAGAAAGAGAGAATAAGAGGAATCAATGGATTCATCTAGAACAGTGAATTTTGAAAAAAGAAATCTCTCATCCCATAACAACTCTTCTTTTCTAAGATTAAATTACATGTGAGGAGGGCTTAGAAATCCTCAGCATCATGTGTCCTTAAAATATATACCTATTTTCATTTGGAGACAACAGTCAGAGAATTCTGCCCCAGCTGTTTTCTTTTCTTGCTTAGAAAAGACTGTATAAAGATTTACTTTGGGGAGCAAAATATCAATAATGGAAACTTTTTAGATCCCTCTTAAGGGAAAAAATGGGCTTCTTCATAGAATACTATGCCTGGCTCTAAAATGAAATTGAATCTTTAAAGTGTAGCCGAATGCTTTAGTCTGTCTTTAAGTGCAAATTCAGCCTTTGCTATAGCACTGCTCTATTTACCTTTGTAATTCAACTGCATGATATCTTCTCTACTGAAGGGTGAATATAATATGAACATTAAAGTTTTGTTGGAATTTTCAGTACTGTTCCCCTGAGTGCTCCTCACACAATACAAAGACTTCTTTGTGGTGAAGAATATCTTGTGATAAAACTGAACAATAAAAGAATGATACATAACTTTACAAACATGAAACCAATGAATGTAGGGATTATAACAGTGAAATCAATGGACTTAAACTAGAGTAACTCTGCATAGGATTTCACTAGTTCAACCATTTCTATTAGATGTAAATATAGATATGGATGCCTGCAACTCAAAATTTTCACATTGTCAGGATTTTATGTTTTAGTTTGCAGATTAAGAGGCTACATACATACATGTATATCACTTTATTTCTCCATTTTAGATTGCTGCATCATTGATGAGTAGCAGCTGAATGTATGAACCAGTCAAAGCACAGAGAAGCAGTCTTCATAGAAATACATTGTTCCTGTGATTATGCCAACGATGAAAGTTCCATCTGTGGTGATAGACTGAAAGGCCCATCACAACATATGTAAGCAACTATTTGAATCTGCGTAAGTGAATCCTAACTGCTACTCTAATTGGCTACTTGCTTTCTCGTATACCTTTTACTTTGTACGCTCTTAGAAGTGATCATCTTCTGTTGGGGTGATAAAGAATTTCAAATATTATTCTAGATCTAAGAACAACAATGTTGCCTAAGACACCTCAAGGGAAAAGTCCCTTTCATAATGAAGAGAATATTCTTTCTCAAAGAATTAATTTTTCGCCACAGTGATCAAATTGTTGCTGATTGTGGCATGAAGCTGAATAATTGCTCTACTTGCTGTTATCTCTTCTTCCCCCTGCCATAAGTTCCACGTTCCATTTAGATAATAAATTGTTGTCTCCATAAAATTATATGCTGCAATAATGCTGAACAGTTTTTAACAAATGAATATTCTTGCAATAAATTCTTATATCTGATATAGTTGGATTTAGCTTCATCTTATCTTGGATTCCTCAAGAAATTCCACATTAATTTAAGAATAAGCTGCAATTACATTCTAGAGTTTCTCTCATAGTCCTAGCTGATTTTTCATAGCAGCAAAAGCTGTATTTGTACCTTTACCACATTTACATTGTAATTATAATTTAAAAGTCAGGGGCATTCAAAGCACTCTGATTTTATGATTAGAATAAATAAATGATTTTTCTTCTGGAATCATGCCAGGCTTTTTAAAGTATAATTTAAACATTATCAAATATTGGTTGAGACTACATTTTAATTTTAACCCCACCCCAGTTATACATATCATTTATTATCTGAATTTGTCAACTCTAGTTGGTCAGCCCGTATTAAAGCTAAAATAAGTTCCTTGAACTTACCTATAACTTACCTACAAAACATTCCCCTAAGGACCCAGTATCTGATGAGTCCAGAGGTTAAAGAAGGGTAAAAGTGATGGGATGAAATAAAACCATTTTTTAGAATGAATAGTTCCTCTAATACCACACTACATCACCCTTCCTAACTCCTTGCTGCTCATTCCAGTGAAAGAAAGACCATATGAATTGCAGCTGTCACTGATCATAGGCATTGAAGAATATGATCATAAAAGGGAAAATGGAAGAAGAATTCACTGGACCCTGGATATCATTTCATAATTGGATTACAAATAAGCATAAAGACTTGAACTTGCCAAGAATGTAAAAGGACTCAAATGTTTTATTATTAATGATATATATTAGTTACTAAGAATGTTTAAAGATACATTGAGTAGTGTTGTAAGTGGGCCATAATGGATATATTTACCTTTGTTTTTTTCTCTCTTTCTCTTTCCTTGCCTTTTCCTTTTTCCTTTAGTTGTATACTTATTTAAAAAATTAATAAAAATAATAAAAAAGGGGGAAAAAAAGAAAACACAAGTCCTCCAGAGTCCATCTTTTCCCATTCCAGGAAAGAGTAGGTCAGGAGGGATGCTGGTGAGAACAAACTGCTGCTCCAGCCTGGCTGGCCCTGCCCAATAGCTGGCCAGTGGACCTGACTGAAGACTGCATCTCTGAGGTCTGACAGCTAGGAACCTGCCCCCAAGGCTCCAACCAGCCATGCTGATTGGCCAACTGGTATTTGAATCTCCACTTCACTGCGCTAACCATGAGAGCTGCTCACGAAGGGCCATGCCAGCCCCCCCACCACCACGTGACCTGCAAACTCTGGCCCCCGGTGAGTTCTGGGGCTGGGAGGCTTCTTTGCAATTGGACAATTCCACCATGAATAGTCATGTTATAACATGACTAACAAATGTTTAACATGTTTACAATTCATGCATAATATATCATAATATATCAGCATGACTGGATTTAGGTTATTTTCTACTGCTCATAAATTTGTAGATGTGTACATAGCTATAAGGAGATTAATCTTAACTGGCTGAAATCTAGGATCATGTTATCACTGAGATTACTAATATCATCAGGATTTCAGAAAGTCATAAATAATTGTTCATGAAGGCTGATACTGAAACCTTAAAAGGCATTAACTACCTAAGAATATCCACATGCCCCAAACTTGCAGTGTTTGCCACTGTGGTGCATGCCCTGTTAGCATCTAAATTAAACCATCACAATATGCTTTAGGTGCGACTGCCCTTGAAGTGTGTTTGGAAGTTTTAATTGATACAAAATGGTACTTGAATTGTTTTTATTAAAATTTATTTTAATGTTTTGATTGTCTGCCACCTTGACAACTTTGAACTAGGTGGAAGGGCTACATTAAAACATTTTAAATAAATAAATAAGTAAATGAGTAGCAAAAACTGCATCCTCTTTGTATAAGAAACGAGGTGATATTTTAAAAAGTAAAAATAAGGGGACAAGATCTGTTATTTCACTGAGTTATTTCAGTGCACAACTCAGATTTGCTCCACAATTCTTCAGTAGTTCACAAATTACTCAAAAAAAAAAAACTCATAGAACAACACTCCCAGTTCCATGTGGCCTTTATCTGTGTAATATAGTTCAAAGTCACCCTCGCATGCAGAGTGATAAGATGTAAGCTATCTGCTCTATTCATACTGGGAGTATTGGAGAAAAGAAGACCAGATCAAGAGAGTTGTAAATAAAAAATGAAGTGAAAAAGGAGTGCTAAATAATATGTGAAAAAAAAGATCACTGCACTTTGCAAAATACATGTATTTTTAGACATTCATTGCTTTTTAAGTGATTCAGCATGTTCTTGACCTAACTCTTGTTAGTTATACACATTTAAACATCCATTATGCCCCACAGTTTGCGTTTTAGCAGAATTACATGAACTCAGGTTTTGGCTAAATAGAATGTCTGATGAAATCCATGGAACATATGGGATGCTTGGCTTAACTGAAATAGTTTTAGCTTGCAATAATGTTTCCAGGAAAAATGTTCTTTGCATAAAGCTGGAAAATGGTTCCTCCAAATTCCTGTTGTTTTGTTCATGTGATTTGTGAACATGAGTTGTTGAATCATCAACATTTTATTAATATACTTTCCCCTTAAGAAAGCTATTTCTTCTTCCAAAATTATTCTAACTCAGTCATGATTAGAGGAAAACAACAGACTGGATTGAATGTCTCAGAAAGAGAAATAGAGAGAACACTGCCATACATTTACTTAAGAGCCAGTTTGGTGTAGTGATTACGAGCACTAGGACTCTAATCTGGAGAATCTGCTTAAAGCCAGCTGGGTGACCTTGGCTGTCACAGCTTCTTGGAATTGTCTCAGCCCCAACCACCTCACAGGGTGATTGTTGTGAGGATAATAATAACACACTTTGTAAACTGCTCTGAGTGGGGGTAAAGTTGTCCTGAAGGGTGGTGTATAAATCACAAGTTATCATCATCATTATCATCATCATCAGGGGGGCTGAGAGTCACCATTATCCGCCAGACAAGAATTTCCTCTGGGACCCAATTCACATTCAGTAGCACACACAGAGGATGCTTAACTAGGACAGGTAAGCTGTAGTACCTTGTCCCACTGCCTGGGCCCTCAGGGCAACCCAGGTCTCCAGAGTTCTGTACCCCCAATCACCGTTCTTGGCAGGCCTGCCTTTTACAGTCCAGGAAACAAATTGTTTCATTTTAATTACTTGAATTTAATATAATGTAATATTATATATTCTATAAAAAATCAGTGGAACTAACCTTCCATCCTTCTATTGTAATCCTAAAATTTAGCAATCATATTGGTGTATCGATTTCTATTGAAATGGTTACATCCCTGCATTACTAACTTAACATTATTTATTTAGTTATTTATTTATTTATTTATTTATTTATTTTCTTAAATTTATAGTCCGCCCTCCCCAAACAGGTGGTTTAAGACATTGCAGTCTCTGCATTAGATTTAGAATGACCTATTGAATGACCTAAAATAATGTAAAGAGTACAAAAATGCATGGTGAAAACATATTTATATTATGTTATTATGGTATTTACATTAATCGAAGACAAAACATCTGGGGAAATGCATGAATATAGTTTAGGGTAAACTGTCTAAAACTATACTATTTTGAATACACAATTTTAAGAACAATTTTGAAGTTTGATATTTTTTTCCCATCCCAGTCCTTCACAACTACTAGCTGAGTCCAAGGTGAATCCTTGAAATGCTGGCATCCTGATAAAATAGAGGTAATGCTGGTTTGAAGGGCTGAGGTCTTGAATGACACTCACTCCCCACTTTTGACAGGGTCCAGCTGGCTCTCTCTGTTGCAGTTAGAAGCTGAGGAGTTATACTGGACTCAGTATTACTGTCATAGCCCCTTGTGTCCACAAGAAGGCTGGAGTGAGGAGCAAGAACAAAACACACTGTTGGAGGGAGAACCTTCACCTCCCAGGTGATGGGAGCCACCAGCAGTCCTTCTTAATTAACCCTCAGTTTAGAGCCCAAGGAACAGTGTCTCCAGCCCTACCGATTGTTACTCAAGAAGTAGGCCCTGCAAGGTCGGACACCTGCAAGTTTTGTTCCACAAAACAATTCCTTGGTAACTGTAGCTAAACAGGCCAAGGTACTGGATTTTGATTAGAGCACCAAAACCAAAACAACATCACAGAAGTATAATGTTATGTATGCTAGCATACCTGCCATGATTGTATTCTGCATTTCATAATGGTCAATGCTGTTTTGTACAGTTTGCCAGAATTATATGCTGTAACTCTGAGTGATCATCTGAGAGTGTCTTAACTTCTGATATTAATTGCAGGAGAGCCAGTGGGCCCCTCCATTGTCTGTTGAAAATATGTACTTTCACTTTTCCCAGCGGGTGTCCTTGAGAATAGCTGCTAGCAGCAAACATTGTAACTTTCCCAGAGACTGGAATATTTCCTTTGAATTTCACGTAGTCTAAACTAATCTGTTCCCATGCAACCTCTTTGGGGTTTCGAACCAGAATGTCAATGGACCCGGGAGGGTGGGAAGTTTTCTTATAATAGCAATGCCTTTGTTTAAATTGTCATTTCTGCCAATTTGATACCTTTGGGTGAATACCTGTACTGTATGGATCTCAATAAAGCTACTTCAACTGGAACACCTGCGTGTTAATTGTGGAGGGCTTGAGGACCTAATTGCCAGGACTGACATGTAATTAAGAAGATTTATTGCTAAAAGTGCAAAAAATCACATAGATATTTCAGGTGGGTAGCCATGTTGGTCTGCAGTGGAAGAGCCAGATTTGGGTCCAGTAGCAGCTTAAAGACCAACTAGATTTTCAGGGTATGAGCTTTCAAGAATCAAGCTCCATTCTTCAGATACATTTAGAAATGGAAGTATCCAGCCTGAATATGGGAGGCGTATATAAAGTAAGGGTGTAAGGTATAATAATACTGTAACTAGCTTGATACCCAAATCTTGCTAAACATAGAAGTTGTCTAAGACAGGAAAGAAAATAATAAAAACTAAATTGATCCCGGTACAAGAGCACCTTAAAGACCAACTACATTTCCAATGTATGGCCTTTTGAGAGTCAAAGCTCCCTTTCAGATCTGATGAAATTAGAAGAATCACATGACAGGAGGGCATGGCTGCCTGAAGCTTTCCATGCTGGGAGAGACAACATAGCTTTGTATAATGGCTGGAGATGCAACTCCAGCTGACAAATCGCTCTGGATTAAGGAGGGATCGTGAGTTTACCCACTTGTGCTCCATTTGACAGCTATGCTGAAGGTCTTACTGCCCAGGTTTGTCCTGGGTGGTGGCTGAAAATTGGGGCATCTGCAGATGGGGAGAAAACATCTACATGCAGCTACTATTGGAGTTCAAAAGCAAGCCCAGCCTCAGGTCTTAAATCTAAAGACTTCGAAGAATTAATCAGCTCTACGATACAATTACTTACTGTGAACCGAGATAATACTTTGCTTTGTAGATTCAGAGTAATAGTCTGAATAGCCCTGTGGCTCAGAGTGATATGCTGCAGTACTGCAGCCCAAGCTCTGCTCATGACCTAAATTCAATCCTGGTGGAAGCCAGGTTCAGGTAGCTGGCTCAAGGTTGACCCAGCCTTTCATCCTTCCAAGGTCAGTAAAAGGAGTGCCAAGTTTCCTGGGGGTAAAGCCTAGATGACTGGGGAGGGCAATGGCAAACCACCCCGTAACAAAAAGTCTGCCAAGAAAACATGCTGCGATGTTCCCCCATGGGTAGTAACTCGGTGTTTTCACCTTTACCTTTCCTGGACTTTCTCTTTTTTTTCTTTCCTTTTAATCGAGATAAGATTAACGATACATCATTAGCAGAAAGATCTTAAACTACATATGAGAAGGAAAGATTTAAAAGACTAAGGGGAACCAAAAACTTACTGTTTTTCTCTGTAATTTGTGAATTTGTATTGAGAGAAAGTGTTTTGTCTGGACTAGTTAAAATAAAACTGCATAGAAGAATGGTTGTTGTGGATTTTCTGGGCTGTATAGCCGTGGTCTTGGCATTGTAGTTCTTGATGTTTCGCCAGCAGCTGTGACTGACATCTTCAGAGGTGTAGCACCAATAGACAGAGATCTCTCAGTGTCACAGTGTGGAAAAGAAGTTGGCAGGTAATTTATATCTACTCAGGAAGGTAGGGTTGGGCTGAGTCATTCTGTAAGAGTTTCCCAGGGTGTGGAATGCTAATGGAGGGAGGCTTCACTGTATTCTGAGGAGGCTCTTTTGCATATGGATTGGTGCTTGATATGCTAATCTTCTCTGCAGGGCTATTGTCAGGTATAGAGTATTTTGTTAGCCTGGTGTTTTTCAGGACTGGAAACCATGCTCTATTCATTCTTAAGGTCTCTTCTTTCCTGTTGAAATTGTGCTTATGCTTATGAATTTCAATGGCTTCCCTGTGCAATCTGACGAAGTACTTGGAAGTGTTGTCCAGTATTTTAGTATCCTGGAATAGGATACTGTGTCCTGTTTGAGTTAGGCTATGTTCAGCCACTGCTGATTTTTCCGGATGGCCAAGTCTGCAGTGTCTTTCATTTTCTTTTATTCTTGTCTGGATGCTACGCTGTGTGGTCCTGATGTAAACTTGTCCACAGCTGCAGGGTATGCGGTATACTCCTGCAGAGGTGAGGGGGTCTCTACTGTCTTTTGCTGATCGTAGCATCTGTTGTATTTTTCTGGTGGGTCTGAATACTGCTTGAAGGTTGTGCTTTTTCATAAGCTTTCCCATCTGATCAGTGATTCTTTTGATATATGTCAAAAACATTTTTTCCTGTGGGAGACTGTTTTTCCTTGGTTGTTTGATTTATCGTTGGTTTAATTGCTCTTCTGATTTCATTTCTGGAGTAGCCATTTGCTTGAAGTGCGTGGTTTAGATGATTAGTTTCCTCGTTGAGAAAGTGTGTTTCACATATCCATCTTGCACGGTCTACTAATGTTTTTATTATGCCTCTTTTCTGTCAAGGGTGGAGATTGGAGTTTTTGTGTAAGTACTGATCTGTGTGAGTTGGTTTCCTGTAGACCTTGTGACCTAACTGAAAGTTTGCAGGAAGTTGGACTTATTATTTTAAAGGAGATACCACTTGAATCTTGAGGAAACTGAAACAGAAGAAAATCCCATTTAGATGGGACAAGTTGGAAGGAGTGATTTTTACTTTCAAACAACAGAGATTCAGGTTTAATTTGGTTCCTAAAGCAAGAGATTTTTTTGGAAAGATACAAGAAAAATTTAGAAGAGTTTTCAGAAGATCCACAACAGCCCTCATTGGAACAGAAAGATAAGGAAGAACAAGAAGATGTGGATTCTGATAATAGTTAAAATGTAAGTATGGATTACAAGTGCATAACATCGAATATAAATGGGGTGAATGCTCCTTAAAAATGATGGAAAATATTTCATTATTAGAAAAAAATTGAGAGTTTATATCATTTGCTTTCAAAGCTATCAAGTATTTGGACTACAAAATTTTGTGGGGAAAATTTGTCTCTTCAGATAATAAAAAGAAAAATGGGTGGCATTGTATCTAAAACCAACACTGAAACCAGAACTTGTCGTATCTGACAATCATGGTAGTTTTGTGGGGGTTGAGGTGACATCAAATCGGAGCAAAATTTTGGTGATGGGAATCTATGCGCCAAATGAGGAAAAGGGGAGGTTCTTCAAATATCTTTGGGAAAAATAGGTGGATGTGTCCTATGATAATTGTTGGCTGATGGCTTATTGGAATAATGTTGTTTCTCCAGAAATAGATAGGTGCTCTGAGAAAAACAAAAGATACTCAAGGAAAATTACCAAAGGTTTGTTTTGACATGGGTCTTCCCTTAAAGTCAACTTAGAAACTTCAGTTGGTACAGAATGTGGCATTCCAATTACTAGCGGTTATCATACAAGTCACACCTATTGTCCAGTCACTCCATTGGCTACCAACCAGCTCCAGGCTCAGTTCAAGGAACAGATTATCACCTACAAGTCCCTTCATGTCCTCTCCTACTATGCTCCACTATGGCACATTTAGTAGTCTGAACAGAACCTTTTAAAGGTTCCTCTATGCAAGCTGGTGATATTGGCAACCACCGCTCATGTACATTCTCTGTGGTAGCTCTCATGTTGTGGAATGGACTGCCTGAGGATGTCTGGAATGTTCCTACAGTACTCTCATTTTGCAAAATGTGCAAAATAGAAATGTTCAGGAAGACATTCTTGTAATGGAATTGATCTGCAGTGGAATAGAACAGCATTGTCTGTATCTTTGTAATCCTACATTTACACTATGTTAGCCTGGGCAGTTTGCTGATCACATTGTCCTTTAATTTTATATCCCTAATCATATTGCATTGTTCATTTGCATTTTTATTGCATGTCTTAAACCCTATAATCACGTAGTTGATTGCATTTTTCAATTGTGTATTCCTAGTCTTATTGAATTATTCTTTCAAGGTCCTATACTAAATGAATAAATGTTTCTCTCTCTATGTATTCTGTAATCTGCCTTGAGTCTTGGTGAGAAGCATCTGGCGCAGAACTTACCTGCGCCAGCGTTTGCGGGGTCCGCAGGGCAGGGAAAAGGGCAGGACGGCATCTTGGCCGGCCCAGCCCAGTCACGCGGCCCCGAAGCAGGCTGGGCAATGTAGTTTAAATGGGCCCTGCCAGCCAATTGGGGCAGCCGACTGGGGGACCAATCAGGAAGAGGGAGGTTCCACCCGACCTGAGAAGGGAAGTTTTCCCTCAGGTCCTCCACAAAAGTATATATTCCTGGGCCTCGGAACAGCGATCGGAGCGGTTGCACCAGATCGCTGCTCTGGTGGTAGCCACGTGCCGGGGCCCAGCTGGCTGCTGCTTGTGCGCCTTCAGCCGCGCTCAGTAGGAGAAGGGGCTTTCCCACAGGGAGCAGGGAAAGCAACGCGGTGGGCCTGAGCGGGCGGCAAAGGCAAGCTTTGGGCGGCCGACAGGTTAGTGGGCTCTCTGCCGTGGCCGGGAAGACAGCGGCCTATTTCTTTCTCCCTGTGGGGGGTGAAGGAGTCTTGCTCCGCTTATATATATATATGTGTGTGTGTATAAATAGATAAGTAAAATCTAAATAAATAAAAAATAAATAAAAGAGAGATGGAAGGCTGCAGGGAAGCCATCAGGATGCCTCCTAAATGGCAAAATGCGGGGCAGAGAGCTAAGAGCCACTCCTGGCAGCGAGGCGTGGCCAGCGCTCAGCCCTGCAGGGCTGGTGGAAACGTCCGGGGGAAGCCCCACAGGGCAGCAGTGAGTTCCCGGCCCCATGGGCCCAAAGGAAGGCGGGAGGCAGGGCACACACTGGCTCAAGGGGAAGCCCATGGAGCCATGGAGGGCCCTAGTACTTTAGGCCAGAGAGACAGGCTGGCCACCAGGCTGGCATCCGGGGCAATAAGACGCACCATTACTCCAAGCATAGAGCCAGCCCATAGGTGCATGAGGGGGACAAGGGACTCTCCCACTGAGGCGCATCTGGTTCAAAGGGACTCTCCCACCAGTGCGTCAAGGCGGAGCACGCGGCCTGGACATAGCCCTTCTTTGCAGGGCCTGTCCAAGGCATTACAAAGGCTCTCTGAAAGAGTCGACAAAATGGGGGCTCCTGGGATGGTGCCAGGTGAATGTACTTCGACCCCCGAGAATGAAGGGTCGTCTGATGGGGGTGCAGCCAGGCAGGCGGGGCGGAAAGGTGCCAGCAAGAAGCGGCGGCAGCCTCTATCTCCATCCAGCGGTGACTCATCCAGCCCGGAGGTTAGAAGGCACCAGGTAGCAAAGAAAAAGCACAGGAAGCGTTGAGCACGACGGGTATAGAGGCGCAGAGACGAATCTGAGTCCAGCACATCGAGTGAGTCTTCCTCTGGGGAGGAAGGGAGGAGTTCGGATGGGGACTACTGGGAGGCCGCTGCCCAAGTGCCTCCTATACCAGCCTGGGCTGCCAGGAGGCATTCTAGGAGGAGCTCAGGAGCATCAGAGCCAGGGTCAGTCTGGGGCCAGGATGCTGTGGAGGACACTGACTGCCCTGCGGTGAGTTATGGGGATGATGAGGACACCCCGGGGGCACATTTGTTGCGGAAAATGAGGAGGCGAATATTGGACGGGTATTATGTTGATGTCTTTGCACTACTCCATCCTGAGGCTGAGGATGGCCTCTCATGTCCTTCATCATGTAGGCGAAAAGAAAAAGACAGGAAAGTGGAGGCAGAGAGGACTTTCGCCAATTGGATGGAAGGTTATACAGTTTTCATGGGGGTGGTCCAGCTGGCATACCCCGATAGAGGCTGGCACATTTCTAACCATTTAGCTAATGTCATCAGGGCTCGATCTTTGGCCGAGGAGGCAGCAGCCATTGATTATGATGAGGACTTTACGAAGCGGGCATCTCATAGCGCTAGGAGGAGATGGGATCTAATAAGTCAAAAATGATGGCTGTGGCTGGTTGGCCACCATATGCGGGGAAGGAGCGACTTCGCCCAGCAAGGGAGGTGGGGCTCCAGGAAGGACAGGAAAATGGTGTGCTGGGAGTATAACCAGAGAGCAACAAAACAATGGCACAAAACAATAATAACCAGGGCAGATGCCAGCGGACTCACTGTAAGTTTGATCACTTTTGTGAGTCAAGCTCAGGGCCGCACCCTCGCGTATCTTGCCCTTGTCACGGGGCCTCGCAGCAGCCCTTTTGTGGGGGCCGGCCTGCCAATGCAGGCATCCGCAAGGATGAGGGCACTGCCAGCTCAAGTCAGCCTGCACCTGGAGGAAAACAATGAGGCACCTTTGAGCATGTCCCTCACCCCTTCCCCCATTCGAACGGAGGTTCTCCAGTGCCTCCTGGACAATTATCCCAATAGGTCTGCAGCGGAGTACTTGTGGAAGGGATTCACTTCAGGTTTTAGAATTCAGTTCACAGGCCCCAGAGTCCCTACAACATCGGGCAATCTCAAGTCTGCTAGGGACATGCCTGACGTGGTGGCCAGAAAGTTGGACAAGGAGATTGGGGCTGGGCGGGTTGCGGGCCCTTTTGCCTCGCCTCCACTGCCCAGTCTCCGCGTTTCTCCTTTGGGGGTGGTCCCAAAGAAGACGGCTGGTGAATACCGCCTTATTCACCATTTGTCTTATCCAAAGGGCTCTTCAGTTAACTATTTCAGACCACCAGAATTGTGCTCGGTTCGTTATGCCTTGCTGGACCATGCTGTACGTTTAGTACGTTCCTGTGGCACAGGGGCACTTATGGCCAAGTGCGACGTTCAGGCGGCCTTCAGGCTGCTGCCCGTGCACCCTGATGATTTCTGCCTGCTAGGTTTCAAGTTTGGGGGTGCATGGTACGTCGACAAGGCCATGCCAATGGGTTGTTCAGTGGTTTGTGCGGCCTTCGAGGCATTCAGCACGTTTTTGGAATCGGCCGCTAAGGGCCGATTGGGATGCCCTGAGGTCACGCACTACCTGGACGATTTCTTCCTCGTTGGGCCCCCGGGGGGGGGTCACTTGTGCACAGAGGCTGGCGGGTTTTCAGGCCTTAGCGAACGAACTGGGGGTTCCCCTGGCACCGGAAAAAACAGAGGGACCAGTGGCTCAGCTCACCTATTTAGGGATTGAACTGGACTTCATTGTGGGGTGTTCCAGGCTTCCCCAGAACAAGCTCCAAGCTTTGCAAGGATTAATTCAGGCCATGCTGGGGTGCCAAAAGGTCATTTTGAAGAAGATGCAGTCCCTACTGGGGCATCTCAATTTTGCTTGCAGGGTCGTTTCCCCGGGTTGCCCCTTTTGTGCACGGGTGGCTCGTGCCATGTCCGGGGTTGCTTCACCGCATCATCATGTCAGAATTAGCAAAGGAATAAAGGAGGACCTCTGGGTTTGGCTGGCATTTCTGTCACAGTATAATGGGGTGTCATTCTGGCAGGACAGATGGGAGGTAGCCTTTGAGCTGCAGGTGCATTATGACGCGGCGGGCAGTGCTGGCTTTGGAGTTTACCTTCAGGGCCGGTGGTGCGCCCAACCATGGCCCAGCAGCTGGAGCAGGTCAGGTTTGGTGAGGGACCTCACTTTTCTGGAGCTGTTCCCGATACTGGTGGCAGTCATCATATGGTTGGAACAATTCAGGAATAGGAGGGTGGTATTTTGGTGTGACAATATGGCAGTGGTCAAGGTCTTGAACAGGCAGTCATTGCGCTCTGAGTGGGTAATGCATTTAGTACGACGGTTTGTTTTAGAGTGTCTGGTCAATAACATTTCTTTCTCTGTGAAGCATGTAGCAGGCACAGATAACAGCATCGCCGACGCATTATCTCGCTTCCAGACGGAGCGGTTCTTGGCCTTGGCACCGGAAGCATGCCGGGACCCAGACCCCTTCCCGGAGGACCTCTGAAACCTTGGGAACACTCCATAGCTCAGGGAGTATTATCCTCAGTTGCCCCTTCTTTCTTACAGGCATACCGCAGGGCTCTGACTAATTTCCTGTCTGTTTCCCGGTGCTGGGGCAGTTTTGGTTGCCTGCCTACCTCCGGGGGGCTGGTTCTTCGTTATTTAGCCCATCTCCGAGAGCTGGGATTGGCTCCCAGAACCATGAAGTGCCATTTAGCAGCCATCTCCTTTTTCAGTAAAGCACGGGGTTTCCCCGACCCCTGCGTCTTGTTTGCCGCCAGGAGGGCTATTGAAGGATGGAGGCGCTTGTCTCCTCCACCACCAGACTGGCAACATCCAATAACTTACCAGGTATTGTTTCTACTTCTTGAACAACTGGGTACAGTATGCTATTCAGCTTTTGAAGCACAGCTATTCAAAGCCACATTTACCTTGGCCTTTTTCAGGGCCTTCCGAGTGGGAGAGTTAGTTGCCAATTCTAGACGAAAGGCTGACGGCAAGGCCTTGGAGATTAGGGATGTTACCCTATCCAGCTCCGGCATGGTCATTCACCTCCGAAGGTCTAAAACGGACCAGCAAGGGCGGGGGGTTGAGATTCCTTTGGGTGTGTCGGGTTCCGGCCCATGCCCACTCTGAGCCTTGTCCGTCTACTTGTCGGTGTGATCGGCTAGTGAGGGCTTCCTATTTGTTCATCAAGATGGGACTCCCCTCTTTCTTTGACAAGATTTATATGCACCAAACTGAATGTATAGAAGAGTTAAATTGATTGACTATCCGAGGAGTTATATAGAATTACCATAAAAAGATGAAATGAGTAATACATAGAGAATAAATCAAATTGTTTGATTTAAATGTGGGAAATTTTTATGGTTTATGATATATAGGTTTATATAGAAATATTCAAAACTGGAAAATGGGATAAATTGTTTATCTAAAGACGTATAGTTTGGGTGTATAATAAGTAAGGGAGTTAAAGATGTACTGCTCAATATAATGGAGAATGTATATCTGTTTTAGATAGAGGAATTTAATAGAAGTAAGGGAAAAGGGACAGAGGGTGGGAAAGCTGTTGGAAGTCAACAAAAGGGGGGGAAAGGGAGGGGGTTAGAAACGAAAAATTAGGGGAAAATTGATTGTAATGTAAAAATAACAATGTTCTAACCCAATAAAAAAAATTTTCAAAAAAAAAAAAGATGGGACTCCCCTTTCACGATACCAATTCGTCAGAGTACTTAGGGCTGCACTGGCTAAGAGGGGGTTTCCAGCGCAGGAATTCGGCACCAATTCTTTTAGAATCGGGGCTGCCACAGTGGCATCGCAGTTGGGCCTTCCACCAGGTCATGTAAAGATGATTGGCCGTTGGAAATCGGGCAGTTTCAGATCATACGTGCGTCCGGAACGGGTCATTAATCCTTCTTCTTTATAGTTTTTTCAGATTGGAGGACGCAGGTGTGGATCATGGGCCACAGCATTGTGCACCAGGCAGCAAGTTATGCGAAGGCGTCTGGCTGGGGACGTGACCTGGGTCTCGGGGAATCAGTTGCAGTTTCGTTGTTCGGTTCCCGGGGAATGACCTGGAAGGAGTTGCTGCCTCTTTTCCTGCGGCTAGTTCGGCACGTGGGACCACCGGATGCAGTCGTTTTGCAGCTCGGGGAAAACAACCTTCTGAAAAGGACGAAATTGGGCGTGCAGCAGGACATTTTGAGAGACTTGGGGGTGTTGCAAGAGAGTTATCCCAAAACATCTGTGTTTTGGTCAGTTCTGCTACAATGGAGAGTATGGCGAGGGGCGCGGGCCAATGAGAGGGTGGATTTAGCTAGGCGACGGTTATCCAAGATGGTGGGATGATGTGTTTTGGCAGCAGGAGGAGTGGTGATTGATCACCCGGATCTCTCTTTTTGGATGGAGGCGTTGTATCAGCCAGATAGCATGCACCTGTCCAGCTGGGGTCAGGATATATGGTTACAAGACATCCGGGATGCTCTGCTTTGTTGGTTGCGGCATTAGGAGCTGTGGCGGGGAGCCATTTCATGCCTCCAGTGGTGGTTTGGGCATTGGGCACCGATCCCGTCAGGGGAAAACAGGGCCGGCTGGCACTGTTTCACCATAGATGGGGATCCCCATAAGGGATCTTGGACCAGGCTTGGCAGTGGTAAGCCCAGCTCGGGAGGCTGACAGAACAGGCCTGTGTCCAGGTGACAGGGGAGCCACGCAGAGGCAACTGCCCAGTGTGACTCCCTTAACCGTCATTCCATGGTTTCCCCCTGCAGCGGGCGAGGTGGAGGGGTGAGGGGTCATCGGCGGGCAGGCGGGTCAGCCGATGCAGGGATCCGTGCCCCTATGCAGCCATAGCTCCCTAATTCTGTAACCAATAAAGTTGTTGCCAATTTTTCTCCAAACAAGCATCAGTGTGGTTTTTTCCTGCCCTGAGTATCCCTGCCATTTAGGCTGGCCCTGCAAAGGCAAGCTAAAGATGCATAGAGTTGGACTGAATAGAATTATTCGATGGCATGAGATATATACGCAGTTTATAGGTATTATTTACCCTACCTAGTATTTTTAAGAAGATGTAGGCTGTAACCTTTTCCTTCTTTCTGGGTAGATCTGCTTTGGATTGCTTTTAGTAAGTTCTAGAGATTTCCTTCCTTCCTTTAGAGCATAAATCTCACCAGATCAGGGAATTTTTTTTGCCAATGTCTGTATGCATAGGATTCCTTAGGTAAAACGCTGCTGTCTTTTAATGTATTTTATTTTTACAGCTTCAAGGCAGGTTTTTGTTTTCCTGCCATATGAAGTCACTTCCAACTGTGCTGGTACTTGGCAGGTTGCCACTGGAGTTCTGCATTCCTGCTTTGGGCTTCTCTTTTTGAAAAAGAATGCCAGTAAATTGTTCAGAGTAGAACAGTTAAGATGATAAATGCTTTGAAAAGCACTATATAAGAGGAAATGTAAAAGAAACCAGACATATTTAGCCTAGAGAAAAACACAAAGCATTATAGTAAACCCTAGATACCCACTAATCCAGCTGGGTAAGTTAGTGTTTAGACTATATTAGCTAACACAGAATCAATACCAGTCATTGAGTCAAGCAAAAGCATGATGGTTAGGAACCAAGGAGGAGGTGGGATGCTTTCAGATGTTAGGGTTTGAGATCATTTTTTATAAATCCTGTAAAAAAGTTACTCTTTGGGTTTCACATGCAGACCACCACCTCTGAGTCCTAAGAGGGAGGGGCAAAAGCACCAACTAGTCTCCACAATGGCATATCTGGCACTTATGTTGTCGTAAAGCTGAGTTATATTGATGGAGCTAATTGGCGGCATCCCATCAAGGTTTCAAGTGGGCAGTAGGCTGTCATGGCCAGCTACTGACAAGCCTGGAGTGTAAACCCCTGCACCAGTGGGGGAGGGGTGGAGGAGGGTTAGTCAGTTCTCTAAGCTGCTCCAGACTGGGGAATCCCCCCAACAGTGGTAGAAAGTTACGCTATGAATAAAGGTGGCATAGCCCATAGGTGCCCATGTAACAGGAAAGGTCAGCTCCCCCTCCCTATACATGGCTCTGTCCAAATTGTCCAGAGGAGCACAGGTTGCCAACTAAAGCTGTGACCAATCTGCTCGTGGCCCTGCACTGGCTGAGCCCCCTCTCCAGCACCCAATCATGTTCCCTCACCCTATATAAACTCTGGCCAAGGAGCCCGTGAGTTCAGTAAGTAAGGGTGCAGACAGGGCTCTGCCCGAGAGCTCAATGCTGTGGAGACAATTTATGAGGCACCTCAGTGGCTGGGAGAGTACAGAGCAGGCACTTTGCAAAACTGAGTGAGCACCTTGAACTCACACATGGGGGTGGGAGAGATTAGTCCAGAATGTCTGGCTAACATCTCCCATTACAGAACTCTTGCAGATACCCAGTCTCTAGATCTCACCTCGAAAGGAAGGGATGAGTGACAGGTAAGAAAGTGCAGGAGAGCCTGCTGCCCTGGTTTGCTCATCCTCAGCTGCTTCCCTTGTTCCCTTTGCACATGGGCCAGCACCTCCCCCAAATGATGGCCTCTGCTGTTGAGGCTGGTGGCATGGGAGGAACCACCATGGCCCATGCCTGACCAAGAGGGAGCCGCCCAGGCAACTGTGCTCAGCAGAGCTGCTTCAAAAGGGGGGAGACAGGGGATGCTTGCAGCTCATAAAAGGGCTGTGTGCAGACTGCCTTGATTGGACTCTCCCTCCCCCCTTTGGGCAGAGGACAGAGCACAGCACTTGCACATGCAGGATCAGTGCTCCAAGCAGCATCAGGAGCACAGCAAACTGACAGAGGAGGAGCGCTTCCTGGTGAATGGGTAAGAGCCATTTGGATGCTCATTGTCTCTGTCTTGATCCAGTCTCCAACCCCCACCCCAAGTGCTCAGCCCCTTGACTTTCTCCCTCACAGGATAAGACCATCCTGATGCAGAGCTGTTTCTCACCAGAGGGTCATCCATCATCTGGTTGAGCTCTGCACCTGTGACACTGGTGCTGCCGCCACTGCTCCCGACTATGGACACCCTCCCAGAACGTTGGAGACTGGGCTTGTCCTTTGACCGGGCTGGTTCCCTTGTCTCACATGTGTCTGTTTCCCTTACAGGCAGGTTGCAACTTGTCTGGGAGACCAAGGAGCATGGCTGTTCCAGCCTGTGGTGATCCTCCACAAGTGCCATTCAGGTACAGCCCAGGGAGCAGTTCTCCAAGGCAGTCCACATTTCAACTTTGCCCCTATGAGGGCAGGATGAGGAATGGATTTTGCTGCTCTGACTGCTGTGCAAGCGGCCTTTGCTCTCTTTCCAGCCAAAGGACATTGACAAGACACATGTCCAGAGAATCTCTTCACCTTTTCCAGTTTAATAAAATATGTGTTGAAAAACAACAAACTGCTTTTCTGTTTGCTTGCTTGCCTGACGATGACAGTAGCCCCCCCCCCAAACTCCCCATAGGGATGTCTTTTCACACATCCTCACAAATGTTGCCTGGCTCAGGGCTGGGATGGATGGGGTGGGCTCTGTTGCCAGAACGAGCAGGTGTCCAGTGGCACCTTGGAGCCCATCCAACTTCCCTGACCCCTTCCCCTCCTCAACGTAACTTCAGGCAACGGAGTGGGAATTGTAGTGTGGCCTGTGAATGTCTGGCAGGGCAAGGGAGGGCACCACTGAGGACTCACATTCTCTGACAGACAGAGCTGTTGGCATCTGATAAGCCTGGTAGATGATTCCTGCATGCAGGGGAGGGGGGGGTTTGCTGCCAGGAGGTGGGGGATGTGGAGCAACATCTTGAGATCCCTAGAGCTCCTCCTCCGGGAGGCTGGACCACACTCCTTTTCACTGTTTGCAGAGGCAGGGATGAACTTGGGAAATCTGGCATGGGGGTGGATGATGGCCCCTGGAGCAGTTTCTCTGGTCCTGCAGGAAATCAGTCCACTCTGGGAGGCATCACTCCAGAGTCGGATCATGGCTCTCATGATCCAACCCACATTCTCCTCGCATCTTTGTGATGCAGTGATGTGTTCAAATGGCAGTGCTGTGAGCAAGTGGGCATTTGTCTCTCCCATCATCTCCAGTGGGCCTTCTGGCCTCTCGTGTGGTTTCCAATGGGCATTCTTGTCACTCATTGAAGAACTCCCACCCCCTCACCTGCCTCTCTGGGACCTGGGGGCTGATCCAAGTGCTGCAGGCTGGAAGTGCAACCCTCGCTGGGTCCCGCTGCCTTTTTGGTCCCACTTTGCAGGGAGGGGGAACCCTTTTCTTATTGTGGTGGGGGTGGGATTTGCAGACATGCAGAACTGCACCCACTGGCATGGCCCCCATCAGAAATGAGGGTGGGTGCCCTGTCCACCTCTTCAGTGTTACCTCTGCCCCCCCCCCCCAGCAGGGACGCTTGCTCCCTGATGAAGGGTGTTGTTGGGCAGCGAGGATCGCAGCCTCCCCATTGGCTGCACCACTGCTTTCCCCTTGCATGCCTATCAGGGGAGCAGTGTGGCCTGTCAGGATGCTAGCATCTGCCATACCCATGTGAGGGGGGGGGGGAATGGAGGTTCCAGTGTTATAATTATGTCTTGCAGCTTCTCCCATGAACTGACTTGTTTTCTCTAGACTGTTCCTAGCACTGGGAAAGGAGTTTATGTGACCTTGGAGGCTTTATCCTCCCTTGTGCAGATAGCTCCCAGCAGAAAAGGGGTGGGGGGAGAAATGCTAGCCTTGGAATGATATATGTATCTATGCTTTTTTGGTGCTTTATTCCTGACAAAGTCCATCTTAAGATGTTGATCGTAAGATCATCATGATACTAGACGACTTTTTCTATACTAGACTAGATACTAGATACTAGACTCTCTCTCTGTGTGTGTGTGTGTGTGTGTGTGTGCATGCTCACATGTGAGTGTGTGTAGATGAGACTGTTCTTGGGGTTCGATGGACGTAGAAGGGTATACCTCTACTTAGAATCATGGATCCAGAGGAGTTAACCATGTTAGTCTGTAGTTGTAAAACAGAACTGTGGTTCTCGATGAAGATAGCTGTGGTTCTCGAAACTTTATGATACAATAAAGTTGGATAGTCTTAAAGGCGCTACTGGACTCTTTACTACTCTGCTTAGAATGACACCATAAAAGTTCCCTCTCTGAACTCACTCAATTCATGTAAGTTTAGAAGTGTATGTCAGGGCAATAATTAGCATGATATGGGATGCTTATGTCATTTGTTATATTATGTTAATTTGAGGCTGTCCAGTTAAGGAGTAACCTAAAATTGAACATTATAGATGTGAAAACTTGTAACAATCTAAAAAAATAAAAATAATATCAGCCATGTATTCTACTTTTTACTGTGGTGAAGTCTTGGTTATATTTTAATATAATAAACTGGTGATGAATTATGCTTTCAGGGAAATGGAAGAACTTGGTTTATGCTGTTTTGAACAGGATATTACATGGTTCAGGTTTTGATATAACTATGTACTTGCCATTGAAATAACTATGAAATGATGTACATATTTTAGGCATCCCAGGGAAGAAAATCTTGGGATCTGTACTGTTGGTAGCTCCTTTTTTCCCTGCAGAAGAATGCAGCCTATACTTACCTAGAAAAAATGTACTAACCTCTTTTGGACACTGATTTTCTTGCCACTAGTGATACAAATTTCTCCTTTACTCATGCTTCCTTCTCTCATCATCCTTGGTTATGGTGAAAATCTGATTAATATAGATACTTCTTATATGGTATTGTTGATCATTCATTGTACATAATTCCTTTAAAAGCACAACTATGTAGCTGTCATTTCTGCTTTTGGGAGTTTCTTTGGGAGACAACCCGGTTAGTAGGAACAAACAGAAACAAAGCCAGGAATATAACAATAAGTATTTCTATTCTATTAAAGTGCATTTAAGTGCAAATAGCAAAAGTGTTATAAACAGTGTACAAAAAGCAATAAATATATCAATCACAATCCATCAATGTCCATATATATATTCCACAATGGGAGATCCCAGGAAGGGGAGGTGGAGTTCCAGTTGGAAACAAATTTCCAGGAAAGTTCATAAATAATTTAAAAGTCATAATCCATGCACGATGAAACCATTATTGCCAATGGTCCGATGTGTGCACTGATGTTTCAAATCCCGTTTCGTGGCAAAAAGGCACTTCTTCATAGGCATATATCTTCTGGACTATGAATAAATTAACAATACACATGATACAGATGCTCTCACTCCCTTACTGCCATACCATGAAATTTCATAAATTTACTTACAAGTAATAAAAGTACATCAATTTACTTACAAGTAATAACTCCTGGTCCAACAACCAGGATCCGGTTTTCTACTATCTCTAGATGTGCCTGAGTTCTTCAGGGAGAAAACAGAGGCATTTTTTTAAACCCTATTCCATAGGCTTCCTGAGAATTTTTTTTAAAAAAAAACAGGTCTGAAAGAGTTGTAGACTAATGCTAATCCAAAAGAGTGCAGATGCTCTTATGCACCATCTGACTCTTGTCGTACATTTTCCCATCTGAAGCCAAGAGAGTACAGTACATGACATGAAAAATACATTTCCTGTTCTATATACTAGACATGTGGAAATAAATAAGTGCAATGGGGGCTTCCATAGCACTCACAGAAGGGAAAAGGAGATCTCTGTAGCTCAGCTGACAACTTTTAAAATAAAATGTCGAGGACCATACACAGGCACTAAATGTGAAGCAGACAGGGAATATAGGCTGTCAGAATCTCATAATCATTGTGGCTGAGAACATAGATCCTTAAGAGCTAGCTAGAAGCCCTAATTTTGCTTGCATTTCTAGCAAAACCATGCCTTAATAAGCTGTGGGATTTGGATGCTAAATTAAAAATATCAACATTTCTTCTTTGTGGGAATAATAACCTCTGAATACTGTAGCTTTCTAGAGACTTTAAAAAAGCTTTAACCCAGCAGGCTCGGGGAGCTACTGGGGTTAGATAACTGCAAGGTTCATGCATTCAGGGTGGTACATCAAAGTCTCCTGTGGGAGTGTATATCTAATAATAAAAAAAAATATTGTGATAATTGCATCATATTGACCAAGTCAGAAACAAAGTGCTGCTCTATGGAGATCACATCTTACGGTGCTAATTTTCAGCTTGGTATCACCAAAGTTGAATATTATTTGGTTCAGAATATGATCCTTGATTATTCTATTCTGTCCTGTAAATGTAATTGTTGTAATTAGCTAATTCTGAGGAGGTATCTTTCCTCTCCCAGTCAAAGTTCTTATGGGTACCCAGGACAAACATGATTTTGTGATGTCCTATAGTTTTAGCCAAATAAATTGAACTGATTTGAATGTGTATCAGTTCTCCCACAAGATTGCCTTCACTGTGTCAAGGGAAGCTGTTTCACCTACTATATTTCTTCCAGTCTCTTCATATAATTTCCTTGCAGTAGCCATGTTAGAGATAGTAACTGTTTTGTTTACCATATACCTTTGCATAAAAGTGTCACAAACTCTTGCAGTTCTATGGCCTTTTAACCCTATGTTCACGATCTTCTTTTTAGTCTCTGAGTGTGCATATATCAACTGATTGAATTACTTCATGCAGCTAATGAAATAGGCTTCAGCCCACAAAACTGTCCACTTTAATATAAATTTTAATTTTTAAGATGCCTTGAGATTCATTGTTGGCTTGTTTCTTTCACGTAGGAATGATCCCATTTTGTTCTCATTCCAGTTGTTTCAAGGCTCTAATTTCTCAAGAGGTACTACATGCTAAAATATCCTACATTATGGCAGCTGTCTAAAGACCTGAGGCTATTGGATTTGGAAATAATTAGTGAGCCAAAACTAAATAAGAAACTATAGAAAAGAAACAACATGTAGTCCTGTGGATATTACAATTTATTAATAGGAAAATATTATTAGTCCAGGATTGTTGCTTCCATCCCAATGCAATTTCCAATTATCTTGCATAAATGCACCTCAGGATTAAAAATAATAGTTGTTAATCAACGTCTTTTCTAAAGTCAGGAGATATGTACTGAGAAATATAGTGGCAATGCTATAGTATTTAGGTCCTTTGTATAAGAAAGTACTGGAGATTTATGGCATCTTTCTAATATTTGGGTTTTCTTAAACAATTATGCAAGCGGAACAGAAGCAAATAGCT
The DNA here is from genome assembly GCF_028583425.1 of Eublepharis macularius. Taxonomy (NCBI): domain Eukaryota; kingdom Metazoa; phylum Chordata; class Lepidosauria; order Squamata; family Eublepharidae; genus Eublepharis; species Eublepharis macularius. Next base: position 74,433,529 of record NC_072797.1, read on the forward strand.
TCCTGAAATATAGGCTACAAAACTGATATGGATGAATTTTCCAGAAAGCCTAATCCAAGGCTGTGGTCCAGTTTCAGCTCACTCCATCTAAAGTTCTCTGATACCCTCTTTTTTAAATTCAAAATTTCATGACTGGCTCCAAACTAATTCTCTTTTCTTCTCTTCCTTCTAGTAGTTGGATGGTGTTACCTTCACAAATTCCAAAGTCTGGAGAATGATCTCTCAAGTTTCTGTTTATAGCCACTCATTGAGTGTATATATATATATATAAAATACGTGTGCCCTGTTCTCTTGACGTCAAAACATTTTCAGTGGTAACTGGAATAAACAATGAAAATATAACCAATAATACAGCAACATAAAAACAGGCAGATAAAACCATAAAAGCTTAAAGATTTAGAGCCAGATCAGCTTCTATAGGTAAGAGATTTCACATTGGCAACACAACAGAAATATGCCTTTGTCAGTAGAGAACATAAAGCAAGGCCTATCATAAAGGCCTTGCTTTATGTTCTCTACATAAAGCAATCACCTTAGCTGGTAGACAGATTCATATGAAGGATGATATTTCTGGAGGTACTGTAGTCCCAGAACAAATAGGTCTTCCACGTTCATGCAATGAAGATAGCCCATATAAAAAAAGATATCTTATTAAATAAAGTTGCTTGTTCATAATACAGGCTACGGACCTGGTGTCAGCCATGGCAACACTGGGACTCTCCCAGTTTGTATCAGCACCCACACATGAAGCAGGCCACACGCTAGATCTGATCTTCGGGATGGGATTGGATGTGGTTCTGGATAAAGTAGAGTTGGTGCCATGGTCAGACCACGCGGTTGTGAAGGCCCGGCTGGGCGTGCCGCCCCCCCCTGCAAGGGTGGTGAGCACATTTATGCTCGCCCGTGGAGACTTATGGACCCAATTGGGTTCCAGAATGCTCTGCGGGAACCAATGCTCCACGGTGGTTCATTAGATGAGCTAGTGGAGGGCTGGCAAGTCCAGCTCTCTGAGGCCATCGATGAAATCGCCCCCCCGTCATCCTCTTCGCTGCCGGAATCGCCGGGCTCCTTGGTATACAGAGGAGCTGTGGCAACAGAAACGGGAGCTAAGATGACTTGAACGCGTGTGGCGGTGATCTCGTGACGAGGTAGCAAGAACATCTTATAGGCTGTTTATGAAGTCCTATGAGATGGCGGTGAAAACTGTCAAGAAAAAGTATTATGCAGCTTCCATCGCATCAGCTAGCTCACGCACAGCTAAATTATTTAATGTGGTCCGTTCATTGGTCTCCCAATCAGGTGGAGACCATCAAAAGTTGAATTTGGAGATAAGCTGTGAGGCTTTTGCGAGCTTTTTTACTGATAAGATCTTGCTTCTCCGCCGCGACTTACCAGCCACAGTTGATACAGTAAATGAACTAGAGGCACCTTGGCCTTCTTCGGGACCCATATTAGATCATTTCAGCCCTCTTTTCGGGGAAGAGGTGGACAGGATTCTGCAGGTGGTACGGCCTACCACGTGCCCCTTGGACCTGTGCCCGTCATGGCTGGTGAAAGCCGGTGTTGACAGGCTTTGGGATTCCTTGGAGGCGATTATAAACCTGTCCTTGAGCTCTGGGATTTTTTCCAAGGCTCTGAAGGAAGCTGTGGTACGGCCTGAAGAAATCATCATCAGATCCTGCTGACCTGCTCAATTACCGACCGGTTTCCAACCTTCCGTTTTTGGGGAAGGTGATTGAGCGGGTGGCAGAGAAGCAACTGCAGAATTTCCTGAAGGAGACCTCGGCCCTAGACCCCTTCCAGTCTGGTTTCCGCCCGGGACATGGGGTCGAGACATTGCTGGTCGCCCTCACAGACGATCTCCGCAGACATCTGGATCAGGGCGGATCAGCACTGCTGATTTTACTGGATCTGTCAGCAGCATTTGATACGGTCGATCATGAGCTTTTGACCCACCACCTTGCCGATGTGGGGATTCAGGGGACAGCATTGCAGTGGCTGGTCTCCTTTCTCCATGATCGGGGACAGAGGGTGGCGTTTGGGGAGAGAGTGCCATCTCGTAGGCCACTGGTATGTGGTGTGCCACAGGGAGCGATACTCTCTCCATTATTATTTAATATCTATATGCGCCCCCTCGCCCGGCTGGTGCGGAGTTTCGGGCTTGGGTGTCACCAATACGTGGATGACACCCAGCTTTATCTGTTGTTGGACGGGCAGCCTGGATCGGCCCCTGATGCCCTGGAGCATGCTTTTGAGGCTGTGGCTGGTTGGTTGAGACAGTCGGCTGAAATTGAATCCCACAAAGATGGAGGTCCTGTATGTGAGTCGTGGGGAGATGGCTTTGGGACCCCGGCTTCCTACACTTGATGGAGCAGCACTTACACTGGCCCCGAGAGTTAGGAGCCTGGAGGTGATTCTGGATTCCTCCCTGAAGATGGAGGACCAGATCACTGCAGTTGCCAGGTCTTCCTTTTATTATCTTCAGCAGGCCAGGCAGCTTGCCCCTTATTTGTCTCCCCGTGACTTGACTACAGTGGTCCAAGCAATGGTCACCTCTAGGTTGGATTACTGTAATGCGCTCTACGCTGGGCTTCCCATGGGCCTGATCCGGCGGTTACAGCTGGTACAGAATGCTGCAGTGCGGGTCATTGCTGGAGCACCGGTGTGGGAGCATATTACACCGGTGCTACGCCAGCTGCATTGGCTACCAGTGGAGTACCGAATCAGATTCAAGGTTTTGGTGTTAACCTACAAAGCCCTACGCGGATTGGGACCGATGTATCTGAGGGTCCGTCCCTCACCTTATGAGCCCCAGAGGACTCTCCGCTCTGGTGGAAAACATCTTTTAAGTGTCCCTGGCCCTAGAGAGGCCCACCTGGCATCGACCAGGGCCAGGGCCTTTTCAGTCCTGGCCCCGGCCTGGTGAAATGCTCTGTCTTGCAAGACAAGGGCCCAGCAAGATTTTCTTGCATTTCGCCGGGCCTGTAAGACAGAGTTATTCCGCCAGGCATATGGCTGACACTGGGCGGTGCCCCCCCCATGAAGGGGGGGTTAAACCATCGCCCCTATGCGAACACAGATGTATGTATGAACCACTGTGCAGTATGAACCGTAACATTTAATGCTTTTAAATGTTTTTAAATGTATTATTTAATGCTTTTAAATGTTTTAATGGTGGGTGATGTTTGTATTTTGTTATCCGCACTGAGCCTGCGAAAGTGGGGAGGGCGGAATATAAATATAATAAATTAAATTAAATTAAATTAAATTATAAATTTCAATAGAATTTGTACAAGTGGCTACCCAATGGAATGCTGGACTATGGTGGTAGTGTTTAAATTAGACATATTCACATATTCACATTCACATACATCCTGCAAGCACATGGTTACATCTGTTTGTAAGAAAGAGCCAATGCATATTCACTTTACAAATGCAACTGGGTATCAGTACCTGTATCTGATTTCAATCTCATGTTCATCTGTGCTTGTATTGAAAGTATCATGAGAATTACTTGATGCATGCATAAAGAAAAATCAAGTGTACACTGCATGTGGATCGTGTGTTCACTGTAATTTGTGAACGGGGTAGTGTGAGCCCTGCAGTTTTGGAAATATTGTAATGATTTAGAATGTTCTTACATGGAAGACAGTAGCCATCCTGTTTTAGTTGTGAGCTTGCTGAAGGCATCTCATTGACCACTGTGTAAAACAGCACGCTAGACTTGATGGCTAATTAGCCGGATCCAACAAGTGCTTTCCTTATAATTATAGGACGGAAGGGGACCAGAACAGAACCTGTTTCAATCTGTGTAAGTTTGCCCCAGTGAGACTAACAGCAGTTCCATGACACTATTATAGCTTTCCTGAGAGTGTTTCTGATTCAAACTGGGGTTCATAAAAAGAACAGAAACTGCCTGAGAGCTTCATATATGGAACTCCTAGCACAATGTCTCTTTTAGTAAATAATGATAGAAAAAACATATGAATTCACTAATCCTTTTTGTAAAATGGGAACATTCATGCTGCTCATATAGTAGGAGTTAGTAACTGCTGACCCCAGGACCAAATTAATTCTCCTGACAATTGTTCTTCCTTTGGCAAACCAGAGAGAGGGGGGAAATAACATCAGCCGAGCAAAAGAACTTGCAGAAAATAGAGCATGCAGACTGAAGTTTGGCTCTTTCTTCTCAAGGATGCCCTTCAGAAAACCAGTTGCTGACAACTGCAGTTATTTTTGGAGACCCTGCTTCAGGTGCCTTTACCTTCTAAGATTAAGCAGGTAGTAACCCAGGAGAGGGCCTTCTCAGTAGTGGCATAAAGATTCTGGAGCCACGAAAATTTGCCTGTGCCCTCATGTTGCTGTCTTCTGCCAGTGAGTGCATTTTTTTTTTGTTTCGCTTGGCATTCCCTCCATGATCCCTCCTCCCTCCCAATGTTTTATTTATTTACTTCATTGGATTCTGCCCTCCCCGGAAGTGGTCTCAGGCTGGATTACATCATTTAAAATGCAATACAGCAATAAATATACAAGTTAGCCATAAAAACAATCTAAAAACATTATAAGATTGTAAGCAGTTATAACTAGAGATGGGCACGAACCGTATTACAAACTGCAAAAACCCACAAAAATGGCGATCACACGATCGTGACCCAGCAGTTCGTGCTTGTCCATGGCCAATGAACCAGCAGTCGGGAGAGGCCTGGTTCAGGGCATTCAGGCGCAGTTCGGGAAGCCAGATACTCAGGCACCAGCAATCTATTCCCCTGGCAACGAAGCCAGGGGAATGCCTGAGCTCTGTCTGCCCTCCTTCTGTCGCCCTGGAAACCCAAATGGAAGCCCAGCTTTCCTTGATCAGCAGGGCTTCCTTCCAAACACAGAGCTGCAAAGCAGTTACAAGTTGGGAGAAGACACCCAGGGGAGGGAGGGGGAAGGGGGTGTTCTGTAGCCATGGGCACTCCAATCTCATCCCTGCAAACCCTGATAGGCAGCTCTGATGGCCAAACACAGATCTCCTGTGTTGCTGAATGGGACCCATGCTTATAAATAGCTGTGGTCTCCCAGGCTGGGTTTCACTTTCTGCGAGCAGTGTTGTGGGACAGAGCTCTTGCTTGCCACTTGCTAGCCTTTGGGGAGAGAGACTGAGAGTACAATTGAGCTTGGCTTTGGGGGATAGGGATCTATCTCCTCTGGTTCCAGTGCTGCTGCCTGGCTCTAGGGCCAAGCTCAGTGGGCACCTCGGCTGAAGGCTCACATTGATTATTGATCAGGGCCTCATCTGTTCAGGTCTGTGGGAGTGGTGGGCTAGGGCTCTAGTCCCTCCTTCCCTCTGGTGCCAGGGCTGCTGCTAGGCCCTGTTGCCAAGCTCAGTGGGCACCTCGGCTGAGGGCACACATTGTTTATTATTAATCAGTTCCTGATCGGGTCAGGTCTGTGGGAGTGGTGGGCTAGGGCTCTAGTCCCTCTGGTGCCGGGGCTGCTACCAGGCCCTGGGGCCAGGCTCACTGGACACCGCGGTGGAGGGCACAGAGAGTCATCTCCTTTTCTGTCCTCCTTAATTCTAGTTTGGTGGCACAATGAGTCTTCCTCTTGTGTTGGCTGCCAAGGGTGATTGTGGGGTGAACTGTGATGGCAGTCCTCCAGGTTCACTTGTGGAAAGTAGTTTTGGGTGTGGCTTGGGGGCAGCAGGGAGTCCTCCTGCTCCCCCCAATTCACCTATGTGGGCTGTGGAGGCCCAAGAGGTCTTTGCGCAGGGGGGAGAGAATCTCTCTCAACATTTTGAGGAGGGGTGGGTGGGCGATGGATCCCTGGAGGAATGGTATGCATGTTATGAAAGATCCCTCCCGTCCCCATCCCAAACTCTTGGTGGTGTCCCCTCCCACAGTCCACCCCTCACCCCGTCATCCATGTCCAGCCCTGCAGCACAGCCTGTAACCGTTCGTCCTCCTTCCCCTGGGACAGTTAGCGGTCAGTGTTACAAGGCCACCATATGGAGGCACTTTCGGGCCCTTCCTGATGACCCCCGTGTGGTGTGGTGCCATGCCTGTGATGTCCTGGTTCACAGGGGCAAAACCCCCAAACACCTGTCTTCGATGGCCCTGACTTAGCACCTGAAGAGGCACCACCTGAGCCTGTCTCCCTCCTCACCCAGTGAAACATCCATTGGGGGGAGAAAGGGGGCCACCTGCTCTTCTGAGCGGGGGTCAGTGGGAGGATCACTTTGCCCTGAGGGTGATGCTGGTGAGAGCAGAGTTCTCCGGCAGGCTGCACTGGCGGAGGTTGTCCCCTCGGGGTCTGGGACAGTGCTGCTTACAACCTCAAGGTAGATGGCTCAGGAGGCGGCTGCTGCTGCACTGTTCCTCAGTGGGACCCTCGGGTGAGGATCCACGGTGGCTGGGGGATCAGACCCCTTGTCCGAATGACACGTCCTCTTCCTCCCATGCCGGGAATACAAGCGCGCTCCTCTTTGGCCTGGCGGTGGCTGGGGGATCTTCCCACTTACCCCCCACATGACAGGTCCTCTCCCTTCCATCCTTTCCGGCAAGGCAGGAAGGTGGGTGATGCTGCTGATGGAAGCCTCCTTTGGTGGGCACTTGCGCAGCAGCTCAGGAACTGTTGTACATATAGTTCAGCCAAATGGTGCCCCCATCCATCGCAAATGCTGAGCCCTCTGAGCAGGGAGGGAATGGGTTGCTCGACTGATGTCCTTCCCGCAAAGGCAGGAAGGTGGCCGATGTCAGCTGCTGCTGCTGCTGTCCCGTTTCTGTCTCCCCCTATCAGGACCCACTCTGACCCATCCAAACAATGCCTCCTGTCCTGCCCATCCCCTACTTTCCGCAAAGGCAGGACAGCGGATCAGGTCAGCCCCTGCTTCATGAGGGGCTATCCTGTTATTGCTCCCTTCTTGGTTACACAGTTCGGTTGCGCTCGCGCAGCCGATTGTATTGTGTATGGATACAGTCGGTTGACAATGTGGCGGCACCCCTGCCAATGGGCCTGACAGAACCTCTTTCAGCGGGGTGGGAATGTGTGCCGCAACTCCAGTCCTTTCAGTCAAGGCAGGAAGGTGGGTACTGTCAGCTGCATCCACCACTCTGTTCCTCAGCAGGACCCTTGAGTGAGGACCCGTGGATGCTGGGGGATATTCCCCCTCCCCCTCCTCATGATGACATGTCCTCTCCCTCCCATCTTTTCCGGCAAGGCAGGAAGGTGTGTACTGTTGTCTGCCTCCGCCACACTGTTCCTTGGTGGGACCCTCAGGTGAGGACCACCAGATGCTGGGGGATATTCCCCCTCCCCCTCCTCATGATGACAAGTCCTCTCCCACCCACTCCGGGAATACCAGTGCTCTCCTTTTCAGCCTGGCAGGTGGGCACATGGGGTGTGCCTCCGGCGAGCAGCCAGACCCCCTGCCCCCTGAGGGGAGGTGGCTCGTTGCCATCTCCCTGTGCCACCCAGGCCTTGCAGCCGCACCCAGTACACACCTTCCGGCCTGCACCGGGAATACCATCGCGCTCCTTTTCGGCCTGGCGGGCAGGCACATGGGGGTGCCACCAGCAAGCAGCCAAACCCCCCACCCCGAGGGGAGGCAGCTCATTGCCGTCTCCCCATGCCCTCCAGGCCCAGCGGCCACCTCCAGTACACACCTTCCAGCCTGCGCCAGGAATACCAGAGCGCTCCTTTTTTGCCTGGCGTGTGGGCACATGGGGGGTGCTGCCAGTGAGCGGCCAGACTCCCTGCCCCCTGAGGGGAGGCAGCTCAACGCCGCCTCCCCATGCCCACCAGGTCTGGAGGCCACCTCCAGCACCCACCATTCCTGCCTGCGCCAGGAATACCAGAGCGCTCCTTTTTTGCCTGGCGTGTGGGCACATGGGGGTGCTGCCAGCGAGCGGCCAGACTCCCCGCCCCCTGAGGGGAGGTGGCTCAACGCCGCCTCCCCATGCCTGTCAGGTCCGACAGCCGCCACCAGCACCCACCGTTCCTGCCTGTGCAGGGAAGACAAGCATGATCCAGTTTGGCCTGGCGGGCAGGCACATGGGGGGTGCCGCCAGCGAGTGGCCAGACCCCCGCCTCCTCCCCGTGCCCGCCAGGCCCTGTGGCCACCGGTATCACCCACCGTTCCTGTATCACTGGGAACACCAGCACACCCCGCTTTGGCCTCCACAAACCACAAACCGGGTCAGCAACAGGAGATGTTCGTTGCTGTTTGCTAATTTGGGATCGTCGTCTGCACCGAACAACGATCCGCTGGTTCGTTAATTTATTTTGGTTCATGCCCATGTCTAGTTATAACAATCGTAATAAATAAATACCAGGATAGAAACAACCATTGCTATAGTTTAATATAGCTATTAAGCTGTTAAAAAGCAGGGTGGTGGTGAAAGAACTGATGGGAAGGGTTAAAAAAACATACATTTGCCCTCTCCCCACATGGCCGATGGAGGCCTAGCCCAGCCTCAGCCATATGCCTGGCAGAATATCTCTGTCTTACAGGCCTGGCGAAAGGACAACAAATCCTGCTGGGCTTTGGTTTCGATGGACAGAGAAAATAAATACAAAAAGAGTCCAGTAGCACCTTTAAGACTAACCAATTTTATTGTAGCATAAGCTTTCGAGAATCAAGTTCTCTTCATCAGATGCATGATACAGAGAGTCTCTCCCTCTCTCTCTGTCTCTCTCTCTTTCTCTGTGTGTGTTTGTATCACAGAGCCTGGAATTATGGATAGAGGACTTAAATGATGGTATTAGAACCGCTGGTCAGAGCTATTTATTATGGTTATATGACTCATATGTTAAGCATGATCCTTGTGTAGTTACAGCTCATTACTGTAGGAATTCCAGTCAAAATAATGTGTATTTCATTTGTGTAGTTCCGTAGCAATATCATCAATATCATTGCATTTAGAAGTTATTCTGAGTAGATTTGTCAGGATAGGGAGATATTTCAGAAGACACAACATATTGGTTATTTGGGGGTTGCTGAGGGTTAGAATAAGGCAATACTGCTGAGGTCTATTTTTTAACAATAAAGCATCACATAAATGAAAAATGACTGATACTTTGTTATAATTGTATATAACAGACTTATATAGGTTATTTTCATGTATCATATTAACCATTATGTTGAATCACTCCTAGGTTAGGATTTTGGGACTCAACCATGTTGTGACAATTTTGAGTGGTAAACAGATGACTGCCAGATGTTAGTACAGTACCACAGTATTTTAATGTGCACAGCATTTTTATAGGCCAAACATTGCTTTCCCTGTACACATCCATAGAATATTGCTTCAGGGTTAACACTCACTATAGCGATTATTCATTCCACCTCCAGAAATAACAAAATGTTATATGAAATAGATGTGTGAGTTATATAAAAAATAGCCATTTGTTTACAAAAGTCTTCATTATTTTTTTTCAGAGCCATTGACTTTAGTCCTTGCATCAGCAAATAGCTTTGGGGATTGAGCTAAAATTTTGTTTTTAGTTTGCTCTCTCTCTCTCTCTCTCTCTCTCTCTCTCTCTCTCTCTTTCTTGTGTACACACACACATATACACATGTATTTCTGGTCCTAAATTAAAAAAATAGTGCTGAAATATCCCATACATGATTCCTGAGAAAGGGCTTGTATTGGATTTTCACAAGCATCTTGTATATCCTTCCTTGTTTATTCTTTGGCTAGCTCTGACATTCCTTTTGAATTATGTTAGTTCTGGTTCACCTGATATTTGTAGCTACTCTAATGTTTTCCTGACTGCAAAGAGGTTTAGAGGACAATCAAGAATGCTCTAATTTCATACAAAATCAAAGAAGAGACCATCCCCTTGCCATTCATGATGAGCTCCCACAGATAAAACTTCACAACTCATGTCATTATGTACTATGAACATAGACCTATTGAACAACAAAATTTCTTCCAGAGCAAAGAAGAGGTTCTAAAAGGTGAGTGAAAAGATGAATTACCAACAGAGAAAAGGTACAAGTTCAGCAAATAGTCAAATCTGATGGAGAAAATTCGTTCCTGATCCCAAATATAGCAATCATAGCCTATGAATAAAACCAATCCTGTTACAATTCCAAAAAGAACCATTTTATGTTCGTAGGCATGGGATTCACTGTCCTTTCGTGGCAACCCCTACCATGATCTGATAACAGGAAGGGAGATACTACATATTTGGGGGGAGGGGAACCTTTCTTGATCCAATAAATCTGAACGAAGGGCCAAACTAGTAGCCACATGTTTCCTTTTATATGAATTGCCATGGGGAGTTGTAGCCATGCTGTAGCTGCCAGTTCCTGCTGGCAACTCCATTTAGAAGCATAGCAGAAACCTGATTTGGGTCAGGGACTGTGGTGTGAGGATGGGGAGAGAGGCTCGAGCCTTGCCCCAAACCATTTTCTGGAGCCTAAATGGCTCAATGTGCCACATTGGTGGGTGCTCAGGCAGCCACAAAGGAGCAAATAATGCTCCCAGAGACATTTTGACATGGTAAAACAGAGGCAGGAGGCCCTCCCCTGCCCTACGATCTCAACCAGAATGAGGCCCCTGAGGCAACTCTGAATGGAGTTGCCCCAGGGAACTTGTGACTGCAGTACAGCTACAAGTCGCCATGACTGTAAAATGTAACATGTAGTTGACCCAAAGACTGACTTTAATGAGCAATGTTTGATGTAACACATCCACATGCAAGGTTTCTTTTTGATGTTCATTTTGTGATACATTAATTCATCTTCACATTTTTTATTATAACCTTCAAAATATTTTTTTCCGGGCTGTCAAATAGGTTCTCCAAAAAAAGACTACATAGTAGCTTTTTCACATAAACATTAGTTTTGTTTCCACAAAAGAGGGGAATCTAGAACAGAAATAGTAAAATATCCTTTCTAATCAGCCATGCATGTTTACTTGGTGATACTAACTTTTATGGCATGGCTGTTGCTGAGTCTGTCGAATCATTACAACAGTCAACTGAATTACATGAATTACAGTCAACTGAATTGGATGAATACTTGTCAGAGATGCTTTAGGCTGATCCTGCACTGGGCAGGGGGTTGGACTAGATGGTCTGTATGGACCCTTCCAACTCTATGATTCTATGATTCTATGACATCATATTCTACATAATCCTCATAGTATATAGAATAATGGTCCTTGAGTATATGATTAAATATCATGGACAAATGATAAGAGAAAAGAGAAAACATGGAAAAGTAACAGCTGGGAGTGAGGTGTAAACATTGCATAGGATAGTTGAATCCTTGCAGGCTTGATGCTTATTCAGTCAGTGAGGCTCTACTGATGGCAGTTTTCATATGGCAAGTTGTTTATTTGGAAATGCATGCAAGTGAAAACAATGTTAAATGTGACAAGTTCACATATCTGAGAGAATGTTTCTATCATAGAATTGGATCCAGAATAAACATTTTTGCAGGTGCAAGGATTTCTGCCAATGGAGTGTGATTTGCCCGCCTTACTCTTCCTGCGGTAGCCTAAAAATGTCAACCAAATCTTGTTTCTAGGGTTCACTTCTCCCCCAGGAATGAGATTTTGGGAAACATTTAGGGCTGCTTTGGGAGGAAGGAGGGAAAAATCACACTCCAGGGCAGAAATTCTTGCTCCTATGCGAAATTCCAATCTAAATCCAAGCCAGTTTCCTTTCTCACTTCAGCTTCTAATTGATGTTATTTTCATGTGAGGTTGCTTTCAGTAACAAACTGTGAGTTTCTCTTTGCAGAATGTGGAGAATTGCAATGCTGAAAAAAACCACAATATGTCTAGAAATTAATTGCAGTTGTTTAACGAGGGAAATTAATGCCATGCTTTCAAGCAAAAGAGGACGAGAAGACTTGACCAGAACCATGAGGTACTGTTGACTGTGACATCTGTTGTAGAAGGCTGAAAGGATCTTGGTGGCAGGAATCATCACACCATTATTTGTTACCCTGGCAACAAAGACTAAGAGAAAAATTAGAAAGGACTTGACTCTTCATATCTCACTTCAGGAGCTTCAGAGAGATCAAGTCTGACAAGTCAAACCTGTATTTCTCATCGAGTTTCTAAAACATATTTTAAAGATCAGTGACTTACATGTTTTGTTGCAGGTTTCCCCTAAAGTAAACATTGAAAGCATTTTCCAGCTATTTTTAAAATATTATGGTTTTAATTATTGTGCTGGCTGTGTATGCATATTTTTAAAGATTAAGAAGAAACCTGATGTGCCAATGACTTCATCCATGACACTAGTGAGGGCTAATAATGACAACTACCTGCAGTTGGATAACTGATTTCTTGTTGGTTATGATCCTATAATTTTATAAGATGCTGTTGCAGCATAGAGACTACGCCAGTATGGTCCACTCCCAATCCACAGCAATATCACATCAGGAAACAAGCACAGCTTTATGCATTCTGTTTTAATGTTTAGTCTCTCTTTCCACTGATTTATCTGAAGTTTTAGACTGGAAGTTGTTGTGATGTCAAGGTATACGTGGTACATTTCCAGTTACCTGCCAGGGGTGTGCCATGTTTATCTTCCTTCCTGAGGAAAAGAAGGATTTCATTTGTCTTAAATGCAATTTGATAGTGTTACTAGAAGGAATGGATTACCCTTCAAGAGATCAAAGAACGAGAGGATTTCATCAACAAAAGTCTTCAAGCCTTGCAAAGGGATGGGGACAGTGGTGGAAGGGACAATAAAACAGAATATTCTCCTAATGAGCCTCCTCAGAGATTGATAGCACAAGCTAGAAAGCTCAGAGCCAGATAGCACTCAGTGCCACTGGAGCTGAGAAATCAATTTCAGTCCCTTGCTGACATGACAGAATCATTGACAGATGTACAACAACAAGAACCTGAAAGAACAAGTAGGGTAGCCATGGAGATACAAACAACTAACATTAGAAGAAAAATGAAAGTCTTGGTGATGGGTGACTCCCTGCTGAGTGGTATGGTATGTCATATGTCCCAGCATGACTCTTTGGCCCGAGACGTAGGTTGCTTACTAGGGACAAAAATTAAGGATGCCACAGATTGGATTGCCAAGCTAGTCAAACCAACTGGCCACTACCCATTTGTGATGATACATGTGGGAACAAATGACATGGCTGTGGATACCATTGGAAACATTAGGGCTGACTATGAAGTCCTTGGGAGGCAACTTAAAGAAATGGGGGACTGGGTGGTATTCTCTTTGATCTTGCCTGTAAGAGGAAGAGGAATACAATGGTGTGACAGACTCAGCTTCAGATGCTGAGATTTCCAGAAGTGAAAGTATGATTGACATGTCCCCCCCCACACACATTGTGGCTAGCCTGAAATGGCAGTTGGGGATGGAATGTTGGGGAGGCAGTCAGTTGGAGTTGGAGAAAAACCAAGAGAGTGAAAGGAGAGTGGGAGCCTGGCTTTAGACCAGAGAGGGTCAGCCAGAGAATCCTCTGTGAGAGGAAATGTTTGTGAAACACCTTTAGTCCTAGGACTAAAGTGGGGAAAACCAGCACTAACTCCTGCTTAGACTTGAGAGATCTGGGAATTATAGAGGGCCAAGGAAGTGGGTAGAAAGGAGTCTCCCCTTCAGTGCCAGGAACAGGGTTATAGCTCATAACTATAACACCTGCCCAGTATCTAGGAAGAGTTTGTCTCAGTGGAGCACCTTTAAGTCTGGAGAGGAGGGAAAGCCATGCTGTGTTTTGTGTTTGAGTGTATAAAGTGTAACATCTGTGAAGCAACCTCTGAAAGAGGTGTCAACCTCTGAAAGAAGCCAGCAACCTAGTGTTATACCAAGTGTTTTGTGCCTCACACTAGTGAAGTTCCTGTACAAAAACCTTTCTGTTTCTTCAGTTCAAACACCTGCCTACCTGCCTTTTGATTTTAACCTACTGTAAATAAACCTGTTACCTGGTGAACCTCCCCAAGCCTTGTGTGCCAGTTTCTGCTAAAGGGAATAGATCCAGAGGAGTTAGCTGTTGGTTAGCCATTGGTTAAGTTGGTTAGTCTTAAAGGTGCTACTGGACTCTTTTTGATTTTGCTAAAGGGAAGTGCAAGCCCCTGATCTGTTCCCTACTAAGACTTGGCTGGGTAACAATTTTTAATATTTCTTAAGGGTGGGACAAGAAGGAAAGTTGAAACTTAACATAAACCATGCTACCAGAGGCTTCCCAGCCCAGTATACAGCTTAATAGGCTTAAAGAGGAGAAGTTTTACCTCAGGGTAGGGGAAGGTCAGCCTAAGCCTGAGTTGCACGTGGGTTTGTGGCAAACGGGAACAGAAGATTATGGAGGTGAACCACTGGCTGCATTCATGGTGCCAGCAGGAGCTATTTGGATTCTGGGACCATGGCCTATGTTTTCTTGAAGGTGGTCTGCTTGCTCTCAATGGACTTCACCGAGAGGAAGGACAGAGGAGAATATGTTTGGAAGGGACTATGGGAGATTTATCAGGAGGGCTTTAAACTACCATCTTAGGGGAATGTAGAGAAGTGGCATAGGAATCTCAGGGAAGAAGGAGAGCAAATAGCAGGGGCATACCCAGGAAGGTCAAGTCAAATGGGGGTGGGGGGGTGTTGCAAGGCTTCCAGCGCCTATTTACCAATGCTCAGAACTTGGGCAATAAGAAGAAACTTGCATCTATTAATGCAGATGGAAAGATATTGTCAGACTATGGCATTCCATTTGTCCAGAGTCTGCCTTCCTCCCTTCTGCAAGAAGACAAGGTCTTTTGATTTCAAAAAGGTTTTATTTGAAAGACAGCATTCAGGTCCAGGTGGCCACATTCCAGGACCAAGTAGATCCTGGCTAAGCAAAGCTTTGTTAGGAATGAGATACAGAATGAAAGTCATTACACATCAAACTCTCAGAGCCCAGCCTCCCCCCAGTGTCCACACATAGCAGCAAACTTCTCGGTGGGAACACTGGTCAGCCAAGGTCGACTGAGAAGAGAACAGATAAGAAGCAGAATCCTCTCCCATGGAAATGGCTCCTGGCATCCCATGGGCCTAGAGAGAGAGGAAGACTAAACAACTACAAAAATAAGTATGGCGTTACTTAGGTTACATTTCACTAGTATAACAGACTCTGACAGATATGACTAAGTAGTCATTACAAAACTTGGTAGGTTGATTCCCATGGCTGGAATACAGTAGTTGGATGGATATGAGGCATTCAAGAAGAACATGAAGAGTTGTAGAGGAAGTGGAGTGGCACTGTATGTGACGAAAGGGCTTGATTGTCAGGAAATAGTGGAAGAGGAGAGTGACAGCCCAGTGGAAAGTGTATGAGTAAAAATAAGGGAAGGAAGAATGAACAGTATTGTGTTTGGGGTCTGCTACAGACCATCTGACTAAGGAGATGAGGTGAATTCTGCCCTCAGTGAGAAGCTTAATAGAGTATCCAAGAAACATAACCTTGTAGTTGTGGGAAACTTCAAGTTCCCTGATGTGTGCTGGGAGACCAATTCTGCAATGTGTCCAGGGTCATAGAACTTCCTGACCTGCCTTGCTGACAACTTCCTTTCTCAAATGGTGGAGGAAGCAATGAGGGGCTCAGCCATATTAATGAAGAGTTGATTGATGGAGTAAAGGTGGCGGGAACCTTAGGTAGAAGTGATCATGTCATCATAGAATTTCTTTTGCTGCAGGGTACGAAGGGAGTTTGTAGCCAAATGCTCATTACAGCAAACCTTAATAAACTTAGAGGTATGATGACAGTTATTTCACGGACATAAATGCTGGAAGGGAAAGGAGCAAGTGAAGAGTGGGCTCTCCTAAAAGAAGAGCTCTTGAAAGCGCAAGTGATCACCATTCCAGTAAGACAGAGATGAAATAGAGGATTTAAGAAGCTGATGGGGATGAATGGAGAGCTCTGTGATGAGCTAAGGAAGAAAAAGATATTCAAGAAATGGAGGAAAGGAAATGCATCTAAAGAAGAGTATCTAGAGGTAACTAGGGCACTGTTAGGTAGCCACCAGAGAAGATAAACTCAGAATGAACTGAGACTGGCTTACCACAAGAAAAAATTCTTCAGATACATGAAGAGCAAACGGAAGGTACAGGGGACAGTATCTCCTTTGCTGAGTAAAAATGGAGAAGCTCTGACAGAGGACCGAGAGAAGGTAGAAAGGCTCAATGCCTATTTTGCCTCAGTTTTCTCTCTGATGGAGAGCAGACCCACCTAGAGATGGTAGTAGGTGAGGCATGGCTTCAGGAATGCTCATTGACATGGGCAGAGTTGTTGAGAAGTACCTATCTGCACTAGATGTGTACAAGTTCCAAGGTCAGAAGGGGTGCACCTTAGAGTGCTTAAAAACATTCAAAAGAATTTGCAGACCCTTTGTCAATCATCTTCCAGGTCTCCTGGAAGACAGATGATGTGCTACAAGACTAGAGGAAAGCAAATGTCATCTCAATCTTCAGGAAAGTGGAAAAGGGCAATCCAGGGAACTACAGGCCAGTCAACCTGACCTCTGTCCCAGAGAAGATACTGGAGCAGATATTAAAGGAATCAATCTGTAAGTGTCTGACAGACAATATGGTGATACAAGGAAGATGCAATTTAACATGGATAAGTGCTGGATTTTGCACCTGGATAACAAAATGCAAAGCAATCATACTGGATGAGGGATACTGGATGAGGGATACACTTCTGGGTAGCAGTGTGTGTGAACAAGATCTTGGGATATGGTTTGGATGGGAAGCTAAACATGAGCAATCAGTGTGATGCAGCAGCAAAAAAGATAAATGCAGTCTTGGGGTATATCAACAAAGGCATAACATCTAAACCACAGGATGTCATTGTCTGACTATATACCACGTTGGTCAGACCCCACCTGGAGTATTGTGTGCAGTTCTGGAGGCCTCACTTCAAAAGGATGTGGACAGATTGGAAATGGTGCAAAGGAGAGCAACCAGGATGATCAGGGGCCTGGAGACAAAGCCCTACAAGCAAAGACTGAGGGACCTGGGAATGTTCAATTTGGAGAAGAGGAGGTTGAGGGGAGACATGATTGTTCTCTTTAAGTATTTAAAAGACTGTCACTTTTACACAAGACTATGCAAGACATCTTATACAGGAACACTCAAGTGAAATATCTTCTACTGTTCTCCCCTTGTGGATACACATGCACTGCTAGAGACAGAGTACACTTACATATAAGACCACACAGAAAGTAAGTCACTTGAGCATCCCCGTGTAAGATGTCTTCTGTAGAGAGAGACTCTTAGAGGAGGTTAGAGAGTTATTCCTGTTGGCAACAGAGGACAGGACTCGAAACAATGAGTTTAAACTACAGGAGGGTTGGGTGTTGGGCAAAACTTCTTCACTAATTCAGCAGTGGAATCGGCTGCTTAGGGATGTGGTGGGCTCAAGGAACAGCTGGACAAATACTTGTTGGGGATGCTTTAGGCTGTTCCTGCATTGGGAAGGGGGTTGGACTAGATTGTCTGTAAGGCCCCTTCCAACTCTATGATTCTATGATATATGATGAGTCCTATGCCGTTCACATTTGTATGGACATGGGCACGGACAGGTCACTTGTTCATGATCTCTCTAGTTTTATTTATTTAATTGTCTTATTTATTGTCTGTCTTTCTCACTGAGACTCAAGGTGGGTTACACAATTTGAATGAGTACAGTCAATTTTAAGGAGATTTCAATAAACAGTTGAGTATATAAATACAAATTTGCAAAGCATTGATATTAGCAGGTATCTAATCCAGAATTGAAGAAATGCTAAACAGAAGATAAGCAATTCTAAGACTGACATATTAAACAACATATAAAATCTCCATTAGGATCATACTTACAGCAAAAGACAGTATATAATAATAACATTCGATGCGATTTATAGAAGTGATGTCTTATACTCCCTGTCTCTTTGTGACTACTTCCCTACAGTACAGCCTTCCTACCTCAATAAAAAGTCCTCTGGAATAATTTAGTATTGTATTGTTTGCAGGAAGCCAGGAGAGTGGGAGCTTTCCTGACCCTTCAAGTAGGCTGTTCCATAGGGTGGGAGCCACTACAGAGAATGCACATGTATGGGTAGATGTTGATTTTGCTCATGTGCATGGTGGCACCTGCAGAAGGCCTTGTTCAGATAAGTGACAGAGATGGCCCTGCAGATATGCTGGACCAAGGCCATGAAGAGCTTTGTATATGACAGCCAACAGTTTGAATTGAGCCCGATAGCTGATAGATAGCCAGTGGAATGATTGCAGAATAGGAGTAATATTCATGCTTTTCCTAGCTTACAATAATAAACGAACTGCATCATTCTACACCCCCTGGAATTTCTGAATTAACTCAGAGGGGAGACCGATGTACAGTGCATTACAGTAGTCAAATCTTGATGTTACCATGGCGTGGATTCAAGTGGCCAGATTGGCCGTGTCAAGGTAGGAGTCTATCTTCTAGACTAGACTAAGGTTGTAGAAACAGTTTTTTACAGCTACCTTAACTTGCTTTTCTAGCAGTAGTGCTGGATCCAGTATAACTGCAGGGCTCTTAACTGAGGTCAGATGAACCCCATTGAAACTGGAGAGTACAATGTCTTTCAGGATCTCTGCCTTCCCAGCCAGCATCACTTCCATCTTCTCTGGGTTCAATTTCATTTTTTTTTGCTTTCAGTCATTTGACAAAAGCATTTAGGTAGCTACTCAAAATCTCCATTGTGCCCTGTAGTGATTTGGATAGTAAGATATAGAGCAGGTTGTCATCGGCATATTGATGGCATCCAATTCCATAGCTACAAATGAGTTCTCCTAAAGACTTTACATAGAAGTTGAATAACATGGGGGTTTAGATTCAGCTCTGTGTAACCTCGAAAGATAATTCCCATTCTGGAGATAGCTGGTTTTCAACAGCAACTCTTTGAGTCTGTTCCATGAGAAACAATTTAAAACAGTCCAGGGCATATTCTTCGATACCCACTTCAGCCTCTTGCTTTTTATCTGAATGACCATTTTGCCCCTTACTGGCTGGTTGGCTGCCTGTCTAATCTTTTTGCCTGCATTTTACTGAATGCAAAGTCCAGATGTTGACTGAACTTGGTATTCTTCACCCCTCTTTTCAAAGATTTATATGGGGAAGTCTCATATGCTGACTGCTTCCACTGCTTTGGTAAACTCAAGTCAAAAACGTGAACTAAAATAAATAAAAACTCTTTCCAAACAAGAAAGGAATTGTGTTATATATGATTGTGAAATGGCAGAATTAGAAGAACGACACTAGTAAACATAATGTTACAGGAACCTGTCATTCTCTCTGTTATATGATCTGATTTGATATCAGAATCTGATTACTTACCGGATGTAGAGTAAAGCACAATTCTCAAATTTTTGTAATTTCATCAAGTTTCAGTGCCTAAGTTCAGTATGTAGTTACCTGCTGTCAACAGATTTGAATCAGTTTTAAATGCACATAGTTTGAATTAATGTTGTTCTTCAAATGGAGGTGCAAAATATCATTTCAAATACATTCAAGTGAAATAAATGGTGTGAACTTTTTACTGTATTTCTCTTCTTTCATGCAAACAATGGCTTGAGATTTGTGTTTGCAGTACTATCATACTTGACAAAGTAGAAGTGTTATAAGTGAATTCTACAAAACCTATTAATTAAAATGTTTAGTTTTCTACCGAATCTTTACCATCTGGTGAAAGCAATATTCCTGGAAAGCATTCACCACTCATCTCCCAAGGGAATCCTTAGGTTATTAATTAACTCTGTTGGCAAAGGGGAATGAGTGCCACGCACGTGAGTGCGTCTTTTTCCCCCCTCCATCACTACCCAGACAATGTCATTGTCTCCATGCCTATCAGGTGAGTCCCTGCAAGGGGAGATGCCTTCCCACTTATCAGCGTTGGAAACACTCGGAATGGAGACTGTGCAGATTTCAATCATAGGCTGCAATTCAAAACACACTTCCCTGGGAGCAAGCACTATTGAATAACAAAGGATTTACACCTGAGTAAATCTCCTGGGGGATGCATCTTGGTGGGTTTTGTTTTTTTTGCAGCACTACCCAGGCACCCAGGTAGAAAGGAGCACTTCCTTGCCAGAGAGGCATCCACCATCAGGCTGCTGGCATCACCTGTGGCGATGGAGCTGCCACTGCCATCCCCAGCCAAGGACACCCTGTCAGGACGGGGCTGACCTGGATTTTGCTTCTGAAAGGCCAGGCCTGTCACCACACATGTCTCCATTTCCCTTTCAGGCAGGTCACAACCCATCAGGGAGGTCGAGAAGCATGGCTGTTCCAGCCCTCAGTAATCCTTCTTGACTGCCATTCAAGCTAGCCCCAACAGTGGTTTCCAAGACAGCCCATGGGTCAACCTCACTTCTGAGACAGCAGCACAAAGAATGGCTCTCCTGGCTCTGACTGCCACACTAACAGGCACAGCTCTCTACCCAGGCGAGGGAAGTTGGCAACAAGTGTTCAGACATCCTCTTCACTTTTGGCAGTTCAATAAAATCTTTGTTGAACAACTACTCCCTACTAGGGGTGTGCAAGCCAAAAATTTTCGGCTATAGCCGAAAGTAGAAAGCCGAAAGAAGATTCTCTATCGTTAAAGCCGAAAGCCGAAACAAGAATCTCTTTCGGCTTTCGGCTTTCGGGATTCTTTCGGCATTATTTCGGCATTCTTTCGGCTTTTTTCTAAGGGAAAATGCCTCCGTCTTCCAGGACGCCTGGAGGAGGCATTTTCCCACCGAATAAGCCCAAAATTGGTGGGGACCTTCCTCTAACCCTTCTCTAACAACCACCCAAGTTTCAGACAGATTGGACTTTGGGGGGCCATGTTATGGCCCCCCAAAGCAGGTCCCCCCATCCTCCCATAAGAAAGCGAAGGAGCAGCATATTGTTAGCATGCTGCTGCTAATCTTTCTTCATTATTTCCTATGGGGAAAAAATGAAGAGGCAGGCTTCCTTTGCCAGGGGTGGCATTTTGCATGCAAAATGCCCCCAAGCCCTCAGGGGCCCTTCTCCCACCCCTCCCCCCACCAAGGCTCAGCCTGCTCCCACTTGGGGGGGCCATTTCATGGCCTCCCCAAGTAGGTGCTCTAATCTCTACCACTGACAGCTGGGGGAGGCTTGTGTTGCCAGGGGTGGCATTTTGCATGCAAAAGGCCCCCCAACCCTCTGGGGCCCTTCTCCCACCCCTCCTCCCACCCCCCACCAAGGCTCAGCCTGCTCCCACTTGGGGGGGCATTTCATGGCCTCCCCAAGTAGGTGCTCTGCTCTCATCTCTACCACTGACAGCTGGGAGAGGCATGTCTTGCCAGGGGTGGCATTTTGCATGCAAAATGCCCCCCATCCCTCTGGGGCCCTTCTCCCACCCTTCCTCCCACCCCCCACCAAGGCTCAGCCTGCTCCCACTTGGGGGGGCATTTCATGGCATCCCCAAGTAGGTCCTCTCAGCCCCTAAAGTCCACCCCTTACAGCCCCACACAAACCCAATTCCCCCCCCCAGCTGCCACACACAGACCCAAATCCCCACATTAGCCCCTCACAGACCCAAATCCACCCCCACCTGCCCCACACCCATAACCCCAGGAACAGGCTGGCAAAGGCCAGCCCTCTCCCTTTGTTCCCTATGCTGGGAACTTCTAAACTCTCTTTCCCTGGGCAATTCTGCACAGCCCAGGGGTGCCACAATGGTGGGCACACTTCTGAGTGCCAGCTGGTCCCTGTGAAAGAGCACCTGAACCACAGACACCCTCCCTCAAATTCCCCCACCACCTACAGAGATGGCTGGCCAGCCAGCCCCATTGTTCCCTATGATGGGAACCAACTGCACAACAAAGAATAAAACAAGAACAACACAAAATAAAGTTTTAATTTTTTTTTCTCCCTTCCAAAGTACAAGTAGGCAAAGCATTATGACACATTACACCAGCAGTCCCCCACACAGAAAAATTAAAACAAAACTCACTTAACATCAGAGAATCACAAAGCATGATTCCTGTCAAAAACACTTTATTTCTTGAACAGCTTTAGGTTACACAGCAGGGGGGAACACCAAAGGGCATGGCAGCACTATCCTACACAAAAATAACACAACTCACTTAACATCAGAGAATCACAAAAACACAATTCCTGTCAAAAACAGGAAGGGAGGAAGGGTGAGAGAAGGGCCCCAGAGGGATGGGGGGCATTTTGCATGCAAAATGCCACCCCTGGCAAGACAAGCCTTCCCCAGCTGTCAGTGGTAGAGAAAAGAGCACCTACTTGGGGAGGCCATGAAATGGCCCCCCCCAAGTGGGAGCAGTCTGAGCCTGGGTGGGGGGTGGGGGGAAGGGTGGGAGAAGGGCCCCTGAGGGCTTGGGGGCATTTTGCATGCAAAATGCCACCCCTGGCAACACAAGCCTCCCCCAGCTGTCAGTGGTAGAGATTAGAGCACCTACTTGGGGAGGCCATGAAATGGCCCCCCCAAGTGGGAGCAGGCTGAGCCTTGGTGGGGGGTGGGAGGAGGGGTGGGAGAAGGGCCCCTGAGGGCTTGGGGGCATTTTGCATGCAAAATGCCACCCCTGGCAAAGGAAGCCTGCTTCTTCATTTTTCCCCCATAGGAAATAATGAAGAAGATTAGCAGCAGCATGCTAACAATATGCTGCTCCTTCGCTTTCTTATGGGAGGATGGGGGGACCTGCTTTGGGGGGCCATAATATGGCCCCCCAAAGTCCAATCTGTCTGAAACTTGTGTGGTTGTTAGAGAAGGGTTAGAGGAAGGTCCCCACCAATTTTGGGCTTATTCGGTGGGAAAATGCCTCCCCCAGATGTCCGGGAAGACGGAGGCATTTTCCCATTGAAAAGCCGAAAGAAAGCCGAAAGAATCCCGAAACGTTTCGGCTTTTTTCCTTCGGCTACCCGAAACGTTTCGGCATTCCCCGAAACGTTTCGGCATTCCCTGAAAGAAGCCGAAACACTTTTATTTCGGCATTCTTTCGGCATTCTGAATGCCGAAACGCACATCCCTACTCCCTACCTGTCTGTTTGCTTGCCTGTTCATGACAGTAGACACCTCTCCACTTCCCCGTGGAGGTACCCTTTCACACACCCCAGTGAATGGTCTCTGGTTCTGGGATGATACAGATGGGGTGGCCCCAAAGAGGCTCCAGGTGCCTCTGTGCCTTTCTGTGGAATGACTAGTGCCTCTGAGATGACAACCCACGAAGCAGTTACTCTGGTCCTGGAAGCCATCATTCCACTCTGGAGTCATCATCCTGGCACCATAGCATGGCTCTCAAACTCCACTCCACATTCCCTACACATCTTCGCAATGCAGTGATGTATTTCAATTGAGCCACTGCAAGTTGGTGGGCATTCGTGACTCCCATCATATCCAATGGGCCTTCCAGCCTCTCTTATTGTTTCCAATAGGCATTTTCATCATTTGTTTCAGAACCTGCCCTCCGCTTGCCTCTAAGGAGCTGCCTCTCTGAGACTTGGGGGGAGGTTGGTCCTATGTGCTGGGGGTTGCAGGTGTGACCTGCATCAGATCCCACTGCTTTTCTGGTCTTACTGTTCAAGGAGGGGGTGCATGTTTTTTGGAGCAGTGGTGGTGATAGATGAGCTTGCCAGCAAGCTGCCAGCCTCATCCTTGTCAGAAATGAGGGTTGGCCAAGCAGGTAGGCAGGTGCCCTTCAGTATTACTCCACCAAATCAGGCAGGACTCCTCTTGAGGCAGACACCTCTGTTGGGATGCGGCAAGCCCAATCATGGAGGTCTTTCTGCCCTGTGAACAGGGCAGGGGAGTAGCATTGGCAGTTGGCGACTGCCAACACAGCCTAGCCCGCAAACTGGCTACACACTTTCCCCTGCCACTCAACTGCAGCCCCCTGCAATTGGTGGATTCTTCTGGCATTGTCAAGACAGCTAAGAAGCATTCTTTCCTGACCATGCGTTGCTGGGCTCAGCCACCAGTGCAGCTCCCTCGCCACATTCCTTAGGGAGTGGACTAGCAGTGTTGCAGTTATGTGGGCACATGGCCACCAGTGGCCTGGAAGGCCTCAGATTTGCAAAGTAAATCATTTTTTTACATTCTTTTTTCTTTTTCTTTAGTTTCGGGGGGGATTTGGTTTCTTCTTTTTTCCCCTCTCTGCCCTCTCTTCCCATTTCCTTTCCCCAGTTCCCTCTTTCTTTATTATTTCCCTTATCCCTCTTTATTAAATTTACATTTTAATAGAAGATATAAAATGTTTGGGGAAAATATTCCATGGTTCATGTATCATCAAACCGGTTCAAAGAACAAACTCAAAGAAGGCAGCAGTTTAAGAGAAAATACATAATTTGAATTATTAATAAGCGATGATCTGAAGTATTTATTAGGGGAAATTTCTAGAATTTTACTGCAATACCACACAGAAATGGAGCAAGTTAAAAACTGTATGATAAATGGATGAAAAACTTTGGAGAAACCACCCCCACGAATCAATCAGATTCAAGCAAAAGGATAACATATGGACTAAAGATATTACATTTACAGATTGTCAGTTGTTATTATTATTATTTTAGATTTTTATTCTGCCCTCCCCACAAGTGGGCTCAGGGTGGATCACATCATTTAAAAGCCACAATAAATATTACATTTCCATAAAAGCAATTTAAAACATTTAAATTCAAACAATTTAAAACATTTAAATTCAAGCAATGTGGAAACAGACTGATGGATAACCTAATGGGGAGGGTTCAGATTGTTCTCTTCCCTCCCTATCAGGTTGGTGGTGGCCTGGCCCTGCCTCAACCATATGCCTGGCAGAACATCTCTGTTTACAGGCCCGGTGAAAGGATAACAAATCTGACCAAGCCCTGGTCTCCGTAGACAGAGAGTTCCACCAGGTTGCAGCCAGGACCAAGAAAGCTCTGGTTGAGGCTAGGTGGGCCTCTCTGGGGCCAGGAACCACCAACAGCTGTTTTTGGCCCAATTGGTGTGTCTTGCAGGGAATATACAGGGAGAGGCTGTCCTGCAGATACACCAGTCCCAGTCCGCATAGGGTTTTGTATGTTAACACCAGAACCTTGAATCTGATCTGTTAAAAGAAAACTGGTACAAAATGTTCTTTAGATGGTGTACTATTCCCAAAGACATCACGAGAATTAATAAGGGTTATATTGGACAATGTTGGAAATGTCAATGCATGGATGCAACATTTTATCCTATGTGGTGGACATGTAAGAAAGCACAAAGATATTGGATAAGGATACATGAAGAGATGCAGAAGATTTTCAAGCTCAGGTTTGAGTGAAACCCGAAAAATGTGCTACTAAACATTTTAACGAATAATGTTACAAAAGAACAGGGAGACCTTTTCCAGTACATGGTGACTGCTGCAAGAGTACTATATGCAATGAAATGGAAAACAGATTGTGCTGTGACATGCTAGAGTGTATAGACAAGATGTATGAATATGCATCAATGGCTAAATTAACTTCCTATGTGCACCAAAAGACCAATAGTGGAATGCTGGGAAAAATTGAAAGATTTCTTTGATTACTTAGATTAAAACTAAGATAAATTAAGGCAATTACGTTACAATGATAAATTACAGGAAGAATGACTGATTAAAAATTATTGACATTAAAGTTTGGGTATAAGCAACTAAGGACAGGGAATGAGAGCTATTATATAATATAGTTGTGCTGTTATATAGTCTAAATATATCTTTCTATTAGCTTAAATTAAATTCAAATATAGTGCTTGCATAAGTTTCTATGCACTTTTTATTGTTATAACTTTTATCTTTTTAAATAAAATCTTTACTTTTAAAAAGATATAAAATGATTTGCTGGCGACACAGTTAAGATTATGAAATAATTATTAGGAAATAAGCCATGTTCTTTATTTTCCGTTTTCTTTATTCTTATTTACAAAGATTTAAGATAACGTTTCTTCCTATCATAACAGCTATTCACTGTAATTTGGTTATTTTAGTAATCTATATCTGCATAGAAAAATGTATTTCGAAATAGTATATGGAAAATTTGTATAATATTTTTATAAACAGAAGGGCAAGAAGTATAATGGCATTTGGAATATGTCACCACTTCTATAAAATGTTTTGCTGGCAACACAGTTAAGATTATGAAATAATTATTAGGAAATAAGCCACGTTCCTTATTATCCATTTTCTTTATTCTTATTTACTAAGATTTAAGATAACATTTCTTCCAGTCATAACAGATATTCACTATAATTTGATTATTTTAATAAAAGAACCTTGCAGATTTACCTGCGGGCTGTGTTGGTACCGAGTGCAAAGAGGAGGTGGAGGCATGGTTGAGATGGAAGAGGTGGAGAGTGACGTCCACATGTTTTTCTCCAGCAACAGCTGATGCATGACCATAAACCTTAATTCAGGACCTCCGATCATGAGGGTAGCCTAAATCTTAAGGAATACAAGAGGCTCATGGGAGGAGTGCTGCAGGGCCTCTATAAACTTACTATGGGCTTAGCATACCCATGGGCTTAGCATGCCTCACCTCGCCTTTCCCCAAGCAGTAGCTCCAGGCTTGTTTTATTCTTGAACTCAAAATCCCAAGAACAAAGTCATAGTGGAAACTGGTGGCATATAGCAGACCAATGTCAAATGATGTCCAGGCTTAGGGTATCCATCAGCCAACAGGAAGCTGCCCACCAGGGCAGAAGGCAAGCTTGCAGGTGGAGTGGCTCCTGCAGGGTAATACGGCTCCCACTCATTCCAAATTCAGGCAGCCTCCACAGCAGCAGTGGCGGGGCTGTCAGCTAGTCGCATACAGGCCACCAGCTGCTGGGTGTCTGAGGCCACTTGGGCTGTGTCTAGGACTGCACTAACATTTGTTTGTTCTAGGTACAGGTGGCATCCCCCTAGCATGGTGCACAATGGCAACACTCAGGCAAAAGTGGAAGAGTATGAGGGGGACACAGTTGGGCCCCTGGGTGGTTGTGGCAGAGATTCCCAGGTCACCTGCATGAGTCAGGAAGGAATTTTTTCCCACAAGAGCCAAATTGGCCAGGCCTCTTGGGGTTTTTTGCCTTCCTCTGGGCATTGACGTTGGGAACCACTTGGGGAAAGGTGGATCCAACTTTATTCAGCCTTTGGCTTTCATCCTGTGGCAATTTTGAGGCATTGGGCTGGATCCAAAAGGGTGAGCGGGGCAGTGGGCCAGCTGTCATGGGCCAGATCAGCACAGGCAGGATAGTCTGAGTCCAGTCCATGGTCGGTACACGAGTTCAAAGCCAAGTGAGAGTTTCAAGTCCAAAGTACAGAAGCCAGAAGCCAAGTCAAGAGGTCCATAGGTCAGTTACCAGTCAGAGCAAGGTCTATCCAGAAGCAGGGTCAAGGCAGAGTCTGGTGGTCACACGGCAAGGCAAGGCCAGAGCAAGGCTCAGCACAGTGGTCACAGCAGGAACAGGATTCCGACATGTTGCTTCCATGCTTCCTGGTTGTCTGTGGTAGGGTTTTATAGGTAAGCTGGGCTGGCAACCAGCTGCTGGGGAGCTACCCTGTGCTTATTTCCTCATTGCTATCCACAAGCAGCTGGCGTCTGGCCAGGAGATGTGCACTTTGCTGCCTCTCCTGCAGCTCCATCTGCTGCTTCTGTCTATGGCGCTCTCTGGGTGAAGCTGGGGGTTTGGGCATCCTTGGCAGTGCTTCACCAGTGGTGGTGGAACTGGAGGGCATTGGTACTGCTGGCTCAGCTGCTGACTGAGGGCTTTGGGTAACTGCTAGCTGGGCTTCACCCGTGGTGTTTTGGCTGCAGGATGTTGGGGCTGCTGGCTCAGCTGCTGGCTGTGGACTCTGATATGCCAGCAGCTTTTCCTCCTGATTACCGGCTTCAGCTGCATCAGGGCTGGCTTGGCTGGTTACACGAGGCTTCCTCTTCCTCACTGAGCCCCATGACACCAGCTCACCCCAGCGGATTGAAAGGCAAGGGCTGACCAGCATGGCTGGCAGCGGAAAAACGCTTGCCGTGGAAGACCAGCAAAGTGACCTGGTGAGTGATGCATCGGACAGCACTAGGGCCTGCTGATGCCAATAGGGATCTGTTGCCCATATGCCTGGCCAATGCTCCTTACAGCTGTAATCAATAAAAGTTGTGGTCATTCCAACCAAGAGGTGGTGTCTGTGTGTTATTCGCCAGAACCCTCAGACTGTACATATCACATAGGTGACAATATATATCTGCACAGAAAAAAGTATATGGAAATAGTATATGGAAAATTTGTATAATAGTTTTATAAACAGAAGGGCAAGAAGAATAATGGCATCTGGAATATATCACCACTTCTAGATACCCATTACAACTTTTAACAAATAACGAAGTTTAACAAACTTTTAACAAATACTTTGATAGATGATATATTACAATACAAAAGGAAAGTCTATTATGTATCTCATAATAAGAAAATAAAAAATGTTTCTGCTCAAAATCTATTCCCTTATACATTTATATTCAAAAGGTTACATTTAAAACTTATTCTCATTCTGTATCTACAATACAATGCATTTATGTACAATTTTTTTGAACTTCACTTTCCATGTTGATAATCTTCTTTAATCTTGAAACTGATTGATAATATAGTAACCATTGAATGTTGATTCCTTTGTCTCTAATATCTTGCCAGGACTTCCATTTCCCCTGAGCTTTAACTATATCACCATATGTTAAAAAAAACGTTTGAAACCAAAAGCCCAATACAAGTAAGTATTATTATATTTTATAGACAATGTCTTTAAAAGTATAATGAAGGGGCCGTAGGGAAGAATATTTTTTCTTATATATTTTGTTAAATATAATTCTGATCTATACAATTATGTTGTATAGATCAGAATTATATTTAACAAAATATATAAGACAAAATATTCTCCCCTACGGCCCCTTCATTATACTTTTAAAGACATTATCTATAAAATATAATAATACTTACTTGTATTGGGCTTTTGGTTTCAAACGGTTTTTTTTCCTGATCTATACAATTACGTTAAGAGCCCCATGGCACAGAGTGGTAAGCTGCAGTATTGCAGTCCAAGCTCTGCTCCTGACCTGAGATCGATCCTGGCGGAAGCTGGGTTCAGGTAGCTGGCTCAAGGTTGACTCAGCCTTCCACCCTTCTGAGGTTGGTAAAATGAGTACCCAGTTCCCTGGGTATCCCCTTCTGATGCAGAGATATAAAAAATATCTCCACAAAGGTAGGAGCTAGAGACTTACTTTATATAAAAAAAAAAGCTGAGAATTTAGAGAACATGATACACATATTGCTATACTGTTATAGTGACATAACACTATTGAATTGCTGATTTTTTATAATTAAAAAGCTTCTGGTGGCAGGAGAGAAAATGGCTACCACAATAGCCAAGCCTCATGGGAGTCCAGGAGCCTGCCAACCTGCCCATCATTTTACAGCTGAGAGGATATGTTCAGCTGCCTCTGCTGCTGTTGGTGGAGTGAAGCATCCAGAGGTGACAATCCCAGCATAGTAAGTTCAGGGCCAGTTTGGTCCTTTCCCTTTTAAAATATGTGCCATGAGTGAAGGCCAGATTTACCTAACTATCAGCTGTTACAAACATCGCTCCAGAGATACCAGCTAGTTTTGAATGTAATTTTGGCTTGGGTATACCTGAATTTTGGCTTGGGTATACCTGAATGCACAGTCCTGCTTTTGAGCTCCAGGTGGTATGTGGGGTTCTCTGCTCCTTGGACTGTGTGGAACAAAAAGTTTTAATATATAAATGAAAGATTGTGATTAGGATTGCAGATATTTATAAAAGTGTAACTATGAATTAGTGGGTAGGGTATTTGATGTAATGTTTCTGTTGATTTTGAAATTAAAATGAGAAAATCCAACCCTTGATGTGGAAATATGTCTTATTGAATTTGCCTTTCATTGCTAGCATATTGCTCTTTTTGAGATTCACTTCACAACCCAACATTCATGAGGATTCTGATAGTACATAATGATCCATGTAAGCATTGGTGGCCCTATTCACTTGAGTGTCAAGGAATTCACCCAAACGGTAATGGGTTGAATTAAGAAAGTTAATGAGGGCAATATCTATTTACATAGAGTGCAATGTGCTTGTCAGAAAGCCAATGTTTACACCAGGACCACAAAGCAATAATGATGATGAAACTGCATAAACATCCCCAAATTGAAAAGGAAAGCAAATTTTGTATAGGGTGAGAGGCATTTGTATAAATCAGAGATCAGATGAAGATCAGGAATAATATATAGTGCTTCCTTAGCAGAAAAGACTGTATTCTCTTCGACATTTGCTTGAAATCATGTATGTTGATTTTTTCTAAATTATCTGGACTTTTACACTATATACATATTTTCAGATTGTATAATCTTGTTATTTTATAGGCAATTTCTTCAGTTTTAAGGACGACGGTTAAAGTGCTACCTTGGAGGCTCATAACAAATTCTGCACAATAATGAGAGAATACATTACAGTTCTATAGTAGTAAGATCCTAAATAGATATTCAAAGTATGTGTTTTCTGCTCTGTGGCATGCAATTATTATAGTCAAGCTTTTGTGTAAGATAATGAGTGTATATAAACTAAATGCCTATGTTTTTGTTCATTTTACTTTCTCCTCCTGTGCAGGGTTGTCACAAAGAAGTTTATTTACATTCAAACTTTCCTGTTCAGTTTCTGGGAGGAAGGGTCTTCCTGTGCTAAACGTATCAGCTGTGAGTCTGGAAGTCCCAAGTCCAAATTTTGGCAGAGCTAGTAGCCCATTAGATGGCTTCATCGTAATATCTGGAATGAAGACACCAGAATATCCTGTATGGGTTAAACTATTAGCTACACATACTACACAAAAAAATGTCCTTCCCTATATTGCAGGTTATCCTATCTAACAGGCAGTTATAGCAAATGGCTAGAATTTGGACAAGTCCACCCTAAAATTGCAGTGTTGCTGTGCCTCTAGCTCATAGTTCAGTGGAAGATGCCTGTGCAATCAAAGGATATATATTGTCCCTAGAAGACATTATAATCTTTTAGGTAAAAAAGCATGCCTTTTGGAACTAAAATTGGCTCAGGTGAGCACGTATAGATGGAACAGGGATGAGGTTGAATCAAGTTCATGAAATCTACTAATGGCTCATGTGTCACTAAGCACCCAAATTCTTGGTCAACCAGCTGGGTGAAAATAATGTATTGCAACAAACCGGCCATAGCTTTCTTCTACAGGCAGCATGTCGATTCTGTTGTTCGTGGTATTTGGAACTGTGTAATCTGACATATGCCATCAAAACGTATGATATAATGTGAGCTCCTCCATGAAGAGTATGGCATAAGATAATAAAGCCAGTAGGGCCACTGGGAAACTGGCAAGTTGCTGTAATAGAATTTGTTGAAACAGGATGTTGTGTGAGATGGGTTTCCAGATTTATTTGTCAGAACTGTGGTTGGGCATGGAGGAGATCTGAACCCACAGTGAGTGGTGAGGAGGGGAGCTCAGGGAGATCATGCCTGGGACACCAAATCAGGATGAAGGGCTGTCTAAAGACAGATATTGTAAAAATGGGAGTGGGACAGGCTAGCTTGTTCCTTGAGACCAGCATGCCATATACCAGGATGCTTGGATTTGAAAATCTCTGTCATAGGTTCTTCCCAGTTGGAATGAAAATGTAGCCAGCTTTTTTTACTTACAAACAATAAAGAAAAAGGAATGAGAATGGGGGAAATGCATGAGAAAATCTAGTAAATATCATTGCTAAATATGGCTGCCTGCCACCAGATTTGGGTTCATTTCTATGTGCATTTGCAAGAGTAAGGAGCTAGTTTCAGTAGCTCCCCCTTTTTACAATATTAAAATAGAAATGGAAAACTCTTTAGTTTGTTTTCACAGTATTCAAATTTGAACAACTGACCTAGGACAAAAGAAATTAGTTTCTCAATTTTTATATTTCAAAGCAATGTTAAAAGCGAACATGGTACAGAAGCTTTTTCCAGGAAGTGTTTAAGCATAGTTTACAGTTGTTAGTTCCATCTCTGTGGAAGATATTATTCCAAATAGGTTTGTAGAGGGTTTCTGTCTGTTCCTTATTCTTACACTTGATAATCCTTGATTTATTTCAGTACTTTCACAGCACTTGACAATTGTTTTTGTATCTACATTCTGAATATGCTATTTATGACCTTATTCTTAACATTGCATTTTGCATTTTATACTTCTATTTTGATACAGCATTTGCAATAATTTGATCTTTCAAGTTATGCCCTTTTCAATACATCATTTTATTGAGTTTTATTTAGTAAAAAAGACAAAACATGAAGATACAGTTACACAAAAACTAACCATACAAAAAATCAACTAACAGACAAACAAAACAAAAACAAAACATATGGATAGAACAAAAAAAGACACAGAAAAGACAAACTAAATAAACTACAGGAAGGCTTCCAATTTTCCCTGCAACAAATTTAAGTATCATTTTCAAATTTTCTCTTACCCTGTGTTAAAGATAAAGGCTCCTTTTTTTCTAAAGTCCAAGCTTCTTAGTCCATAAATCCACAAATCATCAAATCATTATTGTCTATTTCATGT
This sequence comes from Eublepharis macularius, assembly GCF_028583425.1. NCBI lineage: Eukaryota > Metazoa > Chordata > Lepidosauria > Squamata > Eublepharidae > Eublepharis > Eublepharis macularius. The sequence goes on from NC_072797.1 coordinate 74,466,056, forward strand.
AAAAAGTCTACAAACAGTTCCTGAGTGATTCCGCACACGTTGGATAATGCACTTCCAATCCTCTTTACAGATCATTTGGAACGGATTTTTTTGTGTGCGGAACAAAAAATCCACCTCAAACAATTGATAAAGTGCATTGAAAGTGCACTTTCAATGTGTGCGGAATCAGACCCTATTTGACAAAAACATAGGTATTGTTCAGGGGGTAACGCTCCGGAACACTGTTCCAGTAGCTCTGAAATCACGTGGGTGGTGGCCACCATGTGGGTGATGGCCCCGCCCACATGTTCAGCGATTCCTTTTCCTCCCCGCAGCAGCAGCAGCAGCAGCAGCAGTAGCAGCATAGAGAGCACTCACCTGGATTACCTCCTGGTGAGTTGGGGGGGCAGCAGGGGGGAGGTGGGGGAATGGGGGTGATGGCTTCCAGAGTAGGCCCCGCAGCCAGCCAGGGTACTCGGGCCTGTGCTGGCCAGCCTTCTGGCTTGCAAGCCAGGAGGCCGGCCAGCGCAGGCCTGCGGCAACCTCCGAAGCCAGCCCCACGAAGCTCTGGCCTGTGCTGGCCGGCCTCCCAGCTTGCAAGCTGGTCGAGGTGGCCCATGGCCCATGGCACCCTCTGAAGCCAGCCCCGCAGCCAGCTGGGATGCTCGGGCCTTCGCTGGCTGGTCTCCCGGCTGGCAAGCCAATCAATGCGGCCCACAGTGCCCTCAGAAGCTGGCCCTGTGGCCAACTGCCAACACTGACCATCCTCCTGCTACTGCAAGCAGTGTGAGTATCTCCGGGGGGGAGGGGGGTATTCTACTTGCTTTGTTGACTGTTGAATGTTACTGTATTCCTCCCCCGCTATGTGAACTGGAATTTTTTACTTAAAAATCTCTGCTTTGATGACTTTCTGTTGAGATGCATGCTCTAATCTGTCTAGAAAAGCATACACACTGTTACTGTATATCCCCCCTCCCCAGCCAGATGTACAGTGTGGGCTGGCAACATTAATTTTCATTTAGAGCTCTGTGCTTTAATGCCTTTGTTTTTAATACCCTCTGGCAGTTGCCACTTCATGCGACAGGGGCGAGAGCATACACACAGACTGCTAAAACAACCCTGCACCTAGTTCTTTGTGACATTTGCTTTCCCCCTTAAGGCCCTAGATCCTTACTGACCACCTCAGCGTAGCTTAGCTTGCAGTGCAGCTGCATGCCTTAACTAGGCAATTGCATGGTGATGCAAATACTTTGACTTTGCTTTACTTTTTAGAGCTGACTGTTCAAATTGTTAGCGTTCCCATTTCCATGCAGTCCCAAGAACATACCTGTTAAAGGTGCAAGGTACAGAAGGAGAGATGGGTACGATCAGCATTACGATAGAAAAATACCCAAGATAATGCCGTTCGTGCGATCGGGACCTGGCAGATCGGTGCTGTCCATGGCGACCAATCCAGCATTTGGGGGGGGGTGCCTTCATCAGGGCTTGATTTGGGCCATCGGGATCTGATCGGGGATGCAGACAATCAGGTGCCAGTAATCTATTCCTGGGGCAATGGAGCCAGGGGAATGCCTGAGCTGTGTTTGCCCTCCTTCTGTCGCCCTGGAAACCCGAATGGAAGCCCAGCTTCCCTTGATCAGCAGGGCTTCCTTCCAACCACGAAGCAGCAACACACTCAGCACCAGCTGGGAGAAGAGACCCAGGGGAGGGAAGGGGAAGGGGGTGTTCCAAACATTTTTTGCTTTTTTAAAAAACGGGGCTTTGTAGGAGGAATGGCTGTTTTTCTGTCTGTTACTCTCTGTTTCTAACCTGCTTTTAAAACACTGTATTTTGTGGGAAAACCTCATTCACGGCTCTGTGTGTATGTTTAAAATATGCTTTTGGAAGACTGGCTGCTAGCTTTTAAAATTGGGAGGGGAGGAATGGAAGATTCTGTCCCTGCTTTTTTTTTAAAAGCTGGCTGAAACATGTAGATGGGGTGTCTCTCTCTCTTTCTCTATTTGGAGAGGCAGGGATGGGTTAAAAACTCCCCCCCTCTGCTCTAAGTGTGTGTGTGTGTGTGTGTGAACGTCCCCTCCCTGAGGGGAGGCAGCTCGTCGCCGGGTTAAAAACTCCCCCCTGCTCTAAGTGTGTGTGTGTGTGAATGTCCCCTCCCAGAGGGGAGGCAGCTTGTTGCTGGGTTAAAAACTCCCCCCTCTGCTTTAAGTGTGTGTGTGAATGTCCCCGTGCCTCCCCATGCTGCTCGTCACTGCCTCCCCGTGCCCGCCGTGCCTGGCGGTCGCCGCCACCACCCACCTTCCCACTCCCCAATCCGATCCACAGATCGGAAACGGGAGATGATCAGTGTGGATCGGTGATTTGGGGTCGTCGCCGGCGCGGATCCACGATCAGCTTGATCAGTAATTTTGTTTGATAGTGCCCACCTCTATACAGAAGCCACCAGACCTCTTTCCCAGGCTGCTTGGCTGGTGCTGGGACACCAAGGGGTTTGTTTGTTTTTAGAATCATCTTTTTTATTTTCATCTATATACGCAGTCTGAACCATGAAGAGTATTCCCAACTACTTTGTTGGAGCCCCAGTGAAATTTGCAGTTGCTGAAGATTGTCCCTCAACATCAAGGGAATCATCAAGCAAACCAGATGACACTACATCTCCTGACACTAATCCGGGTTTGGAACTTTAAAATCCAACGACCAGCGAGTCAAGCCATTGCATTTCCACTTTTCCAGTTAATGAGAGCTTCTGGCCCACTTGTTGGACTGTAGAGCAGAAGGATGAGCATCTCCAAAAAAATGACTGGTTATTTTTCAGTGGCGGCAAGTTAGGTTGCTCAGTGTGTAAAAATTTTGGAACCTTAGGGACAGAGAGGAAAACTGTGGGTGTGCATCTTTCTAAAGAGTGGATACGTGGTGATGCGTCATTTAATGGTGAATCGAGGAAACAGCAGCTAACATCTCTCAAGAAATTTTTTTTGAGCATAAAGAAAATACAGGTCATAAAGCTGCAATTAAAATCACAGCTGAAGCAAAGAAAGAAATGCTGAAAACAGTATGTTTGAGGTCCCAAGAAAGAGAGATGGAAATCACTAAGAAAATATTCCACTCTGCATATAAAGTGGCCAGAAAGAACCAGTCTTTTAATGATTTTAAGGCTGACATTGATTTGCAAGAATTAAATGGCATTGATGTGGGGAGAATTTTGCACTCCGCTACTTCTTGTGCACACATTATAAATCACATTGGCCATGAAATGAGAATCACACTGGTCAAGAAGATTATTGATTCCAAGAGTAAAATTGCACTGATTATTGATGAATCTACTACTGTGACTCAGAAATCAGTTCTGATAGTATACATTTGCACCTACATTGAAGAGCTGGACATGCAGGGCCATATGAATCACTTCATTGGCTTGATAGAGCTGGATGACGTAACAGCAAAAGGAATATTCAAAAGTTTCATGTCTACCCTTGAGTCACTAGGGATCTCTGAGGAATTCTTAAAGGAAAATTTGGTTTCATTGACTTGTGATGGGGCTGCAGTGTTGATAGGATCCCGTGGAGGAGTCGCAAACTCTTCAAAGACAGAGTCCCTTCCATTGTTGTATGGCATTGTCCTAGCCATAGGCTGGAATTATCAGTCCACGATGTCGTGAAAGAGGTGTGTGGCATCAATAGATTTAAGAGTTTTATGGACAAGTTATATGTCATGTACCATTCATCTCTAAAAAATACAAGGGAGCTCAAGGCATGTGTGGCCACATTAGAGATGGAGATTTTGAAATTGGAAGGATCCTAGGATCCCAGTTGCAGAACTGTTAGGGATGTCTGGAAGGATTACAAAGCCCTAGTGCTTCATTTTGAAAAAGGTAAAACCGAGAGTGGTCGAGATAGAAAGGAGAAGTGCACATATGGAGGTCTTCATAAGAAGATTACATCAGCAGAATTCATTTTGGATCTTGGATTAGTTTGTGATGCTTTGCAAGAGCTCTCAGAATTAAGTGTAGATTGGCAGGAGAGAAATACCGATCTGTACCGAGCCCATGGCAAAATTGAGACTCTTGTTGAAATCTGTGGGAAGAGAGGCACTGCTCCAGGTCCTTACTATACAGAAGCACTTGAGGCAACAGAAAAGCTGCAATTTAAGGATGTCCAGTTGCATAGAAGAAATAGAATTCATGACCCACCAATCTCCCCAGTTGCATTCTATGAGCATCTTAAAAAATCTCTTCAAAGAATACTGCTTTTGAAAGAGGACACAGAATTGTCAAGGTGTGGAAGAGTTCTGGATTCTAAGAATTGGCCAGCAAACTCCAGTGACTGTATTCTCTATGGGGAAGCAGAAATAAACACATTGACAAGAAGGTTTAAGTTCAGTGAGTGAGAAGCCATTCGGGCCTTCAGAGAGCATCTAAAATACAGTGAAGAAATGCCCAAGGAACCGTCTAGGATCCGCCGCATTCTCAATACAGTTACTATTTCCTCCAGTGAGTGTGAAAGGGGATTTTCCCAGATAAACTGGATTGTCACTCCAGAAAGGGCCTCCTTGAAAGTCAAAACAATAACATCTTTATTGTTTATAAGAATTGTTGGACCTCCTCTAACAGTCTTCAATCCAACAAAGTTTGTAAAGACATGGTTGTTTCAAGGTCATCATTCAGCTTTAGACACCCAAAGCACTGTGTTTCAACGCAGGAAAACAAATCTCCCCTTGACAGACAGTTGCAGCAGCTTTGCCGTCTGCAAGGGAGACATGGCTGAGTCTGGGCTCCGATTCAGTGACCAACAAGTCACGCTCACAACAAAAGGATTGGGTAGCGCCCGAATCCACGAGCCAGACATTCCCACCAGACACTGAGGGTCCAGCAGACACCAGTGAAGTTTGAGTACGCTGGGTCACACCACCGCTCGCAACTCCTGCTGACTTCTGCTGCTTTTTCTTCCTCCGGCTGGATGGGCAGGCATTCTTAAGGTGCTGTGTAGAGCCACAGGCAAAACAATGACGGACACGCAGTGCAGTTTCCTCGCTGGAAGCTTTCTCCGGCAGGTGCTGGGACGCTGATAGCACAGCTTCTGAATGTTGTAGAAGCAGTTTTCGCCTCTTGCTGCCTTGATTCCTCCTCAAGCAGCAACCCTGAGACGAGGCCCATAGTTAGACTGTCCACGTCTCTTGCCTCCAAGGCTGTAATGAGGCTATCAAACCTGGCATCCAGAGAGCTGAGCAGGGCGAAGACTTTGTCCTGCTCAGGCAGGATTTTTCCTCTCTGAGCCAGCTGTTGGAAAAAGCCCTCGATCCGAGTCAAGTGGAAAGACATTGACTCCCCCGGCTGTAGATAGCACCGGTAAAGCCTCCTTGTTAGAGTAATGAGTGAGCCCGCTCCTTGCCTCACATGTAGCCTTTTCAAAGCATCCCATGCAGCTTTGGCAGAAGCAGCACCCATCACATGGACAAGCTGAGTCTTATCCACACTCAAAACGATGGTGGCCAGGGCTTTTTCAATGTTAGTCTGATCTGCAGGCGTGGGAGCAACAGGAGGGTTGGTCACACTAGTCCATAGCCCTTCCCTTTTTAGATAGTGTTCCATCCACACTGCCCATGTAAAAATAATTATCAGCTCCCAGCTTTTCAGCCGGCATGAGAGTCATTTGTGCCATGGTTGTTATCTTGCACTTTGCAGGACTCCCACACACTCACCGCACCAACAGCTGCCTTAACGGGTCCAGGCGCCGACTTGAAAACCTGTCAGCGTCTGTTCCAACCCTCGAGCTGCCACACAACGATCCAAACGATACTCCAGCAAACCAACAGGTTCAGCAAACCAACAGGTTCAGTTGCAGGCGGCGGGTACACTAGCGCAGCGGAAGCGTGCTGGGCCCATAACCCTGACGGAAAGTCATCTGTAATTAGTGCTTCTAAGCGCCCCGCTTAGCCCAACAACAAAAAACACTGGAGCCAAGACATTGTGAGAAGTAGTGCAGATGGTGCATTTACAAGTCCATATTTACAAGTGCAAAAATGTGCTCAGCATACAAACAGCAGACTGCAGCAACTATCAGAGTCACAGCCTGACAGAATGAGAGAGCGAATCCAGAGTCCAGTCCTTAGGTCAAGTCCACAAGTATCCAAGTTTTCTCGTGTAGAGTGACAAAGGTTTGCACCAGGCACCAAGCTGAGCAGATCAGCCAAGTGCAGACCTGTGGCTGGACCTTTAACCATCTACTAGCCTATAGAGAGAGGTAGAGTCAGCCAATCAGCACAAGGCTGATGCAATCTAGCTGCAACCCAGCTAAATGATCAGGTGTAAACCTGTCAGAAAAAACTGCTGACTCACCTCCTGTTAAAGGGCACAGCAGCCCGTACACATGTGCCAGTGAGTTTCCGATTACTTTGAGTTTTTATTTTGACATACCAATGATACACCATCTTACAAAAAGTCTCTTTAAGATTGGAGCTTAATTTAAATTTCAACCCTTTTAACCACATATTTTCCCATTATTCCATTAATATATCATATCCAATTTTCCCATTTAATCATACATTCTTTCAATTGCTCTTCTTCTGTCTCAAATTTCAACAGAAGTTAATAGTTAAAAGTTAAAAGTTAATGGCAACATGTTCATCATTTGTACATAGATCTATCTCAAATTCAGTTTTAAATTTGCTGAAAATCATAGTGCCTTTTGCCTAGTTTAAACCTTTCCAAAATTTGCATATAAGAAATCTTCTCTTGATTTTATTTTAGCTTCACCTTGTGAAAATTCCAACATATCTCAATACATTAACCATTTAAATGTACTTGCCATTTCTCTTCTAAAATGGACTTCTTGCAGAGGTAGCCACAGGAGTATTTTTGGGCAAATTCTAAATTTATAGTTATTCCATATTATCAGAATAGCACACCTAACATAGTGGTTATTAAATTCTGTATTAACCTTATCTTTATCGTACCACAAATAACCATGCAATCCAAGTCTTAAATCATGTCCTTCTAAATCCAATAATCTTGTTTTTTTAACAAGATCCATTCTTTCATCCACACAAAACAGCTGGCAGCAAAATATAATTTCAAATTGGGTGAGCCCAATCCTCTAGTTTCCTTTGAATCCTGTAATACTTTAAATTTAACCCTTGGTTTTTTTCCCTTGCCGTTTATCTTTCTGCCACTGTTTGAACGGTGCCTCCATTGTCAAAACTGGAATTGTCTGAAATGAAAATAATAGATAAAATATTCATTTTAATCATAGCTATTCTTCCCAAAAGTGATAATTGAATTTTATCCCATGTTACCAAATCTCTTTTAATTTCATTCCAGGTCTTTATATAATTATTTTGAAACAACACACAATTAATATTTGTCAAAATAATATCCAAATATTTTACCTTTTTCTCAATTTTTAAATTTTTAAATTTTGTTCTCCAGTTTCATTCGGTCCTTTATTTTCATATTTTTGTTAACATGTTAGTCTTCTGTTTATTGACCTTAAAACCCACTACTACACCAAATTCTTTCAATTTAACCATTAACATTTCAATTTCCTTTAGTGGGTCATCCAAGGCCAACACCAAATCATCTGCAAAGGCTCTTAATTTATAAGTCTCCTTTTTGACCTTTAGCCCTTCAATTCTTTCATCTTGTCTTATATTGCTATTCAACACTTCAAGAACAAGTATAATCAACAGAGATGATAGTGGCAACCTTGTCTTGTACCTCTTAGTATTCCACATGGTTTAGTCAGCTTTCCATTTACAATTATTTGTGCTGTCTAAGATGTATAAAGCCATTTTACCAACTTTATAAAGTTTTCTCCAAAGTCCATATCCTCCAAGACTTTAAACAAACATTTCCAGTTTAAATTGTCAAAAGCCTTTTCTGCATCTAAGAAGATCAACATGGCTTATTTTTCATTATTTCAAATATTCCAAAATATCCAATACTGTTCTAACATTGTCCTTCAGCTATCTTTTAGGTATAAATTCACTTTGATTTTTATGAACAATATCCTGAGGATTGTTTTAAGTCTTTCAGCTAATATTGTTGTAAACAACTTGTAACCATTATTTAATAGTGATCTTGGTCTATAATTTCTTGTCAGTGTCCGTATTTACCATCTTTTGGTGATAGTGTTATATTAGCCTCTTTCCAAATCTCTGGCATCTCATCTCTCTCTAAAATAGAATTCACTGTCTTTTGTAAAGGTCGTAGAAGTTTGTCCTCAAAACATTTATAGTAGCTACTTGGGATGCCATCAGGTCCAGACTTAATCTTTGTTATATCATCCATCATTTCTCTTATTGTTATGCATATGTTCATAATTTGTGGCTGTTGTTCTGTAATTCTGAATAAACTCTGCTTTCTAATATATTCATCTATTTTTTCCCATTGGTGACCTTTTCAACACATCATTACAATTCATAACTTTTATACTTTTATTTATACCTATTTCCTTTTTTCTGACTATACAACTAAAATTTGATCAGTTGTTACTGTTAAAACTGATGCTTCTTGTTTTTGTCAATTGTATCTTAATAGTGAAAAACAAGCGGAGGACCCACAAGGACTTGAAAGGGGTATCCTATTTCTCCTCCCTCACTATTTCCTGTTTCTGTTCTCTGGCAGCTTCCATAATGTCTCCTCTTTTCTGCTTCCTTCTCTGCTTCCCACACACCAATCAACCTACCTCTCTATTTATTTCATTTAAATCTCCTATTTCTCCACAACAGGGGCTCAAAGCAGCTTATTCTCCCCTCCTCCATTTTATCCGCACAACAACTCTATGAGGTCGGTTAGGCTTAAAGTATGTAACTGGCCCAAAGTCACCCAGCAAGCTTCCACAGTAGAATGGGGTTTCAAAACCTTGGTCTTCCAGCTTTTGTGAGGTGGCTTCCATTGAACACTAACAAGGAGCTGTGCCTGGGTGAACTAGTTCAAGTTGCATGGTAGCAAAATGCCTAGTGGCTGCTGCTGGGCCTGGCCCCAATGAGTCCTTCTGCAAAGGCCCCCTCTCTCCCCCACCTTTCCTGACATAATTTGGCCAATCTGGCCAGCAGTGTAGCTTCTTAAAGCCGGAGACCACCTTTTATCTCCTGGCAGGATGAAGGACTGACAGACAACTTCCCAGCCAATCCAGGGATTAAGGAGGGGGCAGAGCCAAGAGCCTTATAAGGGTGCCTTGAGCTCCACCCAGCCACCCGCCCTTCAGTAGTACAGGCTTAGCTAGTCGCTGTTTACCAGGGCCAGGTAGGAATTTTTTTCTCCTTTCTCATTTTTGGCTTTGGAGAAGGAAGTTTTTTGTCTACCTTGCACTTCTTGTATGGGTTGTGGTAATTGTCTTATGGTGGAGCTGTAATAGGATTTAGCCTGGCAGGATTAGAAGGGGGAGAAATGACCAAGCCAGTGAATTCACTTGGGACGTCCCCATTTCAGGGGGAATTGAGTTCTGTCAGGATCGTTGTTACTGTTTGATGGCTGCCAGCTGAGAGGGAAGACTGCTGCATGGCTTCCCCTGTACAAGTAAAGCCCTCCTGCTTTATGGAGCAGTGCCATTTGCCTGGCCAGCTGGGTCCCAGGCAAGTGCTTGGATGGCTCACACCCGGGGCAGCGGGGCTTGACCAGACAGGTCAGGGCAGAGGTCCAGGGGTGACCCCAGGGCCTGACCTGGACCATTAGTTAGGCCCTTGTGGTGTACATATGTTCAATAATATGTTGTTGCCAAATAAATATGGCCCATTAGTTCCCAGCACTTGTGTCTGTGTCTTCTTTCTGTCTGGGGTGGCAAACCAAAGTTTTAAGGCTGGCGATACTGTTGTGGTCACCAAGAAATGGCCACTGAGGGCATTCATTTCCTAAAGCTACAGGCACTGATTTGATCATTTGGGATAGTTTTAACCCCTGCCCAGTGTATATTTTTTAGATTTCAGATTTTTCTTGGTGCTTTTATCTGTCTTGCCTGTCCATGACCCCAGTCTTTGGATTAAAGTATCCACAGATTTGGTCACATTGAGGATTAGATGTATTGATGACAGCATGGTAATGATGTGAAAGAAATAAATTAATAAGAAACTCCAGCAATGAAAATATTTGAAAAGGGGGAAAAAGCTTTAATGAAAACATAGAAGGAAAAAAAAGAAAAGAGCATATTTGTACATCCCATATGACAATATATCTGTATGGAAGAACCGCAAGAATGGCTCAGATGCAAAATTTGTTTGCTTTGCATCCTCACACTGTAGCTAATAAAGAAAATAAAATTCTCAGTGGGTGGCAACCTTTGTCTGTCTATGTTTTTGCCTTTTGAAAAATGGTTCATTAAATCCAAATTAGAATGGATATGGACTGATTTATGCCTGAATTCTGCTTGTGGGAATCTTTTTCATGTGGTGATTTTCTGTGGAACTTCTTGCACATTAATTGAGAAGCAGATGCATAGCCACATACTGTTCGGAACAACAGCAGTTGAGACAGTATGACACAGCTGCCTGCTGGAGCTTTTCCCACTGTGCTGTGAGAGAAAAATGGCAGACAAAGTATAATCCCACGTATGTTGATGGCTCTGTACATATCAATAAATATATAATAGATGAGAGAGACCATTCTTTCCTGGCATGAACTCATGGTCAAGAAAAAGAATATTTCCACTGATCTTTCTCCAACAGTATGTGGCAAGAGTGAATGAAAATCACATAATATTCTCAGTGAATGCAAAACACAATAGAATCAATGTGCTTTATTTGCATAATTTGTAAATGATCTAGTAATGTGCAAACAAAGTTGCCCTGTCTGGAGAACAGGATGTGGCTAGCAACTCTATAAATTGGAGGGGAAAGTATCCCTGGTCAGAGTTGACATCTGTTACTATCTTTTCTGTTTCTGTAGTCTGTCTGAGCTTAGGTACATGCCAATTCTCAATGTTCTGTCTAAAGAAGTTGGAACTGGTTACTCATAGTTGGTACTGGCTCAAGGCATGTTGCTACTTATAATGCAGCACAAAATTCATCCCCTGCTTACTCCCTAATCTCAAAATATTGCTAATTTGATGTGGTTCCTTACCTATAGCATCACATTAATGTTTTACTTCAAAATTCACATTTTTGTTCCTAATTTGCTCTTTCATAAATAAAATCAGCATCAGTATGCTAAACCAACAATTCTGATTTTTGCAGTCTTTTTTCTTTTAGGTACTTGGTGAAACTTGAAAAAAACAACAGTTTTAGGCACTATTTTTTTTCAGCCATACAGACTACTTTAGTTGACAAAACTTGCCACCTCTGGATGGAAGACTGTAGACTGCTCTTAACTATCCTCTGTCCCCTCTGTACTACCTGCCTTCTAATACTGCATGGAGTTTGGAGTGGAATGATGTGACTGATCCTATGCACTTTTGCTTTGGACTAAATCCAGTTAAACTCACTGAGACATTACTCTGTGTAGACATATATTGGATCTGGCTGTGAGGCAGGGAGAGACAGGCTGGAGAGGGGCCTAGAAGGTTCCCTCCATCTTCCAGCTTCCACTCAAAGGCAAACTGGAGGGGACTAAGCTACCATCAGTCCCCTCCATTATTCCTCTACTCCAAAGGAGGAACAAAGCATAATAGCAACCACCTGGATGGGCATTTGAGGAAGAGAAGGTTTAGCAACAGCTCATGGCTTTGCTTAGCCCCAACTTACAGGGAGCTCTCTCTGTCTCTTTCTCCTGCCTGAAGCCATGATTGGACAGAATCACTTCTGTTGCTACCATGGCTGATTCCACCACCAAAAAGAGAAAGAAGACGGCTCTCCCAGCCGCGGCAAAACGCCGCTCAGGCTGGGAGCCGCCTCTTTGCTGCCCCGCCCGGAGTGGGAGACAGGCTCCCTTCCCGGGCATCCGGGGCTTTGCTGGAGGGGGCGGAGTCAAGCGCTGTTCGCGCCGACTCCGCTCTCCCAGCCTCAGTTCAAGGTTTTGCTCGGAGAGGACGCAGCTTGCTTGCTGTTCCTGCCCGAGCTTCGGAGACGCGGCTCTCGGCTGCAGCTTTGCTGGCTGGCTGGAGGGCCTTGGTGCGGCGCGGCGGCGGCGCCGGTGTTACTTTTCGGGCCGGTGGGCCTTGGAGCGGCACGGCGGCGGCCCGGAGGGGCTGGATCGGCCCGATCGGCGGCGGGGGCCGCATTTCAGCGGCACGCAATCGCGGCCGCTTTAAGTTTGTTCCAGTGGGCCTGGAATAAAGGCCACAGCTCCCCTTTTGGCGGCTGTCTCCCCCCCCGGCCTCGGCTAGTTTGAGGGTGTGTGAGGGGATATAAGGGCCTACTGGTTGCCCTTTGGGGCTCGTTTGGGCGCCCCTCTTGCCCTGTGGTGACTACCGCACCCCCCCTCACCCCCCCTCACTCAGCCAGTCTGGGCAGGGTCTCTCTGGTCGTTTGGGCGCCCCCCCTTGCCCTGTGGTGACTACCGCACCCCCCCTCACCCCCCCTCTCACTCAGCCAGTTCTGGGCAGGGTTTCTCTTGTTTCTGGGCGGGGCATCATCAGTCTGCCCGGCAGCTCTATAGTCTCGCCTTGTGATTGGCCGTAGCCTCTTTATTTTGCCTAGTGACTCAGGAGCATCTTGTTACTGGGCGTAGCCCTCTTGTTCTGCCCGGTAGCCAGTTCTTGTGTGCTAGCCTTGTGCCATCCGGTGGCCGCTAGCGGTACTGCTCCTGTGAGTAGAGAGCCATCTGGTGGGGGGCCTAAGTACTGAACGGTTCCCCCCCTTTTTTCCAGTTCCAGGAGTTGCCCGCCTTGCAGGGGTGTTGTTTTGCCACGGCAATTGTCTTAACTGTTAAGTTGCCAGTAAGGTACTTGTTCAGTTAATTTACGCGTTATCATGCCACCCAAGAAGGGAGGGGGTCCCTCTAAGGGAAAGCGGCCTGTTAAAAGGCCAGCACCAAGGAACCCACCTCCAGCCTTGTCCTCTTCTGATGAGGAGGAGGGTCCGAGTAGAGGTGAGCTGTTGGAGCGCATTGCTGTTCTTGAGAGGGAGAAGGGGGCCATGACGTCTGAGGGTGCCACTAGTCAGCCGCGTAGGGGCGCCAAGAGGGTGGCCAAGGTGGGGTTTAATAAAGATTTTGCCTCTCGCCTTGCTGCCCTAGAGAAATTGTCAGCGACTGCCGGTGGTGGAGCCCAGGATCATCCGGCCACGTCCGATGGAGCGGCGGTCGGTGACCTGGATGGCCAGGATGACGTGGGACAAATCGCTGTGGCAGTGGAATCACCTGTGCTGGACGGTAAGGATTCCCAGCCACTGCAGAACACAACTTGGCCCTGGGGCCCTTGGGGGCAAACAGCTACGCCAGGGGTTTCGTCACCTTCAGTTTCTGGCAGTTATCCCATCCAGAGTTGGCCTCCGCCAGGGCAGGGGTGGCCTCAGACGGGGCCTTCATCTTGGCCCAATAGTGCCAGTGGCTCTTTGTATCAGCATCAGGTGCCTGCTGTACCACCAGTGGGTGGGGCTCTTGGGTGGGAAGGGCACGCCCTTCTGACCCCGGCTACTGGCTGGCCTTATGGGTACGGCATCCAGCCGGGTCCATCTCCTTACGGAGTCCAGGGGTTCAGCACGGTACCTTACCGGGCTTTGCCCCCTGGGGATACGGCGTTGCCATTAGGGGATCACCTTACGCAGGCCACACGTGAGCGGATTATAAGGGGTGAGTACGTGGATGTCTTTACCCTTCTCTTCAGGGAACTGGAGAAGAGGGATAAAGATGATCTGGAGGACAGGGACAAGGAAAAGATCCGCCGCCGACGGATTGATAGATCATGGGCACATTGGTTGCCTGGGTTCTTGGTCTATGCGGGGGTTTTGGCCAGAGTGCAGCCACAAAGGGCCCTCCCCCTATTTCAATACATGAACATAATATACAGGGGGTATACCGATTTTGAGGGGGGGGCCTGGCTGCGTTACGACGAAGAATTCTGCATGCGTGCGGCTTTGACCCCGAGCTTGCCCTGGGACCAAATACTGGTCCAGCTTTGGGTCCAGATTATGGCACCCTCGAAGTCCACCACAGGGGACAGGACCGATAGTGGTCACATGATTATTAAGCCCCCTCAGGGCTCAGGTTCCCGCACCCTCGCGGGGCAGCAGGTTCAATCACGGCTGCTCTGCTGGGACTTCGCGTCCAAGGGGGTGTGTTATAGGAAGGCTTGTAAATTCAGACACGAGTGCCCTGCCTGTGGCGGTCCGCACGCACATCCTGCCTGTCCCAGGGGGCGGCAGGGAGGACAGGGTGGAAAGAGCTTTGGAGGCGGTGGGGGTCAGCAGCAAGGGCCTGGAAAAGGGGCCCAGTCCAGTCAGGTTGCGGGTACTTGAGCAGCTGCTTCAAGCATACCCACGGCGCATAGATGCTGATTATTTGCGTTTAGGTTTTAAGTTTGGGTTTAGGATCCCTTTCCAGGGTCCCAGGACACCTTTCATGGCAGCCAACCTTAGGTCTGTGGCTGGCATGGAAGATGTGGTACGTCACAAGATTTTAAAAGAGTGTGCTGAGGGCAGGGTATTAGGCCCCTTTGATGCCCCTCCGGTTCCGTCCCTGCGGGTATCTCCTTTAGGGGTGGTGCCAAAAAAGGCCCCGGGGGAGTTCCGCCTCATTCACCACCTGTCTTTCCCCAAAGGGGGATCGGTGAATGATGGCATCCCTGTGGAACTCTGCACGGTGCACTACACTTCCTTTGACCATGCGGTCAAGGTTGTGCGGCGGTGCGGGGTGGGAGCTGAGATGGCAAAGTGCGATATTAAATCTGCCTTTCGCCTGCTCCCTGTTCACCCAGAAGACTTTGATCTTCTGGGTTTTGCCTTCGAGGGCAAGTTTTATATGGACCGGGCCCTGCCTATGGGGTGTTCCATATCTTGCTCTGCTTTTGAGCGCTTCAGTTCCTTTTTGGAATGGGAGTTGCGTCGCCGCTGTGCCTGCTCAGACACCGTTCATTATTTAGATGATTATATGGTGTCTGGGCCTGCTGGCACTGGGCAGTGTGCCAGGCTGCTGGCAGGCTTCATGGAGCTCGCCGATGAGCTTGGGGTTCCCGTGGCTCATGAGAAAACGGAGGGACCAGCTGTGGTCCTGACGTTTTTGGGCATTGAACTGGACACAGTTCAACAGACCTTGAGGTTGCCGCTTGAGAAAGTGGTAGACCTGAGAGCCAGGCTGGAGGGTTGCTTGAGCAGAGACAAGGTATCTCTCCTTGAGTTGCAGCAAGTAGTTGGCCATTTAAACTTTGCCTGTAAGGCAGTGGCGCCTGGGAGGGCTTTCCTCAGGCGGCTGTGCAATGCTATGGGGAACTTGCGGTTGCCCCATCATCGTTTGCGCATTAACAAAGAGATGCGGGAGGATTTATTAGTGTGGAAGGAATTCCTTGCCACCTTTAATGGGGTGACCTTCTGGAGGGAGGAGCTGCTGTTAGAGGCGGAACTCCAGGTCACCTCTGATGCCTCCGGGTCCACAGGCTTTGGGGTCTTTTTCAGGGGGCATTGGTGTGCCGACCAATGGCCTGCAGATTGGATAGCCCAGGGATTGTCCAAAGACCTTACGTTTTTGGAGTTCTTTCCTTTGTTAGTGGCCGTGTGGCTTTGGGGATCACAATTGGCACACCAAGCTGTCCACTTTTGGTGTGACAATTTGGCTGTGGTGCACGTGGTCAACACCATGGCATCTAGAACCCCCAGGGTGATGAGGCTGGTAAGAGCCTTCACATTGAAATGTTCGCAGATGAACATTTTGTTTAGGGCCAGGCACGTTCCAGGCGTTAACAATGGTGTGGCAGACGCTTTGTCTCGCCAACAGATGGAACGGTTCTGGCAGCTTGCCCCCTGGGCCGACAGGCAGCCAGCACGGATGCCCCAGGAGCTGTGGGAGCTTGGACGGCGGAAATAAATAGAGCGATCCAGCTGTCCATTGCACCCAGTACACGCCGGGCCTACGACCGTGCGGTAGGGCAGCTGTTCCAGTTCAGGGCATCGGTGGGGCTCCAGCAGTCGTGGCCCATCCCGCCTGAACACCTGCTGCACTTTTGTGTGGTGCAACGGGGGCGGGGACTTGCGGTCAAGTCTATCAGGGGTCAACTGGCCGCTTTGGCCTTTGCCAGCAAAGCCCGTGGCTTTCCTGAATTTACAGGTGTTTTCAGGATTCGCAAGATGCTGGAAGGCTGGGCCAGGGAAATAAAAACGCCAAGTGACCCGAGGCAGCCTATCTCCCCCTCAGTACTGAAAGGGCTGGGGTTAGTGTGGGCAGATGTCTGTTCTTCTGTTTTTGAGCGGAAACTGTTTCACGCTGCTGCCTTAAAGGCATTTTTTGGGGCCCTGCGAGTGAGTGAGCTGGTGGCCTCTTCGTGTGCAGACGCGTCTGGTCGGGTCTTGCATGCAAGGGACATTAAATTTGTCGGGGATAAAGTCTCCATCGGGATCAGAAGGTCCAAAACTGACCAGCGACAGCGGGGGGCCACCTTGCTTTTGGGCCCATGCTCTGAGCTGGAGCTGTGCCCTGTTAAGGCCCTCAAGGAATATGTCACGCTTCGTGGGGATGACCAAGGAGTTTTATTCCGCCACGAAGATCAGGCCCCACTGACTAAGTATCAGTTTTGGGCGGTGACAGAGAGGGCACTTAAGAAAATTGGCTTGTCGGGGGTCAAATTCAGAACCCACTCCTTCCGGATTGGAGCGGCCTCCACAGCAGCTGCTATGGGATACCCTCAGCAGGCATTTCAGAGAGTGGGCAGGTGGCGGTCAAGGGCGTTTAGGTCCTATGTCCGGCCCCTGCAGCAGTTCTAAATGGCGAACTAATTGCTCTTTCCTCAGGTGCCGTGACGGGCCAGGCGAGGAAGAGAATACTGATTTGTGGCCACAGCATGGTGTTCTGGGCGGCCAATCAAGCCAAGAACAAGCCGATTGGATCCCAGCTGGGATTGAGCGCTGTGGCCACGGTGGAGTGGCAGGGCCGGCGTGGCCTAAAGTGGCCTGGCCTGCTGCCTCTCCTGTTTAGGGGACGGATGGAGCCTCCCCCACGCATTGTGGTCATTCACCTGGGAGGTAATGACCTTGGGCTGGTACAGGGCAAGGCCCTGTCGATGCAGGTAGCAGTAGACCTGGAATACATAAGCAGCCGATGGCCAGGCGTGCTTATAGTATGGTCAGAGATGCTACAACGACGAATCTGGCGGGAGGCCTTGGACCCCAGGGCAATAGAGAGGGCCCGACGCAAGGCTAACCACGCCATTAAGAGGTCTTTGGGGCAAGGCTTGGGCATTTATCTGCCACACCCCATGATTAGGGCCGAATTTGCCCACCTCTACAGAGGAGATGGTGTCCATCTGTCACCTGAGGGCAATGATATCTTTTTGAATGACCTGCGGCAAGGGCTTCGGGTGGCTCTAGGCCACCTGTGGGGCGCGAGGGTCTAAGCAGAGGCTTGACCCTTGCGGTGGCAGGAGATTTTGGGAATAGGGTGCGGGCCGGTGAGCCCCTGTGGCATTCCTCAAGGTTGGGGAACAGGGTCTGCCATTAGGGCGGTATGCTTGTGGCGGCTACCGTCAGGGGGGGCAGACGCCTGAGGGGATCCCCCGGATCAAGGCCTAACCTCATGCTAGACGGCTGGGGCGCAACAGGTGCTTGTGGGGGATCCTATTGCCTAGCTGGCCGGGTTGCAGCCATTCATGAGATGGCCTACACCCGGGGCATTGGGGCTCGCCCAGACAGGCAAGGCGGTGGTCAGGGTGCTGACCCCAGGGCTTGACCTGTACCGCTTAGTTAGCTGTTGCCGTGTTTATCTTTACGGTCAATTTAATAAATGGCCCATTAATCCAAGCCTGTGTCTGTCTCATTCTTCCGGCTGGGGTTGCAAAGCAACAACTTCAACTAAACACTCAATGGGAGAGTCTTCCCCCACTCCCACAAACCATGCTTAAGGCAACTGCCTCCTCTTGTGTCATGGTAGAACTTGCCCTGCTCCCTATTATGTCCATGGGTTAGGAAAACTTAGTGCCTTTCCAGTCCAGCTCTTCTCTGCTGTTTATAGAGTGAGAAAACATTAGTTACCTAAAAAAGAGCCAGTAATTCTGTTACTTCCTTTGTTAGAAAAGAATAATTTGACTAGGCATGCTTTAATGCCTCTCTAATTTGTACCTGCAGGACAATGTCCTCATTATTGTTCAATGATGTGTTTTGGCTGGTTCACTCACCACATACTTTGTCTATTTTTACAGCAAGAAACAATAGTATCTTGAACACCAGGGCACACCAGTTTTATAAAAAATAAACAGGTTTTTATTTAGCTCTCACCGTGGTTCAGCTTGCATTTCAGTCAGCTTCTCTCCCCTGTCAGCAGCCACCAATTTGCTACCAGAGCCCTGCAGTTCCATGAATGAGGGACATGCAAAGCAGAAAACTGTCCCTTAGAGGCTGCTTGTATGCATTACAACTAGGGTTGCCAGGTCCCCCAGGGCCCAAACTGGGGGACAGTGGGGCGGGGATCATACTCTGGGTGAACTTACTGCCCATGTATTGCGATGTCATTCCCGGCGTAACAAGGAAGTGCTCTGGAGCACTCAGGAACATGCTCCAGAGCTCCCAGGCTGGTTCCCTGTATCTTCCCACCCCCCAGCCAGGTAAGTGGTGGTGAGGGTGGATGCTGGGAGCTGGGGAAATGACATCCCTAATTACAACAGAAACCATGCTTCAAAAATATGGGGTGGACTGTAATTTGAGGCACTGGTTTGCCTTATGTGTCTTTTCTTCAGTAATCTAGTTCACTCAACACATCCTTTTGTTGCTGTGCTGTTAAAATATTTAAAAAGTAAAGCTGCACATTTCATCCTTTATGATAAAGTGACAGAAGTCCATTGACCTCACTGGGTTTAGAAGGGCATAATTAGAATTGCACAGTAAGTAACTCTTATTAACTGACACCCCTTTGAAGTGTAAACATGCTAAGATAGATGTCCCAGGAAAGCCCATATTAATGCTTCAGGTGGGTAGCTGTGTTGGTCTGTATCAGAAGAGCAAGATCTGAGTCTAGTAGCACTTTAAAGACCATCTAGATTTCCAGGGTATGAGCTTTCAAGAGTCACAGCACCCTTCATCAGCTACATGGAGTGGACGAAGGGAGGAATCTTTATAATCCAGGCAGAGGATGGAAGAGTATTGCAAATTAGAGCAGCAGGAAGCTAGCTATATATCACATGTTGTAATTTGCTTGATAGGTGCAAAGTGAAGAAAAGTACCTTCCCTAATGAGAGAAAAATCCTTTGTCCTCATTCAATCCATTGTTCCAAATTTGCAAATAAACTCAGTTTCAGCAATCTGCTTGTGATGGGTGTTCTTAGATCAGTAATGGAATGTCCTGACAGATTAAAATGACCCCCCCCCCCACAAACACACAGACACAGGTTTTTGAATGCTGCAGTTTTGGATATCAGATTTATGTCCATTTATTCTTTTGTGAAGGGACTGACCAGTTTCTCTAATATAGAGAATTGAAGGACATTGCTGACGCTTGATTGCATATATAACATTAAAAGATAAACAAGTAAAAAAGCTTAAGATGGTATAGCTTTTGTTAGGATCAGTGATTGTGTTGTTGGAGCAAATATGGGGACACAGCAGGCATCTTGGTTTATTGCAGGCCCTGGACCCAGAGTTCCTCTCCATGTTGGGAAATGCATTGTTGTTAGTGAGGAATTGTTTAAGGTTGGGGGACTGTCTGTAGACAAGGGAAGGTTTGTGTCCCAATGCCTGTGAAAGAGCAGTATCATTGTCCAATATAGGCTGTAGGTCATTAATGATGCATTGAACTGGTTTGAGCTAGGAGTTATATGTGACCACCCGTGGTGTTCTGTTGTTCTTCTATTTGTTCTTATCTTGTAGCAAGTCATTCCTTGGTATCATTCTGGCTTTGTTGATCAGTTTTCTTACTACATCCAGTGGATATTGTAATTTCAGAAATCTTTGTTGTAGATCACGCAAGTGTGACTATCGAGATTCGTATTAATACAAAGATACAGGCCAACCTAATCTACATTGCCCTTCCTTCCTCCCTTGTCTCACCCATTCCCAATTACAGCTTTGCGTTCAATCCTCTAATCATAGAAAGTAATATAGCTGAGCTTATTTTCCACATGGTTTTGATGTTTCTTTTGGACTGACAAATTGGAAGAATAGGTTAATACTACTAAAGTGCTTCAGTACAGCAGATGTTCATGATCTTACTTTTCCCCCCAGAGGAATTTGAAATCCATTTAAATGAAACTCTTACCAGTAAAGTTTTGTGAAAACTACTAAAATACAGTCTTTGAATGACCTTTGGACACGAGGTAGCTTCTTTCCATGCAAGCACAGAATTCACTTGTAATTCAGAATCAAATGGAAGAGCAGATGGCCAGATTCAAAGGCCCAGCAATCTAGCACTGTGCAAGCTGCAGTGAGCTGCAGTAGAGAGAAGCCTTGAGACAAATTCTACTGTGCTACAAGGGCATAAATTCAAAGCAATAATGTTGAAGTCAGCAGTATGATTAATTTGGGGTTCACAGTAACACAGCTGACAGAACCTGACTCTGTTCTAAATGAAAATTGATTATCTGTTTATCTGTAGCTGCTTTTTTTTTTTACACCTCTTTAAGTAACTTCTTTTAATTACTGTTCTTTAAGGCATGCCTTATTTCTCAAGCAAACAGCATCATGAAGTGAATGCATATTTTCCCAGTAGGCATGCATTGTAAATACATAGGCAATTGCAAAGGAAAGCTGGATTCCATAAACTGTGGTGCTGGCCTTTGGTGGTTTACCCATCACTTCTCTCACAGACTGCTTGCAGCAGCTGCATTACGAATGTAGATACACTGAGGGCTGGCAATGGTTTTCAAGAAGGCAAAAAATGCTTCATATGCCATATCTATTCAATTTTCTTTTCATAATAATAATTTGATTTCTATTATCTCCTTACCAGATGAACAGTGGCCATCTGTGTTGAATAGTGACCAGTATCATAGAAAATTGCCTTCCTAAACAACTGTTGTGTTCTAAGTTTGAACATTTAGCATTGCTTGCTGGATGTTAGCACTGTTTCTGCTTCTGTTGTATAAATAAGACATGTATTTCCCATTTGTATGGCCAACAGAAAACAGGCATAGAGCTAGCTTTGCAATATGACCTCAAAGGGCTTTTTCCCTAGACTATACAAGTGTTTAAATTCATAAATATGGTGAGATGAATCTGAATTATTATGCAAAGTAACTTATTTGAATAGCTGCATACTAAAGCTATAACCTTATTCTAAGGATGCCTTTGCCCCCCTAGTTGGAATGAGAGTCAGACACAAAGGTTTGGGTAAAATGGGCCGCTTTATTAAATGAAACAGCAACAAGAAAATACAGCAAGGAGCCTAACTAGCGGTACAGGTCAGGCCCTTGGGTCATTCACTGGGACCCCGCCCTGACCTGTCTGGGCGAGCACCCGCTGCCACTGGGTGCGATCCATCCATGAATGGCTGCAACCCGTCCTGACCAGGTGGAGTGTATCGCCCCTGGAGAGCTCCCCCACCCGGCCAAACAGCAGCGGGGGGAGACCGGCTTGTCCAGGGGTTCCGCACCCAAGGGCGTCTGACCTCGCAGCTGGGCCGAACGGCAGCCTGCTGCTCCTGAAAGACCCCAGTTCCCCACCAATGGGGAGGTGCCAAGGGTGCTCACCGGCCCACCACAAATATATCCCTAGCTAAATCCTGCCACCGCAGAGGCCAAGCCTCTGCTTAGGCCTCAGCGCCCCACAAATGGCTTAAAGCCAACCTAAGCTCCTGCCATAGGTCATCCAGAAAAATGCTGTTGCCCCTCTAAGAGAGGTGCACCCCATCCCCTCTGTAGAGGGCAACAGACTCGGCCCGAATCTGCGGATGGGGCAAATAAATCCCCAACCCCCCCGTCATTATTTTGAATAGGGCTCTATTGGCCATCCGCCTAGCCCTATCGATCGCTCTGCGGTCCAGCGCCTCCCGCCACACAGGGCGTGGAAGCATGGCTGACCAAAAATCAGAACGCCAGGCCATCTCTTCCTGATCTCCAGGAAGTCGTCCCGCACCTGCCAAGAGAGGGCTACCCCTTTCATTAGCCCCAGATCATTGCCCCCTAAGTGAACTACTAGAATATGAGGTGGAGGGGCAGACCTCCCCTCAAACAAGAATGGCAGCAGCCCTGCCCAGCATAGGCCTCTTCTGCCTTGCCACTCTATGGTAGCCCACCAGCTGAGTCCAAGCTGGGATCCGATCCAGGACCTTCTCGCTTGGTGCGCCGCCCAGAAGATCATACTGTGGCCACAGATGAGGATCCGTATCCTCTCCTGACGAACCACAGCACCTGCAAAAAAGCAAATCAACATGATTTACCGCGTCCAAGCGGCCTGATGTATGACGCATAAGCTCCTGAACACCAACGTCCTACCTTCTGGATGTCAGGCCCTGAGAAACCCATGGCAGCGACAGTAGATGCCGCCCCAATGCGAAAGGAGTGGGTCCCAAATTTGACCCCATCCAGCCCTAACACATGAAGAGCCTTGCCTGTGACCATCCAAAATTGGTACTTGGTCAACGGGGCGCCATCGCTGTGGCGAAAAAGAACCCCTGAATGGTCGCTCCACACCTCCAAATAGCCCCTCAAGGCTGCAATGGGGCACAACTCAGCAATGGCACACCGGCCAAGGGCCAGGTCCACCCCTTTTTGATGCTGGTCAGTTTTGGACCTTCTAATTCTGAGGACCAGCTGCTCGCCCACAAATTTAACGTCCTCTGCAGCGAGGGCCCAGCCAGAGTTGTCCTTAAGGGACTGCTGGACCAGCTCACTTACTCGAAGAGCGCCAAAGAACACAATTAAGGACGCAGCGTGAAACAGCCGCTCCTCAAAAGGAGAGCTGCAGACCTGCGACCATACAGCCTGCAATCCTTGAAGGATGCCAGGATAGATGGGTTGCCTATCATCCCAGGGGGTAGCAGACTCCCTTGCCCACCCCTCCAGCATTTTCCGGATGCGGAAATCACCCATGGTATCTGTAAATCCTCGGGCCTTCGCTGCAAAAGCTAAGGCCGCAATCTGGCTCCGAATATATTTCACCCTGTGCCCCTTACCTCTTTGAGCTACGCAAAAGTGCGCCAGATGCTCGACTGGGAGGGGCCAGATCCGGCGGAGGCCTGCAGCCTGCCTAAAAGCATCAAAGTTCCTTACCGCCCTGTCGTACGCCCTACCGGTGCTAGGGGCAATGGCTAACTGGATGGCCCTGGAGGCTTTCACTTGCCAATCGTCCACAGCTCCTGCGGCACCAGGGCTGGCGCCAAATCGGCCTCGGGGGCAAGCTGTCGAAACCGGTCCATCTGCAGACGAGACAGGGCATCTGCCACCTCATTGTTGACACCAGGTATGTGCCTGGCTGAAAACAATATATTAAGGTGCAAGCACCTCAAAGTAAAAGCACGGACCAATGTCATGACCCGGGGCGATTTAGATGAAAGGGAGTTCACCACTTGAACCACTGTCATATTATCGCACCAAAAGTGCACGGAGTGGTTGGCAAGCTCCTCCCCCCACAGGTAAACCGCCACCAAGATTGGGAAGAACTCGAGATAGGTTAAATCCCTACACCGCCCTTCTTGAACCCAATCCTCGGGCCATCTGGCGGCACACCAGTGCCGCCTGAAATAAATCCCCAGACCTATGGACCCTGAAGCATCCGAAGATACTTGCAGCTCCCCCTCTAAAAGGAGCACCTGTCTCCAGAAGGACACTCCATTAAAAACCTGCAAAAATTGGAGCCAGACCCCTAGATCCTCCCGTATGCCTTCAGACAGGCGTATCTTGTGATGTGGGAGCCGAAGGGTCCCCATGGCGTCACAAAGGCACCGCAAAAAGGCTCTCCCGGGGGCCACCGCCTTACAGGCAAAGTTAAGGTGGCCCACTACTTGCTGGAACTCTAGTAATGAAACTTTTCTCTTCCCCAGCATGGTGCACAAGCGTGCCTTCAGGTCTAAGAGCTTCTCAAGTGGAAGCCTAGACGTCTGCTTAACCGTATCTAACTCAATGCCCAAGAAGGTCAGGACAGTTGATGGGTCCTCCGTTTTCTCATGCGGAAGTGGAACGCCTAGCTCCTCAGTCAGGCTGACAAAGTCAGCCAACAGGCGCGCGCACTGCCCAGTTCCTGGGGGTCCAACTAGGATAAAGTCATCCAAATAGAGGGCAGAGTCACGGCAACGCTGCCTATGACGCAATACCCACTCTAGAAAAGTGCTAAAGCCCTCAAATACTGCGCCGGAGATAGAACACCCCATGGGAAGGGCCCTGTCCATATAGTATCGACCCTCAAAAGAAAACCCGAGGAGCTCAAAGTTCTCTGGATGCACGGGGAGAAGACGGAATGCCGACTTAATGTCGCATTTTGCCATCTCAGCTCCTCGGCCACAACGCCTGACCACCTTAACGGCTTGTTCAAAAGATGTGTAACGCACAGTGCACAAGTGCTCCGGTATCACGTCATTGACAGACCCACCCCTGGGGTAAGACAAATGGTGAATTAGCTGTAATTCACCGGGAGCCTTCTTAGGGACCACCCCCAGGGGGGAAACCCTCAATTTGGGCACCGGAGGGGAGGAAAAGGGGGCCAGAACCCGCCCCTCGGTGCATTCCTTAGCTATTTTGGCCCTAACGACGTCCTCCATGCCCACCACAGAACACAAGTTGGCAGACACGAAGGAGGACCGTGGCCCTTGAAAAGGAATCCGGAAACCTATAGAAAAACCCTCTAACAAAAACTGGGCATCAGCCCGTCTGGGGTAATTTGCCAACATGGCCTTAAGTTCCCTCACCTTTATTGGGCTGGGTCCCTTTTCCATAACCCTGTTGCCCCCCGGGGCCGCCACCCTTTTCCCCAAAGGGCTTCTGCTTCTTACATGCACTAATGGCATGCGGCCCTTGGCGGATGGGGCATTCATGTCCATAACGGCAGTTCTTCCTGTTGCAAGACCCCCCACGAGGTAAACTCAAAACAGAGCAGCCGGGGCTGAACTGACTGCGCCGCGAGCGCGTGGGGGCCAGAACTATGTGCAACTGGACCCGGCGGCCCGGCACCTGATCGCTGAACGATATGGTCACTATCGGACCTCTCCCCCGAACCAAATTTGGTTGGGGTCATAAGCTGTCTCCACAGATGGTGGTGTAACTGGTCCCATGGTAGCGAAGGGTTAAGAGCTGCCCGCATCCTAAACTCTTCATCGTATTGCAGCCACACTGCACCGCCGAAGTCAGTATGCACTCTGTATATGATGTCCATATACTGAATGAGCGTGAGGTGGTATCTGGGCCCCCTGCGCCCAAGGCCATGAACCAGCCTGAGGGGGCCAAGAGCACTTACCCTCTGCTCCCGGAGGCTGTACCACCAAAGCCAGCTGCCCCGCCTCCGCTGGCCAGCTCGCCGCAATTTCAGCTGCTGCCGACCCTACTGCCCCCTCGTTGATGGAACGTTTGCCTGAAGTCGATGGAACAGTCGCCACACCTTGCGAGGTTCCCTCTAGCGCGTCAGGCATGGGTCGTTCCAATGCTATGGCAACTTGCCCACTGTCAGCTGACCATTCCTGGTCAATGTCAGCCACACTCTCAGTTGATGTTGGATGGTCCTGGTTGCTGCCTCCATCACTTGCCACCACTCCTGATACTCCCTCCGGGGCAGAAAGACAAGAGGCAAAATCCTTATTAAAAGCAGCAATTGTAATTCTTTTAGCACCCTTGCGCGGCCAAACAGGCACAACAACTGATGCTGTACCACTCCTAACCCTCTCAAGAGCAACAACGCGCTCCATAAGTTCCTGCCTGCCTGGGCCATCATACTCGTCTGAGGGAGACAGAGCCCGAGTAGACTTCCGCAGCACTGGCCGTTTACAGGCCACTTCCCCATTGATGGGCCACCCCTTTCTGGGCAGCATAAACATTCCCAAATGATGACACAACAGCCGTTAATAATGTGCTGGACTGGCTCGCAGCTTTACCCCTTAACCAACTGTTGACGCTAGCCCTGACAGGTACCACTAAGCCCCAGCAAAAGTAGCAATTGCCAGGAGCAGTACCAAGCTGCCACACAAGAGGGTGCCGAGCACAGTCCTTAGCAAATCTGCCTGCCAACAGAACGGCTGTCAGGCAGAAACAGGCCACCAGTAATTCTCCACCACAAGATGGCGCCGAGCACAGCCCTGAGCAAATCTGCCTGCCAACAGAATGGCTGTCAGGCAGAAACAGGCCACCAGTAATTCTCCACCAAAAGATGGCGCTAAGCACAGCCCTGAGCAAATCTGCCTTCTAACAGAATGGCTATCAGGCAGAGACAGGCCACTAGTAATTCTCTACCACAAGATGGCACCGAGCACAGCCCTGAGCAAATCTGCCTGCCAACAGAATGGCTGTCAGGCAGAGACAGGCCACTAGTAATTCTCCACCAAAAGATGGCGCCGAGCACAGCCCTGAGCAAATCTGCCTGCCAACAGAATGGCTGTCAGGCAGAAACAGGCCACCAGTAATTCTCTACCACAAGATGGCGCTGAGCACAGCCCTGAGCAAATCTGCCTGCCAACAGAATGGCTGTCAGGCAGAGAATTTAAGATCGAAACAGCGATTACAACCCGAGAAAGCTGGAGAGAAGGTAAAGATCGCTATCTCTTGAAACGGGACAGATTGACAAAAACAGAGAGGAAAGAAAGTAGACTTTTAAACTGCAACAGACTAGCGAAAAGGAGGTGAAGACTCGGCAGGAGTTGTATTTTAAAAGAGACTAAGTTTAAAGAAGTTATTACAAAAATCGGACTATTGTTTTGAATACCTGTGGTTTTGGAGCTGTGGGAAAAAGACACCATCGCGAGACCTGCTGTGGGAAGACGGGAGACAGGAAGTGCGTAACAACAATAGAGTGGCTGGAGGGAAGCGGCCCTTGCCAAAGGACAGGAAGTGGGGAATCGCCATCTTTGAAAGTGGAAGGGTCGTGGCTTCAGCGGAAGAGGAAGTAGGCCATCTTGGATTATAATAACATAGAGAAACCATAGAGAAAAGACGCCCGACATTTTGGATATAAAAAATTAATTTTGGCAAAGATTGGGACATTTAAAAAAAAGGAAAACGTTTAATTATACGCCACGGAGCTGAGGAAGAGAGCAGATTCGTGGGAGCGAGCTAAAGCAAGCCCCACGATGTCGAAAAAAGAGTGGCAATCGGCAATAGAAAACTTGGATAAAAAACTTATAGACATGATGAAAGAACTTAAGGACACGAAATTGGAGCTTATTAAAGAGGTCAAGGAAGTTACACAGACAGTAAAGTCGGAGCTGTCAGAAGTGAAAAAAGGTGTGGAAACGATTAGCAGTGAATTACAAGGAACGCAGCAGAGAGTTAAAACAGTAGAAGACGCGATGGAGAATTTAATAGACACGCAACAAACAGAGATGAGGCTGGTGAAGGGGAGGATGTCAGTTGCAGAAACTAAACACATGGAGAAGCAGCTTCGTTTTCGTGGTCTGCCAGAAGTGGAAGGGAAGTCAGCGCAAGAACAGATGACTGAGGTGTTGGCTGATTACCTGGGGAAGGAGGAGGAGGAAATTGTGGCTATCCTAGATGTGGCGTATCGTGTGAACTCGAGAATTGCAACCCAGAGGAAACTACCAAGGGATGTGATTGTGCAGTTTACAACTAGAAATATGAAAGAGAGGATTGTGACCAAACAATTTCAAGATCCATTGGAGATTGATGGCAAGACGATTATTATAATGAAGGAACTGCCCAGATCAGTGTTATTGGACAGGAAAAAATATAGAGTGCTAATTCAGACTTTGAAGGACATGAATATCAGATACAGATGGGAGTTACCGGAAGGAGTGTCCTTTGAGTTTGGAGGGGCAAAAAAACGTATCAGATCTGAGCGGGAGATGGAGAGATTTATCAAGGACAATGAAAAAGACTTACCAACAAAACCATGAATATGGAGTGTAAAGTATTATCTTGGAATATAAATGGACTAAACTCACCGAATAAGAGAAAAAATATTTTTCATTGGCTACTAAAACAAAAATGTGATATTGTTTGTTTGCAGGAGACCCACATTAGGAAACAGGATGTAAAATATTTAAAATCTGGAAAATTGGGCAAAGAATTTGTAGCGGCTTCCAACAAGAAAAAAAGAGGAGTGGTGTTGTATATAAAAGAGGAGCTGCAGCCAAAATTTGTTATGAGAGATGTGGAAGCTAGATTTGTAGCAGTGGAATGTAATTGGAACTTAAAGAGAGTGTTGGTAGTCGGACTTTATGCACCTAACGGTGCAAAGGAAAGCTTCTTTGAGGACTTAAGGAAGCACCTAGACGATCTTGTATATGACCAGATAATTCTTGCTGGAGATTTCAATGGAGTGACAGATTTGGAATTAGACAAAAAGACTACAAAAGCACAAAAGAAAAGAGGACTATTGCCAAAGCTTTTTTTTGAGTTGATTCAACAAGAGACTCTAGAAGACGTATGGAGGAGAGAATATCCTAAAACCAAACAGTTTACTTTTTATTCTGCAAGGCATCTTACATTATCAAGAATTGATATGATCTGGGCCTCAAAGGACTTAGCGCTATGGACTAAGGAGGTAGAAATAATGCCGATGGTAGGCTCAGATCACAACCCAATTATGTGGAAATTTGGAAAAAGGAGAAAAAGGAAAGCCTGGAGAATAAATGAGGACCTGTTACAGGAAAGTGAGAATATGGAAACACTGAGAAGAGAGACTAAGTTTTTTATACAATACAACGTGAATAAAGAAGTACCAACCAGTAAAGTTTGGGACGCGTACAAGGCGGTTGTAAGGGGCATACTAATGGACTTAAATGGTAGAGCAAGGAAAAAGAAAGAGGAGAAAAGACAAGAGATTGAGGAGAAAATAAAGGCCAAAGAAGTACAGTTAAAAAAGAGACCAGGGAAAAAGAAAATACATCAGGAAATCAAAATTCTTCAAGAACAGTTAACAGCAATGAGTAACAAAGAATTGGAGTGGAACCTTAAAAGACTGAATCAAAAAGCTTTTGAGGGTGCTAATAAACCTGGGAAATATTTGGCATGGCAATTAAAGAAGAAAAGGGAAAAGAAAATAATAAATAAAATTTGTGAAGAAAACAAAACGTATTTGGAGCAGACTACCATTAGCAGAGCCTTTTATAAATTTTACGCTAAGCTGTATAATAAAAAAGAAGTAAACAAAGAATCAATAGCATCATATTTGGAGAAAACCAAACTTCCAGAGATCTCGGAAGCTTGGAGAAATAAGTTGAACAGTGAAGTAACTGATGAGGAAATAAATATGGCAATACAATCCGCAAATCTAGGAAAGGCGCCAGGGCCAGATGGACTTACGGCTAAATTTTATAAGACAATGGCCAATGAACTGGCACCATTCCTAAAAGAGGTGATGAACGGAGTTTTTAGGGATCAAAGAATTCCAGACACTTGGAGCGAAGCGAATATATCATTGATCCCAAAAGAGGGCCAAGATCTGACTAGCGTGAAAAATTATAGGCCTATATCACTACTCAATAATGACTATAAAATTTTTGCGAAGATATTGGCGGAGAGATTGAAGGGGTGGCTCTCGGAAGTCATAGAGGAGGAACAAGCAGGCTTTTTGCCAGACAGACAAATAAGAGACAACTTAAGGACAGTGATCAATGCTATTGAATACTACGACAAGCGTTGTGACAAAGAGGTTGGTTTCTTCTTTGTAGACGCTGAAAAAGCGTTTGACAATTTAAACTGGGATTTTATGTTTGCCACTATGGAAAAGCTACAACTGGGAGAAAGATTCGTCAGAGCAATCAAGGGAATCTATAGAGACCAGACTGCAGCAATTGTAGTGAATGATGAATTGACCAAAAAATTGACGATTAGTAAAGGAACAAGACAAGGTTGCCCGTTATCTCCATTGTTGTTCATTTTAGTATTGGAGATTCTGATGATACAAATTCGACAAGATGAGGAAATACGAGGAATAAAAATAAAGGACTACTCATATAAGGTCAGAGCATTTGCAGACGACATAATGTTAATTGTAGAAGACCCACTGGAGAACATGCCAAAAGTGATAGGCAAGATCAAGGAGTTTGGAGATTTGGCAGGTTTCTTCATTAACAAAAAGAAGTCAAAGATATTATGCAAAAACATGACTAAGCAGAAACAACAATTGTTAATGGAAACAACGGATTGTGAAGTAACTAGTAAGGTGAAATACTTGGGAGTTGAGCTGACTGCAAAAAATATAGATTTGTTCAAGAATAATTATGAAAAATTATGGACTCAGATAGAGAGAGACTTGATCAAATGGAATAGATTGAACCTGTCATGGTTGGGCAGGATTGCAGCAGTTAAGATGAATGTGTTACCAAGAGTAATGTTTTTGTTACAGACAATACCAATCATCAGAGACTCTAAACAATTTGAAAAATGGCAGAGGAAAATATCAGATTTTGTTTGGGCAGGCAAGAAGCCTCGAGTGAAAGTAAAAGTTTTACAAGATGCAAAGGAGAGAGGCGGAATGCAACTGCCCAATCTGAGACTTTACCATGATGCAATCTGCCTAGTTTGGCTAAAAGAGTGGATGACATTAAAGAATAAGAAACTATTAGCCCTAGAGGGATATAAAAAAATTTTTGGATGGCACGCATACCTATGGCATGACAAAGTAAAGGTCAACTCGATGTTCCTGCATCATTTTGTAAGGAGAAGTCTATTTACAATCTGGAAGAAGTATAGAACTTACTTACAAGAAGGAACCCCCTTGTGGGTGGTTCCATATGAGGTGATAGATCCGAGAGCTGTGGATAATGAACAACAATGTTTAACGTATAAAGAAATAACTAAGATTGAAGTATCTAAACTTAGAATAAAGACGCAAGAGGAACTATCACCTAACTATGATTGGTTTCAGTATAGACAGATTAGAGACTTATACAACTCAGACTTTGCAAAAGGGGGCATACGAACAGAGAACTCGGAACTAGAGCAGACCCTTCTTAAAGAAGACAAGAAAAGAATATCCAAGGTATACCAAGTATTGCTGAAATGGTATACTGAGGATGAGATAGTTAAAACACAGATGGTGAAATGGGCTATAAATTTCAATAAAGAAATAACAATGGAGGCATGGGAATACTTGTGGAAAACTACAATGAAGACAACGACATGTATTAATATTAAAGAGAACATTTTCAAAATGATCTATCGTTGGTACATGACACCAAAGAAGATTGCGCTAGGGAATTTGAATACTTCTAATAAATGCTGGAAATGTAAGAAACATGAGGGCTCCCTCTATCATATGTGGTGGTCGTGTGAGGTAGCTAGGCAGTTCTGGGGGGAAATAATAAGAGAAATGAGTGAAATTTTACAGTTTCAAATAAATAAGAACCCAGAACTCCTGCTGCTAAACTTGGGAATGGAGGGAATTCCAGCCCATCATAGGACGTTGATTTTTTATATGACTGCAGCAGCTAGACTTTTGTATGCGCAGAAATGGAAAGTACAAGAAGTACCAACTATTGAAGATTGGATCTACAAATTGCTGTATATGGCTGAAATGGACAAGATGACAAGAAAACTGAGAGATCTGGACTCAGGGCAGTTCAACACAGACTGGGAGAAGCTGAAACAATACCTGGAGAAGAAATGGGAGGTGGGAGGAAAACTGTGGCAGTTTGAGAACTACTGAAATATAATAAAAGTATAAAAGAGAGGGGTGACTTTACCGGGGGAGGAAGAGAAATGTGAATTTATAAGCAGTTAGATTAATTGATTGAGATATATATAGATATGTATAGGTCAACTGATAGAGAATAATTAATGATAAGGTTTAAACATGAGGATTGACTAACTAACAATATTTTCTTTCTTTGACAAGATTTATATGCACCAAACTGAATGTATAGAAGAGTTAAATTGATTGAGTATCTGAGGAGTTATATAGAATTACCATAAAAAGTTGAAATGAGTAATATATAGAGAACAAATCAAATTGTTTGATTTAAATGTGGGAAATTTTTATGGTTTATGATATATAGGTTTATATAGAATTATTCAAAACTGGAAAATGGGATAAATTGTTTATCTAAAGACGTATAGTTTGGGTGTATAATAATTAAAGGAGTTAATGATGCACTGCTTAATATAATGGAGAATGTATATCTGTCTTAGACAGAGGAATTTAATAGAAGTAAGGGAAAAGGGACAGAGGGTGGGAAAGCTGTTGGAAGTCAACAAAAGGGGGGGAAAGGGAGGGGGTTAGAAACGAAAAATTAGGGGAAAATTGATTGTAATGTAAAAATAAAAATGTTCTAACCCAATAAAAAATTTTTCAAAAAAAAAAAAAACAAATATATCCCTAGCTAAATCCTGCCACCGCAGAGGCCAAGCCTCTGCTTAGGCCTCAGCGCCCCACAAATGGCTTAAAGCCAACCTAAGCTCCTGCCATAGGTCATCCAGAAAAATGCTGTTGCCCCTCTAAGAGAGGTGCACCCCATCCCCTCTGTAGAGGGCAACAGACTCGGCCCGAATCTGCGGATGGGGCAAATAAATCCCCAACCCCCCCGTCATTATTTTGAATAGGGCTCTATTGGCCATCCGCCTAGCCCTATCGATCGCTCTGCGGTCCAGCGCCTCCCGCCACACAGGGCGTGGAAGCATGGCTGACCAAAAATCAGAACGCCAGGCCATCTCTTCCTGATCTCCAGGAAGTCGTCCCGCACCTGCCAAGAGAGGGCTACCCCTTTCATTAGCCCCAGATCATTGCCCCCTAAGTGAACTACTAGAATATGAGGTGGAGGGGCAGACCTCCCCTCAAACAAGAATGGCAGCAGCCCTGCCCAGCATAGGCCTCTTCTGCCTTGCCACTCTATGGTAGCCCACCAGCTGAGTCCAAGCTGGGATCCGATCCAGGACCTTCTCGCTTGGTGCGCCGCCCAGAAGATCATACTGTGGCCACAGATGAGGATCCGTATCCTCTCCTGACGAACCACAGCACCTGCAAAAAAGCAAATCAACATGATTTACCGCGTCCAAGCGGCCTGATGTATGACGCATAAGCTCCTGAACACCAACGTCCTACCTTCTGGATGTCAGGCCCTGAGAAACCCATGGCAGCGACAGTAGATGCCGCCCCAATGCGAAAGGAGTGGGTCCCAAATTTGACCCCATCCAGCCCTAACACATGAAGAGCCTTGCCTGTGACCATCCAAAATTGGTACTTGGTCAACGGGGCGCCATCGCTGTGGCGAAAAAGAACCCCTGAATGGTCGCTCCACACCTCCAAATAGCCCCTCAAGGCTGCAATGGGGCACAACTCAGCAATGGCACACCGGCCAAGGGCCAGGTCCACCCCTTTTTGATGCTGGTCAGTTTTGGACCTTCTAATTCTGAGGACCAGCTGCTCGCCCACAAATTTAACGTCCTCTGCAGCGAGGGCCCAGCCAGAGTTGTCCTTAAGGGACTGCTGGACCAGCTCACTTACTCGAAGAGCGCCAAAGAACACAATTAAGGACGCAGCGTGAAACAGCCGCTCCTCAAAAGGAGAGCTGCAGACCTGCGACCATACAGCCTGCAATCCTTGAAGGATGCCAGGATAGATGGGTTGCCTATCATCCCAGGGGGTAGCAGACTCCCTTGCCCACCCCTCCAGCATTTTCCGGATGCGGAAATCACCCATGGTATCTGTAAATCCTCGGGCCTTCGCTGCAAAAGCTAAGGCCGCAATCTGGCTCCGAATATATTTCACCCTGTGCCCCTTACCTCTTTGAGCTACGCAAAAGTGCGCCAGATGCTCGACTGGGAGGGGCCAGATCCGGCGGAGGCCTGCAGCCTGCCTAAAAGCATCAAAGTTCCTTACCGCCCTGTCGTACGCCCTACCGGTGCTAGGGGCAATGGCTAACTGGATGGCCCTGGAGGCTTTCACTTGCCAATCGTCCACAGCTCCTGCGGCACCAGGGCTGGCGCCAAATCGGCCTCGGGGGCAAGCTGTCGAAACCGGTCCATCTGCAGACGAGACAGGGCATCTGCCACCTCATTGTTGACACCAGGTATGTGCCTGGCTGAAAACAATATATTAAGGTGCAAGCACCTCAAAGTAAAAGCACGGACCAATGTCATGACCCGGGGCGATTTAGATGAAAGGGAGTTCACCACTTGAACCACTGTCATATTATCGCACCAAAAGTGCACGGAGTGGTTGGCAAGCTCCTCCCCCCACAGGTAAACCGCCACCAAGATTGGGAAGAACTCGAGATAGGTTAAATCCCTACACCGCCCTTCTTGAACCCAATCCTCGGGCCATCTGGCGGCACACCAGTGCCGCCTGAAATAAATCCCCAGACCTATGGACCCTGAAGCATCCGAAGATACTTGCAGCTCCCCCTCTAAAAGGAGCACCTGTCTCCAGAAGGACACTCCATTAAAAACCTGCAAAAATTGGAGCCAGACCCCTAGATCCTCCCGTATGCCTTCAGACAGGCGTATCTTGTGATGTGGGAGCCGAAGGGTCCCCATGGCGTCACAAAGGCACCGCAAAAAGGCTCTCCCGGGGGCCACCGCCTTACAGGCAAAGTTAAGGTGGCCCACTACTTGCTGGAACTCTAGTAATGAAACTTTTCTCTTCCCCAGCATGGTGCACAAGCGTGCCTTCAGGTCTAAGAGCTTCTCAAGTGGAAGCCTAGACGTCTGCTTAACCGTATCTAACTCAATGCCCAAGAAGGTCAGGACAGTTGATGGGTCCTCCGTTTTCTCATGCGGAAGTGGAACGCCTAGCTCCTCAGTCAGGCTGACAAAGTCAGCCAACAGGCGCGCGCACTGCCCAGTTCCTGGGGGTCCAACTAGGATAAAGTCATCCAAATAGAGGGCAGAGTCACGGCAACGCTGCCTATGACGCAATACCCACTCTAGAAAAGTGCTAAAGCCCTCAAATACTGCGCCGGAGATAGAACACCCCATGGGAAGGGCCCTGTCCATATAGTATCGACCCTCAAAAGAAAACCCGAGGAGCTCAAAGTTCTCTGGATGCACGGGGAGAAGACGGAATGCCGACTTAATGTCGCATTTTGCCATCTCAGCTCCTCGGCCACAACGCCTGACCACCTTAACGGCTTGTTCAAAAGATGTGTAACGCACAGTGCACAAGTGCTCCGGTATCACGTCATTGACAGACCCACCCCTGGGGTAAGACAAATGGTGAATTAGCTGTAATTCACCGGGAGCCTTCTTAGGGACCACCCCCAGGGGGGAAACCCTCAATTTGGGCACCGGAGGGGAGGAAAAGGGGGCCAGAACCCGCCCCTCGGTGCATTCCTTAGCTATTTTGGCCCTAACGACGTCCTCCATGCCCACCACAGAACACAAGTTGGCAGACACGAAGGAGGACCGTGGCCCTTGAAAAGGAATCCGGAAACCTATAGAAAAACCCTCTAACAAAAACTGGGCATCAGCCCGTCTGGGGTAATTTGCCAACATGGCCTTAAGTTCCCTCACCTTTATTGGGCTGGGTCCCTTTTCCATAACCCTGTTGCCCCCCGGGGCCGCCACCCTTTTCCCCAAAGGGCTTCTGCTTCTTACATGCACTAATGGCATGCGGCCCTTGGCGGATGGGGCATTCATGTCCATAACGGCAGTTCTTCCTGTTGCAAGACCCCCCACGAGGTAAACTCAAAACAGAGCAGCCGGGGCTGAACTGACTGCGCCGCGAGCGCGTGGGGGCCAGAACTATGTGCAACTGGACCCGGCGGCCCGGCACCTGATCGCTGAACGATATGGTCACTATCGGACCTCTCCCCCGAACCAAATTTGGTTGGGGTCATAAGCTGTCTCCACAGATGGTGGTGTAACTGGTCCCATGGTAGCGAAGGGTTAAGAGCTGCCCGCATCCTAAACTCTTCATCGTATTGCAGCCACACTGCACCGCCGAAGTCAGTATGCACTCTGTATATGATGTCCATATACTGAATGAGCGTGAGGTGGTATCTGGGCCCCCTGCGCCCAAGGCCATGAACCAGCCTGAGGGGGCCAAGAGCACTTACCCTCTGCTCCCGGAGGCTGTACCACCAAAGCCAGCTGCCCCGCCTCCGCTGGCCAGCTCGCCGCAATTTCAGCTGCTGCCGACCCTACTGCCCCCTCGTTGATGGAACGTTTGCCTGAAGTCGATGGAACAGTCGCCACACCTTGCGAGGTTCCCTCTAGCGCGTCAGGCATGGGTCGTTCCAATGCTATGGCAACTTGCCCACTGTCAGCTGACCATTCCTGGTCAATGTCAGCCACACTCTCAGTTGATGTTGGATGGTCCTGGTTGCTGCCTCCATCACTTGCCACCACTCCTGATACTCCCTCCGGGGCAGAAAGACAAGAGGCAAAATCCTTATTAAAAGCAGCAATTGTAATTCTTTTAGCACCCTTGCGCGGCCAAACAGGCACAACAACTGATGCTGTACCACTCCTAACCCTCTCAAGAGCAACAACGCGCTCCATAAGTTCCTGCCTGCCTGGGCCATCATACTCGTCTGAGGGAGACAGAGCCCGAGTAGACTTCCGCAGCACTGGCCGTTTACAGGCCACTTCCCCATTGATGGGCCACCCCTTTCTGGGCAGCATAAACATTCCCAAATGATGACACAACAGCCGTTAATAATGTGCTGGACTGGCTCGCAGCTTTACCCCTTAACCAACTGTTGACGCTAGCCCTGACAGGTACCACTAAGCCCCAGCAAAAGTAGCAATTGCCAGGAGCAGTACCAAGCTGCCACACAAGAGGGTGCCGAGCACAGTCCTTAGCAAATCTGCCTGCCAACAGAACGGCTGTCAGGCAGAAACAGGCCACCAGTAATTCTCCACCACAAGATGGCGCCGAGCACAGCCCTGAGCAAATCTGCCTGCCAACAGAATGGCTGTCAGGCAGAAACAGGCCACCAGTAATTCTCCACCAAAAGATGGCGCTAAGCACAGCCCTGAGCAAATCTGCCTTCTAACAGAATGGCTATCAGGCAGAGACAGGCCACTAGTAATTCTCTACCACAAGATGGCACCGAGCACAGCCCTGAGCAAATCTGCCTGCCAACAGAATGGCTGTCAGGCAGAGACAGGCCACTAGTAATTCTCCACCAAAAGATGGCGCCGAGCACAGCCCTGAGCAAATCTGCCTGCCAACAGAATGGCTGTCAGGCAGAAACAGGCCACCAGTAATTCTCTACCACAAGATGGCGCTGAGCACAGCCCTGAGCAAATCTGCCTGCCAACAGAATGGCTGTCAGGCAGAGACAGGCCACCAGTAATTCTTCACCACAAGATGGCGCTGAGCACAGCCCTGAGCAGATCTGCCTGCCAACAGAATGGCTGTCAGGCAGAAACAGGCCACAAGTAATTCTCCACCAAAAGATGGCGTTGAGCACAGCCCTGAGCAAATCTGCCTGCCAACAGAATGGCTATCAGGCAGAGACAGGCCACCAGTAATTCTCCACCAAAAGATGGCGCTGAGCACAGCCCTGAGCAAATCTGCCTTCTAACAGAATGGCTATCAGGCAGAGACAGGCCCTCCTTTATGGCCTACAAGAATATAGGCTTAGGTGCCGCTTTACCAGTAAGCCAAAGTGAAGAACACCGGCTCTGTTTTTTAAGTTACTTTATTTTACTTCTTGCCGGTGGTGGAGGGAGGCTAAATGGAAACAAACAGGCTTATGGCAGGAAGAGGGGTTTATGTGTGAGTGGGAGGGGGGGAGAGGGCTCTCACCACCCACTCTCTCCAAGACAACTATTAAGGGGAGCGACCACACCCAAGTTGGGCCAAAGTCCCTCCAATACAGCCTAGCTGCCTGCCACCCCAGTGCCCCACCAGCCTGCTCAATTAAACTGCTCAATTACTCTAGCCCCAACAGGCCCTGAAGCCCTGGCCTGTATTGTGCGCTGCAGCTGAAGCCGCCAGCCGCCTCCGACAGCCTCCAAGAGCTGACTGCTGTAGCTGCTTTCCAACTGCCTCCACTGCCGCCATCAATGTTTGTTCAGCACACATTCCTCCCTTCAGCTTCACCACTCAAAGGAAGGCAGAGCAAAGAGCTCTTGTTTCACCGAGCACCAGGCGAGACTGTGCTGTGGAGGGCGGAGCGGCAGGCTGCTGCCTAGAAGCTCCGCCCCCCTTAGCTAAGCCCAGGAAGCAGGGCTGATCCTCTCTGGCTTCATCCTGCCAGGAAGGCAAATGGCTGCCACCAGCCTAAGGGGCTTAAGCCCCTGGCTGGAATGGCAGTATTGTGTCATAAAAGCCTGTACTACACAGATAAAGTTGCCAATTCCAGGTTGAGAAATTCTTGGAGAATTGGGGGGTGGAGCATGAGAAGTGTGGGATCTGGGGACAAGAGGGACATCAGCAGGTCCTCCAAAGCAGCCATTTTCTTCAGGGGAATTAATCTCTGTTGTCTGAAGATGTTGGAATTCTAGGAGATCTCCAGGCCCACCTGGATGTTGGCAACTCTGTTTACAGATTTCTTACAATATTTTTCAATCTGTAAGACTTATAAGCAATTCAAAATATTTCTACTTTTATAAATATTAAATTAGGACCAACAATATTTTGTATCCTCTAGTATGGTATGTGTGTATAAAGTGCTGTCAAGTCACTCCTGATTTAAGGTGACTTGTTTTATTTATGGTGATTGTCCGTCTCTGCACAACAACCCTGGGCTTCCATAGTAGTCTGCCATACAAATACTAACCCGAGCTGACCCTGCTTTTCATCTGAGATCTGATGAGATCAGGCTAGCCTGAGCTATCCAGGTCAGAGTATCCCCTAATATTAGGGACAGAATTTTCTGGTATTTGTCCCTCATAAAGTCCTGCCCCTATTTTGTCTCTGCTTTGCTATTTGTAAAGTTTTAGAGATGTCCTTTTAAAATGTTATCTATCCCTCTCCTGTAGCTATTCAAACATATGATGCTGGCATCTATAATAAGAATGATCAGATCTGCAATGAGATTAAATATTCTATTAAGCCTTCTTATGCTACTCTTCTTCAACTCCATGATTGTCAGTTGACCAACACATTTGCTTCAGACATTAGTGTAAGACAAACTATCAAAGCATATTAAATTAATACAGTGTATGACAGGATGGAAAGTTGGAGCCTGGGATCTGACCAGAGAGACTGAAAGTCCCCTGTCTGAGGAAGAAAGGAGAAAGTGTACCTTTACTGTGAAAACACAAAGTTTATGAAGCACTTTTAGTTCAAGTACTAGAGTGGGACACCCAGACCTAAAATTTTACTGAGACTCAAAAGGTCTGGGAACTTGCAGTTGATCCAGGAAGTGGGTAGAAAGGAGTATCCCCTTTGGCCAAAGGAACAGGGTTATAGCTTTGATATAAGTATAACTCCTTCCCAGTATCTGGAGAAGGAGTACCCTGAGGTCTGCTGTAGGTGCATAAATTGGAGCATTTGATCTGAAAAGGGGTGACAAAGGAGGAACTGCACTTAAATGAGATCAAATCTGATAAAACCAACCTTTCTCACATAAGTCAGCAACTATAAGAAGCTCAACCATACCAAGTGTTTTGTGCCTTTTGTGAGTGAAGTAATCTGTGCAAAACCCCACCAATTTACTGAAGCTTTTAAGTACCTGCCTACACTTCTACATTAGAGATGAGCATGAACTGCAAGACAAACTAAAGTTCGTCATGAACTGGGCTGGTTCATGCTTTGTGAACCAGTGGTTCATGGAAGCATGTTGTCCATGAACTTCCACAAACTGGTCTGCCCGTTTGTTTGGTTCATGGAAAAGCCCAACATCTCTTTCTGTGCTGCTGCGAAGCAGCGTTGTAAGGGGCATTTAACCCCCCTGATCAGCTGCTTGTTGGGGATCTTCCCAACAAGCAGCTGATCCAAGCCGGTGGGGGAATGCTCCTTTCCCTGCTGCTGCAAAGCAGCACAGAAAGGGGCATTTAAACCACTGGAACAGCTGCTTCTCGGGGATCTCCCGGACAAGCAGCTGATCCTGCTGCCAAGCAGCACAGAAAGGGTCATATAAACCCCCAGATTAACTGCTCGTCAGGGATCTCCCTGACAAGCAGCTGATCCAAGCTGGTGAGGGAAATGCTCCTTTCCCTGCTGCTCTGAAGCAGCACAAAAAGGAGCATTTCACCCCCAATCAGCTGCTTTCGGGGATCTCCCTGACAAGCAGCTGATCCAAGCCAGGGGGGGGTTGAAATGCCCGTTTCTCTGTTGCTGCCAAGCAGCACAGAAAGGGGTATTTAAACCCCCAAATCAGCTGTTTGTTGGGGATCTCCCTGACAAGCAGTTGATCCAAACTGGTGGGGGGGGGGAATGCCCCTTTCTCTGCCGCTGCCAAGCAGCACAGAATGGGGCATTTAAACCACTGGATCAGCTGCTTTTCGAAGATCTCCCTGACAAGCAGCTGATCCTGCTGCCAAGCAGCACAGAAAGGGACATATAAACCCCTGGATTAGCTGCTTGTCAGGGATCTCCCTGATAAGCAGCTGATCCAAGCTGGTGAGCGGAATGTTCCTTTCCCTGCTGCTCCAAAGCAGCACAGAAAGAGGCATTTCACCCCTGATCAGCTGCTTTCGGGGATCTCCCTGACAAGCATCTGTTCCAAGCCTGTGGGGGTGAAATGCCTCTTTCTCTGCCGCTGCCAAGCAGGATAGAAAGGGGCATTTAAACCCCTGGATCAGCTGCTTGTCAGGGATCTCCCCAACAAGCAGCTGATCCAAGCCAGTGGGGGAATGCTCCTTTCCCTGCTGCTGCAAAGCAGCACAGAATGGGGCATTTAAACCACTGGAACAGCTGCTTCTCGGGGATCTCCCTGACAAGCAGCTGATCCAAGCCAGGGGGGGGGTTGAAATGCCCGTTTCTCTGTCGCTACCAAGCAGGATAGAAAGGGGTATTTAAACCCCCAAATCAGCTGTTTGTCAGGGATCTCCCCAACTAGCAGCTGATCCAAGCCAGTGGGGGTGAAATGCCCCTTTCTGTACTGTTTTGCAGCATCATGGAAAGGGGTACTTAAACCCCATGAACCACACACTGGTTCGCGAACTGGACTTAACAGGAGAAGGGGAGGGGAGACAGCTAGACGACCACCGCTCAGCTGCCCAGACAGACACCAAGACCCTGCCACACCCAGCAACAGAGGAAAGGAAAGAAACACCCAAGCCCCAGAGAGTCAAACAGGGCAGGGGGAAGCCAGCCAGCCCCATCCGCTG
Organism: Eublepharis macularius; assembly: GCF_028583425.1. NCBI lineage: Eukaryota > Metazoa > Chordata > Lepidosauria > Squamata > Eublepharidae > Eublepharis > Eublepharis macularius. Next base: position 74,507,290 of record NC_072797.1, read on the forward strand.
GTGGGAGAATAGGAGCCCAAGCTAGGAGGGAGAGGGCACAGGCATCAGAGATGACCAGACAGCCAGATCACCAGCAAACTCACCAGCAGTAGCTGAAGGACAGCAAAGACCACACTGGGCCACACCTCAACCAGCAGGCAGGCTAGAGAAGGCTGGAAAGGAGAGGCTGGGAACAAAGCAACCTCAGGTGGGGCTGCCTGAGGCAATCAACAAAGGAAGCCCAGCAGCCAGTGAAGGAGGCACAGGTGTGGCTGCCCAGAGCAGCAGAGTAACCCCAGGTGTGGCTGCCTAAGACAGCCAGGCTGAGGCTAGAGTCCTGGGGGGTGTGGCTGGCAGGTGGAGCTGGGAATAGGTGAAGAGATATAAGGGGAGTCCACCCGCAGGAGAAGGTGGGTTGTTTAGGAGCGGAGGGAGGGAGGGAGGGAGGGAGAGACGGACGGACGGACGGACGGACGGACGGACGGACGGACGGACGGACGGACGGACTGAAGAAGGGAAGGAACAATGTGCTGGAAGCAGGAGGAGGCAGCTGGGGGTCAGCCAGGTTAAGCAGGCCTGCAAGTGGGTTGAGAGGGAGTGAGGGTGAGGTATACCCCCCCTCCTGGCATGGAGCAAGGCACTGCAGTATCCCTGGTGGCTTCAAACTATGTAAAAAATAAACCAGTTCACTCAGTGATTCTTGGTGGGAAGATAGTAGTGTTCAGTTTGCGGCAGTGCCTTACAGGGGCCCATTGGTGCATGGAGGAGAGAAAGTGGTTTCTTCTCCCCCCCCCCCTTTTTGGCAATTTGAAAGTAAAGCAAAGATTGCAAGTAAAGACACACATATAGTTTGAGGAGGTCTTGGCAACCTTAACATCATGTGGTGTGAAAGCAAAGATCCAAAAATGGAAGGGAGATAAGGAGACATTATTTCAAAAGCATAACACATCACATAGGCGATTCATCAGAACATTTAGGGAGTGTATTATCTTTCTATTGTAAAGTAGATTGACAAGATCTAGCAATGCAGAAAACAAGTTTGACTAGTCCCACAAGGACTAGTGGGGAGCATCTCATTTCCCCCTACCTCACCATATCCCCTTTCCCTTTCCTGCTTCCCATAGCCTCTCCCCTATTTCTGTTTCCTTCTCTCCTTCCCACCCACCTTTATATGCCCTCTGTCTTCACCTTTCCCCTTCCTCCCAGCAGCCTCTCATCTATGGCCCAGTTGTGTGGTGCTGACTGAGCTGGGTCCAGTTGCATGGTGAGTAACCTGCAAGGATTCATAGGGATACTCTCTGTCCCCTATTTTTAGTAGGAGTTCAGAGAATTCCCTAGTGGACACCTCACCTCTCAAGTGGACCCTCATGTTCTTTCTTAGTGAGAGTTTCCTGATGACAGGCCACAGATATGACACCTTGACACACACAGTAACCTTGTCAGCTCGAGTTCCCCTTGGGACTACTGGCAGAGTATGCCAAAAGTCTCAAGCCAGCAGCACAGTGACTCCTCCCATCACTCTCTCATTGCCCCTGACGTCTTTTAGGGTTATGCTCAGTGCCTCAAAACACCCCTTTGTGCCCCATGGTGCTCTCATCCCAAACAATGAGCTTACAGTTCCACAGCACGTGGGCTATGTTGCTTTGTTCTGAGATGCAGAATGGGTGTTTCTGCATGGCTGAGGTTGAAAGGCAGCTTGAAGGTAGGGAAGGACCATATGCCATGCCTGAGTGTCTTGACCTTACATGGAAGTGAGCGCCTCTCTACTTGTCTTCCAGGATTGCTTTGCTCATAGAGAGACTCTGCTGCTCTGTTCACCTCAAAGTGGACTTGCTGGTAATTGGCCATTGCTGTAGGTGCACTGCAGGAGTACGATGTGCATATTTGTTTGCTGCATCTCTAAGTTGTTTCCTCCTTTTCGCGTTGGTGTATCTTGCACAACGTCTCCCAGGCGCCTTCATGGGGGCAGAAAGAGGTGATGGCTAGGAGAAGTGTCAGGTGGAGTTGGACTGAGGGAGGGGTGATGTGATGGGCACTTTCCGCAGGTTCATATACACAATTAGCCAAGTGACCCTTATATGTGGATACTTAAATTTGGATATTGGAGGCATAAACTAACAAGACAGATCTTCCTATACACCTGAAAAATCCCAGTTTGCAGAAATCTATATTTATAAAGACAAGTGTCTTGACTGACTCATCAACGCCCAGCCCAAACCCCTGGACCTAGAAATGTGAAATTTGGGGAGAACATTCCTTTCATGATGTAAAAAACAACTAAGAAAGAGGATTATAAGAAATTTGCCCCCTAAGAGGGTAAAAAGGGGTAAAATGTGTTTTCCTATAGGGATACAGCTTTCCTGTGTGGCTGGCAGGCTACTGCCTGCTCCCCCCCCCGCCCCTTGCCACTTGCCAACTTGGCCACTCTTCCCTGATTGGGCCAGCCTTTCAAGGTCACTTGCATAAGTGGCCTGATTGGACATCACCCCAACATTCTAAAGAGTATGCAGTTGCTATTGGGAAGTCATTGCATGTGTCCTGAGGTAAAATGCACCTCTCAGTCTTCCCCTACTAGGATTGCCATCTCCCTGTGGGGCCTGGCTTTCCTATGTGGCTGGCAGGCTCCTGCCTGCTTGTACCCCTGTCTCCTTGATTGGTCAGCTGTGGAATTCTGTGTTATGAACTAAAAATCAGGTCAAGGAAACTGCAGACAGTTGAAGAAAGACAGTACAAGAGTCCTGAATAGGGATTTTATATATAGAGGATGGAGAGTATCCGAGTCCAAGGGAAAGGTGACCATCCTTCAGGCCTGGGCACAGAAGTGACACCCCTAGCAGACCTAACAACCACAATGTACCCTGATATCATTACTATCACGGAGAAGTCCATGGATGGGCTGTGCAAGCATGCCATTCTGACCGCCAAAGAACGACAAGGCTGCCATCATTAATGAAACACAACTTAACTCCCTCAAAGGGGCAGAAATGGAGTACAGATCTATGAACTCAGTGGTGCAAATGGATGATGCAGTCCACTACCCTGTGGAGTTCTTCAACATGCTCAACCTCCTGCCTTTCAACCCACAAGCTTCTCCTCAAAGTGGGCTTTCCAGTGTTGCTAGGAGGCTGATGGGTCAGCTGTGGAACTCTGTGTTCTGAGGTAAAAATCAGGTAAAGAAAACTGCAGACAGTTGAAGAATGGGCACTACTCATAACAGTTTGGGCTGCACCGCCAGACACCAACTGCCTTCCTGCCTTCGTGGAAAGGAGGGGATGGACGGGACAGGAGCCATTGCTTGCACGGATCAGAGTGGTTCCAGAGAGGGAGAGATAGAAATGGGACAGCAGCAGCAGCAGCAGCTGACATCAGCCACCTTCTTGACTTTGTGGGAAGGACATGAGTCGAGGAACCCATTTCCCCCTGCTCAGAGGGCACAGTGGTTGCAATGGATAGGGGCACTGTGTGGCTCAACTACATGTGCAACAGCTCCTGAGCAATTGTGCAAGTGCCCAAAGGAGGCTGCCGCCAGCATCACCCACTTTCCTGGCTTCGCAGAAAGAAGGTGTCATGATGATCTGGCTGTGCTAGGAAGGTCTAGCAAGACCTCAGAAGCCTGTTAGCAGTGGGAGTGGGCCTGGTTAACCCTGACCTAAACATGCCAGCCCTTATTCGAGATACCCGCTGAACTCGATGGGCAAGGGTGCACGGCGACAGCATGGAGAACCAAGAGGCAAGATGCTTTAGTAGCCTGTGGAACCCCACACGCTCCATGATGGATATGGGCAATCCATGTAGCAATCGTCTCTGCCAAGACGCGAAGGCACACCTCCGTTGTAAGCAGCGCTGTCCCAGACCCCGAGGGGACAACCTCCATGAGCACGGCCTGCCTTAGCACTCCTCTCCCACCAGCATCACCCTCAGGGAAAGGATTCTTGCTTGGGGTGGATTCCGGTGACCCTCCCACTGATCCCCACTCAGAAGAGCTGGTCGCCCCCTTTCTCCCCCCAATGGATGTTTCGCTGAGCGAAGACAGAGATCACAGGCTTGGGTGGTGCGTCTTCAGGTGCCAAATCAGGGCCATTGATGACATGTGCTTTGGGTTTTTGCCCCTGCGCACCAGGACATCACAGGCATGGCACCGCACCACACAGGGGTCATTAGGAAGGGCCCGAAAGTGCCTCCATATGGAGGCATTGAAATGTGGACCACTAACTGTCCGAGGGGAAGGAGGATGAAAGGTTACAGGCTGCGCTGCGGAGCTGGCCACGGACGACGGAGTGAGGGGTGGACTGCAGGTGGGGACACCACCAAGAGTTTGGGATGGGGACAGGAGGGATGTTTCATAAAACACAAACCATTCCTCCAGGGATCCATCACACACACCCTTCTCAAAATTTTGAGAGAGATCCTCTCCTCCCAGTGGAAAGACCTCTTTGGCCTCCTCCACGGCCCCCACAGGTGAATTGGGGGGAGCAGGAGTACTCTCTGCTGCCCCCGAGCCACACCAAGTACTGCTTTCCTCAAGTAAACCAGAAGGACTCCATGTGTACTTCACCCCACAACCACCCGTGGCGGCCACCAGAACAGGAAGACTCATTGTGCCACCAAACTAGAATTAAGGAGGACAGAAAAGGAGAGAACACTGTAAGCCCTCAGCCGAGGTGCCCACTGAGCTTGGCCCCAGGGCCTGGCAGCAGCCCTGGAACCAGAGGGGATAGATCCCTATCCCACCAACCACACACAGAAAAAAGCCCAGCTCCAATACACTCTCCCTGTCTCTCTCCCAAAAGGCTATAACAGTTCTCTCCCACTCCACTGCTTGCTGAAAGTTAAACCAGAACTGGGAGCGCAGTGCCCTTTTATATGCAGAGGACTGATTGAGAAATGCAGGAGGTCTGTGGTTGGCAGAACTGCCCAACAAGGTTTGCAGGGATGAGATTTCAGTTCCCATGGCCACAGAACACCCCCCTCCCCCCTCCCCCCTGGTGTCTGCTCCCACGTTACCGATTGTAACCAATTTGCAGCTCCACACTTGGAAGGAAGACCTACCCATCATGCTAAGTTGGGCTTTTATTGGGGTGTCCAGGGCAACAGAGAGAGTGCAGACAGAGTTCAGGCACCCCTCCCTCCGTTGCCGAGGCAATTGATTGAAAGTGCCTGAGTGTCTGGCTTCCTGAATGGTGGCCGAGCGCAATGAACGAGGCTTTGCGCCGACCACCTGTTTGGCTGGAATGGCGCGTCCCGAACAGCCCGTTCGTGAGCAGCTGAGCATCCTGTTTGTTGGTTTTTTCCATTCATAATGCTGTTCATGCCCATGTCTAGTCTCAATCACTTAAGAGCTTGGGGGAAGGATCCTCATTGGTAGCTGCCACCACTTCCTGGAACAACTGGCTCTTAGCAGTTTGATGCCAGGAGGGCCATCAAACATAGATGATAAACTCTCAAGGGAAGATAAAATCACGGCAAGAAATCCAAGCTATATTTTCAGGCTGTCTACAGATTAAAAGAAGCTTTTAAAGTTTATAGAGGACAATTAAGAGATCTTACAGAATTTGAGAAAATAATTACACAAAAGAAGGAGCACATTTTGGGTCACATTTATAAACTTTTACTTCAATATGATACAGAAACAGAACAAGTTAAAATCTGCATGGTAATATGGATGCAAAATTTTGGAAAAGAGATGACATTTCAACAGTGGGAGAATCTTTGGACAAAGGGTATAAAGTTCACAGCAAGTCAAATACTAAGGGAAAACTGGTATAAGATGTTTTTCAGATGGTATATCACGCCAACAGATATTGAAAAAATGGACAAGAAATATATAGGGTCATGTTGGAAATGTAAAGAAGCGGATGGCTCTTTTTATCATATGTGGTGGACATGCAAAAAAAAATTGGAAAGACATTCATGCTGAGATGCAAAAAAATTTAAAACTAGATTTTGCCTTAAAACCCCAGACTATGTTGCTAGGAATAATACCAGAAAATATTGATAAAACTTTACATGAATTATTCAGATATTTGTTGATGGTGGCAAGAGTGACATTTGCGAGTAAATGGAAAGAAGATGAATGTCCAACCAAGGAAATCTGGAAAGACAAGATGGCAGAATATGCAGTGATGGCAAAACTGACGAGTTATATAAATAGAAGACCAATAAGTGAATTTGAAGAGAAATGGGGGAATTATTTTGCTTATAAAGAATAGAATAAATAAGATGTTGCAGTTTTATAAAGGGGAATAAGATTACATAGTGGCTTATTGTATATAGCTTATAAGAGGTTACAGTCTGACAAAGGGGGAAATGTATGAATATATAATTAAATATATAATTGCTAAAACAGTTTGTAGATATAGAAACATTGATAAAGCTAGGGATAAGCAGAGAGGATTGCTATATTAATCAGTTACATAAAGAGATAAGATGAAATAGCGTAGTAATAATGGAATGAGTTTTTCCTTTTTGATTATTAATTTTTTATTACTAAGTATGGGTAAGGAGGTGGGAGGCACTAAGTATGTGCAGTATATAGTAATGGGACTTAATAGTCGCAATTTCTATTGCCATGTGGATAAATATTGAAAAAGATTGAGTTTTTGCGCACTCGGTATTCTAAGAACCCCTGTAGCGAAACTCTGATTAAGATATGTTTTGGGTACTCTATTTTAATAACTCTTGTAGTACAAAATCTTACTATTCCCTTGACGCTGTTACCCTCCCCCCTCCATCTTTCTTTTTATTCTGAAAAATAAAATTAAAAAAAGAAAAGAAAAAAAATAGATGTTTTGTAATGTGGACACAGCAAAGCTTGCAAGTAGGAATTAAGGCAGTCTCGTTATCTCTTAAACAGCGCAAAGCTTTATTCCACTATCAACATTTCTAAAAGGTATACAGGCTATAGAAATTAGAGAGCACGTATTAAGAAAGAAAATCAAACAGAAAGATTTCTAACCTACGTTAGAACACTACAGTTTCTTGGCATTTGTTTTCTCCACTTCCATATCTCAAACAGGCTGAAGAAAATTGGTGTATGCATGGAGGAAACTCCCTGGTTGTCACACACAGGAAGAGAGAACAATTCCTTTTCAATTTCCCTTCCCCAGGATGCATTGGAGGTTCTGGGCCAATCTGGGTTCTGAAACTGGGGCTGCTGAAGCCCACCAGAAAGTGGCAGTCAATGGAAAAGTGCTACTTATATCAGAGGGATTCATTATTTTCACCCTAGTATGAGAAAACATATTGATATGGGAGTCACTGAGATTTCCCCAGCCCAGTAGTCTTCATCTTCCCATTCCATCTTCATAAATTTCAGCCATTCTTATGATGAAACAGTTTTCCCTGCTGTCAACCACAACAATCTTATCTTGCATTTCTTGTTACCATTTCATGAACTTTTACTGATGGCTACTTGTGATAGGAATGTCCAAGCCCATTTGGGTCACAGATGGCTTAATTGTATGGTAAAGCCCTTGTATAACTCGCATATTATCCAGTTATCTATTTCAATTACAACCTAAGTACATTTATTCCCAAAACATTGGCTGTAATTCTCATTTCCGTGAGATCAATGGAAAAGCTCATATTGATTTAAATATTTCTGGATTGCATCCATTATATTTACCCTTTCATTTCATGCTGAGATTGTTTTACACAATGCCAGTTTAAGTGGTTGCTTGAATTACATGAGATTCATTTTGCTCAGAAAAAAGGGACACCTGTTTACAAATTTAACTTTGTTTTATTCTTGCTTTTTGTTCCTAATAATTGAGCTCCATTATATTTGAATTGCTGTTTTGTATTATCAAATTCTGCTTTAGCTTTTCAGAGTGTATGCCTATCAAATACATAGGTGTAAAAAACAATTCCCTTCAAATAATGTTTTATTTTATATTGTTTTATACTATTGGACGCAAACTAGTTTTTTGTGTTTTTTTCCCTCCTGTGTTTTCAAATGTCTCGTTTGAATATGTAGCTTTGCTTGTGATTCTAAGCACAATTAGGTGATGACCCATTAAAATAAATTAGGTTCGAAAATAAATTCCAAACAAATGTACTCAGGAAGGACAGGGGGTGAAGCTACCAAAGACAAATCTTTTTTGTATGTTTGATTAAGAACAGTCAGTCTTGCAACCCAGGCATATCAGGCAACAGGGCCATGGAATTGTTTCTAAATAGAAAGACTGACAACAGCAAAACTAGCATCTTTGATTTCAAAATTTGGGTTTAAAACGATTTATTTAGGCAGATATGTAAAGGCAGCAGGGCACGAGGCTAGGAATGTGTACTCAGATATATCCACTCCAAATAAATATTCAAAAAATGCCTTATCAATATTTTCAGGAAAATTCAGGTATCTGGAGTGGTATTTGGGGTTCTTGGGAAATCTAGTATATCCAACAACTTTTATGTACAGGCTATTTTTCCCTGTGTGGCCCTATATTGTGTCAGATGTTTTTCTGGTATATGCAGAGCATTTGATACCATCAGTGGGCATCCCAATTATCACAGGCTTCCTTGTGTTAAATGGATGCTGGTTTCTTGTAACTTTGTCTTGAACGCGAAAACATGCTGGGTCTGACTCCCAGGCAGATGCCTACATTTGCCTTTCCTCCACCTGTCCTTGACCCATCCCCTGTGCAATGATTGGTCTGTTTGGCTTCCCTCCCCCCAACTCTAGCTCCTTAAGGGAGCTCAGCCCATCCGCTGCACACCACTGAAGTCCCCTCACTTTGCTTTGGCCATCTTGAGTAGCATCTCTCTGATCAGCACCTACAGTCTATCTATATACATTAATCTAAAGGTTTCTGGAGGACTTGAACCCCAAGACATCTCTGCTACATGGTGTAATTATTAAAAAAAAAAACCATCATCTACCACCAATGTGTTAGTCATATAGGTGCTACTGGACTCTTGCTCTTTTCTACTGCTCTCAAAAACTCTGCTTCCAATTACCACAATTGGGATCACTCAGAGCAAAAGAATGCAAAATGGATTACCAGGGCTCATCACTTGTGCCTTTAGGAGATCCCACAAGACTTCACAACAAATTCTAGCTTTAGTGGCCAGGAACATACTGCCAATCACTCAGAAGGAGATAGTTTTAAACCGAACTTGAATATACTACAGTTGTGGGAGGCAAGAGAAGTGGAGAGGCCCCCTCAATCTTCCTCCTCCTTGGTTCCATGGGTGGAGCTCCCTGTCTCTGGTGGGCTGGGGAGCAGAGGGTGGGTGTGAGGCTTTCCTGTTGGGTGGCCTCCCTAGACTCAATGGCCATGCAGCCTCAGCAACACCTTACAGCAGCCTCCTCGTGCTCTCCCCATTGCCATCACTGCTTCACCTCCTGCATGTGGGGTTGCTGCATGTGGTAGGTGGACCCACACTGTCCTCATGAGGTGTGGACCCAGGGCTGTCTTGCTGGGGTGTGTACCCTGCCTCTGGTGGGCTTGGGGACCAGAGATGTGTGTGGCTTGCCTGCAGGTTGACCTCCCAGGGTTATTCAACCTGCCTCTGCCACTACAGGGATAGAGGCACACCTTTCAGTAGTCTCTCCATGCTACCCCCCTCACTACTGCCACATAACTTCGCTATCTCTAGCAGTGTGTGTGGGGCAGCCCTTATAGGCTTTGTGGTGTGTGGACATGGGGCAGCCTTGCTGGGGGTGGGTGCTCCACTGATTTCAGAGCTGGGGCCAGGTGAGCATGAGGCTATCCTGTGCAAACAAACAATAACCAGGGAACCAACAAATGAAATTAGAGAAGGGCGACCTGTGGTCCAAATTGCTGGCCTGAAAGTACCCCACTGGGGGTGCAGTAGCTCCTACATGGTGGGTACCCCCTCCATGCTGCCTTCTCATGTAAAATACTGGTGATTGAATACTTGGCAGTTGAACAATTATGCAAAACAATTGATGTATACAACAAGGCAAGCATTTTCACAGGATCTTTCTTCCAATCAGAACTCTTTTTTCCAATAAGGGGGAGGGGAGTGTTGCAGACAATTAACGTCAGAGAGAAACCTGACCCCAATGCAGGTGTGCATTATGAAACAAATAACAGCCCAAATAGCTTGCCATGGCCCCCTTTGAGCAGTCTTCTGACCAGGCCAGCTGCTCAGGCCTGGAGGGCTTAGAGGCAGACCCTGGAAACCAGCAGGATCACGTTGGAACTAGTGCTGCAGAAGTGCTGATTGACCACACACCAGAGACCACGCTGCCAGAGCCTGCAAATGAGGCCCTGACTGCCCATGCTCCAGCAGCAGCCAAGACCAGCTCATCAGAACCTGCAAGCGAGTCTTCTCCACCAGAAAGCCCTTTCGTGCTGCCTGCCAGGCAGGACATGAACCAGAACATAAACCAGGGCCCTAGCCCCTACAGAGAATGGTGGCAACAGAGGGCCCAGGCAGAAGTGGCACAGAAGAGGCAAAATGCAAGGCTGGCAGCATCCAAACCTCCCTGCAGACTATGGGCCAAGCTACAAGTGACGAATGACACTTGAACAGCAAGTGAACAGACTCACATGTATTCCTCCCTGTTCACTTGCGCTCCACTTGATGTGTTCTGAAACAGTGTGCTATGGTACATGAACATTTTTTGCCACAATACATTTGGCAGCCTTTAAAGTATCCCTAAACTCTGTGGATTTTGTTGCAGAATATTTGTCAGAGATGCTTTAGGCTGATCCTGCACTGGGCAGGGGTTTGGACTAGATGGTCTGTATGGCCCCTTCCAACTCTATGATTCTATGAGAATGGGCCAGGATGTTCTAATTTCTTTTACTCTGAATCTAGTGGCCAATTTTGAAACTCCTAACTTTATTTCCTGATTAGTCATGCCTGCCACAAGCAACAACTGTAGCTTCTGTTCCCAAAAGCATAGCATAGGGATGTTCTGGAGATAATCTGGGTCAGGATGTTCTGATTTCATGCATTTTTGGTACTGCAAGTCCAACAATTATCCTGAAGCTGATTTCCAATTTAGAAACTCATTGCTTTATTTTTCTGATGAGTTATGTCTGCCACAAATGTATGGATAGACAGACACAATAAGATTAAAATGTTAAGTATATAAAAAAGAAGTCCTCCTGGGTTAGACTTAATGTCCATGTAGTCCAACATCCTACAGTGGTAACTGGAAACCCCCTAGAAAGACTACAAGAATGGTATAAAGGCCAAAACTCGTATTCTGAGGTAAACTGCCTCTGAGCATGCAAGTTCCATCTAGTCATCACAGGTAGGTGTGTGTGTGTATTATGTACTGTCAAGTTGTTTCCAACTTACGGCCATTGTATGAATTCATGACCTCCACAACATCCTATCATTGACAGCTTTCATCAGGGCTTGCAAACTGAAGGCTGTGGCTTCTTTTATTGCATCAGTCCATATCTTTTTGGGTCTTCCTCTTTTCTTACTGCATTTAACTTTTCCTAGCATTGTTGTATTTCCCAGAGACTCTTGTGTTCTAATTATATGACCAAAGCATGATAGCCTCAGTTTTGTCACTTTAGCTTCCAGGGACAGTTCAGGATTGATTTGATCTAGAACCCACTTGGAACCCCATCATAGATAACAGATAAACCAATCCTTCATAGGTCCCCCTTTAAGCTAGTGTAGTGTCCATTATCACATCTTGGGGCAGTGAATTTCCCAAGATAATTATGCATTAAGTGACAAAGTACTTTTTTAGTCTGCTCTGAATCTCCTGCCCAATAACATAATTGGATGCTCCCAAGTATTAGTATTATTCATGTTAATACTTGCTAATTAAACAGTCACACCCTTCTAAGACCATTGAAGTGAATTGGCTTAGAAAAGTATAACTGCTGCATTGTAAATCTCTTAGCACGCCCCCTTAAGTGTCTTTTCCCCCTTAAACTTAAAAAACCATAAACCTTTAAAAGTCTTTTTTCATAGAGAAGGTACTCCAAGCCCTTAATCAGTTTGGTTGCTCCCTTCTGAAAGGTTGTACCCTTTCAGACTTTCTGAAAGATTTTTGAGATGGGTAACCAGAACTATACGAAGTGATAAAAAGGTAGTTGTGCCATAGATCTATATAAAGAGATTGATAAATTAATACAGGACATTTGATATTCAGTCCATTTCTCAGTAATACATAGCAATTTCTCTTTTTTCATAGCTGTCGTATAGTCTCAACATTTTCATTGAGTTATCTATAGTGACCCCAAGATCTTTTTCCTGATTAATTGCTGTCTCATCCGAGTGTACGTAGATTGAGGGATATTGCTCCACTCTAAGTGCTTATTAAACCATTTCCCATGCAGGTGCCTGCTCTCCTTCCTCTGTGGTTGTCTTGGAGCTCTCTTGGAGATCTATACTGTCAGCTTGTTCAAATGCAAAAATGTTTGGGAAGTGTTCACTAATATTGTTTTAAAAAATCCAAAGAAAGAGTAAAGTAAGCTGAAACTGAAAGGGAAAGATACAAAGTCCAAGTGTAGGTAATTTACTGTGCAGTCTGTTCAGTGTAACTCCAGTCTTAAGTCCACTGATTTCAAGTCTCTACAGATCAAGGAGTGTATAACTGATAGGTGGAAAATAAATCTTTTATAAAACAAATGTATTTTTTCTAGTAGACTATGAAATACATAAGCCCTGATCTGGATAGCCCAGGTTAACCTCATCTTGTCAGATTTCAGAAGCTAAGCAGGGTCAGCCTTGGTTAGTAATTAGATGGGAGACCTCCAACGAAGACCAGAGTTGCAAAGGCAGGCAATGGCAAACCAGCTTTGTTAGTGTCTTGCCATGAAAACTGCACCAGGGGTCACCATGTCAGCTATGACTTGAGGGCACTCTCCATATGAAATATATATAGATTTGGAGATCATGTAAAGAGGATCTTCCATGACTCCATGATGCACGAAAAAGAATATGATTGTGAACTAGAAGAGAAGTTTTTTCTGTCTTTGTCTTGAGAAGACTGTACGGTCGAGCAATCTCAGCTTATCAGCAGATATCCAGCTGACCAGCACTTTTAAAATATGTATTATCAGAAATACAACTAATGGAACTCGTTTGTGAGAATATTTATTTTTGGCTTCTGTACTGGATCATGTGAGCTTGATTTGGCTTTCTGTTCAGAACACGCTAACTTATATGCATTGTCAAGGAAATTATCCTTTTTATTGAGGACAGGTGCCTGATTTTGCTAATGTCTGGACATGGAAGACTGAATTCTACCTGCACAGAAAGAGCAAACAATGGAAACTGGCCAAACTGTTCCAGTCTGAAATGCAGCCAAGTCTCTCCAGAATGTCTCATGAATAAAAGAATCTCTTTGCCTGTTTATTCAGTAGATAAATGTGCAATGGCAAGGAACAGCATGGCTATAGCAATTATAAGAATTCTGGCTGGAAAAAACAATTTCAGACCTTTCCACTAAGAATGGCCATGCAAGAATAGAAGTTATTACAATTAGGAGTGTGCACTGAAACAATTTCTATTTCTGTTTTGAATCTGCGGGTTCCAAACCAACTATGTACTGTTACTGTTTTTTTCCCTCCTGAGGCATTACCCACTCTGATCTAAGCTATTTGGTGTTTTTTTGTTTTTGTTTTGTTAACATGCATTTTGGCCCTGCTCTTTCCAGTGAGGGCTTCTGGACTCTTTGGGGCAGCTGTTTCTGTACTAAATGGCACTAAAATCACACAGAACACAATCCTCCTCCTAAATCATTGACCTGCTGAGTTTTCCCTCAGATAGACTATACACAGACACACAGACAGACAGAAAATTTACACACACAGACACACACAACAATGAACCCTGAAGAAGTTAAGTGTTGGCAGGTGCACATGGAAAGAAACTGGCTGGTTAAGAGAAAGTGGGGCAGAGGCAGCCACATTAAAAGCAATCCTGCTTTATGTCCACTTTTTTCTATTTCTATAGTGCCAATAAATTATTATCTTTGGTGCCATAGTTCCTTGTGCTTCTTTCCATGGATGAGTCTTTTGTACCCTCAGCAGGTCTACTCAGATGTATGTCACATGTTGGTCAATAAAGCTTACTCCCAGGGATGTGTCTTCCAAATTGCAGCCTATTATTGAAGTCTTTCTGAGCTTTTATCAAGTTTGATTGATCAAATGGAAATTGGAACACAGCTGCCCCTTTCTTCATAGCAGCTGTCCATGTGTCCTGATGGGGATCGGGGAGATAGACCAGTGCCTGGGTAGTGCCTCAAAACAAACCAAGATGCACCTCAACAGGTCTATTCAGATGTTTGTCCCATGATATTCAATAGTGTTTACTCCCAGGAAAGCATCTTTCAAATTGCAATCTATGATTGAAGTCTGCACATTCCCCCTTCCAAATGTTTTCAAAGCTGATAGATGGGGAGGTAGCTCCTCTTGTAAAGAGTCCATTGGCAGGGAGATGGAAAAAATGCACTCATGCACATTGCACTCATTCTCCCTTCCTGCCAACAAAGTTAATAACTTAAAGACTCTCTCCCCTTAGAATCCAATTGGTGAATGCTGTTTAGGAAATCAAGATGCTGCCTTATGAGTCCAGTGCCTGCTGTGAGGTATGGAATGAAGCACACAAACTTTTTGTTGGGAGTGTGCTGTTATGACTTGGTTTCCTACATTTGGTTCACTGTTCCAGAAGCTGCTTTAACAAAATGAAAGAGTGATTCCAGATATATTTTATTTGTTTCATTTTGCACACTCCTGGCCTGAACCAGCTCCTCCCAACATGATGGCCCAAGTCTTGCACTGCAGCATACTCCCCAGGAAACATCCCTAGGAGATCTGCATATGGGGGGGGGGCAGGATGCATGCAGGCCCACACTGGGATGTTATCCCACTCTTTTGCCAGGGAAACTCCTCCCATTCAAGTGGAGGATGTGGATCTTGGGAGCAGCTTGCAAAGGAATAGATGCCTTTCTGGATAGATGGAGCTGGATAAGCAGCACTAGCTCTGCTGCAATTTTAATGTCATTTGGTTGAAAAATAGCTGCTTCAGCTCCCCCTCCCAATGTCCTCCATAGGGAATAATAGAACCTGAATAATCCTGGAATCACAGAAAAAAACAGAACCTGAATCCTGTAATGGTACCTGAATGCCACTGAATACCAATACTCGGTGTGTGTGTGTATGCACCATCAAGTTGCAGTCAACTCATGCTGACCCCACAAAGGGTGTCAAGGCAAGTGAGAAGCAGAGCTGGTTTGCCAGTGTCTTCCTCTGCAGAGTCTTCCTTGGTGGTCGCCCATCCAAGTATCAATCCTGTTTAGCTTCTGAGATCTGACGAGATCGGGCTATACCATACCGCCTTCCCTTCCATCAGTATCTATACCCTTCTCAAAATTCAGTTCCAAAAAATACTAGTTTTTTCAGGTGCACCTTCTTGATCCATTTCCCGCCATTTCCAATTCTGTACAGATTGGATTTGCTCATGTTCTCTTCTAGAGCCAACCAAATTCTATCGTTTCCTACTATTTGGAATCTCTTTATTTCTGAGTCGCACCTTTTGCACTATACTTGTGGATCAATTTGTTCCTTAAAGAGACTACCTGTGTCCTGAAGTTTGCTCAAACCTCCCTGTCTGTTTCACAATATATGGCCCTGCTTTCCAGCTGCCAGAATTTTCTTTGATGTGATTGGATTCATTGCTAGATCTTAGGAATACTATCCTATCTCACATTCTGTCTCCGCTGCCTTGTCACTCACTGCTTTCTGATCTGATGTGAGTGGGGTAACTTCCTAATACTCGGAGTGCTTGGACTCACTCTCTCATCCATATCTGCTTGATGCTTTTTGTGATTGTTTTAATAAACCTACGTTCTGATTTTTATTCTATTTGGAGTCTCTATAAGTTCTTCAACCCTTCCGAAACTTATGGTAGTGCTTCATGAGGTCAAAAAGGTATTGATTGTTGATGTGCAAGGCAATGGTTTGAATTAGTGTTTTTAGCATTACTAGATGTGGAGAGGCATGTAAAAGTATAGATTCCTGTGACATTTTGTTTCCTTGAGTGCTAAAGTAAGCCAATAGCTTTACAGTTAATAAGAGAGTGAGATTCTGTTTTTTAAAAAGGTTGTTCCTCCACTAAGGCTGATTTTGAGAACGTGAGCCATAGTCAAAGAGTGGGGCCATAGTCATGAGACCACATGTCTGTACAGCATGTGTGTCTGACCACATTTGGTAATGTCTAACTACCATTAAGCTCCCAGACCTAGTTAGGTTCTTGTTGTAATGTATTTCACAGTATCTTTGTTGAATAATTGAGCTGTCTGATTTCTTTTGTTTGTCTCTTTTATAGCTAGATGCCTGATAGATGATCCCTTGTCACATTATGAGTATTCATCAGTCAGTGTCTGTAATCATTAGTGTCTGTAAAAACACTAAATACTTTGGGATTGGTGAAGGTAAATAATGGTATCTTTTTTATATACAACTGCACACACAGGTGTTTAAAAGGGGCGGAGTATGTCATGAAGGATAATTATATGGAATAGCCTTATGCTTTCAGTATTTCACAGAAAGCCAGTTTGGTGTAGTGGTTAAGAGTGCGGGACTCTAATCTGGAGAACTGGGTTTGATTCCCCACTCCTCCACTTGAAGCCAGCTGGGTGACCTTGGGTAAGTCACAGCTTCTAGGAGTTCTCTCAGTCCCACCCACCTCACAGGGTGTTTTGTTGTGGAGACAATAACGACATACTTTGTAAACTGCTCTGAGTGGGCATTAAGTTGTCCTGAAGGGCGGTATATAAATTGAATGTTGTTGTTATTATTTATTTATTTTTATTAACATATATGCTAATATAGGTATCTAAGAAGACTTAAGAGGACAGAACAGACTTTGCCCCAATACCTAAAAGATATCAGAAATAGTACTGGGTAAAGGTTACTGTAGAAAAGACCCTCTTTCCTATAGTACCTGTTTCATTTTAGAATTTAATGGAATCCAGAGTAGGCATTTGTTTATGATCTCAGTTGCTGGGCAGATTAATCTGAAGCCTTTTGTGGCAATCTCCCCCCAAATCCTGCCTATCCTCCATGGCTCTGAACAAATTCTTGTGATTTTGACCTCATACAAATCTAGGTGATTGTCAACCAATCAGAGCCTATGGAACTCCACTGGATGGAAAGTGATGAGTCAGCCACAGTTTAAGAAGAGGGAAGCAAAGCTTTCCCCCTCAGATAGGACACTGTGGTTCTGGAGAAGAGTGTCATCTTAGCCAGGATTATTAGATGGCTTTTAGGTAGGATTTCTTGTAGGTTTAGGGAAGAAAACTTATTTTTAGGTGATAAAGCACCCTCGTAAAAGCCAGAAGTACTAAAACTACTTGGACAGTTTCTGAGAACCAAAGACTGTGAAGTGAAAGGGTACACCTACACTTTTGAGATAACCTGTCAAAAAAAGGAAAATCAAATCTTGACTCGGTGTTAATTGTTAAGTAGGGCTCAGTTTCAACTTCTTAACTCTCATTGGGAAAACTTATAATCTGGGGAGCTGAGAACCAGTTGTACATTCAATCTTGAGGGGTATGTGTGTATATGTGTGTTACGTGCCATCAAGTCTCCTCTGATCTATGCAATCCTATGAATGAGAGACCTCCAAAATCTCCTATCATTAACAGACTTGCTCACATGTCATCCAAGCTACAAGTGACAGAGTTTCTGGAATTAAACCCATGTCTGCTGATTCCATTTTTAATTGATCTGTAGTTTTTTAATATGGAGCTATGGGGTCCCCTCCAGAACAGGCGCACAATGGGTCAGCCCTTGTTGAGTGCACTTGCTAACTGGCCAGCTCATCCGAGGAAGATGCAGGAGGAAGACAGGAACCTGATCTACCTGCCTCTCTCCATGCCATTCTGATCATAAGGTGGATGAGCACTGCTTACCTGCCTCCCCTTGCCAAGTCTAGCATTAAATTTACATTCAGAGAGGAGAAGACTTGAACTCAGCTTCGGTGGCACTTCTTTGCAAAGGGGCCAGTGAGAGGGAGGACAAAACAGGGCTTCTGTGGGTGCCTAGTATCTTGGAATATAATATTCTTGGTGGCAGCAATCAACCCCGAGGGTGTAAGGGAAAGATTAAAGGCAAAATCTACCCAAGAGAAGTAAGGGTCATAACAGTAACGTACTCATGATGAGTCACTTTGACCCTGCTTTTCAAAAGAAGGAAATACCTCATACCACAAAATCTACTAATTTTTGGGCACAGTAAGGATTGTAAAGTTATACCTCTTGAACACATTTGGTGGGTGCAATTAAAAGCAGGGAGGCCATGGCAAAGCTCACCAGCCAGGTTATCCATCTTCCTCCTGTGAAAGGAGGAGACAGCAGGAGAAATGCTCTGCACTGAGGGGAAGTCCAAGCCTTCCTCTCTCTGCATGTTGCCCTGCCTCCCTTTGCCCAGCCTAGCAAACATCCAGAGAAGGGAAGGCTCAGACTTGCCCTCAGTGGGTTGGTCCTAGTCTTGCAGGCTGGAAAGGTGGGAGTGGGCTGAAGGGCAGCTGGATCAGGTTTCTGTCTTCCTCCTGCATCTTCCTTGGGTGAGCTGGCCGGTTAGCAAGTGCAATCAACTAGGGCTGCCCTGCTGTATGCCTGTTCTGGAAAGGGCCTCAGGGTTCAGTGTTAAAAATCTACAAATCAATTAAAAATGGAGTCAGCAACAGACCCAGATTTAATTCCAGAGACTCTATCACTTGTAGCTTGGCTGTCAGATCCAGAAAACTGGAGGACGTCTTTTTTTATTGAGTCAAGTCATCTCATTTTGGGCCTTCCTCTTTTCCTACCACCTCCTTCTTTTCCTAGTATTATTTGACCATACCTCCGGGCTGCTTCGCGGCTCAAGGAGTGGGCCATGCATTGCTCTTCTGAATGGAGGGAGAGCAGTCCACTTCCCGGGCATCCGAGTCTTTACTGGGGGGCAGAGCCAGCAGCTGTTTTGGGTGGCTCCGCTTTCCCAGCCTCAGTTGCCTTCTATGCTCAGGAGAAGCAGACGTCTGTCTCTCCCTCGAGTGGCAAGGTGGAGGCAGCGGCATTTCGGATGGCGGTGTTTTGCTGAGCAGTGAGGCAGCTGCAGCGCGGTTTTGTCGGTGGTGGCGTTCGGCGGTGGAGGCGGCTTCCCAATGCTGAGGAGGCGCAGTGGGAAGCAAGAGGCGGCAGCGCCTTAGCACGGCCCCAGTGCTGGGTCGTTGGGGCCTCCCCGAATATTGCAGGAGTGGCGGCGCAGGTTGTGCAGCTGCAGCGGTGCACATCTGCGCCCCAAGGCTTTGGGGCTGTGCAGCGCTCCGAGGATGCAGGGGCGGTGCGGTGTGCTCATGCTTGGGCAGCTGCTGTTGCTTTGCTTGGGGAAGGGACTTACTGGGAGTTTGACTTACCACCACCCCTCTCTCTTTATACGAAAGCAAAGGGCTGTTGCCTGGGAGAGGGTTAGGGTGTTCCCTGATTTACACACACACCCTTGTTGGGCCCGGGGCTGTAATGGCTTTAGGCCAAGTGTGGCCTGGCTACTGCTCCCCTCACTTTGCATTCCCCCTCAGATTTCATTCAGCTCACACTGCCTACTGTATCAGGTGGTGGCCATTTTGGGACTTTGCCTTGGTCTCTGAGCTGGCGGCCATTTTGGGAGTGCTATTGCACTTTGTGTTCCCTGGTGGAATTTCACTGCAGGGCTAGCGTGCAGCAGTTGGCGGGCACTACTGCACAGTGTTACCCTGGTGGGCTTTACTGTTGTGTTTGGGTAACGCTTCTTGTTCTCTTGTTGCTTCCATTGCCCACTTTGGGGGATTTTCTTACAGGCTTGGGATCTTCATTTTGTTCCATATGCCTCCAGAAAAGGGCTCTGGCCTGGCTAAAGGGAAGCAGCCCGCTAAGCAGCCCCCAGCTACAAGGCCTGCTCCTGTTCTCTCCTCTTTTGAGGAGGAAGATGAACAGGTTACTCAGCAGGCTATTTTGGAGCTTTTGGCTGGTCTTGAACAGGGTAAGGGGGTGGTGTCAGGAGCTGCCTCTGGTAATGGCTAGACACGGTCAGTACATGGGGCTTCCAGGGACGCAGTTAATAGTGAGATTTTAAAACATCTTTCTGTTTTGGAGGGTGCTGCAAGTTCTGTTGCTGACGACTCCAGTGGTGCCAGGTCATCCATGGGCCAGGGCAGCAAGATGCCGAGTGTGGTAGTGGATCAGGAGGCAGCGGTGGAGGACGCACCTGTGGTGGTGGCTGTGGATCCTGTGGAGGGTGCAGGTAAGGAAGCTGCACCACACAGTGCTTTACACTGGCCCTGGGGGCCTTGTGCCCAGGGAACATTTAAGGGCACTCAAGTCATGGCCCCGGGATCTTGTCCCCAGCTGCCTGCTGCCTGGCCATCTGTTGGACAACACCTCTGGGCATCTCAGGGTGTGGCTTTGGCCAGTGCACAGCAGCTTGAACCATCACAACCATTATGTGGAGGTGTAGATGGTTCAGGGGGTGAGGGTCCGGTAGGTATATGGCCTGGGTTTCCAATCAGCCCAAGGGGCTTTTATCGTTATACAGCCCTGGCTTATGGTAATGTGCCTTTTGCCGCACTCCCTTTTGGTGACACAGCATTGCCGTTAGGTAACCACTTGACACAGGTGATACATGACAAGATTGTCAGGGGTGAATACGTAGACATCTTTACTCTCCTTTTCAGAGACTTGGAAAAGAAGGACAAAGATGAATTGGATGACAGGGATAAGGAGAGGCTTAAGCATGAACATTTTTTTTTGTCCTTTGATGAGAGCTGGGTAGAGTGACTCTTTTTCTAGAGAAGGCAATATTGATGTCTTGCAGATTGAAATTGTGGCTGTAAGAATGTGTTTTATTTTATTTGTAGAGAAAAAACATGCTATGGTGGTTTGTGCACCATCCCCTGAGGAAGTGGATTGCATGAAACAAGCAGAGTTTACCAGTCGCTTGTAGGGCTGGGGAGGCCCTTTGGGGGCCTCCATTCTTCTCTGCACTCCACCTTGTTATACCACACCATCAGAACCTATACCCCTTTGAGGCTTCTTACCTGTCTTGGCTCATCGCTTCAGACCCTATCCATCTCTGCCCTTTGGTGGAGGTCTTCAGTACGTAGCACCATTGAGAAATTTACTTACCATTTGGACTCTGAAGGAGAGACTGCACGCACCACTGAGAGACTTGGTAGAGGGAATGTGGTCTTGCATGGATTTTTGATAAAATATCTTTCATTGTATTAGCTCTTTGAACTATGCATTCATTGCTGTTTGCTATTTGCACTGTTTTACATTGCTATTGATTATATCTAGCATTTGTGTATGTTCAAGTTGTATTCATTGTATATTCAAGTCATATTCATTGAATTATTTAATTGATTGCATTGATTCCTTGCTGGTCTCAGCTTCTTGTGCTCCCGTTGTATCAGGGACTGCCTCGCTTGTCTTTGTATCTAATTTGGGGTATTGGTTAGGGCACAGCCCCAGAGAGCGGCTTCGCTTTTCTAGTACTTAGACATTATACTTAAGGGTTACACTGGCTTCTCGGGTGCTGCTTGGATGCAGTACGATGAGGAGTTTAGGATGAGGGCAGCCCTTAATCCCAGTATACCTTGGGATCGTATCCATCAGCAGCTGTGGCTGCAGGTCATGTCCCCAGCGAAGCCCAACCTGGGGAATCACTCGGACAGTGGTCACGTTGTGCAGCGTGCAACTCCAGTTTCTGCCACCAGCACCCGCTCACAAGCGGGGCAGCAGGTTCAACCCCGGCTGCTCTGCTGGGAGTTTGCCTTTAAGGGAACGTGCATTAGAAGGCCCTGCCGGTTTAGGCATGAATGCCCGTCCTGCACTAGGTCCCACTCTTACAATTCCTGTCCCACAGCCAGACAAGCAGGGGGGATAGGAATTTGGGGGGCAGTGGAGCCAGTAAACAGCAGGGTCCTGGTAAAGGGACCCAACCCGGTAAGGCTGAGGGTCCTTGATTGCCTTCTGAGGGCTTACCCAAGGAAACAGGATGCCCTTTTCTTGTTGCAGGGTTTTACCTTGGGTTTTAGAATACCAGTTCAGGGTCCCCGTTCCTTTTATATGTCTGATAATTTGCGTTCCATTGTGGAGATGGAGGACATACTGCGGAGTAAAATATCCAAAGAGTGTGCTGAGGGTCGGGTTTTGGGACCCTTTGACGCCCCCCCAGTTCCTAATTTGAAGGTGTCCTCATTGGGCATGGTACCCAAGAAGGCGGCCAGTGAGTTCTGCCTTATACATCACATCTCTTTTCCCAAAGGAGAGTCCATGAACGATACTATTCTGGAGCATTTATGCTCGGTTAGGTATACCTCATTTGACCAGGCGGTCAGGGTGGTGTGCCGCTACGGGGTGGGGGCAGAGATGGCAAAATGTGACATCAAGTCTGCATTTCATCTTCTCCCAGTTCACCCCGATGACTTCGAACTCTTAGGGTTTTCATTTGAGGGTAAGTTCTACTTGGACCAGGCTCTTCCCATGGGCTGTTCCATTTCTTGTGCGGCATTTGAACCTTTCAGCTCATTTTTGGAGTGGGAATTGCAGCACAGAGCTCAGAGTCGTGATTCTGTGCATTACTTAGATGATTTTTTGTTCGTGGGGGCAGTGGGTTCTGGCCGGTGCACCCAGCTGCTGCATACCTTCACCTGAATGGCAGATGAGCTGAGCGCTCCTTTGGCGCATGAGAAAACGGAGGGACCTTCTCAGGTTTTGGTGTTTGGGGGCATTGAGCTTGACACGGTCCATCAGTGCTATAGACTTCCCCCAGGAAAGGTGGCTGAACATAAGGTTCGGCTTTTTGAGTTCAGGTCTAAGCGTAAAGTGTCTCTATTGGAGCTGCAGCAGCTCGTGGGCCACTTGAATTTTGCTTGAAAAGCTATCGCCATCATATACACAATTGCAGTAAGTCAATAGTTACAATTGTAACAAATCAATAGTGGGGAACAACTCCTATACAATCAAAAGGCGAGATTAGAGTCCCAATATAAATAATTTCAATGGTTGTTGTGGGTTTTCCAGGCTGTATTGCTGTGGTCTTGGCATTGTAGTTCCTGACGTTTCACCAGCAGCTGTGGCTGCCATCTTCAGAGGTGTAGCACCAAAAGATAGAGATCTCTCAGTGTCACAGTGACACTGAGAGATCTCTGTCTTTTGGTGCTACACCTCTGAAGATGCCAGCCACAGCTGCTGGCGAAACATCAGGAACTACAATGCCAAGACCATGGCAATACAGCCCGGAAAACCCACAACAACCATCATTCTCCGGCCGTGAAAGCCTTTGACAATACATTAAATAATTTCACACTGCCAAGGTTTTGGCTGGTAAGTAGTTGTATCTTGACCACGTTGCTGCATAGCTGCGATGCCAAAGACACCGGCGAAGCTGGCTGAAGGTGCCGAAGATCAGATAGAAGGGTGGCAACGAGCTATACCGGCCCAATCTCATTTGGCTCGTTTCAGAAAAGATCCTTCATCAGGCCACCAGATCTACAATTTTACAATATTCGTCATAAAAAACAAGATACAAATAATCCTATACTTTTATAATAATTCCTACATCAGTTTACTCACTGTTATGGTTCCAGCAATTCATAAGGCAGAATACATCCAAATCGCCATACATTCAATTCAATACCATCTTCAAATCAAAGGTGAGGATAAGACGCCTCTAAATTATTTTATACAAAAATCATGGGCGGATCCCATCTCAACAATTCAATTGAGGTACTCAAGATACTTAAGAGAAGCTCCATTCAATAATTAGATGAACAAATATGTATCTAATCCTGAAAATAATTAACCCAGGAGAATGAAAAATGTATATTGCACTTGCTCCATTCAAAAACCGTTAATGAACATAATTGCACATACTCCAGTCCATAATAATTAATAATTAATTATATGCATTTCAGCTCACCCTAAATTAAGAGGAAAAAAACATTATTTGAAGCAATGATGAAGTAAAATCCATATAAAAGGGACTCCTCACAATACATTTATTTCAATTGCATTATATCAGAGAGGAGGGAAGGGAAATTGATCTTAACTTAAGCCCCAAAATGCCCTGATTGGGGAATTAAAGAAAAGCTGAATATTCAACATCATTATTCAAGCCGTGGGGTATCAGAGTTTTGAGTCTAAAAATCCATCTAGTTTCCGCTTGCAGAAGAAAGCGCTTATTATGACCAGGCTTATGCACTACCTCCAATACTGAAACCTAAAAGTCATGTCACTACCGTGTACACTCCAAAAATGCTGATACAGTGGTGTTTCCTTGCTACGAGTTTTAACACGGTATACATGTTCTTGAATCCGCTGCCAGACCGAGTGGGTGGTGCAACCAACATATAATAAGGGACAACTACATTGAAGGAGATACACAACATTCTCAGTACTGCAGGTAGAAAACCCTCTAGATACTAATTGGTGATTCAGGGATAAACAGTTAATAGTTTTAAGATCTGCGCAGAGACCACAAACACTACAGTGACCGCAGGGGAAATGCCCCTGCGGTAAATTAGTTCCACTCCGTATTGTCTTAAAGTCAGAATGCACCAATAGATCTTTTAAATTTTTGGTGCGTCGATATCCGATCTTCGGTACGGACTCACATCCCGGTATATCCAAAACAATATGCCAGTTTTTCCTAACACTGTTGACTATGGAACCAGAAAGAGGGGAATAATCTATCGCCCAAGTAATCCCCGTCCCGACATTCTCACATGGTCTATAAGTTAGCAACTGGGACCGAGTGGTCAGGTCTGCTTTTTTCTGTGCGCGGAGAATCACCCAATCTGGGTAGCCACGTCCCCTAAACGCTCTTCCCATACGTTTAAGGCCAAACATGTTCCGGGTGTTGACAATACTGTGGCAGACACTTTGTCTCACCAACAGATGGAGCGGTTTTGGCAGCTTGCCCCGGAGGCCGACCCGGAACCAGCGCAGATGCCCCAGGAGTTAAGGCGTACCAGGCCATAAGGCTTTCGGTCGCTCCCAGCATGCAGCATTCCTATGACAGAGCAGTAGGACAATTTTCAGGGTTCAGGGGGGATGTGGGCCTGCAGCAGGTATCGCCTATCCCTGTGGAGCACCTCATGCGCTTCTATGTACATCAGAAGGGTCGCGGGCTAGCAGTTAGGTCCATTCAGGGTCAGTTGTCAGCCTTGACGTTTATTAGCAAGGCCCATGGGTTCCCTGAGGCCATGGGGGACTTCCGGGTTAGGAGGATGTTGGAGGGGTGGTCACGCGAAAAGGTTTCTCGCGTTGACCCTAGGGAGCCTATCTCTCCAGCAGTCCTGAAGGGACTTATTAGGACTTGGGGTACAGTTTGTAGTTCTGGATTTGAGGCCAGATTGTTTAACGCGGCTGCACTGGTAGCCTTTTTGGGGGCATTGCGCATTAGTGAGCTGGCTGTCCAGTCCAAGGTTGACAAGTCTGGTCATGCCTTGATGATGCGGGATGTTGAGCTGGTGGAGGGTCGGGTTTCCCTCACAATTCAAAAGTCCAAAACTGATCAGAAGCAGAGGGGGGTGGCAATCAGTTTTGGGACCTATGTGGACATGGAGTTGTGCCCGGTCCATGCTCTCTGCAGATACCTGTGGGTTCAGGGGTACGACCCAGGGATCTTGTTTTGTCACATGGATGGGTCTCCCCTGATGCGCTACCAGTTTTGGGCCGTTACTGAGTGGGCACTGGCTAAGCTTGGGTTGGTGGGCATCAAATTCACCACCCATTCCTTTAGTATTGGCACAGAATCTACAGCCGCAGCTTTGTGTTGTGGCCTCTGAGTCCTCAGAGGATGAAGACCTCGGGGAGGACGACAGGAGTGGAAATATTCCAAGCCCCTCCAGAGGTAGCTGCTTGGAAGACCAGCAGGGAATGGAGCAGCAGGAACCCTTGCCAGAGCTGGTTGAGGAATCCAGGGCAGACTTAGGGACAGAGGCTGTTCCCTTACCTGCACCAGCTCCTGAGTCCAGGGCAGAATCTCCACCCAGCTCCCCTGAACCTGATAGGCAGCGCAGAGGGAGACAGCGTCTTGCTGCACAGGAAAGGAGGCGAAGTGCAAGGCTTCAGGCACTCAAACAATGACGTAACAACCTTGAGTTGTAACAGGGTGCAGCACTGCCCTGCAGGTGAGAGCTCTTAAGCCAGGACGCCCTTTCCCTCGTTGCAGAAGCACCTGTGCACAGACCTGCCCGGTTCTACTGCAACTCAGTTCTGCTCTGACTGCTCTTTGGCTCTGACCCTTGCATTCGGCTCCTTGGACTACGCTTCCTGCCTGTTCCCCCGTCGGCTTGGTTGAACCCCTGACATTCAGAGAGGCTCGTGGCAGACTCCCTGCCTGCATTCCAGCACACTTTGGGGTATTCAGCGGGGCCTATTCAGGGCATGGGTAGGTGGAAGTCTTCCACCTATCAGTCCTACGTTCGTCCCTTGAAGCAGTTTTAAATGTTATACTAATTGGTGTTTTCCTAGGTGCTGTGTCCTGCCAAGAAAAGCGACGGATTTTGATCTGCGGGCACAGTATGGTGTTTTGGGCCGCTAATCAAGCCAGAAGGATGCAAGTTGGGTCCCAACTTGGCTTGAGCGAATGGGCTTTTGTGGAATGGCAAGGATGACGTGGCCTGTGTTGGCCGGGTTTGTTGCCATTGTTGTTTTCTGAGCGGTGGGGGCCTCCGCCCCATATATTGGTCATCCACCTTGGTGGGAATTACCTTGGTTTTGTCCATGGTAGGGCCCTGTCTCTGCAGGCCAAATGGGCCATGCAGGAGATACTCCAGCGGTGGCCTGGAGTGCTTATCATGCCGTCCTCCATGTTACCTCGTAAGGCTTTGCAGGAGGCAGAGGACCATCAGGCAATTGAATGGGCTAGGATGAAAGCCAACAGGGACATTCAGAAGGCCCTGGGTGAGAGTTTGGGGGTCTATTCGCCCCACCCCAGGATCAGGGCCGAATTTGCCGGCCTCTACCAAGGTGACGGGGTTCACCTGTCGGAAACCGGCAATGAAATATTCCTCAGTGATTTGCAGCAAGGGCTTAGGTTGGTGCTAGGCCATTAATGGGGTGCAAGGGCCTAAGCAGAGGCTTGGCCCTAGCATTGGTGGGATAGAGTTTGGTGAGAGGCAGCGGGCCGGTGAGCACCCTTGGTGCTTCCCTATTGGGAGGGAAGAGGGGTCTGCTAGAAGCGGCTGGTACTTCTTGTGCAAGTCCTTCCCTCACTGCTGTAAGGCTGAGGCTTAGGAGCTTGAAAGGGGGGAACCAATTTGCCTGGCCAGCCAGGTTCCCTAGCCATCCTCTGGGATGGCTAGCACCCGGGGCTTCGGGGGTCACCCAGACAGGTCAAGGCGAAGGTCTAGGGGTGACCCCGTGGCTTGACCTGTACCGCTTTTACCCTTGTCGCAGTTATGGTTAATATTCATGTGGAGGTTAATTTAATAAAGTGGCCCTTAGATCCAACACCTGTGTCTGTCTCTTCATTCCAACTAGGGGGGCAATTGACTTTTCCAGATAATCATGTCTTCTCATGATGTGACCAAAGTACGATAGCCACAGTTTTGTCATTTTAGTTTCTAGGAAGAATTCAAGCTTGATTTGATCTAGTACCCACTTATTCCTCTTTTTGGCCATCCATGGTATCCACAAACCTCTCCTCCAGCACATTTCAAATGAATCAGTTCCTGTCAGCTTTCTTCACTGTCCAACTTTCACATCCATACATAGTAACGGGGAATACCGTTGTTTGGATTATCTTGATCTTGGTTCCCAGAGAGACCTCTTTATCTTTAAAGAACTTTTCTAGCTCCCTCATAGCTGCTGTTCCAAGTCTCAATCTTCTTTTGATTTCTTCATTGCAGTCTCCTTTTTGGTTGATGATTGGGCCAAGGAATAGAAAATCGTGAACAATTTCAATTTCCTCATTTTCATCTTTAAAACTGTGTAATTCCTCAGTGGTCATTACTTTTGTCTTTTTAATGTTCAGTTGTAATCCTGCTTTGGCACTTTCTCCTTTAACCTTCATCTGTAGTAGTTTCAAGTCTTCACTAATTTCTGCCAATAACATGGTGTCATCTGCATATCTCAAATTGTTAATGTTCCTTCCATCAATTTTTACTCCAGCTTCTTCTAGATCTAATCTAGCTTTCCTTATGATATACTCTGCATAGAAGTTGAACAGGTAGGGAGATAATATGCATCCTTGTCTGATACCCTTGCCAATTGTAAACTATTCTGTTTCTCCATATTCTGGCCTGACAGTAGCCTCTTGCCCAGACTACAGGTTGCACATCAAAACAATCAGATGTTGTAGAACCCCCATTTCTTTTAACACTCCCCATAGCTTTTCATGATCTGCATAGTCAAGAACTTTGCTGTTATCTGTAAAACACAAGCTGATTTTCTTCTGAAATTCCCTGTTATGTTCCATTAGCCATTGTAAATTTGCAATGTGATCTCTAGTGACTCTTCCTTTTCTGAATTCCACTTGAACATCTGGCATTTCTTGTTCCATATATAGTAAGAAACTTTGCTGTCAAATTTTGAGCATCACTTTGCTTGCACGGGAAATTAGCGCAATAATCAGATAGTTGCTGCACTCCCGTTTCCAGTCCATGGGCCATTGTTTTGTTTTCCATATTTGTTGACAGATTCCTGTTAAGATTTTGATAGACTCCATTTCCATAGCTTGAAATAGCTCTCTTGGTATTCCACCTACAATTGTTTCAGTTGCTTTGAGTGCAGCTTTTACTTCACTTTCTAAGATTTTTGGTTCTTCATCAAAAGATTCTTCATTGAAGGCATCTTTCATCCTTCCATCTCTTTTGTATAGCTCTTCAGTGCATTGTTTCCATCTTTCCTTTATTTTGTCCTGATCAGGTACTTTTTTCTGTGTTATCTTGAAAAACCTATAATGAGAAAACCCAAAATGAAAAAATATCCTGAAGTATTCCACACAAAACCTTTACCTTGTTACACAACTTATTTTCTGTAAATAATTTTTTGTTGTTCATCACCATAGGGCGTAGAATAAAAAAAATCAGAAATACACCTGGAATACAGTGGTGAACCAAATCTGGGAGTCCAGATTGTAATGAGTTCTCCCTGCCAATTAGAGAGCTCCTATTCTGGCCAATTCAGACAGGAAAAGGGTCAGCCCCTCAAAGTAGCTGCCTGCAGACATGCCTGTTTTTGCCACTGTGAAGAGAAAATGACAGGAAAGGGGGGACCCATGGATCATGCCATTCCCGGGGTTCAATCTCTCTGAAACTAGGGGGAGTCTATAAAGGACAGTGAGGACTATATCCCCTGCAAATTTGGTGGGTATTGGACATTGGGAAGGACAGTTTGCCACCCCAGCAAGCAGGGGAGGGGTGCAAGTAGGTATCTCACCTAAGGCGCCAGAAACCATCGGCCCTGGAGACTGGTTAATCAAAGTTTGTGTTCCCACTTTTTACTGATTGCTGGTGGCTGGGTTTAGACAAATAAAAGGAGGAACCAGAGAGTGTGTGAGTGGATTCCCATAAGCCCAGGTGCCAGTGTGCCTCAGAAAACCCCTCTCTCCTCATCCCCTTCCTTATCCTGCCTCCCCCATTTTTAGCCCCCATACCATGATACCCTATTAATATGCTAATACTATGGTGATGATTTCAGTACTAGAAGAACAGAACAGAGCAGCTGTTTGGTATTATCTATTCTGTTTAATGGTAAACTGCTGAGTGGTCAGACTTGATGCAGGCTCAACTATCTAACTTGACGTTTTTAAAAACATAACAATAGTCTTGCTGGAGGAAACCAAAGTCTTCTCCCACTTTGATCTAATCAAAGTCTGCTTGAGAGATGTCGAGAAGCAGAACATGATGGAGATTACCCTTATGTTACAAACACAAGGTCACTGATAGATCTTTAATCCATTGATTTTTGCATCCTTTTAAAAGTCGCTTATGTTAGTAACAATCAGTCTTTTTAAACAGTTTCATAAACCTGAGGAAGAAAAAAAAATACTAGAATTGCAAAAGTTTATTTATTTAGGATACTTCTATGTTACCTCCTTAGATTTCCAGCAACTATCCTGAGTTCCAGTTCTGTGGTTTAACACATATGGAAAATGATATTAAGATTTTGCAGGCAAACTGTCAGGTCTTGCCAGGTATTTTCCCCAAGCACTTCACTGCATCACTCAGGTGTATGAGTTAAAGTTACTTTATTAAAGAAGAATACCAGTATTAAAATGGTCAGACAGAATCATTGGCCAAAGTGATGCAAGGTAGCAAAGCAAGGTTAATTATAGGGCAAACTCCCCGCCCCCAGTGGGAAAGAAAGTCCATTAGGATTTGGGTGTGCTGGGTCATGGAGCCAGGAGAGAGGGGAGGAGGGAAAGGATGAGTTCTGCTCAGTCTCTTAGGAGGTTGATGCAGTCTTGGCTGGAACTTCAAGGCCATGTTCACAGGCCAGCCAGGAAATGGTAACCAAAACACCTGCAAGATAAGCAGCTAGCAACCAGTCAGCAAAAAAGGTTCCCTCTGCATGTTCTCAGAGGTACACGACACACTGCAGCAAGAAATTCGTAACACATGGCAGATATGCTGGAGGCGTATCTGACACAAACATCCATGTAACATTATAATACCAATAACATCATTGGGAGTGATATGAGACTTTTTCTTAGAATAGACTGAGGTTAAATAAATTAATTCAGGTCCAATTCCAATCCACTTGTTTAAAGTAGGCCCATTTTGAACTGAACTGGAGAGCCTGAATTTAAGTAGAGAGTTCACCCTTCACTAATTTGCAAAAGTTGTTTAACCTAAAACTACAAAGAAGCCTAACTGAATTGATAAAGTTTTGGGTAACAGTGAATGTGGCAGGGATCTGATATGAAAGTTCTATCATCTCATGGGCTACATTAGAAAACTCCTCTACATCTCGAGAGGAGAATTTAAGATCGAAACAGCGATTACAACCCGAGAAAGCTGGAGAGAAGGTAAAGATCGCTATCTCTTGAAACGGGACAGATTGACAAAAACAGAGAGGAAAGAAAGTAGACTTTTAAACTGCAACAGACTAGCGAAAAGGAGGTGAAGACTCGGCAGGAGTTGTATTTTAAAAGAGACTAAGTTTAAAGAAGTTATTACAAAAATCGGACTATTGTTTTGAATACCTGTGGTTTTGGAGCTGTGGGAAAAAGACACCATCGCGAGACCTGCTGTGGGAAGACGGGAGACAGGAAGTGCGTAACAACAATAGAGTGGCTGGAGGGAAGCGGCCCTTGCCAAAGGACAGGAAGTGGGGAATCGCCATCTTTGAAAGTGGAAGGGTCGTGGCTTCAGCGGAAGAGGAAGTAGGCCATCTTGGATTATAATAACATAGAGAAACCATAGAGAAAAGACGCCCGACATTTTGGATATAAAAAATTAATTTTGGCAAAGATTGGGACATTTAAAAAAAAGGAAAACGTTTAATTATACGCCACGGAGCTGAGGAAGAGAGCAGATTCGTGGGAGCGAGCTAAAGCAAGCCCCACGATGTCGAAAAAAGAGTGGCAATCGGCAATAGAAAACTTGGACAAAAAACTTATAGACATGATGAAAGAACTTAAGGACACGAAATTGGAGCTTATTAAAGAGGTCAAGGAAGTTACACAGACAGTAAAGTCGGAGCTGTCAGAAGTGAAAAAAGGTGTGGAAACGATTAGCAGTGAATTACAAGGAACGCAGCAGAGAGTTAAAACAGTAGAAGACGCGATGGAGAATTTAATAGACACGCAACAAACAGAGATGAGGCTGGTGAAGGGGAGGATGTCAGTTGCAGAAACTAAACACATGGAGAAGCAGCTTCGATTTCGTGGTCTGCCAGAAGTGGAAGGGAAGTCAGCGCAAGAACAGATGACTGAGGTGTTGGCTGATTACCTGGGGAAGGAGGAGGAGGAAATTGTGGCTATCCTAGATGTGGCGTATCGTGTGAACTCGAGAATTGCAACCCAGAGGAAACTACCAAGGGATGTGATTGTGCAGTTTACAACTAGAAATATGAAAGAGAGGATTGTGACCAAACAATTTCAAGATCCATTGGAGATTGATGGCAAGACGATTATTATAATGAAGGAACTGCCCAGATCAGTGTTATTGGACAGGAAAAAATATAGAGTGCTAATTCAGACTTTGAAGGACATGAATATCAGATACAGATGGGAGTTACCGGAAGGAGTGTCCTTTGAGTTTGGAGGGGCAAAAAAACGTATCAGATCTGAGCGGGAGATGGAGAGATTTATCAAGGACAATGAAAAAGACTTACCAACAAAACCATGAATATGGAGTGTAAAGTATTATCTTGGAATATAAATGGACTAAACTCACCGAATAAGAGAAAAAATATTTTTCATTGGCTACTAAAACAAAAATGTGATATTGTTTGTTTGCAGGAGACCCACATTAGAAAACAGGATGTAAAATATTTAAAATCTGGAAAATTGGGCAAAGAATTTGTAGCGGCTTCCAACAAGAAAAAAAGAGGAGTGGTGTTGTATATAAAAGAGGAGCTGCAGCCAAAATTTGTTATGAGAGATGTGGAAGCTAGATTTGTAGCAGTGGAATGTAATTGGAACTTAAAGAGAGTGTTGGTAGTCGGACTTTATGCACCTAACGGTGCAAAGGAAAGCTTCTTTGAGGACTTAAGGAAGCACCTAGACGATCTTGTATATGACCAGATAATTCTTGCTGGAGATTTCAATGGAGTGACAGATTTGGAATTAGACAAAAAGACTACAAAAGCACAAAAGAAAAGAGGACTATTGCCAAAGCTTTTTTTTGAGTTGATTCAACAAGAGACTCTCGAAGACGTATGGAGGAGAGAATATCCTAAAACCAAACAGTTTACTTTTTATTCTGCAAGGCATCTTACATTATCAAGAATTGATATGATCTGGGCCTCAAAGGACTTAGCGCTATGGACTAAGGAGGTAGAAATAATGCCGATGGTAGGCTCAGATCACAACCCAATTATGTGGAAATTTGGAAAAAGGAGAAAAAGGAAAGCCTGGAGAATAAATGAGGACCTGTTACAGGAAAGTGAGAATATGGAAACACTGAGAAGAGAGACTAAGTTTTTTATACAATACAACGTGAATAAAGAAGTACCAACCAGTAAAGTTTGGGACGCGTACAAGGCGGTTGTAAGGGGCATACTAATGGACTTAAATGGTAGAGCAAGGAAAAAGAAAGAGGAGAAAAGACAAGAGATTGAGGAGAAAATAAAGGCCAAAGAAGTACAGTTAAAAAAGAGACCAGGGAAAAAGAAAATACATCAGGAAATCAAAATTCTTCAAGAACAGTTAACAGCAATGAGTAACAAAGAATTGGAGTGGAACCTTAAAAGACTGAATCAAAAAGCTTTTGAGGGTGCTAATAAACCTGGGAAATATTTGGCATGGCAATTAAAGAAGAAAAGGGAAAAGAAAATAATAAATAAAATTTGTGAAGAAAACAAAACGTATTTGGAGCAGACTACCATTAGCAGAGCCTTTTATAAATTTTACGCTAAGCTGTATAATAAAAAAGAAGTAAACAAAGAATCAATAGCATCATATTTGGAGAAAACCAAACTTCCAGAGATCTCGGAAGCTTGGAGAAATAAGTTGAACAGTGAAGTAACTGATGAGGAAATAAATATGGCAATACAATCCGCAAATCTAGGAAAGGCGCCAGGGCCAGATGGACTTACGGCTAAATTTTATAAGACAATGGCCAATGAACTGGCACCATTCCTAAAAGAGGTGATGAACGGAGTTTTTAGGGATCAAAGAATTCCAGACACTTGGAGCGAAGCGAATATATCATTGATCCCAAAAGAGGGCCAAGATCTGACTAGCGTGAAAAATTATAGGCCTATATCACTACTCAATAATGACTATAAAATTTTTGCGAAGATATTGGCGGAGAGATTGAAGGGGTGGCTCTCGGAAGTCATAGAGGAGGAACAAGCAGGCTTTTTGCCAGACAGACAAATAAGAGACAACTTAAGGACAGTGATCAATGCTATTGAATACTACGACAAGCGTTGTGACAAAGAGGTTGGTTTCTTCTTTGTAGACGCTGAAAAAGCGTTTGACAATTTAAACTGGGATTTTATGTTTGCCACTATGGAAAAGCTACAACTGGGAGAAAGATTCGTCAGAGCAATCAAGGAAATCTATAGAGACCAGACTGCAGCAATTGTAGTGAATGATGAATTGACCAAAAAATTGACGATTAGTAAAGGAACAAGACAAGGTTGCCCGTTATCTCCATTGTTGTTCATTTTAGTATTGGAGATTCTGATGATACAAATTCGACAAGATGAGGAAATACGAGGAATAAAAATAAAGGACTACTCATATAAGGTCAGAGCATTTGCAGACGACATAATGTTAATTGTAGAAGACCCACTGGAGAACATGCCAAAAGTGATAGGCAAGATCAAGGAGTTTGGAGATTTGGCAGGTTTCTTCATTAACAAAAAGAAGTCAAAGATATTATGCAAAAACATGACTAAGCAGAAACAACAATTGTTAATGGAAACAACGGATTGTGAAGTAACTAGTAAGGTGAAATACTTGGGAGTTGAGCTGACTGCAAAAAATATAGATTTGTTCAAGAATAATTATGAAAAATTATGGACTCAGATAGAGAGAGACTTGATCAAATGGAATAGATTGAACCTGTCATGGTTGGGCAGGATTGCAGCAGTTAAGATGAATGTGTTACCAAGAGTAATGTTTTTGTTACAGACAATACCAATCATCAGAGACTCTAAACAATTTGAAAAATGGCAGAGGAAAATATCAGATTTTGTTTGGGCAGGCAAGAAGCCTCGAGTGAAAGTAAAAGTTTTACAAGATGCAAAGGAGAGAGGCGGAATGCAACTGCCCAATCTGAGACTTTACCATGATGCAATCTGCCTAGTTTGGCTAAAAGAGTGGATGACATTAAAGAATAAGAAACTATTAGCCCTAGAGGGATATAAAAAAATTTTTGGATGGCACGCATACCTATGGCATGACAAAGTAAGGGTCAACTCGATGTTCCTGCATCATTTTGTAAGGAGAAGTCTATTTACAATCTGGAAGAAGTATAGAACTTACTTACAAGAAGGAACCCCCTTGTGGGTGGTTCCATATGAGGTGATAGATCCGAGAGCTGTGGATAATGAACAACAATGTTTAACGTATAAAGAAATAACTAAGATTGAAGTATCTAAACTTAGAATAAAGACGCAAGAGGAACTATCACCTAACTATGATTGGTTTCAGTATAGACAGATTAGAGACTTATACAACTCAGACTTTGCAAAAGGGGGCATACGAACAGAGAACTCGGAACTAGAGCAGACCCTTCTTAAAGAAGACAAGAAAAGAATATCCAAGGTATACCAAGTATTGCTGAAATGGTATACTGAGGATGAGATAGTTAAAACACAGATGGTGAAATGGGCTATAAATTTCAATAAAGAAATAACAATGGAGGCATGGGAATACTTGTGGAAAACTACAATGAAGACAACGACATGTATTAATATTAAAGAGAACATTTTCAAAATGATCTATCGTTGGTACATGACACCAAAGAAGATTGCGCTAGGGAATTTGAATACTTCTAATAAATGCTGGAAATGTAAGAAACATGAGGGCTCCCTCTATCATATGTGGTGGTCGTGTGAGGTAGCTAGGCAGTTCTGGGGGGAAATAATAAGAGAAATGAGTGAAATTTTACAGTTTCAAATAAATAAGAACCCAGAACTCCTGCTGCTAAACTTGGGAATGGAGGGAATTCCAGCCCATCATAGGACGTTGATTTTTTATATGACTGCAGCAGCTAGACTTTTGTATGCGCAGAAATGGAAAGTACAAGAAGTACCAACTATTGAAGATTGGATCTACAAATTGCTGTATATGGCTGAAATGGACAAGATGACAAGAAAACTGAGAGATCTGGACTCAGGGCAGTTCAACACAGACTGGGAGAAGCTGAAACAATACCTGGAGAAGAAATGGGAGGTGGGAGGAAAACTGTGGCAGTTTGAGAACTACTGAAATATAATAAAAGTATAAAAGAGAGGGGTGACTTTACCGGGGGAGGAAGAGAAATGTGAATTTATAAGCAGTTAGATTAATTGATTGAGATATATATAGATATGTATAGGTCAACTGATAGAGAATAATTAATGATAAGGTTTAAACATGAGGATTGACTAACTAACAATATTTTCTTTCTTTGACAAGATTTATATGCACCAAACTGAATGTATAGAAGAGTTAAATTGATTGAGTATCTGAGGAGTTATATAGAATTACCATAAAAAGTTGAAATGAGTAATATATAGAGAACAAATCAAATTGTTTGATTTAAATGTGGGAAATTTTTATGGTTTATGATATATAGGTTTATATAGAATTATTCAAAACTGGAAAATGGGATAAATTGTTTATCTAAAGACGTATAGTTTGGGTGTATAATAATTAAAGGAGTTAATGATGTACTGCTTAATATAATGGAGAATGTATATCTGTTTTAGACAGAGGAATTTAATAGAAGTAAGGGAAAAGGGACAGAGGGTGGGAAAGCTGTTGGAAGTCAACAAAAGGGGGGGAAAGGGAGGGGGTTAGAAACGAAAAATTAGGGGAAAATTGATTGTAATGTAAAAATAAAAATGTTCTAACCCAATAAAAAATTTTTCAAAAAAAAAAAAAAAAAAAAAGAAAAAAAGAAAACTCCTCTACATCTAATGGGCTACACTAGAAAACTCCTCTGGCATTCTGTAGGTTTAGGAAATGACATTTGTTGTGTGAGCAATAAATTGCCTTTGTAGATGGTGTAGACGCTGCTTGGTGTAGTACTTAATAAAATGTTTTAATTGCTCATTGATTACTTTCTGTGTTACATGAGAGTATATTCTCTGTGCCTAATAGTAAGGATTTTACTGCAGCTTAAAAAATAATATAATAACATTCGATTTATATACCACCCTTCAAAACAACTTAAGGCCACACTCAGTTAAGAAAGTGAGTTATTATTATCCTCACAATAATCACCCTGTGAGGTGGGAGGGGCTGAGAGATCTCTAAGAGAGCTGTGACTGACCCAAGGCCACACTGCTGGCTTCATGCAGAGTAGAGAATAAAACCCAGTTCTCCAGATTAGAGTCTTGCTGCCCTTAACCGCTACACCAAACTGGATCTATTTTGAGACAGAATGTTAATAGTTTACCAGACATCTTGTCTGATTTACAGTATGTTCATCTGATGCTGGATATGTCAAATTCTGTTTGACCAGAACCCATCTCAAAGGATACCTTAACTAGAACATTATATTTTTCAGATGTTAGGTTCTTACAGAGTAGAGGGGGTTGTTTAAACTTGGTTTCTAGGGTAGAATTTTTTTTGTTTTCCCTCCATTTTGTAGAAAATGATAATTTCCTTTAAATGTGCTGTTAGCATTTTTATTAGCAGTAGAAAATTTCCTTTTTGAAAAGAACTAATATAATCTGTAACATCAGCCCTTTATTAGTTGTCAGCCGCCACACCAATTATCTCAAATTCCAGAGAAAATATAAATTTGTTTTGAAGTCACTGATTATATAGTATGGTTTACAGTCTTCATCCTAGGGCTAATTAAATTAAGAGTCAACAAATTTATTTATCCCTGCCCACCATACACAAGGTGAGAAAAGGGTGGAGGTGTGGATTGGTGAAACTCTAACTTCTCAGGCATGGGGGGGGGCAGATGGACCATATGCTCCCCCCCTCCACTGGCAGGAGACCAGCAGGGAGGCTAATTAGATGGATGGATAGAAGTTTACAAAGGATTCAATACAGAATTGAAGAAATGCTGAAACATAACATAGTCAGTTCTAGGACTAACATCAGACAACATGAAGTACAGGCAGTATACGGGAGTACATATTTAAAGTAACAGATAATATGTAAGGCAACATAGTGGTGAAGTCTATGGTCCCTAACTCATTAGCAAAGCATCTGAGACCCCCTCCCTACAATATAGCCCTCCTATCGGAGTA
The DNA here is from genome assembly GCF_028583425.1 of Eublepharis macularius. NCBI lineage: Eukaryota > Metazoa > Chordata > Lepidosauria > Squamata > Eublepharidae > Eublepharis > Eublepharis macularius. Next base: position 74,545,277 of record NC_072797.1, read on the forward strand.
ATTTAAAGGATTTTGGTGCATGTTTTGTTTTATGGCTCTGTTAGCACTTCATCTGTTGAAATGTATAAAGGATTTACTTATGTCTTATTATTAATGACTAGCAAGTAAAGTTTCTTCTTTAGTGCAATTTAGAATTTGTTATTACAGAGCAATGAATGTGCATGTCATTCTACAGTGCAGAAGAAGGCAGGTGGTTTCCCAAAAAGCTAACCATTTAAAATTTTAAGACACAAAAGAGATGGTAGGAATACATATGTTCATTCCAGTTACACCTGTTTAAACTTAGTTTCACTAGGAAGTAGAATATAGAAGTTAAGTTTTGCGAAAGGAAATGAAAGAAGTGAGAGCAGTGATACGAGGCTTGCATTCTATAAGGCAAATTGAGGCAAAAGGGGTACCAAGGGGAATAAAGCAGCACTATTAGAGGGAGCAGAAGACCTAGTATGGCTGAAAATGATAGAAGTGGAAAAGCAAAGGTAATGGGCAGGGATGTATCATATGAGAGATAAAGGGGAATAATGCCACAGATGGCTTTGAAGGCAAGAAAAGGAGAAGGCGGGTAGGAAATTCAGGATGGATTTGGCCAGAATAGTAAGAAAAGTGAAAAATGACATTGTAGTTTACAAGAACAAACAGGATAGAATCAGAGTTAAACCTTTTTAAAAACCCACTGATAGAAACTCTTACCTAGAGTATCAATCATATAATCCCAGACATATTAAGGACAACATCCCTTATGGGCAACTGCTCAGGTTAAAATGAAATTCCACCTCTAACAGTGATTACCTGAGGGAGAGCAAAAATTTGCAAGGAGCTTTCCTAGAAAGAGGATATCCTCCACAGATTTTATCACAGGCAGTACAATGAGCTGATTCGGTAGCAAGAACTATTTAGACCAAACAGGAGAGGTGTGGAGCTGGACATCAGATGGGCTCTTGAATATACTCCATTGGCATAGGATATCAGACAGATAGTATATAAACATTGGCACCTTGTGCATCAGAGGATGCAAGAGACCCCCGATGGTTGGATTAAGAAGGACTAAAAGCATTAGAGACATTCTTGTACATTCAGACCATGTTATCCAAAACGGGATTACTGACAGATCATTTTTCTTGTGGCCGTTGTCGAGTGTGCCCTCTGGCAAGGACTGGCAAGAGTGTGACATTATTAAATAGACATCCTGAGATTTAAAAAAAAAATTCTCTACCTGTAACACTGGTGGAGTGGTATACCTTATTATATGCAATTGCCACAAGCTACACGTGGGCAATGTCATTTGGCTGGTCCTTACACAGATTTTAGAACATATGTCTACAATAAGAAATTGGGTCATGGAAGCCCCTTTAGCTGAGCATTTTTCAAATCATCATCAGAGTGAAACAGAGTTTCAATTCACAGTATTATATGTGGCTTCAAAGGGTCCCCCAGCTAAAATAAAATGGGAACTACAGCAGAAAGAAGTCTATTGGACTTATACTCTAGAGAGTTTATATCCTGATGGTCTCAACAATGAACTAAATCTAATATGCTTTTTGTAAGGATGTCTTACATGTTTTCAGTTACAGTATGTATTTTGGTGCTGTATCTTTAATTTTTTGTTTTATGTAGCTGCACATGATTTAGAAGGGCTTTGTAAGGGGGAGTGCTGGGTGCCTTCCGCCGATTACTGTGGTGTGCTGAGAGAATTGAGTTTTATGTTATTGTGGTAAGTTTATAGAATCCTTTCTGTAGTTTTGGGAGGTTGCTAGAGAAATAGATACATATTGTTTATAATATTTTTTATTTGTAGAATTCTCTGTTTACATAGTGGACCTATTCTTTGGCCCCTGATGAAGTGATTTAATGAAACAAGGCTTGACTAATTAGCCAGCACTTGTTGGGCAGAGGGGTCCTTCAGGTCCTTCCCCCATCTTCATGGCTCCACCTAGAACATACTAAGAGAATAGTTATTTGCAGTGTGAAGAAATATGTGTGGACTACTTACCTGAAGTCTTCATTGGAGCATCCTTCTTCAGCATAGCCACCTGGAAATATCAGGGCTGGATCTAGGGTTGCCGGTGCCCAGGGCAACCCAAGTCTGCCCACCCCCCATGCACACAGCGCACACGCTCGCGATCCCAGCAGGGATAGAACATGCCACCAGTGGAGCAGCGCTCGCGCTCCCAGCAGGGATGGAGCATGCTACCAGTGGAGTGGTGGCAGCGTGGCTAGGAGGCCTCCCATGCCATTCACATTCCCCATTGAGGGGTGGCTGGCTTGCCATGCACTCCCTGTCCTGCAGGGCAGGTGAACGGCACGGGCAGCAGCTCAGCCCTCCATGCCACTCACATGCCCCACTGAGGGGGCGGCCCGCTTGCCACGCACTCCCTGTCCTGCGGGGCAGGTGAATGGTGTGGGTGGCTGCTCAGCCCTCTGTGCCACTCGCCTGCCCTGCTGAGTGGGCGGAAAGCTTGCTGTGTGCTCCCTGTCCTGCAGGGCAGGCAAATGGCACAGGCGGCTGCTCAGCCACCCACGCTGCCACTGGCACACTTCCGGCAGCTGCACCTGGTGCCCCCTCTTTGGCAATGCCAGGGGCAGACTACCCCCCTGCCCCCTGTCATTCCAGCCCTGAGAAATATAAAAAGAGAGAAATAATCTTGTTGGACTTAAGCATTTACAATCTGTTGCATAGTGGCCTATCATACAGACATTGCCATTCCTGAGAGTCTGAAATGTGTGTTTGAATTGTTGATTGATATATGTCTTTCATTTATGGAATGTGGATTGACCTTAGTAATGACTTTGTATTGACTTTTAAATATTTATTACTATTTATTACAGCACAAGTCACTTTGCACTTTTGAATGAACTATAAATAGCCATATAAACTAGTTCGTCCGTGTATATGCCTTGTAATTATTTTTGATCCCCTTGGAATGGTATCTCCACAAAGTGATTTGGTCTTGTACTGGGGGAGCCTCTTTTGTTTGTGTTTGGTGAAGTTGTAGGCATGAAGGGCTATTTTTTGCAATGTTTTAAAAAAACAGCAGCATGACAGGTGAATATAGGAAGGAAGGAGAAGAATAAAAAATAGTTATGGCTTCATCACTGTTGTCAGTGGTGGATGGTGATCTTGACAATGGATGAAGAGAGTGCCTGAAGAGTGGAAGTCCTAGATAGAAAATAAAAATATAGTGTATTTGAAACTGAGTCTGAGGTGGAGATGAAAAATCCAAGAAGAGCTGCCAAACAGGAAGGTAGAGATATGAGTTGAATGAAGTGAGAACATTCAGAGGGAGAGGTAGAACTTGGTGTCATCAGTGTACAGGCGGTTTTAGTAAGTTGAGTGCATGAGAGAAACAAGGGAAGATAGAGGAAAAATTCCTGGGAAAGTGAAAATACTTTGCCCGTGTAAAAATGAGCAGAAGAAGTTGAACGGAAGAAACTAATGAACACTGTCAAAAGCAGCAAAATGTATAAAGGATTATTGATCTCTGGGTACAACAGTAAGAAAATGATCAGTAATTCTGGTAAGAATAGTTGCAGTGACGTCTAGAAAAGCCATATTGTTGAAAGTCAATGGAGTGAAGAAAAGAGTTGAGCAGAAGGAGTAATCAGCAACTTCTAGGGTTTTTGGAGATAAAGGAAGAATGGAAATGTTGTGGTAATTGAAAAGAAAGACTGGGTAAAGGTTGGCTTTTTCTTAAGATAGGAAATACAGTGGTATGTAATCCTTAAAATGTCTACTTAAAAGTAAGTTCTATTTTATTTAGAAAGTGTTACTTCTTAGAAAGAGTTTTTTAGGATTGAAGCCTTAGTCAACAAGGGAGATGTCATAAGAAATGGTTAATTTTCCATTGTTAACAAATGTTTTATGAGACACAAAGAGATAGTAACCCATACTGGAATACAGAAATAGTAAGATATTGAAGAATTTCAAGTAAATGAAGGATTAGAGTATTAAACATGGCACTGATGTATAGACCATTTGAACGTTGTTGTTCGCTCAGCTGTGATCTATGTCAGGAAACATAATTTCCAGACTGGTGAGCTTTGCCAAAGATGACTATCTGTCAAACTGACCAGCTTTCACTTCTGAGAAGAAAGATATTTACTTGGAAAGAATGTCAATGAAAAGCTCTATTAAGATTTCCACCCTTTGGGAACAAGTGTGACTCATGTTCATTGTTAACAATCAAGCACAACGTTTCAATCAGACTCAATCATTTATATTATGGGAAAACAAATGTCAAATAGAACTTGGAACTCTTTCTTGGGGTTTCTTGAGGTATGAATGTTGGGATGCAATATCACTAACATATCCCACATAGGTCTTAGAACCAATAAACTGTTTGACCAGAAAAAGACAGCAATATAACTATAAGTAAATATAACTAAAAAGTTATTGCTGTTAAATATTCATTAAAAACAAACAGTGTTTAATTACAGCAGCTATGTATTTACACACATCTAATGTTATATTAAAATCCAGGTCCACTAACAGAGTAATTAAACGATAGTTAGAAGAGCAAACAGTGAACAGCCTTCCTATTCAGATGAGGATCTAAATATCCAAACATTTTCTTCCATGATCTTTATACGTAGCTGATTCCTTACCATTGACTATTGAGGCTATGTTGGATTATAAAGACAGAGAAATTACTTTGTCCCAAGCTACAGAAGCCTACATCTTGAAACTTATTGCTGGTTTAAATGCAGAAAAGGCAACAGGGCATGATAGGATACCGCAAGACTTAATCAAAGATTTTGCCATTTGGTGGTCCCAATTATATGACACATTTGTATCAGATCATTGATTTTTCCAGACAATTTCCAGTGACCTGGCAGAAGGCTATAGTGGTTCTTATTTGCAAAAAAGGAGATAAACTTGACCCAAAGAATTATGGAATTATAAGCCTGATGTCATCATTCGGCAAACTTTATGCAAGACACTTGCTCCCTAAGTTGAAAACTTGGATGGACTCAGAACATCTGCTGGGAATAGAACAATCTTGATTTTGGAGGGCTATGTCAACAACTGATCATTGCGTGGCTCTTGCACGTGTGGCTGAGAAATATACTAGAACCAAACAGGGTAGGTTATATGTTGCTTTCTTTGACCTAAAATCTGCATTTGATACGTTCCTTCGGGATATACTCTGGGAGAAGCTATGCAGAACAAATACACCAGTTAGGTTACTCTTTTTGCTTAGTTGTCTTTATTCTAATACTCAGATCAGATTCCGTTACGGTGTAAATGGCTGTTTATCTGCTCCCATAGAGATCAGGAGGGGTGTAAGTCAAGGCTGTGTCCTTGCTCCTACCTTGTTTAATCTTTACGTTAATGATTTAGCCTCTAGACTGAATACACCGTTTCTGCACACCCTCTCATGGCTAGGGACTCATTCTGGTTATGCTTTATGCACATGACACGGCTCTGTTATCAATAACCAGAGTGGGACTGTGATGATCAGTTGAGATCTTCATTCAATATTGTGCGGATTAACACCTCATAATTGATTTCAAAAAATCTAATGTTTTAGTTTTTGCTCGATTTTGTAGGCCAAAATTATTACACTGGGGTATCTCATGTCAGATTACGGAAGGAGTTCAATCTTATAAATATCTGTGAGTTATATTCCAATGTTCACTTTCCTGGGCTTCGCACACTAAAGAGATATTTATGAAAGCCAAGAGTACAGCTGCAGTTCTGAGGATTTTTTTTTTTTAACCACAGGTGCCCAATAGGTCCATGCAGCTCTGGATGCACTTCAGGTTTTGTATGCTATTCCAGTGTGTATTGGTAGCCTGGGTATGTGCCCAGATATAATCCATACAAATTTCCTTAAATCTATTGTAGCACGTCCTAGATGTATCACCTCATCCTCATTGCTAAGGGAACTAGGCGGAAGACAAATTCTCTTATAGCCTGGATAACAGTTATTAAATATTGGCTTGCAATTAAGTTCAGGGCTGGATCTAGGATTGCCGGCGCCCAGGGCAACCCAAGTCCAACCCCACGCGCATGCACGCAGTGCACGCGTGCTCCTGGCACTGTGTGATGATGTCATTTCTGTGATGTTATCATGCAGAGGCAGAGCGTGCTGTCCGCGCTGCAAGCCGGCTGCCCTGGTGTGCCATGGAGCTGACGGCAGCAGTGCGGGTGGCTGGGAGGCCACCCACGCCATTCACCTGCCCCGCAGGACAGGGGGCATGTGGCAAGCTGGACGCCCCCTCAGTGGGGCAAGCGAATGGCACGGGCAGCCTCCAAGCCACCCGCGCTGCCGCTGCCAGCTCTGTGGCATGCCGGGGCAACTGGCTTGCCACATGGGCGGCATGTTGACGGGGCTGCAGGCTTGCCGCACATCCCCTGCCCTCTGGGCAAGTGAATGGCATGGGCGGGCTCCCAGCCCTCTGCTCAGCTGCCCACGCACTCCCGGCGGCTGGCAGCTGTGCCCGGCACCCCCTCTTTGACGGCATCGGGGGCAGACTACCCCCCTGCCTCCCATCAATCCAGCCATGATTAAGTTAAAGAGTAAGGAATCACTAGTTTCACTGTCAGTATCAGATTCTTTTAAACCTGGATGGGTTTACCTTCTCACAGATAAGCTGAACTCACTTGATTTGAATTGTGACTCTCTGCTAGCCTTAGTTTGGTTAATGGTCTGAAAACAATGGGGGGAGGTTTTGGTAGTAGTTTGGTTAATAGCCATCTTTTGGTAGGATCATGGTGAGGTGACCAGGAAAGGAAGTGGTGCATATTTTGGATATTTATATTTTATATATTTATATTTTATATATTTTATATATTTTATATTTTATATATTTATATTTTTGGATATTTATATTTTAATCAATACCAGTTACATATTAATTCTATAGTATTACAGTACCATGTTATCAGAGCTTTTTTTCTTGCTAGAATAAATTCACTTCTGCTTGCTGTCTTACACGGATGATTTATAGGTCAAGAAAGGGGATCTAGAGTTTATAATATCACTAACAATTATGTGCAAACATGCCTCTGCTTAAACTGCAATTTGATTATAAATTGTTAGCAGTGCTGAAAAAAAGCATCTTTTTATCGGACACTCAAAATTGTCCTCAATTTTATTGCACATGTTTTCATCACTGGCATTCTCATGTTGCTTTTCCACTCTCCTTCCCTCATCCATGGAGAAAGTAAATATTTTGAGTAAGGTAGGTATCTTACTCAAATCTTACTTGTGCAAATTGAATCTTTGCTAATCTCTAATGCCTTTTTAAGAAATTTCAATTATGAAGTTAACTCTTGTTCCTTAAAACATCTGAATTTCTCAAAAGAGAGCAAAACAACCAATTCCTTCCTCACATTTTCCAAGTGGTAAAACATTACTAAGATTAAAATTTTACTTTATATTTCAGGTTATTGATCCCAGTTCTGGCCTAGTTTTAGCCTATATTTATTTAGTTTATTAAAAGTGCTTTTAAACAGACATCATTTTAATGTTGTTCGACTGTAATATATTTATATGTGGCATGATAAAACAAAATTCTGTTTGTTCTGGTGACAGAAATTTAAGTACATTCTTAACTCTCCCATTAAAATAGATGGAACCCAATATACTTAGTTTGGCTTGATTGTGTCCCCTAGAATATTTATGCAAATTACAACTGTACCAGTTGTCAATTTATTAGTATTTCCGTATCAGTTTCATGGGCTTTTTATGATCAGTTATTGAGGCTGCAATTCTATACACAGTTACATGTACATTATAGTACTTGCTTCCAAGTAACCATTAATAGGATTGTGATGTTAGTTCATTAAATGTTAATTGACTATAATTTTAAAAATAATAATTCTACTAATTATTATGTATTTCATGTTATAGCACTTTCTATAAATACACTATGATACTAGTTTGGGTAGCTTTAATTCATGCTGAAAACTAATGTCCAGTAACAGCTGCTATTTGTATACTTTGGGTAAAAAGTTATTGCAACAGTGACACAAATTAAGAACTAATGTAAACTCAGGTGACTTATGTATTCCTCCACCTTAGAAGAAAAATGCACTTTAAAATTATGAAAATGGCATTATTTATTGGTTAAGAAAGTCAAGCGTATTTGAAGGTTAGCTGCTTTTCACTCTTGTTTAGTGTAAGCACTACTGAATAAACCAAAAAACCCAAGCTGTTGAAGAAGACGAGTTCCCTTACATATGAGAAGGTCATTGAAAGTCATTTATACAATTAAAGTGAGGAAGACACTAAAATATCTAGTCCACATAATAGCATGTCCCCATCACATGAAGCTTGCTAACTCACAGTGCCTTAAACAGCCTGATCAGCTGTTTGAGAACATATAAACTGGCTGATTTAAATATAAAACACCAAGTTCATCAGTTGGAGATTGTTTTCATCCCACTGTTGTTCTTCAATAAGGTTTTGTGGCAGGGACACATCAAGTCTCCTCTATCCTCACCCAAAGAATGCCCATGGCCTTCATATTTGATGATGCCACACACATCCATACAATCACTTCATAGCATACTATGTAGTGCCATGTTCTTCCACTTATTCATGTGATGCAGATTCAACATATATTTGACATCAAAAACAGCGAGAGCATGCCACTTGTGTAAACTTTCTTTTCTTTAAGACTATCAAGTTTAGACTTTAGGGGTTTAATAATTTATACAATAGGGTCAAATAACTGATTCATTCTTGAACTGATGGGAGTGAGTCATTCTAAAGCCTCTTGGCACTGTGACCAGAAAAGAAACTACTGTCTTTTATATTAAATGGGTTCCCAGGGCAAAAATCCTAGTAGAATGCAATGCTGTTGACAGCTGTCTTCTCCAGGGTGACCGTAGCAGTGGCCTTGAAATCATTCTGGTAGAAGTTATTCTCTTGGTCTTATTAGTTCTTCCAGCAGCCTCTTTAGCAGACCATTTCTCTAGCCTTTATATATTTAAATTATGGGCTGCTGTAATGTAAGTCCAACTTCTCTCGTTGTGAATAATGAAGTACAAGAACATAGAATTTTACTTTCATTAAGGTTTTGGTTGCTACACCAAACTGATGTTGATAAATAAATAAAATGTTGCATGGTACTTCTGCTGCATATATTGTGCCATTCCTGATGGCATGCATTACTCTGAGAAGGAGCAGTTGTTGACTGATACCTTAAATACATGCAATATGATACATTTCAGTTTTCCTCTATCCATGTATTTCTATATGCTGTTTTCTTTGTTATCTATAATAACTTCCTGATCATGTAAAATTAGGATGATTGTCAGTACAACTTTAGACTCTTTGTATGCCTATCCCCACTATACTTCACATACTTAGGATCCAAATATTGCATAGTTGTGTTTTAAGCAAAAAGCAATGGAGTCTGTAGATCTAATAAATTAGCATTTATTATAGATATCTAACCATTTGTATGTATATTACATGTATATGTTGAAAACATTGTACATTTCACACACACACACCTTTCCTTTACATGGGCCAAAGATCCCCCTATTCATACTAGATGAAGAACAATTCAAAAATAACTTCACTCGTTCAGAAAAGCAGAAGAAAATTGTATTTATTTTCTTTAGTAATGGAGTTTTGATTTAGTCCCTTCATAATGAAAAGGGAAGCAAACACATTCTATTATAAATCATCCTTTCTAACAAGAAAAAATGGAAACAGAGGTCAGGGATTCAGTTCAAGGGTGATTGTTCAGGACTCTGAAAGGCAAACTGAAAACGAACACATTAACTTGTTTTGAATTGAGGTTAGGCACTGCTTTTAAGCTGTTGTATATGTATGTGTGTATACATGCCTATGGGAAGAGCCTGGCTGTCTGATCACATTACACTAGGATTTCCTGAATCTTAGATTTAGCTAATCTTTTCACAGGAAAGAAATAGTGTTAGATGTTTTATTGCTGGTGGTCTGATGTTTTATTCTTGGTCCTCAGATTATGCATTGTGGCCTAATTATAAAATATCTGTATCATTTAATTTTAGAAAAGAAAGGAGTCCAGGCCTGAATGTAAAAATCTACATCCTGGACACCTTAGGCCATCATCATATGTTCAGTACAGGTCCTTCAAAACAGGCATACTTTGGTTGCTGATGAACACTGTTCTTTCAGCATTACTAGCTCTGAGGGAAAAAAATGAAAGGGTCAAAATTGTTAGTAGGAATTTGAGTCTTTCATAGGTGGAAAAACCAAGTAAGAAGATTTTTTAATCACCAATGCACTAGTGAAAGAAGTTGCATGTATTTGAGTGTTCCTCAGAGTTATTTGTGTGTGAACAGTTTGAAAAACAGCAGTTCAAAAGACAAAAATTTGAATCAGAAACAATAAGAAAACATATGAAAGGGTGGCATTTAGGAAGCTATAAACTGAGTAGGTAGACATTTTACATTCTCTAAAGCAGGCGTAGCCAAACTTGCTTAATCTAACAGCCACATAGAATAAACATCAGATGTTTGAGAGCCGCATGACATGATGCATTGAAGTGACTTCCAAGGAAGAGGCGGGTTTGGGGGAGTGTCTTGAAAGTAGCATCACAGGAAGGGGTGGGGTTTGGGTGCCGTATGCTGGAAGTGACATAATTAGAAGGGGTGGAGCTCGGGAAGAGCCATCACCTGACCATTGACAAAAGTGATATCACATCCTTGATAGGCTTCATCCGCAAAGGGGTGTCCCCAGGTATTTTCTGAGTTGGACCTGGCAACCCCCAACATTTTTATTGAAAATATGAAAGACATGGAAAGAAAGAAGCAAAGAAGGAAAGGGGGGAGGGAAATAAACTAAACTAAAACTGTACGGCTACGGCGATACTCAGAGACCTCAGGGAGCCGCACAATATGTCTATAAGAGCCACATGTGACTCCCAAACTGTAGTTTGGCCACCCCTGCTCTAAAGTGTGCTTTCAAAATCTAAGCAGGAAGGCTTTGAAGGATAGTAAAGGCAGAAAAAAGCAGACTCAGACAGGAAAGTAAAAGAATGTTTTCAGGAACATTTAGTATGAAGTGGATAAGTCATAATGTTTGGAACAGTATAAATTCTTCAGCCTTGAGGGGTTTACCTTCTACTCCAAGGAGTATCATTTTCAGAACTGATCTAGTGAAACAATGTGACACTTGAATTTCATTTAGAACCTCCATTTATATATAGTTGTTAGGAAGACATTTAAGTCTATTGTTTAGCACAAGGTTTATTTATTTATTTATTTATTTATTTATTTATTTATTTATTTATTTATTTATTTTATTTGACTTCTATTCTACCCTACCTGCAAATGGGCTCAGGGCAGATCACATCATTTAAAACATAATAACACAATTACACTCATTTTCCATAAACTCAGTAAAAACATCATAAAAATTCAGTCACTTGTCATAGAAAAATATAAGATATAATTTTCAAGACGGCAGCAGTCAGTGCTAAGCTAATTAAAAACAGGATTAAAAAACAGGATAGTGGACAAGCCTGATGGAGGAGGTTTGGATCGTTCATCTCCTCTTCTTCTCCTACTTGGTGGTGGCCTGGTCCAGCCTCAACCATATGCCTAGCACAAAATATAGAGCAACACGGTAAGTATAGCAGCAACAAAACACAATTTCCCGTGCAATAACAATGTCTCCCTATTTTATTTACAGTAGTTGCATAATTTAACAGAAAACTATACCACATGTAACCAGTCCTAGGAAAAATTATTTTGCAGGCGTCATATATGCTCCAAAGTCAATACATAAAGTGTCCAGTGCTTCAAGTGCTCTATTAATATTGCAACAGGTATTAAAGTGCAAATGCTTCCTAGCACCATGTACACACTAATTCTTTCATTCAAGCTCGCCTTATGTTCCAACTGGAATTGGGTATAGTCCAAGATTTAGTTCCAATAAACTGTGTTGTTCACAGATTACAAGTAGACCTTTGCGTGTATTCTTTAGGTGTACATTGATAATTCTGTGACATCAGTATTCTAACGGAAGGTCCAGATCACCATTGTATCCGTTTCCAAGCTCTTTCTCAAAGAACACAGTTGTCAAAGGTTCATGCAGCTACCACTCCATACTAGTCATCAATTTTCCAATTTTCACCATGAAACCTTCCGTTAGAATACTGATGTCACAGAATTATCAATGTACACCTAAAGAATACACGCAAAGGTCTACTTGTAATCTGTGAACTACACAGTTTATTGGAACTAAATCTTGGACTATACCCAATTCCAGTTGGAACATAAGGCGAGCTTGAATGAAAGAATTAGTGTGTACATGGTGCTAGGAAGCATTTGCACTTTAATACCTGTTGCAATATTAATAGAGCACTTGAAGCACTGGACGCTATATATTGACTTTGGAGCATATATGACGCCTGCAAAATAACTTTTCCTAGGACTGGTTACATGTGGTATAGTTTTCTGCTAAATTATGCAACTACTGTAAATAAAATAGGGAGACATTGTTATTGCTCGGGAAATTGTGTCAACCATATGCCTGGCAGAACATCTCTTTCTTACAGGCCCAGTGGAAAGATAACAAGTCCTTCCAGGCCCTGGTCTCAATGGACAGAGAGTTCCACCAGGTTGGCACCGGGACCAAAAAGGCTCTGGCTCTGGTTGAGGCCAGGTGGGCTTCCCTTGGGCCAGGGACCACCAGTAGCTGTTTTTCTGCTGATCAAAACATCGTCCGGGGCATGTATAGGGAGAGGCGGTCCCACAGATATGTGTACCATCACAGCTGAGTGTCATTTTTGAAGGAGACATTTGGATGGTCATGGATTGCCAGTACTCTGTACCTGGTCTGGGCTTTCAGGCCTTGAACAAAATACTCAAAGGCTCACATCTACACATATCTTACTACCAGCCATTTCTTACTTTGTCACTATAAAGGCTACCTCATTTTCTGAAGTCAAATGTTTCCAGCTTCTATTCAGCATCCATCATCCAAGCTACTATGCCGCCAAAAAGATCTGATGCTTCACCTGCCAGAATGTTTTTGTAGAAATTTAACAAATGCCTGCCAGTAGGCGTGTGTGTTCCTTCACTGACATGTAGCTGTTTGTTGGCTTTATGTTACTCATCAAAAGGATATCTATATGCTGTCCAAGGCTGCTTCCACTCAATCTGTCATATAAATCAAATACATCAGCAACAGAATCAAGATAAGTGCTGGATGTGATTCATGCTCTTGGGAGAATGTGAAGATTTGGACTGTGTATTATTTGAGATGCCATACCTGTCTCTGGCTACCATAGCTACTCTTTTCCACTGCAAGAATCTTTGTTGGGCTGCCTGATTCTACAAATGGCCACTGAAGGAGCTTGAGTCACCATTTGTGGCAGAAATGGGAGAAGAATTCAATGAATGTAAAAGCCAAGGCCTGCATGTCGATTTAGTTTGGCTGACAGCCTGTAAGAAGCAAAAGTTGGTTTTTGCTTGCCAGAAAGGGAAAAATCCATCAAAATGTTTAAAAGAATATGACACCAAATAGAGAAAACAAAACAATCTACATCCTAATACTGAAAACGGGAGAGATCAAAGACTGCAGCAACTATTGGACCATTGCATTAATCTCCCATGCAAGCAAAGTGATGCTCAAAAATTTTCAAGAACGACTCTAACCATACATGGAATGAGAAATCCCAGATGTTCAAGCTGGATTCAGAAAAGGAAGAGACACTAGAGATCATCCATTGTTTTCCACAATCCATACAGTTGAAAATTGTGCTATCTATAATCCACAAACTGATCTTCTGAAATTCTTTAGTATACACCAGTAAACAACATAAATTTGCAATATGATCTTTATGTATGGATGTACACTATGTATGAATGTGAAAATTGTACAATGAAGAAAACTGATAGGAAGAAAATTGATCTATTTGAAATGTGATGCTGGAGGAGAGTTTTACAGATACCATGGACAATCAAAAAAGACAAATAAGTGGGTTCTGGATCAAATCAAATCAAATTCTTCTACTCAAAAACTTAATTGGCAACCCTATCTAAAATTCATTCTTCTTGATTTAGGAAGACATCATAGGTAATATTTGCTAAAATAATCAAATTACAGCTTTTACTAAGGCATATCATGAAAGAATATTAAAGAGAAAGAGACTTATGGATGAAAGAATGCAGGAAAGGCCAACCCTTGGAGCTACATTAAAATTGATAAATGAAGTCCTTATTGAGGCAACACTAATAGCACATAATAATATAGGTAAAGTGATTCAGAATACATTAATTTAAAGATAAACATAATCATCAAGCTAAGAAAATATTGAAAAGGTAGTTAGGAATAATTAGTCTTAAATCAGATAGAGTTAGTCTTAAATTAGACAGGGCAGTCCAATTATAAAGCAAAACGTATCCTGGGGCAAAACTGATGTCTTGCTCCCAATGACAATGACTTGATGGCTGTATCCTGAGTTGGACAATGGAACTGGAAAAGTGCTTGATGACCTGCGATTGCCAGATGGGAGGGGCTATCAGATCTCTGAATAGCCCTGATTAAAAAGGTGGATGAGGGAAAGACGGAAAGGTGTGAATGAGATTAACTTCTTGGAAGACCTCTTTGTTTCACTTAAATGTTTCTCTGGGTCATGGAGGGGCCACTAGTCAATCTGACTCACCTTCTGGTAATTTTCCAACACCAGCTGGGGTTGGCATCTGTTCTACCATGCCAGAGAATGATCAGGGGTCTGGAGACTGAGCCCTACAAGGAAAGGCTGAGGGCCTTGGGAATGTTTAATTTGGAGAAGAGGAGATTGAGGGGGGACATGATTGCTTTCTTTAAAAATTTGAAAGGCTGCCATTTGGAGAAGGGCAAGGAGCTGTTCCAGTTGGCAGCAGAGGATAGGACTTAAAGCAACAGGCTTAAATTTCCTGCAGAAAGGTATCAGCTGGATATTAGGGAAAAAAATTTCACGGTCAGAGTAGTTCAAAAGTGGAATCAGCTGCCTAGGGAGGTGGTGAGCTCCCCTTCACTGGCAGTTTTCAAGAAGGCTGGATGAATATTGGTCAGGGATGCTTTAGGCTCATCTTGCATTGGGCAGGGGGTTGGACTAGAAGGTCTGTGTGGTCCCTTCCAACTCTGTGATTCTGTGTACTACATTATCAGACTCCATATGATTGCTAAACTTTCCTCTGTTCATTATTGGAAGAAAGCTAAGCAGAATAGGTAGGCTAAATCCTTGATTTTTTTCTAGCTAAGAGCCAAGCTACAAGTGACGCCTGACACAGGTTGGACACTTGTCAGCTTCCCTCAAGTTTTGATGGGAAATGTAGGCAGCCTGGTCTTGCGGCTGTAATGGAGAGCCAAGCTGTAAAACCAGGACGCCTACATTTCCCATCAAAACTTGAGGGAAGCTGACAAGTGTCCAACCTGTGTCAGGCGTCACTTGTAGCTTGGCTCTCAGATATCATTATATGTCCCACCTCCCCTCAATGCTGAGGTATAAGAACTGAAGGTTTGTGCCAAACCTGTGTTCTTTTAGGTAGGAAAATGGGGACTTA
Organism: Eublepharis macularius; assembly: GCF_028583425.1. Taxonomy (NCBI): domain Eukaryota; kingdom Metazoa; phylum Chordata; class Lepidosauria; order Squamata; family Eublepharidae; genus Eublepharis; species Eublepharis macularius. Next base: position 74,560,773 of record NC_072797.1, read on the forward strand.
ACTAAATGTTATAACACATTTCTTATATGGGTTTAGATAATGTTTCCATTCTGACTTAAAAAGAGTTCCAGACCACCTGCCTTACTAGAATGAGATTCTAATTAGAAACAAAGATCTGACCAAAAAGACCAAGGCCATTGGAGGGTAGTCCCTGAAGCCCCCATATTCTTTTCAAGATATTATTCTTTTCAGTAATATTTGATATTCAACACTATCAAATGCAGTTGACAGATCCACAAAAAGTAATAAGGATGCATTGCCTTTATTCCACTTGCAATCCAAGATCATCCACCAGAGCAAACAGAGCAGTCTCAGTCCCAAAAGCAGCTCTGACAAATGGGTCAAGGGCAGATGAAACATGCAGGTATATGTGAAGCTGCTTTGCTACCATCCACTCAGTCATGGCATCCTGTAATGGGAGTTTTACAACGGGCAAGATCTTCTTTTGCTAGAACTGTTTTCTCCCCTCAGTAAACGCCTTGCTACAATTTCCTTTAGAACTCTCATGAAGCTTCCTTCCACTAAAGAATAATTCTGGCAAGCAACGCTGTTAATTTATCTCTGCAAGATTTAAATTAGCAAGATGGGCAAAGATCTCATTTACAGGTAGTGGCTGTCCACATCAGTTAGGTAGCTCCAAACTATCTACATAAAATTGAGAAGCAGTAGCTGCTGACACTGCTGACAATGAATCTGTGGATAAATGGGGATCTAAGCTAGACTGGATCTGAAAGACTTCATAAACAAAGAATTTTTCAAAAGTATCTCAGTGTAGAACCAAATTGTCTTCTACAGTGAGCCAGACTGAAGTATTAACAGAGCACAAACAACCTTGAAATGTTAGGCTGGACAAGATTCAATTGATGCAATAGTGGTATATGGCGGAAAGTCTTATTTGCCAGCATAACTGCCATTTTGTAAACCTGAAAATAGCATATGCTATAGATTTTTTATATCTTACATCAAAAATGCAGAAGTTGTTCAGTTCTGTCGTACTGAAGCAGGGAGAGGCATGCCTAGAATAAGCTGGAGACTCTCATATCATATAGTACTAATATACCATGTCAGTTTCCCCACAGTCTAAAAATAGTATGATACTCACGGAAGGCTGCCAGCTTCCTCACATGATTTTTGACATCATCCATTTACAAAATGGAGGCAGGCAGTGATGATGATGCTTTCATGGTTGCCTGCCTCTGTATTGTAAACAGACGGCATCAAAAATTACACGAGGAAGCTGCCGGCAGCCTTTGTGAGTATTGTGCTATTTTTAGACTGTGGAGAAATGGCCCATTTTTGGAATTTATCCAAATATGGTTTAGCTATCACGCAGAACAAGTTCCTTAGAACTCAGTGTAAGAGTCAAAGTTCCCTTCTTCAGGTACAATTAGAAGTAGAAATATATAGCATTTTATCCAACCAGAAGGTGGGGGTGGGGTCTTTGAGACTGTGTCTGTGAATATACCTTGAAGAACATATAACTATTTTTGAAACTACCAAACTTAAGAAAAATTCTGAAACCAATATGCTGTATCAAAACTAGAGATGGGTATGAACTGAAAAAAGCCCGAACATGATGTTTGTTGTTCATTGCCATCCACGAACAGGGACTCACGAACAACCATGAACATGGCCCTGTTCATGAAAACGTTCATGGTTGGCTGTTTGTGGGGGCCAGCAGGCTCTCCTCCAGCCATCATCCAAGTCAAGATCCCTACTGCACCACTCCCAGAAACCTTACCTGAGCAGGCACCAGGAAAGCTACCAATAATAAATAATAGCTTAGCCCTAGAGCCCAGCAGCAGCCCTGGAACTTAAAGGGGTAGATCCCTACTGCACCACTCCCAGAAACCTTACCTGAGCAGGCAGCAGGAAAGGTACCAATAATAAATAATAGCTTGGCCCAGACCCTGGCAGCAGCCCTGGAACTTGAAGGGGTAGATCCCTATCCCACCACACACAAAGAAAATTCAAGCTCCAATGCACTCTATCAAAATGCCAACAGCAACTGTCTCTCCCTCTCCACTGTCTGCAAAGTCAGAGCTGGGAGCCCCCTCCCCCCTGCTATTTGTTCCCTTGTTGTAACAAATGTGGAGCTCCACACTTGAAAGGAAGACCTGCCTATCAAGCTAAATTGGGCTTAAATTGGGGTTTCCATGGTAACAGCAGGAGTTCAGACAATCCCTGCCTAAGTTGCCAAATGAATTGATTGCAGGTGCCAGACTGTCTGGTTTGACGAACAGCAATGAACAGCAACCAATGATGCTTGCAATGACCACCTGTTCATTTAGAATGGGGCCTTACAAACAGCTTGTTCGTGAACAGCAGATTGGGCTGTTTGTGGCTTTTTTTTGTTCGTATTGCTGTTCGTGCCCATCTCTAATCAAAACTCTGCAACCATCATGTTTATGTTCTTATAAATAAATTCCACTTCTGATTAAGCAAGAAAGGATCATTTTTACCCCACAGCCACCCCTATGCTCTGGCTGTTCTATTATATATATGTTCTGTCATATATCTATAACAAATCTTCCTATAATACCAGTTAAGCAGAAGAGATCTAAGGCAAAAGCAGTGAAAAACTTTTGGGAAACAACAAAATATAGGTCACACAGACAGGGCAAAATGCCACAGCTGATGTTAACAGTGGGATTCAAACTCGAAAGGAAAGGTGTTCTCAAGGTATAAGCCTGGCTAAAGTTGAAAACATCTGAAGCTCTGTGTGTGTGAAGAAAAAAAAGGAGTGTTGGTTGTTACCAGAGCCCTCCTGAGGTAAAAGCTTAAGGTAATGTAAGAAGGAGCTGCAAATAAAGGTCACAAAGTAAAGGCAGTTTTAAAACAAAACTAAAACATTAAATTAAGCAAAATGTATGAAGCAACCAAACACTAGGGGAAACACTCAGGGAAACTCAAAAGACTACTGGGACTTTTTGACATCCCTACTCGTTTCAGGGAGCATTTTAATAGCCTTCTATGTGCCTTCAACCATGATAATTCTCCATATTTGAGATTTTCTTCCTTCCTCACAGATGCTGCTGCTATCACAGTAACCATCTAGCTTTAATGATCCAGTTCTCTGGGAAAGGCTGGGGGCAACTGGCACAGTAGGGATGCCAACTTTTGAACTAGCATCAGTAAGTGAGTCTTTACTTACAGTGCAATCTGCAGCAATTAGTAGGTCATAATGCTTAGCTCCATGCCAGGAAAACTTAATGCTTGTGATTTCAGCATATTCTTTGTTAAAGACATGAGCAAGACAAGACATTTTTTCTAGCTTGTTGGCCAACTTAGCAAAAAAGTGGAGGCACATGGGTTTGATTCCCTAGTAAAATGCTGAAACCCTTTCATTGATGCTTCAGATGTGCTCAGGAAACAGCATCTGCGGTACTGGATCAAACAGCATTTACTGTAATCTTGCCATTTCTCTCTTCTAAAACAGATTTCATGGGCATGGGACAGTGCTTCAGGGAAATAGTACAAATGGTGCCAGAGGGGATGCTTTGTAGTTTTCATGTATATCCAACTCTGGTGCCAGCATTGACCAGTAACCACTGTACAATTTTCTGAGTATATCGAATACTACATTCATTTGTTATAAGTCTTCTGAAGGCATGCATGGCCGTCGTCACACGGGCTTTTATTTAGCGCTAAAATGGCGCTATTTCCCGGCAAACACCCACCTTATTCCAACACTGTAGCGATTTTCTCTCTTCTGCTTTGTGCTTGATAGTCGCGCTATTTTGTGCCTCAGTGTGAATGCCTCACATCGATGTATTTCGCCTGGCAACGTCCTATGCCCTCCCTTCAATCCCAGAATCCATTTCTTCCTGCGACTCCCCCCTTTTTAAATTTTATTATGTCCTTATAACGACGTAACACAATGCAAACTTTCTGCTGAAGTAAAAATGACTCAATCGCCATGGCAGAGTCTTCAACGATGGGGATCACGTCAGACAGGGATTTTTCTGTGGGCAAAGGGCTATTTATATAATTTCAAAGTTGGAAAAACAAAAGGGTTGTAATGTTTTACTCTAACGGAATGTTTATATGCTGTTATTCCGTTATAGCGGAATTAAATGCCAGAATAATTTTAAAAAGGGGGGGAGGAGCTGCTTCTGCGCGGTTAGAGAGAACAGAACAGAGTGCTTCGGTGTGGACAGCTGGTGGCGCGAAGAGCCGTTAGGTGACCCAAAGAAACGTTACTGTGCCGATAACAGGTAGGACGCTATATGCTGTAAATTTAACGGAAGAGATGCCCGTGTGATGATGGCCCATGTTAGTCTAAGTAAAGACAAATTGGCACAGCTGAATTTGTACCAGAATTTAATAATTTATGTACACATACTTCACCCTTGTAAATCAAGATGACACATATGTTCACCTACACACTTTAGAAGCAGTCAAATAGAAAATGTTCTACAGAAACTGCTACTAAATATAAAATAAAAAACAATTCCAAAAGACAATCTCTAGTTTTTGCCTTCTCATTGCTGAAATTCTGGGGCTGAAACTATGCCATTATGCTAGTTTCCAGTAAGTATGACAAACTGTTCTAATTAAGCCACTTTAATGTAACAACTTTATGGAAAACATATGTGAAGCCAAATGTGTTTTAAAATTAGTTTTCTATTGCTCTTTTGTACAAATGAGCAAATTTCAATTAATATGGTTATGAAAAATTAGAATACTTAGAACTTGGTACATTGCAACAAAAATGAACAATAGTGATAAGTAATGCAGTAACAGTATGCTGTATCTTATAATTTTAAATTCAACAATTAGATCTATTTTAACTAGTTTTTTGTAATTGGGGGGGCCAGCATGGTGTTTAATGTGCAACTTTTCAATTTGCCGCATTCAAAGGCAAAGGATTAAAATTCAGAGCTTTTAGTTTTATGTGACAACACATATGTTTAAATGTTCCTTTGTTGATATTTCCACCACAAATCCTTTTAAGGATTTCAAGTTTGTTGGCTGTCATGTTAAAAAGCCAACCCTCATTTATTTGTGGTAATTACTCTCATTATAATAACACTCTAAATCTGAGAAAAGAGAGATTTGCTTTGGTTGTACATCAATTGACCTGATTTGCTGCCACAAAGCAAAGGAATTCAGAACATAGAGAATTTTTATTAACTCATTCAATTTTATTTAACATCTTCTTGTATATAAATTCTCTTATTTCTGATTCACTGTTCAAGAAAGTGCAAGAGTTTGGTTATTTTTTAATATACAGCGATGGTTATTTTTCCATAGCTGTGGTTTTTACATGGCAGAAACAACAGCTATTTAAATAGCTAGTAAAGGTATTTAAAAACCAAATCAAATTTCCGTAGAAATTTAATACATTCAAAGGGCAAGGCTGCTCTGCTCCTCATGGTTTTCTGTTTTGTGCATCTGTTCACTATGTAGGTTAAGACTAGCCTAGAAGTAAAGGACACTGGTTAAAGATGTGAAGGCCTGGAGATATCTAGAAAGAATTTTTTTATTTGAATTTTGGGAAGCACTGAAAACACCCCTGTGTATGGAAGTTGCCATTTAAGGCAAGGGTTCTAGTAAGAATGGCTCAACTGTGGTTCATTGTTGTAAGCGTTTGCAGGCTCTGGCCTAACCTAAAATGTGCTGGCTAAGCTGATCAACAACACCTTCAAACAGTCTCTGAGTTCTCCAGTTATTTGACCTTGGAAGACTGTCTCAGAGAGCCTCTATCTGTCCTTAGATGTTGTCAAGGAGTTCCAGACCCCTGGGGCCCAGCCCAGCTCAGGGGAAGGGACACAGGCTGCCTAGAAGGTCCTGTTGCAAATAGCAAACCAAGTAAGCTGCCACCAGCTCCCCAATCTATCCCTAGGCTAAGGAGTTAGGGAGCAAAGCTCCAGAGCCTATTAGGGAATTTAGCCAAAGCAAAGTCTACCTTGCGAGGATAAACTTACAGGCAGAGTTCACAGCAAAAGAATAGTTGTTTGGTAGGTGGATCTCAAGCACACATAGGGTGAATTCAACAAAGGTTTTATAGCAATGAGGCTTCAGAGTCTTAATAACCCACACAAGATAAAAATATAAAGGTTTATTAATTCCAGGTGCAGGGTTATCACACACAAGACAAAAAGTGAGTACAAACAAACAAAAACCTACAGCAGTAAGCTCTACATACCACAGTAAATTCTTAGGAGGCAAAGCAAGTTGGTTTCTCAGTTGTAGCAAGCAAAAGTCCCACAAAACAGCAAGGCAAAAGATGGAGCTTCAGTCCTTCTCAACAAATAGAGCCAGAAACAAAGCAAAAGAGCATAGGCAGAGGTCTAAGGTAGACACTCAACATAAGCTTCTCCATGTTGGTTAACTGCCGGTTTATATTGGTTCAAGCTGGAACCAAAGTGAGGCAGGCCTAACCACACCCGCTCCCAACCTGACCACATCACCTGACAAGTACGCAAAGGGACATGTGGAAAGTCTGCAGCTCTTGGCACACGACCCCAAACTACAGGTGTGAAGTTAATTACCAATTAGCTAGTAAGAACAGCTTATCTTGACTCAAGGACAGAGCATACATAACTTCCTGCTAGCAAAAGTGAAAAGCCTCTCCAAAAGGGGGGAGGGAATTTCTCCAGCCAAGGAAGCCTCCAACCTAGCTCTCAAAAGGGCTTCCTATAGTCTTAAACATTTTTTTCTTTACAGATGTTCTCACAGCTGTAATGCTAATTAACAGCTTGGCCCTGATTGGCTCTTGAGTGATGAATGATGCACTGAGTTCTAGGAAAGATGGCTTCTCAGCTCACCCCCCAAAAGCCCTTCACTTTTCTTTCTGCCTTGGCATATATTCATGCTAGAGTACCTAGACATGGAGTAGCACACAATCTACCAGGTGGGTAAGATGAACAAGAAATGGGTGCCAACCAGAGATGCTTATGGTGGCAAGCAAATAAGTTTTTAGATAGGCAGATTTTTAGATAACTACAGTAAATTGTTTTATGTCCATTGCCTGTGGTGAGTGCTTTATGGTTTGCCACATTCCTTAAAGCTAATAAATATAATTTTATTTAAGCTGAATCTGGAATTTGTATCTTGAGAGGCATGGGTACACCTCAGAATGAAACCAGAGAAAGCCAAGGCCTTGGGAAGGTAAAGCTTTCAATCTCACAAAGTAAAAGTAAAGTGGGAAGGTAATTTTTTTAATCTCACAAAGTAAAAGGAAAGCGTGTCCTGCTTACCTAACTGATGGAGTAGCTGTTATCACCCAAAGCAGGAGGTTTGGGGTGGCTATTCCTATACCCTGTGAAATATTTTCTCCTTTAGGATGACTGAAATGCTTTTTAGGATTTACTTTTTGCTTTTTAGGATTTACTAACTAAAATGTGTAGAATGTCATTACTGTGAACCTTTTATTTCATACTAACACCAGAGCCCATTGCATGAAATAATACAACAGGCTCTAGCTGTGGGGACTTGGGAGGGCCACACCAAAGACTGCGTGCTGGGCCACCACACAACCTGCCCCATCGCCCTGTCCACCCTGTGCCCTGATGGGCTGCTGTGCCAGGCCAGGCCACTGCACTGGGCCTTCCTACTGCTTCTGCTGCTGCTCAAAAAATAGGCTCTAGAAAACGGCTCCTGTGCTGTGCAGCAGGTCAATTTGGGTCCTGAATGGGTCTGATTCAGCCTCAAATGGGCCAAAATCAGCCTGCTGCAGAGTGCAGGAACACTCCAGGGCCCATCACACCACCCCAACCTTCTCAGGGTCTGCTGCAGGTCTGCCACCATACTGGGCTTCGCTGCTGCCACTGCTGCTTCCCCGCTGCCTCTGTGGCCCCTCAATGGCCTGGTGCAGGCACCAGAGATGCCCAGTGCAGCTCTCCCAAGGCCCCACAGTGGCTGCAATGGTGCACCAGACTACATCGACAACTCACCTTTTATCTTGGTGCAGGCACACCTGCAGGGGACTCAGTACACCTGCGCCAGGATAAAAAGTGAATCGTCACCAATATGGCTCAGCTTTTATGTAGTAGGATATTCTTTGTTGCCTCTATTCTTGGTTTATTTCTTCTGTGGTATTTTACACTATTTATCTTTTATACCATTTGTATGCAATTAATGAAAATAACAATAAAAATGTAAAATTAACAAGAAAGAAACAGAACATGTAAACAAACTGATGAAAAACTAAATACTCATAGTTTGATTTGGACATAGGTTGTCAGGTCCCCTTACCCTCCTGGAATGATGGGGCGGGGGGTGGGAAGCCCAGCAGTCACTTTGTTAGACCCCTTGTGCATACTCACAGTATGCATGTGCTCCTGGCATGTGATTCCAGGAGTGGCGTCATTGTGCCCTTGGACGCATGCCTACTATGCAGTGGCTGGGGAGGTTTTTTGCCTCCCCAGCCCATTCCCCAGAGCCTTTTCCTCCCACTGGCCAGGTGAGTGGCGTTGGGGGGCAGAAGCTGGGAACAGGCGATCCCTCACTCCCACCAGGGAACAGGCAGCCCTAAGAGAAAAGTGAAAATGAAACAGATTTTCAAGCTAAAACAGCGGGGCTGAAAATTTAATATCTCTAGAGACAAAAAAAAGGGCGGGGGGACAGTTAGTACACAGCCATTCTGTATTAAAGCTTTCATAGCACTCTCTGGTAGCTATATTTGTTTCCAAAGACAAGTGTGTAACAGTACAAAAACTCTCAGATTCTTGGAAACCAATAATAGAAATGCTATCAATGGAAAAGCCTCTGGACTGAAGAGTTAAGTTTCTGGGGTCTGAGGCTCTGCCCCCAGACTTAGCAGGAGGAGGGGAGGGGAGACAGCCAGACATCCACCGCTCAGCTGTTCAGACAGACATCACAGACCTGCCATGCCCAGCAACAGAGAAAAGAGAAGGAACACCCAAGCCCCAGAGAGTCAAACAGGGCAGGGGGAAGCCAGCTAGCCCCACCCTCCAGTGGGAGACTAAGAGCCCCGACAGGAGGAGTAAGAACAGCCAGGGGGAGACCAGGGCAGAAGGAGAAGGCACAAGAGATAGGGACAGCCAACCATCAGCCAGACAGCAAGTTTACCGGCAGGGCAACAGAAGCAGCACAGGGCCACACCCCAACCTGCAAACAGGAAGGAAGGGAATAATAGGAACCAGCTGAGACTGGTGGAAGCTCCGAACAAAGGAGGCTTGGCAGCCAACCAGGAGAGCTCAGCTGTAGCTGCCCAAAGCAGCCAAACTAGCTACCCCAGGTGCAGCTGCTTGAGGCAGCCAAGGCCAATGCTAGAGGGCAAAAGAGGGGTGTGGCTGGCAGGTGGGGCCAGGAATGAGGGAAAGGATATAAGGGAAGTCCACCCACAGGGCGGGGTGGCTTGTTGTGTAGGAGTGTGGTGGAGTGGAGGAGAGAGAACGAACGAACTAATGAACGAATGAACAGCGGAGAGGAGGTGGAGGAAAGAAGACGAAGAGGAGGAGGAGGAGTAAGACCGACAGTTGGATGGGGACAGCTGTCATGGAAGGCAGCCGGGACAATGTCAGGTTGAAGGGACCTGCAAGTGGACTGAGAGGGTGTGAGGGTATACCCCCCTCCTTCCACAGAGTGGGATCCCACAGATTCCCTGAAGGTCCTTTAAGGCTGAAGTCAGGCATGCTGATGTCTCACAGGGTGGTGCCCTTGGAGGAACCTGACATTAAGAAAATGCTAACGATCTGCACTGCACTTTTCCTCTAGAAAACTAAAGTCATATTATAGTTTTTTTTAAAAAAAAAAATCTGAAATAAGCTCTTTATGGAACTTTGTCCCTGGATTTAATTAGTACATTTTTACTCCATCTTTTTTTCAAGCAGATCAGTGTGGCATATATGGTTCTCTTTTCTTCTCCATTTTATTGTCACAACAACCCTGTGAGGTTGGTTAGGTTGAGACAGAGTGACTGGCCCAAAGTCACCCATTGAATTTAAGGGCAAGTGGGATGTCCTTATCCAACAATCTAACCACTACACCATACTGGCTTGCACATTGTCTTTGTTTTTGTTTTTATAAAAATTTTTATTGGATTAGACACATATAAAATTTATTACAATCACATTCCCTTAAATTTTCCAATTCTAACCCCCTCCCTTCCCCCCCCTTTTGTTGACTTCCAACAGTTTTCCAACCCCTTGTCTATTCTCCCTCTACTCATTTCAAACTTATTGTACTTATTATAATATACTTTCAAACTCTTCTAAGCTTTTCTATAGTAACATAGTGCTATCTCTAATTTCCTTCCCAAATGGGTAAAAGTATGACAATCTTAACTTATCTTTTTCAATAATAATAATAATAATCATTTTGGTATTCTGTACTCTATCTTACTCTTTCTAAGTACTTCAAAATGGGACAAACAATTTGTCCCTCTTTATGCATAACTTCACATACTTCTATAAACATTGCATACATTTATTATAAATCAATCAATTTGACTTGTACTCTATGTGTTACTCTTTACTTTCTTTTACATGTCTTGTCCTTTTTGATTAACTAAGTTCTCCATTATAAAACTACACAACAAACCATTCATGTACACATTCAACAAAAGTCTATCAATTAGACCTATATTATGTATGCTAATGTATATTAATTCTCCATTGTACAGTTATCTGCTTACTTAAAAAAAATTAATTAAATTCTATCCTTATAATCCTTATAATAGTAACACTATTAATACCCAACTATTCATACTAATCAAATAAAATAATTGCTTAGAATTTTTTCACCTTACTCTCTCCCCCCGGTATAGTCACTCCCCTCTCCTTTTGTTATATTTCAGTAATTATCAAACTGCCACAGTCCTCCCACCTCCCATTTTTTCACCAAATATCGTTTCAGCCTCTCCCAGTCCGTGTTAAACTGTCCCGGGTCAAGGTCTCTCAATTTTCTTGTCATTTTATCCATCTCCGCCATGTACAGCAATTTGTAAATCCAGTCCTCAATAGTTGGCACTTCTTGTACTTTCCATTTCTGCGCATATAAGAGTCTAGCTGCTGCTGTCATGTAAAATAACAATGTCCTGTGTTGTGCTGGAATATCTTCCATTCCCAAGTTCAGTAGTAGGAGTTCTGGGTTCTTATTAACTTGAAATTGTAAAATCTCACTCATTACTCTTATTATTTCCCCCCAGTACTGCCTAGCTACCTCACAAGTCCACCACATATGATACAGAGATCCCTCATGCTTTTTACATTTCCAGCATTTATTAGATGTATTCAAGTTCCCTAGCGCAATTTTCTTTGGTGTCAAATACCAACGATAAATCATTTTGTAGAGATTCTCTTTGATACTGGTGCATGTCGTAATCTTCAATGTATTTTTCCACAAATATTCCCACGCCTCCATTGTTATTTCTTTATTAAAATTTATAGCCCACTTCACCATTTGCACTTTAACTACTTCATCTTCCGTATACCATTTTAACAGTACTTTGTATATCTTAGAGATTTCCTTTTTTTCTTCTTGTAGAATTGCTTTCTCTAAATCTGAGTTCTCCATTCTTATCCCTCCCTTCACACAGTCCGAGTAGTAAAGATCTCTAACTTGTCTATATTGAAACCAGTCATAATTTGGAGACAACTCTTGTTGCGTCCTTATTCTTATTTTAGAAAGTTCAATTCGCGTTATCTCCTTGTACGTTAAGCACTGTTGTTCATTATCAACCGTTCTCGGATCTATTACTTCATATGGAACCACCCAGGAGGGGATTCCTTCTTGCAAGTAGTCTTTGTACTTCTTCCAAGTTGAGAAGAGGCTTCTCCGAATGTAATGGTGCAAAAACATAGAATCTGCTTTTACTTTGTCATACCATAAATATGCATGCCATCCAAATAATTTTTTATATCCCTCTAAGGCCAGCAGTTTGCGATTTTTCAGCTTCATCCAATCTTTCAACCATACCAAACAAATTGCATTGTAGTAAAGTCTCAAATTGGGCAATTGCATTCCACCTCTTTCCTTTGCATCCTGTAATACTTTCATTTTCACTTGAGGCTTCCTGCCTGCCCACACAAACTCCGATATTTTCCTCTGCCATTTGTCAAACTGCTTAGAGTCCCTAATGATTGGTATTGTCTGTAACAGAAACATCACTCTTGGCAACACATTCATCTTAACTACTGCAATTCTTCCCAACCATGACAAGTTCAATCTATTCCATTTAATCAAATCCTGCTCTATTTGAGTCCATAATTTCTCATAATTATTCTTGAATAGATCTATATTTTTTGCAGTCAGTTCAACTCCCAGATATTTCACCTTATTTGTTACTTCACAGTCTATTAGTTCCATCAATTGCTGCTGTTTTAACTTAGTCATATTTTTGCATAATATCTTTGATTTCTTTTTGTTTACATAAAAACCTGCCAAGTCTCCAAATTCTTTAATTTTTTCTATTACCTTAGGCATGTTTTCAATTGGATCTTCCACAATTAACATTATATCATCTGCAAATGCTCTGACCTTGTAGGAAAAGTCTTTTATCTTTATTCCACGGATTGCATTGTCTTCTCGAATCTGTATCATTAAAATTTCCAAAACCAAAATAAACAACAGTGGAGACAACGGGCAACCTTGTCTAGTACCTTTGCCAATAGTCAGTTTTTTAGTCAACTCGTCATTCACCACAATTGCTGCACTCTGGTCTCTGTAAATTTCTTTCACTACTCTTTCTCCCATTTGTAGCTGTTCCATAGTGGCAAACATAAAGTCCCAGTTCAAATTGTCAAATGCTTTTTCAGCATCTACGAAGAAGAAACCAACCTCCTTATCACAACGCCTATCGTAGTATTCAATAGCATTTATAACTGTCCTTAGGTTGTCTCTGATTTGTCTGTTTGGTAAAAAACCTGCTTGTTCTTCCCCAATAACTTCGGATAGCCATCCCTTTAGTCTCTCTGCCAAGACCTTCGCAAAGATCTTGTAGTCATTGTTAAGTAAGGAAATAGGTCTATAGTTTTTAACATTAGTCAAGTCCTGTCCTTCTTTAGGGATCAATGATATATTAGCTTCACTCCAGGTATCTGGAATTCTTTGATCTCTCAAAACACCATTGATCACTTCTTTTAGAAATGATGCCAGCTCATTGACCATTACCTTGTAAAATTTAGCTGTAAGTCCGTCAGGTCCCGGCGCCTTCCCCAAATTTGTTGACTGTATTGCTTTCCTTATCTCTTCCTCTGTTACTTCACTGTTCAATTTAGCTCTCCAATCGTCCGAAATTACTGGAAGCTTAATTTTCCCCAAATATGTTGCTATTGAATCTTTATTCACTTCTTTTTTGTCATACAATTTAGCATAAAATTTATAGAAAGCTCTACTTATAGCAGTCTGTTCCAGATGCACTTTATTGTCCTCACATATTTTATTAATTGTCTTTTTCTCCTTTCTCTTCTTCAATTGCCATGCCAAATATTTCCCAGGTTTATTTGCACCTTCAAATGACTTTTGATTCATTCTTTTAAGATTCCATTCCAATTCTTTATTATTCATTGCCGTCAACTGCTCTTGAAGGATTTTAATATCTTGATAGATTTTCTTTTTCCCTGGTCTTTTCTTTAATTGTATTTCTTTTGCTTTTATTTCTTCCATAATCTCTTGTCTCTTCTCCTCTCTTTTCTTTCGAGCTCTTCCATTTAATTCCATTAGTATGCCTCTAATTACTGCTTTATATGTATCCCATACCTTGTTGGTTGGTACTTCTCGATTCATGTTATGCTGTATGAAGAATTTAGTTTCCCTTCTCAACATCTCCATATTTTCTCCCTCTTGTAACAAGTCCTCATTTATTCTCCATCCTTTCCTCTTAATTCTTTTTCCAAACTTCCACATTACTGGGTTATGATCTGAGCCTACCATGGACATTATTTCTACATCCTTAGTCCAAAGCACTAAATCTTTTGAGGCCCAGATCATATCGATTCGTGATAGGGTAGAATGCCTTGCGGAGAAAAATGTATAATGTCTACCTGTGGGATTCTGCATTCTCCACACATCTTCCAGAGTTTCCTGTTGCATTAATGCAAAAAAAGTCTTTGGTAATAGTCCTCTTTTCTTTTGTGCAGTTACTGATTTTTTGTCTTGTTCTAAATTTGTAACTCCATTGAAGTCTCCTGCAAGGATTATCTGATCATAAGAGAGTTCATCTAAATGCTTCCTTAAATCCTCAAAGAAGCTCTCTTTTGCTCCATTTGGTGCATAAATTCCAATCACCAACACTTTCTTTAAATTCCATGTACATTCCACTGCTATAAATCTGGCTTCCGCATCTCTAATCATTAGCTTTGGCTGTAGCTCCTCTCTTATATATAATACCACTCCCCTTTTTTTCTTTTTTGAGGCCGCTACAAACTCATTGCCCAACTTGCCCAATTTAAGATATTTTACATCCTGATTTCTAATATGGGTCTCTTGCAAGCACACAATATCACATTTTTGTTTTAATAGCCAGTGGAAAATACTTTTTCTCTTATTAGGTGAATTAAGTCCATTTACATTCCAAGATAGTACTTTACACTCCATATTCATAGCCTTGTTGTTGGTAAGTCTTTTTCATTGTCTCTCATAAACTTTTCCATCTCAAATTCAGATCTGATGCGCTTTTTCACTCCTCCGAATTCAAAGGATATCCCCTCCGGTAATTCCCATCTGTATCTTACTTTCATGTCCTTCAAATTCTGAACTAAGACTTTATATTTTTTCCGATCAAGCAGCACCGATCTGGGTAACTCTTTCATGATGATAACCGTCTTGCCATCAACTATCAATGGATCTTGAAACTGCTTACTCACTATCATTTCTCTTGAATTCCTTGTCGTAAATTGCACAATCACATCCCTTGGTAATTTCCTCTGGGTTGCCAATCTGGAATTTATTCGATACACCACATCAAGGATAGCCACAACCTCCTCCTCCTCCTTTCCCAGGTATTCAGCTAACACCTCTGTAACCTGTTCTTGTGCTGTCTTTCCATCTATTTCCGGCAAACCTCGAAACCTCAGCTGCTTCTCCATGTACTTACTCTCCGCAACTGCCATCCTTCCCCTCATCGCTCTCATATCCGTTCGTTGCGTCTCTGTAAGATTCTCCACCACCTTCTCGACTACATTGACTTTTTGCTGCGCTGCTTGCAAGTCATTTTGTATTGTTTCCATTCCCTTCTTTACTTCTGCCAATTCATTTTTTACTCTCTCTTTAACATCTTTGACTTCCCTCACCAACTCCTGTTTTGTCTCCTTCAATTCCTTTAACATTTCCAGAAATTTTTTATCCAGGTTCTCAATAGCCGTTTGCCACTCTTTTTTCGACATCGTGGGGCTTGATTTACCTCGCTCCCACGAGTCTGCACGTTTCCTTAGCTCCGTGGCGTTTAAATTTATGTCCCTCTAAATTAATTTGACTGTCCCGATTCTTAAAAAAAGCAAAGGATGTTTCAAGAAGTCCAAAATGTCGGGCGTCTTTTCTCTATGGTTTTTCTGTAGTCTTTTTGCAATCCAAGATGTCCTACTTCCTCTCCTGTTGAAGTCAAAGTCCTTCCCTTTTCAAAAATGGCGATTCCCTTCTTCCTGTCTCCAATAAGGGTCGTCTCTCTCCAGCAGCTCTATCACTGTGACGCACTTCCTGTTTCCTGTCTCTCCACTGCAGCTCTCGCGATGATAGAAATTTTCTCACAGCCTGCTATCACTCTCTGACCACAGGTATGAAAAACAATTGTCCAGTTTCTTTAATAGCTTCATTTAACTTAGTCCTTTTTCTAAACTATTTCTTGCCGAGTCTTCCCCTCATTATATTCCGTCTGTTGCAGTTTAAAGTTTCACTTTAAAAGTTCGTTACTTTAAGCAATCCATCCCAATTCGAGAGATAGTGATCTTTACCTTTTCAAGCGTCTTTCTGGGTTGTAATCACTGCTTCGATCTCAATTTCTTTTCCACCTACTTTTCCCCTGTTGAAGCTTGGGCATGTAGGTCTTATGCCAGCCGCACTGGCCCCGGTTCTGCCGCAGAGATTTTAGCCGACCTGTCTTAGGGTGGGACCTCAAGGGACGAGAGAGAATCCTTAACGCAGAACCCCCCCTCGCCCGAGATCGACGCGCCCTGAGGTCTTTGAGCGTTCTTTGCCTGTTCTCCGCCTGAGAGCAGGTGGCCGGGGGCTATTTGTGCCCCTCCGGCCGCTGAAACGGCAGCCCGGTCAGCTCTGCACTTAGAGCTGCATTAGACCTCCATGGATCCCAAACCATTTTATTGTCACAACAACCCTGTGAGGTTGGTTAGGTTGAGACAGAGTGACTGGCCCAAAGTCACCCATTGAATTTAAGGGCAAGTGGGATGTCCTTATCCAACAATCTAACCACTACACCATACTGGCTTGCACATTGTCTTTGGATGATATGAAAAAAACTAATTACAACTCCAGCTTTATGTGATTAGTTAGCAATCTGCTTTGACTTCACTATGAGAAAAATTAGAATTTTTCATTCATACATAAAATGTTCTGTGAAGAATATTGATAAATAAATCATTATGTAGGCCCCAGATTCCTAATTAAAAGGATTCCATGTTTGGGCCATCAGTATCGTGTGGCATAGGAAGCATGTTTATAGGTGGTTGTGAGCTCGTTCTGCTGGCTGGTGTGTGTGCAGGAATGAAAATAATAGACACATACACTTGGTTTTATATTTAGAAAAGAAATAAAGAGTTCTTTATTGCAGGAACTCCATACTCTGATAGGAAAGGAGGAGAGATAGATTCTAACTATCTATCTAGTTTAAGGATGGACATGGATTGCAGGACAAGGCCTGCATCCATGCTGCCAAGATGGAGGGAGGAGAAGGAGAGAGGCGTTGCTTGGAACAAAGCCAGGAAGAGAAGGAAAGAGAGGGAGGAAGTCTGGAGGAGGAAATCCTGAGAATAGCAATCTTCATATTAAAGGACAGTCAAAGCAGTAAACAACAGTAAACAGAGTGCCCTGATCTGACTCTTTGGTTTGTCCCCCTCTGAAACCTGAGAAGAGGGACAGCGCTGGATTCCTCCTGTTCCAACACCCCCTCTCGGTTATCTGAGTATTGTTGAATTTTTAAAATAGATTTTCATATAGCTGATAGGACAACCTCAAACATTTAGATTTCATTATGTATTAACCACAAAAAAATTTGGTTCACAAATATTGCAAGAGATGCCTTGAATTACATATAGCTCAACAATTATACTAACCAAGTTTGTAGCCAGAATCTATTTTACTGGTCATTATTATGAGAATAAGCAAAACAATGAACTTGTTTGATGTTCACGCTATGTCTTCTAAAGGTGTATGTGCTGAAAGAAGCTTCTTCAGAAAGATTACCATTATATTTCTAGGCACACAAACAGATGCTGAATGTTAAGAAAAATAATCTCCCTATTGCCTTGACAGTATGGATTATTTGTTTGGTAATCACTGTCCCCACAATGGGTGACCCATATTATCATACTTTTGGATAACAGTATCAGCTATTGGCATGTTTCCTCCAATTTTTCTGTGCTTTCCCAATCTAGTTACTGAGACATGCATGTCTCCAGGTTTTGTTTTGGAAAAAAATATACCAGTTTCTACCTGGTATGAGTTCTGGATCTCACTGGACTTCAGATTGTGAGTAGTTTGCACCCCCCTCCAAATTCTCATTTTACTACATGTCCTTCTCTGTCCCACATGAGTGCAGTAACTTTCATTCCAGTAGGTAGTAACTGGGTATTGGGTGCTTGGTATTATTACTGCTTAGATTTGGTTATTCTTCTGTCCCAAGATTGTATAATTGCTACCCTAGTCGGAATAAAGAGGCAGACACCAAGTTGGATCTAAGGGCCACTTTATTAACTATATACATCAACCATAAAACACACAGCGGCAAGGGCCTAAAGTGGTACAGGTCAGGCCACGTGCTCCATCATGGACTTCCGCCCTGACCTGTCTGGGCGAGCCCCAAAGCCCCGGGTGCGACCCATCCCCAGGATGGCGCGGACTCGGCCGGCCAGGCAATGTGGTCACCCCCCTCTTGAGCTCCTCACACCTCAGCCGTATAGCAGTGAGGGAAGGACTCGCAAGCTGGGGTTTCCAAAGGCAGCCTGCCCTGGACTGGCAGCCGTCAAAGCAGTACCATCCACACAGGCAGGCCCCTCTTCCCGCTAAAAGGGGGAGCGCCAAGGGTGCTCACCGGCCCGCACCCTATCTAACCCAAAACCTGCCAGACATGCCTAACTAGCACCACCCTAAGCCAAATCCTCAATCCCAAACATTGGTGCAAGGTAGGTAAAAAAAACCCCTTATCCGCAATGGCCAATTAGGGAAAGGAGGAAAAAATTCCTACCTGACTCTGTACACAGCAGCCGGCTAATCCTGCACCAATATAGGGAGAGGAGGGTGGGCCGAGCAGCAAAATGCGACTGCAGCTGGGTCAGGGTGGAGCAGCCTCTGAGGCTCATGCTCTGCCCCGCCCAGCCAGGCCAAACATGGAAGGAGGGGAGGGGGAGGTGCTGCCTCCCTCCTTCCAGGGCAGCAATAACGGCACCCGGCTTTACAGTGAGCTCGCCAGCCGGGTAAGTGCCGCATTGCTACCCTAGTCGGAATAAAGAGGCAGACACCAAGTTGGATCTAAGGGCCACTTTATTAACTATATACATCAACCATAAAACACACAGTGGCAAGGGCCTAAAGCGGTACAGGTCAGGCCACGTGCTCCATCATGGACCTCCGCCCTGACCTGTCTGGGCGAGCCCCGAAGCCCCGGGTGCGACCCATCCCCAGGATGGTGCGGACCCGGCCGGCCAGGCAACGTGGTCACCCCCCTCTTGAGCTCCTCACACCTCAGCCGTATAGCAGTGAGGGAAGGACTTGCAAGCTGGGGTTTCCAAAGGCAGCCTGCCCTGGACTGGCAGCCGTCAAAGCAGTACAATCCACACAGGCAGGCCCCTCTTCTCGCTAAAAGGGGAAGCGCCAAGGGTGCTCACCGGCCCACACCCTATCTAACCCAAAACCTGCCAACGCCAAGGCCAAGCCTCTGCTTAGGCCTTGGCGCCCCACTGGTAACCTAAGGCCAGCTGTAGCCCTTGCTGCAGATCTTCTAAAAAGATCTGATTGCCCTCTTCCGACAGGTGCACCCCATCGCCTCTGTAGAGGCCTGGCAACCAAGCCCTGATCCGAGGGTGTGGCAAATACACTCCCAAACCTCCTTCCAATGCTTTCTGAATAGCCCGATTGGCCTTCGTCGTTGCCCGTTCAATGGCTTGACGACTCCCAGCTTCCCTCCATACGAAACGAGGAATCATCGCTGACCATATCAACAAGACCCCTGGCCAGCGACTAGCAATAAGGCGCAGATCAGACTGGGCCTGAGCAGACAGGGCCTTGCCCTGTAACATCCCCAAATCATTGCCGCCCAAGTGTATAACTAGGATATGGGGGGGCTCACGCCGCCCCATTCCAAACAACAGAGGCAAGAGGCCTGACCATCTGAGGCCACGGCGACCTTGCCACTCAACCATTGCCTTTTCGCTCAATCCAAGCTGGGACCCCACCGACGTCCGTCTTGCATGATGGGCCGCCCAAAAACCATAACTGTGCCTGCAGATCAGAATCCGTTGCTTGACACCACATCCTCCAGCACCTAAGAAAACAGCCAGTTAACAACGTTCAACATGGGAAAGAGGATGAACATAAGAACGGTAGGCAGTGGATCTCCACCTACCCACCCGCTGAATTGTCTACAGGATACCCCATAGCCGCTGCAGTAGATGCAGCCCCAATACGAAATGAGTGGGTACAGAAATTCACACCCTCCAAACCTAGCCGGGACAAAGCACGCTTTGTCACTGCCCAAAATTGGTAACGAGTACGAGGAGCACCTCCTTGGTGCAAAAACAAATAACCGTCCCGAGTTCCTCGCACCCTCAGATATCTACTCAAAGCCTGAACAAGGCACAACTCTAGGTCGGCACATCGGCCCAACCGAACCACGGCCCCTTTCTTCTGCTGATCAGTCTTAGACCACCTGATTGTCAGTGTAACATAATCCCCCTCAAACTTCAAGTCCCCAGCCATCAACGCACGACCAGAGTCATCCTTCCCAGAGCGAGCCACAAGCTCACTCACCCGTAATGCCCCCAAAAAGGCTGCCAAAGCGAGTGCATGAAAAAGTGTCGCTTCATACCTTGAGCTACACACCTTCTTCCACACAACCTTCCGCCCTTTAAGCACAGCTGGAGAGATGGGTTCACGAGAATCGACACTCTTGGCGCTCTCCCTGGCCCATCCCTCCAGCATTTTCCTTACCCGGAAATTGCCCGTGGCCTCAGGCAATCCCCAGGCTTTACTAATGAAGGCCAACGCTGCCAACTGTCCCCTAATTGACCTAACGGCTAACCCCCTACCTTTTTGCCAGATACAAAATTGGAGAACATGCTCCACCGGCACCGGCCAGCGATCAGCCAAACCTGCCGCTTTCCTAAACTCCCCCAACTGGCCTACCGCTCTCCGGTATGCTCTTCGCGTGCTGGGTGCAATGGCTACTTGAATAGCTCGGTACACTTCGGTCTCCCAAGCCGCCACAGCTCTGGTGGCATCCGAGTTGGCTGCCAATCGGCCTCCGGAGCAAGCATCCAAAAATGCTCCATCTGTAGGCGAGACAAAGCGTCTGCCAGACCATTGTCTACCCCAGGAACGTGCCTGGCCCTAAACATGACATTCAGCCGCAGGCACTGAAAAGTAAAATCCCTCACTAACAGCATAACCCTGGGGGACCTGGAGGACAATGAATTAACCACTTGCACCACCGCCTGGTTTTCACACCAGAAGTGTACCGTGTGGTTAGCAAGCTCTTGCCCCCACAAATGAACCGCCACCAATATTGGAAAAAACTCCAAAAAGGTGAGATCCCTTACCACCGCAGATGACCGCCAATCAGGCGGCCATTGCTCCGCACACCAATGCCTCCGGAAGTAAACTCCAAAGCCAGTGGATCCCGACGCATCAGACATCACTTGAAGCTCAGCCTCGAGCAGAAGCACCTCCCGCCAAAGAGAGACCCCATTAAAGCCAGAGAGGAAGGATTCCCACACCTCTAAATCAGCCTGCATACCCTTGGAAACTCTCAAGCGATGATGGGGGGCCCGCAAACCAGCCATCGCATCACATAAGCGACGCAGAAAGGCCCTACCAGGCGCTACAGCCTTACAGGCGAAATTAAGGTAACCCACGAGCTGCTGCAGCTCTACTAGGGTGACCTTATGCTGGTGCCTCATCCTCACCACCCGAACCTGAAGCTCCTTTACTTTGTCCAATAGCAAGCGAAACGCTTGCTGGACAGTGTCCAGTTCAATCCCCCAAAAAGTCAACACCTGTGAAGGACCCTCGGTCTTCTCATGCGCTAACGGGACCCCCAGTTCCTCTGCCAAATCTGTAAACGTGCTCATGAGCCTAGCGAACTGCCCAGACCCCGCCGGCCCAACAAACAAAAAATCATCTAAATAATGGGCCATATCGCGGCACACGGCCCTGCGCCGAACCTCCCATTCAAGGAAGGAACTAAAGCGTTCAAAGGCCGCGCACGAAATTGAGCAACCCATCGGCAAAGTCCTACCCATATAAAACTGGCCTTGAAAAGCGAAGCCTAGCAACTCAAAATCATCGGGGTGGATGGGAAGAAGGCGAAAGGCGGACTTAATGTCGCATTTCACCATCTCCGCCCCCGCCCCGCACCTGCGCACCACCCTGACCGCCTGGTCAAAAGAGGTGTATCGCACTGAACATAAATGCTCGGGGATGGCATCATTCACCGATTCCCCTTTGGGAAATGACAGGTGATGTATTAAGCAGAAATCCCCTGGTTCCTTCTTCGGCACCACGCCCAAAGGAGAAATCCTAAATCCCGGGGTCGGAGGGGACAAGAATGCCCCCAAAATACGACCCTCAGCACACTCCTTATCAATCTTCCTTTTAACTATATCCTCCTTCCCAATAACTGAACGTAAATTGTCAGTCCAGTACGGAGCCCGCATACCCTGAAACGGAATTCTAAACCCTTCCTTGAACCCCTGAAACAAATAAACCGCATCGCCACGCCTCGGGTAAACATCCAAGAGTCGCCTAAGGACCTTCAACCTTACCGGGCTGGGGCCCTTTGCCAGGGGGGTGCTGACCCCCTGTACCCCCACCCCCTGACTTTCTGCCACCCCATCCTT
This sequence comes from Eublepharis macularius, assembly GCF_028583425.1. NCBI lineage: Eukaryota > Metazoa > Chordata > Lepidosauria > Squamata > Eublepharidae > Eublepharis > Eublepharis macularius. The sequence continues at coordinate 74,582,966 of NC_072797.1, forward strand.
GTTTCCCCCTAGGACAGGAGTTATACGGGTGGGAACCCCCACAGGAAGGACACTCATGCCAGAAGCGACAAGGCTTCCGCATGCTTGATCCTTTGTAAGCAAACTCCCAGCACAAAAGCCGGGGTTGAACCGGCTGACCCGCAATACGGCGGGAGCTCTGGGCTTGCGTAGAGCGATATACCACATGGCCGCTATCGGACCTGTCCACTACATTCGGCTTAGCGGGAGACATGACATGAAGCCACAACTCTTGATGAACCCTATCCCATGGAATGTTAGGATTCATTGCCGCCCACATATGGAACTCCTCATCGTACTGCATCCATGCAGCACCTGAGAAGCCCGTATACCCCTTAAAAATGATGTCTAGATACTGGAACAACTGTACCACCCGACTGGGCTGTGCCCTCGCAATAACCCCAGCATAAATCAAAAAGCCAGGTAGCCAATTATTCCTGGTCCTATCAACCTTTCTCCTCTTAAGCTGCTCCTTGTCCCTCTCATCCATCTCATCCTTACTCTTCTTCTCAAGCTCCCTAAAGAGCAGTGAAAAAAGATCCACGTATTCCCCTTTCAGAAATTTGTCCTTAGTGGCCTGCGTCAAATGGTCACCTAATGGCAATGCCGTGTCCCCAAAAGGCAGGGCATTGAATGGGACCTGGCCATAGGCTAACCCCGGGAGAGGAAAGAACCCCCATGGACTACCAGGGTACCCTGACCATCCCATAGGCAGACTAGAAAAGGGGGGCACACCCCCAACACCCCAAGACACTGAGGCCGCAGGCAGCGGCTGGGTGGGAGTTCCCACTGCCGCCGCTGCCCATGGCGCCTGACTGCCCCCAGCCACCGTCCCGACTAGCGGGGGGTAACCCCCATGAGGCAAGGCAGGCACTGTGTTAGCTGTAGCTTGTCCCCATGGCCCCCAGGGCCAGAAAGTACCCGTCTGAGGTGTGGTGTCCTTACCTCCCACTCCCTCTGGCTCCACGGCCACTGCCACAGGAGATGATTCCTCAGGCCATTCCTGCGCCACAACCTCTCCTGCATCCTGCTGCTCCGTGCCAGCTGCCACAGTCCCGCCACTGCTTTCCTGTTGATCCTCCAGCTGCACCTTCTAGAAGAGACAAGCGGCGAAGAACATCCCTATTAAACGCATTCCTGGATGCCCGCCTGATAGGCCGTACAGCCTCAGCCCCCTGTGTCGTTACCCCGGCAGTCCCTTTAGCCTGCTGCAAGGCCACCAGCCGTTTGACAATATCTTGCTGGTCAACTAAATCCTCCTCATCCGAAGATGCAACTGCAGAAAAAGTGCGCTTAGCAGCCATTTTCTTTGCCGGTTGTTTCCCTTTTGAGGGTGTCTTGCCTCTCTTTGGAGGCATCTTTGCAGTCACCACTCACCAGCCCAGGGATTTATCCACTTACACAGACCTAAAATGGCCACCGGAAGAAAAAAGGGGGGGTTAAGCAAAATGGCCACCAATGGGCTGCACCGCTACTAAGTGCACTAGGCCCCCTCCTTGCTACCAACCGCCCCACAGAAATCAATAAGGCGGGGGGGGTACCACTAACTGCCACAACAGCCAGGCCCCGTTACCCCCCTGCCCGTGCCTATGAGCAACCCCCGACTGGGCCGCTCTCTCCACCCTAGGCCAACCCGGGGCCTAGCCACGCCACACAGTGAAGGGGAAAGTACCCAGCAGAAGCCCCAAAATCCCCCCCTTTCACTCTAACCACCCGGGGTAGGAAGGGCCAAGCTCGCTCACCAAAAGCCCTCCCTCCCCCACGCCTCTAAAGGCGCCCCGACCGCCGCCGCCACTGCCGCTGCCGCAAAAGCTTCGCGCCGCAGCCACAGCTCAAGATTCGCGCCGCGCCGCCATCTCACGCCGCCCCGACGGGCCGGCCAGTCGCCCGGCGCAGCTTAGGGCCACCGCTTCGCCCCGCGCTGCACCGCTCATGGCCTCGGCCTGCGCCTCGTGCTGAAGGCCAAGCCGCCGCCACTGCCGCTATGCACACGCTGCTCGGAGTCAGGTGCATCCGACCCCTCCGAGCAGCAAAATGCGACTGCGGCTGGGTCAGGGCGGAGCAGCCTCTGAGGCTCATGCTCCGCCCTGCCCAGCCAGGCCAAACATGGAAGGAGGGGAGGGGGAGGTGCTGCCTCCCTCCTTCCAGGGCAGCAATAACGGCACCCGGCTTTACGGCGAGCTTGCCAGCCGGGTAAGTGCCGCATTCCCCTAAATAAAATTCATTTCAGAATTCCAGAATTTATTCTATCTGGAGTTTCTTTCACACAGAAGATTTTCCATGTTTCAGCCACCCATCTTGTGCGGGTTTTGGGTGGGGGGGTCCACATCACATTGGCATACTTTTTTTAAAAAAATCACCCTGCATAGCATTGTTGGGACATTCTTTCTGATGTGTCTGAAATGGAAAATATGCCTTTGGTTTCAATTAAAAGGAATGACTGTACCCTCCTTCCTCCCCCTGTCTGTTAGGTTTTTTTTAAAAAAAACCTTCTCCCAGCTTCACTGTAGAGGACAGAGAAGTGGATTTAAAAAGTGCTTTTTAAAGTGCTTTAAAAAAAAGTAATGCAGAACAACAGTGCAATTTCACTAAGTCTGTTCCGTTGTGGGGATCTCAGCTTTAAGAATAAAGAGGTGTAGGGGATTTTGAAGGAAAGGTTTCCTAAATGGAACATCTCCTTTCCTCTGCCTATCCATTAGATTTTTTAATTTTATTTTTTATTTCTGTAATGTTGCATGTCCTCCTTACGCAGTGGTTCAACTATGACAATTCCACATCACCTACTATCTGATCCTTTTAACTGGAGCTGTTAGGGATTGAACCTGGAGCCTCGGAGAGCAGATGCTCTACCACTAAGCCTTCACACCACAGCACCTCTTCCAGCCTACAGTTCAGGATTTGTATAGCCAGTGGTAAAATATAAGTCTGCACTTCCATGGAGGACTAACGAAAGACTGACGAGAGGAAGGCTGCTTCCTAGGCTACATTGGTGTTGTTGTAGATTCAATAGAACTTACTCTTAGTGGCTGCAGACTATATATGACGGTATATTTGCTCTGCTCTAAAATTTGTTTCAGTAATCTGTCCTAATTTAAAACTTAAAAACATTAACTAAAGAGCAGATTTTAAACACTGTAACTAAGAAATGTAATTAATGAAACCTAACTAAATACCACAGTTGGGGCACTTTAGTTCATCTATAACTTTGATTAAGGCTTTATCAGGCACAGGTAATAATAAACCTTAAACCAATTATTATGTAACAGTTTTTTTTATAGGCCAGTTAGTAAATGCTACTCTGTGTTCTGTCTCCAGAAATGAACAAACAGGGCTTGTTTGCATCCATAAGTCTAGTATGAAAAAATTGTATTAGAAAGCTTATATCCACCCCATCCTTAAATCTTTGAGGCAAACCCCAGAAAACATTAAGCATACCTGTTTAATTAATATTAGTTATACATTTGTTTTGTTTAAAATGTTTCTATGTTACCTTTCTACATAAATAAGGGTCCCAAGGCAGGATACATCAAATATTAAATCATTTCAACATTAAAACATTTAAAATAAATAATTCAATAAAAACATTATAATAATTCAATAAAACAAATCAATTAAAACAATTCAATAAAAGCATATAAACACATATAACACCAAAACCTGGGAAGGAGGGTCAGTAACAGTTATTCGGGGGTACGCCAAACAGAATAAACAAAGGCTTTGCCTGCTGGAAGAAGATAATGATATAGGAAGATGGAAGAATCTTCTTGGGAAGGGAGTTCTAAATTTTTGACTCCACAACCCAGAAGGCCCACCTCTCTATCTTCAGACGATAGGGGCATCTGAAGCAGGGCCACCAGAGTTAACTGGAGTGGATTGGTACGTTCATATAGAAGAAGGCAGTCCATAAGGTATGTTGGCACAAAACCACATATGACTTTAAAGGTCAATATCAGCTCCGTGAAGTGGGTCCAGAAACAAATTGGGTGCCAGTGTAGATAGGAGAGTGATATGGTCCCCATGTCCCACTCAGTCAACATTTTGGCTACAGCATTTTGTACTAATCATAGCTTCCAGACAGTCTTCAAAGACAGTCCTTCTTTCCTGTTGAAGTTTTGCTTATGCTTGTGAATCAAACCCAGGATGAATCAAACAACCAAGGAAAAACAGTCTCCTACAGGAAAAGTGTTTTTGCCATATATCAAAGGAATTACTGATCAGATGGGAAAGCTTATGAAAAAGCATAACCTTCAAGCAGTATTCAGACCCACCCGAAAAATACAACAGATGCTACGATCAGCAAAAGACAGTAGAGACCCCCTCACCTCTGCAGGAGTATACCGTATACCCTGCAGCTGTGGACAAGTTTACATCAGGACCACAAAGCGTAGCATCCAGACAAGAATAAAAGAACATGTAAGACACTGCAGACTTGGACAACCTGAAAAATCAGCAGTGGCTGAACATAGCCTAACCCAAACAGGGCACAGTATCTTATTCCAGGACACCAAAAGACTGGACAACACTTCCAACTACTTTGTCAGACTGCACAGGGAAGCCATTGAAATTCACAAGCATAAGCAAAACTTCAACAGGAAAGAAGAAACCTTAAGAATGAACAGAGCATGGTTTCCAGTTCTGAAAAACACCAGGCTAACAAAACACTCTATACTCGACAATAGCCCTGCAGAGAAGATTAGCACGTCAAGCACCAATCCATATGCAAAAGAACCTCCTCAGGATACAGTGAAGCCTCCCGCCATTAGCATTCCACACCCTGGGAAACTCTTACAGGATGACTCAGCTCAACCCCACCCCTCCTGAGTAGATACAAATGACCTGCCAACATCTTTTCCACACTGTGACACTGAGAGATCTCTGTCTTTTGATGCTACACCTCTGAAGATGCCAGCCACAGCTGCTGGCGAAACGTCAGGAACTACAATGCCAAGACCACGGCAATACAGCCCGGAAAACCCACAACAACCATTGTGAAGGGTTAATTCACAGAAACAGAGAACCTTGAGTGCCAGGCTACTCCAAAGAATCTGATTGGGTAGCATGAGCTGAACAGAGACATACTTCTGAACTGTATGCTGAGGACAGGGGTATCTGATTTCGGGGCTGCTGGCTTCCAACCCCCTTGCCCACAGCTGGTGGCTTACAAGTGGAGGGACCTGGGGCAGGCCTGGTGGGCCTCCAGCTCCCACCTCCCTTGGCCACAACTGTGGGCTCACAAGCTGAGGACCTGGGACAGGCCTGGTGGACCTGCCCCACCTTCCTGCTCCTACCCCCTCTTCCTGCTGTCATGCTGCTTGTTTGGGTATCGTGGCTGACCCCTGCACTAATTGTGCCACCTGAGCCCCCCACCGCCACCAACCCAGGGCCCTTCTACCTTACTTAACTACCACTGGACCATTGCCTCTAGATCTGCCACAATCATGCCGCCACCAGGAACACTGCCATGAGTGCCAAGCTGTCAAGCACACTGCCAAGCTACCAAAGAATACCAAAGACCACAAAGATCCTGAAACCAAAACGCCAGAGATGGTTTGATTGCTGGATTGCAGCAAAACACAAGGTGTCCCAGGTGGCTGCACAACTAGAAGGGGTAGGACACGCCAACTGGCCTGGCCAGCCACCAGCAATAGGCTTCTGCCGGGACACTTGGTGCTGGGAGAGCTGTCCAGGCCAAGCAAGGCTGCTACAGCAAGCTCATCTGGCCGCTGTCACTCCTCGGCCCCGCAAACCAGCCTGCCGGTAAGTTGGAAGGCCATAGCTCTCTGGCAGTAGGGGATTTGCTCTGCTGAGAAGGAACCATTCGAGTTTTGTTGTCCTATACAAGATCTAAGAGAATGAATTTTGTGTAAAACTATTTCACACATATGGAAGTTTGCAAACCACATTAGACAAGCTCCTGAACACAGCATAAATGGAGCAGGAATGTCCCACTTAAATTAACAGAATTTCCTTGCAAGCATATCATCATACGATATAGTCTGAAATGTTTTAAAAGTAATCAAATACTACCACAATTAATCAAACCTGTGTGTCCAAAATATTGCTGTTGCAGGTGGTAGATATTACCAATAGCTTTATTCTCACAGTTCATGGCATTATGCAAATGTGGACACATTTTTTGAACAACCTTATCTTGGAATGAATGAAATATGTTCTTTCAGATGAGTCACCTGATGGTGGTATCTCCAAATCCAAGCTCTGGGATCATCATTAACAAGTCTAAAGGCAGGAACTAAAGGGCCATATGAGTTCAAGTCCTGCATCCAGACAACCAGTTTACAGACGACTGACATATTCCAGATGAAAGAATAATTCTTCATAGGTATTTTTGATCCATTTCCACTTATTTCTGTTAAGAATTCCAAGGACCAGGTCTTCTTGAACTGCATATAGATCCATTATCACTTAGTTGGTTGTCTTCATGAAGGACATAACCTGTACAGCCACATGATACCTGTCTTTAATTCCTTTAACACTTTGAATACAAACTTTGACAAACTTGTTAGTTATCATCTCCTACATTTGGCTTTATAGATATCAACATAAACCAGATTTGTCTAAAGGAACAACATTGCATTCATTTCATGCCTTTAGAAGCGTAAAGTTGGCTAAGAAGTGGTGCTTGCAGGATTTCTTCAAAGAAATGCCAATGCCAATTAGAAGAATTACATCATTGCTGGTATTTGTCTGATCAGTACAGTGAAGAGTTTTCTGGAGGAATAGACAATGAGCCTTTCACAATAAAGGCAGATTTATTTGTAAGTAATCCCATTGACATCAGTAGGGACAAATTTAGTCACATTGATATCATTGAGACATGCCTAACAGAGAGTTTTCTGATTGATTTGCTAACTTTATTTGCATACAACTGTTACCTGCAATTTGCAGTTGGTACCTGAAATGAAATATTTTATCCTACTTGGCACTAATCCTATCTCCAATATCATGTTCTTGGCTACTTAATTCTAATTGATTCCAGAAGCTTGTGAACAAGATTGCAAAAATAATTTCTTACTGTAACAGTGCATAGGTAAAGGTACAATTTCCCCCTACTTACAGAGCAATCCTAAACAGAGTTATTCCAGCCTAAATCCATTGAAATCAATGAGCTTAGACTGGAGTAAATCTGTTTAGGATTGTGCTGCCAGTCACTGAATGTTCAAGCAAAAAACATTGTATTATTTGTTGGGCTATATTGCCATCTACCACTTTATAATATATTAAATTCCATTAATGTTATTAGTTTATTAGTTTCAGTAATGCTATCATATGCTAATATCTGAAATTTAAACAGTCCAGAAATTGGTCTTGTTTGACCTCCTTTATTTTATTTTAAGATAAAGAAATATTTCTGACAGCCCCTAACTTGAAAGCATATTAAAACTGAGTGCGAATTAACAGGCATGATATTCCATGCAAGCAATTATTTGCTAGTACAGAAACATTCTAAGAAATGTATATTATTGATTGTAAATAAAAGGAAATAAACCCCAAGTTCTGATTGAGATGAATGGGAGCATTGACAAAATCAGGTTTTGGAAATAACTATAATGTTAATAGTGATAGTTGTTGTGGGTTTTCCGGGCTGTATTGCCGTGGTCTTGGCATTGCAGTTCCTGACGTTTCGCCAGCAGCTGTGGCTGGCATCTTCAGAGGTGTAGCACCAAAAGACAGAGATCTCTCAGTGTCACAGTGTGGAAAAGATGTAGGTCATTTGTATCTACTCAGGAGGGGTGGGGTTGAGCTGAGTCATCCTGTAAGAGTTTCCCAGGGTGTGGAATGCTAATGGCGGGAGGCTTCACTGTATCCTGAGGAGGTTCTTTTGCATATGGATTGGTACTTGATGTGCTAATCTTCTCTGCAGGGCTATTGTCGGGTGTGGAGTGTTTTGTTAGCCTGGTGTTTTTCAGAACTGGAAACCATGCTCGGTTCATTCTTAAGGTTTCTTCTTTCCTGTTGAAGTTTTGCTTATGCTTGTGAATTTCAATGGCTTCCCTGTGCAGTCTGACAAAGTAGTTGGAAGTGTTGTCCAGTATTTTGGTGTCCTGGAATAAGATACTGTGCCCTGTTTGAGTTAGGCTATGTTCAGCCACTGCTGATTTTTCAGGTTGTCCAAGTCTGCAGTGTCTTTCATGTTCTTTTATTCTTGTCTGGATGCTACGCTTTGTGGTCCCGATGTAAACTTGTCCACAGCTGCAGGGTATACGGTATACTCCTGCAGAGGTGAGGGGGTCTCTACTGTCTTTTGCTGATCGTAGCATCTGTTGTATTTTTCAAACAACCAAAGAAAAACAGTCTCCCACAGGAAAAGTGTTTTTGCCATATATCAAAGGAATTACTGATCAGATGGGAAAGCTTATGAAAAAGCATAACCTTCAAGCAGTATTCAGACCCACCCGAAAAATACAACAGATGCTACGATCAGCAAAAGACAGTAGAGACCCCCTCACCTCTGCAGGAGTATACCGTATACCCTGCAGCTGTGGACAAGTTTACATCGGGACCACAAAGCGTAGCATCCAGACAAGAATAAAAGAACATGAAAGACACTGCAGACTTGGACAACCTGAAAAATCAGCAGTGGCTGAACATAGCCTAACTCAAACAGGGCACAGTATCTTATTCCAGGACACCAAAATACTGGACAACACTTCCAACTACTTTGTCAGACTGCACAGGGAAGCCATTGAAATTCACAAGCATAAGCAAAACTTCAACAGGAAAGAAGAAACCTTAAGAATGAACCAAGCATGGTTTCCAGTTCTGAAAAACACCAGGCTAACAAAACACTCCGCACCCGACAATAGCCCTGCAGAGAAGATTAGCACATCAAGTACCAATCCATATGCAAAAGAACCTCCTCAGGATACAGTGAAGCCTCCCGCCATTAGCATTCCACACCCTGGGAAACTCTTACAGGATGACTCAGCTCAACCCCACCCCTCCTGAGTAGATACAAATGACCTACATCTTTTCCACACTGTGACACTGAGAGATCTCTGTCTTTTGGTGCTACACCTCTGAAGATGCCAGCCACAGCTGCTGGCGAAACGTCAGGAACTGCAATGCCAAGACCACGGCAATACAGCCCGGAAAACCCACAACAACCATCGTTCTCCGGCCGTGAAAGCCTTCGTTAATAATGATACTTAGCATATTTTTGTGGATAAAGGGCTTCACATATTCATACAACACAGTATTTAACCCTATTAAGTGTAACCATTACTGTAGCAGATGCAATATCTGCAGTAAATTCAAGATTTAAAATTGGTATAATGTGTACAACGTAAGCAGTAGAGTGAAATCTACCCTATTTAATAGTAGACACTGATGGAACCATATGGCTTTCTCTTGGTTACTTTTCTGTGGCCATGAGTAGCATTTCTGTTGGGAGTGCTGGCTGATCTACAGAAATTATAAAGGATGTAAATATGATTCCTTCTAAGCACCATCTTCCACTGTAAAGAGCCCCCCCCCCGCCCCCCCGCCCCGTTGCTTGATATACCTTCAGCAATGAAGCAATAGGGAAGATGGCTAGAATGCAGTTGAAGAAACCTCACAGTTCTTACATCTATACCAGATACATGGGTTTTCTGCCTTCTTGGACTCAGCTGAAGTAACTACACTGATCTATTCTTTTTGAAACCTTTGTGATTGTGTTTTATATGGGACTGACTGTGAAGGTATCTCAGAAACTTTAGTTTGTACAAAATTTGTCAACGTGTGTTAGTCATTGAACATAGGATGTGATGACCTGATAAGACCCCAAAGGTTAGCAAGTCTCAACTGGTTGTCAGTCAGGTCCCCTGAAAATAGACTCTAAAACCTTAAATAGAATTTTAAAAAAAATTAACAGCTGCAAATCAAATGTTTATGCCGCTCTATCCGTCTGTAAAATACTGTTGTCAGGATGAGGCTCTAATAGTCATTCTTCCTTCTAGAATAAAAAGACCAGATTTCCCCACTCCTCCACCCCAGCCAGTGCTTCATAGATTCATAGATAGATTGGCAGCTTCCTGTTGATGCTGTTGGAGGACTGCTTTAGACTTCGTAGTCTAAGGTTGCCATCCCCCTGACTGGGGCAGGGGATCATCTGCCCCCAGCCTCTGTCCTATACCTCCACTCACCTGGCCAGCAGAAGGGTTAAATGTTGGAAGAGGAGGACTCAGTGCTGTCCCTTTCATCAGGTTTCAGAGGGGTCCTAGCATCCATGCCCATCCTTAGAATAGAAAGGTAGATAGGATCTATCTCTTCCTTTCCTATCAGAGTATGGAGTTCCTACAATAAAGAACTCTTATTTCTTTTCTAAATATAAACAAGTGTATGGTTTGTTATTTTCTCTTCTGCATACAGACCAGCCAGCATAACCAGCTCACAACCACCTGTGGCCATGCTTTCATTGGTAAATGATAGACTCTGCTAATGGCCCAAACATGGAATTCTTTAATTAGGTTTCTGGGGCCAACATATGATTTATTTATCAGGAAAGGCAGCTGGGGGGAGGCACGTCCATAAAGTGTGTGTGTGCTTCCTCATTGTGCTGGAAAGTGCCATCATTTCCAGGCATGCTATGGAAGCTATGGAACTCACCAGGGACACGTCATTAAAAATCACTCCTCAAAAACGATTTCCTAGTGAATTTTCCCAAGGTGCAACCCATACTTTCCACCTTGCACCAGAAAATGTTATTTTCCAGTGCAATGGGTGGACACAGGAGCATGCATGTTTTGTGAGCCTGTGGAGTTAAGTACCCAGCTTCCCCCACTCCCTGGTTTTGAACCTGGGGGACCTGGCACTCCTACAGTAGTCTAGGTTGCCAGAGGTCCCAGGGGGCAAAGAGAAAGTGCAAGAGGCTGGGGGGGGGGGCAAGGGACAGAGGGGAACTCATCTCCCATGCACATGCATAGCATGAGCATGTTCCCCCGATGTGCCAGAAAATGTCATTTTTTTTCTGTGATGGAGGAATCTCAGTGCATGCTGAAGCAGAGCTTGGAGGCAATTTTCTCTCAGCTTGGCTTCAAAATGCATGCACTGCAACTCCTTCCTCACACTGGAAAATAAATGTGATGGAGGAGGGTAGAGTTGTTGTGTGAGTGCTGAAGTAGAGTTGCATGAAAACTACCTTCAAAGGGGCAGTTTTCACTTAGCTATGCTTCAGTGTGCACTGGGATTCCTCTGTTGCCAGTACAATGGGGGAGCACTGGAACATGTTCGCATGCTTCTCCCCACCCCGTACCTTCTCCCCTGCCAGCCAGGTGAGCGGGACTGGGGAGGGGGTGGAAGGTGGGGCGGGGGTGGGGCAAGCCTATCATATGCTATCTTCTGGTTCTGCTGAGGCATTCTCCCCAGCCCTTCGGACAGACTCAGCCATAGATCTTCTAGCCTCTTCTTTGTTACCTGTGCTACCTTCTCCTTGGCAAATCCTACTTGTCTTTGGTCTATCACTCATCCAGTCCTTGGAAGGCCTCAACTGGTGGCTGTTTTGTACTGCCTCTTTAAAAGGCAAAATTAGAAGGCCTCAGTGCAACCAGGAGGGGGACATTTTAACTTCCCTGTTAGTAAGTTGCAGGAGTGCAGGGTCTACACAAATTGTTCAGATTCAGGCCAATCCTGGGCCTAGTAGACAAGAAACAGCTTTTAGTGAAGTGTTGTTATATCTCTTTTTTCAAGCTAAGTTATCTGCCCTGAAGGTTCAGTGTTAATGAATAAACCATTAAGTTAAAGCAAACCAAGTGTTCATTGTTGCTTCACTATGCAATAGTTGCATTCTTCTCTTCTTGCTTCAAGTCTTCTGACTGCCAGCCACATCTCCGCTGCCTCTCACTGCTGCTTCTCTCAGCAGTAGGGTTGCCAGCCTCCAGGTAGTGGCTGGAGATCTCCCGGAATTACAACTGGTCTCCAGGCCACAGAGATCAGTTCACCAGGAGAAAATGGCTACTTTGGAGGGTGAACTCTATGGAATTATGCCATGCCAAGGTCCTTTCCCTCCCCGAACCCCACTTTCTACAGGTTTCTCCAGGTTTCACCCCCCAGATCTCCAGGAATTTCCCAACTTGGAGCTGGCAACCCTACTCAGCAGTCCCTTACTCTCTCAGGAATCAGCTTTTGACATCTGGTCAAGTCTTATTCTGATCGGTTCTGGAATTCTAGACTTTAGAAGCCTCTTCAAAGCTTTCCTCCTAACTGAATACCTATTCTGGCTGACAGGTCTTAATGAGCTTTTAGCCTCCCTTAGCAACAATCACTTGTTTAACCAACTGAAAATACACTGTAACACTTGGAAACCCTCCTGCTATCCTTTCATCACACCTCCATGCAGCCATAAAACACGCAAAATATTACAAACAATATTTGTTCTCTTTGTTACAGAACTCATTTCTCCACACAGATGACATGGATTTTAAATCAGCTAAATTGGTTACTAATTTGTTTCTGTGCTGCTGCTTGACTTTTACTGGTGTGTGTGTGTGTATGTATGTGTGTGAAAGCACTCATTCAAGAGTCTTTCTCCGCAGGCTGCTCCCCATACCAAAGATTGCTGGCATTGACTGTCTGGCCCTGACATGGGATGCTGAGGAGAGTATAGCCATCTGTCTCGTGTACCAATCGCCCAGGGCACCAGCAGCTGCCTTGTCTGACCTGCTGGAGGCAGTTGCTGGCTGGGTTTGGAACACTCTCATTGTCCATGTCAATGATGCTTCCTCCTTGCAGGCCATGGTCCTAGTGTCATCCATGGTGGCACTGGGACTCTCCCAGTTTTTTTTGGTTCCCACACATTAGCAGGACACATGCTGGACTTGATCTTTGGGATGAGGATACAGATTGATCTGGATGTGCTAACAGCAGTGCCATGGTCAGACCATTTTGTCCTGAGGGCTCGTCTAGCACTTCGCCCCCCCTCCTGCTTGGTCAGTGAGCGGATTTATGTTTGCCCGCAGGGTATAATGGATTCAATTGGTTTCCAGAATGCCCTGTGGGATCTGATGCCCCCTGGCAGATCGTTAGATGAGCTGGTAGAGGACTGGAATATCCCTCTCTCTGAAGCCATCAATGAGATCACTCCCTGTCACCCTCTCCATGTCTGGTCTAAAGTAGCCCCCTGGTATACCAAGGAGCTATAGTGGTTTAAATGGGAGATGAGACAGCTAGAGCGAATGTGGCAGCAGATATGAGACAAAGTGTCAAGAACATTTTATAGGACGCTTATGAAGGCCTATGAGTAGAGATGGGCACGATCCAAAAAAAATTAACGATCCAGCTGATTGTGGATCGGTGCCGGCGACGATCCCAAATTAACAACCTGCACCGAGCATCTCCCGTTCCCGAGCCGTGGATCGTGGAGGCCAAAGCTGGGCACGCTGGTATTCCCAGCTATGTGGGAAGGTGGGTGGTGGCGGCAGCCGTCAGAGCTGCCTATCAGGGTTTGCAGGGATGAGATTGGAGTGCCCATGGCTACAGAACACCCCCTTCCCCGGGTGTCTTCTCCCAACTTGTGACTGCTTTGTTGCTCCATGGTTGGAAGGAACCCCAGCTGATCAAGGAAAGCTGGGCTTCCATTAGGGTTTCCAGGACAACAGAAGGAGGGCAAACGGAGCTCAGGCATTCCCCTGGAATGCCTCTCTCCCCTTCTGGGTCCCCTCTGGCAGCCCCTCGGTTCGTTTGTTCTGGAGAGCCACTTACCAAGGCTTGTGTAGGGTGGTATGGTACAACCCTCACCCTATGCTCACTTTCCCTATTGCTGGTCTGTGCTAGTGACATAGACAAATACCTCTGTACAGAGAAGAGCTTAACCAGTACCAAAGTGTATTTTTGAAATGAGAAGAATGTTACAATAAATGGCAGGACACGGTGCCACTAGGCATGTCTGTCCTTGAATACTGCAGATGGTTAGCAAGACCGGTAAAAACCACAGATATAGAAGCATGCAGTTAATAGTGTTGTAACTTATAACCCTTATAAAGACCTAAAGAGAATACTTAACCTTAATCCTATAAAGCCTTAATGGCTTCTATGGCAAAATCCTCATGCAATTCTAATTAATAAAAATTCTTAACCTATGTAATATAAATCCTTATACCTAAAAGCAAGCAACCCTAAATGCTATTGCAAAAATCCCAATCCCACAGGACGTCCTGGCTTACCTGTTGGGAAGCCCCTGGGCCAAAGTGGGTCCTTAGGGGTTCCCAGAGGAAGCACAAAGCACCAGTTGGCAGACACAAAGCCCTTGTGTCTTCCCAAGGAGTGGCAAGGACCAGCTCCGTGGGTACTCCTTTTATAGAGTGGTCACTAGCCTTCTGATTGGTCACTGGTCCTCTGACATAGGTGGTCACATAACCCTGTTGACATATATGGTCATATAGTTCTTTGTTCTATATTTGGTCTTCAAGTGGTCCTTGTCCTTGTGCCTGGAATAGCATTGTTTTGGAACATTTTCTTCTCAGGTGACTTTTGATGTATGGATACTATAGCTTATCAAATGTACATTATTAAAGGGTCAGCATTAATTCTAAGGCCTAATGGAATGTCCTGTTCTGATTGGCCAAAGAGGTCAGAGAGGATCTTTAACCCTTATATCATGGCTTGGCCTCTTACTGTCAATCTTATATGTCAAAGCCGAATACCTTTCCCCAATTGAATGCTCTTTTATGGCCCATGTCTGGTTTGTGTCAAGGGGGGTGGGGCGCTACTGCAGACATCTGCTAGCTCTCACATAAAGCAGGCATACAGGAACCAAAGTGAGAGCCTTTGGAAGTTGCTTCTTGGGCCAGGACTGGTTCTATGTTACGGGTTTGGGTCCAGATCAATCCAAACTCCAGAATTCTGACCACAATAAGAATCATCAAACCTCTCCCCACTTATTGTTCTACTTCTAGACTAACCATTAAGCCGTTGTTTTTTGGAGCAAGATGTCATCTTGCTGCAGATAACTTTTGCCCTGTAATTGGGCTTCCCAGCTATGTATTGTGAGTGTATGTTGTGGCACCCATCCACACACCTCCAAATTCAACAAGCGGTTGCCATTCCATCCTTTGTACATCAGACTGTCATAAATAATACATATAAAAGACTACCTCGAGGAACATTACATAAGACATTGTTGTATACATATTTTAAGTCTAATTCTTTCTCCTCTTGCCAGAGAAATTAGGAGGTAGATCCTGCATTTAAGGGGTTTTTGAAGTAGTTTTATTCTTTCATCCTCAGTGATATTAAATAAGACATTACAAATAAGGGACTTCAAAACACCTCACATTAACACACCAACTTCTTATCTCCAACAAAACAACAAGTGGCATAACTCAGAGCCTCTGAACTTTTCCTGCTATGTATTAAATATAATTATATCCAATCCTATTATGAATTAAGTAAAGATACCCTGTGGCGGAATGGGCGCTGGCTCTCAGTCTGGGCAACTGAGCCGCCGTCAATGGCCTGCTAGCTCCGCTATCCACCTCCCACCATCCCTGATGGGCATGGCTCACACTCTCCATCACTGCCACCACTCACTGATTCGTACACCACCTGACTGAGGGGCAGTGAGACCCCTCTGGCTGAATTTCCCTACTGGGAAGTGAATCTTTGGGTGGGCCCTGGAGAATTGGCAACCCACCAAGGTCTGGCCTGATCAGTTCTCCTGGGCTCCCTCCCTTCCTGTAGTGTGCCAAGTGGGGGAGTTTACGTAGTCAGAGCACCACCAGGTTCTTTATATTCAAAAAAGTATAATTTATTAACTATATACAGAGCACTATATACAAAGCAGGTAAAGGCACAACACATAGGGGTAGACCCCCCTGTTCAGAACTCATAAAGCAGAAAATCAAACTGAAGAGAACCGCTGTCTGCTTTCCCTACCACACTGTTCCCTACTCTACCTTAAGGGGGTGGTGGTCTGAGGGAAGGTTCACCTTTTATTTCCTTTCTGCTGCCTCCCAGGCCCTCCACATTTAGGGCCTAGGCAACCGGGTTTCACCCAGCAGCAGGAGCCTCTCCTTCTTCAACCAAGAGGGTGACTCCCTTTTATTTCCTTTCTGCTGCCTCCCAGGCCCTCCACATTTAGGGCCTAGGCACCTGGGTTTCACCCAGCAGCAGGAGCCTCCCCTTCTTCAACCAAGAAGGTGACTCCCTTTTATTTCCTTTCTGCTGCATCCCAGGCCCTCCACATTTAGGGCCTAGGCACCTGGGTTTCACCCAGCAGCAGGAGCCTCTCCTTCTTCAACCAAGAAGGTGACTAACTCGCTTTTCCCCCTCAGGATCGGCTGAGTCTCTCAATTCCGGCTCCACCCCTTATTTTTCCCGCACTTTCTTGGCCCGGGGCAGCTGGGAGTTATAGTCCAGGAAGAAGGGCGTCCCACACCAAGACTCCTGCAGGCCCTGGCCCCACAGCCCATCAGACCTCATGGGGAACATTTCCTCCCCTTTCTTTAAAGACAGAATAACAGCAACTGGCACTCATTTCACCCCTGGAAACCGTTTCGTTACATACCCTATGGGGAAAAGAGGCACATTTAAAGTGCGGATATTCTTTAATCTCATTTACATGGCACATTAACTATAAAGGTATAAAGGTAGGTGACCTCAAAAGAATCGTTCTTAGTCCTTTTTGGATCAAATCTTCCCATCTCTAAGGTCTCTTTGACACAAGTCTTTCTTTGATCTCTTTCTGTCATACTTTTTTGGCTCTCAGGCCGTTTCCACATATCCTCTTAGGGACAGCCCACTCACGGAATGCTAGCAGCTTTCCCCCACAATTCCAGACATATCTATTTGCAAAACACTTGCAGGCTACTTGGTTTCCATTTTTTGGCACTCTTTCTGGGACTACACTTTCTCTGGGCTTTTCTTTTGCCACAGACTGACGGAGTGCTTCTTCTGTGTTCTTGGGCATGTGAATGGTTAAAGTTCTCTGAGGAATCATCCAGTCACAGCCCAGCTCCTCCCCTGAAGCCCTCAGCATGCAATTGTGCATGTGCAGAGCAAAAAAAAAAAATTGAAAGGGAGGCGTGCGATGATTATGAAAGTTCCCAATCTCTCCTCCCAAGCTGCAAGGTAAGCGCTTTTGGGGATTGTGTATGGAGGCTCAGTTTTTGGAGCAGCTCAGCAACACACACACACACACACACACACACAAAACTGACAAAGGATGGGAACAATCGGCTGAGTAGAAATGGCCTAAGACTCCTTTCCGTATTTGTCCTTTGTGGTTCATCTCCTTGGATCTTGACCACTTCAGGTCTAACTGTTCCTTTGCCCTGGTCTTTCTGAGCCTTCTTGCTTTCTTTTCCTTTCTGCATGCCCACTCCTGCACTCTTTCCCACTACTTTCTCAATTCTTGTTTTCTAGAAATATTTTAATTCTTTTTCTAAGCAACTCACTTTTCTGTCTCTGCTCTTAGTTCACCTTTCACTGTAAGTAGGTGTGAAATCCTTTAGCCTTTGTCAGTTGCTCTGTATACTTGGATTTCTCTGTGTGTGGGCATGTTTGGTCTCACTTTTGCTGTGTCTGCGGACATGCTTCCCTATTCTGCGCCTGCAATGCTCAGCTTTCATTTTTACTGTGAATCACCCTATTTGAATTACCATCTTCAAGAATAGAGATCTCCCAATCAATTGTCATCTCTTCAGGACAGGTCATGTGGTTTTATTTTACCCCCAAATTAATACATAAGAAAAGCATCTAAATTGCCTAAATAGGAATTAGGACTAGAGGTAGGCATGAATCAAAATACGAACCAAAATTCATCACGAACCGGGCCAGTTCATGGTTCGTGAACCGGCAGTTCATCAGTGCCCATTTCTGACGAACTTTAGGCCAGTTCGTTTTGTTCATTTTTCAGATCGTCACAGCAGACAGCCTGGTGCCGATCAGTTTCCTAGGCAATGGGGGTGGGTGGGCTTTCTACAGCCCCAGAAGTGATCTTCTGCTGCCCCGGAAGTGACATTTTCACAAACAAAAAGAACCGGTTCGTGAACTGGGGCAAGTTAGTGAAAGCTCATGGTTCATGAAACGCAGTATTTTCCCAGTTTGTGCCCACCTCTAATTGGGACTCATTTGTTTAGTATATGGTAGAAAACTTAACTAATCTACCTTATGGAATGCATGCATGTCAGTATTCCTATCTTCCCTTACATTTTCTGTGTAGTATTTTTATTAATTTTTGCCTTAGCAACCATACTTTTTGTATTATATGTTATTTTTACTAAGCCTTGTGTTAGATCCTAGAGGCTGGAAGTGGTATTTCTGTCTACCTGGTGAATGGGAAACTGTAATCCAGATTAGTTTTGTCATTGTTCTGTGTTTGTTGTAGTATGGTTTTTGGTTATGTATATGTCTGTCTTAAGTTAGTAAACATTTTATGTTAGAAGTTCATTAGTTATTCATGTGGTTCTTGTGAAGTTGGTTGGATGATGTAAATTCCTCAATAGAAAGTTGCAGCTTGAGTTTTAAGATCTTTCTCTACTTTGTAAGTCTTTCTACTGGACCCTGGTATACACAGGAAATATCCTGTTATAAAAGTTCCCCTGGTGGTGTCATGTTGGTTTGCACTTTGGACATACTACAAGGGATGCCTTTAGGGTCCTGGGGACAAACTTGGGTAGCCATTTGGGCAACAGGCACATCCTCTCACTTTATTGCAGACACTGCTAGGACTACATAAATCCTATCTAGCATACTCCGAGCTCAGATGATAGAGTGCACAGCACTGGACACTATATCTAAGGGTTGTGATGTGCACACTTAGAGCATGCAGAATTGTACTTTGACAGTGGGCTATGCACAGCAAGGGCACTTAGCAACACAAGGGAAGGAGCACTTAGCACTAATACCCCAAGCAGGAGAGCAAATGTCCTTGCTGTGTAACTCATATCTCATGTCAGATACCTTACAGGTTCCTTACCACTTAAGGAGCACACCAAAGGGCAACCCTGGAACCCTGGAACAGGGGGAGCAGAGCCCTGACAGTTGAGCTGAAGCAGGCACCTGGTAGCCTCGACCCACAACTCCACCTCTCCTTCCCCCACCGCATCCCAACAATGCAGTCCCCCACAATTGAGGCTAGTACCTCATGGAGGTGACCTCAGATAGTTTCATTGAGGAAGTACATACTCTCGCTAAATTTGGGGGCTGTATGAGACTACTGTCTCATACAGTAGTCTCATATTAAAACAATATTGAGGGGTTATTGATGGTAAGCAGAGGAATCTAGAAAATTCTCTTACAGAGGTTGCTGCTGGTTGATATGTTGTGTGTTTTTCCTTTTTAATTTTTTCTATTGTTGAAACTGTTTTGTGTTTTTATTCAGTAGGCTGCTTTGAACTGTGTGATAAAGTAATAAAGACATGTTTAAATAAATCTGTGATACTTAGTGCCTTTTAGTAGATTAGGCTGGGGCACAATTTTCAGCCTCTGGACCTATCTATTTCCTTGTAACATCCACTTAGACTGCTGCAATAGATTTATATGTGCGGTCTCCTTGATATGGGAACTTCAACTGATTCATAATAGTTCTACTACCATCTGGTAAGATAGATAATACCCGACAAAACATGATCTGCAAATTAAAAAAATCTAAACTCTAAAGCTAAAATCAGTAAGAAGTACTTGTACGCTGACCCTTGTGCCTGGGTTCAGGTAACAGAGGCTGACATACTACGAGTAGTCAGGACATGTACATCAAGCCATTCTACTCTACTGGCGCTATCCCTTTGACCTGTAGATTGCTACTTCTAGGAAATTGCCTTCCTTTTGCCTTCTCCCATGCTTGCATGCACTAACTCTCTCCATCTTGCCATCATGGAGAATGCAGGATTTGCATCCTAGCTTAGATAGATTAGACTAGATTCTATCTCTCCTCTTTCCTATCCTGAGAGGAATCCCTAGAATAAAAGAACTCTTATTTTCCTTACTAAAGTAAATAGACTCTATGTACGTTTATTGCCTCATCAGCATGCATTCACGTGCTAAGCTGTGCTTATTAAGCTGCTCTGCTTTTTCTAACCTGCTTTGCTTGCAAAATCTAAAAAGGCCAACTGAATTGTCCCCCAATAGTTGGTCTTTTCAAACTCACAGAGGAATCTCACAGCTACCTACACTCCTACTTAGCTCTGTTCAATGAGATTTATGCCTAGGAAAATGTTGTCAGGATTATACTGGTCAGTGATCCATTTGTAAACTGGAAAGAGTGACCTCTGTGGATGGAATGTGATATGAACCTACAGCACATTACATAATAAAAATATGTACAAGTTATCAACCTTTATTCATTCAACATGTTACAGATGGGTGTATTTGGACATTGGAAGGCAATGGCAAACCACCCCATAACAAAAAGTCTGCCAAGAAAACGTTGTGATGTGACGTCCCCTCCTGGATCAGTAATGACTCGGTGCTTGCACAGGGGACTACCTTTACCTTAACTATTCACAGAAAGTGGGTATTAATTTCTGTTAGTTATGTATGATATTCTTCAACATAATTTAAGTAAGTCACAAATAAAGAAGCTGATTGTGTGTGAACACAACCTGTATGACAGAATATTGTGCAAATTTTCAAAACTCTCATACAAACCACTGTGGTGAATGAAGTAAAATACTGTGATTATTGTAACTGAATACAAGAGACTGCACGTACACACACATACAAATACTGGTTACTTTTTAAAAAAAACACCCATTGTCTCTCTCTCCACCAGTCTTTAGAAGGATTCAATGTTTTTATCTTTCATTTCCACACACCCTTCCTGGTTTTAGCCATATAGTTCTTTTGCTTGGCCTGCTTCATTGTGCTGCCTTTGGAACCATTTCAGGCAGAGTTTCTCTGTATTTCTCCAGATGTTTGCAATAATGTATGACTGAAGTGAATGCCAGTGGTAAAAAGATACTTTTTCACAGGAAATAGTTTGCATCTGGCACCAGATGCAATTCCAAAGAATTGCTCTTTGGAAGGAAGAAAAGGAAGATGTCTGTTAGCAGAGATTTTCTCAGTTAGCAACCCCCCCCCCTAAATCTGCCCTAAAATGTTTAGAAGATTATTTTTAATTAATGTCATATTTTTAAAAATGACTAGAGGAACAACCAATTGGGCAGCCATTCTATGCATAACCTGTTATAATGAATGGGAAACATACAGAGCTGAACTGTTGCTAATTTATTGGGACTTGTATGGATTTTTTTAGTACATTGTGTTTAAAAGTTACAGCTTTTTTCAAGTATTTTTCCCAATGTCTGTTTCTAATTCTTACTTCAGTTTAAAATCTGTGTGAACATCTATGTTATTTTCCTCATGTAATCAGTTCATCTTTATCTATTACTCAGTGTAAGGAGTAATTGATCCTATATATTTGAGGCTAACAATAAATTACAAATAGTGGGACATACGTTGCTGCATGGAAAAGATATGTTTGGATATCCACCATTTTTGTGATGTCCCCATCAGCCTGGCTAAAGTGTCTTGTCTTATAATTGTCTTCCATCAGTTTGATCTGGAAAAATCGGTATTTGGAGCTTTAACAGGCTCCTCATCCCCTCCCTGTATCCTCATGCTTATTTTCTCACTTTTTGGAAGTGAAAAGGAGAGGAAGCCCATCCTAAAGGAAAAGATGAAGCAGATGCTGACTGGCTCATTTGCTCTTTTTAAAGGAACAACAGGTCCTTTGTAAGAATCTGTGAGACTCAAGGGTGAATCTTTATTTGACCCTAACTGCACTTTGTATCAACAGCCTTTTCTCTGGTAGAAAGGCATCTAGATAGGCATACAATATTTTAAAAAAATCAGATCTGCATCAGTTATGTTAAGATTTTATGTCTCAGAAATCAAAAGGAAAAAATACTATTGGTTTTGCTCACAAAATGCAGCAGTCTTTCAACAAATAGTGTTCTTCCCCTCATTTTACTGGATATCAGCCAACAGAGATTCCTTTCTAATATTCCTTTCCATCACCACATTCTCCAGCTATGCTGTCAAACCAGGCTATTGATCTGTTGTCATAAACAACATTTGATTTATATACTACCCTTCAGGATGACTTAACACCCACTCAGAGCGGTTTACAAATTGTGTTATTATTATCCCCACAACAAAACACCCTGTGAGGTGGGTGGGGCTGAGAGAGCTAGAAGCTGTGACTGACCCAAGGTCACCCAGCTGGCTTCAAGTGGAGGAGTGGGGAATCAAACCCAGTTCTCCAGATTAGAGTCCCACACTCTTAACTGCTACACCAAACTGGCTCTCATTAAGCTTCCATTTTACTTTATCATACTCTCCCCTCTTCTTTCCATCTGGAAAACAGGAACAGCTCCTCTTCTCCGTAGTCTTTCAATGGACAGCAAATTAGGACCTGTACCTAATCTCAACACATTGAAAAGGTTGCTAAACAACCACAACAGAATTGTAAGCCTTCAAGGCTTGGTTTATGTCAGTAAAAAGCAGAGAAAAGGGTCAGGGCTTTTTCCAGGGCTGTTTCTGCCTTTGATGGATAATTCATTGGTGCCGGGCCTGTTAGCAATCACTGGCAGGCCCAGCTGCTTGCTACTATTCAACAGCAGCCACCATAAGAAAGCTAGTGTTGTATAATGGTTAGTGTTTCAGATTTGAAGGACCTGAACTTTTGCAGGATCTGCAAGGCTATATAGCTAGTAAACAAGGATTCTATTGTACCGCCTCCCAGATTACTTGCACTACCTCTTTGACTACTCTTCTTGAGTAGAATATGTTATACAATGACCATGTTCTTTGGAGTATTTTACTCTTCACATAAACATGGATATTTTTTAGTGGGGAGATTATTTTTATTTTTTATTTGTTATATTTTATTTTAGTGTTGAGTGTAATTGCTGAATGTTTGGTATTATTTTGACTGCTTGGGTTGCTGATTTTCCAGGTAAGCTATCTATATTGGTTTCCGCTATAAATTTTGTTTCTGCTTCTACTGTATCCAGATTCTCAGTGTAGAGGCTGAGGTGTAAAACCTAGAGGTGTGTAAAACCTAGGTTAGTGTAGAGGTGTAAAACCTAGGTCAGTGTGCCGGGCCTGTTCTTTCAATTGAGGGGACACAGAGTCTTCTATAATTTTGGGGAATTGGGTTTGTTTTGAAATGTAAACCTTCCACTCAGTTTCTAGATATTCTTATAGTAGTGAGTGTAAAGACTTTGGGTTCACTGCTGCGAGGTAAGTTTTGTGGTAAGAACAACTCCAATATCACTGAAGTAGAAGGTTTATAAAAATAACAAAACATATTTATTTATGTACAGATTGTTTTTGAAGAACAGATCAGCAGTCCTGGTTAGACATGGGCATGATCCAAAAAAAAAATACCAATCAAGCTGTTCGTGGATCCACACTGGTGACGACCCCAGATCACCGATTCACTCCGATCAAGTCCTGTTTCCGATCTGGGATCTGGGATCGGAGGGGCGCCCACCTACACACACACTTAGAGCAGACGGGGAAAAAGTTTTTAACCCGTCCCTGCCTCTCCAAATAGAGAGAGAGAGAGACACCCCGTCAACAAGTTTCTGCCAGCTTTTTTAAAAAAAGCAGGGATAGAATCCTCCATCCCACCTGATTTTAAAAGCAAGCAGCCAGTCTTCCAAAAGCATATTTTAAACAGGAAGAAAGTAAAACCAGGATCCACACGAATCCTCGCAGATCCTATGATTTTTTAAATAGGAAAAACACAAATAGGAGGAGAGAGATATCTCTTTTCAGTTAACTCTTTCAGCACTGAACGAACTCAGGAGAGGAGCGCAAAACAGCTTGATAACTGCTCTCAAAGCAAGGGGTTTTTGAAACAGTTAACACTGAAAAGAGATCTCTTCTTAACTCTTTCAACGGCACTGAATGAACTCCGGACGAGAGAAAGCCAGGGTTTTTTGTTTTCTCTCTCTCTTAACCCCTTCCTCTCTGAATCACTTTGCTTATATTTTTCTCAGGAAGCCACCTTTTCACTCAACTGTTTGCTTTTCCTCGCTAGGGGAAATATTACCAAGTTTCAAACAGAGCTCAGGCATTCCCCTGCCTCCATTGCCAGGGGAACAGATTGTTGGCGCCTGAATGTCTAGCTTCCCGGTCCTATCATGATCGCCCCGGAGTCCTGACTGCTGGATCATTTGCCGTGGAAGACAATGATCCACCAGGTCACGATTGGGAGATTGCCATTATCATGGGTTTTTTTTTATTGTAATCCAGATCATGTCCATCTCTAGTCCTGGTCTCCCAGCAATTCAAGGAGAAACCTGACTGAGGCACATAAACTTAAGCTAATGGCTTCAGCTTGTGATTTTAATTCAGGTTTCATTGACTAGCCTCCAGGTTAGAACCCTCACTCATCTCACCTCACTCTCACTCACCTCACCATCCTCTCTCTGAAGGGTATTTGGATGCTGGGGCAGCACTCCCATAGACTTGGGGATGCAACAGCTGAGTAATTGTTTTACATTTCAGAGGCAGGACAGCCTCCTATCCCTCACAATCAACAGCAGCTTTAGCATAGAAATGAGAGGTTGCCAGAGAAGCATTTCTTTCGCTACACTCGAGCTATTTTGTGTGGACTTGGGCTAAATTGGAAAGTGGGTCATATATAGTCACACTGAAATAGATCAATGTGATACTAAACAACTTAAAAACAAATGTGCATGCCAAATACTAAAATTATATGGTCTGGAAAGTATCTTATTATTCTAACATTAGAAAGGAACTTGGGTGTAGATGCAGATTAACAAGTTATACATTCAAAATTACATTTCAGGGTTCCATTCAGAGTCAATTACTTAACTTCTTGCATATTAATTTGTTTGTAAAAGCAATAGTAAATGCAAATATGACCCCAAACCACACATGTGCTCTGAATGAGGCAGTTGCTATTTTTGATTATACCTACTGAACAAAGAGGGTACATATTTGATGTGAAATTCATGCTTCTGTTTGAATTAGAAGTGCCAGTGAATCTCACTCTAGAATTGTTATGCAAAGGCATATGTACACAAAATGGGGATCATGGGAGAGATAAAGCAGCTGTTGAGTTAGGAGTGACGTTATAATCAATGTTGTTTTAACATAAACATGTACACAGAGTCACATCCTTTAAGTGGGTCATATCAACTATTATGGCTATTGCAAAACATGACATTATGCCAACACTATAGGCAGACGTTCTAGTTTGTATATGAACAGGACATTCAGGTGAAAAATTCTGGGAAGAAACAAAATTAAGCTACTAATACTACTAGCCACCATGTGTCAGTTCCATCCTCTACTGTAAGCTAGAACCTCATTGCTATTTCTGTTTCTGTGTGCACTGTTCACAGGTTTTTTAAAGAACAGTAATAAAACAGTTTTTTAGCTATGACATCAGGTGTCTACTATTCTTCAAAGATAGATTATCAGGACTAAACATGTATTTTTGTGGCTTCTTAGGAGAACTTGTTTATGTGACCCAGAAATAAGAGATCAGTAGTGTTTAGAAGAAATGCCACGTGCCTCTTACCTGGTGCCAAATGACTATAAAAATGGACTGATATGTTTTTGTGTCTTGAGCATCAGCTGGCTGGGCAGAATTCTTCAAGTGAAGGTTTGCATAGAATGGAGATGTCACTTCCTAATATGTGTACATCAGGATACTATTAAAGGCACAGTTGAAAAATGGGTAGTTCTTGAGGCATACAGCTAAGTAGGAAGATAAAAAGATAAGATGGGAAATGAATTGCTTTGCATCACAGAAAGTGGCTGAGATTTCATAGGGGAAATAGCTTTCAGCTATTAAAAAGAGTTCCCAAAATTAAGAACTTCCATTATTGTAAGCAAAAAAGATATAGGAGAGATGGTCCTGAATAACTGATTATATGAAACTGTGCTTTTATATTTCACAATTATTACATAATTCCCTCATGGGTAAGAACATAAGAAGAGCCCTGCTGCATCAGACAAGTTGTCCATTTAGCCCAGCATCCTATCTCACACAGTGGCCATCCAGTTACACAGGAGGGCCAATAACAGGGCATAGAAGCCAATGCCTTCTCCCAATATTGCCTCCTGGCATTGGGATACAAAAAATTACTGCCTCTGAATGTAGAGGTTCCCTTTAGTTACAATGGTAGTAGCAATTCATAGACATATTCTCCATTAATCTGCCTAATCTGTTTTTAAAGTTGTATGTGCCTATGGCAATCACTACATCCTCTGGCACAAAATTCCACCTTTTAATCACTCATTGTATAAAGTGTTTCCTTTTACCTGTCCTAAATCTACTGCCCACCAACGTCATTGGGTGCCTTCCAGTTCTCGTATTCTGGGAGAGGGAAAAAGAGGTCTTTCTTTATTCTCTCTCTTTGTGCAAAGTGCCATCAAGTAACAACTGACTTATGCTGACCCCCCTGCAAGAGGCTTTTAAGGCAAATGAGAAGCAAAGGTGGTTTGCCATTGCTTTCCTCTGCAGAGTGTTCCTTCGTGGTTTCCTATCCAGGTCCTGACTCTGCTTAGTTTCCGAGATCTGATGAGATCAGGCTATACCATGCTGCCTTTCTTCCCCTATTCTCTCTGTCTTGTACATAGATTTATAAATCTCTGTCACATCTCCCCTTAGTCATGTCTTTTATAAACTGAACAATCCCAAACTCTTCACCCTTTACTCATAGGAAAGGTATTCCAAGCCCTCTTTGAGACTTACTAGGTAGACCCTAACACAGGAACAACCTTGGGCTGTGTATTTAGCCCCTAACTTCAGTCTCTCCTGAGGTCAGGAAGGGATGCACAACATTAAAGGGATATGCAACATTAAAGCCAGGATCCCTGAAAAATTCGAGCAACCTTAGGCACTCCTGCAGGTGAATAGGGAAGGTGTACTTGGAAGCAATCCTATAAACCTCCTCCCCACTTAAAATTCCCAAAGTAATACCACTAGGACTAGTAACAGCCCTAATGCATGGCTCCATTTAGCAATCACTCTTAGCATAAACTCATCAACCTATGTGGACACATCAACCAGCTAGGGAGGATGATGCCAAATTGTTGTTCCAACACTTATAATTTTCCCACCAGTAATTTCTCCACTTAGCAGTTAGATCCAAACTGCCCAGTAAAATGAAAAATAGCCCCAATTTCCCAGGTACTTTGTTAGTAGGATCACCCCACCTCCTGCTCCTGTGACATTGCACAGGATCCTTCATGAAGACTTTGAGCAGGCCTCACTCTGCTTTCATTTCCCTTTTTAAATCTCAGCACCCTGATCCAATTGCCAACTGACACAGCACTTCTATGCTGTCTCCCAGACCTCACCAAGATTAGGTTTGTATGTTTCCTTTATCTCTGCTTTATTGCTCTCTTTTAGCAATTCATTTGTGGGTATAAGGTAGCTTTATTGGTTTGGACCCCTGTGTGTGTGTTCTTCTAGTAGCTATGTGCTATATTTTTCTAATAAAGGTTTGAATTTGTACTATTTTTTCTACCTTTTTCTTATTAATTCTCCTCTGCTTGTGTTTGAGGGGCTGATCATATTGGGACTATCTATACCCTAGATAGTGACCCCAAATATAGTTCGCCCCAAAGTGCATGACTTGGGCCTGATACGCAAGGAGGATGCTCTGAATGTTAAGGTCTCAACATACATTTCTCCATTTGGATAACATCTTCAGTACTTTTTCCAGCTCTACAATGTCCTTTTAGAAATACAGTGACCAGAACTATACACAGTATTCCAAATAAGGCTGCACCATAGATCTATACTGGGGAATTATAAAATTGCTGTATTGTTTTCAATTCATTTCCTAATTATCCCCAGCATAGAGTTTAACTTTGTCACTGCTGCAGCACACAGGATTAAAACATTAATTGAGCTATCCACTATGACCCTAAAGTTTCTTTCTTTCTTTCTTTCTTTCTTTCTTTCTTTCTTTCTTTCTTTCTTTCTTTCTTTCTTTCTTTCTTTCTTTCTTTCTTTCTTTCTTTCTTTCTTTCTTTCTTTCTTTCTTTCTTTAACTGGAAGTTGAGATTGTTTGTTCAAATGTGCATCACGTCACACTTACCTACACTGAACTTCATTTGCCATATTGTAGTCCACTCACCCAGTTTGTGGAGATCCTAGTCAGCCCTGGTTTTTAGCATCCTGGATAATTTTGATCAAAAAGAGTCCAGTAGCACCTTTAAAACTAACCAATTTTATTTTAGCATAAGCTTTCGAGAATCAAGTTCTCTTCGTCAGATGCCTGATACAGAGACTGGTCAAACACAGAAGAGCAGGAGAGGGAAGAGGCAATTGGGGGGGAGGGGGAGGGAGCAATCAAAACATTCCTTTGCTAGTATATGTAAACATCTCCTTTTAGTGTGTGTATCAGTTGGCTTCAAAGGAGTTTGCCCTGTTAGTTTGTAGAAGCCAAACAGCTAGACCATCCAATTCCAATGCAGTATGGGCCTTCGATAACCACAGCTCTCCCTGCCAGATGCATCTGACAAAGAGATCTGTGGTTCCCGAAAGCCCACGCCAGGTACCACTGAGCTCCCCCAGACCCCACCTCTGTAAAGGAAATCTGTTACCTGTGGTAATGTGATAACCATTCATAGTCCCTATTCAGTCCCAGCTTGACAGAGTCAAATTTGCATATGAATTCCAGTTCAGCAGCCTCCCGTTGGATTTTGTTTTTGAAAGGTTTCTGTTGAACTACAGTGACCTTTAAGTCTTTGGAATGGAATGTCCTGGTAGATTGAAGTGTTCTCCCACTGGTTTCTGGACGTTTCCATTTCTAATGTCAGATTTGTGTCCATTTATTCTTTTGCGTAGAGGTTGGCTGGTTTGTCCAATGTACAGAGCAGAAGGACATTGTTGGCACATGAGGGCATATATCAGATTGGAGGATGAGCAGCTGTAAGAGCCAGTGACAGTGTAGTTGATGCCATTGGGTCCTGTAATTGTATTCCCTGGGTAGATATAGGGGCAGAGCTGGCATCTGGGTCTGTTGCAGGGCCTGGTACCTGTGCTGGTGACTCTGCTGGCCGATTCATGGTTGTGAGTGAGAAGTCGTTTAAGGTTGGGGGGCTGTCTGTAGGCAAGGAAAGGTCTTCCACCCAGGGCTTCTGAGAGAGATATCATTTTCCAGGATGGGTTGTAGCTCACTGATGATACGTTGGATGGGTTTGAGCTGGGAGCTATAGGTGACAACCAGTGGTGTTCTGTTGTTAGTTCCTTTAGGTTTGTCCTGGAGTAGGCTGTTTCTGGGTACTAGTCTGGCCCTGTTGATTTGTTTCTTCACTTCATTTGGTGGGTACTGTAGTCCCAAAAATGCTTGTTGTAAATCTCTTAAGTGTGAGTCTCGGTCGAGAGCATTGGAGCAGATACGGTTGTAACATAAGGCTTGGCTGTAGACAATAGACCGAGTGGTATGTTTAGGGTGGTAGCTGGAGGCATGTAGATATGAGTATCGGTCTGTTGGTTTCCGGTATAAGGTGGTATTTATTCGTCCATTATGTAGTTGTACAGTGGTGTCCAGGAAGTGTACCTGTTGTGTAGAGTGTTCCAGGCTTAGGTTGATAGTAGGGTGAAAGTTATTGAAGTCTTGATGAAATCTCTCAAGAGCTTCCTTCCCATGGGTCCAAATGATGAAGATGTCATCCAGGAATCTTAAGTATAGTAGTGGTTCCAGTGGATGGGAGCTGAGGAAGCGTTGTTCCAAGTACGCCATGAATATGTTAGCATATTGTGGTGCCATGCGTGTGCCCATGGCTGTGCCATTAATCTGTAGATATAAGTTGTCACCAAATTCGAAGTAATTGTGAGTGAGTACGAAGTGACAAAGTTCAGTGGCGAGGTGTGCTGTGGTTTTGTCCAGGATAATATTCCGTATGGCTTGCAGTCCATCCGCATGTGGGATATTGGTGTATAAAGCCTCCACATCCATGGTTGCTAGGATGGTGTCATCAGGTAGGTTGTCAATGGACTGTATTTTCCTGAGGAAGTCAGTGGTGTCCCGTAAATAGCTGGGTGTGCTGGTGGCATAGGGCCTGAGGATAGAGTCCATGTATCCTGAGACTCCTACCGTGATAGTGTCTCTTCCTGAGATGATGGGGCGTCCTGTGTTACCCGGTTTATGGATTTTGGGTAGTAGGTAGAATTTTCCTGGCCGTGGTTCCTGGGGTGTGTCCGTATGGATGCATTCTTGTATGTCCACGGGAAGAGTCTTCAATATTTTATTGAGTTCTCTTTTATATTGCTCCGTAGGATCAGCAGGTAGTATTTTATAGAATGTTGTGTTGGAGAGTTGTCTTTCTGCTTCCTGTATATAATTCTGTTTGTCCATGATGACCACTGCTCCACCTTTGTCGGCTTCCTTGATTACGATGCCAGAATTGTTTTGGAGGCTGTTTATGGCATCTCTTTCTGCATGGCCAAGGTTCTGCTTTAGGTGTTGTTGTTTGTCAATTATTTCAGCCTGGGTGCGTCGATGGAAGCATTCAATGTAAAAGTCCACCAGCCCCAATACCAAACCTTGTGGGACTCCACTGCTTACTTCTCTCCTTTGCAAAAATTGTCAATTTCCTCCTATTCTTTCCTTCCCCTCATTAAACCAACATTTAACCTGGAGAGGATCTTTCTTCTTACTCCATCACTGCTAAACTTACTTATTGGTCTTTAGTGAGGTTCCTTGTCAAAAGGCTTATGAAAGTCCAGTATACAATGTCTATGGGCTCAACATTATCTGTTTATTTACTTCCTCAAAGAACTCCAAAAGGTTGGTGAGGCAGAAGGCATGCTAATTTTCTCTCAGTAGGTTTTGTTCCTCTATGTACCTAATAATTCTATTTTTGATTATAATTTCTACTAAGTTGCCTGGGGCAGCTGTTAGACTAATTGCCTTATAACTTCCTAGTTCCCTTCTGGATCCCATCTTAAAAACTGGAGAGGAACATTTGCTACTCTCCAGTCTTCTAGTACAGTATCTGATTTTAGCAACAAGTTACATTTATCAGCTAGAAGATCACCAATCTCACATGTTTCTGAGACACCTACCATATCTAAATTGTCATTTAGTGCCAAGCACTCCACCTCCCGCTTCTTAGCTTGGCGTATTCTAACATTCTATATAGACCTCTATAACATATTTCCCTCTTCAACTACTCCTGCCTTCCTTGGACCTTTTGCCTCCATACATGGCTCTCCTTTTCCATCCTACTCTCACTCCCAAGTTCTACTTTGTTCCTACCAATATTGTCCTGATTGTATACACTATTGTCCCTTCAGACTGATTTGTCCAAACTGGAGGCTCCCCAACTCTTGTTGGCTCCCCCCTCCACCTTTTTGATATTAAGTGTCAGTAGTGTGGTTCTCTTTTGAATCAAGTGAAGTCCATCTCTTTTGTACAATTTGGTTTGTCACAAAAAGTTCCCCAGTGTCTAACATATCTAAACCCTTTCTACTTTCTCATGTTGAAACCCCTAATCTGTTCCTGTCTAGCTGGACCTGCACGTGGAACTGGTAGCAATTATGAAAATACTACCTTTGAGGTCCTGGACCTTAACTTTCTACCTAGTAACTTAAATATTTTCTCCAGGACCACATGACTACATTTCCCTATGTCATTGATTCCAGTATTCACCATGACTGCTGACTCCTCTCCAGCACTATTTAGCAATCTATCTAGACAGCACATGATGTCTGCAACCTTTGCAGCAGGCAGGCAAGTCACCATGCAGACAAAGGTTCTTTCTCAGACCCTGCCCTTTATATTCCTAATAAATCACCCTCCACCAAAGGCCCACTTTCACCCAACCTCAGAGAGTATCTTTGGCACTATAGGATATTGGTCTGTCATCTGAGGAAAGGGTTCTGTATAAGAAATCTCCTCAGCCTGACATCCTCCAACCTTGAGACCTTCAATCTCTATGACAGCGCATGACTGTTCTAATGGGTCCCTGAAGGTCTTGTCTTCATACTGTCTCTCTCTCCCTCATTTTCTCCAGGTTGACATCCCTAGCCTCAAGGAAAGAGACCTGTTCTCTGAGATCCAAGAGCCCCATGCATCGAGTACACACCCACAATTTCTGCCCAATGGATATGTGCAAATCACGAGATAGCCCTCATTCCCCTAGCAGCTTTCTACCATCATAACCGGTTTGACAGTTTAAAGACATTTTAGGGTTGAAATGGGGTGCTTGCCTGAATCTGTGGAAATGTCCATAGCAAATGTCAGGCTATGGGTGACAGGATATGGTAAACAGATCTCTGTACCATTGCAACAAGAAGTCCAAGCTCTTGGTTAAATGGTTTTATTCAGAAATCCAATCATTTCCATATATATGTCCATAGAATTACTCAGAAGCAGTACACATTCCCTTGACAGGAATAGAAACTTGAAGAAAGTACATCTCTAAATACACAATCATTTCCCCCCTCCCACTTAGACCACAGGTTTGTGTGGGAAATGGTCTGGGAATTTCTTTCAGGGTTTATACATCAGCCTAGACAGGACAAAAGGCATAAGATTAAACTGTAACATTTCAGACAGTGCAAGGTTGCTTCTGGGAGCTTCAAAGGAAGGAGATAAGACAGCTGTGTTCTCAGGATGCTTGAGAAATGAAAGTGATGGTTAGAGCATTTGCAAAATGACATTAAGATACAGCATTAACAATGGTTCACCCCATAGAACAATGACATGGATGTAGGGGTACAGACATTACAGCAGGAAGGAAACTGTAGCACACAACCCTCATGCTGATGTGGAGCTTGTATGGCCTTACTTTGGGAATTCAGACCACAGGAGTTCTCTCCTGCTCCCTCTCGACCTCCCTCGCTGAAGTGACCAGTTAAGCCTTGTTTGGAAACAAGTCCCAGGTTGCAAGCCCTTAGGAGACCTGTGTGCCTCTTACAGAACCAGACCTCTTATGAACTCTGCTTTGCAGATGTGGACTGTAGAGTTAGACAATAGCAGGCATCTGACTAGCCTCTTTCAACGGAAGGACCATGTGATTCTGGAGGACTCACCAAAAGCTAGAAGGAGATTGCAAGATAGATATACCTCAAAAAGCTCAACAACCACACAACCTGAAGCAGACAGTACACACCCCTTTTTGCTTCTTACAAAGAAAGCACCTTTTTCATTGATAGTAATGTACAAATAGATTTTGGGTTAATGTACCTATGAATTTGTGCTATATAATTCGACAATCTAAGAATCACCTACAAATGATTCACCTAACCCTCCCCTGGTAGTCTCATCCCAGGAAAACTGGCAAAGTGCTGAGTGAACCAAGAACCCTTGTGTGGTGCATAATATGCAAGAACTTGCAGGGGGATACCTCACTTACCACTGTATCACCGCCCTGTACCATCTCCTCTTTCCATCCTCCTGGCAGCCCCTAAGTCACCTTTCCCTGTTTCATTCTCTCCTTCCCACCCACCAACATCTTTTATCTTCTCCTCATCTTCAGCTATATTTATAATTTATTTACTTCTTTTTATATTATGCCTTTCTTCATAATGGGGACCAAAGCAGATTACATCATCCTTCTCTCCATTTTAGCTTCACAACAACCCTGTTAGGTAGGTTAGGCTGAGAGAGAGAGTGTCTGCCCCCCCCTCCAAATTAAAAATTGTCATCTGTAAAAACCTGGAAGTAATGTCATACCTCTATAGAAATAAATGGAAATTCTATAGTACCATATTGGTGATTC
This sequence comes from Eublepharis macularius, assembly GCF_028583425.1. NCBI lineage: Eukaryota > Metazoa > Chordata > Lepidosauria > Squamata > Eublepharidae > Eublepharis > Eublepharis macularius. Next base: position 74,616,650 of record NC_072797.1, read on the forward strand.
CTAGAGAGGACTGAAGTGGTGCTGGCCCTCTGTATGAATCACCATAGTGATTCCTGGAGAGGCATTATGTCACATCTGGTTTTCCTGGAAGTGGTGTCATACCGTTGCTGGTAGTCAACCCTCTCTAGCAGGTACCTCACTTAATCTGTATCACCTACCCATGCCATTTCTTCTTTCCTTCCGGCTGGCAGCCTCTGTATCCTCACCTTTCATTGCTTCCTTTTCTCATTCCCTCCCTCCCTCCCACCCACCATGTTTTATATGCTCCTCATTGTCAGCTACATTTTAAATTTATTTACTTTATTTACACGCTTCCTTTCCCTACAATGGTGACTCAAAGCAACTAATATCATCCTCTCCCCCTTCATTTTATTCTTAAAACAGCCATGTGAAGTAAATTAGGCTGAGAATGCGTAACTGCCCAAAGATCACTCTGTGATCTCCCAGGGGAGCGTGGGGATTTGAACCTGGGTCTCCCAGATCCTGGTCTGAAACTCAAACCACTAGACTACATTGGCTTTCATGGGGCAATTGCTTTTGAACAATAGCAAACAGTCAAGCCTAGGTGAGTCAAGCAAGTTGGATGGTAGCAAGTCACTTGTTGGTGGATGGTGGATCTAGCAATGAGTCCTTCCTCAAAGGCCCCAACAGTTTTTGAAAGGGCCCTGCACCTCCCCCTTTCCTGACATAAACCGAGGCTTGAATGCTGGGAATACAGTTGTAGTTGCCTAGCAATGGCCACAAAGGGCATAGGTTTCTTAAAGCTACATGCACTGCTTCTTTTATTTGTGGGGGTTTCAACCCCCTTTTTTTAAAAGTAGTTTTTTCTAAAAAAAACCTAGGATTTTTCTTAGGCATGTAGCAGTATTTGTCTTTTCTATTCATGGCTCCAGTTTCCACTGGTATATATACTATATAGCAGACATATTTACTGAGTATCTGTTAAATATCTTATTTGGACAATCTTTGCTGTTTTGATTCATTCTGTCATTTTTCACACACTATCTGTAATGAAATAGTTTGGACTTCATTTTATTCTCTGTGATTTTCTAATTCCAGCCCCTTGAATCTGAAAACTTCAGATTAAATGGATTTCCTATTATTTACTCCAGAGCTTTTCTTGGTCATGACATAGTTCTTCTAGTGGAGGGTGCTGTGTTTTTTCTCTTACTTGATGTGTTCTGTATGTTGGTGGTAGTATCCTGATGTCAGCATTATTGTGTGCTAGTTGATTGTTTCTAACTGCCTGTCACAAGAGAGTAACTGTTGCATTGTTCTGTGATTGGTGGGTTGTGATGAGTTTGCTATGCACTCTGGTGCAAGGGCATAGACTTTCCAAATTGGGGGAGGGCGAGGCTGGGCTAGGCCAAAGGTGTTGCTATGCTAGGTCTATAAATGACATCGTAGGGAGGGGCCAGTGACATCACAAGAAGTGGTCTCCATTGCTACTATATATGGGGGTGGGGCATGGAAGATTCAGGGAGGGGCTCCCCAGAAATTTGGGAGGCCTGGGCATACTTGGGCATCCCTAACAATGCTCCTGTGCTGGGCCAAACTTAGGAAAAGGTGGGAGTTGGCCAGTGGTTATAGCTGTGTCCTTTTTTTGATATTCACTTTTAGGATAGTCACTTTAAGATCTGCAAATAAATATACCATGTGCATAGGACAAACTAATGGTCACAGATTTAACACTAAGAAAGGCAACACAGAAAAGCCTGCAGGGGAACATTTAATTTTTCCTGGATGTTCATTTACAGGAGTCTTGTTTCTGCCTTATTCAAAAGGGTGACTTAGTACTGATATTTACTAAATTATGGCATCACAGATGCCTTCATTTGGTAAATTCACGGTTGAAGTCTCTGAGCTAGGGCAGAATACAAAACAGTTGTGCGCTCAATTTCTGAGCAATGTACAGAGTTCAGAGTAGTAGCAATTTTCTTTTCACTGCGAACTCATATCTGATAAGTGAGTACAAGCACATTTTCAAATTATATATATATAGTGTGTGTGTGTATATACAAATTATATATTTATTTTTATTTATTTATTTTTTATTTATATTCTGCCCTCCCCACATTTCCAGCAGGCTCAGGGTGGATTACAGATACATAGAGGTTAAAATATATAAAACAATTATTATAAATTAGCAACCATAAAAACATCCAAATTTACACAATTTAAAATACATATAAACATCAACATAGCAGAACAAAGTCCCAACTGACCAAACCTAAATAATCTCCAGAGCATCTTCGCAGTAAAAAGATTTTTAAGCGGGGGTATTGGTGGTAGGGAGGGCCTAATCCACCATCATCTCACCAGGGGAGATGCGCCTAGCACTGCCCATAGGCCTGCTGGAACAGCTCTGTCTTGCAGGCCTGGCGAAAAGATAACAAATCTTGCTTGGCCTTGGTCTCATTAGACAGAGCATTCCACCAGGCTGGGCCAGGGCCTTCTGGTCAATGCCAGGCAGGTCTCCCTGCCTTTAGCAGATGTTTCTCACTGGAGCGGAGAGTCCTCTGGGGTTCATATGGGGACAATCTCGCAGAAACACCAGTCCAAGTCCGCATAAGGCTTTAGAGGTTAATATCAAAACCTTGAACCTGATTCAATACTCCACCGGTAGCCAGTGCACCTGATGCAGTGCCGGCGTTATATGCTCACGCATCGGCGATCCTGTGATGACACACGCCACTGCATTCTGCACCAGCTGTAACTGCCGGATCAGGTTCAGGGGAAGCCCTGCATAGAGCATGTTACAGTAACCTAGAGGTGACTATTGCCTGGACCACTGTAGTCAAGTTGCAGGACGAAAGATAGGGGACGAGCTGCCTGGCCTGTCAAAGATAGAAAAATGAGGACCTGGCAACTGCCGTGATCTGGGCCTCCATTGTCAAGGAGGCATCCAAGATCACCCCCAGGCTCCTGACTCCCCAAATCCGCCCCATCGAGCGCAGGAAACCAGGGTCCCAAATCCATGTTTCCGCGACTCAAGTACAGAATCTCCATTTTCATAGTGTTTAATTTCAGTTGACTTTGGCAGATTCCACACGGCTTACCTGAAGCCGGGACGTTGCGCTACGTTGCGGATCATGCCGGGAAAAACGCGAAATATCGCAAAACTCACGCAAGAAAACACGATATTTCGCATTTTTCCCGGCATGATCCGCAACGTAGCGCAATGTCCCGGCTTCAGGTAAGCCGTGTGGAATCGGCCTTGGTCTCAATCATCCAACCACGGCTTCAAAAGCATACTCCAGGACATCTGGAGCAGATCCAGGCTGGCCGTCCATCAACAGATATAGCTGGGTGTCATCCACATATTAGTGGCACCCAAGCCCAAAACTCTGCACCAACTGGGCGAGGGGGTGCATATAGATGTTAAACAGTAGTGAGGAGAGTATCGCCCCCTGCAGCACACCACATACTAGTGGCTGACGGGACGATAACTTATCTCCTAGCGCCACCCTCTGTCTCCGACCATGAAGAAAGGAGACAAACCACTGTAGTGCTGTCCCTCGAATTCCCACATCGGCGAGGCGGTGGGTCAAAAGATCATAATCGACCATATCGAACTTCACTGAAAGGTATAATAAAATCAGCACCGCTGCTCCACCTCAGTCCAGGTGTCTGCAAAGATTGTCTGTGAGGGCAACCAGCAATGTCTCCACCTCGTGTCCAGGGCGAAACCCAGACTGGAAGGGATCTAGGGCCGAGATTTCCTTCAGGAAATTCTGCAGTTGGTTCTCCGCTGCCCCCTCAATCACCTTACCCAGAAATGGGAGGTTTGAGACCGGGTGGTAAATGAGTGGGTTGGCTGGATCCAACGATTGTTTCTTTTAAAGAGGCCTCACCACAGCCTCCTAAAGTGCTCTGGGAAAAACCCCAGAGCTCAGGGACAAGTTGACAATGGCCTCCAAAGAATCCCATAATCCGTCAACACTGGCTTTCACCAGCCATGACGGACACGGGTCCAGGAGGCATGTGGTAGGCCTCGTTCCCTGCAGAATCCTGTCCACCTCTTCCCCAGAAAGAGGGCTGAAGTGATCAAATATTGCCCCCAAAGATGGCCAAGGGGCCTCTAATTCACATACTGTGTCAACTGTGGCCAGTAAATCATGGTGGAGAGACAAAATTTTATCAGCAAAAAAGCTTGCAAAAGTCTCACAGCTTATGGCCAAATTCAAATTTTGGTGGTCTCTACCTGGAAGGGATACCAATGAACAAACCACATTAAACAATTTAGCCGGGCATGAGCTAGCTGATGCAATGGAGGCTGCATAAAATTCCTTCTTCGCAGCCTTCACTGCCATCTCATAGGATTTCATAAGCAATCGATAAGATGTTCTTGTTTCCTAGTCGTGAGATCGCCGCCACATGTGCTCAAGTCGTCTTAGTTCCCGCTTTCGTTGCCTTAGCTCCTCTGTATACCAGGGAGCTTGGCAGTTACAGGGGCAAAGAGGACGACGGGAAGCAATTTCATCGATGGCTGCGGAGAGCCGGTGCTGCCAGTCCTCCACCAGCTCATCCAATGAAGCGCCATGGAGCATTGGTTCCCACAGAGCATTCTGGAAACCAATTGGATCCATAAGTCTCTGCGGGCGAGTATAAATTTGCTCACCGCCCTTGCAGGGGGGGGGGCATGCTCAGCCGAGCCTCCAGAACCGTGTGGTCTGACCATGGCACAGATTCTACTTTATTCAGAACCACCTCCAATCCCATCCCAAAGATCAGATCTAGCGTGTGGCCTGCTTTGTGTATGGGGGCCAATACAAACTGGGAGAGTCCCAGTGTTGCCATGGCTGACACCAGGTCCGTCACCTGTGCAGATGTGGCATCATCAGCGTGGATGTTTAAGTCCCCCAGTACTATCAACCTGGGGTACTCCAAGGCCCACCCTGCAACCACCTCCAGCAGGCGTGGCAGGGTGCTGGTGCGCTGGGCGGTCAGTACACCAGGCAGACAGCCAAACTTTCCTCAGCACTCCACACCAGTCCCACACAATCAATGGCAGAGATCTCCGGAATGGGAAGTGGCCTGAAGGAGAAATCCTCTCGGATAAGGATTGCCATCCCTCCCCTGACACCCCATTCGTGACTGATGAAGGACCGAGTATCCTGGGGTGGTCAGCTCACCCAAGGTGACTGTCTCATCATCCCTCATCCAGGTCTCGGTCACACATACCAGGTCCATATTAGCTACTGCAAAAGTATCTTGCAGAATTCTGGTCTTATTATTTGTGGACCTGGCATTGCACAACATTAGTGTCAGAAAGTTCCTAGCTTCAACACCAATATATATAAAATTTGTATATATACTCACACTATATTATTTTATTTTGAAATAAATATGCTTATTTTATTTTAAAATAAAATAAAAAAGAATCTTGGACGTAGTCTGAATATTCTGGACTGCACACATTAGATGTTATATTTACGTCCTTGGCAAATATGTGCAAATGTCTGCTGCTGAGACAGGTGTGCCTGGGTTTTGCAGGCAGGGTGTAATCCCTGCAGCTTCTTAACTTTTTGTAATAGCATTTCAAATGTGCGAAAGTGTTTTATAGGTTTTTATCCAAACTACCACCACACAAGTAAGCCACAGTGCAATAATACTATATATGCTTGAAACCAGTTCATGTTAGCTTTAGCTGCCTAGGTGGAAAACAGTTGTCAATACACACCTACTGGCTACTTGATCAACTCTTTAGAGTGTAGACATTTTAAAAAGAATGCTTAACAGGCTTGCTGGGACATTTAATTTACTTTAAAAAGGAACTGGTTCAGCATCCACTTCAGCAAACCTAGAAAATCACAGGCTTGAAGAAGACACAAAATACCTATCTACCAAAAGAATCCCCAAATCCTATAGCAATTCGATAGCTGTAGTTTTGAAAGTACTACTCAACTGTGCTTTTCAATTTCTTCTTTAGTTGGTTGCCCCTTTGAAACTGTACCAGAGCATTTTAGGTAACAGCAAAATGAAGAGCATGAACATGTACAGAGTGCACATTTCTTGCTAATGTTCTCTCTGGGCTGCACACAGGTCAAGAGGAAATTTTCAAAAGGCCTCTGATCTGCATCCCCCCCTTTTGTTAATGCAGATGGGTTTTCTCATCGCTTCAGAGAGACAGCACCCTGGCTGCCATTTCAGGAATTGTCCTTTTCTTCAATAGATACCACCTCACCATTTAAAAATGAAATGGAAATTTAAAACAGAGCTTAGGAGTAGGTGAAGCAACCCCACCTCCCTACCATGGGAAAAAAAAACCTGTTCTCAATCAAGGATATATAGATCCATCCCACACCAAGCAAAAAATAACAGCCTCATCAACAAGCAAGCAAGCAAACAAAGCTATTTCAACAAGGCAAAACAGACCCAGCATTCCATTCTCAGAATATGATGCAATGATAACGTAACTGCAAATTAAAATACTTACTTTCCCCCTATTAAAAGGAACAGAAACTGGCCCTTAACAGAGTACCATCAATTGCAGAGAAAATGTGATGGGTGGTTGTAGAGTGCTGGCTGGTGGGTAAGAGAGAAAATAACAAACTTACACTTGCCTTAGGTTTAGAAAAGAAGTAAGAGTTCTTATACGAATTCCATACTTTGATAGGAAAGTGCAGATATAGATTCCTATTTACCTATCTGATCTAAAGATGGATATGAATGGCAGGTCAAGTCCTGCACCCATGGTGCAAGGAGAGAAAAGATAGTTGTGTGACAAAGGGAGAAAGAGCTGGATGTCACAGGGAGAAAATCCTAATGTTAGCAATCTACACATCAAAGGACAGTAACAGTAAACAGATACCCTAACCTGTTTCTCTTTCTAACTCTCTAGTTCGTCCCCTCTGAAACCTGACGGAAGGAACAGAGTCAAGTTCTCTTCTTCTAACATTCCCCAAATGTAAATCAAAGCCAAACAATATGTTGGGCCCAACAGAGGCACTGCAGTCTGACTGTTGAAAGTGGGTGGAGCCAGCCAGAGCTTTAAGGACTAAGCTACTTTATGTGGGCCATAGCCACAGGTATTTTAAGACAGATGCCAGTCACAGCAGCTAGCAAAACATCAGGAACTACAATGCCAAGACCACAGCCATACAGCCCGGAGAATCTACTACAACTAACGTTCTCCGGCCGTGAAAGCCTTCAACAATATATTCGACAATATAACTACTAACTATTTGTGATCTGCAAAGGTTTTTGGTTGTATCTTTGCACTTTCTAGATTAATAACTTGGGTTTTTGATACCCAGCACATATCAGTCCTTGAATATGTTTGGTGTCTCTTAGAAAAGACAGTATAGTCTCTAGTATTCAGATTTTTGATCCTCCAAGCATCTTCCAATTGTAACATTTACATATAATTAAACACATTTGGAGGAATTGTCGAAGGCTTTCACGGCCGGAGAACGATGGTTGTTGTGGGTTTTCCGGGCTGTATTGCCATGGTCTTGGCATTGTAGTTCCTGACGTTTCGCCAGCAGCTGTGGCTGGCATCTTCAGAGGTGTAGCACCAAAAGACAGAGATCTCTCAGTGTCACAGTGTGGAAAAGATGTTGGCAGGTCATTTGTATCTACTCAGGAGGGGTGGGGTTGAGGAATTACTGATCAGATGGGAAAGCTTATGAAAAAGCATAACCTTCAAGCAGTGTTCAGACCCACTCGAAAAATACAACAGATGCTACGATCAGCAAAAGACAGTAGAGACCCCCTCACCTGTGCAGGAGTATACCGTATATCCTGCAGCTGTGGACAAGTTTACATCGGGACCACAAAGCGTAGCATCCAGACAAGAATAAAAGAACATGAAAGACACTGCAGACTTGGACAACCTGAAAAATCAGCAGTGGCTGAACATAGCCTAACTCAAACAGGGCACAGTATCTTATTCCAGGACACCAAAAGACTGGACAACACTTCCAACTACTTTGTCAGACTGCACAGGGAAGCCATTGAAATTCACAAGCATAAGCAAAACTTCAACAGGAAAGAAGAAACCTTAAGAATGAACAGAGCATGGTTTCCAGTTCTGAAAAACACCAGGCTAGCAAAACTCTCTATACTCAACAATAGCCCTGCAGAGAAGATTAGCACATCAAGCCCCAATCCATATGCAAAAGAACCTCCTCAGGATACAGTGAAGCCTCCCGCCATTAGCATTCCACACCCTGGGAAACTCTTACAGGATGACTCAGCTCAACCCCACCCCTCCTGAGTAGATACAAATGACCTGCCAACATCTTTTCCACACTGTGACACTGAGAGATCTCTGTCTTTTGGTGCTACACCTCTGAAGATGCCAGCCACAGCTGCTGGCGAAACGTCAGGAACTACAATGCCAAGACCACAGCAATACAGCCTGGAAAACCCACAACAACCAACATTTGGAGGAAGTTTGCCTTCGTTGGTTTTTTCCTCCACCTATCTTTTTAAAGATCCATTACTCCATTTATGTCTCTGGGGTTCATTGTCTCTTCTTCTTGAAAATCTAAACTGGACTGGAAAACATTTTCACAAAACTTTTCTCTTGCATTGTTTGGGGTAAATATTGTTGCTAGTGTGTAAATCTTGCCTTCCAGGAGCTTGATTTTCAAAATCGTGTATGTTCCTTCAGAATCTCTTAATTGTTCTGTAACATTTTTTTGTAAATTGTTAATATAAACCGTGATTCCTTTTTTATTATACATTCTTTAAAAACACACAAATACATACTAAGAAACAGGAACAAAGCTGCAAAGAATCATCAAAATTGTAATTTGATTCAACGGGAAGGGTGGGCAGTCCTGTGCTTCAGCTGCCATTGTATAACTGAGTCCCTCATGTGTCCCTGGTTGCCAAGGGGGGGCTAGGCCCCCCCTGGCCAAATCTGGGGGGGGCTTGAGCCCCTCAGCCCCCTCCCCCAAGTTTACACCTATGCTCTGGTCAATTGCTATACTCTCTGCATGTTATAGCATTCTCTTTTCTTTCTCCTCTCTCTGCTGAGCAAGTATAGGATACTTTTAGCACCAGTAAGGCACTGCCATTACTGTCCTGAGGTTTTGGGATAGGGCTTTAATTTTAGGAAGTAAATAGGGCCCAGCTTGACCAGGTCAAAGTACCATCTGTTTTAGCATCTTATTTCCTAGTGTGTGCCTAGCTAGTGTGTGCCTGTAAGTTAATTTTGCGTTGTATAAAGACGTGCCTTCTTTAGTCTGTCCTGAATCTACTGCTAACTGATTTCATTCTTTGACTGTAAATTCTAGTGTTATGAGAGAAGGGGAGGAGGGAGGAGGAGAGAGAGAGAGAGAGAGAGAGAGAGAGAGAGAGAGAGAGAGATTCTTAACCATGTTTGGAGAACAGATGCAAAGTTGTATTGTCGAAGGCTTTCACGGCCGGAGAACGATGGTTGTTGTGGGTTTTCCGGGCTGTATTGCCGTGGTCTTGGCATTGTAGTTCCTGACGTTTCGCCAGCAGCTGTGGCTGGCATCTTCAGAGGTGTAGCACCAAAAGACAGAGATCTCTCAGTGTCACAGAGAGATCACAGAGAGATCACAAAAGACAGAGATCTCTCTGTGACACGGAGAGATCTCTGTCTTTTGGTGCTACACCTCTGAAGATGCCAGCCACAGCTGCTGGCGAAACGTCAGGAACTACAATGCCAAGACCACGGCAATACAGCCCGGAAAACCCACAACAACCATAGATGCAAAGTTGTTTAAAGATGACAATGACTACGTGGATTCAGTTTTCACACAGCAACTTTGCCAACTCCATGATGTATTACAAGTCAAATAAAATATAGTTTCTTTCCAAAATCCCCAGTGGACCTATGGAAAACTGCATCTTTTATTGTTCATTTTACTACTTACCCATAAATGTCAAAATTCTCTACAATTCCATTAGGGCTTGTACAACATTACAAAGGTTGAATTTGGCTTTAAATATTTTATCATTTATCAGAAATAAGTGTGTGTTTTAGAAGTTTGCTGCTTGCATCAGTTCAAGAGAAGCTTGTTCCTTGAAATCCCACACTACAGAACCATAACCTGGAAACACACTTCCCTATGATAATTTCATAATATTGTGCTAATTGTTCTTCCTAAAATAATTTGGTCTTTCCTGAATGCCAATGATCTTGTTTCCTTTTGACATTCCAACAGGTTCCTAGAGGTTGCTGTCTTCTTATCCATTTGTATTCCTTTTTTGTAGTTTCCCATCAGTATGATGATCATTTCAGATGGTCCCCACAATTTAATCACTGGAATTTCTTTCGACTTTTCCAGTATTATAGAATATATAAAATGACTAGAAATCATCATTTATTTTGTGACGAGTTTAACTGCGACCTGCGGTTCATTTGAGACGTTTGCTATGTATGGTATCTAATTAACATTCCAGTCATTCCTTTTGATACTCCAATAACTTCCTTAGTTTCATTTGAAGTTTTTTAAATTGAGAATGTAATAGAACTGAATCCCACCGAAAGCAGCTGATAACCTCTCCTGTGTGTATTTTATTTCTTCTGTTCCTTAATTTCGCCTGACCATTTTATCCTTACACGTCAGTAGTTCACCTCCGCCCCCCCCCCCCGTTCGCCTAAAGGCGTTATTTTCTATTCTACCACAATCGTTGTATTCACCGCTTCCTTCGTATTTGCTGGAGCTCTCTAACTCATTAATCTCTCTCTCTCTCCATCTCTATTTCGATAGTGCGCGAAAAAAACTCTGGAGAAGTTGAGGGCAGTTCTTGTCACTGCAGAAATGCGATCTGACTGTTTCTGCCAGGAAACTGTCATATGCGAGAACTCCAGCGCTAAATCTGGTGGGGAAAGTCCCAATTCTCCGGAACCCGTGAAAGCGGCCAGGCTCGTCCTCTCTTTCCTCTGTGACCCTGAGATGAGTGGAGTAAGCTCTTGATCTGCTCCATAGTCGGGATGAGCGTAGCCACTAGACCCTCTCCTCCTCCTATCAGTATCCAATGGCATGTTCTTATCAAAGCGTTGCAAGCCGCCACCAGTCAGCCAGGGAGGGAGGGAGGCAAGCGCGTCTTGTGGAGGAATGATCACCACCTACTTTCTCCGCCTCCCTTGGCTCTTACGCACTTACACCTCTTCCCTGGCGCAGTCGCTCGCCAGAGGGGAAAAAAACCTTCTCTCGCCGCCTTCGAAGACTCTGGGCAAAACCATCCCCTCGAGAAGGGGGCGGTGGTGCCAGAAACATGTTTGCAGGGCGGGGGGAAAGTTTCCAAAGGAGCCGCTCTCCTGCCTGCCTCCCACTCCCTCCATCCCATCTACACAGCCTATAAGCACCGCTGGCTTAGTCGGGTGTCGGTCTTTAAGCGCACCATGTGGCCGAGGCTGTGAGGGAAGGCACGCGCCCCGCCACCCGACCGGCCGCTGCGTGAGACGCGAGGGGTTTGCGCCTGCCCGACCCTCGGGCAAGCCGCTCGCTCTACATGTCTGCGTGTCTCTCGGAGGAAGGGAGGGAGGAAAAGCAGGCAGGCGCAGGCGCAACGCCCGCCTGTCTGCTTGCTTGCCTGCCTGCAGCCCGGGTTTTCTCAGTGCAGTTGCCGGGGAGTTGATGGCAGCGCCAGAGCGCGCCCTGAGCAGCGCGCCACGGGAACTCGAGCCCAAAATGTGCGGCCAGGAGGGAGGCAGCGGCTGCAGCAGCTCCGGGCGGTCGACACGGGACAGGGACGGGCGTCCTTCGGGGGCCAGTCAGCTCTCCTGACCTGCCTGCCGTCCTCTTCCCCACCCGGCGCTCCCCCCAGAGAATGTCAGCCAAGTCCAAGGGGACCACCTCCTCCTCCGCCACCTCCTCCTCAGGGTCCTCGCCAGCCGAAGGGCCGCCGGCCGCCTCCAAAGCCAAGGTGAAGGAGCAGATCAAGATCATCGTGGACGATCTGGAATTAGTCCTGGGGGACCTGAAGGACGTGGCCAAAGAACTGAAGGAGGTGAGGCAGGGGGATGGCGGGGCGGAGCGGAGCGCGAGGGAGGCAGGAGGGACAGGGCACAGTCCGAGCCGCTCGCGCTCTTCCCGGCCGAGCAACTCTCGAGGATGAAGGAGAGCCGGACTGGACCGGGCAGCCCCAGACTTGTTACACTTTCGACTCTTGCTCGGCCGCCAGAAATCAACTAGTGTCTCCCCTCCTTGGGAGCGCGGGCTGGAGAGACCTGGGCAGCCGCCGCCTTTGCCTCGGAGCGGCGGGCTTTGGGCGCTGCTTGGCTTGCGCTCGCAGCGCTGCTTGGTTTCAGTCCCCCGGGGAGGATGTGAGGGAGACGCAGCGGCGCAGTCGGGGGGTTTCTTTCGCGTGACTAATAACTGAGGAGTCCCACGCCCCAAGCGCCAGGAGGGGTGGCTTGCGTGTCGCGACGGTCGCATCCTGCGTTCCCCATGGCCGCCCACTCCGGAGTTCGGGGGGAGGAGGAGGAGGAGTTGTGGCTTTCTGTCTCTTCGCGTCAAGGACTGTGTGGGCATTTCTCTCTCCTCCATGCAATCTCTTGGCATCCGGATCTAGCATTTAGTCATTGCGTGAGCTAACGGGATGCTTCCTTCTCTGGCAGCAAAGACGCCGCTTCACGACTTGGTTTCTTCCCCCAGTGTGGTTATTTCCAGTCTTTCTTCTGCAGATGTTATTTTTAGGAAGGGGTGAGGTCGCCTATTCGAGACGTCAAACTCACTAAAGTTCCCGTGTTGAACAAGAGAGGGATGTTGCTTGCCGAAAGTGTGTGTGTGTGTGGGGGGGGGGGGGGTTGTGATTGATAAAATTCTACTGGGTAATGAGACCTTTTCGATGCCCCCCTTCCCACTTACTCTATCTAAAGATCTGATCATAAACCACTATGATTCTCAGTCGCTTCCAGACAACACACATGAGTCAGAATCATATTGGGTACAATGCATGGCAGAGTTCATGGCTGACCTGATGCTTTCATCAGCACTGTTATCCATAAACATTTGTCTTTGCTCTTTGATCGAATAGATTGTTACACCATATTTTTTTTTTAAGTCTTGCAGAAGTTCTACATGTAGGATGTAATCTTTGTAGGGTTCTGGAGTCTAGCCTTTTTCTTTTCTTCAAATGGTTTTTACTAGACTGTGTTGTTGTTGCAGCATAATCTTTTGCTAGTTCATTTGGAATTAAACCTCAGAATTTGCTTTGAACCCTGCTCTTGATAATTATGGTAGTGACAGACTATTTGTAGCATTTTTGCAGATGAAGAAATATCTGTTCAGTTTTGTTTACTTTATCTCCTGCTGTAAGGGTTCAACAGTGTCCTATTTTTCTTTGGCTAGCATGCAGTTTTTACTGAACTTGGACCTGGATAACTCCATCAGTAGGGAACTGGGGGCGGGGTGGGGGGAGAAGTAGAGAACTATGAGCCATTCTTTCTTCTTCAGATTAAGTTTGCCGTTAGAACCTTAACATATAACTTGGAGCTTCTGTCTGGATTGGATGGTCTTGAATGGCAAGAGTGAGTCAAGGAGCTTTTCCAGGTATAACTCAATTGCTCAAACAACTAGAGGCATATTGTACAAACGCTACAATCCTAAACACTGTCTCTGGGAAGCAACTCTTTGGGATTTTTTCTGAGTAAACCACATATACATTTGGGTTACAAAGGTATTGGGGATGGGGAATGCAGAAGTAAAACCACAACAGATGGTTCTCACATTTGGAAATATCACTGCTGGGGGAAAAGGGCCCTGGATTTTCTTTATCAGGTTAGAATCATGGAATGAATGTAATACAAAATGTTTGCTTGTTTTGGAAACTAATTTAATATTTCTTTAGCTTGTGGTGTCTGATCTTATAGTTTAACGTGAAAACAGAATGTAATTTCTGTGAAGATTTTCTGAAATATCAAAAATGTTTCTATTCAAATAAGGCAACTTGTCTGTCCAGTAAAATCTTCCTTGATTTTTTTTGTGTGCAGCACAAATGGTGGACAGATGGTTGGATTATGCATTGACATTCCAGTATAAAACATGTGTGCATTGCTTTATAATCTGTGTTATAATACTCCTACCCCTAAACATGTATTTCTCAATTTGACAGATATTGAGCAAGGTTTTTCTTTCTAAGAGACTTAAAAAACAGTTCTTCATGGAGAAAATTGTGTTAACCAAGCTAATAAGTATATCTCAGTGTTTTCACTGTACTTTGTCTTGAAAATATATCAGTAGCTTAATGCACACATTCTTCTGTCTCCAAGTGTTTTTGCTTGATATTTTCCTTTGAATGCTTTTAGTAATCATCAAAGTTGAAATAGGCATTCACTTCTACAACAGTGTATATATTATTTAGAGAGCAGAAAGCGTATCTTATTATGTATCCCATGAATGTGATTTATGTAGTTTCTCTAGGAAGCAAACAGGATTTCTGTAAGTGTAAGTTAAGTTTTGTTATCATTTATTATAACTTGGTTCTGGATAAGCAAACTTTTCCAGGCTGCACCACTGAGACTCTAAAACAACCAGTTGGCTGTATTGGTTTGTGTCTAACTGTGACTAGCTTTCAGTAAAGAAATGAAGCTATAGTGTAAAATCTAGTCAGGATAAGCTGCAGCTTGTAATGACAACATTGAGGATATAAAATAGACATGAAATATAAATAATTGTCTGTTAATATACAGCTTATGCCTTAAGTTACTTGTGAATAATGGTTCTTTCTTTAAATCCTGAAGTCACTGATTTATTAAATAACTCTGCTGTGCTAGCTTGGTCACTATCTTCTTACAGGAAGGGCATGATAGGTGGATTTAACAATCACATTGCTTCAAAAAGTTGGCTCTGGAAGTAAAGAATCACAACCTGCACTATTTATGTCTTTAGTTTCTGTTTTAAAAGATTAGACCAAATATATTCTTATATTTACAGTAACTTTATACTTTATAGTATCTTCATATATTGGCTCTATTATTTACAATTCACCTTCAGAGATTTTCTGGGGGAAGAAAACTCACAGTGTAAACGCCCATGATTAAAAAATGTTCTGTAGATGCTTATGAAATGCTTGTGATGCTTCTGGAATGCCTATATCTAAATAAATATTTTTACTATTTTAGTCTTTGAACAATACCTAACTCTTAATTGTTGATGTGGACATGTAAACTAATGAATGTAAGAAAGATGTTTTCTGTTTGTATTTGATTTGAACGTGATGTTAATCTGGAAAACTGTTTTATTTGTTTTTATTTCATAGAATAATGAAGTTAAGTTTGGTCAAAGCCAAATAGGTGATCAAGTAATCTTTTTGAGACAGCTGTAGAAATAAGTTGGCTTTTTAAAATCAGCTTTTAAATAGTTTACGTATATATGCACTGGTTTTTATATATGATCTTGAAGACGGTTCACTGTAAGTTGCGGACGCTTCTTATTATTTCTGGTCTAATAGACATCAAGAACCTGTGGCTACCCAATTGAGGGTGTGGCCTGAGGGCACATAATACACCAACCTTGTTGAAACTAAGGAGGCATGAGTGTGGTCATTGCATAAGTGTGGTCATTGCCTGGAGGGGAGCCTTCCTAGGTTAGTACCTAATGTAATCTACCTTCAATTCAATCATGGAAGAAAAGCAGAACTGGAAAGAAATATACGGATGCATTTCCATCTATCTTGTGCATACTTATTCCAGCTCAGTGCATTTTTGTATTTCCGTACCAGGTCATCTTTTCTATTGCCTTCCAAATATTACCTTGGTCTATTTTGAGTCCTGCTATTTTGAGCCATCTGCCATGGCTTCAAAAAGATCTGTCATCTCCCATCATGTTGAGACATAGAAGTTTTAAATAGAAAGTTTTTATCAGGAACAGTGTTACTTCTATATTTTGTGGTACATGGTATGCAGTTGGTGCTAAATAAATTTGAAGTAATAATATGATAAGGATTTTATTTATTGCAGTGAAATATGATCATACATTTTCTTAAGATAAAAGAAACAGAAAAAGATAGAAAAGAAACACAAGCAAGTTATACAGAATCATCATAGATTATTGGACTGGGACCTGGGAGAGACAGATCTGAGTTCCTCTCTCTGCCATGGAAGGTCACTGGATAGCCTTAGAGCAGTCACTTTCTTTCAGCTGAACCTACCACACATGGTTGTTGTTGAGAGGTGGCAATAGAGGAGGAAAAACATTGTAAGCTCTTTGGGGAGAAAGTGGTAGCTGGGGAGAAAGTTTATCTAAATAAACACAGTAATGTGTCAAAAAGTTTTGGGTCAGTAGCAGAAAAACTGTTACCTATTGTGTGAGTTTGCTATGATGACAATGGTGGTGGAGAGTGCCCTCAAGTCATAGCAGACTTATGGTGACCCCTAGTGGGGTTTTCATGGCAAGAGACTAACAGGTGGTTTGCCATTGCCTGCCTCTGCAGCCCTGGTCTTTCTTGGAGGTCTCCCATCCAATTACTAACCAAGGCCAACCCTGCTTTGCTTCCAAGATCTGAGGAGATCAGGCTCACCTGGGCTATTCAGGTCAGGGCACTATGATGATAAATAGTCTATCAGACATTCTGATTAGGAAATGAAGTTATCAGTAGTGTGAGCTTTTGGGAAAAAATAATTTGAAACCTTTCCAGAAAAATTTCAGGGTGATCCGATTTTATCTTCTATTTAGTAAACAAAACTGTAGAAGTATTCTATGTTAATGTATGTCTAACAGCAACAAAGATTTGAATTGAAATATTTGATTATGAAAAAAATGAATGTGGTTTAAATGTTATTGTCAAACAAATTAAATTTTATGTGGAATTAAAAATGACAGTGCTTTTAAAAATTAAATATAGTATTCACAGTATGGCAAGTACATCCCTTACATTATTTAAATTTAAGTGGGAACCTGCAAGGATTTATTGGGGGTGAGGACATGGTGCCCTCGTCCACCATATCCTCTTTCCCTTCCCTGTCCCCCATAGCCTTTCCACCTTCTCCTGATTATTTCTTCTTCCCACCCACCTTTGTCTGCCCCCTTGTCCTCACCTTTCCCTCTTACCTCCACAGCCTCTCCCCTATGCCTAGTTATGTGGTGCTGGCTGAGTTGGGTCCAGTTACATGGTGAGGAACCTGTAAGGACTTGAAGGAGGTCGTTCACTTTCCCCTGTATCCCCTTCCTCACACTATTTTCTCTTTCCTTCCTTCTGGTAGTCTCTATATGATCACTTTTTCCTATGTCCTTCTCTCCTTCGAACCTGCGAAACAATTTACTGTTTATCTTCCCCCATCTTCACCTATATTTCTTAATTTACTTTGTTTATATACTGCCTTTCTTCACAATGGGGTTCTAAAGCAGCTTACATTATTCTTCTTACCTCCACATGATCCTCGCAACAACCCTGAGAAGTAGGTTAAGCTGAGAGTGTGTGACTGGGAAAAAGTCACCCTATGAACTTCCATCGCAGAGTAGTGATTTGAACATGGGTCTGACATTACTCTGAAACTCTAACTGCTACACTATGCTGGCTTTTGTGAGGGGATGCTGCTATTGAACAGTTACAAGCAGCCAGGACTGGGTCAGTCAGGCAAGTTATGTGATATCAATTCACCTGGTGGTTGTTTCTGGGTCTTGCTCCAATAAATCCTCCCCTGAAGCCCAAAACAGCCCTGGAAAAGGCTCTGCCCCACCTCACCTTTTATTGACAGAAACCAAGACTGGAATACTGGTTAAATTGCTATGGTTGTCTAGCAACAGCAGCTGAGGGCATCTGGTTAAAGCTACAGATGATCCTTTTATAATCTTTTTTTTTTAAATTCCTCAATGTAGTTTTTTAGATTTCAGAATTTTCTGTAAACCTTGAGCATTTTTCAGGTGTATTGGAAGATATATTTTGTCTGTTCTTGGCTCCAGTCTCTACATTTAAGAATCCTCAGATCAGGGCCACTTGGCTATTAGTATATAAGATACATTGAAGGCCCTGAAAACAGTTAACACATTAATTTTAGCATAGTCAAAAATCTATGAATGATATGCTATGGACATAGTTGTCCACAAGTGAGTTTCAACATAATTTGTCTGTTTAAAAAATATTTTATATTTATATCAGATAGTAAACTCAAACATACACGGAGCATAACTATATCATATGATCATCCAAATCTTAGCTCTACAGTTATCCACTACTTTTATCATCAATAATCATCTGATTCATATATGAATCTAAACACAATACCTAAATCATATTATGTTTCTTTCTATAAATAAACTGCTATCAAGTAAATCAAATTGTCATTAATTATATAGAACTCGCCTATCTATATATTCCTAATTTCCTGTGTGTGTGTTATGTGCTGTCAAATCGCCTCTGATCTATGGTGACTCTATGAAGGAAAGACCTCCAAAATGTCCTATCATTAACAGACTTGCTCAGATCCTGCAAACTGGAGGGCATGGCTTCTTTTATTTAGTCAAACCATCTCATTTCTATTTAAATATTTTTCCATTTATCATCATATTTAATAATAGCTGTTCTTAATTATTCTTAGTTTTCAGCTACATAATTAAAATATTTTCCATTTTTCCTGGAATTATCAGATTGGCCTGTTTTGTATATAAGATATTAATTTTTCCATTGATGCATATTCATATAGCTTGTTCTTCAATTGTGTAAGATCTGGACATTTTTTTGCTTTCCATTTTGCTGCAAATACTACTCTTGCTGTGGTCATCACATATTTAAATAATTTGCTATATATTTTTGTAATATTACTTGGTAAAATATTTAATAACATATTTTGGGGTTCATCAGAAACTTAAATATCTTTTACGTTTCTTGATGTATTTCTGTCCAATAGTTACTTGCTTTCTTACATGTCTACCACATATTATAAAATGTAGCATCCATGTTTTGGCATTTCCAGCACTTTCCATTGTAATCCTTGTTAGCTTTTGCAATGTCCTTAGGAGTAATATGCCATCTAACGAACATTTTATACCAATCTCTTTTAATATTTGGCATTCTGTAGATTTGATTTCTTTGGTTCATAAATTTTCCCACTGGCTCTATACATATCTTTTCTCCATAGTTTTACATTCATTTTTACTTGCTCTGATTCTAGATCATATTGTAGTAGAATTTTATATACTTTTCCTAGTAGGTGTCTTGAATCTCCAATGATTAGTTGTTCGAAAATAGTTTTCTCTCTTAACTGGCCTCCTTCTTTGACTAGTTGATCTTTAAGTTTAGAGACCATTTGATAGTACAGCAACCATGAAATGTTTTTTTCTTTCAGCATTAATTTCTTGCCATGTTTTTATTTTTACTTGTTTGTCATATATTCATAATTTGTATAAGCAGTTTTATTTCTCATAATAATTGTCACAATAGCATTGGTTGGGGATGTTGGTGGTGATGTTTTTGTGGACTTAATCTATTTTTACATGGAAACCATGTTCTTAATAGTCTGTCCCTCAAAATATGAGTGCCATCTTGTCTTTGAATAGTTTTTAATGATTTCTTAATCCATAAATAATTATGAAATCTTTCTTTAGTATCAATTATCTCTAATTATATGTTTCTCCTAGTTAACTCTTTCAGAGAGGTTAATGGGGCACCTCCATTTTATTGTCACTGTCAGTAACATCACTTGTTAGTTCCATTAGTGATTACAGTATCCTTTCCACCACGTAACAGGAGATAGTAAGAATTTTAGCACTGGTTTTGATTTGATTTTCTTAGCCAATTGGATGATTTCAGAACTTGATTTTTTCATTTGGCTTATATATATTTGTGGTTTTATTCCTCCTTCTCCATGTTTAAAAATCAGTAAACATACATGTACCCTTTCACAAAATTCCTTGGAATAAACATTTGAAAATGCCATGCCTGATATTGTATTGGTAACGGCATCCATTCATTGTTACTAATTTTATGAAACAATGAATCTTTAGAAATGGAAAATTTTCTATGGTAAAAATTAAGTAAAATTCCCCTGCCCTGTTATCAGTAATAGAATATTAATATTGTGGCTTTTATGAGGTTCAGTTTCAAAAAAGGTTTGTTAAAAAACATGGGTAAAGTACATCTATGGCATGAGCTGACTTGGAAGAGCTCCGGGAACTAGGGAAGCTTAAAAAAGAGTCATAGTAGGTACTGCTTTTAGAAGGATGGACTCTTAGATATGTGTAAGTAGATAAGGTTAAAAGCATGGGCAAGAAAATAAAGATGAGCTGAGACAAAAGCCACTCTCCCCAGATATGTATTTGAACATTCAAAAGAGGCTTCAAATACAGGAAGTGGAGAGGAAGATCACTATGCCCAATCTATTTTAAATGACCAGCTGAATCTAATATGCATAAGGTTGCCAGGTCCCCCTGGCAACCAGCTAGGGTTGGGAGGTGGCAGAAATGAATGAGTGGGGGGAGGCACGATCCTCATTTCCATGTGATGACATCACTTCTGTCATGATCCAGAAGTGATGGTGTTGTACCAGGGCCAGTTTTTAGCTGTTCCAGGCTAATCCCCTATTTTTGAAAAAAATGGAAATTTGGGAGGGAAATGAATTATATGCAATACTTACTTTTCTATCAAAAATAAACTTCTTTTACTGATTTAACAGCATTTTAACGTATCTTTTATAACAGCAAATAAAGGTGTACTATCTGGCATATTGATGGAATATCTTTCTTTGTTTTCTATAAGAAAAATTACAAGTACACCCAATATTTGAGAGAGATTAGCAAACCATCACACACTACTGTAGCATATGTATCTTAATTTTTGTCATCTGAGAGGTAGAAACAATAAGAACTGAAGGTAGAAAATAATTTATGTAAAAATCAAAATAACGTGCACATCACTAAAAACTATTACGTTGGGGAGAGTAAATGGGACTCCTACTTCCTAAGGCATTATTTTTTAAATATTTAGTGTTAAGGAAAAATTTCTTAAAGGTACTCTGCGTTCAGATTATGTTTCCCAATAGCCATCACCATGAGTAATCAAGACACTAAAAATTGTGATCCATAAAGAATGAGTTTTATTGACATAAAACCCAGATGCAGTGCCATGTTCCAATACATGCATAAACATCAGCCATAGCAAAGAATCTTATATACTCTCCAAAGTTAATTGTTTACAGAAAAGAGATAAAATTGTTATACAAAACTAGATACAAACAATTCTTCAGAATCAAATTCTTCAGGAGACATGGCACCAATACAGGCCTGATTGACAAGATAATAAACTCTCTCTGTAATATAAACATGCTACATGTCTGGTGCCACAAAAGAGTCTTCCCGAGAGGGAGCTTAAAAAGTCGAAACGAGAGATACTGTCCTTGCAATAGGGCTCTCTAACCCAGTGTCAGGAGGAATCTGCTTACATAGGAATAACTTGCCTTCTGTGTGAATAGTCAACTCCAATAAATGCTCTTACATAGGTCTTTTAGAATAGGGGTCATAGAAATTCCCTAACATTTAGTATAATTAAGATTTTAAAATGTATGTGTATGCAAGAACAGTCTGTTATGTAAGCAGTCACCTGCATTTTGAAGTGATGAGACACCAGTTTGAGCATAATTTCACAGTAGGGTTGCCAGCTGCCTGGAGAAAAGGTTTTCTTTAATAGAGGTTTATCTAATGAAGTTATCAATACTTTGGTCACATTATGAGAAGACAAGACTCACAGGACAAGACAATAATGCTAGGAAAGGTGGAAGGCAGTAGGAAAAGAGGAAGACCCAACATGAGATGGACTGACTCAGTAAAGGAAGCCATGGCCTTTGCAAGACATGAACAAGGCTGTCAAACATAGTATGTTTTGGAGAGCATTCATTCAAAGGGTCACTCTAAGTCAGAAATGACTTGGTGGTGTATAACACACACACAAAGGTTAATAGGATGTCATCTACCAGGTGATGCTATTTATTTCCATGCCATGTAAGCTTCAGCAGTCCATTTCCACACAATACGCCTCTGTTAAAGGGGCAAGACATTTTTCTTCATATAGTTGGCATCCCCTCCTCATAAATCTTACATAGGAAGTCCTCACACTGGGGTGGAGAACAAACAGTAGTTAGATTCCACAAAGGGGAATGTATATTTAAGATTATAATTCCTACTGAAATTAAGGTTGCAGTACTGCACACACTTCTGATAATATGCTCCATTGGACTTATTTCTGAGTAAGTATGTACTGGAACATGTTGCATGCCTAATTTCATGCAGTTGAGTGTACATTATCCTTTTTGATGTTTTCTCCATCTTCTACACCTGTTTAAGATTTCAGTCTTCTGATGGCAGTGACCAGTTTTATTGCTTTTGTGTACACTGAGTAATTAAATGGGTCTCTGTGTGATTTCTATCATTTTTTAAATTTTTATTTTACATAATTTTTACCCTACCTTTCTCCCTTACTTCATTTTTACCCTACTGTTCTCCCTAACAGATACATTGGGTATCTGAAGAAGTGAACTGTGACTCTCAAAAGCTTATACCCTACCACAAATTTTGTTAGTCTTATAGGTACTACTGGACTCTCACTCTGTTCTGCTGCTACAGACAGACTAACATGGCTACCAATCTTGATCTCCCTCTCCCCAACAGGTACCAACAGGCAGCCTACATCATTGTCCTATCCTCCATTTGATCCTCATGGCAGCCCTGTGAGGTAGGTTAGGCTGAAATAATGTGACTGGCCCAAGGTCATGCAGTGAGCTTCCATGGCAGAGTAGGGGTTTGGATCTAAGTCTCTCAGAGCCTAGTATGGCATATTTTTTAGTATTCTTGCTCCAGGCTGATCTTGGACATGTCCAGTTTTGGCCTATAAATTTGGGGGAGGGTGGTAAGATGATTTCATGAGGATGCCACATATCAAAATTGGGCCTTATGTAAAATAAATGCCGTCCCTTTATTCGAACTCTGGTATTGGGAAACCAACGGAAAAGAGAGTGAGCAAAGTCCCTTGAATCTACACTGTACTGCTTGGACCTCAGCTCAGGAGAAAATTGGTGCTTCTATTTGTATTGTATGTCTTCTTTAAACGTACATAGTACATGTGAGATGGTTTGATGAGATTGTTAGTGGGAACTGCTTGGCCAGTGGTTTAGCATTCTACATTCTGCCTAGGAACATTATCAGTCTATTACTTAGAACAAAGTTAGGTGTGAAAGTGGGGTAAATACCCAGTTTTTATTCATGTCTTTGTCCCTTCAAATGGAAAATGAATGTGGGGTGTATTTTTTATGTAGGACAAAAGTATGTGGCTGTCATCTCACCATGCTTCTTTGTTTCAAACTTTTTTTCACCCCGTCAGGCTCTGATTCCAGAACTGAACTAAGCTGGCATAAAAACACTTAAAGTAATAGAAAGCAGTGAGTTGGGGAGCAGGTAATCTTAAATTTTTCTCACCCACACATGCTCTGTTTTCTGAAGAAAAATTACCTACTCTCTGAACCCTGATTTCCATTTCGGTAAGGAGACACTTGAATGTCATGTCAAGTTTTGCCCTCAGTTTCAAAGAAATGTTGGTTATAGTGGCTTTGATACTTGGCAAAATTGTACTTCAGATATGCAAGCTTGAGGTTAAAAGGGAATAAAGTGTTAAGAAGTATCAGAGTTCAGGCTTTGTTTCCATTTCTAATACAGAAATTTTCAAGGCTTTTTTCATCAAGAATTTGCCGATAAATGTTATGCATAGTAGAGTTTTGCAGGTGATTGCACTAGAGAATTTTCTGGTTATCGTTATTGCATTGTAAATGCTTTTGTCGGTATCAAATTATTAAAAGTTATTTGAGAAATATTTACATAACTTTAAATAGGCAAAAATGAATGTTCTTCAATTATTATCAAAAGGAAGTGGATACGGTAGCTACTGCCAATAGTTTGTAGAAATCAATCCAAAATGGAGGCTATCTATATTGTATTGTATGCTGGGAAAATAATGGCTAGTACACATAATTATTTTGACTTCCTGCAAGTGTTGCCTACACTGGTAATTTTTTCAGTTGACTGCCTGCCATTAAACTTGTGGTTTCTATGCATCGCTGAATTTTCCATTTCTACCTCAAACTTGCTATATTTTGATTGATTTAGTGAATAATTTTCTATGTCAATCTAGGCTCACTATTCCACTTGAATAAAGATTTTAAATGGGAAATACAGGTGTCAACTGAAGTTGAGGAACAGATAATATGCTGAGTCTCATACGAGAAAACCAGGATATGCAGTTCAGGAGTGTGATCTTATGTGTGCCCCAGTGAATGCACTAGAAAAATAAAAACCTGGGGGAAGACAGCACAGAAAAGGCAGAGTAAGATCCGTCTTCAGTATAAGAGTGAAGAAGTGGGGGGGGGGGGCACAGATTGTTAATTCTCTGCATTTGTAGTTCCAGCTGTTGGTGGAACTCCAGGTTTGTAGATCACACCAGCAATGCAGGGGTATAACTCTGCTTTATTTTAGCTGCACACAAAGCATCAACCAGGCATCTGTTTTGGAAAAAGACCAAATAATGCCCACCTTGCTCTGAAGCAGATAGAGAGCCCTGTGGTGCAGAGTGGTAAGCTGCAGTACTGCAGCCCAAGGTCTGCTCACAAGTCACGACCTGAGTTCAATCCCGGCAGAAGCTGGGTTCAGGTAGCCGGCTCAAGGTTGACTCAGCCTTCCATCCTTCCGAGGTCGGTAAAATGAGTACCCAGTTTCCTGGGGGTAAAGTGTAGATGACTGGGGAAGGCAATGGCAAACCACCCCGTAACAAAAGTCTGCCAAGAAAATGTGGTGGTGCGACGTCCCCCCATGGGTCAGTAATGACTCAGTGCTTGCACAGGGGACTACCTTTACCTTTTTAACCTGCTCTGAAGCATCCCTTGTTTGACTGCCATGTGGCCAATAGGTGCTTAGGCATGTGATTGACTAAAAATTATCAAGATACATTGTAACATGTTGCCTTGTACTATAAACATGTTCTTTTGAACTTAATTGGCAGTATTTGAATTTTGAGCCTAAAATAGGCTGTGCTTTTGCTAATAGAGAAGATATTCCAGGACAGGCATTGGCTAATGTTTAATATAGGTAGAGAAAACAGTTGGAAATGTAAAAACATCATATTATGTTACTTTTGCTGCTATTTCTGTAGTGTGTTCTATTGTACAAAGTACTTTCAGAGATCTTTTGCTTAAACAGATCATAAGCCTGTGCTGCCTCAGTGTGTCAATTTTTGGGTTTTGTTTTGTTGGCGAAAAGTTTTTGTGGGTTAAAGATTCAGCAACCTAGCTTGAGCCTGCAGGCCATACATTGTTTATTTTCAACGTATATGATGCTGGTATTAATGTATGATGTTGTGAATCAGGGCATCTAAGTGATTCTGGAACCCTGGGCAAAAATCCAGGCTGGGGCCCCAGAATCAATGCCACCCAGCTGCTAATCTCCTTGCCAAAAGCCAGCTGCTTGAGGTCCACATTGGGTAGCACAAATAGCAGTAGGGGCCTGCTCTTCTTCTTGTTTTCCTTCTAAAGGATGGGGCCATGAATGGTTGGTCTCCCCTTGTGTGGAGCCTGGAGCGGATACGCACGTTGCCCATTAGCTAAGACTGCCCCTGTTGTGGATATATACGTTAATGTAGGCCTGAGACAGCAACAAGTAATCCAAAGTATATAAACCAAGAGTTGAAACCTAATATTATATACAATATGGTTAGTACTGCAATTACACTTACATGCTACATAGTAAAGCTTTATGGCTTTTAAGATTGCGTGGGCAATTTGATGAGGTTTGCAAAATTCCAAGAATAAGTGCATTTTCAATGTCCATTTTATTTCTTTATATTTGGCTTGAAATTGTGACTTTAGCTGAAATGAAACAATATGAATTACAGTTATAGGGTACATTCTGTATTATTTTCTGAATTGAGTCTTTCAAATGAATTCTGTAATGAATCTTGATTAATTCCAATTAGGAGTTTGCTTGCCATTAGCCTAGTTGTTTGAAATCTACCAGTGAATTGTACGTGCTTGAACAAAATGCTACTAATGAGGTATTTTTGTGTGACCCCGGTAAGCTGTCTTTATTCTCTTAGTCCATCAGTTACAGAGACAGCTTTTGATTCGTTCTGGCCTCTGACCGGTCTCTGAGTTTGGAGATGTTCCTTTCCTCCTTATGTTGAATTTGGGCAGTATTAAAGCTATTCAGTGCTTTACATTATTACAGCTTGCTAGACCTTAAGTCTGTTCCTGGACATTCTATACGTTCTACATTTTTGATAGATGCCCTTTTAGAGATCATTTCAGAATAAAATCATTTATATTCTTTGGTTTATCTGAATTTACACGGTGTGAATACCTTTACTGGCTGTCTAAGGCTATTGAGTAGCGTATCTCTTTGTGGGGGGAGCATTCCCTTTAAAATAGACACATGGAAACTAAGAGTGTCTTTGTCCATTTCAAATCAACACTCTAAGCACTAAACCATGTGGTAGTGAGTGCCCTCACGTCATAGCTGACTTATGGAGACCCCTGGTGTGGTTTTCGTGGCAAGAGACTAACAGAGGTGGTTTGCCATTGCCTGCCTCTGCAACCTTCATCTTTGTTGGAGTTCTCTCATCCAATTACTACCCAAGGCTGACACTGCTTAGCTACTGAGATGTGATGAGATCAGGCCCATCTGGGCTATCCTGGATGGGGCTAAGCATTAAACCATAGAGCTGTATTAAAAGGGCTGTTTTCTTCTTCAGCTTCCTTCTTACAGGCTAACAGCTTTCTGACTGAAGAGAGGTCAGAAGTTTATTTATTTTCCAGGTATCAAGTGAAAACCATGTGTCCTAGTCAATAATCACTCAGTGTTGTCTTTTAATACATTTATTTAAAACCAATCTAATCAATCTTGAAATAGTCAAATATACAAAGATCACAAACATAAAAAGTTCCATATATCAAAGCAGATATGCATACATGTCATCATTTATTATTTTATCTATCTTCTGTTTAAAAGATAAAATACAATTTTAAGAATTTCACAATAGTACTTTCAGAAAGATTGGATAGTCTCATGCAACCCAAGTCTTAGAGATTCAGGGATCTTTTGGGTGTGGCTATCTAATATAGGCTCCATTACCTGGAACAAATTTCTATATCAAATTCCTCTTATTTGTCACTTCCCAATGATATGTCATGAGTTTCTGAGCTATAGAAGAGTTTCTTATGAAATAAATGTAGCAAACTGCACTTTTTCAGAATGAACCTTTTACAGAGTTTGGTGTAGTGGTTAAGAGCAGCAGGACTCTAATCTGAAGAACCTGGTTTGATTCCTTCCTCCTCTGCCTGAAGCCAGCTGAGTGACCTTGGGTCAGTCCCAGCTCCTTCAGAGCTCTCTCAGCCCCACCAACTTCACAGGGTGATTGTTGTGAAGATAATAACACACTTTGTAAACTGCTGTGTGTGGGTGTTAAGTTGTCCCGAAAGACGGTATATAAATTGAATGTTGTTGTTGTTACATTATTCTGAAGATCCAACCATTGTAACTTACCTCTTTCCAAGAATGCAACATCAGGGATGTATCTGTGAAAAACATGTTTTACAAATATGAAAATAAAGCAATTGTCAGACTTGCTTATCTTGTTCAATCAATTTCTGCAACAAGGTCAGTGTCATAGGTAAAATAAACTATCCAAATGTATAGAAATATAAGGTGAGAAGTAAAAAAGATTAGGTGCAGCCCTTTAGCTTTTCATTCCAGATGGTCAGGAACATATTTTTAATAATAGCAACAACAATAACAACAGTATGCTTATATACCTGCTGTTTACCCACTCAGAGAGGTAAACAGTATTATTATTATCCCCACAATACAGCTGGGGAGCTGGTGCTGAAAGGAGTGGTTTACTCAAGGCCACCTGCTGAGCTCATGACAATAGAGGGATTCAAACCAGCAGAGTACTGACTTGTAGCCAACCACTTAACCACTATGCTACTGCAGCTCCTGAAGTTGACAGGAGAATAATGCTTTATCCTCCATTCCACATTGGGGCTATCTGGCCCACTTAGTCCTTTTTTGACAAAGAGCAACCAGTTTGGGTCAGATTCACCTTTTGCGATGGCAGTGCAGAGCCATTAAAATGGCGGGGCCATCATGAAATAATTGTCCGATTGATAGCAATAGTCTCTGACATTAGAGATGGAGCTGTGCTTGGGATTGGTTAGATTTACTAATCTGTCTCACTGAATATACTGTCTTAGGTCAGACTCTATTGCCAAAATATCTGGGAGCTCTGGAGTTTTCTTTGTCCCCCCGTGGAATATCTGTAGATCCCAAGACCAGTGGGATAGTGTGCTTTCCCCTGTATTTTGTCCTCCTTCCTATCCCTTTTGAATCTACCCCCCCTTCCCCTTTTTTTCTAAAATAAACCTTTCTATAAAGGCATTTTTGGCTTCCTTAGTACAATACATTTCTCTGGGACATTTCTCTGAATCTCTGCTGTACGTGCTATCTAGTTTGCTATAGGATATTTTTCAAGGGTTCCACTTTTTTACTTTGTTATTTTGTTAGGACTGAGCTGGAAGGGCCCCTTTTCAGTAGAGCAGTTGAGGTGTTCTCAGGAGGAACCTGAGTGATGGCAAATGATTTCCAGGATGCTTTCCAGGGGAAGCTTGGTCTAAGGTTGCTCCTAGCAAGGAAAGCCACTCTCCCCCCTTTCCTAACCATAACAATTTGATGATAGGTGATGATCAGGAACATATTTTTACTAGTACAAATCTGGGTTAAATCATTTTATCTTTAATATACACTAAACTGTCAGAACTTTAATTTCAGATTAATACTTGGTTGGAAAGAAAGACGAGCATATATGTTTGGTGTGGTTCATGAGCATCATGTAAACTGACAGAATGGTGCACACTGTCACATTTGGGCTAGCTATTTTCTTTTTTAAATATTTGTGTCAGCTGTAGTCAACCTTTTTCGTGCAATACTAGACTACCACAGAGTAAAATATAATGTACAACGGTGAACTAATTAGAGCATGTACAAATTTGATTTTCGAACAATGTAATACTGTGTTGGGAAGAGAACCTCTTAAACTGCATTCATAGAGTGTGGCAGCTGCCAGCATTGAAGCAAAACATGAACAGTAGCATAGTATAAGTATGCTTGGTTCCCTTAGAGCTTGTTGAAAGTTCTGCTTAAGCTCTAAACCTTATTGATGAATAAATAATATGTTCTTGCCAGAGAACCTGATTGAAGATACCTGATTGATCCAGTAACACAAATGTACTTAGGATATGTGAGGTTCATGGCTTTAAGACATAGGCCAGTGCCTCAGCCCTCATGTGGCACAAGGCCTGATTGGTGGGATTAAGTAGGTCAGCCAATCAAAGAGGAGATTTCTCTTGCTACCCCCTTCCTTCAGGCATTCGTTGTGGCAGTCAACCCTCCCTCCCAGAGGGCATCATGGGACTAGGTTGTTTCCTGTTGGGGCTGAACAGGAATTTTGGGGGTCTCAACAAATTGGCAGAAGTGAAACCGGTTTTTCACTTGCTCTGTGATGTCTTTGGTAAAAGGACTTAATTAAATAGGCATGGTTTAAAACACTGGTTAGGCCACAACTAGTTTGGCAAGAATAGGATGAGTTTTTCAGGATATGTTGTGCTAATCGACAAACACTCCTAGGTACCCTGATGATGTGGTATGTGTCCAGAAGAGACCATCACATGCCATGCAGCTAGGTGGCACTGTGAAGAGCACTCAGGTGCTGAATGGCATCTCTTGAACCTGGTAGGTGCCTTGTGGCCCATCAGGTGAGGTGGATGAAGCCGGGCACACAGGAGGGCTGTGCAGGTGATGATAAACAAGGTGGATGAAACTGCCTGCCAAGTTTGGAGTCAGAGTGGTCTTGCCCAGTGGATACCCAAGGAGAATGCCTAGTGGAGCCCTCCCTCAAATAGTAAGCTTATTGTTGACAGAACGTTGACAGAGATCAGCTGTTTAAAGTTACATGTTTAAATAAAGAAACAAACTAGTTGATCCCACATAACTTGTATCTGTGTATTTATTGCCTTGCATCATATTTGGAGTGCTGGGGCAAGGGGGTAATGTAAATGAAAAGATTATATGTGCCTACACACTTTTGCACAGGAGAGGCTTGTGAGAACTATCTCCGAAGCAATGCTTTCCAGGGGTGGGGCATGTGACAGGCTGCATGTTTTAAGGAAGCCTGGAAGGGCTGGTTACACACTCTTTTGCAGGACTGTTAAGAGTTAATCCCTTTAGGAATCAGAATATTGTGAGTAGCATGCTGCTCCAGGGCCTCTGATTGAGTAGCTGAGCTGAGAGAGGAGGATTTTGAGTCCTGGCAGAGAGAGCGATCAGAGTCCTCAGGGAAAGCAGTTCGTGGTCGTTCTTCTGTGCAGTCCATCCTTGGAAAGAGATTCTATAGCTCCATAACTATAGGGGGTGCTCCAATCACCCAGTGCGCATGCGTGGAACCTTCCCGCCGAAATCGCGCTGTCGACCAGTGTGCCCCCCAATGCAGATTTAAAAATTAAGAGGAAATCTTTTTTATGGAAGGGTTGGACAGATAAATGATTTTTACTTTAGATCAATTGATAGACTATGATGATGAGTTGTTATCATTTTCTTTAGTGAGGTCTAGAGATGATTTGCTAGCTGAATGGCAATATTTACAATTGCAATATTTGTTGGTATTAAAATATGGCCCCAAAGCTTTGAATGCTTCAGAATCTCCTCCACATTTGGAAACTCTTGAATCAACACAGAAAACAAAAAACGACACTATTTGTTTATGAATATTTGATATCTGTCAATATGACATGCAGAGTCTCAGAGATGAATGGAATAGTGAGCTAGATCGTACAATTCTGCCCAAGCAATGGGACATGGATTTAAGGCTTATATCTGTTGCATCTATGAATCTTAAGCTGCAACTTATTCAACAAAAATTATGTTTATATATTGGACACCACGGCACCTTTTTAGTAAAAGGTTAAGTTCAGTGTCCAGTTGTTGGCATTGTAACTTACAAGATGCATCTCTTAAGCATATACTTTGGACATGTCCAGTTATTTAACCCTTTTGGTAGGAAGTTATTACTCATATTAACTATATATTAAAATATTCATTTTAGAGGATGTTTATGCACTTTTAAAGTATTTGCCTGTCTCATGGAACCTAACTGATGGTTAATGGAAATGGACTTTACGTGCACATACAGTTACTAAAAGACTTATACTAAAGCATTGGAAAGACAAAAAACCACTCCCCATAACTAATTGGATTGAGGACCCTATAAATTTACCAGCACTTGAACATATTGCATATAGACTACAATTGTGTATAGACTTATTTTTAAATATTTGGAGACCCTTTATAGAAGCTTATGTATAGATTTGCCAGTGTTGTGTTGTCTTCCTTCCTTCCTTCCTTCCTTCCTTCCTTCCTTCCTTCCTTCCTTCCTTCCTTCCTTCCTTCCTTCCTTCCTTCCTTTCACAAATAAATAAAAAATAAAAAATGTAAAGCTGCCACTCTGAGTCAGGCTATTGGCCCATCTATCTCAGTATTGACTTTTCTGACTGGCAGTAGCTCTCAGGCAAAAAAAAAAAAAACGGTATTTCCCAGTACCTGGTATCTGAATGTGTTGGTTATGAGAAGTTGTAAACAGCTGTTCTGGCCTGCACAAAATCTAGAAAAAGAGGGGGGGGGGGAAACTATGTAAAATCATGTAATATATTTTATTGAAGCCATCCCAATATACAGAACCCTTCATTAGGCAGATGTTGCAAAAATGTAAAATACTGAAGTGAGGAAAAAGCAACATTTCCGGGTCCAGATCTTAAGATCTAGTCATAACTGTAGGTGTTAGATTATAGCACTTGCATTTGGGGGAGAAGAACCAAGCAACACAGGGTCATCCTGTTTAAAAAGAGTCCAGCAAGATCCAACTATCACCCCAAACCCAAGCTACAATAACAGTTCTTTACAGGCTGAAACCAGATTTATTGTGGCCAATCCTTCATCTGTCACCTTTCAGATAGTGCCATTACTTTTTGTCTCTAGTGATAAGACCAGCGGCAGCGGGGGACCACCTTGCTCTTAGGCCCCTGCGCTGAGAAGGAGCTATGCCCTGTTAAGGCCCTCAGGGAATATGTCATACTTCGTGGGGATGCCCAAGGGGTCTTATTCCGCCACGAAGATCAAGCCCCTTTGACTAAATATCAATTTTGGGCTGTGACTGAGAGGGCTCTTAAGAAGATGGGCTTGTCAGGGGTCAAATTCGGAACCCACTCCTTCCGGATTGGGGCGGCCTCCACAGCAGCTGCTTTGGGATACCCTCCGCAGGCGATCCAGAGAGTGGGCAGGTCGCGGTCAAGGGCGTTTCGGTCCTATATCCGGCCCCTGTAACAGTTTTAAATGGCGAACTAATTGCTCTTTCCTCAGGTGCCGTGTCGGGCCATGCGAGGAAGAGGATATTGATTTGTGGCCACAGCATGGTGTGGCCACAGCATGGGCAGCTTACCAGGCCAGGAGAACACCGCATGGATCCCAGCTTGGTTTGAGCGCTGTGGCCACAGTGGAGTGGCAGGGCCGACGGGGCCTCAGATGGCCCGGCCTGCTGCCCCTCTTGTTCCAGGACCGAAAGGGTCCTCCACCGCACATTGTGGTCATTCACCTGGGTGGGAATGACCTTGGTTTGATGCAGGGCAAAGCTCTGTCATTGCAGGTAGCTGAGGACCTGAAATTTATAAGCAGCCGATGGTCGGGCGTGCTTATAATGTGGTCAGAGACGCTACAGAGACGGGTTTGGCGGGAAGCCTTAGATCCCAGGGCGATAGAGAGGGCCCGACGTAAGGCTAACCACGCCGTTAAGAGGTCTTTGGGGCAAGGCTTGGGCATTTACCTGCCACACCCCAAAATTAGGGCCGAATTTGCCCACCTCTACAGAGGAGATGGCGTACATATGTCACTGGAGGGCAATGAATTATTCATAGACGACCTGCGGCACGGGCTCCAGTTGGCTTTAGGCCACCTGTGGGGCGCGAGGGTCTAAGCCGAGGCTTGGCCCTTGCGTTGGCAGGAGATTTTGGGAATAGGGTGCGGGATGGTGACCTCAGCCCAGCAGTGGAGCATCCCAGAGAGCGAGATGACCTCAGCCCAGCAGTGGAGCATCCCAGAGAGGAAGAGGACACCCCAGCAGAGGAGGAACACAAGTTAAAGAAACCCAAGACTTTAAACCAAAAACCACAGAAGAGTGAGAAGTGGACTTAACTGGAACTACAGAGACAATAAAACATTCCCTAAGCTGGAGAAAGCTGCACACAACTCTTCTTGAAAAGACAAGAACTCGTTATAAAAGACCTCCCTAGGCACCTTCTTGGCCGCCCGGCCCGGGCGTGCCTGGGTTGCTACTGAACTGAGCCCCCGTTCCCTCTCTAACACTGCTATGCGCTCCATGAGCTCCCTTCTGGTAGGACCGCTGTCCTCATCATCTGAAGACGAAATCACTGGGGTTGGCCTCTTAGGTGCACGCCGTTTAGCCGGATGCTTCCCTTTAGATGGGCCGCCACCCTTCATAGTGGGCCTCCTAACCCACTATGTTATAACAACCAAGGACTGGGTGCAAAGCTTAGACTGCAGTACTGCAGCTTACCACTCCGCACCGCAGGGCACTGCTGTAGCAGTCCCGGCTAGCTCCTGCAGCAACCCAAGCAAGTCACCAGATGGCGCTTATAATCTAATACACCCTGCAAAGCCACAGAGCCGCCACTAGATGGCGCCAATACAGAAAAGTGGCCTCCCGAAAGCCAATCTAAAATGGCCACCTAGAGGAGGCCAAGCAGGGCCCTATCTGGCAGTTTAAGCGCTTTGGGACTTATAGGGGGAAGATGAAAATAACCCCTTGAGTATCCCACTCTACACCCCCCTGTCACACTCTGCACCCCGCCTAAGGCGGATAAAGGCCGCTGCCAACTGGCCAGGGGCTACCTGGAGGGGGGGAAAGGGGGAGAAGCAAAAGAGGGGGAGGAAACTGTGGCCCACCAACCCTCTAGCTACCCCTGCCCCTCGCCTCCCCCAATATCGTGTGTGTGTGTCTTATTTAACAACTACGCCTCTACCAAAGGCGCAGTGGAAAAGCGGCCGCCAACCCAGACGACCGCTTTAAAAGCGGCCCTCCAAAGTGGCCGCTGCAGCCCCGAGCGGCGGCCTTCCCAAAATGGCTGCGGGGCTGCGGCCGTCTTAAAACACAGCCGCCGAAGTCAGAGGTGGCCAGAAGATGCCGCTCCAGGAAAGCGCGGCAGCAAGCAGACCGCTGTCGCCGAGCCCCGCTGCTCAAAGCAGCGCTACCACCGAGCTCCACTGCACAAAGCAGCACGCTGCTGGGCCCGACCAGAAGACGCGGGGAGGAGCAGAGGAGTAAAAACGCTGCTGCTGCCTCCCAGAAAGCGTCCCAATTGCGGCTGGGGAAAAGCGGAGCTGCCAGAAAACGGCTCCTGGCTCCGCCCCCCGGCCAAAGCCCCGTATGCCCGGGAGGAGGGGAGCCTGCCTCCTTCCTCCGGCAGGGCTACAAAGAATGCAAGCAGCCACAGGGTGAGTCATACTGTCACCTTTCAGATAGTGCCATTACTTTTTGTCTCTAGTGATGAGGACAAGATAGACTCCTATGAGTGAAATGTTTATGTAAGATGATTAATGACTC
This sequence comes from Eublepharis macularius, assembly GCF_028583425.1. Lineage (NCBI taxonomy): Eukaryota > Metazoa > Chordata > Lepidosauria > Squamata > Eublepharidae > Eublepharis > Eublepharis macularius. Next base: position 74,651,267 of record NC_072797.1, read on the forward strand.
TGAAATGATCAGATGTCCAGATGTAATTGGTTAATTTGGCTTGGTAACATTATTTGAGAATTTCACGCGATCTTACATACGATATTTTGGAAATAGACCACATTATTCTTAATGTAAACTGTAGGCTCTCAGTATTTTATTGGGTACCTTGGGTCTGCTAATGAGATAAAATGTCGGTGTTCCTACATGCCAACTTCTGGCAGTTGCACAGCTGCTAATTATTTTTAATAGAACCAAGAGAAGAGGCCTTTCCCCTCAACATTTATAAATAATTGTTACAGTTTTTTTTCTCAAAAGCTTCTTTAAAACGGTGGGTGAAATTTCAAAAGACTCAAAAGGCCTTTTTATAGAAAAAAAAATCCAAATGTATAGAAATTATGAAATAAATTGGTCCTTATTGCCTCAGGCTACTTTTATGCTTAACAAAGATATATTTCCAATTCTTTAAATAAAAGTGCCTTGTTGCTACAAATAACTTTGTTTTATCAAATTGTCTTGAAATGTGACTGTTAATTTTAGTTACTAGCTTCAGATTTTTTTTTCTCATGGACTATGTTGGTTTTTATATAGTTGAAAAAAGGTTTTACATACATGAAAGAATCATAAATGCAAAGACCTGCAATATGGCATGTTGCACATTCTTTGGCAATTTTGGCAGCCACAATGTCAATCAAGTCCCTGGTGGATTTGAGATTGCCAGAGACTGTGGCAATTTGGGGGCTGGTAAAAGTTATTTGGAACCTGCTGCTGAACCCCTCCCAAAAGTTTCTAGTGGCGTCTCTGTTATGATAGCGGTGAGGAGGGGACTGAATGTCTCCCTCCAGATACGGGTGTATGCCAACCCCAGCCCCCTGCCTTAAATGCTACTTTCCTGGTGTTCAGGGTTGGTCATGGGAAGTATTGAACCAAGGGTTGCCAGATCCCCTAACCCTCCAGGTGGCAGGTTAGATGTCTTTGCTCTTGGGTTGCATGATGACATGACTTCCAGGAAATGATGTCATCGTGCAGGGGCTTGTTCTGCCCCTGGGAGTGCTCCCATGCTCTGCAGCGGGTCGATTTTGGCCTGTTTGGGGCCTAAATTGGCCCGCTGTGAAGCTCTCCTGGGCTCTTGTAGCAGCACTCCCGCATTCCGTAGTGGCCCGAATCAGGCCCGTTTTGGGCCAAAATTGGCCCACTTTGTGACAAGTGACTCCTAGGAGGTGGAAACCTGTTGCAAAAGTTACAGGTTTGGAGGATTTTATAATAGGCTAATTTCTGAATATTATCCAAAGGAAAAAAATGAAAGAACTTTTATCAAACTATAATTCATAGGAAAGAGCAAGAAATCAAATTGGTCACATTTATTTCCAAGATTTATTAAAACGTTTTGTGACCCAATTTGAAAGAAATCTCCTCTGAAAGACTCTGTTGTCAGCAGCTGAACACTAAAGCATCTGGAGGGAAAAAACTACAGCTAAAGCAAAATCTCCTAAAAGCTGAATGCATACATTTCAGAAATATATAAGAAATGACAGTTAACACTTAAATGATTTTTAAAAGTCACAAGTTGTAAATTGTGCAAAATGCATCTTTTGAACCAAATATGCTATTCATTAACATTTTGTGCCTACCTAGGGAAATCCTTTGCTGTTGAATCCTTTAGGATATATACTGTTTTTTTGCATGGGAAATAGGATGAGTACAGTATCTGTAATAGGCATGATACAGACCAATATGCAAATTATCAGAATGTGGGGAATTAGTTAACAAAATGTTATTCAGTGCAATGTGTTTGTCTTGAGGCCTATTATATAATATTTTTCATTTTATTTAAATAGTAAAGAGCCCAGTAGAACCAACTTTATTGTCGCATAAGCTTTCGAGAGCCACAGCTCTCTTTCTCAGATGTATGGAGGGTATGAAGAAACTGGCCAGAGATATATAGGTGATGAGGGGAGCAGGGAGAGGGTGCAGGGAGTGAGGGTCATGTAAATGTAAATGTAAATAAATTATAAGAAGTCATGAAAGAGGTGGAATGCACAATCTAGGCTGGGTGTGACCCCTCCCTTCCGTGGCAGAATCTGAATAGAGTGCCTGAAGGCAGTTACTTTTGATAATGAGATAACCATTCATAGTCTCTGTTCAATCTAAGTCTGACTGAGTCAAATTTACATATAAATTCCAATTCAGCGGCTTCCTGTTGGATTTTGGTTTTGAAATGTTTCTGTTGAACTATGGTGACCTTTAAGTCCTTGATAGAATGTCCTGGTAGATTGAAGTGTTCTCCCACTGGTTTCTGGATGTTGCCATTTTTAATGTCAGATTTGTGTCGATTTATTCTTTTGCGCAGAGGTTGGCTGGTTTGTCCAATGTACAGAGCAGATGGACATTGTTGGCACATGAGGGCATATATCAGATTGGAGGATGAGCAGCTGTAAGAGCCAGAGATAGTGTAGCTGGGTCCTGTAATCGTATTTACTGGGTAGATATGAGGGCAGAGTTGGCAATGGCATCTGGGTCTGTTGCAGGGTCTGGTTCCTGTGTTGGTGACTCTGTTAGCTGGTTCAGTGTTGTTGATTTAGCTTGGTAACTGCTGTTTCATGAGATCAAAGTGTGAGTTATATGTTTGTAGTTATTTATGGATAGACGTGGTGAAATCTAGCAAAACTTTGGGGTGCCACTGCACTTGAGCCTCCTGTTTCATAAACAGGTGGCAGCAATGGCCAGGACAGCTTTTCATCAACTTTGGCTGGTGACTCGGATGCAACCTTTTCTGGGTGTGAAAGATCTTGCTACTGTGGTGCATACCCTAGATTAGTTCACTGCAGTGCTCTCTATATGGTGCTGCCCTTGAAGACTGTTATGAAGCTACAGTTGGTACAGAATGCTGCAGCCAGAGTTTTGAGTGGAATAGATCATAGGGAACATATTGTTCCATCTACAGTAGCTGCCAAATTGCTTTAGGGCCCAATTAGACCTTTATAAAGCCCTATCCAGCCTGGGGTCAGAATAATTGAAGATCTGCCTTCTCCCATATGAACCTACTCATACAGTCTGAAGTCAGCTTTGGAGGTCCTGCTTCAAGTGCCCCTGTCATCTGAGGCCTGATGGGCGGCAAACTGAGAAAGGTCTTTTAGAAGAACCACTATTTTCCAACTCATGTCAAATGTATTTATAACCAGTTCTGACCTCTGCCCAATTTTTAGTGGGTAACAGTGCTGTCATAAACAGAGTTGTATCCTTCTAAATCGATGGGCTTAGAAGGGTATAACTCTGTTTAAGAGTCTATTGTAGATGTTTCCCTGTCCTTGTTCTGAGCAGTATTAATTGCTTATAAAAAAGGGCCTTGTTCTCTTATGTTTTGGCAATTTGGTGGGGATGACCCTTTTGAAGAGATGTGCAGTTCCTGAACATTTTATCCTAATTGAAAGTTAGAGCTAGAAATATGTTAATATATAAAATGTTAAGTTTTATTCGATCTCTTAAATTTAGCAAGCTGAATCGAGTGGGTGGGAGATGGGGGTTGTGACAGAACCCTAAGGTTCTATATGGCTCAAGGGTCCCACCTAAAGCATTCAGGTTGTTGGACCCATGGGGCTTATGTGAGAATAATGCTTTATACTCCATTCCACATTAGGGTTACCTGGCCAACTTAATCCTTTTTTGATAAAGGGCGACTGGTTTGGGCCAGATACTCTTTTTGACATGTTAGTGCAGAGCCATTAAAATGGCAGGACCATCCTGTAATAATGCTCTGTTTGGTGGAAACAGTCTCTGACATCAGAAATAGAGCTTTGCTTGGGATTGATTAGATTTGCTAATCAATCTCATCAATGAGATTGGCTTAGGTCTAGGTCAGATTCCATTGCCCATAAATAGACATGGGCACGAACAGCATTATGAACAGAAAAAACCCACGAACAGCCCAATCTGCTGTTCGCGAGCAAGCTGTTCATGAGGCCCCATCTTAAACGAACAGGTGGTCATTAAAAGCCTTGTCCGTTACCTTCAGCAGCCATTCGGCAAGCCAGACAGTCTGGCGCCTGCTGCAATCAATCCCCTTGGCAACCGGAGGGAGGGAGGGACTGAACTCTGTTTGAACTCCTTCTGGCTTTCCTTTTGGCTTTAACCCTTCAGAGTACTTCTAGCAAAGAGTCCAGTTTTTGCCACTGTGAAGAGAAAATGACAGCCAACAGGGGAGACCCGTGGATCATGCCTTTCCCGGGGTGCAATTTCTCTGAAACTTGGGGGGTCTTCAGAGGACCGTGAGGACTATGTCCCCTGCAAATTTGGTGGGTATTGAACATTGGGAAGGTCAGTTTGTGGGATGTTTAAAGGGCCCTGCTCCTTGCACGTGGCAGGAAAGGGCCCTTTAAAGTATCAGCTGGCAGGCGGCGGGGGGGAATTCCCCCTGCCGTCTGTCAGCTGATAGTTCAAAGGGATCTTTAAAGGGCCAGGTAAGTGGGTTTGAGGGGAGGGGGGGCTAAGTGGGGTTTTTTGGGGGGGTGGGGGTGGTTCTGGCCTCCACAAACAACAAGCAATGAACATGTCCAGGAACAGTCCATGTTTGTCCATGTTTGTTGTTCGTTGTTCGTGGATGGCACTGAACGACGAACAGGGTGTTCGGGTTTTTCCCCCATTCGTGCCCATGTCTACGCATAAATATCTAGGAACTCTGGACTTTTCTTTTTCCCCACTTTGGAACATCTGGAGTCCCCAAGACCAGTGGGCCAGGGGTTAAGGACACCTGCACTATCTTGGTTCTACAGTGAACTCTATATATGCTCTGAGGAACCTTCTGCAACTTCAAAAAAGTGTGCTTAGTTGAGTTAGCTTAACATTATTGTTTTATTTGGTAGACTGTGTGCTGTGTGATAGTGTGCTTTCCCCTGGATTTTGGATTTTGTTCTCCTTCCTACCCCTTTTCAATCCACCCACCCTTTCTCCTTTTTTTCTTATAATAATTCTTCTTTCTATAAAGGCATTTTTGGCTCCCTTGGTACAATCCATTTCTCTGGGATATTTCTTTGACTCTCTTCCCTATGTGCCGGACAATTTGGGCACTACCCAGTTTGCTATAAGAGGTATAAACCCTTTTACTTTGTTATTTTGCTAGGCCTGAGCTGAAAGGGCTGCTTCCCAGCACTTTCCCAGATCAATCTAGCTGTTCTCAGGAGGTACCTGAGTGGTGGCAAGCGACAACCCAGTGGTTTTCCAGGGAAACCTTGGCCTAAGGTTGTTCCCAGCAAGAAAAGCCACTCCCCACCTTTCCTAACTGTAACAGGGGTACAGTCCCTGTTAATTGCTTCTTGAGTGGTAAATAAAAATATTACATTTTGAATTGTTTTCCTTCAAAACTTATACATAATAAAGAAGACAAATAAATATATAATAATGGCAATAATAAAGAGTAAAATTAAGAAAATAAACTGCATACGAATAAAAATTTGGTACATCTCCCTAGTGGATTGATTTAAGAAATTTACACTTCATGAAATAAACCCATAGTTACAGATGAAACATCTTGGCTTGTTTCCATGACCTGGATTTAAAAGTGTCCTTCCACATCCAGAGGTTGTCCTTCTTTCCTGGTAGAGTTGTTTTTGCCATTATGTGAGATGTTCTTCACTTGCCATTATGTGAGATGTTCTTCACTTGAAAGCACATAAAAGTCTCAGAGAGAACTAGAAGCATGTAGGCCTCTGGTATATTCCAGTGAACATTAGTAGGTCAGAGTGGAGCTTGCTGCCATAATTCTGCTCACTCATACACATTCATTCTCCAATTTTAGGCTCTGGTAACTTAACCAAATCAACTTGGGTCTCTGTAAAAAATGCAGGTTTTTAAAGAGTTGGGAACCAGACCCAACTCGGGTTGCTGCAGCCATACAGCAGTAAAAAGTAAATAGTTGTTAAAAAATAAAGGATAGCCCAAGCAGCCTCATAATATCTTGGTGTGGGGAGGAGGGGCTCCTCCCTTCCCCTTCAAGCCATGTCCCTGTGTCACAATAGAATGGGTTTTTTTCCTCTTTGTTTTTACTGCTCCATGTGCACAGAATACTCCATGTGGAGCAGAAAAAAGGGAAAAAAACCCCTCCCCCCTGCTATTTTGACATGGGGAAACAGCTTGATGGAGAAGGAGCCCCTCCTTCCTCTGCAAAGACGTTCTGAGGCCGTTCGGCTCTCCCTTATTTTTTAACAGCCATTCACTGCTTGTGGCTGCAGGGAATTTGAGTTGGGTCTGGGGAATCCAGACCCAAGTCTTTGAAAACATGCATATTTAGCTTGGCCCCTAGTATCATGGATATATTCGGATTTGAACCCAATCCCTTGGTATCCATTCTCTATCTATACTGGCTTTACTACAGTGATACATACATGTCATGTACCTTTCATTCCGCTCTTAAATTAAGATATGCTGAACCTCTAATGGTTCTGTTAAGAAGTGTTCTATGTAAACATTGTACTTAACTTTTTTATTTACATTGTGTGAAATTCTTTGGCAATCTTGCCAATTGACATTCCAAATATTTGGGTCGGGGTTTTTTGTGTGTGCAAAGGACAGAATTGTGTTCTTAATAATAAAAGGCTGTGAGTGGTTTATCTGTATGATGTACACAGTCTGATGTGTCTTAACACAACACAATTTTTCTTGTCAGAAAAAAAGAAGGAAACAAAAAGCAGAATTATGGAAGGTAAGTGCTGAGGAAAAAAATTCTAAACAGAACCAACATGCAGTTTTAAAAATAGCCTCTCTTTGGCCTATGTTTTGGCCTAAGCATGGAAAAAGCTAGATACTAACTGCTTTGCAGTTAATAAATGCTTACCATAGTTTTTTTTCTCCCTACCACCATGGAAATAGAAACTGCAGATTACGTGGTTGAAGCTCATATCTTTCATTTATTTTAAATAAGCAAATTCTGGACCCCAGCTTGATCTCCTGAGCCACCAACTGCCATCTCCTACTGTACTGGCATAATTCTTGCATTCCCCCCTCCATATTCCCCCCCTCCTATGTTCCCTCAACATAGCCTTTGAACTGAAGGGCTACTTTTATGCTGTTCAGACACATTATGAAAACCTAAGAATATATTATACATGAATGCATTAAACCAAGCCCTCATAGCTATATTTAATTTCAGTTGTTGTTGTTGTAACCTGAAAGGATAATATTTGCCCATATAGGACCTGGGAAAGCATACCAAGGCTTATATAGATAGAGAAAACACAATATATTGGGGAAATTACAAGACCATTACCTTGTTTATGTATACATAGAATATGAATGCTAGTTTATTTAAGAGAAGGAGTTAAAAGTCTGGGAAAGCAGATCCAGAGAAGTTAGCTGTGTTAGTCTGTAGTTGCAAAATAGTAAAAAGTCTAGTAGCACATTTAAGACTAACCAACTATATTGAGGCTTAAGCTTTTGAGAACCACAGCTTTCTTCGTCAGATGCATCTTGCATCTGACAAAGAGAGCTGTGGTTCTCAAAAGCTTATCCCTCAATAAAGTTGATTAGTTTTAAGGGTGCGACTAGACTTTTTACTATTTGGGAAAGCAGAGGATCATTTTCTGATGCTTATTCCTTAGGACTTGAAACACAGAAGCTATTCCAAGTCATTGGCCGTGGTTTTCCTGCTTGTTTCTTTCAACTAAGGATCAAGCTTGATATGAAGGTTTTTAAAAACTTGGGACTGGTTTCCCCAGGTCAGTTCTCCACAGCCCCATAACAGCTGGCTGTTAAAAAATAAAAGAGAGTCCAAATGGTCTTGGAATGCCACTGCAGGGGAAGGAAGAACTCCTGCCTTCTTCTCCAAGCTGTTTCCCCATCTCAAAATAGCATGGGGAGGAAGGGTATTTCCCTGTTTTTACTGCCCCATGTGCACAGAATACTCCATGTGGAGCAGCAGAAACAGAGACCCCTCCCCTCTCTCTATTTTGAAAAATGGCTTGAGGAGAGAGGCAGGAGCCCTTCCTCCTCCTGCGGTAGTATTCTGAGGCCATTTGGGTTCTCCTTTATTTTTTTACAGCCATTCCCCACAGTTGCAGTAGAGCTTCAGGGAACCCAAGCTAGGTCTGGGGAGTCTGGGCCGAACTCTTTAAAAACCTGTGCATCTAGCTTGACTCTAAGATGGTGGGTTTTGAAATGTCTTAATGAACATTGAAATGCTTGAGTTTTCAAATTCAACAACTTTTAAACAACATTTTCATTGGGAAGTAGATTGTATATATACAGGATTGTTTGTAGGAAATGCTCATGCATTGGATTCCGATTCCTGACAGTTTCAGCATTTATTTTTATTGAAAGAAGCAAGATTTTAGTTTTGATGGCTGTCAGTAAATATTTGGAAATGAGCAGAAACATTCATCCTTACAGCAGTTATCTCCTTTTTGTTGTGTGTAAGGAGTAGAGGTGAGCATGAACAGCAGTACGGACGAAAAAAACCCACGAACAGCCCAATTGGCTGTTCGCGAACAAGCCGTTCATGAGGCGCCATTGTAAATGAACAAGTGGTTGTCGCAAGCCTAGTTCGTTGCGTTCATCCACTGTTCGGGAAGCCAGACAGTCAGGCACCTTCAATCAATTCCATTGGCAACGGAGGCAGGGACTGCCTGAACTCTGTCTGCACTCCTCCTGTTGCCCTGGAAACCCCAATCAAAGCCCAACTTAGCTTGATAAGCAGGTCGTCCTTCCAAGTGTGGAACTCCAAATTGGTTACAATTGGTTACATGGGAGCAGAGACCAGGAGGGGGGAGGGGGTGTTTTGTAGCCATGGGCACTCTAATCTCATCCCTGCAAACCCTGTTAGGCAATTCTGACTGCCAACCACGGACCTCCTGCTTTTCTCTGTGGGACCTCTGGTTATAAAAGGAAGCGCGCTCCAAGCTCTGGCTTTCAGTTTCAGCAAGCAGTGGAGTGGGAGAGAGCTTCCTTGGTGGGCTCTGGGACTCTGGGAGTCCTGGCAGGTGGGCACATGGGGGGTGCTGCCTCCAAGCGGCCAAATCCCCCACCCCCTAGAGGGGAGACGGCCTGCCACCCCCTCCCTGAACCTGCCAGGGCTGGCAGCTGCTGACCTGACCCACCTAACTTCTGTCCAGAAAGTAGCCTCTGGGAGGCCTGGTGGGCAGCCCAACCCCCCGCCCTCTAGAGGTGAGGCAGCCTGCTACTGCCTCACCAAGCCAGCCAGGTCTGGCGGCCGCCGATGCGACCCACCTTACTTCTGTCTGGAAAGTAGCCTCTGGGAGGCCTGGTGGGCGGGCACATGGGAGGGTGCCACCAGCAAGCATCCAACCCCCCCACCGCCACCCTGAGACTGCCAGGCCCGGCAGCTGCCGATGTAACCCACCTTATTTCTCTCCAGAAAGTAGCCTCTGGGAAGCCTGGGAGGGTGGGCACATATGGGTGCCGCCAGCGAGTGGCTAACCCCCCTGCCCTCTAGAGGAGAAGTGGCCTGCCACCACCTCCCCGAGCCTGCCAGGCCCGGCAGCCGCCGACCTGACCCACCTTCCATCTGAAAAGTAGCCTCTGGGAGGCCTGGTGGGCAGGCACATGGGGGTTGCTGCTGGCCAGCAGCCAACCCCCCACTCCCTAGAGGGGAGGCAGCCCGACACCGCCTCTCCAAGCCTGCCAGGCCTGGTGGCCGCTGATGTAACCCACCTTACTTCCGTACGGAAAGTAGCCTCTGGGAGGCCTGTCGGGTGGGCACATGGGGGGTGCCACCTGCGAGCGGCCAACCCCCCACCCCCTAGAGGGGAGGTGGCCTGCCACCACTTCCCTGAACTCATCAGGCCTGGCGGCCGCCTACACAACCCACATTCCATTCAGAAAGTAGTCTCTGGGAGGCCTGGCAGGTGGGCACATGGGGAGTACCATCAGTGAGCGTCCAAACACCCTGCCCCGTAGAGGGGAGGTGGCCCCCACTGCCTCCCCAAGCCCTGTAGGCCTGGCGACCACCGATGCAACCCACCTTTCTTCCATCCGGAAAGTAGCCTCTGGGAGGCCTGGTGGGCGGGTACATGGGGGTGCTGCCAGTGAGCGGCCAACCCCCCTGCCCCCTAGAGGAGAGGCCCGCCACTGCCTCCCCGAGCCCGCCTGATCCGGTGGCCGCCAACCTGACCCTCCTTACTTCTGTCCAGAAAGTAGCCTCTGGGAGGCCTGGCGGGTGGGCACATGGGGGTTGCCACCGGTGAGCGGCCAACCCCCTCACCCCCTAGAGGGGAGGTGGCTCACCTTCAAGTCCACCGCTTGTACATGAGGCCAAAGTCAACTGGTGGCTCCAATTGTATCGAATGGGAGTTTCCTGGGGTCGTCAGATTTGGGAATGCATAACTCCAAGATCCGTATTGCAATCTTGACCAAACTTGATCGATGGCTGGAGGAGAGCCTGCTGAACACTACCTGTGAAAATTGGTTCTCTAAGTCTGAAAGGGGCCATTCTGGCCCCCACGAACAACGAACACCAAACATGTCCTTTAACGGGGCATGTTCATTACTGTTCCTCTTTCGTTGATGGCAACGAACAACATGTTCCGTTTTTTTGTTTCCCATTTGTGCCCATGTCTAGTAAGGAGCTGCCAAGCAGGTGCAGCTTTAAATTGCCTTTATGACATAGGGTGGAACCTACAGAACTTTTCTGCTGATTAGGGATGTAAAACAAGAAATGTTTGTATTAATGTATATATTATATTAATGTTTATATTAATATAAGGCTTTATTTAGCATTTATATATTGCTACCATTAGCTGAAACAAAATCATTTGTACAGTTTTGTCTATGACAATGTCAATAATCCAAAAAGAAAGGTTTACAGGGCATGGAGATCTCATTCACCTGCCAAGAGGATCCACAAAAACTGCTTACCCTGGTAGTAACAGCCAACATGTTGAGTTATTTGAACTGGTTTCCCTGACATAACTGAAATGGGTAGACAAAGTTTTCATGTTTAGTCATAATAAGCAAGTTCATGAGTATGCATTGTTAGCAAAGGGCAGTCAATGAATAACTCTCACATGGTGGTTTACAGAAACCATTCAGATGGTTCAGCATGATGCCAGCCAAATGAACTGCATTGGGGTGGAAGGATTAAGGGAATATGTGTTGAATAAAGTGATAGATCTCACAGAAAGCAAATGTTTTAGTTGCTTCTTTAGAAAATATGGAGCCTATAAATGCAGTGTTCTGAGAAGATGAAATTACTTGGGGAAAAGTGCCACTTAATTCAATCATGTTCTGATTTATACTTTGAAACACTGGCAAAGAATCATTCCTATAATAAAGTTATAGAATGACAGATGTGATAAATTTTCATTAATGTTGCTTCCTATTAAATGAAAATAAGTTTTCTAGAGTAGTGAACACTGAGTGACTTAAAAATGAAAATCTGGCAAATATCCTAAATTATAAATCTATTTTTGTAATTAACACCTCAGGCTGAGACTAACCATAGTGGTGAAGACAAATGTGATAATTCATTACAGTTATTCATCTCCAGCCAAATTTCTTTAAAGAATCTTCTAAAAATATGGCTGACTGGCTTGTTAGCTGGAAATCATTGTTGGTAAAGGGAGACATGTTTCAGTGTGTCATTAAACTGGTCTGACATTGCTAATCAGATCTCTTAGTAAAAAATGCTATATATTTACTTTGCTTTATCTGTTTTAAGGAAGAAGCTGGAATAAATGAAATAGGGTTTCGTAGCAAAAAAAAAATGGTATCATTCAGATCCAGATACCAGGAGTTCTATAAATATTTGGTATTCCTGAAATCTGGAGTGAGATTCTCTATTCTGATCTGATTTTATTAGAGCATTGTAAACATATTTGGCCATTGTTCCTTATGAGAGAAACTATCTGGGGCAAGGGGGCATTTTTCAAGCAAACTCCATCAAATTTGCAAGGAACCTAGTCCTTCCTGTCCGCTAAAGATCCCTCAAATTTCGGGAAAATTGGATCCTGGAGTCTAATTCTGTGCACCCCTGAACAACCTGCCCACAGCTCCTCTCCAGAAATTTTAATGGGACTTCATTACAGGGACTGTATTATATCAGATTTTTAATGGTTGGCTCTGTTCTATGGACAGTTTTAATGCTGCATGTATAATGGCTTGTTTTTCTTTTTAAAAAAGGCTTGTTTTTTATATTGTAGTTTTTAATTGGAAGCCACTTCAAACAGGACTCCGAAGAGGTGGCATAGAACTATCTATATATATAAAGACAAGAGTCCTAACGGACTCATCAACACCCAGCCCAAACCCCTGGACCTAGAAATGTGAAATTTGGCGAGAACGTTCCTTTCATGATATAGAGGCTCACTAAGAAGGGATTTTAAGAAATTCACCCCCTAAGGCGGTAAAAGGGGAAAAATGTATTTTCCCATAGAGATACAGCTTCCCTGTGTGGCTGGGAGGCTGCTCATCCCCCTCCCCCTCCTACTGCCAACTCAGACACTCTGCCTTCAGGTCATTTACATATGTGGCCTGATTGGTGGAACTCTGTGTTCTGAGGTAAAAATCAGTAAAGGAAACTGCAGACAGTTGAAGAAAGACAGTAAAAGACTCCTGAATAGGGATTTTATATAAAAGTATGGCAGCTGAGTTTTTAAATGTTCATGGGGAGATGGTACATGACCTTTCTAGGAGCCATTTCAATGCGAACCTCTCACGTGAACCTGCCGAAGTGCCCATCACACCACCCCTCCGTCAGTCCAACTCCACCTCACACCTCTTGCAGCAATCACCTCTCACTATTGGCAAGAAGCCTTCTGGCAGACGTCGTGCAAGATACACTGACGCTAAAAAGAGTAAGGAATAGGGGTGTGCACCCCAAAATCTGAAGCAGCGTGCTGCTTTGGATTCGGGTTTCTAAGTTGCTTCGGTATGATCCATAAAGATGTGGTGCATACTGAAGTGACAGAGGAGGGGGAGGCCCACCCCCACCCTTTAACCCCATCCCCTCACCCCCCATCCCACTTACCTAGTCAGGCAGAAGGATGGAAGCAACACTGAGTCCAAGGGAAAGGTGACCATCCCTGGAGGCCTGGACACAGTAGTGATGACACTAGCAGACCTAACAGCCACGATATACCCAGATATCATAACTATCACGGAGAAGTCCATGGACTGGCTGTGTAAACGTGCCATTCTGACCCCCAAGAACAACAAGGCTGCCGTCATTAATGAAACACAACTCACTCAAAATGGAATACAGATCTGTGGACTCAGTGGTGCAAATGTATGATGCGGTCCACTACCCTGTGGAGTTCCTCAACCCTCCTGGCTTACAAGCCCACAAGCTTCTCCTCAAAGTGGGGGCTCCAGTGATGCTGCTCCAGATCCTCAGCCCACCCAAACTCTGCAATGGCACCAGGCTACGAGTGAAAGCCTCCACAGGAACATCACCTAGGCCACATTATTCACCGGCAGTGCTCTGTGGGGGGCGGGGGAGGAGTCAGTGTTCATACCATGCATACCACTCATACCATCAAAAAACCCCTTCAAATTCAAGAGACTGCAGCTCCCCCTCAAGGTCTGCTTTGCTATGACAATTCACAAGTCCCAGGGGCAGACACTGAAGGTGGCAAGAATTGACTTGAGGGTGGACTGCTTCTCAGATGGGCAGTTCTACATGGCCTGCTTCAGAGTGAGCGCACCCAGCAGCCTGGTGATCCTAGCACCTCAAGGGGAAACCACCAATGAAGTCTACAAGAGGTCCTTCAGTAGAAAAAAAAAAGGTTGTACATATTTTTTACTTTATTTTTTGTACTACAATCTTTTCCTTTTAAATCTCTTCAATAAATGTTACATTTCAAAATTCACTTCATCAGTTTCAGCTTCGCTTTATTCAAACACCTTTCTGAAGCTTGGCTACTATGGTATTATACTACAAAACCAACCCCCCCCAACCAAAAATGTTACATACACTTAAATATTATAACTGGATTTAAAGTAGTTAAATACCATAGCGAAGCATGGGCATCAAGCTAGTTCTAAATAAATAAACAAAAAAACAAACTAGTGAGGCAGGTGCTGCCCTGTATAAATCAGCCTTATTCTTCTTCTTGACTGCAGGGCAGTTCACAAGTACCAGGAATGCTATAAGTCAGGAATTCCTCTTAGCAACCGAGGCAAACCACTGGAAGGTGGATGAGGACAGAGGAAGAGATGTTGAGAGAACAGTTTCAAGAGAGTTTTAAAGGAAAGCAAGTTCACTGACTTACTGGCGGACAAAGTTGCAGCTAGGAGTGAGACTTGGAAGGAGGCAAAGAGCCAGGCTGGGGCACAGAGGGAGGAGTGCAGGTATGGGTGAACACCTCCCCTGCAGCCCACAAGACCACCGCCTTTGTCATAGCAGCAGCAATGAGTCGCAATTGGCATAAGGACGCCAATTGAGACTCATTGTAACTATATGGAAATTGACTATCTTAAATGATGCGATTCAATACGTTTAATTTATTTATTATATTAGCTTTTTAGTCTGCCCTCCCCACTAGGCAGGCTTAGGGCGGAGTACAACATTTCAAATGACATAAATACAGTTTAAAACAGATCAAACAGAATACAGATAACATTAAAACAACTTTGCTTGATTATCATTCATGGTGCCCTTGAGGACGTGGCAAACACGAAACAGCGGAACCAAGCCAGCACTGTTGGGTGTCGTGGGCTACATTCGTTGCAGCCCTCTGGATACAGTTCCACCTAGAAGAAAGGAACAGCGTCTTTGACTCTCTTTTTTTTTTTGTAAAATTTTTATTGGGTTAGAACATTAATATTTTTACATTACATTGCATTCAATTATCCCCTAATTTTTCGTTTCTAACCCCCTCCCTTTCCCCCCCTTTTGTTGACTTCCAACAGCTTTCCCACCCTCTGTCCCTTTTCCCTTACTTCTATTAATTTCCTCTATCTAAAACAAATATATATTCTCCATTATATTAAGCAGTACATCTTTAACTCTTTTACTTACTAAACATCCAAACTATACTTCTTTAGATAAACAATTTATCCCATTTTCCAGTTTTGAATATTTCTGTATGTCATAAACCATAAAAATTTCCCACATTTAAATCAAACAATTTGATTTGTTCTCTCTATATTAATCATTTCTTCTTTTTATAGTATTTCTATATAACTCATCACATAGTCAGTCATTTTAACTCTTCTATACATTCAGTTTGGTGCATATAAGTCTTATCAAGTAAAAAAAAATATTGTTAATTACTCAATCCTCATGTTTAAACCGTTAATTATTCTCTATCAATATTCTATCAATTAACCTTTACATATCTATATATATCTCAATCAATTAATTAATCTAACTGCTTATAAATTCACAGTTCTCTTCCTCCCCCGGTAAAGTCACCCCTCTCTTTTATACTTTTATTGTACTTCAGTAGTTCTCAAACTGCCACAGTTTTCCTCCCACCTCCCACTTCTTCTCCAGATATTGTTTCAGCTTCTCCCAGTCTGTGTTAAACTGCCCTGAGTCCAGATCTCTCAGTTTTCTTGTCATCTTGTCCATTTCAGCCATATACAGCAATTTGTAGATCCAATCTTCAATAGTTGGCACTTCTTGTACTTTCCATTTCTGCGCATACAAAAGTCTAGCTGCTGCAGTCATATAAAATATCAACGTCCTATGGTGGGCTGGGATTCCCTCCATTCCCAAGTTTAGCAGCAGGAGTTCTGGGTTCTTATTTATTTGAAACTGTAAAATTTCACTCATTTCTCTTATTATTTCCCCCCAGAACTGCCTAGCTACCTCACACGACCACCACATATGATAGAGGGAGCCCTCATGCTTTCTACATTTCCAGCATTTATTAGAAGTGTTCAAGTTTCCTAGCGCAATCTTCTTTGGTGTCATGTACCAACGATAGATCATTTTGAAAATGTTCTCTTTAATATTAATACATGTCGTTGTCTTCATTGTAGTTTTCCACAAGTATTCCCATGCCTCCATTGTTATTTCTTTATTAAAATTTATAGCCCATTTCACCATTTGTGTTTTAACTGTCTCATCCTCGGTATACCATTTCAACAGTACTTGGTATACCTTGGATATTCTTTTCTTGTCCTCTTTAAAAAGGGTCTGCTCTAGTTCCGAATTCTCTGTTCGTATACCTCCCTTTACAGAGTCCGAGTTATACAAATCTCTGATCTGTCTATACTGGAACCAATCGTAGTTCGGTGATAGTTCCTCTTGCGTCTTTATTCTAAGTTTAGACACTTCAGTTTTAGTTATTTCTTTGTACGTTAAACATTGTTGTTCATTATCAACAGCTCTCGGATCTATCACCTCGTATGGAACCACCCACAAAGGGGTTCCTTCTTGTAGGTAAATTCTGTACTTCTTCCAGATTGTATATAAACTTCTCCTTACAAAATGATGCAGGAACATCGAGTTGACCTTTACTTTGTCATGCCATAGGTATGCGTGCCATCCAAAAATTTTTTTATATCCCTCTAGGGCTAATAGTTTCTTATTCTTTAATGTCATCCACTCTTTTAACCAAACTAGGCAGATTGCATCATGGTAAAGTCTCAGGTTGGGCAGTTGCATTCCGCCTCTTTCCTTTGCATCTTGTAGAACTTTTACTTTCACTCGAGGCTTCTTGCCTGCCCAAACAAAATCTGATATTTTCCTCTGCCATTTTTCAAATTGTTTAGAGTCTCTGATGATTGGTATTGTCTGTAGCAAAAACATTACTCTTGGTAACACATTCATCTTAACTGCTGCAATCCTGCCCAACCATGACAAATTCAGTCTATTCCATTTGATCAAGTCTCTCTCTATCTGAGTCCATAATTTTTCATAATTATTCTTGAACAAATCTATATTTTTTGCAGTCAGCTCAACTCCCAAATATTTCACCTTACTAGTTACTTCACAGTCCGTTGTTTCCATTAACAATTGTTGTTTCTGCTTAGTCATGTTTTTACATAATATCTTTGACTTCTTTTTGTTAATGAAGAAACCTGCCAAGTCACCAAACTCCTTGATCTTGTCTATCACTTTTGGCATGTTCTCCAATGGATCTTCTACAATTAACATTATGTCATCTGCAAATGCTCTAACCTTGTATGAATAGTCCTTTATTTTTATTCCTCGTATTTCCTCGTCTTGTCGTATTTGTATCATCAGAATCTCCAATACTAAAATGAACAACAATGGAGATAACGGGCAACCTTGTCTTGTTCCTTTACTAATCGTCAATTTCTTGGTCAGTTCATCATTCACTACAATTGCTGCAGTCTGGTCTCTATAAATTTCTTTAATTGCTCTGATGAATCTTTCTCCCAATTGTAGCTTTTCCATAGTGGCAAACAAAAAATCCCAGTTTAAATTGTCAAACGCTTTTTCAGCGTCTACAAAGAAGAAACCAACCTCTTTGTCACAACGCTTATCATAATATTCAATAGCATTGATCACTGTCCTTAAATTGTCTCTTATTTGTCTGTCTGGCAAAAAGCCTGCTTGTTCCTCCTCTATGACTTCCGAGAGCCACCCCTTCAGTCTCTCCGCCAATATCTTCGTAAAAATTTTATAATCATTGTTAAGTAGTGATATAGGTCTGTAATTTTTCACGTTAGTCAAATCTTGGCCCTCTTTTGGGATCAATGATATATTCGCTTCGCTCCAAGTGTCTGGAATTCTTTGATCCCTAAAAACTCCGTTCATCACCTCTTTTAGGAATGGTGCCAGTTCGTTGGCCATTGTCTTATAAAATTTAGCCGTAAGTCCATCTGGCCCTGGCGCCTTTCCTAGATTTGCAGATTGTATTGCCTTACTTATTTCCTCATCAGTTACTTCACTATTCAACTTATTTCTCCAAGCTTCCGAGATCTCTGGAAGTTTGGTTTTCTCCAAATATGATGCTATTGATTCTTTGGTTACTTCTTTTTTATTATACAGCTTAGCATAAAATTTATAAAAGGCTCTACTAATGGTAGTCTGCTCCAGGTACGTTTTATTTTCTTCACAGATTTTATTTATTATTTTCTTTTCCCTTTTCTTCTTCAATTGCCATGCCAAATATTTCCCAGGTTTATTAGCACCCTCAAAAGCTTTTTGATTCAGTCTTTTAAGGTTCCACTCCAATTCTTTATTACTCATTGCTGTTAACTGTTCTTGAAGAATTTTAATTTCCTGATGTATTTTCTTTTTCCCTGGTCTCTTTTTTAACTGTATTTCTTTGGCCTTTATTTTCTCCTCAATCTCTTGTCTTTTCTCCTCTTTCTTTTTCCTTGCTCTGCCATTTAAGTCCATTAGTATGCCCCTTACAACCGCCTTGTACGCGTCCCAAACTTTACTGGTTGGTACTTCTTTATTCACGTTATATTGTATAAAAAACTTTGTCTCTCTTCTCAATATTTCCATATTTTCACTTTCCTGTAGCAAGTCCTCATTTATTCTCCAGGCTTTCCTTTTTCTCCTTTTTCCAAATTTCCACATAATTGGATTGTGATCTGAGCCTACCATCGGCATTATTTCTACCTCCTTAGTCCATAACGCTAAGTCCTTTGAGGCCCAGATCATATCAATTCTTGATAATGTAAGATGCCTTGCAGAATAAAAAGTAAACTGTTTGGTTTTAGGATATTCTCTCCTCCATACATCTTCGAGAGTCTCTTGTTGAATCAACTCAAAAAAAAGCTTTGGCAATAGTCCTCTTTTCTTTTGTGCTGTTGTAGTCTTTTTATCTAGTTCCAAATCTGTCACTCCATTAAAATCTCCAGCAAGAATTATCTGGTCATATACAAGATCGTCTAAATGCTTCCTTAAATCCTCAAAGAAGCTTTCCTTTGCACCGTTAGGTGCATAAAGTCCGACTACCAACACTCTCTTTAAATTCCAATTACATTCCACCGCTACAAATCTAGCTTCCACATCTCTCATAACAAATTTTGGCTGCAGCTCCTCTTTTATGTACAACACCACTCCTCTTTTTTCTTGTTAGAGGCCGCTACAAATTCTTTGCCCAATTTTCCAGATTTTAAATATTTTACATCCTGTTTTCTAATATGGGTCTCTTGCAAACAAACAATATCACATTTTTGTTTTAGTAGCCAATGAAAAATATTTTTCCTCTTATTCGGTGAGTTTAGTCCATTTACATTCCAAGATAATACATTACACTCCATATTCATGGTTTTGTTGGTAAGTCTTTTTCATTGTCCTTGATAAATCTCTCCATCTCCCGCTCAGATCTGATGCGTTTTTTTGCCCCTCCAAACTCAAAGGACACTCCTTCCGGTAACTCCCATCTGTATCTGATATTCATGTCCTTCAAAGTTTGAATTAGCACTCTATATTTTTTCCTGTCCAGTAACACTGATCTGGGCAGTTCCTTCATTATGATAATCGTCTTGCCATCAATCTCCAATGGATCTTGAAATTGTTTTGTCACAATCCTCTCTTTCATGTTTCTAGTTGTAAACTGCACAATCACATCCCTTGGTAGTTTCCTCTGGGTTGCAATTCTCGAGTTCACACGGTACGCCACATCTAGGATAGCCACAATTTCCTCCTCCTCCTTCCCCAGGTAATCAGCCAACACCTCAGTCATCTGTTCTTGCGCTGACTTCCCTTCCACTTCTGGCAGACCACGAAAACGAAGCTGCTTCTCCATGTGTTTAGTTTCTGCAACTGACATCCTCCCCTTCACCAGTCTCATCTCTGTTTGTTGCGTTTCTATTAAATTCTCCATCGCGTCTTCTACTGTTTTAACTCTCTGCTGCGTTCCTTGTAATTCACTACTAATCGTTTCCACGCCTTTTTTCACTTCTGACAGCTCCGACTTTACTGTCTGTGTAACTTCTTTGACCTCTTTAATAAGCTCCAATTTCGTGTCCTTAAATTCTTTCATCATGTCTATAAGCTTTTTGTCCAAATTTTCTATTGCCGATTGCCACTCTTTTTTCGACATCGTGGGGCTTGCTTTAGCTCGCTCCCACGAATCTGCTCTCTTCCTTAGCTCCGTGGCGTATGTTTAAACGTTTTCCTTTTTTTCAAATGTCCCAATCTTTGCCAAAATTAATTTTTTGTATCCAAAATGTCGGGCGTCTTTTCTCTATGGTTTCTCTATGTTATTGTAATCCAAGATGGCCTACTTCCTCTTCCGCTGAAGCCGCGACCCTTCCCTTTTCAAAAATGGCGATTCCCTACTTCCTGTCCGTCGGCAAGGGCCGCTTCCCTCCAGCCACTCTATTGTTGTTACGCACTTCCTGTCTCCCGTCTTCCCACAGCAGGTCTCGCGATGGTGTCTTTTTCCCACAGCTCCAAAACCACAGGTATTCAAAACAATAGTCCGATTTTTGCAATAACTTCTTTAAATTTAGTCTCTTTTAAAATACAACTCCTGCCGAGTCTTCACCTCCTTTTCACTAGTCTGTTGCAGTTTAAAAATCTACTTTCTTTCCTCTCTGTTTTTATCAATCTGTCCCGTTTCAAGAGATAGCGATCTTTACCTTCTCTTCAACTTTCTCGGGTTGTAATCGCTGTTTCGATCTTAAATTCTCCTCTCGACTTCCCTCCCCGATCGAAGCTTGGGTATGTAGGTCTTATGCCAGCCGAATTGGCCCCAGAACTGCCGCAGAGATTATAGCCGACCCGTCGCAAGGTGGGACCTCAAGGATTGGGGGGGAGACTCCTTGAGTAGAGCCCCCCCTCATCCGAGATCTAGCTCACCCTAGGGTCTTGAGCGTTCTTTGCCTGCTCCCCGCCTGAGAGCAGTCGGCCGCGGGTTATTTTCACCCCTCCGGCCGGTTAAAACGGCAGTCCGGTCAGCTCCGCAAATGGAGCTGCGTTAGACCTCCATGAATCCCAAACCGGAAGTCAGCGTCTTTGACTCTCTTGATTATTCCTAGCAACTACGAACTTCTCGTACTTACCTTTTAGACGTCTTCCTCTTTGAACTTTATGTTCTGTTTGTACAGTGTACAGGTGCCCATGGTTTCACTGGTATTGTGCACCAGGTTTTGTATTTATATTTGACTCTTACTTGACTCTTGTTGATTTTTTTTATTGTACCTGGAAAGTTTATACTCCATTATATTATTTTTGATACACCTCGTGATACAATTTGTGTCTGATTTTTCCTACTCATGTGTTCTCACCTTGTTTGTTATAGCAGCAGCAGAGGCATCAGATTGACTGCTTTTCATAAGTAGCCAGGGTGGTATCTGGCCATCTGCAGGTGCTGGGGTGGGCATCTGAACAGAGGCCAGTTGCCTGGGTGGCCTTCAAGACGTTCAGCAACTTCTTGGAGTGGATACAGTAGCTGCAGCTCCCCCCCGTCACACATTACTTGGATGATTTTCTGTTTGTAAGGCCAGCAGTGAGCACTCTGTGCGCCAATAAGTTATGGGCATTTCAGGAAATTACTGGGGATGTGGGGGTGCATTTGGCACCTGAGAAAACAAAATTGACGTAGCCCATAGGAGCCAAAAAGGGCATTTTGAAGGAGTTTCACTCCTTGCTGGGCCATTTGAACACATTCAGGGTAGTCACCGCTGGGAGAGCTTTCTGAGCCTGCTTGGTCAGGCAACTGCTGAGGCTGTGCCCCCCACCACTACGTTTGGATTACCAAAGGGATGAAGGCAGACATATGGGTGTGGCATGGTTTCCTGACCGACTTCAATGGCACCTCTTTGTAGCGAGAAAGGCAGTGGCTGCCTTTCAGGTGTGCTTCAGTGCTTCAGGAGGCATCGAGTTTGGAGTGTACCTGAACGGGAGGTGGTGTTCCCAGTGATGGCCAGCTTCACAGCAGGGCACTGGGATCAACAGGGATCTTACGTTCTTGATGTTCTTCCCAGTTTGGTTGCAGTAGTTCTATGGCAGGACTTGTTCCAGAACAAGAAGTTACAGTTTTGGTGTGACAACTGAGCTGTGGTGTGGATAGTGAACTGGCAATTGTGATCTGAGAGGGTCATCCGCCTTGTCCGGAGATACGTCTTGGTCTGCTTCAGTGCTAACATTGTGGTTGCAGCTCGTTATATTGCAAGGGGAGGTAACAACAACATGAATGCCTTGTCTCATTTCCTGGAGGAGAGATTCTGGACTTTGGCACCTGGAGCTGGGAGTTACCCTGATGCTTTCCCAGAGAAGCTGCGGGAGTTTGGGATCATGCAGGGAGTATTGAACTCAATGGTTCCATCCACCAGATAAATGGATTTGGTGGCAGTCTCATCATTCATGGTGTTTCTCAGCAGGTCAAAGGGGAGCAAAGCCTCACCAGGTTTAGAGAAAGCAGTGTTGGAGTATCTGGCCTGTCCTCACAGAAAACGGTGTGCGATCCAGCAGAGTGCTGACAGTGAGTGATATGACAGAGGTAGGGGCTCCAGGCTTGAGTTAGGTGCTCAAAAAACTGGACAGCTGGGGTGGGGGCCTTGGTCTGGCCGTACTGTACGGCCAGGGGGCATCCTGTCCAGAAGAAGCAATATTGGCCTTCCTACCTATCTGCCCGCGCACCCCAGGCCCATTGCTCGTGCACCCTGATGGAGCATCTCTTACCAGGTTCCAATTCATCTCTGAAATGAGGGTGAGGTTGAAGGCTGCTGGATTCCCCTCAAGGCAGTTCCTTTAGGAGCAGAGCAGCCATCTGTGTGGAAGCAGCCATTTGTGGGGAAGAAGCAGGGTTGCCTGCATCTTGCATACAATCCATCAGGTGCTGGACCTCAAGAGTGTACAAAGGATACATACGGAGCAGGTCCGGTACTAGTGCTTCTTTGCCTAGTTGCAGGCAAGGTAGTTTTCAGTGGCAGACTGGCTGGCAAGCAGATACAGTTGCGGAGGGGGAAATATGTCTGGAGGATTGGGAATGCATTGCTTGCATGTGGAGCACTGCCCTAGGTGGTTGCAGCTTGATTGCCCACGGCTACTTGTGCCGGTTGCCCTGAAAGGGGCCAGGATGGCGTTTTTCCTTATAGGGTCAGATTGGTCAGGGTCCCTGGGGATTTTTTTACCTTTCTCTGGGTATCAGGGCTAGGGGACCACCTGTAGCCCAAATTAGTTGCACCTGTTGAAGGATTGGCAGGAGTTGAGCCCCGTGGGCCTCTTCTTGTGGTGGTTTTGAGGCATTGGGCTGGATCCACTGGGGTGAGTGGTGTGGAACAGGATGCTCACCCCACCTATTTTGGTCCCCTGAAAGAGTACATGCCTTGGTTGGTTATTGCAGGCTTTGCCCTGGGTGGCAGGGGCTGTGTGACCATGCCAGGATGGTTGTACATCACCTGCTATCCTGCGGTGCCCAGCAGACATGCTGAGGAAGGTAGCATCGAATGACAAAGGGCCACTCAGTGCAGTGGATCCATTGCCATATGCCTTGCCAGTGCTTCAGTGGCTGTAATCAATCAAGTTGTGGCTCATTAAATCCAATTATGCTGTGTGTGGTGTATTCTTTGCTGGGACACCAGCCTCACCTTTGTCCATACATGCAAATAGATTTACATGTTAAAGGAAACATTGAAACCTGTTGTCGTTAATCTTCATATTGTTTTCTGGTGTTCTATGTATTTATGCTACTCAAAAGGACAGAAAGTTGGTATAGTAGAAGGTGACTCTCTCAGATTTTCAAGTGGTGCTAAATCTGCCATCTTATTATATGTCTTGTTTTGTTCCATTAAAGAACCAAGAGGAAAGTGAAAAAATATCTGTGCTTGAACTTCATTCCCATACATTCATTACAGCTTGTATTTAGTAAAATAGCCAACTGAGCTGATAGAAAAACTATTGAAGATTATATATTGTTGTTTGTATGGCTTTTTGTCAGCAGGAAAAGAGAAAGAAAAATTTAAAGAGTCAGAATTTCTGGTCTTACTAGGCAATTGTCCAAGTTTTCCACATTGGATGAATGCTCAGACATGGACTCATTCACATTGCTTAATTTCCTTGGCTTGGATCATAATAACACAGAAAAATAGAGATGAAAGGAAATTTTATCTTTTCACTGTCCAGAGAAAGATGTCTGAATAAAACTAGGCACATAATTACCACTACTTGTGAGAACTTCCAATGAAGAACAGAGATTCTCTTGCAGATTTAAGCAATGTTTTTGCATCTTATGCTCTTTAGCCCATGTTTTAGCAGGGATGGATTGGCCACTTTATTGCACAAAATCCTGGTGATGGCCTGGATTGCTCCTCCCCCCTTCTCTGTGATGCCCAGCTTTGCCCTGTGTCAGCCTACATATGATGCAGCTGGAAAGGAGCACAGGAGTACCTCCTCTGCCTCCAGTCCACTCTTGCCCTTCATCAGGAGATGGAGACAGGAGGGTGTGTGATGGTGGGAAGGGCAGGGCCCTTTTCCAGGCCTGTTTTGTCCTTCCAGCCTGCTAATGTGTGTGAGTTTGCATGAATAATAATTTCTATGTCTGTAATTCTTCAGTCTGCTTATGACAGTAAGATGTGGAGTGCCTTCTGCTAGGAACTGATCTGTAACGTGCCATTCCCACAGTGCAGTGCCATGTGACAGAGTCCATAGTCCCCTTTATGCCTTCCTATCATAGTCCCCTTTATTCCTTCCTATCCTTCCTTTTGCTTGTAGTAGTTTATGTGTGGGGCACTTGGAGGAATATAATACTCCTGGATAGAGATGGGCACGATCCAAAAAATTTTAACGATCCAGCGGATTGTGGATTGGCGCAGACGATAATCCCGAATTAACGATCCGCGCCGATCATCTCCCGTTCCTGAGCCGTGGATCATGGATTGTGGATCGTGGAGGCAAAAGCGGAGGGGCGCCCCACTGTTCCCAGCGATACAGGAACGGTGGGTGATGCCGGCGGCATCTGTGTTTGTGTTTGGCCATCTGTGTTTGGCCATCAGAGCTGCCTATCAGGGTTTGCAGGGATGAGATTGGAGTGCCCATAGCTACCCCCTCCCTCCCCTGCTTAAGATGTTTATAATGCAGTGTTTCATGAACTTTTAAAAATGTCTTGATTAAACAATTATAAGTATTTTCATTGTAATGAAACACAGCATCAGGAGGCTGCTGTTGTTCAGCAAATGAGAAGTGGGGAGGTTAACCCATTACTTTCCAGCTGTTACTCTGATCAAAGTTTTCCTGAAGCTTCTTTTGTCCCCTGCAGGAGAAAAGACAGGAGTCGCCATACATTTTTCCTATAGAAAGAAAGCAGTTCATGCAGTAGTGTTGTCAACTTCCAGGTGGGACCTGGAGATCTCTCAGAACTACTGTCATCTCCAAATGACAGAGATCCATCCCCTGGAGAAAATAGTAGCTTTGGAGGGTGAACTCTATGGCATTAATACTCCCCTGAAATCCCTCCCGCCCCCTTCCCCCTCCCTCCCCTGGGTGTCTTCTCCCAACTTGTGACTGCTTTGCTGCTCCATGGTTGGAAGGAAGCCCTGCTGATCAAGGAAAGCTGGGCTTCCATTCGGGTTTCCAGGGCGACAGAAGGAGGGCAAACAGAGCTCAGGCTTTCCCCTGGCTCCGTTTCCAGGAGAATAGGTTGCTGGCGCCTGAGTGTCCGGATCCCCAATCCGAGCCCGAACACAATGATCCAGGCCTCTCCTGATCGCTGGATCATTGGCCGTGGCCGATCACAATCTGCCGGGTCACGATTGCGCGATCGCCATTATCGTGGGTTTTTTTCGATCGTAATGTGGATCGTGCCCATCTCTACTCCTGGATATTATTGATAAAGTGCAGGAGAACCTTGAGCTTATGTGACTGGCCTGCCATCTTGTGTCGTAGTGTGCCTGACACACTAGTGCCAGGGAAAATTAAACTGCCCAGTAATGTCTTCTCCAGGAAATATATAGTACTCTAAATCTTTGTGGTGTTTTTTCAGGCTGGTACAGACCTTGATGAAAAGTCATGTTTTACTTCTAAGTCTTGCATATTTACCAATAGAATTTGGTAAATAAGTGATCTTCCCCCTTTTTTCCTTTGGTGAAAATTGTGCTTGTACGCAAGCATCCCTAAGCAGCTTGATTTAAGCTGCTTAGGGTATACCTTGATATTATAAACATTTCACATATCATCTAGATATGTGCTATAGTTGCAGAAGGTGAATTAAGTGATACCGTATTACTTTGTAATTAACAGGATTGCAATAAATGTTCATGTTAATAGTTTACACAGTGTATGGCTGTTAAAACTTTCATATTCTTTATTTTGTACCTGCCAGTATATTTCTTTCACATTCAACTTGATCTTAGTATTCAAAAGAATAATTGTTGAACCATTCATCTTCATGCTTGCTTTGGTTGTTGTAAAATAAAAAAAATAAACCAACAAACTTGTATGACAGAATTTTTAAAAATATTATCCTCATTGTGAGTGAATGACAGAAGATTACTGTCATCCTGTCTAAAGATGAAATAGATTAGAGGAAAAAATATTCATACATGAAATTCTTTATGTCTCAGCAAAGTCAAGGCAGGAGAATGTATAAAGCCACCCTTTCAAGTGACAGAGCTTAGAACTAAGTTGGAAATTCTAGACTTGGAACTTGAAGTGTTAGTCAATGCTGAGAGTGAAGAGAGAGATATTTTCTAAAATACATTCATTCCCTACCAGAATGTATGTTTTCAAGTTTCAGAATACTCACACTTGGGCTGCTTCTACATGGATGTTTTCCATTTTTCTTTAGGATCTACGTATTGTTTCCCCCTAACCTACACTTGTGTTTTCCCCATGTTTTGCGTGATCTTTCCCAAATGTGGTTGGGTACTATCTTTCTGGAAATACTTTAGTCAAAATGTGTTTGTATGTTGTGTAGATAGGAAGATGTTCATTTTTTGAGGTCTTGCTCACATCGGCATAGTTTTCCTTACCTCAGTCCCTCAGCAGCCACCATCCCCAGGATTTTTTAAAAAATCAGCAAATGATATATCGCTATGGTGTTATGTGGTATTATATGGTCTTATGATATCTCTACTAGCCCCTGTAGCCAGCTTTCATGTTTTTTAAAAAAGCAAGTTGCCTTTACAGAAATATGTCTTTCTCTCCTAAAGTTGCCAAGGTCTCAGAGACCAAACTGGGTGGTGGGTGGTGGCAAGGGCCTATAGGCAGGGAGCTGTGGCATACTTCATTTTCCTGCTTGATGCAGGACCTGCAGGTTGCTCTGATACCAGATTAATTAAAAATCACTTGTTTGAAGGAAATTTTTAATGTATCTGGCTTCAGTACTATCCGTAGCTTCCCCATTATGCTGGAAAATTACGTCATTTTCAGTGTGACTGAAGACAGATTCATTAAAAATCCTGTTTGGAGGTGATTTTTAATTAATCTAGCTTTTTTTGGCAGGCAAGTCTGCAGGCGGGTGTTTATGAGAGAGAAGTCATTTAGTATAGTTAGTCATTGGTCAGTGAAAGTGTTTCATTTGCTTTTACTCTTTGTTTTGTTTTTGTTACTTATTTGTCTAAATTCTTAATGAGGACATAAAGCTGCTATATGTGAAGATGGCTGGTGGCAGATAGTGAAGCCTTGTACATTGTGTTGTAGTTTTATTTTTTATTTTTATTTTTACTCAGTTTTTAGTTTATTTTAATTTGGAGAGTTTTTAAAAGAAATTAACATTAATTGGAATCAATTAGGCACATCAATTGTTAATTAATTAGTTACCAGTATATCTATCAGGAGGACTTTGTATCATTCCTGTGCCGCACCCTAGAGTATGAGAGACCTCTACTGGCATTTGCTTTGGCTTGGTTTGAACCTCTCAGGCCGCTAAGCATAAGATGTGATATTGATTTCATGAAAGAAGTAGCAGATATTCAGAGGTGGATATCTGATAAAGAAAACAGGCAGAAGGAAGACATATGGCTGAAAAAAGCCTTTCCATATGTGATATTCAATTAATAAAGTCACATACTACTCTTGTGCCAATTAAACATTTACTGCTTTTTGAGCTTAAACAATTAGCAAGTAGAATGCATTTGTAATCTTGACAAGCAATTTGCATATTAAGATATTGTGCTTTTTGTATAATTCCCTCTTAAACAATGTTTAAAATGTTTGGAATATTGTTCATAAGAAGTTAAACATTCATTTTTAATTAAAAAAATAAAGCTATTCTTGATGAATTTCTATATTCAACTACCAGGCACAACAGCTTTTGAATATGCAAGAGAATCCATGGGTTTGAATTCAATAATTAAAAGCAGCATTTTAATCTAGTTGTCAGTAACATCTTTGTTTTGGGGCCTTGACAGTTCAGTCTGCAGCCTTGTATCTTGACGCATTTGTTAGCTTTAATTTAGACTTAGTTGTCACTGAGGTAGTAAACTCATGTTCTAATTTTGCCTTTTCAAACTGAAGGTGGGTTTCAGATTCCTGCATGCTGTCCTGTGCAAAAACAAAACAAACTACCAGTCTTCATAGAAACAGCGTTTCTATGCTACTTTCCTCCTGAAGAAGGAATATTGAAGGAATTTACTGAGTACAAAGCAGGCCTTTATGCATCCCCATCTGCAGTTTGAAGTATACAGTCCAGTAACAATTTGCCATTCAGTGAGAGACAAGCTATATCCATGTACTGATGGTCCCAGTCTTTTTAAAACTTTTAATAGCTGCAGGGCTCCCAAACTGGACTAGAGCAATGGTGTCTAACGAAGGGGCTTAACTCTACTTTATTATACTGTCTCAGTCATTGTTCTCATGATCCTAACAAACTGTTTGCTGTATAGGGAGAGATCATACAGGGGTCCACAGAACAACTAAAACTGTTGGGTTGCTGATAAAAATATATGAAAATATTACTGTAGAGGATAGTTATGTCCTGTTCCATGTGTCATAGCCCAATCCAACCACCACCCCATGTTTGCTATTTGATGCTTCAAAATACCGGTTCATGGATCTCCTGTCATCAAGTTTAGCCTGACCCTGTACACTGAGCTTAGAGTAAGATTTTTAGACTGTGTTCAATTGATTTTGACCAGAGTGATAAAGTATAAAGTATGAAAAATAGAAATCACAAATGTAGTAGTATATGGTAGAAAACTTATTTATCTTTATTTCAGATAATTCAATGACCCAATGATGTTGGAGTGGTCAGAGTATTAGGGCCTGTCAATTCATTTAGATATTGAGTTAATAGCAACCTAGAACAATTTCTTCATTGATGGATTGACTTACACACGATATGATATTGTCCGGTAATTGTGGACAATTAGTTGCATTTAAACATTAAACATATCTTTGAAAATGTGTATATAGACTCCCTATCTGCTGCTCAAAGGAGCTTGAAAGGAAAAGGTAAAAAGAAAAAAATGTATATGTATACAGCAGTTTGAATACAGAATATAGACCTGCATGCCTCATGTTTGGGCTCCTGAACACCTGTGCAGACCTGACTCACTAAGACAGATCTATACTTAAAACTACTACAGCTGCAC
Source organism: Eublepharis macularius (assembly GCF_028583425.1). Lineage (NCBI taxonomy): Eukaryota > Metazoa > Chordata > Lepidosauria > Squamata > Eublepharidae > Eublepharis > Eublepharis macularius. The sequence goes on from NC_072797.1 coordinate 74,680,604, forward strand.
TTTCAATTTTGATGCTTCCCTGTAGGCAGATGCTAATTCCTCCAGCCAGATTCTCTAAGATAAATAACAGAACCCATTATGGGCTTTAAAATGGGTTTAGACCTCTTTAAAACATGCAACTTGAATATGATAATGTGGTTTAAAAGAGAAACAATATCAATTGTTCATCTGTGGTCTTCCTGTGCAGTCCCACTCAGAACCACTAGGGGGCGCCCCTGCCTCCTAACGCGCATGCGCGACCATCTTTCCCGCTGAAAAACAGCTCCTAAGAGGCGGGGCGCCCCTGACGTACCCTCAGTTCCTCTTTTGCTGCTGACTTGAGAGGTTCTTGGCTAGCTCTGCTCTTCGAAATAGCATTCGTCGTGTTTCTGGAAGATGTCAGAAAGCTTTATTCAAGCGATGTTCGATGTGTGATCGAAAAATGACAAAATCGGATGGTCATTCTCAATGCCTATACTGTTTGGGCGAGACCCACAACCCACAGGCTTGTAAGTACTGCTGCACCTTCACACCGAAGGCCAGGGCAGAAAGATCGGGTACACTTCAAGCTTATCTATGGCGGTGTGCGATGGCGGTAACAGATCCACCTGCGTTGGGCAAATCTCCCGTGCCAGAAAAATCCGCCACTCCGACTTCAAAATCTGCGGAGAAATCGCTGCATTTCCATAAGTCTCCTGCTCATACCGACCTGAGACCGCCGACCTCAGTTGTCATGGACTGACCACCCAAGCAGGGTGGTTCAAGTCCAAACCTTAAGGCCAAAGTCAAAGGGGAGTTCCAAGAGCGAAAGCCAAGTCAAACCGGTGGTCAGAGCACGAGATAAAGCCAGGAGTGAGTCCAGAGTCCAAGAGCGAGGTCAAGCACAGTCTGAGGTCAGTCACCGATAGTGTCAGGTCCAAAAGCAGGCACGGGCAAGGTTCACAGAACATGGAGTGGTTGCAGGCAATAGACATGGTGCTTCCACACCCGGCAGTTCCTCCAGACTGGCTCTTATAGCCAGGCGTGGTGTTCAGCCAGCTGCTGGGGCTCCATCCTGACGCAACTCATCGTCACTCTCCAGCAGCTGGCGTTGGCTCAAGAGGCGAGCACTGCGCCGTCTCTCCTGCAGTTCCAGTCTCTGGCGCTGCCTGTGGCGTTCCTTGGGCGTGGGTGAACCTGGGGGGGTGGAGGCTCTTGGCTGCGCTGCACCTGTAGAAGTCCCTGGCTGAGCTTCCCCTGTGGTATTGGAGCTAGAGGGTGCTGGTGTCTCAGCTGCTGGCTGCAAGCTCTGATCAGCCAGCAGGTGTTGCTCCTGATTGCTGGCTTCTGCTGAATCAGGGCTAGGGCTGGCTACACAGGGCTCCTCTTCTCCTGAGGAGTCCTGGCTGGCTACATGAGGCTCCTCTCCTCCAGAGGAGACCTCACTCTCAGACTGGGCCATGACGCCGGCCGTGTTGGCGTGTAGTTCCTCAGATCCGATCGCCACCACCTCATCAGATCCGATCTCGAGGTCGAGGACTGCGTCGGAACCGTCAGGCTCCAGGTCAGGAGATCGACCTGGGAGGGAGGCTTCTGTAACCCATTCGGAGCCAAAACCCCCCCGGAGCAGTTCACAGTCAGACCAACAAAGCGTGTCGCAAAGATCTTCGGATCCGAGGCCCTCAGATCCGCCGGGAATGACTCTGGAGAAGAAAAAGAAAAAGAAGAAGCACCGTTCCTCGAATTCGGACAAGCAGGTACTCGAGAGTGTCATCACTCCCCAACGAGATGCTTCGGAGGCAGGACCGCCTGCTAAAGATTATTGAGGCTCGGGAGATGCAGCCTTCCCGAGGAGAACCCTGGCGTCTGAGAGGTCCCGGGAATCGGATGTAATTATGGTAGAAAAACCCCCGACTCCATCAGGTGTACCTCGCTCACCCTCTCGAGATTCGTGGTCCTCGCGCTCCTCTCAAACGGACAGAGGTCAATCAAGATGGCGCCATTCAGACAGATACAGCCCATACTCTGCTAGACACCGTTACTATGAAGAGAGATCTTAGGTTCCGATCATGGTTCCAGGAGACGATCTCGCTCGCCTTCGATGCGTGCCTTTTCCCCAGGGGGATCCAGGCGGACTCCTGTTTTCTCAGATACCGAGTTTGATGCTTATACTCCCTTTGAGAGGTCTTATGGTTCTCCTCCCTCGGATTCACCAGAGGGAGTTATTGGCCCTTCGGAGGAAGCTTCCCCGACGGAAGATGTTCGCGCCTACAACGAGCTTCTCCAAAGGATGGCAAGTGCGCTGGAAATTGAGGTAGCTTCTTCGGAGCCACGATCCAAAGATAAGATTCTGAAGCATATGTATTCCGGATCGACTCCGACAATTGCCTTCCTTATGATCGAAGGGTTTGTGGAGCTCCTGTCAGGGTTAAACCTGAAACCTGCCTCTACTCCTGCTACAAACAAAAAGATTGAAAATCTTTATAGAGTCAAGGATGAACAATGTCCATTCTTACCCCTTCATCCGCCTCCCTCCTCTCTTGTCACGGAGGACATGCAGTCGAAACCCAAGCAAGGATCCCTTTTGGTTCCGGTGGATAAAGATAGTAGGAAGATTGACTCTTTAGCAAGAAAGGTCTATGCCTTGACAGCATTTGGTATAAAAATTGCTAACTATGCGGCGATGATGGCCGCTTACCAGTTGTTGTTATGGACAAAAGTAGCAACGTTTGTCCCCCAGCTTCCTGAGGACCAAAGAGTCTTCCTTAGAGTCATCCAGGAAGAGGTTGTGCGTTTGTCCCGCCATCAGATTACTGTTAGTAGAAATATGGCCGATTCATCTGCCAGAGCACTTCTATCTGCACTCGTGCTCTGTAGGTTTGCTTGGTTGAGAACCACTGCTCTACCTGTAGACTCGAGGGCCAAAGTAGAAGACCTTCCCTTCGAGGGACAGAACCTGTTCTCTGACAGAACGGATGAATATCTTTCCAAGAAATGGAAAGACAGGTTGACGGCTCGATCCTATGTTGTTCTACATCAACATCAGCCTAATCGCGCTCAATATAGATCGTATACTAAGAATAGTCAGCAGCGCTATCACCCTTACTATGGGTATGGGTTCCAATCTCAATGCTGCTACCAAAGCCCGCAATCTACCTTCCAGAGGAGGAGGCAGGGCAACAAGAGTAGACAGGGTAATCAAAGCCAATCCAAGGAACCGGGACATTCCCAAAAACAGCTCTGACAATTACAGGGACCTGATCCCTATTTTGGGGACAGGCTCTCTCTTTTCTTTTCAGAATGGAATACCATTACTTCAGATGTGTGCGTGTTACAGTTGGTTAAAGTTGGTTATAAAATTGAGTTTGTTCAGTGGCCTGGTCTCCGGCTCCCTGTTTTTTCCTCTCATACACCTCAGTCTGGGGTAGTTTCTGAGTTGTCAGCCTTACTAAGTAAAGGGGCTATTGAAGAGGTGACCCCTTCTGCTTCCCCCCTTGGTTTCTACTCGAACCTTTTTGTGGTAGACAAGAAGGATGGGGGTCTACGCCCTATCCTGGATCTCAGGGGGTTGAATAAGTTTATAAAGACCCAAAAGTTCAAGATGACTACCTTGCAGACAGTCTTGAATTTATTACCTTTTGACTCCTGGTTTGGAGTTTTAGATCTTAAAGACGCATATTTCCACGTTTCTATTTTTCCTGAACATAGGAAATTTCTGCGTTTTACCTATGGTACTAGGATCTTTCAGTACCGTGTGCTCCCATTTGGGTTATCTACTGCTCCTAGGGTGTTTACCAAGTGTGTGGCAGTAGTGATTGCCTTCCTTAGAACTCAGGGGTGTTGCATTTTTCCCTATCTTGATGACTGGTTGATTGTTGGCCAATCAGAGGAGGATGTCACTAATCAGGTGTCTATTACCTTGGATACCTGTCTGAAATTGGGGTTATTCGTGAACCAAAAGAAATCTAAACTTGTTCCCTCTAAAGTGATTCAGTTCATTGGGGCCGTTATTGATGGGTCCCTAAATATGGGTTTCTTGCCCTCGGATAGGCTTGCAAGATTAAGGCTCTTATTAAAAAATTTAAGAGATGCAGGTTCCAACCAGTTAAGCTTATTCAGATTCTTCTGGGTTATATGGCTGCCACTACGGCTGTGATCGCCCTAGCTAGGCTTAGGATGAGACCTTTACAATTTTGGTTTTCTAGAGCCTTTTTCCCTGAAAAAGATTCCCAAGGAAAGAAATTGAGCATCCCTCGCAGGGTCATCTTATCCTTGGATTGGTGGTTACTGGACTCCAACCTGTTTGGGGGGATTGGCTTTGTTTATAGACAACCAAATGTTTCGGTTACTACGGATGCATCTACCCTGGGATGTGGGGCCCATTGTGAGGGCTTGTATGCCCACGGAATGTGGAAGGAGTCGGAATGCACCCAACACATTAACCTCCTTGAGTTACGGGCAGTTTATTATGCCTTGATTTCCTTTTCTGATCTAGTACAGAATAAAACAGTCCAAGTCCTTACAGATAACACCACCACAATGTTTTATTTGAATAAGCAAGGGGGTACTATGTCTCCAGCCTTATGCGAGGAGACGATGAAGATCTGGAAGTGGGCCATTGATCATGCGGTTTGGCTAGTGGCGGTCCATATACCGGGTGTTGATAATGTAACAGCTGACCACCTTAGTAGATTGGGGGGCGATACCCATGAATGGTCTCTTCACGATAAGTATTTAAATCCTGTCTTTTCAGAATGGGGGACCCCAGACTTAGACCTTTTCGCCACAGAGGAAAACTGCAAGATTCCCGACTACTGCTCCAGAGGAGGCGTCGGCCTCGAGTCACTTGGGGAAGCATTTCAGTTAACCTGGTTTGGTCGTCTTCATTACATGTTTCCCCCGTTTCCCCTGTTAGCCAGTATACTCTCCAAGATCCAGATGGACAAAACTTCAGCCATTTTGATAACCCCTTACTGGCCGAGACAGCCGTGGTTCCATGCTCTTCTGAGACTCCACTGTCGGATGCACCAGTTCCTGGAACAACCAGATCTTCTGTCCTTTTGTGGGATGCTCCATCACAGAGTGCATACACTCAGACTGACGGCATGGCTGATTCTGCAGGACGGGCCTTCTCTGAGGGAGTAATGCATGTGCTTCAGAATGCACGTTCCTTATCCACACAGCAGTCGTATTCCTTGAAATGGAACAAATTTTCAGAATGGTGTGAGGGTAGGGGGCTAGACCCGTTGACTTCCCCTCTCTCCGAGGTTTTGGACTTTTTATGGTGATTAAAACAATCTGGGTTGTTGAACGCCTCTGTTAAGGTTTACTTAGCTGCAGTTTCTGCTTTCCACTTCTCAGTGGATCGGAAGACAGTTTTTTCTCACTACACGTCTAAATTGTTTTTGAAGGGGCTAAACAATTTATTTGCCCCAGTAAGGGTGTTGGTACCTCAATGGTCTCTTCCCCTAGTGTTGACCAAACTTATGTCCAAACCTTTTGAACCCTTAGCTACCTGCCCCTTGAATTTCCTTTCATTTGGTTGCCGTCACATCTGCCAGGAGGGTAGGTGAATTAGCGGCTCTGTCGTGTGATCCCCCCTATTTGAGTATCCACCCTGATAAAGTGGTCCTCAGGACAAAGGTAGAATTTTTACCTAAAGTGGTGTCCAAATTTCATTTATCGCAAGACATTTCTTTACCTGTATTTTTCAAGGATCATTCATCAGATGCTGAAAGGTCCCTTCATGCCTTAGATGTTCGTAGGGCTCTCTTGTTTTATCTGGATAGGGTGAAGCCCTTTAGGAAGGATTCTCACCTGTTTGCTTTGCGGGCCCAAAAAAGGGGATGGGAGCCAATCCTCAGACTGTGGCTCGGTGGGTGGTGCAAGCTATTTTGTTAAGTTACAAATTTGCGAACTTACCTTGTCCATTGGAGATACATGCTCACGCCACTAGGTCACAAGCAGCTTCAGCAGCACTCCTGAGAGGTGTCCCTCTACAAGACATCTGTAAGGCGGCGACCTGGGCGTCTGCGGATACTTTTGTTAGGCACTATGCCCTAGATGTGCTGGACAGGAAGGAGACGAGGAGGCATGGCGGTCCTACAATCAATCTTCCTGCGATGAGACATTTATACTTACCACCCAGGTATTTAGCTATGTAATCTCCCATGTGGGACTGCATGGGAAGACCGCAGATGAAAAACAGTGTTTCATACCTGTAACTGTTGTTCATCTGGGTCTTCTGTGCAGGCACACATACCCTCCCTCCTTCCCCGCTAAATCTCTTGGTACTTACCTTGCAGTCGGCGGTGAAAGAGGACTGAGGGTATGTCGGGGGTGTCCCACCTCTTAGGAGTCGTTTTTCGGCGGGAAAGACGGCCGCGCATGCGCGTTAGGAGGCAGGGGTGCCCCCTAGTGGTTCTGAGCTGTAAAAATCTCCGAAGTCGGCAGGCCTGCACGTGCGCAGTCCCATGTGTGCCTGCACGGAAGACCTAGATGAACAACAGTTACAGGTATGAAACACTGTTTTTTCTCTTTATATCTCTTTTTCAGACCGTTTTCTTTTTTCCTAAATAGGATTTGTGATGGGCATTTCTCATCTGTTCTATTTTTTTTGGATTTGGCAACAATATATGCAGCAACATACATTTTGTTGTTAATATTTATAAGTCATCTGGACAGAAAACATCATCTGTATGGTTTCTTGTCACAAAGGGTAACCATTCTTAGGTCTGTAGTTAAAAGGGAAGTCTTCTTAATTAATATAAATAGAGTGTACTGTTTCACTAACCAGTTGTCATACTATATTTTTAGAAAAGTGTAATGTGTGTCCTAAAATAAATATAACTGTGGGAGGTGTAGTTGTTTTTTTTAAAAAAATTGGTGTGGGTAGGTGTAGAGACAAAATCCAGAGACACTGGATGTGTGTCAGAAGAATGTGAAACAAATGGCGCTGGAAGGTTCAAAATAGATCTCTGAGATGAAAGGATAAGACAGAGGATGACTTGTAATCTGTCAACTGAAATAATAAGAACAAAATCTATGTGCTCTTACTAACTCAAATGGTCAGAAAAGCCAAACTTTAATGTGAGAGATATCTCAGTATGTGGTCTTTTAAGCTAGGTAAGAAATGTGGACATTCTATAATTTCCTTCGGTTTTTCCTTCCAGGTGGTACTGAGTCATTACAAATTAAATGAGAATATATTTTTTAAAAATCTAATTTCTTTGAAAGATATTAAATCTTGTTTCTTTCAGTGTATCTTAGAGAAGAACCTAAATTTTCCATTTTGCAATTTATGGAGTTAATTGCTTGCGTGATTTGATAATCAATTAAATAATTTTTGAAATGTTACCATTACGTTGCAATATACCCACTAGTAAACTATCTAATCAACCATATTGTGTGAGTCATAAACTGTTAGAGTTGAAGGGACTTTGAAAAGCATCTATTCCAACTTCATTTTCATGTGTGAATATGTACTGGAGCATTTCTGACAGACGGCCATCCAAGCAAGGCCTCCAATGAAGGAAACATAACCACCCGCCATGACATTCTGTTCTGCTATTGATCATCTCTTACAGTTCATCTTTTAACATTTTATGTAAATCTACTTGTCATTTCAGTACAATACTTCTGTCTTTTGGAGCAAGAGAGATCAACTATGTTCCATCTTCTAGGTTACTGCCGTCATGTATTTCATAAAAGCATAGAATCATAGAATTAGAAGGGATCTTACAGACCATCTAGTCCAACCCACTGCCCAATGCAGGAACAGCCTAAAGCATCACCAGCAAGTATTTGTCCAGCCACTCCTTGAAGAGTACCAGTAAGGGGGACCCCACCACATCCCTAGACAGCCGATTTCACTGCTGAATTACTTTGAACATGAAGAAGTTTTTCCTAACGTCCAGCTGGTACCTTTGTTCCTGTAGTTTAAATCCATTGTTTCGAATCCTGTCTTCTGTTGCCAACAGGAACAGCTCCCTTCCCTCCTCTAAGTGACAGCCTTTTAAATGTTTAAAGAGAATAATGATGTCTCCCCTCAACCTCCTCTTCTCCAAATTGAACATTCCTAGGTCCCTCAGTCTTTATTCACAGGACTTGGTCTCCAGCCCCCAATCATCCTAGTTGCTCTCCTCTGCACCCGTTACAGTTTTTTCAGGTGAAGCCTCCAGGACTGCACACAATACTCCAGGTGGGACCTGACCAACTCGGTATATAATGGGATAATATCTTGTGACCAAGGTTTTGCCTTTGTTAATACACCCCAAGATTGTGTTTGTTTTTTGCTGCTGCATCACATTGAGAGCTCATATTTAGCTTCCTATTCACCCATATCTCAAGATCTTGAGATCATACACACTGCTTCCCAGAAGTGCATCCCTCATCCAGTATGCATGCTTTCTATTTTTGTTACACAAGTGGAGAATCTGGCACTTACCCATGTTAAATTGTATGTTATTCTAATCTGTCCACTTTTCCAGTGTGGTCACGATCTTGTTGAACTCTATCCCTGTTTTGAAGGGTGTTAGCTACTCCTTCCTGTTTGGTGTCATCTGCAAATTTAATGAGTAATCCCTTCACACCCTCATTCAGATAATTTATAAAAATATTGAAAAGCACTGGGCCCAGGACCGAGCCCTGTGGCACTCCACTGGACGCCTCCCTCCAATCAGATGTGATTTGAAGCAAGCAATCACATTTCCCCTTAATATTCTCTTCTTTAAGCTAAACATGCATAACACTTTCAACTTTTCTCCATAGGTTTTGGTTTGCAGACCACTCATCATAATTGATTTTTATTTTTTCTCAGTCTCAGATCATATGTTCTTCCAGTCCTTTTGAGGTACACCCTTTTTCTTGTCAACACTCCCTCATTCTGATAGCTCAGGCTGTTGGCCAAGAAACCCAAGCCTTCCCAATAACACCATCTGTGTAGCAGCTATTCTTCTCTATTATTTTGCTTTCTTTTCCAACGCTGTGAACTTCAACAGGAAGGAGTAGTGGAAACATCCCTTGTGTGTCTCCAAATTCTTCACTACCCAACCCAGAGCCTAATAAGCCCTCTGTACATGACCCACCCACATTGACTGTATGGAGAGCTGGAGTGAAATGGCCCCTCCCCATCGTCATGTGATCACTAGCACTTACACATGGAGGAAGTGTTCGGGCATACACTCATTCCCATGTTTTAGTGTTTGCAAAGAAGCACCCTCAATCATGGGAAGGGAATGTATGCATTGACACTTTCTTCCTGCATAGATGCCGTACTCACGAGCTAGCAGTCACACAATGGTGATGGAATGGGTCAGAGTATGTTTCTCTCTGTTTTCTCTCTGTAGACATTCAGTTAACATGCAGAGGGTTATGTGCAGAGGCAGCTGACTTCTTCAGATATCCATTCAGTTCTTCTGGATGTGGCATTTGTTCCCTCATTGATCTGTAGCAGCAGATAAAGGTCAAAGGATTCATTGAATTACTATCATACCTGAAATGCAGCCTTCATGAAGACAACCCATCTCCCTAGATAGCTCGTCTGGTCAGTACACAGCTTTTTCCATTCCTCTCAGTAGCGTATCATCGACTCCCCCTCCCCAAACACCCCGTCCATTCTTGAGGGGGGATGAAACTGAGCAATACTCAGTGGTGTTTGCATCTCATTTCTTCTTTAGAGAATCCTATTGCATGGAAAGATCCTGGTATCAGTTGCATGGTTTCAGTGAGACAGTCTCCTGATTTTCCTGCTTCTGCTTGTTACATTCTCTTCCTACTGTGTTGGCTGTTCTTTCATGAATTTGTCTTGCTGCACATTTGAAAACCTTTAATCTTCCATTATTAGCTGGAGTGTAGACAGATATTCCTTGAGTCCTTTCACCTGTTCAAGCAGAGACATGAACTTGCATTGGCTGCAGGTACAATTTATGTTGTCTTCAGGCAGTAAAACAAACATGGCATATTTCCTGTCTGGTACAATTTCTGATGCCTAGAAGCCTAAAAAATTAGATTTGGGTGTCTCTGTTTAATTCTATGTCAGTTCAGCTAAGAGTTGGTTGTAAAAAAATACAAAACACTTTGTGTGCCACTTTGGGTTGTTTCCCCTAGTAGAAGCAGGCAGAATGTTAAATTCTTAATGAGAGAGAACCACAATTTTCTCCACAGTGACCAAGCAATGAAGGGAAAAGGGCAGAAATACTTCTGTAATATATTCCCTACAATCTGCTCCATAAGGCTAGGGTAAATAGGATTATGGTTTAAAGAATATTTGCCTATGCTGTCTTGTGGGATAAGAAGTTATGGGATAGAAAAAATTCAGGCAATGAGGAAAGGTTTATTCCAAACTACCAAGCTCATACAACCATTTGTACAATAGCACTGCACTAGATGGAAGAATCTCTGTTCAGCACTATCAGAATGCTGTTCTGCTGGCAGAGACTGAAGACAACCATGGACTGTCTAGTGGTGCCTTATCCCACTCCCCTGTGGTAAATCTAATGGTATCTCTCACTGAATACCAGAAAATAGATGGCATTCTCTCTACTCTGTCTTCACTCCCTTCCCTTTAATAAGTAGATGGCTGTAATATTGTCTCCCTCAACAATATAACAGTGTGATTCCATCCAAAACAAATACATTCTTTTCTAGACTTCTAGTCTTGGTGTTATTTGGATTTAGCTTCCATCTGTTGTCCCTCATTCATATACTGAGATGTACATATATTGGAATGCCAATATTTATTTTATTTAAACAATATTTATTGTTTATGGCTTAGTTTCCTTGGCATGAATAATTAAGGTAATATTTAAAATGTATTAGACTGTTGATGGTTTGCATAAGGGTCTTAATGCAAGCATGAGCATCTTTTAAAACACGTAAGGAAAAGTAGACCAGTGGATTGAATTCTACCAGTTCCTTGTTCTGGGATCAAGGAATCCTAAGGTCAAAGGCACTTAGCACTCTGGAATGGAATGTGATTCTTGCTGTTATTTTGAAGAAAACTGTGCTTTTCACACCTGAAAATAAAGGAGATTTCTGACCTGCACTCTTGCTGTGACTGCTTTGTCTGATCTAAAATTAATTTAACCCTAGAAGTCTACTTACTGTCCAATGATGGTAAGTTACATAGGTCAATTCTTAGGCTGGCTAGCACAGGTTTAATGAAGCAGATAACTGCTGATTACCAATATTTCTTCATTATGTTATTCTTTGTGATAGTATCATTCACTATGGCATGTTAAATAATCATCAAGCAATATATTTCAGATTAGTATCACTTTTTTGTTGTGTTTAAAACATCACCTCTAAGGTCTTTGCTCTCTCCATCACTTTACTGTTCAGTATGGTGAGTTCCAGTAGTTTTGCTTATTTTTCTCAGTAGGCTACGATAGGAATTTAAGTATGTGCCCTTTCACAGCATGATGCTACATCCGAACTGTGAGGCTTCTCCCTCACTGCCACCCCCACCTGATGGCCTGCCATCCTACCAGCTCTCCAGGCAGGTGTCCTCTGGCCTCAGACAGGCAGGGAAGGGGGTTGCACCACCTTGTCCTTCTCTTGCCCTGGGAATAACAGCACATTCCAGCTTCCTCTCCCTACAAAATCCTCCTCAGCCTTCACAGGAACTTGAATGTAAAGGCCTCCCCTTGCCCCACCTCCTTCGCTCTGCTTCCAATCTCCACCCAGTCTCCCTGACTGGCCCTGCTTCTAGCCTATCTGATAGGAGGGCTGGGCAGACCCTGCAGTCTCCTGGTCCCACCCACTTCATCCCAGCCAAGGGCAGGGCATTTGGTCTGCTCTCTGCTTGGCTTTCCCTTGCTGCTTCTGAACCCTCCCCAGTGACTCCCCTGGCAGCTTGGGGCCTGTGCCTGTCTGGCTGGTGCTGATGGCAATCTCCTGCAGGCCTGGATGAGGGGGAGCTGTCTGGGCAACTGCAGGAGAAGGGTGAATCTGGAGTGGCTGCAGGCTGTTCCCCAGAGTTGAGCCTGGGCATTGGCTGTGACTGGCCTAAGGGTGAGGGAGGCCTGGGGGACTGTAGAGGCTACTGCAGCTGAGGTACTGCCAGAGGCTGCACTGCAGGGCCTGAAGATGGGCTCTACTGCTGCAGGGCTGGTGGGAGGGGTAGACAGAAGGAGAGCAGCGCCAGACACTAACTAGCTCTTTGATCTTGAGTTTATTTATTTAGGTCATTCTTATCCTTTCCTTTGTCCAAGGAGCTCACATTTAAACAGTGTATATTATTTATCATTTAAATTTGGGTTGTGGCTGTTAATTATACCAAGAATTAATGACAACTATAATAGAGTGTCCAGGGCTGCTGCTTATTAAAAGAGGATTCTTTTTTGGGATTCTGTATGTAATTTCTCAGGGCACAGATAAAGCTCATTGGGTTATAGAAGAGAGGCAACTGTTACCCAGTAGGGCTGGTAGGTCAGAGAACAGCAAACAGTTGGCTGAGCCAGAACAAATTGATTTTGTCCCCAGCCTTCTCTTTAAGAACTATAAAAATACTCAAGTGCAATGATCAGTTTCTTAACAGATAACATGCAAACGAACTCAAGAATTGTCTCTTACCTTGACTCAATAGGCTCGTGTGCTGTCTAGACATGGGCACGAATTGAAATACAAATCAAATTTCGTGACAAATCAGGCCAATTTGTGTAACATGAAAACACGTTTTGTGGGGCCACGCTTTTCACGTTTTGTGGGGCCGATTCGTGAATGCTTCGTGATGTCAGACAGGCTAGCGCTGATCCATTGATTCCCTAGGCAACATAGGTCCTGAATGTCTGCATACCTTTTATTGCTGCGGAATCCCCAATCTTAGCCCACATAACCTTGATAGGCAGCTCTCCCTGCCAGTCAGAGATCTCCTATTCTGTTCTATGAGAGCAACAAGCAAGGGGGAGATGGGCCTTCTGTAGCTGTGAGAACACCAATCTCATCCTTCCAAACCCTGTTAGGTCTGTCTGCCAAGCAGAGAGCTCCTGTTTTGCTCTATGTGAGCGTTTCTATATAAGGCACAGCTCTGTGCCTCCTGCTTTCAGTTCCAGTAGACAGAGGGAGAGGGAAGAGCTGTTACAAGGATTTGGAGAGAGAGTAGATTTGGGAGCTTTTGGATTTGCTGCTGCTTCCAAAGAGACTGAAAAGACTCTCTTATTTTCTGCTCTTGTCCATTCTGGGAAGGTTGTTGGGTGAGGGTGCCTTTGAAGTCTTCCTGCCAGTTTAGCATCTCTGCATATGAACAAGGCTCTTGTAGGGCCTTGGGATCTGACAAATCACAAACCTAACAAATTGTTGTGTGATACAGGACAATTTCGTGAAAGTTCATGGTTTGTGGAACATGGAACGTGTTGCACCACGAAATTCAGGGTTCATTTTTTCTCCATTTCATGCCCATCTCTAGTGCTGTCATACTTGATTCTCTTATGGGGAAAATGGTGCGACTTCCATCACTCCTTCCAACAAGCTTATTCTCAGTTGAGATTATTCCAGAGAAAGAGCAGACCTAGGGATAGACTAGCAACATGGGCACATATCTAGATTCTACATGCTCCACCAGCTCTCATCTGTGAGCACAGAAAAGTAGATGTGGCCAATGTTTTTTTTAAAACTGGAGATTTTTTTTTAAATTTATTAAAATACTTCACATTAAAATTATGCAATATAGATGGGTTACAAACAAATATACCTGTTCATATATTTGTATGTGCCCTGACCTGGTTAGCCCACGCAAGTCTGCTCTTCACAGAATCACAGAGTTGGAAGGGAACATATATACCTTCTAGTCCAATCCCCTGCCCAATGCAGGATGAGCCTAAAGCATCCTTGACAAATATTCATCTAGCCTCTTCTTGAAAACTGCCAGTGAAGGGGAGCTCACCACCTCCCTAGGCAGCTGATTCCACCTTTGAACTACTCTGACCATGAAAAAGTTTTTCCTAATATCCAGCTGGTACCTTTCTGCATGTAATTTAAGCTTGTTGCTTCAAGTCCTATCCTCTGCTGCCAAACTGGAACAGCTCCGTGCCCTCCTCCAAATGACAGCCTTTCAAATATTTAAAGAGAGCAATCATGTCCCCCCCTCAATCTTCTCTAAACTAAACATTCCCAAGGCCCTCAGCCTTTCCTCATAGGGCTCAGTCTCCAGACCCCTGATCATTCTCGTCACTCTCTTCGACACCCTCTCAATTTTGTCCACATCCTTTTTGAAGTGAGGCCTCCAGAACTGCGCACAGTACTCCAGGTGCAGCCTGACCAAGGCAGTATAGAGAGGGACTATGACCTCCTGTGATTTCAATGCAATGGCCCTTTTGATATAGCCCAAGATTGAGTTTGCCTTCTTTGCCACCGCATCACACTGACTGCTCATATTTAGTTTACAGTCCACTCTTCAAGATCTCTTTCGCATACACTACTACTCAGAAGTGTATCCCCCATGCTGTATTTGTGCTTCACATTTTTGTTTCCCATATGTAATACTGTGCACTTACCTATGTTGAATTGCATCCTGTTCACAACCGCCCACTTCTCCAGAATATTCAGGTATTGTTGAATTTTAACTCCCTCTTCTTGGATGTTTGCCTCTCCTCCCAATTTGGTATCATCAGCAAATGTAATGAGTAGCCCGTTTGCTCCTTCATCCAGATCATTGGATCTGATTGGATCATGATCTGAGATCTTGTCAGATCTCAGAAGCTAAGAAGGGTTAGCCTTGGTTAGTAATTGGATGGGAGACCTCCAACAAAGACAAGGGTTGCAGAGCTAGGCAATGGTAAACCACCTCTGTTAATCTCTTGCCATGAAAATTCACCAGCAGTTGTAGTCAGCTATGATTTGATAACACTCTCCACCACCAACATATTAGTTTGTAACCCATTTAAATTGCATAATTTTATTGTGAAGATATAAAAAACATCCCCCTTTTTAAAAACAAAAATTCAAACATCAATATAAGAAAGATTACTATCAAATAGAAGAACCTAGCCAAATGAAATGATGTTGATGGACGGCTCTCTATTCTGTGTTTTGGGATGTGGACTGATGACTTCTCCTCCTGTCTTCTTTTTTCCTTCTTAACTATCTCATGTAGGTGAAGTTAGTCCAACATGCTTTCTGATTTTCAAACAGTTTGATTGTCTAACAATTAAAATATAGAATTTCTATGGATGACATTGCCAACACATTGAGTCTGTCTTTGGACGTAATGTTTCTCAAGAAAATGTTTATTCTTTTCAGAGCAGAGAGTAGTCACTGGAGTGGTCACTGTGATTCTCAATAACTTCACTTGTTTCTGCAAAACATGTTTTTAGGTTCTTGTCCAGAAGTGTGTTTAGGAATCCTGAAGAATCCTTGATGTGGTGGAATGCTTGCCTCTTGCATGAGATGGAAAGCCCTGTCTTTGGCTTGTCTTTCTTTAACATTAGGTAGGCCTCTGTGGTTTCCTCCTGGGCTCATCCTGGGAACTTCTAATTATGTTCTTTGAACATGCTACTGTGTAACACTATTGCACTTTCCAGATGTTCAATGAATTCAAATAGCTCTTTGGCCTGTGAAATTATGATATCATAAACTTCTACTGGAAGTTGATTTAGGGGTTTCTTTCTTTTGCTTCTAGGTAGCTGAGATTTTTCACGTAGCTCAGAGAATGAGACTTGAATAGAATCTCTGACTGCGTTGATACTTCTAACAAAATTAGAGACAGCTGCCCTAATTGCTACAGAATCTTTGGCTCTTCTCTGAAGTTCACTATAGAGAATATCCATGATTGGCATTCTGTGGAACGGGGGGAGGGGAGTAAAGGAATTCCCCATCTTCTTTCAAGAGTTGAATGAATCACTTGGCCTCACAGACAGCACTCTGATCAAATTTCCAGGTTATTTCCTTAAGTAATTCTTTGAATTCCTGTTTCATCGGAGATACCACATTCACTGTTCGTATTTCCAGCATGTCTGAGATTACTTTGGGAGTTGTCTCTTCACAAGAGCTTCCAGAACTTCAGAGTTTTTTACTGAATGGGCAAAGAATGTTGGAAACCCAGAAATGTCTGCAAAGAACACCCTCACATCCTTGATTTGGGATGCCTTTTGTTGCATCATCAAATTCAACTGGTGAACATCAAATTCAACAATGAGCATAGTGGTCTTTTGGATAGATGTCCTGGTTCCTCTTTTGGACTCCTCCATGCTGTCCACATATCACACTTGTTCCATCATAACTCTGAGTGATGAATTTCTGCTTGTCAACAGAGAATGCTTCCTCCATATGATGACATAAAATGGTGGCAATTGTCTCAGCACAAGAATCTGTCAACTGGATCAATGCATAGAAGCATCCCACTGTTGAGCCTTCCTCACTGATTAGTGGAAAATCAATACAGACTGATAGTGCATTGACACATCTGTGGTATTTGTCTTCAGCTTCAATGGCCATGAATTGTGTACTTTTCAACTCCTGTCTAATATAATTCCTGAACATGGTAAGCGTGCAGTCAAGCAGTTCATTCTGAATTGTTTCTGAAAGACCTTTAAATAGTGTGGCACTGTGCAAGTGAAGTTCCATGGCAGGATCTGTTGAACAAACAGATTCACCAGGGTTCTGAATATTTTTGGATTTATTAAATCTTCAGTCTCATCATGGCCACAGGGCACCAGTTTAAATGCACCGCAGAATCTTTCGCAACCTATTCTTTTTGAAAGTATGTACCTGTTCTTCTTTAGCTTCTGGTTATGCTTTCTGACATGTATGTGATAGCCTGTGTCCATTTGTTCAGAAAGTTAATATTGCCTAACATTGCCACTTCAGACAACTGCCCATAAGAACCGCACATTCCTCTTTTGGGGGGGGGGGGGTCTTTTCAATCAGATGCTTCATGTCACTCTTTCTAGTCTTGCCCCTTCTCAGCCATGTCTTCCCAAATAGAGACAGCCAGAACAATAAATTTTTGAGGTACATACACAAATACTGGTAGGAGCAGCATCTTTGAAAATGAGGGGAAAGAAGCCCTTTTTTCTTGCTGTCTTTGTTCGCTTCAGCATATTATATGTAACTTGATGGGAATTTTTCTAAAGGTTTGTTTTTCTAGGTTACCTGAAAATTTTGAGTTTATATTTCAGCCAAGCTAATGGAAAGTTGGCCCTGACCTGGATAATCTAGGTGAGCCTGATCTAGTCAGATCTCAGAAGCTAAGCAGGGTTGGCCTTGGTTAGTAATTGGATGGGAGACCTCCAAAGAAGACCAGGGTTGCAGAGTCAGGCAATGGTAAACCACTTATGTTAGTTTCTTGTCATGAAAACCCCAGCAGGGGTTGCTATAGTAAGTCAACTCTGACTGAGGGCGCTCTCCACTACTAATAGAAAGTTGATTTAAAACAGGAATTCTGATTGTGTCTTACTTCAGTGTCCCTAGACGGGGAGAAATTATTATGATTTTGTGCACTGCAGTGTTTTAGAAAAATACTTTGTTTTCAACAGGTCTATGGAATTAGTGTACTTTACATGTCTGTGATGCCTCTGTTAATGAAAAAAGGTTGCTGTAAACCAGTATCACTCATTCTGTGTCTTGTGGAGAGCCACATTTGCAATAACCATCAATCAAAAGAGCCACATGTCTACTGTATGCCCAGGCACCACTCCACCAAACACGCAGTATGAGGAATATTAAATATACAGCTGTAACCCGTTAAATTACCAAATTATTTCTGGACATGTAGGGTTGTCTCTCCCCATCACGGTTGAATCGTAGCCAGCTCTTGTGTATCTGGAGTGAGGGAAATGGCTTTCCTTTCTACTTTCCTGCTCTTTCCTCAGCATGAAACATAGCAGGTCAGATGAAATAATAATGTTGCTATGGTGTCCATAATCTTACCCAGCCCTGCCCCAAAAGTTATATATATTATGTTAAAAATGAAAATAAATTCTATAGCAACTGAGTTACAAATTTAGATGTTTAGGTACACTAGATTATTACAGATGAAAAATGGACCTAGGTTAAGCCAGCTTTTTTTTTAAAGTGAAATATATTAGTTTAAAAAAATGCATTTTAATAGAGGTTTGTCTTTCTCTGTATATCACATTTTTAATCCTGGTTTTCCTCCAGAAGGTTGAGGTGGCATACATGATTCTCTTCTACCTCATTTTGTCCTTATTATCGCTTTAAGGTAGGTTGGTGACTGGCCCATAGTGAACATCGAATCACCCTGGTGCGCAGGGTGATTTGAAGTTCCCAATTCAGATTTGATGTTCCCAATTCAGTTTACCTGAATCAGGAAAAAGATTCAGAATAAAGAGAATTCCAAAGTGGCAAGATGCTGTGGAATTACCGAATCGGTATGATTCAGGTATGCTGCAGAAAGATTCGGCCATTATTTTCAATAGGGAACATGCTCCCAACTTTCTGGGAGCCTGAGGGGGGGCATTTTCAAACCAAACTTGGTGGGGACCTTCTCCTAACTCTCCTATAATGATCCCCTAAGTTTCAGAGCAATTGGACTTTAGGGGCCCATGTTATGCCCCCTCAAAAGGTGACTCTAACCTCCTCCATTCTCCATTATTCCCTATGGGGAAAACAAGGGGGATTTCTAGGTCACTTGGGGTGGCATATTGCAAGCAAAATGCACCCAGTTTTCAGGGGACCTGATCCTACCTGTCCTCCTACCCTCTTTCAAATTTCAAGGAGATTGCACTTAGGGGGGACATTTTATAGCCTCCTAAAGAAGGTGCCCCCATCCTCCTCCACTCTCCATTATTCTCTAGGGGGAAAAACAAGGGGGCTTTCTAGGTGGCTTGGGGTGGCATTTTGCAAGCACATTGCACCCAATTTTCAGGGGACCTGCTCCTACCTGTCCACCCACCCTCCTCCAAGTTTCAGGGAGATTTCATTGGGGGGGGTATTTTATGGCCTCCCAAATGTGGTTCTCCCACACAGCAGACTCCCACACATCAGAAACACATGGATTGTGGCTGCCAATGATCACAGCAGCCACAGTCTGGCTATACCACACACCCCAAACAGCCTATCAGACCATACTCCCCCCCCCCCAAAAACTAACCACCCCTGCAGTAACTGGCCATCCACTCTCCATTGTTCCCTATGATGGGAAATTTTAAACTGTCTTTCCCAGGGTTAATTATCCACAGGCCAGGGGTGCCACAGTGGAGGGCACACTCCTGAGTGCAAGCTCGCACCTGGGAAAGCACACCTGAACCACAGACACACACCCCTAAATTCCTCACCACCCCCATTGCTGGCTGGCCAGCCACTCTCCATTGTTCCCTATGGTGGGATCTTACCTTCACACCAGAGAATAACACACACACACACACTGAATTAAGTTCAATTTTTTTTATTTTGTAGCTTTTAGTTACAGCATTAAAGGCACATGATGACACTAGTATCACATCACAAAGTCTCCTAGACAGTACCACAGCTATCCTCACACCAGAGAATCACAAAGACACACACATTGAATCACTTGCAAAAACATTTTATTTCTTGGCTTTAAGTTACACAGCATGGAAGGCACATCACAACACATCACAATAGTCTCCTAGACAGTACCACAGCTACCCTCACACCAGAGAATCACAAACACACACAGTTGCTTACAAAAACATTTTGTTTCTTGGAGTTTCTGGCCTGAAGGTGGGAGACATTTGATTTCTTGGCTTTAAGTTACACAGCATGGAAGGCACATCACAACAGTTAGGAGAAGGTCCCCACCAAGTTTGGTGTGATTTGGAAAAAAAATGCACCCCCCCCCCCCAGGCTACTGGAAAGTCAGGAGCATGTTCCCTCTGTTTTCCCAACCTCTAACTGCTTCACTCCCCTTGTAAATCTTGAAGAGGATACTAATTGTGTGCTTGAGAGGGGAGATATCTGTGCTTGCTAACAACAGAAGCCACAATATGAGACTGATAGACTCCATGCAACTAACAGCAAAAACTGTGGAATCTATTTTTGAAAGATTACTACTATTGGAAGATAAAATTGATCAACTTACACAACACACTCAGAAGCTGCTGCCATTAATCAAAACTAACACAGATTTGGTCGGGGCCATTACTGGAGAACGGCCTCCTCCCCACACAAAAGGGAGTCCCTTAAAATACAAAAAGCCTCAGCATTTTCAAATCGAGAAGGCTCCATTTCAGTTAAAGCTGCAGCCCTGTAAAGTCTGCCTAACTGCTTGCAATTACAAAGGCCAGACATTATCTTGGCATTAAGTAAGACAGGCCAGTTTTCATTTAAGGGCTCTTCTACATGAGAGTTAACTAGCAATAAATTTAATATTGGTTGAGCCACTTAACAATCCATACCAGGCTCAAAGAGTTCTTCTCGCATTTGGCAGCCCCCGAATTCCAAGCCTACTGCTTCGCTGGAAGGAATTTTTGCACACTAAAAGGATTTTCCATGCTAGGGTTTTCAATAACTTGATCATAAACTCTCCGCTACCATGCTGGCAAAAAGATCACTCCCAGATGGAGGCTGAGAGCTTTACTCCAGATCCAGTGTCAGACATCGTGCAGAGTGACTCTTCCTCACACCTGAGAATGGCCCCAGCCCATTCCTCTCTTGAGAATTAAATTGAAGAAGAATTACTCAATTTGTTCTTGGCCCATCCGCCTTCTGAACAGCTGGCGATCACCACCAGATTGGGAGTGTTAAGAGACAAGCTTCTCAGAACCAAACCAATACAGCAAGAGCAAAAGCCCTCTCCAGCGGCCAATGAGCCCAATGTGCTTGAAAACTGCTTAGAGATGGCAACTCTCCTGGCTCCCCTCATGCCAATAGTGGTGGATCTACAGAATCCAGACAGCTTCTCTATAATTTCTCGACAAGAAAATCCTGTAAAGAACAATGCCGGTGTCCACAAGAATTCTAATGTGGGGGAGCAGTCTACTCTGGAGAAATTTCCAACATGTAACAATAACTGTGTTCTTCTGGACACTGCTGGGGAGCTAAATAATATCACAGCTGCTGATTGACAATTAAAGCTCCTATCTTGGAACTTGGGGGGCTGGTGCAATAAGTTATATGACCCAGATTTTAAAACTTTTTTACATTATTTTTTTTACATTATTTACCGACCAGTTTCCAACCTTCCGTTTTTGGGGAAGGTGATTGAGCGGGCGGCAGAGAAGCAACTGCAGAATTTCCTGAAGGAGACCTCAGCCCTAGACCCCTTCCAGTCTGGTTTCCGCCCGGGACATGGGGTCGAGACATTGTTGGTCGCCCTCACAGACGATCTCCGCAGACATCTGGATCAGGGCGGATCAGCACTGCTGATTTTGCTGGATCTGTCAGCAGCGTTTGATACGGTCGATCATGAGCTTTTGACCCACCGCCTTGCCGATGTGGGGATTCAGGGGACAGCACTGCAGTGGCTGGTCTCCTTTCTCCACGATCGGGGACAGAGGGTGGCGCTCGGGGAGAGGGTGTCATCTCGTAGGCCACTGGTTTGTGGTGTGCCACAGGGAGCGATACTCTCTCCATTATTATTTAATATCTATATGCGCCCCCCTCGCCCAGCTGGTGCGGAGTTTCGGGCTTGGGTGTCACCAATACGCGGATGACACCCAGCTTTATCTGTTGTTGGACGGGCAGCCTGGATCGGCCCCTGATGCCCTGGAGCGTGCTTTTGAGGCTGTGGCTGGTTGGTTGAGACAAAGTCGGCTGAAATTGAATCCCACGAAGACGGAGGTCCTGTATGTGGGTCGTGGGGAGATGGCTTTGGGACCCCAGCTTCCTACACTTGATGGGGCAGCACTTACACTGGCCCCGAGGGTTAGGAGCCTGGGGGTGATTCTGGATTCCTCCTTGAAGATGGAGGACCAGATCACTGCAGTTGCCAGGTCTTCCTTTTATTATCTTCGGCAGGCCAGGCAGCTTGCCCCTTATTTGTCTCCCCGTGACATGACTACAGTGGTCCAAGCAATGGTCACCTCTAGGTTGGATTACTGTAACGCGCTCTACGCTGGGCTTCCCATGGGCCTGATCCGGCGGTTACAGCTGGTACAGAATGCAGCAGCGCGGGTCATTGCTGGAGCACCGGTGTGGGAGCATATTACACCGGTGCTACGCCAGCTGCATTGGCTGCCAGTGGAGTACCGAATCAGGTTCAAGGTTTTGGTGTTAACCTACAAAGCCCTACGCGGACTGGGACCGACGTATCTGAGGGACCGTCTCTCACCATATGAGCCCCGGAGGACTCTCCGCTCTGGCGGAAAACATCTTTTAAGTGTCCCTGGCCCTAGGGAGGCCCGCCTGGCGTCGACCAGGGCCAGGGCCTTTTCAGTCCTGGCCCCGACCTGGTGGAATGCTCTGTCTTGCGAGACAAGGGCCCGGCAAGATTTGCTTGGATTTTGCCGGGCCTGTAAGACAGAGCTATTCCGCCAGGCATATGGCTAACGCCGGGCAGTGCCGCCCCCCTCGTGAAGGGGGGGTTAAACCATCACCCCTATGCAAACACAGAGGCATGTATGAACCACTGGGCAGCATGAATTGTTATATTTAATGTTTTTAAATGTTTTTAAATGTATTATTTAATGTTTTTAAATGTTTTTAAACATGTTTGTATTTGTTATCCGCCCTGAGCCTGCGAAAGCGGGGAGGGCGGAATATAAATATAATAAATTAAATTAAATTAAATTATCATGGCATTCTTTGTCTGCAGGAAACCTGGATCCAGAATTCTGATCTCCCCATTGTGCAGGGCTACAGGGTCTATTCTGTGCCTGCAATTAAAGTACACTGAAAGGGACGGGGAAGTGGGGGTTTGGCTATTTTGATCTCTGTGGACCTAAACACGCCTTCTCTCCCCTCCCCTCTCCTAAGAAAGTGCAGGAAGCTTGATTTCCCTTCAGAACTTTGCTGGCTATTTGCAAATGCAAATGCAAACAGCCAGCAAAGGGCTGCTGCTGGCTGTCCTGAAGCTTTCTGAAGCGACCCGAATCTCTTCGGAAAGCTTTGCTTCAGTATTTCTGAATCAGGGCCAGCATGCAGGCCCCAATTCAGAAATTCCGAATCTTTCCGAATCGAGCCCAATTTGGGTTAAAAACCCAAATCAGATTCCTGAAGCGCACATCCCTATAGTGAACTTCATGATGGATTGCATTGTCTCTCCAGTCCCTGATACTTTAACCACTACACATATCAGGAATTGCTCACAGCACGTCATTATTTAACACAAAGTTGCAGCCCACAGATTTCCACACAATGCCGCTTCTGCAGGATTAGGGATCACATGATCCCAGAACACATGGCACCCGAAGATAGGGGCATACAGTCCCCCTCCCTCACAGCTGTTTTTGCTGCCAAGAACGGCATAGGAAGGAAGGCCTTCTTTTCTCCTCACAGTGTTTCGAGCAGTACAGAGTGACTGAGCTGTTTTTTGAAATGAGTCCCCATGTGTACATGTGACTGTTCCTCAACTCATAACACACATATAGTATTGTTTGGACCTGAGTCTGTTGAAATCAAGATTGTTTAGGTTTATACTGTGAATCATGGTTTCCCCATGTATTGTATCATTTGGCCCTTAGCTGCTACTCCCATGTGCTGTAATCTTACTAGAAACATTTGGTGGCACCAGGATATGGTATAGAATTCAAAGATGTTGAGATAAGATTTTTCTTTAAAAAAAAAAATCTGTACAGAACATTTTAACAGAAGACATGTTTATTTGCAACTGTTGTAAAACATAGGATTGAAAGCTGCTTATAGCACTTGTAATTTATTTTAACTGTATTTTTCAGAAGTTGAGTAGTAAACATTCCATAGAAGGATTACATAAAGTAATCTTGCGTACTTTACTTTGTAAGCAGAACATTAAAAATACCATCTCCATCTTCTAGCCAAAAATCCTCTGTGTCATATTTTATAGGAAGTGCAAAGACCTTAACCAGTTTTCCAGCACAGAAAGTCTAATGACTCCAGAAATAAAAACAATTCAGTTTGGACTGAAGGGCATCCCCCAAACAACTTCATATAATCCATTTATCCTTTTGCTGAATATGCAGTAATTGCTAAAGGCACATTTCTGGGTAAAAAAATCTATTAAGCTTTCATTACTGCATAAGCTAAGGGGAAGATGGTTTCTCTGGGATATCTTGCATAATATGAAAAACTTGGACTGTTGAAAGGATTGCACTTTGTAATGAAAGTACATTTTAGCAAAAATATTACTCTAACACAGTGGTAAAGCAGAAGCCATCTCGAGTACCTGCAAGGTAGAAAAATGGCTAATAAATATTTTAAATAAATAAATACCCACTCTGCAGCTCACAGAAAGCCACAGGAAGAAAATTGATTCATTTGAAATGTGGTGCTCGAGGAGAGTTTTGCAGATACCAATGGACAGCCAAAAAGACAAATAAGTGGGTACTAGATCAAATCAAGCATGAATTCTCCCTAAAAGCTAAAATGACAAAACCGAGGCTATCGTACTTTGGTCCCATTACGAGAAGACAAGATTTTCTGGAAAAGTCAATAACGTTAGGAAAAGTGGAAAGCAGTAGGAAAAGAAGGAGACCTAAAATGAGATGGCTTGGCTCAGTAAAAGAATCCACATCCTCCAGTTTGCAGGATCTCAGCAAGTCTGTTAAGGACATTTTGGAAGTCTTTCATTCATAGGGTCGTCATTGGTCAGAGGTGACTTGACGGCACATAACACACACACACTAGCAGATAGAACATGAATTTGGTTTTGTTTTTCTGGTGGTATAGCCATTCTTAGTATTCATGCCATGGTGCTCTAGGGAAGGATGATGAAACCATATACAATTTTCTTTTGAAGATTTGTAGAAATAGCAGTACTTGAAAATGGAAGTGGTTAATATCCAGTACTGCATATTTTATTGCTTCTGTTGACTGTCCTTGTGGGTTGGAATGCTTTCTTTGGAAAGAAGACAACAGCTCCGCAGCAGGACTACATAATAAGTATTGCATTTTAAGTGATATCGCTGTCTACGACAAAGCAGGGGTGTTGTTGTTCTTCAGTTTTTAAAAGCATCCATCTCGGTTTTATAATACACGTGAATAGATTTGCATGTGTAGATGGTATATGTTATAAAGTAATACAGATGAGGTGTTATAAGGTAATACTGAAACATTCTTGCCTGCATATATACATGTTATCATTATCTGGTTATTAATACAGATATATTGATTCCTATATACTGTTCCTATATACTGTTTTCACTAGCTTCTATGACCTATAATCATTCATATCTACATTTAATTGCTATCTGGCTCTTTTATGTTGAGGGTAACTAATAATTTATTATCAAATATCCTAGTCCTGCTCAAATATGAGATATAGCAGAGATGAATTGTTCCATTTGTTTGAAAAATTTTCTGTAGTATACAATCAGAAAATGATAATAGTGCTTGTAATGAAATTCACTTATTCAATTCATTTCTTTTTGAGTTAAAACATCTTGGTTTATGGTTTAGGCTTTTTAGACTTTTTCCCTTTTAGGAGATTGGGCTGGTTGGTCCAGTCTATTCCAGCCAGATGAGAGGCCTTGAGCCACAGGTGCAAACTTGAAACAGATCTCAAGGACAAAGCTTCACAGAGACTGATACCTGCATCCTAGCTTGTTAGCACACAGCCTTATGTGGGTGGGGTGATGAGTTCTTCCCCCCTCCCTTACCTGTGAGGACGGGCCACAGCTTTGTCTGTTGACAGATACTTTTTTGGCCCTTCTGATTGGCCAAGAGTTTATGCCAGGTGCAGGCAGTTGGTCTTGAAAAGAGTTCTTTCTTCAGTCTCTTAGTATCAGGGAAGAACCAGGGAACAAGCAGGGAAGAGGGAAAAGAAGGGCACCTGTTCCTGCTGTTGCTCCTGTTCCTGAATGCTACATAACTAGTGGATCCCAGTGTTAACTACCTTAGTGCTTTGGACTTCTGGACTTAAGAGCTAAAGCTCCCTTTTGGAATTTGAAACATGCTGAAGGTAACATCTGGAACAAGTTCAGGGACTTCTAGTGAATATAGCTTAACATAAATAATCTAGTAGCACCTTTAAGACTAACCAACTTTATTGTAGCATAAGCTTTCGAGAATCACAGTTCTCCCATTGGTCCAGGAGTGGGTCAGTCAGACTCGTGGGAAGTAGCTCCTCCTCTGGTGCAGGGTCGGATTGGCTTTGCAATTCCAGGTAGGAGGGGCTCTTCCCTGGACCTCCAGTTTTTTCCGGCCCTGCTCTTGCAGGGTTGTGTTTTGGCTTGCTTGTATAGAGCACAGCAATTTCAAAAAAAAGAAGAAGAAGAAGAAGACAACGACGACATAGGGGACGGGGGGGGCAAGGGAAAAGGGAAGGGAATTTCCCTCCTAACTTGCGCTCTCCCCCCCCCCCGGATCGAGCCGCAGGGAGCGGCTAGAAAACGGCACCAAAAGCGGCGCGCGAAGAAAGCCGCGGGCGCATGGACGCTGCAGAAGGCCGGGGAAACTGCAAGCGGCCGCGGCGACGGTGTAGACCAGTGCGTCCAGCAGCGTTTTTTGCTGGCTCGGCCCGGAAAGCAACCTTGGGTCTCCAGGTGCACGGGCAGCAGCGCTGACAGAGGCACTCCCAGGACTTCGGCAAAGGTAGGGAGCTACGTGCCTGGTGGGGGCCGGAGCGGAATAAGGCGCAACCAGCGTGGCTATAGCCCCTGGAGCCTGCCTAGAGAAGGTGAAACGGGGGTGCTAGGTGGTCTCCCCCCGTCTTCTTTTTGGGTTTTTTTCTCTTCTCTAAGGGCTAGCCCCCCCCTCCTTCCCCCGTGACCTTGATTGATCTCCCTCTCATCAGCCGCCATTTTGTGTTCTCCCCTAGGCGGTAAGATTTTGGCGGGAATGGCCACCAAGGCAGGGCAGAGCGAAGAGGGGACAGCAGAGGGACCCTTAAGCAGCCTGGAGTCTCCTAGCTCACCCTTTTCCCCTCAATCAGAGCAAGGTCCCAGTGGAATGAACCAGGAGAGCAATGTGGATCTAAAAGACCAGGAGACGAAAGCAAGTATGCTAACCTGGATGAGGGGTGAAATGAGAAAGGAACTCAGAGCAGTAGTGCAGGAGTTCAGGGCTCAGCACGTCTCAAAAGGGACGTCAAAAGGGAGCCAGAGGCTCCCTTAGTCATCAAAAGGGAGCCAGAGGCACTCTTCACACAAGGGCAAGAGACATGCGAAACCCGCTTCCCTTCACAGGTCCAAGAGGAGGAGGAAGGAGAAGGAATGGGCAGAGGAATCATCCAGCCAGTCTGGAGACATTGATTCAGACTCTGAAGCATCGGGTCTAGAAACAAACTCCGATGAAGAACTATCAGAGGAAGAGGAAGACTCTGTGACCTCGACACAGCTCAGGCTGTTCCCACAGGATCTATACTCTAGATTATTGCCAAAGGTCCTGAGGACGCTGGAAATCGCCCAGAAGGAAGTGGGGAAAGAGGATGCAGACCAATCCTACCCACAGGGCAGTGAAAAGGTTCTCCCCAAAGTAGGACAGTCGCAGACGGGGGTGCCATTGCCAGCTATGTTTCACAGCATCCTTAAGGCAGAATGGGATAACCCCGCTAAACCAAAGGCCTTACAGTCAGTGTTCAATAAATTCTATAGACTGGGACCAGATGCAACAAGAAAGAGCAAGTTACCTGCAGTGGACGACCCAATTTCCAGCCTGGCCACCACATCAGTACTACCTATGGATGCAGAGGGCATGCCTAAAGATCCATCCGATAAAAAGATTGAGCAGGCACTACGCAGGAACTTCGAAGCGTCTGCAGCATCATTGAGAGCCTCCGCCACGGGTTCACTGTTTGCCAGAGCAGCGTTCACTTGGGCGTCAGAACTAGCGGATGCAGGCAAGGAGATACCACGGAAATTCAGGAATGTGGTCAAGAAATTAGCTCTGTCCACGGCCTTCATGGCAGATTCCTCAATGGACTCTTTCCAGATGATCTCGAGGGCCATGGGCTTCAACGTGACAGCAAGACGCAACACGTGGCTCAGGAACTGGGACGTGGACCCACCGGCACGCAACAAGGTGGCGGCAATACCCTTCTCAGGGACAAAGTTGTTTGGAGAGACACTGGATAAATTTATATATTTGTATATATTTATATATGTAAATTTGACTCAGTCAAGCTGGGATTGAATAGAGACTATGAATGGTTATCTCATTATCAGAAGTAACTGACTTCCCTAACAGAAGCAAACTGATCACCATATCGGAAGCTCCTGTTTGCATCTACTCCGCCCTCCCCTCTCCACCTATATATCTGACCAGTTTCTTCTTGCCCTCCATGCATCTGACGAAGAGAACTGTGATTCTCGAAAGCTTATGCTACAATAAAGTTGGTTAGTCTTAAAGGTGCTACTGGACTCTTTTTGATTTTGCTACTACAGACTAACACGGCTAACTCCTCTGCATAAATAGTCTGTTGTTGTTTTGTGCTTCTCTACATAATTTACGGTTTATTTTGTTTGCTTTTGCAGTTTTTTTTTAAAATCCATTTCTTAATTTGGTGTGGAGTTATTAAGAGGTGTGGCTTCAATCCAAATCTAGTTTGTCACATGCTACCCTGTTAGTTTTTTTCTGGACTCAACCTGCCAAGTGCCTACCTTGCAGAGCTGACTTCCTGTTTAAAACCTGGTAGTATTGTGACCTTGCCTCTCAGTTTCACAGCTGAAGGTTTAGTTAAGAGAGGCTGGTGGTGGCTTTCTACCCTGGTAGTGAGGCTTCACTTGCCAGTCCTTTTGGAATGTTGCCTTTTGACCCCAGCAGGTGACCAGCAGTCCCCCTGGGGACCCAGGCAGATGTGCCAGAAACCGCTACAGTAGTTTAGGATATGTGAAGAATGCTGGTAATAGCAATCTGGTTCCCAGCCTGGAAATACATTAAACAAGATCTGAAAACAATCCAAATAATAATTAAGAGTTTAATAACACCTCTGATATAGTTAAACATATATTGTATGTTTTTGCATACAGTGACCTATTTCAAAATTTTGTGTCCTGTTTTCGCAGCTCTTTTTTTAAAAAGATAGGATAAGCTTCCATTGTCTTTTGTTAATTATAAAAATGCCATATCAACACAAGACCATTTACTCTGTTTCTTGTCAGAATTCTATTGTGAGAATTTAGCAGTACAGTTTCCTGCTATTATTGGCACAAAGTAAGTAGATGGGAAGATTTTTTGATTTCCTGCACAATTATATAGAGGTTTTAAAAAAAATCGTTTAGCCAGTCTATTTAACTATCTGCTTGGAATTTGCAGTTGCTGCCTCTTGAATTTTCTCATCATTTTACTGTTTGCAGATTACATATATCCTTCCCTAATTTCAACTTTATGAGGACGTTTAGAAGTCAGGCTGCTGATGACAGCAGCAGTATCCAAAACTGAAGCAATGCAGGAAATATTTCATAGAAGATTTTGGGGATTCGCTGCTAAACATTGCCCTAGGGAAGCTACAATGGAGAAAGCAAACCAGATGAAATATCCATCTCCTTCCTCTTCTGTCCATCGTGTGTCTGCTGATACAAACAATTCCATTGGTACAGTAGTAATGCCTGCATTGTTCTCTCCTCTCACTGCAACCTCCTCTCCGCAGACCATGTGGCTTTTTGTCAATACAAGTGCACCAACTCCAACATCAGTATTTAACATTTGGGGGAATTCTAGGGGTTCATTGGGTAGGGTGGAGGCAAAAACACATGGAGTACTTGTAATCCAAGCCAATGTTTTGTTGCAGTGATACCCGTTGAGCTGAACTTGATTGTATGTGTTGACTGCCAATTGACTGGAAGCATGAGACTTCTACCTTCTTACTGTGTTGTGTTATGTGCAGTTGACTAAATACCCTAATCTATGGTTTTGGGGTGATGTCTTGGCTAGAGCTACCTGCTTACCTTCAAATCTGAACAGAGTTTTAATGTGGGTCTCATTTATTCTAACGCAACACCAGGCCTGGTCTATCACACTGGATACTTTCAGAATCACAATAAACCATAATTTGTTAAAATGTGATTTGTGCAACAGTCTTATTAGTCTACTAGATACAAATCATGATTTGTGTATAACCCCCAGATTATCTGTTTCTTGCCTCTCATCAGGGAGGGGAGCTTCCTATACTGCTGGTTCTTAGCTAAGTAGCTTCTGGGGGCAGTAGTACTCAACAAACCAATTTATGAACCCAGAAATCTTAGCACACCACAATTCACAGCAGATGCAGGTTACATCACCCCCCTCCTTGCTGTTGTCATCCTGCTCTTTTTTTAAAAAATGGTGTTCCAGTGTGATCATCTACAATGAAAAGGCTAATTGGCTTCCTACTGCTTAGGTGAAAGGGAGAGAGTGCTTTAGGAACTTTTTAAATGCTTATTGAGAAAGCAACATTGGCTGCTTGTATTATTGTAATATAGGGCCAGACTAGACATTTTGGCATCCACAGGTTTGATCTGTGAGTGTTGCTGCCATTTTAGAGGTGATTGGGCCATTTATAAATGCTATGAGGGCCTGATTGGGCCCACAGCACAGCAGGATAAGGCACTCTTGACCCCATCCTGCACCATTTCAAGTTCTGAAACATTCTGTTTCTAACCTGTTAACGTCATAACATCTAGTTTGTCCCATGGTAACAGTGCAAAAATGTTGCCACAAACAATCTCAATTATGTTGGTGTCAGCAATGACACCAAGGTATTTCACTGTGAAAATGAAGAGGTGGGGCAAGAAATAAGTTTTCCCTTTAGTTCATACATAAGGTGTATCTTCCCTTTGGGACATGTGAAAAAGATCATCCCAAAAATGCCATGCCAGGGAAAAAAAATGTTTTTCATTTTTTAAAAAGAGTTTTTAGCAGGGAAAAATGAGCTGGTCATAGTTTGTGCAGGAATGAAAGATGTCATGTGAAAACAACCAAAAAAGTTTATGACTGGATGTATTGTCGAAGGCTTTCACGGCCGGAGAACGATGGTTGTTGTGGGTTTTCCGGGCTGTATTGCCGTGGTCTTGGCATTGTAGTTCCTGACGTTTTGCCAGCAGCTGTGGCTGGCATCTTCAGAGGTGTAGCACCAAAAGACAGAGATCTCTCAGTGTCACAGTGTGGAAAAGATGTTGGCAGGTCATTTGAAAAAGATGTTGGCAGGTCATTTGGAAAACACCAGGCTAACAAAACACTCTATACTCAACAATAGCCCTGCAGAGAAGATTAGCACATCAAGCCCCAATCCATATGCAAAAGAACCTCCTCAGGATACAGTGAAGCCTCCCGCCATTAGCATTCCACACCCTGGGAAACTCTTACAGGATGACTCAGCTCAACCCCACCCCTCCTGAGTAGACACAAATGACCTGCCAACTTCTTTTCCACACTGTGACACTGAGAGATCTCTGTCTTTTGGTGCTACACCTCTGAAGATGCCAGCCACAGCTGCTGGCGAAACGTCAGGAACTACAATGCCAAGACCACGGCAATACAGCCCGGAAAACCCAGAACAACCATTTATGACTGGAGTTGGTAAAATGGAAAAAACCTCGATGCTGTTAATTAATATACAAGAAATAGTGTAACTCGGTGGTTGTTGATTTATATAGACCTTTTTTCCCCTGTAACATTACTACTCTGCTCAATACAGCATAAAAAGTCACTATGCATTAATCTTAGTATCAAAATTACATATTTCATTTTCAAGAAGAGACTTTTTTAACAAAGAAAGTAGGATGGGTCACAGACATTATCGGCAGTCAGATTGATAGTATAAATCACAGCCTTTAATTATTAAAATAAAAATTAAAAAAGCAAAAAAGAATGTAAGAAATTCCAAAGTAGAAAAGTTGATACTTGCCATGTTGGTCCATAGCAAAGTCCAAAAACAAAAGCTATGAAATATGTCTTATTAATCTCCATAGCAGTTTTGTCCAAAAATACTGTATCCATTCAGATCATCCAACATTGTACAAAGCACACAGATAAGGGATTGGATCCAGTGGTAATTTCTTCTGGTGGAAGTGCATTTCTGCAAGAGGAATGGGACTTTCCTACTACAATCTGAAATATTCCTTGAAATGCTTCTCTTGCAGAACAGGGGATCCTTTAAAAATTATGATGGGCAAATTGGGGATTTGCAATGGAAGGGAGAATTTGGGGAAAGATCCCCCCTTTTTTAGTAGAAAAGTACCACAAGTAGAAAATAACCAGCCTAAGATCATGGCTGGACAGTTTTTCTCTTCCTCTTGATTTTTATGTTTTAACACCTAGCCTGTGTTTTAAGACCTAGCCAGAATTCTGGAGGACTCAAAAGTTTGCAAAATGTCTTATTGTAGTTGATCTTAATAAAATGTATTGCATAAGTTGGAGACAGTTTTTTTATGTCTAGGTGGAGTGGCCTCCTAGACTAGAATCCTAGAGAAGGAAGACAAGAGGAGGGACTGTACATCCTTTTCTACTGTTAAACTAAAAAAAAGCTTAAGAAAGTCTTCCCATTCTCCCCATCCAACTTTCTCCTTGGCTTTTGCTGAATTACCTGGTTTTATTTTGTTTTTTGCAGTATGGTGCCAATAATGTGTTAGCAATTTGTTGCCTTTCCATCCAGATTGGTTCATATTGCTGTGCATATGCCACAGTGTGTATATTATTTTTCTTCCAGTTTATTGACATGCACCAGTGCATATGCACAATGATTAAATGACTAAAAAGAATATTGATGTGGTTGCAGAAAAAAAATCAAGATGGATTTTTGTGCTGTGATTTAATTGGTGAGGAAATCTGTGCATGCTCAAATTCAGAGTCATTATTAAATATTTTCCAAATTAATCCAGAATATAGATGGACTGGAATGTGGGACAGAATGTAACAAAAGCAAAATGGAGAATGTCCCTGCATTCTTATTCTTCATATGTTACATATTTCCTTATTGGTAACAGAAACCAAGCTCTGCTCCGCTCATGCATTCATCACATTATATCCCACCATTACTTCTAAGAACTCAGAGTTGGTCACATGACGGGCAGAGGAGATTATTTTTTTTCATAACAGTCCTGTTAGGTAGTCTTAGCTGAAAGGCAGTGACTGGCCTAAGGTCCTCCAATGTACTTCATGGCATAATGCAGAATTGAGTTTAGGGCTGCTTTCACACAGAGGTGAGGAACGTCATCCTACTGTGCAAACAGTAGCAAGTGGGATTGAGGCTCACAGGGATATAGGGTTGTCAGGTCCCCTTATCCTCCTGGTGGGACCGGGTAGTCACCTCCCAAACATCCTTGTGCATGCAAAATGTGTGTGCACTCCAAACACAGTGCAATGACATCACTTCTGGGAATGATGTCATCGTGCAAGCCCTGGGAGCACTTCTGTGCTTTGCACTGGGCCAATTTTTAAAGAACTGGCCTGTTTGGGCCAAAAAACCAGATCGCTCTTGAAGCCTGTACAATGATGTCACTCCTGGAAGTGATGGTGTTCCCCTGCCGGCCTGTTTCCCTGCCTTTTCCCCTTGCCGGCCAGATGAGTGGTAGTGATGTACAGAGGCTGGGAACAGAGGATCAAGCAGATTGATGGCTTTTTTGTTTAGAAGTACTGCTAATCCCTGACTGCCTCATGACTGATTAACTCAAGTTTGTGGTGAAGTGTGAAAGATATTGAAGCAGACACAGAAAGTAAGAGAGGGTTTTGGGGGAAAACAAGGTTCAGGAATTGCTGAACACAAAATGTTCCAAGTTTGGCAGCCTGTCTAGTCCATATGGAAGATGAGCATGAAATACATTTTGTAAACACTGATTTAAGATTACTTGAAGAAGCAGTGCTTGGTATAATATTTATTATCCATAAAACATGTTTGTTTTCCATACTTCTTAATATTCCCATTTTTCTTCCTTATTTACTATCCTGTCACACTGTTTGCTTCTGTCACACAGCGATTAAATATAGATTCCTTAGTTAACAGCCATTCCACTTATAATGGGACCTCTTTCTACAGTATGTATTTTAGTTCTGTTAATATTTGTCCCAGTCTACAAATATTTGGTTTCCTCAAATTGCAGTCTTTCTTGAATACAGAAGTGTTTCTTAAAATACGCTAACAAAATGAAGTCTAGATCTGGGAAGCTTTGGTTCGGATTGGTACAACAGACTCTTTGGAAAAGAGTGTGGAAAAGAGGGAAAGAAATTTAAGAAGAGAAGGAAATGTTTTATTTTAATACAGCATGTTTTAAAAGATCTGGCTGGGAAGACTAAACTAGGGAGCTGGGTGGAATGAAAGACGAGGAAAATGATAGAATGCTGAAATCAGTGATCTTCCTAGCAGGCTGCATCCTAGCCAAACCAAATGGGGCAACTCCGGAAACAGAAACCTAAGCACACAAATTACTCCGGAGAAATACTACAATTCTTATAATAAATTTTAAAGAATTTTTTATGAATTTTAAAGTGCAAGGTGCAAAGTGCTAATAGTGTGCAAGCTCAAGTATTTACAAAAATAGTAGTAAGTCACTTTTGATTCCAAAATATCAATAAGCCAGCATAGTCAATAAATACAGCACAGTCAATAAATACAATTAATAAGCCATAGTATAAGAGTCTAACTGGTGAAGAGTCATATAAAAGTAAATATTCCTTCAATTTAACAGCAGATGTTATTTTCATAGAAGCGGCCATCAATCAGATTGAGAAGAATAGAGCTGAATGTTTCTTCAAACAGTCAGCCGACGGACTTTTGCCAGCATTGGTTGTTGTGGATTTTCCGGGCTGTATTGCTGTGGTCTTGGCATTGTAGTTCCTGACGTTTCGCTAGCAGCTGTGACTGGCATCTTCAGAGGTGTAGCACCAAAAGACAGGGATCTCTCAGTGTTTTGGCATAGCTGTACTTCAATTTTTTTTTACTAATAATGAAGGGGAAGAGGACAAAAAGATGGAGATAGCAAGACGGGACTGAGGTGCAGGGAAGACAGAAGTTGGGTGGTGGAAGGGAGTAGAAAGGAAAAGCATGGACAGACAGTAGAGGACTTGAAGAAACAATGGAGCGGCCTGGCAGCTGAGGAGGAAGCCATTCTTCTTTCCAAACAGATCCCTCTTTCCTGACATGATGCTTTATTAGACCCGGCTTTTAGTCCAGCCTTTAGTTTGCTTCTGTGTTCAGTATCACTGTTACAGTAGGATGTGATGAAGCCTGCACTATTGTTTACTGAAATGTAATAATTGAGGATGTTGGAGGATAGAAAACAGTCATAGCTCTAGGGATGTGGTCTAAAGCGCAATCTCTGCTTAGTAGACTTTGCAAGCCTGAAAAAATGTGTCATAAAAACTGTGATCTTTCTGAAGTAACAGAAATGTGGGTTCGTAGCCAAATAAATTAGTTACAAACTGTGCTTCCTAATCATGTCTCACGGCTATTGCTCCCTGCTTGTGTCTGTACAGGATAGTGATATATATTAAGCACTGATCTGTAAACAGTACATTTGGGCTACAGTTGTATTTCTTGGTTAAAACTCAGCAGGCAAATGATAACCAGTTAATATAGAGATTAACATTCTGAGCACCCTATCAACTCTACTAATTGCACTATTGATGATGAGGAAAGCTTGAAGATCAGAAATGGAAAAGGACAGCAAATGCTTTGAACACATGCACTGCGCCTTTCCTCCCAATTGATCGAGTAACTAAATGTTTTAGTAGATGCAGTTACCATAACCAGAAGCACCTATGTGGTAAGCCTATGAAATCCTTTTATCAACGTACATATATTATGGATGTGAAAATAACTCTGTGTGTGTGTGTGTGTGTGTGTGTGTGTGTGTGTGTGATTTTTCAGGAATCACACTCTTCCCCTCTTCCACAAAGGTAAACTTTGTTGATACCACATTGCATCGTTAGCAGAAAAAGGGGGCAGATTAATTTCTGCTAAATCTCATTCCACAGTTCAGCCTCCCCTGCCAATCTACATAGCTTCATGTTCTATAGGGTTACATGACCAGCAGTGGCATTTTGGGGGAGGCTCAGGAGGCTACTGGGGTAGTAGGAAGTTGATGACAATAGCTGCCTTCAATATTGCTATGTTGACATTAATTTTGGTCTTACTCATATATTTGTATTTTGTGCACTTTTTGAATTGTCATCTTAAATTTAGTTCCCTCTTACCTCTGTTCTAAGCAGTAATTGCTAAGAAACACAACATTATTAGCCAAATCATATTTACTATCTTCTGCTCATAAATTAAGCTTCAGGAAATTGATTGCTGACCCATGCATACCAGGCCAAAACAAAAACTCACAGCAGAGAGTAACTGTCCTCCAAACTAATCTTATGCATTTTTACTGATCTAATCATACCTGACATCTTTGTGTCCGTAAATAAAAGACTATTTCTCAAATAATGAAAAGGGTAACTAAAATAAAAACGGAGACAACATTTTTTAAAAATGAGATAATCAGGTTCCATGGCAGTATAAAGGCACAATGCAAATCCCATCTATTCAAATACCATTTTATTCAATGAGGTGTACTCCCAGAAGAATGGTTTTAGGATTGCTGCCTTAGAAAGCAGTCCTAAGCAGTGTTATACCTTACTATGCCCATTGAAATCAACTTTGCTTGGGGCTGAAGTGTTAGTCATGTTAACCCCCATGGGTCAGTAATGACTGGGTGCTTGCACAGGGGACCGACTACCTTTACCTAATCACTTAACATGACTAACTGCTGTTTCCACCGAGGATTGCTATTCTTCTGTTGCTAATGTGAAGTTCCTATTTTACTTTTCATTGATGAAGCTGTTCTCCTATCAAGAACAACTTCAGGACTGTCCTCTCTGACAAAAGGCGTTTGTCTCTTATTGTCTAGAAGAAAGCCTGATAACTATCAAAAAGTCTTTGGTAAAATATTTCAGGCACACCATAAGTGGCAAATTCATGGTAACAACATCGGAGAGGCAACAAATATCATCTGTCATTTCTTGTATACATCTGGGTCTCAATATATTCTAGCTAT
Organism: Eublepharis macularius; assembly: GCF_028583425.1. Classification (NCBI taxonomy): domain Eukaryota; kingdom Metazoa; phylum Chordata; class Lepidosauria; order Squamata; family Eublepharidae; genus Eublepharis; species Eublepharis macularius. The sequence continues at coordinate 74,717,506 of NC_072797.1, forward strand.
TGTTAAACTCTTCAACACCACAAAGGTGGCCACACAAAGTTTATATGAGGCGGGTATTTGGATTGATAAAATAGGGGAGTCCTTTGATTCAGTTCTCCTTAAATTCCTACGTTCCATCTCTGGAATTCCAAATTGTGTAGCAGAGGTGGACTTCTGAGCTGAACTGGAACAATAAGCTCTTGACGCTCAGACTTGAAGGTTAAAATCATACACTCTGACTTCCAAGAGAGCTACCTCAGCTTGATTAGAGAGGACTCTTTGTTTCCCATTGGGATACGTTTGTAGAGCAATGACTTCAGCTCCTTAATCATTCCTTGGGCTCCCTCCATTCAGTCATGAAACAGGAAGCCATGAGCCTGATTAAGAACTGTTTATTTAGGTGTGACTATAACAGCATAATTTATAGAACAGGACGTTTTCTCTACTGAGTTTGTTGATACTCTTCCACCTGGTCAGCTTCCTGACTATTGCTCATATTTGACTGTTCCTCGGTTTTGCAAGAATGGTATCATAGGGTACCATATTCTGTGAGAGTATGCAGCTGTGATATAGTGTGGATACTATATCATGAGGCCAGGAATCATTTAATTTTATCTTTGCTCCAAAATATAGATCATATAGAGTATTAGAAGATAATGGTAGACCCATCACTCTTTTCATTGCAAAATTGTATGAACTTGTGATTGATTTTTGCAGCCATTTAAATATGGGCTAGTTTTTATATTTTAGTGATATATTAAAACTAATAAGTTATAAAGCAGTATGAGGTATAGAGAGAGACTTAATCACTTAATTGTTAAAAGGGTTGCCAGGTCCCTCTAGGATCCCAGCAGAAAGTGGGGGGCCTGGCACCTACCTGCTCTGTTATCCTTGACCCCGGGCCCGCGCGATGGCATCACTTGATCCTGGAAGTTATCAAAATGTGATAAATTTTAGAATATAACTTGATCAGTAATATGTTTTTGCACACATCAGTTAAAGTAAACAATTTATTCTGCTGTAGGATCAGAGTCCAGTGGCACCCTAGAGACCAAAAAGATTTTCAATATAAGCTTTCAACAGTCAAGGCTCCCTTCTTCAGATATCATATCATTAACCTTTCTCCTAATGTGCCCTGAGTACAAGACATGCTGCTTGGCTAGGCAGAATGGATTCCAAACCAACTGGAGTCGTAAAATTACTGGAATGTGAGTCATAGGTAATCCCAATGGGAAACAAGAGTCTTCTCTAATCTAGCTGAAGTAGCCCTCTAGGAAGTCAGAGTGTATGATTTTAACATTAATGGAAAAAATCTTCATTCTGGGAAGTGACATCATGCGAGCTGCGGCAGCCATGGGAGCGCTCCTGCGCTCTGCAGGCGGGGCAAATTCAGCCTGATCCAGCCCAAACTGTGCTCTGCAGCAGCCTGATCTGGGCTGATTCGGGCCTGAATCAGTCCAGAACAAGCTGCTGCAGAGCGCGAGAGCACTCCCCTGCTCTGCAGGGGCCCAATCCAGCCTGATTCAGGCCTGGATCAAGCCGGATCAGGCCCGTGGTAGTGCACCATGCCACCCAGGAGTGCACCCCTGAGAGGCCCATGCCTTCCCCGCCGGCCAGGTAAGTGGGGGTAGAGGGTAGGAGTGGGGGATCTCCCACCCCAAGCAGGGGACTGGCAACCCTAATTGTTAACTGTTATAATGAAAACATATCCCTTTGTTGTATTGTCGAAGGCTTTCACGGCCGGAGAACGATGGTTGTTGTGGGTTTTCCGGGCTGTATTGCCGTGGTCTTGGCATTGTAGTTCCTGACGTTTCGCCAGCAGCTGTGGCTGGCATCTTCAGAGGTGTAGCACCAAAAGACAGAGATCTCTCAGTGTCACAGTGTGGAAAAGATGTTGGCAGGTCATTTATATCTACTCAGGAGGGGTGGGGTTGAGCTGAGTCATCCTGTAAGAGTTTCCCAGGGTGTGGAATGCTAATGGCGGGAGGCTTCACTGTATCCTGAGGAGGTTCTTTTGCATATGGATTGGTGCTTGATGTGCTAATCTTCTCTGCAGGGCTATTGTCGGGTGTAGAGTGTTTTGTTAGCCTGGTGTTTTTCAGAACTGGAAACCATGCTCCAGTTTCGCCAGCTGCTGGCGAAACGTCAGGAACTACAATGCCAAGACCACGGCAATACAGCCCGGAAAATCCACAACAACCATATCCCTTTGTTCTTTCAGGTAAGTAAATTTATCAGTCCAGCTGAATGATAGTGCTATATCGGCTGTTAAGAGTCCAATGTTATAATGCTTGCTTGCTTGAACCGCAGAGTATCCCAATTAACACATTCTTAAGCTACCTAAAATTTGTTGTGGAATGAAAATATGATTGTAAATTGCCTAGATTACTTACTGGTAAGACAAGATATAAGCTGAATAACTTATTGCAAGTATCACATTGTATATTGCAAGTAATAATATTTCTACTCTATGTTCAGAGCTGCTGGCACTAATTCAGGCTCAAGGACAAAAGATTTCCCTGCACCGCCCAGACCAAATCCAAATATCATCTGAAAACCAGCTGCATGGCTTGCTGTGAGCCCTCAAAATGTTGTCACCCTAGATCTCTCTGTCAGCAGACCTCTATGCATTTTTCTGAGAAGTCATTGATGGAAAAAATGTTTTTAAAGGTTTTTAAAAATTTATTTTATTTGGATTTCTATTCCGCCCTCCCCACGAAGGGCTCAGGGCGGATTACAACATATTAAAACACATCAATTTATACAATTAAAAACCTCGAATAGATTGATAAAAAACATAGTATATTATAACATATTTCACATATAAAAATATAAAAATATATATTCGTATATATATTTAGATAGCGGCAATCGATAGCAGCAGATACAACTTGACATGATATGGGACAGAGGAAATCCAGAGATATCTTAATCATTGTAAAATTTTGAAGTTTATGATAAATGTTGTGACAGAGAGCACTGAAAATCAACATTTAATTTGATTATTTGTTTGAACAGTTGATAGAAAGTTTCTTGCTTCTTACATTAACTATGCAGTTGATTTAATATGTATTAGGATCAGGACAATCTGTTCTTCTTAAAATGCTTTGTGAACATTAACATCTGACACTTGAATATGAGCTTTACAGACCATGAGAAAAACTATACTAAATACAAGTCTAAGGAGGATCTTTCCTTTCAACAGAAATGAATACTAAATAAGATTAATGCTAGTCAAAGTTATTAATATGTTTTCTAATTTCAGTATTGCTTTCCCTTTTATAGAAGACTTCTCTTTGAGAATTCTCTATGAGAATTTTTTTCCTCTGATGTGTAAGTGGAATAAACATTTAGGAGCAAACATCACCAAATTATTTCTCAAAAGGATCATGGAGAGGAGGAAGCAGGTCATTGGTCCTGTAAGTTATTCATTCCCAAATGAGATCCCTCCACTTTATCAGGAGGACTGCTAACTGCTGCAGTGTTCTTCTGGCAGGAGATCGATATTTGAAAGAATCACATCCACACCTCAGCTCTCCATCTGGACTCTCAAAAGAATTATGAATACAATATGTAGAAGTTGCCAAGCTACTAGTTTTTCTAAAGAACTATGCAATAAAATCAGAGGAGAAAAGTTCATGTCTTAAGATGAAGGTAGTCGTTATTAGACATGGGCATTTACAGCATTATGAAAAGAAAAAAAACCACGAACAACCCATTCATCTGTTCACGAACAAGCCGTTCGTGAGGTCCCATTCTAAATGAACAAGTGGTCGTTGCAAACCTTGTTCGTTGCCTTCATCAGCCGTTCGTCAAACCAGACAGTCTGGCACTTGCAATCAATTCCCTTGGCAACCGGAGGCAGGGACTGAACTCTGTCTGAACTCCTTCTGGCTTTCCTTCTGGCTTTAACCCTTCAAAGTACTTCCAGCAGAGAGTCCCGTTTTTGCCACTGTGAAGAGAAAATGACAGCAAAGGGGGGGGACCAATGCATCATACTTTTCCTGGGGTGCAATCTCTCTGAAGCTTGGGGGGTCTTTGGAGGACAATGAGGACTGTGTCCCCTGCAAATTTGGTGGGTATTGAACATTGGGAAGGTCAGTTTATGGGGTGTTTAAAGGGCCCCGCCCCTTGCACGTGGCAGGAAAGGGCCCTTTAAACTATCAGCTGGCCGGTGGCGGAGGGGGATCCCCCCTGCCACCTGTCAGCTGATAGTTTAAAGGGATCTTTAAAGGGCCACAAACAACTAAAATGTTTGTGAACAGGGTCATGTTCGTTACTGTTCGTTGTTCGTGGATGGCAACGAACAACGAACAGCTTGTTCTGGGTTTTTTTCCCATTTGTGCCCATGTCTAGTCATTATCCTGTTAGTCTACCTGTGAATATTTGCCATCGTCAGAGTTCTAGCTTAGGATTTTTATTTTATTTTTTATTTACATTATTTGTAGTCTGCCTTTCTCACTGAGACTCAAGGGAAATTACACAGTGTTAATATCATCCATGGCTGGAACATTAAACAATAAATAATGTATTGATCATAGAACTGAAAAACCAGAAATTCAAATACAGGACTAAAACAATGCTGAAACAAAGCTTAAACAATCTGACATGACGTATTAAACAATCTAGAAACTACCCTGTAGGAGCATACCTACAGCAACAGACAGCACGCAGTAGTATAGTCTATAGTCCCTATCTCTTTAACTGATTATTTCGCTGAACTGTTTCATTACAGGATAGCCCTATTGTCTGTGTAAAAAAGCTTTCCTGAGTAATTCAGTTTTGCATGATTTACGGAAAGTTAGGAGAGTGGGAGCCTTCTTCAGGCAGGCCATCCACAACAAAGAATGCACATGTACAGGCAGATGTTTATTTTGCCGATTTGCAAGGTGGCATCTACAGAAGGCCCTGTTTAGATTATCAAAGCTGCTGTGGCAGAGCATAGGGAGAGAGGTGATTCTGTAGATAAGAGCAACCAAGGCCATCAAGAGCTTTGTATGAAGAAAATGTGTATGAAGAAAATGAAAAGAAAATGTATATCTTCCTAATGGAAATGAAAGAAAATGATGGGGTGGAGAAATGTAAAAGACTATGGATACAGAATTTAGGTAATGATATTGACCAAGTACAGTGGAATAAGATATGGAAAGTAAATGTTAAAATAACTAAATCTGCTGTGTTTAAAGAGAATTTATATAAGATGTTCCATAGATGGTATCTAACGCCAGTTAGACTGGCTAAAATGTTTAAAAATATGTCAAATAAGTGTTGGAAATGTAAAGAAGGTATAGGGACATTTTTCCACATGTGGTGGTCCTACAAAGAAGTGCATAGATATTGGATAATGGTACATAAGTTATTACAAAATATCTTACAGATAACAATTCCTTTGAAACCAGAATTTTTTCTATTAAACTGTATGTCGGATATAAAGAGAGAGCAAGAACACTTAGTGATCCATATAGTAACAGCGGCTAGAATCTTATTAGCAACCTATTGGAAACAACAAAGAATCCCCCAGCAAGAAGAATTAATAACAAAGGTAATGGAGACGGCGGAAATGGATAAATTAACATTGTTAATGAAAGGGCAAATGGAAGAAGTCTTCTCTGTACCATGGGATCCCTTCTACAAATGGATGACGATTAACTATAATTGGTAAACATAAATATGATACTAATATTAACTGTATAATGACATAATAGAACTCACAATTGATGTAATAAGATGGAATATAAGAGAAAGAAATAGATAATAGATATCGACAAGTAAAATGATAACTTTATCATGTTTGTATATATATGTGTTGGAAAACAATAAAAAATATTATTTAAAAAAAGAGCTTTGTATGTAATAGCCAAAACCTTGAATTGAGTCCCGTAACTGATGGGTAGCCAGTGGAGTGACTGCAGAATGGGAGTAACATGAATTCTACACCTAGCTACATCTAGCTCCTAATAATAATAAGCTGCTAGTATGCTTCTACTTGATAAATTGTGGGCAGCTAGTCAGCCATGCCTATGACTAACATTCCAGTAATTTTCCGAATCCAGTCGGGTTGGAATCCATTCTGCCTACCGAGACAGCATGTCTTGTGCTCAGGGAACATTAGGAGAAGGGTTTATGATATAATATTGGAAGAAGGGAGCCTGGACTGTTGAAAGCTTATACCCTGAAAATCTTATTGGTCTCTAAAGTGCCACTGGATGCTGATCTTACAGCAGAATAAATTGTTTACTTTAATTGATGCATGCAAAAAGTCCAGGGTCTACAGCCCAGCCCCCGGACTAACCTGGAGAGGAGGACAGGAGACCCCCCGGGAGACAGTGGCCCAGCTGCCTCAGCAGACAGCCAGAACCAGATCCAGCTGGCCACAGGGGGGAAGGGAAGAGACACCCAAGCCTCAGAAGGTAAGAAGGGGCAGGTGGAGGCCAGCCAACCCCACCCTTCAGTGGGAGTCCAGGGGACCAGGTAGGGAGACTGGGGGGCAACCCAGAGGGGGCTAGAGCAGAAGGAGAGGGCCAAGACAGTGGGAACAGGCAGCCACCAGCGGGCCAAGCTGAAGCCTTACCAGACAGGGAAGAGAAGCAGCCTCAGCAGATCAGAGCCATGCCCCAGCCTGCAGCCCAGCTGGAAAGCAGTAACCTAGCCCAGGGGATGCTAGAAGCTAAGCAGCTCCAGGTGGGGCTGCCTGAGGCATTCTGTGGGAGGAGATGGAGAGCCCACCAGGGAGGCTCAGCTGTGCCTACCTTCAGCTGTCAGCTCAGCCAGGGAGTCTGGGCAGCCCGCCAACAAGGCACAGGTGGACTGGCCCAGTGCTTCCAGCCAAACGAGCACAGGTGCAGCTGCCTAGGCCAGCTAGGGCCATGAGTGGAAGGCAGCAGGAAGGCGTGGTTGGCAGGTGGAGCCTGGCTAGGCTGAAGGGATAAAAGGGAAGCCCACCCACAGGGCAGGATGGGTTGAGTAGGAGCAATGGAGTGGAGTTGGAGCGGAGGCAAGGAGGAGAGTCAATGAAGGAGGAGATGGTGGAGATCAAAGGAGGTAACTGGCACAGGTTGAGCAGGCCAGCAAGTGGACTGAGAGGGAGTCTGGGTGAGGTATACCACCCTTCCTTCCACAGAGCAGGGTCCTGCAGCATCCCTGGCCCCACTTTGATGTCAGGGCCGGTCAGACGGGTGCCCTGCCCAGCGGCGGCCACCACAAGCCCTGACACAAAAACATATTACTGATCAAGTTGTGTTCTAAAATTTATCACATTTTGATAACTCCCAGGACCAAGTCTTACATGTTATTCCTTTATCTTTGAATATTTTGAATTGCAAATTGTTGTGAGAGAGATGGTATAAATGCAAAATCAGGCACAGTCCAACCAATGTTGAGCATTCGTAAAATCCATTGATTTCATTCAAAGAATATTGGAGCATATACTTCATTTTGCATTGAAATTAATGGAATGAACTTTCCCAGGAATGAGCACACAGTTACCAATGTATGCTGCCTGTTTAATACGCCAGCTTCATTCTGAGCACTGCTAAGGGTTTCTTATTCTGTAAGAAGTCTGGGCTTGGAGAATGGCAGTTCCAGTGTTCTTTTTGTCATTAGTAAGACTTTCAGTCATTTGTCATAGTTGGTGGCATTATTGTATTTCATTCTTCATGAATACTTCTGTCAAATACCAATTGAATTTTTGTCATCTTATCTGCGTAATTAATTGCCTTGGCTGCTGTTATGGATCCTTTGCTCTTATCCATTTCAAAGCTAATAGTTCACTTCGGGTTTGACCTGCAAATGTGAGTGCTCATTTTGTTTTAATCTTCCCTTTCCCCTTTGCTCTGATAGCTGTCTTGACATTCAGGGATGTATGGAGAGGCAGAATGAGAGCTAGATCTCTAGAGAGATGATTAGCTTTACCTTTTGTTTCTGTGATATTAATTCATGCTTCTCAGGTAGAACAGTTAGGTTAAAGTCATTCATCTGCAAAGTTTTCCAGCAAGAAGGAGCACAGCTGTTTTCAGGCATACAAGAGCTTCCCTTCAATATTTTCAAAGCAGTGTTACTACTTCAGCTGGAAGCACAACTTGAAAGCTGGGCTTTTAATGAACAAATCTCTGTGAGTGGTTGACAGAATTAAACTTAGCTCTGTTAGTCTTTTGTATCCTGCTTGATTTTGGACACCTGGAACCTTCTTAAAGAAACATCGCTGTGTTGCTTTGGTACGGATCTACTTAATTCCTGATGCTACATAATTTGAATAGTTCTGTTTTGTTCATCCCCAAACAGTTTGGGGAGAACAAGTGTGATGTAGTGCTTAGACTAGTATCTGGTAGTCCCAGGTTTGAGTCCTTGCTCTGCCATGGAGGCTTGCTGGGTGACTTTGAGCCAGTCACACACACTCAGCCTAACCTACCTCACAGGGTTGTTGTGATGATAAAATGGAGGTGAAGAGAATGGTTTAAGCTGCTTTGGGTCTTCATTGGAGAGAAAAGTAAGGTATAAATGAATGAATAAATAAACTAACACTTGGAATAGGTACTTTCAGTAATGTGTGTTCTGACCTTGAGAGTTCACTTGAGTTCCTGACAGAAGCACATACTGTCAGTGTTTTGAACACAGTGACATATGATACAGAATGAGATTGTAAAAGAAATGCTAAAAAAATAGTCATAATACAAAGCAACTTACAATCTTCTCCTCCTCCTCGGTTTTATCCTCACAACACCACTGAGGTGATACTGAGAGAGAGAGTGACTGGCTAAAGTCACCCTTGAGCTTCTGTAAGGTGATTTGAACTCAGTTTTTCTAGATCCTAATATGACACTCTAATCATTACATCAGACTTACTAAATAATCATAATCTATTTATATACCTCCCTTCAGGACAACTTAATGCCACACTCAGAGCGATTTACAAAGTGTGCTATTATTATCCTCATAAAAATCACCCTGTGAGGAGGGTGAGGCTGAGAGAGCTCTGAGAGAGCTGCGACTGATCCAAGGTCACCCAGCTGGCTTCAGTGGAGCAGTGGGAAATCAAACCCCGTTCTCCAAATTAGATTCCTGCTGCTCTTAACCACTATACAAAACTGGCTCCCTGTTAAAGCAAATGTGTGAGGGATGGGTGGGTGGTGGGTCGGCAGAACACTTTTTAAAATAATAACTTTTTTAAAAAAGGGAGCAAATAAACACTTCTCCAAAAAACATGCCAACCCAAAAATGTAAAATTATTTTAAGAATGTTTCACTCCTTCCAACACCCACCTTCCCCCAGAAGCTTGGCTTCTACCTGGAATCCCTGTTGTAATTTACCAATGTCTGGCTTTGTACCTCCATGGGAAAAAAGGCAACGGGAAGGGGAAGTGCAGGACGTACATCACTGGAAGCCTTATCTAGAGCAGGAAGCCTTATCTAGGGAAGCCTTATCTCACCAGCTATCTGGTGAGATTGCTGCCAGTGACCTTCTTTCTACAGCTGATGCTGACAGAACTCTCAATTTTACATGTGGCTGTTCCATGCACTTCACTTCCAAAGCCACACAGCGGGAATGACATTGCACCAAACCATGAGTCATTTTAGAACCCTATGGGATATAAAAGGTCAGGGATCCCCAGTCCTACTTTTATCTAAAGAAAGGAGCTTTGACTCTCAAAAACTTATACCCTGGAAGTCTTATTGGTCTCTAAGGTGCTACTGGACTTGAATCTTGCTGTGCTACTGTAGACCAACACAGCTACCCACCTGAAACTTTGAGAAAAGAACAATCTTATTCAGAGTGTTCATGAAGGCAGCTTGTAATCAGTGATTCAAGAGGGGTTAACCCATTACTGTTCCTGAGGCATTTTCATTGGACACCCCTTCTGCAATTGGCCGCTGTGCTGGGAATAGAATATGGAGTATTTGCCAATTGGCCGCTGTGCGGATGAAACTGTGGAGTCCTGGCTAATTAGTAACATTTGTGTAGTGCTTTAGAGCATTCATAGCACTTCATGCTCATCATTGCAGTAGTTCTTTTCACCATGTAAAGTAGATCAGTATTTTTATCCCCTTGTTGTACATGTGAGAGTGTCAGAGGAGTAAAGACTGAGAGAAGTAGTTGTAGTGGTTTCTATTGTATTTGTGGTGAAGATGAGATAGAACTTTTGGGAGTTCACCTCATTCACTATACTACTCCAGTACTCTACTTTAGGAAGAGTGGAGGAGATGCAGTCCCATCATTGATGCATTTACCTGCTCAATTTCTCTCTCTTTTTTTTTTAATGAAATTTTTATTGGAATTAGAATCATTTAATTTCACATTACAATCATTTCCCGTTTCCCAATTTCTAACCCCCTCCCTTTCCCCCCTTTTTTGTAGACTTCCAACAGTTTTCCAACCCTTTGTCCCTTTTCCCTTACTCATTTTAAATTCATCTATCTAACAAACATATATTTTCCCTTTAATCTAAGCAATAATTCTTTAACTATTTTTGACACTCTGTACCCTGTCTTTAAGTCCCTTCTTCCGTATTAGACAAACAATTTGTCCCTTTTTTCATAATTTCATAATTTCCTGGTTTCAAATATTTCTATAAACCATATATCATATAGACCATATAATCCATACATTCATATAAGTCAACCAATTTAACTTATATTCTGTATATTACTTTTTCTATATATCTTGTCTTCATTCTACTTTAGTTATATTTAATTATATTATTAATTCCCTCTTTCATTAATTATACATCTATATAACTATCATCAAAAGTTATCAATCAATTTGATACATATATTTCTTCAGGTAGACTTATTCAGTTTAACATGTTAGACGTTTATACCAAAACCAACATTAATTAGTCGGTCCTTATAGTTAGTTATTTTCTATCCATATTCTATATATTTTTCTATATAACAATCTAACAAGATAACTGCTTAGACATTTTCATTTCTCTCTCTACCCTCCGGTAAAGTCACCCCCCTCTACATTTTGTCATGTTTCAATAGTTCTCAAACTGCCACAGTTCTCCTCCCACCTCCCATTTCTTCAACACATATTGCTTCAGCTTCTCCCAATCTGTGTTAAACTGTCCTGAGTCCAGATTTCTCAGTTTTCTTGTCATTTTGTCCATTTCAGCCATATACAGCAATTTGTAAGTCCAGTCCTCAATAGTTGGCACTTCTTGTACTTTCCATTTTTGCGCATACAAAAGTCTGGCCGCTGCTGTCATGTAAAATAGCAATGTTCTATATTGAGCTGGAATGTTCTCCATTCCCAGGTTCAGTAGCAGGAGTTCTGGATTCTTATTGATTTGAAATTGTAGAATCTCACTTATTACTTTTATTATTTCTCCCCAGTACTGCCTAGCTACCTCACACGTCCACCACATATGGTACAGAGAGCCCTCATGTTTTTTACATTTCCAGCATTTATTAGAAATGTTCGAATTCCCTAGCGCAATCTTCTTTGGTGTCATGTACCAACGATAGATCATTTTGTAAATGTTCTCTTTAATATTAGTACACGTTGTAGTCTTCATTGTGTTTTTCCACAAGTGTTCCCATGCCTCCATTGTTATTTCTTTGTTAAAATTTATGGCCCACTTCACCATTTGTACTTTGACTATTTCATCTTCAGTATACCATTTCAACAGTACTTGATATACCTTGGAAATTTCCTTCTTATCCTCTTTTAAAAGTGTCTGCTCTAGTTCCGAGTTCTCTGTTCTTATGCCTCCCTTTGCACAGTCTGAATTGTAAAGATCTCTGATCTGCCTATACTGAAACCAATCATAGTTAGGTGATAACTCGTCCTGTGTCTTTATTTTAAGTTTGGAAGATTCTATTCGGGTTATCTCCTTATATGTTAAACACTGTTGCTCAGTATCGACAGCTCTCGGATCTATTACTTCATATGGAACCACCCACATGGGGGTTCCTTCTTGTAGAAAGTCTCTGTACTTCTTCCAAGTTGCAAATAGGCTTTTCCGTATGTAATGATGTAAGAACATAGAGTTCACTTTTACTTTATCGTACCATAGGTATGCATGCCATCCAAATATTTTTTTATATCCCTCTAGGGCCAATAATTTCTTATTCTTCAGCATCATCCAGTCTTTCAGCCACACTAGGCAGATTGCATCATAGTAAAGTCTTAGATTGGGCAGTTGCATTCCGCCTCTTTCCTTTGCATCTTGTAAAACTTTCATTTTCACTCGAGGCTTCTTGCCTGCCCAAACAAAGTCTGATATTTTCCTCTGCCATTTTTCAAACTGCTTAGAGTCTCGGATAATTGGTATTGTCTGTAACAAAAACATTACTCTTGGTAACACGTTCATCTTAACTGCTGCAATCCTTCCCAGCCATGACAAATTCAATCTATTCCATTTGATCAAATCTTGCTCAATCTGAGTCCATAATTTTTCATAGTTGTTTTTGAATAGATCTATATTCTTTGCAGTCAGTTCAACTCCCAAATATTTCACCTTAGTTGTTACTTCACAGTCCGTTATTTCCATTAACAGTTGTTGTTTTTGCTTAGTCATATTTTTACATAATATCTTTGACTTCTTTTTATTAATATAAAACCCTGCCAAATCTCCGAACTCCTTGATCTTCTCTATCACTTTTGGCATATTCTCCATTGGGTCTTCCACAATTAACATTATATCATCCGCAAATGCTCTGACCTTATAAGAAAAGTCTTTTATTTTTATTCCACGGATTTCTTCATCTTGTCGTATTTGTATCATCAGTATCTCCAATACCAAAATGAATAACAGCGGAGACAACGGGCAACCTTGTCTTGTTCCTTTACTTATAGTCAATTTCTTAGTAGTCTCATCATTCACCACAATTGCTGCATTCTGGTCTCTGTAGATTTCTTTAACTGCTCTTATGAATCTTTCTCCCATTTGTAGCTTTTCCATAGTGGCAAACATAAAGTCCCAGTTCAAATTGTCAAAAGCTTTTTCAGCATCAACAAAGAAGAAACCAACCTCTTTATCACAACGCTTATCATAATACTCAATAGCATTGATCACTGTCCTTAAATTATCTCTGATTTGTCTACCAGGTAAAAAACCTGCTTGTTCCTCCTCAATGACTTCCGAAAGCCATCCCTTCACTCTCTCTGCCAGTATCTTCGCAAAAATTTTATAGTCATTGTTAAGTAAGGATATGGGTCTGTAATTTTTCACATTAGTCAGATCTTGGCCCTCTTTGGGGATCAATGAAATGTTAGCTTCCTTCCAGGTATCTGGAATCCGTTGATCCTTTAATACTCCATTGATCACTTCTTTTAGGAATGGTACCAGTTCATTGGCCATTGTCTTATAAAATTTAGCTGTAAGTCCGTCTGGCCCTGGCGCCTTTCCCAAATTTGTTGATTGTATTGCCATTTTTATTTCCTCATCCGTTACTTCGTTGTTCAATCTGTCTCTCCACGCTTCCGAGATTGCTGGGAGCTTCATTTTCTCCAAATATGTCGCTATTGATTCTTTATTCACCTCTTTCTTATTGTACAATTTAGCATAAAATTTATAAAAGGCTCTACTAATGGATGTCTGTTCCAAATACGTTTTGTTATCTTCACATATTTTATTTATTGTTTTCTTCTCCTTTCTCTTTTTCAATTGCCATGCCAAATATTTCGCAGGTTTATTTGCCCCTTCAAACCCTTTTTGGTTCAGTCTTTTAAGATTCCACTCCAATTCTTTATTATTCATTGCTGTCAGCTGTTCTTGTAATATTTTAATATCCTGATAAATTTTCTTTTTCCCTGGTCTTTTCTTTAACTGTATTTCTTTGGCTTTTATTTTCTCCATAATCTCCTGTCTCTTCTCCTCTTTCTTTTTTCTGACTCTTCCATTTAAGTCCATTAGTATGCCCCTAATTACCACCTTGTAAGTGTCCCAAACCTTATTGGTTGGTACTTCTTTATTCATGTTGTATTGTATGAAGAACTTTGTCTCTCTTCTCAGCATCTCCATATTCTCTCCCTCTTGAAGTAAGTCCTCATTTATTCTCCATCCTTTCCTTTTGCTCTTTCTCCCCAATTTCCACATAATTGGATTATGATCCGAGCCTACCATCGGCATTATTTCCACTTCCTTAGTCCATAACGCTAAGTCTTTTGTGGCCCAGATCATATCAATTCTCGATAGTGTAAAGTGTCTTGCGGAGTAGAACGTAAATTGTCTGCTTTTCGGGTTTTGTTTTCTCCATACGTCTTCTAAGGTTTCCTGTTGTATCAATTCAAAAAACAGCTTTGGTAACAGTCCTCTCTTCTTTTGTGCAGTTGATGATTTTTTGTCTAATTCCAAATTTGTCACTCCATTGAAGTCTCCAGCAAGTATTATCTGATCATATGAAAGTTCATCTAGTTGCTTCCTTAAATCCTCAAAAAAGCTTTCTTTTGCTCCATTAGGTGCATAAATTCCAACTACCAGCACTCTCTTTAAATTCCATACGCATTCCACTGCTATAAATCTGGCTTCCACATCTTTCATTACAAACTTTGGCTGCAGCTCCTCTTTAATATAAAGCACTACTCCTCTTTTTTTCTTATTAGAGGCCGCTGCAAAATCATTGCCCAATTTTTTTGATTTTAAATACTTTACATCTTGTTTTCGAATATGGGTCTCTTGCAAACATACAATATCACATTTTTGTTTTAATAGCCAGTGAAAAATGCTTTTTCTCTTATTCGGTGAATTAAGTCCATTTACATTCCAAGATAAAACTTTACACTCCATAATCATATTCTTGTTGCTGGTAAGTCCTTTTCATTGTCTCTTATAAATCGCTCCATCTCTCGTTCAGATCTGATGCGTTTTTTGGCCCCTCCAAATTCAAAGGACACTCCTTCTGGTAATTCCCATCTGTATCTGATTTTCATGTCCTTCAAAATCTGGATTAGCGCCTTATATTTTTTCCGGTCCAATAACACCGATCTGGGTAATTCCTTCATAATGATAATCGTCTTGCCATCAATCTCCAATGGATCTTGAAACTGTTTAGTCACAATCTTCTCTTTCATATTTCGGGTCGTAAATTGCACAATCACATCTCTTGGTAATTTCCTCTGGGTTGCAATTCTTGAATTTACACGATATACCACGTCCAGGATAGCCACAACTTCCTCCTCCTCCTTCCCCAGGTATTCAGCTAACACCTCAGTCATCTGTTCTTGCGCTGTCTTTCCTTCCACTTCCGGCAAGCCGCGAAATCTTAGCTGCTTCTCCATGTGTTTACTTTCCGCAACCGCCATTCTCCCCCTCATCAGCCTCATCTCTGTTTGTTGCGTGTCAGCCAAATTCTCCACCGCGCCTTCTACTGCTTTAACTCTCTGCTGCGTTCCTTGCAGTTCATTTTGCATTGTTTCCATACCTTTCTTTACTTCTGACAGCTCACTTTTCACTGTCTGTTTAACCTCTTTAATCAGCTCCGGTTTCATGTCCTTAAGTTCTTTAATCACTTCTAAAAGTTTTTTGTCTAAGTTCTCTATTGCCGATTGCCACTCTTTTTTCGACATCGTGGGGCTTGCCTTAGCTCGCTCCCACGAGTCCGCCCTCTTCCTTAACTCCGTGGCGTAAAGTTTAGTGTCTTTTTGATTTTTAATTTAAATGTCTCAGTCTTTTTGCAAAGAAAAAACTTTTAAAAAGTCCAAAATGTCGGGCGACTTTTCTCTATGGTTCCTCTATGGTTTTTGTAATCCAAAATGGCTTACTTCCTCTTCCGCTGAAGCCGCGGCTTTTCCCCTTTCAAAAATGGCGATTCCCTTCTTCCTGCCCTCCGGCAGGGGCCGCTTCTCTCCAGCAACTCTATTGTTATTACGTACTTCCTGTCTCCCGACTTCCCACAGTACCTCTCGCGATGGTAAAATTTTCTCACAGCTCCATAACCGCAAGTATTCAAAACAATAGTCCAGATTCTTTAATAACTTCTTTAAACTTAGTCTTTTTTCTATTTCGACTCTTGCCGAGTCTTCTCCTCCTTATAATTAGCCTGTTGCAGTTTTAAAATCTACTTTTAATCTTCTTTACTTTTAACAATCTGTCCCGTATCAGAAGATAGTGATCTTTACCTTCCCATTCACTTTCCGTGGGTTGTAATCGCTGTTTCAATCTTCGTTTCTCCTCCACTCCTCTTTCCCCTGTTGAAGCTTGGGTACGTAGGTCTTATGCCAACCGCATTGGCCCCGATACTGCCGCAGAGATCACAGCCGACCTGTCACAGGGTGGGACCTCAAGGGTCGTGAGGGGGCCCGTCGCGTAGAGCCCCCCCTCGCCCGAGATCAACGCGCCCTGAGGTCTTGAGCGTTCTTTGCCTGCTCTCCGCCTGAGAGCAGTCGGCCGCGGGCTATTTTGCCCCCGCCGGCCGCTTAAAACGGCAGTCCGGTCAGCTCCGCAGTTGGAGCTGCGTCAGACCTCCATAAATCCCAAACCGGAAGTCCTACCTGCTCAATTTCTCTATGTGATCTGATTAGACCTTCAGGTATACAAAGCAAGCTGCTCTCTTCTCTTGCAACCCCAGCCGGAAGAAAGAGACAGACACAGGCTTGGAATAAAGGGCCATTTATTAAATTGACCATAAGATAAAGCACGGCAAGAGCTAACTAAGTAGTACAGGTCAAGCCCTGGGGTCAGCTCCCTGACCACCGCCTTGCCTGTCTGGGTGAGCCCCAATGCCCCGGGTGTAGGCCATCTCACGAATAACTGCAACTCGGCCATCTAGGCCATGGGATCCCCACTCAAGCACCTGTTGTGCCCCAGCCGTCTAGCATGAGGTTAGGCCTTGTGCCAGGGGATCCCCTCAGGCGTCTGCCCCCCCGACGGTAGCCGCCACAAGCATACCGCCCTAATGGCAAACCCTGTTACCCAACCTTGGGGAATGCCACAGGGGCTCACCGGCCCGCACCCTATTCCCAAAATCTCCTGCCACTGCAAGGGTCAAGCCTCTGTTTAGACCCTCGCGCCCCACAAGTGGCCTAGAGCCACCAGAAGCCCTTGCCGCAGGTCATCTAGGAATATATCATTGCCCTCAGGTGACAGATGGACACCATCTCCTCTGTAGAGGTGGGCAAATTCGGCCCTAATCTTGGGGTGTGGCAGATAAATTCCCAAGCCTTGCCCCGAAGACCTCTTAATGGCGTGGTTGGCCTTGCGTCGGGCCCTCTCTATTGCCCTGGGATCTAAGGCCTCCCGCCAAACCTGTCGTTGTACCGTCTCAGACCATACTATAAGCACGCCCGGCCATCAGCTGCTTACATATCTCAGGTCCTCAGCTACCTGCATCGACAGGGCCTTGCCCTGTACCAGCCCAAGGTCATTACCACCCAGGTGAATGACCGCAATGTGCGGGGGATGCTCCGTCTGTCCCCTAAACAGGAGGGACAGCAGGCCAGGCCATCTGAGGCCACGCCAGCCCTGCCACTCCATCGTGGCCACAGCGCTCAAACCCAGCTTGCTCTTGGCTCTTGGCTTGTTTGGCCGCCCAGAATACCATGCTGTAGCCACAAATCAGGATTCTCTTCCTCGCTTGGCCCGTCATGGCACCTGAGGAAAGAGCAATTAGTTCGCCATTTAAAACTGATGCAGGGGCCGAACATAGGACCGAAACGCCCTTGACCGCCACCTGCCCACTCTCTGAATCGCCTGCTGAGGGTACCCCATAGCAGCTGCTGTGGAGGCCGCACCAATCCGGAAGGAGTGGGTTCCGAATTTGACCCCCGACAAGCCCATTGACTTAAGCGCCCTCTCTGTCACAGCCCAAAATTGATATTTAGTCAAAGGGGCTTGATCTTCGTGGCGAAATAAGACCCCCTGGTCATCCCCACGAAGCGTGACATACTCCCTGGGGGCCTTAACAGGGCACAGCTCCTGCTCAGCACAGGGGCCGAAAAGCAAGGTGGCCCCCCGCTGTCGCTGGTCTGTCTTGGACCTTCTAATCCCAATGGAGACTTTGTCCCCGACAAATTTAATGTCTTGGGTGGTTAAGGCCTGGCCAGACGCGTCCGTATGCGATGAGGCCACCAGCTCACTGACTCGCAGGCCCCCAAAAATGCTGCTAAGGCAGCAGCGTGAAAAAGCTTCCGTTCAAACACGGACGAGCAGACTTCTGTCCACGTGGACCCCAGCCCCCTCAGCACTGATGGGGAGATGGACTGCCTCGGGTCACTTGGCGTTTTAATTTCCCTGGCCCAGTCTTCCAGCACCTTTCGAATCCTGAAGACACCTGTGAACTCAGGTAAGCCACGTGCTTTGCTGGCAAAGGCTAAAGCGGCCAGCTGACCCCTGATGGACTTCACAGCAAGGCCCCGCCCCCGCTGCACTACACAAAAGTGCATCAGATGCTCAGGCAGGATGGGCCACGACTGCTGAAGCCCCGCCAATGCCCTAAACTGGTAAAGCTGCCCTACCATACGGTCATAGGCCCTGCGTGTACTGGGGGCAATGGACAGCTGGATTGCTCTATTTCTGCCGTCCAAGTTCCCATAGCTCCTGGGGCATCCTCGCTGGTTGCCTGTCGGCCCAGGGGGGCAAGCTGCCAGAATCGTTCCATCTGTTGGCGAGACAAAGCATCTGCCACACCATTATTAACACCTGGAACGTGTCTGGCCCTAAACAAAATGTTCATCTGCAAACATTTCAATGTAAAGGCCCTTACCAGCCTCATTACCCTGGGGGATCTAGATGCCATGGTGTTGACCACATGCACTACAGCCAAGTTGTCGCACCAAAAGTGGACAGCTTAGTTTGCCAAATGTGATCCCCAAGGCCACACGGCCACTAACAAGGGAAAGAACTCCAAAAACGTAAGGTCTCTGGACAATCCCTGGGCTACCCAATCTGCAGGCCATTGGTCAGCACACCAATGCCCCCTGAAAAAGACTCCAAAGCCAGTAGACCCGGAGGCATCCGAGGTGACCTGGAGTTCTGCTTCTAACAGCAGATCCTCCCTCCAGAAGGTCACCCCATTAAAGGAGGCATGGAATTCCTTCCACACTAATAAATCCTCCCGCATACCTTTGGTAATTCGCAAGCGATGATGGGGCAACCGCAAGTTCCCCATAGCATCACACAGCCACCTGAGGTAAGCCCTCCCATGTGCAACTGCCTTACAGGCAAAGTTTAAATGGCCTACTAATTGCTGCAACTCAAGGAGAGATACCTTGTCTCTGCTCAAGCAGTCCTCCAACCTGGCTCTAACACCTTCTCCAGTGGCAACCTCAAGGTCTGTTGAACCATGTCCAGTTCAATGCCTAAAAACGTCAGGCCCGGCACTGGTCTCTCAGTCTTCTCATGAGCCAGGGGAACCCCTAGTTCCTCAGCGAGCTCCATGAAGCCTGCCAGTAGCCTGGCACACTGCCCAGTGCCAGCAGGCCCAGACACCATGAAGTCATCGGTGTCCGGGCAGGCACAGTGGCAACGCAGCTCCCATTCCAAAAAGGAACTGAAGCGCTTGAAAGCAGAGCAAGATATGGAACACCCCATGGGAAGGGCCCTGTCCATATAAAACTTGCCCTCAAATGCAAAACCCAGAAGATCAAAGTCTTCTCGGTGAACAGGGAGCAGGCGAAAGGCGGACTTGATATCGCACTTTGCCATTTCAGCTCCCACCCCACACCAGCGCACCACCTTGACCGCTTGGTCAAAGGAAGTGTAGTGCACCGTCAGGGATGACATCTTTCACCGATCCCCCTTTGGGGAAAGACAGGTGGTGAATGAGGCAAAACTCTCCCAGCGCCTTTTTTGGCACCACCCCCAAAGGAGAGACCCTCAGGGACGGGACAGGAGGGGCATCAAAGGGGCCTAAGACCCTGCCTTCAGCACACTCCTTTAAAATCTTGTGGCGGACCACATCTTCCATGTCAGCCACTGACCTAAGGTTGGCTGCCATGAAAGGTGTCCTGGGACCCTGAAAAGGGATCCTAAAAGCAAACTTAAAACCTAAACGCAAATACTCAGTGTCCACGCGCCTTGGGTATGCTTGAAGCAACCGCTCAAGTACCCTCAACCTTACCGGACTGGGCCCCTTTACCAGGCCCCTGCTGCTGACCCCCGCCACCCCCAAAACGCTTTCCACCCTGACCTCCCTGTCATCCCCTGGGACAGGCAGAATGTGCTTGTGGTCCAGTGCAGTTAGGGCACTCGTGCCTAAATTTGCACGCCCTTCTATTGCACACACCCCTGGATGTAAAGTCCCAACAGAGCAGCCATGATTGAACCTGCTGCCCCGCGGGGGTGCGGGAACCTGAACCCTGAGTGGGCCGAATAATCGTATGACCGCTATCAGTCCTGTCCCCAATGGTGGACTTAGAGGGGGCCATAATCTGTACCCAAAGTTGGATAAGTATTTGGTCCCAGGGGAGGCCCCGGGTCAAAGCCTCACACATGCGGAACTCTTCATCATAACGAAGCCAAGCCAGCCCCTCAAAATCAGTATACCACCTATATATTATGTTCATGTATTGAAAAAGGGGGGGCCCTGTGTGGCTGTGCCCTGGCCAGGACCCCAGCATAAACCAAGAACCCAGGCAACCAATGAACCCAGGTCCTGTCAATCCACCGGCGGCGTATCTTTTCCTTGTCCC
This sequence comes from Eublepharis macularius, assembly GCF_028583425.1. Taxonomy (NCBI): domain Eukaryota; kingdom Metazoa; phylum Chordata; class Lepidosauria; order Squamata; family Eublepharidae; genus Eublepharis; species Eublepharis macularius. The sequence continues at coordinate 74,738,053 of NC_072797.1, forward strand.
TATCATCAAGATCGTCCTTATCCTTCTTCTCCAGTTCCCTGAAGAGAAGGGTAAAGACGTCCACGTACTCGCCACTTATTATTTTCTCCCGAGTGGCCTGCGTCAGATGATTGCCTAATGGCAAAGCAGTATCCCCAGGGGGCAATGCCCTGTAAGGGACCATGCCATATCCCTGGGCTGCGTAAGGGGCTAACCCAGGCTGATTAACATACCCTAAGGCCATCCGGCCACCCCAAGCAGGAAAGATTGCCCGTCCCAACCGGCTGCACTGCCCGCAGAAGGCAGGACTGAAGCCTGCTGCTGGTGCAATGTGCCACCGGCTTGGTTATGCCACACCAATGGGCCTGCAGCAGGCCAACCCTGCAATGGGTAAGCGTTCACAACGGAAGGGGCAGAAACACCAGAGGCAGCAACTTGCCCCCAGGGCCAAGCGGTGCTCTGCTGGGGCAGGGGATCCTTACCCTCGGGTATAGGTGGTTCCACCACGATGGCGACTTGCCTACTGTCAGCCTGCCAGTCCTGTCCACCATCAGCTGCGCCCTCCATCGAGGTCAGATGTTCCAGAGCTCCACCACCATCGCCTGCCGTCACACCCAATATTTGCTCGAGGGCAGAAAGGCGAGAAGCAAAATCCTTGTTAAAACCCACCTTAGCAACCCGCGTGGCTCCCCTGCGCGGCTAAGTGGGCGCCATGGCAGACACTGTGCCCCCTTTTGCCCTCTCGAGATCCAGAAGGCGCTCCATAAGTTCCTGCATGCTTGGGCCTTCATCCTCATCCGAGGACGACAAAGCTGGAGATGGGTTCCTTGGTGCTGGCCTTTTAGCAGGCTGCTTTCCCTTGGACGGATCCCCTCCCTTCTAGGGCGGCATAATTGTTATCCACGCATAGCCCACCGTTAATACGTAATAATATAGGAGACTGTTCACCGCCTAACCACTCTATCAGGCACAACACCCACCCTGCAAGGTAGGACAGCCCAATGAAATTGTAAAATAGCCTGATCAGGAACAGTACTCCAAATCCCCCACTAGATGGCCCCCAGGTCCCTTACCAACAAGGCCCAGCAGGCACAATAATGCGATGGCTCCACTAGGTGGCAGTAGACTCCCCAAAGAAGCCACTAGGCTTCACAAAATGGCCACCAGGCTACCCCAAAATGGCTCACATGCAGCCACCAAATGGCCCCAAAGCTAGCCCAATGTAGGCTCTTGGCCCCCAACCCTTTGATCACGAATGGCCCTGTGGGAACCAGGAGCAGGGCAAACAACCAAGGCCAGGCCACCGCAGGCTAAATTGGAAGGAGGGGGGGGCAGTTGTCCTATGGGGGAGGGGATAACAAGATGACAACCCAGGCAACCAATGCGAATGGGGGGGCAACTCCCCCAACTCCCCTGGGCCTCCCCCAGCCACTCCCCAACCCTCAAGAGTAGTCTTGCTTTAACAGTGCAGCAGGAAAAAGCGCAGACGCGCGCTGCTGGCAAAATGGCCCTGACGGCTGCCAAACTCTGCTGAGGCAGCAGCGAGGGCCGGGGATACGCACCCACAAAAGGCGGCTCCCGAAGCAGGCCGCTTCCGCAGCTGCCAAAAATGGCCCTGCCAACGTCCTCGGGCCGACCGCCGGTCCAGTACTGTCAGCTGTGGCCGAGGCGGAGGCCCACCAGGCTCCTTCTCCGATGCTCGGAAGAGGCACAGGAGAAACCCTCCAGCCTCTCCGAGCATTCTTCACAACTGTGGCTGGGATAGCGGAGCCGATGCACAACGGCTTCCAGCTCCGCCCCCAGCTAAGCCCCGGATGCCCGGGAAGGGAGCCTGTCTCCCTCACCGGGCGGGGCTGCAAAGAGGCGGCTCCCAGTCTGAGCGGCGTTCTGCCGCGGCTGGGAGAGCCGTCTTCTCTCTTCTCCCCTCCCCTCCTCTCCACCAGTCTAATGAAGCTAGAAGCCAAAGCTAGTCCTTATTTTTTCTGTATGTTTCTGCATTGGGCTTTCCTCTAGTTTGGGATGCACATATGTATTCAGTGCGACACTGTACACTGTATACTATAAGTACAGAGGATCAACCACTGGATAAGACAATCTATGTAGTGATCAAGTGTTATCATGTTAAGTCTTGTATGACATTTTGCTGCCTTTTTCAGGGTTTTCTTTGCTGCTGTTTGAGAGCTACCTTTATCAGTTAGAAATTTACCAGAGAGCACTGGGTTTGTTTGTTTTTAAAGCATAAACAATTTATAAGATGAAACCTTAATTAGAATAGTGATTATAACGAGAAAAATGATTAACAGTGTGTAAAAACTACACACACAATTTCACAGCTGTTATATAAATCTTTTATGGAATTAGTATCATCATTAAATTTATGAAACATACTTTAAATCAAGATTTCAATTCTACCTTGATTGGATCAGTCTGAAATAAATATTCTTAAGGACTGCATCACAGTTATGCACATTTATGCACACTTGTGTAAGAGCCATTTGCAGTGCTGTTTCTCGGGGAGATGAACGGTGTAATGCAGTGAGCACATTGTTAAACCCATTGATTTCAATGGGTTTAGACTGAAGTAACTATGCAGAGCTTAGATGTTCTCTACCCAAACAGAGACAGAGTTAGCAGTAGGTGTTCTCTACTCTATCCAATATAAAGGCCAGCTGTGTTCATGGACTTTCCACAAGTGGGAGGAGGGGTTGCACATTTTTTTATTTTACCCTGGTTAAATTACACTTATGAATGCCAGGTCCAGGTTGGGAAATTCCTGGAAATTTGGGGGGGGGGTTGGGGGAGAGGAGTATAATGCCATAGAGTTCACCCTTCAAAGCAGCCATTTTCTCCAGGGGAGACTGGAGAATGGGAGTAAGATAAATGCTGCCTGGAGATCAGTTGTAATTCCGAGAGATCTCCAGCTACCACCTTGAGGCTGGCATCCCTAAATGCAGTCTGAATTGATACTTTCATTGAGTAAACTCCACAACTCCAATATCTCCTTCTTGGGCTAACATCCATTAATTCAAACCAATTGTTTATGTACATTTGGTACTTTTACTCTCTGCTTCAAAGTGTTAAATGGTTACTAACACACAAGAGGACTTGTTCAGATATACCAGGACTGCTAAGGTCTGGGGAAGGGTTTTGTCAAACACTTCTTGGAAATATATAATATTTATTGGCTCACCCTTACCCACATCCTTGCTTGTATTCTTGACGAACTCTTTGTCTGTCTCTCTTTCATTAGTTTGAGATTTAACATTTTATTTACTTTATGCTGTTTCATCAAGAAATATAAGGCCTAACATTAAATAGTCTTTTGCATGAAACAGTTGTGATTATTGAGTCATTCGACCAAGAATGAAGAGGAAGAAACAAGGTTTAAAACTGATTCAATTGTATTTGTAGTTTATTGAATAAAGTTGTATTGATGACAAAATCTTATTGATGCCCTTAATTGTATTTCTATCTTTGTAAGCATGCTAACCATAGTTGCTCACTAATAGATGTTGATGTAATTGTTTATGTTTCTTTTATAACATCATAATCTAAGATGTTCATTTTCTCTGTTCTTTGAAGAACATATTGCATAGCTTTGAAGCTCTGTGATACAGCAAATAATTGAGACCTCAGTTTTCAAAGCATGGTAATGCAAATAAACATGAAGTTTTCAAAAGCCTAGATTGCCTTTATGCTTGTACTTTATGTATTTGAATGCTGATTATGCATGGGACTGAGCAATAGGTAACATGTAATGTCCTCTTTAATATCACTTGCATGGTTACTTAGGTCCATCATAGTGATGGACCCAGGAAACTATGAATGCTGATGTCTTGAATAGTACTGTTAGTTGCAAGTAAGTATATTCAGATCTTTATTAATTCATCTAGTTCTGGGCAACAGTGAAAAGCGTTATGAAAAAAAATTAATTTTCTTCTGTTAATGCAAGCCAAGGAAGTGATTCTTGCTGTTCTGAAGCTCACCTAGTTGTAAATGCCATAGACAAATAGTTGTAACATACTTTTACTGCTTTTAAAAGCAGTAGGCATAATTTTAAAATATGTGCTTGTTGGAGTTTTACTGCCAAAAATTGTATGGTACAAAAGGTAATATTCAAAACCATAAAGAGAAAAACAGTAGTGGGGGAAGGGGGAATTATATTGAAGTTTAATTAAATGGGTGTGTGTGTTTTATTCACTGTTTTAATTAAACCTTTGCTGAAATCAAAGGCAGAGCAGCACAAATGGAACCCTCGAGGTCTGTCAAGCTAGGCTCTTGTCTTTGAGTTAATGAACAATCAGATTTCACTTGTTAAGTCATTAAATGGTGCTCTTTAAATGTCCTCTGGACTCAACACTGGTACTATTTTATTTATTTTTGTGGTGAATGGAATGTATTTGTTCATTCAACTTGAAGCAAGATATATTTCCTTATTTTCTTCTCTCACCTCGTTGAGTGCCCCAAATAAAAGGAAGAAATGTACGGACTGAAACAATACAACTCTTTGTGGAGGAGGGAGTCAAATAATTTCCCAATCTTAGTCTTTCATCAGAAAGCAAGTGGGCAATACATTCATTATAAACCATGTAAGATTCCCCCAAATTATGTGCTGAGTGAATTAGCATAACTCTATTCTACAGCAAAGGCAGGCTCAAGTCTTAGATGAGAAATGTATTCTTCTTCATTTTGGTGCTCTGGTACCTTAAGCTTATTTCTTGTTTTTTCCCCTTTAAAAATAGCATCTCGTTCTTCCTAAAAAGGACACAAAACATCATTTATCTCCCTCAGCCTTTCAGCAAACACCCTGAGAGGTGGTTTAGTATAAGAGACTGTGACAGGTCCAATGAGGTTCCATGGCAGAGTGGGAATTTAAACTCAGTTGTCCCTCCCAAATTCTAGCTCAACACTTTCACCATTATACCATGTTGGCTCTTAAGCTGATACAACTGATACTGAAATTCATTGTGCTGGTGTTAAAAATGAAATGATATCTTTAGACTATGGCAAGCATTTAAACCAACTGTTATTTCCTTTATGTCTGGTCTTTAATTGAGGTTCTTCCCACTGGCATAAATTTTCTAGGTCTGTGCCAGAGGAAACCTGGGTGTTTAGTTCCCTTTTGTAACAAACATATACCTGCAACCCATACAGAGGAAAGCAGCTGCTAGAGAGACTTGCAAAAGAAAAGTAATGGGCAAAAAGCTTAAACAACTATGGACTGCTTCTCTAACATAGATATTTTAGTGCGGATACTGTACTTCAGTGGCTATATTTTTACTTTACTGGCCGCTTCCAGAAGGTGGGGGGGGGGACTGCTGCTTAGCACCATGGCATTTCTGCTATAGGGTGCTGCAGGGTTCTGTCTTGTCCTCCATGCTGTTCAACAGCTCCATGCTATTTAGCAGCTACTGCTGGGAAAGATCATCGGGTTGGAGCAAAGTGCCACCTATATGTGGATGACACCCATCTGTATTTCTTTTTAATAGCAGAGTTGGATGGGTCTGTAGAAGTCCTGAAAAGGTTCCTAGAGATGGTAATGAGGTATAGAAGGGTCAACAAACTGAAGTTGAATCTAGCTTGAGATGCTGTTGGTCAGTGGAGAAACTGCTTGAGGAATGAGGAGTCAGCCTGTCCTAGAGGGGGTTCATAGTTTAGGGGTACTTCTGGAACCTTGCCTACAGTTTGAGGCACAGATGTTCTCAGTGGCGCATAGTGCCTTTTATCAGCTTTGGCTAATATGCCAGCCATTTCTCAAAAAGTGAGATTGGCCATAATGATTGATTGATTGATTTGATTTTTAGCCCGCCCTCCCTGCAAGCGGGCTCAGGGTAGATTACAGTAATATAAATGGTACAAAAATAAAACATTTAAATACATTTACAACCAGAACAGCAATACAAATATAATTCCCCCCTCCATTCATCCCAACCACAGTATAATTGAGAGGGGAGTGGGGGGCACAGCTGATGTCTGTCAGACTATGGAATCCCAGTTATCTAGAGTTCGTCTCCCCCCTTCTGCAAGAACCACAAGGTCTCTTGGTTTCAAAAGGTTTATTGGAAGATTATGCTCAGGATACAGGGGTCCATGATCCAAGGACTTGAGGCCCTTAGCTGAACCAAAGCTTTGTTGAGAATGACACATAAAATGAAAGTAACAACACTTCAAACACCCCTTCCCAGCCTCCCCCCTTAGTCCTGTCTAGAAGGCCTGGGAAGGCGAGGACATCAAGGTCGGCCAGGCTGATAAGAATTCTTCGTTCCCATGGATATAGGCGGCCTGGGTAGCACCTGGGCCTGGAGGGAGAGAGCTAAATAACTACAGATTATAACAGGAGAACATGGCGTAGCTGTGGCTTGAGAACTGACATTCACACAATGTCCTCATTGTAACTTCACATGTAAGGGGGGGCAGATGGTTTTATACCCCCCCCCTGGTGGGAGACCAGTATGGAGGAATTTCTAAACAGCTTAAGACTGGCCTCAGTCGTATGCCTGGTGGACTATGTCTTCTAGGCCCGCCAAAAGGATATAAGGTCTTAGCGGGCCTGGGTGTTCTCCGACAGAGTTCCACCAGGTTGGGGCCAGGGCTGAAAAAGCCCTGGTCCTGGTCAAGGCCAGCCAAGCCTCCCTGGGGCCAGGGACTGCCAGTAGATTTTTATTTGCCAATCTCAGTGCTCATGTTCTGTTTACATCCAGATTGGATTACTGTAATGCCCTTTACATGGGGCTGCTCTTGAAAATAGTCTGGAAACATCAACTCATCCAAAATCTAGCAGCCCAGCTACGGTTGCCAGTCCTCTGCTGGGTGCAGGGGAATCCCCTTCTCCCATCCTCCACTTCCCACTCCAGTTTACCTGGTTGGCGGGGGAAAAGGCGGGGAAATGCTGCTCCTAGGCGGCACGGCATGCTCCTACACACTGCAGTGGGCCGATTTCTGAATGAAACAGGCCCACTTCAGCCTGAAATGGGCCAAAATCAGCCCTCTGCAGGGCACAGGAGCACTATAGGACCTGTTATTCTTCCCTGGCAGCACTTCCGCAGCCTGCTGCAGAGCATGGGAGCCCTCCAAGGGGCTGCACATGGTCTCTGCGATGATGTCACTGCCTAGAAGTGATATTATCGTGTAGCCCTGGGAACACATGCGTGAGGTTGTCTGTTCGATGGATGCCAGGTCTCCCACCTCCTGCTTGGAGGGTAAATGGACCTAGCAATCCTAAGCCCGGCTATTGTCATGCCATTATACAGGGATTGTATCATGCTAATACTGAAAGATCTGCCTTTGCTGCCTATTTCCAGTCCCCATTTGAAATTCTGGTTCTTACCTTTAAAGCCCTAAATGGCTTGGGGCCAGGGTATCTGAAGGACTGCATGCATCCTCTCATACTCTGCACATCCCCCCTCCCAGTTAAAATCTGCCTCACAAACCCTGTTCTTTGTGCCTCTGTATCCAGAGGTGAAGCAAAAAAAGACAGCTTTTTCAATTGTGCTACCTTGTCTGTGGTATGCCCTGAAAAGACAGCATGAAATGTTTCTAAATAAATAAATAATAATTTCCCTCAATCACAATGCTGCTTCACTTAAAAGAAAAGTCACATTTCATGTTAGATAAAAACAAAATTTTCTGTATATCATTTTTGCTAACAATATAGGACAATGGATTGGATCCAGCAGAAAATTTCCATTTTTGCTTGAGTTCTCATTAGAGATGGACACAAACTACATTACGAACCTCAAAAGCCCACAAAAATGGTGATCGCACGATCGTGACCCGGCGGTTCGTGCTTGTCCACGGCCAACGAACCAGCGGTCGGGAGAGGTCTGGTTCTTTGCATTAGGGCGCAGTTCGGGAATCCAGACACGCAGGGACCAGCAATCTATTCCCCTGGCAATGGAGCCAGGGGAATGCCTGAGCTGTCTGCCCTCCTTCTGTCACCCTGGAAACCCGAATGGAAGCCCAGCTTTCCTTGATCAGCAGGGCTTCCTTCAAACCATGGAGCTGCAAAGCAGTTACAAGTTGGGAGAAGACACCCAGGGGAGGAAGGGGGAAGGGGGTGTTCTGTAGCCATGGGCACACAAATCTCATTCCTGCAAACCCTGATAGGCAGCTCTGACGGCCAAACACAGACCTCCTGCGTTGCTGAATAGGTTTCACTTTTTGCGAGCAGTGGAGTGGGACAGAGCTCTTGCTTGCCACTTGCTAGCCTTTGGGGAGAGAGACTGAGAGTACAATTGAGCTTGGCTTTGGTGGATAGGGATCTATCTCCTCTGGTTCCAGGGCTGCTGCCATGCCCTGGGGCCAAGCTCAGTGGGCACCTCAACTGAGGGCTCACACAGTGTTATTAGTTCCTGTTCTGTTCAGATCTGTGGGCGTGGTGGGCTAGTGCTCTAGTCCCTCCTTCCCTCTGGTGCCAGGGCTGCTGCCAGGCCCTGGGGCCAAGCTCGGTGGGTACCTTGGCTGAGGGCTCACATTATTATTAATCAGTGCCTGATCTGTTCAGGTTGTCAGGGCTTGCCACAGCTGCCGCTGGGCTTGGCACTGGGCAGTCTGCCCCTGACGTCACAGGGGGGCCAGGGATTCTGCAGGACCCTACTCTGTGTAAGGAGGGGCGGTATACCTCACCCTGACTCCCTCTCAATCCACTCGCTGGCCTGCTCAACCTGGCCTGCTTACCCCCTGCCTCTTCCACCATCTCTTCCTCCCAAGACTCTCCTTTGAACCTCCACTCTCCTTCTTGCCTTTTCCTTGGCTTCTCTCCACTCTGCTCCATCACTCCTACTCAAACCCACCACCTCAGGGCTCTTCACAGCCACCCTTTATAGGGTTTCCTTTCTCCACCCCGCCCTCCTTCCAGGCTTGTTCCCTCTCCTGACTGGGCCCAGCTGTGCATTCCTCCAGGTGTTTCCCTCCAACCACTAATCCCTCCTGGGCTCTTTTGCCTTGCTGGCAGGGTGGGGTTGAGTGCGAGCCATCCCCAGCTGAGGGCTCCTTGGCCTTGCTCACGAGGAGCTGCCCCAGCCAGCCCCTGTGCTATTGAGCTTGCCTGGCCTTGCTCATGAGGAGCTGCCCCAGCCAGCCTCTGTGCTATTGGGTTTGCCTGGCCTTGCTCACAAGGAGCTGCCCCAGCCAGCCTCTGAGCTACTGAGCTTGCCTGGCCCTGCTCACGAGGAGCTGCCTTAGCCAGCTTCTGCGCTGCCTGCTCAGCAATGCTGGGCGGGGTTACCCATCTCCTCCCCCAGAATGCCTGTGGCAGCCCCCCCTGGAGAGGCTTGGCTTCTAGCAACTCCTGAGCCAGGCTGCTGTCTTCTAGCCATGGTGTGACTCTGGGCTGCAGCGGCGGCGGCCTCTCCCTGCCAGGTAAGGGCTCTGCTTGGGTTGCTGCTGCTTCTGCTGGACCCACCTTCTCCCTGCTGTGGCCCTTTCCCTCCGGCCTGCTTAGCCCCCTCTCTTCCCCCTGGAGGGTGAGGCTGGCTGGTTTCTCCTTGCCCCCTCCACCCCTCTGAGGTACTGGCCTTTTGCCCCTTCCCCATGGAGTAGGTAGGTTCTGGCCCTGGTTGCCGGCTTGGGGGGTGGAGTTGCTGCCACCCTTTTGTCCCCTGCTGTTCCCTCTTGTCAAGTCTGGGGGCTGGGGCTCAGACCCTGGACACAGGTCTGTGGGAGTGGTGGGCTAGGGCTCTAGTCCCTCCCTCCCTCTGGTGCCAGGGCTGCTGCCAGGCCCTGTGGCCAGCCTTGGTGGGTACCTCGGCTGAGGGCTCACACTACCATTAATGAGTGCCTGATCTGGTCATGTCTGTGGGAGCGGTGGGCTAGGGCTCTAGTCCCTCCATCCCTCTGGTACCAGGGCTGCTGCCAGGCCCTGTAGCCAAGCCCGGTGAGTACCTCGGCGAAGGGCTTACATTATTATTAATCAGTGCTTGATCTGGTCAGGTCTGTGGGAGTGGTGGGCTAGAGCTCTAGTCCCTCCCTCCCTCTGGTGCCAGGGCTGCTGCCAGGCCCTGGGGCCTAGCTAGGTGGGCACCTGGGCTGAGGGCTCACCAAATGATTCGTATTATTATCACAATCCTATTCATTTTAATTATGATTCTTATTATTACTATTATTATTCTTAGTCACTGTACCTGTTCTGCCCAGGCATCTTGGTGTGCTGGGCTATGGCTGTAGCCCCAGCCTCTGGTTCCAGTGTTGCTGCCAGGCCCTGGGGCCAAGTTCAGTGGGCACCTCAACTGAGGGCTCACACAGTGTTATTAGTGCCTGTTCTGTTCAGATCTGTGGGCGTGGTGGGCTAGTGCTCTAGTCCCTCCTTCCCTCTGGTGCCAGGGCTGCTGCCAGGCCCTGTTGCCAAGCTTGGTGGGCACCTTGGCTGAAGGCTCACATTGATTATTATCAATCAGTGCCTGATCGGGTCAGGTCTGTGGGAGTGGTGGGCTAGGGCTCTAGTCCCTCTTTCCCTCTGGTGCCAGGGATGCTGCCAGGCCCTGTTGCCAAGCTTGGTGTGCACCTCGGCTGAGGGCTCACATTAATGATTATTAATCAGTGCCTGATTCAGGTCTGTGGGAGTGGTGGGCTAGGGCTTTAGTTTCTCCCTCCCTCTGGTGCCAGGGCTGGTGCCAGGGCTGCTGCCAGGCCCTGGGGCCAAGCTCGGTGGGTACCTCGGCTGAGGGCTCACATTATTATTAATCAGTGCCTGATTTGTTCAGGTCTGTGGGACTGGTGGGCTAGGGCTCTAGTCCCTCCCTCCATCTGGTGCCAGGGCTGCTACCAGGCCCTGGGGCCAAGCACAGTGGGCACCGTGGCGGAGGGCACAAAAAGTCATCTCCTTTCCTGTCCTCCTTCATTCTAGTTTGGTGGCACAATGAGTCTTCCTCTTGTGTTGGCTGCCAAGGGTGGTTGTGGGGTGAAGTGCGATGGCAGTCCTCCTGGTTCACTTGTGGAAAGCAGTTTTGGGTGTGGCTCGGGGGCAGCAGGGGGTCCTCCCTCTCCCCCCAATTCACCCATGTGGGCTGTGGAGGCCTAAGAGGTCTTTGTGCAGGGGGGAGAGAATCTCTCTCAACATTTTGAGGAGGGGTGGGTGGGTGATGGATCCCTGGAGGAACGGTATGTGTGTTATGAAAGATCCCTCCCGTCCCCATCCCAAACTCTCGATGGTGTCCCCTCCCGCAGTCCACCCCTCACCCCGTCCATGTCCAGCCCTGCAGCGCAGCCTGTAACCGTTCGTCCTCCTTCCCCTGGGACAGTTAGCGGTCGGTGTTACAACGCCTCCGTATGGAGGCACTTTCAGGCCCTTCCTGATGACCCCTGTGTGGTGCGGTGCCATGCCCGTGATGTCCTGGTGCGCAGGGGCAAAAACCCAAAGCACCTGTCTTCGACGGCCCTGACTCGGCACCTGAAGAGGCAACACCCGAGCCTGTCTCCCTCCTCACCCAGTGAAACATCCATTGGGGGGAGAAAGGGGGCCATCCGCCCTTCTGAGCAGGGTCAGGGCGAGGATCACTTTGCCCTGAGGGTGATGCTGGTGAGAGGAGAGCACTCCGGCAGGCCACGCTGGCGGAGGTTTTACCCTCAGGGTCTGGGACAGCGCCGCTTACAACCTCGAGGCTGATGGCTCAGGAGGTGGCTGCCACTGCACTGTTCCTCGGGAAACTTCGGGTGAGGATCCGCGGTGGCTGGGGGATCAGTCCCCCAGTCCGAATGACACGTCCTCTCCCTCTCATGCCTGGAATGCCAGCACGCTCCTCTTTGGCCTGGCAGTGGCAGGGGGATCTTCCTACTTACCCCCCCCCCACATGACAGGTCCTCTCCCTCCCATCCTTTCCTGCAAGGCAGGAAGGTGGGTGATGCTGCTAATGGAAGCCTTCTTTGGGCACTTGTGCAGCAGCTCAGGAACTGTTGCACATATAGTTCAGCCGCATGGTGCCCCCATCCATCGCAAACGCAGAGCCCTCTGAGCAGGGGGGAATGGGTCGCTTGCCTGATGTCCTTCCTGCAAAGGCAGGAAGGTGGCTGATGTCAGCTGCTGCCGCTGCTGTCCCATTTCTGTCTCCCACTCTCAGGACCCACTCTGACCCGTCCAAACAATGCCTCCTGTCCTGCCCATCCCCTACTTTCTGCAAAGGCAGGACGGCGGATCAGGTCACCCTCTGCTTCACTGCTCCCTCCTTGGTTACACAGCTTGATTGCGCTCGCACAGCCGATTGTATTGTGTACGGATACAGTCGGTTGACAATGTGGCAGCACTCCTGTCAATGGGACTGACGGTACCTCTTTCAGCTGGGTGCATATGTGTCCCGCAACTCCTGTCCTTTCCTTCAAGGCAAGAAGGTGGGTACTGTCGGCTGACTCCGTCGCACTGTTCCTCAGTGGGACCCTCGCGTGAGGACCCGCGGATGTTTGGGGATATTCCCTCTCCCTCTCCTCATGATGACATGTTCTCTCCCTCCCATCTTTTCCGGCAAGGCAGGAAGGTGTGAACTGTTGGCTGCCTCCACCACACTGTTCCTTGGTGGGACCCTCGGGTGAGGACCTGCGGATGCTGGGGGATATTCCCCCTCCTCTTCTTCATGATGACAAGTCCTCTCCCATCCACTCCGGGAATACCGGTGCACTCCTTTTCGGCCTGGCGGGTGGGCACATGGGTGGTGCCGCCAGCGAGCGGCCAGACCCCCTGCCCCCTGAGCGGAGGCAGCTCTTCGCTGTCTCCCTGTGCCCGCCAGGCCCGGTGGCCGCCCCCAGTACACACCTTCCGGCCTGTACCAGGAATACCAGCGTGCTCCTTTTCAGCCTGATGGGCGGGCACATGGGGGGTGCCGCTGGTGAGCATATAATTAGGTGGTGGTGGCCTTATTGAAGGTATTGGGAATCAGAGGAAGAACGGAAAGCCCCCCCCCATCTATAACACTGTGTATGTACCAAATCAAGATTAAATTTAGAAATCATATAAGGTAAATTGGAGGATGAGGTAGAACAGAAAATGGGAAAACTAGTACATGGGATAACAACAGCAGGGAAACACCAGTTTATACTATTTTCAGTTTATTGACTAATAATGTCTACATGCCTGAATATTTCCTGATAAAGGGAAAACAGCTATCAATGGAGGGGGTTAATAAAATATTTATAGAAAATATAAATACTCATGCCACCCATCTTCCCGCCCACTCCCTGTAATAGCTCAAGAAAAAAGAAAACCTTTACTCCTAGCATTGTAGTTAAGTAAAGGTTCTTAGTGCCTAAACCCAGGAAAGAATGTTAAGAATTTCATTGCAGAGAACCTTAATATGTTTTTTGTTTAAATTCAGGTTGTGGAAGCTAGATTATGTATACTTGAATATATTTTAATGTGCAAAATAAGTAGCTATGCATTGCATCTGCATATTAAAGTACAGAATTGTTTATTTATTTAAAACATTTATTAGCTGCCTTTCTAACTTACAGTACTCAAGATGGCTTGCAACACATCATATATAAAATGTATTAAAAATCATAATTTAAAATTACAATTTAAGACTAGTCAGGCCCCACCGTGAGTATTGTTTGCAGTTCTGGAGACCTCACTTAAAAAAGGATGTGAACAAATTGGGACGAGTGCAGAGGAGAACAACCAGGATGATGAGGGACCTGGAGTCCAAGCCCTGTGAGCAAAGACTGAGGGACCTAGGAATGTTCCGTTTGGAGAAGAGGAGGCTGAGGGGAGACATGATTGCTTTCTTTAAGTATTTAAAAGGCTGTCACTTAGAGGAGAGAAGGGAGTTGTTCCTGTTGGCAAAAGAGGATAGAACTTGAAACAATGGGTTTAAACTACCAGAGGGAAAGTACTGGCTGGATGTTAGGAAAAACTTCTCTACGTTAGGAGTAATTCAGCAATGGAATCAGCTGCCTAGGGCTTTGGTGGATATCCCCTCATTGGCAGTCTTCAAGGAGTGGCTGGATGCTTTAGGCTGTTCCTGCATTGGGCAGGGTGTCGGACTAGATGATCTGTTAGGTCCCTTCCAACTCTATAACTCAATGATTCTGTGACAGGCAATTGAACGTACATCTATTAAGAAATAACATATATTATCAAAGTGAATGAGCTATCCTCTTTCTTTTATTGTCCGAAACCTTTATCACAGTTTGCATTTGGTTTTCATGCAGGTGGTTGACCAGATTGATACACTAACTTCTGACCTACAGTTGGAGGATGAGATGACTGACAGTTCCAAAACTGACACATTGAACAGCAGCTCAAGTAGCACAACAGCATCGAGTTTGGAAAAAGTCAAGGTGCGAACCAATGCACCTCTCATCAAACCCCCAACCCATCAATCTGCCATTCTGACAGTATTAAGGAAGCCCAATCCACCACCACCTCCTCCACGGTTGACTCCTGTGAAGTGTGAAGACCCTCAAAAGCCAGTTATCCCTGCCAATCCTGTAAAAACTAATGGGACTCTACTGCGAAATGGAGGTTTACCAGGAGGACCAAATAAAATTCCAAATGGAGATGTATGTTGTATACCTAATAGTAACTTGGACAAAGTTTCAATGCAACCTCTGATGCATAGACCTGAAAAAGACAGGTGTCCTCAGTCTGGAACAAGGGAACGAGTACGATTTAATGAAAAGGTGCAGTACCATGGCTATTGTGCTGACTGTGATGTTCGGTATAATATTAAAAACAGGGAGGTTCACTTGCACAGTGAATCTGTTCATATGCTGGGAAAGCTTCCTCACCAATGTCCTCCTTTACCACCACCACCTCCCCCAATTCCTCCTTTTCCACTAGAAAATGGAGGAATGGGAATAAGCCCCAGTAGTAGCTTTCCCCCTCTCAGACCGGCAACTGTGCCTCCACAAACTGCACCAAAACCCCAGAAGACCATCTTGAGGAAATCGACCACTACAACAGTGTGATGTATTCCACTTGGAAAACTGTTTGTTTTTCTTATGTATAACCATAAAAAGGTAATGAGCACTTTCTACTCGAGCAATAAAAAGCCCAATATGTTACACCTTTTCTTCTGCAAAGTGGCATAAATATGACATGGTAAGTACAAAGAGAATTGTTCATTCATGTTTGGTGCATATACTACATAATTTCATTGTTGAAAACTCATGTAATGGCTCTGTTGCAGGTCATCAATCATATAAATTACTAGAGTGAAACATCTTTATTTATAGTTTAAAAAATCACCTTGAAAACTGTATATGTGTAATAGCAATTAATGGTGAAGTTAAATCTTGTTTGGAGAATATGTTAACTTGTACTGCAGAATTACTTTTTATAGTAGATGAATCTCTTAAGATTCATTTTCTAGGAGTTAAATATGAGATTTATGTAGAACAATTTGAAACTAGAAAGGTCATGTACTTTAGGAAGATAAGGAATCATGGAGAAATGTATCCGTCATCTTTGCCAGGTCCTTCCCTCCTAGGCAAGCTTCACAGCAGACTATAAAGAGACGTGCAGGGCTTTCTCCTCAGTAGCAGCTCAGACAAACTGTGAGGGAGGCAAAGTCATCTCCTCATAGCATGCCTAAGTACTTACTGAGGGGGAAGCAAGCTAGCAGAGATGGTAGGCTCTTTATTCCCTTCCCTAGCATCTCTCTCTCATCCATCCTGGCACATTACAATGAGAAGGGCTGACAAAAAAGAAGAGGGTGAGCATAAAACAGCCCCCTCTTCCCTACAGCATATATGAGGCCAACATACTGCAAATACTAATAATTACTTTTTGTGTGTGAAGGGGGTCATCTTCCTTTCAAGTAAAAATGAGAAGTTATTCCATTTTGTTTATCTGGTTTCAGTGATAACAGTGACATTATCCTAGGACATAAAAGGCAAACGGTGTTCCCGATGACTCACTTCTTATCCCCACGCATGCGCAGTACACGAGGATAAGAAGAGAGCCGGGATGCAAAACGGTTTGCCTCCCCTCTGCCTCCTCGGGGCTTCCAGAGGCCTGGAAAGGCCCAGCACAGCTGTGAGAAGGCCAGGCTCCATGGTGGCAGATCTTCCTGCTGTCTCAGGGCTTTCAGAGGCCCAGGAAGACCCGGGCCAGCAACAGGAAGACCCAGTGCCACGACACTGAACCTTCCCGCAGCCAAGGAGCCTGCCGACAACAACCCTGCCGCCGAGGAGCCTACTGTGGCATGGGGCTGCCTGGCCTACTGTGGTGCGGGGCAATGCTGCCCAGCAGCCCGCTATGGGGCCCACTGCCCGGTTTGCTGCGATACCAGGCTGTCCAGTCCAGCGGCCTGCGGCAATGCGGGGCTACACGGACCACTGTAGTGCGGGACTGCCCAGCCTGTTGTGGCACGGGGTTGCCTGGCGGCCTGCTGTGGCTCAGGGCTGCCCAGCTCGCTGCGGTGCCAGGAAGCCCGTTGCAGTGCAGCCCGGCCCGGCCCATTGCAGCCTGGCCTGGCCTGGCCCAGCGGCAAGCTGCAATGCAGGGCTGCCCAGCCCATTGCGGCACTGGGCAGCCCAGCCTGTTACAGTGTGGTGTGGCCCAGCCCATTGCAGTGCAAGCCAGCCCATTGTTGTGCAGCCCGGCCTGTTGCAGCACTGCTTGGCCTGTTGCGGTGCACTGGAATGCACAGCTGCCCAGACCACACCATCCCATTGTGGTACAGCCTGGCCTGTAGCGGCATGGCCCCAGCCCATTACGGTGCGGTCCAACCTGGCCCAGCCTGGCAACACAGGTTTGGCTCGGCCTGGCACCTGCTGCTAAACCCATTGTATTACGTTCCAATGGGCTCTTGTGCTAGTTACTGAAATAAATGTGGACTTTGAAATTGCTGCACACTGTATTTTGTCATGTGTATTATAGATAGTGCAACCAAGGCAGAGTTACACCTTCCTCTGCTCATTAACATTTTGTACTTGGCCACACCTCCACCCTTTTGTAGTGGTGTTCACTAACCTTTCTTGAAACTGCCTTGGTACCTGTAGACTCCAAAATCTTGTGGCCCCAGAATTAGAGGATAATTGCATTTCCACTGAGAGAGATGGTGTAGGAGCTGCTATGTCAGCCCCTTCTGAAAAGTGTCACAAAATTATTTATTTGGCAATTATAGGATCATCTGTTACGTCTTCAGTGTTTTAATTTCTCTTTGTACAAAGTGATACTGTGTGTTGACAGCCTTAAGTATTTTTCAGAGGACATGGGTTAGTTGCTTAAATTCTTGAAAAGAGCTTTGGAGATTGAAAACATTGTTTAGAAACAAAATGTTAGGAAAAAATTCTCCCCTCCCTTCCTTTTGGGAAGCGAGGTATCTTGCATTTAAAAGCAGATGCAATGTTTGTTTAAACTATGATGTTTATAAGGATGAGTGATCAATCATTCAAGAAAGTGTTTTTATTATATATTTTTGTTTATAGTGTGCTCGCAATTTTTAAGGACCTATGCAAATTATTTTGAAATTGTTAAATATATTTTAGCTCCATTATAAAAGAAACAACCATAGGTTCATCTGTGAACTTCAGTGCAGTCCCACATTGAGACCGTGCTTGTGCAGGCCAGCCGCTTGTAACAGGATTCTGTAGCTTTAAGGTTTTTGAGAGGGCGACCCTTCCTCTTTGGATCACAGGCTGGCCCAGCTTCCTGCCAAAATGGTCACATGATCCAGAGGAGTTGCTCCCTTTTTCTCGGTTCGTTTTTCACCACTCCAAAGAGCAGACATCTCTGTAGCACTTCTGTTTGTTGCTCCTTTGATAAATTTCTTACCTCATTAAAAAAAATGCTTTTTGTTTTCTTTTTTCTTTTTTTTCTAGCTCTCACTCACATTGGAGGAGGGCTGTGTATTCCCCCCCCCTTAATTTTCTTATTGTTTGGGAGAACTTTCTGTCTTGTTTTTTTCCTGTCTTTGGCATTAAATAGGGTCAGCAAGGTTTTATTTAAGAAATGCAAGGAGTGTGGCATGGAAATGACAAAGACTGATGGCCACGCCATGTGTTTTCTGAGTCTCAGAGAGGGGCAAGTCATTGAAGGATGTAAGCACTGCCATGTGTTTACACCTAAAGTGAGAAGAGATTGAGCCACGCACCTTAAGGCAATGTTAAGAGAAAAGGCTATGTTTAGCACCACAAATTCAGCAGTAAAGAAATCTGCCCTGGCAGAGTGCTGAGCCTCAGTGGCCTGGTCATCTTTGGATCTGGCTTTATCAAAATTGGATCCAACATCTGCTAAACAGTCTTCGGACTCAATGGCCTCCTCATGGAGCCAACTATGGCACCATTCCCAATCTTGAGAATCTTCACTTCCACTCTGAGCCTCTTTGGACCTGGCAGCTGCCAAAAAAGCTCCATTGGCCTTGAGGATCTGGAATTTGGCTTCCCAGTTCTGTGAGCGGCATGGGAGAGTTCTTCGGATCCTCCCCTGCAAAGGACAAGAACAAAATAAAGCATTCAAGAGGGGAGGATTGATCTATAACTGTTGAACTTGCCAAGCCATTGGATTCAACTCAACTTTAGGATCCGATTGTAGTCCTGGATGCTACTCCTCTATCCACCAAACATTCCTCTTTCCCTTCTTCAGAGTCAGGAGATGAGGTGGCCCTTGCACCAGTGAAGGCATGTACTCACCATTCTTGCTATTTCAATCTAATGCAGCATTATCGACACTTGGATCTGATGCTTTTGGTATTCTACACTATGATTTTACCCTCACTACAGATGCTTATTTAGAAGGATGAGGGGGTGCATTGTAATGAAGTTGTTGCTAATGGTCTATGGTCTTTGGAGAACAAATCTTAACATATCAGTGTTTTGGAGTTATGCGCAGTATGTTACTCCCTTAACTCTTTGTCAGATATGTTGCCCAACAAACAGGTTAAGATGCTGACAGACAATAATAGTGCTGCCTATTATGTAAACAAACAAGGTGGCACAGCTTCCAAAACCCTCTGTATGGAGGCTGTTCATATTCAGGAATGGGCCATCACTCACAGTATCACTGTACATACTCTACATATTGCTAGTTCCAACAATTTGAAGGCTGACTAGCTCAGCAGATTGGGCAGTTCTCATCATGAGTGGTCCATTACAGAAAAATATATTCAACAAATTTTCATCCAGTGGATTTTTCCAGACATAGATCTCTTTGCCACTCACAACACTAAAGAACCTCTATTCTACTCATGGGGGAAACAGACGAGGGCTCAATAGGGGATGCTTTTCAGATACCTTTGACAGCATGGTTGCTTCAGCATAAGGGCTAGAATTTTCAGAGGAAGTAGCGCATCCTCCTTCATGCTCTGAGACCTTCTGCTAGATAGCCCTATGCCTTGAAGTGGGGTAAATTTGTACATTGGGCAAGCACAAAGGGCATTTCCCTAGGCACTTATTCGTTAGCTACTAGTTTTGATTATTTGGTGTGTTTGCAAATCTCAGGGTTGGCCTCCTCTTCTGCTGCTATTACAGTGTTTCATACTGAGATAGTTGGAAAATATATTTTTCTCACTACTTGTTCCAATTGTTTTGCAGGGATTGTATAACTTGTATCCACCTAGAGTTCCTATTGTGCCGCAGTGGTCCCTCTCCCTTGTCTTAGCACAGCTAAGATTAAACCCATTTGAGTCCATGGTTTTCCAACATTGTTGTCTGCTAAAATGGCCTTCCTGATAGTGATCACATCTGCTAGGAGGGAGAGTAATGTATAGACCTTAAATATAGAAGCCCCTTTTCTGAAACTTTACCCTGAAAAGGTAGTGATACGTACAAGTTTTCAGCTCCTGCATAAGGTTGTGTCTAGATTCCATGTCTCCCAAGACCAAAACCAGTGGGGTTTTTTATCCAACCCCTCTTCACCATGAGAACAAACTCTGTGCAGACTGGATGTGAGAAGAGCTATTTTGTTTCATTTGGACAGAATAAAACCGTTTAGGAAAGATACTGCATTCTTTGTTTGTTATGCTGGTCCTAATAAGGGCAAAGCTGCCTCTTCTTAGACCATTTCTAGATAGATTGTCACTGCCATTAAAGCTTCGTATGCTTCCACTGATGTCCCTTGTCCATTTGATATCCATGCTCACTCCTCAAGGGCTCGAGCTGCTTGCTCTTCTTTCGTACAAGGTGCCCCGTTGTCGACATTTGTCATGCAGCAACTTGGTCTTCAGCTGACACCTTTGTCAAGCATTACGCAGTTAATGACAATGCTAGAAAAGAAGCTGCAGTTGTGCAAACTGTACTTCAGTCTCTCTTTGCATGAGAGCATCACCTCACCACCATGGTGAGTAGCTTGCTAGTCTCCCTATGTGAGACTGCACTGAAGACCACAGATGAAAACAGGGTTGCACTTACCCATAACTGTTGTTCATTGAGTGGTCTTCTGTGCAGGCACACCTTCCTTCCTTCCTGCCCCATTGTGAGTTCTCTTTTGCCCTTTTGGCTGGGGATTTTCAGCAGCTAAGAAGAACTTAGAGAAAGGGGGGTGAGTCCTCTGGATCGCTTGACCATTTTGGCAGGAAGCCAGGCCATCCTGTGATCCGATGGAGGAGGGGTCATCCCCTCAGAAGCCTTAAAGGTAAAGAATCCTGTTCCGAGTGGCCAGTCTCTGCAACCACAGTCACAATGTGTGCCTGCACAGAAGACCTAGATGAACAAGTAAGTGCAAGTTACAAGTGCAGTTACAAGTAAGTGCAATCCTGTTTTTTATTTGAAAGTGAAGTGTCTGGGGGGGGATATGTCCAGCCTTAAAAGATTAATTTTAAAAAGCGTAAATAATTTAATTGTGGCAGCAATGTTAAATAGGAAATATTATTGTAGTGAACACTTTAATGGCTTCATCATTAAATGTTCATTTTTTTCATAGTATATAGTAGCATTATTTTAGCACTAAAATAAAATTCAGACAAAATTACAGTTATGGTCAAAATAACTGAAGTTCCTATATTTTTCCAGTCTAGGCCAAACTGCAGGTTTGGGTGTGTGACTTTGATCAGGAAATTAACAAATCTTTGATGAAGGACATTGTTGCTATGTTTTTATATTAAAAGAAAATGTTGGACAATCCTGTCACAACATTGTCTTAAGCTAGTTTGGTGTAGTGGTTAAGAGCACAGGACTCTAATCTGGAGAACCAGGTTTGATTCCCCACTCCTCTACTTGAAGCCAGCTGGGTGACCTTGGGTCAGTCACAGCTTCTCAGAGCTCTCTCAGCCCCACCCACCTCACACGGTGATTGTTGTGGGGATAATGATAACATACTTTGTAAACCACTCTCAGTGGGTGTTACATCATCCTGAAGGGCAGTATATAAATTGAATGTTGTTTGTTGTTGTTGTTATTAAGGACTTTCAGTTGATAAGTCCAAGTTTTAAAAACAGCACAAATTGAAATCTGTTTTCACGGCCAAGATAGTACAGGGGGCGTATTTTTGGCAGATTGATGTAACACACCCTTATACATTGGAAACCAAGCCTCAGGTTGGTTTGTGATTGGGTTTTGAGAACCTGGGGAGATAATTAAGAGCTTGTTATGGAATAATTATCTAATTTGGTACATTTTTTCTATAGAGTTCAACAATAAATGAAGAGCATTGTGTGAATGCAGTCCTGGGTCTATTGCAATATTTGTATTTTATCACACAATAGTAGAGGTAAATTTTGATTTAGTATTTTACCTAAAATAATTCTAGCACTTAATAATAGATTATGGCCATTTCCACACGGCTTACCTTCTTCCAAAAACTTCTGAAAAACAGCGTCTTTGCGCGCGAAATCGCACCAGGAAGATGCTGTTATTGCGCAAAATCGCACAAGAAGACGCTGTTATTGTGGAACACCGCGTCTTTCATGATTGGTTTCTATATGTGTGGGTGTGTTTGATTATAAATTGTTTACAATTGTTTTAGCAAGTTTTAGCATATACATGTAGTCTGCCATTCAGGCCTTATGTTTTAAACTTGCTTTTAATCTACATTTGTGTACATTTATAATAAATACTTTCTAATATATATTTTTAGGTTGTCACTTAACCCCTCTATTTTGTTCCCCTGCTTGTTTGGGTTGAGTTTGTGGGTACTTTCCCCCACACCCCTTCTTTTCTTCCTTGTTGCTGTATATTGGGGGCTGCATTGGTTGAGTGCTCTTGTTACTGAATTTGAGATTATGGCACAACGAAAATTCAGTGTGTTCAGCTGTTCAGATGAACATATAGCTTCCTTACTGAACAAACCTAATTTTTAAAATTCTGTTAAGGACATGGGGAATTCTCATGCATGGGAAGATGTTAAAAAAATTTCCTTTAATAAAATGAAAATAGGAACCCATGCAGGAGCACTGAGGGATTATTGTAAAAACAAAATAATCCCAAAAGGATTACGTATGAATAAGGCTCTGGGAATGTTCCCTGAGAATGAGATATTTAGGGAAAAGTGGATTGCCATCCTAAATAAATGCTACATGGACTTAATAGTTCTCCTGACAGAAACAGCTGAGGTAGAAGTTGTGAAACTAGATAAAGATATTGCACAATTGAAGGAACAAATTAAAGTAGATTTGACTGAGAGGGAGGTTGAGGAATGTTTGCGATCCTTGGACAGTAGTATTAATAAACATTTTTTGGAACTTAAAGAGAATAAATTTAAGAAATTTCAGAGCAATCTTAGAGACTATGAAGAGGGAAGAGTTTATGATTGGCCATTGCGGAGAAAGTGTTTACAGGATAGGAAACCAGTCTCTTTTGATACCACCTTCAACTCTAGTTTGGATTTGGACAAAAGTAACCACTGTGGGAATGATGTAGGATCTACACGTAATTAACCCCCTCAAGACAATTTTAGACAGTCTACTATTAAAAGGGATGAGAATTTTTTAGGCCTGAACAGAGATTTAAGATCAGGCAAGGGGTACAAACCCCAGGAGTCCAGACTAAAATACCAGAAAAAAAACTTTGAGAACCCGCAGGTAGTTAACCTCTCCAAAGCACAATTCACAGAAGTGGAATTCCAGGTCTTGAGAAAAGGGCTGTCGTTTATTCCCAAACCCCCACGCAATTCTTTCCAACAATTAGTGGAGGTGCATAGTCTATTTAGGAAGATAAGGCTGGCTGACTTTTTAAAAGATAATACTGAGACTAGGAACGGGGATTTTGAGGCTGAAAATTTAAAACCTATATCTACATTTAATCCATCTACTAAGAACCCTAGGATACTAGTCTTTCAGGAGTTGGTGCTAGAGGAATTAAGTAAACTTGAACAAAAGGATATACCTGTGTGGCATAACTTAAATAAACTAGAAAGCCAGGCATTAAAGCAGCTTTGCCGAAGGAGAGATGTTTTCAAACCAGCAGATAAGGGAGGAGCAGTGGTAATTTGGAACAGAGAGGATTAGATTGTGGAGGCTTACAGACAGCTCAATAATACAGCTCGCTACATGAGGACTAGAAGGAACCCCACAGAACTGATTAAGAAAGAAATTTAAACATTTTGGAGGAGGGCCTTGCAGAAGGTTATATAGCTAAATCCACATATGACTACCTCCGGACATCAGAGGAGATAGTGCCACAATTTTATCTCTTACCTAAAATTCACAAAGGCACCCTTCCAGTCCCAGGACGACCAATAGTTTCAGGTTGTGGCTCTGTGTTGGAACCCCTGGCCCAATGTTTAGATATCTTTCTTAAACCCTTTATGCAGAACACAAGCTCATATTTAAAAGATACTATGGATTTTCTAAATCATATCAGTAACATACAATTATAGACAGAAGAGGTGTTTTTTGTTACCTTGGATGTGGTCTCTTTATATACTAATATTCCACAAGATGAGGCCCTGGATGTCTTCTGGGAGGTATTGGATAGGAGAAACCTGAGATCCAATCCTCCCACCTCCATTCCGTGTCATATAGCTGAGTTATGTTTGAAGAATAATTCCTGTCCAGTGCCTAGAAAGAGAGTTTTGGCTCTGTTGAAAAATGAGAACTGTGTTGAACTAATATCTGAAAACCTAAGTTTGAAAGGGGAACTCTTGTGAAAAAAACATTGTTACTGTAACCAAAGGAGTGAACAAAATATCTCACACTATCAAGGTCTAAGAATAAGAAACTAAGCTTAAAGAATTTATTTTACCTGCTGAGAGTTATTCTGTCTCTAGTGCCATTTCATATAAAGAAAAAGAGGGCTTCTGCTTCTCCCCTACCAAGTTTCTGGGCTGGGCTAAAAAGCCAAAAATATAACTGCTTCTCAGGGTGGGACAAACAGAACTTTAAACTGTAAACAGAGACATGCTACTTGAGGCTGCTTAGCCACAGCGAAAAAACTTTGATTTTGGCAGGAAAATCTGCCTCAGTGCAGGGGAGTGATGGGGAGTAGACATGTCACAAATCGAAATACGAATCAAATTTTGTGATGAATCCGGCCGATTCGTGTTTTGTGAAACGTGTTTTGTGGGCTCGCGGTTTTCATGAAATTCATGGATTTTGGGTCCAACTTGTGAACAATTCATGATGCCAGACAGGCTGGTGCCAATCCATTGATTCTCTAGGCAACATAGGCCCAAAATGTCTGCAGACCTTTTGTTGCCATTGGAAACCCCAATCTTAGCCCACATAACCTTGATAGGCAGTTTTCCTTGCCAACTGGAGAGCTTCCATTCTGCCCTATACAGCGAGGAGCACAGGATTAATCCCCTAGGCAACTGAGATGGGTCTTCTGTAGCCACGGGAACACCCATCTCATTTCTCCAAACCCTGTTAGGCATGTCTGTCTGCCAACCACTATTCTACTCTATGTGAGCATTTGTTATGTAAGATACCTCTCTCTGCCTTGTGCTTTTAGTTCCAGTAGACAGAGAGAGACAGAGAGGATCTGTTGCTGGGATTTGGAGCAAGAAGAGAGTGGAGTTGGGAGCTTTTGGCTGGATTTGTTGCTGCTTCAAAAGAGACTGAAAGGCCTCTTTCTTATTTTCCTCATTTGTCCTTGCTGGGAAGATCTTTGGGTGAGGGTGCCTTTTTTCCTCCACTCCACCCTAGTCTCAGGCATTTGCCTGGCTCTGGGGCCTAGCTTGATTGAGGCCTCTCTTATTTTTTCTTTGCTTTTCTTTGTTTCTTCTTAATTCTTTCTCTGCTCTTTTGAGGGCTCACACTCTTGTTGTTTTCTTTGGTTTTATTTTGTGCACCTCTCCAACTTGGGCAGGTGTCTGTGTGGTAGTTTTGGGGCCCTCCCCCCAAGCCCAGTCTCAGGACCACTGCCAGGCTCTGGGGCCCAGTTTTGTGGGTTTCTGTCAGCATTTTGCAATCTAGGCCAAGCTGGGAGGGTGGGTGGAAGAGAGCCTGCTGAAGTCTCCCTGCGAGTCTGGCATCGTTGGGTACGAAGAGGGGCATGAAGTGCCCCAGATTCTGATGAATCATGAAACTAACAAATCGCATCGCAAAATGTGACAATTTTGTGGAAATTCGTGTTTCATGATTCATGGAATGTGACGAAACATGAAACTCTCATTTTGGTTTTTTTTCCCATTTCATGCCTATCTCTAATGAGGAGTCTTTAATATCTTTGTCCCTAGTGTAGCATTTCTCTAAGATGTTTCTTATGTCATAGCCCTTTCATCTGGGTAGAAAGCCCTCCTAAATAATTCAGTTTTGCATAGTTCGCAGAAAGCGTGGGAGCTTTCCTGACCTCCTCAGCTTTCCTGACCTTCTCAGGCAGGCCATTCCATAGGGAGAGGGCCAGAGAAAGCACATGTGCGATCAGCTGTTGATTTTGCCCAACTGAATGGTGGTATCTGTAGAAGTCTCTGTTCAAATGAGTAAAGCTGCTGTGGTTGAACATAGGGAGAGAACAGTAGCACAGATATGAGGGGCCAAAGCCATGAAGGGCTTTGGATGTGATAGTCGTGACCTTAAAGTGAGCCAGGTAACTGATGGGAACTCAGTGGAGTGACTGCAAAATGGGAGTGATATGTATGCTCCATATAATTCCCAAGAATTATATGGAGCATACATTCTCTATGCATTCTGCACCAGCTGGAGTATCTGAATCGACTTGGAGAGGAGTCCTATATAGAAGGCATTACAATAATCTAGTCTTCATGTTACTATGGCATTAATCCAGGTGGCCAGTTCAACTGTGGAAAAGTAGGGCCCTATCTTCCAGGCAAGTATGAGTTGTGAATAGGCCTTTTTGGCAGCTGCATTTATTTGCTTCTCTAGCAGCAAAGCTGGGTTTAGTATAACCTCTAGGCTCTTAACTGAATCAGCCAGGGTCAACAGCTTAGTGTCCTTCAAGATCTCTGCTTTACCAACCAGCATCACTTCCATCTTGTCTGAGTTCAATTTCAATTCTTTTGCTTTTAGCCTATCAACGACTGCTGTCAAGGAGTGACTTGGTATCTCTACTGCATCACCAGGCAATTTGGATAATGAGATACAGATATAGTTTGGCCCTCAGCATTATATACATATGCACTGCAGCATAATTTTTAAAAATAGTTCTGTTCTTCCTCTTTGATGAAAAAGTTTCACAGTTGTGTGATGCATATAAAATTATAATGCCTTCTCTTACTTGACTTTATTAGGACGAGTCAAATTGACCCCAAACACTGTGTAAACGTTCAAGCCCACCATTGACAGAAGGAGAGAAAGCCATTGCAACCCCAGCTGGAAGGAAGAGACAGACACAGGCTTGGATTAAAAGGGCCGTTTATTAAAATGACCATAAACATAAAGCATGGCAAGAGCTAACTAAGTGGTACAGGTCAAGCCACGGGATCAGCCCACTGATCACTGCCACTGACCAGCGCGCGAAGTGACTGACGCCGGGGGAAAGCAGAGCCGCCCAAAAACGGCTCATGGCTCCACTCCCCCCAGCTAAGCCCCGGATGCCCGGGAAGGGAGCCTGCCTCCATTCCACCGGGCGGGGCAGCAAATGGCGGCTCCAAGCCAGAGCGGCTTTATGCCACAGCTGGGAGAGCCGAATTCTCTCAGGCCATGGTGTAAAGGTCTGATATTGCTGCCTTCCTCAGTTAGATGTCAGTATGCTATAAGCTTAATTTTTATTACTGATGTTTAGGGTTACAACTTATTCTTCAGGAAGCAGCATTCAGTCAATCTCGATTTTTTGTTCTTTCACTGAAATTCAGAAGCCACCCAAAGTCCATCCCAAATCCTCCTAAATCTCATTGTCTTATCTCTGCCTCACCTTTAAACCTATCTTGCTATTTTTTCATTGGTTTCCATGACAGAAAGCAAAAGGCACTGTGCTTGCTGAAGAGCTAATGAAAATCATTCCATGCATTGGAGAAAGGGGCATTTACCCAATACACTAATCTGATAAAAAGGGAATATGAGATGACAGATATATAGAGTGGAGACAAGTGCTTATTTTTTAAAATTTCAGTGCTTATTTTTTAAAATTCATGGCAGTAATATATATATATATATATATATATATATATATATATATATATATATACTAAAGATTTGATGTAAATATCATTTTTAACAATAAATATTGTATGCAGTCAAAACCAAGGGCACGAGCCAGTCACATTTATGGACCTTTAAATCCCATTAATTTAATGGGGGGAAACATAAGAGCTTATTTAAGTTATCCATTTGCATCAATATTGTTTAAGCAACTTTAAATTTGACCAAATTGTAAGGATTCATACTGAATCTGTCAAATTTACTTCCCCTCCAAAATTTTACATAAGCTCCTAAGTTTACCTAGCATCATCATCAAATTAAAGAATATTTTGTTTTAAATACAGTCAACTTAATATGGGTGGAATAATTACAGTATTGGCAACAACTTGAAGATATACAACAGGGTAGTAACATGAGGTTAAGTACATCATTTAGAACACATTAAATCTGAAAAAAATAATGTTTCTGTTTATGAAGTTGTTCATGAGCTGTGACCTACACTTATTATCTATTGGAGTTTTCAATTTTCAGAAGCAAATATACAATTTTATAATTTAATATAGGGACCACAGGGTTGTAGCTATGTAAGTGCACAATGATGTAGTTCATAAAAATTGCAGTAACATTTTTTTCATGGTGTATCAGAGAGTGATGGAGTGCCTTTAGGTTGATTCAGAGTTGGTTCACTGTTTACAAGCTGTCTCAGCAGGTGCTTGGAAAAAAGCTTGTCTGTCCCCTCAGTTCATAAATTTGCTCTGATTATGCGTGTTGCACATTACGAATCAGGTTTCTTCTACCAGCATCCATATAGTCCTGTGTAAGGATTTCGGGTCTGTTCAGAAGCAGCTATGGAATATTTCAGAGCTACAGGCAAGGAAGTGGCAGCCAAAACCACCAAGGTTAAAATCTATGTACATACCTTGTTAGAGGAGAAATTTTATGTATGTATGTATTTATTTATTTATTTTATTTAACTTCTATTCTGCCCTCCCCACAAGCAGGCTCAGGGTGGAGCACATCATTTAAACAAAATAAACATAGTTTCACAAAGTATCCATAAAATTTCATTTAAAAGTATTATAAATTCCCAATCAATTTATAACAATAAAAATAGGTTCCCATGATGTACACATAGAAATACACATATGAATTCCATTATTTATATGATGCGCTAGTTGGGACTTGTGTTTGATATGTTTAATGACACAGAAAAAATGATCATATTCCTCTTGATTATACTTTTAACAAAATGCTTCTGGAAATTTCAGACTTGGGAATTACATTGACAGACAAAGACTGACCTTTTCCTTCTGCAAACTTATTTGCATGGCAGCAGTCTTGAGAGCATGTTTGGCTAAACATACATGGAAGTTGCACCTTATATTTAGCAAGCTGCACCATTTCAAATGCCAAATGATTTTGGTTATATCCCAGTTGACGGATGTAATCTTGCACCAAGACTGACTTTTCTTGATTGAATGGAACTGACCATGTCTCCTAGCCTTTCTTCATTGACTGCTTTCCATTTCAAAATGATTTGCCATGTTTAACAGATTGCTATTAGTTAAAGAAAAAATAACCTAAATGCTAAAGCTCTTCTTACCACAACATAGGATACCAATACAATCAATATAAAAGTATATTTATATGCAAAATATTTTGAATTGTTCCATGTTTATTTTACCCTGTTAGAATCAGAGACTGTCCTTTTCAGAAGATAAACTTCTTGGCACAAAATAAAGTAATGCAAACAGATTCTTTGATTCCAAATATTTACATTTAAAATAGTTAGCAAAAAATGAGGTTGATGTTATTTTCAGAAGTATATGGTCTCATTAATCTCCATGGGACAAGCAAGAGAAGAGCTATACCTCACCATATAGAAATATCCAGAAGGGATTAGTGGATTTCAGTAACTTAGATTTGTGCACTTTTTGGCTCTAAAACTTGGTCCATGGCTTTAGAAAGGCTTTTATAAATGCCACAGCAACTAATTGGAGCCCAAAAGTATTTCTGTGCTATCAGAAGCATTCCTGTCCAATCTCATATCTCAGAAGTGTACACTTCTGGGCTCTGTGAAGCGATTCAGACACTTACAGAACTACTTTTATGTGGCAGAATTGAATCTCAGACTCAAACTTGTTTGGTCTCCTCATGGAAAGTCCCTTGGAATGAGATTAAATACAATAAGCAGTCTGAGCAAATGGGAACTGATATTTGACAGATTGTGAAATCTGATCTAATTAGATTTTGTAATAGTCCCTAGCTCTTAATGGAATTAGATTCTTTTTTTTAAAACCTGGTATAAAAAGTCAGTGCTTACACTTAAAAGCTCTTAGAACTGAATTATGGCAATTTTTCAAACAAAGACTGTGTGACAAAAGTTTTAGATAATGTTTCCAGGCTGCATACATTTACCAAAAATCAATAGACTTAAATTATTAGTTAGTATGCACGTTTATCCAGGATATATATGAATTGCAAAATGGAAAACTTGAATAAAATTAATATTTCAATCATTTATATCAGCTTGTGTAAATCAATTACATTAAGTATACTGCTACTTTTGTAATATATGAAACTGTTTCTGAAACTGTTAAACCAAAAGACAGAATACTGTGATACTGTAAAGAAACTATGTATTATAATGCTTATTAACATTTTTCATTGACAGTAGTGTCTGTTAACAGATGTATAATTTTGATCAAAATGCTATGATAGGAGGGTTGAATACATTATATATAAATTTTGTAGTCATAGCATGTCAACAAATTCTAACTTCAATGTTGCAGAAAACAAGAAATGTTGGGAGGGGAAACCCAGACTTGTGTGTTTCTAGTTTGGTGTAATGGCTAAGAGTGATGGGACTCTAATCTGGAGAACCAGGTTTGATTCTCCACTCTTCCACTTGAAGCCAACTGGGTGACCTTGGGTCAGTAACAGCTCTCCCAGAGCTCTCTCAGCTCCACCCACCTTGCAGGCTGATTGTTGTGGGAATAATAATAATAACATACTCTGTATACCGCTGAGTGTGAATTAAGTTGTCCTGAAGGGTGATATATAAATTGAATGTGGTTGTTGTTACTATTATTGCCCTTTAATGGAAATATAAATGTGGACACACATCTAAACATGGATGTTATTTGTTCTATTACATAGAAACCCTGTTCAGATAACTGAAATACATACACTGAATGCTGGAGGTAGGGTGAACAGGATTGTAATAGCAAGGTCCCATGTTTAACCCATATAAATTCATTAGACTGTTTGCTTTGTTTATGTATGTGTATAAAGTCTAGAGCCCTGAAAAACACATAATCAGAAAAAATGGGGAAAAGCAGGGGATTGTATCCAGACAAAATTTTCCACAACTGTCTTCAGAGTGAGACTTATCTTGCGGAGGCCCATAGGGTGCAATCTTATCCTCCTTGTTATTCAACCTTTGTGTAAAGCCTTTAGAAGAAATATTTTGTAGCTATAGAATAGGATGTCATCAATATGTGGATGACACCCAGCACTATATATCTCTATTCAAGTCTCTCGGTGATTCAGTCTTAATTTTTTCAAGGTTTTAAATCGCTGCCTGACAGCTGTCGTCAATTGGCTGAAAGCAAATAAATTGAAACTTAACCCAGTTACCGGGCTCAAGCCAAGATTTTGACTATCGCGTACAATGCCCTTCATGGCCTTGGTCATTCATATCTATGGCACCACTTGTCTCCCTATGCTCTACTACGATAGCTTTGAACAGGGCTTTCTTCATTTGCCACTCTGCAAATGGGCAAAAGCAGCAGCTGCTCATACATGCACTTTCTTTGTGGCGGATCCAACATTGTGGAATAGCCTCCAGAGGATGTCAGGAAAGCTCCCACTCTCCTGACTCTGCAAACTGCAAACCTGAATTATTCAGGAGGGCTTTCCTACACAGGTAAGAGCATTGTGCTGTAAGAAAATGGTTCAAACTGTAAACTGTACTACTGTGGTTGGTGTGGATTTTCCGGGCTGTATAGCCGTGGTCTTGGCATTGTAGTTCTGGACATTTCACCAGCAGCTGTGACTGGCATCTTCAGAGGTGTAGCACCAAAAGACAGAGATCTCTCACTGTCACAGTGTGGAGAAGATGTTGGCAGGTAATTTATATCTACTCAGGAAGGTGGGTTTGAGCTGAGTCATCCTGTAAGAGTTTCCCAGGGTGTAGAATGCTAATGCAGGGAGGCTTCATTGTATCCTGAGGAGGTTCTTTTGCATATGGATTGGTGCTTGATATGCTAATCTTCTCTGCAGGGCTATTGTCGGGTATAGAGTATTTTGTTAGCCTGGTGTTTTTCAGGACTGGAAACCATGCTCTAGTCATTCTTAAAGTCTCTTCTTTCCTGTTGAAATTGTGCTTATGCTTATGAATTTCAATGGCTTCCCTGTGCAATCTGACAAAGTAGTTGGAAGTGTCCAGTATTTTAGTGTCCTGGAATAGGATACTGTGTCCTGTTTGAGTTAGGCTATGTTCAGCCACTGCTGATTTTTCAGGATGGCCAAGTCTGCAGTGTCTTTCATGTTCTTTTATTCTTGTCTGGATGCTACGCTGTGTGGTCCCGATGTAAACTTGTCCACAGCTGCAGGGTATGCAGTATACTCCTGCAGAGGTGAGGGGGTCTCTACTGTCTTTTGCTGAACGTAGCATCTGTTGTATTTTTCTGGTGGGTCTGAATACTGTTTGTAAGTTGTGCTTTTTCATAAGCTTTCCCATCTGATCAGTGATTCCTTTGATATATGGCAAAAACACTTTTCCTGTAGGAGACTGTTTTTCCTTAGTTGTTTGATTTATCCTTGGTTTAATCGCTCTTCTGATTTCATTTCTGGAGTAGCCGTTTGCTTGAAGTGCATGGTTTAGTTGATTAGTTTCCTCGTTGTGTACTACTGTGCACTGTTACTGAAAGGATGTCAAATTGCTTATATTTGTTTCAACTCTGTATCAGATTTCTGAAATCTATACTCTTGTATTGTTTTTTGAATGTCCAGGCTGTTGATTGTTTTGAATTATATTTTATTTTATCTTATTACACTTACGTGTTCATAGGAACCAGTAGTCACTGATATATCTATAGTTCTGTTCTATATTGAACTTATTTTTTTATTTATTGCAGTATTTATAGTCCACCTTTCTCCATGAGATTCAAGGTGGATTACACAGTGTAAGTTAATATGATCAACTGCTGGGTCATTCAGTAAACAATACAATAGAGTAAGGATTTCTGAAATTTGAAAAGAAGCAGAAGTCCGATACAGACATCAAAGCCATGTTTAGTGAAATGTGAATGCAATCATTGCTGTCAACAATTTGAGCAATTACAAACTGTGATTAGAATTTTCTGTCCAGCCTAGCAAGCTGCTCAAATTTTCTCTGGGCATCTTAACATAGCCACAGAGTTTATTAAAGCAGCTATTTAAATCCACAAATGAATTTGATCTCACCCTGATATTTCCATATATGAATGAGTGATAATTTCTTACTTTCAGTGGCTGGGGAAAAACGAGGAAGAAAAATAGCATGATTAAAACTCCTACCTCTCCTTTAGGTAAAAATAGGAAAATGTTATGAATGTCAGAATTTGCTCCAGTGTAAGCTATGCCACTTATTTCCAGAGAGAAAAACTGAGAAAAGTGAATAGCAAATGGAAATGTATGGGGGAAAATAACTTTTAAAAACTTTAAAAGCAAACTTTTTATTTATAGGACAGGCACAAACATAACCATTCATCTAGTTCCCTAAAACTTTTCCTGGCTGTGTATGTCAGAAGTGGACTGGGAAGTTAAAGCACATCATACTCATGCTCCACTTCAGACCAGTGAAGCAAGGTGAATCAGCTAAGTAGCATTAACAATGAGCATTAGCTTGCCTGTTGCTTTGTCCTAAAAACAGATGGGATGCATCAGTTAGTGAGATGACATTATCACTGCTGCTGAAAGATTGAGCCAAGTGGCCGCTAAGGTGCTGGTAAGTTACTAGGGCTTTGCTGTGCTTACTTCTGGCTTCAGTGGCCCTTGGAGCAGTTGCCCACTGGTAAATATCCAGTGGGATAAATGGCCAGTATGCCCATGGTGTATGTTATTGAATTGTGGTAGTTAAAGCACATTGAACTTCAGTTACAGAGCCTACCTAAGACACTACATGATTTTGAACATGGCATCCATCCTGACAACTCCAATTCAGTATGTCCCGGTCAGGTGTTTCATCCATCTCTTCTCCTTAAGCAGTAACAAGCTGCCTTGTCCATTTGTATGAGCATGCATGCTTTTTTCAGTCCAGTTGATTGTACTTTAGGAAAATTCATGCATCAAGAGAGCTGATGTGGAAGGAAAAATAAGACATGTTGAAGGAAGGAAGATGCATGGAAGACTAACAATTTGATTTCAATGGGCTTAGATTGAAGTAAGTCTTCTTAGGACTGCACTGTAAGAGTTGCTGGCTGAGATTACTGTGGCTAAATGGAAAAGTATTGATGAGCTAGAGCAAGGCTTGGAGGTTTTGTGTTAAACGTGCCCTTTTCATTCTGGTGGTTTCCATACATTGAGCTTTTGAATACTTTGATTGCTTATATTGATTATTTATTTGTTCCTCTATGTGTTTTTAAACAATGCATACATAGAATGTATCAGTGCAATCTTAAAACCACTTTCCTTGAAGTAAGCCCCATTTATTTTATATTGATTTACTTACTTATATTTATAGACCGCCTTTCTTACTAAGACTAAAAGTAGATTGCACAGTATAAGTCAATACAATCAATATGATGCTCCCGTTCTTCCCCAGCCCAAACTGAGTCCCGTCCGTCAGACCCGACCACCCCGGTTCGGAGTTCTTCAGAACCAACTACACTTAACTCATCGGATCTGATCCCTTCAGACTCGAGACCGATGTCTGAACCACCTGTGACCACATCGCATCCTCCTCAATCCAGACAGGATGGTTCCGCTACATCAAAGATGTTGAAACCAAGGACTCCTCAGAGTGGAGCTGCATCAGATCATTGGAGTCGACATAGTGAGTCGTCAACCCAAAGACCTTTGGTCCCGAAAGAGTCCTCAGAACCATCTGACTCTAAGCTGGAGAAGAAAAAGAAGCGTCAATCCTCCAAAAATGATAAACAGGTTTTGGAGAGAGTTATATCCCCGCAACAATCAGTGGAACAGCGGATCGAAGCTGTATCTGAGCCACCCGAAAAGAGGCATCGTGGCTCTGGGGATCAAGTGTCTTCTCGTAGCACTCCCCAATCTAAAGGTCCTATGGAGGAGGACATTATACTGGTTGAAAAGCCCCTGACACCGTCGGGGAAATCCAGATCACCCTTCCATGACTCTTGGTTTTCCCGTTCTTCCCATCACGAGAGGGGCCGCTCAAGGAAGAGAGGGAGCCCGCATTATCAGGAGAGAGAGCACCCTTACTCCAGTCCCCAGAGGGCTCTACCTCAAGGCGATATTACAGAAGAGGTTCTTATTTCTGTGATCGCAGAACCAGAGGTCGCTGGTTCAGTGTGTGCTTCAGTGTGTGCTTACTCTTATGCTGGGTCCAGAAGGACCCCTGGGTTTTCTGATACTGAGTATGATGAGTGCCCCTGTTATGAGAGGTCTTACAAATCCCCACCTTCAGATACACCTGACGGCGCAATCGGACCTTCGGGGGAAGCACCCCCAACAGACAATTTCCGCGTTTACAACAAGCTACTTCAGCGTATGGCAAAGGCGCTTGAGATTGACATGGCATCCTCGGAACCACACTCAAATGACAAGATACTGAAACACATATACTTGGGTTCGACCCCCACTGTTGCCTTTCTGGTAATTGAAGGCTTTGTGGAGGTGTTGACAGGCTTAAACCTTAAGCCAGCTTCCACCCCTGCCACCAATAAGAAAGTGGAGCATCTCTATAGAGTCAAAGATGACTTGTGCCCTTTCCTGTCTCTACATCTTCCCCCATCCTCCCTAGTGACAGAGGACATGCAGGCGAAACCAAAACAGGGATCCCTGTCAGTTCCCTCAGACAAGGAGAGCAGGAAAATTGATTCTATGGGCAGGAAGGTTTATGCTTCTGGGGCTTTTAGTATCAAAATTGCCAATTATGCAGCGATGATGGCTGCTTATCAGTTACTGCTGTGGAAGAAAGTAGCAACGTTTGTTCCACAATTGCCTGAAGACCAGAGGATATTTCTTTGGGTCATTCAAGAGGAAGCAGTCCGTTTATCCCGCCATCAGATCAGTGTGGGCAGGAATATGGCAGATACCTCAGCCAGGTCTCTACTTTCACCGCTTGTCATCCGCAGATCTGGTTGAGAACGACTGCTCTACCAGCAAACACCAGGAGCAAGGTTGAAGACCTCCCTTTTGATGGACAGACCCTTTTCTCGGAGAGGATGGATGACTACCTATCAAAGAAGCACATAGATAGACTTACTGCACGTTCATATGGCGTGCTTCAGCAACATCCAACTGCTAACCAGCCTCAATGCAGATCTTTCACTAGAGGCCGCCAGCACTGTTTTCACCCCTTTCATGGGTATGGTTACCAGCCTCAGAGGCAGTATCAAAGCCCACAATCATCCTTTTTGAGGAGGAGGCAGAGCAATAAGAATAAGCAGGGAGCTCACCAGCAGCAGACCAAAGAACTTGCACACTCTCAAAAGCAATTCTGACAATTACAGGAACCTGACCTGCTGTTTGGGGACAGGCTGTCTTCCTTTTTATCTGAGTGGTGCCGCATTACTTCTGATGTTTGGGTTTTGAAAATCATTAAAATCAGTTTTAAAGTTGATATTTTCCGGTGGCCTGGTCTCCGATTCCCTACTTTCTCCTCCCAGAGTACTCAACCTGGGGTGGTATCTGAGCTATCAGCTTTATTAGTGAAAGGGGCAATTGAGGAGACAATTTGTCCATTTCAGCCATCTCAAGTATTTTTTCGACCAGGTTTTCTTGTGTTGGGATAGTTGTCATTTTCCAAAGTCTCGCATATGCAATCCTAGCTGTTGTAATTGTATTCAACGTCAAATGCTTTTGCTCTTTATTGACCAGGACCGATATGTGGTTTAATAAAAAAAGTTCTGGTTTCAAAGGTAGTGGAGTCTTGAGTATCTGTTGTAACATTGTATGTACCATCTTCCAAAGCTCCACTGCTTTTTTACATGTCCACCACATATGATAGTAGGATCCTGGTGTCTTCTCACACTTCCAGCAGTTATTTGACATATTTAAGCAGGATTTAGCTAACCTAATTGGGGTTAAGTGCCACCTATAAAACATTTTATATACATTTTCTTTCAGTGAGGCTGATTTTGTCATCTTTAAATTACTTTTCCACATTTGTGACCATTGCTCTAAATCTATTGTATGTCCCACATTCTCAGCCCATTTTATCATAGTATCCTTGACCTCTTCCCCCTGTAATTTTGCCTTTATAAGTATAGCATATATTTTATCATTTTAACATTAGTACCACATAGTATCACATCAATATTTTCATCCTTTTCGTAAAAACCCACTGTTTTATCTTTTTTATATCTGGATTCCAGTTGTGCCTGGCCCCACCATCCCAACTCAATGTCTAGCTCTGCCATTTCTTTTGGATTTTTTAATAGCCTAGCTGGTTTCAGTAAGATTTTGTAGGTAGGAATTTTTCCCTCTTTTTTCAATGAAGGATATGTAAAAGCTTCAGTTGTGGAAACCCACAAAGGAATTTTCTCATAAAAGGTAGATCTTATTCTTTCCCAGACCAGCATTAGTGCTTTCCTTATCCAGTGATTTTTAAAATATTTATGATTTTCCCATTTTTTTTTATACCAGAAAAACG
The DNA here is from genome assembly GCF_028583425.1 of Eublepharis macularius. Taxonomy (NCBI): domain Eukaryota; kingdom Metazoa; phylum Chordata; class Lepidosauria; order Squamata; family Eublepharidae; genus Eublepharis; species Eublepharis macularius. The sequence goes on from NC_072797.1 coordinate 74,775,208, forward strand.
CATGCCAGCTCATCAATAGGTCATGTCCTTCCAGGTTTAAAAGTCTTTCATTTTCCAAAGTGATCCACTCTCTCAGCCAGGTCAACACACAAGACTTATAATATAGAAGCCAATCTGGTAGGGCAAAGCCTGCTTTTTCCTTAGAATCTTGTAGGGCTTTCAGCTTGATTCGTGGTTTTTTGTTCTGCCAAATAAAAGATTGTACAGCCCAGTTAAGGTCTTTAAAGAATACTTGGGGTATTCCTAATGGAATATTTTGAAACAAAAATAGAACTCTTTGGAGAACATTCATTTTTATCGCTGCTATTCTTCCCGTCAATGATACCTGAAGATCTTTCCATCTTTCCAGGTCTTTTTTGATTGTTTTTATCAGTATCCCATAATTATCTTCATATAAGGAGCCACATCTGTTAGTTATCCAAATTCCTAAATATTTTATCTTCTTTTCAATTACTAGTTGCGATTTTTGAGTTAATTCTTCCATCTGGATGTTTTTAGTAATCAACTTCATCTTTTGAATATTTATTTTTAATCCTGCCAAACCTCCATACTCCTTGATTTCCTGCAAGAGCTTCTGTATTGATGTTAAAAGGTCTTCTAAAATAAAAACTAAGTCGTCTGCAAATGCTTGTACTTTGTATTCTTGCTTCTTAATTTTGGCTCCTCTGATTTCGTCTGAGTTTCGGATCTTGTCCATAAGTGGTTCCAGTGTCAGTATAAACAAGAGAGGAGATAATAGACAACCTTGTCTTGTTCCTTTTTCAATTTCTATTGATTCTGTTAGTTGGCCATTAATTGAGATTCTAGTCCTTTGTTTATCATAAATTCCTTGAATTATTCTGAGAAAATTTTCTCCACACTGCATCTCGTCTAGTTGTTTAAACATAAATTGCCAATTGAGATTGTCAAACGCCTTCTCTGCATCAAGGAACATCAGAGCCATTTGTTTTTTCTGGATGAGCCTTGTAATACTCCAAAATGTTTAGTATTTTTCTTATGTTATGGCTAATCTGTCATCCTGTTAAAAAGCCAGCCTGATCTTGGTGGATCATCTGGTCCATTAGTTTCCTCATTCTCCTTAATAATATAGTTGCAAAGATTTTACAGTCTACATTCAGTACAGAGATTGGTCTATAGTTTTTAATTTCTTTCAAATCTGTTCCATCCTTTGGTATTAAGGATATTGTAGCTTCTTTCCACGTTTCTGGTATGGATTCTGTATCCCATATTTCTTCCATCAGCTTCTTAAAGGGAGGAATTAAGGTTTCTTCAAAGCATTGATAATATTCAGCTGGTATGCCATCTGGGCCTGGAGATTTCCCCTTGTTTTGCTTTTTAAAGGCCTGTATTATTTCATTCATAGTGATTGGGTCATTTAGAATTTTTCTCTGTTCCTCACAAAATTTCTTCCATCTCATTTTTTTCAGATAGTCATCTTGTTGCTCTGGCTGGGCAGTCATTTTCCCATAGAGCTTCTTGTAGTAGAATTCAACGACCTTCTTTATTTCTTCCTGAAGAACTTCCTCCTCTCCTTTTTCATCATTCAGTGACATTATTTGTCTTTTGGTATTTTCTTTCCTTAGCTTATATGCTAGCCATCTTGTAGGCTTGTTTGCATTTTCAAAGTAGTTTAGTCTGGCATATTTAATTTTCTTCTCCATCTCCTCCGTTAACATCAAATTAAGTTTATGTTGAAGTATCTTTATCTTCATTTTTGATGTACTGTTTTCAAGAGCATTTTTTAAGTTATCTTCTTCTTTTTTTAGGTTTGTTTCCAAATTTTGATATTCTTTGTTTCTCTCTTTTTACTTGCCACATATCTAATTGCCATTCCTCTGAAAAAAGCCTTACTTGCATCCCACACTATGTCTATAGTAGTTTCATTATCTAAGTTTTGTTTAAAATACCATTCCATTTCTTTGGAGATTGTTTCTTTAAATTTTTTATCTTTTAATAAACTTGTATTTAGTCTCCACCTAAATTGTCTTTTTTCCTCTTTTATCTTTATTACCAGAGGGTTGTGGTCTCCAATCACTTGTGGCAAAATGTCTCTTTCTTCCATATCCGCCACTAACAACATTGAGGCCCAACATATATCTATTCATGACCAAGATTTGTGTCTGTCAGAGTATAAAGTATAATTAGTTGAATTCAAATATCGTGTTCTCCATAAGTCTACAAGGACCATTTCTTCAGCCATTTCAAAGAATTTTTTAGGAAGCACTTCCCCCCCTTTTTTCCCATTCTTCACATTTCCTATCCAACTTTTTATCCACTACTGCATTGTAGTCTCCCACAATGCATATGTCCTTATATTTCAATTTGGATATTTGCTCTGAAAGTCTTTGAAAGAATTTTTTTTGTTGCTCACTTGGGGCATAAATATTCACTACCAAACTTTTTCTTTGGCCTTTCTGGAGTTCAGTCATTAGAATTCTTCCCTGGTCACAGGCATAAATCAATTTTGGGTTCAATCTTCCCTATATATATGTTACTAAACCTCTCCTTAACTTTGTCTGCTGCAATGATTGGGTGTCCCAGGTTCTTACAGTTCAGGAGCCTTTCCTCTTTATCACTGATACGGGTTTCTTGAAGACATAATCTCTGCTTTAATTTTTTTCAGATATGTAAATGTTCTTTTTTGAGGGGAATTCAATCCATTAACATTCATTGAGAGTATTTCTAGAGAGTTACTGGTCATTACTTCTTGCCTCTCTTACTACCTTGTTTATTTTCTTCTCTGGTTTGCTTCCTGGTCTGTACTCCTCTTGCTCCATCTTCTATTTCTGGTTCTGATTCAGACTGTGGGCTTACATTTTCTTCTTCTCCTTTGCCTTCCTTGGATTTCTGGCCTGCCATCAAATTCTTTTGAACAAATGCTTGTGCTTTAGGAATTGAGTTGATGTTGAACCTTTGTCCGTTGAAGTTAAAAAGTAGTCCCTCCGTTATCAGCCATCTGTATTGTATTCCATCTGAGCATAGTAAATCCGTCAAAAATCCATATTCCCACCACTTCATCCGCACCTCCCATGGGATATTTCATAGGACTATCACTTCTTCATCTTGGCACTTCAAGGTAGTCTCTCATGTTGCTTTAAGAATGTCATCTCTGATTCTGCGTCTGATAAATCTTACATGGATTTCCCGTGGTTTTTTGTTCTTTTTTGCATAGGATGAACTTATCCTATAGGCCGTGTCTATCTCTATGGTTGTTGTGGATTTTCCGGGCTGTATAGCCGTGGACTTGGCATTGTAGTTCCTGACGTTTCGCCAGCAGCTGTGGCTGGCATCTTCAGAGGTGTAGCACCAAAAGACAGAGATCTCTCAGTGTTACAGTGTGGAAAAGATGTTGGCAGGTAATTTATATCTACTCAGGAGGGGTGGGGTTGAGCTGAGTCATCCTGTAAGAGTTTCCCAGGGTGTGGAATGCTAATGGAGGGAGGCTTCACTGTATCCTGAGGAGGTTCTTTTGCATCTGGATTAGTGCTTGATGTGCTAATCTTCTCTGCAGGGCTATTGTCGGGTATAGAGTGTTTTGTTAGCCTGGTGTTTTTCAGAACTGGAAACCATGCTCTATTCATTCGTAAAGTCTCTTCTTTCCTGTTGAAAGTGTGCTTATGCTTATGAATTTCAATGGCTTCCCTGTGCAATCTGACAAAATAGTTGGAAGTGTTGTCCAGTATTTTAGTGTCCTGGAATAGGATACTGTGTCCTGTTTGAGTTAGGCTATGTTCAGCCACTGCTGATTTTTCAGGATGGCCAAGTCTGCAGTGCCTTTCATGTTCTTTTATTCTTGTCTGGATGCTACGCTTTGTGGTCCCGATGTAAACTTGTCCACAGCTGCAGGGTATACGGTATACTCCTGCAGAGGTGAGGGGGTCTCTACTGTCTTTTGCTGAACGTAGCATCTGTTGTATTTTTCTGGTGGGTCTGAATACTGTTTGTAAGTTGTGCTTTTTCATAAGCTTTCCCATCTGATCAGTGATTCCTTTGATATATGGCAAAAACACTTTTCCTGCAGGAGACTGTTTTTCCTTAGTTGTTTGATTTAACCTTGGTTTACTCACTCTTCTGATTTCGTTTCTGGAGTAGCCATTTGCTTGAAGTGCATGGTTTAGATGATTAATTTCCTCGTTGAAAAATTGCGGTTTACAGGATGACTCAGCCCAACCCCACCACTCCTGAGTAGATATAAATGACCTGCCAACATCTTTTCCACACTGTGACACTGAGAGATCTCTGTCTTTTGGTGCTACCCCTCTGAGATGCAGCCACAGCTGCTGGCGAAACATCAGGAGCTACAATGCCTAGACCACGGCTGTACAGCCCGGAAAATCCACAACAACCATTGTTCTCCAGCCGTGAAAGCCTTTGACAATATATCGTGTCTATCTCTGTTTCCATTTCTTCTGGTTGAATGTTTAGTGCTATTGCCAATAGCCCTGATGCCACATTTAAGGTATTTTCTCCTTCTTCCTCCTTCACATTCTGCAGATGCAGCATCAATGCTGCTTTCTCCATCTGTAAAGTTATCAGTTTAGTTTCCATCATCAACTGGCTTTTAGATACTTTCTCAATCTTATCTTCATTCTGTTGAATCTTCTCCACTTTTCGCACCTTAGATGTTAGTTTGGCTGCCTCCTTTTTGGTTTCTCTCATCTCATTCTGGAACTCTTCAAACTCTTCAATCATTCATAGTTTTCATTTGGTCCAGCAACTGGGCTATGCTAGCCTGTATTGTCTGAATTGATGCCTGTGCGGATGTAGGTGTCTGTGCCATAGCTGATGTCACAGATTTGAGGCTTCCAGGGGATGGTTTTTGGCTTTTTTCTTTTTCTTTACCTGACAACATCTTTAAATATCTCCACTCTATTATTTTTACTATCTATCTTCAGCTCAGTAACTTCAAGTACTCAGGCCCTGTTTACCCCACTCCCTCCTTCTACCCACTTAAGAGAGAAGAAAATTATTTTGTTTCATAAACCACAATGTTCCCAAACAGTTCCCTTCCCAGCAAGACAGTATTGAAATATCTTTCTAGGAGAAAAAACACAACATTCTCTCTTGCTAAACCAATTTATGCCCTGGAAAATACAGTCTTGGGAGATCTTCTTCTTCCTGAAGCTTCAAGAGATGGGAGAGGCACTACGCTGATTCAATTACTTTGTACTCCATTTTGGGAGCCCCCCCCCAAAAAGACAAGAAATAAAAAATAATGAAGATCCAACCAAATAGAGGTCCAGTCAAACTTCAGCAATAAATAATCATCCAGAATCCACCATTAAGAAAAGGGAAGAAGGAAAAAGAACAAAAAACACAAAATAATATATTTATATCCTGGAATGAGAGAGAGAAAAAAATATAGGAACCCAAATCACAGAAGGAAAAAGGGAAACAAAAAAAAAGGTGAGCAAAAATCACACTGTAATCCAGAGAGTCTTGATCAGTAACTCAGAGGTCTTTTCTCTTTTTCTGCCAATCCCAAAACCTTTCTAAAAATTGTCAACATAGATCATATGTTGATGTTACTAAATATCAATTGCTGGCCATATAGAAGTCTATTGAGCCTCTTCTCTTATTTTAAATGTAGTCTTAATTTCTCACTTAGTATAAAATAAGCAAAAGTCTGTCCTTATGGTACCTTGGATCTTAAGCAATTAGTTTCTTCTCCCCACCCCCACCCCCGGTGATTCAAACAGGGTAAAAAAAGAAGCACAAAAGGAGAAGGGGGGAATACTTGAAATTTCTCTAGGTTGGTGGCTGCTTCAGTTAAGTTGAAAAGAAAAAAGATTATATCTCACCCATACATTCGGAACATATTAAAAACGTTTGGTGCTGCAGATTCGTGGTGCTTGTCATTTTCACTCGCTCTAGGTTATACAGAGTTCGGGATTCCCAGCTCGCGAGCCACAAGGCTTCCTCTTCACCCTTCGCCAAATGAGCAGGCTGGGGGTTGCAAGCCGAGCCGCTGCTCCGCCTGGTGCCCCCCGCCACACTCCAGCTTTACCCCCCTCTCCGGGGGGGGACTTTAGAAGCTCGAAAGCTGAGCCTCAAAAAGAGTGTGAGGATCGGGTTTCTGAGCTGAAGCTCAGCAAGCCCGACCACGCTGTGCCATTTCCCGGAAGTCCTCTGGGGTTTTATTCTAATCTGTTTGTGGTGGGAAAGAAGGATGGGGGTCTCCGCTCTATATTGGATCTTCGTGAACTGAATAAGTTTGTACAAACCCGTAAATTTAAGATGACCATCTTACAAACAGTACTGGCCTTGTTGCTCCCTCAGTGCTGGTTTGGGATTTTAGACCTCAAAGATTCATATTTTCATATTTCAATTTTTCCAGACCATAAGAAGTTTCTCCATTTCACCTACGGTACTCATATCTTCCAGTACCACTGCACCCAGGGTTTTTACTAAATGCATGGCAGTGGTTATTGCCTTTCTTAGAATGCGAGGTTGTTGTATTTTTCCTTACCTTGATGACTGGTTGATAGTTGGACAGTCAGTGGTGGATGTGGAGAGGCAGATTTCCCTTACCCTGTCCACTTGTTTACAATTGGAATTGTTTGTCAATCGGAAGAAATCTACACTTTCACCTTCTAGAGTCACTCAAGTTTATAGGGGCTGTCATTGACGGAATAAGGGATGCAGGGTTTTTACCCATGGACAGGGCGCAAAAAATTAGAATGCTGATTAAGAAATTCAAGAGATGCAGATTTCAGTCAGCTAAACTTATTCAGATTTTATTAGGCTACATGGCTTCTACTACGACTGTGATCCCCCTGACTAGGCTTCTGATACATTCACTTTAACTTTGGTTTATCTCCACTTTCTACCTAGAGAGGGACTTCCAGAATAGAAAGTTTAGTATTCCTCAGAGAGTCCTTCTATCTTTAGACTGGTGGATGGAGGACTTGAACCTTTATGAGGGTTTTAGATTTGGATACAGGCAACTCGAGGTTTCAGTTACAACAGATGCTTCCACACTAGGCTGGGGCGCTCATTGTGAGGGGTTGTATGCCCATGGTTTATAGGATGAATCGGAATCTGAAGAGCACATTAATCTTCTGGACTTAGGAGCTGTGTTCTATGACCTGGTATCCTTCTCAGATACTGTTCAGAATAAGACAGTCCAAATTTTGACTGATAACTACCACGATGTTTTACATTAATAAACAGGGGGGTACGATGTCTGGAGGCAGTAAAAATTTGGAATTGGGCTATTGACCACTCTGCGTGGCTTTTAGTGGTCCATATTCCAGGCGTGGATAACACTGTGGCAGATCATCTTAGTAGGTTACTGGGGGACATTCATGAGTGGTCCCTTCAAGATGTGTATCTGCGTCCTGTCTTTGCAGAATGGGGCTTTCCCGACTTAGACCTTTTTGCATTGGAAGACAACCACAAGACTCCCCGTTATTGCTCCAGAGGAGGAGTTGGCCTTGAGTCTCTTGGGGACGCATTTCAACTAGAATGGTCCAACCGTCTCTACTGTCTGTTCCCTCCGTTCCCACTGTTAGCCAGGGTCCTCGGCAAGATTCAGGCGGACAAGACGTCAGCCATTCTGGCCGCAACAGCTGTGGTTCCACACACTCCTGAGCCTGCACAAGCGGATGCATTGTTTCCCGATTCGTCCAGATCTGCTGTCATGGAAAGGGGTGTTCCACCACAGAGTACACACACTCAAGCTGACAGCCTGGCTAATCCTCCAAGACGGGCTTTCTCTGAGGGAGTAATGCATGTACTAAAAAATGCCCAACACTTGTCTACTCGACAATCCTACTCCCTAAAATGGAACAGGTTTACGGACTGGTGTCAGGGAAGGGAGTTGGACCCTTTGGCCTCTTCCCTTTCTGAAATTCTTGACTTTTTGTGGGGACTCAAACAAACGGGTTTATCCAACTCGTCTATTAAAATCTATTTGGCTGCTATCTCTGCTTTTCACCCCCCAGTGGATCGCAGGACAGTATTCTCTCACTACACTTCAAAGTTATTTCTGAAAGAATTGAATAATCTATTCCCCCCCTGTCAGGGTTTTAGTTCCCCAGTGGTCTTTACCTTTGGTTTTGACTAGACTCATATCTAAGCCCTTTGAGCCTTTGGCCACTTGTCCTCTGAACTTCCTGACTTTTAAGGTGGCATTCCTGGTTGCTGTTACATCAGCTAGGAGGGTGGGGAAGTTAGCAACTTTGTCCTGTGAACCCCCTTATCTGAATATCCATCCAGAAAAGGTAGTCCTTAGGACCAAGGTGGATTTTCTACCTAAAGTGGTGTCTAAATTCCATATGTCTCAGGAGATCTCCTTACCTGTATTTTTCAGAGATCACTCTTCAGAGGCAGAGAGGGCCCTTTACACCTTGGATGTTCGCAGAGCTCTTCTTTTCTATCTGGACCATGTAAAACCATTTAGAATAGATTCCAACCTATTTATTTGTTTTATGGGGCCAAATAAAAGGAAGAAAGCTAGCTCTCAGTCATTGGCTTGCTGGGTAGTCTAGGCTATTTTGTTATGTTACAAGACTACTAACTTACCTTGTCCGTTGGAAGTACATGCTCATTCCACCAGGTCTCAAGGATCGTCAGCAGCTCTTCTGAGAGGTGTCCTGCTCCAGGACATCTGTAAAGCTGCAACTTGGACCTCGGCGGACACATTTGTCAGGCACTACGCCCTGGATGTCCTAGACAGGAAGGAGATGATAGTGGGTACAGCTGTCCTACAATCAATCTTCCTGTGATGATCCTTCATTACCTCCACCCAGATATTTAAGCTTTGTAACCTCCCATATGGGACTGCACAGGAAGACTGTAGATGAAAAACAGTGTTGCTTATCTGTAACTGTTGTTCATCTAGGTCTTCCGTGCAGGCACACATACCCTCCCTCCTTCCCCCCTAATTCTCTTGGTACTTACCTTGTAGTGCGGCGGCAAAAGAGGACTGAGGGTACATCGGGGGCGCCCCGCCTCTTAGAGGCCTTTTTCGGCAGGAAAGATGGCTGCACATGCGCACTGAGAGGCGAGGATGCCCCCTAGTGGTTTTGAGCTTTAAAAATCTCCGAAGTTGGCAGGCCTGCACATGTGCAGTCCCATGTGTGCCTGCATGGAAGACCTAGATGAACAACAGTTAAAGGTAAGCAACGCTGGGTTTTTGTAGTCAGTGCTGAGGGAAAGGTTTTCAGTCAGCCTTCTATATTTCAGAGAGAGATTATTCTGACTACATCAAGCAAACTGTGTGGAAGCCTGATTTATGAACTGTGTGGAAGCCTGACAGCATAATTCTGTCTAAGTCAGGAGAATTGTGTTTGCACCTAGGTCAATCTGCGTATATCTGAGGCTAAATGAAGTTGGAAGAAAGCATTTTTTGAAGCTACATTAGCTTGCTTCTTTATCAGTAATGTTGGGTCCAGTAAATCCTTAGCCTTTTAAGTTAACCCAAGTCATCAAGGGTCAGCTGAAGCCTACTAAAAGTGGGAAGTAACAATGTCTTTCAATGTCTCAGTCTTTTCAAACAACTTTATTTCTGTTTTGTCAGTTCCACTTTGTTCACTCTTAGCCATTTGACCACAGCACTCAGCAGTGGCACAACACCTCTGTTGAATCATCAGGAGATTTGGATAGACCTGAGCAGAATTCTATCTGCTTAGGATTGCTCTCACAGTAAATTATTACTTTGATGCATGAATAATGTTGAAAAATAAATACATTATTTTTCAAGGATTCACAAGAAGTAAAATTAAAATAGTGATATTTGAATTCAGCCAGCAAAGTTATCAAATTTGATAGCATTCTTTATCTGAGTGTGTGAAAAAAGGGAGCATCTCTGTATCAGATGTTGGGAAACTGTTACAACGACAGAGTGGGGAAGATATTTTAGGAACCTTTTTCTTTTTCAACAACTGTGCTAACCCATTGGGCTCAAGTGATACAGTTACAAAAAGAAAATAATTGAAGGAAAATAATATTAACAACAACATTCAATTTATATACCACCTTTCAGAACAACTTAATGCCCACTCAGAGCAGTTTACAAAGTGTGTTATGATTATCCTCACGACCATCACCCCGTGAGGTAGGTGGGGCTGAGAGAGCTCTGAGAAGCTGTGATGGCTTCAAGCACAGGAGTGGGGAACCAAACTCGGTTCTCCAGCTTAGAATCCTGTTGCTCTTAACCACTACACCAAACTGTCTCTCTATTATATATAATTGTGAGGTACTACTGGGTCCGGTGTGAGACATGAATGTACTGCTTCTACAGAAATGCCTTTACAGGATTTAATTAATACCTCATATGTGGCCTGTTAGCTCTGCAATGCAAAACACAAAAGAAGCAAAGACACAGCATCTTTGTTTTCCTCCTTTGTGTGAAGAAAGTATGTAACATGACCTGCATTTTTGAATACTGAACATCTTTCAAAAGTGCGTATCTTTCTGATCATTGCCAGCAATGCTGAATTTGAGCCAAATAGTCAGCAACAGGATCTTGGTTCTATAAAATGGTACAAGTTAGCAAACATTCAAAATATTGTTCACAACCTGTTGTATCTTGCAAGAACGGAGAGATTATTCTTCACTGCTCTTTTTAGGTTGGGATTCCAGTTGTGCGCTAAACTAGAGGTGGGCACGAACAGCAATATGAACAAAAAAACCCCCCACAAACAGCCTGATCAGCTGTTCATGAGCAAGCTCTTTGTGAGGCCCCATTTCCAACGAACATGTGTTCATTCCAAGCCCTGTTCGTGGTGTTCATTAGCCGTTCGTCAATCCAGACAGTCTGGCACCTTTCAATCAATTCCCTTGGCAACAGTAGGCACTGACTTTCTGAACTCTGACTGAACTCCTGTTGCCCTGGAAACCCCAATCTAAGCCCAGAGGCACTTCACCCCCAACTCAGCCACTTGTCAGGGAAAACTCTGACAAGGGCTGATTGCAGCCTGCCGGGGTTTAAATTTCGTTCTCCCTGCTGCTGTGCAGCGCAGGAAGAGGAACATTTAAATCCCCCACTCAGCTGCTTGTCAGATAAACTCCTGACAAGTGGCTGAGTGCAGCCTGCCGGGGTGAAATGCCCCTCTCCTTGCTGCTGCACAGTAGCAGGGAAAGGGGCACTTCACCCCTGACTCAACTGCTTGTCAGGGGTTTCCTGACAAAGTCTCCCCCCTCCCTCCAGTTGGCTGGAAGGAGGGAGACTTTGAAGGGAAGGAGGTTCCCCACACCGTTTGCAAATGTCATGGGGAACCTTCTTCCCTTCAGAGTCTCCCTGCTTCCCTCTAGCCAGCTGAAAGGAGGGAGACTTTGAAGGGAAGGAGGTTCCCCACACTGTTTGCAAACGACACAGGGAACTTTCTTCCCTTCCAAGTCTCCCCCCCCACCAGCTGGCTGGAAGGAGGGAGACTTTGAAGAGAAGGAGGTTCCCCACGCCTTTTGCAAACGGCATGGGGAACCTTCTTCCCATCGAGTCTCCCCTCCCTCGCTCCAGCTGGCTGGAAGGAGGGCGACTTTGAAGGGAACGAGGTTCTCCATGCCATTTGCAAACGGCGCAGGAACTTTCTTACCTTCCAAGTCTCCCCCCTCCCTCCTACGAACAGCCAACCACGAACATGTTTGTGAACAGGGTCATGTTTGTGGTTGTTCGTGATTCCCTGTTCGTGGATAACAACAAACATCGTGTTCGGTTTTTTTTCCTGTTCGTGCCCACCTCTAGTCTAAACATATATTTATAGTTCTTGCTTTGTTAAAAATTGTAGAACAATTCATATTGGGAATCCCATGATCAAATATCATGACATTTAATGTTAAAAAGTAGTCATGGGTAGACATGGGCACGAACCAAAAAAAAATTAATGAACCAGCGAATCGTGGTTTGGTGCAGACCACGATCCCGAATTCCCGAAATGCAACGAACATCTCCTGTTGCCGAACCAAACCAGATCGTGGTTCTTGGAGGCCAAAGTGGTAAGCAAGAGCTCTGTCCCACTCCACTGCTCGCAGAAAGTGAAACCCAGCCTGGGAAACCATGGCTATTTATAAGCATGGGACCCATTCAGCAACACAGGAGGTCTGTGTTCGGCCATCAGAGCTGCCTATCAGGGTTTGCAGGGATGAGATTGGAATGCCCATGGCTACAGGTCACCCCCTCACCCCTCCCTCCCCTGGGTGTCTTCTCCCAACTTGTAACTGCTTTGCAGCTCCGTGGTTGGAAGGAAGCCTTACTGATCAAGGAAAGCTGGGCTTCCATTCAGGTTTCCAGGGTGACAGAAGGAGGGCAGACAGAGTTCAGGCATTCTCCTGGCTCCATTGCCAGGGGAATAGATTGCTGGCGCCCGAGTGTTTGGCTTCCCGAACCTCGCCCGAACGCAACGAACCAGGCCTCTCCCGACTGCTGGTTCGTTGGCCGTGACCGATCACGATCCACCAGGTCACGATCACGTGATCGCCATTTTCATGGGTTTTTGAGGTTCGTAATGCAGTTCGTGCCCATCTCTAGTCATGGGATACTGTTTTGTATTGGAACTGTGGCAATGGGTGATGATTTTAACCTCTTCACCCCAGATCATGTTCCCAATTAAAATCTTCATTACCACCACCACTCCCAACAGCTAAAGAGAATTATCATAGGCATCCAGACAAAATATTCCTTCTACTTCACTTGCACCACTAAGACTCATCCCGAACATCATATGAAAGCAAATTGCATGACTTGTTTGGCTTCATAGGCTTCTATAATTTAACCTTCTAGTCCCCTCTCTCAGAACACTTGGGGTTATTAGCCTCAGAAAGGAAAAGTGACAGGTATGATACTGGAACTCTGTTGTGTTCATGTGTGTGTTGTCATTTTTTATTAGGTATGCAGTGGGACAAGTTCAACTTCCTATCGCCAAGTGCCATAACTCCAATACAGAACTCCCCATGTCTGCTTTTTTAGATAAACATTAGTTCTGTACACATGAGCCCTTCACACATTGGTTGAGCACAAAGAAAGGGATAGCAGGCATGAATGTGCTGGTCCTGCCCCCACCTCTGCATAATCTCCAGGTTGTCTGCACAGTATGATCTCACAGAGAAAGAGTCTGATCAGATATGCTGCTTTCCTAATATTGCAGATCATGGTGAGAACACATCATCTGTACATAGACATTGTGCTTATGAGCCAGCAATTGCATGGAAGTGAGGGTGGGACATGTTGAGTTAATGTGCAAAGCTACTGAGAAATCTGATCACAGATATTTCCTTTTTATTGTAAGCGGGCCCTGATTTTAACTTAAACGTATCAGATTTTACAAAATACTAAGTTTTAGTCGATGTGCTTGGTTGGTAAATATGGCTTTGTGATTTATTGAATAACTTGTTGTCTTACAAAGTATAAAAGTTTAGTATGAACATTAGTATAAAAGTTTTAGAAACTATTTTTTGAATCTCAAGCAGCAGGAAGGGATGTGTGAACTTACTACGCGTTTATTTTGGGTGTGTATGCAGCCATTAGATACCCACTACATTTTCATTACTGAAAATATCTTGAGACAGCATGCATCATTGATAACAAATTCTTACAGAGTTGCACTGCTGTGGATATAAAAGCTGCCATGTGTGCCTATTTATTAGAGCATAGGATTGCTTGCTGCTTTAATGCACTTCTTATTTCCCCAGAGAATGAAAACAGGTCGCTGCATTAATTTAAAAAAGGAAGCATAATTGTATACTTACAGAAGAGAAAGTATAGTTGTGCCTGGGAAACTTCCTAACATGTAATACATGCAGTTTACAGGAAAAAACAGTGGTTTTGGATGGCTGTGCATTGTGGAAGTAAACATTAAAATAGGTAGTTTTATGTTAAATGGCCATTATGAGGTGCTCCTTTTGAAGATAAATTCACCTTGATTTATCCCTTCAGAAATCATCATTAAACACGCTACCAGCATTATGCATCATTATCATCATCATCAAACTTCACAGGAAGTGATCATATCTCACCTGCTGTGTATGGAAAAGTTCCTAGGTTCAGTTTGAGAAATTACTGGGAAAAACCTCTCTTTACCTGAAATCCTGAAAAACTGCTATTGTTCACAGTAGACTGTCCTGAGGTAGATGGCCCAACAGTTTGACTTGGTATGATACAATATTATATGTTCACTCTGCCATTTTACTTTGAGTTTTAATATTATTAACATGATTTTACGTCACCATGGATGATGCGTACCCCAGATTGTAATAACTGAAACTGATGTCAGCTGTATTGTCGAAGGCTTTCACGGCCGGAGAACGATGGTGGTTGTGGGTTTTCCGGGCTGTATTGCCGTGGTCTTGGCATTGTAGTTCCTGACGTTTCGCCAGCAGCTGTGGCTGGCATCTTCAGAGGTGAAGATGCCAGCCACAGCTGCTGGCGAAACGTCAGGAACTACAATGCCAAGACCATGGCAATACAGCCCGGAAAATCCACAACCACCATGATGTCAGATGGCTTAAGAGCACTAAGAGAGGCATAACATTAAATATTGTGAAGTCTCAAAAGTGAAAAACCAGGATATAAGAAAGATCATAGATGTAAACTGACTCAAACTGCCATTTGTGTTACAAGCATCAGAGTGCACAAGTAATCTCTGGAACATACATGCTCGTATTTAAACTTTAATAGTTCTCTCCATTTTCCAGTACTTTCTCACTGAGAAATATCACAACCAGCAAGTAGCTAACAGAATCAACATAGAAACAACGCTGGCAAAGGATGACATATCATTAAATCAAGTATTTGAGCATACTAGGCAGAGTGAAGTAAATGGTGGATCAGACTGGAGTATGAAATTAAGTCTGGTGAGGTAGTGGAAGGGTTTTAAGGTCAGTTGGAAATGGTCCTCAACATGGCAATAACAGAACACCTGATGGGGGAAGGGAGTTACAGCCTAGGATTGATGTAGGGGTAGTACATAAACACCTAGTTTCTTTAAATAAAACTAAGTCTTCAGGGCCAGATGAATTGCATTCAAGGGTACTAAAAGAACTCACAGATCTAATTTCTGAGCCTCTCTCTATTATTTTTGAGAATTCTTGGAGAATAGGTGAGGTACCATAAGATTGGAGGCAGGCAAATGTTGTCCTCATCTTCAAGAAGGGGGGAAAGGAGGATTCAAGTAACTACTGACCCATTAGCTTGACATCTATACCTGGAAAACTGTTAGAACAAATGATCGAACAGTCAGTCCTTGAGCATTTAGAAAGGATGGCTATGATTACTAAGAGCCAGCTTGGGTTTCTTAAGAACAAGTCATGTGAGACTAACCTTATCTCTTTTTTTGAGAAAGTTACTACCTTGCTGGATCAGGGAAATATTTCAGTAAGGCTTTTGATAAGGCTGCACATAATATCCTTGTTGACAAGTTGGTAAAATGTGGTTTGGATCCTCTTACTGTTAAATTATTGTAATTGGTTGACAGATCATACTCAATGGTTTCTCATCTTCTTGGAGAAGAGTGACAAGTAGAGTGCCTCAGGGATCGGTCCTGGGACCTGTTCTGTTCAACATTTTTATAAATGATTTGGATGAAGGAATAGAGGGAATGCTTATTAAATTTGCAAATGATTCTAAATTGGGAGGAGTAGCAAATATGATAGAAGACAGTGTCAGGATATAGAATGATCTTGACAGGCTGGAAAACTGGACTAAAACAACATGAATTTCAACAGAGATAAATGCAAAGTTCTGCATTTAGGTAGGAAAACTCAAATGCATAATTATAGGATGGGGGAGACTTGTCTTGGCGGTAGTATGTGCAAAAAGGATCTAGGGGTCTCAGTAGACCATACACTGAACATGAGTCAGCAATGTGATGTGGTAGCTAAAAAAGTAAATGTGATTTTGGGCTGTATCAACAGAAGCATAGTGTCCAGATCATGTGAAGTGATGGTATTGCTTTACTCTTCTCTTGTTAGACCTCACCTAGAGTATTGTGTTCAGTTTGGGGTACCACAATTTCAGAAGGTTATAGACAAGCTGGAACGTGTCCAGAAGAGGCCAACAAAGATGGTGAGAGGTCTGGAGACCAAGTCCTATGAGGAAAAGTTGAAGGAGCTCAGTATGTTTAGCTTGGAGAGGAGACAACTGAGAGGGTATCTTCAAGTACTTGAAGGGCTGTCATATAGAAAATGGCACGGAGTTGTTTTTTTGCTGCCCCAGAAGGTCGGACCAGACCCAGTAGATTGAAATTAAATCAAAAGAGTTCTCGGCTAAACATTAGGAAGAACTTCCTGACAGAGTGATCCCTCTGTGGAACAGGCTTCCTCGGGAGGTGGTGGGCTCTCCTTCTTTGGAAGTTTTTAAGCAGAGACTAGATGGCCATCTGACAGCAATTCTCATTCTGTGAACCTAAGCAAATCATTAGAGGCAGAGCAGGAAGGGTTACATCAGTACTTAGTTCCTGCGGCCCCTTCTTACATGCCTAGGGTAAGGTCAATCACCACCTTGGGGTCAGGTAGCAATTTTCCCCAGGCCAGTTGGCTAGGGATCATGACGGTGTTTTGCCATCTTCTGGGTATGCAGTAAGGGTCACTGAATGTGTGTGTGTGGGGGGGCAGGTAACTGTGAATTTCCTGCATTTTGCAGGGGTTGGACTAGATGACCCTATAAGACCCTTCCAACACTATGATTCTATGCTTATGAAGTTTAGGATCCATGAAAGAGAAGTCAAAGTCTGGGTAGAGGCATGGTTAAAGTCAGGCAAGAGGCAAGAGTCTATAGCAGATGGGTGGCATGAGATCAAGAACCAGGATCAACAGACTTGGCATAGTCTTCACAATATCTGTGAGTTGCTCAGACTGAAGGGCCTAGCCTGGAGCAGCAGGTTTACAACTCCAGTCTAGGGCCGTTTCCACACAGCTTACCTTTTGCCAGAACACAGCATCTTCATGCGTGAAATCGCACCAGGAAGATGCTGTTATCGCGTGATTTTTTTGTGAGAACACGCTGTGTTCCGGCAAAAGGTAAGCCATGTGGAAATGACCTAGATCTTATTGGACCTTTCAATCAGCTGATTCCTACAGCTCACATTGATTCCCTCCACACAGGGTGTGTTTTGACCATCTTGAGGAGGGTGCTGTGGTGCAAAGGAGATTTGTTAAACAGCTTTTCCTGAAAGCAAACAAGTACCTCAGCTGGCATATGAAGCAAGGTTTTGAAGCTACTGGCTGCCAGTTCTAGGTCTGATGCCACTGATACCTGAAGGTGAAAGATATTCCTTGAACTGTCCCAATAGTTCATTTAAATATCTTATTTAGTAAACATCTGTAAAATTCTAAAAATGTTTAAATACAGTTACTAATATAATCAACATGTAAATGTTGTCATAGTTCCTAGAATGTTACATTTATTAAATGGTTCTTTGTGAAAAAAACACATTGTATTCTGAACATTTGAGAGCAATATATCTTTATATATTACCTAAGTAGTTTGGAAAATTGTTTTCCAACCAAGTGAAGATGCATCTGTATTTCCCAAATACAATGTTTTTGAATATACTTTTTTTCTTTATTGAGGTACTCGTGCAAGGCTGAAATCAAGTGAGGTTTAATTCATTAGAAACACTTCTTGGATGCATTGGCTTGGGTCCATGACTTTTCCATGGGTGCTGAGGAGCATAACTTCCTTGTCATCCTTGCCACCTCTGCTGCAGCCCCAATTGTTCCCTTAAACACTTTTCCTGGGATAACCTGTCCTCCAGGAGCTACATTTCAGGGGGCATTTGGTGCTGCGCAGAAAAGGAGAGGTGAGAAAGTCATGCTTCATGGACAGAAATCCTCTTGTGCACAGGGATATTCTGGTGGATCCAAGCCATTGGCATTGCAGTTGTTGTGAGGTGTCTGTATTTGGTTTGTTAAATTAGTTTTATATTTGTATGATGTTTTAATGTATATTTTTTGTTGTAAGCCACCTTGAGCCTATTCACAGGGAGGGCGGGGTATAAATTAAATAAATAAGTAAGTAAATAAATAAATAAAAGGGTCAGATGTGGACTCAGCACACAGCTGAGTTTTGATATAACACAAATCAAACTTTGGGGAGAGTTATTTCACAATGATGAAGTACACATTTCTCAGATGCAATACCCTGTTACTGTTCAGTATTATGGAAAAAACATGTTTGTTTATTTCAGGGTGTGGACCACATGTTTGAGGGTGCAGCTTTTCCATGAACCCAGATGTTCTTGAGTAACTTCATTAACCTGGCACCAAAGCTCCCTTTTAATATTTCATTATTGCTTCTTATTTGTTTATCACAAAAATCTTAATCTGTTGTTTTCAATGAAGTTCCTTAACAACAACAAAAACCACCATTTCATTCCTGCTCATTATTCAGTCCCACCATTGCAGCCTCCTCCAGGCAAGCCGAAAATGGTCAATATTCTGATGCAGGTTCCTACTAGATATGGGCACGAACCAAAAAAATTTAACAAACCAGCGGTTCGTGGTTCGGTGCGAACAACGAACCCGAACCAGTGAACCACAACGAACATTTCCTGCTGATGAACCAGTTCAAGGTTTGTGGTTTGTGGGCATCAGAATGGCCCCCGTCGGACTTAGAGAGCCCATATTCCCAGGAAGTGTTTAGCAGGCTCTCCTCCAGCCAGCACACAAGTTTGGTCAAGATTGCAATAGGGATCTGGGAGTTATACCCTCTCCAATCTGAGGCCCCCAGGAAACGTCCATTCGATACAATTAGAGCCACCAGTTGACGTTGGCCCAGTGCACAAGGGGTTGGCCATCAGAACTGCCTATCAGGGTTTGCAGGGATGAGATTGGAGTGCCCATGGCTACAGAACACCCCCCTTCCCCCTCCCTCCCCCCTGGGTGTCTTCTCCCATGTAACCAATTGTAGCCAATTTGCAGCTCCATGGTTGAAAGGAAGACCTGCCGATCAAGGTAAGCTGGGCTTTGATTCGGGTTTCCAGGGCAACAGAAGGAGTGCAGACAGAGTTCAGGCATTCCCCCAGCTCCGTTTCCAAGGGAATTGATTGATGGTGCCTCACTGTCTGGCTTCACAAACTGCAGAAGAACACAACGAACCAGGCTTCCAACGAATGCTGGTTCGATGGTTGTTGTGGGTTTTCCGGGCTGTATTGCCGTGGTCTTGGCATTGTAGTTCCTGACGTTTCGCCAGCAGCTGTGGCTGGCATCTTCAGAGGTGTAGCACCAAAAGACAGAAATCTCTCAGTGCACAGTGTGGAAAAGATGTTTGCAGGTCATTTATATCTACTCAGGAGGGGTGGGGTTGAGCTGAGTCATCCTGTAAGAGTTTCCCAGGGTGTGGAATGCTAATGGCGGGAGGCTTCACTGTATCCTGAGGAGGTTCTTTTGCATATGGATTGGGGCTTGATGTGCTAATCTTCTCTGCAGGGCTATTGTCGGGTATAGAGTGTTTTGTTAGCCTGGTGTTTTTCAGAACTGGAAACCATGCTCTGTTCATTCTTAAGGTTTCTTCTTTCCTGTTGAAGTTTTGCTTATGCTTGTGAATTTCAATGGCTTCCCTGTGCAGTCTGACAAAGTAGTTGGAAGTGTTGTCCAGTCTTTTGGTGTCCTGGAATAAGATACTGTGCCCTGTTTGAGTTAGGCTGTGTTCAGCCACTGCTGATTTTTCAGGTTGTCCAAGTCTGCAGTGTCTTTCATGTTCTTTTATTCTTGTCTGGATGCTACGCTTTGTGGTCCCGATGTAAACTTGTCCACAGCTGCAGGGTATACGGTATACTCCTGCACAGGTGAGGGGGTCTCTACTGTCTTTTGCTGATCGTAGCATCTGTTGTATTTTTCGGGTGGGTCTGAATACTGCTTGAAGGTTATGCTTTTTCATAAGCTTTCCCATCTGATCAGTAATTCCTTTGATATATGGCAAAAACACTTTTCCTGTAGGAGACTGTTTTTCCTTGGTTGTTTGATTCATCCTGGGTTTGATTGCTCTTCGGATTTCATTTCTGGAGTAGCCATTTGCCTGAAGTGCGTGGTTTAAATGATTAATTTCCTCATTGAGAAAGTGCGGCTCACATATCCTGGTTGCTGGTTCGTTGGCCATGGACCCTCACAAACCGCCGGTTCGCAAACAATCAGGCGGTTCGTGGGTTTTTTTGGTTTGTAACTTGGTTCGTCCCCATGTCTAGTTCCTACTTGTCACACAGTAATTGTAGTTTTCACTTGAATATGTAAGCTACTACAAGGGATCATTTCATCATTATTGTGAGCAATGCTGAGGCAATAGGAAACAAGGTGTGAGATGGGAATCCTATTACATCTTTACTTTTTCTTAATCTGATGATGTGAACTTAGTCTAACCTGTGGCTTACTCTGCTAAATTTCAGTTGAATGAAATTTCTTTGTAGCTTTTTACGTTTTGCTTTTTAGTAGGATATGTGTTATAATGGGACATGAAAAAAAAAACTGGTATCCAGAAAGACTAATGAAAATAAGTAATGTTCAGCTTACAAGTTGTGTGTATATAATGAATCTAAAATCAGCACTTGCTGCTCTAGCTTCAGGTAACTGGTATTCTTTAATTCTAGTTAAAAATGGAAAATAGCCAATTTCTGTTTTTAGGCTACTTAGCATATTGAAAACAACATACAGTTGTTAAATTTGTACTAATACAGTTTTATTTATGCATTTTTTGTACTGCATCCAAGCAACGCTAAATATATCATATTTGTTTTAATTTTTGTTTAAGCCAGTTATTCTATAATAGAATATAGTAGAAAAGTATGTTTGCTTTCTTATGTGTCGTGGTTAAGTAGGGGTTGTAATAATCAAAATTTACATAAATGAAAAATGTGAGCATGTGGCATTGGGGTCGGGATGTATTGACAAATAAATTTCCAACATACATGTTGAAAACAAACAAGAATTCAATAATGGCAGGACTCTAATCTGGAAAACCGGGTTTGATTCCCCACCCCCCTACTTGAAGCCAGCTGAGTAATCTTGGGACAGTCACAGCTGTTCCAAAACTCTTTCAGCCCTACCCACTTCACAGGTTTAGTGTTGTGGGGTAATAATAACATACTTTGTAAACTGCTCAGAGGGGGAGTTAAGTTGTTCTGAAGGGCAGTATATAAATTGAATGTTGTTGTTGTTGTTGTTGTTGTTGTTGTTGTTGTTGTTGTTTTAGCCTCCCTTAAAGGCTAAAACAGCCCTATAAGGGACCCTGGCTTTTACTATTAGAAATAAAGGCTTGAAGGTTGGCAGTACTGTTGTAGTTGCCTAGCGAGAGCCACTGAAGGCATTTGTTTCTTAAAGCTACAGGTGCTACTGTTATTATTTTGGGTATTTTTACCCTTCCCGTTTTTTTTTAAACATTCCAATTTGCCCCCCCCCCCAAGTTGGAAGAAAGAGACAGACACGAGGCTTTGGAATAAAGGGTCGCTTTATTAAATACAACATAATATTAAACTGCGGCAAAGGCTAACTGGCGGTACAGATCAAGCCACGGGGTCACTTCCAGATCTCTGCCTTGACCTGTCTGGGTGAGCCCCACTGCCCTGGGCGTTAGCCATTCATGGAATGGCCTCGGCCCAGCCGGACAGGCAAAGGGTTCCCCCCCCATCAAGCTCCTAAAGCCTCAGCCATACAGCATGAGGGAAGGACTTGCACCTGGGGTTCCCTGTTGGCAGTCTGCACAGGTGGTGGTAGCCATGAAGCATCCCATCCCTCCTGAGAGACCCCATTTCCCCACCTATGGGGAATTGCCAAAGGGGTGCTCACCATCCCACTCCCTATTCCCAATCTGTCTCCTGATCTAGGGAACCTGAAGGCACCACCCTTAACAAACACCTCAAAATGCCTGCTTCAGTACAAGGTAGGCAGAAAACCTGTTCCCCTCCTTGCCAATCGAGGAAACAGGAAAAAATTCCTACCTGGCCCAAACAAAAGCGACTGGCTAATCCTGCACTGAAACAGGGAGAGGAGGGTGGGCCGATCGCATGGAGCAACTGCACCTTCTGGGGCAGAAACGCCGATACAGGCACTGTCTCCGCCCCCACAAGGAAAGAGCCTAGATGCCCAGGAAGGCGTCAGTCTCCTCCTCCTGCCGAGGAGGCAAACTTCAGCCCTACGGCAAATGCCGCTGCGTGGCTGCCGTGCATGGCCATATTTTTTCTGCAAACCTGGAGGGTTTTTTCCATTTCATAGAAAGATTTGTCTTATCTTTTCATGGCTCAATTTCTTGGCTAACTTATTATCTCATGACTTCATACACCAAGCAAAGTTATCCATATTTAAAACATCTTCTTGAAATGTATAACAATGGTTAGTTCGTTTTTGCTACTTTTTGTGTTGCCACCTAGGGGCTATGTCGGACTGCGTTGCAGCTGAGTAAACACACCAGACACTTGTGTGGGTTAGAAATGGCCACAACTTTATTGATTACAGCAATGTATGGAGCATTGGCCTGGCTTCTGGGCTGAATCCCCGTTGGCATCGTAGGCCTCACTGCCGAACCGACGCATCACCCGCCAGCCTCCCACTGGCCACCACGGCATGTGCTGTTCCATCGCCATCCCTGCCTGGCGACCCGTGCCTCCAGATCCGTTGGGGTGAGCAGCTCGCAGGCCCGCTCACCCTGTTGGGATCCAGCCCAACGCCTCAAAAACCGACAACCCATAAAGTTGTGACAGAGCCCCCTCAAAAGCTCTGAAAATGCGGAGGGTGGGAGGGTGCATGTTGATCCTGCAGATGCTCGGGCAGCAATGGCGCTGACCATGCGGTTGGCTTCTCGCGGGATGGACGCTCCGCCTCCGTTGTTCATCCCGCCTCCACTTCGTCCGGCCCCAGGTGGCAACCCGGCTTGCTGGTGAGTCAGCCGCTTCCTTTTGCCACCTAGGGGCTATGTCGGACTGTGTTGCAGCTGAGTAAACACACCAGACACTTGTGTGGGTTAGAAATGGCCACAACTTTATTGATGACAGCAATGTATGGAGCATTGGCCTGGCATCTGGGCTGAATCCCCGTTGGCATCGTAGGCCTCACTGCCGAACCGATGCATCACCCAGCAGCCTCCCGCTGGCCACCACGGCATGTGCTGTTCCGTCACCGTCCCTGCCTGGTGACCCGTGCCTCCAGATCCGACGGGGTGAGCAGCTCGCAGGCCTGCTCACCCTGTTGGGATCCAGCCCAATGCCTCAAAAACTGCCACTGGAGGCAGGCCAAGGGCCTGCCTCCCCGCCAACACTTCAGCTGCTGTAACCACAAAGGTGGAGCCACCCCATACCCCCGGGGCCCCCCGGCTTTGATGACCAGAGGGAGGCGAAAACCCCAAGTGGCCTCGGCCAATCTGGCCCCTTGTGGGAAAAATTCCTCCCTGGCCCCCGAAGGCGACCGGCACAAACAGCCCTGGTGATCTCCGCCAGGGCCCTCCAGGGAGCCCACTCTCGTCCCTCCGCCTGCGCTGCTCTCGCTGTTACTCCAGCCGTCCAGCATTCGTGCAGCCTCTCCGCGGCAGGGGTACCGTGCCTGCAACCTTGCCTGCAACTGAAACACATAACATTAGTATTCTCCTCCCTGGCATCACCCAGATTGGATCTGGATGTCCACCTGGCCACCCGCCTTGCCATGCCAGCAGCCAGGCCCACCCCCACTGCTGCCGTTGCCTCTCCGATGCAGAATGACTGGGACCCGCATGCCCTAGGCAGGAAGCCCACCGCTCGAAGGCTGACTTGCCTGCCAGCTGCGAATTGGTGGTGACTGGCCGGCTGGCCTGCGCTGGCCGGGTGCCTGTCCCTGTATCCTTGACTGCCCGCCTGGGCACGAGGCCACCACCCTACCGCACGGGGCCGCTCCGTTGCTCCGTGGTGACTGGCCAGCTGGCCTGTGCTGGCCGGGCACCTGTCCCTGTATCCCTGACTGCCCACCCAGGCAAGAGGCCCCCGCCCTACCGCGTGGGGCCACTCCATTGCTCCATGACGGAGCCACACCGCCGCTCCGTGCCCCCGCGAATCGGTCTAGTACTGGGCCCGCCTACTCGCGAACCCCCTTGCTCGCAACGTCTGCCGGCACCACGCCCTGTTTTACTGATCCCCGGCTGCGGCCACCACACCTTCCTACTGCGGCAGGCCCCCTGCAGCACGCGAGGCTGGAGGCCGCCTCGAACACCATACCTTCTCAAGGTGAATGGCGCATCCCATCAGGTGCCTAGCCATAGCACCAGCGAATTCAGCCCTCCCTGCTCTATCCCGTGGTCCCCAGCTTTGGAAGCTCCTCCAGGAAGGGATCTGTGTGCTGCCTTGCGTCAGGTGCTGCCCCCGAACCTGTCCCCTGCAAGCGAGGAAAGGCGTCCGCTATGTGCTGTCCACTCCGGGCATGCGCTGAGCCTTGGTTGCTGCCACCACTGAGAACTTCCTTGTCGCTCTGTACACTCCCTGTCATTTACTGGCTTTGGGCGCCGACCCGTCCTTATCTTGCTGGCCCTTCCACTACTCCGAGGGACGGCCTGCAGGCTCCTAGCCCCAAGTCTATTCCTTTCCCCCACATAGGACGAACCAGTAGTAGGGCCCTCGATTTTCTAGAGCCAGCGGGGGGCCTTGCTCCCTGGCCAACCCTGAACCACCCCGGAAGCCCCTGGCAATGAGCAATGACTGAGGGGGGCGTGGAATGCGCTGAAGGTCTCGCTGCATGGCCTGTGCATGGCCTTGCCCGCCTACCATTTTGCCACGGAATCGAAGGTCTCACTGTGTGGCCTGTGCATGGCCTCGTCCACCTACCCAGTCGATGATGAGTAGCATGCTGTGCCGAGCACTGCCGGTACTGCTTCATTCTCTGATGCTCCTTCCGGATGCAACAGGTGGTGAATCCGCCGGAATTCACCCAGCATCTTATCCTGGACCACCCCAGTGAGGACAGCCCTCTGACTGTTCCCGGGGGGTATGCCAGCTGACCCGCCACGTATCCCACCTGCTCCTCCATTCCACTCCTGGCCGCCACCCCCCTTGGCCTGTCACGCGTGTACTTGGGATTGGGTGTGTCTGCCCGGCCGTTGCAGTGTGAACCTTGCTCCTGTGCCTGGCAAGGTTCCCACTCGCCGGGGTTTGAGGCCTGCCCCACCCCTGCGAACTAGCAGCACCCCGGTACCCACTTAATAACTGCGCTCGACTGACCTCGCTCTGTTGTGATGCCTTGTATCCTTGGACATCTCCTGACCCCCGCCGGCTCCCGAGCTTGGCGACGGTTGAGATTTACGTCCATTGAGGACTGTAGGCTTAGAAGGCTGTAACTGTGTTTTAGGATTGCCTGCAATTGGCCAGGTGGCCACTTCTCCGCCCTCATGACCTGAGCCCGGCTTGAAATTCCATCCTTGCGGATGCCCTTCTGTTCATCCTTCCGTGATCTTCTCCAGCCAGTGCCCCCTCTACGGAAGCCCCTCTTCCATGAAACTGTGAGCCTACCAACGGCGGGGTGCCCGAATCCACATTTGGAGTCTGACAGACGGCCGCTAGCTATCTGTGTGATACTGGGACTCGATTTGAATGCTCACCCCCCTTTCTGCTCCGTTCTGCTCCGAAAGAGGTCTGGGAACGAAGCCATCTGTGTGAGTTGGTCTGACATTCTCCAGACATTTCCTGGTATTCGTCTGTAAAATGTGCTTCCTTTCTCTTGCATTTCTTTTCTTGTGTACCGGCTCAATGGCCAAAACTTAAAGGTGGTCTCCAGGAACCTTGTTGTGGTTTGCCTACCATGCTCTCCGCATGGTAGGCAAACCTTGTGTGTTTGCCTGTGGTGACAATCACTTACTACCGGAGTCCTTTTGTTCCGCCTGGCTGCTGGAAGCAGTCCCTGAAATGGCTCCATGGTTGAAACACTCCGTGTCTGGCTGCGGCTACTTCTTGCCTCTCAGAGCCAACTGCGGAATCCTCGTGGCCCTATGGAACTAATACAACTAGCTGCCGGGTATGTCGCACCTGTGCAAGATGATGAAAAAACCCCACCCTGCGAGGTGGTCTGACGGCCCACCCCGCAGTGGTAGGGGGGGCGACATGTGTCTGTGCAAGATGACTAAAAACTCAGCCCTGCGAGGGAGTCTGACGGCACACCCTGCAGTGGTGGTGGGGGGGACTTGTGCCACGAGGTCCTGCAGCCACAACTGCGGCGAACCTTGTGGCAACAGGCTCTCCGGGGATGCCTTGAATACTGCTGACTGTAAGCAAAGGAGTAGGGAGAAAATGGGAGGTCCTGCACACGCCGTCGGAGGGCAAGAGAGGTGGGCCTGTCCGATACTCCAGTGCCACCACGCTGAAGGCAAGAGAGGCATTGATGTCGTGCCGTGGCATGCCCGGCTTCCCCCAAGACCATGAGGCTTTGGCCAAGATTCGGTGCCTGCACCCGTGCAAACCTCTTGCTGAGCTAGTAACTAGAAGTCCAGTTTGCTTAACTGCCAGGTCCAGTTTGGGTATATGCGTGGTTCAGCCATCCGTGCGGCAGCGGCTGCTTCTGGCAGCGGCCGCTCAGGTAGCAGCCGTGCAGCCCGCCCTGCGCCTCTGACATGGAAGGCCCCGAGGCGTCCATGCCAGCTGCTCTGGCCCGTGCCAGACCCCTCAGATGGTGGCCGGGTGGCCTGCCCCAAGCTGCCCCTGGAAAAGACCCCTGAGGGTGCTGCCGTCGTAGCTGTGCGGTGCGGCTGTGCGTGGGCATGCCAGGCCCGGTCAGGCAACGGCCGGGCGCCCCCCGTGCCGCCGCTGGTAAAGCTGCCCCACCGTCGGAGCCAGCAGGCCCACCTCCGCCGCGCATCCCACCCAGGGGGTGGCTGGGCAGCCTGCGCGGCGGCCGGATGGCCTGCGCCATGCCGCCATCCCAGAAGGAAGCCGTGTTGCGAGCTGTCCACGGTGGCCTGCTCGGGGGGAGCAGAAAGCTGTGTCACATGCCGGCCGTGGCTGGCCGCCCAGGCGGAGGTCGGGAAACCCGCCCCCGCACCACCGCCCCAGAAGGCCCCGGGGCCAAAAGCTGAGTCGTGGGCTGGTTCGCTGGCGGCCTGGCAGCCTGCCCTAGCACCGGTGCTCCAGAAGGCCCCCCCTGGGGGGGCGAAGGTTGAGATGTTAGCCGGCAGCACCGCGGCGGCCCGCCCAGGTGGCAGATGGGCAACCCGCCGTGGCCACTGCCATTTCGGGCCGAGATCTGAGGCGCGGGCCGTCCGCCGCCCCTCCTGTTCATGCAACAGCTGGGCAACCCGCCATGTACTGCCACCATTGAAGGCCCCCGGAGGGCCGATAACAGCATTGTGTGCCGTCCGCCGCCGCGGCGGCCCGCTCAGGCGGCAGCTGGGCAGCCCACCCTGGGCCGCCGCTAGGAAGGCCCCCGCGCGGGCCAGGCATGGCCGCGGCGGTCTGCTCGGGCAGCAGCCGGGCAGCCCGCCCCAGAAGTCCCCCAGAGGGCCAATGACTACGTTGCGGGCCGTCCGCTGCTGCTGCAGCGCACTCAGGCGGCGGCCATGCAGCCCCCTTCGGCGACTACCAGGAAGGCCCCCGGAGGCCGGAGGCCCCGTGTGGTGCCCCGCTCGGGCAGCGGCCGGGCAGCCCGCCCATGTGGCGCTGCCCCGGAAGGCCCCCCGCGGCCGAGGGCTGAGTCACGGGTCGTCCGCTGCCGCGGCAGCCCGTTTAGTCGGCGTCGGGGGCAGCCCGCCCTATGTCACTGCCAGGAAGGCCCCCAGAGGCCCCTGCCCACCCACACTCCGCCTCCCGAGGCCCAGTCGCAGGCCGGCTGCAACCCTGGCCGCCCGCCCGGGCAGCAGCTCTTCGTGCCTTAGCCGCTGGCGCGCAGTTCCCCCCCCCAGGGAGGGGGGGCAAGCCTGCACCCGAGTCCCACGGGGGGCCAGGAGGGCGCACGGGGCAAGCATGGGGAGGGCAGTAGCGAGGGCCGCCCCTCCCCACTTCCACGCCCCCACCCCTGAGAGGGAAGGGTCCCTCTCCTGTATCAGGGGTGGTGGGGGACCCCGGGCACACACCCCACCCCCACCCGGGTGATGGGACATGGGCCATCCCACCCAAGCATCACCCTTACTTGCATGTTGATCCTGCAGATGCTCGGGCAGCAATGGCGCTGACCATGCGGTTGGCTTCTTGCGGGATGGATGCTCCGCCTCCGTTCTTCCTCCCACCTCCACTCCGTCCATCCCCAGGTGGCAACCCGGCTTGCTGGTGAGTCAGCCGCTTCCTTTTAACAAAGTCTATGTAGAATTAGTGATTACAAGTTTCTTACACATTGAAATATCTTTTGGTTCTCCACCATTACAACTATCCTCAAATAATATTGCCAGCGTTTAGGAAATTAAACGTTTCCTGCCATTCTCAGTTACTTCCTGCATCTGGGCCTTGGCACATTATAGTGATGCAAGTTAGATAGCCCTTCTAATCTACATATGGTAGTACAACTGTGTAACTCTATTGTTTTATGCCCCCCTCAAAGGCTGTTAGATTCTGGCCTCTAGACTGCTTTTGTGGCATATCTAATTATGGGGCCAGGCTACCCATATTTTTGTATGCATAGGTGTCTTGAATAACTTTCTTAGTCATATCCAGCAATTGTTCCCTTATAGTTCTAGACATATCCATGACAAGAGCATTTTCACCTAACCAAGAATTCTGTTTTGTATTAAAGAATGTTTATGAATGGTATCAGATATGGAAAATAATGTCATATTATGTGTCTTGAAACTTGAGTATTTGCAGTTAATTCCAATCTCATTTAAGATACATATTAATTATGTGTAATTATATGAACAGAGATTATTTACTACAGTTACAAGAAGAGTGCAGTGAAACAACCTGTTGAATAAGGTCACCAATGAATACACTAAATAGATCTGTTTCATTTCCATAGGTACATGTGTAGCCAATAAATTTCTGAATCACGTTTGGCTTGCTACACTAATTGTGGGACAGATTATATTGAAAACTGGTGAGTTGGACTTCATTTTTGCTTAACATGTCATATGCAAATTTCATTTATGAATTCTTAACCTAAAAGTCCAACATAAGGATAAAACCACCTTAGCAATCAGTCTTTGTTCCTACCTTAACCAAAAATATTTGGTGGATATAAAGCTGAATGTTAACCAGGCTACCTGATGAGCAAGTTAGTGGAAAATAAAGTCCTGGAAATATTTGTTTGACCATTTTTTCACAGAAAGTGAATTCCTGATGATGAATTGGACAGCAGCATATATTGATAGTAGTTTGTATCCTCAGCATATGCCGTAAGGAGAGGTATTTTGGGGAGAAAACCATTGTTTGGAAGATGGAAACTCCTGAAAATATTCAGCTTGTTTGTATGTGTTTCTTTTTATGTTGTTGCTCTACTCTTGCAAAGTCTGAGTTCAGTGTGGGTTTGTGACAGAGAATATAACAATGGAAGCCAAGATGAATGCCTTATTCATGGTAGTTTAGACTGATGAGCAAAGCAGTTATTTCTCCATTTGAGAAATTTTCTGTTACAAGTTATTTTATTTCAACATTTGCATTTGACAGGTTGATACAAGTTTTGAATCTCTACCTATACTACTATTACTAACTATACACCATTAATTTGATGTATAATTGCATCACTGAAAATAAAATAGCCTTGTATTATGCAAGTGACATTAGTAATTGCTATGAAAATATGAGATCTATCATTTGTTTTGCAGCTGGGGAAATTAAATAAAATTGCATTTTGTTCTTAAAGTTCATTCTCAGAATCCTATAGGCAACTTAACATTCCACAGGGTTTTAAAGAATGCGTTTAACTAACTACATACATGTAGCTGAACTTCACAGTCAGTCATGATAACAGGTTTTGAAGGATATGCTGGGGAAAAACCTGTAGTTTCCAAAAGTTCCTAGAGCTACCTTATGTCACTTCTATGTTTTCCCTGGAAGTGACATAGCAGTGGGCACACTGTCTGAAACTTTACTATACAAAAGGAGGCTTTCTAATAGACCCAGCACTGAAAATATACTTGAGCAAGGCTATTCCTCAACTCCTTTACGGTGTAGAGGTTTGGGGTTGGAAAGATTGTTTAATTACAGCTTTGGAATCTATCCAAAACCATTTCCTAAGGAGAATTTTAGCTTTACCAAAAGGTACTCCTGCAGCTCTTATGCGAGCAGAGCTTGGCCTGCCCTCAATCAGAGCCCGTGTACTTCTAACCCTGCTCAGATTCTGGAGGAAGGAGTGTAACGACAATACCGATCTATTGCACAGGTTATGCTATGAAAGTATGCGTTAAAATGAGGCTGTACAACTAGCCAGCTATAATAACATCCTTCAAAGTTACTCCATCTGTGACGACTCCCAGGGTGTCCCGGCTGCTGGCTTTAACATTCGAAAATGGGTGTTCCACTATGACGCCGTAATGGATAGGCAGGCAATCTTCTATTCCAAATTCTCCCCATGGTTTAAACTTTTCAAGAAGGACCATGTTAGAGCGCCCTATCTGGTCAACATCCTCCCTCACAACCTCAGAACAGCCTTTACCTCAATTCGGTTCCAAACTATGCCCACAGTGCTGCTAGCTGGGCGCTATGCCAAAACACCTCAAGTCCTCCGCTACTGTATTTGTGGTGACCCCGTTGTGGAGGATTTACCACATTACCTACCAGCGCTGGATCTAGGGTTGCCCACGCCCGGGGCAACCCTTGGCCGGCCACCTCGTGCACACAGCGCGCGCGCACTCCCCGCACTGCATGATTATGTCACTTCGGTGATGTCATCACGCAGGGTGGAATGGAGGCAGCATGCGGGGCTGGGAAGCCGCCCTCCCCATTCGCCTCCCCGCAGGCGAATGGCGCAGGCGGCCTCGCAGACCCCCGCGCTGCTTTCGCCTGCCCCGCAGGACAGGGGGCAGCCGGCTTGCCGGGCACCCCCTGCCCTCCAAGGCAGGCAAAAGGCAGCGTGGGGGGCTGTGAGGCTGCCTGCGCCATTCGCCTCCCTGCAGGACAGGGGGCGGCCGGCTTGCAATGCACTCCCTGCCCTGCAGGGCAGGCAAAAGGCAGCGCGGCCACCCGTGCCATTCGCCTGCCCTGCAGGACAGGGTGCGGCTGGCTTCCCCCTGTCCTGCAGGACAGGCGAATGGCGCAGGCGGCCCCGCAGCCCCCCGCATTACCTTTTGCCTGCCCTGCAGGACAGGGGGTGCGCGGCAAGCCGGCCGCCCCCTGTCCTGCGGGGCAGGCGAAAGGCAGCGCAGGGGGCTGCGAGGCTGCCCGCGCTGCTGCCTGCACCCTTTGGCAGCTGGCAGCTGCTCCCGGCGGCCCCTCCCTGGGGGCTCTGGGGGCAGACTACCCCCCCTGCCCCCCTCGATCCGGCCCTGTTACCTACTATCCTGCTCACTTTATGTAGAGCCAAGGAATAAATTCCTAGAAGAGTTTTTAATTTGTTTAAACTCCTCTTCAGACTCTGAGAAATTGTTTTTTCTCCTATCTGACTCTGCTGCATTTGTTTCTTACAGAGTCTCTCTGTTTGCCTTAGCAGCCAAGAAAATCCAGGCTAGAGTTGTTCCCAGAGACAACAATGGTTTTATCTGACTGGTATTTTCTGCCTAGATCATTTTAATCTTTTAATGTTTGTACATATGTTTACATACTAGTGTGTTTTATGTGTTTTATTTGTATGGATTGTAATGTTCTTTGGCCACAAACAATAAACTTTCCTTACTGACACACACCCGATGTCCCTGCTCCCAACCTCCTGCCAGTTGCTAGGCTTTCCCTAGCATTAAAGGGAGTAGCTCTGCTTAGGATGACACTGCAAGACTTTCACTTTCACTATCTTTTATTTTCTTGGTTTATGTCACTGCTCTGCTTAAAGGTATCTGACTTTTTAAAATTAGTAATAGAATCCAGTAATTCACTACAATCACTGAAACCCACCTGTATAGCAGAGCTCTCCTGAATAATTAGTTTTGCATAGTTTGCAGAAAGCCGAGATGATTGCTTAATGCAGAAAATACATTAAAAATTAGAGGAGGGAGAGAAAATATGTTGATAGCACAGTATTCCTGTTTATAATGATGTACAAGCAGGGAAGAGTGGAGATTCACAAGGAAAGGAAAATCCTACCCCTCATTGTCCTTCCCTGCACTTTGTTTCCCCTTGCTGGTTTCTGCTTTTCCCACTCTTCTCTCTGCAGTCCCAGCCATTTTACTCCCCTTCCTGCTGCCACCCACTTTCCATCTCCCTGTTCCCTTCGGTTTTTCACTTCTCCCACTTCACTCTCACTGATTGCCATTATTTATTTGTTTGTTTATGTAAACATTTATACCCCATCTTTTCATTTGGCTCATGGCATCAACTCTGACGTGAAAGCACTCTACCTCCACATCTTACAATAAACAGATAAAACGTTACAAATTTGCTTGATAATAGTAGGCCTGTCTTTCAATGTATTGCTGCCAGTCCTCCACTTCTAGATTAAATTCCCCAATTTTTCCAGACAAAGCCATGCTTAGAATCTCACTTCATTGCACTCTGTGGTAGTGCAATAAATCACTGTACTCACAGGAGCTGCTGAATGTAATACTGCTTTATTCTCTCAACTAACAATGTACTAACACATTAAAGGAAAGTAAGCTACGGACATTTGAGGAGCAGCGAGGCCCTTTTTGGCCTCCTCTGTCACCCTGTGGGCCCGCACAACAGTGGAGGAAGCCAAAACCATCTTCCTGCCCTTCAAATGGCTGCCATGGCAGCCATTTGAGGGGTGGGAAGGCCTTTTTGGCCTCCTCTGCCACTCTGCAAGCCCACGCAGCGGTGGAAGAGGCCAAAAACAGCCTTCCTGCCCCTCACAGGAGGAGGGGGAGGACACTGCAGGCCCACAGGGTGGCTGGGCAAGGTAAATGTGGGGCTGGGGACTGGGGCTTGGATCCCCCCTGCCTGCCAGCTTATAGTTTAAACAGACCTGCCGCTTGCAAGGCAGGAAAGGGCCCTTTAAACTGTCAAATGCCCCTTTCCCTGCCACTGCTAAGCGACCAGAAAGGGGCATTTAAACCCCATGAACCATGAACTGGTTCGTGAACTTGTCCCAGTTCATGCCAGTTCGTGGTTCCTGGTTCGTGAAAACCCATGAACCACAAACCTCATGGTTCGGTTTTTTTGTGGTTCATGCCCATCTCTACTAGAGATCACACTGCACATTTATGATGGATACAAAAACATAACAGAGAATTTCAGAAGGAAGTCAGTTTGTGTTTTATATATTACTTTTAACTGTGTGGATCATTAAAAGGTATGAATGTTTTTTTAAAAGATAGGTGTGTCAAAGCTTCTGATTGTTTTGATGTACCGCCTGCACTCTGGACAAGAAGCTACTGTTAGGGCAGAATATGGGAAACAGGATAGTTTCCAGTTGGTGAAGGAGTTAGACACAGGTGTCTATTATCTTCATTATCTGTTCAATCATTATGCAGAATGTATCATAGGAAAACTAGATTAGATTTAGATGAAGGTGGAATGAAAATTGATGGAAGGAACATTATCAATTTGAATTATGCAGATGATACCATGTTACTGGCAGAAAACAGTGAAGACTTGAAACGACTACTGATGAAGGTTAAAGGAGAAAGTGTCAAAGCAGGATTACAGCTGAACATCAAGAAGACATAAACAATGACTTCTGAGGAATTACTCTGACAATGAAGAAATGGAAATTGTTAAAGATTTTCTGTTCCTTGGCTCAATCCTCAATCAAAAGGAAGACTGCAATCAAGAACTGAGAAAGAGATTGAGACTTGGAAGGGCAGCCATGAAGGAATTAGAAAAGATCCTTGAGGATAAGAAAGTGTAACTGAAGACCAAGATCAAGATAATTTGTAGTAAGGTATGGATTTGACAGTGAAGAAAACTGATAGGGAAAAAATAATTAGTTGGAAATGTGGTGTTGTAGGAGAGTTTTATGGATACCATGGATAAAAGAAAAAACAAATAAGTGGGTTCAAGATAAAATCAAGCCTGAATTCTCCCTTGAAGCTAAAATAGCTAAACTAAAACTGTTGTTCTCTGGGCACATCATGAGAAGACAAGACTCACTGGAAAAGAAAATAATGCTAGGAAAAATTGAAGAAAATAAGAAAAGTGAAAGACCCAATGTGAGGTGGATTCAATAAATGAAACTGCAGCCTTCAGTTTGCAAGGCTGTCAATGATAGGATG
The DNA here is from genome assembly GCF_028583425.1 of Eublepharis macularius. NCBI lineage: Eukaryota > Metazoa > Chordata > Lepidosauria > Squamata > Eublepharidae > Eublepharis > Eublepharis macularius. The sequence goes on from NC_072797.1 coordinate 74,809,322, forward strand.
TGTGTGTGGGGGGTTAATTCATAGAGTCAGCATAAGTGGGAAGCAACATGAAGGGACATAACACACATGCTGTGCAATTATCATAGTAGTCACAGCCATGTTAAATGTCTTAATAGTACATTTGGGTATTTTTATTCCTCCCTCCCCCCAATGATTGTAGCATTTAATGTATCATGGGAATCTGAACAAACATGGTTGCCTGTCTGAAAAGTGCACAATTTATTCTGCTGTATCAACTATTTGGACAAACTGGTGATTGTGGAACCTATTACATATACCACTTTGGACAACCCAGTCTTACATTTACTTGGTAATTGCAATATATATATATATATATATATATATATATATATATATATATATATATATATATATATATATATATATATATATTTATATTTATATTTATATATATATATATTGCTGTGAGAAAATACCTTGCTTTTTTAATCTGTCATCTTTGTGACAAGATTTTAGGAAATGTGACTTTAATTTGAGCCACTTGTGCCTTTAAGCTGCCACAGAAGTTTATACACATTGAGACAGTTTCATTGCAATATAAAAGAGAACAAAACCAATGAGAAGGTAGGGAGCAACAAAGTTCATGTTCACTCTTAAATTGCTAAAGAATAGAAAAATACTTAATTTGTATTATTCTGGTGAAATTAAGCACCTGTTCAAAAGTTACCTAATTGTGAATACTTCCACCATTGTAGGACATTTGCAGCACGACAGGATTTTTATCTGACTATGAGAAGTCCTATACTGATTAAACACTGGGTTTCTGTATCAAGAGGCTAATTAAAATCTGTATCAACTACTAACATATAATCTCATATAATGTAGTAGCAGATGGCCACCACTCTGAAGAAAATGCCCTATGTGACTGTAAAGGAATCGTAAGAAGTAACTTCCATTATAAAGAAACCTGGGAAACCTCAAATGAAGACCCCCTCCAGTTACATTTATGTACTCTTCCTGGTGTTTTATATCTCCTAGCATTTTGGGTGAGGAAATTTAAATTCTTGTTACTGCCTTAATAAAGTAAACTCAAGACATTGAAATTGTGTAGAAATTCTTAAAATTGTGCTGTTATGGTTTTGTCGAATTTCCTCAAACCAGAATTGAGCAAACGAGAGTTGAGGTGCTTTTATAAATCAACTTCCTACTGTTTTGGCTTACCTTGCTTGACCAGACCAAATTACAAACTGTGCTGAGATTTTCAAAAGAAAGAGAGAGAGAAGTCCTGGAACAGCAACTAAGGAGAAACACTTTTTTTAAAAAAGTCAAGCTGAAGTAGTAAATTCTTTGATACTTTAAAATCAAAATACAGTACAATTTTTTAAGGAAATGATAGCCTAAATTAAATTCAGGAAAAATGTATTCACAAGAATCTTAATCGTTTCAACACATATCCGGGGGGGGGGGGTTGACAATAATACTGATATTGGCTGAGATTCACCAGAACTTGAGCCAAAATGTTTAGTAAACTGTATTGACACACACTTGCACAAGTCAGATACATTCTCTGTCTGAATATAAACTTGCAATTTCAGTCCTAATACAACATATCTTGTAGCATAGTTTATCATTCATCATCAGTATACATTTGGTACACAATCTGGCTGTCCTTTGAGCAACTGAAATGCATAAATATCATTAGGTAGTCCAAATAATATAAAATGTTCAGGCTAACGTAAGTATATGGATTTTAATACTGGATGAGTAATAAGAGAGATGGATGAAGTGCTTTAGGAGAGTAGTAATGCAAATAGTTCAAAATTGCATAAAAGGTCCAGTTCTGTTGCTTCCCAAGATAAAATCTTTTTACTGTAATTTAAAATTAGATGAAATTTGGGATTCTTTACTACCAAACTCAAGCTGTCTTATAAGGATGGAAGAAGCTTTAACAGCTGATCTAAAAATCCATATAGACTAATTATGATGCTGGTGCTCATGCAAAGAATACACAATATGCAATTTTTGGATGAAAATAGGCCACAACTTTATTGATTACAGCCCTTGGAGCATTGGCACGGCATAGGGCACTGGATTCCTAGATCCAGAGGACTTTTGTTGCTCAGTGGAATACATTCTCCATCATACCTGATGGCACTGCAGGATGGCAAGGGGTATAGCTTCCATCCAGGTGTGACCCTCCCAACAGTCCTTGCCACTCAAGATGAATCTGGGAGTGAACCCTTTGGTTTCTCTCAGATCCCTTAAGGGGACCCCAAAAAGGGGGGGTTGAGCTGCCCAGTCAGCATAACTCATACCAGTGGATCCAGCCCTATGCCTCAAAACCACTGTCAAGTTGTGATGAGCAACAGCAGCTGCAGCTGGCACCAAGGTAAGGAGGGAAGGAAACTGTCAGCCTGCATCTGCTGCTCAAACAGGAATGGTGGTGCAGAATTCAAGGGGCTGATGGAGAGAAGCCAGGCCTCTCCTACATTCCTCCTTTGCTACTTCTAGCATGTGTCACCTCACCATGGACAAGTAGCCTGCCCTCTGCCCCAGCTTTGCCTCCTGGCTGCAACATCCCATCAGTGGGTCTGAGACCCCTTTTCACTTAAATCTTCTAAGAAATAGCACATTCTATTTGCTGTGCTTTACAGCATGCTAAAATAATCAAGGAAAACAGCTGCTATGAATGTAGGGTATGATATATTTTAGATATGACCCTGAGTCTGATTAAGGAGTGACTGAAGATAGTTTATTCAAGAATTACAACTTTGATAGAAACCAGAGAAATAGATTAGGTACTAAACTGGGAAAGAAGGACTTCCAGGAAGAAGGAGAAAGTAGCCAAACTCTGCAATCCTAAGGCCCCATCTGGTGCCTGTGGCCGTGCATCAGTATAAATGCAGCACAAGTCACCTGCCTCCTTAAGACTTTCACAGGAGAGTTGCGGCAGCCAGCCAAGCCCAGCAAGGTGTGGCCAGGAGTGAATGTGCCATCATTGCCCAGGCAACACCGCCAGGATCAACCAGTTGCAGGGCAGCAGCAGTTGACAGTGCCATGAGTGGCAGGGGAAGGTGTAGCCAGTCCTGGGCTTCATTTCCCATCCCCAGCAGCCATGCCTCTGCCCCCCAGAGAGACACCACCACAATTGGGTGTGCCGCAACCCAACAGAGATGCCTGCCCTGGGAGGAGCCCCGCCCGGGGAAAGACACTGATGGTGCAGATGGGGTGCTCAAGTGTCCAACCTCGTTCCCAACAAGGGGCAGGCTGTCGGCGTAAACACTGCTTGCAAACTCCACCACTGCCAGTGCTGCCTCAAGGAAGATGCACCCCTCCCTGAAAAGTGAGCTGAGAAAGGCGGCAGGACCCAGCAGGAGCCACACTTGCAGTTTGCAGCACTTGGGATCAGCCCCCAGGTCCCAAAGAGGCAGGTGGGGGGGGTAGGTTCAGGAAATACCCATTGGAAACCACATGAGAGGCCAGAAGTCCCATTGGAGGTGATGGGAATGAAAAATGCCCAGGGACTTGCGGCAGCATCATTTGAACACATCACTGCATTGCAAAGATGAGAGGAGAATGTGGATTGAACTGGAGCCATGCTTCAGTCCTGGGGTGGCGCCCCCCCCCACAGTGGACTGATGGCCTGCAGAACCAGAGAAACTGCTCTGGGGGCGATCATCCACCCCCTCCCCACATCAGATTTCCCAAGCCCATCCCTGCCTCCGCAAACAGCGAAAAGGAAGATGGTTCATCCTCCTGGAAGAGGAGCCCCAGAGATCCAAAGATGTTGCTCCACCTCCCAGCAGCAACTTCCCCCTTCGTCCGCATGCAGCAGTCATCTGCCTGGCTTATCAGATGCCAGCAGCTCTGTTAGAGAATGAAAGTCCTCAGTGGTGCCCCCCTGCCCCGCCAGTCATTCAAGGGCTGCACTTCAATTCCCATCCCACTGCCTGAAATTACTTTGAGGGTGGAAGGGGGCAGGGAAGCTGGACAGCCTCAAGGTACTACTTAACACCTGCTCCTTCTCGCAGCAGAGCCTACCTCATCCATCCCAGCCCTGAGCCAGGAAACATTTGCGGGGATGTGTAAAAAGACATATCTATGGGGAGTGGGGGGGGGGCTACTGCAAGGGAAACAGACATATGTGGCAAGAGACCCAGCATGGGCCAAGGCCCAGTCCAGTGTGCCACATTCTGGGACAGTGTCCATGGTTGGGAGCATGCAGCAGTCATCTGCCTGGCTTATCAGATGCCAGCAGCTCTGTTAGAGAATGAAAGTCCTCAGTGGTGCCCCCCTGCCCCGCCAGTCATTCAAGGGCCGCACTTCAATTCCCATCCCACTGCCTGAATTTACTTTGAGGGGGGAAGGGGGCAGGGAAGCTGGACAGCCTCAAGGTACCACTTAACACCTGCTCCTTCTTGCAGCAGAGCCTACCTCATCCATCCCAGCCCTGAGCCAGGAAACATTTGCGGGGATGTGTAAAAAGACATATCTATGGGGAGTGGGGGGGGGCTACTGCAAGGGAAACAGACATATGTGGCAAGAGACCCAGCATGGGCCAAGGCCCAGTCCAGTGTGCCACATTCTGGGACAGTGTCCATGGTTGGGAGCAGTGGTGGTGGGGCAGCTCCCATGTCACAGGTGCAGCCCACAGCCAGATGATGCACAACCCTCTGGTGAGAAACTGCTCTGCACCGGAATGGTCTTATCCTGTGAGGGAGAAAGTCAAGGGGCTGAGCACCTTCCATCAACAGGGAGTTAACCCACCACCAGCGAGCCTCACATACATAGGCTAGCAGTCGGGAGAGTTCAGGTGAGGGAGGCAGCTATCACAAATCTGCGAGCCAGGGGAGCCACTGCCCCAGCTCCTTCTTACCTGTCAGTGCTCCCTCACCCCTTCCTGAGCCAGGACTCCAGAGTCAGATAACCTGCAAGAGGACCTGGGGTGGTGGTGGTTAGTTAGACATTCTGGACTTTGCTCTTCTCTTGAGCGAGTGTAAAGTGCTCTGTATTTTCTGCTAACTCCCCCCAATGCACTTGTGGCCTGCCATCATGAGCACCCACTCTCCCACCTTGCCTTCTAAGTCCCTGCGGCAGGGGGCTGTTGGGCAGAGCCTCTGGCTGCCTCGCTACTTACCTGGGTTCATGGGTAACACAGCTAGAGGTTATGTAGGGTACCTGGGGAGCTGATTGGTCGCAGGGAGAGGGGCTCACCCACCACAGGGGCACATACTGATTGGTTGCCATATTAGTTGCCATCCTATACCCTGTTTGGGCCACATGGGTGAGGAGGAGTGCTGGGAGGGGGGCCTGAGTTTTCCCGGTTAATGGGTGCCTATGGGCTACACCACCTTTTTCGTGGTGTAACTTTCTACCACTACAGGAGGTGTTCCCAGGCCTGGGGCAACTTTGCAAGCTGACCAACTCATGGCCCACCCCCGCCTTGCCCCCTCCAGCGCCAATGCATGGACATGCGCCAGGCTTACACCTCCACCCAGCCGCCAAGCATGCTCGCTGGCAGTGACCCATCTGTACTAGTGCACTGCGGACATCATGTTCCCCAAGTCCACCCCAAAAGACTCCTCATGCTGCCCTCCTCCAGCTGCTGGGTCTCAACAGCTGGAAGAGGGGGAGCCTCAGCAGCAGACTCCCACCCAGTGCAAGCACCTGGCTCAGACACCTGGGTTGGGAGTGGTGCTCCAGCAGCTGCCTCAGCAAAGAGAGCCTTGCAAACCCTTTTTCTGTCACCAGAAGCCAGGCTGGTGAATGTCAGCAGAGCTGGGAAGGGTCTTCTCTGCTCAAGTATGGAGAGAGCCGCAGCACCCCTCCCCCTTCCTTCCACCCCTCTACTCTTATCCCTCACCTTTCCCCCATGGTTCCTCTCTTGTTTCCTAGCACTCATTCTTCTGCCCCCTGGAACCTACACTAACTACCAGTCAGTAACCTTTTTAAACAGACCCACCCCAAAGCACCTAGCCAAAAGATGGAGTTTGTTTACTTTTAAAACCAACCAACCTACTCTAAAACCTTGCTTTTTGTGTCTCTGATCTTGGAGATGAACATAGGAATCTTTTTTAAAAGGCCCTATTTAGTTTTGTGATGGCACTACACTAGCAAATAGCTGAATTTCTCTTCAGGAATCAAACTGGCCCTAAACCCCAATATACAGGTAAGCCTATAACAAAAAATGTGCCTGGCCTGGCTTCAAGGGTGCCAGAAGTAGGCAAGAAAACCCCAGTTAAATTACTAGTAATGGGCAGCCTATTTATGAATAGAATTTGAAAAGAACCTAAACTCTTACTAATTCCTTTCCTATACGAACCTATTAAACAGGGGGAAGTAGCCTTTGGTTCCTAATAGCTAACAATTTAGTTTACAGGGCAAATGTACAGTGAGACAGACCTACAACTAGCCTAGCTTAAAAAAACATTTTTTAGAACTAAGAACATGCTCGGAAACCCAAAGTACACAACCCAAACACCACTATGCCTACAAACACCATGCCCCAACCAACAAAAAACAACAGTTAAAAACTTACTGTTTTTGCTGTTTGCAAAGAGCAAAAAAAATGCTTTGCTTCGGTATTTCTGAATTGGCTCAGCAGTGCTGGGGCGAATTTGTAAATACCAAATCTTTTCAAATCGAGCCCGATTTGGATATTTAACCTGAATCCTGAACCCAAAACAGACATCCCTAATGAGGAGTTGTCATTAAGCTTGAACTTTCTAAGAGAGCCTGCCTAAACAGAAGATCTAAGTTAAGCATGTATAAAAGGAGGGACAGAAGAATTGTATTTTTACCCATTTATTTTTTAGTTCCCTTGGTTGCTCTGGTGCTGTGCTTAAAAGTGCGAGTGTGAACATATTTGGTCAGTTTGGAGCTCAAATCCGCTCGCTGAGAAGCACAGAAGCGCTCTCAGGGGCAGCACGATAATATCACTCCCAGAAGTGACATTGTCACACTGTCCTGAGAGCATGCCCGGGAGGCCCATTCCCCCACCTTTCCTCCCCCACTGGCCAGGTGAGTAGAGGCAGGGGCGGAGGATGGGAGTGGGGGAATGGCATCCCTAGGCTCAATGCCTGAACAACTCTAGTAGACTTCAAATCAGCGTCTCCAGTTTCTGTCTTCCTGCTCTGGGTGGTGGTAGAGAGTGCCCTCAAGTCAGAGTTGATTTATGGCGACCCCTGGTGGGGATTTCATGGCAAGAGACTAACAGAGGTGGTTTGTTGCCTCTGCAACCCTGGTCTTCATTGGAGGTCTCCCATCCAATTACTACCCTGCTTAGCTTCTGAGATCTCACCTGGGCCATTCTGCTCTGGGTATCTTCACGTTTTGTTTATTTAAACGTGCTGCTTGGATTGACCGATTAAGCATTATTCCTGATCACAAATTGTTTCATACTGATGATGCCAACTGACTATCTGTTTCTGATTCTGGATTAGAGGCCATGATTGCTAGTTGGCTTCTTTGTATTGAGTGGTGATTTTTACTTTTTTCATTTATTTTCTTGTTATATTCTGAAAGATCTTACTCAAGGCTTTATCAAATATGTGAGTTGTCCTATTGAAATCTTGTTGAAGCCACAAACCTATCTGTTACTTCCTATAATTCTTAGTTAGTATAGCAAAAATAAACCACTGCTGGATGCAAAGACATGTAATAAAATAAAGCACTATCAATCAATAGAACTGAATCAATGTAAGAGTTTTCTCTATGCTACTACATTGATTTTTTTCTATCTAACTTTTAAAAAATAAAATCTTGAAGAACACCATCTGTGGTTCAGTTTGAAGGATCAAATATATTTATGGTGAGCTCTGCTACCTTGCATGAGTTTCATTCCTTTTAATTTGGTCCCTTTAAGCAGGAGGCCTCTACTATATTACCCGAATAGCTACCCAGGTTTGTTCCCTGGCCTCAGGTGTCCCTCTGAGCACATCCAAAGTGCAAATACATCACCACCAGGCTAACACTTATACCTGGACTTTTCTTGTGGATACTGGGGTCCAGTAAAAAGGCTATCCCTGGTTGTTGAAGGTAAAACACCATAACTCAAGTTGTGATTCTTTTATTGGGGAATTAACATTAGAGGTGTGAAATAAGTTTGAAATTTGAATTAAAATACTGAATCAAGGTATTCCAAGTCCAAAACAGATATTCCGTATTTTTACCTGACACTCACCTTCTCTTCACTTTTTGCGTGTTCATGAGAAGTGATGTTATCGCACAGGCACAGGATGCATACGTGCTTCTCAGTGGGCCGATTTGGACCCGAAACGGGCCCGAGTGACCTCATCGCACTGCCCCAGGAGTGGTCCCAAGGGGCTCGTTCCTCCACTTTCCTTCCCACCGGCCAGGTGAGTAGGGGGGTGGAAGGTGAGAGCAAGGATTTCCTGCCCCCACAGGAGGACCTGGGATCTCTAATCTGAACTGTCAGTATATCTCCAGGATGATTTTCAAGTTTCTCTATAAATGGAACTTCCATCTGCAATATGCAGCTAGTAATTGGAAGTGAAATATATCTTCTTAAACTTCTTCACCTTGGGGTGTGTTTTTTTTTGGTATAAATTTTCTTTATTTAAATGGTAAACAGGAAATATTAAAGGTATAAACAATAAACCTAAAAGATAAAGAACACAATATTCTAATGACACACAAACAATACCTATAAACATACAATAACAAACTAGACAAATAACTAATAATAATAAAGGAAAAAACAGTTTTAAAAGATAGGGGAAGGAAAAGGCAAACTAAACTACAAATTGAGTTCTGATTTTCTCCGCAACAAATATATATTGTTTTCAAAGTCTCACTTATTCTATGTTAAACATAAGAGCCCTCTTTTTTCTATTCATGTTTCTTAATCCATAAATCCAGATATCATCAAGTCATTATTATTTATTTCATGTAAAAAGTCTGTAAACGGTTTCCATTCAGCCACAAATGTAGCTAATGCCTTTTCTCTAATCAGTGAAGTAAGTTTTGCCATTGACACAAACTCCAAAACTTTTATCCTCCATTCCTCCATTGTAGGCAATGTTGGAGTTTTCCATTTTTGTGCATACTGTACTCTTGCTGCCATGATCAAATATAGCAACAGAGTTCCAAAAGTTCTTTCCAACTGGCTATCCATCATTCCCAGCAGAAAAGTCTCTGGTTTCAACTAGATTTTGATCTTTAAAATCTTCTGAATCGATTATTGTATCTGCAACTAGAAACTCTTTGCTTTCTTACATGTCTGCCACATATGTATGATAAAACATCCCTTCTTGTTTAGTACATTTCCAACATACATTTGAGGCATCCTTGTACATTCTAGCCAATTTTTCAGAGGTCATATACCAACGATACATCATCTTATAGAAATTCTCCTTAATGCTAACACTTAATGTAAATTTCAACCCCTTTGTCCACATATTTTCCCATTGCTCCTTTACTATCACTTCCACAGTTTTTGCCCATTTAATCCTACATTCTTTTACTTGCTCTTCTTCTGTTTCAAATATCAAGACCAAGTGCCAAGACCACAGCAATACAGCCCGGAAAACCCACAACAACCATCGTTCTCCGGCCGTGAAAGCCTTCGACAATGCATCGAACACCTCTACGGGGAGGAAACATTCCATGCCAAGACCACGGCAATACAGCCCGGAAAACCCACAACAACCAACCTTGTGTGTCCATAGGTTCCACCCTGGCTACAATCCTGACTTGAAAACTATGGTTCTTCTTACTTGACTTATCTATGGTTTTTAATTATAGAAGGAAACAGTTCAGAGAACCTTTTTGGTACACTCAAGGCATTGTAAAGCAACCTTGATAGCCCCCCCCCAGCCCCTGCAGCTCTTATATTCTTAGGTTTCAGAAATGGCTTGTCCTGAAGTATAACTGCTAATTTTTGAATTCAATTTATATGCAGGGAGAGTGTCATGCAAAATTAATCATATTCCTCAACTGCTAAAATAGTCCTGGAAAGGGCTCTACCCCTGCCCCTTCTTCCTGTCTTTTACTAACAGGAACCAAGGCTTTTGTTGACAGAAACCAGTGCTGGCAATACTGTTGTGGTTGCTTAGCAATGACTACAATGGCAACGGAGGTTCTTAAACCTGCAGGCACTGTGTTTATTATTGGGGGGGGTGTTATCCTCCAGTGCAAACCTGGGGGGAGGGGGTCAGGTTTGTAAAAAACTCTGTCTTGTCTATCTGTGGTTCCGGTCTCTAGATTTAAGTAGTCACATATTTGGCCATGTTGGGAACTAGATACATATAACAAGTAGGAGACCACAAAGACTTGCCCTCCTCCATTTTTTCTTCTTTCCCTTTCCTGAAAGCCCCCATGGCCCCTCTTCCTGACTCTTTCTCTCCTTTCTACCCACCAGCCAAACTACCATTATCTGCCCTCCAACTTCAACTTTCCCACCTTCCCTTTCTCTGGAAACCTCTGTACAGAAAAATGTGGCCTGGTTATTTGGTGGCCACCAGGCTGGTCCCAGTATTGTGGTGAAGGCTGCTGGGCTAGACCCAGTTGCATGGTGGGAAACCTGCAGGGACTTGTAAATGGTGCCTCACAACCCCCTGTATTTCCCTCCCTACCCTACTTTCTTTTCCTCCTGGCAACTTTTCCCTGCATCCTTCTCTCCTTCCCACTTACCAACCAACCTATCCCTTATCTATCCCCCCATTTTCAGCTATATTTATTATTTATTCATTTATACCTTGCCTTTCTCCATGGAGCAAAGGGGTGTCTACAGCAGCTTATATAATTCTCCTCTCCTCCATTTTATCCTCACAACAACTCTTGTGATTAGGCTTATCAGGTATCCTCCACTTGCAGGCAAACCCTTGGCTGGCAATTACTAGCTAGAAGCAGGTAGAAGCAGGCTTTGTGGAGGTCGCCTGCTATCAGCAAATAGATGTGCATACACTCCTGTACGTACACATGTGCGAACACTCCTGCGCCCCATGCATTGACATCACCTCCAGTTATACTGGAAGAGACAGCATTGCACAAGGGCTAGTTCTTTAAGAATCAGCCCAAAATGCTAGATTTTGGACTGATTCTTAAAGTATTGGTCCTGGTACAGTGACATTGCTTCTGATATAACCAGAAGCTATGTCATCACTCGGGGCATGAAAGCACATGCACAGATGCATTCAAGACCAAAGTAAGTACTTCTGCACCTCCATACCCTCCTGACCTTTCGTTGTTTGGCAGGGGGACCCTGCCACCATACCTGTGAGGTAAGTTAGGCTGAGAGTGACTGGCCCAAATTAATACAGTGAGCTTACATGGTAAAGAGAGTCCTAAGTCCTAATCTGAAACCTGAGTGTCCCAGGTCCTCATCTGAAATTCTAACCACTATACTACACTGGCTTTCATAAGGTGGCTGCTGAACAGTAGGAAGCAGCTTGGCCCAACAAGTTACCTGGTGGTTGTTGCCAGGCCTGACATAATCAGTCTTCCTTCAAATACCAAAATAGCCCTGGAAAAGACCCTGCTCCCCCGCCCCCGGCCGCCTTTTTCTGACAGAAACCAAATCTAGAAGGCTGGCAATATCATGTTTGCCTAGCAACAGCCACTGAAAGCATTTGTTTCTTAAAGCTACAGGTTCTGCTTCTAATGTTTTGGGGGAGGGGTTAATTCCCCGATGTATTTTTGTAGATTTATTTTTTTTCTGCAAACCTGGGCATTATTCACATTTTTAGAAAGATCTGTCTTATCTTTCCATGGCTTTAGTGTCTGGATTTAAGCATCCACAGATTTGGCCAAGCTGAGAATTAGATATATAGATGTTAAAGGTAGAACAGCAAACAGTCTGAAAGTGTTCCTAAATATATCTTAATATTTGCCAGCAGGGAAAATATAAGTTTATGAACTAGACTTTAAAAATCTCCTTTCTGTTCCGTCTGTATTATTCAGAAAGGTTTATTTTGAAAAAGGTAATAGAATAAATATCCTTATAACTAAGACTAACAATAGTGGTTAGAAGAGTTCAAAGTGCTTTGAGGAAACATTGCCTCCTGTGGCATGTACAAAATCCCCTATTGTTACCTAGCATATTAGAAACTCTCACAATTTGTTCTTTAAAATAAGTATTAGAAGGGATCTTGAAGGAATAAAGGGCAGATGAACAATGGCCACTATCTATCTACACATTCCAAAGATCTGAGGATACTTAAATGTTCTCAAGAGGGGACAGAATAGCCTTTTTAAATATAATAAATGACAAAATGAAAAGAGACAAATGTTTTTTTTCAGAGCTGACTTTTTCACTCATATATATATGTGTGTGCAAAATGATGCAGGTAAAGATCTGCCAGGTCATTGATATTTCATTCTGACTAGCTCTAAGCTGAATAAACTGCAAGTTTTACCTCATCAGCTGAGATACAAACTTCAAGGAGAAGAATTTCAAATATTTGGGCGTCACTTTAAAATATGTAAATTTGTATAAAATTTGTATAAAAATATTGGTATTTGTATAAAAATGTATAAAAATGTAGCTATTGTTGAAAAATGAAACTTTATTTTTCACTTATTCTTACATATTTGTGGATAAGTTTTCAACTTGCTCATAGCTTAAAAGCTGTCTATATAACAGTATGTTCTAAAGGGGAAGGATAAAATGTATTGATTGAAATCAGAGATAGGGAATAAATGTTAGGCTCTGATGTAAACGACATTTGTGGGCCTCTATTTGTCATGTGTCTTTACTGGCAGATTGCCATTGGTAGATGAAAAAAGAGGCTAAATATGTGTTTCTTTGTTGTCAATACAATACAAACTATTTGTCTTAAGATTTCTAGAAGGCAAGATGCCTCTTAAATTCAATGCACAGCTGTAGCTTGTAAATTAAATAGCTGTCAAAAAAAATTATGTGATATAGTGGCTTTGTACTGAAAAAAAAGGGGTCTAAACCATGCTCTGTTCTGAAGTTCATTGAAGCAAGTCACCAACACTCAGCCTAATCTACCATACAGGGACATTGTGTATTGCCCCGAGTTACTTACTATGTACGGTTACCAGCCAGCAGATGGAAACTTGCAGGAATCTTGTGGGGGCTGGCTGGAAGTGACATCTCACATCTCTAGGAATTGCTGGAAAGTCTGTAATAAAACCATAGAGTTTCCAGTGATTCCTAAAGTCAACTCACATCACTTCCAGGTTTCTCCAGACTGACATCACAATGTCACCCAACATCATCATTATTTTATTATTATTAACATTATATTATCATTTGTATCTTGCCAGCAGTAGGATCAAAAACAAGAGATGGCAGATGGGGGCAAGGGATCTCCTGCCCCAGCAGGAAAATGTCCCCAGCAGCACCATGGGAGGGGGCTTGCAAAGATGTGGGGAGGCAGGGAAATCCTACTCTCTGAGCTTGACTCCTCTTGTAGTACATAGGATTCAACTCACAAAAATTATATGGCAATTGTGTGAGTTTAGGGTTAGATACAATTGGTCTCTTCCATTAAGTGAGGGTTTTTTCTAGAGATGGGCACAAACAGCAATATGAACAAAAAAAAAGCCACAAACAGCCCTATCTGCTGTTCGCAAACAAGCTGTTTGTGAGGCCCCATTCTAAACGAACAGGTGGCCATTGCAAGCCTCATTCACTGCTGTTTGTTGCTGTTCCTCAAGCCAGACAGTCTGGCACCTGCAATCAATTCCCTTGGCAACTTAGGCAGGGATTGTCTGAACTCTGTCTGAACTACTGTTGCCCTGGAAACCCCAGTCTAAGCCCAATTTAGCTTGATAGGCAAGTCTTCCTTTCAAGTGTGGAGCTCCAAATTTGTTACAAGGGAGCAAAGAGCAGTGGGGAGGGGGGGCTCCCAGCTCTGGCTTAGTTTGCAGACAGTGGAGAGGGAGAGAGTTGCTATTGGCATTTTGATAGAGAGAGTGCATTGAGTCTTGAATTTTCTGTGTGTGTGGTGGGATAGGGATCTACCCCTTCAAGTTCCAGGGCTGCTGCCAGGCTCTGGGCCAAGCTATTATTTATTATTGGTACCTTTCCTGCTACCTGCTTAGCTCAGGTTTCTGGAAGTGGTGCAGTAGGGATCTTGACTTTGATGATGGCTGGAGGAGAGCCTGCTGACCCCCACGAACAGCCAACCATGAACATGTTTGTGAACAGGGCCATGTTCATGCTTGTTCGTGAGTCTCTGTTCATGGATGGCAATGAACAATGAACATTATGTTCATTTTTTTTTCTGTTCATGCCCATCTCTAGTTTTTTCTGACCTTGGTACTAAGTTCTCTTCACAGTACAAATTAACAATTGGATTCGGCCCTCTGAATTTGAATTGAAGTGGAGGCAGTTTGGAGATGGATGAGGGCTAACAAGCTGAAGGTCTGGCCCAGGAACTGGGATATCTCCTGTTCTGGATGGGGATGTACTGTGCCTAAAGGAGAAGATTTTTGCTCAGAGGTATAGCTGGACCTGGGCCTCCTTTTGGATGAACAGGTGGCAGCATTTGGACAGGTGCATGTTTCACCAGCTTTGGCTGGTGAGCCAGCTGTGGCCCTTCCTGGGCAGAACTATCTTGTCACTGTGGTGCACGCCCATGTAACATTTAGCTGCCTCTGAAGGCTGTCCAGAAGCTACAATTGGTACAGCATGCAGTGCCCAGAATGTAGAATGGAGTGGGTCATAAGGACCATATCACTCCAGTCTTGTTCCAACCACACTGTCTTCCAGTTTGCTTCTGGCCAATTCATTGTGCTGATACTGATCTTTAAAGTCCCTTAAACCCCTATATGGCTTGAGGCCTAAGGACTGCCTACTCCCCTATGAACTTGCTTGACCTCTCTGGTGATCTTCAGAGGGTCTGCTTTGGGTGCCCTCACCATCTAAGACTAGACAGGTGTCAACCTGAGAAAGAGTATTGGTTGTGGCATCAAAACTTCGAAACTCTCTCCTCAGGGAATTCCTCCATCTTCCTCTATTGTTGCTTTCTGCCAGTGGATGAAGACCTTTTTGTTTGATTTGGTATTGCCCCACTAATTTTTATTAGCTCTCATCTCTGTTTCTGTGATTATTTGAAATGCATTAATGGTTTTTGACATTTTACTGTTTGCTGCTTTGGGGACCTTGAGTTAGGTCTAAAGGCAACACAGAAATACTTTAAATAAATATAAATATATAAATAAGTTTATTAGGAGAAAGAATACTACTATCAAAAGAAGGACGTAAAGTGATATGGTTCATCCCACACAGGTTGCTACAAAGCAAATAGTCATTTATCTTCCTATAAATGTGTAGCCTGAAAAGTTGGATAAACAACCTGGCATAGCATGACCAATGTTAATCCTTGTCTCTTGCCTATCTTAGCTTATCATACCTAACCAAAGGAGATAGATTGAGTACAGGGAGCAGGGAATATTTAGTTAAGGAAAGGGCAGAGGTGAATTGGCCATGAGAGCTGTACCAGAACTCCAATGGCTGGCGGGGGGGGGGGGGGCAGCTCTATCCAATGTGGGTGGGAGCCACTGCAACTGTGAGCTGGCAGCCCCCATGAGAGAAGCAGAAGATCCCAAACAATTCAAGTAGGAACAAGGTAGAGTGGAGCCACTGCAAGCTGTTGGCCCACGCCTTACAAGAGCCAGCAGCCCCATTCCTGTACAAGGCAGGCAGCCACTAGCCTATGGCTCCTGCCCTACACAATGGGTAGAAGTCGCTGTGAGCCTGCTCCTGCCTTTCTCCCTTCCAGAAGCGGCAGGGTAGGCCAGGGCATGGTGCTCCTTCCAGGGCTGTTTTTACATCCCAGTCTGCCCATAAAGAAGGGACATTTCCTTTCCTCTTAAAGCAGATAATCATCTTGAGAATTCCAGAGTGATAGCCATGTTAGTCTATTGTAGCAAACTAAAACAGAACTCTGGTGGCACCTTAATGTCTAAAAAGACTAGCATTTATTCCAGCATAAGCTTTCATGAGTCAGTGTAGAAAATGTTGTTAATCTTGAAGGAGTCACTGGACTTCTGTTTTATTTCATCATCATGAGGCCCCTACTGAAAAAGCCTTCCTGAATCCAGAAGATCTGCTATCTGCTGGTAGCAACTCTGCCATTCTTGGCTAAATTGTTCCAGTAGGTAATAGCTGCACAAATCCAGCCTTTCTTAAATGCACAGTATTTGGTTAAAAACAGAATGCAAAACCAATGTTTGAATGGAAAAATAGGCATCTTGTGTTTCAGTCGGAAAAGGAAAATTATCAGAAATCTTGAGAAGTTGGATTTTTTTAATCATTTTTGTATGTATAGCCATTGATTAGATTAAGCAGATTAAATTAACTGCATATCACACAAAAAGTGGGAATTGTGTGGCACTGGAAGAAATAGTCATTCAAGAATGTATTTATGAAATGACTTCCTACAGACAACATTACTGCTGTATCATATTGAATTAATTAACAGCCTTTTTAGTGTAATAAGTATTAGTTGTACCCACCAGTTTAACAGTTAAGTGTAGTATCCAGTTATAGTATCATAGTTAATAACACCCTCATTTTATTCCCCTTATACCAATTTTTTTAAGCTAAAGAGAAAAAAAAAGATCAACAATTACTTTCTTCATCATTCTGAAAATTCCATTCTATACTGAGAGTCCAAGCTCCATGTTTTGTTGAAAGAAAAGTTTGCTACCTTTTTAATGCCTCTGGTAGAAACAAAGAAGCAATATAGCTGCAGGGGAGTGCTATGGATTCTCTCTTGGCTCCCTGCATCAACAGAATTTTTAACTAAGATCCAATTACAGAATATTCATTATTGATGATAATAAGTGAGCTGTAACAAATGCACATTTACTTTCTGATCCCAAGCAGCCAGAAGTTCTAGCAACCTTTTAAAACTTGCAGAGTCAGAAGTTTTGAATACAACTAGATAGCATCCAGGATTCCTGGCTTTTTTAAGATGACAAGAGTATCAAAAGTGTGATGTTTATTTCATCTACTCACCCACCCTTTCTCCAAGCGGCTTAGGGAATTTATACATTGATCTTAAATTGGTGATGGTAGTCAATCCTAAGGTTTCTGAAAACCTAAATGTAAAGGCAGACTCTGCTGCCTCGGCAAATCAAGGTTGTTGAGTTTTATAACATATAAAGCAGAAAACAACACTGAAACACAAAGTGAAAGAGTGAACTACAATAATACATCATTTAATATATATATATATATATATATATATATATATATATATATATATATATATATATATATATATATAAAACAAAGCTTCTAGTTGAGTTGAGTTGAATCTTGTAAAATATCTCCTCCCCCCTCCCACCACCCAATCTCTGTCTCTGCCTGAGTGGCAGTGAGGCGTAAGAGAAGGCTTTGGCCTGCCTCCAGCTCTTCCCTCTTCATTCTGGCTACCACAACTCAAGCTCTGCCCTTCCTTTCTCTACCGGTGGCTTGAGGTAAAGATAGGGGCTATGTGCATATGAATGTGTGTTAACTGCCTCGTACACATCATCCTCAGGCAATTTAATGGTCTTTACTTCAGTCACAAGTAGAGACGGGCATGAACCAAAATATAAACCAAAGTTCGCCATGGACCAGGCCAGTTCATGGTTCACGAACCGGCGGTTCATGGGAGCTCATTTCTCACAAACTGTGACAAATTTTAGACTGGTTTGTTTGGTTCATATTTTGGTTCATCACTGCAGACAGTCTGGCGTTGATCAATCAGTTCCTAGGTAATGGGGGAACGGGCTCTCTGCAGACTTTCTGCTGACCCGGAAGTGATGTTTTCACAAACTGAATGAACCAATTTGGAAACCGGGGCAAGTTCGTGAAAGTTCATGGTTTGTGAAACACAACAAACTGCACATTTCGGAATTTTCCTGGTTCGTGCCCATCTCTAGTTAGGAGTTTCTGGTCTATGTGTAAAATGAGCAGTCAGGCACCCTAGGTGAGACTTTGATCACAGTCTGCGATCCTTAAAAGGAAAAGATCTTTATTTATTGGAAATATTTAGAAAGGAGAACGTGCAGACTTCAATTATAGGCTGCAATTCTAAAGACACTTCCTTACGAGTAAGACTATTGAATAACATGGGACTTACATCTGAGTAGACTGTTTTAGGGGTGCATCTTGGTTTGTTCTTGGGCACTGCCTAGGCACTGGTCTGTCTCCCCCACCACCTTTGGGGCACTTTGACAGTTGCTATGAGGAAAAGTGCTATGGGGCACGGGTGCAAGCGGTCTGACCAGTCAGTTAAACTGGAAGACTTCAAACATAGGCTGCAGTTCTAAAGACACTTTCCTGGGAGAATGCACTATCGAATAACATGAGACTTACATCTGAGTAGACTTGTTTAGGATTGCCTTCCTCCCCCTCATCCTGTGAGCCATTTGCCTACTCTGCCCTTTAGAAAACAATCCTACCTACCCCCACCACCCTGCTATCCCTTTGCCTGCAAGTTTCCCACCATAGTGTGTACCCACTGAGGGTCAATTGTGTGTATGTATGTGTAGTGTAACTGAGGAAAACCTCAATGATCAATGGTTTACAGGGAGAACTATGTTCTATGTAATTTTGGTGCCATTGAGTGCAAAAGCTGACCCAAAGAGCCTGAAACTTAGCCTTAATTACAAAGAACAAGTCTGAAATCCATGATAACAAAAAAATCAAACAGATTGGATACAAGCTATCAATGCCCCATCTGGAAAAACCAATAACAGTACGTAGTTCTTTCAGAAACCCTGGATCTGAAACTGATAGAATTTTTTTTCAGTGCATACCCCCTAAAGGCCATCTATCTTGTCCCCTCCTAGCAGGTGGGCAAATCATCATTTCTTGCCTGTTTGTTTCCATAAAGCAAAACTCATCTCCTCTCAGCTTGAAATCTGAGTGTACTGCTTCATTCCCTGGAAAGATTTTTTCCTCTGAGAGCAGGGCCTCCCTGAATATTAATCAAGGTATCTTGCATTCCGTTTTCATAACAGACCTCATTTGACTCGCCAGATGTTCTGTGTAGCACTAAAGTATGGCATTTTTCAAACAATGTTGGATTGATTTTAAATTTCAGGACTGTTTCAATGCCTGAAAATAATAGATTTTTTTAAAATTATAATTTTTTATTTAAAAAGAAATCGAAATGACAATAGAAAGTGCATAGAAATGTTTAAAGAATACAAAGCATTACATTTGAGTTACATTTAAGCTACAACAGAAAAGTATATTCAAAATTAGACATGGGCACGAACAGCATTACGAACAGAAAAAACCCACAAACAGCCTAATCCGCTGTTCTCTAACAAGCTGTTTGTGAGGCCCCATCCTAAACGAACAGGTGGTCATTAAAAGCCTCGTTTGTTGTCTTCGGCAGCCATTTGGCAAGCCAGACAGCCTGGCACCTGCTGCAATCAATCCCCTTGGCAACCGGAGGCAAGGAGGGACTGAACTCTGTCTGAACTCCTTCTGGCTTTCCTTCTGGCTTTAACCCTTCAAAGTACTTCCAGCAGAGAGTCCAGTTTTCGCCACTGTGAAGAGAAAATTACAGCCAATGAGGAGACCCATGGATCATGCCTTTCCCGGGGTGCAATCTCTCTGAAACTTGGGGGGGGGGGTCTTCAGAGGACAATGAGGACTGTGTCCCCTGCAAATTTGGTGGGGTCAGTTTGTGGGGTGTTTAAAGGGCCCTGTCCCTTACACGTGGCAGAAAAGGACCCTTTAAACTATCAGGTGGCAGGGGGGAATCCTCCCCTGCCGCCTGCCACCTGATAGTTTAAAGGGATCTTTAAAGGGTCAGGTAAGTGGGTTTGAGGGGAGGGGGCCCCCACAAACAACGAACATGTCCGGGTACAGTTCATGTTCGTCCATGTTCATTGTTCGTGGATGGCACCGAATGACGAACAGGGTGTTTGGGGATTTTTTTACGTTCGTGCCCATGTCTATTCAAAATATGTGACAACGCAACTAGCTTATTTTATTTTATTTTAATTTGTTTTGATTTCTGTTCCGCCCTCCCCACATTGGCAGGCTCAGGACGGATTACATTTATATAATAGTTCTCTTCTGCTCTCCTTGATTGCTTATATCTAAACTTTAATGTCAATAGTTTTTAATCAGTCATCTCTTCCATATTTCATATTCAACATTTTTAAGGTTTCAATTTACGATTACTCTGTTTCTGTTTCTGTATTAACAAGTTTTTCTTAGCTTTGAGCTAGGTGATCTGTCCACTTTTTCTAAAATTCCAATATTGGTCTGTTATGCACATAGGAAGTTAATTTAGCCATTGATGCATATTCATACAGTTTGTCTATACATTCAGGCATATCAGGGCAAGAGTCTGTCTTCCATTTTGCTGCATATAAATACTCTCACAGCTGTCACTATATACTTGAAGAGTTATCTCTGTTCTTTTTTAATATTACTTGGTAGAATGTTTAATAGCATATTTTTTGGATTCATCTCAAACCTTTAATATCTTCTGCATCTCTTCATATATTTTTATCCAATATCTTTGTGCTTTCTTGCATATCTACCACATGTGATAAAATGTCGCATCCATGCGTTGGCATTTCCAGCACTGTCCACTGTTGTCCTTATCTTTAGGCATGATATACCATCTAAAGAGCAATTTATACCAGTTCTCTCTTAACAGTTGGCAAACTTTAAATTTGATAACTTGGGTTCATAAATTTTCCCATTGATTCATCATGGAAATGGTTTCTCCAAAATTTTTCATCCATTTTAACATATAGTTTTTAACTTGTTCTGTTTCTGTGTGGTATTGCAGTAAAATTTTGTAGATTTTTCCTAATAAATGCTTCAGGTCTCCACTTAATAATTCAAACTCTGTTTTCTCTCTTGGTCTTGCCACCTTTTTTGAGAGTTTCTTCTTTAAGTTTAGATACCATTTGATGAAACATCAACCATGGAATATTTTTACCTTGAGCTTGAATTTCTTGCCAAGTTTTCATGTTACCTTGCTTATCTGTCATAAATTCGTCGCTGAACTGGTCAATTCTGTTTCTAGTGGTGGCATCATAATAAGTGTTTATTGGTGATATCAGTGGTGAAATTGGTGGAGTCAATCTATTTCTGTATTGAAACCATATTTTAAGTAGCCCATCTCTTAGTATATGAACACTGTCTTGCTTTTGAATGGATTTTAGTGATTTCTTAACACATAAATAGCTATGAATTCCCTCTTTGACATCAGTTGTCTCCAATTTAATGTGTCTTGTGCTCAGATTTATGATCCAGTCAGTTATCCAAACTAATGCTGCAGCCTGACGGTACAATTTAATACTCAACACTGCCAATTCTCCTAGGGTTTTTTTTCATCCTGTAATACTTTAAATCTTATTCTTGGTTTCTTCCATTTTCATATGAAATTATTTATCACTTTCTGCCACTTATTTAAATAAGTGCCTGAAGATGGTATTGAAATAGTAATTGTCAATGTTATGTTAGAGCTCATCGATAAGACATCCTGAAATGGGTAGACCAGCTGAGGACAACAGAAATAGATTGCAAGAGCTGTTACAGTATCAGGGAAAAGCTGAAATATGAATCCCAACTCTTTAAAAACATAACCAGAAATGATAATCATTGATATAATGGTTCAGAAAAAAAAGTCAGATTATGCTAGCTGTTAGGGGGAAAGTTCTAAGAATTATCCTGTGGAATCAGCAGCAACATCTTATAAGTATACTCCTGAGTTATATCATTTGTTGATGGGGCCAGTTCGGGAATCCCAAATATTTACAGATCGGGCCTGATCTGGGTTAAATTCCCGAATCAAACCCAAAGTACACATCACTAGTTTTAAAGGTAATACCCAGCACTTTGAATTGTGCTGGAAACATTCAGTAACCAGTGAAGCTACCAAAGCACAGATACAGGATGATCATCCCAGTATAACCTGGTCAATAATGTAGCAGTAGCATTCTGTACCAGCTGGTGTTTCCGAACAGGTTTCAAGGGCAATTCCACTTATAATACATTTCAATAAGATTACAGTGGCCTGGTTCACATGCTGTTGTCAAGGGATGAGAAAAACTTCTGGCTTTTTCGGAATCTTTCTGATTGCAGCCTATTTACTTTCTCAGCAGGTGGCAGAAAACCACCTCTCCCTTATAGAGTTGTCAGAATCTTAAACTTTGATTTGTGAGGCATTGCCAAGTGATGTCACAATGACTACCAGTGATAATGGTAGATACAAGGAATTGTATCATACAGTGTCAGTGATTGAAACACAAGATGCCTATTTTTCCAATGAATGTGCATAAGTATATGGTTTACAAAAAAATGTACAATATACGCTAAATGTAAAATATTATTAAACTCACATGTGCAGTAGTTACTACAAGCCAATATACAGAGACCTCCTAAAGGAGCCACCAAATGTGTGGGCTTTCTGATTGCCCTAAGATATCAACCTGCCACCCAGTGAATAAGCCCCAGAGTCTGAGTCACTGGTTCCCTCACAACTGTATCACAGATTCAAGCCTACTTTTTCATAGCCTCTTCCCTCTTGCCACACCTGGTTCTTAAGGTTTGTTTTTCAGAGGGAGGGGGAGTAAGAGAAGTATATTTCTCCATACAATGTGGGAGAAGCTTTTAGAATGGAAGGGAGATGCATTAAGTCCCTTTAGTGGGTAGGATTCTCTCTGGGACAGAAAATGAAATTTTATGGATATTGTGTGTCTTGCGGGGAGGGCAGAATAGTAGTTTAATAAATAGATAAATAAATGAATAAATAAATAGGTGTAAATGGTTATTTAGGAGTAATATAAAGGAATATACCAGGACCATTGGAGTAAATCCTACAGCTGGCCTCAGGCTTTGTTCCATCTTAATGGTGCCTAAAGTCACAGACCATTTACTTTTTTCTCATGGAACTCAATGGTGTCAGTGAGAAACAAGTAAACTATTTAAATTCATCAGAATCTTGAAAATTGGCAAATCTTACCCATATGAGCACCATTTTTATAAAGAGATGAAACTGTAAATAATTTCATGGGAATATATTCATGTTACAACATTTTCTCTCTCTTTTTCTTTTGCAGCTCCTTCAGGCTGGAAGGAATGTCAGCATTTGGAGGCATATTAATCAATTTCTCCCATGACAGATTCAGTGTTACAATTTTTTATAGGCCAGATTTGATTATAACAACTAGGACCTCCTTAGAACATGGAAATCTTTGAGCCAGAGCACAACGTATCACTGATATTATCTGCATTAAACCACCAGCCTCATATCCAACAGCTATGAGCTAAGACCTGATAAAAGCCACAGCCTTAAGTACATTCTAACTGCAAGAAGAAGATGGAGGAGTTCATATCTTGCCTGCCACGAAAACAACCATCTCTCTAAGCCTCTTACTAAAGGAATTCAGTTCTAAGAAATCAAGAATAGCAAACAGTAATCCTGTGGTCCAGCCAGTGTTCCAAAAGTATTCAAATATATGTAGCTAAATTAATATGAATTACAAAGCACTTAAGTAACTGCATAAAAATAAATGCATTAGCTCCCAACAAAAGATTATCATCCCGGGCGGAAAGAGAAGACCTCTGTTATCCCTTGTGTAAATTCAAAGCCATAGAAGGAGAGGACCAATGATGCTGAAATGCTTGAAAGTATATTCCCTGTCCTCCACCCAAACGATTCAGCTGTTACAGATTGCATCTGACTGCACTTCTAATATTTGCACTGTCACTTCCATTCAGGGGACTGATGTAGGTCATCATTTGCACAGATGGCCACATAAAATTTTAGCCCACAGCAAGTTGTACTTAGAGGGGCTACTAGAGAAAATAAAAGAAAATCTATCTTCAGAACATTTAATGCCCATCTCTCCCTCCATAGCTGGAATCTTTCTCACAAGGCAAATTGTCCCTCCTTAAGACTGAGATGATTAAAAAGCATCAAGAAGAAGACACGGATTTTACAATGGATCTAGTTTTTAATACATTTTGTATCATTGTAACAACCAAGAAATTGACTTATATCTCTTGCATGTTCCTAATGAACATGGACAGTATACTCCCAATTAATACAAAGGAAAAGAGCATTTGTAAAACGTACTTGACACATAACAATTTTATAGCCAGTTATCTGTCCTTCATGGGAAAATGTACCAACTAAACAGGCATTTTCAATTTATTTTTCTAAATAAATGTGGTATTTGTATCATTTGCAATCACTTATTTTTGCTGATGTTTATTACTCACCCATGTTTTGTGTCCTCCAACCACCAAAAAGGGAGATTTATAGACAAGAACCAAAACACTTGTTTTGCCATGTTAAATCATAATGATTTGCAGACTGAAAGCTTTAACATAAAGGTTATTTGTAGAATTATAAAGTATATTTCTACTGGAAAATATATATGGAAATACCAGAAAGGCTGTATTTTAATTTTTTTATTTCAATACATAGGTTATTTTAATATTCCCAAGGAAGTATTCAGTTATAGTTTGGCTGAAAGTTGTAGTGGAACATATTGTAATAGAATATGCTGATCCAGAAATGGATAACAGTTTTCAAGAAGGAGAAGCACATCAAAAACTATTGCAGGCCTAAATGTACATAACATAGGGTATGATCCAGCCTCTAGCTTCTTCATGTACAAAAGCCCCCCCCCAAAGTCAGATAAATAATGATACTAGCACCACCAAGCAGCCCTAAGAAGCAGTGCATATATGTAATGTTCTGCTTCTTATTCTAGAGATGTATCAGGGTGGCAGCCATTCTGTCATGGTATACACCCCCATGCCTTCCAGAAGGGCATCCTTTCATCTTGGCCAGCACTTGTGAGCCAGATTCCCCTTTCTAGACCACATCCTGGGAGCTGAGATGGATCTGGAATGCAATAAGTAGTTTGTTTTTGCAGCGGTTCCTAGGTTCCATAGCTGCATGCTGGTTACAGCATCTAGTTTGTAAGAGTGTACCATTGTGCTTGGCTGCCAGGCAAAGTATGCCAGACAAAGTATGAAATAAAAGCTGCAGCATGGCCTGCTCCTTTCCCAAATAGCTGGGACTAACTCAGGGCCAGGATACAGCTGCAAATCTGTATTTCCAGCCTCCCAAGCAGACTGGATCATCCTCATTTTCATGAATGGAATAATTGCCAATTCATAACTGGTGGATATGTTTTAGTTACTATTGTTAGTCTCGATTTGTTGCAAAAAGAATGATTTGGCCATATAATGATTTCTATAGGCATGAGGCACTTTTACAAGTGACACCTTTCTGTATCTAACATGTCAAATCTAATTGTTAACAATGTAGTTCAGAAAGTATGAAGGAGCATTTATAAATCAAATAATTCTGGGTCAGTGTTGTCCTTTCACTCACTGCATAGATATATGAAGTTCCAATACCAATTTCAGAGTCACATACAATCTTCCTTAGAACTTAGAAAACAAAGATTCTTCTTACGTGTATTTTATTCCTTTAATACATGTATTTTGAGATTTTAATAATTTAATAACAATGAGGGCTAAACGCTTACTTTTTTTAAACATGGGATCTCAGGATTCTAATTGGTCAGGCATTGCAAAAACACAAGGTGGGCTGTATGCAGCCCAATGACTACATTTGTTCATCCCCAGTCTGCATCTTCCCTCCACCAAAAGAACCTCTCAGTGTGGTCCAATTCATAAATTTCGTATCACTACAGTATAATCTCCAGTGACTCATGTATAATAGGGGTTTCTTTTCAAACTATAACATGGTGCTGTTAAAGATGCCATTGCTGGATCTAATACAATTTGGGGAATTGAAGGTTGTAGAACTGTTCAATAATTTCATCCATAATCTGCGAACAGGAAGAATCACTGTATCCATCCAATGCAGTATTTTGTTTTTATCAAGTCATAGATTTCTTTGATGCTAGAGGTGTTTTGAATAAAAATATATATTTTCCTTTTTACAGAGTTCTCTAGCCTGTGTATATTTTTCTAAAAGAAAAAGAGATATTGAAAGTGGTTTTGGTCATCAGTTAATGTAACTTCACAAAGCTAAAGGGAAATTCAAAAGAGTATGTAATATAGTCATTTTTGGATTGTACATTGTGGTAATTCACATTTCAAAAATTGTCCTTGTGAAAAATAAATTTGGGAAGATTATCAGGAGTAGACTAAATTAACAATTTTCTTCCTGACATGTCTGCTTTCTATATGCATGGAATATTTTTATGAAGAGTAGCATTCCACCATGTAGTTTACTATCTAAATTAGGAGTACAGTATAGAATACATTATTGTAGAACTCAAACAACATTACAACATTACTCATTTAAGCAATTTCTCTCTTTTAGCTGTCACAGGAACCTTTTAGCTGCCGCCTATAACATTACATTCCCCACCAAACAAATCTACCTCTAAACATCTACCGTTTATTTCCCACA
Organism: Eublepharis macularius; assembly: GCF_028583425.1. Lineage (NCBI taxonomy): Eukaryota > Metazoa > Chordata > Lepidosauria > Squamata > Eublepharidae > Eublepharis > Eublepharis macularius. Next base: position 74,835,655 of record NC_072797.1, read on the forward strand.
TGCCTTAAAAAAATTCAAGGCAACTAGCAATGAAGCAATAAAATACAATAAAATTATATATATATATAATTATATATTTTTATATAAATATATATATAATATACAAATATATATAAATATATACTTACATATTTTATATAATTATATATATAATATATAAAGTTATATGTCTGTCTGTCTGTCTGTCTAAAATTACAAAGAAATAATAGTGGACATTAAAAATCATGTCTCAACATCCACAAGAAATTCATGATTAGAACAGAACCCTCATTCCTCTTCTGTACAGATGAGGTTTTTCAGAAAGACCTTTCAGAGACAGAATTGGATCACAGCAGCCAGTTTGGTGTAGTGGTTAAGAGCGTGGGACTCTAATCTGGAGAACCGGGTTTGATTCTCCACTCCTCTACTTGAAGCCAGCTGGGTGATCTTGGGTCAGCCACAGCTCTCCGGAGCTCTCTCAGCCCCACCCACCTCACAGGGTGATTGTTGTGGGAATAATAATAACATATTTTGTAAACTGCTCTGAGTGGGCATTAAGTTGTCCTGAAGGGCAGTATATAAATTGAATGTTATTGTTATTATTATTTCTGTCTCTTGGATTTCTTCATTAGCCCTGGCTTTCTGTTATTTCCAAAGAATTGGGTTGGATACAAAGTCTTCTTCCCCCAAGCACAAGGGAGGGTGATTTTAATATATTATTCCCAAGGGTCCTCCATCCTCCAAAAGCTACATTTTAGAGAGTGTAAAAGGGAAGTAAGAGGATCTTTTCTATTAGAAGACTTTCACAGTTCTTTGGATCAAACCACTAAATTAGTTATTATTTTAAGTGTGTCCCCATGGGCATATTTTGAACAATATATTCTATATTCTATTTTTTAAAACATTTTTACATTTAACTGAATTTAGTACAGGGGAATTCTTGAGTTGGTCTATATAAGGATTTAATAACCTCAAACATGACTGTAATGGCATATATATTGTATAATAAGAATACTTAATGAAACCAATAATAGTTATTTGTAATAATTTAGGTCAATATGGTGTTCTATAAATTATTCATGTGGGATAACGGTTTAATACAGAAAAATTTTACTGCCTCGATTTAAGCCTTTACTGCCAAATAATATATACTGTTTTTTGTAATTAACTTTATACCTGTTAATATATGATGCAGAGGAAAACCTAGGTTTAGCTACACCTTGCTGTTAAGCATATAGTTGGTAATCAGAGCTCCTTTTAGGTGTACAGTACTCATGTTTAGAAAGGAGAGATAGTTAAGTGTTAAAGTTAAATTTAGTCTAGAATAAATATCAGCTTTTGATTGCTTCAAATGGAAAATTGGTATATATTCTACTATTTAGATATTCCTTCTCTTTCTTATTTTATTTCATTAGATTTTCGGGGGGGGGATCAATCTCTGTGGTTTTTAATTTGCAGTTTTTTCCTCTTTCTTTTTTTCTTTCTTTTATTCTCTTGTTTTTAATTTTTTTCTTTTTTGTATACATCCACTTAGTTCTTTTCTTTTTTTAACTGTGTTTTATAATTATGTTGAAATTTTGAATAAAAATTATTTTAAAAAATAAAAACATAATGTGAGAAGTAGCCCTAAGAAAAGGATGTGGACAGTGAACGCACTGGGACCTACAAGTACTTAACTTTGTTAAGATGGTGTTTCTCATGAGATTAGTTACATTTTCACCATTTGAAAATAGCCTGAAAGGTCAACACACACACACACACACTTTTCATTAGTGAAAGTAATATTTTTTAAAGTTACTGTCTTAAAGTAAGCAGTGCTTCCTAGTTCTTTTACTAAAATGATAATTGAAGCAATAATTGTCAGCATCCTATTTTATATTGGTAGTAAATACTGCAGATTAGTACAAAATGACTATTAGTTTCTGCTAAAAATGACTCTAAATGCATTATCATTTTGTTGTCTTCTCCTAGATAATCATAACATTATACTGCAGCTCAAACCTCATCTTTCCTCACTGATTGCATACATAGAACATAAAGGTCATCTTTTTCAGGTACAGAGATAATGGAACTGAGAAATTGTCAGTTACTCTAAGTAAACATAAATGAAATTTTCCTTGCTGAAAAAGTATTGCCTGCCTGCTGGCGTTTTTCCTCTGCCACTGAATGGGATGAATTTATAAAGAAGGTTCAGTGGACACTGGGTCAAGCAGAATTACTCCGGCAAAGATTTCAGAAGTAAAATGAAATAGTATTTTAATCCACAGAGATTGGTTTCGCTAAACCAGGGATTATGGTTGAAACAGATTTGTTCAGGATATGATTGATTTTATTGGAATCTCTCTGTTAAGTGCTTTGAAGGCATTTGTGGCTATTGTCCAGATAGCGTATATATGTTGATCTTTAATAATGTGTAGTGATTAAAATTTAAAAATAAGCACTAATGCCATGTCAAATGCCTGAATCCAACAACAGTGAAAAAACTAAGGAGGGATGTACTAACAAAAGGAGATCTTTTCCAGCATCACTCCTAATTACACCATTGCTTCCATTATAAGAGTTGGTCAACAATGTATAAACAGCGATACTTCAGTAGTTTCTGTGTGCCAGTCATAGCATATTACTGTCATATGAATCATAGGAATCTGTGACTTCTACCAAAAATGGCTGCTCCATGTCAAGTTCACCATTTGGCCAATCCATGACTTGTTCCTAAAAGTTTACTATATAAAATGTAAAAAAAAAAGAACACACATCCAAAAATCAAAAATAGTTATCACTTGCCAGCACTCAAAAATCTTGTGAAATTTTTAGAAAGCTATTCTTTTTACATCAGAATCACTGGATGTTTGATCATGAAAGAAAAGACCACCCATTCTGCTCCATTTCTTCTCTGATTCTCCTTCTTTCTGTAGCCACTCCCATGTTGTTTTTGTCCATTTGGTTCTCAGAGCCAAACTACAAGTGACGTCTTACACAGGTTGGACACTAGTCGGCTTCCCTCAAGTTTTGATGGGAAATGTAGGCATCCTGGTCTTGCAGCTGTAATGGAGAGCCAAGCTGTAAAACCAGGGCGCCTACATTTCCCATCAAAACTTTAGGGAAGCCGACTAGTGTCCAACCTGTGTAAGACGTCACTTGTAGTTTGGCTCTCAGTCTCTGGCATAGCCTTAACAGTGATCAAAAGGACCTTCCCTCCCCTAACAGTCACCAGTGGAGAAGCTGGTAGGATACAGCCCAAGTATTTCTAGAACTGAATAGAGAGTCCTATTATGGTTTGAAAACACAAGGTACATATTTGTAAAGTAAAGAACCTGAGACAATTCATTTCCCAAAGCCAGAGCAGGAGCTTGGAAGGCTGGCTTCCAGCTTCTATTACGTTTGAGCATTTGTTTAATAGTAAAATTCTAAAACTCAGAAGGAAACTAGGAACAGATTCTTATGGATGTCTCCTTATCGTTTCTCTTTGGAAGACTTGAGGTATGCTACACAAGAATTTCTATTAGAGGCTCTCTTGCTTTCAGGCCTGGCTGATGGTTCATACTCTCTTTAATATCTGCTTTTAGGGTGTTAAAAAGGAATTTATATAAGATGTCTGACTCCATTATTAAATAATTTTCTTAACAACCATGTCATCATTTTGTCAGCACTACTTCATTTAGTTGGGATATTAACAGCAATAGTTAATTATTACTATGGCTGCATAATCATATTGTTCTTGGAGCTGGTTTTTTTATTTGCCAACTTTAGGGCAATTGTGATGAAAAAGTCACAGTTAAACCTGTTTTCAAGTGCATATTTCTCTTACAGTGTAAACAGCAAAAAGTTAGAAAACAGACATTTTCCTTAACATTTTCAGGCCCACTAGCAAGTGGCAAATGTCAACGGAGAATAATTTCCTGTACTTCAAGAACTACTAATTGCCTAGGGCTGTTGCCCCAGTTGGCTCTCACTTTCTCCAAACTATTTACAATTATCACAACACACCAGGCTAGTTCACAGAATGTGCCAATAAGCCTAATGAAAGATGCAGTGCAAAGGTTTTCACTCAGTAAGTGAATGAGTGAGCCTCCATAATCCCGAGTCTTCTCTACACTTTCTCTCAAATTAACCACATTGTGTCTGAAGATATGAAGAAAGAGAGGGGTCCTAAGGACAATATTTTCATGGGAGCCAGTGAGTCAGTCACTCAAAACACTAAACTTTAAGGAATCCTATGGGCTTTAGTCAATTAATTAACTTTTAAAAGCAAATACTTATAAAATAGTGGCTTATTCCACATTCACTGACATAGCAAAGATGCTTCTTTTAAAATGTTTCTGCTACAAACCAGTTGCAGCATAATCCAAGACCGGCATTTTTTCCTTTTCAGAACTGTTGTATTTTTCCAATGTGCAAATGGATGGCCTCACGTTTCCATGTATTTGGCAACAGGAGTGTGCATTCTGAAATTCCGGAGCTGAAAATATACACAAAAGTTGCTGTTATAGAGTCAGAGCCACAGAGTTTTTACCTGGGAGTTCTGCAGCTGAGGCATGGCTTTTTATTTAATTTTTTCTGTTTATTTCATCAATATACCTAATTCTCATTATTGGGGCCATGGTGAGAAAAGGGAGGTTTTCCTCAAGAGGGGGTGGCAGAATGATCTGAAACCTTATAGAAAAGGAGGGGATAAAAACATCACAAATAGAGGAACACATACAATGTAAATTTACAGAGAAAGGAGGAGGGAAAGAAGAAGCGGGAACTGCCACTGTTCTTCCTCCCCACTGAGGCGACTGAAGCCAGCCCTGAAACCACTGTTGTTCCAGCCGGTGATGCTGCAGGACTTGCAGTAATGAATTTAAAATACAGGAGGGAAGATACTAACTGGATATTTTTTAAAAAACTTCATGCTAAGATTAATTCAGCAGTGGAATTGGCTGCCTAGGGATGTGGTGTCCCCCCCTCATTGGTAGACTTCAAGGAGCAGCTGGACAAATACTTAGGCTATTCCTGTATGCTCTATAAGGCCCCTTCCAACTGTATGATTCTATACCATAATGCCTTTTCTCCCCATCCCAAAAATGTAGATTAGATGAGTATTTAGCTAGACTTTAAATCAACATTAGATTGCAGGTTTATAGGGATCTTCTTGGGAATTAAACTAGGAACCAGTGTAGAGTTATTTAATACTAAATAACTAAATGCTAAATAACTAAATACTAAATAAGTACTAAAAAAATCAGTGGCAGGAAAGTTTGGAGCAGCTCTGGGGTACAGTTTAAGAAAGGTGCAAATAGCAGCTGGGCTGCAGGGTATGGTTCACAGGTCTCTATACCCTTCCTTGTGGAAAGGGGGGGGGACACGGGACTTACCTGATTTACAGTGAAATTCTGAGAAGAGTTACTCCAGTCTAAGCCCACTGAAGTCAATGGGCTTAAACTGGAGTAACTCTGCTTAGGATTGCGCTTAGTCTCCTCACACATGCACTTTGTACACGCATGCTCCCGGAGAGGCAGCAACTGCAGGATCAGGGGGACCTGTCTTTGGGGGGGGGGATATTTGGGGATGAGACTGAATTGAATCTTGAGATCACTCCAGGGACACAAAGGCTGCTAGAAGAGTGGGAGGAAGGGTTTGGGGCCTGTTCACAAAGGCCTTCAGTCAAGCAATCCTGAGGTAAGAATGGAATGGAATAATGGTTGTGTGGAAGATGAAAATATGGAGGTGCTCCTTGTAGAACTGCCATCTCAATCCTTTCCCCTTGCATCTCTTCCTGCTCCTGCCAGAGACAGTATGTCTGTCCCAAGCCCCTCACCGGAAGTGCTCCAGAAGTATCTAGTCTACCAACAGTGAGGTTGCCATGCAACATCTGTGGTCTGGAATTTCTTCCAGAAAATGGAGGAAACACATTATGTGCAGTGCCAGCTGTGCACAGCAAAGGTCAGCCAGGGGAGAGAACTTGCTGATATCTCCACTTCTGGGCTGAGGAGCCATTTGAAGAAGTAATACCAGGCAGTGCTTCTTCAAGGGAAGAGAAGTGCTGGTGAGGTGGCTACTCAGGCACCAGCCACATAAGTTGCTCCGCAACCCCTACTTCCAGTGCTCTTTCCTCAGGGCTCCCTTACTCATGGACAAGGGATGCCAGATATCTCTGACAGATGTTTGGTGCTTCTCTGCTTGTCACTGTGAGATGAGAAGAAGAACATAGTAAAATTATAGTTATTACTATAATTATTTTAACATTCTGTTCTCCACAGTAAACCAGGCTGGCTCATTGTAGACAGTACAGTGCTACTTATTAACCTTGTAGCCAACCCTTCCTTACAGAGATGTTGTTAGGAAAAAATAGAGGGAGATAAGAATTAGTTTTATCCAAGTAGATGCTCTTAAGGTGGAAAGGAAAGGAACAGATCCTATGAAACAACAGACCCTTGTAGCCATCATGAGCTTTCTGAAGAATGAAATGTGATGTTGTATAAAAACATAGCTAGTAATTTGGAAGATATATAAGACTGTTACAAAATAAAGGCAAAGCATCTGTCAATGAAATATGTTAGCCTTTGTAACAGGAACCAGTGTGGTATGAAATCACAGAGAAGGGTTGCTTACATTTGTGCAAAGGGCAGGGTAAAATAATTGTATCCTGAGGTACACCAGGCAGCCCCTCCACCCAATAATTTCATTAAGGTGAAGGGAACATTCCTCCTAACATTAACCTTCTTGGATTTACCTTTTAGAACATAAGACTAAGGTAGTGTGGTAAGCGTCATTTATAAATAGTGGCTGTTTTCACATGGCCAGGTACCTTGAAAATCACGTGAAACACCATAAAAGCATCTTCCTAGCGCAATTTCTCAGCACAATCCCATTTAATGGCCCTTTAAAGGGGGCCATTAAAGGGGGTTGTGCTGGGAGATCGTGCTAGGAAGACACTTCTTGCTGTGAGTTTGTGCATTCTCCTGGGGCACGTGTGAAAATGGCCAGTGGTGGGCCATCGTCATTGCATGGCACAAGGCAGAGAGATGTAAGCATGCCTTGTGTTTTCACTGGATGAAAAAGAACAGGAAAGCACTGTAAACTCTCAGCACAGCCTGCTGCACCTGCTGCATTGCCTCTACCGCCATCTCTTGAGGCATATCTTCTGGCTGTGCTAAGGAGAAAAGACAGTGGTTAGCACAAAAAGCAGTAGAGTAGAAGACTAATGCAGTCCCTCACTAATTAATTGCACTTGTCCAATGCCACAAACCAACAGAGTTCACAGAGAACTCTTTAACTCAGCCATTTAGCAGCCCTCAACAACTCATCCTTAGCTTTCAGGGATGTTGTGGGAATACTTTTAAGAAAACATAAGACAGGTATATATTCCCTCCACCACCATATTTGCTTTATCAGGAAGGTTGGGGATTGGGAAAAATCTTAAATATACTAGAGAGAATGAAGAGGGGCTGAAGCCTTCGTTTACCCACAAGTCTCTAATGTGGTGCCTATGGGCACCATAGCACCTACTGACACATTTACTGGCACTTGCAAAGTGTTTTTAGAAAGTGGGTGGGGCAAGGCTTTGCACAGCAGGGCTTCTGATTGGCTGTGCTGATTTTTTAAAAGTTGTTTCAGCAACAGCTGCCACCACAGCACAATGATCTTCACTGCATTTTAATGTGTGTATACAAGAAAATATTTTAAACAATATGTTCATATTAAAAGACATCCTCTTAAACAGAGCTTCTGCCTGAAATGCTGAAGATTTTCTATTAGAATTATGTATAACCTCAATGCCTGACATTCAGCCACTTTGCAGTTGTGCCCACCATCCTGTGTCAGAATTCCAAAGGTGCCCACAGGCTCAAAAACAATGGGGGGCCCTGCCTTACCCTACGTAACAGAAAAGTGTTCTCAGAGCAGTAAATCTTAGCATTACCTACAGTGAAGAGTAGATAGGGTAATATGGCCCCCTCACCTCTCGCAATATGACAGTAAAGATTTTTTAGCTTACAAGTGCAGATGAGGAATGAGTCCTCATGCATTGTCCACATAGCCTCCTGGCCTAGTGGGATGAGAGAGTCCAAGAAAGTGTTGTGCCTGCCTGGATGCAGCGGCTCCAGGGGAAAGTTTGCAAAGCCTGTGAAGGAGCTTGAGTCAGACTCCCTCAACCCAGCTACTGCTGCCTCTTCCTCCTCCTCCTCACCTGGAGAATTGTGTAGGCAGGAGATACCAGCAAGACGGCAGCTGCTACAATACAGCAGCATGGTAACTATACAGCAGTTATCCATAGGAAAGGTTAAAAAATGTATAATAGTCACTGTAAGAGACTGTACTTAAGAAACTGGATGCATTATAGACAGGATTAAAAAAAACAAAAACACTGGCTGCATGTGCTCTCCTGCCAGGCCATGGCCACTTCTCCCCACAGGAATCAGTGAAAAGAAGTGTGCCTGCTCTGAGAGGCACCTATCTCAGGAACCTGTAAAATCAACCCCTGTTGTTCATTCTGCCTGAAATTTAAAGAGTCTTTAGATTAGAGGGAGGACTATGTTCTATACAAATTTGGTGCTGTTATCATTAAAAACAACTGCCTCAGACCCTCAAATTTGTTCCTCATTGAAAATAATGGTCCTGTAGTACCAGAACCAGAAAAAAGCAAACAGATTTGAACCTCAAACTAGTAATGAGCTATCAAAAAATCAGGAATCACTGTAAAGCCTCCCATCCCTTATCTGAACTTATAACATTTTTTTTCCTCAGGGCATGGACTTTATTAGTAACATTCAAACATAAGAAGAACCCTGCTGGATCAGACCAGTGGTTCACCTAGTCCAGCATCCTGTCTCACACAGTGGCCAACCATTTATTCTGGAGAGCTAACTACACTTCATAGAGGGCAAGGTCTTCCTCTGATATTGCCTCCTGGCCCTGGCATTCAGAGTTTTACTTCTTCTGAATGTAAAAGTTCTCTTTAGTTACCATGGCTAGTAGCCACTGATAGACCTATCCTCCATGAATCTGTCGAATCCCCTTTTAAAGCTGTCAATGGCCGATTCCAGACGACTAAGCAGAAGGCGCTGCATGCCGCCATGTTCCGGATCATGACGGGGAAAACGCGAAATATCGCGTTTTCCCCATCGTGATCCGGAACATGGCGGCATGCAGCGCCTTCTGCTTAGTCGTCTGGAATCGGCCAATGCCTGTGGCCATGACTACATTATCTGGCAGCAAATTCCACATTTTAATCACTCATGTAAAGACTTACAATTTTTTTCCTTTTGTCTGGAAGTACAGCTCTTTTAAGACCTGCTAAAGTTTTGTCTCATACATCAGTTGTAAAGGTGCAGAAACTCCATCAACTGAAATACCATGTTCTAATCAAATAATATTCTTCCTCTTTTTTTGTTACACTTTGATGGGGTTGATCTCTCAACAAATGGTCAAAAGGAAGAAGCAGTATATACCCACCTATCAGATGAGAGGTTCCTAATGAGTTTAGGTAATTAGCTTGAATATACATCATAATCTCAAAGGTTTTTCATTATTATGCAGCAGCCAGTCAAATCTAGCATATGAATCCAACTGCTAAGTTAAAACTCTACTTACATTTTCTAGCACATCTCTGAAATGTGATTCATCATTTGCTGCATAAAGTACAGTACCAATAAACCACATTTTACTTGCCCTTACTATCTTTTCTCTACCCACTGTATGAAGCCCAGAAAATATTTCTTACCATCTTCAAGACAAAGGCTGACAGCTACCAGATAGAGGGCAGGATCAAGTATAAACCTGTAATTGCATCATTCTGTCAAGGAACAATAGCAGCCTCTGAAAGAACTCAGCTGTCTTTATCTAGCCCTCAGACAATTAATAAGGATATCTTGGTAATTAATCAAGAGTACTTTAGCACAAAGGATCTGTCCTCCTTACCTTTCAAACCTTAGAAAGAAGCAAAGCTCAAACTAGCATTTTCCTCCAAAAAGCCTAGACTGATCTCATTGGGGCCTGGTTAGAATTTCCTGACTCAAATTGTAGCTCCATAGAGAATCCAAGATTGTTTTCAATACAGTCCAGTCCTTATTTGGAAATATTCCCAGTACCCTAGAAGCAATGTCCTCCTCACCTTAAGCCAATCATGGAATGTAATGGTTAGCTCACCTGATTGCCTCCCATATTCCTAGCTAAAGGGATGGCTGGGGGTGGGGCGGTAAAACTCCAGCCCCATAAATAGAATCATTCTGGCTTCAACTTTCTCTATTGCTATGGAGATTTCCCAGTTCTAGACCACTGTCTTGTTTGCTGCTTCTCAGCCTTCTTTGGAACTACAACAAGGCTTGGCTTCTCCCACTTTCCCTTTGAATTTATCCTTTGATTTTTGGTTGTCTAGAAATTTGGGACCTCAGAACAGCATTTGGAACCTGCACTGATAGATAGCTATTTCTTTTGCTTTGGTCTTCTGCAATCAATTTTTGAGTGATATACATTGCACAGTGAGTGTGGGGACTTGGAATATTTGTGTCTTTGTGTGGGCATTCAAATGGCAAGTATTATTTCTATATCCTTTATTGGTGCTTGAGTGTCCTTATTATTCCCCTCAATATCTGATTTCACTACAACATGTTTTCCAAGCTTGCACTAAGTGTCTCACCACTTTCTTAGTGATCCCTTTTCTTATTTGTGTGCATCACTTCCCTGACTAGGTGCATTCTTATAGCTGGGTGTAAAATCTTAGCCAGCAGCTCCTTTAGACTATCCGTGAGAGCTGGCTTCCTTCAGGTAGCATCCTTTAGGCTACCCTAGTGTGAATCTGGGCCAGCCTGAAATCACTGATATGAGCAATGTACATCTGTCCATACAGGGTTGAAAAAAAATGGGTTGGATCCAGCCAGCTTTTCCACTGGAGAAAAATTGAGTAGAAAGTCACCTTTGACCACCAAAAGGCTATGCTGGGAATCATGAGACCTGCATGGACAAAAGCCATGTATGATGAGGGGTATAATAAGAAAGGGAATTGAGTGAGATTTTCCTGGGGGGGGGGGCGGTAACTGGATCCAACCTAGAAGCTCATAGGATTCAGGCTGCTGCAATGATTCTGGAGTAATACTGTCTTTGGGCAACAATGTCCCCCATTGCTAGAGCTTCTGCTTGAAATCTGCTACCTATTTCGATGGAATCCCCAAACCACTGAGACAAATGATTGTATTGGCTTACAACTTTAGAGAAGAAAAATATTGCCTTTTAATTTCGAAGGACTTTCTGAAAGGCCAGAAAGCATAATGAGAAAGAAGACAGAGTAATACTGGTGCTCTGTTGTTCACAGGGATTCAAGTTAGATCCAGTATTATCTAACATTTTCATTAATTCACTGCAAGAGGGAATAAACTAGATTTTAATGAAACTTAGAGATTTGAGAGGATTTTTGCAAATTCCTACCAGGATAGAAGTAATCACTGGGGGATTAGTTACACAGCAGTAATAACAAAAAAGCAAAACTCAATTTTATGTACCTGCTCTGTATTACAGATTCAGTGTAAACTGGGTGCAAAGCTGCAGGGGCAGCACTGGCTTGTGTCGTTTGAAAAGTGCAGGCTTGATGCGTAAAGCCAAAATAATTTATGAGGAAGAAGAAAGAATGGTTCATAAAGTAGCACCTTTAGCAATGGCAGCTACTTACATCTTCCCAAATGCAAGAACATGAAGGCTGGCTAATGGGGTCACACAGATGTATAAGGCTGGTTGGAAGAACAAGCAAATAGTTCCCTAGACAATGTGTGGATGGATGTGTGAAATACTCTAGGAGACCTCTAGGCAACTGTGTTCAGGAAAAGAAATCTGAGGGGTTGTTTCCCATCATATGTTTACAGAAAGAGAGCATGGTTCAGGCCTCCTGAGGCAGAAGTATATATTTGTATAGTCACACAGAGACTATAAACACTTCCAGCCTCTGTAATAGTGTGGCAAGTGAGTTACATGTTCCACTGCCCCCCTTTAAAAAAAAAACATTTAATGTGACAGAAATCTAATCCTGAGGCACCAAATGAGCTTGTTATAATAAAGAGGCAGAACACATGAAATGTCAGCATTGACTGTCCCTGCATCTGTATTAGGGTGGGGTCCCAAAGCTGTCCAAAGGCAAGACGATCACATTGGTCCTAAGACTGTTATAGCAAAGACTCACATAGTCCTTTTTAGAATAGTAACGTGATTGTGGAGGTGCCATCTCTGTATTTGCTTCATTCTACATGATGACACTGTGTGTGGGCGGTGGAGGGGAAGAGAATTCTAGCAGTATGTAGATGCTGGATGTGGATGGTTATTAATAATAACTGTGCTTATAACAACTGTGCTTCTGGACAGATTAGTGCCCCACTCAGAGCAATGAACAAAGTCAGTGTTGTTACAACTGGGGCCAGGGCCTGAGAGAAGTGGCTTACCCAAGGCTGAGCTCAGCAGTAGTGGGATTCGAACCAGCAGAGTGCTGATTTAAAACCCAATCACTTACAGCAGCTGTCATTGCTTCCTCCTCTCTCTTTCTTTAAGACGAGCCGCTTCTTTTAATATAGATGTAAAAAAAACGAAAGTTACTTCCTTATGCTCAGGCTGTTTTTGTGAGGATCTGAGATTAAGAGAAAAGTGGGTCACATTTATGCTGAGATATGTTTAATATACATATGATGACTCCCTGACCACACTTGGTAACACACCTGTTTATGCTGGGACAGAAACCTATCTTTGGAAATGATATGGCAAAAGCTGAATAGGCAGTATGATTTGAAATGGGGAAACAGTGGCCATGGGAAGGGTTAAGGATGCCCCATTTCTCCTGTCCTGACTGGAGAATGCCACATGAATCTTCATGTAATGTCTGATGAGGCTGCAAAGTCAGGATGATACCATAAAAAGAGGGCTCATAGCACTACAAGCCAGAAACATAACTGAAGTGCCCGATAAATATACCAGTTCATCCATCTTGATATTCTGCACCTACTCACTCTCTCACTCCCTCATTATTGTCATCTCCTCCTCCTCCAGCTAGGGAAACTAAACAAATATTCCTGATTTGGGTGCCTGAGACGGGTGGGGGTTGTGCCACTTCCATCTTAGATACCTAGCTCAGAGATGCTTTATTGGCTTTCTCCAGCTGCAGCAGAAAAAGGAAGCAGCAATAGCAACTAAGGGAGTGTGGAGGGAGGGGTAAGACTGTCAGCTGTCTTGACATAGTTTAGCTGTGGAGGTGGGCACAGATGTGATAAAGACGATGTCACACTTTGTATTCCCTGAGCTTCAGAGGTTTGTAATGCTCATCTTCAATAGTTAATGCATTACAGCAGTAAGTATTCTTTCAGCCTCCATATTCTGTAGTTTTCAGAATAATAAAATAAATAAATAAAAAGTTTAAATAAAAGACAAGGAAAGTTTCTGGTACGTGGAAGCTGCCTGTTGTTGTCCAAGAATTAAACAGATTCACATTGTGGGATAAGTTCTAGTTGACTTATTTTGTGTGAGGAGAAAATAAATGATTTTGTGTTCAGGGTGAGTTAGAAGCCCGATCATCATAACAGAAAATCCAACATTACTAATCCTGTAACTGAGAATTAACTTTACTTAATAAAGGGGAAAAAAGAGTATAAACAGATACACAGATTTGTGGGACCTTTGCTTAATCTCCTGAAATCAGGTCCAACATTTCTCTAACATCCATCTTTTTGACAGAGGCACAAGCTGTTCCTGGTGGCTGTTAACAGACAGATGAAATCCCCTTTGCTGCTCCACAGCATGTGAAACATGTTGCAAAAAATGAGAGGTTATGAACTGACCAGCTTCTCAGTATATTATGCTTCTGATAACTCAGAGAAGCATTAACACAGTGGGCTCAGTCCTCTAAGCACCACTGCAGCCAAACACCATTCGTTCCAAAGGGGCTTATATAGACAAATGGTTTGAGATCTACTCCTGTGGTGAACGATTTTGCTTAGCAGGAGGCAGGTTCAAGCTGGCTTGCAATTTGGACTTTCACATGAAGAACTCAAAGGCAATGCCACAACAAAAGTATGATAAAAATTTAATATGAATTTATCTTTCTTTTCCCATCAGAACCATGCTGTAAAAACCTGCAACATGTTTATAGAAAGGGAGCCCATTCCCCTGTTGCACTAGAACGAGGTGATATGTAACTGACTTTAAAACATTCCCAAAGAAATTTATCAAAATTTATTAGGGATTTTTATAGCATGCATTTGACCAAAAAAAAAAAAAACCTCAGGAAAACACATATTAATTTTTAATTGCACCTTTTTGCCTTTATTATCTTCTCCGCTGTTTAGTATGGATTTCTTTCCTGTGTTGATTTAGGATTTTCAGCAACCTGGATTCTTTAATACATACAAACATATTCAAAACTTTTCTAAAACGTAGTGCTAGAAAGAACAAAAGGAAAACAATGATATTAATCCAATAACTATATTAAGAGTTACAACTCGGGCCCCTGCAAGAATGGTGGGGTTGAGATTTTTCCACCCAGTCCATCCGATTCGTTTGTCGCTGCCCCTGAGATGGCAGTGGCATGCCTCCCCCCCACCATCTTGGTTGAATGCATCTTTGCTGCTATAACAGTGGCAGTGGAGGTCCTGTGCACCTTTTGCTCATTCAGCTGGAATGGTTGCCTCCTCGGTTCTGGTGGCCAAGGGAATTCCATGTTCTTCACGTCAATGAAGCGATGGCAGTGGTGTTCTCCTCCAGATCCTCCTGAGCTCAGCAGCAGCTTTTCTCCTGGCTGCAGCATCTTCCAGAGGAGGAGGTAATTATCTGTGCATGAGCAGATGGTGCCATTTGTTTGGTGGTTTAAACCCCCTATGTTACCCTAAATGAGGGAGGGGGGTTCCTTGTGAGTTGGGGCAATTAGCATTCAAGGAGACACAGCGAGAGGGGGTAACTGCAGGATCTCCACCAGTATATACTAGGTGGGTGTTCAACAGGAAAGGTTTCTTTAATAATGGAGCAAAAAAGAGCAAACATAAAGAGAACACACACAGCATAGATACAGAACTAACTAGAAAACGGGTGGAATGGAAATAGTAAATGGAATGGGGTGATATAGGGTGAGCACTTTTCTCACCTATAGTTCCTCCCAGATATACGCGGTTAAGTTGTTTCCAATTCATGGTCCACCTCCGGAGACAGCTATTAAGTTATTGTTCTTTTTTTTTTTTAAGATTTTTTATTTTTTTTATTAGCTACATTGACTAACAATACAGAGGGAAAGAAAGGGGCCAGGGGAAGGAAAGAAAAAAAAACAGCAACATATAACGACACTACACTACACATAATGCTTTCCCTTCATACTGCCATTATTAAAGAATTAAAACTTTGTATGATATTGATGGAGTGGTTGACCTTGCAAAATACAAATTACAATTCAAATTAAGTCTCCCCCCCCCCGGGCCTCGGATGCAATTCTCTCTGAGCAACTGCAGCCGCAGTGCTCGTTCCCTCCCCCCCCCCTTCAGACTTCGCCTTTTCTTCTTGCTTGGTGTCTTGCTGAAATTCTTGATTTTTGTCCTCAAAATCCCTTAGTTGATCTTCTGATGTTATCTTGTAAGCTTGATCTTTGTAACTGAACCAGATACCTTCCGGAAATAGCCATTTGTACTTTATTCCACGTTCCCTCAGAAGAGCTGCGAGCTTTTTATACTTAAATCTTCTTTTCCGAACTAAAAATGGGACGTCCTTCAGTATCTTGACTTTATTACCCAGAAACTCCAGATCCGCATTGTATGAGTTGTATAGGATAGTGTCTCGGATCCTTTTAGATGAAAAATCGATGATGATCTCGCGAGGCAGCTGACGCTTCGTTGCATATTTTGAAGAAGCCCGACGGACTTCCAAAATGGCACTTTTTACCTCTTCTTTAGTTGCCTTCGAGGGTGTCGCCAATAGCTAAGAGGCCAGACCCCATAAATCCTCTTTTTCCTCCTCTTTCACGTTCTGGAGGCGCAAAATTGTCTGTGTTCGTTCCACTTGTAACCCGATCAGCTGGTTCTCCACCAGCTTTAACTCTTTATTCGTTGCCCTCACGAGTGACGCATTTTCCCGGGCAGACTTCTCTGCCCCCCCCCCCGCTGCTTCCTTAATGGTTTTCACTTCGCTCTCAATTAAGCCCACCCTTTGATCTGTTTCATTCAGCTTGTCAACAAAGGGCTTTATGGCTTCGATAACCGACCTCTTCACCAAGTCCTCGAGCAACTCTCCTTTCCCCTGCAGGGCAGCCGAAATTAACTTGCCCAAAGCGGGACTCTGCTTTTTTGCTGCCATTTTAGGGGGGGGGACCGCCAACCAAATTCTGAAACTCAGCGAGGGGGAAGAACGAGCCTTCTTAGCTTCAGATCCCACCACTCCTTCACGTGCGCTTGTAATAACAGAAGGGATTCGCTTACTTACAGGCTTCCGCCTAGTTCTGCTCTTTGCCGTTTTCCATGGCCCGGCAGCACTCGAGGTGCCGCGCACGTCTGCCGGCCTCCATAGGGACAAATGGGCAATTTACTCCCTGCATCGATTTCAGGGGGCTCTTCCCGCCGGGTCCCGGACCCTGCCTCCCTCACTGGGAGTCCTGGGGGCTAATCTTCGCAGCTCAGCCGCCCGGTCAGGCTGCTCGGGCGCTTACTCCCGGACCTGCGGAGAGGAGCGTCCGACATGGCCGAGAACCTGAAACCGAAAGCTATTAAGTTATTGTTCTTTGGGGCAAGATGTCAGTTTTGCCCCAGGACATGCTTTGCCCTATAACTGGGCTGCTCAGCAGAACTGTTCCCCTTTTAGACTTCCCCATGCAAAGACTTCACCATGTGTTCATTTTTCATCTTTTTAAAAAATTCAGCCCTTATATCGATGTAATGTTATAAGCATGTGCACATTTTTTTAAAAGGAATTGTGTCTTATGATGTCGTCTATGATGTCATCGATGACACCAGCACCCTCACTTGAAAATCCTGATTATTTAGGGTACATGCAAAACAAAATAAACCAACACCACATTTGTAAAATGCAAAGGGAGAGGACTGAAGAACCATATCCAAACCGATTCCAGTGCTTGGGGAATCAACTACTAAGAAAATCAGAAATAAGTTGAATGTGTGGGAAAGCCCACTATTGCTTTCATATGATATATTAATCATTTGGGGTTCTATTCATTCTAAAAATACAGGAATAAAGCAGTTTTGGTAAAGCTCGTATCACAATCCCCTTTCTATTGTGTAGTTAATTTTGGTGCCTTAAACCCTCTTCTAGGGGTGTGCAGTTCGGGTTTTGGAAAACCCGAAAAAACCCAAATCACCCCGATTCAGGTTGATTCGGAGAAACCCGAATCGATTTGGGTTTTCCGAATCGCCATAACCCGAATCGATTCGGGTTGATTCGGGTTGATTCAGGTTAGCTTTTTCAAAGGGAAAAAGCCAGGCTTCTCTGAAGCCTGGGGGTGGCATTTTCCCATCGAATTGACCCAAAATTGGTGGGGACCTTCCTCTAACTCCCCTCTAACAACCCCCCAAGTTTCAGAACGATTGTACTTTGGGGGGACATGTTATGGCCCCCCAAACCAGGTCCCCCTATCCTCGCCTATAAAAGGGCATAGCATTAGGTTGCTGCTGCTAATCTCCTATTTTGTGCTTGCTGCTGCTGATCTCCATTATTTCCTATGGGGCAAAAATGAAGAGGCAGGCTTCCTTTGCCAAGGGTGGCATTTTGCATGCAAAATGCCCCCCAACCCTCAGGGGCCCTTCTCCCACCTTTCCTCCCACCCCCACCAAGGTGCAGCCAGCTCCCACTTGGGGGGCATTTCATGGCCTCCCAAAGTAGGTGCTCTCAGCCCCCAAAGTCCACCCCCTACAGCCCTACACATACCCAATACCCCCCAGCTGCCACACAGACCCAAATTCCCACATTAGCCCCTCACAGACCCAAATCCACCCCCAGTAGCCCCACACCCATAACCCCAGGAACAGGCTTGCCAGCCCTCTCCCTTTGTTCCCTATGCTGGGAACTTCTAAACTCTCTTTCCCAGGGCAATTCTGCACAGCCCAGGGGTGCCACAATGGTGGGCACACTTCTGAGTGCCAACTTGTCCCTGGGAAAGAGCACCTGAACCACAAACACCCTCCCTCAAATTCCCCCACCACCTACAGAGATGGCTGGCCAGCCAGCCCCATTGTTCCCTATGATGGGAACCAACTGCACAACAAAGAATAAAACACAAACAACACAAAATAAAGTTTTTAAAAAATTATTTTCTCCCTTTCAAAGTACAAGTAGGCAAAGCATTATGACACATTACACCAGCAGTCCCCCACACAGAAAAATAACACAACTCTCACTTAACATCAGAGAATCACAAAAGCACAATTCCTGTCAAAAACACTTTATTTCTTGAACTGCTTTAGGTTACACAGTAGGAGGGCACAACAGGGCATGATAGCAGTGTACTACACAAAATAATACAACCCACTTAACCGTTTTTGACAGCAATTGTGTTTGGGTGATTCTCTCATGTGAAGTGAGTTGTGTTATTTTTGTGAGGTGGAATGCTGGAATGCCCTTTGGTGTGCCCCCCTGCTGTGTAACCTAAAGCTGTTCAAGAAATAAAGTGATTTTGACAGGAATTGTGTTTTTGTGATTCTCTGATGTTAAGTGAGTTGTGTTATTTTTGTGAGGTGGAATGCTGGAATGCCCTTTGGTGTGCCCCCCTGCTGTGTAACCTAAAGCTGTTCAAGAAATAAAGTGTTTTTGACAGGAATTGTGCTTTTGTGATTCTCTGATGTTAAGTGAGTTGTGTTATTTTTCTGTGTGGGGGACTGCTGGTGTAATGTGTCATAATGCTTTGCCTACTTGTACTTTGAAAGGGAGAAAATAATTTTTTAAAAACTTTATTTTGTGTTGTTTGTGTTTTATTCTTTGTTGTGCAGTTGGTTCCCATCATAGGGAACAATGGGGCTGGCTGGCCAGCCATCTCTGTAGGTGGTGGGGGAATTTGAGGGAGGGTGTCTGTAGTTCAGGTGCTCTTTCACAGGGACCAGCTGGCACTCAGAAGTGTGCCCACCATTGTGGCACCCCTGGGCTGTGCAGAATTGCCCAGGGAAAGAGAGTTTAGAAGTTCCCAGCATAGGGAACAAAGGGAGAGGGCTGGCCTTTGCCAGCCTGTTCCTGGGGTTATGGGTGTGGGGCTGCTGGGGGTGGATTTGGGTCTGTGAGGGGCTAATGTGGGGATTTGGGTCTGTGTGTGGCAGCTGGGGGGGAATTGGGCTTGTGTGGGGCTGTAAGGGGTGGACTTTGGGGGCTGAGAGCACCTACTTTGGGAGGCCATGAAATGCCCCCCCCAAGTGGGAGCAGGCTGAGCCTTGGTGGGGGGTGGGAGGAAAGGTGGGAGAAGGGCCCCTGAGGGTTGGGGGCATTTTGCATGCAAAATGCCACCCCTGGCAAGACAAGCCTCCCCAGCTGTAAGTGGTAGAGAAAAGAGCACCTACTTGGCGAGGCCATGAAATGCCCTCCCCCCAAGTGGGAGCAGGCTGAGCCTTGGTGGGGGTGGGAGGAAAGGTGGGAGAAGGGCCCCTGGTAGGGGGGCATTTTGCATGCGAAATGCCACCCCTGGCAAAGGAAGCCTTCCTCTTCATTTTTCCCCCATAGGAAAAAATGAATGAAGATGAGCAGCAGCAACCTAAAGCTATGCCCTTTTATAGGCGAGGATAGGGGGACCTGGTTTGGGGGGCCATAACATGGCCCCCCAAAGTCCAATCGTTCTGAACCTTGGGGGGTTGTTAGAGGGGAGTTAGAAGAAGGCCCCCACCAAATTTGGGGTGATTCGGTTGGAAAATGCCTCCCCCAGGCTTCAAAGAAGCCTGGGGGAGGCTTTTTCCCATTGAAAAAAAACCCGAATCAACCCGAATCAATCCGAATTGGTAAACCCGAATCGCCCAGTTTGAAATTGAATTCCTGGTGGCAGCATTATCTACCCATAGGGTGAAATAACAAGAGGGTAGGGGTGTGCAAAGGCACCCTGATTAGCAGAAACCCGAATCGCCCAGCCGATTCGGGTTTCTGCTAATCAGGGTGCCTTTGTACACCCCTACCCGCTTGTTATTTCACCCTATGGGTAGATAATGCTGCCACCAGGAATTCAATTCCAAACTAGTTAATTTAATTTTTCCCTGAATACTGTGTCCAAGCATTAGGCTCCTTCATGGGACTATGTGGCCTTGAGGATAAGACTGAGATAAATAGAAATCACACATACTCTGGGGTGAACAAAAAAACAAAATAAAACTTTATTAGTACATGAAGCATATTGGTTTCACACTATTTCTTAAGCTTGGTGGTTCCAAAGATAGTTATCTGTTCTTAAATTTTTTTTCCGTTGATTCTGTCACATTAAGTAGTTTTCTATACAGGTCTTTAAAGAATAAACCACACAGACTTAGATTTCCACACAGTTTGCCTGATTTAGACAGAATAGATTAATCTCTCACTCAGATATACACAGGCTTTCTTTCTCAGGTGTACACACAGTTTGCCTGACTTAGACAGAATTTATCTGAATACCCCACAAATACCCACAGTTTCATTGAACTTGGCAGAATAAATTCCTCTTAGGAACACACAGACACTGTCAGGCTGCACACAGCTTGCTTGTTTTTGCCAGAATGAATATTTTCTCTCAGAAACACAAAGTTCAGGCTTCCACACAGATTGCCTGACTGAACTAGAATGAGAACCCTTTAAGGCTTCCACACAGGTTGCCTGCTTTGCCCAGAATGAACACTTTTCTCCCTGCTCAGTAATTTAAAAAAACTGTACTTCACTCCATCCCTAGAGTATGTGGCTATCCCAGCAGCAGCATAGCTGCTTGAGCTGGGAGCTGTTTGTTGCAGCCCAGCCTGGAGGAAAGGAGACAGGCTCCCTTTCTGGGCATCCGGGGCTTTGGCCGGGGGTGGAGCCACGAGCCTTTTGTAGGTGGCTCCACTTCCCCCCAGCCGCAGTTGCTAAACGCGCTCGGCCCACCCACCTCTCCCTGTTTTTAGTGCAGGATTAGCCAGCTGCTGTGGCAGAGCCAGGTAGGATTTTTTTTACCTTTTTTCCGTGATTGGCTATGGGGAAATGGATTTTTTCACCTACCTTGCACTAACAGCAGTGGTGAGGCGTTTGAGTGGTGGTGCTGTTTGGTTCTGTCACTGGCAGGAGAGTTTTGGGAATAGGGTGTGGGCCAGTGAGCATCCAGTGGTGCTTCCCCAGGGGTGGAGAACAGGGTCTGCCATTAGTGCGGTATGCTGGTGGCAGCTACCATAGCAGAGGCAGGTGCCTGCGGGGATCCACAGGCACAAGGCCTTCCCTCATGCTGTACGGCTGGGGCATTAGATGCTTGATGGGGGGGGATCCCTTGCCTGGCTGGCCAGGTTGCAGCCATTCAAGGGATGGCCTACACCCGGGGCTTTGGGGCTCGCCCAGGCAGATCAAGGCAGAGGTCCAGAGTTGACCCCGTAGCTTGACCTGTACTGCTTAGTTGGCCCTTGCCTTGTTTATGTTAATGGTCATTTTAATAAACAGCTCTTTAATTCCAAGCCTGTGTCTGTCTCTTCATTCCAGCTGGGGTTGCAACTGCTACTGTCCAATCAGATTTCACTCCACTCATCCTTCTCAACTCCACCTATACTCTCAGTCATCAACAATCATCTCACTCACTCATCCTTCTCTTTCACCCCATTCTTCTTCTGTAGCACACCAAGCATTTAAAGAAGCACGCATACACTTACAATAATTATAGCTTGTATTGAGGATGGGAGGGGGGAATCTAGAAAGATGATGTGTGAATACATCAAAAATGCTTATTCTGGAAGTCAAGGAGGAGAAAAAACTTTGTGTAGAGGCATCAATTGACAAAGCAATATCATCTACCTATAAACCAATTTCATCACTGTGGACCATTTTCAAAATGATTATTTTTGAAATATATAAATATTGTAAATCAATGTTTGGGTACTGTTAATATGGAAGAGAATTTGGAAAAAAAACAACAGCCAACATAGGTATTATATTCACAGCAGCATTACATTATTACAAAATCACTGCAAACCTCATATGTGAAAATAATTTTAGAGGTAGAATTATCATGCAGTGCACATTATTTATAAAGTATTCTGAATAATAGTGTGATGGATAAGATTTTAACTGTTAATACAGAGCATATTAGTTACTCTATAAGGGGTTGTGAGTGACCCACCAGAAGGTCAAAACCCAGTGTATGGATATGAATTTCATAAAATATTAAATATTCAGAGATCAGTGAGATGCAAGATTTGTAAAACCAGTTATCAGTCATTAACAGTGCTAATAAGTTTTCAGTGACTAATCAGCTGGAAGTCCACCAGTTTGCTGGTTTTTGGAGGCCAACGGATTAAATTAAACTACTAGCTTCAGATTAATTACTTGTTGTACATATGGATATGAAATGTCTTCTGAAAGGAAGCCACCACTAGGAGCAGCTTTGAAATAAAAGTGTGTGTGTGTGTGTGTGTGTGTGTGAGAGAGATAGAGAGAGAGAGAGAGAGAGAGAGAGAGTAAAAGTGCTGTGGTCATATGCAGTTTGACATGGCTGGTCATCTTTCATTAATCAAAGGATCTTTGTAAATAAAAAGGTGAAAGCAAAAATTTATCACGACAAATGTGGAAACAGCTGACTGCAAGGACAATAGTGCAACTGTCTCAGAACAAATTAACATGCAGATACACCAACAGCACTGACATGTTTAGATAAGGTGTCAAAATCCACATAGCAAGCGTAGCAATTTTCATTCACGATAGATTATTCAAAGCAACAGGGCAAATGCTGGTTGCCAGTTAGATTTGATTTGAACATCACTGTTGGGAAGCATCCAATTAGAAACAGCAGCTTGGAAAATGCTAGAGACAGAAAAAGAGACAGTTAGTTAAAGGCTGTGTTGATTTTGTCATGTTGTATAAAATCTATTTCATTTAGCAAACATAATCTATGTTTGCAATGTTCACAAACAGATTGATTCCATCAGTCCGTTTACATTTGACACAAATTTACTTTCTGGATGGTTTCTACATCCCTCAAAGTAAACTAAATAAAGCACCCCCGTATTATGGCAGCAATTTGTAGTTCATGATTGTTCATGCTCCCAGAAAACGAAACTGAAGAAGCTGATAGTATGCTGAAGTTGGAGTTGCAAAGTAGCACCCATTCAATTACTTACCCCTGAAAAGAAAGATTGGAAATGCAGCAGGAAGTGGTTGGATAATCAATATCAAGGTTTCTTTTCAAGCAGGATCTAAAGTTAACACATCATGACTTTAGTTTAGAAAGTGAAAAGAGGAAAATTCCTCTCACGCACACAACATTAAAACTCACATTGCCCAATGAATGGTGACTTGTAGATAAAGAAAACATTTCTTCAACCAATACATAACTGATTTGTAGAACTCTCTGCCACAGGACATGATAGCCACTAGCTTGAACCAGGTATTAGTCAAATTCATCCATAGCTAGTAGCTATGGTGTCTGAACAGGCCCACCATGTCTGGAACGGTATGAATGCCAGTTGCTGGCAGCATTAATTGGGGAAGGTAAAGGTTTTTGTGCCCCTTCTGTGCTGCCTCTGGAAAACCTGATTTGCTGCAGTTGAACACGGAATGCTGGACTGCATGAGCCATTGCTCATATGTTAAACAAATACAAATACGGAAAATAACGGTATTTAGTAATATTCAGTCTGCCCTGACCTGGATAGCCCAGGCAAACCTGATCTCATCAAATCTTAGAAGCTAAGCATAGTTGGCTTTGGTTAGTAATTGGATGGGAGACCTCCAGGGTCTCTTTGCAGAGGTAGGAAATAGCAAACCACCTCTTCTGCACTGAAAACCCCAGCAGGGCTCGACATAAGTCAGATATGACATGACTGAATTTTCCACGAGCACTATTTGGTCCACCTCCTGTCCATACACCTGAGCATCATTTCTGCCTTGGTGAGGAGAGCAGGGAAGAAAGGAAGACGATGCTGGTCATTTCTTCCCAGCTCTGGCTGTCTTCCCAGCCAGGTGACCTTAGAGCAAATTTGCTAGCCCAGCCTCCCAAGAGCTGGCTGGGGTGGGAGGGGGTCATTGGACCTGGATGGGTAGGTATTGGCTGGGGAATATCAGACAAGATGTGCAGGGGTGGGACCTTAGAATGACTATAAGAGGGCCTCCCTTAAGGGGTTCTAGGAAGATGCAGTGCACATCAGCCAACCTTGGGATGATACAATGGTCACATTCTGAGAAGGGTGGTGATGGGGAGGAATAGCGGTTTCCTCCACATTTGCCAGAATACCAGCCCTCACCCCTTGGTTATCCCAGCTGGTGGGTTGAGAAGGTTCTGCTGGCAGTTGGGCTGTTGATTGTGTCTATCGGAGATGCTAATAGCAGTTGGGCTGTTAACTGAGATCATCATCTTCAACCATGCTGCACCAAGACCCATGGGCCTGTAATCAGTTGGGCCTGATTCTCCCCAGCACAGTGTATTTGTGTCATTTTTTCCCTCCCGAGGCATAATTTGCCCCCCCCATCGGAATAAGAGGCAGACACAAGGCTTGGGTAATAAAGGGCCACTTTTATTTAGGCAACAACATGAACTGCAACAACTAAAAAACCCTGGCAAGGGCCTAACTAGCGGTAGAGGTCAAGCCCTGGGGTCATTCCCCTGGACCCTGCCTTGACCTGTCTGGGTGAGACCCGCTGCTCCGGATGCAAGCCATTCATATGCATGGCTGGGATCCGGCCGGCCTGGCAAATGATTTCCCCCTTAAAGCTCCAAGCACCTCTGCCGTGGAGCATGAGGGAAGGTCTTGTCCAGGAGATCCCACCAGGCAGCCTGCCCTCTCAACTGGCCGCCACCAAGCATGCCAGCCAATCCTGACAGGCACATTTCAACTGTACTGCAGACTTACTTGTGTGTGGCATAGAGTGATTTAATTTGCTATAGCGTGAAAGAATGTTGCCATTTAGCTGGTGGTTTGGGGGAGTGTGTCCTAAGGATGTGCAGTTGGGAAGTTACTAATCAAGATGCCTCCAAATAAGATGTCCCAGCTGGTGGGTCTGTGCATAATGTTGCTGCTTTCTCCCAAACATTGCACTTTATCCTTGATTTTGGAAGTATTTTGTATCATATATAAGCACCTATCTTGTCTTAGTATCAGCTATCTAGGGCTGTACCTAGCTGAAAAACAAATTTTTCTTCTTCAGGCAGGAAAGATAGTGAGGGCATCAAGGTACAGACTATATCTATCCCCACAACAGGATGCTTATCTGTAGACTCCAAGAGAAAGTAGTTAAGGATATTACTCTGTGATAAGCTCTAAGCAGGGCCGGATCGAGGGGGGGCAGCGGGGTAGCCTGCCCCTGGCACCGCCAAAGAGGGGGCACTGGGCGTAGCTGCCAGCTGCCCGGGAGGCTAAGCGCAGGGTTGGGAGACCCTCGCCAGCCCTGCCAATGGGGCGGCTGGCTGGCTTGCCACATGCGCAGGACCTCCCAGCCCTGTGCTCAGCCACCAGTGTGGCAAGCCAGCTGCCCCAGCGTACGCCCTCGCCGCTGCCAGCTCCGCGGCTCACTGTGCACTGGGGCAGCCGGCTTGAGTCTCAGTGAGAAAGGTGAACTATAAATGATATAAATAAATACAAAGTAATATATATATTACATATTAGAAGATGTTTCAAATATGGATAACTTCATCTCGTATTTGAAGTTATCAGATAATTAGTTAGTCAAGAATGTGAGTCCATTCAAAGTGGACAGACAGCTATTGTGAGGAGATGGATCTGAAACCCTATAAATATGACAAGCTGAATTGATTGGGAGCTTCCTCTTAGAAGGGGTTTCTTCTTCTCTTTGGATAAGATATGTTTTTGGATTCATGTAATCACTTTCCTTTTTTAAAAAAAATTATTGGGTGAGTATAATATAAATGTTTACATTTCCCAAATCTGCCCATTCTTAATCTATTCTCCCACCCTTTCCCTCCCCCCTTTCTACTATAGACTTCCAACAGCTTTCCAACCCAATATCTAACTACTCTGCTTAATATTATTTGGCTATTTAGCAAATAAATTGTTCTCTTACCTCAGTTACTATTTCACATCATTGTCCATATTTCCCCCTTGTAATGATCACTAACTCCTCCCTTAATCAAAAACTAAAAATTATCTAATGCCCACATCTCCCCTTTTATGTCCCACTTTTTTTCTATATACTGTTTCAATTTCCCCCAGTCCTTAAAAAATTCTTCTGGATTTTGTTCTCTTAGCTTCCTTGTTAATTTGTCCATTTCAGCCATATGTAGTAATTTTTGTATCCAATTCTCTACAGATGGCACTTCTTGTGTCTTCCACACTTGAGCATACAATATTCTTGCTGCCGTTGTCATACTAATGTTCTGTCTTGTGGAATAATTCCGTCTAAGTTCAAGTCCAGCAAAAGCAGTTCTGGATTTTTATTTATTTGGATTTGTAGAATTTGAGACATAGCTTCTATAATATTCTTCCAGAACTGCCTTGCAACATCACAAGTCCACCACATATGATAAAATGAACCTTCATGTTTCTTACATTTCCAACATTTATCAGACATTTGATTATTTCCGTATGCTATTTTCTTCAGTGTTAAGTACCATCTGTACATCATTTTATATACATTTTCTTTAATATTGGTGCATGTTGATATCTTTAAGGTGTTCTTCCACAAGTGTTCCCACGCCTCCATTGTTATGTCTCTGTTACAATTTATGGCCCATTTCACCATTTGCACTTTAACTGTTTCATCTTCTGTGTACCATCTTAACAGGACCTTATAAACTTTAGATATCTTTTTTCCCCATCTTGCAGTATGCTTTCTTCCAATTCAGAGTTTTTCAGTTTAAATCCAAATTTCAAATGATCCAAATCATATAAGTCTTTGATCTGTCTATATTGAAACCAATATAGTAGCCCCCCTGCTGTGTAACCTAAAGCTGTTCAAGAAATAAAGTGTTTTTGACAGGAATTGTGCTTTTGTGATTCTCTGATGTTGTGAGTTGTGTTATTTTTCTGTGTGGGGGACTGCTGGTGTAATGTGTCATAATGCTTTGCCTACTTGTACTTTGAAAGGGAGAAAATAATTTTTTAAAAACTTTATTTTGTGTTGTTTGTGTTTTATTCTTTGTTGTGCAGTTGGTTCCCATCATAGGGAACAATGGGGCTGGCTGGCCAGCCATCTCTGTAGGTGGTGGGGGAATTTGAGGGAGGGTGTCTGTGGTTCAAGTGTTCTTTCCCAGGGACAAGCTGGCACTCAGAAGTGTGCCCACCATTGTGGCACCCCTGGGCTGTGCAGAATTGCCCAGGGAAAGAGAGTTTAGAAGTTCCCAGCATAGGGAACAAAGGGGGAGGGCTGGCCAGCCTGTTCCTGGGGTTATGGGTGTGGGGCTACTGGGGGTGGATTTGGGTCTGTGAGGGGGTAATGTGGGGATTTGGGTCTGTGTGTGGCAGCTGGGGGGGAATTGGGTATGTGTGGGGCTGTAGGGGGTGGACTTTGGGGGCTGAGAGCACCTACTTTGGGAGGCCATGAAATGCCCCCCCAAGTGGGAGCTGGCTGAGCCTTGGTGGGGGGGTGGGAGGAAAGGTGGGAGAAGGGCCCCTGAGGGTTGGGGGCATTTTGCATGCAAAATGCCACCCTTGGCAAAGGAAGCCTGCCTCTTCATTTTTTCCCCATAGGAAATAATGAAGATCAGCAGCAGCAAGCACAAAATAAGAGATTAGCAGCAGCAAGCGAAAACCTTTCCCTTTTTAGGCGAGAATAGGAGGACCTGGTTTGGGGGGCCATAACATGGCCCCCCAAAGTCCAATCTGTCTGAAACTTGGGGGTTGTTAGAAAGGAGTTACAGGAAGGTCCCCACCACGTTTGGCTTGATTCGGTGGGAAAATGCCTCCCCCAGGCTTCAGGGAAGCCTGGGGGAGGCTTTTCCCCTTTGAAATGCATTACCGAAACAAGCCGAAATACCGAAACAATTACCGACTCACGAATACCGAAACAGCTTGCCGTTTCGGTATTAGCGATTACCGAAACGGTTTCTTGTTTCGGTAATAACCGAAACAAGAATACCGAAATGGTGTGCCTTTGCACACCCCTACTGTGCACCAGGACATCACAGGCATGGCACCACACCGCACAGAGGTCATCAGGAAGGGGCCGGAAGTGCCTCCATATGGAGGCGTTGTAATGTCGACTGCTAATTGTCCCAGGGGAAGAAGGATGAATGGTTACAGGCTGCGCTGCGGGGCTGGACCTGGATGACAGGGTGAGGGGTGGACTGCAGGAAGGGACACCACCAAGAGTTTCGGATGGGGATGGGAAGGATCTTTCATAACACACATACCATTCCTCCAGTGATCCATCGCCCACTCACCCCTCCTCAAAATGTTGAGAGAGATTCTCTTCCACCTGCACAAAGACCTCTTGGGCCTCCTCCACAGCCCACATAGGCAAATTGGAGGGAGCGGGAGGACTCTCTGTGGCCCCTGGGCCACACCCAATACTGCTTTTCACAACTGAACCAGGAGGACTGCCATTGCACTTCACCCCACAACCACCCTTGGCAGCCAACACAAGAGGAAGACTCATTGTGCCACCAAACTAAAATTAAGGAGGGAAGGAAAGGAGATGATTCTGTGTGTCCTCCGCTGCAATGCCCACTGAGCTTGGCCCCAGGGACTAGAGATGTAGCCCACCACTCCCACAGATCAGGCACTAATAACACTGTGTGAGCCCTCAGCCAAGGTGCCCACTGAGCTTGGCCCCAGGGCCTGGCAGCAACACTGGAACCAGAGGCTGGGGCTACAGCCATAGCCCAGCACACCAAGATGCCTGGGCAGAACAAGCACAGAGACTAAGAATAATAATAGTAATAATAAGAATCATAAGTAAAATGATTAGGATTGTGCTAATAATAAGAAATATTCGGTGAGCCCTCAGCCCAGATGCCCACCAAGCTCGGCCCCAGGGCCTGGCAGCAGCCCTGGCACCAGAGGGAGGGAGGGACTACAGCCATAGCCCACCACTCCCACAGACCTGAACAGATCAGGCACTGATTAATAATAATCAATGTGAGCCCTCAGCCAAGGTACCCACTGAGCTTGGCTCCAGGGCCTTGCAGCAGCCCTACTCTTAACCAGAAGGAGGGAGGGACTACAGCCCTAGCCCACCACTCCCACAGACCTGACCCGATCAGGCACTGATCAATAATCAATCTGAGCCCTCAGCCGAGGTGCCCACTGAGCTTGGCCCCAGAGCCAGGCAGCAGCCCTGGAACCAGAGGAGATAGATCCCTATCCCCCAAAGCCAAGCTGAATTAGTGTCTCTCCCCAAAGGCTAGCAAATGGTAAGCAAGAGCTCTGTCCCACTCACTGCTCACTGAAAGTGAAACCCAGCCTGGGAGCCCATGGCTATTTATAAGCACAGGTCCCATTGAGCAATGCAGGAGGTCTGTGTTTGGCCGTCAGAGCTGCCTATCAGGGTTTGCAGGGATGAGATTGGAGTGCCCGTGGCTACAGGACAGCCCCTCCCCCCTCCATCCCCTGGGTGTCTTCTCCCAACTTGTAATCACTTTGCAGCTCAGTGGTTGGAAGGAAGACCTGCCGATCAAGGTAAGCTGGGCTTCCATTCAGGTTTCCAGGGCGACAGAAGGAGTGCAGACAGAGTTCAGGCATTCCCTCAGCTCTGTTGCCAGGGGAATAGATTGCTGGTGCCTGAGTGTCTGGCTTCCCGAACTGCGGCTGAACGCACAAAACCAGGCTTTTACCAACCGCTGGTTCATTGGCCATGGCCGATAACGAACCACCGGATCACAATTGCGTGATCGCCATTTTTGTGGGTTTTTGAAGTTCGTAATGCGGTTTGTGCCCATCTCTACTCTTAACCACTACACCAAACTGGCTCACAAATTTGTAGGGTCACAAATAAAGAATGCTTTAAGTAACACAAAGCTTACACACTACCAACCAGTTAGATAAAGCTGGTGTCTTTCTTGTTATTGATTGTGGATGGCTGAGGTGAGCTTAAATAAAGGTTTGGTTTAGATTTTGTTTGGTTCATTTGATTTTTAGCTCTCCCTCCCCGCGAACGGGCTCAGGGCGGGTTACAACACTAATAGAAATATAGAAAAAAGGAATGAAATCACAAATCACAAAAAACAAGTGTGGGATTTGGTCAGCCATAAGTCCAAAAGGCTTTTACCTCAGTCTGTCTCATCTCCCTTCCCCCATCCTATCCTGGTTGCTGCCTCAAGCCCTTACTGTGCTGGAGATCCATGCAGCTATCAGCAGATGGGTGAATGGAGGACACTGAGCATGGGAAGGAATAGTGAAGAGAAGGGGGAGGCCATCTCTAGTGGAAAATGTAAAAAAAAACCCTCTTTGTAATGAGCTGTATTAATAATGAGTGGATTAAACTTGATTGCAGATCTTACAATGAAAAGGAAATGAAAAAATATATCTCTAGGAACATTGTTAATCCTTTCAAAATTAATATGAAGTGGGTCAAACTATACACTATTGGATCTGTCATCATTATCATTGGCAGGAGGCTGATTCATTGAGGATAGGCCTATCAGGGGCCACTAGTTAAAGGGTATCAGTGCCAGGAGAAACGTCAGGGGAAGGCCTCAGTCTCTATGCCCTGCTGCTGGTCCTCCAGTGTAAATGGTTGGCCACTGTTTGTGACACGATACTGAACTAGATGGACTACTGGTCTGATCCATCAGGGCTCTTCTTGTGTTCTTATAGTGACTCAAAAAGCTCAACACAGGTTATGTATTGTGACTGCCAAGTACTAAACACTGATCTTGTCATCTCAGGAAGAAAGCAAAAGCAGGTTTCTCAAGTCCTAGGTGGCTGTTGTACATGGGTGGTGGGCAGCATTTGAGTTGGTGAGTTGAAAGTCATGCAAGACTGATATGAGGCAACAAACCTAAGATGCACCAAAATGACATTAAAGGAATCTATTTTGGGTCTGAAAACCAGTGGCTAGTTAAAAGACCATTATTCAAATGTGGAAAATGGGCTGTAAACCAGACAGACGAAGCCTCTTGGTGATCAAATCAATAATTCCATATTATTGTCCTAGCACCACATACATCTGTGCTGTGTTTGCAGGAGTTGTGCATTCTTACAAGAAATAAGGCAAACATACATGAGATAAATAGGGCATTGGCATCATGTTTTTAAGGTGCATCAAGTTTACATTGAAAAGATGCATAAAGTTTACACAAAAACAACTATGTCCTAACTACTGAAGAAATATGTGCAGGAAAAAAAGAGATCGAACTTCTGGAAAATTATCATTCCAATCAATGTGATTTTTCATCTGTGTTGGGAATAGATGAGTAAGAACTGTGAATGGCAACAGGGCAATGAGAAGAATTGATATAAGAAAAGTGTTCATATTTATGAAGCTTACAAGCCTACATAAAGAATGGCAGATGCTTCCATCTGTCCAAATATTTAGGGTTTTGTTTCATTTCCCTAATTATTTTTTCCAATCAGTAAGTATGCAAATATGTAGACACTGAATACTTCCTTATTTGCAGGTGAACTTATATCCAACAATCACTGTGCGATGGCAGAAATGTAACACAGTCTGCCAGTTAATTTTGAAAGCAAAGAAGCTCAGAAATATCTCATGGGTCTCTAAAAGGTACTGAACAGCAATATTAATGTAAAAAACATTCATTTTAAAGAGGTGGAGGTACAATAAAAGTTTCCTGTATAATGAAAGCCTGTTCATCAGCATTAGACATAGTAGCACAGATCATAGCTTGGATTGCCACCACTGATGCAGGATCCAAAGCCTAGCAAATGTAGCACAGCAGGAAAAATGGTCCAACAGAAAATACGTTCTCTCCTGTTGGTCCTCAAAGAACTTTGTGGTTCTGTAATTGCAGACTGACTCTTATGACTAGGCAGTAAGTTCTTAATAACTCTTTTTCTAAAAACATGGATCAGTGATCAAAATGAGAGAGTTCATGGCTAAATTGGGGTTGGCATACAGGTCAAATATTGTCAAATGTTTCTGCAAGCCAAGAACACTACGACAATGTATATGGCAGTTTTCTTTTTAATTTCATTATAGATTATTTCCCCCTAGCCCCATAGCTGTCAAGCAGGCTGAGTAATCTAGCAAAGCTTCTCCTAATGGCCATCTGCAATAATTGTAGGCATCTACAAAAAGAGTGTCTGAGAGAGAGAGAGAGAGAGAGAGAGAGAGAGAGAGAGAGAGAGAGATGGTTTAATTTAATTATTTTAATTTCATTTTTGTGAAAACAAAATAAAAAATAACAAAATAAAACTGTGGGCTAGTCCAATGTTCCAGGATAAAAGCAAAAGAGAAGTATACCAACAACATGTATAGAACCCTTGATTATTTAAAGTTGATTTAATGTTTTAAAATTTAATTCTATTGTTTTTCAATAAACACATCTGTTTGTAATTGGCATAAGCATCAGACCCATGGTTAATAAAAGTGTCTTTTTCTCTTCTCATATTAATGTTTTAAGTACACTTTTGACAATATTTGACTGATCAGCTAGCCAGTCCTAGATAAAATGGGGCTACACAGAGGGAGATCAGAAATTCTGAATAGCTAATATTGCATTAAAATATATGAATGTTGTCATAACAATTGAAATTTTTGACTGAGAATATTTCATGTGTACAGATTGGGATGTGTGAATAATTTGACAAAGAAGAAAAAAATTAAAGAAGCATATAAGGTTTACTTGATTTCTACACATATTTATTTTGTCTAGTTCTATTGCTACTGAGCAATTAACTCTTATGAATACTAAACAGAATTTATCATGCAGGTACATTTAATTTAGGCTGCAGTCTTTTACCCACCTACCTGGGAGTAAGCCCCAATCAAAACAAGGGGCTGTGCAAGTAAGATGAATGATTGGCCTGTTCATACAACATTTATGTTGTGATTCTTTCCACCCACCAAAGCACCAGGCACCAAATATGGATTGTTAGGTTTTAATATCTAAATAACCTCATCAAACCATTCCAATCCCTTTTAGTGTGGTTTAGTAGTATTTGGGAAGCCCCAAGCTTCCCAAGTTTCCAAACTTGAAGGGTTACTTAGTGGCTCCATGTTTATTTAAACTGCATACTAAAAATGAGCCTACAGATACTGACCATTAGCAGCCTTCTCCAATGCCGCTAGGCCTGTGGTTTGGGGCACCTATTTCCAACAATGAAAGAGTTGACTCCCCTCTTAAGCCACAGTGTCTGACTTGGTTATTTCATCAGTAGATATCTTGGTGCGCTTGCAGATCTTTGAAACACCAGACTGACACACCAACAGTGCAGTCCTAAGAAGAGTTATTCCAGTTTAAGCCCATTGAAATCAATAGTCTTAGACTGGAGTAATTCTGCTTTGGATTGCACTATAACTTTGCCAACCCCTATTTAAGGCTTAACCAGTACACCCAAGGAAAAGGTCTATATCTCCCCATACACTTGCAGTATGAAGCTGATGAAAAAAGACCCTTCTCCTACCCAATTTTAGAAGACTCTCTCAATCCTGCTTGAATGAGAAAGGGATGGAGGGTGGGAAAGCTTTGACAGCAAAAGGCTGACCAGAAGGATATGAAGGCTTTAAATATTCAGCCCACCTTATTTGCTAAGATACAGACAGGCAGGGCTCATTTTGAGAGGGAATGTGCAGGAATGCAGTTCCGGCAGTTCCCCAAAGAGGTCACATGTCAGATGGCCCCGCCCACCTGACTCTTGGCCATTTGGGGCCCAATTTCAGCCCTGAATGGCCAGGATTGGGTCCCAAACAGCCAGGATAGGTGATGTCAGGGGGTGTGGCATATGCAAATCAGTTATGCTAATGACACACAGCCGGTGATGGCAAGGGATGTGGCATATGTGAATAAGTTATGCTAATGAGTTCCTCCAGCCCTTTTTCTACGAAATGACCCCTGCTATCTCTCATCCAAAATGCAGGGATTGCTCTTCTTTGAGTAAGATAATGCCAATCTTCCTTCAAGATGAAGCTGTATTTATATCATGGTTCCACTTATCATCTATAGAGTCTCCTCTTGGTCATGCCATTTGTCAACTGAATGCTCTGGTGGAAGCTGCATAATAGAATTGGCACAAGTTAAAACTTACAGCATTTATTCTGTTTTCTAACTCATGACAATTTTGCTTATAATTATGTACAAGAGGAATCTTTGATTTTCTCATATGAACTCTCCCAAAATTGTTGATATATCATAATTTTGTAGTCCATCATCAATTTGTGCACTTAGCACACACACAAAATTCAAAAATATTAATGAAGTTTATTTTCCCCTTTTGTCATCCTTTATTTCTGATACTGATAACACTGGTGATTAGAAATGGGCATGGAACGAAAAAAACCCGAACCACTCGGTTCATGCTTCGTCAATTTCTACAGAACACGGAACACAAACTTAATGAACTCGCCTGATTTCCAAACCGGTTCAAGGTTTGGGGTTTGGGGAGGCCCAGGACAGCCCCCTTCATGCTCAGAGAGCCCAAACTTGCAAGGAGTTTTCAGTAGGCTCTCCTCCAACCATCCTCCAAGTTTCATGAAGATTGCAATACGGATCTCCAAGTTATAGAGCCCCAAAGCTCTATAAGTAAAGGGTACTAAAGGGGTGTTCAGAAAAAGGGAAAACTGCACTACACCACACAAATGCACACAGAGAGCTAACAGAAAAGTCAGGCTCCCTTGGGCGGGGGGACCCACAAAACAAACCAGAAGTGAGACCCTCCAATAAGCAGAGAGAGAAATAAAAACAAATAAAAGTGAAACTCCCGGGTGGGGGGCAAACTCCCAGAAACCAAACCAGAAGAGAAAGCCTCCAAAAAGCAGAGAAGGAGAAAAATAAAAGCAAATAAAAATCTTGGTCAAGCAAGAAGACCACAGTTGTACTAAAAGGCCTAAGACTAGGCCAGTGGGGGGAGCTAAGACTAGGATGGTGGGGAGGGAAAAAGCACCCTTTTCCCAAACACCTCCCCAGTCCCCAGTAAGAAAGGCAGCAAAAGAAAAGACGCTTTTCAGCCCCTTTTCCAGCAACCAGAAGTGCAGGCCGAAGATCCCTCCCAAGTTCCCAATACTACAGCCAGCAAGCTCTCCGTCCTTGCCCTCTCCCACTCTGGAGAAACTGAAACTAGGAATCACACACCTTCCCCTATTTATAGAAAAAGCCAAGAAGATTGAACAACACAGGAGCACTTTGGTTGGCAGAAAAACCTACCTCACATGGTTTGGCAAGGAAGAGATTGGTGTTACCATGGTGCTGAAGGCCCATCGCTTCAGTTGCCTTGGTGATTCTAACCCTCCTCTCCCTTTTCCTGGCTAGATAGGCCAGAAGGGGAGCTCTCTAGTTGGCAGGGACAGCTGCAAATCAAGCCTGGAGGCCTCAGATTGGGGGCAAGCTAAAGACTGCCAGCGTTGCCTGGGCGAAGGAGTGTTTGGCGCCAAAAGTGTCCGAACCAGCAAAAGTTCATTTGGTTCAGAAAAACGCGGTCCCATGGAACGCGTGGTTCTTTGATTATGAACCGGCCATTCCGTACGGAATTTTGTTCCGTAGTTCGTTTTGTGCCCATCTCTACTGGTGATGTTGAAGGCATGCTTATATTTCAGACTGAAAGTACATTGTGTACCACTGGAAAGTACAGATTAATTAAAATAAAGGGATATAGAAAAACATAAAGGAAAGAGATCCTTGGCAGAAACAGGCACATTTCTGGAAATCTCATAAATGAAATGGCAACAAGTAATCAATGTGGTCAAATAATTTGGACAGAACAAAATCTCATCAGGACATCTGTTACATACTGCTAAGCACATACTTTGATTTAAACGGTGTAGAATTTCTGCTTTTGCATTGCTTGACATATCATGTCAGATGCTTTTTTGCACTATAAATAATCTTTGAAATACTAGTTACAATGCATTGCTTACTACTGCTGTTGTGCTATTTAATTACATTGTTTTACACTGTGTAATCTGTCTTCAATCTCAGTGAGAAAGGTGAACTATAAATAAAGTAAATAAATAAATGCAATATCTCAGATATTGGAGTGATAGTCTACTGCAATCAGTTAGTCTAAAAATTCCTTACTTTGCTTGGATTGTGCTGAATGCTTTGCATTATTTTGATCACTGAATGGTGAGTTGGTGGATACAATAAGGGGAAGGGGAATGTACTTCAGTGCAATAGACATGTAGAGTTGGAGAAGAAGAGATGCTGCTCCAAAGAGATTATATAGTCTATACAATCTCT
Organism: Eublepharis macularius; assembly: GCF_028583425.1. NCBI lineage: Eukaryota > Metazoa > Chordata > Lepidosauria > Squamata > Eublepharidae > Eublepharis > Eublepharis macularius. Next base: position 74,871,982 of record NC_072797.1, read on the forward strand.
CACCAATAGTTCAGTTTTGCACTAAAGTTGGAGGTAGGTGACTGTCTTAGCTCATAGTGGTTTATAGTGGTAATATAACCCAAATATAATGAAAATTAGATTTAAAAAATTCTTTTCTTTCCCCATAGATTGCTTCCTGCATCTTTGCTCAAGGAGAGAAGAATGATATTACTATGAGTACTAAATTACTGTTTTGTTTCTATTCTTCTCTTAATTGGATAGACTGGATCTCTTCTTCCGCTAATTCCTGTGATACTTTTTTATTGTTTGGGGTACAAATAAGCAATGAACAGCATATGCGTTACCAAGACAGGATAGTTGCACCTCCATGCCCCCACTAAACATATGATGGAGTATGTTTCTCTTCCATATAGATTTTTTAATCAGTACATCAAGACTAAGTTTCCAAAAACAAGGACAGTGGAAAGAGTTCCACACTATCCCAATCAACTTGATATTTTGGCAATAGTTCAGGTGTGGTCCATTGCAATATACTTTTTTTAAAAAATAGATTATATTTGGGAAGCAAACTATAATGAAATTACACAATACACCTTCTTATGTTTATGGGCAATGTCATTTAATTATGTGGATATTCTCTATGTGTACTGTACTGTAGTTCAGAACAGTGTGGAAGTGAATATTGATTTCTCTAGTGTCTGCTGAGAGGTGATTCACATTAAGTGGCAATGAGTCAGCTTCTTTCCCTCTAGAGTGGAGCCAATATCTGGGTCAGGATGAATTGCTTCAAGATAATGAAAGATTTCTTTGGAGAATCTTGTTAGCTACTTGGTGGCTCTAATTCTTGAAAGATGTGTGAGTCAGTTTAGGTTGTCCTTCCTTCTCTGCCGGCTAGCTACTTCTGTGTGACTTTCGATGCTTATACTTTAAATAATAAAATGCTTGTTAGAATTTTGGTTATCAGGCTCAGGAGAAATGGATACATGACAGTATGGAATTCCTTTTGATCATATGAACATTTGCATTCATTTTCCTGACAGCCATAAAGTAAGCATTATAAATATAGTGTTTTCCTTTGATCACCTATACGCAGTGAAGCTTTTCTATTTGTTTAATAATACTGTGGCAAGAGTATAATTTTATTATGGTAGATTCTTTAATACAGATTTTTCTTTATGTGGATGTAGAGACAGTGAGTTAAGAAAAGTTCCCAGTTCAGATCTTGCTAAAGTAATCTAGGTTTAACAAAGATTTTGAATTGTGCCAGATTAAGGGATATGATTTTCCCTCTGTTGAATTTTTTTCAGAAATGGTCTTTCTTTTCTCTGTATTAAGGAGGCTGAGCCAACTCCTACCATCCCACTTTAAAGTCCAATACAGACTAAAGGAAAGCCCCTTGGCCCAACCCCTATGCCTTACAGCTAGCAAAAGAGTGGTGAAACCACTGACAGCAACATGGGACCCTCAGTTAAGAGCTGACATGATGCATAAGCACCCAAGTCCTCCAGCTCCTTCCCCTCAGATACAAGACATTTCTGCCTTAAGCTGGATTTCAATCGGTAGTTTTGCATTTGCTAGTATTTTAACATGAGGAAGAGGAGTGGGGTAAACTTTGAAGCTCTTTAGACCACACTCATATGTGAATTCTCTTCATAGACTCCTTGTTCTAACAGGAGAGTGCCTTGAAGCTCCTTCCTCTTCAACCCCCTTTTTTCACTGCATTTGAGATGTGGCTTTTTAAATACATCCACTTCCTGCTTTCCTTGTACTGATCATGAGTAGACATGGGCACGAACAGCAATACGAACAAAAAAAAAGCCATGAATAGCCCAATCTGCTGTTCTCGAACAAGCTGTTTGTGAGCCCCATTCTAAATGAACAGGTGGTCGTTGCAAGCCTCATTCATTGCTGTTTGTCAAGCCAGACAGTCTGGCACCTGCAATCAATTCCCTTGGAAGGGATTGTCTGAACTCCTGAGGTTGCCCTGGAAACCCCAATTTAAGCCCAATTTAGCTTGATAGGCAGGTCTTCCTTTCAAGTGTGGAGCTCCAAATTTGTTACAAGGGAGCAAAAAGCAGGGGGGAGGGGGGCTCTTAGTTCTGGCTTTGCAGACAGTGGAGAGGGAGAGACAGTTGCTGTTGGCATTTTGATAGAGAGAGTGCATTGGAGCTTGAATTTTCTTTGTGTGTGGTGGGATAGGGATCTACCCCTTCATGTTCCAGGGCTGCTGCCAGGCTCTGGGCCAAGCTATTATTTATTATTGGTACCTTTCCTGCTGCCTGCTCAGGTAAGGTTTCTGGGAGTGGTGCGGTAGGGATCTACCCCTTCAAGTTCCAGGGCTGCTGCCAGGCTCTGGGGCTAAGCTATTATTTATTATTGGTAGCTTTCCTGGTGCCTGCTCAGGTCAGGTTTCTGGGAGTGGTGCAATAGGGATCTTGACTTGGATGATAGCTGGAGGAGAGCCTGCTGGCCCCCACGAACAGCCAACCATGAACATGTTTGTGAACAGGGCCATGTTCGTGGTTGTTCGTGAGTCCCTGTTCCTGGATGGCAACAAACAACGAACATCATGTTTGGGTTTTTTTCTGTTCATGCCCATCTCTAATCATGAGACAAGTCTTCCTATTGCTCCAGGAACTGACTGCTGGAGAAGTCCGCTGCTTCTTTGGTGGTCTCCTTCCTGCTCTGCTTTTCATTTTCTGTCTCCTGTAATTGGGGCACCTGAATATAAACTACTATTTATGCACTAAAATAAACCCTGTCACTGAGACTCCACCTCTCAGTTACAGTCCTTACCTATAAAATGGGCAGTAGAATATTGATCTCTTTAACAGGGGGATACTAAGATGATGTATGTGAGGTACGTTGTTTGAAGTCCCATGTTATTTGATGGGGCCTAGTCCTAGGATATTGTCATTAGGATTGCAACGTAAGAGGCCCCATTCCTTGAAACAAGACAGACTCCTTTGGCTTGCTTCAAGAGGTATAAATGCATGTTTCAACAATAAGGAACTTTTCATGTTCACCCAATGCATTGTATGACAATTTGATTGATGGCTACCACAGTACTACTCTAGTATTAAAATGTTTGGAGACGAAATCATAGGAGCTGCAAGTTGCTTCTTTCTTCATCTTTATTCACTGCTTTATTCATGACTTTATTCACTGCTGCAGGAATGGGAATTGGGATGGTACATTCAACAAAGGTAATGTTAAAGTTGGGTTTCAGTTTGGTTCAACTTGAACTGCCCCTGCCTGATATAATTGTCATGTACCTTTATCAACCGAAGAGAGCTATTCAGCATTAATGGCTTCTGTAATGATGGGTGGGTGAAGAATGCTCTCAAGTCATAGTTGACTTATGGCGGCCTGTGGGGTTTTTTTTTGGCAAGATACTAACAGAGGTGGTTTCGATTTTGCCTGCCTCTGCAACCCTGGCTTTCATTGGAGGTCTCCCATCCAATTAGTAACCAATGCCAACCCTGCTTAGCTTCTGAGAGCTAAGCTACAAGTGATGAATGATACTTGCCTGGCAAGTAAACAGACTCATGTGAATTCCTCCCTGTTCACTTGCCATTCACTTGCACTCCACTGCACTCATTCATCACTTGTAGCTTGGCTCTGAGATCTGACGAGATCAGGCTCACTTGGGCTACCCAGGTCAGGTCATAATGATGGGACCATAATGGTAATGATTATGCCTACTGTTAGAATAACAGGTAAATGACCAGAGATGATTTTGATCTAAGGCTCAACATCTTATATTCAGTGCCAGGGCACAGACAAAACACATATGTGTCTTTAAAATGTATACCTTGACTTTCATGTACCTCAAGGTGGCTTGCGCAAACAATCATTGAACAGTTTAAAAAAATTAAAAACCACAGTTGGAAGGCAATGAAAAAATACAACAGTAAGGAATGCAAATATTCTAGAAATATAATTGTCAAGATTAAAACAAATAACTTAGCTGCAACTGAAAAAAAACCCAACTCAAAAAGAGGAGTTTTCAATTATCTCAGTCCTGGTGGGTTCGGGAGAAGCTGCACAGCGTATCGCTCTAGTATTGCAACATTGATCATTTTGCCAGATTCCCAAAGATCAGTGTGTTGCTATTCATCCAGTGTTCTTGCCTGGATCAAATAACAACAATAATGATAATAATAATAATGACAACTTAATGCCCACTTAGAGTGGTTTACAAAGTATGTTGTTATTATTCTCACATCAAACATCTTGTGAGGTGGGTGGGGCTGAGAGAGCTCTGGAAGAGCTGTGACTAGCCCAAGGTCACCCAGCTGGTTTCAAGTGGAGGAGTGGGGAATCAAACCCGGGTTTTCCAGATTAGAGTCCTGCACTCTTAACCACTACACTAAACTGGCTACTTCGTGCATTTTCACATTAATTTGGAAACAACAGCTTAATGTAGTAAGTTCTGAGCATATGTTAAAACAATGAATGACTCTAACGGAAGAATGCTTCCAACTGTAGGTGCAAAAGCAGCACATGTACTTTAAAAAGAGCACTTGAGAGAACACAAGCTTAGAGTTAACAACATCCTGTTTTATTAGTATCTACAGGGTAACATAATTGGTATTCAGTCTTCTGCAACCTTTCAGTCAAGCAGTCTGTTGTTAGATTCCAACTACTGAATATGTAAAATTGTTTATCATTATGAGCTTCTCAGTGTTTGGCAGTATGCACACAGGAAAATGCTGAACCAGCTGATGAAGATGAAATGTGCCCCCAGATTAGTCCAAATTATATCTGTGATCATCCAAAAGCTGTTAAGGTTTTGGTTAGATATGTTGGATAATAGCCTAGAGATGCACAGATGACAATAATCTTTGACTCTAAGAACACAAATGAAAAAATGGCTTGGTGTTAATGCAAGTGTTTCATTGCTGCCTTGGGAGTTCTCCTTTCAGTTACTCTTTCTATATCCATAGACCTTTATGCATTTAAACCATAGCAAGAATATTTATGTATAAGCAACCACTAATGAAAAGCAGTTTACTCGATGAAAAATAATTAAGACTAAAATAAGTTTTTTACACTAATGAGTTCATATATCACTTATTTAAAGAGCTGTTAAAAAAATTAAAGACTTCTGCAAGAGACTCTGTAAGCTGCATGTCTCTTCATACCCATATACAACTATAATACAAAAAGATACCTTCCAAGCACATTTTTCTGTACTTATTTTCTGCTAGCTAAATTTTATTGTGTACTCGGTTGATGAAGGATAAGCATTTCCCATAGAAATATGACATTTATTAATAAAGGAATGTCGGACTCAAGTCAGTCTTTCACCTTACAAATTTCTTATAGACCCTAATTTGGATGTCATTGTGTAGGATTGCCCACCTCCAGGTGGGCCTAGCGAGCTCCTGGAACTGCAACTGATCTCCAAACCACAAAGACCAGTTCACCTGAGGAAACTGGATGCTTTGGGGGATGAACTCCATGGCATTATATTTGTGGAGGTCATTCCCTTCCCCAAACCCATCCTTCCCTAGGATCCACCTAGAAATCACTAGGAATTTCTCAACCTGGAGCTGGTGTTATGAGGACATGCAGGGCTTTTTATATATGTGTGTGCGTGTGTGTAAAGCAATCAAAGATTCAGTTTCTCCTGCCGTATGAACTGGTGCAGTCCAAGGAAAGATTTGTCAATTGATTTTATTGATTTAATGGTTCAAATTAGCCCTCAAAAATGTTGCAGAAAGTTAGATCAATGATGCTTAAATATAACAATATAAAATACAACATTTTCTTAAGGTCCTGAGACTTGTAAACTTCCAATATATAATGGTCAGGCAGTGATTAAGATCTAGAAGACCTGGGTTCAAAGCTGCACTATGTTCTGAAGCTTGCTGGGTGTCTTTGCACCCGCCCATCTTTCTCACTATGACCTACTTCAGAGCTATGACCTACCCTGAACTCCTTAGGAGAAGAGTAGGATAAAAATGTACTAAATACATTCATGTTGCCATTATTTTCTGCATGTGCTATTCTATGTATGAGTTTGTATTGCTATTCTAATGGCACATCCGCACCTTCTGTATGCACAATGTCTGTGTAAAAAGTAGAATGTGTGTAGAAACAGATACATAGAAACAGATTTTTTTAATGCCTTAAAGAAAACATCTTGCCAAACCACTCTAAGTGCTACATGATTTTATGAAATTATTTTGTTTTATTTAATCACAGCAAATTTTGTGTTTGTTACTGTGTGCACTTTATAAGCTAACGTGGGCATCCAGCTGGGGATATGTGAATGTTATAAATAAATACACATTGTATTCATGGATTATTTCTTCAGGTTTGTTTTCCCAGTAACCATCAACACAGTTCCCAGGGCTTTTTTTCTGGGAAAAGAGGTGGTGGAACTCACTGGTACCATACGCGCACTGGCGAAGTGCGCGTGTGCTCCTGGAACCACGTGATGACGTCACTTCTGGGAAATGACATCATCGTGCAGGGTACAGCCACCCCCCAGAGGATATAAAAACAAAACATAAGGAGGCTAGGCTTAGCTCTAAAGAATTAGAAGCAAGCTGGCTAGGTTTAAATGCTCCTGTAAGGATCCTACCAAGGAATTACAAAAGACTCCACTGGTTGGTTTTTTGATGCTTTATTGTAAGTCCTAGTGTCATGATATTATGAAGGCTTTGTTAGGAATAAGGCACATAAAAAAACAGTCACACATATACTTCAGAGATAACTAGTTTCCCCCCTTTTGGGGGGTTGGGCATTCATGCTTAGAGAACTCAAGGCCAATCAGTCAGCTGCACAACCTTGAAAGAGAAACCCAGCTGTACCATCCCCCACCCTTGGGACAGATGGCAGGTGCCAACATCCTGACATCTTCTGGCACCCCAAAAATCAATTCCCCCCAGGTTTCTGAGGACATTTTTTAATGAAAGTCTTTTAAGAGCCTAGGTGCTTGAATGTCTGTGGCTCTAACCCATTCAGCTTGACTCTTAGGGAAGAACTTCCATTGGACCAAATAATACAGTACCCCCCTTTTCAGCTTAGAGCCAGTTTGGTGTAGTCGTTAAGAGCACAGGACTCTAATCTGGAGAACCGGGTTTGATTCCCCACTCCTCCACTTGAAGCCAGCTGGGTGACCTTGGGTCAGTCACAGCTTCTAGCTCTCTCAGCCCCGCCCCGCCCACCTCACAGGGTGTTTTGTTGTGGGGATAATAATGGCATACATTGTAAGCCTCTCTGAGTGGGTATTAAGTCATCCTGAAGGGCGGTATATAAATTTATCATCATCATCATCATCATAGTCCAAGATTAAGTCAATTTCATTATGCGGTTGTCCATCTATCATTAGAGGTGGGGGCTGGGCTGGCTCAGGGTGCCACTTGTCCTCTCATTCCCCTGGGCTCACTGAGTATAGTTTTCCTTTTGGAAGCTTTTCCCTCAGGATCAGTTCTATAGCACAGTCAGTGGCTCTATGGGGAGGGAGGAGTTCATCAGCTTCCTTTTCATCAAATACTTGGTTCAAGTCCCGGTATTCATGGGGAATTTGTTCTATATCTTCCCAAGTTAACAGGACGCTCTCAGGGAGGCAGGATGCGCCTGGGACCCACTCCAACTTTCAGATATAATCTTGGCATTCCCCCCCCCTGAAAAATATAGCACTCCTATTTTCCACTTCACAAACGGGTCATGGTCCCATCGCCACTGTATCCCCAACACCAAAGGGAACTTGGTGGTATCATTCACAACAAAAGTTCTGGGTTCGCAGTGGTTCCCCATCTCTACCAGGAGAAGTTAAGTTTCCACATTAGCTGGGACCCTTTCCATTCGAGACACATCCATCTACTCAGACATGATGGGATGGTATAATTTACGTATGTTCAGCCCCAACCTGGTGACTACAGCTGGAGCAATCAAGTCCCGAGTGCATCCAGAGTCAATTAATGCCCGCACTCAGATGTGGGTCGCTCTCCGGGGGTTAATTAAAGTCACTGGCATGTATAGTAAGGCCCCTTTTTGTCTCACATCTTGAGTTTCTGGTTCCTTCATGACCTGCCAGCAGGGCGTCCCTTTGACAGGTTGTTGGCATTTCCCACCAGTGGAGTGGGAGTCTCCTCCTCCTCCAATGGATCTCCGCTCGACCCCTCTGAACCCTCTGCCACCTGGAGCCCGGTTGCCACTTCACTTCTTTTCTTGGGGGCCTTTTTTGGCAGCTTGCCCGTCAGGGCTATGGCTTTTTTTTCACTCAGTTCCTCTCCACCGATTCTCTTCGCCCTCCCGGGCATTCGGCAGCAAAATGCCCTACTACCCCACAATGTAGGCATAGGCCTTTCTTCATTCGGATGGCCCGCTACATGTCTGGGAAGCGGAGACTGAGGCCTCTCCTCTCTTTCCCTCTTGCTCCAAAGGGGGGGGGGGTCTTGGTTGTCCCCTGGTGCTGCATCTTCAGTAGCTTTACTACTTGCTCCTGGTTCTCCACCTCACCGGTGAGCTGGATCCATCCCAGCAAGGTTCTGGGATCATCTTGCACCAAGGCCTTGGCCACTAGATCGGGGTTCAATCTGGCCTGGAAAAATGTGATTTTGATTCCTTCTGTCCAGTCATGCACTTTTGCTGTGTACTGCCTGAACGCAGCATGCTCATGCATGGGCCGACTTCCCTGCCGCATCCTTTTCAATTTGGTTCTTGCCCACTCCTCTTTGAACAGGTCCTCGAATTGAGCCCATAGTGCTCGTATGAAAGTATTCATATGTATGAAAGTTCTGCAATTCCAGGGCCCGGGCCTTGTATAGGGTGACATACCACTTAGCCACTGAGCCACACAGTCTGGACCCCAGGTGGTTTACTAGACTGTGCTCATTTGGAAAGGCATGGTTCCACTCTTGGAAGAACTCCAAAGCTTGCACAATGAAGAAGCCAAACTCTTCTGGGTCTCCCTCAAACTGTGCATCCAATTTGCGCCAGCTGTGGTGGAATAGTGGGAGGGACTCCTTGTGGGGCGACTGGGCCTGCAGCTTAGGCAGCTGCAGGGGCAGCTTGACTGGCACCCCTCCTTGTGGCTGCAGAGGTGGCTCAACCAGCACCCCTCCTTGCAGGTGGGGGACTGGGGGCCCCATAAGAAGTGGAGGGAGGGGTTGAAATCCTCATGGCCATACTGCTGTTCCTCGAGGTGGCAGGGTGCCTGGTCCTCCTTGTCGTAGAGGAACGATGGATGGTAGTCCCGTTGGCCTCGTAGGCCCTCCCTGTGGAGGAAGGGGGAGGGGACCATAGTGGCCTGACTGGTCCCCCCAACGAACCCCCCCCAGTCCATCCCCATTGGGCCCAGGACCCGTGGGCACATTAGCCATCGTCAGGAGGCTCACCACTTCTCATAATCCTTTCATCACTTGTGCCATCTCCCTCTTTGGATCGCCCCATCTCCCTCCATATGGCCGGTAGGTGCTCATAGTTCGTCTCTTGGGCTTCCTTCTCCCCCCCCCAGCTGGTATGGGGCCCCTTCATTCATCCTCAGGGTCACCCTATAACACCGGAGGTTTTACAAGGTCAAAGGTGGGCACTTTGTCTTTTGTCATGTCCAATCCGAAGAGCTCTTCAAGTTCGGGCATACTGTGGCTGAAAGCCATTACTTGCCGTCACATCTTCTCCACTCTGGTCGGTTGGCCCGCCATTCTTCGGGGCACCCACTCCTGTGGAGTAGTTACTAACCGGTTCCAATGAGTGGCCCCCTCCTTAGGGATCATCCCAAGCTCTCACTGAGCTGTGGCAGTGGCTCTGTCGAACAGTCTCCAGCTGCCTCATTCCCCACGCTCTGTTCCAGTTCCAGATTGATTAGTTGTCCCTCTGGTGACTCCAAAGTCCCCTGGTCTAACTCGTGTGGCATGGTGCCGGTAGTCTGTCATCAGGGCTTTGGGTCTAGGGGAAGTTAGGGACTTCTACCAAAATGTCAGTCCTTGACAGGTAGGATCTCCAAGTTCTCCACAGCAAACATGCAGGTGTATTGGTTGAAGTAACTTTATTAGAGATCCAGCAAGTTCAAGGTGCTCAGACAAGTGCATTGGCAGAAATGACATAACTGGGGCTGGTGATGTTAGTTATAGGGAACGTTCCCACTGTCAGGATAAGGGCTGTTAAAGTTTTTGGGCGTGAAAGAGCCAGGGGTGTGGTCAGGGAGAAGCTAGGTTTAGGCTAGACAGAACAAAGAATGAAATCATCTCAGTACCCAAGAAAGATACATTTTGAGCTGGCCGCAACCAGCCTTCAAGGACACTTCTGGAGGCAGCGGGGGAAGAGAAAGTAAATACTTGTGAGATAACCTACTGCCTTAACATCAATAAAAAACTTCTCATGCCCTCAGAGGACCAGTACATAACACAGCATACATTGATGGCAGGTATGAACACAGAATACATTCATGGCAGATATGCAGACAGGTATATATGACATGCACTCCCTGAATTCAGCTGCATATTCCCACATGGGCCACATCCCTTGTAGCAGGCATTTCATCTTCATCTTTGCTTTCTCACCCTCCAGGGGATCTTCATACTGCACTTGCAAAGCACGTAGAAAGCCCAGCACACTCCGTAACTCAGTGCTTGTGCGAAGTAGAGAGTTACATAGTACTTTGCCGCCTCTTCACCCAGCCTGGAACCCAAGTAGCTTACCCGGCTTTCTTCATCAGGGAAGGTTGCTCCCCACTGAGTTGTAAGCCGCCTATTCTAGGAAAAACTTGAGCTCCTCTAGGTCTCCTTCAAATCAGGCTTCTAATTTTCTCTGGCACCACAACTTCTGGGGTGGCTGCAGCGGTGGCACAGGGGGTCCCAGTGGTGCCTGCCCTCCTGGCAGCTGCGGAGGTGGCAATGGACCAGGGTGGACAGGCTATGCAGGCAGTCCCAATGGCGCCTGTCCACCCAGTGGAACTGTTCTGTCTGGACGTCTTGGGGCTTCCTGCCCATGGAGAGAGGGGCAGCTGCGGCTGGTCTTGGTTACACTAGCTGGCGGGCCACCTGTAACAATTCCTGCACATTCCTCATGAATGTGTGCATGTCCCTTCTCAGCTCATCCATTTCAGCCTGAAGTTGGTGCATGTCATCCTCAGCCTTCTCTCCCTCTCCCTCTCCCTCTTTTTCATCCACGTGGAGGCTGGGCATCACTCTCGTGATAGAACTTAGTCTATAGAGCTGAGCCCTCTGACAACCTTTCTAATCCAGCCCCCTCCCTGCAGATGTTACACGAAGGGCTCACTGCATTGGAATCCCTTCCATCAAGGCTCTGTAGTCGATAGGCTGCCAGGAAGCTCCTGTACGGAATCTCACTGTAGTTTCCAACATGTCTGCATTGGGTCCACACTCTTTGGTGGGGTCTTTAGGTCTCAACTCATCCTCTGGTAGTCCCCCATTCCCAACATACATTCCTCTTCCAGCCATCACACAGGCAGCAGGATTCAACAGGCTTTAGGGTTCATGTACACAGAGTTGGAGAAGGAAAAAGATGATTCCTAACAAACTGTAAGAATCTTGCCAAGGAATTACAAAAGATGCCACTGGTTGGGTTTTTGAAGCTTTATTGTACGTCTTAGTGTTATGATATTATGAAGGCTTTGTTAGGAATAAGGCACATAAAAAACAGGGCTGGGAGCAGGGAGAAAAAGAGGCAGAGAATGGGTAGGTGGGTTAAGAGGGAAAGAGTGTGACAGGAGGTGGAGGAAAGGGAGAAAGAGTGAAAGGGTGAAAGAAAGACAAGGAGGAAGGAGACAGAATTGATTGAGTAGAGGGAGGAAAAGAGGTGGAAAATGGGTGAGGGGGTGAAGAGGTAAAGAGTGAGAGGAGGTGGAGGAAAAGATGAAAGAGTGAAAGGGTGGAAGGAAGAGACAAGGGGGAAGTGACAGAATGGATTGAGAAGAGGGAGGAAAAGAGATGGAGAATGGGTGTGTGGATTAAAAATGGGAGGAGTGATTGGAAGGTAAGGGAACTTGGCAATGCTGCTGTTAGATATAGTAATAGAAACATTGTATTCTTGCAATAGTAGTTCCAGGCATGACAAATTAGTGTTGCCAGACTGACACAGTCACTTGTTTGTTGCTTATGGATTCATTATGAAGATCATAGAACAATAAGCTCTGTCATTGTGCCATGGGCACTGTGTCACCCACCAGTGGCTTTCCTGGCACCCATTTGCTTCTTCCCCAAAGTTAATAGACAATCTTGGCTTTCCTCCACCTCCATTTGAAGGAGCTGCTTCCATTGAACCCAGGATGTGTTGTCTTTTTGTCTGCCAGGAGACCCATTCAGAAAGAACGCCTTTTATAATTAGAAGCTGCTTGCCTTGCAACCTCCCAACATTTTGTCATTAGCTCCAGTACCTGAAGGGAGCCATTTTGTTATTGGCCCAAGCCCCCATGGGTGTCACTTTGTGGTGGTGCCCACTCCTTGTTTACAAAATTCCCAAACTGCCCACAATCTCAATGAAATTGGTAACAAAATCCACCAGCCAAATGATGAATCTGCCTTGTTGCATCCTTACTATATATTTGTGCTAAAAAGTATTCATCATACCTTATATTAAAATGGCATTATGTAATACTGGGATTCCAGCTAAAATAGTCCAGCTTACCTGATTTAGATATATTTACGAACTTGCGATGGTGCTTGGCGAAACAAGTCTATCTGAACTTTAGGACTTATTATGGTAAATAGATTGTTGTGGTTAGTTTAAATTATATTTATATTCATTGCAGTGAGTTGAATTGGAAAATTTAACATTTGTAAATTGAATAAAGCAAACAAACATTATCTAATGCAAATTTGTAAGTTATAATAATGCAATTGTAAATTGAATAAAGCAGACTTAAATGTTATCTAATGTAAACCTCAGAGAAGTTATTTATAGTGATAAATATAAATAAATAAATTTAATGATAAATTCCTTCCCTATTGTGTTCACAAATGTGAACACACGAGGGAATTTGCTCTTTGTTTTATTTGACCTTTGAGGCCATTTTACTGTAGGCTTAGCTTCTCCCCCCTTAATTTATTACCCCAATGTATTTGGTTATTATATATTAATTTTTTTCTTTGCGACATAATTACAACGTCTATAATTAGAGCTCCCTAAAGTTCTATGTTTTTGTTTTTAATCCATGTGAAATTGATGTCTTTTTTAAAATGATAATTTATTCAGGAGAACACCCTTCTCTGTCTTCTATGGTGAAGTTTTCATGACAATACACAGTATAGTCCTGTGCAGAGTTACTGGAGTTACTGCTGTCTAAGCATATTACAATCAATGGGTTTATTTTGGAGTAATTATGCATAGAACTGCACTGTTAATTTCACAAATTAAATATACTTAATTACTTCTCAAAGAATGATGAAATCTAAAGTTCTATAAGCTATTAAATATGACACGGCATGTGAAGATCATTCAGAAGAGAGCTCCATCACAGAAAAATGGCAGAGCGTCATGGTGGGAGAGCTCTAGGAATTACTGGAACTCTATGGTTTTACCATACAGTTTCCTCGAGCTATCTTACATCACTTCCACATTTCCCCCTGAAGTGACATTGTCCCTGCTCCCAACCCCAATACCAGTTGCCAGGAATGGCCTAGCAACCATAGTTGTTGCACTGGCTTGTTTTTAATGGTGTCAGCTTGCTTTTTATACATTTGGTTTTAATGGTTGTATTTTAATGGTTTTGTTTTATTATCTCAGTTGAAAGTTGTCTCTAGCAGGTCTTTGAAGAAGTGATATAAATTTCTAAATAAATAAATAATCTAAATAAATAGGAAGGGAAGATGCCAAGCAGATTTGTCTTTCACTGTTAAAGATTGCTTCACTGTTAACATGCCACTGCCCATTGATAAAGATCCCACATGTGTGTTCTCAGATCTTAGGGATCCAATACACTAGCCCTCACATATTTGTCCTTCATAATGACAGGCATTTTGCTAGTTCAGGAAATATATTTTAAGAATGGGCACCTAAATGGTAAAAAAGAAGTAAATTATAGTTATTATAAGTCTCATTTAAAAAGCCTTCAGCAGGTTTACCATTCTGCTTTTGTAGAGTTACAATAATTCTTTCTCCTGGCATGAATTGTAACTCACCACAAAAATTACAGCAGGCTGATTCAATATGATCTTACAATCTATTATCTGCAAAGACCAATATATATATTTTTAACGTATACTGACTTCAGGTAGCCTTAATTAATAATTTATAAATTATTTTCCATGCCACTGGACCTAGATGGCTTGTGTGCTTTGCTTTTTAATTTGTCTTTGATCAAGCTTTTATTAAAATACAATAGTAAAACATGGAATACTAGATAAAGGAAGCATACATTGGTTTAGCTGCTGGTAGAGGAAACCTATACATTACATTAATTAATAACATGCTTTGACAGACCTCTCCTTCACTCCTCCACTGTGAGGCAGACTTTCCCACCAAAATTCAGTTTGTCTTCTTTGGCTGAGCAGCCACAAGTAGTGTGTTAATTTGTGTAGTTTGAAATTCTGTTTGTCCCATCCTGACAGTCAAATATAATTTTGTTTTTTTAACCCAACCCAGGAACTTGATGGGGAGAAGCAGGAACCCTCTTCCTATCTGTTGGAAATGGCACTGGAGACTAAAATGTTTAAAAGGAAATAACTTTATTTAGCAGGCAGGAATTGAATATCAAGGAATGAAAGTGCTGGGGTAAAATTTTGTTGGTAGTACAGAATGCTCTTTGAGTAAAAGGCAAAATATTTTTCTTGAAACTTAGATTCTTATATTCTTGGCTCATAGCTGTGAGAGGTGTTTTTCTTAATACTTAGTTACAGCAACAATACTTCTTCACAGAGCTTCATATAACAGCTCAAGTTTCCTGGAGTTAGTGTAAAACTGTTATATGTTCACAACAAACCTGGAGTCCTCTTCAGAGCCAAACCCCTGTTAGAAACTGAGCAGGAATTAAACATCATCTCCTAAGAAGATATAACCATTTTTCTTTTGGCTTGAAAGGGAGTCTAACCTACTACACAATCACTCTTGTCAAAACACACTCCTAGTTCTATGGTGTGTGTGTCAAGTAGTCTTCAGCTTCTGCTGACACTTATACTAAGAATTCTTAAATAGAATTCTTCTTCAGGACAGTGATGTTACAGTTAAGGCAAAAGTTTCCTCTTCCCTCACTCCAGAGGGGAACTTGTCTGACCTTCCCTGTCAGTCTCACTCACAAATGCCCTCTCTGAACAATTCTGTCAGAAACTGTCAGCCCTTTAAGCTGGGTTCTAACTGACCAGTCAGAGCGGAGAGGGCAGCCTATCACTTAAATGCTCTATACCAATCAAGAATAGTGAATTTTCCAGGTTGCTGCATTTAGAAACCTGCTTGCAAGTGCTGTCTGTTACACAGGCTCTTAATGATGTATTTAATGCATGGCTAGTAAGGCAGGGTGGCTGATCTGCTTCTGTGATGCCAGCTATTCTCCAGTCTTCGTCTTTACTACTAAGTAAGGCTAGTACTTGATTGTGTTAACCTCTGTGCCATATAAAGAGGAGAACACCCTTATTGACTTCGGGAGGGAGAAGTCCTTGCACAACAGTTTCTGGTATTGGTTACCAGGACTATGCTTAGCTATAAGCACCCGTGTTTCGGTTATCTGCACTCTTTCTAAAAGACGTCAGTGAAGAAGATGATACATAAAGAAGAGAACCTGACTCTCCTGTAGAGTTGTCAAAATTCATGGAGATACGGATTTAAATCACCAAACAGTAGGAGAATGGCAGTATTGCACTTTAGGTTTGAACAGTACATTTGCAGTGTCATTCCAAGGATAAACCTATTTTACTGCTAACATAATGAAAGTTTGGCATATATATCAGTTATGGTACTGCCCATCAGTCTCACTAAATCAGCCTTAATATAATATGTTTTAACACAGCTGGTTTTTTGCTTCTGTCTCCATTTCTTGCTGGGCAGCTGCTTCATAAACTGACTAATGTCTGGCCATAGTTATGATGACAGCCCCTTTGTAACTCTCAGTGGGGCTTTTAAAGTGAAGCCAACTGGAAAAGTTGTCAATGGGCCAAAAGCTGCACGTGTCATAATTTCCACAGCAGTTAGAGGAAAAGGAAAGGAATTAGGTTAAGGATAGACACGATACTTCTGAATACTCATTAAAGTAGTATCTTTGAAATGCAACTGCCTAGTGCTTGGAAGGGTCTTGTACTCCAATATTTCCACATTGCTTTGGTCTCATTGTTAAATTTAAAGCTGTAAATAAATCAGTGGTCCACCTTCACAAAGATTTTTTTTGTTATAGAATAGCTATATAGAATCCTTCATTCCACTCTTTAAAGTAGTTCGCTGAGCAGACAAGATTTGCCTTCAAGTCAATGGCAGTGTAATTGCATTGGAAATCAGACAACTAGCCCTGAATCAGACAAGTAGCCTTGGAAATCAAACAACTAGCCCTAAAGTCACAGATTTAATGTATTCTTTAAAACTAGTCCAAAAATACCAACACATAAGTTATAAAAGAGGCTATAAAAACCATAACTGTCTTTCATCCTTATGTAAAGGCAACAGTAAATTGTGATGTAATTATTTATCAACAGAATAAAAATCTAGGTTTATGAAAAAGAGAATTAGAGCCAATTATGTTAATTATAACTAATTCAAATACTTTAGAGGTTTATAAGATAAGAGTGTATAGCTATTTAATTAATGATCTAATTTAAAAAAAAACTTTATTGCCTCTGATAGACTAATGCATATTTTGGGCAAATTGTATTCCCCCCCCAGATGTCTAGGGGTGGGGTTTACACTAATTTGTCATGTTTAAGTTGTGAAATTCATTAACATGATATGTCGTATTGCTCTGTCTTACAGTGCAATCCTATGAAGACTTACTCCAGTCTAAGCCCATTGACTTCAATGGGCTTAGACTGGAGTAACTCACCATAGGATTGCACTGTTAGTGTGTGTTTGAGGAATAGCAGTGTAGCTTTGTCAAAGTCCCTGTGATCTCCATTTGAGAACCTGGAATGAAGGATTCTCCACGACAAATAGTTTGAACTGAACAACATTGATTTAATCCATATTGATTTTCTTCCTTTACTTATTGGGTGATGGTGGAAGTGATAATTGAATTACAACTGTGAAGAATGAACCAATTTGTTGAGTTTGGCTTAAGGAGGGACGCATTCTGGATTCCAGTGCTATCTCTATCACAGACAGAGTGAATATCTATGGATCATTCATCTGTCAGTGCCAGTTGGTTAATGTTCATTGGTTAATGAACAATCATGAATTCAAAATGTTTCAAGCATTGCAATGATTGTAACCTTATTGTGGAAAATCATGCTGCTGTCCCCGTCCCCCCCCCCACAAACACAAATTTAAGGGGAGGGGAAGCTTTTTACTTTGCAACTATGTATGTAATCCCACCTATTTTATCTTCTTCTACAATGTGCTATTCCTTACTTATGAAGTTGGCTAGAAAGGTTTGCTGAAATTCTAACCACAATGGGGAAAGTAGGATCTTAAATCACAAGTATGCAAGATATTCAGCCAAGAAGATCACATAAACACACAAGCTAATAAAATATGATTTGTTTGAGTGAAAGGCTGTCTCATGTATGATAAAAAAATAAAAATAAAAATCAGATATGAACAGTCCATTGTTAATTTGTTATGGTTGTGATGGAGTACCCTGAATTTATTCAAATTGTATTTTTTTAATCACCTGTTGATGATACAGCATACAGCTCAACATTAACTGCACAAATTCACAGTAGACTCAAAACTAATGAGCTTAAGCATCAACAAAATATCTACAGAAAGCTGGTCTATATACAGTTGTTTGAAAAACTAAGGACACACTTCATATTTCTGAAAGCATCTTTGATTCCCAAAACCATATACTATGATACATTTGTTAGTGTTTAACATGCTACAAGACTCTATTATTTTGCTGCATAGGCTTACATGTCTACTCCTTTGGAATGAAACATAATATTACTGTCTTAAAGCGATGCGTAATTTTTTTTTCAAGTTGGTGCTAGCTATCTGAAGTTAATTATTATTTGCAATATAACCTATACGAAACCATCAGTGATCTCAAATAGGAGTGTGCATAATGGAAAAAATGAGCTGAAATTTCACACAGAACTCTGTGATTCAGCTCATTAAAGCAGCTTTTAGAATGCTGAACCAAATCTGGGAAATGAGGCTGTAACTACTCCCTTCTGCCGAAATGTTTCGGTGTTTTATTTCAGTATTTACCTTACAGAGGCTGCGCAGGCAGGTGAGGCAATCAGAGGCCATCTGGGGGTATCTTGTTTTCCTTAAAGGTAAGTCCATCTGCACTTATCATTGATATAAAGGTTAAAGAGCAGAGGGGCAAGGATGCAGTCCTGTTTCACGCCTCTGGTTACGGGGATACTATCAGTCACTGAGCCTGAGATGCCCACTCTTATTTTTGATGATGTGCTGGTGCGGAGTTCCCTTATTAGATGCAAGAGATGTCTGTCCATGTTGGTTCTTTCCAGTTTGGTCCACAGCCTTGCTCTATCGATTGAGTCAAAGGCTGCTGCTAAATCAACAAAGGCTGCATATAGGTGTTTGGTAGGACCCTTTGCGCCAATGGTAGCTAACTGGTATAAGATCTGGCAGTGGTTGATGGTACCTTGGCTTTTCCTGAAGCCGGCTTGTTCTGGGAGAATGACCTGGTTGTATGCTTCCCAGTCTTCCAGTTTCCTCAATAAAAATTTGCTATAAAGTTTAGAGGCACTGTCCAACAGGCTGATGGGTCGATAGTTGTGGGGATCCAGTTTGTTGCCCTTTTTGAATATGAACACTACAATGCTTTGTTTCCATCCAGCAGGAAGGAGCCCAGTTGAATTAATTTGAGTGAACACCTTTGCCAGTACAGGCGACCACCAATTGGGGAATTGCTTGAAAAGCTCTGGAGGGATCATATCTTTGCCTGGGGCCTTTCCATGTTTGAGGGAGTTTATAAGATTTCTGACCTCTTTAGTTGTAACTGGGGGCCATTGGGGAGCATCTTGGAAGCTGAATTGTTGATCAGGTGACTCATCAATATAGGGTTCGCTGGTGTAACTGCCGAAGATCTGACTAAAGTGAGAAAACCAGTCTTTGGTGCTGATTTGAGCATAAATCAGGGGCAATCTGGCTGTGACATCTGTCACCCCATTGATCGCCAGGGTTGATTCATCTGCACTCATCATGAAACCAATTGGCTCCAAAGAGGGGAGACTGAGACCTTAGCATTAACTCTGTTGGGGGGGGGAAGGATGTGCATGGCATGCATGAGTGCATTTTTTCTCAGCAGTTCTTGCACATTGGGGTTATGGTATTAGCACTGAGTGGCTCATAGAGATCAAAGGTTTGCTTTACACCAGGGAGGGGAGCAGCAGACAGCACAGTGCCATTTGCGCCAGTGTCATCCTCGCTATTGCCATCCCTTTCTGTGTGCTTTTATGAACAATGCAAGAAAAGGCCTGCCCAGCAACATCCATACAGGGGTGCACACACTTGTGGATTTGAGGAGGGAGGGGTCTTCTTTATCATCTATACACCTGGCTCATGTTATGCAAATTAGAGTGAACATTAGAAAGATAACGCTGTTATTAAAACGGAGCCAGGAGATCCCAGGTATGTTTGGTGTAGTGGTTAAGAACGTGGAACTGTAATCTGTAGAACTGGGTTTGATTACCCACTCCACCCTTTGAAACCAGCTGGGTGACTTCGGGTCAGTCACAGCTTCTAGGAGCTCTCTCAGCCCCATCCACCTCACAGGGTGTTTGCTGTTGCGGGGGTAATAATGACATACTTTGTAAACTGCTCTGAATGGGTGTTAAGTCATCCTAAAGGGTGGCATATAAATCAAATGTTGTTGTTGTTGTTATGATAATGATGATGATGATGCCCATTCACTGGCCTTCTGCAGTTGCTGCCCGTCACTCAAGTGCCAGGATGCCAGGACCACTCTGTTACTTAAGAAGTCCTCCAAAGAAGCATCAGGAGGAATTTCATCTGGCCCAGAAAATCTATTGTTTTTGGGACTTTTCTGATTAAAACTGTTAATCTAGCATTAAATGATGGGGAGGTAGCATGTGTGTGTGTGTGTGCATTGTATATTCACACTTGCACATACTCCCTAGTCTTTCCAGATCAGTATTCCACATGGAAGGACTAATCTGGGGGACTTGTTCAGTTCTGCCCACTACTTCTTCTTCAATTAACTCTGGATTAACGGGTTTAGTCAGAAAAGGAGGAAGCAACCTAGCATCCCAGGAGGAAGCATCCCACTTTTACTATCAAAAATAGGGAAAAAGAGGGCCATCCTCCCTCTACTTCCCTTCCTCTGAAGAAAAAACCCTAGCTATGGAGGAGGTTTTGCTGGAATAATCCCTCATCATGGAAATGAAACTAGAAGGCACAGGGAAACATGACATAACAGCACGACTCCAAGGTAAAATTTATTGGCTTTGTGACTAAAGCAGAATTTTTGTAAAAAAAAAAAAATTGCTGTGCTGTCCTGTTACTTGGCAATGTAACAATGTAGCAATGAGAGCCCGTTTGGTGTAGTGGTTAAGAGCATGGGGCTCTGGAGAGCCAGGTTTGATTCCCCACTCCTCCACTTGAAGCTAGCTGGGTGACCTTGGGCTAGTCACAGTTCTCTGACGCTTTCTCAGCCCCACCCACCTCAGAGGGTGTTTTGTTGTGGGGATAATAATAGCATACTTTGTAAACCACTCTGAGTGGGCATTAAGATATCCTGAAGGGCAGCATAAAAATCAAATGTTGTTATTATTATCATTATTAGCTCTCTTCTGCTTGCGTGCCGTGCTGGCACCACTTGTTTCCTACCATTGTGTGGTCCCAGGTAGACATAGGCATGAACCAAAAAAAATTAACGAATCAGCAGTTGTGGTTTGGTGCCGATACCACAACGAACATTTTCTGTTGCCGAAACAGTTTGCAGTTCGTGGGCGCCAGAATGGCCCCTGTTGCACTTACAGATCCCATATTCACAGGGAGTGTGTAGCAGACTCTCCTCCAGCCAGCAGCCAAGTTTGGTCAAGATTGCAATAGGGATCTTGGAGTTATACCCTCTCTAATCCGGGCCCCCAGGAAACCCCCATTCGATACAGTTAGAGCCACCAGTTGATGTTGGCCCAGAGGACAAGGGGTGAACTCGAAGGCGGGCCGCCTCCCCTCTAGGGGGCGATGGATAGGGCCACTCACTGGTGGCACCCCCCATGTGCCTGCCCGCCAGGCCTCAGAGGAGTGCACCTTTATTCCCAGCGCAGACCAGAAGGCAGGTGATGTCCCCTCTCTTTCTTTTTCTATCTCTATCGTTTTCTACATACAGTTCTCTAACTATGTAACATTCTCTAACTGTAAACATACATTCTCTAATGTATGTACACACATTCTAGTGTATGTTCATTATACTTATACATTCTCAAATGTTTGTTTTTCTCTGTTTTTGATTTTCAATCCTTTTATCTATGGATGTGTCGTGCTCTGTTCAATTCAATATCTCTTTGTTGCATTCACATTCTGTTTCTAGTTCTAGAACAGTTGACATCTGTGTGCCCCTTTCTATCTGTTTCTCTGTATCTCCCTCTCACTGTCTATTTGTAACTTTCTTTCACTCTCTGTTTCTTTCTATGTGTTTCCACCACTATCTATCTGAATCTATATCTTTCTATGTATATAGAAAGGATGGGCGGTATATAAATTGAATAAATAAATAAATAAATATATCTGCCATTTCTTATTTATTTCTACCTCTCGCTGTCTTTTTCTCTCTTTCTATAACTATATCATTTCCTACAAACCTTTCTCAATCCTCATCTATATGTATGCTTGTGTGTTGATCTTTTTCTAATGATTTTGTTTCTTTCCATCTATCTGCCTGACTCTTAATCTATCTGTAGCGTTTGCATGTCATTTGGAGGGGGAGTGGCAAGATCCCCCAGCAATCGTGGGGCCTCACCCGAGGGTCCCACTGAGGAATAATATGGCAGCAGCCAACAGCACCCACCTTCCTGCCTTCGCAGAAAGGACGGGAGGGAGAGGAGATGACATTTGATGGGGAAGTGGGAAGTGGGAAGATCCACCAACATCCGTAAGGCCTCCTCCGAAGCTCCCACTGAGGTATTCTGTGGCGGCAGCCAACAGCACCCACCTTCCTGCCTTTGCGGAAAGGATGGGCAGGAGAGGAGATGTCATTTGGAGGGGTCGGAGTGCTCCAGAGAGGGACAGGTCAAAAGATGGTCTGTGAAGTCGGAAGATCCCAACAGCTGTGAGGCATCTCCAAAGGATCCAACTGAGGAACTCTGTGGCAGCAGTCAACAGCACCCGCCTTCTTGCCTTTGTGGAAAGGATGGAATAGGACAGGACCGGAGAGCTCATTGGGAGGGGACTGAGTGTTCTGGAGAGGGTGAGGTGAGAAGAGGGACCGTGTACTTGTGTGGGAGAGGAGGGCTGAGCCCAAGGCTTCCTGGCCACATTGCGCAGCAGGACCAGGATGGAGGGACCCCACATCCACCCTGAAGGAGTGCACAGACTGCTGTGGCAGAGACTTGTTGGCTCCCTCTGTATCACAGTGGAGGCTGTCACCAGCATCACTCACCTTCCTGCCTTCACGGAAAGGACATGACTGGTCATGGTGGCATTACCCATTCCCCCCTGCCCAGAGGGGACAGCCGCTGCAGTTGTCAGGGGCCACTGTGACGTACAATTTTATGTGCAACAGCAGTTGATCTGTCCCTCATGCCCAAAAGCTGAAGCATCATACAGCACCCTTCTGGCCTTCATGGAAAGGGTGTGAGGGCGAGGGACCCATTCCCCCCTGCTCAGAGGGGGCAGCAGATGCCCATGGAAAGAGGGATACCATGTGGTGCCACACTAACAGGAACAACAGCAGCAGAGCTGTTCCTCGTGGCATAAAGCAGCATCAGCTGGCAGCACAACACCTTCCTGTCTTCACGGAAAGGACATGACTGGCCGTGGTGGCAATACTCATTCACCCCTGCCCAGAGGAGACAGCCACTGCTGTTGGCAGGGGCCACCATGACATACAATTTTATGTGCAACAGTAGTTGATCTGTCCCTCATGGCCAAAATCCAAAGCATCATACAGCACCCACCTTCCGGCCTTCACGGAATGGGTGTGAGGGCGAGGGACCCATTCCCCCCTGCTCAGTGGGGGAAGCAGGTGCCCATGGAAAGGGGAGGGTACCGTGCAGTGCCACACTAACACCAGCAACAGCTCCTGAGCTGCCCTTCATGCCCAAAAGCAGCAGCAGCAGACCTCAACCACCTTCCTCCCTTCACGGAGAGGACACGTGACTGGTTGTGGGACCCATTCCCCCCATGCACAGAGAGGACAGCAGGTGCGCATGGACAGGGGTGCACCATGCAGCTCAAACCTGTCAGCTCAGAAAATGCATGTGAGCTGCCCCTCGTGGTCCAAAGTGGCAGCAGCAGACAGCACCCACCTTCTTGCCCTCACGGAAAGGGTGGGAGGGACACATTCCCTCCTGCTCAGAGGGGACACCAGATGCCATAGAAGGGGGGTGCCGGGTGGTGCCACTCTAACATCATCAACAGCAGCAGAGCTGTTCCTCATGGCCAAAAGCAGCATCAGCTTGCAGTACCACACCTTTTTGCCTTCGTGGAAAGGATGGGATGGGAAAGACAGGAGAGTTTGGGAAGTATCTGAGCAGATGCAGAGAGGGAGAGGTGTGAAGAGGGAACGGGAACTTGACAGGGAGAGGACGACCAAGAGGCCTCAAACAGCCACCATGTCAAATTGCGCAGGCTACTGTGGCAGAGACTTGTCCGCCCCTTCTGATTCGCAGTGGAGTCTGTCATCAACATCACTCACCTCCCCGCCTTCATGGACAGGAGATGAGTCGAGGGGCTCATTCCCACCATGCTCAGAGTGGACAGCAGGAGCCTAGGATAGTGGGCTCTGTGCTGTGCAACCATATGTGCCACAGCTCCGGAGCTGCCCTATGTGCCCCAAACCCAGAAAACATCCACATCTCTGCGCACCATGTCTCGCACTGACTCGTAGGGGGCAGGCACGACTCGACACCCAACGGTGCGCTGTGATGGCATGGAGAACCATGGGGAAAAGTGCTGGAGCAGCAGTTGGAAGCCCACACCCTCCATGACCGATAGGGGGAAGCCTTGCAGGGCAATCGTCTGCACCAGCACACAAATGCCCGCCTCCTGAACCCTTGACCTCACCCTTTTCAGAGGCACCACCCCGACCCCAATGGAACAACTTCACCCAGGGCGGCCTGCCTGATCCTTCCACTCCCACCAGCAGCACCCTCAGGGCAAGGCTTCTTGCTCGGGGTGCATTCTGGAGACCCTCCCTCCAATCCCAGATCAGATGAGCTTGTGGCCCTCTGTCTCCCCCCAAAGGATGTTTCGCTGGCCGAGGATGGAGACCACAGGTTCGGGTGGTGCTTCTTCAGGTGCCAAATCAGGGCCATTGATGACAGGTGCTTCGGGTCATTGCCCCTGCGCACCAGGCCATCACACACACAGCACCATTCCTCCAAGGATCCCTCGGCCTCCTCTTCCCCCAAAATTTTCAGGAGTTCCTCTTCTGCTGGCGGCAGGAGCTCTTCGGCCTTCTCCACAGCCCCAACTGGTGATTTCTTGGGAGCAGGAGGCTCTGCTGCTCCAGAGCCCTGCACAGCACTGCTTCCCATGGTGCAACCGGGACAATCTCTGCACTTCCCCCCACAACCACTCTTGTCCCCCACGCGAAGCCTCATAGTGCCAGCAAACAGCAATTGAGGAGAGGAAAGGCGATGACACTGTGAGCCCTCAGCCGATGTGCCCACTGAGCTTGGCTCCAGGACCTGGCAGCAGCCCTGGAACCAGAGAAGATAGATGCCTATCCCCAAAATCCAAGCTCAATTAAACTCTCTCTGTCTCTCTCCCCAAAGGCTAGCAAGTAGCAAGCAACAGCTCTGTCTCACTCCACTGTTCTCTGAAAGTGAAACCAGAACTGGGAGCGCAGTGCTTTTTATAAGCTGAGGTCCCATAGAGCAACGCTGGAAATCTGTGTTTGGCCGTCAGACCTGTCTATAAGGGTTTGCAGGGATGAGATTGGAGTGCCCATGTGCACTTAAATTTTATGGTTAACGTACTGGCTAAGTGCTGTAATAATAATAAAGAAAGAAAGAGTGCCCATGGCTACAGAACACCTGACCTCCCCTCCAAACTCGCATTTTAGAGGAACTTCTGAGACTGCCTGTGACCACAAAGTACAAAGTAAGCGCTTTTGGGGAGTATGTGTGAATGCTGAGTTTTCAGAGTGACTCAGCAAAACACACACAATAAGATGGCCAATGGGAGGAAAGACTGGCTGTGTGGAAATGGCCAGCTTTGTGTCCCCCCTTTCTGGTTGCCTTGCCCTCCTTTTGTGGCTGCCCCAGATTTACACCATGGTGGTGCCCATGGCTTGTAGTGATTTTATAGTAGCCTGGTTTGATCAGTGCCGCCTGAATCCTTTTACCTGGATTAAGTGGTTTTAATGTTTTTATTGTATTTATTGAAATATATATGCAGGTAAGTGGCGTGGCGATGGGGTGCTCTGCGGCACCAAGCATCGCCAATTTATTTATGTCACACGTGAAGAAGGAGATTATCTTAAACAACCTTAGAAACCCGTTCCATGAGCATATAATCATGTACAATCGCTACATAGATGACCTCATTATCATTCTGGGAGATGGCAGCAAGGCTGAACCATTTGGTAATGGATTAATACACTCCATCCGAATATCCAGTTTACTTGTGAAGTTGGTCTGCAGCACATCAGTTACCTGGACGTCACTATATTCATTACATCAGAGGGTACACTAGGGGTCAGACATTATAGGAAGGCGACTGATCGTAACACCTATTTACAATATGAATCCCACCATCCTGTGAGACTAAAGAACAACATCCCTGCAGTTCCTGCGCATCAAACGTAACTCGTCAGATCCGCAGGACTACTTGAGAGAAAGTGCGATACTGGCTGAACAATTTAGAGAAAGGGGTTATCCACCTAGAATTATAGAGCAAGCAGATCTTATACAGCACTTCTTGCACTTTACCAGTTGGATGTTTACCATCAGCTGGTTGGAGTATAAAAAACAGTGATGTATAATGAAATTGTAAACTTGATATTTAAATTGTAAACTTGTAAAGAGTCATTATTGGTCTGTAAAGAGTTGTTGATTATATTGATTATATGCATTTAATTATATGCATTTGTATGAATTTATTTTTGGTATTGAAAAATTGGTTCATTGATTGAATTTGTGTTGTGATTTTATAGTAGCCTGGTTTGATCAGTGCCGCCTGAATCCTTTTATCTGGATTAAGTGGTTTTAATGTTTTTATTGTATTTATTGAAATATTTTTGGAAGCTGCCCTGGGCCCGCTTGCAGGAGGGGTGGGGTATAAGTTGAATCAATCAATCAATCAATCAATCAATCAATCAATCAATCAATCAATCAATCAATCAATCAATCAATCAATCAATCAATCAATCAATTATCTGTTTTAAGCTATGCAATGCTGATATAATTTTCACCTACTGTTTTCTTTGCTTTCTTTTTTAAAATTTATTTTTGTTTTTTTCACTTTAGTAAATGGTTAAAAGGAAAAGAAAAGGGCAAGGAAACAGGGAAGAAAGAGAGAAAACTGAGAAAAAGAGAAGAACACAGGAAAGTAAACGTATCTATTATGGCCCGCTTACAACCCTGCTCAGTATAGCTTTGAACAACACATTTAAGTCCTTTTACATTCTTGGCAAGTTCACGTCTTTATGCTTATTTGTAATCCAATTATCAAACGGTGTCCAAGGTCTGGCAAATTCGTCTTCCATTTTCCCTTTTAATATCATTGTCAGTTTATCTACTCCCGCTGTTATCTACTGTTTTCTATAGTGGAAGCTGCGAAGTGGACAGTGAGAATATTTCTATGGGAAAGTGGGTAAAGTGACCTCAAGACCAAAAGAAACAGGAACTTCAGTTTCAGTGATTCCAGAGAAAAGCCACAACAGTTTCAGGGTTCATGATGTCACCTCCCTGGGTGGCTGGTGAGTGAGTTAGAGAATGATAAGGAAGCCTCAGTGTAGATTGCCTTGATTCTCTAATGTGATTCTATAAACATAGCATTTGTATTCAAAACTCAACTGGCTGTTTTCCTTTGTCTACTGGAAGGGGGAATGTGTGCAGCCTGGGCAGTGACATTGTTTCCTTGCCAATTGGATCCTTGCAAAATCAGACGCTCCCCGCCTATCAACACTGGAAATGTTTGGAAGAGGGAATGTGCATCTTGGGGGGTTTTTTTGCGGGGGAGGGGGTTGAGCAACACTACCTGGGCACTGGTCTATCTCTCCTACCCCATCAGGGCACTTGGAAGGTTGGTCACTGAGAGAAAAAAGGGCCACTGGGCAGTTGTGCAAGAGATCTGTTCAATCAAACAAACGTGATAAGATGGAATGC
Organism: Eublepharis macularius; assembly: GCF_028583425.1. Lineage (NCBI taxonomy): Eukaryota > Metazoa > Chordata > Lepidosauria > Squamata > Eublepharidae > Eublepharis > Eublepharis macularius. The sequence continues at coordinate 74,899,485 of NC_072797.1, forward strand.
AAGAACACATATACATCCTATTTTGCAGCAGAATGCTGAACATTCACCTTCTCAAAGCATTCTTTGGAGTCCATAAACACTGAACCCCATTGTTGTGCATGCTCGAACTCAGTGGGTTGATTGATTAGAAGGAAGACTGTGTTCTGTGCAATTTTGCTGCCATTAGCTGCAAAAACAGCTGCCGCAAAGAGCCTGGATGCCCTCTTTGCAAAGAATGGGTCTGAAAGATTTCCCCCTTATTGTGGGAATAAAACTACAAAGCGCAAGGAAAAATAGCAGCAATAGGCAACAATAGAATGCAAATATAATAAGTTATTGGCCCTATAGAAAAAGAAAAAAAGCATGAAGCAGGATTGTGGGTTAATGTTGCTGAACTGCACTCCTACTTGGGAGAGCCCCACTACCGCTTTCCCATCTGCCAACACTTACCTTCTACAGGTCTATTTGTGTGTGTGTGTTATTGTTCTTGAGTTAAAACTCAGTGAATCAATGATTTAGATTAGGAGGGGGACTAATGGTTGGTGCTGTTTTTGGTTAAGTGCAGAGCCTCGTTTCCCCACCCACTTGTAAAGAACAATGTGTATTTGCACATGTGTGGCCAATACATGTGCAATGGACCAAAACTCATGAAAATAAAATAAAATAAAAAAACACACAAGTGTATCAGTACTCCATGTTGTCTAATGTTAGTCCTAGAATTGATTATATTTTGATTATATTTTGCTCCAGTATTTTTTATACTCTGTCTTGGATCCTTGCTAATGCTATGTCTTTAAACTTGTATCTGTTTACCTTATAGTATTGTATTGAAATGTACTTGATACTGATTGTATTAACCTCATACTGTGTAATCTGCGAGTCTCAGTGAGAAAGGCAGGCTATAAATGATGTAAATAAATAAATACCCTCCATGCATCTGATGAAGAAAACTGTGATTCTTGAAAGCTTATGCTTCAGTAAAGTTGGTTAGTCTTAAAGGTGCTACTGGACTCTTTTCTATTTTGCTACTACAGACAAACACAGCTAACTCCACTGCATCTACTGCCTCTCAGGTACTTTTGGACAAGGAGGGGGGAGGGAAGTGGGTCATCACATCAGTTACTAATGATATATGAATGAAGACATGCAGCTGTGCCCTACAAATTGGATTTCTAAATCAGGATTTAATCCATCTATACATTCCAAGATTGGAGGGAGAAACTAACCCCAGCTGTCCTATGCGTCCACATTCACATGTTTCGGTAACCTGAGTTAGTTTTAAAACAAGATTTCTTTTTTGTCTTCTGCTCAAGAGGCAGATGTGGGTATGTTTGTGGGCATGGCACTAAACTGTGGTTTGATGTGATATCTGAATGCAGCCTAAGAAACCCCATCAGCAAGCCTCTAGAATGAAATAGTGAGGAACAAATATCTAAAAACTTTTTTCTCTAAGGGGCCATCTTTTGTTATGTCATACTTCTTTTTAACAATAAGAAAAAGAAATTATTTTCATGTACTGCCTGAATATGCCTCAGGTGTGTTAAAAAAGACATTCAAATATTAATACATTGAATTGATTGTATAGATGGCGCAATTAATAGATTCCCTACAGCATTTCATTGTTATTGTTATTGTTAGGTAAAACAAATAAGGAGTGATAATGAGAATACGTTCATATCTAATAGTACAATCCCAGGGAGAGTTACTGTAGTCTCAGAGCAGAACCACAAGTGACAAAAGGCACAGATTGGACGCTTGTCAGCTTCCCTCAAGTTTTGATGGGAAATGTAGGCAGCTTGGCGGAATGTTGGACAAGTGACAGTTGAAAAGTCCATTGGACAGCAGTCAGAGAGCCAAGCTGCGAGACCAGGATGCCTACATTTCCCATCAAAATTTGAGGGAAGCTGTCAAGTGTCCAATCTGTGCCTTTTGTCACTTGTGGTTCTGCTCTAAGTCCATTGATTAATGGGCTTAAACTGGAACAACTCTGCACAAGACTTCCCTGTAACAGTGCAGTTTTAAGCAACAGTTACACCTTGTAAGTCTATTGACTTCATCAGGCATGGAAGGGTTTTACTCTGTTTAGGATTACAGTGTCAGTCAACTACATTTAAAGAAAATATGGGTCTGTTTGTGTCTTTAAAAAAATACTGGATAAAAATAATTATCAAATAGCCATCCTGGGTCTCAGTGAGAAATGCAAACTATAAGTAAGCAAGCAAGCAAGCAAGCAAGTATCTAAAAGCAACATTGTAACACCTACAGATATGCTCGCCTTGAAGGAGTAACAATAAATCTAAAATAGGAAAGAAACTAATAAAGTTGTAAGTAAGCAAGATGCACGTTGAATCACATTTTAAGGCTACAGATCATTTATTTCTGATTATTAAAGGGAGCTATTTCCAATAAGTTACAAACTTCCCAAGTGTTTTCTATTCAGATAGATACAACCCAGGATGTATCTGTGGCGGATCGATGCTCTGTAGATTTAAGAATGTAACAGACTCTATGCAAAAGTTTTATTTCTATAACAAAGTACCAATCACAGGCCAAGTATTTGCAAACATATTAATGGAAACATTGCCAAATTAAACTTTTACATTAACGATTGTGTTAGCTAGGCTACAGATGGTGCAGACAATATACAAGGGTAATATACTGAATCATGTGCAGGTACGGTACTGCTTTCTTTACAGTGTTTCTGTCTTTTGTGTTCTGGTGGCCAGATATGTGTTTATGTGCTGTTAGCAAGCAGGGTCCCAGTATCAAGATGGCCATGAAAAGGACAAAAAAGAGGCAGCTAGCAACACCGTTATCAAGGTACAGATTTATACTTAACATGTCCTATTAGAGTTGTTCAGAACATCACATCTAGATTTGAAGTATATGGATCACTGTGTGCTGATTTATCTTGTTTGCCCACACAAAACTTCTCCACTATTAATCTCAAAAGTCTTTCAGTTCAAGCTTTAATATGGTTGTGTAAGTCTATAAGGCAATTTGACACATCATTCACTTCACCTGTACTCAAAGATGAGTTGACAGATTTTGTGTCTAAATGGGAAAGACTTAAAATCTTCCAGAAGAATACACATAGAAATTGGCATTAGAAGATTCTGACAGAGAAAACAAACATTGAAATGAAAGCATGCAATTGATTCATGAAGTACCCAGCTTCTGGTCTTAGAATTTTAGTTAAATACAATATTGGCAATATGTTTTCCTATGAAAACAGTTTCTCAATGCTTTTTAAAAAAAATCATATCACAAGACTGTTTAGAGACTTTTATATTGGTGACTAAATGGAACAATTCTGGCAAAGTTACATACTGAAAACATCGAATGTTGTTGTCACAGATATTGTAGCCAAACAAAGGCTTATATCATGTCTAGCATAACTGGAATGGCATTTGTGGAAGTGAAATTAAGTATCTCCTCCTCCCACTGCTGTCTTTGTGTTCCCAGTCACGCACTTGGGGTCAGTGAACTTCAGAAACAGTGGGGCTAAGTTTGTATCTCCAGTAGAGATGGGTGTGAACCGAAATACGAACCAAAGTTCATGACGAACCGGGCCGGTTCATGGTTCAAGAACCGGTGGTTCATCAGAGCCCATTTCTGACAAACCACCACGAACTTTAGGCTGGTTCATTTGGTTCGTCACTGCAGACAGCCTGGCACAGATCAACCGATTTCCTAAGCAACAGGGAATGGACATCCTGCAGACCTTCTGCTGACCCGGAAGTGGCCTTCCACTGGCCTGGAAGTGACCTTCTGCTGACCCAGAAGTGACAATTTGCTGACTCCAGATGTGATGTTTTCACAAACCAAATGAACCAGTTTGTGAAAGTTTGTGGTTCATGAAATGCAATGAACCATGAACCACATGGTTCATTTTTTTCCCAGTTTGTGCCCATCTCTAATCTCCAACATGAGGAAGAAATCAGCAAAAATCAGCAAAAGTGCAACTAACCAACTGAAAAGGCAGATTCTTGGCCAAAGTAAACACTTCTCTCATTTGCTAACCTCATTTGCTAACCCTAACAGCATGCATTAAAATAACCATTTACAACATTGCCCAAGCATGTGCCTACCTCTGAATAAATAATCTGTAACCATACATCTAATAAATAGCTAGTAACAGTGGTAGAGCCCTGACCTGGATAGCCCAAGTGAGCCTGATCTTGTCAGATCTCAGAAGCTAAGCAGAGTCAGCCTTGGTCAATAATTGGATGGGAGACCTCCAACGAAGGTTGAGAGGCAGGCAATGGCAAACCACTTCTGCTAGTCTCTTGCCATGAAAACCCCACCATGGTCATCATAATCCAGCTTTGACTTGACATCTCCACACACACAACAGTGGTGGAACTCCTTTATTGCACACAGTTGAGATCCATTGTTCACCTTGCATACAATTAAGTGGCAGATAGAAGTGATAAGAGTTCTGAATTTCAGAGAGCATAGGAAGTTATATTTTTCTGTATTCCATCACGTTTCCTTCACATAGTAGACCAGTTATATCTTTCTTCCCATTACATGGAAGGTTTATTTATTTATTTTTTTGCATGTGGAAGCTTTAAAAAAATGTTCTTCTCCACTTCAGTGTTATTACATAATTTCACGTAATATGCTGAAAAACTCCATTTGCCAGGTGCTAATAGCATGGAACCAACTGTACTATGACTCCTTCATTTGCTACTGGCATGATGTGAGCAACTAAGAATCACTGTGTGGTTCCTCCCTCCGACATCCTTACTCTTCTCAGAAACTGAAGAAACACTGCACTGCGGTGTGGGGTCCTCCCACATGTTCCAATAAGAAGCCATGGTGAAATGTCTCCCATCCACCCAATGTAAGGTAAGAAGGGAAAGATTTAATGTAGAGACTCACTAAGAGACATATAAATCTTGATTGTTCTTCCTGCTACTCCCTGCCACATTCCTTAGTATATCTTACAGTCAGATTCCAGAAGGGAAGCTACGATACTGTACCGCAGCCAAGACAGCACAGTGCCTTGTGGCATGTTAATAATTTTTTGTGAATAAAATTTTCTGAATGAGAGTCCACGTATCAAAGTATATGCTAAAAGAAACATGTTGGTATTTAAGTTGTCACAAGACTCTTTGGTGTTGTACCTTGCTGCTTAATATATATGAACAGAGAGACATAATAACAATAGTATTTGTGCATGGAAATAATAAAATCACAGCTGGGGAGGAAGCAACACTGCAACAGACGGTTTAACTTCTCATCAGTTTCACAGTAGTGCCACTTGCTGTGATACGCAGTGTCATTTTTGTGATCACAGTGGCTCAAAATTGACAGGAAACTTAACTGGCAGTGACAAGGCTTTTTCCTATGCTTTTCAGTGACTTTGTTTTATATTAGCTGAGAACATCCCTGGACAGAAAAGCAGCAAAAAAGGGACCCCAAAAGCCTTTTTTTAAAAATGGAAGGACTTGACTTTTATATGTTATCAGCAGAACTCTGGACAAAAAACTCCCCAACAAAACAAAACAGCAAAAAAAGGGACCTTGAAAGCTTTTTTAAAAAAACTGAAAGATTTGGGTTATATATATTATCAGCAGAACAACTGCAAGCCCTGCAGGATTCAGTAAGAGTTTTGTTTTCATTGTTTTTCTGATATTATAGTTACAAAGTTACAGGTCAAGAAGTCTTTCCTGTAGCTTCAGGAGCAAAATAGGACAGGACTCCTGTAGCTTTCCTCATCTCTACCTGATACATTATGCCTATTAAAATCCCCTCTTCTACACACTACTGCTATAAGTACAAATACTTTTCTCTCGTATGGGGTCCTGCAGTCTAACTTGTCTTTTTGTACTAATTTTAGTGAAGGCATAAGTAGAACTAATTTAGCTGCTCTGATTTCATTGGCCCTAGCCTTCCAAGAAACTTCTGGAAAAGGAGGAAACAAAAAGTGGGTGGAAAGTTGCTCAGCAAGTGGTTGAAGGCCACTATTACACCTTCCCTGGGAGCCCTTGATTAGTTTGTCATCCTAAACTCTGTTTTCCAGAGCCTGTCAAGTTTTATTCCTTTGCACCTTACATTGTCCTATAATTTCTTCTGAACATGGATGGGTTCAAATTCTATTTCTGAACTCCATAATTTCAAACTTTGCTGCCATTGCTATGCATGAGAATCTTCCCCATGAACGTCCTTATTACTTTCAATAGCTAAGAATGAACAAAGATATGCAATAATGTAACTGCTTCTGCTACCATTTAAATTAATAGGGAAGTCCATGCCCACATCTTGGTATAGGATAGGATTGACTTTGTCTGTCTGTCCCAGGTTACTTCGACTGGATATGCATCATCAACATTGCATTTGATTCTATGAAACTAACTGCTTCCACTTGTTCCTTGTGCTATTACTAGCCTTGATAGTATGTTCTTGTGTTGGGTTCAAAGATAGACTATAAATTCTGCTCATGTACAGTCTGTTTTGCTCACCATCAGGGATGGGTAAAAGTATTCTTGCATTCCCCAGGGTGATTGTTCTGGGAGACTTCAACATCCATGTAGATACTCTCTTATCTGGCCACGATTAGGAAAATATGAATTCCACATGTACCTCCCCTTTCAGGTTATGGGCCTCATAGGCAGTTCAGGGCAGTCACATTATACCACTTGTCTAGTCCCTAATTATCAGATAAAGATCCCCGACTCAAATCCATACAGGGTCCCTTCTCTCCTCTCCTGAAGGATTTCTCTCAACAGAGAGTCTGTTCCCTCAGTTCACTACCCCTCATGCAGCTGAATGCCCAGGGCTATTGCAATTAGGGAATTCAGTATTTATTTCCCTTATGTGCTGCCATCACTCTGACCTGGATAGCCCAGGTGAGATCTGATCTCGTCAGATCTCAGAAGCTAAGAAGGGTTGGCCTTGGTTAGTAATTGGATGGGAGGCCTCCAATGAAAACCAGGGTTGCAGAAGCAGGCAATGGCAAACCACCTCTGGTAGTCTCTTGCCATGGAAACCCCACCAGGTGTCGCCATAGGCCAACTCTGACTTGAGGGCATTTTTCACCACCATCAGATGCTGCCATCATTTAGTTTAGATATATTGGCTGTGGCCAGAAAAGTTGATGTTTGTGTGCATGTGCTTTTCTTGAGACATAAGGCATCTGGTCACTGGGGTTTAAACAGAGAAAAGGAGTTGCATTATTTATAACTTCAACAACATTCAGAAAATCCAAACAGAAATATATTATTTCTAATATCTAAACTTTGGATCCCAGTTCATTCCAACAGTCAATAATCACAAAAGATCAGTTCTCAGAAGTCAGCTCTATTCAGGCTGTCCCCTTTCTCAAGCACAGATAATCCTCCTGTCAGATAATCCTCCTCTCTTCCCCAACTGCCCTAATGGACTTCCACTGTCCCAAGCCTCAACATTCTGTTATCTCTCATTCCTGTTCCTCTGGAGAGGTGGAGATAGAACTGGTCCTGTCCATCACATAGGCATACTATGGAGTTAATATTTGTATTGAGCATGGATTTGGTAGTTTGCTACAGGGATATGCCATTGTCTGCTGAAGGCACAGGCAGTTGTGACTAAAGAATGTTAAGGATCCATTTGGATTCCAAGATACTTGGGATTAGGGGTGTGCAAGCCAAAAATTTTCGGCTATAGCCGAAAGTAGAGAGCCGAAAGAAAATTCTCTATCGTTAAAGCTGAAAGCCGAAACAAGAATCTCTTTCGGGATTCGGGATTCGGGATTCTTTCGGCATTATTTCGGCATTCTTTCGGCTTTTTTCTATGGGAAAATGCCTCCGTCTTCCAGGACGCCTGGAGGAGGCATTTTCCCACCGAATAAGCCCAAAATTGGTGGGGACCTTCCTCTAACCCTTCTCTAACAACCACCCAAGATTCAGACAGATTGGACTTTGGGGGGCCATGTTATGGAAACATACACAGCAGGGGGGGGGGACACCAAAGGGCATGGAAGCAGTATCTTACACAAAAATAACACAACTCACTTCACATTAAAGAATCACCCCAAAAAATTGCTGTCAAAAGCACTTTATTTCTGTAACTGCTTTAGGTTACACAGTAGGAAGGCACCACAGAGCAGGAAAGCAGTGTACTACACAAAAATAACACAACTCACTTCACATCAGAGAATCACACAAACACAATTGCTGTCAAAAACGGTGAAGTGGGTTGTATTATTTTTTGTAGTACATTGCTATCATGCCCTTTTGTGCCCTCCTACTGTGTAACCTAAAGCTGTTCAAGAAATAAAGTGTTTTTGCCAGGAATTGTGTTTTTGTGATTCTCTGATGTTAAATGAGTTGTGTTATTTTTGTGTAAGATACTGCTTCCATGCCCTTTGGTGTTCCCCCCCTGCTGTGTAGCCTAAAGCTGTTCAAGAAATAAAGTGTTTTTGCCAGGAATTGTGTTTTTGTGATTCTCTGATGTTAAGTGAGTTGTGTTATTTTTGTGTAAGATACTGCTGCCATGCCCTTTGGTGTTCCCCCCCTGCTGTGTAGCCTAAAGCTGTTCAAGAAATAAAGTGTTTTTGACAGGAATCGTGCTTTGTGATTCTCTGATGTTAAGTGAGTTGTGTTATTTTTCTGTGTGGGGGACTGCTGGTGTTATGTGTCATAATGCTTTGCCTACTTGTACTTTGGAAGGGAGAAAATAATTTTTAAAAAACTTTATTTTGTGTTGTTCTTGTTTTATTCTTTGTTGTGCAGTTGGTTCCCATCATAGGGAACAATGGGGCTGGCTGGCCAGCCATCTCTGTAGGTGGTGGGGGAATTTGAGGGAGGGTGTCTGTGGTTCAGGTGCTCTTTCACAGGGACCAGCTGGCACTCAGAAGTGTGCCCACCATTGTGGCACCCCTGGGCTGTGCAGAATTGCCCAGGGAAAGAGAGTTTAGAAGTTCCCAGCATAGGGAACAAAGGGAGAGGGCTGGCCTTTGCCAGCCTGTTCCTGGGGTTATGGGTGTGGGGCAGGTGGGGGTGGATTTGGGTCTGTGAGGGGCTAATGTGGGGATTTGGGTCTGTGTGTGGCAGCTGGGGGGAATTGGGTTTTTGTGGAGCTGTAAGGGGTGGAATTTAGGGGCTGAGAGGACCTACTTGGGGAGGCCATGAAATGGCCCCCCCAAGTGGGAGCAGGCTGAGCCTTGGTGGGGGGTGGGAGGAGGGGTGGGAGAAGGGCCCCAGAGGGTTGGGGGGCATTTTGCATGCAAAATGCCACCCCTGGCAACACAAGCCTCCCCCAGCTGTCAGTGGTAGAGATTAGAGCACCTACTTGGGGAGGCCATGAAATGGCCCCCCCAAGTGGGAGCAGGCTGAGCCTTGGTGGGGGGTGGGAGGAGGGGTGGGAGAAGGGCCCCTGAGGGTAAGGGGGCATTTTGCATGCAAAATGCCACCCCTGGCAAAGGAAGCCTGCTTCTTCATTTTTTCCCCATAGGAAATAATGAAGAAGATGCTCCTTTATGGGAGGATGGGGGGACCTGCTTTGGGGGGCCATAACATGGCCCCCCAAAGTCCAATCTGTCTGAATCTTGGGTGGTTGTTAGAGAAGGGTTAGAGGAAGGTCCCCACCAATTTTGGGCTTATTCGGTGGGAAGATGCCTCCCCCAGACGTCCGGGAAGACGGAGGCATTTTCCCATTGAAAAGCCGAATGAAAGACGAAAGAATCCCGAAACGTTTCGGCTTTTTTCTTTCGGCTACCCGAAACGTTTCGGGATTCCCCGAAACGTTTCGGCATTCCCTGAAAGAAGCCGAAACACTTTTGTTTCGGCATTCTTTCGGCATTCTGAATGCCGAAACGCACATCCCTACTTGGGATGTTTCTGATAGACCTCTGGTGCTGGCCTCTTCACTCATATTACATCGGCCTTAGGGATATTGCATTGCTTCTTGATTGTTTCCAGGTTTCATTCAAAATACTGGTGTTTACCCTTTAAAGACTTCCATGGCCTATGGTTCAAGCAGTTCCAGGGCCACTTTTCCTAGCATGCTGCCATGTGGCAAATGTGTTCCTGTGACCAAAGTTCAGCCCTCTTGAAGGAGTTGTGTAAAGTTTCTGCCCGTCTCATGAGGCAGTGCACACATTACTTTATTAAAATGCAGAAAACCCAAGCAGAACTATTTAAGAATACCTTTAATTGATAGTTAAATTAACACAGCTTATGCTTGGAAAATGTGGGTTGTCTGTGACTTGATTGTTAAGTGTTTTTACAGTTACTGTTATTTTAAATATATAAGTGGTTCATGGAGAAGGCGAGGTAAATATATACTCACAGGAGCTCCATATGTTCATTAGACTTTAGTGACTGTGCATAGGATTGCCTTGTTAGAATTGGGAATGCCTATATTATAACTGTTGATATATCCAAATAATCAGAACATAAGAAACTATTTTTTCTCAATATCTAAAGTACTAAGAAATTAAATGACCACTAAAGAGAAATTAAGAAAAAATAGTGATAGGAGTAAGAAAAAGAAGAAAGAAGGATAACAGTTTGTAGAGCTTAAGCTCTAGTGGAATATTAATTTGTCTTGTTTGGTTTTCATTTTACAATATTTTTCATTCCATTATAACTTTATGTAATTCATGCAGGAAAACTTAGCATATAAGCCCCAAGCAGAGACAGCCAATTAAGTACTTTAAAAACAAAGTTAATTACATAGATGGCAATTCAGGTGCTGTAAAATCAAGATTAGACCATGTTAATAACACAAATTAGAACTGGAATGCTAAAGCAAGTTTGAGGATCGTTATGCTTTCTTGTGCATTTTACAGTTATAATGTAATACTTGAATAATGTGTGATGAATGGTATAGGATTATTTCATTAAATTCTATGTCTAAAACTTTTTTAAAAACAGTCTAATTGCCCTGAACCCTGCCGCCCCCCAATAACTAATAAGTTCCTGGCAGAGTAGCAAACTCTTGCTTACAAATTGGTTCCTTGCTTGTTCGTTGCACACTTCATACTTCTATATGATTTGCTCCCAGGAGGCAACGGCATATGTTGTGAAGACTTCTTTGTGCTCATCACTCTTTTGTAAAATGAATTCCAATTTCTTTTTAATCTTTCAGTCAAAATAGATTCTTTCATAATAGCTCTATTCATGTTTTATGTAAAAATATGAAATCTGTGGGGCTATATTTAAAGCTATACAGAAGCATAGCAGAATCACCAATTGAGAAAAACAAAAGATTGAAATAAGTGGCTGAAGAAAAAATGTTCTGAAAGTACATCCATTTCAATTTTGGAGACGAAATAAATGATCCTTAGGCAGAGAAATGTCCCCCCCCCCACCATACACAAACGAAAAATTGTTAGATGTTCAAAAGCTCTTTGAAGCAGCGATTATTTCCTCTGTTTGGCACTGCTGTTGCACTACTGTTTTCTTAATTAGGTCTGCTTCCAGTAAAAATCCTAGTCAGCAAGTGATCATGTATTGAATTTGATGACATCACAATATTATCTAATATAAATCAGATTTGGCTATATGCTGACATCACTGAGAGGAAAAAGTATTCACATTAGAGAAAGGATGTGATGCAATTATGAGAAAAGAAAAAAAACCCTGTCCATCTGTTTTACCGCTAACTTTATCTATGTTTAATTTTCAGGTCTGACATCTTTTGGGGTGGACCGTAATTCTACTAGATTAATAGTGCAATCCTAAGAAAACTCTCCTGGGAGTAAGTCCCATTAAACAAACCTGAGTAGAAATTCATGGAAACCTAAACCCATGAAATCAATGGGTTTAGACTGGAGTAACTTTGCTTAGGTTTGCACTGTTATTGATATAGAAATCAGACATGTAGGGGTGTGCACCCGAAAAAGATTTGAGTTTCCCGCTTCAGGTTTACCCGAAGCAGGAAAACAATTTGGGTGTTTAAATCATTTCGGTAAGCTCCATAAAGATTCAGGAACCCAAATCGGAAACCTGAAGCGCACATCCCTAGAGTAATGTATTTCGTTTGAAGAGTTGAGACGTAAAATTGGTAACATGCATGTTTATATAAACTCTTGCCTACAATGGACTCAAACCTCCAGATACTTTACCAGCATATCTAAAGTCCATGATGATACCTCAATACCAAGATATTTTCTTGGCTGCTTGATTGAATGCTGTATTAACTCCAGAAATTTAAGGTCACTTTTTGAAAATTCCGTTTTCAGAACATGTTTCTGTAATATAGGGAAGATAGGCACCTTGGCTCACCTAGTAACTGAACGCCCAAATTTCAGTGAGGAGAGACAAAAATGGATTACGTTGATACTTGAGAATAATGAGCTCACAAATATTAATCAGAGCCTTTCTTTTCTTTTACAAGATATGGACCCATACATTACCATGTCATTGGCATCCTACCTTTTAGTAATCCAGCCTAAAATTAGGAAATTTTTGTGTTTTGAGTGAGATACTTTTATCACTATTATTGGCAATAGTAGTTTTATTATTCTGGTCTTTGTTTGTTAACGCGGGATCAGGCTTAAGGCTATGGCCAAAACAGTTGTACCAGGAAAGGGAAGGAAAGGATATAAACTTTAAATTGAAAGAACAACAGCTGCACAACTCTTTTATGAAGCTGGAAGATTATGTGAATAGAAAGAGGAAAATGAGGTGTCTTTTGGTCTGTTATTACCGCTGTTGGAAATAAAAACAATTCCAAAACCTAATTTCTTTAAGAAATGTGAGGAAATGTTGAATTGTTCTGTAAACAATGTTGAGTAGAATACAATTTTTGCCTTGGATTTGGCAAATGCTGTCAGCTTTAATTTGAAAGAAAATTTCTATAGAATCATCTATCAGGAGTGTTTATTATTTAACTCCTCATAGATCAAATGAAATTTTTAACACTAGTCATTAAAACAGTGGAAATATGGAATGGCATCAGCAGATTTTATGCTTATATGGTGGTTATGCCCTGTTATCCAAAAAATTGTGGTTGAAAGTCATTGGGCAAATTAATTCAATGCTGGGTATTAGAATCCCAATAAATTCCCAAACTATTGTATTGGGCTATTTGCATTTCATGTTGTAAGAAAGAAAAATAATTTTAAAGCCTTTGACCGCTGCTAGAATGATAGGATGAGATAATTCTGAAAATTACCCCTTTGAGTTCTGTTTAGTTGAGGGTGGACAATATATATATATATATTTGACCTAGTTACAGCTTTATTGATTGTCAGTTAAGCTATCTTTTGTATTGTATTTGTGTATTTCATATGTAAAGAAGTTAACATTTAGCACAGATGATCCGATTGCAGCCTGTATGGGCATTTTTAGAGGACACATGGAGAGTTACGTTACATATAAGACATAAGATGTAAAAAGAGCCCAAATAGTCCACCATCTTCTTTCGTACAGCAACCAACTAGTCCTGGAGGGCCAGCAAACAGGGCATAGAGGCCAACCCTTCCACTGATGTTGCCTCCTATTACTCGTATGTACAGACGTACTGCCTCTGAAAATAAGGTCTATTACACACCATGGCTTATAGCCATTGATGGATCTATCCTTCATGAAGTTGGTTCTTCTCTTTTTAATGCCATCTATACTCATGGTCATCACTAACTCAACTGGTCATAAGATAAATTCTTTTAATTCCTCTCTACCCAATTTCTTCCTGAAATCCAACAATCCTTTCCTTTTCTTTTTTTTAGGAACTTAGAATAAATTCTGCTTTGCTTAAATTTGAAGAGAGGAGGAGGAAGTCAATGCTTTTAAAATTTGAAAATTTCACTCTGTAGATGCTCAGTAGCAGGCCATGTCTACCCAAACATTTCTACCCTCCTGCTAGAGCACTATCTGGTGGCATGTAACATAATACAACTGCAAGGGCTGAAATTAGAAAAGTATGCATTGATTTATCTTCAAAGAGAAATGAAATATAAATCTCTCTCTTAAAACAGAAAAAAATGAATTTTGGAAAAAGCAATTCCCCATCCTATTACCACCCTATTTAATAAATTTATTTCACATTTCACTTACGAGCTTTAACATGGTCATGTAAGATATTATATGCAAGTATATTTACAGTGAAATCCTGAGCAGAGTTATATCCTTTTAAGTTTATTGAAATCAATAAGTTTAGAAGGGTGTTACTGTCAGAGTTCAAATGTATGTATGCAACCAAAGAGACTCCATATTAATTCTTTCAGTATTCTAAGTGCTTTGTTCACAGGTGCCAGGATGTTCCCAACAGCTATCTCACAGAAGAGGATTGTTTTGGCTATCGCTTCTCCAGCCTTGGGAAACTTTCACTTTCTCAGCTTCAAAGAGATTGTTTTGAGAACTATGGGGGGAGGTTGGGTCTGCTGGGTTTTGATACTTTGTACCTTATGCTTTGCCTGTCATTCGTAACAATACACGTGTACCCGTCTGGATATTGTATCTGGGCCAGTGGACTATAATGAATTCTATCTTCAGTAAACTTTTTGAAAACAACGGACTTTGTCTGATTGCAGAAGGTAGTCTGGAGTAGAGACATTATCTAGCCACAGTTCTGACATTTTGTTACGAATCACAATTTTCCAATGCCTAAGCCGGAGAAGACGGATTCCAAAGTTGTGCCCGACAGGGACCCTTTGTTCGATCCATATGCCTCCCCCGGCTCTCAAGGACTGGAACCTCAAGGACCCGTTCAAAGAGGAACAGGGTCCTCTGTTACTACAATCTACACCCTCGCGCCCAGTAGGACAGATACTCAGCCTACAGCAGCCGCTGACCCGCTGATTTCCTTGCCGATGCCAACGCAGTGGGGATCGAGGCCAAGGGATGCGAGGGAGAGCAGAGCAAGTACAGTGTACGTGCAAGCCCCGATGGAAGGCCGACGGAGTCTCGAGGTGATTGCAGAGCACTCCAGTAGTCAACCTTGGTATTATTGGAATCAAGAGTCTGACCAGCTGGAATGGGATCGTAGAGCCTCAGAGAGCACCCACACTTGGGAAACGTTGCGCCATGATGTGATGAGCTGGGATTATGCAGAGGTCATTCCATGGATGGGGCAGCAAGATTCGAATGAACATGCATGGATACAATTACAAAGCCGAACCATAGCTGTGGATGCTGGAATTTCGGCGGTTACAGGATTGGCGAAAGGAATCCTGGCGGGAAGATAGCAAGAAGAGCAAGGTGCGGGGACCCAAGGCATGGGAGAGATAAAACCTTGGCCCGGAGCAACCTGTGCGGATTACTATACGGAATATGGTGAGGCCCCGCAAGAACCCGGCGGAAATCCTGACCAGGGCGCGGGAACTGAAACCACCATAGAAGACTCGAGCTGGGTGCGAGTTTTAGAAGAGAGACTGACGAGTATGGAGGAAAGTTTGGCCCATGCCGTCCACTTACTCTCCGTCTTAGTGGTTGGGGGAACAGAAGGGAATCAAGCAGTCCCTGCAGGTTCACAGACTATTAGTCAAAGTCTGGCCACTCTGCAGAAAATCATTCCTCAGGCAGAGACGGTGGACACCAACCCACCGCTTCCAACCCCGGATGATCCAAATGAACAGCCACCCAATCCCATTCCGAGTCAAGAAAAAAAAGAAGAAGGAGGAGGAGGAGGAGGAGGAGGAGGAGGAGGAGAAGAAGAGTGTGAGGACGATAAAGTAGAGGAGCAACCCCTGGAGCAGCCTCCTACAACCTCATCCCAGCCTGGGGGTACTCCGCAGCATCCGCCTCGAGGGACCCCGATACTCATGCCAACCACGAGTCAGCCTCAGGGGCCACCACTCGACACACCAATAACAGTCCCGCTGCAAATAGTACCGATAATTCGGACAGGAGACCGACCATTCCTGCTGAGACTTGTGGCTCCGATACCAAGAGGCACCACTCCTCGGCAAACCCTGACGCCAGGACCGAGAATAACTCCTCTGCCTATTCAGCCAATACCGGGGGGAACTCCTCGACTACCTCCTCCACAGTGACTCCCAACCCCGAGGGGTCTGCTACCGAGACAGCCGATGCCTAGAGGACCTCCTCCACCGCTACAGCCAGGACCTAGGGGCCCCCCTCCACCACTACAACCAGTGCCGAGAGGGCCTCCCCCGTTGCAACCTCAACCAGGGCCCCATTATCCTCCGCCGCAGCCCCAACCGGCACCAATTGACTATTACCCGCAACCAGCACCGGTCGCCCGAGCCCAGGAACTGCCGATGGGGTGGGTGAAACTGGAAGCCACGTTTGATGGGGATCCCTCCAAACTAGGGTTCTTCCTAGTCCAAGCCTTACAATTCTTTAACCGTTGGGGACATTTGTTTGGAGACGAAGCCAGCCAAATTGAACACTTGGGATCTCGTCTGCAAGGAAAGGCGGTGGATTGGTATGTAGGCCTTTATGATGTAGGGGCCCCCGAGTTAAATACTCTTCAATGGCTAGTAGATGCGCTACGAGCCCAATACGAAGATCCTCTAGAGGAAACAAGAGCTAGGACTCAATTGCAGTCCATTAGGCAAGGCAGCATGTCGGCTAGAGACTATGTTACAAAATTCCGACAGCTAGCCACCAAATGCCCAAGGTGTGAGGAGTCCACCAAAATAATTCTGTTCAAACAAGGCATGAATCCCAAATTGTTGGACCGAGCCCTCATGCAAGATAATCCCCCCACCCTCTTGGGGTGGATCCAGTTAACTTGTGAAGTAGAAAATCGCATACATGAAGTGCGTTTAGTCGAGCAACAGCAAAACACTGGACAAAGGCACTCTCAGTACTGGTAAGAGGAAGTAGGGGTGCTGGATATGCTACCAGAGGAGGGAGGGATGCTAGATGGCAACAAGGATTGTGCCTGCAGTGTGGCCAAAGCGGTCACTTTGCCACGCAATGTCTGTACCGGCCTGTGCAAAGAACTTCGTTCCAATTAAGGCATCCAGCCCCCGCAGCTCTACCTGCGCCAACCCGCCCGACACCAGCTCCAAGAGCAACAAGGGGCAGAGGGACTTCTCGTAGAAATCCTCCCGAGAGAGGGTTAGAGTTGGAAGAAATTATGGACTATGATTCAACAGCTCTAATCGGGGAGGAAAACCCGGAGAGTCTGGCCTCGGGAAACGAAATGGATCTGTCGTAAAAGGACCCAAACGGCAGATCAAAGATCAGTCAGTTCCTACCCTGAACAGACCTCATGGGTCCATACTCTTCATACCAGTAACCTTGGTTAATCCAGAAAGAAAAATGCATGTTCGCGTTCAAGCTCTCATAGATTCGAGCTGTTCTAGAGACATTATTGCACCGGCCCTAGTAAATGGATTAGTACTCCCCATTAAAGAGCTGGAAACTCCAGTCATTTTTGAACAAATGGATGGCACTAACATGAATCTTGTCACTACTGAAACCGTGCCAGTCATCACAGGCATGGGACAGCATTGGGAGACAAGATTGTTCGTAATTAGTGCCACCGCCAAATATCCGTTAATTCTAGGGAGCAGATGGTTGTGGGATCACAACCCCTACATAGACTGGGCAGTTGGGAGTATCACTTTCTCCCATGATACTTGTAAAAATCACCGTTGGAACCAAAATTGGGGTAACAACTCTACTCTCATTGAGCACGCCCTTCTAACTCAAGAAGAAATCAACCAAATACCCAAACAGTACCGAGCTTACACCCAAGCCTTCACTGAAGAAGAAGCCAACTCTTTACCTTCCCACAGGAGGATGGACTGTGCCGTGGAAATATTACCGGGTGCTTGAAAGTATATTACAATAAGCATAATAAGTTTGAAATAAGTAGAGGGAGAATAGATAAGGGGTTGGAAAACTGTTGGAAGTCAACAAAAGGGGAGGGGAAGGGAGGGGGTTAGAATTGGAAAATTTAAGGGAATGTGATTGTAATAAATTTTATATGTGTCTAATCCAATAAAATTTTTTATAAAAAAAGAAATATTACCGGGTGCGTCCTTGCCCAAAGGCAGACTGTATCCCATGAGCCCCAACGAAAGGGAAGAACTCCATAAATTCATTGACACCAATCTTCAAAGAGGATTTATCCGACCCGCTAATAGCCTGCATGCGGCTCCAGTACTCTTCGTTAAGAAGAAAGATGGGGGACTAAGACTTTGCACAGACTTTAGAGGACTAAATGCAGTATCCTCCAGCAACGCCTACCCCATCCCACTCATCCGAGATTTACTCAACGTCGTGGCGCAAGGTAAGATCTTTACCAAATTAGATTTAAAAGATGCTTACTTCCACGTTCGTATCAGAGCAGGTGATGAATGGAAAACTGCTTTTAATACGCCCCTCAGCCAGTATGAGTATTTGGTTATGCCGTTCGGCTTGGCCGGGGCCCCTTCAGTTTTTATGTCCATGATCAATGAAGTATTGCATGAATTCTTATACAAAGGAGTAGTAGTGTACCTAGATGATGTTTTAATTTATTCAGAATCTGAAGAAGAACATGTAGAGCTTGTGAAGAAAGTTTTGACTACTCTAATGTGTAACAAATTACCCATTAAACTGTCTAAATGTGAATTTCACAAAACAGAACTCACTTATCTGGGATACTGTATCTCTAAAGATGGTCTAAAAATGGACCCGAGCAAAGTGCAAGCTGTACAAATTTGGCAAACACCTACCACACGCAAAGAATTACAATCCTTCTTGGGTTTTGCCAACTTCTATAGAGAATTTATAGCGAACTTTGCTCAAATAACACTCCCCCTAACCGAACTGTTAAAAACCAAAGACAAGGGGGACCAAGCCAAGAAACCAAGTGCCAAATTGTCCTGGATGCCAGAATGCCAAGCGGCGTTCAATCACCTTAAAACTCAGTTCGTTTCTGAACCCGTCCTTCAACACCCCGATGAAAATCGCCCCTTCATAGTACAGGTTGATGCCAGCGACACTGCGATTGGAGGCGTCCTCTTGCAGAGGGGGAAGGACGGTAAACTTAAACCTTGTGCCTTCCTATCTCGAAAATTTTCTGAAGCTGAAAGAAATTGGAATGTTTGGGAGAAGGAGGCTTTCGCTGTAAAAGCAGCACTTGCCACCTGGAGGCACTGGCTAGAAGGGGCCCATCATCCTTTTGAAGTGTGGACAGACCACAAAAATTTAGAAGCCTTACGCAGTCCCAGAAGACTGAATGCTAAACAACTGCGTTGGGCGGAATACTTCTCTAAATTCAATTTCACGTTAAATTTTTTACCTGGCAAAACTAACTTTCTTGCCGATGCTCTGTCGCGCATGCCCCAACACAAGAGCAAGAGGGAGGAGACGATAGACACCGTCTTTTTGCCTACGCAATTAGGGGGAGTGGCGACAACGCACAGTCGCGCAACCCAACCTCCCCAACCCGACCAGAGGTGGAGACTAAAACTGAAAGCTGAAGTGAAGAAGGAGGGGGGAACGTACCCAAAGAAAAATTACAACAATCTGAACAAGGAGAATGGCTTTGGGGAGACCGCTTCTACGTACCCAGCAGTCTAAGGAAAGAAGTATTACAACGCTGTCACGACACCCCTACGGCTGGACACTATGGGTACTTAAAAACACTCCATTTAGTACAACGGCAATTTTGGTGGCCGGGCATGCGCAAAGACATTTCTCAGTATGTAGCGTCATGTCCCATTTGTCTTAGTGCCAAATCCCGCAAGGGCAAACCGCCGGGACTGTTGCAACCTTTAGAAACGCCAAACAGACCATGGGAAGCCATATCCATGGATTTTATCACTGACCTACCCCCCTCCAAGGGTCACAATTGTATTTTGGTGGTCGTGGATTTATTTTCCAAACAAGCTCATTTTATACCTTGCACCACTATTCCTTCGGCTCGAAAACTGGCAGATATCTTTCTAAAACACATTGTAAAACTGCATCCTTTTCCATCAAAGGTGATTTTGGATCGCGGCGGGCAATTCGTTGCCAACTTCTGGCGGGAGCTTTTACAAATTATGGGAATTGAACAAGGTTTAAGTTCAAGTCATCATCCTCAAACCGACGGTCAGTCCGAAAAAACTAATCAAATCTTGGAACAATTCCTCCGCTGTTATATCAATTTCCAACAGGACAACTGGGTTGATTTGCTTCCCCTAGCAGAATTCTCGTATAATAACAGTGTGCATGCCTCCACCGGAGAAACTCCCTTTAAAGTCGTTTATGGCTTCCACTTCAAACCCTTCCTGTTTGAAGCGCTTCCCCCTCCTACTTCAGCAACCAAAGACGTCTCAGACTGGTGGGGGGAAGCTGCTCAACAATGGACCCTAATTAAAAAGCATCTAGACAAAGACAAACAGGATTACAAAAAATACGCCGACCGCCATCGTGTGGCCGAATGGGAATTACAACCAGGAGATCTCGTTTACCTCTCCACAAAAAACTTAAAAGTCACTCAAACAAGCCGCAAACTTGCTTTAAAATTTCTGGGACCCTTTCCTGTTCGTAAAGTAATCAACAAGGTGACTGTTGCCTTAGATTTACCAAAGAACTTGCGCCATGTGCATGATACCTTCCATGTCAGTCTCTTAAAGAGGGCCCCACCAGCAGACCAATGGCACACTCGAGCCCCTCCTATCCCAACCTTGATCAATGATCAAACCCATTATGAAGTACAACAAATTCTGGACTCTAAGCTTAAACGAAATCAACTGTTTTATCTTATCAGATGGAAAGACTTTGACTCTGGGTTTGATGAATGGGTGCACTCTGTACATGTTCATGCTCCTAGGTTAATCAAAGTATTTCATACTCATTATCCACATAAGCCTGGGGGGGGCGTCTTAGAGGGGGCAGAATGTCAGAGTTCAAATGTATGTATGCAACCAAAGAGACTCCATATTAATTCTTTCAGTATTCTAAGTGCTTTGTTCACAGTTGCCAGGATGTTCCCAACAGCTATCTCACAGAAGAGGATTGTTTTGGCTATCGCTTCTCCAGCCTTGGGAAACTTTCGCTTTCTCAGCTTCAAAGAGATTGTTTTGAGAACTATGGGGGGAGGTTGGGTCTGCTGGGTTTTGATACTTTGTACTTTATGCTTTGCCTGTCATTCGTAACAATACACGTGTACCCGTCTGGATATTGTATCTGGGCCAGTGGACTATAATGAATTCTATCTTCAGTAAACTTTTTGAAAACAACGGACTTTGTCTGATTGCAGAAGGTAGTCTGGAGTAGAGACATTATCTAGCCACAGTTCTGACAGTTACTCTGTTTAGAATTGCTTTGTTAATAAATGTGTACTTTCCTCTTATAAAGACATCTCATTCAACATTGAAATGATACAATATTTCTGTTTTTAGTAGTCCACATAGCTTACTATGAAGGTGGGGTAATAATTGGCTACTGACTTTTCATTCCACATGGACATGCCAAGCTTCGCCCCTGCACAAGGTGCTTACTGTGGGCTTGGATTCATATGAATCTTTATTTCTGTGCAGATTTACCTTTAGAACTAGTATAAGTAACAAATAAAGAAATATCTAGAATAGAAAATTCAAAGGAAGTCTGAGGAAACAACATGATTGAGGAAGAAAATCAAGACGTGTGATGTGTATGATGCCTCCTTTTAACCATAACTTTCACTTAGGAAATTGTCAGTAATTTGTTCATAATACCCTATTTCTCAAATCAGTTAAGTTACAGTGCTGGTACATAAGAAGATATATAATAGTGATGTACACTGAGAATATTTTCCATACAGTTTTGAATCTGGGGTTTCTGAACGAACTTTGTTCTATTATTGTTTTGTTTTGAGTGGGCCATTGCTAGTTCACCTTGAATCCATTTGTTTTTTTTCCCATTATCATGCATTTTAGCCCATTGCACACAGAAGTTGAGTATTGGCTGTTCATGCACAAACACATGCTGTTCTTTTCAAGTGGGGATTGGTGAAATGAGGCTCCAGGGCAGCTGGGTTTGCACTTAACAACACGAAATTGGCACAGAACACAGTCCTCTCTCTCAACCATCAGCCCACCAAATATTTCCTTAAGTACACTGCCCACACAAACAACAAAGGAGCTTAACAAAGGTGAGTGTCAGTTGCATACTATTGTGGGGAATTGGTTGGCAAAATAATAGCAGTGTGGTGGCAGCGGGGTGACAGAAGAGTGCTCTAACTAGCAGAGAGCCACAACAGTATTAAATAAATAAATAAATAAATCTTTCATTTGCTGCTGTTGTTTCCTTGTGCTTTACAGTTTTGTTCCCACAATGAGGGGTGGCTGTTAATGACTCCTTTCTTTTGAGCTCAGTCAGCATTCCTCTGAAAAATGGGCTGTTCTCACAATCACCACCTATCTCCTCCATTGCTGAAGTGCAGACAGGCAGGTGGCATAAACCTCCCCACACAAACAGATCTCTGTTTTGCTGTACAGGCAAGCAAGGGTAGAGTAGGCCAATGGCTTGCAAACTATGTGGAGAATTAGTTTTTTTCAAGTTTTGGGGTTTTTTTGGCAGGGGGACTGGATAGGGGGGTTGGAGAAACCTGAAGAAAAATTACATTAGTTGATGTGTAACTGTGAACTAGATGAGGTTTAAATGGGGAACATATTTTCAAGTTACACTGAAAGAGTGCACCCCAAAAGACAACAATTTAGTCTTCCGGGGCTTTTATCAAATTCAGTTGATTTAACACACTACTTTCATCTCTTCCAGTAGTACTTTACATCACAGTGACCAAATATCCTGATTGGGGTGAGGGAGATAGGCCAGTGCTATAGTGTTGCCTCTGAGCCCCTGCAGTTCTTTGACAGTTTTTAATGTTATATGTTTTTGACAAAAGAGTAGACCACAATTTTGCATACCTTCATCCTTTGCTTTGATTGGGTCCTTAATCTGTTCCTCTTGACTTAATGACATGGCCATAATATATTGTTTTATGCCATACCCAAAATGTGATACAGTGCAGGCAGATGAGTGCCTTCAATAATGGGAGTCAGATGTGAAAGGGGGGAGTGGGTAGGCTATCTTTGGTTTTGTTCATGAGAAGTAGTGGAGGGCCTTCTTTTGCCCCCCCCCACACCCAGTCAGAATGAAGAGGCAGACACAAGAGTTGGGATCTAAAGGGCCACTTTATTAAATTATAACAACACAACTGTCAACATGGCAAGGGCCTAACTAGCAGTACAGGTCAGGCCCTGAGGTCACCCCTGGACCTCTGCCCTAATCTGTCCTGGTGAGCCCCTCTGCCCTGGGTGTGAGCCATCCATATGCATGGCTGGGACTTGGCCAGCCAAACAAAGCGGTCCCCCCCTTAAAGCTCCAACCGCCCGGCTATGAAGCTGGGGGAGGACCGGCTTGGCCAAAGATACCTCACCAGTCAGTCTGTCTTCACATGGCCATGAAGCAGCCAATCATTCCTGAGAGACCCCAATTCCCCACCAATGGGGATATGCTAAGGGTGCTCACCGTCCCACTGACTTTACATAACTTCTAACCTGCCAATGGGGGAGAACATCACAGCTCCACCATATACCAATTGCCACAACACATGCCAGCAGTGCAAGGTAGGTGAAAAACTCCCCTATCCTTGTGCCAATTATGGAAGAGGAGAAAAGTTCTTACCTGGCCCTGGCCAGCAACTGGCTAGACCTGCACAGTAACAGGGTAGATGGGTGGACCGAGCATGAGGCTCAACTGGGCTCTGAGAAGGGCAAAGTGGACATATAAGGCCTCTGGCTCTGCCCCCTCCAGCAATCCCCGGGAGCCTGAGAAGGCACTGACTGCCTCCTTGGAGGAGGAGGATGCAATGCCACCAGCCAGGAGGGCCATATTCTCTAAAAGTGGGAGACTGGACAGGTTGCCCACTTTCCCTTTTCCTGATCAAAAACCATTAACCCAGTGTTGAAGGAAGAAGGAGTTGAACTGAGTTGTGTTCAAGCCAATGCTACAGCCTAAACAAACAAAATGAAATTAATCTAAACAGATTGGTCTTTCCACATGGAATACTGATCAGGAAATACTGATCATCTTTAACCCTGGGTTAACAGTTTTAATCAGAAAAGTCCAGAAAAGACTGGAAATATTTGCAAGCAAAATGAAAATTCTCCTGGTGCTCTTGGACCCATTATCATAGGAAGACTTCTTTAGTCATGGTGTGGCACCTAAACAAAGGACGGCAGTGGGAGGTCACTGGGCAACCTGATCCACATGCCTACTTGGGCCCTCCTGAGGCTTCCCTCTAACAAATTATTTATTATTTCAAATTTTCACACCAATTTGCAAATTAACATGAGCCTTTGCATCAGCCTGGGACTTGGAGGCAGGAGGAGATCCCTCCATCCTAAAACTTACATGATGGCATACCCACATGGACATTGGTTGCTTGCTGGTGTTTCCTTGCATTGTATGTAAAAGGAAAGGGATTAGCTGAGGTTGCCATCTGCTGCTCCACTCTCCGGTACAAAGCAAACTTTTTGCAATCTCTATAAACCACTTTCCAAATCTTTAGGTGGGGGCAGGGGATGGCTTAGGGAGCTGGGTTTCACTACAGCACTTAGTCCCACAGCAAGCAGGGGGTGAGTGAGAGAGACCTCTCATTGTTGGGATGCGGGGCATAGAAGAAGTCATTCTTGTTTATTTCTCTCTTTTTTCTATCATTGCAGTGATAGATAGGAGAAGGTGAGACTGTGTACCTTCTCTCATGAGTTAACTCAATGTTAGAAAAGGCAGAATGAAGAAACGTGAAAAAGATCAGTGAAGACAGAAGCTGTGAATACACTTGCCACCCCAAGCCACTACTCCCCAAAAGACCAGAATAAAAATCATTCCAGTCTTTGCAGCAAACCACCAACGCGTGACATTGCAACATACAGAGGGCAATCAGCAGAACTGCAGAAACACTAAGAATGAACCCCCAGTAGACAAGCCCCTAACTGCTTTAGCCCTCCCCCCCCACCAAGTTCTGTATCTCTTGCAATGAATCTGCAGCAGCTCCTGGGTCCTAACTCCTTCACTTCCAGCCCCTGCCTGCTTGCTCAAAGAAAAAAGACCATAATGCATGCAGCATGGCAGGCAGCCACTCCATTGGGCACTGTTTGTGTCCTTTCACATCTGACTCTGTGGGAGATGGTCAAGGCTGACTTTTGCTTCCAGAGTGGGAGGCAGAGGCCTCTGAATATCTGGTCACCAGAGAAGGAGTAACAAGGGCTGAGCAGCAGCAAGGATCAGAGTTCTCTGACTACAAGGTTGGGACATGCCATTAAGGCAAATACAAAGCTGCCTGCCTGGCTGGCACTGTGGTAACAACCAAAACAAAATACATGAACTTTCTGGTTGGGGGGGAGGGGGGGACTTGTTAGGGCTTTGTTTCCCAAATGAGATTCACTGTTCTGGAAGCAGCCTTAACAAAATGAAAGAGTGAAATCCAGGTGTATTTCCAGCTCATTTGTTTTGTTTTGCACATTCATACTATATAAGCCCTTCTGTAACAGTATTTCTCCGAGAAAGGAAATATTTACTTCAGCAAAATGCTGTGAATCTGTGCTGTTACAGAATCATCCAACCAACAGCTGTTTTAAACACAAGAGCTAAATGCATCCAAGAAAATAATAAACAAACAGGAGAACAGTAGCAAAAGCTGCTGAATTTTTGGATTTATTGTAGGGAAAAAGAGGGGGAAACCTCAGGAAAATGGGGGAAAAAATAAACCTGGTCCTCTCCATAATATGGAAGATCTTCAAAGATGGGCCCAAACAAATTTAAGCAACAGTTCAGATGGAGTATATAAAACCCTACTGCCCTCATTTAATTAAGAAAAAAACCCTCAGTTCTTGTAAAGAACATTAAAACAATCACTTCAGTTGCACTACAGCAGTACACTCGGGACAGATACTCCAAAATTTCTTTGATATGTCTGGTATAGAATGTTACTGAAAAAATCAATAGTGAGTATAAGAAAATTATAGATATGCACACATGCCACAAACATTGTAATAAAGCCTAGACTATGTTATTTTAATACAGGCTAAAAGGGTGGACGTGTTCTGTCATAAATCACCCCCAAAACATAGAGCTATCTCATAGAAATGATAATTTATCTGATTACAAACAATTTTAATTGATGTTTAACTGGCTCTTGAATTAGACTAATCCTGCACGCACCACATGTGTGCACAGAGTACCTGTGTAAAGTGAGATTGCAGCCTCTATTGGCTCTCTTTATGTTTCTTTTTGCATATAAGCTTATTCAGCCTCACACTAGCAAGAAACTAAGCATGTGCAAATTATACATACATAGGAATTGGATGGTCTAGCTGTTTTACTGCTGCAAACTAACACGGCAAACTCCTTTGAAGCCTCACCCAAGCCAACTGACCGCCACACCAGAAGGAGATGTTTACATTTACTAGCAAAGGAATGTTTTGGTTGCACCCTCCCTCTCCCCCCCTAACTGCATCTTCTCTCTCCTCCCCTCCCCCCCTCCTCTTCTATATTTGACCAGTTTCTGTACTATGCATCTGACGAAGAGAACTTGATTCTTGAAAGCTTATGCTACAATAAAATTGGTTAGTCTTAAAGGTGCTACTGGACTCTTTTTGATAGTCTCTATGAACACAATTAGAAACACAAGGTTCCCAGTCATGTCAATGAAACCTATACCTATACAGTTAGCTATTAAACAAAGAGGCTATAAGTCTGACTATATAATGGTGACCACATGCAGTTGAATCTATATCAGTGGGGGCAGAATCAGCTGACAGTATCCTGCTTCACACTCAGTGCATTTAACTGCATGCACACATGTTGTGTGTACAAGGCTGCAGAATGGGTCCATTTTCATGGATATAGATGGGCACGAACAGCAATACGAACAAAAAAAAGACACGAACAGCCCAATCTGCTGTTTGCGAACAAGCTGTTCATGAGGCCCCATTCTAGACAAACAAGTAGTCATTGCAAGCCTTGTTCGTTGCTGTTCGTTGCTGTTCATCAAGCCAGACAGTCTTGCACCTGCAATCAATTCCCTTGGCAACTTAGGCAGCGATGGTCTGAACTCTGTCTGAACTCCTGCTGTTGCCCTGGAAACCCCAATCTAAGCCCAATTTAGCTTGATAGGCAGGTCTTCCTTTCATGTGTGGAGCTCCAAATTTGTTACAAGGGAACAAAAACTGGGGGGGGGGGAAGGGGGCCTCCCAGTTCTGTCTTAGTTTGCAGATAGTAGAGAGGGAGACACAGTTGCTGTTGGCATTTTGATAGAGAGAGTGCATTGGAGCTTGGATTGTGTATGGTGGGATAGGGATCTACTGTCGCAGTCTGATTATGCTACACAGGCGTCAGTGGCAGGTTCAAGAGAAGACATGACACACCAAGCTTCAGTACAAATGGTGTATTATACAATTTACAGGTGGATATATTACAGATATATTACGTTCGCTGACAAAGTGCTCCGCCAGCAACCTGCAGAGCTGGAGCTCTTTACAATACAAGACTCTGCTTCCTTACATATTACTTAGTAGCCTATCCCCACACAGTGCTGACTCACTGTGCCAGCCCAGGTGTCCATGACATTTACAGAGAAGTACATCACCTGGCTGGTGTCACATGATAGCTACCTGTCATCACTCTCTTACTACTGATGACACAGATCAGTCACTGCTAGCTGCCTCATCTCATTGTTTACTTTATTATCATGACACTCCTCCTATGCAGTTTAGAGTGACTCCCAGTTTATTCCTTAACTGTACATATTGCTCAGTATACAAACACTTAGTAAACACATCAGCAATATTACATTCAGTTGAACATCTCTGCAGCTTTACAAATCCTTTGCCCACACTGTCCTTTACATTCTGATATCGGATCAGAATGTGCTTGCTTCTTGATTTGGCTCCAAAGTCCTCAGCTAAGTGTTGAGCTGCTGTGTTGTCACATAGGATGGAAATGGGAACTTTACATTCAATCTTCATGTCCTGCAAAAGCTGAAAAACCCATTCCGAATGTATGACACATTCGCTTAATGCTGCAAATTCCGCTTCACAAGTGCTTGTAGCAACAAGAGATTGCTTGACTGACTTGTGCATTATCAGGGCATTGACTAGGGAAATTACCAGACCTGTCATTGACTTTCCATCCGGACGGTCTGCCCAGTTTGCATCACAATACGCCTGCACTTGTACTTCCCCAGACACTCTTAGTACAAGTTTGTAACTTATCGTTCCCTTCAGATAACGTAAGATACGCTTGGCTGCTGTCAAATCCCTTCTGTAAGGACAGGCTGCTCTCTGACATAGCAAATAAACTGCGTAGCTTATGTCAGGCCTTGACCAACAGGATAAATATAACAAAGAACCTATCAGGGATTGATACCTTTGCACGTCTTCCCATAACTCATCGTTTGGCTTTTTTATGAATCCTGTAACCATGGGTGTAGCCATACTCTTGGCTTCAGACAACCCATACTCTTCCAGCAGTTTAGTAATTTTATTTTGTTGGCATAATTCATAATACCCTTCAGGGGTTTGTGTGATTTCTACCCCTAGGTAATTGCTTACAGGCCCTAGGTGTTTGATCCTAAACCACCTCTCAGCCATCTGTATGAACCATTGTAATTGTGTGTTATCATCATACACATGTTTACCTTAAGACCAGACCTTTGTTTAGTGTCCAAGACCTGGAACCTGTTGCATATATACCTCCTCCTGAGGTGCTATATGCTGTAGTGCAGTCATAATGGTCTTTTTGCTTTACTTTGAATCCCTGCCTTGTACAAGGCAACCCTTAGAGAATCAGACTTTACAGTTGGTGAAAACACTTGCTTAAATACCTCGTTATGCATTGTTGAATAATACTCTGTTTGCATGGCTTGCAGCCATAAATGCTTCTTTCCCCCCTCTTGGTAATTACTTCATTTCCTGGCACACATATAGTTGACCGTTGGCTCAAAGCCATATCTCACTGGTGGAATTCCTTTTGTGCTTCTACTGGATACACGTATCTGCTGTCCAGAACTCTGTGCATCCTCTGAGGCTTGCCTCCCTGGCATAGCAGCCTCCTGTTTGAGCACCTCAGACCCTTGGTCTGTACTCTCACCACCATTTGACAAAGGTAACAACACTTGTGGCTTACTTTCATAGCCATGTAACCTTTCCCAATTTCTATTTTCACAAATGCTTGCCGACCTGCTATAGCTCAGCTTCTTATTTTCATTAGCAAAGCGATAAGCTTTCATGTTATTCTGATAACCCAGAAATGTTAGCTTAGTAGTTTTGGCACCCCCCTTTCTTCTCAGTTTCAAAGGGATGTGCACGTAAGCTGACATACCAAACACTCTCAAGAAGCTTAGACTTGGATCCCTTTTGTATAACATTCTGTAAGGGATGTTATCTGTAGCACTGGTCCACAATCGATTAGTTACAAAACATGCTGCTGACAGAGCTTCAGCCCAACAGGACATTGGCAACCCTGCATCTGCCAGCATTGCATACAACCTTGTTTGCAGAACTCCCCCTTTTCGTTCAGCCAGACCATGCTCCTGGGGTACACAGGTGTTTGTTAATCTCTGAACAACACCATTACACTTCAGCCACTGGCTGAACCTTGTTGACATAAATTCCCCACCTTGATCAGTTTGGATGGCCTTCAGGTCCACCCCCAGTTGCTTCTGTACACGTTTTGCCCAATACCTGAATGTGTCAAACACTTCTGACTTTTGCTTAAGTGGGTAAACCCAAGAGAAATGGGGAAAATCATCAGTTATGATCAGGGCAAAACGATTGTTAGAATGACTCTTTGGATAAGGACCTATCACATCCAAATGTACCAGTGCCAAGGGCATTTGAGACACCCGTTTGCTTTCCTTGGCCACTGGAAATGCATTAGTTTTCACTTGCTTACAAACAGCGCAATCTAAATATTCATTACAGTGGGAAACCTTCTCATTAGTCAACAATGATAATGTTTTGCTTACTGTTTTAAAACTAGCATGCCCCAAACGACGATGTCGCAAATGTATACAGTTTACATGCTTAGCCTTATTTGTAACTACTACTGCCTTGGCTGAAGCATTACTCACTATATAGACACCGTTTTGGAGCAAACCTTTTATCAGCACTTTGCCATCTTTAGATATTGAACACTCATCCCCGGCAAAAGTGACTGAGAACCCAGCCTTTGCTAAGGCACTAACGCTTAGTAAGTTGTTCTCCGACACAGGAACACAAAGGACACCTGTGAAAACAAACTCTAAAGCAGGGAAGTGTAGCTTTCCCTCACATAACACATTTGCAGCACTCCCGTCTGCTAAGGATACATGCTGCTGGCTGGACTGCCTTGCTTCCTCCAGCAAAGCCTCTGATTTGCAACAATTCTGTGTGGCTCCCGAATCCAAAATTAAATACTGGCCCTTTCCAGCCTCCTCTGTGGTAACGAGCCCCGCCTGTTCGCCTTTCCCTGGATGCTGAGGTGCTTGTCGCCTCCTCCTCAGCTCTGGACATCTGCAGTGCAGGTGTGTCATAGACCCACAAAGGAAACATTTTCTCACAAGGGAAACAGTTGGCTTGTTTGCTTCTGGCAGTCGGCTGTCATCCCTCACAGAGCCCCTTTGGCTGGCCCCACCATTGGGCACAGGCTTGGCTCGGCTCCCGGCAGCTCCGACTCTCCGCTCCTCCTCCAGCAAACATCCACACACATACGATAGTGGTGTCTGGGGTCTGAGCCCCAGCCCCCAGACTTGCCAGGAGGGAACAGTGGGAGGCAAAAGGGAGGCAGCAACCCTGCCGCCCCAGCCAGCAACCAGGTCCAGAACCTGCCTACTCCAGGGGGAAGGGGCAAAAGGCCAGAGCCTCAGAGGGCTGGAGGGAGCAGGGAGAGACCAGCTAGTCCCACCCTCCAGGGGGAGGAGAGGGGGCTAAGCAGGCCAGAAGAAAAGGGCCAAGGCAGGGGGAATAGGGGCCCAGCAGCAGCCCAAACAGAGCTCTTACCTGGCAGGGAAGAGAAGCAGCCACAGCAGCTCAGAGCCACGCCCCACCTTAGCTTGAAGTCAGCAGCCTGGCTCAGGAGATGCTCACAACCAAGCCCCTCCAGGTGGAGCTGCTGAAGGCATTCTGTGGGAAGAGCTGGGCAGCCAGCCAAGAGGCCACAGCTGGGCCTACCTTCAGTAATAGGCTCAGCCAGAGAGGCCTGGCAGCCAGCCAACCTAACACAGCTGTTGCTGATCCAGGCAGCCCAGCCAGCTACCCCAGCTGCAGCAACTTGATAGAGCCCAGGCCAATGCTGGGAGGCCAAGGAGGGGTGTGGCCTGGCAGGCAGGACCTGCAAGGAGGGTGGGGTGCTGAAAGAAGGCCCTATAAAAGCTGGCTGGGAAGAGCTCTGGGGTGGTTGGGTGTGAGTAAGGAGTGATGGTGGGTGGAAACAGAGCAGTGCAAGAGCAAAGGCTAGGAGGAGAGTGGATGAAGGAGGAGGAGATGACAGAGACCAAAGTGGGTGAGTGTCACAGGTTGAGCAGGCCAGCGAGTGGACTGAGAGGGAGTCTAGGTGAGGAATACCGCCCCTCCTTCCACAGAGCAGGGTCCTGCAGAATCCCTGGCCCCCCTTTGATGTCAGGAGCAGACCACCCAGTGCCCCGCCCAGTGGTGGCTGCTGCTAGCCCTGACAAGTGTAAGTTGGGCTGCGTCCAAGGACTCAGGTGATGTTATTAAAACATTATAGTCTTCAGATAAGGAACTCAGTAATATACACAGTTTGTCCATCTCATCCAAGACTTTTCCTCTTGCTTCCAGCTGCTGAAAACATTCAGTCGAAGCATTTATATGTCCTAGCATCGAGTCTCCCTGCTTCATAACCAGGAGATACAGACGCCTCGTCAAGGCTATGAAGGAGCCAGCAGAGACTCTTGCATACACAGCCATTAAAGCATCCCACGCTTGCTTTGCCGTTGTCTTCCCCCGCACATGTAACAGTTGGTCATCTGCCAGGCTCAACACAATGTGCGCAAGGGCTTTCCCCCTGGCAATTACCTCGGCAGCTGTGGGAGCAACTGGAGGGTCATTTACATACCATTTATTATCATGACATCTACCCCTTCAAGTTCCAGGGCTGCTGCCAGGCTCTGGGCCAAGCTATTATTTATTATTGGTACCTTTCCTGCTGCCTGCTCAGGTAAGGTTTCTGGGAGTGGTGCAGTAGGGATCTTGACCAAACTTGGATGATGGCTGGAGGAGAGCCTGCTGGCCCCCACGAACAGCCAACCACGAACATGTTTGTGAACAGGGCCATGTTTATGGTTGTTAGTGAGTCCCTGTTCGTGGATGGCAATGAACAACGAACATCATGTTCATTTTTTTCTGTTCGTGCCCATCTCTACTCACAGCTCCTGCTTATAATAAGCTTGCCTGTACTATGCCTTTTTAATTAAGAAAAAGAAAGACTTAACACAGTTCATGCTTGAAACTAAAATCTTAAACTCCAAAGCTATTTTATAAGAAATGCTAGAACATACTTCTTAGCGTACATGCTCTATTTAATCTCTAGTCTGACAGCTTGTCAAAACTAATTACATCTAGGCCTACAAGGCACCAGAGGTCAGTGAATTGGTAGGGCCTCCAAGAAACAACAAGAATAAATTATTTACAAAGCAGGTTTACAGTAGAAAATTGAAATTAATTCCTAGGCAACAGAAGATTAAGGGGGAACAGGGACTAGACACTGACATAGTTCTCAAAGGTACAAAGAAAGCATATTTAACAAATCGGTATTGCCATGAATTACACAATCAAACCATAGTCATAAATATTGCCAGCTCAGTCTCTGGACTCTGATGCTTGAATATGGAGTGGAAACTTGGGTAGGGGTAAAGTTGTGATCTTCTTCCATATTGTACATGGTAGAGATTAAATACAACACATGCTAGCAATGATGAATGTAAATGGAGAAACAAAACAAGTACCTTGGGGAAGAGGAACCGCAAGAGCTGGAGCTACTGTCACTTAGAGCTAGGTAATGATTAGTATCAACAAAAAAAGGTGTATTTAGTATTTAACTATATATGTTTTTAAATGCATACTGTTGATTTTGTTGTTATAAATTCTTGGAATGGCAAGGGAAAAAAGCAGGTTAGAAACTGAAGCTTCTTATGGAGCCTCAAGAAAAAAAAGTCTGTCTCTCAGAATTTTATTACATATTCTGAGATCAGTGAAAACAGGATAAATGAATTATTTAAAATATACGGGTCCAATATATACCTTGCCATGGGAAATTGCAGGTTTTTCTCTCAAAGCTACCAAGAATTAACGCATAAAGTGAACGATTGACAAAAACACAAAAGCTAGCCTTAGTAAACAGAAAATTCAGGTTAGAAAATAACTCTTGTGGTTCAACATTCCAAGCCTTAATAGCACAATCATACTTCCGGGCAGCAAAATGGTTTAGGTTGGAAACTAGGCTCTATTTTAGTAGATATGAAAGATAATCTGGTGTATCCAGAAATACAACAGCACTGAGGTGCACTGGCACTACACTGACGTTAGACTCATGAAACTGGTGCCAGTTTAGGATTGGGCAGTGTCAAGGGCATATCATAGGTAGAGTGAGTTTGAAGCTGATACAGCATTACACCACCAAAAACATCCCATAGAGGCAAATGAAAAAGAAGATACAAGTGATCTCTCCCTGCCCCTGCTGCCAGAGTGCTCTGAACACAGCACAGCTTCGGATGCCAACTAAGTCTGTAGCCAATCAAAACATAAGTCTGTAGCCCTTCAAAATATTTAACCCCAACTATGATAGATCTGATGATAGGCCAAGTGGTATGGGTTCTATCAGTCTGAGCTCAAGTTAAGACACCTAGGACATACATAACAGGATTTTTGGTGATGGGAACCTCAAAGTAAGAGCAATTTGCACAGAAAGGAAGCCGTGAGCTAAAACAGCCAATCAGAGAAAAAAACATTGTAGCATATGTCGAACACTATTTGGGTCAAAACCTTGGGAAATAAGCATCCAATGGAAGTACCGTGTCTTCAGTTGGGGATGCAGGTAAGCAAGGGGGGGCTGTCCTAAGCCATGACACCTCAACTGTTTATTCCCTCAATGCTTGTCTGTGGATTGCCTCATCAATCCTACCTCTCTCAACAGTAGCTAGTAGCAAGTGTATACAGGTGGGGAGGTGGGGGATTGCACCATGCTGTCAGTAAAGAAGTGTAACCTTGTCTCTATAGTGGGGGATAGGGGCACAACTACAATCTGAGGTGGCTAGTACTAGCCACTCACCTCTGATTTATGCTACTGATATCCAAGCACTCATGATGCCTATTGCTTTGCAGGATCAGATGCCAAGGAACACACCGGCACAGTCCCATTGCAACACAGACACAGCCCACTGCAAATCCTAACAAAGGATTAGAAAGTCTTGACAGTTATTACATTATATCCTCTAACTGGTGCAACACATCTAGTGGAAACCCCCAAGTCTGAGAGGGGAGTTGCAGGACCTGCAACTGCTCCATGTTTAGACATTTGAATTCAGTTTTCTTTGCTGCTATTGTGGAACATTATTCATTATTATCCTTCTGTGTTTGGGGGATCTTTGCAGGCAGCCATCCAGAGAGAGGGGCCAGGATGGACTCAATTCACAATCCTGAGCCTACAACATGATAAATGGCTATTGTGAGCAATGTGCTTCCTGCAGCTCTGTGGTACGGTTGCCAACTCTGTTTTTCTAGTTCAACTCCTGCACCATTGTAAGCTGCATAATAGACTGTGGTTAAGTGGTTCGGCTGTGAATCAGCACTTTACTGGTTGACATCCCACTACTGCCATGAGCTCAGTAGGTGGCCTTGGGTAAGCCACTCCTCTCAGCCCCAGCTCCCCATCTGTATTGTAAGGATAATAATAACACTAGTTCATCACTTTGGGTGGGGCACTAATCTGTCTAGAAAAGCAGTTGTTATCATCATCATTAACACAGTTGTACCCCTCAGGGACATACAGTGATAGGGTCAGTTATTTCTGTGGTCTGTCTGTGCAGCGTTCATAGCGTTATTGGGAAAAGAGTTTGCATTCCTTTTCATTTAATTTGCTTTCTGCATTCCTGATGCAGCACAATTAATTGTGGGGATTGCTGTACAACTGTGTCTGTTTGACGGGATTAGTTCTCGTCCTCTGCTTGTTTCCACCCTCTGCTGTTATCCACAAGCGACTCTCACTGGGAATGGGCTAAGGGGGTGGTTCATGTGTTCACAGATATTTCTGGAATGGGTAAGGGTTACCAGACTGCACACTACTCCAGTCCACTGCTATTGGGCAGATCCAACAATCTTCTAAGCATCCATCCTCCAATAGAAGAGCCACTTAACTTTAACAACGGCTCCTTTAACTAAAGGAAGTCTTCAAACTTGAGCCAAAATGAAAGATGAAATATAAACATTTTAAAAAATTAATGAATAAACAAATTCTCTTTGCTCAGTGGAGTGGTAGGATTGGGTTAGGATTCACTGAGCATCTGAGAAGCAATGCAGTCTGCATCCTGGGAGGGGGCAGGAAAGAGCACTGTGCAAGGGTTGCTTAGGTGAGTGAGAATAGGTAGCGGTGATCAGTCCCCTGAGCGCAAAATAATAGGGATGTGAGGCAGTCTATCAGATGTTTCCAGTGCTAACATTTGATGGACCAAAATTTCAGCTGTGCCATTCTTTTCTGGGCTATCTGGCCACATGTAGGAGTTGAAACAACAACTTTCTGTATGTCTGTCTTTCCTCTGTGAGGTAGGCAGAGGTGTATTACTGATTAGCCCAGATTTACCCAGTGAGCTATGTGGCAGAGCAGGATTGTGAAGTCGGACCTCCATCTTCTAGCTCGACATGCTAACCACTATACTATACAAACACAAATCAGGTATAGCAATGTTGGTTAATTAGTTGTAAGCAGGCGATACATAGATTTACTAATAGGGTG
The DNA here is from genome assembly GCF_028583425.1 of Eublepharis macularius. NCBI lineage: Eukaryota > Metazoa > Chordata > Lepidosauria > Squamata > Eublepharidae > Eublepharis > Eublepharis macularius. The sequence goes on from NC_072797.1 coordinate 74,935,280, forward strand.
CAATATTAATTGGATACTAATAGGGTACAATAGTACTTCAGTATACCATTCATTCATAAAATATGGAAATATGAAGGAAATATTTGTTTCTTTACAGTCAGGAGTAGGTTCCCTTCAAATTTGGTTGAGTTGGCTTGAAAACTTCCACCTGCAGTGTCCTGGATAGCCCTCAGTAGTTTTCCTTATAGGGAATAATGGGGAGTGGCTGGGATCATTTTCTTCAAGGGCCCATAGAATTGGACTGCAGAGTTAAATCTTCCTGAAACTTAGGGGGCCTTTAGAGGACAGTCAGGAGTAGTTTCTGGCACATTTGGTGGATTTTTCTTGAAAAATCCCCCCTGAATAGCCCCTAGATAGTTTTCCCTATAAGTAATAATGGCTAAATAAATCTGGGAATATTTGGCCAGTCTTAACTGGATCAGAGAATCTTTCCCAGATTTCAGGATTTTTTGAAGATCCTTTAAACCCAGATCCAGATTTTCCTAATTTTGGGCGGGGGTGCAAACCCCTACTATGGGTCTAGTAAGTACGTTTTGTCAGGGCTTGCCGCGGCTGCCGCTGGGCGTGGCACTGGGCAGTCTGCTCCTGACGTCACAGGGGGGGCAGGGATTCTGCAGGACCCTGCTCTGTGGATGGAGGGGCGGTATACCTCACCCAGACTCCCTCTCAGTCCACTCGCTGGCCTGCTCAACCTGGCCTGCTTACCCTCTGTGTCCCCCTTCATCTCCTCCTTCCAGAACTCTCCTCCAAGCCTCCACCCTTGCATCCCACTGCTCTCACTCCACATCATCACTCCTCACTCACACCCACCACCTCAGGGCTCTTCCTAGCCACCTTATATAGGGTTTCCTTTCCCCTCCCCGCCCTCCTTCTAGGCTTGTTCCCTCTCCTGACTTGGCCCAGCTGTGCCTTCCCTCAGGTGTTTCCCTCCTACCACTAATCCCTTCTTGGCTTCCTTGCCTTGCTGGCAGGGTGGGGTTGAATGCGAGCCATCCCCAGCTGAGGTCTCCTTGGCCTTGCTCATGAGGAGCTGCCCCAGCCGGCTTCTGTGCTGCTGAGCATGCCTGGCCTTTCTCACAAGGAGCTGCCCCAGCCGGCTTCTGTGCTGCTGAGCATGCCTGGACTTGCTTGCGAGGAGCTGCCCTGGCCAGCTTCTGGGCTGCCTGCTCATTGATGCCGGGCGGGGCTACCCATCTCCTCCCCCAGAATGCCTGTGGCAGCCCCACCCGGAGGGGCTTGGCTCCTAGCACCTCCTGAGCCAGGCTGCTGTCCTCTAGCCAGGGTGTGGCCCTGGGCTGCAGTGGCTGTTTCTCCTCTCTGCCAGGTAAGAGCTCTGTTTGGGCTGCTGCTGGGCCCCTATGCCCCCTGCCTTGGCCCTTTTCCTCCGGCCTGCTTAGCCCCCTCTCCTCCCCCTGGAGGGTGGGACTAGCTGGTCTCTCCTTGCTCCCTCCAGCCCCCTGAGGCTTTGGCCTTCTGCCCCTTCCCCCTGGAGTAGGCAGGTTCTGGCCCTGGTCGCTGGCTGGGGTGGCAGGGTTGCTGCCTCCGTTTTGCCTCCTGCTATTCCCTCCTGGCAAGTCTGGGGGCTGGGGCTCAGACCCCGGACACGCTTCAGCTTAAGCAGTTATCAAAGGTAATGAGTTTAAATACTGTCTACTATTTTTCTTTGTGCTTTCATATAGCATTTATATTATATACATTTACATTTATAAATATTACAAAATCCAAAAATATTAGCTTACTCTTAAACTCTCTCTCATTTATCTTTTTTTAAAATTCCTTTCACCAGAGATAAAACATTACTCTTACTTAAAAGAGTCCACTTTTGGCAAATCTATGTCTAGACTTTTTGCCCTAGAAGCTTCATAGTCTGCCCACTTCCTTCATATGTGGGTTTCCCCAAGTCCCACATTTTCTTGTCCCTTCCTTTCTTCATCAATGTGCCTCTACCGTCCATTATATTTCTAAATTTTCTTTATCCCACTGTCTGTATCTACTCTGCCCTGCAGCTGTCTTTCCTGTCAGCCAGATTCCTGCCCAAGCACTCTTGTCTCTCTCTACTTCCTGTAATATTCCTGACAATAATATCCTTTTCTCATAGACTGTGATTGTCACATACCCACAAAAACCTTTTAATTATTCCATTTCTTCCTCATTCTCTGCCTCCCCTGCCCACTTTTTGTCAAGCCTCTGTCTTTTCCACCATCTTTTCTTGGTACATTTTACCATGCACTCTATGCTCCAGGTTTCCTGCTTATAAGTAAACCTCCTGCCCCCATCTTCTGAGGATTGATACCACTTGTCTGTTCAAGATACTGAATCTCTCTGTCTGCCCCTGTCCATAGGGCCCCTGAAATATTTTAATTCCTGTCACACTTACCTTTCAGTTACTCCACAGAAACTGTGCTGTCTACAAGCATTTTGTTCTTTGTTGTACCTGCAGTTAGAGTGATCATAAACATCCAATAACATCAAAGCAGTTTAGCCAATCACTGCCAGAGGCTTCACTACCACCAAACACTAGATTGTGTAGATGTTGATTTGTAATGGAAGGTTTTGCTCTCCTAATGATCAGATGGAGCTCTTTGCACAGCTTTTTTCCCAAAGATAATCTGCCTTCACCAAACTTTGAATACACAAATGTTTTCAGAAAAACAAGGATATGCCATATAGACTGGATTTTCCATGGATACCTGAAAGCATGAAGAGATGCATGAAGAGACAGAGAGGAATACTCCACAGAAATAAGGGGACAAGTTTTATGCAGTCACAGTGCAAAGTACACTGTACCAGGAAACAAAACCTAGTACAATAAGAACTGAGATTTTAAGGGTTTATAAAGAAGAAATGATTATGAAAATTTAGCTAGAAAACAGATAAAACTATTTGTGTGATACATTTGCTAGACAGTGTAAGAACTACAGCTGAATCAATATTATGTGTAAAAGTGAGGACCAAAGTATAAGCAAGGAAAACTTGCCACATTTGCTAAGAGAAAAGAATGGCAGTTGCTTCCTTATTTTTCCTGTTTGAGTTTTCTAAACTGAAAAGCAGAGACTTGCTATGGCCCTGTGGAGGTTTTACTAAGTGCCTGACATTATGACCTATCTGTAGAAATAATTGATAAAACAGTGTATGAATCACGTCGAATTGAATCAGCAGAAAGTAAGTTATGGTTAAGATCAGGAACAAAGAATGTCTCCAAGGAGCTTCTAACTTCCAATCACTGGAGAAAATATAAATATTATGTTCTCTCAAGCAAAGGGGAAACTATGAGGTAGCTGCAGGTGGAGTGACCATACGGCCACCCTTAGAGCAAAGAGAGACAGATCTAACTCTATCTTCAAAATGGTGGAGCCAAGTTCCATCCCTCACCCTTTTAGACCTCTAAAGAGCTATTTTGTTTCTTTACTAAGCTGCACTATAACACTACAATGCAGGTAGTTAAAAGAATGAAAAATCCCTTTAAATGGTTTTAAAAGGAGGTTATGGGGCAGGGAGGGGCTGTGAAATGTGCTAGCATGACAGTGAGGATCAAGGAGTATATTAAATATTGAGCCTGGTGCTCATAATGATTTCAGCCCAGAATGATTTCAGGTCAACACAACACGCTTTATTGCAGACCAGAACAGACAGACACTCACCATAACAGAAGCCCCCAATATATACATACAAACCCCACCCCGAAGATAATCAACAGCCAATAGAAACATGTGCCCTAGCATACCATCATTTGCACGAACTATATACAATATAACATATTTACATGAATCGAAGCCAGAGGAGCCTAACTTTAATTTAAGCTAAGGCCAATACACAACACTCCTCCCCCCTAAGCTTGGAAGAACCCATTGCAGACAAAGTCCCACAGATGGGCGGGGGGGGGGGTTGTTGAGTCCTCTGAGACCTGTGCAACTCCCTGGGAGTTTCAGGTTCACTGGCTTGAATTCGAGAGTCCGTGGTAAGTTTCCCCCACTCGACAATGGAGTTCCTGCTGTCTGCAGCAGTCTTGGCTCCATCCACTGTAGGCGGCTGGCTCTGACAAAGCTCTTCCGGAGTGTCCCCGTGGTTTTCAGCAACTGCGGCTGGAGCAGTCCCATTGTCTGAGGCAACAGGGGGAAGGTCTGCACAGGGCTCCTCTTCATGTTCTGGCCACCACCATTGCAGCTGGTCTAAGTGCCAGTGGTAGACTTTGCTGATGGAGTGGGCCACCTCATACGACACTGGCCCTGTAGCTCTGTTGATGGTTGCAGGGAACCATACAGGCCCGCTTTCATAGTTCCTAGCATACACTAGGTCGCCTGTCTGGAACCTTCTTAGCGCCTCGGAGGCTCCTGTCTCTCCCTTGATGACTGGGGCAAAGTAAAGGTGAAGCCAGTCAAGCAGCGTTTTAAGCCACCGTCCCAGAAGCAGCTCGGCAGGGCTCCAACCAGTGGTGGTATGCGGAGTAATATGCTGCCACAAAAGGAGTTCTGTCAGCTGCAGGTTCAGCTTTCCATGACCAAGCCTGTGCAGCAATTCTTTGGCGGTTCGCACAATCAGTTCAGCCTATCCATTAGTGGATGGGTGGAACAGTGCCGACGTCACATGCCGGATGGTGGTGTTTTCCAGGAACTGCTGGAACTCCTCGGATGTGAACTGTATGCTGTTGTCAGACACTATTGTGTTTGGGATGCCGTGGGTAGCAATCAAGCACCTTAGTACACAAATGAGGACAGTGGAAGTCATTGTGGAGATGGGATGACTTCAAGACATTTAGAATAAGAGTCCACCACAATTAGGAACATGTGCCCCTGGAACGGACCCACAAAGTCAATGTGGAGCCGCAACCATGGTGCCTGGATGGGTGCTTGAGGCATCTCAGGATGAGACTCCTGGCAGGGATGGCATGTCCATACCCATCTCTCGATAGCTAAGTCCAATCCTGGCTAGACATGGGCACGAACAGGAAAAAAAATCTGAACAAGCTGTTCGTTGTCAATTTCAGTCAATTTCATGCTCATGAAAGAGAGCTCACATTTTCAGTTTTATGTGTAGCAGACTCACCCACTAATGTAGATAGTAAAAAATGGTTATTACGCATGGAAGCAGAATGGATCTTCAGATTGGGCAGTTTGGCCCCTGCTGGACTAAATAACAAGATAGATTTCACTGCATTTTTGCGAGTAGTTTCATTGTGGGCACCAGTCACTTTAGTAACTGGGGCATATCCCTTTAAGCCATCTGTTCTTTAATTGGTATATATAACTTGAGTTGACCTTTGTGGTTACATGACTGTTGGGAAGAAACTAACCAATGCTGGGTTGTGAACATATTTATTGAAGATGATGTGAGTAGACAAACATGGATTAACATTGACTTTTAAACTTTTGTATTTATTAAGACATAACTGATTGGAACAATGTTATCATATTAATATTACATCGTAGGCTTCAAATGAATGGCTTGATAAAGCAAAAAACAACGTGAAACGGGCTGTTATAACTGCTGGCGAACCCGTTGCCAACTACCCGGGAGACCTTCGTTCCACCTTCGGCTCCCTTGGTGTCCATTCCGTCTTGTCCAGCCAACGGCTTTTGCCTACAAAAGGAAGAAAAAACAGATTAATCATTGGACTTTGGGATGAATATACTTAATAATTACCTGTTCAGATGATGCAATTGTGAAAATTGAATTATTAAGCATTTGTGTTGTATTTTTGTTAACATGTATGGAGTAGAACAAAATTGAGAATCTTTTTCTAATTATTGCACAATAGCACTTGCACTTTCATATAAATTTAAAAATTAAAAAATATTTTTGCAATTGGTCTCTTTGGACCTGTGGTCCTTGTTTAGTATATAAGGTAGAATGTATGCCATTTGTTTCTAATAGATACCTTAACTCTGAATTTGTTTATGTATGAACGAAGACAGTCACAATATAAAAGGGTCCTACCATGTGTTCATTGTGAGCCTGCTTTCACAACTGAAATGTCAAGTGAGCATGTAGTAAATGCACACTGGTTCAAGCTTAGCAGCTTTGCCCTTGTCTGCCTGCCAGCTCTATTCCATTGTTCACCATCTACTGCTTCTCGTTCTAGTTGGAGAAAGTTAACATGCCTGACAAGCAACAACTGAGACAGGAGGGAATTGTGTTTTTTTTCTGTTTTAAGCACTGAACTCTAGAACACTTGTAAACTCTCCTCAGCTGAAGATGGAGATGACAGTAAGAGAAGTCTGAGAGCTGAACTAGATGTTACGTATGACAAGAGGCAGGACATGCGTGCTCAACCAGATTCACTGTCACATGTAACAACTTGTATGAAGAAAGTTTACTCACCTCAACGTTACTTCATTGCTCCATTGAGTTCTGGAAAGCTGCAAGCAAGGATGGACTTCTGACTTCCCTCCTCTGCTTTTTTACCAGCAGAAACAGCCATGGGGAAGTTGTGACATCATGATGTCTATCTTATTTGAATATTTACATGGTTCAACCATAACTCAACTATGAAAACCCACAGAGAAATTGATACCCCCTGGGGGTAGCCCAGTCCACCAAGCAAGCAGAAGGGTGTAGATAATATAGAACAAGCCTACAATGACTACTACCCAGCTCCCAAAACTAGACTCATAACATCCATGGAGGGATTCAGCACTTTGGTAGCAGAGAGCAGGGAAATAGTCTAACCCACCCCCCCCTTCATTGCATGCACAGAGGGAAGGAGACTTCATGGAAGATGTGGTTGCTCGCTCACTACCTTCCCCTGCCCCCCACTTCATCTCTGAAAGCCATCTTTCCTGTGCAAGGGCAGAAAAATTAATATTTCAGAAATAGATAGCTAGGACTTTTTTTTTGTAGGTCTTATAGATCTCTGTGGCAAATCTGCCTTGATTCAAACAGATCACAATGGTGTATTTTGCAAATTTGCTGGTAGTGAACTCTTCCAAGGTCACAAGAGAAAGGAAGAGTTTTGCATTTACAACCCCTGGTCCTCTAAACACAGCAAACAGAAATTTGCAAAATACACCATTGTGATCTGTCTGAATCAAGGCAGATTTGCCACAGAGATCTGTAAGACATACAAACATGATAACATCACAGTTGATATGACATACTGTAGTGCTTTATTTTTTCTTGTTCTTCAAAACTGCTGTTTTACCAAAGGCAGGTGTTCTTCTAAGGAACTAGGATGTCAAGGAAACCCACTTGAGGCAAGATATATTGATAAGACAAATTGGGAGGGGGAGAATAATCATATAGCACTCCCTTGACACAGTGGCAAGAAAATAGAAATCCCTTAACGTACAGCATCTAGCACACCCGAGTAGGTTTAGTGCAGGTCTCTTCCTCCTGACATTATATATTGAGTCTCTGCTTATCAGGTGCAGCTTCAAGGACCAGCAACACTTAGCAATCTGGCAACTCTTTTAACCCTTCCTCAGAAGGTCACAAGAAGGAGATAATCTTGCACCTTCTTATGGCTATGGATATCCTTGAAGCCAGAATTGGATCCCCTGATAACACCATTTCCCTGATGGTGTCATCAGGGTTCTTCTGCAATGGCACTACAGCTACCCATATATAAGTTTTATATTTCTAACGGCTGGTTAGGGATATAACATTCTCTCCATACCCTACTGATAATACCTAAGGTGTTAATAGAGTTGCCAGGTCCCCCTGTCCTCCTGGTGGGAGGTGGAGAACCCAGAAGCTACCTGCTGTGTTGTCTTTGCATGCGTGTGCTCCTAGGCCCGCGTGATGACATTACTTCTGGGAAGTGATGTTATTGTGCAGACTGCAGGCACCCTGGAAGTGCTCCCACACTCTGCAGGATGGGGGAAATCAGCCTGGATCAGGCCTACGGGAATGTGCTGTGCAGCCTGAGAGCATACCCCTGGGAGGCCTGTGCCTCCCCCACTGGCCAGGTAAGTGAAGGCAGGGGTGGAGGGTGGAAGTGGGGGATCCCCCATCCCCAGCGGGGGACTGACAATGGCAACCCTAGGTGTTAAGGAAATGGGAGCTCCAAACACCAAACCTCAGGTACATAGACTTCTGTCTCCATGCAATTCTTATGACTCAGCAATCAAGTGTTTCCCATTTTTCCTGCTGCATATAGAAACATCTCAACTTCCAATAAGAGCTGAGTTAACTCAGGGCACCTAGCTGACGCAGAGACATGTATCAGGTGTCTATATTAAGGGACCAAATTTACATGGTATAGGATTAACCAGGTATAAAAGTAGCCCCCAAAGAAGTAATTGGTGCAATTACTTATGCACATTTCATACCAACATTCCTACCTTCACTAGTTACTGTATCTTCCACAACTGACAATCCTTTTTGAGGCTTGCTGGGAACAGATTCCTGACTGCCTTTCTTCAGGACAGATTGTATTGTTTTCTTTCACACACCATAGTGACACTTAAGATTCACAGTCTCATTTTAACTTAGCCTCACTAATGTATCATGGAAACAAATTCCTTTTTCTTATGGAATGTGTGCAGGTCAGCATTCCTCTTTTTGCCTGTCTTTTCATTCTAGTTGTTCTAATGTTTTTATTTGCAACTGTTCATTTGCTTTTGCATGTAATTTTAACAAGCCTTGTGTTAGATCTTAAAGGTGAGAGTCTAGCACTTACATCTGCCTTGCTGATGAAAAGCTGGAAGCCTGACTGTTCCTGTTGCTGTTCTGCAATTGTGGTAGCTTGGGCATTAATTGTGGCATTTGTAGCTATTGTATGATTACCTGACTTTAGTTGTAAGTAGTCGGGCCCAGCCTCCACCATGTTTAACAGCTGTTTGATAGCTGCCTGTGATATAAAAATCACAAGGCCCATGGATTAATGCAGCCTGATCTGCAGCAGGGGAATTCCAGCCAGTGTTGCCGAGTCCCACCTGGGAGATTAAGGCATGAATGGGACATTCATGCAAATATTGAGGACTGGAGGTGATTGATTTTACTGCCTCCCCAGCTGTGGGCGTGAGCTGTGATAAGAAAAGGTGTCACTGAATCACCCCTCTTAGCACATTCCAATACCCTCCTTCTGTGATGAAATTCCCACCCTAAGATCGAAGACCAATCAATCAGCACTGATAAGTTTATAATTTGTTCCTGGGAAGATGCCACCTCTATATAGATTCATCAACTCAGCTCCAGGGAGATTCATTAGCAAACTGCTCCTTTGTGAAGTGGTAGGGGAGACTTTGCATTTCCTTTCACACACCCTGGCAGCAAGTAATCAAACCTTTGTCATTCCCAGGAATTGACCCTTATGGTCTTTGTTCCAATGGTTAAGGGGGCTCCCCAGCCTCAGGACACATTTTGCGCCATAAGAACCAGGGTTCTTGCCCCATTCAAATTGTGCATGCTTCCTGGATTGAAGCGCTGTTCCCTTGGGGCTATTTCCCTAAGTCTCTCTCTGGACGAGATCATGGGATGCTTGAAGCTCTCTTTCTTCATGGACTACTCTCTGAGATTGGTAAATATATTTCCCCTTCACTTTATTCCAATTTCTGGCTGTGTACACCAACCATTTTTAATTGCCTCTGGTGTGTATGTTGTTTTTTCTTCTTTAAATAAAGATACTCCTTGACCTTAAAAGCACCAAGCCTCATCTGCTACCCTTGGGAAAGAACCTTGTAAATACTGATGGAGTTATCCTATAGTTACCCCTCACATATAGCCTTGCTCCTTGCTGCTAATTCCCCCCACTTACTCACAAGGAGCCCTATTCCTGATAACATAGTAAATCCTTTTAACCTTCCTTAAATGAATTGACTCACTAATTTCTTTGTGCTTGGTCAGGTGATGTGCAGTCTCCTCCAATTGAGTTGTAACGTGTAATGTTCTAGAGCTCTCTTTTTCCTTGTAAGTTGCCTTTCACCTGGTAACGAAGGACAGCATCCCCATGGGACCCTGGTATAGACAGGAAGAAAGATTCCTGTGCACATGTTAACCCTCATGGTATCATTTGGTTTGTACATTTGATGTGCTCTGAGGAATGCTTCTAGAGGCTAGAAGACTGACAGTGCAGTCCGAATCAAAGTTACTCCCATGGGCTTAGACTGGAGTAACTCTGCTTAAGCTTGCATTGAAAGTGCAGTCCTAAGCAAAGTGGGCTTAGACTGGAGTAACTCTGCTTAAGCTTGCACTGAAAGTTGGGTGAATAACAATGTCTGTTTGCCCATTTCTCTTGCAGTGTCTTTTTTTGTTACTGGGGCTTTAAATGTGGTAAAGACTGTAGGTATCTTTGGAGGGAGGGGCTTTTCTACAGCTTTATTTTGTTTGTTTAATATTATAATTTTTTAAATTATGATTTGTCAGCCACCTTGAGCTACAAGGAATGCAGGATATAAATATTTAAATAAATGACACATGAAATTTCTCTTTAGAAACTACATGCTGAAAAAATGCATTAATTATTAATGGCATTGCAATGCCAATGATTTGGTCAATGATTTAAGGTGACTATAGCAACTGTTGCTTCACTGCTCAGAGGTAATAGGCTAGAAAGTAGCTGCAAACAGAAAGGATCAACCATATTAGTGTAGACCACCCACACAGAGATTCCATACAAATGGCGGGGTGGGGGATCATAACAAATTGACTTTAGGACTCTAAAGGGGGAAAGTGCATCTTTAGCCATCATTACGTGTATTTTTAAAATATTGGACTCTCAATTGACTGATGTGGAACTATCTTTTCTATTTGGTTAAAAGTATCATCAGATGATGTTATTTTGGTAGTTGTTGAGTAACATTTCCATCCTTCTGGAGTATGAATACAAGTAGTATTTTGGTATTGAGCAAATGCTAAGTATCATCTATCATTTACATTATTAGTATGACTGTTTTTTCAGTAATTAAATATGCTGCCACTTTCAAACCACCATTATTCTGGAAATAATATGTACTATGGGTTTGGCTGTTCCATTACTAAAGTAATTTTTTGTCAAGTTCAGCTTTTTATTAGACCATATTCCTTGACATCTAATCATAGCTGAAAAGTGGAGACAAATAGACTGACCCTTGCAACATACTGGGACAGTGTTTTTCTTTGCAACCCCAGCCGGAAGGAAGAGACAGACACAGACTTGGAATAAAGGGCCGTTTATTAAATGACCATAAAGGAAATGCACGGCAAGAGCTAACTAAGCGGTACAGGTCAAGCCCTGGGGTCAACTCCGGACCTCCGCCTTGACCTGCCTGGGCGAGCCCCACGCCCCCGGGTGTAGGCCATCCTTTGAATGGCTGCAACCCGGGCTGCTAGGCCATGGATCCCTATTGAAGCACCTGTTACACACCCAGCCGCACGGCATGAGGGGAGGCCTTGTATTGAGGATCCCCGCAGGTTTCTGCCAGCGTACGGTCGCCACAAGCATGCATACCACCCTTAATGGCAGCCCTGTCCCCACTCAAGGGGAAGCGCCACAGGGTGCTCACCAGCCCGCACCCTATTCCCAAAATCTCCTGCCACCGCAAGGGTCAAGCCTCTTCTTAGAACCTCGCACCCCACTGGTGGCCTAGAGCCACCCAATGTCCTTGCCGCAGGTCATCTAGGAAAATATCATTGCCCTCAGGTGCCAGGTGGACACCGTCGCCTCTGTAGAGGCGGGCAAATTCGGCCCTAATCTTGGGGTGTGGCAAAAAAAATACCCAAGCCTTGCCCCAAAGACCTCTTAATGGCGTGGTTAGCCTTATGTCAGGCCCTCTCTATTGCCCTGGTGTCAAAGGCCTCCCGCCAAACCTGTCGTTCTAGCATCTCTGACCATACTATAAGCACACTCGGCCATCGGCTGCTTATGTATTCAAGGTCCTCAGCTACCTGCATCGACAGGGCCTTTCCCTGTACCAGCCCAAGGTTATTACCCCCCAGGTGAATGACCACAATGTGTGGGGGAGGCTTCGTCCATCCCCTAAACAGGAGAGGCAGCAGGCCGGGCCATCTGAGACCACGACTGCCCTGCCACTCCACAGTGGCCACAGCGCTCAGGCCCAGCTGGGATCCCATCTGTGTTCTCTTGGCTTGAGTGGCCGCCCAGAACACCATGCTGTGGCCACAAATCAAGATTCTGTTCCTCTCTTGGCTCGACACGGCACCTGAGGAAAGAACAAGTAGTTTGCCATTTAAAATTGCTGCAGGGGCTGGACATAGGACCGAAACGCCCTTGACTGCCACTTGCCCACTCTCTGAATCGTGCGCTGAGGGTATCCCATAGCAGCTGCTGTGGAGGCCGCACCAATCCGGAAGGAGTGGGTTCCGAATTTGAACCCTGAAAAGCCAATTGTCTTAAGTGCCCTCTCTGTCACCGCCCAAAACTGATATTTAGTCAGTGGGGCCCTATCTTCGTGGTGGAATAAAATCCCTCGGTCATCCCCACGAAGTGTGACATATTCCTTGAGGGCCTTAACAGGGCACAGCTCCTGCTCAGAGCAGGGGCCCAAAAGCAAGGGGCTCCCCCACTGCCGTTGGTCAGTCTTGGACCGTCTGATCCCAATGGAGACTTTATCCCCAACAAATTTAATGTCCTGGGCATTCAGTGCCTGGCCAGACACGTCTGTACGCGATGAGGCCATCAGCTCACTAACTCACAGAGTTCCAAAATAAATAAATAAATAAATAAATAAATAAATTTAAAAAATGCCATTAAGGCAGAAGCGTGGAAAAGCTTCTGTTCAAATGCTGACGAGCAGACTTCCACCCATGTGGTCCCCAGTCCCTTAAGGACTGATGGGGAGATGGGCTGCCTTGGGTCACGTGGCATTTTTATCTCCCTGGCCCAGCCTTCCAGCATCTTTCTAATCCTGAAGACACCCGTGAATTCAGGTAAGCCACGTGCTTTGCTGGCGAAGGCTAAAGCGGCCAACTGACCCCTGATGGACTTCACTGCAAGGCCCCGGCCCCGCTGCACTACACAAAAGTGCATCAAGTGCTCAGGCGGGATGGGCCACAACTGCTGGAGCCCCGCCGACACTCTGAACTGGTAAAGCTGCCCTACCGCACGGTCGTAGGCCTGGCGTGTACTGGGGGCAATGGACAGCTGGATTGCTCTATTTACTTCCGCTGTCCAAGCTCCCAAAGCTCCTTGGGCATCCTCGCTCGTTGCCTGTCGGCCCAGGGGGGCAAGCTGCCAGAATCGTTCCATCTGTTGGCAAGACAAAGCATCTGCCACACCGTTGTTAACACCTGGAACATGCCTGGCCCTGAACAAAATGTTCATCTGCACACATTTCAATGTAAAGGCCCTTACCAGCCTCATCACCCTGGGGGATCTAGATGCCATGGTTTTGACCACGTGCATGACAGCCAAGTTGTCAGACCAAAAGTGGACAGCTCGGTTCGCCAAGTGTGATCCCCAAAGCCACATGGCCACTAACAAGGGAAAGGACTCCAAAAACGTAAGTTCTTTGGACAATCCCTGGGCTACACAGTCAGCGGGCCATTGGTCAGCACACCAATGCCCCCTAAAAAAGACTCCAAAGCCAGTAGACCAGGAGGCATCAGAGGTGACTTGAAGTTCGGCTTCTAGCAAAAGCTCCTCCCTCCAAAAAGTCACCTCATTAAAGGTGTAAAGGAATTCCTTCCACACCAAAAGGTCATCCCGCCTGCCCTGATTAATTCTTAAACGCTGATGGGGCAACCATAAGGCCCTCATAGCATCGCACCGCCACCTGAGGAAAGCCCTCCCAGGCGCAACTGCCTTACAGGCAAAGTTTAAATGGCCAACTAATTGCCGCAACTCAAGGAGAGATATCTAGGCTCCACTCAAGCAGCCCTCCAATCGAGCCCAAGATCTACCACCGTCTCTAAGGGCGACCTTAAGGTCTGTTGTACTGTGTCCAGTTCTATTCCCAAGAACGCTATTACAACAAATGGTCTCTCAGTTTTCTCATGAGCTAAAGGAACCCCCAGTTTCTCTGAAAACTCCATGACCCCTGCCAAAAGCCTGGCACACTGCCCCATGCCAGCTCGCCCAGACATCAAAAAGTCATCTAAACAATGGACGAATAGTCAGCACCCTGCGCCTTGGGGAGACCTGAAGAAACCATTCAAGTACCCTCAGCTTTACTGGGCTGGGCCCCTTTTCCCGGCTCTTGTTGGCCACCACTGCCCCCAAAGCATTTCCCACCCTGTCTTCCTTTGGGGCAGGCAGATTATGGGTGGGTTCCCATGCATGCAGGGCAGTCATGCCCACTTTTTTGTTGCAAAGTTCCTCAGACATGAAGTCCCAACAAAGCAGCCGTATTTAAACCTGCTGCCCCGCAGAAGTGCGGGAACCTGAACCCTGAGAGGGCAGAATAATCATATGACCACTCTCGCTCCTATTTCTGAGGTTGGACTTGGCAAGGGCCATGACATGCACCCACAGCTGAATCAACCAAGCCGCCCCCTCAAAGTCCATGTACCCCCTGTATATAATATTCATGTATTGGAAAAGGGGGGAGAGCCCTACCTGGCTGTGCCCTAGCCAATACCCCTGCATAAACCAGGAATCCAGACAACCAATGAGTCCAGTTCCTGACAATCTGCCTGCAGCAGATCTTCTCCTTATCCCTATCGTACAGATCATCTATATCCTTCTTCTCCCGTTCCCTGAAGAGAAGGGTAAAGTCATCCATGTACTAACCCTTCATATATTCTCCCCACCCCCACAGGCAATGCCATATCTCCAGGGGGAAGTCTCCTATAAGGAACCATGCCATATCCCTGGGGTCCATAAGGGGCCAGGCCCATCTGCTTGCCATAACCAAAAGGCCACCCAGTCACAGACAGAGGGAAGGCCTATCCATCCCAACTGGTAGCACAGCCCAATACAGGCAGTACTTGCACCTGCTGGAGGTGCAAGGAGCGTCTGGCATAACTAGGCCAAATAGTTGGGCCTGCAGAAGGCCAACCAAGCATGGGATATGTCTCCAAAACAGAAGATGCAGGAGCGCCGGTAGCAGCTACTTGCCCCAAAGAGCCCCTGGGCCAAGTGGCACTCTGCTTGGGCAAAGGATCCGTACCATCAGGCATGGGTCGTTCCACTGCTATGGCAATTTGCCCACTGTCAGCTGACTATTCCTGGTCAATGTCAGCCACACTCTCAGTTGATGTTGGATGGTCCTGGCTGCTGCCTCCATCACTTGCCACCACTCCTGATACTCCCTCCAGGGCAGAAAGACAAGAGACAAAATCCTTATTAAAAGCAGCAATTGTAATTCTTTTAGCACCTTTGCGTGGCTAAACAGGTGCAACAGCTGATGCTGTACCACTCCTTGCCCTCTCAAGAGCAACAATGCGCTCTGTAAGTTCCTGCCTGCCTGGGCCATCATCCTTGTCTGAGGGAGACAGAGCCCGAGTAGGGTTACGCGGCACTGGCCATTTACAGGCCACTTCCCCATTGATGGGCCACCCCCTTTTCTGGGCAGCATAAACATTCCCAAATGATGACACAGCAGCCGTTAATAATGTGTTGGACTGGCTCACGGCTTTACCCCTTAACCAACTGCTGACGCTAGCCCTGACAGGTAGCACTAAGCCCCAGCAAAAGTAGCAATTGCCAGGAGCAGTACCAAGCTTCCACACAAGATGGTGCCGAACACAGTCCTTAGCAAATCTGCCTGCCAACAGAATAGCTGTCAGGCCACCAGTAATTCTCCACCAAAAGATGGCGCTGAGCACAGCCCTGAGCAAATCTGCCTGCCAACAGAATGGCTGTCAGGCAGAGACAGGCCCTCTTTTATGGCCTACCAGTAAGCCAAAGTGAAGAACACCGGCTCTGTTTTTTAAGTTACTTTTTTTTACTTCTTGCCGGTGGTGGGGGGAGGCTAAATGGAAACAAACAGGCTCATGGCAGGAAGAGGGGTTTATGTGTGAGTGGGGGGGGGAGAGGGCTCTCACCACCCACTCTCTCCAAGACAACTATTAAGGGGAGAGACCCCACCCAAGTTGGGCCAAAGTCCCTCCAATACAGCCTAGCTGCCTGCCACCCCAGTGCCTCACCAGTCTGCTCAATTAAACTGCTCAATTACTCTAGCCTCAACAGGCCCTGAAACCCTGACCTGTATTGTGCGCTGCAGCTGCAGCCGCCAGCCGCCTCCGACAGCCTCCAAGAGCTGACTGCTATCGCTGCTTTCCAACTGCCTCCACTGCCTCCATCAATGTTTGTTCAGCACACATTCCTCCCTTCAGCTTCACCACTCAAAGGAAGGCAGAGCAAAGAGCTCTTGTTTCACCGAGCACTCAAAGAGACTGCAGCTGAGAAGAGAGGAGCTGCCTGAATCAGGCTCTTGGCTCCGCCCCCCGGCTAAGCCCAGGATGCCTGGGAAGGGAGCCTGTCTCCTTTCCTCCAGGGCGGGGCCGCAAAGGACGGCTCCCAGCTTGAGCTGCATTCTGCTGCTGCTGGGAGAGCTGCATTAGCTGAAAAAAACTTTACTGAAAAATTAAATTATTCACTTTATATTTTTATGGCTTTTTTATCCTCTTAATATTTTACAGTTGGGTAAATCTCCCAAATAATTATAAGTGAAAGTTCACTATAAATGATTTGGCTAAGATGTCAAAAGCAAGAAATTGTTCTTTTGGATACTGAATACTCGAGGGGCTAGAATGTAAGGAATTATAAACAAAAGCAACTTTCACTTAAATTCAATAATCTGTCAACAACTGTCCATCGATTTAATGGGATAAAAAACTCCATGAAGGAAAGTACAGTTGTGCTTAAAAAAACAACAACTATACAGTCTCAATAAATGATTAGATAGTGACAGAAGTAACAATACCCAAGGCATGATTCAGTCCCCTGTTAGATATTTACACTTAGACATTTATTTAATCCTCTGGTGTATGTTTTGTAATCTCCCTGGGATTGCAGAATTGAAGAACCACCACCACTCCCCCACTTTTCTTGGACTCTGTACTAAGAATTTTGGTATGCTTTCCACTAGATCCAAAATTGCAAAATAGGTATTATATATGCCATCAAGACCCTCAATGCAGATCTAGACATCATTATTCTACCAGCTGACAAAGGCAATGCCACAGTGATCATGAAAACAGAAGAATACAAAAGGAACTCCTGGACCCTTCCACCTACAAAAAACTAAAATGAGATCCAACCCGCAAAATCACCAGGCTAACAAATGTGCTGATCAAGAATTCCTCACTTCATCCCGACACACACAGAAAACTATGCAAGACAGAAGCGCAGCCACCACGACTACATGGACTCCCTAAAGTTCATAAGGATTCAGTCCTACTCCGACCCATTGTGAGTGCCATTGGTTCACCGACATATGAATTAGCTAAACATCTGGCCAATCTTCTACAGGACCACATCAGAAAAACCACGTCTTACATCATAGATTTAGCACATTTCATCAACAAAATCAGTTCTCTGAAACTCAATCCACAGGACATACTCGTCAGTTTTGATGTTGTATCCCTGTTTACTAAGGTTCTGCTAAAAGACACAATTGCACTTATTAATCAAATTTTTCCAGAGGGTGTAACAGCCTTATTCCACCATTGTCTGACAACCAGTTACTTCCAATGTGATAACGAATTCTATGAACAGATGGATGGGGTGGCCATGGGAAGCCCTCTCAGCCCAGTTATAGCAAACTTCTACATGGAACATTTTGAAAAAACAGCTCTAGAATCAGCACCCCACAAACCTACAGTCTGGTTCCGGTTCATGGATGATACCTTTATCATTTGGAGCCATGGTGGGGAAGAATTGATGGAGTTTTTAAACTACCTCAACAATATCCATCGGAACATACAATTCACCATGGAGAAAGAAATCGAGAGTAAACTCCCATTTCTAGATACCTTGGTCATCCACAAAGCAAACTTTCAGTTAGGTCACAAGGTCTACAGGAAACCAACTCACACGGATCGGTACTTACACAAAAACTCCAATCACCACCCTTGACAGAAAAGAGGCATAATAAAAACATTAGTAGACTGTGCAAGATGGATATGTGAACAGCACTTTCTCAATGAGGAAATTAATCATCTAAACCATGCACTTCAAGCAAATGGTTACTCCAGAAATGAAATCAGAAGAGGGATTAAACCAAGGATAAATCAAACAACTAAGGAAAAACAGTCTCCCACAGGAAAAGTGTTTTTGCCGTATATCAAAGGAATCACGAATCAGATGGGAAAGCTTATGAAAAAGCACAACCTACAAACAGTATTCAGACCCACCAGAAAAATACAACAGATGCTACGATCAGCAAAAGACAATAGAGACCCCCTCACCTCTGCAGGAGTATACCACATACGCTGTAACTGTGGACAAGTTTACGTCGGGACCACACAGCATAGCATCCAGACAAGAACAAAAGAACATGAAAGACACTGCAGACTTGGCCAACCTGAAAAATCAGCAGTGGCTGAACATAGCCTAACTCAAACAGGACACAGTATCTTATTCCAGAACACCAAAATACTGGACAACACTTCCAACTACTTTGTCAGATTGCACAGGGAAGCCATTGAAATTCATAAGCATAAGCACAACTTCAACAGGAAAGAAGAGACTTTAAGAATGAATAGAGCATGGTTTCCAGTCCTGAAAAACACCAGTCTAACAAAATACTCTACATATTACAATAGCCCTGCAGATAAGATTAGCATATCAAGCACCAATCCATATGCAAAAGAACCTCCTCAGGATACAGTGAAGTATTAGCATTCCATTAGCATTCCACACCCTGGAAACTCTTACAGGATGATGCAATCCAAACTCACCTTCCTGAGTAGATATAAATTACCTGCTAACATCTTCTCCACAGTTTGGCACTGAGAGATCTCTGTCTTTTGGTGCTACACCTCTGAAGATGCCAGTCACAGCTGCTGGCGAAACGTCAGGAATTACAATGCCAAGACCACGGAAAATCCACAACAACCATCGTTCTCTGGCCGTGAAAACCTTCGACAATATATTCTGCACTTCCATTTCCAAACACTTTTCAAGCTGGTTAAAGGTCTAAATTTAAAGGTGTAAAAACTTGTTAAAATAGGGCAAATCATTACAGGGTGGTATCAAAATAAGCAAAACATTATACAATATGCTCGATATTGTTTGGCTTACTTGAAAATGCTGACCCCCAGACTTAACTGGGGGACTCTGTTGTGGGCTGTGTGGGAGGGGAGTGGGACACATGGTGGCCACCATGTTGGAGGGCGGCAAGGGCTCCCTGTGGCCTTGGTGGGGCAGCCTGCAGCTGGTTACACGAAGAGTGAAAGGTTCCCTCGTGCCCAATGCTCATCAAAGCTATAATAGCAGTACAAAGCAATTAATGCCTTTTGGTTAATTATAATATTTGTTATTCTATTGGCTCAGAAAATACAGTGGCCCCCATTGGCTCAAGTGGGCGACCACCTCTTATGATACAAGTGTCTAAGGGTATTCTCACTGGAAGAACTTAGGTCAACAGCACACATACAGCATTACCCGATTGCTCTTTCTTATCTTATCTGTCCTTGGTTCTATCTCTGAAAGGAATATCTTTCTTCTTTTCCCACACATCTCTTCCATAGGCTTCTCATTCATGCCCATTCCTTTGGTATATGTAACATTTAGTAAAGGTGCCCCGTTGTCGCTTCTGGCAACCTTGTGGGCTTTAAGCAGAGAATATTTCTCTGGATTCCGTGGGAGATAAGCGCTTTCTCTTCCCTAGGAATGTTCTCAAAGTTACATTCAGCACCCATTCTTCTGCTTTGTGGTTTCCTCTCAGCCTTGAGAGGTTTTGCTAATCTAGGTAGCTTTCATTGCAACATTTTGCATGGACAGTTTCCTAAAGGGGTTTCTGTATCAAGTACAGAACAGGTGTCAGGAAACAAGCAGGTGCTTGTTAAGCGCAATCTACCTGGTAGCAAGCTTCACAGTACTTTGATCTTACTTCTCACAGTGATTTACAAGTATAACATACATTCTGCTTTGGTCTTTTGTTTCAAGTCTCATTTTCTTACAAGTTGCATTACAAAATCTACATTAGCTCTTGAGAAGAGTAAAAGTGCATAACAGTCATAGAAGGCACATAAATGTACATAAAATCTCTTTCATTAAATTCATTTCCCACAGGATGTATCAAGAACCAGCTTTCACATCTCACTATGCAAATATATTATCAAGGTTTCTCTCAAGATAAGTATGTCACCAGCATACCGGTCTTTTGTAATGTAGTAAAATTCACACTGACATTACCCTTGTAAAACTCAAGAGTATCCCATCATCCACAAATGTGAATACAGTAATTACAATGTCAGAACTTGATCTGTGTTTTCCATGGTCCATATGAACTCTTACATAACTGGAATTGCTTGCTGGAATTGTATTTACCATTATCAAATGCTAAGCCAAAATGAAGTGGGTGTGTTTTATGAACATTTTTGCTCTACTACTAAATGCAATGAACAATTTTCCATATCTTTTTGCAAAAAGAGTGGGTGAATGTCTGGGGATGAACACTCTCTTCTCACCATGGCAGCTTGTCGTAATCCAATTTTGTACAGTTATCTAGTTTTGGCAGAATATAGATTGGTTTACTATTCAAATGTTTCATTGGTATAAAGTTCAAAAATAACAAGCTTGATATAGTAATTCACCCAGCTTGCTATACTTGACAATATTTCAAGGACTGCCTTGCTCAATACCTCTCTTCTACTCATAATCTAAATTAAGACTGTATCTAGTTGATTTTACACCTGCATAGTCTGTATTCCCATCGCCATTTTAAAAAGGTAGCTACTGATGTTGACTTGAATTCTCCAAAATGGGTAGATAACTTGCACAACAGTACCTGACCACAGTGAATCAGCGCTCCACTAGTTAACCTGGTTGGGAATTACACTTATAGCCCAAGTGTAGGATGTTGCATCATTTAAATATAATATTTAAAAAGCAAGTGAGTACAGTTGTTTGGCAGAATTTCTCCCTCCACTGATGCAAATCATTATGATCCATGACATATGCAAAAGGAAAACAATGTACTGTTATCATCCACTCCATGTCCAATTTAGAACTATTGTCAAAAGCATTTTTTCAAAATTATTCACAGATGTTGCTCTCAAATAGCAAGCCGATTGCAGTAGAGATGCTTGAACACCCACCTGTTTGGCTCATGCCCTCATGCAGAGGGAACTGATTTTTCTGCGACTGGTTTGATAGTTCAGTTATCTGTTCATTGCTGTTTCATAGGCTACTTCACTGTTCCTTCACTGCATTTCTTCCTAACTTTGCAGTATGGCACAATTGACTTTCTGGGCACATGCATTCTCACACAGCCTGATCGAATTCTATCTCCCTTATCCTTCTGCATAACTGATCCATTCAATGGACAATTAGATTACTCATCATAAATCATATAAATAACCATAAATAATAGTTATTTCAATAAAATCCTACCATCTGGTGTTTGTCTAAGTAGTCCTTAGTGATAAGGATGATAATGACTGCCAATCACATTTAATTGGCAGTTTTTTGGGCATGCACAGTTTTGTGAAACCCCATTACAAACCAGCTTGGCGGGCATTCATGGCTGTTCAGCACAAACTGAACAAATTGGATGATCAACTCATAACTAATTGACAGATGGCAATTTCAATTGTCAAACACATTAATTGTGAAATTCACAACATCCCTCTTTTACAATCTGAGCCATGAAGAGTTCAGCCATTACTAATACAAAGACAGCCCACTGAAACTAATGGGGTATAGATAGACAATATTCACATTTGAATGCACATTCATAACTGCTTGAAGTCTTATACCTGCAGAAAGTATATGATGAAAACATATTCATAGAGCTTGTTAAGATGAGCAGGCAATTATATGCTCATCTATGCTGCAACTGTTTTTAGATCTGTAACGTAAGTGTATTTTATTGACATGTCATTTTCTTAAATGACAATTTCCCCCCTTTCCCCCCAATTTTGATAGTTTGAACCCTACCTTTATTAATATGTTCATTACATATTCTTGGAGGGGGGTGTCTTAGAATACAAAAATAACTTTTCTGTTGTCCTTATAAAAAGAAATCTTCTACAGTAAACAAAAAATCCTTAAAATCTCTAAAAGAGAAAATGTTTTACCCACTATAGTGACAAATATAACTTAGTATGGTTATTAAAAATACAAAAATGTTCATCCTTTCTTTTTTGTTCACCTTGTGTTTACATCAGTTTTATTGTCAATGAACTAAGGGCTCTTGAAAGAATTTCCATCAACAGGCAAGATATAAAAATAGTTAAGATATAAAATAGATAATATCCATAAAACACACACACACCAATAAAAACAATCATTTAAACCTGCACCAACTAAGCTCTAAATTATCCACTGCAGCAGATAAAACATTAAGCAAATAGAAAGATGTTTTTTGTTTTGTTCAAAAGTTCATCAGGGATACTAGTAACCACACAAACATTTTCACCTGGCATCTATAAAGACTAGGCATCAAGCAGATGCCTTCAAGAGAGAGTTCCACAGACATGGCACTATCTCAGAGAAAAGCCACATTGTAGGGTTTCAGATTAGAAATATGCTGGCAAATTCATAAGGAAAAAGATGGTGTTTAAGATAACCTGGTGCCAGGCAAGAACACTGAATTGTCTTTGAAATAGACTGATTTTATTGTCAGTAGGATTATTCTTGTTTATATACACTACATTTGTTGCTTTTCATAACAGCTCTATTCAGATATTGGTCACATATCTTTGTAAAACTAAAATAACAAGCTAGAGATACAACTGGGTATTACAAAACTCCCTAAATCTTATTAGGGATTCTTCCAGGGGCATCCTTAATAGTTTCACACAATGGTCTTGTAAATTGTAATGTCAGAATCCCCAAGTCACACAGGAAGCTTTCATAATATGTGTCCTTCTCATAATGAGCGATGATGGCATTGGCATGAAGTTACTGTGACTTGGGATTGATTGAAAAATCTGAGGAAGAGTCATGCTGCAATACCTCTCTCATCACTAAAGTCAAGTTTGAAAAGAACCCTTAATAGTCATACAAGTAACTTAGCAGCTACAGGAGTAATTCCATTATCAAATTTCCAGGTTTCAAACCATGATATTTTTTCTGAATGAAATGTACTAGCCCAGTGACGATTCATATAAACTTCAATCATTCTAAGGCATGCACAATTCCCAAAATGTTGTCCTGCTTCATGATATTGGTAGCCTTAGTGCCTTGTAAGCGGAGATGGGCACGAACCGCATTATGAACGTCAAAACCCCACAAAATTGGCGATCACGCAATCGCGATCCGCGGTTCGTGATTGTCCACGGCCAATGAACCAGCATTCGGGAGAGGCCTGGTTCGGTGTGTTCGGCTGCGCTTTGGGAAGCCAGACAGTCAGGCGCCAGCAATCAATTCCCCTGAAAATGGAGCCAGGGGAATGCCTGAACTCTGTCTGCGCTCCTTCTGTCACCCTGGAAACCCAAATGGAAGCTCAGCTTACCTTGATGGGCAGGTCTTCCTTCCAAACACAGAGCTGCAAAGAGGTTACAAGTTGGGAGAAGACACCCAGGGGAGGGGGAAGGGGGTGTTCGGTACCCATGGGCACTCCAATCTCATCCCTGCAAACCCTGATAGGCAGCTCTGATGGCCAAACACAGATCTCCTGAATTGGTCAATGGGACCCGTGCTTATAAATAGCCATGGGCTCCCAGGCTGGGTTTCACTTTCAGCGAGCAGTGGAGTGGGACAGAGCTCTTGCTTGCCACTGGATAGCCTTTGGGGAGAGAGACTGAGAGTATAATTCAGCTTGGCTTTGGGGGATAGGGATTTATCTCCTCTGGTTCCAGGGCTGCTGCCTGGCTCTGGAGCCAAGCTCAGTGGGCACCTCGGCTGACGGCTCACATTGATTATTGATCAGAGCCTGATCGGGTCAGGTCTATGGGAGTGGTGGGCTAGGGCTCTAGTCCCTCCTTCCCTCTGGTGCCAGGGCTGCTGCCAGGCCCTGGGGCCAAGCTCGGTGGGCACCTCGGCTGAGGGCTCACATTAGTGCCTGATATGTTCAGGTCTGTGGGAGTGGTGGGCTAGGGCTCTAGTCCCTCCTTCCATCTGGTTCCAGGGCTGCTGCCAGGCCCTGGGGACAAGCTCAGTGGGCACCTTGGCTGAGGGTTCACAGTGTCATCTCCTTTCTTCTCTTCAATTTTTGTTTGCTGGCACTATGAGGCTCCGGGTGGGGGACAAGAGTGGTCATGGGGGGAAGTGCAGAGATTGTCCCAGTTGCAGCATGGGAAGCAGTGCTGTGCAGGACTCTGGAGCAGCAGAGACTCCTGCTCCCCCAAAATCAGCAGTCGCTGCTGTGGAGGAGGCCGAAGAGCTCTTGCTGGCGGCAGAAGAGGAACTCCTGAAAATTTTTGGGGAGGAGGAGGCCGAGGGATCCTTGGAGGAATGGTTGGGGTTCGAGGAAACATCCAGCCCGTCCACATCCCAAACTACCGGTGGTGCTGCCCCTGCCTGCAGTCCACCCATCACTCCGTCTTCCATTGCTAGCTCTGGGGCACATCCAGCAGCAACCCTTCATCCTCCCACCTCTGAAACAGTTAGTGGGCCACGGTTCAACCTCAATGTTTGGAGACACTTTTGGTCCCTTCCTACTGACCCCGGCGTGGTGCAGTGCTGTGTGTGTGAGGGCCTGGTGCACAGGGGCGATGACCTGTCATCGATGGCCCTGACTCGGCACTTGAAGAGGCAGCACCCGTGTTCTCCGTCCTCTACCAGCATAACATCCGTCGGGGGGAGACTGAGAGCCACCAGCTCGTCTGATCCGGGATCGATGGGAGGGTCTCTGGAATGCACCCCAAGCAACAAGCCTTGCCTCGAGGGTGCGGCTGGTGGGAGCGGAAGGGTCAGGCAGGCCGCCCTGGGTGAAGTTGTTCCATTGGGGTCGGGGGTGGCTCCGCTGAAATGGGTGGGGTCAAGGGCTGAGGAGGTAGACATTCATGTGGTGGCACAGACGATTGCCCTGCAAGACTTCTCCCTATCGGTCATAGAGGGTGTGGGCTTCCAACTGCTGCTCCAGCACTTTGCCCCATGGTTCTCCATGCCATCACGGCGCACCGTTGGGTGTCAAGTCATGCCTGCCCTGTACAAGGCAGTGCAAGACATGGTGCACAGAGACCTGTTGGCTGCCTAAGGCAGAACAGTGCACTTCATGACCGACCTGTGGAGCGGCTGCCATCACGGGTACCTTGCCATCACTGCCCACTGGTGGCAACCAGAGGACCTCCGCCTCCCCAGGCCAAGATCTGGCAGCCATAAAAAGGTGCCCAGCTTGACCCTGGGCTACAGGGCGGTTCTTCTTCAGGCCCGGGGGATGGACAAGGTCCACACCGGGAAGAACATCGCCACCACCGTAAAGGCGGCTCCGAGGGAGTGGACATCTGGGGTGGAAGGGTTTGTCCGTGAGTTCATGGTGACGGACGCGGGAGCCAACATGTTGGCAGCCCTGAAAGAGGCATCCCTCCCGGGCCTGGTGTGTATGGTGCACAAGCTGCACCTCGTGATGTGGGACTTGCTCGGGCTTGGGAGCAAGCCGAGGGACAGCTGGGACAAGGGAACCTTGAAGACGCATGATCTGCCGGACAGCTGCTGTCACATCACTTCCCACTTCTCTCGCAGCATAAACTTTTCCCACAAGCTGTTCCAGAGGCAGGGGGAGGGAGGGGACCCAGAGCATCAATTCTTCCAGGACCTGCCCAACCGCTGGAACTCCACCTATGACATAATATATCATCTCGTGGAGCAGAAGGGTGCATTGCAAGACATCCTGTCCTCTTCGGATGTGCTGAGGAGGGGAGAGGAGTTGAGCCTCAGCTCCATGGACTGGAGAGTCCTTGACTAGATGTCCCAGATCCTGAAACCCTTCAAGGATGCCACTGAGCTCTTGTGCTCCTACCAGGCCAGCTTGGGTCAGGTCCGCCCTCTGATCCACGGCTTCGACCAGTTTCTGGCCCAGGAGCTCCAGCAAGGGCAAGAACTGCTCCCCAGGGTCCAGGACTTTGTCCGGAGAATCCAGGCCTGCGTTGTTGAATGCCTGTATCCTCTATGCCGTGAGGCAACATACCAACTGGCCTCCCTCTGTGACCCCCACATCAAGGGCAGCATCGCCACACAGGCGGGTCAGATGCAGCACTGGAAAAGTTGCTCCGCAGAACGGTGCTCCGTTTCCAGAGACAGAGGGCAGGAGAGAAGGAACTGGGCAGTGGCGAGGGGCAGGCAGTGGAGGAGGAGGAGGGGGAGGGGAGGAGGTGGGAAGAGAGCCACGCCAGGGATGAGTCACCCCAACAGCAACATTCGATCTCTGGGCCTCATCGGTGGGCTACGTGGTTGGCCGCTGCACGGCGGGCGCGTCCCTCTCATTGGAGGACTCAGCGGGGGCCATGGTGTGCAAGTACCTTGCTGAGCCCCCCCATGTCAACCCGTTGCAATATTGAGTGAGGAAATCTGACCGATGGCCAGACATGTCCATCATCACCTCCAACATCCTGTCCTGTCCTCCCACCAGCGTGCAGAGCGAGCGGATGTTCTCCCACCTGGGAGACCTCCTACATCCCCGCTGCACACGTCTGTACCTGGACCTGGTGGACATGTTGACGTTCATCAAGGTCAACCTCAACCTACTGGGGCACCCTCCCATGGACCTGGACCTACCTGGACTCTGAGCCACCCTGGGGTTATAGCCGGCCCAGCTTGTCCACAGCGGGTTCAAGCCTTCCTCAGTTCTCTGGGCTGCTTCCATGGCTGGTGACCCTTTGCCCTCCTCTCCTAGATAAGTTCCCTGTCATAGCCCAGTCTGAGAGTGAGGTCTCCTCTGGAGGAGAGGAGCCTTGTGTAGCCAGCCAGGACTCCTCAGGAGAAGAAGAGTTCTGTGTAGCCAGCCCTAGCCCTGACTCAGCAGAAGCCAGCAATCATGAGCAGCAGCTGCTGGCTGATCAAGGCTCACAGCTAGCAGCTGAGACACCAGCACCCTCTAGCCCCAATACCACAGGGGAAGCTCAGCCAGGAACTTCCACAGGGGAGGCTCAGTCAGGGACTGCCAGCACCACAGGGGAAGCCCAGCCAGGGGCTTCCACCCCCCCAGGCTCACCCACACCTAGAGAGCACTGCAGGCAGCGCCAGAGACTGGAACTGCAGGAGAGACGGCGCAGTGCTCGTCTCCTGAGCCAACGCCAGCTGCTGGAGAGTGATGATGAGTAGCATCAGGATGGAGCCCCAGCAGCTGGCTGAAAATCATGCCTGGCTATAAAAGCCAGTCAGGAGCAACTGCCAGGGGTGGAAGCAACGTGTCAACTACTTGCAACCACTCCCTGGTACCTTGTGTCTTGCTCTTGCCTGCCCCTTGATTTGATACCCTCGTGCTCTGACTTACGGACTGGACTTGGCTTGGCTTTTTGGATCCTGGAGGCAACCCTGGCATTAACCTTGTGCTCTGACTACGGACTGGACCTGGCTTGTGACTTTTGAACACCCCTTGGCTTCATGCTAGTACCTGGACTCCCAGCTTGGGCGGGCCCAGCCCATGACATTCCCATTCCCTCTTCACACCTCTCCCTCTCTGGATCTGCTCAGATGCCTCCCAACCTCTCCTGTCTTTCCGATCCCATCCTTTCCTTGAGGGCAGGAAGGTGTGGTGCTGCCAGCTGATGCTGCTTTTGGCCACGAGGAACAGCTCTGCTACTGTTGCCGATGGGAGAGTGGCACCGTACTGTACCCCTCCTTCCATGGGACCTCGTGTCCCCTCTGAGCAGGGGGGAATGGGTCCCTTCCACCCTTTCCACGAAGGCAGGAAGTTGGGTGCTGTCTGCTGCCACCGCTTTGGACCCCAAGGGGCAGCTCAGAAGCTTTTGCTGAGCTTGACAGGTTTGACCTGCATGGTGCACCCCTATCCATGTGCACCTGCAGTCCTCTCTGTGCATGGGGGGAGTCAGACCCACAATCAGTCACGCGTCCTTTCTGCAAAGGCAGGAAGGTGGTTGAGGTTTGCTGCTGCTGCTTTTGGGCATGAGGGGCAGCTCAGGAGCTGTTGCTGGTGTTAGTGTGGCTCCGCACGGTACCCCCCCTTTCCATGGGCACCTTCTGCCCCTCTGAGCAGAGGGGAATGGGTCCCTCACCCTCACACCCTTTCCATGAAGGCTGGACAGTGGGTGCTGTATGATGTTTTGGCTTTGGGCCACGAGGAACAGATCAACTGCTGTTGCGCATACAATTGCATGTCACTGTGGCCCCTGCCAACAGCAGTGGCAGTCCCCTCTGGGCAGGGGGGAATGGGTAATACTGCCATGACTAGTCACGTCCTTTCCGCGAAGGCAGGAAGGTGAGTGATGCTGGTGACAGCCGCCACTGTGATACAGGGGGAGCCAACAAGCCTCTGCCACAGCAGTCTGTGCACTCCTTCAGGGTGGATGTTGGGTCCCTCCATCCTGGTCCTGCTGCACAATGTGGCCAGGAAGCCTTGGGCTCAGCCCTCCTCTCCCACACAAGTACATGGTCCCTCTTCTCACCTCGCCCTCTGTGGAACACTCAGTTCCCTCCCAACGACCTCTCCAGTCCTGTCCTATTCCATCCTTTCCGCAAAGGCAAGAAGGTGGTTGATGCTGGCTGCCGCCGCAGAGTTCCTCAGTGGGATCCTTGGAGGAGGCCTCGTGGCTGTTGGGATCTTCCAACTTCACAGACCCTCTTTCAACCAGTCCCTCTCTGGAACACTCTGACACCTCCAAACAACATCTCTCCCTCCCGTCCTTTCTGCAAGGCAGGAAGGTGGGTACTGTCGGCTGCCGCCTCAGAGTAGCTCAGTGGTACTTCAGTGAGGCTGTTGGTGGATCTTCCCACTTCCCCTCCAAATGACATCTCCTCTCCCTCCTGTCCTTTCCAGCAAGGCAGGAAGGTGGGTGCTGTTGGCTGCTGCCGCACTGTTCCTCAGTGGGACCCTCGGGTGAGGACGCTTGCTTGCTGGGGGATAAGAACCCCATCCGAGAATACCAGCGTACTCCTCTTTGGTCTGGCAGGCAGGCAAATGGAGGGTGCTGCCCGCGTGTGGCCAGACCCCCTGCCTCCTAAAGGGGAGGTGGCTCGTCGCCGCCTCCCTGTGCCCGCTAGGCCCAGCAGCTGCTGTCATCACACTCCTTCCGGCCTGCACCGGGAATACCAGTGCGCTCCACTTTGGACTGGCGGTTGCAGGGGGATCTTCCCACTTACCCCCCACATGACAGGTCCTCTCCCTTCCATCCTTTCTGGCAAGGCAGGAAGGGGGGTACTGTAGACTGCCGCCACAGAGTAGCTCAGTGCGAACTTCGGAGGAGGCCTTGCGGCTGTTGGTGGAACTTCCCACTTCCCCTCCAAATGACATCTCTCCCTCCTGTCCTTTCTGGCGAGGCAGGAACGTGGGTGCTGTCGGCTGCTGCCACACTGTTCCTCAGTGGGACCCTCAGGTGAGGACCGTCGCTTGCTGGGAGATCAGGCTCCTGTCCAAATGACATGTCCTCTCCCACTCACACCGGAAATACCAGCGCGCTCCACTTTGGCCTGGCGGGCGGGTACATGGGGGGTGTTGCCGGCAAGTGGCCAACCCCCCCGCCCCCTAAAGGGGAGGTGGCTCATCGCTGCCTCCCCATGCCCGCCAGGCCCAGAGGCCACCATCAACACCCACCTTCTGTACACTGGGCCAGCGTCAACCGGTGGCTCTAATTGTGTCAAGTGGGAGTTTCCTGGGGGCCTTGGACTGGAGAGGGTATAACTCCAAGATCCCTTTTGCAATCTTGTCCAAACTTGGTTAATTGCTGTAGGAGAGTCTGCAAAAGGCTCCCTGGGAATATGGGCTCTCTAAGTGCCACGGGGGCCGTTCCGCGCCCCCCAAACCGTGAACTGCGAACCAGTTTGACAACGGAAAATGTTCGTTGCAGTTCGCGACTTCGGGATCGTCGTCGGCACAAAACCACGAACCTCTGGTTCATTAATTTTTTTGTTCATGCCCATGTCTACTTGTAAGTACCTATATATATATTAGACATTGGAATGAATATTGCAGGATTTGGTGAGATTATGAAGGGAATGGTTTGGTGCAAAATGTTCCAAATATTAGAAAAACTGAGATAGTTTAGAGTGAAAGGGTTAAAACTGCAAATTGGAGAGGTTGTGAAAATAAAATATAAATAAGATACTAGTGAATGTTTTGAAAAGCTTGACAGACCACTTTGCAAAACACAGATGTATTTCAAGTCTTATTATGGAAATATTTTTTCTTTCCTGGCTTGCAATCATTAATTGTAAACTTTGAATTTGCCAAAGTTTCTCATCACTTTCTCTGTGGCAGAGGTATTGCCCATATTTTAAAACTACATGTTGCTTGCACTATGTATGAAGAGGAGAGATGCATTCTGTGTTTTACCATTTCAGAATGTAACTGCATTATTCAGGAGTAATTGTCTCACACTATTAAGGTTCCTTGTATATACCTATCTGCTGGATGTGAAAATCTATGGGAGATGGAAACTAACTCCAGAGGAGAACATAAGAACATAAGCAAAGCCATGTTGGATCAGGCCAGTGGCCCATCCAGTCCAACATTCTGTCACACACAGTGGCTAGAAATCCAGTGCCATCTAAAGGACTGTCAGTGAGGCCAGGACACCAGAAGCCCTCCCACTGCCTTCCTTCCAGCACCAAGACAACAGAGCACCACCTCCCCACAAAGAGAATACCATCTATCTCCTGTGGCTAATAGCCACTGATGGACCTTTGCTCCATATATTTGTCCAGTCCCCTCTTGAAGCTGGCAATGCTTGTAGCTGCCACCACCTCCTGTGGCAACGAATTCCATGTGTTTATCACCCTTTGTGTAAAGTAGTATTTTCTTCTATCTGTTCTAACCCGACTGCTCAATAATTTCATAGAGTGCCCACGAGTTCTTGTATTGTGAGAAAGGGAGAAAAACACATCTTTCTCTACCTTCTCTAACCCGTGCATTATCTTGTAAACCTCTATCATGTCTCCCCTCAGTCGTCTTTTCTCCAGGCTAAAGAGCCCCAAGCGCCTCAATCTTTCCTCATAGGGAAAGTGTTCCAATCCTTTAATCATTTTAGTTGCCCTTCTCTGTACTTTTTCCAGTGCTATGATATCTTTTTTAAGGTGTGGTGACCAGAACTGTACACAGTACTCCAAATGAGGCCTCACCATCGATTTATACAGAGGCATTATGATACCGGCTGATTTGTTTTCAATCCCTTTCCTAATAACCCCTAGCATAGCATTAGCTTTTTTTATGGCAGTCGCACACTGTGCTGACGTTTTTAGTGAGTTATCTATCATGACTCCAAGATCTCTCTCTTGGTCAGTCTCCGCCAGTTCAGACCCCATCAACTTGTATTTATATTTTGGATTTTTGGTTCCAATGTGCATTACTTTGCACTTGGCTACATTGAACCTCATTTGCCACATGGATGCCCACTCTTCTAGCCTCGACAGATCCCTTTGGAGTGCCTCACAATCCTCTCTGGCTTTCACCACCCTGAACAATTTCGTGTCATCTGCAAATTTAGCCACTTCACTGCTTAATCCCAATTCCAAATCATTAATAAACAAGTTAAAAAGCATTGGACCCAATACCGACCCCTGTGGCACCCCACTGCTCACCACCCTCCACTGTGAGAAGTGCCCGTTTATACTCACTCTCTGTTTCCTATTAATTAGCCAGTTTTCGATCCACAAGAGGACTTGGCCCTTTATCCCATAGCTACTGAGCTTACTTAGGAGCCTTTGATGAGGAACTTTGTCAAAAGCTTTCTGGAAGTCAAGATAAACAATATCTATCGGGTCTCCCTTGTCCACTTGTTTGTTCACTCCCTCAAAGAACTCTAACAGATTGGTGAGACAAGATCTTCCCTTACAGAACCCATGCTGAGTTTTCCTCATCAGCTTTTGGTCATCAATGTGCCCACTAATTTTATTTTTGATAATAGTTTCCACCAACTTACCCGGTATTGACGTCAGGCTGACTGGCCTGTAATTTCCCGGATATCCCCTGGAACCTTTTTTAAAGATGGGGACAACATTAGCTACCTTCCAGTCCTCAGGAACAGATGCAGAGTTTAATGACAGATTACATATTTTTGTGAGGAGATCTACAAGTTCACACTTGAGTTCTTTCAGAACTCTTGGATGTATGCCATCTGGGCCCGGTGATTTATCAGTTTTTAAATTATCTAGCAGTCGCATAACCTCCTCTCTCGTCACCTCAATGTGACTCAGGTCTTTCAAAACCCCTCCCAAAGTCAGTGCTTCCGGAGTGGGCATGCACTTCTTATCTTCCACAGTGAAGACAGAAGCAAAGAACGCATTCAGCTTCTCGGCCATTTCCCTATCACCCTTTAGTAATCCTTTTACGCCTTGGTCATCCAAGGGCCCCACTGCCTCCCTAGCTGGTTTCCTACTTCTAATATATTTAAAGAATTGTTTATTGTTTTTCTTTATGTTCTTTGCAATATGCTCCTCATATTCCCTTTTTGCCTGTCTGATCACAGACTTGCACTTTTTTTGCCACAGCTTATGCTCCTTTTTATCAACCTCACTCCGACTAGTTTTCCACTGCCTAAAAGAATCCTTTTTACCTTTTACAGCTTCTATTACATTGCTTGTTAACCATGCTGGCCTTTTCCTAAACCTATTTGTGCCTTTCCTAACCAGCGGTATATATTTAATTTGAGCTTCCAGGATTGTAGTTTTAAATAGTCTCCAAGATTCCCCAAGTGTTTTGACCTTTTTTACTTTCCCTTTCAGTTTCTTCTTCACGTACCCCCTCATCTCAGAAAAGTTACCCCTTTTGAAGTTAAACATGGCTGTGTTGGTCTTATTAGGCAATTTCCTATTTATACATATGTTGTACTCAATAACATTATGGTCACTGTTCCCAAGTGGTGCAATCACATTTACATCTCTCACCAGGTCTTCAGCATTACTGAGGACCAAATCCAGGATCACCTCTCCCCTAGTAGGTTCTGTAACCATCTGTTCCATAGCACAGTCATTGAGACAGTCTAGAAACTCACTTTCTCTCCCCCGATTCGAACACCCATTGGCCCAGTCAATGTGTGGGTAGTTAAAATCACCCATTACAACACAGTTTTTTTTGTTTAGCAGCCATCTTTAATCCTGTCATCATTTTATAATCCTCCTCTATTTTCTGATCTGGAGGGCGATAACAAACTCCCACAGTTAAGTTTCCATTTGGGCCCGTAATTTCAACCCATAGCATTTCCAGAAGCAAATCTAATTCAGTTACCTTCTCAATCTTACTGGAATGTATACCTTCTCTGACATATAGAGCCACCCTACCACCAACCCTTCCCTCCCTATCCTTCCGATATAATTTATATCCAGGAATCACCGTGTCCCACTGATTTTCCTCATCCCACCAAGTTTCTGATATGCCCACAATGTCTATGGATTCGCCCAACACTAAACATTCCAGCTCCCCAATTTTACCTCGGACACTTCTAGCATTTGTATATAAACACCTGTAACTTCCCCGGCACACTTTGCCTCGAGACGTAGTTAGGTCATCTGCACTGTTTGTCTCCATCTCAGTTGACAACTCTAATCTATCTCCCTGTAGAAGTGTTATACCTAGCCCTTCATCTCTTTGAGATGAACCATCCTGAACCAGAGACACTTTATCTCTTGTCGGCTTTCCCCTAGCATTTAGTTTAAAAACTGCTCTGCCACCTTTTTGATTTTAAGTGCCAGCAGCCGGGTTCCTTCTCGGGACAAGTGGAGACCGTCTCTCTTGTACAGCTCCCGCTTGTCCCAAAAAGAATCCCAGTGCCTAACAAACTTGAACCCTTCCTCCCTACACCATTGTCTCATCCACGCATTGAGACTCCTGATCTGCGTTTGTCTCTCTGGCCCTGCGCATGGAACAGGTAGCACTTCTGAGAAGGCTACCTTGGAGGTCCTGGCCTTGAGTCTCCTGCCTAACAGCCTAAATTTTTGTTCCAAGACCTCACGACTGCATTTCCCAACATCGTTGGTTCCAACATGGACCACGACCGCTGACTCCTCCCCAGCACTATCTACCAGCCTATCTATAACACGCGTAATGTCCGCTACCTTCGCACCAGGCAGGCAAGTCACCATACGGTCAGAACGCGGTTGTGCCACCCAGCTATCTACTTGTCTAAGGATCGAATCACCAACTACCAAGAGCCTCCCTCCCGCCCCACCCAGGGATGGTTCCTTGATGCGAAAGGAAACCTGCTCACCAACTGAAGAAGAGGTCCCTTCTGAGGGCATGTTCCCCTTATCCTCAGTACGGTGCCCTGATTCCACAAGATCCTCATTCTCCTTGACAACAAGAACGCTGCCATTTTTAGAGTGGTACACATCTATCCTGTCCCTGAGAATCTTGTCCTCGTGCCTATCTAACTGTCTCCGCTTCTCCAGGTCAGCCACCTTGGCCTCAAGGGTACGTACTCGTTCCCTGAGAACCAGGAGCTCCTTGCAGCGAGCACACATCCAGGACTTCTGACCAGAAGGCAGATAGTCATACATGTGACACTCAGTGCAATACACTGGAAAGCCCCCAACCCCCTGCTGGCATTCTGACTTCATTATTCTGTTTTAGGAATAACACACTAAGAGGAAAGAAAACGGCTATGATCCCCCGGCTAAGAGCCACAGGCCAAGAGCCCTTTAGCTCCCGCCCTTCGGCTCGCACCAAGGGCTCACGCCCCTGCCCAGCAGTTGCCTTTTCAATGCAAAAGGTCACTTCCTGCTAAGCACAGGAGGTGAGCACAAAGGGTGTGTGTGGCTTGTACTCCAGCAACCCCCAGCAGCCTTACAAACACACTCACCCTCAAACACAATCAAGCCCAAACACACTCAGCCTCAAAACTACACTCAAATCAACACAAAACTACACACAAAAAGCCCCAAAGCTAGAGAGGACCACCCTTAGCTTCTCAGCTTAACCCACCACAGCCAAGAAAGGCAAAAAGCCCTTACCTCCTCTAGCAGCTGCAGACCATGTGCTCCTGAGCCCAGGTGACTGTAGGCATTTTAGTCTGTAGGCATTTTAGTCTGTAACAGCATCTAATGAAGTGAGCTGAGACTCACAAAAGCTTGTACTGTAGTCATCAGTTCCAGAGTAGTGATGCCACCACCACTCTATTTGACTAACCCTCAACTTGAGTCCAAGAGGTGAATCTCAAGTCCTACAGTGTTTAAACAAAATATAAATCACCCCTACAAGGTAGGACACTTTGCAGACTGAATTCCACAAAATAATTATTTAGGTAGCCATGGCAAATCCCCCCCCATCAGAATGTAGAGGCAGACACAAGTATTGGGAAATAATGGGCTGCTTTATTAATATTACAACATATCCGTCAACATGGCAAGGGTAAAGACATCCATGTAGTCCCTTTTTACAATTTGCTCCCTGGTCATGGACATCAGATGGTCGCTGAATGATCCTCCTAGGCCAGATGGACCCGACTTTGTCAATTGGTTCTACTGCTACTGCAACAGGACTGGATTAAGGCAGACTAGCCCAGATTGGCTACTGTCCATCAGTTGCACTAATCTGTCAGAAAAGTCAGATAACAGTTTAGAGTTCTGTACCCTGCATGATAGCTTTGCAGGTTTCTGCATTCCCCCGAGAAGATTCCCCACCTAGCCTTCTTTTCTGGGCCTTGGCCTTTCCTGACATCTAGATGTGCCACTAGGTCCCTGATGCCCCTTGTACTCAGAAGATGAAGAGCCTTGCCTCAGGGGTCTCCTGGTTGTGGGGCACATACATGTTCCCCCTTACTTTAGAGTCACTTTTGGACAGTGTTTTTTTTGGTGGCATGCTGTTACAGCAACCCACAAAGCCTGACACCTAGTAAACTGTGATGATTGTCCATCAATAACATTTGTTCTGTTTGTTGTAAATTAAACACTTTTCATCAAATCCCACACACTGCCAATCAAATGGTTAACTTCTGCACTCTCCTTTCCCTCTCTTTCTTTGCACAAAACCCCAGTTCTTGCTAAAGCAGATGCAATAGCACAATATGCCATCAGGTTGCATGAGTGAGAAATCCCAATAGCAGTTTTTTAGGCCTTAAAAAGACAGCAAAATTGAGCGGGAAAAAAACAGAGGGGGCTTACCAGCATCCACCCTGTGAATGTAGACACCTGTTAGGTCAGTAGCAATAATTTGTGAAGCAATCCACCCCTCAGATGGCTGCAATCCATCCTTGCATTCTACAGCAAAGCTTTTGCTGTTGCTGCTGGAAGTACTCAGAACGAAGTGAAAACAGGGGAGGGAAGAGAAGCCTGGGCAGGCCAGAAGTCTGCAGGGTCTGGGTCTAACTCTTGCAGGAATCCTGGATGCCCAGGAAAGCACCACTGCCTCTTCCTCCTCCAGGGAGGAAAATCACAGCCCTCCACTACAGCGGCTATTGCTGCCAGCCAGGAATGCCGCATTGGCCCAGGTTCTAGATTCAGATTGAAGCATTGCAAGCTCAAATAACTCCACACAGATATAATTAATAAAGTTTATTAAAATAACTGCAAGTAATTACAAATTATAGAAGTGTCCAAATAGGAGAAGAAAAGAATAACAAGTTAAATAGCTCCTCAGGGAGTGGGGGGTCTGGCTGCTCACTGGCGGCACCCCCCATGTGCCTGCCCGCCACGCTTCCAGGTCGGAGGCCATTTATTTATTCATCTGCTCACACAGCAAGGTGGTTGATGACTGTGGCTGCCAGGCCTGGAGGGCTCAGGGAGGTGGTGATGGACTGCCTCCTCTCTTGGGGGTGGGGGTCTGGCCACTCACTGGTGGCACCCCCAATGTGCCCACCTGCCTGGCCTCCGGGTTGGAGGACACTTATTTATTTATCCGCTTACGCAGCAAGGTGGTTGATGACTGTGGCCACTGGGCCTGGCAGCCTCAGGGAGGCAGTGGTGGGCCACTTCCCCTCTTGGGAGCGGGGGTCTAGCTGCTTGCTGGTGGCATCTCCCATGTGTGCATCCACCAGGTCTCCAAGTTGGAGGCCACTTATATATTTATCCGCTTACGCAGCAAGGTGGTTGATGGCTGCGGCTGCCGGGCCTTGTGGGTTCGGAGATGAGGTGGTGGGCCTCCTCCACTCTCAGGGTTGGGGGTCTGGCTGCTCGCCAGTGGCACCCCCATGTGCCCGCCCACTTGGCCTCCACATAGGCAGCAAGTTGGTTAATGACTGCAGCCACCGTGCCTGGAGGGCTCAGGGAGGCAGTGGCTGGCCGCCTCTCCTTTGGGGGTGGAGAGCGTGGCTGCTTGGCGGTGGCACTTCCCATGTGCCCACCTGCCAGGCCTCCGGGTTGGAGGACACTGATTTATTTATCCATTCACGCAGCAAGGTGGTTGACGACTGTAGCCGCGAGGCCTCGCAGGCTCGGGAGGCAGTGGTGGGCTGCCTCCTCTCTTAGAGGTGGGAGTTCTGGCTGCCCACCAGCAGCGCCCCCAATATGCCTGCCCACCAGGCCTCTGGGTCAGAGGACACTTTTTTATTTATCCACTTACGCAGTAAGGTGGTTGATGACTGCGGCCGCTGGGCCTGGCAGGCTCGGGGAGGTGGTGGCGGGCTGCCTCCCCTATCAGGGGCAGGGGGTCTGGCCACTCCCTGGTGGCACCCCCATATGCCCACCCACCAGGCCTCTGGGTCGGAGGACAGTTATTTATTTATCCGCTTACGCAGCAAGGTGGTTGATGACTGTGGCCACTGGGCCTGGCGGGCGCAGGGAGGCAGTGGTTGCCCCCCTACCCTCTCAGGGGCAGGGAGTCTGGCCGCTCTCCAGCAGCACCCTCCATGTGCCCACCCACCAGGCCTGCCAGAGGGTACCTTCTGGAAGGTATAGAAGGTGGGTGATGTCATTGGTCACCGCAGACCAAAATGACCCAGCCACAGTCTGCTAAGAAAATCCTCCAGCAAGACAAGTTGGCATATGTGGAGGCCTCGTACACACAAACACACAAACTGGAGGGTCAGACACCATCGTACATTCACCAGATGGGGTACTTCATGGCATCGGGGCTGATAGTGTTTTCCGCACCTCGCGTGGTGTAGAGTCGGGACAAAGCACACCTGCTGGACATGCATGGAGCATTGGACGCCCCTCCAGTATCAAAGCAGAGGCTGCCTCCAAGATGACCCACCATCCTGCCTTCATGGAAGGAGGACAAACGGTTACAGGCTGTGCTGTGGGGGTGGCCATGGACAATGGAGCGAGGGGTGTACTGCAGGCAGGGACACCACCAAGAGTTTGGGATGGGGACAGGAGGGATGTTTCATGAAAAACAAACCATTCTTCCAGGGATCCATCATCTACCTTCTCCTCAAAATTATGAGAGAGATCTTCTCCCCCCAGCGGAAACACCTCTTTGGCCTCCTCCACAGCCCCCACAGGTGAATCTGAGGGAGCGGGAGTACTCTTTGCTGTCCCCAAGCCACACCCAGTACTGCTTGTCATGAGGAAACCAGGAGGACTGCCTTTGCTCTTCCCCCCACAACTACCCGTGATGGCCACCACAACATGAAAACTCATTGTGCCACCAAACTAGAATTAAGGAGGACAGAAAAGGAGAGAACACTGTGAGTCCTCAGCTGAGATCCCCACAGAGTTTGGCCCCAGAGCCTGGCAGCAGCTCTGGAACCAGAGGCTGGGGCTAGAGCCCTAGCCCTGCACACCCAGAAGCCTGACCACCAGATCAGGCACTGATAATAATAATAATGATGATAATAATAATAATAATAATCAATGTGCGCCCTCAGCCTAGGTGCCCACAGAGCTTGGCTCCAGAGCCTGGCAGCAGCCCTCGAACCAGGGGCTGGGGCTAGAGCCTGGGCCCAGCACACCAAGAAGCCTGACCACCAGATAAGGGTGGTAATAATAATAATGATAATAATCAATGTGAGCCCTCAGCCGAGGTGCCTACAGAGCTTGGCCCCAGAGCCTGGCAGCAGCCCTGGAACCAGAGGCTGGGGCTAGAGCCCTAGCCCAGCACACCCAGAAGCCTGACCAGATCAGGCACTGATTCTAATAATAGTAATAGTCAGGGTGAGCCCTCAGCTGAGGTGCCCACTGAGCTTGGCCCCAGGGCCTGGCAGCAGCGCTGGAACCAGAGGCTGAGGCTTGAACCCTAGCCCTGCACACCCAGATGGCTGACCACCACATCAGGCACTGATAATAATAATGATAATAATCAATGTGAGCCCTCAGCCGAGGTGCCCACTGAGCT
The DNA here is from genome assembly GCF_028583425.1 of Eublepharis macularius. Taxonomy (NCBI): domain Eukaryota; kingdom Metazoa; phylum Chordata; class Lepidosauria; order Squamata; family Eublepharidae; genus Eublepharis; species Eublepharis macularius. The sequence continues at coordinate 74,974,531 of NC_072797.1, forward strand.
TAGCCCCAGAGCCTAGCAGCAGCCCTGGAACCAGAGGCTGGAGCTAGAGCCCTAGCCCAGCACACCTAGAAGCCTGACCAGATCAGGCACTGATAATAGTCATAGAATCATAGAATCATAGAGTTAGAAGGGGCCTTACAGATCTAGTCCAACCCCTTGCCCAGTGCAGGATCATCCTAAAGCATCTCTGACAAATATTCATCCAGCCTCTTCTTGAAAACTGCCAGTGAAGCTTACCAACTACCTAGGCAGCTAATTCCACTTTTGAACTACTCTGACCATGAGAAAGTTTTTTCTAATATCCAGCTGGTACCTTTGTGCATGTAATTTAAGCCCAGTTCCTACCCTCCACTGCCAACTGGAACAGCTCCTTGCCCTCCTCCAAATGACAGCCTTTCAAATATTTGAAGAGAGTAATCATGTCCCCCCTCAGTCTCCTCTTCTCCAAACTAAACATTCCCAAGGCCCTCAGCCTTTCCTCATAGGGCTGTCTCCAGACACCTGATCAACATCGTCACTCTCCTCTGCACCTTCTCGATTGTGTCCACATCCTTTTTCAAGTGAGGCCTCCAGAACTGCACACAATACTCCAGGTGCGGCCTAACCAAGGCTGTATAGAGAGGGGCTATGACTTCAGGCGATTTCGACGCTATGGCCCCTTTGATACAACCCAAGATTGAATTAGCCTTTTTTGCCACTGCATCACACTGACTGCTCATATTTAATTTACAGTCCACTCTTACCCCAAGATCCCTTTCACATATACTACTGTCCAGAAGTGTATCCCCGATCCAGTATTTGTGCTTCCAATTTTTGTGGCCCAGATGTAATACTTTGCACTTGTCTTTATTGAATTGTATCCTATTCACAGCTGCCCACTTCTCCAGAGTATTCAGGTCTTGTTGAATTTTAATTCTTCTTGGATGTTTGCTACTCCTGCCAATTTGGTATCATCAGCAAATTTAATGAGCAGCCCTTCCACTCCTTCATCCAGATCATTGATAAAAATATTGAAAAGTACTGGGTCCAAAACCAAGCCCTGCCGCACCCCACTGGACACCTCCCTCCAATCTGATGAAATGCCATTGACCACCACTCTTTGGGTGTGGTCCTCTAACCAGTTCCCTATCCACCAAACTGTCCTATAGTCCAGTCCACAGTCTTCCAGTTTGCCCATCAGAATGTCATGGGAGACCTTATCAAAAGCTTTACTGAAATCCAGATAAATCACGTCAACAGAGTTCCCCTGATCCAGTACGCTGGTCACTCAATCAAAGAAGGAAACAAGGTTGGTCTGGCAAGATCTGTTAGGGACAAAACCATGCTAACTTCCCCGGATCACTGCGCGGTCCTTCAGATGCTTACAGATCGATCCCTTTAAAATCTGTTCTAATATCTTCCTAGCAACAGACGTCAGACTAACTGGCCTGTAGTTTCCTGGGTCATCCTTCTTCCCTTTCTTAAAGATTGGAATAACATTCGCTCTTCCCCAATCTTGTGGCACATCCCCAGTCCTCCAGGAGGCCTTGAAGATGATGGACAGGGGTTCTGCAAGTTCTCTAGAAAGTTCTTTCAGCACTCTTGAGTGCACCCCATCTGGCCCAGGGGATTTGTATTCATCCAGTGCAGCCAGATGCCTCTCCACAACCTCTCTGTCAATGTCAATTAGCCATCAGGTGTCCTGCCACATTTTCTACTCTCTCTAGATGTGCCTGAGTTCTTCAGGGAGAAAACAGAGGCAAAAAAGTCATTAAGCCTGTCTGCTTTTTCTCTTTCCTGCATCAGAGTTTCTCCATCTACTCCCAACAGCAGTCCAATTGCCTCCTTTACCTTGCGTTTGCTTCTCACATATCTGTAGAAGTTTATCTTATTGTAGCAAGCCCTCCTGGCCAGACCCAACTCATACCGATCTTTGGCCTCTCTGATGGCTGATCTGCAGTACCTAGTAACCCTCATATACTCCTCTTTAGAGGTCTGTTCTTCTCTCCATTTCCTGAACTTTTCCTTTTTCTCCCGTAGCTTATTCTGGAGCTCTCTGTACATCCACATTGGTTTCTTGGAGCCCTTACCATGTTTCCGTCTTGCTGGGATAGTGAGGGCTTGAGCTTGCAAAAGCTTGCATTTGAGAAGAGCCCACCCTTCACTCGCTGCTTTCCCTTCCAGCACTCTCCCCCATGGAATGACTCTCATCAAGCCTCTGAGTTCATCGAAGTTGGCCCTACAAAAATCTTACCTTCGAGTCTGGCTATGAACTTCCTTGGCCCCCCACAGCAACTGGAATTCAAGGAGGACATGGTCACTTCTCCCTAAGGTCCCAACCTCCTTCATCTCATCTACCAATTCTTCGCTGTTGCTTAATATCAAGTCTAGTATGGCCGAGCCCCTTGTAGCTTCCTCCACCTTTTGAAAAAGGAAGTTATCAGCCAGGCAGGTCAGGAAATTGCGTGATTCATGATGCTTTGCTGAGCCTGTCTCCCAGCACACATCGGGGAAGTTGAAGTCACCCATAATTACAAGGTTCTGATGTCTGGAAACTCTACCAATCTGGAGGGCAGCATCCGTTTCTTCTCGCTGGTTAGGTGGTCTGTAGCAGACTCCAACAATAATACCCTTTGTCCTTCCTCCCCTTATTTCTACCCATATGCTTTTCACTGGGCTGTCCATCCCATTCTCCATAACTTCTTGACAATCAAGCCCTCTCCTCACATACAATGCCACTCCACCTCCTCTTCTACCCTTCTGGTTTTTCTTGAACAATTCATACCGATCCACTAGCACATTCCAGTTATGAGAATCATCCCACTGAGGGCCAAGCTACAAGTGACGAACGACACTTGAACAGCAAGTGGATTGAGTGGAGGGCAAGTGAACAGGGAGAAATACATTTGCCGTTCAAGTGTCATTCGTCACTTGTAGCTTGGCCCCAAGTCTCAGTAATTCCTACTATATTGTAGCCCTCTGTTTGCAGTAGAAGCTCAAGCTCTTCTTTCTTATTACCCATACTTTGGGCATTGGTATATAGATACTTGTAGCCTTGTACCTTTGTTTGACCTGTCCTACCCAGGTGGGTCACTTCGTCATTGAAATCGCCATGTTAATCGTCCCCTTCCTCTTGCAGTATCAATTTAAAGCTCTCCTGATGAAGTTCTCCAGATTTGTTCCAAATGTTTTCTTCCCTGTCCTTGAGAGGTGAAGCCCATCCTGTGCTAGAAGGCCTTCTCTAAGAAAACCTATCCCATGGTCCTAGAACCCAAAGCGCTCCTGCCGGCACCACCACCTCAGCCAACGATTCACCTCAAGTATGGTCCGCTCCCTGCACGTTCCTCTTCCTATGACTGGAAGGATACCATCTGAGCCCCCAATGTCTTCAAATGCCTTCCAAGAGCTTCATAATCTTCTTTCATTCTTGCAACAGTATTCACAGCTATGTCATTCGTTCCCACATGAATCAGCACAAACAGGTACTTATCAGCAGGCTTGATGAGTTTCGGCAGCCGGTCGGTAATATCCTGAATTCTGGCCCCCAGCAAGCAACACAGGCTTGTACCAGAAACCATAGCATTCAGGGACAGCTGACTGATCCAGAGCTAGGATCTGATCCTCAGGGAGAAGGTAAGCTCTAAGGACAAAACTAGAATGACCCTACCCTCAGGACTGAACAGAGATGTTGGATTCATTTCTCACAACAGATGCTAATTTCTGCTCTAATGAGGCTGCATTGCACCATTGTACCTTTATATTCTGATATCTTCATTTGCTACACCCCTCCTATCCAATCCAGCTGCATTGTACCTTTACAGCCTGACACCCTCCCTTGTAACACCCCACCCATCTTTGGCTGGATATAAAGGATCAGGGATCTCCATTCCTATTGTGGATGAAGAAGGGAGCGCTGACTCTTGAAAGTTAATGCTTTGAAAATCTTAAGCTTTAAGGTTACTTGCCCGCATTGTGGCCTGACCAGCTTGACCAATCAGTGGAGGGCTCATCCTGTGATGGCATGCTTCTGCAGCTAGCATGTCTGCACAGGTGGGAGTAAATCATTCCACTCCCAGAGTGCCATATGTTAATGAGATGGAATGCGGGTGTAAAAAACTCACTTCTATGTTCCAGCCTTGAAGCTCTCTGATCTTGCACCTGTGGCTAGTCCATCTCATTCCCTTATTTATCTAGGAACTTAGAGCCTTGCTACAAGTGACATTTTACACGTGAAGGATAAAGGATCATTTTTGCAAGTCTTTCTGGGAACTGAAGTTCCTCTCCCCCACCCCTTTTCCTTCTGTTCCTTCCCCTCGCTGCCTGAAGAGACAGAGAGAGCCTACGGTAACATCAGCTTTTGCAAATCATCTTGCTGGGGTCGGGGGGGGGGGAATGCTCCGGAGAAAGCTGAGAAAGTTGCAGCTGCCTGCCCCAAAGATCATTGAGAGCAGGCTTGTGGATGGAGGAACGATTTGCAAAAGTTGCTGTTGCCGCAGGCTTTCTCTGTCTCTTCAGGCAGCGAGGGGAAGGAACAAAAGGAAAAGGGGTGGGGGAGAGGAACTTCAGTTCCCAGAAAGACTTGCAAAAATGATCCTTTATCCTTCACGTGTAAAATGTCACTTGTAGCAAGGCTCTTACAGTGTCATCCTAACTGCACTTTCCCAGAGAAAGCTTCCTTTTGCTTCTAAGGAGCTTTTAACTAGGCCAAATGTCTGAACCAAAGTGTGAATAAGCCAAGAAACAGACACGGCATAGTAAGTCTCAGTGTCTCAACATGCGTTGTGTTGCCTGTGTTGCAATTGTAATGAACAGAAGATGACTCATCTGTTACCCATTCGCTTCATCCTTACTTCCAACAGGAATGAGTGAGCAGTAAACAAGACTTTTGTGGTGATAGTCCTGTAAAAAAGACCACTAAAGATGTAAGCACACCAGGCAACAACTTTTCTGTTGCTATCACAGGGAAGGTATCCTATCTGAAAGTGGAGACTTGAATGTGTGCTAATAAATTGAGAGTTTTGGAAATGTAAAATACACAGCATAAGTAACCACTTCCAGTATAAACCCAGTCCTTTCTGATTTGATGTATTCTCTTCTCTTTAATTTGGCACTGTGAACAGCTAGTCACTTTGTGTTGAAAAGTTCCCATTGGCATCCTTACTTTTGTTCCACAGTCCAGGAGCTGTTAGTCCTTTTTTTTTTTTACTATTTTGGCCATGTTTGTATTGTGTTGTCTGTGTTATTGTTGTATTTATTCAATAGTGTTTTAAAAAGGGATTTAAAGATGTTGGTATGCTGCCATGCAATTCAGTTTTGTGTGTGGCACAATTACATACTGTGCAGTCCTAAGCAGAGTTACTCCAATCTAGGTCCACTGATTTCAATGAAGTAACTCTTTATTGAAAAAAATGGTTTAAGTAAATCAACAATAAATAAAGAAGACAAATATTTCCCCCCTTCAATTTGACTTCATATTATGAGAAAGACTGGAGTGATTTCTGGACGTTTTCTGCTCATGTTTCTTATCATATGACGTGCAACGTGAGTTTAAAGAGATGCACTGAATTTCCAGAGAATACAACAGATCTGATATTAACAGCTTTCAAGAGGTGACTGCATTAGATGAAGCTATAAAGGTCTTGAGTCAGTGATTCTGAGCTGGCCCTCACAATGTATATTTAATTTCATGTAATCAGCCCTGACTCTTCTCAAATATGTTATTATAAACAAAAATGGTGCAATCACAACTACAATAATCATAAGTTTTATGGCTGTAATCGATAAAAAGTGCACACATGGACAAAATATATATTATGCTAGGGAGGATCAGAATAAGCGAAGCAGTCTATGGAACAACCAGTAACATATGGTATGAGGCCCCAAGTTCCTCCCAAAGTCATCAGACAGTCTGGGATGGATGCCAACGGATTCCATAATGTCTCAAAGGCCAATAATATTTATCCCTTGCAGAGCTCACTCCGCCCCAGTAAAAGGCTCTCTTGTCTTGACCTTGCTTGTCTAGGCACACCAGGAAGCCAATATGGAAGCTGTTGCAATTCTTCAGCTTACTGGAATGATGTTCTCTCCTGCTGATTTTGATGGATTCCTCTTGTGTCTAAATCAGAAGGCACATTATCCTGCAGGTCTTTATTGACCTCATTCTTCAGAGCTGCAACTTGGTGAGGATTCAAGGTGGATGAAGCATTGTGTGACATAGAAACTAAGCAGAAATGTGTCGTGAAACACAACAAAAATACAAAGAATTGTTTTTAACCATTGTCACTAACTTAGGGGACATTACATGATGTAACAATTGCATGAGCAAGTTTTTACATTAATGTATATTGCTGCATCATTTTATATTAACTGCATTGGATAAGAGACAGTGTAGTAGAGGGAAGTTGGTGGAATGGAATATCCCTGCTACCTTCCTCCTGTAGTTCTCTGACAGTGCAATCCTCACCAGAGTTACAGCTTTCTAAGGTCATTAAACTCAATGGGCTTAGAAGTGTATGACTCTGGGCTTAGGGCTTAGAAGTGTATGATTCTGCCTAGGAAAGCTCTGTAAGACTCCCAGAATTCTGTTCCCAGAGGTCAAGGAACTATCCAGAACAGTGTGGGGTCAAATAGGATCTGCAGTGGCAAATTACTTTCCCCTTCTCTGCTGACAGATGTGCTACTCTGCCCTGCTGGTGTAAATGCTATTATGCCAATGGAACAGCACCTTTCATTCCAATCCATTGTGATTTTCTTCAGAAACCGTCTTCTAGTTCACTCATCAGAGATACTCTTTTCATGATACATTTTGTACTAGATAGACATACCACAAATAAGGTATGTACAAGTACTTTTTTCACTGTGATGCCTGTTACCCAAATGGGGGGCTCCTTGTGAGTTTGGGGGAATTAGCATGCAAGGACAGGCAGCAAGAGGAGACGAGCAAGATCTTTCATCTGTGTATACTGTTTTGATTGAATATTCAATCAAAAAGAGTTTTTATTTATAAAATAATAAAGACCAATTACACACAACACATACAGCACTTACAGGTAACTAGAAAACAGGGAAGAAAAGTGGAGGGAGTTATAGGGTTGGGTGATAGTTATTAGTTTAGAAGAGAAGGGTGTGTTCATGAGAGAGTAGTGTTGAGCAACCAGTGCTTCACAACAGGAAATGAGAGGTTCAGGCAGGGGTCTGAGGGTGGGTCATACAAATATCACTAAAACATATGAAAACCCACTTTGTACCCTACACCAACATCCTTACAATTCACGGGATAGGGTGGCAAACTCTAATAAATACAGGTTGGGGCACATAACCCCCCCCCCCTTGGGAGGGCTGGTTGGGTGATTCACCTGCCTCAGTCTCCAGAAGCCTGGTGGAACATTTCCATCTTACAAGCCCAGTGGAAGGATAAGAGATCTTGCTGAGACCAGGCCTCCACAGACAGAGAGTTCAACCAGGTAGTTGCTAGGACCGAAAAAGCCCTGATTCTAGTTGAGGCAGCTGCCTCTTGTTTTTTGTGGTTCCATTCAGAGGAGTTCCCCTTTTGTTGCTATGTAACTTCCGGAGCAGGCACAAAGGTAGCCCAGTGTAGAGCAAGTTACAGTAATCCAATCTGGATGTGACTGTTGCATGGATCACTGTCGCTAGATCACTGGCCAACAGGTAGGGGGTAAGCTACCTGGCCTGACAAAGGTAATTTATACAGAGCATTTATACAATATAAAATGAAAGATTTCTGTCTGCTAACTTTCATTTGATTCTGTGCCTTCTTGCACCTGGTCCTGATGCCATCCCTTCTGAAATTCTTAAAGTAGACACGAACTGGTGGGCAGCCCCCCCTTGCATCTCTGTTTGCAATAGTAGATAGAACAGGTGTAATCCCTATGGCATGGCTGAATACAATAGTTGTCCCACTATATAAAAAGGGTGACCATATTAGCCCTTCCAATTATAGGCCAATTAGCCTAATCTCTATAATGGGTAAGCTATACACTAAGCATTTACTAGCTAAGCTTAATTCCTGGAGGATACAGAAGGGAATTTTAGGCCCTGAACAGCTGGGTTTTTGTAAGGGGAAGACCACCTTTGACCACTGTATCACTCTATCTCACTTAATTAATAAGTACACTGTGAGAACTAACCTGAAATTATTTGTGGCTTTCCTGGATTTAAAGGAAGTGCTTGACTCAGTTAATAGGGATCTTCTTTGGATCAAGTTAGACCAGTTAAATATGGATAAAAGATGTCTTATACTTATTAAGAAATTATATACTTCTAATACCTGTCAGATTAAGCGTTTATTAGCAGGCAACCTGACTTCAAAGATTCCTGTTGTCAAGGGTGTTAAGCAGGGCTGTATTTTAGCTCCTTTCTTATTTAATCTTTTCCTTAGTGATCTAGCCAATCAATTGTCTGGTGCTGATTGTCATAGTCCAAAACTTGGGGTGATTCATGTACCTCTGCTTCTATATGCTGATGACACAGTTTTGTTGTCCTGCTCTAGAATTGGTCTAAAATGCTTGCTGACTCACTGTATTGATTTTTTTTTTGCTACTAATAAGCTCCAGTTGAATTATGATGAGTCAAAAATCTTAGTTTTTTCTAAAACTTGGAGACCATATAAATGGGTTACTGATGGGAAGGAGATAGAACAAGTCAAATATTTCAAATATTTGGGTATCTATTTCCAATATAATGCAACTTGGACCACCCACCTCAAGTATGCAGCGAAGACAGCTGGCATTAGTACATCAACCATAGCACAGGCTTTTTTTATTCCAGAGGTAATCAATTTGTACTGGCTGCTCTAAAGATTTTTAAAACCAAAGTGCTTTCACAACTACTGTATGGCATTCGAGTTTGGATTAGGGCTTTTGACTGGGTCATTGAACATGCTCAATTTAAATTTCTGCGAAAAATTCTGGGCAAGCCAAAGTGTGTTCCATATGCAGTTATGTGTTTAGAAACTTGTTTAATCTTAATGGAAACGTGGGCTTGGCTTATGACTTTCAAATACTGGCTCCGTATACATTATAACTGTGATCTAGGGAGCTTTATACATCAAATGCTTTCAGAGTTTAATGTGTCAGATTGGTCAGCGTATATTGTGGAGAAAACTAAAGTTATGGGTGTTTCTAGAGACTTGCTGTCAATGTTAACATCAAATGCTGCATTTCAACAAATTAAAAATAGGATGTTAGATATTGAGCACCAGAAGTTATATAGCCTGGCTACTAAAACCTGCTCCCCTCTGAGCTTTGAGATCCCTCTCACGATAGGGAGGATGGCTCCATATTTATCCTCCCTGCAGGTTCCACACCAATGTAGAGCATTCTCCCTGGCCAGGTATAACGCTGTCTTTGGCCATCCTATATGGCAGATTTAACAGGATAGCCTATTCATCCAGATTTTGTGTATGTAAACAAAAATATGTTGAGTCAATTACACATGTTCTCCTACATTGTCATTTGTATGCTGATATACATTACACATATTTAAAATCTCTTCTAGCTAATATGATGGATTGTCCTGATTCGCGCAAAGTTTATAGACTGTTGAACGATTCCTTTCCTGATGTCACCGAGATGGTGGCTGTTTCTCTATGCCGCCTTGAAGTTGCATCAAATGTTATTACAGAATTAAATTACAATTGTTTCCCCCCCTTTTGTTTTGTATTTGTATGCAGTATTTTTTAATGTGTCTGTATCATAATAACCTGAGTGCTGATAAATGCCAATAAAGGCTAACTTGACTTGATTCTGTGCCTTCTTCCCTCTGTTCTCTTTTACCTCCTTAATTGCTCAAAGCAGCCATTGGATATGACACTGACCTGCACAAGAGAAATATTCTCCTTCTGTGGAATGACCCATAATCTAAGGGGCATATTAATTTAAAATTGCCCACCCAATACAAAGCTGTGTGCCTTAAGAAGCAGCCGGTATACCACAGCCTTATCCTTTTAATAGATTAACTTGGAATAGCTTATCAGCCTTGGTTTTATCATTAGTATCTATTATAATAGCCACTCACAGAATCTTCACAGAATCACAGAGTTGGAAGGGGCCATACAGACCTTCTAGTCCAACTCCCTGCCCAATGCAGGATGAGCCTAAAGCATCCCTTACAAATATTCATCTAGTCTCTTTTTGAAAACTGCCAATGAAGGGGAGCTCTCCTCCCTAGGCAGCTGATTCCACCTTTGAACTACTCTGACCGTGAAAAAGTTTTTCCTAATACCCAGCTGGTACCTTTCTGCATGTAATTTAAGCCCATTGCTTCCTATCCTCTGCTGCCAACTGGAACAGCTCCTTGCCCTCCTCCAAATGACAGTGTTTCAAATATTTAAAGAGAGCAATCATGCCCCCCCTCAATCTCCTCTTCTCCAAACTAAACATTCCCAAGGCCCTCAGCCTTTCTTCATAGGGCTCAGTCTCCAAACCCCTGATCATTCTCATCGCTCACCTTCTCAATTTTGTCCACAACCCTTTTGTAGTAAGGCTTCCAGAACTGCATGTAAACATCTCTGACAAATATTCATCCAGCCTCTTTTTGAAAACTGTCAGTGAAGGGGAGCTCACCACCTCCCTAGGCAGCTGATTCCACTTTTGAACTACTCTGACCATGAGAAAGTTCTTCCTAATATCCAGCCGGTACCTTTCTGCATGTAATTTAACCCCATTGTTTCGGGTCCTACCCTCTGCTGCCAACTGGAACAGCTCCCTGCCCTCCTCCAAATGATAGCCTTTCAAATATTGAAAGAGAGCAATCATGTCCCCCCTCAACCTCCTCGTCTCCAAACTAAACATTCCCAAGGCCCTCAGACTTTCCTCATAGGGCTCAGTCTCCAGACCCCTGATCATCCTCGCCGCTCTCCTCTGCACCTTCTCAATTTTGTCCACATCCTTTTTGTAGTAAGGCCTCCAGAACTGCACACAGTACTCCAGGTGCGGCCTGACCAAGGCAGTATAGAGAAGGACTATGACCTCCTGCGATTTCGATGCAATGGCCCTTTTGATATAACCCAAGACTGAGTTTGCCTTTTTTGCCTCTGCATCCCACTGACTGCTCATATTTAGTTTACAGTCCACTCTTACTCCAAGATCTCTTTCACATACACTACTACCCAGAAGTGTATCCCCCATCCTGTATTTGTGCTTCACATTTTTGTGTCCAAGATGTAATACTCTGCACTTATCTTGCATCCTGTTCACAACCGCCCACGTCTTTGGAGTATTCTGGTCTTGTTGAATTTTAACTCTTATCTTCTTGGGTGTTTGCCACTTTTCTCAATTTGGTATCATCAGCAAATTTAATGAGTAGCCCATTTACACTTTTATCCAGATCATTGATAAAAATATTAAAAAGTACCGGGCCCCAAACCAAGCCCTGTGGCACCCTACTGGACACCTCCCTCAAATCGGATGAAACACCATTGACCACCACTCTTTGGGTGCTGTACTCTAACCAGTTCCCTATCCACTGAACTGTCCTATAGTCCAGTCCACAGTTTTCCAGTTTACCCATTAGAATGTCATGGGAACCTTATCAAAAGTTTTACTGAAATCCAGGTAAATCACGTCGACAGAGTTCCCCCGATCCAGTAAGCTCGTCACTCGATCAAAGAAGGAAACCAGGTTGGTCTGACAAGATCTGTTGGGGACAAAACCATGTTGATTTCCCTGGATCAATAAGTGGTCCTTCAGATGTTTACAGATCAATCCCTTTTCTCCCTTAGCTTAAATCTGTTCTAATATCTGTGAAATATACTGATTCCTGCTGCGTAGCATGAGTAGGATTGATTGAACTCGGAATAAATTCTGGCCTGAGGAAAGATTACATACAATCTGAAACGAGCAAAGAGGGAAGTGGCCGGTGTTGGCTCGTTGCCCCTCCAACTACCTTTATTCAGCGTTGTCTTGAATCCAGCTTGACATCGTGACTGCTTTGCTTCATCATCCAATGCTGATGGCTTGATAAATGCCATAGACTTATGGGATTCTTTAAGTCTCAATTACTCTTTGTATTGATACCTCTCTATTATTGTGAAATATCACTTTGTGTCTTAATTGATTGTTGACACTTTATACATTACATGAAATTGTCTATGAATTGTGTTGACATTGTGTCCAGTTTGGTGCACTTCCTTTTTCATTCTGTTTGGAGCTGTATATTCTGAGGAAGTGGTCCCCCCTTTTTTTGTTACTAATATCTTCCCAGCAACAGACGTCAGACTAACTGGCCTGTAGTTTCCTGGGTCATCCTTCTTCCCTTTCTTAAAGATTGGGATAACATTCACTCTTCCCCAATCTTGTGGCACATCCCCAGTCCTCCAGGAGGCCTTGAAGATGATGGACAGGGGTTCTGCAAGTTCTCTAGAAAGTTCTTTCAGCACTCTTGAGTGCACCCCATCTGGCCCAGGGGATTTGTATTCATCCAGTGCAGCCAGATGCCTCTCCACAACCTCTCTGTCAATGTCAATTAGCCATCAGGTGTCCTGCCACATTTTCTACTCTCTCTAGATGTGCCTGAGTTCTTCAGGGAGAAAACAGAGGCAAAAAAGTCATTAAGCCTGTCTGCTTTTTCTCTTTCCTGCATCAGAGTTTCTCCATCTACTCCCAACAGCAGTCCAATTGCCTCCTTTACCTTGTGTTTGCTTCTCACATATCTGTAGAAGTTTATCTTATTGTAGCAAGCCCTCCTGGCCAGACCCAACTCATACCGATCTTTGGCCTCTCTGACGGCTGATCTGCAGTACCTAGTAACCCTCATATACTCCTCTTTAGAGGTCTGTCCTTCTCTCCATTTCCTGAACATTTCCTTTTTCTCCCGTAGCTTATTCTGGAGCTCTCTGTACATCCACATTGGTTTCTTGGAGCCCTTACCATGTTTCCGTCTTGCTGGGATAGTGAGGGCTTGAGCTTGCAAAAGCTTGCATTTGAGAAGAGCCCACCCTTCACTCGCTGCTTTCCCTTCCAGCACTCTCCCCCATGGAATGACTCTCATCAAGCCTCTGAGTTCATCGAAGTTGGCCCTACAAAAATCTAACCTTCGAGTCTGGCTATGAAATTCCTTGGCCCCCCACAGCAACTGGAATTCAAGGAGGACATGGTCACTTCTCCCTAAGGTCCCCACCTCCTTCATCTCATCTACCAATTCTTCCCTGTTGCTTAATATCAAGTCTAGTATGGCCGAGCCCCCTGTAGCTTCCTCCACCTTTTGTAAAAGGAAGTTATTGGCCAGGCAGGTCAGGAAATTCCATGATTCATGATGCTTTGCTGAGCCTGTCTCCCAGCACACATCGGGGAAGTTGAAGTCACCCATAATTACAAGGTTCTGATGTCTGGATATTCTACCAATCTGTTCAAAGAGGTCGGCATCTATTTCTTCTCACTGGTCAGGTGGTCTGTAGCAGACTCCAACAATAATACCCTCTGTCCTTCCTCCCCTTATTTCTACCCATATGCTTTCCACTGGACTGTCCACCCTATTCTCCATAACTTCTTGACAATCAAGCCCTCTCCTCACATACAACGTCACTCCACCTCCTCTTCTACCCTTCTGGTTTTTCTTGAACAACTCATACCCATCCACTAGCACATTCCAGTCATGGTGATCATTCCACTAAGTCTCAGTAATTCCTACTATATGGTAGCCTTCTGTTTGTAATAGAAGCTCAAGCTCTTCTTTCTTATTACCCATACTTTGGGCATTGGTATATAGATACTTGTAGCCTTGTACCTTTGTTTGACCTGTCCTACCCAGGTGGGTCCCCACTGTTTTCACTTCGTCATTGAAATCCCCATGTTGATCATCCCCTTCCGCTTGTGGCATCAGTTTAAAGCTCTCCTGATGAAGTTCTCCAGGTTCATTCCAAATGTTTTCTTCCCTGCCCTTGAGAAGTGAAGCCCATCCTGTGCTAGAAGGCCTTCTCTAAGAAAACCTATCCCATGGTCCCAGAACCCAAAGCACTCCTGCTGGTACCACAATCTCAGCCAATGATTCACCTCAAGTATGGTCCGCTCCCTGTACGTTCCTCTTCTTATGACTGGAAGGATAGAAGACAATACCACCTGTGCCCTCAATGTCTTCAACTGCCTTCCAAGAGCTCTTTAATTCTTGTGACAGTATTTGCAGCCATGTCATTCGTTCCCATATGAATCAGCACAAATGGGTACTTATCAGCAGGCTTGATGAGTTTCGGCAGTCGGTCAGTAATATCGTGAATTCTGGCCCCCGGCAAGCAACACATCTTTTGGAATAGGGGATCTGGTCCAGAGACATGGCATTTCATTCCCCTGAGCAGAGAATCCCCAACGACCACCACCTTCCATTTTTTCCCACTTCTGTGTGGCCCCATGTCCTCTACACACCCTCTTCCAGGTCTTTGTGGTTCTCCTTCCACTCTCATCTCCGTCACCATCTCTAACACTTCAAAATGATTCTTGAGCTCAAGTGGACCAGAGCATCTTCTTCATTGACGTCTTCAGGTTTGTACTGTAGATTTAAAGGCAATTACTTATCAGCAGGAATGAAAAGAAGAATTATGTGTATGTACACACACATACACACCTTCTTCTTCACTCATCAGAGCTACTGAACTAAATTCACTCCCTTTATGAATATGGCTACAAGTCAGCTCTAAGCTCAGCTACTCAGCAAGCCTGATGAAAAGTTTTAGGAGAAGGGAATTTTCCTTATTCAATTTTTTATTAAATATCTATGCTGCCCTTTTACCCAAATATGATCCCCTAGGTGACGAACATCAAAGCATTAAAACATGCGAACATGCTAAGATGTTCAAAACAACATTTAAAATACAACTATATCAAAAATATTGAAACAATTGAATACAAATTATAAGCACACAGAAACACATAATAACACAAACCAGGAGGAGGCCAATGAGAGAGGGGGAACACCAAAACAAACAAAAAAATCTTTACCCAGTGGCAGAAGACAATGATAGAGGGAGACAGAGAAATCTCCCAGATGAAGGAGTTCCAAAGCTTTGGTGCCATGACAGAGTAGGCCTTTTCTTGGGTGAGAGGGGCAGCTCACAGGGAGGTTCATATGGAAATAGGCAACCTGAGGTATGTTATGATATTTATTTGTTCAATTTTATTTATTCAATTTTTATACCACTTATCTTCAATTAAGATTTCAAAGTGGTGTAATTAAGATCTCAGAGTGTTTACGGTTTTAAGAGTCAATACCAGAACCTTGAATTGGGCCTGGAAGAAATTGGAAGCCAGTGTAGACGGATCAGTACTGGAGTCATATGGTCCCTTTGACACATTCCAGTCAGAATTCTGGCCTCAGCATTCTGTAGTACCATCTGTATTTCAAATATATTTCAAATTTTGCCTTTGCATCTGCTTTACGACAAATTGACTTGGAGGTTTTTCACATGGGTTTTCCCCTTTGATTCTGGCCTCATACTGCTTTAATTTATCCCCAGAGTTCCACAAGCATTTTTTCACCTTTAGTTTTCACTTCAGTAATTTTGATGTCTCCCCCCCCCTCGTGTTTCTTCTTGTTCTTTTGAGACCACTTTTACCCTAATCTTTTTCTGGAAGCCCATTCTGAGTAATTTTTTCCCAATCTTTGTTTAAATTCAGCTCTTATATCAACCTAACATTATAAACATGTTTTTTCCCACTTCTGTGTGGCCCCATGTCCTCTACACACCCTCTGAGAAAAGCATTTTTTCGCCTTTAGGTCTCACTGCAATAGTTTTGATGTCTCTCCCCCCTCCCCCCTCATGTTTCTTGCCGCCTATGGTTGAAGGCCGTGGGGAGAGTGCGTGGTGTGAAACAAAGCAGACTTACACAGGACTGGGGAAAACAAGGCCACAACTTTATTGAACAGCATTGAACAGCAAATGAGGAGTATTGGCATAGCATGTGGATCAGATCCGCTGCATCGGGTGACGCGCCTGTCAGCCGATGAACCACATCCCCCTCAGGCCCCAGGCTGAGGGTGGGAACCAGGAGTGGCATGAAGGAGAAGATCACCCGGTGTACACCCTTTGGTGACTCCCATGCCACCTGGGGGTGGCGTGCCCTGGCAGCCCCCGAGCTGGGCGTGCCCCTCACCGCTCACCCCCAAGACTCCATAATCACCTCAATGGGGAGCCTGTGCGCGCAGGCCCCAATCTCCCCAACAAATGGGATCTGATCCAATGCCCCACCGCCAAAGTTGTGACAGAAGATAAAATAATATAATATATAGGGAGAGGAGGGCGGGTGATGCTCCGATCGTCCGCGGGGCCGGCACCGAATGAGGGCTGGGTGGGGAGGTGGCGAGATTTATACTACCCCGCCGGACCAGAGGGAAGACCGCCCGCCAGCAGTCCGCGCTGGCCCCGCCTCCTTGCTCCGAACCCAGGCGCCCGGGATTGGGTGCCTGGGATTCGAAGTGATTGGTTGCGGCCTCACCGGACGCCTGGAGCAGCCCGTGACCCAGAAGCCCACCGCGAGTCTCCCACCCGGCCCCTTCGGCGGCAAAACGGGCCCCTGGTAAGTCAGGGGGCCTCGCCTTCTTGTTCTTTTGAGACCACTTTTACCCTAATCTTTTTCTAGAAGCCCATTCTGAGTAATTTTTTCCCCA
Organism: Eublepharis macularius; assembly: GCF_028583425.1. Lineage (NCBI taxonomy): Eukaryota > Metazoa > Chordata > Lepidosauria > Squamata > Eublepharidae > Eublepharis > Eublepharis macularius. The sequence goes on from NC_072797.1 coordinate 74,991,124, forward strand.
ATCTTTGTTTGAATTCAGATATCAACCTATCATTATAAACATGTGCAAAAATTTAAAAAGAGGGGAAGGTGCTGTAACATCACCAATGATGCTTCTGATGACGACAGCACCCTAACTTGAAAATCCTGATTATTTAAGGCACATGCAGAACAAATAAATACTTTATGATCTACTGCTTAAGAAAATCAGGAATAAATTGAATGTGTGGAAAAGCTCTTGATAGACTGATTATTACACTTGCCTTTTGCAAAATGAGCACAAAGATTATTCACTTAAGATACGTGAAAATGATGAAATATTTTTTCAATAATTTTTTCTTCAGTAAGATTGATCCACAGTTATATAAAATTGATGCCAATACAATGTCAAGTCAATACCATATTGATTATTTATTGTGGTCAGAAAACAAGATGGAGGAAAATGCACAGAAAACTCCCATATGTGAAAGCTGTGTCATTAAATGAATGTCTCCTCATTTGTAGCACTGATTAAAACAAAAGGGAGAAATAACTTTTTTTAAAAAATCCTCTCTGTGGAAGAAGCTTCTCTCAGCCTAACTAACTTCATAGGATGGTTGTATGTTACATAAATGGGAGAATTCCATCACTGTACAACACCCTGAACTACTTTGAGAAAGGGTGGAATATAATTAGGACGAAGGCTTAAAAACCATAATAATTGAATTAACTGCAATGAAACTTTTGCAAATTTTTTCAAAAAAATATGATTCACATACAGATAATTATTAGCCACTGAGAGCTCTTCTGTAATTGATTAGAAGCTTATTTCTGAGAAACTTTCATCAACATATATCATGCTTGCATATGGCAAAAGCTTTAGAAGTTGTTATAAAAATAAGAAAAATAAGAAAACAAGTGTTACAGATGGTGTTAGAATAATTATTTTAACAGAATACAAAAGTTGGCAACTGTATGTTTGCTACACTGAGTATGAGACTTTTCCCTCTTTCTCCTTTCCAAAGTCTTCTTTTTGATTGTAATTCTGAAAAAGGCTGTAATTATTTAATAATTAATTATTAAATAATTAATCATTTATAATAATTAATGTAGCACTTGTATAAGTCTTCCACCCTGGGTGGAAAACCTCTCTTTGCCTACAGACAGCCCCTCAACCTTAAAAGATTTCTCACTAACAACCATGAACCAGCTAACACAGTCACCAACACAGGAACCAGACACTGAAACAGACCCAGATGCCAATTTTGCCCACATATCTACCCAGAAAATACAATTACAGGACCCATTGGCATCAACTACACAATCTCTGGTTCTTACAGCTGCTCATTCTCCAATGTGACATATGCCCTCATGTGCCAACAATGCCCCTCTGCTCTGTACATAGGACAAACCAACCAACCTCTGCGCAAAAGAATAAATGGATACAAATCTAACATCAAAAATGGCAATATCTAGAAACTAGTAGGAGAACATTTCAATCTACCAGGACACTCCATGAAGGACTTAAAAGTCACCATAGTTCAACAGAAACATTTCAAAAGCAAAAAGAGTCCAGTAGCACCTTTAAGACTAACCAATTTTATTGTAGCATAAGCTTTCGAGAATCACATTCTCTTCGTTAGATGCATAGTACAGAAACTGGCCAAATATAGAAGAGGAGGGGAGGAGAGAGAAGATGCAGTTAGGGGGGGAAAGGGAGGGTGCAACCAAAACATTCCTTTGCTAGTAAATGTAAACATCTCCTTTTGGTGTCCTTTCAGGGTCAGTTGGCTTGGGTGAGGCTTCAAGGGAGTTTGCCCTGTTAGTTTGCAGCAGTAAAACAGCTAGACCATCCAATTCCTATGTAGTATAAGCCTTCGATAACCACAGCTCTCCCCGCCAGATGCATCTGACAAAGAGAACTGTGGTCCCCAAAAGCCCACGCCAGGCGCCACTGGGCTCCCCCAGACCCCGCCTCTGTAAAGGAAATCTGTTACCTGTGATAATGTGATAACCATTCATAGTCCCTATTCAGTCCCAGCTTGACAGAGTCAAATTTGCATATGAATTCCAATTCAGCAACCTCCCATTGGATTTTGTTTTTGAAAGGTTTCTGTTGAACTACAGCGACCTTTAAGTCTTTGATGGAATGTCCTGGTAGATTGAAGTGTTCTCCCACTGGTTTTTGGATGTTTCCATTTTTAATGTCAGATTTGTGTCCATTTATTTTTTTGCATAGAGGTTGGCTGGTTTGTCCAATGTACAGAGCAGAAGGACATTGTTGGCACATGAGGGCATATATCAGATTGGAGGATGAGCAGCTGTAAGAGCCAGAGACAGTGTAGTTGATGCCATTGGGTCCTGTAATTGTATTCCCTGGGTAGATATAGGGGCAGAGCTGGCATCTGGGTCTGTTGCAGGGCCTGGTCCCTGTGCTGGTGACTCTGCTGGCCGATTCATGATTGTAAGTGAGAAGTCGTTTAAGGTTGGGGGGCTGTCTGTAGGCAAGGAAAGGTCTTCCACCCAGCGCTTCTGAGAGAGAGGTATCATTTTCCAGGATGGGTTGTAGCTCACTGATGATACGTTGGATGGGTTTGAGCTGGGAGCTATAGGTGACAACCAGTGGTGTTCTGTTGTTAGTTCCTTTAGATTTGTCCTGGAGCAGACTGTTTCTGGGTACTAGTCTGGCCCTGTTGATTTGTTTCTTCACTTCATTTGGTGGGTACTGTAATCTCAAAAATGCTTGTTGTAAATCTCTTAAGTGTGAGTCTCGGCCGAGAGCATTGGAGCAGATACGGTTGTAACGTAAGGCTTGGCTGTAGACAATAGACCGAGTGGTATGTTTAGGGTGGTAGCTGGAGGCATGTAGATATGAGTATCGGTCTGTTGGTTTCCGGTATAAGGTGGTATTTATTCGTCCATTATGTAGTTGTACAGTGGTGTCCAGGAAGTGTACCTGTTGTGTAGAGTGGTCCAGGCTTAGGTTGATAGTAGGGTGAAAGTTATTGAAGTCCTGATGAAATCTCTCAAGGGCTTCCTTCCCATGGGTCCAAATGATGAAGATGTCATCCAGGAATCTTAAGTACAGTAGTGGTTCCAGTGGATGGGAGCTGAGGAAGCGTTGCTCCAAGTCCGCCATGAATATGTTAGCATATTGTGGTGCCATGCGTGTGCCCATGGCTGTGCCATTAACCTGTAGATATAAGTTGTCACCAAATTCGAAGTAATTGTGAGTGAGTACGAAGTGACAAAGTTCAGTGGCGAGGTGTGCTGTGGTTTTGTCCGGGATAATATTCCGTATGGCTTGCAGTCCATCTGCATGTGGGATATTGGTGTACAGGGCCTCCACATCCATGGTTGCTAGGATGGTGTCATCTGGTAGGTTGTCAATGGACTGTATTTTCCTGAGGAAGTCAGTGGTGTCCCGTAAATAGCTGGGTGTGCTGGTGGCATAGGGCCTGAGGATAGAGTCCATGTATCCTGAGACTCCTACTGTGATAGTGTCTCTTCCTGAGACAATGGGGCGTCCTGGGTTACCTGGTTTGTGGATTTTGGGTAGTAGGTAGAATCTTCCTGGTCGTGGTTCCTGGGGTGTGTCCGTATGGATGCATTCTTGTATTCCATGGGGAGTGTTTTTAATATTTAATAATATTCAAAAGCAAAATCCATTGGAAAGCTGCTGAATTGAAATTCATGTGTAAATTTGACTCAATCAGACTCGGACTGAATAGATACTCCGGATGGTTATTGCATTATCAAAAGTAACTGCCTTTCAGACATTCCATTCAGATTCAGCAATGGAGGGGAGGGGGTCACATGCAGCCTGGATTGTGCACTCCACCTCTTTCATGACTTTTGCAACTGATTTGCATCTACTTGGCACTCACTCCCTGCACCCTCTCCCCACTAGAGATGGGCATGATCCGCATTATGATTGGAAAAAACCCACGATAATGGCGATTGCATGATCGGGACCCGGCAGATCATGCTCGGGCATGTCCAACGATCCAGTGGTCGGGAGGGGAGGGCTGGATCGGGGCTTGATCGGGGCGATCGTGCTTGGATCGGGAAGCCAGACACTCAGGCACCAGCAATCTATTCCCCTGGCAACGGAGCCAGGGGAATGCCTGAGCTGTGTTTGCCCTCCTTCTGTCGCCCTGGAAACCCAAATGGAAGCCCAGCTTGCCTTGATCAGCAGGGCTTCCTTCCAACCACGGAGCAGCAAAGCAATCACCAGCTAGGAGAAGACACCCAAGGGAGGGAGGGGGGAGGGGGTGTTCTATAGCCATGGGCACTCCAATCTCATCCCTGCAAACCCTGATAGGCAGCTCTGATGGCCAAACACAGACAGCCAACACAAACACAGATGCTGCCGGCATCAGCCACCATTCCTGTATCGCTGGGAACAGCAGGGCGCCCCTCCACTTTTGCCTCCATGATCCACAATCCACGGATCGGAAACGGGAGATGACCCGCACTGTTTGCCTTTCCCCAGGACAAGGGGTGCATGACAAGCAGCTGCCCCTTGTCCTGGGGAAAGGCAAAAGGCAAACTGACTACGGTTGCCGTGGGCGCTGGCAACCGTAGATCCGGCCCTGTTACCTTGCCTGCTTTAAAAGGCACACTAGCACATCTAAGCATCTTTAAAAGATTTTTTTTCTGACTGAGACCAGGAAATCTACTGCCAACCAATGATCACCATTAGTAAGCTGACTGTACACAATGATCTGTACATCAATCACTAATGACCAAACAAGAACTTTGTTTTGTATTTGTATCTGAAGAAAGGAGCTTTGACTCTCAAAAGCTCATACCCTGAAAATCTTGTTGGTCTCCAAGGTACCAATGGACTGAAATCCTGCTGTTCTACTGCAGACCAGCATGGCCATCTACCTGAAATTGTTCTGTATGATCAATATGTGCTGTTACAAAAAAAAAAAAATACCTCCAAGGTTCAATTCCTCACAGTTCAGAAGCCAGCATCCCACCAACAGTGGATTAAGAGACAGAGCTTGCTAACAAGCTTGAGATCTCTCTTTTTATGAGTTAACTAATCCTTTATTGCTTAATACCTTTATGGCACTAGTGTGGGAATAAAAATGTAGACATAAATGAAAACTTGCTGATTTGTGAGTTCTACCTGGCTGCAGACACCAGCAAGCTCAGCTCTAAGACAAATATATATCTTTAGCATACTTGCTTGACTAAGAGGGGAATAAAAATCCATGTCATGGCATTTGTGAGTGGTTATAAGCAATAGGATAGCAGGATATTTAAGGGACTTTGGAATATATTTGATATTGTTCCTAAATACTGCAAGGTGGTAGGGTGGGATATAGATTGGGGCCAAGACCCTGAAGAAAGGGGAATAAAACCTGACACTGTACAGTTTCCCTGATCAAATAGGCTGACCAGGCTTCTTTATAACTAGGGCTGAAAAGAGGCAGGTAGTAAGTATTGAGACTGGAACGCAACTGCAAGGGTTCAACAATCAACCATTTATTGAACAATAATTAGTAACAGGGAACAACAATCGTAGCCGTCTCTATCTGGCTATAACTTCTAACTGACTCAACTCTGAGGAGAGCTAGTGACTCCGCCCCCAACTACAGTGGCTCCAACAGTCCAAATACATGAGAGAGGTGTCCCCCATGCTTCTCCATCCCATATTGGCCACTCCTCCGTCATGTTTGGGAGAAGTTGGTTCAACAATGCTGTCAACCTCCAGTGCATCAATAGCTTGGCGGGATTCCATTCTGTTGTTGTACAAGGGATGATATGTTGCGTTAGGAGGAAATTTGCCAACTGTTGGTTTCACTCGCCCTCGGTCATCCAAATAAGGGCATCTTTGGTCGTTCTCACCATCTGTTCAGCTTGGCCATTTGTTGATGGCTGGAACAGGGCAAATGTAACATGCTGTATCAACCAGTTTGCCAGGAATGACTGGAACTCTGCAAATGTGAATTGGGTCCCATTATCCAACACTATGGTGCCCGGTTGTGAACAACCTCTTCAGTGCCTGTATGACAGTGCAGGAGGTTGTGGAACTGACTGTAATAACCTTCAATAACTTGGAATATGAGTCTACGATGATCAGGAAGGTGTGACTCTGGAATGGACCAGTGAAGTCAATGTGCAATCTCAACTATGGTGATGACATTGTCTCCCATTGCTGTACTGGAGCCTGAGACAATGGAAATCTCAACATCTGGCATACTTCACATTTCTGGACCCATTCTTCCATGGCACTGTCCATCCTGGGCCACAAAATCTGGGTCTCCCAGATCCTAGTCTGATACTCTAACTGCTACCTTCTTCTGGCTCTCTGGAAAGAAGTTTCCCAGCAGCTGTTGCAGACAATTACTAAGTGACCACAGTGGCATAAGATCACTTTTGCAGTCCTCCACTGACTGTTCTTTGAGCAAAGAAAAGAGCCACCACCATTCACTCACCCTTACAGTAAGGCCTTGTCTTCTTCCTTCTGGGAAAACAAGTGGCAGTGAGTGAACAGTGATAGTGATTCCCTTATTGTGGGAATATTGTGGGAGGAGAGATGTGGGGGGCTCAGCTGCCTGCAGCTGTTTTGGGACAGAGAGGACTATATCCTATATGGTCCTTTTCCTGTCATGGCAAAATATGCAGAAGAGCTATTCTAGTAAATGGCTGAATTTCTGAATTTTAGAACTGTCTACCAAAGCTGTTATATATACACCTTTGCTGAACATACTGATTGTATTGTATTTGAGAAAATTGTGCTTAACGTAATTGCTCAAAAGAACAACAAGCATCACTGATGGGTGATATATTGATACAGAAAATACTACAATGACTGGTAGTTGCTTGTACTGAAGAATTTATAATGTAATCCCAAACACTTGGAAATAAAATAAACACCATCCTTCTACATCCATACAAATTAGGGGCAGCACTGGGTAACTTGAACATTCAAAGTTCTATTAAAGTTTTATTAAATATGCCACTTAGTGTGCTGAATAAATCCTCAAGGAATACAGATGCAGTTTGTACAAGGGAGGTTAACTATAGATCAGAGAAAAAGCATAAGGGTAGTGAAAGAAGGGCACAGGAATGACAATTTGTACACAGGTTACTTTGTTGGTATCTGATATAGTGAACTTTGACTCTCAAAAGCTGATAACTTGGAGTATTTTGTTGGTCTTTAAGGTGCTACTGGACTCAAATTTTGTTCAGATTTCCTTCTGCACCATATCCTAAGAATGCAGCACCAGGCCCCCAACACTGAGAAGTAATTAGGAAGAAACAGAAGATGGGGAGAGTGGAAAGTGAAATTTAACCTAAAAGAAATCACCAACAGTCAAGGGTGTTAGATATAGAGAAGTTCCCATGGTATAATGCAAGCCTTGTCAAGGTGATGCTGGAAGCAGAGGTCCATCTTTCTTTTTGGTTATAGTCTGCTGCTGTGCCTTCTTTCTCTCAATCTGTGATCCACTAATGTGATATCAATATTAGATTGTTCTATTGTTAATATTATGAGATATCAAGAATATTTCACAAGAGAATCAATTAACATTGTGGGTGTAAAGAGCCATCAAGTCACAGCCAATTTATGGTGACCCTGGACTTCCTTGGTGGTCTCCTATCCCAGTACTAATCAGGGCCAACCCTGCTTCTGAGATCTGCTGAGATCAGGTTAGCTTGGGCCATCCAGGTAAGGGATAATTCACATTAGGGAATCTTAATCTGAGTGTATTTTACTAGAGACACCTGAATAACAGATATGTGAAATAACACTTGTATCTGATCAAGGGATCTTTGCCTCTTGAGAGCTCAAACCCTGGACATCTAGTTGGAATTTAAAGAGCTACTGAACCCAAATCTTGCTCTTCTACTACAGAGGTCAACATGGCTACTCACCTGAAATTGAATAACAGAAATATCCACACAAAGACTTATCTGTCTGTCCATCCGCTCCCCTGCCTATTTGTCATGTTGACCATTCCCACATTTTTGTTTGTCTGTTAAACCTTTAATTCCTTATTCAGGATAGACTGGAACTGAACAAATCCTACCAAGTGCCCTTGAAAACTCTGCTTGGCATTATCCTCCAGGTGTAGGAAAAGGTGCTGAATTTTTCTCACCTCTTCCATAATGCTTTCTAAAGTTGATTGGCAGTAGATTCACGTCATACAAAATGAAGTACTTTGTTATTCTAAGAGTGATTAGTTTATGAATGCTTAGTTATGGGATGTAGTAAAGGCTACTAGTTCAGTTGTCTTTAGCAGGAGTTTGGACAAATTGCAAGAGTGTTAAGTCCATCAGTGGCTATTCATCATGAACTGCAGAGTGCTTGAGGACAACAGCAGGGAGAAGCTTGTCTACATACCCTGCTTTTAGTCTTGATGCCAGGGGGAGGGGGGTGTTCTTCTGGTTAACCAGAGTGTGAAACAGGATTCTCGACTAGAGAACGATTGTTTAAATCCAACATGATAGGGGGATGCACAACAAAAATGTTTGGATTAATTTTGGATCTGGATTTGGAGAAGTCATACTTCTATTTTTTTTTTAGTCCCCCAACTTTGGGACTATATTGGCAATTGCCCTTCCCTAATCCCCTGTCCTCCAGAGGCATCAGGAGCAGGGAGGGAGAGGAAATTGGTCTTACCAAACAGATGTTGGGTGGCAGCTCCAGCCCCTTTAAATTTTATTTCATGTTGGTAGACCTGACCTCTATCACCTGTAGGAAATAATGGCTCCATGACTGCTTATGTGTGGTAGATCTAGTCTCCCAGCCCAGGTCTATCTGATCAGCAGTTTGTCCACATCTCCAGTCCCTTTAAATTTTAAAGGGCCATTATTTTCAGTAGGGGCAGACTTGGCCTCCAATTAAGGAAGACAGATATTCCCATAGAAAATAACAGCCCTTTAAATTTCAAAGGGAGGGAGACACTGCCAAGCTGCTAGTGGACCACTTCCCCCCCCCCCTCTCTCTCTCGGCTGCTGGTGCCTGAAACTCAAAATAAGTATAGGAGATTAATTTTTGTTACTAATGCAATTTATGAGTGTTTGGGATCATTTTGGATATCCCTGAGTTTATTTTTGGCTCAGGTATATCCAAGGACACCCCCCCTCCCCACAACCATGGCTATTCTTAGGTTCATCACCAGAATTTCCTTTAAACTACAGCATCTCTGTGTCATGTTTGATTACAATGTGCACACTGAAAACTATGCTCAGTGTTAGTGCCTGAACTATGGACACTTGTCCTTAGAATTCATCCAGGCTTCAGCATCTTTGGAAATGATGGCTATTTGTCTGATTATAGGGGGTAGAAGTAGAAGGAAAGCAAAAGGCAGTTAAAATTTGTTATGTATATAACTTAACTGGATCTTATTGTCATGGGATATTTTACATTTGTCAAGATGATGTGGCAAACTATAAAAATGCCAAACCTGACTAGGGATAATAGTCCAAGCTTTTAGCGTTTACTGTCTTTTCATGTCCAATATATGCAATGGCAATCCAATGGGATTATTTGCCTTAGCAAAGAGCTTTCATTTCCCCAGACAGCTGACTATCTTTTAAAACATTTTTTAAGAATGCCTGACTTTTATTTAAAAGTAACTATTTTTGACAGGCAAGTTAACTATCATTATTTTTTCACTGCTGTCGATCACAATAGGAATGGTAGCAACGTAGCCTTTGAGTCTGGGCTAATACACTTGCAGGGCTGCTGTCTAGAAAGAATGGTATTTCCCACCTGTCAGTCATGCAATGCATTGTTTAGGCTAAGATGATCACAGCACTCCCCTCTGCTCCAATGTTTTGAAAAGAATGCCAGGGTCATTTCGTTCAAAAATTTAATGCTATTTGATTTCAAAATATAAGATGCAGAATTAGCAGTTATGGATTAAAATAGGTTTTAATGTCAATTAAATGTCCAAGGGAAGCAAGAGAGTCCACATATGACAATTTCCCATAATGATGGTAAATGTTTGAGCAAAGTAGCAAGTGGTTCACAAGATACACTGTTACCCAGTTATTACGGGGTTGTTTGGAAAACTGTTTGGGGTCTGTTTTTGTTCACAGTGATATTGCATCTGCTATGACTATGGATGTTTTAAATGAACACTGGTGGTGGCGGTAAGTACAGTCAAGTCATAACTGACTTACAGCACCCCCTGCTGGGATTTTCAAGGCAAGAGACTAACAGGGGTGGTTTGCCATTGCCTGCCTCTGCATAGCAACCCTTGTCTTCCTTGGAGGTCTGCCGTCCATTACTAAGCAAGGTTGGCTTGCTTAGGTTCCAAGATCTGATGAGATTGGGCTGGCTTGGGCTATCCAAGTCAGGGCAAGTGGACACTGCAAAAATATAAAAATCTGGATGTAGCTTTGGATTTTCTGCTCTTTCTCTGCAGCCAAGATCTAGGTATTACATTACTAATATATGTATTTCACTGATGTGCATTACTTGTTAGAGTGATGTAGCATCATATTGTGGATACCCGGGCAGCTTACCTGATTATCAGTGAGGTGTTGGAGCCTGTTCCCTGCTAAATGATCAATTTGTCAGCTTCAGCTCTGTGGATTCCTCCTCCCCCAATATTCTTACCTGATAAACATTTCCCAAAGGGCAAGCAGCAACATGGCAAAGACAACACAACTGACATTAATTGGCATCCTGCTTGACACTGTCAACAGAAACACCAAAAAGCGAAATGGCATAGGCATTAAATTACACACAAAGAGAAGATTCCATAGGGCAGAGTAGAGCCAATTCCATGCCTGTTCAGTCAGAAGGTACAGAAAGGGCCAAGCCATCAGGCTGCCAGTCTGATACCTTTCACAAGAGCTACATTTCCATTGCTGGTTTCTTTTCAAAATAATAGCTTTGGAATGTCATTCTGCACTCTCTCTTTCAGAAGCGTGCACACACCTAGCACAAACACAGATCAAATATATGGACCATCACAGACAGCACAAAACAAAAAGAAAATGTGCTGTTTGAAGGTTTTAACCTGAAGTTACACAATTTCCTAGGTTCCTTCAATCATTATTTTATGAAATATTTTATGAAACTTCTGTCTGTGTTATTTGTGTAGTTTTAATATTTAGAAGTAATTTCAATAAGGAATAAGAACTGCCAACTATTCTTTGGTGATTGCCAGTTTACTTATCCGTCTCTTCTGGGTACATATTCTTATTTTTTTTCTCCAGTGTGGCCAATTGACACATTAAGGAGTACACAGGCTAGGCCAAGGGTCCCTTTCCTCCATCCTGTGTAACCATCAGACATGAGTTGTAGTCAGTTCTTTTCAATCCCTGTATGCTCAGTGCCCAATTTAGATAGTGGCTATGGCACACATGGAAAAGGGGCTGTGTTCTCTAAAACATGTAAATTGGTGATCAGAGCACAACTACCTGTGAACAGCCAAAGTACATACTTGAGCTCAGCCAAAAGGCCGAGAAGCTTGATCATCAAATTATATTGAGCAATGATACCAGTCTTGAAGGGAACATTCTCATAAAGCAAATTAGGCAACTCGTTGGAAGGGGAGAAGCTTTGATTCTGAAATGTTGCACCCATAAGAACAGCCCATTGGTTTCCTTAAAGGTAGGCTGGGAATTCTTGCTGAGATAACAGTCTCCTTGTTAGTCCTGATGTGCTAATTGATCCTTTTCTGCTCTGTTTAATTCTAACAATATTCCACAGTAGTGTTGCCAAGTAGGCCCCCTCCCCTGCTTTAAAGCCTGCCATGAACTGTGTTAAAGTTTCCTGCATTACTGTTTCACTGCTGCACCAAAGACTGCTTTGCACGTGTGTGTTCTAATACACGTGTCAGTTTCCTGCCTGCGTGTCAATTACCCTTGCTGCTGCTATAGACTGTGTAGTTTACTGACTCCATGTTTGGATAACTGCACAAAGGACTCTCTTTCTGGGCAACCCTGCCCTAACCTGTATCTGGACTTCCCAGTGTGCTTTGGACTGTGTTACAAGTATGCCCCGTGCCTGCATTGCCATCTGCCACGGACCGTGCCTGTTCCCTGCTTTGGACTGTGTTTTAAAGTGTTGTTCCCGCTGCCTCCATGGAAGCCTGCCTCATATGGGCCCAAGCCGCTGCTAGCAACCGGGCGCCAGCCGGGGAAATCTCCAGTGAGCCTGGCTAGGCGCTCCCTGGTCAGTTCCCGCCTGGAGCCTCCCGCGGGCCGGTCGCCAAGCTTGCCCTTGCTACCGGGCAGCCTGCAATCCAGCCCCAGCTATGCCCAGCCGGCATCCATGTTCTCAGGCACCCAGAAGACCCAGAGGAAGAGACTGCTTTGAGAAGCCATTTCGGCGAAGCGGGCACACCACGTCCGCAGCGAGAGCCCCTCGCCCCGCTCTGCATATCTTAGGAGCCGCCCCGGAGAAGAGCTAAGTGCTGACCATCCCAAGCACTTAGAGAATGCATCTCAAAGAAACCTCCGCATTCCAGAGCTGATGACATCAGGACAAGCCCTGTCCGCTGGAACATCCTTTCAGCCCACTTGGATTTCCCCCTCCCTCTTTTGTCCCCTCTTCCTGAGGTGTCACTTATCACAATCTGATTACCAAAGTGGCCCATCCAAGCCATTCAGTAGCCCATTAGACCCTTTGTTTTAATCTGTGAGAACCACCAAGTACAGCACCAGCCCCAGGGTACGTTTTGGGGTATTTAAGCTGGTCTCCCAGACCACTCGGTGCTCAGGCCATTCCCTATCCAGACCTCCTTGCTGTCCGTCTGTGGTCCCAGTGCTGGCATTGGGCCACCCTCGCTGCCGTGTCTCTGCTTCGCTCCAGGATTGTGAGTATTTCCCTTACCATCGTTGGGAACCCGCTAATGCGAACGTCTCTGTATTTCCTACTCTATATTTCTTAGACCTTGTATGTTCTTTGTATGATTGTGCAAGCTAGGCTTACGCTACACTCAATACACGTGTTTGGAACTTATTCGTTGTCTGCCTCTTTGTCACTAGAGTGTCTGGGATCGGGACCTCCGTAAACATAGGTTATGATCCTCGCTTAATATTAATAGTTACAGACTGCTGCAGCTAATTCCCCATTATAATAAAGAGCAGTTCTGGTAACAGTTTACTGGTGGAGAATGCGGGCATAACCCGGTTCGTGTGAATACACGTGAGTCGACACGCGTGTCTTCAGCGAACTGACTTAGAGGAAAATTTTCCAGACCTCAGTGTAAAGAGCGCAATTTAGCTCAGGGAATTAAAAGTGTGAGTGTGTGTGGCTCTAGTGAGCATTTCTATCTTGTGGGTTGGCTTTTCCCCATTTCCTCCTTCAGCCAGCTTTGGACTACTTGCCTTTTGTGGTGCACCGCGAGGCCCTCCAGCCGTTATAACCGGTGTACTGTGGGTGAGGACCTCTGAACTGGTGAAGTTCCTGGCCACCTTCCGGGCCGCCTAAACGCGTCTATGTGGGTGGGATCCCAGAAGTAGGCTCTATAGATTTATATATATCCTGAAGCAGCACATATAAAATTCTTTTCCGCCCTCCCCCGTCTCTCCTAAGCCCGTCCAAACCCCGTTCCTGCCAGCACTTAGGCTTCAATCCCCGCTCCGGAGGAAACGTGAAGGGATCGATAGTCCGTTTGGTTGTTCAGTTTAGCTTTGGGAATCTGAAGCCAGGTTCCTGAAGCCCCGCGGCAGCCGGCCGCACCGTGCTTGAGAGTTTTAAGTTAGACTCTTGGGCGCCTTTCCGCTTGCGAGTTGTAAGTCAGACTCGTGGGCGCACCTCGCTTGGGAGTCAGTGGGACTCTTGGGCACACTTTTGCTTGGGAGTTGTTAGAACTCTTGAGCGCACCTCGCTTGGGAGTACAGTAAGCTTTACTCCTGGGCACTTTCGCTTGGGGACTTGCAGAGGCAGTCCTTGAGCACATTTAGTCTTTTGGTCGAGGCTTGGAGACAGTTTAACCGTTTGTCTCTGAGCACGAGGCCTGGGGACACTTTGAGTACAGTTCTTGGGCAGAGAGCTTGAGAGCATTTGCAGCTTCTAAGCAGAGGCTTGGGAGCATTTCTGGTTGCCTGAGCAGAGGCTTGGGAGACCCCTTAGTTGCAGTTTCCGGGCAGAGGCTTGGGAACCCTTTTTGGTTTTCTGAGCGCATAGGCTTGGGAGACCCCTGAGCTTTAGCTTCTAAGCAGAGGCTTGGAAGCACTGAGTGTTTTTGTTCTTGGGCTTAGAGAGCTTGAGAGCACCCTCTGAGCCAGTAAACTTTTCCTGGTCCCGTGGCTTGTAGGCAAGCTTGAAACGGGAATAGGAATTTTCCCTTCTCCCCCGGTGGAGAAGAACCGAGTGTAGGACCCTTAAAATACCCTTGTGAACCTAAAAGTAGGACCTTAAAACCCCCTGGTAAAAACCCTTGAGGACCTGAGGGAAGGATAAACCTCCCAAAAGGGACATAGAGAGGAAGAAGTTGTTAAAACCCTTGAGCAGCTTTAATCGCCCCACCCCTGGTGTCGCTGATCCACTCTTTAACCTCCCCGAGATCAGCCTTAAACGAAAGTAAAATGTACCGGGCAAACCCCACCGTGCCCCGCCTGGAGAAGTGGCTAGTTAAGAAGGGAGATTGCCCTTGGGAAGCTGGTTCCTTCAAGGGACCCGACCCACTCCAGATAGTTAGAAGCGCCTTCCAGGACTTCTGTGACAAGGAGAAACCTAGGTCTAGCAAGAAAGATAGATATGGAGCCTGGGCACTTTTCACCGCCCTGCAGGACAGCGTGTCCCTAATTAGTAAGCTGCACTCAGCGCAGGAGGAGCTAGAGGAGAGGTCAGAACAAGAGCAGGACGCCTTGCGTCTAGAAATCCAGACCCTCAGGACTAAGCTAACCGAACAGGAGAGAGACCATGAGGAAAAGGCAGTTGAGTGGCGCGCTGAACGCGTCAATTTCATACTAGAAAAGCAAGGATTAACTACCGCCCTCCAGGACGCCCAGCACAAGGCTGAAGCGGCCACCGCTCGTGCCGATATGGCTGAGCACGCATTAACGGAGGGACAAGAGGAGATTACTAAGCTCACCCATGCCGCCCGGTTCATGGCGGACCACAACCAGTCTAAAACCGCAGCCGCGGACCACTCAGCTTGTAAGAGGGAGCTAGAGGCTCTAAAGCGACACTTGGGGATGCAACAGGCCGTAATTTCCGCCGTGCACCCCTCAGCCCTCTTGGCCCTCCCCGAAGGTAGTACCGACAGCTGGTCACCCCCCTTCGTCCCAGCCCGAGGAAGCTCCACAGCCCCTCCATCCGATAGCTACCAAAGAAATTGTCACCACAGACGAGGACGGTAGGAAGACAGACCGGGTCATTAAGGAAACCCGCAATTGGAGGCCCGATGAGCTCCAAGCCATAGCGGACCGCATGGGACCCCTGAACCGAGACTCAGCTATACAATGGTTTGCACACGTGACCATGTCCCAGCCCTCTGCCAGTGGCTCCGATGTAGCTCAGCTGGCTCGCCATTGTGCCAGCCCCGAAATAGTCACCTCTCTCAACGCATATATTTCTAACCGGAGACTAGCCACTCGCAGTCAGTATGGTGCCATGAAGGAGTTGTGCGCCTTCCTCTGGCCCACCAAGAGCTTGAAAGCCTTATACATAGCAGAATCTCAAAAACCCGGAGAGGACCCAGAGGCATATTTAGCCAGAAAGCAGCTCCTAGCCGAACTAGCAGACGAGGTAGACTTAGACTTGAGCGACATGCCTGACTTCGATGACTTAGAGTTTAGGAGAGCAGTCATAGATGGGCTCAACAGCACCACTCGCCTGGCCCTGGCAGGAGTCGAACCCGGGAGCATTACATGGGGAGAGCTGGAATCCCGCATCAGGAGCATTGCTGGCCTGTTGCGAGAAACCGGCGCCATCCGCCATGTGAAGTCCCCGGCCTCCCATAGGAAAGAGAGTGAGCCCATCAACACAGTCACGTATGCCAACCATGGTCCCCACTCCCAATATCGGCCCCAAGGGCATAGCTCGTACTCAGAGCCTAGAGGTGGCATCTTGCATGGGAGAAGCGGTAGTTTCACTCGGGGCCGCAGCCAGAGGGACTCCCGTCCAGGAATGACCTTTGCGCCCACCCCCAGTCACTACCCTTCCTCCCCACAGGGACCCTCTGAGCCCTGGAGACCTGTGCTGCCCTCGGCACCCCCGCCCCCTCGGGCACCTCACCCCTACAATCACCAGGTCTACCCTCCCCCAAGTCAGGCTGACTCCTGGAGACCGCAGCCAAAGGACCATGAGGAGCCCTCTGACATAGGAGAGCCGCCACCAGCTGGGAACCCCTTTTTCCAATAGGGATGCCCGGGGGTCACACATTATTCTCCCCACTTAACTGCCTGTGGGAGAAAACCAAAGGTTGAGGCTAGCCTTCGACCTCCGGGAACTAAAAATAGCTGGAAACTTAAAAGAGAGAAGGAAAGATTCCAAAGGGTGATTCGCACCCAGAACCCAGCACCAACTTTGCCAGACACCTCTGAAAGAAATCTGGCAGAGCTGCAAAATAAAATCCATGAACTCATAAGTGTAAATAGGGAACAGAATTTAAAAATAAATGAGCTTAATAAGGAGAATAAGGAATTAAAGGAAAAACTAAATTCTTGCACAATAGAGAAAGAGCAGCTCCACAATAAATTCCTTAGCATGCAGACTTTGCTGGAGGACCAGAATAATGAAACTGCCACTTTAAAAACCCTGATGCAAAATCTCCTGGAATCTCAGAGACTCACTGAGGCCAGATCAAAGACTTTAGAGGAACAATCAGTGATTGAATCAGCACCCCGCCCCGCCAAAGGCAGTGAAACATGTAGTCAGTCACCTTTGCCTCCAATTTCTGCCTCAGCCCCCATGCCCAAGAAGCCAGAATTCACTTTAGCCTCTGAGCATGTGCAGAGTTTAAAAGTCATTCCCCAAGCAATTGTCTTGGCTCCCATAGAGTGCTCCCAGCCAAGCTATACACAGCCCACCGTGACTGTGCCCTCTTGCAATGGCCCTGAAAACCAGACAGACGAGAGTAAAAATGCAGTTCCTTTAAAAGAATTAAATTGCTTTGAAAAACCAGTGCTTGCAACTACACACCAAATAGCTTTCTCTCAGCCTTCCCTGACTAACACCCCTGAAGAAAACCTTATGTTGTGCTTGTGTGGTTTAGTAGTGCTTGAGCTAATTCAGAGACATGTGTGCAGCTGTTTCCTCATTTTAAAAGGCTCAAGCCCAAAACTTAATGAAAAGGTAGAGCCTCCAGCAGTAAGTGCAGTCAGGAATGTAATAAGGCAAGTGAGCAGACTCCAGAAAGAATCCCAGTTGCTAGCAGCGTCTAAAACAAACTGTTCCCACTCAGCACTACACCCCCACCCCTCATTGAAATGGAAAAACTGGCCAGACCAGGATTCTGACCTCCTCCCAGTTCTTCCTTTTGTCCTCTCCCAGGCTGAAGTAAACCCAAATAAATGTAATCACTGGTTCCCTGTCAGAATTTGGAAGGGATTGGAACCAGGAGTGGAAAAGCCACCTTAAGGAGACTTGAGTTCAAGTCCCTGCAGCCCCCGTCCCTTTTCGTTGTGCAGTCTTAACTTTATGTGTGTGTGAACCTGAAGAACATAAGAACATAAGAACATAAGCAAAGCCATGTTGGATCAGGCCAGTGGCCCATCCAGTCCAACATTCTGTCACACACAGTGGCTAGAAATCCAGTGCCATCTAAAGGACTGTCAGTGAGGCCAGGACACCAGAAGCCCTCCCACTGCCTTCCTTCCAGCACCAAGACAACAGAGCACCACCTCCCCACAAAGAGAATACCATCTATCTCCTGTGGCTAATAGCCACTGATGGACCTCTGCTCCATATATTTGTCCAGTCCCCTCTTGAAGCTGGCAATGCTTGTAGCTGCCACCACCTCCTGTGGCAACGAATTCCATGTGTTTATCACCCTTTGTGTAAAGTAGTATTTTCTTCTATCTGTTCTAACCCGACTGCTCAATAATTTCATAGAGTGCCCACGAGTTCTTGTATTGTGAGAAAGGGAGAAAAACACATCTTTCTCTACCTTCTCTAACCCGTGCATTATCTTGTAAACCTCTATCATGTCTCCCCTCAGTCGTCTTTTCTCCAGGCTAAAGAGCCCCAAGCGCCTCAATCTTTCCTCATAGGGAAAGTGTTCCAACCCTTTAATCATTTTAGTTGCCCTTCTCTGTACTTTTTCCAGTGCTATGATATCTTTTTTAAGGTGTGGCGACCAGAACTGTACACAGTACTCCAAATGAGGCCTCACCATCGATTTATACAGAGGCATTATGATACCGGCTGATTTGTTTTCAATCCCTTTCCTAATAACCCCTAGCATGGCATTAGCTTTTTTTATGGCAGTCGCACACTGTGCTGACGTTTTTAGTGAGTTATCTATCATGACTCCAAGATCTCTCTCTTGGTCAGTCTCCGCCAGTTCAGACCCCATCAACTTGTATTTATATTTTGGATTTTTGGTTCCAATGTGCATTACTTTGCACTTGGCTACATTGAACCTCATTTGCCACATGGATGCCCACTCTTCTAGCCTCGACAGATCCCTTTGGAGTGCCTCACAATCCTCTCTGGCTTTCACCACCCTGAACAATTTCGTGTCATCTGCAAATTTAGCCACTTCACTGCTTAATCCCAATTCCAAATCATTAATAAACAAGTTAAAAAGCATTGGACCCAATACCGACCCCTGTGGCACCCCACTGCTCACCACCCTCCACTGTGAGAAGTGCCCGTTTATACTCACTCTCTGTTTCCTATTAATTAGCCAGTTTTCGATCCACAAGAGGACTTGGCCCTTTATCCCATAGCTACTGAGCTTACTTAGGAGCCTTTGATGAGGAACTTTGTCAAAAGCTTTCTGGAAGTCAAGATAAACAATATCTATCGGGTCTCCCTTGTCCACTTGTTTGTTCACTCCCTCAAAGAACTCTAACAGATTGGTGAGACAAGATCTTCCCTTACAGAACCCATGCTGAGTTTTCCTCATCAGCTTTTGGTCATCAATGTGCCCACTAATTTTATTTTTGATAATAGTTTCCACCAACTTACCCGGTATTGACGTCAGGCTGACTGGCCTGTAATTTCCCGGATCTCCCCTGGAACCTTTTTTAAAGATGGGGACAACATTAGCTACCTTCCAGTCCTCAGGAACAGATGCAGAGTTTAATGACAGATTACATATTTTTGTGAGGAGATCTACAAGTTCACACTTGAGTTCTTTCAGAACTCTTGGATGTATGCCATCTGGGCCCGGTGATTTATCAGTTTTTAAATTATCTAGCAGTCGCATAACCTCCTCTCTCGTCACCTCAATGTGACTCAGGTCTTTCAAAACCCCTCCCAAAGTCAGTGCTTCCGGAATGGGCATGCACTTCTTATCTTCCACAGTGAAGACAGAAGCAAAGAACGCATTCAGCTTCTCGGCCATTTCCCTATCACCCTTTAGTAATCCTTTTACGCCTTGGTCATCCAAGGGCCCCACTGCCTCCCTAGCTGGTTTCCTACTTCTAATATATTTAAAGAATTGTTTATTGTTTTTCTTTATGTTCTTTGCAATATGCTCCTCATATTCCCTTTTTGCCTGTCTGATCACAGACTTGCACTTTTTTTGCCACAGCTTATGCTCCTTTTTATCAACCTCACTCCGACTAGTTTTCCACTGCCTAAAAGAATCCTTTTTACCTTTTACAGCTTCTATTACATTGCTTGTTAACCATGCTGGCCTTTTCCTAAACCTATTTGTGCCTTTCCTAACCAGCGGTATATATTTAATTTGAGCTTCCAGGATTGTAGTTTTAAATAGTCTCCAAGATTCCCCAAGTGTTTTGACCTTTTTTACTTTCCCTTTCAGTTTCTTCTTCACGTACCCCCTCATCTCAGAAAAGTTACCCCTTTTGAAGTTAAACATGGCTGTGTTGGTCTTATTTGGCAATTTCCTATTTATACATATGTTGTACTCAATAACATTATGGTCACTGTTCCCAAGTGGTGCAATCACATTTACATCTCTCACCAGGTCTTCAGCATTACTGAGGACCAAATCCAGGATCACCTCTCCCCTAGTAGGTTCTGTAACCATCTGTTCCATAGCACAGTCATTGAGACAGTCTAGAAACTCACTTTCTCTCCCCCGATTCGAACACCCATTGGCCCAGTCAATGTGTGGGTAGTTAAAATCACCCATTACAACACAGTTTTTTTGTTTAGCAGCCATCTTTAATCCTGTCATCATTTTATAATCCTCCTCTATTTTCTGATCTGGAGGGCGATAACAAACTCCCACAGTTAAGTTTCCATTTGGGCCCGTAATTTCAACCCATAGCATTTCCAGAAGCGAATCTAATTCAGTTACCTTCTCAATCTTACTGGAATGTATACCTTCTCTGACATATAGAGCCACCCCACCACCAACCCTTCCCTCCCTATCCTTCCGATATAATTTATATCCAGGAATCACCGTGTCCCACTGATTTTCCTCATCCCACCAAGTTTCTGATATGCCCACAATGTCTATGGATTCGCCCAACACTAAACATTCCAGCTCCCCAATTTTACCTCGGACACTTCTAGCATTTGTATATAAACACCTGTAACTTCCCCGGCACACTTTGCCTCGAGACGTAGTTAGGTCATCTGCACTGTTTGTCTCCATCTCAGTTGACAACTCTAATCTATCTCCCTGTAGAAGTGTTATACCTAGCCCTTCATCTCTCTGAGATGAACCATCCTGAACCAGAGACACTTTATCTCTTGTCGGCTTTCCCCTAGCATTTAGTTTAAAAACTGCTCTGCCACCTTTTTGATTTTAAGTGCCAGCAGCCGGGTTCCTTCTCGGGACAAGTGGGACAATTCCCTTTTGAAATTAGATGTAAAAAGCCAACTTGGCTTCATATAATCATTTAGTGTTTTTGTTATTTTTTGTCGGTTCTATTCTTTAACTTCATTAGGCGGGCCCCACAGTTGGGACCCTTGGGGAAGACACGGCAACCAAAGCCAAATAGGACCACCACCGAGAGTGATTCTTAATTGGATTGTAAGCCGCATGTTCGGAAAAAAATTGCACAGGCAAAAGAGATTTGCTGTGTGAAAGTAGTTGGAGAGGCTTTAGCCCAAGAGTGAATGCATTTCCAATATTGGAGACACACCAATAAAGGTGATCTCTGTATTTGAAAACATTTCACCCGCCGTGCTGGTGAAGATCCCGCATCTACGTAGATTCGGGGTCTCACCTGCCAGACCCACGCTTTCGCATGATGGTCGGCTTTGGCTTTGAGGGCCGTGCCTCCCCTGGAAAAGGTCCCCCAGATAGCCCAACATCCCTCTTTTACTAATGTTCATATTCGTCATGGTGAGTTGCTATATGGCGCCACCAGCCAGTACGCTTTAGTGCAAAAGTAAAAGACCCGCCAGTATTTTGTAAATATGTAACCTCTGGAATATGTTATTGGGGTGCGTTCGCTACGCACAAGGGGCAGCGTGCCTCATTTACATAGCCAGAATCCCCCGCGCCAAGATGACCCCCGAATAACCCAGACCCAGTGGCGCCGGCAGATCTCGGCCGCCTCCGCCGCTTTTCGATAAACGCTGCCGAGCACCTTCGGCTCCACTTCGGCCCTTTCCGCCAGCAGCCGCCCGCCCCACGTAATCTTTTCCCTTGCCCGTACCGCACAAGGGAAAAGAAGGGGGGGAGACATATTGAAGTTATAATGAAGCCATGCCAGGCCTTCCAGGTGAGGGCAACCCGAAAGTACCCCACACCCGTATGCTTCTTGCTCCTTATATTTTTCTTGCTCAGTGTATTTTTCTTTTTGCCCGGTGTACCTTTTTGAAACCAGAAAATGGGGCCTCCCGAGGGAGTCCCTCCAAAAATTGCTAGTCCTGCAAACATATGACGAAAGCCCATTTTTAGGAAATTAAAGCGAGGGCCCCCGTCTGCAGCAACCCTTATAGTTAATGGAAACCGCTCTTTAGTTTTTTTCTTTTTAAAACGGCAAGGCCAGGCCGAGCCGGACCGATAGCTCTCAGCCCGCAAAATAAAAGTAGCCCGCCACCGAGCAAGGGGCACCTGAAGGCCACCTAGCCTAGGCACCCAGGGACCCCTGGGGCGAGTTTGCATAATCCCGCCTAACGCGCAGCCGAACCTTGCTCGACGTAAAGACGTTTCCCCTCTGAAATATACACGCTTTAGAAAGAAACCTTCGTACAGGAGTCCCCCAGAGCAACAAGCTGGAAGGCTCGCTTAGTGCTCTGGGACTTCTCGTTCGAACCCCGCTTAATAAACAGTGCTGGCAGAAAAACCCCCTCTCTTTTTCCCCGCTTTACTTCATTCATTTTGCTGCAAGAAACTCAGGGAACCTGTACTTATATCCGCAGGTCTCCCCAGGATATTTTCGGCACAAAAAGGAAAGGAAGGCCAGGAGATGAGGCACCTGGCTACCCTGTGTTTGCTCGTGCTGGCAGGCACCCTAATAGAGGGACGCCCGTCTAAATTAATGCCCTACCCACACTGGAGATGTATAAATACCCTGGCAGGGAATGAAATGATGGTCTGCAAGGTTGTGCAGCAAAGCAATATGACCACCCCTACGGATCGCACTAACTTCCGCAGTTGTGAAGAGCAGTGGATCCGACCCCCAGAGCTTGTTATTTTATGTGTGGGAGTGAAAACCATGTCCCAAGAGCTAGTATGTTATTCACCTACTGATACAGTTTCACCACTTGCTCCGATTCCATGTATGTTCCTTCCCCGTACCAGGCCAGCCCCCACCGCAGTCCCGGTGGTAGACAAATATACCACCCCTGCCAACTTCGAAACCTCGCCATTTGTCACTGAGGCTTTCGGACCATACTGTGAAGTTATTTTAGTGTCGGCCGCAGTATGGAAGGCAGGAGACCCCTTTAGAATGACCATCCTACTAGGCACTACTACCACTGAATCTGCATCAGTCACTATCACGCCCCCTTCAGGCGCAGTTCTCTCCTTTGCTATAGAACGCTGGGAGAACTTGACCTGGATCGTAAAAGAGGAAGACCTAGACAAACACGGCCCACCCGATTGGATACTGGTTCAACAGACGCCCGAATGCCAGACCAAGCCCCTAGTAGAGAAATTTCACCGGCTTGGGCTGCTCTTTGTAAATTTGACTCAAGAACCAGGCAATTATTCCCTGCTGATCCGGACCCAGGAGACCCACACCATCCAAATTGACCCTTTGATTGCTAGCAATAAACAATTAAGCCAAGGCGGCACGCATATAGTGGGCTCCCATGTTTTGAAAACTGACATTCGAGAGAGAGTTCTAGTCCGCCCGCAAATGTCTTTAAAAGAGATCCGCATAGACTTAGCTGAGCTAAATGTAACCCAGAGGCTGCCGCAGTGCGCTCCCTATCTGGAGGCCGGTAGCAAGGGTTGGAATGCATGGCTACAACTGTGGATCGATCCCTCCCCCTCTCTCTCGCGTGCCAGACGAAGCATTGCCGACTGGACTGCTCCTGCAGCCGGAGGCTTAGCAATCATGGATTCGGTCAACATTGAGACTCTCGCTAATAAGTTTGCCCATGTTACGACTAGCATCTCCGACTTAGGTAAACCGGTGGTGCAGTCCCTAAGTGGTGCAGTCACGAGATCAGCTCCATTTTAGTTAACTGGGAGAGTCAAATTGAAAGAGATTTTTCTCTGCTGCTCAAAGGAACACAGTCTTTTGAACGCAACGTGTCAATAGCCATGGCATGTATGCAAGCCCAACAATTAAATCAGGCTGTGGCCATGGGGCTAATTCGGCAAGCCACGGACGGGCACTTGCCCCTAGAAATTAAAAGATTGATTATGCCCAAATTGTCACCCATAGAACTGGAGCTTGAATCCTGGTGGTCTCTTGTAAATTCCTCATTCTCACCGACCACCCAGGAGCTTAAATTATTTTTATTAACGGCCAGTGCGCACGAGTCATTCCACGTGTATCCAGTCGTGCCTCTGGGACTCCAAGTCAGCGATACCGAGGTCCTCTACGCCCGCCACCCCGACCATTGGGCCCGCTTCACCCCGACCGGATGGCAGCTCGTCAGCCTCCAAGGGTGCCAGCATCGAGACCAGACCGGCTTCATTTGCCAAGACCAAGCCTTTGCACCTCATCACCCCTGTGTAGCCCCACAAGTCGACGCCCTCAACGAGTGCTCTTTTGAGGTCGTCCGGGAGAACAGCTCCGCTGTGGTCTACCTTGGGAAAGGATGTGCCTGCGTGTGAACGGCCTGCGACTTTGTGATCCTGAACTCGTTCCAGCTCAAGCCCGTGATCCCGGGAGTCAACCGCTGCTTTTGCAACCTGTCTTCGGTAGCAGCCTGCGACTTCACCTACACGGTACCGGTCTGGACCCAAGAAGAGATCCTGGTGGCCCCCTCCATCTATCGTTATGTGAAGCCAGTTTCCCTTGGCATCGGTCTGGAGCTAATCCACGAGCTCCTGGCCCACCCGCAGCTCCACCGCACCCTCCAGAGCATCCAGAGGGACGGGGACACTACTGCTCTGGTTGTGTCCCACAACGGCAAGGAAATTTTGGATCTTGCCCAGCGAATTAAGACCACCGGTGAGCACTCGTGGTGGGAGACCCTCTTTGGCTGGAGCCCCACCGCCACTGGAATTTACAATTTGGCTTTGCACCCGATCATCGTTATTCTGGCTTTCCAAGTTTTGTTGTGAGCCTCACTACTTTATTTGGGCTGTTGGAGCCGCCGACAGCTCCAGCAACTCCAGCTGTCTTACCGTTTGGATCATTACAATCCCGACCTCCTCCTGCCCTAATGGTTATTCTTGGCGCCCCGTTTTTAGCCCTTGTTTATTTTGTTGCTTGTGTGATTGTGAACTATACTTGTGCCTTTATGTGTACAGATCCTGAACCAGCCCCATGGACGCTTTGCTGCCGGACACCGCTCCGAGGCCCTCTTGTGAACTAGGGGGGGACATATCTCTCTGCCTCCCAGCCCGCGGCCCGTCTCCAAACGACCGCCAGCAGCGCCACCTCCATGAGGACTAGAACTGTGTGCCTGGAGCCCTTCTCGCCGCCTGCCGACCCTGCTCTGCGGATTGACGCAGACAGCAAGGGGGGGGGTGGAAGTGTGTTTTGGAACACATGGACTAAGTTTGCTTGTTTCTGTAAATATGCAACCCAGTCCAGCAGCTGTACTGCGGACT
Source organism: Eublepharis macularius (assembly GCF_028583425.1). NCBI lineage: Eukaryota > Metazoa > Chordata > Lepidosauria > Squamata > Eublepharidae > Eublepharis > Eublepharis macularius. Next base: position 75,016,286 of record NC_072797.1, read on the forward strand.
GAGCCGCCTGTGATCTTCGTTGCTCTAGTGTTTTATGAATTTCTTCTCATTGCTTTTATGAATTTTACTCCCATGAATTTAGCCCCGAACTAGTCCCTCCCTCTATCTGCTGCAAGTGCGCCCATGATCTCCCCATGAACTGGGACCCTTTTTATCACCCCCTATTAACTTTATCCTGATGAATTTGATTTTAACCTTCTGAATTGCCTTCTTAACCCAACTCCCTCCGCCGAGGCAGTTCTAGTCTATGAACTTGATTTTAATCCAGCCATATTGATTTGGTTTTTAATTGCAGAGTTTATTTTTCTGTCCCCCATGAGCCCTTCCGCCGCTTACCCCCCCCCCTCATGAATTGTTTCCACGCACTTGCTTTTATTCTTGCTGCTTTCAACTTCATGAACTGTTGCTTTTAATCACATATATGTATTTATGATTTTAACCATTTATGAATTAGCCTACCCTCAATGAATTATGCCATGCTTGCACATTTCACTTTACCCTGTATGAATTGCTTTTAGTTGTCCCTGCTTTTAATCCTATGTATTTATGATTTTAATTATCTATGAATTGATCCATGTATATGAATTGCTCCTGGTTTTTAACGCTTTTAACCCACCATGAATTCCGTATGAATTACCTCCCGCCATGAATTGATCAATGTACCCAAACATGAATTGTTGTTGTTTATATGCATGAATTGATCATTGCTGCCTATTACTATGAATTACTATTGCCATGAATTATTACTATTTATTCTGACGATTGCACTTAGCACACCCCCTGGTGTGAACCCAGAGACCTGCAGCCCATTGGCTGATCTAAATTGCACTTATTCGGTTAGGTGGTTCTCCAAACTAAATTTGTGAGTGACGCCTCCCCCTCCTTCCCTTCCCACTCCTTCTTCGCTCGAAGCTCGACCACCGGACATTGCCGACCACCTCGCCTTTGAAGTCAAGTTCGGAGACCCGCGCGCCTGACGTCCCGGGGTCTCCGAGGGGGGGAATTGTTGCCAAGTAGGCCCCCTCCCCTGCTTTAAAGCCTGCCATGAACTGTGTTAAAGTTTCCTGCATTACTGTTTCACTGCTGCACCAAAGACTGCTTTGCACGTGTGTGTTCTAATACACGTGTCAGTTTCCTGCCTGCGTGTCAATTACCCTTGCTGCTGCTATAGACTGTGTAGTTTACTGACTCCATGTTTGGATAACTGCAGAAAGGACTCTCTTTCTGGGCAACCCTGCCCTAACCTGTATCTGGACTTCCCAGTGTGCTTTGGACTGTGTTACAAGTATGCCCCGTGCCTGCATTGCCATCTGCCACGGACCGTGCCTGTTCCCTGCTTTGGACTGTGTTTTAAAGTGTTGTTCCCGCTGCCTCCATGGAAGCCTGCCTCATATGGGCCCAAGCCGCTGCTAGCAACCGGGCGCCAGCTGGGGAAACCTCCAGCGAGCCTGGCTAGGCGCTCCCTGGTCAGTTCCCGCCTGGAGCCTCCCGCGGGCCGGTCGCCAAGCTTGCCCTTGCTACCGGGCAGCCTGCTATCCAGCCCCAGCTATGCCCAGCCGGCATCCATGTTCTCAGGCACCCAGAAGACCCAGAGGAAGAGACTGCTTTGAGAAGCCATTTCGGCGAAGCGGGCACACCACGTCCGCAGCGAGAGCCCCTCGCCCCGCTCTGCATATCTTAGGAGCCGCCCCGGAGAAGAGCTAAGTGCTGACCATCCCAAGCACTTAGAGAATGCATCTCAAAGAAACCTCCGCATTCCAGAGCTGATGACATCAGGACAAGCCCTGTCCGCTGGAACATCCTTTCAGCCCACTTGGATTTCCCCCTCCCTCTTTTGTCCCCTCTTCCTGAGGTGTCACTTATCACAATCTGATTACCAAAGTGGCCCATCCAAGCCATTCAGTAGCCCATTAGACCCTTTGTTTTAATCTGTGAGAACCACCAAGTACAGCACCAGCCCCAGGGTACGTTTTGGGGTATTTAAGCTGGTCTCCCAGACCACTCGGTGCTCAGGCCATTCCCTATCCAGACCTCCTTGCTGTCCGTCTGTGGTCCCAGTGCTGGCATTGGGCCACCCTCGCTGCCGTGTCTCTGCTTCGCTCCAGGATTGTGAGTATTTCCCTTACCATCGTTGGGAACCCGCTAATGCGAACGTCTCTGTATTTCCTACTCTATATTTCTTAGACCTTGTATGTTCTTTGTATGATTGTGCAAGCTAGGCTTACGCTACACTCAATACACGTGTTTGGAACTTATTCGTTGTCTGCCTCTTTGTCACTAGAGTGTCTGGGATCGGGACCTCCGTAAACATAGGTTATGATCCTCGCTTAATATTAATAGTTACAGACTGCTGCAGCTAATTCCCCATTATAATAAAGAGCAGTTCTGGTAACAGTAGTGTGGTCCTAGGATGTTTGACTACATTCTTGCAAGTGGCTGACTTGAACCTCATTTAGTCTCGCACCAAATGATTATCTTCAGTCTATCTTGCTACAAAAGAATATTTTTCTTTTCCAATAGCTGAAAATGTCAAGGAATAGCTAGAAAGAGCATTTTGGATAATAGTGATAATAATTTCATCATCAATAAATCCAGGTAACTTAAAATATCCTGCTTGTCATTGATTACACATGAACTGAGTAATAGTATTAGTTACATGGTAGAGTAATTGGCCAAAGAACTGTTCCAAGTTATGACATATACAACCAATAGAACTAATGGAGTAGTTATTAAATTCAACTCTGGAAAAAGTATCACCAAATAGTAATTTCCAGACTCTGTCAGACTGCTACCAAGTCTTGTTTGGTTTTTTTTAACATGAATATTGCCACAAATAACAGTGTGGACATGAGTAAAACATAGTCCATTAAGTTCTTCATAAAGTTACACAGTGTAGTCAAAAAATATGGCTTTTCAGCAAATTCCAGATGTCAAAAATATAGTTATTCAAAAGTATATCAAAAGTTAATGTTCCTTAGTTTGGAGTTTTCTTTGTTTTTGATGTCCTTTGGACATACCATTCAATAAATACAGAACATAGAACAATGAAGAGACAAACAATCTTGTTCACAGTTAGCTTTATACTTATGTTACTACATTGAAAACCTTCAGGGTTTTCTTCTGCACTCTTCAGTATTTGTGATTGATAGTCTTCCATAATATCACAGTATTAAAAGCTGCTGATATAAAATAGATTACATGACTTATAACTCTATGTCATGATGTAATTCACCCCTGAATATGTCTGTATAATAGATAATGCCACTTTATTCCTGTCAATTGTGGTTGAAAGCTAAAGTCAGCGAACCTTGACAGAATGCAGATCTTACAGGAATACAGTAAAACTGGGTTCTGAACTGTTGGGCGGAAGAAACGTTTTAAATGCAGTATACTTCACAAGAGTATTTATATTACTTGAAAATGTAATGTTTGCCATTTTGCTTAAAATATTAAGCAATCCCCCCCCTCTCTACACACACAGAGACACACACACTCAAAATTTGGAAAGGATGAGCTTAGCATTAAAGATTTCAGCTTCCTGCTGGTGGTTTTTAGCAAAACAACAGCAAAACTAAGCAGTTCTTCAGCTCTGTATTGGATTTTTTGCTAATGTTATATCTTTGAAAATTTCCATTTATTTACCCTATGACATTGCTTATTGAAATGCCCTTGATATTGACTGTATTAATCTCATATTATGTAATCTGCCTTGAGTCTCAGTGAGAAACGCAGATTATAATATCATAAATAAATAAAATAAAATATTTCACATGTAGTTCAATGAACATTTTTAAAGGACTTTTTTTTGTAGATTATAGTCACTGGAGCTGTGATTCCCAGGGAAGATGCTGGGTGGGGGAGGGGGGCTTGAATTTTTAAAACCATTATTCCTTACTCTTGTCTCTCTTGAAAATTAACATTTTTAGGCTGCTTTTACCCTCACTGGGGAAAAAAAATATGAGTAACAGTAAATGTTCTGCAGCTGGGGTAAAAACAGCTTGGAAGTAGTGATTTTCAGGGGAAAGTGCAACACGTTGGAGAGTTTTAAAGATCCATCTATTCTTGGAAATCACAGCCTCAGTATCTGCAATATTTCAAAGAAAGCAAAAAAGGTCACATTAAGTAGTCACAGACCTTTAAGCACCCTGTAGTTCTGCCCTATGTTGTTGTAGAAGATCCTGCCACAACTGAGTTACTTTTTTTCTGGATTTGAAAACTTAGGAGCATGTTACATTTAAAAAACCAGAAAATAATAAAAATCTGACTGACTATTTTGGGATCTATTTCCTCTTATCTTTATTGTTTGGTGTGGTCTCCTTCACCTTGGTGCAATCATTTCCTGATTTTTCTTTACAAGCAGGGAACAGAATAGCCTTCTCCTAAAACAAAGCTACCCCCACCCATACCACTACTACATCCTAATCCATTCAGTAGGGATAGATTTTATACTGTTAGATTGCAACTAGCATGAAGGTTACACTAGAAACAAAATGCAACACCCCCACCTCAAATTGGAAAGATTCTTAAAAACTACTGAAAACATTAGACAGTAGTATGACTAAAGGTATAGCTAAACAATTTAGTGGAAGCTACAAGATTCAACTTTGGTCTTGATCAACTTTGGTCAATCCAGTATGAATTTAGTTTATGTATTTATTTAGAACACTTTAACCTGTCTTTCTCTGCAACTGGAATCAAGTCAGTTACAATGATAATAAAATAATTTACAATCAAAATCCACAAACCACTAAGAAATATTGTAATTAAAAATTAATTCTACCTTGCACCACTTGTGGAAGCACTGCAAAGTGGAAGCCTCCCAAAAAACTATAATAAGAGGGATCCTTTCTGCCAGTGCTGAGCTTCTGTACTGAACATCAGTATATCTAATTCTTAACAGGGCTCCACTGGCAGATACTTAAATCCATGGATCAGGGCCATGTACAGAAAAAGGAGACATTTCTAGAAGCTTGGGGGAATCTCTAGGCTCTCTGTATCAATATCTGTCTCTTTCAACATGGCCCCATCTGTGAATGTTTAAATCCATGGGTTGGAACGATGTATAACGATGTTTCTAGAACTTGAAGGAATCCTCACGGTTGCAGAATCAATATAGGTAATTCTCAACATGGCCCCATCTGCAGATAATTAAATCCATGGATCAGGGCCCTGTGCAAAGAAAGGGTGTGTTTCAAGAAACTTGGGAGAATTCCCAGGCTTGAAGAAACAATATACCTAATTCTCAACATGGCCCCATCAACAGACATTTAAATCCATGGACTGGAGCCATGTACACAGAAATGAGATATTGCTACAAACTTAGGGGAATTCCCAGGCTTGCATAGTAATCCAAAAAACATAAACAAATTACAGGGATTGGAAAAAAATCACTAACTGGAGATGTCATGTTTGCATATACACAGTGGCAACACAGCCATTCTCAATGAATCAGTTGGCTGAAAGCTGAGGGAGGGAGGCAAACTTGGAGACAATGATGTTACATGAGGGAGACTGCTGCCATTGTAGAGGTATCAAGGAGGAAGGTATCAGGAGGGTGGTGCCACAAGAAAGGAGCAGCCAGCTAATGGAGGTGGATGAGGCAGTGGGGAATAGAGAAGAAGGCAGAGAAGGAAAGATGAAGGAGAAGAGGAAGCACTGGAGAAGCAAGAGGGAGGGGGAAGGTGGTGGGGTGGCAGCAGGGGGAAATAGAACCATGGGCCTGGGAAGAGGAGGTGCTGCCATAAGTGTGAGCCAGGCAGACAGCATTGGTAGTCCAGAAAGATGGACAGATGTGCTGGCTGGCAAGTGAGAGTGCAAATGGATGGACAAGGGGATAGGAGAGTGAGAGATGGCATTGCTGGGTGAACCAAGAAGGAGGAGGTAAAGGATGAAAGAAGGAAAAACATAGAACAAGGAGGGATTGGAAAAGGGATAGAAACAGCAGGCAGTTGGAGGAAGGGGAAGTGAGAGAGGGAGAAATCTCCAAGGGGGAATCCAGATAAAAGGATGGGATGGGATTCCTCCCAACCTGTGAATCTCATGGTTCTCCCATGCAGAGAGGGGAGGATGAACAGGGGAGAAACAGAGAGGGAGAAAGAGTGAGAGAGAGAAGGGGTGGAAGAGGAGAGGAAGCATATACCACATCCCCATGTGTTCCTTGTGGGTTCCCAAATGACGCTATATTCTATATATGTTCACTGTTTTTTAGCATTTCATGAAATCATGATGGCACAAGCATCTTCTTGTGAGCAAGTAATGGATAATATTTATTACAAGAGTTAAAATTGCATTTAATGGCATAAGGCAAAACCAGGCCAACTTTGGCAAATTGAACTTCATGGTGCCATTGGTTAGTAGTCCATTGTCTCTCATATGAGGAAGGCATGTCTGAAAGGAAATGATATCAAAGCAGCTGCTACAGCTACAGTGTCACCCTTTGCCTGGGAAGTGGTGTACAGTTGGATGACTGCTTCTCTCTTCAGAGAGTTCTTGTCTTCTCATTAAATACTGGAACTCTCTTGACCTCCTCCCTGGGTATATCTTCAGCTCTGTTTTCATCAGCTCTGGCCCCATACAGTTTCAGTAAATACCTCAAGTTCTGCACACATGGTTAAAATACCTCAGTTCAGTTTTCTAATTACTTCCCATACTCTTTTGCATTCTGATGAAACCACTGACATTGTCTTCATCCACTAAGCCCGCAGCAGAAAAAGGGAATTTTTCGAGTGCAGAAATAAAAATCAGACACCACTTCAGTGTGACTCCCTCAAATGCAGAATTATAGAAGCCCAAAGCTAATCCAATTCTCATGGGCTGTATACCCAAAAAAACCACTGTGAGAATGTAGAAAAGCCTGAAGTCTAGAGAAGTTACATGTAAAAATTGCTGAGAACAGCTATTTTATCAGACCGACAATGATGTTCTGGCATAAGGACATGAATTGTCCCTTTATACTCTGGATGAGAGCTTAGTTAGAACTTGTTTAGCATTTACTCAGGTCCAGGATGTATCCCATATCATGATGCATAACTTAAAATCCCAAGTAATTTAAATAATAATAATGTATAACGAATTTTTAATTGATCCTTGCTTATGTCATAGTTTATGCACAGGCGTACATCCATGTCCTCTGCACGTCTATTCAAAAGTAAGTTGCACATTGTTAAAAATAACTTGCTCCCAGTACATACAATTGCAGCCTTAATTTCAAGAAAAGGATCCTCACCACTAATCTGTAAATGTTTTTAATTTGTTTAAGTGGGAAAACACCAAATGGTCAAATTATTTCGATATGTAAATGTATCTTAATCATTTGCAAAGTATGAAAATCTTTGAAGTTATGCCTGGATTATTTCTCTATGAGGGCATGATGCCAAAAATGTTATTCTAAATCCTGCCCCTCCCTCTGGAACACTGCTAATAGAAAAGGCTCTTGGGAGGTATTTTTGAAGGTCAGCATATGGTTTCCTTTATGAAACGCTGCATACATACTTGTACTCAGAATCTGTAGAACAGCAAGTCACTTTATACTCAAACCCATTATATGCATAACACACAATGGTTTCTAGTTGCCAAGAATTTCTCTAAAAAGTAAAAATAAGGATTTCTCTGCTCCATTCTTCATCAAAGAATTCTGCTATTTTCCTCTTCAAGTCATCCCCTCCACACCATCTGTCACCTTTTCACTCAGAAGAAATCCTTTAGTCTTATTCATGAGTAAGTTGGGCCCATGGCACAGTGATAAAGCATTTACTTAGCATGCAGGAGGTCCAAGGTTCAGCCACGGGCATCTCCAATTTAAAAAGGACCAGGTAGTCACTGATGTAAAAATACCTTGACCCGAGAACTCGGAAAGCTGCTGCCAGTTAATGTAGATAATGTTGCCCTTGTTGGACCAATGGTCTGATCTAGTGAAAGGCAGCTTCCTGTGTTCATGATTAAATGTATCTTTTATCAGTGCTTTCCTTTACACCTCATTTATTTTTGTTTCTCTCATTTTGCTTTTGAGGGCATTTAATTGCACTGCTGTTCTTAAAAACTCTTTTTGCCACCCTAGTCGGAATAATGAGACAGGCACAAGGCTTGGAACTAAAGGGCCACTTTATTAAACATAACGTCAACCATTAATACGGCAAGGGCCAACTAGCAGTACAGGTCAAGCCACAGGGTCACCCCTGGACCTCCACCTTGACCTGTCTGGGTGAGCCCCAAAGCCCCAGGTGTGAGCCGTCCTATGGATGGCTAAGACCCAGCCAGCCGGCAAAATGGATCCCCCCAACTCCAGCTCCTAAGCCTCAGCCATACAGCAATGAGGGAAGGACTTGCACATGGGGTTCCCCAAGGCAGTCTGCCCATGCAGCATGGCAGCCGTCACAAGCAGTACCATCCGCTCCTGGCAGACCCCTCTTCCCCATCAGTGGAGAAGCACCTAGGGTACTCACCGGGCTGCTCCCTATTCTCAAACTGTATCCTGCCAGTGACCATCCTAAAGTGCCCCATGTGACAGTTTTGCCAATTTCAGCAGAGGCAATAACACAGCATGCCATTAGGTGGCCTGAGTGACAAAACCTAAAAAACATCTCTTTAGGCCCACAAAGGCTGCAAATTGAGCAGGGAAAAGGGGGAGGGGTTTAATGAGCCACCACCCTGGGACTGTAGATCCTTGCTGAGCCAGTAGAAATAATGTATGCAGCAAAACACCCTTCAGATGACTGCCAGCCCCCCCACCCGAGCCTCAGCCTAGCCTTCGCTGCTGCTGCTGCTGCTGCTGTAAGTACTCTCTCAAATAAAGTGAAAACAGCAGGGAGCTGAGATAGACTAGAGGCCTGCAGGGGCTGGGCCTAACCCTGCTTCAGCCCTCCTGACTGAGAGACACTGATAGCAGTATTTCCCTCTTCTCCTTGGCCACTTCATCATCCTCAAAGGAAGGGTCTGCAGGGCCGCTTTGCAGGAGGTCTATTTGCTGGCTGCTTGCCCTTAGCAGGGCTACTACCCTTTCTGGGTGGCATGATGGAAACATACAGTAGAGTAATGTAATGTACTGTAAAATGACTGCTTTTAGAACTTCAAAGCCCAATAGGAACACAGCACCCCTAAAATGGTAGCCCAAACACTGCGTAGGCTGCAGAGGCCTCTATAAAATGGCCACCAGTGCAAGGAGGCTAAGCAGGCCACCATGAGACACACTCAAAATGGTCACTCCTAGCACAGGATAAGCTGCAAAAAACCGACAAAAATGGTCACTACTGCCAGGAAGCAGGAGGCAAATCAGGCCACACAAAGCCCACATTCAAAATGACCACCCCTGGTGCTGTGCATATTGCAGATGCCTTCACATAGAAAGCTCTTCATGGCCTTGGCCCGGCATACCTATGGGACTACCTCCCTTCCTACGTTCCTCCACGGGTGCTTCACTCATATGAACAGGGTCTCCTGCAGGTGCCACCCTGCACATGGGCGAAATCAACAGCAACCCATACACGGTCTTTCTCTGTGATGGCCCCTACCCTGTGGAATAGCCTGCCTGCGGAGGTCAGGAGAACCCCCACTCTTCTAGTTTCCCGCAAAAATGAATTATTAAAAAAGACTTTTTGTATTTTAGGGAGGGGTTCTCAGATGCTTCGCTAATGAGTTAAGGACCATAGAATTCACCACTATGTTGCTTTACGTACTACCTGTTGTCTTAAATATGTGCTCCTATAAGCTACTTCTGCTTCATTTATTTATTTATTATATTTTTAACCCACCCTCCCCTCAAGTGGGCTCAGGGCAAGGTACAACATTGATTAAAATACAACATAAAAACAATAAACACAGCATAAAAACAGCAATCAATAAAACCATTCCAAGACAGGCAGTCCTGCACTCCTGCCCATCAGCATACAAAAAGGGGAGGTAGTAGCGAACAGATAGATTACTGTACCCCTTTTCGGGGCAGCCAGCAGTGGACCCTCCATAACCCCTCATAGAAGGAGACCGGTGGAAGGCTCGGCACTGATGGACTAAAATTAGCATCCACCATATACCTGGTGGAACATCTCTTTCTTACAGGTCTGCCTAAACGATACAAGATCATGGTGGACCTGAGCGTCCTCAGACAGAGAGTTCTACCAGGTTGGGGCTGGGACTGAAAAGGTCTTGGCCCTGATAGAGGCCAGCCGAGCCTCCCTAGGGCCAGGGACCACCAGTAGATGTTTTCCAGTTGAATGAAGTGCTCTTTGGGGCATATTCGGGGAGAGACAGTCCCTTAGATTTGCTGGTCCCAGTCCGTTTAGGGCTTTATAGGTTAGAACCAACACCTTGAACCGGATCCGGCATTCTACTGGGAGCCAGTGAAGCTGCTGCAAGATAGGTGTAATGTGTGTCCTACACATAGCTCCAGTTAGGACACGCACAGCAGCATTTTGGACCTGTTGAAGTCTCCGGATCAAGCCCAAGGGCAGCCCTGTGTAGAGCGAGTTACAGTAGTCTAACCTGGAGGTGACCATTGCATGGATCACTGTTGTTAGGTCCTGGGCCGATGGGTAGGGCGCCAGTTGCCAGGCCTGCTGAAGGTGGAAAAAGGCCGCCCAAGCCACAGCTGCAATCTGTCCCTCCATAGACAAAGAGGAGTCCAGAATCACATCCAAAGTGGTGTCCCCCCCCCAAAGGTCGGGAGAAGGATCCCTGCCTCTGACAGCCCACGGCCCAAGTACAGGATCTCCATTTTCACAGGATTCAACTTCAGCCTGCTCTGTTCTACCCACCCAGACATGGCCTCCAGAGCAATCAACAGTGTGTCAGGGGCAGAGTCTGGTCGGCCGTCCATCAACAGATACAACTGGGGGTGATGTTCATGCTCCTGCTTGCTCCTGATAGAAGTTATGCCACAGCGTTTTGCACCAATTGGCGTGTCCTAGTTAATTTGGATGAAAGATATATATAGTACATTACAATAGTCAAGTCTTGATGTTACCATAGCATGGATCCAGGTGGCCAGGTCAGCTATGTCGAGGTAAGAAAGCCATCTTCCAGGCTACATTGAGGTTTTAAAAGTTGTTTTTTTGCAGCTGCCTTAGTTTGTTGTTCTAGTAATAGCACTGCATCCAATATAACCCCTAGGCTCTTAACCGCGTCTACAAGGGTCAGACAAACTCCATCAAAAGTGGGGAGTACAATGTCCTTCAAAATCTCTGCCGTCCCAGCAAGCATCACTTCTGTCTTGTCTGGGTCCAATTTTAATTTGTTCATTTTTAGCCATTTCACTACAGCTGTCAGGCAGCGATCCAAGATTTCTACTGCATCCTAAGGGGACCTGGATAGTAAGATATAGAGTTGGGTGTTATCTGCATATTGGTGACATCCAACTCCATAGCTGTGAATGAGTTCTCCTAAAGGCTTTACATAGAGGTTGAATAACAAGAGAAATAAGATATCACCCGGAAGATAACTCCCATTCTGGACACAGCTGATCTCCAACAGCAACCCTTAGGGTCTGTCTCATAAGAAACCAGTCCAGGGCACATCATTTGATGCCCCCTTCTGTCTCTAGATGCATGAACTGGATGGCATGGTCTACTGTGTCAAAGGCTTCAGACGGATCCAGGAGGAGCAATAAGAAGACATGGCCTTTGTCTATATTTAGCTGGAGATCACTGATACTACTAGTGCTTAGTCCCATGCCCTGGTCTGAATTAGACATGGGCATGAACAGCATTAAAAATAGGAAAAAACCACGAACAGGCCGCTTGGCTGCTCGCGAACGGGATGTTCATGATGTGCCATTCCAGCCGAACAGGCGGTTGGCGCAAGCCTTGTTCGTTGTGCTTGGCCGCCATTCAGGAAGCTAGACACTCAGGGGCCTTCAATCAATTGCCTCAGCAATGGAGCGGGGGAGTGCCTGAACTCTGTCTGCACTCCCTCTGTCGCCCTGGACACCCCAATCAAAGCCCAACTTAGCTTGATGGGCAGGTCTTCCTTCCAAGATTGGAGCTGCAAATGAGTAACAATTGGTAACGTGGGAGCAGACACCGGGGTGTGTGTGTGTGTTGTTCTGTGGCCATGGGATCTCCAATCTCATCCCTGCAAACCCTGTTAGGCAGTTCTGACTGCCAACCAGAGGCCTCCTGCATTTCTCCATGAGTCCTCAGCTTATAAAAGGGCACTGCGCTCCCAGTTCTGGTTTCACTTTCAGCAAGCAATGGAGTGGGACAGAGCTCTTAATAGCGTTTGGGAGGAGAGAGTGGGAGAGGGCATTGGAGCTGGGCTTTTTTCTGTGTGTGGAGGGTGGGATAGGGAGCTATCCCCTCTGGTTCCAGGGCTGCTGCCAGGCCCTGGGGCCAAGATCAGTGGGCACCTCGGTTGAGGGCTCAGCCTGATTATTATTATTATTATTACTATCAGTATCAGACAGTGCCTGATCTGGTGGTCAGGCACAAGTGCTGGGCTAGTGCTCTAGCCCCAGCCTCTGGTTCCAGGGCTGCTGCCAGGTCCTGGGGACAAGCTCAGTGGGCACCTCGACTGAGGGCTCACATTATTATCACTGCCTGATCTTATCAGGCTTCTGGGAGTGCTGCTGGACTAGGGCTGTAGCCCTAGTCTCTGGTTCCAGGGCTGCTGCCAGGCCCTGGGGCCAAGCTCAGTGGGCACCTCGGCTGAGGGCTCACATTGTTATCACTGCCTGATCTGGTCAGGTTTCTGGGAGTGTTCTTGACCCCAGGGCCTGGCAGCAGCCCTGGAACCAGAAATGTGAGGTCTGAATGGATATGTGGATATTTGATATCCACTTGTTTTCTGGGTCTCTCCTCGCATAAGATATCACCAAAAGGCTCAGTAGGGAAGCTGCCTGCATGTGGCAACTTTACTACCTTATATCAGTATTGTTGCTGTCCTAGACTCAGCAGCTGAATCATGCCTTTATCAACACTCATTAGCATAGTGAAATCATGAACCATAATAAGATTCAACAGAACACCCAAAAGACAGAAAGATTAAAAATAGTAATAGTAAATAATTGACATGAACTACCCTGTGATAATTGCTTATAGTTAACATAAGTGCAAGAATGTGTACATCTTGACTTTCTTTATGGACTCTGACTATGAGAGACAATTTGGCCAAATATATATAGTATGATACTAAGCAAAGCTACACCCTTCTAATCCATGGACTTATAAGAGTGTAACTCTATTTAGGATGACACTGGTAGAGTACTGCAGACACTAAGCTATTCCTCAATATTAGGGAAATTCTGCATCCTTCAGATAGCCACCATTTCTTGATGTTGCACCATTCATGCTGTATTATTTTCTTATTTCTTTTAAATCTCCCAATAAGGCGGCAAAAGGTTATAACCAGAGATTGTATCCCGCCATTTCATTAATAATATATGTTGCTGAAAATTTCACAATATTGTTGCAAATTCACCATCTATGAAAATCAGCCAAGCATTTCTGTCATTAGACAATGAGTACATTATCTGAAATTCAAAGGCATTAAATACCATCTGTACAGGAGTTTACAATGATTCCCTTTAAAAACTATTAAAATTAAGTTTTTAATACTCTGAAAGAATATATATTTCAAGTAGTCCAATAAATCTACCTTGATATCATATATTTACATTTTTGTTCCCATGTAGGAGCCATTCTTTGTAATGCCATCTCACATTTATTCTTTCTTTAAAAATTGTTTTTAAAAAAGTGAGCTGGTATCAGTGAATAATTCATTCTTGACTATGGCAGGTGAAAGAAACTCTCATTTTTGTTGGCTTCACTGATAATAAGTGAATAAAGCATGTGATACATGTGGTTGCCTAAGGCATATTCCACAAATAGTCTAATTTTCATGCATGACTGTGCTTTGTGCAGAGAAGCCACTTCCTGAAATGTTGTCTGTAGAAACCTGTTTACAGGAAAAAGAATTGTATTAACCAATCAGCAAGATGTCATTTCTGGATCTCTTCAGTAAGATGCATGTGAAAATGAGAAAATCTTGATAGCTAAAGATTTTTAAATGATAATGGCTTCAGAAATAGATACCCAAACAGTCCATTTATCTAGGAAAGCTATTTATCAAGTTTTTCCATTATTCTGAATATATATGTAAATACAATTTCAATATATGCCAATATCCAAAAGACATTTAAAGAAATCAGATTTTTTAGTATTCTATCTTATTTTTATCCTGTCCTTTCTCCAAGGAGCTGACAGTGGCATGCATGATATTGTATTATGTGCTGTTTTTGCTCAGCCAATTTCCAATCTTCTAAAATGATAATACTAAAAAATCTTTCAGTTTAGGAGAAGAGGTAAAGTTCTTACAAATTCATTCATTCTCCATGGAAATGGTAAGAAGTTTCCCATCCTATAAGCAAGACATCTTTCGGCCTCATCTATTATTCTTGCTCACAGCCCGGACTCTGTGACCTCCCCGCATTTTGTCCTGGTCTTTCAACTCCAGTCCTCTTTCTTTGCTGACAAGAGTAAAACTGAAACTGTTATCAGTTCTACATAAATGTTTAATAAGCATTTGGTTGCTTGTTGAAAATAATTATATGGAAAGCTCACTGTTCAGAATGAATACAACAGAATGAATGAAGGCAATTTGCAAATGGATCCTACAAGCAGGGGACCAGCAAATAACTTGCAGGAGTGTGAAATCCCATTCCCCCCACGGGCTCAGAATCCTGCCCCTCTTTCTCCCCCTGTAATCTCTTCTTTTTCTTTGTCCTCCCACTTCCTCCTTTCCTTCCCAACAAGGCTTCCTCCCCTTCTTCCTCCTCTTGCCACCAGCCTCTTCCTGCTTTCTCTGTCTCTTTGCCACAACTGCTGCCTCTCTTTCTCTCTCTGCCAGCCCCCTTTTCATCCTTAACATTAACTGACACCCACCTTCTTTCACTTTACCTACCCTGCTGCCAGCCTTCTCCTCAACGATGGCTACCTGCTACTACATGATATTTATGCTGTGGTCCAGTTTGTTGAGGTTTCTATGCAGTACCTAAAATCATAATGTAGCAGGGTTTTTAAATCCATCTACCCCAGATTTTGAAGGATTTTTGATCTACACTCTAGGGCTCTATTTAGCATCAGACATAAAGATTATCACTTGTATCTCTAGTTAAGTGATTGTGAAGCATTATCATGGAGCTGCATTTTGGCTACTCACGGGAGATGGAGGCTAGGAATAATAACAAGAAAAATGAGAAGAATGGGTAAAATGATAATATTACTCCTAGTTTGCAAAATAATAGGATTACAAGATGAACCAAACATGTTAATGAGTATGGCAAACAAATGGTGAATATAATATGTGAAATTGTACATTTTAAAAAAATAGATGTCTAGTTTAACCAAGCACACAAAAAATATGGAGAGTGGGATATTCTAAATCCAACACCTAGGCTGCAGGTTGACTACACACACTCCCCTACCAAACACAGGGACAAGGCTTCCAACTCTGGCCAAATGTTTGGGGCAGGAGCTAATTCTTGGGCCTCTCCCTGTTCCTCCTACCACGCAAACAACTCAGCCATTTGTATCAGCATTCAGTTGTCATTAGGATATTCCCATCTGTTTCCCAGCATAATGTCATGGAATACAATTTATTCACTAGACCCTATCTCTCACTAGTCCCATTTTACTTCTCCATATTTTGTATGGTGTTTTTTTTCTGTGAACTTTGGATAAATTAATGTGGCAGGTAGAGCACAGAAATGGAAACACAGACCCAGGAGCTATTAGAGCTTTTAACCAGCCAAAATAGAAGTTGTCTTCTGGAGAAGACAAGACTTGACAAGACAACCTAATTAGTCAGAAGTTAGATTTTGAGGGGATAAGAGGGAATGGTTGATCTAACAGGAGTATCAATTAAAGAATTGAGGCTGTATCAGATCTTGAGATATCCACAGTGTTCATAGTGTTGCAAGCTGCTAATGACAGAACCTGTTACTTCGGGATTAGCAACAAACAGGACCCCTAAAAAACTGTTGTTATCCAAAAGGATTGTGGGTTGGGGTCACTCTATTATTTTCATGAGAATGCATATTCTGCAGTCACTCCACTGGTTACCTATTAGTTATTAGGTTAAGTAGGTAAGTTGTTATTTACAAAGTCTTTCATTGACTTAAACCATACATCTGCAGGGCTGCCTTTCCCAACATACTCTGCTGTGGCCGCTTCACTCATTTGTGCAAAACCTTCTGGAAATATGGATAAGACCAACAGCTGCTTCTACTCAAGAACTCTCTACTGCGACTCCCACATGGTAGAATGGTCTACCTGATGTGGTCAAGAAGGTTTCCTCACTTCTATCATTCCACAGAATATGCAAAATGGAATTGTTCAAGAAGGCACTTTATATAAAGGAAATACAACTGTAGTTTTAATGTCTGTAAGAAAAAATCGTTTCCATTGCATTGTTTATTGTCTGTATTATACTGTTTTTATTTAATTATTCTCCACTTTTATTTATTGTTTGTTGTATGTATTATACTGTTGGTTTTGTATTGTTCGTTATATAGTTAGCCATATATTGCTTGTATGTATTATATTGCTTTTATTGTATTTTTTCAAATTGTGTAATTTATCTTAAGTCTCAGTGAGAAAGGTGGACTATAGGTGAAATAAGCAAGTAAAGGTCTGTTTTTCTTCATCCCCACAAAATTTTGATGTTGCTGTATAAAGGCTGAACCATTTAGTACATGTGTACAATGTAACTCCATGTAATGCTAAATGAAGGAACCCCTACTGAAGCAAAAGCTGACAGCGTCCCCCAGTTAAAAACAAAACAAGTGTTGTCTGGCAGGTGGCCACAGAGAACAAAAACCAGTCAAGTTGATCAAAATGATCAATAGGTAACTCCAGATGTGCTGTGTGTTTTCCATGACTTACAAATGTGAATAATTAAAACACAAATAGTTTTCCACAGCAAACACTAGTCCCCTGCTCATTATTCAATAGACTGATTGCTATTTTATCTCATACAACTTTTCTTTCAGTGCATTATCTGTGAGGCTACTGTCATTTTGGGCAGGTATGCTGTGGAAATAAGATACCTGCAATGCTGTGGAAATAAGATACCTGAAGCACCTGGGTGGAGGCAAGAGCACATGGTGGAGAGCTGCTGCTAGAAGGTAAGGGGTTGTTGTCTTTCTGCCTTTTGCCCTTTGCCTTTCCTAGCTACTGTGTGAGAAGCTGAGGGTGAGTGGGTTCTGTGTAGCTTGCTAGAGAGTGGTTCTGGTTAAGTTCTGTGTGGGGCTGTTGGGGGCTGTGTGAATAGCTGTTGTTTGCTGCTGGTTGCTGTTGCTCTTGGTTACAAGCCCTGCCCCCTAGTGTTCTGGGGCCTTGCTGGGCTAGGCAGGAAGTGACCTTTTGAAACAAAAGGCTCCTCCTCACCAAAGGACTCTTGGCCTGTGGCTCTTAGCCTGGGGATCTGCCTGGGGGACCCAAAATTCTGCTTGTATACTGGTACTGCTGGTAATCTAGGTATATTTTTGGAAGGCAATCATGTCTACTGAAGCCCCCTTCGCAGTCACCTGCATGGAGTGTGCCATGTTTGTTTTCCTCCCAGAAGAGAAGACAGAGTTCACTTGCCAGAAGTGTAAGCTGGTCAGAGTTTTGGAAGAAAAGGTTCAGAGCCTGGAGGAGAGGATCACCACCCTTCAGGAGATCAAGGAGGGAGAGGATTTTATTGACAAGAGCCTGGGGGCTCTGCACAGCCAAGAAGAGGAAAGTAAAGGAGGAGAAGAAATAGTCGATCTCCCTTCTGAGCTTCCTCTCAGATCAACGGTACAAACCCGAAGACGTCAACAAAGAAGACACTCTGGTCCATTTGAGCTCAAGAATCATTTTGAAGTGCTAGAGATGGTGACGGAGATGAGAGTGGAAGGAGAACCGCAAAGATCTGGAAGAGGGTGTGCAGAGGACATGGGGCCACACGGAAGTGGGAAAAAAACAGAAGGTGGTAGTCATCGGGGACTCTTTGCTCAGGGGTATGGAACGCCATGTCTCTAGGCAAGATCCCCTATTCCTAGAGATGCGTTGCTTGCCAGGGGCCAGAATTCAGGATATTACCAACTGGCTGACGAAACTCATCAAGCCTGCTGATAAGTACCCATTTGTGCTGATTCATGTTGGAACGAATGATACAGCTGCGAATACTGTTGCAAGAATTAAAGAAGATTATGAAGCTCTTGGAAGGCAGTTGAAGACATTGGGGGCTCAGGTGGTATTCTCTTCTATCCTTCCAGTCATAGGAAGAGAAACACGCAGGGAGCAGACCATACTTGAGGTGAATCATTGGCTCTGATGGTGGTGCCGGCAGAAGCGCTTTGGGTTCTGGGACCATGGGACAGGTTTTCTTAGAGAAAGCCTTCTAGCACATGGTTTGGAACGAACCTGGAGAACTTCATCAGGAGAGCTTTAAACTGATGCCACAAGGGGAAGGGGAAGGTCAACATGATGATTTCAATGATGAAGTGAAAACAGTGGGGGCCCACCTGGGTAGGACAGGTCAAACAAAGGTACAAGGCTACAAGTGTCTATATACCAATGCCCAAAGTATGGGTAATAAGAAAGAAGAGCTTGAGCTTCTATTGCAAACAGAGGGCTACGATATAGTAGGAATAACTGAGACTTGGTGGGATGATTCCCATGACTGGAATGTGCTAGTGGATGGGTATGAGTTGTTCAAGAAAATCCAGAAGGGTAGAAGAGGAGGTGGAGCGGCGTTGATTGTGAGGAGAGGGCTTGATTGTCAGGAAGGTATGGAGAATGGGATGGACAGCCTGGTGGAAAGCATATGGGTAGAAATAAGGGGAGGAAGGACAAAGGGTATTATTGTTGGAGTCTGCTACAGACCACCTGACCAGCAAGAAGAAATGGATGCTGCCTGGCCAATAACTTCCTTTTTCAAAAGGTGGAGGAAGCTACAAGGGGCTCGGCCATACTAAACTTGATATTAACCAACAGGGAAGAATTGGTAGATGAGATGAAGGAGGTGGGGACCTTAGGGGGAAGTGACCATGTCCTCCTTGAATTCCAGTTGCTGTGGAGGGCCAAGGAAGTTCGTAGCCAGACTTGTAGGTTAGATTTTCGTAGGGCCAACTTCGATGAACTCAGAGGCTTGATGAGAGTCATTCCGTGAGGGAGTGTACTGGAAGGGAAAGGAGCAAGTGAAGAGTGGGCCCTTCTCAAACACGAGCTTTTGCAAGCTCAAGCCCTCACTATCCCAGCAAGATGGAAACATGGTAAGGGATCCAAGAAACCAATGTGGATGTACAGAGAGCTCCAGAATAAGCTACGGGAGAAAAAGGAAATGTTCAGGAAATGGAGAGAAGGACAGACCTCTAAAGAGGAGTATATGAGGGTTACTAGGTACTGCAGATCAGCCATCAGAGAGGTCAAAGCTCAGTACAAGCTGGGTCTGGCCAGGAGGGCTTGCTACAATAAGAAAAACTTCTACAGATATGTGAGAAGCAAACACAAGGTAAAAGAGGCAATTGGACCACTGCTGGGAGTAGATAGAGAAACTCTGATGCAGGACAGAGAAAAAGCAGACTGGTTTAATGCCTTTCCCCCCCTGTTTTCTCCCTGAAGAACTCAGGCACATCTAGAGATAGTAGAAAATGTGGCAGGACACCTGAGTGGCTAATTGACATTGACAGAGAGGTTGTGGAGAGGCATCTGGCTGCACTGGATAAATACAAATCCCCTGGGCTGGATGAGGTGCACCCAAGAGTGCTGAAAGAACTTTCCAGAGAACTTGCAGAACCCCTGTCCATCATCTTCAAGGCCTCCTGGAGGATTGGGGATGTGCCACAAGATTGGAGAAGAGCGAATGTTATCTCAATCTTTAAGAAAGGGAAGAAGGATGACCAGGGAAACTACAGGCCAGTCAGTCTGACATCTGTTGCGGGGAAGATATTAGAACAGATTTTAAAGGGATCAATCTGTAAACATCTGAAGGACCGCTCAGTGATTTGAGGAAGTCAACATGGTTTTGTTCCTAACAGATCTTGCCAGACCAACCTGGTTTCCTTCTTTGATCGAGTGACCGGCTTACTGGATCAGGGGAACTCGGTTGACGTGATTTATTTGGATTTCAGTAAAGCTTTTGATAAGGTCCCCCATGACATTCTGATGGGCAAACTGGAAGACTGTGGACTGGACTATAGAACAGTTCGGTGGATAGGGAATTGGTTAGAGGATCGCACCCAAAGAGTGGTAGTCAATGGTGTTTCATCAGATTGGAGGGAGGTGTCCAGTGGGGTGCTGCAGGACTTGGTTTTGGGCCTGGTAGTTTTCAATATTTTTTATCAATGATCTGGATGAAGGAGTGGAAGGGCTGCTCATTAAATTTGCTGATGATACCAAATTGGGAGAAGTAGCAAACACCCAAGAAGAATTAAAATTCAACAAGACCTGAATACTCTGGAGAAGTGGGCAGCTGTGAATTGGATGCAATTTAACAAAGACAAGTGCACAGTATTACATCTGGGCCACAAAAATGGGAAGCACAAATACTGGATGGGGGATACACTTCTGGTCAGTAGTATATGTGAAAGGGATCTTGGGGTAAGAGTGGACTGTAAACTAAATATGAGCTGTCAGTGTGATGCAGTGGCAAAAAAGGCTAATTCAATCTTGAGTTGTATCAAAGGGGCCATAGCTTCCAAATCGCAGGAAGTCATAGCCCCTCTCTATACTGCCTTGGTCAGGCCACACCTGGAGTATTTTGTGCTGTTCTGGAGGCCTCACTTCAAAAAGGATGCAGACAAAATCGAGAAGGTGCAGAGGAGAGTGACGAGGATGATCAGAGGTCTGGAGACTGAGCCCTACGAGGAAAGGCTGAGGGCCTTGGGAATGTTTAGTTTGGAGAAGAGGAGGTTGAGGGAGGACATGATTGCTCTCTTTAAATATTTGAAAGGCTGTCATTTGGAGGAGGGCAAGGAGCTGTTCCAGTAGGCAGCAGAGGGTAGGACCCGAAGCAATGGGCTTAAATTATATGCACAAAGGTACCAGCTGGATATTAGGAAAAACTTTTTCACGGTCAAAGTAGTCCAAAAGTGGAATCACCTGCCTAGGGAGGTGGTGAGCTCCCCCTCACTGGCAGTTTTCAAGAAGAGGCTGGATGAATACTTGTCAGAGATGCTTTAGGCTGATCCTGCACTGGGCAAGGGGTTGGACTAGATGGTCTGTATGGCCCCTTCCAACTCTATGATTCTATGATTCAATCTAGGACACATCTTGACAGATCTCAGGAAAAAAGAGAGCATTCCTTTCACCTGGAAAATATACGTAGTTTGTAATCAGGGGTTTACAAGAGGTAACCTGATGGCTTTTTCTGAGCTTGTAATTGAATCACCAAAGAAGTCTATATTGTGAGGGAAATCCTGAGAGCTTTGGCCCTAAAAACTTGATTCATTGGTTATGGCCATAGGTGTGAGGTGCTCTGGAGGGTCAAATAAAGGAACCTTAATTATTGTTCTCCTAAAGTATTCAGGTAGTCAAGTGTCTTCCTCTTGGAAGTGTCTAGGGAGATTCCTGCCTTTTTCTTAATTTCAGCCTTGCATATCTGACCTCAGAAGTTCAAAGGAACTTGGGGTGCAAAAGAGAGGGGTCTCCACTAGAGATGGGCACGATCCGCATTACGATTGGAAAAAACCCACAATAATAGCGATTGTGCGATTGGGACCCGGTGGATCGTGCTCGGGCACAGCCAACAATCCAGCGGTCACGAGGGGGGCTGGATCGGGGCTTGATCAGGGTGATCGTGCTCGGATTGGGAAGCCAGACACTCAGGCACCAGCAATCTATTCCCCTGGCAACGGAGCCAGGGGAATGCCTGAGCTGTGTTTCCCCTCCTTCTGTTGCCCTGGAAACCCGAATGGAAGTCCAGCTTGCCTTGATCAGCAGGGCTTCCTTCCAACCACGGAGCAGCAAAGCAGTCACCAGCTGGGAGAAGACACCCAAGGGAGGGAGGGGGAAGGGGGTGTTCTGTAGCCATGGGCACTCCAATCTCATCCCTGCAAACCCTGATAGGCAGCTCTGACATCCAAACACAGACAGAGAAACACATACACAGATGCCGCCGGCATCAGCTACTGTTCCTGTATCGCTGGGAACAACGGGGCGCCCCTCCGCTTTTGCCTCCACAATCCATGATCCACGGATTGGAAATGGAAGATGATCAGTGTGGATCGTTCATTCGGGATCGTTGCTGGCGCCAATCCACGATCAGCTTGATTGGTATTTTTTTTTTATCGTGCCCACCTCTAGTCTCCACACAAGAAGTGTTCCTTCATTTTTAAGATTAGAAGACTTGCTTACCATCTAAATCACTGGAGTTTTTTTCTGGATTAAGTAAAAATGCTCTTTCTCATTTTCTGCTTTAGCACAGCAGTCAGAGTCCTCCTGAGAATTAAGACAGAGTTCATGCATAGGAAGGCATCCTTCATTGGTGCTAATTGCAGCCAGGAAACAATCAAGATCTGCATAAAAGATTAGGCCTCCTAAGAACCATGTCTTGAAAAGTGTAGAGGAAATCTTAGTATGTTGCTGATTTTTTTGAAATAGGTATTTACTATCTTATAATTATTTAGAGGCAATGGGGGGATAAGTTGGCACTTCTAAGCTGCTTTTTACAAATATCAATGATGTCATTCAGATAAGGTGCTTTATTATACATTGGGGTTCTAGCTCACTTGGCAAATGTACTATGGTGACATATATAGCATTAGTGAGAATTCCAATTATGACACTTCAGTGAGTAAATTTTAAAAATTCTCTGAAAGAAGATAAGGGGAGGCTCTTGTAATATATAGAATTTGGGGGACAGGGTCCCATGACTTTTAGCTAACAATTGTTAAAGCTTGGAAGTGTTTTTTAGGCCAAAAAGCCACAGAACATGTGAAAGCAGAAGTTTAAAATGTATCTTTAGATCATGCAGCAACTTGTACAGGCTGTCCCGTTTGCTTCAGCTTCCTGTCAAAGTCAGCAGGAAAGAAAAATTCACAATTAATAAAGTACAACTGGCAGTTTAAGAAATGAATTTATGTAACCTATAATGTCTAAGTACAAGACCTGTCCAGGGGTAGACAAGAGCTGAGCAAATGAGAGAATGAATGAGAGCATGAGTATAGGCTGAAGATGCAGGCCAGGAGAAGACCCAGAATGACAGGAGTAATGAGACCACCAAATGGAAAATCTCCAGATGGCTTCTAGCCTAGTGACTGAGACATACCATTATCAATTTCCTATGGGGGAAAAAAGGGGAAGTCACAGAAGCCATGGGCAAAGATGAGTGTCAGCAAAGTTCTAGAACATCTGTGAGTCAGGATCACCCCACTGGCTTACCAGGCCATGAGGCAAGATCACCCCACCAAACCAAAGGTTGCCAACAGATAGCAAGAGAAGGTAAGACTCCCCAATGGAAAAAAAGGTAGAGATAAAAGAAGAATGGACTATAAAATCTTATGTCATCTGAGATGAGTCAGAGACCTCCATTGAAGCTCTTTCCTGATCAGCCATTTTGGTGAGGGGGATGCAGCCAGGGTGCATTTTATTATCAATAAAGCTGCTTCTTTGTTTTCAAAGTACACTGGAGCCCTGTCTCTTCACTGGTACCTGAGCTCTAAATGAATTTCAGCACAAACTGGTGGGGCGATGGGTAGAGCTTGATCTCGTCTCCCTTGGTTCCCAGCTTCATTGAATTTATTTCGAACTCTCTTTTCTTAATGCTCTTACATGATTGTTGCTTGTATTCACAGAGACAAAACCATCACGCCCTGTAGAATAGATGGATTGAAGCTGTATTCTAAAAGCAGTGTCAGCAATGTCCTGAAGTGAAGATTGATGTGGAAGTTGAAGATAAATCAGAAGGGAAGAATGACCTGTTTTGGAGAAAGTCATCCAAAAAACAGAGTATAAGAGTGCCTTATACTTAATTGACATTCAATCTGTGTCTTCCCTTCTCCTGGTAACATCTAGTATAACACAATGCTGTTCATTCCCTATCCTCATTGCTGGCAGCCAATTATGTTAGGTATGGTGGCAAAAAAACCAGCACAATGATGTCATACTATACTTAGAAAAGATGGGACAAGAGACATGGAACAACCTCAGCTGTGTGCTTCATCTCACATCTAATGCCCCTGTAGATGTTGAAATGCTAATTGAAAACATGCTGTATGCAGTTAGATAATAATCCTTGCCTTCTGAGCCTGATGTAGAGTCAAGTCCATGCTTTTATTTATAGCTAGCTGGATGGGTGGATAGATGGATGGATGGATGGATATTCTGGCCTGCTAAAGTAAGAAAAGTAAAGACAAATCTGATCTGGCAGTTTTGTTCATGATGGTTGAGCTCTGGCTTTGCACAAGGGAGTAACCCGTTTTGTGGGATCTGCCTACCATATCTTAGTACCATACCTTAGCCTACCATACCTTAGTATTAGATGGTACATGCTCAGAGACTAATTCCTGTGCCATTATTCATTGCTTTTTTAGATACCTTGCAACCCTTCCTTTTGATGTTATATCCCATCGAAACAGCAGAATTGGGTAGCACAGACATGCTGTGTTCTAATTTTCACAGGCAATATACCTATGAATTTCAATTCATGCCAAACTTACAAACTTTTCACAAGCAATTGTCCATTTTCTACAAGCAAGTAACATGCTCATGGCATCCCTATATTTATTTTAAATGTGAAGTGTTAAATCAGCAAAAAAAAATTTATCAGATAAAGGGAGTCGCTATGGGGTGCCCAGCAGCTCCAAGTATTGCGGTGTTATACATGGCACATCTAGAGGAGAAGTTTATTTATGACCATACTGCCAATCCTTTCCATCAGGAGATTGTCTGTTTTAGGCGATATATTGATGACATTTTTTGTATTTTACGCCATAGTGACCAGGTAGAGGGGTTCATTAACTGGATCAATGAGATTGATCCCAATATCAGCTTTACGCACCATAGCAGCCCGGACCATCTTCCTTTTTTGGATGTTATTGTATTTAAACACTCAGCCCGTTCACTTGGAGTTAAACCCTATAAAAAACCAACAGATAGAGCAGCATACTTACAGTACACGTCCCACCATAGACCAACTTTAAAGAAAAATATACCGGTGGGACAGTTCCTTCGTATCAAAAGGAACGCTACAACAGAACAAGATTTCTGGCAAGAAACAACGCGTATGGGCGCAGCTTTCAGATCACGAGGGTACCCAAGTTGGACTGTTAGCCGGGCTATTAAAAAGGCTGATTCTACACCACGTTCCCATTTACTTACTTACAGACCCCGGAATCAGAGTCAGGACAGGATCACCTGGGCAATTGATTTCACTCCCATGTCAGGGGCTATTACTAGCATTATTAGAAAAAATTGGAATGTACTCAATAACCTACCTGGATGTGAGAAATTACCGCAGATTGGCTATCGGAGAACTAGGAGTCTGCGTGATTTGCTAGTTCACTCAGATTTTAAAACGGCAGAAAAGAATGATCTTCCAATTGGACATTTCCCCTGCGGTCACTGTAGTGTATGCAGTTTGAGTATAGATTTGAAATATATTCAACATCCGTTCACAGGTAGCCCCCTATATTCCAGGTCCTTTTCTACATGCAGCACTATGAACGTCATCTACCTTCTTCAATGCAATTGTGGTCTCTTATATGTGGGATGTACCAGTCGTTCGATACGTCTCCGTATACAGGAACATCTATCAAGAATTAAAAATCACAATCTGGACACCCCTTTGTATCAACACTTTGACTCAGCACATCCCTCTAATAGAACCTTTAAATTTTCGGTTCTAGAGAATATAACTAAGCCAGGACATCACCAGAAGTTCCTCCTCCAGACAGAAATTAGATGGATTTTTAGGCTAAACACCATGATTCCTCACGGTCTTAACCATGATATTGATCTTTCGGCTTTTCTTTGAATTATGAATTGCACTTCCTTGTTCCTTTCCTTCTCCCTCCTCCTTACTATACCTGGTAGACCCAGTTTCCCTCCCTATGCTACTAAACTTATGTTACCTGTGTAGGGACCAAGTGTAGTGGGACTTTAAAATAACTAAGGCGTGTTCCCCTAGATTAGCTAAAAGATTAGGGAGGGACTGGGAGCGCACACAGGAAATTTACGGAGCGTTTGATGTGAAACGGTTACCCAACCGCATAAGATTTCTTAGTAAGTAAAATACCGGGATATTTTTATGTATAATTATTAGGTCTTGACGCGAGGCTTGCAGTATCATTGTATATTGTCAATTTCAGACATTCTGGCCTGAGGAAAGACGATTCGGTCTGAAACGAGCGGAGAGACATTGCCGGCTCATACTCGTTGCCATATTCAGCAAACGGAGTTTTGCTTTACTGCAAATGGTGCCTTGCTTCTCTGGATTGCATTTTGTCATTGACTGAACTTTTGGATATTGCGTTGCAATATAGGAGCGATTCCTTTCAGGACTTTGGAAATTGTACATGTTGTAAACTTTATTACTGTAAACTGTACATATCGTGAACTTTACTTTTGTATGTTGGGGATTGGTAGGCAGTGTGGACCTTGTTAATGTGAATTGCGACAAGCATAAATAATTTATGAATGTGATTTTTCACTTCTTTCCTTCTTTCTAGGATATGAGTGACCCAGGCTCAAGTCCCCACTCTTCCATGGAAGCCAAGGGTGTCCTTAGGCCAGGCACACAGTCTCCATCCAACCTGCCTCAGGGACATAGTGAAGATACACACACAATCATTAGCAAGTGGATTTCCCTGTTTTGCACAGTAAAATCCAGTTGCAAAGTGCACTGAACGTGAATTAAAAGTGTATTATTCAGTGTGTGTGAAAGAAGTGAAAATGTAGGAGAGGAGACCTATGTAAGATATTTTAGGTCCCCATTATGGAGATATAATGGGATATATGTGGGATATAAATTAAGTAAGTAAATAAATACATTCTGCATTGATTTCAATGGGTTTAGACTGAAGCTCCAAACACCCCAAGCCATGGAGTCTGAGGCAAGGACTTGTCCTGGAAGTCCCACCAAGCAGTCTGCCCCCACAGCTGGCCACTATGAGGTGAGCCGGCCGCTCCCGAGTCCTGATAGACCCCAATTCCCCTCTAACAGGGATATGCCAAGGGTACTCACCATCCCACTCTCATTTCCCCAACTCAAACCTGCCAGTGACTGAATTATATTGCAGCACCACCTAATCTAATTATCACAACCACTGCATGCAGAGCAAAGTAGGCAAAAAACCACCCTTCACTGAGGCCAATTTGATGAAAGGGGAAAAAATTCCTACCTGGCCCTATTAATGGCAACCGGCTAGACTTGCCCTGCTACAGGGTACAGAGGGTGGGCCAAGCATGAGGTGCAGAATGAGTGCTGCAGAGGTGGAGCCACCTTTTAAAGCCTCATGCCAGAAGCCCATATGCCCGGGAAGAAGAGCTACCTGTTCTCTTTCCAGGGCAGAAACAAACGGCACCCAGCTGTAGCAGCCGATGACTGCAACCAGGAGTTGCTGCCTTAGAGTCAGAGTCAAATCATGTGTACTTAACATCTACAGTATGTGTTTTCTAGGAGAGTGTTAGGGCCAAACTGCATAACAGTTTTGTAACAAGTTGGGTTGCATTCTGTGTATTCATTGCCTGTGCTGCCCTGTAGCCGGGTAAAAAGCACTCCCAGGACCTCACTGGTTTTGCACAGGGGGAAAGCAGACGCCCTCATAGTTCTGAGTGGAATTGGACCCTGTGGCAATTGGGGTAGTAAATTCCTTGCAGCTGCCATGTTGCTGTGAGGAAAACAAGTCAGGCTGGAGTAACCCTATCCAAAAGTTTGAGCCCTTAACTGAATATATGATAGATGTACATTGGATATGAGTTGCTAAACAGAAGTTTGGGGTATGTGCAGACTTTTCATGCTTATTGTCATTTCAGTAGCTACCTATTTTTAAAAAAATTGTTTACCAAAATTCCTACTACTATTCTATAGTTTTCTCAGATGCCTCTGCAAGAATGGAATCAGCCTAGAAATATTTTTTCTTAAATATTACAGCTCCCCAAAGAGCAAATATATATTTGAAAAATGTTGCTAATCAGAGTTCATTATATAAAGACTAGTTGCAGGCAGAAATTTATTGATTGCAAATTGTTAGTAACTCCATACTAGTGAACAAAACAAAAGACATAAATTTTCTCACTGGTATAGCAACAAACATAAATCTTTACTGTTTTGTTGTACATTTGAAATGTAATTGGAAAACAAAGCTCTGTGAATCTTAACAGAAAGGTGGTATCTTATAAATCACAGTAACTAGTAACATGAGTAATGTAATTAACACCAAGTCACTGAAGTAAATAGAGTTCCCAAGATGCATGCTATTACTGTGTTACACATTTCCTCCATATTAACAGAAATGCTTATAGGAGTAGGACCAGCGTGCTTCATCATGTGTGCATTAGTTTGCCGCTATATATGTTGTGTGTAGAAAGCTACGCATTTGTGTGTATGGGTCTCATAGAGATTCAGCTGCACATGTGAGGCGGGGCCACTGGGCACAACTCTGTATCTTTCAACATATATACACTTGTATGTGTTTTTGAACATTTGTGCCTATGTTTCAGTGATGGGGCTGTGTTTACACTTGTCTGCACTTGATGCAGGAGATCCATGACTGAATCATATAGCTTAAAAAAAAATTAAACATGCACAAGGTTATCCAGATTTGATCTGAGCAGTGGCACAGTGAGAAAAAGAGGTCTAATTCTTTCCTCTGCACCATTTCCTCAAGTCAAATTGAGCCATGAAACTCTCCCTTAACTACTTAGTTCTGAAGCAATTCTTTTTTCTTTTTGGAGTTATTAACTACTTAGTGTGTGTGTGAGGGGGGGCAGATCTGGAAAACAGTTCTTCCTCCAATATTGCTTCCCCCAAATCTGGTCAAAGTCAAGAATTCAGGCATGTATTTGGCCTTTAGATTGAAAGTGTCACAGCTATTTGTGGCAAGCAGTCCCATCCTAAGAGCACACTGGTCATAGTATAATTATGCTGATGGGGAGCTAGTGCAATTCAGAAACTACATTTCATCTTATGGCCATTCCTAGAGAAGGAAGAAATGTCAAACACTCCTCTGTGAGGCTCAAGTTGCACAATGAGCATGTCTGAATTCCTAGCAACACCCACCAAAGAGGTGGTATGCTGCTGATACCCCCAAAGTAATCAACCACTGCCCACCAATGAAGCCATGGCCTCCTGATGTCACACTGCTCCTACCCCCAGGTAGCACCCCAGAAGACAAGGAGGAAAGAGATGTCACCCATGCAACTCCCAATGAGTCCAGTAGTGTGAACTCCTGGACCCATGGAGTTAGGCCACTGAAGGAAGCTCAACAGATGGGTGTTCAAGTCCCCACTTGTAGATGAGTTCTCTTTTGCTAGGAAGGGGAAATGCAGTCTAAGGATCAGCAATAAGGGCACACAACTATACCTTCAACAAAGGCCATACTATTGCTATTGCTCACTGCTATTGCTCACTGCTATTGCTATTGCTCACTATCTCCTGTTGCTCACTGGAGAAGGGCACCTTTGGGGGCAAATGGAAGACATCGGTTTGATTCCTTTTGTCTAATTATGGGCCAAGCAGCAGCAAAACATGGGGCAGAGGTTGGGCTTGAACCAATTGCTCCCATACCAGAAGCAGCTTCCCAACCTCATACTCAGCCAGGCACACACAAACAAAATACTGTATAGGACACTGGACATTCACCAGCAGCCATATGGGGCTGAACATGAACACTGCAAAGACAGGCATGGTCCAGCAGAAAGGCAGTGGTATAGTATGGCTAAGGCCCTCTGTTTGATTCTTACATAAAGCGAGCCCTAAGGCAATCTAGTTGTGCATAGCTGAAGTTTTCTCCAAATATTGCCATGGGGGACAGGCTAGCCATGCTGATTAGCTGCCTTCACAGCTGTCATTCTGGCAGACATGTCCCTTGCCATCTTCCTCTGTCCCAATCACCACAGCTGTCTTTCACTCCAAGCATCCCTGCCCTCCCAAAGGCAACATTGGTGGCTTATCAGATGCCAGCAGTGATGTGGGGAAGAATATGATCTGGAGGCCCTTCCCTTCTCCTTTGGAAGAGCATACTGCAACTGTCCCCAGTCCCTTCTCTATGTGACTTGTATGCTGAAGACAGCTGAGGTTAGGAATGTGTATGGGTATGCCCACATAGCTCATGAGTTTGTGGTCATTCCTGTCTTTTTCCCGATGAAGCTACAGGTTTGAATTTTGAGGTACAAATCCTGGTTAATATTTTAAACTTTCCCACCAGATTGTCTCAACCAATTAAAACATAGACTTTTCTTTTAAACTTTGGAGTTCAAACAGGGTAACTACAACCCCCTCTACTGTTGAAACATTGCAACACATGCACAAAAAAACCCCTACAATGACAAAACTGCTTTTGCTCATTTCCCCCCAGAAAGCCCATAGCAGAAAGGAGTATTTTTTAAGTGCACAAATAAAAATTAGACACCACTTTGGTTCAACTCCCTCAAGTGTAGAATTATAGTGTCCCATATTGAAGATGAGATTATAAGACAGAGTATAGAGTACCAAAATTAGTTAAATGATCATTATTAAAAGAATATATGCCAAGAATGTATTATTTAGTTATGCATTATTTAGTTGTTAAAGTAAGTAAGAAGACAGAGGAAGCACTGTGTTATATAGATAAGCTTAGAAGAAAGTGAAAGTTAATGTTTGACAGATAGAATAAATTTGAAATGAGTAAGGGAAAAGGGACAAGGGGTTGGAAAACTGTTGGAAGTCAACAAAAGGGGGGGAAAGGGAGGGGGTTAGAACTGGGGAAATTAAAGGAAATTGACTGTAATGTACAATTTAATCTAATCCAATAAAAAAATTTTTTTTAAAAGTGTAGAATTATAGAAGCTGAAACTGGACCCAGTCCTTGAGGGCCAAATACCCGGGAAACCCACTGTACATTCTACTGAAGCTGGTTAAGTCCAGTGTGGTCAATATGAAAATGAGTGCTATATGCTATTTTCAAAGGCCAAAGCCACCATTCTCCTGCAGAGTTGGAGAAAGTTCTTTATTAATGTAGTGATTTCATGTAAACTGAAACAGTGTGATTATTTTTAAGCTACACAGTATTTATCTGCCTATTAATTTTTTCAGCTCTATTCTAATTTTGAATTACAAAACTGGATGTTATCTCAGCAGGTAAGCTGTCAACTTCATTTCCCTTTGGCATTAAATAAATGAATTCTACACATAGTAATATTTACTTTGTGGGCTCACGGAGAATTAAAATTGGTTGAGGGAAGAAACTATTTGCTTGCCACTACAAACTCTAGGATACAGTTATACTTTTAAAAATAATATATGTAATATCAATGTTTCTGTATTTTTAATTGTATCTGAAATCTATGACAAATAATTACATTCATAAGATTTATTCCAAGAGCATAGAATGGGGAGGTACCAATTTCTCTTTCCAGTTGCATGCTCTTGTGCTACATTGAGTCCTCTTTCAACTGCTCCCCCAGCCTTCTGGGTATCTGTGGCTCAATGCATCTGCTGTGCAAACAGAAAGTTTCAATCCCTAGAATCTCCAGTTTAAAGGATCAGTGATGTGAAAGGTGCCTGAGATCCTGGAATAGCACTAGCAATCAGAGTAGACAGGACTGATCTTGATAGACCAATGGCCTGATTTTCTATAAGGCAGGTTCATTTGTACAGCTTTTCAGGCATTGCACTGGGCTTCAGTGAAAAGAGAGGTCAGAAAAGCTCAGATCCATACACGGGGTTCTATGCACCCAAACATTATAAAATAATTAAAACAAGGTTCATTTTTCACAGGCTAGGTATACCCTGGATGAAATTGCTGTATTTGTAATTGTAACCATTGTAACATTCCATGTATTTGAAAAATAGTTCTTTGGACTGGTGCACTATGTAACCAAATTGTGTGTTACCACGTTATTTAAAAACCTATTAACCATAATTGCAGTTGCATACACATTATGTTCATCTGTTTTTAAAATGTAGCTCCTGTATTCAGCTTTTAATCATAATTCAACGTAACTGAAAGGGCAATTAGATTGCTAAGCAGCAGCCATTGGATTACAGATGATCAATAATCCATTTCTTATTTCTTGTGCAAACTGTTTGTGAAACATTTTGTTAAATGTCCCTGTCTAATGAGTGTGCTTTCTGACATTGGTTTATTGGATCAGAAGTCACTAAATATATATTAAAGCCTTGCAGACAATCTTTCCTTTGATTTACCATTAGGTAATGATGTTTGCAATCTTCTATTGCTGACTGAAGTATGAAAAGGGGAAGGGGAACTATATAGTGAAGGAGAACTTGTGAAGAGTCAAACCATAATATTTAAAGCATTAGCATTTGTATTGTGCTTTCAAATGCTCAAATTAATATATATTGTCTTATGATCCTTAAAACAACTCTGTGAGGTAGATCAGTACTATTGTCTCCTTATTAGAGATGAAGTGCTGAGGCAGAGAAAGTGTGCCTTGTCTTGAGCCAGCTAATGAGTTCATGGCATAGACAAGTTTTAATTGGAGATTTCCTGATTTATGGTTTAGTTTCTTAGGCCCTGCATTATATCAAATCCCAATGTAATATACCTAGCAGATTCCTACATAAGATGCCTGGCAGGTTCATTTCTGTTATGGTCCTTGACATGAATGATTCCCTTATGTAATGTGGTCTTTCTATGAACAATCCAGGGTAACATCTTCTCTCAACTGCTACATTTTATAATATAAGCTTGTAAAATAAAGAGAGTTTAAATGGGGGTGGTTTTAAGGGTTAACAAAACAGAGTTTCTCTTTTCAATTTCTATGTTTAAAACTCTGAAAATTAGTCTTTCATGAGAGAAAATATGCAGTAACAAAGAGTAATCAGAAATTTGATGACTCTTATTAGCAGATTTCATAGCTGTATAATTTCTCACCAATGCCATCTTTTATGAATTTTCTGTTGCAACAAGTCTTAAGGTTGAATCTAGTGCAAGGATCACACAAGCACCACAGATCTTCCCCACTTTCTCTTTCCCTTAGTAACTATTTCAAATCCTGTGAAAATTTATTTCCAAGGTCACAGGACCCACATGTAATAATAGCCATATGGCTTGGGAAGATGCAGCAGGGAAGGGGGAGAGGACTAAATCACTCTTTTCCTTCTTCTGTCAGTGGAGCTCCACTGAAATAGTGGAAGAAAATGTGGAGGATGTTCCAGGATACTTGGAGTATATGCAGCTAAGGAAACAGTAGTGAGTTAGCTATACAGTGAGAAGTATATCTGGAGGCTATCTTACTTACCTCACTGAAACCTTTTAATGAGAGAACCTTCTAGTAGGGAAGTTTATGTGGGATTTATTTATGTATTTATTTAATCACATTTCTAGACCGCCCTGCCCATCAGACGGGCGCAGGGCGGTTTAACAACAGCTTAAAACAGTAAAAACATTATAAAAACATTAAAACATCATATCAAAACAATTAAAATTGGCGGGTATAAAATATTAAAATACAGCATTGTCCTGCATGGGTGGATGGCAGAATTCTTTCAATGGAAGAGCAATAATAAAGCAAGAGCCTTTCTTTGTTACATTTCCTGATTAATTGCTAAGAGGCCTTGATTAATGATTTGATCACCAGTTACTACTAACAATATTATAATAATAGCTGTGCATATATACCACTCTTCTAGACAGATTAGTGTCACACTCAGAGTGATGAACAAAGTTAGTGTTGTTATTATCCCCCACAATACAGGTAGTGGCTGAAAGCAACAGGTTACCCAAGCCACCTCCTGAGCGCATGGCAGTAGTGGGAGTTGAACCAGTAAACTGCTGATTTACAATCCAACCACTTAACCAATGTGCTACAATAGCTCTCTTTACTGGGCAATGCTATTGTTTTCAGTAAATGTGATAAGATTAGATTAGATGAGATAGATGAGATCCTATCCTCTCTTTGCTGGCTTGTTCTTTTCTTTGAAATGGCCAGACTTGTTTCCATGGCCCTATGTGACAGACAGAGGCCATGGAGGATGACTAAAAGACAAATCAAGATCATGGCTTGAGGGCACCATTTCTATATATGCTGCTTATTGGCTTCATTATGGCCGAATCCACACTCACCTATTTTCCGTTTTTTAACAGAAAAACTCCGTGTGTTTCCAACCCGCAAATTTCACTTGTCTGTTCACATTCATGCTGAAACTGCGTATTCCTTGCGTGATCTACTGTTCACATATCCGTTGGCAAAGCCGTCTTAGTGGGCGGGGATCAATCTTCCTGCCCAATTTTTTAAAAAAATTTTTAAACAGATTTCCGTTATTTCAAAATCACCATATACTGAAACATCAGCAAAGTGATATATCACGTGCCACTTTTCGTAGCAATTGGTTCACATTTCTGGTGGGGTACTTAAAAACCCTATAAAAAGGAAGCGTGCAGGAAAGATCTCTTTGTGGGTGGTAGTGGCTGGTAGGATTCATTATCATGGATCCCGTAATAGCTTTGATGGTGCAAGTAGTTTTGATCATGATGCAGTGCACCTCGCAGATGTTGGTTGCCTACAGGCGCTACTCTATGCGAAGGCGTTGTGCTGCTGCCCGACTCCTTTTTTTCCTATCAGAAACATGGAAATTTCGATAGGATGATGCTTCTTAGCTTCATTGAAGAGATGAAGCTTTGAAGCCACAACAGTGCAGTGGCTCCTCAATGCATCTATCTAACTTTCAAGATTGCGTCCGAAAACCAAATTGGGATCTATGCAAAAAGATATCCCATTTAAAATTTCAGTAATTATAAAAATATTTAGGAAGTGGCGGTGGAGGTGGAAAAAAGGGAATCTTTAGTGCCTATGTGTTCCGTTATATTCTGAATTGTGCAAGAATATTTAGCGGAATTTCAATATTACATTAATCAGATTAAAAAAAATTTAAAAAGGAAAAAAAGTGTGGTGGTCCGCATCGTGCCACTGAGGATTGAATTCTGCAGACCGCTTTCCCCAGCAACGAGATTTTATTCTGGCAACATCAAAATAATGTTTTCAATAGAACAAAGTAAGCTATGAAAGCCCAGCATTCATGGAGTATGGAGCATTTGCGGGGACAATAAGCCAATCGACGCGTTAGGAATGGGTTTCCTATTCAGGGTAGAGAAACGGAAGTGGGGGTGGTTTCAAGAAAAGGCGCTTGAAAACTGCTTCTAGGCATTCACGTCCACCGTGCAACTCCCACAATAGACCAGTAACTGGCGATGAAAACCAAACCGAAAGAGAAGCGAGAGAACTGTGGAATGGAAAACAGGTAGTGTGAACAGCACTGAGATTTGCACAAAAAAAGTTGTAAAACTGCGGGAAAATTTATGTAGTGTGGATTCGGCCTATGTTACAGATAGCAATGCCAATGCATAGTAGGAAAAAACTCTTACATTTCAGAAGAAAAACAAGCGTAACAATGCAGTAGTCCACCGTGAAAATATTGACTTGGAGAGGGAGGTCTCTGCCATGAAGGCAATCAGCTACTTCTGCCTAATATTCCAGTAATCAACTGCTGTTTACTGGATTACTGGAACTGCTGCTGGCAATGCTACAGAGTACTTTGGATTAGAAGAATCCATTGGATCAAGATTCCCAAACAAATTGTTAGTGCTGATAAACATGGCAAGAAATCCAAAAGTTACTTCAATGAATAGTTTAGGTTGGAAGCTTTGTTGGTCTGCAGTAGAATGGTAGTATTTGAGTCAAGTGGCAACTTAGAGATCAACAAGATTTTCAGAGTGTAAGATTTCAAGAGTCAGAGTTCTCTTCTTCAGATACAAGTAGGAATAGAGATCCCCGAACCTATACACTCTGAAAATCTTGTTGGTCTCCAAGGTGCCACTGGACTCAAATCCTGCTCTTCCCTCCAAAGAATAATAGCTAAATTAAGCAAACGTCTTCCAAAAATAATAATTAACACCTTCTACTAAATAAATGAGGGCCTCCAACTGTATAATGCTATATTAAGAAGAGAATTTTGGATTTTGTTGCTTTTGTGTGAAGTGAATGAATTGTGTATGAATTCATATCTCAACAGATTACAACACTTCTTCCCCTGTATATTAGGAAAGCATGTGGTAAGATATGCAAATAAATAATTATTCTTATATGGAAGTCCTTGGTAAAATTCTATAAGGTTTACTTTAGATTAATTAAATATATCCTTTCCGAATGAACCATGGCAACCTCAGATATGCTTTTGCAATTGTAATACTTTATGCTTGCTCCATATTTTGAGATGAACTGTACAGAATTGCTGACTTTTTCCCCACATGCAACCAGCCAAAATGCCAATTCTCCTTCCATTACATTGGTAATCAATGCATCATTGATAGCTTTTTCGATATTATTCTCATAAGATTTAGCACAAAAAAACTATGTAAAAACAAATTGGTTGTATATTCTTTCAACCATAGGTTTTAAAAAGTCCTCAGATACTCTCAAATACCTCATTGATATAGGTATTGGCAAACGTTCCTTATTTCTATTTCCATTCTTTGTTCATTGCTATCTCTCTTAGTATTGTAGTCTTGTTTGTACTGCCTTTATATGTTGTATAGTTTCTGTTTATAAATTATGTGCTATTTATACATTGAATATATGTATAATGCTGATTTATTGATGCACAAAATAATGTTGATAAATGGGAATATTAGGGGGAATTGTACAAGGAAAGAGAAAATGGCATATTGTTGAAGAATTGTGTGCTCAGTTTACATGAGGGAAGTTAAATCAATTTGAATTGAAAAAGAAGGGATAATACATTTAAAGTAATCCTTAATTCAGCAGATTCTGACAGAGGCATTATATCTAATGATTCAGTAGATTCTGAGAGAGGCATTATATCTAATGAGAGATAATTGGTGTGGCATGCTGTTAAAAGCTTGATCTCTCATTCTAAGCTCCCTGGCTGAGCTATCAGTACTGGTGGCCTGCAAGCACTTTAGCAGAGATTCAAGCTGGAAGTCCATGAGCAAACAGGCCTGTAAATTTGTGATGACTTTTTCAGACTTAGAAGCCAACCTAAGATGAATGTACCTGAATGACAGTCTCTCCCTACATGAGCCTACACATCAATTCATAATAGGGCTGCCAACTCCAGCATGGGAAGTTAGATTTGGGGGCAGTTCCTGGAGAGAGTGGACTTTGGTGAGCTTAATGGGGATGTGATACAATAGATTCTACCTTTGGAAGCTGCCACTTCTTCCAGGGAACTGATCTCTATGGTCTGGAGATCAGCTGTAATTCTGGGAGATCGACAACCTGGAGGCTGCCAACCATAACTCCGATCTTTCTAGCAACCCCTGCTATCCATTGGGCATGCATCTATGTTGTGGTTCCCACTCTGTGGAATAGTCTACACAGTAGATTAGAGGTCTTACCTTGCTGTCATGCCACGCAGTATGTGTTATTCCACAGGGTTTTTACCAATTTAATAGTTTTAACAGTTTTGGCAGGAAAATTTTGATATTATGGCTTCTTTTATTTGGATTTTATGTAATTAGTATTTTAACTGCTTTATTACCTTATATGAAAAACCACTGAACTTGTTTGGAAACAAAAACTTCTGAGCATCTGCAAAACTTTTTCTGATGGGATGAATGGCAATTGACTCACAAGATTAACTTGCAAGATTAACAAAGAGCCAGTTCACATGTTTTTCCACTATTCAGAGACGGGCATTCTCCTGATCACATATCTCATAAATCTAGACCCAATTCTTGTGATCTCATCATTTTTTTAAAGATGGAAGTGGTATGGTTGGGGGAGAATGGGTCATTTACTGCATCTGGGTGGCACACCCACACATCCCTCTCCCCTTGATTATCTCACCTACGATTGCCACCACTAAACTTTACAGGCTTCCCCTTCACCAGAAGTTTGCAAACTGGTGAATCCCTAAACATGCACATAGTGCCAGCAACAGATGAACAACAAGGCATATGGGGAGGACATCTTTTGATACAGTCTTTTCTTCATCAAAAAAGCTAGGATATATAATTGCAGGACACAGAATCTGTAAGGAAGGTTATATGAGGACAGGATGCTTAAGCAGCTAAATATAAAAAGAAAGGAAAAGCTATATTATGTCTATCTACACAACTTGAGAGATGCTAATTGTTAGCAGTCAGACCCCCTCTCCAAGCTGACAGGGCAGTTTATGAAAAGAACATCATATACCTCTTCCTCATATTCCATAAATCCAAGGCACTGCCTGGCTCACTGTGGATGCCCACTGGACAAGAGGACTGGAAAATTGCCAGGACATGAGTCAGAGGTGGGTGACTGACTGACTATCCCTCCATGCCCCAGAGGGATGCAGAGCTAATGTGGGTTTTCAGAAAACTCCCTGCCTAATCTCATCAATGCCTTCCTTAACTTCCCCCAGCCCATTTAAGTAATCAAAGCTATTCAGCACATCTCATAGCACTGATAGTACCTACCAGGTCGTCAAGCAATATTTTCACCTATAGTCCATCACAGATAGTCATATCAAGCCTCTCTCAACTTATTGTTCTATCTCCAGACAAACCATAAAGTTATTGTTTGGAGAACAAAACACCCATTTTGCCCCAGGGTACAGTTTGCCCTACAACTGGGCTTTCCCAGCCATGTGCTCTCTGTGAGTTTTCTGGATCCATAAACCCACCCTCAAGTTCGCTTGAGATTCTTCTTCTCATCATGAAATGCTGGTCGTTTTCGCTGATGCTGCTACAGACCTTTCCTATTTTATAGACTAGTTATTATCACCCTCCCTAACTGCTTTCTCCCACTTTCCTCCCTGTTTTTCTAGTTATCCTTGTATACTTGCTGTGTGTGATTTTCGGTATGTTTACCTTTTATTTTTCCTTAATTAAAAAAAAAACCTTTCCTGTTAAACATCTGACTGATTCATTTGAGAGTTCTCCAAGGGAATAATCCCTGTAAACATAGGTGGAGAATCCCAGTTACCCTCTCTCACCGCCTCCTTAATGCTATTTCACCCAACTAATTAAGGAGACCTCATATTTGGATAACAGAATATTCCCATGGCATCCTAAACTGGTTCTTCAGGATGGATACACATCTTTTAGGAGATAGAGACAAGTTGCTTCCTA
Source organism: Eublepharis macularius (assembly GCF_028583425.1). Taxonomy (NCBI): domain Eukaryota; kingdom Metazoa; phylum Chordata; class Lepidosauria; order Squamata; family Eublepharidae; genus Eublepharis; species Eublepharis macularius. The sequence continues at coordinate 75,055,473 of NC_072797.1, forward strand.
CCTCCTCTTACTCCATTCCCAGACAAACAACACACACACAAAGGACTGCAGATCCAGAGAGGTGAATTCCCACCCCTACCCTCCTGTTCTGAGTTAGGAAAAGCCTCCCTTCAGGCATCATGGCATCTTGGCAGCTCGGCACACCTTCCCTATTGATCTGGTTTTATGATGCCATCAAAAGTTAGAAAAATGCCCATTTCTCCTTCACAAGTTGACAGAGGAAATGGGGATACACTGGCATCTTTATTGCCCCCCTTTTCTGAGAAGAGTTCAGCTTTGTCAAGGCTTGAGTCTGAAGATGCATTAAAGGCTACCTCTCTTGGAGATGATGCTAAAGCTGGGCAGTGATTTAAACAATCTAAAAAAGGTACAGAAGCTAGAGCACATGGAGTAAGAATGAGCTGAGAAGATCTCTATTAGAAGCAGAATGGCTCTAGTCTCTCATATGTGTTAGTATGTAAATAGCCACCATGGCATACATATCATTCACATTTTGGGAAACATACAACTTGCTTAGGAAATGGCTCTAGTGGGCAGGAAATTACTATAGATTTTTGTCATAGTTTAATTCAGTTTACTGACCAATTGTTTAAGAAAATGATGCAGTACTGTGCTACAAAAGCCATTATATTATTATTGTTGTTGTTTACATATAATCCGCTTCTCACTGAGATCCAAGGTAGATTACATACTGCAAGTGAATACAATATAATCAATAGCTAGGACATTCACAGCAAAAATACACTATGATTAACAGATGGAACATTCAATGAAAACAGATACAATAGGGTATGGTAGCTGCAAATCTGAAAACTAGTATAAAGCTGAACACAAAGAGAAAACCTTTCTGAACTAAAGCATAAGTAATTAACATGACATCTATAGCAATGTTGAACTACCCAGTAGAAGTGTATATACATCAGCAGACTGTACCCAATATTCTAGACTACAGTCCCTGTCACTTATTTTGAACCATTTTAAAAATTTCAATAAACAAAAATACTGTAAGAAAAGTATAGAATACGTCTATCATTCCTGGGTTGTTTCATATGTGATGGAAATTCTAATGCTGTGGAATAAGATATTCTTCTCACTTAACTCAGACTTGCCTTGTCATTTATTTTCCAGATTACAAGCAAAATCCTGTTAGTGGCTAATAGCACAATAGTGCTGTGAATGAAATAGTTCAGTTGGGAAATCTGTGTGCACATTTTATAACTGGTAGAATAAATTTAAAAAGAGCATCTGAAGACTCATAGGATATGGAAGTAGCTAGATGTCACTTTCAATGTCTCATCCCCAAACAAAGGATTTTAAATATGTACAATATGAGGTTCTGTGGTTCCAAATGTTTTCAAAAGAATTCCAATAAGCAGTGACAAGATATGGAGAACGTTGAAAAGATTCAGACTCAGAGCACTAGAAGAAAGATGGTTTTGTGATTAAATTTGTATCAGCATATCCATCAGGGGCCAGTTCTGCCAACAATTGTACATCTTAAAAAGAATGCCAGTAAAGCTTTCTTGTTTCATGAGCAAGCTAGTGGAATACAAGCAGCAGTTCTAAGTCTTTCCTTTGATGGCTTAGTGTGAATTTCTCACAGACAGCTGGAAACTAGTTTTAATTTTAAAACTAATAAAGGAAGATTATTATGTGCCTTATATGTGATTTGCTCAGTCTAGAGATTTCAGTTGGAGCAGCCCTCACTCCTTCCCTTACTCCTTTTCCTGCTAAACTGACAGAAGAGCGCTTTTGTCACCTTTTGCCATCAATGACAGCATTAAAAAGGAAATGAAAATAAGTTTTAAGGGTAAGGGTGCAAGCAGAGAAAAAAATCATTATAATTTCAGTTCTGGGATCTATGGGGAGAAACCTTGTTGGTTTGGGGGTAGGCATTTACCAGTTCAGAATTCAGATTTGTGGGGTTTTTTTCCAGATTCCAGAATTTCAGAGTCATTATTTTCAATGAGGAAACAATGTGAGGGTCTGGGGCAGATCAAGTTTGCACAGAACATAGTCCTCCCTCTAATCTAGCGACCCCCTAAATTTCAAGAAGAATGGATAAAAGGATTTGTTTTTACAATCCCCCCCAAGCACTTGCCTTTCCACACAGGCACACTTCTCTTCACTGATTCCTATGGGGGGGATGGCATTGGACACTAGCATTTTTTAAAAAGATCTTGTCCGCATCCATTTTTAACATAATCTTATACTGACTGATTGAAGAAACTCTCCCCCTATCCCCATCCATCCAATCTTTAAAAACAGTTCATTAAAAAACAAAGTGTGTGTGTGTGTGTGTGTGTGTGTTTGTGTGTGTGTATAAGACGAATCAACCATCCAATTGTGTTACTGTTCCAGAAAATCATGGAAATGACCTGAAAACAGCCATTTTCATGTCTATTTTTGGCTTGGGAATTTTGGAATGCACCCTTCTACTTCAGGGGATTACTATAGCCTTTGGGGAAACAAGAATACAATGCATCCTAGGATTCCTCTGTGCTTGAGCCGGGATCATCATAGTCCCCTTGGGCTCCATGGTGTCCTCTGGTGTGTTTCTTGGCACACAATTGGTCTTTCCCTGAAGAATATCCTCATCAAAGCAAAGAGCAAATTCTGTCTTTCATACAGTAAACTGGATCACAAGATGCTTCGGAAAAGCCCAGGACACATCACTGTTCTATCTGCAGAGAGCAACCATTTAGAAATGGCTGCTTCCACAACAGAAAGATTCTTGGCTTAGAACCTCCTAACATTTTGTGGAACCTTATAGGATTCTAAGATTGAGTTCAGCCCCATTGCCAGCCATTTTATGATTGTTTACACCCACCTCAGGGCAGTCATTTTCTGGTGGTGCCAACAATCTACTTTCAAAATTCCAAATATGTCCACAGGAACAACAAGTTTGGGGTTTCCAGTGCTGGAGGGTGAGTTGTGCAAAGATTGTGTGAACAGTGGTCACAATGAAGCTGAAAGCTATCTGTTTACTTTTTACTTTCCCTGATCTGAAAAAAGTGAGGTTTGTGGGATTTCAGCTCAGAAGAAAAGCTATACAAGTTCTCATCTTATTCTACTTATACGATGAGCTGATGAGAGGTTTCTGTGTGTGCAATTTAACCCTGGCATATTTTTGAAAAGACACAGACAAATAAATGATTACCAACTGATTTTTCTCTAGTACTGTCATGTCTGTACCCCTACATCCATAACATTGTTCTATGTGTTGAACCATTGCTAATGCTGTAATGCTGTATCTTGTTTGCATTTTGCAAATGCTCTAACACTTTCGTTTCTCTAACAGCCTGAGAACCCAGCTGTGTTATCTCATTTCTTTGAAGCTCACTGAAGTGACCTTGTACTGTCTGAAATGTTACAGTTTACTTTAATGCATTCCTAGACCTTTTCTCGCGAAAACCTGTGGTCTAGCTGGGAGGGAGGAAATGAGTGGGTATTTAGTTGTACTTCCCTCAAGTCTTTATTCCTATCAAGGAAGTATGTACTGCTGAGATGCTTTTTTGCCTCTGAGTAACTCTATGGAAATATATATGGAAAAGATTGGATTTCTGAATAAAACCATTTAACCAAGAGCTTGGACTTCTTGTTGCAAAGGTGCAGGGACCTGTCTACCTTATCCTGTTGAAAACTAAATTTAGTACTGAAGTGGTGTTGGAAAGGAAGGTTAAAAAATGGGAATTGTTCTGGTTCTTATGATACAGGATCATTTCCATCAGTCCCACAGTTCTATTGTTTCATCTTGCCCCATTACAAGTTCAACATAACACAGTAGTGGAGGATGAAACTCGCAAGGCATGGCTGCCAGACTGCTCCTGCAATCCAAGAATTGACCTAGCAATGCTGTCCTTTCTTGAGTCCCAAGAAAGCAATTTCATCCATTGAAGCAGCATTATCATTCTTTCAACGTACAAACTTTCAGGAGTTCAGATTTAATCAAGTTGACTGTTGTTTTCTTCTGATTTTGCTGTTCCGTTTATTTTGTGCCAGAAAAAGATTAAAAAGTACTTTTGCATGGAATTTTGAAATTATTTCCCTTTGATGGACCAAAAGAAAAGCCTTTCATTCTCATTATTGCTACTAGGCACTCATGTCTGTAGAACTTTATCAACCAAACACGCAGAAACATACACATACCAACTTGTTCCTGTGTGCAATCTGTACTTAGACACATGCTCCACATGTGGAGTTGGCAGGTCCCCTGGAGCTCAACCTGTGGGATGGGGGGTCATGGGGGACATGCGGGGGGTACTTACCCCTCATGCAAGGGCTCTGGAGCTCTTCCTTGTTGCACCAGGAATTATGTCATTCTTGGTGTAACAGGAAAGAGAAGGCCATCGCAGGGGACTGATTTGATAAAAATCAGTCCCCAAAGGAATGCTTTCATTCCTTGTGCAACAAGAAAGAGTTCTGGAGCACATGGGAATGGGATTTGCAGCATTTTCTTGTAGAAGACAGAATAAAGAATTCTGGTCTAAGTGAACTTCTGCTATTTGGCATGGCCAAATAATTCGACTTCATGTTAGCAGGTATGTGAATTAGGGCCTCCATGGTAGGAGCTCTGGAATGGTGCATCTTTCTCTTTGGCAGATCATGAGAAAAGAGAGAGAATCTCTTTTAATGGAGACAGGAAGAGGGGAGGAGTCAGGAGGTGTTATAACCATAGACAAAGAGAATCAAACACACACAGAGATATGCAGTGCTTCCCAATGGCCAAGGCATGCTGAGCGGCCTCTTACAACACCAAAGAAATCAGTCCAAGGGACAAATCCTGGAAGGAATCCAGAAGGAGATCATGTGGAAGCAGCCATGTGAGGTGGGGGGTGAGAAAGGGAGCTCTGGGTACATAGCAGAGCAGGGCCTCAAGATCAGATCACTGAGCACAAGTTGGAATGGTGAAGGCAGCTCATTATAAAAGGGTCAGAGTAATAGAAACAAAAGTTTGATTTAGCTGGAAAGGGAAAGAAACAGAGGAAGTCTGATGAAGTCAGAAGTTTCTGACTGCGGAGTCGTAAAAGGAAAAGGATGGAGTGTGGAGGAAGTGTGTTTGAAAGGGGGCCTCTCTTGGAAAATCACCAAATATTATTTCTTTTTTGCAAGACCAAGAACAGATCCAGGGGATTTTGCCTAAAACTATTTATTTTATTATTTTATTTATTTCAAATGTGTATTTCGCCCTCCCCGCGAGCAGGCTCAGGGCGAATAACAACATATTAAAAATACAATTAAAATTCATGTTCATTAAAAACAACACATTTAAAACATGATGGTGGACAGCCTTCACAGGGAGGGTTAAGATTTATACACCCCTTTTTTCCAGGCCGGCGGAGGCCCAGCCTCAGCCATATGCCTGGTGGAACAACTCTGTCTTGCAGGCCCAGCGAAAAGATAGTAGGTCCTGCCGGGCCCTGATTTCAGCAGACAGAGTGTTCCACCAGGTAGGAGCCAGGACCGAAAAAGCCCTGGCTCTAGTCGAGGCTAGGTGGGCCTCCTTGTCCCTGTTTGTCCCCTGATCGGAGGAGTATCCTCTGGTGAATATATGGGGAGAGACAGTCCTGTAGATACACTGGTCCCAGTCCGCACAGGGCCTTATAGGTCAATATCAGAACCTTGAATCTGATCCGGTACTCCACTGGCAACCAATGCAGCTCGCGTAAGAACGGTGTTATATGCGCCTTATTTGGCACTCTCGTAATAACACGCGCCACTGCATTTTGTACCAGCTGTAATCTCCGGGTCAGGCTCAAGGGCAGCCCCACGTAGAGCAAGTTACAGTAATCTAGCCTAGAGATGACTATTGCTTGGATCACTGTAGTTAAGTCATGGGTTGACAGGCAAGGGACAAGTTGCCTGGTCTGCCGCAGATGGAAAAAAGAGGACCTGACAACTGCTGTGACCTGTGCCTCCATTTTCAGGGAGGCATCCAAGATCACCCCCAGGCTCTTAACCCTCAGAACTGGAACTCCGGGAGCTGAAGTCCCAAACCTAATCCCCCATGGCTCAAGTACAGAACCTCCATCTTCGTCAGGTTCAGTTTCAGCTGACTCTGCTTCAACCAACCAATCACAGCTGCAAAAGCATGTTCCAGGACATCTGGGGCTGAGCTGGGCCGGTCGTCCATCATCAGATACAACTGGGTGTCATCTGCATATTGATGACACCTAAATCCGAAACTTCACACCAACTGGGCAAGGGGGCACATATAGATGTAGCATATAAAACTACATTAATTGGTCACAATTCTACCACCAGCTAATGGGCTAAGGTTCAGAATGCTTGCCTCAAAGCTGATTTTCTCCTATTGAGTTAACTTTCTGCACACTTCTCCTTTGTACCAGATTATACCTTTCTGCAGCCTAGCTAGTTGGCCTTTGCATTTCATGATTAAAGTTCAATCATGCAAAGTGCATTTCTCCTGCTTATTACCCTGCTCTGTCCACTTCCTTTTATCCTGCAAAAACCATCTGTAACAATTCTCAGACAAGTGTTTGCTTTACTTCCTGGCATTTTATAATGCAGTTGGAGCTGGTTGCAGACCAAAGATACCAAGGGCAACAATATGGATGCAGAATGGCCATGGCAACAAACTCATACAAAATAGTGGGTATGGGCAGGGCAAAAGAGAAGAAATTTGCTGTCTGAGCAATTGTTGAGGCTTGCTTAGAATGTTAGCATAAAGTGCTATCCTGAAAATACCATAGAGAATCTCTACAAAATGGTTTCACACTGGCTCTATCCATCACGAATGTTAATACAAATGTTTTGAAACAGTCAGGGGGAGGTAATTAGAAATCCCATTCTTGACTTCCGGCTTGGGATCCATGAAGGTCTAATGCAGCTCTAAGAGCTGAGCTGTCCGTGCCGCTGTTTTGGAGGCTGGAGGGGCGCAAATTGCCCACAGCCACCTGTTCTCAGGTGGAGAACAGGCGAGAATGCTCGAGAACCTGAGGGTGCGTCGATCTCGGGTGAGGGGGAGGCTCTACACAACGAACTCCCACCCACCCTTGAGGTCCCACCCGAAGAAAGGTTGCTAAGATCTCTGCAGTGGCTCTGGAGTCAAATTTTGGCATAAGACCTACATGCCCAAGCTTCAGTTAATCAGCAAAGGGGCTGGATTCGATCAGATAACAGAAGCAGTGATTACAACCCAAGGAAAACATTGAAGGAGGTAAAGATCGCTATCTCTCAATACGGGACAGATTTTAAAAAGAAATAAGAGGCAAAAGTGGATTTAAGAACTGCAACAGATTAGTTATATAAGGGGAAGATTTCGGCAAGAAAAAATTTGAAAAAGTAAATTTGTAAGGAGAAGCTAGCGCAGAAATTGGATTATTGTTTACATACCTGTGGCTGGGAAGAGATAATAGACTGTGAGAAAGCTTAAAAATCGCAAGAACTGCTGTGCAACGTAGAGGAACAGGAAGTGCGTCAGAACCATAAAGAGACAGAATAGAAGGGCTCTTCTCTTGAACGCTGGAACTAAGGCGACACCATTTTGAAAGAGGGCAACTGGTGACTTCAAGGAAAACGGAAGTAGGCCATCTTTAAAGAAGGTAAGGGTGAACGCCTCAGTATAAAACCATAGAGAAAAAACGCCCGACATTTTGGACAGTTTAAAACAACATTTGAGAAAAATAAACTGGATTTGGACTTTTTAAAAGTAAAAGAAAGTAAAAAAGCAACATCACGGATTTAAGGAAAAGGGCAGACTCATGGGAGCGAAGCAGAGCTAGCCCCACGATGTCAAAGAAAGAGTGGCAAGCTACGATGGTTCCGGTTTGTGGATGATACATTTATCATTTGGAGCCATGGGGAGGAAGAATTGATGGGGTTTTTGAATCATCTCAACAACATCCACCTGAACATACAATTCACCATGGAGAAAGAAATCGAGGGAAAACTCCCATTCCTGGATACCTGGGTCATCCGCAAAGCAAACTTTCAGTTAGGTCACAAGGTCTACAGGAAACCAACTCACACTGATCGGTACCTACACAAAAACTCCAATCACCATCCCCGACAGAAAAGAGGCATAATGAAAACCTTAGTGGATCGTGCAAGACGGATATGTGAGCCGCACTTTCTCAATGAGGAAATTAATCATCTAAACCACGCACTTCAGGCAAATGGCTACTCCAGAAATGAAATCCGAAGAGCAATCAAACCCAGGATGAATCAAACAACCAAAGAAAAACAGTCTCCCACAGGAAAAGTGTTTTTGCCATATATCAAAGGAATTACTGATCAGATGGGAAAGCTTATGAAAAAGCATAACCTTCAAGCAGTATTCAGACCCACCTGAAAAATACAACAGATGCTACGATCAGCAAAAGACAGTAGAGACCCCCTAACCTCTGCAGGAGTATACCGTATACCCTGCAGCTGTGGACAAGTTTACATCGGGACCACAAAGCGTAGCATCCAGACAAGAATAAAAGAACATGAAAGACACTGCAGACTTGGACAACCTGAAAAATCAGCAGTGGCTGAACACAGCCTAACTCAAACAGGGCACAGTATCTTATTCCAGGACACCAAAATACTGGACAACACTTCCAACTACTTTGTCAGACTGCACAGGGAAGCCATTGAAATTCACAAGCATAAGCAAAACTTCAACAGGAAAGAAGAAACCTTAAGAATGAACCGAGCATGGTTTCCAGTTCTGAAAAACACCAGGCTAACAAAACACTCTACACCCGACAATAGCCCTGCAGAGAAGATTAGCACATCAAGTACCAATCCATATGCAAAAGAACCTCCTCAGGATACAGTGAAGCCTCCCGCCATTAGCATTCCACACCCTGGGAAACTCTTACAGGATGACTCAGCTCAACCCCACCCCTCCTGAGTAGATACAAATAACCTACATCTTTTCCACACTGTGACACTGAGAGATCTCTGTCTTTTGGTGCTACACCTCTGAAGATGCCAGCCACAGCTGCTGGCGAAACGTCAGGAACTACAATGCCAAGACCACGGCAATACAGCCCGGAAAACCCACAACAACCATACGATGGAAAATCTTGATAAAAAAGTTTCAGAGGGAAATAAAGAGCTTAAGGACATGATGCTAGAGATGGCGAAAGAATTAAAAGACTTTAAAGTGACCCTTAAATTGGAGATGGAAGAACTGACAAAAGGCATGGATAAAATACAAAATGATCTACAAGTTACACAGCAGAGAGTCAATGCAGTAGAGGAAACGGTGGAAACCTTAGCAGATGTGCAAAAGACTGAAATGAGGGGGATGAGAGACAGAATGGCCGTGGCAGAAAGTAAATAGATGGAAAAACAACTCAGATTTCGCTCGGTCCCAGAGGTAGAGGGAAAATCAGCCCAAGAACAGATCACAGAAATTTTGGCAGAATACCTGGGGAAAGAGGAGGAAGAAATTGCAGCTTTCCTGGATGTGGTGTATAGAATCAATTCCAGATTCGCAGCTCAGAGGAAGTTACCAAGGGATATGATTGTTCAATTTACGACTAGAAGCACAAGAGAATTAATTGTGAGCAAACAATTTCAAGATCCATTAGAAGTTGATGGAAAAGTGGTGAGAATCATGAAAGAGTTGCCCAGATCGGTGTTGTTTGAGCGGAAGAAGTATAGAGAACTGGTTCAGATGTTAAAAGAGTTGAAAATCAGATACAGATGGGAAATACCAGAAGGACTGACATTTGAGTTTGGTGGAGTCAGAAAGAGCGTTAGATCTGGACATGAGATGGAGACTTTTATTAGGGAAAATGAAAAGGACTTACCAAAAACTACAAGAAAGTGATCATGGAATGTAAAGTTATATCTTGGAATGTTAATGGACTAAATTCACCTTGTAAACGCAAAGCTACTTTCCACTGGCTATCAAAGCAAAAATGTAATATAGTTTGCCTGCAAGAGACACATATTAGAAAGCAGGACGAAAAAATATTTGAAATTTGTTAAATTGGGAAAAGAATTTGTTGCTGCTTCTAAAAAGAAAAAGAGGGGAGTTGTATTGTACATAAAAGAAGAATTGCAGCCCAGACTAGTTTTAAAAGATGCAGAAGCCAGATATTTAGCAGTGGAAATCATTTGGAACTCTAAGAAAATATTGATGATTGGGATCTATGCACCTAATGGTGCAAAAGAATTTTTTTTTAAGGACTTAGAGAAACAATTAGATGAATTGACTTATGATCACATAATACTGGCAGGTGACTTCAATGGTGTCACAAATTTGGAAGAGGACAAGCAGTCTAAAGCTGCTCACAAAAAAAGAGGACTATTACCAAAAGCGTTCTTTATACTTAAGGAACAAGAAAGTTTAGAAGATGTGTGGAGGAGACAATACCCTAAGAACAGACAATATACATTTTACTCTGCAAGACATTTTACACTATCAAGAATAGACATGATCTGGGCCTCTAAAGAACTGACGTTATGGACCAGAGAGGTGGAGATAATGCCAAAGGTAGGCTCAGATCATAATCCAATCATGTGGAGATTTGGGAAAAATAATAAAAGAAAAGGATGGAGAATAAATGAGGACTTGTTCCAAATAGAGGAAAATATTGCGTTGCTGCGAAGGGAGACCAAATTCTTCATACAATATAACTTGAATAAAGAAGTGCCAACCAACAAAGTGTGGGATACATACAAAGCAGTGGTAAGAGGCATACTAATAGACATGAACGCAAGAACTAGGAGGAAAAAGGAGGAAAAGAGATCTGAAATCTTGGATAAAATAAAAGCCAAAGAGATACAACTCAAGAAAAGACCGGGGGAAAAAAAAGATATATCAGGATATTAAAATTCTGCAGGAACAATTGACAGCAATGGACAATAAAGAATTAGAGTGGAATTTAAAGAGGATGAATCAGAGGTCTTTTGAAGGTGCAAATAAACCTGGGAAATATTTGGCGTGGCAACTAAAAAAAAGGAAGGAGAAGAAAGTCATAAGTAAAATCCTAGAAGATGATAAGGTGCTTATGGACCAAGCGGCTATTAGTAGAGCCTTTTTCAAGTTTTATGCAAAACTGTACCAAAAAAAAGAAGTGAGTAAAGACTTAATAGCAGAATACCTGGATAAGATGAAAATCCCGACAATTCCTGAAAAATGGAAAGAGAAACTAAATAGGGAAGTGACGGAAGAAGAAATAAAGGAAGCTATACAATCAACGAAGATAGGAAAGGCGCCAGGACCAGATGGACTAACGGCAAAGTTCTATAAAGTGATGGCTAACGAACTGGCGCCATTCCTGAAAGAGGCAATGAATGGAGCGATGCAAGACCAAAGGATTCCTGACTCATGGAATGAAGCTAATATTTCGCTGATACCGAAGGAAGGACAAGACTTGACTAATGTTAAAAATTACAGACCAATTTCGTTGCTGAATAATGACTATAAAATATTTGCAAAGGTCTTGGCAGAGAGACTGAAAGGATGGATGTCGGAATTCATTGCTGAAGAACAGGCGGGATTTTTACCTAACAGACAAATTAAAGACAATTTGAGGACAGTAATAAACGCTATTGAATGCTATGACAAGCACTGTTACAAAGAGGTTGGTTTTTTCTTCATAGACGCGGAAAAAGCATTTGACAATCTGAACTGGGATTTTATGTTTGCTACTATGGAAAAGCTGCAGATGGGAGAAAAGTTCATCCAAGCGGTCAAGGAAATTTATAGAGACCAGAGTGCAGCAATCATTGTGAATGAGGACTTGACAAAAAAATTGAAAATTCGTAAAGGAACTAGACAGGGATGCCCGTTGTCTCCATTGTTGTTTATTTTGATTTTGGAAATATTGATGATTCAAATACGTGAAGACGATACAATCCGAGGTATGAAAATAAAAGAGTTTTCCTACAAGGTCAGAGCTTTTGCGGATGACATAATGCTAATAGTAGAAGATCCAATTGAAAATATGCCAAAGGTAATAGAGAAAATAAAAGAGTTCGGAGATTTGGCTGGATTCTACGTGAATAAAAAGAAGTCAAAGATCTTATGTAAGAACATGATCAAACAGAAGCAGCAAGAGCTAATGGAGATAACAGACTGTGAGGTGACTAATAAAGTAAAATATCTTGGCATTGAACTGACTGTGAAAAACATAGATTTGTTCAAAAATAACTACGAGAAATTGTGGATACAAATAGAGAGAGATTTAATAAAACGGAACAAATTGAATCTATCATGGCTGGGAAGAATTGCAGCAGTAAAAATGAACGTCCTACCACGTGTGATGTTCTTGTTGCAAACCATACCAATTATTCAAGACTCCAAACAATTTGACAAATGGCAAAGGAAAATTTCAGACTTTGTATGGGCAGGCAAGAAACCACGAGTGAAAATGAAGGTCTTACAGGATGCGAAGGAAAGAGGTGGCTTGCAACTGCCCAACATAAGACTGTACCATGAGGCAGTATGTCTTGTATGGCTGAAAGACTGGATAACTTTAAAAAACCGTAAGTTACTGGCCCTGGAGGGACACAAAAAAATATTTGGATGGCATGCATACATGTGGTATGACAAAGTAAAAGCGGACTCTTTGTTTTTGCACCACTATATTCGGAGAAGCCTCTTCACGGTCTGGAAAAAATACAAGCTGTATATGGAAGAGGGAATTCCTTCATGGGTGGTTCCATATGAAGTAATAGATCCGAGAACTGTTGACAATGAACTGCAATGTCTAACTTACAAGGAGATTACGCAAATACAATATTCAAAACTGAGAATAAAGACAGAAGAAGAATTGTCTCCTTGTTATGGATGGTTCCAGTATAGACAGATCAGAGACCTTTATAATGCGGACTGCCAGAGAGGAGGAATAAGATTGGAAAATTCGGAGTTAGAGGAAGTGTTACTACAGGAAGGCAAGAAAGAAATATCCAAGATTTACAAATTACTTTTAAAATGGTTTACGGTGGATGAAACAGTAAAAGTTCAGATGGTGAAGTGGGCAATAAATTTTCATAAAGAAATAACAACGGAAACATGGGAATACCTATGGAAAAATACAGAGAAGATTTCAACCTGTACGAACATCAAAGAGAATGTGTACAAAATGATAAACAGATGGTATTTAACACCAAAGAAAATTGCGCTAGGAAATACCAATATGTCAGACAAGTGCTGGAAATGTAAAAAACATGAAGGATCACTATATCATATGTGGTGGACATGTGAAGTAGCTAAACAGTACTGGGGAGAAATAATTGAAGTAATAAATGAGATTTTACAAATACAAATAAATAAGAACCCAGAACTGTTGCTACTGAACTTGGGAATGGAGACAGTTCCAATGCAGCACAGAACATTGTTAATTTACACGACAGCAGCGGCAAGACTTTTGTATGCGCAGAAATGGAAGACACAAGAAATACCAACTGTAGAATACTGGATTTACAAATTGCTCTACATGGCAGAAATGGACAAAATGACAAGGAAACTTAAAGATCTTGACCTAGGACAATATATTGTTGATTGGGGGAAACTGAAACAATTTCTGGAAAAAAAATGGGATGTAAAAGGAGAACTGTGGCAGTTTGAAAACTTTTAAAGAATAGTGCTGTAATGACAAGAGAGAAGAGATCTTACCATTTAGGGGGAATGTAATTATAATCTAAGCTTATATAATATTTAAGGGGATTTTACATTGAATATATGGGATAATGAGAAGGGGTAAACAGATATCTCGATGAGGTATATTATACATGATATATGATATAAAATAACGGGTTAGTAGATCAGACTCTATATATAATATGATATGTGTCTGTGTTGTGTGGTGATGTGTGCTATGCTCCATTGGTGGCATAGCATACAATATATACATAATATATTATTGTGATATATACTATATTGATAGTGTATTTGATGAAGTATATGTTGAAAAGAAAAGAAATAGAATAAGTTTAAAGTAAGAGATAGGGTGATCTTTGTTACATATTATATTATATTAGTATGTTATATTGAGTAGAGATATACTATATTGATAGTAGGTTTGATAGAGGTTATGTAAAAAATAAGAATGTGCTTAGAATAAGAGATATTGAATTAAAGTTGGTAGGGAAATATAAATGAAATAGATTTAAGTAATAAGAAGGGTTAGGGGTTGGAAAGCTGTTGGAAGTCAATAGGGAGGGGGGAGGAAAAGGGTGGGGGATAGAGCAGGGGACAAAATGGGATTATTTGTGTTAAATTTGTAAAACTTTCTTTGTTTTACCACTCACTAATAAAAATTTTATTAAAAAAAAAAGAAAAAAAGAAATCCCATTCTTCTCAACAGAAGAAATTATTGCAGATGTTCTCATCAAGCCACTGATGCGTGAATTTTGGGGGGTGATAAAGGGGTTGTGATGAAGATGGGGAACCCCTCCTTCCTTCTGCCCTTCAGGGTCCCCTTCTGGCAGCCCTCGGTTTGTTTGCTTCTGAGAGCCACTTACAAAGGCTTGTGAGGTGTGAATAGGGGAAACCCTTAACCTCCCCTCGCTTTACTTCTTGCTAGTCTGTCCTAGTGGCATGAATAATCACCCCTGTACAGAGAAATTCTTAACTATCAAGGTTTATTTTGACCAACAAACTATTACATTGGAATGTTACATTTAATGTTGAGATCAAATAGCACTAGGTCAGGCTGCCCTCAGGTTTTACAAGACGGGGCACAATCGGTAATGGTTACAGAAATACAAGTGTGCAGTTTACGTTATAATCTATGGACCTTATGATAGACAGAGAGAACTAAAGGAATACTTATCCTCAATAATATAAAGCCCCTAAGCAAACTTACTGCAAGTCTATAACAGGAATCCTTATACAATCTTAAATACTTAATCCTTAATTTATACTAATTCTTAATTTATACTAATTTATATACTTATATACTTATACTTATATACTTATACACTTATACTTAACATACTTATACTAACTTATATACTTAACTTATACTAATTCTTAACCTATCAGCAAATAGAACATTAAAGCCTTATAACAAAGTTACTAATCCCTACAGACGTCTTCTGACTTACCTCCTGGAAAACCCCTGGACCAACTTGGGTCTTTTGTGGGTTCCAAAGAGGAAGCTAAATGGCCACCAGTTGGCAGACACAATCTCTTGTGTCTCCCCAACGAGTGGCGAGGACTAGCTCCTTGGTTAGACTTTTTATAGAGTAGTCCTCAGCTTTCTGATTGGTTGATGGCTGATTGGTTAGGGGCACTCTGACAGCTGATTGGTCAGTGGCACCTTAACATAGGTGGTTCCATAATTCTGCTGGTTCTTGATTGACCAGTGGCCCTTCTGACCTGTATGGTCACATGATCCTTTTTGGCCTATGGAATTGAGCCAGTTCTTCGGCTCTTCAGGTGTTCCTTGTCCTTGGGCCTAAAATAGCCCTTGTTTGGAACCATTCCCAGTACCTAGTGGAATGCATTACTCAGCATTCTTTATGAAGCCCCAAAAAGACTGTTCTTCCCTGATTAGCTAAAGAAGCCAGAAGTGAACTTTACCCCATATATCATGGCTTGGGTCTTTTTCTGTCAGTCTTATATGTCAAAGCTGAATACCTTTCCCCAATTTAATGCTCTTTTATGGCTTATGCCTATTTTGTGCCAAAGGGCTTCTGCCAGCTCTCACATAGTTTCAGTGCACCTGAACCAAAGTGAGAGCTTTTGGAAGTTGCTTTTTAGGCCAGAGCTGGTTCTCTGTTATGGGTTTGGGTTCAGATCAATCCAAACTCTAGAATTCTGACCATAGCCACTTTCTCAAGTTTGAAAGTCTATGTAAGAAGATGAATCTTTTGGACTTTGTACCTTGAGAAGGGGTGTTGGAAGAAGCAATGTCTGGTGTACAAAGAAAAAGAGAAGACCCTTCAAGGGGCAGTGAGGGCTAGTCAGATAGGAATGTGAGAACAGCACTTCTCTTTCTCTTGAGTGTCATTTCCTTGTCTTGTCTCCAGATCGGTACTCTCATGGCAATATCTTGCTTCTTCTCAGAACTTCTCTCTCTTAGTTACATAGCTAGACACCTATCTCTTTCTCTCCACTTTAATATGAAGTATGTTTGCTCCTAAATAAACTTTCTTTACTCTTTAATCAGTTTGTGTGGCTAATGTTGTGCAAACAGCCTGCTGACAAAATGAATATTTAGTTAACAATAAGAAAAGGCTCAGTTTACCAAGAAGGAAAAATCTTCTGAAATGCATTCTGTAAATACATGTCTTAAGACAGAACTATACAGTGCAGACTGACTTTAGAGATAAAACCTTGACATGCTGTGGTTACAAAAATTTTCTTGCAAGGATCAGTGGAAAAACTTACAACTTTGCAAGGCAGATGTTGAATTTGTATTCTATGAGGCTATGATAAAGCAATTTTTTGGGTAGGCAAAAGATTGTAGACCATTTTTTTCTGTCTAGTAAGATGTGAAATCATACACTGAAGTATGATAGCCAACTGAACAAAATAACTTTTCCTGTGGCACAAGAACATGCATGCATGCATTTTGAATGATGTCTCAAGGAACCTTCTGGGCATCATGTTATTAGAAATAGGTATATTTTGGCTTGGAGCAGAGTGGTAGCAGAGTTACTCAGTCAGAAACATTTTCCCAGAATGGAGTAACAGGCCAGAACAGGCTGGAATGGGCTGGAAAGGGCATTAAACAAATAATGGCACTGCAAAAAGCAGTGGGATGTGTTAAAGACTGTAGAAGAATATTTTAAAAATGAAAAGAGGGAAATATCATGCTTTTCTTAACCCTTTCCCTGCTGAAATGCTCCTGGAAAAACTCAAAACAGTCAGGAACAGGCACTAAATAAATGCTAGTACCACGAAAAATAGTTGGAAGCATTAAAGACACTGGAAAACAATATTTTAGAAATGAAAACATGGAAATATCATGCTTTTATTAATCCTTTCCCAGCCCAAATGCTCACAGAACACTATGGAAGAGGCCGGAACTCCACTGCCAACATCATTCATTCCTCTCTTTATATAGAACATAGGATGACTCTCCTCCTGATCTTACCTCCATGTTTGCTATCTTATTTCTATAATGGCATTAATTTCTACATCATAAACTCCTGGGACCTTTAAAGCTCTCTATGACTTAGCAACAGCATGAAACATGGCTCATGGTGGACAGCATGAAAATGGCTCATCACCGCCACTGGTACCATCCCTCTTCCAACCCCACTGCCTCATCTAATGGAGGTCCACTAGCTAGGGTTACCATTCCCCTGGTGGTGGCAGGGGATCCCCTGCTCCCACCCTCTTCCATGACTCACCTGTCCAGCAGGGGGGAATGGCAGGGGAACAGGCCTCTTGGGTAGACATGGGGACGAACAGCATTATGAACAGAAAAAAACCACAAACAGCCCAATCTGCTGTTCGCGAGCAAGCTGTTCGTGAGGACCCATCCTAAACGAACAGGGGGTCATTAAAAGCCTGATCGTTGCTTTTGGCAGCCGTTCAGCAAGCTAGACAGTCTGGCGCCTGCTGCAATCAATCCCCTTGGCAACCAGAGGGAGGGAGGGACTGAGCTCTGTCGGAACTCCTTCTGGCTTTCCTTCTGTCTTTAACCCTTCAAAGTACTTCCAGCAGAGAGTCCCGTTTTTGGCACTATGAGGAGAAAATGACAACCAAGGGGGAGACCCATGGATCATGCCTTTCCCGGACTGCAATCTCTCTGAAACTTGGGGAGTCTTCAGAGGACAAAGAAGGCTATGTCCCCTGCAAATTTGGTGGGTATTGGACATTGGGAAGGTCAGTTTGTGGGATGTTTAAAGGGCCCTGCTCCTTGCATGTGGCAGGAAAGGGCCCTTTAAACTATCAGCTAGCAGGAAGCAGGGGGGAATCCCCCCCTGCCGCCTGCCAGCTGATAGTTTAAAGGGATCTTTAAAGGACCAGGTAAGTGGGTTTGAGGGGAGGGGGGCTAAGTGGGGGGTTGGGGGGGTTCTGGCCCCCATGAACAATGAACAACTAATATGTCCGGGAACAGTCCATGTTCGTCCATATTCGTTGTTCATTGTTCATGGATGGCACCGAAAGATGAACAGGGTGTTCAGGTTTTTTCCCTGTTTGTTCCCATGTCTACTCTTAGGCATGCTCCCGGGGTGGCACAATGACGTCACTCTCAGGAGTAACATCATTGCACTTCCCCAGGAGTCCATGCACAGTCTCAGGTCTGCATGATGTTGTTATTACCCAGAAGTGATATCATCACACAGGCCCAAGAGCATGCAAGCACTTCGTGTGTGCCTGAAGTGAAAAAGAAAGGTGAGTGCTGGTTCCCCCCTCCTGCTGGGAGGGTAAGGGGACCTGGCAACTCTATCACTAGCTAATGGGCTAATGTGTAAGTACAAGTCAGCAGCAGTCAGTACCATAGTAAAGCCAAGGACTACTGCTGCCTGTCTCCCTCAGCTCATCCATGCCTCATCTGTGGCTGGTGTCTCTGGTCAAGGGTGATCACTGATGAAGCTAGTGGGGCAAAGACAAGCCAACTAAGGCAGACAAGCAGCAGCTACAGTACCAGGCTTTTCTGCACCACTATACCACTGGCTGATTCTTGCCTAGCCAGCCTTATTGGTCCTCCTGGCTGCCTGGACACTGACCAGAACGGGAGGCGCTCAGGAGAAGTTGTACCACAGGCTGCCAGAAATTTTCTCCTGGAGGCCATAATAGCAAACCTGCTCCTTCTTAGAAGACCCTTATTTTCATTATCTAGAATACATTTTAGAGTAGGGCATTTTCTGCTCCACTCTCCTCAGACTCCCCACTCTTAGGGTCGCCAACTCCTCCTTGAGAAATACCTAGAGATTTGGAGGTGAAATCTCTGGAGGGAATGGTTTAGGAAAATAAGGAATCTAATTTCCAAAATATTGTTCTTCAATGTCTCTCTGCTTGCCCTAGGAAGACTAGTACTTATAGTTTGGTTAGTAGCCACCTTTTGGTGGAAGAATGGTGAGGTCTCCAAAAGGGAAATGGTACTTATGTTCTCCCATGTATTTTGGATAGTCATATTTTAATCAATACCAGTTACCATATTACTTCTATAATATTATGGTACCATGTTAGTATTATGGTACCAAGCCAGGCACCACCTCTCTCTTCATTTGAAACCAGCTGGGGAACCTTAGGTCAGTCACAGCTTCTTGGAGCTCTCTCAGCCCCACCCACCTCACAGGGTGATTGTTGTGAAGATAATAACTCACTTTGTAAACCACTCTGAGTGGTCATTGTTGACCTGTAGGGCAGTGCATAAATCAAATGTTATTATTCACCTCATGCAGAACTTATGTGGCCCCTGTGTTGCCTCCCCTACTTCTCTTCAGGCAGGCTGGGTGCTGCTGACTCCTCCGCCTCATTTCAGGTGGACAAAGCACTGCCTCCCTCCCCCATCTTGCACTGGACTCCAGAGGGCTGGGATGAGTCCTTTATTAATGAAGTCAATGTTACTTCTGTTTCTTTTCATTATTTCCTGGATACTACATTTCAGTAATGCTGCTATGATTCTTTTCCAGAAGTGACAAGTTGCAAGTTTTCAACTCTTCTACAATTTCTGTTATCCTGTTCCAATCACCTAGCTGTCCTTTAACTCAAGAACAAGTTCAAACCTTCAGTTTCTCTTGTGCAGTGGTCCTCCCAGTCAATTGTGCCATTCCGAATTCAAATTTGTGCATGTGTGTATGTGAATGTGTGGGGGAGGTATTGTTTGGAAGGGTCCCCATATTCTCACATAATATGACATGGAAGAGGTTGGGCTAGAAAGCCCTTTTTGATATGCAGGATTTGTGTGTGAGGTGCAATTTTAAAACAAAAGTTTTTTTAAAAAGCATCCCACTTCTTTGTGAATTGTCTGCTACATCAAAGATAACTCATTTATGTTTGCTATTGGTCCCTTTTTCGGCTGAGAAGCATAAGAACTATATTAAACTGTATTTGCCTACCACAAAGGTCTGTTCTACCTCTCTAAGAAATGTTACTAAATTAGTGATATTGGAATCCAAATTTTATTTATTCACTTGAAGAAAATACAATTAGATAAGAAAAAGGTCCTTAACAAAGCAACAAATGCACTACTAGAGAACAAATGAATTCATTAAAAGTTCTTCAGAGAATACTGGCATATGCTGACCTAGTGGAAATTCAGAGAGAAAAATGGTGAAAATAGAGGCACTTTAATTGAGATTTCTTTCTTTTTCCTTTGCAAGGACTAATCACCTTGCATCACTATTAGTTTCAGTCTCCATGTACAGTGATCAATTTTCTGCCTAGTTTGATTTTGCTCACAATCAAATAATATTACTCAAGTGAATATATAAGGATGAAGATAAACCTTACAGTGGTCTCACTTCTATCAGATTTTGGACAAGCTCTCTCAGTTGCTCATGATGATAATAGTAAAGTCTGTTAATATTTTTTCTCAAATCATCAGTATGTCTATGCTTTTCACTGTACTTAAGGGACAGAAAAATAGTAATCCGAACCAATGAGTACCATCACCATATGTAGCCACAATTGACTAGAAAATGATTACCAACATTATTGTTACTATCTGGCCTGGAAAGGTCTGAAATCAGTATCTATATCAGGTCTAGAGATGTACATTCCTAAACCAAAAAAATTCCAAAAATTGCTGTTTCAGGTCCTTACTATGATTTTCCAGACCAATTACAATATCTGGAATACTTAGACATTACAAAAAACACTCACCCACGCTGAAAAACCTATTACGTTTTTTGTGTTTTGGTGTTTAGCAGCAGCAGCTGCAGCAAGCATCTTGTTTTTCTTTGATTCTCCATATTTCCAAGGAAGTGGCCTTGGGAAGGCAGCTCCCAGCCAACACAAATCAGGCACAGGGCCTGAAAGAGCTGCAGTTCTGTCTTGCTCCTTCTCTTTCCTTCCCTCACTGCGGAGGGGTGGGGGGTGGAGTCCTTTCTTCTTTGCAAGTAGGATGGCTAAGAGTATCTTTTTTGAGGCCCCATGGAACTGGACCCCTTGGTCCAATTGTTTTGAAATTTGGAGGTTATTTTGTGGACAAGCAGCATTAGCTCTGCTGCAATTTTGGTGACATTTTGTTAAACAACAACAACCTTTGCAAGATGACAACGAAGAATTGCAACTGTAGAATTTTCAGTAGAAAGGTAAAATTTTTGTTAGTCATTGTAAGCACTGGAAAATTAAATGAATGTAGATTTCTTTTTTGAAATGCCACTGGCCAGTGCCATTTTCCATAAATAGGAATCAATGAAGAGAAGTGCCCCTGTGCCAAAAGGAACTTGTTAGATCAAACCTCTTTGTTCAATCTGCTTGAAACTTAGAGCGGGACCACAAGTGATGCCTGACACAGGTTGGACACTAGTCAGCTTCCCTCAAGTTTTGATGGGAAATGTAGGCATCCTGGTCTTGCAGCTTGACTCTCTGACTGCTGTCCAATGGACTTTTCAACTGTCACTTGTCCAACATTCCACCAAGCTGCCTCCCTGCCTGCTGAGCGAGGCTCTGAACCAACACTTACGGGGCCAGGGCAGCTTCCCAGGCCTCGCTTGCCACACTGGCTCCATCGGAGCTCCAGTCTGGGGTGGCGCTGGAGCTTGTGGCTGCCCTGCTGATGCCCTGTGCCACTCAGCAGTTCTGGTGGTGGTGGTGCGGGCCTGCCACTGCTGCCCACCTCTGCGACCTGGCCAGGGCTTGTCTCCATGACGGTGGCCACTGCCGCTTCTGCTGCTCCGGGCTTTTCCCCTTCTCCCAGTGAGTCCGGGGGGGAGGGCCCACTCACTCCCGGACAATGTCATTGACTTTTTAAAGTCATTATTGTACAGTTGCTTTCATTTAGCAAACTTACAGTGCCACCCTAAGAAGAGCTATATCATTCTTTCCTACTGAATTTTGTTGATTTAAAAGGATCTAACTGTGTCTCCTATTGAGACTCCTATTGATTCACTCACAAGACATTTTTGGGGTGGAAAAATCACTACAGAGTGCCCCCCTTTGGTCTTCAATTTCCCCAGCAAGAGGCCATCAGGAAATGACACTGTGGTGCCGGGAGCGACTTGGCCCACCAAGAAGCCACCAGGTGCTGCTGCAACAAGAGCAGTCCTGGCCGATGCTACCTACTCACAGGACCTTCTAGTGGAGATGGGGAGGCGGGATGAGAATGCTGAAATGCAGGCTGCTGCACAAGGGCTTGCCACTGTGGACCAAGCCGGGGGCAGTTCCAGGCACACCCCCACCCCTCTCAGAGGAGAAAGGAGGGGTGGAGAGGCACAGGAAAATGCCCAGATGATGCCAGGCCAGGTAAAAAGGGTGGAGACGAGCCAACCCCACCTGCATTGGGGCTTTAGAAGCCTGAGCAGAGGTGGCAGCTGACTAGAGGAGAGCCTGGACAGGCTGAAACAACTGCCTGTCAAGCCAACGGGGAAGAGGACACAGGGGACAGGGCAAAGCCTGGGGGAGGAGGCAGGAGTTCCCCCCAGGGTGGCCCTATAAAAGGAGGGGTGATGAGGAAGGCCAGTGAGGAGTAGCTGGGAGTGAAGGGAGTGAGAAGGACAGAGAGAGAGAGAGAGAGAGAGAGAGAGAGAGAGAGAAGGGACAATTCCAGCAGAGGGGGAGAGAGTGCTGTATGCCCCCCTCCTCCTTCCAATTCTGAGGCCTACTACTTACCCTCTCCTGACTCAAGGGACAACCTGGAGGGCTTTCCCTCTTCAGGCTCTGATGTCACCGGCATAACTTGACACCTTGAAAACCAAGGATGTGGTAAACTGCAACTTCAGCACATGCTTTCCCACATGAATACTGAGAAAATGGCATCAGTTTCCACCATACAGGTAATCTTTTTCAAATGATGCTCAGAAAGCCATTAAAAAGCAGAGGATAAAGTTGTCTCTGTTTTCATGAGGAGTTCATATTACTCCAACTGTGATTTTGTTTATATGAATGTTTCCACTTATTCCTCATGATTTTAGAGACAATTGAAGTCAATTATATAATTACCCAAGATAACCACTGTATGCATGTTTCCAAATCTACGCTAGGAATAAGTGCATGCACTACTCAGTTGCTGGGTGTAACAAATGGAAATAAGTATATACTGAAATTCTAAAAATGTCAATATTAAGAAAAGGGAGGTTCTTTTGTATAAAGGGTAAAATGAACATTGTTTGAAATCCAAGCCCAGTCAGTTCTGCTTGAGGAATTGAACCTTTCAGGCCTTCTGAAACAGCCTCTGGTGGAACAGTTGCCATATTCCAGGGCAAAGGAACCAGCAAAGGGCTGATACGGGTAAGATAAGAAAAAACAGACCAACGTCCCCGTTGGTCTGTTTTTTCCTATTCCAGGGCAGGGCTGGAGATCTCCTGAAATGACATCTCAGACTACAGAGATCAATTCACCTGGATAGGCTTTATGGCATTTGGAGCCTTTGGAGGACAGTCTTTATGACATTTTATCCTGCTGATGTCCCTCCCATCTCCAAACCCTGGCCTCTGCAGATTCCAACAAATTTCTAGGAAGTTCCCAACCCAGAGCTGTCAACCCTACCTAGTGGGCAGGGGACTCCGAAGAACTAAATTATACATGACGCAGTGGTGTGCAATTGAAAGGACTATAGTGGAAGTACCTTTCCAAATACAAAAAAAAAGCTTTGGCTAAAATTCATTTGCCTTATTTTAGAGTCAGGGCCTGTCAGACTCTGCTTTTGGGTTCACAGGATACCCCCAAAAGAGGACAAATTACCTGTGATAATGATGGTGTTTATTACTATTTTAGTCAGTGTGGTGGCTATATAAGCAAAGCAAACTGAGAGCTTACAACATCCCTCTCTGCAGACTGGAGTTCACTGGCAGTCCTATTGAGATGGCACTCCATGGGGCTAATTCTGGTCACCTTATTAGTTTCTGCCCCATTCCCCATCAACCATAGACCAAAATTTCAAGGGTTGCCTAGCTTTTAAAAGATGCTGTGGCCTAATTCTAAGCAAATACCAGCACTTGTCTGTGTGATGGTTTCCCACTATCGGGCTGTTTACTGTCTTCAGTGTTATCTCTAACTATTCACTACTTAAACCATGGCTAATTTGCTAGAATTGGCAGTGGAGGTCTTATACTAAGCATGGAGTGAAAGAGGGAAAAGAGGGGGCATTCATGGGGTTCTGTGAATGAATGAATGAGTGAATGAATGAATGAATGAATGAATGAATGAATGAATGAATGAATGAATGAATGAATTTATTTGCGGTCAGAGACCATAACAATGGCAATACATCCTTAGCAATCAATAGAATAGTTAAATCCAGTGTAAAAATGTAAAGGACATAGAAAAATACATTTAGCATTTAAAATCTTATCTTAAAATGTATATAGTTCTCTGAGAACCGCAATAATTCTAATATTTAAATCATTGACATTAAAATAGTTAAAATTGTAAAAAGAGCAGGACAGACTATGTATGGCTATTCTTTTTATTATGGAATTTAACCAAATAGAGACAGAATTTGGCTATTTGCCTGGAGATAGTTGGATTTTCATCAATTAGGAGTTTCTCCAGGCAGGCCTTATTTACCTCTGCAATTGGTCTGTCTAAAAGTGGGGAAATAAACTTGTCCCTGTAGACTTGATGGAAAGGACAGCGAAAGAGCATATGAGTAAGTGATTCCACTTCACCAATGGGGCAACGGCAGCATCTGTCCTCATATGGGATCTTTCTATATTTCCCTTCATTGAAGGGATAACTTCACATCGGGCATGGGGTTCTGTGAGGATTCATTCTCTCATAGAATGGTCTTCAACATGAAAACCACCAACTACACCCGGGTTCTCCTCATCACCAAGTGCAAAGAAGTTCTAAGAGCAGCTTTTATCTGGATTGTTTCTTATTGGAGGAAAGAATACTCAGGGCATATGGGATTTGGGGGGGTAACATTTGCTATATTTATAGCTATACAAGTAGATCACAAGAGGAGACAACAAAGACTCCCATAGGCAGCAAATCTGTTATCCTACATAAGGTCCAGACAGAGATCCTATACTTCAAAGTGTTTCAGCTAAGTCACAGCAGGCTTTGTCTCCTTTTCTGGAAGAGGACAGGTTTTTTTAAACAAACACTTTCTTCACACGTAGACACACCTCTGACCCCTCCCTTCAGAAGAGAGGGGGAGGTCACCTCCTCAAAACTCAGGGTGCTTGGATGTAGTCATTTTCTAAAAAATTAATCTCATTGCCAAAACATCTGCAACTGTTAAGAAACATTACCATTCTCTTGCCATAGGCTCTGGCTTCCAAAGGCATGCCAGTTAGGCCAAGCCTAAAGGACAGACCCATTCCCCGGAAAAAAAGACCAAATTCATAATATCATATTGTCTGAGTTAGACTAACAGTCTCTCTGTAAATGAGATAATTTGCTTTTGGACTTTGCTCCATCTACTGGGAGGAAAGATCAATTGTTTCAAATCTGAAGATTCTAGCATTGACCATTGTTTTCCTTTTTCGAGAGTCCATTTAGTTTAGTCCTGATCATGTTGTCTCCTGATAGATTTAAAATTATAAGATGAATCATCTGAAGTAACACACTCGGTATCAGGATCCAACACAGAGAAGCTTAATTCAGATACTCAAAGTTTCATACATAAAATTTAAAGTAATTGTTGCTTCAGTCACTTTGAGATGCAAATTTAAAACCTACATTGGAAAGAATGTTTATTAGCAGTAATACCGACAAATAATACCAATAATCCCAGCAAAGCTATGTAATAAATCTTCACACCTACCATGCCCTATGTAATACCATGTAACGGCTCTACCATGCCTACACATGCCCCACTAAATAAAGTTGTGATTATCCCAATATATAAAGTCTAAATGGATTTATTTTTGTGTACATTATGATACTGATCCTTGCCTAGGAAGGAATCTGGTATCAAAATAGGCATTAAATGGGAGATTGGTGAAAGTTTTTTAAGATAAAAAGACCTAGGAAAGAGCACTGGATCTAGGCCACACCACTGGGAGAGGAAAGGTTGACCCTTTCCCCATACAGAAACATATTTCTGTAGAAATCCATGCCACAAAGTTACTGTTAGCTCTGGTGGGAAGCAAAGGACATACATTTAGGTACCTGTCTTTGTTTCTCCACTATGGGAAGGAAAGAATTTCTACCAGGGAAATGCACAGGGGGGAAAGGGTTGTTTACTTATTTATTTACTTGTATCCTTAGACTGGAGGCTGCTACTAAGCAACAAAAAATTGCAAACATAAAAAAAGTTCATCAACAAGATAAAAATATCACGCAAGATAAAAGTATAGTCAGATCAGTCACAATTGTCTGTCACATGTCCTCTGAAATAAAACCAGTTTACATTCAAGTCTACCCCCTGCTCCCCTGCCCACCAGCAATTTTTCATTTCCAAGATATGCCATGAATCGGATTTTCTGCATAATGGGAAGTTTGGCTATTAAATTTCAGATTTATTAGAATGAAAATTTCTGAAGAGCTCAAGGAACCACTCAACTCAGAATGTTCAGTGTGCTTATCTATAGAATTTTAAAACATCATACCAAAATTGTTATGAGACATATGAATTGACAAGGATAAGTATTATGCATTTTATAGTTGCCATAATTGTAAGAGTACTAAAAATCAAGACATGACATTGCATTGGCTACTGAAAATGTATCCAGAAGACACATTAACAGAAAGTGATTTATCACATATAGCAGTCTAAATTGGGGTCTGCTGACTTTACACTTTGTGCAAACCAAGATAAATGTATTGCATAAAGATGATGAATCTAAATGTAAAGCATGGTAGCTGAAGAATGATAGATCGCCCCAATGATAATATGTTTTCTATATTTGTTTGAAATCATCCCATGAATGTCCTGAGCCTTTAAGGATTATAGTTGTATAGCAAATTCACTAGGTTCTTATAACCCACGAACACCCTTCAAGTGGCTCTTCAGGCTCTCTTTGCTGACTTTTCCTTCCTGTCCTCCTGGCTGCCTGCTTTCTGCCGCTGCTGTAAGAAAAGTCAAGCAGAGCAGATATGCTTGGGTTTTCCTCTCTTCAGGTTTTCTTTGCTGACTTTTCCTTCCCATTCTCCAGTCCTCCTACTGCTCTGACATGCCCTCTCCCCCACCTCCAAGTTCTTGAAGGAAAAGCTGAGCATAGCAGATCCACTCTGGAGCTGCTTTGAGAAACTTGGGGGCAGGGTGGTGGTGGGAAGGCATGTCAGAGCAGCAGAAGGACAGGAGGTAGAGAGTCAGGGAAGGGTCCTAAAGCTGGCAAGCAGTGAGCAGTGGCAGAAGGAGTTGCTGATGCTGCCACCATCACTGCTACTCCACCATCACTTTCTTAAAAATGGAGAAGGGAAATAGAGAGGGGAAGGAGTCTCCAACTGCAGTTCCCAGGTAAATTTGCACAGAGTTGCATTGCTCAGCTCTCCGGTTGGCAAGGAGAGCTGCCTATCAAGATTATGTGGGCTAAGATTGAGGTTTCCGTGGCAACAAAAGGTCTGCAGACATTCCAGGTCTATGTTGCCTAGGGAATCAATGGATCAGTGCCAGCTTGTTGGGCCTCATGAAGCATTCCTGAATCCAACGAATTGGCTCAAACAGTCATGGATTTCATGAAAAATGTGGCCCCGTGAAACACATTTTCACGATACGCAAATAGGCCCAATACATCATGAAATTTGATTCATAATTCAATTCATGCCCATGTCTATTTTATATCATCATTGCAACTGAAGAAAAAAAGTGTGGCGATATATGTCAACAATCAAAGTCTGGAAATCATTCAAGAACTAAAAGATAAGGATGGAAGATACTTGGTTTTAAAAATAAGACTCTGATAGACAAATATGAACACTGTCATCAAAAGTGTGGCGATATATGTCAACAATCAAAGTCTGGAAATCATTCAAGAACTAAAAGATAAGGATGGAAAATACTTGGTTTTAAAAATAAGACTCTGATAGACAAATATGAACACTCTCATCATTATATGCACCAAACAATGGCCAAAAGAAATTTTATGAGAGATATTTCCAGGAATTATTAGATTTTTAAGAAGGAGAGACTCTAATTTTTGGTGATATGAATGGTGTCCTTGATTCGAAAATCAACAGGTCTACATGGTTGGGAGGGTATCTTCCAAATTATGAATATAACTATATTTAAACTCTGGGACTGGAGGATGTATGGAGATGGTTACACAAAAAAGAAAGACTATACATTTTTCTCAAACACGCATCAAATGTATTCCAGAATAGACATGGGCACATACGGAAAAAAAACCCCAAACAAGCTGTTCATTCTTTGCTGCCATCCACAAACAACGAACAACTAAGAGTAACGAACATGACCCTGTTCACAAACATGTTCGTTGTTCGTTGTTTGTGGCCCTTTGAAGATCCCTTTAAACTATCAGCTGGCAGGTGGCAGGGGGGATTCCCATCCTGCCGCCTGCCAGCTGATAATTTAAAGGGCCCTTTCCTGCCACATGCAAGGGGAAAGGCCCTTAAACACCCCACAAACTGACCTTCCCAATGTCCAATACCCACGAAATTTGCAGGGGACACGGTCCTCACTGTTCTCCAAAGACCCCCCAAGTTTCAGACAGATTGCACCCCAAGAAAGGCATGAGCCATGGGTCCCCCTTTTGCTGTCATTTTCTCTTCACAGTGGCAAAAACGGGACTGCCTGCTGGAAGGCAGCTACTTTGAGGGGTTACAAACTTACCTTTCTAATGTCCAATACACACCAAATTTGCAGGGGGCATAGTCCTCACTGTCCTCCGAAGAACCCTCAAGTTTCAGAGAGATTGCACACCGGAAAAGGCATGATGCATGGGTCCCCCCTTTGCTGTCATTTTCTCTTCACAGTGGCAAAAATGGGACTGTCTGCTGGAAGCTAATTTGAGAAGTTACACACTGACCTTCCCAATGTCCAATACCCACTCTCTACTGGAAGTACTTTGAAGGGTTAAAGCCAGAAGGAAAGCCAGAAGGAGTTCAGACAGAGTTCAGTCTCTGCCTCTGGTTGCCAAGGGAATTGATTGCAGGTGCCAGACTGTCTGGTTTGATGAACGGCTGACGAAGGCAACAAACAAGGCTTGCAACGATCACTTGTTCATTTAGAATGGAGCCTCATGAACGGCTTGTTCGTGAACAGACGAATGGGCTATTCATGGGTTTTTTTCCATTTGCAATGCTGTTCATGCCCATGTCTATTCCAGAATAGACATGAATTGGATATTTAAAAGTCTTCTGCCAAAGGCAGACAAAGAAGAAATTCTTCCAAGGATCATAGATGACCATAATCCAATCAAGATAAAGAGGCAAGAAAGAAAGAAGATGGAGACTGAATAACACTCTGTCGCTACAGGAGGATGTATTGCAAAAATGTAGGGAAGAACTGATCAACTGTTTCTGAATAAATACTACAAAGGATGTTAATCCAACAATAATATGGGAAGCCAGTATAGCCTATGTAAGAGGAACATTGATAGCAATAGTGTCTAAAAGGGAAAAAGGCCTACTTTGAAGTAAAGGAAAACTTCACTCAAAAATTCAAAAAATTGAAACAAGAACATAAAACAACAAGGGGCAAAGGAAAATGGAAAGAAATCAAGCTCCTAAAGAATCAGGTTTCCTGGAGGCAGGAGAAATGCAGAAATAATTGAAATATATAAAGCAAAGACATTTTGAAGCTGGAAACAAAACTGGAAGATATTTGGCATACTGTCTAAGGAAAGAGAGAGAAAAGAAGGGTATCAGGAATCAGGGAAGGCAATCAGGTAATCTACAAAGACCAAGAAATGAA
The DNA here is from genome assembly GCF_028583425.1 of Eublepharis macularius. Taxonomy (NCBI): domain Eukaryota; kingdom Metazoa; phylum Chordata; class Lepidosauria; order Squamata; family Eublepharidae; genus Eublepharis; species Eublepharis macularius. Next base: position 75,085,280 of record NC_072797.1, read on the forward strand.
ATAACAAATCAGATTTTTCCAACCTCTACAAAGAAGACTCAACAAAGGAAGAAGAGATGGAAAAATATTTGCAAGAGACACCAATTAAGAGTTTATGACTGACAGGTTATACCAAACTTTATTAGGTTTACTTTCAAGACTCACAATATCCCAATAAACCTAATAAAGTTTGGTATAACCTGTCACATGCTGAGTCTGCCGCTTTAAGGGATCTGGAGGGTGATTCTTCAATAGTTATCAAGCCCGCGGATAAGGGAGGGGGAGTGGTTATAATGGATACCACATCCTATGAGAGAGAGATTCAGAGGCAACTCGCAGATAGAGAGAATTATTTGCCCATTGCAGGCAATCCCACGAATCACATCTTGAGACTTGTTAAGGTAGTGTTGGATGAAGGATTAGCTATGGGAGAGATCCCAGATAAGATATATGATTTTCTTTTGAACAAAACTCCCAGGACACCATTATTCTATGTAGTACCAAAGGTTCATAAGGGTATTTCTCCGCCCCCCGGAAGACCGATCGTTTCGGGATGTGATTCAGTTTTGGACCCATTGGCTCAATTTTTGGATTCATTTTTACAACCGTTTGTTGTTAAATTGCCAGCCTATTTAAAGGACACACGCATGTTCATTAAAGAAGTTGAGGGGATGGAGATGGGGAAGGATTGGATTTTCGTCACCATGGATGTTTCATCACTCTACACATCCATACCTCATGATGGTGCTAGGGGAGTTATTGAGAGGTGCTTGCACCAGAGGGAGCATCAAGTACCCAGCACCCCATTTCTTTTACAGTTAGCAGACTTAGTGCTGGAGAAGAACTACTTCCAGTTTAAGGATCAATGCTATTTTCAGATCAAAGGGGTGGCCATGGGATGTTCGGCCGCCCCGAGCATTGCAAATCTTTATATGGGACATCTGGAATCAGAATATATTCTGTCTGCTGACGTGAATCCTTTTTATGATAAGATCGCGAAATATTTGAGATATATTGACGATGTGTATGTCCTTTATAAAGATCAAGGGGACGTTAATGCCTTTGAAATGTGGATGAATCGTGGATTCTAACATCAGATTCACCATGGCAATTGGGACTGCCTGCATTAGTTTTTTGGACGTTGTTACATTTAGGGATACATCGGGTAGGATTGGAGTCAGACCGTTCAAGAAACATACAGACAGAAACTCATACCTAAATTATGAGTCTCACCACCCCAGACACTTGGTCAAGAATATCCCATATGGCCAATTGTTACGTTTAAAGAGAAACTCCACCCGCGATAGTGATTATCAAACAGGAAGTAAGGAAATGTGTCAAGCCTTCCAGGATAGGGGTTATCCCCTCAGGATAGTTCAACGAGCAAAGAACAGAGCGGATTCGGCTGTGAGAGAAAGCTTACTAGAATCTGGAGTTAGATCTTCACGACCCACCATTGCGTGCTCCTTAGAATACACGACCCTGGCCATTGATATCAAGCGGACTATCTTACAACATTGGCACATTATATCGGATATAAGGGGGTGTGAATCTCTACCCATCATTGGATTCAAAAAAACCAAGAGCATAGGGGATCGTTTGGTACACACTGCATTTAATCGGAGAGTGGAAAGCAACGATCTTCCCAAGGGGCATTTCGCCTGTGGACACTGCAAGGCGTGTGCGCTTGTTTGGCCACAGGCTGATATCAGAACTGATGGGAGACTGACGGACTTCAAGTGCCATCAATTTTCAACATGTCAAACAGACAAGGTAGTATATGTTATTAGATGTCCGTGTAATAAACTTTACATTGGCAGCACTAATCGTCCAGTACGCGTCCGGATCAGTGAGCATGTCTCCAGGATTCGCCATAATGTTAGTGAAGCACCATTAGTAGAACATTATATGTCCCAGCACAGCGGCTCTGTTTCCTTGGTCTATACAGTTTTGCATGTAGCACGACGTGACGAACATTTCAATGTCCAACGAGATCTTCTGAGAAGAGAGGCGGAGTGGATCTTCCGCCTCCAGACATTACAGCCTAATGGACTCAATTTGGATCTTAATCTAAACTGCTTTGTGGGATAATTCAGAACTTCACTAGGTTCCACCCTTTCCCCTCCCTCTTCCCTTCCCTCCTTTCTTCCTTCCCCCATTCCCCCCTTCCCCCCCTTCCCCTCTCCCCCCCTTCCCCCTTCCCCTTTTCCCCCTCCTCTCCCTCTTTCCCTCCTCCTCCTCCTCCCTCTCCCCACTTTCCCTTTTTTTTCTCTCTCTCTCATAGTGAGCTGTGGTATGAGTTTCATGTGCATATTGCTTTAAGTGTACCAGTCATTTCAGAATATAATTGGGGTTGGTGTAGCGAGATTGAGGAGGTCCCTGGAAGTGTGCAGAGTTTCAGCACGTGAAAGAGTTTGTGGGAGAGTCGGGTGAGTGTTTGGGAATTGGAGAGGTGGTTTGGTAAGGATTATGATGGCAGATGCTGCATTTTGCCTTTGTTTATTGTATAGAGAAATACCATCGTGGTAGGAGAAACCACGCCCCGTGAAGAAGTGCTCATGAAACAAGCTTGAGATACCCGGAGGCTTGTCGGGCGGGGAGGTCCCCCTCGGGGGCTCCCGGTTGCTGTTCTCCACCTGCACATTCCATTCTCCTCCCAGTCTTCCAGCTCCTTTCCACTTTGTCCGGAGGGACTTTTCATCTGCCCCCGCGGTTTCAGCGGGAATCCTCAGTGTACTGACTGAAGACAGCTCATAAGAGAACTCTTGGGATTCTTCCCTTTTCTGAGGATACACATGCTACTCGGTGTTGTAACACCTTGCTGTGTGTAATTGATTGTGATGATATTACAGTGATTATGATGTTTTAGAATTTCACATGTTGTATTCACTCTTGTATATTACTCTCAAATTCACTAAATTATTTTTGTGAACATTGTGTGAAGAATTTAGTTCACTGCATCAGCGCTCATTTGTGTTTTTTGGCAAGTTTGGGTGGGTGAGCATCTTTGATAGCCTCTTTTGGTTTGAAAACATAACTTTGGCTGATTCCGCACACATTGGATAATGCACTTCCAATCCTCTTTATAGATCATTTGGAACGGATTTTGTCATGTGCGGAACAAGCAATTGATAAAGTGCATTGAAAGTGCATTATCCAACATGTGCAGAATCAGTCTGAGATACATAAAGAGGGGAACAATCCACTAATACCTCAATCATACAGACCTATCTCCCTAATTAATGTAGTGTATAAGATTTTTGCAACAATATTGGCTGAAAGACTAAGAGGATGCATTTCAGAAAATATTCATGAAGACTAAACAGGATTTGTCCCAAAGAGGAATATGAAGGATAATATCAGATATCTCCTCAATGCAACTGAATATTCAAGAAGATAAGGCAAAAAACCCTGCACTTATGTTTTCAGATGCTGAAAAAGCATTTGACAATGTGTCTTGGAAGTTTCTTATGAAAGCACTCTAAAGAATGAATTGTGGGGCGGAGTTCCCGAATTGGATCCAAAGTATTTATTACCAAAATGGAATTTTCTATTTCAAATGATTCCAATCCATATAGACCAAAAGACCCTAAATAAATTGCAGAAAGCAATAAATGATTTCATATGAAAAGGGACAAAGCCAAGGGTAAGATTTATTATTATTATTTATTAAATTTATAGTCCACCCTCCCCATGAACGGGCTCAGAGCGGATTACAACATACAGATAAAAACAATAATAAAACAGTACGTTGAATAATTCAGCAGCATAAAAACAAACCCTGCACCATGTTCCTAATATCCCAGGACAGGATTCACTCCACCTTTCCATACCAACCATAAGGGGAAGAGAGGGGTGAAGACATGAGTTGGGGAGATGACTCATTTAAAGTATTACAGGATGACCAAAAAACGAGGACTGGCTGTACCAAACTTCAAATTATATCACCAAGCAGCTGCACTAGTTTGGATAACAGAGTGGATTATAAATCCTAGTAGAAGATGCATCCAACTGGAGACAGAGAATGCTAAAGAAGGTATCCCCAATTATCTATGGCTTATGAATGAATGAATGAATTTATTTGCAGTCAGAGACCATAACAATGACAATACATCTTTATCAATCAATAGAATAGTTAAATCCAGCGTAAAAATGTAAAGGACATAGAAAAATACATTTAGCATTTAAATGGCTTAAGAAATCACTGAAATCTGTCCAAAAACAGGACGGGACTCACATACTAAGCGAAGGGCTACTTAAAACATGGTTTCAAAGTAGAAACAGATTGAGCCCTCTGGTTTCCCCACTGATGTCACTGCTTACCACAACACAGCTACCAGAAGCAGAATTGATCAGTTCAGCTATGAGTCAATGATTGACAAAAACCAGAAATATAAAAACCTGGCAAGAAATTCAAGATCAAGGTACAGATATTCTGTGGCTGATGTATTGCCAAATGGTATTGAGGTTAAAATAACAATTTCTAAATGAAGGCTGTAAATTAAGGGGAAAAGAATTTGAATTATTGATATCTGGAGATCTGAAACATCTCTTAGGGAAAATTTATAAAATATTACTGCAACACCACACAGAAATGGAACAAGTTAAACCCTGTATGATAAATGGATGGAAAATTTTGGAAAAACTATTCCAATAAATCAATGGAAAGATCTATGGATTAAGGATATCAAATTTACAGCTTGTCAGTTACTAAGAGAAAATTGGTATAAAATGTTTTTAGATGGTATATCAGCCCCAAAGACTTTGCAAGAATCACAAAAGGCTATAATGGACAGTTTGGAAATGTCAATGTATGGATGCAATATTTTACCATATGTGATGGATTTGTAAGAAAGCATGAAAATACTGGATAAAGATACATGAAGAAATGCAGAAGATTTTCAAACTAAGATTTGAGTTGAATCCAAAAAACCATGTTATTAAACATCTTACTAAATAATATCAGAAAAGAGCAGAGAGACCTCTTTCATTACAAAGCCGCCGCAGCTAGAGAGTTATATGCCACTAGATGGAAAGCAGATGCCTCTCCTGAAATGTCAGACTGGATAGATAAGATTCATGAATAAGCATCAATGGCTAAATTAATGATATGTACATAGTAGACCAATAGCTGGATCTGGTGGGAAATTGATGGATTTCTTTGATTACTTAGGCCAGAACTAATATTAATTAAGGTAACTTAGTATAAAGATAAAAGGATAAAACATAGGGAATGATTAGCAAAATAGTTGATATTAAATTTGTATAAGTATCAATAACCAAAGAGAGGGGAAGGTGATTTATTATACAATTAAATTTTGTTATTAAAATTCGTTTTACTATATTCTTTATCAATTTAACTCAATTTTAAATGTAGTGCCTGTTTAAACTTAAATGTACTATTTGTGTAAGTCAGTATAAGTCTCAAATTAATTTCACCTACTGCTTGTATAAGCTTTATTATACACTTTCTATTGTTGGGGGCTGAGGTGTCATTTTACAAGTGTACTTCAGCAAATGTACAGGAAACATTCTCCTTTGTGTCTACTAAAGACCCTCCCCTCAAGTTTCAAGAAGATTAGACCCCAGGATTCAATTCTATGGGCCCCTGAACAAGGTGCCCCCAACCACTCTTCATTGTGTCTTCCTGCAAGTCCCACTCTCATGCAAACTTAACCAACAAAGCCCTACAGAACCAAAGTGAAGGAGGGGAACCAATGCCATACTAGAGAATTTCAATGTCAAACAACAGAACCCCAATGTAAAAGTAGAGAATCAAGCCGGGGGAGGGGTAAGGCTTGCCGAAACCATGGCATTTAAAAGGCTTCTGGCAGCAGCTTGGAGGACTCTTTTGGAGCTTGCATGGGGGTGGGGTCTGGGAATCTGCCCGCTACCTCCTGTCCTCTGGCTCCACTTCACACTACTGCCTTCTTGCTTACTGGGCTCCTGATCCATTCTCCACAAGCCTCAAAGCTTGTGCCACTCTTCTGCCATGGCACAAACTTGCTTTCATTTCATGCCACTAACCTCTCACTCTCTGCTGCTTCATCTTTGCTGCAGCTGCCAGCAGCCAAATAATCCATCCTAGCAGAGTTTGGATCTATAGACCCAATCTGGGATTCTCTTATGTGAACTAGCACCAGATACATTTCACCTGCTTTCCCCGGTGGTTATGAACCTTTGAAAGATAGTTAATTCACTTCATTAGTATTAATAGATTGTGCCCAGTGGTCATTACAAATAATGCTTAGCTTTTGTATTGCACTCTTCAAAGTGCTTTATATATAGAGTCACAGTATCTTAGCTGTTGTTTGCCTGCTGTTTTATTATATAAATAAATTTAAAAGACTCAAAATACTACCATGTGATTTTGTGGCTGTGGTAAGATTTGCATGGAGATTTTCCAGCACACAGCTTGTTGTGATAGCTGCTATGCAACACCAACTGGTCTGCAATGGGTTGTTCTTGGTCGTTGAATAGTATGAGTCTTGTGATGAGCAGTCAAATTCTTTCCACAAGCTTCAAAAAGAAAAAGCAAGTTTGTCTTAACACATGAATAGTTTGGTGCAGTAGTTCTTGCTGTGGTTTAACAGTCATCACTAACTTCTTCATAATAGAAGCCTAATGACCTGCTCAGAACATTTCTGCAATCTGCTGCTTGAAATACTCCCTGGATTTGGAAACAGATGGGGATGTCATCAAACTTTTTATGAAGATATGTATTGCACTTTCAGACTGGAAGAATAATTTAAGAATGCACTTAAAGCCCTTCTTTCAAAGAATTATCTACATGTCCAGAGCTGATTTCCACGTAACTTAAGTTATCTTTAGCATCTTCAGAGGAATTCAAATGCAATTACAGCTGCATTTAATCAGATGGTTTATTTTTTCAAGGGAGATTACATGAGTGGAGAATAATTAAATATTGGAGAACGATTTATTATGATTTTCAATTTGCATAATGTTTTTGCTTAATGAAATTTGACTGATATTTTTTCTTTATATGTAACTTCTTAAAAATACCAGAGAAGACTCACAATGGAAGTGTTAATTTCCCTTGTGCACTTCTGGCTAGCTGCTATAGACTAGAGATTTATCAAAACACTTGTCAGAATTCTGCACGATAAATTATGTTGACGTTATTTTTGATGAATTAAGGAATAACATGACTGTGCTTCAGAAATGTTTCTTCGGACATCAGTATATGTTTAGGTAGGCAGATTTCCTTAGAGAAAGAAGACTTTTCAAATTGCATTTTGTGTGATAGCAGTTTTTAATGTTAACAAAGGGTGAGCAAATTCAGTTCTTTCTACCCAGTGCACCTTTGTATAGTCAAATATATCATAAAACTAATTTCCAAGTTTTGTAGCAGAATAGAAGTTGAATAAAAGCACAGAAATCCTTTATAACCCCAGCCGGAAGGAAGAGACAGACACAGGCTTGGAATAAAGGGCCATTTACTAAATGACCATAACGTAATGCACGGCAAGAGCTAACTAAGCGGTACAGGTCAAGCCCTGGGGTCATACTACTGACCACCGCCTTGCCTGTCTGGGCGAGCCCCCCTGCCCCGGGTATAGGCCATCTCATGAATGGCTGGAACCCGGCAGCCAGGCCTTGGATCCCCCCTCAAGCACCCTTTACGCCCCAGCCGTCAAGCATGAGGTTAGGCCTTGCTCCTGGGGATCCCCTCAGGCGCCTGCCCTCCTAGCAAGGAGCCGTCAAAAGCATCCTGCCGTCCTGGCAGACCCTGCACCCCATGCATGGGGAAAATGCCAGAGGGGCTCACCGGCCCGCACCCTATTCCCAAAATCTCCTGCCAACTACAACTAAACAGCACAACCCAAGAATAACTCAAACACTGCCATTAGTGCAAGGTAGGCGAAAAAACCCCTTTCCCAACAGCCAATCAGGGAAAAGAGGGAAAAATTCCTACCTGGCTCTGAACCCAGCAGCCAGCTAGTCCTGCACTAAAACAGGGTGAGGTGGGTGGGCCGAGCGATCGAAGAGACTGAGGCTGGGTAAGGGCGGAGCAGCCAGTAATAGCTCAAGGCTCCGCCCCCCCAGCAAAGCCCCGGATGCCCGGGAAGGAGACTGTCTCCTTTCCACCGGGCGGGGCTCCAAAGGACGGCTCCCAGCTTAAGTGGCGTTCTGCCGCGCTGGGAGAGCCGCATTCTGCCATCACCTTTGTGCTGTCAAATCTGCAGGACTGTTGCTCCTTTTGAAGCCAGACCATGGCCGATTCCACACCACCTTAGATCTCGCGTCAGTTTTCCGCCTCTGCCGCGCCATTCCCGGATCAGTTCACACGCATCGTCTTTGAAGTCACCATCAAATCGTCATTGCGTCACCCCAGCCTATTGCGCTTTTGTCACCTGTTTTTTTATTTCGAGTACCAACTCCCCCCCCCCGTTAATTTCAAATCCTCTCCTGACCCGCCTCCAAATTAAAGATCAACTTTCCGCCCCGCCCTTGTCCAACCCTTTTTTTAAAAAAAAAAAAGGATTACGGTGACGATAGGTCGAAATCTCATTATATTGCTTTCAGTGTCAGGTACTGTCTAGAATTGTAATAGCAAAGTAGTAACTTCGATCGTCAAACCATGAATATTAATTAATTAACGGGTCAGCGAGATCAATTCTCTGGTGATGGACAGCATGGAATGTGCCGCCAATCTTTTAGCTGCTCCCAACTTTGCAAGGAAATAATGCAGCTCAGCTCTGGCATCCTGCTGCAGGGCATCCTTTCCGAACCCCCTTTTGCATGGATATTTAACGCTTCACACTGGCCGTAATTTATCCTGTGGTTATAGGGACAATCTGCCTCTACAGCCTCAGCACATACTAACGGTGTCGTTATAACATCGAAACACCAGGACAAAGCAACATGGATCCATTCCGCGCTGTCCATAAGTGCATGCGTCCTGACATTTTGGAACCGTTATTTCCTGCGGAAAGTAAGGCAATGTCAGGCTGTGACTCGCCCCCTGGCGGTGGGTCTGGGCGGGGCGGTCCCGGCGGGTCCGTGCTGGTAGCCTGGGGCGGCTGGGCGGAGCCTCAGGGGATGTGGAGGCTCCTTCACAGGCGGCCTCAGACCAGGGCGGCCCTTGTCTGACCGGAGGTCCGGCCAGCACGCGGCTCCACCCAGCTGGCTGCGCCTTAACCTTCAGGGCAGTCGGCTGGCAAACAGCAGGAAGCTCGCCTTAGAACGCAGGGCACCTGCTTCGCCTTGTCCTGTACCTTCCTCCTCGGCCTGCCTCCAGAGCCTCCTTAAATACTTTTCCCTCTTCAGCTCCACCCTCACCCCCGAGTGCTTCCACCCACCATCAATCCCAACACCTGTGCCACCTGCATCCCCACCCATTGGGCCCACCTCCCTCTACCTCGTTGGTGGGCTGCTAGCCGGGTTGCCCCGCTCTCCCCCAATGCCTCCTGCCCTCTGCCCTCCTGCCCTGTGATGGACGGCGAGCTTGGCCCCTGGCTGGGCGATCCGGCCCTTCCCCGAGCCGCCCTCCAATCCCAGGCTGGCCTGCTCCTCCCTCCCCCCCGCCGGCCCCGGCCGCCATCCTGCTCGGCCGCGGGCGCCTACGCCGGCGTTTGGCGGCCCGGCGCAGCCTCACCCCGCTCGCCGCGGCCTCCCCCGCGGCCCGGACTGGGCCGTTCCCGCCAGAGCGCTGATCGCGCCGGTCGCCGCTTCCGGGTGCGCCCGCCGCTGCGGCCGCTCGGGCTCCTTCTCTCTGGCGTGGCGGCGGGCAGCGGCGTGGCGGTGGCGCAGCTGCTGGGGCCTCCGTCCGCCGGTGGGGTCTTGTCCTTGGCCTCTCCCGCCCGGTAGGTGGGCCCTGCGTCATCAGGGGGATGGGGGTGGGGAAAGTCCGAGGCCGGCGCGCCGGGCCTTGGACACACACCCCCTCTTTGCGTTGCGTCGGGCGTGGCTTCTCCGGCAAACATCCGGGACAGGAAGTCGGCGTTGACATGCTGTTTCCCTGGTCGGTGCCGGACCGTAAAGCTGAAGGGTAGAAGAGCCAGATACCACCTTAGCACGCGTGCATTGTGGTCCTTAAGCCGGGACATCCAGACAAGGGGGGCGTGGTCCATCACGAGGGTGAAGGGGTTATTAGCGAGGTAATATTGCAGCGCCCCGACAGCCCACTTGACAGCGAGGGCCTCCTTTTCCACGACCGCGTAACGGCGTTCAGCTGGTTGGAGCTTCCTGCTGATGAAAAGGATCGGGTGTTCTTGCCCGTCGCGGTCCTGGGACAGGACGGCCCGAGCCCGCTATCGGACGCGTCTGTCTGAAGAATGAAGGGCCTGTCGAAGTCAGGGTTGTGCAGGCCTGGTGACCCCGACAAAGCGGCCTTGAGGTCGCGGAAGGCTTGCCGCCGGGGCGGCGTCCACTGGACCTGGTTGGGCTGGTCTTTGCGCAGGCAGTCCGTAAGGGGGCTGGCTCGGCTGGCGTACCGTGCGATAAATTTACTGTAGTAACCGACCAGCCCCAGAAATCCCCTTAGCTGCTTCTTGGATTTTGGCAGGGGACATGCCTCCAGTGTCGCCACCTTGTCCGGGAGGGGCCTCAGCTGCCCCCGCCCCACGAGGAACCCGAGGTATTTCAGCTCCTGGAAGCCCAGTCGGCTTTTGGTGGGTTTGGCTTTCAGCCCTGCCTCACGGAGGGCTTGTAACACTTGGCGGAGATGGTGGAGGTGGGACGGCCAGTCCGGGCTGTAGATTAAGATGTCATCTATGTAGGCGGTGGCGAAACCTTGACAATGAGCCAGCGCCCGGTCTACCAGCCGCTGGAAGGTGGCGGCGGCCCCGTGTAACCCGAAAGGCATAACCTTGAACTCAAACAGCCCTTGGGGAGTGGCGAAAGCCGTCTTCTCGCGGTCTCCCGGGGCCATGGGGACCTGCCAGTATCCCTTGGTTAGATCTAGTGCCGAGAGGTAGCGGGCCGCGCCTAGCTGGTCAATTAGTACCTCGGCCTGGGGCATGGGGTACGCGTCGAACTTTGTGACCTTGTTTACCTCCCGGTAGTCGACGCAGAACCTCACGGACCCATCCGATTTCGGGACCAGTACAATGGGACTGCGCCACTCGCTGTGTGAGGGTTGGATCACGCCCAGGCGTAGCATCTCCTCCACCTCTTGGGCCACGGCCTCCCATTGCTTCCGGGGGAGGGGTCTCCAGGTTGCCCGGGCAACCTGGCCGGGGTCTGTGGGGATCCTATGTTCGGCCAGGTGGGTCCGTCCCGGACGGGTGGAAAAACAGCCAGGCAAGTCCTCGAGCAGCGCCCGGAGTTGCTGCCGCTGGTGGGGCTCCAGCGCCTCGTCGAGCCCCGGCACGCTTCCCTCCGGCTGGCGGTCTGTCCACGGGAGCTCCCCCGTTGGCGGGTCCAGCGGGTCGTCCGCGAGCCGGCAGGTGCCGGAGGGCCGCTCCTGCCACTCCTTGAGGTCGTTGATGTGCAGGCGTTTGGCCTGCCGGGGGGAGGCGCCTCACTGGACCTCATAGGAATGGGACCCCAGCACCCATTTGACCTGGAAGGGACCCCGCCATGGGTCGCCGTGGTGCCCGGGCCCGAACACCTGGCGGTTGACCAGGACACGATCCTCCTCCTTGAAGGTTCTCAGCCTGGTCCCGCGGTCGTACCGGGCCTTCTGGGCTGCCTGGGCCTTCTCCAGATTCTGCCCGGCCAGGGTCCTGGCCGCTTCTAATCGTTCCCGGAGTTCCTTCATATATTCGGGGGCGGGCCTCCCTGGCGGTTCCGCTGACTCGGCCTGCCGCCCCTCCATTACTTCCAGGATCCCCGGAGGGTTGCGCCCATATACTAATTCAAAGGGGGCGAAGTTGGTTGAAGCCTGGGGCGATTCGCGGACCGCGAACAGCAGAGGGTCCACGAAGAGGTCCCATTGGGCCGGGCGGTCATGGGCCACATGCCGTAGCATCTGTTTGAGTGTTTGGTTGAACCGCTCCACTAGGCCGTCTGTCTGAGGGTGGTATATAGAGGTGAAGATTTGCCGTACCCCCATGGTGCGGCATAACTGATGGGTAACGGAGGCCGTAAACGGGGTGCCGCAATCCGTGACCAGCTCCTTGGGAATGCCCACCTGCGCGAAGAATCGTACTAGGGCACGCGTCACGCCAGGCGCTTGCATCGTCCGCAGGGGTATGGCCTCCGGGTACCGAGTGGCGTAATCCACGAGGACGAGGACGAACCGGCATCCTCAGGCAGTCCGCGGTAACGGTCCTATGAAGTCCATAGCCACTCGCTCGAAGGGCGTGCGGATCACAGGCAAGGGTGCCAAGGGGGCCCGCGGGGGCGGTCGACCCGCTGTTCGCTGGCAGACCTCGCAGGTGCGGCAGTAGGCCTTCACGTCCCGGGATACCGAGGGCCAGAAGAACCGGGCCAGCACTCGGGCTAAGGTGTTAGCAGGTCCCTGGTGTCCGGCCCAGCTGTGGTCGTGCGCGTGGGCGAGTATACGTGGTCGATAGCCTTGGGGGGCCAGGAGCTGTCGGACCTTGCCACCCCTGGCCCTCGCGATGCGGAACCACACGCCCCCTTCCTGGATCACCCGGGGCACTCTCCCAGCCCGCTTGCTATCCGTCACTACCCCCTCACTCACCGCCACGGCGTCTCGGAGCCCACCCAGAATGGGGTCGTCCGCTTGGTGAGTGATGAAGCTGGGGTCCGTTGACCAGTCCTGGATGTTCGGGTCTGTCGTGGGGTCGTTCACCGTGGAGGGCCCCTCCCCCGGGTCCTCCGCGGGCAAGGCTTCCGCAGGCCCGCGCGCTGCTTGGAGGTGTTGGTGGAAGCTGGGGGCATCGCGGCCCAGGAAGACAGGGTAGGGCAGGGCCGGTACTCGGGCTAGCTCTACCTCCCAGGTCTGGCCCCGACAGGTCAGAGGCACTCGAACCACCGGGTAGGTCTCCGAGTGGCCATGAAAGCAGGCCACGGCCGTCGAGCGGACGATGGGCAAGTGGGGCGGTAGCAGGCGTGTGCGGATCATTGAGATCGAACTGCAGCTGTCCAAGAAGGCGGACAGGCGCTGTCCTGCCACTTCTACCATCACTATCAGCGGCGGCGGCCTTGGCGGGCGGGCCGCCACCGGGTAGGCTTCTTCCCACCCGGCATCACACTCCATGAGCGGACAGTCGCGGATGAAGTGGCCCCGCTGGCCACACTTGAAGCACGGGCCCCGGTCTTCAGGGTCTCAGGCCCCCTTTGGGGTGGCCTCCAGTCCAGGCCCGGCCAAGGGTCGGCCCCAGGCCCCCTCACGACTGGGGAGCAGCGGGGGTGCCTGGGAGGCCCCCGGTTGCGGCCCTGATGCCTCCCGGGCCCCGGACCTGGCCCTCCCCGGGCGCGGGTTCTCTAGAGGCCGGGGGCGGACCCGCTGGCCCTTGTTTCTGGGCCCGCGTCCCGAGGGGCCTCACGTGGGTCTGCCGCCGTAGCGAAGTTCTCCAGGAGGGCCATGGCTTCCCTCAGACTCGCCGGGTGACTGCAGGCTACCCACTGTCGGGCCTTGGACGGGAGGATATTGAGCAGTTGTTCCAGGACCACTTGATCCACAATCTTCTTCTCGCCCTCCGTGGTGGGCTTCAGCCACCGGTAGGCGGCATCCCGTAATGCGTTGATCAGCGCTCTGGGTCGCTCGATCTTTTTGTAGGTGATAGACCTGAACTTCTGACGGTAGGAGTCGGGCATCACCTCATACCGGTCGAGAATAGCGGCTTTCAGCACCTGGTAGTCAGCGCTCTCCTCCTTGGGGAGGGCCCTCAAGGCCGCCTGGGCCTCCCCCGTCAGATAAGTGCCGATGATAAATGCCCACTGGTCCCGGGGCCACTGGGCGGCTTCCGCTGTGCGTTCGAATGCCTCCAGGTAGGCATCTATCTCGTCCGCCTCTCCCAGCTTGGTCAGCTGAAAGGGGGCCCCTCGCATGGGGCCGAGGTGCGGTGCAGTGGGTCCGGCCCCCAGAGTCTGGGCCAGTCCTCGGAGCAATGTAGCCTGCGACTCCTGCTGCTGTGCCGTCAGGTCCCGCAGGAGTCGCACTTGCTGCTCGGCCATCCATTGGCTGAGCTGGCCCAAGTTCAGGGCCGCAGGGGCCGCGGGCTGCCCAGCCCCACCCGCCGCTGCAGCGGCAATTTGGTCCATGGGGGTGCCCTCCGTCGGTACCACCTCGGAGTCAAGCCTGGGTCGGCCGAAGGTTGCCGGGAGCAGATAGTTGAGAGGCCTCGTCCACCCGGGTGGGGTCGGAAGGTGGGGTCGCGGGTGCCTCACAGCAGGGTCCGTGCCCGCATTCTCCACCACAATGTCAGGCTGTGACACACCCCCTGGCGGCGGGTCTGGGCGGGGCGGTCCCGGCGGGTCCGTGCTGGTAGCCTGGGGCGGCTGGGCGGAGCCTCAGGGGATGTGGAGGCTCCTTCACAGGCAGCCTCAGACCAGGGCGGCCCTTGTCTGACTGGAGGTCCGGCCAGCACGCGGCTCCACCCGGCCGGCTGCGCCTTAACCTTCAGGGCAGTCGGCTGGCAAACGGCAGGAAGCTCGCCTTAGAACGCAGGGCACCTGCTTCGCCTTGTCCTGTACCTTCCTCCTCGGCCTGCCTCCAGAGCCTCCTTAAATACTTTTCCCTCTTCAGCTCCACCCTCACCCCCGAGTGCTTCCACCCACCATCAATCCCAACACCTGTGCCACCTGCATCCCCGCCCATTGGGCCCACCTCCCTCTACCTCGTTGGTGGGCTGCTAGCCGGGTTGCCCCGCTCTCCCCCAATGCCTCCTGCCCTCCGCCCTCCTGCCCTGTGATGGACGGCGAGCTTGGCCCCTGGCTGGGCGATCCGGCCCTTCTCCGATCCGCCCTCCAATCCCAGGCTGGCCTGCTCCTCCCTCCCCCCCCCCGCCGGCCCCAGCCGCCATCCTGCTCGTCCGCGGGCGCCTGCGCCGGCGTTTGGCGGCCCGGCGCAGCCTCGCCCCGTTCGCCGCGGCCTCCCCCGCGGCCCGGACTGGGCCGTTCCCGCCAGAGCGCTGATCGCGCCAGTTGCCGCTTCCGGGTGCGCCCGCCACCGCGGCCGCTCGGGCTCCTTCTCTCTGGCGCGGCGGCGGGCGGCGGCGTGGCGGCGGCGCAGCTGCTGGGGCCTCCGTCCGCCGGTGGGGTCTTGTCCTTGGCCTCTCCCGCCCGGTAGGTGGGCCCTGCGTCGTCGGGGGGATGGGGGTGGGGAAAGTCCGAGGCTGGCGCGCCGGTCCTCGGACAGGCATCTTCTCTCATGATCCAACGCATGTGTGGCAAATCCATTCAAAGGCATTCACCAGCGGAGCACGACTGCATACCTTTTCAGACAGTTCTATTCCTCCAAGCCAGACCACCGGAGCACTACACAGGTATTTATCGACAGAAAAATATATGCGAAAACAGACCTCCCCCTTCCCGTGGTGTTGCCTGGAGAGAAAGGGAAATATTGGATCTCCTCTCCTTCTGGGGGGAGGAAAAAATTCAGGAGGCGCTGAAGAGTTCCTACCGGAATATCGATTACTTTGATGTCCCCCAGATGGCCTCTCGGGGACATAAACGATCAGCCATGGAGTGCAGGTCAAAGACTAAAACAATGAGACTTGACTACAAGAAAGTGGTGGCTCACAATTCCACTTCTGGAAATGCTCCCATCACCTCCCTGTTTTTCCGAGAGTTTGACAGCATTCTCCAGGGGGATGCAAGCGTAAAACCTAAAAGAGTGGCCAGAAGCCTTGACGTTGTGTCAGTGCGGCGGAACCCTGAAGAGCCATTGCCAGTCTCCTTTGTTTCGGAGGATCTATTTTCACATGACCCCCTCACCATTGACCATGGTCAACTTAGAAGCTCCTCTCCCTGTCCAGAAGGTATGTGCAAACAGCTTTGAATGTAGAGGTTTATTAGACAATGGAAAATACCAAGGTTCATTAACTGATTTCAAAATTTTACAATTGCCATAGGTGAGAGCACTGGTGTTCCTGATGGCGAGCCGGAGAATGACATGGATGCCACTGTGGAGGGCCTCAGTGACAAGGGTGAGTTTGGTGATCACAAAATAAAAAAAAAAACATTGCTGGCATTTATACCTGTAATTATGACAATGTCAAATGGGATGCTGGCATTCTTTATTTTTCACCTTTGGTAAGACCACAATTGTCCAGATTGTGTGGGACACGGGAGACCCTCCTTATTCATTAATATGGGTAGCGCGACTGCATGCAAATAACAAGATGTGTGTTTTTTGACAGCAGTCCATGTGCTTTCAATTTCCCCTTTTTTTAGGATAAATTTCTAGATTGTGAATCTATGAATAGCTGTGAATTGGTGACGTGCTTAAAACATCTTTGATTGCTGCTACCCACTTGAAATACTGTTATTGCCATTAAATTATGAATGTTTCTGCTTTATTATTCCCTGTCTCACCAGAGGATGATGAACCATGTCCAGATGCTCAGGAGGAACCGCATGTCGAAAGTAGCTCAAGCACATAGGAACTTGGCAGCGGCAGAGGTATCCCTTTTTTTTTGGTTTGAAAAAAAAAGGGGTTTTTTATTCCTGACTAGTTCATTTTCAAAGTGGATGGGTTTGTAAAGATAGCATTGCAAACATCCAAGTTTGACCTGACCCGCGGAATCATGGTTTCCTCATAGGACAAGATCAAGCATCATGTACCTGGTGTGGGAACCGCTTGTTCCCTTTTTTAAAAAAATAATAATGTGTGTGCAATTGATTGTGCATCAAGGTGTGGGGTTGGGGTGACTGCATTGATAATGGACATCGTTCTCCCAATATGATTCATGACATCTCCTTTACTGTGCCTTGGACATAAGATTAACAGACGGCATCCAAACTCACAACCATATTACCTCAACTTTTCACAATAAGGGAAAAGGAAAAACAAAACAGTACAGCCTGACAATGCATGAGATTTCAAATGGAATGTGGTTTCAGCCTGAGTATGTCTCCATTCTATTTTTGATCTTTTTAAGAAGAATCAAATTGTCATGTTTCATTCACTTTTGTAAAAATTGGGGGTGTGGGGCATAGTGGAGCACTGAAAAATTGGCTGGCAACAGTACTTCCTAACATGTTCAAAACATTGTCTGTTCCACTGGGATGACCATAAACCGACTTGAATGTTGAATTTCTGATTTGGTAAATCTTTTGTGTGGTGACAGATTTAAACATTGATTCTGTGAACCCTGCCATTGATTCACACTTTTAATGCAAAATTTAATGCGGAACAGGAATCAAGATATGGTTTGTTGAGCCTCACAGACATAGCTCAATACACATGAAAAATGTTACATTTAATAAGAGAGATATGGTTTTGGCTAAAAAAATTTTCTTTGTCTATTTTATTCTATCACAGAATCACCATTGAGATCCGTGGCAGAGCTGTCGCCTGGCACACGCCTGTCGGCGATTAGAACCAGGAAATGTAGAAATGCTGGTCTTTTTGCTGTGGCGGACAAGATGATGTTGCAGTCCGAGCAAGAGCACAAGGCACAGCTCAGAGAGTCGCACATTGGACGTGAGGATAGCAATAGATGGCATGAGAGGGAAGCCAGGTTGCAAACTGAGTTTCTGGAGGAGACTAGAAAGGAAAGAAATGAGTTTAGAGATGCTTGGATGCAGAATCTGCATGTGATGGAATCTGCGGTATCCACTCTGCAAACACTGGGTGAAATGTTGGTTAGTCAGCAACGTGGGCGGTTGATGAATGCATGTGAGAATGATGTTAGCAACTCACAAAACGTTCCTCCAAGATCAGCAACATCCAAGCGTGCATGTGTGGGAAGGGCACGTGACAGACTAACCCTGTAGAGTTATTGTAAAATATTTGTTGAAAAACTGGTTTTCTTGACCAATGATACAAAATGTTGCCGTGACACTGCTGTTTGTGTTTCGTACGGGAGAGTACCCCATCCTCAGTCTTAAAGAGTAGGTGTGTTTGTTCAATTAGTAAAGAGATATTCTCAAGTTATGATTCAAAAAGAAATTTTTTTATTGAAAACAAACCTCCTCTTCTGTGTGGTTGCATTAAAGGCATATAGTTGAAATTTAAGAACTCATTGATTGGCTGGACCCTCGGCATGCCTTGCGGAAGACTGTGACTCTTCCATTTCTCTTTGCCTCCTCTCCATGCTGTCCATCCTACGACCAAACCGCATCATCCTTCCCTCATAGGTGGACATCCGTCTTTGGATGCTGTTGACTAAACAGAACACAACTGTTTAAGGTTGTGGTACATTTTCTAAAAAAACCCACTCACACATGGTTCTTTAGGGTTCGCCTATTGGTATTGCCATGATGTTTTCCTTGTCTTACAAGACGTTTCATCATCATCTTAGGATGGCATCTCACGATACATGGATGCCAAACACAAAGTTCTCTCATTGAGAGTCCTAGAGCGCTATGTCTTTGAGTGTCTCACCTCTGAAAATACAAGCTACAGCTGATTGGGGAACATCAGGGAAAAACATGCTACCACTAAGTTTACACGGCACATTAAATGCAGACCAGCCATTGGTTTTCCGGACGTTAAAGACATCAACAGTCCAACAGACGCATGCAGTTAATGATTTGATAGTTGCTCACGTGATGCGGTGGTGCGCACATCCATGCTCTCCACCAATGCAAAGAGGTCATCCATAGTGCGTCCTCGTGCCCCGGTGGCAGGCCCCGACACAGCAGGTGTGGATGGTCCAGGTTGACATGCCGTCGATGAGCATGGCTGATCCTCCGCAATATCTAAAGTATTATTTTAAATGGTGGTTATTAGAATGATGTGAGCTGCTTTGCGTCCACCACATCATTATTATGGGATCATTTCCCTTCATCCTTCCCAAAAGGGAAATTGCACCAAGTAAATTACATTGAAATGATTCTCAATCAATGCCAAGGCATGTTATCCAGTGTGGCTCTGCAAGTATACTGCATTACAGTTCTAAAATTGGTTTTCACAGTGATGGAAGGTTGCAAGCTGATGTTATCATGAAAAAAAGCTTTGTTTCATGGGCACTGCCCCAAGGAGGGAAAAAATGCTCTCTAGTGAGGGGCCCATGAGAACATTCACATTCCCCGCATCGCACAGGTGTCAGCTTTGAAAAAAGGAAACTTCTAATTTTCTTTGAAAAGTGTTAATTTGAACACGTGCAGATGAATTTGGGATTTATTTCTCAAAAAAGCCAATATTCACGCCCCAACCATCATTCATATTAGTCAAGTGTTGTTTGTGTGTTTGATGTCCAGACACTGAACGGTCATAAGTTTGACTATGGGTTATTCACGTTTTTGAATAATGCTGTGACAAACCCTCATAAACGGTGGATATAAACCAAGCTTATGACTGTACCACACAGT
This sequence comes from Eublepharis macularius, assembly GCF_028583425.1. Classification (NCBI taxonomy): domain Eukaryota; kingdom Metazoa; phylum Chordata; class Lepidosauria; order Squamata; family Eublepharidae; genus Eublepharis; species Eublepharis macularius. Next base: position 75,104,615 of record NC_072797.1, read on the forward strand.
TCTCATGCAGGAGGTGTAGACATGTGGCAGATGACAGCATAAAGCACCTTATCAAAAAAGGACATATTCATCGGCGGCACACCTTGTTCAGGAAGCACTGAACATTGCCGGAGAAGGTTAGTCAAAAAATAGTTAAACCATGATCTTGTTGGAAATTGTCACCTACATGAGGCTTTTTATCACAGTGCTCCACCAGAGACACACCTGGATTTGGCAGCTCCTGCTCAGCCACCGTGCTCACAGGAATTTTCCTAATCACCCTGTGCCTCCTCCTCTGTCTCTCCGGGCTGACTTGCCTGCTCGTCTCTCCTCCTTAGTGCAGCTGAATTTTTTTTTTAAAAAATTGTCAATGTCCACCTCACCCTGAAAAAAACATAATTAACACTCACTTGAAACAATTGTCTGTTTGTATTCGTGCCAGTTTATTCATGAGGTTGATGGATTTCCTCTCCATTTGGCTTAATGCGGTACTTTCCATGGTCATAGATGCAGAGGACTTAGCCGTGTTTTTCCGTGGTAGCAAAATCAAAAGGAGTCCAGAAGCACCTTTAAGACTAACCAATTTTATTTTTGCATAAGCTTTCGAGAATCGAGTTCTCTTCATCAGATGCACTGCATCTGATGAAGAACACTTGATTCTCGAAAGCTCAAGCCACAGTAAAATTGGTTAGTCTTAAAGGTGCTACTGGACTCCTTTTGATTTTGCTACCATGGACTAACATGGCTAAGTCCTCTGCATCTTGAAACAATTGTCACTCCATCTTTCGGGAGCATTCACACCCGCGTTATTTTCCGTTTTTTGGGGGTGGGGGAAAATTATCTTGAGGGACAAACAGTTTGGACGGTGGTGAACTAAATTTATGTCACACATGACTGTTGGTGTGCGAGATGTCACAGCTGCAGACAAGACATGTCACTTGGCAGGGGACTTTCAGATAAATTTCAACCTGATGATTCCCTTAGGGGGAAAAAATCTTTGTAAGAGCTCGGCACAGAACCATTCTGTTTTGTGCACCGAACGACAAAAAATATATATATTTTTACTGAGACAGTTATCTAAATAAAAAGAAGCAGAGAGACATTTAATAATTAAGTGTTAAAGCGACTGCTCGACTCACCACCGTGGTAGCGGTCCCTCCAGCTTGGCTTTCCGCGGCCTCCCAAAGCCTCATCATGTCATTGAAAAAAGGGGGCTTCCCACTCTGCCTTGAAATCCCTTGCCATGACTCCAAGGCATCGTAGAAAGCCCCCTTGACACGCTTGAACTTGGACCGGCATTGTTCGGTGCTTCTGACGAAGCCGGCCTCGCGCATTCTCACAGCAATGTGGCTGAAGTGTTGTCTGTTGGGGAGGTGGGTGCTCTTCATGAGGACCCCAGCCTTTCTAGAATGAAGGACCAAGTTCAGCAGTGCGTGGACCTCCTCGTCCTTCCAGAAGACCCCTTTCCCGCCAGAAGCCATTTTTTTTGCCAGACGGTATGCCGACACAGCAACAAATTACCTCCATGCATGCCTGTTGTTCAAACTGATTCAAAACACGCCCTCTAAATTGAGTGGGAAAGTGAATGCTGCCGATAATTTGAAAGATGCGAGATAGCAAGTTCAACGGCTGACTCAAACAAACCTCGACCCTCGTTTTAAATCCAAAAAAATTAAAATTTAAATGTTGAAAACTGGAATCTGATTTTCAGCTCAAAAAAGTGATCAGTTTTGCTCTGAGTGTTTGAGTGTGGCGCGGCTTAGGGGGTGACCGACAACAGTTACCCCACCATTGGCCCAATATTCCTATTATGGTTACTTCTTCTTGCAGGGTCAGTCCACATTCCTAGAACACAAATCAATTGTGAGTAATGGTCATGAATCCCCACAGATCGCAGCCTTCGGCTATTGCACTTGCAAGAATGCACAGAAGTTGCAATGACGACATATTGGGATCTCACGTCTCCGCCTGTACAGTCCGCATAAGAAGAAGTGGATAGCTGTACAAATAGTTGTATGACATTAATGTGAGAGACAGGATCACTGCTCTCGAGTGTATCCCTGAGGCTTGTGTTTAGACCTTTTCATTATTATTATTTTTTATAAATACAACAGACAACGTTCAACTGTTAATTGACAGATTTATTATTTAACATCCACTTTTAAAACAAAAAAGCCATAACTCAGCAGTAACGTAGATCCGATGAATATTGGGATCCCACACACAGTGCAACTTTTCTAAAAACAATTTTTAAATTAACATAGGAGGCAATGCAAACGCTACTCTCTCTGTCCTGTGGCGGCCATATACCTTGCCAATGCCTCGCGAACCAACTTGCCAGCCTCAAGATAGCCCCTATTGCTGCCCACATCATCATCCTCGTCTCCCCCTACATGAACTGGTTCTGGATAATCAAGGCCACCCAACACCGGGTGACCCTTGTCCTCGCACAAATTATGTAGCACCGCGCAAGCAGTAACTACGGAGACAACATTCTGTTCCCTAACCTGCAGCCGCCTTGCCAAAGACCTCCATCTCCCCTTAAAACGTCCAAAACAGCATTCCACCTTGTTCCTGGAGTGGCAAAGCTGCCGATCAAAGATTCGGTGATGCTCTGCTTCTGCTGACCGCCCGTATGGCTTCATAAGCCATGGACGCAACGGGTAAGCACCATCCGCAATTATGATCGGTGGGACCACGACTCCGTCCAATTGAAGGCAAGGGTTCCCAGGAACCAGGGACCCGGCATCCATGGCAATGCATAGGGCGGAGTGGGTGAACGCAAACGCGTCGTGATTCTTCCCACTCCACCCTACCTCCACGTCAATGAAGCGTCCTGTCGAGTGCACTGTCCCTTGCAGTAGAATTGAGACATTTTTTCTATTGCCATACTGATCCGGCCATCCTCCTGGAGCGCAAATAGGAATGTGGGTTCCGTCTATTGCGCCAATGCAGTGTGGAAATCCAAGGTGAGCAAAACCATCCATAATCTATGTATTGTCGAAGGCTTTCACGGCCGGAGAACGATGGTTGTTGTGGGTTTTCCGGGCTGTATTGCCGTGGTCTTGGCATTGTCATTGACTGCATTGACAATGCCAAGACCACGGCAATACAGCCCGGAAAACCCACAACAACCATCATCCATAATCTGTTTGAGAGGAAAAAAAGGAAAAGGGAAGGTTATGAGGATGGGGGTACAGGTGTCTCTGGCCATCACTTTAGAGAAAATACATGCAGTGTCATGGAAAGTGGAATGCCTATGTCAGCGATTATTCATTAACACACGATCCAAAGCATGAATAGCAAACTGTTCACTGTATGGACCCACGGAAATTTAAAGCAACAACATGAACACCGACATCTCTGAAGACAAGTAATGTGATCGGAATAATTGAGATCTGGGTGATTGTCACCACGAAATGGATATCTGGTGACAGACACCTGACAATGTATGGTTCCCACAGATGGAGTTGTGTGAAACGAGACTGCTGACTGACATCCCCGTGCAGAGAGCGGTGCTACACTGTACTCTTGTTGACCGAGTTAACTCGGCAGAATGATACAAGCGTCCCATTGATTCGAAGAACCATTGGCATATCGTTCTTTTGTCCCTGTGTCAAAAATTTTTTTTGGGGAAAACAAACTCACCTTTCCAACATCTGGTCCAATGCAAATTGTTTTGGAGAGCAGTTCTAGTTCTACAGCAAAACAGAACTCAATAACCGATGTGGCAACCGTGGTCCATCCCACGCCAAACAAGTCGCTTACCACCTGATAACTGGCCCCATTGGCTAGGTACCATACCGCTACGGCAACTCTCCTCTCCACGGATAAAGGCACATGCATATTGGTGGTATGCCTCCACCAGCTCTAGGAAGGTTTGCTTTGACCTGCGGAATCTCTCCATCCACGAATAGTCATCCCAGTATCCAAGAACGATGGAATCCCACCAGTGGAGGCTTCTAGGGTAGACCCAGTACTCCCTTGGCTGTTCCAGTTCAGCCAGAGCATGCCAACGACGAAACCGGTTTTGTTGTTGTGCACGCCAAAAGCAGCGTGAAGAAGAGCGATGGCTTCTGAAAAAAAAGTAATCTTGCAGCCGCGCGTCTGCGACGGCATATGTACCGTCTGTAGGATAGAGTCATAATTGTAGTGCAGCGGAGCATGATCAAAATTACATGTGCCATCAGAAAGATGATAGTCTCCTGAGGCGCCATCCTACACTCTCCTACTCTCCTATAACTCCCACAGAGGCAGAAATCACCAGGAGTCCAAATTAAAGGATGTTCAAATTTTGCCGCCTCCGCAGGGAACCAATGAATGACCAAATCAGAGGCTGGCCTTAAAATTGACCAATGACCATCGAGGGAGGGAATGCGTCTTCATTAAATCAAGATAATTGCTCGTCGATATATCGTCCTTTTTTCTTTTTCTTTTTTAAAAAAAGAAAAAGCCGGAACCGGTCGGGTTTTCCCCGCCCCTTATCCCGTCTTTGGAAATGGGGATGTGATCATTGATTTGCGCGGTAGAGGCACTGATTAGGGGGATGTGAACATGGTTTTGCGTGAGAGAGCCGCTTTTAGAAGGCTGATGTGGACGACCGAGTAAGAATCGCGCCATTAGGGACGGTGCAATCATTGCACAAGAAAAACGGCAGATAAGGTAATGTGGAATTGGCCCATGCCTGAGGAGTATATAGCACTCACCAGCCAGCACTGTTTTTCCAGAGACTGGGGATTCAGGTGTTAAGTGGATGGGGGAGGGGATTAAAACTGAATCCAGACAAGATATAAATGATGTGGTTGAAAAGGCTGATGTTCTGTCCACATTAGATGAAGTAAACTTGCAGAACCAGCTCAAGGGCAAGGGATGAGGAGCAAGGCAAACTAACAGACAGAGGCATCAGCTGGAGTCAAAAGACCACAGCTTTATTGGTTACAGTGTTAGAAGCATTGGCTCAGCATAGAGCATGGATCCCAGCATCAGTTGACCTGCCTGCCAGCCAATGACCCCCTTGTCCCTTCAGCCCGTCTGCTGAAGGGGGGAACCACAGGATGTCAGTCCCCCTGAACTGGGCTTGTTCTTCTATGCCTTGCCCCAAGATCCCTTATGGGTATCCTCATTTACTGGCAAAATTCTCATCAAATATAAATCCTTATATCCAATCCACAATAACACATAATTAACATGCTCCTGGTTATAAACCACATTTCAATGGAAACTTCTTCAGGTATGGATTGATCAAAGTTGTGGTAGTTACATGTGTTTCTTCAATTTGCAGGTAAAGTTAAAGTGACTGTGTTACAAAAGTATAAAAAATAACAGCAAGTAACCCTAGTCAAGTTTAACAATTGATTGCAAACATAGGGACTTAAATTACCCTTACCACTACTTCCCAGTTTGTACATTCAAGAAAGCAAGAGCTTACTGATACAGAACGTTCTTCTGAAATAACAAAGCATAAACTATTCAACAACATTCATACAATATCCAAACATTAATTTTACAGAGGAGTATTTTACAACATCAAAAACATACACACACACATACACACATACACACATACACACATACCAAACTTTATGACTTTGTACCACTCAATCTCTCAACAAATACCTTCATTCCCTTCTGGAGATGGCTGTAGTTAGTTACACCACTCAACATAGAGATCTTAAATACTCACCAGCTTCCATAGGTGTACTTAATTCACTTGCTCTGTTAAAGAAACAGTGCAGCATTCCTTTACCCCATTGAGTAATGCTTATAGTAAAGCTGTAAAGCCTACTGATTGGTTTAAGCCTTTAGGAACTATAGTATTAAACCTGTAAATCAAACGTGTTTCCATCTGGAGTAGAACCTGTGTGATGTCAACCGTATTATATGTTGATACAAAATGCAATATTGAAAGGCATCTGGTCTGTGATTAAGTTGGTGAAGTGCTCTACCAGTGGGGCATCCCACTGGTAGAGAGAGGCTCCATTGAGAGAGAGTCTCCATTATCCTCACCTTGATTGGTCTTATGCTCATACCAATAGATAATAAATTGCATGGGCAAACAAAAATAAACCACTTTTTTGAATTGCAGTTTATATACTGTTTCAAATTATAATACCTCCCCTCCCTGTGGTAAAGGGATCTTGCCCCCCCCCAGTCGAAATGAAAGGCAGACACAAAGCTTAGGATAAAATTGGGCCACTTTATTGATTACAACATAACTTGTCACTATGGCAAGGGATCTAACTAACTAGTGGTACAGGTCAAGCACTGGGGTCGCTGTGGACCTCCGCCTTGACCTGTCTGGGCGAGCCCCCATTGCCCCAGGGGTGAGCCATCCAACAAATGGCTGTACCCGGTGGCCAGGCAAATGGTTCCCCGTCCAAGCCTGTAGCACCTCGCCATACAGCAGGAGGGCCTTACTTTTATAGGGGAGCCACGCAGCAGTCTGCCATTGCAACTGGCTACCATACAGCCCACCAGCTGCTCCAGACAGACCCCAATTCGTCACCAATGAGGATGTGCCAAGGGGGTCACTGGCCCGCTCATTTGCCATCCTAACCTGCCAACGCCAAGGGTCAAGCCTCTGCTTAGACCCTTGCACCCCACAGGTGGCTTATGGCCAACCTGAGCCCTTGCTGTAGATCATTCAAGAATATGTTGTTGCCCACCCCTGAGAGGTGGATCCTATAACCCCTGTACAGGTCGGCACGCTTGGCCTGAATCAAGGAACGTTGCAAGTAAATCCCCAGCCCATGTGCTAGGGCTTTCTCAACAGCTCTGTTGGCCTTGCACTTAGACCGCTTCGTCCTCACAGGATGTAAAGCTTCCTGCCACACCCGGCACGGAAGTATAGCTGATCAAATGATCAACACCTCAGGCCAGAACTTGCCTATCAACAGGAAGTCCTCCCAGGCCTGCAAAGACAGGGCCTTGCCCTTAACCAAGCCAAGGTCATTACCACCTAGACGAATGACCAAGATTTGAGGGGGTGGACCGGTTCTCCCCTCAAAGAGAAGTGGCAGCAACCCAGGCCAATGAAGGCCTCTACGGCCCTGCCACTCAACTGTGGCCCACTCACTAAGGCCAAGCTGATACCCAATTGGATTCCTTCTGGCTTGGTGGGCTGCCCAAAAGACTATACTGTGCCCGGAGATGAGGCTCCAAAGCTTCTAGCGGCGAGACACAGCACCTGAAGAAGAAAAGAACCAACAAATTACAACTGATACTTGGTCGCAACTGATACTTGGTGAGAGAGGTGCCGTCCACATGACGGAAAATTAAACCCTCACCTTCCCCTCTCAACTCCACATAGTGCTTAAGTGCACTCACAGGACAGGCACTTGACTGAACTACAGTCCCCTTACCCATCTGGTCTGTTTTGGACCATCCTAAGGGTAACTGCATTGCCAATGAATTTGAGGTCTTGCGCCATAAGGGCATGACCAGACCGATCCCTAAGGGATTGGGCCACCCAATCACTGACATGCAAAGCCCCTCCCCCCCAAAATGCCATGTGAGCAGCTGCACAAGCCTGAAAATTGTTGCACCTCCTGGCTGTAAGATCGCCGAGTACTAGGGGCAATAGCCAATTGGATAGCCCTTTGCGCCTCTACCATCCAAGGCTCCACAGCTCCTGGGGCATCTGAACTGGCTCCAAGTTGGCCTCCAGGGCAAGCTGCCAAAACCATTCCATCTGCAAGCGAGACAGAGCATCTGCCATGGCATTATTCACACCCGGAACGTGTCTTGCCAAAAACAAAATATCTAGATGAGAGGGAGCGAAGGACGCACACCACTGCCTGATTATCTCATTAGAAATGGACAGTATGGTCCACAAGTTGGACTCCCCACAAATAGACCACCATTAATATTGGAAAAAGCTCCAAAAAGGTCAGGTTGGAAATGAGCCCAAGACGTATCCAACATTCAGGCCACTGCTCAGTACACTAGTGCCCCCGGAAAAACACCCCAAAACCTGTGACCCAATTGCATCAGAGGACACCTGCAACTCTGCCTCCAACAGGAGACACTCCCTCCAGAATGTGACGCCGTTATATTGAGCCAGAAACTCCTGCCAGACAACCAGGTTGGCCCTCATAGCTCGACTAATCCATAGCCTGTGATGAGGTAATCGAAGGCCTCTCTTGGCATCACAAAGGCATTGTAAAAACGCCCAACCAGGTGTCACAACCTTACATGCAAAGTTAAGATGTCCAACTAATTGCTGGAGCTCTAACAGGGAAACCTTGTGCCTCTCCAAAAAATAAGCCACTTGAACCCACAGTTCCTCTAGCTTCTGTAGTGGCAGAAGGGAAGTCTGCTGCAATGTATCTAATTCTATGCCCAAGAAGGTAAGTACTGATGATGGGCCCTCAGTTTTTTCATGAGCTAAAGGGACCCCAAGCTCCTCTGCTAGGCCAATGAAGCCGGCTAAAAGGCGGGCACACTGGGCCATGCCCTGTGGTCCTACGAGAAGAAAATCTTCTAAATAATGGGTGGTGTCCCGGCATGACAGCCGAGACCTCAAGGCCCATTCCAGAAAGGTGCTAAATCGCTCAAAAGCAGCACATGAAATAGAGCATCCCATAGGAAGGGCCCTATCCATATAGTACTGGCCTTCAAATGAAAATCCCAGGAGTTCAAAATCTCTGGGATGAATGGGCAAGAGGCGAAATGCCGACTTAATGTCACATTTGGCCATTTCTGCCCCAATTCCGCACCGCCTGACCACTTTGACTGCATTGTCAAAGGATGTGTATCGCACTGAACGTAAATAGTCAGCAATGCCATCATTCACTGACCCACCCCTGGGATAAGAAAGATGATGTATGAGGCAGAACTCACCAACCACCTTCTTTGGCACTACACCTAAAGGGGAGACTCTAAAATTTGGAACAGGTGGGGTACTAAAAGGCCCTAAAACTCACCCCTCCCTACATTCCTTGGCTATCTTAGAATGCACAACATCCTCCATGCTCACGACAGAACGTAAAATTGGCTGACATGAAGGGAGCCCGAGGGCCTTGAAACAGTATTCTAAAACCTATGGTAAAATCTTCTAACAAATAACGAGCTTCTTGACACTTTGGATAACAAAATAAAAGACTCCTAAGGGCCCTCAGCTTTATGGGGCTGGGACCCTTTTCCAGAAGAATGGCCACTGCCACCCCTCCCCCTCTCTCTCCCCATTTTCTCGGCTGTCATGGGCAGGCTGCAAAGGGGTGGGGGCCACCACAGATGAGGCACTGATGTTTGAAACCACAGGCCTTTCTGGAGCAAGATCCTTGGGAGTTGTACTCCCAACGTAACAGGCGGGGTTGAACCACGTGCCCTGGCTGAGGGCGGGGGTTATGAATAGCTTGTTGCCGCTGCACTAAGTGGCCACTGTCTGACCAGTCTCCCATATTTGGCCTGGCAAGGGACATCACCTGCAGTCAAAGCTGCTGGTGCACCTGATCTCATGGGAGGTTGGGGTTTAGGGCAGCATGCATATGGAACTCCTTGTCATACTGCAACCATGCAGCACCCGAGAAGTCCGTGTACCCTGTATAGATAATGTCAATATATTGAATTAAAGATGCAGCCCACCAAGGCTGCATCCTTGCAATCACTCCCATGTAGATAAGCATGCCTGGTAACCAATTTGCCCAAGTGCAATCCACTTTCCTGTGTTTCAAGCACTCCTTTTCCCTATCATCAAGGTCCTCCTTATCCTTTTTCTCCAATTCTCTAAAAAGGAGGCAAAAAACATTAACATATTCCCCTTTTAGTATTTTCTCCCGTGTAGTAGGGGTTAAGTGGTCGCCCAAAGGCATGGCCATGTCCCCAAAAGGAAGGGCTCTAAATGGGACAGCCGCATAAGGAGAGACATGAGGCATGGTGGCATACCAAGGATTCCCATACTGACACCAAGCATTGGAATGGATAGAATGAGGCCGTGAAGCCTGATTCCAAGAGGACCATGGCTCCAATGCTCCCTGAAACAGTGCCATAGCAGCAGAAATGAGTGGTACCTGCAGCCCAGAATCAGCCATTTTATATTGCATGTATGGTATAGCTGAGGGGAATAGGCCAGGCAGCTGACCCCAAGGACACCAAGGCCAAGGGCCAGTCTGAGTAGGCAATGCTGACTTACCATTTCTCTCCATCAGGTCCACCGCTACCGCCATAGGCACAGGCTCAGCACCTCCACACCATCCTGCATGCCCTGGAATGACTGGTACAATGTGCCAAAGTTAAAAAACAATAGATTTGATGGGCTGTGCTAAATGGGTGAACTGAAAAGCACACTGTACAGCAAATGGTTGAACTGGAAAGCACAATGTACAGCTGGGCTAGATTTTATTTGAGAGTCACCTAAGAGGACTGAGCTGTCCCATTCTATTAGCCCTATGCCTAGCTCTTTGCACCACCTCTCTTGGGTATCCTCTATTCATAAATCATTGTGCCAGTCTCTCACTATCATCCAAATAATCTTTATTTAAAGTGGAATTGTGTTTGATCCTTAAAAATTGGCCATAAAAATGTTATCATGATGACGGGGTGAAAGGAACGAAAATGTAAGTAAGAGTTTTTATCAGTCTCCTTATTATATGTCCTAATAAATAACTTACTGTCTTCACCCATAGATACTGTGGTATCTAAGAAATTGATATGGTCCCTTTGGGACTTACCTGTGAATTTAATAGTGGGATGCTGAATGTTAAGCTAATTGACAAAAGACTGTACTTCAAGAGGGTTTGTTAAAACTAAAAAGATGTCATCAAGAAAGCATAAGTACAAATAAATGTAGTTTTGAAACTTATTATTGATATTGAAAATTATTCTGCTTTCTCAATTAGGTCTTACTCATTGAGCAAATGACTAAACAAATGAAACTAAATTTACATGTGGCTTCCTTAATTGAATACAGTAAAGAAAAAATCATTCCCAGGGGATTGCGTATGCACAACCCCCCGGGGATGTATAAAGAAGATGAAGTATTTAAAAAACATTGGGCGGCCATACTGAACAAGTGTTCATTTGACCTGATATTATTATTGATTGAATGTATTGCTAAAGAAAAGGATGAGGTGATGGTAGAAATTGACGAGTTAAAGGACCAGTTGAAAACTACATACATGGCTGAGGAATTTACCAACAAAACTAATGAGGTAGACCGGCTAATTAAAGAATGTGAGATCCAACTGAAGGATTTCAAAATGAAAAAGCTGAACAGGGACAAAAAGGACTATAGTTCCAGGAATATATATAACTGGAAGGACAATCAGCCCCATAAAAGGGTGTCATGGGCTAAACCTACTATTTTGGGTTCGGAATTTGAAACAACCAACCCGTCAGATAATGAGCAATCTGGAGATGAGGGAGGTCAGACTTTAAGAAATCGTACTGTACCAGCATATTTTCCAAAGAAAATTTTTTTGGAAAGAGGCCAATACTCCAGAAGGGGCCGACACAAAACTTAGTGTTTAATTTGTCATATAGGCAGCTGACTAATATGGAATTGAATTTGTTAAATAAAGGTTTGGGATTTGTCCCATCATCAAGATATAATGCTTTTGACACTAGAGTCGACTTATTTAAACTGTTTCAGCTGTTGAAATTAAGGAAACATTTTGGGGATAGTACTAACACTCACATAAGCAGCGGTTTAAAACATTGGTCCACCTTTACCCCTAAAGTATCGGACAGTCTGATAGAGACTTTTGAGAAACTCGTCCTGAAAGAGGTAACAGAAATTGAGAGCAAAGAGTATAAAGTATGGCAAAATCTTACAAAAGAGGAAAGGGTAGCATTGACTAAACTAAGAGAAGATAAACAAATTATAATCAAATGCGCTGACAAGGGCGGGGGATAGTAGTGCAGCATATCAATGACTACACCCAAGAAATACAGACAACTGTCGAATAGAGAGTACTACAAATCCATAGACCACGATCCTCTAAACAATATCTCGAGAGTAATTAAAATAGTCTTGGACAAAGCCTTAGGGAACAACAAAATTAATCAGGTCAATCATCGTGATTTAATAAATAAATACCCATGGACCTCGGTATTCTACTGTTTGCCTAAGATGCATAAAGAGATTAGACCACCCCCCGGAAGACCAATTGTTTCAGCTACAAGCTCCATCCTAGAATCTCTAGCCATATATTTGGATCAAAATTTACAACCATTTGTTTCACAGGTGGAATCTTATATCAAGGACACCACTGACTTTATAAATATTGTGGAAAATCTTGAGATCCTCAGCGGGGCATATCTTGTAACATTGGACGTACAATCTTTGCATACATCCATACCCCAAGCAGAAGCCAGACAGGTAGTTGAAACTGTTTTGGAATCTAGACTCAACACATCCCCCCCTCCTCACTTTCTCCTAGATCTTTTAGACTTCATTTTGGAAAGAAATTACTTCAGGTTTCAAACCCAATTTTTCTACCAGATAAAAGGGGTAGCTATAGGGGGTCCAGCAGCCCCCAGCATAGCCATTCTATATATGGCGGAACTTGAAAAGAAATTTGTCCTGAACAATACTGTCAATCCATTCTATAAGCAGATTATCTGTCTGAAGCGCTTTATTGACGATATTTTTGTGGTCCTGGAATCAGAAGAGTATGCACAGAGATTTGTTAATTGGCTGAATACCATCAATCACAATATCAAGTTCACCCATCATGGAAGTTTGCACTGCGTTCCTTTTCTAGATGTAGTGGTTTTCAAACGGACACCTGGCTTGCTAGGGGTAAGACCCTACCGAAAAGGGACGGACAGGTCAGCATATTTGGAATAGTCTTCATTCCATAGAATAGATTTAAAAAGAAACATACCACATAGCCAGTTTTTGCAAATAAGGAGAAATGCACCCCTGCAGGGTGATTACATTAGAGAAGCTGAAAAAATGAGCCGGGCTTTTGCAGCACGCGGGTATCCAGCAAGAGTGATTGAGCAAGCTAAAATCAGGGTGGATAGAACCCCAAGACAGTCCTTGTTGAAATATCGGGAATGTGATTCCCCTCACAAGAACCAGATTACGTGGGCTCTTGACTTCTCAACCCTGTCAGGGAAGATATCACAGGTTATTAAGAGGAACTGGCATATAGTTCAAAGTCTCCCGGAGTGCTAGGATCCCCCTAAAATTGCGTACAGGAAAACTAAAAGCCTAAAGGATTTGTTGGTCTCTTCAAACGTTAAGAACAGTAGACAGATATACCAACTTACCACAGGGGCATTTTTCCTGTGGACATTGCAACATTTGCCCTTTAAGCATAGATCTTAAACAGTTAAAGCACCCCCGAACAGAGATGATGATATACTCCAAAGAATTCTCTATCTGTGCGACATCCCATGTAGTTTACATCATTAGATGCACGTGTAACCTCATGTATATCGGGAGTACTATGCACCCCATTCGCACACGAATACAAGAGCATTTGTCTAAAATAAGAACTCGGAATAAGGAGGCTCCATTATCCCAGCATTTTGAGTTACATCATAATCATGAAAGAGAATTACAATTCTCTGTGCTGGAGGTAATTAATCCATTAAGATATACGGACATGAACCAGGCGTTACTACGATCTGAAGCCAGGTGGATTTTTAGAATGAATACACTCACTCCGTACGGCCTAAATAATGAAATCGACTTTTTGCCCTTTTTATAATATACCGGTTCAAAAATCAATTATAAGAATGTATTTTTCTATGATAAGATATTTTTGTATAGTAGTATTTATTAAAATAAGAATGTATTATCGTAAGTATTTATTAAAATTAGCAGAATAGGTATACCTTGTAATAAATTGTGAATTGCCATGGTGCAAATACTAATTGCAATGTTTTATTAGTAACGATGTATTTATTGGCAACTATGTATTTATTCGAACCAGAGACTATATGATACCATGTAGAAAGGTTGATTAAGGAACCGTGGACTCTGTGGGGGGGGGGGGTACTAGACGTATAAACCGTAGTGTGCACTTTAAGAGGACAATGAATGTGTGGTCAAATACCGTAGAACAGCTTAGGAGCCCCACCCAACTGATAACGATTATACTGCAGCCTAAATTTGAGAAAGGCGTACTGGAAGGAATTGTAAGTCTATGTCTTTTCCTTTTGATTCTTGTAAGTAGCAATGCCTTTGAATAAATATATTACTGCTGGTTATATAGAGAAAGTGGCCAGAGGAAGACAAGACTCGAAACGAGCCAATAACAAAAGAGCTGGCAAAGCTCGTAGCCAACACCACCAGCATCTTTGAAGTATTGCTTCCACTTCACCACTACAGAGGAATACAAACGGCTTGCGTAGACTTCATGCTGAGCAATTTTGTGTGCTCGAGAAAGACTATATAAAAATCAGAAAGGACAAATTAACAATTTAATGATTTATACCCAGCAAATGCAATGGGGAATTGGACCATGTGATTATTTGTATGTAATGAACTGTAACAGATATGTACTGTGTGTAATATAATATTGGAACTGACAATCTATATATGGTTATAGGGTTTTGAAAACTAAAAAGATGTCATCAAGAAAGCATTTGTACAAATAAATGTAGTTTTGGAACTTATTATTGATGTTGAAAATTATTCTGCTTTCTCAATCAGCCATAAATAGGTTGTCTAGGCTTTGTGCCATGGAACTGCCTATGGCCACACCTCTGACTTGCAAAAAGAGATCATTCCCATACCGAAAATAATTCTTCTGCAAGACTAAGTATACCAGATCCAAAAGGAAATAAGTAGGGGTGTGTGGATCATCTAAAAATCCAAAATTTGCTGAAAATGAAATGTTAGCATACAGACATGCCAGGCAAACGTGCTCACAGGGCACATGTTCCACTCAGAATGTGAGGACTGCCTATTTAAAACCTTGACCTCTGCCTGCTTATTGCATCAGAAATGAACCTGCTTGTCTCTGAATTGCTCCTGCCAAATGACGACGGCCACAATGATTGGGAACAGCTCCAGGAGTATCCAGCTCCAGGTCCTGCAGTAGGTCTGACCTGGACCAGTGATCAGGCCATCTTTGGGCACACCATTTGCCCCACAGGCACACACCAAAAACCCACTTCCAGTGGCACACGAAAGCACTTCCAACACCAAACTGGTGTCCTATATGTCCTGCTGAAAGGAAACCTTGCTGAGGAATGATAGCTAGACCATAAGGTCCTCTCTCATGCTCTTGGTGACCCGGATATGGTGACATGGGAGGAGGCCCCAGCCAAGGCCCTGGCCTGGAGTGCACAAAAGGCCCTCCCCAGGGAGACTGTGCAGCAGGCAGAATTCAAGTGCCCAATCAAGGACTGCAGGTCCCTGAACGTGCACTTAGGGTGGGATAGGGTGGAGCATATAAGTTCCTAAAGGGCTTGAAGCTTGCCAAGTGAGAGGCAGGAGCGCCCTGCCACAGAACCCAGCTCAATGCCCAAGTACATCAGGCAGGCAGCTGAGACCTCAATCTTTTCCCAGACCAGCAGAAGCCCAGCTCCCCCACCAGGGCCTGAAAGCCTGCCAGCCGGTGAGCATACGCATTCAGCCCACTCCCCCTTTATGAGAAAGTCATTGAGGTAGTGTGTTGTGTGTGGGCACTCCATCAGACCCTTTGCACCCCACGTTCTAGGAACGTGTTAAAGGTCTTGAAGGCTGCACAGGCCATGTAGCAACCTATGGGCATGGCCTTGTTGATATACCAAGAGTCAGCAAATTTAAAAGCCAGCAGGCAGCAACAGAAAGGCTGACTGTACATTGCAATTGGCCGTAAGGACTCCAGTGCCACAGGACCTGACCAGGCGTATGGTATGATCAAAGGATGCATAGCCCACAGGCCAGAATTCAGAGGGAATGGCATCGTTTACCAAAGAGCCCTGTGAGTAGGAAAGCTGGTGTATCAGGTGATACTTTCCTGTGGCTTTCTTGGCCCCACCCTCAAAGGGGAGACCCACAAGTTAGGGAAGGGAGGAGCCAAAAGGGGCCCATAATCCTGCTGGCCTCCACCTCCTTGGCCAACTTCCCAGTCACAACCTCTGGCAATTCCCTGGTGGATTTAAAATTGCCAGAGGTTATGTGCACCCTGGGCCCCATAAACAGGCTACGAAAGTTGCCACTGAAGCCCATTCACAGGTATTCAGCCACCTCCTGGACTTATAACGGTCCAGGAAGGGGTAGAGGGCATCCTCCAAAATGGAGTGGGCACCACCTGAAGCTGCTTTATACTGAATTAGAACATAGGTTCTTCAGTGTCAGTATTATTTATTTATTTGATTTATACCCTGCCCTCCCCACAGATGGGCTCAGGGCAGCTAACAACATTAAAAAAATACATTAAAAGTCACGAAACCATGACCTTCCGGTTTGGGATCCATGGAGGTCTAACGCAGCTCCAATAGTGGAGCTGACCGGGCTGCCGTTTCTAGCAGCCGGTGGGGCAAATTCAGCCCGCGGCCACCTGCTCCCAGGCGGGGAACAGGCAAAGAACGCTCAAGTACCTCAGGGCGCGTCGATCTTGGGCGAGGGGGGGTTCTGCGCTAAGGATTCTCTCTCGTCCCTTGAGGTCCCACCCTAAGACAGGTCGGCATAAATCTCTGCGGCAGATCTGGGGCCAGTGCGACTGGCATAAGATCTTCATGCCCAAGCTTCAGCAGGGGAAATTAATTTCGGAAGAAAATTTGGAATCGAAGCAGTGATTACAACCCAGAAAGACGTGTGAAAAGGTAAAGATCACTATCTCTCAAACCGGGACAGACTGTTTAAAGTAATGAGGCTTTAAAGTGAACTTTTAAACTGCAACAGTTGGACTATATTGAGAAAAAGATCCGGCAGGAATTTGATTAGAAAAAGGACTAAGTTAAAGAAAGTTATTGAAGAAAATAGATAATTGTTTACCATACCTGTGGTTATAAAGTGATAGCAAGCTGTGAGAAAACTTCTACCATCGCGAGAGCTGCAGTGGAGAGCCGGCAAACAGGAAGTGCGTAACAGCGATAGAGGTGCCTGTGAGAGAAGGTCCCCATCGAAGAACAGGAAGAAGGGAATCGCCATTTTTGAAAAGGGAAGGGCATTGACTTCAACAGGAGCGGAAGTAGGACATCTTGGATCATAAAAAGACTATACAAAAACCATAGAGAAAAGACGCCCGACATTTTGGATTTTGTAAGTGTCTCTTGTTTATTTTAAGAACCGGGACATTTAAATTATTTCAAAGCGACATTAATTTAGACGCCACGGAGCTAAGGAAACGTGCAGACTCGTGGGAGCGAGGTAAATCAAGCCCCACGATGTCGAAGAAAGAGTGGCAAACAGCTATTGAGAATTTGGACAAAAAATTCCTGGAAATGTTAAAGGAACTGAAGGAGACAAAACAGGAGTTGGTGAGAGAAGTTAAAGATGTTAAAGAGACAGTAAAAAATGAATTGGCAGAGGTAAAGAAGGGAATGGAAACAATACAAACTGATTTACAGGCAGCGCAGCAGAAAGTTAATGTTGTGGAAAAAGCGATGGAGAATCTTACAGAGACGCAACGAACAGATATGAGAGTGATAAGGGGGAGAATGGCGGTTGCGGAGAGTAAATATATGGAAAAACAGCTGAGGTTTCGAGGTCTGCCGGAAATAGAGACAAAGACAGCACAAGAACAGGTGACTGAAGTGTTAGCTGAATACCTGGGAAAGGAGGAGGAGGAAGTTGTGGCTATCCTGGATGTTGTGTATCGAATAAACTCCAGATTCGCGGCCCAGAGGAAATTACCAAGGGACGTGATTGTGCAATTCACGACAAGGAATATAAGAGAAATGATAGTGAGTAAACAGTTTCAAGATCCATTGGTAGTCGATGGCAAGATGATTATCATCATGAAGGAGCTACCCAGATCGGTGTTGCTTGATCGGAAAAAATATAAAGTGCTTGTGCAGAATTTGAAGGATATGAAAATAAGATATAGATGGGAATTACCGGAAGGGATATCTTTTGAATTTGGAGGAATGAAAAAGTGCATCAGATCTGAATTTGAGATGGAAAAGTTTATGAGGGACAATGAAAAGGACTTACCAACAACAAGGCTATGAATATGGAGTGTAAAGTTTTATCTTGGAATGTAAATGGACTTAATTCACCCAAAAAGAGAAAAAGTACTTTCCACTGGCTAGTAAAACAAAAATGTGACATTGTATGTTTGCAAGAGACCCATATCAGAAATCAGGATGTAAAATATCTTAAAGTGAGTAAGTTGGGCATTGATTTTGTAGCGGCCTCAAAAAAGAAAAAAAAGGGAGTGGTACTATATATTAAAGAGGAGCTACAGCCAAAATTAATGATTAGAGATGTGGAAGCCAGATTTATAGCAGTGGAATGTACATGGAATTTAAAAAAAGTGTTGGTTATCGGAATTTACGCACCAAACGGTGCTAAAGAAAGCTTCTTTGAGGATTTAAGGAAGCAACTAGATGAACTTACATATGATCAGATAATCCTTGCAGGAGACTTCAATGGAATTACAAATTTGGAACAGGACAAAAAATCAGTAACTGCACAAAAGAAAAGAGGACTTTTGCCAAAGACGTTCTTTGCATTAGTGCAGCAGGAAACTTTGGAAGATGTATGGAGAACGCGGAATCCCACAAGTAGACAGTATACATTTTTCTCCGCAAGACATTCTACTCTATCACGTATTGATATGATCTGGGCCTCAAAGGATTTAGTGCTTTGGACTAAGGATGTCGAAATAATGCCCATGGTAGGCTCAGATCATAATCCAATTATGTGGAAGTTCGGGGAAAGAAATAAGAGGAAAGGATGGAGAATAAATGAGGATTTGCTACAGGAGGGAGAAAATATGGAGATGCTGAGAAGGGAAACTAAGTTCTTCATACAACATAATATGAATCTAGAAGTACCAACCAATAAGGTCTGGGATGCATATAAAGCAGTGATTAGAGGCATACTAATGGATTTAAATGGAAGAGCACGAAAGAAACGAGAGGAGAAGAGACAGGAGATTATGGAGAAAATAAAAGCCAAAGAAATACAACTAAAGAAAAGACCAGGTAAGAAGAAAATTTACCAGGATATTAAAATTTTACAAGAGCAGTTGACGGCAATGAACAATAGAGAATTGGAATGGAATTTGAAAAGAATGAATCAAAAGTCGTTTGAAGGTGCAAATAAACCTGGGAAATATTTGGCATGGCAACTGAAGAAGAGAAAAGAAAAAAAGATAATAAATAAAATATGTGAGGACAATAAAGTGCATCTGGAACAGACTGCCATTAGTAGAGCCTTTTACAAATTTTACGCCAAATTGTATGGGAAAAAAGAAGTGAAAAAAGACTCAATAGCGACATATTTGGGAAAAGTAAAACTCCCAATAATATCGGAAGACTGGAGAGTTAAATTAAATAGTGAAATAACAGAAGAAGAAATAAAGAAAGCAATACAGTCAACAAATTTGGGAAAAGCGCCAGGGCCTGATGGACTTACAGCAAAATTTTATAAGGTAATGGCCAATGAGCTGGCGCCATTTCTAAAAGAGGTGATCAATGGGGTTTTGAGAGACCAAAGAACTCCAGATACTTGGAGTGAAGCTAATATATCATTGATCCCTAAAGAGGGACAGGACTTGACAAATGTTAAAAATTACAGACCTATTTCTTTACTTAATAATGATAACAAGATCTTTGCGAAGATCTTGGCAGAGAGGCTAAAGGGATGGCTAGCTGAGGCTATTGGGGAAGAACAAGCAGGTTTTCTTCCAAACAGACAAATTAGAGACAATTTAAGGACAGTTATAAATGCTATTGAATACTATGACAGGCGTTGCGATAAAGAGGTTGGGTTCTTCTTTGTAGATGCTGAAAAAGCGTTTGACAATTTGAACTGGGACTTTATGTTTGCAACTATGGAACAGCTACAAATGGGAGAAAGATTCATAAGAGCAGTTAAAGAAATTTACAGAGACCAAAGTGCAGCAATTGTGGTGAATGATGAGGTGACTAAGAAACTGACTATAGGGAAAGGTACAAGACAAGGTTGTCCGTTGTCTCCACTGTTGTTTATTTTGGTATTGGAAATACTGATGATACAGATCCGAGAAGATGATGCAATCCATGGAATAAAGATAAAGGACTTTTCCTATAAGGTCAGAGCATTTGCAGATGACATAATGTTAATTGTGGAAGATCCAATTGAAAACATGCCCAAGGTAATAGATAAAATCAAAGAGTTTGGAGACTTGGCAGGTTTTTTTGTAAACAAAAAGAAGTCAAAGATATTGTGTAAAAATATGACTAAACAAAAACAACAGCAACTTATGGAAATAACAGACTGTGAAGTAACAAGTAAGGTAAAATATTTGGGAATCGAACTGACTGCAAAAAACATAGATCTATTTAAGAATAATTATGAGAAATTATGGACTCAAATAGAGCAGGACTTGATTAAGTGGAATAGATTGAAGTTGTCATGGTTGGGAAGAATCGCAGCAGTTAAGATGAATGTTTTGCCAAGAGTGATGTTTTTGTTACAGACAATACCAATTATTCGGGACTCTAAACAATTTGAAAAATGGCAAAGGAAAATATCGGAGTTTGTGTGGGCAGGCAGGAAACCTAGGGTGAAAATGAAAGTGTTGCAGGATGCAAAAGAAAGGGGTGGAATGCAACTGCCCAACCTGAGACTTTACTATGATGCAATCTGTCTGGTATGGCTGAAAGATTGGATGACACTGGAAAACCGCAAATTGCTGGCCTTAGAGGGATATAAAAAACTGTTTGGATGGCATGCATATTTATGGTATGATAAAGTGAAAGCAGATTCTATGTTTCTACACCACTATATTCGGAGAAGCCTCTTCACAGTTTGGAAGAAATATAAAGATTACCTACAGGAAGGAACTCCCTCCTGGGTGGTTCCATATGAAGTAATTGATCCAAGAACGGTCGATAATAAACAACAGTGTTTAACGTATAAGGAGATAACTCAAACAGAACTTTCTAAAGCTAGAATAAAGACACAACAAGAGTTGTCCCCAAACTATGACTGGTTTCAATATAGACAAATCAGAGATCTTTATTATTCGGACTGTGCAAAGGGAGGAATAAGAATGGAGAATTCAGAATTAGAGAAAGTAATTCTACAAGGAGATAAAAAAGAAATTTCAAAGGTCTATAAAGTGTTGCTAAAATGGTATACTGAGGATGAGGTAGTTAAAGTGCAAATGGTGAAGTGGGCTATAAACTTTAACAAAGAAATAACAATGGAGGCGTGGGAATACTTGTGGAAAAATACGTTGAAGATTACGACATGCACTAATATTAAAGAGAATGTTTATAAAATGATGTATTGTTGGTATCTGACACCAAAGAAGATAGCGCTAGGGAATTTGAACATGTCTAACAAATGTTGGAAATGTAGAAAACATGAGGGTTCTTTGTACCATATGTGGTGGTCTTGTGAGGTAGCTAGGCAGTACTGGGGGGGAAATAATAAAAGTAATGAGTGAGATTTTACAATTTCAAGTGAATAAGAACCCAGAACTCCTGCTACTGAACTTGGGAATGCAAGATATGCCAGCACAATACAGGACTTTGTTATTCTATATGACAGCAGCAGCTAGACTTTTGTACGCGCAGAAGTGGAAAGTACAAGAGGTGCCAACCATTGAGGATTGGATCTACAAATTGCTGTACATGGCGGAGATGGATAAAATGACAAGAAAACTGAGAGACCTTGACCCAGGGCAGTTTAACAAGGACTGGGAGAAGCTGAAACAATATCTGGTGAAAAAATGGGAGGTGGGTGGAGAACTGTGGCAGTTTGAAAATTACTGAAATATAATGGAAGAAGAGGGAAGTGACTATACCGAGGGGGGGAGAGTTGACTGAATAATTCTAAGCAAATACCATATTGGGTTATTATATAGAGTATTAGTAGTGCTATTATTATAAGAAATGTAAGGATAAAAGCTAAACTAAATATCTTTCTGACGTAAATAATAGTTGCAAAAGGGTGAATGGATACATATCAGTAGGTGAAATGTGGAAATAATAGATTGACTTATGTTAAACGAATATATGAATGGATTACTTTAGTTAAATAGCTCTATAATGGAGAAATTAGATAATTATATTGGATATGATATGTAAAAGGAAGTAAGGAGCAACATATATAGAATATAAGTCAAATTGATTGATTTATTATGAATACATGCAAAGTTTATAGAAGTACTAGAAAATATGTATAAGGTGGGGCAAATTGCTTGTCCCGTATTGAAGAGAGTAGAAAGAGTAAAATAGAGTATAGGTGATCAGAATGAATATTATGGAAAGGAATCAGAAATAGCACAAATATGATAGATAAGCTTAGAAGAATTTGAAAGTATATTATAATAAATATCAATTCATATGAGTAAAGGGAAAATAGATGAGGGGTTGGAAAACTGTTGGAAGTCAACAAAAGGGGGGGAATGGGAGGGGGTTAGAATTGGAAATTTAAAGGAATGTGAGTGTAAATGATATGATATGATATATTTCTAATCCAATAAAAATTTTTACAAAAAAAAAAAAGTCACAAAACCATAAAATCAATAATAATTTTTAAAAAGTCAATAAAATAGTCCAGGAGCAAGCTGTTTAAACAAATATTGGGAGTCCGTATATGGGTATAGCAGATGGCCGAGGGCAGCCCCAGAAAAAGTGGTGGTCTTAGATGGAAGAAGGAGGACACCTGCTGACACTCAGCCAAAGGCCCGGCAGAACATCTCTGTTTTACAGGCCCTGCGGAAATGTAACAGGGCCCGCAGGTCCCAGATCTCCAGCAGGAGAGCATTCCACCAGGCCAGGGCCAGGGCAGAAAAAGCCCTGGCCCAGGTTGAGGCCAGATGGATGTCATTTGGGCCAGGGACCACCAGGAGTTGCTTGTCTGCAGAGCGCAACACCCTGCAGGGGACATAATGGAAGAGGCGGTCCCGCAGGTATGTATGTCCCAGCCCATGAAGGGCTTTAAACACCAAGGTTAACACCTTGAACCGGAGCCAGTGCAGCTGGCACAGCACAGGATGAATGTGCGCTCGGATTGGCGTTCCGGTAAGGATGCATGCTGCTGAATTCTGGACCAGCTATAACTTCCAGGTCAGGCCCAAGGGTAGCCCAGCATAGAGGAAGTTGCAGTAGTCTAGCCTGGAGGTGACCGTTGCATGGATTACTGTGGCCAGGTCCCGGGGTGAAAGATAGGGCGCCAGTTGGCCTTTCAAAGATGAAAAAGGTGGACCTGGCAACCGTCGTTACCTGGGCCTCCATTG
Organism: Eublepharis macularius; assembly: GCF_028583425.1. NCBI lineage: Eukaryota > Metazoa > Chordata > Lepidosauria > Squamata > Eublepharidae > Eublepharis > Eublepharis macularius. The sequence goes on from NC_072797.1 coordinate 75,127,882, forward strand.
AAAGTGTGGCATCCAAGGTCACACCCAGGCTCCTCAGTGTCGGCAAAAGTTTCAATTGTACCCTGTTGAGGGCTGGGAGCCGGGTCCCCAGCTCGATAGCCCCACAACCCAGACACAGAACCTCCGTCTTCAGGGGATTCAATTTCAGGGGACTCTGATGTAACCATACCGTCACAGCCTCAAGACCCTTGGCCAAGGAATCCAGAGCGAGATCAGACTGGCCATCCATTAACAGATAGAACTGAGTGTCATCTGTATACTGGTGACAACCCAGCCCAAAGCTGCGGGCTAACCGGGCAAGGGGGTGCATATAGATGTTAAATAGCATCGGGGAAAGAATCACTCCCTGAAGGACACCACATACCAAAGAATGACAAGATCTAAAAGTATCAGCAGTGCCGACCCGCCCTGGTCCAGATGTCGCCACAGATCATCTGTGAGGGCGACCAGAGCCATCTCTGTACCACAGCCAGGCTTGAAGCCTGACTGGAATGGATCCATGATATAGGCATCATCCAGGTATACCTGTAGCTGTTCCGCTACTGCCCTGTCAATTACCTTACCCAGGAATGGAAGATTTGAAACTGGGTGGTAATTGGCTGAATCAACAGGATCCAGTTATGGTTTCTTTAATAAGGGCCGCACCACTGCCTCATGCAGTGAGTCTGGAAAAAACCCAGAACTCAGAGAAAGATTAATGATGTCAGCTAATAGTGCCCGAATCCCATCACAGCCAGTTTTCACAGCCATGATGGGCATGGGTCCAGTGGGCATGTGGTAGGTTTCACAGCATGCAGGGCTCTGCCTACCTCCTCCTGGGAGAGTGGCCTGAATTGATCTAATAATAACCTGTAGATGACCAAGGGGCCCCCAGTTCACATACTGCATCGACCATGGTGGACAGGTCCCAGTGGAGTGACAAGTTCTTATCTGCAAAATAGTCTCCAAAAACCTCACAGCTTATTACCGAATTTACATTTTTTTTTTGTACCATGTGTGAGGGACATTAAAGACCAAACCACTCTGGAAAGTTGTGCTGGGCGAGAACTAGTGGACGCAATATAAGCTGTATAGTATTCTCTCTTTGTATCTTTCACTGCCATCTCATAGGCCTTCATAAACGTCCTATAAGATGTTTTTGTCACTTTGTCACAGAGTCGCCGCCACATTCGCTCTAGCCATCTCAGCTTCCATTTCATTTGTTGTAACTCATCAGTATATCAAGGAGCTACTCTAGTTCAGGGGCAGAGAGGGCAACAGGGAGCGATCTCGTCGATAGCTTCAGAGAGACGGGCTTTCCAGTCCTCTATCAGCTCATCTAATGAGCCACAAGAGGGCATTGGATCCCACAGAGCGTTCTGGAATTCACTTGGATCCATTTGACTCCGCTGGCGAACATAAATCAGCTCATCGCCCAAGCGGGGGTGGGGGTCACGGTGCCCAGACAAGCCCTCAGGACGAGTTGGTCTGACCATGGCACTACTATAGGTTCATCCAGATCCACCTGTATCCCCACCCCAAAGATCAAATCCAGTGTGTGTCCTGCTTGATGTGTGGGCATTGATACAAACTGGGAGAGTCCTAATGCCGCCATGGAGGCTATCAGGTCCATGGCCCATGAAGAGGTAGCATCATTGGCATGGACACTGAAGTCCCCCAAGACCAAAAGCCTGGAGTACTCCAAGGCCTAGCCAGCTGCCGCCTCCAACAGGCCAGGCAAAGCATCTGCTGGTGCGCTGGGCGATTGGTACACCAGACAGATGGCTATAATCTCCTCGGCATCCCACACCAGGCCCACACAATCAATGCCGGCAATCTTTGGCATGGGGAGTGGCCTGATGGAGAAAGACTCTCGATTGAGCACCGCCACCCCACCACCCAGCCACTGTCCCGTGACTGGTGAACGATTAAGAAACCTGGGGCGGGGGCAGCTCTTTCAGACTGACAGTTTCACCTTCCCGTACCCAGGTCAGCTTGTTGCCCAAGCGGGGGGGGGGGGTCATGGTGCCCAGACAAGCCCTCAGGACGAGGTGGTCTGACCATGGCACTACTATAGGTTCATCCAGATCCACCTGCATCCCCACCCCAAAGATCAAATCCAGCATGTGTCCTGCTCGATGTGTGGGCATCAATACAAACTGTGAGAGTCCTAATGCCACCATGGAGACTATCAGGTCCATTGTCTCTTGTAGCTGGCAATGGCTTTCCAGAATCTCAGGTAGTGGTCTCTCATAGAACCTACTGCCTCTTCCTTTTAACTGGAGATGTCAGTCACTGAACCTGGGTTTTTCTGCATGTAAAGCAGATGCTGTACATTGAGCCATGTGGAGTGTGCCTTCTGCACAGCAAATTTGGAACTCAGCAAGACTCCAAGCCTTTGCCTCCAATACTCTGGAATAGCTTACCTGAAGAGGTCTGAAAAGCCTCCACACTTCCTCTTTACTGTCCTTCAAACAACAATATAAACCCATGCTCTTTTGAGGGCTTTTAGACGTTAAGTTTTTGGATTTGGTATTTCTCTAGATGCTTTGTGTATCTGTTATTTTTTTCATGGAAATGTTATTAGTTGTTTGTACTGAGATTTTATTGCATCATCAGACAAATTTATTTTTTAATTTGCTGATTGTCAGCCACTTCAAGTGAAGGAAAAGAAAGGTATAAATCTTTTAAAAACTTAAATGAATTCTTTTTCTGGTGCAGGAAAATAACATGTTGCAGTGACTTTCACACTGTGAAGGTAATATCAGGCAACCAGCTACATCAAGACACAGGTTCTATTACCTATTAATATCCAGCTGTACTGTATATATGAGTCATGACTCAGACCATGAACCTGAGACATACTCAGGGATACGTTAATTGCAGCCATTTATACAAATCCAGACTCAAAAAGTCATTTTAAAACTGCTGTTTGGTGCAGTAATAGATGCTGTACCTGCCTATTTCCTCCTGCAGAGCTAATAGCAGCCTCAGAAAAGGAGAGCAATCTGGTCTGAAAAAAAAGTGTGGAACAAAGTCTGAAACAACTTCTCCATTGCTGCTTCTCTGTTCAAATTAGCAGCTCAACACGGACGAAGGAAAAGAAAGGAAAGGAAAGGAAAAATAGGATCCAGTTCTCTGATATCCTGTATTACATCCATTTTAACTCTGTTTTAACACTGACTTGGTGGGTGATAGATTTCATTGCAGGCTCTCTGAGCTATCATTCACTAATCTGAATTCTTCAAGCCTCCAAATTGAGTTGAGGGCCTAGCTACATATTACACTTGCCAAGGGAGAAATTGGCCCGTTGACAGTCCTGAATGCTGCCCCTTCAGCATAAGAAAGCTGGAGGGGAAAGAAATTACACATAGCGAAGAAGAAGCCACAGTAAAGACTGAACCTTTCCCTCTCTCTTCCTCCCCCCCTCCTCCTCTTCTACCTAATCCAGAAGAGCTCGATTGAAGATTTCCAAATTATGTTCATGCTCTACTATTTTGTGATATGGGACAAAAGGCTATTCCTGCTTGCCTTAAAAGGAGCAATCTTTTTGCTTACATTCTCCCAATGCAAGTGCTGCAGAACGAAATGGAGATTGATACTACATTCCCACCGCCTTTTGCCTGATGGGAAGATAAGCAATTTTTTGAGGTTTATAAGGTAGGCTGCTATGGAGTAATGAGGAACAAATGTCTGGGATCTGTGGGGGATTGAGAGATCTCTGTCTTTTGGTGCTACACCTCTGAAGATGCCAGCCACAGCTGCTGGCGAAACGTCAGGAACTACAATGCCAAGACTACGGCAATACAGCCCGGAAAACCCACAACAACCATCGTTCTCCGGCCGTGAAAGCCTTCGACAATACATATTTATTATTTATTAGGAAGATTTTTCTCTTCATTTTCTAGGTTCTTGATTAACCCTCACTAAGCTGTAAAATGTGTCATACAAACTGGGATCCAGTTTGGTGTAGTGATTAAAAGTGCAGGACTCTAATCTGGAGAACCAGATTTGATTCCCCACTCCTCCACTTTAAGCCAGCTGGGTCAGTCACAGCTTCTAGGAGCTCTCTCAACCCCACCAGCTGGGTGTTTGTTGTTGTGGAGATAATAATAGCATACTTTGTAAACCACTCTGAGTGGGTGTTAAGTCCTCATGAAGGGTGGTATATAAATCAAATGCTGTTGTTGTTGCTATTATTATACACAAGAAACCCACCTCCAAGCTTGAAAAAAGCCCAGCAAATTATGAGTGACAATGCTTGCAAAGAGAAGTCTTTTTTAAATTGGCTCATAATTTGTAATTCCCAGGCCTTGTTTGTGAGTTCCAACCACTTCCATCCCTTTAGTTTCTCCAACATCCCCCACTACACCAGCTGCCTCCTGTGGAACTTTAACTTTTTTTTATTTTTCCCACAACCACACCATCTAGTACCCCTCAACTTCATTCATGACTAGGGATGTGCGTTTCGGCATTCAGAATGCCGAAAGAATGCCGAAACAAAAGTGTTTCGGCTTCTTTCGGGGAATGCCGAAACGTTTCGGGGAATGCCGAAACGTTTCGGGTAGCCGAAAGAAAAAAGCCGAAACGTTTCGGGATTCTTTCGGCTTTCTTTCGGCTTTTCTATGGGAAAATGCCTCCGTCTTCCAGGACGCCTGGAGGAGGCATTTTCCCACCGAATAAGCCCAAAATTGGTGGGGACCTTCCTCTAACCCTTCTCTAACAACCACCCAAGTTTCAGACAGATTGGACTTTGGGGGGGCCATGTTATGGCCCCCCAAAGCAGGTCCCCCCATCCTCCCATAAGAAAGCAAAGGAGCAGCATATTGTTAGCATGCTGCTGCTGATCTTTCTTCATTATTTCCTATGGGGAAAAAATGAAGAGGCAGGCTTCCTTTGCCAGGGGTGGCATTTTGCATGCAAAATGCCCCCCAGCCCTCAGGGGCCCTTCTCCCACCCCTCCTCCCACCCCCCACCAAGGCTCAGCCTGCTCCCACTTGGGGGGGCCATTTCATGGCCTCCCCAAGTAGGTGCTCTAATCTCTACCACTGACAGCTGGGGGAGGCTTGTGTTGCCAGGGGTGGCATTTTGCATGCAAAATGCCCCCCAACCCTCTGGGGCCCTTCTCCCACCCCTCCTCCCACCCCCCACCAAGGCTCAGCCTGCTCCCACTTGGGGGGGGCATTTCATGGCCTCCCCAAGTAGGTGCTCTGCTCTCATCTCTACCACTGACAGCTGGGGGAGGCTTGTGTTGCCAGGGGTGGCATTTTGCATGCAAAATGCCCCCCAGCCCTCTGGGGCCCTTCTCCCACCCTTCCTCCCACCCCCCCCACCAAGGCTCAGACTGCTCCCACTTGAGGGGGCCATTTCATGGCATCCCCAAGTAGGTCCTCTCAGCCCCTAAAGTCCACCCCTTACAGCCCCACACAAACCCAATTTCCCCCAGCTGCCACACACAGACCCAAATCCCCACATTAGCCCCTCACAGACCCAAATCCACCCCCACCTGCCCCACACCCATAACCCCAGGAACAGGCTGGCAAAGGCCAGCCCTCTCCCTTTGTTCCCTATGCTGGGAACTTCTAAACTCTCTTTCCCTGGGCAATTCTGCACAGCCCAGGGGTGCCACAATGGTGGGCACACTTCTGAGTGCCAGCTGGTCCCTGTGAAAGAGCACCTGAACCACAGACACCCTCCCTCAAATTCCCCCACCACCTACAGAGATGGCTGGCCAGCCAGCCCCATTGTTCCCTATGATGGGAACCAACTGCACAACAAAGAATAAAACAAGAACAACACAAAATAAAGTTTTAAAAAAATTATATTCTCCCTTCCAAAGTACAAGTAGGCAAAGCATTATGACACATTACACCAGCAGCCCCCCACACAGAAAAATTAAAACAAAACTCACTTAACATCAGAGAATCACAAAGCATGATTCCTGTCAAAAACACTTTATTTCTTGAACAGCTTTAGGTTACACAGCAGGGGGGAACACCAAAGGGCATGGCAGCACTATCTTACACAAAAATAACACAACTCACTTAACATCAGAGAATCACAAAGCACAATTCCTGTTAAAAACACTTTATTTCTTGAACAGCTTTAGGTTACACAGCAGGGGGGAACACCAAAGGGCATGGCAGCAGTATCTTACACAAAAATAACACAACTCACTTAACATCAGAGAATCACAAAAACACAATTCCTGGCAATAACACTTTATTTCTTGAACAGCTTTAGGTTACACAGTAGGAGGGCACAACAGGGCATGATAGCAATGTACTACAAAAAATAATACAACCCACTTCACCGTTTTTGCCAGGAATTGTGTTTGTGTGATTCTCTGATGTTAAGTGAGAATATAATTTTTTTAAAACTTTATTTTGTGTTGTTCTTGTTTTATTCTTTGTTGTGCAGTTGGTTCCCATCATAGGGAACAATGGGGCTGGCTGGCCAGCCATCTCTGTAGGTGGTGGGGGAATTTGAGGGAGGGTGTCTGTGGTTCAGGTGCTCTTTCACAGGGACCAGCTGGCACTCAGAAGTGTGCCCACCATTGTAGCACCCCTGGGCTGTGCAGAATTGCCCAGGGAAAGAGAGTTTAGAAGTTCCCAGCATAGGGAACAAAGGGAGAGGGCTGGCCTTTGCCAGCCTGTTCCTGGGGTTATGGGTGTGGGGCAGGTGGGGGTGGATTTGGGTCTGTGAGGGGCTAATGTGGGGATTTGGGTCTGTGTGTGGCAGCTGGGGGGGAATTGGGTTTGTGTGGGGCTGTAAGGGGTGGACTTTAGGGGCTGAGAGGACCTACTTGGGGATGCCATGAAATGGCCCCCCCAAGTGGGAGCAGTCTGAGCCTTGGTGGGGGGTGGGAGGAAGGGTGGGAGAAGGGCCCCAGAGGGCTGGGGGGCATTTTGCATGCAAAATGCCACCCCTGGCAACACAAGCCTCCCCCAGCTGTCAGTGGTAGAGATGAGAGCAGAGCACCTACTTGGGGAGGCCATGAAATGCCCCCCCAAGTGGGAGCAGGCTGAGCCTTGGTGGGGGGTGGGAGGAGGGGTGGGAGAAGGGCCCCAGAGGGTTGGGGGGCATTTTGCATGCAAAATGCCACCCCTGGCAACACAAGCCTCCCCCAGCTGTCAGTGGTAGAGATTAGAGCACCTACTTGGGGAGGCCATGAAATGGCCCCCCCAAGTGGGAGCAGGCTGAGCCTTGGTGGGGGGTGGGAGGAGGGGTGGGAGAAGGGCCCCTGAGGGCTGGGGGGCATTTTGCATGCAAAATGCCACCCCTGGCAAAGGAAGCCTGCCTCTTCATTTTTTCCCCATAGGAAATAATGAAGAAAGATCAGCAGCAGCATGCTAACAATATGCTGCTCCTTTGCTTTCTTATGGGAGGATGGGGGGACCTGCTTTGGGGGGCCATAACATGGCCCCCCAAAGTCCAATCTGTCTGAAACTTGGGTGGTTGTTAGAGAAGGGTTAGAGGAAGGTCCCCACCAATTTTGGGCTTATTCGGTGGGAAAATGCCTCCTCCAGGCGTCCTGGAAGACGGAGGCATTTTCCCATAGAAAAAAGCCGAAAGAATGCCGAAATAATGCCGAAAGAATCCCGAAAGCCGAAAGCCGAAAGAGATTCTTGTTTCGGCTTTCGGCTTTAACGATAGAGAATCTTCTTTCGGCTTTCTACTTTCGGCTATAGCCGAAAATTTTTGGCTTGCACACCCCTATTCATGACTTTAGCAGGTGGGCAAATGTCAGTGGCCAGTTAGCCAACTAGCCAATGGGCATGCTAAGAGCCTCTTCTTGCTTCTGACTGGCTATTCTCATTCTACCCCTTTCCCTTTCTTAGTCCCTAAGATGCTATTTCAGCAACATTTCAGGATCTGAATTGCAGCCTGTGAAATGTAGCTTCCATGAATCATAAAGATGACAGAATGCCTGTCATTCTCCTTAGCAATGAAGGTGCTCTTTACAAATCACCAGATTTCATATTTCATGCCCATATAATGTGAGTTCTGGCAACTTTCCTAAAGCTGTGTTTGGACTATATCACTTCAGGTGGGTACACATCTGAATGAATCATTCAAGCACATGACTGAATGCACACAAACAAAAATACCCCCATATAGAAAACACTATTAGAGGGACATTGATGCAGGTGGAACCTTCCCTGATATACTTGTTTTCTATGTACAGGGGTATTTCTTTCAAAAGCACTGAGCCTGCTGTCTAAGACAGTGGCTGTTTCCACACTACTCACCTTCAATCAGAACGCTGCGGAGCGTTGCGAAAAAAAGTGGAAGAGAGTGTTTTCTTGCGCGAGTTTTGCACAATGTTGCACAAAACTCATGCGAGAAAATGCTATCTTCTGCATTTTTTTCGCAATGTTCCGCGGTATTCTGATTGAAGGTAAATAGTGTGGAAATGGCCAATGTACCGAGACACAGATTTATCACCTCACTGAAAGCTCTCTAGCTGAAACATTGTTGATTAAGGTTGGAGTATGTTTTGATACTAACTGATGTTTTCCATAACCATTTCTAGGTCACTCCTCACCCACAACATAAGGTTTCCATTCTCCTTTGTTGAGGAACTGTTATTGGCCTTCAATGAGTTGCTACAAGGACAACAACAACAACAAAAACCCTGGCAGAAGACTAAGAAGAGTGATATCAGTGACTGATAATTTCAATAGCCATAATAGCAATTGCATCATTCTTCTTTTTTATGCTGACCTCATGGGTTCAACTCATGGAATTTGATAATATGCCATGCTCTATGGATTAATAGGTAAACACAACATCCTTGGCCCTTTTCACACTACTTGCGTGCCTCTGGAACATTGCGAAATATAGCGCAAGAGACGCAGAAGATCATGTCTTCTTGCATGAGTTTTGCGAGATGTTGTGCGAGTTTTGCACGACCTCGTGCAAAACTCTCGTGAGAAGATGCGATCTTCCACGTTTCTTGTGCTACATTTCGTGATGTTCCGGAGGCACATAAGTAGTGTCAAAAGGGCCCTTGATTTATGTAAAGATTTTCATGCAATGATTTTGTAAGTGCAAAAGAAAAGAGTTTGCCATTGCAGCAGTCATTGTTGCAGACTAGCCAGGACTGTGTACATCTTCATTCTGACACAACCTTTTGTGTTTAAATAATACCGCGGGAATTTGCCAGTCATTGATTTACAACAGTTTGGTAAGAGCCAGTTTGGTGTAGTGGTTAAAAGCATGGGACTCTTATCTGGAGAACCGGGTTTGATTCCCCACTCCTCCACTTGAAGCCAACTGGGTGACCTTAGGTCAGTCACAGCTTCTAGGAGCTTTCTCAGCCCCACCCACCTCACACGGTGTTTGTTGTAGGAATAATAATAACATACATTGTAAACTGCCCCGAGTAGGCATTAAGTTGTCCTGAAAGGTGGTATATAAATCAAATGTTGATGTTGTTATAACAGGTCTTTACTGAAATGTTTTGGAACGCTTTATAACCTTAAATTAACAGGTTTTTCATCTTCATGCAATCAATTTTCTACTTCATTTCTGTTTTCATTGCCAATTGCTGTTGTAATGGGGCCAGTGTTGCTGGACTAACTGAACCTCCTGATTTAGATGGCTGGCTTGAGTTCTGGTTTCAAAGCTGAATAAGCTTCTCAATTTTCTTTTCATGAAAGATGAGAAATGAGCCACCATTATAGTATGTGTGCTTGCATGTAAATGTGAGAGAGCCATGTTGTTCCAAAAGAGAGAGTTCATTTCTCAACAGATTTTTTGGAATCAATCAGAGATTTTCACTCTTGGGATACTTTGAATGGTAAGTAATGTTGTAGTTCCAGTTTTGTGCATCTTCTGTAATGTTTGAAAAGAAACTCATGTAATTCCTTTATGGAGAAGTTATCCTTTTGACTTATCTCCAGAACTGGGAAAATGTGAAGCCCTTTTGGGGATGTTATAGAAGAAGTAGGGAAATAAGGATAAAGACTGACATTGGCTCTTATTTCCCTATCTATTTTTTATTCCACCCTTCCTCCAAGGAATTCACACAGCAGTATGTATAACTTTTTCCTTCTTCATTTTATTTTTATAGTAATGCTGTGATACGTATTAGACTGAAGAATAGTGGTTGGTCAAGGCCCTTCACCAAGTTTCAAGGCTGCTTAAGTATCTGAACATGAGTCTCCCAGATTCTAGCCTGACACTCTAACCATTATATCACTTTGGGTATCTTCCCTGCTTGTGTCAATGGATTCTTAATACAGTTTGACATTGTGTTTCACTACTTACAATTATATATACTGCTGTATCCTTGTTTCCAGTAGCCTTAGAGTCACTTGCACATAGACCTCAACCTGTCATTTTAGTCACAAAGAAATCTGAGAATCTTCCAGCTTGATTATTTAAGTTGATGCAAATTATCAGGCAGGCTCTTTAAAAGCATATTTAATTGTCACTGGCACAGCTTCCTGTCCATTATTAAACCATTAACTGCAGCCTTTCCCAGCTTGTCATCTGCAATACAGGTTCTCTTCAGGTGAGTCGTAATGAAGATTCATGCTGGGAGATTCCCCCATCAGTTTCACAGTGATGGGCACCAATGACCATTATTTTTCAATTAGGCAAATACTTTCTCTTGCGACAAGTGCAGTTACTGCTATATCTTTCCCGCCATTACATTGCTACGTTCTTCTTTCCTTCATTTATTTTATACTTTTTACTTTTATCATCTCAAGAAAAATTAATGCCCATTTACTCTCAATACTCAGTGGGAAAAATGTGTGTGCTTGCATTCTATAGAGGGAAGGATAGATGATTGTATATCATTACACATTACCAGGTAGCAATAAAATCAGGCCCATTTGCTAAAATGGTTGAATCATTTTTTGTACTTTAAGACTTATCTAGCCAGAAACGAATACAACATTAGAGTTGTATTCCTTTTTGTCTGTGCAAACCTCTAAGATCATTACATGCATTACATCATCAAATATGTACCTCAAAGGAACATGGTTAAGATTAAATGAGTTTTACAGCAGAAAACCATAGAACTCCCAAATGAGATAGATTGAAATACTTCCCAAATATGGTTGTTGGACTCTATAACTGTTCAGGGTAATATCAACAAAATATCAACTCTCAAATCCTATTTCATTCCCCTAATCTTGGATGTTTTATTTTTTTATCTTGGATATGTTTTTTCCCCTTTCAAGGGAAATAAAGGAAAAACCAACTGAAAAGACAGCTAGTTACAGGTTGAAAAATATATAGGGATACACTGATGTCAAATTGTGTGTAATTTCTTAACAGTTTCTGAAATGAACTGTACACTTGAACATACCCAATTCACATAGACATAACTCGTTATTATCACTTAGTTTCTGAAATGAATGGCCTAGTTGGATGTTAAGAAATCTGGGAGGGATGATTTAAGATTACTCGTGACGGGCCCCAGTTGCCCAGCACAACCACAATTCTTTTAAAACGTACAGTAAAAACAGAGGAGCAGCAAGAAGACATGGCAGTGCCATACTGAGAGGGAGGGAAGGAGAAGAATATTTTCCATCTCAATGATGTTTGGTACAGTCTGGAAGGAACACTGGGCCCTTTCAAGGGCTGGGCATGACAGGCCCCAGTGTAGCTTTCATGGCCCAGTTTGGGACACAATCCATGCAAGGGTAAAAAGGCACAGAGTGGTAACTAGATATGGGCATGAACCAAAAAAATTTAACAAACCAGTGGTTCGTGGTTCAGTGCCAACGACGATCCCGAGGTCAGGAACCACAATGAACATGTTCCGTTGCTGAACTGCTTCACGGTTCACGGTTCATTGGGCGCAGAACAGCCTCCGTGGCACTTAGAGAGCCCATATTCCCGGGGAGTCTTTTGCAGGCTCTCCTACAGCCACTACCCAAGTTTGGACAAGATCACAAAAGGGATCTTGGAGTTATACCCCCTCCAATCCAAGGCCCCCGGGAAACTCCCACTCAACACAATTAGAACCACCAGTTGACGTTGGCCCAGTGTACAGAAAGAGGGTGTTGATGGCAGCCACCGGGCCTGGCGACCATGGGGAGGCAGCAATGAGCCACCTCCCCTTCAGTGGGTGAGGGGTCTGGCCGCTCACCGGCGGCACCCCCCATGTGCCTGCCCGCCAGGGCAAAGAGGAGCGCGCTGGCATTCCCGGTGTGGGTGGGAGAGGACATGTCATTCGGACGGGGGCCTGATCCCCCAGCAAGCGGGGGTCCTCACCCAAGGGTCACACTGAGGAACAATGCAGTAGCAGCCGACAGCACCCACCTTCCTGCCTTGCCGGAAAGGACAGGAGGGACAGGAGATGTCATTTGGAGGGATCGGAGTGCTCCAAAGAGGGATAGGTCGAAAGAGGGTCTGTGAAGTCAGAAGATCCCAACAGCCGCGAGGCCTCCTCCAAGGATCCCTCTGAGGAACTCTGAGGCAGCAGCCAGCATCAACCACCTTCTTGCCTTTGCAGAAAGATGGAATAGGACAGGATCGGAGAGGTCGTTGGGAGGGGACTGAGTGTTCCGGAGAGAGCAAGGTGAGAAGAGGGACCGTGTACTTGTGTGGGAGAGGAGGGCCGAGCCCGAGGCTTCCTGGCCGCATTGTGCAGCAGGACCGGGACGGAGGGACCCCACACCCACCCTGAAGGAGTGTGCAGACTGCTGTGGTAGAGGCTTGTCCACTCCCCCTGTGTCACAGTGGAGGCTGTCGCCAGCATCACTCACCATGGGTCCCATTCCCCCAATGCACAGAGAGGACAGCAGGTTCACATGGATAGGGGTGCACCATGCAGCTCAAACCTGTCAAGCTCAGCAAAAGCTTCTGAGCTGCCCCCGGGGTCCAAAGCAGTGGCAGAAGACAGCACCCAACTTCCTGCCTTCGTGGAAAGGGTGGGAGGGACCCATTCCCCCCTGCTCAGAGGGGACACTAGGTGCCATGGAAGGGGGGGTACTGTACGGTGCCACTCTCATATCGGCAACTGCAGCAGAGCTGTTCCTCATGCCCAAAAGCAGCAGCAGCAGACCTCAACCACCTTCCTGCCTTCGCGGAAAGGATGAGATGGGAAAGACAGGAGAGGTTGGGAGGCATCTGAGCAGATCCAGAGAGGGAGAGATGTGAAGAGGGAATGGGAACTTGTCTGGGAGAGGAGGGCAAAGGGTCACCAGCCATGGAAGCAGCCCCGAGAACTGAGGGAGGCTTGAGCCCGCTGTGGATGAGCTGGGCCGGCTACAACCCCAGGATGGCTCAGAGCCCGGGTAGGTCCAGGTCCACGGGAGGGTGCCCCAGTAGGTTGAGGTTCACCTTGATGAACGTCAACAAGTCCACCAGGTCCAGGTGCAGACATGCGCGGCGGGGACGGAGGAGGTCTCCCAGGTAGGAGAACACCCACTCGCTCTGCAAGCTGTTGGGAGAGCAGGACAGGATGTTGGTGGCGATGATGGACAGGTCCGGCCCTCAGTCAGATTTCCTCGCCCAATACTGCAACGGGTTGGCATGGGGGGCTTGGGGGGCTCAGCAAGGTACTCGCTCACCATGGCCCCTACCAGGTCCTTCTCTGAGAGGAACGCACCCGCCGTGCAGTGGCCAACCACGCAGCCCACCGACAAGGCCCATAGGTCAAATGTGGCCATTGGGGTGGCTCTTCCCTGGCGTAGCTCTCTTCCCATCTCCTCCCCCTCCCCCCCTCCTCCTCCACTGCCTGCCCCTCGCCACTGCCTGGTTCCTTCTCTCCTACCCTCTGTCTCTGGAAATGGAGTCTCTGGAACAGCTCATGGGAAGAGTTTATGCTGCGGGAGAAGTGGGAAGCAATGTGACGGCAGCTGTCCAGAAGATTGCGCGTCCGTAAGGTTCCCTCTTCCCAGCTGTCCCTCGGCTTGCTTCCCAGCCCGAGCATGTCCCACATCACAAGGTGCAGCTTGTGCGCCATGCACACCAGGCCCAGGAGGGTTGTCTCTTTCAGGGTTGCCAACCTGTTGGCTCCCGCATCCGTCACCATGAAGCCCCAGACAAACCCTTCCACCCCAGACGTCCATTCCTTCAGAGCCGCCTTGATGGTGGCGGCAATGTTCTTCCCTGTGTGGACCTCGTCCATCCCCCTGGCCTGAAGAAGAACCGCCCTGTAGCCTGGGGTCAAGCTGGGCACCTTTTTACGGCTGACAGATCTTGGTCTGGGGAGGCGGAGGTCCTCTGGTTGCCACCAGTGGGCGGTGATGGCAAGGTACCCGTGATGGCAGCCACTCCACAAGTCAGCCGTGAAGTGCACTGTTCTGCCTTGAGAGGCCGACAGATCTCTGTGCACCATGTCTTGCAATACCTCGTACAGGGCGGTCACGACTCGATGCCCAATGGTGCACTGTGACAGCATGGAGAACCATGGGGAAAGTGCTGGAGCAGCAGTTGGAAGCCCACGCCCTTCACAACCGATAGGGGGAAGCCTTGCAGGGCAATCATCTGTGCCACCACATGAACGCCTGCCTCCTGAGTCCTTGACCTCACCCTTTTCAGCGGAGCCACCCCCGACCCCAATGGAACAACTTCCCCCAGGGTGGCCTGCCTGAATTTACCATGATTAAACTGTTCATTCACACTTAAGCTGAACAGCTCATCATATTTCTTTAACTTGATGTTTTCTTTGAACAAAAACATCAATCAGAATGTGCATGTGTAAATTATTTCTGATTTGAACTGTTTGCCTCTGTATTAACTAACAGTGGATTCATGCAGGTATGATGGTCCAAGCAGTGAAAAAAACTGATGCAGCTTCAAGAAGCATCTTTTGTTAGTCAGAGTTAATAACAAACATTTGGCAAATGGAGGGTGGACCGAAAGAGCTACAATTTTCATCAGTCAGTGAGAAAATGCCAATGAAATTATCGTGATCTAAAGATTTCACCCACTTTTGTCATTAACAGATACCCACCAGTTTGGTTCATATTGTGTTCACCAATTATGAACAGGGAGCTGAGTTTTCAACTATCAGTTCATCAATCCATTCATGGCTATTTGTCAGGTTGCTGCACTATATTCCTTCTCAACCATGCAGTACAAGGCATTTGGCTTTTCAGAAATATGATGAGCAAATTCCTGGAACCTCCCACGCCCATGGGCATGGTTTGAGAGTTTGTTCCTCATTTCAAACGGTGACGCTCCCTTTTCATCTGGGAGGTTCCAGGAATTTGCTTGTTCGACATAAGATTTTACATAGGAATCTACAATAGACTCTGTTTGTGTTTATGCCCGATGGTTGGATGTACAATTGTGAAGGTTTTCCCTGTACAGTTTGTTATGGATATGGAATGAGATAATGTGAATGAAATTGATATATGTATGAATTACTACTATTTATAGCACTTATACTTTGAATACAATTTTGTAAATTCTTTGATTAGTTTTATGTGTGCTTCCCGTGGGCTTGTTCCCTCTCTGTCCACTTGTACATACGGGGGCAGCCAGCTGCTTTTTTCAGATATGTCTAAATCAGCAGCAACTTGGCACAATGGACAGATTTTCAAAAACCTGATGCATACAGATTAAGCATTCATCAGCTGTTCAGTAGGACTTGAACAAGCTTTGTAACTGGCTCACACCTTAGAGTGTGGTATGTTCGACTGTCAAATGTGTTCATGATGTAATTCACATCATCCCAAATCACAACAGGCAACTAAACCACAAGCTGAATGAGTGAACAATCAAGCATACATCATAGCACAACACAGACAGCTGAACCGAATCTTTACTACCCTAAAAACTGAGCAAGCTTTGAAGATATTTTGGGCGGTTTTAGGTTTAGATGAAGTATGAAGAGCAAGAAGTACATGAAATATGAAGGGCAACTAAAACTGTGGCCCTATTTGAATATGTAAAGAAAAATTATAGCTAGACACAAAATGTTCTAAAACAAGTTAGAGAAACAGTGTAATGGTAGGACCTGCTTATGTATCCGTGATCCCCCTCCCAAGTACTACACAGGTAATCCCAGGGCTATGATCTAGTGCTGTGCCATGATCATTGTAGAAGCATGATAGAAAGCTAGGTTTTCTATAATGCAAACCATCAACGGGAGAAGAAGGTAGCAAAACTGAGGCAAAAAGAGTATGGAATTTGATTAACATGAAACAAAGAGTGGCAAAGGGAAAATGTAGTTGAAATAGCCTTTAAAAGTATGACATCCCTTCCACAGCTTCACCAGACATGAAGATTCACACCCTTTCTGGATTAAAGAGCTTCAATGCCTCTGGCAAAAAAGAACTGCTGTTGTACTTCACAGTCATCCTTTTCTTCATAGAGGAAACTTCGTAGCTTCTCTCATAAATATGCAAATCCATCTGCAAAGTTCATGTCTCTGAGATATGACAGAGCTCATACCTTCACATATATTATTATACCACAGATATTTCTGTAATATTTAGATTGGGAAGAAAAGCCCACACTGATCAGAAACTTCAGATATCTCCACTCTGTTTTATATGTAACAGGTTGGCTGACCCTCAAAGGCTCACACCAAATTAAAATATAAGAGATTAGCTATGAAACAGGCAGAGGAGAATTGGGGAAGATCCTGCTAGGTAGCTGGCTAGAAGCAGCTGAATAATGTCTTGCTCATTTTCTTGTCATGTTTTTTAACTGAGTACTGGTCATTTCCAGAGATGTAAACTCTTGGATGTTAACAAAGGGTACTTGGGCCCTTACAGTTAACATGGTACTTTCCTAATTATTCAAATCAATGGCCCCAGCACCTAGAGTTGCCAGTTTCCCTGGCAACCATTGGGAGTTCAGGAGGGCAGGAGGACCTTGGGAGTTGTAGTGTCCTCACTTGCATCTCTGTGCCCTGCCACAATGATGTCTCTTCTAAATGTGACATCATTACATGGAGTGGTTTGCTTCACGTCAGGGCCAATTCCTTAAGAATCAGCAACAAATGCTATATTTTTGACTGATTTTTAAGGAATCAACCCTGGTGCAAAGGGCTCACATGATCCCACCCCCCCCATGTGATAACCTCACTTCCAGAAGTGATGTCATCACAGGAGGCACATGGAGGCACAACTGCCCATTTGTCCAGGATGCCTGCTGGTGGCAGACAATCATTGGGCAGCTTGTCACCTCCTGCCAATCACCAGAGATCAGTGGGCACAGGAGCAAATTCCTCTATGATGGGAGTGTCTTCAGATACACTTCTTATGTGAAATCAAAAAGAGTCCAGTAGCACCTTTAAGACTAACCAATTTTATTTTAGCATAAGCTTTCGAGAATCAGGTTCTCTTCGTCAGATGCCTGATACAGACACCAGTCTCTGTATCAGGCATCTGATGAAGAGAACTTGATTCTCGAAAGCTTATGCTACAATAAAATTGGTTAGTCTTAAAGGTGCTACTGGACTCTTTTTGATTTTGCTACCACAGACTAACATGGCTAACTTCTCTACTTCTTATGTGCTGTAACTATATGCTTACTTTGATTCATCCTTGTATTTGTTGATAGTGATATCATTGGACCATTGAATCTTCCTACTGCTTTCTTTTTCTGTCTTTTTTTCTCCAAGAGTGACTGAGTATGAGATCCTCCTGTTGGTAGCTAAACAACATTGTAACAAATTCAGCCTCCCAACCATTCTTTATGCTTGCTTTCTGGCAGTTCAAGTAATGACTTAGTAGATGTATATGTCTGCCTGTACCACAGAGATTTATAGGGACTATTCTGAACTGTGAAGGTGAAAGGGATTGTTCCACAAGAAGAAGAAAAACAAAATCAAGGAACAAGCGAGGGCAAGATATTGTAAAGCAAACAATTTTTTAAAAGCCCTGACATTAATGTTCGTACTTTGTTACCCAGATGAATGTATCTGGATAGCTCATTATACAGACAGTTTCTTCAAGGGTGATAATTGTGTGATTGTTATACACTCACTTTTTTCCAGAAGATAGAATCAGTCCTGGAAACATCAGCCATATACTGATATGTAAATCTGAAGACATTTTATTGCATTACACAGAATAAAAGTGGATGTTGCAACAATGCTTGAGAAAGTTAATCATGAAATTAAATTTTCAGTGCACTCCATAATAAATGACAATCCGAAAACACATAGAACACCATTCTTATGACAACCTCATCACAAAAGTTACCAGATAATAAAACGTTCAAAAGATAAAATATTTGCTAATATTTGGAAAATACCATCTTGTCTTAGAAAACAGCTCATATAGTTCCAACATTGGGAAGAAGATTTTTTAAAATGCAGTGCATTTAAATTAAGCTTTAATGACAAGTTCAAATGCTGAATGTAGTTCAGACATTATTGGACTGGAGTGGGTGGTGCTTCTGTATGGCTTGTTTCTATATTGCTCCAGTACCATTTGATGTGAAGATTATGCAGAAAGGTCTCACAACTGCAGCATACCTTCCTGGGGGCTGATGATAGTGACATGGTAACTTTCCACATGATTCAGTAGTTTTATTATAGGCGTGTGTGAAACAGAAGTGACAACTAGGGGTGTGCAGAAAAAAACTTTTTTGGTATTATTCAGATCCAACTATCAGGAATAACATAAATATGCTCCACTTGCCCTGAGCCAGGGCACCCTGAGGAGTGGCCCCCTGGGTGCCATGGACTCATGTGATCAGCATAAGTGCTTTTTTGGGAGGGGGGATTGTTCAACAGCCCTATGGGGACAGAAGAGGAGCCTGAGCAGACTTGGCACAGGCGCACTTCTGTCTACTGCTTCCTATGGGGGGGGCTGTCAAATGGCAGCCAAGCTGGAGACTGCTGGTTGCCCACCAGCATTAAAAAAATCCTGTCTGCATTCATTATTATTTAATTTTCCTCCTCTTACAGTGGTTGATGATAAAAATTTTACCTTTCCACTGAGAACTTTGCTTTTGCCATCCTTGTTGTGGTCTATTGTTTCTTTTCACAGGAGAACTGCAACTCTGCTGTTATTCCCTATGGAGGACTTTGGAGGGAACAGAGTGGCTGTTTTTCAAACAAATGACACCAATATTTCAGGAGATCTAGTGCTGCCTGTCCAGTAACGAACCCCCCCCCCCTCAGGTTCAAGCAAATTGGACGAAGGGGTCCAGTTCTGCCAGCCCCTGAATAAGGTACCCCCAGCCATCATTCTTGTGAAGAAAAATGTGCTCTGCCCCCACAAAGGAGGGAGGGAAAGACCAAGAGCAAGTCATAAACACAGCTCTGTTGGACTCTGCACCTGGCTTGCCCTGGCTGGGAAACACCCTTCTCAGGCCACTGCCTGGGAAATTCAGAAAACCATAGAAAAACAAGATGCCTGGTGCTTCTAATAGCAATTACCTGAACACAGGGGTGGGTGGGTTGATGGAGCCTAAGAATCCTGGATTTGTATAACCATTCCAGAATATCATGGTTGCGATAATGGTAATTCTCATGTATATTTTCAGCTAGAAAATTATGGAATGTGCGTCCCTACTAAATACATGCTTCAGGCAACCAAAAGATGACTGTATAAGTGGAAATCACCAGGTGACTGATACAGGAGCCAAATAGATTAATTGGAAGCAGAAGATGGAGAAGCTCCATTCTCTCTGCTAAAACAAGACCAAGGGCTGATTGCAGTACAGATTATGAGTTGGTAACATCAAAAGTTAGAATAAAGCTGAAGATAAACACTAAAAGAATTATAGCGCCAAAATATAATCTCAATAATATTCATGAAGAATTTAAAGACCAGGTAAGGAAAAGGTTTGAAACTGAAAGATTTGAAATTGATCATGAGCCAGAAGAACTATGGGCTGAAACCAGAAATATTATCAAAGAAGAATGCAAAGACTATTCCTGTAGCCAAGAGAAAGGAGAAGCCTAAATGCATGATCAAGGAAACTCTTAAAATTGCTAATGATAGATGAAAAGCAAAAGGTGACAGAAATAGGGTCAAAATTCTAAATGCAGCTTTTCAGTGACTTGCCTGCAGAAAAAAAGATATCTATTATAATAACCAGTGCAAAGAAATGGAAGACAACAACAAAGAAGGAAGAACAAGAGATGTGTTCCAAAAGATCTGAGAAATCAAATGGAAATTCAAGCTACAGCTTGGGATGCTGAAAGATCAACATGGAAATACAGTATCTGATCAGGATACTGTAGGAAAGATGGAAGGAAAGGAAAGATGGAAACAATACACCGAAGAGAGATAGAAGGATAACAGTTACTTTCAATGAAGAATCCATTGATGAAGAACCAGAAATCCTAGAAAGTGAAGTAAAAGCTGCACTCAAAGCAATTGGGAGGGGAAAAAGCACCTTGAATAGATGGAATACCTATAGCGCTATTTCAAGCTACAGAAATGGAGTCCATCAGAATCTTAACAAGGATCTGTCAACAAATATGGAAAACAAAACAATGGCCCATGGACTGGAAACACTCAGTCTACATTCCAATTCTCCCAAAAGGGGATGTCAGAATGCAGTAACTATCAGACTATTTCATTAATTTCCCACGCAAACAAAGTGATGCTGAAAATTCTACAGCAAAGACTCTTACCATATATGGAACGAGAATGCGGCTCTCCCAGCCGCGGCATAATGCCGCTTGGGCTGGGAGCCGTCCTTTGCTGCCCCGCCTGGAGACGGAGACAGGCTCCCTTCCTGGGCATCCGGGGATTTGCTGGGGGGGGGGCGGAGCCAAGCGCCATTGTGCGATGGCTCCGCTCTCCCCGGCGGCAGTTGCAGTAGATTGCTCGAAGAGGCAGCAGTGTCTTCTCCTTTCCCCTTCTCTGAGCATCTGCTGCTTCCTCGGCCCTGGCCTCTGCCGCGGTGGCGGCCTTGTGAGGCATCCACAGGGCCTGAGGATGCGGGCCTCATCGGCTCGGTCATCGGCCTCTCATCGGCGTCGTTGGATGCCTGAGAGGGGCCGGAGGACGGCAGTGGGTGGGCCGCTTTTCTGGCGGCTCGCAGCCGCGGCCTCGTGGCAGCAGGGGCAGCGTTTGGTGTCCATCCTTTTGAAGCAGATGTCCCTGGTTCATCCAGCCCAGTGCAGCCTGAGTGATATTGTCAAATCCCCCCCCCCATTAATCCGGGGGTTGGGTGGTTGGCTTATACATTGGCCCTGGGTGGCCCGAGGAGTGGGGGTGTTTATTCAGTTCCCCCCCCCTCGTTATTCCGGAAAGCACACCATCCTGAGTTTACTTACCCCCCACCCTAGCTTACCCCTT
This sequence comes from Eublepharis macularius, assembly GCF_028583425.1. NCBI lineage: Eukaryota > Metazoa > Chordata > Lepidosauria > Squamata > Eublepharidae > Eublepharis > Eublepharis macularius. Next base: position 75,149,052 of record NC_072797.1, read on the forward strand.
ATATTACACTGAAAAGGGTTATAAAAGCGGAGTTGGGAAGGGGTGGCCAACAGTTCTGTTGGGTGGTCATCCTGTTGCTGGGCGTTGGCTAATTTACTCTGCCTGGTGGCCATTTTGTTAGTGGGGTGGCCTTCTTGTGCTGGGCCTATCGCCATCTAGTGGGGGCATAGCATAGCTGATCCTGCTGGCCTTGTTGCTGGGGGAGTTGGGCGCCACCTGGTGGTGGAGTTGATTATTGTCAGGGCTCTTGCACACTAGACAGCTTCTGCCTACCTTATGGGGGGGTGTTGTATTGGTTAAGTGGCTGGGCTGTGAACAGTTGATATTTTATTCTCAGCTGTTGGGTTGGCCTGGGGTATTAATTATGCTGCCCAAAAAGGGAGGGGGTCCCTCTAAGGGAAAGCGGCCTGTTAAAAGGCCAACACCAAGGAATCCACCTCCAGCTTTGTCTTCCTCGGACGAGGACGAAAGCCCGAGTAGACAGGAAATGATGGAGCACATTGTCACTCTCGAGCGGGAGAAGGGGGGCATGGCATCAGCCTGTGCCACCACTCAGCCACACAGGGGTGCCAAAAGAGTCGCTACGGTGGGGTTTAATAAAGATTTTGCCTCTCGCCTTTCTGCTCTTGAGAAACTATCAGGTATGGCAGCGAGTGACGGTGGTGGAGGCCAGGATCATCCGACCTCGCTGGAAGGAGTGGCGGATGGTGACGTAGAAGAGCCAAACAATAGTGGACGCCATAGTGGTGGAACCGCATGTGCCTGAGGGTAAGGATTTTCCGCCACAACAGAGCACGGCTTGGCCGTGGGGGCCCTGTGGCTAAGGGGTCACTTCTGAGGTTTCGGCCCCTTCCATTTCTAGTGCTTATCCTGCGCAGGGTTGGCCTCAGGCAGGGCCATCAATGTGGTCCAATTATGCCAGAGGCTTCTTGCACCAGCAGCAGGCGCCTGCTTTGCCAACAGTTGGTAGTGCTACTGGTTGGGAGGGGCAAGCCTATCCATCTCCAGCCATTGGGTGGCCTTACGGATATGGCAGCCAGCCGGGCCCAGCTGCTTACGGAGCCCAGGGATACGGCATGGTCCCTTATAGGGCGTTGCCCCCTGGGGATACTGCCTTGCCATTAGGGGATCATTTGACGCAAGCCACCTGTGATAAAATTATACGGGGTGAGTACGTGGATGTCTTTACCCTTCTCTTCAGGGAACTGGAGAAGAAGGATAAGGATGATCTTGACGATAGGGACAAGGAAAAGATCCGCCGCCGGCAGATTGACAGGACCTGGGCTCATTGGTTGCCTGGGTTCCTGGTTTATGCCGGGGATTTGGCTAGGGCACAGCCACACAGGGCCCTCCCCCTTTTTCAATACATGAACATAATATATAGGGGGTATACTGATTTTGAAGGGGCGGCATGGCTTCGTTATGACAAAGAGTTCCATATGCATGCGGCTTTGACCCCTGGCCTCCCCTGGGATCAAATACTGATCCAGCTTTGGGTTCAGATTATGGCCCCCTCTAAGTCCACCATCGGGGATAGGACCGACAGCGGTCATATGATTATTAGGCCCGTTCAGGGTTCAGGTTCCCACACCCCTGCGGGGCAGCCGGTTCAATCACAGCTGCTCTGCTGGGACTTTACATCCAGGGGGGTGTGCCATAGAAGGGCGTGCAAATATAGGCACAAGTGCCCTAACTGCGCTGGATCCCACGCACATTCCGCCTGTCCCAAGGGACGACAAGGGGTACAGGGTGGGAAGCGCTTTGGGGGCGGTGGAGGTCAGCAAGGGCCTGGTAAAGGGGCCCAGTCCAGTAAGGCTGAGGGTACTTGGGCGGTTGCTTCAAGTACACCCAAGGCGCATGGACGCTGATTATTTGTGTTTAGGTTTTAAGTTCGGGTTTAGGATCCCCTTCCAGGGTCCCAGGACACCTTTCATGGCAACCAACCTTAGGTCAGTGGCTGGCATGGAAGATGTGGTCCGCCACAAGATACTGAAGGAGTGTGCTGAGGGCAGGGTCTTAGGGCCTTTTGACGCCCCTCCTGTCCCATCCCTGAGGGTCTCTCCTTTGGGGGTGGTGCCAAAGAAGGCGCCAGGAGAGTTTCGCCTCATTCACCACCTGTCTTTCCCCAGAGGGGGCTCGGTGAATGATGGCATCCCTGATGAACTCTGCATGGTGCACTACACTTCTTTTGACCAAGCGGTCAAGGTGGTGCGCTGGTGTGGGGTGGGAGCTGAAATGGCAAAGTTCGATATCAAGTCTGCATTTCCCAGTTCACCCAGAAGACTTTGATCTTCTGGGTTTTGCATTTGAGGGCAAGTTTTATATGGACAGGGCCCTGCCTATGGGGTGTTCCATATCTTGCTCTGCTTTTGAGCGCTCCAGTTCCTTTTCAGAATGGGAGTTGTGTCACCGCTGTGCCTGCCCAGACACCGTCCATTATTTAGATGACTTCGTGGAGTCTGGGCCTGCTGGCACTGGGCAGTTTGCCAGGCTACTGGCAGGTTTCATGGAGCTCGCTGAGGAATTGGGGGTTCCTCTGGCTCATGAGAAAACTGAGGGACCAGCGGTGGTCCTGACGTTTTTAGGCATTGAACTTGATACGGTTCAACAGACCTTGAGGTTGCCATTGGAGAAGGTGGTAGACCTTAGAACCAGGTTGGAGAACTGCTTGAGCAGAGACAAGGTATCTCTCCTTGAGTTGCAGCAATTAGTTGGCCATCTAAACTTTGCCTGTAAGGCAGTTGCGCCTGGGAGGGCTTTCCTCAGGCGGCTGTGTGAGGCTATGGGGAACTTGTGGTTGCCCCATCATTGCTTGCGAATTACAAAAGGTATGCGGGATGGTTTATTGGTGTGGAAAGAATTCCTTGCCACCTTTAATGGGGTGACCTTCAGGAGGGAGGATCTGTTGTTAGAAGCAGAACTCCAGGTTACCTCGGATGCCTCTGGGTCTACAGGCTTTGGAGTCTTTTTCAGGGGGCATTGGTGTGCTGACCAATGGCCCACAGATTGGGTAGCTCAGGGATTGTCCAAAGACCTTACGTTTTTGGAATTTTTTCCCTTGTTAGTGGCCGTGTGGCTTTGGGGATCACAATAGGTGAACCAAGCTGTTCACTTTTGGTGCGACAACTTGGCTGTAGTGCATGTGGTCAACACCATGGCATCTAGATCCCCCAGGGTGATGAGGCTGGTAAGGGCCTTTACATTGAAATGTTTGCAGATGAACATTTTGTTTAGCACCCAACACGTTCCAGGTGTTAACAATGGTGTGGCAGATGCTTTGTCTCGCCAACAGATGGAACGATTCTGGCAGCTTGCCCCCTGGGCCAACAGGCAACCAGCGAGGATGCCCCAGGAGCTGTGGGAGCTTGGACAGTGGAAGTAAATAGAGCAATCCAGCTGTCCATTGCCCCCAGTACACACCAGGTCTACGACCGTGCGGTAGGGCAGCTTTATCAGTTCAGGGCATCGGCGAGGCTCCAGCAGTCGTGGCCCATCCCGCCTGAGCACCTGATGCACTTTTGTGTAGTGCAGCAGGGCGGGGCCTTGCTGTGAAGTCTATCAGGGGACAGCTGGCTGCTTTAGCCTTTGCCAGCAAAGCACGTGGCTTATCTGAATTCATGGGTGTCTTCAGGATTTGAAAGATGCTGGCAGACTGGGCGAGGGAGATAAAAACACCGAGTGACCCAAGGCAGCCCATCTCCCCATCAGTGCTGAAGGGGTTAGAGACTGCATGGGCAGAAGTCTGCTCATCAGTGTTTGAACGGAAGTTTTTTCATGCTGCTTCCTTAAGGGCTTTCTTTGGGGCCCTGCGAGTCAGTGAGCTGGTGGCCTCATCGTGTACAAACGCATCTGGCTGGGCTTTGAATGCCCAGGACATTAAATTTGTCGGGGACAAAGTCTCCATTGGGATTAGAAGGTCCAAGTCAGACCAGCATCAGCGGGGGAGCACCTTGCTTTTGGGCCCCTGTGCTGAGCAGGAGCTGTGCCCTGTTAAGGCCCTCAGGTAGTATGTTACGCATCGTAGGGATGACCGAGGGTTCTTATTCCGCCATGAAGATCAAGCCATTTTGACTAAATATCAATTTTGGGCTGTGACAGAGAGGGCGCTTAAGAAAATTGGCTTGTCGGGGGTCAAATTTGGAACCCACTCCTTCCGGATTGGTGCGGCCTCCACAGCACCTGCTATGGGGTACCTTCAGCAGGTGATTCAGAGAGTGGGCAGGTGGTGGTCAAGGGTCTTTTGGTCCTATATCCGGCCCCTGCATCAGTTTCAAATGGCGAACTACTTGCTCTTTCCTCAGGTGCCGTGCCGGGCCAAGCAAGGAAGAGAATCCTGATTTGTGGCCACAGCATGGTGTTCTGGGTGGCCAATCAAGCCAAGAGAATGCCGATTGGATCCCAGCTGGGTTTGAGTGCTGTGGCCACTGTGGAGTGGCAGGGCCGGCGTGGCCTCAGATGGCCCAGCCTGCTGCCCCTCTTGTTTAGGGGACAGAAGGGTCCTCCCCCACACATTGTGGTCATTCATCTTGGTGGTAATGACCTTGGGCTGGTACAGGGCAAGGCCCTGTCGATGCAGGTAGCTGAGGACCTGAGTTACATCAACAGCCGATGGCCGGGCGTGCTTATAGTATGGTCAGAGACACTACAACGACGGGTTTGGCGGGAGGCCTTAGATCCCAGGGCAATAGAGAGGGCCCGACGCAAGGCTAACTACGCCATTAAGAGGTCTTTGGGGCAAGACTTGGGCATTTATTTGCCACACCCCAAGATTAGAGCCGAATTTGCCCACCTCTACAGAGGAGATGGTGTCCATCTGTCACCTGTGGGCAATGATATATTTTTGGATGACCTGCGGCAAGGGCTTCGGGTGGCTCTAGGCCACCTGTGGGGTGTGAGGGTCTAAGCAGAGGCTTGACCCTTGTGGTGGCAGGAGATTTTGGGAATAGGGTGCGGGCTGGTGAGCCCCTGTGGCATTCCCCAAGGGTGGGGAACAGGGTCTGCCATTAGGGCGGTATGCTTCTGGCAGCTACCGTCGGGCAGGCAGACGCCTGAGGGGATCCCCTGGCACAAGGCCTAACCTCATGCTAGATGGCTGGGGCATAACAGGTGCTTGAATGGGGATCCTATGGCCTAGCTGGCCAGGTTGCAGCCATTCGTGAGATGGCCTACACCCAGGGCATTGGGGCTCACCCAGACAGGCAAGGCGGTGGTCAGTGGGCTGATCCCGTGGCTTGACCTGTACCGCTTAGTTAGCTCTTGCCATGCTTATCTTTATGGTAATTTTAATAAACAGCCCATTTAATCCAAGCCTGTGTCTGTCTCTTACTTCCAGCTGGGGCTGCAATGCGGCTGTCCCAGCCACGGCATAACACCGCTTGGGCTGGGAGCCGTCCTTTGCCACCCCGCCCGGTGAGGGAGACAGGCTCCCTTCCCGGGCATCCGGGGATTTGCTGGGGTGGTGGAGCCAAGTGCCGTTGCGCAACAGCTCTGCTCTCCCTGGCGGCAGTTGCAGTAGATTGCTCGGCCCACCCACCTCACCCTGTTTTAGTGCAGGAATAGCCAGCTGCTGTGTTCAGAGCCAGGTAGGAATTTTTTCCTCTTTTCCCTGATTGGCTTTGGGAGAAGGGTTTTTTCGCCTACCTTGCACTAATGGCAGTCTTATGAGTTATGTTGGGTGGTGCTGTTTAGTTACCTTATTGGCAGGAGATTTTGGGAACAGGGTGGGGGCTGGTGAGCCCCTGTGCCATTCCCCAAGGGTGGGGAACAGGGTCTGCCATTAGGGCGGTATGCTTGTGGCAGCTACCGTTGGGCAGGCAGATGCCTGAGGGGATCCCCTGGCACAAGGCCTAACCTCATGCTAGACGGCTGGGGCATAACAGGTGCTTGAGTGGGGATCCTATGGCCTAGCTGGCTGGGTTGCAGCCATTCATGAGATGGCCTACACCTGGGTCATTGGGGCTCGCCCAGACAGGCAAGGCAGTGGTCAGTGGGCTGATCCCGTGGCTTGACCTGTACCGCTTAGTTAGCTCTCTTACCGCGCTTATCTTTATGGTAATTTTAAAAAATGGCCCATTTAATCCAAGCCTGTGTCTGTCTCTTACTTCCGGCTGGGGCTGCAAATGTCAGATATTCAAGCGGGATTCACAAAAGGAAGAGGCACTAGCAATCACATTGCAAATTTATGATGGCTAATGGAACATACCAGAGAATTTCAGAAGAAAATCAGCAGAAAAGCTTTTTGACTGTGTGGATCATGAAAAGCTATGGAGAGTCTTAAAAGAAATGAGGGTGCCACAACATTTGATTGTTTTGATATGCAACCTGTGCTCTGAACAAGAGGCTACTGTCAGGACAGAATATGAGGAAACAGAATCGTTTCCAGTTGGCAAGGGTGTCAGACAAGAATGCATATCATCTCCCTACCTGTTCAACCTCTATGCAGAGTATATCATAAGGAAACTGGATTAGATCTAGAAGAAGCTGGAGTGAAAATTTGTGGAAGCAACATTAACAATGTGTGATATGCAGATGACACCATGTTACTGGCAGAAAATAGTGAAGACTTGAAACAACTACTGAGGAAAGTTAAAGGAAAAAGCACCAAAGCAGGATTACAGTTGAATATCAAGAAGACAAAAATCATGTCTACTGAGAAATTACACAATTTTAAATAAGGAAACTGAAATTGTTCAAGACTTTCTATTCCTTGGCTCAATCATCAACCAAAAGGGAGACTGCAATGAAGATTCTTAAAGATAAAAATGTCTCTCTGGGAACCAGATCAAGATAATCCAAACTATGTTATTTCTCGTTACTATGTATGGATGTGAAAGTTAGATGGTGAAGAAAGCTGACAGGAAGAAAATTGATTCATTTGAAATGTGGTGCTGGAGGAGAGTTTTGTGGGTACCATGGACAGTCAAATCAAGCCTGAATTCTCCCTAGAAGCTAAAATGACAAAACTAAGGCTATTGTACTTTGGTCACATCATGAGAAGACAAGATTCTCTGGAAAAGTCAATAATGCTAGGAAAAGTGGAAGGCAGTAGGAAAAAAGGAAGACCCAAAATTAGATGGCTTGATTCAATAAAAGAAGCCACATCCTCCAGTTTGAAGGATCTGAGCAAGTCTGTAAATGATAGGACATTTTGGAGGTCTTTCCTTCATAGGGTTGTCATAGGTCAGAGGCAACTTGATGGCACATAACACACACATACACACACAGCTGGGGTTGAGATGAGTGGTTTACCTAAGACTGCCGACTGAGCTCATTGCAGTAGTGGTATTCGAACCAGCAGAGTGCTGCTGATTCCTAGTCCAGCCACTTCACCACCATGCTACAACATATGGTAAGTTATATAATACTAAATCCTTACATAAAATGGCATGGATAGAGATAGTGTGATATACTGATTAGAAAGTCAAACTAGAATCCGGAAGACTCTGGTTCAAATCCCCACTCTGCCATGGAAACTTGGGTGGGTGGCTTTGAGCCAGACACATTTTCAGCCTTATCTACCTCACAGGTTAGTTGTGAGGATAAAATGGTGGAGAGAATGAAGTAAGCTGCTTTGGGCTCCCAATGGAAAGAAAGAAAAAGTATAAATTAAATAAATCAGTAAATAAATAAATAATGCATTGCGTTTTTCACATTCAATTTATATGTCACCATTGCGATGTGGTTGCCATTTGAAAATATTGGCTGCTGGGAAACATTTAGTATGGTAAGCTGTTTGAAGTTTTTATCCATATAGCTGTGCAGCATTGCTTGCCTAGTACAACTTAACCTAATGTTTAGGATTTGTCTGCTTGGAAAGCAAGAGAGCACACTGTTAAAAGTAAAATTGGTGCTTTCCTTCAGTGACAAAATCAATGGAAATACCAAGTGATACATTTGTTTACAAAGATCTCCTACTTTGTGAAAATTCTAAACAGCATAACATTCATGATTCTCTCAGATCCAGGTACAAACTATCACAGCCTCGCTAGAAGATTTAATTACCAAGGCCTTGAGGTCAGAGTGCTGGAACTATTGATCCTTTTTCATTTTACATGAAAGGAAACAGCCAGAAAAAAATAAAGTCATTTGCAGAAGGTCAAGCCAAATGTGCTGGTGAAAGTAGGACTAGAATTCAGGATCCATGGCTCACAGTTCTATCTCTCATCATTCGATCACTTCACCTGGTCTCAGATATTGATTTCCATTACTCGTTATGCCTCTGTGAAGTAATGAATAGTTCAATAAGATTGTGATAGTGACAAGGCAACAAAATGTGTATTTGTCCTTTCTGAAATCCCCAGCCTAGTTGCTGCCTTCTTGTCTCAATTTACCCAGCTGTATGCTTCCTAATCTCCCTGAACACCAGTTCAGACAATGAACATTTGACTTTAATTTAATTAATCCTTTGAACTGCACCTGACTTTCATCTAATCAATGTATTCTTCTTTATTTATGCTGTGCTCTCATTCTATTACAATTCCAGACATCTCCTTTAAACAGTTATTGAGTTCACCAAGTTTGGTTATTGGTACTTCATGTTCTTTAACGTTCAGTTGGTATCCACCTTTTTTTTTTGTTGATTTCCTACAAGGCCTTCTTTTACTCACCAAATTATCATACATAAAACAATTTTATTTAAAAGTTGATAGAGTTCTGTTCAAGGCTTGAAGCTAACAAAGCATGTAGGCTGCAAAACTGCATGGATAACTTCATACTGATTCATCTCCATCAGAAGGTGTGGCTGAACAAGACAAACTTGCTCATGCTTTTTCAGCAGGAGCTCCATATAGAGACATGGAATCCTCGTGGTTCCTGTACAAGGTGATGGTTGCCAGATCCTTTCAAGCCAGAAAACATTACAAATAACAAGATGCAATTCAAAGAAGAAGCTTTTGAATTTCTTCTGCACGAAATTCTAGAAGTAAGGATTGATTTAGAAGCATCTCTTAGCTAATGGAACTAGGGGTGTGCTGTTCAGTTGAGAATTAGGATTAAAATATTAAATTTTGGCTGATTCAATGAAATCCAGGTATTCCAAATTTTTACCAAATTAATTTGGTAAAATTCGGCCATTATCCCCTATGGAAAAATCACTCTGGGGGCTATCCAGTGGGCTGGGGAGGAATCCTTTTTCACCAAACCACCAACGTTGGAGGATACATAATCCTGACTGTCCTTGAAAGAGCCCTCTCCCCAAGTTTCAGTAAGATTGGACCCCAAGGTTCAATTCTATGGGCCTCTGAACAAGGTGCCCCCAGCCACTCCATTGTTTCCTATGGGAAAAAGTCAAAGCTGACTCCCGCTGCAGAAACACACTGGGGCAAGGCTGCCATGGCCATACATATTCCCAAATGCAAACTCCGTTGCAACTCAGTCCTATAGAAGCAAACTGAAGCAAGGAAATAGAATACCCCAAGAACCAAAGTGAAGCAAAGGGACTAACATCACTAGAGAATCACACCCATTGCAAGCAAACCAAACTGAAGCAAGCAACAGTGTCAGGATCTGTCATGTTTTGAGTACTTAACCTGAGTTACGCCATATTAATCTGGGTAGTTGTTAGTCTTTCTCTCCCTCCAGGTCTGAGTGATACCACGACCGCAGTTTCCATGGGAGAGGATGTTGTGTCTTATCTGTTTTCTTCAATCTCGACCTTGACGAGCCCGCTTTCCCACAAACGAAAGTTCAGTATCTCATTCCTAACAAAGCTTGTGTTCAGCCAGGACCATCTGGGTTCTGGATTGTGGACATTTGTGCCTGAATGCTGTCTTTCTAATAAACCTTTTGAAATCAAGAGACCTTGGCTTCTTGCAGAAGGGAGAAAGGCAGACTCTGGCTAACTGGGATGCCATAGTCTGACATTTTGTTAGGAATCCCACTTTACTTACCCCGACCCCTCACCTGGGAAGGATGGATACCAGAGAGAATCCGACAGACCCATCTGTGCCTAGAAAGGATGGTGTGGGGCCAACTGCTCAGCCTGAGCGGGACAGAACGATTTGAGAAGGCGCTCACCCGAAAACCAGTGCAAGTCGGAGCGGCTCTCGGCTGATGTCGTTGCCAACCCCCTGCCAGTGGGACTCGAGGTCGCAAACAGCTAGGGAAAGATGCGTGAGCACTACATTCCCTCGCTCGATGGCCGGGCTGAGCAGAGTTGCAGGATCGGAGACTTCGGGGCCCGAAGCCCCAGTTTGGGAGACAAGCAGGTCCACGCTCCTGGCCGGCGCAGACTGTCCCAGCACTCAGCCGTGGTGTTGCTGGGATTCAGAGGCTGGGGGTTGGGTGGAATGCCACCCGCTGGAGAGGAGTGAACTTATGAACTGGGACTATACTGACTTACGTTCTAATGTTACGGGGACGGATGGCACCAAAGTCTTGGAGGGGAGTGCGTGTTGGAATCGTACCCAAGATCAAGCCGAAGTTATGCAGTGTCCAATACTTGCAGTAACTGGGATCGCCAAAGGCTGGCTGACCAGCGCTTCAGAGACAGAGAGTCCTCCGGCGAGGGGGGTCATCTCGAGCCCAGCTCTACAGGATTGGCAACCAGGGCTGCCGGCAGAGGCAGAAGAGAGGGAGGATCGTGCCCACAGAACCTGGGAGCCGAGCTTGCTAAGTCGAAACCGGGTGAGGACGTGTTGCCTGAGGACCTACCTCTTGTAGAGGACGAAGGCGCCCAGTCAAGGATCAGCATGGGACGGGGAGTCGCCCCGCTGATAACGTTGCCAACCCCCAGGCAGTGGGGTTCAAGGCCTCGAGAGAATCGAGAGAGACGGGCCGGCACCTTATTCTCCCGCTCTTTGATGGACTTATCTTTGGGCCCCTTGTCAAAAGACTCGGAGAAGATGAGCAGTCGAGTCAGGGAGGCGATCCGATGCTCCACCCGTGTGGAGGGAGACGTGGCCTCAGAAGAGATGGAGAGTCTCCCGGTCCGGGAGGCCTTGCGAGTGGAATTCGAAGGCCCAGATGGCATGGAAGCTTATTTAGTGGGAGCTGAGAGGAGTGGGGCGCCAGTTCCTGAGGAGCAGGGACGCGAGTCTCAGCTGCCGAGCCAAGCTCCAGAAATGTCATTTGGATTATTTGCAGTAAATTGGAGAGTGAGGTGTTGGGTAGACTGTTCGTTTGGAGTTGCAGAGATGGCTGCCTAAGGGGCGGCTGAGGATCCCGGGACCCACCGGGCCAATACGTGATGTGAGTCAGGCGCAATGCAGGGAAGCAGGCTTCATCTCAACACAGGTGGGGAGGTTCGTGCGCCAGCTGAAGCAGGGAAGCCTGACCCCGAAAACCAAGCAGAAGCTCACTATCGATGGTTGGAGGGGCGGCTAGCCATGATGACTGAGACCTTGGCTCAAGCTACGCACCTGATTCACTCACTAATATCAGGAAAGAACAGGGCCGTAGCTGGTGGGATGGTGCAGCCGGCTGTTTTAGGGACTCGCCCTCACATTCAAACGCAGCCACCTACTGGGCCCGCTACGATCGCACCACTGGGCCCGGGCCTTGCCGGAACTGCCACTACAGGGGAAGTGGCACCAATGAGACTAGTGCCCGGAGCCCTGGCCGCTGAGCCTGTCGTGCCAGATAGGGGACAAAGGCCTGTCCCTCAAGGTAACATGCTGCTGCCGCCACCACCACTGGCACCCGGGGAAGAAGGACCTCTCGTTCCCACGCAGCACCCGCTTGGGAAAACACCTTCCCCACGGTTGCAGCTGCCGCAAGTTCTTCTGTCGCCGCTACCACCGCCCATGCCACAACCAACACCCAGGGAAGAGAGACTTCTCATTCCATCGAGGGCGCAAGCCCGGGCAGGAGCCCCTGCGCAGCGCCTGCCTGGTGAAGCGCCTGCCCCTCAGTCGCAGCCGCAGCAAATCCCTGGGCTGCCACCACTGCTGCCCAGGGCACAGCCAGCACTGAGAGCACAAGCCAGGGACAGGGCCCCAGCTCAACGGCTGCCTGGGGAAACGCCTGCCATGCAGTTGCAGTGGCAGCAAATTCCTGTGCCGCCGCCGCCACCACCCAGGGCGCAGTCAGCACCCGGGGAAGCAAGACCTCTCATCCTGCCGAGAGCTCCAGCCTGGGCAGGGGTCCCCACTCAGTGCTCGCCTGGGAGAGTGCCCGCTTCACAACCTCCAGCCCCGGGCCAACCGAGGGAGGAGGAGTTACCAAGAGACCAAATGAAGCTGGAAGATTCATTGGGTAGAGACACCTGCAAATTAGGATTTTTTATTGGATTCTTTATTGTGCAAGTACTCCAATTCTTCAACCAGTGGGGCCATCTCTTCCCCAATGGAGAAAGCCATGGGATGCACCGAGGGGCCAGGTTGGAGACTATCACAGCGGAATTGTATGTGACTCCTTTCTATACTAGGGCTCCTGAACTGGCCAGTTGGCAAGCATTTATAACAGCCTTAAGAGACCAGTATGAGGATCCAATGGAAGGGGAGGGGGCCTGCATGGAGATACAGCAAGCCTGGTGGGCTCTGCCAGTGCCAAAGGGGGGCAGCGGCGCCCTTGTGAACCAGGGAGCTAAAGAGACTCGATGGAAGCGAGGTTTATGTCTGGAAGGTGGGCAAGACAGTTCGCAACTCAAAGCCCTCAAGGCCCTCTCCAAGACCTTTCCCCGCCGCCTCTGGCTCGCCCACTGCTGGCCCCACGCACAGATCGTGGACATGGGGCACAGGAAAAGGGGCATTCAAAAAGGGGCTGGAAGCCGCCAAGGCAGTATCGGAGCCTGATACCAAACTGTCAGACCAGGAGCTCACCATCGAGAGATGAGCAGAATCTGTCGTGAGGAGGCCTCGGCTGCAGATCAAAAAGAAAATCCCTTCAGAGAAGGTGAGAGACCCCGGGGCCGTTTTGTTTATACCAGTGGCATTTCCAAATTCCAAATGGAACACTCTTATCATCTTTGAATGATGGTCTGACTCCAATACGAACCCAACCATGCTGGAGATGGAGCAAGTCCCAGTGGGGCTATATTTTTTGGACATTAAATGGCGATGGGGTCACAACCCTTACGTCAACTGGACTGCAGGAATAATAGTGTTCAATAGAGAGAACTGCCAAGAGCGCCAGTGGAGTACGGAATGGGGTGGGGAAACCCCAGGAAAACTAAATAATCCCCATCTAACTAAGGAGGAATCCAGTCCGAGTTGAAGCGAGTACAGGAATCCAGTACAAGCGGTTAGTGAAGAGGAGGTGGATAGCTTGCCACTTCATCAAAAGACAGACTGTGCCACTGAACTGATACCGGGAAGGAGTCTTCCCAAAAGAAAACTTTATTCATTGAGCCTAGCAGAGAGAGAGGAGCTTCAAAAGTTCATGGATAAAAACCTAATGAAAGGTTTCATCCCCATGCAGTGCCAGAGCTGTATGTAAGGGAAGAGGATGAGAAACTAAGATTTTGCACAAAAAGGAGCACCAATGCCTGTACCAATGACTTTCCAATTCCCCTGATTCGAGACCTGGCACAGGGTAAGATCTTTTCAAAACTGGACTTGATAGATACTCATTTCCTTGATATGATTATGTTCAATGAAATGTTGCATGAAATTTTATACAAGGGAGTGGTCGTTTTCCTACATAACGTGCTACTTATTACAGAAGCAAAAGAGGGAAATGCTAAGCTGGTCAGAGAAGTCTTGGCCACTCTGCTACAGGATAAACTCCCTTTTAAATTGTGGAAAAATGGGTCTCTCAAAGTTAAATTGGACTATCTGGGCTACCGCATTTCTAAGCAGGGGCTTAAAATGGGGCCAGGTAAAATCCAAGCAATTAAGATCTTGCCAGCACCCACTACCCGAAGGCAACTGCATTCTTTTCCGGACTTTGCAAATCTCTTTAGGCAATTTATCGAAGGGTTTGCCCATACCACCCTCCCGCTAAAAGACTCGCTCAAGACAAAAGGGAGGGAGGAGCAAGCAATTAAATCCGCAAGCAAGCTTAGCTGGAACCCTGAATGCCAGGTGGCATTTGAGAAGTTGAAGGACCAATTTATCTCTGAATGGGTCCTACAACATTCAGATAAAAGCCAAACCTCTCTGGTGTGAGCAACTGCAGGCGATGCAGCCGTTGGCGAAGTCCTCTTGCAAAAAGGGGAAGACAGGAAAGTACGGCCGTGGGCGTACTTGTCCAGAAAATTCACCAAAGCTGAGCGTAAGCAGAATGCAGGGGAAAAGGAGGCCTTTGCTGTTAAAATAGCCCTCCCTAAGGGGAAATACTGGCTGGAGGGAGCACTCCGCCGATTTGAGGTGTGGACTGTCCAGGAAAAATCAGAAACTCTGCGCACAATTTGGAGGCTTCATCCTAAGCAGCTTCTGGGGGCCGCAACTCTTTCAAAGGCTGATTTCACCCTAAAGTTCCCTCCGTGCAAGTCGAACTTTCTAGCAGATGCTCTGTCGCTCATGCCCCAACCTCAAAGGAAAAGGGCAGAGACTATCAATATTGGCTTCTCTCCCCATCAGGAGGAAGGTGTGATCACTACCTGTAACCAAGCAACCCAAAAGCAAATCGGGCAGAAGGGGTAGAGAGTTAAAGTGAAAAGCAAAGTGGAAAAAGAGGGGGAGCGAACGCCCTGTTGTCTCAACCGGTAACAGGAGACTGGATTGAGGAAGGTGAACTTTATATCCCAGCTGGCCTCAGAAAAGAGATATTACAGCAATGTCTTGATGGCTGCCCTGCAGGCCATTTCAGTTCTCGAAAGGCTCTGCACTTGGTTCAAACGCGATGCTGGAAGCCAGGAATGAGAAGGGCTGTGTCACACTATGTGTCTTCCTGTCCTATTGGCATTATGACCAAACCGAGAAGGGGAGAGTCGCCCAGATTGCCTTTGAAATTTCCCAAACAGCCCTGGGTGGTGGGCTCTGTAGCCTTTATCCCTGAGTTGCCCCTCTCAAAAGGCTGTACCTACATTTTAGTGGTGGTGGTCTTATTTGCAAAACAAACTCAATTTATTCTGTGTACCACTGTACCTTCAACTAAGAAACTAGCTAACGTATTCATGAAACATACTGTCAGAAATCACTCGTTCCTCAAACTAGTAATCTCTAATCGCGCTGGATATGAAAGAATAGTGTTTCCTTTTGACATGCAACCAGAAAGTAAGCCAAACAGAGACCTGAGTAGGCAGTGAAACTCCTTATCCAAGCACTGGACTGTGGTTCAAAAGTCTTTGACCAAAGTGAAGGCAGGTTATAAAAACTACGCTGATCGCCACCACGTGGAGCAATGGAAGTTACCGTCTAAGGACAAAAGTTTACATCTCCACCATAAACTTCGAATCAGAACACACCAGCACAAAGCTAGCCTTGATGTACTTAGGACCGTTTCCAGTCAAAACAGCAATCAACAATGTGACAGCAGAAACTGAACTCCCAAAGACTCTGCGCCATGTACCCCCAACTTTTCACATCAGTTTGCTGAAATGTGCTCCTCCCCCAGATAAATGGCATCATACACCAACAGCGTCTACTTCAACCCTAACCGATGTTCAAATACACTATGAAATTGAAGAAATTTTGGACTCTGAATGCAGATATAATAAACTTTCTTACCTAGACAGGTGGAAGGACTTTGAGGGGGAGTACTGGGAATGGGTGGAATTTATCCATATCCGAGCCCCCCAGGCTCCTAAAATGGTTTCATCAACAATGCCCTGAAAAACCGGGGGGAGAAGAAGGTGGTGGGGGGCCTTAAGGGGGGCAGAATGTCAGGATCTGTCATGTTTTGAGTACTTAACCTGAGTCACGCCATATTAATCTGGGTAGTTGTTAGCCTTTCTCTCCCTCCAGGTATGAGCGATACCACGACCGCAGTTTCCATGGGAGAGGATGTTGTGTCTTATCTGTTTTCGTCAGTCTCGACCTTGACGAGCCCGCTTTCCCACAGACGAAAGTTCAGCAGTGTGAACTCTGGGGGGAGGCTGAAAACGAAGGGTTTGATGTGTAACAACTTTCACTTTGTACCTCATTCCTAACAAAGCTTGTGTTCAGCCAGGACCATCTGGGTTCTGGATTGTGGACATCTGTGCCTGAATGCTGTCTTTCTAATAAACCTTTTGAAATCAAGAGACCTTGGCTTCTTGCAGAACGGAGGAAGGCAGACTCTGGCTAACTGGGATGCCATAGTCTGACACAATTTAGCCCAACAGAACCAGTGTCATTTACAGCAGCAAGGTACTGGGTTCAGCCAGTGGGGAAACACCACAGAATAGAACCAGACACTACCCAGAAACAAGCTTCAGTTTGAGGACTTCAGATTACTTTCTGCTTGCATATTGGTGGCAACTCATCAAAATCCGTTTGCTTCTGTTGGGCTAAGTTGCAACAGTGTCCTTTGCTTCAGTTTGGTTTGGGTGGAATGGATGTGATTCTCTGATGGGATGTTGATGTTGATCCCTTTGCTTCGCATTGGTTTTTGGGAGTTCCCATGCTTCAGTTTGGTTCTATTGGGCTTTCTCTGGGATGAGCTCACCTTGCATTTGGAAGTCAGCCTTTTATTGGTGGTGCAACCATGCCCAGGTGATGCTAGGGATGAGAGGTCAGCAATACTGGCAAACTAAGTTAAAGCAGCCTGCCTCTGAGGCCTGGGGAAAATCTTCACAAGTACATTAGTACTGGCATAGAGTGACTTCCGGCTTGGAATCCATGAAGGTCTAACGCAGCTCTAAGAGGTGAGCTGTCCAGGCTGCTGTTTTGGAGGCTAGAGGGGCGAGGATTTGCCCGTAGCCAACTGTTCTCAGGCGGAGAACAGGTGTAGAACGCTCAAGAACCTGAGGGCACGTTGATCTCAGGCGAGGGGGGGTCCTATGCAATGGACTCCCTCTTGTCCCTTGAGGTTTTGCCAAGATCTCTGCAGCAGTCTCGGAGCCAATTCGGTTGGCATAAGACCCTCATACCCAAGCTTCATACAGAGACAAGGGGATTTGAAGTGAATTCAATATTGAAACAGTGATTACAACCCGAGAAAATGACTAAGAAGGTAAAGATTACTATCTCTTGAAACGGGACTGAGTACTTTAAGAAGCATAGTATTAAAGTGATTTTAAAAACTGCCGCAGGTTGACTGTAACGAGGGGAAACTCTGGCAAGAAATTTTTTTTTTAAAGGACTATGTATAACGAAGTTAGCAGAGAAAGTTGATAATTCTTTACATACCTGTGGGAAGAAAGAGATAGTGGACTGTGGGAAAGCCTCATCATCGCGAGAACTGCTGTGTGGGGCAGAGGAACAGGAAGTACGTCAGAACAATAGAGAAGCTGGAGAGAAGCGGCCCTTTCTATGAGACAGGAAGCAGAAGAATGCCATTTTGAAGAAGGGAAAGGTTGTGGCTTCAGCGGAAGAGGAAGTAGGCCATCTTGGATTGAAAGCAGAGTTGAAATAACCATAGAGAAAAGACGCCCGACATTTTGGACTGTGTAAAGGTGTTTTTTAAGAAATAAATTAAATGTGGGACTTTTAAAAGTAAAAGGACACAAAGTTAAACGCCATGGAGTTAAGGAAAAGAGCAGACTCGTGGGAGCGAGGTAAAGCCAGCCCCACGATGTCGAAAAAGGAGTGGCAAGCAGCAATTGAAAGTCTAGATAAAAAAGTTTCAGAAGGAAATAAAGAAGTTAAAGATATGATACAGGTGATGGCGAAGGAGTTTAAAGAGACGCTTAAGAAGGAATTGGCGGAACTGACGAAAGGTATGGAAAAAATACAAAATGAACTGCAAGCCACACAGCAAAGGGTTAATGTAGTAGAAAATGCAATGGACACTTTAGCAGACACGCAACAAACTGAGATGAGGGAGATGAGAGGCAGAATGGTTGTAGCAGAAAGTAAACATATGGAGAAACAACTGAGATTTCGTGCTTTGCCGGAAATTGAGGGAAAATCTGCCCAAGAACAGATTATAGAAGTTTTGGCTGGATACCTGGGGAAAGAGGAAGATGAAATTGTGGCTTTCCTAGATGTGGTATACAGAATTAACTCAAGATTCGCGACCCAGAGGAAATTACCAAGAGATATGATTGTGCAATTCACGACTAGAAATATAAGAGAAATGATTGTGAGTAAACAGTTTCAGGGTCCATTGGAGGTTGACGGCAAGGCGGTGATTATTATGAAGGAATTGCCCAGATCGGTGCTGTTGGATCGGAAAAAATATAAAGACTTGGTCCAGATCTTGAAGGACATGAAGATAAGATACAGATGGGAAATACCAGAAGGGCTGTCCTTCGAATTTGGAGGAGTTAAAAAGTGCATCAGATCTGAATTGGAGATGGAAAAGTTTATTAGGGACAATGTAAAGGACTTACCAACAACAAGATCATGAGTATGGAGTGTAAAATAATATCTTGGAATGTAAATGGACTTAATTCTCCTAACAAGAGAAAAAATATTTTCCACTGGCTATTAAAACAAAAATGTGACATTGTGTGTTTGCAAGAAACCCATATTAAAAAGCAAGATACAAAATATTTAAACTGCGCAAAATTGGGAAGTGAATTTGTGGCTGCTTCAAAAAAAAAGAAAAAAGGCGTGGTGCTGTATATAAAAGAAGAATTACAGCCTAAATTAGTAGTGAGTGATGCAGAAGCTAGATATTTAGCAGTGGAAATTATGTGGAATTTTAAAAAGTTGTTGGTGGTTGGAATATATGCACCTAATGGAGCAAAAGAAAAAATTTTTGAGGACTTGAGTAAACAATTTGATGGACTATCTTATGACCAGATAAGTTTAGCTGGAGACTTCAATGGAGTTACTAATTTGGAGGAAGATAAGAAATCTGGAACTGCACAAAAGAAAAGAGGATTATTACCAAAATCCTTTTTTGCAATAAAGGAACAAGAGACTTTAGAAGACGTGTGGAGGAGACAGAATCCCAAATCTAGACAATATACATTTTATTCTGCAAGACATTCTACTTTATCAAGAATTGACATGATCTGGGCCTCCGAAGACTTAGCGTTATGGACTAAAGAGGTGGAAATAATGCCCATGGTAGGCTCAGATCACAACCCAATCATGTGGAGATTTGGGAAAAGAAATAAAAGAAAAGGATGGAGAATAAATGAAGATCTTCTGCAAGAAGAAAACAACATCGAGTTGTTGCGAAGGGAGACCAAATTCTTTATACAACATAATATGAACAGGGAAGTTTCGACTAATAAGGTATGGGACACTTATAAAGCAGTGACCAGAGGCATACTAATGGACTTAAATGCAAGAGCTAGAAAAGAAAAAGAGAAGAAGAGGTTAGAGATTATGGAGAAAATAAAAGCCAAAGAGATACAACTTAAGAAGAGACCAGGAAAAAAGAAGATATATCAGGATATTAAAATCCTACAAGAACAATTGACGGCAATGAATAATAAAGAATTGGAATGGAACCTCAAGAGAATGAATCAGAGGTCATTTGAGGGTGCAAATAAACCTGGGAAATATTTGGCGTGGCAATTAAAGAAAAGAAAAGAGAAGAGAACCATAAATAAAATTTGTGAGGAAAATAAGACACATTTGGAACAAGCAGCCATTAGTAGAGCATTTTTCAAATTTTATGCAAAGCTGTATCAAAAAAAGGAAGTGAACAAAGACTCTATAATGAGCTATTTGGAAAAGATGAAGCTCCCTGCAATTTCTGAAGGTTGGAGAGAAAAATTGAATAGGGAAGTGACGGAAGAGGAAATAAAAGAGGCAATCCAGCTAACAAAATTAGGAAAGGCACCAGGTCCGGATGGACTAACAGCTAAATTTTATAAGGTAATGGCTAATGAACTCATGCCTTTCCTGAAAGAAGTGATTAACGGAGTTATGCAAGACCAGGAAGTCCCCGATACTTGGAGAGAAGCTAATATAATATTCCTAAGGAGGGACAAGACTTGACCAATGTTAAAAATTACAGACCAATTTCGTTGTTGAACAATGACTATAAAATTTTTGCGAAGATTTTGGCGGAAAGAATAAAAGGATGGATGTCTGAATTTATTGCAGAGGAGCAAGCTGGATTTTTGCCAAATAGACAAATTAAAGACAATTTGAGGACAGTTATAAATGCTATTGAATATTATGACAAGCGTTGTGATAGAGAAGTTGGTTTCTTCTTCGTGGACGTTGAGAAAGCATTTGACAACTTGAACTGGGACTTTATGTTTGCCACTATGGAAAAGCTGCAAATGGGTGAAAAGTTCATACGAGCAGTGAAAGAAATATATAGATACCAGAGTGCAGCAATTGTGGTGAATGATGATGTGACTAAAAAACTGACAATAAGTAAAGGTACAAGACAGGGTTGCCCTTTGTCACCATTGTTGTTCATCTTGGTTTTGGAAATATTGATGATTCAAATACGGGAAGACGATGCAATCCGAGGAATAAAAATAAAAGAGTTTTCCTATAAGGTCAGAGCGTTTGCGGATGATATAATGTTAATTGTGGATGATCCAATCGAGAATATGCCAAAGGTGATGGAGAAAATAAAGGAATTTGGAGACTTGGCTAGATTTTTTGTAAATAAGAGGAAATCAAAGATATTATGTAAGAATATGTCCAAACAGAAACAACAAGAACTAATGGAAATAATGGATTGCGAAGTAACAAATAAGGTAAAATATCTGGGTATTGAACTGACTGTGAAAAATATAGACCTATTCAAGAATAATTATGAGAAATTGTGGACACAGAGCGAAATTTGATAAAATGGAATAGGTTAAATTTGTCATGGTTGGGAAGAATTGCAGCAGTAAAAATGAATGTATTGCCAAGAGTGATGTTCTTGTTACAAACAATTCCAATTATCCGAGACTCCAAACAATTTGAAAAATGGCAAAGGAAAATATCGGACTTTGTGTGGGCAGGCAAGAAACCTCGTGTTAAAATGAAAGTATTACAGGATGCCAAAGAGAGAGGTGGATTGCAACTGCCCAATCTAAGACTATATTATGAAGCAATATTTTTGGCATGGATAAAAGAATGGATGACACTGAAGAATCGCAAATTGCTTTGGAGGGACATAAAAAAATATTTGGATGGCATGTGTACTTGTGGTATGACAAAGTAAAAGCAGACTCTATGTTTTTACATCATTATATTCGAAGAAGCCTCTTCACAATTTGGAAGAAGTATAAAAATTACCTACTGGACGGAATTCCTTCTTGGGTGGTTCCATATGAAGTAATAGATCCGAGGACTGTCGATAATGAGCAGCAATGTTTAACCTATAAGGAGATAACTCGAGTAGAATCTTCAAAATTGAGAATTAAAACAGAGGAGGAGTTGTCTTCATGTTATAGCTGGTTTCAATATAGACAGATCAGAGATCTTTACAATTCGGATTGTTTGAAAGGAGGAATAAGAACGGAGAACTCAGAACTAGAAGAGGTAATCTTTCAAGAAGGTAAAAAGGAAATCTCAAGGATTTATAAAGTACTTTTAAAATGGTTTACAGAAGATGAGACAGTAAAAGTACAGATGGTGAAGTGGGCTATAAACTTTAATAAAGAAATAACAATGGAGGCGTGGGAATATTTGTGGAAAACGACTCTGAAGACTACGGCTTGTACAAGTATTAAAGAGAATGTCTGCAAAATGATTTATCGTTGGTATTTGACACCAAAGAAAATTGCATTAGGAAATATTAACATGTCAAATAAATGCTGGAAATGTAAAAAACATGAAGGATCACTATATCATATGTGGTGGACTTGTGAGGTAGCGAAGCAATACTGGGGAGATATAATTGAAGTAATTAATGAGGTTTTGCAAACCCAAATAAATAAGAACCCAGAATTGTTGCTACTGAACATGGGAATGGAAGGTATTCCAACACAGTATAGAACATTGTTATTTTACATGATTACAGCAGCGAGACTTTTGTATGCGCAGAACTGGAAAGTACAAGAAATACCAACTATAGAAGATTGGATGTATAAATTGTTGTACATGGCTGAGATGGATAAAATGACCAGAAAACTTAAAGATCTTGATCCAGGACAGTATAATGCAGACTGGGAGAAATTGAAACAATATTTAGAAAAAAAATGGGACGTGAAAGGAGAACTGTGGCAGTTCGAGAATTATTGATATGTAACAGAAGAAGAGAGAAGTGACTTTACCGAGGGGGGAATTTAATTATAAAAATCTAAGCTATTAATGGAGTTATGATAAAATCAAAAACTATAGAGTACTAAATAATGGATGTTTCATTATGGATAATTAAGATAGTTAGATATTATTTACAATATATAGTTTAAGTAAAGTGTATGTAAGAGATATTTGAATATAACAATTACCTTATAGATTTAAAAGAAGCCTAGAACAAAAATAGTAAAAGATGGATGAGTAATAGAGTATTAGAGTCTAAGCTAATATTAGAGTTAGGATGATGGTGGAAAGCAAAGAACATAGGTGATTGGAAAGTAAAATGAATACAATGTTATATCTTTTAATATCTTGATTGCTAATATATATTATTATGCTAGTATTATTTTAAGTAGGATATGTGGTTTAATTGAGGCATCCAAAGGGAAATTTATATTATAGAGTATTTTTAGTAGAGATTAAATAAGTTTAGAGAAAAGGGTATTAAATGTGTGTATAATAGGATATATGAGATATTATGTAATTAAATAATAAGATAGACTTAGGGTTGGAAAACTGTTGGAAGTCAACAAAAAGGGGGGAGGAAAGGGAGGGGGTTAGAAAAAGATTTATAAGGGGGTAATGTATGTTTTGAATAATATTATAATCTAATCCAATAAAAAATTTTGAAAAAAAAAAGTACTGGCATAGAGTATTTTAAAGGCTTGATAATAATCTAATTGAGAGATGTCATTTCCTTCTATCCTTCCTCCTCATGGAATCCTTTATGATGCTCTCATTAAGACATTAATTCTTCTTAATAGAGTTTTATCAACTGGGAGTGCAAGGTTCAAGAGGCCAGATAATTTCATTTATATCCTCAAGCATCTTGTTAACATCTTGGAAAGAAACTGACTCAAAATAACAATAAAAGATAGTATGGGATACTGAGCATTAAGCAGGGGTTTTGACCAACCTCCTACCAGTATTCTCAGATGTCTTCCTGAGAAATTCCCTTTTCCTGCAAACTAAATCTTGTATGTGAAAGAAAGGTTTCAGACAGAAGGATGTAATATATATCAACTAGGTTTAATGGCTTTGTAACTTTGTCTGCATAAGTTGCCAATATCCATATTAAAATGGCTGGAGTACTCACTTCTGATGGGCAATAAAATCTTAAACACAGTTACTTCAGTCTAAGCCCATTGATTTTTATGGGCTTAGACTGGAGTAATTCTGTTTAAGATTGCACTGCAAGTTTTTGTTTTAACTCAGTTTTCCAGGCTGGAGCAGATGAAGACTTTGAAAAGACAAAATGTCAGAAATTAATGATGATTCAATTTGTGTATGAGAAAATCAAGAGTATAGTAACGAATTTCCCCTCAGAAGCGCTCTGCAGCATGACACTGAGAAGATGCAAAAATGCTTCTGGGGTGGGTGTGGGGGGTTCTAAATTCAAAATGACTAAATTATTTTCTGTCAGATCTTATGGCAATTTCTACCACTTGTTCCATAGTCGTCTTCTTTGTTGCTTCTGATACCTGAATTCTTCAGAAAAACTGGAGGTTGGTTCAAAACGCTGGGGTGGAGGAGATGAATGGATGCTGATTTCAGAACTTTCACATTTCAGTATTTCTTTGTCTCTACCTCTTCCTCTTTCACTTAGGTTTTCACTAAGATCCTTAATTATTCAGAAGTTTTGCAATGTGTTGGTAACAATATCATAGTTATGTATGAACAAAGATATTTTTATTTGTAGAACCATAAATGGGGAATGTTCAATTTTAATCACTGTATGATATGCCACTGAAGGTTAGAGAAGTGTCCCTTGCCTTGGGCAAAGAGCGCATGAGCCACCGTGAGCCAGCAGCCCAATTTCCTTCAGGGTGGGCTTGTTAAAGGGGTGGGTTGGATAATGGACCAAGCTCCATGTGGGTTTGAGCTGCCACTGTGAGCTGCAGCACAAGTATGAGATAGTGAGCTGCTGTTGTGTGCTGGATACTGTCCAAGCCTATGGCAGACAAGAACTCCCGAAACAGTGAAGATGAACTGCCAGCTGCCTAAGCTGGGGGAAGAAGAGCCAGTGCCAGTCCAAGATCTGTCCAGGAAAGCCAATGTCTCAAGACAGCTCTTCTCCCATCCAAAGAGTTCCAAGTGTCATAGATAGACATGGGCATGAACCCAAAAAAATTAATGAATCAGCAGTTCGTGGTTTGGTGCCGACAACGACCCCAAAGTCACGAACCGCAATGAACATTTTCCGTTGCCGAAACGGTTCGCGGTTCACGGTTCGTGGGTGCCAGAACAGCCCCGTTGCACTTACAGAGCCAATATTCACAGGGAGTATGTAGCAGACTCTCCTCCAGCTAGCAGCCAAGTTTGGTCAAGATTGCAATAGGTTTCTTAGAGTTATACCCTCTCCAATCCAAGGCTCCCAGAAAACTCCCACAAAAATCCAAGCTCAATTATACTCTCTCTGTCTCTCCCCAAAGGCTAGCAAGTAGCAAGCAACAGTTCTGTCACACTCCACTGCTTGCTGAAAGTGAAACCCAGCCTGGGAGCCTAGTGCTTTTTATAAGCTGAGGTCCCATAGAGCAATGCAGGAGGTCTGTGGCTGGCCGTCAGAGCTGCCTATCAGGGTTTGCAGGGATGAGATTGGAGTGTCCATGGCTACAGAACACCCCTCCCTCTCCCTCCCCCAGGTGTCTTCTCCCAACTTGTGACTGCTTTGCAGCTCCGTGGTTGGTAGAAAGACCTGCTGATCAAGGTACGCTGGGCTTCCATTCGGGTTACCAGGACGACAGAAGGAGCGCAGACAGAGTTAAGGCATTCCCCTGGCTCCGTTTCCAGGGGAATTGATTGATGGCACCTGACTGTCTGGCTTCCCAAACTGCTGCCAAATGCACTGAACCAGGCTTCTTCCGAACGCTGGTTCATTGGCCGAGGACAATCATGATCTGCCGGATCGCGATTGCGCGATCGCCAATTTCGTGGGTTTTTGAAGTTCGTAATGCAGTTCAGGCCCATGTCTAGTCATTGATCACAGGGAAGGAGAGTTTGTGTGACTTCTTCCTCTGCACGATTGCTACTGCTGACAACCAGTTGATGGCATAGCATAAGGGGGTGGGGCCAGGTCACTCGTGCTCACTCTCCCTCCTCACACATTCAGTGATTGCTTGGGTCTGTTATCTGTACCAGGCTTCTAATCCTTCTAAGCTTGCAGAAGGACTGACCTTTGTAGCCATTATGTTTGGTCACTGCCCAGAATGGGGGCCCTTTTAAAATTCATCATAGAACATAAGCCAGCAGCTCCTCTAGTATGGGAGCCAGAGGAAGCAGAACGAGGTTTTCTTTCCAATGTAGAGAAAAAATATTTAGTCTGAATCTAGACTAGACATGGGCACAAACAGCATTACGAACGAAAAAAACCCACTGAACAGGCCACTCGGCTGCTCACGAACAGGCCATTCATGATGCTCCATTCCAGCCGAACAGGCGGTTTGCGCAAGCCTTGTTTGTTGCGCTTGACTGCCGTTCGGAAAGCTAGACACTCAGGTGTCTTCAATCAATTGCCTCGGCAATTGAGGGGGAGGGAGTGCCTGAACTCTGTCTGCACTCCCTCTGTCGCCCCGGACACCCCAATCGAAGCCCAACTTAGCTTGATGGGCAGGTCTTCCTTCCAAGCGTGCAGCTGCAAATCGGTTACAATTGGTAACATGGGAGCAGACACCAGGGGGGAGGGAGGGAGGAGGAGGGTGTTCTGTGGCCATGGGAACTCCAATCTCATCCCTGCAACCCCTGTTATGCAGTTCTGACTGCCAAACACAGGCCTCCTGCGTTTCTTAATGAGTCCTCAGCTTATAAAAGGGTACTGGGTTCCCAGATCTGGTTTCCCTTTCAGCAAGCAGTGGAGTGGGACAGAGCTGTTAATAGCGTTTTGGGAGAGAGGGAGAGTGCATTGGAGCTAGGCTTTTGTGTGTGTGTGTGGTGGGTGGGATAGGGAGCTATCCCCTCTGGTTCGAGGGCTGCTGCCAGGCCCTGGGGCCAAGCTCAGTGGGCACCTCGGCTGAGGGCTTGCCCTGATTATTATTATTATTATTAGTATCAGTATCAGACAGTACCTGATCTGGTGGTCAGGCCTGTGGGTGTGCTGGGCTAGTGCTCTAGCCTCAGCCTCTGGTTCCAGGGCTGCTGCCAGGCCCTGGGGCCAAGCTCAATGGGCACTTCGGCTGAGGGCTCACACTGATTATCAGTGCCTGATCTGGTCAGGTCTCTGGGAGTGTTGGGCTAGGGCTCTACCCCCTCCCTCTGGTTCGAGGGCTGCTGCCAGGCCCTGGAGCCAAGCTCAGTGGGCACCTCGACTGAGGGCTCACACTGATTATTAGTGCCTGATCTGGCCAGGACTCTGGGAATGCTGAGATAGGGCTCTACCCCCTCCCTCTGGTTCCAGGGCTGCTGCCAGGCCCTGGGGCCAAGCTCACTGGGCAACTTGGCTAAGGGCTCACAGTGTTCTCTCCTTTTCTGTCCTCCTTAATTCTAGTTTGGTGGCACAATGTGTCTTCCTGTTGTGTTGGCCACCAAGGGTGGTCATGGTGTGAAGTGCGAATGCAGTCCTCCTGGTTTACTTGTGGAAAGCAGTACTGGGTTTGGCTCATGGGCAGCAGAGGGTCCTTCCGCTCCCACAAATTCACCTGTGGGGGCTGTGGAGGAGGCCAAAGAGGTCTTTCTGCTGGGGGGAGAGGATCTCTCTCAACATTTTGAGGAGCGGGTGGGTGATGGATCCCTGGAGGAATGGTTTGTGTTTTATGAAACATCCCTCCCGTCCCCATCCCAAACTCTCAGTGGTGTCCCTGCCTGCAATCCACCCCTCACTCCTTCATCCGTGGCCAGCTCCACAGCGCAGCCTGTAACCATTCGTCCTCCTTCCCCTGGGACAGTTAGTGGTCTACGTTTCAACACCTCCATATGGAGGCACATTTGGGCCCTTCCTAACGACCCCCGTGTGGTATGGTGCCATGCCTCTGATGTTCTGGTGCGCCGGGGCAAAAACCCGAAGCACCTGTCATTGATGGTCCTGAGTAGGCACCTGAAGATGCACCACCCGAGCCTGTAGTCTCCGTCCTCGCCTAGCGAAACATCCGTTGGGGGGAGAAAGGGGGCAACCAGCTCTTCTGAGCAGGGATCAGTGGGAGGGTCACATTGCCCTGAGGGTGATGCTGGTGGGAGCAGGGCGTTCATGCAGGAGGTGCTCGTGGAGGTTGTCCCCTCAGGGTCTGGGACAGAACGTTAGAATGTTGAGGTTGAGGGCTTAGGAGGCGGGCCTTCGCATCTTGGCAGAGACAATTGCCCTACATGGCTTGCCCATATCCATTGTGGAGTGCGTGGGCTTCCGCAGCCTACTAAAGCATCTTGCTCCTTGGTTCTCCATGCCTTCACTGTGCACCCTGTCCGTCGAGTCCTGCAGGTATCTCGAATGAGGGCTGGCTCGTTTGGGTTAGGTTTAGCCAGGCCCACTCCCACTGCTAACAGGCTTCTGAGGCCTTGATAGGCCTTTCTGGCAAAGCCAGATTATCATGACACCTCCTTTCTGCAAAGCCAGGAGCCGGGGGTGAATGTATCCTGGGCCATGACTCCCATCCTTTCCACAAAGGTAGGAAGGTTGGCGATGGCAGCTGCTGTTGCTGCCTTATTTCTTCCTCTCCCTCTCTGGGACCACTCCGACCCCTCCCAACTACCTCTCGTTTGGGAGCTTTCCAGTTCCCAAACCATACCTCTCCCTCCCAGGTACTGCCACGAGTCCCTTCCCCACCACTTACACAACCCCATCCCCTCCTTTCCATGATGGCAGGGAGGTGGGTGATGCCAGCAGCCGCTGACAGATCGGGGTCTTCTAGGCCCTGTTGCAGGATCTTCCAGCTGTGCCTTATCGACATGCCCAGAACCCCTGGGTCCCCCACTCCCACCCTGACCACTTCATGTTCCCTCTTTCCTCCTCTCCCTCTCAGGTACTGCCACAAATCCCTTCCCCAACACTTGCACCGCCCCATCCCCTCCTTTCCGTAATGGCAGGGAGGTGGGTGATGCTTGCAGCTACCAAATTGGGGTCTTCTCCTCTCCCTCGCAGGATCTTCCAGGTGTGGCTCATTGCTGTGCCTGGAACCCCTGGATCCTTCTCTCCCTGACCACCTGGCGACCGCAGTCATCAACCACCTTGCTGTGTAAGTGGATGCTTTGTCTGCCTCCGACCCAGAGGCCTGGCAGGCAGGCACTTGGGGGTGCCACCGACGAGTGGCCAGACCCCCCACCCAACGAACACCAAACACCAAACACATTAGTTAACGGGACATGTTCAGTTCCAGTCAGCTGTTCATGTTCTTCGTTAGGAACGAACACCGAACAGCCTGTTTAGGGTTTTTTTTCCTGTTCATGCCAATGTCTAATCTAGTGGGCTACATTCCCACTGTCCCATGTCTGTGGTATACATGTCTTATTGCCTTTATAGCACTTGTGGTGACAGAATCTGGAGTAAATAGGAAGTCATACTGAATTAATGAGAGTAAAATTGCACAAAATATCTGCCAGGTTCAATTTCAAATTGGAAACAAGAAGGTTTTTTTTAAGCTTCTGCAATTGTTTTATTCTGGAGGTTCTCAGGTATTAGATTTTGTTGAAAGCAGCAACATCCATTGATTGTACATAATCTTCAAAAGCAGTGATATTTTTTTTCAAGCATATCAGTTCCAACTTTATCATCTTCAACTACACACTGAATTTGAAGCTTCTTGATTCCATAGCCAACTGGAACTAGTTTTGAAGATCCCCAGACAAGGTTGTCTGCTTGAATGCTTCTCACACATACCTCCAATTTGCTCATGTCTATCTCATCGTCCCAAGGTTTCACATCCAGCAAGCTAGACAACTTGACAACAAGTGCTGGTTTTTTGGCTTTCTTTGATTCATACTGGGCAAGTTGCTCCTCCCTAGGAAATGAGAACTTTTTGAGCAACAGAACTACTTTATTCCATCCTAAAAAAGATAACAGAAATGCATTTCTGGCATAATGCAGTCTGTGATATATACATTCATTTATTTATTAAGAATATTTTGTACTGCATCTTCAGAGTCCTGTTTGAGGTGGATTACAATTTTTTTAAAGGTATTACCTTTTTTAAAAAAAGGTATTAAAACATGCCATTAGACACATGGCATAAAAATTGTCCATAAAACAGAGTAGACCATTAAAAAGCTGATAAAATAATTAAAAGCCTGGAGGAAAAGATGTGTTTTAGCCTGACACCTAAAAGAAAGTAAAGTAGGTGCCAGACGAGCCTCAAGGGGGAGGTTTTTCCAATGGTTAGGTGCCACCACAGAAACTATGGTCACCACATGCCTCACCACATGAGAGGCAGACTTTAACTGGTGGGCTGGATAGTATGGGAGGAGATGGGTCTTCACGCAGTTGTCTGTGCAGAGGAGGAAAGCCAACAGAAGGGAGATATGGGAGGAAGTTCTGCACACAGACTCAGGGCATGCAGGGTGCAGAAGGGAATTTTCAGTGATCACAGTTGTGTCCTGACTCCTGAATTGTGCTACTGTCCATCTTTTTCTGTCAGGCCATGACATTGTTTCTCAGGATTCTGCTGCTTTGGAACCACTGCTCTAGGGTCAATCGGGCAGGTGAGGGATCATGCAATGAACTGATGGGTATCAGAATGCAACACAGCAAAATCAACTAGATTTAACTAAGTGATCACATCCTGGAGGTGATAGTGAGTGAGAGTATGAGTGAATATTTTCATTAAAAATATCAAAAACTACTGGTAACTGGAGTATTAGCAGGGTATTTTTTGTCATTCCAAAAAATATTTGTTAAAACCTGCTAGTAATTTGGTGTCAGTTCTCAGTTTGACCTATTTCACAGAAGGGCTGAAAATGAAAGTCATATAAAATTATGTTTCTTCCTTGAACTTTACTAAGACAGCAAGCCATACATCTCCATAAATATATTAAACAAATAATGTTACATACTTTGCTGACCAGCTCAGTATTGGATTAGCAGTAGCAATTCTTGGCACCTAAAAACTGTCATTGCTAGGCAAAATGTTGACAAAACCAATACACTTCTTAATATTGAACATGTGTCTGGAGAACATGAAACTAAGATAAACAAATGGCATATGAAGTGTACTGAAATTGAAAATCTTTCTAATATATTAGTGCATTACATCATATTTATAGACCTATATGTTATATTGTAATATCACATACTGTGAAATTAAAATATTATTAATATTTTAATATTTTAATATTAATACCACACTAACCATTTCAAAACACTGCACTGAAATGTTGTCACAATAAATGACAACATGCATAGGACCATGCATAAGAAGGCATGTGAGAGACCAGAATTGGTTCTTCTGGCCCTAGGGTTGTAAGGGAGAATGTGGTGGCTTAATGACACTTAGGAAGAGAGGCAGAAACATCTGAGCTGTCCAGAAGAACTAAGCACCAGGCTGTCCTGAGAAGCTTAATTTACTGTATTTTCCCATTTGTTTAATTTAAATGGTAATTTAATTTATTTAATGTCAGCTTTAGACTATCTGAAACAACTGCATCTTGAGGGGGGTAGATGTCGGAATGTTTGCTGATAGTATAAGTGCAGAAAACATTAAGTCAGTTATCTTATGGGTAAGGAAGGATATATATTTTCAGGAAGGACTTATAAAAGGAAATAGATATTGATTGATGGTAGCAAAGGGAAGCACGGTCCAGGCAAAGACAATGATATTGCAGGAAGCACGAAGATTGGAGAGGGGAAAGAGATAGATAGATGGGACATGACTAATGAAATGTGGGGCATGAGGAGAAGGATTAGGAAAGTGGTAGTCAAAAGCATAGAGGAATGCCGAAGGAAGGTGTCTCATCCACACGTCTAATTATGATTAACGTATCAGCCATACTGTGCTGGTTTGACACTTCGCTTTAAAATAAAACCTCTAAATTATGCATGCTTTCAAAGTAATCTTTAATAAATGTAGCACCTCGTGCTCCATCATGTTCAGGATTTTTTTAGGGTTGGGGTTACCCCCCCCAACATTGAATATTTCTTTTCCACTGACTATGTCTTCAAAGACAATATAAGAATGGCCAGCTGAAAAAAAACAGCTATTCCTCCATGCATCAATGACTGCATGATGCTTTATTCTCATTAGTCAATGTGAAAAATACATGATGTCTGAAAGAGGAAAGGATTTTTCACCTTTAAAATATTCTAGCCTAGAGGGGAAATTTCAATTGGATATGCTTCCTTACAACCAGTCAGGTGTGGTGCCAGATGGTGACTGTTGAAAAATGTTGCTGGATTTTCAGCATTAATTAATAACTGAGAACCTACCTAGACTTGGATATTCACCAGTCAAAGAAATTTATGTTAGTGGTGAATGATGGAAGCTTTGCACAAATACAAACTTGGGATTCACTGGCAGTGTAGATGGTGGAGCTTTTCCCTAGGTCCAGCTACGATGAAAGAATGTTCCAAACCTATGTGGTCCGATCACTGGTCTCAGGAATTTTATCAACCAGAAATGCAAGGACACCATCAAATAAAGTCTAGTTGTGGTAGGGGCTGATCAGCTGGTGGTTCCAGTCTGACTGCCAGTTCCATGCATCAGCTGCTGAACTTGGGACAATAAAATGCACCCATAAAGTAATAAGAGGGCAGGCAGTGGATGAAGTGGAAATTGTAATCTAGTGGCCCAAAAAAGAGAGCGTCATCATCTCTTAAACTATAATGAACACTGGAGTCTATTTAAGAAGGTTATGAGAAGTGTTTCCCCTCTAAATAAGTAGGAACAAATGTCTGGAATGATGATTCTGCAATTGGCACTGTGATTCTAGTGCTCATTATTCGGAACTAAGTCCCAGTTTCTGTGGAACTACTTCCAAATGATAGCTTTCCACAGGTTTAGGCACCCTAGTTTATCCCTTTGGACTGTGATGAACCCTACTAGTCACACTGTCAAACGCTAAAAATAAATCCAAATAGCAATCCAAGGTAAACTACTATTGACTAATTCAGGTACAAACTTTCCTTGGAAACAGGGCTCTTCCTTATTTAATATTTGTAAAATAAAGTCCTTTAGGAAGGCACTCAATTAACTTGAAATGAACATTTCTAAAATTATGATCAAAAATTGTTAAATTCAAATATGAATCCAATTTAGTGTTTTTTCTTCATTCAAAGCCATTTTCATTCCAATCGAAAACCAATTTCACTGCAGAAAAAGGAGCAGAAGAAGGACCCTGATTTGTTCTTTCTGTTCCCAAGTATAACAGTAAGTATGGAGATCTTGTCTTCTGGTGAAAATATATGGCTTGAATTTTATATGGATCGTATATTTTCATGACAATCAGTACCTTGCAACATTGACAGAAGAAATTCTTGTCAAATTTATTGAAATCACTGAGTTAACTTGTGGCCTTAATTAGGATTGCCAACAAACTGGACAAAAAACTGTGACACTGAGAGATCTCTGTCTTTTGGTGCTACACCTCTGAAGATGCCAGCCACAGCTGCTGGTGAAACGTCTACAACGCCAAGACCATGGCTATACAGCCCAGAAAATCCACAACAACCATTGGACAAAAAATATTCTGCCCCTTTAGTAGAACCTTTACTTGTGGAAATGGACAGGTAAAGCTTTTCATGGCATAGAGGTAAATAACTTGATAAATGACGTCCCTTTAAGCCTCTGTTAAAGAAACAACATTTTTTCACCAGATGGCTGGCAATCCTAGCCTTAATTAAACTAATTTCAGTGTCCATTTAAAAAACCATTACACAAGCAGCATAGTTAACATAAGAAAATTAACACAATTTAAATAAAAATAGCTCAGGGAAACTTCATAATATTTAAACTATACTGTTTTTGGGGAAACAGTCAAGCACATGACTGACTCTCTTTCTATTTGAAATACATGGGATTTAAGTGGTGAACTCATCCAGTCCTTGACTTCTTTCTATACATTCATTTAAAACACTTCTGCTGCCTACATGGATTTTGAAGGAAATAAGAAATAGAGAGCTGCAGCAGACAGGGTACTGAACCAACACAAAACTGAACCTCCCAATCCCATCCTACTATATAAAAGACAACCCATGTTGCCAGTGACTCACTTTTTATCCTGGCACAGCTGCAGTGAGTCATCAGCACTGCACCTGTGCCAGGGTAAGCCCACCAAAGGCATGGCCCTCCCAAGGAGGCCTCTGGAGCAAGGGAGGCAGCAGGGAGGCCCGGTGCACTGGCACAGCCCTCAGCAGGTCCCAAGCAGGCTGCTGCTGCAGTGGGCAGGTCTGGTGCAGCAGCAGCCTTGCAGCAGGCTCCAAGCAGCCTGGGGCAGCATAACGGGCCCTGGAGTGCTCCTGTGCTCCATACCATGATGATTTGGGCCCATTTGGGGCCAAATCAGGCCCATTTGGGGGCCAAAATCAGCCCACCATGGAACACAGGAACACTGCTGGGGCAGTGCAATAGGCCCTGGAGTGCTCCTGTGCTCCATAACGGGCTTTTTGGTCCCAAATGGGCCAAAATCAGCCCACTGCAGAGTGCAGGAACACTGTCGGGGCAGCGTGACAAGCCCTGGAGTGCTCCTGCACTCCTTAGCAGGCTGATTTCAACCCATTTGAGGCTAAATTGGGCCTTTTGGGGGCCAAAATCAATTCAAGATAGATTACATCATGTAAACCAGTACAATCAATACAATGAGGAGACTTATAGATGTAATAAGACTAGGATTTCACAAATCTGAAACAAGGCATACGTATTAAACATGACATACTAAACAATGCAAGGAATGGTATAAGTAGAAATATAAGGCAATGAGAGAAAGATAAAAACATACAGCAGTGGATAATGCATATTAGTAACTTAGTCCCCAGTTGTATTCCCTCTATTGAACCATCTTCCTGAATCATTCTGTTAAACTGCTGCCCTATTCCTTTATAAAAATAACCTTCTGAACAGTTCTGTTTAATTTAGAGCCAAAACACACGTTAAGAAAAACCTAGGTTCAGCACGTGTTCTCTTACCTCAAGGTTTGCTGGGATCTGTAGGCGTCCTGGAAGCTTAAAGTTTAGCATTTACAGAGCAGCAAAAAGGGAAAGGGAAATACAGGCGCCTGTATTTTAAGCTTTAAGCTTCCAGGACGCCTTTAAGCTTCCAGGACGCTTACAGATCCTTTAAGCTTCCAGGACTTTAAGCTTCCAGGACCCCTACAGATCTTTAAGCTTCCAGGACGCCTACTTTAAGCTTCCAGGACTCCTACAGATCCCGGCAAACCTTGAGGTAAGAGAACACGTGCTGAACCTAGGTTTTTCTTAACGTGTGTTTTGGCTCATAGTTTGTGAAAGGCCAAAATTGTGGGAGTCTTCCTGATCTCCTCAGACATGTCAGTCCATAGGGATTGCACACAAAATCACATGTCCAGACAGTTTTTGATCTTGCCACAGCATTTTTGATCTTACCCATTTGCAAGGTGGCACCTGTAGAAAGCCCTGTTCAAATGAGCAAAATTGACATGATGAGACACTGGATGAGGAGAAGCAGTCTTGCAGATATGAGGGACCAAGGCCATGAAGGTCTTTGCATGTGATGGACATTACTTTGAATTGTAACTAACGGGCAGCCAATGGAGCAGTTTCAGAATGGGTGTAATATGAACACACCACTTAGTTCCTAAAAATATCTAAGCAACAGCATTCTGCAACTGATCTGAATTTGAGGGGAGACCTATACTGAGTGTATTACAGCAGTGAAGTAGTCTCAAAGTTATGGTAGTGTGGATCCAAGTGGCCTGATCAGCTGAGTCAAGGCTAGATTGAGTTGGAAGAAAGGGTTTTTTTCTGGTGACTGCGTTAATTTGCTTCTCCATCACTAATGCTAGGTCCAGTATAATCAGCCCTTGATAAATTCTGCAAGGATCAGCTGAAAGCTATCAAAAGTGTGAAGCCCAATGCCCTTCAAGACCTCAGATTTACCAAACAGCAATACTTCCATCTTGTCAGGGTCAGTTTCAATTGGTTCACCCTCAGCCATTTAACCTAGGAGTCAGACAATGGCTCATAACTTCTACCACATTCCCAGGAGATTTGGATAGAGAGATATAGACCTGGGTATCATCAGCATATGAATGGCATCCAATTCCAAAACTATGGATGATTTCTCTTAAGAACTTTACATAGAGATTAAATAGCATAGAGGTTCAACCTGTTGAACCCCACAGGATAAATCCTACACTAATGATAACTGGTCTTCACTGGCAAGCCTTTGAACCTAGTCCGTAAGTAATGATTCTAACCAATCCCAATCCCCCCAAGTTTTTCAACAAGATAGCATGGTCTACTGCATTGGTGACTAGATAAATCTAGTAGAAGCAACCAAGGGGCATGGCTTTTGTATACATTTAAATAGAGATCATCAATTAAAGCTGCCAGTGCTGTCTGCCCTATAGTCTCACCTGAAGGTAGATTGAAAAGCATCCAGAGCACATGAGTTAGCCAAGAATGCCTGGAGTTGGTTTGTCACTTTTCTCTCAATTACATTTCCTAGAAAGGGCAAATTAGAAAAAGGTAGGAATGTGCACTTCGTTTGTTTTTTTAATTTGGATTTTAGGAAGTGCATAAATTCTGGTCTCCTAATACTGTTTTGAGGTTTGGGGTTTTTGGGGTGGTGGTGGTTCTGGAATTATTTTGATTCCATTATTACCTATGGGAGGATGCTTTCCAGGGGCAGGAGTGGCTGTTTTGCAACTGAATAACTCTAAAACTGCAGGGAACATAGCCCTGCCCTCCCCAAGTATCAAGTGAATTGGTTCAAGGGTTCCAGTTCTATTGGGCCCTGAATAAGATGCCCCCATCCATCCTATTCATTTTGTCCTATGAAGGGGGGGAATTCTATGCTTTCTCCAAGGCAAAGAAGCCAAGAGCCAAAAGCAACAACTGTCCAAATGCCTGCAAACACAAACAGCACCCAAACTCTAACAGAACCAGTATCAAACCAAAGAATCCCTGCAGAACCATGGACCAGTGTTGCAAGCTCAACACAAAACCACAGAAGCCAAGCAGATTCCAGGACCAACTTGGCAAGCCCAACACAACTAATGTCAAACCAGAGAATCCAAGCCAAGCCAATCTAATAAGTCAGTACCAATGCAGCCAGTCAGACCTGACAAGACAGTGACACAGACACATGCATACTAATATCACTTCCCCAAGTAAGACCTTAGAAAATGAGAAGGAGGGACTTGGGGGCATTGAGTTAACCTCTCTCTGCAATCTATTCCATCAGTGGCTCAGATGAGCCTAGAGTCAGACCATTTTAATTGGACCCTCTGTGGATAGATCATTTTAACTATGGTTCAGGTCAAATCTCTAGCCCCAAAATGTGGCCTTCTCAGAAAGGCTCAGTGCAAAACATTAAATCCAAGGTATGACCTTTTTTATGTGTTGGACCTGTCACAATTTGAGTGAGGTCTATGGTAGCCAAAGCAATATAAAATCCTGGGCCAGAACTAGTGGAATATTCTCAATATGACTATTGAAGCCCCTCAGAACAAGCAGTTTATGTGTCTCCCAAACCATGCCCAAGAGTGCTGCTTCCAACTCAGACAAGGTGGCCACAGAGAAACTAGGCTGTAGAGATGGGCATGGACCGGGAGGTGGCCACGGACTGCCAGTTCGGGGTTCATGGACTTCCACGGACCACGGACCATGAACTTTTTAATGGACTAGCCTGGTTCGAGAACCGGTTCAAGAACCGGTTCGATTCAGAAAGGCCTTGTTTTTTCCACAGATTTTCATTTGGGTAGACTTTCCCCACCAAAGGTTCTCATGTAACATTCCTCGATCATCACTTTTCCAAAGAGACAAACAACAACTTCCCCACCCCTATTCTGACTGACCCTTACTCGTCCTTGGTGGAAGGAGGGAGACTTGTGCTCCTGTCCAGGAGAGGTGGCTGCCCACAAAACCCACCTACATGAGCTTGCATCAACAAGAGATTCCCTCCCTGGGGGCAGGGAGACCAACTCCCCATGATGGGAAATGAATGGATGTACTTGAGCGAAAGCCAACTCTGCAACAGGAGATCATGTAGCAATTCAAAGGCCCCTTGCTGGAATGGAAGGCACGAGAGGGATGGAAAGGATGTCTTCCACACCTCGAGGGAAGGAGACTTATGCTACCCTGTTCAGAGGGAGCTTCTTTGGGCAGTGGACAATGAGTCCCACCTCAGTGATGTAGTGTGTCTGCTTGCTTTGGTTAGGGGCAGGGCTCTGACCTGGACCACTGTCCTACTTGTCACTGGACTTTGAGGATTGAGCCTCAGAGGGGCCCTTGCGCTCACAGGAGCAAATGGTTGCTGATGACACCCACTTCACCGAACGTAGTGGCATCAACAAAGGAAGGACACACGGGCACTGCGGACCCCTCCCCCACACCTGGGGGAAGGGAGCAGAAGCAGACTCCCCAGTTGGATGGGGCCGTTGTGCTCACAGGAGCAGGAAAGTCACCAACAACACCCACTTCACTGAACCGAATGTGGCAGTGTCGGCAAAAGAAGGACATGCGGGCACTGCAGCCCCCTCCCCCATGCCTGGGGGCAGGAAGCAGAAGCAGCCTCCCCACTCGGAGGGGCCCTTGCACTCACAGGAGCAGGACGGTCACTGACAATACCCACTTCCCCAAACGTGGCGGCGTTGGCAAAGGAAGGACATGTGGGCACAGCAGGCCTCTCCCCCACAGCATATCCACCTTCTGCCTCACCAGAAAGGATGGGAGGGACAACAGTTGTGCCTTAGACTGTTTTGTCAATATACAAATTATAATGGAAGTAGTTGAGTTTATAAAGAATAAGAGGAGGTACTTAGAAGGTATGAGGGACAGGGCTTGTCATCAGGAGGAGGATACCAGGGACAGGGCTTGTCATCAGGAGGGGGATACCAGGGACAGGGCTTGTCATCAGGAGGGGGATACGAGGGACAGGGCTTGTCATCAGGAGGAGGATACCAGGGACAGGACTTGTCATCATTAGGAGGATACCAGGGACAGGGCTTGTCATCAGGAGGAGGATACCAGGGACAGGACTTGTCATCAGGAGGAGGATACCAGGGACAGGGCTTGTCATCACGAGGAGGATACCAGGGACAGGGCTTGTCGTGAGGAGGAGGGGGAGGGGAGGGGGAGGTTCCCCCCATTTCCCAACAGGCCAAAACAGAGCGCGCTGGTATTCTCGCCGAGGGGGGAAAGGAGGCCACATTCGCCCAGGGAAAGCCTGATCCCACAGCTACCAGGTGACCGTACCTGAAGTTCCATCTTAGCGTAAACTCGGTGGCAGCTGACCTCACCCACCTTCCTGCCACGCCAGAAGGGATGGAAGGGACAGGATGTGTCA
The DNA here is from genome assembly GCF_028583425.1 of Eublepharis macularius. Classification (NCBI taxonomy): domain Eukaryota; kingdom Metazoa; phylum Chordata; class Lepidosauria; order Squamata; family Eublepharidae; genus Eublepharis; species Eublepharis macularius. The sequence goes on from NC_072797.1 coordinate 75,187,558, forward strand.
TCATGAGGAGGACATGAGGGACACTACATGTCGTCATGAGGAGGGGGAGGAGGGGAAAGGTCCCACAGCTACTGACTGTCCTCCTTAGCCGAGAGTCCCACCGGGGGACATTGTGGCAGCGGCAGCTGATCCACCTTCCTGCCTTGCCAGAAAGGACCAGAGTTGCAGGACACATCCCCACCCAACTGAAAGAGGTCCCGTCGTGGATCCACCACATTGTCAACCGACTGTATCCTTCGGTTGTGGGATCACACAACCAGGCTAACCAAAGAGAGAGCAGCACAGTAGCCGACATCATCCGACTACACCTACCCACCTTCCTGGCTCATCGCCGAGGTCTTCAGTTGCAGCATGACACTTTCCCAACCAGTTGAAAGAGGTCCCATCAGTCCCGTTGACAGGGGAGCCACCACGTCAACAACCAACTCCACCCCATATGGTACAATCAGCTGCTCGATCGCAATTGTGTATGTAACCAAGGAGGGAGCAGTAACAGGAGAGTCCCTAGTGAAGTGGGAGTCAGACCGGATCTGCCGTCCTGCCTTTGTAGAACGTGGGGGATGGGCAGGAAACATAGCTTGGATGGGTCAGCGTGGTTCCTGAGACGGGGGACACAGAAACATGACAGCAGCATCAGCAACAGAACTCAACCACCTTCCTGCCTTCGTGGGGCGGATATGATTCAGGGGACCCATTCCCCCCTGGCCAGAGGGGACAGCAGGTGCCCATGCAAAGGGGGAGACAATGCAGAGAGCCCCCCCAAAGTGAGCTGCCAGTTGCCAGAGAGTAGGTGTTTCACAGAGGCCAGTAACAGTCTTTTTTCACAGCCTGCCCTGCACCTCAAAAGCCAGACAGAAAATCTCCCCCAAGTCACCCACTATTTAGGGAGTGAAAGGCTTTGAACGAAGTGAAGCTGAGAGCCCCCCAAAACATGCTGCCAGTCGTCAAAGATTGGGTGTTTCACAGAGGCCAGTAGCAGTCTTCCCCTTGCACCTCAAAAGCCAGGCAGGAAATCTCCCCCCAAGTCACCCACTATTTAGGGAATGAAAGGCTTTGAAAGAAGTGAAGCAGAGAGCCCCCCAAAGCGTGCTGCCAGTCGTCCAAGAGTGGGTGTTTCACAGAGGCCAGCAGCAGCCCCCCTGCACCTCAAAGGCCAGGCAGGAAATGTCCCCCCAAGTCACCCACTATTTAGGGATTGAAAGGCAGAAAGAAGTGAAGCAGAGAGCCCCCCAAAGCGTGCTGCCAGTCGTCCAAGAGTGGGTGTTTCACAGAGGCCAGCAGCAGCCCCCCTGCACCTCAAAGGCCAGGCAGGAAATGTCCCCCCAAGTCACCCACTATTTAGGGATTGAAAGGCTTAGAAAGAAGTGAAGCAGAGAGCCCCCCAAAGCATGCTGCTGGTCGTCAAAGAGTGGGTGTTTCACAGAGCCTAATAGCAGTCTCCCTCCCCTTGCATCTCATCAGCAGCCAAGAAAGAAAGTGGGGGAAAGAAGGCAAGAACTCAAGCAGACAACGCCCAAAGCTGCCTTGCACTCACTGTGGGTCTGTGAGTGGGTGGGGTCAGAGCACAATAGAACCCACCGGCAACCCAGAAAAAAGGAAGAGATTTTTTGGGGGGAGGGGGGGATTAAGCCCGAGAAGAACCCAAGGACTCAAAATGCAGAAAGAAATCAGAGTAACCCGATAATGCGGTAAAAGGATTTTTTAAAAAGTGCTCTCAAGAAAACTAGAATAGAAAGGAGAAAAAAATTATACAGGAATGGAGAAAAGAGAAAGCTCTCTTGTACCTGAAGCCCCAAAGCCCTAAGGCACAAGCCGCGCTCTCACAAAAAAAAAAAAAACTTCCTCACAGCAAGCAGTTGCTAAGCTTAGAAGCTAACTTGCGTCCCTGCACCAGCAAAATGGAGCGGGGCTTCGCGCGCTTTGTCTTTTATGCAGAAAGGCTGGTGATCTCTGTTTGGCTGACAGAGCTGCCAATCAAGGTTTCCTGGGCTAAGATTGGTGTGTTCCAAATGGGGAAGGTGGCTCCACACCGTTGCCTAGGAAATTGTTTGAGTGGGAATCCTGGCATGACGGGCCAACGGACACACGGACAGAAAGCCCCAATGTTCGGCACTTTCATGAGAAAAACACAAGCCCACGTCCCGCGTGTTCGCAAATGACGAACTGAGTAAGTTCGTGACGAAATTAGGTCTGTTATGTGGACCGTGCCCACCTCTACTAGGCAGTTAGTAAACAAGCAGTATGCCTAACTATCCTTAAACCCTAATGTAATGAATATATAATCAATTTCAGTGGTATTTTCCTCCAGGAGCCTGAAAAAAGGGGAAAACCACCCCTTCCCCCCACCTACCCATGCAGGGTTGATGAAGAATCACATAATCAGATGGAGTTAATTGGGACAGACAAACCATGCCATTTTCTTTCAACCAGGTTTCAGTTACACAAGCCTGATCAATTTTTATATTTCTCCATGCAATGTTTTGCATTAATGTATTTAATTTGGATTTTATTTCTACTTGCTATTTTTTTTAAAAAAAATTTAATGCAGGCTTCTGAGGAAGGAAGAAAGGGGAGCTGGATGGGTGAATGGAGTCTGCTCTCATTGGATGGTAGCTGTACCTTAGCAGGTAAACTGCAGTTTTTAGTTAGAAAGCTGAAGGAAGAGATTTTCAAGTGGTCAGTCTTTGGAGATTCTGGTTAAGTTAGTCTTTGGGTATCTCAGAGAAATAAATCAGACAAACTGTGCAGAGCCTGAGTGAGTCCGTGTCTGTGAGTTTCTGAGAGAAATTTACCCAGCCAGGAGATTCTGGTTAAGTCAGTCTTTGGGTGTCTCAGAAAGAATTTCCAGCTAAATCAGGAAAACTCTGTGGAAGTCTGAAAGCTAATTCTGTTGAGATTAGGCAAACTGTGTGCGTGCCTGGGTCAGTCTGCGTATACCTGAGGAAAAGATTAATCTATCTAGGTTAGGCAAGTTATCTGGAAAAGCCTGGGTGAATCTATGTCCATAGGGATGAGAAGAGACAGAGTTCGTTCTGTTAGAGAAGAACTATGTAGAAAATTACTCTGTGTGCCTGAGCCTGTGAATATACCTTTAGGAAGAGATAACTATTTGTGAAACCACCAAACTTAAGAACTATTCTGAAACCAATACTCTTATCAAAACTCTGCAACCATCACACTTATGTACTTACAAATAAATTCACTTTTGTATAAGAAAAAAAATCCCTTTCTTTACTTCCCAACCACCCTTATGTGCTGACTGTTCTGTCAAACTACCATCTATAACAAGCCTTCCTGTTAGGAGTGTGCACCCCCAAAAATTTCCATTTCAGTTTTGCTTCCAAGCGTTCCGCACTAATTCCTTTCCATTATTGTCTTTTTCGAGGTGGGCTGGTGCCAGCTCAGATCTGATCTGTTTGAGGGTTTTTTGGTTTTTTTCATTTTCATGACTGTGGGTCCATTTCCCACATGCAAGGCAGACATTAGCCAGACATGAGTAGACACAACCTGTCTTTTCAAGGTGTTGGGAAAATGACACTCAGGGAAGTAGTTTTTGCATCAAACTGTTTAATGGTTTCAAAATGCTTGGAACACTCTCCTCCCTCCAACTCATTGATTGACCCACTGAATTTGAGCATGCACATGACAACAACAGGGTTCAGTCATGGGCCCTAAAAGATCTTTGGGGATGGAAGAGGCATCAAGGAGAGTATTGGAGCTGTGCACACCATTCTTTTCAAAGGGGGTTTGGAAAACAGGGCTTTATTCATGCTTAATCAAGCAAAAGCTGCAAATTAACCCCTCCTAGATCCAATGAGTTTCTTCTCCACACACACACAACAACAATGGACTCTGAAGGGTGCACACTGTGGTGGGAAACTGGCTGGCAAAGTGGTGCTGGTGGGCTGGCAGCCAAGCAGCCAGGCTACATTGCCAACTGGCACAGCAAAATTCTAAAAAAAAATGCACTCATGCGCACCACACACATTCCCCTTTCCACCAACAGGGTTAATGCTAAGGGTGGCTCAGTCTCTCCCCTTAGGATGGTTACTTTCAGACTTACCATTAAGGAAAACAAGATGCTGCTGGCTGCTGCCCACACTGCCTGGCTGGCCAGCCGGTCTAGAAGCCAAAAAACAAAAAAAGGAAGTATGCCAAAGCGTAACTCAGTACAATATTATTGTCTATACCACAGTACAATTATCAATATATCTACATTGAGTTTTCAATGATCTACAGCAATTCAAATATACATGCATAGAGAGAGAATAAATTTCAATGTAGTAGGGTTTTCTCCAAATTAACTTATAGCGCCCGAAGGTATACAGTTCCAAAAAGGCTGGTTGGTAACATCCAAGGATGCAAAGTTGCAAAGGACGGGTGGCAAAGCAGGTGGCAACGAGCTACACCGGTCTCATTCCTTCGGCTCGTTTCAGAAATAGTCCTTCATCAGGCCACAGTTATCCTACAATTCATATTAAAAAATGTCAATACCAAACCATTCAGGAATATCCCGGTGGTTTCATATCTCCAGCCATACTTACTATTTCATCAGGCGAAATTCATGTAGAGAGTCAACCATCAAACAATATCAAATGCTGAAATCAGATGACCAGGGCACGCACTTCATCAATTAAATACAGAAGCTCAAGGCTAATTAACAATAACATTACATAACTACATTTAAAGGGACTTGACTACCAAATCTATTGCACTTTTCCCAAACTCATTTCTATATTCCATTAACATCAGCAAGGCCAACATGAATTGCACATCAACCCACAATCAGGAACTAGACCAATAAATACATTGCACTTTTTTTGAATAATGACATTGATTATTCGGTGTTCCTTTAATTTGGGTTCCCCCCCCCCTCACCAAATTGTTTCCCTCTGACTGAAATTATTTTTGGTTTGCAATGGGGAATGTGCAATGAGGAAAGTGCAATATATTTATTAGATATACCTCTTTAAACGTAGTGATTTTATGTAGTTTGGTGATGTAATCGGTCGGAAGGTACTCTCTCAAGAATCTTTGAGAGCCACCCTGTTGTATAATCTATATTGGTCGCATGTGAGATAATTGAACATAGAAACGGTTCTGAAAAAGTGCAATGTATTTATTGGTCTAGTTCCTTTATTGGTCTAGTTCCTGACCGGGATATTCCTGAATGGTTTGGTATTGACATTTTTTAATATGAATTGTAGGATAACTGTGGCCTGATGAAGGACTATTTCTGAAACGAGCCGAAGGAATGAGACCGGTGTAGCTCGTTGCCACCTGCTTTGCCACCCGTCCTTTGCAACTTTGCATCCTTGGATGTTACCAACCAGCCTTTTTGGAACTGTATACCTTCGGGCGCTATAAGTTAATTTGGAGAAAACTCTACTACATTGAAATTTATTCTCTCTCTATGCATGTATATTTGAATTGCTGTAGATCATTGAAAACTCAATGTAGATATATTGATAATTGTACTGTGGTATAGACAATAATATTGTACTGAGTTACGCTTTGGCATACTTCCTTTTTTTGTTTTTTGGCTTCTAGTTACTTGAGGAAGTATACTCTCCCTCCCTACTGTTCCCTCTGGCCAGCCGGTCTGCCTGCCTGCTTGCCTGTGCTGCTGCCACTGTATACTGCACAGGCAGCAGTATATAGGTCACACAAACATAAATGGGAAGGGGTTATTGAGGAAAAACTTGGGTAAAGTAGAGAACATCTGAAGTGCTGTTTGAGTGGAACTAAAATGAGTGTTGGTATGTGGACCAGAGCCCTCCTGAGGTATAAGTTTAAGAAAGTGTAAGAGGAACTTAATTAAAGGTAATAAAAGTAAAAAATAAAATAAAAACAGTAAGTCATTAAATTCCAACATTCTAGATAGGAATCCAGTTTTCCCCCCTCACTGATCTAGTATTGCACAATATTAAAGAGGAGGTGGAAAGAACAGGGGCCTTTGCATTAGCATCTCTTCGAATAATACAGAGATTAGGTAAGCAGTGAGCAGGCTTGCTTAATGGTGGCCATCTTTGAAAATTCCCATTCCCATATCTACCATCTCTCATCTGCACTGGAATAGCATGGTTTACCTAGCATGCCTAGTTACAAATTGCTGACAGAACCACTAATAAAAAAAATACTAAGCATTCAATGATAGCATTTAATACTGGAAGCCATCTTAAAACATCAGTCTCTTCAAGCTTACAAACAATTTGCAAGCTACCTAGGAGGCAAGAGGACAAAGAAGTAGGGGTGTGTGATCTGGCTCCAGGAACATCTTGTAAAGCTGGATTTAAGCCAATTGGGCATAATCCAGCCTTGTTGTTTCCCCAGGTTGGCCTCCAGATCAGATCCAGGGAGCTGAACTCTGCTGGGCCAGATTGTCCAGCTGCAGCAGGGATATGCCACAGGTGAGTGGTCAGGCATGGAGCTGAACCCCTTGCCACCACTGGAGTAGAGCAGTGAGGGGCTGTTGGGGGCGGGGAAAAGGGAAGGGTAAGTGGGTTCCCATCTTATTCTGCTTCTCCCTCCTGCCCAAGCACCAAAAGAGCCCTAGCTTGCCACCACCGGGAACCCTTTAAACTATGCGGCTTGGTGGCAAGCTAGGGATTCTTCAATGTTCATTATGTCTATCAGAAACAATGGAGAGTGGCTGGGGGCAGCTTGTTCAGGGGCCCATAGAATTTGACACTGGGGTCCAATTCACTTGAAATTTGGGTAGTCTTTAGGGGGTAGTGTTGGTTCTTCCCAAATTTAGTGGAGGTAGCTCAAAAAATGCCTCCAGCCTCCTGGATATTATTCCCCATAGGGAATAATGGCTGATTAAATCCAGGATTCTCTAAACTGGATCAGAGAATCTGACCCAAATTTGATGAATCCCAGATTTTTTTAAAAAAAAAACTGAAACCCAGATCCAGATCACCTGGAGTTTTTTTTGGTATCCATCCCTACAAAGAAATAAAACAATAGAGAAGGCAGGGATGGTTAGAACTACGTATCCAATGCTGGTTCAAGAGGACTTTTGACTCTCAAAGGATCTAAGCATCTAAGCCGCAAATCATCAAAAGGGGGTACAGAAACAAAGACCCTGACAAAGTCCAAATGGAAAACTACATAATCCATGAGGTGTGGAACAGCATCTAATCACCCGCTTGTACCATTGTCTTCCATACTCTTACTTTTTGATTTTGGTTTTGCTGCAGACTTCCGTTGGGAGGCAGTTCCAAAGTATATTATATGTTACCTAACTCAGGAGGACTCCAGAGAGAAAAAACTAACAGATTTCCCCATATACAGTAATTATAAACTATTTAGAAAGGGAAACTGATGACCATGAATGCCTTTTGTGTCCGTGTGGCTTTGTGCATAATTACATGAAGAAATCCAGCAGCCTAAACTGGCTGAGGGATTCCTAATTTTTCAGTACTACAATCAAGTTCTATACTATATTGCAGGTACCAGGAGTAATGGAAGACTCTTTTGACACCTCTGTAAAAAACATGTAGCACTTTAGAAATCGTTCAACATCGTTTTATAAAGGCATTTATTAACAATGATTAAAGACCTAATAACTGCTGACATCATGGACACTGTTCTTTCAAATATGTTAAGGTTTATGTAAAGTAATTGCTGAGTGGTCTTCTGTTGCTATATTGGTTTCTTGTTTGTTGTCCTTTCAGAATCAAAATGTGTTAATAAAAAATGACTCCCTCCACTGAAACCTCAATCTTGTCTTTTTATCCTGTTTTAGGCCTCAGACCTGCACTTAAGCAAAGCATCCATTGACTGTGATATACTCCATGTCTCATTGGTGATATAATCAGTGTCTACTTGTCACAGGTGCAAAGAGTATGGCCATTATAAAACATGCCAGCAATTGCTTGAAAGTCTGCAAACATAACTCAGAGTTTGGTAGACGTCATGTTACAGGAAAGCAACATCATTCAAGAAGATAAGAAAGATACATCCAGATTTTGAGGCTTGAACCATATATGTTTGCTCAGGGAAGACTTAAGAGTTTCATTTCTCTGGAAACACCCAAGGTAGCATAGAGGTCATGCATTCAAACTAATTAGAACTTGCTGTATTTATTGAGGCAAAGGAAGATCACAATCAATTAGATATTTCTGTCGTATAGAACATTATGACTCTAACCCACCACCTAGCAGAAAATTATCAACTAACAATGAAATCGTATTTGGAAGAATAGGCCTGATCTGTATTTTGTTTTTATTGGAGAAATTTAACATTTGTCATAAAATGTTTGTTTGTTTGTTTGTTTGTTTGTTTGTTTGTTTGTTTGTTTGTTTGTTTGTTTGTTTGTTCGTTCGTTCGTTCGTTCGTTCGTTCGTTCGTTCGTTCGTTCGTTCGTTCGTTCGTTCGTTCGTTCGTTCGTTCGTTCGTTCGTTCGTTCGTTCGCCATAGAAACTTGTTAGTTCCTGCCTCAGCTAGCTTGATCTTGTTAGATTTCAGAAGTTAAGAAGGGTCAGCTCTGATTAGTAGGAACCACCAAGGAAGGCCAGGTTGGTATGCAGACCATTACCTATGAACATCTCTTGCTTTGAAAGCCCTACAGGGTTGTCATAAGGTTGAGATAGGTAGCCATGTTATTTTGTCTGTAGTAGTAGAAAAGAGCAAGAGTCCAATAGCACCTATAAGACTAACAAAATTTGTGGTAGGGTATGAGCTTTTGAAATTCACAGCTCACTTCTTTAGATACAGCTAGAATGTGAGTCCATCTGTTCTTTTATCTTGGAGAGTGGAGTGATTACAGAAGCCGAATGATAGTAGCCGGTGAATGACAATAACAGACGTGATTGGATAAGGTGGGGTATGCAGAGGGATAGTGGGTATGGAGAAAGCATTGGTAATGAGACAGGAAGCCTAGGTCTCAATTCAATCCAGGTGGATGAATTGTCTTGAGCTTTGTTATCAGTTGCAACTCAGCAGTTTCTCTAATCTCCCTTTAAAATTCCTCTGCAGGAAACCTGCTGCTTTTAGGTTAGCAACTGAATGTCCTCAAAGCTGGGGGAACATTTGGTTCTCTGACTGTAATGTGTGTGTTATAAATGTAACCTATTTATCAAGGAATTACCTGGCCATGGCACTGTACCACAAGCAACTACTGAGGGGATGCAAAGCTGCTTGGCTTGGCATTCATGGTCTGATTCTGCACACATTGGATAATGCACTTTCAATGCACTTTAGCTATCATTTGGAAGTTTTTTGTTTCACACTCAAAAAATTCAGTTCCAAATGTTATCTAAATAGGATTGGAAGTGCATTATCCAACGTGTGTGGAATCAGCTATGGTGAACACTGAACACTGTCAGAATTCACAGAAGGAGCTTGGCTTGTGATAAGCTCAGCTGGCTTTTTAGCTCTTATTGAAGTTCTCAGCTTTCCTCTTTCAAACTATGGCTATTATACTATTATAGCCTAACTGTTATACCCTTACACATTGTCATCAACCATAAACCTCCCAATACAGGTTTGGGGCTTCATAGGCAGTTAAGGACAGTCACAACTCACCACCTGTCTAACCTCTATTTATCAGATAGAGAGTCCTGACACAAATCTCTTCCCAGAGGCTCCACCAGACAGGCAGTCAATTCCCGGTATTTACTACACATTACCCACCTACTGCCCAGAGTTATTGGGGAAAGAGGGCTCAGTTTTTAGTCCCTCTATACACTGCCACCAAATAGTTAAATTAGGCCCATTTGTCAAAACCAGGATGCTTGATGTTCATGTATGTTTTGTATTTCCCCTCAGCCAACAACTTCAAGCCAGCAGGATGAAAACAGAACCCAGAATAACTGGTTATTCAAGATGTATATATACAAGAAGTATAACACAGAGATGAATTAGTTACACACACACAATCCTTCACTTTTATAACAGTGGGTGGTTATACTCTAAATTAACAGGTGTCAACAGCCAGCTACCATCTCTTCTGCTCCTCAGCAGCTCTAGAACCTTCTTCCTCTCCCCACTAACTGCTTTAACAGATTCCAGCTGTCCCTAGCCCCAGCTCTCATTGGCTGTTCCCCAGGAGAACTAATACAAAACCAAGGGGAACAAACTGGGAGAATAACAAGGTTAAAAACTACCAGAATCCCAGAATGGTTCTAAACCATCCAGTCAATAAGAAATCTACAAAGGAATCTAAATGTTTTTCTTTCAAAAAGCATCCAGCATATATCAGTAATCACTGAAAACTATATCATAACTCATAGGACAAGCTGTTACAAACACCATAATCCACAGACTATTTTTCAAGAGGAGACAGAGTACAGAATACAAAATTCATTCATAAATCCACTGCGATACAGTACACGAGGCAGGGTACTCCACCCAAAGTCCAAAGAATGCAGAATGTCCAAAATGCAGGGTGTTAGAGAATTATGAAGTTGTGAGTCTTTGTCGTTGTCCCGGAAGATATAATCTTCTTCATGCAGCCCACTCCTCTTGCACGGAAAACTCCCTTGCACTACAATGTTGGATTACTCTGCCTCGAAGTGCCCTACAGACTGCTTGGCCCCGTCTGCTTCACATTTAATTGTGCTTCCTCATGGGCAATCAGTGAACCTGTACCCTAAAGTAAACATTTCACAAATAACTATTACTTCTTCAATTCATGGTAAAAGTAAACACTGACAGTACAACAATAACTCACGATCTTGTCTGTCTCTGTTCATTCAAAGTCAACAACGCCAATGGCTCTCTTCGACGAGAAATGCCTCCGTGAGGGGCAGGGTCTACCACCCTCCTATTTACAGTGTATGTCCTCCCTAGATTTTAAAGGGGTATTGCTAACCTAATACTACAAGTAACAAGCCAAGTCCAACTCGAGATTCAAGCCCTTCGGCCTCAATGTCTGTAGTTCAAAAATCCATTTGGACTCTTTCTGTATTCTCTGTGGGAGTTTCCCCCCTTTGAAAGTCATAACTTCCAAAACTGAATATCTCAATTGGTCCACTGAATGTCCCTGATCTCACCAGTGCGCTACTAGTGGGGCTTCACAAACGTCTCTCTTGATTTTAGAAAATTGTTCCTGTATCCTAATGCGTACAGATCTAGTTGTGCTTCCAATATAAAGGGCAGGACATGGACATACGATGATGTATACTACTCCCATTGTATTGCAGGTTGAAAAGTGTTTCAAATGTGTTGTGCATTCCCTTCCTAATTTAAGTTCTGATCCTTCCATTGTTAACCCTCAAATGCTGCACCAGCCACACTGGTAGGGCCCCTTGGCAGGTGATTCCAATTCCCTAATTCTTCTGCCACATCCTTATTCTTCACTACCACAAAAAGGTCATCAATGTACCTTTTATACATAATAATGCTGGTATAATGAAGGTTCGCTTGATCATTAAGAATAGAAGCCTCCTCCATGTTCGCCATATACCGATTGTCTATGCTCGGGGCTGCGGAACAGCCCATCGTCACCCCACTGATCTGAAAGTAAAACTTCTTCCTATACCTGAAATAGTTCTTCTCCATAATTAAGTCTAGTAAGGCCATCAAAAATGGTTTGGTGGACTTCGTGGGCTGCGTGAACTAAGCATATTTTCAGTCACCCTCCTAGCTTCATCCTGTGGTATTGTGATATAGAGTGAGGCTACATCTAAAGTCATCAGGACCACCTCCTCTGAAACTGACATACCCTCTATAGTTTGTATAAAGTGTGTTGTATCTTTAAGGTAAGCAGGAGTGTTCTGTACTAAAGGCTGAAGTACAACCAATGAGCAGGATTACATGAGGGAGAGCAGATCCATGAGGAACCAGTTTCTAGAAAGGGGGTATCCTAAGAGGATAATTGAAAATGCCAGGAATAGGGACGCCAGGGTTGACAGATTGGAGTTATTAAGTGATAGATGCAAGCTCAAGGACAATAGGATGCATTGGGGGATTGAATACATGCAATTGGCGCACTCAATCAGTAAGATTATTAAAAAAGCATTGGTATATAGTAAAGCACCTACCAGGTTGCAGTAACAAGCCATTTGTTGGATTTTGATGTACTAAGAACCTGAGAGATACTCTGGTATGATCGGACATGATTGATAGAGAGACAATATGAATCCATTCCTTACCAGAGCAATTTTAATAACTGCCCAGAGCTGATATTGGGTCAGTGGAAGGCTATTCTCATGTAGAAATAAAAGTCCAGAGCCTCTGCCCCTCTGCCCCACAAACCCCGTCTGTCCCCATACAGGGCATAACAACACATTGGAACACTGTAATAGTGACTTGCTGTCCCTTACTCCTCATCATTTTTTGCAAAGTGCAGTAACCTGATCAGAATACAAGCCAATATCCTTGATCAAAAATGCTCTGCCAGTCTTGTCCCTCTTGGACTTGACTAAAACTTCACTAATCCGGAAAGCTCAAAAAAAAACTTAACTCAACTGCCCTAAAAAAAGAAACTTCCTATGGTGAATTGCAAATATCTGAAAAAACTCCCCCAAACTCCTTAATTATGTCTGGTGTGAATGACTGTATCCTGTCTTGCACTATGGAGTCTCTATGCTCAACCCTCTAACGTGCCTGATCGGAAACCCTCCAGAATTATCCTGACACCCCTATAGTTTGGCAAAGAACGCCAGTGCCACCAGATAACTAGCTAACATTCTCTGTCAGACACTCATTAAATAGTCTTCAGGAACTGACGATTCATCTAAAAACCTGTCCTGCCCTATACATTATTGAAAATCTCCAAGTTTCCTGGCATAAGAGACTCTATACCTGGCACTAATGATGCCTGGAATGCTCTGTGTGCCAAGGTTCCAAACAAATACCAGCATCAGTTTGGATCAGAATTTGCCCCTCATACCAGTTCCCTGAAATGGTCTTCCTGAAATGAAATAGGTATCCACTATGCTGTTATCCACACCAGGTACATCCTGCACAACAAACAAGACATTAAATTTCAAACAGCGCAGAACAAACTTATGAACCAATCTCATAAACAAGGGAGATTTGGAAGACGGGGCATTAATAACTTGAACTACTGCCATGTTGTCGCATCAAAATGTAACTGTGGAATTCCAAAACAGCTCATCCCATGGGTGCACTGCAACTATTACAGGGAAAAATTCTAAAAATACAAGTTCCCTGGCCAAACTTGCTTTAATCCAATCATGAGGCCAACACTGGGCACACCAGTGACCTTGGCAGAAAACTTCAAATTCCAAGGTGCCTGCTGCATCAGACTGGACTTGGAATTCAGCTTCCAGTAACCTATCTTGCCTCCAAAATGAAACCACATTATAGCATTCTAAGAACTCTTGACAAATGAACAAATCAGCCTCCATGGACCCTGAGACTCATATACAATGATGGGGACAAGATACCCCTTTTAGTGCATTGCAAAACCATCTTACAAAAGCCCTATCTGGGCCAACCACTCTGCAGGCAAAGTTCAAGTGTCTTATGGAACAATAATGGTCACACAGTGTCATCTTATGATTCCTTCCCACTGTTTCTACTAACTCTAGTAATGATCTTACCTTCACAGCTGTTAAACTACAAAGTTCTTGCTCAGTGTCAATTACAATGCCGAGAAAAGACAATGAAAGCCAAGGGCTTTTCATCTTTTCATTGGCTAAAGGTACCCCTAACTCTTTGGCTATGTCCTGAAAATGCCTCATCAGCTGCTTTCATTTGCTTGAACATGCTGTTTCAGAAAACAGAAAATTATCAAAGTAGTGAACAACCCTAGATGTGTCTGACCTCTCTTTTACTGCTCACTTGAGGAATGTACGAAATCATTCAAAGGCAGCATATGATATTGAGCACCCCATCAGTAAGCCTTTGTCCACATAAAAGTCCCCTTCAAAAACAAAAACAAAAAGATCAAAGTCCTCAGGGTGGATGAGCAATAAATGCAAACTGGACTTAATGTCACACTTGCCCAATAATCCCCCTTGGCTACACCACTGCCCTGTCCAAACTACACTATCAAAAGAAGCATGTTTAACTGAGGCCAATTCTTTAAGAATATTGTCATTGATTGATCCACCATTTGGAAAAGATAAATAGTGAATAAGTCTATATTCACCAGGGACGTCTCAGGTACAACTTCTAATGGGGAAACCCAAAAAGTTGGCATGGGCACCACCTTAAAGGGGCCAGCTACCCTATCTTTCTTAATCTCTTCAGCCAGCAACCTTTTCCAGGCCTGTAACTGATTTATGATTCTTGGCCATACAATGCACCCTAGCTCCCTTAAATGGAATTCTAAAACCTTCGGAAAAACTCTAACCCAAATACAATGCATCAACCCGATTGGGATAAACCTGCAATAACTGTAACAGTGGAGCCATATTGATTGGCATTGTAGGCCTTCCCAGACCCTGAACTGCTGGGGTCTCTTGTTTTGGCCCTGCCTTGATCCCCTGCACCTCTGTGGAAGCCCTAAAATTTGGAACACATGCAGCCTGGAAGGGGCTACCACACACAAAACACTGCAAATTTAGCAGGCTTCCTATTGCATCTACTTCCTCCATTGAAGTCCCAACAGACAAGGTGGGATTGAACCCACTGCTTACCCATGGAACTCCATGGGGCTTCAATAAGACTTGTGGAAGCAGGTGGCCACTGTCCACATAACATCGACCTACTACCTGAGCAGGGCTGGTACACTGTGCCCATAACTGCTGATTCTCACTATCCCAAGGATTGCCTGGATCCAGAGCAGCACGCATATTGAACATCTCATCATACCTAAGCCATACTGGGTCAGCATATTCTGTAAAAGCTGTATGAATTGTCTAAGTATTTCATTAAAGCTGGGCTTCTAGTGGGTTGCACCTGCATAATTACTCCAACATATATAGTATAGACTAGCCAGTTAAACCATGACTTTTCCATTGATTTCCATTTTATCTTCTCTAAATCTTTGTTTTCCTCACTTCCCTCTTTCTGCTCAAGCTGTCAAAATAGCAAAGAAATCTGCATACTCCATATTGCAGTGGAACACCTGATGAAGTCAAGTTGCCCAACCAAAGAGCCTGCTGGCCCCAAGGATGGAATAGTCCCCACCCACTTGGAGCTCTTGACACTTCCAAACTGGTTCACATGCTCCATTCATTTGCCCTGGGTTCTGCCCAAAGTTAAGCCAAAGAGTGGGCCCTAAAATCCAGGCCCCCACTGTGCTCCTGCAGTGCTTGTTTTTCCCCACTCAGAACCTGGCAGAGCAGAGTTCCAAGCTGGTATGGCCAAAGGGATGCCCCCGTCTGTGGGATTAAGCCTGCCACACCTGAGCCAGAACTCCCTATTGCTGCTTCCATTGCCATCTCTGGAACAGGTACATATGCAGCATCTGCTGCAGCCTCAGGAATGCTCCAGAACCTCCTTTTTCTTCACTTTTCAGCTATGCTAACCTATCCAAAAAGTCCGATAACACCTTAGGCGTCTGTGCCCTGTTTGACAGCTTTGCAGGCATCTGTACTTCACTAGACGATTCCTCACTTAGCCTTCTCTTCTGGGTCCTAGTCTTTCCTAGGCATCTAGATGTGCCCTTAGGTCCCTGAAGCTCATCATCTCTGTGTCCTCAAAAGATGAAGAAACTTACACTAGGGGTCTCCCGGTTGTGAGGCACGTACGTACTCCTCCTTTCTTTTGGGTGGCTTTCTTTGGTGGCATTACATCAAGCTGTTATAGCAACCCACAAACCTGACCCATAGTAACTGAGATGATTGTCTTTTAACATTGATTTGTTAACATTGAAGAGAGAAAACATACATTGTGCATACAGGCTAGTAATGATTTTAAGTAAATGTGTGTATGTGTCTTTAAATGCTTGGTGTGGTATAGATGAAGAGCGGAGGTGAAAGAGAGGGATAAGTGAGTGATATGATTGGTTAATGGCTGAGAGTGTGGGTGGAGTGAATGCAGTTTTAGACTGAGAGTGGAGAAAAAGATTCATTCAGGGCAAGAGAGGCAAGCTATGTGCAGTCTGAGCCTTGTGTATGTTGTCTGAGAGAGATATAACCTGTGTGGAAGCCTAAACTGCGTGTTTGTGAAAGAACATTCAGTCAGGGAAAAGCAGGCAAACTGTGTGTGCGCCTGAGAAAAGGTCTTCCTTGTAATTATTTATTTATTACTTCGATTTATAAACCGCCCATCCTCAGGGGCTCTGGGTGGTGAACATCAGTTAAAATCAATAAAAATGCTCAAAAAAATTGAGAGAGAAATTAATATCAAAAGCAGACAAACTGTGTGTGAAGCCTGAGAGAAGATCTGTGTAACTGGGTTTAAGTAAAGTAACTTTAAAAATTGAGAACTACTCTTTTGAAGCCATCAAGTTTTAGAAATAATATGAAACCGATATGCTTCTTATAAAAATAAAAGTTTACTTTTATATATATATATATCTCCCAGAGAATCCGTCATTCCTATATCCCATTCCTTTCCTCAGGACCACATAGTACCATGAAAAAGCCTGACCCTTGGGCACGTTACTAAAGGGGAAATTTAAATAAAATTCCTGGTGGCAGCAATCTACCAAGAGGGGCAAGGATAAAAGGGTTAGAGACCAAATCTACCCAAGAGAAAGGAAAGGTCAAAACAAGACTGTTTTCTGAAAGGTGCTTCATTAGCTTATTCTCATAGAACCATTTGGAGTTGTTTTAATGCATAGAATTTGGAATGTGACATTTAATAGCTTATTGTCTGCTGTCTGTCATGCCAAAACAACACAATGCTAGAACTGAAAAACAGGGCTTTGCTTTTCTCTGGCCACATACCATAACCATATGCTGGCAACATTCGCTGGTTAGCCTTGGGGTCAATGAGGCATCAGAATCCAAGGGTCTTTCTTATCCCAGGTTCCTTCCAGACAATAAGCTGTGAATTTGGTTTGGATACGGTGCCTTGGATACTCACTGGAATAGCTTGTACACTTCTCCTTCCCTTCTCATACTGAAGACAGAACTTGTATTAACTTTAATAGTATGCCAAATTAAATGTCATTCAGGCATACAACACTGCTGAGCCAGTGGAAAAGCCATCCTTCCATCAGCCAATAAGAGACAGAGGCGAAAAACAGAGACAGAGGCAAAGAATAATCTTTCCATTGATCTAGTATTCTAGTCTTTCATTATCCATAAATTGGCTATGCAAGCAAATTGCCATTCTGTTTTTGATCGAAACTGAGAAATGTTACTGTCTTAGACCGTTCCATGCCACCTACCTGTTTGCATGCCTGCGTAAATTCATTAGCTGGTTTGGCTTCTCCCTAGTAACTTGTGAGCCACTTGAATCAAGAAGTGAAACAACTTCACCTTCCACATGTGGCAGGCTGGGCAGTGATGAACAAGGGATCCAATCTGTACCCCCTTGATGTATTGTATCAAAATCTTAGGGATGCAAAGTAGTATTCTACCACTGGAACCCTCACTTCCTATACCAAGAGACTTACAGTTCAAGAAGGATTATTAAAATACCTCCCCGAGCTTTGTATTTTATTGATAAGCCACTGTATCATTTATAATCAACTTGGTGTTTCAGTAGACCTAAATTATTTCATTCTATTATCTATCAAAACTCCAGAGTTGAATCAGACAGTTATGTTCCCCCTGATTGCCCCCCTAGTAGGAATGAGAAACAGACACAAAGTTTTAGGTTCTGAATGGGCCGCTTTATTAAAATAACAACAAGCAAACATCAACTACGGCAAGGGCCTAACTAGTGGTACAGGTCAGGCCCACCCCGCCCTGACCTGTCTGGGTGAGCACCCGCTGCCCCGGGTGCGAGCCATCCAACAAATGCCTGGAACCCGGCCTGGCCAGGTGGAGTGGTTCACCCCTGTAAAGCTCCCCCACCCAGCAGCAGGGGGAGACTGGCTTGTCCAGGGGTTCCCCACCCAGGGCATCTGACCTCGCAGCTGGGCCGTACGGCAGCCAGCCACTCCTGACAGACCCCAATTCCCCACCAATGGGGAGGTGCCAAGGGTGCTCACCAGCTCGCTACAGATTTTCCCTAACTGAAATCCTGCTCCCCAGGACATTAACTCAGACCCACCTAGCCAATTAAACCCACCGGTCTCACAGTGCGAGGTAGGCAAAAAAACTCCCCTCCCGATGTCAATTAGGGATAAGGAGATAACTTTAGGCTTTTAGACAGCAGTTGTTTGCAGGTCTACTCAGACGTCTACTAAAGTCTAATCAATGCACCTTACTCCCAGAAAACTGCTCTTAGAATTACATTATCAATTCACTGCAGATCTTTTCTGTTCCTCCTATAGATAGCTGCATCATCCATCTGCTTTTAGGATTATGTGTTGCTCAGCCATTTTTGCAGATCTTTTTGATGAATAGCCACCTACATGCAAAAGGTGTTGCATTTTTACCCTAGTATGTTTCTGTTTCTCTTTTCTCATTTTAAATGGGCCTTTATAATACCTTTATAATTCCTCAGTTTCAATATTCAAGTTGAGCCAATAATCAGATCTCAGATTCTTCTTTTGCATAGCTCAATTTTATTAATATAACAATATTTCCCTTTTTCTCTTGGCTCTAAGGATCACATTTGCACGTTTTTTTAAAAAAAATCATCTTAATCATATATTAGAATTTGATTCACCACTAACCATATTGAGGTGGTTGATGATACATATTAATTGGAAGTTTGTCTTGGAATGTATTCTATTAATTTCAGTAATGATTTCTATTATGTGCTTTATCTTTGGGACATTATATTGCTTTTGGTTTTTGACCTTTTCTAGAGCAGAGTATTCTCTCTGGGCTGCTGTAAGTGTATAATTAGACATTTCTAATAATTTTTACTACACTGACAGAAATTTTTCCTGTGTCCTATTTATCTTTCAAAAGAACCTGTTCAAAATGTTTGAACGAATCAAATGCTAATTTCATAAACTCACTAGGAAAATGTCATTCACAAATTATAATTGGATCTTGTCCTGCTGTAGAAATATTGCATAGTTGCATTTCTAGTTTTAGTTCTGTTATATTTTATTTCAGTATTTTGCATTAGTATATCTGATCTTACCATGATAGCACAAATAAATTGTTGAGTCTTTTCCTTAAAGTTTTCTCAAGAACTTTTTACTGGTCAGATAAGCCCATCTTTGCTTCAGCATTCAAAATCAGTATTTGGTTTTTCAGGTGTGGAAAGTCACCCCAGGGCTGAAAGTCTGTAGAAGTTATGCTTTCTATGAAATGAATGTGTCCCAAGGAGCTATGTATTCTATACTGAAGTGACTTGTTCTGGTTGCTTCAGGTGGCAGAGTATGGCGGGGGGAGCAACATCCCATACTTCGCATCTTCATCTTCCTGTTACCTGTCACCAGTTGCTTGATACCCAACTGCCACCCCTACCCAGGAACATTTCCCTATATTCCTAATTCTTCAGGTCACTTCAAAAATAATATGGCAGGCTACACACCCAGCTATCAAACTCTTGTGATTTTTTTTCATCTCATGAGAGTTCAGCCACCATTTCTGGAAGCCTGTTCTCAGGGCACTCTGGGGAATGCTTGTTCATATATAGTGGTTGAAACAGAAGTGTGATGGAAGAGGAATAGAAGAGCTCTAACAGTTATGGCAGTGGTGTAGACCAAACAGTAAGCAGCAGCCATATGTGTCAGTCTGAAGCTGCTTCAATGGCAGAGGAGTCACAGGGAAAGGGCAGCAAGGACACATAGCTTTGCTCCCGGCCCCCTCCATTAATCATCCTTTGAGGTCTTGAGGGAGGCAGTTGAATCATTTATCAGGTGATTATGAGAGCTCCTTAAAAGGAACACAGGATCTGGGGTCCCTGTTGTTGTAAGTTGGGATAGTTCCTTCCTGTTAAACAGCTCTTAGTTTAAGATCTTACCTATTTTCCATAAAAGAGGGAAGTGGCAAATCCTACTCATAGTCATTGTGCATTACAATCATGCCCCCTGGACAGATTGAATTGACTTTTATTATGTTACAAAAGCCTCTTTCAGGTTTGATGCATGGCCTAATGGCAGTCAGAACTGCAATGCAATTTATATCAGCCACAGTGGCCAGTATAGATAACCTGGAGGTAGAAGTGTAGACTGTAGAGTATTGTTCACATGAATCTGCCTTATACCAGATCAGCCCATTGATCTATCAACATCAGTATGTCTACTCAGACTGGCAGTGGCTCTCCAGGCTCTCAGGCAGAGGTCTTTCACATCATCTACTACCTGGTCCTTTCAACTGGAAAGGCCAGGGATTGAACCTGGGATCTTCTGCATACAAAACAGTTGCTCTACCACTGAGCCACAGCCCCTCCTGCACTTGGCAATATAGGTTAATAGGGTGTCTTGTGGTGCTTAATTGCAGCTATTCTATTGATTTGATTGCAACACTGACCGTGAAATTCTAAGCAGAGTTACTCCAGTCTAAGGGCCAGGCTACAAGTGACAAATGACACAGGTTGGACACTTGTCAAGTTTTGATGGGAAATGTAGGCATCCTGATTTTACAGCTTGGCTCTCCGACTGCTGTCCATTGAACTTTTCAACTGTCACTTGTCCAACATTCCACCAAGCTGCCTGATAAGTAATCTTTTCCTAAGAACACTGCTGATTCACAGTGAAATCCTAAACAAAGTTACTCAAGTCTAAGCCCATTGAAATTAATTGTCTGGTGGCCAGGCTACAAGTGACGAATTACACAGGTTGGACACTTGTCAGCTTCCCTCAAGTTTTGATGGGAAATGTAGGCAGCTTGGTGGAATGTTGGACAAGTGACAGTTCAAAAGTTCATTGGACAGCAGTCGGAGAGCCAAGCTGTAAAACCAGGATGCCTACATTTCCCATCAAAACTTGAGGGAAGCTGACAAGTGTCCAACCTGTATCATTCGTCACTTGTAGCCTGGCCACCAGACAATTAATTTCAATGGGCTTAGACTTGAGTAACTTTGTTCTTAGGAAAAGATTACTTATTGAAGCACTATTTACCATAGGGATATATTAATTCTCACCCTCACACACATTTTTTTCAGGAAAAAAGTGGGTTTAATATCTTCTAGGGATATTAATGGGATTGCCCAATCA
Organism: Eublepharis macularius; assembly: GCF_028583425.1. NCBI lineage: Eukaryota > Metazoa > Chordata > Lepidosauria > Squamata > Eublepharidae > Eublepharis > Eublepharis macularius. The sequence goes on from NC_072797.1 coordinate 75,208,601, forward strand.
GCAATGCTGTCTGTAAGTTGTGGCTAGCAGGTAGGGCAAGTTACATTAAATTAGGCTAATCTGCTCTAGCTGCAAGAAGAGTGGAGATTTTGGTAAACATGTAAGGTAAGTGGGTGAGCATTCTAAAGCCATCCTCTCATTGCTTAACAGATGTTGGGATTTGGCAAGGCTAATCCTTGGAGCTAGGCAGCATCACTGCAAGCCTAATGCTGACCAGCAGTGGGGATGGGGTTGGACCGGGACCCATTTGGCACAACTTCTGTTTTGCAGGCTATGAAAAATCAAGTACAGCAATACTGCAGTGTTGAACCTTTAGCCATGGTAGGTTTATCCAATCACAGGTAGTCTAGAAGGCTGTACTTTCAGTAGAGTAAACTGCCCTGAGAACAGAAGGGTATACAAATTGCAGGTCAGCAGATCAGCTTTTCTTTTTGCAGATCAGCATTTAATGAAACTAAATCCAAGAAGAACCCATCAACTTGAACCTTATATCCTCACTGAAGAACAGTTGCAAGGTAAAGTAATGCCAGTTGCCTATTTAGTTGCTAACATTTATATTTAATGTAGTTTTAAAAAAAATGTGTTGATATTTGTAATATAACTTTGACACGCAAAAAAAAAGTTTTAAAAGTCAGATAACCTTTTGAGAAGTCTAAAACAAAGACTCCATGCGTGGGCAAATGAGATGACATAGAAAGCTCAGTCTGAACTGAGAAATGAAAATGTGAGCACGGTTCTTCAAGAGAAGTTGTATTGTCAAATATTAACAGTGAGTGTCCTTTTGAAAATGAGCACTCTTTTTATTGCAAACTGCCAGCTTTTACATCAGACAAAAGTACAAACATTTACGGACAACACGCTTGTTATCAATCTCCTCAAGGCTACAGAAACTGACAGATTCTTCTTTTAATCTCCCTGTCATTGTGTGAACAATGCACACGTCTATGGAAGGCAAAGCAGCTTTTGATATCAGATGACTGCACTTCAGGTTTCCTCTGCAACATAAGTGGACAGCTATTATGGCAATAATGATTCAATTTCCATTGTGCAGAAAACTAAAGAGCAGGGATTGAATGATCTCATACTTTCTGAGCCTTTTCTGAGAGAACTGTGAAATCTTGAAAAGACCTGGACAACCCCAACATTTCCCTGCCAGCTGTCCTCTATCCCCAGAAGTCATACATGAAGCTTCCTTATACTGAACCAGGCCACCAGTCCATAGAGGTCAGTATTGTCTGCACTGACTGACAGCAGCTCTCCAGGGCTACAGGCTTAGGCCTTTCATATCACCAACTGCCTGGTCCTTTTATTACTGGTGATGCTGGGGGGACTGAACAGGGACCTTCTGCATGCATGCAAAGCAGATGCTCTAGTAGTCACAGTTCCTCCTCATGCAGATAGTTTCTCTTCTCTGTCCTTTGTGATACCACCTGTTTCCATGGAGATTAACAGAAGCATTAAAAGCCCAACAAAACAGAATGTGTGTATGTGTGTGTGCATTTAAACATCACCAAATATTTATAGAGTATTGGCTGACCTGGTTTGCCATACTAGAAAGCACTGGGATTCAGCATCTTAGCAAGAACATTTTACTTAGCAGTTCCACTTCACTTCCCTCCAAATGTAACACTGTAGTTACTGTTAGTTATGTATCCTCTGTGTGGCCTCCTCTTCACACTACTTAACAATGTAATTTAAAACAAAGTATCATTACAAGTCCATCTTCTGTTAACCTGCCCTTCAGGTGCAAAAGACTGTGCAGGCATTAGTAAGTTAGGATACAGCAAATTGAACTGAACTCATGGACATAGTTTTCGTAATCCTTAGTTACCTTATCCCCCAAAGAGTTGTCCCTATTGCGAAATATGGCATAAATGCAATTGGCAGAATTTTTTCCTTTCATCCATGAATGGAGAGGCATAGGCAGGTTTAGTTCCAAAATAGTGTTTCTAAATTTTATCAGTCCCAAGTCCATCCCCATGTCAGGCCAGCCACATGAAGATGACATCTATGCATGCAGAAACACACACATGCTCTGGGGTAATTATTTAGGACCATTCCTGTCTGCTGTATACATGGGTCCCTTTCTAGAGCAATATCCTTGAAAAGAAAAGAGACAGAGAGAAAATCTCAAATAAGAAAATATTTATTCTCTAATAAGATACAATGCAAGGGAAAGCAAGAGCATAAAACAACATTTCAATACAGCAGTGCAATCCTAGCAATAATGCCCTTGAATGTTTCCTTAATTAGGGTGCAAATGGGGAAATATGGGAGAAAAGAAAATCATACATTGCCAGTCCTGAAGAGAAGAGGGTGATGCACTGAGATCTGGAGCAGAAGAAAGGAAAAACTGGTCCAATGTAGAGGAAGGAAAAACCAAAATCAGCTGTAAAGTTGGGGATTCAAGTGAGACATGGAAGCTCAGAAATGCAAAGAAGGGATTCAGTTGGCTAACTGCACCACTGAAGGAGGAGGTCTAGTTGCATAACCAACTACAAAGTTGGGGAGCTTAAGATTCCCTTTTATAGGTTTAAGAGGTGCAGAAGGATTCACATTCCAGAGAAGAGGACCATCTTAGAGCCAAGCTACAAGGGACGAATTACACTTGAATGGCAAGTGAACAGACTCACGTGTATTCCACCCTGTTTGCTTTCCATTCACTTGCGCTCCAAGTGGAGCACAAGTGAATGGCAAGCGAACAGGGAGGAATTCACATGAGTCTGTTCACTTGCCATTCAAGTGTAATTTGTCACTTGTAGCTTGGCTCTTAGGCTGGTCTGACAAAGGCTGAACTGCAATTTAATGCCATTATCTGGGCAGGCTGTGTTGTGTGGAGGAATCTATGGTCCCAGGTTATTGTCCAGAAAATCTGAGTCAGTTACTCTTGGCAACTGATGTAAGGGAGGCTTTAAACAAAAGGCTCTTAATCAGTGTGCCCTTTGAAGTATTCCAGCATCTGGGCTACTTCCATATGAGAGTAATCATTAAAATTCCTGCTAGTTCAGGGCCTCCTGCTTTGATATTTAGATGGATTACTCCATCCAGGCTTCTAGCAGCAAAGTCAGAGGATATATTGGGGTGCGCAATTATAGGGGTTCCTGTGTGGAGGTGGCCTCATTTGAAACAGATGTTTCTTGAGTCCACTATAGTCAAAGAATATATTGTCTGATTTTAAAGGATCCTGAACTTTCTTATAGAAGCATTCTGTAGTTATTTCATAAGAAAATTTGCTACCTTCAAGAAATTATTTTATACTGACATTCAGTTCTAAGCATTTCAATTCATATGTACAAACAGACCCTGGCATTCAGAAATGTATTATATTGAGTAATGCTAAAGAATTTGTTTGAAATGAAGTGAGGAAGAGTTTGGTTTAATGGATTTTAAATTTTTACCCAAGTTATCTATCATCCTTTCCTCCAAGAAATTCAGGATCATGTACATGGCTCTCACTGCCTTCATTTTATCCTTTACAATAACTTTGTAGATAAGGTTGAGAAATGGGGACTGGCTTAAGATCACCCAGTGAGTTTCATTAAATCTAGTTTAATACTCTAAACACTACACCGGGGCCCCCAACGTGGTGCCACTGGCATATTTCCCGGTACCCATCAAAAGTTTTTAGAAAGTAAAAAAGGACAGCTGGGGCTTTATGTAAAGTACTTTACTGTGAAAATAGGAGAGTGATATTCTAAACACATAGTGGGGGTTGATTCTGACTATATATGATTGACCTGCATGACTAAAATGCTTAATACATCTAAATGGAACTTCTCGTGAAGTCATCAGACCTTCCCAGGTCTGATATATACTTATAATTCATGCAGAAGTTCATAATAACATCATAACATCAAATTTTGTTCACTTTTCAAAAATCATTTATGATGATATCAAAATCTAGTTAGAATTTCTCTCTTACTGTACACATGTTCAAGGAGCTCTTACCAGCCTTTCAATACTAACTGTCATTGTTACAGGTAATAGAGCAGGCTAAAAATGGCTGGCCTCACGAGAGAAAGGCTCATATAAAGGGATAGCCAGAAGAAGAAGCATTTTCCCCTTTCCTTTTTGCTTAAGATGAAAACAGATAGGGCCACATGAGGGTTTGGTAGCTCTCTGTATGCATGCAAGAAAATATTTTAAACAATATTTTAATTTTAAAAAGGTATGCCATTAGAGCTTCTGCCTGAAATGCTGAAGAGGTACTATCAGAAATATTTATTTATTTATTTGAAAGATTTTACCCCTCCTTTCTGCCCTCATAGGGCCACCAAGGTGACTAACAAATTAAAACATACAAATCCAAATCTCATCTTAAAAACTGTTAAACCCAGCACACAAATACTTCATTAAAACAATTTAAATCCAAAACTGAAAATAACAGCAAAAGATTTGTTTTTAAGTTAAAACACTGTGAAGGAGGATCATTGAGGGACCGCCAAGAGAAACGAAAAAGTTATCACTTACTGGTGAAAAATGGCAACACAAGGGGACAGACAAGTCTCCCTGGGGAGAGCATTCCAGAGTTTTAGTGCCACTACTGAGAAGGCCCTCTCCCGCGTCCTGTTTTTATTACACAAAGTGGGAGCACCCAAAGCAGGGCCTCCAAAGATGGCCACCGTGGGTTCATAATGGAGTAGACAGTCCTTCGAGTATGCTTGCCCCAAATCATAAAGTGCTTCAAATATCAGCACCAGTATCTTGAATTGTGCCTGGAAACAAACTGGAAGCCAGTATAGATGAGTCAGGACTGCAATGATATATTCCCTATGACCCACTCCAGTCAGCATCCTGGCTGCAGCACTCTGTACCAACTGAAGCTTCCAAACTCTTTCAAGGGCAGCTCCATGTAGAGTGCACTGAAGCAATCCAATCTAATTATGCATATGCTCCACCTCCCAAGACAGCCATTTGGTGGTTGTGCCCACCACCCTGTGCCCAGAGGCTGAAAAAGGCTGTGGGTTGTCTGCAATATACCATACTGTATCTTTATACTTTATACTTCACACTGTTTTTCAAAATATTGTGGGAGAATGTTTCTTTTGAAACACATAAACAGACATATATTAATGTACAGTGTAGGTTATTAAAATAAAGACCTTAGCATCCAAAATTTATTATATCTAGCTAAAGCCCTTAACAGTATTGCTTTAATAGACAGTTCAAGTGCTACACACACATTTGTGCATATATTTTTTAATTATGGTTTGTTCTGATTTCATACCTTGAAAGCTAAGCCCAGTGAAAATGATTTAATGATGCTTGAAACTTTAATTAGGATTCTAACCAATCTTTCAGCTTTCTTTAATTTCCTCTGTTACACAATGAATGTCTGTTAGGGAGTCATAAATTTATGTATTGCGTTGAGACACCATTTAGAAAAGCAGGAAGACTAAGAATGTTTCTTACTCTACATCAGTGTTCTCATTTACTCTTAAAAGACAGTTTTATGGCACATTGTGTGGTCTTGGCTAATATATAAAAAGACCCTTTTCCTTCTACTTTTTTTCTTTGCTACTTATTAAAGATAATTTTGGAGTATAACTATTTCAGATTTGACAATGATTTTTTATGCAAATGAAAGGTATAGCAATGGGTTCATCGGTTGCACCTATTGTGGCAAATTTATTTATGGGACCTTTGGAGACCAAATACTATTGTAATCAAGAGGTCAATCCTTTTTTTGAGTATATATTAATTTTCAAAAGATTTATAGATGACCTTTTTTGATTATTGAAGACCAATTACATGCAGAGATGGTATGCCATTGGATGAACTCTGTAAATAATAATATCCAATTTACTTGGAGATATAATGAGCATTCTATCAATTATTTAGATCTAACTGTTTATAGATCTGATGACAACACGGTAGCTTTCCGTCCTTTCTATAAAGCCACAGATAAAAATGCATATTTACGATACCAATAATTTCACCCATTGCATTTAAGAAATAATTTATCGTACAGCCAATATTTGAGAATTAAACAGAATTCCACACAATCAATAGATTTTTGTATTAATTCTACACATGGAGAGGAATTTTCTAATTAAAGGTTATCCAGAATGAGTCGTATCTGTTTGCAAATATAGAGCTGATAATATAAGCAGGGGAGAAATTCTACAGTCTGCTCCTAAGGACCGTGTTAGCAGGATCACATTTGTTTTGAATTATACTCCAATGTCTAATCTCATTAGGAGGACTGTTTTAAAATATTGGCCTTTAGTACAAGATCTACCAGGGTGCAGTTTGCCACTGAGAGTAGCCTTTAGGAGAACTTGTAATCTTAAAGATTTACTAGTACATTCTGATATTCGTTTGCCCCTTTCTTTTGAAAATTACCCATGTGGTTGTTTTCCCTGTGGACATTGTTCAGTTTGTGATTTAGTTATGGATAATCAAGAAATTATTAATTTGGGAATTCCTTTTAATAGTTTTTCCACATGTAACACACAAAATGTAGTTTATTTAATTAAGCACCAGTGTGGTTTATTATATGTTTGAAATACTTTCTGTGTGATCAGATTGAAAATTCAGAAGCATCTCTCACGTATTCAAAGAAATGTAGATGAAGCACCTTTGGTACCTCATTTCTCACAAGTATGACATCACGATAGGGATCTGCGTTTCACTATTTTATATCTTAGCAGATCCACTAACCCTGATTCTATTAGAAGAGATCTACTCAGGAAAGAAGCTTGGTGAATATTCAAGTTAAATACAGTTTCCTCCTGCAGAATTTAATGTAAATATGGATTTATCATGTTATTAACTTGAATTATGTGCTCATGTTGGGTCTGCTGCTCTGTTCCTTTAAATGAGCAATGTAGGGTTTTTTCCCCACAGCTGTTTTTTCTTAGAATCTGATAGTTTGAGTTATACTGCAGAGCTGCCAAGATCTTTGCTTCATATGGATTGGGAATGTTCTGTACTTTTGAATTGTGTTTTCTGCTGTTTTTTCCATGAATTTGATATTTCATTATCTTATTATGTATATTTCTCCAGTGGTTCTTAACATGAATTGTTTTTTACAGTGCAGTAACTGCCCTTTTTGGATACACACCTTAATGCAGTAAGGGGGTTTAAGTGTGTTAGTGAAGCTCAGAGCAACACCGTTAGGAGCACAGGCTTGGTCAGGAGTCTAAACTTCTGGAAGAGTCACTCAAGGCAGGTCAAAGCTGAGACACCAGACTAAGATGTATCCACCCCCTTCAGGAATCAACAGTCACATCAGCAGAAGATAATTGAATGTTCCAATGGTGGTGGGAGCGGATGAATTCTTGAAGGTTAGCTATTGTGCAGCAGCAGTAGTGGAAGCTGATGTTGGTGGAGGATCTTTCACAGACAATGGCAGTGTCACTTCAACTAACCCTGGTTAGTGCTGTGAAGTGGGAAAAGGCAATGGTAAACCATTTCTGCTAATCTCTTACCTTGAAAACCCTATGATGAGACAATCCAAAATGAAAAAAAAAATACTGCTGGAACACATGACCCTCAGGGTGGATGGCACTCAATTGGCTACTGGGGAAGAGCTGAGGACAAGTACAAATAGCACTATTCTTGATGATGGGACTGGATTAAAGCTGAAAGGACATCCAGTTGTGGACATGAATAGATGCAAAAGGGATGTCCAAAGCTGTGCGACATACATAATAGGAACAAAGAACACAAGAAGTAAGAAAACAGGTAAGCTAGAAATCATAACACAAGAAATGGAATGTTTAAACATTGCAGTCCTGGGTGTGAGTGAATTAATGTGGACCAACTCAGGACATTTTCAGTCAGAAAACCACACAGTATTTTACTGCAAAAATGAACTCAAAAGAAACGGTGTTGCTCTAATAGTGAGACAAGACATAGCACAAGCAGTTAAGAGCTACAATGCAAAGTCTGACCAAGTAATAGCAATCAGACATCCGGGAAAGCCTGTTAACATAACTATCATTCAAGTTTATGCTCCAACTACAGATTCTGAGGAAGAAATCAAAAACAACGAACCAGGAGAGCAGCTCATTGAATTTTTTGAAGCCAACAACACATTCATTGGTAATACATGCTTCAGGCAACCAATAAGATGACTGTATACATGGAAATCACCAGGTGACCAATACAGGAACCAAATAGATTACATCATTGGAAGCAGAAGATGGAGTAGCTTTATTCTCTCAGCTAAAACAAGACCAGGAGCTGATTGTCATACAGATCATGACAATCAGCCATGCCGGACGCTCCTCTCGGCTGGTCCGGGAGGAAACGACCGGGCACCCTGACCGGGCGGCTGACCCGCAAGGATTAGCCCCCAGGACTCCCAGGGAGGGAGCCAGGGTCCGGGACGCGGCGGGAAGAACTCCCCAAAATCAATGCGGGGGGGGGAATTGCCCGTTTGTCCCTATGGAGGCCGGCAGATGTGCGCGGCGCCTCGAGTGCCGCCGGGCAACGAGAAACGGCAAGTAAAAGAAACAGGCGGAAGCCTGTAAACAAGCGAATCCCTTCTGTTCTACAAGCGTTTGTGAAGGAGAGGTTGATCTGAAGAAGACTCGCTCTTCCCCTTCGTTGAGTTCCAGAATTTTGTTGGCGCCCCCCCCCCCCCCAAATGGCAGCAAGGAAGCAAAGTCCCGCTCTCGGTAAGTCAATCTCGGCTACCTTGCAGAAGGGGGAGTCGCTCGAAGAGTTGGTACGCAGGGCGGTGGTGGAAGCTATAAAACCCTTTGTTGACAAGCTGAACGAAACTGATCAAAGGGTGGGCTCAATTGAAAGCGAGGTGAAAACCATTAAGGCAGCAGCGGGGGGGGCAGAAAAGTCTGCTCTGGAAAGTGTGTCACTTGTGAAGGCTACAAAAAAGGAGCTGAGGTTGGTGGAGAACCAGCTGATCGGGCTACAGGTGGAACGAACGCAGACAATTTTGCGTCTCCAAAACGTGAAAGAGGAGGAAAATGAGGATCTGTGGGATTTGGTCTCGGAACTACTGGCGACACCCGCGAGGACGACTAAAGAAGAGGTCAAAAGCACCATTTTGGAGGTCCGTCAGGCTTCTTCAAAATATGCAACAAAGCGACAGTTGCCTCGTGAGATCATTATTGACTTTTCATCTAAAAAGATCCGGGACACCATCCTATATAACTCATACAATGCGGATTTGGACTTTATGGGTTTGAAAGTCAAGATTTTGAAGGACGTTCCATTTCTAGTCCGGAAACGGCGTTTTAAATATAAAAAGTTTGCAGCACTTCTGAGGGACCATGGAATAAAGTACAAATGGTTATTCCCGGAAGGAATATGGTTCAGATATAAAGATCAGGCCTATAAGATATTATCAGAAGATCAACTAAAGGATTTTGAGAATAAAAACCCAGAACTCTGCTGCACCAAGAATGAAGAAAAGGAGGAGCCGGAGGGGGGGGGGGAGGAGGAGAGCATTGCAACAGCAGTTGCACAGAGAGAATTGCGTCCGGGACCTAGAAGGGGGAGGAAAGTTTAATCAGAATTTGAAATGTTTATTCTCTGTATGATTAACCACTCCATCATTATTTTATGGAGCTATTTTTGTATTATGACAGTATGAAGGGAAACATTGAAGTGTAGTGTTTAGTGTTTGTAGTTCATTCCCCCCTTTTCTTTTTCCACCCCCCCTTTGTCCCTTCCCTCTCCCCTTTCCTTGTGATAGTTTTGTGTAGTGTTTTGTAGCTATGAAAAAAAAGAAAAAAAAAGAAAAAAATGAATTGCTAATATCAAAAATTACAATAAAGCTGAAGAGAAACACTAAAAGAATCATAGTGCCAAAACACAATCTAAATAATATTCCTGAACAATTTAAAGACCAGGTAAGGAACAGATTTGCAATACTAAGTTTAATTTATCATGAGCTGAAACCGGAGATATTATCAAGGAAGAATGTGCAAAGACTATTCCTGTAGCCAAAAGAAAGGAGAAGCCTAAATGGATGACTGAGGAAACTCTTAAAATTGCTAAAGATAGATGAGAAGCAAAAGCAAAAGGCAACAGAAATAGAGTCAAAACTCTAAATGCAGCTTTTCAGGGGCTTGCACGCAGAGACAAATAATTCTATTATAATAACCAGTGCAAAGAAATAGAAGAGAACAACAAAAAAGGAAGAACAAGAGACTTGTTCCAAAAGATCCGAGAAAACAAAGGGAAATTCATGCCATGGCTTGGGATTCTGAAAGATCAACATGAAAATACAGTATCTGATCAGGACAAAATAAAGAAAAGATGGAAACAATACACTGAAGAGCTACACGAAAGAGATGGAAGGATGACAGATACTTTTTTTTTTTTTTTGAAAAATTTTTTATTGGGTTAGAACATTTTTATTTTTACATTACAATCAATTTTCCCCTAATTTTTCGTTTCTAACCCCCTCCCTTTCCCCCCCTTTTGTTGACTTCCAACAGCTTTCCCACCCTCTGTCCCTTTTCCCTTACTTCTATTAAATTCCTCTGTCTAAAACAGATATACATTCTCCATTATACTAAGCAGTGCATCATTAACTCCTTTAATTATTATACACCCAAACTATACGTCTTTAGATAAACAATTTATCCCATTTTCCAGTTTTGAGTAGTTCTATATAAACCTATATATCATAAACCATAAAAATTTCCCACATTTAAATCAAACAATTTGATTTGTTCTCTATATATTACTCATTTCAACTTTTTATGGTAATTCTATATAACTCCTCAGATACTCCATCAATTTAACTCTTCTATACATTCAGTTTGGTGCATATAAATCTTGTCAAAGAAAGAAAATATTGTTAGTTAGTCAATCCTCATGTTTAAACCTTATCATTAATTATTCTCTATCAGTTGACCTATACATATCTATATATATCTCAATCAATTAATCTAACTGCTTATAAATTCACATTTCTCTTCCTCCCCCGGTAAAGTCACCCCTCTCTTTTATACTTTTATTATATTTCAGTAATTCTCAAACTGCCACAGTTTTCCTCCCACCTCCCATTTCTTCTCCAGGTATTGTTTCAGCTTCTCCCAGTCTGTGTTGAACTGCCCTGAGTCCAGATCTCTCAGTTTTCTTGTCATCTTGTCCATTTCAGCCATATACAGCAATTTGTAGATCCAATCTTCAATAGTTGGTACTTCTTGTACTTTCCATTTCTGCGCATACAAAAGTCTAGCTGCTGCAGTCATATAAAAAATCAACGTCCTATGATGGGCTGGAATTCCCTCCATTCCCAAGTTTAGCAGCAGGAGTTCTGGGTTCTTATTTATTTGAAACTGTAAAATTTCACTCATTTCTCTTATTATTTCCCCCCAGAACTGCCTAGCTACCTCACACGACCACCACATATGATAGAGGGAGCCCTCATGTTTCTTACATTTCCAGCATTTATTAGAAGTATTCAAATTCCCTAGCGCAATCTTCTTTGGTGTCATGTACCAACGATAGATCATTTTGAAAATGTTCTCTTTAATATTGATACATGTCGTTGTCTTCATTGTAGTTTTCCACAAGTATTCCCATGCCTCCATTGTTATTTCTTTATTGAAATTTATAGCCCATTTCACCATCTGTGTTTTAACTATCTCATCCTCAGTATACCATTTCAGTAATACTTGGTATACCTTGGATATTCTTTTCTTGTCTTCTTTAAAAAGGGTCTGCTCTAGTTCCGAGTTCTCTGTTCGTATGCCCCCTTTTGCAGAGTCCGAGTTGTATAAGTCTCTAATCTGTCTATACTGGAACCAATCATAGTTAGGTGATAGTTCCTCTTGCGTCTTTATTCTGAGTTTAGATACTTCAATTTTAGTTATATCTTTGTATGTTAAACATTGTTGTTCATTATCAACAGCTCTCGGGTCTATCACCTCATACGGAACCACCCACAAGGGAGTTCCTTCTTGTAGGTAAGTTCTATACTTCTTCCAGATTGTATATAAACTTCTCCTTACAAAATGATGCAGGAACATCGAGTTGACCTTTACCTTGTCATGCCATAGGTATGCGTGCCATCCAAAAAAATTTTTATATCCCTCTAGGGCTAATAATTTCTTATTCTTTAATGTCATCCACTCTTTTAGCCAAACTAGGCAGATTGCATCATGGTAAAGTCTCAGATTGGGCAGTTGCATTCCGCCTCTCTCCTTTGCATCTTGTAAAACTTTTACTTTCACTCGAGGCTTCTTGCCTGCCCAAACAAAATCTGATATTTTCCTCTGCCATTTTTCAAATTGTTTAGAGTCTCTGATGATTGGTATTATCTGTAACAAAAACATTACTCTTGGTAACACATTCATCTTAACTGCTGCAATCCTGCCCAACCATGACAGGTTCAATCTATTCCATTTGATCAAGTCTCTCTCTATCTGAGTCCATAATTTTTCATAATTATTCTTGAACAAATCTATATTTTTTGCAGTCAGCTCAACTCCCAAGTATTTCACCTTACTAGTTACTTCACAATCCGTTGTTTCCATTAACAATTGTTGTTTCTGCTTAGTCATGTTTTTGCATAATATCTTTGACTTCTTTTTGTTAATGAAGAAACCTGCCAAATCTCCAAACTCCTTGATCTTGTCTATCACTTTTGGCATGTTCTCCAGTGGGTCTTCTACAATTAACATTATGTCGTCTGCAAATGCTCTGACCTTATATGAATAGTCCTTTATTTTTATTCCTCGTATTTCCTCATCTTGTCGAATTTGTATCATCAGAATCTCCAATACTAAAATGAACAACAATGGAGATAACGGGCAACCTTGTCTTGTTCCTTTACTAATCGTCAATTTTTTGGTCAATTCATCATTCACTACAATTGCTGCAGTCTGGTCTCTATAGATCTCCTTGATTGCTCTGACGAATCTTTCTCCCAGTTGTAGCTTTTCCATAGTGGCAAACATAAAGTCCCAGTTTAAATTGTCAAACGCTTTTTCAGCATCTACAAAGAAGAAACCAACCTCTTTGTCACAACGCTTGTCGTAATATTCAATAGCATTGATCACTGTCCTTAAGTTGTCTCTTATTTGTCTGTCTGGCAAAAAGCCTGCTTGTTCCTCCTCTATGACTTCCGAGAGCCACCCCTTCAATCTCTCCGCCAATATCTTCGCAAAAATTTTATAGTCATTATTGAGTAGTGATATAGGCCTATAATTTTTCACGCTAGTCAGATCTTGGCCCTCTTTTGGGATCAATGATATATTCGCTTCGCTCCAAGTATCTGGAATTCTTTGATCCCTAAAAACTCCGTTCATCACCTCTTTTAGGAATGGTGCCAGTTCATTGGCCATTGTCTTATAAAATTTAGCCGTAAGTCCATCTGGCCCTGGCGCCTTTCCTAGATTTGCGGATTGTATTGCCATATTTATTTCCTCATCAGTTACTTCACTGTTCAGCTTATTTCTCCAAGCTTCCGAGATCTCTGGAAGTTTGGTTTTCTCCAAATATGATGCTATTGATTCTTTGTTTACTTCTTTTTTATTATACAGCTTAGCGTAAAATTTATAAAAGGCTCTGCTAATGGTAGTCTGCTCCAAATACGTTTTGTTTTCTTCACAAATTTTATTTATTATTTTCTTTTCCCTTTTCTTCTTTAATTGCCATGCCAAATATTTCCCAGGTTTATTAGCACCCTCAAAAGCTTTTTGATTCAGTCTTTTAAGGTTCCACTCCAATTCTTTGTTACTCATTGCTGTTAACTGTTCTTGAAGAATTTTGATTTCCTGATGTATTTTCTTTTTCCCTGGTCTCTTTTTTAACTGTACTTCTTTGGCCTTTATTTTCTCCTCAATCTCTTGTCTTTTCTCCTCTTTCTTTTTCCTTGCTCTACCATTTAAGTCCATTAGTATGCCCCTTACAACCGCCTTATACGCGTCCCAAACTTTACTGGTTGGTACTTCTTTATTCACGTTGTATTGTATAAAAAACTTAGTCTCTCTTCTCAGTGTTTCCATATTCTCACTTTCCTGTAACAAGTCCTCATTTATTCTCCAGGCTTTCCTTTTTCTCCTTTTTCCAAATTTCCACATAATTGGGTTGTGATCTGAGCCTACCATCGGCATTATTTCTACCTCCTTAGTCCATAGCGCTAAGTCCTTTGAGGCCCAGATCATATCAATTCTTGATAATGTAAGATGCCTTGCAGAATAAAAAGTAAACTGTTTGGTTTTAGGATATTCTCTCCTCCATACGTCTTCGAGAATCTCTTGTTGAATCAACTCAAAAAAAAGCTTTGGCAATAATCCTCTTTTCTTTTGTGCTTTTGTAGTCTTTTTGTCTAATTCCAAATCTGTCACTCCATTGAAATCTCCAGCAAGAATTATCTGGTCATATACAAGATCGTCTAGGTGCTTCCTTAAGTCCTCAAAGAAGCTTTCCTTTGCACCGTTGGGTGCATAAAGTCCGACTACCAACACTCTCTTTAAGTTCCAATTACATTCCACTGCTACAAATCTAGCTTCCACATCTCTCATAACAAATTTTGGCTGCAGCTCCTCTTTTATATACAACACCACTCCTCTTTTTTTCTTATTGGAAGCCGCTACAAATTCTTTGCCCAATTTTCCAGATTTTAAATATTTTACATCCTGTTTTCTAATGTGGGTCTCCTGCAAACAAACAATATCACATTTTTGTTTTAGTAGCCAATGAAAAATATTTTTTCTCTTATTCGGTGAGTTTAGTCCATTTACATTCCAAGATAATACTTTACACTCCATATTCATGGTTTTGTTGGTAAGTCTTTTTCATTGTCCTTAATAAATCTCTCCATCTCCCGCTCAGATCTGATGCGTTTTTTTGCCCCTCCAAACTCAAAGGACACTCCTTCCGGTAACTCCCATCTGTATCTGATATTCATGTCCTTCAAAGTCTGAATTAGCACTCTATATTTTTTCCTGTCCAATAACACTGATCTGGGCAGTTCCTTCATTATAATAATCGTCTTGCCATCAATCTCCAATGGATCTTGAAATTGTTTGGTCACAATCCTCTCTTTCATATTTCTAGTTGTAAACTGCACAATCACATCCCTTGGTAGTTTCCTCTGGGTTGCAATTCTCGAGTTCACACGATACGTCACATCTATGATAGCCACAATTTCCTCCTCCTCCTTCCCCAGGTAATCAGCCAACACCTCAGTCATCTGTTCTTGCGCTGACTTCCCTTCCACTTCTGGCAGACCGCGAAAACGAAGCTGCTTCTCCATGTGTTTAGTTTCTGCAACTGACATCCTCCCCTTCACCAGCCTCATCTCTGTTTGTTGCGTGTCTATTAAATTCTCCATCGCGTCTTCTACTGTTTTAACTCTCTGCTGCGTTCCTTGTAGTTCACTGCTAATCGTTTCCACACCTTTTTTCACTTCTGACAGCTCCGACTTTACTGTCTGTGTAACTTCCTTAACCTCTTTAATAAGCTCCAATTTCGTGTCCTTAAGTTCTTTCATCATGTCTATAAGTTTTTTGTCCAAATTTTCTATTGCCGATTGCCACTCTTTTTTCGACATCGTGGGGCTTGCTTTAGCTCGCTCCCACGAATCTGCTCTCTTCCTCAGCTCCGTGGCGTATAATTAAACGTTTTCCTTTTTTTTAAATGTCCCAATCTTTGCCAAAATTAATTTTTTATATCCAAAATGTCGGGCGTCTTTTCTCTATGGTTTCTCTATGTTATTATAATCCAAGATGGCCTACTTCCTCTTCCGCTGAAGCCACGACCCTTCCACTTTCAAAGATGGCGATTCCCCACTTCCTGTCCTTTGGCAAGGGCCGCTTCCCTCCAGCCACTTTATTGTTGTTACGCACTTCCTGTCTCCCGTCTTCCCACAGCAGGTCTCGCGATGGTGTCTTTTTCCCACAGCTCCAAAACCACAGGTATTCAAAACAATAGTCCGATTTTTGTAATAACTTCTTTAAACTTAGTCTCTTTTAAAATACAACTCCTGCCGAGTCTTCACCTCCTTTTCGCTAGTCTGTTGCAGTTTAAAAGTCTACTTTCTTTCCTCTCTGTTTTTGTCAATCTGTCCCGTTTCAAGAGATAGCGATCTTTACCTTCTCTCCAGCTTTCTCGGGTTGTAATCGCTGTTTCGATCTTAAATTCTCCTCTCGACTTCCCTCCCCGATCGAAGCTTGGGTATGTAGGTCTTATGCCAGCCGAATTGGCCCCAAAATTGCCGCAGAGATTATAGCCGACCCGTCGCAAGGTGGGACCTCAAGGATCGGGGGGGAGACTCCTTGTGTAGAGCCCCCCCTCGTCCGAGATCTAACTCACCCTAGGGTCTTGAGCGTTCTTTGCCTGCTCCCCGCCTGAGAGCAGTCGGCCGCGGGTTATTTTCACCCCTCCGGCCGGTTAAAACGGCAATCCGGTCAGCTCCGCAAATGGAGCTGCGTTAGACCTCCATGAATCCCAAACCGGAAGTCCAGGATGACAGATACTTTTGATGAAGAACCAGAAATCCTAGAAAGTGAGGTAAAAGGTGCACTCAGAGCAATTGAGAGAAACAAAACACCTGGAGTAGAGATGGGCACGAACCGGAAAAACCCCAATCATGCGGTTCGTGGCTCATCAAATTTCATGAATCATGAACCACGAACTTTCCCGAACTTGCCCCTGGTTCGGGAACGGTTCGTTTGGTTCGTGAAAATGTCACACCCGGGTCAGAAAATCATCACTTCTGGGTCAGCAGACGGTCGCTATCTGGTCAGCAGAAGGTCACTTCTGGGTCAGCAAAAGGTCTGCAGGAAGTCCATCCTCTGTTGCCTAGGAAATTGATTGATTGGCACCAGGCTGTCTGCAGTCACAAACCAAAAAACGAACCAAATGAACCAGCCTAAAGTACATGGCGGTTCATCAGAAATGGGATCTGATGAACTGTGGTTCGTGAACCATGAACCGGCCTGGTTCATGCTTAATTTTCGTTCGTATTTTGGTTCATGCCCATCTCTAGCCTGGAGTAGATGGAATATCAATAGAGCTATTTCAAGCCACAGAAATGGAGTCCATCAGAATCTTAACTAGAATATGTCAACAAATATGGAAAACAAAACAATGGCCCACGGACTGGAAACGCTCAGTCTACATTCCGATCCCCAAAAAAGGGGATGCCAAGGAGTGCAGCAACTATGGGACAATCACATTAATTTCCCACGCAAGCAAAGTGATGCTCAAAATTATACAGGAAAGACTCTTACCATATATAGAACAAGAAATGCCGGATGTTCAAGCTGGATTCAGAAAAGGAAGAGACACCAGAGATCAAATTGCAAATTTACGATAGCTAATGGAACATACCAGGGAATTTCAAAAGAAAATCAGCCTGTGTTTTATAGATTACAGCAAAGCTTTTGACTGTGTGGATCATGAAAAGCTATAGAGAGGTTTAAAAGAAATGGGGGTGCCACAACATCTGATTGTTTTGATGCTGTACTCTGGACAAGAGGCTACTGTCAGAACAGAATATGGGGAAACATAATGGTTTCCAATTGGCAAGGGTGTCAGACAAGGATGCATATTATTTCCCTACCTGTTCAACCTCTATACAGAGTATATCATAAGGAAAGCTGGATTAGATCTAGAAGAAGGTGGAGTGAAAATTGGTAGGAGGAACATTAACAATTTGAGATAGGCAGATGACACATTACTAGCAGAAAATAGTGAAGACTTGAAATGACTACTGATGAAGGTTAAAGGAGAAAGTGCCAAAGATTACATCTGAACATCAAGAAGACAAAAGTAATGAATACTGAGGAATTACACAATTTTAAATTTGACAATGAGGAAATTGAAGTTGTTCAAGATTTTCTGTTCCTTGGCTAAGTCATCAACCAACAGGGGGACTGCGATGAAGAAATCTGAAGAAGACTGAGACTTGGAAGAGCAGCTGTGAGGGAACTAGATAAGATCCTTAATGATAAAAATGTCTCTCTGGGAACCAAGATCAAGATAATCTAAACTATGGTATCCCCCATTGCCATGTATGGATGTGAAAGTTGGATGGTAAAGAAAGATGACAGGAAGAAAATTTATTCATTTGAAATGTGGTGCTGGAGGAGAGGTCTAGGTGCAGAAGCATCTGAGAATGGCAGCAGTAAAAATATAGTTTAAAGATAGGGTGTAATGGTACCTCTTGCCAAGAATTAAATGTTACAGGAAAGCTACCTAAATGCCTAGGATTTCTTAAATGTGCTTATATCTGAATTAGCCTGGAAATTAACAAAAAAGAGAGGCACAGCGCAAACTAGCAAAACGAACTGTGTAACCGCACCCTACTAACTATGCTACAACAATAAAGAGCTATTCAAGCTTTAATCAAGAGATTTCATAAATCAAATTGTGCCTCAATTGAATACAAGTGTATACATGATACAATTTCACAACGCCTGAGGCAAAAACTCTTCATAACATGTATAGGTACATACAAACGTTACCGTGCTACAACATTTTTTTAAATACAATGAAAGCAACTGCTGACGGGTCGCCAGCAGGAAGTTCCCGTTCCGGGATCCCCTTTCTCAAAGCAGTTACTTCTGTAAAATATATACAAAATTGATTTATAAAAGTTCATACAAAATGCACAGTAAATTACATACAGCTACATTACTATATACTCACAAACAGTTTTGATGGATGGAATTTCAATAAATACTGTAAGAAAAAAGCCACAAATATACTATAAAAACATTCTAAATTCCTATCAATATACATGATTAAGAATAATCTTATAAATACTTACAAACAGCAGCTTAACACATTTCTCAGTTTTCAAAGTACATAGTGGCAATACGCTCCGTGGCGTCAGCAATCTACTCACTCACACTCAGCCGTTATGTATTACATTCAATTAACAAGTAACTCGAAATCAGGTATTACATTTAAAGTGCTAGTGTTCCTAGGACATGTCCTCATAAGAAAGCAGCCAGATCAAATGAGTTGTTTAATCCTCTAGGTTCCATTGATTGCAATTTAAAAGTCCACCAAGCTTCTTGACGCAGAAGATCCCGTTGGGAAACCATGGCTTCCTTACTGTGACTTACATACAATACGGTATATATAAAATCATTATCACCATGTCCCATATTCCTAAAATGTGCCACTAAAGGTGCTTCCTCAACGTTCCTCCGTATCCTCGACCGATGTTCTTGGATTCTTGTTTTAATAGCTCGTCCCGTACATCCTACATACATTTTGCCACATACACACACTATCAGATACACCACATTCTGGCTATTGCAATTAGAGAACTCCTTCCAAAACAAACCTAAACCTCTAAGTTGCTGTGGTGACATCACCAGGTCACATGTATTGCACCTTCCACACCTATAATGTCCCTTCGGTAATTCCCTAATTGGAGCCTTTTTTACAATATCTGTATGTATCAATTGATCCCTAAAGCTCTTAGTACGACGAAGGGCAATGAACACACTACAGATGGGAATGAGACTGATACCTCGGCGGAGGATAGTACTCTGAGTAATACACACATAAATAGGTTGAGCCAAAATAAAACTAGAGGAGGATTTTGAGGGGAGGAGCCAGAGGACGGGGCAGGAAAACCTAGTAGTTAACCTGTCAGACAGACAGCTTTCCCCTACCGAAACTAAAGTGTTAAATTTAGGTTTGGGATATGTTCCCACTCCTCGTTATAATGCTTTCAAGACAAGGATTGACTTGTTCAAACTTGTTAGACTCTTAAAACTCCGGGAATTTTTTGGTGATGCACCCTCCTCACTCGATGTCCCTTCCAGTCTTTGCCCCCGCTCGACTTTTGTCCCCCCAGTTAGCAATCACTACATTCAGATGTTTGAAGCTATGGTTAGCCAAGAAATTGAGGAAATAGAGCAAAGTTTCCGCCTTAAAAAATCTAACCTCAGTCGTTTGGAAAATCTTGTTTTGCGCTCCCTGATGCTAGACGAATCGATAATTATTAAGGAGGCGGATAAAGGGGGCGCAATCGTTATTATGAATAGAGGTGATTACATTGGGGAGGTCGAGCGACAGCTTAGTGATAGAGAGAGTTATTTAAATATTCCTAATGATCCTACAAAACGAATAGCTAGTATTATTAAAAGTACCCTTGACGAAGCTTTAGCTGTAGATTGGATCTCTGAACCAACTTACAGAGCTTTGATCAACCCAGAACCAAGAACACCTATTTTCTATGTCCTACCAAAGATTCACAAGCCAGGTTTTTCCCCCTCCAGGGCGTCCAATAATATCTGGGTCAAACTCTATTTTAGAACCACTGGCTAAATATTTAGACAGTTTTTGTCAGCCAATGGTAAAAAAACTTCCATCATACATACAGGATACACGAGCCTTTATTAATGCAGTGGAAGGGATATGTATTCCCCAGCGAGCCACCTTTGTTACCCTAGATGTGGCCTCATTATATACAAATATTCCCCACGAGGAGGCCATGGAGACTGTCCGTATAGCTTTAGAACAAAGAACTTCATCTAGTCCTCCTTCACATTTTCTGTTAGAACTTCTAGATATAGTTTTGACACAGAATTACTTTCGTTTTCAAGAAAGATATTTTCTGCAGGTCCATGGAGTGGCAATGGGCTGCTCCGCGGCGCTGAGTGTGGCTAATTTATTTATGGGACGTTTGGAGGCTACTTTCTTACAAAATCCAGCACAGAACCCTTTTTTTGAAAATATCATCCTTTACTGCCATTTTATTGACGACCTTTTTTGATTTTGTATGAATATAATTTGGTGGAGGATCTATGTCTCTGGATGAACTCCCTGCATAACAACATTAATTTTACCTGGACAACCAATGAGAATGTAATTAATTACCTGGACATGTCAGTAGTCCGTTCAAGAGGTAATATAGTACAGGTATGCCCATATAGAAAACCTACTGATAAGAATGCACTTTTGCACTTTCATTCCTTCCACCCCCATCATCTTCGCAATAATTTACCGTATAGTCAGTTCTTAAGGTTACGTCAAAATTCAACAACAATACAGGATTTCCAGGTACATGCGATACAATTGGAGAAACAGTTGACTGAAAAAAGGTATCCGCCCCAGGTGATTGCTCAGTGTAAGAACAGAGCAATTAAGAGAGACAGGCAGGCATTCCTAAGGAACAAGGAAAAGAGACGGGAGAGTAGGCTTTGCTTTGCGTTAGACTAAACTCCCTTAACGAAAAGTATCAGGAATATCATTTACAAATACTGGCCTCTAGTGGAGAGCTTACCAGGCTGCCAGGGAAAGCCGTTAATTGCCCTTCATCATACTAAGAGCTTTAGGGATCAATTGATACATACAGATATTGTAAAAAAGGCTCCAATTAGGGAATTACCGAAGGGACATTATAGGTGTGGAAGGTGCAATACATGTGACCTGGTGATGTCACCACAGCAACTTAGAGGTTTAGGTTTGTTTTGGAAGGAGTTCTCTAAATGCAATAGCCAGAATGTGGTGTATCTGATAGTGTGTGTATGTGGCAAAATGTATGTAGGATGTACGGGACGAGCTATTAAAACAAGAATCCAAGAACATCGGTCAAGGATACAGAGGAACGTTGAGGAAGCACCTTTAGTGGCACATTTTAGGAATATGGGACATGGGGATAATGATCTTCTGCATCAAGAAGCTTGGTGGACTTTTTAAATTGCAATCATTGGAACCTAGAGGATTAAACAACTCATTTGATCTGGCTGCTTTCTTATGAGGACATGTCCTAGGAACACTAGCACTTTAAATGTAATACCTGATTTCGAGTTACTTGTTAATTGAATGTAATACATAACGGCTGAGTGTGAGTGAGTAGATTGCTGACGCCACGGAGCGTATTGCCACTATGTACTTTGAAAACTGAGAAATGTGTTAAGCTGCTGTTTGTAAGTATTTATAAGATTATTCTTAATCATGTATATTGATAGGAATTTAGAATGTTTTTATAGTATATTTGTGGCTTTTTTTCTTACAGTATTTATTGAAATTCCATCCATCAAAACTGTTTGTGAGTATATAGTAATGTAGCTGTATGTAATTTACTGTGCATTTTGTATGAACTTTTATAAATCAATTTTGTATATATTTTACAGAAGTAACTGCTTTGAGAAAGGGGATCCCGGAACGGGAACTTCCTGCTGGCGACCCGTCAGCAGTTGCTTTCATTGTATTTAAAAAAATGTTGTAGCACGGTAACGTTTGTATGTACCTATACATGTTATGAAGAGTTTTTGTGATGGATGATTATCCTCAGGCATTGTGAAATTGTATCATGTATACACTTGTATTCAATTGAGGCACAATTTGATTTATGAAATCTCTTGATTAAAGCTTGAATAGCTCTTTATTGTTGTAGCATAGTTAGTAGGGTGCGGTTACACAGTTCGTTTTGCTATATCTGAATTAGGCCTGACCAGAGTCATCTAGAACACTTGTAACCCCTTAACTGCCTTAGACATTTTTTGTTTGCGTTCTTTAACCTAGTCTTATTGAATTGTTTATTGGATATCTTATGCTGCATGATTGTACTGTTTTTCTAATTCGGTTTCTTCCAGATGGGATGTTGCTGACTTGGATCTAATATTTTTTCTTCATTAGCATAAGTTTCAGCTCCATTCTTTTCAATGAGTGTCTTCAGGGTCTTTGGGGCAGCTGTTTTTACACTTTTACACTTTTTACACTAAAATCACCCAGAACAATCTTGCCTCTAAACTACTGATATACTGAGTTTTTCTTTAATTACGCTACACACACCCAACAACGGACCCTGAAGAAGATGAGTGTTGGCAAGTGCACATTATGGTGGGAAACTGGCTGGCAAAGGGGCAGCAAGGCAGCAGCAGCATTTAAAACAATCATGCTTAATATTCATTTTTTCTTTTTCTGTAGTGCTAATAAATTATTATTTTTACATCCTGCTGTTGCCTGTTGATGCCATATTTCCTTGTTCTTTGCAGTTTTGTTTCCACAAATGCAGTAGCAATACGATGAAAACAAAGATTTTATCTGAACTTAAATACAAAAATTAAATTTTAAAAAAAGCCTGCCATTAAGACTCCAATCATGAAGAGAAAGGTCACTTCCTCATCTGACTTTCCAAAGCTGTTTGGATCAAAGCAGATATACTGAAGATAGTAAATTCATATTATGTGAGTCACCTTGCATTTTTAATGGTGTACTTTCTATTGATATAATCTGTCACATAGTTTACTATCCTTATAGTTTATTTGACTTACAGCAAAACACTCTGGTTTACGTAGTGCATGTGTGAAATAGTGAGAGAGAGCAACATGTTTACTTTATGGTATGTCAAATTCAAATTCATACTTCTTATTGCTCCTAAGAAGTAGAGTGTGACTTCTTGGTGAGAATAAGCAACCTTAATATGTACACATCTACAACAAGCAATAAAGGACACTGTTTTTCTTCTCAGTTTTTTGGTTGTTTCATGGATACTCTCTGGTATTTGACTGCTAACACAACATTCCTCTACTGCCATTTCACATATACACAGAAATCCTAAAAACAGTACTAGGCAATGGCTTTATCCTATAAAGCTAGCTGTTTATGAGTTCCTCTTTAGTATGGTTGTCCAATTATTCTTTATTTTAATTATCACTGAGAAACTAGTTGTTCCATAACCACTTTTCATATAGGTGGCCTTGGCATTTTTTTTAAACTGATCACATAAAGCATACTGATATATGTTTCAGAGTTTAATAGTTCTCAGTCTTTGCTATTAGGAAGCAAGTTTCAGGTTTGCTATGTCTGTGGAAGCACTGTATATGTCAATAATGCTGTCATGACATAATTAATAGGTGGTATATGTAAGAATCTCTGGACATTGAAACTTCCTCAATAATTTATTTCCAGTAGTTACATAGGATAAGCAACTGTAGCAAGCAGCTGTACATGGATGCTTTTCCCTGGAAGCTAAGCAGGGTGGGTCTTGGTTAATAATTGGATTGGAGATCTCCAGAAGAGACCAGGGAATGCTACGCAGAGCCACCTTTGTTAGCATTTTGCCTTGAAAACCCCAGCAGGGGTCATCATAAATCAGCTATGACTTGACGGCGCTCTCCCCCACTACTGCAAAATATATACATGAGCACTGTTTCTACATTTCTTTTTAAAATTTTTGACAAATATCAGGTTAAAAAACAGAATTCTCTTGTAGTATACTGGACAAGAGTCAAAGTGACCAGACCTTGTGTTGTTGATCTCCAAATCAATCTATTGTATACTTACTTGTATCGGTTTATACTTAATTTGGGGGTTCTGATACATCTACACTGTTCTCATATCTATAGCATTATCTCTCTGAGTGAAGATTAACTGAACAAGAAGGTCAAACAGCCTTGTCAATCCTACCCCAGCTTAGTAGCCAATTTGTTTCAACAAACACAGACTTCTAATCGATAGTGAAGAACAATGCTGAATTCACTTATAGCCAGGTCTTTACAAACTAGTTTTGCTTTATTCAATCGTACCACACATATATAAGCCTAAGGTATCACAAGAAGAGGTGGCAGGATTTTTACTTTGCCATACATGTTGATTTCTTGGTATTACTGAGTGTTTTCAACATGAATCTTAGGTAATGTTTTATTGTGTCTTTCAAACAGTTTTGTAGTCCTGGCTCTAATCTTCAAGCAGTCTGCTTATAGGCATATATATCTGCACCTATGACACTTAAAATCATAAATTCTTAAGCCAGTACACAGATGTTACAGAAAGGACATAAATGTCTCAGTGCTCTGTACTTTGCATTTGCGGTGTCAATTGCATGTACATAGAGGTGCTCCAGCAACTGCTCCTTAGCTCTTATCTTCTTCAAACACAGAATGTACCTGCTACTCCTCTTCCTTAGTGGTTACTGAGAACTTTGACATGAACACAATTGTCAGGCAAACTTAACTAAATTGAATTCACCTGTTTACACACAAGGGAACCTCTTGATCAGATCAACATCATGGCTTATATAGAATTTTGTCTCAAACAATATATTGAGCAGCTTTGCACAATTACTTGTGCTACAGGGTCAGGCCATGTCTTAGTAAAGTTTCTTTTTAAAAAGGTATTGTAGCTCATAGCCACTTTTGGATTAGCACGGTTCTCAAATGAAATCTCCCTGATTACCAGAAAAGAGATAGGTATCCCCAGGGGTCATGATGGGGTAATTAAAATGACCAACTTGTCAAGAACAGAATCACTTGTAGTTGGTACTCTCTTTGTGCCCGAAGGGTCAATGCATCCTTTAAATAACCCTATAGAGGAAATGTTGCCTACTTTTTGACAGAAAATGAATAATGGGGGAAGAGAACTGGTTCAAGATGGTAACCTGAACAGTCACTAATAATCTATGCTCAGTCACCTGCTGCTGCTTTTAAATAATATTTTCACTCCTACAGCCCATAGAAGGTGTGGATGAGGAGGAGAAAGTGAGGCAATAGATATTATTTGTGATTTTATAATAGATGTCAGACACTGGAGGGCTTCATAACAGATGTATTCCCCTTGATAACAGGAAGGAGGATCTGCATATGCTGTTTACTAATTTTTAATGTGGTATTATTTTTCTGTACCTTGTTGGCAATTTGTTTATACTTTGCTGGAAGCTGTGATGAGAGAGAAGCTAAATCTCAAGAAATATTTATATTCTCTACCCTCCTCTACTAGTGTTTACATAATTTGTTTTTAGAAGCAATAATAGAGGACAAAAAGTGGAGGAAGTTTATTTAGGACACCTCAGGATATTTAACATCACAATGAAGTTCCTTTCCTAATTTACTGGAAAGATGTAGGAGATGATAACACCAAGCTTTCTTTTCATGTCTTTTCATCTCTTTGGATGGATGTAGCAGCTTTGGTGTTTGAGGACTTAATTAGTAGCACATACAGAAGCCCAGATGAAGATGTTGCTACGAGCCCATCAATGGACTTCAAGGGAGGAGGAAGATAGCTGTTGGTTATGTTAAATGAAAGAAAAATGAAAAGAAAAATTGGAACAGGACCCAAGAAGACTGATCGTTGGAAAATTGTTAAATGAGAGAGTATCTAGAGAGCTATAAATCTTCAAGGTAGTGTCAAGCTGAAAATCTTCCATGACTACAAGAATAAGAACAGTTTTCTTTAATCCCCTTTGCCCTGACTAAGGTATATTGACTCATGAGAAGGTGTTTTTGCTCCCACACTTTTCTGTATGTGACCTTTTGTACTGTGCAGAGAAGGAATTATCTACTGTTTGGTTACAAGATCAATTGCTTGGTTGTTAATATTATGGCCTATAAGCATAAGAAAAGAGCTAGGCTGTGGGTGAGGCATCAAATGGCAGCCCTACACCTTTTAAACAGTCTAAACTGGAGTGGGGGGTATAGTATCAAGGTTTAGATCAAGTGAATAACTGAATAAAGGACAGTTGGTAGTCCTTTACCAACTTTTAACCATTATGCACCGCTTAGTAAGGCTGGTACCTTACAACAGCTTGAAGGTAGTAAGTTTATCCCCCCTAGAAGAACACTATTATCATATCATTATCATATAATATTATCCACTCTAATTATGCCATTAAATATCTTTATCCTGGTCTACTCCATTGCACTTAGTAAACAACTAATTATTAGGTTGGGGGCACTCAGGGTCACTCTAGATGTTACTTCTTCTTTTACAAGTTTGCCACGGATCCAATCCATGCTCTGTGCAATTACACAGCAGATCCAAGGAATGTCTTCTACAAAAAAAGGAGAACACAAACAGGAAAGCTGCTGCCAGGGAGTGAGAACTCCTGCCTTTCTCCCAAGCTTTTTTCCTCATGCAAAAACAGTATCGGTGGGCAAGAGTTTTCCCATTTCTGCTGCCACACGTGCACACAATGCCTCCACGTGGAGTTTTTTCATTAGTGAACTGGCCACACAGTTATTTCAGAGGCTATCAGGAATCAATGTAGCAAATGGTGAGATTAGATGATGGATATACAAGGAACTCTTATGTTACTCTCAAATTGTATTCCAAAAGAAATTAGATTGATCTAGTTGCTGTTTAAGAGCAACTAGAGCCAAAACACATTGGCTATGGATAAGGAGGGGCAATTTTTTACTGAGACTTTTCTAACTAAATATATTTCAGTTGAGAACACATTTGTGTAACTATGGGGAAAGTATGAGTCTCCTTGGGAATTCTCTCTTTTCAGCTTTCCCATTGGCCAATGAATATAATCCCAGATAGAAACCAAAACCTCAAGTTACAGCAAATTTGGAATGGCTGATATTCAAACATATTATATTGAATGATATTATTAAGTGAATGTGCTCAACTTCAGGGTCATAAACAAAAGATCTGCCCCTAACCCTTGCTTCAAAAGAGTTGCCTCTACTTCCCATATTGCTAAGGGAAAATGAATGGTTGCACACATACGTAAGGATAGAGATAATCCCATTGTTTGGTACAGATACTATTTCCCTGCAATTATAAAGAGTTTAGGGATTAGATTTGAAAAACTCTTCTTTGGACTGTACTGTTAGAGTAGCAAACTGATTGTTATCAGTCTTTATCAAGTAAGGATTTTGGTGACACAGATATGACACAGCATCAGATAACTAGAAATTAAAGGATGGAAAGGTAGAGCCTTAGGGGAGGGGCAGAAGGTGAGTCTATGCAACCAGACTAAGGGTGAAACAGATACAATGACTGTAAACTTTGTCTCCCCTGCTGATATGACTGATTATACCATCTTAATCCACTATGACCCAAGTTGATGATCTTCTTAACCTATCCTGCCATTGTGTCTCAGATAATTTTATACCCAATAATTAATGGTAGAAAAACAAAAAATGGTGATTCATGCAGAGATGTCACCTTCATAAGGCAGTTATATCAGATTGCCCAACAAACCTTGAGTCAAAGCTAGCTCATGAATTCTCTCTTCCTTGATCCTTTTTGATTATCCCGTAAAGGCTATCAATACTCATTATCTAGATAAAGATCAATTTGCTAAGGCACTTTACAAGATATTATTCACTGTCTCATTTTAGATTGGCATTTAGAGACCCAGAGTGAACATCATTTAAAATATGTCTTTTGGAGGGTGTCAGAATGTTCAAATAAATCTCAGGATGAAATGGTTCTACAGTTTATTAGATCCTGTGATACAGTTTTCATTCAGAATGAAGCCTTGGTTAATTTCAGATCTGATTCTAAATGGATTTATCTCCTATAAACTTAATGCCTGTTTGTTTTGTTTGTGGGAATAGTACTATCATTAATCTTGTAATAATTACAAAAACCGATGGGGGTGGTGGCTACTCATTCAATGATCAGTTCACTGATCATGAGAGGAAAGCAGGATGTGAGCAAAAGTTGTGCGTTACAAGAATCAGTGCTTGTTACGAAACCATCTCAGGATTTGGAATGAATATCAGAAGCTGTAGTTCAACCACTAGTTTTCTTAGCAGTGCACAGAATTTTCATTAAGTCCTCCTGAATAATTTATACATAATATTACTTGAACTAGGTATTGCATTATTGACTATTCACACAAAAAGTGATGACCATACTAAGAAAAGATGAAGCAATGATAATCTAAAGACATTACATAAAAGAGTAGTAGAAATATTGGCTCTATAGCAGGTACACTACATTGGAATTACTGAGCTACATGGCTTCACAAGTTTCATAAAGTTCACACAAAACATTTTGAATTAGGGATTTTCAGCAAACATATGCAGTTAGATATTTATTATTTACTATCTCCCAAATGTAAAATGAAATTTGATTTCTGATATTTCAAAACTGAATCTTGATCAGCTTCTTTATAACAGAGTGACATCTTTGGATTAACAGGTATAAGGTACATTGTCTGAAGCTGCAAATACATTTGACACCCCCCCCAATTCGGAATGGAGAGGCAGGCACAAGAGTTGGGAACTAAAGGGCCACTTTATTAAATGACAACATAACTGTCAACACAGCAAGGGCCTAATGAGCGGTACAGGTCAGGCCCTGGAGGTCACCCCTGGACCTCCGCCCTGACTGGTCTTGGAAAGCCCCCGCTGCCCCAGGTGTGAGCCATCCGTGCACATGGCTGGGACTCAGCCTGGCCAGGTGAAGTGGTTCTCCCCCTTAAAGCTCCCCCACCCAGCTGTAAAACTGTGGGGGGAGACTGGCTTGTCTAGGGGTATCCCACCAGGGCATCTGTCCTCACCACTGGGCCATAAAGCAGCCAGCTGCTCCTGACAGATCCCAATTCCCCACCAATGGGGATATGCCAAGGGGGCTCACAGTCCCACTGATTTCCCCCAACTTCTAGCTGTTAGCTGAGTGTAAACAGAGCAGAGAAGTTACGCTGTGCTGATTAAAGAGGCAAAAAAATTATTTGAGAAATACATACTTGAGAGTGAAGAGGGAGAGAGAGATAGAGTCCTTGCTATCTGACTACATCTTGTAGAGAGGATGAATAAGGCAGGAGGGAGAAAAAGCAGGATATTGCCCTGTTTATCCCAATAGGAGACAAGACAAGGAAATGCCCCACCGGAAACAAGGGAGATGCTGCTCTCACTGTCCTAACTAAGTGATCCTTGCTGCCCCCTGCATAGAAGGCACTTCTTCCCATCTTGCTGCTGCAGTACACCAGACATTGCAATTTTCAACACTAACCTGCCAGAAGCAGCTCCTAACAGGCCCACCTTAAGCCAATTATCTCTCCATACAAACAGTGCAAGGTAGGCGAAAAACTCCTCACCCTGTTGCCAATTGTGGAAAAGGAGAAAAAATTCCAACCTGGCTCTGATGAAGAACGACCAGCTAAACCTGCACTGAAATAAGGTGAGGTGGGTGGGCTAAGCACAAGGCATGAATGAAACACTGAGGGGCGGAGCAGCCCTACAAGGCCTCTTGCTCCACCCCCTCCAGCATTCCCATAAGGCCAGGAAAGCATAGCTGCCTCCTCTTCCTTCAGGGAGGCAAATTGCGGCCCCAGCCAAAGCGTCTGTTGCTGATGGTTGGGAGTGCCATATTCTATTAAAGACCCCGGTGGTGATTGTACAGAAACAGTGCTTAGTAGATAATATCCAATGATAAATAATGCAACCCTATGCAGGGTTATTCCAGTCTAAGCCCATTGATTTCAATGGGCTTTGAATGATTTAAGTGCATTGTAAATTGCTAAGTACACTGTGTATAACATACACTGATGATGACCACAAAATGTGTGTTGCAACCATTAAAAAATGTATGGATTATAAACTATTTTCTATTTAAAATACGTGAGAGCAGAGGTTTAGTGATTTCTTAACCGAATTTGACATTTCTAAAAGGAAAATTAAGTGTTCTACAAACCCCACTTGTAAGCAACAGAACAATTATATTGCAGGCTTAAGTATAAGTTCTATGCTTCTAAGAACATTGACTTCAATTCACTAAAAAGGGTGTAACTATGCTGAGGGGTATATTGCTAGACAGAGTTAAACTGTCATTTCTTTCCTGAAAAGAACAGTTTCTGATATTTCTGACCTCTATTATCAGGATTTCTTTTAAAACAGTATTCATCAGTATTGAGTAGAGATGGGCACGAACCAAAATTAAGCACGAACCAGGCCAGTTCGTGGTTCGCGATCCGCAGTTCGTCAGATCCCATTTCTGACAAACCACCACGAACTTTAGGCTGGTTCATTTGGTTCGTTTTTTGGTTCGTGACTGCAGACAGCCTGGTGCCAATCAATCAATTTCCTAGGCAACAGGGGATGGACTTCCTGCAGACCTTCTGCTGATCCGGAAGTGACCTTCTTCTGGTCCAGAAGTGACCTTCTTCTGGTCCAG
Organism: Eublepharis macularius; assembly: GCF_028583425.1. Lineage (NCBI taxonomy): Eukaryota > Metazoa > Chordata > Lepidosauria > Squamata > Eublepharidae > Eublepharis > Eublepharis macularius. The sequence continues at coordinate 75,239,357 of NC_072797.1, forward strand.
AAGTGACCTTCTGCTGACCCGGAAGTGGTGATTTTCTGACCCAGATGTGACATTTTCATGAACCAAAAAAGCTGGTTCGTGAACCAGGGGCAGGTTCGTGAAAGTTCATGATTCATGAAATTTGACGAACCATGAACCGCATGGTTCGTTTTTTTCTGGTTCGTGCCCATCTCTAGTACTGAGTACCAGAACCTGGGGGAAGGGTCCCAATTCCTGAGGGAGAAATTAGTGGAAATTGGTGGAACTTTATAAGTAGTGGTACCTCTTCTTTTACAAAAAACACTATCTACAATAATATAATCATAATCTACCACATTATGTTGATGGATAGGATAAAGTGGGATAAAGATAAACTACAAGTGCTTGATTTTTTTAATATCTAAAATTGCACAATGTATTAGTAAAAGCTCAAGAAAAGTTTCAAGTTCCAAGAAATCAATACAGAAGCCTTGACTGCAATAATATATAAATAGGAATGTTTTCACAATTCTGAATGCAGAACTTTAAAAAGAATAAAGAAATTATTAAGTCCACATTTTTAAGAAAACCTTTGAAAATGCCTCCTCTGCCTCTTAGCAACAAGTAATCTGTTATTAAGTGTCTGCTGACTTATAACAAGGCTTGTATGACAAATAGTAACTTTAATGTATTCTCATCCACACCTGCTTAATAAAAACATTCCATTTATTTAAAGACATATAGTGCTATTACATTGTTAATCTCCCCCAAATCCCGTCCACCACCATAATGGTGTTTAGAAATGGTGTCATATTTGGAGCTGGCCTTTTCAACTTGAGATACATTTCTAGACAGCAGGCTGACAAGAAATGTATTCCTATGGTGGGAAAATATATAACTAGACATACATAGGCTTGATTTCAGTGGTACCTACTGTTTTCTCTCCTGTACCAGTAGATTAATTTATGACTAACTTCAAAGTAGTTAGTCCCAATTTGAAAACTGCTTAAGAAAATAACTGGGTTCTACTTTCTGCTGTTTACCAGTCCCTTCAAATTAATTGCTCCTGGCCAAATACTTACTTTGTTAGGAATTCATGAACATTTGGTCCAATTATTTGCTATGCCAGGATAACAAGTGCCAAAATGGTTTGCAGAAAAAGAACAAATGGTACACTATTTGATTTAAATAAAATGTAAGAAAGAAGCAATGGCGCACATTTTACAGAACTCACATAAAATTAACAGTAATGAGTCATGGCTTGACTACTGTAATGACTATGTACTTAAAACATTTTATCCAGTGATAGATGTCTCAGTGTAGTCTTAAATTATAACACCTTGTGTGCCAATTCTTGAGCTGTTAAGAAGGAAAATACAAAAGAGAAGAATTAATCACAAGTGGCTGCAATTTGCAATGGATTAAAGGTGAAGACTTGAACTCTGTCCCTTCCTGAATCCAGTAATGCCTCCTGGACAGCAATTTCATTACCGCATTTTGTATCCTGAGTGTAATTTTTTTAATATGTTGGAGGGAGCAGATGACAGCTCTACAGCATGACTGAATTTGCTGGAAATGATGTGCCTCCACAGGTAGAACGGCCACCTCCCAACTATATCAAATGCCTCTGAGGTCCTCAGGAGCTACAGGGTCAACAGAGAAGGCGAATGCAGTACTTTCAGGAGAAAACTTTGATTCAGAAGCTTCTGGGATCCTCCAGCATTGAAACCTAAAAGAAGCAGTCAGCTTGTGGTCGTCACCTCATACGTCATTCAGATGTAAAAAATAACACTACTGTGAACAGTTCTCCATTCAGAACAGTTTCAGGTTGCGTAAGGAAGTTCAGAGTTAAGGCCAGTTTATTAAGAATGGCTGGACTTTGGTTCAGTGTGAGGGTTTGCAGGCCCAGTTGTTAGCTTGCCACCTCAGAAATCTACTTCAAGAATTTTGTGGTGATTTCATGTTATCTTTTTGACCCATAACCATTAGAATATTTGCATAAGGCTCTTGGGGAAGACACTTTTGTCAATGGTAGAGTTCTGATTCCAAACTATTTAAAAGAATGAAAACTATGCAGACATCTATGTAAATGCATTTTCAAAATAATGGCTTCTCCAACTTATTTTTGATAGTTACCCACATTTTGTGGCAAATATTCTTGTCAGATATCAGATGATTAGTCAGGAACATAATAAGCTGTATCATAATAGACCAGGCCTCAGTAACTTTCAGAGCCAAATTGTTGGCTGAAATGGCCACTATTTCCTGTAATGCATGATTTATGGTAAACTTTAATGCTGCTCTTATCAAAATCTAGTTAAAATAATGGGATCTATCTCCAGTTCTCCAGGACAAAACTTGATTTTTTTAAATTATTGGTTTTCTATTGTCAACTCATGAAAATGGAAATCACTGCATGCCTCCGAGTGATGTCAGAAATAGTGCGAGGAAGCCACTAGCATTCGGTGAGTCTTGCACTATTTTAAGGACATGGGGAAACCACCAGGGTTAAAACAAACAAAAAATAATTTACAAGATAGAACACTGGAGTGAATGATTTTAAAACTCATAAATAAATTGTGATTAAACAGGGGAGGTTACAGCGTATCAGAACAGATTTAAACCCCGCTATCTTTCTGCTGTCTCTCATAGCAGTGTCCCAAATCATTTCTTCTCCTCTCACTCTCCCCAATGTAACTGTCATTGCCCCAGCATCCCACCTGCCGTCATTGGCTGTTTCTGAGGATGGGTGGAGCTGGAGCCAGTCCTGTTCATAACAGTCATACAGTCATGTTATAAATGGATTGTCAATCATGTTAAAATATTGTACTTACAATCAACTTATTGTGTAAGCTATTGTAAATACATATTTATTTATGTTAATATTGTAATAAAAATAAATAAGATTTGGAAGACGGGGGGAGGGAGAATACAATTACTGTGAATTTGTGTAAGGATGTGTATGTGTGAACTGATCCAAATCTACATAGCTTTACAGCCATTGATAGAACCAAGTGATGTTATTAAAGCATCCAGAGTCAACAACTTAGTAAGTTTCTGCTCACAAGCTATTCTTTTTTTTTTAATCCTATGCTTTTAAGTTAGAGGAAGCAAACTCAGTGGAAGGGTAGCATATATAGTGGTAAGACAAGCAGCTCTTATGACAAAACTCTATGTAATCATACATGTTCAGACAGTTAAGCTTTTTGGATGCAGACTAGAACAGAAAAAAAACCCGAACATGATGTTTGTTGTTCATTGCCATCCACGAACAGGGACTCACGAACAACCACGAACATGGCCCTGTTCATGAACGTGTTTGTGGTTGGCTGTTCGTGGGGGCCAGCAGGCTCTCCTCCAGTCATCAGCCAAGTCAAGATCCCTACTGCACCACTCCCAGAAACCTGACCTGAGCAGGCAGCAGGAAATGTACCAATAATAAATAATAGTGTGGCCCAGAGCCTGGCAGCAGCCCTGGAACTTGAAGGGGTAGATCCCTATCCCACCACACACAAAGAAAATTCAAGCTCCAATGCACTCTCTCTATCAAAATGCCAACAGCAACTGTCTCTCCACTGTCTGCAAAGTCAGGGCTGGGAGCCCCCCCCCCCGGTCTTTGCTCCCTTGTAACAAATTTGGAGCTCCACACTTGAAAGGAAGATCTGCCTAATAAGCTAAATTGGGCTTAGATTGGGGTTTCCAGGGCAACAGCAGGAGTTCAGACAGAGTTCAGGCAGTCCCTGCCTCCGGTTGCCAAGGGAATTGATTGCAAGGGCCAGACTCTCTGGCTTGACGAACAGCAACGAACAGCAACGAACAAAGCTTGCAACAACCATCTGTTAGTTTAGAATGGGGCCTTCGTGAACAGCAGATTGGTCTGTTTGTGGCTTTTTTTTGTTCGTATTGCTGTTCATGCCCATCTCTAATGCAGACAAACAATGTTGAACATTCAGCTCCCAAGATCACTACTCGCAAGGAGGTTATGAACCCAACTGATGGATGATTAAGCATCCCTACAGATAACTTTGTTTTTACCTTTAGCGGATCCATGGAAGACAAAGGTTTAGTAAATAAGGCATCTACTGCCATGGTGCTACTGTCATGGTGAACTACATCAGTGAAATATCTCCCCGCCAAACAACTATAAAAGATTTTTTTAAAAACTCCACCCAGAACTAGATGTTGAATATAGTGTATATATTTAATGGCACAAGAAATAAATGAACCTTGATATGACCGATCATTAACACTTCTTAGGATTTCCTTGTGGGTCAAATTTGGTTTTTTTTCCCAAAAAGGATACCAGCAAATAAAACTAGATTTTCACTTTTTTAAAATGACCTTACCTTTTTTCACTTTCACACAAGCAAGGTTAATTGGTTTTAAAAGTTGGCTGGAATCTTGTATTCAGGACAAACTTTCACAACATATACCATCATGCAAATAATTTTTGATCTAGGAAACTGTTCATGAGCAGCTCAAGACAAGTTAAACAGAATTGTTAAATATAATGCAGCAAAGTCATTTATCACTAACCCATGCATAAAGCAAATATAGCATTACTAATACAATGGCAATCCATTACTTTCGAATTTTTTTAATACTTGCAACCTGAAAGAAGAGAAAATAAAATACAGGGTACATAACAACCATCATTAATCTGAATCCCTAGGGCAAAAGAAATTGTATAAGGGATGGAAAAGCAAATGGTGTGTTTGTTTTCATTGTGTTCTTTTCTTTAAAAAAATGTTCCCTATTACATTGATAGAACAAAATATAAGTTTCCACTTGGAAGTCTATTACAAGTCCACCATATCTATCTAACAGTCATATTGTTGTCCCATCTTTCTCCAATATGATTCTGCCAACCTTCTTTTTGTCTTCAAAAGGAGACAAAAGACAATGGTGCCACTGAATTTTTAAAATTGTATTCCACATTCTGTATTGGTATACCTCCCAACCATTTTATAGAGGGGTATTTGAACAAGGGCCTGGCCACTCATAGTCTGACATTCTAACCACTATATCACACCAGCTCTCAGGACACTAATCCTGTATTTATCCTTTTCATACTATCTATCTGTTCCCCCCCCCCCCCCAGTTATCTTGTTTTGATAGTTGAATTTCATCACTCATTCATTTGAACCTGGTAAAAACGAATGTCAACCAAACACAAACAATTCTAGAGCAAGCCTAAGAAAGTCTACTCAGAATGTTACTTCCAGGAAGTATTCTTAAGATTGCAGTGCAAATCAGTGTGTGTGTGTGTGTGTGTGTGTGTGTTAAGAAAAATTAATTGCAAAATCCTGTCTCTCTGAAATTAAAAGCAAATTTCCTTCACAGTAAAGACAACCCAAACAGGGTCATGGTCAGCATCTCCTAAAGGGCACAGCTGCTGGGGTCCATAGCTCCGTGCTGGGCCCACTGCTGCTTCCATGAGGCCTCAAGAGCAAGCTGCACAGTGATAGTGAGCCATGGGAGCAGGGGGCAGCAATCTAAGTGGGGGACATGACTGTACAGCTACAAAGCTGAAAGATATTAGATGATAAACAATTTGTGAAATTTAGTTTGAATTAAGTCATGACCAGTTTGAGTCATGACCAGAGCTCCTCATCCTTGTTAAGTTGGCCAGCATGTTTAGAATTTTGAGAAAGGAGTGGGTACAACTACAGAATAGCTGCTATATGAGGCATTTCAGTAATTTTTCTTCAGTAGAGAGAAAGCAACCATTTACATTTAGCAACTGATTTAATATTCCATTTAGCAATTGAATTAATATTCAAAGGAGGGTGGGTACTCACCAACTGTTTACCATCTAAACTGGTGTAGCATAGTAGTTAAATGACTATGCTGAGAATCACCACTCTGCTAGTTTGACTCCCACTATTGCTATGAACACTGCAGGTGGCCTTCGGTAAGCCATTCCTCTTAGCCCTAGCTCCCCAGCTGTAATGTGGGGATAATAATAACACTGACTTTGTTCACTGCTCAAAGTGTGGCATTAATCTGTCCTGGAGGGTGGTATATAAGCACACTGTTATTATTGTTATTAATACTTTTCAGTGTAGTTGTTGCACCTTAGGACTCACTTGTCCTCTTATTTAATATCAGAACATAAAAACATAGTTATAAATTCTGTGTTGATTTGTTCCAGGGCTTTCCTCATTAGGGTTGAGTACCTGGAAGTGAAATCATGACATCCATGACACTCTAGGAAGTCCCCAAGAAAGCCATAGGGATTTGGGAAAGTTCCTAGAACATTACAGACACTAAAGTGTTACTTCCAGGCAATCACTTGAAATAATGTCACAGCATTCTGTGCCATCATTCTAATCCCCCTCCTCCCCCCTACTGTTCCATTGAGTGAATGTGGGGGATAGTACATAGGGGCAGGAGGTTGTCCACCATAGTCTGGCTATTGGTAAGCCTATTTCCTGTTCATGTGATGTATCTTGAACTATTTCATCTCACTATTTCAATCCTACTATTCTCCATGGGATATATTTATTTTCTGGTACCTTCCCTTTGCAGCTTCTTCTCCCAGGAGCAGCCTCTAACCAACTATCTCACAAGTTTTAGGAAAGTGGCTAAGATCTTCCTTAAAAGCCAGCTGGAATTATGACTGCTATTGTTTTGTTTAAATTAGTCTTTCTGCATGTTTTAGATTTTTTTTTAAAAAATTGAACCATGTGTGCTAAACATGTGAGATAAGGGGGGGGGAATCTCCAAATGATTAATTATATTGTGTATATCCTTTCTGTATAACCTATAAGAACTCTAAGTGTATAGAACATTAGATCTCTGCCAGTTATCTCAATGAGTCATAAGCAGAAATAAAGGAAGAGATGTGCAATGACTAGAAAATGCTTTATCTAGTCAACAAGGTCCCACAGCTCATTCAAAGAATTTTGTCCTTGCTTCAAATCACTGTTTTGGCTGCTGCAGCAAAAAAAACCCCACAATATGCTAAACTGGGGTGACAAGCTTATGCCAAAACTGTTTTTTTCCAAAACAAAATTGCCAATTCCTTGCTAAACAAGGAACAGTCCTACATATGCATATATTCTACTAACTCAGCATAAAGATCAAAGTATTTCTTTGAAGCTGAGCAATACTTTGAAGCCATCTAGATGCAACAGGAATTGTAAAAAGAATATTGATTGGAGTTAACTGCATGTTATGTGAACTCTTTACACTGAGCAAATTTTAAAAGAAATGAAGGTAATGTGTAAATAGAAGAGACTTAACAGTACCATCCTAAGCAGGTCTACTCAAAATTCTACTCAGGTCTATTAAATAGGGATTACTCCCAAGAAAGTATTCTTCAAATTGCAGTATAAATTACTGAAACTGTTCTGTAAAAGGGAATGAGTTTTTAAAAAATTACATTTTCTTCAACCATGTGAACTGTTCTTTTTTTTGACAGCAGGGGCTTGAAGCCCTCCAAACTCAGCATGGTACATGAAAATAGGGTCTGGTCATCCAAAGAGTTCAGGGCACAGCCAGGTCCAGGGTCTCAGAGAGCACAGAAGTGTACTGAACATACAAACTGATTAAATCAGCAAGGCTGTCTGCTTAGCCCAAGTCTTAAATAATCTGAAGAGGAAAAACCTCCACCTGTTCCCAGCCTTCCCCTAGCCACACCTTGAGTGAGACCCCATCCTGTGAAGCACTATATGAGCCCAGGCAGCAATCTGGTTCTGTAGCTGGAACACAGGCTGAGAGCTGGGCATTTTGTCATCACTGACAAAGTGATGACAGGCTTGCTGTCTTGCCATTCATTCTAGAATAGGGGAGAACCTGAGGAACTGATGGTCTGGGATTTGGCCCTATAAGGGGGATGGGGTTGGGCTGGCTGCTCTGGAGTCTAGCATGCTTGCAGCACTGTTTGGAGTTGAGCCTTCAAGGGCTCTGGGTCTGGCGTCAGATTAGGTGTCCCTTGAGGCTCTATATCATCCCCTAGGATGGCTCCTGTTTTGTCCTGGTTTTTCTTAGATAAGGATAAGGTTGCCAGGTCCCCTTACCCTCCAAGTGGGAGGGGGGATCTGACTATTACTTAGAGTTTCTTCTTGCATGGTGTGATGACATCACTTCCAGGAGAGATGTCATTGTGCAGGCCCCAGGAACGCTCCCAGGCTTCACACAGGGTCAATTCAGAGTGACATCGCCGCACCAGGAGGGCATTCCAGAAGACATGTTCCTGCGTTTTTTTCCCTGCTAGCCAGGCGAATGGTGGCGGGGAGAGGAGGCTGGGATTGGGGAATCCCCTGCCCCCACTGGGGAACTGTACCAGATAAGCCTCCTCAAATACAGAAGTAAACAACCAAAGTGGAACCCCACAATTCAGGAAAAGGAAATGATTATACACAAAACAACTTGTATTGAAATAAAGTGAACAAGTGCTCAATAAATATGCTGTAACAATAACAATAAACTTCTTTTTTTTTTAAGAATTTTTATTGGATGGGTTTACAAACATAAACATAAAAAACATTATCATTATCCACCCCATTACATTTCCCCCCATCCTTTCCCCCCCTTTTTTCTGGTGACTCCCCGCAGTTTTCCATACCCAACTTAATCTAAAAAGTATATTATATAAATTCTTAAAATCTATAATATATATCTATATTATACATACTAATCAAATCTCTTTACTTATCTTAACTATCTACACTAACTATATTGCTTATCTTAATTGAAAATATAAAAATCATATAAGTAATAATAAGTACATATACTAACTAAAGCAAAACTACATATATATATATATAACCTACTATTCCTTACATACCAATTAACTATATTGTCTATATTTCACATATACTCCCTATAACCTTATTACTCATACTTATACAATAAACTTCTTATATAGACTATATACAATATCCAAATCCCAATTCAAAAATATTTCATATACATTCATTAAAATATGGGCAACGGGGATCAAATTCATATAGATAAGTCCAACTACACCTTCTGATGTGTCTTTCTTTTTCTTCTAGGTGCATGGATCCAGGGTGTTCCTGAGAAGGTATGTATAGCTTTCACAGGTAAGTAAGAGACAGGTCAAAAACCACTGTCTTTAGTATCAGATTCTCCAATGTGAATTTTTCCTTTCTTCTTATAGGAGGATCCAGAAAGGACAGGAGCTGGTCCTGTTTAGAACCTGACAAGTTACCGGTTACAATACACTTGTTTCATATGGAACCATTTCATCATGGGTTCTGTCACCATTTCCATCAGCAATCTACAAGTTAATAATACAATAAAGGATCTAATACAAAGAAATATAGTCATAATTCTTTAACCATAAGTTGTAAAATATACATAATGTAACAAGTACAAACTCACCAGCAGACATACTTGTAGAGTTCCTGTGTGTCTGTCCTGGCACACCCAGAATCAAGCCATGAACAAATTACAAGAGTCTCAAAGAAGCTTATCTACAAGGGGGCACTCCCTCATGAAATCTGTTTAAAGGAATACACACCCACAATGACCTCCATTCAAGGTATAAAATACTACAAAAATCAAGACAAATCAAAAGACTTATTCAAACCATTAGGCTTCATGGTGTGCAAAGAATGAATCCGTAGAGCCTCTTTTTGTAATGTATGTTGTTTTAATTCCAAAGAGCCATGTGTAGCTACATATAGAACTGTAAATCTAAATGCTCTCTCATCTGCATGATGCTGTAGGAAATGTTCTGTAAGAGGTGCCTCTATAACCCTGTTCTTTATTCTAGAGACGTGTTCAAGAATCCGGACCTTTAGTGGATGAGTGGTGTTCCCTATGTAATAGAGTTTACAATCACAAATAATAAGGTACACTACCTCTGCAGTTTGGTAGGTAGAAAATTCCTGCAGGGTGATCTTTTTGCTATTAACCAACTCCACTGTAGTTCCTGACATAGACAGAGCACATACTTTACAGTGTCTGCAGGGGTAGTGCCCTTTAAGTTTGACAGCCTTCTTGGATCATATTTTCGATTGGTCTGAATGGACAACCAAATCTTTCAAGTTTTTTTTGTTTTTCTGAACCCAATAGTTGGTGGGATGTGACACCCAGGGATATCCTCCACTAGAAACCAATATTTCTGGATTGTTTTCTTTATACAATTGGACAAGGGTGTAAAATCCAATGCCCACTCAATTGCTCTGTAGGTTGTGTACACTTGGACTTAAATAAATCCTCCCTAGGAACTCTATTAGCTCTGCATAGGGCATTTTCAATTATGTCTGTCAGGTAGCCCCTATCTAGAAAAGCTTCACTCATGATTTTAGCTTCTCTCCTGAAGTCCATTGGATCCATTGAATTTCTCTTAATTCTCAGAAATTGCCCATAGGGGATATTGTTTTTGACAGGATCAATAGTGCAGGTATGAATTCTGATCTGTGGTCTTTTTAAAAGCCCCGATGCTAATGGTATTAAGTTTATTTCTGTAAATAACCACATCAAGGAAATTGACAAAGTTTGGATTATACTCCCATGTGTATCGAATGTTAGGGTCTATTAAGTCAGTCACCAAATTGCTGGACAAAGTCCATTCCATCCGGAATACAAAACACATCATCAATGTACCAAAAATACTTATAGATCTTATCAAAATATGGGTTGGCAATGGGATCCAAGACCGATTTAGATTTAAGTTGTGATGTGAAAAGATTAGCTATGCTTGGAGCTATCACGCAAGTCATCACCACCCCTTTGGTTTGGAGATAGAACTATGAAAGAAACTTAAGATAATTCTTCTCCAAAACTAACTCTGTAAGTTGCAGAAGAAAAGGGGTAGATGGTGACTGAGAAGGGCAAGCTAACAGTGTTTTCAATAACTGCTCTGGCAGCTTCTAAAGGAATGGATGTGTATAAGGAATGAACATCCATAGTGACGAAGACGTGGTCTGGCTTCAGGAGTAAGTTCTCCACCGATCTTATAAGGTGCCCTGTGTATTTTGCATATGCCGGCATCTTAATAACAAAGGGTTGGAGAAATTGATCCAGAAACGTGGCTAGAGGGTCCAACACCGAGTTTGTCCCAGAAACAATGGGTCTCCCGGGGGGGGGGGAGATGTTCTTATGAATTTTTGGAAGAATGTAAAAAACCAGAGTCCTGGGGGCGCTTTTAAAGAGAGCATGGTGGGTACATTCATTAATTTCATCCACCAGGAGTCCTTCATCTAACACTAGCTTAATAAGTGATGCAATCTTATTTGTGGGGTCACTTGACAACGGTTCATAGTAATTTCTATCATTCAGCTGTCTAAGGACTTCATTAACATAAACATCTCCACCCTCCACCCTTGTCTGCTGGTTTAATCATGATTGTAGGGTCTTCATCTAAGTTCTGTAAAGTGACTCTATCCAATCTGGATAAATTGGACCAAGTGGGTTTGAAGGTCTTTTCTAAGGAACTAACTTCCTTAATTCTCCATGTACTCAAAAGACTTGATTCTCAGGTCTGAAACATTAGGCACAAATGTAGATCTGCTTCTTAAAGGGCACTCATCCCTCAGGGTGATAGGCTGATCCTGGAAAAACTTTTTTAACTTTATAACTTTACAGTTTGTATAAATCTATACGGGTCTGAAAGGAATTATAAGGTGGTGTTGGAACGTAGCTCAATCCTCTGTTCAGAAGTAAGCATTCCCAGGAACTTAGAGGGTGGGAAGACAGGTTGAAAACTAGGTCCTCCATCTGCCTTTGTTGTAAGGGTGGATAGTCCCACTGGGGGACTAGGAATCCTAGATAAGGAGTCAGTTCTTAGGTACAAAGCTGGCCTGGAGGAGTCCTCACATGAAGAAAGAAGAGTTCCATTCCCACTTGTGGGATTGATAGATGTGAAATCTCTGTCTAAAAGACATATATGTTTTGCCTCTGAAAATAGGCATCAATCCACTAAGATCTGATCACTCTAAGCTCGCAACAAGTTTATCTACAGGTTTTGAAGTTATAATTCACATATGCTTACAAGGATGGGTAGGGTTGCCACACAACTGAATAACTTTCATCCAATTCATTTTTGGAGTTTCTTTCCTTTCTCAACTACCAAACAAAGAAGGTGAAAACTAATGTTCTTCATGCCTCATACATGTCAAGGCAGCATTCAGTCTGGCTTGTAGACAGCTTACTGATATTGAGCAATTATGGCAACACTACAGCCTCCTCTTACTGATGGTCAACCAAAGCAACAATCCACAGCTTTTCAAGATTATCCAAAAGAAGAAAGGCAGATAATTATAAGGCTATTCTCAGTGGGTCCAGCTTCCCAAATTCCTCCTGGGTAAGCTGATAGATTTCAATGTAAGGGACTATTCGGGCATGAGCTACCTGTAGCCATTATTTTATTTTGGGAGATATCTGCATAAGATTTTCTCATCTTGTTCTTCTTTGAATTACAACACACTGAAAGCAATCCTACTCAGGTCTACTCAATGGGGCTTATTCTCAGAAAAGTGTTCTTAGGATTGCACTGACAGGGCAGAAGAGTAACCTGGTAAGGAGATACATCCCAAAACTGTTGAGCGGGCAATCCTTATGTTTCCAGTTAAGATTTTAGCCCTCCATCTTTTGCTTTACCAACCAAAGCTTTTATTTACTTGTTCATCATATAAATACTCTATAAAATTACAGGGCATGAGGCAGAAACACTCAACATACTGCTAATACAAGGCAGAAGTGCTTTTAAGCCTGAATAGCTAAAATCAGTAAAAGTTAATGCAGCATGTCTGAAACAGCTTGTAATACTTTTGAACCTTTGACACTGTTTAGAAATAAATAATAAATTGAACTGACTTCAGCACAACAAATGTAGGCAGTTAAGTCTGCTTACATTTTAATTCCAAATCAAAGATTGATGAGTGACACCAAAAAGCAGAGATGCTGGCTAAAAGAAAAGCATTTCCTTAATTATGTAGAGTCAAGATTAGGGGATCAGGCAATAAACACAAATTGTGTTTAATATCCCATGTCTATCCCATGTCAATCAGAATGACAAAAATGATATATTTAAGATCAAGGCATTACATCACTTAACTCATACTTGATTAGAAAGATCTGGGTCCAATGCCACCTTGACTGACTACATTTTTAAGGCATGAGCTTGGGAATCTAGTTGATCTTTAAGGTGCAATTGGACTTGGATCTTGCTGTTCAATTGCAGATCAACACAGCTACCTGACGCTATTATAGTATGCTTGTTTCAGCTAGGAAAAAAAATACTAAATTAACTTTTAGTGCCTGATTAATAAAAACTTATCTTCCTTTCAGACAATAAACACAAACTCAAGAGACCTTACAAAGCAAATCAAAGCTAGCAAGAAGTAGGATTCGGTTTCGTTTTCTCGGCCATGTCGGACGTTCCTCTCCGTAGGTCCAGGGGGAACTGTCTGAGCAGGCTGACTGGGCGGTTGACCCGCGAGGGTTAACCTCCAGGACTCCCAGGGAGGGAGCCTGGATCCGGGGCGCCGCGGGAAGAACCCTCTGGAAGTAATGCAGGGGGTAAATTGCCCGCTTGCCCCAACGGAGGCCGGCAGACTTGCGCAGCACCGCGTGTGCTGCCGGGCCATGGAGAACGGCAATAAGCAGATTTAAGGTGAAGACCTGTAAGCAAGCGAATCCCTTCTGATTTTTAAGCGTATGTGAAGGATCGGTGGGAATTGAAGCTAAAAAGGCGCAGACTTCTTCCCCTGCACCGAGTTTCGGAACTTAGTTGGCGCCCCCCCCCAAGATGGCGACGAGAAAGCAGAGCCCAGCAATGAGTAAATCGGTGATGGCGACGTTACAGGGGAAGGGGAAAACGCTGGAAGAGCTGGTGAGACGAGAAGTTTTCGATGCTGTGCAGCCCTTTGTAGCGAAACTGAATGAAATGGGGCAGAAGGTTGATTTAGTGGAGAGCGAGGTGAAAGCCATTAAAGAAACAGCGACCGGAGCAGAGCAGTCTGCGCACGAGAACGCAGTACTCATGAAAGCAACAAGTAAGGAAGTGAAGCTTTTGGAGAATCAAATAATAGGATTACAAGTGGACCATGCCCAAACGGTATTGCGTCTTCAAAATGTAAAAGAAGAGCAAAGTGAAAATTTAAAAGATTTGGTGTCTGGACTTTTGGCGCCATTCACAAAGGCAACTAAAGAAGAGATAAAAAACGATATTTTGGAAGTCCGGCGGACATCTTCAAAGTATGCAATGAAGCGGCAGCTGCCTCGCGAGATTATTATTGACTTTTCATCTAAGAAGACTCGGGACACCATCTTAGACAATTCGTATAATGTGGACTTGGATTATTTGGGCAATAAGGTTAAAATATTGAAGGATGTTCCATTTTTGGCTCGCAAAAGAAGATTCAAGTATAAGGGACTTGCGGCTTTCTTGAGGAAACGTGATATAAAATATAAGTGGCTGTTTCCAGAAGGCGTCTGGTTCAGATATAAAGATCAAACCTACAAGATTACATCGGACGTGCAGCTGACAGATTTTTTGTTCAACCATCAGGAGTTTCAGCAGGAAGAAAGTTCGAAGTCTGAAGGGGAAAGTGGGGGGGAGGAAAAAGCGGGCGAAGCTGCTCCAGCTGCACAGAGAGAATTGAGACCGAGATGCAGGGGGGGGGAAGAAGTTCTGATCCTGAATATAATCTGTATTGTATAAAACCTACCAATCTGATAGCATATTAGAAAGTTAACTCTTAAGAAAAATTGCAGTATGAAGGGAATACAAGACATGTAGTGTAGTGTTTGGTGTTTGTATGTTGATTTTCCCTTTTCCCAGTTTTCCCTTCCCCTTTTTTTCTTTCCCTTCCCTTTTATACTTTTGTAGTCTTCTGTAGTTTTTTATGTTAGATATTGAAAAAAATAAAAAACTTTATTAAAAAAAACAAAGCTAGCAAGAAGTAGTTAAAATCAAAAATTTCACAGAATTTAAAACATCAGCAGCCAGCCCCCACATCCTCTACATATATAATCTAACATCTGGCCTATTATCCACACTGCCTGAAGAAATTGGACTAGGAAAAGGCCTTCCTCACTTGTTTAAAACAGCTGGAGCCATTGCTGTAAAGGCACAAACCTTGGAAGTGACCACACAAACTCTAAAGACCAAACTACACAAAAACTTGAGTCTGCTACAGGGTTGTGGCACTATTTTAGAATTTGTTTTTAACTTTTCAAAGTACCTTGGGGACCGAATTCTGCTGATGACTGCAGTGTGAGAGGATGAAGAGCTCCTGTCTCATGCCAAAATAGCATCTCATTTATTAAATTGGACTTAGAAGCAAATAGGCAGCCAATGAAGCCCAGGTAACACCTCAGAGGAAATGTCTCTTTACTGCCCATCCCATGTACCTTTAGAGTCCATAATGCTTTGATACAGTTACAGCTTCTTATTTTATGAAATAATTTATTTGTTGTTCCTACACATATAAAGTAAAGTAGTAGGGACACAGTAAATAACCCTGTTTGACCTATGCTATCCTAAAGATGATTTCTGTAATTATTCAGAAATGCTTTCCTGGTCTTCTATTGATAACAATAATTGGAAAAATTAGGATTAGTAGCTCCAACAATGAGGTCACCTTAATAAATCATAGGCATATATTCAGCATGTGATCCCTGTTTAAATTTCTGCTCAGTTCCCACACTTTTCCCCTTAAAAGTATGACTGCAGATAAGAAGATGGAAATTTCATAATGAAAAAGGATTCTAGACCAAAATACCTTATCAGGTTTGAGTCAGTGTTTCTGTAACTGTTACTATTGTACATTTCTGCCCTTGACTTCTCCATCTAAAACTATACCTAAGAGCTAAAATTCTGATTATGATGGATTTTAGAAACAATGCTTTCCTTAGAATCCCTTTCTCCTTGAGTTCATAGTCTAACAGTTTCATACCTGGACACAATAGAAAAATCAGGAAGTATGACAGAATCTTTCAAAATTGAACCAGTTGCCTGTTATATATCCCCACACAGCACTACCAACAGTGTACTTCATCTTATTTCAAAAACCTGTTGTGTCACAGTCACGTGTTCCATTGATTGCAATCAGTTTTTCAACCCTATGAAATTGTCACCTAAAACTCTTTTGATATTTCTCAGTTCTAATCAAAATTCAGCCCTTTCAGGAATAGGACAAAATATTGCAAGGCTTTCTGAATACAGAAACCATTCCGTTGCTATTGGCTATTCATGGTATGTTGCTCCTGCCACTAGAAGATACCATGTTGTAGGGTATTTTTAGTAGCTAATGTTGTCAGGCCTAGGCTTTTTTATATTAAATTGGCCAATGATTCGCCTTTTCAAATCTAGTGCCAGGGAACAGATCAGGAAGGAAGCCATGCAATAAACCCCATTTGCTCAGCTGGTCATCTTCTTAGAGATGTTTGTGTAACTGACAACTTAGGATAAATAATGTTTGCATTCTAGCCTTTTGTTCCCATCATAAAACCAGAGATCTGAGAGGAGTACATGACATGAGAGCCAGCCAGCTACGGCAGGTGAGACTAGATATGGGCACGAACAGCATTACGAACGGAAAAAATGCACAAACAGGACGCTTGGCTGCTCGCAAACGGGCTTTTCGTGAGGCGCCACTCTAGCCGAACAGGTGGTCTTCGCAAGCCTCATTTGTTGCGCTCAGCCGCCATTCGGGAAGCCAGACACTCAGGTGCAACGGAGGGAGGGACTGCCTGAACTCTGTCTGCACTCCCTCTGTCACCCCAGACACCCCAACCAAAGCCCAACTTAGCTTGATGGGCAGGTCTTCCATTCAAGTGTGCAGCTGCAAATTGATTACAATTGGTAACGTGGGAACAAACACCAGGGAGGAGGGAGGGAGGAGGGGGTGTTCTTTTTTTTAATATTTTATTTTTATTTTTAATTTTCAACATAGAAAACTACAAAAAACTACAGAAATATAAAGGAAAAAAGGGGACTGGGGAAAAGGGTAGAGCAACATATAAACAGAAAACACACACTACATCTACATGTCTTGTATTCCCTTCATACTGCAATTTTTCTTTAAAGTTAACTTTCTAATATGCTATCAGATTGGTAGATCTTATAAAATATATAAGAATGTATAAAATACAGACTACATTCAGGATCAGGTCTTCTCCCCCCCCCCCGGGTCTCGGTCTCAGTTCTCTCTGCGCAGCTACAATAGCTGCGCTCGTTCCCTCCTCCCCCCCTCTCCCCTTCAGACTTTGAACTTTCTTCTTGCTGAAACTCCTGATGGTTAAACAAAAAGTCCCTCAGCTGTACTTCAGATGTTATCTTGTAGGTTTGATCCTTGTATCTGAACCAGATGCCTTACTTACAGGTTTTCACCTTAAATCTGCTTATTGCCGTTCTCCATGGCCCGGCGGCACGCTATGTGCTGCGCAAGTCTGCCAGCCTCCGTTGGAGCAAACGGGCAATTTACCCCCTGCATTGCTTTCAGGGGGTTCTTCCCGCCGTGCTCCAGACCCTGACCCCCTCACTGGGAGTCCTGGGGGTTAACCCTTGCAGGTCAACCGCCCGATCAGGCTGCTCGGACGTTTCCTCTCGGACCTGCGGAGAGGAGCATCCAACATGGCCGGGAAAATGAAACCGACCGGAGGAGGGGGTGTTCTGTGGCTCAGATCGCATCCCTGCAAACCCTGTTAGGCAGTTCTTTTTTTATATATATATTTTTTTATTTTCTAATTACTAACATCCAAACTACAAACAGAAAAAGGAAAAAGGAAACAAGGGGAGAGGGAAAAAACAACATAAGAACACAGACTACAACTACAAGTATTGAATTCCCTTCATAATACAGTTATTTAAAGTTAAACTTTCTAATACGCTATTAGATTGGTAGGTCTTATAAGATACGAACTACAGTCAGGATCAGGTCTTCTTCCCCCCACCCCCGCGTCTCTGTCTCAGTTCTCTTTGAACAGCTACAATAGCTGTGCTCACTCCCTCCTCCCCTCTCCCCCCTTCAGATTCTGAATCTTCTTCTTGCTCGAACTCTTGATGATTAAGCACAAAATCCTTCAGCTGTACTTCCAATATTATCTTGTAGGCTTGGTCTTTATATCTAAACCAGATGCCTTCCGGAAATAACCATTTGTATTTTATATCACGCTTTCTCAGAAGAGCTGCAAACCTTTTGTATTTGAATCTTCTTTTCCGAGCTAAAAATGGAACGTCCTTCAATATCTTAACCTTGTTGCCAAGAAAGTCCAAGTCCACGTTGATTGAATTGTATAAAATGGTGTCCCGAGTCTTCTTAGATGAAAAATCAATAATAATCTCACGAGGCAGCTGACGCTTCATTGCATATTTTGAAGATGTCCGACAGACTTCCAGAATATCGCTTTTTAACTCTTCTTTAGTTGCCTTTGCGAACGACGCCAAAAGTTCCGACACCAAATCTTTTAAATTTTCACTTTGCTCCTCTTTTACATTCTGAAGACGCAATACCATCTGAGCACGATCCACTTGTAGTCCTATCAATTGATTCTCCAAAAGCTTTACTTCTTTGTTTGTAGCTCTCATGAGTGTTGCATTTTCACGAGCAGATTCCTCTGCCTCGTTTGCTACATCTTTAATGGTTTTCACTTCATTTTCAACTGAGCCAACCCTTTGTCCGATTATCAACAAAGGGCTTCATAGCTTCAACGACCGACCATTTAACCACCTCTTCAAGAGTCTCTCCCTTCCCCTGCAACACAGCCGAAACCGATTTGCCCACAGCATGGCTCTGCTTTTTCGTCGCCATCTGGGGGGGGGGGAGTCCACCAACTAAGTTCCAAAACTCAATGAAGGGGAAGATATCCGAGCCTTCTTAAGCTTCAGCTTCCACCAATCCTTCGCATATGCTTAGAGTAACAGAAGGGATCCGCTTACTTACAGGTTTCCACCTTAAATCTGCTTGTTGCTGTTCTCCATGGCCCACGGGGAATACAATAGAACAATGCCTCACAAATTATTCAATTTTTAAAGTGCCAGTGCTGTATGATTTAAACATTCGTACATATTTGTGCTGTTCTTACAGGAACAAGAGTAAATCCCATATACAAAAAGTGCATTCGAGGTTAATATACAGAAAGTGCATTCAAGGTTATTGCAACATGTCCGGGTGTAATAGAGTTTGTATGAATATAAATCCTTGCATTAGACTCTTTCATTCTTTCTGGTGTCCTTTCCTTACACAGAGCAAACGCAGAGGTGGGAGAGATGTAAAAATCCTCCTCAGGCCCAATCTGGGGCCGGCTTAGAAACCACAGATTTCGTGTCCTCTTCTACGGGAGCACTGCCTCTGGTTCCATGTGGTTGAAGATTCTCATATTACAACAACCGGATAGGGCAGCCATTGGAATAGGGCTTGCCCTTCTTCCACACCAGTTTGTTACGGGGTTTGCCATCCCTCCCCTTCTCGTTCTCCATGGCCCGGCAGCACGCGATGTGCTGCGCAAGTCTGCCGGCCTCCATAGGAGCAGACAGGCTATTTACCCCCTGGATCGACTTCAGGGGGCTCTTCCCGCAGCGCTCCAGACCCTGACCCCATACCTGGGAGTCCTGAGGGTTAACCCTCGCAGGTCAACCACCCAGTCAGGCTGCTCAGCCGCTTCCTCCCGGACCTGTGGAGAGGAGCGTCCGACATGGCTGGGAAAACGAAACCGAAATCCCCTGTTAGGCAGTTCTGACTGCCAACCACAGACCTCCTGTGTTTCTTATCATCATCATCATCATCATCATCATCATCATCAGTGCCTGATCTGGTGGTTTCTCAATGAGACCTCCGCTTATAAAAGGGCACTGCGCTCCCAGTTCTAGCTTTCACTTTCAGCAAACACTGGAGTGGGACAGAGCTGTTGAAAGCCTTTTGGGAGAGAGAGAGGGAGACTGCATTGGAGCTGGGCTTTTTTCTGTGTGTGGTGGGTGGGATAAGGAGCTATCCCCTCTGGTTCCACGGCTGCTGCCAGGCCCTGGGAACAAACTCAGTGGGCACCTCGGCTGAGGGCTCACCCTGACTATTACTATTATCAATATCAGTGCCTGATCTCGTGGTCAGGCTTCTGGGTGTGCTGGGCTAGGGCTCTAGCCCCTGCCTCTGGTCCCAGGGCTGCTGCCAGGCTCTGGGGCCAAGCCCAGTGGGCACTTCGGCTGAGGGCTCACCCTGATTATTACTGCCTGATCTGATAAGTTATCTGGGAGTGCTAGGTTAGGGCTCTAGTCCCAGCCTCCGGTTCCAGGGCTGCTGCCAGGCCCTGGGGCCAAGCTCAGTGGGCACCTCAGCTGAAGACTCACATTGACTATCATCATCATCATCATCATCAATCATCACCATCATCAGTGCCTGATCTTGTGGTCAGTCTTCTGGGTGTGCTTGGCTAGGGTTCTAGCCCCAGCTCTGGTTCAAGGGCTGCTGCCAGGCAATCGGGCCAAGCTATGTGGGCACCTAGGCTGAGGACTCACAGTGTTCTCTCCTTTTCTGTCCTCGTTAATTCTAGTTTGGCGGCACAATGAGTCTTCATGTTGTGGTGGCCGCCATGGGTGGTGCAAAAGCAGTGCTCCTGGTATTCTTGTGGAAAGCAGTACAGGGTGTGGCTCGGGGGCAGCAAAGAGTACTCCCACTCCCCCAGATTCACCTGTGGGGGCTGTGGAGGAGACCAAAGAGGTCTTTCCACTGAAAGGAGAGGATCTCTCTCAGCATTTTGAGGAGTAGGTGGATGAGGGATCCCTGGAGGAATGGTTTGTGTTTTATGAAACATCCCTCCTGTCCCCATCCCAAACTCTCGGTGGTGTCTCTGCCTGCAGTCCACTCCTCACTCCGTTGTCCGTGACCAGCTCCGCAGTGCAGCCTGTAACCATTCATCCTCCTTTCCATGGCACAGTTGGTGGTCCACGTTTCAACGCCTCCATATGGAGGCACTTTTGGGCCATTCCTAATGACCCCTGTGTGGTGTGGTGCCATGCCTGTGATGTCCTGGTGCACAGGGGCAAAAACCCAAACCACCTGTCATTGACGGCCCTGACTAGGCACCTGAAGATGCACCACCTGAGTCTGTGGTCTCCATCCTCGCCCAGTGAAACATCCATTGTGTGGAGAAAGGGGGCGACCAGGTCTTCTGAGCGGGGATCAGTGGGAGGGGCACCGGAATCCACCCCAAGCAAGAATCCTTGCCCTGAGGGCGATACTGGTGGGAGTGGAGCACTCAGGCAGGCTGCACTCACAAAGGTTGTTCCCTCGGGGTCTGGGATAGCGCAGCTTAGAACGGCGAGGTTGAGGGCTCAGGAGGTGGACCTTCGCATCTTGGCAGAGACTATTGCCCTACATGGCTTGCCCATATCCATCATGGAGTGCGTGGCCTTCCGCAGGCTACTAAAACATCTTGCCCCTTGGTTCTCCATGCTGTTGCCACACACCCTTGCCCATCGAGTCCAGCAGGTATCTCGAAGGACAGCTGTCACGTTTGGGTCAGGTTTAGCCAGGCCTACTCCCACTACTAACAGGCTTCTGAGGCCTTGCTAGGCCTTCCTGGCACATCCAGATCATCATGACACCTTTCTGCAAAGGCAGGAAAGTGGGTGATGCTGGCGGTAGCCTCCTTTGGGCACTTGTGCAACATCTCAGGAGCTGTTGCACATGTATTTGAGCCGCACAGTGCCCCGATGCATTGCAACTGCTCTGCCCTCTGAGCAGGTGGGAATGGGTCCCTTGACTTCTGTCCTTTCTGCAAAAGCAGGAAAGGCTCTCAGTAATGAGTAGTGCCTGCTCAGGTTAGGTGTCTGAGTGGTGGGTAACTGCATCAGCCCCACTCAGTACTCGGGCCTGCTTACACTCTAACCGTTCCTAGCAACCTCTCCTGTCCTTTCTCTCCAACCCTTTCCGCGAAGGCAGTAAGGTGGTTCATGTCTGAACATTTCATCAACACTAACACTTTCTCCTTCTACAAACCCTTTGGAGACCTCTGCTGTCCAGTCCATCCCATGCTTTCCAAGAAAGCAGGAAGGTGTTTGGTGTCTGGTGGTGCCACCCAAATTGTTATGAGTAGTGTCCGTACTGCCTGCACAGGTGAAGTGTCTCAGAGTGGTGTAGAACTCCTCTGGCTGCCCTCATTTCTCAGGACTGCTGGTCCCTCTTTCTCCCTCTCTCTCTGTGGAACCATTCCAACCCTTCCGAACAACCTCTCCTGTCATGCCCATCCCCTTATTTCCACAAAGGCAAAGGCAGGACGGCGGGTCACGTCAGCCACCGTTTCACGGGGGACTATCATGTTACTGCTGCCTCCTTGGTCACGAGGGAGAGCTTGGCTGTGATTGCACATCTGATTGTACCATATAGGGATACAGCACAGTTGCACAGCATGGCGGCTCCCCTGTCAATGGGACTGAGTGTACCCCTTTGAGCCAGGAGGGAATGTGTCCTGCGACTCCCGTCCTTTCCGCAAAGGCAGGAAGGTGGGCGATGGCAGCTGCTGCCACTGCCCTATTTCTTCCTCTCCCTCTCTGGGATAACTTCGACCCCTCCCAACTACCTGTTGCTTGGGAGCTTTACAGTTCCCGGTCCATACCTCTCCCTCTAAGGTACTTCCACGACCCTTCCCAACCACTTGCACTGCCCCATCCCCTCCTTTCCATGATGGCAGGGAGGTGGTTGATGCCAGCAGCCATTGATGGATCGGGGTCCTCCAAGCCCTGTCGCAGGATCTTCCAGGTACAGCTCATTGCTGTGGCCAGATCCCCTTGTTCCCCCTCTCCCTGACCACTTCGTGTTCCCTCTTTCCTCCTCTCCCTCTCAGGCACTACCATGACCCTTCCCAACCACTTTCACCACCCTGTTCCCTCCTTTCCGTGATGGCAGGGAGGTGGGTGATGCCAGCAGCCACTGATTCGGTGTCTTCCAGATCCTGTCCCCCTTTCCCCCTTGACAATTTCATGGTCCCTGTTTCTCCTTCTCCCTCTGTGGAATCACACCAACCCTTACGGGACTTCTCTTATTTGTCCCGTCCATCTCGTCCTTTCCGTGAATGCATGAACATGGTTGGTTTCTCCTGGTTCCGCCTGAGCAACAGAGCCAGCTCAGCTGCTGTTGTGCATATGGTAGTGCGACAAAGTGCCCCCTGCCCATTGCACCGGCTCCCCCTCCGACCAGGGGGAATTGGTCCCACCGCGACTCTCATCCTTTCCGTGAAGGCAGGATGGTGAGTCATCTCAGAGCCAGCCTCTGCTTCAACACTGCAGGGGTGTCCAATGCTCCATGCATGTCCTGCTGGTGTGCTTTGTCCGGACTCTACACTACACGAGGAGCAGACAACACTATCAGCCCCAATGCCATGAAGTACCCCATCAGGTGAATGTATGTCGGTGTCAGACCCTCCATGTTGTGTGTTTGTGTGCACAAGGCCTCCTCGTATGTCAACTTGACTTGCTGGAGGATTTTCTTAGCATATTGTGGTTGGGTCATTTTGGTCTGCAGTGGCCAATGACATCACCTACCTTTTATAACTTCTGGAAGGTACCCACTAGGAGGCCTGGCAGGCAGACACATGGGGGGTGCTGCCAGAGAGCAGCCAGACCCCCCACCCCAGAAAGGAGGCAGCCCACCACCACCTCCCTGAGCCCACAAGGCCCGGCGGCCACAGTCATCAACCACCTTGCTGCATGAGCGCATCCTCCGTCCCGGAGGCCTGGCAGGCAGGCACATGAGGGTGCTGCCAGCCAGTGGCCATACCCCCCTGACCCAGAGAGGGGAGGTGGCCTGCTACCACCTCCCCAAGCTCACTAGGCCCAGTGGCCACAGGCATCACCCGCCTTGCTGTATGAGTGGATATGTGTCCACCCAGCCAAAGGCCTGGCAGGCAGGCACAAGGTGGGTGCCACCAGTGAGCAGCCAGACTCCCCACCCCCAAGAGGGGAGGTGGCCCGCTACCACCTCCCCAAGCCCGCTAGGCCCAGTGGCCACAGGCATCACCCACCTTGCTGCATGGGCAGTTATGTGTCTGCCCACCCAGAGGCCTGGCGAGTAGGCAGAAGGGGGTTGCCACTGGCCAGACCCCCCCCCATGAGAGGGTAGGCAGTCTGCCTTCAGGTCCACTGC
Organism: Eublepharis macularius; assembly: GCF_028583425.1. Taxonomy (NCBI): domain Eukaryota; kingdom Metazoa; phylum Chordata; class Lepidosauria; order Squamata; family Eublepharidae; genus Eublepharis; species Eublepharis macularius. Next base: position 75,263,377 of record NC_072797.1, read on the forward strand.
ACGGGGCCAAAGTGAACTGGAGAGGGTGGCTCCATTTGTATTGAATGGGGGTTTTCTGGGGGCGTTGAATTTGGGAATTTATAACTCCGAGATCCATACGGCAATCTTGACCAAACTTGAGTGATGGCTGGAGACAAGCCTGCTGCACATTCCCTGTGAATATGGGCTTTCTAAGTACTAAGGGGGGGCGCTCTGGTGCCAACGAACTCTGAACACTGAACACGTTCATTAATGGGACATATTCGGTTCTGTTTGTCTGTTCATGTTCATCACCGGGAACGAACACCAAATAGTGCCACTGAGAGATCTCTGTCTTTTGGTGCTACACCTCTAAAGATGCCAGCCAAAGCTGCTGGTGAAACGTCAGGAACTACAATGCCAAGACAACGGCTATACAGCCCGGAAAATCCACAAAAACCACCAAACAGCCTGTTCGGGACTTTTTCTCCATTCATGCCCATGTCTAGTTGAGACTGAGAGCGGGACCACAAGTGACGCCAGACACAGGTTGGACACTAGTCAGCTTCCCTCAAGTCTTGATGGGAAATGTAGGCAGCTTGGCGGAATGTTGGACAAGTGACAGTTGAAACATCCATTGGACAGCAGTCAGAGAGTCAAGCTGCAAGACTAGAATGCCTACATTTCCCATCAAAACTTGAGGGAAGCTGACTAGTGTCCAACCTGTATCAGGTGTCACTTGTGGTCCCACTCTCAGGCTGGATTTAGAGGAGGGAACTAAGGTACTATGTGGAAACTCTGAATATGGTAGTTGGACAGTAGCAATTTCTTTTCCTTTCTTTCATGTAGCCACAAACCTTGAGCAAGGCAACTTTCTAAATACAGTGTGCTCTCTATATTCTGTAGTCTGCTATAGTTCAATAAAGATTTTTCTTGGTTACGATAAGCTGTGTTAAGCCTCTCTTGCATCCCTACTGCTCAGTCACTTGCTCGAACTCTGTACACGCTCATAGTCTCATCAGCTTCCCTAAAACTGGTGAAGGAAAATGCCTGTTTAGTTGGGTGGTAGTTGCTCTACCGAGAGAACCACAGGATTGAGAGAGTGGGAGAAGCCCCCACCCATTCCTAAATCCTATTTCCTATGATATAGTGCTTTCATGAGAAATCACATCATATTTCCTTCCCATGTGGCTCTCCACACCATCTATTATGACAGTGGCATGAAAGGACCATGAAACAAAGACAATCAGGCCACTAAAATAACTAGCTTTAAAATAAATAGATTATTTGTTCTTTAAAATCCATTTACATGGTAAAATTTGTAAAATAGTGAAGATATTATTTCCATGTACATTCAAGATGGTAAAATTTGTGAAATAGTGAAGATATTATTTCCATGTACATTCACCAGTGAAGCAACCATTTAATTACGTATTTATTTGTTTTTAGGATATTTATATACTCTCTGTAATGATTTGCTGTTTGGTTTTAAACCTTTGTCTTTGGACCTTTAATCCAGCTCCTCCTTACTTTACCTAAAACTAATACCCGAGAAGAGCTCTGGTCATAATCAATACTCTTTTTATTTCCTCTCACAGAGCTTCAGGTGTACTCAACTTTACCCAAGTTTTTACCTCAAGACCATCTTCTTTTTTATGTTTTTGTGACCTATATATTGCTTCCTCCCTGATTGCTTCAAAATATTTTTACGGGCACTGGACTTCCGGTTTGGGATTCATGGAGGTCTGAAGCAGCTCCATTCGCGGAGCTGACCAGACTGCCATTTTAAGCGGCCGGCGGGGGAAATTTAGCCCGCGGCCGACTGCTCTCAGGCGGAGAGCAGGCAAAGAACGACCTCAGGGCGCATTGATCTCGGGCGAGGGGGGCTCTGCGCAACGGGCCCCCTCCCGACCCTTGAGGTCCCACCCTGCGACAGGTCGGCTAAGATCTCTGCGGCAGATTCGGGGCCAATGCGGTTGGCATAAGACCTACGTACCCAAGCTTCAAAAGGGGAAAGAAGTGGAGAGGAGAAATTAAGATTGAAACAGCGATTACAACCCAAGGAAAGTGAATGAGAAGGTAAAGATCACTATCTTCTGATATGGGACAGATTGTAAAAAGTAAAGAAGAATTAAAGTAGATGTTCAAACTGCAACAGGCTAGTAAAAAGGAGGGGAAGACTCGGCAAGAGTTGCATAAGAAAAGAGACTAAGTTTAAGGAGTTATTAAAGAAATTGGACTATTGTTTTGAATACTTGCGGTTACGGAGCTGTGAGAAAAATTCACCATCGCGAGAGCTACTGTGGGAAGTCGGGAAACAGGAAGTACGTAATAACAATAGAGTGGCTGGAGAGAAGCGGCCCTTGCCAAAGGGCAGGAAGAAGGGAATCGCCATCTTTGAAAGGGGAAGGGTCGTGGCTTCAGCGGAAGAGGAAGTAAGCCATTTTGGATTACAAAAATCATAGAAAAACCATAGAGAAAAGACGCCCGACATTTTGGACTTTTTAAAAGCCTTTTTTTTTTTGCAAGAAGACCGGGACATTTGAATTTTAAAAGACATTAAATTTTACGCCACGGAGTTAAGGAAGAGAGCGGACTCATGGGAGCGAGCTAAAGCAAGCCCCACGATGTCGAAAAAAGAGTGGCAATCGGCAATAGAAAACCTGGATAAAAAACTTTTAGAAGTGATTAAAGAACTTAAGGACACGAAACTGGAGCTGATTAAAGAGGTTAAACAGACAGTGAAAACTGAGCTGTCAGAAGTGAAGAAAGGTATGGAAATAATACAAAACGAATTGCAAGGGACACAGCAGAGAGTCAAAGTAGTGGAAGGTGCAGTGGAGAACTTAGCTGACACGCAACAAACAGAGATGAGACTGATGAGGGGAAGAATGGCGGTTGCGGAAAGTAAACACATGGAGAAGCAGCTAAGATTTCGCGGCTTGCCGGAAGTGGAAGGAAAGACAGCGCAAGAACAGATGACTGAGGTGTTAGCTGAATACCTGGGAAAGGAGGAGGAGGAAGTTGTGGCTATCCTTGATGTGGTATATTGTGTAAATTCAAGAATCGTGACCCAGAGGAAATTACCAAGAGACGTGATTGTGCAGTTCACGACTCGAAATATGAAAGAGAAGATTGTGACTAAACAGTTTCAAGATCCATTGGAGATTGATGGCAAGACGATTATCATCATGAAGGAACTACCCAGATCGGTGTTACTAGATCGGAAAAAATACAAAGCACTAATTCAGATTCTGAAGGACATGAAAATCAGGTATAGATGGGAATTACCAGAAGGTGTGTCCTTTGAATTTGGAGGGGCCAAAAAGCGTATCAGATCTGAGCGAGAGATGGAGCGATTCTTAAGGGACAATGAAAAAGACTTACCAGCAACAAGACTATGAATATGGAATGTAAAGTTTTATCTTGGAATGTAAATGGACTAAATTCACCAAACAAGAGAAAAAGTATTTTCCACTGGCTATTAAAACAAAAATGTGATATTGTATGTTTGCAAGAGACCCATATTAGAAAACAAGATGTAAAATATTTGAAACTGAAAAAATTGGGTAATGATTTTGCAGCAGCCTCTAATAAGAAAAAAAGAGGAGTGGTGTTGTATATAAAAGAGGAGCTGCAGCCAAAATTTGTAATGAAAGATGTGGAAGCCAGATTTATAGCAGTGGAATGTATATGGAATCTAAAGAGAGTGCTGGTAGTCGGAGTTTATGCACCTAACGGAGCAAAAGAAAGCTTCTTTGAGGATTTGAGGAGGCAACTAGATGAACTTTCATATGACCAGATAATTCTTGCTGGAGACTTCAATGGAGTGACAAATTTGGAACTAGACAAAAAATTATCAACTGCACAAAAGAAAAGAGGACTGTTACCAAAGCTCTTTTTTGAATTGATACAACAGGAGACTTTAGAAGATGTATGGAGAAGACAAAACCCCAAAAGTAGACAATTTACGTTCTTTTCCGCAAGGCATTCTACACTATCGAGAATCGACATGATCTGGGCCTCAAAAGACTTAGCGTTATGGACTAAGGAGGTGGAAATAATGCCGATGGTAGGCTCAGATCATAATCCAATCATGTGGAAATTGGGGAGAAGGAGAAAAAGGAAAGGATGGAGAATAAATGAGGATTTGTTACAAGAGGGAGAGAACTTGGAAATGTTGAGAAGAGAGACAAAATTCTTCATACAATATAACATGAATAAAGAAGTACCAACCAACAAGGTTTGGGATACCTAACAAGGCGGTAATTAGGGGCATACTAATGGACTTAAATGGTAGAGCCAGGAAAAAGAAAGAAGAGAAGAGACAGGAGATTGTGGAAAAAATAAAAGTCAAAGAAACACAGTTAAAGAAGAGACCAGGGAAAAAGAAAATTTATCAGGACATCAAAATACTTCAAGAACAGCTGACAGCAATGAATAACAAAGAATTGGAGTGGAATCTTAAAAGACTGAATCAAAAAGCGTTTGAAGGTGCAAATAAACCTGGGAAATACCTGGCATGGCAACTGAAAAAAAGAAAGGAAAAGAAAACTATAAATAAAATATGTGAAGATAATAAAACATATTTGGAACAGACAGCCATTAGTAGAGCCTTCTACAAATTTTATGCTAAATTGTACAACAAGAAAGAGGTGAACAAAGAATTAATAGCGACATACTTGGATAAAATGAAACTCCCAGTAATTTCGGAAGCTTGGAGAGATAGATTGAATAATGAAGTAACGGATGAGGAAATAAGAAAGGCAATACAGTCAACAAATTTGGGAAAGGCACCAGGGCCAGATGGACATACAGCTAAATTCTATAAGGTAATGGCCAATGAACTGGCACCATTCCTAAAAGAGGTGATCAATGGAGTTTTAAAGGATCAACGGACTCCAGATACTTGGAACGAAGCTAACATATCATTGATCCCTAAAGAGGGTCAAGATCTGACTAATGTGAAAAACTACCGACCTATATCGTTACTTAATAATGACTATAAAATTTTTGCGAAGATACTGGCGGGGAGAGTGAAGGGATGGCTTTCGGAAGTTATTGAGGAGGAACAAGCAGGCTTTTTGCCAGATAGACAAATTAGAGACAATTTAAGGACAGTGATTAACGCTATTGAATACTACGACAAGCGTTGTGATAAAGAGGTTGGTTTCTTCTTTGTTGATGCTGAAAAAGCGTTTGACAATTTAAACTGGGACTTTATGTTTGCCACTATGGAAAAGCTACAAATGGGAGAAAGATTCATAAGAGCAATTAAGGAAATTTACAGAGACCAGAATGCAGCAATTGTAGTGAATGACGAGACGACTAAGAAACTGATTATAAGCAAAGGAACAAGACAAGGTTGCCCGTTGTCTCCGCTGTTATTCATTTTGGTATTGGAGATCCTGATGATACAAATACGACAAGACGAAGAAATTCGGGGAATAAAAATAAAGGACTTTTCTTACAAGGTCAGAGCATTTGCGGACGATATAATGTTAATTGTAGAGGACCCAATGGAGAATATGCCAAAAGTGATAGACAAGATCAAGGAGTTTGGAGATTTAGCAGGTTTTTATATTAATAAAAAGAAGTCAAAGATATTATGTAAAAATATGACTAAGCAAAAACAACAATTGCTAATGGAAATAACAGATTGCGAAGTAACAAGTAAGGTGAAATATTTGGGAATTGAACTGACGGCTAAGAACATAGATCTATTCAAAAATAACTATGAAAAATTATGGACTCAGATAGAGCGAGATCTGATTAAATGGAATAGATTGAATTTGTCATGGTTGGGAAGGATTGCAGCAGTTAAGATGAATGTGTTACCAAGAGTAATGTTTTTGCTACAGACAATACCAATTATTCGGGACTCTAAGCAGTTTGAAAAATGGCAGAGGAAAATATCAGATTTTGTCTGGGCAGGCAAGAAGCCTCGAGTGAAAATGAAAGTTTTACAAGATGCAAAAGAAAGAGGCGGAATGCAACTGCCCAATCTAAGACTTTACTACGACGCAATCTGTCTAGTGTGGTTGAAAGATTGGATGACGCTGAAGAATAAGAAATTATTGGCCCTAGAGGGATACAAAAAAATATTTGGATGGCATGCATATCTATGGTATGATAAAGTAAAAGCGAATTCGATGTTCTTACATCATTATATACGGAGAAGCCTATATGCAACCTGGAGGAAGTACAGAGACTATTTACAAGAAGGAACCCCCCTGTGGGTGGTTCCATATGAGGTAATAGATCCGAGAGCTGTCGATACTGAGCAACAGTGTTTAACTTACAAGGAGATAACCTGAATAGAATCTTCTAAACTTAAAATAAAGACACAGGACGAGTTATCACCAAATTATGACTGGTTTCAGTACAGACAGATCAGAGATCTCTACAATTCGGACTCTGCAAAGGGAGGCATAAGAACAGAGAATTCGGAACTAGAGCAGACACTTTTAAAAGATGACAAGAAGGAAATTTCTAAGGTATACCAAGTACTGTTGAAATGGTATACTGAAGATGAAACAGTTAAAGTACAAATGGTGAAGTGGGCCATAAATTTCAATAAAGAAATAACAATGGAGGCATGGGAATACTTGTGGAAGACTACAATGAAGACTACGACGTGTACTAATATCAAAGAGAACATTTACAAAATGATTTATCATTGGTACATGACACCAAAGAAGATTGCGCTAGGGAATTTGAACACCTCTAACAAATGCTGGAAATGTAAAAAACATGAGGGTTCCCTGTATCATATGTGGTGGACGTGTGAGGTAGCTAGGCAGTACTGGGGGGAAATAATAAGAGTAATAAGTGAGATTTTACAATTTCAAATTAATAAGAACCCAGAACTCCTGCTACTGAACTTGGGAATGGAGGGCATTCCAGCTCAACACAGGACACTGTTATTTTACATGACAGCAGCAGCTAGACTTTTGTATGCGCAAAAATGGAAAGTACAAGAAGTGCCAACTATCGAAGACTGGATTTACAAATTGCTGTATATGGCGGAAATGGACAAAATGACAAGAAAATTGAGAAACCTTGACCCAGGACAGTTCAACACAGACTGGGAGAAGCTGAAACAATATTTGGTGAAGAAATGGGAGGTGGGAGGAGAACTGTGGCAGTTTGAGAACTATTGAAATACAATAAAATGCAGAGGGGGGTGACTTTACCGGGGGGGAGAAGACGTAAATGAAAATTTCTAAGCAGTTATGTCATTAGATTATTATATGTAGAATAATATATAGAATATTGATAGAAAATAATTAACCATAAGGATTAATCATAAGGACTGACTAATTAACATTATTTTTGGTAAAATTTGTATAATGTACCAAACTGAATAAGTTTATCTGAAGATATATATGAGTCAAATTGATTGATATTATATGATGATAGTTATATAGATTTATAATTGAAGGGGAACAAAAACAGTTATGTAATTAAATATAACTAAAGCAGAAAGAAGAAGATATGTAGAATGAGTAACACATAGAGCATAAGTTAAATTGGTTGACTTATATGAATGTATGGTTCATATGGTTTATGATCTATAGAAATATTTGAAATTATGAAAAATGGGATAAATTGTTTATCCAACATGGGAAAAGGGACTCAAAGTTAGGGTACAGAGTATCAAAAATAGTTAAAGAATTATTGCTTAGAATAAAGGGAGAATATATATTTGTTAGATAGAGGAATATAAAAGGAGTAAGGGAAAAGGGACAAAGGGTTGGAAAACTGTTGGAAGTCAACAAAAAGGGGGGGAAAGGGAGGGGGTTAGAAACTGGGAAATGGGAGAATTGATTGTAATGTGAAAATAATTGATCCTAACCCAATAAAAAAATTTTCAAAAAAAAAAAAGATTTTTACGGGCACCAAAGGCTTTTGCCTTATACCTCCTTGTTTTAGCTGGTAATACAGGAAGGCTTGTTATAGGTGGTAGTTTTACAGAACAGTCAGTGCATTAGGAAAAGTTGTGAGGAAAAAAGGGCTCGTTCTTGCTTAAACAAAAGTAGAATTTATTTATAAGAACATAAGTGTGATGGTTGCAGAGAGTTTTGACAACCATATTGGTTTCAGAATAGTTCTTAAGCTTGGTGGTTTCAAAAATAATTTGCTTCTTAAAAGTATATTCAGAGTCAGACTCAGTCACACAGAATAATTTTCCATACATGTCATCACTAACACTTTCCTCATCCACACAGATAGAGATTCACTCAGGCCTTTCTACACATCTTGCCTGACCTAGATAGATCTCTCTCTCAGATACAAACAAACTGACCCAGGTGCACATATAGTTTGCATAACTGTGACAGAATTAGGCTCTCAGATTTCTGCACAGTTTGCCTGATCTAGCCAGAATTGTTTATCTGAGATATCTAAAGACTGACTTAACCAGACTCTCCTGGCTGATTAACTTTCTTTTAGAAACGCACAGACTCTCTCTCTCTCAGGCTCCACATAGTTTGCCTGACTTAGCCAGAATAATAGTTTTACTACACTGACTAAAACCTGCATCCCAGGATACAGGAATCAGAGAGCACCTTATTCACCCATCCAGCACCCCTCATGGTTTCCTCAGAGGCCTGCATTTAAATCCACAATAACATATTTTTTTAAAAAAACATTAAAATCCAAATTAAATACATTAAATGCAAAACCACTGCTTCTTCAGAGTACTGCTTGAGGTACCTTACATTTAAAACAAAATCACAATATGAAAAACAAGCCAATAAAAACAAGTCATTAAAAACAACCTAAACATCAAACTATCCAAACAAGAAAAGCAGACCATTAAAAAGCTGCTAAGTTTAAACTTCTAAATAAAATATGTGTTTTGATCTGGTGCCTTAAAAGAAAGTAAAGTAGGCACCAGGTGAGCAACAGGAGGAGAATAGTCCAGAGGCAAAGTACTACCACAGAAAATGCTGTCTTTAACTACTACCTGCCTCACCTCTGAAGGTGGAGGCACAGACAGCCGGTCTTGAGAGGCAGATTTTAACTGACAAGTTGGATAGTATGGGAGGAAGTGGACCATATGAATGATTCTGAATGATTTGCAGGCGAGTTCTGAGTGGGGGAGGTGAGCGGGGAGGAGGCATGGCGACAAAAACACACGGACACAGTGCTGGAGGTAAAGAAGGCCACATCTTTATTGAGATTACAGTTCAAGGAGCAAAGGCGCACATAGGGCACAGATCCGAGCATCGGCTGACCCGCCTGCCAAGCCTCCTCAGTCCCCTGCTGAGGGGGGGAACCATGGGATGACAGTCAGTGGGATGCCAGGTGGGTGTACACCCCTGTGTGGATCATCCCCTGTCACCTGGGAGTGAGGCTGACTGACAGCCCCCAACTGGGCATGCACTGGCCATTCCTCACTCCCCAGACCCCTTATGGGTATCCCCATGATAGGGAAACTGAGCCTGAGGGCCCTGTTTCCCCCCAAACGGATCGGTGCCCAATGCCCAATATGCCACAAGAGCCACAAAATGGCTCACTGCCAACGCTCCCAAGAGCTGCAAAATCAAGCCCAGCAGGCCCCTCCATGTCCTACAACCACCTGTCCAGGCCCCAGCTGGATGAACATCACCAGGTGAGAACCATTGCTGTTCCATGAGAGCTGACTGGGGGTAGGAAATCCCCCCGTGGGACTCCACGGCCATCCCACAGCCTCTGATCCACTGCCCAAAGGAGGCTCATCCTGGGCCGGGCCCCCGGAGGAGTGTCCCACATCCTTAAGAACTGCCGGATGCCCACACAGCCACTGCTAGGATCCACCGAGCCAGTGCACTCCTCCAGGTCCTGCCCAGGTCCTGGCCAACTTGCCACCACTGGATCTGCCAGCCTCTAACTCCTTCTGGTAAGGCCGCACCGGAAACAGTGCCAGATCTGCAGCTAAAAAAGAGAGAATCAGAGGGGAGCTTGGGCTCCATCAATGCCGCTCAACACCACCAGCTGTATGAATCCACCCATCCACAGCTGTGAAAACCTCAGACCATCCAGCCAGCAACAACCTCCCCCAAGAAATGTGGAGAGGGCAGACTAACTTGATAGTAAGGACATGAATTCCAGAGAGGGGAATCCTGGATGAAACTCCCCCCCCAACCCCAGTGACCCCTGCTCTATGCCCAAAGGAAGGCGAAAAGCCTCAAGGACCAAGGTCCAATCAGGTCTGGAGGAAAATTCCTTCCTGACCCCCAAAGGGTGATCGGCATTACCCAGGGCACATGAGAAGGGGCCACATGATCGAGATCTAATGTGCACATTCCCTCATCAGCTGACTGACATTCTGCATTGGCCGCCCCATGGGAATTAATCGAACAAGGCTAGAAGTTGGGAGGGATCCAATAGTTGCCCCCCCTACATTGTCAGGCCCCAGGCCATGCCAGCCCCTAGCAGATCAGGAACCCAGGGGCCAGACCTGTACCACCCCCAAGGTCCGCTCCATGGGGCGAGCCATGAGCCCTGCCCCAGGAGGGGCCAGTGCCAAGTGAGACCCCTTTGCCAATGCAAAAAGTTCCATTCTCTCCCAGCTGGATTAGGCCAGGCTGTGGCAGTGGACATTGGCTGAGAAAGCCTGAAACTGGAAGCCATGGCCAAGAGGGCCTACTGGATGGAAGAAGCAACCAAACCAGGATCTAGACGTCATGAAAGGATCACAATTCCCACCATTTACTGGATACTGGTCCAGGCATTTACTCTGTCCGGAAGGTACTTGAAGAACCATTCTGGTGCATACTCTAGATCCTGCTACAAAGTTTTTTTGCTCCATTAGACACATAGATTCCTGTCTGGAGCAGGCTCCTCCTGCCCCGGACTGGGCACGCGCCCCAGGCTCCCCACCACCCTCGGGGCTCCCCCCCACCTCCGCACACACCCCGACACACCCCTGGGGTCCCATACTCACGGGGGGAGGGAGGCGACCATCGGGCGTGGGAGGCACGGGCAGGACGAGCGGCGGGCCAGGCCAAAGTGGTGGAACCCCAGCATGCCCCACCACCGCCGCCGCCGCAGGAGCTGCAGGGGACAGAGGGAACGAGCGGCACACTGGCGGAGGCCACACCGACGGGGGACAAGGCCGCGGCCCGGGAAACGCTGGTGCTGCCACCCGCGTCACCCAGGGCGTTGGCGCGGGGGCAGGCCCAGCCAGGAGCAGGGCGAGGGGGCGGGGTGGGGAGTCAGCCATGCCATACCCCGACTGGCTGGACGGCTCCTGGGAGGGCTCGCCGGTGTGAGCCGCGGGCGGGGGTTGGCACACGCCCACTGGAGGTGGGTCATCCACGGGGGAGGGGAGACAGAGGGTGAGACAGGGAAGGAGAAGGAGGGGAGGAAAACAGACAAGCACGGTGACCAATGAGGGCAGGGAAACCCGGGGCAAGAGCAGAGGGTGGAGGTAGCATGCACAGGGATTGGTGATGGTTCCAGGGGCGGGGAGGAGAGCCACTATAAGAGGAGAAGTCCTGATGATGCCAAGGAGGAGTAGCTGGCTGAGAAGGCAGCACAGAGAGAGGGAGAGAAATGTTCTTGGAACAGCCGGCCGGAGACTGACCCTGGTGGCGCAACCATGGTCCCGGCCTAGTCTGAGGCGGAGGGAACTCACCTCCTCCTCCTAGAGGCATCACGAGGGATGGCGGAATGCGGGGAAGGTGCGGCCGGCGGGGCGGGGCCTCACAATTCCCAAAATCAATGTTTTTTTCTCATTTTTAATGAAATAATGACTCGGATCAAATGACATATGATCAAGTGATTGTGGCAGGGGATTTTAGTGGTGTTGTGGACGTACAATTAGACAAAAAAATAAGTATGAGTAAGAACAAGATGGGGAAATCGCCAAAGTCATTTTTTGTACTTCAAAAACAAGAAAGTTTAGAAGATATTTGGAGAAAGCATAACTCAAAGACTAAGCAATACACTTTTTTTTCAGCAAGTCACCAATCATTGTTAAGAATATATATGATTTGGGCATCCAAAGAATTAGCAGTGTGGACTAAGGACTAAGGATATTTTGCCAAAAATTAGTTCAGATCATAACTCTATGTTGTGGAGATTTGGAATGAGAAGGAAAAAACTGAGATGGAGATTAAATGAAGATCTCCTGCTTAGCCAAGATTTGGAATGAGAAGGAAAAAACTGAGATGGAGATTAAATGAAGATCTCCTGCTTAGCCAAGCAAATTTGGATGTTCTTAAAAAAGAGACTAAATGCTTTATTCAATACAATGTGGATCAAGGTGTATCAATTCATAAAGTATGGGATACTTATAAGGCTGTTATTTGAGGAGTACTGCTAGATCTAAATGCCAGAGATAAGAAGAATAAAGAATTGAAATTCAAGGAAATTCAAGAAAAGATAACGCAAAAAGAGCAACAATTAAAGAAAAGACCAGGTAAAAAGAAATTACAACATGAGATTAGAATGTTACAGGAACAAATAAAAGTGATGGAAAACAAGGAGGTGGAATGGGAACTGAAAAGACTGAAACAAAAATCTTTTGAAGGAGCCATCAAACCTGGGAAATATCTAGCATGGCAGTTGAAGTAAAAGAGAGAGAAGAAAATAATAAGCAAAATTATAGAAGATGGAAAAGAGCTATTTGATCAAAATGCAATTTGGAGAGCATTTTATAAATATTATGCAAATTATATCAGAAAAAACCTATTGACAAAAGGCTAATGGAGGAATTTTTTCATAAAATGAAATTGCCAGAGGTGCCTAAGAAATTGAAAGACAATTTGAATGCTAAAATTACAGTAACAGAAATTATGGAGGCGATACAAGCAACGAAAGTGGGAAAGGCGCCAGGACCAGATGGAATTACGGCTAAATTTTACAAAGTATTGGCGGATAAATTAGTACAATTGATGCAAAAAGTAATGAACGCAATATTAGAAGGACAGGAAATACCGGAAACATGGAATGAAGCCAACATCTCACTGATACCGAAAGAAGCACAGGATTTAACGAATATTAAAAACAATAGACCGATATCTCTGACTAATAATGACTATAAGATTTTTGCAAAAATATTGGCTGAAAGACTTAAAACATGGTTGGTGGAGTTTATAGCAGAGGAACAAGTAGCTTTTCTGCCGGATAGACAAATAAAAGACAATTTAAGAGTAGTACTGAATGCAATAGAGTACTATGATAAGAATCCGGGGGGGGGGAGTCAGTTTTTTCTTTGTGGATGCAGAAAAAGCTTTTGACAATTTAAGTTGGGACCTTATGTTTGCCATGATGGAAAAGATGCAAATGAGCAAGATGTTTATTCAAGCAGTGAAGGCAATATATAAAGACCAATCTGCAGCTATAATCGTAAACTGTGATATAACAAAAAAGTTGGAAATAAGAAAAGGAACAAGACAAGGATGTCCACTCTCCCCATTGTTGTTTGTGATGGTATTGGAAATTCTATTGAGGCAGATACGTGAAGATGATATGATAAGAGGCTTGAAAATTGAAGGATTCTCATATAAAGTGAGAGCTTTTGCCGATGATATTATGGTGATAGTGAAAGATCCAATCCAAAATATGCCAAGATTGATGGAGAAAATAAAAGAATTGGGGGATTTAGCAGGATTTTATGTAAATAAGAGCAAATCAAAATTAATATGTAAAAATATGTCTAAGCAAGAACAACAAGATTTAATGGAGATAATGAACTGTGAGGTAGTACATAAAATAAAATATATAGGTATTGAGTTGACTGCGAAAAATATTGATCTTTTTAAAAACAACTATGACAAATTATGGCAGCAAATAGATATGGAAATGTTGAAATGGAACAAAATGAATTTATCATGGTTGGGTTGCATTGCTGTAATTAAGATGAATGTACTTCTGAGGATAATGTTTTTAATGCAAACAATGCCAATTGTGAAAGATAATAAGCAATTTGAAAAATGGCAAAGGAAGATTTTGAACTTTGTATGGGCAGGGAAGAAGCACAGAGTTAAGATGAAGGTATTATATGATGCTAAGGACAGAGGCGGACTACAATTACCGAATTTGCAATTGTATCACGAAGCTATATGTCTGGTTTGGTTGAAAGAGTGGATGTTATTGAAAAACCACAAGCTATTGACGTTGGAAGGATATAACAAATGTTTTGGATGGCATGCGTATGAGAAGACAAGAGCTGGTATGTGGTATGTGGTATGCACCACATGGTATGAGAAGACAAGAGCTGATGCTATGTTTTTACATCATTTTGTGAGACGGAGTTTATTTGTGGTTTGGAAAAAATATAAGAGATATTTAGATGAAGAGACTCCAATATAGATTATACCTGCAGAAGTTGTAAACCCAAAGGTGGAATATGATGGAGAAAAGTGGAGGACATATAAAGAAATTTTAAGAGTAGATTGTGATAAATATATACTTAAAACCAATGAAGAACTGCCATTCCAGTATGGTTGGTTTCAATATAGACAAATAAAAGACTTATATGATACAGATCGTAGAAAGGTAGGATTTAGGACTAAAAACTCGGAACTAGAAGAATGTTTACTTCAAGAGGGGAAAAAGATGATATCTAAAGTATATAAGATTCTGTTAAAATGGTTTAGAGATGATGAGATAGTTAAAGTACAGATGGTGAAGTGGGCAATAAATTGTAATAAAGATATACCGATGGAAGCTTGGGAAAGGTTGTGGAAAAATACTATAAAAATTTCAACATGTACCACTATAAGAGAAAATGTGTATAAAATGATGTATAGATGGTATTTAACGCCAAAAAAGTTAGCAAATGGTAATAGTCAAATGTCAGATAAGTGTTGGAAGTATAAGAAACATGAAGGTTCTTTTTATCATATGTGGTGGACTTGTGAAAAAGCTAAACAATTCTGGGGGGAAATTGTAGAGGTTATGTCAGATATTTTACAGAAAAATGTGATTAAGAACCCAGAATTGTTGTTATTAAGTATGAACCTAGAAGAATTTGATAGAATGGATAGAACAATGGTGTTTTATATGATAACTGCTGCTAGGATGTCTTATGCACAGTTGTGGAAGACTCAAGAGATACCATCAGTGGGAGATTGGATTCTGAAATTACTAAATATGGTAGAAATTGACAAGCTAACAAGGAAGTTGAAAGAACAAGATACTGTGGAATATGTTATGAGTTGGGAGAAACTTAAGAATTATGTGGGAAAAAAGTGGGACATGAAAGGCAAAATGTGGTCTTTGGATAATTGTTAAGAGGGGAGTATGGATCTTTACTCTATATTAGTTAGAGGTGAAAATACGGATAGTGTATAAGTAAGAATGATATAGTATATTTTATATTATAGTCTTGAAAGTAATATTAGAGACTTATTTTAAACATGGTAGATATAGATATGTTATATTATATATTATAATGTAGAAATTAATATTATAGGAGATAGTGATGTAATGTAGATGAAGGGAATGGAAAACTGTTGGAAGTAAACTGAAAAGGGGGGGGAATGGGTGGGAGTGATATAATGTGATGGATATTGATATTGAATATTATGATTTGTGTATACTGACCCATCCAATAAAAAAAATTATTAAAAAAAACAGATCCTGCTACAAAGTGGGCTAGAAAAACAACTCATTAACCACTCCCAATGAACCAGTGCATGGGGGCCAGTTGAGGACCCAACATCTCCTTGGATACACCCTTGGATACACCCTTGGATACACCCCCCTGTCAGCAGCTAACTTGGGATCACAAGCAACTGTTCTTCAATCAAGACTGATTTGGAATACATTGGCAACCAGGCAGGTAACTGAGGGACAGGCTGAGCAAATGCTGCCTATTTAGAATAATCTGACACTGTTGTACACTACTGGTAGGGATCAAGCGTTCCCAAACTCCACAAATGTGTTTTAATTGCAGCCACCTCACAATTCAAGAGTAATTTCAACATGGACTGCCGCTGAATACCTTCTGGAGAAAGCTTGGGGTATGGATAAGAAAAAGCTGGCCATTATGGAATTTTTTGCACTGTGCTGAAACTAATGGATTCAGACAAATGCCTTACAGTAGGCTTGCTGTAACTGCAACCTAGTGTTCGTGTTCCAACCATTTGTGCCTGCTCTGTTGGGAACATGTCCGTGGAACAGAATGAAGGCTAAGGCACTAGCTCGCTACTGGTGTCATATGCTCCTATGGAATGCAGAGCACAGAAGCACCTATCACTGAATCCCTGAAGGGAGTGTGGGACCTGCTATTCCATTATTTCCATCTTACACAGGGACAAGAAACACTGCGTCTGATTGCGAGGAAGAATCTGCCCTTCCAGCCATGGTCTTGAGGATTTCAAACCCCTCCACAGGAGCAAATGCTGTGCCCTTCCTGCATAGGAACTTACCATAATGCACCCCCTCCAGTTTGAAGAACTTGCAATGCGCCCTTATTGGCCACCTCCACACACCCAGAAATCCAGCACCGCATGCTGAGGGTAACTGAGTTAATCAATAGGCATTAACTACACAGCACTAAATGTATACCGTGAAGCAAGGAAAGGTGAGAGACTGTATCACTATGAAGTCTGTAGGGAATTGATGGAAATATGTGTTGGAGAAACTATGTGCCATTATCCTGTGTGGGAATGGGCAGTGGGTGCAGTAGAAAGAGATAGGACCACCTTGCACCATACCACAGGCATGGGCAGATGCCTAGCCTAAGGCGCTAAAATGGTGGCTGTAATGGATTGCATGTTCGACAGTACATTAGTCATTTGTGAACATGCCAGCCGCATTCTTCCTGGCTGGCAGCTAGTGTAGCCAGGGAACAAAACTGTTGCTCAAGATGCCTGTATTGAACCCCTTAGGCAGCTGTCCATCTTGGACTCTCTTTTATAGCCACTGACCTATAGGAATCATGCCAAAATTTTAAGTGAACATGCCCTAAGAGAGGGATGCTAATCTGATAATGCAAATTTAAAGCTGAAGCTCAGCAGCACCTTGGACTCCAACAAAATCAGCCCAGTATAACTTCTCTCTCTCTCTTTTCTTCTTCTTCTTCTTCTTCTTCTTCTTCTTCTTCTTCTTTTTTTTTTGCTTGCCAGTTTATTCTCTGATTTATTTATTCACTTATTTATTTTAATCTCTAAACTCCCTTCACAAAACTGCCCTCTCCAACTTGCCCACTGGAAGTTAAAAGGTTTGAGTGCTACTGGCCATCTAAGTCATTTTATCCATACTGCACACCAGCATTTTATCTCTGCCATTTAAAAAAAAACAGAACTCCTTGGCATGCATCATACTTTAACAACATATATCATACATTTAAAATTCCCTGTCAGCATGAATGCAGATTAACTATTTTAACAAGTGCTGTTCTGCCTGCCTTCCCAGTTGCTGAGCCTGAGAATTACCCACCTTTTGAATGCTGGTTACAGGTTAAACTCAAATTATAGCTGTACCTGAAAAGTGAACTGAGGCTCCCAAAAGCTCATACCCTACCACAATTCTGCTAGTCTTGTAGGTGTCACTGGACTCCTTGCTCCTTCTACTGCTACAGGGACTAACACTCCCACCCATCTTGACAAAGAAAACCGAGTGCACCTATCATCCCCTGGGAACCACAGTTTGCATACATCATTAGTCTGGGACACAGCCGCTCTTTTTCATCCTGTGCATGAGCGCCAGATCTCTCCACTGCTTCTAGTGTCCTCAATACTGCCACAATGTATATGAGATATGGGGGAATACTGAGCTCTGTGAGGGTTGAGCCTGAGCCAGGTACCATGCCATACAGTCAAGAAGCAGCAATTTCCCCAGGAAAATGTCCCTGCCCTCTGGAGATCAGTTGTAATACCAGGAGATCTCCAGTCACTACCTGGGAGCTGGCTGCCCCCATCATTAGAATAAAGCCAGACTGCATTAAATCCAATGGCCGCTTTAGCAATGAATGAGATGTTTTTTATTGCCTTTCCCTTTTTTGATGCTGCCCCTTTAGCTACCCTCCTGGGGCTGGGAAGAGTTGGATGTGGGGTGGCCAGCTCTGACGTAAAGCCCGGGAAGCATAATCTGGGGAGGAGAGGAACCCAAGCAGAGTATAATGCCATACAGTCCACCACCCAGACGCCTCCCTTTTCCCAAGGGAGAATTGAGCTGTTGCCTGGAAGTATCTGTGCTGCTGGAGCTTACTGGCTAGAGGTTAGTAACCTACTGGTACAGGGCTGTAGCCCCCCCCCCCACCATTGGCTCCAAGCCACGGCAGCAGCATCCTCCCCCACCATGGCCCTCATGCGCAGCGCTTGCACGAGGCCCCTGCCAAGGGGCAAGGGGAGCTGGCCCTCTCAGCCTCCGCCCCGATACTTATTCCGGCGCCCAAGCCTGACCCCACCTGCGCCGTTTGTTGCTGTTGGGCTTTCTAGCGCTTTGTCAGCATGTGCCATGCGCAAGATGCCCCGTGGGCACTCCCAGCCTCCGCTTCCCCCTTACCACCAGGGGCCCAAGTACGGATGAGGCGCCTGACCCCACTTGCTCCCTGTGTAGCCGAGGCCCTTGTGCACATTCGCCTACACGGAAGCTGATGTAGCCTGGCTTGGTTCTCTCTTTGATCTTGACGCAGGCCTCTCATTGCTGCTGCTGGTGCTGCCTCCCTTGCCTGGATGTAGCTCATATGCTTCTGCTGCTGCTGTCTGCGATGGCCTCGCACTCCTACCACCGCAGCCTCGTGACGGCCTCTGAAGCTCGCTCCTCGGCACCGCGCACTGCCCTCTCACCGCTGCCGTCGATGCCTCGCTCAGGCCCCCTCGCCAAAGCTATTACCTTGTGGAGGCTTTCCTCCTCGTTTCTACCACCGTGGCCTCATGGCGGCCTCAGAAGCCCGCTCCTCGCCGCCTTTGCACGACCCACTTGCCGTCACCGCCTCGCGCAAGCTTGCTTGCAAACTCTGCTGCCTCGCACAACCTCATGGCGGCCTCACAGTGGCCTCCGACGCCTGCTTGTCACCACCTTTGCAGCCGCCAGGACTGCCTCACGCAGGCCTGCTCGCCAACCCTATCTTGCCCTGGCACATCCTGCTTCCACGCCGCCATGAGCCAAGTGCTGAGGAGCCTTGTAGACCAGGGGCCTGCACTAGATGAGCCTGGGCATGCTTCCCCAGCCCCTGGTCATTCCCCCGCCCCCTCCACAACATGGCGGCCACCACACTGTCCCCCCACCCACCTCCCCCTCATCGCCTGCAACCTGGCTCCCAGGTGAGTCTAGGAGCCATTGTTTAGCCTAAGTTTGTAACTGTCTCCTTTCCTTACTGACACAACTTTGTGTCTGAGAGAAGATAAAGGGAACATTCATCTTTATCCTGCCTCAGTTTGCTGCACTTCCACTGGTCATCCAATGCAGACAAAACCTTTGTTTTTCTTTAACTATCCCAGCAACACTAGTACCTATTCTATGAGAACAGAATATATAGAATCAAATCAAAGTCCTATACTGGACAATAGATCAAGATGGGTAGTTGTGTTAGTCTGTCAGTAGCAGTAGAAAAGAGCAAGAGTCCAGTAGCATCTATAAGACTAACAAAATTTGTGGTAGGGTATGAGCTTTCATGAGCCACATCTCACTTCTTCAGTGGCTCATGAAAGCGCATACCCTACCACAAATTTTGTTAGTCTTATAGGTGCTACTGGACTCCTGCTCTTTTCGGCTACTGGACAATGAACCATTAATGTGACTAGTGTTATCAGCACTTTTAAGAGTCATGAGATCTGTATGTATCTCTCCTGAAAGGCAAATTTCCTTGTCATTGGATCACTCTCTTTAACTAAGTCAGGCAGGTATTAGAATAATGGCCAAATCTAAAATATTCTGAATATTACCAAACGTCATTTTTCAATACAGGCAACCATATTAATAAATAAGGCATTTTCACTTCAGGTTTTGACATAATTTACATCTGAAGGTACATCCCTCCATAGCTGCCATAGCTACCATAAGTTTGTTGAAATTATTTCCATGGTCATAGATCCAGAGGAGTTAGCTGTGTTAGTCTGTAGTAGCAAAATCAAAAAGTCCAGTAGCACCTTTAAGACTAACCAACTTTATTGTAGCATAAGCTTTCGAGAATCACAGTTCTATGTATTGTTCTATGTATTGTCGTATTGACAATATTGTCTATTGTCAAGGCTAACAAAACATTCTATCCTTGACAATAGCCCTGCAGAGAAGATTAGCACATCAAGTACCAATCCATATGCAAAAGAACCTCCTCAGGATACAGTGAAGCCTCCCGCCATTAGCATTCCACACCCTGGGAAACTCTTACAGGATGACTCAGCTCAACCCCACCCCTCCTGAGTAGATACAAATGACCTACATCTTTTCCACACTGTGACACTGAGAGATCTCTGTCTTTTGGTGCTACACCTCTGAAGATGCCAGCCACAGCTGCTGGCGAAACGTCAGGAACTACAATGCCAAGACCACGGCAATACAGCCCGGAAAACCCACAACAACAATCACAGTTCTCTTCGTCAGATGCATAAGCTTTCTGCATCTGACGAAGAGAACTGTGATTCTCGAAAGCTTATGCTACAATAAAGTCGGTTAGTCTTAAAGGTGCTACTGGACTCCTTTTGATTTTGAAATTATTTGACTATGTTGAAGTTCAGTGGATTGGCCCACAGAAGAGAGAGGTCAACAGTTTTAGAGAATTTGGCTCGCCGGCAGCTGCGGAGCTGCTTAAGCCGGGAGCTGGTCATTGTAGCCCTACACAGAAGGAGAGACAGCCTCCCTTCCCGGGCATCTGGGGCTTTGGCCGGGGGGCGGAGCCAAGAGCCTTTTGCAGGCTGCTCCACTTTCCCTGGCTGCAGTTGTTTTGCTCACTTGGAGGAAGCAGAAGCACTTTCCCTGCCTTCCTTCTGAGTGGTGAGGTGCAGGCATTGCTGGCTGCGGGCGTTTGGACCAGTGGCGCATTTGGCCTGCAGGGCTCTCAGCCATTTCAGTAATGGCAGCGGCATTTTCAGCAGCAGCTTGTGTGCTGCTCGGGCCACCAGTCTTGCAATGCCTGCGGCTGTGGCGAAACAACTTGGCCTGCTGCGGGGGCACCTGTTGAGTGTGGTGGGAGCGCCGTGTTGCCAGCAGTTCTAATAGCCCCTGGCAGGGTTTGGCTATTTTGGGGGGCCTGCATCTTCGGGGCACATATCCAGGTGGTTGGGAGAAAGCGTTGGCCTTTAATCTCCCTGTGAGGCTTGGGGAGCATTCACTTAGGGATTAGGAAGCCAGGGCTTCTGGGTAGAGGTTTGCCGCCTCCTCTTTTTTTTTTTTGAATTTTTTTTTATTTTTAATATCTAAAACAGAAATCTACAAAAAAACCTACAAAAGTACTAGGAACGGGGAAAAGGGAAAGAAGAAAGAAAAAGGGAAGGAGGGCTGGAAAAAAGGGGGGGTTACATACAAACAATAAACACTACACTACAATGTTTTCCCTTCATACTGCCATGGTTAAAAATTTAAGCCTTCATAAAGTAATGATGGAGTGGTTGACCTTGCAAAATACAAAATACAACCCATATTAAATTTTCTCCCCCCCCCCCCGGGCCTCGGACGCAGTTCTCTCTGAGCAGCTACAGCCACTGCGCTCACTGCCTCCCCCCTCCCTTCAGGCTTCGAGTCTTCTTCATTTTGCATGGTATCTTGCCCGAATTCTTGATTTTTGTCCACAAAATCCCTTAGCTGATCCTCTGAGTTTATCTTGTAGGCTTGATCTTTATAATTAAACCAAATTCCTTCCGGAAATAGCCATTTATACTTTATCCCTCGTTCCCTCAGGAGAGCTGCGAGCTTTTTGTACTTAAATCTTCTTTTCCGAACTAGAAATGGAACGTCCTTCAGTATCTTGACTTTACTTCCCAGAAAGTCCAAGTCCGCATTATATGAGATAAATAGGATAGTGTCTCGGACCTTCCTGGATGAAAACTCAATAAAAATCTCACGAGGCAGCTGCCGCTTCATTGCATATTTTGAAGAAGCCCGGCGGACTTCCAAAATGGCGCTTTTCACCTCTTCCTTAGTTGCCCTCGCGGGTGTCGCCAATAATTCCGAGGCAAGCTCCCTTAGATCCTCATTTTCCTCCTCTTTAACATTCTGGAGACGCAAAACAGTCTGTGTTCGTTCCACTTGCAGCCCGATTAGCTGGTTTTCCACCAGCTTTAGCTCCTTGTTCGTTGCTCTCATGAGTGACACATTTTCCCGAGCAGACTTCTCTACCCCCCCCCTGCTTCCTTAATGGCTTTCACATCGCTCTCAATTAAGCCCACCCTTTGATCTGTTTCATTCAGCTTGTCAACAAAGGGTTTTATGGCTTCGATGACCGATCTTTTCACCAATTCCTCGAGCGACTCCGCTTTCCCCTGCAGGGCAGCCGAAATTGACTTGCCCAACGCGGGACTCTGCTTTTTCGCTGCCATTTTAGGGGGGGGGACCACCAACCTTCTGAAACTCAGCGAGGGGGAAGAAATCCGAGTCTTCTTAACTTCAGATCCCACCACTCCTTTGCATACACTTGTAATAACAGAAGGGATTCGCTTACTTACAGGCTTCCGCCTAGTCCTGTTCTTTGCCGTTTTCCGTGGCCCGGCAGCACACAAGGTGCCGCGCACGTCTGCCGGCCTCCATGGGGACAAACGGGCAATTTACCCCCTGCCTCAATTTGCCAGAGGGCTCTTCCCGCAGCGTCCCGGACCCTGACTCCCTCCCTGGGAGTCCTGGGGGCTAATCTTTGCAGATCAGCCGCCCGGTCAAGGTTTGCCGCCTCCTCTGTTACATGTGTTCTTGGTCTCATAGACAGACCCTCTAATCCCCGCTTAGCTACATTCAGGGTATTTGCACATAAGCCCATCTATTGGTGTGCCTGGTGGCCATTTTAGTGGTTGGTCCTAAAGGGGGTGGTTAGTTTGGCGGCTATTTTGAGGCTGGTTATTCCTTCAGCCATTTTGTGCAGCCTCTTCATGGCTTGGCACGGCACCACCTAGTGGTTTCTGTGGCTGGTTGTCATTTCAGCAATTTTGTTCAGCCTCTGCAGGATTGGGCATGGTGCCACCTACTGGTGGCTAAAGTTGATATTTAGTTAAGTGGTTAGGCTGCAAACCAGAACATACGTTAGTTTAATTGTCTGGATTAGGGTTAAATACAGCCTTATATTAAGTGCTTGGTGATAAATCAGTCCGCTACATGTAATTGTGTTAGTGTCTAGTACGTAATTGGTGGCTAATTTATCAGGCCTCCCAAAAAAGGCAGTGGCCCATCCAAGGGGAAGCAGCCTGTTAAAAGGCCTGCAGCTAGGAAGCCTCTGCCTGCCCTTTCCTCCTCGGATGAGGATGGTAGTGGTCCAAGCAGGCAGGAGCTTTTATATTGTCTTGTGGCACTAGAGAGGGCCAGAAGTGGTGCAGCACCAGCTGGGGCACCCATTAGGGCACACTGAACTGCTAAGAAAGTCTCTAGAATGGATTTTTACAGGAATGTTTTGTATCGTCTTTCTGCTCTTGGGAGATCATTGAGAGAGGCGGCAGGTGATGGCGGTGGCAGCCATGCACCAATTGCATCGACTGAGGGAGTTGTGGATGTTGAGCAGGAGTGACAAGTGGGCTGTGGACAAGAAGCCATAGCAGGTGAACCGGCGGTATCTGAGGGTGTCAACTCTGCCACAGCAGTCTTGCAACTGGCCATGGGGCCCTTGGAGTCTACTTGCTGCCACTGGGTCTGCAGCTTCTATATCTTCATTCAATTCCAGCTGCTTTATTGGGATTTTATGTCCAAGGGAGTGTGCAACAGGAAGGCTTGTAAATACAAGCATGCGTGCCCATCCTGTGCCAATCTGCACCTGCATGCAGCTTGTCCCAAGGCCAAGCAGCACAGTAGACACTCTGGGGGCAGGGGCGGTCAGCAGTCAGCTGGAAAATGGGCTCAGCCCAGTAAAGCTGAGGGTACTTGAGCACTTGCTGCAAACTTACCCAAGGCACCAGGACGCTGCATATTTGCTGTCTGGTTTTAAGTTTGGTTTCTGTATCCCCTTTCAGGGCCCTAGGACACCTTTCATGGCAGCCAACCTTGTCAGGCTATGGCTAGAGTCTGCCTTCCTCCCTTCTGCAAGAAGACTAGGTCTTTTGATTTCAAAAGGTTTTATTAGGAAAACAGCATTCAGGCCCAGATGTCCACATTCCAGGACCAGGCAGATCCTGGCTGAGCAAAGCTTTGTTAGGAATGAGTTACAAAGTGAAAGTTGGTACACTTCAAAGTCTCAGATCCCAGCCTCCCCCCAGAGTTCCCATAGCAGGCAGCTTCTCTGTGGGAACGCTGGTTCATCAAGGTCGTCTCAGAAGGAAACAGATAAGACACAGCATCCTCTCCCATGGAAATGTACTTGAAGGGACCTAGAGGGGAGAGAGACTAAACAACTACAGAAATCAATATGGCGTTACACAGGGTACATTTCCCCAGCATGGCAGATCCTGACAAACATTAAATCTGTGGCTGGCATGGAAGATGTAGTCTGGACTAAAATCCTGAAGGAATGCACTGAGGGAAGGGTTTGGGGGCCTTTTGATGCCCCTCTGGTCCCTTCATTGAGGGTTTCACCTTTGAGGTGGTACCTAAAAAGGCACCTGGTGAATTCTGCCTTATCCACCACTTGTCGTTTCCTTGAGGAAGCTTGGTTAATGATGGTATTCCAGAGGATCTCTGTTCAGTGCATTACACATCCTTTGACCAAGCAGTCAAGGTTGTTTGCCGATGTGAGGTGGAAGCTGAAATATTGAAATGTGACATTAAGTCTGCCTTTCGCCTGCTCCCTGTTCACCCAGAAGACTTTGAACTCCAGGGGTTTTCATTCAAGGGCAAATTTTATATGGACAGGGCCCTTCCTATGGGATGTTCCATATCTTGTTTGGCCTTTCAGCACTTCAGTTACTTTTGGGAATGGGAGTTGTGGCACTGATCTGGGTGCCCAGATATCATCCATTATTTAGATGATTTTTTGATTGTGAGTCCTGCTGAGACAAGGCAGTGTGCTAGGCTCTTGGCAGGATTCACTGCACTGGCTGAGGAACTGGGGGTTCATTTGGCCCATGAGAAAATGGAAGGTCCTTCCATGGTTTTAACATTTCTGGGCATTGAATTGGATACAGTGCAGCAAGACTTGCAGTTGCCCCTTGAAAAGGTGGAGGATTTAAGAGTTTGGTTAGAAGACTGCAGGAGTAAGGGTAGAGTGTCCCTTCTTGAATTGAAACAATTAGTTGGCCATTTATATTTTTCCTGTAAGGCGGTCGCCCTGGGTAGGGCCTTCCTCAGACGGCTGTGTGATACCATGGGGACCTTGTGGTTGCCCCATCGTAGTTTAAGGATAGGTAAGGGCATGCGTGAGGATCTGGAGGTCTGGCATGCCTTTTTAGGATCATTTAATGGGGTGACTTTCTGAAGGGAGGATATGCTGCTCGAAGTGGAGCTCCAGGTCACTTCTGATGCCTCAGGGGCTATGGGTTTTGGAGTTTATTTTTGGGGCCACTGATGTGCTGGCCAATGACCTGCAGATTGGCTGGCACAGGGGTTGTACAAAGACTTTACATTTTTGGAATTTTTCCCCTTACTGGTGGCAGTGTGGTTTTTGGGGATGGAGTTGGCCAACCACTCAGTCCACTTCTGGTGTGATAACTTAGCAGTGGTGCATGTGGTCAACTCGTCATCTAAATCCCCTAGGGTTCTGAGGCTGGTGCATGCCTTCACCCTTAAATGCCTCCAATTAAATATTTTATTTAGGGCCAGACATGTTCCAGGAATTACCAATGGTGTGGCAGACACATTGTCCCACCAACAGATGGAACGATTCTGGCAGCTTGCCCCTGGGGCTGATCGGCAGCCAACACAGATGCCACAAGATCTTTGGCAGTTTGGACAGCAGAAGTGAACAGGGTGATCCAACTGTCCATTGCCCCCAGCACACGCAGGGCCTACAACTGTGCGGTAGGGCAGCTTAATGAATTTAGAAAGGCAGCTGGGCTTCAACAGTTATGGCCTATTCCACCTGAACACCTTATGCATTTTTGTGTGGTTCAGCGTGGTAGGCATATTTTGGTGAGGTCCATTAGGGCCCTTAAGAGAATTGGTTTATCTGGGGTCAAATTTGGCACCCATTCATTTAGGATTGGGGCTACCTCTATGGCAGCAGCCACGGGGTATCCTCACTGGGTGATTCAGCATGTGGGCAGGTGGAGGTTGGGTGTGTTTAGAACTTACATCCGCCCCCTACCTCAGTTTTAAATGGCCACACTAATCGCTCTTTCCTTAGGTGCAGTGTCGGGCCAAGGAAAGAAGAGAATCCTGATTTGTGGGCACAGCGTGGTGTTCCAGGCAGCCTATCAAGCCAGAGGAATGCCAATTGGATCACAGCTGGGCTTGAGTGCTGTGGCCACAGTCGAGTGGCAGGGGCAGTGTGGCCTTCAATGGCCCAGCCTGTTGCCACTTTTGTTTAGTGGAAGGATGGGTCCTCCCCCACACATTTTGGTCATCCACCTTGGTGGTAATGACTTGGGGTTAGTGCAGGGAAAGGCCCTGGCACTGCAGGTACTTGAAGACCTCTGAGTTATAGAACACAGGTCCTTACATTATCCAGGATGAGAGAGAAATGAATTGGTGATGTTTCCTCGTAGGGTGAATGTGACACGCTCCTGAAGAAGGTGGCACAAAATCTGTGTTCGTAGCCGGCCCCAGATCGAGCGTGGCGGCCCCTCATTCCCCTCCACATTGGGAATGGTATCACCTACCTGGAGGAACCTGAGATGGAAAGAACTTTATGAAAAGAAGGAATAAACAAACGAAAGAAAGCACTCAAAGGATTATAGCTGGACTGAGTTTACATCAAACCTAGCAGTTTATTTGTGTACTGCGCCGACTGTAGATATTTGTATGTTGAGGAATTCTGGGTATGAATGAATTTGTAACATTGCTGAAAGAAATAAGAGGCACTTGCACTTTGTAAATCAAGTATTTATTAATAAGAGAGCATTTGCACGTTGAGTGTTGGTGTTTCCGGCAGGGAATTTTCCCTTCTTTGCTTCAACCGGTATTATTGCAGGAACGGCCATTTTTTGTTTCTTCGACCTCTGAGTTATAAGCAGCTGATGGCTGGGCATGCTTATATTTTGGTCTGAGATGCTACAAAGATGCTACAAAGGTAATCAAAGAGGCCCGACTTAAGGCTAATCATGCCATTAAGAAACCCTTGGAGGATGGCTTGGGAATTTGCTTACCACACCCTAGAATTAGGGCCGAATTTGCCCACCTCTACCAAGGCGATGGTGTACACCTGTCAACGGAGGCAACGAGACCATTCTCGATGACTTGCAGCAAAGGCTTTGGTTGGCTTTAAGCCACCTGTGGGGCATGAGGGTCTAAGCAGAGGCTTGATCCTTGTGGTGGCAGGAGAGTTTAGGCAATAAGGCATGGGCTGGTGAGCACCCAATGGCGCTTCCCCATGGGTGGGGAACAGGGTCTGCCAACTGTGTGGTATGCTTGTGACGGCTACCATAACATGGGCAGACACCTGCGGGGATCCCCAGGGACAAGTCCTTCCCTCATGCTGTTCGGCTGGGATGTTAGGTGCTTGATGGGGGGTCCATTTGCCTGACCAGTGACTAACTAGTCTAGCTAACTAGGATGGCTTTAGATTGATAACAGGTCATCTGCTTCATTTGTCCCAGGAGGAGATGCCATGCTGCTTCTCTTGGTGAAAGGAAAAGGGAGAAGAAGATAGAGGAAGGAAGTTCCCTTGGACTACATTCTACCAATCAGAGAAAGTGAGTGATAGCACAGTAGCCAGGAAGGAGACTGATACTAACCTATCTATCTGGCTAACTCTGTGGTTCTTTCTTTTGTTTTGTTTGCAATCTTGAAGGTTTGAGCCAGAGACATCACCAGTCCCTTTTTCTAATAACCATTGTCCACCTTGAGGCTGATATTGAAATGGAGAAGGAAATAAGGGAGGTGACTAAGGCATATCTGCTTGTGATACTGGGTGACTTCAGCTATCCTCATACTAGCTAGATAAAAATGTGCTAGAGTCATGCTGTAGAAATAAGGTTCTTAGACATTATAAATGACTGTGCACTGGAACTGATGGTCACAGAGGCAACCAAAGGGGAACTGACCTTGGACTTAGTTCTGAGCAGAACTCAAGACCTGATGAGAGTTGCACCAGTCAGGAGCAGCAATGCTATCAAGATCATCATTTTTGTCAATAGAAAGTTACCCCTAACATTCAAAACAGTAGATTTCAAAAGAGAGAACTTTACAAAAATGAGGGGAAATAGTTAAAAAGAAGGTGAAAGGGAAACACAAGATAGTCAAATCCCTAGATGATGCTTGGAAGCTATTTAAAACCACACTGATTGAAACCCAGATAGAATCCTTTCCTCAAGTTAGGAAAGTCTAAAAATGCCTGCTTGGTTAACAACCCAAGTCAAGGAAACAAAGAGCCTTCTGTTAAAAAGTCTAAGGTCTGCTCCCATGAAGTGAATAGAAAGGAGCACAAGGTATGTCAAAAGAAGTATAATGTAATAATTAGACAAAAAGAGAATTTGAGGAGCAGATTGCTAAAAGCATCAAGACAAACACTAACAGTGCAATCCTAAGCAGAGTTACACCAGTCTAAGCCCATTCATTTCAATGGGCTTAGACCGGTGTAACTCTGCTTAGGATTGCTCTGTAAGAATTTCTTTAAATATATTCAGCAGGAAACCAGCCAGAAAAGGATTTGAATGACCAAAATGAATAAAAGGACTGCTAAGGAAGATGAGATAGCAAAGAAGCTAAATGAATTACTTGCATCTGTGTTCACTGTGGAATGTGGCCCTCTAGCAAGCTATTTCTAGCAAGTGGCTATTTATGCATATCTATGCTGTTAAATGAAACCCCACCCTGTACAAATCAGTTACCCTTCAGCAGCTAGATGAAGACCACATTATGGTCGTCATCCAAGTTCCAAAAGGGAAGAAGAGAGAATTCAGAATGTCCTGTGTGGGAAGAACGACAGGGATGTCAGGAACTTCGTGCTGAACCTGTTTGATAGGTGAAAAGTATTGACTTGGATCTGCTAGAAGAGTTCTGCATATGCTAGGGTTAATGCACAAGTGGAAGTATGGGGGAAAAAACCTCTTAGTGGCTCGTTGCCCTAAGTTAAACATAACTTATCCAGAGCCATTTTTCTACTTGTATAAGATGCTGTGCAAGCAATTACTGAGCACTGTAAGCTATAGGAAGAAAAGTGCTTGAATTTGCAAAATATCTGTGAAGTTCCACTTATATGAGAAAAGTAAAGTCTGTTTACTTTTCTGCTTACATTTTGTTGGCTCCATGGCACCATGTTAAACAGCTGTGAATCACTCATGAGCCAAACTTCCAATCTGTTCACCCGTCTTCTATCCACCATGAACAGCTATCAGTTTTGCAGCTGTGCAGTAACTGTAGTGGTAGCAGTTCAGTTTCTTGTGTTGTAGGGACTTTTGTATCTATATAATAGGTGAGAAGTTTCTGTCCTGGGTTATGAGTGGGAAAGATTGGGAAGAACATCTTGGCTAGCTGTAACATTTTACTGAATG
Source organism: Eublepharis macularius (assembly GCF_028583425.1). NCBI lineage: Eukaryota > Metazoa > Chordata > Lepidosauria > Squamata > Eublepharidae > Eublepharis > Eublepharis macularius. The sequence goes on from NC_072797.1 coordinate 75,292,935, forward strand.
TTTGCTTTGCCTTTCCAGATGCAGATATTATAAAGGTTTGGCATGACCAGGAGCTCTTTAGTAGAGAGGGAAAGAGTGGGAAGAACATCTTAGCCAGCTGTAACATCTTGCTGAATATTTGCTTTTGGGTCTGACCAAGGATACAAACCCTTGAGCATGCTCCAAAGGGAAAAGACAAAGGTTTCTTGGCTTTTGGCTGTTAGCCTATGGCTATAATCAGAGCAACTGAAGATATTCCAGCCTAGGGTTGTCAGGTCCCCTTACCCTCTGAGTGGGAGGTAGGAGACCTGGCACTCACTTGACAGTCACATGCAGTCCCGTGGCTATGTGATGACATCACTTCCAGGAAGTGATGTCATGATACAGACCATGTGCCTCCCCATGTGCCGATTGGGGCCAAATCAGGCCTGAATTGGGCCCATTTCAGGCCGAAATTGGCCTGCTGCAGAGCATGGGAGTGTTGCAGGGGTGGCACAATGGGCCCTGGAGTGCTCCTTTGCACCACAGAGGATCATTTTCAGCCCGATTTGGGCATAGCAGGGGTCTACATTCCCAGGGTGGATGCTGGAAAGCCCCACTCCCTCTGTTTTTTTCCTGATCAATTTTGCTATCTTTTAAAGGCTTTCTCACTCATACCACCTGATGGCATATTGTGTTAGTGCATCTGCTTTAGCAAGAACTGGGTTTTAATGTGAAGAAGAGAGGGACAGAAGGGGAGAGCAGAAGTAAACCATTTGATTGGCAGAATGTGGGATCTGATGAGTAGCATTTAATTTACAACAAACAGAACCAATTAATGTTGAAGGCCAATCATCACAGTTACTAGGTGTCAAGCTTTTGGGGTTGTTGTAACAGTATGGCGGAATTCCACCAAAGAAAGCCATCCAAAAGAAAGGGAGAACATGTATGCACCCCACAACCACAACCAGGAGACTCTGAGGCAAGTTTCCTCATCTTCTGAGAATGAGGAGGCATCAGGGACCTAGTGACACATCTAAATGCCTAGGAAAGGCCAGGGTCTGGAAAAGGAGGCTAGGTGAGGAATCCTTTGCGGGGGGGGGGGAGTTCAGAAACCTGCAAAGCTGTCATGCAGGGCACAGAAGTCTAAGATGTTATCTGACATTTTTGATAGATTAGCACTACTAACAGGAGGTAGCCGATCTGGGCTAGTCTGCCATAATCTGGTCCTGTTGCAGTGGCAGTGGACCTGATTGACAAGGTTGAGAGCAGGTGGCTTGGCCAGCAGCAAGGGAAGCAAAATCCACACAACAAAGGGCATGGCTGTGGAGGCCGAAGGAGTACTGGTTGATCTGGCTGTGGCAGTGAACTGGTTGACAGCGATGGTAAGTCTATCTGGCTCCAGCTGGGGTAAACTTGACCATGGGGGCCCTGAGAGTTATGTGTCTGCCTCCTTGCCTCCTATTCCAATGTGGAATAGGCCTGCACATCCCAGGGTCAGGGCCCATTGAGAAGGTGGTCTTCGTGGGGACAACTTGAATGGGTGGGCCAATGTTGTGTGTTAGCTGGGGCGCTGCCCACATAGGCACCTATCGGCATATACCCCTGGTGCTGAGGTGAATGGCTGTCTTTGCAGGCCTGAGGGTGCCCTGGCACACCTATCCAGGCTCCTCATGGCGGGCCCCCACTTCAGGAAATGCCCCCCTTTTATTTGTTATCACTATCCACAAAGGATACACTGACTTTGTCAATGTTGCATGGTTGTAGATAATGAAGAATTCAGAAGGGGCATGCCCTTAACCTTGGATCACCTTGGTCTACCAGGCTACGCCTAATACTGAGGATAGCCCTATAATGGTCACTTAGTATAGCAGCCCCCACACCCACACCCCCGTGGGTCAGCTGGATCAGCCACTGGGCTTTGCTGACAGTTCACATCTCAGTGGGCATGCTTCAGAATGATGAGCAGAGTTTGGCTCAACTGCCCCATCTGCAATGACCCCCACTCCCAGGTGGCAGAGAGTGAGTGTCAGTATAGTGGTACTCTGTGTGGGTGCCCAGCAGCAGGCTGGTAAATGGTCCCAGCCTCATTCAGTCAAAGGCAATTAAGTGGCTACTGGGGGCATACCCTAAGCATGCTGATACCTTGTTTTGTGGACAAATGTCCTGATGGTTGGGCATTGCTCCCTCAGATGCCCTGTTTGCTGGTCCCACCCCTTGAGTGAGGTACATTAAAAGACTGCGAGTTCTCTTTGTTCATCATCCTTCCTACACAATGGAACCCGGTAAACAATGTCATACTACAACATCCTTGCTCTGTGTGGTATGCGCCCTTCGACTGGACTGTCAAGTGTTTGGCAGTGTTGAGGTTGGTGCGGAAAGGACCAAGTGTGACACTAAGTTGGCATTTTGCCTTCTCATGGTTTTATTTAAGGGCCAATTCTACAAGGTTAGGGCCCTACCAATGGAGTGCCCTATCTCAGGTGTGGCCATTTAATATTTCAGTTCTTTTCTTGAGCGGGCTCTGTTATACCTGTTTCACTGCTATTACACAGCCCACAATTTGTGTGACTTCCGTTGGTGGGTCCTAGTGAGTCCCAGCCAATATGCCAGGCTTCTGCTGGCTGTGTTAGCCTCTCTGGAGAGTTGGGGGGTCCCATCGGCCTATGAGAATGTGGACGGTCCAGTGCCACTGCTGACGGTTCTGGGCATCCAACTGGACATGGTGTATCTAACCTGTGACTGCCAGTTGAAAAGTTGGGGAGGTTTCCAGGCCCAGCTGGCCTCTTTCAGGGGTTAATGTAAAGTTCCCTTATTAGAACTCTTGCACCTACTGGACACTTTAATTATGCCTCTAGAGAGGTGGCACTGGAGAAGGGGTGTTACTACGGTGGCTATGCTATAGCCCTGGGAGCCCTGTGGTTTATAGGCTCAGGATTAGAGTAGGCATGCATGAGTTCCATCAAGTAGGGGAGGGGTTCATGTTTTGGTCATTCACCTGAGTGGTAATGATCTTGGCTGGTCAGGGCATGGCCCTTTTGTACAGGCTCACACAGGCTTGCATTGCATAGGCAAGTAGTGGCCTGATGTGCTCAGCTTTTGGTCTGCAATGCTTCCTTACTGGGTGTGTGCAAGAAGCTTGGGATCCAAAAGGCATTGAATGGGCTAGGCGCAATGCTACTTGAGCCCTATGAAGGTGTTGGGTGATTGACTGGGTATAGTCTTGCCCCCTCCTAAAATAAGGGCCAAATTGGCTGACCTCTATAGAGGTGATGGGGTCCACCTATTGGTGAAGGACAACAACGTTTCTAGAGGGTTGGCAGCAAGGTCTTTGGTTGCCTTTAGGCCAACTGTGGGTTACAAAGGCCTAAGCAGAGGCTTGGCCTTGGTGATGGTAGGATAGAGTTTGGGAAAAGTCAGTGGACTGGTGAGCACCCTTGGCACATCCCCATTGGTAGGGAAGGGGTCTGTCAGGATCAGCTGGCATGTTTCACAGCTGCCAGTTGTGAGGGCAGACTGCCTGGTGGGACCCCCTGAACAAGCCGGTCGTCCCCTCAGGCTCCACGGCTTGAGGCACTTGCAGCTTTAAGGGGGGGGGATTATTTGAGTGGCCAACCAGGCCCCAGCCATGCTCAAGGATGGTTTGCACCTGGGGCAGTGGAGCTCACCCAGATAAGTCAAAGTGGAAGTCCAGGGGTGACCCCAGGGCTTGACCTGTACCACTAGTTAGGCCCTTGCTGTGTTAGAGTTAATGCTGTCAAATAAAAGTGGCCCATTAGTACCCAAGACTTGTGTTTGCTTCTTTATTCCGACTGGGGAGCAAAGTGTCCTAAATTGTTGGTTGGTTGGTTGGTTGGTTGGTTGGTTGGTTGGTTGGTTGGTTGGTTGGTTGGTTGGTTGGTTGGTTGGTTGGTTGGTTGGTTGGTTTACAGGGTATGGGGGGAGGGTCAGGTGTTGCTGTTGTGTGCCATTTTTGGTTCCTTCAGGGGGGAAATAGTGTGCAACTATTTAAATGAATAAATAGATAAAATAAATAATTTCTTGATGTGAGGAAGAACCACACTTCCCATAAGTCTGGGAGAATGAAAATGTGCAGGTACAAAATAACGATAACATGGACATAAATTAACATGAAATACTAAGACTTTTTAAAGAAATCATAGAATCATAGAATCATAGAGTTGGAAGGGGCCATACAGACCATCTAGTCCAACCCCCTGCCTAGTGCAGGATCAGCCTAAAGCATCTCTGACAAATATTCATCCAGCTTCTTCTTGAAAACTGCCAGTGAGGGGGAGCTCACCACCTCCCTAGGCAGCTGATTCCACTTTTGAACTACTCTGACGGTGAAAAAGTTTTTCCTAATATCCAGCCGGTACCTTTGTGCATGTAGTTTTAGCCCATTGCTTCGGGTCCTACCCTCTGCTGCCAACTGGAACAGCTCCTTGCCCTCCTCCAAATGACAGCCTTTCAAATATTTAAAGAGAGTAATCATGTCCCCCCTCAATCTCCTCTTCTCCAAACTAAACATTCCCAAGGCCCTCAGCCTTTCCTCATAGGCCTCAGTCTCCAGACCCCTGATCATCCTCGCCGCTCTCCTCTGCACCCTCTCGATTTTGTCCACATCCTTTTTGAAGTGAGGCCTCCAGAACTGCACACAATACTCCAGGTGTGGCCTGACCAAGGCAATATAGAGAGGGGCTATGACCTCCTGCGATTTCAATGCTATGGCCCCCGTGATACAACCCAAGATTGAATTAGCCTTTTTTGCTACCGCATCACACTGACTGCTCATATTTAGTTTACAGTCCACTCTTACCCCAAGATCCTTTCACATATACTACTGCCCAGAAGTGTATCCCCCATCCAGTATTTGTGCTTTCCATTTTTGTGGCCCAGATGTAATACTGTGCGCTTGTCTTTGTTGAACTGCATCCTATTCACAGCTGCCCACTTCTCCAGAGTATTCTGGTCTTGTTGAATTTTAATTCTATCTTCTTGGGTGTTTGCTACTCCTCCAAATTTGGTATCATCAGCAAATTTAATGAGCAGCCCTTCCACTCCTTCATCCAGATCATTGATAAAAATATTGAAAAGTACCTGGCCCAAAACCGAGCCCTGCGGCACCCCACTGGACACCTCCCTCCAATCTGATGAAACGCCGTTGAACACCACACTTTGGGTGCGGTCCTCTAACCAGTTCCCTATCCACCAAACTGTCTTATAGTCCAGTCCACAGTCTTCCATTTTGCCTATCAGAATGTCATGGGGCACCTTATCAAAAGCTTTACTGAAATCCAGATAAATCATGTCAACAGAGTTCCCCTGATCCAGTAAGCTGGTCACTCGATCAAAGAAAGAAACCAGGTTGGTTTGGCAAGATCTGTTAGAGACAAAACCATGCTGACTTCCCCGAATCACTGAGCGGTCCTTCAGATGCTTACAGATTGATCCCTTTAAAATCTGTTCTAATATCTTCTCAGCAACAGACATCAGACTGACTGGCCTGTAGTTTCCCGGGTCATCCTTCTTCCCTTTCTTAAAGATTGTTTATTATCATTGGATGTCTAATTTGCACACTGATCATATGTACAACTGGCTGCTAAGTGACATGCACTGAGAAGAAGAAGGAGAAGGGAGGGAGGGAAACTGGGGGCAGAAGAGGGGAAACTAAGACTTGCATCAGGATACGTGACAATGTATATGTGCTGCACTGTATTGTACTATACTCTTCGAATTCATTAAAACCCAGCTAACAGAAATCAAAGATGGTCTGAGAGAAAAATGCTCAATTCAAGCATAACTGTGGTATGTGTCTGACGAAGCGGCTTCTGACTTTTCCCCATGTTCCATTTTCCTAAACTGAAGCAGTTTTGGGGAGGTGGAGCTATTTGGTCCATTGGAGAACCACAAATAGTACATCACAAGGACTGTTTCAGGTTAGGAAAATGGTATGGGAAGGCAAAGCCCCTTCTCCATGTATGTCACATTAAAAGTCTTAATCAGAGATCACAGGAATGCAGAAATCGAAGAGAACCCACAACTCATGTGGTGTCATGACCCCCTCTACTCAGTGAACCAGTGAGGACCAGCAGGATCCGCGAGAGCCTCATGCTGCTACTGCACCTGCTGACCATGCTTCAACAGCACTAGAGGCTACACTGCCAGAGCCTACCAGGGAGACCTTGCCACTGATACCACAGCCAAGCTCAACTATAATAATTAACAACTAATTGAATGCTGATAGACCTAATACAAGCAGTGATTTCTTGGTTATGTGTTTGATATAAGCAATGCAATTGCTTGGTTGAACTGTTAGTTGCATTAGGTGCTGACAGTTTTGTCTCAGAGATAATGGTAATGGTATAAAAATAACAACCCTGACCTGGATAGCCCAGGTGAGCCTGATCTTGTCAGATCTCAGAAGCTAAGGAGGGTTGGCCTTGGTTAATAACTGGATGAGAGACCACCAATGAAGACCAGAGTTGCAGAGGCAGGCAATGGCAAACCACCTTTGTCAGCCTCTTGCCATGAAAGCTCACCAAGGGTTGCCATAAGTCAGCTATGACTTGAAGGGTACACTCCACCACCATAGAAATAATGATAATGGTACAAGCAAGCACTGTGTGTGCAAGATACATGCAGGTAGAAAGAAAGTTTATAAGGTAACATGCTCAGACAATAGCTTATTCTGTAGGGCCACACATGCATAATGTAACAGGAGCTGACTTTAAAAGGTGACACACGCACTACAATTTCTAACTGCGACATAACTGAACCAATCATATTATTATTAATTATACTGACGTTCTGATGTCATAAATGTTTTAAAAAGTTATTCTGCTTAGGGGAGGGTCAGAGGAAACAATCCCCCCCCCACCAACTTACCTAGGGTTCTCTCCTTTCATTGCAATAAAAGTGTTTAAAAAAATCACTCTTTCTACTACAGCCCTTTGTGTCTAATTTGGATAAAACATAGAGGGAGCTGTTTTTAAGCATAACACCACCAGCCTTGGAAATAACCACTAATAGGGTTAGGAATAGGGTTTCCAGGTCCCCTTACCCTCCCAGAGGGAGTGTGGGGACCAGGCACTTACTTCTATTTTCTTCTGGTGTGGTGTGATGACATCACTTCTGGGAATGACATCATCGCGCAGGTCCTGGAAGTGCACACTGATTTGGACCGGTGTGAAGCCCAGCACTCCCTGGGCCTGCATGATGACATCACTCCCAGGAGTTATGTTATTGTGCCATGCCAGAAGCACACACCAGGAGGTCTTTTCCTCCACCAACGAGGTGAGTGGTAGCAGGGGGAGGAGACTGAGAACAGGGCATCCCCCACCAGGGGAATGGAAACTCTAGGCCTCTACCAGGCAGGACACAAACCCAGGCCCATAGTGCCTCAGGTCCCTTGCCTACTGTGCAAGAGCAGTGTCAGCAGAAGGCCCAGGCTGTGGTAGTGCGGAGGAGGTGAAGCACCGGACTGGCAGCATGCAATCTCAGCCTGGATCCTGAACAGGATCCAATGCTGCTGTGCAGGATCCTGGCCCAGTTGCAGCTCAGCATTAGGAGCTTCCACACCTGCCAGCAAGTAAGGCTGACTCAGATGATCTCCCAGCCTATTCAGGCTGAAGTTTGAGAAGGTTGCATTGCTGGATTAGCTGGGTCCACTAGGCATAAACTCTGTGCTTCAGCCCTTTGCCTTCAGCTCCAAGCCCCAGTCTGTATTTTCCTAGCTAGCTAGCCAGGCATGGGGCCTAACTCCTGAAGAGTCTATGCCCAGCCCTCCTGCAGAGTGCAGGACTCGTTGGACTGTTATGCAGGCTATAAAGTTCCCTGGACCCAACCTATGTGTTCCAAAATGTACAAACTGACTTATTAGTATCTCATAAGTTCACATGTTTACATAGAGTTGCCAGGCCCCCTCAATCTCCCAGCGGGAGATTGGGGCCTGGCTCTTACCTGGGGGGGGGTGCATGCGCTTCGCGCGCATGCACTCCTGCAAGCGTGATGATGTCACTTCTGTGAAGTGATGTCATCACACAGCCCCTGGATTGTGCCGTTGGGGGCTGCTGCGGAGTGCAGGAATGCTCCTGCGCTTCGCAGCACCCTAAAACGGGCCTGACCCGTGCCAAAACGGGCATGGATTGGGCCCATTTTGGCACGGGTCAGGCCCGTTTTGGGCTCCTTCGGAGTGCAGGAGCATTCCTGCGCTCCACAGGGGCCCACAATGGGCCCGATCCGCATCAAAATGGGCCCGATCCGCGCCCTTTGGGGCACAGATTGAGCCCATTTTGATGCAGATCGGGGCTGTTGTGGGCCCCTGCAGAGTGCAGGAATGCTCCTGCACTCCACAGGGGCCCTGATCCAGGCCAAAACAGGCCTGATCCTGGTGGCTGCTGTGTGCGGGGGCGCACATTACCACAGGGAGGCGCACATGGAAGGTGCACGCCCCCCCGCTGGCCAGGTAAGTAGGGGCGGGGGTGGGAGGGTGGGGGAGGGGGATCTCCCGCCCCCACCGGGGGTCTGGCAGCCCTATGTTTACAACAAATGTTGTACTATTGTGACTGATACAATGCTGATGAAGTGTTATTAAATGTGTTTTTTATGGTCCATTAAAAGGATGAAAATATCCAATAATGTAATGTTGGATCTTAAAGCATTTAACTTTTTAGGAATAAATCTTTGTTTTTTACCAAACAAAAAAAACTTCTTACCATTGTCATTTGCTTAGTTTTCTTTTTCTATATAGTGCAGATAATGGTCTGTATCCAACCATATATTCTGAAGGGCAGTTAGATTTTTTTTAACAGGAGGAGATGATTTCTACTCATTGTTTCCTCCTACAGCAAATTCCTTGTTTTCGTCGTATGCTTTTCCTCCGAACAAAATTTCAGGATGTTTAGTGGGCTACAGTAGGACAGAGGAATCAGCAGATATCACTACTCTATATTATATATATTTTTAAAGTGTGTCTTTGTAACTACATGGTTGGATACAGTCCTATATTCTTAACTGGACTCCAAACCAAATCCAGCAGATACAGTTTTTTATCCTGTTTTTCTAATCTCCACTAGTGAAGTCTGTTGATTGAACCATTTCCACCATCCCACAACTCATGTAGAAGCTGAAATGATTCCTATTCATCTTATGTCTCACATCACTAAACAATCCATTTGATTTATATAGTACCTGCTCCGACTATGTGGTTTGAACTATGTGGTTTATTGGTATATAAATAATATTTACTTTTGGCTGTAGTCTTGTTATTTGTCTTGTTTGTCTTATTATATGAAATCTCTACAAGATGGATAATATATAAAATAATATATAAGTTATAGAGATTTACCCCTATTAGGTTCTCTGTAAAAAGTCATCAAGAATACTCAACTAAATATATCATAACCATTAGTTGTGAATTGTGTCAGAATTCATAATGGAGTTTAGAAAGATGCATTATTGTCTCTACCAGGTTCAGTGCTATGGCAGGAAAATCCTCAGAGAAACACTAGATCCTTGTTTTTTGTTGTCTATTTGACTTTTTCAGATTATAGTTCTTCTACCATTTGCCTCACCTATGCATAATTTTGTTTATTTTATTTATAGCCTGCCTTTCTCTTGGATTAGAAAATATAGAAAATATAGAAATCAGTTCAACCATGCAGCTTAAAATATCCAATAGACAATGCAATAGGACTAGGATTACAGATCTAGAAAACAATACCCCCAAAAAACCTGTCTAAGGCACGATGACACAAAAGCCACTAGGGGAACGGTCTTCAAAAGTGAGGAAAAGAAGAAAGCAAAGCCACACCGCCCGTTGTGCTGCAAAATTTGAATCCTTTTATAAACTTCAAACACTTGGTATCTTATTTACAGTCATGAATAATCAAAACCACGGTTGTAAGCATGCTGGAAATGATTTTACCGCCGAGGAGTGCCCAAGTGCAACCCGGGAACTACTCCCGGTGGGAGAATGGCTACGGGTTTGCCAGGCTACATTGGTACCCCCGTTTCGCTGCAACAACGCTTCTTCAAAAGCCTTCACAAAATTGCCAGTATTTGTAGTTGCCAACCACTAGACAGGAACAAGATAAATCAATTCATTCAAAAATCAATTCATAAATCAATTCATTCAACTCCTGTCTTATGGAATGAAAGCAGATGAAGTTTTCGAATGAATTGATTTATCTTGTTCCTGTCTAGTGGTCGGCAACTACAAATACTGGCAATTTTGTGAAGGCTTTTGAAGAAGCGTTGTTGCAGCGAAACGGGGGTACCAATGTAGCCTGGCAAACCCATAGCCATTCTCCCGCCGGGAGTAGTCCCCGGGTTGCACTTGGGCACTCCTCGGCGGTAAAATCATTTCCAGCATGCTTACAACTGCGGTTTTGATGATTCATGCCTGTAAATAAGATACCAAGCGTTTGAAGGCTTGATGACATACAATTATGCAGAAAATGGGTTACAAAGGTAGAAGACAATGCATTAAAAGCAAGGTGATACATACAATAAACATTGCAATAGACTACTGTCCAATTCCTTTATAAAAGGGATCATTTGAGCTATTCCATTACACTATGGCTCTAATCCCTTTATAAAAATACCTTTCTGACTATTTCAGTTTTGTACATTCTATGTTATGATAGAACTAGAGAGTGTTTCTAACTTCTGTAGGCAGGCTGTTCCACAAGGCAGGAACCACCACAGAGATTGTGTGTAAAAGGGCTGTTGCCTACCTTACCCATTTGCAGGTTAGCACCAGTTCATCTCCATCTTCAAGAAAGAGGAAGGAATTGGATTATGAGGATATTTTTGACAAACTGAAGGGTATAAGGAAGCAGGGAGAGGTGGCAGAGTCTTCATCATCACTTTTGCTCTCCTGTTCGAACAGGCTCAGCACTGTCTTATTGAAAGCCAGCCTGGTATGTGTGAGACACCTCTGTGAGTGAAATAAGATAAAGCAGAGTTCTTTGCTTGCTTTGCGTGAGCTCATATCTAATTCATCTATATTCAAGGAATTTTGGGCTGATTCTCTCTGTCTCCTTCCCTCCCCTTTGGAAAAAGATCCTGTTGGGTTGGCATGAAGTTGGGTTGGGGCCTGATCAAACTTTCAGCTCATATGTACTAGGCCTGGGTACGTATAGTTCCTAACAGTAGCACTTTCAGAAGGCTTTGTTTAGATGAGCAAAGCTGCCACACAGAGAGGATTAGCAGGAGAAGCAGTCCTGCAGATATGTGGGTCCAGGCCATTCAGGGCTTTGTCGGTGATAATCAGAACCCAGGGCTGAACCCAGTAACTGATTAATAACCAGTGGAGTAACTGCAGAATGGGTGTGTCATGCACATTCTGCCTAATGCTTAATAGTAATTGTAAATGGTCATAGCATTCTGAATCAAATGGAGTTTCAGAACTGACTTTAAGTTTAAACCCCTGTAGAGTGCATTACTATAGTCTAGCCTTTAGATCACAGCATAGATCCACATTGTCAGATCAGCTGAGTCAAGGCAGGGAGGCATTTTCCAGGCAAAATGAAGCTGGAATGTATTTTTTTTGAAGCTGTACTAACTTGCGTCTCCAGCAATAATGCTGGATTCAGTACAATCCCTCAGCTCTTAACTGAGTCAGCTGGACCCCATCAAAAGAAGGAAGTATTGTGTCCAAAACATCAGCCTTCCCAACCAACATTACTTCTATCTTGTCAGGATTCAGTTTCAATATGTTTATCCTTAGCCATTTAACTACAGCAGTCAGGCAGTGGGTAATCTGAGGTGTCAGTGGATGATTTGGCTAGACAGATATAGAGCTGGGTATCATCAATGTATTTATGACAGCCTACTTCAAAATGACAAGTGATTTACACTAAGGGCTTTACATAGAGATTGAATAGAATGGGGAAATAGGACCAAGCATCATGGAACCCCAGAAGAAAAATGCCCATTGATGACAACTGGTTTCCAACAACAACTCTCTGCCCATAAGAATAGGTAGTGTTTTGTAGTGTTTAGAAATGCTCAGCTTTCTCACTCAGCCTTGGCTTATCCCACTATATATGCTACTGTTTATACCTGATATAACTGATATATTACTTTTACCATCTGAAGTAGGTCACTATTGTTTCCATTTCACAAAGTGACCTAGGGATTCACAGTGAGTACTGCAGTCATTGGACTCAATCTCAGGTCTCTTTGCTTCCCCAATTCAACTCTTTCCACAGAGCATACATTACATAACCTGTAGTCAAACATCCTCACTAATTGAAGATCACTTGCCATTTCCTTGTTACTTTCCAAAATAATACTTTAATTCAATGAAATGCAATGCAAAATGTTATTGCCAGATGTTAAAAGAAGAGGGGCAGAATTGTGCTTGCTGGTTCCAATTTGCACATTCAGCAAAGTGCGTGTGTACACCAAGCCCCTAAATGAGTAAGTTTCTCCTCGTAGTCAGGATTTTATGATCCAGATCATATGTAGGAATTTTTGCACATAGCAGCTTGATGCAGATATTTGGTGGAAGGCATGGAAGTTGAGGGTGAGACAGCAGGCCTGCTACTTCTCCCTTTTACACATCTTCCGGGACTGCATGGATGAACACCTAAATAGGGCTTTCTTATGCTTACAATGTCTATTTAATCAGAAGATAAGCATCTCTATTTATATCCTGATGATGCACTTAAAAAATTGTAAAATATGTGACTGTATTTATTATTGTCAGGCCTGCTAACCACAGTACTGCCATATTGTTTGTAACTGCTGTATTTTCCAGTTCTGTTTGTCTGCAGGTTCACAGAGACAGCTGTGTTCCCAGGATGACCTTATCTAGCACGGCTAGCCACAGACCTTGGAAAGCAGAGGTTTGGGAATGCGAAAAATGCAAAAGCAGAGGTTTGGAAATGCGAAAAATGGATTGTTTGAAGGAGTTCCTCATTCACATTTTTTCGCATTTTTCGCATTCCCAAACCTCTGCTTTCTCTAGACTATGGGGGGGGGGGTAGAAAGGAGAGTTTGATATATTGCAACATGTAACTAACACGTCATTCTCAACAAAGCTTTGTGTTCAGCCAGAAGCTTTCTTGCCTTTGGATTTATTATGGACACCTGTACTTTGAATATAATCTTTCAATAAAGACCCTTTTGACTCAAGAGACTTTGGAGTTCTTGCAGCAAGGGGTGGGAGATGAAATCAGAGTAACTTGAATTCCATAGACTGACAATTGTTAGAGCTCTCATGAGACTCTCTAATTCTGCCTTGTTTGATAACATTCCTATAATCAAAAACAAAAAAAACCCCTCACATTTTTTAAAAAGGGTTCTGGCAGGTTTTCCCTGTAAAATAAGAGAATAGAGAACAGCTGGAGAAAAACTGACATATTAATAAATTTTTATCAAGCATTATGAATGTAGAGTTAAAAATTTCAGTCACTGACAATGATCAGAGATGTACAACAAAATACTGGCAGGATGGCAAGAGAAGATTTCATTACCTTCACCTCCAGACACACTTTCTGACTTCAGGCAGAAGCATATTCATGTATTTGTACTATCTAGAAACAGGAACTTTTTTTCAAAAGGACACTCATTGCTAAATACCGTTTTTGGTAGTTTATCTCATAGAATAATATTAATAATATACCTGAAAGGACACTGGGTCGATTCAGAGAACAACTCCTTTTCTATTGTCTAGTGACTTTGAAGTCTTCAACCAGTGGCTATATTGACCTGAGTGCCATCTGATGCCATCTTCCTTCCTTCATTTTTTTGTGTAAAAGAATTGTGAATGAGGAACTCCTTCAAACAATCCATTTTTTACAGAATCCATTGTTCTCAAAGATGAGGGGGAGGAACACTATTAAATTGGTTAGCTTCACTCTCTCATCATTCATCCAATATTATTATTCATTTCCTAACTGAAAATGATACATTATAATTATAAATAAATAAAATTATGTATTACGTTATAATATATACTTTATGGTATTGTTAAATATCTGATAAAGAAAAAAAAACCCTAGTTCTAGTTTTAGGTGTCTCCTTTGCACACATCTAGCCATCAGGAACCATAGGTCATCAGAGTATAACAGGGATGTTAGAAATGCATTGCACTCATGGAGGGAGGCAACATGTTTACAACATCTTATTCTAGCTACACCATCTGTACAGGTATAGAATTCAGAGATCCACAGTGACCATGCCCTTTAGAATATCTGACAACACTAGCTGCATCTGTCTTTATTTGTTATTTAGAAGTTTTTATAAACAAACAACTGGGATATTCAAGTCCACCTTTACTTAACAATAACTGGACTCAAACGGTAAAGAGATCAGGTATCTCCTACTTTCTACTTTGTCTTTTAGTACAATTATGTGCATACATTTTGAAATATTAGTGCAAAAATTTCAAACTTTTCCAGAACACTGAAGATGTATCACAGCGGAGTTCTATCACAACATTAAAAGAACAGGACTCCTTCATGCGTGAAGAAGTCACAATGAGCTCAATGCTGAGCATTATGTTTATATGGTTATTCCTTAATTTTTAGGAAGGGGCAGACTTACTAAACCCAGAAACATCATCAAATCCTTGATGACATTATAATCGTATATCATAGCTTATTTGTCCCAGCTGGTGGGGAGACTGGCCATGATGCCAAGAGTAGTGGAGTGGGGCAGCCAAGTAGTGGGCTGCACCACCAGCTTCTCCAGGTGCTCAGGATGGAGCCACTGCCACAGATGCCACCAGCCCCTTCATGCACGGGTGACCCTAGAACACAGCATCCTTTCACTTGTAGCAGGTCTCCAGCCACTACCACTTGATCACCACTCACATGGATGGGAAGCAATGTAGCGCACCAGAAAAGAGCCTCATGCCCAGGAGCCAGTGAGGGCTCTGACTCCAGTGTATTCCTGGGGACTGTGGCAGCTGCAGCACCTAGGACCTGGCCTGGCCTCCCCGCTAGTGCCCTCCCCAGCCCCTACCCTGCAAAGAGTTCAAGTCTGCCTGCTGCATTGGCTCCCCCACAGCTGCTGGCTTGAGAGACTCCATGATGCCCATTTTGGCTACTGAAAGGGGATTTATTTTAGAGTACTCTGTGTTTCAGTTCAAAAACTCCTTCAGCCAATAACCTCACACAGAATCAAGACTGTCCTGATTACTGACTCACACAGACTGCAGGCAGGAGAAGTTCCCTAGTTGTCGGAGCAGGTCAAATCATGGTTCCAAGGTTCAGGCACAGGTTAGACAACAATCACAGCTTTGAGTCCAAAGGGGGTATTCCAGAATCCAGTCCACAATAACAGGCTGAGGTCAGAGACAAGGGAATCAGTTCCAAACACAGCAGCAAGGTCAGTGCACACATTGCTTCCACACAGCCGCTCCCTTCTCTGCTGCTTTTAAGCCTCAAGCCGAAAAAAGAAGCTCTTCTGGACATACAGATCTAAACCAAGAATAGTATCCCACAACTGGGAGCTACAGTAATAGAATGTAATAATTTAATCAGTAAAAAAGTTCAAAGTGCTACTACTAATATATCAAATTCTAAAAAGTAGTATAATATCTAAGATTTATACAAAATGACAATATTCTCGAAGTGGATAAGACAGCCAAAAATAGTAATACAATCAATTCATTCACCCAGAAATTCAACAGGTTAGAACAAGAAATGTATAAACAATCTTCAAAGCAGTGAGTATCCAAAAGTATAACAAAAGGCAATAAAGTCCAAGCTGATATCTCTATATTTTCTTTATAGGTGGAGACAGAACAGCAGAAGAAAGTTCCAAAGAGTCTCCAGCAAGTAAGTATCTCTAAAGGTATCAATGATCATACATGTCTTGATGATATTTCTTTTTTCATTGCAGGTGGAGCTGGGATATCGGAAAGGAGGTATCACATTCCAACAAGAGGCCGCTAGTTAATCTCTTGTTTCATCTATTTAACTTCATCAGGGAACACAAATAATCCACCATGCATTAGTAACAAAAAGCGAATACAATAAACATTCTGAAAAGCAAGCCAGATTTATTTCATAATATAATGAAGAACATTCATCTACTGGCACACATGAGCCCTCTCTTCTGGCAGTGTATGGTGCAACCTGTGCTTTGGCCATACGCAAAATGCTTAGACATTAACATGTAACAGGCAAAGAATTAAAAGGTACTGTCATGTCATATTAGTTATAAAAAAACAACTGAGATTATATTTGTTATTCAATCCATTTGGTTCTAAAGTGTGTACATAACTAATCCAGAATGCTTCCTTCTGCAACAGAGTCTTGTGAACTCTGTCACTTTTTACATTGGCTGCAATGAACAATGTAGTAAACTTAAAATCATCTTCCTTATGCTGCTCACTGATAAAGTGTTGCACTAGGAATGCCTCTATTTCTAATTCTCTGCTGGGCTGGTTCACAACAAAGACACCAAAAGCAGTGATCTTATTTAAAAAATGGGTTTAATGTTTATAGAATAAGCCCATGACACATATCACCTTTTTAAAAAAAATTATAAGGTGAGTAATAAAAGACAGGAAAAAATACAGGTTTTCCATTAATCCCCTTGCTTTCTTATTCCCCCACCCTTTCTCCCCCCCTTATCTTAGACTTCCAACAATTTTCCAACCAGCTGTCCACCTCTACATCTAATATCTCTATTTAACTTCTATAATTAATTCTTATACCCTTAATTACCTTCTTTAAATGCTTTCCATATTAAAATACATTTCTAAACCATAAATTACATTTCTAACTTATCTATATTTCTTGTAAAGATCAACATCTCCTCTCTAGTTATTCAGTTAATAATTATCTAGCCCCCATAACTCCCCCTTCACCTCCCATTTCTTCTCTAAATACTGTTTCAATTTTCCCCAGTCATTAAAAAATTCTTCTGAATTCTGTTCTCTTAGCTTCCTCGTTAGTTTATCAATTTCTGCCATGTACAGCAATTTTTGTATCCAATTTTCTATGGATTGTATTTCTTGCATCTTCCAGAGCTGAGCATATAAAATCCTTGCCGCCGTTGTCATATAAAATACTAGTGTTCTGTCTTGTACGGGAACCCTTTCTAAATCCAAATTTAGCAATAGCAATTCTGGGTTTTTACTTATTTGCCTTTGTAAAATTTCTGACATAGCTTCTATAATATTCCCCCAGAACTGCTTTGCCATTTCACAAGTCTACCACATATGATAAAACGACCCTTCGTGTTTCTTACATTTCCAGCATTTATCTGACATTTGATTATTCCCATTTGCTATCTTCTTTGGCGTTAAATACCATCTGTACATCATCTTACAGATATTTTCTTTAAGATTGGTACACGTAGATATCTTCAAAGTATTTTTCCACAAGTATTCCCATGCCTCCATTGTTATATTTCTGTTACAGTTTATAGCCCACTTCACCATCTGTACTTTAACAGTCTCATCCTCTGTGTGCCGTTTTAATAAAATCTTATAAACTTTAGATATCAATTTTTTGCCATCTTGCAATATACATTCCTCCAATTCAGAGTTTTCCAATTTAAATCCAGATTTCCGACAATCTGAGTCATACAAGTCTTTAATCTGTCTATACTTAAACCATCCGTAGTGGGAGGATAACTCCTCATTTGTTTTAATCTTAATCATATTTTGTTCCACTTTCAGCACTTCCTTGTAAGTCAAGCATTCCTCTCTTTTATAAATTATTCTCGGGTCAATAGCTTCCAGTGGCACCACCCACATTGGAATACCTTCATCCAAATATTTTTTATATTTTAACCAAACAGTGAAGAGGCTTCTCCTTACATAATGATGCAAAAACATAGAGTCAGCTTTAATTTTATCGTACCACAAATAGGCATGCCAACCAAAGAGCTTTTTATAACCTTCAAGTGTTAAGAGCGTAGGGTTTTTTAATAACATCCATTCTCTAATCCAGACAAGACATATTGCTTCATGATATAATTGTATATTTGGTAGTTGTAGTCCCCCTCTTTCTTTAGCATCGCATAACACTTTCATTTTCACTCGAGGTTTCTTCCCAGCCCATACAAAGTCCGATATTTTTCTTTGCCATTTATCAAATTGTTTGTTGTCTCTTATTATTGGTATAGTTTGCAATAAAAACATAATTCTTGGTAACACATTCATTTTAATTACTGCTATTCTTCCTAACCATGACAGACTTAACTTATTCCATTTAATCATATTTCTATCTATTTGCTGCCACAGCTTCTCATAATTGTTCTTGAATAAATCAATATTCTTTGCAGTTAATTCTATCCCCAGATATTTCACTTTATGTGTTACTTCACAACTGGTAATGTCCATTAATTCTTGTTGTTTTTGCTTGGTCATGTTTGGGGGTGTGCAGTTTGGGAATCAGAATCCCGAAAAAATCCCGAATCACCCTGATTCGGGGTGATTCGCGGAATCCTGAATCGGCATGCCCCGAATCGATTTGGGGTGATTCGGGGTGATTCGGGGCAGCATTTTGCTTGCTTTTCTATGGGAAAAAGCCTCCCCCAGGCTTCTCTGAAGCCTGGGGGAGGCATTTTCCCACAGAATCAAGCCAGAATTGGTGGGAGCCTTCCTCTAACTCCCCTTTAACAGCCCCCAAGTTTCAGACCGATTGGACTTTGGGGGGCCATGTTATGGCCACCCAAACCAGGTCCCCCTATCCTCGGCTATAAAACGGTATAGCTTTAGGTTGCTGCTGCTAATCTCCTACTTTGTGCTTGCTGAGAATGAGATTTCAGAGGCAATACAATCGAGAAAGCTGGGGAAGGCACCAGGACCTGATGGGATAATGGCTAAATTTTATAAGGTAATGGCTAAAGAAGTGGGGCCTTTCTTGAAAATAGTGATGGATGGAATATTAAAGGGACAGGACATACCAGAAACGTGGAACGAGGCAAATATAACACTGATTCCAAAAGAGGAGCAGGACTTGGCTAACGTGAGGAACTATCGACCTATATCTTTACTCAACAATGACTACAAAACTTTTGCTAAAATATTGGCAGATACACTGAAAGAGTGGTTGATCGAATTTATAGCAGAAGAACAAGCAGGATTTTTGCCAGACAGATTAAAGACAATTTAAGGACAGTGTTAAATGCAATAGAATATTATGATAGACATTGTGAAAAAGAAGCTGGTTTCTTTTTTGTGGATGCTGAGAAGGCGTTTGACAATTTAAATTGGGATTTTATGCTCGCCACAAAGGAGAAATTACAAATGGGGAAAGGATTTATTCAAGCAGTAAGAACAATATACAAAGACCAACGTGCAGCAATTGTGATAAATGATGAATTAACGAGAGATTAGAAATACAGAAAGGTACAATACAAGAGTGCCCATTGTCTCTATTGTTGTTTGTTATGGTTTTGGAAATTTTGTTAATGCAGATACGAGAGGATGACGAAATAAAAGGCATGAAGATCAAAGGATTTACATACAAAGTAAGAGCCTTTGCAGATGACGTAATGGTCATAGTAGAAGATCCGATTCAAAATATGCCTAAATTGTTGTCTAAGATAAAAGAGTTTGGAGATTTAGCAGGATTTTATGTCAATAAAAGAAAATCAAAGATTTTGTGTAAGAACATGACTAGGGGTGTGCAAAGGCACAGTGGTTCGGCTTTCCCGATTCGGGAATCGCTGTCCCGGAATCGGCAAGCCGATTCGGGAATGGCGATTCGGGAATGGCGATTCGGGAAAGCCTTTTCAATGGGAAAAAACCTCCCCAGGCTTCTCTGAAGCCTGGGGGAGGCATTTTCCCACAGAATCAAGCCAGAATTGGTGGGGGCCTTCCTCTAACCCCCCTCTAACAACCCTCCAAGTTTCAGACCGGTTGGACTTTGGGGGGGCCATGTTATGGCCACCCAAACCAGGTCCCCCTATCCTCGGCTATAAAACGGCATAGCTTTAGGTTGCTGCTGCTAATCTCCTACTTTGTGCTTGCTGCTGCTGATCTCCATTATCTCCTATGGGGGAAAAATGAAGAGGCAGGCTTCCTTTGCCAGGGGTGGCATTTTGCATGCAAAATGCCCCCCAAGCCTCAGGGGTCCTTCTCCCACCTTTCCTCCCACCCCCCACCAAGGCTCAGCCTTCTCCCACTTTGGGGGGGGGGCATTTCATTGCCTCCCCAAGTAGGTGACCTTTTCTCTACAACCTACAGCTGGGGGAGGCTTGTCTTGCCAGGGGTGGCATTTTGCATGCAAAATGCCCCCCAACCCTCAGGGGCCCTTCTCCCACCTTTCCTCCCACCCCCACCAAGGCTCAGCCTGCTCCCACTTGGGGGGGGACATTTCATGGCCTCCCAAAGTAGGTGCTCTCAGCCCCCAAA
The DNA here is from genome assembly GCF_028583425.1 of Eublepharis macularius. Lineage (NCBI taxonomy): Eukaryota > Metazoa > Chordata > Lepidosauria > Squamata > Eublepharidae > Eublepharis > Eublepharis macularius. The sequence continues at coordinate 75,313,228 of NC_072797.1, forward strand.
GTCCACCCCCTACAGCCCCACACATACCCAATACCCCCCCAGCTGCCACACAGACCCATATTCCCACATTAGCTCCTCACAGACCCAAATCCACCCCCAGTAGCCCCACACCCATAACCCCAGGAACAGGCTGGCCAGCCCTCTCCCTTTGTTCCCTATGCTGGGAACTTCTAAACTCTCTTTCCCAGGGCAATTCTGCACAGCCCAGGGGTGCCACAATGGTGGGCACACTTCTGAGTGCCAGGTTGTCCCTGAGAAAGAGCACCTGAACCACAGACACCCTCCCTCAAATTCCCCCACCACCTACAGAGATGGCTGGCCAGCCTCCCCATTGTTCTCTATGATGGGAACTAACTGCACAACAAAGAATAAAACACGAACAACACAAAATAAAGTTTTTTAAAAATTTTCTCCCTTTCAAAGCACAAGTAGGCAAAACATTATGACACATTACACCAGCAGTCCCCCACACAGAAAAATAACACAACTCTCACTTAACATCAGAGAATCACAAAAACACAATTCCTGTCAAAAACACTTTATTTCTTTAACTGCTTTAGGTTACACAGTAGGAGGGCATAACAGGGCATGATACCAGTGTACTACACAAAATAATACAACCCACTTCACCGTTTTTGACAGCAATTGTGTTTGTGTGATTCTCTGATGTGAAGTGAGTTATTATTTTTGTGTAGTACACTGCTCTCATGCCCTGTTGTGCTTTCCTACTGTGTAACCTAAAGCAGTTAAAGAAATAAAGTGCTTTTGACAGCAATTTTGGGGGTGATTCTTTAATGTGAAGTGAGTTGTGTTATTTTTGTGAGGTGGAATGCTGGAATGCCCTATGGTGTGCCCCCCCCCCTGCTGTGTAACCTAAAGCTGTTCAAGAAATAAAGTGTTTTTGACAGGAATTGTGTTTTTGTGATTCTCTGATGTTAAGTGAGTTGTGTTAATTTTTCTGTGTGGGGGACTGCTGGTGTAATGTGTCATAATGTTTTGCCTACTTGTGCTTTGAAAGGGAGAAAATTTTTAAAAAACTTTATTTTGTGTTGTTCGTGTTTTATTCTTTGTTGTGCAGTTGGTTCCCATCATAGAGAACAATGGGGAGGCTGGCCAGCCATCTCTGTAGGTGGTGGGGGAATTTGAGGGAGGGTGTCTGTGGTTCAGGTGCTCTTTCTCAGGGACAACCTGGCACTCAGAAGTGTGCCCACCATTGTGGCACCCCTGGGCTGTGCAGAATTGCCCTGGGAAAGAGAGTTTAGAAGTTCCCAGCATAGGGAACAAAGGGAGAGGGCTGGCCAGCCTGTTCCTGGGGTTATGGGTGTGGGGCTACTGGGGGTGGATTTGGGTCTGTGAGGAGCTAATGTGGGAATATGGGTCTGTGTGGCAGCTGGGGGGGTATTGGGTATGTGTGGGGCCGTAGGGGGTGGACTTTGGGGGCTGAGAGCACCTACTTTGGGAGGCCATGAAATGTCCCCCCCCAAGTGGGAGCAGGCTGAGCCTTGGTGGGGGTGGGAGGAAAGGTGGGAGAAGGGCCCCTGAGGGTTGGGGGGCATTTTGCATGCAAAATGCCACCCCTGGCAAGACAAGCCTCCCCGAGCTGTAGGTTGTAGAGAAAAGGTCACCTACTTGGGGAGGCAATGAAATGCCCCCCCCCAAGTGGGAGAAGGCTGAGCCTTGGTGGGGGGTGGGAGGAAAGGTGGGAGAAGGACCCCTGAGGCTTGGGGGGCATTTTGCATGCAAAATGCCACCCCTGGCAAAGGAAGCCTGCCTCTTCATTTTTCCCCCATAGGAGATAATGGAGATCAGCAGCAGCAAGCACAAAGTAGGAGATTAGCAGCAGCAACCTAAAGCTATGCCGTTTTATAGCCGAGGATAGGGGGACCTGGTTTGGGTGGCCATAACATGGTCCCCCCAAAGTCCAACCGGTCTGAAACTTGGAGGGTTGTTAGAGGGGGGTTAGAGGAAGGCCCCCACCAATTCTGGCTTGATTCTGTGGGAAAATGCCTCCCCCAGGCTTCAGAGAAGCCTGGGGAGGTTTTTTCCCATTGAAAAGGCTTTCCCGAATCGCCATTCCCGAATCGCCATTCCCGAATCGGCTTGCCGATTCCGGGACAGCGATTCCCGAATCGGGAAAGCCGAACCACTGTGCCTTTGCACACCCCTAGTCATGTTCTTACACAAAATCTTTGATTTTCTTTTATTGACATAAAATCCTGCTAAATCTCCAAACTCTTTTATCTTAGACAACAATTTAGGCATATTTTGAATCGGATCTTCTACTATGACCATTACGTCATCTGCAAAGGCTCTTACTTTGTATGTAAATCCTTTGATCTTCATGCCTTTTATTTCGTCATCCTCTCGTATCTGCATTAACAAAATTTCCAAAACCATAACAAACAACAATAGAGACAATGGGCACTCTTGTATTGTACCTTTCTGTATTTCTAATCTCTTGTTAATTCATCATTTATCACAATTGCTGCACGTTGGTCTTTGTATATTGTTCTTACTGCTTGAATAAATCCTTTCCCCATTTGTAATTTCTCCTTTGTGGCGAGCATAAAATCCCAATTTAAATTGTCAAATGCCTTCTCAGCATCCACAAAAAAGAAACCAGCTTCTTTTTCACAATGTCTGTCATAATATTCTATTGCATTTAACACTGTCCTTAAATTGTCTTCAATCTGTCTGGCAAAAATCCTGCTTGTTCTTCTGCTATAAATTCGATCAACCACTCTTTCAGTGTATCTGCCAATATTTTAGCAAAAGTTTTGTAGTCATTGTTGAGTAAAGATATAGGTCGATAGTTCCTCACGTTAGCCAAGTCCTGCTCCTCTTTTGGAATCAGTGTTATATTTGCCTCGTTCCACGTTTCTGGTATGTCCTGTCCCTTTAATATTCCATCCATCACTATTTTCAAGAAAGGCCCCACTTCTTTAGCCATTACCTTATAAAATTTAGCCATTATCCCATCAGGTCCTGGTGCCTTCCCCAGCTTTCTCGATTGTATTGCCTCTGAAATCTCATTCTCAGTTATTTCTGCATTTAGTTTTTCTCTCAATTTTTCTGATATTACCGGTAAATTAATTTTATCCAAATATCGGTCAATAGCGTTCACATCCACCCTTTTACTCTGATATAATTTAGCATAAAACTTGTAAAACGCTCTACTTATAGCTGATTGGTCCATTAACATTTTGTCATTCTCCACAATCTTAGTTATCATTCTCTTTTCTCTTCTTTTTTTCAATCGCCAAGCTAAATATTTCCCCGGTTTGTTGGCCCCTTCAAATGTCTTTTGTTTTAACTTTTTTTAAAAAAAATTATTGGATGGATACATATATAATTACAACAATTCATCGTTAATTTCTACATTATAAAATATCTTAATTAACATCAATAAACTACCCTACATTTACCCACCCCCTCCCTGACCCCTTTATTCTGATTGACTTCCAGCAGCTTTTGACGTCCCCCTGGTCCTAATATCCCTCTTCCTTCTAATTCTTAACATATAACTCATTATACTTTCTATTAACTCTATTTAATAATTCTTACCCAATTGTCCATCTATAAGTAAAGACATTTACTATTCTTAACAACTCAAATGTTTTCAAAAGACCACAACTTCCCCCTTAAATCCCAATTTTTCTCTAAATAGTTTTTAAACTTCTCCCAGACCCCCAAAAAGTCATTTGGTTCTTCCTCCTTCAAACATCTCGTCAGCTTGTCCATTTCCACCATAGAAAGAACTTTCTGGATCCAGTCTTCCATTTTAGGTGTCTCTTCTTTCTTCCAATACTGTGCATAAATTATTCTGGCTGCTGTTACCATATAAAATATCATTGTTCTATCTTTACAATCATACTTCTCTAAATTCAAACATAGCAATAACATTTTTGGATTTTGATTGAACTTTTTCTGTAAAATCTCTGACATTATCTCTACAATTTTTGCCCAATAAGCCTTAGCTTTGTCACAAGTCCACCACATATGATAAAACGAACCCTCATGTTGTTTACATTTCCAGCACTTATCTGACATTTGATTATTACTAAACGCTAACTTTTTCGGAGTTAAATACCATCTATACATCATTTTGTATTGTCGAAGGCTTTCACGGCTGGAGAACGATGGTTGTTGTGGGTTTTCCGGGCTGTATTGCCGTGGTCTTGGCATTGTAGTTCCTGATGTTTCGCCAGCAGCTGCAGCTGGCATCTTCAGAGGTGTAGCCCCAAAAGACAGAGATCTCTGAAGATGCCAGCCACAGCTGCTGGCGAAACGTCAGGAACTACAATGCCAAGACCACGGCAATACAGCCCGGAAAACCCACAACAACCATTACACATCATTTTGTATATATTTTCTCTTGCTGCAGTGCATGCTCTGCTGGTACAATCCATACTGGTATTTCTTCACTTATATATTTCTTATATTTTGTCCAAACATTAAGGAGGCTCCGTCTCACATAGTGGTGCTGAAACATTGAGTCTACTTTAGCCTTATTATACCATAGGTAAGCATGCCATCCGTAGACTTTATTATGTCCTTCTAGTGCTAAAGTTTTATGATTCTTCAAAACTACCCAGTCTCTAAGCCACGTGAAACACACTGCATCATGATATAGTTGTAAATTTGGTAACTGCATACTGCTTCTTTCCCTTGAATCTTGAAGCACTTTCATTTTAACTCTAGGTTTCTTTCCAGCCCAGACAAATTCTGATATCTTTCTTTGCCACTTGTCAAATTGCTTTTTGTCTTTTACTATTGGAATAGTTTGTAGTAAAAACATCATTCTCGGCAATACATTCATTTTAATTACCGCTATACGTCCCATCCATGACAGACTCAGTTTATTCCATTTCAACATGTCCTTTTCTATTTGTTGCCATAGCTTTTCATAGTTGTTTTTAAACAAGTCTATGTTTTTAGATGTTATCTCAATACCCAGGTACTTTGTTTTTGGAACTGCCTCACAACCTGTTTCTTCGATCAACTGTTGTTGGTTCTTTTTTGTCATGTTTTTGCAAATTAATTTGGATTTACTGTTGTTTAAGTAGAAACCCGCTAGTTCTCCAAACTCCTTTATTTTTTCTAACAACTTGGGCATAGTTTGCAATGGGTCTTCCACAATAAACATAACATCGTCTGCAAATGCCCTTAAATTATATGAAAAGCCCTTTGTTCATTGGTCTCTGATTTCTTTATCTTCCCTTATTTGTCTCAGTAATACCTCCAATGTCTTAACAAATAACAATGGTGAGAGCGGACAGCCTTGTCTCATACCTTTCCTTGCTCTCTGATCATTATAAATCGCTGTTACCGCTTGTACAAAGTTTTGTCCCATGTCCATCTTCTCCATCATTACTAACACAAACTGCCAGTTCAAATTGTCAAAGGCCTTTTCCATGTCTACAAAAAACAAAGCTACTTCTTTTTCTGGATGTTTATCGTAGTATTCTATCGCATCTAGTACCATCCTTAAATTGTCCTTTATTTGTCTGTTTAGCAAAACACCCGCTTGTTCCTCATCTACATATTGTATTAGCCATGTTTTAAACCTTCCTGCTAGAATTTTTGCAAATATTTTGTAATCATTATTTAACAGGGAAATTGGCCTATAGTTCTTTACGTTCTCCAAATCTTGTTGTTCTTTAGGTATCAATGAAATAGAAGCTTCTTTCCATGTATTAGGTATCTCCTTTCCCTTCAAAATTCGATTCATTACTTTCTGTAACATCTTCACTAAGTCAAATTTCAATTTTTTGTACAACTTGGCCGTTATACCATCAGGACCTGGTGCTTTACCTTGTTTCATTGTTTCAATCGCTTTTACAATTTCCTCTTCTGTTATCTCTGCATTTAATTTCTCCTTTATGTCTATGGGCACCTTCGGTAAATTCACCAGCTGCAAATATCGATCCACTTCCATCCCATCCACCTTCTTTTCTTGATATAATTTAGCATAATATTTATAGAAAGCTCTTTCTATTTGTTGTTGTTGAGTCAGTTCCTTCCCATCATCTGTTATCTTGTTTATAATCTTCTTCTCCCTTCTCTTCTTCAATTGGCACGCCAAATATTTCCCTGGTTTATTGGCTCCTTCAAATGTTTTCTGTTTTAATATTTTCAACTTCCATTCCAACTCTTTATTTTCCATGGCTCTCACTTGTTCTTGTAATATTTTAACTTCTTGCTGTAATTTCTTTTTCCCTGGCTTCTTTTTCAAAGTTTTTTCCTTTTCCTTTAAGTTCTCATATATCTCTTCTAATTTTTTTTCTTTTTCTTCTTATCTCTTGCATTTAAGTCCATAAGTAAACCTCTAATTACCGCTTTATATGCATCCCAAACTTCGCTGGTTCGAACTTGTTGATTTAAATTGCTGTGAATATAGTGATAGGTTTCTTTTTGCAAAAACTCTACGTTTTCTTGTATTTGCAAAAGATCCTCATTTAATCTCCATTTCCATTTTTTCCTCCCTGTTGCTGCTGTCCATAATAAAGGACTGTGATCTTGTTCTTGGCAAGATATCAATGTCTTTAGTCCAAATTAATATATCTTTAGTTGCCCAAATCATATCAATCCTTGAAAAGGACTGGTGTCTTGGTGAAAAGTACGTATAATCTCTTACCTTCTCATTTCAACTCCTCCAAATATCCTCTAGGCTTTCTTGTTTAATCAATTCAAAAAAGGATTTCGGCAGTTTCCCTGACTTAATTTTAGTCTGATCAGATTTCCTGTCCAATTTCAAGTCCACTACAGCATTAAAATCCCCAATCAGTAACATCTGGTCATATGCATGTTGATCCAATCTTGCAATAATTTCTTTAAAAAACTCTTCTTTCATCCCATTTGGAGCATATATTCCCAATATCAATGTCTTTTTGGCATTAAACATAAATTCCACCATTACATATCTCCCATTCACATCTTTGTCCACCAATTTAGGTTGAAGTTGCTCTTTGATATATATCACAACTCCTCTTTTCTTTTGTTTGGCTGCCGCATAATACTCTTGCCCCAATTTCCGATTTTTCAAATGTTTAACATCTTGGACTTTAATATGGGTTTCCTGAAGACAAATTATATTACAATTTTGTTTTTCTAGCCAATGAAAAACATTTTTACATTTCTGGGGAGAATTAAATCCATTTATATTCCATGAAATCAATTTATATTCCATATTCATTTTCTGCTGATTTTTGGCAAGTCTCTGTCATTTTCCAACAAGAACAAATCCATATCCTGGCACGTCTTAATCACAACTCTCACATCTTTGAATTCAAAACTTAACCCTTCAGGCAACTCCCATCTATATCTTATATTCTTTAATCTGAGTCTTTGTGTTAGCTCTTGATATTTCTTTCTTGCCTGTAGAATCTTCTTTGGGATTTCTTTCATGATCCTCACTTTATTTCCATCTACTGTCAAAGGTTTTTCATAGTGCTTCTTGAGTATTTCTTCCTTCAGCCTCTTAGTTACCAGCTGGACAATCATGTCTCTAGGCAAACTCTTTTGCTGGTCATAAAATGAATTGACTCTATATACCAAATCCACACTACTCAAAATTTCCTCTGGTTGTTTCTCCAAGTATTCTGACAGAATCTCTACAATTTGTTCTTGGGGGGTCTGCTCCTTTTGTTCCGGAATTCCTCTAATCCTCAGTCGCTTATCCGAAATTTTACATTCCATCATTATCATTCTCTCCTTCGATTCCCGATTTTCAGCCTTTAAGTTACATGCGAGGTCATCTGTACTCTTCTCCATCTCTTCCACCTTCTTATTGGTAGTCTGCAGCTCCATTTTAATAGCCTCTATATTTTTCGCCATTCCAGCTATTTCTTTACCTATAGAGTCTTTTATGTCTTTAAGTAAAGCTCGCTGTGATTTTTGAATTGCATCATTTATTTCTTTATTCCCCTCCATAACTTTCTTCTCTAATGTCTCAATCGCAGCTTCTATATTCACCTGCCACTCCTTGTCTGCTTTTTTTCATTGTTGGGCTTTGCTTTGTCCCTGGGCTGGGTCTAGACCCCCCCCCAGGTATCTGCTCTTTTCCTGAGGTCCGTTTTCAGTCTACTTACTCTAGTCAGCTTACTTGCTTTCTTCTCCAGAGCGCTGTCTGCTTCTGTCCCACTCAATTTCAAAAGCTGTGCGTCTCAATTAGAACACTCCGTCTAAAATGTTGGGCGCAATTTCTCTATGATGAAGGCATCGCCCTTTCCCACAATCAAGATGGCCTACTTCCGCTTTTATTCCACCCTCTTCTCGTTCAGCTGATCTCACAGTCCTCGTTGTTTTGCTTCTGGTCTTCTTCCTCTTCTCTTCTCCACGCTACTCCTCCCTGCCTCTCTGCACAATTAAGTCCTCCCCGACTCCGCTATCCTCTCGTGATAGTATAGACGTTGTTTCTCACACTCTGCTCATTTTATCTCCCAGTCCGAAACCACAGGTATGTCAACAATATTCTTCTTTGTTAATTTACGCCTTCGTTTTTGTTCTGAACTGTCCCAAATTCTCCAATTTAACTCGCACTCTTCCGAATCATTTATTTATGCTTTAAAGTCCAAAATTAATTTTGGTCTTCTATCTCTATCCCTCCGGTCCATGCAGATAAAAATCTTTACCTTCCATTGGCTTTTTATGGGGATCAATCGCTGCTCCTTGTTCAAAAATTCCCTCTAAGCTGTTACGGAGCTTGGCCGTGACGGACTTATGCCAGATTAGTGACTCCGAGCGTCTGCAGAGATCTTTGCTCGTCCTTCTCCGAGGGGACCTCAAGGCTGGGGGTGAATCCTTGATTCAGAACCCCCCCTCAGCCAAGATCTCACACTCTCAGGACTACGTAGCTTACTTGCCCTGCTTCTGCCTGAAGCGGGTGGCTGCGGGTGGTCGTTCACCTTGCTAGCCTTGAAAACAGTCGCTCGAATAGCCCAGCTCCCTAGGCTAATTCAGTCCGCCATCAGACCCAACCGGATGTCCTTTGTTTTAACTTTTTCAATTCCCACTCCAATTCATTATTCTCCATAACTCTTATTTGTTCTTGTAACATACGTATCTCTTGATGTAATTTCTTTTCCCCTAGTCTTTTCTTTAATTGCATCTCTTTAACTTTAATTTTTTCCTGAATTTCTTTCCATTTTTCCTCTTTTCTTTTCTTGTCTCTTGCATTTAAGTCCATTAAGATGCCTCTCATAACAGCTTTATAAGTATCCCATACCTTATGCATTGGCACCGATTTGTCTAAGTTGTATTGTATAAAAAATCTGGTTTCTTTCTGTAACATATCTAGGTTGCTTTGGTGTTATAATAGGTCTTCATTAATTCTCCATCTATACTTTTTCACACATTTTCCAAATTTCCACATGATTGGGTTGTGATCTGAGCTCACTTTAGGCATTATTTCAACATCCTTAGTCCATATTAAGTCCTTTGAAGCCCAGATCATGTCGATTCTCCATAAAGATGAGTGTCTCGCAGAATAAAAAGTATATTGCTTAGTCTTAGGATTACTTCTTCTCCAAACATCTTCTAAATTCTCCTGATTTTGTATTTCAAAGAACAATTTTGGTAGTAGTCCCCTTTTCTTTTATATTCCCTTCATTTTTTTGTATGCTTGCAAATTTGCCACTCCATTAAAATCACCCACCAAAATTATTTAAGCATATGTCACTTGATCTAGTTGATTCATCAATTCTTTAAAAAAATTATCCTTCACTCCATTTGGTGCATAAATTCCCACTATCAAAATTTTTTGCGAATTCCAAATAAATTCCACCGCCACATATCTGCCTTCCAAATCATTAAATTTCATTTTAGGTTGTAACTCTTCTTTAATATACAAAACAACTCCTCTTTTCTTTTGTTTAGTTGCAGTCACAAATTCTCTACCCAATTTGCTATATTTTAAATATTTTAGATCTTGTTTTTTAACATGGGTCTCTTGTAAACAAATTACACTGCATTGTTGTTTAGATAGCCAATGAAAAATAGCCTTGGTTTGGAAGGTGAATTTAGTCCATTTACATTCCAAGATATTACTTTACACTCCATAATTATATTCTGGGTCTCTTAGGTAAGTCTTTTTCATTGTCAAGAAAGAACATCTCCATCTCATGTCGTGATCTGATGGTTCTTTTAGTTGATTTGAATTCAAAGCTCAAACCCTCTGGTATCTCCCATCTGTATCTTATATTTAGCTCCTTCAGGATCTGGGTAAGTTCTTTATATTTTTTCCTTTCCATCAAAATTCTCTTGGGTAGCTCTTTCATTATTCTCACCTTTTCCCCCTCGATTACTAGTGGATTTTGGAAATGTCTGCTAACAATTTCTTCTTTCATTCTTTTTGTAATAAACTGTACAATCATATCCCTAGGCAAATTTTTTTGAGCTGCATATCTTGAATTAATTCTATACGCCACATCCAAGTTACTTGTAATCTCCTCCAATGTTTTATTCAGAAATCCTGTTAAAATCTCCAAAATCTGTTCATGGGCAGTTTTTCCTTCCTCCTCCGCGACTCCCCTAAATCTGAGTTGCCTATCCATGTATTTGCACTCCATCACAGCCATTCTGTCGCTTAACACTGAGGTTTCCACTTTGAGAGAGGTAGCTAATTTTTCTGTCTTTTCTTCAACTTCTTTAACTTTTTGCTGCGTCGTTTGCAGTTCCTTCTTAACATCCTCTATATTCTTTGCCAGTTCAGCCACTTCAGATTTAATTGTTTCCTTAAGATCTTTCAGCATCTCTTGCATGGTGTCTTTTAACTCTTTATTACCTTCCACCATCTTTTTGTCCAAATTATCAAATGCCAATTGCCAGTCCTTTTTCGACATCGTGGGGCTTGATTTAGTCCGCTCCCACGAGTCTGCTCTCTTCCTCAAATCCGTGATTTAAACGTTTTATTTCCACTATCTTAATCCGCTAAAGTCAAATTGTTTTTTCTGTAATTGGCACTTTATGTCATCCAAAATGTCGGACGTCTTTTCTCTATGGCTTTAAAGTTGAAGTCTTGCCCTTTCCCTTCTTCAAAATGGAGTACTTCCTTTTACACTGAAGTCATGCCCTTTCCCTCTTCCAAAATGGCGCTCTTCTACTTCCTTCTTCCCTCAGTGGTCCCGCTGTCACCTCCACTTGATGGTTTCTGATGCACTTCCTGTTCCTTCTCCCATCCCACAGCTACCTTCTTGTGATGCTTCCTCCTTTCCCACAGTTCGTTATCTCTCCAAACCGCAAGTATATATACAATAGTCTCTTTTCTTCTCTAACAGCTTTAAAAAAAATTATTTTCGCATAAATTTCTTTCCGGAGTGCGCTTAATTAGTTCTTTACTCAATTTCAAAGTCCAATTTCCGCTTTTACTTTATTTTTCCAGTCCAAATCTAGCATCATAGAATAGATATCGATCTTTACCTTTTCCGCTTTTTCCTGGGTTGTAATCGCTGTTTCTGCTGTTCAAATTAGTCCATTTATGTTACTGAAGCTTGGGTATGGAGGTCCTATGCCAATTTAATTACCCCAAAGCTGCTGCAGAGGTTCCAGCCACCCTTCTTAGAGCGGGACCTCAAGGCTGGGTGGGAGTGCTTTATTCAGAACCCCCCCTCAGCCGAGATCTACTCACTCTCAGGGTCTCAAGCATTCTAGCCTGCTCTCCGCCTGAAAGCAGGGGGCCGCGGGCGGTCTTGCACCCCACCAGCCCGGACAAACAGCAACTTGGACAGCCCAGCTCCCTGAGCTGCTTCAGACCTCCATGATCCCCAACTGGAAGTAGACACATATCACCTTTTGAGAGGCTGAAATATGTGAGGACCAGTTATATTGGAGGGCTTTATATACTCTCAGCACTGATTGTTTACAAAATAATGGCTATTAGTTTACTGAATGAAAGATCAAAAGGTTAGTATAAACACCCTGTCAAAATGATGCAGAATGACACAAAATGAGGCATTTCCCAGAATACATGATATCTGACAAATGAATTATATAAACATTTGAGACATGTTTCTGTTATTCTCCTGGGAAGGAATGCATTCAAGGTTAAAATCTTAATTATCTTAACCAAAACAAGAAAATTTTTATACTTTGCTCAGTGACCCTTCTCACCTATCCAAGACCTATCTAACCTGCAGGTTATCTTGGAAGGAAGAATTCTGATACTAGAGCAAGTCTAGCTTACATGTCTGTGTGCTTTGTGTGATCTCAGCTTGGATGTATGCTCACAGCAATATTTTATAGAAAGGAGTCTAAAAATCCTTTAACAGCTACCATGGGTCATATTGAAGGGGTCAAGGGGCAAACATCCTCTATGACACCAGCAGGCTGCCCTTGGATGGTGCCCCCTGCAGTCTCCAATTCCACCAGAGCTCAAATTCATCCACTATCTGCCAGCATTTTTGAGTGGCATAGAGACACCAGAGGAAGCACCACACCAGGCAGTACTGTTAGCAGTACAGTTAGCAATCAGACCCCCTCCCCCCTAAAAGGACACTTTATGGATATGGAATATCACAAACCCCTGCAATAAGTCCTAGTTACTGTCTGGCCCCAGGCAGAGAGGATGCCAGCCAGCTTGGAGACTGGAAAGTTATCAAGCTGTGAGTCATAGGGGGAATGACTGACAGGCAACCCTCATGCCTGGGAGAGCAGCAGAGATAATGAGACTTCCTGAATCTCCCCACCTAATCTCATTAACACTTTCCTCCACCTTTTCTCTCCCACTCACCTAGTCAGGCTATTCAGTACACCTGATAGACTTCCTGCCTGATACTTATCAAACAATATTTTACCTATTTTTACTTATTTCTACCTATAGACTATCCCAGATAGTCACATCAGACCATTTCCAAGTTGCTGTCTACCTCCTGACAAGCCATTAAAGCCATGGTTTTGGGAGCAAGACATCAGCATTTCTCCAGGGTACATTTTGCCCTATAACTAGTCTGCCCAGCCATGCGCTTAGTGTGTGTATGTCTTGTTACCTGCTCATGCACCCCCACTCCATTTGGACTTCTCTCTGTGAAATGCTGGTCATTTTGCTGCTCCTCCCAAACCTTCTCCTCCTCTTCAAGTCTGGTAATTATTTCCCTTCCTCCAAAACTGCTTTCCCATTTCCTCAGTGTTTTCTTAATTAGCTCTGTGTGTATGCTGTGTGTTTATTTTGTGTGTCTGCATTCTTGTCCCTCTGTTCATAAAGAAACCTTTCTGGTAGAACATCTGCCTGTTTATTTGAGAGTTCTCAAATGAAACTATCCTGGTATACATAAGTGGAGATACCTAGTTACACCCTCTCGCTGCATCTCTTTAATGCTAAGTCCCCCAACTCACAAGGAGACTCCCCCCATTAGGGTAACAGTACTGGGAACACATTAGAACCCTTCTGCTCCCTGACCACATCTACCTGCACCAGTTCCACTTGAACAGGACAGCCATCCAAATCCTATGCAAGACTCTCAGGCCAGTGCTCTTCCCCCACAGGGCCATATCTGTCCTGTATAAGGTACTGCTGTCCCTCTAATTTCTAGCCACCAGCTCCTTCCAAGGAGTCACAGCAAATGTCCTGGAGGTGTCCCAGTCATCAGTGAGCTGGTGCCTCCACAGCTTCCTGGATGCCATGCTGGGGCACATACAGCAGTACATATGCTTTGCCATGGATGAGGCCAAGTTGCCACTCATCTAGGCTAGGTTTACCTCATATGTGGGTTTCCCAAACATCATGGGGACTATGGACTGCACACACATCACCATCATTGCCCTCTGGGAGATGCTCTTGGTTTACTGCAAGTGTCAGTGCTTCCACAGCCCAAGTACTCAGGCCACCTGCTGCTACCAGGGTATCCTTGTGGACCTTGTGGCCAGTTTCCTGGGCAGTGTGTGTGATGCACAGATCTTCACTATGTTTGGCCTCAGCTGCCTGTTAGTTGCATTGTTAGCAATCAACTTTGACCCTCACATAAATAGGGAAGCTTATAAATATGGCTGTATCATAAGGCCCTCTCCTCAGGCCTTACAAACATAGAAAGGGTGCCTGGCAAGGTAGGAGACAACTGTCAATCCACAGCCGGGAGTTGGAAAAAGTCATAGGCAAGACTGGCTATCAGCCTCATACCCCCAGAGATGTGCAAAGTTGTAAAACAAAAGAGTTGCTGAATTAATCTCCATATGCTGCCAATCTTCCCTTATTCACTCTCCCAATTTTGGCTATTCAGGGACCTGATAAGTGGCACCTGTCCAGCCATCATAGGTCATCTGGCATCTGGGTACATTTCACACTATAATTACATTGCTCTCGGACAGAGCTGTGTGTATGGATCCTACACCCACCCTAAGATGTATGTCTGAGCCTCTCTTCATGCCATGATGCGCTGATCACTCAAAGCTGCTATCTTTAGGACATCACCTATCATCTAGACTGGTAAATATCACCTGACCCTGCACTCCTCTCCATTTTCTTCCTTGTTTTCTAGTTAGCTCTGTGTGTATGTTGTGTGCAATTTCCTGTGTGTTTTCTTTTGCTACCCTCTTTAATAAAAAACCATTCCTGTTGAACATCCACCTGTTTTTAAGAGCTGTCTAGAGGAACAATCCTTGTATACACTTATGGAGAAATCTTGCTTAGTTTTCCCTCTCTTGCTGCTTCTCCTTGTATGCTAATTCCCCCAACTCACAAAGAGACCACGTATTTGGGTAACATCATGGCTGGAGGGCAAGGGCTGGCTTCTGGGTCAATTGCCCTTCTGGGATGGGGGGGATAAGGGTGTGGACTCTAATGCTTGTTGTTTCTTCCTCCACTGCTGACTAAGCAGGCCATCTCCTCTCCTACCTGCTTGCACTGTATCTCACAGATATGACATGTAGACCTAGCTGCCTACACCCAAGCTCACTGGTAGACACACAGGGCCATTGAGTGGGATTTTAGCCAGCTGAAGATGTACTTTCATTACCTCCACCTCACAGCCAGCTGCAGGGACATGCAGCTACTCACAAAGTTGTTCTCCTTCTATGCTATGCTCCACAATATGGCCATCCACCTACAGCTCCCACTTCACTGGATGGGGGAGGTGTTGGAGGCTCCCTGATCCAGGGACCTGAGTGATGTGCCACCAGAGGCTGGGTGTCAGGACACAACTGGACACAAGTCGATATGAGAATATGTGGCATCTGGGCCTCTGAAACACCTTGGCCTCCAAGGTGTTTGGCATGCATGAAGCTAAGGACTGTTCTTATGGCTCCGTTCCCCTTGTTGCTATCTTCCCCTCCTGTTGGTGCCTCTGTCTCCCATCCCAGTTGACATTCTCCTACTGCTCCTGTCTGTATCCCTGTGTGAAGGTGAATAGTCTATGTTGGTCGTCACAGAAATTATTAATCTTGGCATGTGCATGTGTGAGACTGCTAGCATATAGAAAGGGGCCCACACTGACACCCTGGGCAGTCAGAGGGCCTACGTAGGGAGTCTCAGTGTCCACAGACAGGTGCTATCAGATGGAACAGCACTAGGATTGGTTTTAATGTACATTTTATTGTAAATTTTAACCGGATGTCATCCTCTCTGAGCCCATTCGCAGGGAGTGTGGATTATAAATTTAATAAATCAAATCAATCAAATTATGGCCAGGGCTCCAGCCTTAGTCCTCACATGGGGAGATGCAGCAGGCAGGCGACAGCCCCAGAGTGGATGTGCCAGCCCTGCATATTGTGGAGCTTATGTTTTCAGTGGGCCTGTGAGACAGAGATGTTCCACCAGGCGTACGGTTGAGGCCAACCTAAGGTTTCCTTGGAAATGCCTCCCAACTGGTCTCCTGCTGGGGGGTGGGGCTATAATTCCCTGCCCCTTATGCTAAGTTGCAGTTAATATCATCAGTTGTACCCCCTCCTTGGTTATGTGTGCTGGGAAGAGAGGATGAGGCTGCCATCTTGGGTTTCATTCTTCATACTATTGTTTGATTTCAAAGTATTTAAATGTATTTATATGTTTTATCTTTGTATTACTACACTGCTGTAACCTGCCGTGAGCCCACTTGTGGGGAGGGCGGGCTATAAACCAAATAACAGCAACAGCAACAATAAAGGGGGATGGGCCAACCATTTGGCCAACATGCTGTTCCAACAAATATCCCTGCTTTCCCTCACCATAGGCAGCTGTTTCAGGAACTCCCCAGGAGTACACTCAGTTACATGACATGGATATGGTGCCATAAGGGGTGGCTTAGGATGCCCCCATATGCACACACTGCTGGCCTTGGCCATGTGGTTAAGCATTGTGGGTGCAGTGCCCAGCCCTGTATGATGGGAGTGGGGAAGGCAGCTGGGGACTCCTAGGCTGGGGCAGCTGGGTCCCTGCCCCTGCTTACCAGTGCAAAGTTGTCAGGGCTTGCCGCGGCTGCCGCTGGGTGTGGCACTGGGCGGTCTGCTCCTGATGTCACAGGGGGGCCAGAGACTCTGCAGGACCCTGCTCTGTGGAAGGAGGGGCGGTATACCTCACCCAGACTCCCTCTCAGTCCACTCGCTGGCCTGCTCAACCTGGCCTGCTTACCCTCTGTGTCCTCCATCTCCTCCTTCCAGAACTCTCCTCCAAGCCTCCACCCTTGCATCCTACTGCTCTCATTCCACATCATCACTCCTCACTCACACCCACCACCTCAGAGCTCTTCCCAGCCACCCTTTATAGGGCTTCCTATCTCCACCCCGCCCTCCTTCCAGGCTTGTTCCCTCTCCTGACCGGGCCCAGCTGTGCGTTCCCCCAGGTGTTTCCCTCCAACCACTAATCCCTTCTGGGCTCCTTTGCCTAGCTGGCAGGGTGGGGTTGAGTGTGAGCCATCCCCAGCTGAGGGCTCCTTGGCCTTGCTCACGAGGGGCTGCCCCAGCCAGCCTCTGAGCTACTGAGCTTGCCTGGCCTTGCTCACGAGGAGCTGCTTTAGCCAGCTTCCGTGCTGCCTGCTTGGCAATGCTGGGCGGGGCTACCCATCTCCTCTTGCAGAATGCCTGTGGCAGCCCCCCCTGTAGAGGCTTGGCTTCTAGCAACTCCTGAGCCAGGCTGCTGTCTTCTAGCCCTGGCATGGCCATGGGCTGTCTCAAGCTGCTGCAGCAGGGGTAGCTGGCTGGGCTGCCGGGATCAGCCACAGCTGCACCCTGTTGGCTGGCTACTGGGCTTCTCTGGCTGAGCTGATTAGGGAAGGTGGGCCCAGCTGCGGCCCCTTGGCTGGCTGCCCAGCTCTTCCCACAGAGTGCCCTCAGCAGCTCTACCCGGAGGGGCTGGCTTCTGAGCACCTCCTGAGTCAGGTTGCCATCTTCAAGCTGGGGTGGATGCTGGGGCATGGCTCTGAGTTGCTGTGGCTGCTTCTCCCCCTTTGCAGGTAAGGGCCCTGCTTGGGCTGCTGCTGGGTCCCAATTCTTCCTGCCTCTGCCCTCTCCCTTTGGTGTAGGCAGGTTCTGGCCCTGACTGCTGGCTGAGGTGGCAGGACTGCTGTCTCCTGGCTGCCTCCCCCTGCTTCCTCTTGTTGAGGCCGGGGGCTGTGCCTCAGACCCCGGACAAAAGTCACCTCTTAGAGTTAAGCTTCCAGGGATGGAGTACCTGTTAGGGATCTGCAATGATACATGCTAGCCACACAGTATGCACTTTGCTGTCCCCCTTGGGTGTTAGTGTGAAGTGCTCTCTCAGTGGTACTAAGTACTCACTCTCTGCTTTTGCTGCCACAACAGAGTGTCCTGTGCTGTGCATCCTACTTTCTGAGCTAAGGGGCATCCCTGCTGAGGTTTGGGTAGTATGGGGGGAGCACTGGTTGCCAAGGAAGAGGATTGTCCATTGCTGGGGATGATAGTGATGGGCTGTGACTGTAGTTGGCATCCTGTGTTCCTCTGGAGCTTTGGGCCAGGGCCATACCTGTGAGGGGGCACTTGGTTTTTCTTGGTGCATGGACTCCTATGGTTTTCACTGGTGTAACTTTCCTCTAGTGTTGGGGGGGGGTGTTCCAGACTGGAGCAGCTTAGGTAGCCAAATATTTTATTTTATTTATAGCCCGCCTTTTTACTAAGACTCAAGGCAGATGACACAGTGTGAATCAGTACAATCAATTTCAAAGACATTTCAATGAACTACATAGTAGGATATATAAATGCAAATTTGCAAAGATATGAAACCTAGTTGAGTCTCAGCGAGAGAGGCGGATTGTAAGTAATGTAAATAAATAAAATGCAGATTGCTCTGGCCTTGATAGTCAAGACAAGCCCAATCTTATCAGATCTCAGAAGCTAAGCAGGGTTGGCCTGCCCAGGAATGTGGTAGGTTCTCTCTCATTGGCAGTCTTTAAGGAGCAGCTGGATGAATACTTGTTAAGGATGCTTTAGGCTGTTCCTGAATCAGGCAGGATGTTGGACAATGGTCTTTAAGACTCTTCCAGCTCTATGACTCTATGGCCTTGGTTAGTAATTGGATGGGAGACTGCCAATAAAGATGAGAGTTGAAAACTACAGACCCTGAGAAAAACGTTTTAGAAATAGTTCAGCTAAATTAAGGTCAAACAATTACATTTGTAGAGAGATATGTTGTGAAAAACACTTTAAAGTAAAGCTGAGAATTAATATTCAAAAATCTTTAAAAAATATTTTTTCAGGCATTGGAGCAAAGCAAAACAGTCAACTTTTTGCTCTTCTTTCGGAAGTGCTGTTCAGTGTGCTATAAAAGCATACACCACAATCACACTAATGATTTTGCCTCTGAAAATGCAAAACTGCAAAGATGTCAAAACACTTTTATGTGGTTGTTTGTTTAATTAAGTGTTATCTATTCATAGGCTTCTCTCAATTAATGGTCTGCCTTGGTTGGAGGGGGGTACAAATAAATCTGAGCAAAAGCTATTCAAATGAGAGCACAGCATTCAATGCTCTCATACTGCTTGGTAGTACAAGGAAAAAATGTCACATTGTTTCCTTGCTTCTTGTGTGGCATTTCGTGGCACTGATGCTACGCCTGCCAATGAACTGTAACTGATTTACAAAGAAATTACTGCTCTAATATAGAGAGTGAGTGTGTGAAGCACTCATGCCTGACTTTCCCCTAAGGTACTGAAGACTGCTGAGCACTCCACCATAAAAAGTCCTATGATTATAAGAAGTATCCAATTCTCTCAGCATCCTCTGAAAAAATAAATCTCTGTTGAAAGCTTCCTACATCTTTTCTTCACATAGGTGAGTAAAATTGGAAAGGTAGTCAGAATCATTGTTACCAATGACAGGCATGTTTGATCAAATGCCAAGACAGCTATGGTTTTGTAGACTTTCGTTTGGAACCTGCAGGGCCAGATGTAGGGTTGCCGGGGCCCAGGGCAACCCAAGTCCGGCCTCTACCCTGGCACGCATGCAGCACGTGCGCCCTTGGCGCTGCGTGATGACGTCACTTCCATGACGTCATCATGCAGGGGAGAACAGAGAGAGAGAGAAAGAGAACAGAGAGAGGAGAAGCACAGCCCATCCTGGCGCACAGTGCGCCGTGGAGCTGGTGGCAGCAGCATGGGTGGCTGAGTGGAGGGCTGGGAGGCTACCTGCGCTATTTGTCTGCCCCACTGCGCTATTCGCCTGCCCCATTGGGGGGGCAGGCAAATGGCACATGCGGCCTCCCTGCCTTCCGTGCAGCTGCCCGTGCTGCCACCGCCAGCTCCTACGCACTCCCGGTGGCTGGCAGCTGTGCCTGGTGCCCCCTCTTTGGCAGTGCTGGGGGAAGACTACCCCCTCAGACCCCCCCCCCCATCAATCCAGCCCTGGGAACCTGTACTGGGTCAGCAAGATTGTTCATTTTCAGAATGCTCTTTCAGTGATCCCATATCTCTGCAATGCTTTTGGAGAGAAGAAGAAAGATGAAGTTTATTAAACATCAAAAAAAACTGTATTGTCGAAGGCTTTCACGGCCGGAGAACGATGGTTGTTGTGGGTTTTCCGGGCTGTATTGCCGTGGTCTTGGCATTGTAGTTCCTGGCGTTTCGCCAGCAGCTGTGGCTGGCATCCTCAGAGGTGTAGCACCAAAAGACAGAGATCTCTCAGTGTCACAGTGTGGAAAAGATGTAGGTCATTTGTATCTACTCAGGAGGGGTGGGGTTGAACTGAGTCATCCTGTAAGAGTTTCCCAGGGTGTGGAATGCTAATGGCGGGAGGCTTCACTGTATCCTGAGGAGGTTCTTTTGCATATGGATTGGTACTTGATGTGCTAATCTTCTCTGCAGGGCTATTGTCGGGGATAGAATGTTTTGTTAGCCTGGTGTTTTTCAGAACTGGAAACCATGCTCTCTGTTCATTCTTAAGGTTTCTTCTTTCCTGTTGAAGTTTTGCTTATGCTTGTGAATTTCAATGGCTTCCCTGTGCAGTCTGACAAAGTAGTTGGAAGTGTTGTCCAGTATTTTCATGTCCTGGAATAAGATACTGTGCCCTGTTTGCGTTAGGCTATGTTCAGCCACTGCTGATTTTTCAGGTTGTCCAAGTCTGCAGTGTCTTTCATGTTCTTTTATTCTTGTCTGGATGCTATGCTTTGTGGTCCCGATGTAAACTTGTCCACAGCTGCAGGGTATACGGTATACTCCTGCAGAGGTGAGGGGGTCTCTACTGTCTTTTGCTGATCGTAGCATCTGTTGTATTTTTCAGGTGGGTCTGAATACTGCTAGCAGCTGTGGCCTAACGCAAACAGGGCAGGAACTACAATGCCAGGAACTACAATGCCAAGACCACGGCAATACAGCCCGGA
The DNA here is from genome assembly GCF_028583425.1 of Eublepharis macularius. Lineage (NCBI taxonomy): Eukaryota > Metazoa > Chordata > Lepidosauria > Squamata > Eublepharidae > Eublepharis > Eublepharis macularius. The sequence continues at coordinate 75,333,956 of NC_072797.1, forward strand.
AAACAACCATCAAAAAAACTGCCTCAGAATTACATACTACCTAATGTTTTTGATCAGCAGATCTAGGCAGACTTCAGGTAAATACTTAATTCTGAAGACTGTTCCTTCAATAACACAGAGAGTTAAATAATTGTTAGCAGAGTGCAAATAAAGTGCAAAGAAGTCACACTGTGCTGATTAAAGAGGCTACAAGTTTATTTAGGAATTACATACTTGAGAGTAAAGAGGAGAGCTAGAAATAGAGGGTCTGACTCACTACATATTGGAGAGAGGGAGACAGCAGAGAGGAGAAGCAGGATATTGCCCTGTTTAGCCCAATAGGAGACAAGACAAGGAAATGATCCCTCAGGAAACAAGAGAGATGCTACCCTCACTGTCTTAACTAAGTGATCCTTGCTGCCCTCTGTATAGAAGGTTCTTCTTCCCTTCTTCCTTCTTTGTTGCTGCTGCTGTACACCAGACATGGCAATTTCCAACACCCCTTCTCAATGTCTAGTGTACAAAGTCTACAAAATTCAGCCTTTCATGTAGACTTTGAAACTTCTTTTTGGTAAGTGGCTTGGTGAGAACGTCTACAATCATTTCTTCTGTAGGACAGTACTGTAGCTCAACAAGCCCTTCTTCCTGCATGTGTCTTACGATATGACTCTTTATGTCGATATGTTTGGTTCTTGATCCATTTCTTTCCGTCTTTGCAAGTTTTATGCATGATTGACTATCTTCAAAAAGTTGTATGGGTTTGGGGACTTCCGGTTTGGGGTAATGGCGAGACCGATGTGATTCAGAGCTCCGGATCATCCAAGGTGCTGTTTTTCTGGCTGGTGGGGCACTCAGATCGCCCACAGCCTCCTGATTTCAGCTAGAAATCAGGCTGGAACACTTTTAGCCCTGAGAGTGAAGGGTCTCAGTGGGTGGGAGGCTCTGAATAAAGGGCTTTCCTCCCAAGCCTTGAGATCTTCCTCGGAGAAGGGCGGCTAAAATCTCTGCAGCAGCTTTTGGAGTCAAGAAATTGACATAGGCTTGTTGTTTCTCAAGCCTTGGGAATGGAATTGAACAGAATTGGACATCTGAAGCAGCGAGTACAACCCAAGAAGTTTGTGCTAAGTTAAGATTACTATCTCCCCCAATGGACTGTTTTACTGAACAAAGACCGAGTTTTTAAAAGAATGAAAGACTGAGATACTAAGCTGAAAAAGCATACTAAAGAACTGAGCAGTTTAATTTGAGGTTTAAGAGCGAGAAAAAGCTAAAAAGAGCTAAGAAAGAATATTGTTTTGCATACCTGTGGTTGGGGAGATAGCGACATGGAGGGTGGATCGTGGGAATCGGAAGATGCGCCACAAGACAGGAAGTGGAGGATAATAGACAGAGAGGAGACAGAGATAGAGTGGCGAGGGAGAGGTCAGGAAGATCAGGAAGACCCGGAAGGAAAACAACATTGGAAGAGGGAGTGAAGCACCCACCATTGAAAGTAAGGGAAAGGAAATGGAAGTAAAGAGCTCACCATTGAAAGTAAGGGAAGATCATCGTAGTGACATTATTACCATAGAGAAAGATCGCCCAACATTTTATATCATAGAGAAAGATCGCCCGACATTTTAAGGGTAAGGGAAGCCTCAACCGCCATTTTAACAGAGGGCAAACGTTTAAAATTTTGATATATAAAAACAGAGACTTGAATTAAAAAGAAGACGAAGTTAAGAAAGAGAGTGGATTCGTGGGGACCCAAGGCAAGTCCGATGGCCTCCAAAAAAGGATTGGCAGGCTGCCATCGAGAATTTGGACAAGGAAATAATGGAGGGAAATAAAGAGATTCGGGAAATGGTACAACAATTACAGCAAAATTTAATGACGGAAATAAAAGAAGCGATTAAGTCAGAAATAACGGAGGTTAAAAAAGAGATGGAGGCAATAAAAACAGATTTACAGAACACCCAACAAAAGGTGCAAGAAACACAACAGATGGTGCAGGATGGGGAGAAAAAAATGGAGGCTATACAGACAGAGACTATGGGTATGGGTGAAAGAATTGTGATGATGGAATGTAAAGCAATGGACAGACAAATTTGTATGAGGGCGGTCCTGGAAAAAATGGACGGATCTGCTCTGAAACAAGTAGCTGAAATATTGGCAAAATTTTTGGGACAAACAGAGGAGGAAATGATGACTCACCTGGACATCGTGTACAGAGTCAATTCAAAGTATGCAGAACAAAAGAATTTACCAAGAGGTATTATTGTCCAATTGACTACAAGGAGAATGAAGGAGGAAATTATTAGAAGACATTTTGAAACTCCACTGGAAACAGCCGGGACACAGGTTCGAATTATGAAAGAAGTACCATGAAAAGTACTCCAGGATCGGAAAAAATATAGAGATTTGATACAAAAGCTGAAGGCAGCTGAAATTAGATATAGATGGGAGCTGCCGGAAGGAGTGACTTTTGAATTCCAATCAGGGAGGCAAGTGATTAAATCAAAGTATGCAATGGATGTCTTTCTGATGGAGAATGGAAAAGACTTTCCTAGCTCATCCAGATTATAATTATGGAGTACAAATTAATTTCATGGAATGTTAATGGACTCAATTCACCCTCTAAATGAAAAGCTGTGTTACACTGGTTATCTAAACAAAGAAGTAATTTGATTTGTTTGCAAGAAACTCATATTAGAGATCAAGATGCTAAATATTTAATTAATAAGAAGTTAGGAAAACAATTTGTTTCGGCAACAAAGCAAAAGAAGAGGGGAATTGTTATACATATTAAGGAAGAATTGCAACCCAAATTAATAGTGTCTGATAAAAACGGAAGATACCTGGCTGTGGAATTTTTATGTAATGCAAAAAAAACCTTGATACTTGGACTATATGCACCAAATAGCTCCAAGGACATATTTTTCAAAGATCTACGAGAACAAATGGAGCAATGGACTTACGATCAAGTAATTATAGCTGGAGATTTTAATGGAGTGGTAGATTTGCAATTGGATAAAAGTTCATCAACAAGCAAAGTAAGGATGGGGAAATTACCAAAGTCTTTTTTTGAAATTCAGGAACAAGAAAATTTAGAAGATATCTGGAGAAAATATAATACCAAAGCGAAGCAATATACGTTCTTCTCAACTAGCCATCAATCTTTTTCCTGAATAGATATGATCTGGGTGTCTAAAGAACTGGTAGTATTTACAAAAGAGACTGACATTTTACCGAAAATTAGCTCAGATCATAATCCTGTGATGTGGAGATTTGGAATGAGAAATAAGAAACGGAGATGGAGAATTAATGAGGACCTTTTGGGTGACCCAGAATGTGTGGAGGTGCTTAGAAAAGAAACGAAGTTTTTTATTCAGTGTAATGTGGATAAAGGGGTGTCAACACATAAGGTCTGGGACACATATAAAGCAGTAATTAGAGGGGTGTTGATGGACTTAAATGGTAGAGACAAGAGGAAAAAAGAAATGAAGTTAAAAGAGATTCAGGAAAAAATTATTCAAGTAGAACAGCAATTGAAAAAGAGGCCAGGTAAAAAGAAATTGTTGTATGAAATAAAGTTATTTATGGAAAATAAGGAAGTGGAGTGGGAATTGAAGAAAATGAAGCAAAAATCATTTGAAGGAGCTAATAAACCAGGGAGATATTTGGCGTGGCAATTGAAAAAAAAGAGAGAAAAAAGAACAATAAGTAAAATTATGGAAGAGGGGAAGGAATTATATGATCAAGGATTGATTGAGAGAGCATTCTATAAATATTACGCAAAACTATACCAGAAAAAAATAGTGGACTATGAAAGGATAAGAGACTATTTTGATAGGATTGATCTACCTAAGGTGCCGGAGAAGCTGAAAGAGAAGCTCGGTGCCGAGATAACAACAATGGAAGTGGTGCAAGCAATACAAGATACTACAGTTGGTAAAGCTCCAGGACCGGATGGAATTACAGCAAAATTTTATAAAGTGATGGTGGAGGATTTGAAACAACTGATGCAAAAAGTGATGAATGAGATATTGGAGGGGACAGAGATGCCAGATACATGGAATGAGGCTAATATTACATTAATACCGAGGGAGACGCTAGACTTAAGTAATGTCAAGAACTATAGACCAATCTCTCTAACTAATAATGACTATAAAATATTTGCTAAGATATTAGCGGAAAGACTTAAGGTATGGTTAGTGGAATTTATAGATGAAGACCAAGCTGGTTTTTTACTGGAAAGGCAAATAAAAAATAATCTACAAGTGTTGTTGAATGCCATTGAGTATTATGACAAAAATCCAGGGAAGCAGGTTGGCTTTTTCTTTGTGGATGCGGAGAAAGCGTTTGACAATTTGAACTGGGATTTTATGTTTGCAACAATGGAGAAGATGCAGTTGGGACAGAAATTTATACAAGCAATAAAGGCAATATATAAAAAACAATCTGCAAATATAATTGTCAATTCGGATGTAACCAAGAAATTAGAAATCAGAAAAGGAACAAGACAAGGGTGTCCGCTTTCCCCACTTCTGTTTGTAATAGTATTGGAGATTCTACTTAGGCAAATAAGAGAAGATAATTCAATAAGAGGACTGAGGACAAAAGGATTTTAATATAAAGAGAGAGCTTTTGCTGATGATATAATGGTGATGGTGGAGGATCCAATAGAGTGCATGCCTAAGCTGATGAAGAAAATGAAAGATTTTGGAGATTTAGCGGGATTTGTAATAAATAAGGTGAAGTCCAAAATACTGTGCAAAAATATGACTAAACAACAGCAAAAGGAGTTGATGGATAAGGTGGAATGTGAAGTAGTGAACAAAGTCAAATACTTGGGAGTGGAAGTGACAGCGAAAAATATTGATTTATACAAGAATAACTATGACAAATTATGGCAACAAATAGATAAAGATATGATTAGATGGAATAAAATGAACTTGTCATGGTTAGGTCGTATTGCAATAATCAAGATGAATGTTCTTCCAAGAATGATGTTTCTACTACAGACAATACCTGTTGTTAAAGTTAATAAACAATTTGAAAAGTGGCAGAGAACGATGTTAAACTTTGTTTGGGCTGGAAAGAAACCCAGAGTTAAAATGAAAGTACTTTATGATGCAAAAGAAAGAGGAGGATTACAATTACCAAATTTTAAATTATACCATGACGCGGTATGTTTGGACTGGCTAAGGGAATGGTTGACATTGAAGCATTTGAAGTTATTAGCATTGGAAGGATATAATAAATTATTCGGATGGCATGCATATCTATGGTATGACAAAGTAAAAGCAGACTCTATGTTTCTACATCATTATGTAAGAAGAAGCTTGTTTGCTGTATGGACTAAATACAAGAAATACATGGAAGAGTCTATACCAATGTGGATTATCCCTGCGGAAGTAGTAAATCCAAGAACAGAATATGCAGGGGAAGACTGGTTGACATATAAAGAGATTCTTGAGATAAAGCAGAACAATTATTTGCTTAAAGGCAATGATGAATTGCCATTCCAATATGGATGGTTTCAATAAATGCAGATAAAAGATTTGTATGAGAAAGACAAATGGAAGACACAAGAAATACCAACTGTAGAAGACTGGATTTACAAATTGCTGTACATGGCAGAAATGGACAAAATGACAAGTAAACTTAAAGACCTAGGACAATACATTGTGGATTGGGGGAAACTGAAACAATTCTTGGGAAAAAAATGGGATGTAAAAGGAGAACTGTGGCAGGCTTTCACGGCCGGAGAACAATGGCTGTTGTGGGTTTTCCGGGCTGTATTGCCGTGGTCTTGGCATTGTAGTTCCTGACGTTTCGCCAGCAGCTGTGGCTGGCATCTTCAGAGGTGTAGCACCAAAAGACAGAGATCTCTCAGACTGAGAGATCTCTGTCTTTTGGTGCTACACCTCTGAAGATGCCAGCCACAGCTGCTGGCGAAACGTCAGGAACTACAATGCCAAGACCACGGCAATACAGCCCGGAAAACCCACAACAGCCATATAACTGTGGCAGTTTGAGAATTCTTAAAGAAGAATAAGGAAAAGGGAAGAGAGAAGGGATCTTACCAGTTAGGGGAAATGTAATAATAATCTAAGCTAGTATAAGGGTCAGGGGAATTTTATTCAGGATATATGATAATGAGAGTAGTTAATTAGATATACTAATGGGGTATATTATATACAATATATTAGGTTAGTGGAGCAGATTGAATATTATACTATGTGACTGTGTTATATTGTGTGGTGTGCTGTGCTACATTGGTGGCACGGCACACAGTAGGGGTTTTATAATATATATTATATTGATAGTATTATTATTGATAGTCAGAATATATGTTTAAAAGTAATAGAATAAGTATAAATTAAGATTCTTGTTGTATGCTATACTATATTATATTGATCCGCTAAGACGTATACTATACTATATTGATAGTATATTTGATAGATGTATATTATATTGATAGTATATTTGATATATTTGATAGAATACCTGAAAAAAATTAATATGTGCTTAGAGTAAGGGATATTAGGATTATATGTGGTAGGAAAGTATAAATGAATAGATTTAAGTAATAAGAGGGGTTAAGGGTTGGAAAGCTGTTGGAAGTCAATAGGGAGGGGGGGAAAGGGGGGGATAGGGTTAATTAGATATGAATGTATGTTACAAATTTGGAATGTATACTCACCAATAAAAATTTTATTAAAAAAAATATAAAATAAAGGACAAGGCCTGGAAAAGGATGAAATATAATAAAAATGTGTAAAAACTCTGATAGGAGATGATTTCTAAAAGAAACAACAACAACAAAGATTGGTTGTTGTGGGTTTTCCGGGCTGTATTGCCGTGGTCTTGGCATTGTGGTTCCTGACGTTTCGCCAGCAGCTGAGGAACGTCAGGAACCACAATGCCAAGACCACGGCAATACAGCCCGGAAAACCCACAACAACCATCGTTCTCCGGCCGTGAAAGCCTTCGACAATACATCGAAACAACAAAGAAGCTGGAAACTGTTCCTTGACATTTCCTTCTATAGCAATACATATTCATGTCAGAATTTTGTTTAAAAATTTGCACGTAAATATGGTTGTAAAAAGTATGACAGAAAAAAGCATCAAATATAAATTACTTAGGAATGTATTACAATTCAAATAGGGCCCATAACTCTTAATGCCATATTTCTATTCAAATAGGAGGTAAAGAAACTCTTGCTACCTAAGATTTCAAGACCCTGATTTCAATATGATTATTTATTTATTTATTTATTTAATCGCATTTCTAGACAGCCCTCCCCGTCAGACGGGCTCAGGGCGGTTTAACAGTAGCTTAAAATAATAAAAACATTATAAAAACATTAAAACATCATATCAAACAATTAAAATTGGCGGGTACAAAATATTAAAATACAGCATTGTCCTGCATGGGTGATGGAAGGTATTCAGTGGTATGGCCGGCGAGTGGACAGCCTAGCCCCCACCAAATGCCTGGTGGAACATCTCCGTCTTGCAGGCCTGGCACAAAGATAACAAATCCTGCCAGGCCCTAGTTTCCTCAGACAGAGAGTTCCACCAGGTCGGAGCCAGAACTGAGAAGGCCCTGGCTCTGGTAAAGGCCAGGCAGACCTCCCTGGGGCCAGGGACCATCAGCAAGTTCTTAGTAGCTGATCAAAGCGACCTCCAGGGAACATATGGGGAGAGGCAGTCCCGAAGGCATCACTGGCTCTAAATATTTGCCATCCCAGAGTTGGCAACACTATCTCTTGCACCTACAGAGGTTCTGCAGCTAGTGGAAGGCCTTCTCCACTGGCCAAAAATAGGCAAAGGAGCCAACCCAGTAGCAGTAATATTTGTAAACAACTGTCAGGCAGGCAAGCCAGCCTGCCTGCCATTACTGTGAATGCATGTCCTCTGGGGGGGGGGGCTTTCTTCCTGTAGTGTAGCTTCCTTCACTATGCCTATGCTTTGCCAAGAGACCATATCAGTGCAGCTGGGTGGGAACCAGGCATGGGAACTTAGGCTGGGCATCTTTTGCAGGCCTTTCGCTGACTTCAACTGACTTGTTTGGACTGGAGGCGGGGAACGAGTATAACCACTTGGGGAAGACTGTAATTCAGCATTCTGGGCAATCTCTATGTAACAGAGCACTTCTATGGAGTTTTATCTGAATAAAGACCTTTAACTCATGCAACTGTGTTGGACAAAGTGGAGAGTCTGAGAGAATCCCCTAGGCAGGCCTGACAACAACTTACTGTGTAATTAAGGATGGAAAGAGATAAGTAAATAATGTAACAGGCTTGGGGTTAATGTTTAATATGTACTCCATGAACTCTCAGAGGTTAAGCTAAAACTAGCTTAACATAGTAATTGTTTTAGTTAGAGCAAATGAAACCAAGTTTTGTGGGGAACTTTGATTATTACTGCAGCTCTGTTCAAAGCGACTAGCTAAGTAACACTTCTGCCTCTTCATTGCTTGTGGGAATAAGATTTTTCCCCATTTAGCTTTTGTCAGAGTAAGGGCTGTAAACATTTTATGAATTCTAACAAGGCATTGGAACTGGAACTGGCCCATAAACCAATTTCACATTAGCACCTATATCCTATGAAGCCTTTATTGGCACATAAATAAACAAGACAGTGCCAATAAAAGGTTATTATCTCTGCATTTAGATGCCTTTTTTGGCCTGAATTTCTGTTTTGTTACTAGTCTTCCTAGAAATTTTGCTAATTTAGATTCTGTTTGGAGAGATACCAGTGGGACTTCTTGGCCCTGTTGCTTACAGACTTTGTAACAGCTCATCTTAAAGCTTCATCAGTTTATGCTGTTTTCATTCTCCTTGCCAGTGCTTGGAAATGTTACATTTGTACTGTACAATGATGGCATCATTCACTGGAGCCTTATATTTTTCTTTGGGTGCCTCTCTTTTGGGTGAGTTGACAATATGAATAGGTGTTTTTTTAAAAAAAAACAGTCCAAGAATATGTTGTATGTTTTATGCTAAACTCTGATGAGCTCTGAACACAGGCTTTGTTCATTCTGAAGGCAGTAATTTTCTATTGATGATTTGACTCATTAAGCTTATCTCTCTTTCTTACATGAACATGGACAACCTGGAAATAAAATATATTTCCAAGAAGTATGACCAAAGATTTCATATTTACTGTAACAAATACTCTCTTCTCCTTTTGACTTCCTGGAATGTATTATTATACAAGGGCCAAATATATTATTTTAAAGGTTGAAGTGGTTGCAGTTCAGATTATCTGGCTTTCCCTCCACATTATTCTCTCCAAATGGGGAAAAAAACAAATTGAAAATTAGATGCATCATTCTGGAAGGAATTCATCATCTATACTCATACCTTATAACTTAACACCAGTTTCACAGCACATCAGCATGACTCTGAAGCACATTCCTGTCTAGGCAGAGCTATTTGTGATTTTATGTTCTGAAGGAAAATGCCTACATTCCCAACGTCTTTTCAGTGTAGAAATATTTTTACCATGCCAAGGGTGTTTTCCTGTAACAGGAAATATTGGAAGCAGAAGAGAAGAGAAATGCAGAGAGTAGGAACCATTCCAGATGAGAAATGTGGGTTCAGACGGGAAACACAAGCAGAGCTGATCACCGTGGTGTTAAAAAAGAAAGGAATGGTTAAATGTCAGAGAGACTCTGTATCCACTTCATGGGGTAGAAACAGGATGATCTGACATTTCATCATCTTATATGGGATAGCTGGATAGAAATTGTTGTTAGCTAATTAGGTGTGTTTACACTGGGGAAATTGTTGTTAGCTAATTAGGTGTGTTTACACTGGGGAGTGTCTTTATTTTCTATTTGCTAAAAATGATCACTTTCACCATTATGGATGGAGCTTAGGTGAGTATTCCCAACTGCCACATTATTTGGTACATTCAGACTTGGAGAATGAGAAGACAAATATAAAACCATCTTTTTTTTTCTTTATGTGTGAGTGAGTGAATGATTTGTGATATGCATGTGGGCATGCAGGTGTTCTGTGTGCTGAGGGTCTACGATGTAAAATATGGAATGTTTGTATGGTATATGACTGTGTGATATATGCAAGAGTTGTTTGTTGATATTTAGTATGCGCAGCATTCTGTTGTCCTGAATGCTTTCTTTGCTGATTAGATATACTCTGACCTTAATCAGACAATGTTTAAGAACATTATATAGCATTCCAAAATCTCAGCAAATTACAGAAGTATCACTGTTGTGTATTCCATTAAGTCATTACAGTGTATGTTAAAATAATGCTTCTGTTTTTATGAATCAAAATAACTGTTGGGATAAACCAGGATAACAAACCTATTTTTAATGACCCGGTAGAAAAAGTTAATAGTTTTACATGAGTTGGCAATATCTTGTTCCCTATTCACATACAGGGATGTGATTTACAGACATTATTCTCTAAATCATGAAACTTGGAAACTTTGGCAGTGTTCACAACCTGGCAGAAATGCTTTTGTGAGTTGTGGTCAGCAGGAAACATCTGATGAATCCTAGAAAATGGCATAGCAAAGAATGTTTAATCAGATAAATGGTGGAACAATCCCATCGGAAATGTAAGAAGAAAAAGGTAGAGCTGAGTGCCTCTAATCCACCACATGGACATGTCAAATTACTCTAGTAAAACACATTCATAACTGCCAGGATGAACATTTTCCATATTCAGCGATCAAGGAAGATGAAAATGGCACCAATTTTGCTGGGAGTTTAGACTCTAGACTATAAGTCATTATTCAAACTGTCGGTGTAGGTTGAAGAATGGAGGAGAATTATAAAGCTACCAGCTGCAACAATTTAAAAAGCTAGGAAATGTTAGCAGAGCTCAGCAAGTGACTGAAACCTGACAGAGACTGAAATTATACACACATGCATAATGGCAGGAATATTAGATACAATGAAGATTACTAGTAAATAAATATTCATATGACTGTGTCCTAATATTATAATATTATAACATTTTTTTTAGTAAAGCATTCTAATTGGTTTAATAGTACAAAGCATTCTCTAAAACTAAGAAAATTCTATTTTCCTATAAAACTGAGAGGAGTTTCTTTATTAAATATGGTGTGAATTATCCTTTAGCTGAGTGACACAAAAATGTTTGAATTTTAGAAAAATTGGAGATGAGAGGGTTTTTTAAAGTGACTCCCATCTTTCTTGTTATTATTGAATGGAGTAATAGTTTAAACATTTTTAACTAGGGACATAGATATTTCGAAGCCTTCTAATATACTGCCAAGATTTTTTTTTCATCTGTTACTTTGGGTACATTGTGTACTTCAAACTTTTTGAACTTTGCAGCACCCATGTTGCTTGATGGAGGAAGATGAAACTTACAACATGCAATCTTAGTGCCACTTGTGGGCTCTGTAGATAGTAACACAGCATGCTCAAGCTACTTTGTCATCTTAGGTAAGATAAAATTTTGCTGCTTAATTTCTCCTACCAATTGTGGGGAGGAGGGTTATATGTAATCTTGATTTATTTGTCTTTTAGTAGACAAGAATACCTGAAAGTAAACGGAAAAGCAAATCCTAACAATGAAATTCTAAGAATACTTTCCTGGAGTAAGCCTTACTGAATAGACCTGAGTAGGATTCTGACTTGACCTGCTTAGGCTTGCTCTCTCAATTTATGTATAATGGGTGAACAAAATGTGAATTTGGATGAACTGGGGATGGGGCAGGACTAGAGTATATGGATTTCAAGGATGGGAGAACAGTAGATAAAAACAATTATTGTAAATATTTGCTGCTATCTCAAAGGATTATCCTGTGAAGGCAGATCTCATGTTGTAATCAAGCGGCCAGACATATCCTGTCATGGTTTCTAGGGCCTGATATCCTAACACAGAGACTGGGGTGTAAAACTTGGAGGAAATGAGCCTGAGGCAAATGTGAAGCTAAGGAAAGAGAATTCACACTTGGGACTTTGCAGTCACATAGCATCTTGTTCAACTGGGCTTTGTGCAGATTGCAGCCCAGTTTAGTCAAGATGCTGGGCAAGTGCAAAGCCCCATGGGTGAATCGTTTCACCTTAGCCAGCATCACACTTAAATTAAACTTTGTTAGAAAAGGGGAAGAGAGGGAGTGTCTGGGAAAGCAGAGGCAAGGTAGGTGAGAATGTTGAACAGTGATGATGTTTTGAAGGCATATTGGGGGGAAAGAGGAGAGCTTAAACAGAGGATTCTGGTAAGGGGAAAACTACAGATTTTTAAAAAATCTTGCCAGTATTTGTGAGTTGGCTTTGCAGCTATGCTAAGTTCTGCCCCTTCTTCACCACTGCTGTGGGTTTTTTTCCCTGAGAGTAACAAAATTAGTTATTTCTGTTTCTGAAGTTCAAAGAAGGCAGGTACAAAGGGATTAGTAGATGAGAGGGGAAAATTAGGGAGAAAAAATAAACTTTGTGAGGTACAGTGGCTTTCTGGTCACCACTGTAAATGCTAAGAGTAATTTTTAAACTGGAAAGGAATAGGAGAAAAGAGATGGAAACATGCCATCCAACAAATATAGTGACACTGGTGTACTTAACCCTTATTATCACACCAAGGATCATTAATGTCAAAATAGAAAAATCTGCCAGTTTCCCCAAATAATTTGTCCCAGCTTCTTATGAGATAACTAATTGTATTTATTTATATATTTTACTACTTGGGCCTAGAAGCCCTAACAGGAACCACTCCAGCACCTATCTTACAACATCTAATCCTGGTCTGGTTCTTCTTTGCAAACTCCACCAAGAGACAGATGACAATACATAATGACTTCCTAATCTTTTTCTATATGCTTTACCACAATTACTTCAAGCTCCTGCAAGAAACAGGATTTCTTCTCAACACATTGTATAGGTTGCATTCATCTATTCTGCTGTAGCCTATCCTGTTCTGCAGGATGGCTAACTGATCTTAATTATTCCAAAAAGAGTTCCCCCTTTTGAGGCAATGAAACATCTCTATGTTTAACATTAAAGTCTATGGGAGAATTCATAGGAAATAATAACACATAAAGCAGTTTGAGAAATTGGCACTGCAGCCAATTAGATTGAAGAGCAATATCCTGAGCTTGCAGGGCGACTTCCAGTGCCAGACAGACTGCTACTCCTGTTGGCTGCTGCTGCTTTTTCAAAATCACCCATTCTTCTGCCAGATCTGCCCCAGTCATGCTGCACCTTCTTCTCACCAGAGCCAGAAGATCCCGTTTGTCATAATGTACTGTGTCTATGCACAGATGTCAGATACGATACTGTAATGTGTGTATGAAATGCATGTAATTTTATTAATGGAGTGTGTATGATTAATTTTATTTCTTTTAAGTGTTGTGCTTGGGTTACACTTGGGATACCGAGATGTTCAGCAGAGACTGAGTTACATTAGACAGACAAATTCCAAATTGATCGAAATTCCCCCCCAAAACTACAACAGCTTCAGTGGTGAGGAGATACAATTAAAAATCAAAAGGGGTTGGTAAGAGAGAGACGCACATAGCCAACACAAAATCACAGCAAGTCACATGCTAAAAGACTTAATAGAGGAATAATGAAATAAATAAGACTGAGGGGGCATTAAATTAAAAAAAAAACTGGGTTTCAAAGAGCCAGAAGTAGCAGGAGGCAGCAAGATAAAAAGCAAGTCACAAATCAAATAATAATGAAGAGAAGAATGGAGCGTGGGAGTAAGCCCCAAGTGAAAACAGTAAAATGCTTCAAAACAAATTCGAGAACACAGCACACACAAATCAGAAACTATATTCAAGATAGACTTGCCAGTCCCCTGATGGTGGGGGGAAGGTGTAGGAATACAGCGGGGGGAGAGGGTGAAGCATACTTCCACATGCTGCAGGGCATTCCTGAGTCATATTGGGAATTGCATCTTTCCTAGCATGACAGGTGATGGGACAGGTCACACCAGGGCTCTGACAGACCCCCCAAATACTAAATTGGGGGGGGCAAATTTTAAAAACAGCCCCCCAATTTAGTATTTGGGGTCAATTTGACCCCAGTGTGACCCATCACTTATCATGCCCAGAATCACATCATTTCCAGAACAATGTGGGGAACTCCATAGTTTTCAAGTGAACTGAGTACCTCCACACACACACTACTTGCCCCCCAAACTACCCCATTCCCTGCTTTCACCCTCAGATGATTTAGCAACCCTAATTCAAGCAGAAAGCTTAGCTAGCACAAGAAAAAGTTGCAAATGTTCTCTCTCCCTCCGAGATAGAAATGAGCAAGCTACAGTATGCAAAATCAGCTTCTGATTCAAAGTCTGATTCAGGCTTGAACTATCTCACACATGCATGTAATCTTAGTGGATACAGTCTGCACTCTGCAGTCAAGCAAGAACGCCCTTATTAGGAAAACACAGCAGAGACAGGCAGAAACAAAGTGCAAAAAACAAAAACTCCTAAACAAAACAAAAGAAAATCATAGGTTTATTTCATTTTTGTATTAATTACTATAATCAATAAACAGCCCATTTTCATAATTATTGTAATTAATAATGAAAGAAATGCAGAAATTGACTGATCTCTGTAGTCTGGAGTTGTCATTCCTGGAGATCTCCAGGTCCCACCTGGAGGCTGGCACACTTCTTACAGATACAGTTCTTTGAATTCTGTACCATTTGTCAGGGCTTGCTGCAGCTGCCGCTGGGCGTGGCACTGGGCAGTCAGCTCCTGACATCACAGGGGGGCCAGGGATTCTGCAGGACCCTGCTCTGTGGAAGGAGGGGCGGTATACCTCACCCTGACTCCCTCTCAATCCACTTGCTGGCCTGCTCAACCTGGCCTGCTCACCCCCTACATCTTCCACCATCTCTTCCTCCCAGGCCTCTCCTTCAAGCCTCCACTCTCCTTCTTGCCTTTTCCTTAGCTTCTCTCCACTCCAACTCCGCTCCATCACTCCCACTCAAACCCACCCCCCCAGAGCTCTTCCCAGCCACCCTTTATAGGGTTTCCTCTCTCCGCCCCGCCCTCCTTCCAGGCTTGTTCCTTCTCCTGACCGGGCCCAGCTGTGCGTTCCTCCAGGTGTTTCCCTCCAACCACTAATCCCTCCTGGGCTCCTTTGCCTTGCTGGTAGGGTGGGGTTGAGTGCAAGCCATCCCCAGCTGAGGGCTCCTTGGCCTTGCTCACAAGGAGCTGCCCCAGCCAGCCTCTGTGCTATTGAGCTTGCCTGGCCTTGCTCCCGAGGAGCTGCCCCAGCCGGCCTCCGTGCTATTGGGCTTGCCTGGCCTTGCTCATGAGGAGCTGCCCCAGCCAGCCTCCGTGCTTTTGGGCTTGCCTGGCCTTGCTCATGAGGTGCTGCCTTAGCCAGCTTCTGCGCTGCCTGCTCAGCAATGCTGGGCGGGGCTACCCATCTCCTCCCCCATAATGCCTGTGGCAGCCCCCCCTGGAGAGGCTTGGCTTCTAGCAACTCCTGAGCCAGGCTGCTGTCTTCTAGCCATGGTGTGGCTCTGGGCTGTAGAGGCTGCTTCCTCTCCCTGCCAGGTAAGGGCTCTGCTTGGGCTGCTGCTGCTGCTGCTGGTCCCGCATTCCCCCTGCTGTGGCCCTTTCCCTATGGCCTGCTTAGCCCCCTTTCTTCCCCCTGGAAGGTGGGACTGGCTGGTCTCTCCTTGCCCCCTCCACCCCTCTGAGGTTCTGGCCTTTTACCCCTTCCCCCTGGAGTAGGTAGGTTCTGGCCCTGGTTGCCGGCTTGGGGGGTGGGGTTGCTGCCACCCTTTTGTCCCCTGCTGTTCCTTCTTGTCAAGTCTGGGGGCTGGGGCTCAGACCCCGGACACCATTATCTATATGATGGGGTAACAGTAAAACTGTTGTCTGTACTATCAGCATTTTAATAAGAATATAATTACATGTCAAAATTATTAATAGGAAAGGCCCATAGGCAGGAACTGATCCACAGCAATGCCAATGTGGAAATTCTGTTGTCATCTGTAGGTACCATTAAATGGCTGTGAAGGAATGCGAAAAACCTTCATCTGTGGAAGCATGATTGAGAGCCAAAAGGTTGTGGAATAATGAGGAAGGCAACAGGGAGACTGAGTCCAGGTTCATGGCATCTTAATGAATCGAAGCCAGGTACTGTCATGTGGAATGTGATACATTGTTAGTGTATACAATATCCCTATTTTTGTCTTTGAGCTTGACACAGAGGGTTTGCTAGAGGCCAAGAACAAAGACCTCTCTCTCACTTCCCAAAGATTAGAAGTATTTCTTTTCCTGCATATATTTTGTTTATAGCTTTAATGGCCTTATCTATTACAAAGCCTACCAGTCTGGAAAAAAACATGAATATACTTCTTCCAGACCAACATGAATATACTTCTCCCAGAATCTAGTATCTTTTCTCATCATAAATAGTAAGAAAATTAAAAGCTCTTCTGGATTATACCAATGGCCATTTAGATGAGAATCCCATTACCCACATTGGCTAATCGGATACTCTAGAAAGTCCCCAAGCATAGGGGCAAACCTCCCTGTTGTTACCCCCAGGAACAACTATGCAGAAGTATATGGTCTCTGGGCAGGGAAGTTCCATTCATAGGCATTGATGAACCTATTCTCCTTGAATTATTTGCTTTTCCATTGCATTCACCTTTCTCTATAAATAAGTCTTGATATATTCCTCATTTTGAAGAGCCTCCTATTGAGGTCTGGTTTAAAGAGTGGGCAGTCTCATCTAGCTACCATAGCCAACAATGGGCCCAACTCTGTTTGGTGAAGCTTTCTATCCAAGGCCAGGTGCATGAGCAAGCAAGTGGTGCAGGTGTTCCTATTTGTCCTTGCCACTATCCGGGCAAACAAGCATGCAGAAAGAGATGAAACAAGCAGATGGAACTAAGCAGCAGTCCCCTGTTGTGAAGAAGATGTGTGGTTTGGGCAACAGCAACAATTCCTCCCTCTAAGGAGGAAGAGCTACACATTGCCAGCATTCGAGCGCACACACAAACCAAAGGAGGAAGACTCGTCCTCATCCTCACACCCTCGATTTCTGCAAGGGTGTGTGTGCATGCATTGTGAACTGTGGCAGCATGCCTCTTCCTCCTTTCCTCTGATGTGAGAAGCAAGTGGGGGGAAGAAAGGAGCAGCATAAGGCTTCCACTGGAGTAGGCAATAAGCATGTTTATTTTATTTATTTATTTATTTATTTATTTATTTATTTATTTAATTATTGCTTATTGTATGTTGATTTTAGAATTATTGTTTTCTTGTTATTATTGATTTTAACTGTTGTTCACCACCCAAAGCCCCTGAGGATGGGCGGTTTATAAATTGAAATAATAAATAAAATAAATGTTGCCCTTCAGCTGCTCTAAGGAAGGTGATTGAACACCCAGTGGCCATTGCCATCTGATCTTTTTCCTAGGAGCAACTGCACAACAATGGCTTCTATAAAGTGTCCTACTCCAGCTTGTTCACTCATGCACCTGCTTGAGGCACTGGTGCTTTGTGCTGTCTGCCTGAGGCTGGGGAGGGGGGCGGTTTGAACAGCATTTCTGCTGAGACCTGTCTAAATCATGGAAACGAAACATTGGAAAGACCTTACCTGAAGGTTTCTTCTCTTCAGTGGGGCGAAGGCATCCAAACTGGTCAGGTCACGCCTTCTCTTGCGCCAGGCAGGGCAATGCAAATTTTTGTGTATGCCTTCTGGGATTGTGCGCGTGCTTCCCTCCAGACATAAAATAGCCTAGCTCAGGATGGTTAATTCAACCTTTTATTATAACAATTTCTCTATATATTTAAACCAGAACATCAAAAATAAATAGTGTCATAGATATAACCTTACTGTAATATAATATAACTGCAACAATAGCAACATTGAAAATTGGGTGGGAGAATTGGATGCCTTCGCCCCACTGAAGAGAAGAAACCTTCAGGTAAGATCTTTCCAATGTTTCATTCTCCTTCAGTGGGGGAAGGCATCCAAACTGGTTATGTAACCAAGTTCAGCTTGAGTGGGAAATACTTAATTTACTGTTCCAGCACCCTTTGGAGCACCCTTCTCCCAAATGCAGCCTCTACAGAATTATGTTGATCAGTTTTATAGTGCCTTACAAAGGTGTTAAAGGATGTCCAAGTTGCCGCTCTACGTATCTCCTCTACAGGAGCCCTGTTAGAAAAAGCAGCAGATGCAGATGCTGCCCTGGTGGAATGAGCAGTCACACCTGTGGGTGCCCTGAGGCCTTGGACCTCTTGTGCCTTGCGAATGCACATTCTTATCCAGTTGGCTATGGTTGACTTGGAAACTTTTTTGCCTAAATTTTGTGTTCCATGGGAGACAAAAAGAGAACCAGATTGTCTGATAGTGGCTGTTCTTTTGATATAAATATGAAGTGCCCTCTTGACATCTAATTTGTGCCATAGCACCTCCTTAGGATGCTTGGGCTTAGGGCAGAATGAAGGTAGTGTCAATTGCTGGTTTATGTGATAAGGGGAGAGTACCTTAGGAACAAAAGAAGGATAAATTCTAAGTAGCGCTGAATCCTTATGAAAGGTACAAAGCTCCTTCCTTATAGAAAGGGCCTCTAGCTCTGACACCCTCCTTGCTGAGGTAATGGCAACTATGAAGGCAACTTTCCATGACAGAATGTTAAGTTCTGTGGTAAGTAAGGGTTCAAAAGGTGCTTTCATGAGGGCCTTCAACACCTTGGACAGACTCCATGGGGGAAATCTGTGTTGCACAGGGGGTGCTAGTTGCATTGTCCCCTTTATGTAACATCTGATTTGTTTATCGGAGGCTAAGTTACCTAATCCCCTGTTGCTAAGTTCAGCAGCAATGGCTGCTACTTGTTTCTTCAATGTATTGGGCCTTAGACGTTTTTTCCAACCTGTATGTAGAAAGAAGATAATCTCCTTTCTAGGTGGGTTCCACGAGTCCTTATTTTGGCTAACAGGCCAGGAATAGATGGTTGCCCATGTATAGTTGTATATTTTCCTGGTGGCTGGTCATCTGGCCTGGAACATAATTTCTCTAGGTAGACGTTCTAACTGCAACAATAGCAACATTGAAAATTGGGTGGGAGAATTGGATGCCTTCGCCCCACTGAAGAGAAGAAACCTTCAGGTAAGATCTTTCCAATGTTTCATTCTCTTCAGTCTCTAGGTAGACGTTCTAGTTCGAGGTCATTCTGCTCAGTCTCCATGCCATCAATTTTATCCAGGATGGATCTGGATGATAGATTGGTCCCTGGGACAGCATGTTGTGCCTGATTGGAAGTCTCCATGGTCTCCTGATGGACATCTAAATCAGTTTGGAAAACCATGTTCTCCACGGCCAATACGGGGCCAGTAGAATGGTATCTGCTTTTTCCTGCCTTATCTTTGCTAGTACTCTGGTGATGATCAGCAGTGGTGGAAAGGCATAAAGTAGGCCTTTCAACCAAGGCCAATACAGGGCATCTATCCCTTCAGCCTCTCTCTCGTTGAACCTGGACAGAAATCTTAGCACTTTCCTTTTCTTGGTAGTTGCAAACAGGTCCGTCACTGGTGTTCCATAATGTTTGGTGATGTCCTGAAACACTTGGTCATTAAGAGACCATTCTGCTGGTCCATGTCCTGCCAACTCAACTGATCGGCTTGTGTGTTTAATGTTCCCTGGATATGTGGAGGTCCAAGGATGTTAGGAAGTCTCCCTGTTGTATTAACTGTAAAATGGACAGTACAGATTCCATTCTGAATTTCTGCCGTGACACCCAGAGATTGATGTCCTTTAAATTCCAAATAGCTCTCCAGTCCCCCGATTTCTTAGGGACTAAAAAGAGGATACAATATGCCCCTTGGAAACGTTGTTGAAAAGGGACAGGGCTCTGTGGCTCCAATTTTCAGCAGGTGCTGTATTGCTCCTGTATCAAGTTTGCTTTGGCTGTATCCAGGGGTACTGGTGACTGTATGAAGCAACATGGGGGAAGCGTCACAAATTGGATCTTGTAACTGACCTTCACCACAGGTAAGACCCATCGATCTGTGGTGGTCTTTTCCCAATTGCTGGATAAAAGTAAAAGTCATTCCCTAATCTTGGAGTCATGCTGAAGGTTTTTTGTTTGGTATACTTGAGTCCCAGCGTTTTGTGTTCAGGAAGTGCCTCCCTTGGAATCTGGACTGGTAAGTAAATTGCCTTCCAAGTCTAGATTCCCTGTTGTCTCTGGGTCTGATAGGTGTCCTGTAGGAATGAAAGGACTGAAATTATTTGTATTTGTAGTCCTTCTCTTTATTAGAGGAGGTAGATGGCATAGCCTTCTTCTTTTCCTTGGTTTCAACCAGAACTTTGTCAAGAGCTCTTTTTCCAAAGAGCAGATGACCAGAATATTTTTCAGTGGATAAGTTAGACTTAGATAGGGTGTCTACCTTCCAGTGTTTCAGCCAGAGGTTCCTTCTTACAACAATATTTGCTGCTTGGGCTCTGGCACAAAATTGAATGCTGTCCTGTGTTGCATCTGAAGCAAATTGGGCAGCTCTCTTTATCTTTAGCAGAGATCTTTTTAGACCCAGTGGATCTGGTTCAGGCTGTTGTAGTAAGTCATCCGTCCATATTACAACTGCATGGGTGAAATTGGACAGGACTGCTGAAGCTCTTATTGCTAACAAAGCCACCTCATGTGATTTTTTGAGGACAGATTCATTCTTTTTGGCCACTGGGTTCTTCAATACATTATCCCCATCTTTTGATAGAACTGCGCTTGAGTGCAGTGCAACCACAGGATCGTCCACTAGGGGGACCTTGAGATTCTCCATGGCCTCATCAGGCAAGGAATAAAATCCCTTTGCAATTGAATGCAGAGTAGGCCCATAGCCAGGAATAGACCATTCCGAACGTATGACTTCATCAAAGTTCTCAGGAAAAGGACAGCTAGACATCTTTTTTTGGTGTTTTTTAAAAACCTCTAGCATCCAGGGTGGGCAGGGCGGTTTGTGCAGTTTTCTTTGCTGGGAAAATTTAAAGTGGTAATTAAGCAGCCTCTGAAAGTGCTCTCGCTGGAACAGCCTGGCTAAATTGTCCTTTGTTTCTGACTCCTCCCCCAACCACTCTCCCTCCTCCCTGTCTGATGTCATGGTAGCTGAAGGATTAAGTGACACAGAATCCTCTGTGCCAGAGTCCTGTCTTGGGAGGAGGGAGCTCCCTGTCTGAGTACATCTGTGATGCTTTGCAGGCTGAGGAGGGGTCGGCGAACTAGTTCTGTCTGATCTGCCCCCTTACCACTTTTATTTGACTCTTTAAAACATTTATGTCAGAGCTGCACTCTCTCCAGAGTCGATAAGACAGAAGACTGGTCAGCTAGTATGGCTGTGGAGCCATCATCCCTCAATTGCCCATCCCCTTTGCCCGAGGCCTCGGACAGGGAGGGTTTTTCCTTCACACGATCTCTTCCCTATAGACCGAGGGCCCTGGATCTTTTTGGGGAGATTATTTTCCATCATTGTCCCTCTGTATAATCAGGTTTTCCCATGCTTTATCACAAAATAGTTAGAGCTAAGCTCTAGCATCCTCCTGGAGCATCAGGGTTATTCAAACTGGAGGGAAGCACATGCACAATCCCAGAAGGCATACCCAAAAATTTACATGGCCCTGCCTGGAGCAAGAGGAGGTGTGACCTAATCAGTTTGGATGCCTTCCCCCACTGAAGGAGAATAGTGTTGCATCCCAATGATAAGGCTGGTGCCCTGTCAAAGAATACACAACAAGCAGCATGATTGGATGCAATGGACCACAACTTTATTGATTACAGTCATTGGAGCATTGAAAGGAATAAGGCAATGGATCCACTGCATGGAACAACCTGCTGCCATTTGATGTTAGCTTCCCCTAGCCCACCTGCTGGGCCCTGCAGGATTTCAGGTGGTATACAACCATCCCGGCATGGTCAGATGGCTCCTGCCACCCAGGGCAAAGTCTGCAATGACCCTCCCAGATGCGTACCCTTTGGATTTGCCCCACATCCCTTCAGGGGAACCTCTAAAAAGGCAGAGTGAGCTGCCTGTTCTGCACCACTCACCCCAGTGGATCCAGCCCAATGCCTGAAACTGCCACAAGAGGAGGGCCACTAAGGCTCAACTTCTGCCAATGCTCCAACAGTTGAAGCTAAGTTGGACACACACACACACCTGTAGTCTCTGTCATTGATGCCCAGAGAAAGGCAAAAAAAGAAAGTGGGGGAACCCTAGCCAATCTGGCCCTGCAGGGCACCCAACTACCCAGGGCACAAGCCCCCATGCAAGCGATGCATTCTTCATCCGCTTGAAAAATGTTGCCAAACCAGAGTCTGGCGGCCAAATGTTGCCGCCAGACTCTGGTTCCTCACCCCAGCTGACTTGTTTTGAATGCCGAACCCAAGCCTGAAGACCTTTCCTGTCCACTGTCACATCACTCACCGTCAGCACCCTGCCAGACCAGTCCCCAGATGAAGCCGCCACCAGCGTCCCTGCCTGAGAGGCCCCATAAAGCTCAAGGGTGAAGGTTGCTTGTAGCTGTGTGGCCTCAAACTGTGACTGCCAGATGCTAGAGAGTTGCCCCTGGAGTCTCTGCAGGACCAGCATAGTGATTGAGTGCTTCACGTCCTTGCAAGTCAGCTCCATTGACATTTTTCAGGTCTTTATCAAGTTTGATTTATTGAACAGACCATTTGCACCCACCCAGTTACACTTTTTGTCACAGTGACTGACTGTCCAAGTGCCCTAATAGAGGTGGGGGAGATAGTCTCTGAGCAGTGCTGCAAAGAAAGAAAGAAAGAAAGAAAGAAAGATGCACTCATGTGCTTTTTCCACCTTTTCTCCAACAGAGTTAATTAGGTGATATTACATATGTCAGACTATGGCATTCCAGACCTGATAGTCTGTTTCACTCCCTTCTGCAAGAAGACAAGGTCTTTTGGTTTCAAAAGGTTTATTGTGAAAGACAGCATTCAAGCCCAGATGTACATATTCCAGGATTAGAGATCCTGGCTGATCAAAGCATTGTTAGGAATGAATCATAGCACGAAGGTTGTTACATTTCACATTCCCAGGCCCAGCCTCCCCCCCGAGTTCATACAGCAAAACTTCTCAGAGGAGCGCTGAGCTGGCCATGGTCGAAACGATAGATAAGACAGTATTCTTTCTCATGGAATCGGCTCCTTGCAGGTGGTGTTGCCTAGAGGGAAAGAAGACTAAACACTACAGGATTAAACATGGCGTTACTCAAGTTAAACAGGTCCTGACAACATAAATCCAGAGGAGTTAGCTGTGTTAGTCTGTAGTAGCAAAATCAAAAAGAGTCCAGTAGCACCTTTAAGACTAACCAATTTTATTGTAGCATAAGCTTTCAAGAATCAAGTTCTCTTCGTCAGATGCATGGTACAGAAACTGGTCAAATATAGAAGAGGCTCTTCTATATTTGACCAGTTTCTGTACCATGCATCTGACGAAGAGAACTTGATTCTCGAAAGCTTATGCTACAATAAAATTGGTTAGTCTTAAAGGTGCTACTGGACTCTTTTTGATATTGACAACATAAAGGCTCTCTCTTCTGGGTATCTTATATTGGGTTTTAGTTAAGGCATGTTAACTAAACAAACTGCACACTGAAAGCTCTCATCCAAGTTAGAGAACCAATAACTATTTATCTAAAGAAATATATTTACATAAATTTAGTGGAGAGAAAGAACCAGTAACTGATCTAACTAGCTAGGATGGCTTTAGATTGAAAGTAGGCCATCTCTCTCAGGAGGAGACACCACACTGCCTCTCCTTCTTCTCTGCTGGCAGTCCTAAAGACCTGAGTCAGTCCCTTCTTCCAACACCCCCTCTTGATGGAACTTGGCTCAGTATACCAGGCCCATCTTCATTCTGAGAGCTTCAAAACGTTCTATCTCAAGAAGTTTAGTTAAAACATCAGCAATCATTTCGTTGCTAGGACAGTAGACTAATTTAATAGTCCCATCTTTGTACAGATGCTTAACTATATGGTACTCCAGGTCAATGTGCTTCGAAGATGTACTGACATCTTTGGTTTGTGACATACGAATGCATGTTTCGTTATCCTCATATATGATGACAGGTGTTGGTATATTTAGGCCTAAGTCTTCAGTGATTTTGAGTAGCCACTGAATTTCTCTGCATCCTAATGCAGCTGAAACATATTCAGATTCTGCAGTAGATCCAGCAGTGATGATCTGTTTCTTACTTGCCCATCATAGAAGATTTATGTTGCCGCTTGTGGACTTCTCGGCAGATTTGTCTCCGGCATGATCTGCATCCACGTAAAGTGTCAATTTAGGCATGTTTTGGCGGCCTCACCCCCAAAGGTGTGTGGCAGTTTGCTTTAAATATCTTACTAAAGTCATTAGGGCTTTCCCATTTTTCTTTGTGGGTTTGATAAACTTTCTGCACAATAGTCCTACTGCTGAACTAATGCCTGGCCGTGTCAGGGTTGAAATGTATAAGATCTTCCCCAAGATTTCACGATATCTGTTCTTTTTGGGTAACTCTTCAGACACTTCATTTTGTTTGTTATAGTTAGGCTCCATTGGAATGTATTTGGGAGCACTGTCTTCCAATTTCAGGTCTTTCAATAAATCTCTGATCTTTTGGGCTTAGCTGAGAAGGAAGTTTCCATTAGTATCTCTCTCTAACTAGTTAGTCACGTTCCCAAGCTATTTGATTGTGACTTCCTTACTCAGATGATCTACAACTTCTTTGTCGTCATTTGAGATCTCATAGCCCAAAATTAGATCATCAACATAAACTAGAATGTAAGTCCATTGTTCTTTTTTACATCATATGTATAGGCATGAATGAGACTCACTTCTTTGGAAGCCTGCCTTTAGAAGGATGTCATTTAGTTTGTCTTTCCAGCATTTTGCACTTTGTTTTAGGCCATAGATTGGTTTCTGAAGCTTACATACGAGATCTTCCTTGCCCTTTTCACTGAAACCTGGTGGTTGCTTCATGTAGACTTCTTCTGTTAGGTCACTGTGTAAGAAAGTAGTCTCGACATCTAGTTGTTCTACTTGCATCCTCTTGCATTCTGCAACACCAAGGAGTGTTTTTATTGTAGTGTGTTTCACAACAAGTGTAAATGTCTCATCATAATCCTCACCAAACCTTTGTGTGTAGCCTTGGGCAACAAGTCTGGATTTGTATAACATTGGATTTTACCTTCATTGTCTCATTTCAGTTTAAAAATCCACTTGCTCTCCACATCTTTCTTATTTCTAGGGAGTTCAGTGAGCGTCCATGTGTAGTTCTTGTACATGGACTCTTGCTGCAACATATCAGTAAAGTCTTTCTCTTCACCATCTATCTCTATGTCTGATTCTTCTTGATATTTGTCCACGTAAAAATTATTTTGGACAGTCTCTGATATTTTGTCCAGTATATAAAGACCACTTTTGATACTGCCCTGAGAGATACACCTTTCCATTCTTTGCAAGTACAATGTTCTCTTTATCAAAGTATCCCTCCAGGTTACGTTGTTCACAGATTTGCTTTATAGAAAGCACATTGCTTTGGAATTCAACAGCATACAAAACATGTTGTATTTCTAGCTGTTCTTTGGAAGTGTCTCATGGAAGAGGAATGCTGATAGTTCCACATCTGATGGCAGGGATTTCATGTGAGTCAGCCAGTTTTAACTTGATGGGCTGTTCTAGGTCCTTTAATTCTTTGAAGAATTCTTTAGAGTGAAAGACTGATACAGATGCTCTACTGTCTAATACTATGGTATTTGTATTTGTATTTGTAAGGCTGGTGCTGACTGAATTCAGAATTCTTTTGCGGATCTGTCTTGTGTTTAAAATTACTTGCTTTCATGTTAGAAGACAGAGGGGGAGTTCCCATTGCTCAGGGGGAAGAGCAGTCAATTTGCTTATGGCCTATACCCCCGCAATTGTAACATGTTAATTGTTTTGCCTTTGGAGTGGTTGAAAATGAGTTTTGCCCTGTCTCATACTGGGTTGCTGTAGTGAACCTTTGTTTGCTTAAGGATTCTCTCTCTCTGGCCAACATAGTCCCCTTAGCATGCTTGCCAATTTGATAGTTTGAGAAATGTCTTTCTCCAGGGCTGGAGGTGGCAACTTGCATTTTTGTTCTTAGGGAGACTTTATGAACAAACTGGTCAGGCAATTCTCGTAAATTTGAGTTTAAAGCTTTATGTCTTGCAACTTCCTTTTCAATTTGTATGACTGCTTCTCGAAAATTTAATTTCCCCCTTATTTCAAGTTGTGATGGTGTTGTGAGATTACTGGCAGAAATGTGTGGTCTAGAGATTTAAACAAAGCTACAACCTTGGCAGAATCATCATTTTCTTCCCCTGCTTGGCCATACTGAAAGTTAATTCAAATGTCCAGTTTACATGGATAACTGTTGAAGTGGCGATTGACTACATGGATGTGACCTCCTTCCGTACTTAGGAGGGCACTTTAGGCTTTAAACCATTTCAAAAAAAGACAGACCGAAATGCATATTTACATTTCCAATCCTTTCATCCAATTCACTTACAACACAATCTGCCCTATAGCCAATTTTTGAGATTAACACAAAATTCCACTAAACCAGATTATAGATCTAACAGTGACAGATTAGAAAGAGACTTCCTGAATAAGAGTTACCCCCCCCCCACTCCATTGTAAGGAAATGTAAATCCCGAGCAGACGAAAGGTATCATCAGGATGGTCGTTGTGGATTTTCTGGGCTGTATAGCCGTGGTCTTGGCATTGTAGTTCCTGACGTTTCGCCAGCAGCTGTGACTGGCATCTTCAGAGGTGTAGCACCAAAAGACAGAGATCTCTCAGTGTCACAGTGTGGAAAAGATGTTGGCAGGTCATTTATATCTACTCAGGAAGGTGGGTTTGGGCTGAGTCATCCTGTAAGAGTTTCCCAGGATGTGGAATGCTAATGGAGGGAGGCTTCACTGTATCCTGAGGAGGTTCTTTTGCATATGGATTGGTGCTTGATATGCTAATCTTCTCTGCAGGGCTATTGTAGGATGGAGAGTATATTGTTAGCCTGGTGTTTTTCAGGACTGGAAACCATGCTCTATTCATTCTTAAAGTCTCTTCTTTCCTGTTGAAATTGTGCTTATGCTTATGAATTTCAATGGCTTCCCTGTGCAATCTGACGAAGTAGTTGGAAGTGTTGTCCAGTATTTTAGTGTCCTGGAATAGGATACTGTGTTCTGTTTGAGTTAGGCTATGTTTGGCCACTGCTGATTTTTCCGGATGGCCAAGTCTGCAGTGTCTTTCATGTTCTTTTATTCTTGTCTGGATGCTACACTGTGTGGTCCCGATGTAAACTTGTCCACAGCTGCAGGGTATGCGGTATACTTCTGCAGAGGTGAGGGGGTATCTACTGTCTTTTGCTGATGGTAGCATCTGTTGTATTTTTCTGGTGGGTCTGAATACTGTTTGTAAGTTGTGCTTTTTCATAAGCTTTCCCATCTGATCAGTGATTCCTTTGATATATGGCTAAAACACTTTTCCTGTGGGAGACTGTTTTTCCTTAGTTGTTTGATTTATCCTTGGTTTAATTGCTCTTCTGATTTCATTTCTGGAGTAGCCATTTGCTTGAAGTGCGTGGTTTAGATTATTAGTTTCCTTGTTGAGAAAGTGCGGTTCACATATCCGTCTTGCACAGTCTACTAATGTTTTTATTATGCCTGTTCTCTGTCGAGGGTGGTGATTGGAGTTTTTGTGTAAGTACCGATCCATGTAACTTGGTTTCCTGTAGACCTTGTGACCTAACTGAAAGTTTGCTTTGTGGATGACCAAGGTATCTAGAAATGGAAGTTTACCCTCAATTTCTTTCTCCATGGTGAATTGTATGTTCCGGTGGATATTGTTGAGGTGGTTTAAAAACTCCATCAATTCTTCCTCACTGTGGCTCCAAATGATAAAGGTATCATCCACGAAATTCATGGAGCAGATATAACCAGGTTGTTCTGCTCCCATTTCCCCTGACATGGGGATAGGGCTAGAGAGATGTTTTGAGAGTTTCTATGAGGGCTAAACTAGATCTGAATGTGTGAGATTTGTGAATGAATTTCAGGGGTTTTCCATGCTTAAAAGCAGCTGGTCAAGGAAGGCCTATTTGGAGCAGAATTATGTTACTAGAGAAGTGGAATTACCCTTCTTCCTTATACAGTTCTCCTGATACCTCTCCCCCAGTACTACACTTTTTTTCATATGGGAAATATGCAATCATTTCCCTACCAAGATCATAACCACAAAAGAAATGAGCTAGCCCCACTTTTAGGCTTTTACACCTAAAAGACACCAGTACATTAACTGGTTATTCCTTCCATCATCACTTTACAGTGCAACCCTAAACAGACTTACACCTAAGTTAGTCGAAGTCAATGGACATAGAAAAGTGTAATTTTGCTTAGGATTGCTCTGTTAGTGACCTATAGAACTATTAGAGTAAATCTGACTTACTAGCTGCTGTCATGGGATCACTCTCATAATTTATGTTTTGGTCCACTGCTGCTCATTTTATAATATAAAATTCTAGGTTTCCAGATAATAACAAACTCCCATTAAAAAGAAACAACAGTCATTATGTCTTTTCAGTGTTAGTTATGTATTTCAGCAATAACAGCTTTATAGAAAATCTGCCCTTTTTATGGCCCATCCTGGGCCTCAAATATCAGCACCCTCCCAATGATAGTAAATGAACACTGGATTAGATATATTGTAATACCTTTGTTTTCATTACCTGCATAAAACACCATAGAAATAAAATGCAACTGTAAATGGTCTCATTAAATCCCGTTGATTGTAAATCACAGAATAAATTTAGCTTTCAATTCCTATCATGTTCACTTTACTTACAGTTTTACTGGAATTTCTGCCCTAGAAATTACTCTCCTTGGAAAAATAAAGAGAGAATTCCCTCCTTCTCTATGTTCTAAACTAGGGGTCCTTAACCTTTTTTGAGCCTGTGGGCACCTTTGGAATTTCGACAGTTGTTGGTGGGTACAACTTCTGTGGCCACTACAGGAGGCAGATCCAACAAAAAATTAGCTGCCAAAAGAGGCATAGATACACATAGAGTAGTGTACACAAGTGTACCAAGAAAAATGTTGGGGGACTCCTGATCTAGGCCATTGGAGTTGCTCTAGTTTCCAATGGAGGTTCATGTTGAAGTCATTAGAAATCAAATCTGAGTCTCACAGTACAAAACAGAAAGTCTCCTTGCCACAAAGGAATATAAGAGTAAGGACTAATCTCTACATGCAGAGAAAACATGTCATTCAGTTTTATTAGGGTTTTAGCACTTGAACATACCAAGCTGCCTTGTACAGTGTCAAACCATTAATCCATCTTCCTTAATATTTGTTGGAAACTTTTCTTCAGGTTTCAGAGGGGGACAAACCGAAGAGAAAGACAGAGAGGTCAGGGCATCCTGTTTACTACTCTGACTTTCCCTTTGATGTGTAGATGGTATTCCCAGGACTTCCTCCTTCACATCCTCCTTCTCACTTTCCTGGTTTTGTTCTAGATGCCATCTCTCCTTCTCCTCCCTCCATCTTGGAAGCATGGATGCAGGACTTGTCCTAGCATCCATGCCCATCCTTAGATTACATAGGTAGTTAGGATCTGTCTCAACTTCTTTCCTATCAGAGTATAAAGAACACTTATTTCCTTTCTAAATATAAGCAAGAGTATGCTTTGTTATTTTTCTTTCCTGCACACACACCAGCCAGCAGAACCAACTCACACTACCTATAATCACAGTTCCACTGCTAAATGATAAACTTTGCTAACGGCCCAAACATGGAATCCTTTAATTAGGTTTCTGGGGCCAACATATGATTTATTTATCAATAATGTCTACTCTGAGTGGCAGGCAGCTGCTCTTCATACTCTCAGATAGAGAAAAAGCTGTCTCAGCAGCTGCTACTTAAGACATTTTAACAGGAGATACTGGAGCCTTTGGTCTGCAAACTGTGTTCTGGCACTGAATCATAGCCTTTCCCCTTAAGACTGCAGGTGGGGATGGCACCATCTCAATGTTCCCGAAACTCCCTGTACACATAATTGCAGTAGAGTACAAAAAAGAACCCTGAAAAAATATATTGTGCTAATGGATGGGTCCCTGCCTTATCATGATATGGAGATGATTAAGAGATTTGCTATTAGTACTTTAAACATTTCCTGACAGTAAAAGGTCCCAACCTCATATTCATTAGTCCTGTCACAAATTGGAATCACTTCAGAGCTACATATTAACCACTAAAGGATATGTAATTCAGATAATTTATGTTCAGCAAAGACCTTTCACTTCAGTCTTAATTTCTGCAGATAAATAAGTCAGAAAACCATTAAAAGGTACATAAGGTTAGTACATAACGTTAGCAAAGCAAACGTAGGAAACTATAAAGAATAGACAACATATTAAGTGTGAGATGGCAATATTATACATGCTTTGTAATTTTTAAAATAAAATTTAATCACATTTAGGATTTTGGTTTTTAATCCTCATGTTTCAAACCTTCATCAGTGATGAGCTAAACAGATGTAGTGTCTTGATTCAATTATGAAGCTGAGATTGTTTTTGTAAATGCACTTATTCAGACTGCAGGCTTCATTGAAATCTCATAATTATTATAATCTCATAATCCACCCCTTCTATCTTTATGCTTTGTGCTACTTTTAACAGCCACAACTGATATTTTTAAATCAATCTTCCTGTAGCCCAGAATTCTGTGTGTTTTATACCAATGCTGAGAAGAATGCTAGGGGAAAAAATAACAGAATAGACATGCAATAATATGTCATTGGAAGAGAGGAATTTTGAATGGGTCCTGGATTCCATGTAGCTAAGAAATGAATCCCATGGGGCTAAACTTTGATTCTACTCCCAGGAATCCCCAGGAACTGGAACCAAACGAAACTAATAAACACATACTTGGCACTGGAAATGTTGTGATGTAGGTGACAACTAATACTCTTGGTAGAGAACAAATGTTCACTTGTCCTTCTTGGTAGCTTTTGTTTTTCATAAATTCATCCAGTTATTACATCCAGATACGTTCCCATATCTGAGATGCTATTACATCATTCACTTGACTAGTAAAGTGGTGGGCTCATATTGATTAAAAAATGAGGCTACTCAAACAAAAAAGGGGGATTTCTGAGTATCTAACAACCTTCCGGGCACTCAGAAAAACATTTTCTGCCATTCTGAAAATTCTCCTTCCCCCAAGAACACCTGGTCAAAACATCTACTTCCTTTGTGATGCCATGTAGATTTGGCTGGATGAGAGAAAGCAGAACACAGCTGCAAGTCGTTATTCTGCTCCAGGTGAGGCTGGATTGAAACCAGCACCTTCTTTCTTGCTTCTATTCAGCCTTTACTCTAACGGGAGCAAGACAATGGTTTACTGTAGTTAGAAGCACAGGCCTCTGATGTGAGAAAGAGGGGGGCTGAATGGGTGAGTGCATTGTGCTGTGATGGCATAGTAGGTGTACCCTGGGGTGGGAGGCAGAGTAAATGGCAGTTTTTAATCCGTGAGCTGAGGGGAAAGTAGAGTTGCCAAACTCTAAGTGGTGGCTGGAGATCTCCTGGAATTACAACTGCCAACTGCCTCCATGCCATAGTCATCAGTTCCCCTGGAGAAAATGGCTGCTTTAGAGGGTGGGGTCTATGGCATTATACCTCACTGAGGTCCCTCCCCTCCCCAACCATCCCCAGGCTCCACCTCTAAAAGCTCAAGGAATTCCCCAACCTCGAGCAGGTAACTCTATGGAAAAATGTTCATTCAGACAAACTGTGTATGAGCCTGGGTCAGTTTGTGTGTATCTCACTGAGAAATTATCTAGGTTAGGCAAGCTGTATGGAAAAGCCTGAGTGAATCTATGTCAGTGTGGCTAAGAAGTGTATTTATTCTGTTAGTGAAGATCTGTGTGGAAAATTAGTCTGTGTGACTGAGTCTATGAATATACCTTTAAGTATATATAACAGTTTTGAAACCACCATGGTTATGAACCTATACTGAAACCAGTACTTTTATCAATACTTGTCAACCCTCATGCATATGTATTTATAAATTCTATGTCTACTTAAGCAAAATTTCTGTTTCATTAGGAATATAGAATCCCTTTTTTACTTCACAAGCACCCCCCATGTGCTGATCATTGTGTCAAACTACAATCTATAACAAAGCCTTTCTATAATACCAGCTAAATGGAAGAGATCTAAGGCAAAAGCCCTTGGTTGCAGCTAGAACCTTTTGGGAAACCTGTGAGAATCAGCAATATAGAGATCACAAAAAAGGGTGCTGTTAGCAGTGGGATTCTAACCCCAAAGGGATAGGGGTTCTCAAGGTAAAGTACAGGATACCTGAAGTTCTGTGTGAGTGGAAATAAAATGAGTATTGGTTGTGACTAGAGATGGGCATGAAACGGGAAAAAAACAGAATGAGAGTTTAGTGTTTTGTCACATTCCACGAATCACAAAACATGAACTTCCATGAAATTGTCCTGTTTCATGATACAATTTCTTAATTTTGTGATTCATCAGAACCTGGGGCACTTCAAGCCCAGAGAGACTGGACTTGGGGGGAGAGCCCTAAAACCACCACATAGACACCTGCCCAGGCAGGAGAGGTGCACAAAATAAAACCAAAGGAAACAACAAGAGTGTGAGCACTCAAAAGAGCAGAGACAAAATTAAGAAGAAACAAAGACAAGCAAAGAAAAAATAAGGGAGGCCTCAGTCAAGCTAGGCCCCAAAGCCAGGCAAAGGCCTGAGACTAGGGTGGGGTGGAGGGAAAAAGGCACCCTCACCCAAAGACCTTCCCAGCAAGGCCAAGAGCTGAAAATAAGAGGCTTTTAGGGTTTTTTTAAAGATGCAGCAGCCAAAAGCTCAATTCCAATCTCTCTCTCACTCCAATCCCAGCAACTCCCTCTCCCTCGGTCTACTGGGACTGAAAAGCACGAGGCAGAGAGCTCTGCCTTATATAACAAATGCTCACATAGAGCAGAACAGGAGGTCAGTGGATGGCAAACAGACTTGCCTAACAGGGTTTGGAGGGATGAGATTGGTGTTCCCATGGCTGCAGAAGGCTCATCTCCTCAGTTGGCTAGGGTATTAACCCCCCTGCTCCTCACTGTATAGGGCAGAATGGAAGCTCTCCAGTTGGCAAGGAGAACTGCCTATCAAGGTTATGTGGGCTAAGACTGGGGTTTCTAATGGCAACAAAGGGTCTGCAGACATTCTGGGCCTATGTTGCCTAGGGAATCAATAGAGTGTTGCCAGCCTGTCTAGT
Organism: Eublepharis macularius; assembly: GCF_028583425.1. Taxonomy (NCBI): domain Eukaryota; kingdom Metazoa; phylum Chordata; class Lepidosauria; order Squamata; family Eublepharidae; genus Eublepharis; species Eublepharis macularius. The sequence goes on from NC_072797.1 coordinate 75,367,199, forward strand.
ATCACGAATTGTTCATGAATCGAACGAATCGGGCCAAAAAGTCATGCATTTTGTGAAAACCGCAGCACCACAAAACACATTTTGCAAAACACAAATTGGCTCAATTCGTCATGAAATTTGATTCATATTTCGATTCGTGCCCATGTCTAGTTGTGACTAGGGCCCTCCTGAAATAAAAGTTTAAGATAATATAAGGAGGAGCTGTAGTAAAGGTCCAAGGCAGATTAAAACAAAAAGCCTTACAGTTGGGTTTTGAAGGGTCAGGTCATAGTTTACTGGTTAGAGAAGCTGTGAAATTCATTTCTAAAGGGAGACTGCACTGTGCAATATACCACTCCCAGTTGTGTGTATTATGTGCCATCAAGTCTCTTCCAACCTATGGCGACCCTATGAATGAAAGTCAAATTCCTTATGGTGTTCAAGCTTCAGGATTTAAAGAGGCAGTTTGATCTTTCCCAACCTGGTAAAATCATGTTCACAACAAGTAGAAAACATCATGCAATGCAGGTTTGTACTTGATTCTTGCCTACCCATGCAACCCCAGGCCTGTTTCCCTATAGGGATGCACTTCTGAGCATTAAGACTGTTTCTTAAAACTTTAACATTTTGAGGTAGGCTTCCATGATATCATGTGTGCAGCCATGGTTCACAAATAGAGCATCTGTTTTGCATGCAAATTCAATCTCCACTTAAGTTCAGTCTCCAGTATAAGGCAGTTTTGCACGTGTTCGGTTCTTCATGGCCATGTGAATGTGACACTGAGGTACTACTTCCTCAAGTTCACACAAGTCATTCATGGCTTCCTGAAGCCATTATGGAAGAAAAAAATATTTTAGCAAAGTGCAACTTACTAGCAATGTGTCATTGGACTGTACTTCTACAACCAAGTGCTCCGCTTCAACCACCAATGCCCAGTGTTCTAAGATGGTTGTAGTCAAAGTAGGATAGAATGAGAAAATAGTCACTGAAAAAGATATGCAGACCAGTGGTGGGCATAATGGGGAAAAAACAAAAGTACACACATAACTTGCTGATTTAGCTCATGATTAGAGATGGGCACAATCAGCATTACGATTGGAAAAAAACCCAGATAATGGCGTTTGCACCATCAGGACCCGGCTGATCGGTGCTGTCCACGGCAACCGATCCAGCAGTCGGGAGGGGCGCTTGTTCGGGGCTTGATCAGATCAATCGGTATCTGATCGTGATCCAAACACTCTGGCGCCAGGAATCAATTCCCCCGGCAATGGAACCAGGGGAATGCCTGAGCTGTGTTTCCCCTCCTTCTGTTGCCCTGGAAACGTGAATGGAAGCCCAGCTTTCCTTGATCGGCAGGGCTTCCTTCCACGGAGCAGCAACGCACTCACACCAGTTGGGAAAAGACAGCCAGAGGAGGGAGGGGGAAGGGGGTGTTCTGTAGCCCCCTTCCCCCTTTGTAGGAGGAATGGCTGTTTTTCTGTCTGTCACTCTCTGTTTTTAACCTGCTTTTAAAACACTGTATTTTGTGGGAAAACCTCATTCACGGTTCTGTGTGTGTGTTTAAAAGGGAGTGGGTAAAAGGTGGATCCAGATGCTTTTAAACGGATCCTCATGAATTCATATGATTTTTATGTTGAAACAAAACAAAAAGGCTGTCATATCATAGATCCTGTCCTAGTCTACAGACAGCAACAAAACTATCATGCATCCACTAATTCGTGGCGCTGCCACGGCACAAAAACATGCTAAAAAAGCATAGATCCCCATGGATCCTCTTGATTTTTAAGTGGGGCCACCCAAAAAACACCATACAAAACCAGATCATGTCCATATCCACAAATGGGACCAAAAAAATCATTCTTCCACCACTTTGTGGCAGTGCCACGGCGCAAAAACATGGTTCAAAAGCACGGATCCTCATGGATCCTCTTGATTTTTACATGGGGCCACCCAAAATCCACCATACAAAACAAGATCATGTCCACGATCTGGGACCAAATGGGACCAAAAAAATCATTCATCCACTGCTTTGTGGCAGCGCCACAGTGCAAAAACATGGTTCAAAAGCATGGATCCTCGTGGATCCTCTTGATTTTTATATGGGGCCACCCAAAATCCAGTATACTCTCCCAGATCATGTCCAATGCCACAAACAGGACCAAAAGATCTAAAATATGACAGCCTTTTTGTTTTGTTTCAATGTAAAAATCATATGAATTCATGAGGATCCGTGTCTCAGATTCATGTTTTTTCACCGTGGCTGCGCCAAATATTTTTGGATCTGTGTTTTTTATATTTCATTCTGTGGACCTGGCTGTGATATATGATTTGATGTTTCATTTGTGTTTTTCCTATTTAAAAAACCATAGGATCCGCGAGGACTCCTTGGACAACATCTTTATGAACATTGTGTGAGGCACCTGCAAGGATAAAAAGACAAAAGCAGATGGATTTTGTTTTGACTCATACTTACCATTCTTCTTCACCCATGGAGATCTTGCCTTGTTCATAGAAGAAACGGAACGGGGCACGCAGTTCCCTGCGGCAATTGGACTATTGGGAAATGATAAATGTATTTTGCATGTAATAAGCTCACATATTTGCACTGTTTGCACTTTGGACAAATTTGTATATAACACTGCTATAACTTTGCATAAATGTTGAGACTATTTTTGTGAATATCCGGATGTTTTTCCACTTTGTTTTTTTTTTTTTAAAGCTGGCTGAAACTTGTTGATGGGGTGTTTCTCTCTCTCTATTTGGAGAGGCAGGGACGGGTTAAAAACTCCCCCCCCCACTGCTCTAAGTGTGTGTGTGTGTGAAAACATCCCCTCCCTGAGGGGAGGCGGCTTGTCGCCAGGTTAAAAACTTTTTCCCCCCTCTGCTCTAAGTGTGTGTAGGGGGGGATGCCCCTCCGCTTTGGCCTCCCCGATCCTGGATCGGAAATGGGACTTGATCGGTGTGGATCGGTGATCTGGGGTCATCGCCAGCACGGATCCACAATCAGCTTGATTGGTATTTTTTTTGGATCGTGCCCACCTCTACTCATGATTCAGCTTCAGAAACACTGATCCAAAACCAGGAAACTATTTTTTTTCCAAATTTTATTGTTGATTCTAAGATTTGCAACATATCATAATGATGTTTCATATGAGTTACAATATGACTGAGAATGAATTACAGATAGATCATATTATCAGAGCCAATTAAACATATTAAGTTTAAGTTAACACAACAAGCTGCAAATGAAAGAGATATGAGCAGTAACATTCTATTAATGATGTCAGTATGTACTCCATGGCTGAACATTGCACATGAAAGAGAGTAAACTTAGATATCTGAGTTTGGTGTAGTGGTTAAGAGCGCAGGACTCTAATCTGGAGAACCGGGTTTGATTCCCCACTCCTCCACTTGAAGCCAGCTGGGTGACCTTGGGTCAGGCACAGCTTCTAGGAGCTCTCTCAGCCCACCCACATCAGAGTGTTTTGTTGTGGGGATAATGATGACATACATTGTAAACTGCTCTGAGTGGGTGTTAAGTCGTCCTGAAGGACGGTATATAAATCAAATGTTGTTGTTGTTGTTATACTGTTAAGATAGCTAAATTGTATAGGTATAAGAGTTTCAGATAGACTGGGTTTTGGGGTGGGATGTCCTCTTTGGTAATGTGCTCCAGAAACTAAATTGAAGCAAGTGTCTCCCACTAAAAAGTTCAGCAAGCACTGGGCAGCAGCAGGCAGGCACTGGGCAGCCACTTGTTTTCCTGAATAGCACCAATAAAATACCAAGAGGAGAGAGAGAAAGCAGAGAAATTTCCTCTGCAGTATGTCTATATGCAAATAAGTGTGTGACAGAGATGTGGGTGAATGTGAGTGAGTGAGTGAAAGAGTGAGTGAGAGAACTACAGTAAGACATCTTTATTTAGTGCTCTTTTTGTCCATCCCTAAGTAATTTCTCCTGTTCAAGGAGATACCCTCCTTGCTTTCTCCTATTCAACTACAAATTCAACCACAAATTCCTGCTTTTTTCATATACAATTCCAGTTACTTTCAGAATCCTAAACTTGCCTTCCTCTCTGCACCCTCTAAGGCCGTCATTTGCTCAGTCCTCCTTCTGAACACAAAGCAAAATGGGAGGATGCGGGGAATCCTTGTATTATATATATCCTTCAGGACAAATGCAATCAAGGACAAAACATTCTTCTCCCTGGCCATCCACTGTCTACAGTTCAATCTTGCAGTTAACTCTGAGTTAAACAGGTTGCCTGGCTGAATAGAAGGGCAAACAGGACAGGCAGTGAATCACAGAAGTTAAAGCCTCTGGCTAGTTGTTCCACCTGGACAGCCCACACAATTTAATGCACAAATGTCACCCTAAATAGTTCTTTATACTGAGACCAAAGGGGTGGGGGTGGGGTAAAAGATGCCCAAAGGCATCAAGAGTTAACTAATTCAAATAATGAAAAAAAATAGTTTCCCACACTGCAAAAATATAACAACTCTGCACAGCATCGTCTCTTGGTTGTTTACCCTGTTAACAGTGAGGCATTAATTTTATCCTAGAGAAAAGAAAATACAATATATCCTTGCAGCTTGTTGCAGTTCTACTTCAAAGCAATTGGAAAAATTTCTTTTGTTTTAATAGGGGTTAGGAAAGGCCAGTCCTACTGAGGCATTAAACTAACAGCTATAAGGAACAGGCAGAACACTTCCATTTCGTTTCACTCTAGCTTTTCCCCCTTCAGACACAAAATTGCAAAATGTCCAGGTTTTTAAAGAGAAAATCATATTTCGTCCCCTGGTGCTTTCTCAATTTAACATGGTAACTTGGCTTGGGTTGCCATGCACGCCAGATGGGGGGTTGGAATAAGGCTCTGCTTGGCAGAATAGACCTTATCAGTGCCTTTAAACATGAGGTCTTTTCCTGTACAATCAGATTAAAGGCTCCTCTTGATGTTTGTTCTCCATGCATGATTGCTCTGCTGTTATAGCATGCTGTCCTCAGATTTATCTTGTATCATTCCACATTATCTCCCTGTCTACACAGTTTGGATAATAAAGGTATCAGAATTGGTAGATTCCTCCTTTACTTCTCAGGATGTTTGGCTGCTGTTAATATTTTTCTCCATCTTGCAACCTAATCAGAATCCTGTTGCTGCTGTCTTCCTAAAAACTGCCTGCTTTACATTCAGCTTATTCTTCCTCTGTGTTATTATTATTATTACCAAATGTAATGAAAGGCTGCTGTTTGGTGGGAGGCACAAATCTCAAAGCATGCCTCAGCCCATGAAACTAGTTAAATGGTTCTTTGGATTCAGGCCAAGGGCTTTGGTTGAAATTGATTGATCATAATTCAATAGTCATAGATAACAACAACAACATTCAATTTATATACCGTCCTTCAGCACAACTTATCTGCTCAGAACAGTTTGCAAAGTATGTTATTATTATTAGAGATGGGCACAAACAGCAATACGAACAAAAAAAAAAGCCATGAACAGCCCAATCTGCTGTCCACGAACAAGCTGTTTGTGAGGCCCCATTCTAAACGAACAGGTGGTCGTTGCAAGCCTCATTCGTTGCTGTTTGTCTTGCTGTTTGTAGAGCCAGACAGTCAGGCACCTGCAATCAATTCCCTTGGCACCTTAGGCAGGGATTGTCTGAACTCTGTCTGAACTCCTGCTGTTGCCCTGGAAATACCAATCTAAGCCCAATTTAGCTTGATAGGCAGGTCTTCCTTTCAAGTGTGCTCCAAATTTGTTACAAGGGAGCAAAGACCAGTGGGGAGGGGGGCTCCCAGCTCTGGCTTAGTTTGCAGACAGTGAGGGAGAGACAGTTGCTGTTGGCATTTTGATAGACAGAGTGCATTGGAGCTTGAATTTTCTTTGTGTGTGGTGGGATAGGGATCTACTCCTTCAAGTTCCAGTGCTGCTGCCAGGCTCTGGGCCAAGCTATTATTTATTATTGGTACCTTTCCTGCTGCCTGCTCAGGTAAGGTTTCTGGGAGTGGTGTGGTAGGGATCTTGACCAAACTTGGATGATGTTTGTGAACAGGGCCATGTTCGTGGTTGTTCGTGAGTCCCCTGTTCATGGATGGCAACGAATAACGAACATCATGTTCAGGGTTTTTTCCTGTTCGTGCCCATTTCTAATTATTATCCCCACAACAATCATCCTGTGAGGTGGATGGGACTGAGAGAGCTCCAGAGAGCTGTGGCTGACCCAAGGTCACGCAGCTGGCTTCAAGTTGAGGAGTGGGGAACCAAACCGGGCTCTCCAGATTAGAGTCCTGTCACTCTTAACTGCTACACCAAACTGGCATAACTCTGCTTCCTATGGCACAGTCAAGGTGGAAATCACCATGATAACATCATAACTGTTCCTGTTATACAGATTTAGAACAAGTTCCCACCAAAGTTCAGCACTAATACTGAAGCCCCAGTCACTTCAACACTTCTTAAAATCTCTCAATGGAAGATTATGGACAACATTTTAATGGTGGCTGAACTATGTTCTTGGGAGAAAGATATTTCCCTCCCAACCCACTGACCCAAGCACACACTCAATTTTTACTTTACCAGACAAGTCACACACACAAGCACCCCACCACAGACTATAGTCTAGACATTTCATTTTAATTCACTCATACATCTGCTTAAGAGTAAGTGAATGCTCAAACAGATATCAATCAGACCATACCAATTAAATCACTAGGTGCATAAAAATTCAAATTTAAAATGACCATTTCTCACATTAGATATGATCATACTCCAAAGTTTTTAAAACGGAAAAGTTAGAAAGGAAATGCATTGTCAATGTTTCTTGTTAAGGCACCATTAGATTAGGAAGCTACTGAATAGAAATTAATTATTGGGGGATTTTATATATACAATGGATAAGGTTATTCTACTAATTAAAATGAACATGGAGATTAAATGTACATGCATACATGGAAAATTCATTAACAGTTCTTCTAATGTAAAGCCTTCAGCTTAATCAAAGTCATTTATGCCTTCTTATCTAATGTCAGATAGCATTAAACAGGATCATTACCAGTTCTATAAAAATGTAAGGCACTTGCAGGCTACATAGAAAATGTAAGCTGCTGTACATTCAGAGCTGCTGAAAAAGTATTACTATTCTGAATATTTTTAGACTGGTAGAAGCAATTAAGAATCAGAATTCCAGTTCAGCCTGAAGTTAGGATGGATCACAAAATCTAGTACTATAGAAACCTGCAATTGAGTATATATGAACATATAGTACTTCTGGGAAAAAGTCAGCAAACAATTATATGTATCATATTTTAGTCAAGCCAACTATGTTTAATGTACTGTGAGTTCAACAATGGCAAATATTTCCTTTAGCAAATGGTGAAACCATAAGAATTTCTGCCACATCTCACCAAAAATGAAATTTAATTTTATAAGCTGCTATTCTAATAAAGCAAATGCTACTTCCTGCCTACAAATGGTATGGGAAGTTTTTTTGCCCTTCCATCAACTATAAGGAATGGAAACACTGAGCAGTTGGGCCAGTTTGCCTTGTACATGCCAGTGAGTCATCTGTTAATACAACTCTGTTTTTTACCTGAGGAGCTATCTGCTGTACCACTCCTCAGTTCACCATGTGGGATGAGCCAGTTGCTAAGGGACCAAGCAGAAATTTTCTGTCAAATTGACCAAGAGAAAAGCTTGAGATTGGAGAGTTACAGTTCACAAATTAAGGCCTGAGGCATCTGAAGATTGGGAAAGGTATCCATATACCACTCTTAACTGATCAGATCCAGGGGGCTGAAAAGGGAATGTTTTTGGTGCAGGGCATCATCACACAAACCATTATACTTTTTTTTTTTTTAATAATTTTTTTATTTTTCATAGCTACAAAACACTACACAAAACTATCACAAGGAAAGGGGAGAGGGAAGGGACAAAGGGGGGGTGGAAAAAGAAAAGGGGGGGAATGAACTACAAACACTAAACACTACACTTCAATGTTTCCCTTCATACTGTCAATACAAAAATAGCTCCATAAAATAATGATGGAGTGGTTAATCATACAGAGAATAAACATTTCAAATTCTGGTTAAACTTTCCTCCCCCTTCTAGGTCCCGGACGCAATTCTCTCTGTGCAACTGCTGTTGCGATGCTCTCCTCCTCCCCCCCCCCCTCCGGCTCCTCCTTTTCTTCGTTCTTGGTGCAGCAGAGTTCTGGGTTTTTATTCTCAAAATCCTTTAGTTGATCTTCTGATAATATCTTATAGGCCTGATCTTTATATCTGAACCATATTCCTTCCGGGAATAACCATTTGTACTTTATTCCATGGTCCCTCAGAAGTGCTACAAACTTTTTATATTTAAAACGCCGTTTCCGGACTAGAAATGGAACGTCCTTCAAAATCTTGACTTTCAAACCCATAAAGTCCAAATCCGCATTGTATGAGTTATATAGGATGGTGTCCCGAATCTTTTTAGATGAAAAGTCAATAATGATCTCACGAGGCAACTGTCGCTTTGTTGCATATTTTGAAGAAGCCCGACGGACCTCCAAAATGGCGCTTTTAACCTCTTCTTTAGTCGTCCTCGCGGGTGTCGCCAGTAATTCCGAGACCAAATCCCACAGATCCTCATTTTCCTCCTCTTTCACGTTTTGGAGACGCAAAATTGTCTGCGTTCGTTCCACCTGTAGCCCGATCAGCTGGTTCTCCACCAACTTCAGGTCCTTTTTTGTAGCCTTCACAAGTGACGCACTTTCCAGAGCAGACTTTTCTGCCCCCCCCCCGCTGCTGCCTTAATGGTTTTCACCTCGCTTTCAATTAAGCCCACCCTTTGATCAGTTTCATTCAGCTTGTCAACAAAGGGTTTTATAGCTTCCACCACCGCCCTGCGTACCAACTCTTCGAGCGACTCCCCCTTCTGCAAGGTAGCCGAGATTGACTTACCGAGAGCGGGACTTTGCCTCTTTGCTGCCATTTGGGGGGGGGCGCCAACAAAATTCTGGAACTCAACGAAGGGGAAGAGCGAGTCTTCTTCAGATCAACCTCTCCTTCACAAACGCTTGTAGAACAGAAGGGATTCGCTTGTTTACAGGCTTCCGCCTGTTTCTTTTACTTGCCGTTTCTCGTTGCCCGGCGGCACTCGAGGCGCCGCGCACATCTGCCGGCCTCCATAGGGACAAACGGGCAATTCCCCCCCCCCGCATTGATTTCGGGGAGTTCTTCCCGCCGCGTCCCGGACCCCGGCTCCCTCCCTGGGAGTCCTGGGGGCTAATCCTTGCGGGTCAGCCGCCCGGTCAGGGTGCCCGGTCGTTTCCTCCCAGACCAGCCGAGAGGAGCGTCCGGCATGGCTGAGAAAACGAAACCGAATCACACAAACCATTATACTGTGGGGGGGCATCTGCTCACCCCACCCTTGTCAAAAGCCATTGAGGAAAGTGAATTTAATGAACCAGAATATTTTCATATGCCTTTCCTATTTCCATGTGATTGAACTGTATTTTTACTGTACAGAGCAGAGAGTGAACACTGGGGTAAAGTGCCCAGGCAGATGTCATGCAAATGCCAGTCACTGTGAGGTGCCTGCTGTTTGAAGTTTTGGTGAAAGGATACCCACATATGTACACTTGGCTAGGTTACTGGTTGCAAGAGGCACCTATATTACTATGCACTATGCCATACCCATAGGCAAATAAGAGAAATCTCTTTCTGAGTTAATCATGCTAGAAGTAGCTGTAGAATACCAACTGAACTTTGCTCTAGAAAACAAGGACACAGAGAAAAGGACTTGCGTCCTTTTCCCTGGACCAGCAGGATGCGTCAAGGACATGAAGAGCTCCCAGGTGTCAGAAGGGAACCTAAGTAGCTTCAAAGATAGTATTTTGCCTGCAAAGCACAAAATATTGCTAATAAAAGAAGATGTTCCTTGACAAGATAATCTTGAGGTGATAAGCAAAGATGTCCAGAATTGTTCTTCCAATGTGAACTGGTGGTGGTCACTTTCTTGGACCAATGTAGTCCCAAGGTTGTAACTTATATAACTTATGCTAATTGACCTGAAGGTATAAATTCTTCTGTTATAGCATTATAGCTCCAAAGAACTGATCAGTTCAAGGAGCCTTTCTTTTCCTGGTAATTGTATCATTCTTCCTTTGTTTATAAGAAAATTAAAAGGCCTATGTTTATTTCCCTCATGAGGACTCCTGCGTATTCTCCTTTACTGAGCTAAAACAAGATAAGGCCCTGAATTATGTGCAACACCATAATTAACTTTAAAATACTGTTCTTTTGAAAAGTTGTTAGAATGTCTATTAGGGAAACCTTGGTTGTCTGAAAATTTCTGTTTATTCATTCTGTGTTTCCCAATATGAATAAGCTTGTTAACTGAACTTTTAATATTGTAAATACATGCAACATAATCTATTTTGATCAATTAGTATACTTATCATGGTGACAGATTGGAGGCAGGGGATGTCTATTTTATCGTTTGGTGATTTTGGACTCCCAAATAGCAATTACTACCCTGCACGTTACATCTGCATTTTTTCCTTTAGAATATCAACTTCTGCCCTTCTTTCAGTTAGAGTGTCTAACAGCTGAATGCTTGTCTCCTGATTTTCAGTTTTCCATTCCCCACTAATTCCTAAACTAAGAGTCTTTGCCCATCATTCCACAAATGAAATGGACTTCTAGTGAAGGCTATTATTAGCATTTTAATGGAACTCTTCAGGGAGCTGCAACTTGGGCTCATTTGGCAATGGAAAAGGAAATAATTGAAAAATGTGCACAGATTTTTTTTCCTATTATGTAAAGAGAAATTGTAGGTTGACTTACAGAGCTGAAAGAGCATGTTAGAAATGAACTAGAAGAGAGAGCCATATATATGTAAATGTTGACAACTTCCTAGCCTCGGGAAATTTTATTTTTATCAAGAGAGTGAATAATGAAGAGTTAATATGCCATTTATGGGGGAAATAAAAGGATGGTTGGTCTGCTTCTTATCTCATTTACATTACAGTAGAACAGGAGCAGTTCCTTAAAGGGAACAAAAGTACATTATTTTCAGGTTTGTGCCATGGGGGACACAAATTGGATGGTGCGTTAGAATCACATGTAGAAATGATGTTGGTTCTTTCTCAAAGGCAGTCATAGAGAAGATAATTAAACTTTTATTTCTGGCATCATGTGGCTTTTGCTCATTTTTGTGTGGTTAGTGTCTTCTGAGTGTCCTCCTTCCCATAGATACAAACTGTTATGAGATTTGAGATTTACCACCTTCTGTTAAACCTTCTATAAAAAGTTAGCATTAGAAATCATTCCAGGACATAGATAGCCACTGACCTGAAGTCTCACTAATCCAAATAACGCAAATAAAAGAGGTGTATGTTATACATACCACCAAAAGTGCCCAAACAATTTCAGGTTGTACCTATAGCTGTTCAGCTGTGCTTAGATACCGTGTTGTTCTAGGTGTCACAGTACAAGAAAGATAGAAAGAATTAATAAGAGAGAGTCCAAGATTACAGTCTATAATTCTGAGAAGAAAGCCTGAAGGCCTTTTAATATGTGTATTGAAAAGAGGTTAAGGGGACATATACTGACAATTCGAGCATTTTAAAAAGAGAACAACATCCATGCTCCTTATTCATTGAGATCAGGTCAAGAACACTTTTAGTGAAGTTCACTTAGTTTAAATGTTAAGAACTAGTAATTCAACATTAGAACATCTTCCATATCTTATATAAAGGTTCTGAAATCTTATTCTTTGGTGGCTTTGAAGAAAATTTGAGACAGGCATGTAAAGCAGAAGGCTTAATAATATATTTGGCTTTGAAGTGGAGAATTAAAGAACTCTACAATCCATATCTGCTTTTTGTATATAAGCAGGTCTTTTGTTTTCTGTTCCATAAATGTTTTTGGAAACACATGAAACGAACTGTTAAAAGGATTCATAGTTTAAGACTGACTAATGTGTCTTAGCTACTGAACAGTCTCTACATTCCATGACTGTAATGAGAAACAGTTGAATTGTATCCATTTATAACATTGTCATAAAAACCAAGCAATGTGTTAGATGATATAACAAATATTATTACATACATTTGAATTTTTTATTTACTTTATTTACAGCCTGCTTTTCTTAATGTGACTCAAGATGGATTACAGGATATAAAACATTGTGATTGGACAGCATAAGACATCCAGTGAACAATGCAATAGGACTATAATTACATAATTAGAAAACAATGCAAACAACAACTAAGGCAAGATGTTTCATAAACATTTCAAAAAGTGAATTACAAAGGTAAAAGGCAATGCAGTAAATATAAAACCACCCTCCTGAGTTTTTCTATTCCATGAGAATCTTGATGTGAAAAGCAGACTAAATTGATTGCATAAATTATTGAATACGAATTATTCTGTTAGCTGCGCTCACAATGTATGAATGGAGATGAAGAGCTGCTAACTAGAAATACCATGACTAGCCTCACTTCATGCATCATTGTGCGCTCTATAAAGAAACAGCACAGAAAAAAACTAAGAAACAGAGGAACTAATACAAGAGGGAGATGTAAAAGGCTCTAGTAGATGATAACAGACAAAGGATATTAATAGAAATTCAAATAGAGTAAGTAGGTTTGGAACTTTATGTAAGACACATCTGGATAAAAAGTTTAAACTTTGCTTAAGAATTCATTGAGTAAGAGATTAACAGTGCAGTCCTAAACAGAGTTGAAGTCAGTGAGCTTAGAATTGCACTCTTAGACTGTAAAGATCAAGCAAGCAGAAAGGTCCAGTACAATAATAAGATTTAAGGAGGTATAAGAGGCTTAAACCAACTTAGACCCAGGTATTGATGGTCAGCACAGAGTACAGAGAGATATATGTACTTTTCCACAATAAAAAACACTAGACCTTTACATACATTGAAATGAAGTAATGTATAGACATGGGCATGAACAGCATTACGAACAAAAAAAAACCACGAATAGCCTAATCTGCTGTTCTCAAACAAGCTGTTCGTGAGGCCCCATCCTAAACAAACAGGTAGTTGTTGCAAGCCTCTTTCATTGCCTTTGGCAGCCATTCATCAAGCTAGACAGTCTGGCACCTGCAATCAATCCCCTTGGCAACCAGGAGGGACTGAACTCTGTCTGAACTCCTTCTGGCTTTCCTTCTATATTTAACCCTTCAAAGTACTTACATCAGAGAGTCCTGTTTTTGCTACTGTGAAGAGAAAATGGCAGCCAATGGGGAGACCCGTGGATCATGCCTTTCCCGGGGTGCAATCTCTCTGAAACTTGGGGGGTCTTTGGAGAACAGTGAGGACTATGTCCCCTGCAAATGTAGTGGGTATTGGACATTGGGAAGGTCAGGCAACGAACGGCGGTGGCGCGGGGTGGGAGGAATAGGAGGCTTCTGCTTTGGGGGGTGCACTCTCGCCCCCCGCGCCTCTTCCAGTGCTCCCTCCGGCACCCCGCGCCTGCGGCCACCACCTACCTGGCCTCAATAGGCGCGCCACCCCTGGCAACAAATAACGAACAGGGTGTTCGGGGGGGGGGGTTCCATTCGTGCCCATGTCTAGTAATATATTTTTGCTTGTAAGAAAGATCTAACTCACTTTAAAATGAAATCAGGGACCAGAACAAGATAAAAATGGAGATTAAATTGTGTGTTCGCGTGTTGAATGTAATATGTACAAAGAAAAATCCTGTGTATACTGTACATTGCTTTTATGCACATTCACTGTAATATGTCATGTCTACTCTAAGAGTGGATGGAAATCACATGTTTGAAGACAATTGAGGATGTATATGTCCTTTCTGATGACCCTGTGTTTGGCATAGTGTATGTAGTCATTAATATATTAACATGAACACATGTGTAGCACTGACTTGTGGATGGAATCATGCAACCAAGCCTGGCATCAGCATACCTTGAGGTGGGGCAGCTACTGAAGCCCAGAGCTTCTGGCAGGACTCTCTGTCCTTGACCCCCTTACCCCTACTCTCTGCCACTTGGCTGTGTGCCCTTCCCTACTGAGGGCTCTGCCTCCCATACTTCCAGCTTCCCAACACTGATGTGAAAATACATGCTGGTGGTACACCATGGCAGTACTCCCAGCTGCACACACTGTCCAATGTTGTCAGGGAAAGGGCACAAATATTATGCAAGCATTGGAAGGGTTTATAAGCAGAGAAAGGATGATCAGTCACCTGGCACACAGTGGTTTGTTGGAAAAGGAGAAAGCAGGGGGAGCTGGTGGTGTGTAGAAGAGAGACCCTGTGCACTTTCTGCCCAAGGCCTTACAAAACCTGGAACAAGCACTTCATGCCTGTTCCAGTTGGAGTGTGCCAGATGGAGTTCCCTATTGCAGCTGCAGATCCCAGTCAGCATAAATATTCAAGTACAATATTGTTTCAGGTAGGTAGCCATGTCGGGCTGCAGTAGAAGAGCAAGTTTCAGGTCCAGTAGCACCTTAAAGACCAACTAGATTTCCAGGGTGTGAGCTTTTGAGAGTCAAAGCTCCCTTCACCAGACACATGTTTGTATTTGACCCACCTACCCTTACACTCCCCGCCACTTGTCTGTATGTCCTTTCCTATCAAGAGCCAAGATGTATCTTCATATCTGATGAAGAGAGCCTTGAGTCTTGAAACTTCATACCCTAGAAATCTAGTTTGTCTTTAAAGTGCTACTGGACCCAAATCTTGCTCTTCCAAGTATATTCTTGCTGAATTGGTATCACTGAGTTTATTTTCGCAGACACTTGTATGAGGTCTGGAAAACGTAACATCTGAATTGTTCCCTAGTGCTTTTTTTCTGGCATTTCCAGTTTTAAGATCGAGTATTTTATGGCTTAATTTGTCAATTCATGTATACTAAGCTGCCTGGTAAACTACATCTGTAACACCATTTAAGATTATGTAAACATAGTATGAAAAGGTTTTTAAACAATCCCAATAGATGCTATGAGTGAATCATTGAACTGTATCCAGTGCCAAATGAGCACTGATGTTTCTGCTTTCAGGCCATAGTATTTTTTCATTGTTAAGGATTATTGTTGCTGCATAATGAATAATTATAGCTAACCTGAGCTGAAAGGAGAGGCAAGTTTTCATTAATGTTTTCATCAACATCTCAAGATGCTCCCTTTTCAGCAATCTTTCTGGACTGCTGTGAAATCAATGAACATGTTTACTTGCCCCAAATAGTCTTAATTTGCTCACTACCTAATGGCTAGGATCACCCACTATAGTTAGTCCAAGAATTTTCCTCTCATTCTAAATAACCTTTATTTGTTCTCACATGATGTCAGCACATGGTTAAATCTTCTTGCCAATGTAGCATTGTGACATCATCATGATTGATGTGAGACGACCCAACACAAAGGGAACTGGTAGGTCAGGGGAAACAATGGCAGCAAAACAAACGCAAACAAAAAAGGCAATGTCCTTTCAAATGTCTTTGTCTCTCTGAAAGCACACATTTCATGCTAAAAAAATCTAACTGTAACAACATCTGGCTCAGTCACAATTATAACTGTGGCTCACATTTTTCATTACACCTTGTATTTCCTGAGCAGCCAAAACAAAGTAGCATGATTGATAGCAAAAAGGACTACTCCAGGGGAAAGAATTCTGAGATGCAAAATAGCAATCTCTAAAAACTGAGATTATTAAAAATACTTTTTTAAAAATTGTAGTTTACTGCAAAAAACAAAAAAAAACAAAAAAGAATAAACAGATCCTGAGACCAATGAAATAGGCATGTGCCCTTGAAAGACTTTTAATACAGACTGTGTTTCCAGTGATCCTTCAGGTGTCGCAATACTTTACTTTCACAATAATACCAAGTAAAAAACTTGGATAATGTTCATCCACGCCGTAGAGATAAATTAGTGCAATATAAAAGAGAGGATAAATGGTGTATCCTATTCTCCCATCTTCCATTCAGAGCCTTTCCTGGTCCCTTGAAAAAGGCAGTTCAGTTGTACTTATGAGTAGAATTGATGCAGCCTTGTTACATTGCAGTGGAACCTGGTACCATAGAACAGTGAATGCTCAATCATCCACTTTACAGGGAGCAATCACAGGAGTCAAACTTATGATGCATTGTTCATCTGTTTCTGTAGAACCTGAACATGTCCAACTACACCAAAAAGATAATTGCACGAGTGAAATTACATACAGTTTTGTTGCAGCTGCCACCTCATCTCTAACAAAAACTTCCAAATTAACAAAGAAAAAAAAATAAGATTTGACATTTCTTTAAAATTGAAATTTACTATATTAGTATCTCAGTGTGCATTACGACAGTGTTACAATGCCTGTCAATGGCAACTGAGTTGTTCAGATCTCGATCCATTTACACACGCACAGTCTCACATAGCATCATAGGATCCATAATTACCCCCCCTCCCCCATATCAGCAAAATGTTCCTTTTAAAGCTTTTACTTGACTAAAAGGGACACATATTGGTACTTTTTCCACTTGCAATGCAGTAGACCCGTCACAACACTTTGGACCTGTATTGATATCTGAAAAGAAAGGATTAATCTTGTAAGTCCTTGGCAGGTAGAATCCCCAAATTCTCCACAGCAAGCACGCAGGTAACTTTATTAGAGTAACTTTATTAGAGATCTATCAAGTACAAGGTGCTCAAACAACTGGATTGGCAGAAGTGACGTAGATGAGGTCGGTAGTGTTAGTTATAGTTATAGTGAAGGTTCCTGCCATCAGGATAGGGACTGTTAAAGCTTTGGGTGCAAAGAAGCGGGGGGGGGGGCGGTAAAAGGGAGAAGCTAGGTTTAGGCTAGACAGAACAAAGAATGAAATCATCTCAGTTTCCAAGAAAGATACATTTCGAGCTGGCCGCAGTCAGCTTTCAAGGACACTTGTTGGAGGCAGCAGGGAAAGAAAAAGTAAATACTTGTGAGTAGACATGGGCATGAACAGCATTACGAACGAAAAAAACCACGAACAGCCCATTCGTCTGTTTGCGAAGAAGTCATTCTTGAGTCTCCATTCTAAACGAACAAGTGGTTGTTGCAAGCCTCGTTCATTGCCTTCGTCAGCCGTTCATCAAGCCAGATAGTCTGGAGCCTTTCAATCAATTCCCCTGGCAACGGCAGGGACTGAACTCTGTCTGAACTCCTTCTGGCTTTCCTTCTGGCTTTAACCCTTCAAAGTACTTCCAGCAGAGAGTCCCGTTTTTGCCACTGTGAAGAGAAAATGACAACAAAGGGAAGGACCCATGGATCATGCCTTTCCCAGGGGGCAATCTCTCTGAAACTTGGGGGGGGTCTTCAGAGGACAGTGAGGACTATGTCCCCTACAAATGTGGTGGGTATTGGACAAAGGGAAGGTCAGTTTGTAAACTCTCAAATTATCTGCCTTGCAAAAGGCAGTTCCATTTTTGCCACTGTGAACAAAAAATGACAGCAAAGGGGGACACACACACATGGATCATGACTTTCCTGTTGGGTTTTATGAAGCATACTGGTGGGCCCACTGGTGTGGCTTAGTATGCAAGAGAGAAATAAATACAACACTCCTGCTAGGAAGGTGCACTTGATATTTATATAGGTGGATATTTACATATATACATACAGTTATAGAACAGCCTGACAGCATGCTCCGCATAACCTCTCTGAGAGCTGAGCCTGCCTTGCATACTATACAGACAGCTAATATGCTGTATTCTAGCCAATCACTAACAAGCTGATGCAATCCCTAACTAGACTCACAAGACATCAATTATGAGCACCTGCTTGTAGTCACATGATTGCTAGTCTGACAGTTAGATCAAACTCATCTATCTCCTGTCATGGAACTGCTTGCTACCTCACACACAATATTTCCTGGGGTGCAATCTCTCTGAAACTTGGGGGGTCTTCAGAGGACAGTGAGGACTATGTCCCCTACAAATGTAGTGGGTATTGGACATTGGGAAGGTCAGTTTGTAAACCCTCAAAGTATCTGCCTTCCAAAAGGCAGTTCCATTTTTGCCACTGTGAACATAAAATGACAGCAAAAGGGGACACACATGGATCATGCCTTTTCTGGGGTGCAATCTCTCTGAAACTTGGGAGGTCTTCAGAGGACAGTGAGAACTATGTCCCCTGCAAATTTGGTGGGTATTGGACATTGCAAAGGTCAGTCTGTAACCCCTCAAAGTAGCTGCCTTCCAACAGGCAGTTCCGTTTTTACCGCTGTGAACAGAAAATGACAGCAAAGAGGGGGGCACACGAATTATGCCTTTCCTGGGGTGCAATCTCTCTGAAACTTGGGGGGTCTTCAGAGGACAGTGAGGACTGTGTCCCCTGCAAATTTGGTGGGTATTGGACATTGGAAAGGTCAGTTTGTGGGGTGTTTAAAGGGCCCTGCCCTTGCATGTGGCAGGAAAGGGCCCTTTAAAACTATCAGCAGGCAGTCAGCAGGGGGGAATTTCCCCTGCCACCTGCCAGCTGATAGTTTAAAGGGATCTTTAAGGGGCCACAAACAATGAACATGTTTGTGAACAGGGTCATGTTCATTACTGTTCATTGTTCATTGTTCGTGGATGGCAACAAACAACAAACAGCTTGTTTGTTTGTTTTTTCCGTTCATGCCCATATCTACTTGTGAGATAACCTACTGCCTTAACATCAATAAGAAACTTCTCATGCCCTCAGAGGACTAGCACATAACACAGAATACATTCATGGCAGATATGTAGACAAGCATATATAACAAATCTTATTTAGAATTGATGAATTGGTTGATAGGTAAGTTTTTTCAATAAAAGTCACTTTTGCTGCGTATCTCCTGAATCTTGCAATCAATTTTCCCAGTCAGAATGGTTGCTGCCAACTGCACAATCACTAAAAGCAGACAACAAATCCAATGTTGGACATTGAAAAGAAAGAGCTGACTTCACAGATGCAGAAGCAAACTTAGTGATTTTGTGCTCAAAAATTGGCAGTGCAGTCTTAAGAAGAGTTGCACTGTTTTTCATCCATTGAGTTCAATTAACTTAGAAAGGTGTAACTCTTCCTAGGATTGCACTGTTTAACAATCCAAGAATGACCCTGGAGCATGTGCCTTCTTTTTCAAAAGAAGGAGATTTAGTTAACTGCCTATGTTACAAAAGCAGCTCCACGTTGCAGCATTATAGAAATATAACCTGAATTTGAGCCAGTTGTAAAGCTGCTTGACAGGTCATTCAGGATGTGCATTGGAAAATAGTAAAGCAAACCAGCGAGAAGGGGACAATATGCATAAAAACAAGGAGTTTGTTCAAGTAACGTTTGGCTTCCGATTGTGTTTGGTCTAATTTTTAGCATCCTTTCTCTGTTCACAAAACAAAAAACATAGATAGGCAGAGACTGCAATAGCAGACAATAGCGCTGTCAGATGATAGTGTTTCATGCAATACTCTAGTAAAATAACTCATGCAAATAGATCTGAAATATGGGCTCACTTAAGTATCTATAGAGCCATTGGGGAAATGTTGCAACTTGCAACATTTATGGTTTATATCTTAAGGTCAAATCACATGGGCTTTTCATCTCATGACTGTAGGTTTTAGTCAGCATGCTGACAGATCTAGTGATTTTAGCATAAATCTGGTTTTGACACACAGTTGCAACTAGTCATTCACCTCTCTCCCCATTTTAATAAACTTGTATGTGTCTTTTAAAATTTAGAAAAATAAAAACAGAACTACAAACTAACTGGAATAATTAGTGCAGTAATTAAAGAGCTGAATTATAGTTTGTTGTTCTTAGACTAAGATGAGCAGATGGCATATGTGCTACAAAGCAGATTTTAGTAAAATGAGGTACCTAATTTGTTCTCTGCTTAATGGAAGTGCTTATTGAAAATATAAAATCCATGCATTAGCTATCAACAGGAGACAAATAATTATACTGCAGATCTGTATTTTACTTTGTGACTAGTGCTGTTAAGATTTCTAAGTATTTCCAGAGGTAGAAATATGTGAAGGCCAAACTGCACTTGAAAATCTTACAAATAAGTAAGGACTTTTTTGAGATACCTGGGGATGCTGTGTAATGCAATAATAATGTGCTATAATAGTTACTTCCTAGCGTGGAATAACATAGGCATACTAAAAAACCACTCCCTAAACATGCACCACCTTTTAGAACTTGTGCACATATTTTAAAAGACAACCGTGTTTCTTGAAAATAAGACTATACATTACTTAATATGATTTTTGTTACAATTTTCTAAGTGTTGGGGAAACATGAAAATAGTCATAGTTATTTAGTACTAAAATGCTGAGCAGTTTACTTAAAGGGACTCCAGAAACACTAGTTGAAACAAGCAAGGATAGACTACAATCTTTAGGATTGTTAATGTCTGCTCGTATGGGCAGACAACAGCTTACCTGTATAAAATCCAGTGCTTTAGAGAAAAACTGTTCAACTTGCACTCAGCTGGGGGGCGTGGCGTCGGTCTCTGAGTAGATGGACGTGCACTGAAGGGGCTCCGACTCCCATTAGCCTGGATGTATGCATAAAACAGCTTTTTTAATGATAAAAATCAAGGAATGAAGGGGCTAGGATCGGGGAAGAAAAAATCACCAACCAGAATGCACAAAAGCCAGCAGATACCTTTCCCAGAAGCGAGTCTTGTTGGGCAGCAAAGCCGCAGCTTGGAAACAGAAAAAATGGCCGACGGAGCTTCTGGAGCTGACACAGCAGTAATTATACAATCTGTGCCCCTTGAGAAGCAATTTGAAAAATTGCAGCAGGCTATTGCAAAACAGATGTCTGAATTAATCCAGCCCTTATCTATCCAGTTAGCTGATATTAAGCTCGAGCTAACCAAAACAAATGCAAAAGCTGACAATGCTTTGGATATGGCATTAATGTCCCAGCGTGACATTCATAATCTGCAAGAGTCATCTGACTCATTCCAAACGAGAATAATTAATTTGGAAGTGGCTTTGAGGAAATTTTTTTAAAGCTATGAGGGATAGAAGAATGCTATTCTAATAATGAAGATTTAATTCCAACTTTAACTCACTGGTTAAAACAGCAGCTAAACATACAAGATGCTGAAAAGCCGCTGATTTTAAAAGCATTCCATATAGATTCAGAAAAGGTGGCTAAAGCAAAGAACACACCAAGAGATATCATTGTAGAGATGGAAGATCTTAATACTAAAAAGCAACTGGAGGAATGAGCTAGAACACAAGGTCCCTTACTCTTCAATGATAAACCTATTTTCGTCTTCTCTGACTTGCCCAATGAAGTACTAGCTAAAAGAAAAGAGCAGAGATCTGCAACTTTGGCGTTAAGATGAGCCAATATACGCTATAAGTGGATGAATTATATCAAACTCTCAGTTATCCACAATGGAAAGCAGATGATTGCCTCAGATCCTGAAGAAGCTGAACATATCCTGCAAAGCCTAGAGCTGGAATCTCCGATGGAGATCAATAAACCAAGCTTCAAA
Organism: Eublepharis macularius; assembly: GCF_028583425.1. Taxonomy (NCBI): domain Eukaryota; kingdom Metazoa; phylum Chordata; class Lepidosauria; order Squamata; family Eublepharidae; genus Eublepharis; species Eublepharis macularius. The sequence continues at coordinate 75,388,640 of NC_072797.1, forward strand.
AGAAAACTCCTGATGTCACCTTCCCAGCAGAAAGGGAGTAAAATCCCAGTTAAAAACATTTAGCTAATTTAAGTTTATAGCTCATACAAAAGTGTGCTGTTAAAGTTTACTAATAGCAAAATCATAATATCCAGAAGGGGGGGTATGGTTTAGTTCCTTTGGTGTTGCTCCCTTGTTCTTGTTCCTTAGGAGTAGGTATCTACCTAATGCTAGTGTATATATTGCACTAGCCCAAGAGAACATTATTAGAATATTCCTTCTGAATTTTACTTTACTTTACTTTTCTTAATCTAATTGCTAAGTGAAAATGTATCTATTTACAAGCTCATAAATATTTATACATAGTTCATTAGGGGTTATACTTATAGTTACTGATAGTATAAGATAAAAAGTTAAGAAAAATTGTAATAATCAAAAAAGTAAATGTCCACAGATAAAATAGAATTTTGTAGTTCATAAGAAGTTGAAAGCTATAACTTTGGAGTTAGAAATATTGAAGTGGTGTTATTGGTTCATTTTGTTTATTTATTTAAATTTTAATTTTTTTAGAATCTTAATATATACTGGTTAAACACTTTGCAACTTTAGGGTAAATATATACATTAAAAGGGGGAGGGGGGAAAGGGAAAATAGTTATATAAAAGTAACAATAATAATAATAATAAAATTAAAAAATTGCAATAAAAAAATGGGGAGAGAGAAGAAGGGAAAAAAGGGGGAAAGTGGAAGAATAGAGAAGAGAAAGTGAAGAGAAAGAGAAAGAGAAAACAGTGTGTTATTCAACGATTTATTGAGGTTATACAGATTGTTAGTTGATTTAAGACTCTTGGCAAAACATTATTAAAACGCTCTATACGTACCAGTTTAGCTACTAACATAGAAGTTTTCCATAATTGAAACTAATTTTATATAGCTATATTATAACTGATAAGCTGTTGTGTATATAATAACTGGAATTACTGGTTCAGAGTTCTAGTATAGGCAAGTTTTGTGATTATTGACCTTGTAATAGTAGACACATTTAAGAATACTGGTCGCAAAGCAAGTTTGAAGTAACTTTAATACGTAATTATTCAAAAAAAAAAGGAAAAGAAGGAAAAAAATTGTCAAAACTTTATATTGTAAGTAAAGTTTGTATCTCTTAGATCTTGGTTTATTTTAAGATGTCATCAGGTATCAAAGTTGTTTCTTATAATGTTCGCAGATTGGGAAACCCGATCAAAAGAAAAAGAATTGTTAATGCCTTGACTAAACTGAGTGCAGATGTTATATTATTGCAAGAAACTCACTTTCACTCTAACCATTCGCAAAATTTAAATGCTAAGCATTACCAACAGCAATACCACACTTTTGGCACCTCAAAGGCAAGAGGGGTTTCAATTTTAATATCAAACAAATTACCTTTCCAGCTACTAGATATTATCAAGGATCCCCAAGGAAGATTTATTTTTGTTAAAGGATTGGTTGAAAAACAAAAATTTACTTTTGGTTCGCTTTATGCAAACCAAACTTTCTTTTATAGAGAACGCTTTTATAGAGCCCAACTTTCTTTTATAGAGAACACTTTGGATAAATTCTCACAGTTTCAAGAGGGCATTCAGGTATTAGGTTGATCATTGGTTGATCATTGGTTGATCATAAACTAGACAGAACCAAAAATAAAAAGGGAAAACCCAAAAATAGAAAATCGTTTACGAAGTTAGCACAGATATTTGAGAATAACAACTTGTTAGATATATGGAGGTACCAGCACGGTATAGAAAAAAACTTCACATATTTTCCCCCTAAACACAATATTTATACTAGAATCGACTACCTATTAACATCAAAGTCTTTATCTGGTAATCTAGTCAATTCTGAAATTGGCAATATTGATTTGTCAGACCACGCTTGGGTCCAATGTGATTTATCAGTTGATCTCATGTTCTCTAAAACCAAATCCTGGTCACTAAATAAATCTCTACTTTTGAAACCCCAGCCGGAAGGAAGAGACAGACACAGGCTTGGAATAAAGGGCCGTTTATTAAAATGACCATAAATGTAATGCACGGCAAGAGCTAACTAAGCAGTACAGGTCAAGCCCTGGGGTCATACCACTGACCACCGCCTTGCCTGTCTGGGCGAGCCCCACTGCCCCGGGTATAGGCCATCTCCTGAATGGCTGGAACCCGGCAGCCAGGCCTTGGATCCCCCCTCAAGCACCCTTTACGCCCCAGCCGACTAGCATGAGGTTAGGCCTTGCTCCTGGGGATCCCCTCAGGCGCCTGCCCTCTTAGCAAGGAGCCGTCAAAAGCATCCTGCCGTCCTGGCAGCCCTGCACCCCATGCATGGGGAAATGCCAGAGGGGCTCACCGGCCCGCACCCTATTCCCAAAATCTCCTGCCACCACAAGGGTCAAGCCTCTGCTTAGACCCTCGTGCCCCACAGGTGGCCTAGAGCCACCTGAAGCCCTTGCCGCAGGTCATCTAGAAAAATATCATTGCCCTCAGGTGCCAGGTGGACACCGTCGCCTCTATAGAGGTGGGCAAATTCGGCCCTAATCTTGGGGTGTGGCAAATAAATACCCAAGCCTTGCCCCAAAGACCTCTTAATGGCATGGTTAGCCTTGCGTCGGGCCCTCTCTATCCCCTAAACAGGAGAGGCAGCAGGCTGGGCCATCTGAGACCACGCCTGCCCTGCCAATCCACCGTGGCTACAGCGCTCAGGCCCAACTGGGATCCAAACTGTGTTCTCTCAGCTTGATTGGCTGCCCAGAACACCATGCTGTGGCCACAAATCAGGATTTTCTTCCTCTCCTGGCCCGACACGGCACCTGAGGAAAGAACAAGTAGTTTGCCATTTAAAACTGCTGCAGGGGCTGGACATAGGACCGAAACGCCCTTGACTGCCACCTGCCCACTCTCTGAATCGCCTGCTGAGGGTATCCCATAGCAGCTGCTGTGGAGGCCGCACCAATCCGGAAGGAGTGGGTTCCGAATTTGACCCCCGACAAGCCAATTGTCTTAAGTGCCCTCTCTGTCACCGCTCAAAACTGATATTTAGTCAGTGGGGCCTGATCTTCGTGGCGGAATAAGACCCCTTGGTCATCCCCACGAAGCATGACATATTCCTTGAGGGCCTTAACAGGGCACAGCTCCTGCTCAGAGCAGGGGCCCAAAAGCAAGGTGCTTCCCCGCTGCCGCTGGTCAGTCTGGGTTCCAAACATGACTCCTGACAAGCCAAGATTCTTAAGGGCCCTCTCTGTCACCGCCCAGACTGATATTTAGTCAGTGAGGCCCCATCTTCGTGGTGGAATAAAACCCCTTGTTCATCCCCATGAAGCGTGACATATTCCTTGAGGGCCTTAACAGGGCACAGCTCCTGCTCAGAGCAGGGGCCCAAAAGCAAGGGGCTCCCCTGCTGTCGCTGGTCAGTCTTCGACCGTCTGATCCCAATGGAGACTTTATCCCCAACAAATTTAATGTCCCGGGCATTCAGTGCCTGGCCAGACGCGTCTGTACGCGAAGAGGCCATCAGCTCACTAACTCGCAGAGCTCCAAAAAATGCCATTAAGGCAGAAGTGTGGAAAAGCTTCCGTTCAAACGCTGACCAGCAGACTTCCGCCCATGCGGTCCCCAGTCCCTTGATGGGGAGATGGGCTGCCTTGGGTCACGTGGCATTTTTATCTCCCTGGCCCAGCCTTCCAGCATCTTTCTAATTCTGAAGACACCCGTGAATTCAGGTAAGCCACGTGCTTTGCTGGTGAAGGCTAAAGCGGCCAACTGACCCCTGATGGACCTCACTGCAAGGCCCCGGCCCCGCTGCACTACACAAAGTGCATCAAGTGCTCAGGTGGGATGAGCCACTACTGCTGGAGCTCCGCCAACACCCTGAACTGGTAAAGCTGCCCGACCGCCCGGTCGTAGGCCTGGCGTGTACTGGGGGCAATGGAAAGCTGGATTGCTCTATTTACTTCCGCCGTCCAAGCTCCCATAGCTCCTGGGGCATCCTCGCTGGTTGCCTGTCGGCCCAGGGGGCAAGCTGCCAGAATCGTTCCATCTGTTGGCAAGACAAAGCGTCTGCCACACCGTTGTTAACACCTGGAACATGCCTGGCCCTGAACAAAATGTTCATCTGCACACATTTCAAAGCACAGTGTGGGCACTTTGCATACCTGGACAAGCGCTTAGCACTTATGCCTCTGGGGGAGAGCAAAGTCTAGACTGTGTGGATAAAATCTCTTATTGTAGACCCCCTAACAGGTACCCTGCCTCTCAAAGCTTGGCATAAAGGGACAGGTACACACTGACAAGTAAGCAGAAGCTAGAGGCCTGGCTGCCCTGCCTCAACGATTCACATCTGCTTCCGATGAGGCCAATGAGCAAGTGCGTCCCTCACCCTTCTGCAGCTCCCAGGAAATGGCACTTTCTCCCTCCATGCCAATCAGGTTCTCACAAGGGCAGACCCCTCCCTCCTTCACAAGGGCAGACCCCATCCCCTATGGAAACATTTGGAAAAGAGACTTCAGTCATAGGCTACAATTTTACCCTTCCCTGGGAGTAAGCATTACTGAATAACATGGGATCTACCTCTGAATAGATTTAGAATTCCTTCCATAGTCTTTCAGGGCTCTCTCTTTTTCTGAGTCAATTGCCAAATGTACACCTGCTCTCCCCTTCTCGGCCTTTTGGCTAAGATCAAGTGTAGTATCTGTTCTTATCAGATGAGCTCTCCCCTTTCAAAAACAATGCTGCCTGCCCTCACAGTAAAAGAAAAACTTATGGAGAAAACATAGGTCTGTTTGGGATTGGGGGGGGCAGGAATTCAGCCGTTTTGCCTGCCTGCCTGCCTGCACTTGTGCCATGGAGAGGATTGGCAGTGAAAACACCCATTTTGCAGAGGAACACTAACTTCATTGTGGAAACACAGCACTAAAACATGAAATCAACAAGCAACAGGATAATGCAAAGGTAAAAACTTATTGGCACTATAGAATCATCAGATCATAGAATAATAGGGTTGGAAGAGACCTCCAAAGTCATCTAGTCCAACCCCCTGCACAATGCAAGAAGTTACAACTACCTCCCCCACCCCCCCCCCCACACACACACCGAGTGACACCTGCTCCATGCCCAAAAGATGGCAAAACACCACCAGGAAAATTGCTTCTTGACCCCAAGGTGGAGATTACCCTGGGCATGCAAGAAGGGGCTACGAGAAACGGAGGTGACCAGACTTATCTGGCGCCTGGTTGCCGCTGGCGGGGCAGGAGGGAGTGAGGCATAGCAGCCGCCATGTCAGAGGCTCACCCAGGAACTCCCGGGCTGGCCTTCAACGAATCAGATTCAAACTTGGGAGCCAGCCAATCGGGCAGCCCTGGCCTGGCTGCAGACCTCAGGTCTGCAGTTTTCACTCAGGTCTGGCAGCTGGGTATTTAACCAGCTGCCGTCCCCTCCGCCCCTCATTCCAGCTCTGTCACTCGGTCAGAGCAGTCACCGATGGACGAAGAGGAGGAAGAAGATGCTGTGAAGACAGAGCAAGGGTGGCACGTGGCTGTATACCGAGCGAGGTTTGAGCTGTGCCTCTGCTTCGGCCTGGCTGGGAGCAGCATAACCACCCTTGCTCAGCAGAAGACCGGTGCGGCAGCGAGCAGTGGAAGAAGCGGCAGCGCGGTGGGAAGCACCTGAAGAAGCAGAGGGCATGAGGCTTAGCTGAGCCTTGACCCTGGTGCTCCGGCAGAGCGGTGCTGCAGCAGGAACGAGGCAGAGACTGCAGTTTCTCCTTCTTCCCCCCTTTATTGTTTTCATTCCTACAGGGGTCAGGCTATAGCTCCTCAGAGGAAGGGGGCAGCTGGCAGGGGAGGCTCTCGGGGTGCAGGCAAGGTGGCCAGGGGTGGGCGGAGACCCTTTCCTGGGGCAGCAGCATATCCCCATGTGAGCAGGGCCAGTGCAGCCGTTAAGCCCGGGCCATCACGGGGACAGTCTGCAAGTGGCAGACCCTCTTTGCCCTGGCCAACGACCAATAAGCGGGGGGAGGCCAAGGGTGGCTCCGAGTTGGGTCCAAAATGGAGGGGAGTGGCAAAATCGGGGCATAAGCCTGTGGCCTCCGCAGCTAAGGCTCCTGTGCGAGGCAGGGAAAAGAGAGCCAGAGGGGCTTCTGGGGGGCACCTGGAGTCGGAGACTAACCCCGCTTCATTACAGAGTATTAGCCATGCGCTGGAGGCCCTTACAGCAAGAGTGAAACACCTGGGAAACTCCGGGCTCGGGGCAGCTTCTTCTGCCCCTGAGCCTGTCGAGGTCCCCCAGCGCATAAAGGGTAGCAAATCAAAGAGAGGGTCAGGATGGCGGGACACACATTCCCCTTCATCTAGCCCTGAAAAAGCCAGCAGCAGACAGCAGATAAGACCCTTGTATGCAAAATTACAAAATTTACTCATACAACATTGAATCGTAAATATAATCCAACCAATTCAAATAGAACAGCCGTATTAGGGCATGTGTCGTATTTCAAAAGAAATTAACATGGGGAGGGGAAAAGGTTTTCAAGCCAAACCCCAATGTTTTTTGCAGAAACACAATCACTTCAAATAGGGCTGAAAAAAGCCTCCGCATAAATGAGTACAGGTTTCAGTATATACAAGGCACATACATGTTGCTCCAAGCAGTATTTCAACACACTTTGAACAGAATCAACATATTCTAAATTGTAACTGAACGGGTCAGCCAGCAAGAGGTCCCGTTTCCGGTATCCCCTTCTTCAGAGCAGTTACAACTGTAAAAGATATATAAAAGGTACAAATCAATATAAATGAAACTAACATGCAGTAGTCCTTCATACATTGGTTCTGCAAATGCATACTCACATACGATGATTCAAATAATGCTTCTATCTCACTTACGGCTCGCTCACTGGCGTATGCAGAATATCAAATCCTATCTACTCCTTAAAAAGTCATTACTTAATTGTGTTCACATGTCTCTTGAAATTATTTAAAGGAATAGAGTCCCATGATAGTCCTCACAGGTAAGACGTCAGATCACAAGTAATATTCAATCCATATGGCTCCTCTGTATGTAGTTTATAAATCCACCATGCCTCTCGCCTTAATAAATCTTGTTGTGCCAAAGTGTCTTCTTTAAATCGGCTCACATGTAAAACTGTGTATACAAAGTCATTCTCCCGGTGTTTCATAGCCGAGAAGTGGGACACCAACGGCGCTTCCTCCACTCCCTGACGGATTCTTGACCGATGTTCCTGTATACGTGTTTTGATTGTTCTAGTGGTGCAACCTACATACATCTTATTGCAATTACATACAATGAGGTGTACTACGTTCTTGGTGTTACAATTCGAAAAATCCTTCCAATAGAGTCCCATCGCTTTAAAGCTATGCACAGGCATTACCAAATCACAGCTGTTACAACTTCCACACCGGTAATGTCCTTCTGGAAGCGTCCTAAGATGTTTCTTATATGTCATGTCTGTATGAATGAGTTGATCTCTGAAATTCCTAGTTCTCCGATGAGCTACTAACAGTTTATCTTTGCAGCCCGGAAGATCCTCAATTAAATGCCAGTGTTTGAATATTATCCGTTGAATCTGCTTCGCTAAGGGTGTGTAATCAAGAGCGAAGCAGATCCTTGTCTCCCTCTCCAACCTACGTTCCCTAAGGATTTCCTGCCTATTTCTTCAAAGTGCTCGTTCCTTGCCCCTTACAATCATTTGTTCAGGGTACCCCTTGATTGCAAACTGGTCACTAGGGGTGTGCAAGCCAAAAATTTTCGGCTATAGCCGAAAGTAGAAAGCCGAAAGAAGATTCTCTATCGTTAAAGCCGAAAGCCGAAACAAGAATCTCTTTCGGCTTTCGACTTTCGGGATTCTTTCGGCATTATTTCGGCATTCTTTCGGCTTTTTTCTATGGGAAAATGCCTCCGTCTTCCAGGACGCCTGGAGGAGGCATTTTCCCACCGAATAAGCCCAAAATTGGTGGGGACCTTCCTCTAACCCTTCTCTAACAACCACCCAAGTTTCAGACAGATTGGACTTTGGGGGGCCATGTTATGGCCCCCCAAAGCAGGTCCCCCCATCCTCCCATAAGAAAGCGAAGGAGCAGCATATTGTTAGCATGCTGCTGCTCATCTTTCTTCATTATTTCCTATGGGGAAAAAATGAAGAGGCAGGCTTCCTTTGCCAGGGGTGGCATTTTGCATGCAAAATGCCCCCTTACCCTCAGGGGCCCTTCTCCCACCCCTCCTCCCACCCCCCACCAAGGCTCAGCCTGCTCCCACTTGGGGGGGCCATTTCATGGCCTCCCCAAGTAGGTGCTCTAATCTCTACCACTGACAGCTGGGGGAGGCTTGTGTTGCCAGGGGTGGCATTTTGCATGCAAAATGCCCCCCAACCCTCTGGGGCCCTTCTCCCACCCCTCCTCCCACCCCCCACCAAGGCTCAGCCTGCTCCCACTTGGGGGGGGGGCATTTCATGGCCTCCCCAAGTAGGTGCTCTGCTCTCATCTCTACCACTGACAGCTGTGGAAGGCTTGTCTTGCCAGGGGTGGCATTTTGCATGCAAAATGCCCCCCAGCCCTCTGGGGCCCTTCTCCCACCCTTCCTCCCACCCCCCACCAAGGCTCAGACTGCTCCCACTTGGGGGGGCCATTTCATGGCCTCCCCAAGTAGGTCCTCTCAGCCCCTAAAGTCCACCCCTTACAGCCCCACACAAACCCAATTCCCCCCCAGCTGCCACACACAGACCCAAATCCCCACATTAGCCCCTCACAGACGCAAATCCACCCCCACCTGCCCCACACCCATAACCCCAGGAACAGGCTGGCAAAGGCCAGCCCCCTCCCTTTGTTCCCTATGCTGGGAACTTCTAAACTCTCTTTCCCTGGGCAATTCTGCACAGCCCAGGGGTGCCACAATGGTGGGCACACTTCTGAGTGCCAGCTGGTCCCTGTGAAAGAGCACCTGAACCACAGACACCCTCCCTCAAATTCCCCCACCACCTACAGAGATGGCTGGCCAGCCAGCCCCATTGTTCCCTATGATGGGAACCAACTGCACAACAAAGAATAAAACAAGAACAACACAAAATAAAGTTTTTAAAAAATTATTTTCTCCCTTCCAAAGTACAAGTAGGCAAAGCATTATGACACATTACACCAGCAGTCCCCCACACAGAAAAATTAAAACAAAACTCACTTAACATCAGAGAATCACAAAACACGATTCCTGTCAAAAACACTTTATTTCTTGAACAGCTTTAGGTTACACAGCAGGGGGGAACACCAAAGGGCATGGCAGCACTATCTTACACAAAAATAACACAACTCACTTAACATCAGAGAATCACAAAAGCACAATTCCTGTCAAAAACACTTTATTTCTTGAACAGCTTTAGGCTACACAGCAGGGGGGGAACACCAAAGGGCATGGCAGCAGTATCTTACACAAAAATAACACAACTCACTTCACATTAAAGAATCACCCCAAAAAATTGCTGTCAAAAGCACTTTATTTCTGTAACTGCTTTAGGTTACACAGTAGGAAGGCACCACAGAGAAGGAAAGCAGTGTACTACACAAAAATAACACAACTCACTTCACATCAGAGAATCACACAAACACAATTGCTGTCAAAAACGGTGAAGTGGGTTGTATTATTTTTTGTAGTACATTGCTATCATGTCCTGTTGTGCCCTCCTACTGTGTAACCTAAAGCTGTTCAAGAAATAAAGTGGTTTTGCCAGGAATTGTGTTTTTGTGATTCTCTGATGTTAAGTGAATCACAAAAGCACAATTCCTGTCAAAAACACTTTATTTCTTGAACAGCTTTAGGCTACACAGCAGGGGGGGAACACCAAAGGGCATGGAAGCAGTATCTTACACAAAAATAACACAACTCACTTCACATTAAAGAATCACCCCAAAAAATTGCTGTCAAAAGCACTTTATTTCTGTAACTGCTTTAGGTTACACAGTAGGAAGGCACCACAGAGAAGGAAAGCAGTGTACTACACAAAAATAACACAACTCACTTCACATCAGAGAATCACACAAACACAATTGCTGTCAAAAACGGTGAAGTGGGTTGTATTATTTTTTGTAGTACATTGCTATCATGTCCTGTTGTGCCCTCCTACTGTGTAACCTAAAGCTGTTCAAGAAATAAAGTGGTTTTGCCAGGAATTGTGTTTTTGTGATTCTCTGATGTTAAGTGAGTTGTGTTATTTTTGTGTAAGATAGTGCTGCCATGCCCTTTGGTGTTCCCCCCTGCTGTGTAACCTAAAGCTGTTCAAGAAATAAAGTGTTTTTGACAGGAATTGTGCTTTGTGATTCTCTGATGTTAAGTGAGTTTTGTTTTAATTTTTCTGTGTGGGGGACTGCTGGTGTAATGTGTCATAATGCTTTGCCTACTTGTACTTTGGAAGGGAGAAAAAAAAATTAAAACTTTATTTTGTGTTGTTCTTGTTTTATTCTTTGTTGTGCAGTTGGTTCCCATCATAGGGAACAATGGGGCTGGCTGGCCAGCCATCTCTGTAGGTGGTGGGGGAATTTGAGGGAGGGTGTCTGTGGTTCAGGTGCTCTTTCACAGGGACCAGCTGGCACTCAGAAGTGTGCCCACCATTGTGGCACCCCTGGGCTGTGCAGAATTGCCCAGGGAAAGAGAGTTTAGAAGTTCCCAGCATAGGGAACAAAGAGAGAGGGCTGGCCTTTGCCAGCCTGTTCCTGGGGTTATGGGTGTGGGGCAGGTGGGGGTGGATTTGCGTCTGTGAGGGGCTAATGTGGGGATTTGGGTCTGTGTGTGGCAGCTGGGGGGGAATTGGGTTTGTGTGGGGCTGTAAGGGGTGGACTTTAGGGGCTGAGAGGACCTACTTGGGGAGGCCATGAAATGCCCCCCCTAAGTGGGAGCAGTCTGAGCCTTGGTGGGGGGTGGGAGGAAGGGTGGGAGAAGGGCCCCAGAGGGCTGGGGGGCATTTTGCATGCAAAATGCCACCCCTGGCAAGACAAGCCTTCCCCAGCTGTCAGTGGTAGAGAAAAGAGCACCTACTTGGGGAGGCCATGAAATGGCCCCCCCAAGTGGGAGCAGTCTGAGCCTGGGTGGGGGGTGGGGGGAAGGTTGGGAGAAGGGCCCCTGAGGGCTTGGGGGCATTTTGCATGCAAAATGCCACCCCTGGCAACACAAGCCTCCCCCAGCTGTCAGTGGTAGAGATTAGAGCACCTACTTGGGGAGGCCATGAAATGGCCCCCCCAAGTGGGAGCAGGCTGAGCCTTGGTGGGGGGTGGGAGGAGGGGTGGGAGAAGGGCCCCTGAGGGTGAGGGGGCATTTTGCATGCAAAATGCCACCCCTGGCAAAGGAAGCCTGCCTCTTCATTTTTTCCCCATAGGAAATAATGAAGAAAGATGAGCAGAAGCATGCTAACAATATGCTGCTCCTTCGCTTTCTTATGGGAGGATGGGGGGACCTGCTTTGGGGGGCCATAACATGGCCCCCCAAAGTCCAATCTGTCTGAAACTTGGGTGGTTGTTAGAGAAGGGTTAGAAGAAGTTCCCCACCAATTTTGGGCTTATTCGGTGGGAAAATGCCTCCCCCAGACGTCCGGGAAGACGGAGGCATTTTCCCATTGAAAAGCCGAAAGAAAGCCGAAAGAATCCCGAAACGTTTCGGCTTTTTTCTTTCGGCTACCCGAAACGTTTCGGCATTCCCCGAAACGTTTCGGCATTCCCCGAAAGAAGCCGAAACACTTTTGTTTCGGCATTCTTTCGGCATTCTGAATGCCGAAACGCACATCCCTACTGGTCACCCATTTGCTCTGCATTGATTAAAAATTCTTCCACCGTGGTTGAATTTTGACGGAGGCGTAGGAACTGACTGAAGGGTAGGTTACAGCGTAGGTGGGGGGGGGGTGGAAGGACTGGTAGTGTAATAAAGCGTTCCTATCTGTTGGCTTCCTATAGGGGCGCACATGTACTACATCCCCTTTCGCTCTAAACACTGACACGTCGAGGTAACTGATCTCTTTGCTGTCTGCTATCCATGTGAACTTAATATTACTGTGTATCGTATTCATCCAATTACAGAGATCAACCGTGTGCGACCTATTGGACAAAATAAGGAATAAATCATCAATAAAACGGCAATAAAACAAAATATTAGTGAAAAAAGGATTTTGGTCCAAATTCAAAAAATAATTGTCTTCTAACCGTGACATAAATAAATTTGCTATACTCGGTGCTGCGGAGCAGCCCATGGCTACTCCGTACGTCTGTAAATAAAAAGTGTCCTGAAAACGAAAATAATTCTTTGTAAGTACTAAGTCCAATAGGTCTAACAAAAATTGTGTAGGTGGATCCCGGCTATCTCGTTGGTCCAGAAACAATTGAATGGTCTGAAGAGCCTCCTCATGTGGTATACTTGTGTATAAGGAGCTTACATCTAAGGTGACAAAAGTAGCTTCTCGGGGCAGAACTAAGCCCTCTACAGCGTTAATGAAGTCCCTAGTATCCTGAATGTATGATTTGATTTTCTTAACAAATGGTTGAAGAAATGAGTCCAAATATTTCGCCAATGGCTCTAAAACAGAATTAGATCCTGAGATGATTGGCCGTCCAGGGGGCGGGGAGCCAGGTTTATGGATCTTAGGTAGTATGTAAAAAATCGGAACCCTAGGGTAGATGTTCAACAAAGCTCTATACATCTGTTCCGATATCCAACCCATTGCCACTGCCTCATGTAAAAGATTTTTAATTACACTGGTAATGCTTTTAGTAGGGTCCTTTGGGATTATCTTATAGCTGTTTCTATCCTTTAACTGGCGTTGCACCTCCCCAACATAATCTTCCTTATTCATTATTACTATAGCACCCCCCTTGTCGGCCTCTTTAATAATTATGGACTCATCCTTCATAAGCTCACTCAAGGCTCCCTGGTCTATTTTACTAAGATTGGGTCTCATATGACGATGTTGTTGCTCAATTTTTTCTACATCTTTTAGAACCACGGCTTCAAAGGTCTGAATGCGATGGTCTTTTACATGAGGCAGTGGCAATGGGTTGGATATCCATTTCTGCAAAAAACATTGGGGTTTGGCTTGAAAACCTTTTCCCCTCCCCATGTTAATTTCTTTTGAAATACGACACATGCCCTAATACGGCTGTTCTATTTGAATTGGTTGGATTATATTTACGATTCAATGTTGTATGAGTAAATTTTGTAATTTTGCATACAAGAGTATTGAATATTCTTTTGAGCTGTATTAGTTAGTTGGTGACGGTCACATTTGTTGTTTTCCAGTCTTATACTGTCACCCTCTCTTTTCGTGATAGCAGATAAGACCCGGCAAGAGAAGGAGGGCCTCTTGCAAGAAGGGAAGTCGCTGGCGGCATCATGAGGAGTTAGACAGCGATTGGACCACAAGTGAGTCTTCTTCTTTGTATGAGGGGGGCCAAGAGGATGATTATTGGGAGGTGGCTTCGTGGGTTCCGGGTCTTCCTGAGTGAGCCAGGTGCAGGTGGGCAAAGGGCCTGGGGGGGAGTGTGACCCCCCCGGGAGGTATGGAGCCCTAATGAAAAGTTGTGGCTATGAGGACAAAGCACTGATGTAACCGTTCCTTCTCCGCCTCTCATGATCTGCCTAGGTTCACAGAAGAAACATTGCTGTCAGATGGCCATCTAGCCTCTGCTTAAAAACATCCAAAGAAGGAGAGCCCACCACCTCCTGGGGAATCCTGTTCCAGATAGACCACTCTGTCAGGAAGTTCTTCCTAACGCTTAGCCAAAAACTCTTTTAATTTCAACCCATTGGTTCTAGTCCAACTTTCTAGGGCAGCAGAAAACAACTCCACGCCATCCTCTATATGGCAACCCTTCAAGTACTTGAAGATGATCATCATATCACCTCTCTGTCATCTCATTTCCAGGCTAAACGTACCGAGCTCCTTCAACCTTTCCTCATAGGCCTCCAGACCTCTCACCATCTTCGTTACCCTCCTCTGGACATGTTCCAGCCTGTCTATATCCTTCTGAAATTGTGGTGCCCAAAACTGAACACACTATTGTAGGTGAGGTCTAACCAGAACAGAGTAGAGTGATACCATCACTTTGCGTGATCTGGTCACTGTACTTCTTGATACAGTCCAAAAATGCATTTTGCCTTTTTAGCTACCACATCACACTGATGACTCTTGTTCAGTGTATGGTCTACTAAGACCCCTAGATCCATTTTGCACATACTACTGCCAAGACAAGTCTCCTCCATCCTATAATTAGGCATTTTGTTTTTTCTGCCTAAATGCAGAACTTTGCATTTATCTCTGTTGAAATTCATTTTATTTGTTTTAGCCCAGTTTTCCAGCCTGTCAAGCTCATCTTGTATCCTGACTCTGTCTTCTATTGTATTTGCTACCCCTCCCAATTTAGTATCATCTACAAATTTAACAAACATTTCCTCTATTCCTTTATCCAAATAACTTATAAAAAGTTATTTTTATAACAAAAACAGATATAACAGATATAACAAAACAGATCCCAGGACCGATCCCTGAGACACTCCACTTGTCACTCTTCTCCAAGAGGATGAGGAACTATTAACAAGCACTCTTTAGGTGAGATCTGTCAACCATTTACAGATTCACAGTAATAGGATCCAAACTACATTTTACTGACTTGTCAACAAGGATATTATGTGGAAACTTATCAAAAGTCTTACTGAAATCAAGAAACTATGTCTACAGCATTTCCCTGATCCAGCAAGGTAGTAACTTTCTCAAAAAAAGAGATAAGGTTAGTCTGAGATGACTTGTTCTTGAGAAACCCATGCTCGCTCTTAGTAATCACAGCCATCCTCTCTAAATGCTCAAGGACTGACTGTTAGATGTTTTCTTCTAAAACTTTTCCAGGCATCAAGCTGATGGGTTGGTAGTTACCCGGATCCTCTTTTTTCCTCTTCTTGAAAATGGAAACATTTGCCCACCTCCAATCTTCTGGCACTTCACCTATTCTCCAAGAATTCTCAAAAATGATGGACAGAGGCTCAGAAATTACATCTGTGATTTCTTTTAGTACCCTTGGATGCAGTTCTTCTGGCCCTTATGACTTAGTTTCATTTAAAGAAAATAGGTGTTTATGTACATGGAAAGAAAGATATGGACAGACAGACAGACAGACAGACAGACAGACAGACAGACAGACAGACAGACAGACAGACAGACAGACAGACAGACAGACAGAAAGAAAGAAAGAAAGAAAGAAAGAAAGAAAGAAAGAAAGAAAGAAAGAAAGAAAGAAAGAAAGAAAGAAAGAAAGAAAGAAAAGGGAGATATTAAAAAGCATGTGTGGTGGGAGGAGAAGAAAAGAGAATAGAAAAGGTTTGGTAATGGGAGAGAAAAGAAGATCAAAAGGCATAGTTGGCGGGGGATATAAAAGCTAGAGAGAGGAACACAAAAACCTCAGATGTGTTCCTGCAAAAGCAGCTTGGCCAACAACTCGACCCCCTCCCAGCATTTCACCAACATACCACCAACGCATACCACAGGCATTTCTCTCCCTTCCCCCTGAAAGCAGATCAGTCTTTCCCCCCTGCACTCACTCATTCACACGCACACAGAGATTGCTTGCCTTGCCCAGTGTCACAGCCACTTCTCCAGTCCAGCCGCCCAGCCCAGGCAAGGGAAAGGGCTGGCCGTCTGGCTCCCCAGCTCACCTCTTGCTGCTGCAGCCGGGCTGCCAGGCAGATGGAGTCTCGCTGATCTGTATGGCTGTGCACTCTCCTTTCCAGCTCTCTCTTTTCTCCCAGCAATCTCTGGTTGAGGGGAGGCACTTGCAAGCTTGCAAACTTGCCTATTTCCTCCTCTTTCCCTGCTAAAATAAACTACAGCCATGGAGATGCTCAGAGACCTCTGGGAGCCGCATGATATGGCTAGAAGAGCCACCTGTAGTTTGACCACCCCTGCTCTATTGTTTCTTATGGGGGAAACATTTCCAAGGCTTTCCAGGCAAAGGGAAACCTTAAGCAAAGGCAACTCCTGGCTAAAAGCCAGTCCTGCAAGTCGCACTTCTATATAAGCCTTACCAACAAAGCCAAACTGAATCAAAGTGAAGCTAGGAAATTTACTTCAGACCAGAGAATTCCAATGTCAAATCAGAGAAATAGGCAGAAGTTCAACCTAAGAGACTGCCTCACTTGCAAGTGTGCTAGAGTTGGCTCAGCTGTCTCCAAATGGCCTCTTGGAGCTACTTACACACAGGTACCTTACTGAACAGAAGAAGCTGGTAATTGGAGTCCCCGGATCCCTTTGCAACTTGCAATTTAATAAAGTTTGAGTTGTTCCACAACTGTCTCCCAGTTTGTTTGTGAATGGATGACACTAGGTCCATACCCTCCCTGCCCCACCCCTCCCCCTCATCTATCACTTCCCATTTGGGCTGCCCCTTCAAACAGCCAAGAAGATTGATCTCTGTCTCAAGGATGCCATGCCAGGGTGACTGTAATTGGTTTTCCAGGTGTCACTGGACCTATTTTAGTCTGTAGCTAAACAAAACAGCGGTCAAGTGCCATTTTGGAGGCTGAGCCCACACTTTGGTCCCCACCCCTCCCCCCATACAGTGCAGGCTGCTGTGGAGGGTGGTGGTAGTAATGAGTCCCAGGCTCTCCTACAGCACTGCTGTTGTCTAATAAGCCACACAGATTGTTAGTGTAAATAGGGAAGCTGAAGTAAATGCAAGGACTCTGCTGCCTTATGTACAGCAGAGAGTGAATTATGCAGCCAATTCCGGCCAGAATGATGGATCTCTGGGGTGCCCCATCAGCTAGTTTATCCTACAGCACAGAGACTAAATAGTAGAAAGGATTCCTCCATTGCTCTGACTCTTAGCTTGTTTCTCACAATAGTTCCTATTCTGTTACTTGACTTGTTTTTCCTTTCCGAGCACTTTTAATCTGCTGCCCATGGGTCTTCACCTTGAAACAGCATAGGTATAACTTTTGCTGTTCGCTGGGGGCACAAAGTCAGCGCCGCTTTTGCCTGCTTCTCCATTCTCTCCATATGGGAACTGAAGCAGGAGCCCCCGTCATGCTGTTCCAGTGCTTTGACCCATACAGATCTGTATGATATTCTCTAGCTGGCCTCATGTGACTGGTGAATACAGAGTTGCAGTGGTGTATCTAAAGCCTACTGACATGTCTCTTTGGAACTTCCTCTCCTTGTCCTGAGTTTCAGGGGCTGCGGGTTCAAGCCTGGTCTTGGCTATGTGGCTCAGAGCAGCGGAGTTTTCCAGTGAGCAGCACCTTTGCTGCCACTCTGGCCCTTCCTAGTGAAGGAATGGGCATCATGTCTGCTGCTGTGGTGGGGGTTCCCTCTGGAATGGGGAGGGGGCCTCTCAGGCCATGTGCCACTGTTGAGGAGTCACAAATGTGGGGTCTTCCATTCCTGTTCACTGGTTCTTGGAGGAAGAAATGACATTGAGTGGCAGCAGCCATATGGGTGCCAAGCAATCGACTGTGACTGTAGGTGCTGGTGATAGAGCAGTCATTGCCCTGTTGCATGATTGGTGGATGCTGACATTGTTACTATGGAGATTAGAGTACTTGCTCTGCTGTTTCTGCCTGGCTGGGTTTTTGCGTTGGTGTATCTTTCTGTGGGAAGTCTATAGGGAAGAAACTAGCGCCAGTGAAATTACACCGGTGCTGGGACTCCTCTGCCACAGGGGCTGTCAAGATTGCGCTGTTAGAAAGGAATAACTCTGCTTAAAGTGGTACTGGAAATAATTTCCAGACTAAACAGTTTCATGACAATCCATTGGATTGAAAACTACTTTACTTTGGCTAGATCATGATAATGATTATGCCTTTCAATGTAAATGCTTTACAATAGTACTAAAAGGATTCAACCATCCAGGTTGGATTCTGACCAGAGGTTTACCATCTAAAAGATAGAAGGTGGAAGAAAGTTCTTCAGTGTATGTCTCTGGAGTCTTATGGTATTGAGAACAATGTTATTTATGGATTAATTGTTATTTATAAAAATCATCAGTAACACTGACAAAACCACTACATCCCTGAGTTTACAGAAATCTGCCCTTTCTGCTTTTTACATCAGTTCTCCTAATCCCTATAATACAGTTAGAGTTATCAGTCTTTTGCTGATTTGTTTTGAGCCTTGAAGACACATTTTCTCCCATATGTGTAAATATTGGTGTCTATCACTCTGTATTATTAATATCACCACCACATCTAACAGAAAAAAGAAAGATAAACTTTTGGAATATGACAATACCAATAAAAGCACTCCAGACAATCCTTTTCATCTCATACATTATCAAAAAAAAGCCAGGGAACATTATTAGGATGATCTTTTATCAGGCCTTGATAAGGCCAGACCCTCTGCCAATTGTGAAAACACAGGTCTGAAGACTTTACTGGAAACCTGTGACTCACCGTTATTATATCGGAAATTACACAGAAAAAAAGATAGCAATAGAAATTCATCTTTTGACTGCTTTAAACATTTCTAATTTTTAAAAAGTCCTTAGTTTGAAATGAAAACCATTATGATGTCATTAATTTGTAATACTTTTTCAGATATGTAATGTTGTAATAAATTCAGAAACACTAACACATCTTTATGCTGGTTTTGTCTCCATTTCTTAAGAAGACAGGTGAAGTGGAAAACAAAATCCTAAAATACTTTTGTTTGGCAGTTGTTTCCATACGGGAAGTAATTGGAGATTTTGCTTCCTAATTTTCTGTTTCTATCCAAGCAATAAACTCCTTTTTACTGTGGTTGTAGTATGTATCCATCTCAGAAGTCCCATCCCAAACCAGAGACAGTAGAACTTCTCTCTCTTTACAGTATTTATTTCTTATTCTGTGTTTGTCTTATGCTGTGTATAAATAGGTCTAATTTCTGTCACTCTGAATAGTGGAAAGGAGTAAGAGCTCCAGAGCGGAGGGAACATCAATGATCTCTCTTATGGTGCAATCCTAAGCAGTGTTACAGCCTTCTAAATCCTTTGAAGTCCATGGCTTTAGAAATCTGTGACCCTGCTTAAGATTGCATTGTTAATCAAGCTAAAGAAACTGATCTGGGCAGCTTTTGAAGTACTGTTCAATTTTAAATCTGAGCCAACTTCCTAAGCAAGGTCAGTACTGCCCCTTTTCCTGTGACTCATAGCTAGCCTTAGTCCATATTTCTGTCACCACATTACTGGAAGGTTACGATATATTGTGTGTCCTTCCTACAACAGGTCAGCAATATGGAATATGAATGAGGGCACCAAAACTATGGGTAGAATCTATGGGTTGACCTGTGCCTAATTACGCTGACATTTACCTGATTTCACTGCCAGTTTCATTAAATTACAGAGAAAATTGCTGCCTTGGAAGGTGGACTCTGTGGCATTATACCCAGCTGAGGTCCCTTCTCTCCCCCAAACCCACCATCCCCAGGGTCCATGCCCCAAATCTCTAGGAATTTCCCAACCCAGTGCTGGCAAGCATATCACCCTTTATATCAAGTTAACTTTATATTTATTTATTTATCTACTACATTTATACCTCACCTTTCCCCAATGTGGACCCAAAGCATCTTACAGCATTCTCCTCCACTTTATCTCTACAACAACCCAGCCCAACCCAAGGTAGGTTAGAGTTAGACTGCCAGCAAGCATCCATGGCAGAGTGGGGGTTCAAACCTGGGTCTCCCAAATCCTAGTCCAACGTTCTAGCTACTACACTACACTGGTTCACTATTAATATTAGTCACAAGATTAAAAAAGTGTTTGACTACAAGGAGAACAAATACAGCTCTTGAATGGAGTAGGCAAAGCCTATTTATTTTAAATGTTTAATATGTTATCTCCCCTTCATTCTAAGACGCTATGGGAGGCATACACTGTTTTCTCTCCTCCATTTTACCCTCACAACAACCCTGTGAAGTAGGTTAGACTGAGGGCCAAGCTACAAGTGACAAATGACACTTGAACAGCAAGTGGATTGAGTGGAGCGCAAGTGAACAGGGAGAAATACACTTGCCGTTCAAGTGTCATTCGTCACTTGTAGCTTCGCCCTCAGAGCATATATGTGGCCCAAGGTGACCCAGCAAGCTTCCATGCAGAGTGGGAATTCAGACTTGATTCTAGTTCAACCCTCAAACTACTACATACTCCATGCACCACACAAGGATTTAGAACATGGAATTTGCAAGGTGCTTTTTTTACTTCTGGTGCATATCAAGCAAGTGTTTCAGTGAACTTTGTTCTATGTCCATAAGATAGGGTTGCCAACGAACTGGAGGGGGAAAAAACCCTGTTCCTTTTACAGAGGTTTAATGTATAGAAATAGGCAGTTGAAGCTTTTCATGGGATAACATTACTGAGTTAAAAACATCCCATTAAGCCTTTATTAAACAAACATGATCATTTTCCTGGGTACTTTCATTTAGACAAATCATATATAGAATGTTGGGGGTTTCTTTCTTTTAATTACTTTCCCTTTACCACACCTACGATACTTGCTGTCCATTCACTTCATTTGGAAAAGAGACATGAAAATAAACTTTTCTCAGGGCTGAAAATTATAGTGCTGGCAGTATCAGATATATAAAATCTCTCAGAATTTTTTTCCCTGTAAAAGAATGATAACCTACTTACTTGCTGGGTTGTTACAAATAAAAGAACCTGCTGGAAATGTAAATGCTGATAAAATCATTTTTCGTAACAGTTCTGCAGTAATTTGATCATGCATTCGCTATCACGTTGTATTTCCCAAGTACAGCAAACTTAAACACTATAATTTATTATTTAACAGAATTAATGTTCTTGCTAACCCATTCAGTGTCAAACTTCTCAGAGAACCAGCACTGCTGGATGCTGAGCGATTGAACTGGGTATGTGTTGTTACAGTTTAGTCCTCCAAAGCTCCCCAGGAAAATTGTGGCTAGACTGTGTAACTGATTTGTAAGGCATTGAAATCCCACCTTCTATTACTACATAAAATTTAATGGTAAATTAAATGCCTAGATAACAAGAGCAATGATAAAATGGTTAGGTGAACTGTTAATGCAAAGTCATGAGAAATGTACAACTACATGTCTGTTAGAAGTAGCTTATCAGAATTGAAGATTAAATTTGAAATCCCTGCAGCACAGCTTAAGCTGTGAAAATCCTATTTTTGCTTTACAATTCATGCCTTATGGTCAAATATTATTTATGCATTATGAGAAAATTCATGAATCCAGTGCCCAGGACAGATATAGAGCTTTTCAGCAGTTATTTTCAACAAATTCAGTATTGGTAACCTATGAATCCTCTTAGAAGGATATTACTTTTCTTTCCCTTTCAGCTGCTCTATTAAAAAGTGGGGTTCCGAATCCTGACTATTCAGTCAGGGACCAGTTTGCCTCAGCCCATCTGATCTGAAGGTGGTATGAGGCTTGGGGGGGGGGGGGTCTGAGGTGGCTCAGCCAATCTGAGGAGGCAGCAGGAGATGCACCTAGCTGCTCCTTACCTCAGCTGGCCATTTGCCATGAGGATCAACCCACCCACCCTTCCTGGATACATCATGGGATTAGCTGGTTGCCAACGGGTGCCAAGCAGGAATTTTTGGAGTTCCCCTCAAATTGGTGTTGGGTGGGGGGTATTTTTTGCCTGCTCCATGAAGCATGTGAGGATAGGATTTAACTAAGCCTGGTAGATGACTGCTTAGGCCACAATTAGTTTGCAGGAATAGGGTGGGTTTCTCAGGATAGGTAGGGTTAATTGTCAAACACCCTGAAACATCTTGGTGATGGGAGAGGGGTATCCAGAACAGGCAATCACATGACATGCAGCTGGGTGGTGCTGTGAAGGAGTGCCCCAGGTGCTGAGCAGCATCCCTTGAACTTGGTAGGTGCCTTGCAGCCTGTCAGGGGAGGCAGATGAAGCTGGCCACCTCTTGGCACAGGAGAATGTGCAGACTAGGATAAACAAGGCAGGCAAAAACCACCAGGCAGGTTTGAAGTTAGGGTGGACTTGCCAAGGCCCCCCCAAGGAGGATCCCTAGTGCAGCCTGCCCTTAAAATAGCCAGCTTGGAGTACAAGCAACTGAGTACAAGCAACTTTATTGCCTCATATCGCATTTGGGTGCTGGGGCAAAAACGTTGAAAGAAAGAATAAACTGGGCATGTCATAAGCAGAAATGAGGAGTAAAGAAAGACAGGCAAAAATGATGCAGCATTGTCAACAAATGTCTCTGTAAGGGGAAGGGGGAGCAGGAAACCTTGTCCATTGCTCCTTGGTAAAATTAGCAGAATGCAGACCGTGGCAGCTGAAAAGGCAGCAGGACATCAGCCTGGAGAGATCCTACCATTGTCTGCCTAATGGAACACCAGTGTGTGTCAGGCTTGCAAAACTAGAGCAAAAAAACTCTCTGTTTTGCAAGAACGTACCACGTGCAATATTCACAAACAGATCTTGAAACTTAACTAGATATATGTGGCTTGCATTGAACAACTTGAGCAGCCACCTGAAAATTTGACAGCACTCTGTTGTTCAAAAGCCAACTCTCAGCTGATCTTTCTGATCATATGGGAGTGGGTTTCTGATTTCCTCTGGGAAAATTTGATGTGTCCCAGCATTGCTACAGTGCAGTGAAGGGTTTTATTGGAGGGGGGGGGATCAAAAACAAACTCCTGACCAATCCCTCAATCTGTGGAGAATAACCTTATCCCCATCCTCCACCCTAGGATATAGGGTTAGATCCCAGCAAGTATGGGATATTGTGAAGTTGGACATCTAAATCCATGGAAAAGGTTGGAACACAGTGATATTTCCTGGAGATGGTGTATCTGAACCCAACTTTTGATTCTTCCTCAGCACTTTGCTACTCAGAAAGGCTGGGACACAACTAAGGTTCCCAGGGTGGGAGATCAACTAATCTCCATGATCACTTGAGGGGACTGGCTTCTATTATCATGAACCACCACCACCACCAGCTGCCCAATTCTTCATGTAGCCTATTCAAGCCAGTCAGGCACAATAAAAGGGCCAGTAAATGAACTGACTGCCTGACTGCCTCACAAACAAGATGTGAGATGAACTGGAAGATTCATCCCAACGAGGGAGAAATGAATAAGGACTTCAGAGTGCAGGTACATTGGGAAATGAGTACCTAGTTCTTAGCCCAAGGGTGCCTGGGGCTTTTGCTAGATTCTGGTTGTACCCTGTCACCCTAGTGGTTAGAGTGATGGACTAGGATCTGGGTGACTCAGGTTTGATTCCCCATACTGCCATGGAAACTTGTCGAGTAGCCTTGGATCTCCCAGACCATAGTCTGAAATTCTAGCCACTACACCACGCTGGCTTTTATTTTTTAATTCTCTTTAATTTTATTAGTGGGGGGGAGCAAACAGGAGAAAAAAATAAAGAAAACAGTGCTGGCTACAAAACACTATTGGCAAATCTATACATAGTTATCTATAAGGGATTTCCAAATCTTTATCTAACCTACCTTACAGGGTTGTTGTGAGAAAAAATAGAAGAGAGGAGAATGATGTATGCTGCTTTGAGTCCTCATTGTAGAGAAAGGAAGGGTATAAATGAATGTGAAGTGTTGTGCTTGGCCCAGACTATGCTGAGACATGTGATTTTGCATAGAAAAATGTGGAAATTGCTAATTCAATTATCATGATCAGCAAACGCTTCCATTGTTATAGCACTACAGTTTCCCAGCACTAAAATGCTACAGGTGCTTGGAAACTTGATGTGATACTTTCCCCAACAATACCTTTGTGAGTGTTGTGGTTGCAAGCATTATGAACTGTTGGCTATAGTTAGTTATAGATCTATATATTTCTTCATTGTCCTTTATTAGCATTAGTGAAGCAGGCATGCCGCAAGCAGATGCTTTTGTGACCAAAGCCCTCAAGGAATGGACAGATTAGGAAACCTCCATCTTGTAGAAAACCATTGCTTTCTCAAACTCCAGTACTGGTGGATTTGGGGGCATGTGCATGTGCATTGCCTGGTAATATTATTGTGTGAGGGAGAGAACAGTATCGGCCAAGCCTTCAGACAGCTAGCAGGGAACTTGGCTGAAGGACAGGAAGCAAACTGTCCTCATAAGGACCACCAAGGTGGCTAACAATGTAAAAACAAAATAAAACATACGCAATAAAGCCACATCTTAAAAATAATTAAAATACACATAAAAATCATCAAAACAATTATTAAAACTTTTGGCAAAAAGGAGGAATCACTGAGGGAATGGCAAATGAAACAAATCTTCTCTTGCTGAGGGAAGATGGCAACAAAAGGGGACAGATGAGTCTCCCTGGGGAGAGAGTTCCAGAGTTTTTGTGCCATGACTGAGTAGGCCCAATCCCAGGTTGCCACCCTGCTAAGAATCACCCAAATCAGGGCCTTGGAAGATGATTGCAGTCACCAGGTAGGTTCAAAAGGGAAGATGTTGTCCTTCAGGTATGTTGATCCCAAACCATACAGGACTTTAAATGTCAACACCAGCATGTTGAATTGTTCCTGGAAACAGATTGGGAGTCAGTGTAAATGGCCCAAGAGTAGAGTGACATGGTCCTTAAAACACTACAGTGAACAGCCTGGCTGCAGCATTCTGCAGCAAACAACTTTCAAGGACAGCCTTACACAAAGCACACTGCAGTAATCTAATCTGGATTCAACCAGGACATGTACTGTGGCGAACCAGCTGAAGCTGGTAAAAGGCATTTCTAGCCACAGCTGCCACCTGCTTATCAAGCAGTAGACCTAGATCCTAGAGCAACTGTAGACTACAGATCTGTCCCTTAAAGTGTCACCACTTCACTCCCTTTGAAGGAACAGATTTGTAGTCTGGGGGTGCTCAGACCTTTCTCTCACCAGCAGCCATCTTGTTGGGATTAAGCTTCAGTTTCTTAGCCTGCATTCACTCCAAAACTGCCTTCAGGCCACTCATTCAGAGTTTCTCTAGCATCCTTGGAATCAGATGGAAGCATGAGATAAAGCTATGTCATCCACATATCGGTGACAACAACCTTGCCTAAATATCCAGATGACCTCATCCAGCAGATTCATGTAGATAGGAGACATGATGGAGCTTTACAGGAACCCATAGGTTAAAGGCCAAGGAGCTGAGCAGCACTCCCCCAGGATCACTTTCTGAAATTTACTTTCTAAGTGGGACCAGAACCATCACAAAATGGTTCCTCCCAATATCAGCCCAGACAGGTAGTCTACCCTAGCTGTCCCAGTCCTACTCATCCATCCATTGCAACTTCTGTACCATTTCCCCTCTAAACACATTACCTTTCCTAGTCTGTAAGTCTACAGATGGTTGCCATCCTTAGGCAACACACATTAGCTGATACTTCGCAGACTTCACTGTTTTGTTGTTGTTATTGTTGTTGTTAATTGTTGTTATAGTGGACAAAAGGAGAGAAATCTGGAACACCTGTGCCTCAGGTGCTCAGTTTGTCCTCAAGTAAGCTATAGATTTTTAAAAGGTTTCTGTTGCCACGGAATAGGTGATGATTTTTAAAAAAAACTTTGCTTAGCACGTAACTTGGGGAAACAAGTATAAATTGAAGCAAGGATTATAGATAATGAGTTATGCCGTATTGGTTCCAACATGAAGAAGCACAAACCAGTTTTCAATGCAGCATTCTTTAACAGCTTATGAGAATGAGTATATCTGAGAAATACAGTAAGACAGTCCAGAGATAATATGAGTCAATGATACTTTAAATGCTCCTCTGAAGTACAATGTCCTTCAAAGAACAACTACAGAACAATAATAAAAGGAGACTGCATTTTCTTCCAGGTTGTTTTATTCATCACAATGAATGTGCTTGAGGTAGAAAGTACAATCAGAAATTTATAGATGGCATTGGAAATATTTCCTGCACAAACCCCATTGAACTAAATACCAATGTGAGAGCACAGTGGTTTGAATTGTACTTCAACAAAGGTCTCCTATCCTCATTCTCTGATCAGCTCATTCTCAGCTGAATGCCCTTCAAAAGAATGAGCTGTCTAGCCATAAAGAAATGATGCCATGAAATCTTCCATTTCCTTTTTCTGGGGAAGAGATTGTTGAAGGTTCCATCCCACAATGAGAAACAGTTTTGATGAAAGAGATCATCTTATATACTAATAATCAAATAGCCCTCATCTGAAGATACTTAAATCCTGACACTAAAGCTATGAATGGAAAAGACGGATATATAAACCTGTATATCTTTTTAAAAAATACATTGGGAGTTTTAAAAAAATGATAAAATGGAGTACCTGTAGCTTTAAGAATCCCAGGTGGCACAGTGCACTCCTGTGGGCCGAAATGGGCCCAAAATGGCTAGGACCAGGCCACTGATTGGTGGGGGAGTGCTCTGCCAACTTACAGAGGCCCATTCCAGGCTGATTTGGGCCTGATCCTGGTTGTTTCGGGTCTGTTTCAGCCATTTTGGGCCTGTTTTGGCTCAATTCAGGCTTGAAACAGCCAGGATCGGGCCGCTAGGGGAGGGAATGTGCTCCTCTGCCTGAAAGCAGCCCATTCCAGGCTGATTTGGGTGTGATCCTGGCCTTTTGGGCCCAATCCTGACCAATTTGGTGCCATTTTGGCCCAATTCAAGCCCGAAACAGCCAGGATCAGAATGCTGCCAGGTGGGGAGTGCTCCACCATTTCGGGCCCAATTCAGCCCAGATCAGCCCCTCCCCATGAAGCACAAGAGTGCTCCCTGGGTGGCCACAGCTTGTGCGATGACATCACTTCCCAGAAGTGCCATCATTGTGCAGACACAGGAGTGCATGCATGTGCGCACTGCGTGCACATGAAAGGGAAGAAGGCAAGGTAGGTGCCAGGCCTCCAGTCTACCGCTGGAAAGTCTACCTCCAGTCTACCGCTGGAAAGCCTAGTTTCAGTGAGTAAATGGCAGGAGGAAGGGGCAGGGCCTTTTCTAGAATTGTTTTTGCCTTTGAGGGAGCATTCATTGGGGCCAGGCCCAGAAGCAGTCACTAGGAAACTTGGTACCACATGACTTCCATGACTCACCCAAGCCTGGCTGCTTGTTCCTGTTCAATGCAAGAAAAGCTCATAGAGCACCGTGATATGCTAACTAGTCACAATGAAACACAAATAAAGAAATTGAATGTTCATTAGTGCAAGCAAAACATCATAATACAGATACAGCTGCCAATACACATAAGGCATGGAAAAACAGTCAATTGAATGACAATAAAGTGCAAAGTGCAAAAATACAATAAATGCAATTCAAAGTAACCATGCCAGGTACAAATATATGAAAATGTAACAGTCAAACTGGAGATGTTCACAAATGGAGATATTCACTAAGTCCACTCAGGGTCCAAATGAAGGTACTGGTGTCCACCTCCGTCGTGGTTACTACAATCATTGTTCTTTGCATTGCCTCAATGTTCTTTTACTTACCGAGACGGCTGCGGCAGAAATCGAGGGTAGTTGGCCGGCAGAGGCTGGCCAATTGGCGCTGGTTGTGCAGCCCCTGGAGGCGGGGGGTAAGTGCTCTTGGCCTCAGCAGGTCAATGCTTGGCCTTGGGCCCAAGGTTTGCAGGCACAGCATCATAATACTTACACACATAATGTTTATGCACAGGGACATCAGTCAGAAGGTGCAGGCAGGGAAGTGAGGCTTGCTGACTGGGCTGTTCCCAGCCAGATGCCCGGGGCCCCGGGATGGCTAACCACCCCCGCCTGTGCTTTAAGTGATAAGGGTCCAGTTGCCCCATGGGGAAGTTATTTCTGCGCACCTTGGACCAATTATGGGGCAGTGCCATACCGGACCTTGCCGCTGGGGGACACGGCCATGCCGCTAGGCAATCACCTCACTTCA
The DNA here is from genome assembly GCF_028583425.1 of Eublepharis macularius. Lineage (NCBI taxonomy): Eukaryota > Metazoa > Chordata > Lepidosauria > Squamata > Eublepharidae > Eublepharis > Eublepharis macularius. The sequence continues at coordinate 75,416,468 of NC_072797.1, forward strand.
GCCACGCGTGAGAAAATCCTGCGGGGGGGAGTATGTTGATGTCTTTACCCTTCTCTTCAGGGATCTGGAGAAGAAGGATAAAGAGGACCTAGAGGATAGGGACAAGGAGCGCATTAAGCGCCGTAAGATCGATAGGACCTGGGCCAATTGGTTACCTGGTTTCCTGATTTATGCGGGGGTTATTGCGAGGGTCCAGCCGTGGAGGGCCGCCCCTTTATTTCAGTATATATATATATTTTTAAAAAATTTATTGGTGAGTTTAAATTTCCAATTTAATACATACATTCCCCTTATATTTCATTTATTCTAATCCCCACCCTTTTCCTCCCCCCTCCCTATTGACTTCCAGCAGCTTTCCAACCCTTACCCCCTCTTATTACTTAGCTCTATTTCACTTGTATTTTTCTACAACACATATATCATAATATCTCTTACTCTAAGCATATTCTAGTTCTTTTATACATATACTCTATCAAATATACTATCAATATAGGGTTTTTTTGTATACTATACCATACAATATAGCATAGCATACATTATAATATAACATAACAAAACAGCCCAATATAGTATACTGTATGATGTACTAACACCATACACCATAGTACGTTGTATATAATATATAGTATGCATCCTCTAATACATCCGTTTTACTCTTCCTTTGTTAAACTGTATGTTCTAAATCAGATTTTCTTAAACATAATACTAGCTTAGATTGTAATAATTAAATTTCCCCCTTGATGGTAAAGTCACTTCTCTCTTCTATTTACAACATCACACTTTAGAAATCCTCAAACTGCCACAGTTCTCCTTTCACATCCCATTTTTTCTCTAAGTATTGTTTCAGTTTCCCCCAATCAGCAATATATTGCCCTAGGTCAAGGTCTTTAAGTTTCCTTGTCATTTTGTCCATTTCTGCCATGTACAGCAATTTATAAATCCAGTCTTCTATGGTTGGTATTTCTTGTACTTTCCACTTCTGCGCATACAAAAGTCTTGCTGCTGCAGTCATATAGAATAACAATGTTCTATACTGCATTGGAACAACTTCCATTCCCAAATTCAGTAGCAACAATTCTGGGTTCTTATTTATTTGGATTTGTAATGTCAGATCTGTGGCTAAATAATAGTTGTATCCAGACTACCTTCTGCAATCAGACAAGAGTCCGTTGTTTTCAAAAGATTTACTGAAAAATGCAACCATTATAGTCCACGGGCCCAGATGCAATATCTGGGTTGGTACACGTGTATTGTTACAAATGAAAGGCAAAGCATACAGTACAAAGTATTAAGACTCAGTAGGTCCAGCGTCCCCCCATAGTTCTCAAAACAATCCCTTTGAAGCTGAGAAAGTGAAAGTTTCCCAGGACTGGAAAAGCTGTAGTCAAAACATTCCTCTGGAGAGAGATAGCTGCTAGGGAACATCTTGGCACCTGTGAAGGAAGCACTCAGAACACTAAAAGAATTAAAATGGAGTCTCTTTGGTTACAATATATAGGGAAGCATTCTGAACCTGACATGTAAAATCTCATTGATTACTTCAATTATTTCTCCCCAGTATTGCTTGGCTACCTCACAAGTCCACCACATATGATACAGTGATCCTTCAAGCTTTTTGCATTTCCAGCATTTGTCTGACATATTGGTATTCCCTAGTGCTATTTTCTTTGGTGTTAAGTACCATCTGTAAATCATTTTATATACATTCTCTTTAATATTTGTACAAGTTGAAATCTTCATTGTATTTTTCCACAGGTGTTCCCACGCCTCCATTGTTATTTCTTTGTGAAAGTTTATTGCCCACTTCACCATCTGGATTTTAACTGTTTCATCCTCCACATGCCATTTCAGAAGTAATTTATAAATCTTAGATATTTCTTTCTTGCCTTCTTGTAGCATCACTTCTTCTAGTTCGGAATTTTCCATTCTTATACCTCCTTTTAAGCAGTCCGAATTGTAAAGATCTCTGATCTGCCTGTATTGAAACCATGCATAACAAGGAGACAGCTCTTCTTCTGTTTTTATTCTTAGCATTGAATGTTGTACATGTGTTATCTCCTTGTAGGTTAGACATTGCTGCTCATTATCGACAGTTCTCGGATCTATTACTTCATACGGAACCACCCATGAAGGAATTCCATCTTCCATATAAACCTTGTATTTTTTCCAGACTGTGAAGAGGCTTCTTCGAATGTAATGGTGCATCCATTACATTGTATCCACAATTTCTCATAGTTGTTTTTGAATAAGTCTATGTTTTTCGCAGTCAGTTCGATACCCAGATATTTTACTTTATTAGTTACCTCACAGTCCGTTGTCACCATTAGTTCTTGCTGCTTCTGTTTAGTCATATTCTTACATATTATTTTGACTTCTTTTTATTCACATAAAATCCAGCTAAATCTCCAAATTGCTTTATTTTCTCTATTACCTTTGGCATATTTTCAATTGGATCTTCTACTATTAACATTATATCATCCGCAAATGCTCTGACCTTGTAGGAAAATTCCTTTATTTTTATACCTCGGATTGTGTCGTCCTCTCATATTTGAGTCATCAATATTTCCAAAATCAGAATAAACAACAATGGAGACAGAGGGCAACCTTGTTTTGTTCCTTTGCTTATTTTCAATTTTTTAGTTAAATCTTCATTCACTACAATCGCTGCACTTTGGTCTCTATAAATTTCTCTAACCGCTTGTATGAACCTTTCTCCCATTTGCAGCTTTTCCATAGTGGCAAACATAAAGTCCCAGTTCAAATTGTCAAATGCTTTTTCTGCATCCACGAAAAAGAAATCAACTTCCCTATCACAGTGCTTGTCATAGTATTCAATAGCATTTATTACTGTCCTTAAGTTGTCTTTAATTTGTCTGTTAGGTAAAAATCCTGCCTGTTCCTCTGCAATAAACTCTACCAGCCATCCTTTTATCCTTTCTGCCAAAACTTTTGCAAATATTTTGTAGTCATTATTCAATAACGAAATTGGCCTATAATTTTTAACATTGGTCAAGTCCAGTCCATCTTTCGGAATCAGTGATATATTAGCTTCGTTCCATGAATCAGGAATTTTTTGGCCTTGCATAACTTCATTCGTTACCTCTCTCAGAAAAGGTGCCAGTTCATTAGCCATCACTTTATAGAACTTTGCTGTTAGTCCATCCGGTCCCGGTGCTTTCCCCAATTTCGTTGATTGGATGGCCTCTTTTATTTCTTCCTCTGTCACTTCCCTATTTAATTTTTCTTTCCATTCCTCCGACATCACTGGTAGTTTCATTTTCTCCAAGTATTCCTCTATTGAGACCCTGTTCACGTCTTTTTTCTGGTACAGTTTTGCATAAAATTTATAGAAGGCTTTACTGATGGCTGTTTGGTCCAATAATGTTCTGTCTTCTCGGATTTTAATTATCGTTTTCTTCTCTTTTTTCTTTTTTAATTGCCAAGCTAAGTATTTGCCAGGTTTGTTTGCACCTTCGAATGCTTTTTGATTCATTTTTTTTAAGTTCCACTCCAATTCTTTGTTGTTCATTGCCGTCAGTTGCTCCTGCAGTATTTTTATATCCTGATATATTCGCTTCTTCCCTGGTCTTTTCTTAAGTTGCATCTCTTTGGCTTTAATTTTTTTCCATTATTTCCTTTCTCTTTTCTTCTTTTCTCCTTCTATCTCTTCCATTTAAGTCCATCAGTATTCCTCTTATTACCGCTTTATAAGTGCACCATACCTTATAAGTTGACACATCCTTGTTTATGTTGTATTGTATAAAGAACTTGGTCTCCTTTCGCAGCAACGCCATATTATCTTCTGTCTGCAGCAAGTCCTCATTTATCCTCCATCCTCTTTTTTAAATTTTTTTTCCAAATCTCCACATGATTGGGTTGTGATCTGAGCTTACCTTAGGCATAATCTCCACATCTCTAGTCCACAACGTCAGTTCTGTGGAAGCCCAGATCATGTCAATTCTTGATAGTGTAAAATGTCTTGCAGAATAAAAAGTATACTGTCTGTTTTTAGGATTTTGTCTCCTCCATACATCCTCCAGACTTTCCTGCTCCTTAAACGCAAAAAATGACTTTGGTAAAAGTCCTCTTTTTTTCTGTGCAATTTTAGATTTCTTGTCTTCTTCCAAGCTTGTAACTCCATTAAAGCCGCCTGCCAAAATTATTTGATCATAGGTCAGCTCATCTAATTATTTTTGCAAATCCTTAAAAATGTTTTCTTTTGCGCCATTCGGTGCATAAATTCCAATCACCAAAATCTTTTTTGAGTTCCAAATTATTTCCACCGCTAGATATCTGGCTTCTACATTGCTTAAAACTAGTTTTGGCTGCAGCTCCTCCTTTATGTACAATACAACTCCTCTCTTCTTCTTTTTGGAAGCAGCTGCAAATTCATTTCCCAATGTTGCCAATTTTAGATACTTTAAGTCCTGCTTTCTAATATGTGTCTCTTGAAAGCATACTATGTTACATTTTTGTTGTAAAAGCCAATGGAAAATAACCTTATGTTTACAAGGTGAATTTAGTCCATTTACATTCCAAGATATAATTTTACACTCCATGGTTACATTCTTGTATTTTTGGTAAGTCCTTTTCATTGTCCCTAATAAATACTTCCATCTCATGGCCAGATCTAATATTCCTCCTTGTTCCACCGAATTCAAATGCCAGTCCTTCCGGTATTTCCCATCTATATCTGATTTTCAAGTCCTTTAACATCTGGACCAGCTCTCTGTATTTTTTCCGCTCCACCAACACCGATCTGGGCAGTTCTTTCATGATTCTTACCACCTTCCCATCGACTTCTAATGGTTCCTGGAACTGTTTGCTTACAATTGTCTCTCTTATATTTCTGGTCGTAAATTGCACAATCATATCCTTTGGTAACTTCCTCTGTGCTGCAAATTTTGAATTAATTCTGTATGCCACGTCCAGGAGAGCTGCAATCTCCTTTTCCTCTCTCCCCAGGTAACCTGCCAAAATTTCTGAAATCTGCTCTTGGGCTGATTTTTCTGTAGACTCCGGAATTGCGCGAAATCTAAGATGTTTTTCCATTTGTTTACATTCAGCTACGGCCATTCTTCCCTTCACTCCTCTCATCTCTGTTCTCTGCACGTCTGCTAGGGTGTCAACTGTGTTCTCTACTACATTAACTCTCTGCTGTGTAGCTTGCAATTCATTCTGTACTTGATCAATTTTCTTTGTGAGTTCTGCCATCTCCAATTTGAGTGCCTCTTTAAAGTCTTTAAGATTCTCTTGCATCATTTCTTTGAGCTCTTTATTTCCTTCTGAAACTTTTTTGTCCAAATTTTCCAGCGCGGTTTGCCACTCCTTCTTTGACATCGTGGGGCTAGATCTACTTTGCTCCCACGAGTCCGCTCTTTTCCTCAACTCCATGACGCTGATTTACTCCTTTCTTTTGTTTTTAAATATCCCGATTCAGTTTATTTTTTAAAAGTCAGTGCTTGCGCGGTCCAAAATGTCGGGCATCTTTTCTCTATGGTTTTATATTGAAGGAATCGCCCTTACCCTCACCAAAGATGGCCTACTTCCATTTTCTTTGAGGCCACAGCTTTGCCCTTCTTCAAAATGGTGACTTCCTACTTCCGTTTTTAACAAGCCGCTTCTCACCGGTCTCTCTATGGTTTTGACACACTTCCTGTTCCTCCTATCTTCATGGCAGTCCTCGCGATATTAAAACTTTCTCACAGTCCACTATCTCCTCATAGCCGCAGGTATGTAAACATTAATCAATTTTCCGCATTTATTTCTCTTTCCAATGTCACTTTTTAAAAATTTAACTTGCTGGAATTCTCTCCTATATATAACAAGTCTCTTGCAGTTTTTAAATCATCTTTATCTCTTTATTCCTTTTTATAATCTGTCCCGTATTGAGAGATAGCAATCTTTACCTTCTTAGACGTTTCTCTTGGGTTGTAATCGCTGCTTCAATTGTCCAATCACTTAAGATTCCCTTCTTGATTTGCTGAAGCTTGGGCATGTAGGTCTTATGCCAGAAAATGACTCCAGAGCCGCTGCAGAGATTTTGGCAACCTTTCTTTGGGTGGGGCCTCAAGAGTGGAAGGGGGCTCATTGTGTAGAACCCCCCTCACACCCGAGATCAACATGCCCTCAGGTTCTTGAGCATACTTGCCTGTTCTCCACCTGAGAACAGGGGGCTGCGGGCAGTCTGAGCCCCTCCAGCCTCCACAAACAGCGGCACGGACAGCCCAGCTCACTGAGCTGCATTAGACCTTCATGAATCCCAAACTGGAAGTCCCTTTATTTCAGTATATTGATATAATATACCGCACACATACTGACTTTGGCGGGGCAGCTTGGCTCCAATATGATGAAGAGTTTAGGATGCGGGCGGTGCTGAACCCCTCCCTGCCATGGGACCAGGTGCACAACCATCTATGGATCCAGCTGATGACCCCGACTAAATTTGGGTCAGGAGATAGGTCAGATAGCGGCCATATCATTCAGCATTCTGGTTCCGGAACGGCTGCCTCAGCTGCTGCCTCTTATGGTCCCCGCACGTCCACGGGGCAGTCGGTTCAGCCCCGGATGCTCTGTTTCGAATTTACCTCACGGGGGACCTGCAGCAGAAAACTTTGCCATTATGGCTACGAGTGCCCCATCTGCCGGGGGCCACACGCCATTAATGCATGTAGGAAGCAGAAGCCTTTTGGGAAAAAGGGTGGCGGCCACGGGGGGCAGCCTGGTACTGGAAAAGGGCCCCAGCCCAATAAACCTGAGGGTACTTAGGGCCATGTTGGCTGATTACCCCAGGAGGGCGGACGCCCAATTTTTGTTAGATGGGTTTTCTATAGGTTTTCGCATTCCCTTTCAAGGACCACGTTCCTCCTTCATGTCAAGTAACTTGCGTTCCGTTCAGGGCATGGAGGACATTGTCAGGTCCAAGATAGCTAAGGAATGTGCTGAGGGCTGAGTTTTAGGCCCTTTCCCAATTTGAGGGTTTCCCCCCTGGAGGTGGTCCCTAAAAAGGCTCCTGGTGAATTTCGTTTAATTCATCACTTGTCTTATCCCAGGGGTGGGTCTGTAAATGACGCGATTCCTGAGCACTTATGCTCAGTGCGTTATACATTGTTTGACCAGGCCGTTAAGGTCGTTAGACGTTGTGGCAGGGGAGCGGAGATGGTGAAATGCAACATTAAGTCAGCATTCCGTCTCCTCCCTGTGCATCCCGAGGACTTTGAGCTCCTTGGGTTCGCCTTTGAGGGTCAATACTATATGGACAGGGCCCTCCCCATGGGGTGCTCAATATCGTGTGTGGTTTTTGAGTGCTTCAGCACATTCCTGGAGTGGGCACTGCATCACAGGCAGTGCTGCCATGACTCTGCCCACTATTTAGATGATTTTATTCTGGTTGGGCCCCAGGGGATCGGGCAATGTGCACGCCTCTTGGCTGGCCTCGTCAGCCTGGCAGATGAGCTGGGTGTGCCTTTGGCGCATGAAAAAACCAAGGGCCCAGCAACTGTCCGGACCTTCCTAGGCATCGAGTTGGACATGGTGCAACAGACCACTAAGCTTCCGTTTGAGAAGCTTGTAGATTTGGAGGCACGGTTGCGCACCCTGCTGGGGAAGTGTAAGATTTCCTTGCTGGAGCTCCAGCAGGTGGTGGGCCACCTTAATTTTGCCTGCAAGGCAGTGGCCACTGGAAGGGCCTTCTTGCGGCGTCTTTGTGACGCCATGGGGACCCTGCGGCTGCCTCATCATAAGATGAGGCTCTCCAAAGACATGCGGGAGGATTTGGGGATCTGGCTGCAATTCTTGAGCGGATTTAATGGGGTGTCTTTTTGGAGACAGGAGCTTCTCCTGGAAGGGGAGCTCCAAGTTTCTTTGGACACCTCTGGATCCGTGGGTTTGGGAATTAATTTTAGGGGGCACTGGTGTGCTGCCCCATGGCCTGTAGATTGGAAGGGCGACTTCTGGCATAGGGATCTTACATTCTTAGAGTTTTCCCCCATCTTGGTCACAGTTTATCTGCTTAGTAACCACTCAGTGCACTTTTGGTGCGATAACATGGCTGTGGTTCAAGTTGTGAGCTCCCTGTCAGCCAAATCGCCCCGTGTTATGAATCTGGTCCGTGCTTTTAAGCTAAGGTGCTTGCACCTTAACATTCTGTTTTTGGCCAGGCATGTTCCTGGCGTAAACAATGAGGTGGCAGATGCCTTGTCTCGTCTGCAGATGGACAGGTTTCGACAGCTTGCCCCCGAGGCCAATTTGGAGCCAGCCCTGGTTCCGTTGGAGCTGTGGAGGATTGGGAAACCGAAGCCACCAGGGCTATTGCTGCTAAGGTTAGGGGGTTTGCTGATACCTCAGGGGATTTCCGCATTAGGAAAATACTGGAAGGCTGGTCTCAGGAGACTGTTGTGCCCAAGGATGACAGACAGCCTATTTCGCCGGCCATCCTGAAGGGATTACAAACGGCATGGTCAGGTGTTTGCAGCTCGCATTTCGAGGAGCTGTTGTTTCACGCCGCATCACTGGTGGCATTTTTGGGGGCTCTTAGGGTAAGCGAGTTGGTGCCGCAGTCTGCTAGGGACAGCTCAGGCCGAGCGCTTAATGCTGGGGACGTGAAGTTTGTGGGTGAACAACTGACCATTAAGATACGCAGGTCCAAGACAGACCAGTGGCTGAAAAGGGTGGGTCTGGTTCTCAGCCCCTGTTCCATCCCTGAGTTGTGCCAGGTGGCAGCCTTAAGGAGCTATGTAAGGGCCCGAGGGGAGCAAGCTGGTATCCTCTTTTGTCACAGGGATGGTTCACCATTGACCAAATTTCAATTCTGGGCAGTCACAGGCAAGGCTCTTCTTAAGTTGGGCCTGGAGGGGGTCAAATTTGGCACCCACTCATTCTGTATTGGGGCAGCATCTACCGCCGCAGCCATGGGATACTCGGGCCCGGAGATCCAGAGGGTAGGTCGCTGATGTTCCAGGGCTTATGCATCATATGTTAGGCCGTTGGGACAGGTTCATTCATGCTGATTTGTTTTGCAGGCGCTGTGGGTCGTCAGGAGAGGGTGCGGATCCTCATCTGTGGCCACAGTATGGTCTTCTGGGCGGCGCACCAAGCGCGAAGGTCCTGGATCGGGTCCCAGTTGGGGCTCAGCCATTGGTCTACCATCGAGTGGCAGGGTAGAAGAGGCCTTCATTGGTCTGGGCTGCTGCCATTTTTGTTTGAGGGGAGGACGATGCCTCCCCCACATATTTTAGTAGTGCACCTGGGTGGGAATGACCTAGGGTTGATGAAAGGGGTAGCCCTTTCTTGGCAGGCGCGGGACGACTTCCTGGAAATCAGGAGGAGATGGCCCATCGTGTTAATCTTCTGGTCAGCAATGCTTCCGCACCGTGTTTGGCGGGAAGCCATGGACCACAAAGCGATTGAGAGGGCTAGGCGGATGGTCAACAGAGCCCTGTTTAAAATAATGACAAGAGGGTTGGGGATTTATTTGCCCCATCCACAGATTCGGGCCGAGTCTGTTGCCCTCTACCGAGGGGATGGCGTGCACCTCTCTTATAGAGGCAACAGCATTTTCTTAGACGATTTGCGGCAGGGGCTTAGGTTGGCTTTATGCCATTTATGGGGCGCTGAGGCCTAAGCAGAGGCTTGGCCTCTGCGGTGGCAGGATTTAGTTAGGGTTATATCTGTGGTGGGCCGGTGAGCACCCTTGGCACCTCCCCATTGGTGGGGAACAGGGGTCTTTCAGGAGCGGCAGGCTGCTGTTCGGCCCAGCTGCGAGGTCAGATGCCCTTGGGTGGTGAACCCCAGGACAAGCTGGTCTCCCCCCGCTGCCGTTCAGCCGGGTGGGGGAGCTCTCCAGGGGCGATACACTCCACCTGGCCAGGACGGGTTGCAGCCATTCAAGGGATGGATCGCACCCAGTGGCAGCGGGTGCTCGCCCAGACAGGTCAGGGCGGGGTCCCAGTGAATGACCCCAGGGCCTGACCTGTACTGCTAGTTAGGCCCCTTGCCGTATTTCTTGTTTGCTGTTCAATTTAATAAAGCGGCCCGTTTCTCCAAACACTTGTGTCTGTCTCTCATTCTGACTAGGGGGGCAAACTAACATTATGCTCAAATCCAGATTTAAAAATTGAGAAGAGATCTTTCTTATGAAAGGTTTGGACAGATAAGGAAATTTTTACTTTGATCAATTGATAGGTAATGATGAATAGTTCTTGTCATTTTCCAACTGAGGTCTAAATATGATTTGTCAACTTCTGCCAAATGGCAGTATTTACAATTGCAACATTTGTTGGTGTCCACGTATGGTCTGGCAGCTTTCAGTGCTTCAGAATCTTCTCCACTTTTGGAAATTCTTATTGAATCAATACAGAAAATAAAATCTACAATGTTTGCATAGGATTGGTTAATAAATATGATACACAGAATCTTAGAGATGAATGGAATAATGATCTGGAGCATCCAATTTTGCTCAAGCAAGGGGATAAAGCCTTAAGCTATATACCTGTTGCTGCTATGGATCTTAAGTTGCAACTTATTCAGCAAAAATTATGTTTAGCGTATATTGGAGACCACAGCATTTTGTTTGTTTGTTTTACTAAAGGTTTAAGCACAGTGTCTATCTGTTGATAATGTAATTTACAAAACACATCTCTTAAGCATATGTTTTGGTCATGTTTAGTCACTCAACCCTTTTGGGAGCAAGTTATTAGACATATTAATTTTGAGTTAGAAAACTCATTTATTTTCAAGGTCATTAATTTTTCTGTTAAACTACTTGTGCCTGTCTCTTGGAATCTAACTGATGGTCAAAAGAAATAGTCCCTCCGTGCCCTTACAGTTGCTAAAACACTTATAGTTCAACATTGGAAAGACAAAAGCCCACCTCCTGTAAATCACTAGATTGAAGGTCTTATAAACTTATCAACATTTGAACCAATTGCATATAGAAGGCAACTGTGCATAAACTTATTTTTAGATATTTGGGAATCTTTCATAGATGAAGATTTGGAAATCTTTTATAGATAACTATGTATAGATTTGCCAGTAGTGTTTTGTAGACAGCGCTGTTTAGTTCATTTATTTTTTCTCTCCTGTTTGCTTTTTTTGTTTGTTTTTGCTCTAATAAAATTTAAAAAGAATTTAAAAAATAGAAGCCGGTGTGCCATAGTGATATCATGTACTGTGATGTCATTTCCTGGTCAAAGGTCAAGTGACGGGATAATATGATATTACTGATATTACTTTTCCTAACCTGCCCCTTCCTGTGAGGTCACTTCTGGGACATTTCTCCCCCTAGAAGAGAGATTTAGCAAGTGACTGGTATGTATTCGATTGGTGCTTCCTTTTTTTCTTTCTCTTTCTCTGAAAATGCAATTTGATCACAACCACACAGTATAAATATAGGTGACATGGATGTTCATTTTGTGTATCTTATTATTTAGATCTAAGTCATGAACTCTCATGTTGCTTCTGTTTAATTTTACCCAGCACCATTTTATATATTCAAACCTGCCTGACATTCTACAAGGGATGTTTGCAAAAGGCTTTACTTGGAACATTCCTCCCCACCCTTTAATATCCAATCTGATGAAAAGTTCCAGAGAACTTGAAAATCTAGCTTGCATACTGCTTTATGGTATTTTGGTTAATCTCAGTAAAAGGTATGGCATGGCTTTTATACCTCTGTGTTTTCCTTTTGCTCAGAAAGTTGGTGGATGCAGCAACTGGTGATGTCCAGAAGAATTCACACAAATGTGTGGGCTTTTTCTTTCTCTGACAGGCACTGGAAGATAGTCCCATCCCTGTATAAACTGTGGATAGACAGAGTGCTAGAGTGGGGGTTTAGAAGCCAAGACTACAGATGCTATGTATCTATCATCTGTAATCCCTCTTAAATTAAAAATACATAACATGCATTATGGAAATAAGACCTTATTCAAATTTATTTGGAAAATAAATTCCATTGAGTTTAAAAGGAATTACTTGGGAGCAATGAATTGTAGCCCAAGTACTGTGTAATAATATGCATTAAATAATCCTTATAATAGCACAGAGTGATTCAAAATAAGGACAAGAAAATATTGCATTAAAATGTGTATTTGTTCCACTGTGCCGGGAAAAATCATACCACCAGTCAGACTGCTTTCATCATTTGAGCCACTTCATGAAACACACACACACATGCATGTGCGCACATGCACTGCTAGCTGGATTTATGATTTCTCCCAAAGGGAGGAACTGGTAGTGCTAAGGTGCCTGCCTCTTTTAATCCAGATGCTAAACACATACACAAAGCTACAGGTGAGAGACATAAATACATACACACAGCAAACCTTTGGTGGTGCGAGATGGGGGGCGGGGGTGGATTCTCACACTAAGCAGAACAGAAGGCTATTCCTTGCACAAATCCTCATAATTGTAACTCCTATTTGCATTACTGTCATGTGGCTGATATTTTTTCTCCCTGTATTTCATTATTTATCCATTTTAAAACTTAAAATCTTAAATAAAGTTTTGAAAACACTTAATGCACCCTGCAAATTTTCCATTCACCCCTTCATTAACTGTCATTTGGGCTGTGGAGTTGGAGAGGGCATATGGGAGGGGTGTGGAGAAATAACTTGGAAAGAAGGAGGGAAACAGAAGAGTTCTCTGAGAAGGCTTTGCTCCTGTCCTTTCCTCCAGTCTTGCAATGCAGAGCCAGAGAACACCAAGCAACTTCAAGCCTTTCTTTCTCACACTCACCTCAGAGATCTCATTCTCATCATCCTCATCATTGTTAACCACTTTCTCTGCTTCTCAGAATGGTGGCTGATAGCTTGAAGCTGAGGGCAGTGGTGGCTGCAGCAGCAGCCCCAGCCTGTTGGAGGATGTCAGTAAGCTGGGGCAGCCTACTTACTTACTTCCCCTGCCCACCCACCATCCCCCTCCAACTCTTGTCAGAATGTTTGCCGACCTCCAGGAGGAGCCTAGAGATCTCCTAGAATTACAACTGATCTTCAAACAAACAGCCTTGGTCAGGGCTTCTGTTTAGTGTGGCTGCCTAGCTCCTTCCCTCCACAAATTCTTCCTGAGGAAGACCAGCTGCAGTGGGTTGCCAAAGTCTCCATATGCTGACATGAAGGGGGAGAAAAGAAGGCTAGAAAAGGAGCTCTAGCCTGCTGCTAGCTCAGCCAGAAGACAGAAGAAGGTTTTGTGGGGGGGGGGGACAGCTTCCACCATTTTTGTTCATGATTTATTTACCCTCTGGAAGCGGTGAGAGAGAGAGAGAGAGAGAGAGAGAGAGAGAGAGTCTGTGTATCGGGTCCAGAAGGCAGAGAGCTGAGCCCTTCTCTGTCTCCCTCTGCAGAGCTCCATGCAGCCAGGCAGGGTATCCACGCAAGTTTTTGACACTAGGCACTGGAAACACTCTGTGGTTACCATGGAGACCAGGGCTTTTTTCTGGGAAAAGAGGTGGTGGAACTCTCTATTGCCACATGTGCATGCACAAAGCACGCACTCTCAGAAATGCATGATGACATCACTTCTGGAAGTGATGCCGCTTCCCAGAAGTGACGCCGCTTCCCATAACCCAGCACGATACATTACAACGAGATAAATGTTAGTAAGCTTGGAAAATTACACCATTATGAGAAAGGGTTTTTTCCTTTCTGTATCCTCTACAAAAAGTGAAATCTTCCATTCCCTTTCCCAAACATTTCATTTCTTTGGAATCATATTTTAAAATATGCAATAAGGAGAGGGGCTCTAAAAATCCAAACCCATCTCACAAATCTAAATTCTAACAGATTCCCTCTGCTAGCATAGGGGAAAAATTTCAAAATTCTTTCTCAAAATTCCAGAGTTTGAAATTCCTAATCTAATTAATATAGAATTCTTGAATTTTCAGGGAGGGTTTTGCTTTACTGGAGCAATTCAAAAGAAGATACTCAACTTTAGCTGCATTAGATCTATACTTAGTTTAAAATGGCTTTTTTTTGGTTCCTGCCAACTCTACCTTACCCATGGCTAAGCTGTTGTGACATTGGGAAATGCTCATAAATATTCCAATGTCCCACACAAACAATATTAATAAAAACTTCCTTAACACCCATATGTCCAATGCAATTTCAATGATGTTAATCAGCTGAGGGTGGGGAGAACCATTTGAGTTACAGCTATTAAGACATAAGAACATCTATATGCTGGTGAATATATTGATGAAAGCCTTCTGTGACTTGGGCACAGCTATCCATTCCTAGCATAAAGCTGGAATAACCATAACTGATATTTTAAAGAATACAAATAACCATAACTGATATATTTGACTAACACAGAACCAATCTGCATTCAAAAGCTGTGGGAACCATAACAATGTCAACTTCAGTCAACAAAAGAATGAAAGCAACACACACACACATGGATGCACAGCCCCACCCACCCCTATGAAAAGAAAGTAGAATGAACTCAAAGCAGCACACACCCACATACACAGCTTGCACCCCCTGAAAAGAAAGCAGAATGAACTCAAAGCAGCACATATACACACACAGCCCCTTCCACTCACCCATCCCAAATGAAAATAAAACAGAATGAACTCAAAGCAGCACACACATACACAGAATCCCCTGAATTAAATGAAAGCAGACTGAACTCAAAGCAGCTTAGCCTCCTCTGGAGAGCTGGCCCCAGCAGATCTGCTTGCGCTCGCTCGCTCACTTGCTCTTGCACTTGCTCGCTTGCTCACAGAGGAATGAAAAGAAAGCAAAATGAACTTAAAACTGCTTAGCTTCCTCCGCAGAGCTCGTGGGGTCAAAGGAGGAAGGAATCATGTGGGCAGATTCCAGAGCATTCCCCCTCAAAAAAAGCCCTGATGGAGACTAAGCCTAGAGCATTCCTGCCATTTTTCTCCCACTTTTGCTAAATCAATTAGAGGGCAGGGTGGCAGGAATCCTCCCACCATAAACAGGCAATTGATGACCTATAGGGCATAAATGAAGTTAATCTGAGCAGGAAATACTGACCTTGATAGACCAATGTTCTGATTCATGTGTGTTCATGTGTGAAATTCTCCCCACAAGTCCTTGCTGGTTTCTCCACTTGTTATTCTGTATTTCTCAATTTTGCATTAATGTATGTGTTGGCAATCCTACCCAGTATGCAATTATTTTAATTTGTTATTGAATTTACAAATTTATTTTTAAGCTTGTATTTTTACTCTTCATATATGTTTTTGAATAGATCTAAGAGGTCAAAAGCCACCATAAACAATGGGAAAAGATTCTCTTCACCTTCCACAAACACCTATTTGAAGAACAAAAACAAACATATACAAGAAGGAATGAGGGAACTCAAAGATCCATAGGGGAACAAAGGTGAGAAAAACTCCTTGAGAAATCCATGGTCTCTCATTGTTATTATTTATCTATTACTATTCATTAAACTGGAAAACACAGTCAGTTCTCTCCTGCTCCTGAATTCCTAGAGAAGCTTCAAGATATTTCTGGCATTGTAGCAGGTTAGAGTATGAAAGTAAAATGAGGCAAATGGAATGCTGGGAATCTCCCCTCGCCACAAGTAACCCAAGACCTAGGGTTACCAGATGGTTTCAACAAAAATACTAGATACACTTCATAAAAAATTGTTGAGCAGAACATATGCATGTGCTTGCGCATGTGCGCGCGCGCACACACACACACACACACACACAATAAAAAAGAACAATATCCTGTGAGTAAATATGCATAATGATGCAGCCTTAAAGTACTTAATTGCAGTAAAGCACCTGCTGTCACCAGGGCTGTGCAAAAGATAAATAATGCAAGGCAGACACCTGTCCATATACCATTCTCCAAGAGATTTGCTGCTGCCTAACTCTCCAGTCTTTTCCCCCACCATGGTCCTCCCAAGATCTCTTTTCACTTCTCTTCAGAATACTCAGTCCTGCCACCATCTACCTCCACAGTCAGCTGGAACCAATAATGGGAAGCCGCAAATGGTTGGTTGCAAAAGTCAGACAATTCAATAGGATTTCTCCAGGAGCATCCTACCTGGCTGCTGAGTGATGTGTTTGGTTCTTTTGAGCCTTGCTGGCTGCTATGCAAAACAAGTGGATGGAGGAGGTTCCTGCTTTAGCAATCCACGGGAGATTGAATGAGTATGTGCATGAACCTGGCCACAGTGGTTGCAGGCTAACTTAATTAGAAACTGCTGAACATTTATATGTCCAGTATTTTCTCAGTCTTTTTATTGGACAGAAAGGGAAAATGCTGGACTGTCTACTTCAAAACTGGACACCTGGCAACCCTACCAAGACCACTGAATTTTGTTCTGCTCTCCCTTTACTTCTTAAGGAAGAGATATGGTATGGAAAGAGATATATAATTCTTGTGGAGAGATAAAATACAAAAATAAAGCATTCTTCTCCCCTGAAGCACCAAGAAAGGCAATTTAGGTCATTAGATCACATGTAGATAATGAGAGCTTTTTTCCAGGTGGTACACACCTGGATGGAGTACCAACATCTCTTTATGGAGTACCAGCATCTCTTGAGCATTCAGGACTTGGGCTGAAAGGGGAGAACTTCATGAGTACTGTTTGCCTTTTTTTTTTATGAAATAAGCACTGACTGTAACCCAAATGAGGTCCATCCCTTCATTATCCATCCCACCCAAGCCTGTGCTTGCCATCCTAGATTATCCTAATGCCCCCCCCAACATGCATATAATGGCTTTCACCATTATTTCATAATGTCCAAAGTCCAGATGCTTCACTAATGAGTTACAGACCATAGACTTCACCATATTGCCTCACATACTATCTGCTGCTTTATATATGTACTCCTATGCACTACCGTGCTTAATGTTGTCAAATGTTAGTCCTAGAATTGATTATGTTCTGTTTCAGCTTCATGTTGTCTATTGTCAGTCCTAGAATTCATTATGTTATGTTTCAGCATTTCTTCTACTCTACATTGGATCCTTGCTAATGGTATGTGTTTGTACACTTTTTTATATTTACCCTATGGCATTGTTTATAGAAATGTCCTTGACACTGTATAGACATGTACTTGATACTATATGGAAATATATTTGACTAGAAACAAAGCCCGTTGTGGGAAAAAATACAACGGGCTCTAGAAAGGCAAGAGCGGGCAGGCAGGCGTTTCCTCCTCCTCTGTCACTGATCCCAGCTGGTGAAGGAGGGGGTGGGCATTGCCACCTCCTCCACACCTGATCTCAGCAATGTGAAGGGGTGGTGGGCTTTGCTACCTGCTGCATGCCTGATACAGGTTGGGTAAAGTGGGTCAGGCATTGCCACCTGCTCTGCTCCTGATCCCAGCCAGGTGAAGGGAAAACAGGCATTGCCTTCTGCTCTGCGCCTGATTACAGCTGGATGAAGCGGGGCAGGCATTGCTGCCTGCTCCAAGTCTGATCCCAGATGGGTGAAGGGGGATGGGCATCGCCACCTGTTTCCTGCTGGGTGAAGGGAGGAGCGGCATTACCTTCTGCTCCTCACCTGATCCTGATGGGCAAAGGCGGGCGGTGGGCTTTGCTATACGCTCCGCTCCTGATCCCAACTAGGTGAAGGAGGTGCAGGCCACTTTCTCTGCTCCTGATTCTGGCAGGTTGAAGGGGAAGGAGATTGCTGCCTGCTTGGCACCTGATTCTGACAGGGTGAAGATGGGGTGGGTGTTGTCACCTGCTCAGTGCCTTATTCCAGTAGGTTGAAGGGGGTAGGCATTGCCACCTTCTCCGCTTCTTATCCTGGCTGGGTGAAGGAAAGAAGGGAATTGCCTCCTGCTCTGTGCCTGATCCCACCCAGGTGAAGGTGCTGGGTGGGCATTGGCACCTGCTCCACTACAGATCCCAGCTGGGTGAAGGGTGTGAGCATTGCCATCTTCTTTGCTCCTGATCCTACCTGGGTGAAGGGGGGGGTGGGCATTGGCATCTGCTCTGTTCCTAATACCAGCTGGGTTAAGGCAGAGAGTGGACAAAGCCACCAGCCCCACTCCTGATCGCAGCAAAAAAAGGGAGAGAGTCACAGAGTAACATGCATGAAACGAACAAAACCGTGACCGACTGACTAAAGCAATTAAAGAAACAGAAATATTAAAATTTAATATAATTAATTTAATTAATATAAATAATTAAAGTGAATAATACAACAAGTACAAGGTTACTGGGAATGTAATATGAGTCCCATATAAACAGTCAAAGTTGATTACGAAGTGCAAATGCTGAATGCTTAATGGTACAAAGATACAAGGGCTCACAATCCCATCAGCATATCAATCAGTTTCAGTGCAGCTGAAAGCTTGCAGCTTGCGTAGGAACAAAAGATTAGAAGGTGACAACCCAGGTAATTAACATAGCAGCTGAAACAGCTTGCAAAAAAGACTAGCAGTAACCGCAACGGGTTTGCATGCGAGGAATCCCGTTTCTGGTATCCCCTTTTTCCTGGCAGTTACAACTGTGAAAGATAAAGTTCATTTTACAAATCATATAAAAGATAAATGAATAACAAATCCTAAAGTGCAAGCTTCTACTTACATAAGGATTCCAAGTTAAGTCACACATATTTCTGTAAGCACAATGGCTGTTCACTCAAAGGCGGATGAATGGCTTTACACAGGAAATTCCTTAAATGGCATGTACCGAAGAGATCTAACTTAAATTTAAAGGGCCAGAATCCCTTGTAACAGTCCTCACAAATAAGCTGGTAAATCACAATTAATATTGAGTCCATTGGGCTCCACTGTTTGCAGCTTATGTATCCACCACACTTCTCTTCTCTGTATATCTCTGTGTGCAAACAAATCGTCTCCAAACTGGCTGACATGGAGAACTGAATAGAAAAAGTCTTGATCTCGGTGTCCCTTCTCCAAAAAATGGAGCTTCCTGCACGCTACGGCGTAACCGGGAGCTATGTTCCTGGATACGGATCTTAATAGCTTGACTAGTATTGCCAACATACAATTTTTTACAAGGGCAAGCAATAACATAAACAACATTTTGCATATTACAATTAGAGAAAACCTCATTACATAAACCCAGTTCTTTAACTTGATGTGGAGACATTACCAAATCACATGCAGAACAACGTCCACATTTAAAGTGCCCCTTTGGTAACAACCTAATACTTCTCTCTAAGATCTGAGTGTATAAGATGGTCCCTAAAATTTTTCGTTCTGTGAAAAGCAATACTAGGGGTGTTATCGCAACCCGGGAGATCCTGTACTAACGGCCAGTATTTTAACACCACCTGTTGGATGCCTTTTGCCAGAGGCGTATAATCCAGTGCAAAAGTGAGCCTCTCATCCATTCTCTTTTGTTGTTTTTTAAGTACATCTTGCCTGTTACATTGTGTTGCCCTATTCCAACATTTACCAATGACCTGTTCCGGATACCCCTTAAGAGCAAACTGTTGACCCATACGTTCACAGTTTTTGTAGAAATCTTGTGTCAATGTGGAGTTTTGTTTTAAACGTAAAAATTGGCTAAACGGTAAGTTATAACACAAATGCAGAGGATGAAAAGACCGGAAGTGAAGGTAAGCATTCTTATCCATTAATTTCCTAAAGGGACGTACTCCTATCCTATGGTCCTGAGTTCGAAACACAGTGACATCAAGAAAATTGAGGAGATTACTGTCAGCAGTCCAGGTGAAACGAATGTTATTATTTATAGAGCTCATCCAACTATACAGCTCCTGCGTTATAGTATTGTTATCCAGGATTAAAAATAAATCATCAACAAATCTCATGTAAAGCAAAATATGTGCAAAAAACAGATTGTGTAGCCTATTGAGAAAAAAATCCTTTCCCAAGCTGGCCATGAAAAAATTCACCACGCTTGGAGCCGCGGAGTAGCCCATGGCCACCCCGCCTATCTGTAAATAAAATTGTTCCTGGAACCTAAAGTAATTGTGACTCGAAATCAACTCCAAAAAATCCAAAAGAAAATGAGTAGGAGGGGTTGGATCAATACGTTGTTCCAGGACCAGCTGAATGGTGTCAATGACATCCTCATGGGGTATATTTGTGTAGAGTGAAACAACATCTAAAGTAACAAAAACTGCTTGTTGGGGAATCACTATGCCTTCCACTACATTAATGAAAGCCCTCGTGTCCTGGATATATGAATCAGCTTCTTTGACAAAGGGTTGCAAATAAAAATCCAAATATCTGGCTATTGGTTCCAGAATCAAACCAGACCCAGAGACTATTGGGCGGCCAGGTGGAGGGAAGCCAGGTTTGTGAATCTTGGGCAACACATAGAATACAGGCACCCTTGGAAAAGGGTTAAGAAGTGTCCTATGTAGTTGTTCATTAATAGTGCCCAATGCTAATGCCTCATCTAGAGAGTTTTTTATGATGCCAGAAATATGCTTAGTAGGATCCGAGCCAATACTCTTATAGTTATTATGATCAGACAATTGGCGTTCTACTTCTTGAATGTAATCGGTCTTATTAAGAATAACAATGGCTCCCCCTTTACCTGCCTCTTTGATCACTATAGAGGAATCAGACATTCATTCACGGAGAGCCTTATATTCATCTTGTTGCAGCTGGGTTAAGGCAGAGAGTGGACAAAGCCACCAGCCCCACTCCTGATCGCAGCTGGTTGAAAGGGGGGGCATTGCCACCTGCTGCACTCCTGATCCCAGCTGACTGAAGGGGGGTGGGCATTGCCACCAGCTCCACTCTAATACCACCTGGGTTAAGGTGAGGGTGGGCATTGCCACCTCCTCTGCTCCTAATACCAGCTGGGTTAAGGCAGGGGCGGGCATTGCCACCTGTTACGCTCCTAATATCTGCTGTTAAGGTGGGGGATGGGCATTGCCACCTGCTCTGCTCCTAACACCAGCTGGGTTAAGGCAGGGGATGGGAATTGCCACCTGCTCTTCTCCTAATACCAGCTGGGTTAAGGCAGGGGGGCTGGCATTGCCACCTGCTCTGCTCCTAATACCAGCTGGATTAAGGTGGGATGGTCATTGCCACCTGCTATGCTCCTATTATTGGCTGTGTTAAGGTGGAGAGTGGGCATAGCCACCTGCTCTGCACCTGATCCCAGCTGGATGAATGGGGGAGGGCATTGCCACCTGCTCCGCTCCTAATAACAGCTGGTTAAGGCAGAGAGTGGGCATTACCACCTGCTTTGCTCCTGATCCCAACCCACCTGGGAAACTACGACTCAATAAATCCTACACAAAATTTTTGTGTAGGATTTATTGAGTCGTAGTTTCTCAGGTGGGCTGGTCCCACTTTTGTACTCTTTGGATTTACTGGGTTTAGCCTTTTTAGTTAGTTTTGACTGCTCCTGATCCCCGCTGGCTGAAGGGGGGGCGGGTATTGCCACATGCTCCACTCCTAATATCAGCTGGGTTAAGGTGGGGGTGGGCATTGCCACCTGCTCCACACCTAATAGCAGCTGGGTTAAGGCGCGGGGAGGGCATTGCCACCTGCTTCACTCCTAATACCAGCTGGGTTAAGGTGGGGGTTGGCATTGCCACCTGCTCCGCTCCTAATATCAGCTGAGTTAAGGCAGGGGAGGGCACTACCACCTGCTGCACTCCTGATCCCAGCTGACTGAAGGGGGGTGGGCATTGCCACCAGCTCCACTCCTAATACCACCTGGGTTAAGGTGGGGGTGGGCATTGCCACCTCCTCTGCTCCTAATACCAGCTGGGTTAAGGCAGGGGCGGGCATTGCCACCTGCTCTGCTCCTAACACCAGCTGGGTTAAGGCAGGGGATGGGAATTGCCTCCTGCTCTTCTCCTAATACCAGCTGGGTTAAGGCGGGGGGGTGCTGGCATTGCCACCTGCTCTGCTCCTAATACCAGCTGGATTAAGGTGGGATGGTCATTGCCACCTGCTACGCTCCTATTATTGGCTGTGTTAAGGTGGAGAGTGGGCATAACCACCTGCTCTGCACCTGATCCCAGCTGGGTGAATGGGGGAGGGCATTGCCACCTGCTCCGCTCCTAATAACAGCTGGTTAAGGCAGAGAGTGGGCATTACCACCTGCTTTGCTCCTGATCCCAACCCACCTGGGAAACTACGACTCAATAAATCCTACACAAAAGTTTTGTGTAGGATTTATTGAGTCGTAGTTTCTCAGGTGGGCTGGTCCCACTTTTGTACTCTTTGGATTTACTGGGTTTAGCCTTTTTAGTTAGTTTTGACTGCTCCTGATCCCAGCTGGCTGAAGGGGTGGGTGGGTATTGCCACCTGCTCCACTCCTAATATCAGCTGGGTTAATGCTGGGGGAGGGCATTGAGTCCTGTTCTGCTCCTAATACCAGCTGGGTTAAGGCAGGGGGTGGGCATTGCCGTGTGCTCCACTCCTAATACCAGCTGGCTGAAGGGGGACAGGCATTGCCACCTGCTCTGCTACTAATACCAGCTGGGTTAAGGTGGGGGTGGGCATTGCCACCTGCTCCACACCTAATACCACCTGGGTTAAGGTGGGGTGGGCATTGCCACCTCCTCTGCTCCTAATACCAGCTGGGTTAAGGCAGGGGCGGGCATTGCCACCTGCTCTGCTCCTAACACCAAATAGAAGAGGGAAAAAAACAATCCACAGGGAATACAATACTAGTCTACAAAATTACAAAAATGTATTCAGAGTGCAAAGGCTACAAAATTTCATCACTGTGTTCAAATAAATACTCTTAATACAATTTCCAGGCACATACATGAACAATACAATACTTTTTACATAATCATATAGGGCACATTGCAGTGGACATCCACAGTTTCCACAGTCTTTTTGAAATAATTATAACAATTCTTTCCAGGGCTCCCCTTGGCAAGTGAATGGTGAAGCCCAGCCGTGAAGCAGACTCCAACCCACGCTCAATCTGGGGCCGGCTATCTGTGGCAGATATCGGAATCCTTCATCAGGAGCGTGTGGAATGCTTTACAGCAGAAAAGGAAACTTCCAATGTATTCAAATCCTGCATGCCCAAAACATAAACTTGAAAATCTCTTATGACACACGCACTCCACTCCTAATACCAGCTGGCTGAAGGGGGACAGGCATTGCCACCTGCTCTGCTACTAATACCAGCTGGGTTAAGGTGCGGGGAGGGCATTGCCACCTGCTCCGCTCCCATTCCCGGCATGGGCTTTCCACCACAGCATGTTTTCTGGAGTGATATGGTGAGTTACCTGTGTTTTCCTCTGTGGCAGCGCCCTCTGGTGGTGCACCAGGATGTAAAATGAATCGTCTGAAACACGCTTACTCAATTATATAGTAAGATATACTGTCTGGAAATGTACTTGATACTAATTGTACTAAGTTTACACTGTGTAATCTGCCTTGAGTCTCAATGAGAAAGGTGGACTATACTAGATAGATGATAGATAGACAGACAGACAGACAGACAGACAGACAGACAGACAGACAGACAGACAGACAGACAGACAGACAGACAGACAGACAGACAGACAGACAGACAGACAGACAGACAGACAGACAGATAGATAGATAGATAGATAGATAGATAGATAGATAGATAGATAGATATCCGCTCATTCTAATTAGAGATAGTTGACCTGCCCTCTTCCCTCCCAGCTTCTTTCACTTCTTAAACTCTCCCATAGATGAACTATCTCCCTCTAAACACATCTCAGCTGCTCCTATTCCTTCCTCTGACCTTATAGCAACTCAAATTTAATGTGAATAATTATGCATACCCAAATAGTGCTATCAAGAACATTTTACACATACCTGTAACAAATTAAATAGCAATAAGAACACAAATGTTAGCAAGTGCAGTAGCTCAATATTTTGTGAAGCATTAACAAAATCTCATTAAAACAGCCAGCCCTTTTATATTGTAAGACCTGAACATCTGAAGACCTGAACATCTTTTATATTGTAAGACCTGAAGAGCCAGTTTGGTGTAGTGGTTAAGAGCACGGGACTCTAATCTGGAGAGCCGGGTTTGATTCCCCACTCCTCCACAAAGCCAGCTGGGTGACCTTGGGCGAGTCACAGTTCTCTTGAGCTCTCTTAGCCCCACCCACCTCACAGGGTGATTGTTGTGGGGTAATAATAACACTTTGTAAACCGCTCTGAGTGGGCATTAAGTTGTCCTGAAGGGCGGTATATAAATCGAATGTTGTTGTTGTTGTGTTGTTATCAAATGCTGTAGTTAAAACTCAGTAACATTCTCTTTAATCCTGAAGGCATGTTTATGACTGAAATGAAATTCATTATAGGGTGTTGTTGTTGTTTGTCTAGAAGAAACATCCAAATGTGTTCTTGCAATTTTATCTGTATCTGGGAGACACCATTCTAACTTTTTGTAGGTAAAAGCTTCTTGGCAAAGTTACATTTTCTTCTAATCGCTATGAAGTGAAAATCTACTACTTATTTGATTAGCTCCTGTTCAATGAACTGAGTTCTGTGTTCAAAGAAATACATTTCTGAAAATAGCAGAGGAATTTGATTCAGCTATAAAATATGCAAACACTACTGAAACATTGAGACAAATGCTTGCAGCAGACTTACGCTCATTATAACAGCTTGGCACTGTCATCTCAGGCTTTATGCCATCTAAACTGGGATATTATAAAAACCCACGTTGAAACTTTTGTGGACTGCATATCAGCAGGATGTGCGTTTTCAAGGTTTGGGTAGAGAACACAGAGAATCAACCTATCTTTTCCTTGGGTGTGTTTGTGGATATATGCACCAACAGCATAAGTTTCCCATGCTACTGAATAATATTAATGTAATATTATTCACCAGTTCCATGACTACTTTTAAACATTTGATCACTAATGAATATGTAGAAGAGAGACTGGCTTGTAATATATCTGGGCTGATCCATATGTTGGAGAGTTGGTTTTTAAATGAAAATGGGGCACCCAACTTCTTAATTCTCTTAACAAAAGCTTTATGCTTTGCTGCACTTGGATTATGTCCACAGATTTTTGTAGCTTGCCTTTCAGTGCTAGAGTTTGTCTGGGAAAAAAATGTTTCAAACAGCTGAGGAAACTTATATAAGGGAAGGGACAAGGTTTGTCTGCCCTCAGTTTTTGATCCACCCCCCACACGCTTTACATGGGTTCTCCATTGGCTACTTTTAAATCAAATGAAAGACATCAAGAGCTCTGAGAGATTCAATAACCATATTTCTCAGACCACTTACATATCTCTGATTTCTTATATCTCCTGAGAAGTCTATAGGGGGAATCCAAACCTTCAATCTTCGCTTCCATTCCCTCTCATTTTCTGCAAAGAAGGCTCATTGCCTATCACTGGGAGAGAAAGTTGAATCTCTGCCTCTATGAGTCAAGCTGCAAGAATTATGTGAAGACATGCACATGAAGGGAGTCACAATGTTTGCCAGGAAGCTGAGTTTTAAAAAAGATTGGAAGGCTTTGTCAATTTCCCCTCTCTACAGAGCCAGGGAAGATGGGTCCTCAGAGGGGTTGTTAATTTCCTCTTTGCCTCCCCAAGGCTCTGTCAGTTTCACCTCCCCTTCTAGGAGGCAAAGAGGAAATTAACAAACCCTCTGAGGAGATCTTCCCTGGTTCTTTAGAGAAGAGAAATTGACAAAGCCCTCTTACCTCTTTTAAAACTCAGCTTCCCAGCTAACATTGCGACTCCCTTCATGTGCATGTCCTCATGTAATTCATCTCTTGTAGCTTTGCTCTAAGGCTGCCACAGTCCACAGGCTTTCCCACCAGTTACCAGGGATAAGCAATTCATATGCTTTTATCCCCTGTAGATTAGAAGAGTTTTTGGTCACTGGCATTCACCTCTAACTCCCCATGCAGTATAACCCTGTCTGCCTGACAATGAATATAAAAAAAAACTTGCACCTGCCTAGCAGGCACAGCTCTAGATAATGAACCAAGTCATACAAAAAAGTCTATGCTTATATGAAAAGCCCTCTCCAAGCCAATGAACCAGCAATATGATTGGTGAAAATGCTGTTCTCATAAGCAACAAATCAGAACTATCCTTTACATCAGGAATTATTTCTTAATTCTAATGAGTGAATGATGCCCTTCTCAGGCACATACCTGCTAAGGCACTCTCTGGCCTCATTATCCCTCCCATTGGCCATGGAACTTCAACAGCAAAGCATCAGAATAATGTCCATATAAAAGTTCTTCCAACAGTTACTAAATGTTCTTGATTATTTTACATTTGTTTTGGTTATATTAACTGTATTGAATAATGGATGTTAGTTAGTTCATATTTTAGTTAGTTATTACTTCATATATTTGGTTATTTATTACTACATACCATCAGTCCATCAGGTCCAAGCTATGAGGCAGAGAAATTGTTTTGCATCTGTCCTATTATAGTACTCAAATCTATTAACAATTTAGTCAATCTATCAATAGACCATGTGAAAAAAAATAAACCTACATGCTCACAATAAGACAGATGACATCTCTCCAGACTATCCAAATAATGAGTAAAAGGAGGATAAAGGATCAAGCTAAAGCAAAACCCTACTAATACTTCCACAACACATAACTAATATTTTCTGTTAGGTCAAAACTAGAAGTTTGGAGATCCATTATTGGAACTCTTGCCCATACCTCTAAATTTCTTTTGCACAGAAACCATGGAGAACCCTGATTTAGATGAGGATTGTGGCTCTTGGAGGGGAGCAGTTTAACGCTTGCTCTTTTCCTGTTGGAAATTGTCCCTGGAATCACTATATTCCCGTTTTCATGTATGTTTCGTCTACAGGAGAAAATAGCACTAAAGTGGTGGATTTATATCAGGAACAAACACACACCCCTTGGTAAGCACTGCAGCCCTGATCTAGAGCAGACCTTCAACCCTTTAATTGCTATTTAAAGAAGTTAAAAGGTGGAAGATCCCATCATAGATTTCCAGCTTCTTGTCTAGTTTGGCCATGGAGTGATCCTAATTTAGGATTTAAAGATTTTAAAAAACTGATTAATAACTCTAAACTGCTGCTTTGGAGAGTTAGGAAAAATCTCTGGGCAACAGGATACTTAACCCTTTAAAAATTCCTTTGCAAATCTTTAATTAGCCGAGGGGTGACACCATCCAATATTGATGCTCCCCAAAACAGCTAATTGCAGCCATATAAGGATATTTTCAGGGATTTAAACACCCTCTCACCCAGTTACTTTTCTGCAATTTCTAGTTTATCACCTGGGGTGATAAGGGAGACAATTCTAATTACAGGTTGTGTCTAGTTTGCCTTCAGTCATGATACCTATTGAACTATAGTTTTAATAAGTGGGGGACCTGCAAGGACTTGAGGGAGACATCTCATTTTCCCTTCCTCAACCATGTCCTCTTTCCCTTCCTTGCCCCCATTGCCTCTCCCTTGTTCTTTCTTCCTTCTCTCCTTCCCATCCACTTTTGTCTGCTCCCATCTTCACCTCCCCCCTCCTGGCAGCCTCTCCCCTATGGCCCAGTTGCATGGTGGAGAATCTGCAAGGATTTGTGGGGGGTACTTCACTTTTCTCTGTATCCCCCCCCCACTATTTCTTCTTTTCCTTCTCCCAGGAGCCTCCATATGCTTACCTTTCCCTATGTCTTTCTCTCCTTCACACCAACTACACAACTTACCTTTTACCTGTCCCCCATTTTCATCTATATGTATTAATTTGCTTCATTTACATACTGCCTTTCTCCCCAATGGGACCCAAAGCAGCTTACATCATACTCCTCACCTCCAATTATCCTCACAACAACCCTGAGAGGTGGGTTAGGCTGGGAGTATGTGACTGGATCAAAGTCATCCAGTGAACTTCCACAGCAGAGTGGTGATTCCAACCTAGGTTTCCCACATCCTACTCTGAAACTCTAACCACTGCACTATACTAGCTTTTTGGAGGGAGGCGGTGGTGTTGAACAGTATCAAGCAGCTGGGCCTGGGTGAGTCAGGTAAGTCATGTGGCATCAAGTTGTTTGGTGGCTGTTTCTGGGCCTGGTCCAATGAGGCCTCTCTCAAAGGTCCAAACAGCCCTGGGAAAGGCACTGTCCTCTCCCCTCTGCCTTTTATTGACAGAAACCAAGTCTGGAATACTGTTATGGTTGCTTAGCAACAGCCGCTGAGGGCATCTGATTGTTAAAGCTACGGGGGCTCCATTTATCATTTTGGGTTTTTTTAACTCCCCTCCCCAATCCTATTATATAAAAGGCTAGCCATGTTCCTGACAACTCACCTCCTACCCTGGTGCACCACCAGAGGGCACTGTCACAGAGGGAAGCCCAGGTGAGGCAGCCTGTCCCTCCAGAGAGTGCGCTGTGGCAGGAAGCTCAGGCCAGGATCAGGAGGGGAGCAGGTGGCAATGCCCGCCCCCCTTCAACCTGCCAGAATCAGACACGGAGCAGCTGGCAATGCCCTCCCTTCACCCTGATGGGAGTAGGAGCAGAGCAGGTGGCAATGACTGCCCCTGCCTTCACCCAGCTGGGATCAGGAGCAGAGCAGGTGGCAATGCCCACCCCATGCTATCACCCAGCTGGGATCAGGAGCAGAGCAGGTGTCAATGCCTGCCCCCTGCCTTTACCCGGCCAGGATCAGGCGTGGAGCAGGAGGCAATGCCCCCCCTTCACCCAGATGGGATCAGGTGTAGAGCAGGCAGCAATACCTACCCCCCCCTTCACCAGGCCAGAATCAGTCGTGAAGGAGGAGGAGGCAATGCCTGCTGCCCCACCCTCTCCTTTCTAGAGCCCATTGTATTTTTCCCACAAAGGATTTTGTTGCTAGTATTTTTTTCCAGATTTTTCTGCAAACCTGGGGCATTTTCCAGGTGTATAGGAAGATCTGTCTTGTCTATTCATGGCTCCAGTCTCCAGATTTAAGTATCCACAGATCATGGTCACTTGGCTATTAGTATATATAATGATTTTGTTGTCTTTATTTTTTCTTGTAGTGATTCTAAAAAAAATTCCATTCTACATTTACTTTATATGAAGCAGGTTTTAAAATCTGCTGCTGAGGAATTATGGTTACATATAAATACAGTTGATTTTGAGAGATCAAAAACAGACCAAAGTTGTTCTTTGGATAATCCTATAGAAGAGAACCATATAGATGCTTCAGACATGATAGTTCATTTCCTGTACTAAATTAATACCAGCAACATCCCTTCAAGACTGAAATAACTAATTTTCTCACTGAATGTTAAAAAAAAAGAAACAGTCTCAAATATAGTGAGGACTGGGGCCAGTATTTTTCATATTGTATGGCCTCAAAAGCTGCGGGGTTAGGTCTGTGAAGGAGAGGGAAGGCATCATGGTTGACAAAGGACCCAACCCTGATCTCATATTTGTTTCTGTACAACATAGTGAATTGTACAAAACACTATAATGGAAATAAAACCCTCACAAATCATTATTTATTTCAGTGATTAATTACTGTTCTATGTCTTTTATGCTACTGTTCTTAATGATTATAGGCAAACATACATGTTTATTAATAGATTTAGCATCAATATTTAGGGCATTACTTCCCATTAAGAGATTCTGACCTCATAAGTAAAAAAAAAAAGAATATAAAAAACCTTTAACATCTGTAATGTAAAAATTGCAGATCACTACATTCTTACTTGGGATGCTCTTAATTTGAACATCCTGGTACTACCTGACAGAATCCTTCTAAATAACCTAGTAACCATCCCAAGGAAATATCATGACATTCTTCTATATTCCGCCTCTCCCCATATGTGCCCCAGAGGATGCTCCAAGCTGGTGGAGACCAGGGCCCAGCAGGACCTGTTATCATTCCATCGGGCCTGTAAGACAGAGCCATTCCACCAGGCATATGGTTGATGCTGGGTCAGGCCCCTGCCGTCTGAATAGGGTAGAATGGAGCCCTCCCTATCAAAACATCCACTTCCAAAGAAACTTTAGTGACAGTAAAAATGGTTAAACTGAATTAATTTAGTGCTGTGCTGTATTTGTATTTTAAATATTTATATTGTATTTATTGTGTTTTTAACTGAAAATTTTTAATGTGCATTAATGTAATCTGCCCTGAGTCTGCTAATGTGGGGAGGGCGGAATAGAAATCATAACAAACAAACAAACAAATAAATAATTCTATAATTCTATAATGACAACAAGAATAAACTTTGCAAGATACTGGAAGATTTTTCCGTCTAGTATTTATTTATAGCTGGAAAAGTTTAAAGAAATTTATTCTATAATACAATTAACTTATTTTCAGAGAAGAAAAAAACATATCACAGAGTTAGTTATTGTGGTCAATCTTTATTTTAACAAGTTAAGTAGAAGATTTCTTGTCTAGACATTTGGCTTGGTGTTATGGCGGTCTGACGTGATCCAGGGAGCTGGATCATCCAAGTTGCTGTTTCTTAGGCTGGTGAGGTGCCTCAACCACCCACAGCCCCCCAATTTCAGGGAGAAGTCGGGCAGGAATGCTCTGCAGCCCCAAGAGTGAGTGATCTCGGCTGAGGGGGGGTTCTGAATCAAGGATTCTCCCCCAGCCTTGAGGTCCCCTTGTAGAAGGGCGAGCCTATATCTCTGCAGCAGCTTTGGAGTCAACGAATTGGCATAGGATCATTGTACCCAAGCTTCAGTTACAAATTTGATCGGAATTTAGCAAAAGAAACAGTGATTACAACCCCAAGGAAAGAAGAGGAGGTAAAGATTGCTATCTCCCCTAACGGGCTTGATTTTTAAACAAAGACCAAAAGTAATTAAACAAAGGCCAGTAAAGAGTTTGCGAGTGAGAACTGTGAGACTCTTTAACATATAAAGAATAAAAGATCAAAAAGGAACTTTTTGTTTACATACCTGTGGTTTTGAGAAAGCAACACAGAGGGAAGGAGTGTGGGAAGTGGCGGAAATATCACAAGAAGGAGTTTGTTTGTTGGAGCAGCAAGCCGCGTATAGAAGGGCAGGGTGCCGGAGTAGCAGCGGAAGAAAAACAACAAGGAGGCAAGGAAGAGCTGAAGAGGAAGCAGAAATTCGCCATTTTGGATAAGGGAATGACTGGAGACTTCACAATAGAGTTCACCATAGAGAAAAGATGCCTGACATCTTGATTGACAGGTGGAAATGGAGTTGAGAAAGAGAGTGGACTCATGGGCAGGTGCCAAGGCAAGCCCAATGATGTCAAAGAAGGATAAAGATTGGCAGATGGCGATTGAGAATTTGGATAAAAAAGTGACAGAGGGCAATAAAGAATTAAATGAGACTATACAAAAGACACAGGAAATGTTGCAGGAGTCACAGAAAAATTTACAGGAGCCACGGCAGAATTTATTAAAAGATATTAAAGAGGCAATAAAGTCAGAAGTTGCAGAGTTGGTGAAAAATATTGATGAGATTAAAGAAGAGCTTCAGTCTACCCAACAGAAAGTGCAAGAGGTGGAGATGAAAACGGAGAATTTGGCCACTAACCTAAAAGCGGAGACATCAGTGTTAAGTGACAGGATGGCTGTTACGGAGTGTAAAGCTACTGAAAAACAACTGTGATTTAGAGGCATTCCGGAGACAATGGCACAACCAACCCTGAAGCAAATTACTGAAATAATAGCAGATTTTTAAAATATAAAGAAAGAAGAGGTGGTAGCCGATGTGGATATAGCATACAGAGTTAATTCAAGATACGCACAACAAAAAGACTTACCAAGAGATATTATTGTCCAATTAACCACAAGAGAATGAAAGAACAAATTATTGGAAATCATTTTGAGACCCCATTGGTACTTGAAGGGAAGCAGGTCAGGATTATGAAAGAGTTACTGAGGAAAATTTTGCAAGAGAGAAAGAAATACAGAGATTTGACACAGAAGTTGAAAACTTTGAATATAAGATACAGATGGGAGATACCTGAAGGTCTGAGCTTCGAATTTCAAACGGTAAGGAGAGTGATTAAATCAAGGCATGACATGGAGGTTTTCTTGTTAGAGAATGAGAAAAACTTACCTGACACAAGTAGGCTTTAAATATGGAGTACAAATTAATATCATGGAATGTAAATGGACTTAATTCATCTTCAAAGCGTAAGGCATTATTTCATTGGTTGGCCATACAAAAATGTAATATAATTTGTCTACAAGAGACCCACATAAAAGATCAAGATATTAAATATTTGAAAAATAAGAAATTGGGACAAGAATTTGTGGCGGCAGCAAAGCAGAAAAAGAGAGGAGTTGCAATTTATATAAAAGAAGAGCTACAACCAAAGATCATTGTGAGTGACAGTAATGGCAGATATTTGGCTGTGGAGTTTAAATGTAATAGCAAAAAGGCGTTAATTTTGGGAATTTATGCTCCAAATGGAGCAAAAGAACAATTTTTCAATGAAGTTATGGCCCAACTGGGTCAAATGACATGATCATGTGATTGTGGCAGGAGATTTTAATGGAGTGGTGGATTTGCAATTGGACAAAAAAACTAGTGTGAGTAAAAATAAAACAGGGAAACTGCCAAAGGTATTTTTTGGTGACAAAAAGGTGAGCAGCACATATGTACTGAATGGTACAACTATTAGTATCTAAATGCTTTATAAAAATTACCATGAATTCTTACAAAAAAGCAATGAACAACAATTCACTACAAAAGGTTCATGTAAATTCATACCAAAGGCAATAATTAGTAAATCACTACAATATTCATGAGTACAACAGAGTGATACAAAACCGACTAGCATGAGTGTCCTCAAGCGTGAGCACAGTCCTATGGGTTTTCTTATAAGTATATTCCAAATATCAGTGCTGAGAACTCCCGCTGATGTTACAAAAACCAATACGATGTCCCTCGGGGGAGAGGTGGAAGGAAGATGTAACCTCTGGGAGGAGATGATGCCATCCTCAGGTGGGTATGCGATGAACTGCCTGGAGACCCCCAGAGGGGGCTCCTTCGCCCGACAAGCTTCCGGATATCTTGGGCTTGTTTCATATACACTTCCTCATGGAGCAATTTACCTCCCACCACAATATTATCTCTCTATAATATAAAACACTAAGATAAATATCTGCTCTCACCTCCCATACTCTCTCTTTCCCTCAAAATCCCATAAACTCACCCAACTCTCCTTCACAAAAACGAACTTTCACGTGCTGATTCTCAACACACCTTCAAGGATCAATTCGCAGACGCTACACCCGCCCCCTATATATATTCAATCGACTGGTTGCCAATTAAAGTGGTGCGAATATTATGAGAGAGAGAAACTATGTATACTCCTAATTCAACCTAGGAAGCAACTCAAATTCCAATCCGAGTTGAGACCCTTTGGCTGTAAAGTTTGAAGGCACAAAATCCATTCTGCCTCTCTTCTTAAGAGGTCCCGCTGAGAGTTCCAATGCTCTTCCTTCCGCATTACATACAAGATCGTGTAAGTTAAAGACTTCCGGTTCGGGATCCATGAAGGTCTAAAGCAGCTCTAAGAGCTGAGCTGTCCATGCCGCTGTTTGTGGAGGCTGGAGGGGCACAGATTGCCTGCGGCCCCCTGTTCTCAGGCGAAGAACAGGCAAATACGCACTGCATCTGAGGGCGCGTTGATCTCGGGTGGTGGGGGGCTCTAAGCAATGAGCTCCCTCCCACCCTGGAGGTCCCACCCGAAGACAGATTTGCTAAGATCTCTGCAGCAGCTCAGGATTCAATTGTATTGGCATAAGACCTGCATGCCCGAGCTTCGTTAAGCAGCAAGGGAAACGGATTCGTTTGATTAAAAGAAGCAGTGATTACAACCCAAGAAAAGACGTTTAAGAAGGTAAAGATTGCTCTCTCTCAAACCGGGACAGATTTAAGCAAGTAATAAAGTTTAAAACTGGACTTAAAAACTGCAACAGACTGATTAAGTGAAGGGGAAGATTCCGGCAAGGGAAAATCTAAAAAGTGACATTTTAAACAGTAGTTAAGGCGGAAAATTGGATATTGTTTACATACCTGAGGTGGGAAGAGATACTGGACTGTGGGAAAGCTTGAATATCGCGAGAACTGCTGCAAACATTAAAGAAACAGGAAGTACGTCAGGACCATAAAGAGACTGGCAAGAGGCGCTCTGTGTTAATACAGGAAGTGGAAGTTCACCATTTCGGAGAAGGGCAAAGTTTTGGCTTCAAGGAAACAGGAAGTAGGACATCTTGGAAGAAGGTAAGGGCGTTTGCTTCAAGTTAAAATCATAGAGAAAAAACGCCCGACATTTTGGACTGAGCAAAACAACTTTTAACAAAAACTGAGTAAATTGGGACTTTTTAAAGCAATTGGAAGTAATAAATCAGCACCACGGATTTAAGGAAAAGGGCAGACTCGTGGGAGCGTGGTAAATCTAGCCCCACGATGTCGAAGAAGGAGTGGCAAGCTGCGATGGAGAATCTGGATAAAAAAGTTTCTGAAGTTACAGAAGGCAATAAAGAGCTCAAAGGTATGATACAGAAGATGGCAAAAGACTTTAGAGACTTTAAAGAGACACTTAAATCGGAAATGGCAGAACTGGTAAAAGACGTATCAGATACGCAGCAGAGAGTGAAGGTAGTAGAAAACACGATGGATCTGCAGAGGACAGAGATGAGAGGACTGAAAGCGAGAGTGACCATCGCGGAAAGTAAACAAATGGAAAAACAGCTAAGATTTCGTTCGATCCCGGAAACAGAGGAAAAGACCGCCCGAGAGCAGATTACAGAAATTTTGGCAGAGTACCTGGGGAAGGAGGAAAAGGAAATTGCAGCTCTCCTAGATATGGTGTACAGAATTAATTCAAAATTTGCGTCTCAGAGGAAGTTACCAAGGGATATGATTGTGCAATTTATGACAAGAAATACAAGAGAACTAGTTGTGACCAAACAGTTTCAGGATCCACTAGAAGTTGATGGAAAGGCAGTAAGAATTATGAAGGAACTGCCCAGATCGGTGTTGTTGGAAAGAAAGAAATACAGAGAGCTAGTCCAGATGTTAAAAGAAATGAAAGTAAAATACCGATGGGAAATACCAGAGGGACTGACATTTGAGTTTGGTGGAGTAAGAAAGAGCATCAGATCTGGCCAGGAAATGGAGGATTTTATTAGTAAAAATGAAAAGGACTTACCAAAACCCACAAAACCTTGATCATGGAGTGTAAAATTATATCTTGGAATGTAAATGGACTAAACTCACCTTGTAAACGTAAGGTTATTTTCCACTGGCTTGTAAAACAGAAATGTAAAATTGTATGCCTACAAGAGACACATATTAGAAAGCAAGATGTAAAATATTTGAAAATGGCAAAATTTGGAAAAGAATTTATAGCTGCCTCCAAACAGAAAAAGAGGGGTGTTGTGTTGTATATAAAGGAGGAACTACAGCCTAAAGTGGTGTTCAGTGATGTTGAAGCTCGATATTTGGCGGTGGAAATAATTTGGAATTCAAAAAAGACATTGGTGATTGGAATTTATGCGCCTAATGGTGCAAAAGAAAAATTTTTTACGGACTTACAAAAACAGTTAGATGAACTGTCTTATGACCAAATAATATTGGCAGGCGATTTTAATGGAGTTACAAATTTGGAGGAAGACAAGAAATCTAAGACTACACAAAAAAAAAGAGGACTATTACCAAAGTCATTTTTTGCAATCACAAAACAGGAAAGTTTAGAGGATGTATGGAGGAGACAGTATCCCAAGAATAGACAATATACATATTACTCTGCAAGACACTCTACACTATCAAGAATTGATACGATCTGGGCCTCCAAAGAACTGTCACTCTGGACTAAAGAGGTGGAAATAATGCCAAAGGTAGGCTCAGATCATAATCCAATTGTGTGGAAATTTGGTAAGAATACTAAAAGAAGAGGATGGAGAATAAATGAAGACCTGTTACAAATGGAAGAGAATATTGCGTTGCTGCGAAGAGAGACCAAGTTCTTTTTGCAATACAATTTGAATAAAGAAGTATCGACAAATAAGGTTTGGGACACATATAAGGCCGTGATCAGAGGGATACTAATGGACTTGAATGCGAGAGACAGGAGGAAAAAGGAGGAGAAAAGACAAGAAATTATGGGAAAAAATTAAAGCCAAAGAGATTCAGCTCAAAAAGAGACCAGGCAAAAAGAAAATATATCAGGATATAAAAATATTGCAAGAACAGTTATCGGCAATGAACAATGAAGAATTGGAGTGGAATTTAAAGAGGATGAATCAGAGGTCGTTTGAAGGTGCAAATAAACCTGGGAAATATTTGGCATGGCAACTAAAAAAGAGGAAGGAGAAGAAAATTATCAGTACAATACGAGAAGATGATAAGCTATTAAGTGATAAAGTCGCCATTAGTAGATCCTTTTTTAAATTTTTTGCAAAATTATACCAAAAAAAGAGGTGAACAAAGATTCAATAGCAGAATATTTAGATAAGATGAAACTTCTGACACTCTCTGAAGAATGGAAAGAGAAATTGAATAGGGAAGTGACAGAAGAGGAAATAAAAGAAGCTATTCAATCAACGAAATTGGGGAAGGCGCCAGGCCCGGATGGACTAACGGCAAAATTTTATAAAATAATGGGCCAAGAATTGGCACCTCTCCTGAAAAAGGTGATGAATGGTGCTATGCAGGATCAAGGGATCCCTGATTCTTGGAAGGAGGCTAACATATCATTGATTCCAAAAGAAGGACAAGATTTGACTAATGTTAAAAATTATAGACCAATTTCACTGTTGAACAATGATTATAAAATATTTGCAAAGGTGTTGGCGGACAGAATTAAAGGATGGATGTCGGAATTCATTGCAGATGAACAAGCGGGATTTTTACCTAATAGACAAATTAAAGACAATCTGAGAACAGTAATAAATGCTATTGAATACTATGATAAGCATTGTGATAAGGAGGTTGGTTTCTTTTTCGTAGACGCAGAAAAAGAATTTGACAATCTGAACTGGGACTTTATGTTCACCACCATGGAAAAGCTGCAAATGTGAGAAAAGTTCATACAAGCAGTTAAAGGAATTTATAAAGACCAAAGTGCAGTGATTGTAGTGAATGACGATTTGACAAAAAAACTGAAAATAAGCAAAGGCACAAGGCAAGGCTGCCCATTGTCTCCATTGCTGTTCATATTGATTTTGGAGATATTGATGATTCAGATACGAGAGGACGACACAATCCGAGGTATAAAGATAAGAGAGTTTACCTACAAGGTCAGAGCATTTGCGGATGACATAATGTTGATTGTAGAGGATCTAATTGACAATATGCCAAAGGTAATAAAGAAGATAAAGGAATTTGGAGATCTGGCTGTTTTTTTTGTAAATAAAAAGAAGTCGAAGATACTATGCAAAAATATGACCAAACAGAAACAACAAGAACTGATGGAATTAACGGACTGCGAGGTAACAAACAAAGTAAAATATTTGGGAATTGAACTAACCGCAAAAAATATAGACTTATTTAAGAACAACTATGAGAAATTGTGGATACAAATAGAGAGAGATTTGATAAAGTGGAACAAGTTGAATTTATCATGGCTGGGCAGAATCACGACAATAAAAATGAATGTTCTACCTCGTGTGATGTTTCTGTTACAAACGATTCCGATTATTCGAGACTCTAAACAATTTGAAAAATGGCAAAGAAAAATTTCGAATTTTGTGTGGGCAGGCAAGAAACCACGTGTTAAAATGAAAGTGTTACAGGATGCAAAAGAAAGAGGTGGCTTGCAACTGCCCAACTTAAGACTGTATTACGAAGCAATTTGTTTGACATGGATAAAGGATTGGATAACGTTGAAAAATCGCAAGCTTCTGGCATTGGAAGGTTATAAGAAAATATTTGGATGGCATGCATACCTATGGTACGATAAAATAAAAGCGGACTCTCTGTTTCTGCATCACTATATTAGAAGAAGCCTCTTCACAATCTGGAAGAAATATAAGATGTATCTGGAAGATCAAATCCCCTCTTGGGTGGTCCCGTATGAAGTAATAGACCCAAGAACTGTTGAGAACGAACAGCAACGTTTAACTTACAAGGAGATAACACAAATACAATATTCAACATTAAGAATAAAGTCACAAGAAGAATTGTCTCCTTGCTATAGTTGGTTTCAATACAGACAGATAAGGGATCTTTATAAATCGGACTGTTCAAGGGGAGGAATAAGAATGGAAAATACAGAATTGGAAGAAGTAATGCTACAAGAAGGCAAGAAACAAATCTCAAAGATCTATAAGATACTTCTAAAATGGTACACTGAGGATGAAACAGTGAAAGTACAGATGGTGAAGTGGGCAATAAATTTTCATAAAGAAATAGCAATGGAGGCATGGGAGCACTTGTGGAAGAATACAATTAAGATTACAACGTGTACGAATATTAAAGAAAATGTATACAAGATGATATACAGATGGTACCTAACACTGAAGAAAATTGCTCTGGGGAACGCTAAAATGTCAGATAAGTGCTGGAAATGCAAAAAGCACGAAGGATCATTATACCATGTGTGGTGGACTTGTGAAGTGGCGAAGCAGTACTGGGGAGATATAATAGAAGTAATTAATGAGGTGTTACAAACCCAAATAAATAAGAACCCAGAACTGCTGCTACTAAACTTGGGAATGGAGAATGTTCCAGTGCAAAATAGAACATTGTTATTTTATATGATAGCTGCAGCAAGATTACTGTATGCGCAGAAATGGAAAGTGCAAGAAGTACCTACTGTAGAGGACTGGATTTACAAATTGCTGTACATGGCAGAGATGGATAAAATGACAAGAAAACTTAAAGACCTGGATCTGGGACATTATTTGGCGGACTGGGCGAAACTGAAACAATTTTTGGGG
Organism: Eublepharis macularius; assembly: GCF_028583425.1. Classification (NCBI taxonomy): domain Eukaryota; kingdom Metazoa; phylum Chordata; class Lepidosauria; order Squamata; family Eublepharidae; genus Eublepharis; species Eublepharis macularius. The sequence goes on from NC_072797.1 coordinate 75,455,186, forward strand.
AAAAAATGGGATGTGAAAGGAGAACTGTGGCAGTTTGAGAACTTTTGAAATAAGACATTTTAAACAGAAGAGGGAAGTGACTTTACCATTAAGAATTTATATCTATTTTAATCTAAGCTTGGATTATAATATAGCAGAAGAGGGGTGAAATTTAGAACTGATTTTTTAAAGAATAAGATAGGGAGGTTACGATAAGTAATACCTTTATCAGAGTATATGAATAAGGGAATAGTTAAACAAATATACTGATGGGGCATACTATATATACTATTATGTTGGTAGATCAGATTGTATATTATATAATGAATGTGCAGTATGGTGCTGTGTGCGGTGCCACATTGGTGGCAGGGTGCACAGTAGGGGTGTTAATACATATTATAATGACAATAGTATATTTGATAGAATATATGTTTAAAAGAAATAGAATATGTTTAAACTAAGACTTTTGTTATATATTATATTATATTATATTATATTATATTATATTATATTATATTATATTATATTATATTATATTATATTATATTATATTATATTATATTATATTATATTATATTATATTTATTATACTGGTCTGCTATATCGAAGGGTATAAGATTTATACTATATTGATAGTATACTTGATAGGTGTATTTTATACTGATAGAATATTTGATAGTATAATTGATAGAAGCATGCTATATTGATAGGATATTTGATATATATGATAGAATACCTGGGAAAAAAAATTAGAATGTGCTTAGACTAAGGGAATTATCAAGTAATAAGAGGGGGTAAGGGTTGGAAAGCTGTTGGAAGTCGATAGAGAGGGGGGAGGAAAAGGGTGGGGGATAGGGTTAATTAGATATTGAGGGAATGTATGTATTGAATTTGAAAAGTATACTCACCAATAAAAAATTTCTAAAAAAAAAAAGATAGTGTAAGTTAAAGAGGTAGAGCCGCTGTGCTGGGATAAGTAATGTTCCATTAGTGGTGCCTCTTTGACTCTATTACGTATTCTTGAGATGTGTTCGCTAATCCGGACACGTATCGGACGAGTAGTACTACCGACATACAATTTGTCACATGGACATCTTATTAAATACACAACCTGATCTGTTTGACACATAGAGAAATGGTTGAACTTATGATTTAAAAACCTCCCATCAATCTGAATGTCATGCTGTGGCCAGACCAGTGGGCACACTTTTCACTTTCCCCCAGGAAGACCCATCGTCTCAGGATGTGATTCAGTTCTGGATCCATTAGCCCAATTCCTGGATTCATTTTTACAACCATTTGTATTTAAACTTCCTGCCTATTTAAAGGACATGTGCATGTTCATCAATGAAATTGAAGGGATGGAAATGGGGAAAGATTGGATATTCATCACTATGGACGTTGCATCGCTTTATACGTCCATTTTTTTTGGATGGCATGCATATTTGTGGTATGATAAGATTAAAATGGATGCTATGTTTTTGCATCATTTTGTGAGACGGAGTTTATTTAGAGTGTGGCAAAAATATAAAAGATATTTCAAGGAAGAGACTCCATTGTGGATTATACCAGCTGAAGTCATAAACCCGAATGTGGAACATGGTGGAGAGGAGTGGATGACGTATAAAGAAATTTTAAGAGTGGAACAAAATACATATATTATGAAACCTAATGAAGACTTATCATTTCAGTATGGTTGGTTTCAGTATAGACAAATTAAAGACTTATATGATGCAGATCGTAGGAAAGTAGGATTTAGGGTTAAAAATTCAGAGTTAGAGGAGTGTTTACTTCAAGAAGGGAAAAAGTTGATATCTAAAATATATAAGATTTTGTTGAGATGGTATACAGAAGATGAGGTGGTTAAAGTTCAAATGGTTAAATGGACAATAAATTGTAATAAAGATATTATGATGGAAGCTTGGGAACGATTGTGGAAAAATACAGTAAAAATTTCAACATGTACCACTATAAAAGAAAATGTTTATAAAATGATTTACAGATGGTATCTTATACCCCAAAAGCTAGCTAATGGTAATAGCCAAATGTCAGATAAATGTTGGAAATGTAAGAAACATGAAGGTTCCTTCTATCATATGTGGTGGATGTGTGAAAAGGCAAAGCAGTTTTGGGGGAATATTGTGGATGTTATGTAAGATATTTTGCAGAAAAATGTTGTTAAAAACCCAGAACTGTTACTGTTATGTATGAACTTAGAAGAATTTGATAGTATGGACAGAACAATGGTGTTTTATATGGTGACAGCAGCTAGGATGTTATATGCACAACTTTGGAAGACACAAGAGATACCATCGGTGGAAGATTGGATCCAGAAGTTATTGAACATGGCAGAAATGGACAAATTAACAAGGAAACTTAAAGAACAAGATATAGAAGAATTTATTATGAACTGGGAGAAACTAGATAAGAGATTTTTATTGATAAATATAGTTTAATAGAAGAGATAGCAGATAGACTGCAATTTAAATAGGGGGGGGGTTGGAAAACTGTTGGAAGTCTATTATAAAAAAGGGGGGAATGGGGGGGGGGAACCGAAATGGGATGGAGATGTTAATTGAATGTTATGAGTGATATATGTTAACCCATCCAATAAATTTTTTTAAAAAAAAAAGAAAGAAAAGAAAAAAGAAGAAGAAGAAAAGATTTCTTGTCTAAATATATGTTGAAACAATGGTTTAATAAACAGTTAAGGTGGCTTTGCTTGTATCCATGTAAGTCAGACTTGTACTGTAGAGGCTTGCTTGCATTGTACAGTTATACTTAGATTTCTTTTTCTTTTCTTTTTTTGGTATCTATGTTAAGCAATATTAGAAAATAAATTAATAACAATAGTAATAATAATGGCCCACCCGGTGATGGGCCATTTTTATTTTTAAAATTAAAACAACTTAGAGGAAACAAATTAATACAGAATCCTATTATGCACATTTATTATGTGACAAGGATAAATCCTGCATGCAAGATTTATATATTTAAAAGACTTATACACCATGCTTTCCATAATCTTCCTGAGCAAACTAACAACAAAATAAAACAATTCTTAGAAATTGTGGATCACATGATTGACAGTTGGTTGGGTCTGTTAGTTGTAGCAGCAAGACTCCTTGCAAAATCTACACCGGTCACGGCCCCCTCTTGCAGCAAAATGCAGTCCATTCGAGAAAGGCTGGAATCTTGCTTCTGCAAATGGATTGTCTACACTGCATTCATAGGGAAAACTAGTGTCAGGGCTTGCCGCCGCTGCCGCTGGGCGTGGCACTGGGCGGTCTGCTCCTGACGTCACAGGGGGGCCAGGGATTCTGCAGGACCCTGCTCTGTGGAAGGAGGGGCGGTATACCTCACCCAGACTCCCTCTCAGTCCACTCGCTGGCCTGCTCAACCTGGCCTGCTTACCCTCTGCGTCCTCCTTCATCTCCTCCTTCCAGAACTCTCCTCCAAACCTCCACCCTTGCATCTTACTGCTCTCACTCCACATCATCACTCCTCACTCACACCCACCACCACAGGGCTCTTCCCAGCCAGCTTTTATAGGGCTTCCTTCTACTGCCCCACCCCTCTTCCAGCCTGGCCTTGGGCTGCACCAAGCAGTTGCAGCTGGGGTAGCTGATCTGGCCCCACTGACCAGCACCAGCTGTGCCTTGTTCTCTGGCTGCCCAGCCTCCCTGCCTTGGCTGATTGCTGAAGGCATGTCCAGCTGCAGTCCCCTGGCTAGCAGCCCAGCCTCCCTGGCAGAGCTGATGGCTGAAGGTGGGTCCAGCTGCGGCTCCTTGGCTGGTTGCCCCGGGCTTCCTGCAGAGTGCCTCCAATAGCCCCACCTGGAGTGGCTTGGCTTTTGGCAACTCCTGGGCCAGGCTACTATTTTCTAGCTGGGGCATGGCTTTGGGTTGTTGGGGCTGCTGCTGTTTCTCCTCCTCAGGTAAGGTCTTTGGGTGGGTGACTGCTGGGCTCCCAATCCCTCTGCCCTTGCCCCCTTCCGCCTTGCCTTGCCTCCCCCTTTCCCTCCCTAGGGGAGTGGGACTCGCTGGCCTCTCTCTGTCTCCCCCTGCCTCCTGAGGCCCTGGGCTTTTGCTCCTTGCCCCTGGCACCGGCAGGTTCTGGCTCCATTTGCCTGTGGGAGGGGTTGACCTGCTGTCCCCCAGCTGCCCCCTCTGCCTGCCAGTCAGACCGGTTGACCTGCTGTCAGCTGGCCGACCAGTTGACCTGCTGTCTGCTGGCTGCCCCCTCTGTTTGCCCATCAGCCCGGCTGACCTGCTGTTCCCTCCTACCAAGTCTGGGGGCTGGGACCCAGACCCCGGACACACACCCCCGCTTAGCTTTGAGTTGTGGGGGTCAGGGTCAGACTCAAACATGCGGGACATGAAGTCTGCATCCACATGCTGCGCCCCCTTGCGGTACTTGATGGTGAACCGGAAGGGGAGGAGGGAGAGGTACCACCGCAGCACACGGGGGTTGTGTGCCTTCATGTGGTGGAGCCACTGCAGGGGCGCATGGTCCGTTAGTAGGACAAAGGGATTATTGGCCAGGTAGTATTGCAGGGCCCCCACTGCCCACTTGACCGCTAGGGCCTCCCGCTCCACTGTTGCATAGCGCCTCTCTGCGGGTAGCAGCTTCCGACTCAGGAAGAGGATGGGGACGTCGGTTCCGTCACGTTTCTGAGTCAGGACTGCCCCAAGGCCGGTGTCAGAAGCGTCTGTGGCCAGCGTAAAGGGTCGGTCAAAGTCCGGGTTCCACAGGGCTGTGGTATTAGAGAGGGCTGACCGCAGGTCCTTGAAAGCTGCTTCTAGTGCTGGGGTCCACCGGACTTGGTTGGGCAGCCCCTTCTTTAAGCAGTCTGTCAGGGGGGCGGCTCGGGAGGCAAAGTGGGGGATGAACCGCCCGTAATACCCCAGTAGTCCCAGGAAACGTCGGACCTGCTTCTTGGTCCGGGGCTGGGGGGCATCAGCTATTGAGGCCACCTTGTCTGGTGGTGGGCGAACTCGGCCTCCCCCGACCACAAAGCCCAGGTACTGGAGTTCCTGGAACCCCAGGTGGCTCTTCTTTGGGTTAGCCCGTAGTCCGGCTCGCTGGAGGGCCCTCATGACAGCTTCCAAGTGTTGGAGGTGGGTGGGCCAGTCCGGGCTGAAGATGATGATGTCATCTATGTACGCCATTGCATACGCCCGGCACTCTCCCAGCACTTGGTCCACCAGCCGCTGAAACGTGGCAGCTGCCCCGTGTAGACCAAACGGCATCTTCTTGAACTGGAAGAGGCCTCGTGGGGTGGCAAAGGCTGTCTTCTCCCGGTCCGCTGGCCGCACGGGCACTTGCCAGTAGCCCTTCGTCAAGTCTAGGGCCGACAGGTAGCGGGCGGACCCTAGGTGGTCTACCAACACATCTGCTCGGGGCATGGGGTATGCATCGAACTGGGCCACCTTATTCAGTTCGCGATAGTCGATGCAGAATCGGGTGGTCCCATCCGGCTTGGGCACCAAGACTATCGGGCTCCTCCAAGCGCTTCGCGAGGGCTCGATTACCCCAAGCCTGAGCATCTCGTCGGTCTCCTTCTCCACTGCCTCCCACCGCTTCCTGGGGATGGGGCGCCAGGTAGCCCGGGCTGTCTGCCCCGGGTCCGTTGGAATGGCATGTTGGATCAGGCTCGTGCTGCCCGGCCTGCGGGAGAAGACCCCGGGAATCCGAGCCCAGAGGTTTTGTAGCTGGGCCCTCTGAGCTGGGTTGAGCTGAGGGTCCACCTTGGGCTCCTCAAACTCCGGGGCATCAGTGGTCCAAGGCAGCACACTGTCAGGGAGCTCTAGCGGGTCCTCAGCCACGCCGCACTCCTCTTTTGGGCGCTCGTGCCACTGCTTTAGGAGGTTCACATGCAGGGTCTTCCGCCGACGCCGGCCGACCCCACACTGGACTTCGTAGGTGGTGGGGCCCAGCACCCTTCGAATCTGGTAGGGACCCCTCCATGGGTCCCCTTCCTCTCTTGGGAACACCGAGTGGTGCACGAGGACCTTCTCTCCGGCCTGGAAAGTCCTCATCCGCGCACCCCGGTCATAGGCGGCCTTTTGCTTTGACTGGGTGCGAGTCAGTCTGCGATTTGCCTCCGCTTGGGACTGTTGCACCCGGTCACGGAGCCGGCTCACGTACTCCTGTATGGGGGGCGCGGGGCTGCTGGCCCGGGGCCCCCAGCGTTCCGTCAGCCGGGAGAGCATCCCCCTTGGCTTGCGCCCATATAGCAGCTCGAATGGGCTGAAGCCAGTGGAGGCCTGCGTGGTCTCCCGGAGGGCGAACATGAGCGGGTCGATGTACAAGTCCCACTGGTGAGGCTTGTCCCGCGTCATCTTCTTCAGGGCCTCCTTGATGGTCTGGTTCAGCCGCTCTGCCAACCCGTCTGTTTGAGGGTGGTACGCCGAGGTGAACACCTGCCGGATCCCCAAATTCCGGCAGAGCTGACGCATGGCTGTGGCACGGAACGGGCCCCCCCGATCCATCAAAATTTCATCTGGCAGCCCCACCATCGCGAAAAACTTGGACAGGGCCCGTACCATCCCCGGGGTCTGCATGGTCTTCAGCGGGATGACCTCGGGGAACCGCGTGGCATAGTCCACAATCACCAGGGCAAAGCGATGGCCCCGGGGTGTGCGTGGCAGCGGTCCGATGAAGTCCATTGCGATGCGTTGGAAGGGCGTCTCCATGACGGGCAGCGGGGAGAGGGGGGCCTTCGGCGGGCGGCGGGCTGCCACCCGCTGGCAGGTGGGACACGAGCGGCAGTGGGCCTTCACGTCTGCATTCACGGAGGGCCAGAAGAATTGCTCAAGAACCTTCCTCAGGGTCTTGTGGTGCCCGAGGTGCCCGGCCCAAGCATGCTCATGGGCCGTGCGGAGGACTTCCGCCCGATAGGCTGCTGGCACAAGTAGTTGGCGGACCTCCCCCTGGCCATTTGGGGCACGAGCTATGCGAACCCAGACCCCTCCTTGCTTCTCGATGCGAGGGAGCCGTTGGGACCTCCGTTCATCCCGCACTTGCTCCTCCTCACGAGCGGCTGTCTCTCGCAAGCGCTGCAAGGACTCATCTGCCCCTTGGGCATCACGGAATGGGCGGTCTGCCAGGGTTCCAGCTGGGCCTCCAGTCCGTGGTTCTGCCCCTGGCCTGGTGGAGGGACCCTCTCCCGGGTCGTTGGCCTCCTCCACTTGCAGAGCGGTGGCAACTTGTGGGTCTGTCACTTCCCCTGCCGCCTTCAGCCGAGACCCGGCGGTCCCTGGGGGGTCTCTTCCCAATTTCTTCGCTGCCTGCTGGAGGAGCCTGAAGAACCCTGGGGCATCTCTTCCCAGCAGTATTGGTACGGGTAGGTGAGCTAACTGGGCAACTTCCATTTGGTGGCGGACCCCTAGGTACTCTATCGTGATTAGGGCCGTAGGGTACGGCTGGGTGCGGCCCATCACATCCGTCACGGGGATCCAGCGGTACACTGGGGTGGCAGCTGGGAGGAGCTGGGGCCGAATTGCTGAGACTGCACTCCCAGAGTCCAACAGGGCTTGTAGGATCAGCCAGCCTATCTTCACGGTGGCACATAGACTCTGCACCTGCTTGCCAGGCGGTGGGTTATTTTCCCAAACGAGGGTGCAAACCCTTGGCAAGGCCTCAGTGAGCACGCCGGCTTGCCTCTGCAGCTCCGCTGTCTGTGCTAGTTCTACTGGAGCGGCTGGGTAGGCTGCCTCCAGCTTTCCCCACATCCTATCCTGGCGTTCCTCCAGCCACGGTCCAAGCTCCGCTGGGGCGGCGGCCTTGGGAGGCCGCCCCTTGACTGGTGCCTGCGTTGGAACGTCTCTCCCCGTACGGGCCACCAACTTGTCAGGGCTTGCCGCCGCTGCCGCTGGGCGTGGCACTGGGCGGTCTGCTCCTGACGTCACAGGGGGGCCAGGGATTCTGCAGGACCCTGCTCTGTGGAAGGAGGGGCGGTATACCTCACCCAGACTCCCTCTCAGTCCACTCGCTGGCCTGCTCAACCTGGCCTGCTTACCCTCTGCGTCCTCCTTCATCTCCTCCTTCCAGAACTCTCCTCCAAACCTCCACCCTTGCATCTTACTGCTCTCACTCCACATCATCACTCCTCACTCACACCCACCACCACAGGGCTCTTCCCAGCCAGCTTTTATAGGGCTTCCTTCTACTGCCCCACCCCTCTTCCAGCCTGGCCTTGGGCTGCACCAAGCAGTTGCAGCTGGGGTAGCTGATCTGGCCCCACTGACCAGCACCAGCTGTGCCTTGTTCTCTGGCTGCCCAGCCTCCCTGCCTTGGCTGATTGCTGAAGGCATGTCCAGCTGCAGTCCCCTGGCTAGCAGCCCAGCCTCCCTGGCAGAGCTGATGGCTGAAGGTGGGTCCAGCTGCGGCTCCTTGGCTGGTTGCCCCGGGCTTCCTGCAGAGTGCCTCCAATAGCCCCACCTGGAGTGGCTTGGCTTTTGGCAACTCCTGGGCCAGGCTACTATTTTCTAGCTGGGGCATGGCTTTGGGTTGTTGGGGCTGCTGCTGTTTCTCCTCCTCAGGTAAGGTCTTTGGGTGGGTGACTGCTGGGCTCCCAATCCCTCTGCCCTTGCCCCCTTCCGCCTTGCCTAGCCCCCTTTCCCTCCCTAGGGGAGTGGGACTCGCTGGCCTCTCTCTGTCTCCCCCTGCCTCCTGAGGCCCTGGGCTTTTGCTCCTTGCCCCTGGCACCGGCAGGTTCTGGCTCCATTTGCCTGTGGGAGGGGTTGACCTGCTGTCCCCCAGCTGCCCCCTCTGCCTGCCAGTCAGACCGGTTGACCTGCTGTCAGCTGGCCGACCAGTTGACCTGCTGTCTGCTGGCTGCCCCCTCTGTTTGCCCATCAGCCCGGCTGACCTGCTGTTCCCTCCTACCAAGTCTGGGGGCTGGGACCCAGACCCCGGACAACTAGCAACCCCAGGGATTTTTGTTTAAAATATATTGTGGAGAAAATAGAATTCTACAATGGAAGCCGCTGGATAAACTCTTTATCTTCCCTTTGCTTCATCATTCTCTTCATTCTCTCCCTTTATTTTACACATGCATGCATGTGCAAAAATATGCACACACAAACATACACAATTGCTTTAGTCTTATAGCATTCCTTCCCCCCTTTTAATCTAATGAGATACAAAAACATGAAGATGAATATAAATAACTGTGTGAAGCTGACTGGGCCTGCTCTAAATGACATTCTGTCACAAAATGTATACTACACTTGAACAGTTTGCCATAGCTCAAAAGCTGAGGGAACAATCATAATTACATTCAGGTAGTAACAAAATTGCCGCTTTGAAGAATTCAAGCTCACCAGAGCATTTATGTGAGAAAAGAATGGGCATGCTTGAATCACAAATTTCAGTTATGCATTGCAATTTGCAATCTGGTGAATATATACATAGAATACTTCTGACTTGAAAGAAATGTGGTCATACAACTATCCCCTCTCTATTGATACCTCTTCTGTTTTTTTAAACAGCTTGATACTTCCCCCACATTCTTAATCAATACTCAAGATTAAAATGTATGTCTAATTTATACAATCTAAAATAGTCACATTTTTATGGGAGTCCCTGAAATTATGTTTCAAATAGTCTGATTTTCAAATTCTGAGGTCTGTTTCATCTAGTTAACACCTAACCAACCAGAACACCTGAAAATACTTTTTCTTACCCTTGTATGCAATGCAGAGGTGGCAAATGAGGAAACGGAGCCCAGAAATTCCTACTTGCCCCCCTCCCTTGAGTCTGATTAGTCCTGCACTTACTTAATGTTGCTAGATAGTAAGGTGGGATGAGCTGCTGTAGGAGAAGTTTGCTGTATGGAAGCAAGGGAGTTTTAAAAATGGTGCCGATGCTTGTCTCTGATTGATCAATATCTGTATGGCACTGGCCCTGCTATTATCCAGACAAAATTCATAACTTCTTATTTAAAAGGAAGAGATAAAACAGACCCCTGTACCAGTTATGGGTTGGAAATTAGCTTCCTTATCTTAATGGTGAATTTGCACCATTCAGGTTGTGCTCACATTCAAGACGAAAGCCTTAAAACATCATAGCATGTCAATTGCTAAGGCTATGAGCTATCGCAATAAAGCTTATGATGATGATGAAAACATCATAGTAGATGACAAATGTGGCTGTATCCCAGACCAAGAACCTGCTTCTTCACAGTCATCAGGATCCTCCCATTCTCTTTTGTAGGACACAAAATATGCAACAGAGAATCTAATTTATTGGTTTATGTGTGGAAGCTTGTATGAATGAATACAGTGTTATTTTATGGAGGAAAAATACTGTGTAAACCAAGTCTGACTTTCTGGGAGCAGAAAGCATGAGTGAATCAAAAACCTGTAAACAGAGCTGCCAAGAGCCACCATGGACTTCCAGACAAAGATTGCATCTAGCCCTCCCATATGTCTGTAATTCAAACCAAATGTCAAAACAAAACAAACCATTTGGCTTCCTGATTCCATGACTAGTATAGTAAGTGTTTATTAGGTAAGAAATGATAAAGGGAAGGAGCAGGATTATTGAAGAATAGATTTTACATAATTTATTACTTAACTATGCACATTGCAATAGGATATAGTCCCAAAAAAATGAGCAAGCAGAATCAGAAAGGCTCCCCAGCTGAATGACCTAGTCAGAATAATGACGTGCACCATACATTAAATACAGTTGAGACACAAATTAGCTGGGAATAAGCCCCATTGAATGAAGTGAGACATCAGTATCTTTCAAAATGTACTCAACTGAAAAAATACTTTACAATGTTTCTACTTAACTCCAAACAAAAAAGCAATCTCACAGCAATGTAAAGATGATTAATGGGGAAGGAAAATTGTTGAGATGTGACAGTGGTATTCTTTATGGAGAGGAGGATAATTAGCCAAGTTCCCAGATGGTGTTGTTATTTTTTTATCATTGCACATGATCCCTTTTTGGTTTTGCCAAGACAAATGACCCTAGCTACCCCTCTATAATCTGAGACAGACTCTACTACTGTCAACCTTTGTAACTACTTAGTCACTTTGTGCCAAGATTTCACTAGAGTATAGCCTCCGAGTTTGTTTTCAGCACAGGCTGAGTCCTGGAAGAAAAATATTTCTGGGCATGCACAGAATGCCTTTGCATGCACTTTAATACTTCACTAGCACACTTAATGATGCAGACGAAGCCATGGAATCACTGAATTATATTTTTAATCCCTCTGTAAAAATGAAGATAAGGTAACTGTGCTGTAGCTCTCATAAAACAGACTGTCAGGGAAAGTGTGACCATGCAAAGGACAGCATGTAATGGTTAAGAGTGGCAGGACTTTAATCTGGAGAACTGGGTTCGATTCCCTATTCCTCTGCTTGAAGTCAGCTGGGTGACCTTGGGTCAGTCACAGCTCTTCTGGACTGCGTAGTTTTACAGCCAAGAGTGAAAACATGGCATCTCTTTGAAGTGTTAACGCCTCTCTATTGATCAAACAGGTTCTGGTGGGCTTCTTGCTTCCAGAGCCCAACATATGGAATTGTTAAGGCCCCTTTTACGCACATGGGGGGGGGGGGAGGGGCATGAACAGGAACTGTCCCTTCTGTGTGTGTGAGAAAGAGACTATCAGGGAAAGTGCAATGTACATCATGTAGTGGTTCAGAGCCGCAGGACTCTAATCTGGAGAACCAGGTTTGAGTCCCTCCTACTCTGCTTGAAGCCAGCTGGGTGACCTTGGGTCAGTCACAGCTCTTCCAGAGCTCTCTCAGCCCCACCCACCTCACAGGGTGATTGTAGTGGGGATAATACTTTGTAAACTGCTCTGAGAGAGTGTTAAGTTGTCCTGAAGGGTAGTATATAAATTAAATATTATTATCCTCTTTGATAGATGGTTGGGAAATATTAACTTAGTCATTCATAATATTAGTATAGTTTTGTGGTTAATAACATTTTTCTGTGCCTAATATTAACAGAGATTTGCTGTTCTACTGTTAAGTACATTTTAACTTCCCAACCAGTATAAGATTGAGAAGAAATGCCAAAACTGGAAAATAAGGGGGAGGAATTGCCTTGCTCCTGCGCTGGCTTAGTTGATGGGCTTGGCAGGATTTTAGGATGGGCAATTGTTTCAGTCATACCAGAGTAAAATATCCAACCTCTGATGACTTCCACATGGATTATCTGTCTCAGCGTCAAAGCAGTTGGGAAGTGGGTTTTTACCCCCGTCTTCCCTTCAGCATCATGGTGCATTTCCTCCCAGAGTTTCACTGACTTTTCTACCCAAATTTTTGAGAAACATCACAGTAAAGCCTGGATGGCTGCTGTGCAGGTGGGGAAAATCCAGATTTTCATCACCCACATGGGCAGCCAATCTCCATGAGATTGTCCCTAAACACTTTTGGAAATAATGCCATGGAAACATATTCATTTTAGTTGTATTTCTACAAAGGTCAAAAGCTTCCATTTAGTAATATCTCTCAAGTACTTGAAATATTAGTATGCATATTAATTTTCACTCTGCAGTCCAAATTCCTAAAAACTGATGTATTCTGAAACATAATTACTTTCAGAGGCCACCACAAATCTATTAAACCTTATTCAGCATAAAATATTGCATGAGCTGCATAACTTGTGGCCAAGTTCTCAAATTTATATACTTTGAAAGGTAAGGTAAATGAATTGAGCATAATGAGCTTCATACAGTTACCTCTGCACTTCGTAAATTTTAAGAAGAATGAATACTAATAGCTATTCTTTGGCTATAGCAAACAGAAAGGGTTTGTCTTTTATTTTTCTCAATGAAAATGAAGTGGGAAGAAATCATCAACTGATTTGAAACATTGATAGGCTGCTTTCCCACAAATTCAAAGCGCTTTAAAAATGAAACACCGCTCAGAACAATAAAATAAACTTTTTAAAAATCATACAAGATCTATTTAAAAGAAATAGCCACCTCCACTGATGGCCAGTTCAGCTCCTAGCCCTTAAATAAATAAATCAAGAAGACTTCAAAAATATCTGTCTACTGTATTTTTATCTCATCCTTTCTCAAAGGAGCTCAAAGTGTTGTAAAAGGGTTCCTCTTTCCAGTTTTATCCTTACTGTCCTGCAAGTTGGATGAAACTGAGACTAAGAGCCAAGCTACAAGTGACAAAGTGGAGGGCAAGTGAACAGGGAGGAATACACGTGAGTGAGTCTGTTCACTTGCCAAGCAAGTGTAATTCATCACTTGTAGCTTGGCTCTAACTTGCCCAGTATCACCCATCAAGCATGTTTGACAAAACGGAAATTTTAAACCCAGATCTCCCAAATTCTGGTCTGCAACTCTAACTACTAAACCACACTGGCTTAGAGAACCACACTGGCTTAGGAACCACACTTGTATTTTAGGTGGAAAATTATTCCACAGCCACAGGATTTCTTTTTTCATTGCATTTTTGGCCCATCATACCCGCATGATGTGGTGTTTGTTAATAAAAAAAGGCAGGCAAACAGTACAGATTTTTAATTTGTTTTTTTAAAAATAGTGGTTTTATTTAAAAATAGAAAATAAAAAATAAACCTCATACATAATAGAAATAAAAATATAACAATAGTAAAAAGAAATCTACACATAAGCATCTTTAAAAGGTTTCCAAATATCTAAAAATAAGCCCATCCTCAGTTGTCATCTATTTACAATGCATTTGAACATAGATAAAGTTGTAAGGTCCTCAATCTAGTGAATTATGGGAGGTGGGCATTTGTCTCTTCAATCTATATATATAAAGAAAAGTGTCCTGACTGACTCATCAACGCCCAGGCCAAACACCTGGACCTAAAAATATGAAATTTGGGGAGAACATTACTTTCATAATGTAAACACCCGCTAAGAAGGGATTTTAAGAAATTCGTCCCCTAAGGAGGTAAAAAGGGGGGAAATGCGTTTTCCCTGTGTAGCTGGCAGGCTGCTACCTGCTTGCCCTCCCACCCACTGCCAGCTCAGCCATTCTTCCCTGATTGGGCTAGCCTTTCAAGGTCATTTGCATTTGCAGACTGATTGGGGCTCACAACATTCCACACCTCATCCCCCCCAAAGACAGCTGGAACACAGGTCATTTGCATATGTGGCCTGATTGGTCCTCACCCCCCACATTCTAAACAGTATGCAGTTGCCATCGGGAGTCATTGAATGTGTCCTGAATGCACCTCCCAGTTTTCCCCTAAAAGTTCACTAGGGTTGCCATTCTCCCTGTGGGGCCTGGCTTTCCTGTGTGGCTGGCAGGCTTCTGCCTGCTTGCACCCCATTGGATTTAAAGTAGTTAAATACTGTAGCGAAGCACGGCTATCAAGCTAGTGTTGTAATGTAAATCTTTTAGCTATGGTAAGGGCATAGAGAGTTCGTTTTCATTGACCATCAGGTTCCATGTTACAGCTGTTCATTTTGAGAATGATGCTTGCGTGTTTATTCTTGCAATACCTTATCAGAATCATAGTTATTTTCCAGGAGAAGACTATCATTCGCATGGGCAACCATGCAAGTCTTGTCCTGCATCATGACAAAGATTGTCTGCTTTCATATATTCATGAATATGAAGAAACTTGTGTAGGAAATTCTGGAGCTATGATGTAGGTGCACAGCTACTTAATGAAATTCAGTTGAAACTGTAAACAAAGACATTGAGGAAATATAGTGAGAGGTTTGAGTCATGTGTAAACAAGCAGTTAATTGTAAGTTTGACAGTCCATTGTGATCCTTTTGTAGTTCTCAGTATCCCTGGTAGAAACAGAATACTAGACAAGGCATGCCTGATGTTGCAAGGCAATTCTTATATTCTTTTTCAGCACATTTTTTGGCCGATATGTAGCTGTGCTGTAATAGAATGTCTCTTGCTGAATAAAAAGTAAAATCTTTTGTTTTAGGATTCCATTTCCTCCAAACATCTTCTAAATTTTCTTGTTTTACTAGATCAAAAAAAGATTTTGGTAATTTCCCTTCTTTACTTTGAATCTTTTTTGACTTTTTATCCAATGCAAATTGACAGTCCCATTAAAGTCTCCCATCAACATTATCTGGTCATAGGTCACTTGATCTAAATTCTGATTTAATTCTTTAAAATAAACGTCTTTAGCACCATTAGGTGCATAAATGCCCAAAACTAAAGTCTTCTTAGAATTCAACATAATTTCCACCACCAAATATCTTCCTTCCTTGTCTCTTAAAACCATTTTGGGTTCCAATTCTTTCTTTACATAAATCGCAATTCCTCTCTTCTTTTGTTTTTCTGATGAAAAAAATTCTTCTCCCCAAAATCCATTTTTTAAAAACTTAAAGTCCTGTTCTTTGATATGAGTTTCTTGTAAACAAATTATATTACATTTTTGTTTCCTTAGCCAATGAAAAACTGACTTACGCTTCTGGGGTGAATTAAGTCCGTTAACATTCCAAGAAATTAATTTGTATTCCATAGTGGTTTACTCTTTACCAAATTTCCCAAAGTCTTTTTGGTTGTCAATCAAAAACATTGTCATCTGCTCCGTTGTCTTAATGTTAACTCTCATAGCCTGGAAGTTGAAGCTCAAACCTTCTGGAAGTTCCCATCTATACCTGATGTTCTTTAGTCTCAATTTTTCTGTCAATTCTCTGTATTTCCTTCGATCTTGTAGTATTTTCCTAGGAAGTTTTTTCATAATTCTAATTTTCTTCCCTTCAGTTTCCAGTGGGTCTTTATAATGTTTCCTCATAATCTCTTCTCTGAGTTTCTTAGTTGACAGTTGGATAATTATGTCTCTTGGTAGATTCTTTTGTTGAGCATAAGTAGAATTCACTCTGTAAATAAGATCAGAATTGTCTTCTATATCCTCTGGCTGTTTTCCTAAAAACTTTGCCAAAGCCCCCACTATTTGTTCTTGTACATTTTCCTTTAAAGATTCTGGTACTCCTCTCAGTCTCAGATGAGTCTCTGTTGCTTTACATTCCATCAGTATCATACGCTCTTGAAATTTTTGATTCTCACCACTCAAACTCATAGTCTTTTGTTCCACTTCTTGTATTTTCTGCATTGTTGCCTGCAATTCTTTTTTCATTTCACCAATATCTTTTCTTACTTCTGCCACCTCTGCTTGCATCAATTCTTTCACATTTTTAGTCATTTTTTCAGTTAAATTTTTAGTTAGGGTTTCCCCCATCTTTTGACATATTTCTTGGATGCCTTCTAACATTTTTCTTTCCAAGGCTTCCATTGCTGCTTGCCACTCCTGCTTATCTTTATCTAGTTTTTTTGCCATCCTTGGACTGACCTTAGGTCCACTCCAAGTTGCAGCTCTGCTTCTGAGCTCCGTTGCTGAAATAAGTCTTCAGTCAACAGCACTAAATCCTCTTCTTTTTGTATAGGTTCAATCAGTTATTAACTTGCCAGTTAAATAGCTGCCATTTTTTAATTTAAATTTACTTCCTTTTCTCTAATTTAACCAAAGTTCAAAATTTACCTTCACAAGATGTCCGACACGAGAACTCTATGGTAGCTCTCTATAGTTCTTCTTTCCACTTCCAAAATGGCTGCTGTTTACTTCCTGTTTACTTCTGGCCTCCAGATCCTCTCTAGGCATGAAATCACGCTTCTCTATGGTTTTTCTCAGTCTCACGATATTTTCCAGGCGCTCTCTCCACAGTGCCCCTCCCAGTCAACAGAGTCCTTATCGGCACTCAAAAACCACAGGCGTGTATAAACAATCTCGTTTTTCTCCCCGAAAGCTCTGGTTTCCTTACAAATTCTCCATTTTTTTCTCCATACAATTCTTCAAGCAAGCAGTTTACAACATTGTCAGTAAGTTACTTCCACTTTTTAATGTTTTTTTCTTGTTAATTTAGTCCCGAAAAATCAGATAGCCATCTTTACCTTACTTTGCTCCTTATGGGTTTTCTGTGCTGTTTCTTACGATCAGAGTAGTTCAAATTCTTTTAAACAAGCCTGGATTGTGACGATCTTATGCCAGATCCTGGCTCAAATAGGGCCCTGCAGTGACTGAAGCTCCCCCGTCTCAGAGTGGACCTCAAGATGTGGAAAAAGTCCTTTATTCAGGACTTCCCCCCTGTTGAAGTCACAGCGTCCCAGCTCTTCTGCCTGTAGAAGAGTGGTGGCAGGTGTCTAAATGCACCTGACCCGCCTAAACAGAAGCCCCTGATTGCCCAGCTTAGCTGAACAATGTCAGATCACCATCTTTCCAGACCAAAAGTCTCTGTGCTGTAATAGAATCTATGATGTTATGTGTGTGTGTGTATGCATGCATTAACACATATACATATAGTCTTTCTATATAAAAGGCAAGCCGTATTGGCGAAGATGCACATTTTATCCTGGTGTGCCTGCACAGGAGCACCAGGATAAAACCTGAATCATCGCCAATATGGCCTCCAGAGGGCAGTGCTGTGGCAGGAAGGCCAGGGGAGCTGGCCCATCCCTCCAGAGGCTACTGCCACAGCAGGACAGCCAGGTGAGCTGGCCCTTCCCTTTGGAGGCCGCTGCTGCTGCAGGAAGACCAAGAAAGGTGACCCATCCCTTCAGAGGCCACTGCAGCAGTGGTATGGCCAGGCAAGCCTGCTCATCCTTCAAGAGGCTGTTCCGACAGCTGCAAGCTCAGCATTCCTGTGCTCCATTTTCTACGGCCTTAAAAAAAGGAGGCTCTGTTGCTACTGTATTCAAGTTGATCCATGGAGAATAAGGCATGCAGTGAAGCAACTGGTTGACTACTTCATCATGCAATTGCTCCCAACCTCAGCATCATTTGCCACTGCACATCATATACACAAGTCTGGAACATATAGCCATGGAAGAAGTGACTACATGTTCCACAGATCCTGAGCTGTTGCACAAGTGCCCAAAGGAGGCTGCCGCCAGCATCACCAACTTTCCTGCCTTCGCAGAAAGGAGGTGTCATGATGATATGGCTGTACCAGGAAGGCCTATCAAGGTCTCAGAAGCCTGTTATCAGTGGGAGTGGGCCTGGCTAAACCTGACCCAAACATGCCAGTCCTCATTTGAGATACCCGCAGGACTCGAATGGCAAGGGTGCACGGTGATGGCATGGAGAACCAAGGGGCAAGATGCTTTAGTAGCTTGCAGAACCCCACGCAGTCCATGATGGATATGGGCAAGCCATGTAGGGCAATCATCTGCCAAGACGCAAAGGCCCATCTCCTGAGCATTCAACCTCATCGTTCTAAGTGGCGCTGTCCCAGACCCCAAGGGGACAACCTCCACGAGCGTGGCCTGCCTGAGCGCTCCGCTCTCACCAGCTTCACCCTCAGGCCAAGGTGACCCTCCCACTGATCCCCGCTCAAAAGAGCTGGTCGCCCCCTTTCTCCCCCCAAGGGATGTTTTGGTGGTTGAGGCGTCTTCAGGTGTCGAGTGAGGGCCATTGATGACAGGTGCTTTGAGTTTTTGCCCCTGCATACCAGGACATCACAGGCACAGCACCGCACCACACAGTGGTCATTAGGAAGGGCCCGAAAGTGCCTCCATACAGAGGCATTGGAACGTGGACCACTAACTGTCCCAGGGGAAGGAGGACGAATGGATACAGGCTGTGCTGCTGAGCTGGCCATGGACAACGGGGTGAGGGGTGGACTGCAGGCTGGGACACCACCGAGAGTTTGGCATGGGGACAGGAGGGATCTTTCATAAAACACAAACTATTCCTCCAGGGAACAGTCACCCACCCCCTCCTCAAAATGCTGAGAGAGATCCTCTCCCCTCAGCTGAAAGAACTCTTTGGACTCCTCCACAGCCCCCACAGGTGAATTTGGGGGAGTGGGAGTACTCTCTGCTGCCCATGAGCCACACCCACTACTGCTTTCCACAAGTAAACCAGGAGGACTGCCTTCACACTTCACCCCACGACCACCCTTGGCGGCCAACACAACACGGAGACTCATTGTGCCACCAAACTAGAATTAAGGAGGACAGACAAGGAAAGAACACAAGAACACTGTGAGCCCTTAGCCAAGGTGCCCAGTGAGCTTTGCCCCAGGGCCGGGCAGCAGCCCTGGAACCAGAGGGAGAGGGTAGAGCCCTAGCCCAGCACTCCCAGAGACCTGACCAGATCAGGCAGTGATAATAATATGAGCCCTCAGCTGATGTGCCCACTGAGCTTGGCCCCAGGGCCTGGCAGCAGCCCTGGAACCAGAAGGGATAGCTCCCTATCTCACCCACCACACACAGAAAAAATGCACTCTCCCAGTGTCTCCTCCAAAATGCAATTAACTGCTCTGTCCCACTCCATTGCTTGCTGAAAGTGAAACCAGAACTGGGAGTGCAGTGCCCTTTTATAAGCTGACGTCTCATTGAGAAATGCAGGAGGCCTGTGGTTGGCAGTCAGAACTGCCTAACAGGGTTTGCAGGGATGAGATTGGAGTTCCCATGGCCTGGCCACAGAACACCCCCCTCCTTCCTCTCTCCCCCCTGGTGTCTGCTCCCATGTTACCAATTTTAACTGATTTGCAGCTGCACGCTTGGAAGGAAGACCTGCCCATCCAGCTAAGTTGGGCTTTGATTGGGGTGTCTGGGGTGACAGAGGGAGTGCAGACAGAGTTCAGGCACTCCCCCCCTCCGTTGCCGAGGCAATTGATTGAAGGCGCCTGAGTGTCTAGCTTCCCAAATGGCAGCCGAGCTCAACGAACAAAGCTTGCGCCAACCACCTGTTTAGCTGGAATGGCGCATCACGGATGGCCCATTCTTGAGCAGCCAAGAGGCCTGTTTGGTGTTTTTTTTGGTTCCTAATGCTGTTTGTGACCATGTCTCATTTCAATCAGTAGTAGCTTTGTGCATGTGCAATTTTGCAAAAACACCATGAAAACTCATTCAGCTGGCATTTGTGGCTGTTTGGCATGAACAAGCTGGATGATTGGCTCCTATCTGAGATGGTAATTTTGACTCTTGAATACATTCATGGCAATATTCACAGCATCCCTGATGTATTTTGTATAATCTTCTGCTTTAGCATACTGAAAACTACCTTGAGTTTTAGGAGAAAGCAGAGTATAAATGTATGAAAACATACATTAGGTCCAATAAAAAGAAATTGAGCTGGACTCATGAAGAAGCAATCTTGTGACAACTTCACTACAAGTAGGATGCTGGACTCCATCTTCTCAGTATGCTAATTTGGTTGCATAAATTGGACAGAAATGTAAGTTCTAAAAGACACGTTAAATAAATAATTGTGTTGGTTGTAATCAGAGGACTATAAGATGACAGCTTGACATTTCTAGTGGGATGTGTCCTTTAAAGTAATAGAAATATAGCTAGTTTCGCTTTTTAAAAAACATTTTTCACCTTTCTTAGATTCTGTGAAACACATAGGTCAGTCTGTACCTCAAGGCAGAAAATGGCAGAAATCTTGATCTAGTATTTGAATCCCTTGTCTTCTGCTATTAGTCTTGCTGTAGCTCATATGCCAGCACATTCTATCACCTCTGTAGTGAATTGTGAAATCAATAAACTTTCACCAATGCAGCCTTTTGATATAATTCTTATTCTTCATAGCTTCTACATTATTTAATTCAGAACTAGATCTTGACTTATTTCACAGAAAGCAAACAATGAACACATTATTTTGACCTCTAGGGACTGGCTTAGGAACAAATATGTTAATAGGCTCTTCAACAGTAAAATGGAAGCCCAAGCAGGGGTTTTGAGATAAAATTAAATGGCTTCCCTCCTTTCTAAGCTTCATGAAATGCCTACTGATCTAAGAGTGTTCCTTTGTTATCTTTGACTTAAATAAACTAATCAACTCTGATTTTTTCCCTTATACTTCCATACCTTAGTGTTATCCTATATGAAATAAACAGAATTATCTTTTTTTAATTTATTTTTTATTTTTATTGTAGAAACATTAAAAGATAGAACAAGAGAAAGAAAGTGGAACATAACGAAGACAACTACAAAGGATGGCCTACAAATCAATCTATAAAGTAAAAACATTAAGAAAAATAATAGGCATATTATTAATCCATTAGTTTTTCACCTACAACTCTTCCCTCTTTATTATCAATCAGCTTAAGGTCTCAATAATATCTTTTTTCTGTGTCTCTTCTTGATATCTCAGAACCTTTTTCTTAAAAATCAAAGCCATAAATCATCAATTCATTTTTCTTTGTCTCTTGCAGATAGTCCATAAAGGGTTTCCAATTCTCTAATTAACACTGTAAGTTTGGCCATCTCAGCTAAGTCCATCATCTTTCCAGTCCAATCTTCCAATACAGGCAGCTCCTTGCACTTCCATTTTTGAGCATATAAGAGCTGTGCCACTGTTACCATATATAAAATTAAAATACCATGCTCTTTTTCCAATTTATTGTCCATAATTCCCAATAAATAGAACTCGGGTTTAAACTGAAAATTAAACTTTAAGATTCTCTCCATTAACATATGTATTTGTAGCTAATTTTTTTTGCTTTGTTGTAAGTCCACCAAAGATGATAAAATGTTCCTTCCTGTTATTCACATTTCCAACATTTATTTGAAACACCTTTGGCCACTTTTGCAATTTTGTCTGGAGACATATACCATCGGTACATCATTTTGTAAAAATTCTCCTTGACAGTGGAACACAAAGTAAATTTGAAGCCCTTAACCCACATAGTTTCCCATTGGTCCATTTGTATATTATACCCATAATTCTTTGCCCATTTTGTCATACATTCTTTGACAGATTCTTCCTCTGTATCAAATTTCAAGAACAGTTTATACATTTTCTTAATTATATGAACATCATTTGTACATATTTCTTTTTCAATCTTTGTCCTCTCTTGCTGAAATCCCCATTCTTTTTTTGTCCAATTTAAACCTTTTTAACAATTGCACACAAAAGAACCATTGATATTTGTAACCTTTAGCTAATAATTCTTCCCTCATCTTCAATTTAATGTCATCTTCCAGAAACACTACTAAGTCTCCATAACTCAACCAGTCCTAATTAGTTATCATTTCCTTTCTATAGAAGGCTTCTTGTGGAGAAATCCACAATGGTGTCTTCAGGGATAATCTTGGTTTATACTTATTCCATAGTCTCAGAATTGCTTGTCTTGTATAGTGATTTTTGAAATCCACGTTAACCTTTACTTTGTCATACCATAAGTAGGCATGCCAACCAAATGTATCTATTTATTTATTTATTTATTTATTTAATCGCATTTCTAGACTGCCCTCCCCGTCAGACGGGCTCAGGGCGGTTTAACAGCAGCTTAAAACAATAAAAACATTATAAAAACATTAAAACATAACATCAATTAAAATTGGCGGGTATAAAATATTAAAATACAGCATTGTCCTGCATGGGTGGTGGAAGGTCTTCAGTGGTATGGCCGGCGAGAGGACAGCCTAGCCCCCACCAAATGCCTGGTGGAACATCTCCATCTTGCAGGCCCAGCGGAAAGATAACAAATCCTGCCAAGCCCTAGTTTCCTCAGACAGAGAGTTCCACCAGGTCGGAGCCAGAACTGAGAAGGCCCTGGCTCTGGTAGAGGCCAGGCGGACCTCCCCGGGGCCAGGGACCATCAGCAACTGCTTATTAGCTGATTGAGGCGACCTCCGGGGAACATATGGGGAGAGGCAGTCCCGAAGGTATGCTGGGCCCAGTCCGCATAGGGCTTTATAGGTCAACACCAAAACCTTGAACCGGACCTGGTACTCAACTGGTAACCAGTGCAGCTGACGGAGGATTGATGTTATATGAGCCATGATTGGTGCTCTGGCAACCATCCGTGCAGCTGCATTCTGAACCAGCTGCAGTTTCCAGATCAAGCCCAAGGGAAGCCCCGCATAGAGCAAGTTGCAGTAGTCTAATCTGGAGGTGACCGTTGCCTGGATCACTGTTGTAAGGTCATGGGTCGATAGGTAGGGGACAAGTTGTCGAGCCTGTCTTAGATAGAAGAAAGAGGATCTAACAACTGCTGCGACCTGTGCCTCCATAGACAAGGAAGCATCCAGGACCACCCCCAGGCTCCTCACTCTCAACACTGGCGTAAGTGGCACTCCGTCGAGAGCAGGGAGCCGGAATCCCGCACCCATGGACCCTAGACTCACATGCAGGACCTCCGTCTTCAAGGGATTCAATCTCAGCCGACTCTGCTTCAACCATCCAGTCACAGCTCCGAAGGCACGTTCCAGGACATCTGGGGCAGAGCCAGGCTGGCCGTCCATCATCAGATACAGTTGGGTGTCATCTGCGTATTGATGGCACCCAAGCCCGAAACTCCGTACCAGCTGGGTGAGTCATGTCCTTCTAGTGTCAAGAGTCTATCATTTTTCAGAGTCATCCATTCCTTCATCCACATCAGACATGAGCCTGAAAAGTACAGCTTTAAATCTGGTAGTCCTAACCACCCCTTGCCTTTGCACCTTGTAATATTTTATATTTGACTCTTGTATTTTTCCTTGCCAAACACATTTAGAATATCTCTTTGCCACTGTTTAAATGGTACATCTGATGTTAGGATCAGTATTGTCTGAAACAAGAGCAATGTTCTAGGAAGAACATTCATCTTAATAACCGATATCCTCCCCAACAGAGACAATTGTAATATATCCCATCTCAGCATATCCTTTTTAATTTATTTCCAAACTTTCTCATAGTTATTTTGAAATAACATAGAGTTCTTCCCCAACAGTGCAATACCTAAATATTTTACCCTTTTTTCCACATTAAACCCTGTTTTCTTTGACAGTTCTTCCTGTTCTTCCTTTCCTTTCCTGGTACAGTTCTTTTGGCAAAAGCCTTACGCCTGATCCCGTGTTAACAAACAAAGACCAGAATACTAAAACTACTATTGCCAATAATAGTGATAAAAGAATCTCACTCCAATCACAAAAATTTCCTAATTTTAGGCTGGATTACTAAAAGGTAAGATGCCAGTGACCTGGTTATGTATGGGTCCTTATCTTGTAAAAGAAAAGAAAGGCCTGATTAATATTTGTGAGCTCATTATCTGCATGGCTAGTCCAGCTAGACATTGTGGTCAAGTGCAATGTTTCTATATCTCACCAATGTTCTTTTTTTTCAAGTAAAAGGAAATACTTCTTTACTCAATTGTGTAATTCAGAGGCAGACTATGAGGCAAGAATGGCTCAAGTACATGCCCTGCTAACTTCAATGTGCTGTACATGGGACTGCCCTTGAAGACTGTCTGGAAGCTACAGTTGGTACTGAATGTGGCTAGAATGCTGACCTGAGTGGGTTATAGGGATCGTAACATTACAGTCTTGTTCCATTTGCACTCACTCCCAGTTTGCTTCTAGGCTCCATTCAAGGTGCTAGTGTTGCTCTTTAAAGCCCTATATGGCTTGGGACCAGCATACCTTAAGGACCACCTTCTCCCATATTAACCTGCCCATTCACTCCTGTCATCCCTGAAGCCCCTGCTTTGGGTTCCCCTTCCATGTGAAAATAGCAGCTTGAGAAAGGGCCTTCTCAGTTGTAACACCAACACTTTGGAACTCCCTCCTCAGGGAGATTTGTTTGTTTCTCTTCTTCTGCTGTCTTCCACCAGCAGGTGAAGATTTGTTTTTGTATTGTTTGTTTGGCATACGCACAATAACTGTTCCTGGCCTTCCTCCTTGTTCTCTGTGTTGTATCTGTGTATGTATGCTTTTAATTGGATTGTTTTATACCTTTTAAAATGTTATTTTCAATTTAAATCTGCCTTGGGGATGCTGCTTAGGCAGAATAGTAGCATGCAAATGTTTTAAAATAAAGAAATAGGAAGGAAGGAGAAGGCCTCTCCCCAGCCCTGCCCCCCAACAGAGGAGAAGAGGGAAGGAGCAGGCTTCTTTCAACTTCTTCCCAGTTTGCTCTTGCTCATGCTGTGAGGGGCAAGAGCTGCTAGCTTGCAGCTGTAGCACTCCCACCTACTTCACAAGGGTTTCTTGCTTGTGGTAGTGGCAGCTCCCACCCCACTCATGTAGTGAGCCTTCCGCTCACTATATGTGGGACTTTTTCCAGTGGCCTTCAGTGGCTGTTCTTAGAATTTACTTCCAGTGGATGTAGTGATGATGACCACTGCATGGCTTTAAAAGGGAGTTAGATTCATGGAAGTTAGACCCATTAACGGTTACTAGCCATTGTGAGTAAAGGGAACCTCCAAATAAATAGGCAGCAAACCTCTGAATACAATTGCTAGGAGGAAGCATCAGGGGAAGACTTTGGCCCCTATTTCCTGTTTGTTGGACCTCTACAGCAACAGGTTGGCTGCTGTGAGAAAAAGAAATTGCCACTTGCAGCAAAAGGATGAATAGAATCATATGCGATAGCTCAAATATTGCCAACAGCTGCTATGTACTACCACAGCACAGGATTTTTGTATGTTCTTACAAGGCCCTTATCATACAATAATTTGTGAGGCAGAGCAGTACAACTGCAGGCATAGTAGTTAGTAAAGTACATCTGATTTTCAGCTATTACAGGCTATGGGGGCTGAGACACCAGCAAGACTTGGACTAAAATAGTTTCAGACTCAATATCTTAGAACAACAGAAAACATGGACTGGATTTTTCAACATTAT
Organism: Eublepharis macularius; assembly: GCF_028583425.1. NCBI lineage: Eukaryota > Metazoa > Chordata > Lepidosauria > Squamata > Eublepharidae > Eublepharis > Eublepharis macularius. Next base: position 75,480,706 of record NC_072797.1, read on the forward strand.
TGGGTTCACTAATAATATGCAGTGGATAAAGGGCAAACATATGCCACAAATAATGGGAATCATGCCCAAGGTTCAAAACTGGGAAGACAGTAAGCTCCCATATAACTGTACCTTTGGGTTCCTTTCCATTATCATCTTCCTCATATTTACTTGCATCATTTTTGTGTTTATCTCTTAAGCTTCTTTCAAATTTCCTTCTTTGTCCTTTTTTCCATTTCTGATTACTTGAAACAACCTCCTTTATTTTTCTCATAGACATTTTCAATTTGCTTGGGCAAGAAATTACTACCTGTCAAATGCACTGAGCTGTGCATTAAAATATTCTCTCTTTTCTCTTTTTAAAGATGGATTTTTGTTTGATTTCTCTTTGAAGTGTCAAAGGGTTTTAAGTTATACACCACACAGTAATGTTCTAGCAGGCGGACAGGAAGGTTTGAGATGACATTGCTTGCCTCTGAGCATCTACAGAGTAAAAATTGGAAATTTTGCAGAATCTCTCCTGTTCCTACTCTCTTCAAATTTCTCTTCAATCAAAATGGAACTGATTACAAATTGACTTCAAATTCCTTAGAAAAGACAGAAAGCAATGGATTTTTGAATTTCTGAGAGAAACTGGATAAAAATTTGTTAGAGAATTTGTCTTAAGAGCTCTGAAGATAACTAAGGAAAATACTTACCTTCTTTTTCTAACAAGTGTGTTTGCAGATGAAGGGAGAGGATGAGGATAGTAAAATCAAAAAGAGTCCAGTAGCACCTTTAAGACTAACCAATTTTATTGTAGCATAAGCTTTCGAGAATCAAGTTCTCTTCGTCAGAAGCATGATACAGTGACTGGTCAAATACAGAAGAGGAGGGAAAGAAGGGGAGGAGAGAGAAGAGGCAATTAGGGGGTGGGGAACCAAAACATTCCTTTGCTAGTATATGTAAACATCTCCTTTTGGTGTGTGGATCAGTTGGCTTCAAAGGAGTTTGCCCTGTTAGTTTGTAGCAGCCAAACAGCTAGACCATCCAATTCCAATGCAGTATGAGCCTTCGATAACCACAGCTCTCCTTGCCAGATGCATCTGACAAAGAGATCTGTGGTCCCCGAAAGCCCACGCCAGGTGCCACTGAGCTCCCCCAGACCCGGCCTCTGTAAAGGAAATCTGTTACCTGTGATAATGTGATAACCATTCATAGTCCCTATCCAGTCCCAGCTTGACAGAGTCAAATTTGCATATGAATTCCAGTTCAGCAGCCTCCCGTTGGATTTTGTTTTTGAAAGGTTTCTGTTGAACTACAGCGACCTTTAAGTCTTTGATGGAATGTCCTGGTAGATTGAAGTGTTCACCCACTGGTTTCTGGACGTTTCCATTTCTAATGTCAGATTTGTGTCCATTTATTCTTTTGCATAGAGGTTGGCTGGTATGTCTAATGTACAGAGCAGAAGGACATTGTTGGCACATGAGGGCATATATCAGATTGGAGGATGAGCAGCTGTAAGAGCCAGAGACAGTATAGTTGATGCCATTGGGTCCTGTAATTGTATTCCCTGGGTAGATATAGGGGCAGAGCTGGCATCTGGGTCTGTTGCAGGGCCTGGTACCTATGCTGGTGACTCTGCTGGCCGATTCATGATTGTGGGTGAGTAGTCGTTTAAGGTTGGGGGGCTGTCTGTAGGCAAGGAAAGGTCTTCCACCCAGGGCTTCTGAGAGAGAGGTATCATTTTCCAGGATGGGTTGTAGCTCACTGATGATACGTTGGATGGGTTTGAGCTGGGAGCTATAGGTGACAACCAGTGGTGTTCTGTTGTTAGTTCCTTTAGGTTTGTCCTGGAGCAGACTGTTTCTGGGTACTAGTCTGGCCCTGTTGATTTGTTTCTTCACTTCATTTGGTGGGTACTGTAGTCTCAAAAATGCTTGTTGTAAATCTCTTAAGTGTGAGTCTCGGTCGAGAGTATTGGAGCAGATACGGTTGTAACGTAAGGCTTGGCTGTAGACAATAGACCGAGTGGTATGTTTAGGGTGGTAGCTGGAGGCATGTAGATATGAGTATCGGTCTGTTGGTTTCTGGTATAAGGTGGTATTTATTCATCCATTATGTAGTTGTACAGTGGTGTCCAGGAAGTGTACCTGTTGTGTAGAGTGTTCCAGGCTTAGGTTGATAGTAGGGTGAAAGTTATTGCAGTCCTGATGAAATCTCCAATTCTGTATTTGACCAGTCTCTGTATCATGCATCTGACGAAGAGAACTTGATTCTTGAAAGCTTATGCTACAATAAAATTGGTTAGTCTTAAAGGTGCTACTGGACTCTTTTTGATTTTGCTACCACAGACTAACACGGCTAACTCCTCTGCATCTATGATGAGGATAGTGACAGCCATGGGAATGTAGTGGTGAAGCATATATATACAAACATTAACAATGAAATATAGAACCAAAGAAGAGTATCACAACTGCAGCCTCATGCTTAGTAGTTTGTCTTCAGTTTTTTCAGACCTTGGGATGAGTGGGTGCACTATGGGGAAGTCCATCATATATTTAAAAGACCCACTGAAAGTATTTTGATCCTGGTGGTGGTGGCGCAGTCATAGCTGACTTATGACTAGACATGGGAATGAACAGGAAAAAAATGAACATGGTGTTCATTGTTCGTTGCCATCCACGAACAACGAAAAATGAACATTGATGAACATGACCTGTTCACGAACATGTTCATCGGTCATTGTTCATGAGGGCCAGCAGGCTGTCCTCCAGCCATCAAGATCCCTACCGCACTACTCCCAGAACCCCTACCTGAGCAGGCAGCAGGAAATGTACCAATAATAAATAATAGCTTGGCCCAGAGCCTGGCATCAGCCCTGGAACTTGAAGAGGTAGATCCCTATCCCACCACACACAAAGAAAATTCAAGCTCCAATGCACTCTCTCTATCAAAATGCCAACAGCAACTGTCTCTCCTTCACTGTCTGCAAAACCAGAGCTGGGAGCCCCCTCCCCCCTATTCTTTGCGTCCTTGTAACAAATTTGGAGCTCCACACTTGAAAGGAAGACTTGCCTATCAAGCTAAATTGGGCTTAGATTGAGGTTTCCAGGGCAACAGCAGGAGTTCAGACAGAGTTCAGGCAGTCTCTACCTAAGTTGCCAAGGGAACTGATTGCATGTGCTAGACTGTCTGGCTTGACGAACAGCAACGAACAGCAACGAACGAAGCTTGCAATTACCACCTGTTCATTTAGATTGGGGCCTCACGAACAGCTTGTTCATGAACAGCTGATTGGGATGTTCGTGGCTTTTTTTTGTTCATATTGCTGTTCATGCCCATCTCTACTTATGACAGCCCCTTCTGGGGTTTTCAAAGCAAGAGACAGAGGTGGTTTGCTGTTGCTTGCCTCTGTATCTTCTTAGGAGTTTTCCCATCCAATTACTAACCAAGGCTGACCCTGCTTAACTTCCAAAATCTGAGATCAGGCTTGCCTGGACTAACCAGGCCAGGGCTTGCTCTTAGGTCCCTAAAAACCTAGAGACAACACTGAGTTTTTTTAAAAAGAGCAATAATATATCATATATCATATATAATAATAAACAATTCCCAACAGCAAGCCATTAAATGATCAGTAAAATCTTCTTCACACGGCATACCCAGACTTTATGAGCACATTTAGGAAATGACGTACACATATTCAGTGAAATATTTGGAGCCTACATACATGTACAGGGTGTCATCACATAGTCAAGAACTCTGTTTTTCTAGGAGATATCCATGTGCATAGTTATATAGGTATAGGCAGAGCCTGCTGCCATCTCACAACCTCCTCTAGAGGTGCTTGTCGCACTAGATATATAGTATTATCAGAGATTCAGCCAAGAATATGTAGGCATCCTCATACTATCAAGTAATGTATATTGGATCAAAGTGTCAAATTTACACAAAATTTCAGGTCATATTGTGTCATCATACTGTCCCTTTTGCTAGGAAGTTATTAAGAATTCTATCTGATCCTTTTTGGACGTTACGGCTTTGTAGAAGTGCTTGGCAACAGGCTTAAGGATTTAATATCATTAGACACAAGAAAATGAACTCTGATTCTCTGAGGAGCATATGAAATGAAACAATAGAAGTATCTTGAAAATACATATCATCCAACTGTATCATTTTACTCCCTAAAGCAGTAAGGAACTGACAAAACATATTGGTATTATTCAGTTTGTAGTTTACAAAATAAATTATATAGAACAGTAACAAAAACCTGCGATGATAAATACCTAAGCTCACAGGGAATATAGTGGAACTCATAAAGGTGCCAGGCATGTCTAACAGATATGAAAAAAATGTAAAGGAAACTTCCACAAATTATCCTGACACCAATAATGCCTAATGAGTCATAAAATTTAACCTGAAGAATTCTTTGTTCAGTCTAGTTTCAGGAATGCTTGCTGTCTGTGTAGACTTGGTTGGAGCCTCTCTCATTGTTATTCATATACCATACTGAAACAAAATGAAGCTGACTTTTTAGTGACTCACTTTATGTCTAATTTTAAACAGTCAGAAGAAAATGAATAAATGCTTTATTCAACAAATGCCTTAAAATTACTCATCTCTTACAGCTCCTACAAGGCCAATTAATACACTGTTCATAAATGTCCTGATTTCCAAAGGGAGATAACCCTCACTTTCATTTATATTTGCACAGAAGGCCTTCATAAACAAAATGCAGACCTATGTGGTTAGTTACTAAAGTCTAATATGTACCCATCTGATTGGAAACCCAAGTGTTTGTTCAACCTTCCTGAGTTTTCTGTAAAAAGTCATTACTTCATGTGACTCTTTTATGTGTGATAAATAGCATTAAGTTTATAAATGTAAGGTAACGTCCTAATAGCAAAAAGTAATTTCACCTTGGAATCCATATGCCAGGTTAAAATGGATGGAATAGAGGGCAAAGTAAATGAATGTTAAAGTTGCTGTTTACAAGGTTGCTAGTAATTAGATCAGATGAACATTCAGCTTAGTGCAATAAGTAAAAAATTCTAACTCAGAGTCATTATTTGTGTTCTGGTGCATCCTATTGATATTTCAACAGACACCTACACATATCACAGAAAACATACCATGCTAAAACAAGCAGCAGGGACATTCACAGCATTAATGTTGTGGATCATTTTGCCCTGATCCCCTTTTTCAAAGGAGGCACAAGGCAGGGTTGGCCAGGACAGGACAGTCTCCAGCTAATGATTAGAGGGCAACATATTGCTTATGAGAAGTTGCTCCCTATTCCTTGCAGCCTTTTTTGCTCTGGCTAGTTCAAACAGAACTCATGCTGGCTGGCTGTAGATTGGGGTTCGGGGCTAGCTTCATTCCCTGAAGAGGAAATAAACTGATTGTTAATGTAGTTCCACCATATACTGAAACTGGGCCTTTAAAATAGACGCTTGTACATCCATCTTCATTTAGACCCACAAAAACCAAGCTTTTAGAGTAGGTAGGTACTTTTAAAAGAAACTCATTTTTGGCTAGGTTCTTTGGGTTGGTTGGTAATTTAACTGTTTAATAAGGTTAGTTACTAGTTAGTGTATGTTCTAGGGAGTAGAACAATGAGTGACAGGAAACCAGAGAGGGGTCCTGGGGGAAAGGCAAGGGCTAAATATATAGGGGTGGATGGGAGAGGAAGGGCTGCGGCTCTCCTTGCACCTGAGTGGAGGAAGCTCACTTCAGTGCAGCTGTCATTTACCATCCTGGCTTCTGGTGACAGCAAGAGGGTTTGCAATGCCCTTTTTACTGAGGCAGCTGCAGGAGTACCACCCCTACCAAAGGTGCCTGAGGCAGGAACTGGCACTGGGCAGGGGCCTGCTGCTGAGGCTCCCCCCTCCTCCAGCTGTTGAGACCCAACAGTGGGAGAAAGAGCAGCATGAGACGTCTTTTGAGGTGGGCTTGGGGAAGCGTGAATTTTCCACCCCACGTGCTCACGCCAGGGACCCAGAGGATGTTAGAGGAACTGTTGGAGGGGCCCACCATTGTTGAGACTTCACCAGCATTCTCTGAGGCCAGCGATAGGCCTTTTATGGTAAGGCAGGAGGAGGGGATGGTGAAGGTAGAGGAAGAGATTTTGGAAGTGTTGACTAGACATGGGCATGAACAGAAAAAAAATGAACATAGTATTCATTGTTCATTGCCATCCATGAACAAAGAACAACGAACATTGACGAACATGACCTGTTCACATACATGTTAGTTGTTCATTGTTCATGGGGGCCAGCACGCTCTCCTCTGGCCATCAAGATCCCTACCGCACTACTCCCAGAACCCCTACCTGAGCAGGCAGCAGGAAATGTACCAATAATAAATAATAGCTTGGCCCAGGGCCTGGCAGCAGCCCTGGAACTTGAAGAGGTAGATCCCTATCCCATCACACACAAAGAAAATTCAAGCTCCAATGCACTCTCCCTGTCTCTCTCTTAAAATGCCAACAGCAACTGTCTCTCCCTCACTGTCTGCAAAACCAGAGCTGGGAGCCCCCCTCCCCCCTGTTCTTTGCTTCCTTGTAACAAATTTGGAGCTCCACACTTGAAAGGAAGACCTGCCTATCAAGCTAAATTGGGCTTAGATTGGGGTTTCCAGGACAACAGCAGGAGTTCAGACAGAGTTCAGGCAGTCTCTACCTAAGTTGCCAAGGGAATTGATTGCATGTGCTAGACTGTCTGGCTTGACGAACAGCAACGAACAGCAATGAACAAGGCTTGCAATGACCACCTGTTCATTTAGAATGGGGTCTCATGAACAGCTTGTTTGCGAACAGCTGATTGGGCTGTTCATGGCTTTTTAAAGTTCGGATTGCTGTTTGTGCCCATCTCTAGTGTTGACCCCCCCCATCTCCACCTCTTCACCCACAGCTATCTTCTTCTGCTAAGTATAGAAACAGTGTGTCTGGCCCAAGTGCCTCACAGGAGGCATTTCCTGAGGTGCCCGCAGCTGCAAGGCCATGTGGGCATACCTTGTCCTCCAATATCTTGGGACCCCCAGTATGCATGCTGCTAGCACTGTTGGGCCCATGTCAGTCAAGGAAGGAATGTGAATCATTTCTTGATGACCAGCCTGAGAAACCACAAGAAGAAGCAGCACCGGGTGGTGCTTCTTTGGTGTGGGGGGGGGGGGTGGAGACTGACATCACAGGGCTGCCAGGGAACTGGCAGGGGAGTCGTCCTGCAACCACCACTGGTGCTGTCCCACCAGGTTTCCTGTAGGGAAAGGATGCTAAGCATCTCTGCCAGAGATGTTTGGTGTGCATGGTACTAGTGTGCCAAGATGGGGGATCCAGAGGGGATCTAGGCTTGTCAGTCAGATCACGGACATGATCACTACAGACAGGCAGCCATTCTCCTTCATAGAGCACTTCAGAGTTGTCTCATGCTGCCAGGACAACTATGCACATCATGTCAGACACTTGGACCTGCACTCAGGCAGAGCCAGGGCCAGCACCTCCATTGAGGCAAGCCCGGTGACCGCCTCCAGTGCTGAGGTGCCAGAGGGGGTGCCGGGGCTGGGGACAGCAGCGCGCACTGCGAAGCTGGCTGCAGCAGTGCGCGGGCGGCTGACCGGGAGGAATGGAAAGCTGCTCATGCACTGCCCTGCTGCCTGCCATGCCTGGCCCACAGCTACTGCAGCCTTCCAGCTCTCCTGCAATACTGCCACCACCAACATGCACCCCCAGCCAGGAGCAGCAGCCATGGGCCAGGTGCAGCAGGCATCCGTGGCGGTGCATGGGGCAACGGAATGGGAGGGCTGGAAGGACACGTGTGCCTCCTCAGCCCCCTGCCGTGCCTGGCTGGACTGGCAGCCTCCCAGTCCTCCTGTCCAGCCGCCCACCACCCCACAGTCTGGGTGCACGTATGGGGCCAGGAGCAGTTCTGAAGCTCCCCCTGCCCAGCCTCAGGCACCAGAAAGCCTGGCGCTGGACCTGGGCAGAGCAGGTGTACCTCTCACTTACTGAGCTCTGGTGGCAACCCAATTACCTTCAGGCTGGGGGTGAGATGACCAGCTTCAGGCAGGGCCAGATGGGAGATCACTAGTCTGCTTAACACAAGTCTTTGCTTCACTCCGAGGTTCATGAAGAGGCACATACAATTGAGAACACTGCTGCCATCATCAGGAGGGAATTATTGGACTGGGTAGGTGAGGGTGAGGTCATTGTTGCCATGGGATTCATAGCGACTGATGGTGGTGCAAACATGAAGAAAGCACATTTACTGTGTGGCCCACAAACTTCACCTCCTGATGAAGGGCGTACTCGGTCTGGGTTCCTTCAAGGAATCTACTGAAGACCTCACAACTCATGAGTTCCAGTGTCTCCTCCACAAATGCTGGTGAGTAACGAGTCACTTCTAGCACAGTGTGAAAGCAACTCACCAACTGCTCCATAAGCAGACCAGAAAATACACCTAAGAGGAAGTGTCACAGGTATAATCATAGCTGATACCAAGGGCCAAGCCCTCCTGCAATGATACTTAAATAACCAGTAACAAATAAATATTACAATAAATTACCAAGATGATAAATATTCTATTCCATAAAGTACAGCTACCACAAGCAGACCAGGAAAGGCATGCTGGAGCATTGCCTGATCACTGACGTTGTCACTCGCTGGAACTCCACCTGTGCCATGCTTGATTATTTGGTGGAGCAGCAGGCTGCCCTCACTGCATGGCTCTCAGGGAGCAACACTTGGAGGGGGGGAGTGTGAGTTCAGCCAAGAGGATTGGCTCACCATCTTTCCGACAGTGGAGGTCCTGAGGCCTTTCAAGAACTTCACTGTCATGGTCTTGTCTGACATGGCAACCCAGGTCCCCAGGGAGGCCCAGCTGGCCTTGACCAGGGCCAGGGCTTTTTCAGTCCTGGCCCCAACCTGGCTGAACTCTGTCGGAGGATTCCCAGGCCCGCCAAAACCTTATGTCCTTTTGGCGGGGCTTGTAAGACAGAGATGTTCCACTAGACGTATGACTGAGGCCAGTCTTTCATTTTCTGACAGTTTAGGACCCTCCTTACTAGTCTCCTGCCAGGCGGGCAACAAAGTCATCTGCCCTTCTATAAATACAGTCACCAGAATATTATAAAACGATGGCCCCCACCCATTCCCCTTGGTTTGTTTATGTTATGATTGGGGATATATATATATATATATATATATATATATATATATATATATATATATATATATATGAATAGGGAGGGAGGGCTAAAAATCAAATTAATAAAATAAATAAACATAAACCCTGGGACTAGTCATTCCTCTAGTGCATACACTTCAGTGTGCTATGATCTGCTTCCTGGACCTAGATGCAAGATATGCAGACTCGGTTCCAGGATTGCATGCATTTATGAGAAAGCTTCAACAGGGCATTGTGGCCCAGTTGCAGCCTCTGACCACGAAGCAGTTGTACATGTTGGTGTCCATGTGCAACCTGTGCATTAACGGCACCTTTGCTGAGCAGGCCAACCATTTCACCAGTGTGAGAGATGCCTTCTCTGTGTGGGTGTGGCATAGGGCAGCCAAGAGGGACCTCCAGCCAGCAGAGGGGACAGGAAGGGCTCAGCTCTGCTTGTCTCCCTCCTGCCCCTTCTCAGCAGGCTCCTTCCACTGCCAGCACAGGGATGTCCATGGAGATGGACATGCTCTGGCGTGCCCTCAGCTCCTTTGGGAACATTAGGCACATGAATGAGTATTTGGCAGACGTAATAGTCAGGGACTACCTTTCAGGGCCTTGCAAGTTGCTTTCCATTGATCTGCTGAGCTACTGGGCCAAGAAGGAGGCGGTCTGGCTGGATCTTTCTCACATGGCTCAGAAGTTCCTCTCACTAGTGTGAACAGCGAGTGCATCTTTTCCTATGCAAGTGACATTCTCAGCTTGCATCACACTCGCCTGCTCCCCTGGACAGTTGAGCAGTTGGTCTTCCTTAAGGTGAATATGTAGCTCTTCAATTTCCAAACTTTGGACTTCCAGTGTGAATGAGGTGAGCCCACCTTCTGGTCTGCATCCTCTGGGAGTCTATGAGATGAGGAAAAATGCTGTTCCCAAGACATAAAAGTTAGGTAAAAAACCAACAGGAGAAATACAGTTGATTCAGTTAGCATAACAAATACACACTGCAATGTTGCCCCCTCCACCACCACATACCACAAAGCCACCAGCCTGTGTTAGCCCAAATTTCTGCAGATAATTGAGAAAGGAGGCCCCAGAAATGTTGTTCTCTTACCAATGGGATGAGAAGAGTCAGACTGAGATGTTAGAGAAATCAGAGAACAAGACTTACCATGGCCATTTCCACACGACTTACCGGCCTCTGGAGCGTTGCGCAAAACACACAGAAATGTCTTCTCACACAAAATCGTGCCAGGAAGATGCGATGTCGCGCAAAACTCCTGGATGATAGCATATTTCGGGTGTGATTTTGCATGAGAAGATGCTATCTTCTGCGTGTTTTGCACATTGCTCCGGAGGCCGGTAAGTCATGTGGAAATGGCCCTAGTCACAGAGGAAACCCACAGAAACTCCCAAATTAAGCTAATGTTAACTAAACTTAACTTTCATAATTGCAGGAGTGGGAGGGATGGCTGATGTAAATCATGTAATGTATTGTTATGAGGATCTAATGTTAACTTGTTTCCTCATTGCAGGAGTGGAAATGATGACTGATAAGAAAGGCTGCTGCAGAGAGAGAATTACTTAGATTTCCAAGAGTATAGTCATAGTCAGTTTCTGCCTGAGGCTTGGTGCATGCCATTGTCTTGTGCATGTGGCTGGGTACTGCTTGGTTCTGTGGTGTTCCCCCACTGGCTGAATCCAGTGCTTGGCTGCTGTGAATGACACTGATTCTGTTGGGTTAAGTTGCAAGAGTGTCCCTTGGTTCAGTTTGGTTTGGGTGGAATGGATATGATTCTCTGGTGTGGGCTAAGTTGCAAGAGTGTCTCTTGCTTCAGTTTGCTTCTAGTTGCAAGGCTGTCCCTTGCTTCATTTGGTTTGGGTGATTCTCTGGTGTGATGTTGGTCCTCTTAGAGAACAATGGAGAGTGGCTGGTCAAAGGTGTTTTGAATAAATCACTCTTACGTAGTTTGCAGAAAGCCAGGAGAGTGGGAGCTTTCCTGACATTCTCAGGCAGACCTTTCCATAAGGTAGAGGTGCTTTAAAGTTTAAACCCCATGCCCTGCCGGAGCAGAGGTGCAAACTTTAAAGCACTTTCCTCTCCCCCCACCCCCCGGTGCCGCTTGCAACAGTTTTTGTTTTGTCAGTACAAAGAAAATAGCATGTTCTAGATATATTGAACAACTGAAATAAAAAGGGGTTGGCAAGATCACACAACATAAGGATAGGCGGAAAACATAAGAAAGTACTCCAAGATTCTGAAACTGAAAAGAATACACTGAAATATTATCAAGAATAAGAGGAATTGATATTGAAAATGCTGAGAAGCACACAAAAACAGAAGCTCTTGCGAATAATTAAGTTTTAAAAACAATTCCCCCCCTCAGAATTCCATTCTTCCTATACTCTAGATGAATACAGCTATATGTGACCAGAAACGTGAGATAGGTCTTACAAATAATCAAAACAGTATACATTTCATTTTTTAATACTACTGAATAAACACTACATTTTCTTGTATGATTTAAAAGCATCATCAAAGTGAAATGTCTTCAGATAAAGTGTTTTTTTATATCCATCCAATGCTGGAACTGTTCACATTCACTGCAGAAATAATAGAATATATTTTAGATTAGTTAAGATAGATTTTTGATGTATGCTAAAAACCTAGTGGATGGTTCCATCTTTTTTTTTACTGTCAATCATTTCTGTACAAATGATTTCCATCCCTCTACGGAATTTAGGTATAGGAAAAATGTCTGCTTTTTCCAGTTACCATTCTCAAAGGTCTAGTTAAAGCATGTAGCCTTGAATATAGATATTAGAATTCACAACTCAGGCATTTGATTAGTGCCAAAATCATATGGCATGAAACATAATATGACCCCAGGGCTCTATGTGTGGGCAGAAGTAATTAAGCTCAGGGATTAATTTTTTTTGTATTTGCAAATCAATTGCTAATTATGGCAGGGTCTTTCTACTAAGTCAGCATCTTTAGAATCATAACCTCAGTCTTTAGCAATCTATGTTTTATCAGTGAAGTGTAATACAAGGACACTTAAAAGTTCCATAGCATGAAAGGTCATTAAATACAAAAAGTTCTAAGACATTAATATTATAAAATGAGGTGAATTTTGAAGGTTGCTAATTTTTAAATAGAAGTTAACAATATATCCCATTTCAATACAGCCAAAATTTATTTAAATCTAGACATAGGAGCCATGAAGTCAGTTTCTTTATAGAGTTCTAGGGCTGTTAATCCCACCCTCCACCCCCACTTAACTGGCCAGTGGGGGGAAAGGTGGGGGAAACACACCTTCTGGGTCACGCTTCTGGGTGATGCGGTGCATTCCAATCCTGAGTGACACAGTCAGCCAATTTGAGCCCCAAATGGGCTGAATTGGGCCCATTTGGGAGCAAAATCAGCCTGGTGCAAAGCACAGGAGCACTCCAGGGCCAATTGCACCATCCCAGCAGTGCTCTTGCACTCCACAGTAGGCTGATTTTGGCCCCAAATGGGCCTGATTTTTCCCCAAACAGGCCAAAATTGGCTCACTGAGGAGTGCAGGAGCACTCCCAGGAGCAGCACATGGCCTGCGCAATGATGTCACTTCCTGGAAGTGATATCATTGCACAGCTCAGAATCATGCATGCACAAAGCGCACACATGAAGAATTCTGAAAAGGTGAATGCCAGATCTCCCACCTCCTGTCTGGAGGGTAAGAGAATCGGGCAACCCTATGGTGCTCCAATATGGATTGAGGCTCACAGAGAGACATTAGATACCCCTTTGCTATTTTTTCTGCGGAAGATCAAGTGTGCCAAATTGTGTGGCTAATGTCTCTCTAAGGGTGGAACTGGGCCTGCAATCTCTGGAAGTGTGGGCTTGGGCCTTTGGGCTCTGGTTGGAAATTCTATTTGCCACAGAAGCTAACAGGTGTCTCTATTAATTAAAATCTGATTTATATGCCTCGTCATGGAAAAAATTAATGGAGACTAGACTTCAGTTGTTGGGGCTTAACAGTAGTGAGTTAGTGAGCTTGGGAAGTTTAGCAGCATGATCTTTGGTGAATGAATGGTTGTATAATTTGGATCTTTTGAGTACTGTAAGGTATGCTCTCCTGTATATCTTGGATTATCCTATCCAAAGGTGCCTTTACCATACTTAGACTTTTTAAACCATTCCACACTACAAGAGAACATAGATGCTTGCAAGATTATATATGGCTGAGCTGTATATCAACTGCTTTGTTTGTTGGGTGGTGGAAGTTGGTTTTGCAGCAACAGCACAGTTGACATTGTTCATGATTTCCTTTCATTTATTTTTTGGAACGTGCTTCAAGCTTGGCAGACACCTTCTGCCCATCATGCCAGCTATTCTTCCAAGGATTTTCCCTCTTAAATGTTAAAACTGCATGGTCTTCCACCATATTGTGAATATTGGCTTGTTATTCTTCTTCTTCTTTTTCTTAGTAGTAGTAGCAGGAGGAGGAGGAGGAGGAGGAAGAGTACTGCTATACTTTTATATGATCTGGTAGTTTATACCACAAATTTAAAAAATCAGTCTCTTTAATCTTCATTGGTTCCTCTCTATATGCAGTTATGCATGGAAAAGAAAGTCTGATTCACTCTTACCCATTAACAAATGTCTTGCAATAGTAATTTGGTTCTGTGCAGGAATAACAGGGGTTTTACATTGTACAATTCAAAAGTAGTACATTTTGTACTGCTAGGTATAGTTAAACTCAATTAAACAAGATTTTTTTTCTGAAAGTAATTTCTTTCTCAGATCTTCTACATGGTTTTAAGATTCTTCTGATTAAATAGTGGCATTGATTACCTCCATTATTTTATAGACGCTCCCAGGGCATTCATCCAGCATCCAGGTATTTATTAATACCTGACTATTTTTCTTTCCATTTCACAAACAACAGGCAGTGAACATTCTACCTTAAATCAATGAAAATGAAAACATGAGCTTCAACCTCCTAAGAGTCAGGAGGATCTGGATTACAGAAAGCATCTACTGCCAATCTAGAAAACGACAGAACCAAATTGTGTTGGTTCTGAGCTCCCTCCTCTCCTCTCTACAGAGCAACACACAGCATTACGCTCTTGGCGTTAATCCCAGTTTTTATGAAAAAGTTCTATGCACTTGACAGTGATGTTTCCTCTCATTGCCTTGTGAATAATTTTTTTCTACTATGCCAAGAGTGCTGTAGGAATGACATCACTTTCAGTTTCTGACCATGACTCGACTCCCTCCATGGTAACTCATTAAAACTACTAACAGCTTTCCATGCTGTCAGTTCTCTCTTTTTTTAGCTTGTAGATGTCAATATTTTTGAATATATTCAAGATAACACAACAGTTTGTTAGCAAAAGATGGCATGGATTGTATTAGATTTGAAAACATTTGCTCCTTGATGCAGTTGGAATGGCAGTTTACAGTACAATGCTAAGCAGTTACACTCCTCCAAACCCACTGACTTCAATTAACTTATAACAGTGTAAGTCTGTTTAGGATTACACTGTTTGTCTCCCTTGGGCTGACAGAGGAGGCTACAGCAGAGGATTGGATCCCATCAAAAAGATTTGTGTGTGCAAGGGGAGTCAGATTTTGCTGAATCATTCACCCTCAGGAGCAACATGAAGAAAGCATTTGGAGCTGGAGCAGGAATGGGGAGGTGGAGAAGTCACACTTTCATGCATCCAATTTTTAGACAAGATCCAACCCATTATCTCCCACAGCAGTTAAGAAATGGCAGGAAGTGAGATGCGCTAGCAATAATGATACATTGCTGGGGGTATAATTTTTTTTTTTTGAAAAATTTTTTATTGGGTTAGAATCCGTTATTTTTACATTACATTCAATTTTCCCCAAATTTTTCATTTCTAACCCCCTCCCTTTCCCCCCCTTTTGCTGACTTCCAACAGCTTTCCCACCCTTTGTCCCTTTTCCCTTACTTCCATTGAATTCCTCTATCTAAAACAAATATACATTCTCCATTATACTAAGCAGTACATCCTTAACTACTTTTCTTGTTATATACCCAAACTGTAAGTCCTTGTTTCCATCTTGGATAAACAATTTATCCCATTTTCCAGTTTTAAATATTTCTATATATCATAAACCTATATATCATAAACCATAAAAATCTTACATTTAAATCAAACAATTTGACTTATTCTCTATAAATTACTCATTATATCTTTTTATGGTAATTCTATATAGCTCATCACATAGTCAATCAATTTGACTCTTCTGTACATTCAGTTTGGTGCATTATACAAATCTTATCAAAGAAAGAAAATATTGTTAGTTACTCAATCCTTATATTTAATCCTTATCATTAATTATTTTCTATCAATATTCTATCTATTAACCTATATATATCTATATATATATCAATCTGTTAATCTAACTGCTTATAAATTCACATTTATCTCTCCCCCCCCCCCCCCGGTAAAGTCACCCCCCTCTACATTTTATTATGCTTCAGTAGTTCTCAAACTGCCACAGTTTTCCTCCCACCTCCCATTTCTTCTCCAGATATTGTTTCAGCTTCTCCCAATCTGTGTTAAACTGCCCTGAGTCCAGATTTCTCAGTTTTCTTGTCATCTTGTCCATTTCTGCCATGTACAGCAATTTGTAGATCCAGTCTTCAATAGTTGGCACTTCTTGTACTTTCCATTTTTGCGCATACAAAAGTCTGGCTGCTGCTGTCATATAAAATATCAACGTCCTATGATGGGCTGGAATTCCCTCCATTCCCAAGTTTAGTAGCAGGAGTTCTGGGTTCTTATTTATTTGAAATTGTAAAATTTCACTCATTTCTCTTATTATTTCCCCCCAGTACTGCCTAGCTACATCACACGACCACCACATGTGATAGAGGGAGCCCTCATGCTTCCTACATTTCCAGCATTTATTAGATGTGTTCAAGTTCCCTAGCGCAATCTTCTTTGGTGTCATGTACCAACGATAGATCATTTTGTAAATATTCTCTTTGATATTTGTACATGTCGTTATCTTCATTGTAGTCTTCCACAAGTATTCCCATGCCTCCATTGTTATCTCTTTATTAAAATTTATAGCCCATTTCACCATTTGTGTTTTAACTGTCTCATCCTCAGTATACCATTTCAACAGTACTTGGTATACCTTGGATATTCTTTTCTTGTCCTCTTTAAAAAGGGTCTGCTCTAGTTCCGAGTTCTCTGTTCGTATACCTCCCTTTACAGAGTCCGAGTTATACAAATCTCTGATCTGTCTATACTGGAACCAATCGTAGTTCGGTGATAGTTCCTCTTGCGTCTTTATTCTAAGTTTAGATGCTTCTATTTTAGTTATTTCTTTGTATGTCAAACATTGTCGTTCGTTGTCAACAGCTCTCGGGTCTATCACCTCATATGGAACCACCCACCAAGGTGTTCCTTCTTGTAGGTAAATTCTGTACTTCTTCCAGATTGTGTATAGACTTCTCCGTACAAAATGGTGCAGGAACATCGAGTTGACCTTTACTTTGTCATGCCATAGGTATGCGTGCCATCCAAATATTTTTTTATATCCCTCTAGGGCTAATAGTTTCTTGTTCTTTAATGTCATCCACTCTTTCAGCCAAACTAGGCAGATTGCATCATGATAAAGTCTCAGGTTGGGCAGTTGCATTCCGCCTCTTTCCTTTGCATCTTGTAAAACTTTCATTTTCACTCGAGGCTTCTTGCCTGCCCATACAAAATCTGATATTTTCCTCTGCCATTTTTCAAATTGTTTAGAGTCTCTGATGATTGGTATTGTCTGTAGCAAAAACATCACTCTTGGTAACACATTCATCTTAACCGCTGCAATCCTACCCAACCATGACAGATTGAGCCTATTCCATTTAATCAAGTCTCTCTCAATCTGAATCCACAATTTTTCATAATTATTCTTGAACAAATCTATATTCTCTGCAGTCAGTTCAATTCCCAAATATTTCACTTTACTTGTTACTTCACAATCCGTTGTTTCCATTAACAATTGTTGTTTCTGCTTAGTCATGTTTTTACATAGTATCTTTGACTTCTTTTTGTTGATGAAGAAACCTGCCAAGTCTCCAAACTCCTTGATCTTATCTATCACTTTTGGCATGTTCTCCAGTGGGTCCTCTACAATTAACATTATGTCATCCGCAAATGCTCTGACCTTGTATGAATAGTCCTTTATTTTTATTCCTCGAATTTCCTCGTCTTGTCGTATTTGTATCATCAGAATCTCCAATACTAAAATGAACAACAGTGGAGACAACGGGCAACCTTGTCTTGTTCCTTTGCTTATAGTCAATTTCTTGGTCAATTCATCATTTACCACAATTGCTGCAGTCTGGTCTCTATAAATTTCCTTAATTGCTCTGATGAATCTTTCTCCTAATTGTAGCTTTTCCATAGTGGCAAACATAAAGTCCCAGTTTAAGTTGTCAAATGCCTTTTCAGCATCAACAAAGAAGAAACCAACCTCTTTATCACAACGCTTATCATAGTATTCAATAGCATCAATCACTGTCCTTAAATTGTCTCTTATTTGTCTGTCTGGCAGAAAGCCTGCTTGCTCCTCCTCTATAACTTCCGAAAGCCACCCCTTCAGTCTCTCCGCCAGTATCTTCGCAAAGATTTTATAGTCATTGTTGAGTAACGATATAGGTCTGTAATTTTTCACACTAGTCAAGTCTTGGCCCTCTTTTGGGATCAATGATATGTTCGCTTCAGACCAAGTGTCTGGAATCCTTTGGTCCCTTAAAACTCCATTGATCACCTCCTTTAGGAATGGTGCCAGCTCATTGGCCATAGTCTTATAAAATTTAGCTGTAAGTCCATCTGGCCCTGGCGCCTTTCCTAGATTTGCAGATTGTATTGCCTTACTTATTTCCTCATCCGTTACTTCACTGTTCAATTTGTTTCTCCAAGCGTCCGAGATTTCTGGAAGTGTCATTTTCTCCAAATATGACGCTATTGAGTCTTTATTTACTTCTTTCTTATTATACAGTTTAGTGTAGAATTTATAAAAGGCTCTACTAATGGTATTCTGTTCCAAATACGTTTTGTCCTCTTCACAAATTTTATTTATTGTTTTCTTTTCCCTTCTTTTCTTCAGTTGCCATGCCAGGTACTTCCCAGGTTTGTTTGCACCCTCAAACACTTTCTGATTCAGCCTTTTGATATTCCACTCCAATTCTTTATTACTCATTGCTGTTAGCTGTTCTTGCAATATTTTAATTTCCTGGTATAATTTCTTTTTCCCTGGTCTCTTTTTTAACTGTATTTCCTTAGTTTTTATTTTCTCCTCAATCTCTTGTCTCTTCTCCTCTTTCTTCTTTCTTGCTCTACCATTTAAGTCCATTAGTATGCCCCTTATAACCGCCTTGTAAGCATCCCAAACTTTATCAGTTGGTACTTCTTTATTCACGTTGTATTGAATGAAAAACTTTGTCTCTCTTCTCAATATTTCCATATTCTCTTTTTCCTGTAACAAATCCTCATTTATTCTCCATGCTTTCCTTTTCCTCCTTTTCCCCAGCTTCCACATAATTGGGTTGTGATCTGAGCCTACCATTACATTATTTCTACATCTTTAGTCCATAACGCCAGATCTTTTGAGGCCCAGATCATGTCAATTCTTGATAACGTGGAATGCCTTGCAGAATAAAAAGTAAACTGCCTACTTTTAGGATATTCTCTCCTCCATACATCTTCAAGAGTCTCTTGTTGAATCAACTCAAAAAAGAGCTTTGGTAATAGTCCTCTTTTCTTTTGTGTCATTGTAGTCTTTTTATCCAATTCCAAGTCTGTCACTCCATTGAAGTCTCCAGCAAGTATTATTTGGTCATATGAAAGATCATCTAAATGCTTCCTCAAATCCTCAAAGAAGCTCTCTTTCGCGCCGTTGGGTGCATAGATTCCGACTACCAACACTCTCTTTAAATTCCAAGTACATTCCACTGCTACAAATCTGGCTTCCACATCTTTCATTATAAATTTTGGTTGTAGCTCCTCTTTTACATACAACACCACTCCTCTTTTTTTTTTACTTGAGGCCGCTACAAAGTCTTTGCCCAATTTTCCCAGTTTTAGATATTTTACATCCTGTTTTCGAATATGAGTCTCTTGCAAACAAACAATGTCACATTTTTGTTTTAATAGCCAGTGAAAAATATTTTTTCTCTTGTTCGGTGAATTTAGTCCATTTACATTCCAAGATAATACTTTACACTCCATATTCATAATCTTGTTGGTAAGTCTTTTTCATTGTCCCTTATAAATCGCTCCATCTCCCGCTCAGACCTGATACGCTTTTTAGCTCCTCCAAATTCGAAGGACAAACCCTCTGGGAGCTCCCATCTGTAACTGATTTTCATGTCCTTCAGCATCTGGATTAGCCCTTTATATTTTTTCCGGTCTAGTAACACTGATCTGGGTAGTTCCTTCATTATAATAATTGTTTTGCCATCGATCTCCAATGGATCTTGAAACTGTTTAGTCACAATCTTCTCTTTCATGTTTCTTGTTGTAAATTGTACAATCACGTCTCTTGGTAGTTTCCTCTGGGTTGCAATTCTCGAATTCACACGATATGCCACATCTAGGATAGCCACAACATCCTCCTCCTCCTTCCCCAGGTATTCAGCTAACACCTCCGTCATCTGTTCTTGCGCTGTCTTTCCTTCCACTTCCGGCAGGCCGCGAAATCTGAGCTGCTTCTCCATATGTCTACTTTCCGCAACCGCCATCCTTCCCCTCATCTGCCTCATCTCTGTTTGTTGCGTATCTGCTAGGTTCTCCATCGCTCCTTCTACTGTTTTGACTCTCTGCTGCGTCCCTTGTAATTCACTTTGTATTGTTTCCATACCTTTCTTCACTTCTGACAACTCCGATTTTACTTCTGACAGCTCCGATTTTACTGTCTGTTTAACCTCTTTAATCAGCTCCAATTTCATGTCTTTAAATTCTTTAATCACCTCCAAAAGTTTTTTATCCAGGTTTTCTATTGCCGATTGCCACTCTTTCTTCGACATCGTGGGGCTTGCTTTAGCTCGCTCCCACGAGTCCGCTCTCTTCCTTAACTCCGTGGCATTAAATTTAGTACCTTTTTTATTTCAAATGTCCTGGTCTTCTTGCATTAATTAATTTTAAAGGGTCCAAAATGTCGGGCGTCTTTTCTCTATGGTCTCTCTATGATTTTATAATCCAATATGGCCTACTTCCTTTTCCGCTGAGGCCGCGGCCCTTCCCCTCTCAAAGATGGCGATTCCCTTCTTCCTGCCCTCCAGCCAGGGCCGCTTCTCTCCAGCCACTCTATTGCCGTTACGCACTTCCTGTCTCCCGTCTTCCCACAGCAGATCTCGCGATGGTGTCTTTTTCTCACAGCTCCAAAGCCATAGGTATTCAAAACAATAGTCCGTTTTCTTTAATAACTTCTTTAAACTTAGTCTCTTTTCTAATACAACTCCTGCCGAAGCTTCCCCTCCTTTTCACTAGTCTGTTGCAGTTTAAAAGTCTACTTTTTTTTCCTCTCTGTTTTTATCAATCTGTCCCGTATCGGAAGATAGTGATCTTTACCTTCCCTTCACTTTTCTCGGGTTGTAATCGCTGTTTCGATTTCAGATTCTCCTTCCCACTTCTTCCCCCAATCGAAGCTTGGGTATGTAGGTCTTATGCCAGCCAAGTTGGCCCCAAAACTGCCGCAAAGATTGTAGCCGACCCGTCTCAGGGTGGGACCTCAAGGATCGGGAGGGGACCCGTTGTGTAGAGCCCCCCCTCGTCCGAGATCAATGCGCCCTAGGGTCTCGAGCGTTCTTTGCCTGCTCTCCACCTGAGAGCAGTCGGCCGCGGGCTATTTTCACCCCGCTGGCTGCTTAAAATGGCAGTCCGGTCAGCTCCGCGAATGGAGCTGCGTTAGACCTCCATAAATCCCAAACCGGAAGTCCCCTGGGGGTATAATTTGGTTTCTCACTGAAACATTTTGCTTAGTTTGCCTTATGTGCACGTTTTTCTATAAAGCAGGTATTTTCTACTTTTGGTACACTATGGCCTGGTTTAAGTTGATCTTACTTGTGTGAGTTAAGAGATTATTTATTATTGTTGTTTTCTAAGTTTATTCACTACATACATCTTACAAAAATTATCAAAGTGATTCACAACTTATTTAGAACAATTATATAAAAATCTTCATAAAAGCACTAAAAACAAAATACCATTCCATCAAAAATCAGAAACACGGCAGCAACAAGAATGAGACAGTAAACATTTAAATCCTTTAGTCTCATTATCCAGCATCTAATGTGCTCTGGAAAAAAATCATCTTCATCTAAGGTGGCATGATATCAGTGAGGGGAACAAATACATTTCCCAAGTTGTGGGAGACAAAAGGCGCGAATTGACAAAAATTCCATTTCAGTTTTGGATTCAAAACCAACTATGTGTCATTATTAGTTTTTTTCTGGGTGGGACATTATAGTTTGTTATAATGACTTTCAGCCCCATTCTTTGCAATGAGGGCTTCCTGGCTCTTTGGGGCAGCTGTTTTTGCACTTAATGGTACCAAAATCACACAGAACACAGTCCTCCCTCTTCAGTTACACTACACACATAAAACAACAACAGACCATGAAGAAGGCAAGTGGCAGTGGGTACACACTTTGGTGGGAAACTGGCTTTCAAAGGGGTAGCAGCTGAAGGGCAGCGGTGACATTAAAAGCAATACTGATTTATGTTCACTTTTTTCTTCTTTTTATAGTTGCAATAAATTACATTTGTGTCCTGCTGTTGCCTGTTGGTTTCATGTTTCCTTCCCAGAGAAGTGTCTTTAGAATTGTAGCCTATGATTGAAGTCTTCCAGGCTTTTATTAAGTTTGATTGATTGAACAGACCACTTCTGCACAGGCACACCCTGACTTTTCTTTACAGAAACAATCCAAGTGTCTTGAAAGGAGTGGGGCAGACAGACCAATGCCTGGGTAGTGCCACAAAACAAACCAAGATGCACTCCTCCTCATATTATTTAATAGTGCTTACTACCAAGAAAGCAGCTTTCGAACTGCAACCTTTGATTTAAGACTGCACATTCCAAAGCTGATTGGCAGGGAGGGGTTTCCCCTTGTAAGGATCTGATTGGCGGGGAGACAATCCCATTTCCCTGATAGTGATAGGAGGGAGGAGATGTACTCATGCGCATTGTGCTCATTCTGCCTTCCCACCAACAGAGTTTATTAATAACATAAGGGTTCTCTCCCATTGGGATCTGAATGATGATGCCATTAAGGAAAACAAGATGTTGCCCTACAGGGTGAGCCCAGTGCCTGCCTGCTGCTGCTGCAAAGTACAAACAAAAACAAAACACACAAACTTTTGGTGGAAGGGACTCATAATTTAGTTTCCTGGATTTGGTTCAGTGTTCCAGAAGCTGCTTTTATGAAACAAAACTGTGATTTCCAGGTATATTTCCAGTTTGTTTGTTTCATTTTTGACACCCTCTATGAGTGACTACCAAGAAGCGCCAGTTCCTGGTAGACACCAATCTTCCACTGAAAGGGTACTTGAGCCAGGCCTTGTTGGCATATATTAAGAATTGGAAAGATTCATGCTGAACCAGTGTAACCATTCCTGGATCTAACTTGTACCCAAGCATCTCGGAGCTTTAAAAATAAAAAAAACATCACTTTTAATTGTGTAGTTTTCAGAGTACATGTGTGATTTATCTCCTTTTGTACTGACAGCAAGCAAACCACATTGTGTTGGTACAATTAATGTTTCCAGATAGATAGGCCCCTGTGTTCTTTTGCTACAAAAAAGAATGCAGCTGGTGGATTGCTTTACATTGGTAAAAGATTCCTTTAGTCCAAGTTCCTGAGCATCCAGAACCAAAGCTCAGTCTGAGAAAAGCCCTAAACTGCAAACCTGATCTTACACAGAAATCCTATTTGTGATAAGCTTGCTGGGTGACCTTGGGCAAGTCACATACTCTCAGCCTATCCTATCTCAAAGGATTATTGTGATGATGAAACAGAGGAGGAAAAAAGAATGTAAGCTGCTTTGGGTCCTCATTGGGAAGAAAAGAGAGTATAGATGAAATAAATAAATTTGCAGATGCCTTTTTCATTGCCCTAGATGGCCCTCTTGTGCATTTTTTTATTCTCATGAGGGATTACATATGGCTATTAGGTAATCCCTCATGAGAATCAAGGAAATTATAGTAGAGTATGAAGCCTCAAGGACCTGGCACCTTGATGATGATTTGATCACCTAGCACCAGTGCCGAGTGTCATCTAAGAACCAAGGATTCATGTCAATGGGTAAGAATATTCCAGATGGCTATAAATGAGAATTTTTTTTTCATAATCAGTAATGTATTTAACCATTTATTTATTCATTGCTTACTGAGATCCAAGGAGGATTTCATAGTGCAAGCAAAATACAATATAATCAATATTTAGAACATTCACTGAGCAAGTACAATAATAAACAACAATTAGGACTTTCTGTGAACAGATACAATTGGATGCAGTAGGATAAAATGTGCAAATAAGCATGAAGTCAAGCATAGAGGTGAAATCTTCTGAAACAACACATTACTAATTTACATGGCATGTTAAGTAATGTGAAAACTCCCTAGTGGCGCATATCTGCATGAGCAGATGGTAGCCAATAAAATAGCATATAGTCCCTGTCCTACCAAAGCATCTCTCTAACCTATTTCTTCTGACCTATAATCTGGGTAGAAAGGCCTCCTGAATGATTCAGTTTTGCATAGTTTGTGGAAATCAAGGAGAGTAGGAGCTTTCCTAATCTCCTGAGGCAGGACATTCCATAAGGCGGGGGCCACCACAAAGAAAGCACATGTGCAGGCAAGCTGTTGATTTTGCCCAGCTGCAAAGTAATATCTGCAGAAGGGCCTGTTCAGGTGAGTGAAGCTGCTGTGAAGGAACATAGGGGCAGAGGCAGTCACACAAATATGAAGGGCCAAAGCCATGAAGGGCTCTGAACATGATAATCATGACCTTGAATTGAGCCCAGTAACTGACGGGAAGCCAATGAAGTGACTGCAAAATGGAAGTGATATGCATGCTTTGTCTGGTTCCTGAGAATAAACAAGCTGCAGCATTCTTCACACCGGCTGGAGTCTGAGTTGACTTTTAGAGGAGGCCTACATAGAGTGCATTATAGTAGTCTAGTCTTGATGTTACTGTGGCATGAATGAAGGTGGCCAGATTGGTTGTGTCAAGACCATCTTCCAGGCTAATCTGAATTGTGAGAAGGCATTTTTTGCAGCTGCATTTACTTGCTTCTCTAGCAGCAGTGCTGGGTCTAGTATAAATACAAGGCTCTTAATTGATTCAGCCAAGGTCTACTGAACCTCATCAAAGCTTGGAAACACAAAGTCCTTCAAGATCTCTGCTTTTCCAACTAACTTGTCCGGGTTCGATTTCCTTCATGATCTCTGCTTTACCAACAATCTTGTCCAGGTTCAATTTCAATTTGTTTGCTTTCCACTAATTGACAACAGCTGTCAAGCAGTGACTTAGTATCTCTACTGCATCACTAGTGGGTTTGGATAATGAGATCTAGAGCTGAGTATCATCTGCTAATTGACAGCATCTAATTTCATAGTTACAAAAGAGTTCTGCTAAAGAGTTTACATAGAGGTTGAATAACATGGGATATAAAATTGTGTCTTGTGGAACCTCACAAGATAATTCCTACACTGAGGATAGCTGGTCTCCAATAGCAACCTTTTGAGTTCATCCCATAAGGAACCATTTAAATCAGTCCATGGCACAGCCTCTGATACCTAATTTTGACCTAACTACCTCAACAGGATGGCATGGTCTACTATATTGAATGCTGCAGATAGATACAGAAGGAGCAACAATTAAGCATGGCCTTTGTCTACATTCAGGTGTGTCAGGATGTTGTCATCTGGCATCAGGGTGGGGGATGATGCAGCCAAGCTGCTCTTCCAAGGTTGTGCGGCCAGGTTGCTTCTTCAAGATTGTGAAGCTGGCCAGGTGGCCTTGAGCTCTCAGGTGTTCAGGCCCAACCCCTCAAAAGGGGGGGGGACTGGTTAGCTGAAGTATATGTGTTATTAGATTTTGCATGTGCCTTATTCCTAACAATATTAATCTTGACACTAGTTCTTGCAATAATGCTTCAAAAAACAACCAGTGGAGTCTTCTGTAATTCCTTGGCAGGACTCTTACAGTTTGTTAGGAATCTACTTTTTTCCTGCTCCAACTCTGCGTACATGAACCCCAGAGCCTGTTGAATTCTGCTGCCAGAGTGATGGCTGGAAGAGGCGCAGATGCTGGGAATGGGGGACTGCCAGAGGATGAGTTGGGACTGAAAGACCTCACCAAAGAGCGTGGGCCCAATGTAAACGCATTGGAGAGTATGGTTAGACTCTGTACAGGAGCATCCTGACAGCCTATAGACTGCTGAGTCTTGATGGAAAGGACTCCAGTGCAGTGGGCTCCACGTGTAACATCGGCCAGGTGAGAGAGGGATTTGACAGGTCATTGGAGAGCTCAGCGCTACAGACAAAATTCTATTGTGGGAGCGATGTCCAACCTCCTCGTGGGAGAAGAGGAGAATGAGGGAGGGGGAGAGGGAGGGAAAGCTGAGGAGGATGTACATCAACTTCAGGTGGAGATGGATGAGCAGAGAAAGGACATACATACATTCATGACGAATGTGCAGGAGTTGTTACAGGCAGCTCTCCAGCCAGTGCAGCCAAGAGACCTGGAGCAACAGCAGCCTCCCTCCCCCTCCATGGGCAGGAAGCCCCAACACCTCCAGGAAGTACAAGTGGCGGAGTTCTTACATGAGTAGGGAACAACTTTCCCTGATGAAGAAAGCCGGATGAGCTACTTGGGTTCCAGGCTGGGGGGAGAGGTGGCCAAGTGGTATGTAACTCTCTACTCCACCCAGCTCCGGAGCTATGGAGTGCGCTGGGGGTTTTATGTACCTTGCAAGTACATTATGAAGATCCCCTGGAGGGAGAGCGGGTGCGGACGAAGATGAAATGCCTGTGCCAAGGGAAGCAGCCAGTGCGGGAATATGCAGCTGAATTCAGGGTGTGGTGGACAAAGTTCCCGAGTAGGATAAATTAGCGTTCTTTCATGCTGGACTGTATCCAGAATTAGTGGCTAAAGCTATGATCCAAGATGATCCAAGAACCCTGCTAGGATGGATCCAACTGGAGTGTGAAGTTGAAAACGAGGAGCAAGTTTTCAAACTGCTTCGCCTTCAACATCAGGCGGGACAGACTGAGAAAGCTGGAGAAGCCCGTGGGTATGTTTACAAGCCGAGAGGAAGAGAAAGTTTCCGCTTGACAGAAAGGGAGTGGTGGCTAGAACAAGGGCTCTGTTTAATGCGGAGGAGCTGATCACTTTGCAGCTGAATGCCCTAGCAGAAGAAGAACGCCGATGATGCCAAACCTGGTACCCTGGGCCCAGAGCCGGAGAGGGCCAGGCCATTCTACTGGGAGAGGGGAAGCACCACCGGCCAATGAGAAGAAGGCAGTGGAGAAAGCCAGCGTGGAGCTGGGGAATTTGGAAATCTCAGGGAATGAAAGTGGCAACAAGGAAAATAAGGTGACAGAAAACCGAAAAGACCTGCTGTGAAAGGCACCCACCAGCAGGTCTGAGTATCCCAGGGGCCAACACCCACCCTGTCACCCGGTGCACCCGAGGAGAGGAACGCACATCAGAGTTCAAGGCCTCATAGACTCGGGGTGCAGCAGAGATCTGTTATCCCCCACCTTAGCAACAGGTTTGGTGCTGGACCTAGTTAAAATGTCTGAGCCAGTCCAGTCTGAAAAAAATGGATGGCTCCCATATGAAAGGAGACCTGTGTTTTTATGAAACTGAAGTAACCCCTGTGGGGATGGGGAATCATTGGGAAGAAAGACTTTCTGTTGTAAGTCCCACGGCTAATTTCCCAGTGGTGCTGGGAGTCCGGTGGCTCTGTGACCATGGGACCAGGATGTATATGCTTCCCAGCAGAGGGATGCCAAAAGCATGTGTAGAATACAGTGTGGGGGCCACTCTTCCCCCCATACCTGAGCTGGTATGCCTGAGCCAAGAGGAATTGGCTGAAATTCCACTGGAGTACCATGATTTGAAGGAAGTTTTTGAAGAGGAGGAGGCAAATGACCTTCCTCCACGTCACCTCACTGACTGTGCTATAGAGTTGATCCAAGGGCAGAACCTCCCAAAGGGAAAGTTATATACTATGAGTCCCGCAGAGCAGGAAGAACTTATAAAGTTGCTTGACAAAAATCTACAGAGGGGTTGTATTCACCCAACCACCTCCCCCCATGCAGCTCCTGCGCTGTTTTGCAAGAAAAAGGATGGGGGATTGAGGCTATGCATGGATTATCATGGACTAAATGCAATGTCAGTGTCAAACACCAACCCCTTACCCATTATAAGAGACCTGTTGGGAGTGTTTGCCCAAGGAAAAATCTTCACCAAATTGGATTTACGAGATGCCTGTTACCAAGTGAGGATAAAAGAGGGAGATGAATGGAAAACTGCCTTTAATACTCCTCTGGGTCAATATGAGCCTTTTGGGTTACAAGGGGCCCCAGGGGTCTTTATGGCTTTAATCAATGAAGTTTTGCATAAGTACCTGTACCAAGGGGTGGTG
This sequence comes from Eublepharis macularius, assembly GCF_028583425.1. Classification (NCBI taxonomy): domain Eukaryota; kingdom Metazoa; phylum Chordata; class Lepidosauria; order Squamata; family Eublepharidae; genus Eublepharis; species Eublepharis macularius. The sequence goes on from NC_072797.1 coordinate 75,508,500, forward strand.
GTTTTCTTAGATGACATGTTGATCTACAGCCAGGATTATGATTCACACATCCAATTAGTCAGAGAAGTACTTGCCACTCTGCATCAGAATAAGTTGTATGCCAAGTTCTCAAAAAATGTGAATTCCACAAAACAGAGCTCGGTTATTTGGGATACCGAGTGTCCAGCAAAGGGTTAAGTATGGACTCAAGCAAGTCCAAGCTGTTAAAGAGTTGGAGGCACCACAAACTAGACTCCAATTGCAATCATTCCTAGGCTTTGCAAATTTTTACAGACCTTTCATTAAACATTTTGCGACCATTGTTCTGCCTCTCACCAAGCTCTTAAAAACTAAGGGCAAAGAGGCAGTTGCTACAAAGCTTAGTCCTAAATTGAATTGGCGTAAGGAGTGCCAACAAGCCTTCGAGAAACTGAAGGGGCTATTTATTTCTGAGCCAATTTTAAGTCATCTGGATGAGAATAAAAAATTCATTGTCCAAGTGGATGCAAGTGACTGTGCAATGGGTGGTGTCATTCTCCAAGCAGGTTCAGATAGGGAACTACACCCATGTGCATATGTTTCACAAAATTCTATGAGCTGCTCTCCTGCTTTATTTCATGATCCTAGTCCAAATTTCCCAACTATGTTTGAGTCTGCTTTATCGCCTACTTTTGCTTTCTAGTCACCTATGATTATCAGCATATCTTGTTTCAGTGTATGATCAATTTCTTCTTGGACACTTGCGTAAAAGATTTTGATTTCTTTCTCAGAATCTGTAGTTGGAGCATAAACTTGAATGACGGTTATGTTAACAGGCCTTCCCTGAAGTCTGATTGATATTGCTTATTCAGACTGTCATGAGTCAGCCTTGACCTGAGGTCAGTGGAGTCATCAGATGAAGTGCTGCCTGCAGTTCACACCTACACTGACCCAGCTGCAGCTGACCTTGAGTTTGATGAACACCAATTGCTGGCTAATCAATCAGCAGAGCCTTCAGCTGTAACAGACCCATCAGCAGAGCCTTCAGCTGTAACAGACTCAGCTGCAGAAGGCCATTCCTCCCCTCCCTCTTCACCGACACCCTTGCAGCGCCAGCACTGTCAGAGATGGATAGAGCTGCAAGAACGCAGGAGGAGTGCATGACTCATGAGACAGTGGCAACTGACAAATGACCAGGATGAATGAGTGAGGTCAGGATGTCTACCTAATAAGTGGCTGACAGTTTAGCTCATTAAGACTTTGCTATAAAAACAGCTGGAAGGAGCAACAGTTTGTGGAAGCAACTAGTACACTTTATGGCTGCTCCACTGGCTTGGCTAGTGCTCAAATTCTGGAACTTGGACTGGACCGGCCTCTTGGCTTCTCTAGAACTCTGACCCTTGGACTGAACATGACTTGTGGCTTCTCTGGAACTCTGACTCTTGGACTGGACCTGCCTCTTGGCTTCTCTAGAACTCTGACCCTTGGACTGAACCTGACTTGTGGCTTCTTTGGAACTCTGACCCTTGACTGAACCTGACTTGTGGCTTCTCTGGAACTCTGACCCTTGGACTGGACCTGCCTCTTGGCTTCTTTGGAACTCTGACCCTTGGACTGGACCTGACTTGTGGCTTCTCTGGAACTCTGACCCTTGATTTAACCTGACTTGTGGCTTCTCTGGAACTCTGACCCTTGAATTGAACTTGACTTGTGGCTTCTCTGGAACACTGACCCTTGGACTGGACTCTGTTTATTCTTTGTTACCTGGTTGTGACTGGCCCCTGGCCCCTGGGGGACTACACCAGTACACAGACTTTGCATTGTAGCTCTTAACTGCTTGCGCTATGTCTTGCCTCACTATTAAAGCAACACCATTTCTTTTGAGTTTGTCATTTCTGCAGTAAAACACTTTGTGGTTTTCTGATTGAAAATGTCCTAAGTCGATTCACATTAGTTCACTCACACCGAGGACTGCAATGTTTAAATGTTCCATTTCTTGTTTTATGATTTCTACCTTACCTGGTTTCATAGTTCTCACGTACCATGTTCCTGTTATGTGTGTCGCACAGCTTTGGATATTCCTTTGGATATCTATTCATATCCACAACTGGATGCCCTTTCGGCAGTCCCATCATTAAGAACACCACTATTCATACTTGTCCTTGGCTCTTACCTAGTAGCCAATTGAGTGCCATACAACCTGGGGGTCCTGTCTTCTAGCACTTTTCATTTTGCATTGTCTCATCATAGGGTTTTCAAGGTAAGAGATTAGTAGAAGTGGTTTACTATTGCCTTCTTCAGTGCAATAGTAACCAGGGTTAGTTGAAGTGACACTGCTGTTGTCTGTGAAAGATCCTCTGCCAGTGTCACCTTCCTCTACTGTTGCTTCCCAGTAGCTCACCTTCAAGAATTCCTCCAGACCTATCACCATTGAAACATTCAATTCTGCTGATGCGTAGTTTTCTTAGAATTCAGATTTTTCTGCTAAACTTGGGATTTTTCTTGGGCTTGTGGAAATACCTGTTTTGTAGGTTCATGGCTTCAGTCTCCAGATTTAAGTATTCACAGTTCTGGCCATGTTGAGAATGAGATACATTGATGTGGACAACATACTCCTAAGATTATTTTTTTAAAAAATATAATTTTACTAATATGTTGGACATTTAGATATCTCAAACATTTTGTCCTTAGGAATCCTGCCTACTAATTTTCTACCACTTATAAAAATAACAAGACTTTAGAAATCATGTCAGCATTTTATTGTATTTGATTCTTATAAGTAGGCTTTTCTATAGTTTTTTCCATGTTTGTCAAGCTATGCTATTTTAATTTTAAATATTATGATCAAATATTTCATCATAAAACATGAACAAAGATGTTATTAGTGAGCATGCAGTGAGATGAAGCAACAGCATTTGAGCCTATAGAGGATTTGACTAATCCTTTTTCTTATCTGCTGTTTTCCAGAGTCTGCATATGTTTTAATGCTTTACTGAACACATATTTACCAGTCTAATGCTGACAGAAAAATACTTGTAGTTGTTGGTGGTTATATTTTACTTTCTATCTGGCTATTCTTGTAATTGAAAATATTGACTGACAGGAAATGGATCCTGCATCTTAAAGGTCAGAGTTTCAACTTGCTTGTTGTTACTTGCTCCATACAATCATTTTGGTTGTTAAGATTTTGATCTATTATGAAGGATTCAGAGTTCTTATCAAATATTTTCCAAAATGTTCATTTTCAAGAATGGCATAATAAATATAGTGGATTTTTTTTGTAATGTGGGAGCCCCAGATTCAGTTTACTAATCAGCTATGATGCTTGCCAGGCAATCCTGGAGCAGTTATTATCACTAACTCTTGTCTACATAACATGGCTGTTGGGTAGATAAAAATAAGGGAATTCTCAACTGCCACACTGAATTTCATGGTAGATGGATGAAATACAATAGTGTGCTAAATAAGTAATTGTTTTTAGTTGCACTCTAAGACTGTTTAAAACTTCAAAAGTATGACAAATTAATTTCCTTCATTTGTATCTACCTGAAAGTTACTACAATTTACCACTATAAATATAGCTCACCTTTTTTGTAGTGCTTGAAAAGTATTTATGCATCCCAAATTATGGAGTGATTACAGATAATCTTTGTAGCTACTTTAATCTTCTTGATACACCAGAAAGTAATCGAAATTGTTCATCATGTTGTTGTCTATGCTACGGTTAAAATATTTATTTTATTTATCATATCCCCTTCCCTGTCAACTCTTTTTAGATTGAATTTCCCAGTATTTTAAAGTATAAATTAAATAGGTCCTTCACTGTGCAGGATCATCTATCGTGTGCAGTATTTCTGAAACTACAGCAAATAAGAATATACTAAAACTCCACAAACTATAGCAAAAGCTATGAAAAAATGGAAAAGAAAAACATTTTAACACAGAGTTACTGGAATGGAAGGTAAAAAGGACTCTGCAGGAGGAAATAAATAACAGTGCAGCTTTGATTCAAGCTGTTGCCTCTAAAACGGACAGTTTAACTTAAACTCTGTGTTGCTTATGAGATGGAATGAATGAATCCAGATAGGCAAAGCTCTAAAAGCTTCCAGCAGTGAAGCCTGAATGTAGGAGGTAATTGCCATGTTAGAGAAAGATAAAATGAGATAATATGTAAGGAAACATTTCTTCAATAGAAAGGTGGCAAAGCAATACACTGGAGGTCTAACAGGAGTATCTTATCCATGAATCTATTAGCTGAGTATTCTGCTGTCACAAGGAGTAGCATAATACATTTTTTAAAGTTAGTGAGAAAAGCTTGGTAACTGCATTTTGCCAGAAAGAAAAGCAATAGGATTGGCTGTATGAACTGTGGAAGGGACATTCATGCCATTAATGCCACAGGTTCAGTTTGTCCAGGGCCTACATCAAAGAAAATGGGAAATGAGATATTACTAATGGGGGTTAAAGGGTCTCAGCCAATTAGGGGAAGGCAAAACAAAGCTATTTGCTTAACTTCACCTTCTTCCCAGTAGGCATTTTGCCATGGCGACTGACTTACCCTCCCTCTCAAGGTATAGCATGGGATGAGCTGGTCGCCATTATGGGGCCAAAGAGGAATTTTGGGGGGATGTTCATCCAATTGGCAATAGTATAGCCCTTTTTTTGCCTGCTCCATTCTGCCTCTGGATTGGGAGTCATTTCAAATAGGCCTGATTGACATACTGGTTAGGCCACAAATAGTTGACAGGAATAGGGTGGGTTCTCAGGATAGGTAACGTTAATCAGCAAACACCCTGAAACATCATGGTGATTGGTGGGGGGAGGGTGTTCAGAACAGACCATCATATGCTGTGCAGCTTGTTGTTGCTGTGAAGGACCACCCTGGGGGCTGAGCAGCATGTCTCAAACATGGTAAGTGCCTTGCAGCCCATTAGGGGAGGCAAATGAAGCTGGGCATCTCTTGGCACAGAATGGTTGTGCAGGCTGGGATAAACAAGGCCCGCAATAATCGCAGGCCGAGTTTGGAGCCAGGGTGGACCTGTTTAGTGGGTGTCACAAATCAATAGCCTAGAGAGGGAAACCTCATAATTACCAGTGAAACCAAGAGAGCAACAATTCAAGGAGGCAAAACCAGAAAACATATGTCAATTTCACTATAATTATTCGGAGATTATGTATAGGTTATAACATACAAGCTTTCTTAGTAAGTCACAATGGAAGGTCTGTTTAAAGTCTCTAGTAATTAATTTTCTTATTTATGGGTTGTCTTGGCGTAGATGTCCGAAATTTCCTCAGTGTTTTTTGGCAAAGCCGCTTGTAGGTTCCTGCTTCACAGTAGTTGGATTGGCTTCAGCGGTCTTAAAGATAGTTGTCTACAAGCCTGCCGGCTAAATACATTTATCTCGTTTTGAAGAAATCTTCATCCAGCCAAAGTTTCCACAATTAATAACAGTTCCGAGGAAACACCGAGGAAATTTCGAACGTCTACTCCAAGATAACCCATAAATAAGAAAATTAATTACTAGAGACTTTAAATGGACCTTCCATTGTGAATTTCTGGTGTTATTTAAATTAGTAATGTTGACAGATCAAAGAGTCTCTTGTTTTAATATTAATAAAGCCCAATATTTTTGATATGCACCACAATGATATTTTTAAATAACTTTTACAGCTTCTTTCTGGTTTTGAAATATAATTAAAGAAGCAGACAATGACAATCCACATTCTATGACACCCCAGTGTGACAATCTACCCTCAAAGTCTGCCTCTTCTCCAGGGCTCTGAACCAATCCTTGTGATTATGGCCTCAGGCAAATCCAAGTGATTGTCAGCCAATCAGAGCACATGGAATTACTCTGTATGGGAGAGGGTGAGCTGTCAGGCTACGGATGACAGGATATGGTAGACAGGTCCTTGTACCATTGCAACAAGAAGTCCAAGCTCTTGGTTAAATGGTTTTATTCAGAAATCCAATCATTTCCATATATATGTCCATAGAATTACTCAGAGGCAAGAAAGCATCTAAGCAGTACACGTTTCCTTGATAGGAATAGAGAAGAGGAAAGTACAACTCTAAATACCCACTCATTTCCCCCCTCCCAGCTAGACCACAGGTTTGTGCAGAAAAGGATCTGGGAATGCATGAAAGTACTGGAACATTTCAGACAGTACAAGGTCACTTTTGTGAGCTTCAAAGAAAAGAGATAACACAGCTGTGTTCTCAGGCTGTTAGAGAAATGAAAGTGTTGGTTAGAGCAATTGCAAAATGAAATCAAGGTACAGCATTAGCAATGGTTCAACACATAGAACAATGTTATGGATGCAGGGGTACAGACATGACATTTCTGCCTCCCTAAAAATTGATCTCCCCCTTCAGGGGCCAGGTTTGTTAGGATAACGTTTGTGGAATTTTGAAATTAGTCTTGGAGCATTTACATGAGATTGCTACCCATTCCCTGAAAGATTCATCAAAGTCCTTCCACCTGATTAAATAAAAAAGTTTGTGATGTTTGATTTTAGAGTCCAGAATTTCTTCTACTTCATAGTGGATCTGGCCATCCACTAGTGTTGGATGAGGAGCTCCTTTTTCTGGATACCATTCATCTGATGGAGGAGTTTTTTTCAAAAGGCTGAAGAGAAACGTTGGGTGGATTTGTTTTAAATTCTTTGGAAGTTCTATTTTGACAGTTACATCATTTATTACTCTTTTTACAGGAAAAGATCCTATGTATTTTAACCCTAGTTTTTTACTGGGTTGTTCTCCCTTAATGTTTTTGGTGGAAATGTACACAAAATCTCCTGGTTGCAGTTTCCCTTGTTCAGAACGTTTCCTGTCAGCAAATTTTTATAGTCCTCTTTAGCTTTCTTTAAAGTCTCTTGTATCACTTCCCATTGGGAAGTTGATCCACCATTCCCCCAAATCTCCAGGTTTTTTAGAATCAGGGGTTGTAGCAAAAGTCACAGCGTTCCCCTCATATCCTTGGGCTATCTTGAAAGGAGAAACTCCTGTAGAGCTGTGAATCGAATTGTTGTATGCATATTCAGCAAAATAAATGAAATCGATCCAGTTATCTTGTTGTTAGTTAATGTAGCATCTTTAAAATTGCTCTAACACCTGATTTGTGCATTTGGTTTGTCTGTCGGTCTGAGGATGATGAGTGGAGCTTAAACCTTGTTCAATCCCAGCAACGTTGAGAAGCTACCGCCAGAAGTTGGCAATGAACTGTACCCCTTGATCCAAAAACACCTTCGTAGGAAATGAATGCAATTTGACCACATGAAACATGAGCTAATTTTTTTAGCTGTGGGGATAGTAGTACATGGAATGAAATGGGCTTGCTTAGAAAATAAGTCCACAACCACTAAAATGACCGTATATGCTTTTGAGGAGGGAAGGTCAGTGATAAAGTCCATTGATATTATGCCCCATGGTCTAGGAGGGGTTTCTAAAAGTTGCAATAGTCCAGGGGGTTTTCCCCTCCTAGTTTTCCCCATTATACATACTGGACAGGAAGATACATATTGAGAGAGATCCTTTCTCATATTTGGCCACCAAAATTGCCTTTGTACTAAATGAAGGGTCTTCAGACACCCAAAATGACCGTCAAGTTTTGAATCATGACGTTGTAAGATTTCCTTTCTTAAACTGACTGGGATGTAGAGTTTATTCCTCCTGTACCAGTGGCCATATTCCTCTTACTTTAGCTCGGCTTTGGGCATGTTTCCCCCTTCCTTTTCAGTTTCCACCTTTACTCTCTCTCCCCATACTGAGAGATCAGGTTTCTGTCATGTCTGAGCCCCATCCATGCCAATTTTGTTTCTGTTCTGCTGAACACAGTGTATCTAGCTATTCTTTCTCAGGCTTTCTCAGGTGGTTATCTGTTGAACTGTAACAGCTTCCAGTGTTTATGACTTTGTGCTCATTCCCAGACAGTGCTGTGTCTTGCCTCCTAGTAACTCATCGTGATAGCACAAATATGTGAAATGTTCTCACACAAAAAAAGCGCCAAGGTATTGTTTACAGTTGGGAGGGGGGAGAAAGGAGTAGACCAGAAGGGTAAAAGAGAAGTCTCTCTCACATGATGTCATTCCTGTCAACTTCTACTCACGCTGCTTAGATGCCTGTCATGCTTCTAAGGAGCCCTATGGACCTGCATATGATATGATTTGATTTCTGAATAAAATCCATTTGACTAAGTACTTGAGTCTTGCTGCAAATGGGCCAGAGATCTATCTGCTGTATCCAGTCTTCTCATCTATAGCCTGACAGTTTCGTGCTGCTTTGTGTTTTTGCTATTTGGCTGCGTGTCGTCACCACTCCTCCTAATTGGGCTGGTGAGAAGACTGTATCAATTACCTCCTCATTCTGGCTGTCATGTTGCGGCATGTGCAAAAGGGCATCCACCAGGAAATTTGATTGGCCATGGAGGTACTTCGACGTGAAGTTGAATTTAGAGAAGAATTCCGCCCACCTTAACTGTTTAGTGTTGAGTCTACTGGGGGTGCGTAGTGCTTCTAAGTTTTTGTGATCAGTCCATACTTCAAAAGGCACTTTAGCCCCTTCTAGCCAATATCGCCAGGTGGTAAGTGCCAATTTCACTGCAAAAAATTCTTTTCCCCAATTGCGTTCAGTTTTAGAGAACTTTTTAGAAATGTATGCGCAGGGATGCAGTTCCCCCTCATCATTGGGTTGTAGGAGCACCCCCCCCCACCACCACCACCAATGGCTACGTCACTGGCATCAACTTGGACCACAAATTTTCAGTTCTCATCAGGGTGCTATAGAACTGGATCAGAAATAAACAGCTTTTTTAGGTTTTCAAAAGCCTCCTGGCATTCACTGGTCCAGTTCAACTTGGCACTGGGCTTTTCCTCTTGCAGTCCCTTCCCCTTCATTTTTAACAAGTCCGTTATGGGGAGGGAAATTTGAGCAAAGTTTTTTATGAAGGGTCGGTAAAAGTTAGCAAACCCTAGGAATGACTGCAATTGCCTTCTTGTTTTGGGGGCCTCACACCCCATTACAGCTTGGATTTTTGCTGGGTCCATTTTCAGTCCTTGGTGAGAGACTCGGTACCCCAAAAAATCCAGCACTTCTTTATGAAATTCACATTTAGACAATTTTACTGGCAGTTTATGTTTCTTTAAAGTGGTCAGCACCTTTCTGACTAATTCCACATGGGATTCTTTATCAGCAGTATAAATCAACACGTCATCTAGATAAACAACTACACCTTTGTACAGGTATTCATGCAACACTTCATTGATTAAGTTCATGTACACTCCCGGTGCTCCCTGTAGGCCAAAAGGCATTACGAGGTATTCAAATTGTCCCAAAGGGGTGTTGAATGCGTTTTCCCATTCATCCCCCTCTCTTATCCTTACTCGGAAATAAGCATCTTTTAAGTCCAGTTGCGAAAAGATTTTGCCTTGGGCCACCATGCTGAGCAAGTCTCTAATTAAGGGGAAGGGGTATGCATTTGACATGGATACAGCATTTATTCCCCAATAGTCCGTACATAATCTCTGGCCCCCATCTTTCTTTTTGCAGAACAATACAGGTGCAGCATGGGGGGAACTGGCCAGGTGGATGAATCTTCACTCTAAGTTTTTGTCAATAAAACTTCTCAGTTCCTTTCTTTCAGCTGGGCTCATAAGAGTACAATTTTCCCTTAGGCAACTTTTCCCCTGGAATGAGTTCAATAGCATAGTCCGTGCCTCTATGAGGGGGAAGCTCATCAGCTTCTTTTTCATTAAACACTTGTATTAAATCTTGATATTCGGAGGGAATTGCTTTCTGTTCCTCCACAGTCAATAACACAGTCTGTAATGGGGAAGGTGCCTCCCTGCCCCATACTTTAGTCCATGCACGTTTTGCACAACAATCTCCATTAAAGACCACCATCCCAGTAGACCATTTGATGTATGGGTCATGGTCCCATAACCAGCGACTTCCCAGTACCAAGGGATATTTATCCACACTGCTGACTATATATGTTCATTTTCCCAATGATCTCCCATGCCTGTAGGAGTAGGTTCAATTTTGTAGGGTGCCGGATGCATGTTAGACCCGTCCATTTGATCAAATACTATGGGGTCTTTGAGTTCTATCAATTCCAAGTCTAATCCGTTAACCAAGGCTGGCGATATTAAGTCTTGGGACCATCCAGAATCTATTAATGCTTACACCCGCACATGAGTTCCATTTTTTGGATTCAATAACGTCACAGGCATAAACAGTACGGCCCCTCTATCTCTCAGCTTTGGTGGTGGTGTTTCTTTAGTGACCTGCCATTGGGACCTTTTAACAGCAGGTCTGTCTTGTTTCCTGCCAGCAGAATAAAATCCTCCTCTGCTTCTTTTTGTGCGGGTTCCTTTTTATTTTCGGAACTCTTATCGGCATCCAAGCCAGTTTCTGGCCTCCCATGCTTCAGAGCTAGTTTTTGACCCAGCAGTTTGTGGTGGGCTGTGGGTTTGGGTGCATTTTGGTATTCTCCCCCCTGCACCGGCCGTATGGGGCATTGGTCTGCAAAATGTCCAGCACCCCCACATTGTAGACATAGTCCTTGTCTCCATCATACTTCTCTCTCGGTTGGAAAGAGGGGGTTCTCAGTCCCCTCAGGGCACGTCCCCTGCCTGCGGTGGTTGGTCTTCTCGACCCAGCATGTTGTTGCATTCTTACAAGTTTTACTACTTGGGTTCTATTTTCAATCTCACACGCTAGTTGGATCCAACCCAACAAAGTCTGTGGATCATTTTGCATTAATGCTTTATCTAGCAAGTCAGCATTCAGTCCATTTTGGAAGAGTTCGATTTTCACTCCTTCATTGTAGCCCTGTGCTTTGGTTGCTAATTGCCTGAATTTGGCAGCATATTCTCTTACGGGTCTGGACCTCTGTCTTATGGTTCTGAGCTTTGTTTGAGCCCTTTCCCCCTCTAATGGGTCTTCAAATTGGGCTCTTAGTGCATATATAAAGGCATTTAAGTCATACAGCTCAGGTGCTGCCATGTTATGAAAAGTTACATACCACTTGGCTTCTGGGCCCCCTAGTCAGGATCCTATATGGTTTACTCGACTGTGTTCCGTAGGAAATAAATGCCCCCAATCTTGGGAAAGCTCCATAGCTTGTATTATCAAAAATCCCAAGTTTTTGGGGTTTCCATCAAACTTGGCCTCCAATTTGAACCAACACTGAGGCAGTCCCGCTCCAGGAGCTCCTGGATGCCCTGCTTGCTGCTGAATTGGGGCAGCTCTGGGGGGTGGCTGAATGTGTCCCTGTGCCATGAGTGGTATTCAGTGGGCTCCATTTGCTCCGTACACAATTGGAACAGGTTGAGGTGCCCCTACATACTGTTGGTGAATAGCTTGTGCTTGACTTCCTGGAGCTCTTTGAGGGGGGTATACTATGGGACCCCCAGTTGCAAGTTATCCATTTGTCCTCCTGCCCCCATTTGGGTGACGATAGGGGTTCCTTGTGGTTGGCTGGTTTGGGGCACCCTCATCCCAGTGGCAGCAACCCATGCCCCTGTGCTTGCTGTAGCAAGCTGAATTCTCATAGACTGAGCTCCCCCAAAATGGATGCATTCCCACTCCCCAGGAGGGTATGTTAGAGGTAAACACTACGGTGGGAGGCAGGACGTATCCCCCTGTTTCTGTAATTATTGGAAATTGTGCAGTCGGGAGAATCCCTTGAGCTCCGATAAATTCTTCAGGAATTATTAAAACTGGTTTTCCCTTTTCCGAAGATGTTGCTACCACCGCATTTGGTTCTTCGCCAATCTCTGGAGCACTCTGGAGCAGGTGTTGTAAAATCAGTCCCACAGGCAGGCTCATCAATTTGTTGATTAGCTGAGCATTTTGTCCCAACTCCTCTCTCATCAATGCTGCTTGGGTTTCAACAGTTTGGTAACTGTTTTCCCCTTCTCCTGGTTGCAGTGTCTAGCTCCCAAACAGGTCTGATGGCCCAGCCACATTCCAGTCCAGGGTGTAGATACCATCTTTACTTATGTAATGCTCAGAACTCTGCCAGTTGCCAGGGGGTAATCCAAGGTCCCCCTGTATTTGTACATTCCCCAACACTGATTGTGTTGTCACCTCCTGGGGCGCAGGTAGCTGTGGTGTCTGGCCCCAATCTTGGTTGCTTAGCCCAGCTGCAGTGCCTGCTTCCCACCTATTTAGTGGGTCAATTGTGAATCCACAGTGCTCTGCAGTCTTATCAGAGGGTAATCTAGGGTCCCCAGTTATTTGTAAATCCACTGGGACTAGGGTACTTTGGGCATCCACTGCGCCTCTCATTCAGCCCCTAGTAAGTCCTGTTAATGCCAACAGGTCATATCTCATCACCTGAAGCTGTTAACTGAGATAATCCAAACAATCCCCTCCTCTCAACTCCATCTCATCTTTTGGCTCTGGTGAGTCTCGGGCAAGGAATAAGTTCCCTTGGCAAATGTTTTTCCATCACTGGTGATCCCTTTGTGACTCAAGGCCTCTTCCAGGAGGGAGATCCAGAGAGGGCTCCAAACCCCACAGCAAATAACTCTCCCTTTGCAAAGGGAGGCTTACATAATGTCCCAGCTCATCATCCCACCATAGATCTAGTCCATTTGTGGCTATGTTAGCTACATCTTTCTTGGAAGTGGGTTGTGACATTCCTAACAAAGAGTCCCCCATGGGCACGATCCCCAGTTCGTTCTCTGGGATGGAGGTCAGCTGCAGTTCCATTGAGATGTTAGGTACTACTGTCTCACTCTGGCAGTGACCAAACAGTGCTCCGCTCCGCCTCTCTTTCTCCTCCCGGTTCTGGGGTGCCCATTGTCTGGGAGTTGGTAAAGTTGTCCATGTAAGATGGGTGACCCCTCTCCTGGGGATCACCCCCAGCTCCATAGGAGGCCTTCCAGCATCTGCATCTGATCCCAGATGCAGGACAGGGTGGGAAGTAGGGTCTTCTGGCTCTATTAATCCCAGATCTGGCTCTGACAACATGAAGCCGGTAGCCATTCTCCAAGGTTACAGGTGCAGAAGAAAATAAAGGATTCCTATCAAAATGTCAGGCTATGGATGACAGGATATGGTAGACAGGTCCCTGTACCATTGCAGCAAGAAGTCCAAGCTCTTGGTTAAATGGTTTTATTCAGAAATCCAATCATTTCCATATACAGGGCTTTTTTTCAGCTGGAACGCAGTGGAACGGAGTTCTGGAACCTCTTGAAAATGGTCACATGGCTGGTGGCCCCACCCCCTGATCTCCAGACAGAGGGGAGTTTAGAGTGCCCTCCGTGCCATAGCACGGAGATCAGGGGGCAGGGCCACCAGCCATGTGACCATTTTCTCCGAGGGCAACCCACTGAGTTCCACCACCTCTTTTCCCAGAAAAAAATCCCTGTCCATATATATGTCCATAGAATTACTCAGGCAAGAAAGCATCTAAGCAGTACATGTTTTCTTGATACGAACAGAGACTTGAGGAAAGTACAACTCTAAACACCCACTTATTTCCCCCTCCCAGCTGGACCACAGGTTTGTGCAGGAAAGGATCTGGGAATGCATGAAAGTAAACTGTAACATTTCAGACAGTACAAGGTTACTTCTGTGAGCATCAAAGAAAAGAGATAACACAGCTGTGTTCTCAGGCTGTTAGAGAAACGAAAGTGTTGGTTAGAGTATTTGCAAAATGAAATCAAGGTACAACATTAGCAATGGTTCAACACATAGAACAATGGCATGTATGTAGGGGTACAGATTGCAAGCCTCAGTTTTAAAGCAGGGGAGGAAAATTTTCTTAGATAGGAGCTTGAAGGCTGTGGTTAAGAACGGCAGATTAGCCAGGATTTTTAATCATGTTTTTTGGGTAGCATGGGCAGGCTTAACAGAGTAGGTGATAAATAAGCTCCCTGGTAAAGCCAGAAACATCAAATCTGTCTGGGCAGTTTCTTTTTTTTTTTTTTTGAAAATTTTTTATTGGGTTAGAATCCATTATTTTTACATTTACATTCAATTTTCCCCAATTTTTTTCATCTCTAACCCCCTCCCTTTCCCCCCCTTTTGTTGACTTCCAACAGCTTTCCGACCCTTTGTCCCCTTTCCCTTACTTCTATTAGATTCCTCTATCTAAAACAAATATATATTCTCCATTAATCTAAGCAGTACATCCTTAACTATTTTTAACATTGTATGCCCAAACTGTAAGTCTTTGTTTCCATCTTAGATAAACAGTTTATCCCATTTTTCAATTTCAAATATTTCTATATATCATAAACCATGTAAATCATACATTCATTTAAATCAAACAATTTGACTTATTCTCTATATATTACTCATTCTATCTTTTTGTAATAATTCTATATATCTCTCATCACGTAGTCAATCAATTTGACTCATCTGTATCTTCAGACATTCAGTTTGGTACATTTTACAAAACTTACCAAAAAAAGAAAATATTGTTAGTTAATCAATCCTTATATTTAATCCTTATAGTTAATTATTTTCTATCTATATTCTGTTTGTTAACCTATATATATCTATATATATGTCAATCTATTAGTCTAACTGCTTATTAATTCACATTTATCTCTTCTCCCCCCGGTAAAGTCTCCCCCCTCTACTTCAGTACTTCAGTAGTTCTCAAACTGCCACAGTTTTCCTCCCACCTCCCATTTCTTCTCCAGGTATTGTTTCAGCTTCTCCCAGTCTGTGTTGAACTGCCCTGAGTCCAGATCTCTCAGTTTTCTTGTCATCTTGTCCATCTCTGCCATATACAGCAATTTGTAAATCCAATCTTCAATAGTTGGCACTTCTTGTACTTTCCATTTTTGCGCATACAAAAGTCTAGCTGCTGCTGTCATATAAAATATCAACGTCCTGTGTTGGGCTGGAATTCCCTCCATTCCCAAGTTCAGTAGCAGGAGTTCTGGGTTCTTATTAATTTGAAATTGTAAAATTTCACTCATTTCTCTTATTATTTCCCCCCAGTACTGCCTGGCTACCTCACACGACCACCACATATGATAGAGGGAGCCCTCATGCTTCTTACATTTCCAGCATTTATTAGAAGTATTCAAATTCCCTAGCGCAATCTTCTTTGGTGTCATGTACCAACGATAGATCATTTTGTAAATGTTCTCTTTGATATTAGTACATGTCGTTGTCTTCATTGTAGTTTTCCACAAGTATTCCCATGCCTCCATTGTTATTTCTTTATTAAAATTTATAGCCCATTTCACCATTTGTGTTTTAACTGTCTCATCCTCGGTATACCATTTCAACAGTACTTGGTATACCTTGGATATTCTTTTCTTATCTTCTTTAAGAAGGGTCTGCTCTAGTTCCGAATTCTCTATTCGTATACCTCCCTTTACAGAGTCCGAATTATATAAGTCTCTGATCTGTCTATACTGGAACCAGTCGTAGTTAGGTGATAGTTCCTCTTGCTTCTTTATTCTAAGTTTGGATGCTTCAGTTTTAGTTATTTCTTTGTACGTTAAACATTGTTGTTCATTATCAACAGCTCTCGGGTCTATCACCTCATACGGAACCACCCACAAGGGAGTTCCTTCTTGTAGATAAATTCTGTACTTCTTCCAGATTATGTATAGACTTCTCCGTACAAAATGATGTAGGAACATCGAGTTGACCTTTACTTTGTCATGCCATAGATATGCATGCCATCCAAATATTTTTTTATATCCCTCTAGGGCTAGTAATTTCTTGTTCTTTAATGTCATCCATTCTTTCAACCAAACTAGGCAGATTGCATCATGATAAAGTCTCAGATTGGGCAGTTGCATTCCGCCTCTTTCCTTTGCATCTTGTAAAACTTTCACTTTCACTCGAGGCTTCTTGCCTGCCCAAACAAAATCTGATATTTTCCTCTGCCATTTTTCAAATTGTTTAGAGTCTCTGATGATTGGTATTGTCTGTAGCAAAAACATTACTCTTGGTAACACATTCATCTTAACTGCTGCAATCCTGCCCAACCATGACAAATGCAGTCTGTTCCATTTAATCAAGTCTCTCTCTATCTGAATCCATAGTTTTTCATAATTGTTTTTGAATAAATCTATGTTCTTTGCAGTTAATTCGACTCCCAAATATTTCACTTTGCTTGTTACTTCACAGTCCGTTGTTTCCGTTAATAATTGTTGTTTCTACTTAGTCATATTTTTACATAATATCTTTGACTTCTTTTTGTTGATATAAAAACCTGCCAAGTCTCCAAACTCCTTGATCTTATCTATCACTCTTGGCATGTTCTCCAATGGGTCCTCTACAATTAACATTATATCATCCGCAAATGCTCTGACCTTATATGAATAGTCCTTTATTTTTATTCCACGAATTTCCTCATCTTGACGTATTTGTATCATCAGAATCTCCAATACTAAAATGAACAACAGTGGAGACAACGGGCAACCTTGTCTTGTTCCTTTGCTTATAGTCAATTTCTTGGTCAATTCATCATTTACCACAATTGCTGCAGTCTGGTCTCTATAAATTTCCTTAATTGCTCTGATGAATCTTTCTCCTAATTGTAGCTTTTCCATAGTGGCAAACATAAAGTCCCAGTTTAAATTGTCAAACGCTTTTTCAGCGTCTACAAAGAAGAAACCAACCTCTTTGTCGCAACGCTTGTCATAATATTCAATAGCATTGATCACTGTCCTTAAATTGTCTCTTATTTGTCTGTCTGGCAAAAAGCCTGCTTGTTCCTCCTCTATAACTTCCGAGAGCCACCCCTTCAATCTCTCCGCCAATATCTTCGCAAAAATTTTATAGTCATTATTAAGTAGCGATATAGGTCTATAATTTTTCACGTTAGTCAGGTCTTGGCCCTCTTTTGGGATCAATGATATGTTCGCTTCACTCCAAGTGTCTGGAATCCTTTGATCCCTTAAAACTCCATTCATCACCTCTTTTAGGAATGGTGCCAGTTCATTAGCCATTGCCTTATAAAATTTAGCCGTAAGTCCATCTGGCCCTGGCGCCTTTCCTAGATTTGCAGATTGTATTGCCTTACTTATTTCCTCGTCAGTTACTTCACTGTTCAACTTATTTCTCCAAGCTTCCGAGATTTCTGGAAGTTTGGTTTTCTCCAAATATGACGCTATTGATTCTTTATTTACTTCTTTCTTATTATACAGCTTAGCGTAGAATTTATAAAAGGCTCTACTAATGGTAGTCTGCTCCAAATACGTTTTGTTGTCTTCACAAATTTTATTTATTATTTTCTTTTCCCTTTTCTTCTTCAATTGCCATGCCAGGTACTTCCCAGGTTTGTTAGCGCCCTCAAACGCTTTTTGATTCAGTCTTTTAAGATTCCACTCCAATTCTTTATTACTCATTGCTGTTAGCTGTTCTTGAAGTATTTTAATTTCCTGGTATACTTTCTTTTTCCCTGGTCTCTTTTTTAGCTGTATTTCTTTGGCTTTTATTTTCTCCTCAATCTCTTGTCTTTTCTCCTCTTTCTTCTTTCTTGCTCTACCATTTAAGTCCATTAGTATGCCCCTTATAACCGCCTTGTAAGCATCCCAAACTTTATTGGTTGGTACTTCTTTATTCACGTTGTATTGTATAAAAAACTTTGTCTCTCTTCTCAATATTTCCATATTCTCTCTTTCCTGTAACAAGTCCTCGTTTATTCTCCATGCTTTCCTTTTTCTCCTTTTTCCTAGTTTCCACATAATTGGGTTGTGATCTGAGCCTACCATCGGCATTATTTCTACCTCCTTAGTCCATAACGCTAAGTCTTTTGAGGCCCAGATCATATCAATTCTTGATAATGTAGAATGCCTTGCAGAATAAAAAGTAAACTGTCTGCTTTTAGGATATTCTCTCCTCCATACATCTTCAAGAGTCTCTTGTTGAATCAACTCAAAAAAAAGCTTTGGTAATAGTCCTCTTTTCTTTTGTGCCATTGTAGTCTTTTTATCTAGTTCCAAGTCTGTCACTCCATTGAAGTCTCCAGCAAGAATTATCTGGTCATATGCAAAATCGTCTAAATGCTTCCTCAAGTCCTCAAAGAAGCTTTCTTTTGCACCGTTAGGTGCATAAAGTCCGACTACCAACACTCTCTTTAAATTCCAAATACATTCCACTGCTACAAATCTAGCTTCCACATCTCTCATAACAAATTTTGGCTGTAGCTCCTCTTTTATGTACAGCACCACTCCTCTTTTTTTCCTATTAGAGGCCGCTACAAATTCTTTGCCCAGTTTTCCAGATTTTAAATATTTTACATCCTGTTTTCTAATATGGGTCTCTTGCAAACAAACAATGTCACATTTTTGTTTTAGTAGCCAGTGAAAAATGTTTTTTCTCTTGTTCGGTGAGTTTAGTCCATTTACATTCCAAGATAATACTTTACACTCCATACTCATAATCTTGTTGGTAAGTCTTTTTCATTGTCCTTAATAAATCGCTCCATCTCTCGCTCAGATCTGATGCGTTTTTTGGCCCCTCCAAACTCAAAGGACACTCCTTCTGGTAACTCCCATCTGTACCTGATTTTCATGTCCTTCAAAACCTGAATTAGCACTTTGTATTTTTTCTGGTCTAATAACACTGATCTGGGCAGTTCCTTCATTATAATGATCGTCTTGCCATCAATCTCCAATGGATCTTGAAACTGTTTTGTCACAATCCTCTCTTTCATATTTCGTGTTGTAAACTGCACAATCACATCTCTTGGTAGTTTCCTCTGGGTTGCAATTCTCGAATTCACACGGTATGCCACATCTAGGATAGCCACAACTTCCTCCTCCTCCTTCCCCAGGTATTCAGCCAACACCTCAGTCATCTGTTCTTGCGCTGACTTTCCTTCCACTTCTGGCAAACCACGAAAACGTAGCTGCTTCTCCATATGTTTAGTTTCTGCAACTGACATTCTCCCCTTCACCAATCTCATCTCTGTTTGTTGCGTGTCTGCTAAATTCTCCATCGCGTCTTCTACTGTTTTAACTCTCTGCTGCATTCCTTGTAATTCACTTCGTATTGTTTCCATACCTTTTTTCACTTCTGACAGCTCCGATTTTACTGTCTGTGTAACCTCTTTAACCTCTTTAATCAGCTCCAATTTCGTGTCCTTAAGTTCTTTAATCATGTCTAAAAGTTTTTTGTCCAGGTTTTTATCCAGGTTTTCTATTGCCGATTGCCACTCTTTTTTTGACATCGTGGGGCTTGCTTTAGCTCGCTCCCACGAATCCGCTCTCTTCCTTAACTCCGTGGTGTAAAATTTAACGTTTTTCTGTTTTAAATGTCCCGGTCTTCTTGCAAAAATTAAATTTTAAAGAGTCCAAAATGTCGGGTGTCTTTTCTCTATGGTTTCTCTATAATTTTGTAATCCAAGATGGCCTACTTCCTTTTCCGCTGAAGCCGCGACCCTTCCCCTTTCAAAAATGGCGATTCCCTACTTCCTGCCCTCCAGCAAGGGCCGCTTCTCTCCAGCCGCTCTATTGTTATTACGCACTTCCTGTCTCCCGTCTTCCCACAGCAGATCTCGCGATGGTGTCTTTTTCTCACAGCTCCAAAGCCACAGGTATTCAAAACAATAGTCCCATTTCTTTAATAACTTCTTTAAACTTAGTCTCTTTTCAGATACAATTCCTGCCGAGTCTTCCCCTCCTTTTCGCTAGTCTGTTGCAGTTTAAAAATCTACTTTTTTTCCTCTCTGTTTTTATCAATCTGTCCCGTATCAGAAGATAATGATCTTTACCTTCTCTTCACTTTTCTCGGGTTGTAATCGCTGTTTCGATTTTAAGTTCTCCTCTCAGCTTCTTCCCCCAATCGAAGCTTAGGTATGTAGGTCTTATGCCAGCCGAATTGGCCCCAAAACTGCCGCAGAGATTGTAGCCGACCCGTCGCAAGGTGGGACCTCAAGGATCGGGAGGGGACCCGTTGTGTAGAGCCCCCCCTCGTCCGAGATCTAGCTCACCCTAGGGTCTTGAGCGTTCTTTGCCTGCTCCCCGCCTGAGAGCAGTCGGCCGCGGGCTATTTTCACCCCACCGGCCGGTTAAAACGGCAGTCCGGTCAGCTCCGCAGATGGAGCTGCGTTAGACCTCCATGAATCCCAAACCGGAAGTCCCCTGTCTGGGCAGTTTCTGATAGGAAGCAACTGTGAGGCAAAAGGGGAAAGTCTACACCTTTGAGAGAACCTGCATTTTGGCCCAGTAAATCTCCTAACCTAAGTGAAACTTTCTGAGGAAGGAAGCAAGAATTTTCTTTGTAGATATTATTAGACTGGCAACTGAGGAAAAATAAATCTTTGTGATCGAGTTCTTTTAGAAACACTTGAAGATATGTATCTATATTGAAACTATTACACTTATGAACTACTCTGAAACTATTACGCATAGGTACTTATAAATAAATTCAATTTCTGTTAAGCAAAAACATCTGTTTTATCTAGAATAAAGGATCCTCTTTTATTTCACAGCCATCCCAATGTACTGACCATTCTGTTGATCTATCAAATATAACTAAACCTTCCTATACTGTGGATTTAACTGAGAGAGATCGATGGCAAGAGCCTTTGTTGGCAGTGAAAATCATTTGGGAACATTAAGGGAGGCTGCATAATACAGGCCACTTCAGACCCTTATAGTGAGGTGCCATTACAAGTGTTACATACCATGGATCTCATAAAGGAAATAATGCACCACACGAATATATAGAAAAAGAGGGACTAACATTGCAATCCTAAGAGTTACTCCAGTCTAAGCCTATTGAAATCAATGGGCTTAGACTGGAGTAACTCTTTGTAAAATTGCACTGTAAATTCACCTCATAAATACAACTAATACTGCTATAACAAAATCTGAATAAGAGACTTGGAGGGGGGGGACACAGTTTAAACACTACCAACCTGTTATCATAAACTTGATTGCGAGTGGTTGGTGATTTGAAGAAAAAGAGAGGCTAATGCGAGAAAGGGTCCATTCTAGAAAGATTCCAGGCAACTACAGAGGACCCTAAGACATTTCAGTGCAACATAATCTTAAGTATAATAAAGCCTTGATCCTAGAATATAGCTGCCTCAGAGCTTCATCCTAACCATCTGCCTCCCATAACTGCTACCCTCACCTGTATTTACCTTTCTCTACCCTTTCCTCCCATTGTCACCTCATTCTCCCATCTTTCCCCTTTCATACTCAAATTCTCCCATCTTTACACTCAACACTGGTCTCTGCCCCCTTGCCCTTCCTCTACCCTCTTTCTTTAGCACACTGTTTCCACCACCTCCTCTCCCTCTTCACTGCTCTGCTGACTAGCCTATCTTCTCCACACTGTTGTTTGTTTTTACTGCAATGTCATAGAATTTGGATTCCTTTTTTACTCAGACTGAAAATAAATGAAATAAAATTAGTAAGATATATACAGTGAGTTAGATGAGATTGCAATATCATGCTATTTTGTTGTAGTTACAGATGTCATACATTAATGTTCTGTGTACAGAATTTGTTGTTTAATCTAAAGAGCATTTATGCAGGAGAATCCCCACCGAATAAAATTGGATTTACATCTGTGTAACGGGGACAGCTTAGCCAGTTGGTTTGTTAAAAAAGTAAAGACTGTGATCATTTGTGATGGTATATATATATTATGATGGAGTATACTTGCTTTCCTCACAGTCAGCTGTAGGTTCCAGTTGTTTGTACTGGGTTTGCTCTCATTTATCGGGGTTGCTAGGTAAGATGTGTTTTGCGCAAGTACTGACATCAGTTCAATGATTCAGAGCCTTCTAGAACTGCCCTGATTTTTCTTTTGAACTGTTAATATTTTTCTGCAAACCTCAGGGTTTCCCTGGGTTTATAGAAGAATGTTGTCAGTCTATCAATTCACATGGATGCCAGGCTCACAATTAGTTACAATGATTATGATGAGCTACTCAGCAGTTGCAAGGTGATCTATGAATTCAGCAAAAAGCATGATCCAGCTTTTCTTGAACTTTTACATTTTTAACTGTGTTGCATTATGGGGTAGGGGGTTGGCTCACGTTTGAATGCTGAATTGAAAACACTCTAGGGTTGCCAGTCCCCCGCTGGGGCAGGGGATCCCCCCACTCCCCTGCTTACCTGGCCGGTGGGGGAGACATGGGCCTCTTGGGGCAAACAGCAGCTCTGGGATCATGCCCTACATGAAACAATCATGCTGTTTGATTGTTTCTTTTTGCTTTTTGGTACCCAAGATGCAGCAAAACTTGGGGGAAGAGGCCATGCTTCCAGAGTTTTCCCTCAGTTGCTCTTTGCCAGGTTGAATAGTGGCTATCAGCATGGACCAAGGGTGTTAGGATTTGTTTGTATAATGCTTGAAAGGAAGCAACTTAAGTAACGCTATGTTTAAGTTTGTAGTTGTTTAGTTTTTTTTCTTTTTTAGGCTTTACTACTTGCGAGGAGCTGATTTTATGGGAGAGGATACTGTTTTATCTTGTTTTCGAGCTGATTTGACATTGGTAAGCAGAGCTGATTGGTAATGGGGTGGACATGGCGTAAATTCTAAATCATATTTATTGCTTGGCTACAATTTATAGTTAGTAAGATTTTGCAAATTGTTCCTTTGTGTGCACCTGTTATTTTATTGAAAACTGCTCTAGGCACCCTTATAATTGAAGAACAGTATGCAAAGGCAATGAATGAATGAAAGAACGAACCAATGAAAATATGGGTAACACACTACAGTATGCACTCCAGTGGCCAGGGCTCCCTGCAGCATGCTCCCGTAACAGAATTATGAACATGTAGAGGACTGTTGAGTATTTAAAGCAACTACGCATTACCTATCATTTTCATGTTCTTTGTATAAAAAAGTAAACAGTAAACCATACTTCCCTACTTAATAAAGTCAAGAAGCGGAAACTTCTAGATTTAAGAATTTAAAATGCCATAAATAGTACTGGAATGTCTGCTTGAATATGCTCATTATGATCCATTACTATACAAATTTCAAATTCAGAAAAATGACTATTTTTTTTATATATAATAGCTTCTTTGTGAGCCAGCTGTATATGTTGAGTGCAAACATACCTGTTCTCTATTTTTTTATATACACACACACACACACACTCACTCTACCATCTAGTTTTTCATCAAGCGCTTAAAGGGTGAAAGGCAAAAACATCACAAGATTTTCCAAAAGTGCCCAGAGGTGCCTATTTGCCAAAAAAAGTCCCTGATTGGCAATCGAACTCTGATATTCTAATCAGATTGAACTTTTGCATTGTGAATATCTCTCTGAAGATTCCCACAGGGCACAATGCTTAGCATCTTTTCATCTTCCTATGTACGTTCCTCTCTCTGAGCTCATCTAAATGCCATCTTTGCTCATCTAAATGCCATCATTGTATCATACATATGCCAAGAGCAATCAGATTTATTGTTCCTTATTCTCATTTAAATAATTTATTTAGCTGCATTTTGTCTTTCCTCAGAATCTGACAAGGAACTTGGAAATGAATTAGTGTAAAATAAGCTTCTGAGTTGCGCTATGTAGTTGTAGAACAACAACATCCAGTGACTTATTTAACAAATGCTTTGCTAAAGCCATTAATGGTAAATTACCTTCTGGAAGCATCAGGCGGGTTTAACATAACCTGGTATCAGAGGAGAGGCCATAACTCAGTGATAAATCTTTGTATACAGAAGCTCTCAGGGTCAATCTCTGGCATTTCAAGTTTGGATCTGAGACTGCAGGTCTATTGGGACCTTGGGACTGTTGCTGCCAGTTCAAATAAACAATACTAGGCTTGATGGATCAATGATTTGACTCAGAATATATTCATTCAGGTAATCTTACGTCATGTTATTAACAGAAGCAAGAATGGAGCATAATCCTAGCAGCTTGAACTCTGAGGTCAAATTTACACATGGCAATTATGGTATATGGCCACTTGGTTACCCAAAAAGTTTTCTGTTCTGGTAAACGTTTAACTCCAGGAAAACTTAGTTGCATAGTTTGTTCTCACCTGATCATGCATTCTGAAGAGAGAAGAATTATTAAGTGCCCTGGCTTGAGGAAAAGTGAGGAAAATCTTGCTGGCAACAGGCTTGGAGCAGCTGGGTTCCATCTGGACTTAGTTTGTCTTTCTGTTCAGACAACTCTAAAGTTGTACATCCAAAAGCATGATCCCTTCAGTGTAAGCGGAATACTCTTACTCCACTGCCTTGGATGAACCATCTGTTGAATCTCAACAAACACAAGATACATTGTGGGTTTTTTTGTCTATTTGGTGCATGTGTATGCATGCATGCACGCATGCACGCACACACATACAAGTTGGGGCCTGTAACAAAGTATTGCAGATTGTGGAGACCATTGTCTCCACAACTGTCCCAGTCACCCTTCCCTGTTACAGTTGCTCATCCACCCACCTAACCTTCCCTGTTTCTTGACCCTCCCCTTTAAGGCACCCTACCCTGTTATTCTTCCACTAGAAACAAAGCCCGTTGTGGGAAAAAATACAACGGGCTCTAGAAAGGCAAGAACAGACAGGCAGGAATTTCCTCCTCCTCTGTCACTGATTCAGGGCGGTGAAGGAGGGGGTAGGCATTGCCACCTGCTCCACACCTGATCTCAGCAATGTGAAGGGGTGGTGGGCTTTGCTACCTGCTGCACACCTGATACAGGCTGGGTAAAGTGGGACAGGCATTGCCACCTGCTCTGCTCCTGATCCAAGCCAAGTGAAGGGAAAATGGGCATTGCCTTCTGCTCTGAGCCTTATTACAGCTGGGTGAAGGGGGGCAGGCATTGCTCCCTGCTCCAAGCCTGATCCCAGATGGATGAAGTGTTGCCAAGTAGGCCCCCTCTCCTGCTCTAAGGCCCGCCATGGACTGTTACAGTTTCCTGCGTTACTGCTTTACTGCTACACCAAGATTGCCCTGCACGTGTGTGCTCTAATACACGTGTCAGTTTCCTGTCTGCTTGTTGATTACCTTGCTGCTGCAATAGACTGTGTTAGTTTCCTGACACCATGCCTGGATAACTGCACAAAGGACTCTCTTCCTGGGCAGCCCTACCTAGACCTATATCTGGACCTCCCAATGTGTGTTTGGACTTTATTACAAGTGTGCCCCGTGCCTGCATTGCTATCTACCACGGACCATGCATGTTCCCTGCTTTGGACTGTGTTTTACGTGCTGTTCCCCCTGCCTCCATGGGAGCCTGCCTCATCTGGGCCCAAGCCGCTGCTAGCAGCTGGGCGCCTGCCGGGGAAACCTCCAGCGAGCCTGGCTAGGCGCTCCCTGGTCAGTTCCCGCCTGGAGTCTCCCGCGGGCCGGTCCCCGAGCTTGCCCTCGCTACTGGGCAACCTGCTAATCAGCCCCTGCTATGCCCAGCTGGCAACCATGTTCTTAGGCAGCCAGAAGACCAAGAGGAAAATACTGCATTGAGAAGCCATTTCGGCGAAGCAGGCACACCACGTCCACAGCGAGAGTACCTCGCCCCGCTCTGCATATCTTAGGAGCCGCCCCGGAGAAGAAGCTAAGTGCCGACCATCCCAAGCACTTAGAGAATGCATCTCAAAGAAACCTCCGCATTCCAGAGCTGATGACATCAGGGCAAGCCCTGTCCGCTGGAACATCCATTCAGCCCACTCGGATGTCCCCCTCCCTCTTTTGTCCCCTCTTCCTGAGGTGTCACTTATCACAATCAGATTACCAAAGTGGCCCATCCAAGCCATTCAGTAACCCATTAGAGCCTTTGTTTTAATCTGTGAGAACCGCCAAGTACAGCACCAGCCCCAGGGTGTCAGGATCAGAATGCTGTCATGTATACTTTTGCTTAACCGACTCCATATTTAATCCTTTCAGTGTTCAGTGCTTTCTTTCCCAGGTGCAGAGGTTCCCAGGCAGCTATCTCACAGACCTGCATTGTTTTGGCTACCGACGTTCCACCAAGAACCGGCCTTGGGGAAGCTTTCGCTCTTACAGCTTCAAAGGAAATGTTTTGAGAACTGTGGGGGGAGGATGGGTCAGCTTTGGTATTTACTATGTATCTCTTGCTCTGCTTGGCATTGGTAACAATGCACATGTACCAACCTGAATATTGCATTCAGGCCAGTGGACTATAATAATCTTTTTCTTCATTAAATGCTTTTTGGAAACAATGGACTTTTGTCTAATTGCAGAAGGCAGACTGGAGTAAGGATTTTATCTAGCCACAGTTCTGACATTTTGTCACCTGACATTTTGTTACAATGCCTCAACCGGATCAGATGGACTCCAAAGCTGTCCCACCCCGAGACCCTTTGTTTGACCCGTATGCCTCTCCCAGTCCTCAAGGCTTGGATTCTTCTCAAGGTGTATCAAGGGGACAAGGATCCTCGGTCACGACCATTTTTACCCTCGCTCCCAGTACCGAGAGGAGGCCTGGCGCAACAGCCGTTCCGCTATTCAGCGTGCCGACCCCAACGCAGTGGGGGGCCCGACCCAGAGAGACGAGGGAGCGGAGGATAAGCGTGATGTTCACTCAAATACAGTTGGATAGCCGGCGTAGTTTGGGATCTATACCGGAGCATACCGCGGGCCATCCGTGGCTATTTTGGAATTGGACGACCGAGCAAACGGAAGGAGATACTTCCCAGTGAAGCGCTCTGAGTTGGGATTATGCGGAAGTCACCCCGAGGACGGGGGAACCAGAGGTCGGGGAGCATCAATGGGCACAGCTCCAGAGCAGGACAATTGCCATTGATTCTGGAATTTCCGCAATCACTGGATTAACCAAAGGAGTACTTGCTGCGCGAACGCAGGAAGAACAGGGGGTAGAAGCCCCCCTGCCGTGGCAACAGACGCTGAGCACGGATCAACCGCTGACCCCTCCAATCAGTGGAGATACCGGGGATCCGCAGCAGTCCACGGATAGAGTTCAAAGGTTGGAGAGTACACTACAGAATATGGAAGAAAGCCTAGCCAACGCCGTACATTTGCTTTCAGTTTTAGTGGCGGGGGACAGAGACAGGGCCCCGCCAACGGGCCTGACGGACATTAGCCAGAGTCTGGCTAACCTGCAGGATCGGATGTGGCCGCAACAACCGTCTGAGACGGGTGTGGCGATCGGGGCCACTGGAGGGGGATCCCTCCAGGCGGGAGGAGGCGAGGAACCGTGCCCGGATGACCGGTACCCAGACCAGCCTGCAACCCCCGATACTAGCAGTAGCGAGGAGACGGAGGAGGAGGAGGAAGAAACACCGGCCCAGCCACTCAGACCGGCTTCTCCTATAATTCTTCCACCCACCACCCAAGCGAGCCAGCTGGCCACACCGATGGTGGTTCCAGGGACCCTACCATTACAACCACCCGGGCCGGCTTCCCCAATAATCACACCCCCGATCACCCACCCGAGCCAACCAATAATGCCACGAGTGGCTCAAGGGACTCAGACCTCACCGAGGTCAACTAGTTTGCCCATTCGACCAGCACCAACCCGGCCGACACCGGGACGACCCCGAACGGCTCCTGGATCGATTCCTCTAACAGGGCCTGTGGCCCCTCCACCTCTGCAACCTTTGCACCCACAGCCGATTCTGGGGCCGATACCGTTAACGGGACCGGTGGCCCCTTCACCGCTAGCTCCGCAGCACCCGCAGCTGACGCCAAGTCAACCTATTCCCCAGCCGCAACCGTTTCCGCACCCGCGACAGCCTCCACTCCAATTGGGTCCCTTGGATGCCTATCCTCCGCCAACCCAAACACCCAGACAAGATCTACCCATGGGATGGGTTAAACTGGACGCAACTTTTGATGGAGACCCATCCAAATTGGGATTTTTTCTGGTTCAAGTCGTACAATTTTTTAATCGTTGGGGACACCTTTTTGGAAGCGAGGCCAGCCAGATAGAGCATCTGGGATCGCGTCTCCAAGGTAAAGCAGCGGATTGGTATGTGGGTCTTTATAATGTGGGGGCCCCCGAATTAGAAACTCTCCAAGGACTAGTGGATGCTATTCGGGCTCAATATGAGGATCCCTTAGAGGAAACCAGGGCCAGAACTGAGTTGCAAGCAATCAGGCAAGGCAGTATGTCGGCTAGAGACTATGCCACACAATTCTGACAGCTAGCTGCCAAATGCCCGAGGTGTGAGGAATCCACCAAGATCATTTTGTATAAGCAAGGGTTGAATCCGAGATTACTAGACTGAGCTCTCATGCAAGACAACCCGCCTACATTGTTAGGATGGATACAATTGACTTGCGAGGTCGAAAACCGACTCCTAGAAGTTCGCTTAGCGGAACAACACCAGCAACCCCCGAGTCAAAGACGCTCCTCCACTCCGTTGTCTCTTAGAGGGAGCCGAGGGACTGGGTATGCCACCCGGGGAGCGAGAGATGCTAGATGGCAACAGGGATTGTGCTTACAATGCGGCCAAGGTGGCCATTTCGCAGCGCAATGCCCATATCAGCCTGTGCAAAGACCTCCGCTCCAATTGCGGCACCCAGCTCCCCTAACCAGCCCAGCGCTACCGCGCCCTACTCCGGTTCCTAGAGTTGCCCCAAGGAGTAGGGGGGCGCCAAGAAAGAGCTTCCCCTATAGAGGATTGGAATTGGAGGCGATCATCGAAGACGATCAAACAGCCCTGATCGGGGGAGGGAATCCCGAGAGCCCGGAGTCGGGAAACGAAATGGATCTGTCGTAAAAGGACCCAAACGGCAGATCACACGTCAGTCTGGTCCGGTTCTAAACCGACCTCCGGGGGTCCATACTATTCATTCCTGTAACAATAGTAAATCCTGACAAGAGGATGCACATCCGTGTGCAAGCCCTGATCAATTCGGGCTGCTCTAGAGACATTATTGCACCTGCTCTAGTGAATGGACTAGTGCTTCCAGTGAAGGATTTGGAGATACCTGTCATTTTCGAACAAATGGATGGCTCTAACATGAACCCTGTTACCACAGAGACCGCTCCCATCATTACGGGCATGGGATCACATTGGGAAACCAGATCCTTTGTCATTAGTGCCACTGCTAAGTATCCCCTAATACTAGGAAGCAGATGGTTGTGCGATCACAACCCGTATATCAACTGGGCGGAAGGGAGTATTAACTTCACCCATGAATCTTGCAAAGAGCATCGTTGGGATCAAAACTGGGGAAGAAACCCCACTATGAATGATGCAGCTCTACTCACCCAGGAAGAAATTAATCAAATACCCAAACAGTATAGAGCATTCACTCAAGCCTTCACAGAAGAAGAGGCCAATACGCTACCTCCGCATAGACGGACAGACTGTGCCGTGGAAATTTTGCCAGGGGCTTCGTTGCCTAAGGGACGATTATATCCTATGAGCCCCAACGAAAGGGACAAACTAAGGAAGTTCATCGATCTCAATCTACAAAGGGGGTTCATCCGACCAGCTAATAGTCCCCATGCCGCCCCAGTACTATTCGTAAAAAAGAAGGATGGGGGCTTGAGACTGTGTACCGATTTTCAGGGACTAAACACTGTGTCCGCTAGCAACGCCTACCCCATTCCACTCATCAAAGATCTGCTCAACTTCGTGGCTCAAGGTAAGATCTTTACAAAACTGGATTTAAAAGATGCTTACTTCCATGTCCGTATTCGAGAAGGGGATGAATGGAAAACCGCGTTCAATACCCCACTCGGACAGTATGAATATTTAGTAATGCTTTTCGGCTTGACTGGCGCCCCTTCGGTTTTCATGTCCATGATCAATGAAGTTCTACATGAATTCCTATACCAGGGTGTGGTAGTGTATCTTGATGATGTGTTGATTTATTCAGAAACGGAGGAAGAACATGTGGAGCTTGTACGAAAAGTACTAACCACACTTATGAATAACAAACTGCCCATTAAACTTTCGAAATGTGAGTTCCACAAAACTAAACTTACTTATCTGGGCTATTGCATATCGTCAGAGGGCTTAAAAATGGACCTAGAAAAAATTCAAGCAGTATTAAATTGGCAAGTCCCCTCAACCCGTAAAGAACTGCAATCGTTTTTAGGGTTTGCCAATTTCTATAGAGAATTCATTGCAAATTTTGCCCAGACCACGCTCCCCCTAACAGAATTGTTAAAAACAAAAGACAAGGGGGAGCAGGCAAAAAAGCCAAGTGCGAAATTATTATGGACACCGGAATGCGATGCAGCATTCAATCAACTAAAAGGGCAGTTTGTCTCAGAACCAATCCTACAACATCCCGATGAAAACCGCCCCTTCATAGTACAGGTCGATGCCAGCGATACGGCAATTGGGGGCGTGTTACTGCAGCGAGGGGAGGACGGGAATCTCAAACCTTGCGCCTTCCTGTCCCGAAAGTTTTCCGAAGCGGAGAGAAATTGGAATGTGTGGGAAAAGGAAGCCTTCGCTGTCAAGGCAGCACTCACAAATTGGAGACATTGGCTAGAGGGAGCCCGTCATCCGTTCGAAGTTTGGACGGATCATAAAAATTTAGAAGCCCTGCGCAGCCCTCGCAGACTAAACGCCAAGCAATTGCGATGGGCGGAGTTCTTCTCGAAATTCAATTTCACGTTAAACTTCCTCCCAGGCAAAACTAACTTCCTAGCTGACGCTTTATCACGCATGCCCCAACATAAAAGCAAAAGGGAGGAGACAATCGACACAGTGTTCTCACCTACGCAATTAGGGGGCGTGATGACTACGTGTAGCCGCGCTAAGCCCTCCCCTCCACCCGAGAGAAAAGCTGAAAGCCGAAGTGGAGAAGGAGGGGGAGGAGGCGCCCAAAGACAAACTGCAATTATCTGCCAATGGGGAATGGCTATGGGGAGACCGTTTTTATGTGCCCAAGTGTTTGAGAAAGGAAGTTTTGCAACGTTGTCATGATGCTCCTACAGCGGAACACTACGGTTACTTAAAAACGCTCCACTTGGTGCAACGCCAATTTTGGTGGCCAGGCATGCTCAAAGATATCTCCCAATACGTAGCCTCTTGCCCCATCTGTCTCAGCGCCAAATCCAGAAAGGGCAAACCTCCAGGGCTCTTGCAACCCTTAGAAACGCCAAATCGACCGTGGGAAATTATTTCTATGGACTTTATCACCGACCTACCCCCCTCGAAGGGACATAATTGTATTTTGGTCATGGTCGATCTGTTTTCTAAGCAGGCACACTTCATACCGTGCTCCACCATTCCTTCCGCTAGAAAACTAGCTGATATTTTTATGAAAAACATTGTGAAAATACATTATTTTCCATCAAAGGTGATCTTGGATCGCAGCGGGCAATTCGTTGCCAACTTCTGGCGGGAGCTTTTGCAACTGTTGGGGATTGAACAGGGGATCAGCTCAAGCCATCACCCAGAAACAGATGGACAATCCGAAAAAACTAATCAGATATTAGAGCAATTTCTACGCTGTTACATCAATTTCCAACAAGACAATTGGGTTGACTTACTCCCATTGGCAGAATTCTCCTATAATAATAGCGTACATGCCTCTACGGGAGAAACCCCTTTCAAGGTAATCTATGGCTTCCACTTCAAACCGTTCCCGTTTGAAGCGCTCCCCCCTTCAACCACAGCTTCTCCAGACATCACCGAATGGTGGGGGGAAGCAGCTCAACAATGGACTCAAATCAAAAAACATCTCGACAAAGCCAAACAGGACTACAAAAAGTACGCCGACCGCCACCGTGCGGTGGAATGGGATTTACAACCTGGTGATCTTGTGTATCTTTCCACAAAAAACCTGAAACTGTCTCAAACCAGCCGGAAACTAGCTTTGAAATATTTAGGACCTTTTCCAGTGCGCAAAGTGATCAACAAAGTGACTGTTGCTTTAGATTTGCCAAAAAACTTACGCTATGTGCATGATACCTTCCATGTCAGCCTACTAAAAAAAGCTCCAACAGATGATCAATGGCATGTAAGAAGACCCCCAATCTCAACGTTAATTGATGACAAAACCCACTATGAAGTACAACAAATACTCGACTCAAAGGTTAAACGTAATCAGCTGTTTTACCTAATTAGGTGGAAGGACTTTGATTCTGGGTTTGATGAATGGGATGAATGGGGATGAATGGGACATGTCCATGTCCATGCTCCTAGACTAGTAAAAGCGTTCCACTCTCGCTACCCTCATAAACCGGGGGGGGGGGGCTTCTTAGGGGGGGCAGAATGTCAGGATCAGAATGCTGTCATGTATACTTTTGCTTAACCGACTCCATATTTAATCCTTTCAGTGTTCAGTGCTTTCTTTCCCAGGTGCAGAGGTTCCCAGGCAGCTATCTCACAGACCTGCATTGTTTTGGCTACCGACGTTCCACCAAGAACCGGCCTTGGGGAAGCTTTCGCTCTTTCAGCTTCAAAGGAAATGTTTTGAGAACTGTGGGGGGAGGATGGGTCAGCTTTGGTATTTACTATGTATCTCTTGCTCTGCTTGGCATTGGTAACAATGCACATGTACCAACCTGAATATTGCATTCAGGCTAGTGGACTATAATAATCTTTTTCTTCATTAAATGCTTTTTGGAAACAATGGACTTTTGTCTAATTGCAGAAGGCAGACTGGAGTAAGGATTTTATCTAGCCACAGTTCTGACACAGGGTACGTTTTGGGGTATTTAAGCTGGTCTCTCAGACTGCA
Organism: Eublepharis macularius; assembly: GCF_028583425.1. Lineage (NCBI taxonomy): Eukaryota > Metazoa > Chordata > Lepidosauria > Squamata > Eublepharidae > Eublepharis > Eublepharis macularius. The sequence goes on from NC_072797.1 coordinate 75,540,999, forward strand.
TGGTGCTCAGGCCATCCCTATCCAGACCCCCTTGCTGTCTGTCCGTGGATCCATTGCTGGCATTGGACCACCTTGCTGTTGTGTCTCTGATCCGCTTCAGGATTGTGAGTATTTCCCTTATCATCGTTGGGAACCTGCTAATGTGAACGTCTCTATATTTCTTACTCTGTATTTCCTAGTCCTTGTATGCTCTCTTGTGTGTATGTGCAAGTTCAGGCTTACGCCACATTATTAGTAAAGACACGTGTTTGTTGAACCTATTTGTAGTCTGCCTCTTTATCACTAGAATGTCTGGAATCGGGACCTCCGTAAACATTGGTTAGATCCGTGCTAATTTTAGTTCCAGACTGCTAAGCTAATTTCCCCATTATAAAAAGCAGTTCTGGTAACAGAAGGGGGGTGGGCATTGCCACCTGTTCCCTGCTGGGTCAAGGGAGGAGCAGGCATTACCTTCTGCTCCTTGCCTGATCCTGACAGGCAAAGGCGGGCAGTGGGCTTTGCTACGTGCTCCGCTTCTGATCCTAACTGGGTGAAGGGGGTGCAGGCCACCTTCTCTGCTCCTGATTCTGGCAGCGAGACAGTGGCTGGTGCCATGGCCGAGCAACAGGTAGGTGAGGTGGGTGCAGGGGCCACTGACAGACTGATTGAACAGACTGCTCCCCCTTGCCCACCACACTTTTTCTCACAGCAATTCCAAGTGCACTGACTGGGGAGGGGGAGACAGATCAGTGCCTGGGTAGTGATGCGAAACAAACCAAGACGCACCTCAGCAGGTCTATTCAAATGTAAGTTCCATGTTATTCAATAATGCTTACTCCCAGGGAAATCTCTTTTGAATATTAATGCAGTCTATTCCTTCCAAACATTTCCAACACTCATAGGAGGGGAGGGGGTCTCCCCTTGCAAAGACTGGACTGGCACACAGAGAGACCCATTTCCCAGGTAGCTATGGAGTGGGAGTGGGGAGATGCACTCACACCATGTGCATTGATTTCATTCCCCCTTTCAGCCAACAGAGTTAATTAATAACATAAGGTCGCTCTCCTTTTGGGATCTGATTGGCAATGATCAAGAAAACAAGCAAGCCCAGTGCTTCCCAGCTGCTGGAAGACACAAACCAAAATGAAACACACAAACTTTTAAGTAGGAGAGACTCTTTTCACTTCAGTTTTCCAGATTACAATCAATGTTCCCGAAACTGCTTTAACAAGCTGAACCAATGAGTTGTGTGTGCAGTTTCAGCTTGTTTTTTCCGTTATGCACTCCTCTAATAGGATGGCTTGTTATAGACTGTTCAACAGAACAGTCAACACATGAGAGTAGTGGTGAGGGGGGGGATGGCTCTTTCTTGCTTTAACAAAAGTGGAATTTATTTATAAGAACATAAGCCTGATGGTTGCAGAGTTTTGATAAGAGTATTGGGTTCAGAACAGTTCTTAAGCTTGGGGGTTTCAAAAATAATTCTCTCTTCTTAAAGGGATAGTCATAGATTCACAGTTCTTTTTCTAAAATCTGAAAACAATTTTGGTAACTTGACAGGTTTACTCACATTGACTAGTTTTCCTGGAACTGGTGTAGTGGAACATGAGAAAAACCAGTATTTTCCTTAGCCTTCCCTCTCCCTATTTAAAATGTGTTGAAGCTGCACAGAATTCTTCTTTCCTTGTTCCTGTATATATTCATCAATAAATATATCTAATTCTCAAGAAATCTGTAGATACTTAATTCCAAATCCATGTCCAAATCCAGAGACTGCAACTGTGAACGGACAAGACAGACCTCTCTGCACCCTCCTCCCCAAATAATAGAAGCATCACCTGTAGCTCTAAGAAATGAATGCCTTCAGCGGCTGTTGCTGGACAATCACACAGTATGGCCAGCCTTCAAGTCCTTGTACTGGCATAAAAGGTAAGGAGAGGGGTAGGGCCATATCTACAGCTGTTTTGTCCTATGAGGCAGAAGGCAGGGGCATACTGGGAGTGAAAAACAGCATTGGAAAAGGGCACCACCCCTAAAGGTAAGAAGAGAGAGGAAGGGACAGTCTGCATGTCCCAGCTCTGCCCCCCTCAAAGGCTGGGCACCCCCTAATTGGCCAAGCACTGTCTCTGTTGCCTTGCCTCAGGAAGGCCAGGCACTGCCTACTTCTTCTCATGTGAGGCTTGAGCACCACCTCTCTCACATCAAGTGAAGTTTGAGTGGCTCAAACACAGGCCTTCTGCCACAGGGCTGGCCAGGCAGTAGTGGGGGAAGGCCATAATTCCTGGGCGGAGGTATTGTTGCCAGGCATGGCAGCAATGGTAACTATGAAACTTGTGTGACTCACCCAAGCTCATCTTCTAGCTACTGTTCAACAGCAGCCACCCCACAAAAGTCAGTGTGGTATAATGTCTAGAATTTCAGATTAGGTTCTGGGAGACCCAGGTTCAGATCACCGGTGTGTCATAGAAGCTCACTGGGTGACTTTGAGCCAGTCACTCACTCTCAGTCTAACCTACATCACAGTATTGTTGTGAGGATAAAAAGGCAGAAAGAATAATGTAAGCTGCGTTGGATCCTCATTGTGAGGAAAGGTGGAGTGTAACTGCTATTATTCCATCTTATTCTCTAACTGCTCTTATTCCATCCCTGCCCGTTCATAGAATCATAGAATCATAGGGTTGGAAGGGACTGCTAGGGTCATCTAGTCCAATCCCCTGCACAATGCAGGACATCAACAACTACCCCCACCCCCACCCCTGACTGCCCCAGTGACCCCTGCTCCATGCCCAGAAAATGGCAAAACACCTCCAGGATCCTTAGCCAAAATGGCCTGTGGAAAATGGCTACCTGACCCCAAGGTGGCGATTGGCATTATCCTGGCCATGTAAGAAGGCCATGAGAACTAAGCACTGATGTGACCCATTCTGCCTTCCCCCTCATGATCTGCCCAGATTCATACAATTAGCATTGCTTTCAGATGGCCATCTAGCCTCTGCTTAAAAACCTCCAAAGAAAGGCAACCCACCACCTCCCAAGGAAGCCTGTTCCGCTGAGGGACTGCTCTAACTGTCAGGAAGTTCTTCCTGATGTTTAGTGTCAGGTCTGTTGCCCACAGTCCTTCCATATTGCCTACTCTGAGTATATTGCAGTATGTTCTCATGTGTCTGTTTTCCACAGTTGCTGTCTAGTTCCCAGGATGGCTGAGCTCTTATCTGGGATGGCTCGCCACAGCGGCCTTGGAACAGCTCCTTCCTGCTCTCCCACTGACTATTCCCAGCTGGATGGGCACCAAGGGTGGGAGGCCTGTGTAGAGGGATAGATATGTTGTAACAAGCACTCAGTACGTCATTCTCAACAAGAGACCTGTGTACAGCCAGATGCTTTTACTTGCCTCTGTGTAACCTATGGACATATATATGCTGAAGCTAGGATATCTCATTAAAGAACCTTTGACTCAAGAGAGCTTGGATTTCTTGCTGCAAGGGGGTGGGAGTCAACTTCAACGTATCCTGTTTTCCATAGACTGACATATTGTTGAGAATCTTTTTTCCCTCCCAACCTACACCCCGGAGAGATGGCTATCGGTTTTACATCGACTGAGTCGTTTCAAACTGGGAGAGCAGGTCTAGGGCCTTTCTAACCAACTACACAGGGCCCCGGACCCAATACCACTGAGAGGATGAACCTGGGCAGACCTAGGAGTGATCCCCCAGAGCGGGGTCTCCCACCTAACATGGTCTTCCTTACCTACCCTGAGACAGTGGGCCCCTCGGCCACGAGAAGAGAAGGAGCGGTGCAGAGGGACTCTATTCACACACTACTCTGCCGGGACAGGGCTAAGCAGCAGCTTAGACCCCCAACTCTCAACCATACCCAAAACCCAGCCAGGACGAGAAGTAGAAGGGGATTATGCCTGGGAGTCACTTCAAACTTCTTACAGCAGTGCTCCCCCCTGCTTTACTTAGCGGTGCTCCGGAACTCTGGTGGGACAAGATGGCCGGGTGCTACGTGGAGGTGCTGGGGCCACAAGAGAGAGAAACTGCTGGAGAACCCCCTTCCCACCTGCTGCCAGGACTAAGTTGGGTGTCACCATAGGAGCTCCTGTGGTGGGAACGAGTAGACACGGAGATGGGAGCTCCCATTTTGATGGAAAGAGTTGTGCAGCAGGAAGGGGACCATTTGGATGTCCTCAGGGAACAAGTCCAAATCATGTGCTATGATCTGTTAGCGGTATCTGGCCTCACTAAGGGCTGGGCGGACAGCACTCATGAACTGCAATGACCCCTAGCACCCTTTGAGGCCGGGGGTCTGGGATTATACTCTGCCGCACTGGCTGGTCCACCAGTCCCCGTGGAGGCGGTGCAGTCAGCGCCACGAGAAGTACAAAATCTGGGATTTGACAGAGAACTTAGTGAGGAGTCTCAGGAGAACAGTTCCTTGGGATCGAGTGGCTACCAGGACACTTCCGGGAAACCTATCGGAGCAGGCACTACCCGAGACTCTGGAGCCCCAACCGACCCTGACTTCTCACAAGAGGAGTGGGACAGAGCATGGAGAATGAAACGTGCCTGGAAGGAGGACCTCCACCAAGCAGCCATTCAAGCCGTGGGAGGGCCTGGCAGCGAGGAAGAACTGCTGGCCATTCAGGCCAAGGAAGCACGCTACACTGCCTTGGAAGCTCAGGTGGCGGCGATGAGAGGGGAGTTGGCGCAGGCAGCGCAACTCATGTAACTCATGATGGCACAGCTGGCAGGACCCCCTGTGCCTCCTAATCAGGGGGCGCCGCCGGCGCTACTGCCACCGCCGCTGCTAGTCCCAGTGACTGCCCAGTCAGCCGTGAATGGGACTGGGCCCACTTGTCCTCCTGGCACACCAGCAACTTCCAGTAAGAGGCAGGCAATGGATCCCAGACAAGGACCACCATCTGCGCCACCTCCCAGACCGAACCCCTACCCTGGAACGGCGAGGATCTGTCAGGCAGGGACAGCTGCCCCAACCCTACCACCGCCAGACTGCCAGGTGCTCCCGAGAGACCTACGTGGGAGACCTCCAGTGGCACCCCCTCCCACTGTACCATGGCAAGAGCCATACGCTCCTCCGGCAGCAGGAGCGCTGCTGCCCAGGCCTAGAGACCAGCTTGTTGTTCCTCCCCCTGCTGTGTGGGCCCCCCCAGTGCCCCCTGCTTTTGTCAGTAGATACACGAGTGTGATGGACAGGCCCTGTTTGAGTGACAGGTCCTGAATAGAATGTTGAGAGAGAGTGGCAGGGAAGAGCAGTTAAGACCATTTAGAAGAGTGAGTTGGGGGTTTTGGCAGTTAAGGGAGACTCTGGAAAAGAAGGGTGGAGGGCTAGCAACCAGAGAAGGCAGATGTGTTTAGAGAGTTCTCTGAGGACTAGTTAATGAGGTATCTGGAACGTTTAACCGTTTAAGGCTGTGCAGGAGGAAGATAAAATGTGCTTCAGTAAAGTTAATTTGTTCTGTTAACCATCTGAGTCTGGTTTGGTAATTCCTGCCTATCTTATACTTCCTGAGGAGAACCAGCTTTCAGCCTGCCAGACTAAGTGGCAGAGTTTGAGGAGGTGCTGGTGCAACAAAGTGACATTCTAGTTCCAGTTTGTGTCTGTGAGAGCTGAGGAGGATTCCATTCTGTCCAGAGAGTGAACCTGCTTCGAGCCAGAGTTCTAGCCTCATGAGGAGAGGTCTACAACACACCAACTGAGCCGGAGTGTAAGTGGTCCATATTTCTATTCCCTGTCAGAAAGGTCCCTCGACCAGTGAATACTTCACAAGTGGTGACAGGAACTGTGAGATCCCAAGTCAGAACCATCCTAAGCTAGCAGAATCATTTACAAGGGGTGGCATCAAAGGGTGTCAGGCAGATAAGGCTGGGGGATCCATCACAAGTGGTGGCAGCGTCGCAATTCGAGAATAACCCACATAAGCAGGGTGAAGGAATACAGAGAGGCAAGGCGACCAGACTGTATTCAATCTGCTAGCATAGTGGGAGGGAGGAATTCGTGACAGAGATGGCCCCTCCACCGAAGAATGTCAGGGCAAAGGGAGATGAAGCAGCAGCTGGGGAGATTGCTGAAGGAAATCCCACCCTTGACATTGAAACAATGAGATTGCAGGTGGAACTGGCACATATAGAGGCAGAAAGGGAGGCACAGAGGGCAAAGATAGAAGCAGAGAAAGAGTTACAGATGGCGAGGCTAAAAGCAGAAGAAAAAGAAAGAGAAAAACAAATACAAATAGCCAAATTGCAGGCAGATGACCAAGAGAGAGAGAAACAATCACAGGCAAAGCTGTACCAACTAAAGCTTCAGGAAATCCAATTAAGAGCGGACGTTGGAGAGCCTGAGAGAAATTTTGAACACTCCAGAATAGAGCAAAAGAGATTGTCAGGGCTTGCCGTCGCTGCCGCTGGGCGTGGCACTGGGCGGTCTGCTCCTGACGTCACAGGGGGGCCAGGGAATCTGCAGGACCCTGCTCTGTGGAAGGAGGGGCGGTATACCTCACCCAGACTCCCTCTCAGTCCACTCGCTGGCCTGCTCAACCTGGCCTGCTTACCCTCTGCACCCTCCTTCATCTTCTCCTTCCAGGACTCTCCTCCAAGCCTCCACCCTTGCATCTTACTGCTCTCACTCCACATCATCACTCCTCACTCACACCCACCACCACAGGGCTCTTCCCAGCCAGCTTTTATAGGGCTTCCTCCTACTGCCCCACCCCTCTTCCAACCTGGCCTTTGGCTGCACCAAGCAGTTGCAGCTGGGGTAGCTGATCTGGCCCCACTGACCAGCACCAGCTGTGCCTTGTTCTCTGGCTGCCCAGCCTCCCTGCCTTGGCTGATTGCTGAAGGCATGTCCAGCTGCAGTCCCCTGGCTAGCAGCCCGGCCTCCCTGGCTGAGCTGATGGCTGAAGGTGGGTCCAGCTGTGGCTCCTTGGCTGGTTGCCCAGGGCTTCCTGCAGAGTGCCTCCAATAGCCCCACCTGGAGTGGCTTGGCTTTTGGCAACTCCTGGGCCAGGCTACTATTTTCTAGCTGGGGCGTGGCTTTGGGTTGTTGGGGCTGCTGCTGCTTCTCCTCCTCAGGTAAGGTCTTTGGGTGGGTGACTGCTGAGCTTCCAATCCCTCTGCCCTTGCCCCCTTCCGCCTTGCCTAGCCCCCTTTCCCTCCCTAGGGGAGTGGGACTCGCTGGCCTCTCTCTGTCTCCCCCTGCCTCCTGAGGCCCTGGGCTTTTGCCCCTTGCCCCTGGCACCGGCAGGTTCTGGCTCCATTTGCCTGTGGGAGGGGTTGACCTGCTGTCCCCCAGCTGCCCCCTCTGCCTGCCAGTCAGACCGGTTGACCTGCTGTCAGCTGGCTGACCAGTTGACCTGCTGTCAGCTGGCTGACCAGTTGACCTGCTGTCTGCTGGCTGCCCCCTCTGTTTGCCCATCAGCCCGGCTGACCTGCTGTTCCCTCCTACCAAGTCTGGGGGCTGGGACCCAGACCCCGGACAGAGATCCCCAAAATACCAAAAAGGGGATGACGTAGAGGCTTTTCTATACAGCTTTGAGAGATGCTGTCAAGATATGTAAATACCTCCAGAGGAAAGGATGTTGTATTTGAGACCACAGATTTGTGGAGGGTTAAGTGAAGTCTACTGGGAGATGAGAGATGGGGAAATAACAAATTATGAACTTTTTAAAGATAGAGTTAAGATCAAATATGGCCTGACAGCAGAGCAAAGCAGACAGACCTTCAGGGAAATAAAACGTAAAGCAGGGGAAACATATGCCCAGTTAGGCTGCTGCATTGATAGGGCATAAGACAGATGGGTTGAGGGAAGCAAAGTAACAACCTTTGCAGAACTGAAACAACTGATCAGCCTTGAGCAATTTTACAGCCTAATCCCATCCCAATTTAGGTGGATCCTAAGAGATAAGAAGTTAAAAACAGTAGAAGAGGCCGCTGTTATACTTGATGAAATGGAAGGAGATCTGGGAAAAGCTATGTGGGTAAATCCCTTAAAGCCCCATAGGAATTGGCATCCATTTGAAAACCCTAACAACAACCCTGCAAGGCGGATCAGCCCTAATCTAAAGAGGAAAGAAACAGTCACCTGTTTTTCCTGTGGCGAAAAGGGCCATATACAAAGATTCTGCAAACAGAAAGAACTAGAAAAGAAATTTCCCCCTAAAACCATTAAAATGCTAAAGAATGTGCAGCCAGACTCAGAGGAACCAAATCCTCAAACCGCTGAGAGTGAGTCTGAGCCAGAAAAGCCCAACAGTATAATGAGGGTCTGGATGATGGAAGAAGGGTTAAACAAAGAATATATAGAATACTTGACTGTAAATAAGGAAAAGATAGAAGCTTACCACGACACTGGTGCTCAGGTAACGCTGATCCAGCCCCAGCTAGCCCAAAAACATCAAATCCTGATAGGAAGGAAATATACCCTGAAAGGCATCCATGGCCCAGCATTCGAGGTCCCTGTAGCTGAGATCCCGGTGCAGTACCAGAACTTCCAAGACACATGGACAGTGGGCGTCCTACCTGATATTGGGGTTCCAATGCTACTGGGAAATGATTTGGCTTCAGAGGTAAACAAGGCCGAAGCCAAGCCTGTGAAAATTATTACCAGAAGCATGACAGGCCCTGTAACCATAGAAACCGAGCAGCAGCCAGACGCAACAATGTTACACGTGGCCCAAGCTGAGGAATTTCAGAGAGAGCAGAGGCAGGATGATTCGATTAAAGAACTGTGGGCCCAAGCAGCACAAATGGATCAGGAAGTAAGTGTAGAACAACCCTGCCTTTTTAAAGTAAAAGACCAGAGACTTTATATGTTTTTTTTTAATTTATTGGATGGGTTAACAAATATAAACATACAAGTCATTACCATTTTCCACCCCATTACATTTTCCCCATCCTTCCCCCCCCCCTTTTTCTGGTGACTCCCAACAGTTTTCCATCCCCAACTTAATCTAAAGAATATATCATATCCTAAAATCTATAATAATATATATCATATATATCTAGTCTATTTACTTATATTAACTATCATAATATAATACTTATCTAAATTAAGAGTATGAAAATTATATAACCATATAATAAGTACATATATATATGTATATATATATAAAATATATGAATGTATATATATATATATATATAAAATATACTATTCCTTAACTCCCTATTATCTGTATTATAAATCTATTACTTCTATTACATCCCTAAAATATCATATATACTTACTATTACCCATACAATCTTGTTATTCAATCTTATACTTTCCCAAATAGTTATACTATCTTACTCTTAAATTTATACTACTACAATACTGTAACTCTCTAACTCTATACTATATCATTAAAATATAATAATATACCCCCTTTTAACCTTAAGTAAGTTTCTATCTCCCCTTAACAACTATCCAAAGACCACAATTTCCCCTTCATGTCCCACTTTTTCTCCACATATTTCTTAAATTTTTCCCAGCTTAATGTATATTCCAGTTCTTTTTGTTCTTTCAATTTCCTTGTTAACTTGTCCATTTCTGCCATATTCAGAACTTTCAAAATCCAATCCTCCATAGATGGTATCTCCTGAGTCTTCCACAACTGTGCATAACACATTCTGGCCGCTGTAATCATATAAAATACCATAACTCTGTCCATTTTATCAAAGTCCTCTAGGTTCATGCATAATAACAACAATTCTGGGGTTTTATTTATATTCCTTTGTAAAATATCCGACATAACCGTAACTATATCCCCCCAGAACTGTTTTGCCTTATCGCAAGTCCACCACATATAATAGAATGAACCTTCATGCTGTTTACATTTCCAACATTTATCTGACATCTGACTATTACCATTGGCCAACTTCTTCGGTGTTAAATACCATCTATACATCATTTTATAAACATTTTCACACACCGTGGTACATGCTGAAATTTTAACTACATTTTTCCATACCTTTTCCCAAGCTTCCATTGGAATTTCCCAATTACAGTTTATTGCCCATTTAACCATCTGAACATTAACAACCTCCTAAAGACCAGAGACTTTATAGAGACACCTTAAGGAGGAAAAATAATGTGATCTGGGAAAAGAGGAGCCAACTTGTAATCCCCAGAAAATATAGGATGCAAGTTTTGCAAATGGCTCATGAAATCCCTATGTCATTGCATCTTGGAATCAACAAGACAAGGGACAGAGTGCAACAATGATTCTTTTGGCTCAATATAGGAAAAGACATTAGAGTATTCTGTAAGTCCTGTCCAACATGCCAAAAGGTGGGCCAGGCCCAAGATAAGACCAAAGGTCCTTTGCAACCAGTACCTATAGTGACAGAGGCTTTTGATAAAATTGGAGTGGACATTGTAGGACCCATTTCCCGAGTTACCCAAAGAGGGAATAAGTACATCTTAACAGTAGTGGACTATGCTACAAAGTTCCCGGAGGCAGTACCACTACGGGACATAGAGGCAGTGACCGTGGCAGAAGCTGTATTGAACATCTTCTCTAGACTGGGTTTCCCAAAAGAGATGGTCACCGATTTAGGAACCACCTTTATGGCGAAAGTAATGCAGGAGTTACTAAAAACCTGTGGAATAAAACACGTCACCACAACTGCTTACCATCCCCAGGCTAATGGGCTAAATGAAAGATTTAATGGGACTTTAAATCATATTTTAAAGACTTATGCCCATAAACACCCCAATGACTGAGACCAGAGACTACAACACTTGTTGTTTGGCTACCGAGAATTTCCTCAAGAGAGTACCGGCTTTAGCTCTTTTGAATTGTTATATGGGAGACAAGCCAGAGGACCACTGGACGTCCTGAAGGAAGCTTGGTCGGGAACAGAGAGCGTCCAGGAGCAGGACATCATCTCATACCTACAGGAGCTACAAGACCATCTACAGCAAATGAGGAAGACAGTAGCTGATAACATGAGCCAAGCACAACAACGACAGAAGGCATGGTACGACACCAAGGCGAGAGCACGAGAGTACAAACCTGGAGACAGAGTTTTGGTACTCAAATCCAAGCGAAAACATAAACTGGACATTGCTTGGGAAGGGCCATATACCATTGCCCAAAAGGTTTCCAATGTGAACTATCTAGTGACTATAGATGAAGAAGGGGAACAATCTAAAATGTACCATGTAAATATGTTAAAACCATATTTTGATAGGGATAATTTGGTGTTGCTGGTAAAAACATCTGAGGGTAATGTATATAACTTGTCGGGTTGGGGTAAAATAAGCCCAGGGAGTACTGTGGGGGAGGTAAAGCTCACTCCTTCACTCAATCAGGAGCAAGTAACCCAACTGGGAGTTATCTTAATGCAATTTCAATCTAACTTTTCCAACTTACCAGGGAAAACAAATCTATGCCAACATAGGATAGACACGGGAGAGGCAAAGCCCATGGCTCTACCACCTTATAGGGTTACTGGTCCCAATGCCGTATACATCAAGCGGGAGGTGGAAGAGATGCTGGCACTAGATCTGATTGTGCCATCAGAGAGTGCATGGGCTGCACCTGTGGTCTTAGTCCCCAAACCTGATAACCCCTTAAGGTTTTGTGTGGATTACAGGAGGCTAAACAAGATAACCACACCAGATGTTTATCCAATGCCCAGAATTAATGAGTTGCTGGAAACAATAGGGGCTGCCAATTACATTACCATATTCGACTTAACAAAAGGGTATTGGCAAGTAGCAATGAGTCCCACAGACCAACACAAAACTGCCTTTACTGCCAAGGAAGGGCTGCTTGAGTTCACAGTCCTCCCTTTTGGTCTGAGAAATGCCCCATCCTTATTCCAGAGGTTGATTGACAAGATGTTAATTTGCTTAAAGGACTTTTCACTTGCTTACCTCGATGACATAGCAATCTTTAGCCCGACGTGGAGAGATCATATGCGTCACATTGCTATTGTGGGATAAAAGACAGTGGGCTGACCGTGAAGGCAGCCAAGTGTCAGTTTGCAATGACCCAAGTGAAATATTTGGGACATGTGATAGGGGGAGGGAACATCAAGGCTGATTGGGGAAAAGTCCAGGCAATAACAGATTGGCCCAGGCTTTCCTCTAAGAAAGGTGTGAGAGCATTTTTGGAAGTGGTAGGGTACTACCAGAGGCATATACCCTCCTTCAGTACTGTAGCTGCACCCCTGTGTGAATGCCTCAAGAAAAAGAACCCAGATCCCATCACTTGGAGACCCAAGTGCCAGGAGGCCTTTGACCATCTGAAAAAGGTGTTGACAACTGAGCCCATTTTAAAGGCTCCGAATTTTGAAAAACCTTTCACCCTATTTACGGATGCCTCTAACATCGGCCTGGGAGCCATGTTGAGTCAGGAGGGAGAGGGTGGAGAGTTAAACCCCATCCTATACATAAGCCGAAAATTACTGGACAGGGAGCAACACCTGGCAGTAATTGAAAAAGAGTGTCTTGCCATAGTGTGGGCCATAACAAAGTTAAGGGCATACTTATGAGGAAGGCAATTCACCTTATGTACTGATCACTCAGCCCTGAAATGGCAGTTAATGGCAGGGTTGGAAGTTTTGGCAGTTAAGGGAGACTCTGAAGAAGAAAGTGGAGGGCTAGCAACCAGAGAGGGGAGATGTGTTTAGAGAGTTCTCTGAGGAGGACTAGTTAATGAGGTATCTGGAACGTTTAACCGTTTAAGGCTGTGCAGGAGGAAGATAAAATGTGCTTCAGTAAAGTTAATTTGTTCTGTTAACCATCTGAGTCTGGTTTGATAATTCCTGCCTAATACTCCCTGAGGAGAACCAGCTCTCAGCCTGTCAGACTAAGTGGCAGAGTTTGAGGAGGTGCTGGTGCAACAAAGTGACATTCTAGTTCCAGTTTGTGTCTGTGAGAGCTGAGGAGGATTCCATTCTGTCCAGAGAGTGAACCCGCTTCAAGCCAAAGTTCTAGCCTCATGAGGAGAGGTCTACAACACACCAACTGAGCCGGAGTGTAAGTGGTCCCTATTTCTATTCCTTGTCAGAAGGGTCCCTCGACCAGTGAATACTTCACAAGTGGTGACAGGAGCTGTGAGATCCCAAATCAGAACCGTCCTAAGCTAGCAGAATCATTCACAAGGGGTGGCATCGAAGGGTGTCAGCCAGATAAGGCTGGGGGATCTGTCACAACGAGCAAGGACTACGGAACTTCCGATGGACTGGATAAAACTGAAAGCCACTGACAGGGAGCTGCGAAAGCTAGGTTTCTTCATTTTACAGGCGCTGCAATTCTTCAATGAACAGAATGAATGGCTTGAAATTAAATCAAAAGAGATTTTGGCTAAATGTCACAGTCTATGGAAAACAGGATACGTTGAAGTTGACTCCCAACCCCTTGCAGCAGGAAATCCAAGCTCTCTTGAGTCAAAGGTTCTTTAATGATATATCCTAGCTTCAGCATATATATGTCCATAGGTTACACAGAGGCAAGTAAAAGCATCTGGCTGTACACAGGTCTCTTGTTGAGAATGACGTATTGAGTGCTTGTCACAACATATCTATCCTTCTACACAGGCCCCCCACCTCGGTGCCCATCCAGCTGGGAATAGTCAGTGGGAGAGCAGGAAGGAGCTGTCCCAAGGCCGCTGCAGTGAGCCATCCCAGATAAGAGCTCAGCCATCCCGGGAACTAGATAGCAACTGTGGAAAACAGACACATGAGAACATACTGCAATATACTCAGAGTAGGCAATATGGAGGGACTGTGGGCAACAGACATGACATTTCTGCCCCCCCCAAAGACCCTCTCACTCCCCAGACCCTGGCTTGTCGCGGTATTTCCTGTGGAAGTTGGTTATCAGTTGGGGAGCATTGACATGGGAGCATTCGACCCACTCCCGGAATGCTTCGACAAAGTCCTTCTGCCTGATTAAGTAATAGAGTTTTTTATTCCTCATCTTGGAATCCAGGATTTCCTCCACCTCATAGTGGACTTGTCCACCTATCAGGGTAGGATGTGGGACTCCTTTCTCTGGATGCCACTCATCTGAAGTGGGGGTTTTCTTCAGAAGGCTAAAGTGGAATGTTGAGTGAATCTGGCGAAGGTTCTTTGGAAGTTCTCGTTCCACCGTCACGTCATTGATCACTCTTTTAACTGGGAAGGGGCCCATGTATTTTAGTCCTAGTTTTTTACATGGTTGTTCAATTTTAAAGTTTTTGGTGGAGACATATACCTGATCTCCAGGTTGTAATTTCCATTGTTCTGTGCAATTCCGATCTGCATATTTTTTGTAATCCTCTTTGGCTTTCTAAAGGGGCTCTTGGATGACTTCCCACTGAGCTGTTAAGGTGGACCACCATTCACTTAGGTCCCCTGCTTTGTGGGATTCTGGATTGGTAGCAAAGGGTAGGGCTTGTCCTTCATATCCTTGTACTACCTTAAAGGGTGAGGCTTGTCAGACTATGGAATCCCTGTTCTCTAGAGTTCGTCTCCCCCTTCTGCAAGAAGCACAAATTCTTGATTTCAAAAGGTTTATTGCAAGACTAGGCTCTGACACAAGTATCCATATTCCAAGGCCTAGAAAGGATCTTGGCTGAACACAGTCATTGTTTAGAATGGGAAAAGAAAGCACAACATGTGATACATCAAACCCTTCAGTCCCAGACTCCCCCCCATCTTCCATGGCGATGAGAACTTCGCTGAGGGAAGGCTCGGCTCGTCAAAGTCTCTGGCTGTAGAAACAGATAAGAATATTCTCTCCCATGGAAAGCGCGGTCAAAATAACACCTGGACCTGGAGGGAGGGAAAGGCTAACAACTACAGTATTAAACATGGTGTAACTCTGACCAAAGAACATGTTAGATCCTGACATTCTGCCCCCCTTAAGACCCCTCCTCTCACCCTTCTGGTCCCACCTTTTCAGGGTACCTAGAATGAAACTTAGCGAGGAGCTTTGGGGCTCTGACCTGCGAAGCTTCCACCCACTCTCTGTACCCCTCCTCAAAGTTCTTCCACCTAACTAGGTTAAAGAGTTTATTATGTTTGCATTTTGAGTCCAAAATCTCTTTTATTTCATAGTGTACTTGGCCATCAATAAGAGTCGGATGGGGTATTGGCTGTTCAGGATGCCACACTACAATACTAAATGGGATGGATTCCAAAACACCAAGATACAAAGGGAAAACTCCCAGGAACCCCTCAACTGTATACTATATATATCAAAATTTAATTACAATATCATGATCCAAATACAAAGATATACACAATTTCATACAATGTTACAATATTACAAAGACTCATTCCATAAATACAGTCACATATTATACATTTCCAAGGTGCTGTAATAGACAGAAGCCAATTCTGTTGCACAGTTAAATCCTTTCCTATGCCAATGGCTTGAAAGGAAACAAATCACTATAGTCAAAAGAGGTGTAAATTCCAAATAGCTGCAAATTTCATAGTAGAAAATCTAGATGGCAAATTCCGGAGTACACCATCCGGGTCCCTCCCCGGTTCTCCTGGTTGTTGGCAACGAGCCCGCCAGCTAAAACTGCTCGTTTCGGATTCCCTTCTTCTCAGCCTCCTTTATATACATAACGTCCGAAGTCACAGTCTCCAACTTAATGTGCTCACAGCAAGGCTTTCTCCTTCCAATCAGTGATAATACACAGGTACCTCCCAAGGCTGATTGGGAACTTCCAGGGGCTGTAGCAGTCCAGGAGGCTTTCCCCTTCTAGGCTTGGCCATAATGCAAGTAGGACAGGAAGACACATATTGTGACACATCCCTTCTCATTCCTTGCCACCAAAATTGCCTTTGAACGAAGTGTAAAGTCTTTAGATAACCGAAATGGCCTGCGGTATGGGCATCATGACATTGCTGTAACACCTCTTTCCTGAGGCTAGTGGGAATATAAAGTTTGTTTTCTTTAATCCAGTCTCCCGCTGCCGTTTGAGACATTTTTGCTGTGGGCACTCGCTCCCCCTCTTTTTCCACCTCGCTTTCCACTTTGGCTCTCCACCCACTTGGCTCACTCTGCTGTTTGGTTGCTTGGCTACGAGTGGTAACCACATCTCCCAACTGACGGGGAGAGAAGACAGTATCAATAGTCTCCTCCCTTCTGCTTTGCAATTGGGGCATGTGCGAGAGAGCGTCCGCTAAGAAGTTGGATTTGCCTGGAAGAAACTTTAGGGTGAAATTAAACTTTGAGAAGAATTCGGCCCACTGAAGCTGTTTAGCATTAAGCCTTCGGGGGGTGCGCAAAGCTTCTAAGTTTTGTGGTCTGTCCACACCTCGAACTGATGATGTGCCCCCTCCAGCCAGTGCCGCCACGTAGAAAGGGCTACCTTGACTGCGAAAGCTTCCTTCTCCCAGACATTCCAATTACACTCAGCCTCAGTGAATTTTCTAGACAAGTATGCACAGGGCCGTACTTTTCCATCCTCCCCTCTCTGCAAGAGGACTCCTCCTATGGCCGCATCGCTTGCATCCACTTGCACTATGAAGGTTTGGTTTTCGTCTGGGTGCTGGAGGACCGGTTCGGAAGTAAATTGTTCCTTTAGTTTCTCAAATGCCTCCTGGCACGCTGGCCCCCAGCTAAGCTTGCTTGTGGGTTTAGCCGTTTGCTCTCCCTTCCCTTTTGTCTTTAGTAAATCTGTTAATGGGAGGGTGATTTGGGCAAACCCTTTAATGAACTGTCTGTAAAAGTTGGCAAAGCCCAAGAAAGATTGTAGTTGCTTTCTGGTAGTAGGGGCTTGCCATTCTTGCACGGCTTTGATTTTAGCCAGATCCATTTTTAAATCTTGTCCTGAAATGTGATAGCCCAGGTAGTCCAACTCAGTCTTATGAAACTCACATTTGGATAATTTGATAGGGAGTTTATGCTGTATCAGGGTGGTCAAAACTTCTCTGACCAACTCAACATGTTCCTCTCTGGTTTCTGTAAAAATTAACATGACATCCAGGTAAACAACCACTCCCTTATATAAAAACTTATGTAGCACCTCATTGATCATGGACATGTAAACAGCAGGTGCTCCGGATAAGCCAAAAGGCATGACGAGGTATTCAAATTGGCCCAATGGCATATTGAACAAGGTTTTCCATTCATCCCCTTCCCTGATTCTAACATGGAAATAAGCATCTTTTAAGTCCAACTATGAAAAGATCTTACCCTGCGCCACCACACTTAGCACGTCCAGAATCAGGGGAATTGGGTAGGCATTGGTCATGGACACTGTGTTGATGCCTCTGAAGTCCGTGCAAAGCCTCAACCCCCATCCTTCTTCTTTACGAATAGCACCGGTGCGGCATGGGGGGAGCTGGCCGGGCGGATGAAACCTCTTTCCAGGTTTTTATCTATGAACTTTTGGAGCTCCTCTCTCTCAGCTGGGCTCATGGAATAAAGCTTCCCTTTTGGCAGACATTCTCCTGGGATCAGTTCAATTGCACAATCCATTTTTCGGTGCGGTGGTAAGCTGTCCGCCTCTTCCTGACTAAAAGCTTGTGCTAAGTCCCTGTATTCCACTGGAATCAGGTTGAGTTCTTCCACTGAGAGCAACGCTACTTCTAAGTTCAATGAGGACTCTTCCTCCCAGTCCTTTTGCCAATGATGATTGCTGCAATATTCCCGATCGAACACAATCATGCCTTTGGCCCAGTTAATGTAAGGGTTATGGTCCCACAGCCACCAACTGCCTAGGATGAGGGGATATTTGGCCGCTTGGCTAATGATATAGGACCGGCTCTCCCAATGTTTGCCCATTCCCGTGGGTACCAGCTCCGTTTCTCGGACAGCTGGGTTCATATTTGAACCGTCCATTTGTTCAAAGATAATTGGACTTTTAAGTTCCCGGGTTTCTAGACCCAAGCCATTTACTAGGGCAGGTGCAATAATGTCTCTTGAGCAACCCAAATCGATTAAAGCTTGCACCCAGATATGAGTTCCCCTCCTTGGATTAGTTAACATTACTGGAATGAATAAAATGGCCCCTCTCTCTCTCACCTCTGCTGAGGTGGACTCCTTTGTGATCTGCCGTTGGGGCCTCCTCACGACAGATCCATCTTGTTTCCCGATTGCGGACTGGGCATATCCACCTCTGTCAAATGGACATCAAGTTCCATCTGCACTTCCTGTGTGAAAGGAGGACTGAGAATGGAGAATTCAGAATTAGAAGAGGTGATACTTCAAGAGGGCAAAAAGGAAATTTCAAGGATCTGCAAAGTACTTTAAAAATGGTATACAGAAGACGAGACAGTTAAAGTTCAAATGGTGAAGTGGGCGATAAACTTTCATAAAGAGATAACAATGGAGGCGTGGGAATACCTGTGGAAAACGACTTTAAAGATAACGACTTGCACAAATATTAAAGAGAATGTTTATAAAATGATATATCGCTGGTATTTGACACCAAAGAAAATTGCGTTAGGGAATACTAACATGTCAAATAAATGCTGGAAATGTAAAAAACATGAAGGATCGTTGTATCATATGTGGTGGACCTGTGAGGTAGCTAAGCAATACTGGGGAGGAATAACAGAAGTGATTAATGAGATTTTACAATTTCAAGTTAATAGAAACCCAGAATTGCTGCTACTGAATTTGGGAATGGAAGATATTCCAGCACAACATAGAACATTGTTATTTTACATGACAACAGCGGCTAGACTTTTATATGCGCAGAAATGGAAATTGCAAGAAGTACCAACTATTGAAGATTGGATTTATAAATTGCTGTACATGGCTGAGATGGACAAAATGACAAGGAAGCTCAGAGACCTCGATCCAGGACAGTTTAATATGGATTGGGAGAAACTGAAGCAATATTTGGAGAAAAAATGGGATGTGGAAGGGAAACTGTGGCAGTTTGAAAATTATTGAGACTTTATAAAAGGAGAGAGAAGTGGCTTTACCAGGAAAGGGGGATTTAAATATTAAATTCTAAGCTATTATCAGGGTTAAGATGAAAATTCTGTTTTATTACACACAGTATTAAATAGCAGACGTATTATTATGAATAGATATTATGAATATATATGAGCATGCTAGCTGGGTATTTTTATTGCAGTTAAGTTTTTAGTATAACAGGTATTTTATATAACTAAAATAGATTGAGAATAAGAATAAGAAATGTTTAAAGAAATATATAGACTATAAGTTAAATTGATTAACTTATATGAGGGAGAGTAAAGAGATTAAGTAAGGGAATAGAAAATGGATAAAATGTTATACTAATAATATAAAGGTTATCAAAATGCTATCAATGTGTTATTTGGAATATAAGATTTAGTAAAGGAGGGGGTTAAAGGTAACTGTGTTATAAAAAAATAACAAGCTTAGAAGAGAGTTTAAGTATATGTTTAATAGATTACATGAGGTATTATGTAAGTAAGTAATAAGATAGATAAAGGGTTGGAAAACTTTTGGAAGTCAAATAAAAGGGGGGAGGAAAGGGAGGGGGTTAGAAACAGATATTAATAAAGGGGGAATGTTTGTATTTTATGATTATATAATCTAATCCAATACAAATTTTTATATATAAAAAAAAGTTCCATCTGCACTTCTTCAGCTTCGAGCCCTTTGTCTAGGCGGCCCCGTCTTGGCATTCCTCTACCTCTACTTGTTCTCGGGGCCGGAACTGGGTGAGTGGTTGAGGGAGGTGGTTGGGCTTGCGCTCAAAGAGGGCACTGGGCCGTGAAATGCCCGCTGTTCCCACACTGCAAACAAAGACCCTGCCTCCATCGGGTTTCTCAAGCTCCCCTAGCCGGTGGTGCTCCATGAGCCCCTCTCAATACGGGCGGTGGTCTTCTATATCCCATTGCCTGCAGCTGCTCCACAAGGCGGACTATTTGGGTATGGTTTTCCACCTCACACGCCAGTTGTATCCATCCCATCAGAATCGGGGGATCAGCTTGCATTAAAGCTCGATTGAGCAACCTGGGATTCATTCCATTGCGGAACATCACTATTTTTGTCCCTTCCTCACAATGGGGGCACTTGGCTGCAAGTTGATGAAACTTGGCTGCATACTCTCTCATGGGTTGAGATCCTTGTCTGATGGCCTGTAGCTCAGTACGTGCTCTCTCCTCCTCTAAGGGATCTTCATATTGGACTCTACGTGCGGCAATAAAGTCCTGTAAAGTGTCCAGTTCCAGAGCCCCCGAGTAATATAGAGTCATGTACCATTCTGCTGCTCTGCCTTCTAGTCTGGACGCTAGATGGGTGACACGTCTCTCCTCGTCCAGGAACAAATAGCCCCACCAATTGAAAAACTGGAGGGCTTGTACTATGAAAAATCCCAGTTTGTGGGTATCTCCGTTAAAGGTGGCCTCCAACTTAATCCACCCCATAGGTAACTCCGCTCCACCTTGCCGTCCCTGGGCTAGTGGTGGAGGGCTGAACTGCGGTGGCTGTTGCAGCTGTGGTCGGAGGGGAGACGTCACTCGACCCGGGATCTGCTGAGGTCTAGGCGCTGGTCCCACTGGTCCCCCCGGCGCCTGCCCGCCTGGTCTAGCCGGTCTCCTTGGAGGCCCCACTTGCCCTGCTGGCAGCTGTGGTAGCGGGCCCGGGGCGGGTAACTGTGGCAGCGGCAGAGGCTGTGGGGCTGGCACAGGTTGCACTGGCAGCGGCGGCACAGGTAACCGAAGGTAACCGAAGTGGCCCGCAAATTTGGAGTCATGGCATTGCTGGAGAATTTCCTTCTGTAAACTGAGTGGTATGTAGAGTTTTCTGCCTCTGTACCACTCACCCGTCTCCGTTTGTGTAAGCTCGCTCTTGGGCCCGGTTTTCCCTTCTTTTTCTACTTCGCTCTTCACCCTCCCCTTCCACTCTGAGAGCTCAGTTTCCTGGTTGATTTGCGTCTTTGGCGCCCTACTGCGTGTTTCACCACCCCTTCTAGTTGGGCGGGCGAGAACACTGTGTCAATGATTTCCTTCCATTGGCTGTTAGGCTGGGGCATGCGTGAGAGTGCGTCTGCCAGGAAGTTGGCCTGCCCTGGGAGGTAATTCAGCATAAAGTTGATCTTGGAGAAGAACTCGGCCCACCGGAGTTGCTTGGCATTCAGTTTCCAGGGGGTGCAGAGTGCTTCTAGGTTTTTATGGTCTGTCCAGACCTCAAATGGGTTTCTAGCCCCTTCTAGCCACTGTCTCCATGTAGTGAGGGCGAGTTTAACAGCAAAAGCTTCTTTTCCCCACATGTTCCAGTTACGTTCAGTTTCAGAAAACTTTTTGAACAGGTAAGCACAGGGGTGCAACTTTCCTTCCTCGTCTGGTTGCAACAATACCCCACCCACCGCTGTATCACTTGCATTGACTTGAACAATGAACTTGCGGTTCTCGTCTGGGTGCTGTAGCACTGGCTCTGAGACAAATCTACTCCTTCAGGTTCCAGGGCTGCTGCCAGGCTCTGGGGCCAAACTATTATTTATTATTGGTACCTTTCCTGCTGCCTGCTCAGGTAGGGTTTCTGGGAGTGGTGCTGTAGGGAACTGCCCCTTCAAGTTCCAGGGCTGCTGCCAGGCTCTGAGGACAACCTATTATTTATTATTGGTACATTTCCTGCTGCCTGCTCAGGTAGGGTTTCTGGGAGTGGTGCGGTAGGGATCTTGATGGCTGGTGGAGAGCCTGCTGGACCCCACGAACAATGAACAATGAACATGTTCGTGAACAGGATCATGTTCGTCAATGTTTGTTGTTCATTGTTCAAGGATGGCAACGAACAACGAACACCATGTTCTTTTTTTTCTGTTAGTGCCCATGGTTAATCCATACTCTATCTTCTACCATATTTGCTACAGCTCTCAATTTAGTATCATCTGCAAATTTAATAATCATTTTCTCTATTTCTTCATCCAAATCATTTATAAAAATGCTGAACAGAACAGGTCCCAGGACTGGTCCCTGAGGAACTCCACTTGTCACTCTTTTCCAAGAGGATAAGGAACCATCCACTAGCACTCTTTGGGTGTGATCCGTCAACCTGTTACAGAGGAAGGTGACTCCCTAAGCCTCAGACTGAAGGACCACCAGGGAGGGTGCCTTACCTGATCCTCTGTGCTGCTGCCTCTCAAGAGCCCAGGCACCTCAGCGCCCTGGCCTGGCACCTTAGTCTCCTCCCTGGCCTGGTTTTGGAGATCCTGTTTTATACCTCCCTGGTTCCACCCCTGGTACATGGACCATTACTAGAGCCAAGAGTTGGAGCATGGCCCAGCTTATCCCCCAGCTCCACCTCAGCTGCCCTTTCCCAGGCTGCCACTTCCCCGGGATTGGGCCTCTGGCTCAGAGTTCTGCCTTGGGCTCCTCCACCCTCTTGGTGTCTATGGCCACTGCCTGTTCCTCCGGGCCCAAATCTCCAGTTGCTCTGAGTCCAAGGCAATCCCCAGACAGGGGCTGTGTCATAAGTAGCTCAGAGAGATTCATTGGTAGGGGCAGAGACTATATACTACTCTATTGGGCACTTTCTGCTGATGTAGATACGTGCCTATGAGGAAGTCTACTAAACATGCCGTGTAAATTAGTTAAGGTTTGTTTCAGAAAGATTTCATCTCTGTGCTTGGCTTTATGTTTTTTCCCCAAAACTTTTCTGCTTCCATACCCTATTATATCGCTTTAACTGGATGCTGAACTACTGCTCATTATTGTACTTTGCTCAATGAATGTCATAGCTTCTGATTATAGTGTATTTTCACTTGCACTGTGTAATCTGCCTTGGATCTCAGTGACAAATGTGGTCTACTACAACTACTACTACAACTACAACAAATAATAATATTGGCAATCTCAATTACTATGGTTAGTTAGGGTACTTTAAACTAGGATCTAAAACAATGTTTTGAAGTTGATTTACTAACTACAGTCTTAACTGTGTTTTTTAGTGGATGAATGAAAGAAGGCTTTCACTGAACTTGACTTTGGCAGATGGATTAGTATTCATGATAAAAATTATTTTCTATGATTAATATTAGATATATCAGAAAAATTCACTGAAACATTCATGTTGAACTTAAAGTGTTTTAGGCCAGTCCTGCTAAGGTTACATACCAGAAAAGAATCATGAACATAGTAATATATATCATTTATGAAACATCCAAAAATATTTTAAATAATATTGCTTACCTTTCATTCAAGATTCATCAAAGTATGTAAAGAAATAGCATTGCAGCAATCTCATAACTAGTGAGCTCAGAATCATTCAACATAAAAGAGGGTTGCAGTACTATTAACTTTAGCATATCAGCATTATAGAACACACATCACAGAATTGCCATGATGTGAAAAAAGGTGATTTGCTGATAGTTAACATCTTTGAGAGTATGTGAAACCTTTTGACATTTACTATGTTTGCCATCATAACACTTGCACAGATGTATTCTGGAGATAGACTGCCAGTGTGAATAAGAATACAGGTTTTATGAATTTTCCTCCTTTGTTGGAGATTTGAACAGCATAGTGACATATGGACTTAATTAACTTTCCTAACATTTATTCCACAAGACATGGGCAAAAGTATTTTTCTAAAGAATAGACAATGATGAAAAGGAAAACAAAGTTTGAACAAATATTTTCAAATTATTTTATGTTCAGAGAAGTGTAAACTGCACTATGTGAGAATGTCACTGACTATCAGGTGCTTAAATTAACTTGCAGTGGATCAGTACTTCTATTTTGTTCTATTTTATGAAGGTTTAATGTAAACAGTTGATGGCCTAGCTAGATCATTGATCTCTGTTGCCCCAAGACCTGCATCCCATGTATGTTTTGCATCTCAAAATCCTCTGGCCTAGCACAGTCAGAAGCTCAAGGGAATTTTTCTGACAAGTTATGCATCATTTCAATTTGCCTCTTATGCTGTTCCTGAGGGGGTTCCCTGCCCCTTTTAGCAGCATTTCAGGGTGATCAGTGGGCTGTAGTGGGCAGGGGAGGCAGAAACAAGAGCAGATATTTACATTCTTCTCTATAGACTGTATGCACGGCTTTTTTTCAGCAGGAACGTGGCGGAACGGAGTTCCGGAACCTCTTGAAAATGGTCACATGGCTGGTGGCCCCGCCCCCTGATCTCCAGACAGAGGGGAGTTTAGATTGCCCTCCGCACTGCTGCACGGAAGGCAATCTCAACTCCCCTCTGTCTGGAGATCAGGGGGCAGGGCCACCGGCCATGTGACTATTTTCTCCAAGGGCAACTCACTGAGTTCCACCACCTTTCCCCTCCCCCCCCAAAAAGCCCTGACTGTGCGGCATGCTTATATGATCCTAACAAACTTATTGATCAGTAAAAGAAGTAGTTTAAGACATTATCGTACCATTCTTCCAAGGAACTCAGGGTGGCTTATGTGGTTCTCTCCCCCCACCCCCACCCCCATTATCATCACAATAATCCTGGGATTAAACTGAAGGATATTGACTGGCCCACAGTCACACAATCAATTTTAACTCTGGGTTTGAAAAGGTCTCACTAGACCTAGTTCAGCATTCTAACCAGAATACTATACTGGCTCTCTACTTACTCCAAGATGTTAATATATTCAAGGAGGAATTAATATGTTCAGAAATTCAAAAATGCATTTCTGTAGGGCTCTTCTAGAACTGAGAGTACCTCTTCAGATTACAAATAAACCCATTATACTTCAGGATACTTTGAAATATGTGGTAAAAATTTATAAAAAGTATAATTGAAAATGCCAAAGACTGGATGCTCATTTTTGCAGTAATGCCTACCCACTTGTACTTAACTCAAGTTATTCTTTCTAGGTAAGCATTCATAATCCCAAGAACTGTTCCATTTCCTCCAAGCTGTTGGTGGTAGAAAGTGCTGTCAAGTCACAGCTGACTTACAGTGGCCCCATAGGGTTTTCAAAGAAGGAAACATTCTGAGGTGGTTTGCCATTACCTGCTTCTGTGTATAGCCCTGGACTTCCTTGGTAGTCTCTCATCAAAGTACTAATTAGGACTGACTCTGTTAGTACTGGATTATTTGCTGCATTTAATTAGATCATGACAATATTATGAGCTGCAATACAGAGAGGCTGAGTTCCTTGGAAGTTCTAAATCTTGTCCTACTACTCTAGCCCAGAAACTAGGGCTATGCACCAAAAAAAAATCAGGAAATTTCCTGTCTTCCAGGATATGAGAATCCTGGATTTATCCAGCCATTATTTCCTATGGGGAAAGCTATCTGGGTAGCATTTTCCAAACAAACTTCCCCAAATTTGCAGGGAGGCTTTCATGCAGAAATACATAGGGGCCAAAATGCCACTGGCCAGAGGCACACTCCCAAATGCAAGCTCAACCCAGAGAAAATCCAATAGAACCCAATTGAAGTCCCTGCAAAAGCCAAGTGCCCCCTGAATAAGGTGCCAAGCCACTCTCCATTGTTTTCTGTGGTGGGAAAGTTTACAACCTTGTTAGCAGGCAGAAACAAGAGGCAAGGCTGACACTGGCCAAAGGCACACTCACAAATGGAAGAGAAAGTCCACTAGAACCAAACTAAAATCCCCTCAATCAATACCCCTTGAACAAGCAACTCCCATTATTTCCTTTGTGGGAAATTTCCAAGCTGTCTGTCAGGCAGTAACACACAGGGGTAAGACAACCACTGGTTAGAGGCACATTCCCAAATGTAAGCTGAACCCAGAGAAAGCCCAACAGAACTAAACTGAACCAAAGGAATCCCCCTTGGAACCAAAGTGAAGTGAGGGGACCAACATCAACCCAGAGAATTATGTCAAAACAGCAAATTCCACCCAAACCAAACTGAAGACAGGGACACTGTTGCAACTTAGCCCAACTGAACCAGTGTCACTCACAGAAGGCAGCAGACAAGAAGAGCTCCTGCATGGATTTGGCCATTCACTCTCCCCTCCCTGCCTTACTTCCCTCTCCCTGACTCGTTCCCCCTCCCCCTCTCCGCTGGAAAAAAAAATGAGAGAAGATGGGGAAACAGCCAGCTGATTTACCCAGATTAACCTGGATTTATCTGGGGGTCTCCATTTGGGACACATATCAGATCCAGGATTCTCTAATTTGATCCAGGAAAGCCAGATTTAGCCAGCTTGGCAAAAATCAGAATTTTTTACCCAGTTCCCAGACTGGATCTCACACTTCTACTGGTAATCACCCTCACCACAGCTGCTGTAGCACTTCCCATAGCTCTCCTGTGTCAAAGCTATGCTATGCAATCCCTTTCTCATTCTGAGTGCAATGTGAAATCTGGATTTGCCACAATAAGTGGTTATATTAGCAATTTACACAGCATCATGGACTGGGGAGGGCCTTCTGGGTGTGATGTCATTTCAGCTTGAGTAACACAAAATGCCTTAACTGACTCAAGATTAAGAAGATGAATAGCTCTTTCAGTTGTTGTTTAGTCAGGTCATGATTCATCACAAAGATTCATTTCTCTTGTTTATTTAGTAGGATTTATGCATGTATATATTTATAAAGAACTGCATCCTACAAAGATCATTTAGGGAAGACAGTTTGTGGCCAAATGGTTTTCAGATGAAAAAGGTATCTATTTCACTTTGATAGATTTTTTCTCGGTTTATTTGTTAACCTCAAATATATACTGCAATAAAGGAGAAAAAGCTGCCATGCAGAAGCAAATGAAATGAAAGAAAAGTCTTGTTAAATGAAGTAAATAAACTGACAAATACCTTTAAATCTGGAAACCTCAAGTAATCTAGGCAATTTTTTAAAATCTAATGAGCTGAAACTGGACTGCATAAAATGTCCAGGTTAAAAAAAATGAACCCTCAGTTCCAAGCATGATTACAAACCAACTCACAAGCCTCTTTGATAACATGCAATATTTAAAAAGTGGAAGGTGGAGAAGAGAATCTAGTATTATAAAATCCCTTTAAGTCCAAAAATGAAATAGAATCCTTGAAGCCTATAAAACACATCACTGTCCTCAAATACACACAAACGCCCACAAAATGAAATCATTATAAAATGAAATAAAGAAAATAAAACCTTGATGGTTTCTGCTCCTTGTATAAAAGGAAACCCCTGAAAAGTCCATTTTCCTTGAGTGCCTAATACAGACATAAAACCCATCTATCTGCGTGAATTGCTCTTTGCTTGACAGCTTTACACATTAGCCCTTGTTTCGTGACTACTAAAATTATTTCCATGGCTCAATACAATGATATAAAACTTGCAAACCTTTTCAATCAGCTTAAATTAAGTAATCAGTTCTACTGCAAAAAATGCATGTCCACATCTGCAAAAAGGGTGTTGAACATACCATTCCCATTGCTGGATTGTTAAAGCTAAGAACCTGAATGAATCTATGTCTATATGGATGAGAAGAGAGTTTAGTCTGCTGGTGAAGATCTGTGTAGAAAATTAGATGGTGAGACTGTAAATATGCTTCAAAGAAGAGATATGTATTGTGTGAACCCATCAAGATTAAGAACTATTCTGAAACCAATACGCTTATCAAAACTCTGCATCAATAAAACTTATGTACTTATAAATAAATTCTTCTTTTATTTTGTTCCTTTTTTTAACCCCAAAACTACCCTCACACACTCATCATTCTGTCAAACTACCATCTATAGCAACCCTTCCTATATGTCCAGTTAAACTAAGGCGAAAGCCTTTGGTAGCAGCAAAACCTTTTGAGGAAGTTAAGGAGGCAGCAATATATAGATCACACCAGCAAAAAAGGGGAAGGCGTTCTTGAGGTAAAACAGAACGCTTGAAGCTCTGAGAAGAAAAAAAAAGAATGTTGGTTGTTACCAGAGCCCTCTTGAGGTATACGTTTAAAAGAACATAAGAAGTTAAATTAAAGGTTCAAAGGCACAGCTTATTAAAAAGAAAACAAACAAGCAAATCATTACAGTAATAGAGGGTGATCTTTGTAAGACTGGTTCTGTCCAAGACTGCTGTGTGATCAGGCTGTTAAGAAATAAATAAATGAATACAGAACTACGGATGTGGGTTCAGATAGTTCTGATTTGAATATATACATTATCCCTATTCTTGAGTATATTCAGGTATCCAGATTGATATTCAGGATTCTCAGAACGCCAATATCCAGTTCAGAGCTAAAAATGTAAGGCTGCCAGGCCTCCCCGCTCTCCCATTTTTCTGATGTCTAGGTCAACAGGAGGGAGGGAAAGGAGACAGCTCTCCCAGGTGATGGGATCAGACATTAGTGGGGGGCACTAGAACTCTCTGCTCAATCACAGCTATTCTCTCATAGCCCATAGCTCTCTGAGCATGGGAAAAGAAGATTAAAAACTGGCCTGAGTACAATTTGACTCCATTTTTGGTGTGCCCTAGTGCTATCCAGGTCTGCTTTGGATTAATTTTGCTGCCTGGCTGGGATGACATTCTTTTTGTCCTGTCATGACTGTTTGCACTTCAGTTTAAAATATTATTTTAAAAAGTTATTGCAAGTTTTTCTGTATTTTTTGTTTTTGACTAGTGGGTTCTAGTTGGTGAGAGAGGGAGTCTTTGTTTTCATTTTAGTTCTTTTTAAAAATAGTTTTTCTTAGTTTTCTTCTGCTCTGTTTTAAAAAGGGGTTAAAATGTTTGTGCCCTTTTGTCAAGTTTTCTTCTCTTGGTTTGTTTTACAATTTTTAACTGCTTTGAATTTCAATTTTTTAAAGAGTTTGTGCTTGGGGAATGAATTTTCCAAGTTGTACTAAGGATTTGCTTAATTTTTGTAGACCTGGCAAAAAGAAACTGATGTATTTAAAAAGAATTCCATACTTCTACCACAGGTTATAGTTACAAAAAATGAGTCAAAGTTTTAGGTTAGAAAGTCAAAAGCTGATTTTTTTAAAAAAAAGATTTTTATTAAAGCAAGCCTAGGTTTGGCTTTACAACAGAAGTAAAAAGAAAAAGTTAGATTGTATGGGTTTGAAAAAAAAGGCAATTGCAGCTTAGTGATCAGTAACTAACTTGCTAACTTGTGAATTCATATCAGAATAGTATTGGTATGGGGAGAATCCCCCTCTTTAAAATTCACCATTGATTCCTCTTAGTCTCTTTTTCTCATTTTAAAAGAGGAATTTCTCTTTGAAAATAATTTGTCACCTAGGGGCTATGTCGGTCGGCGTTACGGCTAAATGATCACACCAGACACTTGTGTGGGTTTGAAATGGCCACAACTTTATTGATTACAGCTATATGGAGCATTGGCCTGGCATCTGGGCTGGATCCCCGTTGGCATCGTAGGCCTTCCTGCCGACCGATACATCCCCTGCCAGCCTCCCACTGGCCCGTCGGCTCATTCTGCTCCGTCGCCGGCTCCGCCTGGCGACCCTTGCTTCCAGCTCCGTCGGGGTGAGCAGTCCCACAGGCCAGCTCACCCTGATGGGATCCGGCCCAATGCCTCAAAAACCGCCAACCCATAAAGTTGTGACAGAGCCCCCTCAATAGCTCTGAGTCTGCAGAGGGTGGGAGGGTGCTAGTTGATCCGGCAGATGCTCAAACAGCAATGGCACTGACCATGCGGCTGGACCCTCATAGGATGGACGCTCCGTCTCCGCTCCGGTCCCGCCTCCACGCCGTCCAGCCCCAGGTACCAACCCAGCTTGCAGGTAAGTCTGCCGCTTCCTTTCTCACCTAGGGGCTATGTCGGTCTGCGTTATGGCTAAATGATCACACCAGACACTTGCGTGGGTTTGAAATGGCCACAACTTTATTGATTACAGCTATATGGAGCATTGGCCTGGCATCTGGGCTGGATCCCCGTTGGCATCATAGGCCTTCCTGCCGACCGATGCATCCCCTGCCAGCCTCCCGCTGGCCCGTCGGCTCATTCTGCTCCGTCGCCGGCTCCGCCTGGCGACCCTTGCTTCCAGCTCCGTCGGGGTGAGCAGACCCGCAAGCCAGCTCACCCTGATGGGATCCGGCCCAATGCCTCAAAAACCGCCACTGGAGGCAGGCCGCAGGCCCGCCTCCCGCCAACGCTCCAACTGCTGTAACCACAAAGGTAGAGCCACCCCTAATCCCCGCGGGGGGCCCTGACTTTGATGCCCAGAGGGAGGCGAAAAAACCCTAAGTGGCCTCGGCCAATCTGGCCCCTTGTGGGAAAAATTCCTCCCTGGACCCCGAAGGCGACCGGCCAAGCAGCCCTGGGGATCCCCGCCAGGGCCCTCCATGGGGCCCACTCTCACCCCCCCCCCCGCCTGAGCTGCTCTTGGTGTTCCGACGGACGTTCACATCCGCGAAGTCTCTCTCCGGTCGGGGACGGGTGCCATGCCTGTAACTTAATCACACAAGGTTAGTACAATCTTTCCTGACATAGCCCAAATAGGCTCTGGAAGTCCACCTGCCGACACGCTTTATCCTGTCAGCCGACAGGCCCACTTCTGCTGCTGTGGTGGCTGCTCCGATGTGAAATGAGTGGGACCGGTACGCCTCTGGTAGGAAGCCTGCCGCCTGCAGGCTGGTCCGCATGACCGCTGTGAACTGGTACCTGGTGAGTGGCCTGCCGTTAGCATGCACTAGGAACTGGCCTGGAGTGGCTGGATGCCTGTCCAGGTAAGCCCCGACCGCCTTCACTGGGCAAGGGGCCCCCCGCCCCACAGCATGGAGCTGAACGATTGCTCCGTGCCCCAGCTGATCGGTCTTGGACTGCCGGACCCTGATCTTGAGTGTGCCCCCTTCGATTGATACATCTGCTTGCGCTAAGGCCCTATTGGACTGATCCCCAGAGGAGGCCGCCGCCAGCTCGCTGACGCGGAAGGCCCCGTAGAATGCTAGGCTGAAGGCCGCCTCGAACAACGTGGCCTCGAAGGGTGAGTGGCATACCCCCCAGATGTTGTAACAGGCCCTGCAGGACGCTGGCTGTAATGGGCCGCCGGGTGTCCTTGCGCGGCGGCCCCCGTCGGGCCCAACCCGCCATGGCCCTACGGGCCAGAAATCTGCCTGTCGGGTCTGCCCTCCTGGTTGCCTTACAGAAGAATGAAATGGCCGCCATGTGCATCTTAATGGTCTTGGGTGCGTACCCCGCTTCGTCCATCCGAGCCAGGTATTCCAACAGGGCCTCCTCCGGCACGCCCCGTCCTGGCCGGCCTGACCTCTCCGAGAGGAACATTGTGAACGCTGTGACTGTGGTCCCATAGGCCCGCCTGGTCATAGGCGCCAATGAATCGAGCACCCCCTGCACTATCCGATGCTTCCAAGCTCCCACAGCTCTTCCGGGAAGGGGTCTGGCTGCCGCTTTGCGTCTGGTGCCATCTCTCGAAACCTGTCCTCCTGAAAGCGAGAAACGGCGTCTGCTATGTTGTTGTCCACTCCAGGAATGTGGCGAGCCCCAAACACGATGTTATTCTGCAGGCATCGAAGAACCATCCTGCGCACCAGGCGCATGACGCGCTCTGAGCGTGATGTCTGCCTGTTCACTACCCGCACCACCACTTGATTGTCGCACCAGAAGAGGACCTTCCTGTTGCAAAACTGGTCAGACCAGAGTTCTATGGCTGTCACGATGGGGAAGAGCTGTAGGAACGTGAGGTCCCTGAGAATGTCCCCCCCCCTAGCCAGGCCGTGGGCCACCTCTGCGCGCACCACCAGCCCACCCAGTACACTCCGAAACCCACGCCTCCTGCCGCGTCGGAGTGCACCTGCAGAGCCTCCCCCAGATCGAGGGGCTCTCGCCACCAGGACACCCCATTGAAGTCCTTCAGGAAGGTGTCCCAGGCATGCAGGTCTGCTTTCAGCTATTTCGTTATTCTGATGTGGTTCTGTGGCGCTGTAACCCGGGCCATTGCTCTGGCCAGCCGTGCGCAGAATGGCCTCCCCGGCGCCACTACCCTGCAGGCAAAGTTAAGGCTCCCCAGGAGTGATTTCACCTCCCGCAGTGTTTTCTTCTTGGCTTTGATCACCGAGCCGACCTTTTCCTGCAGGCCTTTCAACTTCTCTGGGGGCAGCCTGCAGGTGCCCCGCATCAAGTCTATCTCTATCCCCAGGAACAACAAGCAAGTAGTAGGGCCTTCAGTCTTCTCCTGGGCCAGCGGAACGCCTAGCTCCCTGGCCAACCCCTGAAACAGCTCTAGGAGCCTCTGGCACTCCCCTCCTTCCGCCGGCCCCGACATGATAAAGTCATCCAGGTAATGAGAAATGAATGGAGAGCATGCCTGATCTTTCAGCGCCCACTCCAGGAACGTACTGAAGGTCTCAAAGGCCGCGCAGGCCACCGCGCAGCCCATCGGCATGGCTTTGTCCATATACCATTGTTCTTGGAATTTGAACCCCAGGAGGCACCAGTCCTCCGGGTGGACCGGCAGAAGCTGGAAGGCAGATTGAATATAACACTTGGCCATCAGCACACCCCGGCCGCAGGCCCGGACTAGGTTCACTGCTTGGTCAAACGATGCGTAACGCACAGTGCAGAGCTCTGGTGGTATTGTTTTGTTCACTGATGCTCCCTTCGGGTAGGACAGATGGTGAATCAGTCGGAATTCTCCCGGTGTCTTTTTGGGGACTACACCCAGCGGGGACACTCTCAAGTTGCTCACCGGGGGTGCGTTGAAGGGGCCAGCCACACGTCCCGCCTGCACCTCCTTTTCGATCTTAGCCGCCACCATGCCCGGCATGTCCCGCACCAACTTGAGGTTGGGTGCGTCTGTGGCGACCCGAGGGCCCATGTATGGAATCCTGAAGCCCTCGGTGAAACCCTCCCAAAACAATGTGGTGGCCGCCCAGTTGGTATAACGCTGCAGCCATGGCTGTAGCGCCGTCGGGGAGACTGGCGTCTGGGCGAGAGAGTGCCAATCCCCCGCGCAGGCTGTCTCACTTCTTTCCTGGGCCCGTGGTGGCACTCTGGCCCCCAGCTGCTGGTGCTCTGGCCCCATCCTCCCCCCTGGCTCCGCTTCCGCCTGCGCCTCCCCGAAAGGGCCGCTGCAATCTGGAGCCTTTGGGGCAGTCTCGCCGAGGGTGACGGCCTAGGCAGTCCTCGCATACATGGTCGAGGCGGCACCTAGCCTTGCGGCAGTCCCCCGCATTGAACTCCCAGCAGGGGCGTTTGTTAGTGTGGCGCCTGTATCCCGAAGCGTCGGCCCTGGCCCGCTCCCCCATGCCCTTGCTGTTGACCGCCCACAGCCAACCCATGCTGTTCAGCTGGTCCCAATGAGTGAGCTCGTTGGTGGATGCCTTCTTCCGGAAGTTCTCATCGTATTTTAGCGCCGCCCTCTCGCCCGATGTGGCTTTGATGTGCGCCACCTCTCTCATGTGCATGGTGAGGTGCCACGCGCGCTCGGGGTATGCTGCCTGCACTACCCCCGCGTATTCACAGTACCCCAGGACCCAATTCGTGAAAGTGCGCTCAGCCGGCCTCTCCCTGTCCTGATGCCTGCGCTTTCTGGGGGATCCTATGTCCCCCACTGGCTCCTCAGCTTGCAGTAGAGTGAACACATCCACATAATACCCGTTTAAGATATGCTCCCTCACGCGAGCTGGCAAATGGTACCCAATGGGTGCCTCCCCTGATCCTACTTGTGGCGGGGACTTCTCGCGCCACGCTGACCGTGTTTGCTCCCACGCTGCCCGGGCCCCTACATGGGCTCTTCCCCGGTGCCTGTGGCGCCGGGCCCATTCGGCTAGCCCCGGGACATAGGCCGCCGCCTCCCAGTAGTCCCTTGCCTTCCTTTCCCAATCCTCATCCACGGAGGACTCACCTCTCGACTCCCTGGATGACGATGTGCTGTGGCTCTGGCTCCTATGTCGCGACTTCCGTGACCGTCAACCGGAGGCCCTGGACCGCCCCTTGTTCCGTCCTCGTTCCGAATCATTCTCCTCCGTGCCGTCCGGGCTTGCCTTGTCCACCCCCTCTTCTGCCTCCATCATGTCCATGGCCTCCAACAACGGGCTCCTACGCGTTGGGCGCCTGGCTTCCTTCCGCTCTGGCCCCCCTTGGGGTGATGGCCCCCTCCCTCGTTTGCCCCCCGCCCCCTTTGGGGGGCTCTGGTGGGCTGAAATGGGAGGGGGGCTGGTGGTGGCCACCCCGCCTGCGAAAGCCTGGGTGCTGGCCGCGTGCGCCCCGCCCCCACCGAATGCAGTGGATAGTACGGCCATGTTCTCCTGCATGCTTTGCCACACTGCCTGAATGTCGACCCCTTGCAGAGGGGGGGTGCCCTGCACGAGCCCGGCCTCCCAGAGGGCACCGGCGCCCCCCCGGTGGTGGCTTTGCTGGGAGCCCCAGTCCCCCGGGGGACCCGGCGGGGTTCCCCCCACACCTTGCGAGGGGCCCCTGCTGCGCCCATCGTGACCGGGCCCTGACGCGATGCCCTGGCCCCTGCCTTGCCCTTCACGCTAGCCCCTGGAGACATCCTTCCTGTGGAATAGAGAAATGCCTGCCCTGCGAGGCGGTCTGTCGGTCAGCTCCCGGGCGCCATTGGGGGGGCACCCCCCACCACTATGCCGGGGGACACATTCCGCCCGCTGCCGGGCTCGCCCGCCCAACAAATGTAGAGCAACACGGTAATAACCAGTGTCAAGAAAAGAAATTTCCCGTGTATTAGCAATGTCTCCACAATTTAATGTTTATCAATCAATAAAGCACGTACTGGTTAATTTCAATTTAATATATAACAATCAATAAAGCATGTACTAGTTAATTTCATATTTCAACTTGTTTGTTACATAATCAAAAACTACACCACATATTGCAAAATAATTCAACCTCAATTATACAGGCATCCTATGTATTCTAAAAACAGTCAATTAAAGTGTCCCGTGCTCAAAGTGCTATAGTTATTATTATTAAAGTGCAATTGCTTTCTGGCATCATATGACACTAATTTTCATATATAGAATCCAATTTGCCTTGTATTCAAGTTCAATACGGGTATAGTCCAGAGGTGGTTCCAGACACTGTGGAAGTCACAGATCACAAGTAGACCTATGTTCTTTTGGTATATGTTGATAGTTCTGCGACCATATTTCTCTAACGGACGGTCCAGATCCTCATAAGGTCCGTTTCCAAAGTTGTTTTTCAAAGAGCACAGTTGTCAGAGATTCCTAAGATTACCATTTCATATCCCTCTCCAATTTATCAATTTCTTCCATCTGTAGCCCATTAACTAACAGCCGTTTTATCTACAGAAAGGAATCCACGCCCAAATCACACAATGTCCCTCCTTAAAGTGATATTACTTCTATAAGTTATTAGCCCAAAAAACAGGTATAGTCATTGGCTATGATTAGCCCGCCCGGCTGCCGTGACTGATGAGGTTGGCGTGCCTGGGGAGGCCGGCCCTGGGTGCGGGGGGGGGGAGGCGAGCTCCTCCATGGTGCCCTGCCAGGGGACCCGCCGCCAGCCCCTGCCGAGACCTGCTCTGCCCCCCTGCCCCCCTAAGCGAGGCGAAAAAGGGCGCCCCCCAGTGGGCCACGGTCCTGCGACGGATGGCCTAGGAGTGGGAGGGAGGTCCAGCTGCGAGACGGCCGAGGTTGCCGCAGGCCCAGG
This sequence comes from Eublepharis macularius, assembly GCF_028583425.1. Taxonomy (NCBI): domain Eukaryota; kingdom Metazoa; phylum Chordata; class Lepidosauria; order Squamata; family Eublepharidae; genus Eublepharis; species Eublepharis macularius. Next base: position 75,576,372 of record NC_072797.1, read on the forward strand.
CCCTGACCGCTGCCCACACAGGCGGCGCCAGTGCAGCCCGCCCCGCACAGCTGCCAAGGGGAAGGCCCCCCCAGGGAGTATGAGCAATGATGCGGGCTGGCCACCGTCACGCCAGTCCGCCCCGGCGGCAGCTGGGCACCCTGCCCCCTGCGGCTGCCAAGGAAGGATCCCAGGGCCTGCCACAAAGGCGCAGGACAACTGCAGCTGTGCTAGCCCACTCGGGCGGCGGCCGGGCCGCCCGCCCACGCCGTTACTGGGGAAGGGGGGGCGGCGCTTGGAGAGAAATCGCGAGCCGGCCGCAGCTGCGGGGGCCCGCTCAGGCGGCACCCGGCCACCCGCCCGCGCCGCCACCAAGGAAGGCCCGCCGCCACCGCCGAGGACGAACCCAGGGGCCTGGAGCGGCTAAGCGGGCTGGCTGCAGCTGCGGCGGCCCACCCAGGCAGCGGTTGGGCAGCCCGCCTGCACCGCCGCCGAAGAAGGACCCCGGGGACTTGACCGAAGGCGAGGGCCAGCCACGGCCGTGGCAGCCAGCCCGGGTGGCGGCCAGGCAGCCCGCCCACGCTGCCGCCTATGAAGGCCCTCGGGGCCTGCGCAAAGGCATGGGCTGGCCGGGGCCGCGGCGGCCTGCTCGAGCGGCGGCCGGGCTGCCCGCCCACACTGCCGCCGATGAAGGCCCCCGGGGCCCGCGCAAAGGTGCGGGCTGGCCGCGGCTGCGGCGGCCTGCTCGCACGGCGGCCGGGCCGCCCGTCCGCACCGCCGCCGATGAAGGCCCCTGGGGCCCGCACAAAGGCGCGGGCCGGCCGTGGCCACGACCGCCCGTGCCGCCATCGGGGAAGGAGCTCCCCGGCATGAAGCCGCAGCCCCCCCAGGCGGCGGCCAGGCAGCCCCCCCGCGCCGCGCAGGGGCCGGAGCCGTGGCGCAGCCGTTCGTGTGTGCCCGTCCGGCTCGGAGGAGCCCGCAGGCCACCGGCCGCCGCCGATCAGGAGGGGGGTGGCCAGAGGAGCCCTGGTGGCGCAGTCACAAGCCCCCCCTGCAGGGGTCATGAGCGAGAGAGGTCCCGGCCGCATGCCCCCGCCTCCCTCCCTGGGCCCGCAGGTGGGGTGGGAACCATGGGGGCTGCGCGGAAGGGGGGTGGGGGGCAGGTGCCCCCTCATTCCCCCCAACCCCCCTCCCCAGAGAGGCACCAGCCCCTCCTGAAAACGAGGGGAAGGGGGACCCCCAGGCTCAACCCCCCCCCCACCATGCCGTGGGATGGAGGAGTCCCACCCGAGCATCTGCCTGCCTTACCTGCTAGTTGATCCGGCAGATGCTCAAACCGCAATGGCGCTGACCATGCGGCTGGACCCTCATAGGATGGATGCTCCGCCTCCGCTCCGGTCCCGCCTCCACGCCGTCCGGCCCCAGGTGCCAACCCAGCTTGCAGGTAAGTCTGCCGCTTCCTTTAATGCACCCTTTTGTAACTTCAGCCCTTGCAGTTGTTTTATGTTACACATATTAAGGTATTGCTCTAATTGGAGGATAGGAAGGTATAGGAAGAAATTGCCTGCCTCTGAGCATGTATAGATGTCATGTCTGTGCCCCATCCATGCCATTATTTTCACTTGGAACCAGTGATGCTGTTCTGAACCAATGTTTCATTCTGTAACTTGATGTTATATTACCAATGCCATAACTGTTTTACATCCACAGGTTTATAGAAGCTACAGGTATCTTAGCTAATGGACTGTAGAAACTCTCAGTGCTTGTGACCTTATATCCCACTCACTCCTTATATCCCACTCACTCCTATGTTACACTTTGATCTTCTTTCTCAGAGTCTAGACTTGATAGCACAAATATGTGATATGTTCTCAGGACACGTTTGCGTCAAAAGTTCTGTTTGGCTGATGGGAGGGGAAAGGAGTAAATGTGTGAGTTAAGAGGAAGGGTTTTCCCATATAATGTCATTCCTGTCAAATTGATCCTTACTGCTTAGTAGCTTATCTTGCTTCTGAGTTCTGAGTAACACTATGGACATATCTGTAAAAATGATTTGACTTCTGAATAAAACCATTTAACCAAGAGTCTGGATTCTTGCAGCAATGGTACAGGGGTCTATCTGCCATAGCCTGTCATCCATAGCCTGACAATAGGATGAAATTCTGAAATATTGCACAACTTCCCTTCCTGCTCCTCCTCTCTATTTCTTTTTGAGCAAAACAGGTTAGAAACTGAATCCAAATTCCTAAAAAGGAGGAAAGAAACAGATTGTTTGATTTCAGGGAGAAATTGTGAAAAGAGTAATTAAGGGAATTTCTCTTAATAACCCTATACTAGAAGCAAGATCTGAACTGACAATTTCCAGATCACAGCTAATTATCTTTGCCACTGTAATACGCCAGCTCAGCTTTGTTTTGGGGAGTGAAGGAATGATCTAACTTTCTTAATTTCTGTTCAGTGGATCACATTCTTTGTTTTCTTCTTTGCTATCATCTGTTCTTTTGGTTACCTGACTTCCAATGATACTTCAAGATCCTTATGAACAGATGGTTAGATGGCCACTGTTGAATACTAGACATAATGTAGAATGAGAGGCTGAAGATTGTTGGAACCCTCAAAACAGCCCTGTTCTACACAGGCAGTGTTAATTTATCCCACTGATGTCAATGGGACTTATAAGAAGAGACACTAAATTTCACAGCAAACAGCTATGACAGTTGAACATAGCTCACCTGCAAGGCAATTTTTTCCCTCTTCATCTATCTTTTGATCACCTTGAATGGCTGTTGAACAACTTTATAGATGAACAGTAGTTAAAGTGGAGAGGTTTCATTTCCTTGAGGTGGTGGTGTTTCATTGATTTGCCTTGTGGGGGCGTTTATATTTGAAGAGTGAGTGAAATTGATCTACTGGGCTTATGGATGGTCAGGTCATTAAATGAGGTGAGAGGGAAATATGCTTCCCATAAGGTTATGCAAAAACATGCATGTGCAAAACAACAGCAATAACATTTTTTTTCCAGAGGTTTTCAGATGTCATATGCCACCAAAAAGTTGTGCAGGGAAGGTGTCATAAAGCTTGATGCTAATAACTTGACAGGTCATAATTCAGTAACTGTATCTTGTGAATGAAAAAGTGTGTGTCTTCAGATACACAAATGTCATGATGTTCAGACATTTCATATTAATTTTTTTTTAAATCCACATTTTCTGCAACTGTGAACACAAGAGTACCCACTGTGTACCTGACAGTTTATATCTAATAAGACAAATCAAAATGCAACATTCATTTGTCAAGAAATTCTATTTTAAAATGAAACAGCATGTCACCATAAAAACCTGCATTCAAAGCACAGCATGATGTTCATAAATAATTCATCTTATGCTGTGCTCCAAATGCTGGTTGTTTTATGTATTAAAAATGCACTAATCTGAAATAGAAATTTTGAAGCATGCGAGCCTAAAATAAAAACATGCATGAAAAGATTTTAGGAAAGAGCCACTTGTACTGAAGAAACCATATGTGATGTGAATAATCAGCACAGGAAGGCCATTTTGTAGCTTCTACAATGCATAACTTCAAAGGAGAGTAGATTTCATTTGTATGCAATTTCATTTCTTTTAAAATTAATAAAAATTCTCAGGTTTTCAATTTGGAGGAACATCCAGCAAAACAATTCCCATTAGGATTCAAAGCCAGGCTTGACTTAAATATTGTTGTTCAACCATATTTCCACTGTTGTATGTTTCTTCATTTTTCAGTATGCTTTATGGCAAAGTTACAGCAATTTAGCAGTATTATGATGAAGCACCCTGTCAGTTTATTGTCATCGAAAGAATATGAGAGTATCAATAAACATATTTTAAAGGACAGTGAGTTAGATACAAAGACAAAATTGGGGGGGTTATTATTATTTGAAGTATGTCCTTATCTTCAAAATAGTTTTTTGTGTGTGTGTACATTCAATCTAAACTTTGCGCACTACACCTCCTGCTAGCCCATGGTGCCCCGTGGGTGGGCTGAGGAAGATATGCCATCAAAAGGCAAACAGGTATTTCAATGCCATGGATTCATGTCCTAAACTGTGACAGTACTCTAATGGCTGCACTTAATAAAGTTGTGGACTATTTCACCCAAGAAACTGTGAGTACATGTGTTTATTAACTGGCACATTAGCCTCACGTTTAGTCAGTGTAGCTACAATGAACTGCAGGACTGGCAGTGCAGTCCTGGGGGAGGGGGGAAGCACCTTGGGAGCTGATTAGGAGTTATGCCAGCATATCCCAGATTTACGCCGGCATAACCCCTCCTACACTACCACAGCAGCCTGGAACCATTCCACCTATGTCCTCCACCAGCACCTTGCCACAGTAGCCACCCATAAGATAAGAAAATGATGGCTTGAAGAAAAATTCTATTAAATTCCACATATTTTTGAACTGATTCATCATGGATCCATTGGTACATTGAAGAATTTATTGCACCTTCAAGACAAAGATCTAAAATTCATTCTAACATCACTTTGGGAGTTGCTTCACATGGCTAGATATAGCTATAACCCAACAAGTCTATTTAAGAACAAGTCTATTTAAGACAAACACTTTTTAAACTCTCTTGTCTTTTAGATAAGAGCTGCCTAATGGCTGTTGAATTCTCAAAGCAGAGAAGAGTCTTATGGCTAAAATACAACTTGTGAGTGGCTGTAATTTACCATTTAATTCCTTTTCCTTGCTGTTGCTATTTCAGAGATATGATCTTGAGCCAAAAAACAACAACAAGCAAATTACTCAGAACAGAGGCTTCTTAAAAGAGAATGATATTGAAATTACAAGAGGTGGATAAGGCACTAACAGACACTGCAGATATACAAAAGGCATTCTAGCAGTACTACACAAATCTGTATAAGAGTTGTGATGTGTCAGTGGAAAAAATAGATGAATATATTAATAAACAGAAGTTACCTAAGATCACGGAACAACAAAGACAAATTATGAATGGACCTATAACAGTAAGAGAAGTGGGAGAAGCCATAAAAAAGAGTAAGTTGGGGAAAGCTCCTGGACCAGATGGCCTCCCAAGTAGCTACTATAAGTGTTTTGAGGATGAACTTCTTCAGCCTTTACAAAAGACAAAAAATTCTATTTTAGAGGGAGGGAAAATGCTGGACTCATGGAAGGAGGCCAACATAACACTTATTCCAAAAGATGGACAAGATCACACATTGACAAGAAACTATAGGTTAATATCACTATTAAATAATGACTATTTGCTGTTTGCATCGATCTTGGCAGGAAGACTTAAAAGTATTCTACGGGGCATTATTCATGAAGACCAAAGTGGATTCTTACCTAGGAATCATCTAAAGGACAATGTAAGAACAGTATTGGATATTCTGGAATATTTAGAAAAACTCATAGAAAGACAAGTTGCTTTGATTTTCCTAGACTCCGAGAAGGCCTTTGACAATTTAAACTGGAAAATTTTGTTTAAGATATTGGAAGATATGGACTTTGGGGACAATTGGACTAAGTCGATTTATACAACCCAGACTGCATGGATAGTCGTGAATGGAGAGTTAACCAAACCACGTGGAATACAAAGAAGCACAAGACAAGGTTGCCCATTGTCACCTTTGTTATTTATACTGATGCTTGAAGTTTTGAATAGGGACATAAGACAAGATGAGAGAATTTGAGGTGTTAAGGTGAAACAGGAGAACTACAAACTGAGAGCCTTTGCAGATGACTTGGTGTTGATTTTGGAGGACCCTTTGAACGGAATTGAAACTCTAATGACAAAGTTGAAAGATTTGGTGCAGTGGCCGGTTTTAAGGTTAATAAGCAGAAAACCAAAGTCTTAACTAAAAATATGAAAATACAAGATCGAATTAAACTTGAGAGCAAAACAGGGTTTAAAGTTGAGAAAAAGGTAAAATATTTGGGTATTACTTTGTCAAATATGAACTGTATGTTATTCCAAAATAATTACATTAAGACTTGGAAAGAAATTAAAAGGGATATGCTAAGATGGGATAAAATTCAATTATCACTGTTGGGAAGAATAGCTACAATTAAAATGAATGTATTACCTAGAATATTATTCCTATTTCAGACAATTCCTGTATTGACAACAGAGGCACCATTTAAGCAGTAGCAGAAGGATATATCGAGATTTATATGGCAAGGCAAAAAGCCAAGGGTTAAATTTAAGTTTCTACAGGATGCAAAAGAAAGAGGAGGTTTGGGCCTCCCAGATTTGAGATTATATTTTGTGGCTAACTGTTTGGTTTGGATGAAGGAATGGATACTGTTAAAAAATAGACGATTACTGGACCTGGAAGGGCATGATCTAAAATTTGGGTGGCATGGGTATCTATGGTATGACAAAGTTAAAGCCAACGCAGAGTTTAATAATCATTATGTAAGGTGTGCAATCCTGAGAGTATGGAATAAATACAAACTTAGGTTTTGTTCGAAAATACCTCTCTGGCTGTTATCACAAGAAGCTCATTTTAGAAGGGAAATGGTTAGTCCACCTAAATGGTTAACTTATCAGGATTTATTGGAATTCTCTCAGGACCAAGTTAAAATTAAACCAAGAGAGGACTTAGTAGCAGAAGGGCACACCTGTCAGTGGTTTCCATATATGCAAATTCTGGAGAGATTCAAATTAGACAAGAGTCATTATGACTTTGAAAAATCTAAAACTGAATTTGAAATAGCCCTTTGTACAAATGATGAACATGTTATTTCTAAAATGTATAAACTTTTGTTGAGGTTTGAGATGGAAGAAGAGCAAATAAAAGAATGTATGATTAAATGGGCAAAAAATTGTGGTAATGATATATTAATGGAGCAATGGGAAAATATGTGAACAAGAGGACTGAAATTTACATTAAGCTCCAGTATTAAAGAAAATTTTTACAAAATGATGTATCATTGGTATATGACTCCTGAAAAATTAGCTAGAATGTATAAGGGGGCGTCAAATGTATGTTGGAAACGTGCCAAACAAGAAGAGACATTTTTACTATGTGGTGGACATGTAAGAAAGCAAAGAGTTTTTGGTTGCAGATACAATCATTGATTCAGAAGATTTTGAAGATTAAACTTTAGCTGAAACCAGAGACTTTTCTGTTGGGAATAACAGACAGTTGGAAAAAAGCTTTAGAAGACTGTTTTTATACTTTATTACAGCGGCAAGAGTACTTTATGCACAAAAGTGGAAAACTACAACATTGCCTACAGTGGAGGAATGGTTGACAAAAGTTTTGGAGTTTGCATTAATGGCAAAACTTACTGCATTAATTAGAGAAAGGACATTAGTTAACTTCTTGACTGAATGGAAACTGTTAACAGACTTTTTGCATGAAATGGATAACAAGAATTTGATGACATCTGGACTTATGGATTAAGAAACAGGAACAATAGAAAAAAGAGGGGTTTGCAACTCCAGTCGGAATGAAGAGACAGACACAGACTTGGAATTAAAGGGCCATCTATTAAAATGACCATTAAATATAAACCACGGCAAGGGCTAGCTAAGCGGTACAGGTCAAGCTACGGGATCAACTCTGGACCTCTGCCTTGACCTGCCTGGGCGAGCCCCAAAGCCCCGGGTGTAGGCCATCTCACGAATGGCTGCAACACAGACATCCAGGGCACGAATCTCCCCATCAAGTACCTAACGCCCCAGCCATCTAGCATGAGGGAAGGCCTTGTGTCTGGGGATCCTAGCAAGCGTCTTCCCATGTTACGGTAGCCACCAAAAGCATACTGCACTGATGGCAGACCCTGTTCCCCACCCATGGGGAAGCACCACTGGGTGCTCACCGGCCCGCACCTTATTCCCAAAACTCTCCTGCCAGCAACTAACCAAACAGCACCACCCGGCAATACCTCTGAACACTGCAAGGTAGGCGAAAAACCTCCCTCTCCCAAAAGCCAATCAGTGGGAAAGGGGGGGATTCCTACCTGGCTCTGTACACAGCAGCTGGCTGGTGTCCCATATTACCAACAAAATTTTATCTCAGCACTTTCATTCCCTGACTACACTTATTCAATCACTGCCTGTTAAATAAAGTTATTTCCTCTTGAGTGTTATAGAGTCTCCAGTGCCATTTCCAACAGAAAGGAAGAGGGCTCCTGCTTCTCCCTATCAAGTTCCTGGGCTGGGTTAAAAAGCCAAAATTATATCTGATTGTCACTGTGGGACAAACTTTCAAACCACAAAAATTAACACATTACTTGGGGCTGCTCAGCAAACTGAATTCTGGCAGGAAAATCTGCCCCACAGTGAGGAGTGAAGGGAGGTCTGTCATACCTACCATGCTTAAAGGCTTCAGTCATACTTCCATATTGGCCTTCCATCTGGCTGCCTCAATTCTGAAAAGTCTGAAGTCTGCCCTCCAGATTCTCCTTTGAAGGAATCCCTTCGCTACAACTTGCCTGCCCACATGCATTTCACAATCTTTCTGCATCCCCCAGCATCCTAGTTATAACTCTGTTTTGCACCAAACTGCTCTCTACCAAAGGAATTGCCAGTAGGACAACTGCCCTATCTCAAGACCTGGTGGACAGAGGGCAGGTGCTGTCCCCGCAACATCCCACACTTGCCACACTACTGGATGCTTGTAAGAGGGGAAAGGCCCAGCTGGTCCTTTTGGTGTTGACTTCTGCCATTCTTTTTGTCCAAAACACAATGGGGTTGCCCAAGATAAGGACCCTGACTGGGCTGCAAGATATGCCTGCACCTAAAAGAAAAATAATTTATAGTGTGTTACTCAAATGACTGTTTTGTTATGAGCCCCTGGTCAGGCAGACCTCCAATATAGCTCCTGAAAGCCTTGGACCACTGCTGCCAATTTGCCATATAACTAGGCTGGATGGGCCCAAATAATATTAATAATAATATTCTATTTATATACCGCCCTTCAGGACAACTTAACACTCACTCAAAGCAGTTCATAAAGTATGTTGTTATTATTATCCTTACAACAGTCACCCTGTGACGAGGGTGGGGCTGAGAGAACTCTGGAAGAGCTGTGACTGACCCAAGGTTACCCAGCTGGCTTTAAGCGGAGGAGTGGGAAATCAAACTTAGTTCTCCAGATTAGAGTCTTGCTGCTCTTAACCACTATACCAAACTGGCTCTCACCAAATTGTCCCAGATCATCACCTGGTCAATCCACCTTGGCACTTGATGCAACAGTCCCTGAACTGCCCTAGATGGCCACCTGATCAATCCACCATGTCACTCTGACCTGACAATGCCCCAACTTGCCACAAATCACCACCTGGCTGATCTGCCATATTGTGCAGCCCCACAGGTACCAACACGCCTCGGGTTGCCTCCTGCTTGTCTGCTGCCTCTCTTTTTGCCCCTCTCAGCAAGGCAGGTTCTGCATCTTGAATCTCTCTCAGTCACTCCACATCTCTCCAGACTGGAGGTGGGCAATTTGTGTCTCTCTGAGCTGGGCCAGCCCCCCACCATGCATCTCTGTCAGTCACTGTGCATCCTGCAAGGCCAGGAAGGCCCCCACTTTGCATCTCTCAGCCAGGTATCTTGCACCCCTCTCAGCAACTTTGCATCTCTCTCAGCCACTTTGTATCTCCCTGAGCCCAGCAGGCTCCCACTTTCTGCTTCCCTGGGCCTAGCCAGCCAAGTTGGTGGCTTCTGCTGCTTCATGAGGCAGCACGTGCCATTTCTCTGTATTTTTTGGCCTGACAGACCCCCTCTCCCATGTCTCCTGTGGTGGGCCTCCCCCATACATAACCAGCTGACTGTCCCCATGGAGACTCATGGTTGCTGAGTGGCACTCTTCCAAACTTCCATCTCCATTGTGAGTTTGACCATGCTATGAGTATCCTCCTGTTTCTTTGCAAGCTCCTGTTTCTTTGCAAGCTGTTTCTTTGCACCCAGCTAATCAGGGGCGGATTGAACCTAGATCCCCTTGATCCCAGTCTAACCATCCAACCAATTGCCAGGTTGACATTCTTCTGTGTGCTCCTCAGTAATTATGAGATATCCCTGATTAAGAACTCAAGGAGCTCTGTTGGATCCAATCAGTGGTCCACTAGTCTAGCATCCTTTCCCATCCAGTTAATCTGGCATAGAAGCCAAGGGCCTCCCTTGAAGTAGCCTCTTGGCACCTGTACTTGGAGGTTTAATTTAGGCACCATGGCTAGTACCCACTGATAGGCCTATCTTACATGAATTTCTCCAATCTCCATTTAATGCTGGCTACAGCCGTAGCCATCATTATATCCTCTGGCAAAGAGTTCTGCTTCTCAATCACCCATTGTGTAAAGGATTATTTCCTTTTGTCTTCCCTTAATCTACTGCCTCTCAGCCTCAGGGGATGCTCCTGCATTCTAATCTTTTGGGAAGGGGGATTTTCTACACCTTCTTTTATCCCATGCAGAATGTCATAAAACCTCTAACGTGCTCTACCCCTATTTAGCCATCTCTTTTCTAAACAGGAAGGTTCCCAACCCTTCAGCCTTTCCTCACAGGACAGGTGCTCCACCCACTAACTATCCCACTATCCACCTCGGTTGCCCTTTTCTGTACTTTGTCCAGGGCCGTTTCCAGACGGCTTACCTGCCTCCGAAACGTCACGCCATCTTGCGGGGAAAACGTGAAATATCGCATTTTCTCGCGTGAGTTTTGTGCAACGTCGCACAAAACTCACGCAAGAAAACGCGATATTTCACGTTTTCCCCGCAAGATGGCACAACGTTCCGGAGGCAGGTAAGCCATCTGGAAACGGCCCAGCTCTGTAATGTCCTATCTAGAAATTGGTGCCCAAAACTGCCCATCATATTCCACACCAGAGATCGATATAGGGGCATTATAGCATTGGTCGTTTTTTTCCCAATCCCCCTCCTAATAACCCCCAAAATAATAACCCCCAGTTTGACACTGAGAGATCTTTGTCTTTCAGTGCTACACCTCTGAAGATGCCAGTCACAGCTGCTAGTGAAACGTCAGGAACTACAATGCTAAGACCATGGCGATACAGCCTGGAAAATCCACAACAACCATCGTTCTCCGGCCATGAAAGCCTTCAACAATATAACCCCCAGCATAGTTTTCCCTGTTCACTGTTGCCGCTCATAGGGTTGACATTTTACCTGAGCCGTCCACTGTGACCTTAAGGCCACTTTACCTCTCATTCTCAGACCCCATTAACACATACTTGGATTTGGGAGGTTTTGTTCCACTGCGTATCACTTTACAGTTTCCCACATTGAACTTCACTTGCCACATGGTTGCCACTCGCCCAATTTGGGGAGATCCTCCTGGAGCTCTTCATAGATGGTTTTGATGTTCACCATCCTGAATAGTTTGTGTCATCTGCAAACTTACCACTATGCTGCTTACCCCCAGTTCTTGATCATTTACAAACAAATAAATAGCATAGACCCCCATAGCAATCCTTGCGGCATCGTAATGCTTAATTTCCCCAGTATGGGGACTGCCCATTTATTCCACTTCTTTGCTTATGGCTGTTTAACCAGTTTACGTATCCGTACCATGTTTGCTGAATAGTTTGTGTCATCTTGTCCAAAGTATTTGAACCTTGTCCAAAGTATTTGAAAGCCCAACTATAATGCCTATCAGGGTGGCCTCATCTAAATGTTGGTTAACTTACCAAACAACTCCAAGATACCAGCAAAGAAGGCATTCTCTTTGCAGAAGCCATGTTGACTTGTCTTCAACAGACTTTTTTCCTTTATGCACTGAATAATCCTAAACTCAATTACAGTTTCTACTAATTTGCCTGGGAAAGATGTTAGGCTAACTGACCTGTAATTCCCTGGTTCCCCTCCAGACCCATTGCTAAAATGAGAGTAACTTTAACCAGCCTCTGGTTTGCTGCAACAGTGGCTAATTTCAGCACTAAGTTATATATTTGGGTTAACTGTTTTATAAAGAACTGTGAGAAACGTCAACAATACCTGGATTTTTAAACATACCCAGTAGCACTATCAACTCCTGGCTGGGAAATTCCTGGAGTCCATGAGGTAGATTGTGGGGAGGGAAGGGTTTGGGGAGACAACCCCAGCAGAGTATAATGTCATAGAGTCTGCCATCCAAATCAGGGGAACTGATTCCCATAGCCTGGAGACCAGTAGACCACCAGGCCTTACCAGGAGACTGGTAACTATATCACCCATCAACCTCATGATCACTACAAATAAAGTCAATCTCCCCATTTTTTAGATTAATTTCTCTACAGTTACTCCTAAAGGTTTGAACCAAATGATAGATTTTTCTTGTTATTTGTTATTCATGATGGTAAGCTATACTTGTAGATGCTGATGTACCTTTAAATGCCCCACATTGCCTTACCAGTGGGGCTACACTGCAGATGGGAGGTGAGGCTGGGACAAAGGGTAGGCTACATTGCAGTGGAAGTGGCGGAAGGAAGAGCATGAAGGCATGCAAGAGGAGTTTAGTATTGTGCCAGCTGCCCTATGTGGTCCTTGCCAACATTGCTGGATGGCAGCTGAGAACAGATTGTATCCAATCCATCCAGTGCTGGGCTTCCAGGGCATACAAAAGTTACATATGTGTCTAAGCAGGCTGTGACACCTCAGTGATCTAGCTGCAGGTGCTGCTATGGCTTGTAGGGTCAGATGCTCTGATGAGTGATGGAGATAGAGGATGACAGAGGTTGTAGACTGGCACTCAGGTGGGGGTCCCATATGTACTTGTTACCTGAGTGGTCTATGTCTGGGTTTTTTTCATACATATGTAAACAGTTATGTAAACATATGTGTACCCACTCAAACCACCAGATATTTGCCCGGAGATGAAGATTTTCGAAACGAGAATTTGTGTCATAGTACACCCTGAGCTTGATGAGTCCTCTGAGGAGGAGGAACTGGAACAGCAGACGCTTGCTGACAGCCTTGCTCCTCCTGGGGAGGAGCAGCCTGTCTCCCAGCAGCCGACCACAGCTGAACAGTCAGAGGCTGTATCCCAACCAGAAGCTCCCCTTCCCCACCCAGAGCCACTGGCCCAGATGCAGCCAGCTTCCTTATCCCCTCCAACATCTCCAGACTACCGAGAGCAACGTCAGCGTAGCAGGGACAGAAGAGACTTACAGACCCGACGTCAATCTGCACGCCTCCGGGCTCCGAACAGGCCAGCCTTCTCAGAGGAAGGAGGGGCTCCAGAGAAGGAGACTTGAAGCAGCTGTGCGAGCTTACCGAATGCCCTTAGAGTATAAAAGCCAGAGGGAGGGCTCCCTTCGGCGTGGCTTCAACGAGTTCTCTAAGCTGCTCCTGTACTGCCTGTGTTTGCTCCTTGGAACTGTCTCTCTGACCTCCGACCCGGCCTGTCCTCGACTACTCCCTTGATTTATGGACTTTGCACATTCCTCGCCTTGCCAGCTGGACCTTGTTACCTGTCAGCAGCACTCTGCAGACTCGGCAACCTCTGGAAGCAGGACAATTTGATAAAGTTGCTCTGCATCACCATCCCGTCGGCAAATGGCTCAAAAGCATTAGAACCCCTCTTCTGAGGACTGGTGTTTGTCTATATTGGAGGTCACAACTCTGCACTCCTCATGCTCTAGTGATGGACTCTGTTTACAAAATTTGAATATTTATTCTGTATTTATTAGCACATATTTTTTAACACTATTGCACTCTGGCACTTTAATATATATAAAAAGTATAAATTATTGCCTTGAGCATTTATTGTTTTTCCCGGTCTGCATTTGTTCTATTCTGTGGTGCTCAGCAGGCAGGCTGGGGAATGAGTTTCAACGAGCAGATGGGGGGCATTCGAAGTAGTGGATCCATTGCCTTATGCTGCACCAATGCTCCAATGGCTGTAATCAATAAAGTTGTCACCTATTTCCATCCAAGAACAATGTGTTGTATGTTCTTTGCCCAGGTACCAGCCTCACGCATAGCCTATATGGATGTGCCACAAACCCATGTCCAACTCAGACTTAGGCTGACCTTCCCCAACCCTGAGGTAAAACTTCTCCTCTTTAAGCCTATGAAACTGTATACTGAGCTGTGAAGCCTCTGATAATGTGGTTGAAGTTAAGCTTCAACTTTCCTTCTTGTTCCACCCTTGAGGATTATTTAAAATGGTTACCCAGCCAAATCTTAGTAGGGAACAGAACAGGGGTCTGCACTTCCCTTTAGCAGAAACTGGCACACAAGGCTTGGAGAGGCTCAAAATGTAACAGATGGTTTATTTACAGAAGGTTAAAATCAAAAGGCAGGTAGGCAGATGTTTGAACTGATGTAACAGAAAGGTTTTTGTACAGAAACTTCACTGCTTTGAGGCACAAAACACTTGGAATAACACTAGGTTGCTGGCTTCTTTCAGAGGTTGACACTGCTTCACAGATGTTACACTTTATATACTCAAAAACAAACACAGCATGACTTTCCCTCCTCTCCAGACCTTAGGGTGCTCCACTGAGACAAACCCTTCCTAGATACTGGGTTGGCGTTATAGTTATGTGCTATAACCCTGTTTCTGGCACTGAAGGGGAGACTCCTCTCTACCCACTTCCTTGGCCCTCTATAATTCCCAGATCTCTTGAGTCTAAGTAGGAGTTAGTGCTGGTTCTCCCCACTTTAGTCCTAGGAGTAAAAGTGTTTCACAAATATTATTTCCTCTCATGAGGAATCTCTGGCTGACCCTCTCTGGTCTAAAGCCAGGGTCCAACTCTCTTTCACTCTCTTGTTTACTCTCCAACTCCAACTGATAGCTTCCCCAACATTCCATCCCCAACTGCCATTTCAGGCTAGCCACATTGGGGAGGGGGAGGGGAGGAAACATGTCAATCATAGCTCACTGACTGGAAATCTCAGCATCTGAAGCTGAGTCCATCACAGGATGCAATGAGCCTCAATAGTGTATGAAATGGCAGACTACACAATACAACAACACATATGTTTGGTTGTTGTGGGTTTTCCGGGCTGTATTGCCGTGGTCTTGGCTTTGTAGTTCCTGACGTTTTGCCAGCAGCTGTGGCTGGCATCTGCAGAGGTGTAGCACCAAAAGACAGAGATCTCTCAGTGTCACAGTGTGGAAAAGATGTTGGCAGATCATTTATATCTACTCGGGGGGGGGGGTTTGAGCTGAGTCATCATAAGCTTTTCAAGCTTATGAAAAAGCATAACCTTCAAGCAGTATTCAGACCCACCGAAAAAATACAACAGATGCTACGATCAGCAAAAGACAGTAGAGACCCCCTCACCTCTGCAGGAGTATATCGTATACCCTGCAGCTGTGGACAAGTTTACATCGGGACCACAAAGTGTAGCATCCAGACAAGAATAAAAGAACATGAAAGACACTGCAGACTTGGACAACCTGAAAAATCAGCAGTGGCTGAACATAGCCTAACTCAAACAAAGAAGAAACCTTAAGAATGAACAGAGCATGGTTTCCAGTCCTGAAAAACACCAGGCTAACAAAACACTCTATACCCGACAATAGCCCTGCAGAGAAGATTAGCACATCAAGCCCCAATCCATATGCAAAAGAACCTCCTCAGGATACAGTGAAGCCTCCCGCCATTAGCATTCCACACCCTGGGAAACTCTTACAGGATGACTCAGCTCAACCCCACGCCTCCTGAGTAGATATAAATGACCTGCCAACATCTTTTCCACACTGTGACACTGAGAGATCTCTGTCTTTTAGTGCTACACCTCTGAAGATGCCAGCCACAGCTGCTGGCAAAACATCAGGAACTACAATGCCAAGACCACGGCAATACAGCCCGGAAAACCCACAACAACCATCGTTCTCCGGCCGTGAAAGCCTTCGACAATGCAACACATATGTTTGTTTAACTTAGAACTGTAGGCCTCATTCAGCCATAAGGGAAAGTCTGGATATCAATATTTTAGCATTAGCTTTAAAAGAACAGTATCATGGTATATGTTACCATGGTATATGGTATATATATAGAAACTAACGAGATGACTAGATATGATCTGAAATTGCCAAACATTTCAGACACAGTTAACTTATTCCCATTGGAGTGCTATATCGACAAAAGCATGAAAGTTCTCTCGATTGCATGGGAAAGGAGTCATTTTATTAGGTACAAGTTCTAATTTCCCTACCGTTGCACACATTTATTAAAAGATCATACCACCTGAGGTATACTATACCTGAATGTGCACTCAGCAAACCTACTTTGTGTTCTTCAGAAATTACTCATACATTTAGTAATCCATATTAATAAAGTGCAAAGAATTCTAAAACTGAATATTGTTACTATATAAGGAAATTAGGCTAGGATCCTATTCTCTTGGAAGAACAGAAATTAAAAAATACAAGAAATCTAACAAGCATAAAAATAATACATTTTTAAATTTTGAGATAATTTTTTTCTTAATTTTTAGTCTTTTCATTTTTCTCCTTTCAAATTACTGTGGCTGAAGCATCACTTGAAGGAGTCGCTATCTCTATTCTGTTAGAACAATGAACAGCCAGTTCAAGCCTTTTGTGGAATATTGGAAAATACATTGTTTGGCAAAGAAAACCTCTTTTCTATCAGTTACAAATTAATAATGGCAGTTTAAATATATATCCATCTTCTTTATGAATCTGGCCTCTGGGGAACAGTGCCACAGCAGTGGCTTATCTGCTAACCAACAGCAATTAATCATTCTTCATGCAAGGAAGCAAATAGATGCTGAAATTTTGTGGGCTGTGGATAAATGGTAAATTACACCCCAGAGGCATTCTCGCGTATTCATTTATTGATGGTACATTTATTTATTTAGAGATGTTTGCAAGTGAAAAAAGCTTTTGAATGGATTCTGAATATTATCTATATACACTAGTGGCCAAAAGTGTGGAAACCTTTTGGGAAAAGTGCATTTTTGAGGTTTGATGGCTCATAACACCACTTTTTTTTGGAGTAATACTATAAAATTATATATCAATGGAAAGATAATTTAATCAAGAATGTAATGCAATAACTTTTATGAAGGAATTTTTTTTAGAACAGTAGTTATAAAGAAGAAAATTGAAACACAGAAAAAATGAGTTATACAACAATTCTCACCGTGTCAGTTAATACTTAGTTGGGTAACGTTTTGCTTTAATTATGGCCTTACAACTCCTTCCCATGGAGTGAACCAAGTTTTTTAGTTCTGCAGCTGTTATAAAGTGAAACCACGATTGAGTTATTGCTTCTATTAATTGCGTTTTGTTGCTGGGTTGCTTCTCTTTAGTCGGCTCCATAGATTTTCGATGGGGTTAAGGTCTGGGCTATTCCCAGGCTGTTCCAACAGTGGAATATGATTATCTTGAAACCACTTTTTGCACACAGCAGCAACTTGACATGGAGCTGAATCTTGTTGAAATATAAATGCTTCATGATCTTGGAAAAGATCATGTGTGGAAGGCTTCAGTTTGGGCTCAAGTATTTCATTTATGTATTTGGGGGCACTTATATTGCCATTTATCACGCAAATTCTGCCCACACCTTTTGATGTCATATAACCTCATATCATAACACTAACTTGGTGTTTCATGGTAGGTGTAATGCAATCAGGATGCAAATCTTCTCCGATTCTTCTTCTCATGTATTTTATGCCATCACTACCAAACAGGGAGGTTTTGGTCTCATCACTCCAAATAACACTGTCCCATTGTTCCGCTGTCCATTTAACATGG
This sequence comes from Eublepharis macularius, assembly GCF_028583425.1. NCBI lineage: Eukaryota > Metazoa > Chordata > Lepidosauria > Squamata > Eublepharidae > Eublepharis > Eublepharis macularius. The sequence goes on from NC_072797.1 coordinate 75,594,030, forward strand.
GTTTTAGCCCAGTTTAAACTTTTCAACCTTTGTTTGAGAGATAACAATGGTTTTTTTCATGGAATTCTAGCATTAAGACCAAATTCCTCCAGTCTGCACTGAACAGTCCTTGCACTCAACTTCACATTGAATTGCGCCATTTCATTCTGTATACACCCCGATGATTTTCTTCTGTCACCTAGGCTCAGTCTCTCAATTCTTCTATCATCCCTTGCTTGTGTGCACCTTTTCCTGCCTTTACCAGTCTGGTTTTGTAGTGACTGAGTTGCCTTATACCTCTTCAAAAATTTAGAAATGCCACCTTTGGTGAAGTTTCCACCAATTTTTCTTCTAATTTCTTCATAACTGTAGCCTTGTTCACTTAATAGTACTATTTTACATCGCTTTCTGGGTGACCAGTCAACTCTTTGTGCCATTTCTTTAATTGTATTACATTGAATGGCTACATTCAAATAAGGGAAAGCTACTTCATATCAACCTAAGCAAGTTGTGCTTCCTTTTCCTGGTTATTTGGCTATAATATTTGATAGAATACAGATAATTGAACAAACTTTGTTGCATTACATTCTTGATTAAATTATCTTTCTATTGATTTACAATTTTATGGTATTACTCCAAAAAAGTGGTGTTATGAGCCATCAAACCTCAAAAATGCACTTTTTCCAAAAGGTTTCCACAATTCTGGCCACTAGTGTAGGCAGCACAATCCTAAGGCAAGCCAACCCAGTGTACTATGGAGGCCAGCAATGACACTGGTGAAACTTGTTGGTATCCAATGGACACCCAGAACAGAAAGGCATTTTTTAAAACCCTATCCTCAAGGAACTGAAAGTGCAGCACCAGCACTGGTATCCTAAGAGCACTGACAATACATGGAACAGTATACTCAAGATGCCTTGCCCATACATATATCATATGCAGAAAAACCCAGTCAGAGCCTGTTAATAACATCAACATTCCACTGTACTTGTCAAAGAACAGACAAAGGCCCATTCTACATGGTCAGTTTATGGTAAATCAGATTTTGTTCTGAATACTATTTAATTTTTTAAGGAAAATTTTAGGGCTGCCGACGTGTGAACCCTATGTGGCGATGTGTTTGGAGACTAATCAAAGACACTTAGAGATAAAAGCCTGGATTATAAAAATTAGATTTTGGTTGAGCTTATACTTCAGGACAGCAGCCCTAATAGTCTTATTGCACATATACTAACTGAACCCCAGATTTTTTTTTTAACGGTGGGCATAGGATTGACCAATCAGCAAATACAGGGACAGGGCGAAAGAGGGGATGATAGGCACATTGAGTTCCAACATTGCAACAAAGAAAATTTCTTTGGCTATAGTCTTCACAAAAGGCAGCTTCAAATAGATGCATTTCTGGAATAAGAAAGCAGACACCAAATCACCTCAAGGTCATACAGTGCAAAATGCTAGGAGCCCAAACTAATTCAGTGTCAATTGGCATGAATACTCAGAAGTGCTGGCTTAAAGTGTGCCATGAAGAATGGGCCCAAGGTAAAAATAAAATGGTAATACCAGCTCCTTTCTCTGTTTGAAGATATGTAGTATCAGTAGGAACATTATGACTAGACATGGGCACGAAATGCATTACAAATGGAAAAAAACCACGAAAGCCCGTTCGTCTGTTTGAGAACAAGCTGTTTGTGAGGCTCCATTCTAAATGAACAAGTGGTCATCGCAAGCCTCGTTCGTTGCCTTCGTCAGCCATTTGTCAAGCCAGACAGTCGGGCCTTTCAATCAATTCCCCTGGCAACGGCAGGGACTGAACTCTGTCTGAACTCCTTCTGGCTTTAACCCTTCAAAGTACTTCCAGCAGAGAGTCCCATTTTTGCCACTGTGAAGAGAAAATGACAACAAAGGGAAGGACCCATGGATCATGCCTTTCCTAAGGTGCAATCTCCCTGAAACTTGGGGGGGGGGGTCTTTGGAGGACAGTGAGGACTATGTCCCCTGCAAATTTGGTGGGTATTGGACATTGGGAAGGTCAGTTTGTAACCCCTCAAAGTAGCTTCCACCAGAGAGTCCCGTTTTTGCCACTGTGAAGAGAAAATGACAACAAAGGGAAGGACCCATGGATCATGCCTTTTCCAGGGTGTAATCTCTCTGAAACTTGGGGGGTCTTCGGAGGACAATGAGAACTATGTCCGCTGCAAATTTGGTGGGTATTGGACATTGGGAAGATCTGTTTGTGGGGTGTTTAAAGGGCCCTGCCCCTTGCACGTGGCAGGAAAGGGCCCTTTAAACTGTCAGCTGGCAGGCGGCAGGGGGGAATTCCCCCTGCCGCCTGCCAGCTGATAGTTTAAAGAGATCTTTAAGGTGGCATGAACAACGAACAACAAACATGTTTGCGAACAGGTTCATGTTCGTTACTGTTCGTTGTTCGTTTTTTGTGGATGGCAACGAACAACAAACAGCTTGTTCAGGGTTTTTTTTCTGTTCATGCCCATGTCTAATTACGACTACTCTGGGACCTTGGTACATACTAGTCTCAAATAATTTCTGTACACATGTCCGGTGACCAGGCCGGACTTTGGAACCTCACCAGAACCACACCTGGAACCCAGACTGGCAGCCCCACCATCCAGCCTTGCCACCCTTGGCACTCACCCAACAAGGAGGAAACAAGCAGCAGCAAGGAGGAGACAGGCAGCAAAGGCACCAACAGAGAACTGGAATGCCAAAGAGGGCCCAGGTGTTGACAAGCCCTCGTCAGCAGGAGGCAGGCTAGATGGCCCAGGTGCTGACAAGCTCTTGTTGGCAGGAGGCAGGCTAGATGGCAGCTCCTGGCTCCTAGCCACTGCCAGCTTCCCAGCCAAGCCCTTAGAGCAGCCCAGCCTAGCTGGAGGAAGAGGGCACAGGGGGCAGAAACAGCCAGCCCATGGCACCACAGGCAGCAGATCATGGGCAGTGCTGGTGGCACAGGGCTACACCCCAACCCAGTGGCAGGCACAGAAAGAACTACAGCCCAGCAGCCCAGCAGACAGGCTAGAGGGGATGGAAAAGGGCCAGGAGAGGCTGGGGGCAAAACAGGCACAGCTATGGCTACCTAAGGCAGCCAGGGCAGCAGCTAAGCTGTTGGGGGGTGGGGCTGGGAGACGGTGCCTGGAAATGGTAAGGGGATAAAAAGGAGGTCCACCCACAAGTGGGGGAGGGAGAGTGTAGAAGCAGGAGGTTTGTTTCTGGAGTGGAGGTCAGTCTACTCAGAGTTGGAGAGGGGCCCCTGAGATGTACCCAGGGCCCAATCACCCCGCTTCTGAGACCTTCAGGAGACAATATCCCTGCAGCTAAGAGGGGCCAGTGGGCCAACAGTGGTGGAGTAGACCCAAAGGCCAAGAAGCAGAACTCAGGTAGGGGGCGAGTGAGCGCCACCACGGCAGAAAGAGACACGTGAGGGATGAGGCATGCCTGAGCCTGACAACACAGCTTTCCTTTTAGCTGGCAGACTCAAAGGGAAGAAAGCACAGGTAGCTCAAGCTTTGTACCTAGCCCCTTCCTCAGCTTTCTTGGGATATAGGAGCTCCACTGAAAACCCATGACTTCTCCTACAGCAGTGTTTCCCAGAGCTTCACTTGAAGAATGAAATTAACATTTTAAAAAATACTAAACAAAAGTGAAAATAACTAATTTATAACTTAAAGACCTGAGTTTTTGTGAGGACTTTACACTGGAAGTAAGTAGAAGTTTAAACCATTTTTGAATATTCTCTTGGTGCAGTTGTTTGTAATGTCTGAACCACCTTTAGAGTTTTAACAAGTAGGTATGAGAAATAATATGTATTGCTCAGTTGCTCAAATATGTACTGTGGTGACTCTTCAGCAATACTGGCATTACATTACACATAATTTCTAAAATAACACATGGAAAAGTAAAAATCTTATTTGATGACTTTGGATTCACAAGCAGAGTTTGCGTATGTTTGGAATGTCATGTATGAGCTAGCTCTCATTGCCCCTCCAGTCGGAATGAAGAGGCCGGCACAAGTTTTGGGAATTAAAGGGCAGCTTTATTGAAATAAAACAACATATTTGTCAACATGGCAAGGGCCTAACTAGTGGTACAGGTCAGGCCCTGGGGTCACTCCTGGACCCCGACCCAACATGTTTGGGCAATCCACCAGCAGCCCCAGGGGCAAGCCATCTATGGTATGGCTGTGACTCGGCCAGCCTGGTGAGGTGGTTCACTCCCTTGAATCTCCCCCTGGCCATACAGTTGCAGGGGGAACCGGCTTGTTCAGGGGTTCCCCACCAGGGCATCTGACCTCACATCTGGGCCACACAGCAGCCAGCCGCTCCTGACAGACTCCAATTCCCCACCAATAGAGATATGCCAGGGATGGTCACGGGACTGCTCATTTTCCCAACTTCTAGCCTGCCATTGCTAAAGCCAAGCCTCTGCTTAGGCCTTCATGCCCCACAGGAGGTATAAAGCCACCCAAACCCTTGCCACATCTCCTCCTCCTCCTTGCTCCAACCATCCCCTCTGTAGAGGTCAGCAAACATGGCACAGATTTGCAGATGGTAGACATTGTGTACCCCATCCTGGTCCAAGCTCCTTATGTACACAGATGGGGAGCATTGAACAACAAATTCCAGGGCCCAAGCTACATGCCACCCCCAGCGGGGAAGCCTTGAGCCCCCCCAACACATAAGTTCCCTCGCACAGACAGGGAAAATGCATGTCCAGGCACCCATGCCGTAGGCCTGAAACAAAAAAACGAAGCTTATCAGCACTCCCACCAGCTGAAGGCCCAAACGAAACATTTCCAGCTTCTTGCCCCCCCAGCAGGGAAACTGCATACACCAGGTCCTGCACCATGAAGAGCCCTGGGCCTTGACCTGCAACAAGAACCAAACCAAACATTCTGCATATCAATGCCAGGCCCTCTCAGGTCTCACAACCAAACCTAGGGAAAAAACAGAACATTAACCACCAGAAAAGGCAACAACTGTAAAAACAGCTAAACTCGATGGCTTGAGAATGTATTATTTTATTGTAACGGTCATTAGACCAGCTATACATAATAAAATCAGAACATAAAGCAAAATAAAATACATTGTTTAGAATTCATATACTTCAAATAAAATATCCAAACACATATACTAATACACTAATATAGAGGTAAGCTTAATAAAATCCTGAATGAATTTTATTTCACTGTATTCCCCTGATATAAAAGCAGTATTAGGCAGAAGTCTTTAAAACTTAATCAGGGTGAGGGGAATCCCTCATGGTCATTCCAGTATGTGATGGTCTGTTTTGTTGCACAATCACCTGGGCGCAAAACTTAGCTGTCATCCTAGTGACAGCTGGATTTTTGTCAGCCAATAGCTTTGCCAAGGAAATGTTATCTGGTATCCCCTCCAATTCAGATAACAAGGGAAGAATTGTCAAGTCTCTAATCTTTTTATGGAGGGGGCAGCGAAAAAACATGTGCAATTCGATGGCTAGGGCCCCTTGCCTGCCTGCTCTTGCAACGAACCAGCACCCTCCATGCCACGCTTCTTGCCTTGATTCGCCCACTTACAGACCGTGAAGGCATGAGAACCCCTACAAACTGGGCACGCATGGCGGAACTTGCAAGGTTCCCTAGTGCACACCCCCTGGTACGCGAAACCCCAGCAAAGTGTACGAGCTGTAGGCATCTGATCCCCAGGCGGGCGGGTGCCTGTTGGTGTGGAGGACCATTGAACCAGGGGACCACTGTCAGAGTGATCATCAGCATTGGGCCTAACTGGGGACATGACCTGCAGCCAAAGCTGCTGGGGGATTTGATCCCAAGGCAATGAGGGATTAAGGGCGGCTTGCATATGGAACTCTTCATCATATTGCAGCCAAGCTGCACCATTGAAATCCGAATGCTCCCTGTAAATGATATCCATATATTGGAACAGGGGGGCTGCCCTCCAGCCACTCCAGGGCTGAGTGCATGCAATAACTCTTGTGTAAATGAGGAAGCCTGGCAAGCAGTTTGCCCAGGTCCTGTCTACTTTGCAGTGTTTCAAGCGTTCCTTATCACGCTCCTTGAGGTCCTCCTTATTCTTCATTTCTAATTCTCTAAAAAGGAAGGTGAACACATCCACATACTCCCCTCTAAGAATTGTATCCCTGGTACTGGGCGTAAGGTGGTCCCCAAGAGGCATGGCAGTATCCCTGAAGGGGAGTGTGCTAAAAGGTACCGACCTGTAGGTTGACCATGGAGCACCATAATACGCACCTCAAGGAGAAACCCAGCCTATACCCATTTGGGACTGAGATGGCATGGGCGACCAGCTGGACACCCCTGGAGACTGGCCTGAAAAAGCTGTGCGCCCCCACTGGGGCCAAGGGCTGCTAGGACCTGCAACTTGTGACCTACCAGTTTGCGTGCAAGGTGCATGAGGTGTAGCCGAGGGCAAGGGGGCAGCGGCCTGGCCCCAGGGCCCCTATGGCCACACAGACCCCTGCTGGGGCAATGCTGCCTTACCCAGGCCTGCTGCTCTTAACCACTACACCAAACTGGTATTCTAGTAAACCCCTACTAAGAGCCGTACTGATCTTGACCACCAAACTAAATCTGGGGCGGGAAGGGAGTGTGCCAACGTCTTCCTAACTGCTCCAAAAATGTCCCCACACTCACTAAGCTAAGAGAGACCCTAGGCCACAATCCCCCAGCTGCCAAAGCAACTAGACTTGGTCCCCAAAATGGCCACCAGAGCACCCAAGCACCTTTCCCCAAAATGGCCAACAGGGCTGAACCAAAATGGCTTCCAAGCACCCCTGTGAGGGGCTCTCAAATGGGTACTCACAACTAGACATGGGCACAAACAAGGAAAAAACCCCAAACACCCTGTTCGTAATTCAGTGCCATCCACGAACAACAAACAATGAACATGGATGAAAATGAACTGAACACATGGATGAAAATGAACTGGCCCCCATGTTCATTGTTCATGGGGGCCAGAACCCCACCCTCAAACCCCCCTACTTAGCCCCCCCTCCCCTCAAACCCACTTATCTGGCCCTTTAAAGATACCTTTAAACTATCAGCTGGCAGGTGGCAGGGGGGATTCCCCCCTGCCACCTGCCAGCTGATAGTTTAAAGGGCCCTTTCCTGCCACGTGCAAGGGGCAGGTCCCTTTAAACACCCCACAAACTGACCTTCCTAATGTCCAGTAGCCACCAAATTTTCAGGGAACATAGTTCTCACTGTCCTCCGAAGACCCCCCAAGTTTCAGAGAGATTGCACCCCGGGAAAGGCATGATCCATGGGTTTCCCCATTGGCTGTCATTTTCTCTTCACAGTGGCAAAAATGGGACTCTCTGCTGGAAGTACTTTGAAAGGTTAAAGCCAGAAGGAAAGCCAGAAGGAGTTCAGACGGAGTTCAGTCCCTCCTTGCCTCTGGTTGCCAAGGGGATTGATTGCAGCAGGTGCCAGACTGTCTGGCTTGCCAAACGGCTGCCGAAGGCAACAGACGAGACTTTTAATGACCACCTGTTCGTTTAGGATGGGGCCGCAGGAACAGCTTGTTAGAGAACAGCAGATTAGGCTGTTTGTTGGGTTTTTTTCTGTTCATAATGCTATTCGAGCCCATGTCTACTCACAACCCTGCCCAAAACCCGCAATCCCAAGCGGAGGGGGGGCAATCGGGGTACTTATGCTGCTTTAAAGCAAAAAAGAGGAGGCCCCAAAAGACATGGCAGAAATGCAGTTAGTCCAAATTGTGGGGGGGGGGGGGGGCAAAGGAGACCACAGTAGTTGCAGCAGCCTAATTGTTGAAAAATAAAAAGGAGGGAATACAAGTGATGCTCAAAAACCCCACCCTTAAGCTGCCTGAAATCTCAGTAAAAACACAGCAGAGGCCTGAAGGTGAGGCGGGAAATTTGCTGCAACTGAAGCCACGCAGGCCACCCCAGCCCACTACTGCAAGCCGCACCACAAAATACGGCCAGCAGAAGAAAACCTAAAGCCGGGACCACCTGGAGCTAATGCCGTCCTGGGCAAAAATGCACGACTCAGAAGGCCGCACAGCCCCCAGAGGCTGCCAATAATGCTCCCTACCACTGCCTTAACAGAAGGGCAGGGAGACGAGACAGCCCAAAAAACACAAACCTAGTGAGGACAGGAGGAGAAGCGCAATATGAGTGCTCCAAGCTGCCTCCAAGCCCCAAGCAGCCAACCACCTCTCTGCTGACACGCCAGCTTTCCTGGATGGGCTGGGAGAAGAAATGCTGACAGTCACTCCCCAGCAGCCACGCAGCAAAACCCTCGAGTCAGGAGAGAAGGAGACGCGTCCTTACTCTGCCTGAGCACAAGGTGCACTGAGGCACTGAGGGTTGGAGCAGCAGTAACAGACCTTACGTAGCTCCACCCCTCACACGTGTCCCCCAAGAGAACGAAGTGTGCCAGCATCACCTCATCCTCCGGAGGGGCAAAGCATGGCCCCTGACCGTATTGGCTGTTGCTGCCAGCTGGGAGTGCCGGATTACTCTGTTTGTGCTTAGAACATATCTTCTCTCCAGACAGTTCTGCATTATCCTACCCAGTGGGACTCAAATTGCTAGTTCCTGTTTTTAACAATAGTGCTCTTTACCACTAATCTATCATGGAGGTGACAAGAATGCCTTCTGCAAATGTTCTACCTTCTTGGTTGTTGTGGGTTTTCCGGGCTGTATTGCCGTGGTCTTGGCATTGTAGTTCCTGACGTTTCACCAGCAGCTGTGGCTGGCATCTTCAGAGGTGTAGCACCAAAAGGTGTGGCTGTGGCTGTGGCTGGCATCTTCAGAGGTGTAGCACTTGGTCATGGGTGCATGTAGAGGCCCGATAAATGGGGTAAAAAACCCTGCTGCCATTTTCACTGGTGAAAGTAGAATGGGAGGAAAAACAGAAACTTATTTTCCCTCCTCACAGTGCCAAATGAATGAGTGCTTTTTAAGATAATCCCCCAATGTACATCTACACCTGTACCCCACATGTTGGGAGTATCATGTAGTTTGGCCCTTACTTAGGGCTTACCTACACATGACAAAGTCCTTGTGTCCATTGTGGAAGAACACAAGGACTTTGCATCAGACATGTGATGGGACTTTCCTATCTCTCCCCCCCCCCTCAAACACACACACTGGCTCTTTTCTATTTGTGACCAAAACCAGAAGGGAGAAGAAGCTTTAGCCTCCCCCTGCCCCCACACTCTTTTTGCAACTACAAACCACCTGGTGAAGCTACTTTGAGCTCTGTTGTGAAACTTGTGTGTAGCCACATAAATAACATTATAATAATACAGCCAACAGCAGCTGTATGAGAAGATAGTAATCGTCATTATTATAAATCAATTACATCATATCTCTATTATTTTTAGAAAACAAATGTAGGAGGTTGTCCAAAAGGAAATCAAGAACAGCAAGACATATTCTGGTATATGGTAAAGTGAATGTGGCAGAAAATACTCAGCCATGAATGAATGGTCACCAATTTTTAAATAAAAAATAAGGTCATAAAACAAAATGCATCCAAGTCAGCTTTAAAGTAACTTTGGTTAAACTATTTTTCCAGCTGGGAATGACAATTTCTCTGTATAACAGGCATAAATAAAAGTTTCTGAATTTAACATGTCATTTTGATCCAAAATAAACTTTTCATCAGGTTATGTAGTAACAGAGAACTAGGTGCTATAGTACATTACTAATATTAGAGTCTTCAAAATAAGTATTCATCACAGTCTTTTGTCTATATCTTAATCATAATAAGATATACTTTAAACAGGAGGTTAGTTTGAAGGAAGGAATAATCATAAATAACACAGCATGACAAGAAGGGTAATATTGTGTTAGAGCACAGATCCATAAAGCTTGAGGGGGGAGGTTTTTTTAAAAATACATGCCACAAACTTTTTTATTATTATTATTTACACTGTTCTCATCTTTTAGAGAAATCTTACATTTCGTGTTAAATACATAAGTCTAAAAATTGGCTCAATTGGATTTATGGCAAAGCATACAAAGATTGATGGGGGATATTGTTGTTAGTGTTGTTTTTGCCTATAAGCAATTTTTTGCATGTTTAACACATCTGAAATTTTCTATTTGTGGGCATGAATGGTTATATTATGCAGACACATAGTACTTGCCCCAGGCAAACATTTGCTGATTTTCATAGCAAAATAACTTCTTGGAAGAATAACAAATTTAACTCCCCAGAATGAGACTTTTCACACAATGTTCAAATAATATTTTTTAAAAAAAGAAATTGCACAGTTCCAGGAAACCATTGAACAAGACAACAACTTCCATTATAGGATAGCAATTAAATTATTATATTTCGACAACTAAATAACAATATTTTACCATGTCCATATCTTCACATCTCCTCATTATAATGATGATCCTAAAAATGGATTCAAAAGACTTTAACATACAGCTATTTTAAATACAGTGAATGCAATCTCTTCAGGTTTATTTATTTATTTGCAAAAACCAGAAGACTTTCTTAGGCAATAGTATCAGTCATGGAGACAAGTGTCAGTATGACAAAATATCTGGCCGCTGCTTTTTCTGGTGCTGGTAGAAAGTGCCATCAAGTTATAGCTGACTTATGGTAACTTCTGCTGGGATTTTCAAGGCAAGAGGCTAACAGAAGTAGTTTGCCATTGCCTGCCCGCAGCATGGTTGTCTCCTATCCAATTACTAACCAAGGCCAACTTTGCTTAGCATCTGAGATCTGATGAGTTACCCACCACTGGCATGAAGCCAGCCCTCCACCCCGGCCTCACCTCCAGGAAGCAATGCAGCCCACAGTAAGTCCATGAGCTTCTTTAGTCTCTGTGGGATTCAAGTACACATAACTTCATGGAGCCTACTTGGGGATCAGGCATACCTCTTCAATGCATACAAATCAAAGGTTATACATAATGCATCCCTAAAGATTTGTCCCACAAATTTCTATTTTAATAGCATGAGAATGTTTGTGCAAAAGGAAAATTTGTGAGAAACAACTTAGGAAAAAGGATCTGCAATCTCTTTTCCTGTGTTTGTAACTTGTACTTTCAGAGATGTGATAGTTTTATTCTGGCAATTGCAGGACAGCACCATTCATGCCAACTGTACTTTGTTACAAAATAGGGATTCCTTGAATTATCCCAAAGAAGGTTCAAACTGCCTTTTACAGGGTTGCAACTACGCACACCATAGAATTCTCATTGGAACCTGAGAAATGTTTGTGGGTGCTGGTAGACCAATAAGCAGACTTACATTTATCACTATGTATATATTGCTTCAGCAAATCCCATAAAAATCACTAAATGATGGCATCCCATGTTTAATTTATATCTTTCTACAGATCATTAAGCTTCTTTCATTAATTTTCCATGAAATGTATAGTTATCCTTTAGATTAATTAATAATTATGCTTAATAGGTATATGTATCATTTCTGGTACTTGTAGAATTAATGGTTGGTATTAAACTGAAAAATGTGAGACACGTATTAAGCCATTTACTCAAGGCTACAGAGAGAGAGAGAGTCCATGGCAAACTGTAACTTAGGTTTTCTGCACATTTACAAGGCTTTATGTAATGACATCAACTTTAAATTACCCAGGGGCTTGTACAATGTTAAATTGTAAACAGTTAAGACTTGGTTCTGTGGTGCAGGTTTTAATCTATTCGAATCTAAGGAGGATTTAAAAGCCCATGTTTAAAATTAATGAAATTAAGAAAGAAGAGAGTCAATTATCTGCAGAAGCAAATTATTCATTCCGAGTTGGCAATATGTCATTAACTGGAATGGGTATCTGTCCCTTTAATTATCACTTACTCATAGTGACTCTTTAATGATCTATGCTGTATTATGCTCTAGCTATGAATCATAAGGAATGGATGGTCAATGCTCAAATCTCTAAAAGCTTAATTTCTGGATGAGTAAAATTAGGGGATTCTCCTTTTTAATAGTTTGTTTATTGAAAAAAAAGTGATATATGAACACTCAGACCGCACCAATCTGGAAGGAGTGGGTTCCAAATTTGACCCCCGACAAGCCAATTGTCTTAAGTGCCCTCTCTGTCACCGCTCAAAACTGATATTTAGTCAGTGGGGCCCCATCTTCGTGGCGGAATAAAACCCCTTGGTCATCCCCACGAAGCGTGACATATTCCTTGAGGGCCTTAAGAGGGCACAGCTCCTGCTCAGAGCAGAGGCCCAAAAGCAAGGGGCTCCCCTGCTGTCGCTGGTCAGTCTTGGACCATCTGATCCCAATGGAGACTTTATCCCCAACAAATTTAATGTCCCGGGCATTCAGTGCCTGGCCAGACGCGTCTCTACGCAATGAGGTCATCAGCTCACTAACTCGCAGAGCTCCAAAAAATGCCATTAAGGCAGAAGCGTGGAAAAGCTTCCGTTCAAACGCTGACCAGCAGACTTCCGCCCATGCGGTCCCCAGTCCCTTGATGGGGAGATGGGCTGCCTCGGGTCACGTGGCATTTTCATCTCCCTGGCCCAGCCTTCCAGCATCTTTCTAATCCTGAAGACACCCGTGAATTCAGGTAAGCCACGTGCTTTGCTGGCGAAGGCTAAAGCGGCCAACTGACCCCTGATGGACCTCACTGCAAGGCCCTGGCCCCGCTGCACTACACAAAGTGCATCAAGTGCTCAGGTGGGATGAGCCACAACTGCTGGAGCCCCGCTGACACCCTGAACTGGTAAAGCTGCCCGACCGCCCGGTCGTAAGCCTGGCGTGTACTGGGGGCAATGGACAGCTGGATTGCTCTATTTACTTCCGCCATCCAAGCTCCCAAAGCTCCTGGGGCATCCTCGCTGGTTGCCCGTCGGACCAGGGGGCAAGCTGCCAGAATCGTTCCATCTGTTGGCAAGACAAAGCATCTGCCACACCGTTGTTAACACCTGGAACATGCCTGGCCCTGAACAAAATGTTCATCTGCACACATTTCAATGTAAAGGCCCTTACCAGCCTCATCACCCTGGGGGATCTAGATGCCATGGTTTTGACCACGTGCATGACAGCCAAGTTGTCAGACCAAAAGTGTGTGATCCCCAAAGCCACACGGCCACTAACAAGGGAAAGGACTCCAAAAACGTAAGTTCTTTGGACAATCCCTGGGCTACACAATCAGCGGGCCATTGGTCAGCACACCAATGCCCCCTAAAAAAGACTCCAAAGCCTGTAGACCAGGAGGCATCAGAGTTGACTTGAAGTTTGGCTTCTAGCAAAAGCTCCTCCCTCCAAAAAGTCACCTCATTAAAGGTGTAAAGGAATTCCTTCCACACCAAAAGGTCATCACGCATGCCCTTATTAATTCTTAAACAATGATGGGACAACCGTAAGGCCCTCATAGCATCACACAGCCACCTGAGGAAAGCCCTCCCAGGCGCAACTGCCTTACAGGCAAAGTTTAAATGGCCAACTAATCTCCACAACTCAAGGAGAGATATCTAGGCTCCACTCAAGCAGCCCTCCAATCGAGCCCAAGATCTACCACCGTCTCTAAGGGCAACCTTAAGGTCTGTTGTACTGTGTCCAGTTCTATTCCCAAGAACGCTATGACAACAAATGGTCTCTCGGTTTTCTCATGAGCTAAAGGAACCCCCAGTTCCTATGAAAACTCCATGACCCCTGCCAAAAGCCTGGCACACTGCCCCATGCCAGCTGGCCCAGACATCAAAAAGTCATCTAAACAATGGACGAATAGTCAGCACCCTGCTCCTTGGGGAGACCTGAAGAAACCGTTCAAGTACCCTCAGCTTTACTGGGCTGGGCCCCTTTGCCAGGCCCTTGTTGGCCACCACTGCCCCCAAAGCATTTCCCACCCTGTCTTCCTTTGGGGCAGGCAGATTATTTGTGGGTTCCCATGCATGCAGGGCAGTCATGCATATACTTGCCCACTTTTTTGTTGCAAAGTTCCTCGGACGTGAAGTCCCAACAAAGCAGCCGTATTTAAACCTGCTGCCCCGCAGAAGTGCGGGAACCTGAACCCTGAGAGGGCAGAATAATCATATGACCACTCTCGCTCCTATTTCTGAGGTTGGACTTGGCAAGGGCCATGTCCTGCACCCACAGCTGTATCAACCAAGCCACCCCCTCAAAGTCCATGTACCCCCTGTATATAATATTCATGTATTGGAAAAGGGGGGAGAGCCCTACCTGGCTGTGCCCTAGCCAATACCCCTGCATAAACCAGGAACCCAGACAACCAATGAGTCCAGTTCCTGACAATCTGCCTACAGCGGATCCTCTCCTTATCCCTATCATACAGATCATCTATATCCTTCTTCTCCAGTTCCCTGAAGAGAAAGGTAAAGTCATCCATGTACTAACCCTTTGTATATTCTCCCCACCCCGCAGGCAATGCCATATCTCCAGGGGGAAGTGTCCTATAAGGAACCATGCCATATCCCTGGGGTCCATAAGGGGCCAGGCCCATCTGCTTGCCATAACCAAAAGGCCACCCAGTCACAGACAGAGGGAAGGCCTATCCATCCCAACTGGTAGCACAGCCCAATACAGGCAGTACTTGCACCTGCTGGAGGTGCAAGGAGTGTCTGGCATAACTAGGCCAAATTGTTGGGCCTGCAGAAGGCCAACCAAGCATGGGATATGTCTCCAAAACAGAAGATGCAGGAGCGCCGGTAGCAGCTACCTGCCCCAAAGAGCCCCAGGGCCAAGTGGCACTCTGCTTGGGCAAAGGATCCGTACCGTCAGGCATGGGTCGTTCCACTGCTATGGCAACTTGCCCACTGTCAGCTGACCATTCCTGGTCAATGTCAGCCACACTCTCAGTTGATGTTGGATGGTCCTGGCTGCTGCCTCCATCACTTGCCACCACCCCTGATACTCCCTCCAGGGCAGAAAGACAAGAGGCAAAATCCTTATTAAAAGCAGCAATTGTAATTCTTTTAGCACCCTTGCGTGGCTAAACAGGTGCAATAGCTGATGCTGTACCACTCCTAGCCCTCTCAAGAGCAACAATGCGCTCCATAAGTTCCTGCCTGCCTGAGGGAGACAGAGCCCGAGTAGGGTTTCGCGGCACTGGCTGCTTACAGGCCCCTTCCCCATTGATGGGCCACCCCCTTTTCTGGGCAGCATAAACATTCTCAAATGATGACACAGCAGCCGTTAATAATGTGCTGGACTGGCTCGCAGCTTTACCCCTTAACCAACTGTTGACGCTAGCCCTGACAGATAGCACTAAGCCCCAGCAAAAGTAGCAATTGCCAGGAGCAGTACCAAGCTGCCACACAAGACGGTGCCGAGCACAGTCCTGAGCAAATCTGCCTGCCAACAGAATGGCTGTCAGGCAGAAACAGGCCACCAGTAATTCTCCACCAAAAGATGGCGCTGAGCACAGCCCTGAGCAAATCTGCCTGCTAACAAAATGGCTATCAGGCAGAGACAGGCCCTTTTTTATGGGCCACAAGAATATAGGCTTAGGTGCCGCTTTACCAGTAAGCCAAAGTGAAGAACACCGGCTCTGTTTTTAAGTTACTTTATTTTACTTCTTGCCGGTGGTGGTGGGGAGGCTAAATGGAAACAAACAGGCTTATGGCAGGAAGAGGGGTTTATGTGTGAGTGGGAGGGGGGAGAGGGCTCTCACCACCCACTCTCTCCAAGACAACTATTAAGGGGAGCGACCACACCCAAGTTGGGCCAAAGTCCCTCCAATACAGCCCATCTGCCTGCCACCCCAGTGCCCCACCAGCCTGCTCAATTAAACTGCTCAATTACTCTAGCCCCAACAGGCCCTGAAGCCCTGGCCTGTATTGTGCACTGCAGCTGCAGCTGCCAGCCGCCTCAGACAGCCTCCAAGAGCTGACTGCTATCGCTGCTCCAAGGCCCTCCCGACGAGCAGCTGTTGCTGCGGAGGGCCTACCCTTCAACGCTCGGGGAAGCTTGGAGCAAAAAGCCTCCTGCCTCTCCGAGCAATCAAAGAGACTGGAGCTGGGGAAGGGCGGAGCAGCCAGCAAATGGCTCCTGGCTCCGCCCCCCCCCCCCAGCAAAGCCCCAGATGCCTGGGAAGGGAGACTGTCTCCGTTCCACCGGGCGGGGCTTCAAAGGACGGCTCCCAGCTCCAGCGGCATTCTGCCGCGCTGGGAGAGCCGCATTCTAACACGCTGCCGGACATCTGAACTGTACATTGTATTTTAAGAACCAAGAGTAAACAAGTTTGATTTTAAAACCAAACAAAAATGTAGGCACATGATAGGCTGAAGGATTCAAATAGCCAGGTACCAATCCAGACAACTGAATGCAACCTCATAAATCCCATTGGTAACTCTTTCGTATAGTGGCCCATAATAGTGGAATAGAGCTGCAATACACATTGTTAAATAGATATTCAGCACTGATCATCTGTTGCAGGATGGGGAGAGAAGATAAACTGGTCTCACAGACGCCAAGCAAGTGACAGTGCCAACCATATTTTAAGCAATGCAAATACAACACAGGGTGCTGTGCACATACAGTAAAATTTATTTCAAGCAAACATTTCACCTGCCTGGACATTTTATTTTGTAAGGCAGCCGGCATTAGGAATTTAAAAGGCAATAAACTATAAATTCTCCCAATGTACACTCATAATCTGTTTGAGTCTGCCCAGGTTCCACCCAATTATTGGTGGTGATTGAAAGTACAGTCAACTGACTTATGGTGATGACCTCTGCTGGGGTTTTCAAAGCAAGAGACTAACATAGGTGGTTTACCATTGCCTGCATCTGCATAGCAACTCTTGTTTTCTTTGGAGGTCTCCCATCCAATTACTAACAAAGGCCAACCTTGCTTAGCTTCCAGGATCTGATGAGATCAAGCTTGCCTGGGCTATCTAGGTCAGGGTACCCCATGATTACTCATGTTGAATCTCATCCTGTTATTATCCTAACCTGCTGGATTCCATCTCTACTCTGTTCTTGGCTTACTTGTTTCTCTTTGCCTTTACATCCATCTCTAGCACCAACAAGTGAAACTTGATTGAAACTAACTGTTGACAGCCCTACAAAACTTAGGGTACATTCTGTATACAGACCCCTTTCCTGCCTATGGATCATTTTCATTAGATTGCAGTACCTATGCCTATATTTGCATTGCAGATTGACTCATTTTAAATTATGCAAGTAATATGACTACGTATTATTCCAAACTGCACTTATGTTTTGTCATTGACTCCTTCCTGTGTTTCCATTAGAAAACATTCTATCAGAAACAGCAAGAACATTATTTTACTTCACATACATTTAATTATTATGATGAATATTGGTAGAACTTTTCAGATTCTACAGGTCCATGGCTACTTCAGATATGATTCACAGCTACATTCTAAGCCTAAACCAAAACCAGTGATGTATTCTGCTGGCATATATCTGATGCCATTGTAAGCAGTTGGCCTGGCCTCTGCCATTTAATAAGCAGTTCTGGATACGGCTGCTTATGATATTAAAGATGTTCAGGCCTCTGGATTTAAAATGGCTGCTGTATTGCCACCAGAGAGCCTCCAACAGTTGCTAAGTCCTGCCCGGGAGAACATGGCATGAATGGAATGCCGCACAGGAATGCGGAGTGATTAAGAGGTGATTAGATTTACTATCTCTCCAACCCCACAGGTGCCCAGTGCAACAAAGGCCTCACAGAGTCATCCCCACTTAACACATTCCTTCACATCCTTCCGTGATGAGATTTCCTGTCCTTGATTGAGGAGCTAATCAAATGACATTCATAAGTATATACAGATGTTCCTGGAAAAGTATAGTCCCCACTAAAATCCATCAACTTAGCTCCAGTGGAATTCACTAACGATTCCTTTTGTGCAGCACTAGAACACATTTTGCATTTGCTTTTACACACCCCAGCAGCTACTGATCAAGGTACTCAAGCCTTTTGTCTAACCCAGGAACTAACGTTGGAGCCTTTATTCGAATGGCTAGGTGGGCTCTTCTACCTCAGGGCACATTTTACCTATAAAGGTAGAGCTCTGGCCCCATTCAAATCGTTCATGCTTCCAGATCCATAAGCGTTGTTCCCTTGAGGTTGGCTCTGAGCCTCTTGCTCTCTTGGCCAAAGACGCTGGATGCTTGAAGCTTCTCTCTCTTCACCGTGGACTGGACTGCTCTTCAGGATGGGTAGATATACTTGCTCCCTCTCTCTATTCCCAATTTCTGGCTAGGTTTCCTAGGACTCTCTCTCTCTCTGTGTAATTATGTTCCCCCAAGTAACTTTGTGTGTATGCGCATGAATCCTTGTTCTTCAATAAAAGTTGTTGCTTGATATTAAGAACCAGCCTTGTTCGCCATTTGGGAAGGTGACTCAGTTAAAGCAGGTGATTGATCCATATGGTTACCGGCCTTTTGCATAGCCATCTTCCTTGCTAGCTAATTCTCCCACAAATTATTTATTGCAAGGAAACCACTTCCGGTAACACCATGCCAGAAAAGAAATAGGTGGGCATGACTACCTATCTCCTGCTCTTTCTCTCTACTTCATATGATCTAATAAGATGAGGACCCAGCTCTTTTCCTATCAACCATAATCCTTCCCCTATACAAATCAGATTACAGAAACTCAATTGTCTATAATATTCCTGTCATGCTAATGGCCAATAGCACTGCTACCTTAAATGTGCTTTACTCCAGTTCTCCAGTTTCGGTTTCAAATTGAAAATATCTGCAAATTGTCACCATTGAAGTGGTACAAAGTCTAGTTTAGGATATTTAAGGCAGTCAGTCCAAGCCTATAATATGAAAAACTGTAGAAAATAAAAAATTGTACGGGTGGCATGAACTGTTGAAGTGAATGAGTTCATACAACAGTGGAAAGGAAGTACAAAGTGAGGGAGAAGGGAAAATACTAAAGAGGAAATGAGTGTATATATCATGAAAAACAAGAAGAGGCTGACCTGTTCATTCAATGGGAATGGAGGAGACATCACTTGGCCAATAAATAAATAATTTGTTTTTAAACCAATCATCAGAATTTTAAAAATGTGAGTCCTGGACGGTTGCCAGCTTCAGTTCTTTTAAAAAATATATTGATGTAGAAAGCCTATTTCAGTGTGGTACATTGTTCTAAAACCTACATTCTTTGTACTGAGAAGAACTCGCAGACATATTTCTTAACCTGGAATGTGTTTAATTTAGACGGAAGACATAAAATTTGTGTTCAGTTCACTGGAGTCCTCCTGACCATAAAACTTCATCTATGTTCTTTAAAGGAAAAGAAAGCAAACATCCCCCCCTCTTTGTGGAGTACTGTGGGAAATATAAATCAAGGAATAATATTTTGAGTTTCATTGCAAATCTTTTCCATTGATTTTAGATATCTATGCTGAAGTCATTATCTTGAAAGAAAAAAATAAATCTTATTCTTTGTACTGATTTTCCCTGTTCATAAAAGAATTTGATATGTAATTCCTAATAATTCAGAATGATAAACATATGAACTTTTTTTTTCATTATAAAATATATTTGGGGTTCTTATATTACCTTTGTACCTTTGAAGGCAATTGTAGTGTCATCTTTAGTATAGTTTCAACATTCTGCCCATTGATTTCAATAGACGGTGAAGAGTGTAACCTGATTTAGGATTGCATGGTTATCAATCAATCAATCAATCAATCAATCAATCAATCAATCAATCAATCAATCAATCAATCAATCAATCAATCAATCAATCAATCAATCAATCAATCAATCAATCAATCGTATGGCAATTACTTAATAACCATGCATTAATTAATTGATTTAATTATTGAATTGTTTATTGCAGGACTATTAATTTATTTTAAACATGTATTAGCCACCTTTCTACCTTGCAGGGACACAATCTCCTTGCACTAAAATTAGCTTTCTTATTAGAGGAATGAAAGAAAATCAATGTATAATAACTAAAAAGAAGGTCCAGGAAACATTCAAAGAAACAGCAACCTAACTACTGTCCCATGTGACTAGCATAATAAGAATGGGGTCAAACAAGTGTTCATAATTTTTTTTTTAAGATTTCAGGTTTTTCTGCAAACATGAGGCATTTTTTCAGGTTTGTAGAAAGATCTGTCTTGTCTGTTCATGGCTTCAGTACCCAGATTTAATATTCATAGATTTGATTAAGTAGCCAACCATAGATCTGGCCATGTTGGAAATAGAGGTGGGCACGAACCTGAATACAAATAAAAAAAAACCCATGAACCAGCCAGGTTTGTGGTTTGTGAACCAGTGGTTTGTGGAAGCTTGTTTAAGCCCAGGTCAGAGTATCAAACTGATATAATTCATCAGTCCAATACAGACTTGGTTCATCACAAGCTGAATTAAAATTAAAATTGTTAAACGTATAGAATAAGCAAGCAGACATATTTTTAAAAGATGGATTGTAAGTGGGTTCATTAGCCATTTTAACAATTTAAATTGAACTTAATGTAAAAATCTTTACTTTACTTTCCAAGTGTGACTTTCCACTTACATTTAATTGGGGTGCAATTCAGAGAGACTATACCCTTCATCCAAGAGATGGTTTATGCAAAAATTCAGCTAGTTTTGAGGCAGCATCCCCGTTCTAATATGCACTTGTGGAGGAGGCACACTTTTTATTCATCTTCTAGGATCCTTGAGTAGAAGGGGAGAGGTTGTAAATATATGTGTATGCATTTGTATGTTTACAAAATTGAATGTAGAGTGCAGCTAAAGTGCAGCTAAATCCGGCCACCTCAAATATATTCCCGTGCTATGCTCAGTTTCCTCTAGCACTTTCCCCCAGCCTGACTGACTATACTGGAGCAAATTAAAAAAAAAAGTCTCTCTGGAATGTTCTTGTATTGGAGCCTGACTAGAAGGAGATATTTATTATTTTATTTATTTTACTCATAGTCTGACTTTCTCATCAAGACTGGAGGTGGAAAATACACTTCATGTATGAATGATTTAAAATGGGCCATGATTTAGCTCCCTTGAGCTATGAGGTCCAGTTTTGTGGGGTAAAATAGAATTTTTCATCCCTGCTTGATTGAAAGGGAAAGGTAGGGGCCGGGGGGGGGGGGGAGGAGAAAGAAAAGGATTGCCTGTCTTTGACAACTTCCAGAGCTAATAGTAAGAAGAGAGTAATTTTTACGAGTTGGAATGCTTTTACATGAAATTAAAAGACACAGAGAGCTATCAAATTCTGAATCAGCATTTCTCTGTTACATATGGAAATAAATTGATTTATTATCACTGATCTGGTGTCTGATTTTATTCGACTGTTTATTTTACTGTCAGTCTTCACTTCTCATGGTGTTAGAAGCCTCACTGAAAATGTGGTATACAAGTACATGAAATAAATCAATGAATAAAATAGGTGTAGCCCTAACTCTTGATATGAGATGAGCAAACATCTGAGCCCCTTTGCTCTAGTTCTAAAACTGTGCAGCTCCACACTTTTTCTTCTTCACTTCTAGAGGAGTGTTTGCAAATACTGTAGGTAGCATTAAACCTTTAGTTTTCTGGATATGGTGTACTGTCAACTCTGGCATTACCATGTTAATGTCCATTTGGGGTACAAATACTGTACCAGGGAATATCTATGGAACACCACAGAGCATAGACAATCCTGACAATCTCGCTCCTTTCATCTGCTATGCAGCCTGACTGTCTATTGCCATAGATAGGCCTTAGCATCTGCCTTTCTTTCCTATCTCTCTCTCATGCGTGCACGCACACACATCACTTCCTCTTCCAAGTCTACAGCCCTGCTTGCCTTCATGTGAAGCATTTTTCTCTGACCTCTGCAGAGTATGCAGACTGGTTTGCATGAATTACCTATACTGGGCATGTGAGAGTGTGTGTGTGGGGGGGGGGGTCATTGCTGTCAGGTTCAGAATGCTTCTCTATATGTTGTAACCAAAGAGACTCCATTTTAATTCTTTTAGTGTTCTGAGTGCTTTCTTCACAGGTGCCAAGATGTTCCCTAGCAGCTATCTCTCAGAAGAGGAATGTTTTGGCTACAGCTTTTCCAGTCCTGGGAAACTTTCACTGTCTCAGCTTCAAAGGGATTGTTTTGAGAACTGTGGGGGGAGGCTGGGCCTACTGAGTCTTGATACTTTGTACTGTATTCTTTGCCTCTCATTCGTAACAATACACGTGTACCAGTTCAGATATTGCATCTGGGCCAGTGGACTATAATGGTTGCTTTTTTCAGTAAATCTTTTGAAAACAACGGACTCTTGTCTGATTGCAGAAGGTAGTCTGGATACAACTATTATTTAGCCACAGTTCTGACATTTTGTTACGAATCACATTTGTTCCAATGCCTAAACCGGAGCAGCCGGATACCAAAGCTGTTCCCGACAGGGACCCTTTGTTCGATCCCTATGCCTTCCCCCGGTTCGGAAGGACTGGAACCTCAAGGACCCGTTCAAAGGGGAACAGGGTCTTCTGTTACTACAATATACACCCTCGCTCCTAGCAGAACGGATACTCGGCCCACAGCAGCAGCTGACCCACTGATATCCTTACCAATGCCGAAACAGTGGGGATCGAGGCCTAGAGATGTGAGGGAAAGGAGAGCAAGTACTGTGTTCACGCAACCCCCGATGGAAGGCCGACGGAATTTGGCTGTGATTGCAGAGCATCCCAGTAGCCAACCTTGGTACTATTGGAACCGTGAGGCTGACCAGATGGAGTGGGATCGAAGAGGTTCGGAGAGTACCCAGACATGGGAAACATCCCGCCGCGATGTAATGAGTTGGGACTATGCAGAAGTCGCTCCGTGGACGGGGCAACAAGATTCGAGTGAGCACATGTGGATACAATTGCAGACCCAAACCATAGCAGTAGATGCTGGAATTTCGGCGGTCACAGGATTAGCGAAAGGAATCCTGGCGGGGAGATTGCATGAAGAGCAAGGTAACGGGGCCCAGGGCATGGGAGAAAAAAGACCTTGGCCCGGGGCATCCTATGCAGAATATTTGGAGACTATGCAAGTCCCTGGTGAACCTCCCCAGAAGTATGCTGAAACCGAGACCACGGCAGTGGACTCGAATAGGGTACAGATCCTAGAGGAGAGATTGTCGAGTATGGAAGAGAGCCTGGCCCATGCAGTCCATTTACTATCCGTGTTGGTGGTTGGGGGATCAGATGGGAGCCAAGAGACGGCCGCAGGTGTACAGAGTATCAGTCAAAGCTTGTCAACTTTACAAAGAATCATTCCACGGACAGAAACCAGGGTACCAAATCAACCACTCCCGTTACCTGACGATTCGCAACAACCTGTACAGCCACTGAACCCCACACCAGGGCCAGTCGATGAACAGCCGACCGACACCGAAGAAGAGGAAGAAGAAGAAGAGGAGGATGAGGAAATAGCAGGAGGAAGGGGACCACCACGAGAGGAGCTGAGGGGGACTCCGCTGCCTCCCGGGGGTACCCTGCAACACCCGCCGGGGGAAGCTCCGATCCTTACGCCCGCACCAATTCCGCTGCAAGGACCACCAGCTACCCCCCCGACTACAACAGTACAGCAAGGGCAGCCGTTCCTGCCAAGGCTCGTGGCACCGATTGCACGGGGCACCACTCCTCGGCAATACCCGCTGACGGGATCAATAGGATGGGGCACTACACCCCGGCCTCTACTGCAACCGGGACCGAGAGGACCTCCTCCCCCAACACAGCCTGTTCCGAGAGGACCTCCTCCACCACTACAACCAGTTCCGAGGGGACCTCCGCCATCGCTACGGCCAGTGCCCAGAGGACCCCCTCCGCCAGTTCAACCAGTCCCGAGGGGACCTCCTACGCCAATTCAGCCGGTACCGAGGGGACCGCCTCCTCCACTACAACCTCAACCAAGACCCCAGCAACCTCCGATACAACCTCTCCCGGTACAACCTCATCCGCAGTACCCAGATGGGGGACCTCAACCAGTGCCTATAGAATATTACCCATGGCCTGCGCTGGTCACTAGACCCCCGGAATTGCCAATGGAGTGGGTAAAACTGGAAGCCACATTCGACGGAGACCCGTCTAAATTAGGATTTTTCCTAGTACAAGCTTTACAATTCTTTAACTGTTGGGGACATTTGTTCGGAGATGAAGCCAGCCAAATCGAACACTTGGGATCTCGCCTACAAGGAAAAGCAGCAGAATGGTATGTAGCCCTCTACGAATTAAGGGCCCCTGAATTAAACACATTACAAGGTCTTGTAGATGCGCTCTGCGCCCAATACGAAGACCCTTTGGAAGAAAATAGAGCTCGAACAGAATTACAATTTATTAGACAAGGCAGCACGTCGGCTAGAGACTATGTTACAAAATTCCGACAGCTGGCCGCCAAATGTCCAAGGTGTGAGGAGTCCACCAAAATAATTCTGTTCAAACAGGGCATGAATCCCAGACTATTGGACAGGGCCCTGATGCAAGATAATCCCCCTACCCTTTTGGGGTGGATTCAGTTAGCTTGTGAAGTGGAAAATCATATGCAAGAAGTACGCTTGGTCGAACAGCAACAAACCGCTGGGCACCGGCGCTCATCTGTACTTGTGAGAGGGAGCAAGGGTGCTGGATATGCAACTAGAGGAGCGAGAGATGCTAGATGGCAACAAGGATTGTGTCTACAGTGTGGCCAAAGCGGTCACTTTGCGGCACAATGTCCATTCCGGCCTGTGCAGAGAACTCCATTCCTACCAAGGCATCCAGCCCCCACCTCTCAGCCCACGCCAGCCCGCCCGACACCCGCTCCCAGAGCGTCGAGAGGCAGAGGGACTTTCCACAGAAATCCTCACGAAAAAGGTTTAGAGCTCGAAGAAATTATGGACTATGATTCAACAGCTCTAATCGGTGAGGAAAACCCCGAAAGTCCTGCCTTGGGAAACGAGATGGATCTGTCGTAAAAGGACCCAAGCGGCAGATCAAAAACCAGTCAGTTCCAATTCCGGAAAGACCTCATGGGTCCATACAATTCATACCAGTAACGTTAGTTAACCCAGAAAGAAAAACACATATTCGTGTGCAAGCTCTGATAGACTCGGGCTGCTCTAGAGACATTATTGCACCAGCCTTAGTAAATGGATTAGTACTCCCTGTAAAAGAACTGGAAACTCCAGTCATTTTTGAACAAATGGATGGCACTAATATGAATCCTGTCACTACCGAAACTATGCCTGTCATTACAGGTATGGGACAACATTGGGAGATGAGATCATTCGTAATTAGTACTACAGCAAAGTATCCTTTAATATTGGGAAGCAGATGGTTGTGGGATCACAACCCCTATATCGACTGGAAAGTAGGGAGCATTACATTTTCCCATGAGAAATGTGAAAACCATCGTTGGAATCAAAACTGGGGCAAAAACCCTACTCTCATTGAACAAGCCCTGTTAACTCAAGAAGAACTTAACCAAATACCTAAACAATATAGAGCTTATGTCCAAGCCTTCACCGAAGAGGAGGCCAACTCCTTACCTCCCCACCGGAGGACGGACTGTGCCGTGGAAATTCTACTGGGGGCATCTTTACCTAAAGGCAGACTGTATCCTATGAGTCCAAATGAGCGGGAGGAGCTCCGCAAATTCATTGACACTAATCTTCAAAGAGGATTCATCCGACCTGCAAATAGCCCGCATGCTGCTCCAGTGCTATTTGTCAAAAAAAAGGATGGGGGATTGAGGCTGTGCACAGACTTTAGAGGACTTAATGCAGTCTCCTCCAGCAACGCATACCCCATCCCACTCATCCGGGATCTACTCAACGTCATGGCACAAGGTAAGATCTTTACGAAATTGGATTTAAAAGATGCTTACTTCCACATTCGTATAAGAGAAGGCGATGAATGGAAAACAGCGTTCAATACGCCCCTCGGCCAATACGAATACTTAGTTATGCCTTTTGGCCTGGCCGGGCCCCCTCGGTTTTCATGGCCATGATCAATAAAGTATTGCATGACTTTTTGTACAAAGGAGTAGTGGTGTATCTAGATGACGTTTTAATTTATTCAGAATCTGAAGAAGAACACGTAGAACTGGTGAAAAAAGTGTTAACTACTCTAATGTGTAACAAATTGCCCATTAAACTGTCCAAATGTGAGTTTCATAAGACGGAACTCACCTATCTGGGATATTGCATCTCCAAAGATGGTCTAAAAATGGACCCAAGCAAAGTGCAAGCTGTCCAAGAATGGCAAACACCCACTACGCGCAAAGAACTACAATCCTTTCTAGGGTTTGCCAATTTTTATAGAGAGTTTATAGTTAACTTTGCTCAAATAACACTTCCCCTAACTGAACTGTTAAAAACCAAAGACAAAGGGGAACAAGCTAAAAAACCAAGCGCTAAATTGTCATGGACGCCACAATGCCAAGCAGCATTCAATCAGCTCAAAACCCAATTTATTTCCGAACCAGTCCTGCAGCACCCTGACGAAAATCGCCCATTTATAGTGCAAGTGGACGCCAGCGATCCTGCGATTGGAAGCGTCCTCTTGCAGCGAGGGGAGGACGATATGCTTAAACCCTGTGCCTTCCTATCCCACAAATTTTCTGAACCTGAAAGAAATTGGAATGTTTGGGAAAAGGAAGCTTTTGCTGTAAAGGCGGCACTCTCCACTTGGAGACATTGGTTAGAGGGAGCCCATCATCCGTTTGAGGTCTGGATGGATCACAAGAATTTAGAAGCCCTACGCAGTCTGCGAAGGCTGAATGCCAAACAATTGCGATGGGCAGAGTACTTTTCTAAATTCAACTTCACTTTGAACTTTTTGCCCAGCAAAACTAACTTCCTTGCCGACGCCCTATCGGCCCCAACATAAGAGCAAGTGGGAGGAGACTATAGACACTGTCTTTTCACCTACGCAATTAGGGGGAGTGGTTACAACGCGCAGTCGCGCCACCCAACCTCCTCAAACAGACCAAGGGTGGAGACAAAAACTAAAAGCTGAAGTGGAAAAGGAGGGGGGGAATGTACCCAAAGAAAAGTTACAACAATCCGAGCAAGGAGAGTGGCTTTGGGGGGACCGCTTTTATGTACCCAGCAGTTTGAATAAAGAAGTGTTACAACGCTGTCATGACGCCCCTACAGCTGGTCACTACGGGTACTTAAAAACACTCCATCTAGTGCAACGACAATTTTGGTGGCCAGGCATGCGCAAAGACATTTCCCAATATATAGCGTCATGCCCCATCTGTCTCAGTGCCAAGTCACGCAAAGGCAAACCACCCGGACTTTTGCAACCGTTAGAAATGCCAAACAGACCATGGGAAACCATATCCATGGATTTCATTACCGACCTCCCCCCCTCCAAGGGCCACACTTGCATTTTGGTTGTAGTGGATTTATTCTCCAAGCAAGCTCATTTCATACCTTGCACCACTATACCTTCGGCCCGAAAGCTAGCAGATATCTTCCTAAAACACATTATTAAACTGCATTCTTTTCCGTCAAAGGTGATTTCGGACCGCGGCGGACAATTTGTTGCCAACTTCTGGCGAAAGCTTCTACAAATTATGGGAATTGAGCAAGGTTTAAGTTCCAGCCATCATCCTCAAACTGACAGACAGTCTGAAAAAACTAACCAAATATTAGAACAGTTCCTCCGCTGTTATATCAATTTTCAACAAGACAACTGGATCGATTTACTTCCCTTAGCGGAATTCTCATACAATAACAGTGTACACGCCTCCACTGGAGAAACTCCCTTCAAAGTAGTGGCTTCCACTTCAAACCCTTCCCGTTTGAAGCGCTCCCCCCTCCTGCTTCGGCGTCCCAAGATGTTTCCGAATGGTGGGGGGAAGCAGCTCAACAATGGACTCTGATTAAAAAGCATCTCGACAAAGCCAAACAGGATTACAAAAAGTATGCCATCGTGTGGCCGAATGGGACTTACAACCTGGAGATCTTGTTTATCTATCTACAAAAAATTTAAAAGTTACTCAAACCAGCCGAAAACTAGCATTGAAATTTCTGGGACCTTTTCCTGTTCGTAAAGTAATCAATAAAGTGACTGTAGCCCTGGATTTACCAAAGAACCTACGCCATGTACATGATACATTCCATGTCAGCCTCTTAAAAAAGGTTCCCCTAGCAAATCAATGGCACACCCGTGCCCCTCCTATCCCTACTTTGATTGATGATCAAACCCATTATTAAGTACAGCAAATTTTGGACTCTAAACTTAAAAGAAATCAGCTGTTTTATCTTATCAGGTGGAAAGACTTTGACTCTGGGTTTGATGAATGGGTGAACTCTGTGCATGTTCATGCTCCTAGATTAGTAAAAGCATTTCATACTCACTATCCTCATAAACCAGGGGGAGGGGCATTTTAGGGAGGGCAGAAATGTCAGATTCAGAATGCTTCTCTATATGTTGTAACCAAAGAGACTCCATTTTAATTCTTTTAGTGTTCTGAGTGCTTTCTTCACAGGTGCCAAGATGTTCCCTAGCAGCTATCTCTCAGAAGAGGAATGTTTTGGCTACAGCTTTTCCAGTCCTGGGAAACTTTCACTGTCTCAGCTTCAAAGGGATTGTTTTGAGAACTGTGGGGGGAGGCTGGGCCTACTGAGTCTTGATACTTTGTACTGTATTCTTTGCCTCTCATTTGTAACAATACACGTGTACCAGTTCAGATATTGCATCTGGGCCAGTGGACTATAATGGTTGCTTTTTTCAGTAAATCTTTTGAAAACAATGGACTCTTGTCTGATTGCAGAAGGTAGTCTGGATACAACTATTATTTAGCCACAGTTCTGACATTTGCCTCTTCTACTCCCAACTTCATCTACTCTGTCATTATATACCCTAATTGGGATGCTGGGAGATTCATGAGTGCTCACAAAGCACATATGCACAGGTAATGCTCAGTTTTCTGTTCCTCTTGTGTATCTTGGGAACACTGCTCAAAAAACCCTATATGGTAATCCTTTTGATAGCAACCACCATAAAGAGCCTTTTTGTGTCAAGTTTCACAGTCATCTGCATGGAGGAACTGGTCAGTGTTTAAGAAGTTGACAGTACCACAACATTTATTCTTCTGGGTCTGGCAACAGGAACTCTATAGCTGATCTTTATTTGTATGATTTCAATTTCAGCAGAAGACTCTTGCTCACAAGCTACTTTTTTATGCACAATGAGATTCTATGAATGAGTGTGACAATTTCCAGCTCACAAGCTGCTTTTGTAGGTATAATGAGATTCTATTTATGAGTGTGACAATTTCCAGCTCAGGAAAGGGAACTCTACATAGAAACCTGCTTCTGCACCTGCCTTCTGTGACAGAACAGCTGTGCTTACCTGCGGGCACCTCTCTGGCTAGCCCTCCAAGACTTCTAAGCAGAAGTGGCCACCCAAGTCTTAACCTGGTGACACAACACTTTCCGATCCTATCTGACCCTTGGAGAGGTTTTCTTTCTGTCTCTCTTTTATTTCATTTTATTTTATTTTGTGTCATTTATAGTTGGCCTTTCTCATTGAGACTCAAGGTGGAATCTCACATAGTGTGAGATTAGTACAGTCAATACCAAGGACATTTGTATTTTCAATACAAATACCATGAGGTATATAAATGCACATTTCCAAAAACATAACATCAGTAAAAATCCAATCCAGAGTTGAAGAAATGCTGAAACAGAGCATAAGTAATCCTATGACTGATATTGGACAACATATACTACCCAGTAGGATCATACTTGAAGCACGGGTGACACATAGGATCACATAGTTAAGAAACAGATAAGACGTAAGGCAACATAGTGGTGAAGTCACTACCACCAATAGGTTATTTTAGGAAATATCTGCCAAGAGAGCCAGTGCTCCTTGGCTTCCCTTTCCATATTGTTATTCTAAGGTGCCATCTAGTGCCTGCATCTCCCACTACCCAGTGATGGGTTACCACAGGGACATCTTACCGCACTTTTGCAGTCTTGGGAAATTAGCGATTTACCAACTGACCACCTCCCTTTTCCTGGTTCCCCTTTTAAATAGTGTGTTCAAATGGTTGAGCTCTGTGTCGTATAGAGAACAACTACCACTATTTAAAACAGTAGAGAATTTGTTCAAAGTAAAATGTCCACAAGCATACTCTCAACTCAGCAACAGATTGAGCAAGCAATACAAAAAAAGGGCATAAACACGCAATTCCTCTGCCCTTCACTCTGTACATGCTTTACCTGATCTTATTTTAAGGAAGACACTGTACACTTAGAAAGTACAGCATTATAAAAGCTTGGTGTCTTTGTTCAGGCCCCAGTCCTTTGTCTGCTCCACATGCCAATGGTGGTCTTCAGGTGGAGATCAGGTGTGAGAGTTCCTTATCCCTGATGGAATCAGGCAAAAAAGGGGCCTCTCCCTTTGTGCCTCTAGAAGTTAGGATGCAGTAGAAAAGAGCAAAAGTTCAGTAGCACCTATAAGACTAACAAAATTTGTGGTAGGCTATGAGCTTTCATGAGTCATAGGATGTATTTGTGTTTAATATACCATCTAATAATATTAAGACCTATACTGTATTATGAGATGAGAAGTGATGTATCTTCTTGCTGTGCTCTTATTTGTTTATTTATTTGTGATTATTCATTTATAATTTATAAATAGTTCCTTTAACAGTTTCTAGGCAAAGCCAGTCTTTGTGGAACATTTGTGCAATGCAATACTAAGACTTTCCTGCATTGAATCAATGGCAATTATGCCAAAATTATGTGTTTCTGGTCCAGCATTGAAGGGGAAGGGCAAAAACCACAAAAAAGGCCACAATTTTATTGGATTGCACCTTGCGAAGCCTTGGTGCAGCATTAGGCATGGAACCAAACTTCAGCTGAACTACATGTTGGGTGATGACCACCCTCTACCCTTCAGCACACCTGCTAAAGGGGGGAACCAAGGGATGACTGGCCATGGGATTCCACATGGGCACAAACTTCTGTGTGGATGCCCCTACCACCTGGGAGTGAGCATCCCCACAACAGCCCCTGACTGGGCTTGTCCCTGCAACACCTCACCCTACGATCCCTTAAGAGGATCCCGAGTAGACATGGGCATGAACAGGAAGAAAAAACACAAACAGGCTGTTCATTGTTCATTCCTGATGATGAACATGAACAAACGAACAGAACCAAACATGTATTGTCGAAGGCTTTCACGGCCGGAGAACGATGGTGGTTGTGGGTTTTCCGGGCTGTATTGCCGTGGTCTTGGCATTGTAGTTCCTGACGTTTCGCCAGCAGCTGTGGCTGGCATCTTCAGAGGTGTAGCACCAAAAGACAGAGATCTCTCAGTGTCACAGTGTGGAAAAGATGTTGGCAGGTCATTTGTATCTACTCAGGAGGGGTGGGGTTGAGCTGAGTCATCCTGTAAGAGTTTCCCAGGGTGTGAGTTTCCCTGGGAAACTCTTACAGGATGACTCAGCTCAACCCCACCCCTCCTGAGTAGATACAAATGACCTGCCAACATCTTTTCCACACTGTGACACTGAGAGATCTCTGTCTTTTGGTGCTACACCTCTGAAGATGCCAGCCACAGCTGCTGGCAAAATGTCAGGAACTACAATGCCAAGACCACGGCAATACAGCCCGGAAAACCCACAACCAAGGAACCAAACATGTCCCGTTAATGAACGTGTTCGGTGTTCGATGGCACCAGAGCAGCCCCCTTAGCACTTAGAGAGCCCATATTCACAGGGAATGTGCAGCAGGCTCTTCTCCAGCCATTAACCAAGTTTGGTCAAGATTGCAATATGGATCTCGGAGTTATACATTCCCAAATTTGACACCCCCAGGAAACTCCCATTCAGCACAAAAGGAGCCACCCTCCCCAGTTCACTTTGGCCGCATGCAGTGGTCCTGAAGGTGGGCTGCCTCTCCTCTCAGGGGTGGGAGGTCTGGCTGCTCACCAGCAGTACCCCCCATGTGCCAGGCCTCCAGTTTGGAGGCATACAAAGTATCCGCTTCCGCAGCAAGGTGGTTGATGACTAGGGGTGTGCAAAGGCACCCTGATTCGTTTTTTCCGAATCTGCTAAATCCGAATCGAGAGGCCGATTCGGATTTAGCAAAAATCCGAATCGCCCAGCCGATTCGGGTTTACCGATTCGGATCGATTCGGATCGATTCGGGTGTTTTTTCAATGGGAAAAAGCCTCCCCCAAAAAGCCTGGGGGAGGCATTTTCCCACCGAATCACCCCAAATTTGGTGGAAGCCTTCCTCTAACTCCCCTCTAACAACCCCCCAAGATTCAGAACGATTGGACTTTGGGGGGCAATGTTATGGCCCCCCAAACCAGGTCCCCCTATCCTCGCCTAAAAAAAAGCCATAGCTTTAGGTTACTGCTGCTCATCTTCAAAGGAAAAAATGAAGAGGAAGGCTTCCTTTGCCAGGGGTGGCATTTTGCATGCAAAATGCCCCCCTACCCTCAGGGGCCCTTCTCCCACCTCTACTCCCACCCCCCACCAAGGCTCAGCCTGCTCCCACTTGGGGGGGGCATTTCATGGCCTCCCCAAGTAGGTGCTCTCAGCCCCCAAAGTCCACCCCTTACAGCCCCACACAAACCCAGTTCCCCCCCAGCTGCCACACACAGACCCAAATCCCCACATTAGCCCCTCACAGACCCAAATCCACCCACAGCAGCCCCACACACTTAACCCCAGGAACAGGCTGGCAAAGGCCAGCCCTCTCCCTTTGTTCCCTATGCTGGGAACTTCTAAACTCTCTTTCCCTGGGCAATTCTGCACAGCCCAGGGGTGCCACAATGGTGGGCACACTTCTGAGTGCCAGCTGGTCCCTGTGAAAGAGCACCTGAACCACAGACACCCTCCCTCAAATTCCCCCACCACCTACAGAGATGGCTGGCCGGCCAGCCCCATTGTTCCCTATGATGGGAACCAATTGCACAACAAAGAATAAAACACGAACAACACAAAATAAAGTTTTAAAAAAATTATTTTCTCCCTTTCAAAGTACAAGTAGGCAAAGCATTATGACACATTACACCAGCAGTCCCCCACGCAGAAAAATAACACAACTCACTTCACATCAGAGAATCACAAAAACACAATTCCTGTCAAAAACACTTTATTTCTCGAACAGCTTTCGGTTACACAGCAGGGGGCACACCAAAAAGCATTCCAGCATTCCACCTCACAAAAATAACACAACTCACTTAACACCAGAGAATCACAAAAACACAATTCCTGTCAAAAACACTTTATTTCTTGAACAGCTTTAGGTTACACAGCAGGGGGCACACCAAAGGCATGGCAGCATTCCACCTCACAAAAATAACACAACTCACTTAACATCAGAGAATCACAAAAGCACAATTCCTGTCAAAAACACTTTATTTCTTGAACTGCTTTAGGTTACACAGTAGGAGGGCACAACAGGGCATGATAGCAGTGTACTTCACAAAATAATACAACCCACTTCACCGTTTTTGACAGCAATTGTGTTTGGGTGATTCTCTGATGTGAAGTGAGTTGTGTTATTTTTGTGTAGTACACTGCTTTCATGCCCTGTTGTGCCTTCCTACTGTGTAATCTAAAGCAGTTAAAGAAATAAAGTGCTTTTGACAGCAATTTTTTGGGGTGATTCTTTAATGTGAAGTGAGTTGTGTTATTTTTGTGAGGTGGAATGCTGGAATGCCCTTTGGTGTGCCCCCCTGCTGTGTAACCTAAAGCTGTTCAAGAAATAAAGTATTTTTTAAAGGAATTGTGCTTTTGTGATTCTCTGATGTTAAGTGAGTTGTGTTATTTTTCTGTGTGGGGGACTGCTGGTGTAATGTGTCATAATGCTTTGCCTACTTGATTCGGTGGGAAAATGCCTCCCCCAGGCGTCCGGGAAGACGGAGGCATTTTCCCATTGAAAAACCCGAATCAATCCGAATCGATTCGGGTTATGGTGATTCGGAAAACGCAAATCAATTCGGATTTCTCCAAATCGATCCAAATTGGGGTGATTCGGGTTTTTTCAGGTTTGCCAAAACCCGAATCGCACATCCCTATTGATGACTGCAGCCATCGGGCCTCGCGGGCTTGGGGAGGTGGTGGCAGGTCACAACCCCTCTCAGGGGTGGGGGGTCTGGCCACTTGCCAGTGGCACCACCCAAGTGCCTGCCCACCAGGCCTCCAGTTCAGAGGTGAACAAAGTATCTGCTTACGCAGCAAGCTGGGTGAGGCCTGGGGCAACCAGGCCTGATGGGCTTGGGAAGGTGGAGGTGGGCCACCTTCCCTCTTGGGGGTGGCGTGTGTGGCTGCTCACCAGCAGCACCCTCCATGTTGTCATGTATGTCTGTACCCATCCATGCCAAGTTTAATTCTGATTTAGAAGCTTAGTCTAGTTATTGTAAACACAATCTTAAGTTGACTTGATTTCCTGTTTTTAGTGATCTAACAATTTCTCAAGCTTTCACAGCTGATTATCTGCTGGACTCCAATGTTTATGACCTTGCATTTCATCTCAGACTATGATATGTCTTTCATCCTAGCAACAAATCGTGATAGCACAAATATGTAAAATATTCTTACCAAAAAAGAGCGGCAAAAGATTATTTTGAATTGGGAGGGGGAGGAAAACCAGGGTAGAAATGAAATGTATTTTTCCCATGTATTATGTAGTATTATAAGGCCTCTGTTTAAATCAATGCTATGTACGCATTTGGAATACTGTGTACAGTATCTTGGAAACACTTGGCCGGCCTGCGGCCTGCGGCCTGTGGCCTGCGGCCTGCGGCCTGCGGCAAATAAAGATATATTGGTACAATAAAAAGAACTAGTGTGCAGTTTTGGTCATTGTACAGTACAGTATCATGTACTGTGCACCGTATCTTGGATACACTTGGCCGGCCTGTGGCCTCCGGCCTGCGGCATGTGGCCTGCGGCCTGCGGCCAGCGGCAAATAAAGATATATTGGTTCAATAAAAAGAAATAGTGTGCAGTTTTGGTCATTGTACAGTACAGTATCTTGTACTGTGCACCGTATCTTGGATACACTTGGCCGGCCTGCGGCCTGCGGCCTGCGGCAAATAAAGATATATTGGTTCAATAAAAAGAACTAGTGTGCAGTTTTGGTCATTGTACAGTACAGTATCTTGTACTGTGCACCATATCTTGGATACACTTGGCCGGCCTGCGATCTGTGGCCTGCGGCCTGCGGCTTGTGGCCTGCGGCAAAAAAAGATATATTGGTTCAATAAAAAGAACTAGTGTGCAGTTTTGGTCATTGTACAGTACAGTATCTTGTACTGTACACCGTATTTTGGATACACTTGGCTGGTTTCCGGCCTGTGGCCTGCGGCCAGCGGCAAATAAAGATATATTGGTTCAATAAAAAGAACTAGTGTGCAGTTTTGGTCATTGTACAGTACAGTATCTTGTACTGTACACCGTATCTTGGATACACTTGGCTGGTCTCCGGCCTGCGGCCTGCGGCCAGCGGCAAATAAAGATATATTGGTTCAGTAAAAAGAAATAGTGTGCAGTTTTGGTCATTGTACAGTACAGTATCTTGTACTGTGCACCGTATCTTGGATACACTTGGCCGGCCTGCGGCCTGCGGCAAATAAAGATATATTGGTTCAATAAAAAGAACTAGTGTGCAGTTTTGGTCATTGTACAGTACAGTATCTTGTACTGTGCACCATATCTTGGATACACTTGGCCGGCCTGCGATCTGCGGCCTGCGGCCTGCGGCCTGCAGCCTGCGGCCTGCGGCAAAAAAAGATATATTGGTTCAATAAAAAGAACTAGTGTGCAGTTTTGGTCATTGTACAGTACAGTATCTTGTACTGTACACCGTATTTTGGATACACTTGGCTGGTTTCCGGCCTGCGGCCTGCGGCCAGCGGCAAATAAAGATATATTGGTTCAATAAAAAGAACTAGTGTGCAGTTTTGGTCATTGTAAAGTACAGTATCTTGTACTGTGCACCATATCTTGGATACACTTGGCCGGCCTGCGGTCTGCGGCCTGCGGCCTGCGGCTTGTGGCCTGCGGCAAAAAAAGATATATTGGTTCAAAAAAAAAGAACTAGTGTGCAGTTTTGGTCATTGTACAGTACAGTATCATGTACTGTGCACCATATCTTGGATACACTTGGCCGGCTTGCAGCCTATGGCCTGCGGACGGTGGCCTGCGGCCTGCAGCAAATAAAGATATATTGGTTCAATAAAAAGAACTAGTGTACAGTTTTGGTGATTGTACATTTCTGTGTACATTTGTGGGCAGCATACATCTAAAAATAAGGCAAAGATATATTGATTAAGAAAAGAATGAAAGAAAGAGATTTAAAAGCTTATTGGCTAGTATAATAAGGCCTCTGTTTAAATCAACGCATTTGGAATACTGTGTACAGTATCTTTTGTACACTTGTCCGCAGGCCGGCCAAGTGTTTCCAAGATACGGTACACAGTACAAGATACTGTATTGTACAATGACCAAAACTGTACACTAGTTCTTTTTATTGAACCAATATATCTTTATTTGCCGCTGGCCGCAGGCCGGAGACCAACCAAGTGTATCCAAGATACGGTGTACAGTACAAGATACTGTACTGTACAATGACCAAAACTGCACACTAGTTCTTTTAACCTCTTTAACCTTGCTTGATATAATTCATCAGAGGGAGACTGGTAGCTAATGCATGATACTTCCTTCACTTTCCCTTCCTGGAGCACCCCTCTCTTAGAGGTTTTCTCAAAGACAAGGAGAACAAAACAACAACATAAGAAAATAAAAGGGAAACTTTATAGTGTAGTACTAAACTGAGCGACACCTATCTAAAACCATTTGACTTCTGAAGACTGTGACTCTGCTTAGGAGTGCCCTGTCAGTCTCTTACTGGGTGCTTTTCCATGTATGTAGGAAAATAGATTTACGTTTCCTACTCAGCTTTCATAGGATTCCAGGTTATCCTTCTGGAGATGGTAAATTTTTTATATGCCTCTTCATTTATGAAGTCTCTTATCCACCAATCCAAGCTTCAAAAAGTGACTAGACTTCTACTGCTTTTTAATGGGCTTATTCTGGCCTTCATACATGATGCTTTTCCAACAGACATACCCTATTTCATTGGTACATTATTCAGGAATACATGCAATGTTTAATATATTGAAGTTTCTGGTGTCATATCAGATCCCGGTTATAATTTTCCTCTTGAAGAACAGAATCTTTGGACACCAGACATGGTTAACTCCTGGAACTGAATGGTTCATGCCCATGTCATCCTGAGAAATAGTTAGAAACTGAGAACTTGGAGATCTGTATTCAAATCCATCCTCAGCTCTATGCTTTCTGGGTAACGTATCAGTCATTGTCCTTCCCAGGATTGTTAAGACACACAAAGAAACAATATATGCTGCCTTGAGTTCTTGTGCAACCCTGTGATTAAAATGTTGTTAGTAATAAAAATTTAATGTGATTAAAATGTTGTTAGTAATAAAAATTCTCAAAATAGATTTGAAGTAAAACCATACCAATGAATGAAATGAAACATTTTAAATACATTTAAAGACCAGGTCCAGCAGTTAACGACATTTATTATTCTTAATTCATGAAATTTATGGTCTACTCAGAAGACTTTTTGATTGGCACATTTCACTCATCCATCATGAAATAAAATGTAAAAGACATTTTCTGCTTAATTGTATTGAAATTAATCACCCTTTTCACAGATATGTTTGCCTTATGCATTTATTTATTTATTTATTTCAAATTTGTATTTTGCCCTCCCTGCGAGCGGGCTCAGGGTGGATAAGAACATATTAAAAATACAATTAAAATACAATTAAAAATTCATGTTAATTAAAAACAACACATCATAAAATTACTCTGTCCATCCATTCATGACTGAAGGTATAATAACTGAACATCTTACAAGAATAGCACTTCAGATCATTGATATTTATCAGACTACTAAAAAAATATTGATTCTATTAAGATTGATTTGAAAGCAATTTTATTTCAACAGAATGCATTAACAAGCAGATGCATTTCTGTTTGCAATTGAAAGGGCTATGCTAAGTAGTGTTAGAATCTTCTAAATCTATTTAAGTTAATATACTTAGGGTTAATTCTGTTTAGGGTTGCACTATAAATATTGTATCAAGTTGTTTTCATAAATGAAATGAAAACAACAGTAAGCAAAGTCTTTTCATTTTTGTATTAATCGTACTTTACTTTTTATGTAAATAATATTAGCTTCCTCATTAATAAGCTTAATTGGCCACCCTGCAGGATATTAAGCAGAAATGCTAGGTAGACTTTAAAAAAAATGATATCTAAAGCAGACTATTGGTCTCTCTACTTCAAGATTCTTTGTTCTGATTCACTGTAGTACTTCATGCTGAAGACTTCCCTGACCCTGTTATCTTTTTAACTTAGGATGTTCAACCTAGGACCTTGAACATACTCAAATTGTGTTTCTATCACTTGAGCTATTAACTTCTTTCCTTTGTGTGCATGCACAGCTGGAAAAACCTTGTATGAATTGAGTTTCTGTAAAGCAATTTATTTCATGCCACTCTTTCTGACCACAACTTGATCTCCTATGGTTCCCTGTAGCCAAGTTCCACATAACGCATTCCTGTGAACTAGTGTATCATCATTTCTACTCTTCCATCTCCATGTATTAAGAAATCCTTATTTTAAGTGTTGATGGTTACTTATTAGTTATGAAAAACAGGCACTCTATCAAAAGGTGAAAGGTATGGGTTAGTTAAAAAACTAAGCGTCTCCTTACACGATATGTGAAATGCGAGCTGGATTAGATGTTTTCTGAACCTGACTCACATTTCTGAAACAGGACTTATCTTAAAAACTGTATGTGTGTGTGTGGGGGGGGGGGATCAGCTCCAAAGCATGACAAGGTGGCAGGAGGAGCTTCAGCCTTGCCATCCTTCCATCCCATGCCACTTTTGCCAGAAAATGGCCACAGGTGCTGTTTTCCTTGCTACAAGTTTCACGTGTCTGCCCATATGCCAATCTGCCTCTTTTTAACTTAGGTTAAAAAGGGTTTTCTTCAGTGCTAGTGACTGGCTGGAGCTCTCCTGCTGGCTGCTGTTTGATGGCCAGTTTAGAAACCAGTAGAGAGAACTTATTGTAGCCGTTGCTTGAAACTTGAGGATTCTTTGGTAAAGAGGCAGAAAAAACTCCACTGCAATTTTGAGGTCATTTGGTTGAAAAAAAGTGACTTCATCCCACTCACCCACTCAGATTCCTTATAGGGATTGATGGGATGTGGGTGGGGAGCATCAGGATGTAGATGGGAAATGTTCTGCAACAGAAGCCTTTCTCACTTTCTGAAAAGAACAAGGAACAGATTGCAGCAAGGAAGGATGGCAAGTGCAGAGTTTTCAGTGGAAAGGTAAACAAAGGTTTAAAAAAATGTCAGTCACTGTGACAGTAGGGAAATGAAATGAATGCAGACAGGGCTTTGTTATTTTAAATGCTAGTGGTGGGCTGCAGTTCTCCTACTGGATGCTGCTTGTTGGCTATTTTAATAATTAGTAAAAAGAACTTAGTGCAGCTGAGCAGAGAAAAATCTACATTAGGAGTCTGTAAAACTGATCCCCTTTCAATCAATTTAAAATGTAGAGGGAGGAGCTTTAGATTAGAGTGAAGACTGTGTTCTGTACAAATTAGCTGCAATTATCTTTATAAACAGCTTCCCTAGACCCTCATATTGAAAATAGTGGTCCTAGAACATCAGAATCCCCCAAAACACATGGATTTGAACCTGAACTGGTTATGTCCTACCCAGAAATAAGCAATCATGGTAAAAAATTTCCCTGGAAACTCAGATATAAACCTAAGATATAATGAAAATTTTCTCTGTACACACCTCTAAGGCAGACAGAAATATGTCTAGTTTTGTACATGCAAATATACCATGAGACACTGGAAAGAATTTTTACTGAACTTCTAATAACGTTATCCACTTTAACGTATTTTATTTTCATTGATTTTTGATTTTAAAAAACTTTATATATTTTCATTCCAATGGGAATACTTTTTAAAATGCATTTGTGTACATTTTCAGTAATACTAGTGCACCTTTGTGCCATTGTGTAATTTCAAAACAGTGAAAAAAGAACCCCTTTAAATACACATGTTCCAAAAGAGTACAACTATTGAAATTGCTGTATAATGGTGACAACAGCCTTCCTCAAACCACAGAGCCGGCAATGATTGATGGAAACATTGAATGAAAGGCCTACTAATAACATTATCTTTGTTGCAAGATTTGTGGTACTGATGTGTTGCAAGCTACCATGTCAGTTTCATCCCTCTTCTCTCCTGATTCTCTTCTATCCTTCGCATCTCTTTTGATCTCCTTGAACTCTATAACCAGGAGGCTAGGCACTAAGTAACTTTAAAAAATTAGTGAATTCCTTTAATTTGCAGCTATTTCCGTTCATTTTCACTCCCATCCCCTAAGTACGGATTTTTAAATTCCTTTTTAAAATTAGTTCAGAAACTTATACCCATCCCTAATGGTGATTAATAATAATAATAATAATAATAATAATAATAATAATATGTTTATTGCTTTTCCGGCCGAAGCCATAAGCCATACAAACACCAACAAAATATGAACTGTACACTTGAACATACCCAATTCACATAGACTTAACTCGTCATTATGGTGATAAATATGTAACATATTCTCAGACTACATCATCGGGGAAAAGCTGTATGCAGACTGATACAATGCATATTATTCCTGGCTAGTACCACTTATTCTGGTGTCATAAGCAAGTGTTAGCATAACATATTGTGTAGGTATTGTACTATAGCTCATTATTGAAAAATGTTTCCTATTTTGACCATAGAGAAACTCCGCCATTGACAACTCTGCTATGTTCACTTAAGTTCTATGGAGGCCACATTCAGCTGAATCTTGATAGCTGAATTTTTAAGTATGAAAATATCTTAACTGCTGCTGTTTTGTTGAAAACTAGTTTTAAAAGAAATCTGCTGACTGAGTAAAACATGTGAAGTCCTCACATTCATAACTGTTCTAGTAAAAAAAAGCTGTATTTTATGTTCTGTATACATTAGACTATAAATATTTTGACAAGAAAATGGTATTCTTTTCAAATGTAGACTGCATACATAAATCTCTTTTATTCAGCATTGTGTTTGATGCAGCATTTGGCAAAAATAGACTTGTCATGAAGTTCTTTTTTCTCCCTAAATTATGATTAAAGATGAACTAATTACTTTGCTATCCATGAAGGCTGACACATTGCATGAACAAAACCCACAGAATTCACAATTATTTTTATGCAATCAAATATCATCCTAAAACATTATACTCAGCATAAGAGTATAGAATGAGGCACCCCCCCTCCCAATAGTATTATCTCATCCTGGCAATTAAGGAATGTTGCAACTGAATCAAAGCAAATTATCTTGATGCCCACATGTGCCTAGTCATAGGTCCAAGCCAAACCCCAGCCATTCTAGCAGTGACACAGGAGTTCGCTTTAGACAAGGATGAGCCCCTTATGTCTGGAATACAATTACACCTGTAGACTACACACATTGACTCTTAGCATGCTATCAGCAGTGAGAGAACTTTAAAATTTTAAAGCCATTTCATGTGTAATTTTTCTTTCTCCACTTTGAGAGACAGAGTGGTACTGTGGCTGAAGTGTTAGACTAACATCTGGGATCTTAAGGAGAGTGGGGGCTGTCCTGATCTCCTCAGGGAGGCCATTCCACAGGGTTGGGGCCACCACAGAGAAAGCCTGTGTATGAGCTGCTGTTGATTTTGCCCATGTGCAGGCTGGCACCTGCAAGAGACCCTGTTCAGATGAGCGAAGCTGCCATGGAAGGACATAGGGAAGAAGGCAGTCCTGTAGGTATGCAAAGCCAAGGCCATGAAGAGCTTTGTATGTAATAACCAATACCTTGAATTGAGCACGGTAACAGATAGGTAGACAATGGAGTGACTGAAGGATGGGAGTGATGTTCATGCTTCTGCTTGCTCCTGCTATCCTTTGAGCTGCAGCATTTTCACCAATTAGAGCCTCCAAGATGTCTTAGATGGGAGACCAATGTATAGTGCATTACTATAATCAAGGTTGCCAGGGAAGGGAAGGAGGAAGCTGAAGACAGGGGTGAAATATAGGTAAGTTGGCTGGTGGGTGGAAAGGAGAAAGGCAGGAAAAGGGGAGAGGCTATGGGAATTTCAGGGAAAGGAAAGAGGTAATACTGGGGGAGGGGAAATGAGATTCCCACCCATTGTGGGTTCTCCACTGTAGGGTTTTTTTTTTTTTACGGTACTGTTGCAAGTGTAGCTACAATAATTAACTGAAGAATTTTTAGTAATTAAATATTGCAGCTGTTATTACTGCAGTTTTTAGGTAATTTGTCCAGTTGCACCTTACAGACCAGCAAGATTTTCAGAGTGTAAACTTCCGAGAATCAAAGCTCCCTTCTGAAAAGCTCTGACTCACAAAAGCTGCTACTCTGAAAATCTTGTTGGTCTCTGAGGTGCCACTGCACTAAAATTCTGCTGTTCTACATCAACAGGGCTACCCACCAAGGTAATTTATATAAATGCCCTAAGTAATAAATCTATTAGAAAAAAATACTTTATCTTATTTATCACATTTGTGTCCTACATTTCTTTTAAGAAGGTCTGAGATGCTTTCATGGGGTTTTCTATGTTATGATCACCAAAAAACCGCACCCTTTTACTGTTATACTAAAGTGGCAAGAACGTAAATCTCTGTATGACTCTTCGGTAATGAAAAAACAGCATGCATGAAAGGAAGGATAGTTCCCTTATCCTTTCCTCAAGCAAGGAGATTTCATGAGGAAACATTCAAATGCATCCCCCCCCCTCCAATAAAGTGAAGTGGTACAGAACAAGCAAGTATGTATCCCGTACTTTTCTTTTTTTTCTTTTTCAAAAAACATTTTTTTTAGTTTTTGAATTTTAGAAATAAAACATACTATGTACAAAAATAGTAAGTACAAAGTGAGATTCAACTGATGTTCTTACCTTTCTGATCATCTGCAAGTGAAAATAAACCATGTTGAAAACTACCTTTGGAGCAGAGTGATAAATGTTGCAACTCATCAGGGCCAGCCCAACCATATAAGCCACCAAGGGCTTTCCAGGGCTGACCAGAACTCTGGGGCTAGTAAGCTCACCTGGCACTGAGCTGCTCCTCCTCATACCATGGCCTGGCCCTCATCATCCCCTTCCAGTGCTGGATGCGGCTGTGTCAGTCCTAGGGTGGCAGTCCCTGGCAGTTAGAAGTCCCTCACAGCAAGCAGGCAGGTGCATTAGTTGAAGAAACTTTATTTAGAGATCTATTCAGTTCAGGTATTCACTCATAGGTAGAAGTTGGCAGAAGTGATTATTCAAACAATAGGACTACTAATTATAGGGGATGTTCTCCTGCCCACTGGCCCATTTGCATTCAGGCGCAAAACCCCAAAAAGTTACATGGGAACAAAGTAGTTTAGTCTAGACAAAGTACAGAGTGGAATCATTCCATCCTGTGAAAAGATACATTTCAGTACACAGCTGCAGCTTCGGCCCAAGGACACTCAGAAGTGAAAGCGCATATTTCTTAGAGATAACAAAGAGGCCACTTGCTCCTCTGGAAATTAGTATTAGCAGTCTAGACACCCTCAGGTGACTTATTTAAAATGCATAAGATACAGTATTCAACTTTGGCATTATATCAGTATGAGTTTAAGATGCATTGTAAGATCCAGAACACAAAAATGGCATGGATGCAGAACATAACAATGGCATGGATGCTTATATCACTGTCAGTATAAAATGCAGAATACAACAATGGCATGGATGCTTGCAGAACACAACAATCCAGAACAAAACAATGGCATATAACACAACAATGGCATGGATGCTGGCATACATGACAGGCTGCACTATGACAGCACATTGAGAGAGTGAGTAGGGTTGCCAACTCTGGGTTGGAAAATTCCTCAAGATTTGGGGTAGAACTTGGTAAGGATGTGATCTCTGTACTCTGGAGAGCTCCAGGTCCCAGAAGGGAGAAAGGGCATGCTTTCTTCTAGGCTGCACCCTCCTACATGTACATACCAATCAAGCCAGCTGATTACAGGCATCAAAAAGTAGCACAGTGCTGCACTCCCACATCACACTTTCTCTGGCAGGTGCCTCTTGTATCTGTATGCCTAGCATAAGGGATGGAGGTGGAGTCATGCTTTTTTTTTTGCAGTCATTGTTTGCCTAGAGCATCAAAGACTCTTGGGCTGGCCTTACAACTCATGCACCACAATGATTAAAGGAGGCGTAAAATACTATTCTATTATGCTTTAAGAAGTCTGTGGAACCAGCCCTCTAGAACAAAATCCGTATCTGAATGATATACCATAGATTTACCCCAAATAGGCTAATTACTGGCTGCAACTCATGCCAAAGTTAGAGTTGTTTATTTAAAATTAAATAAATAGTGGGTGGGGGGAAGGTGTCTGATAAAAAGGCTGCTAATCTGGCAGCTCCCGCTCCAAAGGATAGGGAAGAGAACAACAAAGTACAAAATGCCATATTTCAGATGCAACAAGGCCCTTCAGCAGGACCTTCTAGAACCAGATGGCCAGATAGAATTGGAACCGTTGGAGCACAGTGCTCTTGATCCATAGCACCACCAGCCTGTCCAAACTGATATCAAGATTAACGGTATGAGGAGGTGTGGAGAGGATCCAATGGGTTCTGCTCTCGCTGTAT
Source organism: Eublepharis macularius (assembly GCF_028583425.1). NCBI lineage: Eukaryota > Metazoa > Chordata > Lepidosauria > Squamata > Eublepharidae > Eublepharis > Eublepharis macularius. The sequence continues at coordinate 75,638,689 of NC_072797.1, forward strand.
TTCTCCTGCATAAAAGATGACAATTACAAGGCAGTCTTAGGTCCCTTTATATGGATTCTATAAGCTGCTTCGGCTTCTCAAGGCTTTTTTTAGGTTTCACACATCTTAAGGATAACATACAACAGCAAAAAAAAAGAGGAGCAAAACAAGTTTTTGAAAATCCAGATTAAAGCTACACAGCCTAGCATAGAGCAAGGGCCTTTGTTCTAGTTTGGTTCCCATTCTGTTTGCTGCTGGTAGAATACCTGCCACTACATGCCTTTCTGTGCTCTGGACCCATCCTGCCTACCAAGCCCTGTCCCCTCCTGCAGGAAGTGCAGGCAAAAATCTAATAAATTTAATTAAATTAAATACCAGTACAAGTGTCAGGATTTGGGACTTCGGAGTTCTATGTGGACTTTTGTGCTTCTAGTCTGACAAGGTAACATCTGTGTGAGATGACCAAAGCCTGTACAGTATGTTGGAGTAGTTATTCAGTTTTATTGTTTTCTTTCCTGTCTTGCACATTTTCTATTATTGTAATATTTTGCACAATTCTCAATAAACTTTATAAATTAAACTTCTGTGGTGTTATTTGAGTTTTGGAGATTCAATCTAAATCCAGTATTTTGGCCTATTTGGCAACAGTTCCTAGGGAGTTTTGTGGAACTCAACCTGCAGGTGTTCTATCTCGCAGGGCTGACTTTTTGCTTAACATCTGGTAGGGCTGTAGACTGTTCCCACCTCCTCCCCCCTGACTCCCGGCAGTGTGGCGTGCTCCCATGCCCTGCAATGGGCCCATTTTGGGATGAATCGGGCCCACAGGGGGTGATTCAGCATGGAAGCGCACACTGGGCCACCCTTTCACCTGTGTGATGCTGTCATTGCACATGCTGGGAGCACACATGCATGCACTACACACATGTGCATGACAAGAGACACCGAAGAGCATGGAAGGCAAGTGCCAGGTTTCCAGTCCCCCGCTGGGGGACTCAAGGGACCTGGCAACCCTACCTCCATTCCAGGCTTCTTGTGGATACAAGGTACTTTGACAGACCCCTTGTTGAATTCACTTGAAACTTGTTGGGAGGGTGACTTTAGTAGACTAGCTCTCCTGCAATTTTGGCATAATTTGATTGAAAAACAGCCACCACCCTCCTTGGGGAATAATGGAACCCAAATAATTCTGGAATCCAAGATAAATCTAAACCTGAATCTCGAAACAAGACTGGGGGAACCAAATACCACTGAATACTGGTATTTATGCCCTTCCAAAAAAATCTAAATCTGAAAAATACTAGGGGGTTTTCAGGTGCACATCACTATTAGCTCTACATCTATACAGATATAGGTGTGTTGTGCTAATGCTGTGCTTTACAATATAAATATCAAATAGCAGTAAAATTAAATGTAGAGTTAAGTCTCAAAGGGAAAGGTTCGTCTTTGTCTCAAACATAGTACTTAATAAATTCAACTGCATAACATTTTCAAGTGCCATAGTTTCTGCTGGGATAATTCCCAGGTATCGCTTTGAACACTTCACATGTTTAATTTAATTACTGTAGCACTGACCTTTTTGTACTATTAACGAATAATCTTTTGTCTCTCTAGACTTGCCTGTTTATTACATTTTCTGCCCACAGCTTTAAGCACATTGATTTCCAATTACCAGTTTATAAAACTGCCAAGTCATCTTTGTCAAATGACTTTTTTTCCCAAGCAGTTTAGAAAGCATGCAGGTCAACAGTGGTAACAGCATCATTAATTAAAAGTTGCAGGAAGAAAATAAAAACTCAAGAAAGTAAAACACTTCCCATAAAGCATACAAAATAAGGTCATTGGGATGATTTCCTGTGCCTTTTAAAAACTGCATAAATATAATTTCTAAAGCTATAATGAAATCACAATAGAGTAATGCGGCACTTACCTGGCTCGCTGCATGCAGCGTTAGCCGGGTGCCGTTAATTGCCGCGCTGGAAGGAGGGAGGCTGCACCAACACCTCCCCTCCCTTCCTTATCTGGGTTGGCTGGGCGGGGCGGGGCAAGAGCCTTAGAGGCTGCGCCGCCCGTGCCCAGCCGCAGTTGCAACAGTTGCTCGGCCCACCCTCCGCTCCCTATTGGTGTAGGATTAGCTGGCTGCTGTTACAGAGCCAGGTAGGAATTTTTTCCCCTCTTCCGTAATTGGCCAATGGGAGGAGGGGTTTTTCGCCTACCTTGCACCGATGTATGGGAGTGGTGATTGGCTTAGGGTGAGGCCTCTTAGTGCTGTTCTGGCAGGTTTGGGGTCAGTTAAGTGCGGGACGGTGAGCACCCTTGGCGCTTCCCCATAGTGGGAAGAGGGGCCTGCCTGGGGGCCTGGTACTGCTTTGACGGCTGCCAGGGGTAGGGCAGGCTGCCTTTGGAAACCCCCGCTTGTGAGACCTTCCCTCACTGCTATACGGCTGAGGTGGTAGGAGCTTATTAGGGGGGTGACCACGTTGCCTGGCCGGCCGGGTCCGCGCCATCCATTGGATGGGTCGCACCCGGGGCTTCGGGGCTTGCCCAGATGAGTCAAGGCGGTGGTCTGTGGGACCCCGTGGCTTGACTTGTACCGCTGTAGGCCCTTGCCGCTGTTATTAGTATTGTATGTATACAGTTAATAAAGTGGCCCTTAGATCCAACTTGGTGTCTGCCTCTTCATTCCGACTAGGGCGGCAATTTGAAATGTCCTTTTGACATGTATTAAATATTTTCCAAGTTTACATGTTCTGAAACTCTTAGAAGTATTTCCTACTCAAGTACATTTGACCTGACTGAACAAGAGATAGACAAGAGTTCCACTTATAAACAAGCAATACTTCTTCAAACAGCTATTTACATTTTCAGGAAAATATTTAGTGTCAAGATCCAAGTCCTGTTAAAAGACTGTGTGCCTTAGTGCATTTGTGGCAATTCTGCAGCAACATGAATCAGCAGAGGCAGTCAGTCTGCTTCCAGACTAGGAGCCAAACTAGACATCATACGGTCCCTGAGTCTACCACATGGTAGAATACCACTATGAAATTCTCCGTTTACAAATTCTGTGGAGGTCTGATCCTGGTCAGGACCATGGTGGAGAGAGGAGGGGTCTGTGGAGGTCTGATCCTGGTCAGGACCATGGTGGAGAGAGGAGGGGTGCCTTCCCTCCACCATATGTTGTTTTCAAAAACCTAAACACCACGGCTCTGGGCTCCTGAAAATGGCATGGGGAGACAGAGGGTTCTCCTCCTCCATGACACAGTTCCAATCAGGATTGGGCCCTCATGGTGTTTGTATGTAGATGGAATTTCAGCCCTAAAATGGTGGAGGTATCCTCATGTTGGAATCGTGCATGCTATCATGTATAGTCTGGCTTTAGGAAATATAGAGTGGACTAGAAGATCTCAATCAAGTTGGGCACAGAGCTATTTGTTCACTACAACATTATGATTTCATCTAAACTTTGTTGTAGATTGGGGTTTTTTGGCAATACATTATTTATTACAAAGCATAGTTGTGTTCTTAATTTCTGTGGCTGTGTGATTAGAGGCCTGCTCTGCAAGATAGGATTCCAAGAGCTACCTACTTATTTTATCCTTGCTTTATTTCTACCTTTTACCATCACCCTGCTCTCTTCCCCTCTCAGTGCTTTTTCCCAGTGAATTACTGAGGAGTTGGTGAGGCTTCTTTTGTGCAGATTTGCAATTACGTATTCTTTTGTTCTATGAGCAGCTGTTTCTGTTCACCCTTGCCTTGCCATTGAAAGGTGGAGCAGGAGAGGGTAGTTGGGGAGAATCTTGGTCTGCCTATCCTGTCTTCTGCCCATCCTGTGTATATCTCATTCTCTTCCTGTCAACAAAGCAGATGTTTTTATTATTTTTCTTTGTTACTTATACTCTCATTCGCCATGGTACACTTTAAGCTGGCATTTCCAAGTATTCACGCCAATCGGTGCCGAATTGGTCTGCACTCCTGGCATTCTGCACTGACCTCCTTGGTATCTGCTCTCTTATTCCACAAGAGTTGAGAGCTGCCTTTTGTGGGAGCTGGAGCCAACATCACTTTTTAAAAAATTCATTGCATGAGTCATAATGTTACAATGTCGGAGCCCAATGTGTCCACCATCCCCCACTTCTCCCTGCCCCTGTATTCCCTGATTGGGCAGTCCCATGCCCATCAATTTTTTAAAAAAATTCTGGAGAGGCAACTGGTGGCAGTTGTCCACTGGGGTGGGGGGTGGGGGGACCTACCATGCTTGTTCCACTAGCTTCTAGCTCTGGTGTGTTTTGAATTGTCTGCTTGATGTTAAACGGCACCTCTCTACCAGAGCAAAATGTTCAAATGCTGCTTCCCAAACAAAACAGCATTCTTACTGGCCTCCTCACATAACATTACTGTGTTCTTGGATGGAAAAAGCAGATTCTTGAGATCCCGCCCCCCCCCCCCCATTTCCAAATCACTGTGAACATGAGCCCCAGCTATAAATAAAGGAAATAAAAAAGTAAATCCAAGAAGTGATCGGTGGGGAATATGAATTGCCATCAGGGAATGGGACTGTCATTGTGCTTAAAGGGGTAGAATGTACAAATGTCACAGCATTGCAACTCTCCCCTAATTAAAAGGGGGGAAATAGATGCTCAATTGCTTGGGGTTTGTTTCAGGCTTCTCCTGAATCCAAATCCTTCCTTTGGATGCTCAACATTCTGCAGTAAAATGGGCTGGTCTCGCTGCATTGATTGCCTCAATTCTTCCCACCCATCCAAACAGACCTATGTTTTCCCCATAAGTTTTCATTTTGCTGTGGGGGCAGGCGGGATTATTTTTGAAAGGACAGGGTAGGTACATGTTTGCCATTTGACTCAGAAAAAGAGAGACCCCTGAAAGACTATGGAAGCAATCTTAAACAGGTCTACTTAGGTGTAACTCCCATTCAATAGAGCTTACTCCTAGAGACGTCTTTAGAATTGCAGCATATGTTTGAAGTCTTCCAGGGCTTCTATCAAGTTTGATTGATTGAACATACCATCCACCTCCCCACAGCAATCATTCAAGTGCCCTGATTTGGGACAGACCAGAGCCTGGTTAGTGTTGCAAAACAAACCAAGATGCATCCCAGCAGGTCTACTAAGATCTAAGTCCCATTTTATTCAATAGTGCTTATTAATTTTATTACTAGTGCAATAGGGAAGTGTCTTTTGAATTGCAGCCTGTGATTGAATTCTCCCTTCTAAACATTTCCAAAGCTGATAGGAGGGGAGGGGAAAGACCTCCCCTTGTGAGGACCCACTTGGCAGGGATGGAGACAATGCCATTTCCTGGGTAGTGACGAGGTGGGTGGGTGGGATTCAGTCACATGCAGTAGTCTCATTCCCCCTTCCCACCAAGATAGTTAATTAATAATGTAAAGTCTCTCTCCTTTTGGGATCTGATTGGTGAATGCTGTTCAGGAACAAAAGCTGCTGCTCTACAAAGCAAACCCATTGTCTGCCTGTGACTGAAACAAAACACACAAACTTTCTGGTGTGAGGGATTCATTATAATTTAGTTTCCTGGATTTGGTTCACCATTCCAGAAGCCACTTTAATGAGCTGAACCAAAGATTTCTATGTGTATTTTCAGCTTGTTTTTTTCTGTTATGCACACTTGTAGTCACTAGAGATATGAGGAAATGCTGGGAGATTTGGGGAGTGGGTGTTTGGAGGGGGTGAATTTTGGAGAAAATGTGGTCACTTCTAGGCAATGATCTAGGTTGCCACTGCTAGTCTCTAGGGATGGGCACAAAATGGGGGGGGGGAGCTGAGAGTTTCATGTTTCATCGTGTTCCACGAATCATGAAGCATTAACGTTCATGAAATTGTCCCATTTCATGATACGATTTGTTAGTTTCATGATTCATCAGAACCCAGGGCACTTCAACTTCATACCCAGAGATGCCAAACTCGCAGGGAGACTTCAGCAGGCTCTATTCCACTCACCCTCCCAGTTTGGCTAAGATTGCAAAATGTTGACCAGAACCCACAAAGCAGGACTCCAGAACCAGGCAGTGGCCCCGAGACTGGGCTTGGGGGGAGGGCCCCAAAACCACCACACAGACACCTGCCCAGGTGGGAGAGGTGCACATAATAAAACCAAAGGAAACAACAAGAGTGTGAGCCCTCAAAAGAGCAGAGAAAGAATTAAGAAGAAACAAAGACAAACAAAGAAAAAATAAGGGAGGCCTCAGTCAAGCTAGGTCCCAGAGCCAGGTAAAGGCCTGAGACTAGGGTAGGGTGGGGTGAAGGAAAAAAGGCACCCTCACTCAAAAGACTTTTCTAACAAGGACAAGTGAGGAAAATAAGAAAGAAGCTTTTCAGTCTCTTTTGAAGCTGCAGCAAATCCAGCCAAAAGCTCCCAACTCCAGTCTTTCACTTCAAATCCCAGCAACAGATCCTCCCTCTTGTTGGAATAGGCAACTCAGCCTGCCTTTGGACACTGGGGGACACTGCATGTCTCTTTGAATGTAATGTATAAGTCTAGCAATCTGCCACTCTCTTGTCTAAAGTGGGAACGCCTACTGACTCCTCCTCTCTTGCCTCTGTGCCTCTTGGGAAATTTTCTCTTCCCACATGGTCTTCCAAAGAGGAAAGATGTAAATCCTCCATGCTCCTTATGGAGCCCTTCTTTTTGTCCACAGACCCACTTCCAGCCTCGCCACCTACTTTTTCAGGCCGTGGCATTAGACTACGGAATGTAACTCTTTAGATTAGGATCTTTCCTTATTACCAGAAGATATTGCTATAGAAGAAATCTGCTACAATAAACTGTAAGTTCTATCTTTCTATTATTTTGTCTGAAGATTAATTAATTAATAATGCACATTTTTAAGGGTTTAAACACTTCTGACTAAATAACTCTTCTATGTTATTCTGCTAAGTTACTGAACTAAACCAAACTAAATATATATTCCCAATACCTCTCTCTCTGTTTACTGGAACTAAAAGCACGAGGCAAAGAGAGGTGCCTTATAAAATAAACGCTCACATAGAGCAGAACAGGAGGTCTGTGATTGGCAGACAGACCTGCCTAACAGGGTTTGGAGGGATGAGATTGGTGTTCCCATGGCTACAGAAGACCCATCTATTCAGTTGCCTAGGAGATTAACCCCTCTGCTCCTTGACGTATAGGGCAGAATGGAAGCTCTTTGGATGGCAAGGAGAGCTGCCTATCAAGGTTACATGGGCTAAGATTGGGGTTTCCAATGGCAATAAAAGGTCTGCAGACATTCCGGGCCTATGTTGCCTAGGGAATCAATGGATTGGCGCCAGCCTGTCTGGCATCTCGAATCAGGCCAAAAAGTCATGAATTTCATGAAAACTGCAGCCCCACAAAATGCATTTTCACGAAACACAAATCAGCCCAATTTGTCACAAAGTTTGATTCGTATTTTGATTCGTGCCCATGTCTACTAGTCTTTATGTTCTTTATTACAGAGACTAGAGCAAATTCTAAGAGTGTCACTATATGGAGGCCATTATTCCAACCACTCTTCAATTGCTTGAAGGTAGGAAATTGAAGCTGGTGGCTGTAATTCTCTGTCCCAGGAGAGTAATGGGAGGCATAATTTCAGGGCTCCTACTGTCTACACCGCAATGGTAATATACCATGTTTGTGTCTTCTATGTTCTGCTGTGTGTGTGTATTTATAGTAGGTCATGGTAATGTCATGGAGATCTGTTGACATTGTCAAGTGTGAACTGAGTCCTTCCATTCATGGCTAAAATGGGGCCATTATCAGCATATTACTCTGTAACTGACATTTGTCAGCAATGTGGCCATGATCTCCATTGTATTTCTATGCTATTTGTTAACCATTTGATTTCTTTGCTGTGCTAACACAAGATACCAATTAAGCTATGGTGACATTAGCCAGACCCAGCATACCAGGCCTACAGGGTGGCTCTGCTCAAAGTAGCATCTGCTTATCTAATGTTGTTGCTAAATGCTAGCAAGCAACAGAAAATGCAGCAAGTTGTTAAAATTGGGTGGAGTTTTTTTGCTGTGGGTGGAGATTTGGGGTTCTCAGACACACAACAACAGTAAGCTACTTAGGTTGCACTCCAAATCAATGAAAACTGGAAAATCTTTCTGTATATTTTTGCAAAAACTTGTGCCCTTCTCCTCTTTCTTCTGGAGCTTGATTTTTCCACTGCTGGTTTGGCATTAAATATTCACCCAACTAGTGGTATAAGTTGTATTTCAGATGACATTCCAGTCTGCCTTTTAATATAATTTATACAAATTGAACAAAAAAAATGTAAAGTTGCTCCCCCATCCTGAAGCAGCAGGAAGTTCAGAGAAGCCTTAAAAAGCTATTTCTCTGTTTTTTCCCAATTTCTTAACAGTTCCTTTGTAATTAAAATCATCAGTTTGATTTTAACAGTACATATTAAACTGATATAATGGGAGATCAAAAGGAAGTACAAAGGTTAACTAACTCTTTGGAATATGTTTCTCCCCATCTTGAAATCTTCTTCCTACCAGGGGTCATTTCGTAGAAAAAAAGTTGGAGGAACTCATTAGCATAACTCATTAGCACAATTCATTAGCATATGTCATGCCCCTTGCCATCATTGGAAGTGTGTCATTAGCATAACTGATTTGCATATGCCACACACCCCTGATATCACCTATCCTAGCTGTTTTGGACCCCATCCTGGCCATTCAGGGCCAAAAAGGGGCCCAAAATGGCAAAAAGGGGCTGAAAATGGCTGAAAAGGGGCCCAAAATGGTCAGGATTGGGCCACTGCTGAGTGAGAGAGTGATTCATCACCCATCAGATGCTCGATCCGGGCTGTTTCGGCCCCAATCCAGGCTGAAACAGGCCCAAAATGGCCAAGCATCAGGTGGGTGGGGCCACCTGATACGTGACCTCTTTGGGGAACTGCCAGAACTGCGTTCCTGTGCGTTCCCCCTCGAAATGAGCCCTGCTTACTACCTCTGCTAATCCAAGCAAAACTGAGTTCAGTCCAGCTTTTTGCCTCCCCCCTCCCTCCGTTGCATAAGTACATGGAATTCCAGGTATTTTCCAACTATTTAAACAGAGTTGCTTGCAGTGCCCATTCAAATCCATTATCCCCATAAATGATCAAGATATACCAAAGCATAAATGGAAGTGTATTCTATAGAAGACATCATAGTGCTAAACAAATATCTATTTCTGAGCTTAGTCTGTTTAAGTAGGAATTTATGCTTCCTAACTACAATAAATAACAGCCATCTACTGTCCCTATATCATTAGCTCTTTAATTAAGTTAAATGATTCAGTCTGCACAAGCCCTGTGAAATGAAGTTTAAATGTCTTGCTACAAGTTGATCATCAAAACATGTAGTGGCTGTGAAAGCACAATACACTGTTAGCATCAAATTGTTTACAAGAGACCTCTATTGTTTTCTATTAGCTTTGTCGTATTTTGCTCATATATGACATCAGTGTTGCCATGGAAATGAAGTTACCATGCCAGTTGATAAATAAGGTCTGCCAAACCCGTATACACATGAATTGATTACAATGGGATAAATATAATACCAGGGGAAAATTTCAGAATTAGGCTATGAATGAATCAGAATTCCCCTATTTGACAACACTTTAGACAGCTATATTATATGCTTTCTAAGTGAGACCAGCAATTTTGAGAAATCAAGTTTTATTACTGTTGAAACCAAGTAAATGGCTATGCATTGTTCCTTCATGCTCACTGACTTTTGAGCCCAAGTGAATGATTTCAGATTCTTATGATATTGATTACTTAATCCAAACTTCAAACAAGTAGTGACACATTTCTTCTATCCCTAATTATTGCTTAGTGTTTTTCTGTCATGATGGTTCTATTTGTGTGTGATAAGAGTTGAATTAGAAATTCGGCAGCAGTACTATGTAGGTTTCCAGCAGTTGAAACAGTGACTGGAATACGGCACAATATTGAGGGGACAGAAAACAGTGGGTGGCTGCCATTTTCTCTGTATACATTGTACCCAGCTCACCTTGGCCAAGGTTCTATATTTTACACTGTGTTTTCACCCTTCCCATTTCAGCTGTTTGGAAGCAACCTGGGTATCCAGACTAAATTCTGATATGTGGCTTTAAGGTAACATGTGGAAGCAGTATTACAGAAATCGAGGAACAGATATAGAATAACAACAACAACAATAAATAACTGCACTTATTTGCTACAACAATAAGTAACTGCACTTACTTGCTACAACAATAAATAACTGCACCTACTTGCTACTCTTCAAAACAAATTAGTGCCCCCCTAAGAGTGGTGAACAAAGCCAGTGTTATTATTATTCTCGCAATATAGCTAGGAAGGTGGAGCTGAGAGGATTGGCTTACCCAAGGACACCTACTGTGCTCATGACAGTTGTTGGATTTGAACCAGCAGAGAGCTGATTCACAGTGCGATCACAATGCTATAGAAGCTTATAACAAGGCCTGTCATTCTGCATGATGCAGTTTTTGTGACTTCTGGGATTTTTTCCCCCTTGAAAAAATTCTATGATACATTCCTGTTCACAATTGCATGGACCATCCTGTCTCCTATTGGCAATCAAATGGCATTCCTATGGCAACTGCTTCAAATGTTTACTGTGACACAGCTATAATCGGAAAGTGTTTCACGTGATATGGTAGCTGAGAGCAAGGATGAAAAATGGAGCATTGTAAACAGCCAGTTCTTCATACTGTGTTGAATTCAGAACACTGCCATTAAATGATCTGTCAATCACCCATGATCAGGAGGAGCATCATCTATTCTACACCAAGGAACTGTTGAATATTACAAAGTGCGCTATTCAATATTAGTTCTCCTTTTGGTTATTGCTAAGTAAAAACACAGGTTCCATTTCAAAGCTCCTTTTAAGCATCTTGAGCTAATGTTTAATGTTTAATGTGAGATTGTGGATAAATGGGCACACAATAATACCTTCAGATCCTACAAATTCTCTACAGTTTTCAAACTGAGGGTGAATAGGCATGATCTAGAATTCCTCACAGGATGATTTTTCTCTGTAATATTCTGTAATACTTCTAAATAATATCAATACCATTATCAGAATGATAAAGATTTTAAATGTATAAAAATCTTTACAGGCATTATCTTGCTTGGTTTCACAATGACTCTACGTCATCATTAAGTTGTGTACATCCAAATTATTTTTAGATGGGGTTCCTAAAGACCTTCCAGCAAGATGACAGCAGACTAGAATTCAAACCTAGCTCTTTCTAGCTATAGCCCAACTCTGTCAACTCAACCCCACATGCTCTCCTTAAATAAAGAAGCAAATACATCCGAACAAAATCCAAAATACAGTGGCTAAGTAAATGTCTGCATATCCATTCCAATCAAAGTATAAAAATGCCTGTAAGTCCTTTTGATGCTAACAAGAACTAAATGCTAGTCTCAATGGCCAGTACGAATGAACAGAAAATGTATTTATGAAATGAGGCCAGAAACAAGAGATAAAGTTAAACCACCATTGCACAGCAATGATTACTTTTAAGTGAATGCATGGTTTCTAATTTTTAAAAAATTAATCAGTGTGATGTAAGACAGAGGTAGAGGGTCCCTTTCCTTGTGGGGGGAAACTCCCTTAGACAAACAGTTCCCTGGAAAGGACCTGGTATTTGCCAGCACTCAGGTACCTCCTGAGAACATCTAGACGAATCCTTCTGAGAAGGCTTCCATCTAGTGCAGTCCTAGACCAATAAAGAAGAGATTGGCTGTAAACCCTGTAAAATACCTTATAGTAAATTATGTAACCTCTGTACAGTTTGGCATGTGGGCAAAAGATTAAGAGAAATATCCCAGAGAAATATGCATGTATTTGTATATAGAAAGGTTTATTATTAAACAGAGTCAGATAAAAAGGGGGAAAGGGTGGTTCAAGCCAAAAAGGGGGACAAACACAAATACAGAGAATAGCACACAATCACACAGTACATAGACTTTCAGGCAATAAAGTTGATCTTATTCAGCTGAGTCCCTGATACCTAGGCTATTGCAGGTTCTTCAAACCATATACAGAGTTCCATGCAGTATCAAGATGATGGAGGTGTCCTTAATACCTAGCCACTGTTCTTGGAGTCTCCAGATTTCATGCTGTTCTAAATGGAGATAATGAGAGATCCAGAACTCCCAGATTTATGGGTCATAGAATTTAACCTAACCCAGTCTCCTCTGTAAAGTCAATTAGTTGATTTAATCCAATATAAGTCCCCATCTCTGATGTGAGAGGTTACTGTTGCCAATCAGAATATTGCCAAAATGAGAGTCCCGTTGCTCTAGGTGGTACTCCTGAGCCATATTTCAGTTTAGGGCTTTCTGTCTAATCAGATCTGGGGAAATGTTTCATTTCTTCTGGGGGTACTGTTCACTAGGAAGAGAACCCAAGGTAAAAGGTAAAATATTGTTTTTAATTGTCAAAGAAACTGACATTAACCATTTATGGGTCATAGAATTTAACCTAACCCAGTCTCCTCTGTAAAGTCGATTAGTTGATTTAATCCAATATAAGTCCCCATCTCTGATGTGAGAGGTTACTGTTGCCAATCAGAATATTGCCAAAATGAGAGTCCCGTTGCTCTAGGTGGTACTCCTGAGCCATATTTCAGTTTAGGGCTTTCTGTCTAATCAGATCTGGGGAAATGTTTCATTTCTTCTGGGGGTACTGTTCACTAGGAAGAGAACCCAAGGTAAAAGGTAAAATATTGTTTTTAATTGTCAAAGAAACTGACATTAACCATTTCAAAGCTTTTAACAAAAATTGCCTTAAAAAAACCCTCAAATTCAACAGGCATTGCCCTACACTAAAAACGTACTCTGTTTGGAATACACAATTGCCTACATACTAGTTTGTAGTTTAGATAGTCATGATGAAGATTATATGGTTAGCAGAATTAGAAGGAGTATCCTCAACATCAGAAAAAGAGGGTTGGACTAATTTTTGCTAAGTAAAAGGACTTGCTCCATTGGATGAACATTTCCTCAATTAGCAAAAACAAATCAAAGGATCCAACTCAGAATTTTTATCAGTTAATGAGGATAGAGGAGAGTGTGAAGCAAATTTCACAAAAATCAACAACATAAACATAGCAATAATACATAGCAGACAAGGTTTTTTTAAAAAAATATAAGAATAAACATGTTTTATTCCATATCCTTTGCCACACACAAATTGAGTCAATTTGTTTGTAGACTTATTTTTTATATCAATTTTTATTGGGTTTTTATAGTAACGGGAAGGGGTTACAACAAGAAGTCAAATTTTAGCAGGTTCACCACAAGACAGATATACATCAATCCAAGTATAAAAAGCCACTAAATATATAGTTAACACCCCATATACCTTCAAGTTTCCCTTTTATTTCCATAAACATTATTTAATTGTTACGCTTTTTAATCCACTTATCCTATTCCTTATGTCATTTCTAACATTGCCAGCTTAGCCGTAATAAGAGACAGACACAGGCTTGGAGATAAATGGCCGTTTATTAATATAACTATAACATATAATAACTGTAACTACGGCAAGGGCCAACTATGCGGTACAGGTCAAGCCACGGGGTCACACCTGACCGCCGCCTTGGCCTGTTTGGGCGAGCCCCAAAGCCCCGACTGTAGGCCATTCATAGAATGGCTGCAACCCGGCCAGCCAGGCTAACGGATCCCCCCATCAAGCTCCAATCGCCCCAGCCGTACAGCATGAGGGAAGGACTTGTTCCTGGGGATCCCCGCAGGCGTCTGCCTGTGCCGTGGTAGCCGTCACAAGCATACTGCACTGATGGCAGACCCTGTTCCCCCACGTATGGGGGAAATGCCACTGGGTGCTCACCGGCCCGCTCCCTATTCCCCGAGAATCTCCTGCCAGGGAAACCTAAACGGCGCCACCCCGGCCAAAAACCATCAACCTCTGCCAGCAGTGTAAGGTATGCGAAAAAAACCCCGCACCAACAGCTAATACGGGAACAGGGGCAAAAAATTCCTACCTGGCTCTGGGAACAGCAGCCGGCTAATCCTGCACTGCGACAGGGTGAGGTGGGTGGGCCGAGCGAACTCAGCAACTGAGAGGCCGGGAAAGCGGAGCCGCCTTCTAAGGCTCAGGCTCCGCCCCTGGCCAAGTACCCATATGCCCGGGAAGGGATTCTGTCTCTTTCCCGGGCAAGCCTGCAAAACATGGCCCCCGGCTAATGCAGCATTGCTGCAGCCGGGAGTGCCAAATTCTTTTCTTTTATATATATTATATATGAGTCATTCTAGGAGCAGAAAGTGAGAATAGCAGAACAGTAAATATCAATCAAACAATGGTATACATCTATATAAGAAGGAAGTATTTTTGTGCTAGTTTTCCTCTTTCTTGCCTCTGTTCTGGCCACACCCTCCAAACTAGTGTACTTAGGTTTTCATAGTGGTAGGGGTAGGGAGGCCAGATCAGTATTTGATTCAAAAAAGGAAAAGTCCAGCCAGAGCTATTTACTTGGGTTTTCATATTAATAAGGCTGGAATGTCTACATAGGCTACGAGGCTAGAGCACAGTTTCACATTTAAAAAAGAAAAAAGAAAAGAAATAGGTTGTATATATTATAAACGAGTCATTCTAAAAGCAGAGAGTAAGAATAATAGAACAGAAAATAACAATCAAACAGTGGTATAACATCTATATAAGAAGGAAGCATTTTAATGTTTGTTTTCCTCTTTCTTGCCTCTGTTCTGGCCAGACCTTCCAAACTTGTGTACTTAGATTTTCATAATGGTAAAGGTACAGAGGCCAGATCAGTATTTAATTCAAGAAAAGAAAAATCCAGCTAGAGCTATTTGCTTGGATTTTCATATTGATAAGGCTGGAATGTCTACATAAACTACAAGGCTAAAGCACAGTTTCCCATTTAAAAAAAGAGAGAGAGGAGAGAAAACTAGGTCCTTCATCTATTTCGTCTTGACCATCTGCACTATTACTTGGGTTTTCATAATTGTAAAGTTAAAAAGAGCAGTCAGTCACTTATCTTAGCCACTCATTTATATTCTAAAAGAAAAAAACTAAAATCAACAACGGGTAGAAAGCTTCAAGAGCCCAGCCATCACATCAGCATCATCCCTTTGGCAGTAAACATTCAAAATCTATCATAATACAGAGCCTCTAGAGCTTTGGCCTCCCAAACCTGCACTCAGCCTCCTGCGTGGCAAGCCACAGTGCGCTCCCGGGCGGTTGGCAGCCGCACCAAACACCCCCCCCTTTGGTGGTGCCAGGGGGCAGGCTACCCCCTACCCCCCCCCCCTCGATCCAGCCCTGGGTGTAGTCTATAACATGATTGGAAATCCTGCACTACTGTTCTCATGATAGTCATTTATGAGTGACAGAACTGGCTTAAAAGCTCTGGTCATTTCAAGAAAGTAAATAGTTCATTGTTTTGTTTCTTAAAGTATGTCTGGTGAAGGAAGAAAAGCATTTTGCAAGATGTAATTGGTACTAATGTTAACAGTATAGTGGCAAAAGCCACAAGAATTTGTCTAAGGAGGCAAAATGTGAAAGGTGGTAAATGTTATGCCTGTGTAATTCCTGTTTTAAATTTTTTTTAAAAAAATTATTTGCGCAAAGCAAAAAGTATAGAAAAACAGAAACAATACCAAATGAAACATTGCTGGTGAATTCTTACATAAGATTTTATAAAAGGTTTCCAAATATCTAAAAATAAACCCG
Organism: Eublepharis macularius; assembly: GCF_028583425.1. Taxonomy (NCBI): domain Eukaryota; kingdom Metazoa; phylum Chordata; class Lepidosauria; order Squamata; family Eublepharidae; genus Eublepharis; species Eublepharis macularius. The sequence continues at coordinate 75,654,396 of NC_072797.1, forward strand.
TATGTAATTGTCATCTATATGCGATACGTTCAAATGTTGGTAAATTTATAAGGTCCTCAAGCCAATGAGTTACAGGAAGTGGGCTTTTGTCTTTCCATTGCTGTAATGTAAGTCTTTTAGTGACTGAAGAGCCAGTCTGGTGTAGTGGTTAAGAACAGCAGGACTCTAATCTGGAGAACTAGGTTTGATTCCTTGCTCCTTAACTTGAAGCCAGCTGGGTGTCCTTGGGTCAGCCATAGCTCTTCTAGAGCTCTCTCAACTAGAGATGGCCACAAACAGCAATATGAATTATAAAAAGCCACAAACAGCCCAATCAGCTGTTCACGAACAAGCTGTTCATGAGGCCCCATTCTAAATGAACAGGTGGTTGTTGCAAGCCTTGTTCGTTGCTGTTCATTGCTGTTCGTCAAGTCAGACAGTCTGACACCTGCAACCAATTCCCTTGGCAATCAGAAGCAGGGACTGCCTAAACTCTGTCTCAACTCCTGCTGTTGCCCTGGAAACCCCAATCTAAGCCCAATTTAGCTTGATAGGCAAGTCTTCCTTTTAAGTGTGGAGCTCCAAATTTGTTACAAGGAAGTAAAGAGCAGGGGGGAGGGGGCTCCTAGCTCTGGTTTTGCAGACAGTGAGGGAGAGACAGTTGCTGTTTACATTTTGGGAGAGAGACAGGGAGAGTGCATTGGAGCTTGAATTTTCTGTGTGTGTGGTGGGATAGGGATCTACCTCTTCAAGTTCCAGGGCTGCTGCCAGGCTCTGGGGCCAAGCTATTATTTATTATTGGTACATTTCCTGCTGCCTGCTCAGGTAGGGTTTCTGGGATTGGTGTGGTAGGGATCTTGATGGCTGGTGGAGAGCCTGCTGCCCCCCACGAACAACCAACATGTTCATGAACAGGTCATGTTCATCAATGTTCGTTGTTCATTGTTCGTGAATGGCAACGAACAATGAACACCATGTTCATTTTTTTTCTGCCCATGTCTACTCTCAACCTCACCCACCACACAGGGTGATTGTTGTGGGGATAATAATAACATACTTTGAAAACAGCTCTAGGTGGGCATTAAGTGGTTCTCAAGGGAAATATATAAATCGAATGTTGTTGTGGAAAAGAGCAAGAGTCCAATAGTACCTATAAGACTAACAAAATCTGTTGTATGGTATGAGCTTTCGTGAGCTACTGCTCACTTGTTGTTGTTGTTGTTGTTACTAAAAAGGCACTGTGGTATCCAATATACATTAAACATAATTTGTTTATCACAGCTTAAGATCCATAGATGCAACAAATATAAGACTTAAAGCCATGTGCCATTGCTTTGGCAGACTGGATTATCTGGCTCACTATTCCATTCATCTCTGAGATTCTGCATATCATATTTATTAATTGATATCCAATATTTATAAACAAATATTGTAGGTTTCATTTTCTGTGTTGATTCAATAAGAGTTTCCACTCAAAACTGCAGGACCACATCTGTACATAAACAGATGTTGCAATTGTAAATATTGCCATTTGGTAGAAGCTAGCAAATTATATCTGGATCTCAGCTGAGCAAATGACAAGAATTCATCATCATAACCTATCAATTGATCTAAAGTATAAATCCCCCTTGCCTGTGTGATTCCTCATTAGTGGGATCAGTATGTGAGAAAGAGTTGAGTAAATATCTAAAGCCCAGAATTTTGGATGCACAAGTCAACGTGAATCTTCACAACTTTGAAACTCCGCTTATGCATTCATTTTCTCTATTGTGTTGAGGAAATACTGCATTTCAATTGTGACTAATAATTAAATAAAAGATCACAAACAGCTGAACAAGTCGTTAAAAATGTAAAGATAATATTGCATTTGACTATGTTAAATTGCTTCATCTTCAATGTGGAGAAGAATCTGCTCATTCATGTTAATTATTTCCCCATGCTGGGAAAACTGTTACCCAAATGGCTATCCAAGTTTGTCTCCTAGCCTCTAAAGGCATCCCTCTGCATGCATCCAAAGTGCAAACCAACATAACACCACTAGGTGAACTTTTACATTGGGATCTTTCCTATGTATACTGCAGAACAGTGGAGAACTGTTTTGGCTGTCAGGGGCAAAAATACCACCTGCAAAGGAGAGAAAGGTCTTGTAACTCTTTCAAGTTGCAACTTTCTATTGGGAAATTAACATCATCTGACCAACTTCAAAGGAACCACCTAGACAACTCATGAACTTCTGGTATAAAAACGTTTACTATCTCTTCTGCTTCAGGCAGGAGCCAGCGTCTACAGAGTACTGCTGACAGGTAATGAAAACCATCTGGCAGGGCAAGGTGCGCAGGATAAACAAAGTCCATAATTCAAATGCATTGTCAAAAGGCAGGCCGGAGTCAGTAGTCAGAGAAGCAGTTTGTTAAGCAATAAGCAAGCGCAGGCAACAAAGCAGTAATCCAGTAAACCTGTTGAAGCCATGCTGAAGGGCCCTCCCTCATGCTCTTATGCTCTGTGAATTTTATGTCAGCCAGCAACAGTTGCTTCAAGTCTCCTCTGATGAGGCCCCTCCTTCCTCTGGAAAGGCTGGGCGGTTCAGACCTCTGAGGCATGTTGATCTATATCGGGCCTGTAAGTCTCCTTGGTGCCTGCACCTAAATTGCTCTCATTGGTCTGGGGATGCTGGAGGGGATGGGGCAGCTGGCTGAGACTGAACTGCCAGCTCTGGGTGTGGAGGGGAAGCTTCCTGGCCTTCCGGCTGGGACTCTCTGTCTGACAGTTCAGCTGTAGCCGGCTGCTGGCTTACAGGTCTGACATCCAGTGGCTCTTCTTCAGAGGAATCAGTACTGTCAGCAAGCCTTGGCTGTTCCATGACACCATCTCAAGATAGTGAATAGTGATACAGAAATAATAATGAAGGCAGTAACCAAAAACCATGCTAAAACAAACACAGAACAGCAAGAAGCCCAATCTACAGTATAGTTTCCCATTCACCAGATAGAAATACCACTTCCAACCTCTAGGATCTAACACAAAGCTTGGTCAGAATAACAAACAACATCAAAGGAATAGTCAATAACAATACCACAATGAAAATGTAAGCAAAGACAGGAATGCTGATATGAATGAATTATAGAAGCTGCAATAGGTAAGTTTTCCACCACATACTAAACAAATGAGTAGAAATGGGCATGAACAGAAAAAAACCCGAACATGATGTTCGTTGTTCATTGCCATCCACGAACAGGGACTCACGAACAACCACAAACATGGCCCTATTCACAAACATGTTTGTGGTTGGCTGTTTGTGGGGGTCAGCAGGCTCTCCTCCAGCCATCATCCAAGTCAAGATCCCTACTGCACCACTCCCAGAAACCTGACCTGAGCTGGCACCAGGAAAGGTACCAATAATAAATAATAGCTTGGCCCAGAGCCTGGCAGCAGCCCTGAAACTTGAAGGGGTAGATCCCTATCCCACCACACACAAAGAAAATTCAAGCTCCAATGCACTCTCTTTATCAAAATGCCAACAGCAACTATCTCTCCACTGTCTGCAAAGCTGGGACCCTCTCCCCCCACCCCCGCTCTTTGCTCCCTTGTTGTAACGAGCTCCACACTTGAAAGGAAGACCTGCCTATCAAGCTAAATTGGGCTTAGATTGGGGTTTTCAGGGCAACAGCAGGAGTTCAGACAGAGTTCAGACAATCCCTGCCTCTGGTTGCCAAGGGAATTGATTGCAGGTGCCAGACTGTCTGGCTTGATGAACAGCAATGTACAGCAACGAATGAGGCTTGCAACAACCACCTGTTCATTTAGAATGGGGCCTCACAACCGTTTGTTCGCAAACAGCAGATTGGGCTGTTTGTGGCTTTTTTTTGTTTGTATTGCCGTTCGTGCCCATCTCTACAAATGAGCCCCCATTCCTATTTAGGCAATGTGGGTGTTTTTCCTTAATGTCTAAATTGGGGTGTGAAATAAAACCATATGACCTGTCCTGAAGAGATGAGAACTGTAAGGTCTTTCCCTTCTATTCCTGCTGATGGTATTCCAAACAGGGTGATTCACAGTAGAAAGGAAAGATCAGCATCACATATGCTGTATAAAAAAGATGGCACTAGGTGTGACAGAAAGTGTGTTCTCAGAAAAGGTGCTGAAAAAACAGAAGCCAAACAACTTGCTACCATTTTGAAATTGGAGACATATGGAGTAAAGGGGAAATCTGGCAGCATTTGGTGAGTGGGCCATCCCTTTAAGGACATGTGGAAATGTCCCTACTCTCTTGTGCTCCTTCCCATTATTTTTTTCACTTATTTTCCTAAGTAACTCACTTGTCTATCTCTGCTCTCAGTTTACCTTTCACTGCGTGTATGCAACTTTAACCTCCTACGATCTGCAAGGCAGGGCTCCCAGGGTGAGGCTCATCCATTGCACTGTAGCTGTTTTGAACTCTGTATGGTTGGATTTCTCTGTGTCTGTGTGTGCTTGGTCTCAGTTCCCACAGTCCCCAAAAAGGCTCCTACAAAACAGAACCCAAACAGCCTGCTATTGTTTTGAAATCGGATACGTGTGGTGTGAAGGGGAAACGCTGGCAGCATTCTGTGAGTGAGCCGTCCCATTAAGGATGTGTGGAAACAGCCTAGGAGTACAGACAGGAAATGAAAGCAAGTGGGCCCTGAAGGGACTGAGGTTGAAACTCTTCCACTCTCTCTTTGGCTACCTTTCACACTGTTCTTCCTCCATGGATCTTCATGGTCCATTCTGAGGCAGGCAGTGTTGCAAATTGTCATTAACTTTTTGACTGTGTGATGATTCACGTATGAACATTGTTGTTACTATTGAGAATGTACAGGTAGTTGGTGGACTTCTAACTGCCACGGAGGAGGTCTACAGACGAAACAACGGGCAACACTTGCCTGCCCTGGTTGTTGGGCGGGGGGGTGAACGCCCAGCAGGGGCATCCTGATGACTATCACCTTACCTGAAATAAAGAAAGACAAGAGCAACGATTAATACTTGATTCAAAGGACTGTACAGTACTTACCTGGTGACTTGCTGATGGGAAAATCCCAGTGGACTTTAACTGACCGTATTCAGTCTTTTTGCGTGGACGTTTGATTTTGTTTAACAGCGGTTTGAGGCTGTGCCATTTGCTGTCCTAAATATATATGTATTCATTATTGATAGCTTGTTTGTGACTAGGTTCACTTAGCAATATTTTGACTTGTTTGTTGCGTTAGAAAATTATCTGTAAATATACAGTTTGACTTTTTCATATGTGATTGACAATTGTATTATTTCATCCCTTCACATGCAGTGATCTACGTTTGGTTTTGTGATTCGTTTGGTGCCTCTGGTGTTGCAAATATGCCTCCCCCCTTCTCCCTTGCACCTTCATTGAACTACACTATCCCCTGTAAAGTAAATTAAAAGCTATTTTCCATGAAACATGTATTAATATGGTGCTCATAGCCCCTTCTTTTGCTTTGGGGTAGAGACTTTCCTTGTGACATTAGCAAGAGTGTCTATGGTAGACTCAGAATGTTTATTTCAAACAGTTCTCAAGTTACATTTCCCTTTCCATATATCTCAAGCTGTATACTTGTTCTTTTCAGAGAGAAGTTCTCAGCCAGATAGGTAATGTAGGAGTCAGGAGCTGACTCCTATGTGGCAGAAATGACGACCAGCACTTTAAAATCATGAGATAGACTTTAACTCATGAAATATACTTAAAAACATATTTATTTAAGCCACTTTTCACATTCCAAACCAATGTACAACAATAAAGTAAAATAAGAAAGACAATACAATATTAAAACAAATTAACCATAATAAAACTAAGCTGACATCAGCATTTGATAAAGAGAACTGTGGTTCTCGAAAGCTTATGCTACAATAAAGTTGGTTAGTCTTAAAGGTGCTGCTGGACTCTACTCTTTTCTAATCAGCAACAAGATGTAACTTGAACAAACCTCCACAGAGCTGAACTAGATTGACTTTTCAAGGACCATATTCTAGAGCTCCAAGGCAATCACTAGAACCTTCCTGCAGTGTATTAGGCAATCCAGCCTCCTCATGACTGAGATGGCATTTGAAACATGGTTTCTTCTATGGGTCTTAAAGCTTGGCTAAGTTTATATGTGAATAGATTGTTTTGGATTACACATTTAGGGCTTTAAAGGCTGAAGCCTTTTCCCCATATTCTTTTAATTATATTTAGGAGAATATAGATAGGAGGAGCTGTGGCTCAGTGGTAGAATACTGTGAATTTAAGCCCAAAACATATAGGAAGGAGGGGATGAGGTTCAAAAATAGAGCATCTGCTTTGTATGCAGAAGGTCCCAGGTTCAGTCCTCAGCATCTCCAGCAAAAAGGTAGCGAATTATGTGAAAGATCTTTACCTGGAACACTGGAATGCCAATGCTCATTACAGCAGAGTGCTGACTTTGATAAACCAGTAATATAAACTGGTATATAGGTATTCACAAGTGCCATTGTTTCAATTTTGCCAACTAACACAAATGCTGCAACATCTTGCACTAGCTGATGTTACTGAGGAATCATCAAAGGCAGACATTAAGCACATTACTGTAATATAGAGATTGCTAATACATGGATAACAGCTGTCTGTGGTTGCTGCCAGAGGGGATTCTTGCTTGGTGTCTAAACTTCTTTGCAGGAGCAAGCCCTTGAGTCAGCAGTTTCTAGCACAGACTTACACTACTCTCTCTCCCGGGGATTCTGGTATAAAGCTTGGACTCCTGGAGGGGCCGGACCATCACCAAAAGGGGATGCCTCTTTAATGAAGCCACTGGGGGAGTGGCAGCAAGAGGGTTTGTTTTTTTGTCTACAAAAATATCTGGAAGGCTAAAGGGCTGTTTGGTGGTTGATGGAAGAGGGCTGCTTTTAGGTTGATATTTTATTAGTTTCATCTGTTTAATTATTAGTAGCCTTTAAATTGTGCTCTATGTATATATTCTCTGATTGTTGTGTTCTTTACATTGTAAGCTGCCTTGAGTGCCATAAGACAGAATGGTGACGTGTTAATAAATGTTTTGATTGATAACAGATGTAAGATCTCACTCTCATGGGAAAAGACGCAGCCAGCAAATCAATTAAAGCTGACTACTGGCACCTGGGATCCCATGAACAAAGCAAGTTCAAAAAGATTCTGTTGGCCTAATTTTTAAGGACAATGTGATCCCTTGTGATATAGGCCTTTCACTTTCCAGGTACTTCATTTCCACCAGCATAACCTCAATGACTGGGTTTTATTCGCCCTCATCTAGCCTACTACTAAGTTAAGGAATGTGTCCAAACTAAACATGGGCACGATCTGAATTACGATTTCAAAAAGTCCCCAATTTTGGCGTTTGCTTCATCGTGACTCAGCTAATCGGTTCTGCCCACAGCAACCGATCCAGCAGTCGGGAGTTTGCTTGTTCAGGACTTGATCGGATATATTGGTTTCTGTTTGGAATTTCAGACACTCTGGCACCAGTAATTAATTCCCGGGACAACAGAGTCAGGGGGGGGAATGAGCTGTCTTTGCCCTCCTTCTGTCGCCCTCAAAACACGAATGGAAGCCCAGCTTTCCTTGATTAGCAGGCTTCCTTCCAACCACGGAGTAGCAACCCAGGGGAGGGAGGGGGAAGGGGGTGGGCACAAAGGAAAGGCAAAAGGCAACGTGGGAGGCTGGGAGGCCACCCATGCCGTTCGCCTTTCCCCAGGACAAGGGGCACGTGGGCAAGCCAGCCGCCCCTTGTTCTGGGGAAAGGCAAAAGGCAGCGCGGGAGGCCACCCGCGCTGTTCATCTTTCCCCAGGACAAGGGGGGGATGTACTAAAACGAATGACAGGATTGCCCATTGAAAATAATGGGAGAGGCTTGAATGCCCGTTGGAAATAATGGGAACCTGGAATGCCTATTGACTTGCATGGGCTCCATTGAAACACATTAGAGCAAAAAAAAGGTGCAAAGAAAACGTGGAATGGATTTTGAAGGAAACTCTCTGGGCTCAGATAGACTGTTCTGGGACTGGATTGACAGGCCCCTGAGTGCAATGACGGCCCCTGGGTGTGACAGAAGGGGTCTGGGACTGGAATGACAGGCCCCACGCTGGAATGATGGCCCCTGGGTCTGTCAGAAGGGCTCTGAGACTGGAATGATGGTCCCTGGGTGACAGTCAGGGGCCTGTCATTCCAGTCCCAGAGCTCTTCTGGCAGACCCAAGAGACATCATTCCAGGTAGGGGCCAGTCATTCCAGTCCCAGACCCCTTCTGTCACACTTAGGGGTCGTCATTACAGTCAGGGGCCTGTCATTCCAGTCCCAGAGCCCTTCTGGCAGACCCAGGGGCCATCATTCCAGGTAGGGGCCAGTCATTCCAGTCCCAGACCCCTTCTGTCACACTTAGGGGTCGTCATTACAGTCAGGGGCCTGTCATTCCAGTCCCAGAGCCCTTCTGGCAGACCCAGGGGCCATCATTCCAGGTAGGGGCCAGTCATTCCAGTCCCAGACCCCTTCTGTCACACTTAGGGGTCGTCATTCCAGTCAGGGGCCTGTCATTCCAGTCCCAGAGCCCTTCTGGCAGACCCAGGGGCCGTCATTCCAGGTAGGGGCCTGTCATTCCAGTCCCAGACCCCTTCTGTCACACTTAGGGGTCGTCATTCCTGTCAGGGGCCTGTCATTCCAGTCCCAGACCCTTTCTGTCACACTTAGGGGTCGTCATTCCAGTCAGGGGCCTGTCATTCCAGTCCCAGAACAGTCTATCTGGGCCCAGAGAGTTTCCTTCAAAATCCATTCCACGTTTTCTTTGCACCTTTTTTTTTTTTGCTCTAATGTGTTTCAATGGAGCCCATGCAAGTCTATGGGCATTCCAGGTTCTCATTATTTCCAATGGGCATTCAAGCCTCTCCCATTATTTTCAATGGGCAATTCTGTCATTCGTTTTAGTACATCCCACAAGGAACGTGTGGGCAAGCCAGCCGCCCCTTGTCCTGGGGAAAGGCAAAAGGCAGCACGGGAGGCTGGGAGGCCGCCTGCGCCGTTCGCCTTTCCCCAGGACAAGGGGCGCGCGGGCAAGCCGGCCACCCCTTGTCTTGCGGGGCAGGTGAATGGCACGGGCAGCCTCCGAGCCACTCACACCGCTGCCAGCTCTGCAGTGCACCGGGACAGCCGGCTTGCTGCGTGGGCGGGAGCGACTCAGGAACGTGTGCGCGCACGCACACACAACAGCCTGACTACGGTTGCTCTGGGTGCTGGCCTCCCCGATTTCCGATTTTGGATCCAATTTTGGACCGGAAACGAGACTTGATCAGTTAGAATCGGGTACCTGCATTTGGCGGCGGCGCGGAATCACGATCAGCTAAATCGGGATTATTTTTTGGATTGTGCCCATGTCTAGTCCAAACTAACTATTTCCTCACTTGAAGAAGATGAAAATGAGAAACATACTGATGACACCACATTCCAAAACTCCAGATAACTTCTTCCACTGGCTGAATGAAAATGTTTAAAAGCAAGAATAATAAAATTGACTCCTGAGGATTCTCACAGGATAAAGCACATGGAATAAAACAAATATGTGCTTTATCCTGTGAGAATAGTGAAAGAATGTCAAAGTCCATTATCTAGAATATAATCCCAGAAAGAAGCATTCCAGAATGATAATATGATTATTAGTATCAGTGATCAACAGTATCAGCAATTAACCAGTAAAAGATCTAGGACAATCATCATTGTCACATTTCCTCTGTTCTACTCCAATAGTGTTAACCCATTAGGGCAGGGGTGGGCAAATTGCGGCCCGCGGGCCACATGCGGCCCGCTACAGAGTTTTTTGTGGCCTGCCAAGACAGTCAGAAAAATCCACCTTGAACAGAGATTTCCTTCCCGTGCGCGATATGAAATTAGCACAATAAATACATTGAATAAAACTACCACTATTTTATTTAATTTATATTTATTGATTTTTATGATACAATTTATACCTTTTCTGAAATGCAAAGTTAACTAATGAATGCAATCATTTTAAAAGGTGCGGCCCTCTGCTAACCTCCGCTCCCACAAAGTGGCCCCCGAGCCAAAACAATTGCCCACCCCTGCATTAGGGCAACCAAGGCAGTCTGTTCTCACCGAACATGACTCAAAATCCTACTGATACGGATCATTTTAGTTAAATATATTTTCCTTCTGGTTATCAAGACATTCCAATAAACCACTTCAACATTTTCAATTTTTTTAAAATAATAAAGTGTTGTTCTAGTTGTTGTTATTATTTTAAAAATAAAGATCCCCTCAAGATTCTAAGCTGCTCAAAGAGGTAACTCAGAAGCCATCTGGCTCCAGTATTATTTCTCTTTTTTGTCCACAGACCTTGGGAGGATCATATGTTCTTGCTTTTTCCTGGCTATTTTCTTCACAGAAGTTTCCAGTAACAAAGAGACACGCTGCTGTCCAGCTAAAGGCAGTTTCTGCCTTCAAGGATGGGAATTGTTTAAACTCTTCCCCTCCACCTACCACCACGTAAGCATGTCCCTTCTTTGGATTCTGCACGGTTTCCATTTTTTTCTTCCACGTAACAAAAGTTGTCATCGTTCACCCAGTCCCAATTAGCTAAGCATTCTGTTAGCCAATTGATCACAAGAGTTGTCAGCAGGATCATCATTCAAATGTGTGGGGTTTTTTAACTTGTTGTGACATAACTAAGAGTTATTAGGTCTGTGCAAAAAGATAATACTTCATTGATTGACATCATCTCAAGTTATACCACAGACTCTCCAACAAATTCTATCTTGTAGAGATAGTAATAGTAACATTCTTTTTGAAATGTGATCAAACTCAATATGATGATTCTCAATTTACTATAATATCTATCCCCAGTTGGCCAATGTTATTGATGTGTGTCAGGTTTTTTCAGCTCTGGAAATCAAGCACTGTGGAAAACAGGCTGTGGAGGAGAATAATTATAAAACAGAAAATTGTCCTGCCTGTCATAAATGTCAGTGAGCAAAAAGTTGATTTGCAACCCCCACTGTGCCTATCCTGGAAGGGAGCCTCACAGATCTGTGTTTAAAAAACTACAAATAAATTAAAAATGGTGTCAGCAGGCAAGGGTCTATATTCAGGGAAACCGTCATTTCTAGCTTGGCCCCCAATTGAGTTCATTTAAGCTTAAGGATGCACTTGTCCCTGCTAAACATATTTGAATTACTGACAAACTTCAAGGAAAAAAAAAAGATATCCATATGGATGCCTAGCCACATCAATGCCTATTTTTCTTTGTTTAATGACTATAATTTTTCCCCTAACCTGCAACTTCGGACTGATCATTTTATGATGTTGGTAACTCACAATGGCCAAATGACATTTCTCATTGGTTGTTAATTGTTAGTAATAACTAATGAGGAACCTCTAGGAACTTATGGGGTGGGAGGCATCTCATTTTCCCTCTCCCATTATTTTCTCTTTCCCTTTCCTGATAACCCCCATAGCCCTTCTTCTTTTCCTGCTTCCTTCTCTCCTTTCCACACACCAGCAAACCTACCATTATCTGCCACTATCTTCAGCTTTCCTCCCTTCCTTCCTATTAGCAGCCTCTACGCAGGGAAACTATGGTCCAGAAGAATGGAGCTGGCCACTGCAAGAAAATGTATCCCCTTCCCCACACTATTTCCTCTTTCCCTCCTCCTGGCAGCCCCACACATCTTCACCCTTCTCTGCTTCCTTCTTTCCTTCATGCCTACCAACCTACCAATTTTTTATCTGAATGTCATCTTTAGCTATATTTATTATTTATTTACTTCATTATACCTTTCTCCACAATGGTGACCTAAACAGCTTACATCATTCTTCTCTCCTCCATTTTATTCTTTATTTGAAGGGTAGGTTAGGCTATTTTTAAGTAATCCTGAGCCAGAGAATAAACTCACATCTTGTGTCTATTTGTCATTACTTTGCTATAATTCATCTCCATCAAACATATACATGACAAAAATATATTGCCAGCTGTTAAAGGAGGTTGGAAGCTGTTCCAAGTACTTCCCCATTTTGCCCCCACCCCCAAGTTGGAATGAAGAGGCAGACAAAAGACTTGTAATTAAAGGGCCACTTTATTAACATAACTTCAACTATTAAACATTGCAAGAGCCAACTAGCAGTGTAGGTCAAGCCTCCTCCATAAACCTCCTTCTTGACCTGTCTGGATGAGCCCCACAGAACCAGATGGGAGCCATCCATGGAATGGCTCCAGGGAAATTATTCTCCCTTCAAGCTCTTAAAGCCTCAGCCATACAGCATGAGGGAAGGGCTTGCACATGGGGTTCACTGCAGGCTGTCTGCTAGGTGGTGGTAACCGTCACAAGCATACCATCCTCTCCTGACAGACCCCATTTCCCTACCAATGGGGAAGTGCCAAGGGATGCTCACTGTCCTGCGCTCTATCCCCAAACCCTATCCTGTCACTGCCAGGGCCAAGGTTCTGCTTAGGCTGTAGCACCCCGCAGGTGGCTTAGAGCCAACTGAAGCACTTGCCGTAGGTCAAGGAATATGTCATTGCCTTTAAACAACAGATGCACCCCATCACCTCAGTAGAGGTCGGCAAATTTGGCCTGTATCCTAGGATGAGGTAAATATATCTCCAACCCTTCTCCAAGTGCCTTTTGTAGGGCTCTATTGGCTTTACACCTGGCACTTTCAATTGCCCTTGGGTCCTGAGCTTCCCTCCACACACAGCATGGAAGCATTGCAGACCAGAAAACAATCACACCTGGCCACTGATGGCTTATCAACTGCAGTTCTGCCCTTGCATGCAGTGACAGGGCTTTCCCCTGAATTAAACTCAAGTCATTTCCACCCAGGCGGATGACTAGTATGTTAGGTGGAGAACCACTCCTCCCCTGAAGCAACAATGGTAACAGGCCAGGCCATCTCAGGCCCTGGCAGCCCTGCCATTCCACCATAGTCTATTCATTCAGCCCGAGCTGGGATCCAATGGTGTCCTCCGGGCCTGGTGGGCTGCCCAGAAGACCATGCTGTGTCCACAGACCATGAGCCGCAGCCTCCCTTGTTGACCTCCAGCACTGAGAGAAAAACCAATTAGTGTAGCTATCTTAAGGCTCGACAGGGGCAAACATAAGATTTGTAAGCAGCAGATTTCCACCACCCTACACGTTGGATAGCCTGCCCCGGGTATCCTGTGGCTGCTGCAGTGGAAGCTGCCCCAATCCTGAAGGACTGGGTGCTAAATTTGATGCCCACTAATCCAAGCTTGCCTACTGCCCTCGTGGTGACTGCTTAAAATTGGTACCAAATTAGGGATGTTCTATCGCTGTGGCAGAACAACACCCCCTGCCTGTTGCCCCATGCTTTCAAGTATTTCTGCAGGGCACTTATAGGGCACAGTTCCTGCTCAGCACAAGGGCCCAGAAGTAGCTTCATCCCTTTTTGTTTCTGGTCTATCTTGGACGCCTAATTGTAATGGACACTTGCTTGGTGGAAATCAGCCAGCTGCAGAGCACAGGAGCACTCCAGAGCTTGTCATGCTGCCCCAGCAGTGTTCCTGCACTTTGCAGCAGGCCAATTTTGGCCCATTTGAGGCTGAACCAGGCCTGTTTGGGGCCAAAATTGGCCCACTGTGGAGTGGAGGAGCACTCCAGGGCCTGTCCTAGTGCCCCAGCAGAGTTCCTGCGCTCTGCAGTGGGCTGATTTCAGCCAAAAGGGGCCTGATTTGGCCCCCAAAGGGCCAAAATTGGCTCACTGTGGTTGCAGCGCAGGAGCACTCCAGGGTCCATCACATCACCCCAGCCTGCTCGGGGCCTGCTGCAGTGTTGCCCTTGTGCCATGCTTTCCCGCCACTCCTGTAGCTTGCTCGGGACCTGCTGAGGGCTGGGACAGCGCACTGGGCCTCCCCACTGTCTCCATTGCTCTGGAGGCCTCCTTGGGAGGGCTGCGCTTTTGCTGGGCTTATCCTGATGCAGGGGCAGTATTGCCGACGACTCACTGCACCTGCACCAGGATAAGAAGTGAGTCGTCAGCAACGTGTGTTGCCTTTTATATAGTAGGATGAGAGACAATTTCAGGGGCGGAGTGGATGTTTTTCACCCAAATTACATCAAATTTCAGTGGAGCTAGTGCTGCCTGTCCACTAAAGAATAGGGCTGCTACTGGGAAGTGGATTCCTCCCCCCCACCCCAATTTTTTTTATTTTATACGTATACTAATTGGTTCCTCTTATTCTCTTTTACACTTTCAAAATATGGATTCATTTCTCATTAATTTATTTTGAAGGGTTTTTTTAACCATTTGTCAATGTTTCCATTTATACCACACAAAGGTGCTCTATGCACCCTTCACCGCCTTTCGGCTTTACCTATCACACAGGGTTGTTGTGAGGATAAAAATGAAGAAAGTTTGGTGTAGTGATTAGAATAACAAACTGGGTTGATTCCCACCACTGCCATGGAAGCTTCCTGGGTCATCTTGAGCCCATCACTCATTTTCAGCCTAGCCAGACTCACAGGGTTGTTGTGAGCTGGTATAGAAGGAGGGTGAAAAATATCCCATTCTTTATAATAAAGGGGGGGGGGACTTCCCAAAGCTATCAGAGGCAGTCTGGTGTAGAATACATTACTTTTTTTGAGATCTAACTACATCTTCCCCTTTACAAAAAAGGAATTGATTTGTCATCGACTCAGACTCTTAAAAATAGGAATAAAAATGAATTTCTGGTTTTCAGGGAGAAATTCCACAAAGAAGAATTAAGAAAATTCCACTTAACAACCCTACAAAAGAACCCCTAAGTTTCAAGTGAAGTGAGCCAAGGTGCCCTTGCAAAGAAAAATGGCTCCACCTCCAAAAAGGAGGGAAGAAAGGAGAATTGCAACTTTCTGCAGCTGTCTCCAAAGGTGATTTCCTAGGAGCACTATGTACTCCTCCCTTACAAGGATCCAATTGGAAGGCAGAAATGCCATTGCTAGGAAATCAGTAGATTAGTTGCTAAATCTTTCCTGATTTTCTGTTACAGATAGATATTGCCTGTAATGATAAAGTCCAGCACACTACAGGCTTTTTGTATGGTTCCTGTATAAAATGCTAATGTATATCTACCATCATGCACAGGATTTGCTTTTTGCTTAGTGCCACAACCATCATTTTTCATGTGATTGCTAATTAAGCTAAGGAAGTAGTAGTCAATTGACTTACCATGGTCACAGATACTTCTAGCCTGAAAATGTGACTTAGCAATGTTCAGTAATGTCCTTGGATCTGGACAATGCTTACTTTTTAAGTGAGTAGACGTAATTATTATCATTTTTTATTACTAATGCATTCTCACTTCCAAACATAGGAACTGCCAACATTTTCACTGCTTGAATTGTTTCCCCAACTATATTATGGATTTGAATTCCTCTCTTACATTTAAAGGTATATTCATAAAAAGTTATATGCAACCAGTTGTCATAACCACCTGTATTTGTATCCATGGAGAATATTCTATCTGCTTTTAAGCTCAATGCATTTTGAAACATCTGGAGTTGCACACCACACCACTATCCACTTCCTAATACAGAGTCAGCAGAGTCTCTTCTAATATTATCGTTCACTAGTGGGGGTGGGGGACAGCAATGCAAATGTTTCTCCAGAGCCAATCTCTCAGAAAGAGCCCAAGAAATTGGGATGTTGTATTGCTTCTCACTGTCATATCAGCAAAATAAATAAATGCTTTTACTGAAGTAGCACTTGCTAAGATGCTTTAATTGTCTCACTGAAGACAACAGAAGGTTAGCAAATACTTACATGTTTCCCTGAGCGATTACCCAGCCCCAAAACATGGCAGCTCAGAGACGTTAGACTTATCAATCTATTTTTTCTGGCTCTCCTCCTGTTCTTTTACCAAATGCATTAATACATGGAGATGCAATGATAGAAAATGCTGCACCTGCTAAATTTTTCTCTGAATTTGTTAAAGGCATAAGCATCCCGCCAGGGGAAAAAAAGTAGTAACCCCAGGAGTCAATTCAATAGATGTATGTAGTTTCTCTTATGTTGTTTATTGACATCACATTATTCCAGAACAGTAGAAGGCTCATCTGATGCAGCAACAAGGATACTGTAGCCTCTTAAAGACTAACAAATATATTGCAGCACTGAGCTTTTGTAGTTAAGTCTACTTCATGAATCTCATGTAGCAGACTCGTCTACAAAAAACAACAACACCAAAAAAAATCCACACTCACCATCAAATAGTTCTTTAAAGTGGTTATATTGTCCTACAAAGTCCTGTTATAGTCATGGAGACTGTAACAAAACAAAATGGATTGCAGACTTTAGCATTAATAGTTGCATTTGAATCATTTATCAAATACGTGTGTTTGATATTCTTACCATATAACCAATTAACCACCTTACCTGGCATAACTATACATATGTTGGATTATTCTCTGGAGTCCTACATAGTCCTACATAAACCACAAAAAGTTGAATCAACAGTCTGCAAAGATTCAGATGCAGGAAGACAATCTAGCAGAAAAAAATATTTGTTCAGATTAACCTGTTGATTTTTCCCAGGCTTACTTCCAAGAAAATGTTTTTAGGAGAGGCATGTGGTTGCAAACAATATGTGTACAATATCTGGGGTGCAGAGAGCTGTGCCCAAAGGCATCAAGGCATCAGCAGGTCTAGTAAGGTTTCTGATGTCTTTTCTTTGAACAATACTCTGCCATACCATATTCTTTCATGCTCTGAAAATTCCCCTGAGTTATAAGTGGTCTGCCATGTAGTGGGTGTATTCCTGTTTGAAAAATTAAAGTCAGCTGTATCTATCACATATTTCTTTCTCTTCTCCAAGAAGCATACATAATCCTGCTCTCCTCCATTTTATCATCATATCAATGTTGATCTACACTTAACATTGTGTCTTCATTCAACTGGTTACTTTCAATGGAAAATTGTGCTATTAATACCAGAGGGGGAGGGCCTCTCCCTCCCAATCAGTCATCCGCTGCCACCCAAAAGATGTATAGGATGATCAGTGCACTAGGCTTAGCAGCTAATAAAAAGAAAGGAAAGGAAAAAGTCTAATATCTATTCCTTGACAGTTACCAAATAGTACCTGCAACATCCCTGCAGGATGGGTGTTCATCACTTCAGGAGGCAGGGGATTGAGGCAATCCCCCTCTAGTACCCTCCTTCCTCCAACCCTGATAAACCAATCACAAAATGGCAGCAGTCCTTTTTAAACTCACTCCCCAGAGAGGGGAATACTCCTTCACCCCAGGAAGTTAAAACCAGTCCTCCATGGCTAGGATTTAACCTAGTCATTTCAAAAGGCTAGAACAACATACACTTATCCATCCGAGGATGTTAACTGTAATAAACATCCAAAAGAGAGGTTCAGTTGGAGCAAATGGTATACTGCCCTGCTGGCATTTATTACCCTCTCCTTTCTGAGAAGAGATCAGCTTTCCCAGGCTGGATTTGAAAGGGGAATCATAGGCCAATTTGATATCTAAAGGCTTGCTCAATAATCTTTATTCATCATAGGCCCTAGTGGGGAAATTATGTTTAATCAAAAGTTAGAGAATTTTTAAACCTAAAAAGAACTGATGTGTTATTCCTAGGGATAAACAAACTCCTGCAGGTTCAGCTCACACCATAATAATCAGTTGCAAGTATCTCCCACTTGGATCTATAATCTGATTGAGTGATCATCTAAAAATTCATCTGAGCTCTCTGGACAGCTGCATATCTAGCACAACAGCAAGCACACACAATCAACTTTTTTGCATGCATGTTATGACATATATGCATGGTTTAGCAAAAGGCATGTTAGCTGCTTCTTCACTAAAGATTAGAAATGGGCACGAAAAGGGGAAAAATCAAAATGTGCATTTCATATTTCGTTGCATTCCACAAATCACGAACTTCACAATTGTCCCATTTCACAAAATGATTTGTTAGTTTTGTGATTGGTCAGAACCCAGGTCACTTCAATGTCACCCTTCATACTCAGAGATACCAAACTCGCAGGGAGACTTCAGCAAGCTCTCCTCCACCCACCCTCATCCAACAAGCCAGCAAGAACAAATGCTCTAAATAAGAATATAAGCAAAGAAAATTAAAGAAAAATAAGGTAGGCCTCAGTCGAGCTAGGCTCCAGAGCCAGGCAATGCCCTGAGACTGGCCCAGCAAAGAGCTGAAAATAAGAAGGAGGCTTTTCAGTCTCTTTTAAAGCAGCAGCAAATCCAGCCAAAAGCTCTCAATTCCACTCTCTCACTCCAGATTCCAGTAACAGGTCCTCCCTCTCCCTCTGTCTACTGGAACTGAAAAGCACGAGGCAGAGAGCTGTGCCTTATATAAGTAATGCTCACATAGAGCAGAACAGGAGGTCTGTGATTCGCAGACAGACCTGCCTAACAGGGTTTGTAGGGATGAGATTGGTGTTCCCATAGCTACAGAAGGTCCATCTCAGTTGCCTAGGGGATTAACCCCCCTGCTCCATGCTGTATAGGGCAGAATGGAAGCTCCTTGGTTAGCAGGGAGAGCTGCCTATCAAGGTTAAGTGGACTAAGATTGGGGTTTCCAATGGCAACAAATGGCCAGACATTCCTGGCCTATGTTGCCTAGGGAATCAATGGATCAGTGCCAGCCTGTTTGGCATCATGAATCATTCATGAATCAAACAAATCGGCCCAAAAAGTCGTGAATTTTGTAAAAACTGTGGCCCCATGAAACGCATTTTGCGAAACAGGAATTCGGCTGATTCATCATGAAATTTGATTCGTATTTTGATCTGTGCCCAAACTAATGGTCACAGATTTGACACTAAGAAAGTCAACACAGATAAGCCTATAGGGGAACATTTTTATAGTTTACCTGGACGTTCATTTACAGGAGTCTTGATTCTGCCTTATTCATAAGGGTAACAGTATAGAAATTTACTAAATTGTGGCATCACAGATACTTCATTTGGTAAATGTGGGGTTGAAGTCTGAACCAGGGTAGAATACAAAACAGTTGCTGTACACTCGATTTCTGATCAATGTACAGAATTCAGAGCAATAGCAATCTCCTTCTTATTTCAAACTCGTATCCTATAAGTGAGTACAAGCACATTTTGAGTCAATTCAGAACAGTGCTAGTCTCACAACCTCAAAGAAAACTCATTTATACTATCTAGAATTGCTTTCTTAGCCCACTGCTTAAAAACTCCACCTTTTAACACAGACATTCAGAACACATTATTAACAAAATTACATAATTTAAGTGCACATTCCTTGCCAATGTTCTCTCTGGGCTGCACACAGGGCAAAAGGAAATTTTTAAAAGGCCTCTAATGAACATCCCCCCTCTCCTCCAATCTTGTTCATGCAGATGTTCTCATTGTTTCAGAGGGACAGCACTCAGCCTGCCATTTTAGCAATTGTCCTTTTCTGCAATTCTACCACTTCTCCATTTAAAATGGAATGGAAATTAAAAGAGGCGCTTAGGAGTGGCTGAAGCATCCCCCCATGAAAAAACTAACTGTTCTCTCACACACACTCACCCCCCAAAAACAGCAAGCAAGCTATTTCAATAAGGAGACATAAGGTCTACCCTTTCCCAATGTTCCATTTCCAAAATACAGTGTAATGATAAAGTAACTGAAAAGTAAAATAAAATAGTCACCTTTTCCCTATTACAAGGAACAGAAACTGTTCCTTAACAGAGTAGCATTAATTGCAGAGAAAACATGATGATGGGTGGTTGGAGCGTGCTGTCTGGTGTAAGGGTGAAAGAGAAAGAGAAAATAACAAACTTATACTTGCCTTAGTTTTAGAAAAGAAGAGTTCTTTATTATAGGAATTCTATACTTTGATAGGTAAGTGGAGAGATAGATTCCTATCTACCGATCTATTCCTGAGGAGGAAGTCTTGACATTAGCAATCTACACATCAAAGGATAGTTCTGGGCAGTAAAGGAGTAAACAGTAAACAGATGCCCTGAGCTGTCTTTCTAGTTTCTCCCCCTCTGAAACCTGAGGAAAGGAACAGCATTAGAAGTGGAGTTTTTGTTGTTATGTGCTGTCAAGTTGCCTCCGACCTAAGGCGACCCTATGAAAGAAAGACTTCCAAAATGTCCTATCATTAACAGACTTGCTCAGATCCTGCAAACTGGAGGACATGGCTTCTTTTATTGAGTCAAGCCATCTCGTTTTAGGTCTTCCTCTTTTCCTACTAACTTCTACATTTCCTAGCATTATTGACTTTTCCAGAGAATCTTGTCTTCCCATGATGTGACCAAAGTACGATAGCCTCAGTTTTGTCATTTTAGCTTCTAGGGAGAATTCAGGCTTGATTTGATCTAGTACCCACTTATTTGTCTTTCTGGCTGTCTATGGTATCCGCAAAACTCTCCTCCAGCACCACATTTCAAACAGATCCATTTTCTTCCTATCAGCTTTCTTCACTCTCCAGCTTTCACATCCATACATAGTAATGACGACTACCACAGTTTGGATTATCTTGGTTCCCAGAGAGACTTTTTTATCTTTAGGGATCTTCTCTAGCTCCCTCACAGCTACTCTTCCAAGTTTCAATCTTCTTCTGATTTCTTCATTGCAGTCTCCCTTTTGGTTGATGATTGAGCCAAGGAATAGAAAATCTTGGACAATTTCAATTTCCTCATTCTCAACTTTAAAATTGTGTAATTCCTCAGTAGTCATTACTTTTGTCTTCTTGATGTTCAGCTGTAATCCTGCTTTGGTGTTTTCTCCTTTAACCTTCATCAGTAGTTGTTTCAAGTCTTCACTACTTTCTGCCAGTAATGTGGTGTCATCTGCATATTGCAAATTGTTAATGTTCCTTCCACCAGTTTTCACTCCACTTTCTTCTAGATCTAATCCAGTTTTCCTTATAATATACTCTGCATAGAGGTTGAACTGGTAGGGAGATAATGTGTATCCTTGTCTGACACCTTTGCCATTTGGAAACCATTCTGTTTCCCCATGTTCTGCCATCATAAATTTGCCAACATAAATGTGATCTCTGATGCCTCTTCCTTTTCTGAATCCAGCTTGAAATCTGGAATTTCCCATTCCATATATGGTAAGCGTCTTTGCTTTAGAATTTTGAGCATCACTTTGCTTGCATGGGAAATTAATGCAATAGTTGGATAGTTGCTGCATTCTTTGCATCCCCTTTTTGGGGAATTGTAATGTAGACTGAGCGTTTCCAGTCTGTGGGCTATTGTTTTCTTTTCCAAGTAAATTGGAGCCAAGCAATTATGTTGCAATTATGTCCAACAGAGACCTTGCAATCTGACTGTTGCTACATTGAAAGTGAGTGCAGCTAGCCAGGTTTAAGGACTAAGATACTTAGTGTGGGCTGTAGCCATGGGTATTTTAAGGCAGTGTATAAATTCTTTTTTTATATAAAATTTATTTTTATAAATATAAGCAGAACAAATAAAATAAAATAAAAATGATAGCAAAATTATAATTACATCAAAAGAAAAAGAAAAGAAAAAGTAAACATATAATAAATAATTTCAGAGGAGTTAGCCATGTTAGTCTGTAGTTGCAAAATAGAAAAGACTCCAGTAGCACCTTTAAGATTAACCAACTTTGCTGTAGCATAAGCTTTCGAGAACGACAGTTCTCTTCATCAGATGCATGGAGGTTATGAAGAAACTGGTCAGATATATATAGGTGGTGAGGGGAGGGTGAAGTAGATGCAATCAGTAGTTTCTGATAATGGGATAAGTTTGCTTCTGATGATGGAATGCCCTGGGTATTTCCTGCCCTCATATCTACACAGAAAATACGATTACAGGACCCAATGGCATCAACTACACTACCTCTGGCTCTTACAGCTGCTCAACCTCCAATCTGATATATGCTCTCATGTGCCAACAATGTCCATCTGCTCTGTACATTGGAAAAACCAGCCAACCTTTGCACAAAAGAATAAATGGACACAAATCTGACATTTAAAATGGCAACATCCAAAAACCAGTTGGAGAACACTTCAATCTATTAGGACATTCCATCAAGGACTTAAAGGTCACCATAATTTAACAGAAAACTTTCAAAAACAAAATCCAACAGGAAGTTGCTGAAGTGGAATTCATATGTAAATGTGACTCAGTCAGACTTGGATTGAATAGAGATGTGACGGACAGGCCCTGTTTGAGTGACAGGTCCTGAATAGAATGTTGAGAGAGAGTGGCAGTGAAGGGCAGTTAAGACCGTTTAGAAGAGTGAGTTGGGGGTTTTGGCAGTTAAGGGAGACTCTGAAAAAGAAAGGGTGGAGGGCTAGCAACCAGAGAAGGCAGATGTGTTTAGAGAGTTCTCTGAGGAGGACTAGTTAATGAGGTATCTGGAATGTTTAACCGTTTAAGGCTGTGCAGGAGGAAGATAAAATGTGCTTCAGTAAAGTTAATTTGTTCTGTTAACCATCTGAGTCCGGTTTGATAATTCCTGCCTATCTAATACGCCCTGAGGGGAACCGGCTCTCACCCTGTCAGACTAAGTGGCAGAGTTTGAGGAGGTGCTGGTGCAACAAAGTGACATTCTAGTTCCAGTTTGCGTCTGTGAGAGCTGAGGAGGATTCCATTCCATCCAGAGAGTGAACCCACTTCCAGCCTGAGTTCTAGCCTCATGAGAAGAGGTCTACAACACACCTACTGAGCCGGAGTGTAAGTGGTCCCTATTTCTATTCCCTGTCAGAAGGGTCCCTCGACCAGTGAATACTTCACAAGTGGTGACAGGAGCTGTGAGATCCCAAATCAGAACTGTCCTAAGCTAGCAGAATCATTCACAAGGGGTGGCATCGAAGGGTGTCAGCCAGATAAGGTTGGGGGATCCATCACAAGTGGTGGCAGCATCGCAATTCAAGAATAACCCACGTAAGCAGGGTGAAGGAATACAGAGAGGCAAGGTGACCAGACTGTATTCAATCTGCTAGCTTAGTGGGAGGGAGGGATTCGTGACAGAGATGGCCCCTCCACAGAAGAATGTCAGGGCAAAGGGAGATGAAGCAGCAGCTGGGGAGATTGCTGAAGGAAATCCCACCCTTGACATTGAAACAATGAGATTGAAGGTGGAACTGACACATATAGAGGCAGAAAGGGAGGCACAGAGGGCAAATATAGAAGCAGAGAAAGAGTTACAGATGGCGAGGCTAAAAGCAGAAGAAAAAGAAAGAGAAAAACAAATACAAATAGCCAAATTGCAGGCAGATGACCAAGAGAGAGAGAGACAATCACAGGCAGAACTGTACCAACTAAAGCTTCAGGAAATCCAATTAAGAGCGGAAGTTGAAGAGCCTGAGAGATATTTTTAATGCTCCAGAATAGAGCAAAAGAGATTCCAAAAATACCCCAAAAGGGGGATGACGTAGAGGCCTTTCTATATAGCTTTGAGAGATGCTGTCAAGATATGCAAATACCTCCAGAGGGAAGGATGTTGTATTTGAGACCACAGATTTGTGGAGGGTTAAGTGAAGTCTACTTGGAGATGAGAGATGGGGAAATAACAAATTATGAAGTATTGTCGAAGGCTTTCACGGCCGGAGAACGACGGTTGTTGGGGGTTTTCCGGGCTGTATTGCCGTGGTCTTGGCATTGTAGTTCCTGACGTTTCGCCAGCAGCTGTGGCTGGCATCTTCAGAGGTGTAGCACCAAAAGACAGAGATCTCTCAGTGTCACAGTGTGGAAAAGATGTAGGTCATTTGTATCTACTCAGGAGGGGTGGGGTTGAGCTGAGTCATTCTGTAAGAGTTTCCCAGGGTGTGGAATGCTAATGGCATTTTTGAATCATCTCAACAACATCCACCTGAACATACAATTCACAATGGAGAAAGAAAGTGAGGGAAAACTCTCATTCCTGGATACCTTGGTCATCCGCAAAGCAAACTTTCAGTTAGGTCACAAGGTCTACAGAAAACCAACTCACACTGATCGGTACTTACACAAAAACTCCAATCACCACCCCCGACAGAAAAGAGGCATAATGAAAACATTAGTGGATCGTGCAAGACAGATATGTGAGCCGCGCTTTCTCAATGAGGAAATTAATCATCTAAACCACGCACTTCAGGCAAATGGCTACTCCAGAAATGAAATCCGAAGAGCAATCAAACCCAGGATGAATCAAACAACCAAGGAAAAACAGTCACCTACAGGAAAAGTGTTTTTGCCATATATCAAAGGAATTACTGATCAGATGGGAAAGCTTATGGAAAAGCATAACCTTCAAGCAGTATTCAGACCCACCCGAAAAATACAACAGATGCTACGATCAGCAAAAGACAGCAGAGACCCCCTCACCTCTGCAGGAGTATACCGTATACCCTGCAGCTGTGGACAAGTTTACATCGGGACCACAAAGCGTAGCATCCAGACAAGAATAAAAGAACATGAAAGACACTGCAGACTTGGACAGCCTGAAAAATCAGCAGTGGCTGAACATAGCCTAACTCAAACAGGGCACAGTATCTTATTCCAGGACACCAAAATACTGGACAACACTTCCAACTACTTTGTCAGACTGCACAGGGAAGCCATTGAAATTCACAAGCATAAGCAAAATTTCAACAGGAAAGAAGAAACCTTAAGAATGAACAGAGCATGGGCTCCAGTTCTGAAAAACACCAGGCCAACAAAACACTCCACACCCGACAATAGCCCTGCAGAGAAGATTAGCACATCAAGCACCAATCCATATGCAAAAGAACCTCCTCAGGATTCAGTGAAGCCTCCCGCCATTAGCATTCCACACCCTGGGAAACTCTTACAGAATGACTCAGCTCAACCCCACCCCTCCTGAGTAGATACAAATGACCTACATCTTTTCCACACTGTGACACTGAGAGATCTCTGTCTTTTGGTGCTACACCTCTGAAGATGCCAGCCACAGCTGCTGGCGAAACGTCAGGAACTACAATGCCAAGACCACGGCAATACAGCCCGGAAAACCCCCAACAACCAACAAATTATGAACTTTTTAAAGATAGAGTTAAGATCAAATATAGCCTGACAGCAGAACAAAGCAGACAGACCTTCAGGGAAATAAAACGTAAAGCAGGGGAAACATATGCCCAGTTAGGCTGCCGCATTGATAGGGCATTAGACAGATGGGTTGAGGGAAGCAAAGTAACAACCTTTGCAGAACTGAAACAACTGATCAGCCTTGAGCAATTTTACAGCCTAATCCCATCCCAATTTAGGTGGATCCTAAGAGATAAGAAGTTAAAAACAGTAGAAGAGGCCGCTGTTATACTTGATGAAATGGAAGGAGATCTGGGAAAAGCTATGTGGGTAAATCCCTTAAAGCCCCATAGGAATTGGCATCCATCTGAAAACCCTAACAACAACCCTGCAAGGCGGATCAGCCCTAATCTAAAGAGGAAAGAAACAGTCACCTGTTTTTCCTGTGGCGAAAAGGGCCATATACAAAGATTCTGCAAACAGAAAGAACCAGAAAAGAAATTTCCCCCTAAAACCATTAAAATGCTAAAGAATGTGCAGCCAGACTCAGAGGAACCAAATCCTCAAAACGCTGAGAGTGAGTCTGAGCCAGAAAAGCCCAACAGTATAATGAGGGTCTGGAAGATGGAAGAAGGGTTAGATAAGGAATATATAGAACACTTGACTGTAAATAACGAAAAGATAGAAGCTTACCGCGACACTGGTGCTCAGGTAACGCTGATCCAGCCCCAGCTAGCCCAAAAACATCAAATCCTGATAGGAAGGAAATATACCCTGAAAGGCATCCATGGCCCAGCATTCGAGGTCCCTGTAGCTGAGATCCCGGTGCAGTACCAGAACTTCCAAGGCACATGGACAGTGGGCGTCCTACCTGATATTGGGGTTCCAATGCTACTGGGAAATGATTTGGCTTCAGAGGTAAACAAGGCCGAAGCCAAGCCTGTGAAAATTATTACCAGAAGCATGACAGGCCCTGTAACCATAGAAACCGAGCAGCAGCCAGACGCAACAATGTTACACGTGGCCCAAGCTGAGGAATTTCAGAGAGAGCAGAGGCAGGATGATTCGATTAAAGAACTGTGGGCCCAAGCAGCACAAATGGATCAGGAAGTAAGTGTAGAACAACCCTGCCTTTTTAAAGTAAAAGACCAGAGACTTTATAGAGACACCTTAAGGAGGAAACATAATGTGATCTGGGAAAAGAGGAGCCAACTTGTAATCCCCAGAAAATATAGGATGCAAGTTTTGCAAATGGCTCATGAAATCCCTATGTCATCGCATCTTGGAATCAACAAGACAAGGGACAGAGTGCAACAACGATTCTTTTGGCCCAATATAGGAAAAGACATTAGAGTATTCTGTAAGTCCTGTCCAACATGCCAAAAGGTGGGCCAGGCCCAAGATAAGACCAAAGGTCCTTTGCAACCAGTACCTATAGTGACAGAGGCTTTTGATAAAATGGGAGTGGACATTGTAGGACCCATTTCCCAAGTTACCCAAAGAGGGAATAAGTACATCTTAACAGTAGTGGACTATGCTACAAAGTTCCCGGAGGCAGTACCACTACGGGACATAGAGGCAGTGACCGTGGCAGAAGCTGTATTGAACATCTTCTCTAGACTGGGTTTCCCAAAAGAGATGGTCACCGATTTAGGAACCACCTTTATGGCGAAAGTAATGCAGGAGTTACTAAAAACCTGTGGAATAAAACATGTCACCACGACTGCTTACCATCCCCAGGCTAATGGGCTAAATGAAAGATTTAATGGGACTTTAAATCATATTTTAAAGACTTATGCCCATAAACACCCCAATGACTGAGACCAGAGACTACAACACTTGTTGTTTGGCTACCGAGAATTTTCTCAAGAGAGTACCGACTTTAGCCCTTTTGAATTGTTATATGGGAGACAAGCCAGAGGACCACTGGACTTCCTGAAGGAAGCTTGGTCAGGAACAGAGAGCGTCCAGGAGCAGGACATCATCTCATACCTACAGGAGCTACAAGACCATCTAATGAGGAAGAGCAAATGAGGAAGACAGCAGCTGATAACATGAGCCAAGCACAACAATGACAGAAGGCATGGTACGACACCAAGGCGAGAGCACGAGAGTACAAACCTGGAGACAGAGTTTTGGTACTCAAATCCAAGCGAAAACATAAACTGGACATTGCTTGGGAAGGGCCATATACCATTGCCCAAAAGGTTTCCAATGTGAACTATCTAGTGACTATAGATGAAGAAGGGGAACAATCTAAAATGTACCATGTAAATATGTTAAAACCGTATTTTGATAGGGACAATTTGGTGTTGCTGGTAAAAACATCTGAGGGTAATGTATATAACTTGTCGGGTTGGGGTAAATAAGCCCAGGGAGTACTGTGGGGGAGGTAAAGCTCGCTCCTTCGCTCAATCAGGAGCATGTAACCCAACTGGAAGTTATCTTAATGCAATTTCAATCTATCTTTTTCAACTTACCAGGGAAAATGAATCTATGTAAACATAGGATAGACACGGGAGAGGCAAAGCCCATGGCTCTACAACATTACAGGGTTACTGGTCCCAATGCCGTATACATCAAGCGGGAGGTGGAAGAGATGCTGGCACTAGATCTGATTGTGCCATCAGAGAGTGCATGGGCTGCACCTGTGGTCTTAGTCCCCAAATCTGATTACACCTTAAGGTTTTGTGTGGATTACAGGAGGCTAAACAAGATAACCACACCAGATGTTTATCCAATGCCCAGAATTGATGAGTTGCTGGAAACAATAGGGGCTGCCAATTACATTACCACACTCGACTTAACAAAAGGGTATTGGCAAGTAGCAATGAGTCCCACAGACCGACACAAAACTGCCTTTACTGCCAAGGAAGGGCTGTTTGAGTTCACAGTCCTCCCTTTTGGTCTGAGAAATGCCCCATCCTCATTCCAGAGGTTGATTGACAAGATGTTAATTGGCTTAAAGGACTTCTCACTTGCTTACCTCGATGACATAGCAATCTTTAGCCCGACGTGGAGAGATCATATGCGTCACATTGCTATTGTCTTTCAGAGGATAAAAGACAGTGGGCTAACCGTGAAGGCAGCCAAGTGTCAGTTTGCAGTGACCCAAGTGAAATATTTGGGACATGTGATAGGGGGAGGGAACATCAAGGCTGATTGGGGAAAAGTCCAGGCAATAACAGATTGGCCCAGGCCTTCCTCTAAGAAAGATGTGAGAGCATTTTTGGGAGTGGTAGGGTACTACCGGAGGCATATACCCTCCTTCAGTACTGTAGCTGCACCCCTGTGTGAATGCCTCAAGAAAAAGAACCCAGATCCCATCACTTGGAGACCCGAGTGCCAGGAGGCCTTTGACCATCTGAAAAAGGTGTTAACAACTGAGCCCATTTTAAAGGCTCCAAATTTTGATAAACCTTTCACCCTATTTACGGATGCCTCTAACATTGACCTGGGAGCCATGTTGAGTCAGGAGGGAGAGGGTGGAGAGTTAAACCCCATCCTATACATAAGCCGAAAATTACTGGACAGAGAGCAACACCTGGCAGTAATTGAAAAAGAGTGTCTAGCCATAGTGCGGGCCATAACAAAGTTAAGGCCATACTTATAGGGAAAGCAATTCACCTTATGTACTGAACACTCAGCCCTGAAATGGCTGAACCAGGTGAAGGGAACAAATAGTAAGTTGATACAGTGGAGTTTGCAACTCCAGGACTACAACTTCAACATCAAGAGCATCCCGGGCAGGCAGAACACCATCGCCGACGCACTGTCCAGGAATGCAACTGGATGAAAGGCCTGGAAGTCTACACCCGCACTGACAACCTAGAGACTCAAAGACTATCTTAAGGGGAAAGGTGTACCCCTTTGTAATATATTTTGATGAATTGTTTGCCTTATTTATTGGCTTTTGAAAATTATATGTATATAGATAGAGGAATGTGACTTAAAGATACGGAGGCCGCACATGAACCCCATTGCTCAGCAAAAGGCTGAACCTTTCCCTGGCGCAATGTTCTCCAGGAGAGGGGCATGTGACGGTCAGGCCCTGTTTGAGTGACAGGTCCTGTTTAGAATGTTGAGAGAGAGTGGCAGTGAAGGGCAGTTAAGACGGTTTAGAAGAGTGGGTTGGGAGTTTTGGCAGCTAAGGGAGACTCTGAAAAAGAAAGTGGAGGGCTAGCAACCAGAGAAGGCAGATGTGTTTAGAGAGTTCTCTGAGGAGAACTAGTTAATGAGGTATCTGGAACGTTTAACCGTTTAAGGCTGTGCAGGAGGAAGATAAAATGTGCTTCAGTAAAGTTAATTTGTTCTGTTAACCATCTGAGTCCGGTTTGATAATTCCTGCCTATCTTATACGCCCTGAGGGGAACCGGCTCTCAGCCTGTCAGACTAAGTGGCAGAGTTTGAGGAGGTGCTGGTGCAATGATGTGACATTCTAGTTCCAGTTTGTGTCTGTGAGAGCTGAGGAGGATTCCATTCTGTCCAGAGAGTGAACCCGCTTCCAGCCTGAGTTCTAGCCTCATGAGAAGAGGTCTACAACACACCTACTGAGCCAGAGTGTAAGTGGTCCATATTTCTATTCCCTGTCAGAAGGGTCCCTCGACCAGTGAATACTTCACAAGTGGTGACAGGAGCTGTGAGATCCCAAATCAGAACCGTCGTAAGCTAGCAGAATCATTCACAAGGGGTGGCATCGAAGGGTGTCAACCAGATAAGGCTGGGGGATCCGTCACAAGAGACTATGAATGCTCATCTCATTATCAGAAGTAACAGATTTCATTATCAGAAGCAAACGTATCCCATTATCAGAAGCTACCAATTGCATCTACTCCCCCCTCCCCTCACCACCTATATATCTCTGACCAGTTTCTTCATACCCTCCATGCATCTGACGAAGAGAACTGTGGTTCTCAAAAGCTTATGGTACAGTAAAGTTGGTGAAGTCTTAAAGGTGCTACTGGACTCTTTTCTATTTTAATAAATAGTATAAATCACTCAGGGGCTTTTTTTTATATCCAGGATATATCAATCCTTGAATGTGTTTGGTGTCTGTCAGAAAAGAAAATATAGTCTCCAGTATTCAGATTTTTTATTCTCCCTCCAAGCATCTTCCAATTATAACATTATCATATAATTAAACACATTTTGTGGAAGTTTGCTCTCTTTGGTTTTTTTCACCTATCTTTTTTTTAGATCCATTACCTCATTCATGTCTTGGAAGATCATTATCTTCTTGAAAATCTAAAATGGATTGGAAAACATTTTCATAAAAATTTTTCTCTTGCATTGTTTGGCACATATATTGCTGCTAGTGTGTAAATCTTGCCATCCAGAAGCCTGATTTTCAAAATCATATCTCTTCCATCAGAGTCTCTTAATTCTTCTGTAACATTTATTTGTAAATTGTTTATATAAACTGCCACTTCTTTTTAAATTATAAATTCTTAATAAATGCAGACATGTTACCAGAACTGCTTTTAATAAGGGGGAAATTAGCTTTAGCAGTCTGTAACTAAAATTATTAGCGCAGATCTAACCTATGTTTACGGAGGTCCCGATTCCAGACACTCTAGTGACAAAGAGGCAGACTACAAATAAGTTCCAAACACGTGTATTTTACTAATAATGTGGCGTAAGCCTGAACTTGCACATACACACAAGAAAGCATACAAGGACTAGGAAATACAGAGTAAGAAATATAGAGACTTTCGCATTAGCAGGTTCCCAACGTTGGTGGGGAATACTCACAATCCTGAAGCGAAGCAGAGACACAACAGCGAGGTGGCCCAATGCCAGCACTGGGACCATAGACGGACAGTGAGGGGTTCTGGATAGGATGGCACGCGCACCATGCGGTCTGGGAGACCGGCTTAAATACCCCAAAACGTACCCTGGTGCTGGTGCTGTA
The DNA here is from genome assembly GCF_028583425.1 of Eublepharis macularius. NCBI lineage: Eukaryota > Metazoa > Chordata > Lepidosauria > Squamata > Eublepharidae > Eublepharis > Eublepharis macularius. The sequence continues at coordinate 75,685,237 of NC_072797.1, forward strand.
CTTGGTGGTTCTCACAGATTAAAACAAAGGTTCTAATGGGTTACTGAATGGCTTGGATGGGCCACTTTGGTAATCTGATTGTGATAAGTGACACCTCAGGAAGAGGGGACAAAAGAGGGAGGGGGACATCCGAGTGGGCTGAAAGGATGTTCCAGTGGACAGGGCTTGCCCTGATGTCATTAGCTCTGGAATGCGGAGGTTTCTTTGAGATGCATTCTCTAAGTGCTTGGGATGGTCGGCACTTAGTTCCTTCTCCGGGGCGGCTCCTCAGATATGCAGAGCGGGGCGAGGTACTCTTGCTGCGGACGTGGTGTGCCCGCTTCGCTGAAATGGCTTCTCAAAGCAGTCTTCTTCCCTGGGTCTTCTGGCTGCCTGGGAACATGGATGCCGGCTGGGCATAGCTGGGGCTGGATAGCAGGCTGCCCGGTAGCGAGGGCAAGCTCGGGGACCGACCCACGGGAGTCTCCAGGCGGGAACTGACCAGGGAGCGCCTAGCCAGGCTCGCTGGAGGTTTCCCCGGCAGGCGCCTGGCTGCTAGCAGCGGCTTGGGCCCATATGAGGCAGGCTTCCATGGAGGCAGGGGGAACAGCATGTAAAACACAGTCCAAAGCAGGGAACAGGCACGGTCTGTGGTAGATGGTAATGCAGGCACGGGGCACACTTGTAACAAAGTCCAAACACACACTGGGAAGTCCAGATACAGGTCTGAGCAGTGCTGCCCAGGAAAAGAGTCCTTTGTGCAGTTAACTAAACATGGAGTCAGGGAACTACGCAGTCTATTGTAGCAGCAGGGTAATTGACAAGCAGGCAGGAAACTGACACGTGTATTTAGAGCACACACGTGCAGGGCAGGCTTTGGTGCAGCAGTAAAACAGCAATGCAGGAAACTTCAACACAGTTCATGGCAGGCCTTAAAGCAGGGGAGGGGGCCTACTTGGCAACAGACATACATAAGAGCAAAAAACAAAGCCCCAAAAAATCATGGAAATTGTAATATGATACAACAGGAAGAGTGGACAGTCCTGTACTTCATCTGCCATTATAATTGAGTCCCTCGTGAGTATGTCACTGCTTGCCCCCCCCAGCCAAATCCGGGGGGGCTCGAGCCCCTCAGCCCCCCCCCTGTAGTTTATACCTATATTGGGAACTAAAACTAGATTGGATATTCTTCTTGTCTACTGACCATCCAGCTCCCCAGTAAGCACTTTTTCTGAGCTGGCAGAGATGCTCTTAGATGTGGAGTTGGCGATACCTAAACTGATCGTTCTGGAGGATTTCAATGTCTGTGCAGAATGTTCCACTTCAGGACCAGCCCAGGAACTTATAGTTTTGCTGACAGCCCTGGGGTTCTCTCAAATAATGACAGGCCCTACAAATGAAAGAGGCCACACTTTGGAGTTAATATTTTGAGTGAAAGTCAAGTTTCAGGGTTGGAGATTTGGCCTGAACCATGATCTGACCATCATCTGCTCAAGGCAAAAGTGAATATGGCTCCAAGGCCCCATGAAAAGGGGGGACCTGTTAAAATGGTTCACCCACAAAGGCTCCTGGATCCTTCTAGATTCCAAATTACCCAAGAGGATTTTAGGGTACCAGACACATACTCTATTGAGGCTGCGGTAAGAGCTTGGAGTATAAAGCTCCTTGAAGCTATTGACAACATTGCATCATGCTGACTTCTCTGACTCCTGGGATGGAAGCTGGCCCCATGGTTTACCATGGAGCTGGATGACCTAAAGAGAGCTAGAAGATGCCTAGAAAGATGCTGGTAGAAAACTTGTGCTTAAACTGATAGCCTATGTTACAGAACCCATTGGAAACCTATGAAGAGGTTATGAGAGCAGCAAAGAAACATTATTTCTCTGCAACCATTGCATCAGCTAGTTCATCATGACCATCTGAACTGTTTAAGGTATCGTGACATCTTCTAACTCCTAAATCTGAACCATTAGAGTTCCAAGAACAGATAATTAGCAGTGAGGCCTTTGCAAAGTTATTTGCTGATAAAATAGCATGAAAACGCTCTAATCTGGATGCCATCTGTAATATATACAAGGTGGAAGAAATGCTTAATACCCTGTCTGGTTCTAGTATGGACCACTTTGAACCAGTTACAATGAGGGATATTATTGACAGGATCCTGGCATCTGAGAAGGCCACTACTTGTACAATGGATCTTTGCCCAACTTGAATCAGCACTGTACTGGTTTGAATCCCACTACTGCCACAAACTCGGTAGCTGGCCTTGGGGAAGCCACTCCTCTCAGCCCCAGCTCCCCAGCTGTATTGCGGGGATAATAATAACACTAATTTGTTCACTGCTCTGGGTAAGGCACTAATCTGTCTAGAAGAGCAGTATATAAGTGCAGTTATTATTGTTAAAATCAAGTAAGAACCCCATAAATGAGCCCTTGAGATCTATTGTAAATCAGTCTAACTCAGAGCACAGTACCCTGGCCACTCAAACAGGCAGTTACCTTCTTGCTAATTAAAAAACCATCGATAGACAAAAAATGATGTGGCCAATTATTGCACAGTCTCTAATCTGCCCTTTCTAGGCAAAGTGATTGAGAGAGCAGTAGCTGGCCAACTCAAGGCATTCTTGAATAAGTCTTGACCCTTTTTAGTCTAAATTCAGGCCAGGCCAGGGGACGGAGACAGTTCTGGTAGCTTTATTGCATGATCTCCATCTGGATGTAGACAAAGGCTATGCTTTGCTATTGCTTCTCCTGGAGTTATCTGCAGCATTTGCCACAGGAGACTATGTCATCTTATTGAGCCATGTAGAGGCAGAAGTGAGAATCAAAGGATGCACTTTGGACTGGTTTAAATCTTTTCTCATCAAACAGACTCAAAGAGTCACTGTTAGAGACCAGCTATCTCCACAGTGGAAATTTTCTTGTGGCATTCCACAGGACACAATCTTATCCCCCATGTTTTTCAGCCTCTATATAAAGGAGCTCATTTGTAGCTATGGAATTGGATGCCATCAATATGCAGATGACACTCAACTCTATGAGCAGAACCACAAGTGACAAAAGGCACAGATTGGACACTTGTCAGCTTCCCTCAAGTTTTGATGGGAAATGTAGGCATCCTAGTCTTGCAGCTTGGCTCTCCAACTGCTGTCCAATGGACTTTTCAACTGTCACTTGTCCAACGTTCCGCCAAGCTGCCTACATTTCCCATCAAAACTTGAGGGAAGCTGACAAGTGTCCAATCTGTGCCTTTTGTCACTTGTGGTTCTGCTCATAATCTATATATCAAATCATCGCAGGATAAAGTAGAAACCTTGGGTCACTGCCTGACAGCTGTGGTCAAATGGCTGAAAGCAAACAAATTGAAACTGAATCCAGATAAGAGGAAAGTGATGCTTGTTAGGAAGGCAGAGATCTTGAAGGACATTGTATTCTCCACTTTCAATGAAGTTTGTCTGACGCTCGCAGACTCACTTAAGAGCCAAGGCATTATACTGGATCCAGTGCTACTGCTAAAAAAGCAAGTTACAGCAGCTGCAAAAATGCTTTCTACAACCTCAGTCTAGCCTCATAGATGGCTACTTACCTTGACACGGCCAATCTGGCCTCCTAGATCCATGCCATGGTAACATCAAGACTTGACTACTGTAATGCATTGGTAACTTGGAGACTCCAGTTGCCACAGAATGGTGCAGCTCAGTTATTATCAGGAGGTAAGAGAAGAATGAATATTACTTCCATTCTGCAGTCACTCCACTGGCTACTTATCATTTACTGGGCCCAATTCAAGATATTGGCTTTCACATAGAAAGCTCTTCATGGCTTTGATCTGGCATATCTATTGGACACATCTTTATGAACAAATATAATTAATCTTACTGGGAGTATTCTCCTCACACTCTTATACTGGGTTCTGAAGCAGTTGCATTAATAAACTTTAAAAAAATTAAGAACATTTAATATTTGGACATATTCTATAATAAGTTGCTTAAACTCAAACGTATTTGGTAACATTAACTATTTCAATAACTACATATACACACTAAGAAAATACAGCATATTCAAATTCTCCACAGAGGCAAAACAGGGACAAAATAGGTGCAGTGATTTACTGGGGTCCAGGTGCCAGAAATAAGGAACTATCTTTGAAAAATAAGGATACTTGGAATATATGTAACGACTAATATGTGAGTCCTTCATTTTGTTTTATTTTGTGCAGGCAAATCTTATCTACTCATTAAGGAAGACACAATAGATTATTTGAAGGTTATGAAATGATAATGAAAAACTCCATTCTTCAACTTAAATGTCATTACCCACTCAAATATCATTTGAACATGCCCTAATGAAACATACAAGCCACCCAAAGTTTGGTATGTCGAGACAGAATTCCAAGCTGTTTCCTAGAGAATCGACAAACAGATGAGTAATAAATGAGATTCTCAGAGGGCAAGCAGCCCATTTATAATGGACTAATGGGGCTCCCTCAATAATTCAGGACCTGCAAATTGAGTATTAAAAGTCTAGAAATTAGAGACGAAAAATATATTAAAAGGCAAGAGGCCAACCCTGAAGTCTATTACTCAGAATGACAAAAAGTACTTTTTGAGGACTCTGCACTAGGAGACATTTTTCCTTGTTAGTGAGTCTGAATCTAGATGCTAATTCATTATGATTAAGTGATTATAAAAAATGTGTTATAATGTAGTTACTTCCAGCTAAAGTGTGTCCCCTTAATTCTGTCCTAATGAAGGAAGTATTTATATGTAATATCTGTCTGCAACTCATACTGAGGAAGAAAATTGTTCCACTATAATCTAATGATTTTTTTTCTTGGTGAAAAGTCATTCCTTTCAAAACAATGATCTAGAACATGAATAGCAAAGGCAGGTAAATCTTTACAAAGCATACCTAAAAGAAAGCCTCTCCAACAGCATTAATGGATTTATTCCTTTCCTTCCACTAGATATGGTACTGAAAAATACTTGGTTTCCACTTCAAAGAAGATGGCATTTTTCCAGAAGTCTGGAAGATTAGTACAATGAGTTGAAGACTTGCAGTTTCCTAAGCTTATGAAAGAGCTAACTTTCCAAGATCAATCAAAATCCACAAACAAAAACATGTAATCATTTTTGTTAGAACCAATCAAAACTAGTGCTCCTGGCATGATGAGAAGAAGAATGGAAACTTCCTAGTTTCCAGCATGCTAGGAGTGAAATCTGGTACTATCTAGCTTCACCTGGTTCCCACTGAAGTTAGCTAAGCATCTCAGAAGCTAAGAAGGGTCAGCCTTGGTTTGCGCCCCCCCCCCAGTTGGAATGAAAGGCAGACTCAATATTTGAGTTCTAAAATGGGCCGCTTTATTACATTACAACAACCAAACATAAACCAAACATGGCAAGGGTCTAACTAGCGGTACAAGTCAGGCCCTGGGGTCACTCCTGGACCTCCGCCCTAACCTGTCTGGGTAAGACACCCGCTGCTGGGAGGGGGAGGGGCCCAAAACCCTGCCCTCAGCACATTCCTTTGCTAACTTGGCCCTTACTATTTCCTCCATGCCCACCAACAAACGTAGGTTGGGTGACATGAAGGCACTTCTGGGTCCCTGAAATGGGATCCGAAAACCAAACTGGAAAACATGCAACAGAAACTGGGTGTCAGCCTGCCTAGGGTAGTCAGCCAACATAACTTCAAGAACCCTCACTTTTATTGGGCAGGGGCCCTTTTCCAGGACCCTGCTGCCCAGCAGGGCTGCCTCCTCTCTTGGCAAATGACTTCTGTCGTTTGCAGGCCGTGAAGGGGTGCAGTCCCCTGCATATTGGGCACTCATGCCCGAACCTGCAGTTCTTCCAACTACACACCCCTATGAGGAAAACTCAAAGGGGGGAAAACAAACGGAAAGAGAACTTAAGATTGAAGCAGTGATTACAACCCAGAAAGACGTTTGAAAAGGTAAAGATCACTATCTCCTGAATTGGGATGGATTGTTAAAAGTAATGAAGTTTTAAAAGGACTTTTTAAACTGCAACAGACTTACTATAAGGAGGGGGAAACCCGGCAAGAAATAGATTCCAAAAAGGACTAAGTAAAAAGAAGTAATTTCAGAAAAGAGACATTTGTTTATCATACCTGTGGTTGAGAATCGATAGCAGGCTGTGGGAAAACTTCTACCATCATGAGAGCTGCAGCGGAGAGTCGGGAAACAGGAAGTATGTAATAGTGATAGAGTCGCCAGAAGGAGACGGCCCCTACTGGAAGACAGGAAGAAGGGCATCACCATTTTTGAACAGGGAAGGGCTTTGGCTTCAGCAAGGGCGGAAGTAGGACATCTTGGATTACAAAAGGGTGCAGAGAAACCATAGAGAAAAGACGCCCGACATTTTGGATTTTTGAAGCGATTTTTGTTCATTTAAAGGACCGGGACTTTTAAATTAATTAAAAGGACTACCAATTTGGACACCACGGAGCTAAGAAAACGTGCAGACTCGTGGGAGCGAGGTAAATCAAGCCCCACGATGTCGAAGAAAGAGTGGCAAGCAGCCATAGAGAACTTGGACAAAAAATTTTGTGAAATGCTAAAGGAGCTTAAAGAAACAAAATTGGAGTTGGTGAAAGAAGTCAAAGATGTCAAAGAGACAGTTAAAAATGAGCTGGCAGAAGTAAAAAAGGGAATGGAGACGATACAAACCGACCTGCAGGCAGCGCAGCAAAAAGTTAACGATGTGGAGAAGGTGATGGACAACCTTACAGAGACGCAGCGAACGGACATGAGAGTAATGAGGGGAAGAATGGCAGTTGCGGAGAGTAAATATATGGAAAAGCAGCTGAGGTTTCGAGGTTTGTTGGAAGTAGAAGGAAAGACAGCACAAGAACAGGTGACAGAAGTGTTAGCTGAATACCTGGAAAAGGAGGAGGAGGAGGTTGTGGCTTTCCTAGATGTGGTGTACCGAATAAATTCCAGATTTGCGACCCAGAGAAAGGTACCAAGGGATGTGATAGTGCAATTTACGACAAGGAATGTAAGGGAAATGATAGTGACTAAGCAATTTCAAGATCCATTGATAGTTGATGGCAAGACAATTATCATCATGAAGGAGTTACCCAGATCGGTGCTCTTGGACCGGAAAAAATACAAAGTGTTAGTCCAGACTTTGAAAGACATGAAAGTAAGATACAGATGGGAATTACCGGAAGGGATATCTTTTGAATTTGGAGGGGTAAGAAAGCGCATCAGATCTGAATTGGAAATGGAAAGGTTCATGATGGACAATGAAAAAGACTTACCAACAACAAGGCTTTGAATATGGAGTGCAAAGTTTTATCGTGGAATGTAAATGGACTTAACTCACCTAATAAGCGAAAAAGTATTTTCCACTGGCTATTAAAACAGAAATGTGATATAGTTTGCTTACAAGAGACTCATATTAGAAATCAGGATGTAAAATACCTTAAAGTAAGTAAATTGGGCATTGAATTTGTAGCGGCCTCAAAAAAGAAAAAAAGGGGAGTGGTACTATATATAAAAGAAGAGCTGCAACCAAAGGTGATAATTAGAGACGGGGAAGCCAGATTTATAGCAGTGGAATGCATTTGGAACTTAAAGAAAGTGTTGGTGATTGGAATATATGCGCCTAATGGAGCTAAAGAGTGCTTTTTTGAGGATTTAAAGAAGCAACTAGATGAACTTTCATATGATCAGATAATACTTGCAGGAGACTTCAATGGAGTTACGAATTTGGAACAAGACAAGAAATCAGCCACTACACAAAAGAAAAGAGGATTATTACCAAAGACTTTTTTTGGATTAATGCAACAGGAAGCGTTGGAAGATGTGTGGAGAACGCAGAATCCCACAATCAGACAGTATACCTTTTTCTCTGCAAGACACTCTACCTTATCGCGTATTGATATGATCTGGGCCTCAAAGGACTTAGTACTTTGGACTAAGGAAGTAGAAATAATGCCTATGGTAGGCTCAGATCATAACCCAATTATGTGGAAATTTGGAAAAAGAACTAAGAGAAAAGGATGGAGAATAAATGAGGATTTGTTGCAAGAGGGAGAAAATATGGAAATGTTGAGAAGGGAGACTAAATTCTTCATACAGTACAACATGAATCAAGAAGTACCAACCAACAAGGTATGGGACACGTACAAGGCAGTAATCAGAGGTGTATTAATGGACTTAAATGGAAGACTCCGAAGGAAAAAAGAGGAGAAGAGACAGGAGATTATGGAAAAAATAAAAGCCAAAGAAATCCAGTTGAAGAAAAGACCAGGGAAAAAGAAAATATATCAGGACATTAAAATCCTTCAGGAGCAGTTGACGGCCATGAATAATAAAGAATTGGAATGGAATCTGAAAAGACTGAATCAAAAGTCATTTGAAGGGGCGAACAAACCTGGGAAATTTTTGGCATGGCAATTGAAGAAAAGAAAGGAGAAAAAGATAATAAATAAAATATGTGATGACAATAAAGTACACCTGGAACAGGTCGCTATTAGCAGAGCCTTTTATAAATTTTACGCTAAATTGTATGATAAGAAAGAAGTGAATAAAGATGCGATAGCCGCATATCTGGAGAAAATGAAGCTGCCAGTAATGTCCGAGGAGTGGAGAGTTAAACTAAACAGTGAAGTAACAGAAGAAGAGATAAGGAAGGCAATACAGTCAACAAACTTGGGAAAAGCGCCAGGGCCTGATGGACTCACAGCTAAGTTTTACAAGGCAATGGCCAATGAACTGGTACCGTTTTTAAAAGAGGTGATCAATGGTGTTATGAGGGACCAAAGGATCCCAGATACCTGGAGTGAAGCAAATATATCATTGATCCCCAAAGAAGGACAGGACTTGACCAATGTTAAAAACTACAGACCTATCTCTTTACTTAATAATGACTACAAGATTTTTGCAAAGATCTTGGCGGAGAGAATAAAGGGGTGGCTAGCCGAAGTTATTGGAGAAGAACAAGTAGGCTTTTTACCAAATAGACAAATCAGAGACAACCTAAGGACAGTCATAAACGCTATAGAATACTATGACAGGCGATGTGATAAGGAGGTTGGTTTCTTTTTTGTAGACGCTGAAAAAGCATTTGACAATTTGAACTGGGACTTTATGTTTGCCACCATGGAACAGCTACAAATGGGGGAAAGGTTCATAAGAGCAGTGAGAGAAATTTATAGAGACCAGAGTGCAGCAATTGTGGTGAATGACGAGCTGACTAAAAAACTGATTATTGGAAAGGGTACAAGACAAGGTTGCCCGCTATCCCCATTGTTGTTTATTTTGGTTCTTGAAATTTTGATGATGCAGATTAGAGAAGATAATGCAATCCGTGGTATAAAGATAAAAGACTTTTCCTATAAGGTCAGAGCGTTTGCAGATGATATAATGTTAATTGTGGAAGATCCAATTGAAAACATGCCTAAGGTAATAGAAAAAATAAAAGAGTTTGGAGACTTGGCAGGTTTCTATGTAAACAAAAAGAAATCAAAGATTTTATGTAAGAATATGATTAAACAAAAGCAACAGTTATTAACGGAAATAACAGACTGTGAGGTAACAAGTAAGGTGAAGTACTTGGGAATTGAATTGACTGCAAAAAATATAGATCTATTTAAGAATAACTATGAGAAATTATGGACTCAAATAGAGCATGATTTGATCAAATGGAGTAGGCTGAACTTGTCATGGTTGGGAAGAATTGCAGTAATCAAGATGAACGTGTTACCAAGAGTTATGTTTCTGTTACAGACGATACCAATCATTAGGGACTCCAAGCAATTTGATAAATGGCAGAGGAAAATATCAGAGTTTGTGTGGGCAGGCAGGAAGCCTCGAGTGAAAATGAAAGTGTTACAGGATGTAAAAGAAAGAGGGGGAATGCAACTGCCCAACTTGAGACTTTATTATGATGCAATCTGTCTGGTATGGTTGAAGGATTGGATCACATTGAAAAATCGCAAACTGCTGGCCTTAGAGGGATACAAAAAATTATTTGGATGGCATGCATACCTATGGTATGATAAAGTAAAAGCAGATTCTATGTTCCTGCATCACTATATTCGGAGAAGCCTCTTCACAATTTGGAAGAAGTACAAAGAATACCTACAAGAAGGAATTCCCTCCTGGGTGGTTCCATATGAAGTAATAGATCCAAGAACGGTCGATAATGAACAACAGTGTTTAACGTATAAGGAGATAACTCAAATAGAATCCTTTAAAATAAGAATAAGAACGCAACAAGAGATGTCTCCAAACTACGACTGGTTTCAATATAGACAAGTTAGAGATCTTTATTACTCAGACTGTGCGAAGGGAGGGATAAGGATGGAAGACTCAGAATTAGAGAAAGTAATTTTACAAGAAGACCAAAAGGAAATTTCTAAGGTCTACAAAGTGTTGTTAAAATGGTATACTGAAGATGAGACAGTCAAAGTGCAAATGGTGAAGTGGGCTATAAACTTTAACAAAGAAATAACAATGGAGGCGTGGGAATACTTGTGGAAACATACATTGAAAATCACGACATGTACCAATATTAAAGAGAATATTTACAAAATGATTTACCGTTGGTATCTGACGCCAAAGAAGATTGCGCTAGGGAACTCGAATATGTCTAATAAATAGGGGTGTGCAAGCCAAAAATTTTCGGCTATAGCCGAAAGTAGAAAGCCGAAAGAAAATTCTCTATCGTTAAAGCTGAAAGCCGAAACAAGAATCTCTTTCGGGATTCGGGATTCGGGATTCTTTCGGCATTATTTCGGCATTCTTTCGGCTTTTTTCTATGGGAAAATGCCTCCGTCTTCCAGGACGCCTGGAGGAGGCATTTTCCCACCGAATAAGCCCAAAATTGGTGGGGACCTTCCTCTAACCCTTCTCTAACAACCACCCAAGTTTCAGACAGATTGGACTTTGGGGGGCCATGTTATGGCCCCCCAAAGCAGGTCTCCCCATCCTCCCATAAAGGAGCATCTTCTTCATTATTTCCTATGGGGAAAAAATGAAGAAGCAGGCTTCCTTTGCCAGGGGTGGCATTTTGCATGCAAAATGCCCCCTTACCCTCAGGGGCCCTTCTCCCACCCCTCCTCCCACCCCCCACCAAGGCTCAGCCTGCTCCCACTTGGGGGGGCCATTTCATGGCCTCCCCAAGTAGGTGCTCTAATCTCTACCACTGACAGCTGGGGGAGGCTTGTGTTGCCAGGGGTGGCATTTTGCATGCAAAATGCCCCCCAACCCTCTGGGGCCCTTCTCCCACCCCTCCTCCCACCCCCCACCAAGGCTCAGCCTGCTCCCACTTGGGGGGGCCATTTCATGGCCTCCCCAAGTAGGTGCTCTAATCTCTACCACTGACAGCTGGGGGAGGCTTGTGTTGCCAGGGGTGGCATTTTGCATGCAAAATGCCCCCCAGCCCTCTGGGGCCCTTCTCCCACCCTTCCTCCCACCCCACACCAAGGCTCAGACTGCTCCCACTTGGGGGGGCCATTTCATGGCCTCCCCAAGTAGGTCCTCTCAGCCCCTAAAGTCCACCCCTTACAGCCCCACACAAACCCAATTCCCCCCCAGCTGCCGCACACAGACCCAAATCCCCACATTAGCCCCTCACAGACCCAAATCCACCCCCACCTGCCCCACACCCATAACCCCAGGAACAGGCTGGCAAAGGCCAGCCCTCTCCCTTTGTTCCCTATGCTGGGAACTTCTAAACTCTCTTTCCCTGGGCAATTCTGCACAGCCCTGGGGTGCCACAATGGTGGGCACACTTCTGAGTGCCAGCTGGTCCCTGTGAAAGAACACCTGAACCACAGACACCCTCCCTCAAATTCCCCCACCACCTACAGAGATAGCTGGCCAGCCAGCCCCATTGTTCCCTATGATGGGAACCAACTGCACAACAAAGAATAAAACAAGAACAACACAAAATAAAGTTTTAAAAAAATTATTTTCTCCCTTCCAAAGTACAAGTAGGCAAAGCATTATGACACATTACACCAGCAGTCCCCCACACAGAAAAATAACACAACTCACTTAACATCAGAGAATCACAAAGCACGATTCCTGTCAAAAACACTTTATTTCTTGAACAGCTTTAGGTTACACAGCAGGGGGGAACACCAAAGGGCTTGGCAGCAGTATCTTACACAAAAATAACACAACTCACTTAACATCAGAGAATCACAAAAGCACAATTCCTGTCAAAAACACTTTATTTCTTGAACAGCTTTAGGCTACACAGCAGGGGGGGGACACCAAAGGGCATGGAAGCAGTATCTTACACAAAAATAACACAACTCACTTCACATTAAAGAATCACCCCAAAAAATTGCTGTCAAAAGCACTTTATTTCTGTAACTGCTTTAGGTTACACAGTAGGAAGGCACCACAGAGCAGGAAAGCAGTGTACTACGCAAAAATAACACAACTCACTTCACATCAGAGAATCACACAAACACAATTGCTGTCAAAAACGGTGAAGTGGGTTGTATTATTTTTTGTAGTACATTGCTATCATGCCCTTTTGTGCCCTCCTACTGTGTAACCTAAAGCTGTTCAAGAAATAAAGTGTTTTTGCCAGGAATTGTGTTTTTGTGATTCTCTGATGTTAAGTGAGTTGTGTTATTTTTGTGTAAGATACTGCTTCCATGCCCTTTGGTGTTCCCCCCCTGCTGTGTAGCCTAAAGCTGTTCAAGAAATAAAGTGTTTTTGCCAGGAATTGTGCTTTTGTGATTCTCTGATGTTAAGTGAGTTGTGTTATTTTTGTGTAAGATACTGCTGCCATGCCCTTTGGTGTTCCCCCCCTGCTGTGTAGCCTAAAGCTGTTCAAGAAATAAAGTGTTTTTGACAGGAATCGTGCTTTGTGATTCTCTGATGTTAAGTGAGTTGTGTTATTTTTCTGTGTGGGGGACTGCTGGTGTTATGTGTCATAATGCTTTGCCTACTTGTACTTTGGAAGGGAGAAAATAATTTTTAAAAAACTTTATTTTGTGTTGTTCTTGTTTTATTCTTTGTTGTGCAGTTGGTTCCCATCATAGGGAACAATGGGGCTGGCTGGCCAGCCATCTCTGTAGGTGGTGGGGGAATTTGAGGGAGGGTGTCTGTGGTTCAGGTGCTCTTTCACAGGGACCAGCTGGCACTCAGAAGTGTGCCCACCATTGTGGCACCCCTGGGCTGTGCAGAATTGCCCAGGGAAAGAGAGTTTAGAAGTTCCCAGCATAGGGAACAAAGGGAGAGGGCTGGCCTTTGCCAGCCTGTTCCTGGGGTTATGTGTGTGGGGCAGGTGGGGGTGGATTTGGGTCTGTGAGGGGCTAATGTGGGGATTTGGGTCTGTGTGTGGCAGCTGGGGGGAATTGGGTTTGTGTGGAGCTGTAAGGGGTGGAATTTAGGGGCTGAGAGGACCTACTTGGGGAGGCCATGAAATGGCCCCCCCCAAGTGGGAGCAGGCTGAGCCTTGGTGGGGGGTGGGAGGAGGGGTGGGAGAAGGGCCCCAGAGGGCTGGGGGGCATTTTGCATGCAAAATGCCACCCCTGGCAACACAAGCCTCCCCCAGCTGTCAGTGGTAGAGATTAGAGCACCTACTTGGGGAGGCCATGAAATGGCCCCCCCAAGTGGGAGCAGGCTGAGCCTTGGTGGGGGGTGGGAGGAGGGGTGGGAGAAGGGCCCCTGAGGGTAAGGGGGCATTTTGCATGCAAAATGCCACCCCTGGCAAAGGAAGCCTGCTTCTTCATTTTTTCCCCATAGGAAATAATGAAGAAGATGCTCCTTTATGGGAGGATGGGGGGACCTGCTTTGGGGGGCCATAACATGGCCCCCCAAAGTCCAATCTGTCTGAAACTTGGGTGGTTGTTAGAGAAGGGTTAGAGGAAGGTCCCCACCAATTTTGGGCTTATTCGGTGGGAAGATGCCTCCCCCAGACGTCCGGGAAGACGGAGGCATTTTCCCATTGAAAAGCCGAATGAAAGACGAAAGAATCCCGAAACGTTTCGGCTTTTTTCTTTCGGCTACCCGAAACGTTTCGGGATTCCCCGAAACGTTTCGGCATTCCCTGAAAGAAGCCGAAACACTTTTGTTTCGGCATTCTTTCGGCATTCTGAATGCCGAAACGCACATCCCTACTAATAAATGCTGGAAATGTAAAAAACATGAGGGATCAATGTATCATATGTGGTGGACTTGCGAGGTAGCTAGGCAGTACTGGGGGGAAATAATAAGAGTAATGAGTGAGATTTTACAATTTCAAGTTAACAAGAACCCAGAACTCCTGCTACTGAACTTGGGAATGGAAGACATCCCAGCACAACATAGGACATTGATATTCTATATGACGGCAGCAGCCAGACTTTTGTATGCGCAGAAGTGGAAAGTACAAGAAGTGCCAACTACTGAGGACTGGATTTACAAATTGCTGTACATGGCGGAGATGGACAAAATGACAAGAAAACTGAGAGACCTTGATCCAGGGCAGTTTAACACGGACTGGGGAAAGCTGAAACAATATTTGGTGAAAAAATGGGAGGTGGGAGGAGAACTGTGGCAGTTTGAAAATTATTGAGGTACACAGGAGGAGAGAAGTGACTATACCGAGGGGGTGGAGAGTTAATGGAAAAATTCTAAGCAACTTTATATGATTTTTAAGTATTATATTAAGTAGCAATAGTGTTGATACTATGAGAATTAATGGGATAGAAATTAACTAATCTATATTTTTTGGAAAGATAACCGTATAACATAGAGTGAATATATACATACATACGTAAATTCAAAGATAGGTCTAATTGTTAGACTTATGGTATATGTATAGATAAAGAACAACATATAGAACAGAAGCCTAAGCAAATGACAATAAGTGTGTATAATAAGTATGTGTATAGAAGTATTGGAATTGATGTATAAAGGGGGGCAAATTGTTTGTCCCATATTGAAGAGAATAGAAGGAGTAAGATAAAACACAGGTTATCAAAATGAATATTATTAGTAGTTTTAATGAAGAAGATAGATTAAGAGGATTTTATTTATATGACAATTTATATGACAATTTATATGTGAAAGGAAGTGGAAATAGTGCTTAGAAGAATCTGAAAGTATATTATAATAAACAAATAAAATAAATATGGAGTAGAGCGAAAGTGGATAGGGGGTTGGAAAACTGTTGGAAGTCAATAAAAAGGGGGGAGAAAGGGAGGGGGTTAGAATTAGAAAAAATTAAAGAATGTGATTATAATTGTTATTATATGTTTCTAATCCAATAAAAATTCTTTTAAAAAAAAGGAAAACTCAAAGCAAAGCAGCCAGGGCTGAACCGACTGCCCCGCGAGGGCGCGGGAGCTGGGAGCTGATGCAGAGGATAGCTGCACGATGTGCCCACTATCAGATTGGTCACCAGGATTGGGCTTCAGTGGGAACATTAACTGCAACTATAGATGCTGGTGCACTTGGTCCCATGGCAGAGAAGGATTGAGGGCAGCACGCATCCTAAATTACTCATTGGACTGCAGTCATGCTGCACCGGCAAAGTCTGTATATCCTCTGTATATGATATCCATATACTGGAATAGGGGGGCCGCCCTCCAAGGTTGGGCACGAGCAGTGACCCCTGCATAAATCAGAAATCGTGGTAGCCAATTGGCCCAGGACCTGTCAATCTTGTGGTGCTTAAGATGCTCCTTGTCCTTCTCATCCAAGTCCTCCTTATCTTTCTTCTCTAGTTCCCTGAAGAGAAGGGTAAAGTCATCCACGTACTCACCTCACAATTTTTTTCCCCTTGTAGCAGGGGTAAAGTGATCACCTAAGGGCATAGCCATATCGCCAAATGGCAGTGCCCGAAAGGGCACAGCACCATAATTAGCCCAGGGAACCCCATAATAGGAACCCCAAGGCACCACCATCCCCATCCTGGTTTGTGCCTGTGCACTGGAGGGTAGCCAATTAGCCAGCCCCGACATCTGCATAGGAAAGGTTGGCTGATCCCATTGGGACCATCCGCCAGATCTACTACTGGCCTGAGCAGCTCCCAATGTTCCTGCCTGCATGTAGGTAGATTGAGGTTTGCTGGGGGACATGGGGGCAGCGGCCTGACCCCAGTGGCCCCAAGGCCATGCATAGCCTAGCTGAGGCCAAGAGGAATTACCATCTGCTGCTAGTGGTTGCACTGCCAATGCCAACTGCCCTGTATCAGCTGTCCAGTTGCCATCAACCGCCAATGGTCCTGCATCCTCAGAAACATCCTCCACGGCATGTCCACTGGATGCAGCCCCTTCAGATGCCCCTGTTGACACTCCAAGGCCTGACGTACATTCCAAAGCAGCCAAATGAGATAGAATATCTGTTAGAGAAGCAGCCCTAATACGCCTTTTGGCCTTTGTACCCACTGTGGGGGCAAGCACTCCATGCACTTGCTGCAGCGCAGCTAACCTATGTAAGATTTCCTGCCTAGAGGGACCCCCATCCTCCTCATCAGAGGAGGACAAGGCCACCATGGGCCTCTTGGTCGGGCGCTTCGCTGGCTGCTTGCCCTTAGATGTACCCACTCCTTTTTTGGGAGGCATAATTAGCCCTAAAATGAGCTAAGGTCACAGAATAAGGAGGGCTAATCCCCCCAAGTAGGTGACAAAATGCAGCTTGTCTGAAAGATGGCAAGCGAAGTGACCCCTCACAGTGCCACAAAATGGTCTCTGCCCCAAATGCTCCTAAGATGGCCATCAGCCACCTGTTAGGCCACCCGCTCCACAAAAATGGCCACCAAGGCCGAGCCTTACAAAGGCCTGCAGCCAACTGCCTTTGGTACCAATTACTAGGCTTTCCTGAATGCCCCGTAGATGACTGAATCCAGCCAAGACCTGCAACAGCCCAACAAACGCCACCCCACACAACACTACCGAAGAGGGGGGCAAAAGGGGGGCACCTGACTAGCCTCCACTGAAAGGCCCACTGCCCCAGGCAAAAAAAAGGAGGGGGCTCAGGAGCTGGGCAACATGGCCACAGATCACACCTAAGTGGCTGTTGCCACTGGCTGGGAGGGCCAGATAATAATTGGATAGGAGACCTGCAATGAAGACCAAGGTTGCAGAGGCAGGCAATGCAAACTGTCTCTGTTAGTATCTTGCCATGAAAACCCCACCAGGAGTCGCCATAAGTCAGCTATAACTTGAGGGCACTCTCCACCACCACTATGAGGGTGTGTATCCTCCCACTTTTGCTTTTAATATCCAGTCTGATGAGAAGTTCTGGAGAACTTGAAAGCTTACACACTGGAGGTGTCATTTTGGCTGATCTTAAAAGGGTATAATGTGGTTTTTAAAAAATTTTGGTTTGGACCAGTGTGGCTGCCAACAACTAGGACCAATCAAAGAACTGAAATCTGAAGAGAGGGTAGTATTCTGTGTTGCAAAATAGAGACTGGTGCACAATGATCTTTCTGGCATGGAAAAGCAGGATAAATTTGCTCATTCATTTCTTCTTTGCCCATTTCTAACTTCAAAAATCATCATGAATTTGTAACGGATTTATTCATAATTAGTTTACCAAATTCTCAGAGAAAGTTCTGTTTTTCCACAAGCCAGAGTTGTAATGTTGGAACAAGTGAAAAGAGGTCTCAAATTATGGATTTATACTCTCCAATGACTGAAAGAGGATAGATTTTTATTAATGTCTGATACATTTTGTAGATGCAATGTTCAGACTGGGTCAAATATGAGGTTTGGTTCTGCATATCATATATGATTGTTGCATGAATTACACATCCATTCCAATTATGTGTTTCATAACAGTCAACAGTTTCATTGGGAATAAGGAGTTCAAAAAAACCATTAGCATGAATGTGCCAGCATCATCTCAGGGTGCCTGGTTGGCTGAACACAGCTCACGCATCTGCAAAGGTTAGTTTCCAAATCTAAGCTGAAGAAGATATTTTGGACATCAGCCAGATCAGATTATTATGCACTTTAGTATGTACTTTAGTAGCATTGCTACAGAAATTTGCACTTTATCCATGGTTAATATTCACATAAGTGTTGCTCATGTGTGAAAGCGACAGTCAGCCATTACTAAGAGGCTATAAAATTGGGGTAAGGTGCTGCTGAATACCCAATTAGTGTAGTTCATTGACAAAATCTGCAGAACAAAAGGGCCTTTAGAGCCAGGATAACTCTTTCTTGGCTTACTTACTCAGGAAGACTGAGAGCTTATATGTAGGCAAGAAATGATAGTTCACATACATCCTTTCAGCAAGAACTTAAGCAAGAAGAAAACAAACTGTTTTTGTTCTATAAAGGCAAAACAAGAAATCTAAGTGAAGTACGATAAGTGTCATATGACAAGAAATGTTAGACTTTAAGTACCACATGACTGTTATTTTTGTCACAGTAGCCAAACAGTAATCATTGGTGAAAAAGCAGTGGTCTTTACTATAAGAATGTACATTATTTGTTTAGAACATTCCTATGCCACCTCTCTAGGGACTTGCCTGATTATATTCTATGTATGACGTCTTAACTCAAGTAAAACAGTTACCCATAAAGATACTGTGACATATTTCAATTTAAATGTATGCCCTTATACAAAGAGTCATCTTCACAGAGAAAAACTGAACAAGGCTTTCCATATCAGCCAGCTCTGTGTTCAACTAATGGCACAAGTGTTAAACCCAGAGGATGGGATGTGACATTATCTCTAAACATTTATCAGGCAAAGGCAGCTGCAGTTCACGAGAACAGCTGAAAAGCGGCTTATCAGATTGCTGGCTTGTTCTCTCATGTACTATCTTATCTCAATATAGAACTCCGATTGACCCTCTTAGAAAATGAGTTAAGTTCCAAGGACCCTCGCATATAATTCCTGAAAGGATGGTTGCTTCACTGGGATGGTCCCAGTAAGAGGCAAGCAACAATGGCAATTGATACATGTGCACACCACCTCCCATTAGAATTGAGCATAAGATCCAGTTTCCCGTTTTCTGGGCCTGAGACCTTCCAGATTCAAATCATGTCCTCTTCCAGCCATAGTGTAGAAACAAGATGTGATGACACTGGTTGAGTGTCAGGTTCTGCAGTCTAGCTCTCTTCAATCAGCCCAATGCCCTGGACAACAGGCTCCTTACCTGCTCTTTTTAAGGCATCAGTTGTGGAAAGGCAAGGGGGTTTAAGATTCACCTCTATCCTCCTTTCCACCAGGTGGCTCCTCCAATGCCTGGAGCACCCTCAGCACCTTTTCCCTGACTTTTAAAGGCTAAAGAGCAGGCAGCTCTACTCACACAACTTCCTGGCTCTCTAGAGTTGCCAGCTCCCCTCTGGTAACTATAAAAAGATTGGGAGTGGGAGCTGGGAATTTACTGAGGGGTGTGACCCAGAAGCAATGTCATCACAGCAGGGTGACAATTGCCCCACCTTTGGCTGCCCCAGTTCTGCCTGCCAATCAGCAAAGGATCAGTGGGGAAAGGCCTAAATTGCTGGGAAATTGGTACAGAGACTTATGGTGGGTAACTGCAACAGGGCAGCAGCAACAGCTGGGAATGCCATAGTGGCACTGGGGCACTGCTCTGGCACAACTCTTGCTTATGCTGCTTATCAGAGATATGCTAGTCAGCTGCCAAAGCACTCCCCCCTCCCCCTGGATTGCACTGTTAATCGACCGGAATTATAGACATGCCAAATAATAGGTTATGAACAGTAATTTATTTTCTATTCTGGTATATTTTTCATGGAAATTATTCATTTCAAGGAGTGTAATATATACAAAATTTAGATTGGATATAAGCACAGTTAATGCGCTATGATCAGCTGTAATGTTTTAGTATAAAAGAAATGCCCAGATTTTTGGGAAGCTTAAAATCATTACTTTAGATTTTGATTGTTTCATATATGTATAGCAGTTCAATTGCATCAAATTAGCAATTAAAAGGTCTGCTTTTCAGTGTCAGAATGATTGTAGAAATTGTTTATTTTGGCAATAAATAAAGCTTGAAGAGCCAAATTGGCTCCGATGTGCATTTTATTAACTCTAACAGTAATGTTTACTACAGTTAATTTCTAAAATACATTATTCAGCTGTTATCATACATTGTAACATCAACATCTGCTTCAAACAGCATTCAGCCATCCGGACTGAAGTATGTTGTTCTGAAATCACTAGGATTTACATGTGAATTTAATCTCACTGATTTTTTATGGATTTTAATGTATTTAATTGTCTCTAGATTGTTCCTGGAAAGAGGCTAATTTATGAAATACAGTATGATTATTATGATGCAAATGGAAGTAATAAATGACTTCTACTATTATGTCTAATGTCATGAACTGGCTAGCATTGTCAACCAGGATGAAAAAGCTGTTTTATCATGTAATAATATTTTGTATTGCTGAAGGTACATTACTTATGGGAGACTTGCCCCCACCTACTTTGAAATTAACTTGAATAGATCACTTTTAGGTAGAGCCCATCCCAAGGCTTAAGCCCTCCCAGTTTCCTAGTAATGTCCTAAAAGCACTATGGAGCCTAGAGGTCTTCTAGCCACCAATTCTACCATAAGAGCATCCTGCTGCCCCCGCCACTGCCTCCCTCTTTTCCAATGCTTATCTAGTGGTAGTGAGGGGGATTTCCATTTGGAGTCAACTAAAATATCAAAAAATAATGAGCAGGCTTTCATTCTCCAGAACTCTTTTTGCTGAATGTTCAGTATAAACAACAAAAGTTCTATCAAGGCATGGTGTAAAAGTCCAAACACTGCAGTTTGTAGTCTTAAAATTGGGTGTAGGGTGAATTGCAGTGGTAAATGGATTAGATGGTGTAGGGTGAAAAACAAGTCTTCAAGTTGCACCAAAAACTATTGGCACAAGAAAGGGGGGGGTGGCATTTTCCTTTTGTGACTATGAAAGGCTATAGTTAGTCAAGGCACAGGATGGGGCAAGCAGGGGGAGCTGAGCCAACCCCCAGTATCTGTCTCTGTGTATTTGTAATTATGGTGCACTGGGGGCAGCCAAAAAAGGCACAGGCAAGCAAAGGCAATCTAGAGAAACTAAAGTGTACATTTCTGACTATTGAATGCCCCTGATCAGGGCCCTCAATCTGACTTTGGGCCATGGAAATTTTGCCTTCACAGCCCCTCTTTCTTGGTGGCCCTCCAATTACAAGGCACAATCAAAGAACATCTCTAATCTCTTACATGGTCAAACACGTATAACTTTACTCAGCCTGGGAGATCAGCATACTTACCCCTCCTCTCAGTTCAGAGTTCTGAACCAACAGGATCACTGTGTGCTTTGTATTCCATTTCAGCGGCTTGATCTCAGTTACTTGACCATAACTTCTAGACACTGAACTAAGACAGAGATCACAAAAGTCTGTAATAAAGGCACATCCATGTTTAGTCACTACACAAGTATGGCGTGATACACATTGTTTTTTATTCCTCCCCCTCCCCCAACATAAAACCTATGCCACTGGTTCCTTGCACTGTGCCTACTTTGGTTATCTTTTTTATTTTTTGCCTTTCTTTTCTTTTCAAATACCAGATAATATGCTGTTTAAAAACATAAGAGAACTGTTGGCCACCGTATGCAACATCTCTAATAAGCTAGATTTTTATTATTCAGGTATCTGTATATTATGTTAGTTTCAGAATTCATACATGACATATATTCAAATGTTTTTCCTGTTCCTTTTGATGATTAAAATTCATGAATGAAAACATTTAAACTGCACCTTCGCTGTGCCTTTATTTAGCACATATGTCCTTATTCCATATAGTTGCTTTCTGCTTTCAGCTGCTTGAAAAAACTTTTGGTAAGAGGTAACAGTGAAGATTTCTATAATAAAAAAGGTAATTTGGATTCTTGCAAAATAGGCTTTCCATGTCAGTTGTACTCTTCCTTGTTCAAATCAGCAGTTAGAAGGATGTGACTTGCCTACACTTCTTCACTTTAAAGATCCTCCTGAGTAAAGCAAAAACATTTATTGGTGCCAATAAATCTAAAACAGATAAAAAAAGAATAAAAATGGATGTATAAATTGAGCAAAGTCAGCAAACTCATATTTAACAGATTTTTAAATAAAGGGAAATCTAGACAATGTTGAGAAGTAAGTTTGCATTATGTTATTTGGACAGACTTATTGCCACATGGACAAGAGCAGCTTCATCTTCCTTCTGCTTCAGCCATCCAGAAATCCTTTAAATGGCACTCCTGAGGGTTGTAGAACCCTGGGAAAGATATGGGATGAATTATGGGGTGTCAGCAGCAGTGAGAAGGAGAAACAGCAGAAACACTTCTGCTCTTGAATGATCAGATGTTCTCCTCCACTTACACCAGGAATGAAAATTGCATCGAATCCATATGCTTACACTATATATTTCAACTGTGTGGTTTATTTATTGTACTCGTTACAATAGAAAAGTCTGTTCCCCCCTCTGATATTTGTATGAGTTGATTTAGTCTCACAGAACAGAGTTCATGCTGGGTTCAGTTTGTTTGTTAGAACTGTAGACTGCATGAGTTCTCTTGTCTTGAAACCAGTTGCTTGCTACCATCCCTATATCTTCTTGCTAAAAAACAAATACTACTTTGAACACATCTGTCTCTGCTGTGTGAAACTAGCAGCAGGAACTTGAGTGAATACCATATTCCTGGGCCATTTTCACACGCATTCCGGGAGATCACGCAAACTCACAGCATGAAGCGTCTTCCTAGCACGATCTCCTGGCACGATCCCCTTTAATGGCCCGATGATATCAGGAAAAGGACCGTTAAATGGGATAGTGCTGAGAAATTGCGCTAGGAAGACACTTTTATGGTGTGAGTTTTGTGCGATCTTCCGGGCGCCTGGCCATGTGAAAATGGCCCTGGTGTGCAAGCAAAAGAGTAAATCATCACAGGACTCCTGCTGAAGCCACCAAGTTTACAGAATCCTATAATGGAAGCCGCCTCCCCACTGCCACCTTCGAAGGCTACCCTGAGTCTCCTTAGCCCATCTTGTCATTGTCACCAGCCTCCTCTCCCAAATTCCCCTCTCTCAAATCCCTGCCTTCCCAGCTTCTGGGGGGTGTTGTTGCCAAGTAGGCCCCCTCCCCTGCTTTGAAGCCTGCTATGAACTGTGCTAAAGTTTCCTGCGTTGCTGTTTCACTGCTGCACCAAAGACTGCTTTGCACGTGTGTGCTCTGATACACGTGTCAGTTTCCTGCCTGCGTGTCAATTACCTTGCGGCTGCAATAGACTGTGTAGTTTACTGACTCCATGTTTGGTTAACTGCACAAAAGGACTCTCTTTCTGGGCAGCCCTGCCCTGACCTGTGTCTGGACTTCCCAGTGTGCGTTTGGACTGTGTTACAAGTGTGCCCCGTGCCTGCACTGCCATCTACCACGGACCGTGCCTGTTCCCTGCTTTGGACTGTGTTTTAGAGTGTTGTTCCCGCTGCCTCCATGGAAGCCTGCCTCATATGGGCCCAAGCCGCTGCTAGCAGCCGGGCGCCTGCCGGGGAAACCTCCAGCGAGCCTGGCTAGGCGCTCCCTGGTCAGTTCCCGCCTGGAGCCTCCCGCGGGCCGGTCGCCGAGCTTGCCCTCGCTACCGGGCAGCCTGCTATCCAGCCCCAGCTATGCCCAGCCGGCATCCATGTTCTCAGGCACCCAGAAGACCCAGAGGGAGAAGACTGCTTTGAGAAGCCATTTCGGCGAAGCGGGCACACCACGTCCGCAGCGAGAGCCCCTCGCCCCGCTCTGCATATCTTAGGAGCCGCCCCGGAGAAGGAACTAAGTGCCGACCATCCCAAGCACTTAGAGAATGCATCTCAAAGGAACCTCCGCATTCCAGAAGCTGATGACATCAGGACAAGCCCTGTCCGCTGGAACATCCTTTCAGCCCACTTGGATTTCCCCCTCCCTCTTTTGTCCCCTCTTCCTGAGGTGTCACTTATCACAATCTGATTACCAAAGTGGCCCATCCAAGCCATTCAGTAGCCCATTAGACCCTTTGTTTTAATCTGTGAGAACCACCAAGTACAGCATCAGCCCCAGGGTACGTTTTGGGGTATTTAAGCTGGTCTCTCAGACCACTCGGTGCTTAGGCCATTCCTATCCAGACCCCCCCCCTTGCTGCCCGTGGCTTAGGCCATTCCTATCCAGACCCCCCCCTTGCTGCCCGTGGCTCAGGCCATTCCTATCCAGACTTCCTTGCTGTCCGTCTGTGGTCCCAGTGCTGGCATTGGGCCACCCTCGCTGTTGTGTCTCTGCTTCGCTCCAGGATAAGTGAGTATTCCCCCTATCATCGTTGGGAACCAGCTAATGCGAACGTCTCTGTATTTCATACTCTATGTTTCTTAGACCTTGTATGTTCTTTGTATGATTGTGCAAGCTAGGCTTACGCTACACTCAATACACGTGTTTGGACCTTACTCCTTGTCTGCCTCTTTTTCACTAGAGTGTCTGGGATCGGGACCTCCGTAAACATAGGTTATGATCCTCGCTTAATATTACTAGTTACAGACTGCTGCAGCTAATTCCCCATTATAATAAAGAGCAGTTCTGGTAACAGTTTACTGGTGGAGAATGCGGGCATAACCCAGTTCGTGTGAATACACGTGAGTCGACACGCGTGTCTTCAGCGAACTGACTTAGAGGAAAATTTTCCAGACCTCAGTGTAAAGAGCGCAATTTAGCTCAGGGAATTAAAAGTGTGAGTGTGTGTGGCTCTAGCGAGCATTTCTATCTTGTGGGTTGGCTTTTCCCCATTTCCTCCTTCAGCCAGCTTTGGACTACTTGCCTTTTGTGGTGCACCGCGAGGCCCTCCAGCCGTTATAACCGGTGTACTGTGGGTGAGGACCTCTGAACTGGTGAAGTTCCTGGCCACTTTCCGGGCCGCCTAAACGCGTCTATGTGGGTGGGATCCCAGAAGTAGGCTCTAGATATATACGCATATATATATACATCCTGAAGCAGCACATATAAAATTCTCTTCTGCCCTCCCCCGTCTCTCCTAAGTCCGTCCAAACCCCCGTTCCTGCCAGCACTTAGGCTTCAATCCCCGCTCCGGAGGAAACGTGAAGGGATCGATAGTCCGTTCGTTCAGTCAGTTTAGCTTTGGGAATCTGAAGCCAGGTTCCTGAAGCCCCGCGGCAGCCGGCCGCACCGTGCTTGAGAGTTTTAAGGTAGACTCTTGGGCACCTTTCCGCTTGAGAGTTTTAAGGTAGACTCTTGGGCACCTTTCCGCTTGCGAGTTTTAAGGAAGACTCGTGGGCGCACCTCGCTTGAGAGTTAGTAGGACTCTTGAGCGCTTTTCCGCTTGGGAGTACAGTAAATTTACTCCTGAGCACTTTTGCTTGGGGACTTGCAGAGGCAGTCCTTGAGCGCTTTCAGTCTTTTGGTCGAGGCTTGGAGACAGTTTAACCGTTTGTCTCTGAGCACGAGGCCTGGGGACACTTTGAGTTTAGTTCTTGGGCAGAGAGCTTGAGGGCAGTTGTAGCTTCTGAGCAGAGGCTTGGGAGC
Organism: Eublepharis macularius; assembly: GCF_028583425.1. Taxonomy (NCBI): domain Eukaryota; kingdom Metazoa; phylum Chordata; class Lepidosauria; order Squamata; family Eublepharidae; genus Eublepharis; species Eublepharis macularius. The sequence goes on from NC_072797.1 coordinate 75,710,678, forward strand.
ATTTCTGGTTGCCTGAGCAGAGGCTTAGGAGACCCCTTAGTTGCAGTTTCCGGGCAGAGGCTTGGGAACACTTTTTGGTTTTCTGAGCGCATAGGCTTGGGAGACCCCTGAGCTTTGGTTTTCCGAGTAGAGGCTTGGGAGACCCCTGAGCTTTGGCTTCTGAGCAGAGGCTTGGAAGCACTGAGCGTTTTTGGTTCTTGGGCTTAGAGAGCTTGAGAGCACCCTCTGAGCCAGTAAACTTTTCCTGGTCCCGTGGCTTGTAGGCAAGCTTGAAACGGGAATAGGAATTTTCCCTTCTCCCCCGGTGGAGAAGAACCGAGTGTAGGACCCTTAAAATACCCTGTAAACCTGAAAGTAGGACCCTAAAACCCCCTGGTAAAAACCCTTGAGGACCTGAGGGAAGGATAAACCTCCCAAAAGGGACATAGAGAGGAAGAAGTTGTTAAAACCCTTGAGCAGCTTTAATCGCCCCACCCCTGGTGCCGCTGATCTACTCTTTAACCTCCCCCGGGATCAGCCTTAAACGAAAGTAAAATGTACCGGGCAAACCCCACCGTGCCCCGCCTGGAGAAGTGGCTAGTTAAGAAGGGAGATTGCCCTTGGGAAGCCGGTTCCTTCAAGGGACCCGACCCACTCCAGATAGTCAGAAGCGCCTTCCAAGATTTTTGCGAGAAAGAGAAACCCAAGTCGAGCAAGAAGGACAGATACGGAGTTTGGGCACTTTTCACCGCCCTACAGGACAGCGTGTCCCTGATAAATAAATTACATATAGCGCAGGAAGATAGTGAGCAGGAAATAGAGAGGCTCAGAATAGCCCAGGACAAAGAGAGGAAGGAGCTAGAGGAGAAGGCAGCGCGAGAACAGGACGCCCTGCACCTAGAAATCCAGAGTCTCAGGGCCAAACTAGTCGAACAGGAAAGAGACCATGAGGAGAAAGCAGTTGAGTGGCGCGCCGAACGCGTCAATTTCATATTAGAGAAGCAAGGACTAACTACCGCCCTCCAGGACGCCCAGCACAAGGCTGAAGTAGCCACCGCTCGTGCCGATATGGCTGAGCACGCAGTAATTGAAGGTCAGGAGAAAATTGCGAAGTTAACCCATGCTGCCCAGTTCATGGCAGAGCACAATCACTCCAAGGTAGCTTCTGCAGACCACTCCGCTTGTAAGAGAGAGCTAGAGGCCCTAAAGCGACACTTGGGGATGCAACAGGCCGTAATTTCCGCTGTGCACCCCTCAGCCCTCTTGGCCCTCCCAGAAGATAGTAAGGATAGCTGGGCATCTCAATTGCCCCAACCCGAGGAAGCCCCACAGCCCCTCCATCCAATAGCTACTAAGGAAATTGTATCCATGGACGAGGATGGCAGGAAAACAGACCGGGTCGTTAAGGAAACCCGCAATTGGAGGCCCGATGAGCTCCAAGCCATAGCAGATCGCATGGGACCCCTAAACCGAGACACGGCCATCCAGTGGTTCACCCATGTGACCACCTCCCAGCCCTCCGCTAGTGGTTCCGATGTGGCCCAGCTGGCCCGCCAATGCGCCGCCCCTGAGATAGTTTCGGCCCTGAATGCCTATATCTCTAACCGAAGGTTAGCCACCCGCAGTCAGTACGGAGCAATTAAAGAGATCTGTGCATTCCTGTGGCCCACCAAAAGCTTGAAAGCCCTGTACATTGCGGAGTCCCAGAAACCTGGAGAGGACCCAGAGGCATATTTAGCCAGAAAGCAGCTTCTTGCTGAGCTAGCAGATGAAGTAGATTTAGATGCAAGCGATGTACCCGACTTTGACGAATTAGAATTCAGGAGAGCAGTCTTAGATGGACTCAATAGTACCACCCGCCTAGCACTAGCAGGAGTGGAGCCCGGGAGCATCTCATGGGGAGACCTGGAAGCTCGCATCAGAAGCATTGCTGGCCTGTTGCGAGAGACCGGCGCCATCCGCCATGTGAAGTCCCCAGCCTCTCGTAGGAAGGAAAGCGAGCCGATTAGCGCGGTTACCTATGCCAATCATGGCCCTCACTCTCAGTACCGACCACAGGGACGCAGCCCGTATCCGGAGGCAAGGGGAGGAATCCTAAGGGGAAGGAGCAGTAGCTTTAACCGGGGAAGAGGACCGAGGGACTACCGCCCGGGAGTTTCCTTTGCGCCTACCCCGAGTTACAGTTCCTCCTCCCAGCAAGGACCCCACGAGCCCCGACTGCAGGATGCACCCATAGCCCCTTCTCACTCGCGAGCATCGCACCCGTACCACCATCAGGTCTACCCGCCTCCAGATCAGTCTAATGCTTGGGGAGCACCGCAGGGCGACCACGAGGGCTACCGGGACCGAGGCAGCACGCCCCAGTCCAGGGACTCCCTCCGTTGGGAACTTTGGATGCGCCTCAAAAACATTGGAGCGAACATGGAGCTCTTCGACGGAAAGCCCACGTCCGTTCTAATGAAGGCGATCATGGAGTGGGAAGACCAGCAGCAGCCCCCAGTACCTCCGTCGGCGCCCCCTTTGCCGCCAGACCCTCCCTTCTCGAGTCCCCCGATATCTGCGGTTCGAGAGCGCCCGAGCCCCAACAACCCCTTTAGAGGAAGCGCCGCTTCCACCGACCAGAGTGCAGGATCAGAATAGGGTTGCCCCGAGTCCCAGTCTCCCTCCGTGGGCATAGTTGCCAAACTAAAGCCGGACACATGGGGGAGACCGACAGTGAAGGCAGGGATCGGGACTCCCGGGGAAAAGAAGAAGCCTGCCACCCTCCTCATAGATACCGGAGCTTCACTTAACATACTCCGGCCCACCTTAGTCACAAAGGGAACTCAGACCCCCACAACCATGCAGCTCGCCGGTTTCGGAGGCGGCATGCAGGAATCCCCGGTCTGGCAGGATATCCCCCTCTCCGTTGGGAGCCTGGCCACCCGGATTTCGGCATGCGCAAACCGGGGAGAAGACGATGGACTTTTGGGCATGCCATTTTTCCGTGCCGAGGGACTGACCATTGACCTAGCGAACGGGCTCCTGTGGCGCATCCCGGGAGGCCCCGACTTTGTTAATGCAGTCCATCGATGCGCAGCCCTCAAGGCCCCCCTTCCTCTCGCCCCCGTCACCGGAGACCCCTGGGTTCAGGACTTTCCCGAAGTGTGGGTGACAGACAAGGCCGAGTGTGGGATAGTGAAGGGCGCCTGCGTCCTGATTGAAGGAAAGGACCCCCCTCCCCAAAGACAGTACAAGTACCCAGCAGAAGCTGAGGCAGGGATAGCCAAGACTATAGAAGGACTCCTTGAGTGGGACGTCATACTCCCGATGCAGTCCATCTGCAACGCCCCATTGTGGCCAGTTCTGAAAGCAGATGGAGTGACCTGGAGAATGACGGTCGACTTCCGTGCCCTGAATGCCACCACCCCTCCAGTTGCCCCGGTTGTGGCCAAGTATAATGAGATCCTAACGGCCATTGCCGCTGGGTCACGGTTCTACTCGGTCATAGACCTGGCCAATGCTTTCCACTCCATCCGGTTGCATGAGTCTTGCTGGTACAAGTTCGCGTTCACTTTCCGCGGCCAGCAATACGCATTCAAGCGGACCCCCCAGGGATTCCACTCCAGCCCCAGTATTTGTCATGCCCATGTAGTCCAGATGTGGGAACGCCTCCAACCCTCCTCGAGGCCCCACGTACTGAGCTACGTGGATGACATTTTAGTCCACGCCCCCACGGAAGAATTAGCCCGCCAAATCACCAGGGAAGTCCTGGAACTCCTCCGCGAGACTGGGTTCAAGGCAAGCAGGGAAAAGGCCCAATTGGTTCAGACCAGCGTCAAGTACCTGGGTCTGACCCTGGGACCCGAGGGTCGCACCCCGGACGCCCAACGAATGGAGGTCATTTCCAAGCTGCCTGCACCCACCGATGTCCCCTCCCTCAGAGCCCTTCTAGGAACTTTCAACTTTTCCCGAGACTTCATCGAGTCCTTTGCAGACAAAGCTCGCCCCCTTTATGCTCTCCTCAAGAAGAACACCCCCTGGGAGTGGGGACCGGAGCAACAGACAGCCTTAGCCGAGCTAAAGCGCAGCCTGGCCGCAGCCCCGGCCCTAGCCCATCCAGATGTAACTCAGCCATTCTTTATCCAGTTAGCAGTATCAGACAAGAGCATAGGAGCCACGCTCACCCAGCAGCAAGCGGGAACCGCTAGAGTAGTAGCCTATGCCTCTCGCAACCTAACCGCAGTAGAAGCTAAGTTTAGCCCATGCGAGAAGACATGCCTTGCTCTAGTTTGGAGTCTGACCCATTGGGAATTTATCATAGGAGGCTCCCGCACAATAGTTCAAACTACCCACACGCCTCTCAAATATATTCTGTCTGGCAAGATACAAGACGGACAAGTCTCAAACGCCCGCATAGCGCAGTGGACCCTGGCCCTGGTCAACCGCGGAGTAGAATTCAAAAAGGAAACCACTGAGCCACCAGCCCCCTATGGCCTATTGGTAACCGGGACCGAGCACGAGTGCCCCCTGGACCCGCCACCACAGGTTGTCTGGCCAGTTGCTTGGGGAGTCCCGCTAGAGGAAGCCCGACAGAACGGCTTCACATGCTGGTTCTGTGACGGCTCCTCCTTTCACGTTGGAGGCTCCCCTCGGACAGGCTACGGCGCCGTGCGAGTGAGCGACGCCCATACTCTCAAAGGTCCAGCCCGCCCCCATTCCAGCCAAGCGGCTGAGGTGCAAGCGCTTCTGGCAGTGCTTGAGTTTGAGCCCCCAGAAAGCCCACTTGCCATTTACACAGACTCGGATTGGACGGCCAAAGCCGCCACGGTCTGGCTCCCGGTGTGGCAGAATCAGGGGTGGAGAGCCAGCGATGGGAAACCCGTAGCCCACCTACAGCTATGGCAGCAGGTAGCAGCACTCCTCCAGTCCCGCTCAGGCCCAACACAGGTGACCCATGTCAAGGGACACCAGAAGACGAACTCAGAGACCGCCTACTGGAATGACCAGGCAGACCTTGCAGCCAAGGCAGCCGCCACTGAAAATGCTCCCCTACCGGAATCAGCCACCGACTGTCCCCTCCGCCCTGTCACCACTCGGGCACAAGCCCGCAGCCAAGCTCAGGGAACCGCAGGAACACTAGACCTAGCACGACTGCAACTATCTGACCCAGAAATAACTGACCTCCTAGCCGCAGGAAGGGATCAGACAGGGAGACTCATGATCAGAGAAGAGGAAGGCATAGTCTGGGCAGTAGATGCAGCCGGCGAACGCCATTGGGTAGTGCCATTGGAAGTTAGAGCCGACTTAATTCAGTTTGTCCACGAGCAGGGACACCGAGGCAAGGATCTGACTCTGGAAAGGGTAAAAGAGGTTGGTTGGTGGCCTGGCATGCGCACCGAAGTAGCGCAATGGGTGGACAACTGTCTGTCCTGCGCTATGGTTAATGCAGACCCCACCGGACCTAGAGCTCCCCTCCAGCATCAGAGAATTGATGGACCCTGGGCTCGCATACAGATTGACTTTATCGGCCCTCTCCCCCCCACTGCTCGCGGCAATCGCTACTGCCTCACTGTCATAGACCCCTTCAGCAAATGGGTCGAAGCGTTTCCGTGCAAGCGCAACAATGCAGCCACCACAGCCAAATTACTGTTTAATAATGTTTTCTCGCGATGGGGCATTGTGCGAGTCATGGACTCCGATTTAGGCTCACACTTTATCGGAGAAGTAACACAGGAGCTTTGTAAAGCACTGGGCATCCAGCAACGCTTCCACACAGCCGGCCACCCCCAAGCTTCAGGCGCAATAGAAAGAACCAACCGGACCCTCAAGGAGGCTCTCCGCAAGATGGTTCGCTCCTCCGGGAGAGACTGGGATGAAAAACTCCCCATAATCCTAATGGCCATTAGAGGCACTACCGCAGTTCACGGGCTCACACCTCATATGGTAATGACAGGGCGAAGAATGCAACTCCCGGAAGCCTTCTGGCTAGATACGCAGCTCCCTTCTGATATGCAGCCCGTAGTAATTAATGACGCTTGGGTCCAGGATCTGCTCTCATCCATACACGCCGTCCACATGCAAGTGGCCCAGAGGTTGGGCACAGCTCAGAAAGATATGGACCGCAAACTAGGATGGGTCAGGAACCCCAGGCAGTGGGAGGAAGGACAGCTCGTTCTGTACAGGAAGTTTTCGCAAAAGGCGCATTCACTAGCAGCCAAATGGCAAGGCCCAGTCCCTATCACAAAAAGAGTCTCCCCAGCTGTCTATCAGGTAGCCATCCAAAGAAAGACAGGAGGAACGTGGCTAAAATACTTTCATGCCTCTCAATTAAAAGAATGGAAAGGGAAGCCGCTGCAAACCGCCCCCCCTGTGTATGACCCTGGGGGAACCACCACCAGCCCAGCCCCCCTCTGCCCAGTGATTCGCCAGATATCACTCCACCCTGGGCCAGAGATACCGTGTGTCCCCTTAGACCAGACTTTTGTAGCTTTAGAATAAAAGAAACAATAGAATATGTAGATATCGGTGTAAATGTTAAAAGTTTTTCCAGTTCTATTCTTTGACCTCATTAGGCGGGCCCCACAGTTGGGACCCTTAGGAGAAGACACGGCAATCAAAGCCAAATAGGACCACCACCGAAAGTGATTCTTAATTGGATTGTAAGCCGCATGTTCGGAAAAAAATTGCACAGGCAAAAGAGATTTGCTGTGTGTGAAAGTGGTTGGAGAGGCTTTAGCCCAGAAGTGAATGCAGTCTTCCAACGTTGAAACCACCAAATAAGGTGATTTCTTTGTTTGAAAACATTTCACCCGCCGTGCTGGTGAAGATCCCGCATCTACGTAGATTCGGGGTCTCACCTGCCAGACCCACGCTTTCGCATGATGGTCGGCTTTGGCTTTGAGGGCCGTGCCTCCCCTGGAAAAGGTCCCCCAGATAGCCCAACATCCCTCTTTTACTAATGTTCATATTCGTCATGGTGAGTTGCTATACGGCGCCACCAGTTAGTACGCTTTAGTGCAAAGGTAAAAGACCCGCCAGTATTCTGTAAATATGTGCCCTCTGGAATATGTTATTGGGGTGCGTTCGCCACGCACAAGGGGCAGCGTACCTCATTTACATAGCCAGGATCCCCTGCGCCAAGATGACCCCCGATTCACCCAGACTCAGTGGCGCCGGCAGATCTCGGCCGCCTCCGCCGCTTTTCGATAAACGCCGCCGAGCGCCTTCGGCTCCATTTCGGCCCTTTCCGCCAGCAGCCGCCCGCCCCACGTAATCTTTTCCCTTGCCCGTACCGTATAAGGGAAAAGAAGGGGGGGAGACATATTGAAGTTATAATGAAGCCCTGCCAGGCCTTCCAAGTGAGGGCAACCCGAAAGTACCCCTCACCCGTATGCTTCTTGCTCCTTATATTTTTCTTGCTCAGTGTATTTTTCTTTTTGCCCGGTGTACCCTTTTTTTTTTTGAAACCAGAAAATGGGGCCTCCCGAGGGAGTCCCTCCAAAAATTGCTAGTCCTGCAAACATATGACGAAAGCCCATTTTTAGGAAATTAAAGCGAGGGCCCCCGTCTGCAGCACCCCTTATAGTTGATGTAAACCGCTCTTTAGTTTTCTTTTCTCTTTAAAACGGCAAGGACAGGCCGAGCCGGACCGATAGCTCTCAGCCCGCAAAATAAAAATAGCCCGCCACCGAGCAAGGGGCACCCGAAGGCCACATAGCCTAGGCACCCAGGGACCCCTGGGGCGAGTTTGCATAATCCCGCCTAACGCACAGCCGACCCTTGCTCGACGCAAAGACGTCCCCCCTGAAATATACACGCTTTAGAAAGAAACCTTCGCACAGGAGTTCCCCAGAGCAACAAGCTGGAAGGCTCGCTTAGTGCTCTGGGACTTCTCGTTCGAACCCCGCCTAATAGACAGTGCTGGCAGAAAAACGCCCTCCCTTTTCTTTCTCCCTACTCCACTTCATTTATTTTGCTGCAATAAACTCAGGGAACCTGTACTTATATCCGCAGGTCTCCCCAGGATATTTTCACTACAGAAAGGAAAAGAAGGCCGGGAGATGAGGCACCTGGCTACCCTGTGTTTGCTCGTGCTGGCAGGCACCCTAATAGAGGGACGCCCGTCCAAATTAATGCCCTACCCCCACTGGAGATGTATAAATACCCTGGCAGGAAATGAAATGATGGTCTGCAAAGTTGTGCAGCAGAGCAATATGACCACCCCCACGGATCGCACTAACTTCCGCAGTTGTGAAGAGCAGTGGATCCGGCCCCCAGAGCTTGTTATTTTATGTGTAGGAGTAAAAACTCTGTCCCAAGAATTAGTATGTTACTCGCCTACTGACACAGTGTCACCACTTGCTCCGATTCCTTGTATGTTTCTTCCCCGTATCAGGCCAGCCCCCACCGCAGTCCCGGTGGTAGACAGATATACCACCCCTGCCAACTTCGAAACCTCGCCATTTGTCACTGAGGCTTTCGGACCATACTGTGAAGTTATTTTAGTGTCGGCCGCAGTATGGAAGGCAGGAGACCCCTTTAGAATGACCATCCTACTAGGCACCACTGCCACTGAGTCTGCATCAGTCACTATCATGCCCCCTTCAGGCGCAGTTCTCTCCTTCGCTATAGAGCACTGGGAGAACTTGACCTGGATTGTAAAAGAGGAAGACCTAGCCAAACACGGCCCACCCGATTGGATTCTGGTTCAACAGACGCCCGAATGCCAAACCAAGCCCCTAGTAGAGAAATTTCACCGGCTTGGGCTGCTCTTTGTAAATTTGACTCATGAACCAGGCAATTATTCCCTGCTGATCCGGTCCCAGGAGACCCACACCATCCAAATTGACCCTTTGATTGCTAGCAATGAACAATTAAGCCAAGGCGGCACGCATATAGTGGGCTCCCACGTTTTGAAAACTGACATTCGAGAGAGAGTTCTAGTCCGCCCGCAAATGTCTTTAAAAGAGATCCGCATAGACTTAGCTGAGCTAAATGCAACCCAGAGGCTGCCGCAGTGCGCTCCCTATCTGGAGGCCGGTAGCAAGGGTTGGAATGCATGGCTACAACTGTGGATCGATCCCTCCCCCTCTCTCTCGCGTGCCAGACGAAGCATTGCCGACTGGACTGCTCCTGCAGCCGGAGGCTTAGCAATCATGGATTCGGTCAACATTGAGACTCTCGCTAATAAGTTTGCCCACAGGGGTGATGCGGCGCAAAGGCTTGGTCTTGGCAAATGACTAGCATCTCTGACTTAGGTAAACCGGTGGTGCAGTCCCTAAATTCCATTTCGAATGGGCAACACGAGATCAGCTCCATTTTAGTTAACTGGGAGAGTCAAATTGAAAGAGATTTTTCTCTGCTGCTCAAAGGGACACAGTCTTTTGAACGCAACGTGTCAATAGCTATGGCATGTATGCAAGCCCAACAATTAAATCAGGCTGTGGCCATGGGGCTAATTCGGCAAGCCACAGACGGGCACTTGCCCCTGGAAATCAAAAGATTGATTATGCCCAAATTGTCACCCATAGAACTGGAGCTTGAATCCTGGTGGTCTCTTGTAAATTCCTCATTCTCACCGACCACCCAGGAGCTTAAATTATTTTTATTAACGGCCAGTGCGCACGAGTCATTCCACGTGTATCCAGTCGTGCCTCCGGGACTCCAAGTCAGCGACACCGAAGTCCTCTACGCCCGCCACCCCGACCATTGGGCCCGCTTCACCCCGACCGGATGGCAGCTCGTCAGCCTCCAAGGGTGCCAGCATCGAGACCAGACCGGCTTCATTTGCCAAGACCAAGCCTTTGCGCCGCATCACCCCTGTGTAGCCCCGCAAGTCGACGCCCTCAACGAGTGCCCTTTCGAGGTCGTCCGGGAGAACAGCTCCGCTGTGGTCTACCTTGGGAAAGGATGTGCCTGCGTGCGAACGGCCTGCGACTTTGTGATCCTGAACTCGTTCCAGCTCAAGCCCGTGATCCCGGGAGTCAATCGCTGCTTTTGCAACCTGTCTTCGGTGGCAGCCTGCGACTTCACCTACACGGTACCGGTCTGGACCCAAGAAGAGATCCTGGTAGCACCCTCCATCTATCGTCATGTGAAGCCAGTTTCCCTTGGCATCGGTCTGGAGCTAATCCACGAGCTCCTGGCCCACCCGCAGCTCCACCGCACCCTCCAGAGCATCCAGAGGGACGGGGACACTACTGCTTTGATTGTGTCCCACAACGGAAAGGAGATTTTGGATCTGGTCCAGCGGATTAAGACCACCGGCGAGCATTCGTGGTGGGAGACCCTCTTTGGCTGGAGCCCCACTGCCACTGGAATTTACAATTTGGCTTTGCACCCGATCATCGTTATTTTGGCCTTTCAAGTTCTGTTGTGTGCCTCACTGCTTTATTTGGGCTGTTGGAGCCGCCGACAGCTCCAGCAACTCCAACTATCCTACCGTCTGGACCATTACAATCCCGACCTCCTCTTGCCCTAAAGGTTATTCTTGGCGCCCTCCTTTAACCCTTGTTTGTTTTATTGCTTGTGCCGGTATGAACTATGATTATGTTTATTATGTGTATGAATCCTGCACCGGCCCCATGGACGCTCTGCTGCCGGACGCCGCTCCGAGGCCCTCTTGTGGACTAGGGGGGGACATATTTCTCTGCCTCCCAGCCCACGGCCCGTCTCCAAACGACCGCCAGCAGCGCCACTTCCATGAGGACTAGAACTGTGTGCCTGAAGCCCTTCTCGCCGCTCACCGACCCTGCTCTGCGGATTGACGCAGACAACAAGGGGGGGTGGAAGTGTGTTTTGGAGCACATGGACTAAGCTTGCTTGTTCCTGTATATATGCAACCCAGTCCAGCAGCTGTACTATGGACTGAGCCGCCTGTGATCTTTGTTACTCTATGGTTTTATGAATTTCCCTCCATTGCTTTTATGAATTTTAACTCCCATGAATTTAGCCCCGAACTAGTCCCTCTCTCTATCTATTGCAAGTGCGCCCATGAACTTTATCCCTATGAATTTGATTTTAACCTTAGGAATTGCCTTTTTAACCTGACTCCCTCCGCCGAGGTAATTCTAGCATATCTATTATTTTATGAATTTGGTTTTAACCGGGACCCCTCCTGAACGGTCTCTTTTAAAGGTTATTTTATTTCTGATTTTAAGCTCGATGAATTTGGTTTTAATCTGACTATATGAGTTGGTCTTTTAATTGCAGAGTTTATTTTTCTGACCCCCTATGAGCCCTTCCGCCGCTCACCCCTCATGAGTTGTTTCTCCGCACTTGCTTTTATTGCTGCTATCTCTATGAATTGGTTTTAACTCCCTAGATCATTGCTTTTATCCTATATAGATATTTATGTTTTTACCTTGTATGAATTGCTTTTAATCCTGCATGCATGAATTGAACCATGAATTGTCCTTGCCTTTAAATCTTCTGCTTATGAATTGATCCATGTATATTAATTGCTCCTGGTTTTTAAAGCTTTTAACCCGTCATGAATTCCGTATGAATTACCTTCATCCATGAATTGATCAATGTACCCAGATATGAATTATTGCTATTTATATGCATGAATTGATCATTGCTGCCTACCACTATGAATTGCTATCACCTATGAATTATTACTATTTATTCTGACGGTTGCACTTAGCACACCCCCTGGTGTGAACCCAGAGACCTGCAGCCCATTGGCTGATCTAAATTGCACTTATTCGGATTAGGTGGTTCTCCAAACTAAATTTTTGAGTGACGCCTCCTCCCCCTTCCCTTCCCACTCCTTCTTCGCTCGAAGCTCGACCACCGGACATTGCCGACCACCTCGCCTTTGAAGTCAAGTTCGGAGACCCGCGCGCCTGACGTCCCGGGGTCTCCGAGGGGGGGAATTGTTGCCAAGTAGGCCCCCTCCCCTGCTTTGAAGCCTGCTATGAACTGTGCTAAAGTTTCCTGCGTTGCTGTTTCACTGCTGCACCAAAGACTGCTTTGCACGTGTGTGCTCTGATACACGTGTCAGTTTCCTGCCTGCGTGTCAATTACCTTGCGGCTGCAATAGACTGTGTAGTTTACTGACTCCATGTTTGGTTAACTGCACAAAAGGACTCTCTTTCTGGGCAGCCCTGCCCTGACCTGTGTCTGGACTTCCCAGTGTGCGTTTGGACTGTGTTACAAGTGTGCCCCGTGCCTGCACTGCCATCTACCACGGACCGTGCCTGTTCCCTGCTTTGGACTGTGTTTTAGAGTGTTGTTCCCGCTGCCTCCATGGAAGCCTGCCTCATATGGGCCCAAGCCGCTGCTAGCAGCCGGGCGCCTGCCGGGGAAACCTCCAGCGAGCCTGGCTAGGCGCTCCCTGGTCAGTTCCCGCCTGGAGCCTCCCGCGGGCCGGTCGCCGAGCTTGCCCTCGCTACCGGGCAGCCTGCTATCCAGCCCCAGCTATGCCCAGCCGGCATCCATGTTCTCAGGCACCCAGAAGACCCAGAGGGAGAAGACTGCTTTGAGAAGCCATTTCGGCGAAGCGGGCACACCACGTCCGCAGCGAGAGCCCCTCGCCCCGCTCTGCATATCTTAGGAGCCGCCCCGGAGAAGGAACTAAGTGCCGACCATCCCAAGCACTTAGAGAATGCATCTCAAAGGAACCTCCGCATTCCAGAAGCTGATGACATCAGGACAAGCCCTGTCCGCTGGAACATCCTTTCAGCCCACTTGGATTTCCCCCTCCCTCTTTTGTCCCCTCTTCCTGAGGTGTCACTTATCACAATCTGATTACCAAAGTGGCCCATCCAAGCCATTCAGTAGCCCATTAGACCCTTTGTTTTAATCTGTGAGAACCACCAAGTACAGCATCAGCCCCAGGGTACGTTTTGGGGTATTTAAGCTGGTCTCTCAGACCACTCGGTGCTTAGGCCATTCCTATCCAGACCCCCCCCTTGCTGCCCGTGGCTTAGGCCATTCCTATCCAGACCCCCCCCTTGCTGCCCGTGGCTCAGGCCATTCCTATCCAGACTTCCTTGCTGTCCGTCTGTGGTCCCAGTGCTGGCATTGGGCCACCCTCGCTGTTGTGTCTCTGCTTCGCTCCAGGATAAGTGAGTATTCCCCCTATCATCGTTGGGAACCAGCTAATGCGAACGTCTCTGTATTTCATACTCTATGTTTCTTAGACCTTGTATGTTCTTTGTATGATTGTGCAAGCTAGGCTTACGCTACACTCAATACACGTGTTTGGACCTTACTCCTTGTCTGCCTCTTTTTCACTAGAGTGTCTGGGATCGGGACCTCCATAAACATAGGTTATGATCCTCGCTTAATATTACTAGTTACAGACTGCTGCAGCTAATTCCCCATTATAATAAAGAGCAGTTCTGGTAACAGTGTTGGGTTCATGGAGCAGTTGGGCCACACCTCCATAGCTACCAGCTTCATTTCAGCCATTTTCCAGGAAGGCTGGTGGACTGGGGAGAGCTCTTGCCATGGTGATATTGCCCCTGCTGAAACTGGGTCCTGCCAAGCTGGGAGGCCTGCTGCTGACTGCTCCTGGATATTTCCTGGGCCCCATCAGTCATCAAAGGAGTCCTGTGGCAGTGTCCCTGTGGCTAGTGGTGCTGGCCCGAGACATTCTGGTATGGCTGTCATATTTCTCTAACCTAGCAGAACACTGAGTACACACACACCCGATCCTAAATTTTTGCATTGGGGATGCTTCAAGTCAAGAAATGAATAAATTATGCAAATAGAGAAGAGAAAAAATGGATATTTGGCTGGCAGCCAAGGACAAATTTTAGTTCTATGATTTCATATGTAGGTGTCTCTATTTTAGTTTCAGCGAATGAGGGTACATGTTTGGAAATTTTGCTTAGTCATCCATTGAAGCACTGTTTGTGAATGGCTAACCATGTATTTATATATAGTAGATCAGATACTGGGATTATTTTGTGTGTATATAATTGCTTGTTTTTAGTGTTATTTAATTGTTAATACATTTTCAGATCTCAGTGAATTTAATATATACTGAATGGAGTCATTCTGAAGATTCTGATTTATAGGAAGGTATCGATTCTACAATCTATGTTTTTTAATTTTAATGAATTTTATTTTAGTTTTTTAATGTTAACTTTTAGGTATTTTTTTCAAATGCAAATTTGTTTGTATTTCTTATAGTACATTTAAGTATTCTACCTGATCAGCAGGATACATACGTTATATGATCATTTTATATGATTATATGCATAGGATCTGATTACACATTACATAAACCACAAGAGCTGCCCTATCTTTGTAACTGTGTGACTGTTCCATCCTATCTGCTGTATCCTGTCCTCTGTTTACAATTGGAGCAGCTGACAGCTATGACTATGGGTCCCCAGGAGCAGTAAGCAGTGAGACCATGAGATTTCTTTCTGGGTTTTTTTCCCCATATGGTTTCCGTGAAACTCATGCAGGAGAGTTTTGGCTGTGATTTCTATGCACTAACCTGGAAGTAAGTCTCATTGAACCAAAAGGAATTCACTTCACTAACCCTTCCAAAGTAATGTAATTGGATCTGAAGGGAAACAGCCTTAGGAAATTTTCTGAGTGTCCTGTCATACCTCTGCCCAACCCAGAGGTATAAATGCTGTGAAATGACCAGTGCTTCTCAGGCAATAATTGTGTTTCCTGAGTAGAGGGGATATATTGTCATAAACACACAGCTTATGGGTTAATAATGCTTTCAAACACCACCTGACGCTTAGAGTTTTTTTTAAAAAAAAAAACAGACAGAATGGCTTTTTTGAAGTATAAATTTAAAAAAAGACATACCAATTTATATTCAGAGTGATGTAGAGTCACCCTCTGGAAGACTGACAAAGACATAAAACCTGAAAAAACGCATGGATTTGAATCCCGAAAATCAGCAACCATGATAAAAAATCCTGTCTCCCAAAGGGTTCAAAAGGGTTGAGGACTCCTTGATAGAATCTATAATGGTCAAACCTCAGTGCCAAAACAATATAGAAACTTTCAAGAATTCTTTAGGAATAAAAATCACTCACACACAATTTATTACTGTAGAGGTCTGTCATTCACAGGTACAGCACTTCCCATATTTACTCCTTGATTTTTCAGATTTAAGGATCTACTAGACATGATATAAATTTGTTGTTCACATCGGTCCATACTTCATTTTTAAAACTGTTTCCTTTTTACAAAATACAAGTGTACCTTTCCCCCCTATAGTCTTTCTCTGCCGCATTTTATTCTAATCAAAAGTATACGTATATACAGAATTAACATGTGTATCTTCATCAACACTATACATTTCAAAAGGATTGGCTAAATGATAACATAGGAACTGCCTTCCAGAAAGCAATGTTGTTCAATTAATGGTCAACACAGGCCATGGCACTGTCTCTGCTTCCTTGTTTTGTCTGCCTGACTTTCCATTCATCACTTGTTTTTCCAATACATTTGCTTGGAAAAGAGACATTTCAATTGAGTTTTAAAACTCAGAGCGTTGCACAGCAGGAATTTAATTTAAAGCACCTAATTTTCTCCAGAGTTAGAGCATCTCATTCCAACAGCAGTTAGTGAAATATTAAAAGCTTAATTTATGTTGTTTGGTCCTTTTTACCCATCTGCTTTATTATTTACTATGAAAGTGAATCTCTCAATGAAATTGCTTGTTTATATGCACTCTAGTAATGCGGCTCTCCCAGCACGGCAGAATGCCGCTCAAGCTGGGAGCCATCCTTTGCGGCCCCGCCCTGGAGGAAAGGAGACAGGCTCCCTTCCCAGGCATCCTGGGCTTAGCCGGGGGGCGGAGCCAAGAGCCTGATTCAGGCGGCTCCTCTCTTCCCAGCTGCAGTCTCTTCGAGCGCTCGGTGAAGCAAGAGCTCTTTGCTCTGCCTTCCTTTGAGTGGTGAAGCTGAAGGGAGGAATGTGTGCTGAACAAGCACTGATGGTGGCAGTGGAGGCAGTTGGAAAGCGGCGATAGCAGTCAGTTCTTGGAGGCTGTTGGAGGCGGCTGGCACCTGCAGCGCACAATACAGGCCAGGGCCTTTTGGGGCTAGAGTAATTGAGCGGTTTAATTGAGCAGGCTGGTTGGGCACTGGGGTGGCGGGCAACTAGGCTGTATCAGAGGGACTTTGGCCCAACTTGGGTGTGGTCGCTCCCCTTAATAGTTGTCTTGGAGAGAGTGCGTGGTGAGAGCCCTCTCCCCCCCCCTTACACATAAACCACTCTTCCTGCCATAAGCCTGTTTGTTTCCATTTAGCCTCCCCCCACCCCCGGCAAGAAGTAAAATAAAGTAACTTAAAAACAGAGCCTGTGTTCTTCACTTTGGCCTACTGGTAAAGCGGCACCTAAGCCTATATTTTTGTGGGCCATAAAAGAGGGCCTGGTGGCCTGTCTCTGCCTGACAGCCATTCTGGTAGCAGTCAGATTTGCTCAGGGCTGTGCTCGGTGCCATCTTGTGGTGGAGAATTACTGGTGGCCTGTCTCTGCCTGGCAGCCATTCTGTTGGTGGGCAGATTTGCTCAGGGCTGTGCTCGGTGCCATCTTGTGGTGGAGAATTACTGATGGCCTGTCTCTGCCTGACAGCCATTCTGTTGGCAGGCGGATTTGCTCAGGGGTGTGCTCAGCGCCATCTTGTGGTGGAGAATCACTGGTGGCCTGTCTCTGCCTGACAGCCATTCTGTTGGCAGGTGGATTTGCTCAGGACTGTGCTCGGCACCATCTTGTGTGGCAGCTTGGTACTGCTCCTGGCAATTGCTACTTTTGCTGGGGCTTAGTGCTACCTGTCAAGGCTAGCGTCAACAGTTGGTTAAGGGGTAAAGCTGCGAGCCAGTCCAACACATTATTAACGGCTGCTGTGTCATCATTTGGGAATGTTTATGCCGCCCAGAACAGGGGGTGGCCCATCAATGGGGCAGTGGCCTGTAAAAAGGCCAGTGCCGCTGAACCCTACTCGGGCTCTGTCTTCCTCAGACGAGGATGATGGCCTGTTCAGCCATGCAAGGGTGCTAAAACAATTACAAGGGCTGATTTTAATAAGGATTTTGCCTCTTGACTTTCTGCCCTGGAGGGAGTATCAGGAGTGGTGGCAAGTGTTGGAGGCAGCAGCCAGGACCATCCAACATTAACTGAGAGTGTGGCTGACATTGACCAGGAATGGTCAGCTGACAGTGGGCAAGTTGCCATAGCAGTGGAACAACCCATGCCTGACGGTACGGATCCTTTGCCCAAGCGGAGTGCCACTTGGCTCTGGGGCTCTTTGGGACAGGTAGCTGCTACCGGCGCTCCTGCATCTTCTGTTTTGGAGACATATCCCATGCTTGGTTGGCCTTCTGCAGGCCCAACTATTTGGCCTAGTTATGCCAGTGGCTCCTTGCACCTGCAGCAGGCGCAAGTACTGCCTATATCGGGCTGTGCTACCAGTTGGGATGGATAGGCCTTCCCTCTGTCTGTGACTGGGTGGCTTTTTGGTTATGGCAAGCATATGGGCCTGGCCCCTTATGGACCCCAGGGATATGGCATGGTTCCTTATAGGACACTTCCCCCGGGAGATATGGCATTGCCTGCAAGGGGGGGGGGAGAATATACAAAGGGTTAGTACATGGATGTCTTTACCCTTCTCTTCAGGGAACAGGAGAAGAAGGATGTATATGATCTGTACGATAGGGATAAGGAGAAGATCTGCTGCAGGCAGATTGACAGGAACTGGACTCATTGGTTGTCTGGGTTCCTGGTTTATGCAGGGGTATTGGCTAGGGCACAGCCAGGTAGGGCTCTCCCCCTTTTCCAATACATGAATATTATATACAGGGGGTACACAGACTTTGAGGGGACAGCTTGGTTGATACAGCTGTGGGTGCAGGTCGTGGTCCTTGCCAAGTCCAACCTCAGGAATAGAAGCGAGAGTGATCATATGATTATTCTACCCTCTCAGGGTTCAGGTTCCCGCACTTCTGCGGGGCAGCAGGTTTAATTACGGCTGCTTTGTTGGGACTTCACGTCCGAGGAGCTTTGCAACAAGAAAGTGGGCAAGTATATGCATGACTGCCCTGCATGCATGGGAACCCACCCATAATCTGCCTGCCCCAAAGGAAGACAGGGAGGGAAACGCTTTGGGGGCAGTGGTGGCCAACAAGAGCCTGGAAAAGGGGCCCAGCCCAGTAAAGCTGAGGGTACTTGAACGGTTTCTTCAGGTCTCCCCAAGGCACAGGGATGCTGACTATTCATCCATTGTTTAGACGACTTTATGATGTCTGGGCCAGCTGGCTTGGGGCAGTGTGCCAGGCTTTTGGCAGGGTTCATGGAGTTTTCTGAGGAACTGGGGGTTCCTTTAACTCATGAGAAAACCAAGACACCATCTGTTGTCATAACGTTCTTGGGAATAGAACTAGACACAGTTCAACAGACCTTAAGGTTGCCCTTAGAGACGGTGGTAGATCTTGGGCTCGATTGGAGGGCTGCTTGAGTGGAGCCAAGATATCTCTCCTTGAGTTGCAGCAATTAGTTGGCCATTTAAACTTTGCCTGTAAGGCAGTTGCGCCTGGGAGCGCTTTCTTCAGGTGGCGGTGCAATGCTATGAGGGCCTTACGGTTGCCCCATCAGCGTTTAAGAATTAATAAGGGCACGCGGGATGACCTGTTGGTGGGGAAGGAATTCCTTGACACCTTTAATGGGGTGACTTTTTGGAGGGAGGAGCTTTTGCTAGAAGCCGAACTTCAAGTC
Organism: Eublepharis macularius; assembly: GCF_028583425.1. Classification (NCBI taxonomy): domain Eukaryota; kingdom Metazoa; phylum Chordata; class Lepidosauria; order Squamata; family Eublepharidae; genus Eublepharis; species Eublepharis macularius. The sequence continues at coordinate 75,729,338 of NC_072797.1, forward strand.
ACCCCTGATGCCTCCTGGTCTACAGGCTTTGGAGTCTTTTTTAGGGGCATTAAAACGCCAAGTGACCCGAGGCAGCCCATCTCCCCGTCAGTGCTGAGGGGGCTGGTGACCGCGTGGGCGGAAGTCTGCTCATCCGTGTTTGAACGGAAGCTTTTTTACGCTGCTGCCTTAATGGCATTTTTTGGGGCCCTCCGAGTAAGTGAGCTGGTGGCCTCATCGCGTACAGACGCGTCTGGACGGGCCTTGAAGGCCCAGGACATTAAATTTGTGGGGGACAAAGTCTCCATTGGGATTAGAAGATCCAAGACAGACCAGCGGCAGCAGGGGACCACCTTGCTTTTGGGCCCCTGCTCTGAGCAGAAGCTGTGCCCTGTTAAGGCCCTCAGGGAATATGTCACGCTTCGTGGGGATGCCCAAGGGGTGTTATTCCGCCACAAAGATCAGGCCCCACTGACTAATATCATTTTTGGGCGGTGACAGAGAGGGCACTTATGAAAATTGGCTCGTCGGGGGTCATATTCGGAACCCACTCCTTCCGGATTGGAGCGGCCTCCACAGCAGCTGCTATGGGATACCCTCAGCAGGTGATTCAGAGAGTGGGTAGGTGGCGGTCAAGGGCGTTTCAGTCCTATGTCCGGCCCCTACATCAGTGCTAAATGGCAAACTACTTGTTCTTTCCTCAGGTGCCGTGTCGGGCCAGGAGAGGAAAAGAATCCTGATTTGTGGCCACAGCATGGTGTTCTGGGCGGCCAATCAAGCCAAGAGAACACAGTTTGGATCCCAGTTGGGCCTGAGCGCTGTGGCCATGGTGGATTGGCAGGGCAGGCATGGTCTCAGATGGCCCGGGCTGCTGCCTCTCCTGTTTAGGGGACGGAAAGGTCCTCCCCCATACATAGTGGTCATTAACCTGGGTGGTAATGACCTTGGGCTGGTACAGGGCAAGGCCCTGTCGATGCAGGTAGCTGAGGACCTTGAATACATAAGCAGCCGATGGCCGCGTGTGCTTATCGTATGGTCAGAGATGCTACAACGACGGGTATGGTGGGAGGCCTTTGACACCAGGGCATTAGAGAGGGCCCGACGCAAGGCTAACCACGCCATTAAGAGGTCTTTGGGGCAAGGCTTGGGTATTTATTGCCACACCCCAAGATTAGGGCCGAATTTGCCCACCTCTACAGAGGAGATGGTGTCCATCTGTCACCTGAGGGCAATGATATATTCCTAGATGACCTACGGCAAGGGCTTCGGGTGGCTCTAGGCCACCTGTGGGGCGCGAGAGTCTAAGCAGAGGCTTGACCCATGCGGTGGCAGGAGATTTTGGGAATAGGGTGCGGGCCGGTGAGCCCCTGTGGCATTCCCCAAGGTTGGGGAACAGGGTCTGTCATTAGGGCGGTATGCTTGGGCGGCTACCGTCAGGGAGGGCAGACGCCTGAGTGTATCCCCGGGAACAAGGCCTAACCTCATGCTTGGGCGGCTGGGGTGCAACAGGTGCTTGAGTGGGGATCCTATGGCCTAGCTGGCCGGGTTGCAGCCATTCCTGAGATGGCCTACACCCGGGGCATTGGGGCGGTGGTCAGTGTGCTGACCCCAGGGCTTGACCTGTACCGCTTAGTTAGCTCTTGCCGTGCATTACCTTTATGGTCATTTTAATAAACGGCCCTTTATTCCAAACCTGTGTCTGTCTCTTCCTTCCGGCTGGGGTTGCAAATGTCCGAAAGCAATATTTGAGTAGATAGAAAACATTCCAGCAAGCATTATATGCAGAGCCTATGGGGGTTTTTTCCCCTGCAGTATTTTACTTGTTGTGGCTAGCCCTTGGCCTTCCAAATGCCAGCCATGACTTTTGTAAACACGTTGAATGCAAGTGTTTTGTCAAATCACACGCTAAGATTAATTACCATTTTATAAAAAAAATAGACTTCTCAGTTCTTGGTTGTCCTGGAAGGATCTTTATTAGAGTTAGGGATAGTTTGCTCCCAAAGTCACCAGACCTAAAATGAAGAAACCTGTCAATTCAGTTTCTCTGACTAACAAATCACAAGGGCAATCAACTGGGATCTCATTCCCTACCTCATCACAATTATGGAGACTGTAAGTTTTGCCAGGATTGGTCCAGTTGAGATTTGGGTTGCCAGGTCTCCTTACTAGAGGTGGGCACAAATCGAATTACGGAACAAAAAAACACACAGAACTGGCTGATTCATGGTTCGTTACATGCGTTCCGTGGAACTACGTGTTAACGAACCCCCACGACATTTTAGGCCAGTTCCGTGGTGCCTCTCAATTGATTTCCTAGGCAACGGAGGCCTGGAATGTCTGCAGGCCTTTAGTTGCTGTGGAAACCCCAATCTTAGCCCACCTTACCTTGATAGGCAGGTCTCCCTTCCAGCCGTGGAACTCCCAGTCTGTTACATGGGAGGCAAGAACTGGGGGGGGGGGGGACATGCCTTGTAGCCATGGGAACTCCAATCTCATCCCTCCAAACCCTGTTGGGTAGCTCTGACTGCCAACTAGAAAGCTCCTGTTCTACTCTATCACAGTATTTGTTATATAAGGCACTGCTCTCTGCCTCCTGCTTTCAGTTTCAGCACAGACAGTGGGCAAGTTAGGAGGACTATTGCTGCTGGCATTGGAGGGAGAGAGAGGGAGAGTGGAAGCTTGGATACTGCTGACTGGTTTGTGGAGAAGAGAGACTGAAAAGCCTCTCCAGTTCCACTCTTGACATTGCTGGGAAGGGTGCCTTTTCCTCCACCCCACCCCAGTCCCCCAGCCAGGGACTGGGCCTCTTGGCTCTGCCTGGGGCCTAGCCTGACTGAGGCCTACCCTTTTTTTCCTGGGATTTTCTTTATTTATTTTTCCTTATTCCTTCTGGGTTTTACATTTTGTGCACCACAGTCCTGCCTACAAAGGTCAGGTCAGGTGGTGTCTGTGTAGGGTGGTAGGGCTCTACCCCCCTGGTCTCAGGACCACTGCCAGGCTCTGGGGCCAAGCTCAGTGAGCACCTCGGCTGAGGGCTCACACTGTTCTTTGATATATTTGTTTTCTATCTTTAATTTTTATTTTTGTGTGTGTGTGTACCTGTCCTGCCCGCAAAGATCAGGTCAGGTCTCTCTGTGTGGGGTGTAGGGCTCTACCCCCCTGGTCTCAGGGCCACTGCCAGGCTCTGGGTTAAGCTCAGTGGGCACATATTGAGGAGGGCTCACACTCTTTTTGTGTTTTCTAGCTATTCTTGTTAAGCCGAACTATGAGGCTTAGATCAGGGGGAAAGGCTAGTCATGGGGGGAAGTGCTAAAGTTGTCCTGGTTGTCCATCGACCAGCACTGCTGAGGGGGAAGACTTGGTGGCACCAGAGACTCCTACTAAAAAAGATATGCCTGTGGGGGCAGTGGAGGAGGCAGAAGCAGTATTACCGTTGGGGGGAGAGGATGACCTCTGAAAACTGTTTGAGGAGGAGGAGAAGGAGGGATCTCAGGAGGAATGGAGGGGCTTTACCTCCACCCCCCAAATCCCAAACCCTTGGGGCTGTCCCTGACCGCAGTCCATCTGTCACTCCGTCCTCCCAGCCTAGCTCCATACCATACAATACAACAAGGCAATACCTGGTACAGCAGAAAGACTACACAATGAAAAATCACCCGGGTATTTAGAAAAATATTCAGATGTTATTATTTAACAAAAGGACAATCACTATACCCAATATGTGTGAAAAATTCATACAATGTGCAAACAATGCATTCCTATACTCTAATTATCTCAAAGAATGGCCTTTTCTCACAGTCCAAAACATGCAGGGAACTCCATGCCCCGCTCAGATCCTCTTAGGTACAAGGCAAGTACTCCATGGGTAGAAGAGATGGTATGAATCACTTATGATCCTTAATGCGTTTGATGTCTTTTCTTCTCTTTTCTTTCCATACAGGTGTCTTCCCAGATGTTATTTGTAGTGTCCAACCAAAAAGCAGCCCTAACTGCAACTGGCTAAGCAGCAGATTTCATCCTCATGACTTCCTCAGGGGCTGGTGGACCACCTGTACTCATAAACGTCTGTCTCACCACCCAAAGAGCGACACGTGTATCAGTACTCACGAGTACTGATACACGTGTCGCTCTTTGGGTGGTGCCGCTTAGCCGGTTGCAGTTAGGGCTGCTTTTTGTATTTTTCACACATATTGAATTTTTCACACATATTGGGTATAGTGATTGTCCTTTTGTTAAATAATAACATCTGAATATTTTTCTAGCTCCATACCATGGCTGGTAATCCTCAGTTACCCTCGTGATCCAGCTCCCAGCACTAGTTTAAATCTCGCCATCTGGAAGCACTTTCGGACTGTTCCCAACGACCCCTGTGTGGCATAGTGCTGCTCCTGCGATAGTGTGGTGCGTAGGGGCTGTAACCCTAAGCACCTGTCATCCTTGGCCCTGTGCAAGCACCTGCAGAGGCACCCGCAAAGCCTGTTGCTTCCGGCCTTGCCACGCAAAACATCCCTCAGGGGGACAAAGAGGGAGGCTTCCAGTTCAGATCAGGGAGGAGTGGGAGACGAACAGGAGTCCACACCGCCTTCTCCTATCCAATGACATCCTGCCCATCTGGGTGTCTCCCTCTTTGTATTTGAGGGCAGGAATGTGAAATAGGCCATCTGAGTTATAATTTTATGATATGATTTTAATTGTATTTATATAATTATGTATTTTATTTATGTTGTATCCCATCCTGAGCCTGCTTGCGGGGAGGGCGGGCTAAATACCAAATAAAATAAGTAAGTAAGTGATGTCACCGATGCTTGGTACAAGGGACACTGTTGCACATGTAGTTGTGCAGGATGGTGGAAGGGTCCCCTCCCATGGTACCTGGTGTATCCATCCCCCATACTTAGGGGAGAAGGCGATCCATCGTTTCCACCAGGGCTGGCAGGTGGTTGATGTCCATTACCACCAGTCATCCTCAATAAGAGGGACGGCCCTGCAAAAGAAATTGTAGAACACGGCGGGAGGGACACTGATCCATGGGACCTGTGGTCTCCTCTGTGCCAAGGGTGAAGGAGCTCCGTCCTTGCTGCCATGGCCAGCAGGTGGGTCAAGTCTGTGGCCGCATCCTTCCATGGTCCCACTCCCTACCGGGACTACTGTCTCCTCTGTGCCGGGGATGAAGGGGCTCCGTCCTCGCTGCCACAGCTGGCAGGTGGGTCATGGGGTAGGCATCAGTATATCTGTCCATCTGTTCCTCTCTTCTCCAGATGGTGGGTTTTGGCTGTTCCTGTCGGTCTCTTGCTGGGGGGGGGGGGAGAAGGGGCTTCTTCAGCTGTGTTGCTTCCTTGTTCTCCATGCAATGGCCTTATTTTGTCCATCTATTCCACTGCCACCTGGAAGGTGGATTCTGTAGGTTCCTGTTGGTCTCGGTGCGGAGGACTTATTTTGTCAGCCTGTGTCAGGCGTCACTTGTGGTCCCGCTCTTAGCCTCTTTCTCTAGGCTCTATATTTCTCTCACAGAGAACTCCTCAGACAGCACACAGCTAGCCTGTTTTCTTTTTACTCTCAATCCTTTCTCTCTCAGACGCACACACAGTTTGCCTGCTTCAAATAGAATGAATATATAGTCTCACAGACACACTGAGAGTGGGACCACAAGTGACGCCTGACACAGGTTGGACACTAGTCAGCTTCCCTCAAGTTTTGATGGGAAATGTAGGCATTCTAGTCTTGCAGCTTGACTCTCTGACTGCTGTCCAATGGACGTTTCAACTGTCACTTGTGCAACATTCCGCCAAGCTGCCTACATTTCCCATCAAGACTTGAGGGAAGCTGACTAGTGTCCAACCTGTGTCAGGCGTCACTTGTGGTCCCGCTCTCAGTTCAGGCTTCCACTCAGGTTGCCTTTCCCTCACAAATACATGAACACACTCAGGCTGCACACAGCTCGCCTCTCTTGCCCTAACTGAATCTTTTTCTCTCCCTCAATAACTGAAAACTGCCTTCCCTCCACCCACTCTCTGTCATCAACCAATCATATCACTCACTCATCTCTCTCTTTCACCCCCACTCTTCACCTATCTCACCAAACTTTTAAAGACACATGCACCCATTTCTTGAAATCATTACATACAGTCACATTGTTGATTACTCGTTTAATTGGGAAGGGCCCTAAATACTTTAATCCCAGCTTTTTACTGAATTGCTCTGATCTGAAATTCTTAGTAGAAACATAAACTTTATCTCCGGGGTGTAATTCCCATTGCGCCGCATGATGGCGATCGGCATACTTTTTGTAGTCTGCTTTGGCTTTGGTCAAATTCTTTTGAATTACAGTCCATTGCTCTATGAGAGAGGTCCACCATTCCCCCAAGTCCCCCGAGCGCTTGGATTCTGACTGCACTTTGAAGGGGAACGCCAACCCCTCATATCCATGTACAATTTTAAATAGGGTTTCACCTGCAGAGCTGTGGACCAAGTTGTTATATGCGTACTCGGCCAGATGAAGAATTTGAGTCCAATTAACTTGTTGAAAATTAATATAACATCTGAGGAATTGCTCTAACACCTGATTAGTTCTTTCTGACTGTCCGTCGCTCTCGGGATGATAGACGGAGCTTAATCCTTGTTCAATGCCCGCCACTTGCAAAAGCTCCCACCAGAAGTTGGCAACAAATTGTACTCATCGATCCGATATCACCTTGGAAGGAAAAGAATGCAGCCTTACAATGTGTTTCATGAACAAACTGGCAAGTTTCTTTGCTGACGGTACAGTGGTGCAAGGAATAAAGTGCACTTGTTTTGAGAACAAATCCACCACTACTAGAATGCATGTGCAACCTTTAGAGGGGGGTAGCTCAGTGATAAAATCCATGGAAATGACGTCCCATGGCCTGGAGGGGGTTTCCAGTGGTTGCAAAAGTCCCAGGGACTTCCCTCTCCTAGGCTTCGCCATTATACAAGTAGGGCAGGAAGCTACGTACTGGGACACGTTCTTCCTGATACTGGGCCACCAGAGCTGTCTTTGTATTAAATGCAATGTTTTAAGGTATCCGAAATGGCCAGCGGTCCGGGCGTCGTGGCATTGTTGCAGCACCTCTTTCCTTAAGCTAGCTGGGATGTATAGCTTGTTTCCCTTAGCAGCCGTTTGTGTCATTTTCTCTGTGGGCACTTGCTCCCTCTCCTTTTCCACTTCGCTTTTCACTTTGTTTCTCCACCCCTCGAGATTACTTTGCTTTTTGGTTGCTTGGCTACGTGTGGTAACCACACCTCCCAATTGGCTGGGGGAAAACACTGCGTCAATGGTCTCCTCCCTTCTACTCTGATGTTGGGGCATGCGCGAGAGGGCATCCGCCAGGAAGTTGGATTTGCCCGGCAAGAAGTTTAAAGTGAAATCAAACTTTGAAAAGAACTCAGCCCAGCAAAGTTGCTTAGCATTGAGATGCCAGGGCGTGCAGAGTGCTTCTAAATTTTTGTGATCCGTCCACACCTGGAACGGGTGCCGCGCTCCCTCCAGCCAGTGACGCCAGGTTGTGAGAGCCACTTTCACAGCAAACGCTTCTTTCTCCCACACACTCCAATTGCATTCTGCCTCCGTAAATTTTCTGGATAAGTATGTGCAAGGCCGCACCTTGTTATCGTCCCCTTTTTGCATGAGGACCCCCCCCCCCGCAATGGCTGAGTCACTGGCATCCACTTGCACTATGAAAGCTCGGTTTTCATCGGGATGCTGTCGGACCGGCTCTGTGGTAAAACAGTCCTTCAGAGTTTTGAATGCTAACTGACAGTTTGGCCCCCATCCGAGCTTAGCCATCGGCTTAGTGGCTTGCTCCCCCTTCCCTTTTGTTTTGAGCAAGTCCGTTAAAGGGAGGGCAATTTGGGTGAAACCTTCAATGAACTGTCTGTAAAAATTAGCAAAGCCCAGGAATGATTGTAATTGTTTTCAGGTGGTGGGCACTTGCCAGTCCCGCACAGCTTTAACTTTAGCAGGATACATTTTTAATCCTTGCCCCGAGATACAATAGCCCAGATAATCCAATTCCTTCTTATGAAATTCACACTTGAATAGTTTGATGGGGAGCTTGTGGCACATTAGGGCAGCCAACACCTTCCGGACCAATTTTACATGTGCTTATTTTCTGAATAAATTAACACATCATCTAGGTAAACAACAACCCCCTTGTATAAAAATTCATGCAGGACTTCATTGATCATCGTCATGTAAACCGAAGGGGCCCCTTTTAAGCCAAACGGCATTACGAGATATTCATATTGGCCCAAGGGGGTATTGAATGCAGTTTTCCATTCATCCCCTTCCCTTATTCTGACATGAAAATAAGCATCCTTGAGGTCCAATTTTGAAAAGATCTTACCCTGCGCCACCACACTAAGCAGGTCTCGAATCAAAGGGATCGAATAGGCATTGGTCATAGACACAGCATTGAGGCCCCAAAAGTCTGTACAAAGCCTGAGCCCCCCCCCCCCCGCCGTCCTTTTTCTTCACAAATAGCACAGGGGCCACATGTGGGGAGCTGGCAGGTCGGATGAAGCCTTTCTCCAAATTCTTATCTATGAACTTTCTGAGCTCTTGTCTCTCTGCCGGGCTCATGGTATATAATTTCCCTTTGGGGAGCCTTTCACCCAGTATCAATTCAATGGCACAGTCTGTATTCCGATGAGGCGGCAGGCTATCCGCCTCCTCTTCACTAAAGGCTTGAGCCATGTCTCGGTATTCTAGAGGAATAAGATTTAGCTCCTCTGTAGACAAAAGGGCAACCTCCAAATTTGCTGGGGCCTCCCCGCCCCGTTCCAATCTCCAGTGGTGTTTCTGGCAATATCCTCGACCGAAGACAATTATTCCTTTGGCCCAATTGATATAGGGGTTGTGGTCCCAAAGCCATCTACTTCCCAGGGTGAGTGGATACTTGGCTGCTTGGCTTACAATGTAAGAGCGACTTTCCCAATGCTTGCCCATCCCCATGGGCACCCACTCTGTCTCCAAAACGGCTGGATTCATGTTAGAGCTGTCCATTTGCTCAAAAATAATTGGGACTTTCAGCTCATGGGTTTCTAACCCCAGACCATTCACTAACGCTGGTGCAATAATGTCCCGGGAGCACCCTGAGTCAATTAAAGCTTGCACTCGGACATGGGTCCCTTTTTTCAGGTTCACTAGCGTAACTGGAATAAACAATATGGCCCCTCTTTCTCTCACCTCGTCTGGGGTGGTCTTCTCTTTGATCTGTTGTTGGGGCCTCCTCACAACAGATCCATCTCATTTCCTGACAGCGGGCTGGCAGTTTCAGGATCCTGAAGCTGGGCGTCAAACTCCATCAATACTTCCTCAGCTTCTAATTCTGTCTCCGGATGCCCCCTCTTAGTCGTTCCTCGGCCTCTGTTGGCTCATGGGGCCGAGACAGGACGAGTTGGTGGAGGTGGCTGAGCTTGCGCCCGGCGAGGTCATTGTGCTGCAAAATGCCCGCTACTTCCACATTGGAGACATAGGCCCTGTCTCCAGTGCATCTCTCTGGCCCCCCTTGCCACTGAGGTACCTCAACCCCCTCTTGAAGCTGGTGGGGCTCGCCGGGTTCCCGTGGCTTCCTGTTGTTCTACTAGCCGGACAATTTGGGTGCGGTTTTCCACTTCACATGCTAGTTGTATCCACCCCAGGAGCATTGGGGGTCATCCTGCACCAGAGCTTTATCGAGCAGCCTGGGATTCATCCCATTACGGAACAGTACCACTTTGGTTGTTGTGGGTTTTCCGGGCTGTATTGCCGTGGTCTTGGCATTGTAGTTCCTGACGTTTCGCCAGCAGCTGTGGCTGGCATCTTCAGAGGTGTAGCACTAAAAGACAGAGATCTCTCAGTGTCACAGTGTGGAAAAGATGTTGGCAGGTCATTTGTATCTACTCAGGAGGGGTGGGGTTGAGCTGAGTCATCCTGTAAGAGTTTCCCAGGGTGTGGAATGCTAATGGCGGGAGGCTTCACTGTATCCTGAGGAGGTTCTTTTGCATATGGATTGGTACTTGATGTGCTAATCTTCTCTGCAGGGCTATTGTCGGGGATAGAATGTTTTGTTAGCCTGGTGTTTTTCAGAACTGGAAACCATGCTCTGTTCATTCTTAAGGTTTCTTCTTTCCTGTTGAAGTTTTGCTTATGCTTGTGAATTTCAATGGCTTCCCTGTGCAGTCTGACAAAGTAGTTGGAAGTGTTGTCCAGTCTTTTGGTGTCCTGGAATAAGATACTGTGCCCTGTTTGAGTTAGGCTATGTTCAGCCACTGCTGATTTTTCAGGTTGTCCAAGTCTGCAGTGTCTTTCAAGGCAGCGGGTCTTGGTCCTGCTGGCGCAGCTGGCCTGACCGGGACTATAGGGCCGGCCAGTACTACAGGGCCAGCTGGAGGTACCACTGGCCCCCCTGGTGCTGGTCCGGCCAGCGTGGCCCCCTCAGGCGCAGCGGGGCCAGCGGGGCCCGGCAGCAGCGGTAGAGGAATTGGTGGCCCCTGGGCCGGTGGGGCAGGAGGTTGCGTGCGAACTCTAGGAGCCGGCAATGCAAGGAGTGGCCGGGGTCCTGGTTGGGCTGGGCCTCCAGGTTGGACTGACCCAACTGCGGGGCCAGGCCTCGGCTGTGCCAGCAGTCCTGTACTGCCTACAGGCGTTGCACCCGATCCCCTTGAACCATCAGCCCTATGAGATAGGTGGCCTGCGCTAAGTCCTCTCTCATTGCCTCCATCTGCTCCTCCAGAGCTTGGTAGCGATCCTCTGCCTGGTTGCTGGGGTCTGGTTCGGCCTCTTCCTCTTGGGTTTGTTGGAGTAGGCTCTCCTCCCAGGCTCGCTGACAGTGATCAGCCCTCTCCATCGCCTCCTCCGAGAATCCGGCCCCACAAGTTTGGGGCCCCGAGGCAGCAGCTGTCCCTGAGGCGGGTGGGCCTGACATCTCTGAGGCACTGGCAACCCAGCCCTTGAACATTCCCATCACAGCCAGTATTCCGTACTGCAACACTTGGGCTTGATCCTGCAGATTAGTCCAACACCCCTCTCCCGCTGGGATTCCAGTCTCGCTCTCCCAGGTTCCGGCTGAACCTACATCAGCATAGTCCCAGCTCATTAACTCCGTGCACAGCGTATTCCAATCCAGGAGACTGCCATTCTCCTCCGGCAGATTCCATTCCACAAGGCAACCTGCTTCCTCATCCCAGTGGTACCAGGGCTGAGTGCTGGCTCTAGAAGGCCCCGCTGAGAGCATGAAAAATCGGCCAGTTTCCCAAACTTGGCCTCTGGTGGGCCCCAGGTCCTCCGACACCAGGGCTAGATTCGAGTCAATCATGGAGCGTGAAAACATGGTGCTGGCACACCTCTCCCTGGTGTCCCGGGGCCTCGAACCCCACTGCCGGGGCATTGGCAACGACGTCAACATGTTGAAGTCTCGTCCCACGCTGACTCTTGGCCAGGCACCTCCACCGCTCACTTGCACCTGTCCGGTTCCACCGTCAGGCAAGGTAGCTGGCCCCGCGCCCTCCGTGCCAGGATCAGACGGGTCTGTCGGAATAGATCCGGTATCCACCCTTCCCTGGTGAGGGGTCGGGGGAGTAAAGGGATTCTCAACAAAATGTCAGACTATGGAATCCTAGTTATCTAGAAATCGTCTCCCCCTTCTGCAAGAAGCACAAGGTTTCTTGGTTTCAAAAGGTTTATTGGAAGAATATGCTCAGGATACAGGTGTCCACGATCCAAAGGCTTAAGACCCTTGGCTGAACGAAAGCTTTGTTGAGAATGACACATGAAATGAAAGTAACAACACTTCAAACACCCATTCCCAGCCTCCCCCCTTAGTCCTGTCTGCGAAGGCATGGGAAGACAAGGACGTCAAGGTCTTCGGCCGGAACGGGCTGATAAGAACTCTTTGCTCCCATGGATATATGCGGCCTGGGCACCGCCTGGGTCTAGAGGGAGGAAAACTAGACAACTACAGATTATAGCAAATTAAAATGGCGTAACTCTGACTAGAGAACTGACAAGCAAACTGGCACTCTGACAGGTGTAGAGGAGTCTGCATCGGTGCCAGCTTCTGGCTTCAGCCAGACAGTGGGTTTTGTCAGCAGCCGCAGCCTTCTCGGGCCCAAGGGGCTTTATTTTGTGGCCCTGTCTTGCATTACCCAGGGTGCATCAGCCCCTCTCCCCACCGGGGTGGAGAGGGGACTCATTGGGTGATCCTGTCCAGCCTTGTCCATACTTTGTTGGCCCCTCTCCCCACCGGGGTAGAGTGGGGACTCATTGGGCGATCCTCTGCAGACTTGTCTGTAGTTTGTCGGCCCCTCTCCCCACCAGGCTGGAGGGGGTCTGCATCGTTGCCATCTGCCTGCCATGTACAGACAGTGGGTTTTGTGGGTGGCCACATCTTCTTTGGCAGCGGGGGGGCCTGACGCTGTTCTGAGTGTGTTCTGTGTTGTTGTTCCAGTCACTCCTGCCACCCACCACGGCCTTCACATGCAGGTGGGGCCTTATTTTGTGATGCTGTCTTGTATTGTCCAGGGTGCATCAGCCCCTCTCCCCACCGGGGTGGGGACCTCATTTAGGGACCGTATTCTGTCTTGTTTGTAGTTTGTTGTCCCCTCTTGTCCCCTCTCCCCATTGGGGTGGAGGGAGTCTGCATCATTGCTGTCTGCCTGCCACAGCCAGACAGTGGGTTTTGTCGGCGGCCGCAGTCTTCATGGCCCCTATGCATGAGATGAGAGGGCCATGGTCTCAGTCTGGGGCCCTTATGTTGTGACCCTGTCCTGCTTGGTCCCGAGTCTGTCACCCCCTCTCCCCACCGGGGTGATGAGGGGCCTTATTTTATGACCTTGTCTTGCATTGCCCAGGGTGCGTCAGCCCCTGTCCCCACCGAGGTGGAGAGGGGACTCACTCAGCAATCCTGTCCTGCCTTGTCCGTAGTTTGTCAGCTCCTCTTCCCACCGAGGTGGAGAGGGGACTCACTCAGCGATCCTATACAGCCTCGTCCATAGTTTATCGGCGTCGGTGTTAGCATCAATGCCAGCTTCTGGCCTTGGCCGACCAGTGGGTTTTGTCAGTGGCCGCAGCTTTCTTGGACCCAAGGGACCTTATTTTGTGACCCTGTCCCATGTGTTCAGGGGTACATCTGCAGCCCCTCTCCCCAATGGGGTGAAGAGGGGTGTTTCTTTGTGACCCAGTGCCGAATGGCCAGGGGTACGTCAGCAGCCCCTCTCCCCAATGGAGTGGAGAGACGCCTTCCTTTCTGACCTTGTGCCGCATGGCCGGGGGTGCATCTGCAGCCCCTCACCCCAATGGGGAGAAGGGCCTTCTTCATCACTTCCTGCTGGCTGCCATGGCAGGACAATGGGTTTTGTCTGTGGCCACATCCTCCAAGGGCCTGAGGGGCCTTATTTTGTGACCCTGTCCTGCGAGTTCAAGGGTTCATCTGCAGCCCCTCTCCCAAATGGGATGGAGAGGGGCCTCCTTTTGTGACCCTGTGCCACATGCCTGGGGTGCGTTAGCAGCCCCTCTCTCCAATGAAGTGGAGAGGGGCCTCCCTTTCTGACCCTGTGCCACATGGCCGGGGGTGCATCTGCAGCCCCTCACCCCAATGGGGTGGAGAAAGGCCTTCCTCATCACTTACTGCTGGCTGCCACGGCAGGACAATGGGTTTTGTCTGTGGCCACATCCTCCAAGGGCCTGAAGGGCCTTATTTTGTGACCCTGTCCTGCTTGTTCAAGGGTTTGTCTGCATTCCCTGTCCCCAGTGAGGTGGAGAGGGGCCTTCCTTTGCTTCCCTGTGCTGCCTGGCCAGGGGTGCATCCACAGCCCCTCTCCCAAATGGGATGGAGAGGGGCCTCCCTTTGTGACCCTGTGCCACATGGCTGGGGATGCGTCTGGAGCCCCTCTCCACAATGGGGTGGAGAGGAGCCTCCCTTTGTGAGCCTTTGCTGCATGGCTGGGTGTGCGTCAGCAGCCCATCTCCCCAATGAGGTGGAGAGGGGCCTCCCTCTGTTTCCCTGTGCCACCTGGTCATGGGTGCATCAGCAGACCCTTTCCCTGATGGGGTGAAGAGGGGCCTTCTTCATTACTTCCTGCTGGCTGCCACAGCAGGACAATGGGTTTTGTCCTTGGCTGCATCCTTCAAGGGCCCAAGGGGCCTTATTTTGAGACCCTGCCGTGCATATTAATGGGTGCATCTGCAGCCCCTCTCCCCAATGGACCCCTCTCCTTTGCTTCCCTGTGCTGCCTGGCCAGGGGTGCATCCACAGCCCCTCTCCCCAATATGGTGGAGAGGGGCCTCTCTTTGTGACTCTGTGCCGCCTGGCCAGGGGTGCATCTGCAGCCCCTCTCCCCAATGGGGTGGAGAGGGGCCTTAATTGGTTTCCCTGTCCTGTCTATGCAGGGGTACATCAGCAGCCCCTCTCCACAATGGGGTGGAGAGGGGCCTCCCTTTGCTTCCCTGTGCCACATTGCCAGGGGTCCCTCAGCAGCCCCTTTCCCCGATGGCTTGGAGTGGGGCCTCCCTTTGTTTCCCTGTGCTGCCTGTGCAAGGGTTCATCAGCAGCCCCTCTCCCCAACAAGGTGGAGAGGGTCCTCCCTTTGTTTCCCTGTGCTACCTGGCCAGGGGTGCGTCTGCAGCCCCTCTCTCCAACGGAGTGGAGAGGGGCTTTCCTTTGTTTCCCTGTGCTGCCTGGCCAGTGGTCCATCAGCAGCCCCTCTTCTGGTTCCTCACAGAGGGGGGGCCACCAACAAAACCCACCATCCTTCAGTGGTAGCCATCCGTAGGGACGTGCGGAATTGGGGGAGTGCCGCCAGTTGGTGCCAAGCCCACACGGAGAGGGCAGCCACCGACAAGCCTGCATGGAGAGGGCCACCACTGACAAAACCTATTGTCTGCCTGACCTATTGTAATAATAACAGGCTAACTCTGAATTATAAGAAAACAAAGATAATAGTCTTCGCTAAAGCCTGGAAACAGTTTGCATGGTCAATTCAAGGAAATCCTATCGAGCAGGTTAAAAACTTTAAATATTTGGGGATTAACTTTTTCTACAAGGGATGATGGGCTACACACCACAAAGGTGCTATTAACGTAGCAAGAAACAGTGCAGCTGCTATCACCCGATTTTTCTATCTGAGAGGCAATAGGTATGTTCCCATGGCTTTAAAAGCCTTCAATGCCAAATCGAGTTTTCAGCTCCTCTATGGAGTGCCTGTATGGATAAGTGCAATCAATCACTCAATAGAGGGGGTACAATTTTATTTCCTATGGAAAATTCTGGGTCTTCCTAACTGTGTCCCATACACTGCAATCTGTCTTGAAACCGGACAAATGCTGTTAAAAACTCAGGCCTGGCTCCTAACAATCAAATTCTGGCTTCACCTTTTATTCAATTCTGATTCAAACTCCTTTACTTTTTTAATGCTTTCAGATTTCTATGAATTCAATTGGTTGGAACTAATCCACAAAAAAAATCAGGTGTATGGGTATACCTTTAGCATCATTTTACCTTGCATCTGCTTCAACAGCATTTCAGACAATTAAATGGAGGCTCCTAGACATTCAGTTTCAGTGCCTGATTGAGGCAGCTGGGAAAACCTGCTCCCCAATTCACCTGGGACTATCTTTGTCACCTGGCCAGTTAGCCACCTATTTTTGCTCTCTAACTGATCCCCATCAAAGAAGGGCACTAATGCTGGCCAGATTCAACATACTGCCTTCGGCCATCTTCGTTGGTAGATATCAAGGGGCCCCTTATGAACTTAGAAAATGCCCCTGTGGCCTGGATGTCATTGAATCTGTCTCTAATGTTCCATTAAACTGTCTATTTTACTCTAAGATCCAAGACAATTTTTTGAACTCCCTTCTTTATTCATGGTGCAGCCTTTCAGATAATGTGGAGGTCCAGCGACTATTATCTGGTCACAACTGTTCTATAACCTCCAACGTTGCTTGTTTTCTTTAGTCTGCAATTTATATCAGGGAAGCTATCAACTATCTTTTACTGCTTTGGCCGGTCCCAAGAGAGGTCTATGTGTGTGTGTGTGTGTTTTAATGCCTTTTCCCTCCAATTTTAATGTATCCCTTTTTGCTTCTGACATGCCAATAAAGGTTGCGTGTGTGTATGTTTACAAGGTTAAGTTTAAGTGGAGATGAGCAATCTATTTTAAGATCCAATAATTGTTGACGTACGGAGTGTCTCTGGTTACCTCATTTCAAACCCCTCTAAGCAAATTCACAACAAGCAACCTACCTGGCTTTTCTGTTCACCAGAGTCGGTGGCAGGTGTTGATATTCAGCTGCTAATTTCCCCCATTTGGGAAAAAATGTGTCTAGCTTCTAGGTTTCATCTGTTCATTTAGAAGTCCAGCCTTGTTTCTCTTTACCAGATATATTGTGAAATTGATTAAAGGAAAGGAAAACCTATTGTCCTGATGTGGTGGCCACCCCTAGGGGCATGCAGGCAGGCACATGAGGGTGCCACCAGGTGGCAGCCCACCCACCACCCACACCCTAGAAGGGAGGTGGACAGCTGACTGCCACCCCAACATTGCCCACATCTGGGGGTTCCATAGTCATTTGCCATGGATGGCTCCAATTATATGGAATGGGTCTTTACTGGGGGCACCAGCTTTGGGGGTCTATAACTTGGAGGTTCGTATTGGAATCTTGTCCAAATTTGGAGGGTAATAATGTATCAAAGTATCGTGATGTTCGAACGAAATAAAGTACAACTACAACAATTACAAAATAATTAACTTGTTCTTATTTCATCTGTATACAATTTACCATCAACGTACCAGTACACGCAATCTTCCCACCTTCAGACCTATACATAAAGTGTTAGTGCATTCAATACAATTGATGAACAGTCATTTAACAACATTCAATATTGCTTTTTGTAAACAATTCTGTATATAAGGTGCATAAAGTCCATCAATGCCAATTGTAGGTCAAGATGTACAGGATGGAAAGGCTCTCTGAGTGTGAAGGGGGCCGTTCTGGGCTCCCATGAACTGCAAACCACAAAACGATTTGTGAACCATCCAAAGTCCATTAAAGTTCATGGTTGGTAAATATGAATGAACCACAAACCTCGCGGTTTGGTATTTTTTTGGTTTGTGCCCAAGTCTACTCCTTACCCTTCCACCGGGGGGGGGGGGGAACCTGGGGCTTAACTTCTGCATGTTCCTGGTAATCTTCTCATGCACGTGCTTTGTGTATGCATGCTCCCGTGCCAGCATGATGATGTTACTTCCAAGAGGTGACATGATTGTGCAAGGTGGGGAACGTGTGCGCACTTCACAGCAGGCTGATTTGGGGCCCAAATCGGCCCACTACAAAATGCAGGAGCACTCTCAGGATGGTGCAATGACATCAGTGATGTCATTGCACTGGCTCCAGGAGCGCACCTGGAGGCCCATTCTCCACCTTTCCCCCTGCCAGCCAGGTAAGCAGAGGCGGGGGCAAAAGGGGAATGAGAACTGTAGTTGAGTTCCTAATTACCTTTGTTCTTTAAGAGACTAAATGTCAGAGTTGTGGCTCCGTGCCCCACCAAATTGGCATTTTCACCACTGGACATCCATGCATGGGCAAAACATTTGAATAAGAGATACAATCATATAATCCAATGGGTCTAACCCTAATTGGGGAGTGGTCGAGTATCTGCTTTGCATGTTTAAGGTCCAGGGGTCAATGCCCACCACCTCATATTTATTTTTTTATGTAGAACATTTACATGCACCTCTCCAAAGACCTGTTTGAGCTGGCTCACAAAGTGAAAATATGTATAATAAAATCATTTCTAAAACCTTAAAAATTATAAATATGTCATAAAAACAATATTGGTATCCATAAAACAGCCTTAAAACTAGAAACGGACCACAAAAGCAACTTAAGAAATACTTCAATTAAAGCCGAATAGATGATATGAAAGACCTCTGCTTGGGATGCTGAAGAACAGCTGCCAGTCCTATTTTTATAAACCAATGGTCTGATTCAGTAAAGGAACAATCATAAATAAAACTTTTTAAAAGACAAATCAAATAATAATTCTAACATTGGTTACATGAAAAAAATACATTTTTAAATTGCATACAAAACTCAATACTAAGAACCTGGAAAGAAATAATGATGGAAAAGCTGATGATCCAAATGCACTTGGTAAAAGGAAGTTTAAATCTAAACTAATTTTACAATGAGCAGACATCATTTATAAAGCTATCTAAAAATAAAACACTAATGTATCACCAGGTATAATCTTAGCTGGCCTTTCTATTTCACTTTAGTAACTTAGATGTAATTTTATTGTAATATTATTCATATAATTGTCTATATACTACTCCTATGTCATAAAATGCATTGAATCTCATCATGTAGCTGTAACATTCTGTGTCGGTATGTTTCATAGTCATTTGTATTTTATTCCCTATCCTCACTGTTCAAAGTTTTTATTTCTCTGTTATTTCAGTGCTAGAAAATATTTTTCAATAAAGTTTTTGAAAAGTCTTAACTGCTGTTCAAACATTAATGATAGCATGCTCTTCCTCTTAACATATGTTTAGAAATGTTATCAAATGGTTATAACATCTGACTTGTGAATTACAAAGTTGTTTGCTATTCCAGGGGCTCATTTTTCAAGGGTTGTCTCTTCTCTTCCATGTAGTTAGCATGTTTTATTATTCTCACACTGTTTGCAGGTATCCTTGGATATATGAGAGTTGTATGTAGGTACACTAGTGTTTTTACCTTCTAATGTGTAAACTGCCCTGAGTGTACCTTGAGGAGAACGTAGCACAAGACTAATAGCACACTGGTACAGTCCTTACATGGCTCTGCTGAGACGCTTTTTGCCTCTAGCCATTCATAAATATTAATATTCTTGAACAGAAATCACAAGTAACAGTTCCTGGCTTACTTACTTGTGACTTTTGTAAAGTGCATCATTGTAATGTTGAGTTTATCACAGTAAACATGAGACAAGGATGTAAACCTGTATTGGTATGTACCACTTTGGACTGCAAGCAGAAGTTCATGAAAGCGGCACTGCAATCCTACAGAAATTTTCATGGGAATAAACTCCACCAAGCAGACCCGAGTAGGATTCAGAGTAGAACTACTTTGGACTGTTCTATGAATGTTCTTCAATAAAGAAGAATCCCCTCCACATTAAAGACAAGATGTTGGGGAGAAAGTTCGAGCCTTGCCCTCTCCCTGGTATACTGTTTTCTACTTGCAGGCATTTTTGTATGGAAAAGCTCAGACAAGTGAGCTTTTACATAAAGTCTGAAAAGGTACTGCTCATGTGCTGCTTCAGTGAAAACTAAGCTTGTGTTTCTCATGTGAAGGGTGTCTCCCCGAGCCCACATGGAGAGGGCAGCCACTGAAGGGTTCTCGAAATCTTTTGAAATGTGATAAAGGAACAGATTTGTTGGGGAGTTCACTCTCTCTCTCTCTGTATCTGTATCTGTATCTGTATCTGTATCTGTATCTGTATCTGTATCTGTATCTGTATCTGTATCTGTATCTGTATCTGTATCTATATCTATCTGTATGTATGTATGTATGTATGTATGTATGTATGTATGTATGTATGTATGTATGTATCTATCTATCTATCTATCTATCTATCTATCTATCTATCTATCTATCTATCTATCTATCTATCTATGTCTGTATATATATTACCAGCACCCTTTCTCCAAGGGTATTCACTACGTTCACTACATGGTATGGGAGGGTTTCCATATTGAACAGAGGGATCAGAATGTAATTTATTAAAACTGTCTAGCTTAAGGGTTTTAATTAAACAAACAACAACATTACAGTCATTTAACTAAAATGCTAATTTTGACAGGAATATATTCATGCCTAAAGGTAATGAAAAACAAGTATCAAGGTTATTGAACGTGTGTGCTTATTTTGTGTGTGGGTGTACAAGAAAATTAAACAACTACAAATTGCTCTTCTTTTTATCATATAGATAGCCTCATAGGCATAACTTATGATGGAATGCCATAGAAGCTAAGGAAGTTTAGATCACGCCACTTAAAATGCATTAAAGGGTTTTTTAAAGGCCAGATCACAAAGCTAATTGCCGTAACTGGGAATACATTATAGGTACTTAGCATAAGCAAAGGAGAAAAGAAACAAGACATAAAACAAATTAGTGGCTTCTTGAATAGTAAAATACAGGTGGGAAGGTATTTGTGCCAACCAGGCTATATTGGTTCCTTCAGGCAAGGAACTTGGATATGTTGTTTCAATGTTTTGTACTATGTATAAATAAGTAATGGGATGAGTCTCCATTGTCCATAGCCACCTATGTTTGAAACACTTTGGCAATGAAATCTAGCAGAACAAATTGACAGTATTATAGAAAATGCTTCAGATTTGATTATTAGCAATGTATATGTTAAGGGGCAATGTGAACGGAATGGCTTATGTATATCAAAGAATGAGAAACAAAATCCGTGTAATACCTTTTATTAGGGCCAACCAAAACAACATAAAAGACTGGGCAAGCTTTCAAACTCTTCAGAATTCTTCTAGATGTTACATTTTATTTTATTTTATTTTTTGAAATGGAGGGGAAAGTGTTGATTTTCCAGGTCAAGCTCGTAAGACTGTCTTGTCAGCATTTGGTGTTAGATGCTGAAAGACTCACTGTTTCATTGCTGTAGGAATTAGATTACAGCATTTGCATTCCAGGAAGATGAAGCAAATGGTGGAGTGTCATCTCATTTGAAAAAAAAAATACAGCTCAGCAATGTCCACATGTATATGTATGTATATAACCACCATCCATTGTGCACATTCACCACAGCTCCATGAAAAGAAAATACATTCTTCCAGGGTTGCCAACCCCAGCTTGGGAAATTCTTGGATATTTGGGAGCAGATCTTGGGGAAGGTGGAGTTTGGGAAGGGGATGGACCTCAATGGGGTATGATGCCATAGAATCTATGTACAGTTTAAGCATACACAAATTGGCAGTGCATGATGGGATACCATTCCTTTGTCTTGGAGGAGTGCAGAAGAAACCCGTGCCAGCACGGACACAGGATCAAGTACAGTCTGGCTGCACTAGCAAGTGTACAGGAAAGCAATGGGGAAACACATGTAAGTCCATTCACGTGTCATTTGTATTGTGTAGTTTGTATTGTGTAGTTTGGCTCTTAGGCAGGAATAACCGGCAAGCACTTGACCAGCTAGCCAATTATTAGTCATGTGGCATGGTGGACTTAGAAGGGGACGTCCTTGGTGGTTGAGCAGCATCAACCAAGCTGTTAGGTGCTGGAGTGGTATGTGGGGGGCGGGGGTAAGAATTAACACTCTTGGCACTGTTTGATGTACAGGAGAGGATAAATGAAGCCAGAGATAAAGCTGTTTGGAGCCAGGGTAGGCTTGCTTAAGCCACTGGTATCTGCTATTGTACACATTGTTGCATAGGACTACATCTGGACTAGGAACACATGACCCTGGATTTTTCAGTTCTTTCAGTTGTTTCTTACATTCAGCAAGTTCAAATGCCTAAATTCTTTTTTTTTTTAAATCAGCTATCTCATTTACAGTTTTTAAAAGTTCCTTTTAATGTCTTAGGAATTGGCCTTTTAACCACCAATGTTAGCATTTACCTTAAATTTTGTCGACTGTAGCATAATAAATGATTTAATAATTGGATGAAATGCATGTGTGTTTGCTGGTTTGCTAGGAAGGACAGTGTGCAATATGCAGTGGATGCAGTAGCACATAGAAACAATCCCTCTTCATTTTTCTGAATCTTCAGTAAACTCAGGGGAATGTGTCCTTAAAATATTCACAGAGGAAATATCAGATTACCATTCTGCATCAGGTTCCCTTATCCTCCCAGTGGGAGGGGGGACCCATCACTCACCTTCTGCCTTGTGCACATGTTCTGTTTGGGGCCCAAATCAGCCCACCACAAAGTGCAAGAGTGCTCCTGGGCCCTGTGAGATGAAAACACTCCTGGGGGTGACATTGTCACATCGCCCTGGGAGCATGCCCAGAAGGCTGTTCCTCTGAGTGGTGGCAGGGGGCAGAGGGTGGGAGTAGGGGACCCCCTGCCCCCACTGGGGAACCTGGGATCCCTAGTCATCACCACAACAAAGGAATGGTCAGCTGGTAGTGCTGCATCATTTGGGGAAAAGTTATTTTTTATATCTAACCTCAAAACCCTAAATAACAGGTATCAATATCTAAACATTTCAATGAATTACAAAAGGATAAAGAAAGCAAAATTTGCCTTATCAAAAGTATCTAAGAAAATGTAACCATTTGAGGATGAAAGAATAAGACCTCCTATAAAGTGGAGATGAATAAATGTATTGTTTTTACTTGAAGTAAACATAGCAGACTCCGAGTATTTGTACTGACAGCCATGATATTTAATTTTTCATGAATAGCCTGGAGCCAGGTGAAACAGCAAGGTAGCAAAGTTTGCCGATAACAAACATTATTTTGGAGAATAAAAACATTCCAAGCTGCTTTCAAAATGTTTTCCTTTAAATATAACACTTCCAAATTGTAAAATATTTTCACTTTCTGAAGCATCATGCATTTTACAAAGTGGCTCAGACCTTACCTCTCAGTGATCTGGGGTGGGGGGGGGGATTATTTCCTAATGATTAATATCCTGAGGAAACATCAGCAGACCATTCTGGAAAATTGCCTTTAAAAAGGAATGGTCAGGCAGCAGGGTTGCAGTTTCGGGTGGGGGTGGGAGGAACCCTACTTCTTAAACAACAAATCTCAGAACAACTGGCATCAATAATGATGTCAACTTTACTGTTAAAGGTTTCCCATAGCTCAAACATGTTTAGCAGCTGTAATTTTTGCCTTGGGTCAAAACCTGTATAAACCATCAAGTTAAGTTGAACCAGTGAATTCACCAGCATCCCTACCCTGGACTGAGGTATATCTTTCATCTTCATAGACATACCAAAGATGCATTATAGTCAAGATATAGATAATGTGCTGAAAGAGAGTTGATCAAGGCCACCAAATATGTTATTGGCTACACAGGAAACTGAATCCAGATCTAGGGGTATAAGATTTTTATTTACTTCAATTATACCCTGCCTTTCTACACAGAGAGGATCTAAAGTGCCTTATATCATTCTCCTTGCCTCCATTTCATCTTTACAACAATTCTATGATATAGTGTGGGACAGAAGCTGTGTGTGTGTGGCTGGCTTAAGGTCACCTAGCAAGCTTCCATGATAAAGTGGGGATTCGAATATGGGTCTCCCAAAAACTAATCCAACACTCTAACCACACCATACTAGATGTCCTTAATCTGTTTTGCATGAATAAAAGGCCCTTTAAAGGGAGGAGTTCTGGGTCAAAGTTGTGTACACTTGGGCAGTAAGTCCAAATGCTGTCCATTGAGTTACTCAAAAAGTAATATAGTTAGGGAAAATCAGACTATAAAAGACATGGATGGAAAATACTGGAGTCTATGAATCCACTATGTGTCACATGTTGGTCAAGCCCCCTACAATTACGATTTTAACCAACACGCAGTATAAGGATCAAATTCTTTAGGTCAGTAAAGGAGATGGAAAATGGATTGGGCAGTACACCAAGAATATCCCTATACAAGCAACAAAGTCCTTTGTAGGAAAAAATACAATGGGCTCTAGAAAGGGGAGGGCAGATAGGCAGGCATTCCCTCTTCCTCCGTCCCTGATCCTGACCAGTGAAGGAGGGAGTGAACATTGCCACCTGCTCCAAGCGTGATCTCTTCCACGTGAAGGGGAGTGGGCTTTGCTACCTGATCCATGCCTGATACAGGCTGGGTAAAGGGGGGCGGGCATTGCAAGCTGCTCCGCTCCTGATCCCAGCTGGGTGAAGGAGAAACGGGCATTGCTTCCTGCTCCACGCCTGATCTGGGTCACGTGAATTTGCTACCTGCTCCACACCTGATACAGGTGTCAGACTATGGAGTCCCAGTTATCTAGAGTTCGTCTACCCCCCTTCTGCAAGAAGCACAAAGTTTCTTGATTCCAAAAGGTTTATTGAAAGACAATGCTCAGGATATAAGTGTCCATATTCCAAGGATTAGGAAAGCCTTGGCTGAACGAAAGCTTTGTTGAGAATGACACACACAATTAAAGTAACAACACTTCAAACACCCATTCCCAGCCTCCCCCCTTAGCCCTGTCTAGAAGGCCTGGAAAGGAGAGGATGTCAAGGTCGGCCGGAATGGGTTGATAAGAATTCTTCGCTCCCATGGATATATGCGGCCTGGGCAGCACCTGGGCCTGGAGGGAGAGAACTAAACTACAGATTATAACATGAGAACATGGCGTAGCTATGGCTTGAGAACTGACTAGCAAACTGACACTCTGACATCAGGCCAGTAAAGGGGGTGGCATTGCCACCTGCTCTGCTCCTGATCGCAGATGGGGGAAGGGGAAATGAGCATTGCTTCCTGCTCCGCTCCTGATTACAGATGGGTGAAGGGGGTGGGTATGGCTGCATGCTCAGTGCCTTATTCCGGTAGATTGAAGGGAGTGAGTATTGCCACCTGCTCTGCTTCTTATCCCAGCTGGGTGAAAGGGCACCAAACAAGCAGAAAATACAAAGAGCCCTTAGGAAAATGCAATCAACAATTATCCCAAATTCATATATTTAAGGTGCTAAAAATGCTCAGTGCAAATAAGTCCATCATATGAATTGTTCCATCATACAAATGATCATATAACAAATATCAGCGATGGTATGAAATCACAAATTTCCTTTAGACATCGACGGTGGTATACAAGTCACAAAATTTCTACAAGCAGTACATGTAAACAATACATAAGGTGCTTGGAAACCCTAATAGTCCAATATAAAGCCAGAATTTCCGCAAGAATGTAGCGTCCAGGTTATAGAAGTCTTCTCTTGAGTAATGTACGCTGCCTACGGGGTTCGCCGGCATGCAAAAAGTCCAGTCCCGTTTCTCCCCAAAGGCTTCTTCATAGGCAAGATATCAAGTAACAGTTAATCTCATTCCACCATTGCAATTCCTTCCAGTCAATCTAGTGGTGGGGCGGATGAATCCCCGTTCCAAATTTTTGTCAATGAACTCTCTAAGTTCCTTCCTCTCTGCTGGGCTCATTGAGTACAATTTTCCTTTCGGTAACTTTTCTCCGGGAATCAGTTCAATAGCACAGTCAGTTTTTCTATGAGGAGGTAATTCATTAGCTTCCCTTTCATCAAACACCTGTTTGAAATCCTGATATTTGGGGGGGATGTGCTCTTCCTCCCTGGCAGTTAACAGTACAGTCTCTAAGGGTGAAGGTGCTGCTTTCCCCCATATCTTTGTCCATGCATGCTTAGCACACCAATCCCCTTTGAACACTACCATTCCAAATGAACCATTTGATATACAGATCGTGATCCCATAGCCATCGACTTACCAGCACCAAGGGGTATCTGGCTACCTTACTCTCTATATAAGTCTGATTTTCCCAATGGTCTCCCATTCCCATAGCTATAGGTTCGGTTTGAAGCTGGGCTGGTGGCATACTGGACCCATCCATTTGCTCAAAAATTATGGGGTCTTTGAGTTCGTTTACCCCTAAGCCCAGTCCATTTACTAATGCCGGCGAGATTAAGTCTCATGAACAGCCAGAGTCTATTAAGGCTTGCACCCGTACATGAGTCCCTCTTTTTGGGTTTAGCAACGTTATCGGCATAAACAGTATGGCCCCTCTTTCTCTCACCTTCGGTGGTGACTTTTCCTTTTGGACCTGCCAGCAAGGCCTTTTTACGGCAGGTCTTCCTTGTTTCCCGATGCTGGGGTGATTCCTTCCTCCTTTACTTCTTTTGTAGGTTCTTCCGTACCCTTGGCCCCTCATCGGCGTCTAACCCAGTCTCTGGTTTTCCCCCTTTCAGCCGTCCGACCCATCTCACCATTCGAGGAGTCCCTGTGGTGAAAGGTAGAGGGTTTCCCTGTTCTTCTAGTGCCCCCCTTTTTGGGCACTGCGCTGCGAAGTGTCTTCCACTCCCACAAATCAAACATAGTCCCTGTCTCCATCTTGTTTTCCTGTCAGGTTACCAAGGCAGGGGTTTTCACATTTCGGGGGCTTCAACTTCTACTCGTGAAGGTGGCCCTTCTTGGCCTTCCTTGTTGCTGCCTTCACACAAGCTGCCTTCGCACACCGGCTGATTGGATCCATCCCAACAAAGTCTGTGGATCATCCTGCATTAATGCATGGTCTAATAGGTTAGCATTTAGACCATTTCGAAAGAGTTCAATTTTCACTCCTTTGTAGCAGTTTGGTAGTTTGGCGGCCAAGTGTCTAAATTCGGCTGCGTACTCCATGGTGGTTCGGGCTCTAAGCTGGGTTTTGGCTCTTTCCTCCTCTAACGGGTCGCCAAACTGCGCTTTGAGAGCATTCTCTAGGGTGTTTAAGTTCATTAACTCAGGGGCTCCCAGGGTGTATAGAGTTACGTACCACTTGGTGGCCGCTCCTACCATTCGAGATCCCAAGTGGTTCACTCGACTGTATTCCAATGGAAATAAGTGCCCCCAATCTCGGAAGAATTCCATGGCTTGTACTATAAAAAAACCCAGGTTCATGGGGTTTCCATCAAACATAGCTTCCAATCGGCACCAACTTTGCCGCATCCCCAGTGCAAGGGTTTCCGTTCCTTGTTGCAATCCCCCTTGGTGTATCGGGGCTGCTCCCATGTTGATTGGTTGCCAAGGTGCTGGTACTATCGGAGGTACCTGATGCATCCCATTCACTCCCCAGTTTGGTGGAGCTATTGGCGGAACTCCCCCATGTTTGGCAGTGGCCAAACAATGCTCCTCTCCACCTTTCCTTCTTCTCCTGGTCCCAAGGCGCCCATTGCCTAGGAGTTGGCAAAGTAGTCCATGTCAGATGAGTAACCCCTCTCCTAGGGATCACCCCCAGCTCTGTAGAAGTTCTTCCAGCAGCTGCACCTGATCCCAGATGCAAAGCTGGGTGGGGTCTCCTGGTGCTGATAATCCTGGGTTTGGCTCAGACAGTGGGATCCCAGTAGCCATTCTCCAAGGTTACAGGTTCAGAAGAAAAATAAGAGATTCCTTTCAAAATGTCAGACTGTGGTTGTCAGGTTGTGGCAGGTAGATCCCTGGATCACTTCAGCATGACACATGTCCTTAGCTAAATGATCTTTATTCAGGAATTCAAACTTGTACACATACACAGATCCGCAGGAGTACATGAAATAAAAAAGCAGTTGCCTGTTAACTTCTCATTGAAAGGAATAATGCTCCAGATTATTGCAAGACATTGCAATGCTTGCCCAAAGGCAAACAAGTGTGGAAACACCTAATCTGACAGAGGATGAGAAAGAAGAGAAACCCATGGCTGTCTAAACTTTCTCCTGTTAGAACTTAACCATTTATCATAATTCTTCTGTACAGTCACACAGGTATACCTCCCCATTATATCTGAAATGAAGGTATTTTCTGTGTTTGTGTGCGCTTGCACTGAAAAACTCAATAAACAACAAATACAGGTAAGTGCAACCCCATTTCCCCATCACAGTTTAGCCCCATTTATGTTTTCTAAAATCTACTATCTAAATTCACCTCATCTTCATGCCTGCCCCATCCACTCAGACACATCTTCCCAAAACGTAGTTTAAACAATATAAATCACACAATACAGCCCAAAAAACATCTCTTTAATTGAAGTCTCTGTAGCAACTTACAAGAATGAGGAACTAACATTCACTCATAAAACAAATTAAGAAAAGACTACATTAAAACTCTCATCAAAAACAAGGAAGCAGTTTCTCTCACTGAGTCTCAGCCATGTGCTCCTTCCTAGTCACTCTCTCCTCTCAACAAGGTGTAATAGACATCTTCAGTCTCCAATGAGATCTTTAGAAACCAGGTCCCAGGGTGGCAACTTTTACATTATTTTATCCATACAAGGGTAGCTTCAAAATGAGGCTTCTAGGATTTAGCTAATAAAATTTGAAAGAATTTATGGGAAGAATTTCATTGTTTATCATTTTTGTTACATATTTCTCAATGTAATATTCTGAATCTTTTTGCCCTAAAGAGAGAGCTCTTCTAATACAGAAACCAGAATACAAATAATGAAACAAAAAAGTTAAAAACTCCTCTGATATCAACACCATGCTTGTGAACAGGTGTGGATCCACAAAAAAACATCACTACCATTGTGAAACAGACATTGAGATAAAGAGAAATTTGTCCATGAAGAATTTTCATGCGTTTGCTGCTTGTCATTTTTCCTTGTGGCAAAATCCTCATGATCTTCTATTCCAGAAGTCCCTTTTGCAGTTGTATGGGCTTCCATACACCTATGTGATGCTTGGCATCCTAGCTGATATTCTGAGGATGCAGTCCACACTCCACTGAACTCAATGGCAACTATTAGGTTGATTTTGATAATGAAAAATATATATTTGATAGTGACAATTTGATAGCAATATTTAACAGATAATTAATACTGGTATTTTTCTCAGTAGGTGAAAAAAAAGGAGACTGGCCTTTCTGAAAGAACGTAAAGAATATTTTAACTTTATGCCTTTATACAATCCATGAACTTTCACACAGCCCCATTCAGTTTCCCTGAAAGAGTAGAGTGTGAAAACACATGGACATCACCTTTTGAAATGTGTTATCCTCAGGATTCAATTGTAAATCTACATCTGTGAAGTTCACTTGAAAGAATAGGGGCCCGTCAGAGAAGTGCCTAATCTGTGCATTACAGATCCCAGTGAATTGGATTTTTTGTCTTAATTTTCCCTCTTAAGCTTTACACCAAAGTTTACATCAAAGTCAAATATATTCAGAAGATTTTAACCTAGCCAACTTTGCCTCAAAGAACTTTAGGAATAAATGAGGGATCAAAAGTACTAACACCTCTAGCATAGCATAAAGGGACAGGAAACATGAAAAGGAGCTGGAACAGAACAAAATCAAAGTAGTATGTCTCTGTTAAAATGTGCTTCCTTTTCATGGGATCCTGACCATTGTGACATATGCTGAGGGTGAACATTGGCCTTTTCTCTTTTGCTACAGACTTTACTTCAATATGGGCCATTTCCACACAGCTTACCTGCTTGCGTTATGTCCCGGCAGATCATGCAAAAAACGCAGAAGATCGCGTTTTTTCACGTGAGATTTGCGCAACATCATGAGACATCACGCAAATCTCGCACGAAAAAACGTGATCTTCTGCGGTTTTTGTGCGATCTGCCGGGACATAACACAAGCAGGTAAGCCATGTGGAAATAGCCATTGTTTCATTCTGCAAGGTAAGGTGAAAGAGAAGCAATTCGAAAGGGGATAGTCATGGTTGGATCACCCAACATCTACTTTATATCAGGGCTGAGTTCATGTTTCCTCCTTGGAGTACTTTTACATACTTTCGCTATTCCAAAATGGTAGAAAAAATTCTCTCCACACTCTCTTTTGACCATATTAATTTGCCACAGAACATACTATGAGGCTTTGAACAAAAGTTTTTTTTTTCCTCTGAAGGAAAGTCCATAGAAATATGGGGAAATCAAGCTGAAACTATTTACTAGATGCTACATTTCACTGTGTTTCTTTCAAACACAGCACAGAATTGAGAAATGTCTTTTCATAACTGAAATTATGCACATCCCAAAAAGTCAGGGCATATCAGCAAGACAGCTTCCAGTGGACTTGCTGTAGTCTAACCATAAACATGAAAATTCTACGCTTGGTAAAAATCAATGCAATGAATTATAACATCCCATCTCATAAAATATGTCACGATAATAGAGCAATTCCTGGTTTCCATAGTAACATAATGCTTTCCAGGTACCATATATAACTATATCTCAGCCTTAGAATGGGAACTATGTATCTTAAGAGTCAACACAGCCCTTCCTCTACTTACAACTCCTTCTTAGTTAGTTAGTTAGTTAAGAAATAGCACTGGACAAAACTGAGGAGCTTGTTAGCCCTCATCCACTCCAAAACTGTCTTTTTTCCACTGTGGCTCTCACATCTTCTGCCACTAGCACATCTGCAGTCACAACAAAATTTTCAAGGAGCCCTTATGCACACACTGGCTGTACAGGAAGTGGAAGAAAGCATCTGCAGGGGACACAGAGAAGCACAAGGGAATCAGTGTCAAAGAACTCAAGCCCTTGTCTTTACCTTCGAAGTCTTCTATGACCTTGCTATCTCTTCTATCCCAGTACATCTATGCCTGTTACCTTCCACCTAAAGAGCATTTTCTAGGACAGTGTTTTGCAATATATGGATCCTGACTCTAAAGTGAGTCCCAGGCTTTTGCAGTTTTATTGATCTGAGTATGCATTGTTTTTTTACCAAGCAATTTTGAACTTGTGTATCAACATACAAAAACAATCGGGAACCACTATCCTAAGAGTCAGCTTTGCAAAAATTCTCTCTTGGCCTGTGTAGTTCTTGGACAGATTATTCTACATATAAAAATAAAATTTCCACATATTTTCCAGGAACAATAAATTAATATGAGACTACAATTATGTGGCATCCTGCTTATGGGTTTCCATTAGTGATGTTCACTGAACAAAAATTCCATTTCAGTTTCGAATCCGGGGATTCTGAACCAACTATGTGCCATTACTGGGGCATTGCTGGCTCAGATCTAGAGATGGGCACGAACCGAAATACAAACCAAAGTTCGCGAACCAGCGGTTCGTCAGGGCCCGTTTCTGATGAACCGCTTCGAACTTTAGGCTGGTTGATTTGGTTCGTCACTGCAGACAGCCTGGTGCCAATCAATCAGTTTCCTAGGCAACAGGGATGGACTTCCTGCAGACCTTCTGCTGACCCAGAAGTGGCCTTCTGCTGGCCCAGAAGTGACCTTCTTATGACCTGGAAGTGATGATTTGCTGACCTGGATGTGATGTTTTCACAAAGCAAATAAACCAGTTTGCAAACTGGGGCAGGTTCGTGAAAGTTCGTGGTTCATGAAATGTGATGAACCATGAACTGCACGGTTTGTTTTTTTCCTGGTTTGTGCCCATCTCTACTCAGATCTAATCCATGAGGTTTTTTCTCCTCGTTATCATGAGTTTCCACCCCATTCTTTGCAATGCAGGCTTCCAAGCTCTTTGGAACAGCAGTTTTTGCAGTCAACGGTATCAAAATCATACAGAACAGAGTCCTCTCTAAACCACTGGCCCACCATGTTTGAGCACACACAGTTTAGAGAAGGCATCAAGGCAAGTGTTGGGTGGCTGTGCATGTGCATACGTGTGCATGTGCACACACACACACACACACAAACACTTTTCAAGTGAGAGTGGGAAAACAAGGCTTAACCAAAAACTGCATCAACCACTAGTCCCCATCCAAGTCTAAACCATTGATCCACTGAGTTTTTCCTCAAGCACAATAATACATACAACAACAAACCCCGTAGAAGGTGAGAGTTGGTAGATGCATGCTATGGCAGGAAATTGACTACAAAGAGTCAGCCATGGCAGGGCAGCTCCCAAACAGGAAAGTGCTCCAATCAGTACAGTGCAGTGACATTAAAAATAATCCTGCTTCATTACACTTTTTTCTTTTTCTATAGTGTCAATAAATCATTACCTTTACAATCTGCTGTTGCCTGTTGCTGCTATGTTTTTTTCTACTTTTTAGTTTTATTCCTATGATGAGGGGCGAATCCAAATCCTTCCTTTTGATGCTCAGTATTTGGCTGCAAAATGGGGGATTTTCACTGCCAATTTTCTCCATCAACCAAGAACAGGCAGACAGGCAGGCAAAATGATTGTTTAAATTCCACCACCACCCCCATCCAAATAGACCTATGTTTTACTCATAGTTTTGCTTTTGCTGTGGGGGCAGGTAGGATTGTATTTGAAAGGGCAATGTAGGTACATTGTGGTGACACTAAGAGATTTTTGTCTTTTGGTGCTACACCTCTGAAGATGCCAGCCACAGCTGCTGGTGAAATGTCAGGAACTACAATGCCAAGACCACGGCAATACAGCCCGGAAAACCCACAACCACCAATGTATGTACATGTTTGCCAGTTGACTCAGAAAAATAGAGAGCCATGAAAGACTATGGAAGCAATCCTAAACAGGTCTATTCAGAGGTAAGTCCCATGTCATTCAATAGTGCTTACTCGCAAGGAAGCATCTTTAGAGTTGCAGCCTATGACTAAAGTCTTCTTGAGCTTTTAGCAAATTTGACTGATTGAACAGACTATTTGCACACACACACATCCAGCAGCTCTTTTCTTCACAGGGACTGATTATCCAAGTGCCCTGATAGGAGTGGAGGAGACAGACCAGTGCCCAAGTAACACTGCAAAACAAACCAAGATGTACCCCAAGAGATCTATTCAAGTGTAAGTCCCATGTTATTCAGATCAGTTTGCTTGCTCCCAAGGAAGTGTATTTCGAATTGCAGCCTATGATTGAAGTCTCCCCCTTCCAAATGTTTCCAAGGTTGATAAATGGGAAAGGAGTCTACCCTTGTGAGGACCCAATTTTCAGGGAGACAATGCCACTGCTCAGGGAGCAATGGGGGAGGGGTGAAGATGCACTAGTTTCCCCCTTCCCATCAACAAAGTTAATTAATAACATAAAAGGATCTCTCCCCTTGGGATTTGATTGGTCAGTGCTGTTCAGGAAAACAAGTGTGGTGGAAAACCCTGTGAAGTGAGCCCAGAGCCTGACTATTGCTGCTGCAAGGTACAAAGGTACGAGCAGAAATGAAATACACAAACTTGACTCGCTACAATTTCATTTCCCAGATTTGGTTCAGTGTTCCAGAAGTGTCTTGCACAAAATGAAACACTAGTTTCTAGGTGTAATTCTGGCTTTTTTTTTTCATTTTGCACACCCTTAGTTCCCATCCACCTACATTCTGAAGATTCAATAATGGTAGAACATGGAGAACTGAAAGGGGAAAGTCAGACCTTTTATGTTCATTTCTCTTTCTGCTAAGGAATAAGAGATTTCTATGTCCAGCCAAGATACACTTTAATATTTACATTGAAGATGTTAAGAAGAATCACAATAAGGTATAATATTGTGGCTACAGCTATTCCCATGTGATTGGAACTAATGGGGAACTAATTTCTTTTCCCCCCATATTAAAATCTTTATTCTGAGTTCTTTCTTTAGCCAAGCACACCTTTCTGATCAAAAGCTCTTATAAATGAAGTACATATTTTAA
Source organism: Eublepharis macularius (assembly GCF_028583425.1). Lineage (NCBI taxonomy): Eukaryota > Metazoa > Chordata > Lepidosauria > Squamata > Eublepharidae > Eublepharis > Eublepharis macularius. The sequence goes on from NC_072797.1 coordinate 75,762,498, forward strand.
CTAGGTCTGTAGTTAGGGGCTTCCAATAGTTGACCAGTAAAAATCTTTATTTCATAACACTGTCAAAAGATACTTGCACTCATAATTCAGTTTTTACTGGCCATGATATAACTGCTTATTTTTAGCTTATTGTCAAGTGCAAATTATCCTTGTTTTCTACTTGGAGAATTTTTTTCTCAGCATTAGGTATACAAAACCCCAAGGATTTATTCTTCTAGGGTTGTTTCTACTGATAAATGCAATGCTGAAATGTCAAGAGGCCATTTGCAAATATGTATTTAAGAGCTTATCTAAACAGTATATTATTTTTAGGGCATTGAAGTAAAGTGTTGCTCTTAAAGTATAGCAGGACATGTAGATTGACATTTAGGGCTTCTTGACTACAAAGTTGAGCTACAGCTTATTGGGGGGGGGTATAAAACAGAACAAGCTGAAAATACACCCATATTTGCTGCTTTGCTTCATTAAAGTGGCTTCTGGAACAGCAAACCCTATTCTGTAAAGAAGCTGTAATGAGTTCCCCCCAACACTGAAAACTTCATGTGTTTCTTTTCGGTTCTTACCACACAGCAACAGCTCAGGCAGCCACAAGGCCAGCAGCAGGACTTGCTTTCGTCAATGGGAAGTCTAGCAACCAATCAGATTCCACAGGCAGAGACTGAGCCTTAGCATTATACCAATTAACCCCACTGGCAGGAAGGAGAATGTGCACAGAGCGTATGAGTGTATTTTTTGTTTGGCACTTCCTTTACAATGGCATGGTCTCCCTGCCAATCAAGTCATTGAAGAGGAGGAGCACTGGCCTGTCCCTCACCCATCAGCTTCAGAAACGTTCCTTCAATTTAACTCCATTGGAAGGGAATGGGAAAGTGCATCTTTTTTTGGTTCTGTCTTGGCAACAGCACTGTCTCTTTGCCATTAAGGACATGCAGCACTGCCACTGACTGACCTCTTCCCATTTATTGGCTTTGGAAACATTAATTTAACTCTGTGGAGGGAAGGTATGTCTTTTTTTGCTAATCTATTTCCCGCCATAGTGTACACCCTCCAACATTCACCTTCTTTGGTCTCTGTTGTGGGGCAGGGTTAGTGTGCTTGAGGGAAAAATTGGTGAGTTGATGGATTAGAAGGAGGATTGTATTCTGTGTGATTTTCATGCCATTAAGTGCAAAAAAAAAGCTGCCCTAGAACCTCATTTCCCCAAAACTCCCTTGAAAAGAACACTATGCGTCTGCACATGCACAACCAAAATTCACCTTGTGTGCAATGGGGACAAAACACATCATTTAAAAAATGGATTAGATCAAAACTGGCAACAGCCCATCTGAAACAAATGAATAATGGAACAAAGTCCTTTCAGAAACCTCAGATTCAAAACTGTAATGAAAATTTTCTCAGTTCACACCCCTACAGCTTATACATTGTCCACAGCAGTTTCACTATATGTTTCCTATTCCCATTGTGACAAATCACATAATTGGGGAAAACTGGTACTGCAACAAAAGGATAGCCAAAAGGGAGCCAAATTAGATGTGGTATTTAGAGATCTATTATTAGAATGGCCACTTTTTTGAAAAGTCTAAAAAAAAAAAAGCAAATCAAATAGGACTGGAGTGCTAGAAGGGGAAGAAATTCTAACTATTCCTCATACATCATTTTCCCAACCTCGGTCATCCCTGGAGTTACTTTTTGCTACATGTACATCTGTATTCATCCTCCTAAAGCAGCCAGGGGAGGTGATATGATTATGGTCAGGAAACAGTAAAGGTCAAAAGATTTCAGAAAATGATCCTCTGCCAACCTGGCTGCTGCTGGCCTCTTGAAACCCAGAAGTGATTATCCAAATCAAGAATCTTCTATCTCTTTGTTTCTCAGACAGTAAGAGATCCCCACCCCCAGTAAACTATGAGGAAGGTCACTGGATCAAACATATGTGTTGAAAAACACACATCTCTTGTGTCAATCTAAAAATATAAATTGCAGGTTTGTGCAGTCTCAATTTTCTTTGGGGCATACAAGCAAAAAAAAAAAGGTCTCTGCTCAATTTTGATGATCAAAACCAGTTTCACCCTTTGCTATTAGTGTTTTAAAGAGAAGAGGAAATTACCTTTAAAAACATGGGTTTTTTTCTTTTAAAAGAACAACAAAGAAGAGAGCCTGATTTCATTTAACAAAACTTTCTCTTCCATTCCTGCATGAGCCATTATTTAACATTTTATGGACAGAGTGATCTACAATCTTTGTCATATTTGTTTAAGCTTGAGTCTGGAATTAATTTATGGGGTGAGGGTAATTTGCTGCCTCAGGTTGTGTTCTTGTCTGAATAGCTTCTAAGGAAGATAAACAATGGAACCTTCCCTTTCACTTCTGCTCTCTTTTGTTATTGAGGAGAAACAAAAAATGGATCCCTTCCATTCTGCTACTTATCCTTGGGGTTTCAGTTCCAAAAGCTGTGCCAGAAGACTGTTGTGCCCTGTGGGTTCGTTACCATATGTCACAACAGACTATATGTTTCTTCACTACCGTGTTATTGTCTGGATTCAGTGCTTGTAAGATTATAAATGATTTGGACCTAGAGCACTGACAATGTGGCTCTCCCAGCAGCAGCAGAATACAGCTCAAGCTGGGAGCCGTCCTTTGCGGCCCCGCCCTGGAGGAAAGGAGACAGGCTCCCTTCCCAGGCATCCTGGGCTTAGCCGGGGGGCGGAGCCAAGAGCCTGATTCAGGTGGCTCCTCTCTTCCCAGCTGCAGTCTCTTTGAGTGCTCGGTGAAACAAGAGCTCTTTGCTCTGCCTTCCTTTGAGTGGTGAAGCTGAAGGGAGGAATGTGTGCTGAACAAACATTGATGGAGGCAGTGGAGGCAGTTGGAAAGCAGCGATAGCAGTCAGCTCTTGGAGACTGTCGGAGGCGGCTAGCGGCTGCAGCTGCAGCACATAATACAGGCCAGGGTTTCAGGGCCTGTTGGGGCTAGAGTAATTGAGCAGTTTAATTGAGCAGGCTGGTGGGGCACTGGGGTGGCAGGCAGCTAGGCTGTATTGGAGGGACTTTGGCCCAACTTGGGTGGGGTCTCTCCCCTTAATAGTTGTCTTGGAGAGAGTGGGTGGTGAGAGCCCTCTCCCCCCCCCCCACTCACACATAAACCTCTCTTCCTGCCATAAGCCTGTTTGTTTCCATTTAGCCTCCCCCCACCACCGGCAAGGAATAAAATAAAGTAACTTAAAAAACAGAGCCGGTGTTCTTCACTTTGGCTTACTGGTAAAACAGCACCTAAGCCTATATTTTTGTGGGCCATAAAAGAGGGCCTGTCTCTGCCTGATAGTTATTCTGTTAGCAGGCAGATTTGCTCAGGGCTGTGCTTAGCGCCATCTTTTGGTGGAGAATTACTGGTGGCCTGTTTCTGCCTGACAGCCATTCTGTTGGCAGGCAGATTTGCTCAGGGCTGTGCTTAGCGCCATCTTTTGGTGGAGAATTACTGGTGGCCTGTTTCTGCCTGACAGCCATTCTGTTGGCAGGCAGATTTGCTCAGGGCTGTGCTCGGTGCCATCTTGTGGTGGAGAATTACTGGTGGCCTGTTTCTGCCTGACAGCCATTCTGTTGGCAGGCAGATTTGCTCAGGGCTGTGCTCGGCACCATCTTGTGGTGGAGAATTACTGGTGGCCTGTTCTGCCTGACAGCCATTCTGTTGGCAGGCAGATTTGCTCAGGGCTGTGCTCGGTGCCATCTTGTGGTGGAGAATTACTGGTGGCCTGTTTCTGCCTGACAGCCATTCTGTTGGCAGGCAGATTTGCTCAGGGCTGTGCTCGGCGCCATCTTGTGGTGGAGAATTACTGGTGGCCTGTTTCTGCCTGACAGCCATTCTGTTGGCAGGCAGATCTGCTCAGGACTGTGCTCGGCACCATCTTGTGTGGCAGCTTGGTACTGCTCCTGGCAATTGCTACTTTTGCTGGGGCTTAGTGCTACCTGTCAGGGTTAGCGTCAGCAGTTGGTTAAGGGGTAAAGCCGCGAGCCAGTCCAACACATTATTAACGGCTGCTGTGTTATCATTTGGGAAGGTTTATGCTGCCCAGAAAAGGGGGTGGCCCATCAATGGGGAAGTGGCCTGTAAATGGCCAGTGCCGCGTAACCCTACTCGGGCTCTGTCTCCCTCAGACGAGGATGATGGCCCAGGCAGGCAGGAACTTATGGAGCGCATTGTTGCTCTTGAGAGGGCAAGGAGTGGTACAGCATCAGCTGTTGCACCTGTTTAGCCATGCAAAGGTGCTAAAAGAATTACAATTGCTGCTTTTAATAAGGATTTTGTCTCTTGTCTTTCTGCCTGGAGGGAGTATCAGGAGTGGTGGCAAGTGATGGAGGCAGCAGCCATCCAACATCAACTGAGAGTGTGGCTGACATTGACCAGGAATAGTCAGCTGACAGTGGGCAAGTTGCCATAGCAGTGGAACGACCCATGCCTGACGGTACGGATCCTTTGCCCAAGCAGAGTGCCACTTGGCCCGGGGGCTCTTTGGGGCAGGTAGCTGCTACCGGCGCTCCTGCATCTTCTGTTTTGGAGACATATCCCATGCTTGGTTGGCCTTCTGCAGGCCCAACTATTTGGCCTAATTATGCCAGACGCTCCTTGCACCTCCAGCAGGTGCAAGTACTGCCTGTATTGGGCTGTGCTACCAGTTGGGATGGATAGGCCTTCCCTCTGTCTGTGACTGGGTGGCCTTTTGGTTATGGCAAGCAGATGGGCCTGGCCCCTTATGGACCCCAGGGATATGGCATGGTTCCTTATAGGACACTTCCCCCTGGAGATATGGCATTGCCTGTGGGGGCGGGGAGAATATACAAAGGGTTAGTACATGGATGACTTTACCCTTCTCTTCAGGGAACGGGAGAAGAAGGATATAGATGATCTATACGATAGGGATAAGGAGAAGATCTGCTGTAGGCAGATTGTCAGGAACTGGACTCATTGGTTGTCTGGGTTCCTGGTTTATGCAGGGGTATTGGCTAGGGCACAGCCAGGTAGGGCTCTCCCCCCTTTTCCAATACATGAATATTATATACAGGGGGTACATGGACTTTGAGGGGGCGGCTTGGTTGATACAGCTGTGGGTGCAGGTCATGGCCCTTGCCAAGTCCAACCTCAGAAATAGGAGTGAGAGTGGTCATATGATTATTCTGCCCTCTCAGGGTTCAGGTTCCCGCACTTCTGCGGGGCAGCAGGTTTAAATATGGCTGCTTTGTTGGGACTTCACATCCGAGGAACTTTGCAACAAAAAAGTGGGCAAGTATATGCATGACTGCCCTGCATGCATGGGAACCCACCCATAATCTGCCTGCCCCAAAGGAAGACAGGGTGGGAAATGCTTTGGGGGCAGTGGTGGCCAACAAGGGCCTGGCAAAGGGGCCCAGCCCAGTAAAGCTGAGGGTACTTGAACGGTTTCTTCAGGTCTCCCCAAGGCGCAGGGTGCTGACTATTCGTCCATTGTTTAGATGACTTTTTGATGTCTGGGCCAGCTGGCATGGGGCAGTGTGCCAGGCTTTTGGCAGGGGTCATGGAGTGTTCAGAGGAACTGGGGGTTCCTTTAGCTCATGAGAAAACCGAGAGACCATTTGTTGTCATAGCGTTCTTGGGAATAGAACTGGACACAGTACAACAGACCTTAAGGTTGCCCTTAGAGACGGTGGTAGATCTTGGGCTCGATTGGAGGGCTGCTTGAGTGGAGCCTAGATATCTCTCCTTGAGTTGTGGCAATTAGTTGGCCATTTAAACTTTGCCTGTAAGGCAGTTGTGCCTGGGAGGGCTTTCCTCAGGTGGCGGTGCAGTGCTATGAGGGCCTTACGGTTTCTCCATTAGGGTTTAAGAATTAATAAGGGCATGCGGGATGACCTTTTGGTGTGGAAGGAATTCCTTTACACCTCTAATGAGGTGACTTTTTGGAGGGAGGATCTTTTGCTAGAAGCCGAACTTCAAGTCACCTCTGATGCCTCCTGGTCTACAGGCTTTGGAGTCTTTTTTAGGGGGCATTGTTGTGCTGACCAATGGCCCGCTGATTGTGTAGCCCAGGGATTGTCCAAAGAACTTACGTTTTTGGAGTCCTTTCCCTTGTTAGTGGCCGTGTGGCTTTGGGGATCACACACTTTTGATCTGACAACTTGGCTGTCATGCACATAGTCAAAACCATGGCATCTAGATCCCCCAGGGTGATGAGGTTGGTAAGGGCCTTTACACTGAAATGTGTGCAGATGAACATTTTGTTCAGGGCTAGGCAAGTTCCAGGTGTTAACAACGGTGTGGCAGATGCTTTGTCTTGCCAACAGATGGAACGATTCTGGCAGCTTGCCCCCCCTGGGCCGACAGGCAACCAGCGAGGATGCCCCAGGAGCTTTGGGAGCTTGGACGGCGGAAGTAAATAGAGCAATCCAGCTGTCCATTGCCCCCAGTACACGCCCGTGCGGTAGGGCAGCTTTACCAGTTCAGGGTGTCGGCGGGGCTCCAGCAGTTGTGGCCCATCACGCCTGAGCACTTGATGCACTTTTGTGTAGTGCAGCGGGGCCGGGGCCTTGCAGTGAAGTCCATCAGGGGTCAGTTGGCTGCTTTAGCCTTCGCCAGCAAAGCACGTGGCTTACCTGAATTCACGGGTGTCTTCAGGATTAGAAAGATGCTGGAAGGCTGGGCCAGGGAGATAAAAATGCCACGTGACCCGAGGCAGCCCATCTCCCCATCAGTCCTCAAGGGACTGGGGACCACATGGGTGGAAGTCTGCTCATCAGCATTTGAATGGAAGCTTTTCCACACTTCTGCCTTAATGGCATTTTTTGGAGCTCTGTGAGTTAGTGAGCTGATGGCCTCATCGCGTACAGACGTGTCTGGCCGGGCACTGAATGCCCAGGACATTAAATTTGTTGGGGATAAAGTCTCCATTGGGATCAGACGGTCCAAGACTGACCAGCGGCAGTGGGGGAGCCCCTTGCTTTTGGGCCCCTGCTCTGAGCAGGAGCTGTGCCCTGTTAAGGCTCTTAAGGAATATGTCACACTTCGTGGGGATGACCGAGGGATTTTATTCTGCCACAAAGATAGGGCCCCACTGACTAAATATCAGTTTTGGGAGGTGACAGAGAGGGCACTTAAGACAATTGGCTTGTCGGGGGTCAAATTCGGAACCCACTCCTTCCGGATTGGTGCGGCCTCCACAGCAGCTGCTATGGGATACCCTCAGCGGGCGATTCAGAGAGTGGGCAGGTGGCAGTCAAGGGCGTTTCGGTCCTATGTCCGGCCCCTGCAGCAGTTTTAAATGGCAAACTACTTGTTCTTTCCTCAGGTGCCGTGTCGAGCCAAGAGAGGAACAGAATCTTGATTTGTGGCCACAGCATGGTGTTCTGGGCGGCCACTCAAGCTAAGAGAACACAGATGGGATCCCAGCTGGGCCTGAGCGCTGTGGCCACTGTGGAGTGGCAGGGCAGGCGTGGTCTCAGATGGCCCGGCCTGCTGCCTCTCCTGTTTAGGGGATGGACGAAGCCTCCCCCACACGTTGTGGTCATTCACCTGGGGGGTAATGATCTTGGGCTGGTACAGGGTAAGGTCCTGTCGATGCAGGTAGCTGAGGACCTTGAATACATAAGCAGCCGATGGCCGAGTGTGCTTATAGTATGGTCAGAGATGCTACAACGACAGGTTTGGCGGGAGGCCTTTGACACCAGGGCAATAGAGAGGGCCTGACATAAGGCTAACCACGCCATTAAGAGGTCTTTGGGGCAAGGCTTGGGTATTTTTTTTGCCACACCCCAAGATTAGGGCCGAATTTGCCCGCCTCTACAGAGGCGACGGTGTCCACCTGGCACCTGAGGGCAATGATATTTTCCTAGATGACCTGCGGCAAGGGCTTTGGGTGGCTCTAGGCCACCGGTGGGGCGCGAGGGTCTAAGCAGAGGCTTGACCCTTGTGGTGGCAGGAGATTTTGGGAATAGGGTGCGGGCTGGTGAGCACCCTGTGGCACTTCCCTGTGAGTGGGGACAGGGCTGCCATTAAGGGCGGTATGCGGCTACCGTACGCTGGCAGAAACCTGCGGGGATCCTCAATACAAGGCCTCCCCTCATGCCGTGCGGCTGGGTGTGTAACAGGTGCTTCAATGGGGATCCATGGCCTGGCAGCCCGGGTTGCAGCCATTCAAAGGATGGCCTACACCCGGGGGCATGGGGCTCGCCCAGACAGGTCAAGGCGGAGGTCCGGAGTTGACCCCAGGGTTTGACCTGTACCGCTTAGTTAGCTCTTGCCGTGCATTACCTTTATGGTCATTTAATAAATGGCCCTTTATTCCAAGTCTGTGTCTGTCTCTTCCTTCCGGCTGGGGTTGCAAAGGATCCCTACATGTTATTAACTGAAAAACCAAGTCATTATATTATAATATGAAACACTAGAAGTACTAAAAGCCAAGTAAGTAATTTAATTAAATAATTGAAGCATTGATAACTTAGCCTAATTAATTAGTATATTGGTTACAAATTGTAGGAAATCACATTTCACTCAAAATTAAAAGTTCATGTTACGAATAGCAACTGAAAAAACATTTTCTGGCATCCGTTGATCCCTTGTTTTCCATTGCTCCTCTCTTGACTTGGCAGTACTGGAACAATTCTGAAAAATTATAGCAAGCATCCCTCTATGGGGAATTTTACTCAGTCTCATAGTTTTTGGCCATCAGGTGCTGTTTTATCACAGAACATATTTGATGTATTTCCTGGCATGATAACATTTTTTCTATAATGCTTCTAATTGATAGTGGCGGTTTTATTGTTACTGTTTTGTTTATATGCTTTTTATGATTTTTTTTGTTCTGTTTTACCTTTGTGAAACATTTTGTTCTCAAAATAATGTTTCTTGTGAAGCATCTTGTGCTTACAAAGAGGAATATAAATATTTAATAAAATTGATTCCTCTGTATCCTCTACCCACACTATTTCCTCTTTAACTCCTGGAAACTCCCATATTCTTACCTTTCCCTGCTTCCTTCTCTCCTTCACACCCACCAACCAATCTACCTTTTATCTGCCCCATCCCCATTTTCAACTATAGTTATTATTTATTTATTTATCTAATTTATAACACACTTTTCTCCGCAATGGGGCTGTATGGTCTGAATATAAGAGAATGGATCTTTAAGATCAATGCTGCATTGAACCGAAATATAACTCTCTGTTCCAAATTTTCTTCCTGCTTCAAGTTGTTCAAGTGGGACCATGGCAAAGCCTCTTATTTGACCAAAGTCACCTTTTCTAGTCTTAGAATGGGTTTAACTTCTCTAAGGTTTCGAACCATGCCTTCAGCCATTCTAAACATTCAGTACACACAAATACTGATTGCTGTCATTTTTGTATTTGTGAAGCTTCAGACCTTCCATATTATCTTTTGTTCTTCTCTTTGTATACAGAGCCCAGAAATATATTTCTTGGGGAAATTCCTCTCCTGTGGTGGAAAAATTAACCCTTCTTCTTTCCCATCAGGATCCATATGTCTCTTACAGAGTAGCACAGTTCACCTGGCAGCAAAGAAAATCCAGACTTGAACTATACTTAACAGTTGAGACTTCTGCTGCTGTGTATAACAAAGGTGCTAATGGGTTTTAATGTACTTTGACGTGTTTTTCTCATTATCATTTTATCATTTATCGTTCATGTTTTATTTATGTCCTTTATTTGCTCAAGTGTTATAACCTCTGGTAGCATACAATAAACATTACTTTGATTCTCCACAATGGGGACACAAAGCAGCTTACATCATTCTCTTCTCTTCTTTTTTATCCTCACAACAACCCTGAGATGTACATTAGGCTGAGAAAGTGTAATGGGCCTAAGGTCAGCCAGTAAGCTTCCAAGACAGGGTTGAGATTTGAGCCAGGGACTCCCCAATTCTAGTCAGAAACTCTAACCACTACACAACACTGGTTTTCATGGGGTGGCTGCTATTGAACAGTAGCAAGCAACTAGGTCTAGGTGAGTCATGCAAGTCACAAGGTATCAAGTTGCTTAGTGGATACTGCCAGCCTGATCCGAATGAATCCTCCCTCAAAAGTCAAAACAGCCCTGGAAAGGGCCCTGCCCCCAAGGCTTGAATGCTGGCAATACTGTTGTGGTTGCCTACCAATAGCCATAGAGGGTGTTTAGCTTCTTAAAGCTACAGGCACTGCTTCTATCACCGGGGGGGAGCATTGACTCCCCATGTATTATGTTTTATTTTTTAGATTTTTTTCAGCAAATCAGGGGCTTTTCTCAGGATTTTAGAAAGGTCTGTTTGCCCATTTTGAGAATATTGACAAGTGGGGGACTTCCGGTTTGGGATCCATGAAGGTCTAATGCAGCTCTAAGTGCTGAGCTGTCCGGGCTGCTGTTTTGACGGCCGGCGGGGCAAAAAGAGCCCGCGGCCAACTGTTCTCAGGCGGAGAACAGGCATAGAATGCTCAAGAACCTCAGGGCGCGTTGATCTCGGGCGAGGGGGGGTCCTGCGCAACGGACTCCCTCCCATCCCTTGAGGTCCCACCCGAAGACAGGTCGGCTAAAATCTCTGTGGCAGTCCTGGAGCCAATGCGGTTGGCATAAGACCTACATGCCCAAGCTTCAACAGGGACAAGAAGAACTGATGGGAATCCAAGATTGAAACAGCGATTACAACCCGCGAAAAGTGCTTGAGAAGGTAAAGGTCACTATCTCTTGAAACGGGACAGATTACTTAAAGCAACGAAGCATTAAAGTAGACTTTTAAACTGCAACAGATTGACTATAAGGAGGGGAGGATCCAGCAAGAACTATATTAGAAAAAGGACTAAGTTAAACGGAGTTATTAAAGAAATTGGACTATTGTTTTACATACCTGTGGTTACAAGGAGATATCAGGCTGTGAGAAAGTTTTACCATCGCGAGAACTGCTGTGGGAAGTCGGGAAACAGGAAGTACGTAATAGTGATAGAGTTGCTGGAGAGAAGCGGCCCTTTCTGGACGACAGGAAGAAGGGAATCGCCATTTTTGAAAGGGGAAGAGCTGCGGCTTCAGCGGAAGAGGAAGTAAGCCATATTGGATTACAAAAACCATAGAGGAACCATAGAGAAAAGACGCCCAACATTTTGGACTCTTTAAATGTTTTTTTTTTGGAAAAAGACCGGGACATTTAAATTAAAAGGACACTAAGCCAAACGCCACGGAGCTAAGGAAGCGAGCGGATTCGTGGGAGTGAGGTAAAGCAAGCCCCACGATGTCGAAAAAAGAGTGGCAAGCGGCAATAGAGAACTTGGATAAAAAACTTTCAGAAGGGATTAAGGAGCTTAAGGATATGATACCTGAGCTGGCGAAAGAGTTTAAAGAGACACTTAAGAATGAACTGGCAGAAGTGAAGAAGGGTATGGAAACGATACAAAATGACCTGCAAGCGACACAGCAAAGAGTCAATGTAGTGGAAAATGCGGTGGAGACCCTAGCAGACACGCAACGAAAGGAGATGAGGGTGATGAGGAGAAGAATGGCAGTTGCAGAGAGCAAACACATGGAGAAGCAGCTGAGGTTTCGTGGCTTGCCAGAAGTGGAAGGAAAGACGGCCCAAGAACAGATCACTGAGGTATTAGCTGAATACCTGGGGAAGGAGGAGGAGGAAACTGTGGCTATCCTAGATGTGGTGTACAGAATAAATTCAAGATTTGCGACCCAGAGGAAATTACCAAGAGACGTGATTGTGCAGTTCATGACCAGAAATATAAGAGAAATGATTGTGAGTAAGCAATTTCAAGATCCATTGGAGGTCGATGGCAAGACGGTTATCATTATGAAGGAGTTACCTAGATCGGTGTTGCTAGACCGAAAAAAATACAAAACTCTAGTCCAGATTCTGAAGGACATGAAAATAAGGTACAGATGGGAATTGCCTGAAGGAATGTCCTTTGAATTTGGGGGAGTGAAAAAGCGCATCAGATCTGAATTAGAAATGGAAAAGTTCATTAGGGACAATGAAAAGGACTTACCAAAAACAAGGCTATGAATATGGAGTGTAAAGTTTTATCTTGGAATGTAAATGGACTTAATTCACCTAATAAGAGAAAAAACATTTTCCACTGGCTATTAAAACAAAAATGTGATATTGTGCGTTTACAAGAGACCCATATTAGAAAGCAGGATGTAAAATATCTTAAATTGAACAAATTGGGTAATGACTTTGTAGCGGCCTCAAAAAAGAAAAAAAGGGGAGTGGCATTGTATATAAAAGAGGAGCTACAGCCAAAACTAGTGGTGAGAGATGTGGAAGCCAGATTTGTAGCAGTGGAATGTACATGGAATTTAAAGAGAGTCTTGGTGATTGGAATTTATGCACCTAATGGAGCAAAAGAAAGCTTCTTTGAGGATTTGAGGAAGCAATTAGACGAACTTTCTTATGACCAGATAATTCTTGCAGGAGATTTCAATGGAGTTACTAATTTGGAGCAGGATAAGAAATCAGTAACTGCGCAAAAGAAAATGGGATTACTACCAAAGACTTTTTTCACATTAATGCAACAGGAAACTTTAGAAGATGTTTGGAGAAGTCAGAATCCTAAAAGCAGACAATATACATTTTTCTCGGCGAGACACTCAACGTTGTCACGAATTGATATGATCTGGGCCTCAAAGGACTTAGTGCTTTGGACTAAGGAGGTGGAAATTATGCCTATGGTAGGCTCAGATCATAATCCAATTATGTGGAAGTTCGGGAAAAGAACTAAAAGGAGAGGATGGAGAATAAATGAGGACTTGTTACAAGAGGGAGAAAACATGGAGACGCTGAGAAGGGAGACCAAATTCTTCATACAGTACAATATGAACAAAGAAGTACCAACCAACAAGGTATGGGACACTTACAAGGCAGTAATTAGAGGCATTTTAATGGATCTAAATGGAAGAGCCAGGAAGAAAAGAGAAGAGAAGCGACAGGAGATTATGGAAAAAATAAAAGCCAAGGAGATACAATTAAAGAAAAGACCAGGGAAAAAGAAGATATATCAGGACATTAAAATCCTTCAAGAGCAGTTGATGGCAATGAACAACAAGGAATTGGAATGGAATCTTAAGAGAATGATTCAAAAGTCGTTTGAAGGGGCAAATAAACCTGGGAAATATTTGGAGTGGCAACTAAAGAAGAGAAAGGAGAAGCGGACAATAAACAAAATATGTGATGACAATAAAGTCTGCCTGGAACAGACCGCTATTAGCAGAGCCTTCTATAAATTTTATGCAAAGTTATATAATAAAAAAGAAGTGAACAAAGACTCAATAGCGAGTTACTTGGGTATAATGAAGCTCCCAGTAATTTCGGAAAGATGGAGGAATAAACTGAACAGCGAAGTAACGGAAGAAGAGTTAAGGAATGCAATACAGTCGACAAATTTGGGAAAGGCGCCAGGCCCAGATAGACTCACAGCTAAATTTTACAAGGTAATGGCCAACGAACTGGTGCCATTTTTAAGGGAAGTGATCAACGGAGTATTGAAGGATCAAAGGACTCCAGAGACTTGGAGCGAGGCTAACATATCATTGATCCCTAAAGAGGGACAGGACTTGACCAATGTTAAAAATTACAGACCTATTTCGTTAGTAAACAATGACTACAAAATTTTTGCGAAGATACTGGCTGAAAGAGTAAAAGGACGGTTTTCCGAAGTTATTGCGGAGGAACAAGCCAGTTTTTTACCAAATAGACAAATTAAAGACAATTTAAGGACAGTGATAAATGCTATTGAATATTATGACAAACGATGCGATAAGGAGGTTGGTTTCTTCTTCGTAGATGCTGAAAAAGCGTTTGACAATTTGAACTGGGACTTTATGTTTGCCACCATGGAACAGCTACAAATGGGGGAAAGATTTATAAGAGCAGTGAAAGAAATTTACAAAGACCAGAGTGCAGCAATTGTGGTGAACAACGAGGTGACTAAGAAATTGAGTATAGGTAAAGGTACAAGACAAGGTTGCCCGTTATCCCCACTGTTGTTTATTTTGGTTCTGGAAATATTGATGATACAGATTCGAGAAGATGATGCAATCCGTGGAATAAAAATAAAAGACTTTTCCTATAAGGTCAGAGCATTTGCGGATGATATAATGTTAATTGTAGAGGACCCAATTGAGAACATGCCAAAGGTAATAGAGAAAATAAAGGAATTTGGAGATTTGGCGGGATTTTATGTAAATAAAAAGAAGTCAAAGATATTATGTAAAAATATGACTAAACAAAAACAACAGCAATTAACAGAAATAACAGACTGTGAAGTAACAAACAAGGTGAAATATCTGGGAATTGAACTGACTGCAAAGAATATAGATTTGTTTAAGAATAATTATGAGAAATTGTGGACACAGATAGAGCAAGACTTGATTAAATGGAATAGATTGAATTTGTCATGGTTGGGAAGAATTGCAGTAGTTAAAATGAATGTGTTGCCGAGAGTGATGTTTCTGTTACAAGCAATACCAATTATCCGGGATTCTAAGCAATTTGAAAAATGGCAGAGGAAAATATCGGATTTTGTCTGGGCAGGCAAGAAGCCTCGAGTGAAAATGAAAGTATTGCAGGACTCAAAAGAGAGAGGCAGAATGCAGCTGCCCAATTTAAGACTCTACCATGATGCAATTTGCCTGGTGTGGTTGAAAGATTGGATGACGTTGAAAAACCGCAAACTACTGGCCTTAGAAGGATACAAAAAATATTCGGATGGCACGCATACTTGTGGTATGATAAAGTAAAAGCAGACTCTATGTTTTTGCACCATTACATTCGAAGAAGCCTCTTTACAATTTGGAAGAAGTACAGAAATTACCTACAAGACGGAATACCTTCCTGGGTGGTCCCATATGAAGTAATAGATCCGAGAACTGTCGATAATGAACAACAATGTTTAACGTATAAGGAGATAACATGAATAGAATCTTCTAAATTAAGAATTAAAACGCAGGAGGAGTTGTCCCCAAGTTATGATTGGTTTCAATATAGACAGATCAGAGATCTTTATAACTCGGACTGCGTGAAGGGAGGGATAAGAATGGAGAATTCGGAATTAGAGGAGGTAATTTTGCGAGAGGATAAAAAGGAAATCTCTAAGACTTATAAAGTGTTGTTAAAATGGTGGATAGAAGATGAGATAGTTAAAGTTCAAATGGTGAAGTGGGCAATAAATTTTAACAAAGAAATAACAATGGGGGCGTGGGAGCACTTATGGAAAAACACGATGAAGATCACGACATGCACCAATATTAAGGAAAATGTGTATAAAATGATTTACCGTTGGTATTTAACATCAAAGAAAATTGCGCTAGGGAACTCTAATATGTCTAATAAATGCTGGAAATGTAAAAAGCATGAAGGAGGAGGATATTCCAGCACAATACAGGATATTGTTATTTTACATGACAGCAGCGGCTAGACTTTTGTATGCGCAAAAGTGGAAAGTACAAGAAGTGCCAACTATGGAGGACTGGATTTACAAATTGCTGTACATGGCGGAAATGGACAAAATGACAAGGAAACTGAGAGATCTTGATCCAGGACAGTTTAATATGGATTGGGAGAAGTTGAAGCAATATTTGGTGAAAAAATGGGAGGTGGGAGGAGAGCTGTGGCAGTTTGAAAATTACTGAAATACAATAAGAGAGAAGTGACTTTACCGGGGGGAGGGTAGTCAAAGAAGAAGTTCTAAGCAATTGTTTTATTAGATTATTATATACGGTATTAAATTATAGAGGTGTTATTTTAAGAATTATAAGAGGATAAGTTAACTAAGTATGTTTCTGGCGGATAACTATATAATAGGTAACTATATAATCAAAATAGAATGAATATAAGAAATGTAGAAGGAAGTAAATAGTAACATATAGCGTACAAGTTAAATTGATTGACTTATATCGATGTACAATATATAATGTTTATAGAAGCACTTAGAGTTATGTAGAACAGGGGACAAATTGTTTGTCCCATAATGACGAGACTAGAATGAGTAAGATAGAGTATAGAGTACAAAAATAAGATAAAATGTTACATTATTGAAGAATATACGTCAGGAATGTAATACTTAGTTTGATAAGTTAAGTGGGAAAGGGAATAGAGATAGCACTGTGTTATAATAGACAAGCTTAGAAGAGAATGAAAGTATATGCTTAACAGAATAAAGTAAGTTTGAAATGAGTAAGGGAAAAAATGGACAAGGGGTTGGAAAACTGTTGGAAGTCAACAAAAGGGGGGAAGGGAGGGGGTTAGAACTGGTATATTTAAAGGGAATTGATTGTAATGAGCATTATATTGATTTCTAATCCAATAAAAAAAAAAATTTTAAAAAAGAGAATATTGACAAGTGGGAACCTGCAAGGATTTGGAGACGGCATCTCATTTCCTCCTCCCCCGCTATTTCTCCCACTATTTCCTCTTTCCCTTCCAAGAAAGCTCTCCATAGCCTCTCCCTTTTTCCTGCCTCCATCTCTCCTTCCTACCTACTGTCAAGAAACTGACTTGTCTCAGTCCATTTCTTGGTTCCGTTCAGGCTTTGGGTCTGACAGAAGCAATGTTCCTGCTAACATGTGCACCTGCACAATTGCGCACAGATTCTCACTCCTCTGTGTACAGCTTCTCAGCTGAAGTGCAGAGGTGCTTCCTCTAGGGCAGCTGCTTGAAAAAAGTAGGGTAATTTTTTTTGTCCTCCTCTTGTGATGCTCTGCCCCTTTTCCCCACTCAGCCCCACCTCGCTCTTGAAGACTGCTCAGAGATGGCGATGAGAGAATGCTCTGCCAATTGGCTGGCCGCCTTCTGGCCTCATGTTTGCTGGACTTGCACTGCTGGGTTCTGAGGAGAGGTGGCCGCTGCATCTCTCCCAGTTCATACCTTTGCCCTCCACCAGCCACAGCAAGTGCTTCCAGGTCTGCAGCAATTGCTGGAAAGTGCTGAGGCAGGTGGGTAAGGGGTTCCCCTCACTCACACATAAACACACACACCATAGAGGACCATTGCTTGCTGTTGGGGGGAGGGGGCCTCGCTTGGTGTCCCATAGATGCTGCACCCTCTCTCTCCTCAGAACATTTGGCTACCTTGTGCCGGCCATGTCCCCTCAGTGGGACTTGATGAATGTGTGGGAATTCAAGCCTCTGTCTCCCCAGCATAAAAAAATCTAATATCTAAACCTCTCTGTTGTATATCTCTTAGCATAGTTATTATATATACATCGACCTTTGGGGGGAAAGTTTAGGGTAGATTTTATCATCATGATAATCCTATGAAATAGCATATTAAGAGAGAGTAGTTAGCCAAGGTTATCCAGAGAGTTTTATAGCACAGCAGAGAGCACAGCCTCAACTTTACTAGAGCCAAAAATAGCTCTACAATCCTACCCTTTTATTCCATATTTTATCTCTTCTTATACTCGACAATGGTATACAAGCAGGCAAGCAGGGAGTAAGTTGTGTTGCATCATTGCTAATATGCCACTCAAAAATAGCCTGCATGGTGTTCTTTGTTTGAAAAACGTATTCAGTTGTATATCAAGCTTCTTGTCCCCTGATTTCATTTTATAAAGTGAATGTACTCTGGTTCTGCAATAGAACAGCAGGATTTGAGTCCAGTGGCACCTTGGAGACTCACAAGATGTTCAGGACATAAGCTTTGGTATCTTTTATAGCCTGGTTTTCCTTTCCAGAGATCAACTTATACAGTTCTCTTCTCTACTCACTCCTCCTTCCCCCAACCTTGCAACCCCCTTGTGAGGTAAGTGAAACTGAGAGGATGATGGGATGTGAGTCCAGTGGGATTTAGAGACCCACAAGATGTTCAGGGAATAAGCTTTTGAGGGTCAGAGCTCCCTTCTCATCTGATGAAGGGAGCCTTAACTTTCAAAAGCTTATATCTATAAAATCTTGTTGGTCTCTAAGGTGCCACTGGACTCAAATCTTGTGGTGTATAGGAATGTATGTGCATTGACTGTAAAGAGCTTGTGTGCATGAGATCATATAGCTTGATCTTCCTTCTCAGAGCTTGTTTAGTATGTTTGTAGACTGAACAAATGTTTTTAAAAGGAGGAGCACTTAAAACTTTAATGCAAGTAGCTGTTTTGGCTCATGAAGTAGATTTTTGGCTCACAACACTTCACAGCTTAGAGAGAACATTGGATAGAAGCTTGTAAAGTCATCATGACTGCAGTTTCAGAGCTGGGATTGAACCACACAGGTGCAATAAGGTCACAGCTTCATGGTCTTGCACCATTCTAGCAAAGGACCTTGGGTGAGAATATGTGTACTGTCCTTGATTGGTTAATTAGGATGAGGACAGTTGCTAAAATTTTGGATAAAAAAGGATCCTCATTCTAGCTCCATGCCCCCTGGAACCCTATTGCTTTTGGATACTGTATGGTTGCTGGAGGATTTCTGCTACCTGCTTTTGGGCTCTGGACCTGCTCACCTGGATTTGTGCCAGCCCTGGATTTCTGTCTCTGTATTTTGAGACTCTGGAACCTTGTTTGGACTCTTTTGGTTTAGTCCTCGTGCACCCGCACGAGGAAGTGCCTACCTCTCAGTCGTTACCACTTTCTGGGGGAAAAGAGAGGCCCCCTTCGTTTTTACAGCTACCTTCTCAACAGCCATCGCTGGGCTCCAGAGAAGAGGAGCAAGTTGTGCAATCGGCACCCATAAGACAACCAGTATGGCGGGAGAAGAGACCTCTCGGCTCACTCGGAATGCAAACCCGAGCAAGAGACCCTGCACAGCACCGGTTTTGCGGAGTGCCTGCTCTCCAGGAGCAGCAGCAGCTTACCCCTGGGCCGCGAGCACACTCGCCCAGGGTGTAAGCAGTACAGAGAACACGTTGGGGAGGAGACTCTTCTAGTTTTGACGAAGACGCAGGCGGGAGCACCCACGCAGCAACCAGCGAAGAAAGCACCTAATAATCGGTCACAACCGCAACCGCTGCCACGGCTGCCCCGAACGCAGCCCGCACCGGGAACACAACAAGCCAAGGCTCGAACGCAGAGCCAGCCCGGAGAGGCGCCTGTCTCGCAACTTCCACGCACCCTGCTACTGTCGCTATCGCCACCCATTCCTCAACCAGCACTTGGCAAAGAGAGACCTCTCAGTCCTATGGGAATGCAAACTTGGGCAAGAGGCCCCACGCAGCGGCCAGCTGGCAAGGCACAGTTGCAGCGGCAACAACGACTGGGACTGGCACTGATGGAAGGGAAACTTCTCATGTCGCCGAGAGCTCCAGCACTGGACCAATTGGAAGAGGGAGAGGCACTGAGAAACTGGCTTAAATTGAGGGAGACTTTAAGTAAAAAGACCCGCAAATTAGAAATTTTTCTAATTGGATTCGTAATTATGCAAGCATTCCAATTCTTCACCCAGTGGGGCCATCGCTTCCCTAACGGAGAAAGCTGTACAACGTACATGGAGGCTAAGAACGCCATAGAGAACCACGAAGCTAAGAAAACTCAATGGAAGCAAAGTTTTTATGTAGAAGGGGGTCAGTATAAACAGTTAGCATGACAACACCCTCCAAGCCTTCCCCACGGGCTCTCCCCAGCGCTTCCAGTTCGACCACTACCGTCCCCGCGCTGGGATCGAAGAAATGAGGTACGAGACACAAAGCGGCTGGAGAAGGAACTGGACACTGCGGTAACAAAGGTGAAGCTGGATTTTCAACTATTGAAACAAGGGCTCATCGCCAGGAAACAAGTGGAGTCCGGCCGGAGGAAGCCTCAACAGCAATTCCAAAGAAAACTCACAATGGGAAAGGTGAGAGGTCTGATGGCTGTTGTAATTATACCAGAGACATCCCCCAAATCCAAACAGAACTTTCAAATTGTAGTAGAATGAATGACTGGCCCCAATGCGTGCCCATCCATGCTGAAAATAAGTAAACTCCTAATGAAAAATTTCATTACCCCACACGGTTTTCCCCAAGCAGTAACAAAACTGTATGCAAAGAGAAATAAGGGGAAAATGGACCTTAGGCTGGAGAGGAGTATCAATGCCTATACCAACAATTTTCCCGTTTCCCAAAAGCCAGACCTGACAAAGGTTTGGAAAGAGGGATTGTTCAAAGCTAAATTGAATTGGCATGGTCGCATGTTCGGAATGCAGGGACCTAACATAGAGACTACTGCTTTCCATACCATTAGAACCTTGCAAGCACCCCCTACTCAGGGGCAATTGCGAGTTTTGGTGATCTCGGCCGATGGCAGTAAGCCATTTACCCCTTCCTCCGCGTGGAATGGTGGCGCCCAAACCACTCTCCCACTTACAAACTCGCTCAAACTGAAAGGGAGGGGGGAGCTAGCAATTGGGTCCGCAAAGGAATTTGAGGAGGTGAAAGACGGAACTGCCTTTGAACAAATCCCACAACATTTAAATGGAAACAATAAGTGTAGCCAGATGGCATGGAAACACGGGGTTTTGTTTGTTAAAAAATCCCTAATTAAGAGGCTGGAGGAGGTGTCCCGCAAATGTAAATTAAAAATAGATCAGAAAAACCACAAGATTCTGTGTATGATCCAAAAACTTCATTCTAAACTTCCATGGGTCGGAGTTCTTTCAAGAGTTAATTTCCCTCTCATGTTTCCTCCAGGCGAATCCAACTGTCTGACAAATATCCAATTCTACATACCCCACAGAGGGGGAGCAAAAACAGTCACTATTAACTACTCTGTTCGGGCTGGGGAAGGCAGGGTCGCAATGAGTAACCAAGCAACCCTCAAGCCAATTGGACAGAGGAGGTGGAGAGATCGAGAGAAAAGCGGCGTGGGGAAAGAGGGGGAGCAAATACCCACAGAGAAAAAAAAATCTCAAACGGCAAGAAGAGACTGGTTTAAGGGGGGTGCTCAGCCATGTAGCAATAACCGCCCCACGAATCACTTCCATTCTCGATGGACTCTACACTTAATTCAAATGCAAACCTGGAAGTCAAAAATGAAAGCGACTGACTCACTCTTTGTGTCTTCATATCCTATTAACTATATCTCTGAAGGGGGAAAAGTTTGGCTGTTGAGAATTCCCATTCGATCCTGGGGGGGCTCTGTAGTCTTTGACCAAAAGCAGCTCCTTTCTAGAAACTGTAACCCCAGTAATGTACTAACAGCCTTTGCAATAAACCAGAGAGAACCTCATTTTCATATACAACCAAACAGTAAACAGAATGACAACCTATATAAACAGTTCAAGCAATGGACTATAATTCAGAAAACTTTGATCAAGGCAACAACAGAATGTGGGATTTCTGCTAAATACCGCCATCTGAAGTCAGAAACAGTATCAGTCAAAACCAAAGTGTGCCTCCACAAAAATTTTAACTCAAAATACACCTCCACTAAGGTAACCATAAAATGCTGGAGATCATTACCAAACAAAGTAACAAGCAACAAGATAACCACAGGAAAAAGATCTGCTTCAATCCTAAACAATACCCAAATGCGAAAGAACAAGAAAGAACTTGTAACCTCTAACCACATACACCATAAATCTCCTTATCTACCTAAATGGAAGGACATGTTGTTGACGGCTGTCCATATCCTAAAACCCAAACCACCAGAGAAGAAGAACGGGAAAAGGAAAAGGTGGAAGGGGGGCCTTAAGGGGGGCAGAATGTCAGGATCTGTCATATTCAGTGTTCTTCACCTGACCAATGTGGTGTCGTTCTTATACAGTGACTGAATCATGCCTAGAGTTTGCTATGTTAAACTGTATAGCTGTCTGGTCTATTTCCTTCCCAATGTCTAGATATGCTGTGCAGGATCTACCATGTTTTGAGTACTGAACAATAGTTACGCCATGTTAATTTGTTAGTTGTTAGCCATAGCCAGACGGTTGAAGCCATAGCCAGACGGCTCCTTCTGTGGGAGAATGCATGTCTTATATTCTATCTGCAGCTCTGGCCTTGAGACGCCCACTTTCTCACAGACGAATGCTCAGCACTGGGAACTCTGGGGCAGGGGGAGGATGGGAACCAAGGGGTTGAAGTGTAACTGCTTTCATCAGGTACCTCATTCCTAGCAAAGCCTGTGTTCAGCTAGGACTATCTAAGTTCTTGATTATGGACCCAGGGCCTGTATGCTGTCCTTCTAATAAACCTTTTGAAATCAAGAGACTTGGTCATCTTGCAGAAGGGAAGAGGGCAGACACTAGCCAACTGGAATGCCATAGCCTGACACAAGTCAGGCACAGCCACCTCCCTCACCCTGCCTCATGCAGGGCTGAAGTGGGCCAAGCCAGATGCTACTGGCTTCCTCACCTTGTGTTGAGTGTGGGCAGACCGAACTAGGTGCCTTAAGCTCCCTCACCTTGCCACCTGCTTCATCAGGCCAGGCCAAGCCCTGTCACCTACCTCATAGCTTAGATGGCTAAGCCAGGATCCACCTCCTTTGTCTAACCTTGCACAAGGCTGCAAGCCAAGCAGCCACCATCAGGAGGCAACCTGGTACTCTTAATGTCCAATTCACCGTTGCCTGTGAGAGAAGTTACAATGAGAATATGTAAGCGATCCAAGTTCATCCAATGAGTTTCCATGGCAAAATGGGTATTCAGGATGAAACTCTAACCCCTACACCACACTGGCTTTCATAGGGTGACTTATGATGAATAGGCTGTTGGCCTGGATGAGTCATGCAAGTCACATGGTAGCAAGTTACCCAGTAGTTGCTGCTGGGCCTATCCCAAATGACTGATACCCCCCACCAACATTACTCTATTGTTAACGCATATCAGGGAGAAGGTTGAACTATGCTGCTCACTATTTTTCTTTTTTTTTTAATTTTGCAATTTTGTAATAGTGGTATGGCAATACTGCTATTACAACTTTATTTCTTTTATTTATTTCATATATTTTTTATTATGCAATTCTGTTTGGTCCCTTCTAGGCCTCTTGTTGACAGTAGCTTGTGATGAACCCATATTCAAGCAAAAGCAAAAACTTCTTTTAAAAAATCAATGAGGGTGGATTTGCTTGCAAACTGAAAAACAGTACATAATTCCCACCCCAACAGAAAGTCCAAGTACTGATAATGAACAATTGATAAATGTTCACTACAGAGTGAACACGTAGCAATTAATTCAGGTGTAAAATAAAGGAACAAAAATAGGACCTTGGCTTAATGTTAATTACTTCTAAGTAATTATAGTAGGATCTTGCTCACAGAGTTGTAGATTGTTGGATTTTATGAGTATTATAGTACTATATTAACTGCTGCATGGAAGCCCATTTTCCATTTTGTTTGCAGCAGTTAGTAGAAGAGAAATCTTTCAGTATCTCATAACAAACTTTATGTGTATAGTTCTTCAATTACACATGAACCTTTTCCCAAGTAAGTTGCTGTGTAAAAGGCATTTCCCCTTGTAAGAGAAATCTTAGTGATTCTGGAGGATTTTATTTTTATAATTTAAGTTTGACATGACTCATAGCATGACCAGTGTAGAAAACAAGTTTTATGGAAGAAATATGTCAAAATAATTCATCTTTAATAGCATTCCTATGTCATAGGGAGGTATATAAAATGGGCTTAAGAAAATTTATCAACACTGGGTCAGTTCAGCTGATATTCATTGTGTGGAGCAGGTGAGAGAATGTTCCTTACCTTCTTGTCCAGCTGGCACACCTGATCTGTACCTGTTGCCACTAGCCATCCATGTAGCGATGGGATAAAATTTCCATAATAATGGAAAATTGAAAGGAATCAAGTTGAACATTCATTAGGTCAGTATGTGTGGCTAATCTCTCAATAAAATCCAGGAACCAACTCAATTGGATTTGGCCTCACTGAAATGTTATGCTGCTAAGTGGAAAGATAGCAGATTTCAGACAGGAACAACAGGAAGGCAGGAAACTAAGGTGGTCCTCTTGTTCTTTCCTACACTTCCCACCATCACATAGCACTGAATATCATCTCAATCAGTGCATTGTTGGGAAATGCTTAGTAGACACAATAAGAAGAGGGAATTTTTAGCATAACTATAATGACTAGGGCCGTTTCCAGATGGCTTACCTGCACCCGGAACGTCGAGCCACGTTGCGGGGAAAACGTGAAATATCGCATTTTCTCGCACGAGTTTTGCACGACGTCGTGCAATGTCGCGCAAAACTCATGCGAGAAAACGTGATATTTCGCGTTTTCCCCGCCACGTGGCGCGACGTTCCGAGTGCAGGTAAGCCATCTGGAAACGGCCTAGGTTTTTTTTACCAAGCACACCTTAACTAGGACTTTGGCCATCCTTGCAAATATATTCACAAAAATTAATAGCCCACAAAGGAACAAATAGATGTTTGTGTTCTAAAAGGCCATTTGTGTTCTAAAGGGCCAACATCAACTTTTATAAAGCATCCCTGCCTGGTCTCCTGGCCACACCACTAGAGGCAACCATGCAAACAGCTCTTTACAAGCTTGATTTAGGGCAAATGTAGAGTTCATTGATCCCAGCCCTTGGATGACAAAGAGTTTACTACATAGGAAATGATGTCGTCCATTAAGCACAGTTTAGCTTTTTGTGTCAGATAGTGTAAGTGACCTATGGTTTTTAAAATGCAGGAATATTGAAAATTACTGCTAAACCCATTACCACAACTAAATGCAAAGTTAATGAGCTGCAGATTCTACAGTTGCATTAAAGTAAATAAATACATAATATGACAGGAATATTTAATCAGAGGCAAGGCATAATACATTTAGCAAGAACACATTCGCCGAACACTATAGAGATTATTTCTAATAAACAGGCAAGTTGTTCTTTTTTACCAGTGCAAAGACATTCTATTTGCAAGCATAATTATTGAAAGTTATTCAATGCTATCATACCATCTTGTGGATAGAAAAGGACTTTTGAACACTTTACATATTAATGGTTTATGGAGTTATTTACAGGCTTTTGTAGACTTAGGCTATGGTAGGTAACATGCATCAAATGTCTATACAGCAAATCTTTTCCCTGTGAAACCAGTTCAAGTTCCCTGCCATGCAAATATTTTATACCTAACACAAACACTATTAAACTCAGTAGAAACCAAAGCTAATAACTTGAAAAAAATACTCATCAAGATTATGGTTTTAAATTATTGTATGCACGAAATGCCTTCCATCTCTGCTACAATAACAATTCCTCCATTCTAGTGCTTTTGGGAGAGAGTGTATTGCTCTGGGTCTTGCTCTGCCCATCCTTGCTGCTACTGTATGCCAGGGTGTTCCTTCTCTTGGCCTCTGCCTGGTTCCCGTTGTTGCCCTGGTAGGCGGTGAAGGCTCTTTCGGCATCAGCATCTTCGTTCTGCTCCTCCACAGCTCCTGCCAAGTTCCAACCTGTGACAGCTGCCTCTGCTCAAGTAAGGGGTTTGGCTGCACTGGGGAGGGGAGAGCCTGGGCTGAGTCCAGCAGAGAGGGCTGCACCAAACATGTCTCTTGCCTTGAAAACCCTACATGATTGCCATAAGCTGGCTGTGACTTCATGGCACTTTTCACCACCAGTTCTGTCCTAAGCAGAGGCCTCAGAAGGGTGCATCTCTTCTTAGAATGGTACCATTAAAGATAGCAAATATAATATTATATGACTATGAATCTTTATGGGCCAGGATAAATGTTGTTTCTTGATAAAATTGAAAAACACTGGAGAGAAGATACCTTCTCACAAAATGCAGACACAGAAGCAGATGAAGTGTGACATATACAATTATTTGCTTTTCAGTGACATTGGCACACTCAGCGCCGGCAGCACTCTTTGGGAGACAGCCAAAGCTGTCACCAGGGGTGAGGTAATAGACTTTTCAGCAGATCTAAAAGAATGGAAAGAGAAGCCAATTAAACAAAAGATAAAAGCAGCAAACATAAGGCATTATAAGCTTAGTAAAACACTATAGGGAATCTTTCTGGAGAAAGAGATCTCCAAAATAGGATGGAAATGAAAATAACTATAAAATCCCTCTACAAAAATGGCAATAAATCTGATGAAGAGTTAGTGAAGAGGAAAACTGTACTACTGAATTTCCATTAGGAAGACAGAAAAATGGTAAATGTCCATCCCTGATCATTAGAAGAAACCTCCATTTTACAAAAAGGGACAGCTGTGTACACTCCAGAAAAATGGTGACACCTTCTAGTCTAATATGATGAAAACCTGTCTCCAATAGTAATAAAAAATGAGATCTGACCTACATCCTAGAGATCTAGCCAAAACTAACATTTGGGGGAATGGCAATGCTTAGAACTGGGTTATTGTGGCTGAAAAAATATATATTCTGAATTGAGCTATCTGAAAGACATGTTCAGAAGACTTACTTGAAAATATCATCTATCACTTTGATAATCAGACCTGAATCCATCTTCAGAATAAGTATACTTGGGATTACGCCTGCATTGCATAAACCAGCCTTGCCAAATGCTTTGTGAAATAGAATTAATACCCGGCCATATCTACAGGAGAACTCTGGCTTGGATCCAGTGTGTGAATGGAAAAACAACTATACTTAGGGCAGTTCTGCTTGTGCAAGCAATAGGACAAGTGCTGCAGCAATGCGTAATACTGCAGTATAATACTTACCGAAATAACAATGTTCACAGTGAACAATGGGGGTTAGAACAGATGGTGTGCTGATCTTATTTCATTGGTTTTTGAAATGGTATCTGAAGAAATACTTCGTGCTATGACTTGAGCATATTGAAAACATAATGCCTTCACTTAGCACAAGCAGACAGTAAGAAATGATGTTAGTGTTTTGGCTTGTGCAAGCCTCAAAGTGTTCCATGGGATACTGTCCCCAAGCTATGCTAGTCATATGTCTTTAAAGTCTTTTAGACAGAGATGAGGTAGTATTTTACCACCCCCTCACTGGATTAGAAATCTTTAGGGGTGGGATGGTGAGGTGTTATTTCATCTTCTCCTTCAAGTAAAACCCTCCAATAAGGTGAGGAGATTGTTAAAAAAAAAACCTGCCCCTTACTGTTGTCTTAACTTCAAACATGGGATGTGTAAAAACCCAGACCTAGTCAGCATCCATCTGTTTGCACAGCACTGGCCCAAAAGACCTCATATTTCTACCCCTTCCTCACAATGCCCACTGGAAAGAATATTGGATTCTTTCTACTCAGCAGCAGTTCTCAACATACAATCTCAACATGATCTGTGGAATATGCATCATGAAGCAGACAGGAATTTTATTTCAACTTATTCCCTATAAGTCTCATATTGTCCACAAATATTTGCAGCCTTTAATGATAGACAGCATGTTTCTGTATTTAGTAATACCATCAAAGTTGATAACTGAGGGCCAAGCTACAAGTGACGAATGACACTTGAACGGCAAGTGGATTGAGTGGAGCGCAAGTGAACAGGGAGAAATACACTTGCTGTTCAAGTGCCATTTGTCACTTGTAGCTTCGCCCTAAGTCATTGTTATTAGCTTACATTTCACAAAAGATTCTAAATCTAGTCTTGAGACAATCCACTGATAAAAGACTGTTAAACAGTTGACCAATATTAGTTTTACACAACTGACAAAAATGAGTGTAAATCAGAATAGAAATTATTGCTGTGTTAACAAAAGAATAATTATAAAGCTGGAAATTGCTTTCTATTAAACAAGTATTGAAAAGAATGAGGTACAAGTCTAACTTACCCATCTTCACAAGTAATAGGAGCATGTTCAATAAGGGCCCATAATTTCTTGCAACTGTACTGAAGTAGCTACAATGTAACATATCATTTAGAATCTCAGTGAAGAGCTGGAAATGTTATGGAACATTAATCTGTAATGAGCATAATCTATGAGAACTTTTGTCCTACAAAGGTGAAGATATTTCTTCATAACTGGTCCATGTGTCATCTGATTTTATTCTGGGCTTGGCTTTAGTAGACATCCTGTGAAAACGGCTCTTAGAAAAGACATACATCAGGAGAAAGACTCCCTGAAGGGAGGAATCATTTGTAGTATGTCTCTTTGCATTGAATGGGGTCATTTGTCCTTCAGGGTGCTGCAACTTGTACAGAGCAAATATAGCTTCTAGTTGCTCTTAGCCACCAACTAACTTCTCTGCTTGCTGCCTCACTTAATTCTGTGTGACTGGTGTAATTTGTAATCACATGTCACTTGTCTGTTAATTCAGCCTTGTTTAGTAATGTAATCCATTTTGCTAATATTCTCCTGTTATTCAGATTGCATTTAGGGATAGCAGAACTGTCCCATTTATTTCTGTAATTATTTCTGCCTTGATGACCAGTATTGTGACATGATCAGGACATTTATAAGCAGATGCAACCATGTCATTTTTTGTAATGGTAGGGGCCTCACACAATGTACTTGCACATTTTAGGATAATTGTTCATCATGCCCTGTTCAAAAGCATAGTTATCCATAATTATGAAAGTGATGCTTGGTACTTTAATTGTTTTTTAAACAAAAGAACATATGTGTACATTTTCAATAACTGAAGAATTTCAGATAAAGCAGCAGCCTAGAGGCTATATTGAATCTAGCACTGCTGCCGGAGAAACAAGTAAATGCAGTGGCAAAAAAGGCCTTCTCCCAACTTAGACTAGCCTGGAAGATGGTCCCCTACCTCGACACAGCTAATCTATTCACCTGGATTCATGACACAGTAACATCGAGACTAGACTACTGTAATTCACTCTATATAGGCCTCCCCTCAAAGTCGACCTGGAGACTCCAATTGGTGCAAAATGCTGCGGTTCATTTACTTTCAGGAGCTAGATGGAGTATGCATATCATTCCCATTCTGCAGTCACTCTATTGGCTACTGATCAGTTACTGGGCTCAGTTCAAGGTCATGACTATTTGCAAAACTGCCTCTTTCCTTATGTTCCACCACAGTAGCTACATTCATCTGAACAGGGCTTTCTGCAGATACCATCCTGCAGTTGGGCAAAATCAACAACTGCCAGCACATACGATTTCTTTGTGGCAGCTCACACCTTGTGGAATGGCCTGCCTAAGGATGTCAGAAAAGTTTCCATTCTTCTGACTTTCCACAAATTATATAAGACTGCATATTTCAGGAGGGCTTTGTTCTCAGATTATAGGGCTGTGTCATAAGAAATAGCTCAAAGAGATACCTTAGTAGGGGACAGGGACAGGGACAGGGATCCCATTCCCCCTGTGGGAGAAAGGGATCCGCCACTCTCACCTCCTTCTCTTCCCCCCCCCGCCACTGCTTACCCAGCAGGCAGTTGGAGGGAGTGGGGAATTGGCATCTTGGGCACTGCCCCAAGAGCACTCCCACTCTTCACAGCAGGCTGATTTGGGCCCCAAACAGGCCAAATTAGGGTGGTCCCAAATCAGTCCACTGTGAAGCCTGCATGCCACCCCCACTTGCACAATGATGTCACTTCCTGGAAGTGGCATCTTTGCACCAGTGTGAGGCCATGCGTGTGCAAGAATGATGCCAGGAAGAAGAAATGGGTAAGTGTCAGCCCCCCCCCACTGGGAGGGGGGGACCTAGACAATCAAAACTTAGGTAAAAAGTAAAAGTAGTCCCCTGTGCAAGCACCAAGTCATTACTGACCCATGGGGGGGTCAGTGCATCATGATGTTTTCTTGGCATACAGGATGGTTTGCCATTACCTTCCCCAGTCATTTACACTTTACTCCCAGGAAACTGGGTACTCATTTTACCGACCTCGGGAGGATGGAAGGCTGAGTCAACCTTGAGCCGGCTACCTGGCTTCCGCCAGGATCGAACTCAGGTGGTGAGCAGAGCTTGGATTGCAGTACTGCAGCTTGCCACTCTGCACCACTGGGCTTTTCAATCAAAACTTAAACGGTAGATATTTATGTAACCTGACTGAATACTTGAGAACAGGATGGGATATAAACCATTTTAAGTAACCATATTCTTAGTCTTTTACTACTTGAGGAAGATTAAGCATATCCAGTGATCATGTTTTTATTGATAAGAATGCCCATCAAAAGATTTCTTGATACAGTACACATCAGTACAGGTTATTAAATATTAAATTTTTTTAAAAAATCTATCTTAGGCATATTGCCAATAGGAAATCCACAATCAATAGAAATGAGCAATTGGCTTTAATAACACCATTACTTTGTAGATGAGACAGAATAAAAATGTATAATGCATATGATGATATAGTAACATCACCAGATGCTTGCAAGACATTTTTTGCAATTAAAGTGACATTAAGTGGAATGCTGAAATACAGCAATAGTTTTCTTGATTCATTCACAAGAACAAGTGAGGTTTTTTACTGCCTGGCATAAATTTTTTAGAAGAGGCAGAGATTTCAACTAAAGATAATAGCAATGAGATTAACATGCTTTGCACCTGAACGTCATTCTTGAAATTATTAACTGCTTACGTGCAACGTCCAAGAAGATTTTCTAACAACCATCTCAGCAATGGCACGGCACCCAGAAATACTCTGCATACCTATGTAATAATTTAAATGTAATATAATTTAAATTGTCTCACGTTAAAAGTACAGAATATCCTGCTGTTGATACAGATGCTTTAAAAACAATAGTTGAAAGATTTATATGATCTGAAGAGAAACCAGAGTACTAAAAAAAAAAAACAATAGTGATCAGTGCCTCTCTGATAAAGTTAAACTAGCAGAATTTTCAACACTTTGTAAGCCCCATCAACTAAACAGAGCAAAAGTTTTCTGTATACCCTTTTCTGCAATGTAATTGATAAGGATAGAGGCATGCTGTGTCCTTCCAAACCACAGTGCCCGCACATTTTCCTGAGTCAGCTGTTCTAAACTTTCAATGTTAAATTCATTTTAAATGAAATGGGAGAACCGAGCAAACTACAGAGTCAACAAAATGAGAAGGTTTAATAGTGGGCTGTTTGTGTTTCCATAGAGATGTGTGAGAGCTTCATAGATTGAGAGCTTTAATTTAGAGTACAAGGCAGACAAAATTATTTAGTTTTTCCATGTCCACTGGAAAAAGATGGAAACCAGATACCTTTTCTTGTGGCCCAAAGAGCTCAGTTTATACATAATTAGACTCTGAATCCATCAAGGCATCTGTGACAGACTGCTCTTGAAAGCAGGTTTCCTAAGAGCAGCAATCAGAGAGCTGGGAGGGAAAATGTTAACTCTTGCTTGGAATAGAGAGCTTGAGTGATAGGATGCTCTCTCCTTTCTGATTGGTTAGTTAGAATCTGAATGAAGGGCTGACAGTTGGTTTCTGACAGGATTGTTCAGAGAGAGAGTTGGTGAGTGTATCTGACAGGGAAAGTCAGACAGGTTCCCCTCTGGAGAGAGGGAAGAGGAATCTTTTGCCTTAACTGTAACATCACTGTCCTGAAGAATTCTATTTAAGAATTCTTAGTATAAGGGTCAGCAGAAGATGAAACCCGCTTGATACAGACACCATAGAACTGGGAGTATATTTTGGCAAGGGTGATTGGGTAGTAGGTTAGACTCCCTTTCAAGACAAAAGAAGAAAGGATATCTTCTTAGGAGAAGGTTAATTCCTGCCCAATTTCTAAAGGGGGTTTAGCTATGAGGAGGACCCCGGGTTGGTTGTGAAGGGAAAACAGTTTTAAACTAACTTCAGAAAACCTGAGTTGTCATAGGAAACTCTGTGAAGAAACACTCTTGTTGTAACTAAAATATTAGGTAATACACCTCTCACTGTAAGAACCAAGAATATAAGGAACTGAGTTTTAAGGAAATTATTTTGCCTGTCACTCAAAGTATATTCTGTACTACCAGCAAAAGTTTACCTCAGCACTTTTATTTTCTGGCTACACTTATTAACCCCTGCTTGTTAAATAAAGTTATTTTCTTTTTGAACATTATACAGTCTCCAGTCCTTCTCCCCATCAAGTTCCTGGGCTGGGCTAAAAATCCAAAATTATATTTGACTGTTAGGGTGGGACAAACAGACTTTCAAACTACAAAGATTAGCATGCTACTTTGGGCTGCTCAGCCAAAGCAGGCAAATTGAATTTTGGTGGGAAAATCTGCCTCACAGTGGGGGAGTGAAGGGGGAGTCTGTCATAGCATCCTTTTTATTCTCTGATCTGATCACTGAGCAGGTGCTGATGCTTCAATTTTTTGAGAACAAAAGAAATTCTGTGTTTTATCTTGAAAAGAAAATATGTGAAGAAGTGATCTGTGATGTTAGTGGTTAGACCTGCCCTCATGATATTAAGATGGCTTACATATATGGCAATATCATAAGCCCCTCTCTGTATATGTTTTAAACACAGACATTTTGCCTAGCCAGGCAGAAAATGGATGCCAGATCCTCGCTGGGAACTGGAAAATTACTAGCATGTGAGATGCCAAGCGAGACCAACTTTCAGGCCCCATGCCCCGAAGATGTGCAAAGATCCTAAGACAATCAGGTCTTCCCGGAGTTCCTGAATTAATCTCTTTAACACACCCTACCAATCTTCCCTTATCTACTCTCCCCTTTGGGTCTATTCAGAGCTCCAATAGTCTTACCCACCCAGCCATCACAGATCGTCAATCATCACTAATAACTTTAGTTTCATCCAGTTTTATAGTCTCACCACTTCCCAGTGTATTGTCTCACCACTTAGAGAGCCTTCCAGTTCTTTGTCTCACCCCAGAGATGACCATTAAGCTATTATTTTGGGGGGCAGAAGATGTAATTCTGCCCCAGGGTACATTCCACAGTATAATTGGACTGCCCCTCTTCCATAGTTGTGTTCATTCCCTCGGATCCAGCATCCACATCAGACTTATGTCTGAGTGCTTCCTGCATTGACGGGCTGGTCGCTCAACTCTCTCTCACTCATTGATGCCCTCTTCTGGACTGTTAACTATCATCCAATTCCTCAACTCTATCCAATTTTCCTCATTGCTTTCTAGTTAGCTCTGTGTATGCATTGTGTGCAACTGATCTTCATTATTTTAAATAAAAACTTCTTTTGATTGAACATCTGTTTCATTATTGAAACAATTCTCTAAAAGGGACAATACTCATATACATAAGTTACCTGCCTCTTGCTGCCTCTCCTTGCATGCTAATTCCCCCAACGTGCATGGAGACACTTCATTTGGGTAACAGTGATGCCTGTTATCAACACAGTGTAAATTCTGTACATTTTTTAGACCATACAAAAAAATGTGTAATTTTCCATATTAGTGAAGGGTGAATCAGAGATAAATTGAAATACTATTTATTCACATCTTTTACCTAAACTTTGTGTTTTAACTTTAATTAGCAGTTTGCGCAAAAATTACTATTTATTACATTCATAAGATAATAAAATATAACACATTTGCTTTTATTCAAATAATAATTACCTGTGTGTGCAGGATTCGAAATGAAGCTTGAAGCTTATGATACCTTAAGATATTTTGTTCATGTTGGAATGTATGAAAAAAACCCTACTTGGAAATACTTGTAGTGAAAAAGAGTATAGCAGTAAATGTGTGAATTCAGCCCAAGTTTAGACCAGTCTTTTTCATAAAATGCATTGCCATGTCAGCCTATTAAACAACAACTTTGTAACACCCTCAATGACAATGTAAAGGGCTATGGTTGAAGACTGATGGAAACTTCAACTAGTATAAAATGCAGCCAGCAGGGTTTCAACTGGAGATTCCACGGAGAATGTAGAAAATCAGTGCTTTATCATTTGCAATGGTTCCTAATTTGTTTTTTGTCTCAATTAAAAATGCTCATTCTGACATTTAAACAACAAAATGGCTCAGGTTACAAAGTAACTAAAGGTATATCTATATCCACATAAGCCTACCAAATACCTAAAATCAGTCAGCCCACCCCTACAGCTGTTTTGGCACTTTAAAATATCCAAGGTGTTTGAGGACCCCATGTTGTAGGATCATCACAGCATTTTAAAAACACTTTAAAATGGTGACAGCAAACCTGTGACAGCAACTAGTTTGTCATCACATTTAGTTTGGTGCTAAAAATTGCCTTTATATACCACAATGAATGTCACAGACACTACAAAGTATAGGCTTAGAAATGTATGATACCAAACTCAGAAACATGGGTTAGTTTTTACATTCCTTTAGTTATGCAGACTGATATCCCCAAGGCTTCCCCCCCCCGGGGGGGGATGCACCAGAATAGAGTTCCAGCACTTCTGAGCATCATGGGAGACCAGCACCTTTTTTTTTTTTTTTTAGAAAAAAAGCACTGGACATTCCCATGACAGACTTTCAACACAAACTCTGGGCTTATTGTAAAGCAGAATTAACATATAAGTTGAAGCCAACATATAGTAAGCAAAAATGCTTGGGGGGGGGTTATATAAACATGAGAAAACAAATTCAGAATGCTTACCAGTAGGTCTTCTTTTGCAATTTCATTTTAGAAAGCTTCATACTCCTTTTCACAACATAGCTTCCCCTTATAATAAATACTACAGCATTTTAGACAAGGTCATTTATCATTACATTACATACTAATTCCTTGCATAACTCAGTGGCACAATTCTTAATCATGCATTCAGCTCACATATTATAAACAACAGATATTAAAGTCATTTTAAAAATCTCTCTCATTACTAGGATGTCAAAAACAAGGATTACTTTTGTTTCCAATTTTCCTTTTGTAGAAGAATACATAAGACATTTAATGTATTATCAAGAGACAAAAAAATATTAATTGGAAAACACATTATTTTCATGATACATTTTGTTTAGTTAAACAAAAACATTGCTTTCCTTAGAATGGAACATAATTCCTCAAGGGCTTTAAAAGCTGGGGGAGGGGCTGTAAAATACAGAGGATCCGTCAATGAAATCCTAAGTTTCTGAAGAAAATTAGATAAGCAAAAGTAAAGAGTTATGAGGACAAGACTTTTAGCAATGGTAAATGACTCCCACTCCCATGTTGATAGATCATTTGCTGTTACGAAGAATTACAATAGGATTCTGGAGGCAAAGAGCCTCTGAGCAGAACTACAAGTGACAAAAGGCACAGATTGGACACTTGTCAGCTTCCCTCAAGTTTTGATGGGAAATGTAGGCATCCTAGTCTTGCAGCTTGGCTCTCCAACTGCTGTCCAATGGACTTTTCAACTGTCACTTGTCCAACATTCCGCCAAGCTGCCTACATTTCCCATCAAAACTTGAGGGAAGCTGACAAGTGTCCATATTTTTTCTGCATGCCTGGGGCT
Source organism: Eublepharis macularius (assembly GCF_028583425.1). Classification (NCBI taxonomy): domain Eukaryota; kingdom Metazoa; phylum Chordata; class Lepidosauria; order Squamata; family Eublepharidae; genus Eublepharis; species Eublepharis macularius. The sequence goes on from NC_072797.1 coordinate 75,797,605, forward strand.
TGCCTGTGATACACATAACCTTGTCTCCTCTTCATATCTGCCCTTTCATTAGCCACAAGTCTATTGAAATCAATAGGATGAACTCTGTTTGGGACTGTACTGTTTACGATCTAAGCCATAAACTAGAAAGTAGCTGTGTTTTGTTTTACTTTATCAAAAAGATGATCTCTCACTCAGACTGCAATGAGCCCTGGAAATATTTCTACACCACATGGGCCAATCATCTGTGACAGAGAGAGGGCAAACCAAGGGGCAGCATGACCATGTTGGAGCCTTTTTCTGAATTAGATGAGAAGCTGTGAGAGATGATGAAGTCTGCAGCAGGTTGATGGAGGTGAATACACTTGGCACACCATTACAGATTGGGAAATTCCAAGCACAGCTATGGCATTTACAGTTATGATATTTATAGGGTGTTGGGAGAACCCAAGTGGAAACAGCAGGGGTTAGAGCTAAATGCTCAACTACAGGAAGTGATGGAATCCTTGTGACTGGAGCTTCCACAGTTTTTAAAGAAGATAACAGGACCTGTGGGTAGGTGAATCAGAATGGAGGCATGACAGTAGGAGAGGGATAGACTACTAATGTCCTGTGCCATTTTAATTATTTAAATCATACACACACACACAACACCAGCACTGCTATTTTCCCAGTGAAGTAAAACATAGAGGTACCTGAAAGGTAACTTTAAGTGCAATGAAGATTTTCAGAGACAATTTAAGTTAGGAAAGGGACACAGGGTTAATTCACCTATCTTCAAGGCTGCTTCTACTTGGGAATATTTTCTGCTCATGAAAAATAGGAAGGAGCCACATTAAAGGGGAACATTCACATGAATTTGTGTCCATCCCAAGCTTGATTCACACTGTTCTGGGAGATTTAAGCCAAGGAAGAAAAGAAACCAAGCCACAGCTGGAGGGTGCCAGACTAGCGATGGGTGTTGCCTCTAAAACGAACATCTCTGTCAGATTGGCTTCCAGCAGCAGTTTTTGTTGTTTAGGAAAACAAAAACAGCTTCCTGTAAAAACTGGCTTCTGCAAAATGAATGTTCTGTTACGCTTACCATCAAAAACAGCCATCTGTCAGTTTTGATTACCTATGATATATTTCATTCATATGGAGGGTGTTGGTGAGACCACTGTGATGCCTCTGGTTTTACACTGGTGCAACAGGCAAAACAAGGAGAAGGGGCCAGCAGCAGTGAGCAACATGGAAATCGGATGGTAGTAGACACTGTATCTCCCTGAAGAGGGACAACTGCAAGAAAAAGCCGAATGTATAGCATAAATCTCAGAAGAAGGGAGACAGATGAGAGAACAGCTGCAAAAAGGATGGGGGCAAGAAAGGTTATATTAAATTATTATTTTTCACAGGTCAGGGCTGGATTTGGACTAGACATGGGCACACACAGAATTACGAACGGGAAAAACCCACAAACAGCCCGTTTGCAAACAAGCTGTTCATGAGGCCCCATTCTAAACGAACAAGTGGTCGTTGCAAGCCTCATTTGTTGCCTTCATCAGCCGTTCATCAAGCCAGACAGTCTGGTGCCTTTCAATCAATTCCCCTGGCAACAGAGGCAGGGACTGAACTCTAACTGAAATCCTTCTGGTTTTCCTTCTGGATTTAACCCTTCAAAGTACTTCCAGCAGAGAGTCCTGTTTTTGCCACTGTGAAGAGAAAATGACAGCAAAGGGAGGGACCCATGGATCATGCCTTTCCCGGGGTGCAATCTCTCTGAAACTTGGGGGGTCTTTGGAGGACAGGGAGGACTATGTCCCCTGCAAATTTGGTGGGTATTGGACATTGAGAAGGTCAGTTTGTGGGGTGTTTAAAGGGCCCTGCCCCTTGCACGTGGCAGGAAAAGGCCCTTTAAACTATCAGGTGGCAGGTGGCAGGGGGGAATCCCCCCTGCCACCTGCCAGCTGATAGTTTAAAGGGATCTTTAAAGGGCCACGAACAATGAACAATGAAGATGTTTGTGAATAGGGTCATGTTAGTTACTGTTCGTTGTTCATTGTTTGTGGATGGCAACGAACAACTAACAGCTTGTTCGGGTTGGGGTTTCCGTTCGTGCCCATGTCTAATCTGGACAGGAGAAGTGATACTAGTCCCTAATGTAACATTGGTGTGCACATGAAGATCTAGGCTAAGAATGATCAATTTTGCCCTATAAAGTTACTCTGGACTAATGTAAGACCTGCACTGGATTTGGGGTTGCCAGATTCCCTGGCCATAAAACTGGGGGATGGAGGGGTTGTGGGGGGGCACACTCCCAGAGTCTTACCTTGCATGCTCCAAAGCTTTCCTTATTGTGTAAAGAATGGTGTAATTCCTGGCATGACAAGAAAAGCTCCGGAGACCATTCCCTATGCTTCCCCTCCCCGTCCTCTGCCAGCCTGGTAATTGATGGGTGGGAAGCTTAGAGTGGGGGATCTCTCACTCCCACCAGCGGGCTGGAAGCTTTAATTGGAATTCCCATAAGCAAGGACTTAGTAGAGAGCATGTTCCTTATGCAAACTCAAATATGGAGAGGATCACACCAATTCTCAATCTCATCTGTTTTATGCACTTGTAGGATCAGCTGTCTACCATTGATAAAAGTACTGGTACCGTGGCTTGGGCCCTTCTACAGCTAACAGTAGCCCCAGGGCGCAAAGCAAGGGTGCAGAGGACTGGGGGACAGGGGGTAATGGGGTACTTACCTTCCATACTCCCCCATCATACCAGAAAATGATGTCATTTTCCAGTGTGACGGAGAAGCTCTGTTCAGTAAAAATTGCCTCCAAATGATGGTGTTTCATGTTGGTTTTAATGTTTAAGATGTGATTTTATTATGTATGTTTTAATTTGTTAGCAACTTTAGTGGCCCTTATGAGGTCAGAAAGGCAGGGTAAAATAAAATAAACATAATGGGTTATCTTCAACTGCACCTCAGCTACACCTGAATAATTTCCCATAGGACAGCCTCCACCTTAAAGTTTTGAGATGCTTTAAACAAAAGATTGGGTAAACTACAACCTTTGAAGATTTGTCTGGTTTTATGCATCTTTAACAAGAAATGTAATTGCATTGATGGAAATAACTGTTTAATTTTATGTCTGACCTCAATACTTCTTTAAAAGTATTTTATTAAGATTATATTTTAATATGGTATTAAAGATTGACTTCATGTTTCATCAAAAAGTTTGCTTTAATTTCTTAGTTTTTCATTTTTAAAAGAGCTCTATGTGTAATAAAACCAATGAATAGTTTAGGACATAGAGTTACACACAGTGTGGTACAAAAGCAAAGTAAAATAATATATTGCCTTATCGCTATATTTTAAATTAGGGTTCTTGAAATCTGAGGAACATCATTTCTTTTATAAACATCAAACTGAATTGCATGAGTGAAATGTGTTCAACATGGAAATGTATATGGCTTGATACAGGGAATACTGGTGGTAAGTACATAGTTTGATTTTAAGTAAATACATATCATTTAATCATATGGTATTATAGTGTTTAGTCAGGACTCTATGCATACACTAGACATGTATCAGTGTGAATATGGCCTGCTGTTGAATCAGAATCCAAATCTACACTAAATTATCTTAGATTCTATACCCATCTGAAGGAAACCCTAGAATCTAGGCAATGACCCATATTAAGTCATCTATGACTAAATGATGAGCTACAATGACAAGCTTGAAAGGAACACTGAGAAAGTGTTTTTATTGTATGCTATCTTTTTTATTGTAAACTGTTTTGAGTTCCTACTGAGACAAAAGTGGGATCCAAAAAAGTATATAAATGGGAAGCAAAGGCCAAAGAACGAAATAGCAAAGAAAGATGCCATGTCCAAATTGGGTTCCAAATGCTTGTGGGGGGGCTAGCTAACACAATTCTGTTTGTGGCTAAATTCTTGAGGTCCTTGCTTAATGATCTAATGACCAGACACTGGCTGGATTAGGTGTAGCCCTATTTCTTCTCCTTACTCTGTGCCGTTCGTTTTGATCTGTTTACTGACCAGATGTGAGCACAGAAGCTGGCTTTGACAGCAAGATGAGGGAGGGGAAAACATAAACAAAATAGAGGGTTTTGCACAATAAGAGACATTATTGCTTTTGCAATTTAGCTTTTAAAAATGACAGGAATTGATCCAGAAGAGCATTTTGGTGAATGCACAAGGGGCTTACCAGTTCCTGTTCCACAGCAGACCTCCAACTCCATCCTCATGTTGTTCTTGGATGGTTTCCTGTCCCCCCAGAAGGAGCTTTTCAGGAGGCATTGAGGGCTGCAGCAGAACTAGGGGTCCCAGGTCGCCCAGTTGGGGTGGGGGATTCTCCATTCCCAGCCCATGTCCCCCCCCCCCCCGCCACCACTCACCTGGTCAGCAGGGGGGGAAACGGGAGAATTGGCCTCTCGGATGCACTCTTGTAGAAACACAATGATGTCACTTCCAGGAGTGACATCATTGCACCACCCTGGTCTTACCCTAATAGTTGGTCTCCTTGTGAGTTGAGAAAATTAGACTACAAGGAGAAGCAGTGAGAGAGGGTAACTACTGAGATTCTTCCACCAACGTATATGGGGATGGTTCCTCTAAAGAACTCTTTAATAGACAGGTGGATTATGTTCAACAAGAATGGTTTTTATTAAAAGAGAAATAAGAATGCGAACACAGTGAATACTTATAGCATACACACAGAGCTAACCAAAACACAGGGAAGAGGTGGAAAAGCAATTCAGGAGGAGGGTGATAGTTACCAGTCTTGAGGGGAGGAGGACGTCTGTAGGGAAACAACATTGAGCACCCAGTGCTCAGCAGAAGAGAGCAGTTCAGACACGTGTCTGAGGGTGGGTGTAGGATCCAAGAACATGCACACATGGGGGCTGGAAAGTAGCCCCTTTTCTAGGGTAAAATGAATCCTTGGGCAGAATGGTGCCTTGTGCCCATCACAATAACTCAGTGGTTGTCTCTGGGGATAAGACCATAAAACCAGGGAAAGCTTGATCGTGCAAATCTAAGAAATCTCTAGGTACCAAATGGTTGCTTGTTGGCCTGTGATTGTGGGGGACTGGTAGGGCCATCAGGTTCCAGAGTGGCTTTGATTGGGAAGAAGATGAAGAGAAGATCAGCAGGATTAACTCGGGGACTCTGGAAGATTTACAACTTTGCCCATCTCCGGAGGCTATGAGGGGGTCAATAGTTAATCTTTCCTATGGCCCACAGTTGAGTATTTTTCCAACTCCCAGCAGCACATTTACACTTCATAGACACTCTATACAGTCTCTGTTCTAAGATCATGAATAGACAAGGACTTTCAATTGTTACTTCCTGAGAAGTGTCCACCCTTTGCCACAAATCTTTCCTCTGTAGGACAGCTGATCTTGCCTTTGCTTCTTCATCTGGCTTTTTGCTTCTTAAGGAATTCTGCAGTGTGTATTCTCTGAAATAAGCTGCCTGTATCTATCACTCCAGGTTAAGTTTGCTCATTTTCTGTTAGGTGGCCGCAACAACTGGCATCCGTAGCAACCCCCTGAACTCAGACCTACTCAGTTGCTCTGAAGCCCAACTTTGCAGCCTACTCCTGGTCATCACTCCAACTATCTTAGCTTGTGAGGCCAGGTCATTCCCTAACAAAAATTGAATGCCCAATTCTCCCAATACTCCCATGATCCATTTCCACTGGAATCTTTTCTGTCTAATTGGACGTTCTGCCAAGTTCACCTCAAACTAGAGTTGCCAGGTCCCCTTACCATCTCAGGAGGAGGTGGGAGACCTGGCACTCACCTTCATCAAGGTGTTTAAGTGAGTGCTCCCGAGAAATGATGTCATCGGGTAGGGTATTGTGCCGCCCCGGGAACACTCCCACGGTCTACAGCAGGCTGAATTGGGCCTGTTTGGGCCCAAAATGGGCCCGCAGCAGAGCACAGGAGCACTGCCAGGGTGGCATGACATCATCATGCAGGCCCCTGGAGTGTTCCCACACATTGCAGTGGGCTGGTTCAGCCCACTGTGGAGCATGGGAGAGCTGCTCAGAGGGCCCTGGAGAACTTCTGTGCTTCACAGTGGTCCAATTTAGGCCCCAAACAAGCCCAGTGCTGGTACTCACTTTCTAGTACCCCAAACCTCTTCTCTTCAAACACCAGTGCTTTCCGTTTTTAACTGAATTGTAAAGTTTCCAAAGGGTGGTTTCCAGCACCCAACCAGGCATCTCTCCATTCTCCAGAGCTACTTCCCTGTTTAACTGGGAAGGGAAAATCTTGTCTCCTTGGAAGATTTATCTCCTTTTGGGATAAACCTTTGGCCCGAATGGGAGTCTGCACCTACTTCCCAACCCTCATCAATACCCAGTTCTCCTGTTGATGTTAAACTGCTTTCCGTTAATGCTTGGCCTTCCAATTGTTTATTTTTTTTTAATAAAATTTTTATTGGTGAGCAAAAAAAACAAAAGAAAAAGATTTTTTTCAAATTTAACACATATAATCCCATTATTCCCCTTGCTCTATCCCCCCCACCCTTTTCCTCCCCCCTCCCTATTGACTTCCAACAGCTTTCCAACCCGTAACCCTTCTTATTGCTTAAATCTAATTCGTTTATATTTTCCTACCGCCTCTAGATCATAATATCTCTTACTCTAAGCACATTCTTATTCTTTTACATTAACTGTATCAAGCATACTATCAATATAGTATATATCATATCAGTATAACACAACAGTATAGTATAATATATAGCCGGGATCTCAGTGTCTCTTACTTTAGACATTTTCTATTTCTCTTCTTTTAGACATATATTTCATCAATTATACTATCAATATAGTATATATCACAAGACATAGATTGTATGCTATGCCACCAATGTAGCACAGCACACAACACAATATAACCCAACCACATAATATATTATAATATAACAATATAATATAATATAATGTCTAATCCGCTACCTTATTGTTTTATATTATATACTACGCACTGTATATCTCATTAATATATCTGTTTAACCATTTTCATTGTCCCATATGTTCAATGTAAAATTCCCTTGAATGTTATGTTTGATTAGATCATAGTTACATTCCCCCTAAGTGGTAAGATCCCTTCTCTCTTCCCCTTACAACATTATTCTTTTAAAAATTTTCAAACTGCCACAGTTCTCCTTTTACATCCCATTTTTTTTCCAAAAATTGTTTCAATTTCCCCCAGTCAACAATATATTGTCCTAGGTCAAGATCTTTAAGTTTCCTTGTCAATTTGTCCATTTCCGCCATGTACAGCAATTTATAAATCCAGTCTTCTACAGTTGGTATTTCTTGTGTCTTCCATTTCTGCGCATACAAAAGTCTTGCCGCTACAGTCATGTAAAATAACAATGTTCTATACTGCACTGGAACTGCCTCCATTCCCAAGTTCAGTAACAACAGTTCTGGGTTTTTATTTATTTGTATTTGTAAAATCTCGTTAATTGCATCAATTATTTCACCCCAGTACTGTTTAGCTACTTCACATGTCCACCACATATGGTATAATGATCCTTCATGCTTTTTACATTTCCAGCATTTGTCTGACATATTAGTATTTCCTAGCGCAATTTTCTTTGGTGTTAAATACCATCTGTAAATCATTTTGTACACATTTTCTTTAATGTTCGTACAAGTTGAAATCTTCACTGTATTTTTCCATAGGTACTCCCATGCCTCCATTGTTATTTCTTTATGAAAATTTATTGCCCACTTCACCATCTGGACTTTTACTGTTTCGTCCTCCGTAAACCATTTTAAAAGTAATTTGTAAATCTTAGATATTTCTTTCTTGCCTTCTTGTAATATCACTTCCTCTAACTCCAAATTTTCCAGTCTTATACCTCCTCTCAGGCAGTCCGCATTGTAAAGATCTCTGATCTGTCTGTACTGAAACCATCCATGACAAGGAGACAATTCTTCTTCTGTCTTTATTCTCAACTTTGAATATTGTATTTGTGTAATCTCCTTGTAAGTTAGGCATTGCTGTTCATTATCAATGGTTCTCGGATCTATTACTTCATACGGAACCACCCATGAAGGAATTCCATCTTCCATATACACCTTATATTTCTTCCAGACCGTGAAGAGGCTTCTCCGAATATAGTGATGCAAAAACATAGAGTCCGCTTTTACTTTGTCATACCACATGTATGCATGCCATCCAAATATTTTTTTATGTCCCTCCAGGGCCAGCAACTTGCTATTTTTTAACGTTATCCAGTCTTTCAGCCATACAAGACATACTGCCTCATGATACAGTCTTATGTTGGGCAGTTGTAAGCCTCCTCTTTCTTTCGCATCTTGTAAAACCTTCATTTTCACTCGTGGTTTCTTGCCTGCCCACACAAAATCTGAGATTTTCCTTTGCCATTTATCAAATTGTTTGGAGTCTCGGATAATTGGTATAGTTTGCAACAAGAACATCACACGTGGTAAGACATTCATTTTTACTGCTGCAATTCTTCCCAGCCATGATAAATTCAGTTTATTCCATTTTATTAAGTCTCTCTCTATTTGTATCCACAATTTCTCATAGTTATTTTTGAACAAATCTATATTTTTCACCGTCAATTCTATGCCAAGATATTTTACTTTATTAGTCACCTCACAGTCTGTTATCTCCATTAACTCTTGCTGTTTCTGTTTGGTCATGTTCTTACATAAAATCTTTTACTTCTTTTTGTTTACATAAAATCCAGCCAGATCTCCAAACACTTTTATTTCCTCTATTACCTTTGGCATATTTTCAATTGGATCCTCTACTATTAACATTATGTCATCCGCAAAAGCTCTGACCTTGTAGGAAAACTCTTTTATTTTCATACCTCGGATTGTGTCGTCCTCACGTATTTGTATCATCAATATTTCCAAAATCAAAATGAACAGCAATAGAGACAAAGGGCAGCCCTGTCTAGTTCCTTTGTTAATTTTCAATTTTTTTGTCAAGTCCTCATTCACTATAATTGCTGCACTCTGGTCTCTATAAATATCCTTGACCGCTTGGATGGACTTTTCTCCCATTTGCAGCTTTTCCATGGTAGCAAACATAAAGTCCCAGTTCAAATTGTCAAATGCTTTTTCCGCGTCTACAAAGAAAAAACCAATTTCTCTGTCACAGTGCTTATCATAGTATTCAATAGCGTTTATCACTGTCCTCAAATTGTCTTTAATTTGTCTGTTAGGTAAAAATCCCGCCTGTTCTTCGGCAATTAATTCCGACATCCATCCTTTCAACCTCTCTGCCAACACCTTTGCAAATATTTTATAGTCATTATTCAGCAACGAAATTGGTCTGTAATTTTTAACATTGGTCAGATCTTGACCTTCCTTCGGAATCAGCGATATATTGGCTTCATTCCATGAATCGGGAATCCTTTGATCTTGCATCGCTCCGTTCATTGCCTCTTTCAGGAAAGGCACCAGTTCGTTAGCCATCACTTTATAGAACTTTGCCGTTAGTCCATCTGGTCCTGGCGCCTTTCCTATTTTCGTTGATTGTATTGCTTCCTTTATTTCTTCTTCCATCACTTCCTTGTTTAGTTTCTCTTTCCATTTTTCGGGGATTGTCGGAATTTCTATCTTCTCTAGATATTCCGCTATTGAATCTTTACTCACTTCTTTTTTTTGGTACAGTTTTGCATAAAACTTGAAAAAGGCTCTACTAATAGCCGCTTGGTCCATTAACACCTTGTCGTCTTCTAAAATTTTGGTTATAGTTTTCTTCTCCTTCCTTTTTTTTAATTTCCACTCCAAATATTTCCCGGGTTTATTTGCACCTTCAAACGACCTCTGATTCATCCTCTTTAAATTCCACTCTAATTCTTTGTTGTCCATTGCTATCAATTGTTCCTGCAAGATTTTGATATCCTGATAATTTTTTTCCCCCCCGATCTTTTCTTAAGTTGTATCTCTTTGGCTTTTATTTTATCCAAAATTTCAGCTCTCTTTTCCTCCTTTTTCCTCCTAGTTCTTGCATTCAGGTCTATTAGTATGCCTCTTATCACCGCCTTATATGTATTCCATACTTTATTGGTCGGCACTTCTTTGTTCAGGTTATATTGTATAAAAAATTTGGTCTCCCTTCGCAGCAAAGCAATATTTTCTTCTATTTGTAACAAGTCCTCATTTATTCTCCATCCTTTTCTTTTATTATTTTTCCCAAATCTCCACATGATTGGATTATGATCTGAGCCTGTCTTTGGCATTATCTCCGCCTCTCTGGTCCATAATGTCAGTTCTTTAGAGGCCCAGATCATATCTATTCTTGATAGTGTGAAATGTCTTGCAGAGTAAAATGTATATTGTCTATTTTTAGGGTATTGTCTCCTCCACACGTCTTCTAAACTTTCTTGTTCCTTAAGCATAAAAAACGCCTTTGGTAGTAGTCCCCTTTTTTTGTGAGCAGCTTTAGACTGCTTATCCTCTTCCAAGTTTATAACGCCATTGAAGTCACCCGCCAAAATTATGTGATCATAGGTCAGTTCATCTAATTGTTTCTCTAAGTACTTAAAAAAAATTTCTTTTGCACCATTAGGTGCATAAATCCGAATCATCAATATTTTCTTAGAGTTCCAAATAATTTCCACTGCTAAGTATCTGGCTTCTGCATCTTTTAGAACTAGTCTGGGCTGCAATTCATCTTTTATATACAATAAAACTCCCCTTTTTCTTTTTAGAGGCAGCAACGAATTCTTTTCCCAATTTAACAAATTTCAAATATTTTTCATCTTGCTTTCTGATATGCGTCTCTTGCAGACAAACTATATTGCATTTTTGTTTTGATAGCCAGTGGAAAGTAGCTTTACGTTTACAGGGTGAATTTAGTCCATTAACATTCCAAGATATAACTTTACACTCCATGATCACTTTCTTATAGTTTTTGGTAAGTCCTTTTCATTTTCCCTAATAAAAGTCTCCATCTCATGGCCAGATCTGATGCTCTTCCTTATTCCGCCAAACTCAAATGTCAGTCCTTCTGGAATTTCCCATCTATATCCAATTTTCAGCTCCTTTAGCATCTGAACCAATTCTCTATATTTCTTCCGCCCGAATAGCACCGATCTGGGCAGCTCTTTCATGATTCTCACCACTTTTCCATCGACTTCTAATGGATCCTGAAACTGTTTGCTCACAATTAGTTCTCTTGTATTTCTAGTCGTAAATTGGACAATCATATCCCTTGGTAGCTTCCTCTGAGCTGCAAATCTGGAGTTGATTCTATACGCCACGTCCAAGAAAGCTGCAATTTCTTCCTCTTCTTTCCCCAGGTATTCTGCCAAAATTTCTGTAATCTGGTCTTGGGCTGATTTTCCCTCTACTTCTGGGATCGCAAGAAAACTTAATTGCTTTTCCATCTGTTTACATTCTGCAACGGCCATTCTGTCTCTCATTCCTCTCATTTCAGTCTTTTGCACGTCTGTCAAGGTTTCTACCGTTTCCTCTACTGCGTTGACTCTCTGCTGTGTAGCTTGTAGGTCATTTTGTATTTTATCCATACCTTTTGTCAGTTCTGCCATTTCCAGTTTAAGTGTCTCTTTAAAGTCTTTTAATTCTTTCACCATCTCTAACATCATGTCCTTAAGCTCTTTATTTCCCTCTGAAACTTTTTAATCCAAGTTCTCCATCGTAGTTTGCCACTCTTTCTTTGACATCGTGGGGCTAGCTCTGCTTCGCTCCCACGAGTCTGCCCTTTTCCTTAAATCCGTGACGCTAATTTAATGCTTTCTTTTATTTTAAAAAGTCCAGATCCAGTTTGTTTTTGTCAAACGCTATGTTAAACTGTCCAAAATGTCGGGCGTTTTTTCTCTATGGTTTTGTACTGAAGCGCTTGCCCTTACCTTCTTTAAAGATGGCCTACTTCCATTTTTGTTGAAGTCACTACTTGCCCTGTTTCAAAATGGCATCGCCCTACTTCCGGCGTTTAAGGAGAAGGTCCTTCTCTCCTGTCTCTTTATGGTTCTGACGTACTTCCTGTTCCTCTACGTTACACAGCAGTTCTCGTGATTTTTGAGCTTTCTCACAGTCCACTATCTCTTCCCCGCCACAGGTATGTAAACAATAATCCAATTTCCACGCTAACTTCTCCTTGCAAAGTTACTTTTTCAAATTTTTTCTTGCCGGAATCTTCCCCCTTATATAACTAGTCTGTTGCAGTTCTTAAATCCACTTTAACCTCTTATTTCTTTTTAAAATCTGTCCCGTACTGAGAGATAGCGATCTTTACCTCCTTTAGCGTTTTTCTTGGGTTGTACTCGCTGCTTCTGTTATCTGATCGAATCCAGTCTCTTTGCTGCTTTACTGAAGCTTGGGCATGTAGGTCTTATGCCAAAATTTGACTCCAGAGCCACTGCAGAGATCTTGGCAACCTTTCTTCAGGTGGGACCTCAAGGGTGGGTGGGAGTTCGATGTGTAGAACCCCCCTCACCCGAGATCAACGCGCCCTCAGGTTCTCGAGCGTTCTCACCTGTTCCCCACCTGAGAACAGGTGGCTGCGGGCAATTTGCGCCCCTCCAGCCTTCCAAACAGTGGCACGGACAGCTCAGCTCTTAGAGCTGCGTTAGACCTCCATGGATCCCAAACCGGAAGTCCTTCCAATTGTTTACACTCGGTTCCTCTCAGGCCTGAAAACAGACCCTCCTCTTTCCAGCTCATGCTGCCTAGTCAGATTCCTTGGAGTAGCCTGTCACTCAAAGCTCTCTGTGTCTGTGAGGGATTGACCCTTAACAGTCCTTCAGCTGTTTGCATAGTACCCACAGGCTTCCAAAAAGTGTTGTCCATCACACCAGGCTCTAGCAGATGAAGGCTGGAGATACATACAAGTTATAAAGAAAAAAATGGGGGTACCTGATTCCACTTAAATCCAGCAATCATCTCAACCGAGTTTTTGGGACTGGAACAGAACTATTTTTTTTATTTCAGCCCTTTTATCATTCTGATCCTCAGCAGCTACAGCATGCTAGCACTCTGCTGAAACTCTTCCATCCTTTATTTTTATTTATTATTTAGGTATTTATACTCCACTTTTCTTCCTAGCAGCAACCCAAACCAGGTTACATCAGGCTTTCCACTTCCAGTTTATTCTCCTAACAACCCTGCAAGGTAGATTAGCCTGAGGAAGAGTGACTGGCCCAAGGTCACTCAGCGAGCTTCCGTGAAATAGTGGAGATTTCAACCTGTGTCTCCTAGATCTTACTCAGGCACTCTAACACATCATACTTGAGGAATCTGGTAAGGAATGGATTTCTAACGTTCTGAATCTCCTTCACATTTCAATACCAAAGCTCGAAAGAGGCCAGATTCATGCAGCTTCTGGTTCTACTCAAAGCAATGTTCATTAGCTCTACTAAGTATGTGTTTTCCAGAAGGAAGGTTCCTGCTCAGATATCCTAGGTGTGTCTCTGATACTGCCAACCTTAAAATCATGTGGTCTTAAATTATAATTGTATTCAATTTGTATTTTGTATTTTAAGGTTTTATAGTTCATCTGTTCCAGCTTTTTCTTTCAAGCATCAGGAACAGAAACATTGCTTTAAAAGAACAAACAAAAGTTGTGCTTTGCAGATAATTAAATTAATTGGAGATTTTACAGGAAAAAGAAACACTGTAACTAAGAGCTTAATTGTGCATGAAGGCACATTCTTGTTCATTTGACATACGCAATTAAAATACTACATTTCCTGCATGCAGATATGCCCGTTGTTGGCAGAATTTGGGGGTAAAGTACAGAACTGATTCCAACTAGAGGTTATTTCTAGGTTCTTTCAAATTACTTTGACATGATTTCAGATATGCATTGGATATGCCTTTCAACCTCTGACTCTTTCAGGTTGTGACAGTAATTGCTAAGATAATAGGATGACAGCTAGCTGGGATATGAAACCCCATTCATTATCTGTCCTATCAAAAACTGTCACTTTAAAACATTTGTTATAGACGTCTTCCTGCCACATTAATTAACTAAACCAGATTTTGTTAATCATTATTTTAAAAAATGATTTGGGTATGTTCTTTCCATTTGAAAATACCCAAATTATTTTACTAATAGTTTCAGGACTTTTTGTACACTGCTAAGTTAATATCCATAGCCAACATATACTTTTAATCTATCTCATTTTTAATGCATCCTTCTTCCAAGGAGCTTATAGCAGCAAACATAGTTCGTGAGGTAAAATGACAATTTCATTCAAACATATCTATTAAAAATTATACGTTTGGACAGTAGAATGTGCATTTTGGACTGTCCACACTGTTGACAGTCATAAATTAACCTAAAACTACCTTCAGAGGTAGGCAAGAAGTTGCAGATCACATTTTTCTAGTTAGCTTTCAGTCTGCCTGGATGTGGATGGGTCTTAAGAATGGTAGCCATTATTTATTTATTTATTTGGATTTTTAGTCTGCCCTCCCCACCGAAGAGGCTCAGGGCGGAGCACAACATTTTAATTTACATAAAAACACATAAAAGCAGATAAAGCATTACAATAAAATTAAAACACTACATACAATAAAAACTTCTCAGATGGCGATGGAAGAGTTACTTCATTTCAGACATGGCCCGTATATCCATATCTCTAGATATATATAGGGTGGTGGACAGAACTTTTCAAGTCAAGTCAAGTATGGCCTGTGGGGGCCCAGCCTAGCCTCCCTCCCATTACAACCAAATTTGTCCTTTGTAGCCTCAAGATTCATATGCCAAGGGATTCATAGAAATCTTCTAGAGAAAGACCAGTCATTTTCCTTTAAGTCATATGGAAGGAGTCTGAATGTGCCTAACAGCTCATTACCAAGCAGAGGTACACCTACATTACCCCTCCAGAGGTGCCTGCCAATGTGCTTTAGGAAAGTAGGCAGGGCCATTGTGAAGGCATAACCAGTAGCAAGCTAACTTCATACTAATAAAGTGCCTTTTCATTTGAATCTTCCCCACTTTTCATTGGAGAAGGATCCAGGATCCTGTAAATAGGACCCATGGATCGACTTTGAGGCAGTGGGCACCAGAGAGTACCAGAGCAGTTGATGTGGCATCCAGATCAGCTGTCCTACAAGGGAAAGCACAGGGCAACAGCAGCAGCACCAAGAGCTCTTGGGCGAAACGGGGAGAGAGTAGTAGGGCAGCAGTGTTTATATGTGTGCGTTTGTGTTTTATCCTCTCTTCCCCTTTTCTTAGTCTTTATGTTTGTAGATGTATATTATTCCCTCTTGGTCTTGTATGTGTGTAATTCCACCTCTGATCCCTTGGTTCTGTGTTATTCCATTTTGGGCTTCTTTCTTTGCATATGTTCCCCATCCCATTTTCTCTTGTGTGTGTGTGTGTGTGTGCTTGTCTCTGCCTCATGTGGCAGCCATTTTGGAGTTTTGCCTGCCACACTGCTTCAAAATTCCCAGGTTCAGAAAGGTTGCGGGCCTTCCTGTTTTATTCCCTTTGGGTGGATGCAGCAGTGGCTGTTCCTCCTCTCTCTGTGTTTATATTCCTCATTCCACTTCCTCTTGTGTATGTCTGTGTGTGTTTGGCTCCACCTCTTGTGGTAGCCATTTTGTAAATGCCAAAGGAACCCACAGGCTCAAAAAGGTTAGAGACTTTTCTGTGCGTGTTATTCTTTTTGGGCTGCTCTCTCTCTCTCTCGCCTTCTCTCTCTCTCTCTCTGTTTATATTCCCCATCTCACTTTCTCTTGTGTGTGAATGTGTGCTTTGCTCCACCTCCTGTGGCAGCTATTTGGTAGTACCAAATTTGAAAGGTTCTCAAAAAGGATGGGGACCCCTGTTTTCAACTAGGATTGTTAGGTCCCCCTGTACTCCCGATGGGAGACAGGGCCTCTGGCATCTACCTTTTTGGTGTTTCTGTTGCATGCATAAGCATGCACACATGCTCCAGGCCTGTGCAATGACATCACTTCTGGGAAGTGATCATCATGCAGCCTGTGGCTGCCCCTGGGAGCGCTCCCACACTTCACAAGGGGCCCAATTCAGCCCAAATTGGGCCACATTTGGCCCAGATTGGGCCCAAATTGGCCTGGGACAGGCCACTGCCATGCAGGGAACACTCCCCTGCCTGGCAGCGGCCTGATTCTGACCATTTTGGGTGCAAATTGGGCCAAATCAGGTCCAAATCAGCCAGAATCAGGCCTGAATCGGCCTGGATTGGGCTGCTGCCATGCAAGGGAATACTCCGCTGGCCAGCAGCAGCCTGATCCTGGCCATTTTGAGCCTGAATTGGGCCCAAAATGGCCAGGATCGGGCCTGAATTGGCCTGGAACAGGCTGTTGTCATGTGGGGCAATACTCCCCCACCTAGAGTAGCCATTTGCTTGAAGTGCATGGTTTAGATTATTAATTTCCTCATTGAGAAAGTGCGGTTCTTTTATCCGTCTTGCACGGTCTACTAATGTTTTTATTATGCTTCTTTTCTGTTGAGGGTGGTGATTGGAGTTGGCTACTCCAGAAATGAAATCAGAAGAGTGATTAAACCAAGGAGAAATCAAACAAGGAAAAACAGTCTCCCACAGGAAAAGTGTTTTTGCCATATATCAAAGGAATCACTGATCAGATGGGAAAGCTTATGAAAAAGCACAACCTACAAACATTATCCAGACCCACCAGAAAAATGCAACAGATGCTACGATCAGCAAAAGACAGTAGAGACCCCCTCACCTGTGCAGGAGTATACTGCATACCCTGCAGCTGTGGACAAGTTTACATCGGGACCACACAGTGTAGCATCCAGACAAGAATAAAAGAACATGAAAGACACGCAGACTTGGCCAACCTGAAAAATCAGCAGTGGCTGAACATAGCCTAACTCAAATAGGACACAGTATCTTATTCCAGGACACTAAAATACTGGACAACACTTCCAACTACTTCATCAGATTGCACAGGGAAGCCATTGAAATTCATATGCTTAAGCACAACTTCAACAGGAAAGAAGAGACTTTAAGAATGAATAGAGCATGGTTTCCAGTCCTGAAAAACACCAGGCTAACAAAATACTCTACATCTTACAATAGCCCTGCAGATAAGATTATCATATCAAGCACCAATCCATATGCAAAAGAACCTCCTCAGGATACAGTGAAGCATCAGCATTCCACACCCTGGGAAACTCTTACAGGATGACGCAACCCAAACCCACCTTCCTGAGTAGATATAAATTACCTGCTAACATCTTCTCCACAGTTTGACACTGAGAGATCTCTGTCTTTCGGTGCTACACCTCTGAAGATGCCAGTCACAGCTGCTGGCGAAACGTCAGGAACTACAATGCCAAGACCATGGAGATACAGCCCGGAAAATCCACAACAACCAAGATTATATTTGTTACTCCTTTTATTTTCATTTTCCTCAGTAGTTGATGAGCAAAAAATTCTGTATCAAATTATATATATTTCCTTTTTGTAATCAATGATTGCTAATACAACCAAAGTAATTTTTTTTTAAAAAAAAAAACCTATATTGGCTATTCTTAGCAAAATTAAAAAGAGAAAGTGAGGAGACACCTGCCATTATATGAATTGTGTTTAACAAGAGAGATTCATAAAGTCCAGTGCATTTTGGATGAGACAGCTAGGATAAGGCATTTAAAGAACAATCTTCCAGAGACAAAATTGAGGGTTTAGTTCCCAGAAGACATATCTTTCACAGTGATAAAACAATACTACTTCAAGTTTGTATAAGCTAGCATTCTTATAAAGGCTCAATTTTCATTTATTTCAAATACATTTTCAACTTAGATCATTTGAGTTGTCAGAGGGAACAGTATTTGATTACAACATGGCAACCTCCATAATCTCTTGGGTGGTGTCTTTATAAACATGCATGCCAAGGTCACTTCCATTTTGCTGTCACAGAATGAATGACAGCTCTTTGTTTGTTTAAAAGACAAAACTTAAATTCAAATAAGTGCAACGAATTGCAATGGACAATGGACACTAAATTATTCTGTTTCCAAAATATAAATTAGCCAATGCTCAAGGCAAGCAGCTGTTAAAACTTTAATAT
Source organism: Eublepharis macularius (assembly GCF_028583425.1). Lineage (NCBI taxonomy): Eukaryota > Metazoa > Chordata > Lepidosauria > Squamata > Eublepharidae > Eublepharis > Eublepharis macularius. Next base: position 75,815,612 of record NC_072797.1, read on the forward strand.
GGAAAGTTCTGCCTATTGGCATTAATTACAGGCATCCTAACAACTGCTTATCACTCACATGCCAAAGAGGATAGTGCAGAAATGCCCAGCAGGACATAGGTTGTGAGTAATTAACTGCATCCTTTTGTGAGGTCTTCCTTAGTGCAAGCTAAAACTGTTCATGTTTATGGCATTTACATACATAAAGGGAATTATACAGGGTGATGAATTGGCCTCAGAAGGTCCAAACTGGGATTAACCTCTGTTTTGAATGCATCCTGCTGAGAACTGACAAAGGCTAGATTCATTAAAATTTAGTACACATAATTGGCAAGCCCGCAAGCCAAAGGGTAATTATACACCCCTTCCAAAAGTAATAGTACATTAATAACTTGACTTCATACACACATTTTCTGGGCTGATTGAAGATTACAGTGCACCATAACTGTATGAGAATGTTTCCTGTGAGATGCCAACAAATAGATTCCTTGCCTAAATTATATTGCAGGAGAGAACTAATATGAAAATGTTTTGGTAAAATGATGAAATGGTTGACTATTCATGAAAACATCAAAACTGAGTTGACCCTGTGAGTTGCCATTTGGTATCCAGAGTCTGTGGGAGCATGAGCAGCAGGACTAGACATGGGCACGAATAGCATTATGAACAGAAAAAAAACCGAACAGCCTAATCTGCTGTTCTTGAACAAGCTGTTTGTGAGGCCCCATCCTAAACGAACAGGTGGTTGTTGCAAGCCTCGTTCATTGCCTTTGCCGTTCAGCAAGCCAGACAGTCCAGCACCTGCTGCAATCAATCCCCTTGGCAACTGGAGGCTGGGAGGGACTGAACTCTGTCGGAACTCCTTCTGGCTTTCCTTCTGGCTTTAACCCTTCAAAGTACTTCCAGCAGAGAGTCCCGGTTTTGCCTCTGTGAAGAGAAAATGACAGCCAATGGGGAAACCTGTGGATCATGCCTTTCCTGGGGTGCAATCTCTCTGAAACTTGGGAGGTCTTCAGAGGACAGTGAGGACGATGTCCCCTGCAAATTTGGTGGACATTGGACATTGGGAAGGTCAGTTTGTGGGGTGTTTAAAGGGCCCTGCCCCTTGCACATGGCAAGAAAGGGCCCTTTAAACTATCAGCTGGCAGGTGGCCAGCTGATAATTTAAAGGGATCTTTAAAGGGCCAGGTAAGTGGGTTTGAGGGGAGGGGGGCTGAGTGTGGGGGTTGGGGGGGGGTTCTGGCCCCCACGAACAACAAACAACAAACATGTCCGGGAACAGTTCTTGTTTGTCCACGTTCGTTGTTCATTGTTCGTGGATGGCACCGAACGACGAACAGGGTGTTCAGGTTTTTTTTTCCATTCGTGCCCATGTCTAAGCAGGACACCAGCCAGAAACTCTTATCTTGGGAGTTAAATAATAAAACAGGAATCCAGTTATGTCTTAAAGCCTCTGGATTCTCATTTTATTCTCTTTCTAAAGACTAACATGGCTACATCTGGAATCTGAAACCCAAAGTGGGAAAGGGAACACTTATGCTACCTGCATGTAGACAGATCATCTATGGGAAACAAAGCCAGCTTCTTACAACAAATGACAAGAATTATTGTAGCTCAATTCAGTCAACGAAGTCTTTTTGATGTAATATTCTTTCTCCTTTGTGTAAAGAACTTGATACAGAAATTTGGGGCAGGATTTGAAAACTTAGCCGAAGGTCTGTTTTAATGATCTACCAAACTAAAAAAAGATAATATTTTCCTAGATAATACATTAAAAATATCTGAAATAGCCCGTAAATATGAGATTGATTCAGGTGGATTTAGACTCAAGCAACTATGTATAAGATGACATGGTAATATACCTACTCCATTCAAGGTGTATCTGGAGGTCCACCAGTCTTATAGGAGCTTGAATTCATATGGAATTTATACTGTACATATGGGGAAAACATAAATCTGAAACACGCTGGCTTGAAATTACAAATCATAGCTTTACCGAAGAGGAACTGCAGGAATAATATATAGACTAAGCAGAATAAAGTCTGTAGCTCCATTCCTAGCTTGCCGAAACTTACTTTATAATATAGGTGTATCATGTGAATACTGACACTATTAAATTAACAAAACTGACTATACTGCTATGTTCTTTTTTATTTGTTAATAACAAGTACAGAAACCATTATGGAAATGTTTTAGTCACTAATCAACACTGACCTGTACATGACTGTTTTCCCAGTCCCCAGGGACTCATAAGGATAGTACAGATATTTACACCAGAAAGTGTTGTGCTGCTTGAATACAAGTCTCCTTAGCTGACTTCATTTTAGACGGTTGCTGAAGTGCATGAACAAATGAACATCATTTATTAATACCATAACCGTTCAGCTGATTGAACACTAAATAATGTATAAACATCATGCATGAATCTCAGTTAGGAACACTTCATTAAATAAATACGTATTGCATTAGTTTTGCTAGCAAGGTAAAAATCAAGCTGTTTCTCATTTTTTCCAATAGAACACGTAAAATTGTCCACTCTTTCTTAAATGCATGGGAAAAGTTGAATATTCAAAACCACTGGAGAGGTGGGTAGATAGTGACGAAACAAAATTCAGCAAAGACAAAAGTAATATGTTACACAGAGGAAAAAAGACTCAAATCCCTCATCTCATTCTTATTAATAACTGGGAGTGCGGCACCAGCGATATCTTCTAAAACCAAATAAGAGTTATAAGGAATAGCAAACTCAGTCCCTATGTTTGAGGTGCTGATGCACAAAAAACAGCAAAATTAAATTAACAGCAGCATTGTTTTCAAAACCTAGAACAAAACAGTAGAACTCTATGCAAAGTTCCTAAGGCTTGCTCTGGAATACTCTAATTCTATGCACCACAGTTTAAAATGTTAACTCTAAGGAGGCTCCAGGATGGTACAGAGGATTAATCTTATGCCCACGTAAGCCTTGGTTCTCTCCCTATGCACTCCCCCCCCCCTTAGGATTGGGCTGCCCATCCCAAATATCCCTGGTTGGGCATTGTCCTTCTTTCCATTTGCTTGCCATTACCACTCTTGTGGCTGTCAGCAAATATTGAAATAGTTAATGTGATGTTCTGTCCACATTGTCTGGTATAATTCCCAACAGCATAGTCTGGGGTTTCATAGCAAAATTAATTTCTAAAATCTGCTGAATCTCAGCATGTATGTCTTTCCATTATTTTTTTTTACTTTTTTTACATGTCCGCCACATAGGAAAGAAAGAACCATCTACATCCCCACATTTCCAGCATAACCCTACATATTTCTTGCCCATTTTTAAAATATTTTCTGGTGTAATGTACCATCTAAAAAAAATCTTATACCAATTTTCTCTGAGTGTTTGGCTTGCTGTAAATTTTATGCCCTTAATCCATAAATTTTCCTATTGCTGAAATGTTATTTCTTCTCCAAAATTTTGCTTCCACTTTATCATACAAGTTTTAACTTGTTCTGTTTCGGTATTGTATTGAAGTAAAAGTTTGTAAATGTGTCCCAGAAAGTGATTCTTTTTCTGCATGATTATTTTCTCAAAATCAGTAAAATCCCTCAATTAATATCTATAATCCTTGAGAGTTTCCTTCAGGCTGGAGACTGCCTGGAGCAATATCAGCCATTGTATTTTCTTTTCTTCATTGCAAAGTTCTTGCCATGATTTTATCTTTCCTTGAGAGTTTATCATATCTTGATAAGTTATAAAGTCATTAACTTTTATCTGATTCTTATCACAAAAGGCATCAATTGGTGGTGATATTGGTGGGTTTATCCTCATTCTTACTGAATCCAGATTTGAATCAAGATGTCTTTTATCACATGACTTTCATGTTTTGTCCTCGCTCTTCTCTTCACTTAAAGGTAATTATGCAGTCCTTTAGATAGATCAGCCACTCCAATCGTATTATTCTGTCTTTTGGGTTTTTAATCCAGTCTATAATCCAAGCCAAAATGGCCGCATTATAACATAACTTTATGTTTGGCACTGCCAATCCTCCTCTTCTTTTTTCATCTTGTAGTACCTTAAAGCTTACTCTCAGTTTTTTGCCATCCCAGATAAATTGGTTTATCTGTCTTTGCCAACTTTGAAGTGTCTTCTCTTTTATACTGATTGGTAACATTTGAAATAAAAAATTAATTTTCGGTAATATGTTCATTTTAATTGCAGAAATTCTTCCTATCCAAGACAGCTTTAACTTTGTCCATCTTAGAAGATCTTTTTGAATCCTCCTCCATAATACGTCATAATTATCTTTAAATAATGTTTCCTTTTGTTCTGTTATATTTATGCCCAGATATTTCACTAGATTCACTGCTATTTCACATCCCAAAAATTCCTCAATTTGTTCTTCTTTTTGCCTTCTTAACAACTTGGGGACTATTTTAGTTTTCTTCCCATTGAATTTAAATCCCGAAAACGCTACAAAACTTACAAGATGTTCCATAATGTATTGCAGTGTCTCATGTGGATACAAAATCGTAAAGACAACATCATCTGCATAACATTTCAGTTTAAATTCTTCGTCATTGACTTACAAACTTTTAATTTTAGTCCTGTCTTAATTTGAAGCAAAGATTTCCATTGCTAAAATGAATAATTGTGGTGACAATGGACAACCTTGTCTTGTACCATTTTCTATTTGTAATTCTTCTGTTAATACCCCATTAATTAAAATCTTGGCCTTTTGCTTTGTATAAATTCCTTTTATCCAATTCTCAAACTTAAATTCTGTATTATTTTTTGTAAAAAAATCCAAGAAAGATTGTTAAATGCTTTTTTGACATTCAAAAAAATAAATGTAGTCTTATGTCCTTACTAGACATGGGCCTGATCCAAAAAAAAATTCCGATTCAGCCATTCGTGGATCTGGGCTGCTGCCAAACGCAGGCCACCGATTCTACTCTCATTTCTGGTCCACAATCGGGAATTGGGGAGGCCAGCGCCCAGGGCAACCGCAGTCAGGTTCTTGCGTGTGCGTGCTCGCTCCTGAGTCGCCCCCGCCCATGCAGCAAGCCAGCTGTCCTGGTGTGCTGCGGAGCTGGTGGCAGTGCGAGTGGCTCGGAGGCTGCCCGCACCATTCACCTGCCCCGCAAGACAAGGGGTGGCCGGCTTGCCCACGTGCCCCTTGTCCTCGGGAAAGGCGAATGGCGCAGGCGGCCTCCCAGCCACCCGCACTGCCTTTTGCCTTTCCCCAGGACAAGGGGCGGCTGGCTTGCCCACACACCCCTTATCCTGGGGAAAGGCGAACGGCATAGGCGGCCTCCCAGCCACCCGCACTGCCTTTTGCCTTTCCCCAGGACAAGGGGCGGCCGGCTTGCCCACGTGACGAGGTCATCATAACTCTTTAAAGGATTTTCAGATTTTGAGGAAACCTTAAAAGCTTGGCTATATAGTTGTAGGTTCTAGTGCAGAGGTATTTTCCCCTGCACTTGTTCCTCTGCAGCAAGTATGCTATGCGCATTGCTACAGCAGAATTTCCCTACTTTCCTCCCTTGAAGCTGACTTTCTGCCCATTTCTTTCCAGACACAGCAGAATAGCTGTGAAGATTTTAGTGTTTTCCACTCTGCCTCTTCTCTTGGTGTTGCTGGGATACAGTTTGCTCTAAGAAGTGGGTTTTTTTCTTAGCTCTGGAGGCAGTTTCCCACCTTTTCCCTTTTGTTTTCCTTCTCACTTCTTGCTTGGCTTCCTCAAGTTGCTGAAAAGTTTCTTTTTCTAGCATTGGAAGCTATTTCCCCACCTTTTTCCTGGCTGGCACAACAGCGTGTCTTCTACTCCCACCCCCTTCTCATGTTTGCTGTGAGACAATGAGAGAGAGAGAGAGAATTGTGTTGTACTTGAAAAGGAGATACTTTTGTCTGCAGTTACTTAATTTGTTTGCTTTCTTCTTTTTAGCTGGCTCTCTGGAGAGCTAAAAAGGAGTAGTTTCACTAAGGATTGTTCCTCTCAAGTTGACTGAGACTTCTGAGATAACTTTGAGTAATTGAGAGGGCGGTAGCAGAACAGCTGCAGGTATACCTGAGTGATGCCTCTATCCTGGATCCATTCAAGTCCAGCTTCAGGCCTGGCCATGGTACAGAGACGGCTCTGGTTGCCCTCACAGATGATTTGCGGCGACACCTGGACCGGAGTGGGTCGGCACTGCTGATACTTTTAGATCTTACAGCAGCATTTGACATGGTCATTCATAATCTTCTGACCCATTGCCTTGCTGATGTGGGGATTCGTGGAACAGCCCTGCAATGGCTGAACTCCTTCCTTCACAATCTAGGACAGAGGGTGGCACTCAGGGAACAGATGTCTGCTTACCATTCTTTGGTATGTGGCATCCCTCAGGGGGCGATTCTTTCCCCGATGCTATTTAACATCTATATGTGCCCCCTTGCCCCGTTAGCCCGCAGCATTGGGCTAGGTTGTCACTGGTATGCGGATGACACTCAGCTCTATCTGCTGATGGATGGTGTTATGACCTTTACTTTCTTTAGGGTAGATTTTTCTTTTAATCTATCCCTTAACCCTCTGGGTAGTCTGCTGCCACCCAGAATATTTTATTCCAAGATATTTTATTTAAATTTTCCCTTTGGTAACGTTCCTAAGCGTCAGGCTCCTTCGTGGTTCTATGTGGCCCTGAAGATAGGAATGGGATATAGCAATGACAGCTACACTGGTATATAGCAAAACAAAAATAAGCTTTTATTTATTCGAGAAGCGTATCGGTTTCATAAACGTAGTTCTCGGTTCTTAAAGTTACTTCATTTACTCTCATTCACACAGCTGGCCTCTCTTTCCCTGACTGAGTGTCCTTTCACAAACATGCTCAGTTCAGGTTCCACACAGGTTATATTTCTCTCATAAACACTTCAACATATTCAGGCAGCACACAGCTAGCCTGCTTTCTTCTGACTAAAAATTTTCTCTCTACTCTCAGTCTCAAACTGCATTCACTCCACCCACCCTCTCAGTCCTCAACCAATCATATTGTCAGAAACTGTTTTAACCTAAGTAACGCCATATTTAATCGTGTAGTGTTTAGACTTCTTTCCCTCCAGGCAACACCTGCAAGGAGCCGATTCCATGGGAAAGGATTCTGTCTTATCTGCTGTTTTGACCTTGGCCAGCTCAGCGCACCTCTGAGAAGTTTTGCTGTATGAACTCGGGGGGGGGGAGGCTGGGCTCCGGGAGTGTGAAATGTAACAACCTTTGCTCTATGATTCATTCCTAGCAACGCTTTGCTCGGCCAGGATCTCTAATCCTGGAATATGCACATCTGGGCTTGAATGCTGTCTTTCACAATAAACCTTTTGAAATCAAAAGACCTCGTCTTCTTGCAGAAGGGAGTGAAACAGACTATCAAGTCTGGAATGCCATAGCCTGACACATATCACTCACTCATCCATCTCCTTCACCCCCCACTCTTCACCTATCTCATCAAGCATTTAAAGATACATGCACACATTTACTTGGAATCATTACAGATGGCCAGTCCGATCTTGCTTTGGATTCCTTGGTCAAGGGTCTTGAGGCTGTGACGGTATGGTTACATCAGAGTCGCCTGAAATTGAATCCCCTGAAGACAGAGGTTCTGTGTCTGGATCATGGGGCAATCGAGCTGGGAACCGGCTCCCAGCTGTTGATGGGGTACAACTGAAACCTTCCCTGATGGTGAGGAGTCTGGGTGTGACCTTGGATGCTACACTTTCAATGGAGGCCCAGGTCATGACTGTTGCCAGGTCTGCCTGTTTTCATCTTCGACAGGGCAGGGAACTGGCGCCCTATCTTTCACCACAGGACCTGGCCACAGTAATCCATGCAACGGTCACCTCCAGGCTAGACTACTGCAACTCACTCTATCCTGGACTGCCCTTGGGTCTGACCCAGAAGTTAGAGCTGATCCAGAATGCAGCGGCACGCATCCTTACCGGAACGCCCATCCAAGCGCACATTTATCATGTGCTGTGCCAGCTGCACTGGCTTCCAGTGGAGTTCCAGATCTGGTTCAAGGTGTTAACCTTAGTATTTAAAGCCCTTCATGGACTGGGACCTCCATACTTGCGGGACCGCCTCTTCCATTACGTCCCCTGCAGGGTGTTGCGCTCTGCAGACAAGCAACTCCTGGTGGTCCCTGGCCCAAAGGACATCCATCTGGCCTCAACCAGGGCGAGGGCTTTTTCTGCCCTGGCCCTGGCCTGGTGGAATGCTCTCCCGCTGGAGATCTGGGCCCTGTGGGACCTGTTACAGTTTTGCAGGGCTTGTAAAACGGAGATGTTCTGCTGGGCCTTTGGCTGAGTGCCAGCGAGTGTCCTTCTTCCATCTAAGACCACCATTTCTTCCGGAGCTGCCCTCAGCCATCTGCCATGCCTGTATACGGACTCCCAATATTTGTTTAAATAACCTGCTCCTGGACTATTTTAATTATTTTTTTAAAAAATATTATTGATTTTATGTTTCTGTGATTTTAATGTATTTTTTAATGTTGTTAGCCACCCTTAGCCCATCTGTGAGGAGGGCAGGGTATACATCAATCAATCAATCAATCAATCAATCAATCAATCAATCAATCAATCAATCAATCAATCAATCAATCAATCAATCAATCAATCAATCAATCAATCAATCAATCAATCAATCAATCAATCAATCAATCAATCAAACAAACAAACAAACAAACAAACAAACAAACAAACAAACAAACAAACAAACAAACAAACAAACAAACAAACAAACAAAAATTACAGTGAGCTTTTGAGCTGCTTGATGTCTGTGGACAGGACCATTTAGGGGGTGCTCAATAGGTTTTCTCAGTTGCATTTTTTTCAAGAAAGCAATCTGTTTAAAACTATGCCCCTCTTGAGGTCTGTGCCCAAGGCGGCTGCCTAGTTGGTCTAATGGTAGCATTGGCCCTGTCTATAGTTATGGCAAACAGAAATGGGGAAAGGGGACAGCCTTGTCTAGATACCCTTGCTATATGGATATCTATTGAATGTACATTGTTAGTCCTAACTGTCGCTTTTGGAGAAAGATAAAGAGCATTAATGGCATTTTAGAATTGGTCGCCAAAACCCATTTTTTGAAGTAAAAGTTTTAGATATGGTATTTCCACTTAATCAAATGCCTTCTCTATATCAAAGGCCAGAAGTAATGCAGGGGTTTTGTATGCTTCACAGAAATTAATTATAGTTAAAGTGTTACGTGTATTGTCTGGTCAAGGTGAATGTAGTTGGTTATTTAAATTTAGACAATGTTTTGGCAAATATGCTTGTAAAGATCTTTTGGTCTTGATTCAGTAAGGGTATTGGTTGAGAAGATTTAGTATTTGTAATATGGTTGTCCTTTTTTGGAGTAACTACTATTTCAGCCTCTGACCAAGATAGAGGGATGCTACCTCCTAACATAACAAAGTTGCATGTGGCAGTTAGTGGAGTTGAAAGTAGGTGAATGTATTTTTTTGTAAAAATTTGGCAGGGAATCCATCCCTGTCTGAAGCTTTGTTATTTTTTTCAAGGATTTGACAGTGACTGTAACATCTTCTGTTGTGACTGGTTGGTCCAGATATTGTTTATGTTCTTATGAGGTTTTTCCCCCAAATTTCCTGTGATGATAAATAATTTAAAATATGATTAGTGTCAGGATTGTCTGATGTACAAATGGTTTGGTAGTATTCAGCAAATACATCGGCTAATTTTACAGAATTAGTTTGAGTTTTTCCTGGGTGCCTTTAATAGCTTGTATAGAATGTGAGGAGGTTTTTTCCTCTAATTTTCATGCAAGCAAGTTTATAGATTGGGTGGCCTTTTTTGTGTTCATCTTCTAGTTTTCTTATTCTAGATATCATTTCGTTTCTAATGTTTTCTTTTTGCTCTTCATGACAGGAGGCAACGGAGATTAATTTCCCTCTAAGTACCACTTCCATAGCATCCTACACGTGGATTTGAGGAATGCCACATAGTTTGTTTCTATTGTTTAATTTCGAAAGAGACTTCAGAAGAAATTTATTTGTTAAATAAAAGTGATTTATTTAGTTTCCAATTTGTTTGATGTCATTTATTCTCAGTGTACATTCTGTCCAAGCATAGTCTGTCCACAACTTGTCACCAATCCTTGATGTAAGAGTTTGACTAATTAATTTAGGAGATAAGAATATGTCATTTAAATATGTAATTTAGAAGATAAGAATATGTAATCAATCCTTGTGTATATATTGTGGATAGAAGAGAAGTATGTATAGTCTGTTACCAGTGGGTTTTGAAGATGTCACTAGATCAATAGATAAAGCCTAAGAGCCATTAATTGATCTTAGCAGCTTAGTAACTGTATTGTTAATTTTAATTGCTTTGACACGATAGGCAGTAAAATTTAAAAGGTCATTCAGAGAGGAGTGATACAAATGTTTACTGCTGACACATTGATTTACCCATGCTGAACGAAAGCAGAATTTAAAGCCAAGAGAATCAAGTGTACTCTGCATGAAGACAGCTCGTCAGGTTGTTTTGATCTACAAGCAGCTCTCCACACTGAAAGCAGTGAAAGCAGCTTTCTCAGTAATCATGCTTTGCGGTATTATCCAATACAATTTTTAAAGTTTGTATATGTACACTCACACATTATGCAATGCATTTATATTTTGTATCACTTTCATATTTATCAAAATACTTAATTTCACAGATCAAGGGATGGTGTCATGGAAATATAAATAATAATAATAACTGTGCTTATATACCGCTCTTCTACACATATTAGTGCCTCACCCAGAGCAGTGAACAAGTTAGTGTTATTCTTATCCCCACAATGGAGCTGGGGCTGAGAGGAGTGACTGACCCAAGGCCACCTACTGAGCTCATGTCAGTAGTGGGATTCAAACCAGTAGACTGCTGATTATGGTTTAGAACACATACTTCGTGAAACATATGCATTCTAAATAACGCTGTATGAACATCACTGTAGTTCTTTTTCTAGTATGGTGTATAACTGGTGCTTTATCTTTGACAGCCAATTAAAAATAGTGAACAGTATCAGATACATTTTCTGTAATTGTTAGCAGAGACCAAGGATGATCTGGTCATGTAACTTTTCTTGTCATTTTTACTATCCATATCTCTTATTTTGCAGCTGGGCATAGTGGTACTTTTGGCTAGGTAGAATGTCACATGATTGGAAATAGTAAAAAAGAATTAAATTATGATTGGTTTGATATTTATCTTTGTTATCATATGAAAAGATCTTAGATTTCTGCATAAGATAATATATAAAAATGATAATCCAAATAGCAGATCAGGGTTTTGGCCAAAAGAAATCTCATGAAGATCTAGACAGGAAACTTACCCTTGTAATATGTGCTACGGTAACTTGAATGCATTTCATCGTTAATCTGACTGAGTTAGATTTCATTAAGAAATGTTAGGAAACTTCATTCTTGTTGTGTTCATCTGTTCTATTTTTCTATGTTTTATTTAAATAAACATTTATATTTTGATACCTCATGTAATGAAAACGACGAGCGTTTGTTAATGAAAGAAGCCATTAAACTCTTAGGAGGAGTCTGTCTCCTGGTTGGGAGAGTGCACAAAAACATACATCCCGTTTATTTTGTACTGATAAGCAGTTTCTCTAAAACAGAGAAACGTGTTTTCAGTTCTCACTTGAAGGTTTCAAGCTGCTCAGGATTTAAGATAAAACCTTCAACCCATCTCTACCGAGTATTTAATACTTTTTACTTAATGTTTAAAAGTTATGTTTAATATTTATGCCTAATATGATTATAGAAGCAATACTGTTTGAATTATCTATAAACTTATTTGAGTTGGATTGTTAGTAAAATTACAATTTTATGAAATTTTTACCATTTTATAACATTTCAACTTTGTACCAAAAAAGTTTTTCATGTAGAAGAGGTTGTCAAAAATAAAAATCCCCATCCCCATCCCCATCCCCATCCCCATCCCCGACAAAGACAAAGACAAAGAGACAGCCGGGCCCCTGGGGGTCGCGGCTGCGCCGCTCCCCCCGACGACCCCCGCCCCGCCTCCGCCATCAGTTATCAAACTCAGTTCAAGGTCTAACTGAATTGGTCTATGGGAAGCAATCCTTAAAGTGGATTCCTTTTTTTGGTTTATTATATATATTAATCGGACATCTCTTAATTTTTTTTTCAAATAAATAAACAAATAAATAACTGAAAAAATAGGACATATTTTTTGATTGTTACTTGGAGCATCCAGCCAGGTAACTCCTCTTCGCCTGAGGCTAAGTCCCAGGCTACCAACAGATAATTGTTGGGGTGGAGGGAGGCGAAAAACATGGTCTGGGTGTGCTTTCACTCCCGAGTCTGCAGAAAACTGCAGTCTGTTTTGTGCTGTTCCGTGAGCTTTTTGGCATGGAACGGGTTAATTGAAGGGTGCCAGTCCAGAGTTTTCATTTCTAAAATATTGTTCTGGAGTGTCTCTAACAAATCCCACTGTTTTTTGTGGCACTGGCATTTCTTTAGTGCCCGTTCCGGGCTGTTTTGTGCTGTTCCGGGAGCTTTTTGGCATGGAACGAGTTAATAAAAGCAGGGCAGTCCAGAGTTTTCATTTCTAAAATATTGTTCCGGAGTGTCTCTAACACATCCCACTGTTTTTTGTGGCACTGGCGTTTCTTTAGTGCCCGTTCTGGGCTGTTTTGTGCTGTTCCGGGAGCTTTTTGGCATGGAACAGGTTAATAAAAGCGGGGCAGTCCAGAGTTTTCATTTCTAAAATATTGTTCTGGAGTGTCTCTAACACATCCTTCTCTTTTTTGTGGCACTGGCATTTCTTTAGTGCCCGTTCCGGCCTGTTCCGTCTTGTTCCGGCTTTTACCCTGTCCCCGGGGGAGGAGAAGATTACAGCTCTGCTTCAAAAGTTTTCTTCTGCTCTCCCAATATCCTTGTAGCACAGATAAATATTTCTCAAAGAGAAAGTCTCTAAGTAAAGCTCAAGAGGCAGGGGGAGGATAAAAGAAGAAATACACAGTAGGATACCGAGATTAATTGCTATTACAGCTTTCTCAACTTACTCAGTCGCTGATGATATCAAGCCAAATGGAGACCCCTCAACCCCAGACGCCTCAAATCTGACCACCATCTGAAGGGGTTGAGGAGATAAATTCTCTCCCCCAGCATTCCAAATAAATGTGCCTGGAATTTGAGAACTGAGGAGCTATGAAAAACTTCTTCGTTCAGCTCGGCATTTTCCCAGCAGTCCTCCACTCTAAAAAACATTCGGAAGAGATTTACCAAATTTACCTGTGGAAAAAAACAGAAGAGGTATACATGTCTTGTAGACAGTTTTGAAATATTTAGAAGTATCAGTTTACTGGTATGCTTTGTATAACTGGAAGGAAAGGATAGTGAGCAACACCTTGCCATTCATTAAGACCCAAAATGCCCCTCTTCTCCACTTTTTTTGCAGTCAAGGATTGTCAGATCAGAAGCAGTAACAACATAGACCACAAACCAGGATAATTGGGGGTGGGGGGAATTAACAAAAAATATCTGTGAATGAATTTCACAATGTTTTTAATTATTTAAACCAAACTTGGAACTGGGCTATAATACTGAGATAAGGAGGATTAACTCTTTCCCGAGTCTGGTTTTGTTGCTGGTGTTGTTGTTTGGACAGAAATCCCAGGGCTGCTATTCGCCCTGTTTGTCCCAACAGGGGTGGAAAAACATCTAAAAGTGACCTTATTTTCCATAAAAGAAGCTTGGGTGATTTTTTTTCTATGAAACAGCACAGGTGTGGGGTGGTTTAAACCCTCCAGGCACAGCACAATATTATTTCCCCTTCCCATAACATTTGCCTTAAAATAATAAGATGTAATTAAAATTAACACCATTGGTGATCCATTTATGTATCTTTTTTGTCTCATCAAACTGAACCTTCTGGCACACTTAAATGCACTGGAATCGAGCAGCTTAGGCATAACCAGGGCTTTTTTTCAGCAGGAATGCAGTGGAACAGAATTGCAGCACCTCTTGAAAATGGTCATATGGCCGGTGGCCCCGCCCCCTGATCTCCAGATAGAGGGGAGTTTACATTGCCCTCCGTGCTGCTGGAGCAGTGCGGAGGGCAATCTAAACTCCCCTCTGTCTGGAGGTCAGGGGGTGGGGCCACCAGCCATGTGACCATTTTCACCTAGGGTGATTTAAACTTTGAAAAACTCCCTCCTTGTTCCAGCTGACCCAAAGTGACATCATTGTGCACTCCTGAGTTCCACCACTGAGTTCCACCGCCTCTTTTCCCAGAAAAAAAAGTCCTGGGCATAACAGTGTTGAATAATGTACATTGTATTTTATTAAAATTCATACCAGGTTTGAAAAAGGAATCTCTTAACCCCACCCCACACCCCATCACTTTACTGGTTGTTATCATGATAACAATGACTCTTTAACTCACTGAGGACATACAGGCATCAGGTTCTGGGAGATCCATGAGTAGATATTCTGAGGGTCAAACTTCTCATTCAGGTTTTTAAAGAGTTGGGTTCAGGTTTCTCAGGCCCAGTGCAGGTTCTTCTCAGCCACACAGCAGCTGCAAGGAACGGCTTTTAAAAAAATATATAAAGGAGAGCTGAAATGGACTCAGAATGTCACTGTATGAGGAGGAAGGGCTCCTGCCACCTCCTTCCTGAGCAATTTCCACATGGAGGAACAGAGCTGAGGGAGAGTTATTTTGCTGTTTTTATTGCTCTATATGCACAGAATAGTCTATACAGAGCACCAAAAATAGGCAAATAACTCCCTCCTGGAGCTGTTTCAGTGAAGGAAAAGCGCTTGGGCTCTCCTTTATTTTTTAAAAGTCATTTCCTGCAGATGCTGTGCAGCTGCAGAGAACCCTGGTTGGCTCTAGGGAATCCAGAGACAACTCTTTAAAAACTCAAATGTGTAGGTTGGCCCTCAGTGTCACTGGAGTAAAATAAAAGGCTTTGAGGAATCATTTTTAGGGCCACACTTGGAGTCTTACCAGACTGCTATTTGACTTTTGAAAGTGCTGGGAGAATCTGAGTACAGATTCCCATTCTCTTGTCTAGTTTGGCCCAAGATGGCATTGAAAAGAAAGCTTGAAAAATATTTCTGAGAAGGTGGTGTGATTTGTGCAACATGAAAGCTATGTGAATATAATTGGAAAACACTGAGAATCAACATGATTTTTGCTGATAATTATGTCATTACTCCTTAGGCAGTGCTTGAAGTGCTTGCATGCCTGTTTCAGCTGCGCCTCCTTGTTGAGACCTTACTGACTATGCACTACCTACATGTATACATAGGGACGCCAAGTCCCCTTACCACCAAAGCACGAGGCTGTAGGCAGATGGGAGTCCTGATTCTGAGTCTTCTCTCTCATGTTGATCATGCATGTACTTTGGAGGCCTCGATTATGTCACTTTTGAGCCATTTCCCCACATCTTAAAAATAGCACCCCACTTTCATTTTCATGACATCACAAAAATGGAATCATAACTGCCTGCATCCATTTGGAAACAATGATGTCAGAAATCATGCAGAAAAAAAGCAAGCATTCAGTGAATTGGCCGCAAACAGAATTCTCTCACTATATTTGGAGCTGATTTGGCCCCTCTAAGACCCCTTTACTTCCAGCTTTCAACTGGAAGTGCATCACTGGGGCCTCTGGAGTGCACACGCACACCATTTCACCATGTGTTCTGTTGGATCCAGACATGCCTCCCCTGTTCTTTTCCGCTGCCCACCAAGCGAGCAGGGCTGAGGGTGAAAGGTGGGGTCAGGGGATCTTCCACTGCTACTGGGGGGCTGGCATCCCTATAAATATGTCACACACACATATCAATGCCCACTGAAATGTTTCTTCTGCTGCTTGCAACCCCAGTATAACTTTTTAATCTGATGTAATTAGAATGGAGAAGACAAATTACTCATGAAAACAGAACCACAACAGAAAAGTTTTAAGAGAAAAGTGCAAAGGATCGCCACAGCCCTCATTTTGTCACTTTGTGTTCAGAATGACCATTAGCACACCAAATGTCATGGCATTATCATGTAACAAAATTCTTGATAGTGAGTAGAACAGAAGCTCATCATCCTTCTCTGTTACCAGTGATGAAAAGATTATAATAAGCTTTGAAGCTGTAAAATGACCATTTTGATTTATTGAATGTGACAATTATCCTCTTTGCTCCAAAGAAAACATTTTCATGTACAATAATTATACATTCTCATCAAGACGTTGCTTATAGTGTTGCCTTTTTCCCTACCATCAGTTTTCTTTGAGAATATTGTCATTA
Source organism: Eublepharis macularius (assembly GCF_028583425.1). Lineage (NCBI taxonomy): Eukaryota > Metazoa > Chordata > Lepidosauria > Squamata > Eublepharidae > Eublepharis > Eublepharis macularius. Next base: position 75,831,889 of record NC_072797.1, read on the forward strand.
CATACTTAAAAGAAGACTCTATGATACATAACTTGAAAGTCTCTCTTATTTCAAAGTTTGTCTCTCATCTTCTAGTCTTTGGTTTATCTTTCTTGTGTCTTCCTTGTTTTATATCTAAGATGAAGAGCTATTTAATAATAACATTTTGTTGTGCAAAGAGGAGTTCTAGTATGTCTTGAAGCCATCCTGGAAGGAAAACGGCCTTTGCTGTAGATATCTGCAATCATCTTAAAAGAACTTAAAGGCTATAATTACAGTACTATAGATGTATTGGCCATTACTACGGGTGTGCAAAGGCACCCTGATTCGTGTTATCCGAATCTGCTAAACTCAAATTGAGAGGCCGATTCGGGTTTAGTAGAAACCCGAATCGCCCAGCCGATTCGGGTTTACCGATTCGGATTGATTCGGGGTTTTTTTCAATGGGAGAAAGCCTCCCCAGGTTTCTCTGAAGCCTGGGGGAGGCATTTTCCCACCGAATCAAACCAAAATTGGTGGGGGCCTTCCTCTAACTCCCCTCTAACAACCCCCCAAGTTTCAGAACGATTGGACTTTGAGGGGCCATGTTATGGCCCCCCAAACCAGGTCCCCCTATCCTCGCCTAAAAAAAGCCATAGCTTTAGGTTGCTGCTGCTCATCTTCATTCATTTTTTCCTATGGGGAAAAATGAAGAGGCAGGCTTCCTTTGCCAGGGGTGGCATTTTGCATGCAAAATGCCCCCCTACCCTCAGGGGCCCTTCTCCCACCTTTCCTCCCACCCCCACCAAGGCTCAGCCTGCTCCCACTTGGGGGGGCATTTCATAGCCTCCCCAAGTTGGTGCTCTCAGCCCCCAAAGTCCACCCCCTACTGCCCCACACAAACCCAATTCCCCCCCAGCTGCCACACCCAGGCCCAAATCCCAACATTAGCCCCTCACAGACCCAAATCCACCCCCAGCAGCCCCACACCCACAACCCCAGGAACAGGCTGGCAAAGGCCAGCCCTCTCCCTTTGTTCCCTATGCTGGGAACTTCTAAACTGTCTTTCCCTGGGCAATTCTGCACAGCCCAGGGGTGCCACAATGGTGGGCACACTTCTGAGTGCCAGCTGGTCCCTGTGAAAGAGCACCTGAACCACAAACATCCTCCCTCAAATTCCCCCACCACCTACAGAGATGGCTGGCCAGCCAGCCCCATTGTTCCCTATGATGGGAACCAACTGCACAACAAAGAATAAAACACGAACAACACAAAATAAAGTTTTTAAAAAATTATTTTCTCCCTTTCAAAGTACAAGTAGGCAAAGCATTATGACACATTACACCAGCAGTACCCCACACAGAAAAATAACACAACTCACTTAACATCAGAGAATCACAAAAGCACAATTCCTGTCAAAAACACTTTATTTCTTGAACAGCTTTAGGTTACACAGCAGGGGGGCACACCAAAGGGCATCCCAGCATTCCACCTCACAAAAATAACACAACTCACTTCACATCAGAGAATCACAAAAGCACAATTCCTGTCAAAAACACTTTATTTCTTGAACAGCTTTAGGTTACACAGTAGGAGGGCACAACGGGGCATGATAGCAGTGTGCTACACAAAATACAACCCACTTCACCGTTTTTGACAGCAATTGTGTTTACAAGAAATGAAGATTCCTTCAAGTTATCATGGTAAGCATCTATAAATGGATCTATCCTCATCTGTCCAATCCCTTTCTAAGGTCTTGGTTAGTAATTGGATGGGAGACCTCCCAAAAGGTCCATGGTTGTTAAGCAGAGGCAGGTAATGGCAAACCACCTCTGAGTCTTTTGCCTTAAAACCCCCAGCAGTGGTCATCATAATTGATGGCAATTTCCACCACCACCAAAGAAGTACTTCATCTGTCCTGAACCTATAGCCCGTTAAAAATATAGGGTGCCTTTGACATCTATTATTATGGGATAGGAAGAAAAAAAATTCAAGCCACCTTTTATTTATTTAATTAATTTATTTATTTTATCACATTTCTAGACCTCCCTCCCCGTCAGACGGGCTCAGGGCGGTTTAACAAAAGTTTAACCACCTCATGCATCATTATATAAAATTCTAAACAATGGCCTCAAATTTGGATCAAACATATCTGTACAATGGTGCTATGTACAGGTAGGGAGTGTTGGTCTTCTTTAAAAAATACTTTGGGAGTTGAAGAACCCTAAATCATAAAAGCAATGCCTGCTTGTTTGAGAAAAGAATGCCACTGAGATCTCACTAGACCACATTGTGAGATCTTGGAGGCCATTTTGGGAGGTTGAAAAGGCTTTCAACCCACTGTCAGTTTCAGCATGGGGGGGAAGGTGAGATTCAAAAAGATAAAATAGGATACAAGGAACTGAAAAGGCTGCAGGCATTGCCAGGCAGAGGCAAAAAGGGGAAGCAAGAGGGACAAAAGGAGTGGGGAAAAGAGTTGAGAAGCCTGATCACGGTAGCAGTCAGTTACTACTGACACAAAAGTAGCACCGCTGGTCCTTTCCTTATGGAAATTCTGCAGAGGAAAATAACAACATGTGCCTCTCTACAAGGCACAGATGATATAGCAAGCAACCTGGAATCCATAGCAAGTCCTGCAGCACCCACCAATCAGACAATGGCAGCTGCTGATGCCCCTGGGAGTGGTACATACAATTGCTGCCTGACTTTCTGGCCTCTGCCCCTCAACTCCACTTTCTCCCACAGGAAGAAAGGACCCTGCACCCCCAACAGAAACATGTGGCCTGAGCACCACCACCACCACCACCACCCAATCCACAGGGGAAAGGCACCAAATAGCAGACAGGATACCCATCCAAGGGCCTGACTGGCACCAAAAGTGCTGCCCACACACACCCATCCATGCTCCAAGTAATACAGACACTTGGCATAAAAAGGCAAAAATAGAAAGGCAACAAAAGTCAGAATCCAACCACAGGCTCACAGCCCCCACACCCAAGACCAGCACCCTAATCAAAGGGCCAAGAGGGTAAGTTGTAGAACACCTCAGATTTTATTGAATAGTAAATCATGGAGAGGTTTGATGAAGTGGGCTGCCAAATCCCTCTGTCTGCTTGCAGGGCCATGGGAAGACAGGCTGAGCTGTCCCTAGTGCAGCAGCACATGAGTGGGGCAGACATGCTTGTCAGAAGGCTGCATGAGGCAGGATGTTCCAGGAGCTGGGCTGGAACCAGTGACTGAGTAGAGTGGGAGGGACTGCACTGGACATGCTCCCAGGTTCCCCTGTTGAATTACTTCTTGCAGAGATGCTAAACAGAAACAGCAATGCCAAACAGCACAGATGGTATTCCAGCCACAGCCACATCAGTGGGGCCCTGGCAGGATCTGCAGTCCCATCACTGGGGAGTGGGGGCTCTATTTGTTTGGGAACCCTCCTGAGGCACATGCTGTTGCACCCATTACTGATCCCCTGAAGGAGTGCTGTGCTGCTGCCCACTGTTCCGTCTGCTCCAAACCTGCAAGCAAAAGGGTCCCATGTTTGCTTACACAGCTGCTAGGGCCCCAAAACTGCAGTTGTGCCACCAGCCTGAGTGGAGGGGGTGCCCTGGCAAACAACTGTGCTAAAAGCCCAGTATGGGGCTGCCAGAAACCATGTTGCTCCCTTCAAGGGCTGCTCTCCTGGAAGCATTTCCCTGGTAGCATGCCCTATTGCATGACAGGGGGCTTGGTGTTGTGTGGACCTAGCCTGGGTTGTCCCCATAATATCACACCACTAGCCTCAGGTGTGGAATCCAGCAGTGTTGGGGTTTCGTGCAAGGGGAACAAGGGCTCATGCAAGGGGAACAAGGAGGCAGGTACGGACTCTCTCCTGAGCTGCAACAGCTGGATTCCCACCCATACTCACCTGTCAGAGTGTAGTCACCACTTTAGTTTGTATCTCAGGAGATGGGATACCTGTAAATTAGCCACACACCATGGACTTTGCTCTTCTCCATGAGTGTTAGAACTAAGTATTCCTGCAGTGGTGCTAAGTGTCTTCTCAGTACCACTCCTCCTAACAAAGTGCAATGCTATGTACTCTAAATGGGCACGGTAAAGACCTCTGAGACAATCCCATGGTGCAAGCCCCACTTCCTGTTGAACTATGCTGCATCCCAGCTGGGCTTTAGGTAGTGCTGGGAAGGCTGTGATGGGGGAAGGGGAGAGCGTTTGGCCACCACTGGGGAGGTGGGTGATTGGTTGCAGCTGTAGTTGGCATGCTGTGCTCTGCCGAGGCTTTGGAGTTGGGCTGCACTTGTGGGAGGGCTAGGCCTTTTTTGTTGTGTTGGTGCCTATGGGCTACATCTGTAATTTCTCTCTACTATAGGGGCATTCTTGACTGGCGTGATTTAGGAAGCTGAGTAGCTCCTGACATGTCCCTGGGTTTGTCTCCTTTCCCCACCAGCTCAGCAGCTTGTGCCAGCATTGATCCATGGTGTTACCATGCTAACATCCAGCCAGAGTGCTTTGTGGGAAAAACTCAAAGATATGCTAGCATAGTGCCTAGTCAGCTCCCTGGGCACTTTTGACCCCGGATTGCACTGTATGAGTCCTTGCAGTTCCCCCACTTGTAATTTTATAAAGTCTTTCAATGCCTTATCTTATTTTTTTCCTTTTACCTTTTTCAGATTTTAAAAATGTTTCCATATATATTTCCAGCACACAAAAGTAATCATATTATGCAAATATAAGCGCTTGTCCACATCCTATAAATGTAGATTTTCTCTTCAAGAGTCAGTGTGGTATGATTATGCCTTTGTACATGGTAAAATGGTGCTAATGTTTCAGCTATTAAATTTCCCTCTCAGTTTAATTTCTGCTTTCCTCTTGAATTATTTTAAACGTAACGTGTAATCATTTGTTTTTTTAAAAGTTTAAAAATCAAATGGAAATGTGTTTACTTGTCATTATGCTTACGTTGTAAGGTAACTTTTAAAGAAAGAAAATCATACTCATTATCTTTAATAAACACTAGCACTTTTTTCTGTCTCAGCAGTCTGCTAAAATGTCAATTTAGCATAAATGTGCCTGATTTTGGCTAGCTGATTCATCCTCTGATACTTACGAACTGGAATGTGCTGTAGGTTTCTCTGTCTGCCTCCCTCTTCAATATCTTTCTGCAGTAGAAAAATTGCACCTAGGGGTAAATACATCCTGTCCTACCAAAATCTTTTACTTAAGCTTGAGAAAATAGAATTCATTCTATCCATTTCTACCCATATTTTTTTCCCAGCTGGCTAACAGCAGAGGCTATAGAGCAGGGCCTAATCTGTAAGGGGGCACTTGGCCTTTTCACTTGTATGGGTGCTTATGGGCTACACCATGGTTTTTGATGGGGGGGTCCCCAGCTGGGTTGGATTGGGGAGCCAACTAACTCCTCCCAAGTCCCTGAGTCTACCACTTTCTCTACTGGCATAGCAGCTTGTGCTGGCATTGCTCCATGGTGTTGCCATGCTGGCACCCTGCCAGGGCACAGCACTGGGGGTGCACAATTGTCATATCTCAGAGATATGCCAGCACACTTTGGAAATATACCAGTGTAGCACCTAGTTGGTTCCTTGTGCAGTCCTGCATCCCCAGGATTCCACTGTTAATATACGTTATTTTCTTCCTGTATTTAGTTACCTAGGATGCCGTGCAGAGTTCTGTTTACCTTGACATGCTTTCACATGGGCATCCTCACCCTTCCCTTTACTACAGAACTTTAAAGGTACTTTGCTCTCATCTTGTGCTGCTTATAACTGGTCATCAGGTGGCACTGTAGTGGTCTTTCCATGGCTTAGGCCATTAGCTCTTGTACCAAACAAAGTAATCCCCTTTGAAATTAGTTCCCCCCCCCCATCTTTTTTCTGGAAAACAGAATCCCCCAGTTCTATGAAAGTAGCCTGTACTCAGAATATAACAATAATGAGGGCAACCCTGGATCAAGCAACCCTACATGCTCCAAATTGTGGTAGGGGGTATATTTGAAGTGTGCCTGAATTCAAATGATCAAGGATGAATATGGAATACTGATAAGAAAAACACAGTCATGGTCAGTATAATTCACCTTTAGGACCAGGTTGTTCATTTTAGGACTAGGATTTGAATTTATGAGATTGTCTCAAGAATACAAGGGAATTTTTTTTCCAGTGTAGCACTTGAAAAGAGAAGTACATAGATTGCATACTGCCATACAAGAAAAATTCTCAATGTTTCAGAAGAATAATATGTTCCTTCCATTATATTTTCTATTGGCAAGACTGCTGAAAGGTCCGCAAGTGAGATTGGAGGCTACTAGAATTTTAAAAAGTGAGAAAATGTTGAAATAACACTTCGTATTCCTGTATCTAGTTATTTCCGCAATGTTCACTATCAGAGCTATTACATACTATGCTGGGAGCATCTATTAACAAGAACTTGTAGTTGTATTAAGGGGGGAAATCAATATTATTGAATAGTGCCTAAGCTTTTTTTAAAAAACCCAGAAATACAGATGCTGTGTACAGTTTCTTGATTGATGCTTTCTACCGTAATGTATCAGCTTTCACACACACACACACACACACGCACAGAGAGAGAGAGAGAGAGAGAGAGAGAGAGAGAGAGAGAGAGAGAGAGAGAATGCAATAATGGACAAACTATATTGTGAACTTCTATGTTTTTATCATTATATCTAACTTTCAATCTGGCCCCATCTGTAGATACTTAAATCCAGAGACTGAGATCATGGACAGACAAGACATTGAATCATGGGGAGAATAGGTGCTCTGTGTACAGTTGTGCATGCAAACCCATGCCTTTCATGATCAGTATTTGTTTTGGCATTCCCTTTTCCTCCTCCTTCAACTCTGAGTTAATGATTTTAATCAAAAAGGGAGATTGAGAGAACTGCCTGGTCTCTCACTTTTACTTCAGAAAAATAGAGAAAATAGAGGGCCATTCCTGTACTTCCATTCCTGAGAAGGAAACTAAAGATCCATAACCCTACACTTTCTTTGTGCATTTATGCACAGCACATTGCAAGGAAACATGGGTGGCCAACTGTGTAGAAGAGCCACATATCCATATGCCTTAGCCTGAATTACTTTGGTTAAGGCCCGTAAGTTCCCATAGGCGCAGTTCTAGCTTGCCACTGGAATGAGCAGGCTACTTAATAACTACACCTGCAGCCTGTTGTTCCAAGCAAGATACTCTTGGGTGGAAGGGCAACCATTATTTCATCAGCATGTGATAGACTTTGCTCCATGCCAGGCCTTATGATGACCAGAGCTGCCTGGCATGGTTGTGGACTTTCTTTGTGTTTGTGAGTAAGAGCAACCTGGAAGCTGCTTCAGAGAATGCAAACAAACAAGCTTATGTCTAGTCAGATAGTTTTAGCTAAACTTAGGTAAGCTGTTGTTATTTTACTGCCTTTTGCTTGTGCCTTATAGAGTGCTTCCTGCCCTGCAAACACTTTTCTGAACTTAATAAACAACATATATTTAAGCCTGGTGTCTAGAGTTACTGATCATGTGTACAGGTTCTCCAAAAATGAACCTGGAGACTGGGAAATCTCAAACAAATTAAAGGACCTCAACCCTCTAGGGGGCTGCTAGGGGTCTCGAGTGGCTGTGTTCAGCTCTTGGGAACAGTGGCCAGGGGTTTGAACCTTTAGGCATGGGGTTGGGCTAAGAGGGAGGGGGGCTCTGACTCCCAGGCTACTGCAAAGGCCCGTGCTCTGCAGATTAGGGTGAAAATTGGAAGTAATGAAGAGGTATTAAGGGAGAGCCACACTGAGGAGGACCCAGGTATGTGGAGCAGGTTGTTGCTGCCCATTCAGTAGCCTTCTGCTGCTGCTGCCCTTCACTTAGGTGCTATGGCAAGCCAACTGTGACTGTAGAAGTCAACCTAAGATAATGGGTCAGGAAGCATGAGATACTTCATCTTGCCTAGAAAAGACTTTGATTAAAACTGTTAACCCAGCATTAAATGATGTGGAGCACAGGTGCTGTGCGCTGTGCACAGTTCCACTGAAGTCTTTCCAGATCAGTATTCCATGTGGAAGCGCCAGCCTGCTAAGATTGGGCTGCCTTGGCATCAGTTTAATTTCTTCATCATTCAACTTTGCGTTAACGGTTTTAATCAGAATCAGAAACCGGCAGCGGTCGACCCCTGTCAGGTTCAGAATGCTTCCCTATGTATTGTAACCAAAGAGACTCCATTTTAATTCTCTTAGTGTTCTGAGTGCTTCCTTCACAGGTGCCAAGATGTTCCCTAGCAGCTATCTCTCTCAAGAGGAATGTTTTGACTACAGCTTTTCCAGTCCTGGGAAACTTTCACTTTCTCAGCTTCAAAGGGATTGTTTTGAGAACTATGGGGGGAGGCTGGGCCTACTGAGTCTTAATACTTTGTACTGTATTCTTTGCCTTTCATTCGTAACAATACACGTGTACCAGCCCAGATATTGCATCTGGGCCAGTGGACTATAATGGTTGCTTCTTTCAGTAAATCTTTGGAAAACAACGGACTCTTGTCTGATTGCAGAAGGTAGTCTGGATACAACTATTATTTAGCCACAGTTCTGACAGACCCCTACATTTCTCTGCCAGTGCTGCTCTATAACCTTTTTTGGGTATGGTGTGAAACAACATTGTGGCCCTGTCAATTGAAGGCCAAAAACAAAGGATTATGGTAATGTGGTCTGCATGGTCTACTCTGGTCAAAAATACAGTAAGTTTTGAAGAATAACAGGTGCTCAGAAGTAGAGGGCATCAAGGGAAGTGTCAGTCACAGTTCCATCACGTCTTTCCACTGTGACAAGAAATTTGATGATGAGAAGAATGGCTTTATTAAGAGCACTGCTCTTAATTTTGAAGGCTAGGAAGGGCTATCCATTCAATGTTCTGTAAAGGTTTTTCTGTTCCAGAGTAGAGTAGCCCGTTCCTGGGCAAGGTGATTGAGCGGGCGGTGGCGGTACAACTGCAGGAATTCCTGAATGATGCTCTAGTCCTGGACCCATTCCAGTCTGGCTTCCGTCCTGGCCATGGGACGGAGACAGCCTTGGTTGCCCTCACAGACGACCTTCGCAGGCATCTGGATCGAGGTGGGTCAGCGCTGCTTGTGTTACTTGATCTCACAGCAGCGTTTGACACGGTTGACTATGATTTGTTGGCCAGCTGCCTTGCCGACGTGGGGATTAGGGGGACAGTCTTACAGTGGCTGGTCTCCTTTCTCCAGGGTCGGGGACAGAGGGTGGCGCTCGGGGGAGATCTATCGCCCTGTCACCCTTTGGTGTGCGGGGTTCCGCAAGGGGCGATACTCTCCCCGATGTTATTTAACATCTATATGCGCCCCCTCGCCCAGTTGGTGCGGAGGTTTGGGCTGGGTTGTCATCAATACACGGATGACACCCAACTTTTTCTGTTGATGGACGGCCGGCCAGACACGGCCCCAGACAATCTGGCCAGAGCTTTGGAGGCTGTGACGGCATGGTTGAAACAAAGCAGGCTGAAAGTGAAGACGGAGGTCCTGCAGCTGGGACGGGGGCTGCCAGATGTTGGGATCCAGCTCCCTGCCCTGGATGGGACACCACTGGCAACTTTGCCAGTGCTAAAGAGTCTGGGTGTGCTCCTGGATGCCTCCCTATCAATGGAGGCCCAGGTCACGGCGGTTGCCAAGTCTGCATTTTTCCATCTTTGTCAGATCAGGCAACTTGCCCCCTACCTGACACCCCAGGACCTGGCTACAGTGATCCATGCAACGGTCACCTCCAGGCTAGATTACTGTAACTCACTCTACGCTGGGCTACCCCTGGGCCTGATCCGGAAACTACAACTGGTCCAGAATGTGGCGGCACGGGTCCTGACTGGTATACCTTACCTGTCACACATCACACCTGTCCTGTGCCAGCTGCACTGGCTTCCAGTTGAATTCCGAATCAGGTTCAAAGTGTTGGTTCTTACATTTAAAGCCCTGAGTGGGTTGGGACCGGCATATCTTTGGGACCGCCTCTCCCTGTACGTTCCCTGGAGATCGCTCCGATCAGCGAATAAATATTTACTTGTGGTCCCCGGCCCTAAGGAAGCCTGCCTCGCTTCAACCAGGGCCAGGGCCTTTTCAGTCCTGGCCCCAGCCTGGTGGAACGCTCTGTCAATGGAAACCCGGGCCCAGCGGGACATATTATCGTTCCGCCGGGCCTGTAAGACAGAGCTGTTCCACCAGGCGTTCGGTGATTGAAGGGGGCGGTGCCATGTCGGCCTCCCACCTTTGGGGTGGGGAAGGTTCTCCCCACCACTGCACCTTGTTAATTTGTTTTATTATTTGTATATTGATTTTAGTTTTTGTTTTTATCGATTTTAACTGTTCACCGCCCAGAGCCCCTGGGGATGGGCGGTATATAAATTGAATAAATAATAATAATAAATAATAGAGCTGGATGGCTACTATCAAAAGGAGATTCACCTGTGGGTAGGGAACATTACAAAGCACAGGTAAACATGGCACAACAGGCAGCAGGAGGATGCAAAGGTAATTTATTGACACTGCACTATCATAAAGGGGGAATTTTAAAAAATTCTCTGGACTATACTGTGGTTGGAAATGGAGTGCTCTTCTGCTTGGGCACTGGTTTGCTGTCACTGCTTTGCCAGCCAGTTTATTGCTGATACCTTCTTCAGGGTCCATTGTGGTGTCTGTGTGTTGTGCTTGAGGAGAAACTTGATGGATCAATGGGGTTTTGGATGGGAAGATAATGGTTGGTATATTTAATTTGTGGTTCTTGCTTGGTTAAGAATGAATAAAGCCTTGTTTCCCCAACCTCACCTTGAAAAGAACAAGGTGTGCATCCAACATTTGCTCTGATGCCTTTCCCCAAGAATTCTTCAGCGCCCATGACTGAATCCCATTGTTGTGTGTGTGCTCAAACTCAATGGGTCAATCAATGATTGGGAGGGAGTACTATGTTCCAAGTGATTTTGGTGCCATTTAGTGTAAACACAGCTGCCCCAGAGCCTTGTTTCCCTACCTCCCCCCTTGAAAAGAACAGTGTTTGTCTGCACATATGCAGCTAACCCCCATCTTGTGCTCACACAACAGGTTGAAAGTCATGAGAATGGAACAAAACAAACAGATTAGATCTGAGCTGGCCTTGGCCCACTTGGAACAAACCAATAATGGAAATGGAGTTCATCCAGAAGTCCCAGATCCAAAACTGAAACAGAAATTTTCTCTAACTGTCAGGGCCTGCCAGTTAGATCCCGTTACTTCACTGTAGACTCTCCAACAGTCCAGTTAAAGTTTCTTTATTAGAGATCCATCAGTATCAGTGCACTCAGACTATAGCATTGGCAGACATGACGTAAAGGGTTAAAGCAATGTTAGTTATAGGGCAAGGTTCCCGCCCTGGGATAAGGACCATTAGAATTTAGGCACACAGGGCCTAGAAGGTTGGATGGGGTAGGAGAAAGTGAAGACAAGGATGAGCTCATTTCATGTCTCAGAGAGATACAGCTCCGACCAGCACTCCAAGGACACTTTCCCATGCCAGTCGAGAAAGTGAAAGTAGCCACCTGCAAGATAAGCGATTCACAGCTACACAGTTAGACAGCTACACAGATATTTCTTTACACATTCTCAGAGACTCAGAATACGGTACAGAGTATAATAAACACACATGGCAGATAAGCAGGGCGCATCTAACACATACTCTAGTCATGAAGGCTTGTTCCTTTGTCTATAGAAATAGCTGGGAGGCTAAAGGGCTGTTGAGTGGTTGAAGGAAGATGGTTGCTTTTAGGTTGGTATTTGATTAGTTTAATCTGTAGCCTTTGAATTGTGCTGTATGTATGCATGTTGTGTTCTTTACATTGTAAGTTACCTTGAATGTCATAAGATAAACAGGCAGCTAATAAATGTTTTGAATGACTGTACCAAGGAGTGCTGCCAATGGTGCAGGTGTGTGGGGGGGATGCTAGCAGCTCTGTACTGGCAGCTCTGTACCCTTGCTAGAATGCCCCCTCCTCTGCAGGAAAGAGATGCAGGAGGAGGAATCATGCCCTGAAGAACAAAAAGTCAAATACTCATCGCATTTTTTTGCCTTGCAGGATTGGAGTCCAGCAGTTGAAGTGGATATAATTCAATGGCGTCTTCACGCAGGGAATGGGTAAATGTCAGTTTGATGGTCACCCCACAAATGAGGGATGGACAGGCCAGCAACTGAGGATGCCCACTGTCATAGTTGTACCAGTCACAGTCACTTTGCTGTTCAGTAAGGGCACTGACCATCAGTAACTGAGACTGCAATCCTGGGATCACTCTCTAAGAAGTTCTTTGCAATGGAACTATATCTGAGTAGACCTGCCTAGAATTGGCCTATATGTCTGTGTTTGGCATCCATGCAGGCAGATTACCTGAGGGGAGGAACCCTGGGTGGTAGAGATGGGCACAAACCAAAATATGAATCAAAGTTCATGACGAACCGGGCTGGTTTGTGGTTCGCAAACTGGCAGTTTGTCAGAGCCCATTTCTGACAAACCGCCATGAACTTTCAGCTGGTTCATTTGGTTCATTTTTTGCTTTGTCACTGCAGACAGCCTGGCGCCACTCAATCAGTTTCCTAGGCAACAGGGGATGGACTTCCTGCTGGCCCTAAAGTGACCTTCTGCTGACCCGGAAGTGATGATTTGCTGACCTGGATGTGACGTTTTCAGGAACCAAATGAATTAGTTTGTGAACCAAGGCAAGTTCGTGAAAGTTCATGGTTTGTGAAATGCGATGAACCACGAACCACACGGTTCATTTTTTTTCCAGTTCATGCCCATCTCTACTGGGTGGACAACTTGCCCAAGTAAAATACAGTCAGGCTACCGCAGCCAGTGTGGATCTAATTGCTATGCCATGGGGCTGCCTTCTCGCTGATTCCAGCACAGCACCCACACAGCTTGGGTGAATATTGCAAGGTATTTGTGTGTGTGTGCGCAAGAGTACTTTACAGATTTAAGTAAATAACAGGTACATTCCCCAGGTAGCTGAAGTGGATCCAAATGTATATCCATATCCTTCCTTTCCATAGGCAGATCTTCTTCACTGAACTTGAACAAGTGCAGTTAGAACTTCCTTTTGAGAATTAATTTTTGGTCATTTGAGTACTTTTAAAAAAAGATTTTAAATCCAGTTTTCTGGGTGCAAGACTTACACGAGCTTTGCCATACACACAAGAACTATTTAGTGTGGTATTTTTTTAAAAGGTTAACCATGCTTTTATGCCTTTTTAACTAAATGGCATGTGGTTGAGCTAGATCTACATTCTCCGCAAAACCAATTCTGTTCAAAAATCAGTTTGCAGATTTGTTATGAAATCATCTAAAGCAAAAATCTAAATATAATCATTATAATCATCCCAAATCAGCAGTGAAGTCAATCCTGTATATGTATTGGTCAGTTCTGTGTGTGTTTTTTTAAGAAAAGTGGTTTTTTTCTTTATTGATAGGTATAAAGCATTTGAGGATATATATGTTTGTTCTGAGGCGACATAAAACCACATTGGTCAGGCCCCACCTGGAGTATTGTGTGCAGTTCTGAAATCCTCACTTCAAAAAGGATGTGGACAAATTGGAATGAGTGCAGAGGAGAGCAACCAGGATGATCAGGGGCCTGGAGACCTACAAGGAAAGACTGAGGGACCTGTAGCAGTAGCAGTAGGTTTAATTGTATATGGCCAAAGGCCGTCACAATACAAAGTTAAAAAACAGTAAAAACAGAAATCTATCTTACACGCATAAAATACAGTTATTAAAATAATAAAAATAAAATACAATTAAAATGAGACCTTAATAAATACCAGAAAGTTATGAGAAAAGCTAGGTTTCTGAGGAAACTATCTTGGCCCTAATCTTTTTTGCAGCTAAGGCAAACAGGGATATTCTGCTAGTGACAAATGAATCAGTATCAGATAACAAAAAAACTAATTTGTCAATATCAGCGGTAAAGTTACGCCCCACTAACAAGTTAGCAAGAAACTTAGCTCTAACCTCTGCATACATGGGACAAAATAAGGTGTAATGTAGAAGATCCTCAGGAACTGAGGCACCGCATATGTAGAGACGGAGAGCCATTGGGGTTTGATGGTATCTTCCTGTAAGTAAAGCTGTCGGCATTGTTTGAAAGCGCAGGGAGGTAAATGATTTTCTGAGATTTTGGGATGTGATATTCACTAAATAAGGAGATCTAACATGATCTCTTTTGATCAGTTTAAAGCCAGGGGAAGATCTGGACTGGGAAATTGTAAGACTGTCCAAAAGAGCATCACATCTGTAGACCCAATTTTGTAAGTTGGGACCATTATTTAAGACCCCCAACAAATCATCTGGAATGGTATAATGAACAAGAATATTATTGTAGCAAGCTGCCCAGAGTGAGTCACTGTGTGTCATCAGCTGAAAGCATTGCTTGCTAGAAGTGTTGGTAATAACAGTATTACCCTTGCTCCAGAATTTAAGTATGGCCAAATGAACCCTAGCTCTAACTGAAGGCAGACCAAGTTCTGCCCTCATTAGGGCTGCAGGGGTCCCCTGGGTAGTGCAAGCAATCGTCTAATGAAAAGATTTTGAATTTATTCAAGATGGGTTATGATATGTTCTTTCCAACCCCTGACCTCTATACCATAAAGGAGGTGGGGGATTGCCTTACATAAATACAGTTTTATTGCAGGGTCTATGAGAGATCTACCCTTGGTATAATAAAATCTCAGAACTGCCCGTATTATTTTTAAAGTGGAGGGTTTGACAATATCCAACTTAGGGTCTCGCTAAAGGTCACTCCCAAATACTTATAGGAGCTGCACTGTTCAATGGGAATTCCATGAATACTCCAGGTGGTCCTTCTGGGCCGCCTTCTAAACACCATGACCTTGTTCTTGTCATAATTTATTTTGAGGGCCTCCTCTTTGCAGTATTCACCTAGTTGGTGCAGTAACCTTTTTAGTCCAGTTTGGGTAAGGGAGAGCAGGACCATGTCATCAGCATATAAAAGAATCGAAATTTTCTGATGACCAAATGAGGGGGCAACAAACTCAGGACCTGATAACCTGTGCACTATGCCATTTATGTACAGGTTAAAAAGCATGGGAGCAAGTACACATCGACTGAAGGACCTGGGAATGTTCAGTTTGGAGAAGAGGAGGCTGAAGAGAAACATGATTGCTCTCTTTAAGTATTTAAAAGGCTATCACGTAAAGAAGGGAAGGGAGCTGTTCTTGTTGGTAACAGAGGATAGAACTCGAAACATTGGGTAAACTACAGGAGGGAAGGTACCGGCTGGACATTTGGAAAAACTTCACATTGAGAGTAATTTAGCAGTGGAAGCAGCTGCCTAGGGATATGCTGGGTTCCTCCTCATTGGCAGTCTTCAAGGAGCATCTGGACAAATACTTGTCAGGGATGCTTTAGGCTGTTCTTGCATTGGGCAGGAGGCTGGACTAGATAGTCTGTAAGGCCCCTTTCAAACCTATGATTCTATGAAAACATTCACACAATAAATCACTATATGGTCCTATCTTCTTATTTGTTTCCTTTAAAATTATTAAAGCATTTGGGTTTATAGATCTTTTCAGATATCAGATTAATTTAATTCCCCCTTTAATTATGCATGTTTAAAAATAATTTGCCTTAAATGTCCAAATGTGTTAAATGTGAATATAAATTAAGAGAAATAAAGAGAAATTATTTTACTAGCAGAACAGAGACAACATAAGCAAACATTTATTTATGTCATTTATAGTCCTCCTTTCTCACTGAGACACAAGGCGGATTATGTAGTGTGAGATTACTACAATCAGTATCGAAGACATTTCCATACATTATCAAGGACATTTCCATAAACAATGCCATAGGGTAAATAAATACAAGTTTATAAACACATAGCATTGCCAAGGATCCAATACAGAGTTGAAGAAATGCTGAAACAGAACATAATTAATTCTAGGACTGACATTAGACAACATGGAGCACCAGTAGTATATAGGTGTTCCATGTTGTCTAATGTCAGTCCTAGAATTAACAGATAATACAACAGATAATATGTAAAGCAGCATAGTGGTGAAGTCTATGGTCCCTTACTCATTAGCAAAGCATCTGAGACCCCCGCTCCCTACAATACAGCCCTCCTGTCTGAATAAAAAGCCTTTTTGAATAGTTCAGTTTTGCATCGTTTCTGGAAAGCCAGGAGAGTGGGGGCTCTCCTGACCTCCTCAGTCAGGCCGTTCCAAAGGGTAGGGGCTACCACAGAGAAAGCCTGTGTACAGGCTGCTGTTGATTTCGCCCATGTGAAGGGTGGCACCTGCAGGAGACCGTGTTCAGATGAGCAAAGCTGCCATGGAGGAACATAGGGAAGGAGGCGGTCCCATAAGTATGCCGGACAAAGGACATGAAGAGCTTTGTATGTAATAACCAATACCTTGAACTGAGCATGGTAAATGATAGGTAGCCAATGGAGTGGCTGTAGGATGGGAGTGATGTTCATGCTCCTGCTTGCTCCTGATAACAGTCGAGCTGCAGCATTTTGTACCAATTGGAGCTTCCTAGTTAACTTAGATGGGAGACCTATGTATATTACATTACAAGTTTTGATGTTACCATAGCATGGACCAAAGTGGCCAGGTTGGCTGTGTCAAGGTAAGAAGCCATCTTCTAGGCTAGAATGAGGTTGCAGAAAGCATTTTTTTGTGGCTGCCTTAACTTGTTTTTCTAGTAGTAGCCCTGGATCCAGTATAACCCCTAGGATCTTAACTGAGTCTGCAAGGGTCAGATGAACTCCATCGAAAGTGGGGAGTACAATGTCCTTCAAGATCTCTGGCTTCCCAACAAGCATCACTTCAGTCTTGTCTGGGTTCAATTTTAATTTGTTATTTTCCAGCCATTTCACCATGGCTGTCAGGCAGCGATCTAAGATTTCTACTGTATCCTGTGGAGACCTGGATAGTGAGATATAGAATTGGGTGTCATCTGCATATGTGCTCCATGTTGTCTAATGTCAGTCCTAGAATTAATTGTGTTCTGTTTCAGCATTTCTTCAACTCTGTATTGGATCCTTGATAATGCTATGTGTTTATAAACTTGTATTTACCCCATGGCATTGTTTATGGAAATGTAGAGGTTGAATAACATGGGAAATAAGATTGCACCCTGCAGAACCCCGCAAGTTAGTTCCCATTCTGGAGATAGCTGATCTCCAACAGCAACCCTTTGAGTCCGTTCCATGAGAAATGATTTAAACCAGGGCACATATTTTGATGCCCACTTCTGTTTTTTAAGTGCCTCAACAGGATGCCATCTAGCTGGTCTACTGTGTCAAAGGCTGCAGATAGATCCAGGAGGAGCAATAAGGAGGCATGGCTTTTGTCTATATTTAGCTGGAGATCATCCACTAATGCTACTAGTGCTGTCTCTGTCCCATGCCCTGACCTGAATCCAGACTGGAAAGGGTTCAGAGTGCTAAAGCTATCCAAGAAGATCTGAAGTTGGTCAGCTACTGCTCTCTCAAATACTTTGCCCAAAAAGGGCAGAATAGAGACATCTTATCAGTTTTGTTTAGGGATTTTTTTAAAATTAGTAGATGGATAACTGCCTGTTTGAGTGGCTGGGGGAAGGTTCCCTGAGTTAGCAATTGATTTACAATAGATCTCAGTCGTTCACTTATGTCATCTTTACTTGATTTTAACAACTAAGATGGGCAAGGATCGAGCACACAAATAGTGGCTTCATAGATGCCAGGATCCTGTTAAGGTCTGTCATTGTAATTGGTTCAAAGCAGTCCAAATATAGGCCAGGTGGTGTATTAAGCATTTCTTCTATCTCGTTTGCATTGCAGCGAGCATCTAGATCAGAGCATATTCATGCTATTTTAGCAGCCTAAGACAACTATAATAACAACACAGGTTTTCAGACTCTATAACATCATTGATATATATTTGCCAGGTAGGGTGCCAACCTCCAGAGATAGCTGGAAATCTCCTGAAATTACAGCTGATCTCCAGGCCATAGAGAATCAGTTCCCGAGGAAACTGTGGAACTGGTTCCAGTGGAAAAAATGGCTGCTTTAGGGCATTATATCCTGCTAGGGTTGCCAGTCCCCTGCTGGGGGTGGGGGATCCCCCACCCCTGCTTACCTGGCTGGTGGGGGGAAAGGTGGGGGAACACACTTCCTAGGGCACACTCCTGGACGGTATGACATGCACCCATGCTCTGCAGTGGGCCGATTGAGGCCTCAAGCTGAATCGGACCTGTTTGGGGCCTAAATTGGCCTTCTGTGAAGCACAGGACCTTTCCAGGGCCCTTCCAGCAGTTTCCGTTCTGCACAGCAGCCCAATTTCCCAGCCTGGAGCTGACAATACTATTGCCAGGGTGATTTCCATTGGAATCTCACAGGCTTATCCATTCAGTAAATTATGTCCATTTGGGAGGCATTTATTTAATGAGTTGGCAATAATTGTTTCAGTAATGTAGCTCCACTACTGCCTGCCATTGCTTTCACAGCTCTAGGAAATTTCCCCGTATGAACTGAGGAATATTTCAGAAATGGTTCAAATATTCTTATGCTATTTATCTTGTTGCAATTCAGCCAGTAGAGTGGATCCCTGTTTGTTGCCTCTCATATGAATTAAGTTTTATGGAGCACATTCTCCAAAGGATAAGTAATGGGACAAGAATAAACAAACATTGATGCAGGTTTTTGTTAAAATGTGTGCTGCATAAAAGGTCAATAAATATTAACATCCCTTCTGTTATTTTATCATTGCCTGAAAAAATAAGATGAGTTAAAGTGGGGATAACAATACTCTTTCTACAGTTAAAAGATATAAATTCATGGGAATCAGTAAAATTACTGAGGTATTAAATAAGAAATTCAATATATTCACAAGAAGGAATGCACAAGACCTGCCTTAAATATTTAATTATAGATTTGGCTTCCCAGTTGATTGCTCCAGTGACCAACTCTTATTATACAAATGAAATTTAGATTAACTGGCACCAAGAGCATATGGATATCACTTAAGGGTTTCCGTGATAGAAGGCTAGGGACTGAGAATTCAAAGAACCATTTGCAAATAAAGATGGCATTTTGCCCATTTAACTTAGCAGTATCCTTAGGGACCACTTTGTACATATAAATGAGAAAACAGCATCAGTCAGTCACACACGTCTCTAATGAAGAATTGCATTCCCTGGATGCTGTTTCTCTTGTCATGTGATCCCTCTGCTGCTCATTCAGAACATGATAACAGGCTTCTTTTGCTGAAGACTAGGGAATTGTTGGACGTGTATATATCCTCAATGGGATACAGTTAAGGAACAATTAATCTAGATGTTTTGGGAAGACATCCTTCAACTGCTGCAAGTTTTAATATAGTAAGACAGAACCATTTTTTCCAACAGTCCAGGCACGAGTTCATGCTGGTGATGCTTTGTAGCCACATATAGGTCCAACAATGGGATTAACCAAGCCATATTCAGTCAGGTGATGTAGAGACACCTTGTACAGACCGTTGCAGATCACAACATTGGCTCTGGGCTCTGCTCTCGCTCTGCATCTAGCAAATCCTTACCTTCTCTGGCAGGAGTTATATGTTATAAAGTATTTAGAATTAATAATAAGCACAACTCTTGTTGATTCATAGTTATATTACATCACTTGAAACTTGAGTTAGACTTATAAGACCCATCAAGCTCAAAATTGAAGATATCGAGCAGACTAAATTATTAGAAGGCACAGTGGTTATGTCATCATGTTACAGTTGCCCATAGCTTTCTATAACATTATCTCTGGTCCATTATCAATTAATTTTGATTCATCATCTGTGTTTTATTATATATAAAAATAAAATTTTTAAATAAATGTGTCTACATCCAGAAACTCAATATAGATGTCTGTTACTTGTCAGTGCCTAGATGAAAGACTTAGGAATGCTATATATAACATTTGTAAATAAATGTAATGAAAAAAGCTACCATACTTTGCAAGGAAAAGGGACTTTTATAATTTTTCCTCCTTTCCTCTTACAATAACATAATGGAATTTAAAAATCTTAAAAATATAGAGCTAGCCTGACATACCTGTTGTGCATCTTCATGTCACTCAGGCACCGAGACCTAGCTCTTCCTCCAGCCCAGTAGTTAATGAAGCAGAAGTACCCATAAAAACCTGAGAAGGAACTGATCCGACTAGCCTTTTTGGTCTGATTCCAACACTTTCATCAATTAAAACAGGGTGCCACATAAAAATTAGCTCAAGTGTCACTGTTTGAACCTTATAGCCCTCTCTTTTTTAAAAAGAAAAAGTTCCTTCCATGTAGAAATTTTGCAACAAGCAAACGCCCCAAAGTATCTTTCAGAAGAGCTTTTTAATGGATGGATATTTAATGTTTACTAAGAAGTCTGTGGTTGTTATGGAAGTATGCTTGATTTTTTTCTTTGTATGGTTACCCAAAGACTGGTTTCAAACATGAGAACAGCCCCAGCTTTGCAATCACGTTCCCACAAGCCAAAAACAACTCCCCCCGCCCCAGTTCCAGGCACCCTCTGAGCAGGGCTGCTGGAGCATTCCTAGCAGGTGTATTTTTGCAGTCTAATAAATGGCTGGGTGGGGTTGTTCCACCCCTTTCCAGGAATCATGGGGAGGACACAACTGCTGGGGTGGTTTCAAGCAGGTATGCTCTCTGCTTCAATGGCACGAGCAAAAATGTGATTCACAGGGTGGGGGGGGATCTCATTTATCATGCCATCCATCTCCACCTCTTCCGTGCAACTTCCTCACTAGAGGCATATTGCTTCTGACCAGTGGGCTCCTGCTCTCCCCAGTGGGTTCATCTTCCCAAGGGCAGTTGCTTGTCTGTCACTGGACCTACCCCCAGACACAGCCAAGATGAGCAGGTGAATCTCTGTGCCAGCTGTCATGGCACTTATTCTCCCAGCACACACTATGGTTCTGGAGTAGGGAGAGCTCCTCCAGGACCTATACAAGAGTCTGCCTTGTGTCCAGGAGCTCCCTACTCACTTCCATCAGCCAGATAAGTCCCTGTCAAACTGACTCTTCTGCTGGCTCCTCATACCGAGATCTCATCATGCATTTTCATGAGATTTTGTATGGCAAGAAATCCCCAATTGCTTTGTTAATTTTTCCAGTTTTTCTGTAAACCTGAGGTTTCCTCCAGGGTTGTTAAAAAATGACTTCTCTGTACCTGTCCTCATTGTGCAGATTTTTTCATCTGCTTTCTGGAATGAAGTTCAGAGTTAGATACATAGATCAGCTCTCTAAATAACCAAGATTGAAGAAAATAAAAAAGAGAAGAAAAATATTACATTACCACTTGAATTCCACAGAAATTTACTTTAGTGTGTAGAATACCTTGCCAG
The DNA here is from genome assembly GCF_028583425.1 of Eublepharis macularius. Classification (NCBI taxonomy): domain Eukaryota; kingdom Metazoa; phylum Chordata; class Lepidosauria; order Squamata; family Eublepharidae; genus Eublepharis; species Eublepharis macularius. The sequence goes on from NC_072797.1 coordinate 75,853,251, forward strand.
CTATGTAATTCAACTCATAACCTGTCAAAATATATACTGATTTAATTTGCAAGAAGTCTTCCAGATGCCATTAAAAACCATCCTCCATAGCTGTGCTACCTCAACTTGGTTAACATATACAAATCAGTATATTGTTATGATAAAACACATATTTTTGCTCCTTATCTTAGTACTTAAGGGACTGCTTTGCAATCACAGTACTTTCAGGTCCTTGAATCTGAGCTTGCTATAAGAATATTTTTTCAAATATTTGTGTACTATCTTAGAAGCATAAGCTTTAGCCAGTATTTGTTTTGCTCTGGAAGATAGGAGATGATAAGATTTGAACTTTTGCTTTCATTATCGTTGGTCTGGAATGTTGTAATCGCCTCTCTCATAAACCTTTTGGCTGTATGTACTGATAGCTGCACATTCTACACAGCAATCGCAACAAGACTTTTTGCCCGTGTTAAGGTAGGTGAAAATATTGCACTTCATTTGGAACATTGGAAGCCTATAATTTTCTCAGTTGTAACACATCTGAAAACAGAACAAAGGCACAAAAAAGAGAATTAGAAGATTTGCTACAAGACTTGATAGCTGCTATGGGTACTGTCAAAAACCAAAAGCTGTGTACTATCTTTAATAAGACCAACCAAAGTAGCACAAATTATTGTTCAAGTTCTCAGATACTCTTCACTAGACTGGATTTTAAAAGAAGGGGGGAGAATGTTTCAAGCCATGATATTAAGAAAGACTGCTTGTCCTTATCCTGTGTAAAACGCTAGACATATTTGAAGGGATACAATAGTGCTGGGTGGAGCTGATATCAAGTTGCATCTTTGGCAAGAAGAAAAAAGAAGGATAATGGCAGTTTCCAACTGCAAATATAAAAACCAGCAGTTGATCAAATGTTTCTAACATCAAAGAGAACAAGAAATCACTTAGAGCACGTCACTGGTGGAATACAGGGTTGTCATAACAAATAATTCACTTTTCGTCGATCCCCATGTCCACCTACAAGTGTGACATGCTATGTCCTCTGACTAGAGATGGGCATGAACTGGAAAAAAAACCGAACCATGTGGTTCGTGGTTCGTCAAATTTCACGAATCACAAACTTTCATGAACCTGCCCCTGGTTCGTGAAAACGTCACTTCTGGGCCAGAAAAGTATCACTTCCAGGTCAGCAGAAGGCCACTTCCGAGCCAGCAGAAGTTCACTTCCAGGTCAGCAGAAGGTCTGCAGGAAGTCCATCCCCCGTTGCCTAGGAAACTGATTGATTAGCACCAGGCTGTCTGCAGTGATGAACCAAAAAATGAACCAAATGAACCAGCCTAAAAGTTCATGGCGGTTCATCAGAAATGGTATCTGATGAACCGTGGTTTGCGAACCATGAACTGGCCTGGTTTGTGCTTAATTTTGGTTCCTATTTCGGTTTGTGCCCATCTCTGCCTCTGACTCTACCTGACACAAATTAGCCATCACATCTCTATAGCTGGAGACCTCCTAGCAGCAGCTCCAAACCTCCCTTGCACTTTGTAGTACAGCAAGGGGAAAATGGGCCAAAAAATTGCCATTGCATCACCAGTGTAATGTCATTTCTAAGGTAAACCCAAAAACGACATCATACCATTGACACAGTTCTCTAGCATTCATCATAACCATAAACCATAGTTTCCAGTGAATGCTAGAGTCCCAGATCAATGGTGTGATGTCACTTCTAGGTTTGCCCCAGAAATGAAATCACACAGTTGATGAAAGGGCGCCCTCCCATGTTCCCATCTCCCAGTCTCCAGTAATGTGCTAGCCATCATCAGCTGGCAATCCTTCTGTCACCTTTTGGCTACTGGCAATAACAACAGAATGCCTGTAAACATACACATGTATCTCTAAAAAAAAAGTAGGGCTTTTGTTTCTATCATGGTTGGACTGTAGTTCTTTGACAGAGTGGTTGGTGGGATGTAAGATACAATAGGCTGAGGTCCACTACATTAGAATGCTGACTGAGAGCAGGGGGGAAATATGATAATTATATCAAAATACTAGAGATTAATTTTAGATGATGCAAGAAACCCCATAAGCAGAATCTTTTCCAAAATATTTATCCTGCAGTTGAAGAATCCCTCTTTTCATTCAGAAGAAAGAGATAAGAGTGAATGGGGGAGGAATGGTAGCAGCAAGTGGTACAAGAATGAGTGTGTGTGATTGCAATTGTTGTCTCCACCTGATCTCACTCCATTTGTTGCTGATGCCATGACAATGTCATGTTTTTCCATGTGGACACAGCCTTGCATAGCTGTAATGTCCACTTCAGTGAATTTGTACAATGGCCTAAAAAATGTTCATTTGCCTTCCTGTTTGACCTAGGAAAATGACTGTCAATTGAGTTGCCACAGGAAAAATGATTAATATTTTTTAAAAAAAAAAATAGCAAGGCTCACACGTATATATAGCTGCTCTTTCTAATTTCTCTTTCTACATAATTAGAGTTGCCAGCTCTGGGTTGGAAAATTCCGCAATATTTGTGACTGGAGCCTTGGGAGAGCAGGGTTTAGGGAGGGGAGGGGAGGCACCTCAGCAGGATATAATATCACAGAGGCCACACTCTAACGCAGCACTTTTTTCCAGGGGAACTGATCTCTGAAGTCTGGACATCAGTTGTAATTAGAGTTGCCAGGCATGGCTTTGCAACCTGTGGAAGATGTGGGGAGACATGCACAGCAGTCATCAGCAACAGCATGATGTCAATTTTGGGGGGGAAACAAGAGTGAAGTCGCACCTCTTTCAGACTCACCAAAAACTTATAAAGTTTCCGGCAATTTTTAGACAAATGGGATATTACATCAAGGTTTCCCTGAAATGACATCATTCCATCAGCCCGATGGCCATTTTTTTCCTTTCATCGCCACTGGCAGGTGGTAGGAAAAGGGAACTGGGGATGAAGGATGCCCCAGTGTGTGTGGGGGGTGGGTGGGAGGGAGGGTCTGGCATCCCTTGTCATAACTCTGGGAGATCTCCAAGCCCTACCTGGAGGTTGGTAACTCTACACATTATGGAGTTTGTGGTTATTCAGGCGTAAGCTTGAAGACTCCCACCTCGACATAATTGAATAGCTGAACAACTTTATTAAAATGTTTGATTTGGGACCTACACTTTCCAGTGGAATGGTGGTCCCTGGGAGCAGCAAAAGTGTTCTGTGATTGGAATGATAGCCCCCAGAGAGGAATGACAATTCCAGGACTGGTATCAGTACTCTGGGACTGGAATGACAGACCTTTGAGTGGGATAATACATAACAGGAGCATGGAGGGTAGGAAGGAAGCAGAGCTGGACACTGTGGGGCCCTAGAGAATAAAAATAAGGGGGAGAAGAGCAAGATTTATACTTGTCAATGGTGCAGAATGAGGTGGCTGATAACCATCTTCATGATCCTAGAAGGAAACAGAACAGCTGACAAGCAGAATAACTAATGAGATGGAGCTGATTCAGGGACCATTGCACATCCTCCAGAAACAATTAAAATGTAGGATATTTCATTCCTCTCTAAGGTTTGTGATTTCAGCGGCAGAGAACTGATTCTAATTCCAGAGGCCATCATTCCACTCTGGGGGCTGTCATTCTACGCTCAAAGCAGGTTTCTCAAAATCTGTTCTGTATTTTCTTTGCAACTTTTGTGTGCTGTAATCATGTGTTTCAATAGTGCCAATGCAAGTCAATTGGCATTCCTGGCTCCCATTATATCCAATGGGTCTTCAGACATCTCCGGCTGTTCCCAATCCACATTCGTTTTAGTACATCTCTGCAGAAACTGTTGCTTAAGAGGAGTAAAAGAAAGACAAATGCGACAAAGTACTTCTGCTGTGCTGTGCAGGAAGGGACACATGCTGCTTTCCTGGGCAACCACAGCACCTGCAGCCTTGCTCTGAAGACTGCTTGTTGACTAGCTGGCTTGAAGCATGCTGCCTCCTCCACTTCAGAAATTCAGCATAAAATCAGCTGAGCATCAAGCAAGGAGACATAGGGAATGGCCACCATTAGCTTGTATGAGCCTGTAACCCAATTCTAAATGCGTCACCACCCAATTTTGAGACTGGACCCACAGGTTGGGAAACACTGCCTATGGCAGTATACCCCACTGAGGTTCCTCTCCTCCCCAAACCCTGCTCTTTCCAGGATCCACTCTCTCCCTCAAATCTCTAGGAATATCTCAACCTGGAGCTGGCAACCCTATTCAGTATCCAGCCCCGGACAGTTGCCAGTTTGCCACTTTTGGGACTGGCTGAAGTTTCCAGGCAGTTTTCAAAGAAAGCTGACATAGGCAGCATTACAGTAGTCTTGTTGCATGTCTACAAATTTACATATGGCTACAAGATGGCAATGGTAGTTGTATAAACCCAGTATTTATGAGGCATTTTCACTTGTCTGCATTCTTACGATAGGAAAAAAAACAAAAATAAAAGAGCATATATCAAGAAGCATCTTTTAAAACCTCTGTCAAAAGACGTATTTACTGTCATATTCATATTAACCATAGTTATCAGTGGAGCTTGAACTCAGCCAACAAACATGCCCTGAGCTTTAAGCAAAGCAAATTTACCATAAAATCCCATTAACATTATTTCCACTATAATTTAGGCACTACCACCTCATTTCACAAATACCTGTACAGCACAAGTTAATGATGTTCAATAACATAAGAAATCTACTGTGTGTTTTCTGCAAGGCATTTCATAGGAATAGTTGTCTTTTTCTTTACAACATAAAATATCCAAAGTTTAGTTTAGGTCCAAACTAAATATTACGAAGTACGTATTGTTGCCATGTATGATCAGGAAGACACCTAGACACATGCTGTGAATGATGCCTCTTTTTCTGTGTTTTGTAAATTGTAGAAATTTGTGCAGGGATGGGGTGGGGGTCTTCTTTTTGATGTCTCACTCCTATGCTAAAAGATGTTGGCTTAAATTTATACTTGGCTTGAGAGGAAGAACCATATGACAAAGTGATGAGGCTACTGACATAAGTCTGGAAAAAGAACTGAGGTCTAGAATATAGTGAAATCAGAAGTATCTTTATTGAAGGGAATTATTAGCAATCATGCATTTACAACAACAAAATACTAGTTGTAGTAGTAACAATAACAACAATAACATGCCCATGTTAAGATGTAATATTCAAAATGTCGACATATATAAGTTGCAATTATGACAAAATCTTTTTCATCCTGGGCTATTTCCAGTGGGGGGGGGGGTGTTCTATCCTGGACTGAAGAAGATCAGCTGTTCAGTCTCACCCTCCTTTATACCTGTGGCTTTGTAGAAATTTCTGCCTAGGACTTAGTTGATGTTGTCATTAGAAAAGAGTATGTCATATGATATTACAGAAAATTTTGAAGATCAATACACAATTTAAACCAGAAGCCTTTTTGTTGGGCCTAATGGATAAACAGTCGGAAAATAAATATGGTACCCTATTTTTATATATGACAACAGTGGCAATGCTTTTCTATATGCAAAAATGGAAAAGTACAGTACTGCCTTCAATGGATGACTGGATTGTGAAAATGATGGAGTTAGAGGAGATGGCTAGACTTACAGCTTTGATCAGAGATAAAACATTGTCTATATTTATAGTAAATTGGAAACTACTTACTGACTTTCTGTGTGAGATGGGAAAAATGAACTGATGATTTGTAGATTTGATTTTTAAGAAGATATATTTGGGAAAATTAAATAAAGGGGAGCAATACTGAAAAGGTAAATTATGAAGGTATTAGCAACAAAGCCCATTGTGGGGAAAAATTCAATGGTCTCTAGAAAGGAGAGGGCAGGCAGGCAGGCATGGCCTCCTCCTCCATGCTTGATCCAAGCTGGGTGAAGGTGGGGGGGGGCAGGAAATGCTGCCTGCTCCATGTCTGATTCCAGTTGGGTGAAGGTGGGAGATGGGGGGCAGGCATTGCCTCCTGCTCCGTGCCTGATCCTGGCTGGGTGAAGGGAGGTGGGCATTGCCCCCTGCTCTGCACCTGATCCCAGCTGGGTGAAGGCGGGTGTCAGGCATTTCCACCTGATCCCCTCCTGATCCCAGCCTGGGCTTCCCGCGGTGGTGCACTCTGTGTAGGAACAGGCTGCTTCACCTGGGCTTCCCTCCAGAGCAGCGCCCTCTGGATGTGCACCAGGACAAGAGGTGAGTTATCTGGAATATGGTTTTCCTTTTATATAATAGGATTAAGACTACAAGTATATTGTTTGTAAAGATATGATAGGTGTAGAGAAAATTGAAAATGATTTCTTATACATGTATAATTTTTTGTTCTTTTTCTTTATGTTCTCTTCTTTTTCTTTCTCTCCCTCATTTCTCTTTTCTTTCTTTCTTTTTTTCTTTTTTCTTTCCCCTTTTTAATAGGATTTTAATCTTATCAGTAAAATAAAAAGCATTGAGGCAAAAAAAGAATAGAGAGTATGTTGCAGACACCACTGATGGAGATCAGCTGCTCAGCCCCACTTTCCACTGTGCCATTATAAGAACTTCTGCCAGGGAAAAAGGACAGCAATCTGCCTTCCTGATATTTTTTATGATTAAGGTCCAGTTAAATTGTGAGTGATGGAGAAGGTTGTTTTCTTTCCCTGTGTATTCTGAATTGTAATCTGTGAATTCCCATTGTGTAATCTGTTTTGAGTCCAGCACAGCTGGAGGAAAAACAGGGTAAAACTATTTTAATGAATGAAAAAGTGTCTGGTTAAGGACTATTCCAAAATGCAATATTTATTCTGTAGAATAATGGTTAATCTACACATGATTAGGAGAAGGCATCTCCAGTTTCTCAGGTTAACATGGCACATAAGGATCCTGGACTTTCTAAAGTTGTCAGTGCCTCCACAATGGCTATTTTGAGTCAATTTGAACTGTTATAAAGGTAACCTTCTATATTTGTTATCCCATGCATATTACACTGCACATGGCAATGAGTTTAAGCCTAGTGACAGGGGCTTAGGAAAGAAGGAGTAAGTCTTTTTTTACAAAAGTAAAGCAGACTGCAAGTTCTATGCACACTTCCCTGACAGTAAGTAAATTCAGTGGAATTTTGAAGTCAGCCTAAATAATACTGGGCTGAAAAATGCAGAATTTGGAGTTCAGTATTAGGCCCCAAACTTCTGCAGAACCAGCAGCTGAGTACATGCAGCTTTGCATTTTCAGTTTCAATTATGTGGACTGATTTCTGTATTGAATCAGGCATATGTGCATTACCTACATACGATCAGGTGCAGAATGTCCATGAATCCCTGCCAGGGATTGGGTGGAAAGTCTATACAACATTCAGACCCTATACCCACACAGCCATACTGATATGGCCCTCTTTATTTTTCAGTTAGATTTTGCCTTTAACCCTCTTTAATAATGTGGCTAATCATCAGGCTCCTTCGTGGGACTATGTGGCAAAGGTATGGGATATAGGAATAACATATACTCTGGAATGGAAAAAAACAAAACAAACTTATTTTTACAAGAAGAGTATTGGTTTCACACTATTAATTAAGCTTGATAGTTTCAAAGATAGTTCTCCGTTCTTAAAGTTTCTTTACATAGGCTCAGTCTACATAAGTCTTACATAAATTTTCTTTCTCAGGCACGTGCACGAACACACAGTTTGCCCACATCAGACAGATCAGTCACTCACTCAAATGTACATAGACTCTCACTCAGGCGCTTGCATAGTTTGCCTGTCTAAACCAGAATCAATATTTCTCTCAGAAATGTAAAGTCACTCTCAGGTTGCACACAGATTGCCTGTCTAAACCAAAAAGCCTCTTTTCTCTCTGCTAGGGTTGCCAGGCCCCCTCAACCTACAGGCGGGGGATAGGGGCCTGGCACTTACCTTGGGGGAGAGGGCACGTGCAAAGCGCGTGCACGCACGCCCCCACAGGCACGATGATGTCACTTCAGAAGTGACGTCATCACGCAGCCCCTGGGAGCACATCCAGGCTCCACAGGGGCTCAAAACGGGCCTGATCCATGCTGAAACGGGCCCATTTTTTAGGTGCTCCGCAGCGCCCAAATACGGGCCCGATTCACGCTGAAAGAGGCCCATTTTGAGGCGCTCTGCAGCGCAGGAGCTCTCCTGAGCTCTGCAGCACTTGAAAATGAGCCCGTTTTGCAGTGGATCAGGCCCATTTTCAGGCTCTGCGGAGCGCAGGAGCATGCCTGTGCTCCACAGCGGCCCTGATCCAGGCCAAAACAGGCCTGATCCTGGTGGCTGCTGTGCACGGGAGCGCGCAGCACCGCAGGGGAGCCCTCAGGGAAGGTGCGCGTCCCCCACTGGTTAGGTAAGTGGGGGCAGGGTGGGGGGAGCTGGGGCGGGGGATCTCCTGCCCCCACTGGGGGTCTGGGATCCCTACCCTCTGCTCAGTAACTAAAAACAGCAGTTCACTCCGCCCACATTCTCAGTCATCAACTAATCATCTCTCACTCATCCCTCTCTTTCACCCCCATTCTTCATCTGTACCAACACCAAGCATTTAAAGACAGACAGACACTTAAAATCATTACACATACCTTTCCACAACACTCTGAATTCAAAACTACTGTTTGCAAAGGAGAAGAAAACAGCAACAGAGCAAGTGTAGTACAAGGGTTAACAGTTTTACTGTGGGCTGACTTTGCTATAAAGCTCACTGGGTAATTTCAGCAAATCTCTCTCAGCGTAACCTACCTTACAGATGGATGGAAGTGGTACATATATATGCTAGCCTGAGTTTCTTGGAAGATAGGTACAATAAAAAAATGATAATTATATATGCACAGTGACAGAAGATACTGGCACTGCAGCATCTCAGTTTTAACTTTTCTTTTTAAAAAATTCATTATATAGAAAAATGGAAGTGCTCCACTGACTTCTAAATAAAGTACTTTTTAAATGCAAAGGCATATCTAATAAATCGTCAGAATACTTTATGAAGCACCTGAATTTAACTGGAAGCTTTGGCTTCAAAACTGGTGATCCTCACTGTGCACTGATTGTACAGAGTTGCAAAAACCACCATGCAAGTATTCCAGCTGTATGTGCTTACCAACAGGAGCTGAATGTCATTATTTACAAGATATTGTGATAACAGCACAAATCACTTGTTTGCAGGGTTAGATGAATACAGGGAAGATAAATCACTAGCAGCTACTAAGCCAATATACATTTTCAGAGAATGAATGCCTCCGACTACCAGATGCTGGGAATTAACAATGTGAGATGGATCTTGCTATCATGTCCCAGTGGTGAACCTGCCAGAAGCACTGGTCTACCCACTGACAATAGATGGGATGCTGAGATAGATGGGGCATTGTTGCTATCCAGCATGCCACTTCTTATGTTTTTAACACCAAAAGGTATGAATGGTACATAGATCTAAATGCTAAGCCGTAAATCCTACAAAACAGGCATCTGATATCCATTTAGATATAACTTTTTTTTTAAAAAAGCATTCAGTTTCAAAATACTGCAATTCCTAAACAACAGTGCCACTCAGGGGCCAATCAAGTACTAGCTCAGATCCCAATACAGTATTGATTATGTTCAAAAAACCCTCTGTGGATTCTGAACCAATTAAGTATGCTAGTTTCAGGTCTCAAGCCTTAACAAACACAAACTGGAAGCATACATAGTGCATTGCATTTTTGTACTGTTGGTGCCAAAGGCTCTGCTTTCAAAACATTCATGTAACAATTCTCAGAATGGAAATACAAAACACAAATCGCTTTTTAAAACTCTATCATGACCACACTTAGTTATGTTTTTTTAAACAAAAAGGCTCCAGATTCCTCAGTCTTTCCTCACAGCAAAGGTGACTCCAAACTAGGATCATTTTGGTTGCCATTTTCTGCATCTTTTTTGCAGTGCTACAATACTCTCTTAGAGATACAGCAACCCAAACTTTACATAATATGCCAAATACAGCCACACCACATATGAACACAAAGATATCAGGATACTGGTCATTTACACATTACACATCTATTTTCTTTCTAGCTTCACACATTCCCAGCTTACCCTTCTCCTTTGCAGCAATAATGGGAGGAAGCTGTCTGGCAACTAGTAACTTTATGATAATAGGCTGCAGAATGGGGGAAAGGATGGAGAGTGGATGGGAGCTGTTCAGTGCATGGAAAAGGGAGAGGAGGACAGAAAGTGGTGTGTGCAAGCATAGCAGCCCAACCTTAGCAGCCCAACCTCTTGTGCAGCCTCCTTCAATGCTTCACTGTCTCTTCCTACTGTGGGAGATGCACTGCACTGAGCTACTTGCCACCCCCATCTTTGCTGCCATCTGCCATCTTCCCACTTCTCCTCAACTGGGCACCCCCACCCCCAGCACCTTAATTCCTTGGGCCAGCCCTGGATGGGTAACCATACAAAGAAAATTCAGACTTGTGGATCACCATACCAAAAAAGATGGGAACCACTGCACTGCCTTAGGTAAACTAGTAGCCTTGACAATAATACCACTAGCATGCTTTATTGGTTGTCATATGGATTACAACCAACCAGATAGCATAAGCAAAGCACTGGAAATGCTATATAAATATTATATAAATATTAAATAAATATATAAAATAGATATTAATAAGAACACTACTTAAACTGTTTCAGGTGGGTGGTTAAGTTGTTTTGTAGTAGATGAGCAAGATTCTGGTCCAGTAGCACCTTAGAGACCAACTAGATTTCCAGGGTATGTACTTTTGAGAGTCAAAGCTGTCTTGGTCAGATATATTGAATAGAAAAAGGAAGTCTTTGCAATCCAGGCAGAGGGTGATTGCAAATTAGTGTCATGAAGCTAGCTATAATGCATGTTAGAATTAGCTTGACAAAGCCTGGGTGCAAAGTGCAGAAAATTATCTGTAGTGCCAGAAAAATCCCATGTCCCAATTCAACCCAGGTGTGTCTGTGTCTATTGTTCTGAATTTACAAATACATAAAGTACCACAAGACTCAATTTCATTTTGTTGTAGGGAGCCTAATAGGACTACTTCTCTGGAAAATGTCAAGAATCAGCTTCCCTCCCTCTCTTATTGCCCTTTTGTTGTCTTTACTCTGTCCATATGCTTTTTAAAGATGCTAGGCTGTTGATTCTGCGATTCAAAACCACTCCCACTCTCAGCCGATTTTCCCCCGCAATGAACTAATTTCCCCAATTAATATGAGTTTTGACCATTAACGCCAAAACACTCTTCTCTAGACGTCTCTTCTAACAAACAAGACTGTATTTTGTTGCTCTTAAAAAAGCAAGAACCACTTCTATCACACCATAAACCGGGTAACACAGGACGCCCCATCGTCTCAGGAAGAGACACTATCACGGTAGGAGTCTCAGGATACATGGACTCTATCCTCAGGCCCTATGCCACCAGCACACCCAGCTATTTACGGGACACCACTGACTTCCTCAGGAAAATACAGTCCATTGACAACCTACCTGATGACACCATCCTAGCAACCATGGATGTGGAGGCTTTATACACCAATATCCCACATGCGGATGGACTGCAAGCCATACGGAATATTATCCTGGACAAAACCACAGCACACCTCACCACTGAACTTTGTCACTTCATACTCACTCACAATTACTTCGAATTTGGTGACAACTTATATCTACAGATTAATGGCACAGCCATGGGCACACGCATGGCACCACAATATGCTAACATATTCATGGCGGACTTGGAACAACGCTTCCTCAGCTCCCATCCACTGGAACCACTACTATACTTAAGATTCCTGGATGACATCTTCATCATTTGGACCCATGGGAAGGAAGCTCTTGAGAGATTTCATCAAGACTTCAATAACTTTCACCCTACTATCAACCTAAGCCTGGACTACTCTACACAACAGGTACACTTCCTGGACACCACTGTACAACTACATAATGGACGAATAAATACCACCTTATACCAGAAACCAACAGACCGATACTCATATCTACATGCCTCCAGCTACCACCCTAAACATACCACTCGGTCTATTGTCTACAGCCAAGCCTTACGTTACAACCGTATCTGCTCCAATGCTCTCGACCGAGACTCACACTTAAGAGATTTACAACAAGCATTTTTGGGACTACAGTACCCACCAAATGAAGTGAAGAAACAAATCAACAGGGCCAGACTAGTACCCAGAAACAGCCTACTCCAGGACAAACCTAAAGGAACTAACAACAGAACACCACTGGTTGTCACCTATAGCTCCCAGCTCAAACCCATCCAACATATCATCAGTGAGCTACAACCCATCCTGGAAAATGATACCTCTCTCTCAGAAGCCCTGGGTGGAAGACCTTTCCTTGCCTACAGACAGCCCCCCAACCTTAAACAACTTCTCACTCACAACCATGAATCGGCCAGCAGAGTCACCAGCACAGGTACCAGGCCCTGCAACAGACCCAGATGCCAGCTCTGCCCCTATATCTACCCAGGGAATACAATTACAGGACCCAATGGCATCAACTACACTGTCTCTGGCTCTTACAGCTGTTCATCCTCCAATCTGATATATGCCCTCATGTGCCAAAAATGTCCTTCTGCTCTGTACATTGGACAAACCAGCCAACCTCTACGCAAAAGAATAAATGGACACAAATCTGACATTAGAAATGGAAACGTCCAGAAACCAGTGGGAGAACACTTCAATCTACCAGGACATTCCATCAAAGACTTAAAGGTCACTGTAGTTCAACAGAAACCTTTCAAACACAAAATCCAACGGGAGGCTGCTGAACTGGAATTCATATGCAAATTTGACTCTGTCAAGCTGGGACTGAATAGGGACTATGAATGGTTATCACATTACCACAGGTAACAGATTTCCTTTACAGAGGTGGGGTCTGGGGGAGCTCAGTGGCACCTGGCGTGGGCTTTCGGGAACCACAGATCTCTTTGTCAGATGCATCTGGCAGGGAGAGCTGTGGTTATCGAAGGCCCATACTGCATTGGAATTGGATGGTCTAGCTGTTTGGCTTCTACAAACTAACAGGGCAAACTCCTTTGAAGCCAACTGATACACACACTAAAAGGAGATGTTTACATATACTAGCAAAGGAATGTTTTGATTGCTACCTCCCCCTCCCCCCCTAATTGCCTCTTCTCTCTCCTGCTCTTCTGTATTTGACCAGTCTCTGTATCAGGCATCTGATGAAGAGAACTTGATTCTCGAAAGCTTATGCTACAATAAAATTGGTTAGTCTTAAAGGTGCTACTGGACTCTTTTTGATTTTTCTATCACACCGTCTCTCTCGCTACTCCGCTCTTCGGATCAATAGCGCCTTAATCTAATAAAAGACTGCAGTTCATTTATAGGCTTACAGTGATTGGTCTAGAAGCATGCCGAGCAAATAACTGGACCAATAAAAAGAAGAGGCGGACACTGAGATGCATAAAAAAAGCAACGTATAAACGCCGCCGTGCCTTAAGCCGGACGGAAGCCCAAGTCAGAGATGGGGGAATCGAACAACTCCCACAGGGTTCTTGTTCCAATTAAAAGGGGAGTGTTGTGTAAAACTCGTAACTGTGGTTTATGGCGGCAGACGCTTTCAAGAACGAGAGTTCACCTCACCGTCTCTTGAAGAGCAGGACTCGGGCCATTAACACCTTAACGACCAACGAGATCTCCAGGATGTGAGCTCTCGAGTCAGAGCTTCCCTCGTCAGATCTAGTTGGTTTTTAAGATGCGTTGGACCCAGATCTTGCTTTTCGACTGTAGACACAGAATGAAACGGTTATCGTTTTGGAACCCACACACCCACTTCTGACGAAGCGAGCTTGGGCTCCCTGAAGCGCTGGCAAATTGTGTTGGTCTTTAAGGTGCTACTGGACTCCAAACTCAGATGGCTGCCCCCTTGGAAATATTTATGTGAGGGGCTAGGCAACCCCTCGAGAACCGGAGCGATCATTACTATTTCAGTGAGTCCCCTGACCCTTGCGGGGGTGATGATAGTGAATGGCGGTGAGCCGGCCATTGACGAGCCGGTTCGTGGTGCTGGTGAGGCATCCGCAAGGGACGCTCTTGGCGGAGCGGCGATAGAGCGGACAGGGAAGAGCTTTTCCTGCTCTTTCCGCATGCCTGTAAACCCCTCCGGAGAATTGCCGCAAAAGGTTCTGGAGGACGAAAACAGTAACAGCCGAGAGTGTCCCGTGCCTTGAGCGCCACAGGGGAGCGGCTAGCTTTCTTTTGTTAGAGAGACAAAGGCTCTGTTCTGCCGTAGTTCGGTGGGGAGTAACACCCAACTTGAAGAAGCATTCAGGCGGGGCGTAACCGTTGCCCATTATGGCGCGGCGGAGGGTGGGTCCCACCGAAGGCGCTTCTTTCCTTCCTCCACTTCCTTCTCAAGAAGGAAGCCTACCATAGAGAGGGAGGGTGAACGGCGTCCGTGTGAACAGCGCAGGCGCGTGGTTTCGCTTGCCGTGCTGTTGGGGAAGAGGCGCCGGGTCGAGGGGGCTCTCGGAGACTCAAGCGGTGGCGGCCATAACGATGGCGCCGACCCTGAACCTCAACAACGAGGTGAGTTTCTGCCTACGTCGCTTGCCCCAGTTCCGAAGGAGCCTCACGAGGTGGGAGGAGGCTGCGGAGGGACCTGTTGCGCGCAGAAGGGGCGTGTGGTATGCATGCGGGTTTCTCTTCTTAGTCTTGTTTCTCTTACCCGCTTTTTATTATATTTTAAACTACTTTTCAAGGACCTCCGGGTGCCCCCCCCCCCGGCCCTTTGTGCTGACAACAGCCTTGAGGTAGAATAGACAGTGTGGTCGGCCTAAGATTCTGGACAAACCTCGTGGCTGAGTGTGGATTTGAATCTGGGTCTTCTCGAGAGTGACGCTGTAAGACAATGTCGATGAGAAAGCTCTTCGATGCTGAAGAGCTTTTCCTGCTCTTTGTGCATACCTGTAAACACCACAGTATTGTCACAGACGGTTGTGGTACTAGTACTGTGGCGTAGGGGAATCCCACTGTAGTAGGGCAGAAGGGAGGCTTTAGAGTTAATCCGTGGCATTTTCAGAAGGGTGTCTCAGGTGGCAGATAGTTCTGGGGTTTGGATATCATTGGTTGGGAAGGGGCCTCCTCAGGCTGTCATTGAGGAAATGTGCAGGCACTTAATACACAAAACCACACCTTTTATTTCTGGTTTACCAAACTGGTGTGCTCTGACTCCCTGTTTCTGAAGTGTCACTTTCCAAGGTTATATTCACTAGGGAGAGGTAATATGGTATAGTAGTTACAGCATCAAGCGAGGTTCTGGGAAACATACAGCAGCCAAACTTAGGATTCCCTTCCCCTCCCTGTCTTTGCTCTTGCCCTTGTGGAGCTTTCAATCTGGAATGATTTGATGATAGCATTAACTAATGTGTCCATTCTACTGATTTTTCTGATGCAGTTGGATTTATCACTAGAAGCCTGTGTATATTTGTTAGAGTATCAGATTAGGATCTGGAAAACCCAGGTTCAAATCCACATTTTGCTGTGCTTGCTTGTTGGGTGACCTCTGGCCAGTCATACTTCCAGCCTTACCTGCCTCACAGAATCATTGTGAAGATGGAGAAGAGGAGAATGATGTAAGTTGTTTGATGTCTCCATTGTGGAGAAAGGTGTAGAATAAAAGAAATAAATATCTCTTTTTTTCTGGCAGTTTTTAAGTTTCTAATGCTTATGTCACCTTAATAGTATTTTTTAAAATATATAAGCCACCCTTAGAGGTTTTTTTAGCAGAAAGGCAAGTAGAAATCTTCTGGATAAAAAAAAAGACAAAGAAAAATGAAATTCACATTTTTAAAAGAGTAACAACAAAATCTATATCACCGGTATGAGACTTTTAAAGAAGAGTTGGAAGAACTAAGTACTCAGTGGCTTGGACTCAACAGTGGACTTCGGCAAACAGAAGAGGGATGATTTTTGCCAAACTACTCCTTCTGAAGATTTTGAATTCCCTCTATCTGCAAGGAATGGCATTTCAGTTGTCATTTTGAGCTGCAGAAGGAGAGTAAAGGAGAGACGAGGATGTTGCAGTGTGTGGATGGAAATCCCTTTCATCCCTTCTCTAGTAGAAGTCAAGTCATGGTCATCCAAGCATTAAGTATTCAAGTATATTAAACAAGTGAGGATCTCACAAGGACTTGTGAGGGTCACTTTGTTTCCTCCTGTATCCTCTTCTGCTTGCTCTCTTTTTTCTTTTCTGGGCAGCCGCCATGCCCTCTCCCCTTTCCCTGCTTCCTTCTTTATACTCACCAACTAACCTTTCTTTTATCTGCTCCCATCCTCAATGAGGATGCAAAGCAGCTTGCATCATTCTTCTTTTCTCCCTGTTATCCTCACAATAACACTGCGAGATAGATTAGGCTGCGAAAGAGTGACTGGCTTAGGGTCACCCAGCAAGCTTGCATAGCAGAGTGGGGATTTAAACCTGAGTCTCCTAGATCATGATCTGACATTTGAACACTATGCCACGCTAGCTGCTAGCTCTCTGCTCTCCCTCCTTCACGCCCCTGGCAGCCTCTCCCTAGGAAAAATCTAGTCAATTGTAGAACTCAGATGAATTCTGTGGTGGCAACTGTTAAACCTAGCCAAGTTGTGCAGAGGCAAATTGTGTGGTATCAAATGATTCAGTAGCCACCACTGCAGCTGGCTGAGTTGTCCAAATTGCATGTTAGCAAGTTACCCAGTGGTTGCTGCTGGCCCTGACCTCAATGAGTCCTCCATGGCAGGAGGGAAGGGAGCAAGGGTGGACTGGGAGTCAAAATAGCCCTGGAAAAGGCCTTCCCCCCTGCCTGTTACTAACAGAAACCAAGGTTTGAAGGCTGGCAACATAGTTGTGTTTGCCTAGCAGCACCCACAGGGGCCACTGACAGCTCATTTCAGCTTCTGTTATTTTAGGAAATTTTAATGACTTTTTTTTTTAGAATTTAGATTTTTTTTTCTTCAAACCTGGGGATTTTCTCAGGTTTGTAGAAAGATCTGTCTTCTCTGTTCATAGCTCCAGTCTCCAGATTTGAGTATCCACAGATGGGGCTGTGCTGAAAATTAGAAATATTAATGTTGACTTGCAGGAAGGATTTGCATGGGGCAATGCATCTCATTTCATCCCCGACTGTTTCCTCTTACATTTCCGCAGAAGCAGTGCACCAAGAGCCTCTCCCTTTCCCCTGCCTCCTCCTCTCCTTACTACCCACTAGCCAACCTTCCTTTGTCCCTCAGCTTTCCTTCCTATTCTCCCCCAGCTGCCTCTACCCAGTTAATCTATGTCCAAGTTGTTCATTGCCAGACTGGACCCAGCGGCGTGATGGGGGATCAGCAAGGACTTGAGGGGTTCACTTCATTTCACCTTCCCCATACTGTCCTCTTTTTCTTCTGGAAGTCTTCATATATTGTCTCCTTTCTCGGCTTCCTACTCTCCTTCCCAAACACCCACCCACCCACCTTTCTTTTAATTGCCCTCCCCTAGTCTTCAGCTTTGTTTATTTATTCATTTATCTTCCACCTTACTCCCTAATGAAGACCCAAAGCAGCTTACATCATTCTCATCTTATCCTAGCAACAACCTTGTGAGGTAGATTAGACAGAGAGTGACTGGCCCAAGGTCACCCAGCAAGCTTGCATAACAGAGTGTGAATTTGAACCTGGGTCTTTAGGAAGTTTTAATGACTTTTTTTATACTAGAGTGGCAGTTGGCTGGCTCCCTGAGTGCTTCCTTCCCCACTCCCCCTTTTGCAGGATTGTACTGCTAATTTGGCAAGCAGTGTATATAGGGAGAGGCTGTCCTTTATCTCATGTATTTGAAAACTAGAGACAAGTGTGCTTGGAAAAACCTATCAGAGAGCCAAACTAGATGTAACAGCACCCCTAAGTCCACTATGGGGATTGCTCCACCATTTTAGAGATGTAATTTCCTCTGTTTACAAAAGATGTGAGGATCCAATCCAGATTGGGAGCATGACATGGGCGGGGGGGGGAGGCTCCTGGTGTTTGAACTCTCAAAAGCAGTATGTGGGCAGGGGGAACAGGTGCATCACCTTCCCGCCACCAAGGTTAGGCACAGGAAACTTAGCCTCGGCTGAGGATTCTAGATTCTGGTCTAGAAATAGCGGCATTACCAGTGGTTTCATAGCCTGTGGGGTACATAATATTAGACTCTCAAGTATGTTGGGACTTGAGTGTTTGTGCTAGTGCAGGAGGTGTTGAAGAAGAAGGTCCTCAGTACAGCTGAATATTCTTCTGTCTCATGATGACAATATGCATTCTTGGAAGGAAATTAAAATTATTTAGGTGATAATACAGACATTTACTTAGAAGTTAACAGTTTTTATGTTAGCGTTAGTAAAGAGAATTAGAAGGTTTTGCAATGATACTTAGTGTTTGGCAGCAACCATTTCCACAGAACTAAGCAATCCTTAAACATAATTGGTAACAAGTCATAAATCTACATTACGTATTATACATTTTCTGGTTTTTACATTTTTTTGTGGTGAGTTTGCTTTCAAGGTAAAGTGAAGATAAAAAATGGTCAAATACATTAGTTGATGTGGAAATTATTCTTGACAGTGTGGCTAGGTGGCAGCACATTATCAAAAATAGGTTTCTTTTTGTCCATAGCTTTCTGTGTGAAATACCTTGCAGATATACTTCATGTGAAAACTGACTTACTTAATTTAATTAAATGTTGATATTGTGTGTGTGTGTGTGTGTGTAATGTTTGGGGTATGTTGGCATAGTATAACCCGATATCGGAAGCTAAGCAGAGTCAGTACTTGGATGGGGACCACCAAGAAAGACTCTGCAGAGGAAGGCAATGGCAAACCACCTTGGCTGCTCACTTGCCTTGAAAGTCTCTTGCTAGGATCACCTTAAAACAATTGTGACTTGATGACATATACACACACACTTGTGTCATGTTTAACATATTTAAATTAGATTTCCCAAACATCATTAAGATAGTTGTTTTAGGATGCCAGTATTCTGTGTATGTGTTGAAGTGACCCACTTTTAACTGCAGTATTTACATAGATCTTTCTTTAGAATTTCATTGTGCTTTTCAGCAAAACCCCAACACGGTCTTCAAGGTATGTGTGCTGGTAGTGTGAATACTGATCTGGTTCTCATTAATAGTTGCATTGATTGCATATAGTTTTAACAATCTGAGCTGAACTGTAAGCTAGGTTTACCAAAATTGGACAACATATAATGTTTGGTAAATCATATTTCATATCAAGTATACTGAAGATCGTAGTTACAGAAACTCATTTGCATAAGTCAAAAGCATTCATTCCTGGCCCTTATGGTTTGTAAAAAGATGTCTGAGACATAGATAATAATCTGTGCATATATACCTCTCTTCTGAACAGATTAGTGCCCTACTCAGGGCGGTGAACAGAGTGTTGTTGTAATCCCCACAATACAGCCTGGGAGCTGGGACTGAGAGGAGTAGCTTACCCAAAGCTACCTGCTGAGCTCATGGTAGTATCAAGATTTGAACCAACAGAGTGCTGATTTGCAGATCAACCACTTTAACCACTGTGCTACAGCAGATGGCACAATTGGTGGCAGTTTAGAAACACAGAATTAGGTATAAGGTCCATCGATGATTAAAGGACAATGTGCACTTTTCATTTTCTATGTATTTCACTGCTGCCTTTTTAAAGAAATAATGTATGCTGTTTTTGCAGAGAAAAATCAGTTAATTTTTTTGTGGTTTACTTATAAGAGGAGGATATCCCCCCCTCCCCCAGCAAGCTCAGCCCCACTTCCTGCTTCTCCACTGATCCAACCAAAGTCATTGGCTTGCTAAAGCAGCTTTCCATTGCTGCTCACTAATCAGGAGTCACTAACTTATACGCTGCTTTTTGCTGCCAGCGTTCACTGGCCTCATGAAAGCAACTTTCACATGCAGCTTGGTGACTTTGGGTGGCTGGACCTTTTTCTTGTGCCCTTGGAATATCTTTTCCTTGTAAGGACCCTTCCATCACTGCTTTCCCTTGCATTCATGCCATAGGTCTGCATACCGGGCACTCACTTTAAAAACATTGGAAGTGATGGGACTGCATAAAATTAATAGGCAAAGTCTTCCAACCTGCAGTGTCTTTGTAAAGAGGCTGCCAGCTTTGAATAAATTGACCGTTCTTTAGACTCTCTTTGGTTCAGTATTGCAGTCTTGATCACATACTGGGTTGGGTTCTGTGGAGCCTTTCTGTTAATTGAAATTGCCCTCTGATGGAAGGAAGCATTTAAGCCAATCCACAATGATCCAGTTTTGTGGACAGATTTATTCTTTAGCTATTTATGCCCCCTTTTCCTCCCCAATGGGGACCTAAAGTGGCATATAATCTTGTTTCCACTTCCTCTGCATTACTGAAAACTGGAAGAATGAGGCATGGTAGGGAATAAGCCTAGTTTGCTGATGAATTAGGCAAATGGATATTGTTATGGTGGTAGTACGCACATTTGTATTCAAGGACACATATTACAGTAACTTTGTGTTTCTACAGGATACCTATAAGCATTATTTTAAAAAAAACCTGTTTGGGGAGCAGGGACTTTTAATGGAGATGATCCACTGATAATTAAGCACTGTTCAGTACAGTGATATCTGATTATTTCAGTCCTTGCAAACTTAATTCTTACTGCAGAAAGATTTTAAAAAGGTTATAGAAATTGAGTTTATTTTGGTTGTTGTGGGTTTTCCGGGCTGTATTGCCGTGGTCTTGGCATTGTAGTTCCTGACTGTCGTTCCTGAGTTTATTTTAGTTTAATTAATTAAATAAATAAAATAATTATCTTTACAAGTAGATACCTGCAAATTTTGCAGATACTGTTTGCCGTTAATATTCTGTATCTGTTTCCCCCATTCATTCACTTCCACTTTTCCTGCTAGTTTGCTCACTAAAAACGCCCATTCACAGTTTGAACTCTCAAAACTGACTATTAATAGTAGTGGTACTTGCTTCTTTTTGCTGACCCTAGGCCTTTTAACTGGTCTAGAATGCCAAAGTAGCTAAGGCAATGACCAGAGAATACTTGTTTAATTGATTAATACTAGACATCTCCCAGACAATAGCGATAGATGTTCTAAACAATGTGTTCTATGCTTTTCAGAGTTTTTTTAATTGTTGGGTTTCTGATACTATGGGAAATTGGAAAGCTATTTGGCAAATCTCCATTTCTGTGAAAGGAAGAGGCGGTGCTTTCAGAAGCAAACTTAATTTGTCTCTGTTCATCCTTAGCTTTACCATATCAAATGATGTCTTTGAGTTTGAAAACACATTGATTTGCCTACTCGTGTATTCTTTCATGCATCAGCAGTGGTTCTGGCAAGCTTCTTGTCCAGAAGAAAATTTTAAGCACCTACTGAGAGTGAGTGAATGCAAGGCTAGTCCAGCAGAAAAGCAGAATGATTTTTCAGTATTTTTTTTGTTGGGAAAGGTTAAGTAAGGTAAGCAAAACTTAGACTCTCCTAACAAGTTCATGATTAAATCAATGAAGTGTCCGCTTCAGATAGCTTTATTAATGTTTGGTTCAAGTATTGCTTTGTGTACCACTTTATTCTTTTGATTTGAAGATGTAAATGTGTTCAGTGGTCATCTTTAATTTTTAATCTGTTGAATGCAACAGATTTGGATTTGTTTAAAATTATTTCATATAAATGCAACTTCTCTAGTACCTAAAGAATTTCCTGGGATGGTCTGAGTTCTGCTTGACATTCTTTCACAGACCATGTCAGTGTTTTAGGCAATAATTTCATCAAAGCCTATGAAATTTCCAGCTTGCACTCACGGAGATAGAAAAATTCAGGGGAACAGCATTTTTCCTAGGAACTCTTCCAGCAGCTATTATTCAAGTTCAAATTGCCACATCATCAGTTGGAGAACATTAAAGGCAAACTGCAATCAGCACTTCAAGCACATTTGCTCTTAGCGGTTTATGAATAAATTAAACACACAGAAGCAATATGCATATTTATTGCAAGCTGGGTTGACTGTTTAATTGACTGTTGTTGAAAAGGAGTTTTTTGTTTACTTTTCTGAGTGACTTGAATATGGTGTATATAGTTGAGCCATGTAGACTAGCTAGAGGTTGCCAAAAATAAAATATAGTCACTTATTTGGCTGATGCATAATTAAAAAAAAAAAGCACACTCAGTCAGGAGAATGTAGATGACATTTAAAGGAACTAGCTTAACTATGATGAAAACAACAGCTATGTTTTTCTGGCATGTGCACAGATACCTGTAAAGTATCGATTTAAAGTCTTTCTGGCACAGTTTATCCACATATACAGGTATCTACAAATGCACATGTTATTTCTCTAACTTTGGTAGCTGAATGTTAATCAATATTGCAGTTGTAAAGTTCACATAATTCAGTGTTGTTGTTTTTTTTTTAAAAATTGGAATAAGTAGTGTTTTGTTTTCCCAGTTTGGAGTGTTTTCTTAAAAACTGCCAGCCAATCATAGTAGGTTTTATTGCAACTGTGTCAAAATTATTTAATTAGGTGTTCCTAGTTTTTGGATGTTGGACAGTTCCCCAGATTACTTACCGGCTTCTATCTTAACTCTTTAATCCTTACTGGATGTAAGCTTCTCAGAGTATAAGGTGGGTCTTCCAGATTAGATACAATTGCTTTGTTCTTTAACTAGCCTCTGCAATAAATTTCATTTCTCTTTTCATTTTTGTAGATGCTCTGGTCTCTCTAGTCCAAGCCTTTGATGACTATAAGCCACAAGTAGTTGGCAGCAGAAGCCAGAACAACTTATAGTCTTCTCTGTGCATTTGGTCACAGACTACATTATGGCCTTTGGGTGGTGATTAGGTTTAGTGTGTTTAGAGTTTTTTTTTTAATGGCAATTTTACCAAAAAGAAGAGCTGTACCAGTGTTAAGTAATACTGTACTGTAGTATTCTCTCATGACTATAATTGTGAAACCTGTGTGGGCGCAGATAGTAGATGAAGGGATGACTTGGATGGTCATCAGTTTGGTATACACATCTATTGTGTATCCTGTTAAAATTCCACAGACAGGCTTGTAATTTGGTAAGGCATGATAGTTGGGCTTGTTATCAACAAAAGGGAGTGGCCAGCTGTTTTACATCACTGTAGTGGTGTAGGTGAATTAATGGGAAATTCTGGCTTCAAGCTTTGATGTATGAAGTCCATACAGTGGTTTAAAAGATAGATCTTAAGAATTCTAAAGCTGTCAGTTCATTTAATGGGCTTTACACTAAATCATCGGTAAAGAAAATTATTCAAAGAAATTTTCTTTCCAGATGTAAATTTCACATGCTTTGAGAATCTTGGAGGGTGATGGTCCTTCATGTTGTGTATTCCCCCACCCCCCTTGGAAGAAGAAATAACAGGACTCTGGGCCTTAGAACAGTAAACTAAAATGTGGCTGGCCATCAGTGCTCTCAGTGCTTCTGTAGTAGCCAAATAAAATTAAATTGGAAAGCACTACTAGTTTTGAAGTGTTTCTATACTAGCTGCCATAATTTGAAGACTCTTGTTTTAGTCCTTTATATATCTAATATATGAAAAGCAGGGTGGATTTGATTTAAATCACGATTTAAATCACGATTTAAATCACTAGTCATTAAGGCTTGATTTAAATCATAGTTTTCTACATAAAGACTAATTCTTGCTGGTATAACTTTAATATGCAAGTAGATACCTGCCTTACCGATAGGTAAAGGAACTTCATTAAAGTATTCCCAAACTGGGTCTCTTTTACGGCCTGCTGCCATTATAGTTTTTTTTTCCTCCAAGGAAAGAATGTGATAAACCTCAGGTCATACACACAAAAGATCCAAAGACTTGTGCAGTATTGTGCTCAAAAAGTTTCACTTTCATTTTGTACTGCTTGCCCCTCCCTTCTCACACTTAGTTTCTTCTTGTGCAGATCTATTCCACTCCAAACAATCAGAAAAATATTGTTTCTATTCACTGAACTTCTTGAAACTTAGCACTGGAGGGGTTGATTCTGTCTTCATAGGTTTGTAGAACAATAAGATTAAGGTCTTTTTCTCAGCTCTGTTCATGTTATAACATTTTTGCTGTGAAGAAGAGGCATGCGATCTCTGCTGAGCTGACACAAATTCAGTTTTGAGAACTGCAAAACCAAGCATCTGTGATAATATCTTGTAGGCAGAGAAACTGCCCAATAATCTTACAAAAACCTCTGGAAGAGCATGACATTGTGAATGGATTAATGGAATTTATTTACCAAAAAAATTAAACATATACAGCCTTATTCTACATAATTAAAAACTAATCTTTATTTCATGATGGAATAACCTTTGGATGGTAATATATTTTCCTCAAAAAGCATTTTATTTTATAAAATCCGATTTAAATTAAAAAAATCCGATTTTTTTGATTTTTTTAAAAAAAATCATTGGTTTTTATCCCCCCTCATGAAAAGTTCTCAGATACTGCTGTAAAATGGAATAGTTGTGTGAGAAAGGAATTCCCAAGTACAACTTTCATATCAGCCTTGAATTTGCTGCGTAATTTTAGCTAAGCAACAGTTTTCTTCCCATATACTTGTATGCAGTTAGTTCGTTGAAATTAACAGGCTTAGACTGGAGTAACTTTGCAGTCCATCTATAAAAAAGGAAGTGATAGTATCCTATTTTGTGTGTGTTACATGCCATCAAGTCACTTCTGACTTATGGCCACCCTATGAATTACTGACCTCCAGAATGTCCTGTCATTAACAGCCTTGCTCAGGTTTTTTCAAACTGTAGGCCGTAGTTCCTTGCAGGAAGTTTTACAATCCTGCCTTACAGGATTGTTACAAGGAGTTGAATCTATGTGAAGCTCTTTCATATAATATTTAAATCATTTTCAGTAAAGATTGAAGGATTTATTTGAAGGATGTTATTTATAACGGTATGTGACCTATACAGGTTTGGTTTTGACTGATCCTTAAAATAATCCCATTATTTGGCGGGCTCTCACTTGTTTCCATAAAACCTGTGACATTATTTTCAAATCATCTTGTCTATATCTTCATACAAAATCATTACACATACTCTAAAAAGTGAAGTTAGGCATTGGTTCTTGGTATTTACTTCATAGCTTTTCCACATTACTGTGATCTTCTCAATCTTCAGGATATATTTGAATAGTTGGGCAGACAGCTGTGTTGATAGTACCAGTTCGGCCAGCAAACAAATGTTTAAATGGTTGTGACTTGGCAAATAAAGTTAAGTCCAAGTCACTCCATTTCAATTTTATATTTCCTGTCAAATAGCAGCTTCGAAGTGTCAGCTCTGTTTCATATTTCCAATGTGAAATGGCCAAAACTTGGATTTGACATAAGAAATAATTAATAGTCTTAAAGCAACTCCATTGTGTAGCTGGTGATTAAAATAGGACATGGAAGTTTTCTGGAAATATCACAATATAAGCCAACATTACCTAAGTATAATCTTTTGCAAATTTATGCCACAATCCAAAGATTCAGTTTAGGTAGGGCCAAGACCTTGGGTGTAATTTTTGGTATTTCTGACTCTTTCTCCTTCACCTTGCCATCCTCTGTCATGAATAGTTTCTGAAGTTTTCATAGTGGCTTGCTCTTGGCATGGGGGATTGCTGCTCAAAGGGGAAGAAATAAATCAAAAGCAAATTGTATGTTTCCCAAGGATCATGACTTTAAATTACTGTCTGATACCTAAAATGTAATTCTAGTTGAAATTATGGAATGTCATAAGGTGAGGTCAGTATGCTATTTGAAGTAAAATAGCCTCAACAGTCTCATTTAATTCTGTTGATTGTATAAACTGGCCCAAATACAAATGTGTTGTAAAATAACAAACACTTCACTGTAGTTAAAATTTTTTTCCATAGGTGAGTCACTAGCTTTCTATATGACATTACTATTTTAAATTACTTGATTGTGATCACAGATTCACCATCACTCTTATTCCTTATCTGAGCTCTAGAAGGAAATGTTGCTCATCCTTGCAGCTTTATTGGACCCCAGTTTTTGGCAGAATTTTCTCCAATATATATTATAAAAGCATTATAAAAACTGATGGTAGAAGAAATTCACATGCATATGAAAGCAAGAAATAGAACGCATAATCGTTGGTGGGGAGCTGGGATACCAAAAAAGCATCATTCACTACTAAAATCAAGATCAGTTCCCAGCAAGTAAACCTTGTCATGTCTACATCCATGTCATTGTTCTAGGTGTTGGACCATTTCTAATACTGTGCCTTGATTTCAGTTTGTAAATGCTATAATCATCACTTTCGTTTCTCTCTCTCGCAGCCTGAGAACACAGCTGTGTTATCTCTTTTTTTGAAGCTCACTGAAATGACCTTGCACTGTCTGAAATGTTGCCATTTATTTTATTCCTCTTTGTCCTGTCTAGCTGATGTATAAACTCCCGCAGAAGTTCCCAGACTCCTTCTCGCGCAAACTTGTGGTTTGGGAAGGGGGAAATAATTGAGTATTTAGAGCTGTACTTTTCTCAAGTTTCTGTTCCTATCAAGGAAGCGTGTACTGCTTGGATGCTTTCTTGCCTCTGAGTAATTCTATGGACATATATATGAAAAGATTGGATTTCTGAATAAAAACCATTTAACCAAGAGCTTGGTTACCATATCCTGTCATCCATAGCCTGACAGTACTAACCTAAGTGTATGGTGGAAGAAAGGCTGTTACTCGATGCCTAAAAAATGATGTGTGGCTGGTGAACATACCTTATTGTTTCTTTCGTATTAAAGCCATTTCAGTAATCAGTCGTTGAGTAAATTCAGCAATAACCCTAAATATGAATATGAGTTGTACATGGGTGATGGTGTTTTAAATATATATCAGACCCTCAGGACTGAAGTAGTTTGGTAACATAGTATTCCCAGTTGGGGTTTGCATCTGACATGCAAAGAGAAGGGAAGACATTTGGAGGGCCAAAGCCATGGATAGGAAGGGGTGCTTAACCCTCCTCCTACCTACTTTTTATCTTCAATCTTTGCCCTTCCAACTTTATTCCAGGATTGGGATTCCTAGTCAAGTAGAAACAAATTCTGGAGGAAGAGTTGCAGAAGAAAAGTGGTGGGAGCAAAAAGAGTTACATTCTACCTAGTTTGTATATCAGAGGCAAACACAACATAGAAATCCTTTGTTTGCCACTAAACATGTGGTTTCAGTCTTGATTCTCTTTATGCATTTTTTACTTTTTCATTCCGTGAGGTTTTTCTTCCATTGTATTTTTCATATTTTCTGTGTCTCAGCATAAAGTTCCTTGGTATATTGACTTTCATTGTATAATATATAATAATCAAGTGAATCACTTATTCTTTATATTCTGTGTTTACATTTAATGTAAATGAGGGCAATGGCTGACCCTATCTGGATAAATACAATCTGTGAATATAAAGCATATAAAATTCCAATGTTAGGAGAATTTCTAACTTTCTGCCAACTGAACAGAATTCTGCCATATCATGTGAGTTCTATATAAAGTTTGCTACAGCTGTTTTCATGTCAGTTTAACGGAGGCCTTGAAAGGGGGATAAAATCTAGACTTTAAAATGCTGCAAACTCTTTTTTGGAACTGACCACTCAGAAAAGTCTCCCCCCCCTCCCCCAGATTTTCAGTGCTTTTATAAAAAAATTTTAAAATGTGTTTATATACCTGTGCACTATTTTGAACAGCTTTAGATGCCATGCTGAAAGTTATAAATATCATGAGTCCTGAGTTTTGAACTTGTCATTTGAGATCGCTTTGGCTAGTCCAGGCTCATAAGTGCTGCAAAATAAAAACTTTCTTCTGTGAAGAAAGTTGTCATTTTTATATGAAAAACTTTAACAAGTGTTAATTAATTCAGGAAATTGCATTTAATAGTATTAACAGGAAAGCTCATGTGGCCTTCATTTTCCAAAGATGATGAACTAAATTAGAACCAAGAAGGAAAACCAGCAAAAGTAAAAATTCCTTAGTAGAATCCAGAGAATCAGAGCTTTTATAAATTAATTAATTTGCCATACTGCGTATGTGGCCTTTTAATATAGCTAGCAACACTAATGGTATCCTGCTTACTGTGAATTAGATGGGGGGTCAGGCAAGTTCGGGGTGGAAACGCCTAGGAACCTTGCTTCTCCCCTGAAAAGCTTCCCGTAAGGCTTTCAGGGACAGACTCTCTTCTCCTCCCTGGCCAGGATCTGGAGCTCCCTTTTATCCCTTCCTCCCACTCACCAACCCCACTCTGCTGCCCAATTTCCTGCCTTTAAGGCCGGCCCCAACACCTGAGCCAGCTGCTTCCTCTTGCCCTGCCCCTCTCAGGCTTCCCCAATAGGAGGGCCTGTTCTTCCCCTGCCCCACCCCCTTCTCCAGCTGCACCTCCTCAGGCTTCCCACTGTCGAGGGCCAGCTGGGCTGTTGAAGTTGTTCCCTGCCCCATTCTCAAGCACCAGCCCTTGACTCCTCTCTGGGGGCAGGGCAGGGCGCCACCACCATCCTGAGCCATGACAGCCTTGGGTGAGCGTGCGCTAGTGTGTGCACCCCACTTCCAGGTTGCTCAGCCCTGCCTGTGCGAGCTGATTGCTGCGGGGTCTTTGGGCGGTTTGTGGAGGACCTATGGGCTGGGCAGGCCGGCTCCTCCATCTGCTGCGGCCACATCTCCTCCCCTCGGTGTAAGTGGCGGCAGTGCATCTCACCCACTTGTTTGGCAGGCGGGGCCCTGCCTAGTCTGTCGACTTTCTTGGCTCTGTTGATTGAGTAGGTACTGGTGGCCTTGGGGTGGGGGTGGGGGGTGGAAGCGGGCTTCATTCAAGCCTAGCTGGAGGCCTGTCTCTGGACAAACACCCCTCTCCTTTGTGGTAGTATTGGCTAGGTCTCCCTTGTTGAACATCCTTGACATAATGTTGGCGTAGGCATGCTGGTTGCCGGGTCGGTGCCATGTTGAAAAACTGAAAGATTAAAGGGACAGGTACCACCTCAGGACATGTGCATTGTGATCTTTTATGCAGGACATCCAGAGGAGGGGTGTGTGATCTGTCACCAGGGTGAAGGGGTTGTTGGTGAGGTAGTATTGTAAGGCCCCAACCGCTCATTTCACGGCCAGGGCCTCCTTCTCAGCTGTAGCATATTTTCATTCTGCTGGCTGTAACTTGTGGATAATGAACAGTATTGGATGTTTCTGGCCTTCAAAGTCCTGCGAGAGTATGGCACCCAACCTGAGTCTGATGCGTCAGTCTGTACCATGAATGGCTTGGAAAAGTCGGGGTTTCATAGGACCAGTGATTGGGAGAGGGCTGAACGGAGGTCAGGGAAGGCTTGATGTTGGGTCGGGGTCCACCAGAACTGGTTGGGCTAATCCTTACACAAACAGTCTGCCAGAGGGCTGGCCTGACTAGCGATGTGTGCCACAAATTTGCCATAATACCCTAGAAGCTGCCAGAAACATTGGAGCTGGTGCTTTGTCTTGGGCTTTGGGCAACATTCGAGGGTGGCCGCTTTGTCGGGCAGTGGTGGAGGGCTCCTCGTCCTATCATGAATCTGAGATACTTGAGCTCTTGAAATCCTAGGTGGCTCTTTTTCGGATTGACCAGGAGTCCGCCTGCTCATAGGGCCTGCAGTACCCATCGGAGGTGTGTGAGATGGGACTCCCAATCGGGGCTGTAGATGATGATATTGTCTATATAGGTCAGAACACTCCATGAAGACTAAAGGGCATTACTTGGAACTGGAATAACCCTTGTGGGGTGGCGAATGCTGTCTTCCCAATATTCAGGGGCCATGGGCACCTTCCAATAACCTTTCATAAGATCTAGTTCAGAGAGGTTCTGTGCTGTCCTCAGCTGGTAAATAAGGATGTTGGTCCAAGACATAAGGTATGCGTCAAATTTGGCCAGTTTGTTAACTTCCCGGTAGTCGATGCAAAACTGAATGAAGCCATCAGGCTTTGGGGGCAAGATGATCAGGCTTTGTGATGCACTGTTGGATGGCTCAATAACTTCCATCCAGAGCATGTTCACTACCTCCTTATCCATGGCCTCCAGTTGTTTGTGGGGTAATGGCCTCCAGCAGGCTTGAGCCACTGCTCCTACCGGAGTGGGAATGGCATGGGTCCCTAAGGTGGTCTTCTCCAGCTGGTTGGAGAAACTTTTAGGGAAGTCCCATGGGAGGGCTAGCAGCTGGCCTCTCTGTTTTGGGGAAGAGGCCTTCCTCCATCACTGGGTCTTCTCTGAAAGGGCTGTGTGGCATCCATGGGAGCAAACCGTTGGAGGGCTCCATGGGGGTCTTCGGCCTGCTGGCAGGTCAAGGGGTCGTCTTCCTGCCAGGCTTTGATGTCATTCATGTGGAGCCTCTTGTCTTGTTGAGGCATTGCCCTACATCAGACCTGGTAAGTCAAGGTCCCGGGTGATGGTGAAAGGTCCACACCAGGGGGGCCAATTATTCCCTCTTCCAAAGACCTTGTGGGGCACCAACACTCAGTTTCCCTCCTGCAGCATACGCAACCATGTGCTGTGATTGTACCTCTCCATCTGGGCCATCGTAAGGTGCTGTTGCACCAAGGCGTGAAGAGATTCCTGGTGCTCCCTCAACCATTGCATGTACTCCAGGCCCAGTAGGCCAGTGGCATCTTGTCCCGGGGCCCAATAGGCCTCCACTACATCTAAGATCCCCTGCAGTTGCCACCCATAGACCAACTTGAAGGGCTCAAAACCGGTGGAGGCTTGTGGCATCTCCCTCATGGCGAACAAGAGGGCATCAGCAAACAAATTCCATTGGGCAGGATGGTTCTGGGCCAACTTCCGCAGCATGGTCTTTATAATCTGATTAAATTTCTCGACCAGGCAATCTGTCTGAGGGTGGTAGATGGTAGTAAAGATTTGTTGGATGCCCAGAATCGGCAGAGCTGCGGCATGAGGAAGGCTATGAAGGACATCCTGCAGTCAGTCACTATCTCCTTTGGCAAGCCCACTTGGCTGAAGAATCATATGACCTCCCTCACCACCCCTGGTGCCTGCATAGTCCAGAGCGGTACCACCTCCAGATACTGGGAGGAATAGTCTATGATCACCAACAAATAGTGGCAGCCCCTGGCAATCTGGGGCAGTGGCCTGATAAAGTCTGTAGCCTCCGAGTATGAGAGGGCAGGGACCCTTCCCTGCTCTACCTCCCAATGGTGTCCTTGGTAAAGCATGAGCACTCAAACCACCGGGTATTCTTTTGAATGTCCGTGGAAGCAAGCTACTGTTGCTGTGTGGATGACTGGGAGCTCTGTGGGCAGCAGCTGGATCCGTATCATAGATACCGAGCTGCCGCTGTCCAGAAGGGCCAAAAGCCATCGCCCTGCTACTTCCACCATGATTAGTAAGGGGGACGGGCAGGGTACCCGGACCGTCAGGGGCATGGCTTCCCACCCGGTATCACTCCATCAAGGGACTCTCACAGATGAAGTGACCCCACTGCCCACATTTAAAGCAGGGGCCTTGCTTGCTGCTGTCTCTGCCCCTTCCAGCAGGGACATCCCTTGGGAAGGTTGCTGTGGAGCGCAGGTGAAGCAGGCCACTCTGGGGGCCCATGGATCGCCCTCGCAGTGGTCCCTCTGGGCCAGGTGCCTGGCATATTCCTGGGCAGGCCTGCACAGTCCTGGAGGTCTTGACATCAGTTCTCCCACCGTAACCTGGGTTGCATGCTCCGGGAGCAGTGTCTCTCCCCAGTTCTTGCAATTCAGCTATGGTGAAGTTCTCAAGGAGGGATGGCAGCTTTGAGGAGGCAAACATGTTATATCCATTTTATCACTTCTACTCAATGAAGTAGGTTTGACTGGTAAGTTGCCTCACCCAAGGTTATCTAGTACTAGCTTCATAAATGAGCATTGTCACTGTTGCAGTCATGGAAATTGTCAGAAGTATGATCACATACCACTGGCACTGTGCAGATGTACATATAGCATCTTAGTATGTATGCTAACCAAAAGAAGAAACTTAAAATTTACTGAAGCTGTAAACAGAAGTATTTTGCCTCAAATTGAGTAATTTTTCAAAAAATGTTTGCACTTGAGGATTGCTGAACTGGGGTAAAATATCCGTAATCATGATGATTGAAGTCTCGCTTTTTTCAAGCTGATAAATACTGTGTAATGTCTAGAGACAGATTACTTCAGCAGCACTATCAGGTGAAAAAATTGACACTTGAACAGCTAGCAAATGAATGACCTGCCCCTGTCCTTCTCTTGATTCCACTCCATGTGAAAAATTATCTTTTATTCAATGCTACTTTGAACATTGAAATCTTTCTCTGAAGTCTTCTGTAAAGTTGAGTCTAGTAACAGACTACTAGCAACCTCAAAGACCTACACTGAAAGCATCATTTTGGCAAGGAGTGTCTGCCAGTTACAGTCTTCGGAATACTGAAGAAAGGGAAAGAGACATATCTTACCACTTCCAAAAGCTTCAGAACTCTCCATAAGACTGTAACACCACTTCATAAACTGCCAAACTTTAAAAAACAAAATTGTTTATGATTTCCAATATCAGCTTAATATCAAGTTGCAAGATGTATGTCTTTAGGAATCTCTTCTGCTAGCTATGATCAGTACAGTATGAGATCCTGTACCTAGAAGAGTAGCTGTTTATTTGCTTTAAAACAGCAGCTTGCTCACACATGCTTTACTGGCTGTTAATGCCATCCTAAGCAGAGTTACACTCTTCTAAGCTCATTGGCTTCAGTCGGATTTAAGGGTATAATCTTTTTAGAATTGCTCTGTATGTCTTGCAGTCAGTGATAACCAAATGTTTTATTCACATTCTCCAGGAGCCCGTGTTGAAATAACCTCCTTGGAAGGTAGAGCAGTTTGAGTGGTGATGGCAGTGGCTATCATTTATTTGGGAATTAGCTGATCATGGTGAGAAGTTGTTGTGGAAGACTTTAGAGTAACAATTTGAGTTGGGTTCAAATACTGAAACCCTTGTGGAAAGACTTCCATTATTCAGGATAGGCTGTTTAAATAGGACCTTTATTTCCATTGTTCTTCATAGCAGTTTACATTTTCATGGGCTGTCCCTGACTGTTTGTCATTTTTCATGGGAAGTTGATCACTTTCCAAGAAGTGGTGGTGATCGCTTATTTGTACTTGCTGTAGGGATATCCTGTGCCAGCAAAATTGTTTGCCGAACTGGAGATGGTGAAGATGGCAAAATATCAAATGCTGACAGTTGACATTTGGGCACAGGCAAGCCGTGCTTAGGTAAAATCATTGCCAGTGGGGTGGGGGAGGTTTAATGCATGTGTAGTCCAGACAACAATGCAGTTTATATCCTGGGCATCGAAGAGTGTACTTGTTAAGCTTGGCTGGGATCCATCCTGCTGTGTAAGGCAGTGATGAGTGCTTTGTGTATCTTCCATCTAGGTTTCGCAAAGTCATGAGCTATCAGCCAGGATTAAAATACGCCTCTGTGCACACAAGTCCCAGTTAGGGATTTTATCCTGATCTTCAGATCTAAATAGACAGTGACAAGCCCGACAACAACTTTCTTTCAAACAAATACACAGAGAATGGGCAAAGGATTAAGTAACCACAGGTAGAAAGCTATGATGTCTAAGCTGAGAATTGGAAATGAGAACCATATTTGACAGTAATGGTGATTATCACCTGACCAACCTGCCCTTTCAGCACTCCCTTCCGTGTTAAACATACGGCTTACATATCCATAGTTCATCTTCGTTCTTCTGTGCCTCCACACATGGGGACTGCGCAGGCGCAGGCCAGCCGCCGGAGAATTTTCTAGAGCTTCCAAGGCTCCGAAGGGGCCGTTTGTCGCGCGCCTCAGCGACCGTCTTCCCGCCCAAACGGTCACGTGATCCTACAGCGATCAACGGCCCCTTCCCTCAGTTCTCTTCTTGCCGCCGCTTGGAGAGAACGTGAGCTTCGTTGCTCTGTGCTTTTTTGTGCTTCGTGCTTTATTCTGACTGATTGCTTGGCTTTTGACTTCGGACTTCGTGACCTCGACTATTCTTCGGATCTCGTTTTGGACTTTGTTGTGGACTCGGTAATTTGACTCGGACTGTTTTTGACCTTCCTTTCGCGTGCCCCTGAAGATGGCCTCAAAGGCTCTCTTCAAGCATTGCCTCCAATGCCACACGAAAATGGCCAAGACCGATGGCCATGAACTGTGCCTGTTCTGTTTGGGGGAGACCCATAATGTGACGGCCTGTAAAATTTGCCAGGGTTTCACCAGCAAGGCCCGGCAGGAGCGCAAGGCCCGACTGAACTCCTCCCTGTGGCAGAAGGTCATGTCCGGAGGCGCTCCGTTGCCCTCCTCCAAGGCCGGCCCAAGCCCCTCTGCCGAACGGCATTCCAGAGCTGGCTCAGTGGCCTCCGCGAGGTCGGGGTCGAAACCGCGTCCCCCGAGTACCTCGG
The DNA here is from genome assembly GCF_028583425.1 of Eublepharis macularius. Taxonomy (NCBI): domain Eukaryota; kingdom Metazoa; phylum Chordata; class Lepidosauria; order Squamata; family Eublepharidae; genus Eublepharis; species Eublepharis macularius. Next base: position 75,887,623 of record NC_072797.1, read on the forward strand.
CGTCGAGAGCGGCCTCTCCAGCGCAGGGACCGGTGCGGCCGCCCCGTAGCGCGTCATCTACCAGGTCGGATCCGAGACCTACGTCGGAACCGAGGATCCTGGTACCGAGTCCCCGGTCGGAACCGACGTCCGGATCGGTTCCGATGAAGCCTAAGAGGTCGAAGCCGAGGTCCCCTTCGAAGGTGAGGAGCGCGTCGGTTCCGAGGTCTTCTTCGGAACCAGCGAAGAAGAAGAAGAAGACCAAGCATCATCGGTCGCCGCGTCCCGCTCCTCAGGAGGAGGTCATCGTGCTTCCTCACACGCCTTCCCCTCACCTGGGCTCCCCGGAGCCAGAAGACATCACCGTTCCTGTGCCGGACCGATGGCCTTCGAGACGGTGCCCGCGGAATTCTCGTCGGGGCCGGAGCCGAGCCCGCACCGTTGGAGCCGACCATCGCTTCCCCTTCGGTCGCCGAGGCTGGAACCGAGCCCGTCTCCTCGTCGGAGCCGTCCGTCGCCTGCCCGTCCGTCTCCACCTCCGGTCGGTCGTGAGCGGCATGGTTCCGGGGACAGTGTCCGATCAGTCCGGTCCACTGCGTCCCGGCATCGGCAGGCTTCCTACCTCCCCTCGCCATACCGTTGCCAATGGGAGGGGGCACCTGCGGGCTTCTCCGTGTCGGAACCGAGGCCTTCGACATCGAGGTCGGCGTGGGCTCCCCCTCCGCTCCAGGTTCCGGAATCCCAGCTCGGTTCCGATGAGGAGGATGGGGAGAGCTTTGGCGGCTACCAGTCGGAGTCCTGGTCCGAACCATCGCCGGCTGAGGAGCTAGTGCCATCTGCGGACTCGCCATTCGAGGACCTCCGCATCTACGCCGACCAGATGGCAAGGATGGCCAAGGCTCTCGAGATGGACATCTCTTCGGCAGTCCCCCAGACCAAGGACAAGCTCCTCAAACGCATTTACGGGGACAACCCGGCGTACGTTGGCTTCCCCATGCTCGAGGGTATTGAGGAAATCGTGGAGAAGGTATGGCAGGTGCCCTGTGATCAGCCTCCAACATCCAAGAGGATTGAGCAGCTCTACAAAATCAAGCAGGGTACCTGGCCGGCGCTGGTGAAACACCCTCCACCTTCCTCCTTGGTCACAGAGGAGTTCAACCCCAGGCGATCGGGTCACTCCTCGGTGCCTGCCGATAAGGAGGGCAAGAAGCTGGATGCCATGGGCAGGCGCCAGTACATTGTTTCTTCCCTGGGTCTGAGGATTGCCAACTATCAGACCATCATGGCAGGGTACCAGCTGTACCTCTGGGAGAAGTTGGCATCCTATACACGAGACCTCCCTCCTGAGCAGAAGGCTGTGGTGTCCCTGCTGCAGACAGAGGCTGTGAGGCTGTCTAAACAGCAAATGAACGCTGGGAGCCACGCTGCTGACACTGCGGCTAGGGGGATGGCGTCGGCGGTGGTCCTCAGGCGCCACTCCTGGTTGCGGTCTACGGCCCTGTCCCAAGAGGTACGTTCCAGGGTGGAGAGCATGCCATTTGAGGGGGACTCGCTGTTCTCCAAATCGACCGACGAGACCCTGAAGAAAAAGAAGGAGGACCGGCAGACGGCGCGGTCTTTGGGTCTGGCTCCAGCGGACAAGCCCTCCTCCAGGTCACGGTACGCTCCCAGGTCTGGCCCTTACCACTACCAGGGCAGATACCAACAGCAGCGGCCGGGCTACCATCAGTATCCTGCCTACCAGCAGCGGCCTTACCCTCCCGCACAACAGCAGAGGAGGCGTCGGCCCTTCAAGCCTCGTCAGGCACAGCAACCGGCCCAGCAGAAAGACCAGCAGGGCGCCGGGAGGCAGTACTGACGGGTCGCGCCAGCCGTATCCCCGAACTTTTCGGACAGACTTAGTCCACTCCTCTCTGAGTGGGAGTCAATAACATCTGACTCATGGGTCTTAACTATTGTTGAACTGGGATACGGGCTGGAGTTCGTTGAGCTGCCTAGATGCAGTTCACCCCTGACAGCTGTCAATAACACTATGGCCGAGCTGGATGCGGAGATCGTGTCGCTCTTGGCCAAGGGTGCTGTGGAAGAATTGCCCTATGAGGACTCTGTAAAGGGTTTCTTCTCTAGGTTCTTCCTGGTCCCTAAGAAGGATGGGGGTTTACGTCCCATTTTAGATCTGAGGGGCCTTAATGCCTTCCTCAAGGTGACCAAGTTCAAAATGGTTACATTGGCGGCGGTGATCGCCTTACTGAAGCAAGGGGATTGGTTTGCGGTTCTTGACTTAAAAGACGCATACTTTCACGTGGGCATACGGAAGGAGCACAGGAAGTACCTGAGTTTTGTTTACCGGCATAGGTGCTCCCCTTTGGCCTGTCCACTGCCCCACGAGTGTTCACTAAATGTGTGGCCCCTGTGGTTTCCTTCCTACGGGAAGAAGGCTGTACCATCTTTCCGTACCTCGATGACTGGCTCATCGTGGCTGAATCGGAGTCTAGGCTGGTGCAGGACATTGGCTTGGTACTTAGCACTTGCCAACGCCTGGGGCTCCTGGTGAACTTGGAGAAATCCAAGCTGGTGCCCAGCTGCAAGGTGTCCTACATTGGTGCGCTTTTAGACTCTGTGGAGGGTAAGGCCCTGCTCCCCTTGGAGAGGGCTCGGTCCCTAAGGGGTCTAGTGTCCATGTTTAAAAGGAACCGGTTCCAGTCTGTGCGCACTATCCAGTGCTTACTAGGGCATATGGCAGCGGCCACCTCTGTGGTGCCTTTCGCTAGGCTGCGTATGCGCCCTCTCCAGAACTGGTTTGTGCGGAGGTATGATGCTCTACTGCACCCTCCATCCCTCAAATTCTCTATCCCGAGGGTCATCCTCTCCTCCTTGGACTGGTGGCTGTCTGATGACAACTTGTTTAGAGGGACCCCTTTCGGGTATCAACACCATGACATCACGGTTACCACTGATGCCTCTCTGTTGGGATGGGGGGCTTACTGTGGTGATGTGTCAGTGCAAGATGTCTGGTCTGACAGGGAAAAGACCCTCCATATCAATGTGCTTGAACTAAGGGCCATTCGTTTCGCACTTGTGTCTCTTACAGCACTGCTGAGAAATCGTCATGTCTTGGTGCAGACGGACAACACGACTGCCATGTACTACGTGAATCAGCAGGGGGGCACAGTGTCCATGGCCCTGTGCCGGGAAGCCACACTCACTTGGCAGTGGGCTATCAAGAACGGCGTGTCGCTCCGTGCTATACACGTGGCTGGGACAGACAATGCCCGGGCAGATGCCCTCAGCAGGGCCCCGTTACTAGACCACGAGTGGGAACTGAACGGAGAGTGCGTTGGGCCGATCTTCCGGATGTGGGGTCATCCAGTGATAGACGTGTTCGCCACTGCGGCGACCACCAAGGCCCACACGTTCTGTTCAAGGGCAGGGAGCGACCCCCTCTCTATTGGGGATGCCTTCCAGTTTACGTGGACGCAGGGCTTGCACTACATGTTTCCTCCGTTCCCCTTGATTCCCAGGGTCCTGTGCAAGATAGAGGAGGACGGGACGGACTGCATCCTGGTGGCCCCCTTCTGGCCACGGCAGGTTTGGTTCCCGAAGCTCCTGCGGATGTCCCAACGGACATATGTCAGTCTGCCCCCTCGGCAAGACCTTCTCCTAAGCGGGAGCCTAGTCCACCACGATCCCAGGAAGCTGCACCTAACGGCTTGGCGGATCGTTCCTCCCCGATAGGCTTTACTGACGAGGTACAGAGGGTCCTCCTGAATGCTCGTCGGCCATCCACTAGGCGCGCTTATGCGGCCAAGTGGCGCAGGTTTGAGCTCTGGGCACTTGCCAGAGGAGTGGTGCCTGACAACAGTCCCTTGGGGGTTGTGTTCGAGTATTTGTGCCACTTGCGTGGCCTGGGCTTGAAGGCTTCCTCCCTCAAGGTCCACCTGGCAGCGATATCAGCTGCTCACACCCGAGTTGAGGGGGCTACGGTGTTTTCTCACCCGCAATCCCGCCAGTTCCTTAAGGGCATGTACAATCTTTACCCACCTGTGTCGGCGCCAGTGCCTCAGTGGTCACTATCCTTGGTGCTCTCACGTCTCATGTTGCCTCCATTTGAACCTATGGCTACATGCCCCTTGGATGTGCTATCCTACAAGGTAGCATTCTTGGTGGCCGTCACATCGGCCAGAAGGGTCAGTGAGCTGTCAGCACTGCGGTCTGACCCTCCCTTTCTTGTGTTTCATCCCAACAAGGTGGTCCTGCGTCCCTGCCTCAGGTTCCTGCCCAAGGTGGTGTCCGCCTTCCACCTCTCGCAGGATATCTCACTGCCTGCATTCTTTCCTCAACCTTCCTCTAAGGGGGAAAAGGCCCTCCATTCCCTAGACTTGAAGAGGGCCCTAGCCTATTACCTTGATAGGACAAAGGGATTCCGCACCTGTCCTCACCTGTTTGTATGTTTTGGGGCCAAGGACAAGGGTAACAGGGCTTCCTCGCAGACCCTGTCTAGGTGGATTGTGACGGCCATTAGCAAGGCCTATTCCCTGGCAGGGGTGGCTTGCCCGCTCCATGTCAGAGCCCACTCCACGCGGTCCCAAGCATCCTCTTCGGCACTCCTCAGGGGGGTGCCCCTGGTTAACATTTGTAAAGCAGCCACATGGTCCTCTGCAGACACCTTTGTCAGGCATTACGCCGTTGATGTCAATGCGGAGCAGGATGTATCTGTGGCCAAGGCTGTCTTACACTCCCTTTTTTCCTGAGGGAGTTTTGGAATGACTTTCTTGGCGTACCTGCTGGGTACCCTTGAGTGACAGTGTGTATATATGTACCTGGGGGTGTGTATATATGTAAATATTGAATATTTATGTGTCCTTACACAGTTTTTTACATAGATGTATATATGCATATCTATTTATTGTTGTTCTTGTTTGTTCAATAAAATTGTGTTGGACTTCACCCCCGCCTTCCTTATTGTGTGAAGCTTGGTACACTCCCATGTGTGGAGGCACAGAAGAACGAAGATGAAAACAGGGTTAACATACCTGTAACTTATGTTCATCGAGTTCATCGAGTTCATCGAGTTCATCGAGTTCTCCCTCCTACCCCGCTGTGAACTCCAATGCACAATACTGTGATGGCTGTAACGGATATTGGTGTTTTTAAGGTGTTATGGCTGAAGTGTGTTGGTCAAGCGGCGGCAAAGGAGAACTGAGGGAAGGGGCCGTTGGTCGCTGTAGGATCACGTGACCGTTTGGGCGGGAAGACGGTCGCTGAGGCGCGCGACAAACCGCCCCTTCGGAGCCTTGGAAGCTCTAGAAAATTCTCCGGCAGCTGGCCTGCGCCTGCGCAGTCCCCATGTGTGTCAGCACAGAAGAACTCGATGAACATAAGTTACAGGTATGTTAACCCTGTTTTTAAGTGGTTGCTACATTTCTTTTTGTATATCCAATGTCTGAACAACCTAGCTTTGTTTTTTAGTCTCCAGGTTACTGTGGTATATCTCCGGGGTGGGGTGGGGGGCAGATTGTAAAAGGTATGAGAAGTACTCTTTTTGGTTTTGTTTTTAAAATTATTTGTCAGTCTGTGGTTCAGCCTTCTTTTGAATTCATAGTGACATGCCAGTTGCACAACTTCCTCCCCTGTCAACTTGGCCTGGTTTTTTGTTTACCCATTCTTTTAATTATATATACATTATGGGTCATCACTTCCTCTAATATAATTGTTTTGTTGTTAGATTATTTTTTTTTTAAACCCTGGTACTATTCTCTGTGTTTATATTGTTAGATTATTATTGTTAGCTGCACTGATTTGTTTTGGCACCAAAGTCAGGGCAGACATTTGCTAAATAAACTGTAGCCTTGGATAAGTAATATAGTGGTCTGAACAGAAGCTCCCCAAGCTTGCTCGCTCTCTTGGAAGAAGGACCCCTCTAATCTCTGGTTGTAGGGCCTTTTATAGTGGTTCATATAACGTGTAAGGCATCACACTCAAGATATTTTGAGATTTCACATCTCTAGCTGTCTTAAAGGAAAACACATATATCAAACAGGAATTAAACTAAAGTGGTTGTCACTATAAACTGTTTTATAATTGTTTGAAAATCCTAAGAATATATAAAAACTCTTCTAGGCCTGGACAAGATTATAAGAATTTTGTTTAAATCAGTTTCTTTTCAGAGGAAAATAAGTTGTAAGCAAACTTCAACAGCTGTAGCATTTGAAATTGAAATTAGGACATACATCATTTGGGCCTGTTTTCCTTCTAATATATCTAATATATGAAAAGCAGGGTGGATTTGATTTAAATCAAACTGATTTAAATCACGATTTAAATCACGATTTAAATCATTAGTCATTAAGGCTTGATTTAAATCATAGTTTTCTACATAAAGACTAATTCTTGCTGGTATAACTTTAATATGCAAGTAGATGCCTGCCTTACCGATAGGTAAAGGAACTTCATTAAAGTATTCCCAAACTGGGTCTCTTTTACGGCCTGCTGCCATTATAGGTTTTTTCCTCCAAGGAAAGAATGTGATAGACCTCAGGTCATACACACAAAAGATCCAAAGACTTGTGCAGTATTGTGCTCAAAAAGTTTCACTTTCATTTTGTACTGCTTGCCCCTCCCTCCTCACACTTAGTTTCTTCTTGTGCAGATCTATTCCACTCCAAACAATCAGAAAAATATTGTTTCTATTCACTGAACTTCTTGAAACTTAGCACTGGAGGGGTTGATTCTGTCTTCATAGGTTTGTAGAACAATAGGATCAAGGTCTTTTTCTCAGCTCTGTTCATGTTATAACATTTTTGCTGTGAAGAAGAGGCATGCGATCTCTGCTGAGCTGACACAAATTCAGTTTTGAGAACTGCAAAACCAAGCATCTGTGATAATATCTTGTAGGCAGAGAAACTGCCCAATAATCTTACAAAAACCTCTGGAAGAGCATGACATTGTGAATGGATTAATGGAATTTATTTACCAAAAAAATTAAACATATACAGCCTTATTCTACATAATTAAAAACTAATCTTTATTTCATGATGGAATAACCTTTGGATGGTAATATATTTTCCTCAAAAAGCATTTTATTTTAAAAAATCTAATTTAAGTCCAAAAAATCCGATTTAAATAAAAAAAATCCGATTTTTTTGATTTTTTTAAAAAAAAATCATTGATTTTTATCCACCCTGCCAGTTTGACACCATTTCACACTGCCGCTGAGTGTATGGTAGATCTTGCTTGTGTCATCTTTCTACTGCAGCAACTACTAATTGTGTATAGTTATTATCATTTGCAAAATTAAGCTTTGTGAATTATATTGCAAGTGCTTGAAGTGACACTGGCATTTAGATGGTTTGAGACTGTGACCGTGTGCCACTAATGGGCAAGGAGCTGGCATATGTAGGATTTTGAAGTGCTGTCATGTGTGTTAGAACTCAGTGTTATCAATTTCAGTGGGCTGGCATCCACTGTCTTAATGGATTAGCTCCAAGCGTGCATTCTTACGATCATTGTCAAATTTATTTAAGCTGATTTATAGATGAGGCCATCCAAGTGATTTAATACTATCATATTGTTATATGATAAAAAACAGTATTTTCTTGCCTTTTTATTGCTTGGTTGTTCAAGAGCATCTGCTTCTTAAAGAATAGCACAGTTTTGTTTAACTTTTCTGTTTTTATTTTTTAACCCTGATGGTGTTGTACCTTTTATAGGATTCCCTCCCCTTTTTGGGTTTGACATTCCTAATGGCCTTCTTAAATTCTTGGCTTTGTGTTAGCTTAGATTGGATCCCTTCTCTCTGTTCAAACTTAAAGCAAGCCCCCAAAGTATCCAAGCATAACATTTTATTATAATGTAATCTTTCTCTCCATACTTGCCACCCCTTACAAGGGCTTTGCAATGTATAATCTTTGGCCATGACCCACTGAGTACTGAACACACCCTCATAGTACTCCCATACTCCCCTTTGCAAGCACTAAACTTCTCAGCTTTGTTAACATGAAGGATATGCTGCAGTAAAAAAGTCTCCCCCCCATCCCCCATCTCCACCGTAGTTGTCATAAATGTAAGTTATTACATGCCATTGGCTGTGTGTGTGTGTGTGTGTGAGACTACTAGTAAGTATATATGACTATATTGACCAAATAAGATAGATCCATAGGTCATTTCTAAGTGCCAGATTTGTTTCGGCTCTATTGGAAAACATAATTGCTGTTAAGTAACTGCATGACAACTGCAGAAAATGAAGCTTGAAAAGCAGGTTGCAGCAAAGAATTATTGCCACATGTCATATTGTCTGAAAGGATTTGTACTTATTCGTAACTCTTGTGCATTTCTCTCAGAAGACATAGTGTATACTTTCACAACAGAGTCTTCCATGTTCAGAATGAGAATCCCAGTTTTCTGTTTCTCCTGCAGCTCAATTTAGACCTTTATCTTGCATGATTTTGCCCCTTTCCCTGTACACTTCCTTGGCTTGCCAACTCAGCAATCACATTTGTATTTTTTCTGTTCCAAATATATATTTACCAAATCTCTGCTAAATATAATTTGCCTATATCTAGCTGTATTAATGTCAACAATTTCAATTATTAAGAATTTAAAATTAAAAGTGGCATTTAAACACTGGTAGCTCTTCCAAAGAAGCCACACCAGTGTGCCCTGTCTATGTGTACACTTGAATGTCTAGTTCCCCTTGGATTAATAAATAGTTTGTATTATTTCTGCCACAGTTGGGAGCAGCAGCTCCATCATCACAGGTGCTGCCAGCAACCAGACAAGGGATGCCCCTCTGGTGGGAAATTGTTCCTCATCCACATCTGGCTGTTCCTGTAGCAGCTTGGGATTCTGATCCTGTGAGGTATGGCGGGTTGTGTACCCGCCATTGCGCAGGATTTACAAGAGCAAGCACCCAGTCACCCTGATTGAGAGGGTAGAATGGCCAGAGGAGTCTGAACAGAGCCCTGACATGGGTTGCAGGAAGACACCCCCTGAAACAGCTCTATTGAATGTGGCTCCCTGTGTGACTGCCTCTGTGGCTGGCATGAGCCACACCAGTTCATGGGCAAGGGCTGCACTCTCCCCGAGTGAGCCTCAGCTGCGGGAAGCCATTGTCTATGGGGGGACAGGTGAGGGGAGACTGCCTTCCCGATCCTTCTTACCTGTTGGTGCATCTTCACCCCTCCCCGAGCCAGGACTGTAAATCTGCAAGGGAATTCGGTTGGTAGTTGTTAGACACTCTGCACTTAACTTTTCCTCCCATATGTGAGTGTGAGGCAAAGCCCAAATTTTGCAAAGTTCTCCCTGCACACTCTTGTCTCACCACCACAAGTGTTGTCTCTTGTCTGATGTTCTAAGTTCCCACAGCGGGGGGCTCTGAGGCAGAGCCTCTAGCCACCTCCCTACTTAACTTGAGTCATGGCCAGCCTGGCCAGCAGTTATGTGGGGTGCTCCTATATAAGGGTAGCTGATTGGGCATGAGGAGCGGGGTTCGGTTGCAGTGGGGGCGTGAGCGGATTGGGCGCTGCAGATTGGCCCTCCATGCTCTGCCAGGCTACCGGAGGGGGGACGGGGGACATATGGGGAGATGCCTTTTCCCGTACAATAGGTGCCTATGGGCTCCACCATCATTTTTTGTGGCATAACTTTCCAGTGCTGCGGGGGGTGTTTCCAGGCCAGAAAGGGCTTATGGAGCTGGCTAACTCATGCATCGCCATGCTGGCACAGAGACTTACATTGCACTTATGCCTTATGACTGTGCCCAGCTTCAGCGGCTGGGCACCAGTGGAGGGCTGGGATGGAAAGGCACCTCAGCTAGGAGCCATCATGGGGGGTGGGGGTAAGTCCAGGATACACCAGCACAACTTGTAGTCAGTTCCCTGAGGACTTTCAGCCTCCCATTCTGGATTGAGCTGCCCATATACCATAATTTCAGTGTTGTTCTATTAATATCTATTTTTCATTCTAAACTTGTTTTATCTAAGGGGGATTCTGATCTTTTATAAATTTCTGTTAATCTAGCAATTCCAGCTTCCATACTGTTAATTTGTTTCCTTCTTTGTTTTTTTAATCTCGATACATTCTGAATTCATGATCCCCTCACCACCACTTTCATTGCTTCCCAATGAAGAGTGTGTGAGATAGAGACGTCTGAATTTTTTTGAAAATATCTTTCCATTGTTATTTTAAGATTCTGCTTACTACTGTCCTCTGTCAATAAAATTGGATTAAATCGCCACTTGGACTTTGAGCTAATTTATTTCATTTCAATAACTGCTGTGACAGGGGCATGATCTGGAATTTTTATCATTTCAATTGACATTTTATTAATCCAATGTAAACCTCCTTAAATACAAGAATCTCATCCAATCCAATTTTGGTTCTGGCTGTTGGGGTCCGGCGGAGACTGAAAACAGAACTGCTTTTCTAGTAATCAGAGGTTATCATTTTTCTAAAGAATTCAAGAATGTGGCATTGGGTTTATAGTGCAATCCTAAATTAATTTCTAAATTCATTTAAGTCAATTGATTTTGAAGGGAATAACTCTGAGTAGGACTACACTGGCAATTTGGTAGATGATTTAATATGCATAGAGAAGTTGTCGCAAATGTTACTGTCTTTTGAACTAAACATTGCTCCTCCAAATAGTCCTCAACTGAATTGAGAATCCAGATGCAGTGTGGGAGGTAATCTGAGGCATTAAAGAAAGCTTTTTTACTCATAAGAGAGGCGTACCGTAGGAAGGTGGTCTCATAGAGTTGCTTTACTAAAGAGATAGTACATAGTGGTGGCGTCTGTGATCCCTGTCTGTTGCCTTATGTCTTATCTGTTGCTTCAAGTATGTGCCACTATGTATTATCTGTTGATTTAAGTATGATCCTACTGGATTCTATGTTGTTTAAAATCAGTAAGAATTGCTTATGATTTGTTTCAGCATTTCTTCAACTCTGTGTTGGATTTTTGCGGCTGTTATGTCTTTGTAAATTTTCATTTATATACCCTATGGTAATTTATTGAAAATGTCTTTGATATTGACATTGAAATGTCTTTGATATTGACTTTGATAATCTCACACTATGTAATCTACCTTGAGTCTTGATGAGAAAGTCAGACTATAAATGACATAAATAAAATAAAGTGACATGCTCCAAAACCATCTTTGTAAGCAAGTCCGTAAAAGTAGCTATTTCCTCTGTTCACTTATCCCTTTGTGACATGTGAATTATTGAATGAAATAACCCAGTTCTCTTCAGTTTATAAAGCATTGCCTGTGACTAGATAAGAAATCGTTCTGTTCCTGAGTAGTCCCCTGCCTCATCCATTGGAAATCCACTGCCAATTCTGCTGTGTTAAGTGGACTAGTGCCGTTATAAAAGATAGCTTAAAATGTTACTGTGTGCCTACTGGAAAGAGTATACTTTCCTTATCCCTGCTCTCGTGGACTAGCAATTAGTTGACTTTTGGTTCCTAAAAATATCCTACTGCATTACATAGAAAAAATAAATATTGGATAGGAAGTTAAATATATATATGTTTGAATATATAATGATCTGTTGTGATTCCTTAAATTGCAGGCTTTGTGATGCCTGTGTTCCTTTTTTACTACAGCTTGTGAGCTTTTTATTCACATCAACTAAAGAGTCCCTGGAATAAAGCTGATTCATATTTTTTCTACAGTTTAATGTGGCATTACCATCCTCTTTTACCCACTCAATGTCTTTAATTGTAAAATGAGCAGTAGAAGTTTCTAAGTGCCGCTACTACTGCCATGAAGATTCCGACAGTTCAGTTTTACTGGCAAACTGTGGCTAGTCATTATGTAAAGCAACAGGTAAGATTTTTGGGTTCTCATGCTTCATCACCTTCCCCCCTTGTCATCAGTGATAGAATTCTTAGTGTTTCTTATCTCGGCTCATAATATGATGATCCATGTGCTTGTGATGTTTGTGTGGAAAACCATAGTTTGTTGTTATACCTGAGCTATCAATTGCAGCTAACTTTGTTCCCTACAAACCAGGATTCCAAACATGACTTTAAATCTGGTGTGTCCAGAAGAACTTACATGAGAGGGGAAATTGCGTCCCTCCTGCTTTCCTCACTGCCATCACCACTTAATGTTGTGTTTTAGGAAATCTGCAGAAGGATTTAGCTCCCTCTCATAAGTATTGAATAAACCACCTGGTTAAAATGTTCAGCAGAGGGCATTAAAGCTAAAACAGGGTTAACATACCTTTAACTTATGTTCATCGAGTTCTTCTGTGCTGACACACATGGGGACTGCGCAGGCGCAGGCCAGCCGCCGGAGAATTTTCTAGAGCTTCCATGGCTCCGAAGGGGCCGTTTGTCGCGCGCCTCAGCGACCGTCTTCCCGCCCAAACGGTCACGTGATCCTCCAGCAACCAACGGCCCCTTCCCTCAGTTCTCCTTTGCCGCCGCTTGACCAACACACTTAGCCGTAACACCTTAAAACACATCAGATTCAGTTACAGCCACCACATCATTGTGCATTGGAATTCACAGCGGGGTAGGAGGGAGGGTTGTGTGTCAGCACAGAAGAACTCGATGAACATAAGTTACAGGTATGTTAACCCTGTTTTCATCTTCGTTCTTCTGTGCCTCCACACATGGGAGTGTACCAAGCTTCACACAATAAGGAAGGCGGGGGTGAAGTCCAACACAATTTTATTGAACAAACAAGAACAACAACAAATAGATATGCATATATACATCTATGTAAACTGTACAGTGATTCATCAGTACTCAATATTTACACATATATACACCCAAATATACATATATACACTCTTTCACTCAAGGGTACCCAGCAGGTACGCCAAGAAAGTCTGCCCAAGACTCCCTCAGGAAAAAAGGGAGTGTAGGACAGCCCTAGCCACAGATACATCCTGCTCCGCATTGACATCAATGGCGTAATGCCTGACAAAGGTGTCTGCAGAGGACCATGTGGCTGCTTTACAAATGTTAACCAGGGGCACCCCCCTGAGGAGTGCCGAAGAGGATGCTTGGGACCGCGTGGAGTGGGCTCTGACATGAAGCGGGCAAGCCACCTTTGCCAGGGAATAGGCCTTGCTAATGGCCGTCACAATCCACCTAGACAGGGTCTGTGAGGAAGCCCTGTTACCCCTGTCCTTGGCCCCAAAACATACAAACAGGTGAGGACCGGAGCGGAACCCTTTCGTCCTATCCAGGTAATAGGCAATGGCCCTCTTCAAGTCTAGGGAATGGAGGGCCTTCTCCCCTCTAGAGGAAGGTTGAGGAAAGAATGCAGGCAGTGAGATATCCTGCGAGAGGTGGAAGACGGACACCACCTTGGGCAGAAACGCGAGGCAGGGACGCAGGACCACCTTGTTGGGATGAAACACAAGAAAGGGAGGGTCAGACCGCAGTGCAGACAGCTCACTGACCCTTCTGGCCGATGTCACAGCCACCAAGAATGCCACCTTATAGGATAGCATATCCAAGGGGCAGGTAGCCATAGGTTCAAATGGAGGCAACATGAGACGTGAGAGTACCAAGGACAGTGACCACTGAGGCACTGGCGCCGACACAGGTGGGTAAAGATTGTACATGCCCTTAAGGAACTGGCGGGACTGTGGGTGAGAAAACACCGTAGCACCCTCAACTTGGGTGTGAGCAGCTGATATCGCTGCCAGGTGGACCTTGAGGGAGGAAACCTTCAAGCCCAGGCCACGCAAGTGGCACAAATACTCGAATACAACCCCCAAGGGACTGCTGTCAGGCACCACTCCTTTAGCCAGCGCCCAAAGTTCAAACCTGCGCCACTTGGCCGCATAAGCGCGCCTAGTGGATGGCCGACGAGCATTTAGGAGGACTCTCTGTACCTCGTCAGTAAAGCCTACAGGGGAGGAACGATCCGCCAAGCCGTCAGGTGCAGCTTCCCGGGATCGTGGTGGACTAGGCTCCCGTTCAGGAGAAGGTCTTGCCGAGGGGGCAGACTCACATATGTCCGTTGGGACATCCGCAGGAGCTTCGGGAACCAAACCTGCCGTGGCCAGAAGGGGGCCACCAGGATGCAGTCCGTCCCGTCCTCCTCTATCTTGCACAGGACCCTGGGGATCAAGGGGAACGGAGGAAACATGTAGTGCAAGCCCTGCGTCCACGTAAACTGGAAGGCATCCCCAATAGAGAGGGGGTCGCTCCCTGCCCTGGAACAGAACGTGTGGGCTTTGGAGGTTGCCGCAGTGGCGAACACGTCTATCACTGGATGACCCCACATCTGGAAGATCGGCCCAACGCACTCTACGTTCAGTTCCCACTCGTGGTCCAGCAAGGGGACCCTGCTGAGGGCATCTGCTCGGGCATTGTCTGACCCAGCCACGTGTATAGCACGTAGCGACACGCCGTTCCTGATAGCCCACTGCCAAGTGAGCGTGGCTTCCCGGCACAGGGCTATGGACACTGTGCCCCCCTGCTGATTCACGTAGTACATGGCAGTCGTGTTGTCCGTCTGCACCAACACCTGACGATTTCTCAGCAGTGCTGTAAGAGACACAAGTGCGAAACGAATGGATCTTAGTTCCAGCACATTAATATGGAGGGTCTTTTCCCTCTCAGACCAGACATCTTGCACAGACACATCACCACAGTAAGCCCCCCATCCCAACAGAGAGGCATCAGTGGTAACCGTGATGTCATGGTGCTGATACCCAAAGGGGGTCCCTTTAAACAAGTTGTCATCAGATAGCCACCAGTCCAAGGAGGAGAGGATGACCCTCGGGATAGAGAATTTGAGGGACGGAGGGTGCAGCAGAGCATCGTACCTCCGCACAAACCAGTTCTGGAGAGGGCGCATACGCAGCCTAGCAAAGGGCACCACAGAGGTGGCCGCTGCCATATGCCCTAGTAAGCACTGGATAGTGCGCACGGACTGGAATCGGTTCCTTTTAAACATGGACACAAGACCCCTTAGGGACCTAGCTCTCTCCAAGGGGAGCAGAGCCTTACCCTCCACAGAGTTTAACAGTGCACCAATGTAGGACACCTTGCAGTTGGGCACCAGTTTGGATTTCTCAAAGTTCACGAGGAGCCCCAGGCGTTGGCAAGTGCTAAGTACCAAGCCAATGTCTTGCACCAGCCTAGACTCCGATTCAGCCACGATGAGCCAGTCATCGAGGTACGGAAAGATGGTACAGCCTTCTTCCCGCAGGAAGGAAACCACAGGGGCCACACATTTCGTGAACACTCGTGGGGCAGTGGACAGGCCAAAAGGGAGCACCTTATACCGGAAAACCCTTTGCCGGTAAACGAAGCTCAGGTATTTCCTGTGCTCCTCCCGTATCCCCACGTGAAAATATGCGTCCTTTAAGTCCAGGACCGCAAACCAATCCCCGTGTTTGAGCAAGGCGATCACAGCCGCCAACGTAACCATCTTGAATTTGGTCACCTTGAGGAAGGCATTAAGGCCCCTCAGATCTAAAATGGGACGTAAGCCCCCATCCTTCTTAGGGACCAGGAAGAACCTAGAGAAGAAACCCTTTACAGAGTCCTCATAGGGCAATTCTTCCACAGCACCCTTGGCCAAGAGCGACACGATCTCCGCATCCAGCTCGGCCATAGTGTTATTGACAGCTGTCAGGGGTGAACTGCATCTAGGCAGCTCAACGAACTCCAGCCCGTATCCCAGTTCAACAATAGTTAAGACCCATGAGTCAGATGTTATTGACTCCCACTCAGAGAGGAGTGGACTCAGTCTGTCCGAGAAGTTCGGGGATACGGCTGGCGCGACCCATCAGTACTGTCTCCCGGCACCCTGCTGTTCTCTCTGCTGGGCCGGTTGCTGTGACGGACGAGGCTTAAAGGGCCTACGCCTCCTCTGCTGTTGTGTGGGAGGGTAGGACCGCTGCTGGTAGGCAGGATACTGGTGGAAACCCGGCCGCTGCTGCTGGTACCTGCCCTGGAAGTGGTAAGGGCCGGACCGGGGAGCGTACCGTGGCCTGGAGGTGGGTTTGTCCGAAGGAGCCAGACCCAAGGACCGTGCCGTCTGTCTGTCCTCCTTTTTCTTTTTCAGGGTCTCGTCGGTGGACTTGGAGAACAGCGAGTCCCCCTCAAAGGGCATGCTCTCCACCCTGGAACGCACCTCCTGAGACAGGGCGGTCGACCGCAACCAGGAGTGGCGCCTGAGGACCACCGCCGAAGCCATCCCTCTAGCAGCAGTGTCAGCAGCGTGGCTCCCAGCATTCATTTGCTGTTTAGACAGCCGGACAGCCTCTGTTTGCAGCAGGGACACCACAGCCTTCTGCTCAGGTGGGAGGTCCCGGGTATAGGACGCCAACTTCTCCCAGAGGTACAGCTGGTACCCTGCCATGATGGTCTGGTAGTTGGCAATCCTCAGACCCAGCGAAGCGACGATGTACTGGCGCCTGCCCATGGCATCAAGCTTTCTGCTCTCTTTATCGGCAGGCACCGAGGAGTGACCCGACCGTCGGGGGTTGAATTCCTCCGTGACCAAGGAGGAAGGTGGAGGGTGCTTCACCAACGCCAGCCAGGTGCCCTGCTTGATCTTATAAAGCTGCTCGATCCTCTTAGATGTTGGAGGCTGGTCACAGGGCACCTTCCACACCTTCTCCACGATCTCCTCAATACCCTCGAGCATGGGGAAGCCAATGGATGCCGGGTTGTCACCGTATATCCGCTTGAGCAGCTTGTCTTTGGTCTGTGGGGTCGCCGAGGAGATGTCCATCTCGAGGGCCTGGGCCATCCTCGCCATCTGGTCAGCGTAGATGCGGAGGTCCTCGTATGGGGAGCCCGTAGATGGCACCAGATCATGAGCCGGCGACGGTTCGGACCAGGACTCCGACTGGTACTCGGCCAGGCTCTCCACTTCTCCTTCCTCGGAACCGTGCTGGGAGTCCTCACCCTGGACTGGAGGGGGAAACCACGTTCGCCTCGACGTCGATGGCCCCGGTTCCAACTCGGAGAAACCAGCAGGTGCCCCTTCGAACTGGCAACGGTATGGCGAGGGAAGGTAGGAGGCTTGACGATGCCGGGATGCAGTGGATCGGGCAGATCGAATGCTGTCCCCGGACTGGCGTCGCTCACGACTGACCGCAGGTGGAGATGGACGGGCAGGAGATGGACGGCCCCGATGAGGAGACGGGCTCGGTTCCAATCTCGGCGACCGAAGGGCAGGAGATGGTCAGCTCCGACGGCGCGGGCTCGGCTCCGGCCCCGACGAAAACTCTGCGGGCACCGTTTCGAAGGCCATCGGATCCGGCACCGGCACGGAGATTTCCTCTGGTTCGGGGGAACCCAGATGAGGGGAAGGCGTGTGAGGAAGCACGATGACTTCTCCCTGGGGAGCGGGATGCGGCGACCGATGATGTTTGGTCTTCTTCTTCTTTTTTGCCGGTTCCGAAGAAGACCTCGGAACCGACGCGCTCCTCGCCTTCGAAGGGGACCTCGGCTTCGACCTCTTAGATTTTATAGGGATCGAACCGGTCGTCGGTTCCGACCGGGGACTCGGCACCAGGATCCTCGGTTCCGATGTCGGTCTCGGATCCGACCTGGTGGATGACGCGCTGCGGGGCGGCCGCGCCGGACCCTGCGCTGGGGAGGCCGCTCTCGACGCCGAGGCACTCGGGGGACGCGGTTTCGACCCCGACCTCGCGGAGGCCACAGAGCCAGCTCTTGAGCGCCTTTCGGCAGAGGGGCTAGGGCCAGCCTTAGGTAACGGGGTCCCCTCGGACATGACCGACTGCCACAGTGACGAATTCAGTCGGGCCCACCGATCCTGCCGGGCCTTGTTGGTGAAGCCCTGGCAGATCTTGCAGGCCGACACGTTGTGGGCCTCCCCCAAACAAAAGAGGCACAGCTCATGGCCATCGGTTTTGGCCATCTTGGTGTGGCATTGGAGACAATGCTTGAAGAGAGCCGTTGAGGCCATCTTCAGGGGCAAGCGAAAGAAGGGTCAAAAACAGTCCGAGTCAAATTACCGAGTCCACGTCAAAGTCCAAAGCGAGATCCGAAGAATAGTCGAGGTCACGAAGTCCTAAGTCAAAAGCCAAGCAATCAGTTAGAGAAAGGCACGAAGCACAAAAGCACAGAGCAACGAAGCTCACGTTCTCTCCAAGCGGCGGCAAGAAGAGAACTGAGGGAAGGGGCCGTTGGTCGCTGGAGGATCACGTGACCGTTTGGGCGGGAAGACGGTCGCTGAGGCGCGCGACAAACGGCCCCTTCGGAGCCATGGAAGCTCTAGAAAATTCTCCGGCGGCTGGCCTGCGCCTGCGCAGTCCCCATGTGTGGAGGCACAGAAGAACGAAGATGAACAAGTGTTTCCTTATGGCACAAAGCTGAGGTCTTGTAAGTAATAAGTTTTTGGTGTATTTTATACCACCCCCACCCCAACTATTTTTATACAAACTTTCAGTTCTTCTTTGTGCTCTTTGATCATCACACTTACAATGTATCAATTTGGGACCTTCAGGAATCTTGAAGAGATTTTTTTGGTGCTTGCCCCACCGGTGGGGTGGGGAGAAGAAGACATGGTTATTAGATGCATAGATAATAAAATATGTTTTGTAACGTGCCATCTTTAATTAGATTATATGCGATGGGAAAGGTGAGGAAGTGTGAAAGCCCGGGAGTTGCTGGGCTTATTCACATGACAAATTAAGCTTTTCCAAAAGAGCTGCCCTTGTTTAACAGCTACATAATGCTGAGATTGAAGGCAGAAAAAAAAGGCAGGATTGTTAAAAGCAGGGTTGTCAGAATCAGGGTCCTGCTCTCTTAAGGTATTGATCTTTAGCTGGTGGGTTGGAACCCTGTATAAGATGAATCCCGCAAGCAGGAAAACCTAGATGGGACAGATTCCAAAGAACAGTGTCAGTTATCACAGTGTCAAAGAACTATGTCAATTCTTTCCCGTTAGTTTTTTAAAAAAACACCCTTATTGAAATAGATACAAACCCCATGAAGATGTTGGCATCTGTGAGCATTTCAGCCATAATTTAAATCATCTGTTGGGGGACAGTTTGTACACACTCCACATGCAAATGCATGTTCATGGATTTTTCTGCATGTGGAAGTGGTGCTGAGTCTTAGGCAAACTACGAAGAACAGCACCATATCTGGACAGCTGTTAATCTGAATGTGATTCTGTGAGGGTCAGTTTGTCATGCTGCTCCTTTGCCGTCGAACCAGCCTCCTTCTGTAGCCAGCTAATTTTCACATAGTGCATTTCAAGTGCTCAAAATATTTCCCATAACTCCTGTCAGTCCTTACAACAGCACTATAAAGAAGGCCCACAGTACTGTCTGCATACTAAGTATGGGGGGTCTGTGACTGAGAAGAGTGGCTTCCCTAAAGCCCCCTGGTGAATTAGTGTCTGATATAAAATTTGGACCAAGGTCTTCTTGGATGTCATCTCTCAATTGTTTGCTAGACCTGGGACAGAAAACTGGCTATCCATCTTAAACTGACACTTCATACAGCTTGTTACTGAAGGAGTAAGGGTTTGTTTTAGGACCATCTTAATAGAAAACAGTTGTGTTGACAACTAAAAGAAGCCTTGTTCTGAAAAAAAGGTTTAACAGAAGTACAGGTGCGTTTGTGGGTAGTGGTGGGTGCAAAAATGAACAAATAACAAAAATGAACTGTCTTACTCTGCAGCCTAGCCTAGCTCTAAGAACATTAAACATGCTTACATAGGAGTGTCTTGGCTTTTTCATAGCTTGTTTTTCTTCATAATGCAGACATGCTTTCAGACTGGTGGTTTGTTCCTCAGCTGACAAGCTGTTTTTGTAAGCCTTCTGGTTTTTAACAGAAATTTGGACGTTGAATTTTGTTAAGTGATGGGGCGTAACTGTACCCCCAAACTTCCACAATGCAAACTGTATTACTTAATTATTAATAATTTTGTTCTTTGTAAAAAATAGGTTGTAAAGATGAGAAGAGAAGTGAAGAAGGTGAGAGTTTTGACAATTCGCAAGCTAACTCGACACATTGCAAAACTAAAGGCAAAAAAGTGAGCTATTACCTTTTTTCTCTGTATGGATTTCATTGTAAAATGCAGTTCATGCAAATGTCACAGTGACTCAGTTCTGGGTTAAGTGTACCCTCTCATCTGCAATATCAAAAAACCCAGTATATCTGCCACCCATTTCTGGATGAATTTGAATTTAGATCACAGCAACAAAGCTACTTTTTATCAACTTGCTGCTCGCTCCACTTAGTCCTACACTCTCTCACAATCTAGGATAGAGAATGGGCCTGTTACCCACTAATTAGAAATTTAAGGAGCAATTTAGTTTTAAGAAAAAATCAAGGCTTTAAATTTTTTTAAAAAAAATACTGGCCTGCTGTCCTCGTTGGCTCCTGATCTTGCAGCATCTCTAGGTAAGATACTGGAAATCCATGAGCAGATCTCCTGTCTTTCTAAACTCTTAAAAATAGCAACTGCTGAGAGACCTGGCTTAGCTTGGGGCTGTGTAACCCCCCTCCCCACCCCCACCCCTGCTGCTTGCCAGACAGCTTTTTAATTAGTCCTCTCAAAGCCTTTTCCTAATACAACTTTTTCTATAAAAAATAAAACGAATTCTAAAACTGCAATTAATTGCTCTCAAACTATTTGATAGTGAGTTCTGTGTGTGTCTAGGAAAGCTCACGGGTGCAATATTTGGGTGTGCATTACTTCAGTTTTAAAATTAGTACCTGAAGGAAACCTTTTAATCCCTAAAACAGTGTTAATTCCTTTTCACTACACTTAAGTTCAGCAACTGATGTGCAGCATTCTAGGTGCATATTCATAATGTTTTGTAATAAGACTTTGAAATTTTCAAATAGTTGAAAATCATTAAAAGTGAATTTTAAGATAATTTTATTGCTTGTTGCAACCTTCAACTACTGCCACTTATGACTGCTATATGTTGTTCACAAGGCTGTTGCACATTCCAGGTTTCTTAAGTACCAAAGGTGGTTCTAACAATAATGTAAACTTTTTACATAATGGTTTGGACAAGCAGTCTTTAAGTGGAAAGCACTGATGGTTACAGGTCCTCCCTGCTTTTTCCTTCCCTGAAATAGATCCTTTTTTTCCTGAGAAACTTGATTTCCATGGTAAAGCAAAACCTGTATAGGTCAGAGAGTATGTTGAGATGAGGGAGGGAACAAATCAGCCTTTTCTCTTCCTAGCAGAGCTGTGATGATAGAAGAGAGAGGAAGGAACAATTTCACTTCTTTTCCCTCCTTGATGAAGCACCCCCCCCCAAAAAAAGTGATTACTCTGTGTGGGTCCCAAAATCCAGGGAATCAGCTTTCCCAGAGGAGTCAGAAGGGACTGCTGTTGAGAGGGAGGAAGAGAAAGCAGAGAAGATCCACAGTCTTTATGTGATTAGATTGCTGGATCCAACCCAGTGCTTTTATTATTCAAAGCATTTTGCACATATTATCTTCTTAGAATGGCCTTCTAAACAGGCCATGCTGCAGATACTGAAGCTGAGAGAAAATAGCTTAAGTTTTCCTAACATGTTCATAAAAGATGCAAGATTTGAACAGGAACCTCCTAGATCTCGCAGTACTATTGTGTATAAGCACCAATAGAAATTACTGTTGTGGCTTCTGAAAGGCTAATAGATTCTTGCACACGTTTTTGTGGACTAGAGTTTGCTTTATCTTACACATGAGCATGAGGATGTCCTCAGCAGATAAGCATATTTAGACAGAGGAAAAAACGGAGTGGAGACTATTGGCATTCAGTTTTAATGTTTAGCATAGCATTTTAAAGATATAGTAATGAAACATAATATATGTCCTATTGCAATATTATAATATATGTCCTATTGCAGTATTGTTAATTATCTTTCTCATTCAGGGGTACTGAAGATGCAGTACTGAAAAATCATAAACGTGCACAGAGGTTATTGGAAGAAATTCATGCTATGAAGGTAATGCCATGCATCTGCCTTGAATATCTCGCATACTGTGCTTAAATTACAAACATGTGCCTAGTGTTCTTTTGAAATGCACTTCAGTAAACTCATTTGAGATTGTGTGTGGACTAAGTCTTGGCTGTCAGTGTAACATCTGGGAGAGCAACAGAATGTAGCTGATGAGAGACTATTTTAAATTTGAATTTTACTGTTTAGTGCTATAACTGTCAAGGTGCTAGGCTAATTTGACTTTAGGAACTGCCAAGTTAAACTTGTGCTTGCTTCCAATAACCTTGCAAGCCTCAAGTTTTAATTCCTGTTCTAAACTTATTCCTGTGAAGGGTCCATGTTAGTCAGAACTGTGGATGGATATTCTGGAGGCTGACATCATTTTTCCCAGTTGCCAGATCCTTACATTTTTGGGTGGTGCTGTCACTCTAGTGTGCGAAGTAGTAACTAACAAAATGGACTGAAACCAAAGGGTTTTTTTTCTTTTTTAGCCAGGGCATTCATTAGCATTTGCAGGCCTCTTCTCTTATACTGACATGCTGGACTGTAAAATGTCTGGCAGGCTGTTGTATAACAGAACTTCGTTGGTACTAATGAGCTGCTTAATTATAGGATGACTTTCTTCAAAAATTATAAATATTGCAGAGATTTACAAGAACAGTTTTTGAGGTTTAACCACACAAGTAATCTGTAGGAACACTGTTTTGTCCTATTATCATAAACAGATGGCCCATAATTTTTCATTACATATTAACACTTAGAAGAATTACAAAACCAGAAACTCTCAGCAGAGAAATGAAAATTAGATGAAACAGCATTTTTCATGTGCCTGCTGAAGGTCTGTAGCACTACTTAAAATTTCATGGAGGTTATTAAAGATGATAGAAAATACATTTGCCTTATTTTTGTTTTTACATTTTCCCATTTTCATCTCTTGGTAGTGCTGGTTAGGAGAGTTCTGATCACTACAGCAGAATGTGCAGCCAAAAAGAATAAAATAATAGAACTGGGTATACCTTAACTTCTTATCTTTTCTCTGTACCTTTAGCCACCATCTCCAGACAAGTGTTTTATTATCTCTGGAACTGTAAGGCACACTTACATGCTCTTGGCCTTACTGGCCAAGCAAAGGCGAAGCCTTTAGTTGAGCTCTGCATTTTATCTGTGGAATTCTGGCACCTATCATGCAAATTAAGAACACAAAAAAACTTTCATGATTATAATGTTGCAAGGTTTACAAAACTATTCTAACCAGATATTTCTGAGTGGGCAGGAAATCATTATATCATATACTGTATTGTAACAATGTACAGTATTTTGTGTTTGTGAAGGTGAGGCTGATGTGGTGTCAAGCTTGTGAACCTTGATGAACTAGGAAGTGATTGTAGGATGGAGATCCCTGTTCTGTGTCTGTCATCAAATAGACACTAACATTAAAAAACAAGAATCTCAAGAAATCATGCTTGATAGAAATGGAAGTCTCAGGAAAAGGAGGAGGAATATGTGGAAATGGAGGGAAAACATCTCCAAGCTTTGGCAAAGAAGTGCTTTATATTGCTGATATAGGGCACTGGTTGAAGAGTTGGGGTGTATGTGTTAGGCAATTTTATTGTGAACATGGATTTGGTAGAATTTCATGTATGTTAAAATAATTTTAATGCATAGCAACAGGATACACTGTCTTATTCTGAAACACTGAGCCTTGATCTATTTAAGTTACTTGTAATTAGCCATGCTGTTCTGCTTGTAACCGCCTAGGATTTACTCTGTAGTAATTACAGGGAAGATTACCAGGTGAACAAGAAAATTACCAAAGTAGAGCATTTTCCCATGATCATACCACTATTAGGTAAAATCTTTAGTCTCACTGAAAAAGTTAGACTTGATTATCTCCTATCTGATAAGAATACTAAGATTATCTATCAAGTAGCCAAATATTGCTTGGTGATATACAGGTCTTGGAAATTATATGGTACTGTAACTAGATTTTAATTCTAAACTGTTTTGTCTCATTGTATTCCTTGAATTTTTCTTTTACTGTAATCATGTTATATGATTGGTCAAATGACCGTAAATAACGACAATGAATGAGCATTTTCTTTTTTAAAAATTTAGCAGTTGAGCTTCTTTTCTATTTGAATTGAGTTAATTGACACCCTTTCCTCATGGTGATCGTTCCATTGAGATGGCATACATTGGTGGTGTGTTCCCACCTACCCCCCAGTCCACATCTCTGTGAGGCAGGTCAGTTGAGAGAGAAAATGACTGACTAGTCCAAGATCTCCCAGCAAACTTTATGGCCTGAACAGGGATTTGAACCTAGAGTTTTCTTCAGTCCAGGCCAGTGCTATAACCCACTCAGGATCTAAAAAGATTCTGGGAATAGGGAAAGGGTCTAGTTGCTTTGGGTAGGTGATACAACTTTGCTCTATCAATTTAAGGTGTATTTTCATGTACTGTACCTGTAATGTTTGCACCCCTTTTGTAACTAAATATGAAGTTGGCTTTTTAAGGAATGCATACTGATACAGGCTGAGGGGGCATAAAGAATTACATATATTCTGTTGCAATTATAAAAGCTCCTAAATTGTGCTACATGAAAGTCTAGAAAAAATAGTCTTCCTGTTATTTATCTTCACTCAGGTTAATCTGAAAACATGTTAAAAAACATAAAGGCTTCTCAAAATTCAAAAGTCCTATTAACCAATAACAATTGCAGACAGTACTCAGAATTTTACTACTTGGATATTTAGGTAAATAGATGGATCTCATAGATCAGTTCTGCTAGTATTGGCACCATCTAATGTGAGCAGCTTTCCCCAGATAGAAAGAGGTTCTTTTGCTGACAATCCTCTTGCATTAGAAGGAGTGTCCTTGTGCTGGGGAACGTCCTGTTGTTAGTGGAACCGGTTTGCAAGATCCAGCCCATGGAACTGTGTGTATTTGGTGGAACTGAAAAGTTCCTGTGTGTTAAGCAAAAGAATGTGTTTATCTGCAGAAGATTTGTTCTCAGAGTAAATTCCACTGATGTGGCGTAGCAGAAACCTCCTTTCCCTCAATATGATCACTTGTTTTTTATTCAAGACAACTAATGGATGTATTCAGTAGTTAAATTATCAAGCTTAAAAACTAGAAATGCCCTTCTTTGTGAGAAAATAACACTGGTTAAAAATTCCAGCTACGTGGATGCAGAAACTGGGTTAATTGTTTGCAGGAGTTCTTGAAGCTATTGGAACAGAAAACTGTTTTTGGATACTTCAGGGTTCATTTTGCCAGAACTGTGTAAAACATTTATTTTAAAATTCAGGAAAGAGACAGAGAACGCTATGATCCTAGCCAGTTCTTCCTCTGTACGTGATTTATTTCATAGACATCAAAAATGGCCATGGGAGGCTTTGTTTGTAAGAGAAGACAGTTCACAACACTTCTCTTTGTTTTTGAAGAATTCTCTGTATTTCCTTATAGTTAGGAAAGTTTTCTTATTATTTAACATGAGAACAACATTTTGTGCCTAAAAATATATATATATTCAGAAAGATATGTACCAAGTGTAGTGTAGACATAGCGTAGACATAGCAGACACTATTTTGGAGCTACAGTTTAATTTTAAGAGATCTTGAACAGTTAAGGAATAAGCTGACACCAATGTTAATAGCAGTTAGAACTAAACAGGTTTCTTGAAAACATAAAGCTGCATATAGTAGACCTCAACACTCAACCTTTCCACTTGTTCAATCAGCAGGAATGGTTACACAAGCATTCTGGCCCCACCTCCATGTGATTGGCAGCTCGCAATCATGATGAGGAGTAAGAGTACACACGTACTCTCCTTTTTCATGGCTGGGGCTGCTGCTTTCTGAATGTTCATGATCTTAGAGTAAGTCTGTATACTTCCTCCATGCACAGGTGCTATGTTCATGAGCCTGCAATCAGCTGGAGGCAGAAGTTGGGGCCCATGTGCTTATATCCTCCCCCCCCCTTTGTGTGGGGTTGACTGAATATACACAATGGTTGTGTGCAGAGGACTCAGTCAAGCCATTGGTCTGTCTAGGTCAGTGTTGGCTATGCGAGTGGCTGCAGCTCTCTAGATCTCAGAAGTATTTTACATCACCTACTACTTGATCAGTTTTTAACTGGAGATGCTGGGTGCTGGACCTGGGAACTTCTGCATTGCAAGGCAGGTGCTTTGCCACTGAGCCATGGCCCTATACCAAATGGATAAACTTTCCATCTGTAACCTGGATCCTTAATTTGGATTTGAAGCTAATTAGGATGGTGTGAACATTCCGTGTATGAATATATATTCTCATTCATCTGTGTAAACTTCTATTTTCATGTCCTGTTAGTTCGTCATGCCAGAATTTGTCATCATGTGGCAGCTGTTGAAAGCAGATTGATCTTCATGCTTTACTGTTTTCTTTGCTCTGGACAATAGTTTTATATTAGATACACAGAGAACAAGTTGGGGGAAATCCTCAAGATAATAAAAGGTTCTCTGGACTATTATTGCTAGAGCTGAATTTTTTAGGAACACAATCTTACTGAAGTAAGAAATATTTACCTTTTATTTCCAAATACCATTGTAGTAAATAATTGCAGTGAAGCAGTGTGTGTGCGCCACTTAATAACATAATTGCTTTGTAGATGGGGGTGCTCCTCCTTGTGCACTGTAAGGTACCATTTAGCTTCAGGTTGCCTGACAAGAATACCACATTGTTATGTTGAACTATTTAACAAAATGCTGTTAGAGGATATTTGGGTAGATGTACGCTGAGAATACCTAAATGGCTCTTTTAAAATGGTACCTGAAGGAGAAATGATTGAACAGGATAAATTCAGCCTTCTCACCTATTGTCTCTGCCATCTGCTCACTAGATCTCTGTCTCTAGGACTTGACATCAACATAATGCTGCAGTCTTTGCATTGGATCCAAAATTTACTTTCCACTGTAAGGCACTTCAGGAAGAGAAACTTTTGTTAATGTTCCTCTACTGCCACAGTTTATAAAGCTCCCCAAACTGCTGCTGCTGGGTGGTAGAATCCTACAAGGCCTGGGGTCCACTTGCAGACAATGACATTTGCATCTGGCCTTTTTTCTCTCTTCCTTCTGATCTCAAGGATCAAATGCAGTTGAAGGATGGGAGAGAGAGAGAGAGTTCATACACTCATGTACAATGATATAGCACTGAACTGTTCTTACCCCATGAGAAGGGAACTCCTCTGATTTAGAAGTAGTACTGTGATTCCTGGTATGTGTCTGTGTATGTGATATTACTGTTGTCCATAAAAAGTTTCTTCATGAAAACAAGCAAGATTATCAAGGGGTTGGGGTGCTTCTGAACAAATGTGCAAAATGGGACTCTTTCTATAGAAGAACATGAGTCAGCAGTGTGATGTGGTAGCTAAAAAGGCAAATGCGATTTTGGGAAGTATTAACAGAAAAGTAGTGTCAAGATCATGTGAAGTGATGGTATCGCTTTACTTTGCTCTGGTTAGACATCACTTGAAGTACTGTGTTCAGTTTTGGGCACCACAGTTGAGGAAAGATGTTGACAAGCTGGAATGTGTCTAGAGGAGGGCAACAAAGATGACCAGGGATCTGGAGACCAAGTCCTATGAGGAAAGGTTGAAGGATCTAGGTATGTTTAGCCTAGAGAAGAAATGACTGAGAGGTGCTATGATAGCTTTCTTCAAGTATTTGAAGAGCTGTTGCATAAAGGATGGAGCGGAGTTGTTTTCTGTTACCCCAGAGGGTCAAACCAGAACTAGTGGGTTAAAAATTAAATGAAGACTTTCCAGCTAAACATTAGGAAGAACTTCCTGAGTAATTCCTCAGTGGAGTAGTCTTCCTCAGACTGTGGTGGCTCTCCTTTTTTGGAAATTTTTAAGAAGAGGTTAGATGGCCACCTGACAGCAGTGATGATTCCATGACCCAATATGAATTTAGGTAGATAGGAAAAAGGGAGGGCATGAAGGAATACGCAGGTGCTAGGCAGTTGTGGCTGTTTCTTATATGCCCAGGGTAATGCCGATCACCACTTTGGGGTCAGGAAGATATATTCCTCCAGATCAGAATGGCCAAGTATCCCAGAGGTTTTTTTTACCTTCCTCTAGGCATAGATCCGTGGTCACTGGGGGGATGAAGGGGAGCGGTAGCTGTGAATTTCTTGCATCATGTAGGTTTGACTAGATGACACTTTGGGCTACTGTCCAGCTTTATGTTTAAGGTGTTTGGGAGATCTCTTTGTGCACATAACCTTGGAAGTCTTGTGGCTTTTTACAATGCTTCTTTGTAATGTGTGATGACACTCTAAATTGCAGTTTATTGCTTTTCTCCTTTAGACAAGCTGCTTTGTCAAGAAGATAAATTATTACAAAGACAGTAATCCAATTGAGTTTGTCATGATGTAGTATTGGATAAGGTTTCTTTAAGATAAAACATGGATTGCAGATGCAAATATTGTGTGTTTAATTCTAAAATTCGCTTTTTTAGTTTTGGAAGCAATGTCATAAATATTAAGTAATAAGAGCTAATAAAATCTGGAACAGCTTAATGGTTTGCTCTTGTGTCTAAAACTGAATTTTTAAATCAGCTTTTTGTTTAGCCTTTTTTCTGCTTTCACTCCATCAATCTCAACAGATCATCTGTTCTAGTATCATTTTTGTTTTAGAGGTGTGTGAAATATGTGCCATGAATCCAAAACATGATCCCAAGAGAAGAGTTTATGTGTTTAGCAAACACTTCCAAAGAACTTGAATTGGAAATTACCACAAAAAGTGAGTTGAAAGTTTCCCACATAATTCTCAGAAGGGGGGCAGAGAGAGTAAATAGAACCCTAAAAATTCATAGATTTACAACGTTTTTCAAGTAATGGATCTTCTCCTGCCCTGCTTTGAAGTAGCTCATGCACACCAGTTGTGCTATGGTTGCAGAGCTGTGATTAAACTATTGTAGCTGTGCCTGTGAAATAACAGAATCCAGGTCAAGTGTTCATTTTGAAAGTCTTACCTAGAATTTGTTTCTGACACTAATTGTGGAAAACATTCCCTAAAGGCTTGCCTATACCAAAAAGAATAGGAAATCCAGATTCAGGCTTCTGGAATCCCCCCAAAAATCTGAGATCCCTGAAAAGCTGGAAAAATTCACTGATCCAGTTCTGCAAGATTAGAGATTCCTGGATTTATCCATCCATTATTCTCCATGGAGAAAACAGTCGGGTGGGGGGGGCATTTTTCAATCAAACTTCACCACATTTGCAGGGAACCTACTACTGACTGTCCAGTAAAGACTCCCCCGCCCCCATTTTCAGGAAGATTGGTCCAATTCAAAGGGCCATGAACAAGGTGCTCCCAAGCACTCTCCATTGTTTCCTATGGGGCAAACATTTCCAAGGATGCTGTCAGGCAGAAAACACACAGGAGCAAGGCTGCTGTTGGCCAGAGACATATTCCCAAATGCAAGCTTAACCCAGAGAAAGCCCAACAGAACCAAACTTGAAGCAAGGGAATGTAATTCCTCTTAAAACCAAAATGAACCAAGGGGACCATTGTCACACCAGGGAATCATGTCAATTCCATGAAAATCATCTTAGCCCAACAGAACCTGTGTCATTCACAGCAGCCAGGCAGAACCAAAGCCAGTTGGGGAATACCACAGAACAGAATCAGGCAAGTACCCATCCACAAGAACAAGGCAACAGCAAGCAAACACAGTTAATATACCTTAGTATAAATGGATTCTACTTGGCCTCAGAATGAAAGTGAGAAGGAGGGGTAATTTTGGGAAACTGTGACAGAGTATTCCTTAAAGTGCCTATGGACCTCCACCATCTGGGAGATGGTCGGCCAGTCCTTTTGGCTGAACTTGCTCGCCTCCCTCCAAGTGCCACTCTCTGAGAGCCACATTGTAGAGTTGCCTGCTGCTCCACCAAAATTTGAGCATGGCATGGGTAGAATTCAAGCAAGTGACTATGTCACTGATTAGGCAGTGCTCTGACATGCATGTCCTGATCTGCTTCTGGCGCAGTTGGTGAGCTGCTTTCACACTCTCCAAGAAATGACCCATGAAGCACCAACATCTATGGAGGAGACACTGGAATTTGTAAGTTGCAGCATTTAGTCCAGGTTTCTCAGAAGAAACCAAAGCATCCTTCACCACAAAGTGAAGTTTGTGGGCCACACAATAAATGTGTGTGAGGCCCACTTGCTCTGTTGCTGTCTTGGTGTTTGCGCCATCATTGGTCACTGTGTATCCTGTGGTGATGCCTCTCTAGGGAGGCAATGATGTTCATCATCTTGTCTTCTGTGCAGGCATGTATGGGAACTGCGTAGGCCAACCTCAGGCATTCTAAAGCCCCTAAAGGCGTGAGACGCTCGCTTAGGCTTTTTGCACTCTTTCCCCCCAAGCACAGCTATAAAAGGTGGGGCTAGCACCTCTGTCCCTCAGTTCTTCTTTAGCTGCTGCTGTAGAAGGACATGTCTTCATTTTGCTCTTTAGTTCCTTCCTTTTGATGAGAAGTCAGGCCTTCATATCTATGGCTTTGAAGACCCTCTTCAAGAAGTGTATATGTTGTGGTTCCAAGATGGCCCAATCGTATGGGCACGACAGATGCCTGTTAGGGTGAAGGCCATGACACTTTGCAGTGTGCAATTGTTACGCACAAAACATTGCGCCTCTGTGGTTCGTTCTCCTTTTTCCACCCAACCACAATAAAAATTAAAATAAAGATCCAGGAGTCCTTCTTGAATTGAAGCAAAACAGATGGTTTAATTAAACCGGTGGATGAGCCCCTTCTTTACACAGAAGTAGACAGTCTCCTCGTATGCAAAGCTCACCCCAAATTACAATAGAAGTGCAAAAGCAATTAATACCTTCAGGTAATTATAATAATATTACAATATTCTAATATTTGTTGTCTTATTGGCTCGTAAGGTATCTAGGGTCAGTTCGGATTTGAAGATGCAATTCTGGGTTGGCCCCTCTACTTGGGGGAATTCCAATTCTTGCAGCTTTTTATCATTTTGGAAGGACACCTTCCAACCTTTTACCTACTTCCTTCTGGGCATAACACTTTCACCTTCAAGGGTGCCAGGAAGTCTCAATTTGGCAGCCTTGGTGCCTTCAGATAACTGAAGTCTATGGGCAGAAAGGGATGTTTCCCCCATTTCTGCCCTTTCCCCTATTTTTTTTCTGCAGGGAGATAATGCCACAGGTGGCCAAACCAGCTTGCTGCATCAAATCAGTTTTCTACAAAAGGCTCTCTGGTACTGATTCCTATTGGAATCCTGTAGAATAATATAACATATGTGTAATATTTCTATAAGTGCATCCCCTACAAGCAATATATTTAGTCCTCAGTTCTTACAGAGCTTCAGCTTACATTCTTCTTTTTGTCTTCTTCTTTCAAGTGTCATATTCTTACAGGTTGCATTACAAATACTACATTGGCTCCTGAGCATAGAAAGAGTGCAAAGCATGTAATACTGAAAAGGCACAGAAGTAGTATATAAAAAGTATATAAAATCCCTTTTCTTCAAATCTGTATCCATCACAATCTGTAAACAGTGCTACCAACTCTTGAGAATAATGCTGGAGATAAAGGACCACAGCATCCAGAATGGGCCTTGTCAGATCATCCAGCATGCTTGATGCCTATAACTGCTGAGAAAGACTAGTTAGTTCCAGTCACTCATTCAACCATTCCACCTTGGTGTCAGTCAGAGTTGCCTACAAAAAAGCGAAGCATGCTGATAAACTGTTGACTTTGAAGTCACAAAAGAGGAAAAAATATTCTTCAGTTTCAACCATTTCAGTTGCATCAAGTCTGCCGAGGGTTCCGAGAACTCCAAGCTCTAGATGGCATTCCACTTCTGTTCCATCCCTTTCAGAGGATGAGATTCTAGAAGTTGTAGAATTGTTGACAGCCATTTCTCCATTGCCACTGTCACCAGTATGTCCTGTGAAAAGACAGAGGACTTCTTCAGGTCTGTCTGAGAATGACAATTGTTTGGAACTGACTCCACACCATCGCCAGATGCCATCGGTTCCATTATTCCCCATACAGTTCCCCATACCATTACTATGACTATGGGTTTGAAGGATCTCTGGGCATGTACCTATCTCATTACTTCTTCCATGATGAGGACCTGTATGTGTCCATTTGCTCAGAACCAAGAAGTGCTAAAGCCAAACCTGCATTGATTTTGGCCATGGTTCCAGAAGACAATACTGTTCTGGAACGCACATTGAATCCCACTACTCACTCTGATGACACCTCTGATTGGATCTTGCATCAGAGCCTTCTCCATTGGTGTTTCTGACAGAACATTCTGTTGTATCCCCTAGTGAGGACATTGAGGTGACCTGCACTGCTCTGACCTTGTCAGATCCGGTCTTCAAGGTCCTTCACTCAGAAGCGGCCAGACGTGTGGCTTTTCCAATCATGTAAGTTGTGTTAGATGTGATAAAAGTCGTGTGGTCCAGGCCAGTCTCAACTCTGGTGACGTGTAAGAAGCTGGACAATATGTACAGGATGAAACAGGAAGGATCAGGCTTTCTGTTTACTCACTCTCCGGCCAGTTCTATTGTCACCAAGACCCTCTAAGGCAAGGATCTCCAGAAAAGCATGGGCCATCCATTGATAAGGATCAATGGAGGAGGGCAGGAAGCTGGGCATACTGTGCAGAAAGATTTATGCTTCAGCAGACTTAACTTTTAGAATTGGTAATTATGTGGCTATTATGGCCTGCTGTCTGCTTTTCATATGGGAAAAGATTCGTCCATACTTAAGCCTAATCCCAGATGATAAACAAAAGCTTGCAAAAATTCTGCAAGGAAAAGCTTTAAGGCTCTCCAAACAACCAATTAATATGGCCAGATATATTGGGGACTGCTCTTCCAGAGCAATGACCTCTGCAAATGTACTGCATAGACATGCACGGCTCAGAACCACAGCACTTGCCCCTCAACATAGAGCAAGGGTAGAAGATTGTCCTTTTGAAGGGACACACCTATTCTCGTCCACAATGGACGAGGCACTAAAAAGATCAAAGATGAAAAGTGACAACTAGGTCTTTGGATATTACACCTTTCTACCCAAATCCTTTTAGACAAAAATTCCCCGCGAGGCCATGTGCATCTTATAGCAACAAATACAGTCAGTTCCATCCACAATCAATGCATATATTGCCCCGAGGCTCTCAATAGCTCTTTGTCAGCCTCTGTTCAACCTCGGAGGAGATGTTTCTGAGCTAAGTCAAAAGACCGTTCCCGATCTCCAAAACAGTCTGGGCCTAATACAAAGACTTTTGATGCCAAGCCGTCTGGTACCAAGTCTGTTAACCACTTACTTTCTCTACAGGCCTAGGAATTGATCACTCAGGAGACTTAGATGTTGTCCATAATTAAAAAAGGCTACTGCCTAGAATTCAAGGCAACTCTGCCCAATATTCCCCCTCTGTTCAACCCTCTACCTCCACCTGCTTAGTTTAAGAGGAAGTGCAGTCATTTTTGCAGAAACAGTCCATAGAACCGGTTCCATCCAATTGTACCGATGGGCTTTATAGCTTCCCACACCATATTAGACCTTCATTCTCTGCTAAGCGATATTTTAACCCTGTTACAAAGTCAAGTTTGGTTCATTACTGTCGATTTTAAAAAATTATATTTTCATGTTCCCTCAAATGTTCACTACAGAAAGTTCCTTCATTTTCAATGTGGTTCCAAAAAATACCAATATAAGGTTCTGCTTTTTGGTCTCTCCTCCGCCCCTCTTATCTTTACAAAAGTTATGGCAGTAGTGGTGAGCCACCTTGAAGAAAAAGCGTGTACCATTTTCCCTGCCTTGATGATTGGCTTCTAGTAAGCCAGACCAGACAGTTCCTGACACAACACACATCTCTGGTTGTTGCTGTCCTCCATCAGCTGGACATGAGAACAGTATGGAGAAGTCATTCCAGGTTCCCTGCCAGAAAGTGGCATTTGTGTGGGCAGTCTTAGATGCTTCCCTAGCCCTTGTCTTCCCTACCCTGGTAAAGATAGGGCAATTTCTCTTCAGTCTAAACATGATCCTTTCGTACAGGCACCAAAGTGCAAAGCAAATTCAAAGACTGTTAAGGCTTATAGCCTCTAGTACTCTGATAGTTCCATTTGCTAGGCTGAGGCTTTGTCCCCTGCAGAACTGGTTTGTCAGTGTTCTACTCATACTGATAGAACCCTTACAAGTGGTTCTCAGTTATGAGGTTCATCCACTGGTCCCTGAACTGGTGGAACAGCAAACAAAACCTATTAGTAGGGACCCCTTTTGCCTCCTTCCCAGTTCACATCTCAATTTAAACAGATTCTTCACTGTCGAGATGGGGGAAAGTGTTCTGAGACCACTCAGGTAAAGGGAGCTTGATCCCCTCAAGAATTGACACTGCACATCAACTTCCTCGAGCTCAGGGCAATAAGGTATGCTCTGAAGGCTCAAAACATTCAGATATGCACGGACAATATGACTGCAATGTACTACTTGAACAGACAGGGGACACAACTTCTCTGGCTCTATCCCAGGAATCTTTGCTGATATGAGAATGGGCTATTCAACATTGAGTCTCTCTCTCTCTCTCTCTCTCTCTCTCTCTCTCTCTCTCTGCCATTCACAAAGCAGACAAGGACAATGTTCTGACAGATGCATTAAATCGTACCAACTCCCAAAACTGCAAATGGTCCATCCACATGGACTTCCTTCACCCTGTTTTTACTATGTGGGGATATCCCACCATAGATCTGTTTGCCACAGACCTCAACAAGAGATGTGCTTGATACTGCTCACAGGCAGGGAAGGGGAAGGCCTTACTCAGGGATGCTTTTCAGATCCCTTGGTCAAACACCCTTCTGTGTGCATTTCCCACCCACCCCTCCCTCTTACGATGTTGCAAGATGATGAGGGAAGGTTCCTCAGCAATTGTAAGAGCTCCTTACTGGCTGAGACAAGCCTGGCTTGCTACTCTATTCCAAATGGCACAGGGCAGAATCTACCATTTTTCCCTAACACCTGCTACAGGACAGTGTGGTTCTCCACCATGACATAGGCATTCTGAAACTGACAGCTTGGTTTCTATCCCCCCTGGACTGAATTTCTCCTCCCCAGTCCAGAAGGTCAAAGATCAAGGTTTGGCTAATTCCTCCATTGAAGTCTACCTAGCAGCCATTACGACCTACCACAATATAAATTGTAAGTCTCTCTTTGTTCAGCCACAATGTGAGCCCTTCTTCAGAGGTTTAACAAACCTATATTTTCCAGCATCCGGACCAATTCCCCAGTGGAGTCTCTTTGGTTCTCGCTTCAATCATGCAAAAACCTTTCAAACCTCTAGCTACCTTCTCCCTTAAGATTTTGATAGCTAAAGTAGCCTTTCTGCTTGTTATTATCCTGGCTAGGAGGGTAATTGAATTGCAATTAATTGAATTGCATCTTAATTCAATAAGATGTTAGCCGATAAGGTGGTCCCTCGTCTGAGCCCCCCTTTTTGCCAAAGATCATCTCCACTTTTCACTTAAATCAAGACATTGTCTTATCAGTTTTTCTCTACTCTTACGACTGACACAGAAATACTTTTGCACACCTTTGATGTTAAACAGGCTTTGTGCTTCTACTTGGACAGGATAGCTCCTTTCTGAAAGGACCCCAATCTCTTTGTCTT
This sequence comes from Eublepharis macularius, assembly GCF_028583425.1. Classification (NCBI taxonomy): domain Eukaryota; kingdom Metazoa; phylum Chordata; class Lepidosauria; order Squamata; family Eublepharidae; genus Eublepharis; species Eublepharis macularius. The sequence continues at coordinate 75,923,196 of NC_072797.1, forward strand.
GTTTAAAGGGCCCAAAAAGGGTCTGAAGGTCACCACACAGACCATTTCAAATTGAATATTTTGGCTCATTAAGGATTGTTATAAACAATCTAAACAACCATGCCCATTGCACATAAGAGCACACTCTACAAGGGCTGAGTCCACCTCATCAGCCTTCAACTTGGGCATTCATCTAGTGGAATTATGTATGGTGGCCACCTGGTCTACGCTGTCCACATTCATCAAGCATTATGCCATTGATGTAGACTCCAGGAAGAATGCAGCTGTGGGCAAAGCCATCCTCAATGGTCTCTTTCATTAAAGAGCTTCATGGCCACCTTCTGGGTAAGTTAGCTTGTTAATCTCCCACGTGGGACTGCACAGAAGACACAAAAATGAAAACAGGGTTTGTGCTTACCTGTAACTTGTTCACTGAGTGGTCTTCTGTGCAGGCACACATCTCTCCCTCCTTCTCTGCCATGTACTCTTTTTTTTTCTTACCTTCTACACTTGCGGTTTAGAGAACTGAGGGAGCTGCTTGCCCCACCTTTTATAGCCACACCAGGATAAAAAGTGCGTGAAAAGGCTAGGCAAGTCTCACCTTTAAAAGCTTTAGAACATCTGCTATTAGCTTGCGTATGTGCAGTTCCCATGTGTACCTACACAGAAGACCACTCAATGAACAACAGTTACAGGTAAGTGCAACCCTGTTTTCTCCTCCGTGTGCACTTTGTCATGAACCTCGGCATGGAGCAAAGCCTTGTCTAGCTGGCCCCATACCCCCCCCCCCGTTTGACTCTGTCTGACAGTGGTTGTCCCACCCCTACTGGGAAGGTCATTGGGTTGCCACCAGTGCAGTCAGCAAGAAGTACGCATGCTGCAACTGACAGCAGGTCCAGATGTCCAATGTGAAGTGCACAGTTCTTCCTGCAGCACAGCACAACAACTGAGCCTGCACATACTCCTTAACAGCCCTGTAAAGGCAAGGGCACCACAGTCTTGTTCAGTATAGTGCGAGCAGGGGGTATATACCAAGGACTGACTTTTTGGAACAGCCTGAGAAAGCCAATATCCTTGACCTTGGGAATGGGCATCTGTTTATAGTGATCATCTTGGCGATTTTCCAAGTGATGCACTTTGTTGCCCTCTGGATCCCCCCTCTTAGCACATGAGTGATAACCCCACCATACATTTCTGTCAGATGTTTGGTGCTCCTTCCCTACAGGATACCTGAGGGGGAGGGGGGAGTGCCCTACTAGCTTGTTGGTGACTGTGCGGTGCCAGCTTCTCTCTCCTCCCAAAGAAGCACTGACTGGTGGTGCTTCTTCAAGTTGTTCCTGAGCCTGGTAGTTAAGAGATGAAGGAGGTCTTTCCCTTGACTGACCTTGGCCCTACAGTGCTGGTACTGTGAATGGTGGGGTCCACTATCCTTTGGAAGTGCTCCCAGATACTGGAAGTGAAGGGAGACCCACACTGCCTTGCAGCTGCAGGCACCCTAAGAGCTGCCTCCTGTGAGGCACTCAGGATAGACACACCACATCTGGGGAAGGACAGTGGGTAGAAGGAGGTTGCTTAGGGTATGAAGAGGTTGAGATGTGGGGGCACTTCCACCATCTCTTCCTCATCTTCCACCATCCTCTCCTTCTGCCGTTCCATGAAAGGCCTGCTGCTGGCCTCAAAGGAAACCGGAGAAGGCTGTGGGACCCTCTGCTAGTTCCTCCACCATCCTCTTGGTTCCTGGGGTGAGATTGAGGGCTAGAAAACTCCCCCAATGCCACCCCAAAGGATTCCTTGTGCTGCTCCTTCTTCCACTGCTGGGTCTCAACAGCTAGAGGAGAGGGAGCTTCAACAGTAGACCCCTGCCCAGTACCAGCTCCTTCCTCAGGCACACATCAGGGTGGTGCTCTTGCAGCTGCCTCAGGAAAGCCAGAGGCCAGGCTGATGGATGGCAGCTGCCCCAGGGCTGGCCTCCACCATGCAAGTGGAGGGAGAGCTGCAGGGTTTCCCCCTCCATTCCACTCTTCTAGACTTTGCCCTCACCTTTTCCACAGGGCCCCTCTATACCCTCCTGTTATGTATTTTGTCCCCCTAGTACTGTTTAACTTGGCTGTGTACTATAGTCATTCACACTTAGTCATTCACAATGACATGCTAACCCACAAAAATTTACCAACCCTTCAAAACACCTAGCCCAAAATCAGAAGATTGTTTTTTAAAAAAAAAACTACTCTCGGATTAGTTCCTTCTCCAAAAGCTTGTTAATGGTTTGGTGTCTAACCTGGAGATGGAAAAATTGCTTTTTAAAAGGCCTTATTTAGGTACATGGTATTAACAGTCTGCACTAGCAAGACACTTAATTCTTCAAGTCAGTCCCAAACTATAGGGCAGCCTATACAAACACTACTTCTAAAGTGCTTGGCCTGGCTTCAGTGGCACCAAGAGATCCAGAGTAAAAGTGGGCAGCAGTCTAGCTAATTATGTCTCTATGAGCGGCCCATTTATTTATTTGACTAGAACACGCCTGAACCTTCTTAATTCCTGCTCAGTTACTGTGTTGAAGGGAAAACTTGGTCCCTATAAACTAAAAATTATTTTTTGCTTGTTTGTTAACAAGAGCCACAACTAGCCTACATTAAAAGCCCTTTTGAAAAGTTCACTTCTGTACTACCCAACAGGAGCACACCAAAACTCTACTAGTGGCAAAAATAAAAATAACAGAAACACAGAACAACAAATCTCTTGGAGAAAACCAGTCCCCGCCACCAAAAAGAGCCAGAACAGAAACTTATAGTTAATAGCAAGCAGCAAGTATGGCCTTTAAATCAGAAGAGGAAGACAGACCAATCCAACATCAAGAATAAGTATTTCCCCACACACAAGAAGAGAAAATCTCTCAAAAAATGGCAAGTAGGAGAATCTATTCTCTCTTGCCTTTAAACCAACATGCAAGGCAACAACAACAGGAGAAAATACCCTCCCCAGAGAACAATCAACAAAAATAAACAGCAGCTATAGAACATGAACATCAAAGTTTGGGTCTCCCCTTTTTACTGATTGTGCATGGTTGAGGGGGCTTTAAACAAATTAAAAGGAGAAGTGTAAGATTTGGACAGCCATAAGTCCAGAGGACACTTGCCTCAGAAGTCTCCCTCTTCTCTCTCTCTCTCTTCTCCCCTCCCCTCAATCCCCTCCTCTTTGCTGCCACATTAGTTCTGTCAGAAAAGGTTTTGGCATCATTGGTTTATACAAAGGTTCCAGTTCTGACCCATGATTAATCCTCAAAATGACTGACTAGAGAGAGAACATTTAATTTATCAAATGTTTGATTCCAAAAGAAATTGTTGCAGCAGATGAAGGTTTGGAATGGATGTGGAGATCTTAGTAGGAGGAGAAAACAAATGGAGAAGGCAGCAAAGATGGAACAGAGTCTCTTGAACACCATTATGTACCAGTATGAGGCACAGACAGTAAGTCTTTTCAAAGTATTGATATTGATGGAAAGCAATGGGATAATCTATTAAACACATTCACTTTAAAGGGTATTTGAAATGGCTCAGTGTTAGCAATCCAGTATTTTTATGAAATTTGCTGCTGGATTCAGAAATTGCCCATACATTTTGAGGGGAGAACGTGGTGCCCACCCTGGTGGAATTTAACTTCTGATTGAATTCCAGACCACCAGAAACTGTGCCACATTTGAAATGAACCCATAGTGACAAAATGAATGTTGAATGCAGTATAAGCTTGTATTGTGGCCCAGAGGTTTTTGAGCACCAAGGAGAGTGGTATCTGAAATGCCAGTTTGAATTTGGTTTATATGTCTGTATAAATTTTTTCATTTTGTAAGAACTGTGCTCATCCCTAATCTTTACCATCTATCTCAACCTCTACAGCAGTGAAGGAATGAAAATATATTTGCTGCCATTGTGTGAATTACATAACTATTTTCTTAAATGCAATTTTTAACAGCGGGGAAGACCCTATGAATGGAGTGATTTCACAGAAGCAGATCTTTCCCAGGATCCCCAACAGACACTTTGCACCTCCTAAAAAGCCGCCATTGAAAGACTCTCTAGAATAGTGTGACATGAGGGAACTGTAGCAAGAAGGGGGAATTGGCCAGAAATCCTTCACTGATGGGTGAATGGCACTTACTCTACAAGCTCAAAGATTGTTCACATAGGATTCAAGGAAGGGAGGCTATTTTGGCTGATCTGTCCACCTTGATTAAGTCCCCTGTCATGTAGTATGGCGTATTGAGATGTCCTGCGCCCCTCAGCAGCGGTGGGGGCAGGGTGGGGGAGAAATAACTATTTCTATTCATAGATCCAAAGAAGTTAGCTGTGTTAGTCTGTAGTAGCAAAATCTAAAAGAGTCCAGTAGCACCTTTAAGACTAACCAACTTTACTGTAGCATAAGCTTTTGAGAATCACAGTTCTCTTCGTCAGATGAATATTTCTATTCATACATGCTTGGAAGACCCTGTGCCTCTTAATGGTGCTTCACCTGTAGAATAAACATTGATGTAAGAAGAGAAAGAAAGAGCCAGTGAAGAATAAAAATAAGTCATTTGCATGCACAGTTTTCCTACCTGATTCTGTATTTGTTTGAAGGAGTCAATGGGCAGAAATCATTGGACTCTTTATGCCATTGGAACTGAGATTACTTAGAATTAAATGCCCAGTTTGATCACACACCAGAGAAGCTGTTGTTAGCATGTTACCCCTGGTTTTGCTATAATTGTAATTTTTGACTTTAGGAGACGAACTGGAATACGTTGCAAGTAAAGATTAGAGGATACTATCCCAAGCAAATGCTGACATTCAAAACCAAAAGATTTCTAAGGAAATGAATGTTCAAGCATTATAATTTTGGCTTTTTTTGAATGCCCCACTGAATGATGCTATGACCTAGTTTCTTCCTTTTGCCGAACTTGGTTTTTGCAGTGTGATAGCTGAGATAATTTTCTACAGTAGCTTTTAAAGAGCAGCTTCTTTTAAAATTGCCACAAAATTACTGTCTTTCTTACTGATGCTTGCATCTTAGAGGAACGATGGTTAAATATATTTTCCATATGTTGAATAGGCTTCTTCTAACTGAAACACTTTCTGTAGTTCTCAGCAGCCTTTGATTGATATTTTATTTTCTTGCTTTTTAAGACCCTGCAGCCAACCTCAGCTCCAATCTGAAACATGACCTAGTTTTATTCCAGCATTTAATGCATATACTCATCTTCCTCATTAAGAACCAAATTACACTTTATGTGGGAGACCAATGGCCAGACCTCCCCACATTTTCCTCAACACTAAAAAAAACCATTGGGCTGCAACATTGAGGGTAGGGGGTTCTTAAACCCATTATTATAAGCCAGTTCCCTAATATATTTATTTATTTAGAAAGTGTACATGGTTCCTCTCCAGAGATCTGTTTGAGTCACTAGGAAATCTTCTCCCCCCCCCCCCACCCCTTTTTTCAGGCTGCTGCATAAAGGATTGTCTCTATTTGTATAAACTTGCCTTATCTAAAGTAATGCTGCATAAGAGTCTCTGTAGCATCTGTCCCTCAGGTTATGAAGCTCCTTCTCCCCAGGTGCTGTGGGGCCAACTCTCCAGGCCTTCAGGAGTGGATTATAGATTTTTATTCCAGAAAGTTTTTGATGTTTTATGCTTTCCTGCTTCCCTGTTACAAATTTTGAGCTCATATTGATTTTACTGCTGTTTGGGGAATTTTATTGTTTGTGGATTTTTATTATTTTCTGATTGTAAGCGCCTTGTGTGCTCCAGAGCAGAGGGGTAGTTACCTAATCTAACATTGGGTGCACAGGATATGGCCCACAATTCCAGCCATTAACTATAACATGGCCTCCCTTCCATGAGGCTGAGAAGACAGGTGGAAGCCCTTTATCCTGGGAAATATGCACCTCTCAAGTGAGGATAGGATACTACAGTCACCATAGCATTGCTCTGGCAATGCTGTGTCTTAAGGGGCTGTCTGTTAGCTGATTCAGAAGAACAGCAATTACCCTTAAACCCACAGCATCTCAGACAGCTCAGGTGGGACCCCAGATATTTCATGGGAGAAACCTTCCTTCTGTGAGACATTCAGGGCTCCCATTGGAGCCACCTGAAATCTGTATTTATATTAGGTAACATATTTTAAACCACTTTTCCTGTTACTCAAACCATTGCCCCTGCAGCAGCAATCACACCACCTCAAAATTAGTTAAGAAACTGTCCTTCCCCTTGGGAGCGAGATTCACACCTATTTGCTGAGTTCAAGGCACTGCTGTTGCCATAGCAGTTCTCAAAGCCCCAGATGTCTTGCTGGAGAAAGGCATCTCCCATGAAGCATCTGAGCTTGCCATTGTAGCTGGCTGGGGTGCCTAGGCTGTTATGGTGGTTGTAGCACCTCAGACTCAAATGAGAGGTGGCAATTTGCAACATCCATGTCCTTGCAGGCTATAGCATGGCTTCTGTGTTATCTCCAATGCAATTTTCCCCAGAACTGTGGAAATTCAGAGATGCCTGACATTCTGGCTTAGAAGGAAGATGGGCTTTCTCTTTGGTTTGGAAGTGATGGAATAGGTGACTCAGCATGCCTTGGACATTAGGAGGCACTGCAAGTCTCTATCTGTGTATGTGTGATTCTCTTGGTAAGCAACCTGCTTTTCTTTGTCTAAGGTGGGCATGGCTCCTGACTCCTCTTCCTCTCTATGTTTCCTTTGGGAGATTTCTTTTGTTGCCCCATGGCCTTCCAAAGGGGAAGGATGTATTTTTCAGACCTCGTGCTTTAAAGGCCTCATCCACACATTCACGTCCAGCCTCAATGCTGTTCAAGGTGGCCATGGTAATAGGGAAAGTAATGCTTTAGACTAGGACTCTTTCTAAATCAAGATATTGCAGTGAATGGAATCTACCTCAATAAACAGTAAGTTCTATCCTACAATTTAAATGCTTGATTAATTACTGCATTACCTGCCAACATCTTCTCCACACTGTGACACTGAGAGATCTCTGTCTTTTGGTGCTACACCTCTGAAGATGCCAGTCACAGCTGCTGGTGAAACGTCAGGAACTACAATGCTAAGACCACGGCTCTACAGCCCGGAAAATCCACAACAACCATCACTTACTGCATGTTGTAGAAAACGCTTTTGAGTATGTGCCTCTGCTACCAACTGAAATATAACTATTTCTAATAGGAGGATTGAGAGCAAGAGGCAATGAAGAGGGAAAAGGCAGTAACTAAAGGGGTTACTTGGAGGAGACTTGCTGGGAAGTTGCAAAAAGAAGAGAGAGCTATCTTTTGCTACTAAATCTGTTGTGTGGTGGCCTTTTCCCCACTGGGGGCCCTTCTCAGAACTCCTGGCTATACAGTGCCAGGAGCTTGGATGAAAAATCCAGTTCTGATAGCTGAGTTAAGAGTCCCCTGAGAAAACTGGCAGATATCCCCAGGGCACTCCTTGACAGGAAACCAAGTGCTTTTTTCCAATTAATCAAGCCTTATTCAGAATTCCAGAACCCCTCTGAATTTGGAATAACTTCATCATGCAGGCTTTTCAGGACAATAACTAAACACCTCTGATAATGTCAGAGACTCTCAGTTCCTTGCCTAAATTTCTATTTGCTCAAACGGGGGATGGTGCTGTGGCTCAGTGGTAGAGGATCTGCTAGACATACAGAAGGTCCTAGGTTCAATCCATGGTGTTTTCAGTGAAAAGGAACTGGTGGTAAATAATGCAAGACTTCTTCCGGAAATCCTGGAGAGCCACTACAAGTTTGAGTAGACAATACTGACCTTGATGGACTGGTTGTCTGATTCAGTATAAGGCAACTTCATGTGCATTCATAACTTCATCACTTAGCAAGATGAAGATCCTGCATTGCTAGCCAGGCCCCTTTCCCCAGGTTTTTCTCCCAGTAGACAATAGCTCATATGCAGGTAGGTCTATGTAAAGGTTCTGCATCTCTACTGTCTTTTGCTGATAGTAGCATCTGTTGTATTTTTCTGGTGGGTCTGAATACTGCTTGAAGGTTGTGCTTTTTCTTAAGCTTTCCCATCTGATCAGTGATTCCTTTGATATATGGCAAAAACACTTTTCCTGTGGGAGACTGTTTTTCCTGGGTTGTTTGTTCTGCATCTGTTTGTTGCATATGAGTGCTTTACTGGCTCACTTTGCTGTTCTTGCCATTCAGTTTTCCCATCTTGTGAGGGAAATGAATTTTTTAAAATTTAATTTTGATTTAATTTAATTAATTGGACTTTTTTGCTGTCCTCCCTGCAAGCGGGCTCTGGGCGGGTCACAACATTATCTGCAGCTGGTACAGAATGCTGACTGAAGTGGGTTGTAGGGACCAGATCATTCAGTCTTGTTCCACCTGCACTGGCTCCCAGTCAGCTCAAAGGCCTAATTCAAGGTGCTGGCATTGACTTTAAAGCCCTATACAGCTTCAGACTAATATACGTTAAGGATCACCTACTCCCATATGAACCTACTCAAAACACTACGTTTTGAAATTGTGTAGTTCCTTTTACGTTTTAAAGTGATTTTTATTCGGCTGCCTTGAGCACCATTTGAAAGGTATAAACAATAGAGCTTTAAAGGCTATAAATAATAGAATTTTAAAAAATAAACATGATATTAGAATCTCTGTAGTATCTGGAAGTATATACTGAAAAGACTGGTAGCAGGGGAGACTCCATCTTTTTATCCTGTGATACAAAAAAACCCCAGCAGGCAATGTTGGCAAGTACTGTGTAGAATGGGGCCTAGGGATTCACAAGGAAGCAAGTGGGGCTTCCAGCTGAAATAGTATTTCCTTTGCTATTATAAATTATGTATACTGTAGTTTTTTTCTCTCTGTTGTATAAACACTGGATAATTCCATTTAAGTTAAAAATATATTTTAATTTTTTTCTGCAGTTACAGTGAATTAAACCTGGGTGGGTGTGATTATTTATAGGGCTTGTTGCTATCAAGTCATTGCCTGTATGTGAGTAAGCCTGGAAAGTAGGCTGATGTGGTATGCCTGGGCTTCTCCTCTCTTTTGGTACAGGGAACTCATTTCCCTTATCTGTAGAATAAAGCATTTAGAAGCCTGACTAATTTGTGTTAAAAATAGGGTTTTTTCCTTCAGAATTGTAGGCTTCAATATTAACAAGCAAATCAACACAATAATATGGTTTGTTGTTATGTGAACAAGTATAGAAGGAGCTTCAGGCTTGCTCTCATGAGGTCTTTCTCCTTCCCCACATAAGCAAGATAATTTTTTGCTTCTGCTTTTGCATCTGAACCAGCTAATTGTGGTTTATGCTTTCCCTGACAAACAGGATTCCAAACTAGGCTGTTGAAAATCCTGATTTGCAGGCCCAACACAAACCATAGTTTGCCAGATCAAATGGCAAGACTGACTTGCTGTGAAAGCGGAAATTACTAATTACTGTTTCACCTGCAAGGGTGGAAGAAGAAGAGTGAAGCAGGGTCTGTCTATCCTTTAAAGGCTTATTCACACTGCTGGACTATTCTGGGTTGAAGTTCTTTTAGTCCAGTAGTCTCAAGAATAGTTCTATCTGCTGAAGATCAGGAGAGGCTGTAAGCTTTGGAGAGAAACTCATCTGGCTTAAGGGGTTTTTTTTTTGCTCTTCATTGTGGCCTTCAGAATTACTACAGTTGTAAATTAGCATTTTAAAAAAATCTTCCATCAGTTAGACATTAGTAGAAAAATGTAATTGTGAATTGGCAGTCTTCATTGTTACAGGAACTGATTTCTGATGGCCAAAAGAGTCACGAATCCAGTAATTTCCTCAGTGAGATAGGAGGTGGGGTGCATGAGCAATGTAATATATGCAACAACTTCCATACATTTTATATGTCCTCACCTGGATAGGCCGGGCAAGCCTGATCGCATCAGATCTCAGAAGCTAAGCAGGGTCAACCTTGGTTAGTAATTGGACAGGAGACCTGCAACCGAAGACCAGGGTTGCAGAGGCAGGCAATGGCAAACCACTTCTGTTAGTCTGTAGCCTTGAAAACCCCAGTAGGGGTTGCTGTAAGTCATTATGAGTTGATGGCACTCTCCAATATCGCATTTTATATATTCCTAATTCTCAGTTTCTTGTGCATGGTCCTGAGATCAGGGAAGGGGCATGGCTCAGTAGCAGAACATTTGCTTTGCATACAGAAAGTCCTGGGTTCAATACCCAGAATATAAAGATAAATGGTTCAATTAGGAGGTGATGTGACCACCTCTGCCTTGAGATCCGGGACAGCTGCTGCTAAGGTAAACGCTACTGACTGTGATAGACCAATGGTCTGACTTGCTATAAAGCAGATTCATGCATTTATGCCCAGAAGACTGCCAGAGTTACTAAGCTGTAAACCATTTCACAGTTGAGGTACTGAGTCAGTGAAAGATAAAGTAATGCTGCAGAAGTACAGTGACTAGTACAGTGTTGTTTAACCAGACTGAAACAATTTGGCCAAAGAAAATGACTAAGAATAAACCAGTCCAGATTGACTTCCTTGGGAATATGTTGGTTTGCAATCAAGAACATTACTGCTGCCTAGATTTTTTTCCTTTTCCCTCTCCCTTATTTATATTTTCTTATAAATTAACCAAGTTTTAGAATTAAAAGTTAGTTATTTGCATTTTAATATTTAAGATTGCATTTTCTTTCTCTTAACTCTTTCAGTTTTCAGTTTTTCCCCATAAGTAAAATTTCCTTTATTGAATCTGACATTGTGAAATTGATCAAAAGATTTGGCTACCTGGAATGGCTTTTTTATAGCCAGTAGATGTGGGAACAGACCCACCCCTGTTGGCGGACCAGTTCGTTGGTCCATGGTCCGTCACTTCCAGGGGCCCTAGGATTGCCCCTTCATACTCAGAGATGCCAAGGAGCCTTCAGCAGGCTCTCCTCCAGCTACTTTCCATGTTTGGTGATTGGATTTTGGATGTCAAAGTTATAGACACCAAAAGCGGCTGCCCCCAGGAAAATTCCAGTAGATATAATAGGAGCCACAAATACCAATTGACTTGCATTGGCTCCATTGAGATACATTGTAGCACAAAAAGTTGCAATGAAAATGTGGAATGGAGTTAGAGAATCTTCCTCTGAGAATGGAAAGTGCTCTGCAGAAATAATGTTCTCTGTTATTTCTGCTCAAGCTTAGATGCTCTGCTTTGGGCCTAGGGTTGCCAGCCTCCAGGTGGTGGCTGAAGATCTTTGTGAACTGATCGCCAGGCCACAGAGATATGAGCATCTGGAGAAAATGGCTGCTTTGGAGGGAGATCTCTATGTCATTATACCCTGCTGAGGTTCCTCTCCTCCCCATTCCTGCCTTCTTCAGGCTCCACCCCCAAATTCTCCAGGAATTTCCCAACCTGGAGCTGGTAACCCTATCTGGACCTGGAATGAAGACCCCCCCCCCCCCCGAGTGGAATGACAGCCCCTGGGAGCAGCTAAACTGCTCTGGGGCTGGAATGACAGCCACCAGAGTAGAAAGATGATCTGTGGGAACAGATCAAAGGGAGTGGGTAAAACTTGGATGCAGATGATTTTAAACAGATCCTCATAAATTCATATGATTTTTATGTTGAAACAAAACAAAAAAGCCATCCTAGTCTACAGACATCACCAAAACAATCATGTGCCCACTGATCTGTAGCACTGCCACGGCACAAAAACATGCTTCAAAAGCACAGATTCTCATGGATCCTCTTGATTTTAAATGGGGCCACCCAAAATCCACCACACAATCCCATATCATGTCTATTGCCACAAATTGCACCCAAAAAACCATGCACTCACTGCTTCGTTGCACCACCATGGTGCAAAAACATGCTTCAAAAGCATGGATCCTCATGGTCTAGTGGCAAGGAATTCCCAAAAAGGGGGGGGGGTCAGATCATCCTGGAATGAACCCAGCTATGGACAATGAGTCCCTCTGCTGGGCTGCAGCCAGAGGGTGGCAGGCATTGGTGGACTAGGGGATGGGGGGGACCCATGGGGAAGGAGGTTAAAATTCCCCTTATGGGGGGCGGGTGCATTTGCACTTGGCAAGGGCAGGGGGTGGTCCAGAGCCCTGACCCACCCAGGCCCCTTTCCATTTGGTGTAATGGTTAAGAGCGCGGGACTCTAATCTGGAGAGCCAGGTTTGATTCCCCACTCCTCCACTTGAAGCCAGCTGAGTGACCTTGGAATAGTCACAGTTCTCTGGAGCGCTCTCAGCCCCGCCCACCTCACAGGGTGATTATTGTTGTGGGGATAATAATGGCAAACTTTGTAAACTGCTCTGAGTGGGCATAAAGTTGTCCTGAAAGGCGATATATAAATCGAATGTTGTTGTTATTATTTGGGACAAGTGCTCTATCTAATGATACTGTTAATAAGTATAATATATAAAAGTATTCTGTGACTCCTCACATGCTTAGCCCTTGAGCTTGGCTGTGGAACAGAAGGAGCTAGAATCTCAAGCAAAACCTCAAATACCTCCTCTGTGACTGAAAAATCCACCCTGCAGTTTCTCCTGTTCTTCCTGCCTGCTGGAAACTGAAACCACTTGCCTGAGAGGTCAGAAGAGTAAATTTACTCCTCCTGCTCTCATAGAGAAGAACAGGAGTTCTCTGTTTGACAGCCAAAGAAGGTCTGTGGATGTCCCCTCCGTTACCTTGGAATTGATTGCTTGGTGCTGGGATGTCTGGTCTCATGGACTGACAGACTAGCCCAAAAGTCTTCGCGTCTGTGAAAGACACCCGTCCCACAACCCTCTGGTTTGCACATGCTGAACCGGGTCGGTCTGTGTCAAATTTTGGTCCGTTTTTCAGTCCGTGCCCACCTCTAATTGCCAGTCATGCTGTCATAGTATCTTTTCTAAAGCTCCGAGGGTGGTTCTTTTTGCTATATGGTGTATTGGTTACAATTTGCTATCAATGCATCAGTCACATATGTTTTGGCCAACATAGATCAACAGAATTGTTCCAATTCCACCATATTTCTCTGACAAAGCAATTCAAGTATACTGCTATTTTTTTTGGCTAGTGGTATGATGGTTATTGTGCACTATCTGTCTATTTAATGAGTTGGCAAATAATAGGCAGTGGATTTCAAATTAGTTTTATTGACACATCTGAGGGTGTGAGAAAACTCTGTGAACTTCTTGTGAATGGTAAAGTATTCTACAGCTGGTAAATAGTTTTTCAGATGCAATGAGGATGTCCCCTCCCCCCCATTGGCAATGAAACTTGAATGATATTTCCATCTGCAAAAGTTAGCATAAATTTGGACCGCACTAGTGGTCATAAGCCTGGAACTTTCCCCACCATATTATGACAAAATATTTTCCCCTTGCAGTTTCAAATCAGCCAGTCCAGATCTTGACACATTGCTCTCATTTCTTACTACCAATCAGGCAATAAACATCCTGTTTTAAAATAAACTTGTAGACTTGAAATTCGACAAATGGTGTGAATCCAAGCCCTTCCATATTGTACTTACGTTTGGAAAGAATTAGTATATAAAATGGTCAGATTGCTCTAGTGAACTGCATGTTCAACCTTACTGAGAATATATATTTTATTATGCTGCCAGGCTGCAGAAGAACATATACTCCAAATAATATTATGCCTTACAATTACTAGCATTAGATAATTAGTAATTTAAACTTCTGGAACATCTTTGTACCAGGTTGGATTGGTATTTAAATCCAGTTTCTAGTCTTCAAATTTGTAGTTCCTAAATAAACATATATGCACAGTGGTTTGTAACTAGAATGCTGAGATGATCCAAAAATAAAATTGACCAGAAAAAGAGACCCAGGTACTCCTCCTAAGCACTTAGGCTTCTAAATCTTAGATATGTGAGTGAGCTGTCCGTGAACTGATTCTACCATCTAACAAAGCAATTCAGTTATTATTTGCTTCTTGTTGCCCAGTCATGGCCAGTCTGTGGGGGCACTCAAGCAGCTCACCTGTGAGAGCCATGAGTCTAGGTACATTTTGCAAATAACACGGATTGTTTGCTTGATGCTGGTAGCAATCTGGAGGGGTATGGCACACCATCATAGCTTTTTTTTTGCCAGTTTTCTTGTCCTGAGAATGTTGCAGTTGTCTTCCTCACTGAAGGGCATATTAATTCCCATAGATGGCCTTTACAGAGTTCGTCCCATCTTGATAGGCATGCAATAGTTCATCCTAGTAACACTGTTGTCTGTTTTCTCAGTCATCTGCAAAGGCCATTGCTTACCCTTTCCTAAGTTTAGTGTGGAAATGTGCAGTATTCTCAATGGGGTGCATGAGCAAAGCATGATAGCATTATTTTGCCTGTTTTTCTTGATTCGTTGCATCTTCTAACAGGAAATCAGCAGTCCTTAACAATCGACTTTGCTTTTCGCTACTGTAGCTAGAAGTCACTGATGGACTTACCGTCACAACCACCTCAGGAAAAATTCTGTAAAAGTATACCGCTTGTTTTAAACTTCTACAGTCAGCTGCTAGTTTACAACTTATTCTACTATGGACCGTTCTTTCTTGCCACACCACTAATTCTTTTATAAATCTGCTAGATATGCACTTGCCCTCTTTTCTAACATTTCAGGGTATTTTAATGTTGTTTCCTGTTCATGGTAGGGCAATCAGAATTGTACTCAGTCTTCTAAAGTAGAAGTATATACTGTAATGGCAGTTTAACATATTCTTTTTATTCCTTTCCTAAGAATTCCCGAGAGTATACTTGCCTTGTTATGCAGTGAGCCCAAGTTGTTTTGTTTTTCCAGTGAGTTACCTACAACTTTACAAATCTTTCTTGATTTACTTCCATTCAAAATCCAAAAGTTCCTGTTTTGGGAGCAGGAATTCTGGCCATAATATATATTGCTTTGCCCTCCAATCTGCTATTGTGTTTGTTTCCTGCTTGCTCAGTTTCAGGAACTTGAGTTAAAACAGTTTGGATTTTACAACATAGAATTCTTTGGGTTAAATCCAATGGCTCTCTTCCTGTTAATAGAGGAAATCTTTCTCTGTTGGAGGAAATCTTAATTGAAGAGAGTAATTGGATCCAACCCTATGCAAGTTTTGGTACCATCACTCGCTGTTTTCTGTTAACAATGTGACAAATTCTGTTAAGGTGTTGACAATTCTGGTTGTTGTGGGTTTTCCGGGCTGTATTGCTGTGGTCTTGGCATTGTAGTTCCTGACGTTTCGCCAGCAGCTGTGGCTGGCATCTTCAGAGGTGTAGCACCAAAAGACAGAGGTCTCTAAGTGTCACTGTGACACTGAGAGACCTCTGTCTTTTGGTGCTACACCTCTGAAGATGCCAGCCACAGCTGCTGGCGAAACGTCAGGAACTACAATGCCAAGACCACGGCAATACAGCCCGGAAAACCCACAACAACCATCGTTCTCCAGCCGTGAAAGCCTTCGACAATACATTGTTGACAATTCTCTCTCCTCTAAGGTTTTTTTCACAAGTACTAGGTGAAGGCACGTATAGGTAATATACTGTTTTCATTAAATCGCTAGAGTTAAGAACTCCGATGTGTAACACAAGCACCTAAGTGAAAATTGCTATGGCTAAGAACTGGTTTTTTGGCTTATCGTAAAAAAATTGTTCAGATAGTCATCATTTTCAGAAACATTAGCTTTATTAGAACAAAAATATCTTGGTAATGAACAGGTCTTATAGTTGTGTTAATTTTCAAAAATAGTTTATCTGTTAATGTGAAACAATGAATTTACCTTCAATTACAATGAAATACAACTTGGAACAGTTAAGTTCATCTACGGTCTTCAGTGCTGTCCCACATTGGGACTGCGCTTGTGTAGGCCAGCCATTCAGAGCAGGATTTTCAAGCTAAAAGGCTAAACGGGGAGGGGGGAGCTCCCCCGTGGACCGCTCTGAGCCGGTTTTTCCTGCCTGAATGGTCACGCGGTGAGGAGGCTCCCCCACTTCCTCCCTCAGTTCATTTTCTGCCACCGCAAGGAGCAGACGTTCTTCTCAGCTAGGCTTTGTGTTGTAGTGATTGTTAGAGTTTTTAGCTGTTACGTAGAGTTAGTTTTCTTAGTTTAGGAATTTATTGTTATATAGTTGTTTGTATAGTTCGATAAGTAGTTTTTTCATAGTGGTTAGGATACGCGGAGTTACGAAGGGTAAGTGTACCTTCCCTCCCCTCTCCTTTTTTCCCATCGGTGACTGGGCACGACTTTTTTACCGCCCCGGTGGCAGATAAGTCACTTTTTAAGAAATATGATGGCTGTAGAACAAAGATGGCCAGATTGGATGGCCATTCACTGTGCCTGGCCTGCCTGGGTGAAGGGCATGTGGTCAAACGCTGCAAATGTTGCCAGTTGTTCACCCCCAAGGTGCGAGCAGATTGAGCATCGAGGCTGAGGGATTGTTGTGGAACAAGGCAATGTTTGTTCCTGTGAGCCTGGCAGCAAAGAAATCTGCGCTGGTGGAGTGACCTAAGCATTCGGATCTGGAAACCTTGTCGGAAGCAGCGACGTTGGATCTGACACCATCGGAACAGCCTTCGGATTTGTCAGTTCTGAAGGACCGAAACCATCAGAGATCTTGGTCCCGGGATGCTATGGTGTCAGCCTGTTCTGGAGCCAGCGTGATACATCTGGATGGAGACACCTCAATGCCAGTGAGTGGAAAGTCAAAATTGCCAGTTCTGACTGGAACGGAGACAGCGGCTTCGAAACCTCAGAAGCACAAGGATAAGATCAAGCATAAGTCTTGCATGCAAGCGGCTTCATCAGCTCTGATGCCGTTATCTGATTCACCTTGACAAGCCCTCTCTCCGGCGTCGAAACGGAGGTTGAGTTCTGCGTCGATCGCTTCTACTGATGGTTCTGATGGGGCTAAGCACTGGAGAAGTCGGACTAGTTCAGATGAAAAGGACTGGTACCGGAGACCACCTTGGTACCCACTCTACCCTATGCCCAGCTACCCACAGGACTGGGACTATTTTCCGCTGTACCCATTCTCCAGAGAGCCCAGATCTACCCAGAGCACATCACATGACTCGGATCCGGGGTGGTATCCAAGAGCAAGACCTTCAACGCCAAGACGGGGTTTGGAATTGGAATCAGAGCTGGAACCTCTCGGATCTGTACAGAGCCCCAGTTTTACATCAGAATTGCCCCCTGAGGAGGTATTGGGGGAGTTGGAGAGGAAATCACCAGTGATTGATTATAAGCTGTACGCCAAGCAGATGTTGCACATGGCTAAAGTCACTGGACATAGATGCATCAGCTCCTCAGCCAAAGTCTCGGGATAGTATCCTGAAGCACATCTATTCTGACATGCCGGAGGTTGTAGCCTTCCCAATGATAGAGGGTTTCATTGAAATCATGGATGAGTTCCACCAAAAGCCTGCATCCATTCCTGTTACCGCTAAGAAGGTGGAAACCCTATATAAGATTAAGAAGGCCAATTGCCCATATTTGTTTGTGCACCCTCTTGCATCCTCCATGATAGTGGAGGAGCTCCAGGCGCACCAGAGACACAGGAATTTCGCTACTACAGCCGATAAAGAGGGTTGTAATTTGGATACAATGGGCAGAAAATGTTACTTAGGTTCTGCTATTATGATTAAAATAGCTAATTTTATGGCCATCATGAGTGGCTACCAGATCTTCCTATGGGACAAGGTGGCCACTTATCTTGAGAGGTTGCCTGAAGAGAAGCAGGTATCGGCCAGACTTATCCGTAACAAGGCTCTTGTCTTATTGAAACAATAGATCAGTACAAGCAGACACATTTTGGATACTGCTGCTAGAGATCTGAATATAGCTATTGTTCTTTGAAGGCACGTATGGCTATGGGCAACGGCTTTGCTGGTGGAGACAAGGAATAAGATAGAAGACATGCCATTCGAAGGGACTACTTTATTTTCCGAGGCTACTGACGATTACCTCTCAAAAAAGAAAAAGGACAGGCAGACTGCGAGATCTTATGGGATGCTGCCACAATCGTTGGGGCATAGCTCCTTCTACCATAGCCCAAACAGGAAGAATTACCAGCCTAGGAGGGAGTACCATTCCTATTAGTTTCAGCCTTATAGGAACCAGTATCCCTATCGAGCTCTTTATTTGCCCCACAATCAGTCCCATAGGCGGGCATTGGGGAAGGGCAAATTGGCTCCAGTGCAGTTGCAGAAAGAGCAGTCTCAAGGTCAGAGGGACCAATTACAACTAGGAGAGTCTCCTTCGACCGCCCAGTTATTGTTCTTTGACAGGTCGTCACAGTATTTTGAGGTCTGGCAGGCTGTGTGAAGATGCTTGGGTGTTATCTGTCATTAAAGAAGGTTATAAGTTGGAGTTTCTCACCTTGCCTCCTGCTTATTTACCACCATATGCTCCTATGAATGACCTGCCTGAGTTGCTACAGGAAATTGAGTCCTTGTTGAATAAAGGAGCCCTGCAGAGGGTCTTCCCTTGGGATAACCAATTTGGGTTTTATTCTCAGTTCTTTTTGGTGGAGAAGAAAGATGGGGGAAGAGGCCCATTCTAGACCTTAGGGGGTTGAACAAGTATTTGCAAGTATCAAAATTCAGGATGGTCACTTTGCCCTGGGTCATTAATATGATTCCAGCGAATTCCTGGTTTGCAGTGGTAGATTTACAGGACGCATATTTCCATATTTCCATCTGTCCTAAACACAGATATTTCCTGCATTTTAACTTTAAGGGCAAGGCTTTCCATTATACTGCATTACCCTTTGGGTTGGCTACGGCCCCCAGAGTGTTCACCAAATGTATAGCTGTGGTGATAGCCCACTTGAGGAGACTGGGTTGCGCAGTCTACCCCTATTTGGATGACTGGCTGGTTACGGCGAGTTCCTCAGAGAGGCTGCATTCACATGTGGAGCTTTTCCTTGCCACTTGCAGGGATTTGGGCCTGGTTCTTAATGTGAAAAAGTCTAATTTAGAGACTAACAGAATGGTGCACTTTATTGGTGCAAGATTAGATGCCACCACCAACAGAACCTTTTTACCTTCAGATTGTGGTGAAAGAATAATGGCCCTAGTACGCTTGTTTCAAAAATGTAGGTACCAGTCAGCATACCTCATCCAAGTTTTATTAGGTCTAATGGCCTCTACCACAGTGGTGGTTCCCCTTGCATGGTTAAGGATGAGATGTCTACAACTGTGGTTTATTAAGAGCTTTGACCCGTAGTTGCAGTCTCCCTAAATTAAGCTTTCATTCCGAGACAGGTCTTACGTTCTCTGTCTTGGTGGGTATATCCTACCAACCTGAACAATGGGATACAGTTTGGTATGCTTTCTCATGATACCACTGTCACCACAGATGCCTCTTTGGAGGATTGGGGAGGACACTGTGAAGATGTATCAGTGAATGGAGTGTAGTCAGAGAGTGAAAAAGAGCACCATGTTAACTTTCTGGAGTTAAGGGCGGTTTACTACTCACTTTACTCACTGAATCCAGGTGCTGTCGGACAACCTGACAATGGTTTTTTATATAAACAAGCAAGGAGGGACTGCGTCAGCAAAACTTTGTCTGGAAACCATCAAGTTATGGGACTGGGCTATTTCCCAAAATATTACACTTACTGCACTCCATATTGCAGATTCCCAAAACACAAAAGCAGATTACCAAAGCAGGTTAGGGGATTCCCATCACAAGTGGGTACTCCAGGACAAATATGCTTGTCAGGTATTCAAGAGATGGGGTTACCCAGATACGCACCTTTTTGCAACACAGGAGAATGTGAAAACGCCTTAATTCTGTTCTAGAGGGCGGCTAGGCAAGAACTCAAACGGGGATGCCTTTCAGCTGAAGTGGGTATGCCTTCCCTCCCATTCCTCTACTTCAGAGAACAGTTTGCAAAATCATGGCGGATCAAGCCACTTGTATCTTAATAGCGCCCTTTTGGCCGCGTCAACCATGGTTTCCCTCTCTCAAGAACATGGCCCAGGGGATGTACGTGCATCTTCCAGCAGTGCCGGACTTACTGTACTTTGGCAAGACAGGGCACTACAACCTCAGCAAACTCCACCTGATGGCGTGGTTCCATAAAACATTAAATTCTCAGTTTTCAGAAGAGGTGGTACACATTATTTTGAATGCCCAAAAACCTTCTAATAGGAGTTCGTATGCATTGAAATGGAATAGGTTATGGGCTGGGTCCAAGGGAATATCTCCTGAGATGTGCCCTTTGAGTAATGTTTTAATTATCTAGTGTCATTACATAATGTCGTCCTGGCCTCCTCTTCTATTAAGTTCTATTTGGCTGCTATATCTGCCTTTCACGAAAATGTGGATGGGAAGACTTTCCAAACTGTTCCTTAAAGGTTTATACAATTTGTACCTTCCACAAACTCAAATAATGCCACAGTGGTCTTTGTCCCTAGTCTTACCCAGTCTTATGTTTAAGCCTTTTGAATCTTTTGCAAATTGTAGTTTGGTGTTGCTCTCAGCTAAGGTGGCCCTTTTGTTAGCAATCACCTCGGCCAGGAGAGTTAGTGAGTTGCAGGAGTTGTGGGTGGACCCACCCTTTCTGCAAGTCTTCCCTGATAGGGTAGTGATGCATACTAGTCTGCAGTTCCTGCCTAAGGTGGTCTCCAAATTCCACGTTTCACAATGTTTGTCTTTGCCAGTGTTTTTCCCAAACCCCACTTCTACTCAGGAACAAACACTCCACACTTTAGACGTTAAGAGGGCAGTTTTATTTTACGTAGATAGGACAAGGTCATTTCGGAAGAGTCAGGCATTTTTTGTTTGCCATACAGGCCAAAATAAGGGCAAGGCAGCATCAGCTCAAACCATTTCTAGATGGGTGGTTTTGGCGATTAAGCTTTGTTACAAAGCGGCGAGAGTCCCCTTCCTGCGTCATCTAAAAGCTCATTCGACCAGGGGACAAGCTACATCAGCAGCTTTTCTACGTGGTGTGCCATTGGGAGATATCTGCAAAGCTGCAATGTGGTCTTTGGAGGAGACATTTGTCAAGCATTATGCGATAGATGTCAACGCCAGGAGGGAGACAACAGTGTGATAAGCGGTCCGACAATCGCTCTTCGTCTGAGAGCATCACCCCAGCTCCTTGGTAAGTAGCTTGTAAGTCTCCCAATGTGGGACTGCACTGAAGACCGTAGATGAAAGCAAAGTTGCACTTACCTGTAACTTCTGTTCATCTAGGTCTTCGTGCAGGAACACATTCCCTTCCTCCTACCCTGCTGTGAGCTCTCTGATGGTTATATCACCTGAAGCTTGTGGCGGCACAGGAGAACTGAGGGAGGAGGGGGGAGCCTTCTCACAGTGTGACCATTCGGGCGGGAAAAACTGGGTCGGAGTGATCTGCAGGGGAGCCCCCCCCCCCCCCCGCCTTTTAGCTTGAAAATCCTACTCCGGATGGCTGGCCTGCGCAAGTGCAGTCCCAGTGTATTCCTGCACGAAGACCAAGATGAACAGAAGTTACAGGTAAGTGCAACTGTTATTTCTATACATGAACAAGTCACTGAAAAATTCTTTGCTTTGGCTTTTAGCCTGAAACTCCAGTATCATCCTGTAATTTCAGAGTTAAAAAAATTAAAACAAATAACAGTATTACAGTTAATTTTTTTTGTAAACGTATTTTAAAGACAATGGTGCTAACTAGTCAGCTGGCCAGCTCATTCTGTTTGAAGAAGCCTCCTGGTATAGTAGATGGCCATTTGGAGAATTGTTCTGCTTTTCTGCTATGTCTGCTCTTGACTGCTGCTGAGCTAAAAGGCAAGCAGCCCTCATGCTTGCCATAGCTAACAAATGACTCACTCACAAATGCTTTAAATGGACTTCTCAAAAAAGCAGCATCCTCACTGTTCTTCCTTTTCTGTGCTATCAGTAGGAATGAGCATTCACAATATTTTGGATGTCTTTGTCCTTAAGATTTCCTTCAAGACTTGGTGGCAGTATTAGAATATAAACATCTTTCTATGTGATGTTTATAATTTTGGTATAGATCTATGAAGCTTTTCTACAAACCTACCTTCCCTACCTGCAACAGACCAAAATATCCCTGAAAGGCGGGTGGGTGGGAAAGCGTGCTACTCCTTCTGATGTGACAGCTGGAATGGCGCTGACCACACCGTCACTTGGTGGAAGACATTCTGCTCTTCCTCTTCCGTTGATGACCTCGCCTGCACTGCAGCCTTGGCCCTCGGTGCCAACCCAGCCCACGGTGAGACTGTGAGTTTTCATTGTCACTTACATGCTTTGCTCAGTCTGGGTTCCAGCAAATGATACACAGACACGTTTTGGTTGAAATGGCCACAACTTTATTGATCACAGCATTGGCTAGGCATATGGGCAACAGATCCCTGTTAGCATCAGAAGGCCCTTTTGCTGTCCGATGCATGACTCTCCAACCCCATGCTGGTTCGTGGACAGCAAGTGTTATTCTGTTGCCAACCATGCTGATCGGCCCTTGCCTCCCAATCTGTAGGGGTGAGCTGCCCGAATGCCCCACTCACTCCTTGGTATCCGGCCCAATGCCTGACTGCTGCCAACACTCCAAATGCTGTGGTAAAGTTGGAGCCTCCCCCCCCCAAGGTGGTCCCCGACTTTGATGCCCAGAGGATGATGGAAAAAATCCCAAGAGGCCCCGGCCAATCTGGCCCTTCTGGGGAAAAATCCTTCCTGGTCCCCACAGGTGACCGGCCCAAGGCCCTCAGGATCTCTGCCGCGACCACCCAGGGGCCCCACAGCTTCCCCCCTAACGTCTTTTAGTTCACTGTCGGTCTTGAAGACACACCATCGTGCCGGGTCAGCCATCTCCGTTGGGGGGGGGGGAGGATCTCCGCTTGTAACTAGAGCAGATATATGTTAGTCCCTTCCTTCCTACTGACATATCCCAGGTAGGCCCTGGAGGCCCATCGCCCGACGGCTCGTATGCGGTCTGCCAGCAGCCCTGCCTCCACCACTGTGGTGGCAGCTCTGATCCTGAAAGTGTGGGAGACAAACTCCCCTGCTGGGATCTTTGCTGCTCGCAGGCAGGCTTTCAACACTGCTGTGAACTGGAACCTGGTGAGCAACTTTTTGTCAGCATGCACCAAAAACTGACCTGGGACCGGGGGGCACAGGGCCAAGTAATCCCTGACAGCTCATATGGGGCAGGGTGCCCCTTTTATGGCTGTTCAGAGCTGCAGTACTACTCAAAATGCTTTCTACAACCTCACTTTAGCCTGGAAGACGGCTTCTTATCTCAACACGGCCGACCTGGCCACTTGGATCCATGCTATGGTAACATCAAGGCTTGACTATTGTAATGCACTAAACATAGACCTCCTATTTAAGTTAACTTGGAGGCTCCAGTTAGCAGGGCCGGATCCAGGGGGGGGCAAGGGGGTAGCCTGCCCCTGGCGCCGTTAAAGAGGGGGCGCCGGGTGCGGCTGCCAGCTGCCCGGGAGGCTGAGCGCAGGGTTGGGAAACCCTCGCCAGCCCCACCGATAGGCCGGCCGGCCGGCCGGGCATGCAGCCAGCTGCGCGGCAAGCCAGCTGCGCGGCAAGCCAGCTGCCCCAGCGCACACCCTCGCCGCTGCCAGCTCCGCGGCTCACCGTGGGCTGGAGCGGCTGGCTTGCCGCACGGGTGGCACAGGGCAGTGGGGCGTGCTAAGTGTGCAGAGGGCCTCCTAGCCCTGCGCTCAGCTGGCCGCATGACAAGCTAGCCACCCTAGCGCATGGTGAGCCGTGGAGCCGTTGGCAGCGAGAGCATGCGCATGGGGCAGCTGGCTTGTCGCGCGGGTTGCTGAGCACAGGGCTGGGAGCCGCATGCGCGGCAAGGCAGCCAGCTGCCCGTGCTGCCACCAGCTCCATGACTCACCGGGCGCTGGAGCGGCTGGCTTGCTGCACATGGCTCCCGCCTATGCGATGATGTCACAAGTGACGTCATCATGCAGCGCTGGGAGCACGCGCGCGCGGAGCTCCCAGGCAAGGTTTGCCCCGGGCGCCCGCGTGCCTAGATCCGGTGCTGCCAGTTAGTGCAAAATGCTGCAGCTCAACTGTTATCAGGAGCGAGCAGGAGCATGAACATCACTCACTTCCTACAGTCACTCCATTGGCTACCCATCAGTTGCCGTGCTCAGTTCAAGGTATTGGTTATTACATACAAAGTTCTTCACAGCTTTGGTCCGACATACCTATGGGACCACCTCCCTCCCTATGTCCCTCCATGGCAGCTTTGCTCGTCTGAACAGGGTCTCCTGCAGGTGCCAGGCTGCACACAGGCGGAATTAACGGCAGCCCGTACACAGGCTTTCTCTGTAGTGGCCCCTATCCTGTGGAATGACCTGCCTGAGGAGGTCAGGAGAGCCCCCACTCTCCTGCCTTTCAGCAAACGATGCAAAACCGAACTATTCAAAAAGGCTTTTTACTCAAATGGGAGGGTTGTATTGTAGGGATGTGGTCTCAGATGCTTTGCTAATGAGTTAGGGACCATAGACTTCTTTGCTATTATATTGCCTTACATATCATCTGTTGCTTTAAATATCTTCTACTATGTACCACCTGTGCTCCATGTTGTCTAATGTCAGTCCTAGAATTGATTATGTTCTGTTTCAGTTTTTTTTCTACTCTATATTGGATTCTTGCTAATGTTGTCTTTTAAACTTGTGTCTGTTTACCCTATGGCATTGTTTGTGGAAATGTCCTTGATACTGTATTGAAATGCAACTGATACTGATTGTACTGATCTCATACTTTGTAATCCGCCTTGAGTCTTACTGAGAAATGTGGACTATAAATGAAATAAATAAAAGTTTGTTCCTGGGGATATGAGCAGAATATCAAGAAGCATTTTGGATAGCCAAGGGAGGTGGGAGGCAAAAAAGTTGCATTCCACAGGCAAAAATTCATCCATCTGTGGAAATGCACTCATGAGTCCAAGCCTTTGATTAAAGGTTCTTATGATCCAAGCAAGGTGGCACCAGTTTTAGCCACCTTTTACACTTTTGTGGTTCCTATATTTATAATATTGACCAATTAGCACGATTGCTCCGTCTGCTAAATTATTATACCGATATTTACTAATTAAATTTGGAAGCCTGTATTTTTGAACAGTCTGTTTTGCTAGAATCTGGCTTCTTTGAAGCAGATCTCTCATTGATCATTAGTATGCATTCAATTGTCTGAGATGCAAATATACTAAAGGAAGCGGGGGATTTGCCACTTTTGTTGCTCTTGCTGCTTATTGATCCTATAGGTTGAGAGCAGCAATAGCAACAATTTGGAAAAAAAATTAACAATAGTAAATGTCATTGTATTCAAATGAAAGTTTGGTATCAAACTGAAATTCAAATACGTTTCCCAACATGATTATTTGACCGTTCTAATCCAGTGTGGAAGGAAAATAAAATAGGTTGTCTATTAGTTCCTCTCTTTTTAACTTATGTTCATGATGTATTTCTTCTTTGTGGTCTCTCTGCCAGTACACTTATGGGCTCTGTTCATGCACTGAGCTCTATTCAGAATTGTCTAGAGCTAAGACTAAGCCAGGCATTAGCATGTGTGCTCAGAGAACCATGCCTTTGGTCTCTGTCCTTTTGACCACACAGAATCCAAAAGGGTGGCCATATTAGTGTGTTGTTGCAAAACTAACAAATTAGTTCAACATAAGCTTTTGTGAATCAGAGCTTCAGATAATATATATGGAAGTGAACTCTGACTCACAAAACTTCTCCTGAATTTTTTTTATTAGTGTTTAAGGTGCTATTGGACTTCTGTGTAGTTTTCTCACAAAATTGATATTGAACATATTTATAAGATCTTTTTTTCCAGTTACCAACCAAGCCAGACCAAGATTGTTTTTCATATTGTACCATTGCCTGATATGACACCAGACTGTTTTTCAGTATCCCAAACAGTTGGATTGCCATCAGTGCCCCATGAGTGTTTTATAAGTTAATGGATCTCACAGTCAGGAAGGCCTCTTTTCACCATTGTGCTAAATTTTTATTGTTTATGTATTGACCTGTTGTTCTTGGCTATTGTAGCAGTTCAAAATATTTTATCAACAAATTGAGACCCCTTAGAAGAGATTCCTTTTAGGCAAATATGATATCTGCCAAAATATTTGTTTGTTTAAACAGCACCATCAGCGCCATATAGAGTTTCATAACCAAAACACAGACAGTTCTCAGTCCCCTAAGAAGCTTACATGCATAAACAAGAGGCTGCTGCTTTAACTAAGGGTTCTTGTGAGGACAAGAATAATAAATTAGTCTGTGGCATCTTCTGTCTTTTCTAAAGGAGTGAGAGGCAAAAATCATATAACAGTCCCAAAGGATTCTTCAGCCCCTCTGCCTGTTCATATCCATGATGGAACTGTGTGCTCCCTTTTTTTAGGGATTTTGAAGCAAGCCTCAGGGGCCAACCATTATGCTCTTTGATGTATAATGTCAGTCACTTCCTAGGTGGAAAACAGAAGAAGATCAGATTGATAGGAGTTTTGGGGGAATTTGAGACTTACAGAGAAACAAGAGATGATGTAGGTTTCTAGTGTTCTTGTTGGTTTCAGGACATCTTATGGTGACTGGTGAAAGATGTAAGTAGGAATATCAAACTGGGGCGGGGGGGGGGGGAGAATAGAATTCTGCAAAAAGATGTCCTTGTTCTAAGTGTTTTTCAGTGGGATTATTCAGACAGGGATCCAGTGACGTGGATTTTTGTTGATGATACAAAATTGAAATAATTCTTTATTTTTTTATTTATATCCTGCATTTCTCCCTGATTGGGGACCCAAAGCAGATTTTCACATTGTTCCCCCCTTCTCCGCTTAATCTGCACAACAACAACCTTGTGTGGGTGTTAGGTTGAAAGATTGTGATGAGGCCAAGGTCATTGGCAGGCTTGCAGTATTAAGCGAGGGAGTCAAACTCCATTATCCCAGATCCTAGTGCAGTACTGTACTACTGTACCACACCATCCCTGAGTAATAAACTGGAGAACATATAAAAGGACTCAAAGGCAATTACCTAATAAATAAGAACGTAAATATATCACTATTGATCTCAGATTAATATGGTAGTTAAAATCAACAACATATATTGCTGTTTTGAATATACTAATATAGTGTTGGGTTTGGACATGAGACAATACCATGGTTAGAAATGAAACTCAGTGTCTTTCAGAAAATGATTAATGAAGTTTGAGGTATCCTGAATGGTTGCTGTAAGGATAAAAGGAGGTAGAAGCAATATGGAAGGGGTGGGTGGGTATTGTATATTTATATAAATGAGAGCTGGTGTGGTTAGACAGGGTTGCCACTTTCTGGAAAGTCAGGGAAATGGAAGTTGGTCAGAGAAAGTCCGGGAAATTGGTCTGAAGTCAGGGAAATTGTGATTAAAATATATTCAAGCAGTGGATTTTTGACCTGCTGCGGCAAGAGCATGATCTGTTCTTGTGGCAACTGGAATAGAGAAGTAGCAGAATGCAAGTAAAACTTAATGATGCCCTTTCCCAGCTCCACCTTTTTCTCAGCTCCACCCCCAGCAACCAGCCTAATGTGTTTGTGTTGAGCTCTGTCCCTGCATAATTTCCAAGGTCTGCCTGTAGCATTTGCAAAGCTAGGCTAGTTTAAATGTTTAGCAATATACAAACTTTAAACATCTGTTTTCATCCCTACCTGCTAGTACTGCATTTAACTTACATATAAAGATAAGCATGTTTTTAGGTCATGCTTGTGTATGGAATGGACGTTTTGTCTGCTGCTAAACCCAGCACAGAGTTGCCAATGAGTTTTGCTGCTGTTGGATTTCACAGACAACTAGCACTTTCTACTCTGCACCATGCAAAGTAAATTTTGCAAATGTGATTGCTTGTTCCTGCTGGAGTTTACAGAGTGCCAGCTCTCTCACCCTCTTTCCTGACTTCTCCCATGCATAAAGGTTGCAAATGAGGGTTGTCTGCTCTACCTCCACCTCCTTTCTTGCTGCTGATCTGCTCATTACACTTTCTGGAACCAGAAAGTGAAAGTGAAATTTTCCCAGCTTTAGAAAGTTCCTACTTACCAGAAACAAATCTGCTAACATCTTGGTGTCAGGCAGGTGGTTCTGTGTATGGCTGTATCCGAAACCACATTTTGAAGATGGCTTCTAAGAGGACAGTTTTTAATATGCAGTGGCTGGATTTCAAACTTCATCCTGACTTCATTCCATGGCTATCACCAGTTGCTGGAGACAAATGCAAAGGTTATTGTAAAGTGTGCTACAAAACCTTTGAACTAAGTAATATGGGAATTAGAGCTTGTGGAGTCTCATGCACAAGGACCATTACATCAGAATAACCTGAAAATTAAATCAAGTCAA
This sequence comes from Eublepharis macularius, assembly GCF_028583425.1. NCBI lineage: Eukaryota > Metazoa > Chordata > Lepidosauria > Squamata > Eublepharidae > Eublepharis > Eublepharis macularius. The sequence continues at coordinate 75,951,478 of NC_072797.1, forward strand.
CAGTCCATCGCAATATGTTTAGATTCAAAGCCAAGTACAAGTTCAGATAGTAAAAACAGAGGGTGAAGAGGCAGCCCCTGCGAAAACTGGAAAACATGATCAGATGAAAATGGCAAAGAATTACCCACCACACAAACTAGTACGGCTGCCTATGTAATCAAGGACTGTGTCGGGACAACAGAGTGCCTGTGGGCTTTGCAACTGGTAATGGAGAAGATGTCATTTAACTCTTGTAACAACATCAGTGAGTTATTCAAGCGAATGTTCTCAGATAGCCAGATAGCTCAACAGTTTCATCTTGGAAAAACAAAAGCAATGTATGTTGTTGCTTTTGGCTTGGCACCATATTTCTCAGATCTTTTACTGAAACAACTGAAACAATGCTAAACATTTGTTATCAGTTTTGATGAAGCTTTGAATAAGGTGGTTCAAAAGGGACAGATGGGTTTAGTGGTTTGTTTTGGGGATGATTACTGTCACAGAGTTTCCACACTGTATCTAACCAGTGTTTTTCTTCAACTGCTACTGCTGAAGACCTTCTTCAGAAGTTTCAAGAAGATATGTCTTCTTTATCAGTTGCAAAATTATTACAAGTACCTATGGATGGGCCAAATGTAAATCACCTTTTTCTGAGAAAACTAAAAGAAGCAATTAAAACCAACCTTGACTGTAAAGAAGAAGGAAAAGAATTGATTGACTTTGGAACTTGTAGCCTTCATGTTGTACATGGGTTTTTTAAAACAGGATTGCAAGCAGTGAAATGGGACCTGAATTCAGTCTTGCGCAACATGTATTATCTTTTCAAAGATTCCCCAGCTAGGAGGGCATCATACACTGCTATGACTGGAAGCACACTGTTTCCCCTGAAGTTTTGCTCCAGTAGGTGGTTGGAGAATGTTAAGTGCCTTGATAGAGCTATGACTTTGACAACATCAAGAAATATGTGGAAGAAGCAAAACTCCCCCACAGTAAACCTGCAATTTGTATAAAAGCTGCAATGCAAGATCCACTCATGAAGTGCAAAATGACTTTCATGAAAACGATTGCTTGGAGATTGTGAGCCATTTCTACAAAGGTTTCAAAACCAAAAACCATTGGCACCTTTTTTGTATGAAGAACTTTTTAAGCTAATCAAGAAGCTAATGAGTCGTTGCATAAAATCAGAAAGGCTGCAAAATGTGTCTTCTGGTTCCCAGTTGTTAACAATTGACATGAAATTGTCTGAGAACTTGCTTGACAGAAGCAAGGTTGACATTGGCTTTGCAGCAAAGAAGCTGTTGAAAGAAACTAAACCGTTTTTTTTTTAAAAAAATTATTGGATGGTTAACATAACATATATAATGTTATTACATCTTACTTACTAATTATCCCCTATAGATATAGTATGTTCCCCACCCCCTTTCCTCTTTTGACTCCCAACAGCACTACAACCCCCCGTTTCTTGTTCTTGTCTCTTAATTGTCATTTTAAACTTAATGGTAAAGATTTAGATTATATCTTATTTTACTAAATAACACTCAAAAGACCATAATTGTCCTTTAACATCCCATCTTTTTTCTAAGTATTTTTTCAATTTCCCCCAGTCCTCAAAAAATTCCTTTGGATCTTGCTTTCTGAGTTTCCTTGTTAATTTGTCCATTTCCGCCATATATAGCACTCCTTGTATCCACTCTTCAGTTTTCAGTATTTTTTCTTTCTTCCAATATTGTGCATACAAAGTTCTTGCCACCGTTATCATATAGTACAGTATTACTCTATCCTTTCTATCCATGTCCTCTAAATGCAAGGATAACAATAACATTTCTGGATTCTTAACTACATTATTTTGGAGTATTAACGACATTTCAGTGCATATTTTAGTCCAATAGTCTCTAGCCTTATCACAAGTCCACCGCATATGAAATAGAGAGCCTTCATGCTCTTTACATTTCCAGCACTTACTGGATAGCTGCTTATTAGCAATGGCTAACTTTTTCGGTGTTAAATACCATCTATATATCATTTTATAGCCATTCTCTTTGATACTAGTACAAGTTGAGATTTTTAAAGTATTTTTCCACAACTGTTCCCATGCATCCATCATAATCTCATTATTACAATTTATTGCCCATTTTACCATTTGAACCTTGATTGTCTCATTTTCAGTATACCATTTTAACAATACTTTATGCATTTTAGAAATTACTTTATTATTATCCCCCAATAAAAGTTCTTCTAATTCTGAGTTTTTATTTCTGAAACCTGCCTTCCTTTGATCTGATTCAAATAAGTCTTTAATTTGTTGATATTGCAGTCAACCGTATTTAAATGGTAATTCTTCATTCGATTTAAGTTTCGGTTTTTAATAATTCTTTATAAGTAAGCCATTCATCTCCTTTATACTCCAAATTTGGGTTAATTACTTCTGCAGGAACAATCCACATTGGTTTCTCTTGCTCTATACATTTTTTGTATTTTAACCAAGTTGACAGTAAATTTCTTCTCAAGTAATGGTGCTGGAACATTGCGTCCATTTTATACTTATCATACCATAAGTATGCATGCCATCCAAAAAGTTTGTTATAGCCTTCCAAATTTAACAACTTATGATTGGATAAGGACACCCATTCTTTTAGCCATACCAAGTATATTGCTTCATGATACAGTCGAAAATCCGGTAATTGCATGCCACCTCTTTCTCTTGCGTCACAGAGCACTTTCATTTTTACTCTAGGTTTCTTTCCTGCCCACATGAATTCTGATATTTTCCTCTGCCATTTTTCAAACTGTTTTTTGTCCTTAACAATTGGTATCCTTTGCATTAAAACATAACTCTAGGCAGCACATTCATTTTGATTGTAGCAATGCAACCTAACCATGATAAGTTCAATTTGTTCCATTTTATCATATCTTTTTCAATTTGAGTCCAGAGCTTTTCATAGTTGTTTTTTAAAAAATCAATATTTTTAACTGTCAGCTCTATTCCCAAATACTTTGTTTTTTGTACCACTTCGCAATCTGTTACTTCCATCAATTCTTGTTGCTTCTTCTTTGTCATATTTTTTGTTATTATTTTTGACTTTTTATTTATATAAAAGCCTGCTAAATCTCCAAACTCTTTGATCTTTGCTAACAGTCTTGGCAGAATTTGTACTGGGTCTTCAACTATAAACATCACATCATCAGCAAATGCTCTTAGCTTGTATGAAGACCCCTTTAATTTAGTCCCTTTTATATTCTCATCTTCTCTTACCTGCCTCAGTAATATTTCTAAGACCATTACAAATAACAGCGGCGACAGTGGACAACCTTGTCTTGTTCCTTTCCTTATTTCAAATTTCTCCGTCAGGTCGTTTTTAACACAAATGGCTGCTCTTTGGTTCTTATAGATTGTTTTTACAGCTTCTATAAACTCTTTACCTAGATCCATCTTTTCCATCGATGCAAACATAAAATCCCAATTCAAGTTGTCAAAGGCTTTCTCTGCATCCGCAAAAAAAACCCCGACTTCTTTGTCTAGACGCTTGTCATAATATTCAGTTGCATTTATAACCACTCTCAGATTGTCTTTTAATTGTCTGTTTGGTAAAAACCCCACCTGATCATCTCCTACAAAATCCATTAACCGTATTTTAAGTCTATCTGCTAGTATTCTTGCCAATATTTTATAGTCATTGTTTATTAACGAAATTGGTCTGTAGTTTTTAACATCAGTCAGTTCCTGTGACTCTTTTGGTATCAAGGTAATATTTGCCTCATTCCACGTTTCTGGAAGGCCCTCTCCTTTCAATATATCATTCATTACAACTCTTAAGGCTGGCGCTAGGCCTTTCTTCATTGCTTTATAAAACTTCGCTGTAATCCCATCCGGTCCAGGTGCCTTACCAGTCTTTGCCACATCTATAGCTTGTTCAATTTCTTCATCTGTTATTGGAGCATTCAGCTTCTCTTTCATGCTAGTTGATATGGTTGGTAAATCTATTCTCTGCAAATATTGATCTATATTCTCTTGTGGTATTGCTTTCCTTTGAAATAATTTTGCATAGTATTTATAAAACTCTCGTTTAATTCTGTAGTGTTCTTTGATTTCTTCCCCTTCTTCAATTATTCTACTAATTATTTTCTTTTCTCTTTTTTTCTTTAGTTGCCAGGCTAGATACCTTCCAGGCTTAGTCACTCCTTCAAATGATTTTTGTTGCAATGTCCTCAATTTCCATTCTAATTCTTTATTTTCCATTGCTCTTACTTGCTCTTGCAATATTTTAATTTCTTGTACTATTGATTTTTTCCCTGGTTTCTTCTTTAATTCTTGCTCTTTTTATGCAATTTCTCTTGAATTTCTTGAGCTTTCTCCTGCTTCCTTTTTTATCTCTGTTGTTTAGAGTAATTAATATTCCCCTTATTACTGCTTTATATGTATCCCATACCATCCGAGTTGAGACTTCATTATTTTTGTTAGTTTGAAAAAAATATTTTGTTTCTTTCTGTAGATACTCCATATTTTCTTGATTATGCAGTAGGTCTTCATTTATTCTCCATCGTAATTTCTTCCGTCCCATTGCAGCTTTCCAAAACAATGGATTGTGGTCCGAGCTCACTCTTGGCATTATTTCCACTTTTTTTGTCCGTAATGCCAATTCTTTAGTTGTCCAAATCATATCAATTCTTGAAAATGATTGATGTCTCGCCGAGTAGTACGTATAATCTTTGCCTTTAGGATTTCCTTTTCTCCAAATATCCTCCAGTTTTTCTTGTTCTACTAGTTCAAAAAATGATTTTGGTAGTTTCCCCGATTTCTGTTTTCCTCCTCTTATTTTTCTATCCAATTGCAAATCTACAACCCCATTGAAGTCTCCCATCATTACAATCTGTTCATATACGTCTTGATCTAATTTGTCTGTTAATTCCCTATAGAATTGGTCTTTAGCTCCATTGGGTGCATATATACCTATTATTAAAGTCTTCTTATCACACACATTAATTTCACAGCAAGATATCTCCCATTTTGATCTCGAAATACTAATTTTGAGTCCAAACCTTCTTTAATATACATCACTACTCCTCTTTTGTTTTGCTGATGCAATAAATTCTCTTACTAGTTGTCTATTTTTTAAAAACTTGACATCTTGATCTTTGATATGTGTTTCTTGTAGACAAATTATATTACAATTTTGGTTTTTTAGCCAATGAAAAATAATTCTTCTCTTCTATGGTGAATTTAGTCCATTTACATTCCATGATATTAATTTGTACTCCATCATTCTATTTTCTTATCGATCTAGGAAATTCATTTACATTCTCAGAGAGAAACTCCTCCATTTCCTGTCTTGATTTAATTATGACTCTCAAACCATTAAAGTAGAAGCTCAACCCTTCTGGTATTTCCCATCTGTATCTAATGTCTTTCTCTCTCAACTTCTGGGTCAGTTCTCTATATTTTTTCCTCTCTTGGAGAATTCTTCTAGGTACCTCTTTCATTATCTTGATCCTACTTCCCTCCAGTAATAGGGGATTCACAAAAGTGTCTTTGGATAATCTCTTCTCTCATTCTTTTCGTTATTAACTGCACAATAATGTCTCTTGGTAGGTTCTTTTGTTGTGCATATGCGGAGTTGATCCTGTATACTAGATCCAAATTTGCAGTAGTTTCTTCTGGTTGTTTATTCAGAAATTCTACTAAAATATCCATCATTTGGTCTTGTACATTTTGCGCCATCGATTCTGGAATGACCCTAAATCTTAGCTGTCTTTCTGTTGCCTTACATTCCATCGCTGCCATCCTCTCCTGCATCACTTGATTTTCCATCTTCACATTTGTAGCTAAATCATTGGTCTTCTGTTCCACTTCTTGCACCTTATTGTTTGTTGCTTGTAGTTCATTTCTAATTCCCTCCATATTCTTAGCCAATTCTGCCACCTCCGTTTTAATTACATCTTTCAAATCTTTTACCAATGTTTCATGCATCTTTTGTATTGATTGGTTCAGTTCTTTATAACCTTCTTTAACTTTCTTCTCCAGTCCTTCTATCGCTGCGTCTTCTGAGGCTTGCCACTCTTTATCTAATTTTTTCACCATACTTGGACTTGGCTTAGAGCCCCCCCACGTGTTCGCTCTCTTTCTTAAATCCATTTTGCTTTTTTATTATTTCCCCCTTAATATTACTCACTTTGCTGGTCTCAATAAAAAAAGAAAAAAATTTCAATTTGGATCATAAATGTCGGGCGCAATTTCTCTATGGTAACTGGAATCACTTCTTCCCTCAGCTACAATGGCGTATTTCCTGTTCCTTTAGTCCTGATTTCTCGCGATGCTTACTTTATTTTGCTTCCGGGTCTTCTTTCTTCTCACTGTTCTTCCTGCTTACAGGTTATTCTTGTCCTCTCTAGGCACACATTGTCTCCTCCTCTCCCAATCTCAGCTCCTCTCACGATGTTTCAACGCTATTTTCCAGCTCCCTCGTCCTCTCTCACGCCGGTTATCTCTCTTCAAACCACAAGTATGCGTAAACAATCCTTTGTATCGCTCTTTTTGTCCTTAAAAACTTGCCAAATTAGGGATTTCTTACTCAAATATTGTTCCTTATTGTTTCCTCTATTTAATTATGTCTTTTTATTACTTTAATATCTGGTCTTTTTTCTGCTTTTTCTGTTCAAAAGTCTGATAGCAATCTTTACTTTACGCTGCTTTCTCGGGTTGTCTGTGCTGTTTCCTCCGTTTCTAGTTGGTCAAATCTGGTACTGAGGCTTGATTTCTGATGATTTTATGCCAATTCAATGACTCCAGGGGTACTGCAGAGTTAGTAGCTCGCCCTTCTCCGAGGGGACCTCAAGGTGGTGGGGAGAATCCTTGATTCAGAACCCCCCATCACCAAGATCACACACTCTCGGTGCCGCGTAGCGTTCAGGACCCCCTTCTCCCTGAAGGGGGGATGGTAGCAGGTGTTCGAGCGCCTCGCTTCCCAAAAACAGTATCTCGGATAGCCCAGCTCCCTAGGCTACTTCAGATCGCCATTAATCCAAAACTGGAAGTCGAAAGAAACTAAACAGAGTGAACGTCAAATGGCCGAGTTTTGCCTAGGGTGTTGAAACATGGTTGTAGCTGTTGCTGAAAAGTTGATTGAGAGAAGTCCTTTGAAGTTCAAGATGGTGTGTGGCTTATCAGCATTAGATCCTACTATCATTTTATTCAAGACAAATCTTGGAATCACCAGAATAGGGGCTTTTCTTGAAGCTCTACATGCAACAAATCAGATCAATGACACAGTAGTGGAAAAATCAAAGCAACAATACACTACTTTAACCACAGCTGCCCACAATGAGTTCAAGGCTCAATTTCAAGCATATGTTGCAAAACAAAATGATGATGTTGGACTAGATACGTTTTAGTAGTATTTTGATATCCCACAAAAGTTTCTCAGACCTGTGGACTGTTGTCAAAATATGCCTTATCCTGTCTCACGGTAATGCTTCTGTTGAAAGTGGATTTTCAGTTAATAAGTCAATGTTAATTGAGAACTTACATGAAGAAACTGTCAATGTCAGGTTTACGATGCTGTCTTGAACTGTGGAGGACTTGAGTCTGTTGTAATTGATAGGAATCTGTTGCAGTCAGTCAGGCATGCTCATGCACACTACACAGAGCACTTGGAGGCTAAACACCATAAGCAACAAGAAGAAATTCGGAAGAAAGAAGAAAAGAAGAAACTTGAGGGACATATTAAACATCTTGAAAATGCTAAAAAAAAGACTGAGAGAAGAAGCCAAAATGGAAGAGGAAACAATTGATGAGAAACTAAGAGAGTTACAAAATAAAAAGAGAAAACTGTAGAAGTGATAGTTTTATATCTTAAATCTTAATTCTTTAAAAACAGATTACTTGTATTCTAATTTCTAACTTGATTATTACTGCAATTTCGAAACTATAAGTTTCGTAATGTGGCTTCAGAGAAACCATTTTAGTTAGAACATTTATATATATATTTAGTGTACCTTTAAAACAATAACAAAAATGTTATGTCATTTGTTAGCATTCAGAGTTTACTTGAATTGAAGTTTATATCTTGATGTAATTTTTGGTGCAATTGCGAAACATGTTGCTGCAGTTAATGTTGAAAAAAGCTGATATTAAATCTCTTCCTTTGACAAATATTTTTGCAGTTGAGACTTGTGTAGTTGTAGAGTAGAACATTTCATTAAGCCTTGCATTAATGCAACACGACCTATTCATTTTTTAACTTGTGGTTATATTTGAATGGTGGTCAGGGAAATAGACAAATGGTGGTCAGGGAAAGTCAGGGAAATGAAAAATAAAATTTTAGTGGCAACCCTGTTAGAGTGCTGGAGAGACTCAGGTTTGAATCCCCATTCTGCTATGGAAGCTCATTGGGTGATGTTGGGCTAATCACTCTGTTTCATTCTAAACAAGATAAAATGGAGGGTAAAATGAGGGTAAAGTAGAGGAAGGCAGAACGATGTAAGCTCCTTTGGGTCACCAATTGAGAGAAAAGTAGGGTATAAATACCTAAATTATAAATCAATATGTTATATTTGAGCTTATATGTTCCCATGAGCTGTGGGGAATAAGCATTATAATAAATAAAAAGGAATTAATTTGGGTTACCTTGAAGCACAAATGGAAGAGTTTTCTATCAGGAAGACAGGGCTTCCTCAGTTTCCCCCTGCAGCCCAAAATGATCAGTGACATGTTGTTTCTTGAGGATAGACGACCTCTAGATAACAGTATGATGGGGAAGTTGAAGGTCTGTATCAGGAACAAAAACTACCTTCCCTTCTGTTAGTAGAAAATGTCTATGGGGTGTTCTTATTTTCACTGATTGTATATCTCCTGGTCTATATCATATAAATAAAATAGAGAGATTAATAAAGAAAACAAATTGACTGTGGGGTAGAATAGATACGACATCAGCAATATGTTTATTTAATCTGTAACCTTTTGTTGATTATCTAAAAAGCCAGGAGTTTTTAGTGGCTGTGTTGTATTTTAGAAATGTGAAATTTTGTATGGGAAAAGTCTGGCTCATTTACACAAGAGTCATGTCATTGAGCCCAGTTGCTCAGGTTATTTGTCTCTGGTGGTTGCCACTGGGTCTGTCACTAGCAAGTCTACCATCATCAGGAAACATGACAAGGGAGGAGAACAGAATCTTTTGCAGTGCTCTTTTGTCTTCAAAGGGGCTTTGTAGAAGGCTCCATAGCTTTGGAAAAACCAAGGCCTAGAAGGTTCAGGGATTATTGTTTTGGTTGCCTAATAACCTCCAAAAAGGCAACTGAGGGAGTTCAGTAGGCAAGTTTTTCTTAAAGCTACAGGTATTGTTTCTGGTGTTTTTTTAGTTATAAATTTTTATTTTGAAAAGACAATAGGAGGTAGAGAAAAAGCGGATTGCATAATACAGCTGTATGGATCAGAATAATTAAATATTACAAAACATTTGAAACAATAAATATTTTTTCCCAAAACCCTTCACTAAATTTTAAGACACTATCTGAATACAATAATACTTGCTTATGGTAGAATACCTTTATATTCAACATTTTAGGTTTCAAATTAGTATTCAACATTTGTATTCAGTACATATGTTCAACATTTATATTCAACATTTTAAATTTCAAATTTCATAGCTCATCTGTTTTGCACCCACATTAATAATTTTAACTTTACTATATATTCAGTATTACATACTTTCACCACTTCTACCTAACCACTATAACTTTGACAAACAGATAATATTTCAAAATACAAAAAAGTCTATAATGTATCACATAAAAAGAAAATAATAGTGAAGAATACTTCTACTCAAAAACTACTTCTATATAGATTTATATTCAAGGTATTAAATTTAAAACTTATTCTCATTTTACTTCTGCATTACAGTATATTTAATGTATATACTGTTTTTCTTCATTTAAAAACTATTTCTCATTCTAGATTAGGGATTGTTTCTGTTATTTTGAGGAGTTTGATCCATGCTTCTTGTTCTGTGTTTACTACAATTGTTTTTCTACATCTATTACATTTCAGTGTTTTCTGTAACTCTGGGAGTTCATTCAAGTTTCTAGAAATCCCTCATATCTGGCCTTGCTCCATTTTGTAGACCTGTTAATCTACACTCTATGGCCTGGTTTAGATATCATAACTCTGTTTAGGATCACACTATGTTAAGAAATGTGAGGGAGGCTAGAGATGTTCAAGGACTTAAAATGTTTATTAGAAGAGTTTGGGAATTATTACTATATTAGTTGACCTAGAGTAACATTCTTGTTCACCCTGATCTGGACAATATATCCTGCTCCCATGGAAGTGGGAGGAAATTGTGCTGTTCTAAAGTGGAAGATGTAAACAAATGTTTAAGAAGAGGAATGAATCAACCTTTTTTTGTTTCTTTTCTCGTAGGAAATAAAACCTGATCAAGTTACCAAACTAGCTCTTGGTGGAGAAATTAATTTTGAGCTTGTCTGCAAAAAGGTATGATTTTGTGAATTTGTATTAGAATATACTTGCTAATTGTACTTGGAAGAATACTCTTAATATGGTAAATATATTTTAAAGCCACAGTAAAGGTTTATAACTGTAACACATATGTTGTAAGAGGCTTTTTGTTGCTATGCAATGCAGTATTGCATGTGATGATGCTATGCTAGCAAATATGCAGCTGCAGATGTTTCAGATTATTATTCTGTTTTTCTGACTTCCCTATTACAAATGTATATAACCAGGACTTTCCATTCTAGTACCCATGATAAAGAGAAACAAGAGCAGGAATCTTTCTGTTACATTGCCAGCACACTGTGAAATAAAGATGCCTGCTGTTTAGTCTGTAGAACTTGTACATCCCATTGAATACGTCTTAGTAGCTGACCAGTACTTATATTATAGATTTCCAGCACTTCTAGTTCTTGCAGGGGCGGGGGGGAAACCCTCTAGTTTTTTCCTCCCAGATCAGACAGAATTTTGAAAGCATCTTGTAAAATGTACAAACTTGACTTAACTACTGACTTCTATGATGTCTTTTTTATAAAGCAGTATTTTCTGTTGCTGGTAGGAGGTCAGCATTTGTTTACCTCATTAGTAACAGATCACATAATATAGATTCTTAACATTCCTTGCTTTGGGGGAAAAAACTCATTTGCAGTCCAGTAATCTGGAGGAAATAAACTGTCTGCTTTCACTTGGCTTAACTCTTGTGAGCTACTGTAGTATTTTGTCTGCAACATCTTGTTCTTATTGTACCCTTCAGTGTGTAGTTCTGCAGTGGGAGTATTTAGGATTCTAGTAAATAATTGTCTTTTTATTTTAATGGCAAATCAGAAGGCGCATGCAGGAGGCTGTTGTGATTTGCAGCACTTCTGTGGTTTGCACATCTTCAGGAACAGTACTGGTTCCATGTTCTGTCAAGCAGGCTAAAATGCTGCTTCAGGCTCTTTAGATACAAGTGTAATAAGTTTATTTATACTCCTGAAGGAAAAAGATAAACTAGTTTATTAATAAACTTTATGCAGCTGAAACATTTCCCTGAATCTGTCTAAATGGAAATGATTGTCAGTGTATGAAAACCACTGTTTCCTGAGAAATGTCCATGGAAAACAGATGCTAACTTCAAACTCAAATAGTTGTGGTTACTTTGAGAACACTGGTGATGTGAGAATATTGCATGAAGGTGTAAGATCTGTCTGCCTGTGACTAACCATTCCTGTAATGTAGATGATTCAGCCTTGTTTTCTTCAGGTTTGTACTTTTGAACTATGCACTTATTTGTGCAATCTGAAGAATTTTTGACATTTAATTAATACCTTCACAGTGCTAAAAGTACACATTCTGCCCTATGACACTGGCCTTTGAGCCAGACATGAGTTGGCTCAAAAACAGCTTCAAGAGTAGAAGTAAACATTAATTATATATGTTGGATTAATATGTGTATTAAAGAATATCCAATCCAGATGGTTTCTATTTGCCATCATGGTTTATTAAGGTTCTGTGCTGCTGGGTTAACTTCTTGAAACCGCATGAGTGGTTGTCTAAGATCTTGTGGAAATACAAGTGGGGATACAATAATTTTTTATTAGTGCAAGCAGCTACCGTTGTCTTTTTTTTGAGTTTCCACATACACAAGAGCTCTACCCCAAGTGGCAATTTTGCACTTGATCCAACCCAGTGCATGCAGCAGTTTGTCGTATGGACTGCCTCATGAATAGAATACTTGCTCCCCACCAGTAATTTGGGGGAGCACAGTTGTGATGGGAACAATTGCTGTGTGGGGGTCATCTGACTACAGCTAGTGCAGCAGCAGCTATGCAGCGGGTCTTACAAGTGCTATTATAATGCCCAGTATTTCTGGACATAGTCATTCTGATTTCAGATATGATAAACTTCAGCTGAATTCTGAGTCAGAATCTTTGTCCTCTTTTCACGCTCTTTCTCTTCATTTCAAAATCCTGCCATATTATTAGTTTCTTTAAGAGATCAGACGTAATCTGATGATTACCTAGGCTATAGTTATGTAGGAAAGATTATAAAACAATTTTTGTTTGGGAAAGCATTTAATAACTAGTCTTTAACAAGAATAGATTAATTCTTATGCACGTTATTTCACTGTATATTTTAATATTTTACATGGCTTTTGTAGATGGCTATGGTGTTAATAAAAAATTGTCCCATTTTATGCCCCAAATAGTATATGAATTAGAATAACGGCAGAAGAATTTTACCCACAGCTTCCCCCACTAGGTAGGATACTTCGGATATTAAACACAGACATACAAACACACACATGTATCAACAGTTAATGTCAAAATGAACAAACAGCCATTAAATATCTATTTATGAAGGATTTGATATTGGGTAGGTTAAAAATGTAGACATATGGTGGGGGAAATTTTAAAAAAACAGATCAATGACCCAGAGTGTTTTGAATAAACGACAGTTACTGGACTGATAAGTGAGAAGATGCTACAAACCTATTGTCCTTTACTTGGATGTAAGCTCCATTTAACTGAGTTGGCCCTTTTTTAATAAACATGAGACAATCAGACATAAATCTTACTCATCTAAATATACTATGGCCCTACATAATTTGGATTCTTTGGAAGACTTACCAAGATTTTTTGGCGTAGCCGTAGTATAACAATTTTTGGTCACTGAAAAAGTTTTCATTGTTTTGCTCTTTCCTTCAAAGGCAGGTTATTTGATAAATGTATATGCAGTTTACTACTTCCTATAAAATATTTTATAGCATATTGTCATGTAGTGGAACAGCACACCCCTGAGGGCTTTGGGCTAGTGTTTGTTAAACAGCAGCCTCCCTCTCCAAGTGTTCCATGGAAAACTGCTTCTGGAACTGAGGGAAGTTTTGAAAACATCTTGTGATGTGACATGGGGTTGGGGGATGTTGAAAATTTTCACTGGTAATACAAGTAGCTTTTTGCATGCCCTCCAAATAGCTGGTTTAAAGAAGTGTAACACAATGCTCGTCTTCATTCTTCTAAGCAGCCCCACATTGGGACTGCGCGCACACAGGCCTGCTTTGGAGAGAGATTTCTAGCTCTAAAAGACTTGAGGGGGGCGCTTCAGCAGTCATGCGCATGCGCAGTGGTTTCCTACCTGATTGCAGTGTCTTCTGCAGGAACGCCCCCGTCGTCCCTCAGTTCTTCTTTTACCACTGGCGAGAGAGGTTCTTCGCTCCTTTTCACTTGAGGCGGGGGGCGCTCTGGCAGTCATGCACATGCGTGGTGGTTTCCTGCCTGATTGCAGTGTCTTCTGCCGGAACGCCCTCATCATCCCTCAGTTCTTCTTTTGCCGCCGGAAAGAGAGGTTCTTCCCTCCTTTTCACTTTTGCTTCTCAGCATCCTCATCCTACTTACCATGTTGCTCATGGCTCTTTTAAAAAAATGTTCCAGGTGCGACACCAAAATGCCGCACATGGACGAACACAACCTGTGTCTACTATGTTTGAGAGTCCCATAATGTTGCAGCTTGCCACCACTGCCAGCGGTTGTCCCCTAAGGTGCGCAGTGATCAAGCTACCCGTTTAAAAGCTTCCCTTTGGGAGATGGTCCTGTCAGGCTCCTCCAGGACAGCTAGACCCGCTGAGCTAGACCCGACCATGTGTTCCTTGGCCTTGGAACCGACTACAAAATGATCTGACCATCTGCAACCCAAATCAGTTCCAACTGGTTCATCAGATCCAACAACATCAGAAACTGATACTAAACCTAAGTGCAAAATGGGCATTACGAAATGACACTCAGAATCATCCAGATCCAAATGCATCTCATCGGAACCGATCCCTAAAAAAAGCCAAGGCCAAGAACAAACATCTCAAAAGGTCGACTTCCACTCCCTCCCATTGGAGCAAGCACTGTTCAGCTTTTTCGATACCATCTCTAATTATTGAGGAGGAGATTCTACACCCTCCACTGACTTCGTCACCTCTTCCTACTCCCACCATGACCATTGCAGAGGAAGAAGGAGAGATTCTGGGAGAGGATCCAGTGCATTCCTTCACTCCAGGCCTGGTACTGAACCCTAAACAGCTCTCAGATCTGACATCATCTGCCCCAATGACTTTGGTTCCAATGTCGGGTACAATGACGTAACCCATTCCAACGCAACTCTATACATCTCTTCCCTGGGCATCACCGTCAGTTCCAACAACTTCTAGCCAACTGATTCCGACCCCATGGCAGTTCCTGCCCCAGTACCAACATCGGTTTCCAAACTGGTGAGACTTAATGTCCTGGCTACAATTGGCTCCACTCATGGCTACAACCCCAGGTCCCCCAGCATCAACCCAGAGCCTGGGTGCCCCAACACCCTCAGTGGCAGGATTGGAGGAGGAGCTGGACACAGTGTCACAGTCACATAAAATCTCTGAACTGGCTTCTGACCCCTCACCTGAGGAGGTAGTGGGGGATCCAACCTCATCCTCACCCACTGCAGACTTCAGGCTTTTTTCTGATGCTTAGAATGGCCAGGGCCTTGGAGCTGGATGTCTCTTCATCCACTCAGAAACCAAAGAGCAAGGTGCTCCAAGCCCTCTAATCCAAGACCTCCACTTCTGTAGCCTTCCCTGCTGTGGAGGACTTATTAGATATAGCCCACAGCATATGGGAGAAAGCAGCCTCTACCCCTTCCACATTGTGTAAGATCAAAGGATACTACAAATTAAGCAACAGGATTGCGTCTTTTTGTTCAATCACCCGAGTCCCTCTTCCCTAGTGACAGAAGAGGTCCAGACCAAGTACAAATTCAGCTCACATTCCTCACCAAGTGACAAGAAGGTTGTAAACTCAATGCATTGGGCAGAAAAATCTACTCTTCAGCTGCTCTGAACTTCGGGATTTCAAATTACCAGGCCATAATAGGGTCCTACAACCTCTTCCTCTGGGACCGTCTCTGTGCCTATACCTCCAGTCTTCCTGAGGATGAATGTCAGGCTATGGATGACAGGCTATGGCAGATAGATACCTGTACCATTGCAGCAAGAATCTAGGCTCTTGGTTAAATGGTTTTATTCAGAAATCAAATCATTTCCACAGATATGTCCATAGAGTTACTCAGAAGCAAGGTAAGCTACTAAGCAGTAAGTATCAATCCTTTCCTTCAATCAAATGCCCTACAATAAGAGAGCCTTGGTGAAAGCACTTCACAGTGAGTCCTTCAGGCTAGCCAAGCAGCAGATGTCAGTGGCTAAACATGAACCTGATTGCACGGCTAGGGCCATGGCCTCCGCGATAGTTCTATGTAAACACTCATAGCTGAGATCTACAGCACTGACCTCAGACAAGCATGGCAAGATAGAGGACCTCCCCTTTGAGGGTTCTTCACTGTTTTAGGAAAAAACAGATAATTAACTTACCAAGATGAAAACTGACAGATAGCTCGTTCATTGGGAGTCATTGCCCCACAGCACCAATACCAGCAGCAACCATACAAGTATCGATCCCAGGGACGCCAACAATATCAACAGGTGAATCCCAAGGTACAACTATCAACCACACCAATCCCAAAAGTCCTTCTCTTCTTACCAACGTAATGCAGGAAGAAAATCCAGCAGATCAAGGCCAAAGCAGTCATAACCACAGTCCCCCAAGCAAACTCAAGGGCAGAATTCAGTGTTCTGACTAACCCACACACATAAGGCACTACAACGTTCATTCCTGGATAGATTGGCCCCGTTTGCTCCCCAATGGGAAAAGATCACTGACGACCCCTGGGTACTTGCCATTGTGAGAAATGTCTATTGGTTACACTTTACCAAAACACCTCCCCTTCCCTCCTGGGAAGATCCATGGCACAACCATCTCCAGAGCTTCAGTCAGCTATCTCTGAGTTATTAGCCAAGGGAACTATTCAGAGGGTGCCCCCCTCTGAGCCCCAAACCAGGTTTTACTCCGAGTACTTATTCGTTGACAAGAAGGATGGAGGAGTCAGGCCAATCTTGGATTTATGACAGTTAAACGTTTACATTAAAGTTGAAAAAATTTGCATGTTGATGCTCTCCAGTGTCATTCAGTTTTTGCAAAGGGGTTCATGGCTGGCCACCCAAGACCTAAAGGATGCCTATTTTGAGTGGGCGTGGCTCCGGCTGAGACAAGATGGATGCCTGAAGTGCTGGCTCCAACCCGACCCAGCCCCAAAAGCTTCAAATAAGCAACTAAAAGACGCAGACTAGTCTGCTTATGAGAGGCAAACAGGAGCCTTACAACAAAAAAACAAAACTCAAAAGCAGTGGAGTGTCTAAAGGACTATTTTCCTGCCACTGAACAACTGAACCCTCCAGAGGAGATAACAAACACAGAGGCAGAGATGGCGACGATAGAAGGCCAAGTAAGTACAAAAGAGCCATTAACCCTTGATCCTGCAATGCAAGCAATATTTACTAACTTAGAAAAGAGCATCTTGAGTAAAACAACTTTGCTTTTAAACCCAATAACGCTATGTACTATCTCCTGGAAAATAAAGGAGAAAAAAACAACAAAAATGATCAAAATAACACAAGACCACAAAGGTCAAACATTCACAAAAGCAACAGAAATCGCCCATTTTTTTAGAGATTTTTATTTAAAACTATATTCATCTAGTAAACCGAGTGAAAGAAAAATCAAAGAATTTTTACAAAATCATAAAGGCATTAAAAAACTGAAAGAAGCACACAGAAATATATTGGAAAACCTCATAACATCGCAAGAAATCTTAGAGACAATAAAAAACCTTAAAAATAATAAAGCAACAGGACCTGATTGTCATCCCCCTGAATTCTGTAAAAAAAATTGCCAGAACACTGGTGCAACCACTAATGAGTAATTGCAATAGCATACTCAACACTGGCAGGCAACCTCCTCCTTGGTTGGAAGCAACAATAACATTAATACCTAAGCAAGGTAAAAACACTTCCAATCCAGGCTCATATAGACCAATATCATTATTAAACACAGATTACAAAATCTTTACAGCTATGTTAGGTAAGTGACTCAATATGTTTATTGGAGAATACATCCTACAAGATAAGGCCAGCTTCATTCCAAAAAGAGACATAGCTGATAATATCTGTAAAACTCTAAATATTTTATCTTCTTGTAAACAGAACCAAATTGAATCAATATTGCTTTCACTAGATAGAGAAAAGGCTTTTGATTCTTTGGAAATATTATATTTAAAAGAACTACTTCAGTATATGAACTTTGGTCCACATTTCCTACAAGCAATAAATGCAGTTTATGCGCACCCTACCGCCAAAATTAAAACCAATGGAGTCACTTCAGAAAATATTAAGTTAAAAAGAGGTACAAGACAGGGTTGCCCCCTATCCCCTATACTTTTTGTTATAGCGTTAGAACCCTTAGCTGAAGCAACAAGAAACAACAAATTTATTCAAGGTGTAGAAATAAATCATAAATCATACAAAATCAGGTTTTTTGCAGACGACATTCTTTTATATATTACCCAACCAATCTCATCATTACAAACACTTGATATAGAACTTACTAACTTTAGCCAAATTTCAGGACTAATAATAAACTAAGCCAAATCTAGCTTATTACCAATCAACATAGCAGATCTAACAAAATCACTAATTACACAACAAAGCAGCTACCAATGGGCACACCCCTATTTAACGTATCTAGGAGTTAACATTTCACCTGAGTTGAACCAATCAATTCAGTTTAACGATACACAAAAAATAAAGGAAATCAAAGCTGATATTCAAAAATGGAACAAACAACAATTATCCTGGCATGAGAGACTACATACAATTAAATCATTTTTTCTTCCAAGGCTTCTTTTCTTATTTAGAACTATACTTATTAATATTCCCAATAAGCTACTAAAACACTGGCAATCATTCATAAATCAATTTTTATGGTACTATAAACACCCTAGAATCACTTTCAGCATAATAAAAAGGGAAATATCACAAGGAGGCTTAAATTACCCTGACCTCACAACATACAATGCAGCTTCTAGACTTTTAAATGTAATTCACATATTACAAGATAAAGGACACACTAACTGGATTAATATTTTGGACTGTTCACAACAACACAACACAATACAAGATACTATTTCGACCTCCCAAAAATATAGATCAAAAACAGGTAAACAAAACATGATTTTTTCAGCTATCCTTAATATTTGGGATAAATATAAAAGCAAAATTGTTCTAGAGATCTCATGGTACTCTACTTTAACATCACACCGATCCTTACCACCTCAACACACTCTATCCATACAAGGAAATATACAGCTAACAGACATAGCCACCAAACAAGGACTACTAGGAAAGAGAGAAATAGAAACAAAAATAGATCAAACTATTCCTTGGTTTTCATATTTTCAATTATCCTATTTGTCAAAGGATATCAAACTAAAAGAAGTAATGCATACACCAAAAACAAATTTTGAACAATTTTTAGAAGTAGCAGAGTTTATTCGCAAAAATTTAATCTCTAAAATTTATAACATGCTAATACATAACGAAGACATCCAACTTACAACTGCACAATCAAAATGGCAACAAGATTGCGGAATACCCCTAACAAAAAAAGATTGGGAACAAATTTGGAGATCAAATTTATCCAACTCCAAGGTTATTAACACTAGGCTTCAAACTTATAAAATTATTAATCATTGGTATCTGACTCCCCAAAAACGATAAAAAATTTATTCCAAAAATTCACCTCTTTGTTGGAAAAAGTGTGGCAAAGTAGGTTTCTTTGCACACTGTTGGTGAGAATGCAAGCATGTTACAGAGTTCTGGGAAAAACTATTACACCAAATAGCCTTTATTACATCATACACTATTCCTCTAAAACCAGAATTGATTTTTTTAGACATCTGGAAAGAACAGTCAATACCACAAATCAGGAAAAAATTAATAACTTCTTTTTAGTAGCAGCAAAATCTACAATAGCCTCATATTGGAAATCACAAATTTTACCAAACCTTGACACCTGGTATAACAAAATTTGGGACCAATTTATGATGGAAAAAATAACAGAAAAAATATGCTCTCAAATGAATCCAATGAAAACAACAGAATTTTGCACTAAATGGGAACTCTTTTTGGAATTTCTCTCTAGAAATGAATTTTTGGTCACAAAACTTCCTCAACAAGCAGTTTGCAATTTGGAAATGATAGGCTTATGGTAACTCATTAAGAAGCCAAACAACACAATGTAAGTTGTAATTTATCAAAATGCCAGTGTATGGAGTTTTATCAAAGGTTTAAAAGTTACGAGTTGTAATTGTCGATTCTTTATTGTTGCTTGCTATTTGTTATATGTTCCTATTGTTATATTTAAAAGATTGGAAAATTAATACAATATTTTTTTTAAAAAAATATGCCTATTTCCATATCACAATACACCCCGTTCACAGAAAATATCTACGTTTTTGCTATGGGGGTGAGACCTTCCAATACACCGCACTACCTTTTGACCTGTCATCGGCCCCTAGAGTATTTGCTAAGTGCATGGCAGTTGTTGTCGCCTCTCTTAGATCCCAGGGATGCATGATTTATCCTTATCTGGACAATTGGCTTTTAGTGGCTCAGTCTGAGAAAGTTCTGATGAGGCAGCTTAATCTCACTACCCGCACTATTTCCACACTAGGTCTGATTAACTGGAAGAAGTTGTGCCTTATCCCCACCTAAAAAATCCAATTTACTGGAACTATATTGGACACCTCAGAGGATAGGGCCTTCCTACCAACAGACAGGGCTACCACCTTGAACTCCATAATAATGAAATTTGAGTCTAAAAACTTCCAACCCACCATAGCAGCCCAAAGACTCTTGGGTCAAATGTCTTCCACTACCTGTGTTGTCCCCTTTACCTGCCTCTTCATGAGGCTGCTCCAAAATTGGTTCATCCGAAAATTTGATGCCATAAGACAGCCACAATCCATGTATATCTCTATTCCCAGACCTATCTTAAAGTCCTTGGAATGGTGGACTGTCTGGGATAATTTGTTTAGGGGCACCCCTCTTTGGTTTCTAGATACCAGAGAACATTGTTACTACTGATGCTTCATTCCTGGGTGGAGAGCAGATTTTGAGGATCTGTTGATACAAGACACATGGTCACTTGCTGAAATCACACTCCACGTAAATGTTTTGGAACTGAGGGCAATATGCTATTCACTTACCTCTTTTGCAGGTCTTCTTTGAGGAATGAGAATTGAAGTGCAAACAAACAATACAACAAGCAGGGGGGAACTTCGTCAATGATACTATACAAGGAGGCCACACGTCAAGTGGTCCATCAACAACAAATATTTGCAACCAATCTTTTTGATGTGGGGATTCTTGGAGATCGACCTCTTCGCTACATCAGACAATGCCAAGGCCAGGAAGTTCTGCTCTCAGGCTGAGACAGATCACAACTCCCTTGGAGACATATTCCAAATTCCATGGGACAGAGGGATTTTCTATGCTTACTCCCTTTACCACTACTGCCCCAGGTTTTATGCAAAATCAGACACCACCACACACATTGCATCTTAGTTGCCCCGTTTTGGCCCTGTCGGGACTGGTTTCCCCTCCTCTAGGAAATGGCCAGCGGGCACCTCTGACATTTCCCTCAGGCATCAGACCTTCTGATGAGGAGCCAAATACTGCACCACGATGAGATTTACAGAATGGCTACTGTTCCCCGATCACACCAGTTCTCCGGGGAAGTGATGTAAATTCTAATGAATGCCAGGAAAACATCCACCAGAGTTTCTTATGGGCACAAATGGAACAACTTTGTAAACTGGGTGAATCAAAGGGGACAATCTCCTTTCTCTTGCCCCATCCCAATAGCGTTTGACTATCTACTCTCCCTCCTACATAGAGGCTTAATGGCTTCTTCTATCAAGGTACATCTAGGTGCAATCTCAGCCTTCCATGAGCCCATAGACAATAAGATCCTTTTTTTGGCATCATGCATCTAAGCAGTTTTTGAAGGGGGTACTGAACACCTTTCCCCCAAGAATGGCTCCCATCCCACAGTGGAGCCTTTCTCTGGTCCTGGCTCAGCTAATGTCTTCGCCTTTTGAACCTATGGGTGAATCTACCTTAGCACTAATGTCATGGAAGGTTGCCTTCCTTGTGGCCATTACTGCCCTGAAGAGAGTGGAAGAATTAGGCGCACTCAGAATAGACCCACCATTCTTGCAATTCTTCCACAAAAGGTCATCCTACATCCTAGCCTTCAGTTCACGCCAAAAGTCGTCTCTAGATTTCACCTTCACCAGAAGGTAACATTCCCAGTTTTTTTTCCCAGTACCAACATCAGCTTCTGAATGCACACTACACTCCTTGGATGTTAAACGTGCTTTATTATATTATTTGAACAGAATACACCCATTTAGAAGGTCAGAATCCCTATTTGTATGTTATGCAGGCCCCCATAAGTCCGTCTCTTTCGAGGTGGATCGTAGCAGCCATCAAGAGGTGCTATGCCATATTAGGAATTCCGTGTCTGGTGACGATGAAAGCACACTCCACCAGAGCTCAGTTGTCTTCGGCAGCCTTCCTACATGGGATACCACTGAGGGATATCTGCCAAGCCGCCACCTGCTCTTTGACAGATACCTTCATTAAGCATTACTCCATGGACGCAGCTTCCAGATCAAATGCAGCGGTGGGAAATGCAGTGCTCCAATCGTTATTTGCCTGAGCTTCCTCACATCTGCCTCTTTTGGTGAGTAGCTTGTTAGACTCCCAGTGTGGGGCGGCACAGAAGAATGAAGACAAAAACAATGTTGCTCTTACCTGTAACTGTTGTTTATCGAGTGTCTTCTGTGCAGACACACATTCCCTCCCTTCTGCCCTGCTGTGAGAAGAGACAAAAAAAAACCAAAAAGGGGAATATTGTAATAATATCATCAGTAATTAATCAGATCACAGTCTCTCCTCCGGCGACACAGGAGAACTGAGGGACGATAGGGATGTTTTGGCAAAAGACACCGCAATCGGGCAGGAAACCACTGTGCATGTGCATAATTGCCGGAGCGCCCCCCCCCTCGAGTCTTTTAGAGCTAGAAATCTCTCTCTGAAGCAGGCCTGCGTGTGCACAGTCCCAGTGTGTGTCTGCACAAAAAACACTCAACAAACAATAGTTACAGGTAAGTGCAACACTGTTTCCCCAGTAAATAAGGGAAATGCTTACATTCTGACAAAAAAGAGAGGCATTTAGGAGCTGCTGGAATGAGTTCTCTATTCCAAGTTCTTTTCTGCGTAGGGATGGATCTGAATAATGTTGTAAGTTGGTGCTGTGATTAGATGATTTCCTTCTGAGGGCCAGATTGAAGATCTCTACTCTCCCTGCAAGGGCAGCAAGCATATTTTTGCTTGCCCATGGAGACTTATGGATCTGAATGGGTTCCAGAATACTCTGTGTGATTTTCCTGTGCCTGGCAGCAATTCTTGGACAGGGAACTTCAACTGCACACCAGGAAGAAAAATTGGAGCAAAGATGGTTTGACAAAGCATGCAAAACCACAAAAGGAAAGTGAATAGTCAACAAAACTGTGTGCAACCTTGAAAATAATTTGCTGCAGTTGAGAGCCCAAACTGGAGCAAAAACCCCTTGTAGAAGTTACCCCTGTTAATTTTAGTGAATAGCTTCAGGATTTCTTCCTATGGCCTATGTTGATTGTATATTTGAGAAAAAGAGATTTACATAGTTGACAAAATCATGAAAGATAATACAAGAATTCATTATGAATATTGCATCTGGCTTCATATTACCCTACATAGTTTATGAATTGTACTTACATTGGTTTCATCGATCTCTTTTGGCTATTGCTCTTTATTACTTATCCAAATATTTTAAAAGCCAATTCACTTTTATAACAAGAAATTTCTATCTAGTCCAGACCTTGAAGGATTCATGTATGCAATATTAGTTGTATATTCTACTATCATATCCTGTCTCTGAAGGTTTTTTTAGTAAGCCCTAATCTGAATCAGAAGTTCTCACAATGCTCTCCAATATGCTACTCACAGCAACGACCTTTATTGGCATAAATAATACAGACGGAACAGAAGAAATGTTGTAGAATAAGTTCATAGGGCAGCACAATCGTGTCCCCAGACAGCAAAATTATCTCAAGATACAGCACAGTCGTAGGAAGCTTTATAAAATATTACCCTTGACTTCTACACATAAGCCAAGAATTCAGCAACAGATAGAGTTATTGCTGGACTCTTGTCTGCTAAGAAAAATTTTAGATCCTTATCCAAAAAATCCCTCTGCACAGGAAAAAGGGGACGAATCAATAAACTACGCATAACAGAATATTTGGGGCAGCGAAAAAGAATATGTGAGATTGAATCAGGTTCCCTCAGAGTATAGTCACACAGTCTATCCCTATACAGAATACCTCCGTATCTGCCTGTGACCACTGCTGAGGGAAAGAGATTGAACCTCACTAACAAAGCCCTCCTAAACACTGGGTTTATCAGATCAACAATATATGCTGCCATGGTGGTATGCGAGGAATAGAGGGACA
Source organism: Eublepharis macularius (assembly GCF_028583425.1). Classification (NCBI taxonomy): domain Eukaryota; kingdom Metazoa; phylum Chordata; class Lepidosauria; order Squamata; family Eublepharidae; genus Eublepharis; species Eublepharis macularius. Next base: position 75,975,473 of record NC_072797.1, read on the forward strand.
GTGAATGAGGGGAGCAGACTCCGGAGCTGCTGGAATTAATAGTCTGCGCCTCAATATCCCAAATTCTCCTCTTGACCACCTGCAGAACTGCCACCTCACCACTATTATATAAAGGTTCCAAGTCGATTCCTAAGGAACCAATCTTTTCCACTACAGCCTGTGACCAATCTGAAATAAAGGGATCAGTTAGAAGTTGAGCTGGTAGGGGAGGATCGAAAATGAAGACGGAGCCAAAATTTAATCGTAGTGATCCAGGCCCGAGATTCTATCAGGTGCAGATCCAATTCCTTACAGAGGGTAAACAACGACACTGAATTGGATAAACCAAGGATCCTACGCAGGAAGACAGAGTAAATACGCTCGATTCTTTTAGTAAAGGACTGTATCCAAATATGAATTCCGTACAACAGTTGAGAAATAACTGTTGCTTGAAAAATCTTAAGCACTGCTGGGACAAATTGATTGCCCTTTTGAAAAAAAAAACGAATCAAGGCTGCAGTCTTATTCTTGGCTAAACTTAGAGAGTGCTCTGTATGTGGGCACCAACTCAGATTGTAATGGAATAGCACTCCTAAGTAGCAGAAAGATTTTACCTGCTGTATTTCTTTTTTTGCTATTAGTCAGAGGTTGCGTTTCCAAGATTTAGAGAAAACCAAAATTTTTGTCTTGTCAAAATTAATAGAAAGAAAGTTCCGAGAGCAATATGCATTAAACTCGGATAAGAGACGAATAAGGCCAATTCTTGTAAAGGAAAGGATAACCGCATCATCTGCATAAAGCAGAACTGGCACTGCAGCCATATTTAATTTAGGAGGGTGACCATTAATCCTATCCAAACAGGAAGGCAAGTCAGAGATAAAAAGGTTAAAAAGGGAGGGGGCAAGAACGCACCTTTGCTTGACTCCTTTAGAGACAGGTATCTCCTTAGTGAGAGACCCTTTCCCATCAAATCTTACTTGGCAAAAATTGGACGTATGTAATTTCCAAATCAAAAATAAAAGGCGCTTATCAATCCCCAGTTCAAGAAGTTTATCCCATAATAAAGATCTATTAACAGAGTCAAAGGCTTTACGTAGGTCAACAAAGGCTGCATAGAGTTTACCACGCAGGTGGCAAGAGTACTTTTCAGCTAAAAAAGCTGGTTCGCTATGAAGCCAATTTGTTCACGTCCTGGGAGATTACGATCTGCCATCCATTTGGATAATTTGATAAGGAGATGTTTGAATATGCTAATCATGTGTGCCATGGCATCCACCAATTTGTTTCTTGGTGCTCATATCCTTTATCCTTAAGGCAAAGAGGCAATCCTGGGTTCCCTCCACTTTACAGGAGCAGGAGCTGCTTCAGAAGAGCATGAGAGGTCTTCAGAGAGCAACTATTAGGAAACAGCTATCTCCAGCCTAAAAGGACGCTTGACTTAGAATCTCCAAATATTCTGCGTTTGCCTTCTGCTCCTGTGGCAGCCATTTTGTGATTGGCCATGGCTCCCTTGTAGCTAATTTATAGTGACTGCCCTAAGTATATATAACAGTGCATAATATAAATACTGTTAAATTATAAAATTTTGAGCAAATATGCAAATAAAAGCAAAGAAATGAAAGGTCTAATACTAGTGCATGAGCCTATGTTAAATAACTAACAAATTATAATAACCTGCTGTCAGATCGATGTCAATATCCTCGCCCCAAGCACCAGTTGTATAGCAAATGGAAATAAATGGAGTGTGTGCTTAGCCCGGAAACAGTCTTTTCTCCATGATTGCTGTTGTTTATGAAATGGCGGGGTCTATTTTCTGTATCATATAGAGCTAATGATCTCAAAAGAACCTAGCTTCACTTGCTTTACTGAGAGAACCAGAGTGCATTTTTAATTCTGTAGGTAATTCTTCATAAGTATTTCCTTGAATTGGTAGAGTACAAATAAGTGCTTTCAGGATGATGATAATACATTTCTTAATATTACACATGTAGATGCATTTTACCACTGTGGTTACTGTATTTGTTTTTGTCATTCAATTAAGATTTGCCTTCTTTTAAAAAAATGCAGCCTGATTCTACAGCGACAGATAGAGCACTAGCTAGACTGACAACTCACCCACTGCTGAGGACAAAAATTGCTGATATTAAAGGTAAGGTCAAATTAGTCCAGCCAGTCAATGATCATTGGGAACTGTGTGTGTGTAGACCTTCTTGAGATATATTGTGTCTAGGGAATATTAAATTCTTTATAATTGGAATAACAGTTGGAAAAGGCCCTTCTCTCCGATGTCCTGCAGAACTGCTGCCGGTTAATGCGTAACAGCACATTGCATTTTCCCAGGGACATCCCTGTGTTGAGCTGAGAGATGTGTTCTGGAATCTTGCACTTCCAGTCATGTGTGGCCCTGATTTGGATCACGGCTCCAGAGAGAAGTGCCATAGGCCTTTGATTGGACAATTTTCTGACCAGAAACAGTCTCAGGGAGCTCCATGTCACAGTTCAGGTCTGGAAAACAGTGCAAGGAGAGAGGAGTTGAGCCTGAGCATGCCTGGGAAGCACAGAACTCCAAAACAACTCTTTAGTCCTTGGGACATCTCTGAGGAAAACGTAGTAAGTAGTTAACCCCTCAGAGTAGGTAGTATTAAGCTAGATTGGCAAATGGTCTAGTTCCATGCAAGGCAACTATATATGTAATGTTTGTATTTTACCTGAAATAGATGAACAGAGAAATTTTAATACATTGCATGTATTGATACCTGATTTTGGTGCAGTGCTCCTTTACTGATGTATTTAAAAAATAAAATGTCACTTCGTAACTGTATTCTGGAGACCATTTTTACTGCTGCTGGTTTTGTAATTTCTAGTTACAAAACTTGTGTCTGTGAAAACTGGCTAAATAAAAGATTTCAAAAAAATTCCCCTATACAAAATTCATTCATATATAACAGTACCATAAATACAAATATACAACATCATTGTAAACAAACTATACAATGATTATCTCAAGAGTAATTCCACAGGAAAAAAATTTTTTAAGGGAAAAAACCCATTCAGAAACGTTCAGTGAATTCCAGAGCCCCCAGTTCCAAGGAAAAATTCAATCACATACATATATCTCCAATCCTATTCAAAAGAACTGAAGTCCTCAGCTCAAAATGAATCTTCAAAAGTGAAAAAAGTCTCTGTGAGGATGCTCAAACAGCTTCACTGTATTAACTGCAAGATAAGCCTTCAGATGCTCTAACTAAAATCTGGGCAGCTTCACTGTAGTGACGACAGAGAGCTGGCTGAAATGACCCATTTCAGAACCTTTCTTCAAAGCCTTAGCTGCTTGTATTAAATTCTCTTCACCAAAGCATCTCTTAGACCTTCTCTCCGTCTCAAACAGAACTTACTACCATAGAATGGTGAAGAAAATTTATAATTTGTTTACAATGATGTGTATATTTGTATTTATGCTATAATTATATATACATGAATTTTATACACTAGAATTTTTTTTGAAATCTTTATTTAGTCAGCTTTGACAGCCATGTTTTGTAATTAACACACACAAACCAAAGGCAGCCCTAGGGGCAGAACTCCAACCAACACTCAAATAGCCTAGGGACCAATAATTCAGTGAAACCACTATAAATACCAAAAATGAAAAATAGTATAATTCTAAACAATGAAACAGTGAAATATAGCTTAAGTATAACTACAAGTAACCATCTCAGTGGAAAAAGTACAGAGACCAGTCTTAGTCAATTGCACTAGACCAAGCCTCCCAAGGCCAAAATCACGGCGCTGAAATTATAGTCAGTCCATCAATCTGTGAATTCTCAAGTCCTTTCCAAAATTCAGACGTCCGTGTAGTCCAGAAGCCGTCCACTATGTAGCAGTAGACAATGTGGAAACAATAAGGTGGACAATGGTCCTCTAAAGCAGTTCTGGTGTAGAGAGGATCTTAGGCAGATGTATCCCAGGAACCAGCCCAGTCCCGGGTTGGCCCAACAAGCAGCCAGCAAGATTAATCATTTAGCTTGTTTCATCTAGCCACGATTTCATCAGGGGCCACAGTCAAAGCCACCAAAGTCCCTCTAGAAATGAAAAATATAACATGGTAGATTTTCTCCCTCTTAATTGTGAGAAACAAACACACCTTCAAAGTCCACAGAAAAATGCCTTTATACACTTACCAACAGAAACGGCAAACAATTCTTAAGTGCAGTTTATTCTTAGCACGGCAAGGTCAGTAAAGACAACAGACCCCACCTGTTGTGAGCAGATGTTAAATACTTCACGCGCTGATCACTCATGCAGCTTCTTAAAGAGACAGTGTTCCATAGAACCTCACAAGAAGCATGATAAGTTACGCTCAGAATTCAGACCCTTTGGCTGCATGCTCCCTAGAGAGTGAATCCATTTAGCTTCCCTCCGGAGCAGATCTTTTTGAATATGTCCGGCATCTCCCCTCGGAGCAGCATAGAGCACGGACGGTGTATTTGAACTCTAGTTCCGTTTTATGATGGGCAGCAAAATGCTTCACCAAAGGTGCATCCATAACATGATTTTTAATACGTGACAAATGTTCTAGGATACGGACCCTAACTGACCGCGTGGTGCTTCCAACATAAAGCATTTGGCAGCCATATATAATCAAATAGACTGCCCCACTAGTTTGACAGGTAGAGAAGTGTTTAAGCACGATGTCATTCTTCCTTCCTCCAATCTTGACAATCCTACCTGATAAGGCAAGAGGACCTGTCAAACCTTCTCTACTTTTTCATTTCTAGAGGGACTTTGGTGGCTTTGACTGTGGCCCCTGATGAAATCGTGGCTAGATGAAACAAGCTAAATGAATTAATCTTGCTGGCTGCTTGTTGGGCCAACCCGGGACTGGGCTGGTTCCTGGGATACATCTGCCTAAGATCCTCTCTACACCAGAACTGCTTTAGAGGACCATCGTCCACCTTATTGTTTCCACATTGTCTACTGCTACATAGTGGACGGCTTCTGGACTACACAGACGTCTGAATTTTGGAAAGGACTTGAGAATTCACGGATTGATGGACTGACTATACTTTCAGCGCCGTGATTTTGGCCTTGGGAGGCTTGGTCTAGTGCAATTGACTAAGACTGGTCTCTGTACTTTTTCCACTGAGATGGTTACTTGTAGTTATACTTAAAGCTATATTTCACAATACATCTATATTTCACTGTTTCATTGTTTAGAATTATACTATTTTTCATTTTTGGTATTTATAGTGGTTTCACTGAATTATTGGTCCCTGGACGTTTTGTAATTAGGCTTCATTTCCGTGATCCTGTCTTTGACCAGGATTCTGTAATTTCATCATTTTATTTCCATAGTTTCAAGAACTGGTGAACTGGGAAGAATGATTTAGATCTGATAATAGTATAGATACAGCAGTTTAAGGAAGGAAATTTCTAGTTTGGGGGAGACACAAATGATCTGATAGTATGCATTTGTACTTGGAAGAAAATACTGCTATTTTAAATAAGGCTTACTCCTGGGTAAGAATGAGTAGGACTGCTACCAAATTTGCCATTAAGTACCTTCTTATCTTGCTTTTGAGACATCCAGCCATAGAAAAGGCTACTAATCTTTCCATCACTGTCACTTGGAAAATATTAATTGCACAACCACCTTTGTCATCTTCTGTATTACTGGCTGAAAATTGGGAGTGCAGGAGGCTAAACATATGTATTTGTTTTTAGATACTCTGCCTCTTGTCTATGCAGATCATGTGCAGGAGCATACTGTACTTTTATGTGAGATGATAATATCACAGAACTCTGTAGCGTTGCCTCTGGCCCAGACCAGTCGCAGAAACTGAGGTCCTGTGAGGACCTGTAAAGAGACTAATCTCATCTCTTACTCCAGAATTCTCTCAGTGGTTTCAGAAGGCTGATTTACTCTCTCTACATTTTTCCTTTCATTGACTGACTGGCAATCAGCACTTTGCACAGTATTCAGTCTTTATCAAGCACTTTTTGAAGTCTTTTTTCTGTTGGTTAATTTATGTTACATTTTTCTGCTCATGTGCAGAGTCCCCTGGCCCTGACTAGACAAAAAAGCTACCTTGTCTGTGGATGGCCACGTTGTGCAACTGTCATCATCTATACAAGGAACAGCCAGTTTACAATCAATTAAAATGATGAATATTCTTGGTGCCAACTTCTTAAGTCTCAAAATTTCTTTGGTGTCTATTCTAGCGGAAGAGAACCCTTCTTTTGATTGTCCTTTTGTATTGCACTCAGGGATAACAAGTGGCTCCATCAGCAGCAGTTTGTGGCATGCCAACTTTTGTGGGCCTGCTTACAGCATAATCACTGTGGGAGCTGTAAACTCAGTCATGTCATGTAAATAAAAATGGGCAGGCCCCTTGTCTTGCCTCTTCAACTCTTCAAATGATGCTGCCTGTTCCATGGCTCAACAGGCTAGTGGCAAAGCTCCAAGGCATGAGCAATGGAGGCTTCATATGTACTGTAATGGACACTGTGGTAGCAGTATTGCCTATTTTGGACTCAGCTGGTGGCACACTTTAACCCAAGAGTTTGCCACCACTACTAAACAAAATACACTCTGCTGGATGAACAGACTAAGATATAAAGCAGCATCCTACCTTGGGCCCATCAGGCCTGATACTGTCTCCTGTGACTTCTAGTGAATGGTTCACTAAAGTTTCAGGCAGGAATCTTTCTAGCCCTACCCCTGGAAGAATTTTTAATAGAGGCCATGCGCATGAAAATCAACTGCTCTGTTGTTAAACTGTGCCCCCTCCCCAAAAGACTCGCATATACAGCCAGTAATTTACAGTTTTTTCAGCAGCTGATCAATTTCAGGACATACAGAGTTGAGTGGCAAGCAGGTGTTCTAAGATTTGCTTTGTAAATGATATGGTGAGACATACAAAACTATCCCAAAGAATTACTTATAAATGAATTTATTCCCCCTTTGACATTATGGTACATTATATTAGCACTGTTGCTGCAAGGTTTTTTTCAGCCACTTGTTTTTTTTTAGCTGCTGTAAAAGCCTTTAAAGATGCAAGAAGGAAGCCAGCTAGACCCATTTCTGCAGAGGAGCATAAATCAGAAGAAGAGCTTACCAAACAACCTGAAGTGACCCAGCATTCCAATATCAATGAACATAACCAAGTGTTTAAACAAGGCAAAGTAGAGGTGGGAGAGAAGTCACGCACTGACAAGGGAAAGAAGCAAATTTGTAAGAAAGAGAAACAAAAAAATCTAGACAGTGAGAAATGCCCCTCAGATGGTTCTACAGTGCAGGCTCTAAAGGATCATGAATTAGTTCATAAGAGTCAGCTGGAAATGACAGTCTGTCCAGAAAGAAAGGAACAGGTAAGTGATCTCCTTTACAGGGCAGAAGATGAATCAGACAGTGATGCAAGTAACACTGAAGAAAAGGCAGCAGAGGAGGAGTACTTCGATGACAGCACTGAAGAGAGATTCTATAATCAGTCTTCTGGCTCTGATGAAAGCGATGATAATGATGATTTCTTCATTGGCAAAGCAAAGAGGATTAAAAAGAAAGGGGCAGCTGATCTTTCGTCACTTACAGAAGATAAAGACAAGAGCATGGTGGTAAAAGAAACAAAGTATTCACAATTTGACCCTGTGCAGGATTCAGACATACAAGGCAGCTATCCAAATGCAAAAATCAAGAAGCTACAATCTGTATTTTATCCTTCATTGTCCAATTCTGAGCAGAAATCCAAGACTGTAAAAAGGTAAGGCTTTACCTTTAAAAACCTGCAATAATATTATTGGCAAATTTTGGGTGAGTTGGATGAAGAATGTTTGGCTTCTTAGCACAGTGTTTCAGTTTTTACCATTTGCTTGGAATAATGACAATGCAGTCTAATGGTGAAAAGCTTCAAAGAAACAGAAGTCTTGTTTAAAACAGGCCAACAAATCAGTTTGATTGTATCATTGATAGCAATAACATACAGCAGCTTTTTGGTTTGTGTGCTTTACATTCATCTTTATTTTATTTATATATTTAAAACAACTTTATGCCACCTTTCCACCCAAATAGGGTTTCCAAGGCAGCAAACATCAAGTCATTAAAACAATATTTAAAGTATAAGTGTATATAAAATATTTAAAGAATTCAATCTTATGGATTACAAGTTATCAAAAGTCATTGCAGACAATGTGATCTTGACATTTTTAAAGTTAAATATGGAGAAATTATATACTTTTCATTAAAATAGAATAGCTTTTCCTTCTCAAATCAGCTAAATTTCTGTTATTTCCTAGAACTTCTAGAGACCATCTTTCCAAAAACAAAATGATGGGTAAGTCAGGTTGCTGTTGTTGCTTCATTTTGTTTTCGTACAGTTTCTGAATATGGCATTGTTTTGCATTAAAAGGGTAATAACATTGGGGAGGGTGGTGGAGCCTAACAAATATTACTTCATGTTGTGTTCAGTCATTGGTATTAATGTCACATTCTTTTCATTGTTCCACAGCGTTTCAAAAAAAATGTCCACAGAAACGGTTGTCCAAAAGTATAGGTACAAAGCAAGATCTTAAGAGAGAACGGTTGGCACAACCTCTTCATCCTTCATGGGAAGCAAGTAGGAAACGTCGAGAGCAAACTTCTCAAATTACATTATTCCAAGGAAAAAAGATAATATTTGAAGACTAATTTTTTTCTAGTAAATCCAGAGTAGTGCACATTTAATTGAGCTCATAGAGAGAGGAACTTTGCCATCTTGACAGCCTCCCCCAAAGCTGTTTCCGAAGGTCAAGAGGGCCTTGTGATCAAATAGAAAAGTGGCAAGAGCTTGCAGAAGAGAGGAAAATCCCCCATAATTCTCTGATGACCCCAACTGTCAAGAAGAGTTTTCAGAAGAGACACAGGGAAAAGGAATCAGCAATATTTCTTCCACAAACTTCATTCCAATTTCAGTAGTTAATATCCAAGCTATGTAGTTAGTATCCAAGCTACATAAAATTAAAATATTAAGATTTTTATGGACAAAAATGTGGTAGGTTTCATTTTTCTAACTTAATTATACAAAGTCAGTATTAATCTTGAAGATATTGGGTTGGTTCTAGCAGTAAGTGCTGGCTGACATGAACCTTCCCACTTCCCTCTACCTGATGCCAAGAAAGTGGACAAATAGCCTTGCAGGCTGAGAAGCTACAATGGGGAGGCAAAGTGGGACAAAATCACCCTTGTTGCCTCTTTCCCCCTACTCATTGCAGCCCATTGCAGGCACATTTATTTCTTGTGTGCCAATATTTGGAAATCTTGCTGACGTATACACTTTTTGTAGTTAGAGCCTTGTAATTGTATCTTCTAATTTTTCTAAAAGGCCATTCTCCATTTGTATTTTTAAATTGAGGCAGCTATTTAAAAAATGCTTCAGCTGCAATTTGGCCTCTCAACAAGTGGATAAATTTGTAAGTACTCAAGATGTAATGAATCCTTCACCTTGGCCTGTTCCTTCCATTTGGTAATTAATTTCCAAAGCCTTGTATGAAAAAACTTTAATGAAGTCAATTAAGTTTAAGAATGTGAAAAACCAGAATAGAGTGTGTTTCTGGTGCCTGTTCACAAAGCTAAAATCCATCTGACCAAGTTAAATGACACCTGAAAATGAGTGTCTAAATAAATACACTCACTGGTACATCTTCTTAATATTCTGCAAGACTAAACGGGGATTTGACTGTGTTGAGTGGTATTATGCATGTTTGACTCCAGGTATGGCAGTAGTGAAAAAGGAAAGCACTGTAGTAGGGATTATTGCAACATAGCTTCTACTTGTATTTGTTTTACAGATTTATATTTATGTGAACCACCTCATTTTTAAATAAATAGTTAATTTTAGACTAGATGGCATTGTATCTTTCCATTAACAAGACTTTAATTAATTTATGCAGATAGAACTAGGGATGTGAATCAGGAAAAAAAGAGTATTTTTTGGATCAAGATTTTAGGGACAGGATAATTATTGGTATTCCAGGTTATCTGGGTCTCAAATAGCAGTTTGATAGCAGGATTTGGGGGTTTTAAGGATTTCAAAATTATTCGGGGTCATATTCCCTGTGGGGAATCTTTCCAGGGGGTTGGAGTGTCTGGTTTTCAAGCAAATGACACCAAAATTGCAGAGAGCTGGTGCTCAAGTAGATTGGATCATGGGATCGAATTCTCTGGGTTGGGAGGGGAGTATATTTTCGGACCAAATGTATCTGAGCACACATCCTTAAATAGACCAGCTTCTCCTGACCTGCTAAAACTTGGCAAAACAAGCAGAAGTGAACAAATCCAAGTATACTGTTCACATACGTGACAAAAAAAGAGAAACTTTTAACAGTACGTCATCTGAGGAGAACCTAGACCAATGGTCTTCAGCCTTCAGGCATGTTGTGAGCCCCTACAGAATAACCATAATTGTTTTGCTCCTTTTGGGAAGGACATGTTACTTGTACACGTCTAGAGAACAAGGGCATCATTCTGTCTTTTCTTTGCACAAGCACAGAAGGGCAGAACAGCAAGGCTATCTGTGGTGGAATGGATTCATCCTAACTTCTGACCCTTGCCTTGTTCCACAGTATGATACACTTGACACTCAGGATGTGTCTTCTGCCCTCATAGTCTTGGCTGTCACCAGTACTCTCCCTTTTTGTGTCACATGCTTCCAGCTTATTGGGTTCCATGCTTAAAACTGGGTCCTAAGTCTGGAACTCCACCCTTGATGCTGACATAATGGAGTCAACACATTGAATCCAGCAGTTTGTCAACACATCTTACCCATATTATCCTCCTCCCTGTAGTCCTTTCTGACCCTAGGAAATTTTTATTACTGAGGTAGTGGGACCACAAAGACTAACAGCCACATGGGTCAGAAGGCAAGTGGGGCAGGAGAATGGGGTGAATTACTGTTTCTGTCTCTTCTATTGGTGATACAGTTCGTTGTTAAAACTGTGTTGAATCCTAGGCCTTAAAAGGCCATGAAAGAATGGGTCAGAGCTATTGTCAGCAATTTGCTCCAGGAAAAGATTAGGGCTTTAATAGAATAGCTATCTGTCTGAAAATGTTGGATCCCTAAGTCTTGAGGGACAGATAATTAATGGGTCCATCACCTGAGGAAAGATTAGTGGAAGTCACATAATTTCTTCAACCATGAAATATTCTTGTTCCATTGCATGAATCATATGAAACTTAGACTAGTGCAAGATGAGTGGTATCTTCAACCGCTGTTGTAAAACATCTGTCATAGCTAGATGTGTCCCCCTCCCCTTTTTCAGATACCATGTATATAGTATTGTTGAGTTTTCTGGCCTTCCTACCATAGCAGGCAAATAGGAACTCACCAACCTGTTTTTGACCTCTCCTCCCCCATTCTAGAGTTTAAACTATAAAACTCATGAAGCTAGAGTTTCTCAATAAACTGCATTATAGACAACCGCTTTTTTGTATTTTTTTTGGACATTCAGATTTCTCTTCCTACAGAGAGCCATTTCTAACAGTTAAAATATTCCAATTAACCAACAAGAGGAAGCTGGATTAAGTACTACCTTTTGGTGGAAGTAGAAGAGACGCTGATCACTTGAAACATTTTATTCAGGTCACCTTCACAAATTTTCAACCATGATACAAAAGTGCAGCACAAGAATATAGAAATGCAATGGAAGAATACAAAGCTAGTGTATGAATAATTATAAATAATTTTTCAGAGAAAGATGCGTAAGTTTTAGAGATAAGATTTTTAAAAAACTGAAGTAAATATTGAAAATTCCTTCAAGAATATAAAGTGGCATTTCATTGAACTTGTAACACTTGGTTGCATATAGATTTCCTGACAGCAAGCTATTTTATTTCAGTTCAAGTTAAAATATGTAAGCACCTTCAAATATCTGGAATGTGAAAATAATGTGTTTACTGTCTTGTAAGGCACAGGATAGACCACTTCCAATGAACTGAGGATCCTTTAGGTTTCTTGTCTGTTCAAAAACTGTTAAGCACAAAAAGCTTAACAGAAAAAAATGTTCATGTATTTGTTATTTAACAGAAATCCCTTCCACTTTATCATGGTTCAGGAAACTCTTGGAATAAGAAAAGTTTCTATACTAAAAATCATGGAGCAGCCAAGAATAGTTAAGAAAATGTCTTTGCCAACCTCATCGTGTTTGATGTTTCAGCTGTGTCGACATGTTGCTCTGTAATAAAAGGAGCAAGTGTAGTAGCACCTTAAAGACCAACAAGATTTCCAGGGTATAAGCTTTTGAAAGAAATGGAGCTTTGACTCAAAAGCTTAAACCCTATAAATCTTGTTGGTCTTTAAGGTGCTACTAGACTAGAATGTTTGATGTGTCATTGCTAAAATCCATGATAGAATCTCCAAATCACAATGAATCTACATAAATAAGTAATGTTAGACTAACCTTAGTTACTGTCAGAAGTCAATAGTAATATGGTTCCTTTTTACATTAGTACCAGCATATACCCAGCTCTGTTGACAAATGAAAATACTACCTTTGTATAGGAAAAATCAGGAATTAGAGATTTACAGTACGTAGTTGTCCTGTGTAGCGTAGTTACTCAGAACTGTCAGGTAGGTCAACCTTGACATGTCACTATAAGGTCATCGTTATTCCTGCGCCCATGTTGCTCTACTGGCTCCAGATACCAGCCATGTTTTTTTCCTGACGTACTGTAAATGTAAAAAGTGGCCTACATGTAAACAAGCAACGTAGTATGTGGTTACTTGTAGTTCACACATGAAAGGCCACAGCATGTCAGAACAAACTATTGTAATGTGGTCAGAAGGACTGAGATCCAAAGCCATTAAAGAGGGCTTGGAGGGCCTTGGCACTGGTAAATGAAAAGGAAGAAACACCTTTGTAAGGCTGCTTGGAAAGTTTTAAGAGCATATTGTGGCACCTTTCATAGGGAAAATATTTTATCTGAATTTTCAAAACCAGTAGAATTGATAGCCTCAAAAATGAGTCACCCAGCATTCAAGCTAAAAATGTGCATTGTTCTAAAACACTGAAGTGGTACACTCCAAACTAAGTACACCACTTCTTATATATTGTGCTATACACTATTGGAATGCAGTCAAAACACAGCTCTTCTTAGAAGTCCTGCTACAGGTGCATATTCAACAATAAGTGTGTATCAGTCCCATTCCTTTACAAACTAAGTAATGCAAGGGGGAGCTCCCTCTGTGGGAAATCATTCCACAGTTTTGAATAAAAATTCCCACTGTTATGTTTTTATCCACAGTGAGAATAAACTGCCTACCAGTAGCAGTCATTGGGTTATTTGGGAGTTATATTTCAGCTCTAAATTTTTCAAAACTGGCTCTTGTCGCCAATACATCCTGTGTCAGATGTATTATGGCAGCCTACTCAAGTGGATACTGCTTCGTGTAGTACTTTAAAGCTTCACTTTTTATTACAGACTGTTTCAACCACAGTATTGTGCAGGTTCATGGGAAATCTGTCATCCTTTTCCCCTTCCCCCAAATCTATTCTGTATTTTCAAGGGTTGTGTGTGTGTGTGTGTGTGTGTGTGTGTGTGTGTGTGTGTGTGTGTGTGTGTGAGAGAGAGAGAGAGAGAGAGAGAGAGATGCCACCTGAGTATCTTAATGCTGACTTTTAAAAAACTGAACATGCATCATTTTTAATGGAGGCTACCCAAATCCTATTACTGTGAAGCAGTTTCAAAACACCTGTTTAGAAAGTTTTTTAACCACAAGAGACCAAGAACAATGAAATGTGCAAATACGTCTCTCTGCATTGGAAAAGGGCTGCTTAGTGTTTTATAACTGTCTTTCAGAAGTGGTTCATGTCAAAATCGCAATATGCTTTTGGCTTACAAAAATGGTCACTTGCGAATACATTTAAAATGTAAACATGTTTCATATGTGAAAGCTTAAGTAACTGGTGCACAGGCATTGCTCCATTAAATATTAATAGTTCTTGAAAAATGAATAATTCCTTTCTGTATTTGGCAGAAAATATGTCAAGCTAGTCTTTCTGCAGTAATGGAAACCTTTCTTCTGCTCTTTCAGAATTTGTCTAATCTAAAGAACTATGAAACTGGTCCCACAATTCCCAAAAAGCTTTAGACAACAGCTCCTCAACCCCACTGTAAAATAGAGGGCATTATCAAACAATTTTGTGGTGACATTGGTGGAGAGGAAGAGGTGTCTTTTAAAATAAATTATAAGATTTGACTGAGCATGCACAAACATGCTCTTTGTATCCCAGCCTACCTGAGCACCTTGTAAATTGTTTTGTAAGGTCGTTCACAGATTTCCAGTAGTCTAAGAAAGGTATTTCTGTGAATAACTTTCCAACAGAATTTGAAAAAGTGTATAAAGCACCAATTCACACTTTGCAAAAGTTGAATGCATGAATGAAACAAAATAATTCATTTTGAAGAAGGTCTTAATGCTTCAGAGTTGCATTAAAATTCTTCGTGTATTTCCTGGACATTTTTTCTTCAGTTTTCAGAAGTTTTTACATCCTATTTCAGTTCATGAAATAATTTCCTCCCAAAATCTTAGGCAACGGAGCAGACATTTTCTTTCATTTTAATATCTATTTAAGAGAAAATAAACAGTTGGTAAGTATAAAATGTATTGGATCCAAAATTCGAAATAAGTAAAAAAAAAAAACTTTTAACATTTTGAACAGTATGGTTAGCAAGATTTGTTTCTTCTGCTAAAAATGCTGATTGAGTAACCTTCTGCCCCCACCAGGCATCTCAGTCCTGAAAAATTCCATCTATACGTTGGGACGAGAGACTGCTATCCACCATACACATACTGCTGTGATTGGGGGGGGGGGGGGGAAACTTTGAAGAACCACTAGCAAAGAGATTCAAGCCCTTGGCAACCCCCACTCAAGGACTTTTGAAATTATTCCAGGCAACAGCAGCAGAAAGAGTACAACAGCAAACTCAGTTGTGGTCAGGCAACTGTGAACTGAAGGCATAGCTCAAGCTGTGAATATACAGTCTGAGAAATACTGAAGTTGATTCCACTGTTATTTCCATTCAGATTATGATCCAGCACAATAACTTCGCTGGGTCCATGCATGGATGTCTAATCTGCCAGCTTTCTTCTCCTGTCAGCAGCCATTTTCAACCCCAGGAAAGTTTATTCCTGGGGTCATGGGACCCACATGGAGTAATAGCCATGCAACTTGGTGGTCTGCAGTAAGGAGGAAGATGACAGCAAAATCTCTCCCCTTTTCCTCTTCTGCCTTACAATTTTTGTAATTCAAATAGTACTTCACTGAAATAACTTTGGGATAGGAGCAAGAAAAAATGGTTCTGGTGAGCTACCATTGCTGGGCAGTGCATTGCCCAACTCTAGCTGACCTAAGAGAGTGAGGAGGGCAGCCTGGTCAGGAGCAAATGATTGCTGCTTGGCGGAAGGAAGCTGCAGCTTCCAGTTTGGCTGTGGCATCACTGCTGGGATGGTGGGGCAGACATGGAGGCTGCTGCTGCCAGGCCCAGATGGAGGGCAAGTGTAGAACCCATCTTTTCCCTCCTGGCCTGAATCTTGTTGGGGTCCACAAGGAAGTATGCAGTGCCCAGCTTTACTGATGAGGAATGTAGGAAAGCACTTCCTTTCCTCTAACTAGCTCTCTCTCCCTCTTATCAACAGGTTATGGCAGGGGAGAATACAGAACCCTTTTGACCTCACAGTCCTCCCTTGAATAGCACATGTAGATTAGATGATAATCTCTTCACAATTCTTTTAATGGCTTTGTGAGTATCAGTTTCTAGACAATTTGTCAATGCAATCTATAAAATAAATTTGAGCCAAGAATAACAGCTAAAACTCACTGAGTCTAGGCAGCAGTAGGAATGTACAAATCCCTTTTAAATAATCAAAACAAGATTTCAAAAACAAAACTATTTTAGAAAAATCTGTGTTGTCATCTACTGGGAACACAAATTAACATCCGCATTATTTAGGTTCATTCCAGGCCATACTTTTGTATTGATTTGATGAAAAGTCAAAGGAAAGTCATTTAGTTAGTGGCAGTTCTTATCTGAAAGCACAGCAACTCTGAAGCTAAGGAAAACAGCAAAGTTATCAAGGAAACACCCAATGCTGCATTTCCTAAGCTGTCATTACAACACACTCCTCATCCTAAATGCCATAAATGTCATAATGTACTGCAAAAAATTTATGGGAAAAGAGGAAAAAGACTTACGGTGAAATTGTGCAGCCAGAGGCATATGCATGGTGGCCAGTGTAACGGATATCACAGCGTACTACATTGTTGGAGTAGTCCGATTCTGGTACCAAATAGCTAGGGTTTACACTAACCTGGAAAAAAAAGTACAGTCTGTACTTTGCATGTTTATATATCATTGTAAAAAATTTAACTTAATAAAACTGGATACCTTCAAAATGTAATTTCCGGGTTTCACATCTGTGATATCAATCCATTGGCAATCTATGTCAGCATTGTAGGTGTCATAACAGCCAGGACTCAATCCCTAGAATTAGATAGACACAAGAGAACTTTTTTTTTTACTCAATCACTGTTAGTATATCTAAAGTAACAAAAGCCAACAAATTGAACAGTTAATTTCTTCTAAATATTAAGGTTTTACAGTATGATAAAGCAGTATTCTTTACGTAAGCATTATGCTGTATTTTGGGGAAACAAAGTTCATTTCTTAACAACTGTTTTGCTCATGTTGATAAACAGAATACTAGGTATAGCCATTCCAGGATCAATGCTGTCTACTGTCTGATAAATATAGTAAAATCTTTCTTACCTGGTGCTTGATTATCCAAAATGCTCAGTTAACCAGCATGAGCCAGAAGGCAATCTTATCCCCCTAAGCCATACTGTTGCATCTTTGGGCATACACGCACCCTATTCCCACCTCTCCAGCCAGCCAGGTTTGTGCCACTGGCCATCGCTGGGCTTCTGATAGCTGCATACAAGCAAATGTCATTCTTGGACGCTTCCTTCCCCTGCGGTCTGCTTCAAATTATTGGGAGCCAGCTCTGCCAGAGAGTTCCCCAGCAGCTGGCCTGCATTTCTGCCTGTTGCATGAGGTTCAGGGAAGGATCTCATCAGATACAGAGGAGGGCTTGTTGTTACGACATTCCCAGTGGGGTGGAGTTTGATCATGGTGGATTTCTCAGGGTAGGACTGAGCAATAAGCCTGAGTATGTGGCACATTTGATTAACTGGTGATCCCCAATCTATGACTAGCAGATGAAGATTTGACTGTATTCAGAAGTGGTATTAACTTTTTTAAAGTTTAGAATAAACTTATGCTGCTATTCATATTTTGAGGACAGATGATCTCTTTCTCCATTATGGATAAAGTTATCATTATAACTAAGAAATGCTTTGCTTTCAAGACTATATTACTCCTTTTCCCATTCCTTACTTAACTGTGTCAAAGCAAGTCAGCCTCTCTCATTGGCTAGACTATACCAATTTAGAAAACAGAGAGGTTATGTCTGGCTCATTCTATTTCCCCAATGCTATTTTCATGAATTAAAAGAAGGTTGTATACTAATTTTATGAAACCTACTATTGTCCTAAATGACAGCTCCATTTAAGCCACGTACACTCAGGCCTTCAAGTTCTATGTAATAAGTGAGGTCCAGGTTTCTTTCTCCTCTCTGAAATCATTCCAAGTGGAGTCTGACTGCCCCTATGAAAAGTACAATGTTTGGCCACAGATTGTGTGTCACTTGGCAAGATTTAAGTACTTGCTGTAGAAAGGAAGGTCATGGGTATATTGAGAACTGGCAGCTGCATACATTTTTTTTGGTCTGGAATATGGATGTAGTCTTTGGTTGCTCAGAAAAATATTTCATACAAGCACAGGTTTTGAAGCAGCATATGTAGCCACAAGAATTCTAAAGGAATTTAGAGTAGCCATAGACATTTTATAAATGCCTCATAGCTAGGCTGCTTGTAGAAGGAACAGGCCATATTCCTCAGGGTTCTTATTTGGCAGCTACCAATGACCTCTACACATAATGTTTCTTTTGTGATTACTGTGATCCTTGGTAACTTCTTCAATAGAGATGGCTAAGGACTGTGTGTTGCAATTGGCTTCAACCTGCAATACATTTCTAAACAGATTTGAAAAACGGATGAGTGAAAAGCATAAGCAAACCTCCCTAAGGTCCAGGACACATTGATATCTAGGTCCAGTTTATCTAAATTGGATTAAAAACTTGATTAATGAGGTGAATAGCACATGTTCCATGTTAGAATAATTCTCATGACCTAAAATTATGACTAATGTTAATGCATAATACCTTAGAGTAGGTTACAACAAGGACTTACATAAGAATTTAGCCTTTTTTCCATGATAGAAGTAGCATAATGACATGCTGCTACAATTCAGTGTTTGCAGAAGCAATGCATAGAAAATCATTGCTCAGCTTATGAATTCAAAGTAGGGCTGTGTACGGGTGGGTAGATTCGGTATTCCCGCTTCGGGTTTATCCGAAGTGGGAAACCGATTTGGACTACCCCCAAATCCGAAGCGGCTTGGGAATCGCTTCGGTATGCTCTGTGAAGATTTGGAGTATACTGGTGGGGGGACGACTCCCCACCCACCCCCTGGGGAGACCCCTCCACCCCCACACAACCCTGGGGAGATCCCTCCAAGCCCCACCCACTTACCTGGGTTATCAGCTAGGTGGCAGCGGCAGCACAAGGCTGCGTGGCCTGGAGCCAGCCAGCTCCTCTGCCGCCGCACCGCTGCCCGAGCCTGCAGGGTGGTGGGGAAGGCCAGAGCCGCCTCCTCCAGCCCTTCCTGCCCCTCAAATGGCCGCAATGTGCCGGCGCCGCGGCAGCCATTTGAGGGGCAGGAAGGGCCGGAGGAGGAGGCTCCAGCCTTCCCCATCGCCCCACAGGTTCGGGCGGCAGCGCGACGGTGGCAGAGGAGCTGGCCTGGAGCCACCGCAAGGTAGGTGGCGGGGGAGGTGGGGTGTTAATTTTTAAAGGACCCCGCTGCTGCTTGCAAGCAGCGCGGGTCCATTTAAACGAGCCCCAAAGCTTTCCAAAGCATTTCCGAATGCTTCAGAAAGCGTTGCTTTGGTATTCCGAAGCATTCCGAATTGGGTTGTTTCAGGTAACTTTACCCGAAGCAAAACCCAAAGCGCACAGCCCTAATTGGAAGAGTTCTCCCATAGATATTTCATACAGAATACAATATTCCCAAATGGAGAAACCATCAAAAATGTAAGAGCTCTTGTTGATCAAATGAAAGATCATCCTATTTCTTAAGTTGGCCAACCAGATGCCTCTAGAAACTCTGTAACTAGGAAATAAAGGCAATAACCATTGCTTGCCCCCCCTTCCCAGTGCTAACAACCAGCACTCAGAAGAGCACCGCTAATAGCCACTGGCTGACAATTTTACATGTTATTTGTACGGTTCTGGCAGTGAATTCTATAAGCTGATTGTTATATACCATTTGTGTCCAATTACAATGTAATGCTAACCAATTTAATGAAAAAAATAGAAGAAAGATGCTCTAGATCTACTGCAGACCCTCCCTCCCAGTGTTATTTCTGATGGTTCATTAACTTCCCGGAACAAAATTTCAGGAGTTTTAAGTGGGCTGCAGGGGGAGGGAGGATTCCATAAAATTTGCCACACACACCCCTTAAGATTTACCGTGGTTGGATCCAAGATGGTATCTGTCCACATTCTCCTCACTGTACACCATTTTAAACTTCTTTTATGACCCCTGTTGATAATTTTTTTAACTAACCCCCACCCCAATCCTTTAGACTTTTTTTCAGAGGGAAGGTGCTCTGGCTATTTGATTAACTTTTGTTGCCTTTTCTCCTACCTTTTCCAGTTCACCTTCAATAACAGGATGACCAGAAGTCATTCTATACAGTATTCCAAGAGCAGAAACACCATAGATTTATATAAGGGTATCAGGATCCATCTGTTTTATGGTCAGTCCATTTCCTAATAATTCTTCGTATAGAATTAGACTTTTTCCATTGGTTATAGGTTTGGGTGTGCCTTAAAGAAATGCCACTGTATTCATGAGACAACTTTTATTTTTATGAAGTCTAAATATTTTTTAGTGGTTCCTCTTGTCTAGGTTGTGTCCTTAAATTTGTACTATATCTGACTGGACAACATGTGAATGTGATTTAACGAGAAATGCAGTACCAGTACATATTGATTAGGATACTGTAGTTACATAATGAGTCTGTATGATAAAAGGTGAAGCACAATCCTTGCTTCCTTCATAACAAAGCAGAAAAAAACTAAGCAAGCTACTGAAAAACTATTTGTATACACTAGATTTGCTTCCTGGTCTGAATCAAGATGCTAGAGTTGACCTTTAAAGACATATTACAGCTTAGGACCAACATATCTTTAAAGACCATCTACTTCCATATGAACCTACTCTGACCATTACCATCATATTTATGGGTCTTGCTTTGGATACCCTTGTCATCTGATGTGAGCTGAGTGGCAACCAAAGAAAGAGCCTTCTTGGTTGTGACACCAAAACTGTGGCATTCCCTCCCCATGTAGATATTTCAGTTCCCCTTTATCCTTATATTCCAGACCTTTTTAGCATTCCATCACTTTCCATTTTATATAATTATAATACAGTTTTTAATGTTTAACTGTTTGCCAGCTTAAGGGCCCAAATTAGGTGAAAAAGTGAAGCTTCAATTTTTACTTGTGTCAGCAAGACTCCTGCCTGGAATAAGCTGCATGCAACAACTCTAGTTCTGGGTTAGCTGTATTGGTTAACTATTTGCTTCTAGGCCCAATTCAAATTGTTGGTTAAAAGCCCTTCACAGTGTAGAGTTCTCACGCTTATCAAACCACATTTCCCAGTAGACTCCAGCATGCCAGCTGTGCTTTTCAGACACCCTTTTCCTTATGAAGCATCCTCCTCATCTAAGATTGTGATGTGACTGTTGCCAGATGAGCAGGCTCTTTCTGTAATAGGTCGTCATTTGGAATGGCTTACCAAAGTGGATGCAGAGGACACCTCCACTTTCTGCATTCAGGAAGTCATGTAAAACAACTTTATTTCAGAGGGCATTTGGTCAAGGGTAATCTATTTTGGCAGATGTGACTGTTACATTGTTTTATGTGTATTACTATTATTATTAGCTTCAATTATACCCTTGCTTTCTCCCAGATGGAGACATTGTTCTCTTCTCTATTTTACCCTCACAACCACGTGAAGTAGGTTAGGCTGAGTGTGTGTGACTGATCCAGAGTCACCCAGTGAGCTTCCATGACCGAGTGGGGACTCCTACATCTCCCAGATGGCACTGGCTCTCATTGTTGCTTTGTTAGCCCCTTTGAGCTAACAGATATTTCAAGATGAATCCCTTACAGCACCAGAATGCTGTACAATGACTGATGTTTGGCTTGACTGTAACACAGCTTCTCTTCATAGAAGAAGGTGCTTTTAGCCATTCTAATGATCCTAAGCCTATCATGCTTCCCTGCACTGCCCTACCTTATATCGCCTGCCGAAGACACAGATGAATCCACTAATCCCAATGACGCCCCAAGCATTAGCTTCCATAACTGCATCTCTGACTACCCCTCCTCTAGAAACTGCTCAACCATAGACCTAAAAAGTAGCAAGCAAAAGTTATAAGGCTAGCCATGTGTTATTCTTACACTGCGGTGAAGTCCTATGGTCAGTTAAAACTAATCAAACTTGACATGTTCTGATACCAAAGAGAAACCAGTATTTTAAATAACTGTCTCTTACCTGTGTATGTGCTGTACATGCGTATCGTCTATAGTATCCATAATCACAAGAAGTATCTTCAAGACAAAAGCTTGCCTTGTGTCCTTCAGCTACTCTCCTATGTGAGCTTGCTTCAAGCAAGTCATAATGGCTGAACTCATCCATACTGTGGTAATGCCTATCATAACACAGGCAAATTAGACAGATCTGCTCCCCATTCACCCCCCTGTGTTAAAGTCAACAACAAATTAAAGATATGCACTGGCTTTCTTTAGAGAGAGAGTAATGTGTGTTTTTCCTTCAAAGTTTCCAGTTACACTAACAGTAGCAGCTATATGTATGAGTAGGACAACCTCCAGTTGTTATCCTCAGGCATTTTTCATCTCACAGAAAGTGCTTACATTCCATCCTGTGAATTCCAAAGACATTTTATCCTTGAAGGTGTTTTTTTAAAAAAAACAATAGCCCCAGTTATTGTGCTAAATTATTTAAACATTTTCTTCAAGCCTCACTTTGTTACCTTTTACCATGCTCTATTTTTATTCCAATTGATTTGTTATATTATGATTACTGGTGGGTCATATTCAACATGCACTGCACTGTTTTTCATGACAACAGTTACTTAATTGTAACTTCAGCCAATCATGTCAGTATCTTCCCTCTAACATTCTGCTATTGCTGTTTATGTCATATACAATAAAAGATGGAATCAATCAACTCTTTAGCACAAATGTTTCCCCTTGTGATCTAAAGCAGGAAAAGATATATTTTTCTAAGTGTGTGGTCTAATGAGATGAGGACCAAAAACTTGTTTCTGATTTGTAGTGGTGGTTGCATCATACAAGCCATCACCAGTTTAAATTACATCTTTGTATTCTGTTCTGTCTTGACTTGAAAAAACTGTAAGAAACTCCCATTTGGTACAAGAGGTTTGGACCAACTTCAAGTTTGATACCAACATCACATTACAAAAAGTGATGTCATTCACCTAAAGCCCTCACTAGTTATTGAATTATTATGTTTTATGCCCAACTGTACAAAAATTATTTTAAATCCTCTTTTATATTATATCTGAAATGGCTCCTAGAGATTTCTATTCTTTGAAAACGATTATAAACTTGTCTTTTGTGAAAAGGGTTCCAAGCCTTGTCTTCTTTCCACACAGTAGAAAAGAGAAAAAAGCCACACCACAATAAACAAGAGAACATAATTTTAAAGTACCATACTGAATACTCCACTCACTGATGACAGCTGTGCCACTCCCAAGAGTATCGTGGTCGGCTTGGCAAGAAATCTGATGTGCCTTGATTTTTCACTCTCTGGGGGAATCTCAGGAGTACTCTATTATCATAGTCTCTGACATCTGATCTATACGCTGAACTGCAAAGATATAAAAATATGCATGAATAGTCTTGAAACAGCAGTCATGGACTTACGGAAAGGGTCTTTGATAGCTCAGCAGTATTTTTTGTGAACTGCTTATTGTCCAACATGCCAACAGCTGAGGTTACTTAACAGATTGCAGTGAAATACCTATACATATTTCTGAGTTGGGTTCAAGTTCCTTAAATACAAGGTTGACATCAATTAATGCTTTCCTCGTGGCTTGTATCCTATCTACAAGTAGCTATGTTTACATACTTGTACTTTCTCATCTCCTCCTTCCTGTTGCAACCTCAAAACTCAGGGTCAGGGGACCCTAAGTAACTACAGATGCTGTGGAGGGAACTGCTCTTGGAAAGATTTGGTGTTGAACAGAGATAAAGGCACCCACTTACAAATGGAAGTGACTCCAACTTGTGCAAAGGCACTTTTTGAATGCAAATCAATAGCCTTTAGGATTAGGGCCTTGTTTGAGCTGTGCTCAATGACTGCATTTAGCAAGAACATTTAAGCAAACAACACCATTTCAGTATTTTCATAATTACAGTAATAAATAAATAGAGTAGGCCTTGATTTTACTCCTTAAAATAAGAACCAAATACATCCCAGGCCTGTATTTTACTTATTAATAGAGATGGGCACAATCTGCATTACGATAAAAAAAACTCCACGATAATGGCAATCGCGCAATCGGGACCCGGTGGATCATGCTCGGGCACGGCCAACAATCCAGCGGTCGGGAGGGGGGCTGGACGGGGCTTGATCGGGGTGATCGTGCTTGGATCGGGAAGCCAGACACTCAGGCACCAGCAATCTATTCCCCTGGCAACAGAGCCAGGAGAATGCCTGAGCTGTGTCTGCCCTCCTTCTGTCGCCCTGGAAACCCAAATGGAAGCCCAGCTTGCCTTGATCAGCAGGGCTTCCTTCCAACCACGGAGCAGCAAAGCAGTCACCAGCTGGGAGAAGACACCCAAGGAAGGGAGGGGGAAGGGGGTGTTCTGTAGCCATGGGCACTCCAATCTCATCCCTGCAAACCCTGATAGGCAGCTCTGACGGCCAAACACAGACAGACAAACACAAACACAGATGCCACCGGCATCAGCCACCATTCCTGTATCGCTGGGAACAGCGAGGCACCCCTCCACTTTTGCCTCCACGATCCACGGATCGGAAACGGGAGATGACCGGTGTGGATCGTTAATTTGGGATCGTCGCCGGCGCCGATCCACGATCAGCTTGATCGGTATTTTGGGGGGGATCATGCCCACCTCTACTTATTAAGTAAGCACTTAGCACTTGAAAACTTTCCTTGGTTAGAGATGCCATAAAACTTAGCAGGATCTAATTTTCTGTTTTTCAGTAAGCCTTCCTGGTCAAAATTTCACACCAGCTATGCTCATCTCTGCTGAGGCAGAGCTGGTACCTCCTACTCTGCTGCTAGTAATGTCCTCTGACACCCACTTCACATATTTTCTTCCCCTCCTGTTAATTTCAGCAGAGCTTACTATCCATTCTACAATTCTCTTCTGTATTAAAAATCTCAGTGGAAAATCTTACGGAATGTTGTGATATTTCTGCTTATATTTTAACTTCATTGCTATGGAACACCTTTGTCTGTTGCATCCAAGTCTTCTAATAATATTTTTTAGTTTGTTGTCTGTACTAATAGATTTGTTAAGTTATTCAAGATATATAACCAGATCTAGGCTGGCAGTGCTATGATGCTCATTTTTAAAGCCAGTTTTGCATTATTTAATTTGACAAAATGCTGCTTTGATTTCAGCTCCAAGCAAAGTGGGAAGATCCTTATTCAAGAGGATAAATCCATTAGCTAAGCTGGCTACAGATTTCCAACAGTATCATAAAACAGATCAAACCAACCATAACAAGTAGCATCAGGCCCAAGACATGCCTGCAAACTTCATTTTTAGCTTCTAGGTTATGATCATTATCCCAAAAGATGCTACAAATGGTCGTTGGTCCCCATATGATGTGGGAATGTTGCAAATGCCATGAACAACATACAAAAAAAATGAAATGTGTGTTAAAATGTGTGTTAAGTGTTCCAATTGGATTAGAGGCAGCTTTTAGCTCAACCTAATTTAAGCCTTGTGTATTAGACATTTACTTATAAATTAAGTCCACAGCATTCAAAGCTCTGACACTAAGTCAGGCTGCCCAGGATTACAGCATAATTACAAAATGACTTGCATTAAGTGTCAGTAGAAGATGACTACCAATCAGTCTAGGAGCTGAATACCAATAATTTAAAAAACAAAGAGGAAAACCAAAGTGAACTGGAAATTATAAGAATCAAAACTGCAAGTTTTTTAAAAAAAAATATTTTACAGTTCCACATTAGATTGTGTTCAAAGCAAACTTGTTTTAATTGAATTAACAAATGTCAGATTAATGAAAAACAGGCCTTGCTTAGCTTCCCTTATTGGTTGCCCCACCAATAAGGGAAGCTGTGTCATTTGGCAATTAAACTCTCAGCAACAGATAATAAAAACAATGTGGTTTGTGAAGGGAGGAAGAAATGTAGTTCTTCTCCCCTTTAAAGCAGTTGACATTAAACTCCCCTTTTCCCAATCAGAGCAACATTTGGAACACTTTGAAGGCCACCTTCATCTGTGCTGTATAAACAATGTCTCTCTTCTACACACTACTGACTTTCTTGTTCTGAAGCACTAGACCTTCCCATCAGTTTTGATAAAGAATTTGATGCTGTTATCAATGGAGAAGCAGTAATCTCTTACCTTGCCAGGCAATTCTCTTCAGCAGCACACCTCAAGTTGTACATGGATGTTCTCTGGACATAAGTGGATGCTTGGATGTAATAAGGATCTGGTACTAAGTCAGGAAGACCTGCAGTGCATCAATCACACAAAGGCAGCATGAAGCCCACAATGCACACTACATTGTTCCTTAACTGACAAGAGTCATGATGGCTCAAGTTTGGCTCTCTAAGACCTGCACCCAATGCTAGTAAACTAGGTCACCCATCACTTTTCTCAAGATCAAAAGAAATGTGAAAAGACAATGTGCCCTGCAGATTAACATCCTATTTTGCTAACCCGTTTGTCATAAATCTTGAAGGCATTCTCCCATAAGGGCACCAGCTGAGGAGCTCTTTAGTTTGCCAGGTCAAAGTAGCAGGACTCTATTAGATACAGAGGAGCTGTGCTCTTTGTTTTATGGAACTGGAACTCCACTGCAGTAAGAAGATTCGTCATTAGGCAGACTGTGGGGTCTGTATCAGGCATCTGAAGAAGAGAACTTGATTCTCGAAAGCTTATGCTAAAATAAAATTGGTTAGTCTTAAAGGTGCTACTGGACTCTTTTTGATTTTGTGGGGTTTCAGAAAGTCTTTAATAGAAAAAATGAATTAAGTTAGAAGCATCTGTTGACCTACTCAGGTGTCCAAATAAGAGGAAGTTCTTGTATTTTAGTTTCCTTTGTATTAGGAGGGGAGACCATAGTTCCCCTCTTTCTGAATCACTTGACCCAAGAATCCAGAGGAGGCAGTGAAGTAAAGAACCTCTGAGCCATTTCTTTGCTGTTAATTGCAGCCACATTTAGGAATGAGAGGATCAAAAGCTCTAATTTCTCACAGTCTGAGCACCACGAGCCCTACCTACATAAGAACTTGGGGAGGGGGTCATAGTTAACTATCATAGAGATGACTATGGAGAAAACCTTTGTCTGGTGAACTTCCTTCCCCTCATCTCCATCAACTAAATTGCCATGGCTATGGAGACTTTTTTTAAAAAAAAAAAACTTTTTAAAGACTGATTAAAAGTAGCATAGCAGATAACTTATTCTTCATCCGCTACCCTATATGTTTATCCGAGAACACATTGTCTCCAGGGCACGCAAGAGGAAGGGTACGTGGGACCAGATGCTGATTAATGGCTGAGGAAGTTGTGCGGTTGCCAAGTGGCCACTATTAAAGTGCGCTATCGGGAGAGGAGGGCGGGAATTGCCACGCGGGCGGCTGTTCTCGATGTTATGCACCCCCTCAAGCGGCTAAATCGGGGTTTGCCTGCAGGCGTCCGAAGATTTTATTGCGCAAAGAGCCCGCGGGCTTCCCCCCTTCCGATGCCTGGCAGAGCGCGCTCTTACCGTACTGGAAATAGCCGGTGCCGTAGCCAGGCCGGTAGCGGCTGTTCTGCCGGGGCCGCTCGTAGGTGTCGTAGTAGTTGTAGTAGGGGTTGTCGTCCGTGTACTTATACGGATTGTAGGGATCGTCGCCCACCATGCCGTCTTCCCGGTGCGGAGGCCGGAGGTTGCTCAGAGGCGGCGGGCTGCTCCCATTGCCCGCCCTAGAGGGGGAGCTCTCCAGACGACGTGCTTGGGGCTCCCGCGCAGAGCTGCTGCCGGCTTGAGTCCTATGGCCCCTGCCGCCGCCATCACTGCCCGCTGAGTGCTGGTAGCCGGCCTGGAACCAATGCCGCGCCTCCGGCCTCCTGGTCGTGCTTGCGGTGGCGGCGGGAGCCGCTGGTGCCCTGCGCGGCGATGTGCTGTTGCCCCTGAGGAGCAACACGTGGCCGCCCTGCGCGGGCTCCTGGCCTTGCCTGCGCCGCGGCGGCTGGTACTGGGAGCCCAGGCTGAGAAGGCTGTACACCTGCCCGTTGTTCTCCCACTGAATCCTTTGCCTCCACACGGCTGGAGGAAGGGGCGGCGGGTTCCTCTGCGGCTGCCCGCCGGCCGGCAGCCACAACAGGCAGCTCCAGTAGAGGCAGGCTTGCAGCTGGGCGAGCCCCAGCAGAGCCGGCGGTGAGGAGAAGAGGCGCATCGCTGCGGTGGACGGAGAAGTCAGCAGCAGCGCCTCGGTGTTTTTTCTCCTCTTTCTCAAACGCACACACAAGAGCCACCGACTTTTCCTGCGAGCCGCACACAAAGAGATAGCGCCCCCCTCCCCCTCCTTCCTCCCAATATTGTACTCGGTTAAGTTTGCAAAGGAGGCGCAGCAGTGAACGATCCCTCTCTCCGTCTCGCTTGTGCTGATGTCTGGAGTGAAGCAGCGGGCGGGAAAGAGGGAGGGGGAGGAGATGAGGGTTTTTTAAACTTTCTGGCACATTTGCAAAGTTACACAAGCTCGTTTTGGCAGGCGGCTTCTTTGCTGTTTGTTCACGTAATGCGATTTGAAACGTGCGAGCCTGACAGTCCCCTCAGATCTGCCCCCCTTCCCCGTCCTCCCCGACAGCCTCTTCTACCTGATCTTGAGGTTCCAGACAGACAAACAAGACAAGCCAGCTCTATACACGCGCGGCTGGGCAGAGACTCTAACAATCTGTAAGCATCTCACAGTCTGGGGTTAACATGCAGGCATTTCATTTCCCTCAGACTGCTCAGGCTGCCAGGTGGTGGGGCAGTGCCAAAATATGCACACAGAAAAATGCTATTAGATCATCAGCCCAACTACAGAGACAAGAAAGCAGAGTTAAGGAGAGTGGAAACATGTTTTCTGGGAAATATTTTCACCATAGATTTCTCCCACAGTTTGATCTCTTGAGGGGAAAGTTGGTTGTAGCAGGATGAAGCAACGGCTCTATGTTTGCCTGTGATGCCCTTTTCATTATGGCCCAAATCTTTCTCAAATAAACTCATGCATACCAAGTTTTGTTTTCCTCTATATGAGTCACGAGAACTTCGTGACAGACGTGTCTCCTGCTGAAGACATTCACTTCAAACTGATTTTCCCATGGGACAGATTGTCCATCATGTACAGAATAAAGGGAGTGGAAGGGGCAAAGACCATCACTCACTTCTCTCTAATCAAAATGTTACCATCATCAAAATGAATTATTAACCTGTTTCTCTCCTGAGAGGACAGTTTAAAAATCAGACACCCAATGCATTTTTAAAGTGTCTGTTACAGGTTGAAATATATTTGCTAATGAATCATTGCAAAGGAATGGTGCAGAAAAAGAACAGACTCTTCATCTCTATATAAATGCATTTATTTCGAATACAGGGCCTTCATTTTTAATAGGATTTAATATTTAGCCTGGTAAAATTTAGTTTTACCTTAGATACTTCTCACCATTATCCATGTTAGGGGCAACTGATAAGTGATAACCACTTACTTCTTGATAAATTCTCACCTTTAGTGACTTGTCTTTTGCTTCTGTTTCAGAGCAGAAAGCTAAGCCACATACACAGTAACATTAATCGTAGCTGGCACCATATACTTTTGCATCCACAAGTTCACATGCAAATTAGAATCTTTTCATCCATTTAGCAGCCATTGGAATGGTGGAAACATACAATCCTTTTATGTTCTTTTGCCATATTTTCACCACAGATTTCTCCCACAGTTTGATCTCTTGAGGGGAAAGTTGGTTGTAGCAGGATGAAGCAACGGCTTTGCCACAAGCACAAGGTTAAGGTTATTACATTTATGCAAGTTTAATACATTAGGGGAGTAACAAATCCACATTAAGTGATCTTGAATATGTCCCTGAAAGCTCAATGCTTTCAAAAATCATGCTGAGTTTATTGAAATCCAACATACTTTATTTATTTTATTCAATTTATATTTTGCCCTCCCTGCATCAGCAGGCTCTGGGCGGATTACAATTTATACAATAATATAAAATACACGTACCTTTAAGAACCAATAAAACTTATTAAATATTAAAACTGCACAACAAGCAATACAGCAGCAGGTTTTTAAAAGACATATAGCGGCAGATTTCTCCAACCACCACCCAACCACCTCCAAGAATATATGGCAAAGGCTAGGTGGTAGATACCCTTTGTAGGGGCACAGCTATCTCTAGGTGGCCGGCAGGGAGGCCCAGGGCATCAACCATATTCCTGGTGGAACATCTGTGTCTTCCAGGCCTGGTGGAAGGATAGCAAATCCGGCCAGGCCCTAACCTCTTTAGACAGAGCAGTCCATCAGGTTGGAGCCAGGACTGAGAAGGCCCTGGTTCTGGTCGACACTAAACGGGCCTCCCTGGGGCCAGGGACCAGTGACAGATGGATCAACGCATCCTCCGTAGCTTATACAGAGGGAGGTGTTCCTGTACATTCGCTGGTCCCAGTCCATATAGGGCTTTATAGGTTAGTACCAGAACCTTGAATCTGATTCGGTACTCTACCAGTAACCAATGCAACTGTTGCAGTACCAGTGTTATGTGTGTAGTGCAAGGCACTCTGGTGATGACCCGCACTGCCACATTTTGGACCAGTTGCAACCGCCGGATCAGGTTCAAGGGAAGCCCTGTATAGGGCGTGTTACAGTAGTCTAACCTAGAGGTGACCATTGCCTGGACCACTGTAGTTAAGTTGTGAGTCAAGAGATAGGGGGCAAGTTGCCTGGTCTGTTGAAGATGGAAGAACAATGACCTGGCAACCACCATGATCTGGGCCTCCATTTTCAAGGAGGCACCCAGAATCACCTCCAGTCTCCTAACTCTCGGGGCCAGTGTAAGCACTGCCCCATCAAGTACAGGGAGCCGGAGTCCCAAATTCATATTCCCGTGACTCAAGTACAGGATCTCCATCTTCAAAGGGTTTAACTTCAGCTCCAGGGCATCCGGGGCCAATCCAGGCTGGCCATCCATCAGCAGATATAGCTGGGTGTCATCAGTGTACTGATGACACCCAAGCCCAAAACTTTGCACCAGCTGGACGAGGGGGCGCATATAGATGTTGAACAGTAGTGGAGAGAGTATTGCCTCCTGCAGTACACCACATACTAGTGGATGGTGGGATGACAACAACTCCCCGAGCGCTCCCCAAGCGCCACTTTGGTGGAATCTTTGAACTTCCTTTGGAATGAGGAAATCTACATGATCACCCAAGGAGCCTTCTCTCAAGCATTTGCCCTTTGGTTTACTGAGGGGCTGTGGGTAATGAAAAGACAAGGGAGACAGCTAGAGCAACAATAGAAGATTCAGGATGAATCCAATAAGACACAAACTAAAGCTCATATTAAAGTATACTCCATGGTGGTGATAGCTGCAAAAAATGACACTTTTCCTCCACCATTGTGTCTACACAGTGTATGCCAGCAGAAAGTAGTGCTGGACTGCAGAACATATTCTAGAGGCAACTGGAGCCCATATGGTCTGCTCTCTTCTGTCCAATTGCAGATAGAGGTGTGCAGTCAAGTATCGCCAGCCCTAAAAGTTATCCAACTTACCTGGCATTAGTTCTGGTAGGCTATATCCAGGGCAGTCAAAGCCATTCCGAACAATTCACAACATTGTGAGTTGTTGGAAATTTAGTGGAACCTGCTTGCTTTTTTAAAAAAAAAAAATTGGCCCCTTCCCCAACTATTTTCAGTGTGGAAACTATTCTTTCAGCATTCCTGAGGATGCAATTTTATCCCTCATATTATTCAACCTCTATGTAAAGCCTTTAGAAGAAATTATTTGTAGCTTTGTAACTGGATGTCATCAATATGCAAATGCCACCCACCTCTATATTTTGCTATCCAAATCCCCTGGTGATGCAGTGGAGGCCTTAACCAGCTTCTTGACAGCTGTGGTCAAATGGCTGAAAGAAAACAAATTGAAACTGATCCCAAACAAGACAGAAGTGATGCTGGTTGAGAAGGTGGAGATCTTGAAGGGTACTGTGCTCCCCACTTTTGATAACGTTCATTTGACCCTAGGGATTATGCTGGATCCAGCAGTGCTGCTAGAGAAGCAAGTAAATGCAGCTGCAAAAAAGGCCTTCTCCAAACTTAGTTTATCTCAGAAGATAGCCCCCTACCTCAACACAGCTGGTCTGTTCATATGGATCCATGGAATAGTAGCATTGAGACTAGACTACTTTAATGCACTCTGCATAGGTCTCCCCTTTAAAGCAACTCAGAGACTCCAGTTGGTGCAGTGTGCTGCAGCTCGATATTTATCAGTAGCTAGGCAAAGCATATGTATTACTCTCCCTCTGTGGTCACTCCATTGCCTTCATATCAGTTACTAGACTCAGTTCAAGGTTTTGGTTCATGCACAAAACCCTTCTTGCCTTTGTTTCCTCATACCTACAAGACTGCCTTTCTCACTATGTCCTCCATTGGAGCTGTTTGCATCACTTCTCAATTGAATTCCCATTGGGAACTCACAGTTGGCATATGGCTGCAGGTCCCCATGGTGATCTTGTAGAAGGTGTGTAGTTTGGCCCTAAGATAGGATACTTGCCTGTGATCTTTATTGTGTGAAGTCCACTAGCGTTTTAAATTTGCTCATTCTACCTGGGACCTTATGGCTTCTTCATTATGAGCTGCAGAATTTCCAAGTGGCCCAAAGAACAATGGTAAATCCCTTGCAGTATACCTGGGGCTCTATGTAACAACAGCAGGTTTTCATTTGTCCCGTTACTTCAGCTGAAATATCAAAAACCCGTCATGTCAGAGCTTGATACATTTGGAGACGATGTTCTTGTAATCAGAAATAAAAGTGCATAGATGAATAAACACAATAAATAGTATAATAATAATAACATAATAATATTTGATATATATACTGCCCTTCAGGACAACTTAATGCCAACTCAGAGCAGTTTACAAAGTATGTTATTATTATCCCCACAACAATAATCAGCCTGTGCGGTGAGTGAGGCTGAGAGAACTCCTAGACTGACTCCTAAAGCTCCTAGACTGACTGACCCAAGGTCACCCAGCTGGCTTCAAGTGGAGGAGTGGGGAATCAAACCCAGTTCTCCAGATTAGAGTCCCATACTCTTAACCAGTACACCAAACTGGCTCTCAGTTTGATGGTTACTGGTTACTATTCCTGGTTACTATATTCTACTGGTATTACAGTTCCAGTTCATGTACATAAGACCTTAGACCAACATTCTGCTGAAAAGATTGCATTTACTATTTTCAGATAACCAGTTCAAAGCCCTTAAACCTTTTCCATTGTGGTTACTTGATTTTGTTCTTCACTCTGTGTCCCTAAGAGGAACAACAATGACTAAGTCAGAGGAAAATGGAAAGTCTGGAGAAGCTGGAAAATATAACCGTGAATAAAATAAGTCCTCTGTCTTTCTAATCTTCACATAAATCTAAATAGTTTCACAAACAGCTTGTTGTTTTCCAATGTGTGATGACAGAAATTTTTTTCCACACACAATGGGATTCCAGCCATAGCTTTTGTGCTTTTCCTGATGACTTTACTGTTTTGATGAAAAAAGAGCAATGGTTGAGGATTTGCTGCCCTCTGATTTTTACTATTTTTTTCAATATGCCTGTGTTTTCCTATGTGAATCATAATTGTGCTAGGTCCTCTATTGTCTAGTTTGGGGTGAATGTATTTGTACATGCAGGCCTTGTAACATCTGTGGAAGTAATATTAATTGAAAGAAGAGAGATGCCATTAGGGCTTTATATACTACTGCCTGCTACATATAAATCATGGCATGGGATACTTGACATTAAAGGTTCACACGCTCACATGTCATGTTATGTTTTAGAAACACAGAGTAGTTTGATGGTTTGGTTCCACTGAATTCAGTGAGATTTGATGTCAGTTGCAAATGTCACTGTCATATGTCTGATTGAAAAGGCTATACGTTTAATCTTATAAAAGTATTTCTGGGAAAAAACTAAAGTTTGAAGCTTTATATTCTGATTTTTAAAATTGCAAAACAAATTTTAGTTGCATTTTTAACATACAGTATATATTTACACCTGAGATAGTGGCCATCATATGTCCTGTGGTAACCATGCTTTTGGATGTTGCCATTGATTGTTCTATATTTATGCAGCCACATCCAATCCAATATAGTCGTGATTGCCTGATACATGGGTCAGTGGCTTTGCACTGGCTCATTATAGCTGTCGTGGAAACTACCACTTTTTGAGCTTCACACATACACTATAGTGCTATAGCACCACAATGGCTCTATTATAATTTGAAATAGATAAATAGCAATAGATCATTATACAGAAATAGAAATTTCTAAGCTTTAAAAAAACTCTCAAAATGTTCACCACTGATGTGGCAGCAATAAATACTGAGAAAATGGTACCTGTGAGAGGTCTGGGAGCTGGAAAAAGGCGCCAGTGTGGGTGCCATTTTGCAGGGCATAAAATATGCGCTATTCCTTCCAGATGACGTCTGTCTGTCTGTCTTTTTATAGTCTGCCTTTCTTACTTAGATCCAAGGTGAATAACATAGTGCAAATGAAAATACAATATAATCAACAGCTAGGATATTAACTGAGCAAAGTACAATAATGAATAACAGGACATTTAAGGAAACAGATACAATAGGATAAGGTAGCAGAAAGATTTTAAACAAGCATTAAGCTAAGCACAGAGATGAAATCCATCTGAAACAAAGCACAACTAATTTCTATGGCTTGTTTAACAGTGTGGAAACTCCCTAGTAGGTGCATAACTACATCAGCATACCCAACAATGTAGCATTCAGTCCCAGTCACTTCCAAGGCATGTCTTTGAGCTATTTCTTATGACACAACCCTGTAATCTGAGTAGAAAGCCTTTCTGAATAATCCAGTTTTGTATAGTTTGTGGAAAGCCTGGAGAATGAGAGTTTTCCTGATCACCTCAGGCAGGCCATTCCATAAGGTGGAAGCTACCAAAGAGAAAACAAGTGCGTGGGCAGCTTGACCTGTGTTTTTCCCAAAAAGATTGAAGTAAAGCAGTTGTGAAAGAGTGTATTGATTACAGGAAAAATAAGGAAACAGGACAAATAGCACAAGTTGTATAGAAGCTCCTTCCTAGTAAAGTGCTCCAGTTTGGAGGCTAAGGTGGAGAAATTCAGGAAATCAGGGAGTTCAGTAATGTTGAGAGGAATATTCATTTGCAGGCATCAATCTCTTCTTATCCACACACATTTTACTATATAGGTTAACTGCAATTAAGGGGGGGGATAATGTTTGATCGTTCAGGTACAGTGGTTACTATCTCAGCACATTTAGAGTAATGCGGGTCTTTACTCTTTACACATTAAAAGTAATGCGGGTCTTTACAAGGATGCCATAAATTTTACCTAAAATACTCGTGTGCTCAGACATTTTTTAAAAATACATTAGAAATAATTTCTTCTGCTGTATGGCTGCCTTCTGGAAAGTGAAGCCCAGATGCCTTCCTTAACTTCTGCAAATGCTTCTTTGGAGTTTGCTATTGCAATATGTTTTCAATTTTCTGAAGCACTGGAAGGACTCACTTTCATAAATCTCTTATTTGAGATATGTTAACTGCATATGATTATATCAATCATTATGCCATAAAGACATTTAAGGAAAAAAACTTTTTTCCCCCTAGTATTTTGATATTCATGATGAAGTGAATATCCTGCCTGTTCAGTACAGCCTTTTGTAACAAGTTTACATTTAAGAACCTCATAAAGGATTTCAAACTTCTGGTGGAGATTTCTAGTGACCTTTTCATTTTCCATGCTCTTGTTTACTCAAACATGTAGATTTGCAAGTAAAATTGTTTTTCTGATAGTTTATCTGCAGGTCTATATGGCAATTACCTGCTTTTGTAAGAAGATTGACTTGCTTGCAGCATCTCTTTGAATTATATACATTAATTCGAAACTCATTTCCTCTGATGGCTAAAGAGGCCAGTCTAAATCAAAAGGACCATCTGGATGTGTCTCAGCTATAATTCTCAGTGGAAAGGTACTATCTGACTGTTCTTGTGTTCATGTTTTTTTCCTGGTGCTGTAGATTTGGTTCCTCATCATAAATTTGCATGCCAGCTCCGAATATGCAACACCAGATGGTCCTATTGCTTGCCAGAGCTTCCCACTCTTCCCATTAATGTCAAAGCCTGTCAAGTCATGACTGCAAACAGCCTTATATCTGACCTTTGGGCAGCCCATTGCTCTCTTAGCAATGGCTACCTCATTGGAATGTGTCCATCTTGTATCCATCTTCCTTAAGCCTCTATAGTAGTCACTCTCTTGCTTGCTTTCTGTCTCACACACTCTCTTTGCTTGGACAAAAACATCTGCATTACTATTATTACTTTGCCTGGATGTTATGTATATTTAAAAGATGTCTCTTCATTTGATACAATAGGCCTATGTCTCACTAGTATACAACAAAGAATGGAAGTAATAACACAGGCCTGCTAGATTCAAATCTTTGTCTTGTGGGTTGGATTGACATTATTGTAGGCCTACTATGTAAGTCTACCAAAAGTGGTTGCTGCTTTCCTAACAGGAGGCTTCAGTCACTGTTTAAGTGACAAACAACAGCCACTCTGGATCTGAAATAGAAGAATCCATTAGCTACCTCAAAATAACTATGGTGTAGGGTTGTTATTAGTTATCATGCGACAGTTTCCCCTTTGTAATACTTACAAAAGAGAACATGGAAACCCACTTGTGAAAAGTAGTCCATGAGGTATTTCTGTTCTGTTCACAGACTTTAATTGCAAAATCATCTATGAGCAGAAGTAACTTAACATAGATGGGTTAAATTTTGATCTTAAGATAGCACAGCTTGCAATTGTATTTACTGCAAAAACAGATCTCCCATGTGGCAAAAGCACTGAGAAAAAATGCCCAAAAGATCTGGCACTGGATGTAGCGCAGTTTAACACCTTTCTGTCTTGCAAAGTCATCAGATTTAGATGTGAATCCATTAAATTGTCCTGAAAAGTTTGGATACAACTGAGAACCTTGCAGTACTAGCACCTTGCAGTACTAGCAGAAGAACATCGAGGAAGTCCAGTCACGGATCTCCTAACATCTCATATAATTTGGCAGTGGTATTTTTTATGAGTAAGCTGTTTGTGTATCTTCAGGAATGCCAGGCTACACAAAAGAAAGTTGTTTGTTTTATTATAACTTATGAAAGGAAGTCTAGGACAAAGATTTGAATGTTTCAATCATTTTATTTTTTTAAATTTACATTATTTATAATTTACCTTTTTCTTACATAGAAATTCTGCATTTGCTTGATTAGGGTTATCCTAGACTCTGAAATCTTCCATGTCACATGGTTGGATCATCATAACCTTGTTAAAATATCCATTACTTATTGGAGACCCTAAGATAACTTTGTAAATAGAAAATGACTAGAAGGAGCTTTCACAATGGAATTTCTAAGACAAATATCCAGAAATCCTGGAAAGGGTTAAAGGGGAAACCCCTCTTTTCTTTGAGGAAAAGATGATTAGATACAGGTGCAAACACACACATTTTTATTGTCCAGCATCATGGTTGTTTCAAATTCTTGAAGAGAAAATGAAATACGTGTTTGCAAATTTGAATAAACAATTTAAAGGCAGAAAATAGCATCCAACTGATACTGCCTTGACCAAAATATATTTATTAACTATTAAAAACTTCCTGAAAGAGGAACATAACATCCTCTACTTATATACACATATGAAAATTTGTTCAATGGCTTTTACGAGCAAGCTATTTTGGCTTTGACCAAAGCCATCGTTCTTATTTTTTAAAAAAAATTGTTAGGCCTTTGAAATTATAAGTTACATTGCCTGTCTAAAGGGAGTTTCCTTGTGAAGAAAAACAAAGAAAATTATAAGCCTGGGTCCAGTAGGACTATTTATTGTTGTTTATGTCTGCAGTGAGCCTACAGGCAGCACAGTGTCCTGCTTCATTTTTTAAGGAAAATATTTGCAAATATAGTCTTTTTTTTGTTAATAGATGATTGTTCAGATTTCACAAAAAGGTAACTGTTGCAAAAGCCTCAAAGTCTTTTTAAAAACTTCTTTAAAATGCCTGCATCAGTGAGTCTGAAGTTAAAAAGGAGTGAGTAAGAGAGATGTGTTTATGCTTGGGGATAAAAGGTTCCTAAAAATGCACCAAATATTTTAATTAAATACTGTGGAAATTCCACTACTGTGGAATTTACTCTGGAACACTATACAGTTGAACACTTTATTTCACATCTGCTAAAAAGGAAGTGTAACACACTTTATATTGGGCTTTCTGTGTATTCAACCCATGAGGATTGGATCCTCTTTATTCATTGAGTCTGGTCCCATATTGCTTCGATTCTTCGACTCTTTAATTCTATACTTTTAGGGAGGTGAACCAAAGTGGTGTCTGTTTTTTATTTCTGCTCTAGAAAAATATCCTGATTCTGCTGACAGCTTTAAGGACTTGTTAATTTCCTCAGTCTCTGGGCTGAGGACTAGTCAGTTTCATCAGCGGATTGCTGAGGAAACTTACAAAGGGTTTTTTGGTCCTTTTTAGTGGAATCAATATTTCAATGTAGTAGTAACGCCATTTAATTTGTTTTTAATTCAGGAAAAAATTCATCAGTTGCTCTTTAATTAATCAGGATGCAGGGGGAAAGGGGGAGGGGAAAAGGCAGGGCCAGGGCCAAGCCTCACACCGAAAAAGCATTCTGCACTTAAAAAAAGCCCCAATTTGACTTTACTGGGAGAAAAAAATGTGTGTGCAGGGAGAAAAGCTGCAGAAAAACTGGGGAAAGATCGATTCTGCAGCAGTTGTTGCCTTTTCTGTGCAGAATGCAGAAAAGTCTGGGAAGCAGTTTGGAGACTGAATGGGAATATTTTGACCGTGTGTGCAGAAATCTGGAGAGAAATTGATCTAGTATGGCACCAGGACTGATGAAAAAGCTCCAAACAGAAAAGACCTTTGAAAGATAATTGGGCATTCATAAGGTCAAAGGGCATTCTGCAGTACTGACAAGAGTCCACAGGTATAACAAAGGCAGTTTTTTCTTGTCTTCCAGAGCCACTTGAATTTGATACCAAATCAAAACTACTCAAAAACTTTGTTCCAAACTTTTTATCTAATGCATCTGCTATGTCTGGAAATGCATAGCTATCTTGAACATTTTCTTGTTTAGTTTTCTGCAGCCTCACCACATGATAGTAGTTGTACCATACATAAAATACATAATGACAAAAATACACGACAAAAATCACAATGACAATGCTTTCTTTCACAGTGGCCTGATAAACTAAAGCGACTCAACTTGGAGGTTGTGTCACTGGCACACTCCCTGGCTTTAGCACAAATTGATTATGCACTTGTCGAAGCTCTCAAGTTCTTCATTATTAATCTGTGAAAACACACGTGCAAACTGTAGGGGTTTCTGTTTCAATTGCTTCTTAGCAGTACCTTCTACAGCTGCTTATGGCAACTTATCAGGGAGTGAGGTTATGCAAGTACCCAATTTATTTATCAGCTTCAGTCTGGCACAGCTCTTAACTCCCACATCTTGAAGGGGCTCTGAGACATCAGTTACCTTAGGGTCACTCTGCACTTTACTTCTTTTACAAGATCTCCACGGAGCCATTCTGTACTGTGGGCAGACTCACATCAGCTCTGGGGTTTGGCATCTATAAAAAAGCAAGAGTGTAAATGGGCTCAGAAAGCTGCTGTTGGAGGAAGGAGGGCTCCTTCCTTTCTCCCAAGCTTTTTCCCCCCTGAAAAAATAGTGTAGAGGGGAGACATTTCCCTGTTTCTGCTGCTCCACGTGGAGGTATTATGTGCATGAGCAGCAGCAGAAAAGGGAAAACTCTGTACTCTGCACAAAATATAATCATTGGTTTTTCTAAAATTGCATCTGCTTTACCAACAGGGATGCCCGGCCTCCCTGGGCTTGAAACTGGGGGATGGGAGAGTTGGGACGGAGCATGCCAGGAGGATTCACCTCATATGTGCGCTCCAGAGCACTTACTCATTGCTTCGGGAATGACATCATGCCTGGCACGACATGGAAGCAATGAGTCCTAGGTAGAGCCGATATGATAAAAATCAGCTCCTAATGCTAGATTGGGAGCTGATTTTTATCAAATGGGCCCTACGCAGGACCCATCAATTCCATATCGAGACTGATGTCATTCCCAGTGCTCTGGAGCATGTTGAGAGGCTCCCGGGCCTATTCCCATGCCTTCCCCCCTACCCGCTGGCCAGGCGAGAGGAGGTGGAGGGCAGAGGCAGGGCATGGGGGATCCTCTGCTTCCACCAGGGGAATGAGATCCATATTTAATCAAGTAGGCTATGAAGTATCCCTGTTAATCCTCTTATAAACTGTCTTTTCATATACCAGGGGTCCGCAACTTTTTGAAGCCTGTGGGCACCTTTGGAATTCTGACATTGGGTGGTGAGCACAAAATGGCTGGCACAGGTAATGGAGCCATCCACCAAATATCAGGGAGTGAGGTTATGCATACATCTAATAGTAACTCATCAAAATTTCATGCAGAAGCTCTGTTTAACAGGATGCTTTTAAAAATGAACATATGATTTAAAATATTTTCTTGTGTACACACAACGTACATTCAGTCTTTGTGCTGGGTTGCAGCTGCTGCTAAAGCAATTGTTTTTATCTGTACAGCCAATCAGATTTCCAATATGTTGGGGGAAAGTGGGTTAAAATAGCTTTAAAATCAGAGTTGTAATGGATCTTGATCAATAGAGAGTCAGATGCTTGCTTTCAAGAAATCATTTACTCTAAAGGAAAAAGGTACATGGGATTCCCACAAAACAAAGAACTCTATTTTCTGCATTTTGACTCTCTTTTCACACTCATGGTCAAAATCGCTATTTCTCAGCCGTTGACCCGATCACGGTGGCTTCTAATTTGCACCCGCACGTTTTACACTGTCTGCTGCCTATTCGATTGTGTGCCAGGCTTCTCCATTACGTGTGATTATGGAGGAAGGATAAACAACGCAGAAACATTACTAGGTATTTGATCTATTTAAAAATAAATGTAATCACGCAAATGCATGTGGGGTTGAGCTGAGGATGGGAGCGACTTTGGGGAGAAAGGCGAGAAAGGAAAGGGGGAAGAAAAGCAAGAGAGGCAATTGTACTGACATTAATCGCAACAAGCGTGAATGGACAGCTGATTCAAAATTAAAGTCGCACTATGTGCACAGGGAGAAAAGGTGGACAAAGAGCATGGTCATGTCCTGTGACTTCCTCGGTAGTCTGAAACCACTGAAAACATGGATGCGAACCAGGTACTGAGACGATGGAAAGACCAAGTGTGAAAGAGCCCTTAGAGAGCACGAGTAAAATGGAGATCCTGCTTCTTCTTGACCCTTAGCAAGGAAGGACCTATTAACCAATAGTGGTTTCTCAGTTTCCTGGGCTTTCAGATAGATAAGGCTATTGACTTTCTGCCAGGTTTCCTTCCAGGTCATTAAAAAACAATAGAACACTGGGTAAATACATTAACCCCATAATGACTGAATGTCAGACCTTGCAACCTATATTCCAACACAGTGGCCAATCAGAAGCTCTGTTGGCAAAAGCCTCACCTGACCCTACCCACTTTTTAAAAACATTTGGTGAATGCAAGGAAAGATGTTGACATGCATGAAGGCTTCCACAGGCAGCACACTGGGGACCACTGTCAGACACGATTCCTTCACAGCCTACCACCAGATATATACCCCTCTCTGAACTGCTGGCTCCACATTTAGTTGAGCAGGATCAGCTTCATTTAAACTGTCACTTGGACTAAGAGGAGCAGGGAAAGCTCTATCAAGTAGCTTTCTCAGAGCACATAAATAAGCATGCAGCTGCTACTAGTTTTCCCTCCTCCTTGTTTGCCATTCCTTTCTGTAGTTCAGAAGGACAAAGCCACCCTTATATTGGCCTTTTAAGTGCCTGAAAAGCTGCCTGTAGGAACCATGGTCTGCCCAGGGAAGCTGCAAGGGAAACAGGTTGGCATCCCCCTCTAAACACACTGCCACATACTGTGCTGACTTCTGATCCCCACTCATTCACAGAGACTAGAAGCTCAAAGTCAGCCAAGTACTTACTGACTCCAGGCCCATCTGAGTGATCAGGGAACTTCTTCTCAGGCAACAAGGCTTTTGTCATTTTGAAGCTGCTGCTAGCAGTTGTAGTTAAAGAACAAACTTTTCCAAGTAGTCCTCAGCACAGCCTCCAGCACAAATCTAAAAAACAGTTACTACAGTTAAACAATCAACTTCCACACAGTTCAGTACAACTAGAACCAATACAGAACTAACCCAAACACTCCAGGGATGGTTGTGTAGCCATTACAGAAGCTTCTGATAGCACCCCTGGGATTGAGGTCAACTTTTTCACCTACAAAACTTGTCTTCGCTTGCATTGCTTAAAAAAAATTAACATATGATGGTGCCATGATGTTCATGTCCAGAAGTGCAACTTAGCACAAGTGACCCACTAAGTCTCAGAGGAGTGCATAGGGCCACATAAAGCACTGTTTTAAAAAACCGAAAAGAACACAAGGAGCAATAGTTTGCCTTTGCTAGCCATCACAGAGTAATTCATTTGTGTGCATCGCCATCTTCTGGTCTGAGACTGTAATGTTTATATTTAAAGCTGGGAGGAACAAAGTTCCAGCCAAAGCAGGACAAAAAACATCTATCTGTAAGAAGACACACTCAAAAAGAAAACTGCTGGAGCCATCCCATTTAAGAAAACAATTTTTTTTTTACATTTTCCCAATTATCTTTCTAAAGCATGTAGTAATTAAAAAAAGACTCTTCTCATTATTAGGAATTAGTTGTAGTTCATTTTGGTAGCAGAGTTACTTAGTCAGAAGCGTTTACCCCAATGTGCAGTAATTAATCCTCTGACAAACTGTAAAAAGATAGAACTTACAGTTTATTGAGATAGATTACATCCATAGCAACATCTTGGTGCTTAAAAAAGTGGGTGTGGCCAGGTGAGGCTTTTGCCCAGCACAGCTTCTGACTGGCCCTTGGAGATCTGATTTGCTGTGCAGATTTTTAAAAAAATTCCTTTCCAAGCAGTTGCCAGCACAGCACAAGGATCTTCAAGAATGCATGCAAGAAAATGTTTAAAAACAATATGGACATTTTAGAAAGCATCCTGCTAAGCAGAACTACTTCTAGATACGTTGAAGAGTTATTTATTACAGTTATGCATAACCTCATTCCCTGATATTTTGTGGTTGGCTCCGCCTCCTGAGACAGTCATTTGGGTTGACTCTACCTCTTATGGCACCCATTTTG
The DNA here is from genome assembly GCF_028583425.1 of Eublepharis macularius. Classification (NCBI taxonomy): domain Eukaryota; kingdom Metazoa; phylum Chordata; class Lepidosauria; order Squamata; family Eublepharidae; genus Eublepharis; species Eublepharis macularius. The sequence goes on from NC_072797.1 coordinate 76,018,522, forward strand.
TGATTGCTCCCACCACTCTATTTTAGAATGAATTCCAAAGGTGCCTGCAAGCCCCAAAAGCTTGGGAACTCATTTGTTGTATGTATTATCTGACTGCAATTTGATTTTTTGCATTATTATTGACATATCATGTCTGATACTTTTTTGCACTGTTTCTAATTTTTATAATCCTAGTCCTGTTGCATTTCTTTCTAGCTGTTTCATGCTATTTGGTTACATTGTTTTACACCATATAGTCTACACTGATTCTCACTGAGAAGGGTAGACGATTATAGATAGATAGATAGGTAGATAGGTAGATAGGTAGATAGGTAGATAGGTAAAGCGGTAAAGAGGTACATGTTAGAAAGGGAAATATTAAATCATAGCTGTCTGTCTTGAAGAGTGCATGTTTACTCTATGGTGGTAGAGGTAGACTTAGGGGTTTTCCACACAGGTTTGTTTTATTAGTTTTGGCCCCATACAGCTTTGATGTATCCCCTGAGTTCTGCACACACAGCCAAAATACCTTGGTTCTGTCTTCAGATGTTACCCCTTGAGTTCTGCACAGAGAAAGGCTACATATTCTACAGAATTGATTTTCCCTGGGTTTTTTTTCCCTACTCACATACCCCATTTTTTAAAAGCAAGTTAAAAGACATTTTCTGTCTTTCACTCTCCCTTTTAATCTCCCTGATTGGTTGAACTGCAATGTGCAACACCATTCCCCCATTTCTTCCCCCACCACTCTTGGTTCTCATCCTTAAAAAAAAATTAAAGTGTTACCATTGTTTATTATATATTGCATGTGCATGCTAATCTCAATATTATGAAGTAAATCTTCTCATTAAAACCTGCTGTAAATAAACATATGGAAAAGCCCTTAGATGAAAAACCCTTGTAGTCTCTGGATTCTTCTATGCTGATTTCGAGGAAGTGGTCTCATGGCAGTTTTTGGAGCTCAAAAATTAAATTTGACAGGCTAGGGTTTTACTAGGATTGCCAACTTCCAGGTGGTTGCTGGAGACCTCCTGGAATTCCAACTGATCACCAGGCCACAGAGATCAATCACTCTGGAGAAAATGGCTGCTTTGAAAGAGAAGGGGAGGGATTTCAACAGGGTATAATGCCATAGAGTCCAACCTCCAAAGCAGCCATTTTCTCCAGGGGGACTGACCTCTATAGCCTGGAAATCAGTTGTAATTCTAGGAGATCTCTGGCCATCACTTGGAGGCTGGCAACCCTAATTAAAACAGACCTGAGATATTATTTATCCTGTTGGGGCACTGCAAGTGCAAGCATTCAGTGCATGTTCAGCCCCTTGATGGGACAAAGAATGCCTCAGGCCATTACAGCTGGAGGAAATGGTGACCGCAACACTGTGCTGATTTGAATTGGGCCTTTGTGTGCTTTTACACTCAAAGGACAATATGGCTGCAAGTCCCCATGGTGAACTCATATAAAACATAATGTATGTACCGTTTGGCTCACAGGGTGTCAAAAGTGATGTAAAGTGGCCATAAAACACATGGTTGAAAAATGCATTAAGACACAATGCACATACACTCCTTTCCAGTCTCCCCTTCACACCCTTTTGGGTTTCCGTTTCTGCTGTCCCCCTGTTATCTAAATTGCTATATACATAGAGGTCCTGTAGCAAGCAAAGGCATATCTTCTCTGGTACAGAACAAACATGTGTCTTGGGGGGTATTTAAGACAATATTCTGATATCTTTAACCTGTGCATACAAGATACAGCACAGTACTGAAACGAATGAGGGGGAATAAGTATTCTTAAAATGAAAGGGCTTTTATTGAATAAGCCAAATTAAACACATGTTACTAAAGGGGGGAAGAGGGGGAGTTTTAAAAACAGAAGATCCCACAAAAACCATTCCCCAACAGCTACCTGTCTATAAGAGGGGGAAATGGTGCGGGGGTGGGGTGGAGAGGGATGACCGCATATGACCTGTCCTTTAGAGTATGGAAATCCTGTAGAGTCCTAATGTGAATAGCAGAAAAGAGGAGTGTAGAGACAGAGACCAGCTCTTGTCTTCAAAGCCACACAAGGGCAATCAGAAAAACTGCTTCAAAGTATTGGTGATATGGGGGCTATATTTATATGTTAAAAATACTGAACATGCTAAGATCATGTTATTTCTTACACAGGACTGGGTTGGAGCCAAAAAATTAAGCAAATGACTGTTCAAAATGGGTAACGGGGAGTTTTTTCTGGTTTGCATAAAGCAAAATGAGCCATAAACAAAAACAAGAAAGACTAATGAAGCAAAATAAAAGGTATGCTTCCTTGAGGAGTTATGGGGAGATAGTGTCATGGCTGGGTGATTGATAGGATTAGAAAAAGGGTAGAGATAGTTAGAAGTATCAGAAATGCTCCCTGGAGGAGGTTTGGAAAAGTAGAACTATGGTTGTGTGGTTGAGAGGATTAGGGAAGAGGGACTTCCGGTTTGGGATTCATGGAGGTCTAATGCAGCTCAGGGAGCTGGGCTGTCCGTGCTGCTGTTTGTGGAGGCTGGAGGGGCGCAAACTGCCCGCAGCCCCCTGTTCTCAGGCGGAGAACAGGCAAGCATGCTTAAGAACGTGAGGGCATGTTGATCTCGGGTGTGAGGGGGGTTCTACATAACGAGTCCCCGTCCACTCTTGAGGTCCCACCCGAAGAAAGGTTGCTAAAATCTCTGCAGCGGCTCTGGAGTCATTTTCTGGCATAAGACCTACATGCCCAAGCTTCAGTAAACCAAGAAGGGAATATGAAGCAATTGGACAATTGAAGCAGTGATTACAACCCAAGAGAAACGTCTACGAAGGTAAAGATTGCTATTTCTCAATACGGGACAGATTTTAAAAAGCAAGAAAGTGATAAAGAGAATTTAAAAACTGCAAGTGACTTGTTATACAAAGGAGGAAATTCCGGCAAATTAAACTTTAAAAAGTGACATTGTAAAGAGAAGTTAGCGCGGAAAATTGATTATTGTTTACATACCTGCGGCTAGGAAGAGATACTGGACTGTGAGAAAGTTTTAATATCGCGAGAACTGCTGTGAAAGAAGAGGAACAGAAAGTGCGTCAGAACCATAAAGAGACTGGTGAGAAGCGGCTTGTTAACAACGGAAGTAGAAGGTCACCATTTTAAAACAGGGCAAAGCTGTGACTTCAAAGAAAACAGAAGTAGGCCATCTTTGATTAAGGTAAGGGCGATTCCTTCAATATAAAACCATAGAGAAAAGACGCCCGACATTTTGGACTGTGCAAACACTAATTGTTAAAAATAAATTGAATCTGGACTTTTAAAAATAACAGAAAGTAATAAATCAACACCACGGAGTTGAGGAAAAGAGCGGACTCGTGGGAGCGAAGTAGAGCTAGCCCCACGATGTCGAAGAAGAAGTGGCAAACCACACTGGAAAATTTGGACAAAAAAGTTTCAGAAGGAAACAAAGAACTTAAAGAAATGATGCAAGAGAATTTTAAAGATTTTAAAGAGGCACTAAAATCGGAGATGGCAGAACTCACAAAAAAAATGGATCAAGTACAGAATGATTTGCAAGCTACACAGCAGAGAGTTAATGTAGTAGAGAATACGGTTGACACCTTAGCAGATGTGCAGAGAACGGAGATGCGAGGAATGAAGGGAAGAATGGCCGTAGCTGAATGTAAACAAATGGAAAAGCAACTCAGATTTCGTGGGATCCTGGAGACTGTGGAAAAATCAGCCCAAGAGCAGATTACAGACATTTTGGCGGGCTACCTGGGGAAAGAAGAAGAGGAGGTTGCAGCTCTCCTGGACATGGCATACAGAATTAATTCAAAATTTGCAGCTCAGAAGAAGTTACCAAGGGATATGATTGTGCAATTCACGACCAGAAATACAAGAGAGCTAATTGTGAGTAAACAATTCCAGGAACCATTAGAAGTCGATGGGAAGGTGGTGAGAGTTATGAAAGAACTGCCCAGAGCAGTGTTGTCGGAGAGGAAAAAATACAGAGAGCTGGTCCAGATGTTAAAGGACTTGAAAATTAGATACAGATGGGAAATACCAGAAGGACTGGCATTTGAATTTGGTGGAGTAAGGAGGAACAGCAGGTCTGGCCAGGAGATGGAAAATTTTATTAGGGACAATGAAAAGGACTTACCAAAAAGTACAAGAATGTGATCATGGAGTGCAAAATTATATCTTGGAATGTAAACGGACTAAACTCACCTTGTAGGCGTAAGGCTATTTTCCACTGGCTTTTAAAACAAAAATGTAACATAGTGTGTCTCCAAGAGACACATATTAGAAAGCAGGACTTAAAGTATTTGAAACTTGTAAAGCTTGGAAATGAATTTGCAGCTGCTTCTAAAAAGAAGAAGAGAGGAGTTGTATTGTATATAAAGGAGGAGCTGCAGCCAAAATTAGTTTTAAGTGATGTAGAAGCCAGATATTTAGCAGTGGAAATAATTTGGACTTGAGGACTTGCTGCAGATAGAAGATAATATGGCGTCACTACGAAAGGAGACCAAGTTCTTTATACAATATAATATAAACAAGGATGTGTCAACTTATAAGGTATGGGACACTTACAAAGCTGTAATAAGAGGAATATTGATGGACTTGAATGCAAGAGATAGAAGGAAAAAAGAAGAAAAGAGAAAGGAAATAACTGAAAAAATCAAAGCCAAAGGGATGCAACTTAAGAAAAGACCAGGGAAGAAGGGAATGTATCAGGACATAAAAATATTGCAGGAGCAATTGACAACAATGAATAATAAAGAATTGGAGTGGAACCTGAAAAAAATGAATAAAAAAATATTTGAAGGTGCAAATAAACCTGGCAAATATTTAGCTTGGCAATTAAAAAAGAAAAAAGAGAAGAAAACTATAATTAAGATTTGAGAAGAAGACAGAACATTATTGGATCAATCAGCTATTAGTAAAGCTTTTTATAAATTTTACGCAAAATTGTACCAGAAAAAAGAAGTGAATAGAGATTCAGTAGCGGAGTATTTGGAGAGAATGAAACTTCCAACTATGTCAGAGGAATGGAAAGAAAAATTAAATAGGGAAGTGACAGAGGAAGAAATAAAAGAGGCCATCCAATCAACGAAATTAGGGAAAGCACCGGGACCGGATGGACTGACGGCAAAGTTCTACAAAATGATGGCTAACGAATTGGCACCTATTTTGAGAGAGGTAATGAACGAAGTTATGCAAGGCCAAAAGATTCCTGATTCATGGAACGAAGCTAATATATTACTGATTCCGAAAGACGGACAGGACTTGACCAATGTTAAAAATTATCGGCCAATTTCGTTGCTGAATAATGACTATAAAATATTTGCAAAAGTTTTGGCAGAAAAGATAAAGGGATGGCTGTTGGAATTTATTGCAGAAGAACAGGCTGGATTTTTGCCCAATAGACAAATCAAAGACAATTTAAGGACAGTAATAAACGCTATTGAATACTATGATAAGCATTGTGACAGGGAAGTTGGTTTCTTTTTCGTGGACGTGGAAAAAGCATTTGACAATCTGAACTGGGACTTTATGTCTGCCACCATGGAAAAGCGGCAAATGGGAGAAAAGTTCATACAAGCGGTTAAAGAAATTTACAGAGACCAATGTGCAGCGATTGTAGTGAATGATGATCTAACTAAAAAATTGAAAATAAGTAAAGGTACAAGACAGGGCTGCCCTCTGTCTCCATTGTTGTTCATTTTGATATTGGAAATATTGATGATTCAAATACGAGAGGATGACACAATCCGAGGCATAAAAATAAAAGAATTTTCCTATAAGGTCAGAGCATTTGCGGATGACATAATGTTAATAGTAGAAGATCCAATTGAGAACATGCCCAAAATAATTGACAAAATAAAGGAGTTCGGAGATTTGGCTGGATTTTATGTGAACAAAAAGAAGTTGAAGTTTCTATATAAGAATATGACTAAGCAGAAGCAGCAAGAACTAATGGAGATAACGGACTGTGAGGTAACTAACAAAGTAAAATATCTTGGTATTGAACTGACTGCGAAAAACAGATTTATTTAAAAACAACTATGAGAAATTGTGGATACAAATAGAGAGAGATTTCATAAAATGGAATAAACTGAATTTATCATGGTTGGGAAGAATAGTAGCAGTAAAGATGAATGTTTTACCACGTGTGATGTTCCTGTTGCAAACAATTCCAATTATTCGAGACTCTAAACAACAAATGGCAAAGGAAAATTTCAGACTTTGTGTGGGCAGGCAAGAAACCACGTGTGAAAATGAAAGCATTACAAGATGCGAAAGAAAGAGGTGGTTTGCAACTGCCCAATATAAGACTATACTATGAAGCAATCTGTCTGGCATGGTTAAAAGATTGGATAACGTTAAATAACCGTACATTGCTGGCTTTGGAGGGATATAAAAAAATATTTGGATGGCATGCATATTTGTGGTATGATAAAGTAAAAGCGGACTCTATGTTTTTGCATCATTACATTCGAAGAAGCCTCTTCACAATCTGGAAGAAGTATAAGGTTTACATGGAAGATGGAATTCCTTCATGGGTGGTTCCGTATGAAGTAATAGATCCGAGAACTGTCGACAATGAACAGCAACGTCTAACTTACAAGGAGATAACACAAATACAACTTTCAATATTAAGAATAAAAACAGAAGAAGAGTTGTCTCCTTGTTATGGATGGTTTCAATACAGACAGATCAGAGATCTTTTTAACTCAGACTGTTTAAAAGGAGGAATAAGAATGGAAAATTCAGAATTAGAAGAAGTGATATTACAAGAAGGCAAGAAAGAAATCTCAAAGATTTATAAAGTACTTCTAAAATGGCATACGGAGGATGAAATAGTAAAAGTCCAGATGGTGAAGTGGGCAATAAATTTTCATAAAGAAATAACAATGGAGGTGTGGGAGCACTTGTGGAAAAATACACTGAAGATCTCAACTTGTACGAACATTGAAGAGAATGTATATAAAATTATCTATAGATGGTATTTAACACCAAAGAAAATTGCGTTAGGAAATACTAACATGTCAGACAAATGCTGGAAATGTAAAAAGCATGAAGGATCATTGTACCATATGTGGTGGACTTGTGAGGTAGCTAAGCAGTACTGGGGAGACATAATTGAAGCAATTAATGAGATTTTACAAATCCAAATAAATAAGAACCCAGAATTGTTGCTACTGAACTTGGGAATGGAAGATGTTCCAATGCAGTACAGAACATTGTTATTTTATATAACTACAGCGGCAAGACTTTTGTACGCGCAGAAATGGAAAATACAAGAAATACCAACTATAGAAGATTGGATTTACAAATTGCTGTACATGGCGGAGATGGACAAAATGACAAGAAAACTTAAAGATCTTGATCCAGGACAATTTATTGCTGATTGGGGGAAATTGAAACAATATTTAGAAAAAAAATGGGATGTGAAAGGAGAACTGTGGCAGTTTGAGAATTATTAAAATGTGATGTTGAAAATAGAAGGGAGAAGCGACTTTACCATTAAGGGGGAAATTTAACTATTACAATCTAAGCTAGTATTATGTTTAAGGAAATTTTATCTAGAACACATAGTTTAATTAAGGAAGAGTAAAATGGATATATTAGTGGATTTAATATAGTATATATATAAAATAATTTGAATATGCTTAGAGTAAGAGATATTATGACATGTGTTATAGAAGAATATAAGTGAAGGGTTAAGGGTTGGAAAGCTGTTGGAAGTCGACAAGGAGGGGGGAGGAAAAGGGTGGGGGGTTAGAGCAAATTAGATATAATGGGAATGTATGTATTAAATATGAAATATAAACTCATCAATAATTTTTTTTTTTAAAAGAGGATTAGGGAAGGGCAGGAATGTTTCTGCTCAGTCAATTAAGATGGAGGGGGGGGGGGGGGGGGGGGGGGGGGGGGGGGGGGGGGGGTGGCGGCGGCTGGGATCAACCTGATGCTTATTGTATTGAAGACCAGAGTTGTTCATTAGGGTAAAATTATTCATGGAGGAGGCTCTAAAGTCAGGGGAGATGGCCCTCTGGTTTAATCTCCCTTGAGAAGGACTTTTGCATGATGGATGAGCTGTTCTGCATTTCATTCCCCTTGGCATGGCTCACTGCTGCTTAACAAGTCTCTCAGTGTTGCCAGACGCTCAACCAGGATTGCATGGGGCGGGGGGGGGGTCAGCAAGTTACTTTCCTCCTATGCACAAGTAGGGCTGCCAATTCCCCGCCCAGAGCGGAGGATACCCTGTTCCCATCTCCTCCTCCCAACCTCACTTACCTGGCTAGCGGGGGGGCGTGCCCCTGGGGCACCCCCTGGCAGCGCAGCGCACCCTTGGGTGGTGTGGTGTGCCCCTCCACCCCGTCCCGGCACACACCTGCTCCCGTGCCCCGCAAGAGGCCCATTTCAGGCTGAATTGGGCCTGTGGGGGGGGGGGCGATTCAGCCCTTTGGTGAATGCGGGAGCGCACGCCAGGCTGCCCTTTGACCTACATGGTGGCGTCACTTCCCAGAAGTGACATCATCACGCACGCCGGGAGCACAACAAGAGACACCAAAGAGTGCAGAGGGTGAGTGCCAGGTTCCCAGTCCACCACAGGGGGGACTCAAGGGACCTGGCAACCCTATGCACAAGTCATTTTCCAGCATGAAAGAGGAGATGCGGGCTGTGCTGAAGCCCAATTCAGCACAATGGGGGAGTGTGGGAATGCAAGCATGCGCTTCTTCCACCATTCCTCCCCCCTGCTGTCCAGGTGAGCAGGGCCAAGGGGCAACAGGTGGGAGCAGGGGTATGCCTAGCAGGTGAGCCTAAGCTACTAAGCTACTAAGCTACTAAGCTACTAAGCTACTAAGCTAGCAGGTGAGCCTAGACTCACTGCTGCTAGCTTAGTATCAGCTGGGTTCAGGCTCCATCTTGTAGCCCAGTCTATATTAGAACAAAGCGTGGATCAAAAATGGGGGCCCCATGAGATGAGTTTTCTGGATGCTACACACACACCAGATCTTTGTTATTATATAAAGAAAATATACAGTGTGGGTGCTTGCCCCTTAGTTTCTCCTGCTCTTCATGAACTAACTGTGCAATCTCAAACAGAGTTATACCAGTCTAAGCCCATGGGCTTAGACTGGAGTAACTCTGGTTAGGATTGCACCATGTGTCATGGAAGGCCTGAGAAAGGAGCATTTTGCTTCATGCAGGTTACTTTTCAATACTATCATTTTTCTCAGCAGGGAACATGTGTGGTTCCTATGATTCCGAGCAGGAAAGCACATATTATTTTCAGAAACAGTGAATATCTATGGAGCCCCGTGGAAGTGCTGCACACTTAAATCACAGCAAAGCCTTCTGATTAAGTGGGTACACCATACAGTAATAAACATAATAGTTAATTTGACCTTCCCACTGATTATTTAGATTGCTCCATTTTAAATGTGATAGCTCTTCCCTCATGTACAATGCATTTAATTTTAAGTACATTCATTTCAAAACACAACACTGGCTCACAATGGCAGAGAAAGAACATATTATGTTCATATAAAACTAATAGTTTCCAAGTAAGCTAAGATTTTAAATTGTGCCATGCAGACATTTCTTGGTATTTTTACTTTTCAGCATAAAGATATCATGGTAACCACTGCTTTACTCGATGATGAGAGAAGCATACTGGGGCCAGGAAATTGATAAATAATTTTTAAAATGTGCAATCCTTGGAACATTAAGTTCAAACTGTAGCAGAAAAAAATACCTTGCAAGGCATGTTATATGCAATTTCATTAGACAGCATCTTATTATGTACCATGTCTGATGAAGCTAGGCAAAAGAAAGCATGTTTAATTAAACTTCCAGGAGACTTTGAAGATATTGCTATCAGGAACAAGAAATATCTCCCCAAATGACAAAATTCAATAGACAAAGTGACAAAAAAGAGATGTTATGTTTAATAAACTATTATAGTCTTAACCTACTCCAGTCAATCCTTCTGAAGTCAAGACATTTTGTATCATTGGGCTTACGTGAAAGAGGTCAGTGAAAATTTGGAGACTCTATTGCCCTGAATAAATTTATAGCCTCAGAGCTCTGAGTCTTTAGGGGGGACTGAAAATGTTTCCTTTAGAGTATCCCATGCCTCACCAGATAAATCTGTATGGATATTAATTAAGGCAGGATGAAAGAGGAATTATTGCAAGGCAATGGTGATTTCAGCTGTCATGATGGGCCTGCTTTCCCAACTGTGACAGCTTATAGATGCTGATCTGATTTCAATGGTGCTGCTTCACAACTTCTGTAGATGGCCAGATACCAGTGATCAGGTGATAAAAGGAGCCAATGACATCTGGCTGTGGCTTACATGCCTATCTAGATAAAGGTCTCTTCTCTCCTTCGCTGTGTTAGCTCTGAGGGGAGACATCTTGTTGGAAATAGAATGTCTTGTGTACAGAGAAGGCAGAAGACATAGAATACCTGCAGGGGGCAGCAAATATGACAGTTAGACAGCAAAAGAAGATCTTTCTGCCTCTCTTCTGTCCTTATTGCATGTCTCCATATTGGTATTCTTAGGCTACTTCCTACTTCTTCCTGGAAGTCCCTCTCTCCCAGGTTAGTGAAGTAATTAGTATCTATTTTATTTCTCTGCTTTCTGTCAAAGTTGTAGTTCCTGAATATACTCTCTTCCTTCACTTTTTAATCAGACTCAAGATCATTTCTAAGATAAACCATAACCTACATCGTAGTAGAGGATGGTTTGTGAATTGATCTCTGATTAAAGGAATAAGACTCACCAGAGGCTCCCTTCACAAGCTGTGTGTGAGAGAGAACAAAGTGACAAACTGGCCGCCTATAGCATTCTGCAAGTTGCAGTGATAGAAAGGCTGAATGAAAGAAACTATATAATATGGAATGCCTGCATGCAGACCCATCTCATGGAACAAGGAGTTTGGGACGCAGATAAGGATCTAAGACCAGCAAATGAAGAACCTGAAAAGCAAAGAAAATGGGATGAACACAGTGACAAAGCCAAATGGATCCTGTTTAAAGGTTTGGAGGACTGGGATATTTAGCAGGTGATTCATATTGATAAAGCTAAAAATATCTGGGAAGAAGTTCAAAGACTTTATATAGATACTTTGCTTAAGAGTAGAATGTTTTTACAAAGGAAGTTGTTCTATATTAGAATGGGAGAGGATCAGAGCTTGTGTAAGCACCTGGATGATTTTCTGGCTTTAGTCCAGCTGAGCAAAGCTGGAAAAGATCTCCTTAATGAAGTTCTGATAGTACTATTGTTGATCAGCCTGCAACCAGAGTATGAAAGTTTCATAAATCAAGTAGAAGCTAAGAAAGATTTGACTCTGAGTCAAGCCATAAGCATGCTGGAGGAGTATAATAGACATAAGGAACTCCAGAATTCAGACAGAGGGTCTGAACTGAGGGACTGTGAAAGTGCTATGGGTGATGTAAATTTAAGCAAGAAAGCTTTGCACTTTGCCATGAATGTGGGGAAAGTGGGCACTTCAAAAGGAACTGCCATCTCTCCAAACAAAGGGATTCCTCCTGGAGAGGAAAAGGAGGAGGAGGAAGGAATTTCCAACATGACAAACCAAAACCTGCAAAGAAATGCTTTATGCTAGCAGAAAGAGAACGTAGAGAGCAATTTTGTTATATTGACTCTGCATGTACAGCTCACATGACAGAGAATAAAATTTTCTTCGAAACGCTAAAGGAAAAAAAGAGGGAAATGGTGCATGTAGCAGATGGCAGATATGTAGAAATAGCAGGCATAGAGTCTGGAACATTAAGATGCAAATTTCCAAACAAACCAATCCGGGAATGCAGAAAACTGCATTAAAAAACAAAGCAGTCAGACCCAGCTTTAGAGGGAAAGGAGCTGAGGAAAACGAGGCAAGGCAGCCATTAGATTGGACCTATGCAGTCCAATGAGAATAGCGACACCAAGTGGCAACAAATATATTCTCACCTTCGTTGATATATTCTCCAAGTATACCGTAACATATATGAACAGGAATCAAAATCAAGTGCTGGAAAAATTTAAAGCTTATGTAGCAATGGTCAGTAACAGATTCCAGAGGGCCACTGGCCTCCACACTGACAATGGTGGTGAATATATAGGGCAGGAAATGAAAAATTACATGACCGAGCAGGGGATTCAGTATCAAGTCACAGTGCCATCCATGCCAGAGCAGAACAGAGTAGCAGAGAGAAAGAATCGCTGTCTCGCTGTGTAGGTGCATGGTCCTCGAAGCAAGGCTACCTGAGAAATTCTGAGGAGAAGCAGTTAACACTGCTACCTATCTACAAAATAGACTGCCCACCAAAGGTTCAAGAAGTACCCCATTTGAACTATGGTATGGGGACAAACCCAGTGTGAATCACCTGAAGGTCTTTGGATCAAAAGCCTACATTCCTAAAGAAAAAAGGTCTAAATGGATCTTTGAGCAGAAGAAGGATTTGTTGTGGAGTATGCACAAGGGTGTAGAGGATACCAAATCTTCATCCCAAAGACTGAAACAACAAAAATCTGCCACATTGTCTATGTTAATAAAGGAAGATGTCAGACATTGGTAAAAGTTCACTAACATGAGAAAATGAAGAACAGCAACAAAAAGCAGTACGACGACCCATCATGGACTGCACACATGACACAGCTGCAGAAGCTGCAGAGACAGAAGGAGCTACAAAGCCAGAAGGGGCCACAGAGCCAGAAGGGGCTGAAGAGCTAGGTGATCAGAGAGAGTAAACAAAAACATACCACCGAAAAGACGTTCCTATCTGGCAAAGACAGAAGTTGTGCCTGAACCCTCCACATGGGAAGACATAACAAAAATGCCTGCCAGAGAAGTGGAGAAGGGCTGCAGAGGAAGAGATTGAATCTCTCATCAAAAAACAGACATGGACCCTTGAAGAACTCCCTCCAGGGAAGAGAACAGTTGGGTGCAAGTTGATTTTCAAGACCAAACGCAATGAAGAAAGCCAAGTGCAAAGATACAAGGTGAGACTGGTTGCCAAAGGCTACACTCAGAAATATGGTTGTAGGAATCACACGACACAGGGTTGAAGATCTGAACACCGGTCTGCTCAGCCAGGCAGTGGTCCTTTATTTAAGCATAGCATCTGCATTCTTGCATAATCTCAAGGAACAATGAATAAGGAATAGATGTCTGTCTTTGCTAACATCCGGTTAACCAGTTACTAGCAGAAACAGGAAAACTGCACGTAGCAGAAAGACACTTTGCATTGTTAAGCATGTATGAGTATTAGCAGAATGTCCTTTGGTCAAGGTAGGTGTGCCTAACCATTGACCTACATCCCACTCTTTTTTCTTTTAAGTATAGAAGCAGTAAGCCATTTACAACAAGCATTCTTGCTCACTATCAACCTCCAGATCGGAGGTATATGCTTTAAGCTGTTTTGCTAGCATTCTTGCTTAAGTAGACATGAGGGGGGGGGGAAACTGGGATGCGTTTTACATTTTCGTAAAGCCATCTGAGTAAGGGCTGGAAGGCATTGTATAAAGCAACACAAGACAATGAGACAGGTGCAGAATAACAGGCCATATTGAATCAATAAGCCTATCCATCCAGTGGGCAACCACGACCATAAGGCCGCCCACCAAGAGGGTAGGAGGTCCTGCTTAATATCAGCAGCAAGGTTATGTAAATTGTTCAACTGAACAGATTTTTTTGTGAATTATCAGATATAGTAAAACAACACATATTCTTAACAGATTCACAACCTTGATGGTGCAACAACAGCAAATAATCAATGGCAGCGCGATTGTCCAGAACAGCACGGCGGAGCTCTATGAGCTCAGCATTCAGGGCAGTAATTGCAATAGAAGTTGCATTTATTGTCTTTGCAAGCTATTTTGCGAAGAGTTCAATGGTTCACAATAGTGAGCGCTGGAACGCTGACAAGAGAGGCTGCAAGGGCCACGGCCTCTGCATCACTTAGGAGATTCACTGTAGAGTCACAGCTGGAATCTAGCGTCGTGGCTCTGCGTCTTCGATTGGGGGTTAACAAATCTTGTTTGGTGGGGAATACAACAGTAAGACGACTTAAGCAACAAATAATATCAGACAAATTGGCAGGAATATAGTTGAAGGTTCGGGAGCCACAAGAGAGAAACCATCCAGGGGGCAAAATAGTATAAGCATAGGTAAAAGTTACATTTTCAACAGTGGAACAATTAATAACATTTGGGCCCACTGACAAACAGTGAGGCTTGTTTGGATTGATTGAGCAATTCACAATGCGTGCACACGTAGTCTGATTAGCAGAGCCATTAGAAGCTATAAAAGGAGTATATAAAGATATACAGAGCCATTAGGGGGCAGCTGATATCCAGTCTGACCCCAATCATGGGCTTGGCTATACTTCATCTGAGAACCTGAAATAAAGGCACCAAACCCTGAATCATTGAGAAATAAGGACAGTGGGGTACAAACAGGAATAAGGCAGAAGGCTAACAGCATATGCATGTCAGCAGACTCCTCAAGGCAAAAGGTCGAAGCGTTGACTTGTCGGGCTAGCCGCTCCCATAGGTTATACTCTAAGTGGTCATGCAGGGAGGCTGCTCTCCCGGGAGGAAGAAAACAGCACAGCACACAAAGAATGAGAAGTGAATTGGCAGCTATAACCGCAAAGATGGCAGCACACAGATTCTCGGGTGTCTCCGGCTGATTGTTGGCTCTCAGAACCTGTTGTGCTTTGCTGGTGGTCCGCTTGACAGCTCCCCACGTGATCAGTGGGGCCCGCGGCACCCTCGGCCCCTTTGGGAGAGGGTGGAACGGTCACTGAGCTTGCTCCAGGCTGACCTTTTCCATCTCGGGCACCGAGTTGGTTGTCACTTGATGCCACGCCATGTGCCGGACGCACGCACTTTGCAGGAACCCACAAAGGACCTGTAGGGGTAAGAACAGAAGCAAAACCTCGACCCCAGGTTATTAAGGGAACAGGACCCAACCACGTCCGGTCAGGCAGGGCTCGGTAGAGCACCAATGGCTGCGGAAGCTGCGGTCGTTCCCAAAAGTGTCTATCATAGGGAGAAGAAGGTATGGTTTCTGGGGTTTGAGAGAAATTTAATTGATTCAAAGTAAACAGAACTTTATGGACTTGCTGTGTAATGTTCGCTAAATTGGGGGTTCTATAGTTCCCATTTTAATTGCTTTTGCAACATGGTTTTGAAGGAACGATTAGCCCTTTCAACAATAGCTTGGCCAGTGGAGTTATAGGGAATGCTATGAGAAAGACAAATAATATTCCATTGATCACAAAATTGTTGAAAGGTAGGAGAACAGTAAGCAACGCCATTATCTGTTTTTAACCGCTGCGGACGGCCTAAAACAGTGATGGCAGCTAGGAGATGTGAAATAACATGAGAAGCAGTTTCCCCCCTCTGGAGAGTGTCCCACAGTACTCCAGAAAAGGTATCGATAGATACATGAACAAACTTCCATGGGGAAAGATCAGGAACATGAGTGACATCCATTTGCCAAAGCTCATTGGGCCCTAGGCCACGAGGATTGACCCCCCCTTTCAGGGATATGTGAGAAACCTGCACAGTGAGGGCAAGCAGACACGATGGCTTGAGCTTCTGACAGAGGAATATTAAATAACTAAGTGAGGCCCTTGGCATTTTGGTGAAAAAAGTGATGACTGGAGATGGGATCAGAAAACAGAGAATGGACCACTTTATCAGCACGGGCATTGCCTTCCGCTAAAGGTCCAGGCAATGAGGTGTGACTGCAGATGTGGGCAACATAAAAGGCATGAGAACATTGTTCAAGGAGAGATTTCAAAGTAAGAAACAGAGCCATAAGATTAGAATCGATATGTGGCGCCAAGTAAGCACTGGGAAGGCAGCTAATTAGCTTGCAAACATAGTGTGAATCAGAGATAAGATTGAAAGGTTGATGGGCAAAGGTGTGAAATGCTAGGATAGCCGCAGCAAGCTCGGCTCGCTGGGGAGAGGCCTGGTATGCAGAATATTTAGTAATCCAGCGACCATCGCTCTGATAAACAATGGCCCCTCGGGAGCGGCCACCATCGGAAAAAACTGTGACTGCTGCGTGCACAGGCTGAGGAGACTGAAGAGATTGAAGGAAAATAGGTGCTGATTGTAGGAGAGAAAAGCGGTGATCTTTGGGCAAATGAAAGAGGATTTCTCCCACAAAGTCAGCAAGAGCAATTTGAAACTGTAGAGAAGTATGCAGAAGGTGATTGAAGTCATTTTTAGGAAAAGGCATAGTGATAGACAGCAAATCATGATCAGTGCGTTCAACAGCATGTGCTCGTGCCATGGCACAGAGATCGGCTGTTGCATGAGGATACAGAAGGACATTTTGGTGAGAGCCATGAGAGAGATACAACCATTCTACAAGAAAGACTTGCTCATGATGCAGCATTCCCAAAACTCCAGTGGGCGTTTGGGGAGTGGGAAGGATGAAGAGGCGGAGGCCATCAAGCCCCACGGGGAGTCTATTGACATACTGTTGAGCTAAAATCTCACTTACCTTTTGTAAAGCTGCCTGGGCTTGCAGGGGAACAGTAATAAGATCACTGGGATGTTTCGCAGTAGTTAGTAAGGAAAACAATGGGCTCAAAAGACTGGTAGGTAAAGAAAAATAAGGTCGCACCCAATTAAGGGTGCCTAGGAGTTGCTGCAAGGCAACGAGGGTAAGCGGAGACGGAAAATTTAAACAAGGAACCACCAGAGCAGCAAAGGAGTGAAGCATCTGGTGCCTGAGATAGGTATAAGGCTCCACAACTTGCACCTTTTCAGGGGCCACAATGAGGCCATAAGGTTGGAGAGACTGAATAAGGTCTCCCAACCACCCTGGTGGAATCTGGGGCGCAGCCACCAGGATGTCATCCATAAAATAGTAGACAAGAGCCTGTGGATGCTTTTCCCAAAAAGGGCGTAACGCCCGGTCAACAAAATGTTGACACAAAGTGGGGCTATTCAACATACCCTGGGGTAAGACCTTCCAGTGGTAACGTTGGGTGGGAGCCTGATGATTAACCACTGGCACTGTAAAGGCAAATTTCTCCCGATCTGCCTTACAGAGCAGGATTGTAAAAAAGCAATCTTTAAGATCTACAATAAGTAATTGAAAATCATGAGGAATAAGATTAGGATTTGGATTCCCACACTGTAGGGGACCCATAGGCTGAATGCAGGCATTGACAGCGCAGAGGTCATGCAACATACGCCATTTGCCACTTTTCTTTTTGATGACAAAAACAGGGGTGTTCCATGGGCTAGTCGTTAGTTCAATGTGACCAGCGGCTAGCTGTTCAGAAACTAAAGACTGTAAAGCAGAAAGTTTGTCCAACGGAAGAGGCCACTGATCAACCCATACAGGCTCATTCGTGAGCCACTTGAGGGGGAGAGCAGTGGGAGACATTTCATTCCCCCACTGTGACAACAGTGCCAAATTGGCTCAGCAAGTCTCGTCCCCACAGGTTAACATGAATATCAAGAACATAAAGGCGAAACTGCACCCTTCGATCAGAATCAGGAAGAGAAACAGAAAGAAAGTGTACACTTTGTTGAGCTCCCTGTTTTCCCCCTATGCCCCAAACACTGGGACAGGCCTCTAGAGGCCACTCAGGGGGCCACTGCAAGCGGCTGAGAACAATAACATCAGCTCCAGTATCAATAATACCTTTAAACTTACGGCCTTGGATAAAAATAAGTTGCTGAGGGCATGCAGAAGAGATAGTGGTAGTCAGTCCTACCAGTGAATCAACGAAGGTAGACCCAAAACCTCCCGTGCCACGCTCACGGTCGGTTCCCCCTGCGGGCAAGACATAGGGGACAAGAATTAACTGAGCGGGTGCAGAATTTTGAGGCAAGGTCTGAGGCAAATTAGTCCACAGTTGTATTTGTATGACTCCTTCATAATCAGAGTCGACAACCCCAGGGACTACGAAGATTCCCTTTTTTCCGCTAGAGGAGCGAGGTAAGATCAGGCCCAGATGGCCAGGAAGCAAAGGACCAGAGAGCTGAGAAGGTGCGACTTGCACTTCTCCGGGGAACTGGAAAGTAAGATCAGTTTGTAAGAAAAGATCGATCCCTGCGCTGCCTTTAGTGGCACTTGGGGAATTGAAAACAGTAGAAGCAGGCAAGGATTCTAGCCCAGACTTGCCTCTGTTTGGACCGGGGCCAGAGACGGGCCCGTCCGGGAGTTTCCCGAGCAGCACTCACTAGCCCAATGAAATCCTTTGCCGCATTTGGGACATTTGGTTCGGGGCTTTCCCTTTCCAGTTGGGCTCGTAGGTTTTGGTTTTACACTTCCACCCCCAGGCGCCCGACATTCTGCTTTAAAATGACCAGGTTTGCCGCAGTTAAAAAACATTTTCCCCCTGGCTTTACACCCTGGTGGAGAGCGGCAGCAAGCAGAGAGGCTTGATGTGAGGGAGTTCCTATATCTTGACAAGTTCTAATCATTTCTGCCAACTTTGGGCTTTTTCCCAGACCCATGATAATCCTTCAGCATTCAGAGGTAGCATTCTCTTTAGCTAATTTAATTAACAGCTCCTCTCGGGCTTCAGCGATATCAACTTGACACTTGAGAGCCTCCTGAAGGCGATTAACAAAGTCTGTGTAAGGCTCTGTGGCTTTTTGGCGAATGCTGGAAAAGGTTTGTGAGGGCTTAGCAGAAGATGGAACACACTGAAAAGCGCGAAAGGCACAATTAGAAGAAACCTCCAGAGCGGCAGCAGGTAAGACTATCTGATGATTGGGGTCACTAAAATCTCCTGCTCCATAAAGTTGTGCAGCAGTGTAAGCTCCGCCAGAATTGGTGCCTCTTAATATACACTGTTGGTGGAACTCACTTTTCCAAACCACATATTGTGCAGGAGTTAAAAGCATGCGAATCGTGGTTTTCCAGTCCTCGGGAACTAGGGTATGATTACGCATGACAGCCTCAAGCATGCCTTGTACATAACTGCTTTGCAATCCCACGTCTTGAATAACTTTTCTTAACTCAGTAAGAACAGGATAAGAGAGAGGCTTATACTCCACAATCCGGCAGCCCTGGTCATCAACCTGATCAGTAAAATGAACTGGGCAGATAGCAAGCATTTCAGTTAATTCTGCCACATCCTCGGATTTTGCCTGCCTGAGTTCATGTTCCAGTACCTCTCGCACAAGGCGCCCTGGGACTCCTCCAGCAGAAGGTGGAGGATTAAAATCTTTACTGGGGGGCGCAGAAGGTTGTGGAGGGGATGGGGAGCTGAGCGGTGCCGGAGGAAGCAATTGCACATCAGCATATTTTGGTGGACATTCCTTAGACAATTGAGCAGGTGTGGGAACGGGTGTAAACTTCTCCACTGCATGCCGGCATTGGTGCCAGGTATGCAACAACTCTACATTAGCTCGTGGTGGGGTATGAAGAACCCAGCCGATTTTCTCCCAGTCCTTGAGGTAGAGAGAACCGTCCTCTGGGTCCAAGGGCATAGCTTATTAAGCTCCTGAAACAAGGAATGAAGTTGACTAGAAGTCGCGGTCCCGCTGGACTTCTGAACCAGGAACCGTAGTTCCTCCATATGCTTGTGCTGGGCATGTGAAAATTGTCCTCCCATACTCACTGATGAAGGGGTCACTGAGACAGCAACGAAGGAGTGCACTCAAGGGGCCTATGCCAGGCGTTGATGAGCAGGGTCCCTGTTTGCTGCACCACATGTAGGAATCACACGACACGGGGTTGAAGATCTGAACACTGGTCTGCTCAGCCAGGCAGTGGTCCTTTATTTAAACATAGCATCTGCATTCTTGCATAATCTCAAGGAACAATGAATAAGGAATAGATGTCTGTCTTTGCTAACATCTGGTTAACCAGTTACTAGCAGAAACAGGAAAACTGCACGTAGCAGAAAGACACTTTGCATTGTTAAGCATGTATGAGTATTAGCAGAATGTCCTTTGGTCAAGGTAGGTGTGCCTAACCATTGACCTACATATGGTGAAGACTACGATGAAACCTTCGCACCAGTGGTGAGGCACACTTCAATTAGGGTGCTCCTGAGTATAGCTGCAGCGCAAAAGATGCACATGAAGCATCTGGATACAAAAACAGCTTTTTTGCACGGTGAAATGAAATAGGAAGTTTACATGAAAGAGCCACCAGGATTCAAACAATCCCAGGAAAGGCGCCTCATGTGTAAACTGCAAAAGAGCTTCTATGGGCACAAACAAGCTGTAAGGTATTGGAATGAAAAACTACCCCATATGTTGACCAAAGACGGTTTTAAGCAAGGTAAAGCTGAACAATGCCTTTACTCAAGGTACCAAGACAATAGATAGACTTACATTCTGGTTTATGTTGACGATCTGATTTTGTGTTGTGAAGAGGAGAAGAACTACAATGAAATATTCCAACATCTGAGTCAAGAGGTTGAAGTGAAAGAGTTAGGAGTTATCACCTACTACCTGGGAGTCCATGTAGAAAGAGAAGAAGATGGGAGCTGTCTTTTCAGCCCAAAACAGAAAGTCCTAGAGTTTCTGGAATATATGCAAATAAAAAACTGTAAGCCAGCAGGTACTCCTATGCAGGGCTTTTTTTCTGGTAAAAGAGGTGGTAGAACTCAGTAGTGGAACTCAAGACCTTCAGTTTGGGTCAGCTGGAACAAGGGTTTTTTTTAAAGTTTAAATCACCCTTGGCAAAAATGGTCACATGGCCGGTGGCTGTGCCCCCTGATCTCCAGACAGAGGGGAGTTTAGATTGCCCTCCGCACTGCTCGGCGGCACGGAGGGCAATCTAAACTCCCCTCTGTCTGGAGATCAGAGGACAGGGCCACTGGCCATGTGACCATTTTAAAGAGGTACCGGAACTCCGTTCCACCACGTTCCCACTGAAAAAAAGCCCTGCTCCTATGGAAGTAAATTTCCTAAAGCAACAAGGAAATGATGAAGCCCTGCCCAACAGTAAACAGTACAGGGAAACAATTGGGAAACTGCTGTACACAAGTACCCAGAAGTGTCCAGATATAGCAGCAGCAGTTGGCATGTTGTGCAGGAAGGTTGAGTCACCAAGCAAAAGAGATTGGAATGCAGTCAAGACAGAGACTGGCCAAATACTTGAATGGGACTATGCATCTTAAACTGAAGTTGCCAACAAGTGATAATCCCAAATTGGTGGGATATATGGACGCAAATTTTGCAGGAGATACCAAAGACAGAAAGTCTACCAGTGGACATGTGTTCTTTTATAGCTGGAGCAGCAGAAAACAAAAAACTCTGGCTCTGGCCTCGACTGAAACTGGTATGTATCAGCAGCAGAGGCATGCAGACAACTAGGGGTGTGCAAAGGCACACCGTTTCGGGTTTCTCGTTTCGGGTTTACCCAAAACGAGAATCTGTTTCGGATACAGCAAAACCCGAAACGGGTTTAGCAGTTCAGTATTGTTTCGGGTTGTTTCGGGTTTTTCAATAGGAAAATGCCTCCGTCTTCCTGGACGCCTGGGGGAGGCATTTTCCAACCGAACCAAGCCAAAATTGGTGAGGACCTTCCTCTAACTCCTCTCTAACAACCCCCCAAGATTCAGACCGATTGGACTTTGGGGGGCCAAACCAGGTCCTCCTATCCTCTCCTAAGAAAGGGAAAAGTGAGCATCTTTTTAGCTTGCTGCTGCTAATCTTCTTTATTATTTCCTATGGGGAAAAAATGAAGAGGCAGGCTTCCTTTGCCAGGGGTGGCATTTTGCATGCAAAATGCCCCCCCAACCCTCAGGGGCCCTTCTCCCACCTTTCCTCCCACCCCCCACCAAGGCTCAGCCTGCTCCCACTTGGGGGGGGCCTTTCATGGCCTCCCCAAGTAGGTGCTCTTTTCTCTACTACTTACAGCTGGGGGAGGCTTGTCTTGCCAGGGGTGGCATTTTTCATGCATTTTGCATGCAAAATGCCCCCCAACTGTCAGGAGCCCTTCTCCCACCTCTACTCCCACCCCCCACCAAGGCTCAGCCAGCTCCCACTTGGGGGGGGAATTTCATGGCCTCCCCAAGTAGGTGCTCTCAGCCCCCAAAGTCCACCCCCTACAGCCCCACACAAACCCAATTCCCCCCCAGCTGCCACACACAGACCCAAATCCACCCCCAGCAGCCCCACACCCATAACCCCAGGAACAGGCTGGCAAAGGCCAGCCCTCTCCCTTTGTTCCCTATGCTGGGAACTTCTAAACTGTCTTTCCCTGGGCAATTCTGCACAGCCCAGGGGTGCCACAATGGTGGGCACACTTCTGAGTGCCAGCTGGTCCCTGTGAAAGAGCACCTGAACCACAGACACCCTCCCTCAAATTCCCCCACCACCTACAGAGATGGCTGGCCAGCCAGCCCCATTGTTACCTATGATGGGAACCAACTGCTCAACAAAGAATAAAACACGAACAACACAAAATAAAGTTTTTAAAAAATTATTTTCTCCCTTTCAAACTACAAGTAGGCAAAGCATTATGACACATTACACCAGCAGTCCCCCACACAGAAAAATTAACACAACTCACTTAACATCAGAGAATCACAAAAGCACAATTCCTGTCAAAAACACTTTATTTCTTGAACAGCTTTAGGTTACACAGCAGGGGGGCACACCAAAGGGCATGGCAGCAGTATCTTACACAAAAATAACACAACTCACTTCACATTAAAGAATCACCCCAAAAAATTGCTGTCAAAAGCACTTTATTTCTTTAACTGCTTTAGGTTACACAGTAGGAAGGCACAGCAGGGCATGAAAGCAGTGTACTACACAACATAATACAACCCACTTCACAGTTTTTGACAGCAATTGTGTTTTTGTGATTCTCTGATGTGAAGTGAGTTGTGTTATTTTTGTGTAGTGGCCAATAGATTACACTCCCTGCTCCTCACAATTGAGGAGAATTATCCTTAAGCACTGGTCTATTCTATCAGATATTCCGGGCTGTGACAAATCACCAAGAATCACCTATAGGAGAACTTCCAGTTTAAAAGATCTGCTGGTCCAGTCTAAGCTAAAACCTGCGGCAATGGACAATAAAGAGAGAGGGATATTACCACTACCTCCCCCACGGGGCATGTTCAAATGCACACATTGTGCATCGTGCAAGTACATCTTCCAGAGCAATTGTATTAACATACCTGAGTTAGATGTCAGGATTGAATTAAAACACTTTACAACCTGTCATACCATCGGGGTAGTTTACTTAATAATATGTCCCTGCCCCAAGCTCTATGTGGGTAGCACGACCGTGCCAGCTTCTTTAGAAGCACCTCTGCATGAATGTCAGTGAGACACTAAGCATCTGTTGGGAAAGTGGTCCTCCATAGGCACTTTGAGAGCTTCACACCCACCTTTTTCAGTAAGTGAGCTTGCTACTTTCCCAACGTGGGACTGCACAGAAGCCACAACGATGAAAACATGGTTGCTCTTACCTGTAACTTTTGTTCACCAAGCGTTCTTCTGAACAGGCACACATCCCTCCCTCCTGCCCCACTGAGAACTCTCTGGAACTTTAGTTCTGGGGTGTTTCTGGCAATGGCAAGGACAGAACTGAGGGAATAACGCCCCTCCTCCTGGTCATATGATGTTTTTGGTGAGAAAGCCCCTGGGGATGGGCGGTATATAAATTGAAAAAATAAATAAAATAAATAAAAGTGCCAAAGGGAGGAGGGGCACTCCTAGAAATCTCTGGAAATCTCTGTGACTGGCCTGTGCATATGTAGTCCTAATGTGTGTCTGCACAGAAGACCACTCTATGAACAACACTTACCTACAGCAGCCCATACACAGGCTTTCTCTGTGGTGGCCCCTACTCTGTGGAATGGCCAGCCTGAGGAGGTCAGGAGAGCCCCCACTCTCCTGGATTTCCACAAATGATGCAAAACCGAATGATTAAAAAAGGCTTTTTACTCAGATAGGAGGGTGGTATTGTAGGGAGGTGGTCTCAGATGCTTTGCTAATGAGTTAGAGACCATAGACTTCACCACTATATTGCCTTACATATTATCTGTTGTTCTAAAGATTTACTCCTGTATACTACCTGTGCTTCATGTTGTCTAATGTCAGTCCTATAACTGATAATGTTCTGTTTCAGTATTTCTTCAACTCTGTATTGGATCCTTGATAATGCTATGTCTTTATAAACTTGTATTTACTTACCCTATGGCATTGTTTATAGAAATGTCCTTGACGCTGTATGGAAATATCCTTGATACTCTATGTAAATGTCCTTGATACTGATTGTACTAATCTCACACTATGTAATCTGCCTTGAATCTCAGTGAGAAAGGTGGACTATAAATGACATAAATAAATAAATTACAGACAAGTGCAACCTGTTTTTAAGCACATTGAACAGTTTAAAGACTATTTGCTTTTGCCTGACCTTCTGTTAGACTATGTACTTGCCTCAAGTCTTGACATGCTGTTGTAGCCTTTACCTTCAGAAGATGGCCAAACTTTCTTATTGGGTGTAGTAGATTTGACTTTTGGCCACTGGTATGAGGGCAGATTGATGCAGTCACTAATTCTACAATTCAGCCCTGTTCAAGTTGTTTATAGCAATCCATCAGTCTTTGTCAATTGCTCCTGTAATGTAGCTATTCACTATGGAACCTCATTTGTCAAACAGCATTGAATTATTTGGGCCTTTTTATTGCCTACAGCTGTTGAGCTGCTGTGTCCAGTTTGAGCCTAATGCTGGCTCATCAGTGTCCAAATTACTGCTCTATCTAAACTCAGAGAAAAGTGTTTTATGGGGCTGCCACATATTACAGACCCAGAAAGGATCATTTATTCATGATGTCAAAGGCAAAGGACAGCTTTTGTTCACTGCTATGGTATGCTAATAACATCATAACAGGGCTATGCTCCAATCTTAATTTCTCTGAATTTGGCCATGGGGCTCCGTTGGATGTACCTTCTGCATAGTCATTTGATCTCACATATAATGAACAGATGTCAAATAATAATAATTTAAAATTATCAGCTGCATGTTCGATAGTAGTAATTTAAAATGTTCAGTTGCAGAGGTTCTGCAGAATCTAATCTATGTATCCATCTAATCTAGAATCCATATTCAATTATACATATACTCCGTGGATATAGGGTGAGTTTTTTGTTTCTGTCTTTTGGTTATGAGAATTTACTGAATGTTGAACATGGAAAGAAAGCTGGACATTACAGAACTCAGGTAATGATATTGACCAAGTACAGTGGAATAAGATATGGAAAGTAAATGTTAAAATAACTAAATCTGCTGTGTTTAAAGAGAATTTATATAAGATGTTCCATAGATGGTATCTAACACCAGATAGCCTGGCTAAAATGTTTAAAAATATGTCAAATAAGTGTTGGAAACGTAAAGAAAGTATAGGGACATTTTTCCACATGTGGTAGTCCTGCAAAGAAGTGCATAGATATTGGATAATGGTACATAAGTTATTACAAAATATCTTACAGATATGAATTCCTTTGAAACCAGAATTTTTTTTATTAAACTGTATGCTGGATATAAACAGAGAGCTAGAACACTTAGTAATCCATATAGTAACAGTGGCTAGAATCTTATTAGCAACTAGGGATGTGCAAAGGCACACCGTTTCGAAACAAGAACCTGTTTTGGAAACAGCAAAACCCGAAACGGCTAGCCGTTTCGGGTTTGTTTCGGGTTTGTTTCGGGTTTCTTTTAGGTTTTTTCAATGGGAAAATGCCTCCGTCTTTCCAGACGCCTGGGGGAGGCATTTTCCCACCGAATCAACCCAAAATTGGCGGGGACCTTCCTCTAACTGCTCTCTAACAACCCCCCAAGATTCAGACCGATTGAACTTTGGGGGGCCATGTTATGGCCCCCCAAACCAGGTCCCCCTATCCTCGCATAAGAAAGGGAAGGGTGAGCATATTTTTAGCTTGCTGCTGCTCATCTTCTTCATTATTTCCTATGGGGAAAAAATGAAGAGGCAGGCTTCCTTTGCCAGGGGTGGCATTTTGCATGCAAAATGCCCCCCTACCCTCTGGGGCCCTTTTCCCACCCTTCCTCCCACCCCCCACCAAGGCTCAGCCTGCTCCCACTTGGGGGGGGCATTTCATGGCCTCCCCAAGTAAGTGCTCTTTTCTCTACTACAGCTGGGGGAGGCTTGTCTTGCCAGGGGTGGCATTTTGCATGCAAAATGCCCCCCAACCCTCAGGGGCCCTTCTCCCACCTCTACTCCCACCCCCCACCAAGGCTCAGCCAGCTCCCACTTGGGGGGGGCATTTCATGGCCTCCCCAAGTAAGTGCTCTCAGCCCCCAAAGTCCACCCCCTACAGCCCCACACAAACCCAGTTCCCCCCCAGCTGCCACACACAGACCCAAATCCCCACATTAGCCCCTCACAGACCCAAATCCACCCCCAGCAGCCCCACACCCATAACCCCAGGAACAGGCTGGCAAAGGCCAGCCCTCTCCCTTTGTTCCCTATGCTGGGAACTTCTAAACTGTCTTTCCCTGGGCAATTCTGCACAGCCCAGGGGTGCCACAATGGTGGGCACACTTCTGAGTGCCAGCTGGTCCCTGTGAAAGAGCACCTGAACCACAGACACCCTCCCTCAAATTCCCCCACCACCTACAGAGATGGCTGGCCAGCCAGCCCCATTGTTCCCTATGATGGGAACCAACTGCTCAACAAAGAATAAAACACGAACAACACAAAATAAAGTTTTTAAAAAATTATTTTCTTCCTTTCAAAGTACAAGTAGGCAAAACATTATGACACATTACACCAGCAGTCCCCCACACAGAAAAATCAACACAACTCACTTATCATCAGAGAATCACAAAAACACAATTCCTGTCAAAAACACTTTATTTCGTGAACAGCTTTAGGTTACACAGCAGGGGGGCACACCAAAGGGCATGGCAGCAGTATCTTACACAAAAATAACACAACTCACTTCACATTAAAGAATCACCCCAAAAAATTGCTGTCAAAAGCACTTTATTTCTTTAACTGCTTTAGGTTACACAGTAGGAAGGCACAACAGGGCATGAAAGCAGTGTACTACACAAAATAATACAACCCACTTCACCGTTTTTGACAGCAATTGTGTTTTTGTGATTCTCTGATGTGAAGTGAGTTGTGTTATTTTTGTGTAGTACAGCCTGTTCCTGGGGTTATGGGTGTGGGGCTGCTGGGGGTGGATTTGGGTCTGTGAGGGGCTAATGTGGGGATTTGGGTCTGTGTGTGGCAGCTGGGGGTAATTGGGTTTGTGTGGGGCTGTAGGGGGTGGACTTTGGGGGCTGAGAGCACCTACTTGGGGAGGCCATGAAATCCCCCCCAAGTGGGAGCTGGCTGAGCCTTGGTGGGGGGTGGGAGTAGAGGTGGGAGAAGGGCCCCTGAGGGTTGGGGGGCATTTTGCATGCAAAATGCCACCCCTGGCAAGACAAGCCTGCCTCTTCATTTTTTCCCCATAAGAAATAATGAAGAGGATTAGCAGCAGCAAGCTAAAAAGATGCTCACTTTTCCCTTTCTTAGGCGAGGATAGGGAGACCTGGTTTGGGGGGCCATAACATGGCCCCCTGAAAGTCCATGCGGTCCGAAACTTGGGGGGTTGTTAGAGAGGGGTTCGAGGAAGGTCCCCACCAATTTTGGCTTGATTCGATTGGAAAATGCCTCCCCCAGGCGTCTGGGAAGACGGAGGCATTTTCCCATTGAAAAACCCGAAACAACCCGAAACAACCCAAAACGTTTCGGAAATCACTGTTTCGGATTACCCGAAACGTTTCGGGTTTTCTGAAACGTTTCGGGAAAACCCGAAACCACCGGAAACAGGTTGTTTCGGGTTTTTTTCGGGTATCATATACCCGAATTGCACACCGCTATTAGCAACCTATTGGAATCCCCCAGCAAGAAGAATTAATAGCAAAGGTAATAGAGACAGTGGAAATGGATAAATTAACATTGTTAATGAAAGGGCAAATGGAAGAAGACTCCTCTGTACCATGGGATTCCTTCTACAAATGGATGACAAATAATTACAATGTTTAAACATAAATATGATACTAAGACTAACTGTATAATGACATAATAGCACTCACAATTAAAGATGAAATATAAGAGGTAAAGAAATAGATAACAGATATCGACAAGCAAAATGATAACTGTCTCATGTCTGTATATGTATGTGTGGAAAAATAATAAAAAATATTTTTTAAAAAAGCTGGACATTATAAGGTGAAATCATCCTATAGGAAAATCCATTTGATAGTGTCCAGTTTCCTTTTCATTTTCAGAATGGAACCTCTTTGATCTAACCCAAACTATCAAAGCTCTTGTCTTAACCACATTTAATAGAAACCATAGTGTGCTTCCAGAATCATAGTTAAATATGATATCCCAGTTTTTCAGCAGCTTGCACCTAAAGAATGTAGCTGTTCAGTATAATAACAACATATGTGTGTTTCCATTTACATATATCCTGCTTAGATCCTGCCAGCTTCCTTAAAGCAGAATTTGATGTTTCCTTGCCATCACAGTAAACTGCAATTTATTCATCATCTTCTGGTAAAGCCTATTAAATACAAACCTATTGAATACTAAGGAGCAATTAGAGGTGGAGTTATAATTCCTAGTGGTTCAGAGACTTAGCTTTACAATATATATTTACCTTCAGAATTCCATTCTGTAAGTATTTATTTTAAATGTTACCACAATCAGATGGAATATTTTCTGTCGTGGGCACCTAGTCAAAAGAGATCTCCCTTATTCAGCTTTGCTTACAGGCTGATTTCTTTTTAAAATTATTTTTAATATACAACTAATTTAAAAAAACTGCAGATGACAGGTACTGTCTTAGCAAAAGCATCCTTCCTTTTCTCTCTCACTAAATGACTCTTCTAAAGTGTTACCTTCTGCAATACATAAAAGCAAAGTCTGTTGCTTCTCTTCAGAACTACTGTTCTATTCATGTGCCAATCTATTCAGATTTACAGAGTTACACCTTTCTAAGCCCATTGAAGTCAATAGCCTTAAAAGAGTGTCGCTCTGTTTAGAATGAGAGTATTAAGTAATTTTATATAATATGACCATATATAATTTGTTGACAAAATTTTTTTAACTACTGGACAGTTTTTTTCTGCAAACAATTGGTCTCACCAGCAAAGTTTAAACATAACAAAAAGTATAGTTTGTTGTTACATGAATAAGTGGGGGGGGGGTTTCCCTCAGGCTTATACACTTTCTTTCAGTCCCCTCTCTTCTTCCTTTGTGTGTTGCAGTCCTAAGAAAAACTTGCACTTTCACAATAGTTGCATGTTGTAAAACACAACCAGTGATTTCCCTCTCTTAGATAAAAACAGTAGCCTAAACCAGGATCAAACCAGAGTTTGAAATACTCTGTCTGAGGTGGGGAGAGGGGGCATAACTTTGCTCTGGACATTATTCTCTTGACCATTGTCCCTAAGCCTGTATTTGATGCCATAGAATGTTTAAGAAATGGACCTTAAATAGTTCAGTGCTTCAGCCCTTTTAACTATGACAGCTCCAAGAAGTGATATCCTTATTTTTAATGATATGTGAATGACATCTTAAGCTGCGCTACACTAACTGCCTATCTGTTGCCTTCAGGTAGGAAATTCCTTCAAGCAGTGATGTCTTGACTTCAGAAAAGTAATAGGCTCTGCGCATAAATCAAAACTTCATTTTAGTGATAAAGGGCTTATATGAAATATACTGCCTTGGCCCTAATACTAAAACCAAGCTGAATGAAATATGCTCCCAAGTATTGTTTACTCAGCTGGACAAGAGCATCCAAACCATTCATTTGAAGTGAATACCAAAGCTGATGTAATTTTAGAGAAAGAATTAATCAGGATAAAACTTCCTTTTATCATAAGACAGTAGCAGGAAGGGAGGAAGAAGATGATATCTTAAACCAACCGGTACAGCATTTGATTGGTTATTCTGAGCAATACACCAGTCAAGTCTGTACCACAGCCTATAATAAGGGCCACCAAGCAAGAACCAGGGGCCTCACAGAAGAGGATTGTAGGAAGCAGAGGCCAAGTATACAGAAGATGAGACAAAGTTAGAAATAGAAAAGAGGAGCTGGAGCTAGGGTTGCCAGCCCCCCACTAGGGGCAGGGAGTCCCCCACCCACAGACTGTGGTTCCCCCATTGCCATTCAGCTGGCTGACAGTGAGAGAAATGAGGGGATTTACCTGTTCCCACCAGCTCTTCAAGGTGATGTCATGACATTGCTGGGGATGTGACAATGTCACTTCCTGTATACCCAGAAGTGATGTCATCATGTTACTAGTTGCAGTCCTGGCATGGTGCTGATGTGATGACTCCACTACTAGAAGTGATGTCATCACATCACCAATGAGTACACACACAGATGCACTCTCCCACCTCCTACCATCTCCCCATGCCCCCCTGCTGGTTGCCAGGGGCAAACTGGCAACCCTGACTGCTACCCTAGAGGTAACTCATATATAATACATTATTAACAAAAGGTCTTTCTTGGCTGATTTTTATTATATAGTCAGAGCCTGGCTATACTGACTGCAATAGCACTACATTCCATGGAGCTAGAAGTTGTATGATCTTCTGAGAAGGAGATTGTTTGAGAAGAGCACCATAAAACAAATACAAAGATCAATCCTTATTTCATTTTTCAAACCTCTGTAGAGGTATTTGTCATGCAAAACAGAACCTAACCTTTTAAGTAGTTGAGCATGAAGTGCCCTTTAAAAATAATTGCCCTGTTTCTGTTTTAGTCCTTACTGCAGAATCACTCATCCCAATAAAAAAAAAATCAATAGAAATGTCATTATATCTCAGTAGGGAAATAAAATGCCCAACATATGAAGTTTAGGATAATGTGATGAGAAACATCTTGCAGCTTGAATTTTCAGAAGCAAAATAACTCATGGCAAATTCAACCATCTTGAACAGAGTCAGTTTTTATAATAGACTCATTTAATTGTTCGCTTTAGTTACTTTTATATGGCAATGTACATGTAAATCTACATAGAACCCAACATTGATTCTTCTTCCATTTAAATGATGCAGGGCATATTGTATCTGAAGTGCTTTCTCTTTGAAGCATCATTTATAATCAAGTTGGAAAAATCATAATTTCCTGAACTTTCATATTAGTTTATGCACGCATCAAAAAATCTTTTAAGATATGTGCTCTCTAATATTTATTCAAAGACCCATTTTTAGAAATACTAGGTGACTAACATATGAATTTCAGAATAGTGGAATTTTCTCATCCTGCTCCCAAGCCTTTAAGAAATCTCTGCCTCTTTAAGAAAATAGGCTGGTTTAAATTAAACGATAGAGCACTGTCTTGTGCCCATTCATTGTTAGTTTTCGGTAGAACAGGGTTACCACTTTTGTTGAGCCTGCGGACAACAGAGGGTGTGAACTGCCATAAAATAGCTGCCATAGGAGAGTAATCACAAAACAGCTGCCATAAGTAGTGGATTAAAAAAAAAGCCCTGCTGGATCAGACCAGTAGCCCATCTAGTTCAGCATCTGGTCTCATGCAGTTTCCATCCAGTTACCATACAGTATTTGCAATGAACGTTAAAAATGTTCTAATCCAGAATTCTGTGGAGGGTTTCATGTGCCCACAAGCTTGCTTCATACATAGAGAGCAGAGATGTATGCAGACACTTCTGTTCAAATTATTTCTTGTTCATTAAACTTTTATCCAAATGCTTTAATAACATAATGTCACATGTTTGAGTCATCGCATTAATTAATTTGATAGTAATTTTTTCAATGAGAAACACATTCCTGTCTACAACATCCCCAAATATCAACTAGACTCAAATCCTCAGTGATTGTACTTCCCAAATGTCTGTCAGACAGGACAAAGACAATTCTAAAGACAACAAAAGGCACAACATACGGCTCTCCCTCTCTCTTGCCCTCATCCAATTGGGATGAAATTTGTGATGATTCATGTCCTCACCCAAGGATACTCTATGCCAAACTGCATGGGAAGAGAGATGAAAACCTTTTTACGTTATCCTTATCTAGCGGTCACAGTCACACCTGACTGTGTGACTAACATTTAAACTAGACCACTTCAATATGTTCTATGAGGGACTGCCCTTGAATATGGTACAGAAACAACGGGTAGTATAGAATGTGGCTGCAAGGGTCCTTGCTGAGATGGCTAATTTGGGATTCCATTGATGGAGACCACCAAGTATTAGTGAGGTTTGGTGGTCAGAATTTGCTTGTCCTGCCAGTTTTTCCTCAGCTGAAACACACACACACACACCTCTCTGTTTGGAAGACAGCTATATAGGAAAAGTAATGGGAAGTTTCCAGGCATGCCATTGGAGTGGACTAAATTTGTTCCTTGTCCAGTTTGGTGTAGTGGTTAAGAGTGGCAGGACTCTTATCTGGAGAACTGGGTTCGATTCCCTACTCCTCTCCTTGAAGCTAGCTGAGTGACCTTGGGTCAGCTGTCTCAGCTGGGTGACCTTTGGTCAGTTCTCTCAGAGCTCTCTCAGCCTCACCCACCCCACAGAGTGATTGTTGTGAGGATAATCATAATACTCTTTGTAAACCACTCTGAGTGTGGCATTAAGTTGTTCTGAAGTTGAATATAAATTGAATGTTGTTGTTGTTATAGAGGCCTCAGCTGTGAAGACTCATCCCTGCTCCTATATTGCCAAGCCCCACTGTGAATTCCATTTGTTGGCCCCGTTACTATGTGATTGAATATTGGGTTAGTAGGATGGAATCTTTTAACATGCGTTTATATAAAAAGATATTTTAATTATTGATATTATATTGGTTCATTTCCAGCTAACAGTTGCTGAGTCCTACCCAGCAGACCCAGGCATGAATGGAATGCCACGTGTAAATGGAGAGAGACTAGCGGTGATTGGTTTTGCAGTGTCTCCAGCCCCTAAAGGAATCCAGAGCAACAAAAATCTCACAGAGTCATCCCATTTTACACATTCCTTTCCCTTCTTCCGTGATGAGATCTCCTGTCCATGATTGAGGAGAACATCAACTAGCATTCATAAGTAGTTATAATTCATTTCTGGGAAAGTACATTCCCCAACTAAATTAATCAACTTAGCTCCAGTGGACTTCATTAACAAACTGCCCTTTTGTGCACAGCCAGTACAAGTTTTGCATTCTCTTTCACACACCCCAGCAACTACCAATCAAGGTAATCACACCTTTTTGTTACTCCCAGGAACTGACCATTGGAGTCTTTGTTCTAACAGCTAGGTGGGCTATCCCACCTCAGGGCACATTTTACTGTATAAGAGTAGTGCCCTAGCCCTATTCAAATTGTACACAGTTACTGGATCCTGCTGTTCCCTTGAGGTTTGCCCCAAACCTCTTCCTCTCCTGGCCAAGAACGCTGGTGTCTGAAGCTTCCCTCTTCCTCTGTGGACTGGACTACTCTTCAGGATAGGTACATATACTTTGCCCTCCCTCACTCTATTCCAACTTTTGCCTAGCTTCCTAGGACTCTGTGTGTGTGTGACCATTTTTACTATTTATCCTGTGTGTATGTGCATGCATTTTCCTCTTTCAATAAAATATTGCTCTTTGAATTTAAGCACCAGCTTTGTTTGCTATTTTGGGAAGGGACCCCGTAGACATTGATGAAAAAGATCCCATAGTTACAGCCTCTTGTACAGCCATCCTTCTTGCTTGCGAATTCCCCCCACAGTTCTCTTACTTGCAAGGAGACCAATTCAGGTAACAGATGCTCCGACATCTATAGAAATTACACAAACACTGATAGAAGGAAATTAGTCTTGGAGATTTTTTCATTAATATTACTCATCTTGACTGACACTTGATGGGATACATACGACCAAGGAAGAACAAATAGCCATGCAATTGAAGTTTTGGAGAGATTGGAGGAGGGGATCAGTGTTGCAGATTCCAGATGTTGATCAGCCTACAAGAAAACAAAGCTAGGAGCCAAGACCAATATTACAGTCCCCAGCAAAGTCAAACAAAATATTGTTTTGAATCCTTTCATTTCTTGTTATTATTTCCATTTTTACCCATCTCTCCTACAGGTCTTGGCAAATCCTCTCACAAAACATATTTGTAAAAAAAGACATACTGTCTTACAGGCTCACATCACCTTCATTAACCCCAAAAGAAGATAATGTGAAGGCTGTATAACTTTCTGGAAATAACATTTTTCTTGTTGTTTGTGTGTTTTTAAACGTCTGGCTGTCAGAGGATGAGAGTATTGATCCCAGGTCACAAAACATGGCTATATTTTGTTCTTTCGGGATAAGGACAATCTTGAAATACATATGAGACAAAAAAAATTGCCTTAGCTCTGGAAAATGGCACTGGGGAAAGGAGTCTATCCCTTCCCTTCCCCCATGTCATGATCCTAATCCACATTGCACTCCCTAGCTTCTATATAAAGCTTGGGTGCTCCAAACAAGAAATCCATGGAAAATCTTACCAGCAATTAGAGCACCATGAATATGGTGTTAGTGTGTGTTTTGCTAATTGGTGTTAACTGAGAAATTAAACAAAGGCTCTAAAGAAATTTGAGTGAGTTGTGGCAGCAACGTAGAGTGAACAGCCAGTTGCTCACTGACAACATTCAGTCTGTTGCTGAGGTCTTCTGCATTTTCACTGCCAGTCTATTTCCTTCTAATTCTGTCCTTGTCAAGCAACTTTTGCAAACAGCAGAGCAAGAAAGAACAAAAGGGAAAAAAGAAGGTAATGGGCAAGATGGGGAAACCCTCTTCCCTTCACTATCTCAGGACCAAACTAAAGGTAATGATGTCTTTGTAGCGACCATTTTAAAGTCATAGGGCTCTTAATATGGCATGCTGAAACAGTCTCCCCCTGCCCCATGCCCTATCAAGTGCATTGTTCCCCTGCAGTTGTTTTGGCACTCGAAAAGGTGCACAGGGAAAACAAGAGCACTGTGCTGCATGCCCAATCCCCACAGCATTTTTCAAATGACTTTAAAATGGTGGCCACAAGGACACAATCATGACTATTTTAGTCCTGAAATGGTGGTTTCTGACAACTAGTGGCAATTGCTCATTAGTTACACCTGTCCATGGATGTCAGTTCTGGTAAGAGGAAGGGTCATAAATAAACACTAAGAGGAAGGATCATAGATAAAATGAAATAAAAGTATGCCTCGATCAAAGAAGGAACAGTTTAGTGGTTTGCACCTATTCTCTTAATTGCTCCTCAAGCAAATTAGTTGCAGTTTGGAAACAAAAACTGTTTACTTACCAGCAGGTTATCATGATGATCAAATGTATTGTCTGAATGCAAAGTTGATTGTGACATTCTATTTTAGTTATATTTAGTTCTATTTTATTTAGAACTCCCTACCTTTGCTTTGAACATTCATATTAACTCCTAATTCCTATGTCCCACTCATTATGATATCATGTACTCATGTTTGGACATTGCTTTTTCTTTCAATTGATAATCTGTGGTTGCCAGTAATTAATCTCTGTGTGTCTTCTTTTTGCACAGTCCAAATATATCTGAATTAGAAGATTCTGTGCAAAAAATCTATAAAATTCAACCCAAAGATTTTTAAAAATATATAATTTATAATTTGCTGCAACGATAATGTCCAGAGTCGGTCACAGAGAATAATATTTCAACATGTGGAAATGTTCTTGTTGGTTCAGCTGCAACTGTGGTCAGCTCCACAGAAACCCTTCAAACTTCAAAGCTAAACGTGGCTTATGAGCATTTTAAATGTGTTTGGGTAGTAATGTGATCTTTCCTATCTGCTGGAAAGGTTTGCTCAATATCCTGTCCTTGGTCAGCTCCAAACCTGTGATGCCTAGAAACCTTGTACTCTGTCTCTGGTTGTGACATTGACACATCTGTGTAAGCAATGAGGAATAGACCCCCAAGATACTGTTTGAAGAAGAAAGTCTGGAATGGCAGATGTTGCACCACAGGCCTAGAGAAAGTGAATATCATAACTGAGATGTAGCAACTGAGAACATGCTCTAGTTGTTGGAGACAGTTCTATTATCCAGCAGTATCTCCCACTCTCCTTTAAAAAGCCTATTAGGGAGATGATGCCTTCGAAAAAGGATGGAAAGAATGATATGTGGTTAGACATCATGCTCTGAATATAGTCGCCCCTTAGACAGCCAATCGGCAACTATCCAAAGGGTGTTTCCACAGCTTTATTCCTACAGATCCAAAAAATGGCGTAACAAGTTCCATTTGCAACTAACGGAAGAGGCAGATAATTGTTAAAACTAGAGATGGGCACAAACAGAAAAAAAGAACATGATGTTCGTTGTTTGTTGCCATCCATGAACAGGGACTCACAAACAACCACGAACATGGCCCTGTTCATGAACATGTTCGTGGTTGACTGTTCGTTGGGGCCAGCAGGCTCTCCTCCAACCATCATCCAAGTTTGGTCAAGATCCCTACTGCAACACTCCCAGAAACCTGACCTGAGCAGGCACCAGGAAAGGTACCAATAATAAATAATAGCTTGTCCCAGAGCCTGGCAGCAGCCCTGGAATTTGAAGGGGTAGATCCCTATTCCACCACACACAATGAAAATTCAAGCTCCAATGCACTCTCTCTATCAAAATGCTAACAGCAACTGTCACTCCCTCTCCACTGTCTGCACAGCCAGAGCTGGGAGCCCCCATCCCCCCTGATCTTTGCTCCCTTGTAACAAATTTGGAGCGCCACACTTGAAAGGAAGACCTGCCTATCAAGCTAAATTGGGCTTAGATTGGGGTTTCCAGGGCAACAGCAGGAGTTCAGTCAATCCCTGCCTGAGTTGCCATGGGAATTGATTGCAGGTGCCAGATGGTCTAGCTTGACGAACAGCAACAAACGAGGCTTGCAATGACCACCTGTTCATTTAGAATGGGGCCTCACGAATAGACATAGGCACAAATAGAAAAAAAGTTAACATGGTGTTCGTTGTTCATTACCATCCATGAACAACGAACAACGAACATTGATGAACATGACCTGTTCAGGAACGTGTTCATTGTTCATGGGGGCCAGCAGGCTCTCCTCTAGCCATCAAGATCCCTAACACACCACTCCCAAAAACCCTACCTGAGCAGACAGCAGGAAATGTACCAATAATAAATAATAGCTTGGCCCCAGAGCCTGGCAGCAGCCCTGGAACCTGAAGGGGTAGATCCCTACCGCACCACTCCCAGAAACCTTACCTGAGTAGGCAGCAGGAAAGGTACCAGTAATAAATAATAGCTTGGCCCAGAGCCTGGCAGCAGCCCTGGAACTTGAAGAGGTAGGGCCCTATCCCATCATACACAAAGAAAATTCAAGCTCCAATGCACTCTCCCTGTCTCTCTCTCAAAATGCCAACAACAACTGTCTCTCCCTCACTGTCTGCAAAACCAGAGCTGGGAGCCCCCCTCCCACCTGCTCTTTGTTTCCTTGTAACAAATTTGGAGCTCCACACTTGAAAGGAAGGCCTGCCTATCAAGCTAAACTGGTCTTAGATTGGGGTTTCCAGGGCAACAGCAGTAGTTCAGACAGCATCCAGGCAGTCCCTGCCTCTGGTTGCCAAGGGAATTGATTGCAGGTGCCAGATTATCTGGCTTGATGAACAGCAATGAATGAGGCTTGCAACGACCACCTGTTCATTTAGAATGGGGCCTCATGAACAGCTTATTCGTGAACAGCTGATTGGGCTGTTTGTGGCTTTTTAAAGTTCATATTGCTGTTCGTGCCCATCTCTACTTACGAACAGCTTGTTTGCAAACAGCAGATTGGGCTGTTCATGGCTTTTTTTGTTTGTATTGCTGTTCGTGTCCATCTCTAGTTAAAACTTACTTCTTTGCTTGCTTTGTTTACCTGCCTCATTGCAACAGATGACCTTCTGGAGAATATTTACAATAATAGGCCCATGTTGCTGAGCAGCAGAAAACAAAATGTTGTTGCCAATGCTATTAGCAAATTGGAGCTAATTTAATGGAAAGAGAGAAAATCAAATCCAAAGGGTTTTAAAAGCAGACAAACAAAAAGGCCACCATCATTACCAAATAATGTGTTCTTACCAGCTCAGTTCCCAAATAAGAGAAGAACAGCATGAGACAATTGATTCAGAGTCTATGTTTTGATTTATGCTCAGCTGCACAAAATGTGATGTACGGTAATGTGTTATTGTTCAGGAGATTATAATGTTACTAGGAAAGTAAGCAAGATGGGTGGATAAATTAGCAAATTCTTGAGGTCCTGCTGCTTCAGTGAATGAACCATGAACATCTGAGTGTTTTCTTCCACTCTCTTTGTCATTACCATTGTTCTTTCACCCTTTTTCTTCTGCATTCAAGATTGCTACGATCTTCTTCAGGCATATAGTATTGCTTAGCCGTGAAGAAGGCATAAAGGTTAATAGAAGTTTTCTGCACCATTATCAGATTTCAGCTCCATTGGGCATGGGGATTTTGCTATAAATAATAACAGTATTGTGCATAACAGTAGTATAATCCCAAATAAGAAAAAAATGTTTTGAGGAAAACAAGAAATCTTAGTAAGTATAGGAGTTCAAGTCAGTCCATATAAGGAACAATTCCTTGATACTTCCCAGTCTATCTTCCTAGTACATTATTCCCAGATCCATCCCCAGGTTAACCTCAGGGACTGTTAAGCAAACACGCTTACAACTTGGATTCCCAGGTAAAGAGGCACTCAGTTCAGAATGGAACCATAGCATATGGGAAGGGTTTATGCCTTCTCCCATGCAGGACTGGCCCAAATTTAGGCAAACTTAAGTTATTTCCTAGGGTGCCAAATGATGAGAGGAGCCTCATCTTTCCCAAGTGCCTTTCTCCTGGATTCTGAAGGGAAGCTGCCACCTGCCTGCCATCCTGCTGTCCCTTTCGCCTCCTAGCCCTGCTAAAGTACTTGTTATAATCATAAGTGTGCATATGATTGCAACCTTGAGCCATTTCTTTTTTGGCAGGAAAAAAGCACATGATATAATGCTACTATCTTCTATTTCAGGGATCCCAACAGCACACACTGATACCTTTCCTTGGCTCTTTTCACACTTACGGTTTAAACTGCAATTTATGAGGTTTTGCCTTGATCACAATGGCTTCAGCATTGCATCCATTCATTTCACTCTGTCCATGGCATTTTCAATTTCATGACTGGTCTTTCATTTCAGACCTGCTTTGAAGCCTCAGTTCAGTTTCAGGCTTTCGGGGCTTCGCAGTGCACGTCACCAGGGGTTTTTAAACTTTAAGCATGTGTAGTAACGTTTCAACATTACTACATCTTCTGACCGACATGCCCATCCTTATGTTAATCACCCACCCCACCCCGACCCCACTGTTCCCAGGGTTGCTGTCAACTCCACCATTTCCTTTTCTTCCAAGTATTGTAAGCACCTTCTCTGATGTCAAACCTCACCCTAGTCCTCTAAGTGTTTCCAGTGCCTCCACCCTGACGTAAACCCACCCACTCCTCCAAGTGATGCTTGCATTTCTCCTGATTCTCCCCTCTTCTAAGCAAGCACCTCTTCCAAAATGTCAATCTCACCAGCCCAGTCCATTAAAAAAAATTAACAAAGCTTTTGAATATTCAAATGATTGCAAAGCTGTCGTTACAGAACCAAATTCATGGTTGAACATTAGGAATTCTCTACGGCCGCTTCCCCCCCCCCCCCAACAGTGATGCTGCAGTGTTACTTCTTCTCCATATTTTATTTTTATTAAAAAGGGTGAATGATTGAATTGTTGCTCTGATTGAATGACTGAATTGTTGCTCTGCTGGATATTTGAGCTATGGAGCAGGAGAGCGCCCAGGCCAGCTGAGCCGCAGCTCTCAGCTGCGGCGCCAGGCTAACCCCCGCTCTACTCACCCAGGGAGGGCTGCAGAGCAGGAGAGCAACCGGGCCGAACCACTCCACAGGGAGGCTGTGGAGCAGACACGCACCCAGCCCTGGCTTTGCCTGGCGCTCACCTGCTTTGTAGCCACGGCATCAGGCTGACGCTTGGCTCACATTTTAATGAAAAAAATGGCGGAAAAGAAGTTCAGAGAGCTTAGTTGGGAGCGAGTGGTTAATTCCACACAGACTAGTCAGCCCCCAGGGAAAAGGAGTGGGGAGGGGGAGAAAAGAAGCAAAAGTGTTCTCACTGACATTGATCACGCCATCTGCAACTCGCCAGCAGATTTAAATTAAACTTACAGTATGTCCACAGGAAGATAAATCAGGGATGCCCTGGACAAAGAATGGTGCTGCGTCCTGTGACTACCTTGCTAGTATGAAACCCCTGCAAACATGGGACGTGAAACAGGTACTGAGATGACTAAAAGACAGAGTGTGAAAGGGACCCTTGAGCCCACTAAATATATTTATTAAGGGGGGTATGATAGGGCTTTTTCCCAGTAGGGCATCTTATTGACAATTGGAGAACTGATCAGCTATGCAGATTTTTAAAAAATATTTCTGTGGCAACTACCACCACAATATTGGTTTTATTCTCTTTTCCATTTCTTTTTCTCAGTGTACTTTTAAAGAAATTGCCCCTCTTATCCACAACAATGGTCCTTCTATTGCATGTGCTAGGGTTCCCAAGTGCCCACCAGTGGGGGGCAAACTCTCAGGGATTTGTCTCCTTGCTCACTGATCTGCCAGTAATTGGCGGGAGGCAGCAAGCCCTCCGGAGGTAGCCTGCCACCGGTAGGAACCCCAGGAACATGCATAGAGTGCATGCTTCTGGGGTGGTATGACAACATCACTTCTGGGAGTGATGTCATCACACTGGCTGGGGAAGTGCTCCTGCACTTTGTTTGGGGCCAAATTTGGCCCCCAACTGGCTGCATTGGCCCCGTGTAGAGCACAGAAGCACTTGCACAGCTGGCACAATGACATTACTCCTGGAAATGATGTCATCATGCATGTGCCGGGAGTGAGACGCTAGGGACATGAGGTACGTGCTGGGTCCCCCCCCCACACCCACCAGAAAGGTAGAGGGACCTGGCAACCCTAGTGCACGTGTACATGTGGCTCTGCAGCAGCCATTTTGTGGCTGGCTCTGTCTGCTGTGGCAGCCATTTTGTGGTTGCACCCACTACACTGTGTCAGAATTCCAAATGTGCCCATGGGCTTAAAAGTTTGGAGGCCTCTGCTCCTTTGTTAGTATGTTAGTTGGTTAATATTGCAGGACTGATCCTTATGCCGCTGTCACGGGCTGGGCCAGCCCAAGCAGGGTGGTTCAAGTCCAAACCCTAATGCCAGAGTCTGAGGGGAGTTCCAAGAGCAAAAGCCAGGTCAAACCGGTAGGCAGAGCACGAGATAACGCCAGGAGTGAGTCCAAAGTCCAAGAGCAAGGTCAGGTACAATCCAAGGTCATTTACCGGTAGTGTCAGGTCCAAAAGCAGGCATGGGCAAGGCACACGGAGTGGTTGCAGGCAGTAGACACGTTGCTTCCACGCCCGGCAGTTCCTCCAGACTGGTTCTTATAGCCAGGCATGGTTTTCAGCCAGCTGCTGGGGCTCCATCCTGATGCTACTCATCATCACTCTCCAGCAGCTGGTGTTGGCTCAAGAGGCGAGCACTGTGCCGTCTCTCCTGCAGTTCCAGTCTCTGGCGCTGCCTGCGGCGTTCCTTGGGCGTGGGTGAACCTGGGGGGGTGGAGGCTCTTGGCTGCGCTGCACCTGTAGAAGTCCCTGGCTGAGCTTCCCCTGTGGTGTTGGAGCTAGAGGGTGCTGGTGTCTCAGCTGCTGGCTGCAAGCTCTGATCAGCCAGCAGCTGTTGCTCCTGATTGCTGGCTTCTGCTGAATCAGGGCTAGGGCTGGCTACACAGGGCTCCTCTTCTCCTGAGGAGTCCTGGCTGGCTACACGAGGCTCCTCTCCTCCAGAGGAGACCTTACTCTCAGACTGGGCCATGACACCATCCCCCCCCTCAGGCCCCCCTCCATTCCACGGACCGGGTTTCTGGGGGCAGGCCCTGTGGAACTGGCGGATGATGTCTGGAGCATGGAGGTTACTGGTAGGCTCCCAGGATCGGTCTTCTGGGCCATAACCCTTCCAGTCGACCAGATATTGCAGCCGTCCCCGGCGTCGGCGGGAGTCCAGGATCCGGGCGACTTCATATTCCTCTTGCCCATCAACGAGCACTGGTGGGGGAGGAAGCTGCTTGGGTCTCTGTGGGTCCGGGGATGAGGCGGGAATGAAGAGAGATCGATGGAAGACCAGGTGGATCGGGAGCGTAGGAGGCAAGTGCAGTCGAAAAGCCACAGGGTTGACCTGGTCCGTGATGGTGAATGGGCCGATAAATCGGGCATCCAGTTTTCGGGATGGTCTCTGGGTCCGTATGTGGTGGGTTGAGAGCCAGACCTGATCTCCCACCTTCAAGGGTTTAGCGGGTTGGCGTTTCCGGTCTGCAGCCTTCTTTTATGCCTCTTTGGCCTGTTGCAACTGCTCATTCAAGAGTTGGTGTAGAGACTGGAGTTCTTGCAGGTAGTCATCGGCAGCAGGGACACCAGTGGAGGAGGTAGTGCTGGGGAAGAACCGAGGGTGACATCCATAGTTTGCCATGAAGGGTGTTTGTTGGGTGAACGTGTGCACCGCATTGTTGTAGGCGAATTCGGCCAGGGGGAGTAGGGCCACCCAATTATCTTGCTGGTAGTTTGTATAGCACCTCAGGTACTGTTCCAGGGTTGCATTAGTGTGTTCGGTTTGCCCATCAGATTGGGGGTGGTGTGCAGAGGACAAGTGGACCTGGATGCCGAG
Source organism: Eublepharis macularius (assembly GCF_028583425.1). NCBI lineage: Eukaryota > Metazoa > Chordata > Lepidosauria > Squamata > Eublepharidae > Eublepharis > Eublepharis macularius. The sequence continues at coordinate 76,061,249 of NC_072797.1, forward strand.
GAGGGTATGCAGGGCTCGCCAGAACTGGGAGGTGAATTGGACTCCCCGGTCTGTGATCAGATGGTCTGGTATCCCATGGAGCCTGAAGATGTGTTGTAAGTAGAGCTGTGCAGTAGCCGGGGCTGTGGGAAGTCCGGGACAGGGAACAAAATGAGCCATCTTAGTGAACAGGTCCACCACCACCAGGATACATGTGTGACCTTTGGGGCAGGGCAGGGCAGTGATAAAATCCATGGAGATAAACTTCCAGGGCCCTGGGGGTGTAGGCAAGGGTAATAAGAGTCCAGAGGGTTTCTCAGGGTGGTCCTTGGCCCGTCTGCAGGTATCACAGGTGCTCACATACCGGGCCACGTCAGATTGAACCCGGGGCCACCAAAACTCCCGGGTCAGTAGGTGGGTGGTTTTGTGACAGCCAAAATGTCCAGCAGGCCTGGCATCGTGTGCCAGTTGTAGTACCTAGGTGTGCAACGGGCCTGGGGGAATATAAACCTGGCCCCGGTGGGTGAGCAGGCCATGTTCTTCCCCAAATCCGGCTGCATTTGGGTGTGAGGATGTGTGGAGGTCCTGGAGCTGCTTCTGGGCAAACGAGTCCTGCAATTGTTGCACGCGAATTCTGGCAGAGTCCTGGGGTAGTTTGGATGGCTGCAAGAGCTTCTGGAGGTACTATGGTGGTCAGGGGATGTTCCTCTCCAGCTGGTGAAGCATACTCTGGCTTTCTCAAGAGGGCATTGGCTCATTTATTCTGGGAGCTGGGCACATAGGTGATTTTAAAGTTGAACCGGGAAAAGAATAAGGACCACCGGATCTGTCTCTGGTTCAGGCGACGAGCTGTCTGGAGGTGTTCCAGATTTTGGTGGTCAGTGAGTACCTGGACCGAATGTCGAGCCCCCTCGAGGTGGTGCCGTCAAACATCAAAGGCCGCCTTGGCTGGGTCTCTTTGGCCACTGGGCCAGAGCATAGCAGGCGCCCATCAATGGCTTCAACTATGGTGGGTGCCTCCTTGGACCGAAGAGGAATTTTGTGCTGGGCTGCAAAGTGAGCATCCATGAAACAGCAGGAGGCTCCTGAATCTATCATGGCGTACACAAACAGCCACCAGTCGTCAGGTAAGCAAAGCTTCACTGGTACCAGGGAAGGTTCAGGATGGTCGTCGGAGGCATTGGCCACCCCAACCAGTTGTTTTACAGGAGGCTGCTCCCACCCTGTAGCTGAGATTTTCTTCTTTGCAGGGCACCTGTTGGCATAGTGGCCCGCCTCACCGCAGTACCAACAGAGGTGGTGGGCTTGGCGTCGCTCCTTTTCCTCTGGAGGCAAGTGGGTATGAGGCCCACCTAACTGCGTAGGCTGATCTCTGTCTTCAGGTGAGGCTCTGGGCGGAGGCCGATGGCTCAATGCATGGGCTGTTTTCCTGCTTTCCAGTCGCCCCTCGATTCGTAGGCATAGGAGAATGAGCGCCTGCAGTTCCACTGGCCGTTCCGATCGGGCCACTTCATCGAGAACTTCATCAGACAGCCCTTCCAGGTACTGGTCCACTAGGGCTGCCTCGTTCCACTCCAGGTCCTGAGCCAGTAGCTGGAATTCTGTGGTATATTGAGCCACAGTCCCGTTCCCCTGGGTGAGGGCGCGGATTTTCTGGTTTGCTTTGATGGCTTTCAGAGGGTTTGCAAAGGCAGCGGTAATGTGAGCCATGAAGTTTGGAAAGTCCCCCAGCAGAGGGGATTTGGCCAATAACAAGGGTGTGGCCCATTTTGCTGCCTGCCCCTTTAACAGGCTGAGGATGAAGCAAACTTTGATTTTATCCGTGGCCCGGAGCTCAATGTATAGCTGGCACTGGGCAAGAAATGCTGGGAAATCTTCCACATTGCCCTCAAAACTGTCAGGAGGCTTCACTGGGCATTTTGCAGGCAGAGGTGCAGCAGGGGCAACAAGAAGAGTAGCAATCTGCTGCTGCAAAGTCACCAGTGCTTGGGTTAATTGCAGCACCTGGTCCTGCAGCATTGCCAGGCTTCCCGAGGTGGGCATTGCTGCGTCCATGCCGGGAAGTGAGGTGGAAGCAATCTGTCACGGGCTGGGCCAGCCCAAGCAGGGTGGTTCAAGTCCAAACCTTAATGCCAGAGTCTGAGGGGAGTTCCAAGAGCAAAAGCCAGGTCAAACCGGTAGGCAGAGCACGAGATAATGCCAGGAGTGAGTCCAAAGTCCAAGAGCAAGGTCAGGTACAATCCAAGGTCATTTACCGGTAGTGTCAGGTCCAAAAGCAGGCATGGGCAAGGCACACAGAGTGGTTGCAGGCAGTAGACACGTTGCTTCCATGCCCGGCAGGTCCTCCAGACTGGCTCTTATAGCCAGGCGTGGTTTTCAGCCAGCTGCTGGGGCTCCATCCTGATGCTACTCATCGTCACTCTCCAGCAGCTGGCGTTGGCTCAAGAGGCGAGCACTGCGCCGTCTCTCCTGCAGTTCCAGTCTCTGGCGCTGCCTGCGGCGTTCCTTGGGCATGGGTGAACCTGGGGGGGTGGAGGCTCTTGGCTGCGCTGCACCTGTAGAAGTCCCTGGCTGAGCTTCCCCTGTGGTGTTGGAGCTAGAGGGTGCTGGTGTCTCAGCTGCTGGCTGCAAGCTCTGATCAGCCAGCAGCTGTTGCTCCTGATTGCTGGCTTCTGCTGAATCAGGGCTAGGGCTGGCTACACAGGGCTCCTCTCCTCCAGAGGAGACCTCACTCTCAGACTGGGCCATGACAACTGCTCTGCCCTATCACCAGGAAAAGTTAAATAGCACAGAAGCCAGAGAGTTTAAGAACTGCCTTTCTAGTGTGTTTTATTTCACTGGATGTTAGCCTCCTGTCAGGTAAATAACAAATGCTGTTTACATTTGCTTCTTTTATTCTGTGGATATCCTCTTGCCCTCACCCCTGTTTAATCTGTTGTAACCTTGTTTGATCACATATACTATGGAAGAGTCCTAGGGTTGCCAGTCTTCAGGTGGTAGCTGGAGATCTCCCAGAAATACAGCTGATCTCCAGGCAACAGAGACCAGTTCCCCTGGAGAAAATGGCTGCTCTGAAGGGGGAAATCTATGGCATTATGCCCCACTGAGGCTTCCCCAAACCCCACCCTCTCCAGGCTTTATTCCCCCAAATCTCTAAGAATTTCCTATCCTGGACCTGGCAACCCTAAAGAGTCCATGGGTAAACAAAAACAGAATTTTATTTTCCTGTGGGGGAAAAGAAATGTTTTGACATTCATGAATAAACTGTAGACAATTGTAGCTGTAGGGGAGATTTAACTTGAAGAAACTGTCATTATAGGACAAGTTATTACAGAGATTGAGAAAGAACCAGGTAGAAACTACCAGTTTACCATATCAAGGGCAAAGCATACAACATTCTCACAGGTTTTCCACTCTATTTTTAGATTTCAGGAGCTTTTACCACACAGACCTCAATCTGCCTCTTAGCTTCCCTTTACTCAGGAACGCTAAGTTTGAGAATTTACAAACATACCACCACATTAGACCCAGTCTGATTCTTCCTGAAGTCAATGAGATGGGTTACTTCTAACCTGCCTATCAAAATGTCTAGCGCCTTTCTAGAGAGAATGACAGTTGAACACTCCTTTACCAATTCCCCCCTCCTCCCCCAGGGCCAGTAGGCCCTGCTTGGTTATTTCTGGCTTTTCCACTTCACCAACAGGGAGAAAAGTAGGGTTGCCAGCCTCCAAGTGGTAGCTGGACATCTCCCAGAATTACAACAGGCAACAGAGACCAGTTCCCCTGGAGAAAATGGCTGCTCTGAGGGATGAACTCTATGGCATCATACCCCACTGAGGTCCCTTCGCTTCCCAAACCCCACCCTCTCCAGACTCCACCCCCCAAATCTCCAGGAATTTACCAACCTGGACCTGGCAATGCTAGTGAAAAGGGAATTGGCTGAAGGGGGGGGGGAAGGTTATTCTTAGCCTTGCCCATCACAGAAGAGGAGGTAGCAGTTGGAAGAGAAGAAACAGCAGCAGCATGTCTCCTTAAAAGAAGTACCCACAGCCCTCCATCCTCTCATTTCTCCCAGTCTTCCTTCCTCCCTTTTGCCAGCCATGCCAAGCAGTAGCACCTCTCTGTCACCTCAAGAGGAGTTGCTCCTTATAGGGCTCCCAACTGTCCACTGGGGAAGGAGTTCTCCCAACAATGGGATCATCTTCCTGATGGAAAAATCATATCCCCAGAAGGAAAATGGTAGCCACATCGGGAAATTCACAACACATGTGCAACAGTTGGAGTGTAGATGTTCTTGAACAAGAGGAAGGATGGACAGCTAGTGTGTCAGCCTTAACAGCCTGTTGTGCATGCCTGCTCTGTCTACTTTAGGGAGGCAGTAGCAGCAAGACTAGCCACTACTCTCTTCAGCTGGCCTGCCAAGAGAGGATGGCTCATCCTGCACTGGCTGCATGTGGCTCCCACTGGAGACAGCTCAGCCTCGAGTTGACAGGTACAGATTGAGAAATTCCAGGAGATTTTGGGGGTGGAGCCTGGAGAAGGTGGGGTTTGAAGAGGGGAGGGGCCTTAGTGGAGTATGATGCCATAGAGTTCACCCTTCAGAGCAGCCATTTTCTTCAGGGGAACTGGTCTCTGTTGCCTGGAGATCAGTTGTAATTCCAGGAGAACTGGCAATGTCTCTGGCTCAGACCTTCAAGACTACAACCAAAACAAAAGGAAGGCAAGAACCATAGAGTTAGACAGATAGATAGGCTAGTATCAGTCTCCTTCCTGGCTACTCTACTATCATGCATTTTCTTTGATTGGTAGTACGTAGTCCAAGGGAACTTCCTTCCTTCCTTCCTCTATCTTCTTCTCCCTTTCCCCTGCATGCACCAAGAGAAGCAGCGTGGTATCTCCTCCTGGGACAAATGAAGCAGATTGCCTGTTATCAATCTGAAGCCATCCTAGTTAGCTAGTCACTTTTTCTCGTCACTATACTTAAGTTAATGTACTTCTCTAATTAAATAGGCCACTAGTGGTTCTTTAACTCGAAGGAGAGGCTCTCTGTTTGCAATTTATAAGATAGTGTGACAAATATTAGTTTAGACCACGCTGCTACACTGAAGCTCACTCTGTCAATAAAGAAAGGAAGGGCTGTCTGACTGGTCCAGTCATCCTTAACTAAACCTAACAATCTCCAGCTACCACCTGGATGCCCCAGATACCTTTCATGATGGAAACCTGAAGCAGCAGAACACAGCAGAGCAGTGTGGGTCCCTGTGCCTTCTATCACCTTCTCTGGGGCACTGAGCAGGGACAAGAAGGGCCTACACCTGTATGCTTCCTGAAATGCTACAATGGAAGAAAGTCAGAATGTAAAAGGAGGCAATGAATAAATTCTGCGGTACAGCTCCACACCCTTCCAAACACCACGAAGGGAAGCTTAATCCCCCTCTCTCTGCATGGTAAGGTCCTGATCGGAACTAGGAATATACGAGCATGTTGATCAGCTTATCCTTATTAACAGACACCCATATATTAATACAGTATAAGAACATGAGGAATGTATCTCTAGGTTAGATCAAAGTTCATATACACCACTGTTCTTTTTCATGTACTGGAATCTTACAAAGCTAGTCATGAAGATACAGGCCTTCTCCTGTTTTTTGTTTTCAGCATCTGTTATTCAGAGGTATACCACTTCTGTCAGCACAGTTTTTAATTTGCTGTTGTGAACACCAGCCACGCACAGATTTGTGATTTATCTAATTTCATTTTTTTTTAAATGTAAAATCATGGTCATTGCCACATTTTGTGACAGTGGATTTCACGAATTTAGTTAATAAGAGAAAGAAGTTAAATATACATTTATACACAGAGCAAGAATACAATGTATACTACATGGAAGTAAGTTCCAGTAGGAACTGCCTTTCCATTGAATATTCTCACTTTTCTCGTTGTATTCCACAGGGTTACAGTAGCAATATGGTAAGCTGAAATTTACACAACAATAACGGCAATGGCACTCATTTACCACTCTTCTAGACAGATTAGCTCCCCACTCAGAGAGCTAAACAAGTCAGTGTTATTATTATCCCCATGGTATAGCTGGGGCTGAGAGAAGGTCACCTACTGAGCTCATGGCAGTAGCGCGAGTCAAATCAACAAAGTTCTGATTTGCAATCCAACCGCTTAACCAGAGCTGCAATAGAAGCTACAAGCCTTTAACAAATGTGGGCAAGTAGAAATACAGGTAGTTCTGACCCTTTTTACTAAATCATTATGTATGTTGTATAAATTCTGTTTACAATTCCTACTTTCCCTCTGTATTCAACATAGTCCAATTTAATGACTGCAAGCAGTAGGAACAAGAGGCTGGAGTGATTCTGGTTATACCTCAATGATTGGTTTTGTAAAATTTCCATAATAATATCTAATAGTTAGTCCTACACATGACACTTCCTCTCACCCTGTTTCTAAACAATGTTCTTGGCCAATCAACTTCATGGGAGTTCTGTGAATTCACTTTTGTTGATATGTTGCTAAGCAACATGGCAGAGCTAAAAGAAAGGAGCAGCCATCTCCATAGCAACACAAGATGCCAACCGACAAGATTAACTAAGAAAAGCGATAGTAACACCTAATACTTTGCTTCTGCTAATTCCTCAGTATACACAGAGGAATCATTATGCAGAGGTTTAAGTACCGAGATTTCAAGGTAAGACCCAACAATAGAAAGTGAAGAATGAAGTGTTACTGTTATTAAGTGGCAAATTTAATAATAATTTTAAAAACTCTAGTTTGATAGGACTGAAATACTGATCCAAATTAATCATGTTAATAATAGAAAAAAATAGTACATTTGTAGTATATAACTTGTCTGTTTATCCCACACTGAAACGTCTCTCATACAATTTGCTGGATCTAATTTGTGAAGTAATGGAATAGAACTGTTTGTGAGAAATAATATCTAAGTTGCATTACCACATCAGAGAGAGAGAGAGATGAGGAAAACACTGACTGCTTGTATCTTATTGTCCTGATTCTACAGTGTTTGTGCAACATTATATAACATGCTCAGTAGCCAAGGTTACCAGCTTCTAGTGTTAGGTCAAAAACGGACCTCTTGATTTTTAAAAATTAATTTTGTTCCTATTATGTGATACAAAATATAGAACTGTTGCTTGAACATGAAGTAGCATGTAAAAGTGGCCTCTTAAATGATAGGAAAATTACAATAAAACCACAATATAATGGCCTGGAAATATATGAACACAGAAACAAGTATGATACTCTCATTGCCCATAATTGGCAGAAGAATTAAAAATGACACTTCCTAGAAAGTAAACTCTGGTTCTTTTGGCTACAGCTGTAATATACTGATGAGTAGAAGTTTAATATTGTTAGAAATACCAGTGTACTCAGACAGCACAAGCTAAATTTCACATATTATTCATTTCACTTTATGTTGGATTCAACATCTGAAATAATTACTGAGGAAGCTGCTCAAATGATTATTTACAATGTGCAGTCTGATCATTCTTTTTTACAGTAGGCACTACCCAGATTTTTTATATTTTTAATCAGAAGTGGTATGGTTGGGGGTTGTAACCTGATGAAATTTCTTTTGACAGTACAGATTCTGAGTATGTGCACAATCTTGCTTTGCATCTTCATGAAACTTTCAGTGGAAGGAAATGTTAATATTATTGCCCTGTATATTTTCTCCCTAAGATCACAGACTTTAATAAGGTCTGAAGATAGGGAACAAGAAATAGTAAGCAATTAAATGAAAACAATCCCTACCCAGATGAAAATGAGGTGAAATAAATGTATGGAATAAATATGTGGAAACAGCCAGCTGTGAAATTTTAAGGACTTAGAGGGATGACTCAGATTGGATCCAATAGGGCCAGGGCTGCAGCCAAAAAGTGTAGCAGATAGGGAATTTTCCTTGTTCTTGAAGCCCAGATTCTCTATCTATACCATTTCAGACTACTAGGTAGCTCCTTTAGGTGTTTATTTTGCCCTGCTTGTTGAAAAACATCCTCTGTTAAATCTGCTGCTCACAAGTTTTCTCCTCTGCCCACCCCAATTGTTTAATTATTATTACCCATCTTATTAACTAAAACAGTTTGTTCTACTTTGCCGGGGTTCTCACTCCCAAACCAGAGTGGTGGCAGCCAATATAAGGCCCTTGCACGCTCCAAGGCTGAAGAGGACAGAAGGGAAAGGGGTGTGTTTGTGGGGCTAGAGGGCTCCCGGAAGGGGACACCTTTATTGGGCAGGCGCACATAAGGCTCCATGCCCCATGATACTACCAGAGGGCAGGTTGCATGTTTGCTTGTTCTTCGTGTTGAGTCATTTCCCGTTGTTGACTTTGTGTGCCTAGCAACACTCAAACATGCAATAAATAACTGCAGAATGTGACAAGTCTCCACAAAGAAAGGACTTTGCCACATATGTCAGATGGCTTGCAAACTGACATCAAAATAGGTGGAAAATAGATTATGTTGATGGAGAACAATAACAGGGCTAAATAAAGATGGGTAGCCATGTTAGTCTGTCTGTAGCAGTAGAAAAGAGCAAGAGTCCAGTAGCACCTATAAGAGTAACAAAATTTGTGGTAGAGTATGAGCTTTCATGAGCCGCAGGCAGGGTCTAAATGAGTTGGTCTCAGAGATTATTTGAAGTGGCTCATACCTATTATAGTCTATACACAAACTACAACCAGCACTTCAAGCCTGCCTTGATACACAGTGGTTCTGATACTATTATGGAGATGCCTTACCAACAGATGTTCTATATGTATTAAGTGGTGCAGGATTATATGGCTCCTAAAGGGCAGTGTAAGGGGATCCTCCAATTTCCCAACAGAGGGTGATCCCCTATCCAAGATACTAGATCTCAATTAAACCAAGGCAGCAAATATTGGCAAAAGCAAGGAAAATATATTAGAAACTCAAATAAACTGATGCACTTCAGACAAGATCTGACAAAATGCGTATCTTACAAAGTGATCCCCCTTTCTTATACTTTCTTGCAAACAAAGTCGTCAGAAAATTGTTTACGAAAGCAGGCTAGTTTACAGAAGACAAAGAAGCTTAAGTCAGTAATTTCTAAAAAGCTGGCAGGTCATGTAAACTAAAGGGATGAAATTTAGCACCCATCTAGCACCTCTTGTTATCTTTAAGAGGGATACATCCATGATTTGACAAGGAAATGCTGGCACATCAACCAAGCATTTTGGTTCACACTCATGGAACTCATCTGTAAGACTGTAAAATGAATAAACATAATCTCCTGAGTCTACCTATTCTACAAAAGAACCATTTATAATCATCCAAATTTTGTCCCTTCTAACCCCCTGTTGACATACTCTGTATCCTACTTCTGGGGCATTTTCATTACATACCCAACATCAAATCCCAGTTCAATTTTTAACCCAGAGATAACTGTACCATCTGTTGGTTGCCAATGCCAAGTAACATTTGTTCCCTTTGGACCAGAAGAATATGAATTCAAGTGATGGTTTCAGTAATAAAGGGGTTAGGGAACATGGGCAAGAACAGTATCCATTGATGTGGGTATTGCATTGCATACCGAACAGGGGATAGGAGATTTTGTGATAATGCTGCTGCATGACTCAAAACCAAGTAAACATTAGAATGGACATTTTCCTGTTATTTCCCCCAAAATTAAAATTACATGTCCCCCATTAAATGACTGGGGAAACATCTTGGACAGCTACACCCCAGGACAAAAGGGGCAGTTTAAGCTGGCCGTTGTGGAAAGAGTCATACCAGCTGTGAGTATAAAAGTCAGCAATACCAGGTGCCACAAAAGCCAAATCTCTGTGTGCGTTGTATCTTAATAACCAAGAGAATGGGCTGATTTTTTTTAAAAAGTAGTATAAACCTCTGCTGAATCCAACAGGAACCTGGTGATCCAGTTAAAAACCCAAACATGTAGTTGGCTCTCATGGAAGGATGTGAGAATTATCATGATTGGGCAAACAGTTAAAGAGCTTCCCCTAATGTTTGATTCTATTGCCTGGAACAGCTGCCTCTCTCCACCATACCCGACCCCCTCATTGCCAGGCAACCCTGAGAAATAGGAGAAAAACACCTGGGAGCCTTAAAATGGCAGCCCTGGATCTTCTCAAATATTTTCTGGATTTTTCAGGAATTGATATATGGTATTCTGGAATCCCAAGTATGGTTTCAGCTGACTGGAATATACATGAAAAATAGAGATAAAATATATTTGGGGGACTGGAAATATCTGTGTTCACATCCCTAGTGAGAGCGTAAGTAGTACACTGGTTGCTATATCCTTATCCAATCTTGCTTCCTCTCTTATCCAATAACCTTCTAGCCCATTGAAGGTAACTTCCTTCTGTTCTTTGCAAATTGATCCTCCTAGAGACATGAACCTGGAGCTTTGCTATGCATTCTTATTTCTGCACTGCTATTCATACTTCTGCCACTTCACAAGTTATTCTTACTGTTTCTTTCTCTGGCTGGGAAACAAGCCTGCTGCCGAGGGCTCGAGTACATCTCAGGCACCTTGCAGTGGTGCACTTTGTTTGCTAGCTAGAGACCAGTAGCAGCAACCAGGCAGATGAACAAGTTAAGGGGGGGGGGTCAAGTCTGACATTTATAGTCCAGCATGTGATTTGTTGGTGCATTAGAGAAAGATATTAGCTATAAAGATATTAGAACAGGCCTTTCAGCTCATTCATAGTGCAATGAGCTTTCTTTTTGCATTGTGTACATAACCTTTGTATAGCCTTACAAAGCCCATTTGGGCATTATTAAAGGATGTTGGACTATTTTCAGTTTTCATATCCAAATAGGGCCTTACAGATCTCACCAGTGGAGATTATCAAAAGGTCATCACCATAATCCTGAGATTATCTGCAATTTGTGGTTTTTAGGAGGACCTGTTCTGTGAGATGCAGTAGCAGAAGCAATTACAAGAATACAACTAATTTGTTCTTTTGCATCCTGCTGTTTTTGTAACATCCAAATAAACTGAGCAATAGGGTCCTGTTTTATCATCCATTGCCTTCTGTTGGCCTAGGGTTGCCAGCTCCAAGTTGGGAAATTCCTGGAGATCTAAGGGGAGAAACCTGGAGAAAGTGGGGTTTGGAGAGGGAAAGGACCTTGGCATGGCATAATTCCATAGAGTCCACCCCCCAAAGTAGCCATTTTCTCCAGGTGAACTGATCTCTGTGGCCTGGAGACCAGTTGGAATTCCAGGAGATCTCCAGCCATTACCTGGAGGCTGGCAACCCTATGTTGGCCCCACTGTATCATTTATTAACTGTATTCATAAAACTACCAAGAAGATCATTCCCCCCCCCCCCAGTTAGGATGAAGAGGCAGTCACAAGTGTTGGGAATTAAAAGTCCGCTTTATTAAATTACCACAACATATTTGTCAACACAGCAAGGGTCTAACTATTGGTACAGGTCAGGCCCTGGGGTCACTCCTGAACCCCACCCCAACCTGTTTGGGTGATCCACCAACAGCCCCAGGGGAGAGCCATTCATGGTATGGCTGTGACCCAGCTGGCTTGGAGAAGTGGTTCACCCCCTTGAAGCTCCCCCTGGCCGTACAGCTGCAGGGGGGACTGACTTGTCCAGGGGTTCCCCACAAGAGCATCTGACTTCACAGCTGGGCTGTACAGCTGTCTGGAGTCTGAGGCTCAGCCCCCAGACTTACCAGGAAGAGGGGGTGGGAGACAGTTGGGGGATAACTACCCAGCCACCCCAACGGACACCCTGGGCCAGCACAGACCAACAATAGAAGGGGGGAAAGAGGCACCCCAGCCACAGGAGGGTGGAGCAGAGGATCAGAAGGAGCAGGTGGAAGCTAGCTAGCCCCACCCTCCAGTGGGAAGCTAAGAACCCTGACAGGGGAAGTAAGGACAGCCAGGAGGGGACCAGGGCAGAGGGAGAAGGCACAAGAGATAGGGACAGCCAGCCATCAGCCAGCCAGACAGCAACCTTACCGTCAAGGCAGCAAAAGCAGCACAAAGCCACGCCCCAACCTGCAAACAGGGATGAAGGGAATAATAGGGGCCGCTGAGGCTGCTGGAAGATCCAAACAGAGGAGGCTTAGCAGCCAGCCAAGAGAGCACAGCTGAAGCTGCCCAGGGGCCTGAAGCTCGGAGCATAGGAGGCTTGGCAGCCAGCCAAGAGAGCACGGCTGTAGCTGCCTAGGGGCCTGAAACTCGGATCAGAGAAGGCTTGGCAGCCAGCCAAGAGAGCACAGCTGTAGTTGCCCAGAGCAGCCAAACTAGCTACCCCAGGTGCAGCTGCTTGAGGCAGTCAAGGTCAATGCTAGAGGGCAAAAGAGGGCTGTGGCTGGCAGCTGGGGCCAGGAATGAGGGAAAGGATATAAGGAAAGTCTACCCACAGTGCGTGGTGGGCTGTTGTGTAGGAGTGTGGTGGAGTGGAGGAGGGAGAGAGAGATAGTGAGAGAGCAGTAGAGAGGAGGTGGAGGAAAGAAGGTGAAGAGGAGCAGGAGGAGTAAGACCAACAGCTGGATGGGGACAGCTGTCTGACACAAAGCTTTCTAGCGGCTTACTGGCTAGCAGGTTAGATGCAGCAGAGACCACACCAAGTAAGGTGAACTATATACAGATTTATTTACAGAGATATATATACACAGTCCAATAGCCTTTACAACTCAGAGTGGCAAAGTGCTTCGCCAGACTCTGATACCTATGCAGGCACACAATACACAGTACACATAGTACATTTATATAACTTACATCCAATCAGCATTTACCTTTGCACTCAGCACATCTGGCTGATGCAACCTTGCAACCTTGGATGATCATATGACTTAGCTGTCATTTAGATTAGAATGATCTGACAATGTCTGAATCTTGCCAGAGTTATTTTCACACTCTGACACACCTCCCAAGACTTCAGCATGTCAGACATAGTTCTCCCCTGAGTTTCACATATCTTTCAGTAGGTAAACACTTTGTGAAAACATCAGCTACATTTTGTTCTGAGTTACAGTGCTCAATGTTTACATTCCCTTTTTGCACTGCTTCCCGTACGTTCTGATACCTTATATTGATATGCTTGCTACGAGTACGTACACCTTGGTCTCCTGCTAATTGCTGTGCTGCCGTATTGTCACACATGATTGTTACAGGTTGTGTACATTTTACAGACATATCCTTTAATAACTGATGAAACCATTCAAGCTGTATAACAGTCACTTAAAGCGGAGTATTTGGCCTCGCACGAGCTTGTGGACACGTGTTTGTTTAATGGTTTTCCAGTGTATCAATGCTCCAAACACATATATTGCAAACCCTGAGGTTGACTTAGAATCAGCATGATCACCCCAGCTTGCATCACTGTATGCAAACAGTGCCTCATTTGTGTTTGCCCTCAGAACTAGTTTGTAATCCATGGTACCTTTTAAATACCTCAGTACTCTCTTGGCAGCTTCCCAATCCCTTTTGTATGGATTGGCATTTTTCTGACAAAGCCAGTTTACTGCAACATATCAGGACGAGTCCATTCTGCCACATACAACAATGATCCTACCAGTGATTGATACAATGCTTTATGCATAAACACTTCATTATCTGGTTCCTTGCAGAAACTGGTTGTCATTGGGGTTTCTACACAGTTTGCATCAGACATATTGTACTTTATTAACATCTGTTCTATTTTGTCTCTCTGACACAATTCATACCATCCATTCTCATTTCTGGACACTTGTACACCCAGATAGTGTTGAATAGGTCCTAAATGTTTCATCCTAAACAGACCTTGGATAGTATTCATGAACCAATCCAATTCAGACTTTGAATAGTAAAAGAAACAAGATGTCATCTACATAAATTAGCAGTTTGCACACTTTCCCTTGTAGATTAACCTCATACAGACATGGATCAGCTATGCTTTGCTTGAATCCATGCTGCTTCAATGCATTTGTTACACATACACTCCATGCATGAGCACTTTGTTTTAACCCATATAAGGCTTTCTTTAGTTTCAATACTTGTTGTGGCTTGCCACACAGAAACCCAGGTATTTGAATCATATATAATTCCTCACTTATGTCTGCATGTAGATATGCAGTTTGGAAATCAAAGTGATCAATTCTCATACCTTTTCTAGCTGCCACTGTCAGTGCTGCTTTAATGGTTTCTGTTCTCACAGTAGGTGCAAAACACTCATTGTAATCTTGCCCTTCAACTTGAGCATAACCTCTCGCCACCAACCTTGCCTTATATTGTTTGTTTCCATCAGGCTTATTTTTTACAGTAAATATCCATCTGCAACCAAGAGCCTTTTTGCCTTCTGGCAGCTCTGTAATAGTAAATACCTTGTTACTTATCAGAGACTCATATTCCGCCTCCATAGCTTCCAACCAGCTCTTTTTCTCTCCTGCATTTAGAGATAATACCTCTTCATAACTTTCTGGTATTCTGACCATATTTGCAGAAGGAGAATACCTCTGAGGCGGTACACCCTTATTAATTCTTGAAGATACCCTGGGTGCTGGTACTGGAGTTTGCCTAGGTGCTGGTATTGGACTTTGCCTACTATCAGAGGTAGCTTGTGCCGGAGCTTGCACTTCCTGTTTAACCTCCACACTTCTTTCTGCATCTGCAGACAGTGGCACCAATACTGATTGAGGCAAATCATTTGCATGTACCTTTTGCCATCTTAACCCCTCACAATCTGATCTGGCCCCTCCTTTTCTTCTTTTTACCAGAGGTATATTGACCCAAGCCTTAGTTCCAAATACTCTGAGATGGTTTAGACTTGGATCCCTACCATACAGCACCCTGTAAGGAACCTCATCGATTGCTTGAGTCCAGATCCTATTTATGATATAGCATGCTGCCCTTGCAGCTTCTGCCCAAAACGACATAGGTAACCCAGCATCTGTCAACATGGAATGCATCATTACCTGGAGCATCCCTGCTCTTCTCTCTGCTATTCCATTTTCAGTGGGTGTAGCAACATTAGCAATCCTATGCTTAATGCCATGTTTACTAAACCATTGTGCTAGCTGTTTAGACATGTATTCTCCACCCATATCAGTTTGAAATGCTTTCCCACCCTTTTAGCCCACATTTTAATCGTTTGGTACACTTCAGACTTTTGCTTTAAAGGGTAGCACCACATAAATCTACCTGCATCATCAACTAGCAGTAGGAGATACCTCCATTTTGAATGGCTATTTGGGAAAGGTCCAACTACGTCAGAGTGAATTAAACCCAGGGGTGTTTCAGTGACTCTTTGACTCCTTTTGGCGACAGGGACTGCTTTTGATTTGCATTGTTTACAAACATCACAATCTAAGTACACTTGACAATCAGACAGCTTCTCATTTTGTAACAACACAAGTGTTTTTTGTATTGTTCCAAAGCTGGCATGCCCCAAACGCCTATGCAATAAATGGATGCATTTCTCATGTAACCCCTTATTCACCACTGAATGTGCCCTTCCTGTGTTAGCTTTCAACACATATAAGCCATTTTTTAACTCCCCTTTTGCAAGTTGCCTACCATCCCTTAGGATATTACACCCTTTATTTTGGAATTGTACCTTAAAACCTGCTTCATCTAGCACACAAATACTCAGCAGATTATTGTCTAGTGTGGGAACACATAGCACATTATCAAATACATAGTTTAGTGCTGGGAACATCACACTCCCTTGGCAGGTCACTTCAGCACAACGCCCGTCTGCCATACTCACAGATTTTAAAGCTGAAGACCTTGGCTCCTGCAATAAACTTTTGTTATTGACAAATATCTGACTTGCGCCCGAATCCAGAACCCAGATAGACTGCACTGAAAGTTCAGGTTCAGGTCCAGTAGCAACTACCATTGTAGCTGTCTGCTTCTGTGTTGAGCTGAACGTCTTCTTTCCACGACACTTTCTCCTGGCTGGGCAGTATCTGGCAATATGTCCCAAGGATCCACAATTGAAGCAATGCCTCTGCACCTGCAATGCTGAAGAGCTCTGTGACGATGAATAACCTTCTCCAGCCGCAGCATTTCCACTGGCCTTGGCACTAATCCCAGGCTTGGCTCCATGCCTGGACCTGGCTCCGTTCCCGGACTTGGGTTCGCTCCTGGAGTTGGCTTCGCTCCTGGAGTTAACTCCTTCTGTTTCACGTTGCACAGCTCTAGCCTCATAATCAAAAAACCTCCCAGTAATATAATTTAGATCCAATCTTGTTGCTTCCACAGATTCCAGTGCAGCAATTAAAGGATCGAAAGAGCAAGTAAGAGAGCTCAGAATTAGGTAGACCTTGTCTTCCTCTGAGATATCCTTCCCACGCTGAGCCAATAACTGAAAATAGGTGGTCAGTGTGTTTAAATGTTCTCTTACTGACTGGTTTGGCTGCATTACGGCTCTATACAATTGTCTCATAAGCAAAATAAGTGACCCAACAGAGCTTGGCACAAACACGGCCTTCAGTGCATCCCACACTGCTTTCGCTGCCTGTGCCTCGAGCACATGAAGGAGCTGTGAATCTCCAACACTCAGAACTATCAGGGCCAATGCTTTTTGATCTTTCACCCTTTCCTCAGCTGTCGGAGCTTGAGGGGGTGTATCAACACAGTCCCACAGTGACTCACATATCAGCAGATGTCGCATCCTGCACGACCAAACAGGATAGTTGGTGTCAGACAACTTTTCCACCAGCAAAGACATTCCTGCTTGAGCTTGAGCCATGACTGCATTGTTATCCTCCACCGGCTGCACACTCGCCTCCTGCTCTGCCTCCCCCTCCGTATCCTCGAGGTAAGAGAGAGCTGGACTGCTGCCGGCACCGGACTGTATCTTCTCTGTATCTGTGTCACTCTCACCGGTCTCACTGGCTGAACTTCACAGCTGCTGGCTCCCAACTCCTCCAAACTCCACCGGAGCCTCCAGAGCTCAGCACACATGGCTGTAATCCACCAGTCTTCACGCCTGCAATTCCGCCAACTGCCAGTCTGGGCCCATAACCCTGACGCAAAGCTTTCTAGCGGCTTACTGGCTAGCAGGTTAGATGCAGCAGAGACCACACCAAGTAAGGTGAACTATATACAGATTTATTTACAGAGATATATATACACAGTCCAATAGCCTTTACAACTCAGAGTGGCAAAGTGCTTTGCCAGATTCTGATACCTATGCAGGCACACAATACACAGTACACATAGTACATTTATATAACTTACATCTAATCAGCATTTACCTTTGCACACAGCACATCTGGCTGATGCAACCTTGCAATCTTGGATGATCATATGACTTAGCTGTCATTTAGATTAGAATGATCTGACAATGTCTGAATCTTGCCAGAGTTATTTTCACACTCTGACACTGTCATGGAAGGCAGCCAGGACAATGTCAGGTTGAAGAGACCTGCGAGTGGACTGAGAGGGTGTGAGGGTGAGATATACCCCCCTCGTTCCACAGAGCGGGATCCCGCATATTCCCTGAAGGTCCTTTAAGGCAGAAGTCAGGCAGGCTGGCATCCCACTGGGTGGCACCTATGACAGAACCTGACACAGCAGCCAGCTGCTCCTACAACCCCAATTCCCTACCAATGGGGATATGCCAGGGGTGGTCACTGGCCTGCTCATTCTTCCCAACTCCTAACCTGCCACTGCCAAGGCCACGTCTCTGCTTAGGCCTTCGTGCCCCACAGGAGGCGTAAAGCCACCCAAACCCTTGCTGCACCTCCTCCAAATAGTTGTTCCACCACCCCCTCAGTAGAGGCAGCAAATGCGGCACATTTGCAGGTGGGAGCCCTTACTATCCCCATCCAAGCTCCAACATACCACAGACGGGGTGTCTTGAACCAAAGCACTCAGGGCCCAAGCTTCATGCCACACCCATGGGGAAGCCATGGGACCAAAATAACCAACTTCCTGTGCACCAGCAGGGAACACGTGCACCCATGCACCCAGGCATGGGCCCAAAACAAACAACTCCAAGCCCTCACCACCCGGTGGGGAAGCAGGATTCTAGTGGTACCCAGGCCAAGCTGGGCCCCCCAAAACAGCTCAAAATTCATGCGCCAGATGGTGAAACCCTGGAACATACGAAAACTCAGGTCCTGTCACAGCGAGGAAGCCCTGGGCCCTGGACCTGCAAATAACACACCAACATTCCACAACATATCAAGCAATGCATCTCAGCCCTCAGTCATGACTGAATCTGTAGAAAAAACACCCGTTAACATTTGTAACTGGCAACAACTATAAAGACCTGCTCAACTTACTGTGGCGAGTGCCACCATGCCTGCCTGCTGTTAAGAAGAACCAGCACCTTCTGGCCCATGTCTCTTGCCCTGGCTAGGTCACTTGCATGCCGTGAATGTATGGGGACCTGCACACACTGGGCATGCATGGCAGAACTTGCAGGGCTAACTGGTAGGCAAAATCCCAGCATAGCTTACAGGCTGCTGCAACCTGATCCTCAGGGGGGCGAGAGCCCATTGGCATGGTGGACCATTGCACCTGATGTCCACTGTCAGAGAGATCTCCAGCGTTGGACCTAACCGTTTGACCTCCAGCCAAAGCTGCTGGTGGACTTGATCCCAAGGCAAGGAAAGGTTAAGAGCGGCACACATATGGAACTCTTTGTCGTATTGCAGCCAAGCTGCACCGATGAAGTCCAAATACCCCCTGTAAATGATGTCCATATACTGGAATAGGGGAGCCGCACGCCATGACAGAGCCCGGGCTATAACCCCGGCATATATTAGAAAGCCTAGCACCCAATTCTCCCAGGCCCTATCCACCTTGTGCCATTTTAACTGCTCCTTGTCATGCTCTTCAAGATCCTCCTTGTCTTTCTTTTCCAATTCTCTAAAAAGGAATGTGAAAATGTCTACATACTCCCCTTTGAGAATCTTTTCCCTTGTCCCGGGCGTCAAATGGTCCCCGAGGGGCATGGCAGTATCTCCAAAAGGCAACACCCTAAAATGTACCAACCCATAGGAATAATAATAATAACATTCGATTTATATACCGCCCTTCAGGACAACTTAATGCCCACTCAGAGCGGTTTACAAAGTGTTATTAGGAAGACCATGGGGACCCATAATATGATCCCCAAGGAGCTACAACACCCATTCTCCCTTGTGATTGAGGCAGCATGGACAACCAGCCGGCTGCCCCAGGCAGCTGTCCAATAAAGGATGGCTGCCCCCACTGTGGCTATATGCCACTGGCACCCACAACCTGTGATGTGCTAGCCTGGGTGTATGGTGTGCCAAGTGTGCCAGGGGGCATGAAGGCAGCGGCCTGACCCCAGGGCCCCCAGGGCCATGCACACCCCTGCTGGAGCAATGACTTACCCTCCACTTCCGGTGGCTGCATGGCTATCTCCACCTGCCCAGCATCCTTTGACCAGCTGATGTCATCCACAGTTACAGCCACATCCTTGTGGGGCAGAGCCCCTACCTCAGATCCAACAGATACCATTGGGTCAGGTGCTGCTAAGGGGCCTCCCAGGCCAGATGAACCCTCCAGGGTGGAAATACGAGACAATATGTCATTCATTAAGGCAGTGGTAGAGGCTGCCCTTACTGGCCTCTTGTGTTTTGCCTCGGGGTTAACACTGGAAACACCCCGGGCCCGCTCTAAAGCTGAAATTTTTGAAAGCAGTTCCTGCCGGCTGGGAACCTGGTCCTCATGGTCAGAAGATGACAAAGCCTCAGGGGCCACCAGGGGGCAGGTTGCTTACCCTTAGAGGATCCAGTGCCTTTTTAGGAGGCATTCTAGCCCCTACCGCCCGAATCCTGTTGCCTGGAGAACTGCATCTTTTAACCACTAAACCAAACTGGCTGGTGTGATCAAAACTGCCCCAGGGAACTTCAATGCAAGCTCTGTAATGACACCAGCCTGAATAGGGCACAAACAACTCAAGATGGCTGCCAATCCCAGCCCCAAAATGGCCACTGAGGAAAACAAAATGGCCACCAACTACCTCCACCCCAGTATACAACACAACCCCAGTCCCACAATGTACCCCCAACTGGTGGCCCAATATAACACAATGCTAAGGGATGAGGGGGAAACAGGTGCCAAGCTGGGGACACCCCAAAACGACCTTGCCTAGTGCCTAAATATGCTTGGGCAAATTGCCATGCAGGGGCAAGGCCAATTGAGGCCAGCAGAGCTGCAATGGCCTGGGGAGGGGGAATCACCACACAATGACGCTGGGAGGCAGCTGCGCACACCCCACTTAAGGCCCCAATAGGACACCTAGGACACTACAGCCCTACTAAAAGGGCAGGCGGGGCAAGCCGTGCTGCACAATGAAGAGGGAAGGAGGCAGAGAGGCCAGGCTAAGGACAATAGCCTGGGGAAACAGCCACAAAACGCAGCTGCAGGGGCCCAGCAGGAGGGCTCCAAAGCCACCAACCCACCCAAACAAGCAGCGGAACATGGAAAGGCTGAATGCTTCCAACCCACAGCCCCCGAGCGTGGGGGGGCGCTGACAAGGGAGTAGAAATGCTCCCTGGAGAGCCGGTACCACCCGCCTGCCCTGGGGAGCCGGTGGCAACCAAGCACGCCGGCTTAGAGCGCTGCAGATGCGCGCACCCAGCCCTTTCGTCGCCACAAGCCTGGGATCCACAGCAACGTCCAACAGGCTCCGTCCAGGCCCGCTCCTCTTCTACGCCTCAGCCTCTGCTCACAAATGTGGGGGCCAGGGGGAAGCTCCTTGTGCCAGCGAAGAAACACAGCACGTCTTTACTCCAGCTGAGCACGAGGCACACTGAGGTGCCAAGGGGCGAAGCAGTAGGCAAAACCCCACGTAACTTCGCCCCTAGCATGCGTCCCCTGTGTAAAGGGAGATTGTCGTCGCTGCCTCCTCCTCTTCCAGAGGGGCAAAACACAGCCCCCAGCCATAGCAGCTCTTGCCACTGGCCAGGAGTGCCATATTTTCTGTAAACAAATGCTTGGTATTTCAGTCTTCTCTCAGTAATCTTTGGGGATTAAATAAGATCACAGACACTTTGGTAAGGCTTTAAGGCTCCTTTAAGGTATGCAGTACATCTTTTCTCTGAAAGAGATGAACGTAAAATATAAAATTACACTGGGCTAGTTGGGTAATATTTTCCAGTTGGAAGTTATTGCCAAAATTAAGGTTTTACAGCGTGGGATAGCTGGTCAGCTGGAGGTTTTAGAGTCATTTTGTTGAGTCTCTAGATAAGCACAAGAAACAAACAGTTTACAATAATGAAGTGAAGACAAGCAAAAACAGTGGTATTAATCCAGCAGTTTTTGTTCTGGCAAAATTTCTTTTAACTCCATAATAATTTTATCATCATACAATTTAAATCTAAAGGAATTGCTTTGTACATTAATATATAATTAGATTTCTAAAATAATAGTACTGAAAGCAAATATATTTTTTCAGAGCACTTCCCATGTAGCATTCTCAATAAAGAAAAATTTGAAAGAATTTCAGCTGTATAGTCTAATTCCCTAGTCAGCACAGAAATGTTCCTTGCAGCATCCAGGGTTACAAGATAGATTTTTTTTAGAATATTTGCATGTGGGAATCGCAAGAGATATGAGAAGAGAGATCAAACCCAGGATGAATCAAACAACCAAGGAAAAACAGTCTCCTACAGGAAAAGTGTTTTTGCCATATATCAAAGGAATTACTGATCAGATGGGAAAGCTTATGGAAAAGCATAACCTTCAAGCAGTATTCAGACCCACCCGAAAAATACAACAGATGCTACGATCAGCAAAAGACAGTAGAGACCCCCTCACCTCTGCAGGAGTATACCGTATACCCTGCAGCTGTGGACAAGTTTACATCGGGACCACAAAGCGTAGCATCCAGACAAGAATAAAAGAACATGAAAGACACTGCAGACTTGGACAACCTGAAAAATCAGCAGTGGCTGAACATAGCCTAACTCAAACAGGGCACAGAATCTTATTCCAGGACACCAAAATACTGGACAACACTTCCAACTACTTTGTCAGACTACACAGGGAAGCCATCGAAATTCACAAGCATAAGCAAAACTTCAACAGGAAAGACGAAACCTTAAGAATGAACAGAGCATGGTTTCCAGTTCTGAAAAACACCAGGCTAACAAAACACTCCACACCCGACAATAGCCCTGCAGAGAAGATTAGCACATCAAGTACCAATCCATATGCAAAAGAACCTCCTCAGGATACAGTGAAGCCTCCCGCCATTAGCATTCCACACCCTGGGAAACTCTTACAGGATGACTCAGCTCAACCCCACCCCTCCTGAGTAGATAAAAATGACCTGCCAACATCTTTTTCCACACTGTGACACTGAGAGATCTCTGTCTTTTGGTGCTACACCTCTGAAGATGCCAGCCACAGCTGCTGGCGAAATGTCAGGAACTACAATGCCAAGACCACGGCAATACAGCCCGGAAAACCCACAACAACCATAGAGAGATACAGTGTTTAAGAGAAGGAGCTGACAAATTGATGGAGGAAATAGAGGCCTCAAGGGTATGTACATTAGCTTCATTTACAAAGACAACCGTGACACAAAGAAAATTAAAACCTCCCTGAAGAGTGGTCATCTTATAGATCACAAAATCCATAAATTTTGGATTGGTGACATCTTTTTTTTTTTAAAGTAGCACTGGACTGATGCTTAAAGAATATACCTCTCTTAAAAATTTGTGATGATAAACATATTGTAGGATTAGAAAAAAGTAATGTGGTTTGGTTCACATCAGGTCTCTTCTTTATAGAGAAGAAAAAAACATAAATTTGGACTAGTCAGTCTCTGATTGTGATCTATTACATATAAAGCAGCACCATCTGGCATCATCTGAATTAGCTTCTGTATTCCTATAAATTGTACTATTTGAATCCAGATAGTCCATTACATCTAGACTTGCTTCCATTACAAGTGTGTGGTTTATGAATTAAGGCCATCAGTTAAGATAACTCGTGGATCAAGTATCGACTCAAGGGAGAGCAATGACTCCTTTTTGGCTTCCGCTCACTTTTATCCTGACCTTTCAAAAGGAAACTACACTTCTATAGAGAAATGTTAATTTAGTTTTTAAAGCCAAGTATAAATTTATGGATGTGAACTTGCAGGCCATTTCCAGCTTGGCAGATAAGAAATAGACCAAATGGTGTAATCTACT
This sequence comes from Eublepharis macularius, assembly GCF_028583425.1. Taxonomy (NCBI): domain Eukaryota; kingdom Metazoa; phylum Chordata; class Lepidosauria; order Squamata; family Eublepharidae; genus Eublepharis; species Eublepharis macularius. The sequence goes on from NC_072797.1 coordinate 76,084,381, forward strand.
AAAAAAAAGTGTAAATCCAGCAGAGAATTTGGAAGGCCAATAATAGGCTACATTGTTAGCTGGTTCTTTCTAGTTTATTTTCTTGAATGATTAATTACTAGTAAAAATCTTGACTGAATTCAAAAGGCTTTGCCCTAGAGTCTGCTTTTCTGCTTGATATTTCTGTAAAGGGTAACAGCGTGAGCATTCTTGATATATATAATTGAACGGAAAACAGAGTTGTGGATTCATACGGACACTTCCTGATTATCCTTCCCATGACTCTGTAGAGACTTATCTCTGTTCTCTCACCATGATGTGACAATGTTACATGTTGTTACGATCTTTACTTTCCTTGGGGTAGATGTTTCTTTTAATCTTTCCCCTTACACCCTCTGGGTAGTTGGCTGCCACCAGGAATATATTATTCCAAGATATTTAAATTTTCCCTTTTGGTAACGTTCCTAAACGTCAGGCTCCTTCGTGGTTCTATGTGGCCCTGAGGATAGGAATGGGATATAACAATGACAGCTACTCTGGGATATAACAAAACAAAATAAATGTTTATTTTTCAAGAACCATATTGGTTTCATAAACGTAGTTCTTGGTTCTTAAAGTTACTTCCTATAAACTCATTCACACAGATCTCTTCTAAGGCTTCACACACAGTTAGCCTTTTTCTCTAACTCAATATTTGTCTCACAGAAATGCTTAAAACTCCTCAGGCAGCACACAGCTAGCCTGCTTTCCTCTGACTCCTATTCACAGAAATATTAAACCTGCTCAGGCAGCACACAGCTGGCCTCTCTTTCCCTGACTGAGTGTCCTTTCACAAACATGCTCAGTTCAGGTTCCACACAGGTTATATTTCTCTCATGAATATTTCAATATACTCAGGCAGCACACAGCTAGCCTGCTTTCTTCTGACTGAAACCTTTCTCTCTCTCTCCCAGTCTAAACTGCATTCACTCCGCCCACAATCTCAGTCAACCAATCATATCGCTCACTCATTCCTCTCTTTCACCCCCACTCTTCACCTAGCTCAAACCAAGCATTTAAAGACACATGCACCCATTTCTTGAAGTCATTACACATGTGTTCACAGTTTTCTGTGAATCACTAAAAAGTCTGTGGATGTATTGCCATTTGCATTATAAGAAAGACCAACACTGAACTATATCAGTCATTTTTTAAAAATTTCATCTTTATCATGAACGCCATAATTGGGAGATTTTTGTAAAGTAGTGGATAAGAGACTGAGTTACAAGTCAGAAAGGTCATGGTATGAATCTCATGCCTGCCATGAGTGCACTAGGTAGATCTTGGTAAGCCATCTTTCTCCATTCCCCCCTTCCTACCTGCAAATGGAGATAAAAATATTTATCTGCTTTACAAGGGACTACAACTAGATTATGTCTGTGAAACACTGTACATTTGAGAGTGCTATACAGTTTATTACTACTACAGATGTTGCATGTGGCAAAAAGAATGGTCCATCATTAATGCCTCAAGCATGTTATTTGTTTCTTAACAATTCTGCTAATGGCAATCATAACAGGATCTACTTACACCACATATTTTAGGCCTACAATCAGCAAGCAAGTCATGGAATCCTTGAGATTAGAGATGGGCACGGACCGGCATTTGCCTACGGACCGCCGGTTCAGGGTTCGTGGGCTTCCACGGACCACGGTCCATGAACTTTTAATGGACCAGGCCCGGTTCGAGAACCGGTTCGAGTCAGAAAAGGCCTTGGTTTTCCCACAGATTTTCACTTCAGGCAACTTTCCCCACCAAAGGTTCTCATGTAATGCTCCTCAATTATCACTTTTCCAAAGAGACAAACAACAACTTCCCCTCCCCTATTCTGACTGACCCTTACCCACCCTTGGGGGAAGGAGAGAGACTTGTGCTCCTGTCCAGGAGAGGTGGCTGCCCACAAAGCCCACCTACATGGGGCTGCATCAACAAGAGATGCCCTCCCCGGGGGCAGGGAGACCAACTCTCCATGATGGGAAATGAATGGATGTACTTGAGTGAAAGCCAACTCCGCAACAGGATCATGTAGCAATTCAAAGGCCCCTTGCTGGAATGGAAGGCACGGCAGGGATGGAAAGGATGTCTTGCACACCTTGAGGGAAGGAAAATTATGCTACCCTGTTCAGAGGGAGCCTCTTTGGGCAGTGGACGAGTTCCACCTTAGTGACGTGGTGTGTCAGCTTGCTGAACGTGATGCAGTCCATCAAGGAAGCTCATCATGTGCCTTAGACTGTTTTGTCAGCATACAAATCATATCAAGAAAAAGAGGAGGTACTTAGAAGGTGCCAGGGACAGGGCTTGTCATTGGGAGGAGGATAATATATGTTTGTAAAGCTCAGTCATCATGTGCCTTACACTGTTTCGTCAATATACAAATACAAATCCACTATTTAGGGAGTTAAAAAGGCTTAGAAAGAAGTGAAGCAGACAGAGCCCCCCAAAACCTGCTGCTAGTGGTTCTAGGGTGAGTGTTTCACAGAGGCCAGTAGCAGTTTTCCCCCTGCACCTCAAAAGCCAGGCTGGAAATATCCCCCCAAGTCACCCACTATTTAGGGAGTGAAAAAGGCTTAGAAAGAAGTGAAGCAGACAGAGCCCCCCAAAACCTGCTGCCAGTGGTTCTAGGGTGGGTGTTTCACAGAGGCCAGCAGCAGTTTTCCCCCTGCACCTCAAAAGCCAGGCTGGAAATATCCCCCCAAGTCACCCACTATTTAGGGAGTGAAAGGCTTTGAAAGGAGTGAAGCAGAGAGCCCCCCAAAGCGAGCAGCCGGTCACCAGAGAGTAGGTGTTTCACAGAGGCCAGTAGCAGTTTTCCCCCTGCACCTCAAAAGCCAGGCTGGTAATGTCCCCCCAAGTCCCCCACTAAAAAGGCTTTGAAAGGAGTGAAGCAGAGAGAGCCCCCCAAAACGTGCTGCCGGTCATCAGAGAGTGGGTGTTTCACAGAGCCTAATAGCAGTCTTCCTCCCCTTGCATCTCATCAGCAGCCAAAAAAAAACGTGGGGGAATGAAGGCAAGAACTCAAGCAGACAACACCCAAAGCTGCCTTGCACCCACTGTGAGTCTGTGAGTGGGGTGGCATCACAGCACAATAGAACCCACCAGCAACCCAGGAAAAAGGAAGAGATTGGGGGGGGGGATTAAGTCCGAGAAGAACCCAAGGACTCAAAACGCAGAAAGAAATCAGAGTAACCCAATAGTGCAGTAAAAGGTTTTTTTAAAAAGTGCTCTAGAATAGAAACGAGGAGAAAAAAATTAAACAGGAATGGTGAAAAGAGAAAGCTCTCTTGCACCAGAAGCCCCAAAGCCCCAAGGCACAAGCCGCGCTCTCACAAAAAAAAAAAACCTTCCCCACAGCAAGCAGTTGCTAAGCTAACTTGTGTCCCTGCGCCAGCAAAATGGAGCAGAGTTTCGCGTGCTGTGTCTTTTAAGCAGAATGGCTGGTGATCTCTGGCTGACAGAGCTGCCAATCAAGGTTTCCTGGGCTAAGACTGGTGTGGTCCAAACGGGGAAGGTGGCTCCACACCGCTGCCGAGGAAATTGTTTGAGCGGGAATCCTGGCATGACGGGCCAACGGACACACGGACAGAAAGCCCCAATGTTCGGCAGTTTTGTAAGAAAAACACGCGCCCACGGGCCACATGTTCGCGAAGGACGAACTGGGTAAGTTCGTGACGAAATTAGGTCCATTATGCGGACTGTGCCCATCTCTACTTGAGATGAATCTGCCAAACAGACAGATTATTACAGACCATAATATTCACAGATGTAACATAAATTGTTACAATTAAGGTAAACCTTTCATGTGGGTTAATAATAAAATCTTGGAAAATCATTTTTTAAAAAACAAATTAAAAAGAAAAGATGTTTTGATTTGATTGCAGTGGTTACTCTGGCTGCTAGCATAAAGCAACATCATTGTTGAATGCATTAAATGAAGCTAAACTAGCACTAAGCAAAACATCTTTTCTTAAAATGGAAGGCAAATGCTTCAAGTAGGGTTGCCAGGTCCCCTTACATTCTTGGCAGGAGGTGGGACCTGGCACTTACCTTTTTTCAGTGTTCCAAGATGATGCAATAACATCACTTCCAGGAAGTGACATCATCACGCATGAGCCGGGAGCTCTTCTGCACTTTGCAGTGGGCTGATTTGGGACCCAAACTGCCAATTCAGCCGCTTTTGGGTCCCAAGTCAGTCTGCTGCAAAGTGCAGAAGTACTCCTGAGCGGCACAACATCTCTCCCAGGAATGATATCATCATGCTGCCCCAAGAGTGAGCCCAGGAGGCCCATTCCCCTAACTTTTCCCTCTAGGTGAATGATGGTGGGGGATGGAGGGTGGGAGCAAGGGAATTCCTGCCCCCAGCCAGGGGACCTGGGATTCCCTAGCTTCAAGCTATATAGCTACTCTTATAGAATGTATTAGTAAAGTACTTTTAGTTATAGTCTTTGAATCTCTCTTCATTAATCTGTGTTATTTTCCACAGACAATTTAACAACTGGACCTTGTATGAAAAATTACAAATTGGAACAAAAAATCTCTGTGAAAAAGAAAAAAATTAGAAGTATGGGATTCTAACACTTAGATGTCTTGCAAAGCTTCAGAATATAAAATACTTTTAACAACACTTTGTATTTTAACTTCAGTTCATTTATTTGTGTCAGCCATGTTACCATGTTTTTTTAAAAGTAGAGTTGCTTAGAGAACGATACATAAAAATAATTGAAATACCAAAATATTTGAAATAATAGTAATTGAAATTCCAAAATAATTACATCATGTTGGTCTGCAGCACAGGAAATAGAAAGGTTTTTCATAAACTATTTCCTCGATCCTGCAATTTTCTAGGCCTCTGTAAAATTTATAAATAAATAATTCAATATATGAATAAATTCTTGGGTCAGTAGAAGGGGCAGTAAAGAGTATAATGCATCCAATCCTTGATTACATGCTTATTCTTTTTATTATTAGTCTTGTATTTCTTAATATGCCACAGGAAACAATTGGAAGCATAATTTAAGGAGAGACCATTTTGGCCCTCGTCATTGCAATGCATGCTTTGGAGCAAACAGAACAATCTCATTTTTGCCAAATTTCTGTCTCAGCTGTATATAATAACCACACAACACTCTTTTCACAAAGATACAACTGCATTTAACAAAACAACCTTTAATAATATAACAGAATATTAAGAAATAAGCTGAAACGTTGTTCCTAAAGGATAGTGCTAGAGATGGATATGAAGTGTACAAAAGAAATCACAAACATTTTTGTTTTAAAAAGTCTTCAACTTTACACAGTTGGCATGAGGACATCTTTACTTCCTTGTCACTCGGAAAGAGGCCACCATGTGATTCCACCTGTTAGCCCTGGCAGATTGAGTAACAATCTGCCATATTAGGCAAACAGAAGTCTGGTCATCGGCAGTCTGAATTGCTTAGACCAAACTCCATTGTCTCCTTATATCATCTAATTATTGATAAGCTAGTAGGTCCTTTTCACTATTTGAATTAGTGGCATAAACTACAGTAGACCATGGGCCATCAGCTCCCTCCTCTAGAGCTACTGTCTGGAGGAGAGGGTACTTGACTGGTTGCCTCAGAACCTAATTCAAGATTCCTGGAAAGTTGCTAAATCATGTCTTGAAAGCAGTGCTCTACTCCCCATTAGGGTTGCCAAGTACCCTTACCCTCCTGATGGGGGTGGGGGGGACTCGGTACACACTTTGGCATGCTTCACACTTTTAGAATCAGCCACTTGGGGCTTAAATCAGCCCCTGCGTAGTGTGGGAGAACTCCTGTATGAAGTGCAATGAGGTCACTTCAGGAAGTGACATGATTGTGCCCCACCAGGAGCGTGCCCACTGTGCTCCTGTCCGGGGTTGCCTGCTAATGATTGCAGAGTGGCTTGCAATCAATCAGCAGGCAATGGGGCAAACCACCAGGAGTTTGCTTGCCACTGGCAGTCACCTCGGAGGTCTACTCCCCATGCATGCCGTACAGCATGCAAAACCTGCTAAGTTCTGTAAACCTGACACTGACAATATCTCCAGATCATTTCATACCTCTTGGGACAGAGGAGAGTAGATGGTAATTGACCTGAGACATAATGTCCCCCCTCCCAACAACCCTTGATTGCCTTTGCAACCCGGATTTTTCTATCTATTCCTTGCTTGCTACTAGCAGGGGAGAAACATAATGACATAATACATTAATTGGCTGGTTAAACATGTTGTTGCAATTTCAAAGCAGGGAGATGGGAATGCAAAACAAAACAGTTCCACCAGTGATCTGTGGCTACCCTAAAATACTGCACTAAGAATCTCCATAGGGCTCTGACATTGTACTAACATTATTTGCATGGACTCTAGGTTGCTCATCTGTACAATGGAGTAGTGATTGGGAGGGCAGGCCCCTCTAGGATGCCCTTGAGTTTCTTCAGAGGATTTCCACAAACAAGGCAAAATGTCCATTTGAGAGTTCTATTTAGCTTGACTAAAATGAAATTCAGTATGGTAGATGGCTTTATGCTGACAAGAGAAGTCAAGTTAGTTACACTACATTTGTTTACAGTTAATATGAACTTGTTAGGTAATGCATCAGTTTCAAATAAAGTTGTGGTCCTTGCAGCATTTTGTGCCTATGTCCATGTTGCATGTTTTCATGCTCTATTGTTCATGAACATTCTGTTTTGCAAATTGTTTGTGGATTCAGACAGAGTTACCGGTGTTCTGGAAGTTCAAGGTTAAAGAAATGTTTATGAAAAACTAGTCATGGTTAAATAATTAACCACATGGGGGCTGCAGAAAAAAAAGGAGAGAATTTAACACTTGTTCATTTCTGGGGCTGTGCATTCTTATGAAGTGCAGAGTGGTTTATACAGACGTCACAGATTCATACCACCGTATAAGAAGCTAAGCATGTTTAAAAGGTCAACATTTTACACATCTCCTCTCAGAACCAAACCAAATGTGATGACAGGAATTCCATGAATAGACCTTCCAGAATGTGTTTTTTTCCCTTAACAGGTGTGCTAAAGCTTGATTCAGATCAGAACCACGGTGCAAGGAAAGGTAGCGTTTCTCTTTTCAATGTTGTCCTGACCTTAAATGACCACGTGAAGCTGCTATTTGCTCCACTGAGCAAATGTTTCGGTGAGAAAGGCAGACTATAAATCACATAAATAAAAAGAGATATAGATATAGATATAGATATAGATATAGATATAGATATAGATATAGATATAGATATAGATATAGATATAGATAAGGGAACTCATATTGGTCCTTGTGTGTTTTCACAATGGGGCAAACTGTAGCTCTGTAGGGATGTTTCAAGTTGGGAAGCGATGACGGGGGAAATGATGTGGGGGGATAAACTTAGCCCAAATACTCCAGTCCAAATCCAAACTATGCCCATTCACACCTATTATTTATTTATTTTATTGATTTTGGGAGCGCCATCATGGAACTTGCAGCATCACTTATGCTTTTGCCCGGAGTGATAATGACTTTATCTTCATTCTCTTTTTTGTTAATATAATCTATTTCTCTTGAATTACATAGTATCAATTTATTGTGGCAGAACACAGTCTAGATTGTCAAGATTTATTTTCCCTTACACAAGCAGTTGTTACATACAGGGTATGTTCTTTATATATATATATATGTGTGTGTGTGTGTGTGTGTGTGTGTGTGTGTGTGTGTTCTGAACACTGAGTTTTAAAATGATTAAAGGGGTGGCAATGAACTATGCACATTGAAGTCAATTGGTTTAGAACATTGTAACTCCATTTAGGTTTATACTGTAAGAGATGGGAAAAGGTAACCTTTGAACTAATGTTTCATATGCAAAAATGATTAACACAAAAATTTTACATTGGTTCCACATCATTTTACCCTATATTTTCTTTTAAGAATGCTTTGAAAATACTTAGAAATGTATCACCTATTTAGTAATTCTCTCATGTGTATATATCATTTTTTTCAGGATTAAAAAAATACCAAAAAAATAGTAAAACTGAAAACTACGAAAAAAATTACCAGAACTTCACAATTATATCTTTGCAAATGTGCTTAAATCTTGCACAGCTACCTTCTGTTATAACTTCTGAAAGTTTTATACAAGATAATCCAGTCATTTCAATAGCAACAAAGTCAGCAATAAAGCCACTACAGAGAAAAAACAAGCCGTGCTTCATTAAATCAGAGAATCTTTTCATGGAACATCCTATTCTTCATGGAAACAGCTCTAATGAAAAAAATGTTGCGTAAACATCATAAAACTCTGCCAAATGTTGGGAAAGCCCCTGCTAATATGTCCACCTCATGTTTAAAACAGGCCACAACATCCATTGTGTCAGATCCTCTCATACTTTCACAAGAAAGAGCAGGTTTACATTCTACTATTAAAATAAGCCCTGCAAAAAAGAGGCCAGAGACGGTTCTAATATCAAAACGGTCAAGCACTGGAGCTATGTCTCAGGACCAATGGGATCGGCCAGTTATTCCACCAAGAAGACCTGGCTTCAGGGTGTGCTATATCTGTGGCAAGGAGTTTGGGTCACAGTCTCTTCCTATCCATGAGCCAAAATGCTTGGAGAAGTGGCACATTGAAAATGACAAGTTACCAAAGCATCTCAGACGACAAGAGCCCATTAAACCTCAGGCTCTTTCAGGAGGTTCTTACAATATCAAGGCTGGAAACAGATTACCTTTTCAAGGTAATCAAGATCAACTCCTGCCCTGTGAAAACTGTGGTTGCACTTTTCTTCCAGATCCTCTACTTGTTCACCAACAGAGCTGTAAAGCAAAGTCCAGCCCAGGGACTTCAAGCTTCAGTCCCACTAAATCTTCTAGATCTTCAGGCTCTGGGGCTACATCAGTGTTTCCAGACAAGGTAAATGAGAATGTTGAAGTGGCACAATTGTTTCCATGAGCAAACTCTAGGATACCATTCTGCTCCCATTGAAATTAATGGTAAAATGTTCACTGATGATTTCAATCAATCTAGCTTCTCATTCCGGAGATTACAAAATGTGTGATTTCCAGGCTAATCCTCATGTTCTTGTGAATAAATTTAATTAGAGATGTATAGGCAAATTATGCACTATCTAGCTTGTATAAAGCAAATATTTGACATTTATTTTGCAGTGGTTGTAGCAACTGAACTAACATGAACTACAATATTATTTTGAAACATATTAGAGATTTTGAACTTTAAATAGCTATGTTAACTATGTGTCAGTTTAAGGCCAGCAATACAAAATTCAAGCTAAATGTAAGTAAACCAATGGCACAGATTTTCCTCTCTCATGGAAGAAGCTAAATTAATGGGAAATACTAGGGCTTCCCAAATATGTGATTTCTGCTTGTGATGGGACTCACACAAATCCTTTCCGTGTGACTGTGATGACTGTGTACCCTACCTTAGTTTAATAGATAGGTAGTGGAGCTGAACAGATGCTCATGGTTCTTTTTCTCCTGCAGGATCTGCAAAGAATCCCTCACCTCAACTTTCCCTCTAATTGGCATTCAAGGAAACTCTGTTGAGCAAAATCTCTCTTGAGTACCCTGTAGGGGGGAAAGAGCTGTGAGCATCTGCTCAACTCAATGAGCTCATCTACCTAAATCAAGAATTGTTTTATAGGTTGAATTTAGGCTCTGTTCACATATACAAAATTGAAAAGCATTAGATACTTTCGTAGAGTCTATCCGGCAAGATGAACCTTATATTTGCAAGATTTATGTACAGGATTCTGTTCCTTGCATCCTGAACAGTGAATTCAGGGGACTGTGTCTCAGATATTCTGTTATGCTTGTATTTCTTGGTTCCATAGGGAAACAATGCGGAGAGGGCTGGACAGTGGTAATTTTTTACCAAACAAACAGTTTGTGACTAGGTCATGAAATCTACTTTTGACAAAAGTATGAGTTCCCTTTACAAGGCCGGTTTATGACCTGATGAGGCCCTAAACTGCCAGTTTAAGAGAGCCTATACAATATATATATATTATTTATGTCATTTATGGTCCTCCTTTCTCACTGAGACTCAAGTTGGATTACACAGTGTGAGAGCAGTACAGTCAGTAGTACAGTCTTGTACAGTAGTACAGTCAAGGACAATTTCATAAACAATGCCGTAGGGTAAATAAACACAAGTTTACAAAGACATAACTTTAGCAACATTCCAACATAGAGTGGAAGAAATGCTGAAACAGAACATAAGCAATTTTAGTCTGACATAGAAGAACATATTTAAAGCAACAGATAGTACGTAAGGCAACATAGTGGTGAAGTCTATGGTCTCTAAATCATTAGTGGAGCATCTGAGACCCTTCCCTACAATACAAAAGACTTTTTGAATAATTTGGTTTTGCATCATTTGCGGAAAGCCAGGAGAGTGGGGGCTCTCCTGACCTCCTCATGCAGGATGTTCCACAGGGTACGGGCCACCATAGAGAAAGCCCATGTACGGACTGCTGTTGATTTTGTCCATGTGCAGGGTGGCACCTGCAGGAGATCCTGTTCAAATAAGCAAAGCTGCCGTGAAGCAATATAGGGAGGGAGGCGGTCCTGTAGGTATGCCAAAATAAGGCCATGAAGAACTTTGTATGTGATAACCAATACCTTGAACTGAGCACGGTAACTGATAGGTAGCCAGTGGTGTGACTGCAGAATGAGATGATGTTCATGCTCCTACTCGCTCCTGATAACAGTTGTGCCACAGTATTTTGCACCAATTGGAGTCTTCTAGTTAACTTAGATGGGAGATCTATGTATAGTTCATTACAGAAGTCAAGTCTTGATGTTACCATAGCATGGATCCAGGTGACCAGGTCAGCCACGTTGAGGTAAGAAGCCAGGTAGTAGCACTGGATCCAATATAGTAACATTGCATCCAGTATAACCCCTAGGGTCTAAACAGAGTCTGCAAGGGTCAAATGAACTCCATCAAAATAATACTTTATTATTATCCTCACAGAAAGGACACTGAAAATATCAGTATGAAAGATTCATAACTGCATGTGAACAAATACACATAGAAAATGTATAATCTAATCTCTTATATTGTGAGCCCCTAAACTAGTTAATCCCTAAATCCATCTCTATGTTCTCCCAACAGAATATTATGTGGAAAAAGATGTATAAGAGAAATATGGAAGCCCCATGTAAATAGAAATATGTGTTTTTGAATAATGTCCTGTAATTTTAGATCTTACAAAGACTGATAGGAAGAGTTTATCATTTGCAAATAAAGCCATTTTTTCTGTTTTTATTTTTTGCCAACAAAAATGCATATTTGGTAGCTCTTCTTTGTGGCCCTTTTCAGTGCAAAGACTTAGGGTCCACTTGTGGAGGAATCCTCAAAGTATTCAATAAAGACCTTTTCATTGTATTGTCGAAGGCTTTCACGGCCGGAGAACGATGGTTGTTGTGGGTTTTCCGGGCTGTATTGCTGTGGTCTTGGCATTGTAGTTCCTGACGTTTCGCCAGCAGCTGTGGCTGGCATCTTCAGAGGTGTAGCACCAAAAGACAGAGATCTCTCAGTGTCACAGTGTGGAAAAGATGTAGGTCATTTGTATCTACTCAGGAGGGGTGGGGTTGAGCTGAGTCATCCTGTAAGAGTTTCCCAGGGTGTGGAATGCTAATGGAGGGAGGCTTCACTGTATCCTGAGGAGGTTCTTTTGCTTATGGATTGGTACTTGATGTGCTAATCTTCTCTGCAGGGCTATTGTCGGGGATAGAATGTTTTGTTAGCCTGGTGTTTTTCAGAACTGGAAACCATGCGCTGTTCATTCCACACCCTGGGAAACTCTTACAGGATGACTCAGCTCAACCCCACCCCTCCTGAATAGATACAAATGACCTACATCTTTTCCACACTGTTCCACTGAGAGATCTCTGTCTTTTGGTGCTACACCTCTGAAGATGCCAGCCACAGCTGCTGGCGAAATGTCAGGAACTACAATGCCAAGACCACGGCAATACAGCCCGGAAAACCCACAACAACCACCTCTTTCATTCCTTGCATTCTCTTGGTGCTACTGCCGTATGTATACTTTGTTGGCAGAGTTCAGGAAATAATCCAGTCCTCAGTTTGGAATTTGATTTCAATGAATTTATTGCAACAATTTTTGCAAAAGACAATAACTGACTGCCGGCCATTAATGCAACTTCAGAGCACAAGCCCTAACACATACTGATAGACAGCAGAGAAAGAAAAACAAGAGGTACCTTGAACTGCAAGAGAAAACATTTAGTGAACCCTAAACACTAGAGAATGCTCCACAGCACCCCTAAGGTACAAGTGGACTAAACTATTTTTCAGCAGTATTTACAGTAACTAGATTCTTAGTAGATTGTCACCTCTCCAACACCCTTCTGGATTATAGTAATCAGAATTTATCTGCCATAGGCATTTCCTTCTAAGCTTTTCTCTATTGCTTTTCTCTGAATCTCTTTAGTTGGTTAACAAACTTCTTTAAAGGCAAGCATGCAAAATACAAAATTTTAGTTGGTTCATTTTGTAGTTATATCTGCCAACCATTTGTCTATCTAGGACATTTTAATTCCTTTCTTCCTATAAGCAGCTCAGGGCAACATAAATGGCTCTTGTTTCTCCATTTTATCCTCACAACAACCCTATGAGGCAGATTAGGTTGACAGTGACTTGGCCCTAGAGTGGAGATTTAACCTCTGGTCTCCCAGATCTTAGTCTGACATTGTAAGCACTAAACAACACTAGCAGAGTGCCTCACTCTGCAGATCTAGGGTTGCCACAGGTCCCTCTCCCCTCCTGTCAGGAGGGTAGACTTCCCTGTACTTACCTCGTGTCGGGCATGAGGTTTCCCCAGGGCAGACACAGTGATGTCACTTCCAGAAGTGATGTCACCACACTGGCTGTGCAAATGCTCCCACACTCCGCATGGGGCCTATTTGGCCTCTTTGGGGACCAAATTGCCCCCAAACAAAGCATGGGAATGCTCCTGCAGCCAGCGCAATGTCGTCACTTCCAAAAGTGAAGTTGCTGCGCCCCCAGGGAGCACATACATGGTAAATGTTCCCTGGGTACTTGCCGGTGGCGGGCAACCTCTGTGGGGCTTGCTACCTCCTGCTGATTGCTGGGTGATCACTAAGTGATCACCAGGCAAGGAGGAGAATCCCCGGGAGTTTGCCTGCCATTGGCGGGCACCTAGAACCTTATGCAGATCAGATAGCTTTCTTTGCTCTTCTACACATAGTAAAAAAAAGTCTGTGATGGCATGGAGAAAATTACCAAATACGAATTGCACATGAATCAGAGGTCAACCCAGGAGATGGGAGGCAGGGTGACTGCTACTTACCTCCTGCATCCACCCATCATGCCAGAAAATGACGCCATTTCTGGTGTGATATAGAAACAACAGGTTGCACTGGAGGCTGATTCTCCACGTTTTTTAAAAAAGAGGATTGCCCCTTGGCATGATCCATCACTTCCACATCGTGCTTGAAATGATACCATTTTCTAGTGTGATTGGTCAGTATGCACACACTTTGCACCCATGCCTCTGGCCTTTCCAGGTGCCTTTCCCCCCTCCTGGCTAGGTGAGCATTGGTGGGGAAAAGAGGCTAACGGAGGCTGGGGACTAATATAAATTGGTTAAAGATGGCATTGCTCTGACATGTGTCCAGAAACCATCTTTCTGGAACATGTTTCAAAATTGGGTTGAGTCGGGATGGGGTTTGTTGTGACCTGAAGAAGTGTCAGGCTAATCAGAAGATTGTTTCCATGTGCAACAGTGCAATAAAAAGCAGCTGATACTGATCTTAACACATATAAAATGGTTGTGTGAACTGACCCTGATATACTACTAGTCCAAAGGTGGTGTGGTATATTACCAATTTAAACCTGCCTTAATCCTATTCAACTTTCATGGCTAGATTATAGTGACTATCAGCCTCTACCAAAATTAAAATTCCTAGAATCCTTTGAAGGCAACTCTTAGGATAAATCTATTTCAAGTAGGTTTATACATTCTGTTGGTGGGATAAATAGCAGGAGAAAGGGCAAAATACCTGTAAACAAACTGGGAAGTGCTGCTGTCCAGATCAGTGTTTCCTAAAGATGCTGCTCAACATCTCCCATCCATAAAGATATGGAGGGTGATGACTGGGGACTCATAGAAGCAGGAACAGTATGATAGAAACTGCAGCTAGTTTTCTACTAAAATTGGGGCTAAACATATAGAGGACAGATGGCAATAATATAGAGAGGGAAAGAAATCTGAACCCTATTTCCCAAGTAAATCTTGACCAGATTACCAGAAAACAGTACTTAAACTAGTGGTGGACTTCTACTCTCTGAAGATCAGAGCAGTGATGATAGACCATAATGTTATAACAGCCCATAAATGTTTAATATGTTTTACACGAAGACCTTTGGTCTCAAGAATCCTCAGTAAAGGTAGCTGTTTTCCCTATATGACTATGAAGCTGTATGGTCTTGGGCCATTCTCTGTGTCTTAATCTAACCTACCTCACCAGGGCTGTATTATTCATAAGGCTGACTAGGCTGAAGTCTAGGGGCCTTGCAAGGACTAGGGGCCTATCAATTTTTTTTGCTGAGGCACACCCCCACATAAATTACAATTAATTGATTCTATTATATAACCTCTATTAATAAGATAATTAACTGCTTCCTTATTGAAGTGAAATAAATTGTCTCTTATATTAAAACAATTGTCCATAAACAATATATTTTTAATAAATAATAAAAAAATTATTCACTTCAAAATATTACAGTATTGAACAATCATACCCCCAAAATGTGCTTTCCTGAATTCTACTTGTGCAATAAAAATATTTTAAAAATTGTGAATAGAATTCTTCAGGAGACTCTCAAAATGGATATAGGGCTATGTACTGTGGTCTAGTACCTGCTGTACTAGCATCAGCTGTAGTGGGGTGAAAGACTGAAGTGCCAGAAAGGGCCTGAAATACCTGAAAGCCTATGGGCCTGGCCATGGGTTAATACAGCCCAGTATCTCACAGAGTTGTTGTGAGGATAAAATGAAAGAGGATGGCAGGATAAACATGTACATTTAAATATATACAGATTTGTTTAGAAAGTTCCTCTTTGCTATACAGAGCTCCAACATATGACAAATGTCCTACTTTACTGTAGGTTGTTTCTTTGAATGCTACATACAGTTTTCTTCTTGCAACCGCACTTAAAATTTTCTGGGCTATAGAACAAATCAGCTACTCTTGAGTTTGTTAGACTAAAGTTGTTGTATTATTATCCATTTGGTAATGGAATATACGGGATCATTTGGATTAACCAAGTTTGTTTGTATCTAAAGTAAACAGTCTAAACCCTCTGGCAATGCAAGTCAGTTTTGATATCCCTCTTCTTGGATCCTGCTCTGACCTGCATGTTATAAACAATATGTAGAGTAGTATTCTCAAAATCAAATGGCATCGTGTGAACGAAGAGGGCTGTACTTCTAGAGGAAATCCTGATTCAGCTTTTTATATAGTTACTGCTATCACATGCTTTAAATATCCATTTTAATACTCTTCTTTTCAACATGTGATGAAAAGTCAGTTCTGAAATTGTCAGTTATATACTGACCATCCAGTGCTGCCATCTGCTGTTTTTTGTATATTTGCTTACAAAATAAAATACATGTTATCTTCTTGTCTTTATCACTCTACATACAGGCACAGAAAAAGGTCCATAACTTGCTGTACTGTATCATTAGAAGTTGATTCAGTGATTATGGCAATTTGAAAATTATTAGAATGGATTTGTTATTAGAAGAGATAGAGTCTTTACCATATGAAGTGAAGTATTAGCTAATTGTTAGCCCAAATGCAAGTGGACTTAGAGTTAATAGATATTGTTAGAATTACTAAAGTAGATATTTTATCCGACTGTTAGTTAGTTTAAATTTAAATATATGTGGAGCTAATATAAAGTAATAGATAATAGATTTTAAGTTTATAACAATATTTTTGAAGTTAATAGATAGGGCTTAGTTGAATAAAAGAGTAAGTAAACATGAGATAAGGAGTTACAGAAAAAGGGGACAGATTGGGAATAGATTAGGCTATAGGGCTGGAAAGCTGTTGGAAGTCTTGGAAAAGGGGGGGAAAGGGTGGGGGAAAGGATAATGAGATGCTATTTGAAAGTTGTATATTAATATTCTCACCTAATAATTTTTTTTTAAAAAAAAGAAGAAGTTGATCCAGTGGATTCCATGTCCTTCCTTACCATTAAAAGAGAATAATTCTTTGATGCATATGTGCATCCTACCCTGAAATTTATATTTAAATTCCACTATAAAATTCTAGCACTGTATTTCACCTGTACCTCAGAATCATAACTTTTGTAATGTTTCCATTGTATGTGTCCTTAACAAAAATCAAATTTCAAGTGAAAGCTTGGTCTAATCAAAGTTGTGTGTAAATTGAATGAGATTTAAATAAAAATGAGGGGATCAAAAACACATGTAAAGTCAGGGGGTGAGATTCTGATGTCAAGGTAAAAAATTGTCTAACTATCCACTAGTGTAGCACATTTTCTACTGGAACAGGGAGGAAAAGCGAGATTTTGGGAGATCTAGAGGAAGCAGTTAATTGAAGTGGATTGGATCCAGCCAGCTTTACCACAGGTGAAAAAGAGAGGAGCGGGTTCCCTTGGGCACCTAAAAGGCTATGCTGGAGTTCATGGGACTTGCATGTACAAAAACCCTGTGGGACAGGAGCTGTAATAAGAAGAGGAATTGGGTGAGAGTAATACATTTTTTTTTTAAAAAAACTGGATGGTTCCAACCCACTCTGATAAAGAGTATTCTATGTCTGAGACACATGAGGAGTATATTTGCTAAAAGTACAGGATACAAGTATTTAAAATAAAATAATAAAATAATAGCACATTTAAGTTTCATTGCTTCATCAGAGCATTTGATACGGGCAGCATTTCTTAAGAGTTAAAACCAGAACAGTGGCTGAATCTAGTAACTGTACATTCCAACTTAGAAAATCTCTTGAGAAAGCATCTGCTGATTTTATTAAAACAATTTTATTTAATCATCTTCCATAATGATGAATTTGCAACAGGATTTAAAGAGGCTGGAGAATAAGATTAAAATGTATTTGTGATATTAATTTTGTTAAAGGTTAATCAGTGTTAGATAACACAAAAAATCCCAAGGAATGGCACTGGGGAAGGCTTAAGAATAACTTTTCTGAAAGATATGGTATAGAAAGAATGATGTATACAAAATTAATGTTTAGCTTAGATTTTTTGTGGTGTGCTATATCTGTGCTTGTTACCGCAAATTATATCTGCCCCCTGCCCAATATACAAGAGTGTCTATGTGCACAGGAGGAGGAAATAGCATTTAAAAAAACAAAGGCATTGGCACTGTGACTGTACAAATCCACTCTTCTTTTGAATTATTAAAAAGAAGCAGCGGGCGCGGAACTTATCTGCGCTGGCATTTGCGGGGGCTGCAGGGCGGGGAGATAAGGGCAGGACAGTCTCTCTAGGCTGGCCCAGCCCAGTCGCGCGGCCTCGAGGCAGGCTGGGCTTTGTAGTTTTAAGATGCCCAGCCAGCCAATCGGGGCAGCCGGCTGGAGGACCAATCAGGGAAGGGTGGTTTCCACCCGACCTGAGGAGGGAAGTTTTCCCTCAGGTCCTCAACAAAAGTATAAATGCTGGGCCGGCCGATCCTGTAATATCAGGCTGAGGTCCACATTATGTGTTGGCATTCTCCCAACCTGACTTTGGCATACAGTTGCCAACTCAGGACTGGAAAATTCCTGATAATGTGGGAGTCGAGCCCATGGAGAGTGGGTTTTGGAGAGAGAAAGGGCCTCAATGGGTTATAATGCAGTAAAGTCCACTGTCCAAAGCAGCCGTTTTCTCTAGAGAAACTGATCTCTGTTGTCTAGAGATCAGTTTCATTTCTGGGAGGTCTCCAGGCCCCATCTGGCTGTTGGCAACCCTATACCAACAGTCAAACCAGGAGTCAGAGGCTTCCAGCTGCCCACACAATATTTTCCTGACCTAAAGGGGTCCCAGGGGTCCCTATTTGCCCCGTTAAGGAACTACACATGAAGTGATTGCTTTTAGAAGGTTTTATTAATTTTAAAGTTTTTTTAGTAGGGCATTTTATGTGGTTTTGAAGTGTTTGATTACCTGATCATTTTGATTATGTATTATACTGACATTCGAGAGTGTTTTGATATTGTGAAGGCCAATGGCCATATACAATAAAACGAATCTGAATCTGACATGTAGTAAGGCCTGATAAATCAGTTGATTGACCTGGTACAAGGTATTCTCTTTTATTCTGGTGGAAGGAAGTATCATTGGAAAAACAATTATAATGGTGCTGATTGCTCCAGGGCCGTTTCCAGACGGCTTACCTGCACCCGGAACGTCGCGCCATGTTGTGGGGAAAACGCGAAATATCGTGTTTTCTCGCGTGAGTTTTGCGCAACGTCGCACGACGTCGTGCAAAACTCGTGCGAGAAAACGCAATATTTCGCGTTTTCCCCGCAACGTGGCGTGACGTTCCGGGTGCAGGTAAGCCGTCTGGAAACGGCCCAGCTGGGCTCTAAAAGTGATAGCAACACTCGTTTTTGTCAATTTTTATTTGTCAAAATGTCAGTATCTAAGCACCAAACACATTAAAACCAGAGCATAGGTCATATGTAAGCACAAGCTTTCTAAGGAAATTCAGAAACTTCTGTAACTTGCCTCTTGGATGCCTCAACAGGGTATTAATTGCTATATGTTTGCCAACTGTCCTGGAGAAAAAATGTCCTTTCTCTTTAAGAATGACTTAATGGGATGTTATTTAGCAGGTGATGTTATTTACCTCCATGCCAAAAAAGCATCAACTGTCCATTTCCATTCATTAAGCCTATTAAAGGGACAGGGCATTTTTCTCCAGGATTGTCAGCAACACTTTGGTCCCTTTCGCACTTACAGTTTAAAGGTAGGTAAAGGTAGTCCCCGTGCAAGCACCGAGTCATTACTGTCCCATGGGGGGACATCGCGTCACGTTTTCTTGGCAGAATGGCAAACCACCCCATTAAAACTGGGTACTCATTTTACCAAAGGAAGGATGGAAGGCTGAGTCAACCTTGAGCCGGCTACCTGAACCCGGCTTTCGCCAGGATCGAACTTAGGTTGTGAGCAGAGCTTGGGCTGCAGTACTGCCACTTACCACTCTGCACCACCGGGTAGAGTGGTAAGCGGCAGTTTAAACTGCCATTTATGAGCATTTGCCTTGATCACAATGGCTTCAGCCATGGCACTCCCATGTTCCACACTGTCCAAGGCAGTTTCAATTTGGCATCTTGTTTTTCATTTTAGACAGGCTTTGACGTCTCGGTGTAGTTTTGGACTTTCGGGGCTTTGCAATTCATGTCACCCTTTTTAAAAAAACTTTGTGCATGTGCAGTAACATTGCAATGTTGGAACCCATCCCCTCCCTGTATTTGCTGATTGGGCTGTCCTGTGCCCACTGGAGAGGCAATTGGTGACAGAGTTCTGGGGGAAAACATGTACTTTTCGCGCTTGTTCCACTCTTATTTATTTAATTTTTAAAGGCAAGCCAGGAAAAGGTGAAAATGCTGCTGCTTCATTCCTTCCCGGCCGCTTTGTTTTGCAAATGGCTGTGCAAAAGCTTGTTTTGTTTTTACTTTTTGGCATTAGCAGAAGACACTGGGAGGGAGGGAAAAGCAGCCATTTAACACTTTCCTGGCTTTTAAAGCCAGGAGTAAAAGTGCAGTAACATTACAACACAGCAACACTATAACTCATTCCTGGCTTTGAAAAAGAGTGTGTGTGCATACCCTTGAGGGAGGAAGGGAAAAGCAGCCATTTAACCCTTCTCTGGCTTTTAAAGCTAGCAGGGAATACGCAGCAAAATTCACAATTGTTCCTGGCTTTGAAAAAAAAATAAGTGAGTGCTTACATACCTGGGAGGAAGGAAGCAAATGGAGAAGCAGCCTTATGACCCGTACCTCTCTTTACTGATAAAAATGGTGGAAGAGGAGTTCAGAGAGCTGAGGAGGGTAGGAGTGGTTAATTCCACACAGACTAATCAGCTCCCAGGGAAAAGAAGAGGTGGGAGAAGAGAACCAGAAGGGGAGTATAGAGTTCCCACTGACATTAATTGGGCCAGATGTGACTTGGCAATGGCTTCAAAATAAAATATATCCACAGGGGGAAAAGTCAGGAATATCATGGGGGAAAAACAGTTCTTCTCTGCAAGTGTGCAACTCCTGCAAACATGGGAAGCAGAAGAGATACTGAAACGCTTTAAAGTGACAGTGTGAAAAGCACCTTTCTGTCCACCAAATTTCCTTTTACCACACATCACAACCCTTTCACCTGAAGAACAGCTGCCCAGTCCTGCTTCAACACCAGACGTCTGAGGAAGATTTGTTACTCACTTACTCTAGATGAATGAGAGAGCATAACAATGAATTTTGTAGGGACATTCACATTAATTTTATATTTCCCTAGGAAAACTAGTTTCTCAGATAGCCAAAGCTGTTCTGGGAGGGGCAAACAATTGTTGCCTTTTTAGTTTTAAATCCTAAATCTGCTCACTTTGAAATTATTGATAAGACTTCCTTTGGTAGCAATAATTGCTACCATATTTATCCAGAAGAATGAAATAAACAGTGTATGAAAATCCTGCATAGTATTGAATCACATGGGCAAATAATAAACTATCGGGTTGATTAAGCAGTCAGCAGATTAAAATCTTTGCCTCCCCTTTATATCTTGGAGATGAATTCACCAGATTTCTTTTAAAATTGGAATATTTGCCTATTTTAAAAGGGAAAGGGCTTTACAGAAAGAACACATGCTTCCACATCCCAGATTAAGTCTCTGGAATATCAAATTACAGGATTTTGGTAACAACAAGATTCGGAAAGATCTACCAGAAAGCTCCTAGATTTGCTGCCTGTAAAAGTGGCTAAATTAACCATATTCTGATCTACTAAAAGGCCTCTCCGTGACTCTATATAAACCAATAATACAATGTACAAAACATTAATCCAAACTAGATTACCTATTGTTACAATAGGATTCCTTTCAATAACATTGCCCTGCAATTTAAACTTTTTTTCTGCAATCAATTGTCCTTTCATTGTACTTGTTGTCCACAGGTTGCAGTGATAAAGCGGCCTCCAACTGTTATTTGTTACATTTGTGGGCGTGAGTATGGAACTAAGTCTATAAGCATCCATGAACCACAGTGTCTGAAAAAATGGCACATTGAGAATGACCAACTGCCAAAACATTTACGAAGACCTGAACCCAAGAAGCCAGAAATGAGATCCATAGGAGGTAAATTACATGCAATCCAAAATGTTCAATGTAGGAAGTGAAGGAGTAGTGGGTGGGACATCTTAACATCTATTGAATATTTATTTTTTGGTTTTTGACTGTGTTGAAATTTTGCTTGTTTTATATTGCAAAATCAGTATGGTTTTGTATTTCTCAAGTCAACTGTGTATTGGTCACATTAATAAACTCCTTAGCATAAAATAAATGAACAAGTTGACCCAATGAATTTGGTGGCATTTATTATTTAGACATTTATACCCTATTTTCTTCCCAGTGGAGACCCAAAGTGGCCAACAACATCATTCTCCATTCCTCATTCTATCCTTCAGTAAAGCAGGTTAATCTGAGAGAGAATGGCTGCCCCAAAATCACAGATTGAGCTTTGTGCCTTATGGACTGCCAGCACAAAAGCTGCACTAATAAGAAGAGTATGACTCTTGACACATTCTTAATCTATGGAGGGGGGTTACACTGGATCAAGGTCTATTACTGAATTTAAGGGAAAATCTTTGTAGCACAGAGTTGTAGTAATTACCTTTCATCCTGAAATTCTGGTCTTTGTGCCACTTTGGAAGTTCAGAACTGAACTGATTCCCATCTTCTTTCCTGGCTGAGCAATTAGAAGAAGGAGCAAGTAGATGATCAACCCTTTGTGCAGGTGAGTGGATCTCAGAACAAGCATGTATGATTGGAGACTACTTGTGCAACACTTTGGGTCTGTTTGTTCCAATTAGAGATGGGCATGAACCGCATTACGAACTTCAAAAACCCACAAAATTGGTGGTCGCGCGATTGCGACCCGGCAGTTTGTGATTGTCCATGGCCAACGAACCAGTGTTTGGAAGAAGCCTGGTTTTGTGCATTTGGCCATGGTTCGGGAAGCCAGACAGCCAGGCGCCATCAATCAGTTTCCCTGGAAATGGAGCCAGGGAAATGCCTGAACTCTGTCTGTGCTCCTTCTGTCACCCTGGAAACCCGAATGGAAGCCCAGCTTACCTTGATCAGCAGGTCTTCCTTCCAACCATTGAGCTGCAAAGTGGTTTCAAGTTGGGAGAAGACACCTGGGGGAGGGAGGGGGTGTTCTGTAACCACAGGCACTCCAATCTCATCCCCGCAAACCCTGATAGGCAGCTCCGTCAGCCAAACACAGACCTTCTGCGTTGCTCTATGGGACCTCAGCTTACAAAAAGCACTGGGCTCCCAGGCTGGGTTTCACTTTGAGCAAGCAGTGGAGTGGGATAGAGCTGCTGCTAGCTACTTGCTAGCCTTTGGGGAGAGAGACAGAGTATAATCGAGCTTGGATTTTGGGGATAGGGATCTACCTCCTCTGGTTCCGGGGCTGCTGCCAGGCCATGGGGCCAAGCTTACTGGGCACCATGGCTGAGGGCTCACCAAATTATTATTATTATTATCACAATCATTATTATTAGTGCCTGATCTGGTCAGGCTTCTGGGAGTGGTGGGCTAAGGCTCTAGTCCCTCCCTCCCTCTGGTGCCAGGGCTGCTGCCAGGCCCTGGGGCCAAACTCAGTGGGCACCTCAGCTGAGGGCTCACCAAATTATTATTATTATTATCACAATCATTATCATTTTCATTATTATTCTTACAATCACTATTATTATTATTAGTCTCTGTGCCTGTTCTGTCCAGGCATCTTGGTGTGCTGGGCTACAGTTGTAGCCCCAGTCTCTGTTTCCACTGCTGCTGCCAGGCCCTGGGGCCAGGCTCAGTGGGCACCTCAGCTGAGGGCTCACACAGTATTATTAGTGCCTTATCTGGTGGTCAGGCATCTTGGTGTGCTGGACTAGGGCTCTAGCCTCAGCCTCTGGTTCCAGGGCTGCTGCCAGGCCCTGGGACCAAGCTCAGTGGGCACCGCAGCAGAGGACACACAGAGTCATCTCCTTTCCTGTCCTCCTTAATTCTAGTTTGGTGGCACAAAGAGTCTTCCTGTTGTGTTGGCTGCCAAGGGTGGTTGTGGGGTGAAGTACGATGGCAGTCCTCCTGGTTTGCTTCTGGAAAGCAGTATTGGGGGTGGCTCAGGGGCAGCAGAGAGTCCTCCCGCTCCCGCCAATTCACCTGTGGGGGCTGTGGAGGAGGCCCAAGAGGTCTTTCTGCAGGGGGGAGAGAATCTCTCTCAACATTTTGCGGAGGCAGTGGGTGATGGATCCCTGGAAGAATGGTATGTGTGTTATGAAATATCCCTCCCGTCCCCATCCCAAATGCTCGGTGGTGTCCCGGCCTGCAGTCCACCCCTCACCCCGTCATCCATGGCCAGCTCCGCAGCACAGCCTGTAACCATTTATCCTCCTTCCCCTGGGACAGTTAGCGGTCGACGTTTCAATGCCTCCATATGGAGGCACTTTCAGGCACTTCCTGATGACCCCCGTGTGGTGTGGTGCCATTCCTATGATGTCCTGGTAAGCAGGGGCAAAAACCCGAAGCACCTGTCTTCGATAGCCCTGACTTGGCACCTGAAGAAGCACCACCCGAGCCTGTCTCCCTCCTCACCCAGTGAAACATCTGTTGGGAGGAGAAAGGGGGCTACCAGCTCTTTTGAGCGGGGGGTCAGTGCCCTGAGAATGACGCTGGTGGGAGCAGAGCGCTCCAGCAGGCTGCACTTGTGGAGGTTGTCCCCTCGGGGTCTGGGACAGCGCTGCTTAGAACCTCGAGGCTGATGGCTCAGGAGGTGGGCCTTCGCTTCTTGGCAGAGACGATTGCCCTACATGACTTGCCTCTATCTAGTGTGGAGTGCGTGTGCTTCTGCAGGCTACTTATACATTTCGCCCCTTGGTTCTCCATGCCGTCGCCACGCACCCTTGCCCATCGAGTCCTGTGGGTATTTTGAATGAGGGCTAGCATGTTTGGGTCAGGTTTAGCCAGGTCCAGTCCCACTGCTAACAGGCTTCTGAGACCTTGATAGGCCTTCCTGGCACAGCCAGATCATCATGACACCTCCTTCCTGCGAAGGCAGGAAAGTGGGTGATGCTGGAGGCAGCCTCCTTTGGGTACTTGCGCAGCAGCTCAGGAACCATTTCACATATAGTTAAGCCTCATGGTGCCCCTATCCATCGCAAATGCTGAGCCCTCTGAGCAGGGGGGAATGGG
This sequence comes from Eublepharis macularius, assembly GCF_028583425.1. Taxonomy (NCBI): domain Eukaryota; kingdom Metazoa; phylum Chordata; class Lepidosauria; order Squamata; family Eublepharidae; genus Eublepharis; species Eublepharis macularius. Next base: position 76,108,863 of record NC_072797.1, read on the forward strand.
TCCCTCGACTCATGTCCTTCCCGCAAAGGCAGGAAGGTGGCCGATGTCAGCTGCTTCTGCTGCTGTCCTGTTTCTGTCTCCCCCTCTCAGGAACCACTCTGACCTGTCCAAGCAATGTCTCTTGTCCTGCCCATCCCCTACTTTCCGCAAAGGCAGGACGGCAGGTCATGTCAGCCCCCGCTTCATGAGGGACTATCCTGTTATGGCTCCCTCCTTGGTTATACAGCTCAGTTGCAATCGCACAGCTGATTGTACCATATAGGGATACAGTCGGTTGCACAGCGTGGTGGCTCTCCTGTCAACAGGACTGACTGGACCCCTTTCAGCTGGGTGGGAATGTGTCCCGCAACTCCCATTCTTTTCAGCAAGGCAGGAAGGTGGGTACTGTTGGCTGCTGCCGCACTGTTCCTCAGTGGGACCCTCGGGTGAGGACCCGTGGTTCCTGGGGAATCTTGCCGCTCCCCCTCCACATGTCGGACAGAACAAGACAGAGAGACAGATAGAAAGATGTGTTGAAAAACAAAAACAAAACCATTGGAAATAGATGGACACACAAACATACCTATAGATGAAGATAGAGAAAGGAACGTAGAAAACGATATAGTTACAGAAAGAGGGGGGGGGGGAAGACAGCTAGAGATGGAAAGAAATAGTAAAGGACAGATACATACATAGAAAGAGAGAGATTCAGATAAATAGTGGTGGAATCACATAGGAAGAAACAGAGAGAGAGAGACAGTTGCAAATAGATAGTGAGAGGGAGATACAGAGAAACAGATAGAAAGGGGCACACAGATGTCAACCGTTCTAGAACTAGAAACAGAATGCGGATACAACACAGAGATATAGAATCGAACAGAACACGTTCTCCATGGAGAAAAGGATTGAAAATAAAAAACAGAGAAAGAAACAAATGTTACAGAATGTATAAGTAGAATGAAAAAAACACTAGAATGTATGTACATATATTAGAGAATGTATGTTAATGGTTAGAGAATGGTATAAGGTTGGAGAACTGTATGTAGAAACAGAGATTGAAATAGAAAGAGAGGAGATATCACCCACCCTCCAGCCCTCGCCGGGAATAAACGCGCGCTTCTGTGAGGCCGGGCAGTTGCAGGGGGATCTTCCCACTTACCATCCACATGACACGTTCTCTCCCTCCCATCCTTTCTGGCAAGGCAGGAAGGTGGGTACTGTCGGCTGCTGCCGCACTGTTCCTCAGAGGGACCCTTGGGTGAGGACCTGCAGTGGCTGGGAGATCAGGCCCCCATCCAAATGACATGTCCTCTCCCTCCCATGCCAGGAATACCAGTGTGCTCCTCTTTGGCCTGGCAGGTGGGCACATAGGGGTGCCACCAGCAAGCGGCCAGACCCCCACCCCCTAAAGGGGAGGTGGCTCATTGCTGCCTCCCCATGTCCACCAGACCCGGTGGCCGCCAGCAGTACCCACCATTCCTGCCCTTGCTGGGAATACCAGCGTGCTCCTCTTTGGCCTGGTGGGCGGGCACATGGGGGTGCTGCCAGTGAGCAGCCAGACCCCTACTCCCTGAGAGGAGGCGGCTCACCACCCCCCATGCCCACCGGGCACAGCGGCCGCCAGCAATACCCACCATTCCTACACTTGCTGGGAATACCAGCGTGCTCCACTTTGGTCTGGTGGGTGGGCACATGGGGGTGCTGCCGGCGAGTGTCCAGCCCCCCTGCCCCCTGAGGGGAGGTGGCTCATTGCCGCCTCCCCATGCCCGCCAGGCCCGGCGGCCACCGGCATCAACCACGTTCCTACCCTCAATGGGAATACCAGTGTGCTCCACTTTGGCCTGGTGGGTGGGCACATGGGGGGTGCTGCCAGCAAGCAGCCAGACCCCCCACCCCCTGAGGGGAGGCGGCTCGCCACCCCCCCATACCCGCCAGGCCCAGCGGCCGCTAGCAGTACCCACTATTCCTACACTTGTTGGGAATACCAGCACACTCCTCTTTGGCCTGGCTGGTGAGCACATGGGGGGTGCTGCTGGCAAGCAGCCAGACCCCCTGCCCCCTGAGGGGAGGTTGCTTGCCGCCACCTCCCCATGCTCGCCAGGCCCAGTGGCCGCCGGCAGTACCCACCGTTCCTACACTTGCTGTGAATACCAGCACACTCCTCTTTGGCCTGGTGGGCAGGCACATGGAGGTGCCGCCGGCGAGCAGCCAGACCCCCCACCCCCTGAGGGGAGGTGGCTCATCGCCACCTCCCCATGCCCACCAGGCCTGTCGGCCACTGTTGGCACCCACCTTCTCTACACTGGGCCAACATCAACCGGTGGCTCTAATTGTATCGAGTGGGAGTTTCCTGAGGGCCTTGGATTGGAGAGGGTATAACTCCAAGATCCCTTTTGCAATCTTGTCCAAACTTGGGTGATGGCTGTAAAACACTCCCCGGGAATATGGGCTCTCTAAGTGCAATGGGGGCCGTTCTGAGCCCCGCGAACCACGAACCGGATTGGCAACGGAAAATGTTCATTGCAGTTCGCGACCTCAGGATTGTCGTCGGCACCGAACCACAAACCGCGGAGTCGTTAAATTTTTTTGGTTCGTGCCCATGTCTAGTTCCAATGCCACAGAATTGAGAATTTGACCTGCAAGTGTGAAATATGCTAATTCGGAAACCACTACTTTTATAGATGCAGAGAAGTTAGCCGTGTTAGTCTGTGGTAGCAAAATCAAAAAGAGTCCAGTAGCACCTTTAAGACTAACCAATTTTATTTTAGCATAAGCTTTCGAGAATCAAGTTCTCTTCATCAGATGCCTGATACACTACTTTTATATAATGCTCTGAAACTGTTATGTATATGTACTTATAAAGCAACTATTTCTGGTTAAGTAACATTCCTATTTCATCTAGAATAAAGGGATCCCTTGTTTACTTTGAAGCCCCCCCCCATGCGCTGACTGTTCTGTGGAGCTCCAAATTGGTTACAATTGGTTACATGGAAGCAGAGACCAGGGAGGAGGGAGGGGGAGGGGGAGGGGTGTTCTGTAGCCATGGGCACTCCAATCTCATCCCTGAAAACCCTGTTAGGCAGTTCTGACTGCCAACCACAGACCTCCTGCTTTTCTCTATGGGACCTCTGGTTATAAAAGGAAGCGTGCTCCATGCTCTGGCTTTTAGTTTCAGCAAGCAGTGGAGTGGGAGAGAGCTGTTGCTAGCATTTTGGGAGAGAGACAGGGAGAGTACATTGGAGCTGGGATTTTTTGTGTGTGTGGTGGGCTAGGGATCTATCTCCTCTGGTTCCAGGGCTGCCGCCAGGCCCTGGTGCCAAGCTTAGTGGGCACCTCGGCTGAGGGCTCGCAGTTTTCTCTCCTTCTCATTCCTCCTTAATTCTTGTTTGCTGGCACAATGAGGCTTCAGGCGGCGGGGCAAGGGTGGTCGTGGGGGGAAGGGCAAAGATTATCCTGGTTGCCACGCAGGAAGCAGTACTGGACGGGGCTCGGGGGCAGAAGAACCTCCTGTTCCCCAAGATTCAGCTGTGGGGGCTGTGGAGTAGGCCAAACAGCTCTTTCTGCCAGGGGAAGAGGATCTTCTTAAACTTTTTGAGGAGGAGGGCCAGTGGTCCGTGGAGGAATGGTTGGGGTTCAATGAAACATCCATCCCATCCCCATCCCAAAATCTCAGTGCTGTCCCTGCCTGTAGTCCACCCTCTTCTAGTGCCAGCTCTGCAGTGCGGCCTGTAACGCTTCGTCCTCCTTCCCCTGGAACATTTAATGGGCCACATTTCAAGCTCTTTGTATGGAGGCACTTTCGGGCCACTTCTGATGGAGTGGACAGCCGGGGAGGGGCGGGATTTTGTCCGTGGCTTCATGGTGACAGACGCGGGAAGCAACATGTTGGCAGCCATGAAAGAAGCATCCCTCCCGGGCCAAGCTGCACCTGGTGATGAGGGATGTTCTCGGCCTAGGGAGCAAGCCAATGGACAGCTGGGACGAGAGAACGTTGTGGACGCGCAACCTGCTGGACAGCTGCTGGCGCATCGCTTCCCACTTCTCCCGCAGCATCAACACTTCCTGCGAGCTGCTCCAGAGGCAGGGGGATGGGGGACCCTGAGCACCAACTCTATCAAGACCTGCCCACCCACTGGAACTCCACCTATGACATGATAAGTCATCTAGTGGAGCAGAAGGGCCCATTGCAGGACATCCTGTCATCGCCAGACGTTCTGAGGAAGGGAGAGGAACTCAGCCTCAGCGCCATGGAATGGAGAGTCCTTGAAAAGATGTCTCGGTTGTTGAAACCCTTTAAGAAGGCCACCGAGCTCTTGTGCTCATACAAGGACAACCTGTGTCAGGTCATCTCCCTGATCCATGGGTTCGACCAGTTCCTAGCCAAGGAGATAGAGCACGAGCGAGAGCTGCTCCCCAGGGTCAGAGACTTTATAAGAAGGATGCAGGCATGCATGGCTGAGTGCATGCATCCTCTGTGCCACGAGGTGCTGTACCAAATGGCCTCCCTCTGTGACTCACATATCAAGGGCAACATCGCCATGCCGGGGGAGGGGGGTGCAAGATGCAGTGCTGGAAAAAGGAGCTCCACAGAGGTCCCTCTTTCAACCTCTTCGTCTCCGGAATCTCTCAGATGCCTCCCAGCCTCTCCTGTCCTGCCCATCCCATCCTTTGCATGAAGGCAGGAAGGTGGGTCAAGTCAGCTGCCGCTGTCCCGTGACTCAGTGGGTTTCTTGGCTCATAGCTTGCAAATGAAGGGGTCTTCTCGGTCCTGCTCTGCAATGTGGCCGCTAACCCTTTGTCCTCCTCTCCGTGACAAGTTTCCGGTCCTTCTTTCAACCTCTCCCTCTCTGGATGGTGCCAAAACAACCCTTCCCCATGACTTGCCCTGCCCATCGCGTCCTCTCCCTGACAAGTTCCCAGGTCCCTCTTTCAACTTCTCCCTCTCTGGAACTGCTCAGATACCTCTCAACCTCTCCTGTCCTGCTCATCCCGCCCTTTCCATGAAGGCAGGAAGGTGGGCCATGTCAGCTGCTGCCACTGTCCCATGAGTCAGTGGGTTTCTCAGCTCATGGCCCGCAAATGAAGGGGTCTTCCCAGTTCTGCTCCGCAATGTGGCCGGTAACCCTTTGTCCTCCTCTCCCTGACAAGTTGCTGGTCCCTCTTTCAACCTCTCCCTCTCTGGATGGTGCCAAAATGACCCTTCCCCACAACTTGTCCTGCCCATCATGTCCTTTCCCTGACAAGTTCCCAGTCCCTCTTTCAACCTTGCCCTCTCTGGATGGAACCACTACGACCCTTCCCGACAACTTCTCCTGCCTATCCTGCCCTTTCTGGAAAGGCAGGAAGGTGGGTCATATCTGCAGCCACCGCTGTTTGGCATGAGGGGCAGCTCAAAAGCTGTTGCTGATACGGTTGTGCCGCATGGTGCCCCCTATCCATGGCACCTGCTGTCCCCTCAGAGCAGGGGGGAATGGGTCCCTCCCATCCTTTCCGTGAAGGCAGGAAGGTGTGTGCTGTCTGCTGCTGCTGCTTTTGGGCACAAGGGGCAGCTCAGGAGCAGTTGCACATATGGTTGCACTGCATGGTGCCCCCTATCCATGGGCACCTGCTGTCCCCTCTGAGCAGGTGGAAATGGGTCCTGCAACTCCCGTCCTTTCGGTGAAGGCAGGAAGGTGGGTCATGTCTGCAGCCACTGCTTTTGGGCACAAGGGACACCTCAGCTGCTGTCGTGTATATGATTGTACAGCATGGTGCTCCCTATCCATGGGCACCTGCTGTCCTCTCTGAGCAGGGGGGAATGGGTCCTGGCTGCAACTCCCATCCTTTCCGCGAAGGCAGGAAGGTGGGTGATGCTGGCAGCAGCCTACACTACTTATTAGTAGTGCCTGTACTGCCTTCTCAGGTGTGGTGTCTCTGAGTGGTGTGGATTCTGCAGAAATGCTCTAGCCCCCCTCAGTTCTCGGGGCTGCTGGTCTCTCTTTCAACCTCTTTCAACCTGTCCGGAACCACTCTGACCCTTCCCAATGACCTCTCCTGTCCTGTCCATTCCATCCTTTCCACGGATGGTCCCTCTTTCAACCTCTCTCTCTCTCTAGATGGAACCACTATGACCCTTCCCAACCTCTCCTGTCCTGCCCATCCCACCCTTTCCGTGAAGGCAGGAAAGTGGGTCATGTCTGCAGCCACCGCTTTTGGGCATGAGGGAAAGTTCAAAAGCTGTTGCAGATACAGCTGTGCCGCATAGTGCCCCCTATCCAGGGCACCTGCTGTCCCCTCTGAGCAGGGAGGGATGGGTCCCGGCCGTGACACCCATCCTTTCCACGAAGGTAGGAAGGTGGGTGATGCTGGCGGCAGCCTACGCTCCTTATTAATAGTGCCTGTACTGCCTGCACAGGTAAGGTGTCTCTGAGTAGTGTGGATTCTGTGGAACTGTCATTTTCTGTATGGTGCTGAATAGACTGCCATGTCTGTGACAGCAGGCTGGTGGGTGATGTGGGGGGCAGCCCACAGCTCCCCATGTGGGCACCTACCTATCTGCCCACAATCCCCTTTCCTAGGGGAACCATTGCCTCTCTCACGATGGGGGGGAAGGCATCCTCCACCGCCTTGATGGCCAGCATGTGAGCCTCCACTTCTACATGTTAGGGGTTGGCCCCACCTCCCACCCTTGGTTTTTTCCTTCCAACTTTCTAATGATGGGATAACCCAGATATTTATGCAATCCACCTGTCTCCCCAATATCCCTGTACATGGTATCTTTATCTCCTGTCAATCTAATACAGGTATTCAATGTATCCATGCATCCCTCTATCCTATACACCTATCCCATACAGTTATGCACCTGTCTATCGAGAAACCTATCTATCCCATGTACCTAACTGTCCAATGCTCCATGTCCAGCTGGTGTGTTTGGGTGGCAACAGCCTCTGCACCATGCGAGGTATGGACAACAACATTGGCCCCGATGCCATGATGTCCCCATCTGGTGGACATATGTTGGTGTCTCTGACCCACCAGGGTGTGTGTTTGTATGTGCAAGGCCTCTGCGTATGCCATCATGTCTTGCTGGAAGGTTTCCTTTGCAGGCTGTTTCTGGGTCATTTGGTTACATGGCGGCTGCCGACATGACCCACCTTCTGGCTGCGCAGAAAGTAGCCTCTGGGAGACCTGGCAGGCAGGCACATGGGGTGCTGCTGGTGAGCAGCCACCCCCCCCACCCCCTAGAGGGGAGGTGGCCCGCCACTGCCTCCCCAAGCCTGCCAGGCCCGGCGGCTGCCAACCTAACCCAAATTCCAGCCATGGCGAAAGTAGCCTCTCTGAGGCCTGGCAGGCAGGCACATGGGGGGTGCCGCCGGTGAGTGGCCAAACCCCCACCCCCTAGAGGGGAGGTGGCCCACCTCCACCTCCTCGAGCCCAGCAGGCCTGGTGACCACCAACGTGACACACATTAATGCCTTGGTGGAAAGTAGCCTCTGGGAGGCCTGGTGGGCAGGCACATGGGGGGTGCCACCGGCGAGTGGCCAACCCCCCCGCCCTCTAGAGGAGAGGCGGCCCACCTTCAAGTCCACTACTTGTATACAGGGCCAAAGTCAACAGGTGGCTCCAATTGAATTGAATTCCTGGGGGTGTTGGATTAGGGAATGTATAACTCCAAGATCCACATTGCCGTCTTGACCACCCTTGGGTGGTGGCTGGAGGAGAGCCTGCTGAACACTCCCTGTTAAAATGGGCTCTCTAAGTCTGAAGGGGGCCGTTCTGGCCCCCACGAACAACAAGCACCGATCATGTTGGTTAATGGGACATGTTCGTTACTGTTTGTCTGTTCATGTTCGTCGATGGCAATGAACAACGAACAGCGTGTTCAGTTTTTTTTCCTGTTCATGCCCATGTCTATCATCAATCACACAAAAACAGCCACTGTGCCTCTTCAGTGGAGCTGGGGATCTGTTTACCTATTCCATCACAGGGGAAAGGCTAATTAATCTTTCCCCTCTCAATCATTTCCCCCTAAAAGTCCTGCCTCAGCCACTTTTACACCAGACAGAGCTCTCTAAGGGAAGGGCTGTGGCTCAGTGGTAAAGAATCTACTTTGCAATCTGAAGGTTCCGGTTCAGTCCCTAATGTCTCCAGTTAAGCTGAAAGCCCTCTTTCTAAAACCCTGGAGAAGACAAAACTGACCTTGATAAACCATTGGTCTGACTCAGTATAAAGCAGCTTCATGGGTTCATGTGTCAGAGTGTTTATTTCACAAACCAGGAACCAGAATTTTGCATCCCATATAAAAGAAAAACATTTGGGAAGTTTCAAGGGGAAATGGTTAGCAAGACTATTTCCTTCCTCTTCTCTGCTGCATAGCACTCCTTCCTCAAGGCAGCATGACACAGAGAGGAGATATAAGCCTCTCACACACTTGTGCGCTGCCTGCCCCAGAATCTTCCAAGATGCTCAAAATACACATTCGTTTCCTGCAAACGAAAAGGATACATGCTTCAGCCAAAAAAGAAACACCAGTTGGTTTCTCATCAAGTGAAAATAAGTATTAGGAACAGGCACATTAAAAGATCTAAAACTTAATGCTCAGAAATGAAGCATTAGATATGAATCATATTACATCTATATGGAGCCTTATTGAAAGATCTATGTCTTTGTCAAATATATAAACAACAATGGACTTTTTAAGGTTTTAGACATATGGGCCCTGTGTCTGAGCATAACATCTACGTAATGCATTAAAGTTACTGCCTAAAACACTGTACCTTTTTGGCAAAGGCAAGCCACTTGCTGTTTCAAATAAAGCTAAATAGTTTTCTGGCCATGTACTACCAAGGAGGATTAGGAGGTGTAGATGCCCTTGGTACAAGCTTATATGGCTATTAAACAATCTCAGCTAAATGTGGAAATAGGTTTTGATACACATTTAAAGACACACAGAAAGCAACTGCGCCATTTCAAATACATTCCATCTGCCTCAGTTTCTAGGCTTGATTGCAGATAAAGCTACAGCTGACACCAGCACACAGTGGGATGAAATGGACTTCGGCTGAGTTTTGCCCATTTTGCTGGTCTTCAAGTTAACTTTTGCTCTAAGCCGCATCAAAAGCTGTGACTTAGAGCAGGTTAACTTCGAGAGCCAGTTTGGTGTAGTGGCTGAGAGTGGCGGGACTCTAGTCTGGAGAACTTACCTGGGTTTGATCCCCCACTCCTCCCCTTGAAGCCAGCTGGGTGACCTTGGGTCAGTCACGGCTCTCTCAGAGCTCTCTCAGCTCCTCTCACCTCAGAGGGTGATTATTGTTGTGGGGATAATAATGACATACTTTGTAAACCATTACGAGTGGGCATTAAGTTGTCCTGAAGGGCGGTATATAAATTGAATGTTGTTGTTATAAAAGCAACATAAAATGGAATAAAAAATAAAATGAACCTGAATTGGATTCTTTATCTTAAGAACAGCAGGGAAGCTGAGGGGGAGGAGAACAGAGAGACAGAGAACATTGTGTGCTTTTCCTTCCATCACTTTGGTCAGATAACACTGGCTCATTACGCTGGATTTGTAAGACTGCCAAGCGGTGAAATTGGCTGATATTGAAGTATAGGCAAACATGTTAACAATTAGTTAAGAATGCGTAACATAGCACATGGTAAAATATTTTAACATTATATACAAGATGGTTCAGTTTGTAGTTAACTTTGTTTGACCCCCGGAGACAATGAACAGTGTTGGGGGGGACTTACCCACCCCTATCCCCCACCAGCTGTGTGATTTACTTAAAACTAAAAGGCTCAGTCAACAGGTATTTCCTGAAAATATTTTCCATGTAAAGTTGAATGTGGTTCTCTAGAATGAAAACTGATATTTTCTCCCTTTTTAATTTTCCAGCCAAAGGTTACTATGATCTTGATGCTTTAAACGAGTCTGCTTGGAACAGCGCCCAGAGCCAGTTAGTTCCATGTGATATTTGTGGTCGTACCTTCCTGCCAGACAGACTGATCGTCCACCAACGGTCATGTAAACTGAAGATCCCAAAATAAAATGCTTCTGCTTGCTAGCTAAATTTTTAAAGAAAAAGATTGCCATTGCAACGTATAGGACAGAGGTTCCAACACTGAACAATCATAAAAGTATAGAGAATCAAGTTCTGAACATGCCCAGTTCATAATCATTGTGTGAATTTATTACCTAGGTGAAATATAGACATTTTTCTTCCACTGGTGTTTTGCAGCAGTGGCACTGATTGTGTGTTTCGTTATGAAATGAGTCTAAACCTCACCACCAGGGCAGTTTGCTGCCTAGAGCATGACTAGTGAACACCACTGTTTTAGTATGCCACCCTCCATTACAAAGTGCTTATTCTTTTCTAGACATCTGTATTAATAAATCATGTGTAAAACTCAGGACGGTCATCTTTTTTTCCCCTCCACATATTTTTTACTTTTGAAGTTTCTATTAAAAGGTCTCTTCTGAAAAGGCAGGGGAGGGAAGAGACAATAAAAGCTTCAGTGACCTTCTTCAAAATTTGACATTTTTGTGTGTTTGAAAGACAAAGATCTTACGTGTCTTAGGTGTTTTTGAATATACAATATTTAGGTTTCACAAATATCCTGGTTTAATTGTCAACCTTGTATACAGGTTCTGAAAGTTATAGTTTATGGTAGACTTCCCCCCAAACCCTACTCAAGGAGTCCCCCAAGTGGCACCAACGGGTGCTATGGCATTCAGCAATACGTTTCCTGATGCCCACCAAGTGTTTTTAGAAAGTGTGTGGGACCAGGTGGGGCTCTGAACAGCAGTTCATCTGATTGGCCATTGGTGATCTAATTGACTGTGCAGATTTTTTTTTAATCATAGCTTTGATATCAGCTGCCATCATAGCACAAGAATCTTCACTGTGTGAAGATAAGCTTTGAGTAAGCAAGAAAATATTTTTTAAAATATGTTCATTTTTAAAAGGTGGCCTATTATGCACAGCTTTAGCCTGAAATGTTGAAGAGTCACTAGAAAAATTATTCATAACCTCACTTCCAAATGTGCCCACAGACTCAAAACGATTGGAGACCCTTGCCCTACTCTCTGATCTGAACTGTTTTTACAATTATCTACTCCAGTAACCAACTTCAGTTTAAGGATAAGATATGGGAGTTGTGGCCACTGTGTCTTTCTCCAAAATATCTATTGACGGGGTTAACCAAAACACTTTTTTGCTGCCCGGGAGTCATTCCTCCTGTGAGAGGTCAAAATCCTGCTTTTTTCTGCAGACTACCAATTCCCTTTATATCCTCATTGGACTGTTCAGTGAGTCAATAACAGCCAGTCAGGGCCCTTAGAGTCTTGAGAGCAGGTGGAAGGGGGGAGTTGGAATAAAAAAGCCTTTAACAGCCATTTTTCCTTCAGGCATGGTTTAGCCACTAGTGAGCCAGGCTAGGGAATCCTTAGTCTCAGGAGACAGTGTGAGTCTGACTTCAGTGGAAATAAAATGGTACAGCATAGTGCCCAGAAGAGGTTCACACCAAATGATTAGTTCTCATTCCATAGTATTTCCGGGTTGAAGGAAACTAACAGATTGTGGTCTTATTTCAAAGTACTCTGTTAGCGCTTATTTGGGATTCAGCAGGGGTCATTTCATAGAAAAAGAGCAGGAGGAACTCATTAGCATAACTCATTAGCATATGCCACACCCCTTGCCATCACCAGAAGTGTGTCATTAGCATAACTGATTTGCATATGCCACCCTGACGTCACCTATCCTGGCTGTTTTCGACCCAATCCTGGCCATTCAGGAGGGCCGAAATTGGGCCCAAAATGGCCGAAAAGGGGCCCAAAATGGTCAGGATCGGGCCACCCGTCAGAGGCCCGATCTGGGCCATTTCGGCCCCAATTCAGGCTGAAACGGACCCAAAATGGCTGAGAGTCAGGTGGGCGGGACCACCTGTCATGTGACCTATTTGGGGAACTGCCGGAACTGCGTTCTTGTGTGTTCTGAGCCCTGGGATTCAGTATCCCTGGGTGCAATCATTCGTAATTTTCTCATACTGCAGATTAGCAGTTATTTTCTCACTGTCCTTGGAATCCATTGTTTTGTCTGTACCTATTGCTATGTTCTGTGTCCAGCAGATGCTAAGTTATATTTGTACATAGTTTTAAGCCTTGGTGCACTATCTAAGGCTTTTAACAATTTTCAGTAAATGAATAAAAGAGTGTTTTTAACTTCAAGTGTCATGTGTGATTATAAGGCAGACAAGGTATTTTCCAGATTAATAAATAGAAATAGGAGAAACGGATGAGGCATATTACACATGCATTCCTCAAACTGGGGAGGGGAAACATTAAGCAAACCCTCACAGGTTACCTCATGGGTGTCAGCTTACCTACACACTCACACCAAAAATAACTTTCTGAAACCCTGAGTAAAAGTTCACCAGAGAAGGCTCAGAGTGATAGCTGTGAATAAAATGCATAATATGTTACCTGAGATTTTATTAGCTTTTATATTGTCTGAGAATACCGTGAGTCTGTGTGCACACACGCACGCACACGCACACAGCTCATCCTGGAGCTAGGTAGATGCAACATAAATGGGAGGATGCCCCACCTTCTGTGCACCCCCAGTAGCTCCAAGGTAGGCTGCAGAGAATCCCATAGCCTACTGGAGCCACTCAGGTTCCAACAGAAAGTCTCTGCAGCCTGTCAGAACCTGCTGGTTGTGGCACATGTTAAAAAGGATTTTGTGCCTCTTTCTGTGCTGCTCCAAGGAGAGTTTAAACCAGCCTTCCTTGGATCTGGTCTAAGAAATGATGACAGGCTCTCAAGACATGCCTGTTATCTTCTTCCAGATAGTAGCACCCCTCCTGATCTGATGCTGCTTGGAACACTTGAATGCTGCCTATAGCTCCTTCCTATCTCTTAAATTTTCATGCCTCATTTTGTGCCTTCTTAAAGCCTACAGTTTGTTCCATGATTTTCTATACATCATGACCTATTTCATCACTTCCCTGATTCCCACAATCCACTGTAAATAATCCTATTCTGTTCTTGAGTTTCTGTCTATTATGTCCTCCCCAGCATAGGTGTAAACTACGGGGGGGGGGGCTGAGGGGCTCGAGCCCCCCTGGATTTGGCCAGGGGGGGCTGAGCCCCCCCCCCCGGGCAGCCAGTGAACTACATGGAGGCTAAGGGGCTCAAGACTCCTCAGATCTCACATAAGGGTCTCAGTTACAATAGCTGATGAAGCACAGGATTGCCCCCCCCCCTTCCTGTTATATCATTTTATAATTTCTATGATTCTTTGGGGCTTTGTTCCTGTTTTTTGCTTGTTTATTAAGAATTTATCATTTTTAAAGGTATTGCGGTTTGTATAAACAATTTACAAATAAATGTTACAGAAGAATTAAGAGACTCTGATAGAAGATATTTGATTTTGAAAATCAGGCTCCTGGAAGGCAAGATTTATACACTAGCAACAATATATGCACCAAACAATGCAAGAGACAGTTTTTATGAAAATGTTTTCCAATCCATTTTCAATTTTCAAGAAGATAATGATCTTCGGGGACATGAATGAGGTAATGGATCTAAGAAAAAGATAGGTGGTGGTGGTGGGGAAACAAAGAAGGCAAACTTCCCCAAAATGTGCTCTCTCCCCTCCTATCAAGAAACTATTTTTGAAGTAATATCTTAAATAGTATATGATGGCTTCAGTGAGTTAAATGTCTAAATGTTTTTTGATCCTACAAAGGGAACACAAAGCTTACAAACTATCAACCAAGCTTGTGTCTCTTACATTGTGGGCGACTGAAGCAGTTTACATAAATAAAAGAAAGGACCAGAAAGCATGGCCGATTCCAGACGGCCCTCCGCATCGCGAAACGTCGCGCGTCGTCGCGCAGAAAACGCAATATTTCGCGTTTTCTGCGCGACGATGCGCGACGACGCACGACGTTACGCAATGCGGAGGGCCGTCTGGAATCAGCCCATGTGAGATTTTGACAGCCATAAATCCAGAGAGCATTTACCTCAGAAGTCTCTCCCCTTCCATCTTCTCCAAAATGTGTTTAATTATACGGAAATGTTACAATTGGAAGATGCTTGTAGGATCAAACATCTGAATATTGGAGACTATACTTTCTTTTTTGACAGACACCAAACACATTCAAGGATTGATATGTGCTGGATATAAAAAACATGAGTTATTTATATTGTTTGTTATATTATGTTTACTCTTTTTCTTTTGACATCATTATAATTGTGCTATTGTTTTTATTTTCTTTTTTCTGTTCTGCTTATATTTGTAAAAATAAATTTTATATAAAAAAGAATTTATACACTGCCTTAAAATACCTTTGACTGTGACACACTAATTAGCTTAGTCCTTAACGCTGGCTGGCTCCATCCATTTTCAATGTAGCAACAGTCAGATTGCAAGACCTCTGTTGGATATAAGTGCAATATAAGTGCATAGCTACAATTTACATTCAGGGAATGTTAGAAGATTCCACTTCTAATGCTGTCCCATTCCTCAGGTTTCAGAGGGGAAGAAACCAGAGAGTTAGAAAGATAGACAGGTCAGAGCATCTGTTTACTGTTTATTCCTTTACTGCCCTTTGATGTGTAGATTACTACTCAGGAGCAGAGATGGGCACAAACCTAAATACAACCCAAAAAACCCACGAATCAGGCTGGTTCGGGGTTCATGAACCAGGGTTCGTGGAAGCTCCTTTCCATGGAACTTCCACGAACTGTATGCTGGTTCGATGGGTCGTATTTACAGGGGCAGTTTAAATGGCCATTTCCCCAGTTAAATGGCCATTTAAACTGCCCCTTTAACTGCCCCCCCACGCCGCCTGCCAGCTGATAGTTTAAAGGGACCTTCCTGGCAGGGCCCTTTAAACTGCCCAAACACCAGTGGCCTTCCTGCCCTTCAAGAGGCTGAAAACGGCCTCCCTTCCCCTCAAATGGCTGCTGTGGCATTTGAGTGCCATTTGAGGCACAGGAAGGCCGATTTCAGCCTCCTCTGTCACCCTGCAGGCCCCCAGAGAGGTGGAAGAGGCTGAAAATGGCCTTCCTGCCCCTCCTGGGAGGAGAGGAAGGGTGCTGCACTGCAGGGTAAGGTAAGTGTGAGGCTGGGCTGGGGCTGGGGGGGGTAGGTGGGCTGGGGTTGGGCAGTTTAAAGGGCAGGTCCCTTTAAACTATCAGCTGGCAGACTGCAGAGGGGGGATCCCCCCTGCCAGCTGATAGTTTAAAGGGACCTGCTGCTTGCAAGGAAGGAAAGGGCCCTTTAAACTGTTAAACGCCCCTTTCCCTGCCGCTGTTAAGGCCAGAAAAGGGCATTTAAACCCCACGAACCATGAACTGGTTTGTAACTGGTCCAGTTCCATGGTTCATGGTTCTTGAAACCCACAAATCACGAACCTGCTGGTTCATTGTTGTTTTTTTGTTCCATGTCCATGTCTACTCATGTGGACTTCCTCCTCAGAACAGATCTGTAGGTAAGAAGCTCTCTTCACTTTCCTATCAAAGTGTGGAGTTTCTATAATAAAGAACTTCTTTTTAAAAACTAAAACTTTTCTAAAACTGCTTCCCTTTTAAAACTTATACACTCATGAGGATCTTTTGAGTGACCCAGAATATGTTGAGGTGTTGAGAAGAGAAACGAAGTTTTTTATTCAGCCTAACGTGGATAAAGAGGTGCCAACACACATGGTCTGGGACACATATAAAGTTGTAATTAGAGATGTTTTGATGGACTTAAATGGCAGAGAGAGGAGGAAAAAAGCGAAATTAAAAGAGATACAGGAAAAAATTATTCAAGTTGAACAGCAAATGAAAAAGAGACCAGGTAAAAAGAAATTGCTGTATGAAATAAAGTTACTGCAAGATCAGATTAGAGCCATGGAAAATAAAGAATTGGAGTGGGAGTTGAAGAAAATGAAGCAAAGATCATTTGAAGGAGCTAATAAACCAGGGAGATATTTGGCGTGGCAATTAAAGAAAAAGAGAGAGAAAAGAGTAATAAGTAAGATTACAGAAGAGGGAAAGCAATTATATGATCAAGGATTGATTGACAGAGCATTCTACAAATATTATGCCAAGTTATATCAGAAAAAAATAGTGGATCATGAAAAGATAAGAGACTACTTTGACAGGATTGACTTACCAAAGGTACTGGAGAAGTTGAAAGAGAAGCTTAGTGCTGAGATATCAATAATGGAAGTGTTACAAGCAATACAAGCTACTACAGTTGGTAAAGCTCCGGGACCAGATGGAATTACTGCAAAATTTTACAAAGTGATGGCAGAGGACTTGAAACAACTGATGCAAAAAATGATGAATGGAATATTGGAAGGGGTCGAGATGCCAGATACATGGAATGAGGCTAATATTACATTGATACCGAAGGAGACATTAGACTTAAGTCATGTTAAGAATTATAGACCAATATCTCTAACTAATAATGACTATAAAATATTTGCAAAGATACTAACGGAAAGACTTAAGACTTGGCTAGTGGAATTTATTGATGAAGATCAAGCCGGCTTTTTACCGGAAAGACAAAAGATAACTTACGAGTCTTGATGAATGCTATTGAGTACTATGATAAAAATCCAGGGAAGCAGGTTGGTTTTTTCTTTGTGGATGCGGAGAAAGCGTTCGATAATTTGAACTGGGATTTTATGTTTGCAACAATGGAGAAGATGCAGTTGGGAGAGAAATTTATACAAGCAATAAAGGCAATATATAAAAACCAATCTGCAAATATAATTGTTAACTTGGATGTAACCAAAAAGTTGGAAATAAGAAAAGGAACAAGACAAGGGTGTCCACTCTCCCCACTTCTGTTTGTAATGGTACTGGAAATTTTACTTAGGCAAATAAGAGAAGACAATTCAATAAGAGGATTGAGGACTAAAGGATTTGAATACAAAGTAAGAGCTTTTGCTGATGACATAATGGTGATAGTGGAATATCCAATAGAGTGCATGCCAAAATTGATGAAGAAAATGAAGGATTTTGGAGACATAGCGGGTTTTGTAATTAATAAGGTGAAGTCCAAAATATTGTGCAAAAATATGACTAAACAACAACAAAAGGAGTTGATGGACAAGGTGGAATGTGAAGTAGTGAACAAGGTTAAGTACTTGGGAGTGGAAGTGACAGTGAAGAATATTGACTTATATAAGAATAACTATGACAAGTTATGGCAACAAATAGATAAAGATATGATTAGATGGAATAAAATGAACTTGTCATGGTTAGGTCGTATTGCAGTAATTAAGATGAAAGTTCTTCCAAGAATGATGTTTCTACTACAGACAATACCTATTGTTAAAGATAGTAAACAATTTGAGAAGTGGCAGAGAACGATGTTAAACTTTGTTTGGGCTGGAAAGAAACCCAGAGTTAAAATGAAAGTACTCTACAATGCGAAAGATAGAGGAGGACTACAATTACCAAATTTTAAATTATACCATGAAGTGATATGTCTGGACTGGATAAAGGAATGGATGACATTGAAGAATTTGAAGTTGTTAGCACTGGAAGGATATAATAAACTCTTTGGATGGCATGCATATCTATGGTATGACAAAGTAAAAGCAGATTCTATGTTTTTACATCATTATGTAAGAAGAAGCTTGTTTGCTGTATGGACTAAATATAAGAAATATATAGAAGATGTCCGGGGTCTGAGCCTCAGCCCCCAGACTTGACAAGAGGAAATAGCAGGTCAGCCGGGCCGACGGGCAAACAGAGGGGGCAGCCAGCAGCCAGCAGGTCAACTGGTCAGCCAGCAGACAGTAGGTCAACCGGTCTGACTGGCAAGCAGAGGGCGCAGCCGGGGGACAGCAGGTCAACCCCTCCCATGGGCAAATGGAGCCAGAACCTGCCTGTGCCAGGGGCAAGGGGCAAAGGCCCAGGGCCTCAGGAGGCAGGGGGAGACAGAAGGAGGCCAGCGAGTCCCACTCCCCTGGGGAAGGAAAGGGGACTAAGCAAGGCAGAAGGGGGCAAGGGCAGAGGGATTGGGGGCCCAGCAGTCACCCACCCAAAAACCTTACCTGAGGAGGAGAAGCAGCAGCAGCCCCAACAACCCAAAGCCACGCCCCAGCTAGAAAATAGTAGCCTGGCCCAGGAGTTGCCAAAAGCCAAGCCACTCCAGGTGGGGCTATTGGAGGCACTCTGCAGGGAGCCCTGGGCAACCAGCCAAGGAGCCGCAGCTGGACCCACCTTCAGCCATCAGCTCAGCCAGGCAGGCCGGGCTGCTAGCCAGGGGACTGCAGCTGGACAGGCCTGCAGCAATCAGCCAAGGCAGGGAGGCTGGGCAGCCAGGGAACAAGGCACAGCTGGTGCTGGTCAGTGGGGCCAGATCAGCTACCCCAGCTGCAACTGCTTGGTGCAGCCCAAGACCAGGCTGGAAGAGGGGTGGGACAGTAGAAGGAAGCCCTATAAAAGCTGGCTGGGAAGAGCCCTGGGGTGGTGGGTGTGAGTAGGGAGTGATGATGTGGAGCAAGAGCGGTGCGATGCAAGCGTGGAGGTTTGGAGGAGAGCTCTGGGAGGAGGAAGTGAAAGAGGACGCAGAGGGTAAGCAGGTCAGGTTGAGCAGGCCAGCGAGTGGACTGAGAGGGAGTCTGGGTGAGGTATACCGCCCCTCCTTCCACAGAGCAGGGTCCTGCAGAATCCCTGGCCCCCCTATGACGTCAGGAGCAGACCGCCCAGTGCCACGCCCAGTGGCAGCGGTGGCAAGCCCTGACAAGTTGGTGGCCCGTACGGGGAGAGACGTTCCAACGCAGGCGCCAGTCAAGGGGCGGCCTCCCAAGGCCGCCACCCCAGCGGAGCTTGGACTGTGGCTGGAGGAACGCCAGGATAGGATGTGGGGAAAGCTGGAGGCAGCCTACCCAGCCGCTCCAGTGGAACTAGCACAGACAGCGGAGCTGCGGTTGCAAGCCGGCGCGCTCACGGAGGCCTTGCCAAGGGTTTGTGCCCTCGTTTGGGAAAATAACCCACCGCCTGGCAAGCAGGTGCAGAGTCTATGCGCCACCGTGAAGATAGGCCGGCTGATCCTACAAGCCCTGTTAGACACTGGGAGTGCAGTCTCAGCAATTCGGCCCCAGCTCCTCCCAGCTGCTACCCCAGTGCACCGCTGGATCCCGGTGACGGATGTGATGGGCCGCACCCAGCCGTACCCTACGGCCCTAATCACGATAGAGTACCTAGGGGTCCGCCACCAAATGGAAGTTGCCCAGTTAGCTCACCTACCCGTGCCAATGCTGCTGGGAAGAGATGCCCCGGGGTTCTTCAGGCTCCTCCAGCAGGCAGCGAAGAAATTGGGAGGAGACACCCCAGGGATCGCCGGGTCTCGGCTGAAGGCAGCAGGGGAATTGACAGACCCCCAAGTTGCCACCGCTCTGCAAGTGGAGGAGGCCGACGACCCGGGAGAGGGTCCCTCTACCAGACCAGGGGCAGAACCACGGACTGGAGACCCAGCTGGGCCCCCGGCCGATCGCCCATTCTGTGACGCCCAAGGGACAGATGAGTCCTTGCAGCGCTTACGAGAGACGGCAGCTCGTGAGGAGGAGCTAGTGCGGGATGAGCGGAGGTCCCAACGGCTCCCGCGCATCGAGAAGCAAGGAGGGGTTTGGGTTCGCATAGCTCGCGCCCCAAGTGGCCAGGGGGAGGTCCGCCAGCTATTGGTGCCGACTGCCTACCGGGCCGAAGTCCTCCGCACGGCCCATGAGCATGCGTGGGCCGGGCATCTGGGGCACCACAAGACCCTGAAGAAGATCCTTGAGCAGTTCTACTGGCCCTCCGTGAATGCCGACGTGAAGGCCCACTGCCGCTCGTGTCCCACCTGCCAGCGGGTGGCAGCCCGCCGCCCACCGAAGGCCCCCCTCTCCCCACTACCCGTCATGGGGACGCCCTTCCAACGCATCGCGATGGACTTCATCGGACCGCTGCCACGCACACCCCGGGGCCACCGCTTTGCCCTGGTGATTGTGGACTACGCCACACGGTTCCCTGAGGTCATCCCGCTGAGGACCATGCAGACCCCGGGGGTGGTCCGGGCACTGTCCAAGTTCTTCGCGATGGTGGGGCTGCCGGATGAAATCTTGACAGATCGAGGAGGCCCGTTCCGTGCCACCGCCATGCGCCAACTCTGCCAGAGTTTGGGGATCCGGCAGGTGTTCACCTCGGCTTACCACCCTCAGACAGACGGTTTGGCAGAGCGGCTGAACCAGACCATCAAAGAGGCCCTGAAGAAGATGACACGGGAGAAGCCTCATCAGTGGGACCTGTACATCGACCCACTCATGTTTGCCCTCAGGGAGACCCCGCAGGCCTCCACTGGCTTCAGCCCGTTCGAGCTGCTGTATGGGCGCAAGCCAAGAGGGATGCTCTCCCGGCTGACAGAACGCTGGGCGCCCCAGGCCAGCAGCCCTGCGCCCACCGCACGGGAGTACATAAGCCAACTCCGTAACCGGGTGCAACAGTCCCAAGCCGAGGCGAACCGCAGACTGACTCGCACCCAGGCGAAGCAGAAAGCCACCTACGACCGGGGTGCACGGATGAGGGCCTTCCAGGCGGGAGAGAAGGTCCTGGTGCACCACTCGGTATTCCCCAGAGAGGAAGGGGACCCATGGAGGGGCCCCTACCCGATTCGGAGGGTGCTGGGCCCCACTACTTACGAAGTCCAGTGTGGGGTTGGCCGGCGTCGGCGGAGGACCCTGCACGTGAATCTCCTGAAGCGATGGCATGAGCGCCCAGAAGAGGAGTGTGACGTGGCTGAGGACCCGTTGGAGCTTCCTGACAGTGAGCTGCCATGGACCTCCGAAGCCCCGGAGTTCGAGGAGCCCAAGGTAGACCCCCAGCTTGATCCAGCTCAACGGGCCCAGCTACGAGACCTCTGTGCACGGGTTACCGGGGTCTTCTCCCGCAGGCCGGGCAGCACCAGCCTGATTCAACATGCCATCCCAACCAGCCCGGGGCAGACAGCCCGGGCTACCTGGCGCCCCATCCCCAGGAAGCGGTGGGAGGCAGTGGAGAAGGAGACAAACGAGATGCTCCGGCTGGGTGTAATCGAACCCTCACGAAGTGCCTGGAGGAGCCCGATAGTCCTGGTGCCCAAGCCAGATGGGACCACCCGGTTTTGCATTGACTATCGTGAACTGAATAAGGTGGCCCAGTTCGACGCCTACCCCATGCCCCGAGCAGACGTGCTGGTGGACCACCTGGGGTCCGCCCGCTACCTGTCGGCCCTGGACTTAACAAAGGGCTACTGGCAGGTGCCCGTACGGCCGGAGGACCGGGAGAAGACGGCCTTTGCCACCCCCCAAGGCCTCTTCCAATTCAAGAAGATGCCGTTTGGCCTGCATGGGGCAGCAGCCACCTTTCAGCGGCTGGTGGACCAGGTGCTGGGAGAGTGCCGGGCGTACGCCATGGCGTACATTGATGATATTATTATCTTCAGCCCCGACTGGCCCACCCACCTCCACCACCTGGAAGCCGTCTTAAGGGCCCTCCAACGAGCTGGACTAAGGGCGAACCCAAAAAAGAGCCACCTGGGGTTCCAGGAACTCCAATACCTGGGCTTTGTGGTCGGGGGAGGACGAGTCAGGCCACCACCGGACAAGGTGGCCTCAATAGCCGATGCCCCACAGCCCAAGACCAAGAAGCAGGTTCGGCGATTCCTAGGACTGCTGGGGTATTACGGGCGGTTCATCCCCCACTTTGCCTCCCGAGCGGCGCCCCTGACGGACAGCTTAAGGAAGGGGCTGCCCAACCAAGTCCGGTGGACCCCAGATCTAGAAGCAGCTTTTAAGGACCTGCGGTTAGCCCTCTCCAATGCCACGGCCCTATGGAACCCGGACTTTGACCAGCCCTTCACACTGGCCACAGACGCCTCGGACACCGGCCTCGGGGCTGTGCTGACCCAGGAGCGGGATGGCGTGGATGTCCCAATTCTGTTCCTAAGCCGGAAGCTCCAGCCCGCCGAGAAGCGCTATGCCACAGTGGAGCGGGAGGCCCTAGCGGTCAAGTGGGCGGTGGGGGCCCTGCAGTACTACCTGGCCAACAACCCCTTTGTACTGCTGACAGACCATGCACCCCTGCAGTGGCTCCATCGCATGAAGGCGCACAACCCCAGGGTGCTGCGGTGGTACCTCTCCCTCCTACCCTTCCAATTCACCATCAAATACCGCCAGGGGGCACGGCATGTGGACGCGGACTTCATGTCCCGCATGTTCGAGGCTGAACCGGACCCCCACAACTCAAAGCCAAGTGGGGGGGTGTGTCCGGGGTCTGAGCCTCAGCCCCCAGACTTGACAAGAGGAAATAGCAGGTCAGCCGGGCCGACGGGCAAACAGAGGGGGCAGCCAGCAGCCAGCAGGTCAACTGGTCAGCCAGCAGACAGTAGGTCAACCGGTCTGACTGGCAAGCAGAGGGCGCAGCCGGGGGACAGCAGGTCAACCCCTCCCATGGGCAAATGGAGCCAGAACCTGCCTGTGCCAGGGGCAAGGGGCAAAGGCCCAGGGCCTCAGGAGGCAGGGGGAGACAGAAGGAGGCCAGCGAGTCCCACTCCCCTGGGGAAGGAAAGGGGACTAAGCAAGGCAGAAGGGGGCAAGGGCAGAGGGATTGGGGGCCCAGCAGTCACCCACCCAAAAACCTTACCTGAGGAGGAGAAGCAGCAGCAGCCCCAACAACCCAAAGCCACGCCCCAGCTAGAAAATAGTAGCCTGGCCCAGGAGTTGCCAAAAGCCAAGCCACTCCAGGTGGGGCTATTGGAGGCACTCTGCAGGGAGCCCTGGGCAACCAGCCAAGGAGCCGCAGCTGGACCCACCTTCAGCCATCAGCTCAGCCAGGCAGGCCGGGCTGCTAGCCAGGGGACTGCAGCTGGACAGGCCTGCAGCAATCAGCCAAGGCAGGGAGGCTGGGCAGCCAGGGAACAAGGCACAGCTGGTGCTGGTCAGTGGGGCCAGATCAGCTACCCCAGCTGCAACTGCTTGGTGCAGCCCAAGACCAGGCTGGAAGAGGGGTGGGACAGTAGAAGGAAGCCCTATAAAAGCTGGCTGGGAAGAGCCCTGGGGTGGTGGGTGTGAGTAGGGAGTGATGATGTGGAGCAAGAGCGGTGCGATGCAAGCGTGGAGGTTTGGAGGAGAGCTCTGGGAGGAGGAAGTGAAAGAGGACGCAGAGGGTAAGCAGGTCAGGTTGAGCAGGCCAGCGAGTGGACTGAGAGGGAGTCTGGGTGAGGTATACCGCCCCTCCTTCCACAGAGCAGGGTCCTGCAGAATCCCTGGCCCCCCTATGACGTCAGGAGCAGACCGCCCAGTGCCACGCCCAGTGGCAGCGGTGGCAAGCCCTGACAGAAGAGACTGTACCAATGTGGATTATCCCTGTGGAAGTAGTAAATCCAAGAACAGAATATGCAGGGGAAGACTGGTTGACATATAAAGAAATTCTTGAGATACAACAGAATAACTATATGCTTAAAGGTAATGAAGAATTGCCATTCCAATATGGATGGTTTCAATATATGCAGATAAAAGACCTATATGAGAAAGACAAAAGGAAAAATGGTTTTAGACTACAAAACACTGAGATTGAGAATTGTTTGCTTCAGGGGGGGAAGAAAATAATTTCTAAAATATATAAGATATTACTGAAATGGTTTACAGAGGAGGAAGTTGTTAAAGTTCAGATGGTCAAATGGGCAATAAACTGTAATAAGGAAATTTCAATGGAAGCTTGGGAAAAGGTATGGAAAAATGTAGTTAAGATTTCAGCATGTACCACTGTGCGTGAAAATGTATACAAAATGTTGTATAGATGGTATTTAACACCGAAGAAGTTGGCCAATGGTAATAGCCAGATGTCTGATAAATGTTGGAAATGTAAACAGCATAAAGGTTCATTCTATCATATGTGGTGGACTTGTGATAAGGCTAAGCAGTTCTGGGGGGATATAGTTAAAGTTATGTCAGATATTTTACAAAGGAATATAAATAAAACCCCAGAATTGCTGTTATTATGTATGAACCTAGAAGATTTTGATAAAATGGACAGAGTTATGGTGTTTTATATGATTACGGTGGCAAGAATGTGTTACGCACAGATGTGGAAGACTCAGGAGATACCATCTATGGAAGACTGGATTCTGAAAGTCTTGAATATGGCAGAAATGGACAAATTAACAAGGAAATGGAAAGAACAAGAAGAATTGGACTATACATTAAGTTGGGAAAAATTTAAGAAATATGTGGAGAAAAGTGGGACATGAAGGAGAAACTGTGGTCTTTGGAGAAGTAGGGGAGATAGAAACTTACTTAAGGTTAAAAAGGGGTATATTTTACTGTATTTTATTGGATTAGTATAGTATATTTACAGGGGAGTATAATTATGAGTAATAAGGTTATAGGGAGTATAAGTGAAATATAGATAATATAGTTAATTGGTATGTAAGGAATAGTATGTTACATATATATATATATATGTAGTTTTTTTTTAGTTAGTATGTGTACCTATTATTACTTATATAATTTTTATATTTTTAACTAAGATAAGCAATATAGTTAGTGTAGATTGTTAAGATAATTAAAGAGATCTGATAAGTATAATATAGATATATATTACATTATTACATTATTATTATAAACCTTAAGAATTTATATGATATACTTTTTAGATTAAGTTGGGTATGGAAAACTGCTGGGAGTCACTAGAAAAAGGGGGGGAAGGATGGGGAAAATGCAATGGGGTGAATAATGATGATTTTTATATGTATGTTTGTAAACCCATCCAATAAAAATTCTTTAAAAAAAAAACTTATACACTCACACCAGCCAGCATGCTCCAGCCACCCATCATCATGTTTTCTCTGCAGTCAATGCTACTCTGTTAAGGACCAGTTTCTATTCCTTTTAACAGGGGAAAAAAGTGAGCTTCTATTTTACTTTCCGGTAACTTGATCATTACATTGTATTTTGGAAATGGAACACTGGGAAAGGGTAGGCCTTATGTTTCCTTGTTGAAATAGCTTTGTTTGCTTGTTTGTGGCTTTTTTTTTTGCTAGCTCTGAAGCAAGGAGAAGCCCTATCTGCATGAATAAGATTGGGAGGGGGGGTGCAGATCAGAGGCCTTTTAAAAATTTCCTTTTGCCCTGTGTCCAGGCTGTGATTCAGTTAATAATGTCTTTTAAGGTGGAGTTTAAGCAGTGTGCTAAGAAAGCAAGGTATATAAAATCCTAGGTAGTATAACTGCAAGTTTTCTTTGGGGTCATGACTAGCACTGTTCTGAATTGCCTCAAAATGTGCTTGTACTCACTTATAGCATATGAGTTTGAAGTGAGAAGATGGGAGATTGCTACTACTTTGCACTCTGTACACTGCTCAGAAATCTAGTGCACGGCAACTGTTTTGTATTCTGCCCTGGTTCAGACTTCGACCATACATTTACCAAACCAAGGCATCTGCAATGCCATAATTTAGTAAATTTCAGTACTAAGTCACCCTTATGAATAAGGCAGAATCAAGACTCCTGTAAATGAACGTCCAGGAAAACTTTAAAAATGTTCCCTTACAGGCTTTTCTGTGTTGCCTTTCTTAGTGTCAAATTTATGACCGTTAGTTTGTCCTAAACACATGGTATGTATAATTATAGATCATGAAGTGACTATCCTAAAAGTGAATTTCAAAAACAGGACACAGCAAGAGATCACTGAGATAGCACTATAACCACTGACCAACTCCCATATTTTCCTAGGTTTGGCCCCCCATTGTTAGGGGGGTCCCCATGGGTTCCTGGGTCCCCCTAAATTTTTGTGGAGCCCCTCCCTAAATCTCCCATGGCCCCGCCTCCATAGATGGTGGCAATGGAAGCCCCTCCCTGTGATGTCATTGGCTCCTCCCTGTGATGTCACTGGCATAGCAATACCTCTGGCCCGGCCCCAGCCTCCCCCCTCCGGGAAACTGGAAAGTCTACGCCCCTGCTCCCCAGTTACCCAGTGTGATAGACAGAGGTTTGTCCTGCCCCTGGAAAGTAAAACACCCACTTATTTGTTTCATCCCTGAGCCTATGGGAGTGGTACTCCAGCATCCAATCACCTTCCAGAGGTGGGATGCACTGCTGGAGGGAAACACAGCAGCAGCAAAGTCCAAGTCTGAATCAGAAAGAGTACAGATAGTTTCCTGTGTAGCTCTGTCTGGTATTGTGGCAGTGTAGTTTCACTCTATGTTTAAGAGAGAAGAGAGTTGTGAGGCCTGTCTCTGATGATGAGCAACCCTCATACCCTTTAGCCTGTCTCTTGGGAAAGGGCAGGCTGGTGTGGGAAGAATCCTGTGTGTGTAAAAGGTTCTAATCTGGTGGCTAGTCTGGTGAAATCCTGTTTGCACTTGAAAGCCTTAAAGGGAATTGAAATCACAGTCTGAAGCCATAACTTGCTCAGCTTTGATCATCAGACTTTTTTTTTTTTAAAAAAAACACCCTCTGATAATCTTAGTATTCAGATCTCTTTGTAGTTCTGTTCTAGTGCCAGTCTGGCTCAGAACTGAAGAATAATATACAGGGGGAGAAGCGATATGGTAGGGGAAAGATATGTGCCCCCCTCCCTGTTCTTAGGTGTGCTGCTGCTACTGCTCCAGCTGGGACGTTAATAATGTCAGACACTCTGGAAACTACCATTCCCGGGGTGAACCAAGACATGGTGCCTGCGATGTGTCAGAAGGAACACACACAGTGGTGGAGGAGAGAGATTGTCAGCCTACATCCACCCTTCTGATCTCACACTGGCTCCAGTCTTATCACCAGCACTAGCAGAAGCCCCAGTCCAGGCTTCATAGTAAGTGGTAGCAGGCGGAGAAAGTGGAAAATAACAAATGAATTATAAATTTAAAAATGTATGTGGAGTAACAAAAAAAATGAAAGGAGGAATGGTTTTGCAACAAAAAAGATGTGTACAGCCCTACTTATCTGCTATTTGAATGAATTAGGTTTCTCAAGGGAAAATGGGAGGTGCTTAGGGCAGAGAACAGAGAGGACAAGACTTTCACCAGTTGCCTTGCTTCTTGGTTACTTACA
This sequence comes from Eublepharis macularius, assembly GCF_028583425.1. Lineage (NCBI taxonomy): Eukaryota > Metazoa > Chordata > Lepidosauria > Squamata > Eublepharidae > Eublepharis > Eublepharis macularius. The sequence continues at coordinate 76,135,894 of NC_072797.1, forward strand.
CTAGGCCTGAAAGACGATAGGCTACTTGACAGTACGCATCTGCTTTCTTTGCACATGCAAATGTAGCTCTCAGGGAATGCAGGGAAGTGTATGTGCCAAAGAGCACATTACTAGACTGCCAATTTGAAATGAGAACATATACTCTCTCAAATTCTGGAAAATGTTGCCACTAATTCATGCTGGACTGTACAACAGACATATCACAATATAAAGGAATTACGGGTTCTGGTAGTGCATTCCATATGTCTGGAAACCTGTTTCCTGTATGCTCTCTCTCTCTCTCTCTCTCTCTCACACACACACACACACACACACACGAAACCCCTTAGGTCTCATTCTGAAGAAAGTGCATTTCTAATATATAGTTGCAGAGAACAGACAAAGTAAGATCCATAGGTTGTAGAGGTATAGGAAAGAAACAGAAAAGGAAGACAAGTCTTATTTTGTTACGTTTTTAAAAAGCTTGAGCTGGATTCTTTAATATCAGAATGAGAGTTAATAATTAGGAACTCAATTCAATACATATATTCATTGGTTTCAAGAGGAGGTGAATTTCTGGATGAAACTTCCTCCTTTAACTTGAATGAAATTTTCAGGGATTATACCTATCATCCAAGGGATCCTCACTCCTGCATTTCAGACAGATGGGGAAAAGGTTCCACAGTCCCTAGGCAATTAAATTTCCTGCTTGTTGAGTAGATACAAGGAGGCATGAATTGGAAAGCTAATGAAATTATCCCTCTTATCCCAGGATCAAGCAAGAAGAGGGAGATTTTTTGGTTTTGTCTTACAAAAATGGCACATGGGAACAGGAAACTAAACTTTGTTTCCTCTCAAGCCCAATACTTTTCTATGCTACTTTCAGCATTTTCTCCTAGCCCAGTTGGCTTTCCATATTGAAACTTAACTGATAAGAGAGATGCTTCAAAAAACAGAATACAGGTATGCACTCCAGTTCTGCTCAAAATTATGTGCAAATAGGTGGATTCATGCATATCTGATTCCTTCTAAGGTTGCAATAAAGGCATCAAAAAGATCTCAGATCCTGAATAAGAGTTTCTTTCTCACATAGAATGATGAACTGATAGTTCATCAATGCTAAACTTTTTTGTGTCTGTTGCGTATGGGATGGGTTTTTTCTTTACTATTCCACTCCCAGCCCCAACCCCTGTTTGCAGAACAGACAGGCCGCCTATCACCAGGGGAGCGAGAGCTGGGTCTCTCCCTATATTTATCTCCAGCTATGCAAAAATTCCTGCCTGTCTTCTATCTCATGCAAGTGAAACTTCTGCTTCTGTGCCCTGTACCTAGCAAGCACATCTCCAGACAGCAATACAGCTCAAGCAAATGCAGAACCTGTACTTAGAAAGCCAATTAGAAGGATCAATGAAAACTGAAATGATAGGAGGATCCTGTTTGGTGAGAACATAGGTTAACTATCTTGGTTGGACGATGTCTTTCACAGGAATATATTTGCTGACATCCCTGCCAGGTATTTGCCCTCTTGTTGCCCCTCTTGCCTCCCTTTGCACAGTAAACTGACATCAGGCAAGCAGATGCCAAAATAACATGGATGGGAGCTTCCAGCTGCTCCTGGATGTTGAGAATGATTCTGTTCTGACTGAATCTTTCACCATATTTACAAATGGATATATTTTAAATTGAATCTTGATTAATTAATTTCCAGTTGGGCAGCCACAATAAGCTGTGTAAGCTAAGTCTCAGCGACTAGAGATGACTGGATCCAGAGGAGTTAGCCATGTTAGTCTGTAGCAGTAAAATTGAAAAGACTCCAGTATCACCTTTAAAACTAGCCAACTTTACTGTAGCATAAGCTTTCAAGAATCACAGTTCTCTGGATGCATAAATTGCTGTACATGGCGGAAATGGATAAAATGACAAGGAAGCTGAGAGATCAGAATCCAGCGGAATTTTTTACGGACTGGGGAAGATTGGAAACGTATTTAGAAAAGAAGTGGGACGTAAAGGGGGAATTATGGCAATTTGAAAATTTTTAGAATGGATTTGTTATGAGAAGAGATAGAGTCTTTACCATATGAAGTGAAGTATTAGCTAATTGTTAGCCCAAATGTGAGTGGACTTAGAGTTAATAGATATTGTTAGAATTACTAAAGCAGATATTTTATCCGACAGTTAGTTTAAATTTAAATATATGTGGAGTTAATATAAAGTAATAGATAATAGATTTTAAGTTTATAACAATATTTTTGAAGTTAATAGATAGGGCTTAGTTGAATAAAAAAGTAAACATGAGATAAGGAGTTACAGAAAAAGGGGATAGATTGGGAATAGATTAGGCTATAGGGTTGGAAAGCTGTGGGAAGTCTTGGAAAAGGGGGGGAGGGAAAGGGTGGGGGAAAGGATAATGAGATGCTATTTGAAAGTTGTATATTAATATTCTCACCTAATAAAAATTGTCTAAATAAGAATCACAGTTCTCTTCGTCAGATGCATGGTGGATCCAAAGTGGTCTTATTCCCTGTTGCATGCAGGAGTTTTGAGAATTTCTTCTCCTTTTTGTTCTGTAATTCAGTAAGTAGTGTGCAACAGATAGTTTTTCTGGTTTTGGTAAACATCTGCCAGCTCCTGGTTTGTGTAGAGAGATTGTTTTTCATGGAAGAGTCTAGTTCAGAGATCTCTTGCTTGATCATTTGTTGCTTGCTATACATCAGTCCGATGAGGTGAATTAAGAGTTTCCTGGATGAGGTGTTGCATAGTTTCTCACTGTAGTCTGTGCAGTAAGTGGATTTAAGTGGATTCTTCACACACAGTCCCTTGGGTAGAATGTCCAGTTTTTTTCATTTAGAAAGGAAGATGATGTCTGTTTGTATTTGTGCCAGTTTCTTCATGTGGTTGATGGATTTCCTCTCCATTTGGCTGAATGCGATGCTTTCCATGGTCATAGATCCAGAGGAGTTAGCCGTGTTAGTCTGTAGTAGCAAAATCGAAGAATCCAGTAGCACCTTTAAGACTAACCAACTTTACTGTAGCATAAGCTTTTGAGAATCACAGTTCTCTTCATCAGATGCGTCTGATGAAGAGAACTGTGATTCTCAAAAGCTTATGCTACAGTAAAGTTGGTTAGTCTTAAAGGTGCTACTGGACTCTTTTCGAGAGATGACTGGATATTTTCTGTTCTATTGTAGTCTGCAATTATCCCTGTTCCTCATGTTGTTTTGCATGCCTAATTCCAATCTCCATGCCTTTCACTATTTTTGTTTTGGCTACTTACCAAACTCAGTCCTTAAAAGCATAATACATTGTTCAAATTAAACATGTAGACACAAACGTACTCAATATTCTTTAACATTTACTTTACCAAATCCTGACCTTTACAATGCTTCTCTAATTGTAAGAGCTATGCAAAAACAAACATTTGGCTAACAATGGTCCAGAAAACCTGACTTAGTCTGGAACATAGAAACTTGGCTTCCCAGGCTTGCCTGGGGGTTGGTTTCCACTCCAGGGTATGGGTAGGACACAATGGAGGAGGAGTAAGGAGAGTGCCCAGGCCACTCCAGCCACCTTTACTTATGATAACCAGGAGGATCCCGCTGGCATCAACCTCACCCACAAAATCAGAGAGAGAATACTGGATGGGTACTATGCGGATGTTTTTTTAATCCTCAGATCAGAAGTTGAGGGAGGCAGGTGTAGCCACTCATCTAAGCCCCAATAAAACAGGGACAAGAAAAGTGGCTATCGAATACAACAAGGTATATTGTAAGTGGGCCTTGCTTGGTGAAAAGGCCTGGTGAGAGCTGATTGTGGATTCCTGTAGTGGAGCCCCACATTCAGGAGATTTGGCTCAGGTAGCCAAGTAGGGTTCCCACTGGAAGGTTACCTGAGGGGTTTGCTGCAAGTATAATAAAGGAAAATGCCAGTGCACTTGCTACAAGTTTGAACACAATTGCTTCAGGTCTCATCCATGCCTGCACAATCATAATGGCCAGGTAGCCCCTTCAGGGCAGCCAACCTCTTTCCAGAGCTGCCAACAAAAAAGCTGTCACTTCTCCCACCACCAGAAAGTAGCATCCTAAAGTACAGGAGTCTGACACTGGGCTTAGCCCACACTGACATCAACAGGGAGACCCTACGCATCTATCTCATCTGCTAGCCCAGCAGCATGACTCCACCTGGTCTTCCACATCCTGTTTACAGGCTCCCTCATCCTCATGGACTCTGGTAATCTGAAGTCTGCCCAGGAAGTGCCTGACATGATTACCACCAAAGTGGCAAAGGAACAGGCTGCAGGCAAGTTAGTGGGCCTTTAACACCCCTCCTTTCCTGAATCTCAGGGTCACCTCACTGGCAGTAGTGCCCAAGCAGATCTCTGGTGTCTTCAGGATCATTAATCACCTGTCCTATCCCTAAGGGTTGTTGGTCAACAAGGCCATTCTGCCAGTGTTCTGCTCCATGAGGGTATGCCTCATTAGACCACACTGTCAGCATGTTTATGTCCTGTGGGCCTATGGCACTGGTCCACCCCCTTGACTTCTGCCTTCAAGGTTGATGGTCAGTGGTATGTAGATAAAGCCCTGTTCAAGGCCTGGTCCGTAGCTAGTGCCACATTTGAAACATTCATCACCTTCTTGGAGTGGGTGGACAAGGACCGGACCCACTTCCCCAACATCATACACTACCTGGACAACCTGTTTGCTGGACTGGATGTTAGCCCTGCATGTGCTGACCGCTGGGCTGCCTTTCAGTCATTGGCAGGAGAGTTGGACACTGTGCTGGCCCAGGACAAGACCAAGGGCCCCTGTGCCCCATTAGTTTACCTTGGCACTCTCTTGAATTCATACCTCCTGCCTCCAAAGAGACAAGCTGGCCACCTTGTGCTCTCTTATAGACCTGGCCATCACACATAACAAGTGCACCCTAAAGGAGCTGCAGTCACTTGTGGGCCCTTGAACTTCACATACAGGATGGTGTCCCTGGATGAGCTTTCTGCTCTGACCTTGCCAGGGCCACTGCAGGGGTTTCTTCCCCATGTCATCATATCAGAACAACCTGAGGAATGAAGGAAAACTTTAGGGTATGGCTTGCCTTCCTCGCTGACTTCAACAGGGTCTCAGTCTGGCAGATGCTCTTGGATATGGGTGATGCCTTCCAAGTCCAATCTGACACATTGGGCAGCATTGGGTTTGGCATGTTCCTTGGGGGTCACTGATATGCCCAGCATTAGACCTCCCACAGGGCTGGGTTGGATAACTCTAGGAACCTCACTTTGCTGGAATGCTTTCCAGTTTAAGTAGTGGTTATAATCTGGTGGGACCTTTTCAGGAACAGGAGGGTCCAGTTCTGGCATGACAATCAGGTAGTGTTAAGGGCCATCGACCATCAGTCATTAAACTTCAGCTTCATTGCCAAGATGCCAATCACTGGCTGCCGTGGTGAGCTGAAGTGCAGTTCTCAGGGAAGACCAGAGAGGTGAATTTCCCTCTTCAGTCTGCCTGGCTTCTTTAAGGCCAGATGTGCTGTGGAGAGCAGGGCCTCCCTGTATCTGTTCTGACTAAGGTTGTGACTTTGCCATTTTGATTTCTTGGTACAATGTTTTGTCACAACTTTATGGGGGTGGTTTGGGCATTGGGCCAGCAGGCAGGTCATTTGATGAATGGATCTGTGCCCTTTTCTGCACCAATGCATCAATGGCTGTAATCAATAAAGCTGTGAGTGTGTATTCCCCACACTGTGTGGGCTTTTTCCCCCTCCATCACCTCCTACCCCTACCCTTGCCTCCAGGTCCTCAATTTGAATCTATTGATTCTGAAAACAGAATCTTTGCAACAGCTCTGCCAATGCCATTAAGATCAAATTGAAGTGCCAGCATAAATATCTGCTATAAAGAAAGCACTAAAATGTCATTTATTTTTAGGATTTTAAAGGCTTTATTGCCTTTGGAACTGCTGGAATGCAGAGAAGAAAATGGTTAAACATATAAAGAAACTAGTTACAATTTAACAGTTTGGGAGGGGGAGCAGATAATCTTTATATTTTCAGAAAGTGTTTTATTAAGTGATCAGTGAAGTTATTTGGAAACATGTGATGAAATCCTATCTCTGTTGTTAAACAATACAGTGAAATGTTTGAACTGCTGGAAGAAACTTGATCTTGTTTGAGTTTTCACCTTAATGCCATAAAGCTGGATGTGCGTATTTTGTGATAAATTTGACTGTTCTGAAAGTATTGTCACCAGCATCTGTGCTCGCAGATGAATGTGCTGGAGGTCTCTGTACAAGCTGAAATTAAATGAGATTCAACTGCTTCTCATTGCCAAGCTATTATGTTTCACAATTGGCCTTGCAATGAAAACAAGAAATAGTCTCACTGGTGATTAAGTGAAAAAAGTACAAATCCCCAGACTCAGAAAGAAATTTATTCCAATTGCAGCTGATACCCATATTCTATGAAAAAAATACTTTTCAGATCAATCAATGACACTTCAATAGCCTCTTTAGTCCACAGAAAGAGGAAACATGTTCAGTTTATTAAGTCAACAGGTCAGTTCCTGTTCAGAAGTTGAGTTATATTGCATAAACCCAAACTAAGCTCTTTGATCATGGTGACTGCACAGATGAAAACTCAACTAGCAAAGCAGCTGTTCTGTTTCACTTCCTTATGACTGAAAACAGCTTTGGACATAAAAAAGGTGCATGGGGAACAGGAAGTGTAGCCATCTTGTGCTTCCTGTCTTCATTCTTCTGCATCACTTCCAAAACAGAATTTTCACATCTCCCCTGTGTAGGAGGGATCAGTTTGTATGCTGTGTTGAATCCTTATCGCATTAGTGTGATGAACTGTGCACCTGATCCCAAGCACTCTGGTAACAGAATGCCAAAGTTCAGGACAGGAATGTAAGCCTAATATAGAAGAAAAACATTTGTGACTTTTTCCATAGTAGTTTTCACAATGCAGCAATTTTTTATGCAGGCAGCTGAGAACACACTGACACAAAAGTTATTTTATCATAACCTGTTTACTTTTCAACAGCCTTGAGTTAATTTTGGACCAAACATTGCAAACTCTACTTATCTTGATATACATTTTACCTCTTTGCCATAAAAGCAAAAGAATACATAAAATAATTTTCTTTTCAGAGATGTTGGCTGTATTTTGGCCCATCATTCCTTCTATGTTCACCATAGTTTTCATGGTCCTTATTTGTGCAATGGATCTGAATCAATAGTTGAACATTGTTACTGAACCTTTCAAAAAAAAATCTGTAGTTGGCAGAACACATTGTATAAAAAATTCTAGTTCCCTAGGCTATGATTCTATGCAGTTACTGATAGCAATACATAAGGTGAGATCCAAAGGGTGATATAGCACCAAGCACCTATTTTTGTGTTTTGTCTTTGTCCCCCCACCCCCAGTCTAGAGGACTTGGAACTAATATCTGTCAACTTGGGACAAACAATAAATAGCTCCTGAGAAGATGCTTCTGAGTCCCCCTTGTCCATCTACTCTATCACGTGGATAATAGAAGTGGTACTGAATTTGCTGGTACTCATATGTGAGGATGTCTATTGCTTAACATCAGAAGCACAAATAAACTCTTCACATCCCAGATGGATATAGGATTGGGAAATTGCACACGTCTAACCAGTCATACAATCAGGGCTTTTTTTCAGGGGGAACGCGGGGGAACGGAGTTCCAGAACCTCTTGAAAATGGTCACATGGCTGGTGGCCCCACCCCCTGATCTCCAGATAGAGGGGAGTTTAGATTGCCCTCTGAACTCCCCTCTGTCTGGAGATCAGGGGGCAGGGCCATCAGCCATGTGACCCTTTTCTCCTAGGGCAACCCACTGAGTTCCACCACCTCTTTTCCCAGAAAAAAGCCCTGCATACAATGCAATCCTAAGCAGTTTACACCCTCTAAGGCATTGACTTTAAAAGTATAAAACACTGTAACTCTACTTAATCTGCAGTCCTGTGGCAAACTAATAACAGTACAGACTAAGAGCGGAACTACAAGTGACAAAAGGCACAGGTTGGACACTTGTCAGCTTCCCTCAAGTTTTGATGGGAAATGTAGGCATCCTAGTCTTGCAGCTTGGCTCTCTGACTGATGTCCAATGGACTTTTCAACTGTCACTTGTCCAACATTCTGCCAAGCTTCCTACATTTCCCATCAAAACTTGAGGGAAGCTGACAAGTGTCCAACCTGTTCCTTTTGTCACTTGTAGTTCTGCTCTAAGTTTTAAATTGGTAGCTATGTTGATCTACAGTAGGACTGCAGAATTTGAGTCCAGTGGCACCTTAGAGACCAAATCCTACTATTCTACTGCAGTCCAAAACGGCTATCCACCTAATACTTAGTCTGCACTGTTATTCAATTAAGGGAAGAAAGACAAAAAGACTAACTCAGGGATGCCCAGGGATCTCTGGATACCAGCCAAAAAATATTATAAAAACCACAAACTAGTTCATTGACATTTCCAATAGAAAGTATACTTTAGGGTGCTATAAGAAGAAAGCACATCCCAATTTCATTTTTTTAAAACAGAGTAATTTATTTTTAGATATGGCTGAAAGATATGATCAAGTGATATATATCCAAGTTTTTAACCTAAAATGTAATTCAGAGGTAATTACGCAGAATTCTTTCTTTTGCTGCTACCCAAAATGTATGTTCATTGATGACAATTGTAAAAGGGAATCATGATCCAGCTGAAAATAACAATTACTATGAAGCACAAATACTAAAGCAGTTGAAGTCAAAATGGTGTCATATATATATAACAGAATATATCATTCAGATACTTTGTTACTAATTCAAAAAAGCAGGACACATTTCAGAGAAGATCAAACCTGTTTTAAATTTGATTTCATCATCACTACATGCCCTGATTCCTTAACAGAGAGAAACTTGAACAACATATGGCAAAAACTTAGCAACTAGAAAATTACACCATATAATTGCTTTTATTCATTCAAGTGGAAAGTGACACAGTTATATATATGTAAACACCATGTGTCATGTAATATCCTTTGAAATTCTACCAGCTTGCAAGAATTTTGTCCTAAAGATTTAATTAATGAACTTGATAATTGACATATTAACAGATCATCTCTTACCTCAATATTTGTATCCTTTACTTAGAAACTGTCTATGTAGGATATAGTGGGTAAAGGAGACCCCATCCTCACAAGCACACAAGCCTCCTTCACAGGTTTGGGGCTCCTCAGGCAAGTAAATGCTGAAAGTCCACTGCCACAAGCCACCTGTCTACCCTCCACTATAGCAGACAGAGAGCCTTGACCCAAATCCTCACAGGGTCCTCTCTTGCCTTTTCCAGAGGACTCACCAAACAGGCAGCCAGTTCCATGTATGCACCTTCCCTCACCCAACTACAGCCTAGGGCTATTGGGGAAAAGGGAACTCAGAAGTTACTTTTGTTATATATACACTGACACCATTTAGACTAGGCCTCATTTAATGTGACCAGAGCATTTGTGTGCCTGTGTCAGATATTTACCCTCAGCAACAACTTCAAGCCAGGCAGGGTTCAACAAATACAAAACAATCTTTATTTACAAGAAGGAACATAGGAGTGAACAGATTTTAAACTAACAAACATACTGAGGTTGAACAGGAAAGGTTTCAAAGTAACAGAACATAGTAACAGCCAGCTATCTTTCTGCTGCCTCTCTTAGCAGCATCTTAAACCCTTCTCTCCCTCAGTCTCTCAAAAGTCTTTTTTTTTCTCCAATGGACACTCACTCTGATTGGCCCAGCATTCCACCCACTTCCATTGGCTGACTCTCAGGAAAGGTGCAGCTGGAGCCAGTCCTGTCTGTCGCAATGTCATTGTTTGAAATTTGTTGAAAACATTTACTTTTGAAATGTGCATAATACAGTACACAAATAGCCATGCAACACCTTTTTATTATAAAAATAACACAAAATATTGAGTGTAAGCTTGTGCTTAAAATGTTAGACTAGAACCTGGGAGACTCAGGTTCAGATCCCTGCAATGTAGTTCACTGGTCCTAGTCCAACTCTGAAGTTCACTGGGTGGCCTTGGGCCAGGTCATACTTTATTAGTGTAGCCTTCCTCACAGAGTTATTGTGGGGATAAAAGAAGCAAATGTAACACTGATTTTTTTAAAGAGATACAGAAGAGCGTCAGGAAAATTACAGATAGGTTAAGCTAATGTTTGTTCTGGGTAAATTAGACAAAGACAGAACGATAAAATTATAAAAACAGAATTATTAAGCATTGTGGAACAAATATACTGGGGAAGAATCAGAGTGGCTTTTAGAAAGAAAAGTCCTGTTCCATCAATCTTTTAGAGTTCTTCTAGTGTCAATAAGCATGTGGATATGGGTAAGACATTCCATACCTGACTCCCAAAAATCTTTCAATCTAATCCTTCGCCAAAGGCTTCTGAATAAATTTAGCAATCACTGAATTGTTAATTAATGTGGGGACTTTTCCTGGCATGGATTAGTAACCTGTTAAACAACAGAAAGTTTAAGTAAACTGACTGTTCTCACAATGGAGGGAAGTAAGCAGTGGGGTCCTCCAAAGTCTGTATCAGGTCCAATGCTATTATTTATTTTAGTTACTTGCATGCTTGTGTATGTGCCGTAAGATTGCAATCGACTTATGGTGACCCTAGCAAGGGGCTGTCAAGGCAAGTGAGAAGCAGAGGTGGTTTGCTATTGCCTTCCTCTGCACAGTCTTCCTTGGTGATTGCCCATCCCAGTACTGACCCTAATTAGCTTCTGAGATCTGATGATATCAGGCTATACCATGCTGCCTTCCCCATTTTATTTACTTAGAAAATGTGCATATCACCTCTTCAGAGACCTGCTTACAATATTTATTTTCTAGCTTGATACCTGTGCTTTGCTATGGTATTTATCAACTTTAAATCCAGTTATAATACTTATGAGTATGTAACATTTTTTGTTTTTTTGTTTTTTTAAAGTTGGTTTTGTAGTATAATAGCATAGTACCCGAGCTTCACAAAGGTGTTTGAATAAAGTGAAGCATGTTGATGCTGAAAACTGATGAAGTGAATTTTGAAATGTAACTTTTATTGAAGAGATTTTAAAAGGAAAAGATTGTAGTGAAATAAAGTGAAAAATACATACAACCTTTTTTTTCTACTGAAGGACCTCTTTGTAGACCACATTAGTGCTAGGATCACCAGGCGGCTGGGTGAGCTCACTCTGGAGCAGGCCACGCAGAACTGCCCATGTGAGAAACAGTCCTCCCTCAAGTCAATTCCTACCACCTTCATTGTCTGCCCCTGGGACTTGTTGGTCATCATAGCAAAGCAGACCTTGAGGGGGAACTGCAGTCTCTTCACCTCAAAGAGGTTATCTGATAGTATGAGTGGTATGCGTGGTATGAACACCAACTCCCCCCGAGCACTGCCGGTGAACAATGTGGCCTTGATGATTTTTCTGTGGAGTGCTTTCACTCACAGTCTGGTGCCATTGCAGAGTTGGGGTGGGCTGAAGTTTGGGAGCAGCATCACTAGAGCCCCAACTTTGAGGAGAAGCTTGTGGGCTGGGCAGCCAGGAGGGTTGAGTGTGTTAAGGAACTTCACGGGGTAGTGGACCATGTCATCCATTTGCACCACTGAGTCCACAGATCTATACTCCATTTCTGCTCTTTCAAGGGAGTTAGGTAGTGTTTCATTAATGATGGCAGCCTTGTTCTTGAGGTCAGAATGGCACGCTTGCACAACCAGTCCATGGACTTAGAATCATAGATTCATAGAATCATAGAATTGGAAGGGGCCATACAGACCATCTAGTCCAACCCCCTGCCCAGTGCAGGATCAGCCTAAAGCATCTCTGACAAGTATTCATCCAGCCTCTTCTTGAAAACTGCCAGTGAAGGGGAGCTCACCACCTCCCTAGGCAGCTGATTCCACTTTTGAACTACTCTGACCATGAAAATTTTTTTCCTAATATCCAGCCGGTACCTTTGTGCATGTAGTTTTAGCCCATTGCTTCACGTCCTACCCTCTGCTGCCATTCCCAAGGCCCTCAGCCTTTCCTCGTAGGGCTCAGTCTCCAGACCCCTGATCATTCTTGTCACTCTCCTCTGCACCCTCTCAATTTTGTCCACATCCTTTTTGAAGTGAGGCCTCCAGAACTGCACACAATACTCCAGGTGTCGCCTGACCAGGGCAGTATAGAGAGGGGCTATGACCTCCTGCAATTTCGATGCTATGGCCCCTTTGATACAACCCAGGATTGAATTAGCCTTTTTTGCCACTGCATCACACTGACTGCTCATATTCAGTTTACAGTCCACTCTTACCCCAAGATCCCTTTCACATATACTACTGCCCAGAAGTGTATCCCCCATCCAGTATTTGTGCTTCTCATTTTTGTGGCCCAGATGTAATACTGTGCACTTGTCTTTGTTGAATTGCATCCTATTCACAGCTGCCCACTTCTCCAGAGTATTCAGGTCTTGTTGAATTTTAATTCTATCTTCTCGGGTGTTTGCTACCCCTCCCAATTTGGTATCATCAGCAAATTTAATGAGCAGCCCTTCCACTCCTTCATCCAGATCATTGATAAAAATATTGAAGAGTACCGGGCCCAAAACCGAGCCCTGCGGCACCCCACTGGACACCTCCCTCCAATCTGATGAAACACCGTTGACCACCACTCTTTGAGTGCGGTCCTCCAACCAGTTCCCTATCCACCGAGCTGTCCTATAGTCTACTCCACAGTCTTCCAGTTTGCCCATCAGAATGTCATGGGGGACCTTATCAAAAGCTTTACTGAAATCCAGATAAATCATGTCAACAGAGTTCCCCCGATCCAGTAAGCTGGTCACTCGATCAAAGAAGGAAACCAGGTTGGTCTGGCAAGATCTGTTAGGAACAAAACCATGCTGACTTCCCCAGATCACTGAGTGGTCCTTCAGATTGATCCCTTCAGATTGATCCCTTTAAAATCTGTTCTAATATCTTCCCAGCAACAGAAGTCAGACTGACCAGCCTGTAGTTTCCCGGGTCATCCTTCCTCCCTTTCTTAAAGATTGGGATAACATTCGCTCTTCTCCAATCTTGTGGCACATCCCCAGTCCTCCAGGAGGCCTTGAAGATGATGGACAGGGCTTCTGCAAGTTCTCTGGAAAGTTCTTTCAGCACTCTTGGGTGCACCCCATCCAGCCCAGGGGATTTGTATTCATCCAGTGCAGCCAGATGCCTCTCCACTACCTCTCTGTCAATGTCAATTAGCCACTCAGGTGTCCTGCCACATTTTCTACTATCTCTAGATGTGCCTGAGTTCTTCAGGGAGAAAACAGAGGCAAAAAAGTCATTAAGCCTGTCTGCTTTTTCTCTGTCCTGCATCAGAGTTTCTCCATCTACTCCCAACAGTGGTCCAATTGCCTCTTTTACCTTGCGTTTGCTTCTCACATATCTGTAGACGTTTTTCTTATTGTAGCAAGCCCTCCTGGCCAGACCCAGCTCGTACTGAGCTTTGGCCTCTCTGATGGCTGATCTGCAGTACCTAGTAACCCTGATATACTCCTCTTTAGATGTCTGTCCTTCTCTCCATTTCCTGAACATTTCCTTTTTCTCCCTTAGCTTATTCTGGAGCTCTCTGTGCATCCACATCGGTTTCTTGGAGCCCTTACCATGTTTCCATCTTGCTGGGATAGTGAGGGCTTGAGCTTGCAAAAGCTCGTGTTTGAGAATGGCCCACCCTTCACTCGCTCCTTTCCCTTCCAGCACACTCCCCCATGGAATGACTCTCATCAAGCCTCTGAGTTCATTGAAGTTGGCCCTACGAAAATCTAACCTACGAGTCTGGCTACAAACTTCCTTGGCTCCCCACAGCAACTGGAATTCAAGAAGGACATGGTCACTCCCCCCTATGGTCCCCATCACCTTCATCTCATCTACCAATTCTTCCCTGTTGGTTAATATCAAGTCTAGTATGGCCGAACCCCTTGTAGCTTCCTCCACCTTTTGAAAAAGGAAGTTATCGGCCAGGCAGGTCAGGAAATTGCGTGATTCATGACGCTTTGCTGAGCCTGTCTCCCAGCACATATCGGGGAAGTTGAAGTCACCCATAATTACAAGGTTCTGATGTCTGGATACTCTGCCAATCTGTTCAAAGAGGGCAGCATCCATTTCTTCTTGCTGGTCAGGTTCATCATTGAAGTTGCCATGTCGATTGTCCCCTGCCCCTTGCGGCATCAGTTTAAAGCTCTCCTGATGAAGTTCTCCAGGTTCGTTCCAAACTTTTTCTTCCCTGCCCTTGAGAGGTGAAGCCCATCGTGTGCTAGAAGGCCTTCTCTAAGAAAACCTATCCCATGGTCCCAGAACCCAAAGCGCTCCTGCCGGCACCACCATATCAGCCAGAGATTCACCTCAAGTATGGTCCGCTCCGGCGTGCTCCTCTTCCTGTGACTGGAAGGATAGAAGAGAATACCACCTGAGCCCCCAGTGTCTTCAACTGCCTTCCAAGGGCTTCATAATCCTTTTTAATTCTTGCAACTGTATTCGAAGCCGTGTCGTTCATTCCCACATGAATCAGCACAAACGGGTACTTATCAGCAGGCTTGATGAGTTTTGGCAGCCGGTCAGTAATATCTCCATGATAGTGGCAATATCAGGGTATATCATGGCTGTTGGGTCTGCTAGGCTCATCACTACTGTGCCCAGGCCTGCAGGGATGGTCACCTTTCCCTTGGACTCAGGATACTCTCCATCCCCTATTTTTAATAGGAGTTCAGAGAATTCCCCAGTGGACACATCACCTCTCAAGTGGGCCCTCATGTTCTTTCTTAGTGAGAGTTTCCTGATAAGGAGCCACAGATATGATGCCTTGACACACACAGTAACCTCATCAGCTCGAGTTCCCCTTGGGACTACTGGCAGAGTCTGCCAGAAGTTTCCAGCCAGCAGCACGGTGACTCCCCCCATCACTCTCTCATTGCCCCCGACATCTTTGAGAGTTATGCTCAGTGCCTCAAAACACCCCTTGTGTGCCATGGTGTTCTCATTGCAAACAAGGAGCTTACATTTCCACAGCACTTGGGCCATGTTGCTTTGTTTCGAGATGCTGAACAGGGGTGTTTCTGCATGGATGAGTTTAAGAGGCAGCTTGAAGGTAGCAAAGGATCATATGCCATGCCTGAGTGAGCCTTGACCTTCCTGGAAGTGAGTGCCTCTCTACTCGTCTTCCAGGATTGCTTTGCTCATAGAGAGACTCTGCCACTCTGTGCACCTCGGGGTGATCTTGCTGGTACTTGGCCACTGCTGCTTGGTGTATCGCAGGAGTACGATGTGCGTATTTCTTTGCTACATCTCTACATTGCTTCCTCCTTTTAGTGTCGGTGTATCTTGCACGATGTCTGCCAGGAGGCTTCTTGGCGGCAGTATGAGGTGATGGCTGCAAGAGGTGTGAGGTGGAGTTGGTCTGAGGGAGAGGTGGTGTAGTGGGCACTTTGGCAGGTTCATGTGAGAGGTTCACATTGAAATGGCCCCTATAAAGGTCATGCACCATCTCCCCATGAACATTTAAAAACGTTTATATAAAAATCCGTATTCAGGAGTCTTGTAATGTCTTTTTTCAACTGTCTGCAGTTTCCTTTACCTGATTTTAAACTCAGAACATATAGTTCCTCAGCTGATCAATCACGGAAGTGGGGGTGCAAGCAGGTAGGAGCCTGCCAGCCACACAGGAAAGCCAGGCCCCACAAGGAGCAGCAACTGCATACTGTTTAAAATGTTGGGGTGATGACCAATCAGGCCGCATATGCAAATGACCTTGAAAGGCTGGTCCAATCAGGGATGAGTGGCCAAGTTGGCAGTGGGGGAGGGGGGGAACCTGCCAGCCACATACACAGGGAAGCTGTATCCCTATGGGAAAACACATTTTACCCCCTTAGGGGGTGAATTCCTTAAAATCCCTTCTTAGTTGGTGTTTACCTCATTAATGTTCTCTCCAAATTTCATATTTCTAGGTCCAGGGGTTTGGGCTGGGTGATGATGAGTCAGTTAGGACACTTGTCTTTATTTATTTTTTATTTGTTCATAAACAATCTGGAATTTGGGCCAAGCACTGAAGTGGCTGAGTTGCAAATGACACCAAATTATTCAAGATGGTTAAAACCAGAGCTGTTTAGTGGAGAGGTCCAAGGGAATCTCTTCAAAGTGAATGAGGGGCAAATGAGATTAAAGTAAGAATAAAGAGATGTCATTTTGACAAGAATCCTATGTTTACATAAACACTAATGTGGTCTAAAGTGACAATGGCCGACTAGGGGGGATTCCGCATGATCAATTTTGATCGGACTTTCTGAGCAGTCATGCCGCGGTGGAGTCCTACGAATCCACTTCTCCCTGATTCCACATTAGGCTTTTGTTTTGCACATTTCATCGGCTCAAAGTCCATCATGCGGAATTTTTGACAGGATAAAAATCCATTCCTCATTGCTTTTTCCGGGGGAAGTGTCGAATGATGCACATCTTCATTCCCCCCCCCCAAAAGTTGCTACACATAAACGTTGCATCAAACCAACACATTAGAAAAAAATTTCTCACAAAAAAACGTTGCTACTCATAAACATTGCATCAAATAAACATATTAGATAGGCCAGAGCACTTCCTGCCGATATTGTCGAAGAGTATTGGCTATTGACATTTGGAGGGGAAATTGTTACCAATGACCCCGCGTCTATCTTTCCCACTTTCTTCATGAGCAGTGTGGTTTAGTGATAGGTGTTGTGTTGAGGACGGTCTCTTTCTCCCTCCATGAAATGCCTAGACCACTAGTTGAACACTGAAGTCCCTCCATCACACTTTCACTCTACCTCAGAAGCTGTCAGCTGTCAGCGAGCAACAAGTAACAAATTTGGTGTGTTGTAAAATGGACCCGTTATTGGTCAGCTGTTGTCATGTGACACAGGATATGTTTCTGCATAGATTTGTAGAAACGTTGCAACGTTTTTTTATGTTTTTTTTTTAAAGGAGGGGAAGGGAAAGGGTAGTGGGTGTAGCTTAGAAAACATGATTGGCCAATCAAATTAAGTTGATTCAAAGGGCGAGAGAAAAGGGCAAGGGTGGAGAGAACATCGGATAAAGAATTCCGCATGATTAAAATCCCTAATCTGCTGCGCATAGACAAATAAGTCGGGGGAAAGCAGGATGGGAAAAAAATGGACAAAACGTGCAGTGACTTCGAATCTGCTGCTAGGATTGCCTTCCCACATGTGGAAACACAAGAAAAAATCGAGGTCATTTAGAAGCTGAAGCAGGGAAAACCTTTCCTGCGGAATCATCCTAGGAAAGAGATCTGTCACTGCAATAGATAAAAGATGGAGAATGCCTGCCTGCCCTCTCCTTGAAGATGAGCTGCAGAAGAGGAGGAAAATGCATGTGGGGGAGGTGACCTACACCTGCCTCATCCTTCATGTCGCTTCATTGCACTCTTTTTCCAAGCAGTTTTTCTCAGAGCTTGTATTACAGCCTGCCCAGGAATAAATATGCTTCATGCAGCACAGTAAGAGGGAGATGCAGATTTAATGGCCTTCACCTACACAGTATGATTTTGTTTAAAAATACACCATACCGCTCTACCTCATACGTGAATAGTCAGACTAGTATATATCAGACTTCTAAATACAATAAAGACATCTGATAAAGATCCTGAATAAGAGCTCTCTCTCAAAGAGAATGATTATCTTATTAATAGGTGGCAGGCCACAGAAAGTAAAATTTCTTATGTAAACAAGCCCTGTACATCAAAAAGCCCTACCAAAGCCAGTAAAGCAGTGCAGTGACTGGGAGAAAGTGAAAATGCTGTGTCCCCTCAAAAACACATAGAATAATCCTGTTTGGTGGGAAAATAAGCCATATTGTTACATTTGAATGATATTCTAGTTACATTATGATGTAAATGTCTGTAAAATTACTCTCTCCTCTCACTGGCACTCCCTGCTTCAAAGTGTCACAATAAACAGGTCAAAATATTTCTGATTGCTCCCAGACGTTGGAAATAATTGAATAAAGGATTTATTTTATTTTATTTTCACATCCTTGTACTAACATCATTTATTCATTCATTCATTCATTCATTCATTCATTCATTCATTCATTCATTCATTTATTTATAGTACAGATTTCTCACTGAGACTCAAGGCAGGTTACACAATGGAAGTCAATAGGGCATTCAATAAACAATAAAACAGGGTATAGACTGT
The DNA here is from genome assembly GCF_028583425.1 of Eublepharis macularius. NCBI lineage: Eukaryota > Metazoa > Chordata > Lepidosauria > Squamata > Eublepharidae > Eublepharis > Eublepharis macularius. Next base: position 76,154,117 of record NC_072797.1, read on the forward strand.
AGAAATTAGGGGGAAAGCATAGATCCAAACACATAGCTGGAACAAAATATTTATGTATTATTTTCAATTTTTATTCCACCCTCCCTGCACAGATATAAGCATTTGGCATTTGCTTACGGATCTGGTCAGATTTGTGACTGCATAGCCTACATGTGATATTTTTATGTCATTACTTTTGAAAGTATGGAGTTATTTTCATCTTGATTATATTTCGTATTTGATATTTATAGCAACACTGAGGAAGACATTCTGTTGAAATACATCACAACCTGTAATGTAATTAAATTGTTTACTTGCATCTACTGGAAAACACCCTTTTCTGCATCTTGGATTTGAAGTGCTATGATCTTTTGTGTGATTTTAAAAATACAATTACAGTAATAAGTAAGATTGTCAATCTTCAAGTGGAGCCTGGAGATTTCCTGGAATTACAACTGACCTCCAGACTACAGAGATCAGTTCCCCTGGAGAAAATGGCGGCTTTTAGGGTTGCTAGGAAGCGCTAGTATCTGGCCAGACTCTGGTTTGTGAAGTCATTGGGGCACCGTTGGGTAACAGTGTCATGCTTCTCTAGGAATCTCCAGAAGCTCTATGATAAAACGACAACATTTCCAGATATTCCTAGAGATGTGTGATGTCACTTCAGAGTTTTCCCTGAAAGTGATATAATACTATTCCTTAATGGTAATTTCCTTCCACCGGCCACCAGAATTTGGAATCTGGGGAGAGGAGATGTCCTGCCTCCAAGGGGCAAATGGCAAGTCTAGCTGTTTTGGGGGGTAGACTGTATGGCATTATATGTCGCTGATGTCCCTCCCCAAACCCTGCCCTCCCCAGGCTTCATCTCCAAATCTCCAGGAATGTACCAACCTGGTGTTGGCATCCCTAAATAGCAGACGTACAATATCTCTGTCACACATTAATGCTTCCATTTTCTATCATACACCATATTGCTAGAAATGCTTTGGACAACTGTTCATATTCTAAGGCCAGTACGTTGATATCTCCCACCAGCTCTGTTTACCCCTTAAAGCTAGAAATCTACACATATAATATCTCTATAAATCTTATTTCAGAGTTATGTCTGACACTGTTCTGTGTCTGAAGAAGCAATCCTAAGCATACTCACTATGAAAAACATTGCAAGGCAGAAGAGAAACAACACAAATTTCATTCAGTCTTCCAACATTCTTTCTGGTCTTTCTAGGGGGCTCAGTGCTAATAATACTCTACACATGTGCAACCCAAATAAAATCTCTTCATTCATGTGTAGAAGCATGATTGATTAGTTGAGAAAATTTTTCAGCGTGAAATGCAAGTTGAGGTAAGAAATTCTCAGCTGTGTAAGCCGACATGTGTTTCATATATTTGCAAGAGATTAACTCTAGAAATTAACACCCAAAGCTGATGTTCCTATTTTTTACACAGTCCTGCCTGACTTGAAAATAGCTTATTGAATAGCTTGTTTGTACAAGGGGACATTCTGGACAGCGACAACCTCAATTCTGTATTTGGAAAGGAATAAAATAGGCCTCTAAACATTATGAATCAACAAGGCCCAGCAGGTGGCAATAGAGGCACTCCTGGTTTCAAAAATTAAAAAACTCTCATCAGTGCTATGACAGCCTCTCTCTCGCTCTGTCTCAGATCATTTATGGCTCTAGCTGATGTGAAAAACCTGCTCCATGTAGATGATTCTGATATCAATGAAATAATACATAGACTGGATGCAAAAGCCTAGAATTCTTTCCTTCTTTAATATACATGAAATTGAACAAATTGAAAAGGTTATTGCAATACAGCTAAGAAAGCAGAATTATTCAGCTCTAGGGAGAACTTTGTTCACTTCAAATGAATACATTTATTAATAGTTTCATATATTTAATTGAAGATCTGAAGATTTTTAAACATTAAATAAGTGAAATTTTGGAATAACATTTGTAGATCCAATGTGGAATCAAAGTACTTTCACTGCTCTAAAATGCTGTCAGGATTAGTTTCTGACTCTATTGGAATCAGAATTTTTTTTAAAAAAAATCACTGAAGTGTGAAATATTTATTCCACAGAACACCAAATAGCTTTAACTGGAAATAGTAAAACAGTAGGATTAACATGTGTTGAAAGAAATCTTAGCTGATGAACTGTGTGATTATTGGTGAGTCCAGCCATGAATATTTCTTTCTCCATGACTGAACATCAAGTAATGTGTGAAACAACATCGCTAATCAAATCTCACAAAGAGAGCTTTTGTATTGCCTTAGATACTCCTTCTGAACAGAGGCCGCTTACCCATTTAGCTGTGTCACTGAACGATGAGATGGCAGGTGAGGAATATAAATGTGTGAACTATCCATTAGTGATTGTTTCTGCACTTGCAGAAAAAACATTTTCCTCATGGTCAAATTGTGGGTTACTTCAAGAGTTTTTCTTCTGTTGTTTCTCATAGCATACGTTACTCTGGATGTTTTAACACTACCTTTGTCATATGTGCATTTCTTGTATGGTGCCTAGTAAATTAGTCCCTTCAACACTTCAATCATCCTCTTGTCAGTCATTTGGTTTAGCTATTAGGTAAAGAGCCCTTTCAATACTTGTCTCTTACTTCTGGAATACCCTCCTCTTGGCAGCATAGGCTGTTTCCACACATCCTTAAAGGGACAGCCCAGTCACTGAATGTTGCAGGCTTTCCCCCTTCACTCCACATGTCCCCATTTTAAAAAAGGTAGCAGGCTGTTTGGCTTCCATTTTTTTGGCGGCTTTTCTGAGAATGCACTTTCCCGTGGTGCCCAAGAAGGCACTGACCAAACAGAAACCAAACAGTCTGCGGACTTCCGGTTTGGGATTCATGGAGGTCTAACGCAGCTCCATTTGCGGAGCTGACCGGACTGCCGTTTTAACCGGCCGGAGGGGTGAAAATAACCCGCGGCCGACTGCTCTCAGGCGGGGAGCAGGCAAAGAACGCTCAAGACCCTAGGGTGAGCTAGATCTCGGATGAGGGGGGGCTCTACTCAAGGAGTCTCCCCCCCAATCCTTGAGGTCCCACCTTGCGACGGGTCGGCTATAATCTCTGCGGCAGTTCTGGGGCCAATTCGGCTGGCATAAGACCTACATACCCAAGCTTCGATCGGGGAGGGAAGTCGAGAGGAGAATTTAAGATCGAAACAGCGATTACAACCCGAGAAAGTTGAAGAGAAGGTAAAGATCGCTATCTCTTGAAACGGGACAGATTGATAAAAACAGAGAGGAAAGAAAGTAGATTTTTAAACTGCAACAGACTAGTGAAAAGGAGGTGAAGACTCGGCAGGAGTTGTATTTTAAAAGAGACTAAATTTAAAGAAGTTATTGCAAAAATCGGACTATTGTTTTGAATACCTGTGGTTTTGGAGCTGTGGGAAAAAGACACCATCGCGAGACCTGCTGTGGGAAGACGGGAGACAGGAAGTGCGTAACAACAATAGAGTGGCTGGAGGGAAGCGGCCCTTGCCGACGGACAGGAAGTAGGGAATCGCCATTTTTGAAAAGGGAAGGGTCGCGGCTTCAGCGGAAGAGGAAGTAGGCCATCTTGGATTACAATAACATAGAGAAACCATAGAGAAAAGACGCCCGACATTTTGGATACAAAAAATTAATTTTGGCAAAGATTGGGACATTTGAAAAAAAGGAAAACGTTTAAACATACGCCACGGAGCTAAGGAAGAGAGCAGATTCGTGGGAGCGAGCTAAAGCAAGCCCCACGATGTCGAAAAAAGAGTGGCAATCGGCAATAGAAAATTTGGACAAAAAGCTTATAGACATGATGAAAGAACTTAAGGACACGAAATTGGAGCTTATTAAAGAGGTCAAAGAAGTTACACAGACAGTAAAGTCGGAGCTGTCAGAAGTGAAAAAAGGCGTGGAAACGATTAGTAGTGAATTACAAGGAACGCAGCAGAGAGTTAAAACAGTAGAAGACGCGATGGAGAATTTAATAGAAACGCAACAAACAGAGATGAGACTGGTGAAGGGGAGGATGTCAGTTGCAGAAACTAAACACATGGAGAAGCAGCTTCGTTTTCGTGGTCTGCCAGAAGTGGAAGGGAAGTCAGCGCAAGAACAGATGACTGAGGTGTTGGCTGATTACCTGGGGAAGGAGGAGGAGGAAATTGTGGCTATCCTAGATGTGGCGTACCGTGTGAACTCGAGAATTGCAACCCAGAGGAAACTACCAAGGGATGTGATTGTGCAGTTTACAACTAGAAACATGAAAGAGAGGATTGTGACAAAACAATTTCAAGATCCATTGGAGATTGATGGCAAGACGATTATCATAATGAAGGAACTGCCCAGATCAGTGTTACTGGACAGGAAAAAATATAGAGTGCTAATTCAAACTTTGAAGGACATGAATATTAGATACAGATGGGAGTTACCGGAAGGAGTGTCCTTTGAGTTTGGAGGGGCAAAAAAACGCATCAGATCTGAGCGGGAGATGGAGAGATTTATCAAGGACAATGAAAAAGACTTACCAACAAAACCATGAATATGGAGTGTAATGTATTATCTTGGAATGTAAATGGACTAAACTCACCGAATAAGAGGAAAAATATTTTTCATTGGCTACTAAAACAAAAATGTGATATTGTTTGTTTGCAGGAGACCCATATTAGAAAACAGGATGTAAAATATTTAAAATCTGGAAAATTGGGCAAAGAATTTGTAGCGGCCTCTAACAAGAAAAAAAGAGGAGTGGTGTTGTACATAAAAGAGGAGCTGCAGCCAAAATTTGTTATGAGAGATGTGGAAGCTAGATTTGTAGCGGTGGAATGTAATTGGAATGTAAAGAGAGTGTTGGTAGTCGGACTTTATGCACCTAACGGTGCAAAGGAAAGCTTCTTTGAGGATTTAAGGAAGCATTTAGACGATCTTGTATATGACCAGATAATTCTTGCTGGAGATTTTAATGGAGTGACAGATTTGGAACTAGATAAAAAGACTACAACAGCACAAAAGAAAAGAGGACTATTGCCAAAGCTTTTTTTTGAGTTGATTCAACAAGAGACTCTCGAAGATGTATGGAGGAGAGAATATCCTAAAACCAAACAGTTTACTTTTTATTCTGCAAGGCATCTTACATTATCAAGAATTGATATGATCTGGGCCTCAAAGGACTTAGCGTTATGGACTAAGGAGGTAGAAATAATGCCGATGGTAGGCTCAGATCACAATCCAATTATGTGGAAATTTGGAAAAAGGAGAAAAAGGAAAGCCTGGAGAATAAATGAGGACTTGCTACAGGAAAGTGAAAATATGGAAATATTGAGAAGAGAGACAAAGTTTTTTATACAATATAACGTGAATAAAGAAGTACCAACCAGTAAAGTTTGGGACGCGTACAAGGCGGTTGTAAGGGGCATACTAATGGACTTAAATGGCAGAGCAAGGAAAAAGAAAGAGGAGAAAAGACAAGAGATTGAGGAGAAAATAAAGGCCAAAGAAATACAGTTAAAAAAGAGACCAGGGAAAAAGAAAATACATCAGGAAATTAAAATTCTTCAAGAACAGTTAACAGCAATGAGTAATAAAGAATTGGAGTGGAACCTTAAAAGACTGAATCAAAAAGCTTTTGAGGGTGCTAATAAACCTGGGAAATATTTGGCATGGCAATTGAAGAAGAAAAGGGAAAAGAAAATAATAAATAAAATCTGTGAAGAAAATAAAACGTACCTGGAGCAGACTACCATTAGTAGAGCCTTTTATAAATTTTATGCTAAGCTGTATAATAAAAAAGAAGTAACCAAAGAATCAATAGCATCATATTTGGAGAAAACCAAACTTCCAGAGATCTCGGAAGCTTGGAGAAATAAGTTGAATAGTGAAGTAACTGATGAGGAAATAAGTAAGGCAATACAATCTGCAAATCTAGGAAAGGCGCCAGGGCCAGATGGACTTACGGCTAAATTTTATAAGACAATGGCCAACGAACTGGCACCATTCCTAAAAGAGGTGATGAACGGAGTTTTTAGGGATCAAAGAATTCCAGACACTTGGAGCGAAGCGAATATATCATTGATCCCAAAAGAGGGCCAAGATTTGACTAACGTGAAAAATTACAGATCTATATCACTACTTAACAATGATTATAAAATTTTTACGAAGATATTGGCGGAGAGACTGAAGGGGTGGCTCTCGGAAGTCATAGAGGAGGAACAAGCAGGCTTTTTGCCAGACAGACAAATAAGAGACAATTTAAGGACAGTGATCAATGCTATTGAATATTATGATAAGCGTTGTGACAAAGAGGTTGGTTTCTTCTTTGTAGACGCTGAAAAAGCGTTTGACAATTTAAACTGGGATTTTTTGTTTGCCACTATGGAAAAGCTACAATTGGGAGAAAGATTCATCAGAGCAATTAAAGAAATTTATAGAGACCAGACTGCAGCAATTGTAGTGAATGATGAACTGACCAAGAAATTGACGATTAGTAAAGGAACAAGACAAGGTTGCCCGTTATCTCCATTGTTGTTCATTTTAGTATTGGAGATTCTGATGATACAAATACGACAAGACGAGGAAATACGAGGAATAAAAATAAAGGACTATTCATACAAGGTTAGAGCATTTGCAGATGACATAATGTTAATTGTAGAAGATCCATTGGAGAACATGCCAAAAGTGATAGACAAGATCAAGGAGTTTGGTGACTTGGCAGGTTTCTTCATTAACAAAAAGAAGTCAAAGATATTATGTAAAAACATGACTAAGCAGAAACAACAATTGTTAATGGAAACAACGGACTGTGAAGTAACTAGTAAGGTGAAATATTTGGGAGTTGAGCTGACTGCAAAAAATATAGATTTGTTCAAGAATAATTATGAAAAATTATGGACTCAGATAGAGAGAGACTTGATCAAATGGAATAGACTGAATTTGTCATGGTTGGGCAGGATTGCAGCAGTTAAGATGAATGTGTTACCAAGAGTAATGTTTTTGCTACAGACAATACCAATCATCAGAGACTCTAAACAATTTGAAAAATGGCAGAGGAAAATATCAGATTTTGTTTGGGCAGGCAAGAAGCCTCGAGTGAAAGTAAAAGTTCTACAAGATGCAAAGGAAAGAGGCGGAATGCAACTGCCCAACCTGAGACTTTACCATGATGCAATCTGCCTAGTTTGGTTAAAAGAGTGGATGACATTAAAGAATAAGAAACTATTAGCCCTAGAGGGATATAAAAAATTTTTTGGATGGCACGCATACCTATGGCATGACAAAGTAAAGGTCAACTCGATGTTCCTGCATCATTTTGTAAGGAGAAGTTTATATACAATCTGGAAGAAGTACAGAATTTACCTACAAGAAGGAACCCCTTTGTGGGTGGTTCCATACGAGGTGATAGATCCGAGAGCTGTTGATAATGAACAACAATGTTTAACGTACAAAGAAATAACTAAAACTGAAGTGTCTAAACTTAGAATAAAGACGCAAGAGGAACTATCACCGAACTACGATTGGTTCCAGTATAGACAGATCAGAGATTTGTATAACTCGGACTCTGTAAAGGGAGGTATACGAACAGAGAATTCGGAACTAGAGCAGACCCTTTTTAAAGAGGACAAGAAAAGAATATCCAAGGTATACCAAGTACTGTTGAAATGGTATACCGAGGATGAGACAGTTAAAACACAAATGGTGAAATGGGCTATAAATTTTAATAAAGAAATAACAATGGAGGCATGGGAATACTTGTGGAAAACTACAATGAAGACAACGACATGTATTAATATTAAAGAGAACATTTTCAAAATGATCTATCGTTGGTACATGACACCAAAGAAGATTGCGCTAGGAAACTTGAACACTTCTAATAAATGCTGGAAATGTAGAAAGCATGAGGGCTCCCTCTATCATATGTGGTGGTCGTGTGAGGTAGCTAGGCAGTTCTGGGGGGAAATAATAAGAGAAATGAGTGAAATTTTACAGTTTCAAATAAATAAGAACCCAGAACTCCTGCTGCTAAACTTGGGAATGGAGGGAATCCCAGCCCACCATAGGACGTTGATATTTTATATGACTGCAGCAGCTAGACTTTTGTATGCGCAGAAATGGAAAGTACAAGAAGTGCCAACTATTGAAGATTGGATCTACAAATTGCTGTATATGGCTGAAATGGACAAGATGACAAGAAAACTGAGAGATCTGGACTCAGGCTGTTTGGCTTCCATTTTTTTGGCGGCTTTTCTGAGAATGCACTTTCCCGTGGTGCCCAAGAAGGCACTGACCAAACAGAAACCAAACAGTCTGCTATCGTTTTGAAATCAGAGACATGTGGAGTAAAAGGGGGAAACCAGCAGTGTTCAGTGAGTGGGCCATTCCTTTAAGGATGTTGAAAATGGCCTTCGTTAGTGCCTAGTTTGTCTGTCTTTAATGCAAGTTGACCGTCGTTTTTTGACCAGGCTTTTTGCCCTCCCCCCAATTTTTGCCCTTGACCACTTTAATTACTTACTCTGCTAAACTGCTTTTATTGGATTTATTTCTACATTGGCTTCTGTTTATAGTTTTTAGGCTACATTTTTATACTGCTACCACAGTTCATGAATTTTATTATGATATAAATGCTGTTTTAATGTTGGCTTCACCTGGAGGATCCTTCTTAAGTGTACTCATTGGGCAAAAGAATTGTTGTACCCCTTTAAAACTTACAAATGTGTGTTTTGCTAGGATAGATTTTCATGACAGTCTTTTCATAATTTTTTCAAGGCCACCGTCTCAGTATATCAAACCATAATTATGTTACAAAATACTATGAACCATACTGATAGGTCAGCAGAAGGACAGGATGTTGGCTGACCAGGGCAAGAAGTACTACAAAATACATATAATATCCTCTTTGTCCTTACCTAGTTGCGCCATTTAGTAAACTTGACAGTACCAGTGGCTTGTACTAGATGATATCACACTGTTTTTCTTTATCATTTTGAAAACTGATAGCTTAGAGCTTATGTCAAAACCTCGGGAGTCAGGTAAACATGTCAGAAAGTTGACAATTCATTGTTATCATCTAAAGGTTTGGGAAGATTTCAACTATTATATAAATTAATGTTTTTTCCTATAGAAATCCTGCTTAATTTATAGACATCCTTGTTTGTTTCCCCCCTAAGAATTCAGACACTGGGGAAAGCCAAGAATCAAAGAAGCCAAATAAACTTGTATCAAGCTTTTCCTTCCTCTAGAGAATGCATAGCCCTAGCATCTCCATTATAATAATACAGATGTGTCAGGAAAGGCAATTCTGTTCATATATGCACACAAAGAACTAAAAGGGAAAATATTAGTCCATTGGATTTAATGTGCTTCCTAAACTTCTGAGTATTAAGGTAACTGGAGAGTCCCTTAGGATGAAATTAAGAACCAAGAGTACTGTGAGACTACAGAGCCTCCAAGATATTCTTAAAGGATCTGACAGACACTAATAATAAAAACACTTGCCCTTCTAAAGTAACTTCTACTCCAGCCCCCTGAAGCCCTTTACATCCTACCATTCATTAAGATTTTCAGTCCCCTAGGAGCCAAATCCCATTAATTCCAGTTTAAACTATAGGTAATAGTTGCCCAGAGAAACTGAGACTTGCCTTAGGTCACAACTCTTCAGCATCTGGGCCTGAAGGATGAAGAAAACTTCCTACTTCCATCCCCCCAGCACTTGGCCTCAACAGCTGAAGCCTAATCCTCTGCAGTAAAATCCTACAAAGCTTGTTAAAAATTTGTTTGGATGAGAATCGGTACTGAAAATACTATCGCATTTGAACCGAGAAGCTGAATTTCTGCCATTTTGATATATAATTTCATGATCCCACAGTGAAATGCACATCAATTAAGCCTGAGATATGAAGTGTGATGCTAGAAGGAAAAAAAAAACCAGAGATCCACATTAGGGCAACCCAAGTTCCTTTGTGCATAAATTATAAGTTGATCGCTTAGGACTAGACATGGGCGCAAACGAAAAAAATTTAACGAACCAGTGGTTCGTGGTTTGGTGCCAATGACGACCCTGAGATTTCCCGTTACCGAACCAGTTTGCGGTTCAGGGTTCGTTGGGCGCAGAACGGCCCCTGGGGCACTTACAGAGCCCATATTCCCAGGGAGTCTTTTGCAGGCTCTCCCCTACAGCCATCACCCAAGTTTGGACAACATAGCAAAAGGGATCTTGGAGTTATACCCTCTCCAATCCAAGGCCCCCAGGAAACTCCCACTCGACATAATTACAGCCACCGGTTGACATTGGCCCAGTGTACAGAAGGTGGGTGGCAGGCACGGGGAGGCAACGACAAGCCACCTCCCCTTTAGGGGGTAGGGGGTCTGGCCGCTCACCCATGGCACCCCCCTTGTGCCCGCCCGACAGGCCAAAGAGGAGCGCACTGGTATTCCTGGCATGGGTGGGAGAGGACATGTCATTTGGATGGGGGCCTGATCCCCCAGCAAGCGAGGGTCCTCACTCGAGGGTCCCACTGAGGAACAGTGTGGCAGCAATCGACAGCACACACCTTCCTGCCTTGCCAGAAAGGACGGGAGGGAGAGGAGATGTCATTTGGAGGGGAAGTGGGAAGATCCACCAACAGCTGCGAGGTCTCCTCCGAAGCTCCCACTGAGCTACTCTATGGTGGCAGCTGACAGTACCCACCTTCCTGCCTTGCCAGAAAGGATGGGAGGGAGAGGATCTGTCATGTGGGGGTAAGTGGGAAGATCCCCCTGCAACTGCCAGTCCAAAGTGAAGCGCGCTGGTATTCCCGGCACAGGCCGGAAGAATGGTGATGACGGCGGCCACCGGGCCACGTAGCCACAGGGAGACAGCAACGAGCCACCTCCCTTTAGGGGGTGGGGGGTCTGGCTGCTCGCCGGCGGCACCCCCCATGGAAGGACGGGAGGGAGAAGAGATGTCGTTTGGAGGGGTCAGAGTGTTCCAGAGAGGGACAGGTCGAAAGAGGGTCTGTGAAGTCAGAAGATCCTAACAGCCACGAGGCTTCCTCCGAGGATCCCACTGAGGAACTCTGCGGCAGCAGCCAGCATCAACCACCTTCTTGCCTTTGCGGAAAGGATGGAATAGGACAGGACCAGAGAGGTCATTGAGAGGGGACTCAGTGTTCCGCAGAGGGCGAGGTGAGAAGAAGGACCGTGTACTTGTGTGGGAGAGGAGGGCCGAGCCCGAGGCTTCCTGGTCGCATTGCAGAGCAGGACCGGGACGGAGGGATCCCACATCCACCCTGAAGGAGTGCGCAGACTGTTGTGGCGGAGGCTTGTCCGCTCCCCCTGTGTCACAGTGGAGGCTGTCGCCAGCATCACTCACCTTCCTGCCTTCGCGGAATGGACGTGAATATTTGTGGCAGCATTACCCATTCACCCTTGCCCAGAGGGGACCAACGCTGCTGTTGGCAGGGGCCACCGTGATGTGCAATTTTATGCACAACAGCAGTTGATCTGTCCCTCATGGCCCAAAGCTGAAGCATCATACAGCACCCACAGTCCAGCCTTCACGGAAAGGGTGTGAGGGCGAGGAACCCATTCCCTCCTGCTCAGAGGGGGCAGCAGGTGCACATGGAAAGGGGGGGTACCATGCGGTGCCATGCTAACACCAGCAACAGCAGCAGAGCTGCTCCTCATGGCAGAAAGCTGCATCAGCTCACAGCACCACACCTTTCTGCCTTCATGGAAAGGACATGACTGGTTGTAGCGGCATTACCCATTCACCCCTGCCCAGAGGGGACAGCTGCTGCTGTTGGCAGGGGCCACCATGACGTGCAATCTTATGTGCAGCAGTAGTTGATCTGTCCCTCATGGCCCAAAGCCGAAGCATCATACAGCACCCACCGTCCGGCCTTCACAGAAAGGGTGTGAGGGCGAGGGACCCATTCCCCCCTGCTCAGAGGGGGCAGTAGGTGACCACGGAAAGGCGGGGTTACCGTGCGGCGCCACACTAACACCAGCAACAGTTCCTGAGCTGCCCCTCGTGCCCAAAAGCAGCAGCAGCAGACCTCAACCACCTTCCTGCCTTCGCAGAAGAGACACGTGACTGGTCGTGGGTCCCATTCCCCCCATGCACAGACAGGACAGCAGGTACACATGGATAGAGGTGCACCGTGCAGCTCAAACATGTCAAGCTCAGCAAAACCTTCTGAGCTGCCCCTTGGGATCCAAAGCGGTGGCAGCAGACAGCACCTAACTTCCTGCCTTCATGGAAAGAGTGGGAGGGACCCTTTCCCCCCTGCTCAGTGGGAACACCAGGTGCCATGGAAGGGGGGGTACTGTATGGTGCTACTCTCACATTGGCAACAGCAGCAGAGCTGTTCCTCGTGCCCCAAAGTGGCATCAGCTGGCAGCACCACACCTTCCTGCCTTCACGGAAAGGATGGGATGGGACAGACAGGAGAGGTTGGGAGGCATCTGAGCAGATCCAGAGAGGGAAAGGTATGAAGAGGGAACGGGAACTTGTCTGGGAGAGGAGGGCAAAGGTTCACCAGCCAGGGAAGCAGCCCCAAGAACTGAGGGAGGTTTGAGCCCGCTGTGGATGAGCTGGGCCGGCTACAACCCCAGGGTGGCTCAGAGCCCATGTAGGTCCAGGTCCATGGGAGGGTGCCCCAGTAGGTTGAGGTTCACCTTGATGAACATCAACATGTCCATCAGGTCCGGGTGCAGACGTGCATGACGGGGACGGAGGAGGTCTCCCAGGTGGGAGAACACCCGCTCGCTCTGCACGCTGGTGGGAGGGCAGGACAGGATGTTTGTTGCCACGATGGACAGGTCCAGCCATCGGTCTGATTTCCTCGCCCAATACTGCAACGGGTTGGCATGGGGGGGGGGCTCGGTGGACTCAGAAAGGTACTCATGAACCATGGCCCCCGCCGAGTCCTCCACTGAGAGGGACATGCCCGCCGTGCAGCGGCCAATCATGCAGCCCACCAATGAGGCCCAGAGATTGAATGTGTCCATTGGGGTGGCTCTTCCCTGGCGTGGCTCTCTTCCCACCTCCTCCCCCTCCCCCTCCCCCTCCCCCTCCACCGCCTGCCCCTTGCTGCTGCCTGGTTCCTTCTCTCCTGCCCTCTGTCTCTGGAAATGGAGCACCGCTCTGCAGAGTTCCTTTTTCCAGTGCTGCATCTGACCTGCCTGCGTGGCGATGCTGCCCTTGATGCAGAGGTCACAGAGGGAGGCCAGTTGGTATGGTGCCTCGCAGCGTAGAGGATGCAGGCGTTCAGTGATACAGGCCTGGATCCTCCAGACAAATTCCCGGACCCTGGGGAGCAGCTCTTGCCCTTGCTGGAGCTCCTGGGCCAGAAACTGGTCTAGGCCATGGATCAGAGGGAGGACCTGACCCAGGCTGGCCTGGTAGGAGCACAAGAGCTCAGTGGCATCCTTGAAGGGTTTCAGGATCCGGGACATCTGGGCGAGGACTCTCCAGTCCATGGAGCTGAGGCTCAACTCCTCTCCCCTCCTCAGCACATCCGAAGAGGACAGGATATCTTGCAATGCGCCCTTCTGCTTCACCAGACGACATATCATGTTGTAGGTGGAGTTCCAGTGGGTGGGCAGGTCCTGGAAGAGTTGGTGCTCAGGGTCCCCTGCCTCCCCCTGCCTCTGGATCAGCTCGCAGGAAGAGTTTATGCTGCGGAAGAAGTGGGAAGCGATGCGACGGCAGCTGTCCAGCAGATCATGCGTCTGCAAGGTTCCCTTGTCCCAGCTGTCCCTCGGCTTGCTCCCAAGCCCGAGCAAGTCCCACATCACGAGGTGCAGCTTGTGCACCATACACACCAGGCCCGGGAGGGATGCCTCTTTCAGGGCTGCCAACATGTTGGCTCCCGCGTCCGTCACCATGAACCCATGGACAAACCCTTCCACCCCAGATGTCCACTCCCTCGGAGCTGCCTTTACGGTGGTGGTGATGTTCTTCCCGGTGTGGACCTTGTCCATCCCCCGGGCCTGAAGAAGAACCGCCCTGTAGCCCAGGGTCAAGCTGGGCACCTTTTTATGGCTGCCAGATCTTGGCCTGGGGAGGCGGAGGTCCTCTGGTTGCCACCAGTGGGCAGTGATGGCAAGGTACCCGTGATGGCAGCCGCTCCACAGGTCGGTCATGAAGTGCACTGTTCTGCCTTAGGCAGCCAACAGGTCTCTGTGCACCATGTCTCGCACTGCCTCGTACAGGGCAGGCATGACTTGACGCCCAACGGTGCGCCGTGATGGCATGGAGAACCATGGGGCAAAGTGCTGGAGCAGCAGTTGGAAGCCCACACCCTCCATGACCGATAGGGAGAAGTCTTGCAGGGCAATCGTCTGTGCCACCACATGAATGCCTACCTCCTCAGCCCTTGTCCCCACCCATTTCAGCGGAGCCACCCCCGACCCCAATGGAAAAACTTCACCCAGGGCGGCCTGCCTGACCCTTCCGCTCCCACCAGCCGCACCCTGGAGGCAAGGCTTGTTGCTTGGGGTGCATTCCAGAGACCCTCCCATCGATCCCAGATCAGACGAGCTGGTGGCTCTCGGTCTCCCCCCGACGGATGTTATGCTGGTAGAGGACGGAGAACACAGGCTCGGGTGGTGCCTCTTCAAGTGCCGAGTCAGGGCCATCGATGACAGGTGCTTCAGTTCATTGCCCCTGTGCACCAGGCCCTCACACACACAGCACCGCACCATGCCGGGGTCAGTAGGAAGGGACCGAATGTGCCTCCAAACATTGAGGTTGAACCGTGGCCCACTAACTGTTCCAGAGGTGGGAGGATGAAGGGTTGCTGCTGGATATGCCACAGAGCTGGCAATGGAAAATGGAGTGATGGCTGGACTGCAAGCAGGGACAGCACCACTGGTAGTTTGGGATGGGGATGGGCTGGATGTTTCCTCGAACCCCAACCATTCTTTCAAGGATCCCTCGGCCTCCTTCTCCCCCAAATTTTTCAGGAGTTCCTCTTCTGCCACTGGCAAGACCTCTTTGGCCTCCTCCACAGCCACAACTGGTGATTTTGGGGAAGCGGGAGTCTCTGCTGCTCCAGAGTCCTGCACAGCACTGCTTCCCATGCTGCAACTGGGACAATCTCTGCACTTCCCCCCACAACCACTCTTGTCAGCCACCCGAAGCCTCATCGTGCCAGCAAACAATTGAGAAGAAGAATGGAGATGACACTGTGAACCCTCAGCCGAGGTGCCCACCAAGCTTGGCCACAGGGCCTGGCAGAAGCCCTGGCACCAGAGGGAGGGAGGGACTAGAGCCCTAGCCCACCACTCCCACAGACCTGAACAGATCAGGCACTAATGTGAGCCCTCATCCAAGGTACCCACCGAGCTTGGCCCCAGGGCCTGGCAGCAGCCCTGGCACCAGAGGGAAGGAGGGACTAGAGCCCTAGCTCACTACTCCCACGGACCTGAACAGATCAGGCACTGATTAATAATAATCAATGTGAGCCCTCAGACGAGGTACCCACCGAGCTTGGCCCCAGGGCCTGGCAGCAGCCCTGGCACCAGAGGGAGGGAGGGAGGGACTAGAGCCCTAGCCCACCACTCCCACAGACCTGAACAGATCAGGCACTTATGTGAGCTCTCAGCCAAGGTGCCCACCGAGCTTGGCCCCAGGGCCTGGTAGCAGCCCTGGCACCAGAGGGAAGGAGGGACTAGAACCCTAGCCCACCACTCTCACAGACCTGAACAGATCAGGCACTGATCAAAAATCAATGTGAGCCTCAGCCAAGGTGCCCACTGAGCTTGGCCCCAGAGCCAGGCAGCAGCCTTGGAACCAGAGGAGATAGATCCCTTTCCCCCAAATCCAAGCTGAATTAGTCTCTCTCTCCAAAGGCTAGCAAGTGGCAAGCAAGGGCTCTGTCCCACTCCACTGCTCGCTGAAAGTGAAACCCAGCCTGGGAACCCACGGATATTTATAAGCAAAGGTCCCATTGAGCAATGCAGGAGGTCTGTGTTTGGCCGTCAGAGCTGCCTATCAGGGTTTGCAGGGATGAGATTGGAGTGCCTGTGGCTACAGGATACTCCCTAACCCCTCCCTCCCCTGGGTGTCTTTTCCCAACTTGTAACCGCTTTGCAGCTCCGTGGTTGGCAGGAAGACCTGCCAATCAAGGTAATCTGGGCTTCTATTCAGGTTTCCAGGGTGACAGAAGGAACGCAGACAGAGTTCAGGCATTCCCCCGGCTCCGTTGCCAGGGGAATTGATTGCTGGCGCCTGAGTGTCTGCCTTCCCGAACTGCGGCCGAACGCACCGAACCAGGCTTTTAACGACCGCTGGTTCGTTGGCCGTGGCTGATCACGAACCGCTGGATCACAATCGCGCCATCACCATTTTCGTGGGTTTTTGGAGTTCATAATGCGGTTCGTGCCCATCTCTACTTAGGACCTATTCACACATTCAGTGCAGAACAGTTTTGATTCCCCACTCCTCCACTTGAAGCCAGCTGGGTGACATTGGGTGAGTCACAGGCACAGCTTCTAGCAGCTCTCTCAGCCCCATCCACCTCACAAGGTGTTTGTTGTGGGGATAATAATAGCATGCTTTGTAAACCACTCTGAGTGGGTGTTCAGTTGTCCTGAAGGGCAGTATATAAATTGCATGTTGTTGTTGTTGTTGTTGTTGTTGTTGTATGCAAAACATAGGCTTGCTGCCCAGAATCATGTCCTCATGTCAAGTTCTCCTCTCTTCTATGACATATAGAATCACCTACCCCATGGCACGATGTCAGTGTGTTATCCTGCACCAACTACAAACCAGAGTGGAATCTGCATGGCCTCTGCACAGACAAACATTCCATGAAGACATAAACACCTGGTTTATACTAAGGCAGTTTAATGGTCTCTGTAATCCAGGCCTGTCTTTTCTGTCTAGAAGCAGTTTTCCAAGGCTTTTGGTAGAGAGATTTTTTTACCCTTATAGCTAGGGCTGCCAGCTCCAAGTTGGGAAATTCCTGGAGATCGGGGGGGGGGGGTGAAACCTGGAGAAACCTGGAGAAAGTGGGGTTTGGGGAGGGAAAGGACCTTGGCATGGCATAATTCCATAGAGTTCACCCCCAAAAGTAGCCATTTTCTCCACGTGAACTGATCTCTGTGGCCTGAAGACCAGTTTTAATTCCGGGAGATCTCCAGCCACTACCTGGAGGCTGGCAACCCTACTTATAGCTGAGAACCTTTTCTAAAGTGGCAATGGCAGAGATTGAACCTGAACCCCTATATATACACAGAGCCTACACTGTACTTTTGAGCTATGGGTGCATCGTATACTCTTACTTAAGCATGCAAAATAAGCATTTGCGGTCTCTTGAACTTCCAGTCGAGAGATGTGAGTTCTGTGGTTTAAAATTTTACCCCTGTTTCTCCCCATCCCAATAAGAGCCAAACACAGTGGTTTCCTCAAAGTTATTACTTACTATAGTCTTTCAGCTGTTCTGCTAGAGGCAGAAAGCTTCTCATTTGTTTCAATAGTGGAATATGGCAGAAAAAAAGAAGAGGAATGAGAAGGAAGGAAGGAAGGAAGGAAGGAAGGAAGGAAGGAAGGAAGGAAGGAAGGAAGGAAGGAAGGAAGGAAGGAAAGAAAGAAAGAAAGAAAGAAAGAAAGAAAGAAAGAAAGAAAGAAAGAAAGAAAGAAAGAAAGAAAGAAAGAAAGAAAGAAAGAAAGAAAGAAAGAAAGCCCTTCGTGATATTAAAAGGAGCTATTGCGTTTTTATAACCTAAGCAACAGCTATTCTTATGTCCTCTTTGTTCACAATAGCCCTGATCAGGGCTTTTTTTCAGGGGGACGGTGGTGGAAAGGAGTTCCGGCACCTCTTGAAAATACTTGGAAATAGTGCTTGAAAATAATATTATTTCAAAGAATCCCGTGTACTTCTTCCTCATTTCCCTCTTGAGAGTTCTGCCACCTCTTTTCCCAGAAAAAAAAACCCTGGCCCTGATAGTGTCAGGGACATGGCCAGTTAGTGAGCTTCATGTCTGAGCACAGCAGTGAACATGCATAGAATAGTACTGCTTGTTATTTATGTATCTTTTTCACTTGTTGTGCTGTCTCTGACAGCCAAAACTTGCTTTTCATACAATTAGACTGCATGCTGTTGGACAGATGGGAGAGATGTTTATTCATCTAAAAATGAATAAAACAAAATGATTGACATAAGGAGTTTATGAGGCAATTATCCTCTCTTTTATACCATTTAACTCCTCTGGATTCAAACCAGAGTCTCTGTGACTGGAGCTTGGCTAAAGACAATGGCTTCAGTCATGGGATGTTGGTCAAGACAGCATCCAGGCTTTTCCTGTGCAGGTGCTACTGTGTTGATCATGTGCTTCTTCCGATTGACTCCATTATATGTGTGAGTTTCTCTTCCTCTATGTATTATCTTCCAGCGAGGACAGGAGAAGGAATTAAAGGTTACAATTAGGAATGGATCCAAGCCACAGACCTTGGAAGCAGAGCAAAATTTCCAGTGTCCAAGACTGAATTTGAGTTTGGGGACTTGGCATTCTTGTGTCTCATTAAAATGAAGCTAAACAAATTGTTCAAACTACAAAGTGTTAGTGTGTGTGTTTGAGGCCTTTGTCCTAGAAAATGATTGTGACAGCTGGAGTAGCTCAGCACTTCACAGGATTGAGCCCTTTATGCATATTCACAAATGTAAAGTAAATTGGAGATTTCCCTGTAAATGCATGCATATAGGCAATAAACTCCCATGCACAGCAGGAATAACATTTACAGTATCCTCCTGACCTCTACTTCACCTCATCGTTTTTCAGTACATAAACTACTGTGCATAGCAGATGTGACATACCATAGCTTGATGCAAGCCAGTACAACATCAGACACAGTTCATTTCAAGAAATACCTTTTAAAAATGGGTAGAATTGCTTGCCATGAAGGAAATCCAAAATTCTTATGTTTCCTGTGGACACCTGATGAGGCATCTATATAGTTTCAATTAAAGTTTGGCCATTGTTACATGTTTATAACTACTGTTTTTCTTATGCTGATGTGGTAAATGTATTGTAGCATTATAACCACTGCCAGTTTTTACAGATTTTTTTTACAGTTTTTACAGATAATAGAGAACAAGGAGATATGCTATGTACTTAAGCCCCTATATCTCCATTGGGGTGCTGGACCCACTAAGATGGTCTTGCTTAAAATATTCACAGGACCAACTGGATTTCAAAATTCTCTGAGGGACACAACTCTTGGCTTTGACAGCTGTTCTGCCAATATTCTGATGAAACTATAGAGTGAATGCTGACATTTGCAATCAGCATATTTGATCCTAAGCATCTTCTCCTGCCATGTGGATGACACTTTGATGCATTGCTGGGAGACTCTAATAATGGACAGAAAGATGGTATAGATGGATCAGGTATTTGTTGCAGTCAATATGTGACAAAGCTGAGGCGCAGGTCTTTTTAAAGGACCACAGTGGTGGCACTGGGGGAGCCTTTCCCTCTGCCACCACCACAGTGTTTGAAAAAGTGAAGTCACACTGTTCTGAATTACTGATGGCCTGACAAATCCACCCAGCAGCTGTCAGCTTCTCCTCACTGTAAGAAATCTCTCCTCTGCTTTGTAGACCAATTACTTATTTTGTTCAACTTGAGGTCCATTCATTTAGCCACAGTAAGACTTTTTTGACAGGAGTGTCAGCCTGGTCCTGAGATGTTGGATGACCTCACATCTGAGCTCATTTGGTGCTTTTGTATGTTTGTGGGAAGACCTTAAAATGCCTTTGATTGCAACTTTATATCTATTTTTTAACGTAGAAAGTGCCATGACTCCCAAGGGATCGCTAATGCTGGTAAGGGCACTTCATATGCAGTCTGCTTGACTGGCAAAGAAAGCAAGGAAAGTAGCAGGACTTTTTTTTCAGCTGGAACGTGGTGGAACGGAGTTCCAGAACCTCTTGAAAATGGTCACATGGCTGGTGGCCCCGCCCCCTGATCTCCAGACAGAGGGGAGTTTAGATTGCCCTCCGCGCCGCCGAGTGATGCAGAGGGCAATCTAAACTCCCCTCTGGAGATCAGGGGGCGGGGCCACCAGCCATATGACCATTTTCTCCAAGGGCAACCCACTGAGTTCCACCACCTCTTTTCCCAGAAGAAAAGCCCTAGAAAGTAGGATTATAATTCAGTGGTACAATACATATTTTGTTTGTAGAAGATCCAGGTTTCACATTCCCTGGCATATTCATTTTAAAGGATCTTGGGTAACAGGTACAGGAAAGACCTTTCTCTTCCTGAGAGCTCAGAATGGTACCACTAGTCACAGCAGAAAATACTGAGGTAGTTGGATCAGTGGTCTGACATGGAAGAAGACTACTTCATATGGCCAACAATCTGAATGTCATCCAAACTTACTTTCAGAAGTAAGCATACTGGGCCTAAATGCAATAACTGTGGTTGAGGTACCCAGGCTTCTTTCAGTGGGAGATTTTAGCATACATACCAGTATCAGTGCACCTCCAAAGTTATCATGGCTTTCTCACAAACACTTGACTGTCTGTATTTTGGGCTTACATTTTGCTTGCCTCCATTATTTATTAAACTAACACAAGAAAAAAATAATTTTTAACACAGAACTTTGTTCAAAAGTAAAAATGGAAACCAAGAATGAAAACAAATTAAAATGTCCCAAAAATACTGCATTGTGGTTTTGTGACTCACAAAAGTACATAAAACCCAGTTGCTCTGACTTCATACCATCTAAATATTTTTATTATTCCTAATTCACCAGTTTATAGAGAAATTGTGATGACTAACTCAGAAACAATAGATTGGGAAGAAAATATTACCCTCTTGGGGCTTATAGGACATTTGTATTGCTCTGTTCAACAACGTGAGGATCTTTGTCCTGGAGGAGGAAAGATAACATTTCTCACAAGACAGTAAATGCTTCATGAGACTCCAATATACATTAGGGGCGTGAAGTGAACAAACTTTATTTCAGTTTCAAATCCAGAGTTTCCGAACAAGCTCTGTTCCATTTTTGTTTTTTTTTCCAGGTGGAGCATCGCCGATTCAGATCTAATACATTTGTTTTCATTGTCATGAGTTTCAGCTCCATTCTTTGCAATGAGACCTTCGAGGCTCTTTGGGGCACCTGCTTTTGCAGTTAGCACCAAAATCATACAAAACACGGTCCTCCCTCTAAACTATCAACCCATCGAACCTCAACACAGAATGGTATGAGCCTAAAGAATGCTTGGGGGAGGTGTTCAGGTTAGGCGAGTGTTGGACGGCTTTGCAGACATACACTGTTCTTTTCAAGGTGGTGGTGGGGAAACAAGGCTCCGGGGCTGCTGTTTTCATGCTTAACCATAAGCTGCAAAAACCATTACTCCCCCCCTCCCTTTAAACCATCTTACAGTCACACTCTGGCAGGGCTAGTTCCAGACAAGTTTAGGGTACCCTCAGCATACCAGCAGGGCCCCTGCTCACACCTCTTTTTCTGCGTCCTGACCTGCATGTGCAGACTTCTCATGCTTATAAGCCTTCCCACTGCCCACACTCAGAACTGCCAACACTGCCTGTATGCCCTTTACCTGATGTCCCTGAGCATTTTGCGTGGCTGGTTGTGTTGCTGCTATGGCTGCCAGGAACACAGCTGCCATGCACCAACTGCTTACTCTTAACCAATGATGCTGGGAAGCATGTTTAGCTGAGAGCATGGGTAGTGGAGCAGGAGGAGGAAGGATGGATGGCAAGAGAGGTTCATGTTTGGGGGGTTGGTGGCATTGAGTCCCACCAGCAGCCCTGGGCCTCAGCAGCTGCTGTACCTCAGGGTATGCTATTACTGGCCCTGCAATGTGGTGCTCAGTTTACTAGGAGAGACTTGGCAAGGACCAAGAATATGATCGTTAACTCTGGAATGGGACATTCCTGGAGATCTGGGAATGGAGCCTGGGGAGGGTAAGATTTAGGAAAGGGAAAGACTTCCGCGGGATACAGTGCCATTGAGTCCACTCTCCGAAGTAGTTGTTTTCTCTTGGGGAAGTGATATCTGCAGTTTAGAGAACAGTTTTAATTCCCAGAGATCTTCAGGCTCCACCTGGAGGTTGGCAATCCTACCTAAGAGACCTAGTGAGGCAGAAGTTGCAAGGTGGGTGGTCTGGGATTATCCTCTCACCTTCAGTCTTGTCTATGTGTTTCTCTTCTCCCTCCTACCTCTGATATTGATTCATGCTTCTACCTTCCTGTCTTCTTCCTGCCCAGGTATTGCCCATTACCCCAGGGCTGAGCCCCTGCCGAGCCCTTAAATAGCACCTTCTTGGCAGGGAAGTCTCTCAAAGCATAATAATTAGGGGTCTCAGGAATGGAAAACCATGCAGAGGAAACCACAGCCATTTTACTCTGGCCATAAAAGGGGAGACAACACACCAGGCAGACCCGTGGAGCCGGCAGCATGACCTGAAGGCTGGTAACCTGATTCCTCTACAGTAGAAGACAATGCAGGATCCTCTAACAAAATTGCAAGAAGGTATCTGTCTTTGTTTTTGTTTGTTTTTTGCCTTCTAAGCATTCTAGAGCTTAGCCTTCTAGAGCTAAGCCTTTTGCCTTCTATTCTCTCCCCAAGATTTTGAGCAGGAAAGGTAAAGAAAATTGTTTTCAAGAAGTATTGCCAAGGAAATTGGAAAATGCCAAGTTTGTTTTACATTTAATTTTTTCTCCTCCAAATGTTCATTTGTACTTGCTCTGATCCAGTATCTTTGGTGCATAGAATGGGGGACTCCAGGGTGCACACAGAACTATCTTTTTCTACTATGATTTAGGGAATATTTCACAACCATTTCCAAAAGCATGTGAAGCACTGCCATTAATAGAGTAAAAGGTAAAGGTAGTCCCCTGTGCAAACACCAAGTCATTACTGACCCATGGGGGACGTCACATCACGACACTTTCTTGGCAGACTTGTTATAGGGTGGTTTGCCATTGCCTTCCCCAGTCATCTACACTTTACCTCCAGGAAACTGGGTACTCATTTTACCGACCTTGGAAGGATGGAAGGCTGAGTCAACCTTGAGCCTGCTACTTGAACCCGGCTTCTGCCAGGATCGAACTCAGGTCATGACTAGACATGGGCACAAACCAAAAAAATTTAACGACTCTTCAGTTCGTGGTTCGGTGCCAACGACGATCCTGAGGTCGCAAACCGCAACGAACATTTTCCGTTGCCAAACCGGTTCGCGGTTCACGATTCATGGGGCGTGGAACAGCTCCTGTGGCACTTAGAGAGCCCATATTCCTGGGGAGTGTTTTGCAAGCTCTCCTACAGCCATCAACCAAGTTTGGACAAGATTGCAAAAGGAATCTTGGAGTTATACCTTCTCCAATCCAAGGCCCCCATGAAACTCCCACTTGATACAATTAGAGCCACTGGTTGACGTTGGCCCAGTATACAGAAGGTGGGTGTTGATGGCGGCTGCCGGACCTAGCGGGCATGGAGAGGCAGCGACAAGCCACCTCCCCTCAAGGCCCCCATGAAACTCCCACTTGATACAATTAGAGCCACTGGTTGATGTTGGCCCAGTATACAGAAGGTGGGTAGTGCCGGTGGCCGCTGGGCATGGCGGGCACGGGGAGGGCGGTCTGGCCGCTCGCCGGTGGCACCCCCCATGTGCCCTCCCACCAGGCCAAGGAGGAGCGCACTGGTATTTCTGGCGCAGGCCAGAAGGTGGGTACTGGCGGTAGCCGTCGGGCCTGGTGGGCACAGGGAGGCAGCGACGAGCTGCCTCCCCTCAAAGGGTGGGGGGTCTGGCCGCTCACTGGCAGCACCCCCCATGTGCCCGCCCACCAGGCCAAGGAGGAGTGTGCTGGTATTCACAGCAATGTAGGAACGGTGGGTAGTGCTGGCGGCCGCTGGGCATGGCGGGCACGGGGAGGGCGGTCTGGCCGCTCACCAGCGGCAACCCCCATGTGCCCACCCACCAGGCCAAAGAGGAGTGCACTGGTATTCCCAGCAATGTAGAAACGCTGGGTACTGGCGGCAGCCGCCAGGTCTGGTAGGCACAGGGAGGGGTGTGTGGCCGCTCGCCGGCAGCACCCCCCCCCCATGTGCCCACCCGCCAGGCCAAAGAGGAACATGCTGGTATTCCCGGTATGGGTGGGAGAGGACATGACGTTCGGACGGGGACCTGATCCCTCAGCATCCGTGGGTCCTCACCTCAGAGTCCCATTAAGGAAAATTTCGACAGCAGCCGACAGTACCCACCTTCCTGCCTTACTGGAAAGGATGGGAGGGAGAGGACATGTCATCATGAGGAGGGGAAGGGGGAAGATCCCTCAGCAACTGCGGGTCCTCACCCAAGGGTCCCACTGAGGAACAGTGCGGCGGTGGCAGCCAACAGTACCCACCTTCCTGCCTTGCCGGAAAGGATGGGAGGGAGAGGACCTGTCATGTGGGGAGTAAGTGGGAAGATCCCCCCACAACCGCCAGGCCAAAGAGGAGCGCACTGGTATTCCCAGCATGGAGGGTGGGTGATATCCCCTCTCTTTCTATTTCAATCTCTATCTGTCTTTAAATACAGTTCTCCAACCGTATACCATTCTCTAACTGTTCTCTAATGTTTGTGCATACACTCTAGTGTCTTCTTCATTATACTGATACATTCTGTGCTGTTTGTCTCTTTCTCTGTTTTTTTATTTTCAATCCTTTTCTCCATGGATGTGGCGTGTTCTGTTCGATTCTATATCTCCTTGATGCATTCACATTCTATTTCTACTTCTAGAACGGTTGATATCTGTGTGCCCTGTTCTATCTGTTTTTTTGTTTCTCCCTCTCACTATTTGCAACTCTCTCTCTTTCTTCCTATGTGATTCCACCACTATTTATCTGAATCTATCTCTTTCTTCGTATATCTGCCCTTTATTATTTCTTTCCATCTCTAGCTGTCTTTTTTTCTCTTTCTATAACTATATTGTTTTCTACATTCCTTTCTCTATCATCATCCGTATGTAGGGTTGTGTGTCCATTTTTTTCCAATGGTTTTGTATTTGTTTTTCAATAAATCTTTCTATCTGTCTCTCTGTCTTGTTCTGTCTGACATGAGGAGGGGGAGGGGGAAGATCCCCCAGCAGCTGCAGGTCCTCACCCGAGGGTCCCACTGAGGAACAGTCCGGCAGCAGCCACCTCCTGAGCCATCAGCCTCGAGGTTCTAAGTGGCGCTGTCCCAGACCCCGAGGGGACAACCTCCATGAGCGCAGCCTGTCGGAGCGCTCTGCTCCTACGAGTGTCACCCTCAGTGCAAAGTGACCCTCCCACTGACTCCCACTCAGAAGAGCTGGTGGCTCCCTTTCTCCCCCCAATGGATGTTTCACTGGGTGAGGAGGGAGACAGGCTAAGGAGGTGCTTCTTCAGGTGCCGAGTCAGGGCCATCAAAGACAGGTGCTTCGGGGTTTTTCCCCTGCGCACCAGGTCATCACAGGCACAGCACCGCACCACACGGGGGTCATCAGGAAGGGGCAGGAAGTGCCTCCATACAGAGGCGTTGAAACATCGGTCGCTAACTGTCTCACGGGAAGGAGGACGAACAGTTACAGGCTGCACTGTGGGGCTGGACATGGACGACGGGGTGAGGGGTGGACTGCAGGCGGGAACACCACTGAGAGTTTGGGATGGGGACGGGAGGGATCTTTCATAACACACTTATCATACCATTCCAGGGATCCATCGCCCACCCCTCCTCAAAATGTTGAGAGAGATTCTCTCCCCCCCCTGCGCAAATACTTCTTTGGCCTCCTCCACAGCCCCCCCCCGCAGGTGAATTGGGGGGAGCGGGAGGACTCTCTGCAGCCCCCGAGCCACACCAAATACTGCTTTCCACAACTGAACCAGGAGGACTGCCATCACACTTCACCCCACAACCACCCTTGGCAGCCAACACAACAGGAAGACTCGTGCCACCAAACTAGAATTAAGGAGGACAGGAAAGGAGATGACTCTGTGTGCCCTCTGCTGCGGTGTCCACTGAGCTTGGCCCCAGGGCCTGGCAGCAGCCCTAGAACCAGAGGCTGAGGTTAGAGCCCTAGCTCAGCACACTAAGATGCCTGACCACCAGATCAGGCAATAAGCCCTCAGCTCAGGTGCCCACTGAACTTGGCCCCAGGGCCTGTCAGCAGCCCTGGCACCAGAGGGAGGGAGGGACTAGAGCCCTAGCCCACCACTCCCACAGACTTGACCAGATCAGGCACTAATAATACTGTGTGAGCCCTCAGCTGAGGTGCCCACTGAGCTTGGCCCCAGGGTCTGGCAGCAGCACTGGAACCAGAGGCTGGGGCTACAGCCATAGCCCAGCACAACAAGATGCCTGGACAGAACAGGCACAGAGACTAGGAATAATAATAGTAAGAATAAGAATAAAAATTAAAATGATAATGATTGTGATAATAATAAGAATCATTTGGTGAGCCCTCAGGCCAGGTGCCCACTGAGCTTGGCCCCAAGGCCTGTCAGCAGCCCTGGCACCAGAGGGAGGGAGGGACTAGAGCCCCAGCCCACCACTACCACAGACCTGAACAGATCAGGCACTAATGTGAGCCCTCAGCTGAGGTGCCCACTGAGCTTGGCCCCAGGGCCTGGCAGCAGCCCTGGCACCAGAGGGAGGGAGGGACTAGAGCCCTAGTCCACCACTCCCGCAGACCTGAACATATCAGGCACTAATGTGAGCCCTCTGCTGCAGTGCCCACTGAGCTTAGCCCCAGGGCCTGGCAGCAGCCCTGGCACCAGAGGCTGAGGCTAGAGTCCTAGCCCAGCAGCACACCCACAAGTCTGACCACCAGATCAGGCAGTGATAATACTCACTGGCAGCAGCCCTGGCACCAGAGGAGATAGATCCCTATCCCCAAATTCAAGCTGAATTATACTCTCAGTCTCTCTCCCCAAAGGCTAGCAAGTGGCAAGCAAGAGCTCTGTCCCACTCCACTGCTTGCTAAAAGTGGAACCTAGCCTGGGATCCCACGGCTATTTATAAGCACAGGTCCCATTGAGCAACACAGGAGGTCTGTGTTTGGCCATCAGAGCTGCCTATCAGGGTTTGCAGGGAGTGCCCATGGCTACAGAACACCCCATTCCCCCTCCCTCTCCTGGGTGTCTTCTCCCAACTTGTAACCGCTTTGCAGTTCTGTGGTTGGAAGGAAGACCTGCCGATTAAGGTAAGCTGGGCTTCCATTCGGGTTTCCAGGGTGACAGAAGGAGCGCAGACAGAGTTCCAGGGGAATTGATTGCTGGTGCCTGACTGTCTGGCTTCCCGAGCCACAGCCGAACGCACCGAACCAGCCTTCTTCTGAACGCTGGTTCATTGGCCAAGGACAATCACGAACCACCGGATCGCGATCGCGCAATCGCCAATTTCGTGGGTTTTTGAAGTTCGTAATGTGGTTCGTGCCCATCTCTAGTCATGACAGCAGAGCTTGGGCTGCTGTACTGCAGCTTACCATTCTGCACCATGAGACTCCTTAATAGAAGAGAACAGGAAATCATAGACATATCTGTGAGTGCCCCTCCAGGTCATGCAAACATCTTTGTGACACTTTGATATGGTCCCTCGAATACACCTCATCTCACTGTCTTTATGCAGTTTGATCAAGGTTCTTCTAGCTATATCTGAAGAAGTGAGTTGTGACTCATGAAGGCTCATAATCTTCCACAAATTTTGTTAGTCTTATAGGTGCTACTGGACTCTTGCTTTTTTATAGAGTTTGTATATGCATGTTTATCATTTGATGGCTGCAACATCCAGGGCTTTTTTTCAGGTGGAACCCGGTGGAACGGAGTTCCGGCACCTCTTGAAAATGGTCAGATGGCCAGTGGCCCTGCCCCCTGATCTCAGAACAGCGGGGAGTTTATATTGCCCTCCGTGCAGTGGCGCGGAGGGCAATCTAAACTCCCATCTGTCTGGAGATCAGGGGGCAGGGCCACTGGCCATGTGACCGTTTTCACCAAGGGTGATTTAAAACTTTAAACCTCCCCCCTTTGTTCCAGATGACCCAAAGCAACATCATTGTGCGGTCCTGAGTTCCACCACCTCTTTTCCCAGAAAAAAAGCCCTGGCAACATCAAATGGTGAATTGTACATTTGAAACAGCCATCATAGATTAAACAACAGACAGTGCTTTCATATAACTTTTCATCACCACAGAATACTCTTCAGTGGATGTAGAATACTTTTCACTTACAGAGGAAGCATAGGCAGATGTACACTCTTCTAAGCCCATTGACTTGAAAAAGTGTAACTATTTAGGATCCCACTGATAGGCATGGGCTGCTTTCACACTGTGGGGGGAAGTCTGTAGTGGTCATGTTGCTAGTATGACTCTTGGTCAATGTGCACTTGCAATGGAGATTGCAGATGCCATAGGGTAATTCCATTTCTCCACCTTTCCTTGCATACCAGATGCCATTAGACTGCTCCCTCCCTGTGTCAAGTTACTGTCATGATTTTTAGCCCACTTTTCCCCTTTTAAAAAAAAATTCTGGGATGAATGTGGCTGTTCAGAAATAGTGTAAACCTGAAATGCTTTTTAAAACCTCTATGTTTGAACAGCACAGCTAAAGAATAATGCAGTACCCAAATCCTTCTGCTACACTCTTCACACTTGCCTCTTTTAAAGGAAATAAATTCTGCATACATTTGGGCAACATCTCTGCTCTGGAAAAGATAACAGGGATGATCTCATATCCCCTTCCTGGTTAATTAATGAATTTGTTCTTTACTAGGTTGGGCAAAACAACAGGGCAAATCCTGCCATCTTCTTGAATTAATTCCTTGCTAAGTTACAGCCACATTTCAGCTCTGTGTAATCTCTTTCATCCCCTTCAATGATTCATCCCCTTTAATGATTCTCTTTGTATGTCAGGCTGGGTTGTTTGTTCAAGCACAATGGTAAGTGTGGGTGCTTTTTTTTTTTGGTTATGATAATGGCAGTAAGCCTCAAGTCCTAGACCCATCCAATCCTCCTATCTCCATAACACAAGTATTATGTTTTGCTCACAAACTTTGATGTACCATCCCTTCTCAAAATAGCGAAAAATATGTATGAGGATCATTGAAAGAAATACATGCATGTAACTTTGCATTTCATGGTTCAGCAACAGTGCTGTGATCTTCCTCAGTGACCACCCCCCCTCAGTTCACGTGACAATGGAGGAGGGAGGAATGAAGAGGTCATTCCTTTTTGCTGAAACTGAAGGTGTCCCTTTCCTTCAGAACACATAAAGAAGATTGCCCCAACAGCAATATGGCAGGACAGATCATTTTTTAAAATGTGTTTCTTTTACAGATAAAAATGGGCTGCTCATAGTTTGGGCATGAACGTCATGTGGAAACAAGAAAAAAATCCTGCACGAGTCATGTGGCCAAAATGGAGAAAATCCTCCTTGTGAAAGCAGCCATGTTCATGCATATGTAAGTCAACCCATGAGTTTTTTTGAGAGTTGATTTGCAGAATTAAAATTCAGAGGTTACTATGTTAGAGCAGAACAATATATTAAGAAGAACACACTCAAGTTTCCCCTTTCTCATGTGTAATGTCTAGTTTGACTTAGCTCATGTTCTCTGATATCACTATAATGTGTCGTTTCCAACCCCCATTCCACACCATTGGCTACTGTGGTATAAAAATGCAGATCTTAACAGCATCAGAACACAGGATAAATTATAGCACGGGAGGAAGATCTCAATACCAGGCTGCTGTTCTGGGTGGCATTCCTGAGTTCTCTTTAATATGTTGCTTTACAAGGCAGTTATCTTGAAAAGATGTCTGTCAATATCCACAAGAAACTGTAGGACAAGACAGCTCAGAGGGATCAAACTGATTTTCCCCAGGTTAGATCATGGTGTTGCTCTGTAGAACAGTTAATTCTATCAAATATTGTTCGCATGGTCACCTGACACCTGCTGTATGACGACCAAATGTCACAGTGCTGTCTGCTTTTAGTCAGCCCCAGATTACTTCTTTAAAATGTAAATCACAGCTAGAAACATGTTTGTTTAATTTAATTTATGCATGCCTCTTCTACATGCGCACCCTCTTTGATTTTTCCTCCTCTCTTTCCCCCTTTTGGCCAAACATTATTCTTTACTTCAGCTTGCCATTACCCCTTGCCCTCCATAACTCCCTAGGGAGGCCCTGCTCATACTCTGAGCACTATGGCATGTGGAACTACCACCCAGCAAGACAGAAAATAACAATAGAGAACAAAATACAATACTGAGCGGCAGCAATTTTCAGAGCATGTTGAATCAGAACCTTAACTATTTCACTGAGTCAGTTGTAAACTATGTCTCTACACCACATTCCTCATGCAGGCACCTCCCAAGGGAAGTTAGTGCCAGTGTTATATCAGTTACTTTTACGAGATAGGCTGTCTGTGTTATTCTTTCTGTAATCCTAAGCACAAAATGCTTGGCATTTATCAGCTACATCTAAGCTTCTGTGATCCTATGTTGCTCTCAATGGTACAGAAGCCTATTAAAAGAAGCCTATTAAACAAATCCAGCCAGCATCTTCCATACTACAAATTCAGAACTATGTTGCCATGGGAAGTTGGGAGTTGACTCAATACACTATCAACTTTTTGATACTTGTATCAGGTAAAGCCATACCTTAATTTTTTTTAAAACCTCCATGTTGAAACAGTGGCATTCACGCTAGTTCTTGTCTGGTTGAGAACATGCATGTATAAGCTCTGCCTATGTGGATTTGTGGGGCTAATTCTAGGGATGCCAGCTCCAGGTTGTAAAAATCCTGGAGATTTTGAGGGTGAAGCTTGGGGAGAGTAGGGTTTAGGAGGAGAGGGACATGACATCAGGGTATAATAACATAGAGTCCACCTTCCAAAGCAGCCCTTTTCTCCAGAGGAATTGATCTCTGTTGCCTGGAGAGCAGTTGTAATGAGAGGAAATCTCCAGCTACCACCTGGAGGATGGCAATGAGAGCATGCTTCACCCCCACCCCATTTCCACACCTTTTCCCCTTACCAGCCAGGTGAGAGGTGGCGGGGAAGCAAACACTGCATGTGGGGGAATCCCATACAACAAAGCCCATCTTCTCCAGTCCACAAGAGTGTACTTTTCCAATGCAGTCCTCTTGCAAAAAGAAACAAACCAGAACATCACAGAAACCAGGCGACCATCTTCAGCTTTAAAAATACAGTTCTGCATTAACAATATGATTGAAATAATAATACTAATCACACTAATTTTAATCTCCCATTAGTAATTTACTTTCCACATACATAATTTTCTTTTTTTTTTTTATAAATTTTTTTATTTTTCATAACTACAAAACACTACACAGCACTACACAAGACTATCACAAGGAAAGGGGAGAGGGAAGGGACAAAGGGGGGTGGAAAAAGAGAAAAAAGAAAAAAAGGGGGGGAATGAACTACAAACACTAAACACTACACTTCAATGTTTTCCCTTCATACTGTCATAATACAAAAATAGCTCCATAGGATAATGATGGAGTGGTTAATCATACAGAGAATAAACATTTCAAATTCTGATTAAACTTTCCTCCCCCTTCTAGGTCCCGGACGCAGTTCTCTCTGTGCAACCGCTGTTGCGGTGCTCTCCTCCTCCTCCCCCCCCTCCGGCTCCTCCTTTTCTTCGTTCTCGGTGCAGCAGAGTTCTGGGTTTTTATTCTCAAAATCCTTTAGTTGATCTTCTGATAATATCTTATAGGCCTGATCTTTATATCTGAACCATATTCCTTCCGGGAATAACCATTTGTACTTTATTCCATGGTCCCTCAGAAGAGCTGCAAACTTTTTATATTTAAAACGCCGTTTCCGGACTAGAAATGGAACGTCCTTCAAAATCTTGACTTTCAAACCCATAAAGTCCAAATCCGCATTGTATGAGTTATATAGGATGGTGTCCCGAATCTTTTTAGATGAAAAGTCAATAATGATCTCACGAGGCAACTGTCGCTTTGTTGCATATTTTGAAGAAGCCCGACGGACCTCCAAAATGGCGCTTTTAACCTCTTCTTTAGTCGTCCTCGCGGGTATCGCCAATAGTTCCGAGACCACCTCCCACAGATCCTCTTTTTCCTCCTCTTTCACGTTTTGGAGACGCAAAATTGTCTGCGTTCGTTCCATCTGTAGCCCGATCAGTTGGTTCTCAACCAGCTTCAGCTCCTTTTTTGTAGCCTTCACAAGTGACGCACTTTCCAGAGCAGACTTTTCTGCCCCCCCCCCGCTGCTGCCTTAATGGTTTTCACTTCGCTTTCAATTAAGCCCACCCTTTGATCAGTTTCGTTCAGCTTGTCAACAAAGGGTTTTATGGCTTCCACCACCGCCCTGCGCACCAACTCTTCGAGCGACTCCCCCTTCAAGGTAGCCGAGATTGACTTACCGAGAGCGGGACTTTGCTTCTTTGCTGCCATTTGGGGGGGGGGGGGCGCCAACAAAATTCTGGAACTCAACGAAGGGGAAGAACGAGTCTTCTTCAGATCAACCTCTCCTTCACAAACGCTTGTAGAACAGAAGGGATTCGCTTGTTTACGGGCTTCCGCCTGTTTCTTTTATTTGCCGTTTCTCGTTGCCCGGCGGCACTCGAGGCGCCGCGCACGTCTGCCGGCCTCCATAGGGACAAACGGGCAATTCCCCCCCCCGCATTGATTCCGGGGAGTTCTTCCCGCCGCGTCCCGGACCCTGGCTCCCTCCCTGGGAGTCCTGGGGGCTAATCCTTGCGGATCAGCCGCCCGGTCAGGGTGCCCGGTCGTTTCCTCCCGGACCAGCCGAGAGGAGCGTCTGGCATGGCTGAGAAAATGAAACCGAATCCCCACATACATAATTTTCAATTACCTTACACAAGGTGATAAGAGCTGTGAAAATCTTATCTAGCTCTGCAGCAAGACTGCCTCTGCTGCTAAGCTCCATACACTGACTCCACCCTGCTTGGATAAAACAAATAGTTTTTAGGGGTTATATGAGCATAAAATCTGTGCCCCAGAAGCCCCTACAATCTCTCAGAGGATGACAAACTGTTTGCTTGTACAATAAAAAGAGAGATGACTTCAGACCGAGGCACATTTCAGTTTTCAGGGGAGGATAAAGAAATTTCAGGAAGGCAACAAAAATTTCAACAATATTTAAAGGTCCATCCCTGGCAATATTAAATATGTCATTCTGTAATACTGGAAGTCCAAACACTATCAATGAAGTAATGAGCTGAGGATTTATTGGATCTAGCCAATAAGAAGAGAATTGCTTATAACAAATGGAACATCGTGGAGAATTTTACATCCAGTTTTTAGAGATGTTTGACAATCAATGTAACTTATTCAACGTTAGTATCAATTACCCATGCAGGTTTTTTATTTTATTTACTGAAGCAGAGAGAAAAGGAACTGAATGCAGAGATAGATAGATATAATTCCTTGAGGACTATGAACAATATGATCTATATTTTCTATATAGATCATATATATAGATATAGATCATATATGATCTATATTTTCTATCTATATTTTTTCTATATATTTTCTATACCTATATATCTATGACCTATATTTTCCAAGGCAGCACATCTGAAAATTCAATATACATTTAAAACCAAAAATGCAAAACATTAGTATATTTTAAGAATATTCATTTTGATTGAATTATGTCTTTTTGGTTTGAGTGTCTGTTGACTCCTGCCTTATGCTCTTAGCTTATGGGTATTTACAGCAGTTTTGTTAATCACTAGCTCTGGCCTCAGAGGGTTCATAGTCTAAGCATTAAGCATGGAAACAAAAGCTGTCAAATTAAAAATAATTAGAAAATAAAAATAATAAATCCTTTCAATTCAGAGACATTTTCTTGATGTTATTTCTTCTTTTACCTCAAAATAAAGCTCTTTCACAACACACAGTCTTGAAGTTATATTCACTGTCCTCTCCCAATCCTTAGATTCAGTTTAAGGCTTAACTTCATGTCACGTTTTCCAGGTCTTCTACAGGCCCATGTGTATTGCAAGGGTTTTTTTCTGGGAATTTAATCACAAGCACTCAGAGGCCTTATTCAGATTGGGACAATGATGCATGGGAGAGGGGCCTTAAGCCTTCTTTCTCCTAAGTCATTTTTGCAACCTGAAATGGTCCTGAGGGAACACTATTTGCCTGGTCTGGAACTCCCCATACACTGATGGGGTACACCTGAGTTCCCCAAAGGGGCAAATAGCTCCCCCCAAGACTTCAGGTTGGGAATATGTCATAGGGAGACCCCTCTTCTATGTGCCATATTCCCATTCCATTTTAGGCCTGAAATACTCCAACTCAGAAGAATTTGCAATACCTGGTCAGTTGTGCAGACCAGGAGAGGACTAACATGCTGTTAGGCCCCAAGTTTTAAAGAAAGATCATATTTAAAGAAATTAACAAAACAAGCAGAACTTCCCTGTTTAATCAAAAGCTGAGCAAGGAAAAGGACCAGTCTCATCTGATGTAGTCATGGCTAGGGTTGCCAGGTCCCTCAAGTCTCCTGGTGGGAGACTGGGCTGCCGGCTCTTACCTTGTGGCTGCCTGTGAGGGTCCGTTGAGTGAGCGTGAAGTGTGCGCGTGCTCCCGGCGTGCAGGCCGACATCACTTCCGGGAGTGACATCATCATGCAGGGTCAAAGGGCACCCTGCATGACAACATCACGCAGGCCAGGAAGGGGCAGAGAGAGCAGGCAGCTCACTCTCTCACCACCGCCACTATGGTTGCCACACCCCTTGTCCCTGCCGGCGCGGGCTGCACAGGAGCACCAGTGGCAGTGGCGAGAGAGTGGGCCATGGACACTGCAGCTCGCTCTCTCGCTGCTGCTGCGCCCCTTGTCCCTGCTGGCGTGGGCTGCACAGGGGTGGTGGCAGTCGTGGTGAGAGAGCGGGTTGCGGTGGCCGCAGCGGTGGCAGTGAGACAGCAGGCTGTGGCAACCGCAGCCATGAGAGCGGCCTGCTCTTGCCACCGCCACCTGCTCTCTCTCTCTGCCACTGCCACCACCACCTGCTCTCATGGCACGGGAGTATGCCCCCCACTCAGGGGGGAGCCATGCCACCCAGGGAGGGGGCACCCCAGGGAGCGTGCCCTCCTGCCACCCAGGTGAGTGGGCACAGGGGAGAAGGGTGGGATTGGGGGATACCCCACCCTGGGTGGGGGGATGATAACCCTAGTCATGGCAGGTGGATATCAGAGTGGTGATAACTTTCTTCACTTTTTTCTCTTTTTTTTTAATGATTTTTATTTTACAATTAATTTTGCAACCCCATTGACAACCCTGGTCACTCAGTCTTGTTAAATTACAAGACTTTACCTTTGGCATTGGATGGGAGACCTCCAACGAAGACCAGGGTTGCAGAGGTAGGCAATGGCAAACCGCCTCTGTTAGTCTCTTGCCATGAAAACCCCATCAGGGGTTGCCATAAGTCAGCTATAGCTTGAGGGCTCTCTCCACCACCACTTTTGGCATACATCCCAAACATGTAAGACTATTTCCTGTTAAGAATAGTCACTGTGTAGAATTACTTCAGTTAGTCGGCCAGTATTTCCCCAGGAACACCTGAGGTATTATCATTTGTTTGGAACATAGGGTGGGGGAATGCTGCCCCTATCCTCCCTTCCTCATTGTACCTGTGTAGAGTTCATTTTGTCCTTTTGAAAATAAGTTAAAAGTTGTAGGGCAGAATGGAGAGCTAGTGCTGCCAGCGTCCAGGTAGTGGCTGGAGGTCTCCTGTAATTACAACTGGTCTCCAGGCCACAGAGATCAGTTCACCTGGAGAAAATGGCTACTTTTGGGAGTGGACTCGGTGGAATTATGCCATGCCAAGGTCCTTTCCCTCCCCAAACCCCACTTTCTCCAGGTTTTTCCAGGTTTTACCCCCCAGATCTCCAGGAATTTCCCAGCTCAGAGCTGGCAACCCTATGGAGAGCAGAGAGCAGAATCAGCATTGTCTGAACCCAAGCTGAACCAACATTGCTGTTCTTCCCAAAGCTATGGGCAGAGAAGGAAAAGGAAAATATCTTGAGGATCAAGTCAAAAATATCATGAATGCAATCAAAATACTTACAATAGCAATTTATCAGATCAGTTTTGTGTGTGCGCATTCCACACTATTCAGACAAACTAGGTTGTACTAGGTTAAAAGTATAGCAAAGCAGCTGAAGTTTGCTTCTAATTTCATCCAGACTCCCAACATTACTTTAATGTTTTTCCTTTCCAAAATAACACAAAAACAACTTTATTGACTTTGTACCACTTCCAGATTCAAGTATATGAGGTATGCCTCTTGAAAGTACAACCTTTCTTTAGATGTTGCATATTGCTTGTAGGGCCAGATCTGACATGCTTATGATCTGCCATTTCAACTGGCTCAGAAGAATTTCCCTACGACATTAGAGCTCCTTCAATCAAGTGTTAGTAAACAGGATACTCTGTTCCTGTGAAGTGTTACTGATATTTTCCCCCCACAAAATGCTTTTGAAAATGTCACAAGAACTAGCCTGGAGTGATGGTACAAAACTTATGTTTTTCATTTAAAAGCAGGAGGGGCCAACCCACATTAAGAACTATGGCACATATTTTACATTTCTCTTGTTGTTGCCAATGGTAATTCACTGTATGTGATAGGATACAATATGCCTTTAAGTTCTTAAGTTCTTACTGGAATGTGTGGTTTATTAGGAATTAACCCATAATTATAACAGTGCTACTGGGCACGGTTCTGGAAATTTACTTGGTAAGGTCTGGAAATGCTGACTGATTCATTCCTTCTAAAGAGCAGAAACTGGGTTAGATAAAAGCTGAGGAAAGACAGTTCTTTCTTTAAAAGGCTATGTTCTTGTTTTTAGGTCAACCTGCAATCGTCAGATTTTTTTCCTTTCTTTTTATCTTTCAGAATCTCAGCAGTGTATATGGAAATTAAAATTTATAGGACTTGGATCCATATTCTTCAATCTGAGTACATTTCTTTCTCCAGCTCAAGTTTCCCAGTTCTGAAAATTTATACAGGTGAAAAGTTAGTGCCAAAGTGATATGTTACAGTAGTCATAGAAAGTCAATCAGTTGTTTGACCATATGCCTAGGTTTTCCAGGCCATTATAATGTGGTGGTGGAGAAAAAAACAACATTGCCATTGTCATCTTTTCTAGGTGAATCCCAGAAGTGACACTGAGCCTCTCTAGGAATCTAGAAATTCCTAGGAAGGGTAACATCACTTCTGGGTTTTCTCTGGAAGTGACATTGCACCATCAGTATGACAATTTTTTTGTATATTTTTCAGTGATGCTGTTTTTTCCTCCTGCTATCACATTGCAACAGCTTAACAACCCTAATGGCTACTCGGGGTATGTGTGATGAAAATCATGAACTGTAAAAATCACAAAAATAACGGTTTCCCAGTCTTTCTTATGAGTCTCTGGAATGGATAATGCTAGTCCTGGCTACTTGGCAGTCACAAAAGCCCTCCCTCAAAAAATCTCTCTCTCTCTCTCTCTCTCTCTCTCTCTCTAAGTTCCAGCATTTACCAGCAATACAGCAGGAGCTCACATTTCACTTTGAATATACTGATTTCCTGGAGAATTTATCCCTTCTAATCAGAGCGTTGCAAGGGAGGAGCAAATCCAAGCTGCAGAGAGTTGCCATTCTCCTCCTCTCCCCTTTCCCTCCTCACTCCTCCTTGTGGGCTGGAGAGAAACTTTTTTCTTCTGAAAGTAGAAGAGCCTTGGCTTACTCAAGGGCCTGTTAATTCAAACACTTTGGCCAATTGCCTTGAAACTTGGGGGTTCTTTGATGGACAGTCAGAAGACACTCCCCTGCAATTTTGGTGACACTTGGTTGGGGAAAAAAATGACTCCACCTCCCAAACTCCCTCATAGGGAATAATGAAAGTGAATTGGTTGGGGCATGGTGGGGGCTACAATAGAAGCCTTTCTCACTTTCTAAAAGGAAACAAACAACAAACCATAACAGCGAAGGAAGGCAAATGCAGAGTTTTTAGTGGAAAAGTAAAAAGAAAATTATTATCAGTCACTATAAAATTATGGAAAGAAAATGAATTTTGACCTGACATTGCAAAGCCCCAACAAAAAATGTCCCATTGAAAAGAACAGCCATGAAAATCATGAGAATGAAGAAAAACTAATGAATTTTGAATCTGACCCAGCAACTCCGTACCAGAAAAGTACCTATCACGATAAACATTTCACTCAACAGCCACAAATCTTAAAACATTGTGAAAATTTTCAAAATGCACACCTCTAATACTCATGTTACACTACCCCTAAACACAAACTCAGAAGCAGGGAATCTTGTATAGCCATTTTATAAGGAACTTGTACAAGTATCAACTCTCCTTGTGATACTACCCAACCAGATATTTCTTACTTGGGTTTCTATTTGTGTTTGGAGAAAACATAGAACAAGAAGTGCCCCTCAAACTGGCACAGTGTCTACCACATCTATATCCTACTTCTCTACATCTGCTTGTGAAGAATTTGTAGAGGAGGTCAAAGGGAAGATGCAGGAATTCTCCCAGTAGGACACATATGGGCTTCAGGAGGGAGACTCGTCAACATTGGTTCACAGCCAGTCCACACAGCTGACAGGAAACACTTCCTGCTTTGAACATGAGGGTACTGCAGGAGAAAAAGCAGTCTGCTCTTTCCAGAAATGTCTAGTACTTTTGGATATATAATAATGTTCAAAAGTAGGACTACAACAAGTTGTCACATGAATATTCTCAGGGATTTGTTTTTAGTTCAAGGGAATTGACAAAAATAGAAAATGGGGGAAAAACATATTTTGAAAGATCAACTCAAGGCCTGTATATGATTATATTCTCTCAAAATAGAATTTAAGAGGGATTAAATCCATAGGCAGGCTTTTTGTTGGTTCTTTGCACATGGATTAATTTTACTTATTGAGAATAAATTTGGCATTATTTCTGCAATGGTTACAGGATTGTTAAGATTTATAACTCAGTTTACACTGCAAAGTGATTAAACCTGTATGTATTACAACCAACAGAAAATAGATATTTTAAAGTTAAAAAAACTAACATAAACCAATAGAAATTAGATAAAGTATTGTGCTATGTGTAGTGATACATTTAGTCTTTAACATGATGAAAATAGGACATAATAGAAAAGATGTGCTTATTAATTGGGAGACTCGTTCATCGTACTGATGCTTCAGGCATGGACAGCCTATTTTGATACAGTGAAAATAGGGGGGGGGGATTAAAACTCACTTTGTGTGAAATTTAAGGTATTTAACATCTATTTCTATTATGTACCATGCTATTAACTTGTGCCTAGTGAAGAGACTGTTTAGAAGGTGGGATCTAACAATTATATGCTGCTGAGATACCTCCCCTCTACAAATCCTGCTCTCCCAAGGTTCCATCTACAAATCTTCTGGAATTTCCCAACCTAGAATTGCAGCCTTAGCTCAATGCCTCCCATAGCCTAGCTTCTGTCAGGAGAGTGCAATTATTTTGATCTTGGAAGGATCAGGGATCAAATTCTACATTTAAACAGGACAAGAACCTTTCCTAGAGAAAGATAGGGACTCTCAGAGCTAAACTACATGAGACAACTTATGCAAGTTTAAATGCACGTTTTGAATTCTGTGTGCTCCAACATCCCCTGTGGCCCCTGAGCCTTGGTGACTAGCTTGCCAGGTAGATAATGCAATATTAGGTTTGGCAAATCAAACTATTTTATTTTTAAAAACTGCTTTAAAATCCAAAAGTAGCATGAAATTTAAGGAGCCTGTCACTTAACCCACTGAACATACCTGAAAAGTGGGCAGATTTGAATAAGATGTGATTTAACATTAATAAGAGCCAGGTTCTCCACCTGGGTAACAAAATTGCAAAGCATGCATACTGGATAAGGGATACATCTCTAGGTAGCAGTGTGTGTGAACAAGATCTTGGAGTATGGGAGGATAGGAAGCTAAATATGAGCAGTCAGTAGCAAAAAAGGCTAATGCAATGTTAGGGTGTATTAGCAAAGGCATAACATCCAAATCACAGGATGTCAATATCCCACTATATACCGCATTGGTCAGGTCCCACCTGGAGTATTGTGTACAGTTCAAGAGGCCTCACTTCAAAAAGGATGTGGACAAATTTGAACAGATGCAGAGGAGAGCAACCAGGATGATCAAGGTCCTGGAGACCAAGCCCTATGAGGAAAGACCGAGGGACTTGAGAATGTTCTGTTTGGAGAAGAAGCTGAGAGAAGACATGATTGCTCTCTTCTCTCTTTCAAGAGTGAATATATTTCTTTTACTTTGCAGGAACTTACCTTAAGGGTTTTTTAAAAAGAGAAATCTAATGCCTGCCCTAGTTTCCTCAAGTGCAAATCCCATATGATCATAAACTTTTCATGGACTGTGCTTCAAGAATTATAACAGAAGGGGGGAAACCCTCTGAACTATAAAGGTGTCTTTTATGCTTAAAGAGTGAGGTTTATCCAGCTTGACCCTATTATAGATTCTGTTAGTACAGCTTATATTATTACCATGGTAGTTCAACCTAATGCTGTTGCAGTTAAAAGTATGCTATCATTGGCTTTTTAAAAATGAATGTACTAATTTAAGCTCAAAGAGGACATGTATTTTTTCTTTGAACAATCCCCTCTGGCTAAAGAAGTCACACAGTTATAAATGCTACTGCGCAACTAAGCTGCAATTTGCACTCTGAAAATAGACAATAAGATCAAAAGTATCTACTTGAAAAAAATTAGAATGTCACTGAATCTATTTCCTGCTGTAGGAATGTGAGTGTCATGAGCAGAATAAGATCATTTTGATCATCCATGTCTACATCTGCAGTGCCACATCACTCTCTGCCTGGAAGCAAAACAAGGCAAATTACTGTTAGCGAATGAGAATATGGTCCTCCAAAAGACATTCTTATTTTAAGTTATTTTCTTCAAGGAGGATGAGAGTTAGATTTACTAGTATAAAAAGTAATGCAGACCAAATATTAAAATTTTAATCTATTTTAGCCATGAACAAGACTACACTGACCCATCTGGATATGTCAGTTTAACCTGGGTTACAAATTGAGTGTTTTTCTGATCGGAACATCATTGAAATCAAATCAATAGATTTGTATCTAATAGGCAATTTCATACAACAGCCATTTTGGCCACAATTTCACCACGTAATTGGGCAGAATTATGAGGACAATGCCCTTCTGTTAGTTTTAAAGGCCAAATAGATCAGCCACAGGAAAATTGTCTCTTACAGTGCAAAGCTTCATGGTGACTCCACAAAGGGGAAGGTTGCCTAATAACACTTGCAATTTCAGACCAATGGTTTCTCAGAAGAATGTGCAATCTAGATCTTTAAAAGAGCATTTTCACACAGCATGCTCTTAGGCACCCTTGGTATATATTTGGCCTTGTACTGAAGGACTGGCACTGTTAAAAACATAAAGTAAATAACAATCAAAATCAGCATGTTAATTGAGGGCCATGCTTAGATGTTAAGCTTTACAAGACCCCATGGAAATAAGCTGGCAATGCATAAAAACAGAACGACATATCTCATTTTCAGCTATAGCAGAAAAGAATCCGCACAGCTCAAGCCTGTCAAAAATGTTTAAATATTCACCTCTGAGCACTTACAAAGAGGAAAATTGGAGAGCTGGTGCCAGCATCCAACAGACCTGAACTCAGGAAGCCACAGAAGTGGCCCAGTGCCACTTTTGCTTCTCATTCCTCTTGGTTTTTGCTAAAGGCAGTCCAGTTAGCCTATCAGCTAGGTGTGTGCATGTTGTAAAATGTACCCAAATCCACTTGCCCAAATAAGGAAAGGTGTGGAACACCATATAAAACATTCGCTTTTCGGGTTTTGAGGAAGGGGATTAATCACTGTTCTCAGGATTAGCTAACAAAATACTTGTAATTGGTTCATTTTTCAAAAGTTCAGCATGGAAATTTACAGTAAAAACTTAGTTATAGAAAAGGATACATACAAGAGGTACATAGAGAAAGGAACATTGGCACAGAATATACAAAAAGGGAAGAAGGCAGGATTTTGATGAGATTCCTTAAGTCTTTGGTTAGTTATGTAATTGGATGGTTAGCTAGCTATAGTCTGCCACATTCCAACAGTTCAGAATCGATATCAATTATATATAAAAAGGGAGGGTGGTAAAGAAAACTAGGAGCACGGGGGCTCACAGAGAGTTGAGGGACAAGTGAAGGAGCTGGCATGATATGGAGACGGTACAGTATGTCAGGGTAAAAAAGGGCCAGGGAAGCTAAACAGTAGAATTATTACTGGTAACCGTAATTTAATATATCTATTATGTTTTTCAGCATCCCCACTGTAGGTATATCTCACATATCTGAAGCAAAATCAAAAAGAGTCCAGTAGCACCTTTAAGACTAACCAATTTTATTGTAGCATAAGCTTTTGAGAAGGACTGTGTCACCAATTGGTTTCACTCACTTACCTGCTCTAAGGGTAGAAGATGTTACAACAAGATTGCAAGATGTTACATGACATACAGAGATTATGTACCATGATGTCTGTCTCTTGCCTCTTTATATATTTTTTTCTCAATGAATGCACAGTACAATGATATCAAGGTACACTGAGTTTTACTAGTTGGGAAAAAGATACGGAGCAGCAGAAGCTCCATATCACTGCTGAAGTCTAGCTGTTGTATCATAATCTTTTTCTCTGAAGAAAACAGCAGCTCATGCAAAAGGGGAATTATGAAAATAGCAACAAAAGTTGCAGCTGTAGAAAATGGTATTTTATTTCAATTACTTTTATACCTTCTCTCAGTAATTAGCTCTCAAGGAGATGAGCAAGGCAATAACTCCCCCCCCCCCGGGATAAAATAACCATTAAACGCAAAACAGCACCAAACGTAATTATTTAAAAATCCAGTTAGCAAAAGAAAATTAGGGTTAATTAAAATATATAGAAGTAGATAAAAATAATTACAAAAACTACATGGTTTGAAGCAGGCTTGTCATTTAAAACTTGAGCTGTTAATAGAAAATGACCATTTTATAGCAAAAGCATGTACACGTCTTAGAACAGCTAAAACTCTGCTGACAACTTTTCATCTACACAAGAATACCCTTGCAGGGATACATGTGAAAAAAAAAGTTTTGAAATGTTAAATTTTGGACAATTTTTCTGCAAATACCAGAAATGGGTTGGAATGTAGTTTAGTACCTACTCATCTTTTGTTCAAAAGTCATACAGATGTTACAAGTCAAAAATAATATTTGAACAAATATTACTCTATCTATAGGTACTCATCAGTAGAAGAAAAAGGTATTAGTGGCTTTGGCCCAGGTTCAAGCTGCTCTTAACTACATACCCACTGTTTCAGACCACAGGTGAGGAACCGCATGTTAGAAAGGGCCACACAGAGGTCAAATTAGGGGGATAAAATTTCAGTGGGTCTGTTCACCCTTGGAGCTGGGAAGTCATATGATTTGTTTTATATGATGTTTGGGTTGGGTCTAAGGGAGTCCAGAGGGATCTTTGCTAGGGCTCCAGATGGTTTTTGGCAGGTCTGAGACCGCCCATTTTAAAAATTCTCTCTATATACAAAATAATTGAGTCTACAAAGCAATCCAAACCAGAGTTACACTGACTCCATGGACTTAGAGTGATGTAATGTTGTTTAGAATTGCACTGTAAGTCTAGTATACATGAATGTGCATGGAGTCTGGTGTTTGTTTTTTAATAAACAAGCACTCAAACATAAAATCTCCAGGGTAAACCTTGAAATGGTACAGCCCAGAAAAGGCTGCACTGTGAGTTCTCCCATTGCTCATTTCTGCCAGTGTTGTCAGACTTGTGAGGATACTTGTGAGGATACTTGTATGTATGCATGTATAAATAAAAGCAACTGGGAGCTTTCATACCAGTGCAAGGCTTCTTGCATTGCCATATGAGAATTAAGGCTTGCTTGTGAAGCATTAGTTTTGGTTCCAAGTGTTTTTTTGGAGGGCAGGAAGGTAGCAATTCCTAGCATGGCTTTCATGTCTCAAGCAAGCAAGAAAGCCAATGTTTATTATTTATGCATTTGCCCTGCTTATATGTAATTTAGGAATGCCCCCCAGCCATTGTATTATACGAATTTGGATTTCAAGAATAGGATCTTTACTAGAGATGGGCACAAACAGAAAAAAAACCTAACATTTACAAACATGACCTGTTCATGAACATGTTTGTGGTTGGATGTTCGTGGGGGCCAGCAGGCTCTCCTTCAGCCACCATCCAAGTTTGGTCAAGATCCCTACTGCACTACTCCCAGAAACCTGACCTGAGCAGGCAGCAGGAAAAGTACCAATAATAAATAATAGCTTGGCCCCAGAGCCTGGCAGCAGCCCTGAAACTTGAAGGGGTAGATCCCTACCGCACCACTCCCAGAAACCCTACCTGAGCAGGCAACAGGAGAGGTACCATTAGTAAATAATAGCTTGGCCCCAGAGCCTGGCGGCAGCCCTGGAACCTGAAGGAGTAGATCCCTATCCCACCACACACAAAGAAAATTCAAGCTCCAATGCACTCTCCCTGTCTCTCAATCAAAATGCCAACAGCAGCTGTCTCTCCCTCTCCACTGTCTG
Source organism: Eublepharis macularius (assembly GCF_028583425.1). Classification (NCBI taxonomy): domain Eukaryota; kingdom Metazoa; phylum Chordata; class Lepidosauria; order Squamata; family Eublepharidae; genus Eublepharis; species Eublepharis macularius. The sequence continues at coordinate 76,198,680 of NC_072797.1, forward strand.
AAAAGACTGAAAGCCAGAGCTGGGAGCCCTCCTCCCCCACCCCCCGGTCTTTGCTCTCTTGTAACAAATTTGGAGCTGCACGCTTGGAAGGAAGACCTGCCTATCAAGCTAAATTGAGCTTAGATTGGGGTTTCCAGGGCAACAGCAGGAGTTCAGACAGAGTTCAGACAATCCCTGCCTACATTGCCAAGGGAATTGATTGCAGGTGCCAGACTGTCTGGCTTGACAAACAGCAACGAACGAGGCTTGCAACGACCACCTGTTCATTTAGAATGGGGCCTCACGAACAGTTTGTTCTCGAACAGCAGATTGGGCTGTTTGTGGCTTTTTTTTGTTCGTATTGCTGTTCGTGCCCACCTTTAGTCTTTACTGGTATCCTAGAGTATTTCAGTCCCTTGATGTTGTTTGAAGATTCGGAATCATTTTTAGGGGGGAGGGGGGCTCCATTATTTCCCAATGGTGGACACTTTCTGGGTGGCTGGAATGGCTTTTTTTTAAAAAAAAAGCAAATGGCAAAAAATTGTAGGGAACCTAGTTTTGTTTGTATTCAAAGGACCCCCCCCCCCCCCAAGTTTCAAGCAAATTGGATTAGAGATCCATTTCTACAGGCCCCTGAACTAGGTGCCCCGAGCCATTCTACTTGTCTCCATTGTTTCCTGTGGTGGAAAAAAACCCTTGTTTTCTCAAGGAGAAAGAAGGCAATAGCTAAACACACAAGAACAAGCAGCCACTGGCTAAAAGGATTCCAATGCAAACAAAACCAACAGGCTCAAGAGAACCAGCATCAAACCAGAGTATCCCAGCAGAACCATGGGCTAATGTGGCCTGGCCAACACAACCGATATCAAACCAGATAATTCAAGTGAAACCAAGCTGGCAAGCCAGTACCAAGACAGTCAGCCACATCTGGCAAGACACAGACACACTGACATCACATATCACTTCCCAAGGAAGGCCTCAGGAAGTGAAAGGGAGGAGTTTGGGGGGCATCCAAGCAGGGCTGGATTGAGGGGGGGCAGGGGGTAGCCTGCCCCCAGCACCGCCAAAGAGGGGGTGCCGGGCGCAGCTGCCAGCTGCCCGGGAGGCTGAGCGCAGGGTTGGGAGACCCTCGCCAGCCCTGCCGATGGGGCAGCTGGCTGGCTTGCCATGCAGGACCTCCCAGCCCTGGCTCACCGGGCACTGGGGTGGCCAGCTTGCTGCGCATAGCTCCCACCCTGCATGATGACGTCACAAAAGTGACATCATCACGCAGTGCCCGGAGCACGCGTGCGCTCTGCGCACCCGGAGCGCCTGGGCAAGGTTTGCCCCAGGTGTCCGCATGCCTGGATCTGGCGCTGTATCCAAGTTCTCCTTTCTCTGCAATCTGCAGCTTGCACTGCCCCTGCCTCAAAAGACTGTTGAGACAGAACTGCAGCTGCCCTTCATCACTTGCTCTCCTGTTCCCTACTACTTTTGTAAAGAAACACAATGCTAGTAAAAGATGCGTGAGCTTCACTTTAGGTGCTTCTGCAGGTTCTGTTTGTTTTAAATAAGATATTCATTTACTTTCCTAACATCTCTTATTCCATTTATTTCGGGGGTGGGGGTTCTTTATGAGAGTGGCAACAACAACATTTTTGGCACAGTATTTGTATATTTTCAGCATAGAGTTATGCCAAGGGGTGCTGAACCCCACTGACATCCTCCTGTGCCAACTAGGGTTCAATTGAGAAGGTTTTGTTGTTGTTTTGGCTTAGAACGTAATTTGGAGTTTGGATTTTATGTAGTGCGAATTAAACTGGACAATTTCCCTGCTGTTTCTTTCTGCTTCTGAGTTTTATGTTTCCCCAGCTCCCTGACTGACTGAGGAAACAAGCACAAGCTCATGCTCACTTCACTCACTTTCCAACTCTAGGTCTGGGTAGCTGATGAACAGCAGGCCAACTTTTAGGAAGACCAATTACTCAACCCTCCAGAGGAGCAGACGTGAGTGATACAAACTGGCAATGTCATCTGTCTGGGAAAAGACACACTCACTCTGCGTAGTCGTCAGAGGGCATGAGAGGAGCCTCTGACCCACAAGACAGAGGTCCAGCCAGACTATCTCTTTCCTGGCCCAGTAGTTCAGCAGACTGGTGGCACTGCAATTCATAGGGTTCAAATCGGTCGTCCCTCACCATTGTGTCTGCTGAAGCCTGGCTTGTGCATCACACATTCCCACTGGTGCTAGCTGCTTCCCCAATGGCCTGCATTGCTATATGGCCATCCTCAGAGAGGCTGTGGAAGGACCGTGCCCAGAAGGAGAGGCAAAGGGGAGAGCTGCAGAGCTGTTTTCCCCTTCCTCCCCATCTCCTTGAGGCACTGTGCCATTCTGGGCTTGCTACCACGACACCTACTGAGACAGCTCATCTCTTCTGCAAATAAGCTAGCTGGCACACTTGGTGAGGCTGACTTTTATGTGTGGGTGACACATAGTTGCATCTGTTTGGTGAGAACCTGATACCTTCTTGCAGCCCCTACACCAATGTTTGCACCACTGGAATAATGTCTTCATGTCTTGTGCCTGGCTCCAGAAAGGCAGCCATCTTCCCTTGAATCATTTGGATCAAGGGAATGATGAGACCTCTTTTTGCTGAATGGTCTCTACCTCTGCACAATGTCAACCTTCAAGACACCTTGTCTGGGGCACTCTTCTGCTCCACCAGATGCTCAAGGATGGCACTGGTGGAATTCCAGCAAGTGCTGATGTTGCTGATCAGGTGGTACTCCTGCACACTTGTCAGCTTCTACTTCTGATGCAGCACATAGACAGGCTTCATATTGTACAAGAAGTGACTCATGATATTCTGGCAGTTCTGGCAAGGACTCTGGAAATTATGAGTCGCAGCATCCCCCCTAAGATTCTGTGCAGAAACCAAACCCAGTGCATCCCTTACCATTGCATAAAGTGGATGGGCCACACTGTAAATGAGCTTCAGGCCCACAGCCTCTGCCACTGTCCTAATATTTGCACCACAATCAATCACAATGTATCCTTTGGAAACATTCCTGCCTGCCCATCTGTGCCTTCACGTGATCTCTGGCAGCCCTGAAGAGATAGGGCACCATGATCCTGCTAGCAAGGATCATGTAACAGAGGTAAGCAGCAGAGAAGTTGGCTGCCTTGTGTGGAGAAAAGCCTGGCAGTAGCAGGCCCAGCAGCCCCTCTCACCCTGCTTAGAATGCGACACCCCACCCAGAACATCCTCAGGTTACCTCCAGTGCAGTCAGCGAGAGGTACATGTACTGCATCGGAGACCAGGTCCAGAATAGTAACATCTTGGAAAACATTTTCTAAAACAAGCCAGGATAAACAAAAGACAACAAAATAGAACAAACCTTTTAAACTCTTTCAAAAGCATTGCAAACCAAAACCAAGGGAAACTATTTTTAAAAAGAACCAGAAAGAAAACAATGGCTCACCCTCACTCGCCCCCACACTACAGTCCTCTAATGAAAATAAAAAAAGCAGAAAACTTGAAATAGTATTTTAAAACAAAGTCCTCTGTGGATAAACCAGTTCAGCAGCAGGCAGGCAGCAAAGTTAATCCAAGGCACAAATTGACCAGAACAGCAGCAGCACACTCCAAAACATCCAGCCCTAAAATGGAGTCAAGCTGTAGCCTGGCCTACTTTTTATCCTCTTCAAGCATGCTGAGAGAGCTGTGAGAGAAAGACTTGGAAGACAATTCTAGTGTTCCTTCTAACATGTGATCCCATTGAAAGGGGGAACTGCCTCCCTCTCCTCTCCCTCTCATTGCCCAGGAAACTTGTTAAATGGAAGAAAAACAGCCCTGGGAGCCTTAAAATGCTGGTCCAGGATATTCCCAAATATTTTTGGAAATATTCAGGACCCAAGAATCCCAAGTATCACTCCAGATACCTGAATATATCAAAAAAAGACACGAATAAAATATTTTTGATATATATTCAGACCAGAAAAATCCAAACACGTAATTTTGATATAAAAATAATGTGTGGGCCAAGAGAGCTCAACCCTCCTTCCTCTGCTAAAATCTATTTTGAATAGTAGCCTCTATGTACTTCACCGCACTGTTATATTGTTATATATAATGTCTCTCTGAGATTTTAAATTTAAAAGATGTGTGAAAGAAAGGTCATTATTATTTTTCACATTATTATTTTTGAAACTATTTGCGTTCTGTTCTACACAAGAAAAATAAAGTACATATAGGTGAAGGAAAAATATAAGGATATTTTTATACTGGTTATTTATAAAATATAAAGAGGTAGAAAAACAGCAAAGTTCTATGCTTTGTGATGGAAGATTTATTCAACATCTCATCGAATCCTAAAATAGTAGATGCCAATGTGTTTTGTTACGGAATTACAGCTGCACATTTGTCAACTGGAAGCATGCCACTTTGCTGGGGGGATGGGTTGAAATAAATTTTATTTTAGGGCTTCAAACCTCTTGCTTTTTTTGGAAACGGGGATGGGGGAATGTAGACATGCACTCTACATATTGCTTCACCCCCTCCTTTCCTCAGAGGTATATTATTTTTTCAGCATCCTTGTGGGTCTCATTTTTGCCTCTGTCCGAGTGTTTTAAAACTGCCATGGTTGAGCAGACTAAGAGGAGAGGCACGTCAAGGTCAGCTTCCTGGATCTCTTACCTTTCCCCATCTTAAGTCCTAATCCAGTCCAGCTCTTTTTGAGAATTCTGCCTCTGAATTCAGTCAGAGCAGGAGCTGATCCAAAAACTATTTTTGCTTAGTGGACACAGCTGCTTGCCTTCTCCTCTGCCTTCTAGTTGTTTCTCTCCCATCTGGTAGTGGTCTTCTTTTGTTCCTATTTCTTCTCTGTATGTCATTTGGTTGCTATTTGAAAACAAACATTCTATAATTAAGTAGTAGCCCCCTCCCCCAAATAATTGATTACTTTTCCCAGTCATGCAGAACGAGACTAAAGGGCATGGCAGCCCTCTGCAAACCTGTATTCCAAGGCTCCTGCTAGCAATCCTAAATCTATATTCTCTTTCACTCCATTCATACACACACACATAGTGCCAGGGATGGTTGAAAAGCACATAAAGCAACAGCTTTTCTGAAGCTAAGCAGTAGAACCATAATCACAGCATGGATGGGAGACCTCATAGGAGACTCTGCAGACAATCTTGAGATCCCTAGAAGAGAGGAGGGGTATGGCTGTAACAGGTAAATGATGCTGGAGATAGATTTGTTTCTTCTAGAGCCAGTTTGGTGTAGTGGTTAAGAGCGTTGGACTCTAATCTGGAGAACCAGGTTTGATTCCTCACTCCTCCATTTAAAGCCAGCTGGGTGACCTTGGGTCAGTCACAGCTTTTAGCTCTCTCAGCCCCACGCACCTCACAGGGTGTTTTGTTATGGGGATAATAATAACATACTTTGTAAACCACTCTGAGTGGACTGTTAAGTCATCCTGAAGGGCACTATATAAATCGAATGTTCTTGTTGTTGTTGTTATAAAGAGATGAAAGTGTTAAGATAGATCCCTTGTTATTTATTCTATATAGACCCATTAATCAAGAAAGTTTTTGAACCACTCCTCAAAATGTATGACACCAAACAGAAGCAATGGCTCCAATACTGTTTTAAACTTTCTTAAAAACTGTCTCTAGCCAAAGACTGGTTGCACTCTTGCACTTTCAACTGGTGGTGACGCTAACACTCTCTTTGTTTTGTTCCTTTCATAGAAGACAGTAAGAGGACCTAAAACTTCCTCGCAAATGGAACTGTGGTCAATTCTCCTCTGTGGTCAATGCTGTGATAAATAAAAGGAACCCTATTATAAACCTCTAAAGGTACCCAGTGCAAGAGGCTTACTTTTCCCAAAGCAGAGGTAAGTGTTCCATTGTTGCATTCCTAACAGGGATGGAATCCTACATAAAATTAATGCTGGAATATTGTATGGCTAAATAACAATTACAACATACAGCAAATATGGTCCCCCAAAGTGTGTGTATTGAAACGTCGTAACAAACAGCCAAGCATCCATAGTATACTTCACTTCTTCATAATATATAATACTGGACTGAAGAAGACTTGAGCAGTCTAGACAGAAGCTCAATGTGGCTAGGCACATATGACTTGACAGAAGCTCAAAATAACTGATGACCGAAGCAGGTTCAATGCAGCATAGTGTATCAGGAACCAAAGGATCAAGCTGAACCAAGCATCATATTAAAGGGAAAGAAAGTAACATCAAACTTAGTGCAAATACAACTGCTTATTATGGGGGGGGGCATCGCTGCCGAGGGTAATGGACGCGTCTCAGTAGAGCTCCGTATCACCTCACCTTTACCCCACCAAAATAAAACAAACAGCATAAATTTCTATAAAACTAGAATGAACAAGAGAGTCCCAGACAGAAAGAAATCACAACTGAAAGCTTCGAGGAACTTACAAGATTTCTTTTTGCTGAAAAAAATGCCTCAAAACAACTCAGAGAGCTAAACAAAATGGCTGAGGCCTATGAAACTGAAAAGGTTCCCTCAGCAGAGGACAGTAAGATCGTTTTAAACCCTCAACTTACACAACTGCAGCACAATATAATTCAGCAAATGAATATAATGTTACAACCCCTAACAAAACAACTTGCGGAGATCAAATTGGACTTAAACAAGACTAATACAAAAGCAGATAAAGCTTTAGAAACAAGCACTGAAACTCGACAAACAGTCTGTGAGTTACAAAAAATAATAGAGAACCAACAGGATAAACTGCTGGCTCTTGAAGTTAACGCGCGTCAGAGAAATTTGAAGATAAGGGGTCTGAATGAAGACCTAACCAGAAAAAAAGACTTACTTAACTGTTTAACATCTTGGTTTATCTTTGCACTGTGTGCTTGTTGGTAACTATAGCAGAGATGACAAAGCTCCTTATCTCAGGGGACCCGAATCAGGAAAGCCGAACCACTGTGCCTTTGCACACCCCTACTTAGGAATTGCAATTTCTACTAATAACAAAAAATTGATACAATCAAACCACTTTAAAATAATTACACAAATTAAAAATGACATGAATAAATGGAAAAAGATAAAAATCTCATGGTACAACAGACTTCATTTGATAAAAACATTTATTCTGCCTAGAATAAATTTTGTCATGAGAGCTATACCTATTAAAATTCGTGAAAACATAATTAAGCAATGGCAGTCCATACTAAATTCTTTTTTGTGGGATCACAAGAAACCCCGGATTTCCTTTAAAATTCTAAGATTAAAAAATCATCACGGAGGACTTAATTTCCCTGATCTATCATTATACAATAAAGTAATCAGACTTTCCAATCTCCTCTCGCTTTGGCACTCAAACGAAACAACAGAGTGCACTTCGACTTGCAATAGGTTACCACCCCAATGGAAAACACAAGAAATAATTTGGAACCCACCTACTAAACGACCTAAAGGAATAAAGAATAATACCTTCCTTGATGCGATCCTACATATTTGGGATAGCACCAGAACTAAATTAATACCAGACATGTCGAGGCACTCTCCTATTTCTGTACAAAACATATTAATAGACACTAAAACTCAAATAGCAAAAACACTGAAAACTACTGATATTATCACATTAACTGCACAATCCTATGGCTTGCCCCAATGCCGGAGTGGCTGCACAGGCGGAGCCGTATCCTGTGCCAGCAAAGTGCAGCAGTGCCGGCGCCGGCAGCGGCGCAGAGATGCAAATTGGGAGAACCAGAAAGTGTTGTGGGCGGGTTTGATGCGCGGCCGCCGCCAGGCGCAGCCAAAGGGCGCTGTTCCTGACAAGTGGCAGGGGGAGGGGCCAGGAAAGGTGCAGCCTATGGGCAGCATGCGATCCCAGCCAGGCCCCAGAGCAGCAGGCGAACCGCGCCCATGCCGGCAGACCGCCTCGGCTCGTGCGTTGGGCAGGGCTCGCAGTTGGGTAGGAGAGGGGTGGGCGTGGTCTGAGGAGCTTCTCCCCCATTTGCCCAATGCAGCGCCAAGTCTGTGGTGGCCGCGTCCAGAGAGGTTGGCATGGGACTGGCAGGCGCCCTGCCATGAGGAATCCAGGGCAGCAGCCAGTCCCTGGCAGCAGGGAACAGCCACCAAGTGGCGCCGAAGGGGAGGGTTGGCCTGAGGCTGCCACCAAGAGGCAGACACAGCAGGCCCGCCCCCATCCCCATCCCAAGGCAAAGACCACAGACACCCGTTGCACAGAAATCAGTCTTTATTATTATACCATCCCACCTCCCCCAGCAGATATGAGGAAGGGGAGGTGTGTAGGAGAGGTAAGGTGTCAACGGACCATGGGGAGGCATGGCTGGGGAGAGCCCATTTGGAAGGACGGCAGTCGATGGCCTGGACGCTGCTTCGCCAGCCCCCCCCTGCTCGCCCCCTGCTCCGTCTGGCATGCTACCCTGAGCTGGGGTGCTCACGCAACTTGCCAGTGGGGGGATCCCTCCCGGGGTCTGGGGTGACGACCCAGCCTGCATGGCCCGGGGGGGGGGTGCACAGTGGCTGCCAGCCAGGGGACCTCGGGCTCCCGCGTTTCGGCCACTTTGCACGGATGGCGTGCTCCTCCGCTGCCCCTGTGGGCGGGGCCTGTGGCCTCCCCTGCAGGATTGGTGGGGCTGCTGGGCTAGGAATGGCTCCCACACCCCAGCAGGGCAATGCAAGCGGATGCTGAAAGCAGGAGATGGCGCCATGCCAGGACGGAGCCACTCGCAGCCTCGGACACACCCCTTCCCTCCCAACAAGCACGCTGTGTTGGTACGGGAGCCTCGCAACTGCCCCGCAGGATTGGATGCGAGGCGGGACGCCGCGGGGTGGAGGGTGTTGGAATGACCAATGGGGCTGCTGCAACTCTGGGAGGCGGCCGCTCATGGGACTGTGTTGCTGCAGCTGCGGCTGCAATGGGAGCGACCCTCCCCAGGCGTGTGAGACCTCCTGCCCGGGATATGGCATCCGCCTGCCACTACCCTAGTTTCTTCACTGATGGGGCTAGGGTTCCAGTGAGCGGACCGTTTCCCCTGCCATCTCCCGCCCCCTTGCAGCAGCACCACCGGCCACCCTCTCCCTGGCTTATCAGGTGCCAGCTGCTCGCCCTACCAGGGATTGAGCGCCCTCGGTGGCTCCCCCCTCCCTGCTGACATGCCCTGCCCCAACCCTCTACCTGACCATAGATGCAGAGGAGTTAGCCGGGTTAGTCTGTGGTAGCAAAATCAAAAAGAGTCCAGCAGCACCTTTAAGACTAAACAATTTTATTGTAGCATAAGCTTTCGAGAATCAAGTTCTCTTCGTAAGATGCATGGTACAGAAACTGGTCAAAAATAGAAGAGGAGGGAGGAGGAGAGAAGGGAGGAGGGAGGAGGGAGGGGGCGTTACTGTGAGGGGAGGGAGGGGGCGGGGAGGCAGAATGGGGTCTGTCAGATACATTTGTGGCAATGTGCAGGTGGAGATATGTGACGGGAGTGTTGGGGGAGGGGCAGAGGACGAAGTCAGGCTCGCAGACACAGAAGGTAGTTGTTTTACAACTTGTTTTATTGCACTGGAAAAAGCGGGCTTGTGTTTAGGCTAGCAAGGGAGACGGAGCATTCCACACAGCCCTCCTTCCCACTCAGAGGGGCGGGGCTGGGATGCAGGCCGCGGCGTGAAACTGCTTCCTGGGCTGCAGCCAACCATCCGTCAGATGTTTGGGGAGGGCGGGGCACGGGAGAGCAGCCATGCCCTAGAAGTGCCTGCAGGAGAAAAAGACACATGTGGGCTTTGCCTCGTTCCACTGGCGAGGCAAGCCCCACACTCCGCCATCTGGGAGGATGCACATAGTCGAGGGCAGCAGCGACCAGCTGATGCACGGCAGTCTGGCGAGGATGCACTTGGCCTTGGCAAGCCTTTACCTTTACGGGAGGGAATGAGCTGGTCATTACAAACACCTGGTCACATGTGGTTTTCGGGGCGCCTGCCTCTGAGGCAGCCAGGGGTGGCCATGGTCGCCCCCCCCACCCCTGCTGGGCCTCACCCAATGCGGCAAGTGAGTGGGTGGGTTCAGGTGAATGGGCGGTTTGCACTAATCTGCGGAACGGCCCCCCCTCCCCTACCTCCTCCTCACCTGTCAGCGCTCCGTCACTCATCACCAGGCGGGAACTCCAGAGTCAGGGTACCTGCAAGGAAACAGGAGAGGCTGCAGTTAGTTCACCAAGTGTCATTCCCTTCTGTCACGGAAGGGTTAATTTGTTTGTGTTTAGTTAGAAGCAACTAGCTTGCATGAGTCCAGTTAGATGTTGAGTCGTTCTTTCTATCAGGGTAAAAAGGGAGTTAGCCAGACGTTTGCACTTCTTCCCTTTTACGGGAAGTTCCCCCACTTTTTCACAAAGTCCCCCGAGTGCATTCTGTGCCTGCCACCGTGAATGCCCTCACCCCCGTTCGGTGTTCAAAGGGGCAACGCCATGCAGCACACGGACAGAGGGATAGAGCCTCCGGCCAAGTGCTCACTTACCTGAGGGGTTTGGCCGGTGCTGGCTGGATGTTTTGTAGGGCGCGGTCGCAGATGATTGGGTGCGGAGAGGGGGGCTCATCTACGCCGGGCGCGCACGCTGATTGGTCCCCGGGATAGTTCTCATCCTATGCTTCTTTGGGCCATGGAGGCGGGGCTGGGCGCTTGGAGAGGGGGCTGGTTTTTCGCTGTTCCATGGGTGCCTATGGGCTACGTCTTCTTCCGTGGCGTAGCTTTTTTTCGCCGCTGTGGGCGTTCCCGCTTCTGGAGGGGCTTAGGGAGCAGAGTAACTCTGACCCCACCCTCTTCCCTGCCCTCTCCTGTGCCGGCGTGAGGCTCTACACCATTCCTCCGCCGCCGCCCGGCCGCCTGTGGCTTGCGCAGGTGCTGGCCCGCCGGCGGGCCAGTGCCGCATCCCAGCGTGGGCGGAGGGCCACTTACGCGGGCGTAAGGACCAAATGCACCATAGCAAGCCTTAGTTCGGTTCCTATTCACTTTCCCCGCCCCTCTTAGGATTGGGCTGTAAAAGATATCGCAACGAAAGACGGTCTCATAAGCAAAATTGAGATAGAACAAAAATTTCAAAGCTCAATTCCATGGTTCTTATATCTGCAATTACAAGCTGTCACCCAACAAATAAACATAAGAAAGGTTATGAATGCAACTCAGACAAGATTTGAGCAATTCATGGATGCTAAAAAATATCAAAAAAGGGCATGATTTCAAAAATATATGGCCTGCTATTGTCCTCTAACATCCCTAACAATTTTAGTTATCAAACTAAATGGCATAAAGATCTTAATGAAGTACTGACATTAGACAACTGGGGAAAAGTATGGGCATCAAAATTAAATAAATCCTCAACTATATTAACTAAAATACAAAGCTATAAAATTATACACAGGTGGTACCTAACACCCAAAAAAATCTCCTTAATTTATTCTTCAGCATCGCCCTCTTGTTGGAAGAAATGCAATAATGAGGGTAATTTTGCTCACTGTTGGTGGGAATGTCCCTTGATATCTCGATTTTGGTCAGAAATACTAAATATTATTAAGGAAATAACAGGGTACAGTGTCCCTTTGTCACCAAAAGTAATCTTCTTGGGACTGTGGGATCAGACATCAGTCCCAAATGTTAGAAGAGACCTTATCAACTCTCTCCTGGTGGCAGCTAGGAGTGCAATAGCAACCAAATGGAAAGACCAATCTCCACCTACTACAGGTAGGTGGAAAAATGGAAAATTTGATAATGGAAAAAGTAACTGACAATCTACATCAGACGGAATATCAATCTTCAGGATCAAACTTCTGGGAAAAATGGATCCCATTTTACGAATTCATAGAAGCAAGAGATCTGCAACCTCCCTCTTCACACCACTCATTGTTGATGTATTAAAGTTGAAGCACTGTGTTAATATTTGTAAATGCAATGTATTATATTGGTTTGTTGTTTGATTATTGTTACAGTTCTAAAATTGAATAAAAATATTTTTTTAAAAAAATGCTTATTATGTGCATTGTAGATGCTAAAAGACAAGCAGGGATGCAGGGCAGGAATTACGGTCAGGTGACAATCGAGACAGAACTGTTCTTACTATTATTTCAGCCCTTAGCTGCTATATGGAAAAACAAGTTGCCACAAAGCAACCTAATTGTGGGTTAATGAAGGGGGTGTGGTGTCACGCCCAACTCTATTCGAGACTGAACATACAAATGACCAGTGTTGCATGAACTGAAGCTGCTGGATATCAGCATAAGCAACGCCTTGGTCTTATTGGACATATAAAGGGACCTATGTGAGTTAACTTGTATTGTGCAAAGCACTTCTTAGGTAATGATGACTGGAGTATTTAGAACTTTTTCTTGTATTTATTATCAACACAATAATTTAGTTAGTTTTCTGTAGTTCTATTGCATGCAAAGGAGCCTGGTAACTGGAATACTGATATTCTGTTTGTTTTTGCTGTATTTTCAGGGCCTGGTAGAGTTTGGCAATGTAAGAAGGCAAAATCCTTGAAACAAGGGTTCATTAAAATTTAGCTGCTACATCTTTGCTTGCTGCAGGCAAATTCTCCAAGACAAAATTATGTGTCTAGTGAGAACATTGATAGTTTCCTGTTGACATTCATGGGTGAAGGCTAAGCTTTATTTTTAGTTTTCTCCAACTGTCTATCCAGCTGCTACCATCAGTTTCACTATGTTAGCGGCTTTAAAAACTGGAAGTATTGTGAGTTTTGTTAACTGACAGTTTAAGCAACATGATGTGTTTGGTATAATGTAGTGATTTGGGACAACTGAGTTTGAACTTGTAAGGAAAAAACAGAAGTTGAAGCAAAACAACTGTTACATGCCATTTTGTCTCGGTTCTACCACCAGGAGGGTGAGGTATGAAGAGGGTGCTGAGGCATCATTTCCCCATTTCTGTGTGTCACACCCTTTGGAAAATATTTGTCTTAGATCTTTGATGACCCAGCTTTCCCTCACCACTGGCAACTATATTTTTATGTAAAATATAACATAACTTTTCATAGAAACATTTCTCATGAAGTGCTCCAGAACTCTCAGGCTGGTTCTAGACTGGGCAAGTGTGGCATGATTGCCATCAGTCATTCATGTACATCAGACATCCATACACATGAAGTTCCATGTGAAATCATGAGCATTCCAATGTTTCGTCCAGAGTTGCAAGCTCAAATTTTTCTTCTGTTCGTTTTTTTGGCAATATGTTTCTAATTGTGTGGAATGAAAGGGCATTCTTAGGAGTATGGATGGTCTTTTCATTGCTGTTGTCACCAGTACCCTCAGATCCCTGAGGAACCCAGTGGCGAGGACAAGAAATAAAACCCAGTTTGGAAAGGATGACCCCCCCCCTTGCGCTCCAGGGTAACTAGCCACCAGCAGTTTCATCTAACCCTAAGCTCAGGGACCAAGGAAACCAAGTCTCCAGCCATATTGGGTGTAAATCAAGAAGTCAGCCCTGCAAGGTATAATGCCTGCAGGGTGAATTCTACAAAAACAGTTAATTGGTAGCTGAGGCCAATTAAGCCAAGATACTGGATTCGGATCAAAGCCTCCAAACCCAATAATACCCCAGAAGTGTAGTTAACATAATTTATTATGAATTGTGTAAACGATTACATGTATAGAAATTGTACAAACCACAACGTCGAAACAGAACTACAGGGTCCCACTCCTCCCAGCTATAGATCCCAAAAGACTAAAAACCGACGCTGCCAGTTCAAGAGCAAGATGGCAAAAGGCAAGGCCAAAAGCAAAGAACAAAGTAAAGATTCCATTCTTATGCCATGTCACTTGCAACATGGGCTGACTCTAAAGGTCCAATCAGGGTATTGACCACATCACCGTGTGTCTCTGCACCTGAGTCATGTTCACAATCAGAACAAGAAACCCCCACCAGTGCTCTAAGTGCTAAAGAAATGGAATGCAGGGGATGAACTTCCCTCTTCTCTTTCTGGCTTTGATGGTCTCTGATCTTAACAATCTCTCATCTGCATCTGTGAACACCATCTCCAAGCTTATCTCTCTGGGAACAACTAGCTCTGAATTTCAGTAAGTTTCCAGAGATTTTTCTTGCAGCTCGACTAGGCCTAAATCCTGAACCAAGGCTTTGTTCGTCAAGAAAAAAGCTAAGAAAGGCCAGTTTCTTGACAGTTGTTCCAAAATACCTTGAGATGGATGCTGTGATGTGAATTTTAGGTGTATGTTAAGAGGAAAACTCTCCATTTTCTGGTGAATGTTCATTTCCCTCTTAATCGAGACTTTCTCCTTTTAGCTCCAGGCTCTTTTTTCTGTTTCTACCATCTAGGGTTGCCAGATGGGGTCTGGAATAATACCAGACCCAAGAGAGAGGAGGGGCTGACTAACCTCTTGTTTTGAAAATCATGCTTAACTTAAATGTGGAACTAACCCCATCTTTCTTTTCCTTCAGAACAGGAACATGAGTAGTTGGATCCATGTAGAGTTCATGATATGGTGAATTGGACGTAAGTGCTTCACATATAACAAGCAACTTTCACTGTTTCACTGCTCAGTACATTGCATTCACTGTATTACTGCAAAGTCTTAGCAGTAGGCTTACCAATTTTCTGCTGATTGCAGGGGATCCCCTGAAGCCTTCCCACTGCTGCTGAGCTGGCTGGCAGCAGGAAAATGGCAACATCCCAACACACTGACATTACTCCCTGTGTGTGTGGATGTGCCTCTCTAGCATTTGGGCAAAACTCTATGCTACCCAAATGAAAATTGTAAATACTCGTCAGCAGGGCTTTTTTTCAGCTGGATCGCAGTGGAACGGAGTTCCGGCACCTCTTGAAAATGGTCACATGGCCAGTGGCCCTGCCCCCTGATCTCCAGACAGAGGGGAGTTTAGATCACCCTCTGCACCATGACACGGAGGGTGATCTAAACTCCCCTCTGTCTGGAGATCAGAGGGTGGGGCCACCGGCCATGTGACCATTTTCACTGAGGGTGATTTAAACTTTAAAAAACTCCCCCCTTGTTCCAGCTGACCCAAAGTGACATCATTGAGCGGTCCTGGAAGCGTGCACACACTTTGCGCGTGCACACATGGTACCAGGGACACCACTTCCCACCAGGAGTTGCCCCCCGTGCTGGCAACCCACTGAGTTCCACCACCTCTTTTCCCAGAAAAAAAACCCTGCTCATCAGCATATCAGGATGTTGCCTGTGACCATTTTTCTCCTGCCAGCCAGCTGAGAGGCAGTAGCAGGAAGAGCCCACTGGTGGGGGGGATCCCCCACCATCAGCAGAAACTTGGTAATCCTACTGCAGTATAAGATGTAGGCTGCATGTTGTACAATTAGCTCTATCTGCCTGAATATATGTATTTATTAAAATACTTATACTTTGCCTTTCCCTTGTAGTTCAAGGTGGCTTACAATTCTAATTTGAAACCCCATGCATAATTCAATAAAACCCCACTAATTCCCCTCCTCGTGTTGGCTCATGTTCTGTAGGCTTCCTTTGGACTGACACAGCAGAAAGTCAGGCATACATAGAAATCGGCTTGGGCGGCGGGGGGGGGGGGAAGCAAGATTAAACTAAGTAACTTCCTAGATTTTTGCCAATTGCTCTTTAGTTAATGAAGTATTTGTTCTTAACTGATCTTTTTCAGGAAGGATTGTTGTGAAGCCATCGTATACCACTCCACTTTGTGCTAACTTCTGCAGTGGCCCACTCAACCGGCATTCTCCACACATCAATTTGAGTCATGTGACTCCATCTTAAGGGGCAGTCCACCCTAGTTACATTGCATATATATATATATATATATATATATATATATATATATATATAAAACGAGGACCTCATGGTCTCTTCTCCATTGTAAAATGCTCACAAGTGGGATGATTTGTATCAAGATGGACTGGAGGGCAAGGAGCATTTTGCCTTCTTGCTACCTGGCATTCAGAGATCAGTTCCCCTGGAGGAAGTAGAAGCTTTGTAGAACAGACTCTATGGCATCACATTCCTACTCAGCTCCCTCCCTTCCGCAGGCACCTCCTCCAAATCTCCAGAAATTTCCCAAGCCAGAGTTGGCAATCCTAGGTTTGCCTAAGTTGCAACACAAATAGTGCACCGCTCACTATGTTATTGATATTTCAATGTCTGAAAGTAGCAGACCAAGTTTGCAGTTCTCTGAACTAAAAAAGTTTCAGTGAAATCAATTGTGCGTAGGAATGCCAAGTTCCAATCCAAGATTCACATCATAGCTTTAAAGCAAGTAAGGCAGCAAGAAATAAAACAGCACCCCTCCCCCATCAGTTCATTCCCAAGCCAGGACCAATATCAGGATATGGCATCCTGAAGCAAACGCCAAGGTATCAGACCCTTAGAAGAGACCATTGCTGTCTGGAGCCCCCTGTTGCTGCTGCCCATCTTTGCCATTGTCTCCAGTCATTTTGTGTCTGTTCATACAATGGCCCTCTCTCATTCTTATGACCTGCTTGCTAGATCTCTGGCCAGAGCAACAGCAGAGGATGAGCTGCCACCCTTGCAAGCAGCAATAAAAGTGATGAAGGGGGGAAGGGATGCCCGATATCTAAAACGTGATGACAGCCCAGATCCAGTCTTCTTCTTTATATCACTACACCTGAAGTCCCGGTCACTACAGCAGAGCAGATGGGGTGGGATGCACAAAAGGATTGTGGAAGAAACAGCTGCAGCAGCTTCCTTTCCCACTGCTTTAAAGCTGCAGAATGAGTCTCTGAGTTGCAACCAGGGCAACTCTAATGGGGCCTCTCCACTCTGTACTTTGCTTAAATATGCATGATGTTGATTTACAGAGCTCATATTACCGCTGTTCATAGCTACTATGAACACTGCCTGTACACAGGAATGAATTATCCTATGTTTTGTGAGTGTAATTTTCCTCTCTCATTTCACTAGCAGAGTTTTTGCTTAAGTGCAGTTCTACATAATTTCTAAGTAATTTTTTTTCAAAAAAAATGATCTGGATTATAAACACATTAATTCAATTAAATGAATATATTTTATTTAAGAAATGTATTTAAGAAATTTCACTAAGACATAGGAGAAGGACAAGGAAACACCAACTTGTCCAATAAACAGCAAGAATTTGGATATTCCTTCTTTGTGCATTTTACTGCTTCTTCAATAGAGTGTAACTTAAACAGTACAAACAGTATTAACAGTATCAGTATTTATAGTAATTTCCAACAGTTTTCAGTCTGAATTTTTCTGAAAGCCTGAATGTGGTGTTCTCTTTTCTATTTAGGAAAATAAAATAAAAACTCCTATTGCATATGCAGGCACTGAAGAGAACGCGAGGTCATCACCATAGCGGCTGTATATTCAGACTCATGCGTCTTGCAAACCCCGATCTGTATGTAAGTCCAGTCAGAACTCATTCCTACTTCCTTTCTGTAGACATCAGACACACTATCTCTTGATGAATGCAAATGCAGAATCCATAATGTATACTCTGGATAGATAACAACAGTATTCACATTAATTATCCTAGTGCTCCTGTCTTGAGCCTCACCTTGCCACTTTGACTCAGGTAACTCCCCCTCTGTGGTGTCAGTGATTAGTGATTGTCTGAATGATGCTCGTAGTCAGATTCCGTGACTATAATAGCAAATGAAAACCGCACAAAAATGAAACCTGTGTGGCCAAGGCAGAGTATGGCACAAAATATAATTCATTTTTATTACAGTCTCAGGAGTTTAATCTCCTGGTTCTCTTCAGATGCAGCAGTTTCATTACTCTAGAATGGTAGATTTATTTTTCAGTGCTTTCATGGTACTGTTCGCCATAATGTAAAGGAGAAAAAAATGACTTCAGGCTCAAACTTCCAGTAGTTTTATAGTTATGGTCTTTTTCAAACAGAATTGTTGCCTTTGTTCTCTTAATCTAATGGCACGAAGTCCATAAATACACTCTCCCTCTAGATCTGCATGCTGTTTTAAATCAGATGCTACAATCTTGAGCTAGGGAAAAAAAACATAAATCCTACTTTCATTTAAATAAGACTTGGCATTGATGATGTGGTTTAAACTGGGCAATGTATTCAGCTTCTTGTGTAAAAATACTGAATAGAGAAACAAGCTGGAAAGAATTCTGAGTTAATTTTGGTTCTGAACTTATTCAGTGTAACATTTTCATCTATGTGAAAAATACATTATAAAAAATTAGGTCACAAGACAACACAAAACTTATGTGGATTTTGCAAAAAAGACTTCTGCCCACTGCTGCATAGGAATCCTTTCTGCAACCTTAATGCAGTTTATGCATTCCAACATGTTTTTCCACATGTGCCTTTATAGGTATGCAATTTAAGGCTCATTGAACAGAAGCAATTTGCCAAGGCTTTTCCCTCTAGCCAATCTCCCCCAATTTCCTCTGGAAGAAGAAATTGGTGTGTGGGTGATTATCTACATGTTACTGCAGGAATGCTTGGGGAAAGGAAGGCCAAACATGGTGCATGGATTAATAGTCCCTTTACATGTGTATTCTGTAGAAAAAGAAAAGTGTTGAATCAGAATGTGTCCTGCTTGAGGGTGAGATCCAGGAATCAAGAGAGGGAAAAAAGGTACTGCATCTGGAGGCAACAGTGTAGCAAGGATGTTGGTCCACCAAAGGCTGAAGATAAAATGAGGCCTTAAATACTCTTTCAAGGATGTGGAGATACAGCCCCCTCTCCTGCAGGAGCAGGCTGCCGGTAGTTAAAGGCACTGTGCCTGGGTACCATAATGGGGCTGAGGTGTCTCAGGACTTTGAGAGGCTGAAGATGTTAGCCAAATGGGGGTCTCCTTGCAAGTTGGGGGAATTTGTGGGCAAGGAGAGTCTGCAAGAGGAGAAGTAACTGGGATCTTCTCCACCATTGTATACCAGGTCCCTTCTCACAGAAGACTCCCAAAATGACCAAGCGGATGTTCACAGAATGATTTTTATTAAAGGGGTATCAAAGCAATCATACAAGAACATATACCACACACATACAGAGTTTCCTAGAAAAACCAGAAAGGAGGTTGGGTAGAGTTTTAGGGTTTGGGGGTTATAGTTAGGAGTCCAGAAGGGGATTAGCTTGAGCGTCCAGTGCTTTGTGGTAAAAAGAGAGAGGGGGCTCTGATGTGCAGTCTAAGGAAGCATGGGTAGGTCCAGAACACACACTGAATGGGGCAGCAAGTAGTCCAGTTATACTGTGAAACATACCCTGGAGCAAGATTGCATCTTCTGCTCAAAAACAGTAATTTAATGGCTGTCTCCAGAGTGAGACAAAGAACTGGGAAAGCTTTGATTAAGCTTTCCTGGGTGAAATTAAGTTATCAATGATGATTGATGAGCTGCAGTGGCTGGATGGGAGCGGCTATCAGAGCCCTGATTAGCCTTGAATGGGGAAGGGGACAAAAGAAGATTGGAAGGGTGTGTTGAGATTAACTCAGGAACTTCTTGACTACCTCTGTTGTCTGAATTCTTGCACATCTCTGGGGCATGGAGGGGCAGCTAGTCAGCCTGACACACCTTGTAGTAGTTTTCCATACTCCAGCAGCAGTTAGCAATTGCATTCTGCCTAGCCAGATCATTTGGTGCTTGAAGCACTTGGGGGGATATTCCATATCCATAAGCTTCCCCTCCCAATATAATGAAGGAGTCTGACTGCTAACAGAGGGAATGGTTGGGGTGAGAGCTCTGTTTCAGAAGCAGGCTCTGAGGTGGAGGTGGAGGTGGAGGTGGAGGGTCCAAGTCTGAATCAGGATTGTTTCCCAGGGTGAGGGGGCTGACTCAGAGGCTGTGGGCTCCTCCAGCATATCAATGGGAGGTATCTCAATTGCCTCCTTCTGCAGTAGTATCAATTGCCCAGCTGCCTCCTCCTCTATATCTTCAGCCACTTAGCCTGATAAGGAGGAGTCTGTACTCTGGGCCACGACAGAACGGGCCTCCAGAATGTTGAGTTCTGTACAAGCTAGAATTGCAAATTTAAAAAGGAATAACATTTCTGGCATCTTTCTAAATGGCACTGCGAGCAGGGATTTGCTTTACTAAATTCCTGAGCAAAAAAACCCAAGAAAATCTCTGGTTCAAATCAATAATATGATTTTATGGAATGTTAGCACAAATCTGGGATTTGGGGGAGTTATGAAATCCTCTCCATGAAGAATCCATATTGCCTTTTGTGTTTGGGTGTTTACTTTCATAAGCATCAGGCATCTTGTTTTTCTTTGATTCTCCAAATTTCCCATGCAGTGTCCTGGAGAGGGAGGCTCCCAGCTGTTGCAAGTAGAGAACTGTGTGGCTTCACAGAGAGGCAGCAACTTCAGGAATCTGTAAAGTCAAACTCCTTTCTTCAATCTACTTGAAACTTTAAATTAGAGGGGGGACTGTATTATGTGTAAATTTGGTGCAATTGTTTTACTTTTATTTTTACTCCATTTATATCCCACCTTTGTCCCCACGGGGGGACCCAAAGCTTACAGAATTTTCCTCTCTTCCATTTTATTCTCACAACAACCCTGTGAGGTAGGTTAGTATGAAAGTATGCAACTGGTCCAGGACACCCAGCAAGTTTCTATGGCAGAGTAAGGATTCAAACTTGGGTCTCCCAGATTCTTGTCCAATACGCTAAGCACTACACCACTCTGGCTTTCTATAAACAGCTGCCTCAGGTCCTCATATAATTCCCCATTGAAAATAATGGTCCTGAACTCTGGGACCCACATGGACTTGAATCCTGAACCAGTAATGTCCTACCTGGAAAGAAGCAATCACAGCAACCACTCTCCCCTCCCAAGCCTGTACTGAAATTATAATGATTTTTTTCTAAGCACACACCTCTAACTGCAATACAAAATCTGGAAAGAATTATATATATATATACCTCAACGATTATTAATGTTAATCACAAACATATTTTTAAAAGACCCAAGGAATGAATCTGCAAAATAAACACATATTAAGTGACAAATTAAAATCACTGCACACAGTTTCCTACGGTCATAAACCTGCGCGTAAAATGATAATTCTAATTGTGGAGCAACACAATGTATCCCATATTGCAGCGTGTGAGCTCCATAAACATAAAAGGTATTATTTATCATTACTGCCATTTTGATCCTCCTTTTTATTATCTAAAGGATTAAATTGATTATTTATTCTAACCACATTGGGAAATTAATTCCTATGAATTAACTTAATGCTCACTGTCATCACAGAAAGGTTCATACTGACTTTAGCAAGCAATGATTTGGTGGACAATAGTGGTAAATTGAATACAATTTTGGAAGGATCTCTCTCTACTTGTCCTAATACAGAGAACAAGGCATGGTACCAAAATGCGTTCATAAAATGGCATGCTGTACCTCCACCAATATTCCTCTAATTTCCTCTCTCTACTGACTTTTCTACATCACTGTTGCTGAATGTTCATGAGTTGCAAAATCTGATCTTGGCAAACAACCACATGTATCTAAATGGCCTGGGCAACATCCAAAGCACTTGGGTAATCAGGAGTTTGGATAAGGAGCAGTGATATTTAATGAGGTTAGCATGACCAAGGAAACACAATAAATTCAGATCACTACAAATTTTGAATAACCAAGTAATGGACTGCCGAGTTTACACTACAGAGTCTTTCTTTCAGTGGTCAATGAATAAAGAGATAAGGTGGTGACTTATAATTGTTCATGTCAGCAAATGCTTACATTTGATCATATGTAATATGAGATACTTTGGGTTGTTGGAAGTAAGACATGAAGACTGTAGAATATACTGCATAAATATGGTGCATTTGCATGAAAAAAACAACTTGCATAGCAATTAATTATTATCAGTACAGAAACCAGTTCAAATATATTTCAAAATTCCCATGGAAAAATGCAAACACAGGTCTAGTACCAGCAGTATTGGCACTCATGGTGGTAGTAACACATGTAACATATTAAAACACACCCACTCTCTCACACTTGGCAGGCACTTGCATAACTGGCAACTGAAATATGGAGTATATTTATAGCTCAAACAATTATAATATAAGTTTGCTTTTCGTACACTCACAGCATTCTACAAGCCAGCCCCCCCCCCTTTGTGACATGGTGTTCTGTAGCTGACCTGCATTCCTTTCGAAACCGTTTAATCACACACAGCTGACCAGCATTCCTTTGAAAAAAGCCTACCTAATCAAATGCATTTCAAATACCCCAAACAGTTATTTAATCTCCATATAAGTACAAGTGTGAAAAGTGTGTTGTCCAAATATCCTTTCCAAAGTGCAGCACCAGTCAGATGTTTCCAAAATAAACCCTTTTCAGTATTTCTCTGCCTCATCTCAAATCAGCAAACAGCCCTTTTAGAGTGAATTTTAGAAAAGTGATTTTTTTTTGCCTTAACATACTCTGTATTTTTAATACTAAAATATATAGTTACTTGTTTTCATACATGTCAGAAATGAACTTTCCCCAAACAATAGATCTCTTTCCTAACTTTCAGCTATACATTGAATGACCTGTGAAACATTAAAAAACTTTTTGGAATAGATTCTTCACACATTGGCCAACTTGGCCTTGCATTTTATAGGCTGTGTTGGTTTGAATTAATTTCCTCTGCAATTAGAAAGGGATGGTATAGTCTGCAGTTCACAACCTATTTAGGGCTACTTCATACAAAATAAAACTATGTTTGGTTTTAACTTTTAAATCCTAAACCAGGAGTAGGTAGACTGCAGACTATAATCTGCCCATGGAACTTTGACCAGTTTCTGGTGGACCAACTAAGCATCTACTGGTTGTGTAAGTTTTGTAAAGAATTAAAACCATTCTTCGTCAAGAGTGCAAGTTCAGAACTGTTTAACATAAATTAGTTGCTAAAAGATGCTGAACATGCCATCTCACTTTGTAAATTTAAAACATATTGGTGGACCATGGTGGTTCTAATGGAAAAAAAGAAGATCTAGTAAGACTGAATTAACCCCACTTTTGTCCTAGAAAACCCGTGCCAGGGCATCTTACCATCTAGCCCCTGTAGTATGCTTCTCCTTAGGCTTTACATCAACAGAGGCAGCTCTGTTGTTTATGACATTGTTTTGAGTTGTCAGGAAGTAAGACCTTCTCAGTTGTGGCACTCTGCCTTTGGAATTCCCTTCTTAAGGAAACATGTCCATCTGACTTTATCTTATCTTTTAAAATATTGGTTAAATTTATTTTAGGACTTTTATATCCATCTTCTTATTTAGTTAAATACACAAAGCAGCTTACAAGAAACGTAAGCTTACAACATGAGTGTGGCACCATTGCATCAATAAAATGATGGATAAAACAACAAACAAACAAATATACATACAACCCAGTGAATAGCAATAAAAACCTAAAAATGTCAGTGCAAGATAACACAAAAGCTAATCACGCATATTGGAACAATTGCATGCAGCACTTTTATCTCTCATAAGTGCATTCACAGTGTCACAAATGTAATGTCTGAAAAGAGCTACTGTCATGGACTATTATATTGCCTTCCATCTTCATGTAACTAATAAAGAAGTTACTGTGGCCAGAGATGGTCACACAGCCACAATGCAATATTATTCAAAGAACCAAGTTAAACAAATTAGCTGCATTGCTCACTTACATGTAAGCATGGTGTGCTATTACCATTAAGACCTTCATTTCACACCTCAGTAGGAAGGCCAAGAAATTGAATAATCATGGGGGCTGAACTACTTTCAAACTGCTAACAGTATGCAATTCAGAAGAAGGTCTAAGAGTACCAGTGAAGTAATATATAAAAGCTTGTATTATTTCTAGCTGTACTACACTGGATCTGTGATATGCATACTATGTTTCCACTAACAGTATTGTCTAGTCCAAATTTTTTATGTGCAGAACTTTAGTGCATGTCACATATTATTTGAATCTCAGCAACATTTGCCCATCTGAGATAGAATTTTTTTTTCTGATTTCTATTTTGAAATGTAAGACCAAGCAAAGGGAATCATGAAAAAGTATAGATCCAGAGGAGTTAGCCATGTTAGTCTGTAGTAGCAAAATCAAAAAGAGTCCAGTAGCACCTTTAAGACTAACCAATTTTATTGTAGCATAACCTTTCGAGAACAATGATTCTCGAAAGCTTATGCTACAATAAAATTGGTTAGTCTTAAAGGTGCTACTGGACTCTTTTTGATGAAAAAGTATATAACCAGAAAATCTTTATTTTTAAAAAAAAATAGATGCAGGCATTGCACTCACAGTGAAATTATCTGACTTTATGTAGATAAGGAAACACATTAAAAGAGAGAAAAACATTAAAATATGAAGAATGAGAAGACAGTATGACACACTTTAAAAGACAGTTAGTGAGGCCAAAATAATGCTTCCTACATAATGCCCCCATATACCATGTACTGTCAGTTTGACATTATATCACTTGCTAAGCCAACTACATTATGAGAATGTACTTATTTCAAAGCAAGTACAGCAGGATTTAAATGCAGTGACCACCTGGCCAACATTTTACAAATACATTATATATATATATATATATATATATATATATATATATATATATATATATATATATATATATATATATATATATATATATATATATATATATATATATATATATATATATATATATATTTGTAGAGTTTGGATGCAGAATAACTTCTGGTGTCCCTCAGTGCTATAAAATAAAATATGGTTTTCTAACAAAGAGAGTTAAAATTAAGTTAATGGAAATGTGCTCTCTGCATTTATAATGGTGCCACCAATTCCATCTGTATCTTTTGGAAGGAAGCAAAAAGTATGCTATCCAAGATTTTAACAAAGCCAAAAAACATGGTTTGATTTTAAACAGATGTGTATAGATTATGCTTAGTATATCCAGGTATTTTATTCTAGTGATTGCAGTAAAGTAATTAATGTTTTATAAAATGATGCCATGTGAGAACATAAGAAGTGCCCTGCTAAATCAAACTAAAATTCTGTCTCATTAAGTGCTCTGTTTCCAAGAGTGATGAACCAGATACCTCTGAGAAACTCACAACTGGGGCACCAAGGAATCTAGTTTTCCCCATTGTCAAATAAAAACTAGCTAATAATATAGTAAATTATCAGAGCAATCCTAAGGGGGGAGGGTGAAGGTGCTTAGGAAGCTGATGAGGCCAAACACCACATTTACATTGTTATAAAACCTGTTACATCGGCAGACCACTTAGGCACCACTCTGCCTGGGTTTCTGCTGATGGAGGGCTGCGGCAGCCTGGAGGAAGTGGATCTGGAGTGCAAACCCATGCACCAGCAGGGAGAGATCAGAATGGGGACAGGGTGGGAGTTAGTCAGCTCCCTAAGCTGATCAAGGCTCAGGAATGCCTCCAAGAGCAGTGGAAAATTATGCCACAAAAATGGTGGTATAGCCCCTAGATGCCCATGTAACGGGAAACGTCGGCTACCCCCCATTCATGGTCCTGCCCAAACAGCTCAGACGATTACAGGATGCTGACTAAAGCCACAACCAATCCATGAGCACCTCAGCAGTGGACATGCCCCCTCCCCAGCACCCAATCACTGTCCCCAAATCACTGCCCCCTACTGCCCCTACATAAACTCTGGCTGGGGCACCCATGAACTAGGTAAGTAGGGGCATGGCATGAAGTTTTGCCCTCTGCTGTGTGAAGATATGAGGATGTGAGGAAATTCTTCCTGTGAGGATGTGGCCAGGCTGGAGAAATGGTGATGTGCTGGCCAAAATGATGGCTCTCTGGGGTGCCTCATTGGCTTGGCCAGCCTCCTCCCCCTTTTGCTGTTTGCAGTGGGAAGGAGTAAGACCCAGGGCTTTAGCCTACCCCCTCCCCACTGCCCTACTGGAATTCACACCAAGAGCATCAGGCATGCTATCCCAGCACCTTTCCACTGAGCCATCCTGAGCAGTGTGAATTTTGCAGCATGTCTCAAGAAACACCTTCCCTGGTTCTGGGGCTTGGGGACTCATCCTGAGAGTCAAGGGTTTGAAGTTTGAGCCTGGCCAGGGAGTTCTTGAACATTCTTGGAGTTATTGGATATTCTGTTTTTACTTTTCTGGGGGGGGGGAGTGTGCATCTCAGAGCAGTGGGGGGGGGGCGGCATTTGCAAGTGAGTGGTGCTTTGGCTGTCAACCTGGCCATTGTCAGAAATGGGGTGGGTGAAGTTCCTATCTGCACCTTGGATGTGCATCCCCAGCAAGCTGCGGAGGGGGCCTCTCAAGCCAGGTACCTCTGTTGGGGCGTGTGGAGTCTTTCTGCTCTGAGCACTCACTCTCGGGAAGAGAAATGGCACTGGCATGCTGCAGCTGTAATCACTGCTGGGGATTGGTTCTGCCTTTGCCTGCCAGTCTTGGAGCTGTTAATGGCAGCTCTTCTGCAACTGGTGCATGGTGCCAAAGTTCCTATGGAAATAGGGGAGTGTGCTGTACTGGCCGTGCCTGGCCAGCCGTGCACACAGGCATATCTCCCTCGTAAAAGTCCTTAGGGATCAGACTAGTGGTGCTGGAGTTAGACGGAGGCTGCATGTCTGCACATCAGTGGAGGTTAAGATTGCACTTTATATTTTATATTTACCTGCATGCTATGACTAATTTCATATCAGTCATTGATGATTAGGGATTATTACTGCTGTTTTACAAATGCTATGAGATAATAACTTGCTCCATCCATCCAATGTATTCATGGCTTCCAAAGACCGCACAAAAATCACAAAATGGTGGAAAAGTTAGTTTTACTCATTAGGAATACAAAATGATTTTCTTTTTTTCTTTTTTTAAAGATTTTTTTATTCTTTTTATTAACTACATTGACTAACAATACAAAGGAAAGGAAGGGAAACAAGGGAAGGAAAGAAAAAAAACCCAACAACAACATATAACAACTACACTACACAGAATGCTTTCCCTTCATACTGCCATTATTAAAAAAAACTAAAGCTTTGTATAATATTGATGGAGTGGTTGACCTTACAAAATGCAAATTACAATTCAAATTCAAATTAAGTTTTCTCCCCCTCCTGGGTCCCGGACGCAATTCTGGAATACAAAATGATTTTCAAAGTGGTGAGTAGGGGTGTGCAAAGGCACACTGTTTCGGGATTCTCGTTTCGGGTATACCCAAAACGAGAATCTGTTTCGGTAATCACTAAATCCGAAACAGCAAGCCGTTTTGGGTTTAGCGATTCGGGTATCGTTTCGGGTTGTTTCGGGTTATTTCGGGATGCTTTTCAATGGGAAAATGCCTCCATCTTCCCGGACGCCTGGGGGAGGCATTTCCCCACCAAATCAAGCCACAATTGGTAGAGGCCTTCCTCTAACTCCCCTCTAACAACCTCCCAAGTTTCAGACAGATTGGACTTTGGGGGGGCCATGTTATGGCCCCCCAAACCAAGTCACCCTATACTCGCCTAAGAAAGGGAAACGTCTTTTTAGCTTGCTGCTGCTAATCTTCATTATTTCCTATGGGGAAAAAATGAAAAGGCAGGCTTGTCTTGCATGCAAAATGCCCCCCAACCCTCAGGGGCCCTTCTCCCACCTTTCCTCCCACCCCCCACCAAGGCACAGCCTGCTCCCACTTGGGGGGGCATTTCATGGCCTCCCCAAGTCGGTGCTCTTTTCTCTACCACTGACAGCTGGGGGAAGCTTGTCTTGCCAGGGGTGGCATTTTGCATGCAAAATGCCCCCCAGCCCTCAGGGGCCCTTCTCCCACCCCTCCTCCCACCCCCCACCAAGGCACAGCCTGCTCCCACTTGGGGGGGCATTTCATGGCCTCCCCAAGTAGGTGCTCTCAGCCCCCAAAGTCTACCCCCTGCAGCCCCACACAAACCCAATTCCCCCCCAGCAGCCACACACAGACCCAAATCCCCACATTAGCCCCTCACAGACCCAAATCCACCCCCAGCAGCCCCACACCCATAACCCCAGGAACAGGCTGGCCAGCCCTCCCCCTTTGTTCCCTATGCTGGGATCTTCTAAACTCTCTTTCCCAGGGCAATTCCGTACAGCCCAGGGGTGCCACAATGGTGGGCACACTTCTCAGTGCCAACTTGTCCCTGGGAAAGAGCACCTGACACACAGACAACCACCCCCTGACACCCCCACCACCTACAGAGAAGGCTGGCCAGCCTGCCCCATTGTTCCCTATGCTGGGAACCAACCTCACATCAAAGAATGAAGCACACACACACACACGATTCAAGTTTAAAAAACTTTATTTTCTCACTTTCAAAGTACAATAGGTCAACACATCATGGCAAATCACACTAACCGTCCCCCACACAAAAGGACAACACAATTCACTACACATCAAAGAATCTTAAAAAAAATTTTTTTAACAAACTCTAAATTTTTGAACAGATTTAGGTTACATAGTAGGAGGGCACAACAGGGCATGGAAAAAGAAGTCCACTAGACAAAATTAACATAACTACTAGCTTCAAATAAGAGATACAACAAAACCACAAGACCTTTCAAAAACACCTCATGAACAGCTTAAATTTACACAGCAGTAGGGGACAAAGGGGCATGATAACAGCATGCTTGCAGTGAGACACACTACTCAAACATAACACAACTCAATAAATATCAGACAATCACCAAAGCTTCAAAACATCTGTACAAGATGTGTGTTACACAGCGGGAGGGCAAAATGGGTCAGAAACACTTTCGTTCTTGAACAGATTTAGGTTACACAGTAGCAGGGCACACCCACAGGCAGGTCAGCATTGTCTTGGTCAGAAAACAACACAACTATCATGAAATAAAAAACTTATTTGCTTAACCCCTCAACACCTCCGCCATAACAAAAAAACCACACAAAGACATTTTCTCTTTCAAAATTTGATTGTGAGTGCCAGGTCAGCCAGCAGAAAGACACCGGAGGCACCCAGCAGAGCTGCAGGCCTGTGTGTAGTCCAGAAGCTGGCACACTTGTTTAAGAGCCTGGGAAGCATTAGATCAAGGGCACCAGAAACAGCAAAGCAAGCTACCAATCCTGTTTGTGAAGCATAATTGTGAGTGCCAGCCAGCAGAAAGGCACCAAAGCCACCCAGCAGAGCTTCTGGCCTGTGTAGGCCAGAAGCTGGCACACTGATTTTTTAGGCCTGCGAAACATTAGATCAAGCCCACACTCAAGCATAACAAAGGAAACATTAAATCTAGCAAGCACAACAAGCATCATTGAACCCCCACCCCCAAACATTGTCCTCTTGCCCAACCTGAAAATGTCCCCCCAGGCTATGCCAAGACTAAACTGAAACATCTTTTTGCAGAGGCAGGCCACAGCAGCACATTGGCCCAGCATCAATAAATTTACAAAAATTTTAAAAAAAGATTCCTACCAGGCCTCCTCTCTGGATGTCCAGCACAGTTGATCCTCCAGGGAGATGTCCTCCAGGTGCGGTCTCTCTCCTCTCTCAGCCCTCTCTCAGTCAACAGTCAGTGAGCAACAGAGCTGTCCCAGTCTTGCCACAAATTTAAATCCCCTGCTGCAGCCTCAGCCAAAGATTTGAATCTATTGGTTGGCAGAAGGATGCAGCAGTGGGATTGGTGACTCCTAAAGTCCCCATTCCCCTGCATGACCTCCCACACACTCCTACAGTCACCCTCCCTCCTGCTCCCCCTCCCCTACCTGGTCATTTTGGCGGGAATCTCTGCATGCTGTCATTGCTTTCCAAATGCAAAGTGCAATGCTATCAGTGCACCTTGCATTTGCAAAGCAAAGGATTCCCTCCTATGCAAGAGGGGTGAGGGGTGAAAGCAGGAGTGAGTCACTCACTCCTCCCCCCTCCCCTCTTCTAAGAGCCTGCAGGAAGCTTTAGCTTCCAGCAGGATTTTGCTAGACGCTTGCAAAGGCAAACACCTAGCAAAATCAAAATGGTGATTCTCGGTTTCTGAAAAAAACCTGAAACAACCCGAAACGTTTCGGGTATCGTTGTTTCGGGTTACCCGAAATGTTTTGGAAAACCCGAAACGTTTCGGAAAACCCGAAACAACCCGAAACAGGTTTGTTTCGGGGGGTTTTCGGGTATCTGAAACCCGAATTGCACACCCCTAGTGGTGAGAGACAGATATATTTCATCCTTTTTTTTAGTAAAGATTTTATTTAAAAAGAAAAGATCTGAATAACAATAGAAAGTACATAGAAACTCATACAAGAACTAC
Source organism: Eublepharis macularius (assembly GCF_028583425.1). Lineage (NCBI taxonomy): Eukaryota > Metazoa > Chordata > Lepidosauria > Squamata > Eublepharidae > Eublepharis > Eublepharis macularius. Next base: position 76,228,834 of record NC_072797.1, read on the forward strand.
ATTTGAATTAGATTTAAACAGAAAAATATATTTAAAGTATATAACAGCACAACTAAATTATATGATAGCTCGCTTCTCCTCTCCTTAGTTGCTTATACCCAGATTTTAATGTCAATGATTATTAATCAGTCATTTCTTCTATATTTTATCTGTAGGATATAATCACGTTAACTTATCTTAGTTTTAACCTTAATAATCAAAGAAATCTTTCCATTTTCTCCAGAATTCCAATATTGGTTTGTTGTGCAGATAGGGAGTTAATTTAGCCATTGATGCATATTCATACATCTTGTCTTTCCACTCAGGCATGTCAGGGCACAAATCTGTTTTTCATTTTGCTACATATAGTACTCTCGCAGTTGTCACCATATACCGGAAAAGATCTCCCTGTTCTTTTGAAGCATTATTTGGTAAAATATTTAATAACATATTTTTTGGGTTCTGCTCAAACCCGAGTTTAAGAATCTTCTGCATCTCTTCATGTATCTTAATCCAATATCTTCATGCTTCCTTGCATGTTCACCACATGTGATTAAATGTTTCACCTGTACATTGACATTTCCAACACTGTCCACTATAGTCCTTACTAGGGGTGTGCAATTCGGGTTTCTGAAACCCGAAAGAAACCCGAAACAAACTTGTTTTGGGTTGTTTCGGGTTGTTTCGGGTTATCCAAAACGTTTTGGGAAACCCGAAACGTTTCGGGTTATTCGAAACAAAATAACCCGAAACGTTTCGGGTTGTTTCGGGTTGTTTCGGGTTATCCAAAACGTTTTGGGAAACCCGAAACATTTCGGGTTATTCGAAACAAAATAACCCGAAACGTTTCGGGTTGTTTTGGGTTGTTTCGGGTTTTTCAATGGGAAAATGTCTCCATCTTCCCGGACTCCTGGGGGAGGCATTTTCCCACCGAATCAAGCCAAAATTGGTGGGGACCTTCCTCTAACTCCTCTCTAACAACCCACAAAGTTTCAGATCGATTGGATGTTACGGCCCCCCAAACCAGGTCCCCCTATCCTCGCCACATTTATACATTTTTCCTAGTAAATGCTTCAAGTCACCACTTATTAGTAATTCGAATTCTGTATTTTCTCTTAATCTGCCACCTTCTTTGAGAGTTTGTTCTTTGAACTTAGATACTATTTGATGGTACATCAACCATGGAGCTTGGATTTTTTGCCAAGTTTTCACATTACCTTGCTTATCTGTCATAAATTCATAGCTGAACTGATCAATTCTATTTCTAGTGGTAGCATCACAATAAGCATTTATTGGCGACATCAGTGGTGAAATTGGTAGGCTCAATCAATTTCTACATCGAAACCATATTTTAAATAGTCCATCTTTTAGTATATGAACACCTCCTTGCTTTTGAATGGATTTTTCTGATTTCTTAAGCCATAAATAATTATGAATACAATCTTTAGCATCAGTTGTCTCCAATTTGATGTGTCTTCTACTCAAATTTATAATCCACACGGGTATCCAAACCAATGCTGCTGCCTGACGATACAATTTAATCCTTCTTGGGTTTTTTTCATTCTGTAATACTTTAGATCTTATTCTTGGTTTCTTCCCTTTCCATATAAAATCATTTATTACTTTCTGCAACTTATTTAAAATCTTTTGATCTGTGTGAATTGGCACATTTGAAACAAAAAGTTCAATTTTAGTAGTATATTTATTTTAACAGCAGAAATTCTTCCTAACAATGAAATATTCAATTTTTCCCATCTTTGCAAATCTTCAGTAATGCTTGTCCACATTTATTGATAATTTCTCTTATACAGGTCTCATTTCATGCTGATACATTTATTCCTAAGTATTTTACATGCTTTGTAGTAATAGCACAGTCCATTATTTCCCCAATCTCTTCTTGTTCTTCTGTCATTGTTTAATTTTTATTCAACATATATCCAGAGACCTGTCCAAATTTTAATATTTTTTCCATTACATAGATCAGAGAATTGTTTGGATTTGTCACTGATATAACCACATCATCCACATAGCTTTTCACTTCGCTTCCGAAATTCTGCAAAGTATTAAATTTTTGCTCCTGAGTTTAATTTCTAAAGTCTCTATTCTTTGGTCTGCATCTGTCAGGGAACTTATCTTCTGCTGTTGTGATGCTTCAATTTGCTCTTCTGCCTCTTTCAGTTCTTTCTGTTTGATCTTTAATTTCTTGAATACTTTGCTTATTTTCCTCAGGTTTTTTGGTTATTTCTTGCAGTCCAGTTTAAACTTCAGTCTTTAAATTTTGCATGTCCTTTCTGATTTCTGAAATTGTTTCTTGTGTCTTCTGTTCTGTTTTCTGTAACTGTGTTAAGATATTCCTCATCTCATGCTGCACCTCTCCAACACCATCCTTGGTCTTTTGTACTAGCTCCATAGTTAGGGTCTGGAATTGCTGTGATAGAGGATAGAACCTTCTCTGCTATTAGTTCTATTTTGTCTTCAGAGAAGAATTCGAGTTTGCCTTTTCTCGTACTTTTTGCCATTCAATTAAGTTTTGCCAGCCTCCTCCTTTATCTTCTGACATCCACTAACAATCTTTTAATACAACAATATATTCAAAATGGTATGCCTCTAAAATCCCACAAATCAATCCATCAATCATATAGCAGAACTGCTAGACATCCCACTCTTTTAAGTAAATCATTAACTGAGTTAATATATAATTATTATATTCTTACACACTATAGGTACCAGAAACATATAAAAGGCATGGATAGATAATAATAACAGAAAAGCCCTGTATAAACAGATTAAGTATTAATAAAACTAACAGAAAACAGGTATTAAAAGGCAATTTTCTCTCTGAAGGCAACAATATTAATTCAAAAGTCAACTTTAGTTATCATTTCTTCTTATAACCAGCAGATGGCAGAAAAGAACTATTTATTAAATTGTTGAGTTAGTTTAGTCAATGATCCTCCATTGTTGCTTCATCTTCAAATAAACATTGACAGGAATAAATAACAACAACGTTGTTTTTAATGTGTCAGTAAAAGTAATAGTTTATATTCTGACAGCAACCTTATAAGTAAAACTTGACTGAAGGGGCAGCTTTTTAACTATGACCTTTGCTTCCATAGAGAGCGCTTGATTTTTGCAAGTTCTGCCTCCCAAACAACCAAATAAAGCAGTGCTTATGGCTTTCTGTTGATCCTTCCATGAATTTCTTATATGAAACAGAGAGTTACAAGAAGAAAAAAAGATCTTAGCACAATCTAAAAGTATCCAATAGTAATATATAGAAATGATCCAGGCAGACTTAACTAACTGGCTTCTGCTACTGGCTCTGCTCCCACTGGATGTTTTCATGTCTTCAGAGCACTGGGGATTCTTCAGCCCTCTTGTTAGAAAGAGCTAAATAATTCCCCAGATAAAACTGGCACGCATAGCTTGAAGTGTCCATTATCAGTAAAAGGCAGGTTTCAGGTTTTTTTTCGCAACCTTACCGGGCTATGCAGCCCAGGACACAGAAACAGCTCAGGAGCTCACCTAAGTGAGCCATGCACCTCACCTAAGTGAGCTTCTAGTCAGTTGTCATATTGGATAAGCTCTCTTGATATATTTCATTCTTAGTTACATCTCTGTTTGAGTTTTGTATGCAATGCCTTGACCAATCACTACTTAGAGAAGCAATTGAACACCATGTGTATTTCATATAAGTTTTATTGTATTATTATCTCATGCATTATATGGAAAGACAAAGGACCACAGACAATGTGTTGGGGGAGATCTTTAACAAAGTCCTCAACTGATGATTTCCTACCACCAATGTGCATGTTTTCTAGAACTATGAACTCGCTACTGGTTGGTGGCTCTCATTTGATTATACATCCTAGCTACCTCTCTGTATGAATGATGGTTCTGTAATACAGAGTGGTTTCTCAGAATACAGGAATTGGCCATTCCTGCCCAAGCCACTAGATCCTGAGAGCACCTACAGGCTCATAACAACAAGAAAGGCCCATTTTTTCCAATGCATTATACAGCTCTATACTACGCAACAACACAATGCAAATAATATATACCAAAGTGCACAATCAAAATAGTTACATGGGCCGTGATTGGGATGAAGTAGGCCATATGGTGAAAGTATGATATCTCTAGGTCCAGCTCATGACATTATCAGGCCTTTCAACTTGAGTTTCAGGATTTGGGATGCTGGATATGGCAACACTTCAGGTTTAAAAAGACAACATGATGATTGGCATCTCATTCTGCTGATAAATTACAAAATCCAGGCCATGCACCTCAATTTGGCTCAGGGCTGTGAAGAGATAGGGGATTTAATCCTTCACCCTCCACACTTGGCTTCACTAGTTGAAACTTGGATCCCTCCTTTTTTTTTAAAGGAGAAAAATGTCCCAGCTTTGATACCTCTCACCAGTTTGCCTAATATTTGCTGCCCATCTCTTGTGGTGCTGCTTCATTACCTTCTGCTGCCCTGACACTGCTGAGCGGCTTCTGCTGAGAGCAGCCGCCAGTTACCACACTGGAGAGAACAGTCCATACCACATGTTTTAGTGGACCATGTGAAGCCCTCGGAACATATGCTGTGCACCCCTGACATGTACCATATATTTTCACTACAAAAAACTGTTTACATAACCAGAAAAATACTGAATGATAACCATTTTCTACAAATGGTATAAAATATAATTACCAGTGATATCCCATCCCATTCATTTAATCCTGGATAACATGCTTGCATTCAAATACCTGTGGTAGATGGCACTGTTTATTGTCAGTTTTGGGGAAATAGAACACCAGCAGGATGACCAATAGGAAGCATTTCCTCCCAGAAGCATATGTAACTTGTCCTTCAAAAATTATACTCTGGCCCAGTTCTTAATTTCTATAATGAGAAGTGTCTGGGCTCAAGCATGCCTTGAAAAATCCTTTTATTCCTGTGTACAGATTTGGTTGTGGTTACTCAGAGCACACCTGGGTTTAAATCAAGCCCCTATGGTTCCTGACATTCATTATCCATGTTCTGATACTCTACTGTGCAATTGTGAGGTGTCCATCCATGCTAACTTTTGTAATAACAAAAGCTAAGAGAGTCATAGTATTCTATAGTCATTGAAGCTTTGTTCTCCCTGGAAGTGCCCTTTCTTATGATGGTAGAGGGATATTTACTAGTAAAAATAAATATAGGATAAAGACTTGAGTTGTTTTCTTCTCCATCCTATCTGCATAAAAAACACATTTGCTGTAAACGTGAAGAAATATTCTGTCAGTCCTGAGATATGAATGAAATGAACCCACTGAAGTTAATAGAAATTTTGCCATTAACTGGAAGGGAGAAGAAATTTCTTTTTGTATATTTATTCCTTCTGCATTCACCTTAAATAACCGCATTAAAACAGCCACTTGTGATGCACTAGATAATTTGTACTAAATAAACAAAAGAGTCAATATTTATTTGGAAGCAAACAAAACAGTTTCATCCACATTTACTCATAATTGCAGCTGGAAATAAACTCTTATTTATGATCTGATCTGGCAAAGAAAGCATGTTTTGCTTTGTATGGCAATTTTCTTAACCCTTTCTATTTTCAGAGTTTAAGAGGTACTGGAGTCAGCTAGTCCTCTTCTCTAGACGATATTTTCCAAGTGGAATGGAGAAGGAAACAGCTTTGAAAAGGCTGAGAATCCATTTTTATTAAAATCTTGGGGAATGTTGTAATTGATATCAGTGACTGAGTGAGAGAGAGAGTTGCCAGACTATCAAATATTAGTTCCTATATTTGAAGAATATATTAAGACACCAATCTGTAAAGGAATTCATGAAACAAAACTGTACAATATAATAACTACTAATATTTCCATCCAGCTTATTGCCAGTTTCAGTAGCCTTGTTAGTCTGTAGCAACAAACCTTATTTATCTATTTACAAAGCAGCAATGCCATATCTCCCCAAAAAAACTTGCTTGAGGAGGCTTACAAAAAACAAAAACATAAAACACCACAAAACTTAACAATTAAAAACTCAGCATTAAAAACTTTGCACGCACACAAAAACAGCACGAAATATTGAGCAGTTTAAAATGAGCCTCAAAACAGATCTCTGGCTGCAGACTGTAACAATGATGTTTCAACCCCTTAATTAAAAGCCTGGCTAGACACCTGAAAGAGAGTAGCATAGGTGCAGAGCAAGCTGCAAGAGGAAGGGCATTCAACAGGCAAAGTGCCACTGCTGAAAAAGCCTCATTTCTTGTTGCCAAACTGCTCACTTCTGAAGGCGAGATATTGAGAGCAGGGCTTATAAGGACGATCCTGGTGGATGATGGGCTGGACAATATGGAAGGAGGCAGTCCTTCAAGTATTCTGCCTCCAAGCCATTTAGGACTTCAATGAACCAACAGTTCGAATTTATGCTTGGCAACAAACAGGCAGCATGTGCAGATCTTTTTGCTCAGGGATGATACCGTCTATTCCTCCCCTGATAATAGCCCAGCAGCCTTAGGACAGGATCTAGCACCACCACCAAGTTATGAACCCACTTCTGCTAGGCATAGGTGCAAACTTTGGGGGGGGGGGGACTGAGGGGATCAAGCCCCCCGGATTTAGCCAGGGAGTCTGAGCCCCCCCTCTGGGCAACCAGGGACACATCAGGGACTCTGTTATACAATGGCAGCTGAAGCACAGGACTGCCCACCCTTCCTGTTGCATCATATTACTCCCACCTTTTCCTAGGTGGGCCCCACCTCCTTAGATAGTGGCAATGGAGGCCCCTTCCTGTGATGTCATTGGCTCCTCCCTATGATATCACTTCTTTTAAAGATCTAGCATAGCGATGCCCCTCAGTCCCTGCCCCCCAGGAAATTGGAAAGTCTACATCCTTGCTGCTAGGGGAGTACAGCCCCATCCAGGACATGCTCATTGCTCAAACATCTTTGTCACTGACCAACACTACCTCAGTCCTGTATGAATTGCATGGTATACAGAGAAAAACTATCTTATTGTGACATGAATTTTCATGGGCAAGAGGCTACAAATCATATTTTTTGTTCAGTTTCTAATAAAATATGCTCTTTGTCCTTTGACCACTTGACTTTTTTATATTCTCCTTGAATTCTGATCCCTTTACTTGCCTGTCGTAGTGCAGCTGTGTTAGAGATGGAGAGGGTCGGGGTCCCTCTTATTGCCATTGATTTAATGGCTATGATGTCACAGAGCATCTATCCAGTCTAAAGCAGTAAGCGAGAACCCTATATACTTGAAAGGAAAACTAATTTTACACCCAGGAATGCTTTCAAGAAAAGAAGGGGGTTGTCTTAAATTCACATATACAAGTTACATTAATAGAAAGGGTTTTTTTAAAGTATATTCTTGGAGGAAGGTTGTTTTAGTTTCTGGGTCATCTTCCTTTTGAGTAAATATGGTATTATTAAAGCAGACTTAACCTGAACTGCAAAGTTCATGAGCAACTTTAGTAAGTTTCGACTGATCACTTTTTAAACAAATATGCTTTTGGATGACAACCTGTTGATGTGGATCAGTAGAGCTATTTCTGGATCTTTTAATTAAAAGAAGTATTTATTTATATATGAGATTATTAGATTCTAAAATTCCATCTTATGCTGTGTGTGATATGGATTCTACAATATATCACAGGTATTAATATACCACTGGCATTATACAGTGTTGATCCTGAGTACTTTCAGCACATGCCTGACTATTTCACATATGGAACTATGATGGATTATAAAGGAAAGCTTGGAAAGAAGAGCCCCAACTTTGTGCTCGAGAGCCAGTGACCTATTGCAACTGGACTTGAATTGGGGCGACCCATGTACAGACCTCTGCTTGGGCTTTCAAGCTCCCTCCCTTCCTGATCATGGGCTGGTTTTTTACTTCTAGCCTAATCAACCACACAGCATTGTAATGAGGGAGAAAAAATGGATCACTCAGTTCAGGTGATCCACCCTGAGCTCCCTGACCAAAACAACTAATAACAGAGTGTCATAGCCCTTCTTTGCCCTGACCTGAATACCCCAGGCAAGCTTGATCTCATCAGATCTTGGAAACTAAGCCGAGTCATATTGGTTAGTAATTGGATGGGAGTCCTCCAAGGAACACCAGGGACTCTACGCAGAGGGAGGCAATGGCAGACCACCTCTGCTAGCCTCTCGGCTTGAAAACCGCAGCAGGGGTCACCATACATCAGTTATGACTTGACTGCACTTCCTACCACTACCACTATAGCTCCTTTGTAGGAGGGAAACTCCTTTCTAAATGGGCATTACAGTGAACAAACTGTTTTTGACAGTCGCCAGCACTTGTGAGCCGAGCCTCTGACCTTTTGCCTCACTGCCCATCCAATCTGAGCAGCTGCTGAACAGCTTTGCATTGGCACAGTACTGTAGTGCAGTTTCATTTCCTTCTGCAATGGCTGCTTTTGTATCTGCACAGTAAGTGAAATCTATTCTCCCCAATGGTCAGGTAATTAAATAACATGGGGGGTGCGGGCACTGTAAGTCCCAAAAAATGGGAGAGTGTGCACGTACAAAATAATATTGATACATGGAATATTTTAGACAAGCACCCAACGGTAAGCAAAACACAATGTTTATAACCACTGGCTGACTGAGTGACAGGTTTACTTGTTCTTTATTTAAATGATTGGCTTCTGATTGGGATGCCACAACAGATATGTGTGAGAGACTAGGACTCCCCTTGGACTGAGTGGGAAAGCACAAGCATTACATTGTCCTATACTGTATGTCTATGTAGAAAATAATTCGCCAAACAGGTTTGAGCTGCTCATGGACACCTGACCTGCTCAACAACCTGTTCCCAGCTGGTGAGCAAAATATGAGTCCAACCAATGGATGTTCAAGCATCTCTGCACCAAAAGACATCTGCACTATCAGTGGAATGAAACCTTTGGATCCAGTCCCATATCTCAACAAAGAAAAACATCCCTGAAGGAACTTTCAAGGCTTTATCTGCCCTACTACAAAGGCTGTGTCATGGCAGCAGGACATAAGAAAAGGACTGCAATTAACATTTTGTTCAAAAAGAAAGGTATGGCAGCAGCATGGGAGCAAACTGTGCCTAACTGAATTTCATCCCATGTAGATAACTATTGTGTGATTTTAATTATTAATGGGCCAGCTGCAAGGATATTTGACTTCCCAAGTGTGGCACCAGCTCCCACTCCAGTATGCCTGTGAATCCTCTGGAGCCACTGTGAGGTTGATGAAGACTGATGCCATCTCTCCTACCCCACTACATTGTATTCTGTTGCCACCCAAAGAAAAGGCTGTCTTGGACACTGGCCAGAACATTCAGTTCCTCACAGTGGAGGCCAGTCCTAGACACCTCTGTCAACTCCTGGGAGGGGGATCAACTCCTTAATTAAACCCAGGCAATTTATCTGGTTAATTAAGGTTGGCTTTCACCTCCCGGTTTAAGAAACTGCCTTAGATTCCAGAACACGCTAGTTTCATTGGCTGTAATTTAAGTTCCTATATTTAAAACCACTATGCTCCTTAGAACAGCACAAATAAGCATGACACTTTGCCAAGGACTTTTATTCTTGAGGTTTTAATCTATTACTTGTTAGAGTCCTTAGGGGTGAAAGGCGGCTGGGCAGTAAAGGGGTGTGTGTGTGGAGTGGGGTAGTTTGAGGGAGAAAAGAATACGAGGAAGATGGAAAGTGTGTCAGAGGAAAAAATATAGGGAGAGTGGAAAGATAGGCAGCATGGAGAAGGAAAGGGAGAGAACAGGAACGGGAGTCAAAGAAACAGGAGCTGTGTGAAAGAAAGGAAGGAGTAAGAAAGGACGAGAAGAAAGCGCAACAACGTGTGTCAGGGAGAAACGAGGTGGGGGGAGAAGTGAGAGCTAGGCGAATGAGCAGGGGAGACAGGAGCGCGTGGCCGGCGAGGGGCGGCTGGGGGAGGGGGCTTGACGGGGCTATTTCAGCATGCGGAGCTGGCTGGGTGGGGAAGCGCCAGACGCACTCAGCGCTCCAGCACCGGACGGAGTAGCCCACGCGAGCCACTTCGCAGCCGCCGCCGCCGCCGCCGCCCCCCGCCTCCTTTGAAGTCACGTGGCAGCCCCTCCCTCCGCCCCCCCAAGCCCCCCGAATTCCCGGCGTGGGGAATGGCCTCGGCTTTATTGTGACGCAAGCAGCCTGGAAGCCGGCGCTCGTCCCCAAATCCGCCCGGGCCGCGTTCTGTGGGAGCCAGACAGCAGTGGCGGTGGCGGCAGGAGGCGGGAGCCCGCAGCGCCGCGGTCAGGAGTCTCCGGAGGTGACGGAGGAGCAGAAGCCCCGGCAGGGTGAGTGCCAAGTTACACCTGAGGTGGCTCGGCCGGCTGCCACAAGTTTGCCTGGGCGCCCCCGCCCCCTTCAGGGCTCGTACTGGGAAAGGAGGCAGGCGAGGCGTCGGAACAAGCAGGGCTCGGCTGGGACTTTTCCCCCTCACGGTCTGCGGGAGAGACTCGCCCTAAAGAGGAAGGGCTGAGCGGCAATGTCTCTATAGTAACGCCGCAGCTGAGGGCTCTTGGAACAGGGGGAGGTCCACGCCAGCCACGGCTCCGGCCGCGGTCCCTCTTGTTGCTTGCCTTGCTGTTCGGCTCCGTCTCGCGCTCCCTCCTTTTCGCCCAGCCGTCTTCTGTTCATGATGCCTTCTGTTCGTCGAGCAGTTTCCTGCCAACAAGGAGGCTGTGAATAGAATCGGATACTCGACATGGGACTGACACCACACACGGCAGGAAAACCGTGCAAAATGAAAGGGGATGGAGGGGGAAGTGTGACTCAAAGAGAGAGGAATCAATGAAGAATAAGCCAGAGGGGGAAGGACCGCTTCCCACCTCACATTTATAACTCATGACGCTAACCTCTCTGAGAGCCACCGTTCTGAGGGTCTAAGAGCCTCTTGTGGCTCTTGCACTACCAAGAAAATGTTTTTCCTTTAGTTTCCTCTCCTGAAGATTTGTTTTTGTCTCAAAGAGGTGAACAAGGCACACACTTTATCATCAAAATGCCATGTTGTATCTGTTTATTTCGTTAAGAGAACAAAAGGGGGAGGGGGTCTGTTACTGGCAAACCCCCCTAGTTTCCACAGGAAATGTGAGCATTCTTTGCTGAACTCTCTATGTAGGGAAGAAATAGTCTTCAGAAATAACCATTGTTGACAATTTTCAGTGTTGCTTGAGCAAAACCCTGTAATTGGTTTTTTCTGTTGTGTGTTTTGCTTGCACGAGAATAACCAGTATAGGGGATGCTATATCTCTGCTGCTGTTTTCTGCTTGCTGGGTTTTTGAAGTCAGCAACAAGAACCCATTCAGCTGGAGTTTGACAGGTATCTATCAAAAGACAGGAGTTTGCAGGCTTCAAAGAATGAAAAATGAAAAGAGGAAGCCTTTATGCATATAAAGTGGAGCCAGATTATGCAATCTGAGCTAGGCATGGATTGCAGTCTTTAATTATATATATGATGTCAGATCTCTAAAGTGTCACTGTAAAATTCATTTCAACGGAATTTCTCTATGAAATATGAAACTAATGCAAATATCTTTCTGTTCTATGCTTTGCCAGACATCTCTTGTGGGGAAAATGTTAAATGTGCAACTTACACATAACAGAATTTAAAAGAGAATTGGAGATGGGATTTCCCCTGTCATTACCTGGAAAAATGGTAGCAGAAAATCTCATCTTTACGCAGCTGTCCAGCTACATTCACTTTACATTCATTGACTTCTGTGCAATGTTAGTGCATGATTGCAGTTATCTGTCAAAAGCAGTACTACATTCTTGATCCCAGGGTAATGCAGGACTCTATGCTGCCTGTTGTTACTCATTCAACTATTTCTATTCCAGTAAAACACCTAAACTCAATAAGAAATTCATAGTGAATGTTCAAAGAAGTCAGGACAGTACTGTTATGCTACATTTTATGTAGATTGGGTGTGAGATACAAAAGCGGTTACTCAAGATACCTGTAAAATATTAGTTACCACTTTACGCCTTTTCACAATCCTGTTATTCTATGTGCCAGGACCAAGGTTTTCCAGGGTGTATTTTGGGCAGGGGGAGTTAGTTACTGTCTGTGCAGAACAAGAGGGAAGTAATTATTCCAGATCAATCCAGAATAAAATGATTTTAGGTTAAGTATCTGCCCTTCTTTTAGGTAGGTTGTTTATTTCTGTAGAGTAGGTTTTTCCTTACATCCATGGTCTATAAACTCTCAATAATACCATATTTGGAACTGAGATGGAATTTTTCTTTACATCAGTTTATCTAGCAATCATACAGCCTTTCTTGCCTTTTCCCAGATGCATGCAGCTTGTCTCACTTATCAGAATCATCTAGATTATTTTACTGATTTATTGCCTGGATCATATAGACATCACTGACATGGTATGTTGTGTTTGTTTATTCCTTTTTCAGTGGCACAGTATATACTGGATAATGTGTGCAAGCAGTTTTCAGGAAAGATGCTTAAGTCGCTTTCTTTAATCAGGAATTCACACATCCATGGTTAAGAGCATGGGACACTAATCTGGAGAGCTGGGTTTGATTCCCCACTCCTCCGCTTGAAGCCAGCTGGGTGACCTTGGGCTAGTCACAGTTCTCTGGAGCTCTCTCAGCCCCACCCAACTCACAGGGTGTTTGTTGTGGGGATAATAGTAACATACTTTGTAAACCACTCTGAGTGGGCATTAAGTTGTCTTGAAGGGTGGTATATAAATCGAATGTTATTATTAGTATTATTATTACTTACATTTTCTGTACAAGAATCAGCAGGATGCAGAGAACCACGAGCAGGCTATTGCTCCTGCATTGGGATTTTCCTACTTCCTTCCTACTGCAGCCTCTTGCGCCCACTGCAGAGGTGCAATAATAATAATAACTGCACTTATATACCACCTCTTCTAGACAGAGTAGTGCTCCACTCTTGTTGGTGAACAAAGTCAGAGTTGCTTGTATCTTCACAATACAGCTGTGAAACTGGACCTGAGAGGAGAGGCTTACCCAAGGCCACCTACTGAGCTCACAGTAGTAGTGGGATTTGAACCAGCAGAGTGCTGATTTGTGGCTCAGCCACTATACTACAGCAGCTCTTTAGGGTTGCAGGACAGTTTGGGATGTGGCACAGGGAACTTCAACTGAGGGAAAGGAATGGGCAGAAACTGGAATCAGCTACTTGAGCATGTAGAATGTTGTTAAAGATGAAGACACACTTTGAAATTAAATAAATGTTGCCATAAGCAGAGTCCATGACCTACAAATCTATCCCCATACAATGGCTACTTCCTTTTGTGCTTTATAGAAGGTTGAGTTTGGATGTGTGAATTCCTGGTTAAAGTCCCTGTACTTCTTTGCACTTTGTGACTTTGGGTGCATTACCATAGGTTTTTGCACCAGTTTAGCCCACTAGATAAAGCCTAACTGTTGTGGAATAAAGGAGTTGTTTCTGTCCACATTGCCCCTGGTCTCCAGTTTCTTGATGTAACAGCTACACAGAATAACAGAAATAACAGATACATGTTATTTGATACATATGCTGAATAGGAATCTCCGCATATAAACTATTTAGACGTAACTTCAAATGTATGGAGGCCCTGGGCAGGACAGGCATTCTTCTGCCAGTTCCCTGCATTCGACTGTACTCATTTTGCTAAACATGAGCATAATGATTATCACATAGCCATGCCTAGTTCATGGAGATGTTTATAAAGATAAAACATCATTCTTCATTTGGGACAGGGCAAGGGAGAAATATAACAAATAATAATAGTACTAATTATCTAGTATGATATGGACTGTTCTACACACTCAGTCAGTTTATGGCCCAATCACACTTTAGCCATTAGACATTTCAGAAATTACAGCTAAATTATCTCTCCACATGTAAGATATAGGGGGAAGAGAGGTAGCCTTGTTCCTGTTTTACAAGATTTACAGTGAGTTGCTAAGCAGAGTTACTCCAGCCTAAGCCCACTGTAATTAATGTTAGACAGATGCATTCTACACATGAGAGGTGAATCTTATATTTTGCATTTCACGTAGAAGCTGCTGCAAACACTTTTTAAGGTCAGAGGCTCCATATGGTAGTTACTGTTTCTGAGAATGAGATATAAGATCTACCTACCTCTGCACCCTACCATGATGACATCACTTTCGAAAGTGATGTCATCATGGGAGGGGCAGGAGCACGCACACACTTCGCACCAGGGCCAAGTCCTTAAGAATTGGCCCAAAATATAATGTCTCATTGCAGTGGGGCATGGAGGTGTGCACACAGGGCATATAAAGGTAAGTGCTGCACCCCTCCCCTGCCCTTCTGATCTGGCAACCCTAGAATACAGGGGAAAGTGAAGTATCCCCTTCCCCCCCACACACAAGTTCTTGCTAGATTCCTACCACAAACTGCCCAGCTCAGCCAGCACCACACTACTGGGCAATAAGGGAGAGGCTTCTAGATGGAGGAGGGGAAAGCTTAAATCAGGGGGTTAGACGAAGGTGGGAGGGACAGAAAGAAGCAGGAAAAGGGGGCAGTTATGGGAGGCGAGAAGGGGAAAGTAGACATGTTGGGGGAGGGGTAAATGAGATACTCCCTGTAAGACCTTGCAGGTCCCCCACTTGTATATACTAATAGCCAAGTGGCCCTGATCTGAGGATCTAAATGTGGAGAATGGACTGGAGACTGGACAGGACAGATCTTCCCACACACTTGAAAAGGCCCCAATCTAAAAAAAAATTACATTGGAGGGTTAAAAGAACCCCAGAATGATAAAAGGAGTACCTGTAGTTTTAAGCAGATGCCCTTAGTGGCTGTTGCAAGTCAACCATAACTTTAGCCAGTGTTCCAGGCTTGGTTTCTGGCACTAAAAGAGAGGGAGAGGGGACAGTGTTTGGGACTGATTTTTACTGAATTGGCTAATCTGCATTGCACAAGAGCCATTCCCTCTCCTTCCCCCCACCAGCCAAGTGAGAGGTAGCAGGGGGCAGAGGCTGGGTGTGGGAGATCTCTCACCTGCATTAGTGGGCTGGTAACTCTGGCTTTGGAAGCTCACTGGGTGACTTTGATCCAGTCACACATTCTCAGCCTAACCTACTCCTCTGGGTTGTTGTAAGGATACTATGGAGGCAAGGAGAATGATGTAAGCTGCTTTGGGTCCCCATTGTGGAAAAAAGCAGTATATAAAGGAAGTAAATTAAGAAATATAGATGAAGATGACATGAATTTCTCCCCCACAATAGAAGAGCAAGATTCAGGTCCAGCAGGACGTGAAAGACCAACTAGATTTCTGGATTATGAGATTTTGAGAGTCAGACTCTCGAACGCTCATACTCCAGAAATGTAGTTGGTCTTTCAGATGCTGCTGGACTTGAATCTTGCTCTTCAGCTGCATATCAACATGGCTCCCTACCTATGCAATACTATTTGCATCAAATAGGGAATATTTACATTGGGGAAATGGGGAAAGATAAACATCAGTTCTCCCAATGCTACTTCCTTGATCTTCAAAAAGCCACTTAGAACTGCTAATTAGTTTTTTTAGAGAGTCATTTGGCTTTTGAACTTCCCTTTCCAGATCCATTACAGACTGAACAACCAGTTTCATACCCTTTCCTTCTATGTAAGATGAGTATATGCCATGCCAAAACTAAAGAGGGAGGCTGTGACACTTAACAAGATGCTTTTATGCTTAGTCAGCTGATTAGAGGAAAGGAGCTAAATTCTTCAACATCTTCGGTGATGGCTAACTCCAGTTACACAGGGACACCTACTTCTTTCTTATTCTTATTTAAGTGATTCAACTGTATGTATACCAATAACATGTTAACTGAAAACTCACATAGCCTTGATTCAATATTACAGTGATGCCAAATACAGCATGCAGCTTTCTTATCAGGAAAATAGCTTCAGCTGAAATCTCAAATGTTCCTGACTTTCACACAGAGATGGGCACAACCCCCCCCCCAAATACCGATTAAGCCATTTGTGGATCCGGGCCGCTGCCGAACCCAGGCCACCGATTCTAACCGATCAAGTCCTGTTTCCCGTCCGGAATTGGGAAGGCCAAAGCGGGAGGGTGCCCCGCTGTTTCGAGCGATATAGGAATGGTGGTTAGTGGCAGCGGCCGCCAGGCCTGGCGGGTAGGAGAAGGCGGCGATGAGCCACCTCCCTTCAGGGAGGGAGGGGACATCCACACACACACACACACACACACACTTAGAGTAGAGGGGGGGAGTTTTTAACCCGGCAATGAGCCGCCTCCCCTCAGGGAGGGGACATTCCCAGGGCCGGATCTATGGTTGCCAGCGCCCAGGGCAACTGTAGTCAGGCTCTTGCGCGCATGCGCACGCGTGCTCCTGGGTGCCCCCCCACCCATGCAGCAAGCTGGCTGTCCCGGTGCACTGCGGGGCTGGCGGCAGCGCGAGTGGCTCGGCGGCTGCCTGCGCCATTCACCTGCCCCGCAAGACAAGGGGTGGCCGGCTTGCCCGTGCACCCCTTGTCCTGGGGAAAGGCGAACGGTGCAGGCGGCCTCCCAGCCTCCCGCACTGCCTTTTGCTTTTCCCCAGGATAAGGGGTGGCTGGCTTGCCCGTGCACCCCTTGTCCTGGGGAAAGACGAACGGCGCGGGCGGCCTCCTGACCACCCGCACTACCTTTTCCTTTCCCCAGGACAAGGGGCAGCTGGCTTGCCCACACGCCCCTTGTCCTGGGGAAAGACGAATGGCGCAGGCGGCCTCCCAGCCTCCTGCACTGCCTTTTGCCTTTCCTTTGTGCCCATGGCTTCAGAACACCCCCTTCCCCCTCCCTCCCCTGGGTTGCTGCTCCGTGGTTGGAAGGAAGCCTGCTAATCAAGGAAAGCTGGGCTTCCATTCGTGTTTCGAGGGCGACGGAAGGAGGGCAAACACAGCTCATTCCCCTAGCTCCATTGCCCCGGGAATAAATTAGTGGCGCCAAAGTGTCTGCAATTCCGAACAGAAACCGATATATTCGATCAAGTCCCAAACAAGCAAACCCCCGACTGCTGCCGAGCCATGGACAGAATCAATTAGCTGAGTCACGATGGCGCAGATGCCAAAATCGGGGTTTTTTTTTAAATCGTAATTCAGATCGTGCCCATGTCTACTTTCACATACAGCTGTCGTGCATAAATCATTTGTGTGCCAGAAGGAAAATATGTAACCAACAGAATACGTGCGAACCTGTCTTTAGTAGCATATAGTTTAAGCACTTCATTCCTTTACTTAGACCAGTGGGACTGAGCCAACTTTCATTTGGTGTAGTGGTTAAGAGCGCGGAGCTCTAATCTGGAGAGCCAGGTTTGATTGCCCACTCCTCCACTTGAAGCCAGCTGGGTGATCTTGGGCTAGTCACAGCTTTCTGGAGCTCTCTCAGCCCCACCCACCACACAGAGTGTTTGTTGTGGGGATAATAATAACATACTTTGTAAACTGCTCTGAGTGGGCATTAAGTTGTCCTGAAGGGTGGTATATAAATTGAATGTTGTTGTTATTGTTGTTGTTATTGTTCTGCTGGTATGTCCACACCAACATTCTTGTCACACTTAATTTCTTCATAGACATTCACTTTCCCATGCTAATGATTGTCTGTATCTTTCTCCCAGTTGTGTAGGTGTTGTTTCTTATTCAACTAGTGCAGTTGTTGCACATGCACAACCAGTAAAATTGATACTAGAATGTCAAAAACCAAAGAGAGGAAGGGAATCTTGAGAATGGATTAGGAAATAGCCAAGCTTTTCTATCACAGGTGAAATAATGTGTCTAGGGAATAGATGCATGGGTATAGTGGTACAAATTCAGTATTTAGTTTAAAAAAGAAAAGAACAAAGAATAAGGCTCTAATACTGGAAGACAAGCTCCAAAATCTATAGGTAGATATGAAAAAGGTTTCTGTCTAAACCCACTGGGTGGAAGCTTGCACTTTATTAATGAGGCTTTTGTATAAAACAGGTACTAGACTATAAATATGCCCCCTTCATGTACAAATATCAGGAGCAGATTGCATGGCAAACTACTTGTCTTGACACCCTCAAAGGTTGAATGTATTGATATCCTTTTATGGGGTATGGTATTCATTCTCTTTGTTTACAAAAGCTCTTCTGTTCTTTCACTGGAAGGGTTAAGGTGAGTCATCCATTCATCCATGTCTGTGCTTACAGTTTATCTCTCATGACCAATTATTCCCAGAAGGAAAATAAAGCCCATCAAGTGACAAATGTGAAAGCCAAAAGACTGGGGAATCCTTATTTTCCTGCTTTGTTATGACAGTGTTGGTCAGATGTTTGTGATGTTAACTTAGACTTGATTAATCAAGTCTAATCAATTAAAATAAATCATTTTAATTGATTAATCATTTTAATAATATTTCAGAATGAGCCAGCTTTACTGGCTGCATCTTATGCAAGCTATTTATTCTGAAATACTTGGATTTCAGCCATCCTAGGAGTACAAATCCAAGACAGTGGTAAAGTTGGAGTTAAGCTCTTTAAACTTCCCAAGTTTTCTGTGGGGAATGCAAAGCATGTGCAGATTCTCCCATTGAAATCAGTAGGTTTTAGACTGAATTCCATTGTTTGAAATTCTTCTACAGTACATAGAGCAATTTCAGGAAACACCTCTATAGCAGAAGCTGCATTTGATTCACTGATCCATAGATGTGTATGCCGCTTATGAGTGGAAATACATGCCATCTTTGGTTTTTTTCCCCACTTTTAAAAAAAAATTATTTAAAAGACAAGAAAACATAAGAAAATAAGTGCATGATAACAGATGATACAGGTAGTAGATTAGAAATTAAGTTGAGATTTATACAGTTGTTTTTAAACAATACATATAGAATAATTTTGGGAGTTTTCTCTGTGGTAGCCGCCACCTTGTGGAATGGCCTGCCTGAGGAGGTCAGGAAAGTTCCCATTTTCCTGGCTTTCAACAAACTTTGCAAAACTGAATGATTCAGGAGGGCTTTCTACTGAATTTATAAGGCCATGTCATAATAAATGGCTCAGAGAGATATCTTGGTAAGGGACTGTAGACTAGACTAATTGGTCTTCTGATGTAGATACAGTCCTACTGGGTAGTTCAGCATTGCAAAAGATGTCATGTTTATTACTTATGCTTTAGTTCATAAAGGTTTCAAATATATATTCAGCTTTATGCTAGTTTTCAAATTTTCTGCTACCATACCCTATTGTATCTGTTTTCATTAAACGTCCCAATGGTTGATCAATACTGTATTTCTGCTATGTGAATGTTCTAGCTATTGATTATCTTGTATTCATTTGCAGTATGTCATCCACCTTGGATCTCAGTGAGAAAGGTGAACTATAAATAAATAAATAACAACAACAATAATAATAGTAACAACTGCACTGTCTGTAAGATTCTGACAGGTAGATTTCAGTGACTTCACTACATGAGTCTAGAACTGCATGAGTTAAAGCTTTATTGATAACCTGCTAGTTCAGCTATCCATTACAGGGTCATTGTCAGGAATGAAATTCTGCACAAAGCCACAAGCCTATATTGAAATCTAGGTACAGCTCAGTTCCCTCCCTGCTAGCTATGGTGTGTTTAATGCAAAAGCAAAGCTCAGAGGTTCCAAGGTTACGTATCCATGACAATGGTTCCTCTACCCAGGCTGAGCATTAGAAGTAGGCAGATAAGTTGGAGACAGGTAAGCTCAGGAGGGGCCCCCCTCCTCTGCACACTTTCACAGAAACACAGGAGACAGCCGCAGCTGTCTCTGACCTAAGAGCACAATGTCCATTAGAGTCCAGTCTTTGGCCTAGGCCTTTACTCAGCACTGCAGTCCAGGGGTTTGTCATGCCCCTGTAGTATGGCAGGGGATGCTTAGACCCTGACACTGTCTTCATGTAGAATAATCCCCAATTCTAGAGCTGCCTTCAAAAGTTTTTAATTTTGACTGGATTGTGTTCCAATTACTTAATTTTCATTTTCCATATTATGTATAGATATCTAATGTATGAGCAAATATATATGTCACATGTTTGTGAAGTAGCTTTCTGAAAGAAGAAACAAATCCTGAGTAAATGAGTAATATTTTTAGGCAAATGCACTCTTGTAGCTTTGGGGTATTTTTAGTATTACCTTGAAAATATTAGTAATTTCTTTATCAGAAACAAATTTACAATGGAACAGGTGTATCCTAAATATCAAGATCGCTGTAACCTAAGAAAAGATTATTGTGATTAACTGGACTTTTGATACCAGTGTATTATGTTCTATGCAATAGATATTTTACTTCGCTATTATAAGAAGCCTTTGTTTGATGAAGAAGGAAAAAGTTTGATAGCAGATCTGACCATTGCTCACATCTCAAATGTAGGACGGTAATTTTATCTGTATCCCAGTGTTAGATTTCCAAATACACAATGCTGAAATTTCTAAAGCTGAAATTACCAGTGGTGTTAACCATCTATGGGTTTACTACAGATATGGTGGTGTATACCAATACTGTTTTCTTGTTTTGGTGACAACAAATTGTTTTAAATACTCCCTTAAGTGTACTGTGAATATCATGATAATACTTACTATGTTGTACTTGACAGTTTTAAATTTCAAACAAGGAAAACAAAATAATTGTATCTCCCTTAAAGCAGTGGTTCCCAATCAAAACTGAGGCTATCATACTTTGGTCACATCATAAGACTCTCTGGAAAAGTCAATAATACTAGGAAAAGTTGAAAACAGTAGGAAAAGAGGAAGACCTAAAGTGAGATAGCTGGACTTAATAAAAGAAGCCATGTCCCAAGATCTGAGCAAGTCTGTTAATGATAGGATGGTTTGGAGGTCTTTCATTCATAGGGTTGCTGTAGGTTGAAGGTGACTTGATGGCGCATAACACGCATGCATGCACACAGAGCAGCTTGTGTGATGAGGAATAATGTATACGTGATTTCATATTCAGTAATCATTAGTGAAATACTCTGTAGGTTAAGGTCAATAACCACAGGGCTATTAAGGATAGGTATCTTATTTGTAGCTCAGTAATGAAACTAAACTGCAGATAAGAATTTTTGGTAACCCTCAAAATAGCTAGTGTCCGGCATAAAGTTATAAGACAGCTATCGCCAGAACTTCCAAATTCCTACGCTGTGCATCTGATGAATCCCTTCCCATCTTTTGTATTATTCTTTTTAAAGCTTTATGTTCATGGAACATGGTGTTTTGCTCCCAAACCATTGAAAGTGACATATGGAGCTTTCTTCAGGAATTCTTATTTCTCACAGGAGCTCTGATGTACACACAAAGCCCCTGGAGAGCACAGATTTCTTCATTCACTGCACAGCTGAGACAGAATGACCCTGTATACATCATCTCTATTGCTTATGTGAAGCTACCCTTGCTACTGCAACAAGTAGAGAAATTTGTTTTGTTGGGAGCTCTGGGCATGCATTAGTGTGTCATTAGAACTTGTAGATCAAGGCCAAACTATGTAAGTTTTGTAATGTAAACATTTCCTTATAAAATAGGGTATTTCTTTACAAACAATGGTATATTTTTAAAGCTTGACTCACATACATAATCCTTGTGAAACATGACAGTGAGAGCCCAATGAGAATTGCTTTTGAAGTGGCTCAAGATCTACATGATTAATTTGTCAGCATGATGAAAGTGGTAATGGAATTTTCAAAAACTGTTGCCTTAGTAATGTTTAAACCCTTGGAAGCTGGGGAATTAAAGTGACCACACACAGAAGAATAATACTAAGGTGATCCTAGCTAAGTGACATTCCCTTTGGCATAAGTTCATAAACAAATGTAGGACACAAGCATCCAGGAGTTTGTGCTAAAGATCAACAGAAATTGTGCAAGCTAAGACCTGTAGCATTACTCTTATTCCAGTGGAATAATTGGGATTAATATGCATTTAAGTATCTTTAGTAGGACAGAAGGCAACAGAACTCAGAAGTCCTTGAGAAGACAGCATCAAATCAAAGAGATTAGGTCAAACATAAGCAAATGTGCATTATGGGGCCCTCATATTTCAAACACAGGATGAACTCAGTACAGTGGAATTGTTGTGACATCCACAGTATATACATGAATTAATTAAAGTTGAGTAATCAAAAGTCAGCAAAGGATTTATTGTGAATAGGCAGCATTTCAAATGGTTACTATTTCAAATGATTACTGTTACCAAATTATTACCAAAAAATTGTGTCCTTTTCATAAGGCAAGCCAGGACAGAGCAGTTGATGATTTTATCCAGAACTGAGACTGGTATGCAATTTCCTATCACTGAGTCACTGCAAATTATACCTGGGGGGAAAGGTGGGTCAGGTCTGTGGACTGAGGAACACAATGTGAAGTAAGAGGGAACAGGCAGACTCAAAAACCACAGGCTACCTTGAATTATTGAAGGAACAGGAATAAGATAGTGGGGCAAAAGAACAAGAATTTGGAGACCAGCTTGGCAGCCTGAAAGGGAAATATTCAAGGCATGCTGGTACTCTCATTCATCAGACCTGGAGCTTATCTGGGAGTCTTGAGAGGACCTACCAAAGTGCTGTTCTTTAACAAAGCATGGACAAAAGGTCAACACATTATTTATACCTGAACTTGCCAATATTGAGGCTGCTACTTGTCTCTTAAATATCAGTGGTACCTATTTATTCCCTTTTGATCTGAAGAGTATTTTGTGTCTTGTACCCACGTAATCCTGTGTAGCTCAACAGTCTAGGTTCTAAATCTTGAAATCAAGATATGAGCTAGGGTGGCCAGGGACCTGGAGTCCCTCGACAGGGGATCCCCAGGTCCCTGTAGTCTCCTGGTGGGGGAATGGGAGCTAGTACTTACCCTGGCTTCCTTTCTCCATGCGTGTGCTCCCGGCTCACATGATGATGTCACTTCCATGAGTGATGTCATCACGCGGGGTCAAAGGATGCCCCCAGGTCAAAGGGGGCCCTTGCTGCCACCACCGCTGGCTCTTGCTGTGAGTGCGGTGGTGGCCGTCGGCCACTCACTCTCATTTGGCACATGAGCCATGCCAGCGAGAGGTGGCAGCGGTGAGAGCCGGTGGCAGTGACAGCAAGTGACCACGCTTGGAGCAAGAGCCTGCTCTTGCTGCTGCTGCTGCTGCTGCCCACTCTCGTGGTGCACTAACCACCTGGGGAGGGGGCTCCTCAGGGAGCATGCTCCCCTGCCAGCCACGTAAGTGGGCGCGGGGGAAAGGGTGGTATCTGGGGATCCCCCGCCCCCGGCAGGGGAATGGCAACCCTAATATGAGCATATGAAACTACCTTATAGAAAGTCAGACCATTGGCCTACTTTGCTCAGTATTGTCATTTCTGATGACACTCCAGGATCAGGCAGATTTCCCCCCAACACTTTCTACTTGAGATTCTTTAGCCGGCGATAGAAAGGATTGAACTTGGGACCTTCTACATACGTAATGTGTGATTTACCACAGCCTTTCACCAATTCTAATCCAAAATCTTTTTGTCAGCAAGAAAGCTCAGGATACCAAGTAATTCGGGTTCTTTAATATAACATTAAGTTACTTCATAAAGTATGCAGCTATCTTCTAAGATATAATTATGTTTACAATATAAGAACCGGAAATGGGCCATTAATTAATTAATTAAAATGCCAGACTCAATTTAAAAAATGGCTTTGATTAATTCAGCCAAGTTCCCTCTCTTACACAAAGATCCCACCCTCTGAGGCAGTCTGCAGTAATTAAAAGGTTTGCAGCTTACTCTCTTTTTCAGTTTGCATCACCTTGACTGATCACTGGAAGCCATGAGGTGCTGCTGGGAGCCTCTCACCTGTTCAAAGGTGCCACACTAGTGGCTTTGAGAAGACAGGTCCTGTTTACTGCACATTCTGGTGGTGATCTGGCTAACTTGGCAGCTAGAAGACACCTCTTGAGGAAGAGGGGGAGTGTGTTGCATCTGGTGGCCATTGCTAGAAACAGGCATTAGAGTGTAGAAACAGGATGCTATATTTTGTTATTAGGATTGGAGTGGTGGTGGTGAAATGCTGTTTATTTTTTGAGGAGGTTTTGTATTATTAGGCTGACCATTGTTGCAAACAGAATGCTATGCAGAACATGTATCTGGAAAGGTAGTTTGTATGACCAGGAGCGATATTTAATTTTCTGGAAAGTATGCTGGCATATTTTAAAAACACAATTTTGCATTGAATTTTGTTCATGTTATTTATTTATAACATTCTAGCCCTCCTTTCTGTCATAGAGGAACAAATTGTGTAAATTTATGCTAAATTGGAATGGATGGGTAAGTTCATGTGGGAGAAGGTGGACTTTCAGGTATGCTGGATCCAAGCTGTGTAGGTGAAGGTCAATACCAGCACCTTGAATTTGGCCCTGATGCAAATTGGGAGCCAGTGTAGATGGAACAAGACTGGACTGATATGCAGGGCCGGATCGAGGGGGGGCAGGGGGTAGCCTGCCCCTGATAACAACAAAGAGGGGGTGTCAGTCACGGCTGCCAACTGCCGGGAGCCTGAGTGCAGGGTTGAGAGGCCCTTGCCTGCCCTGCCAATGGGGCGATTGGCTTGCCGCATGCGCAGGATCTCCCAGCCCTGTGCTCAGCCACCTGCGTGGCAAGCCAGCCACCCCAGCACACACCCACGCCACCAGCTCCATGGCACACTGGGTGCTGGGGCGGCCGGCACGGGGCAGCAGGGATGGCAAACCGCACGGAGGGCCTCCTAGCCCTGCACTTAGCCACCCATGTGGTAAGCTGGCTGCCCCAGCGCACACATGTGCCACTGCCAGCTCCGCGGTGCACCGGGTGCTTGGGTGGCTGGCTTGCCGCGCTGGTGACATGCCTCCGCCCTGCATGATGATGTCATGGAAGTGATGTCATCACATAGTGCCAGGAGCACACGCTCTGTGTGCGCACACAGAGAGCCAAACAAGGGTTGCACCGGGCGTTGGCAACCCTAGATCTGGCCCTGCTGATATGGTCCATATGACCAGCTGCATATTAATCATCCTATCTTATATATTGTTCTCAAAATGTCTTTTTAAAATAAATGAACTGTAGGTACAATGTGCCGTTAAAGCATAGATTTGATGATTAAGTACACGTGAGATCATAGCTATGTTTTAGCAGTTTATTCTATTCTACAGCACACTTTAGGGGATTTTTTTTCAGTTTTCTGCATGGTATGATCCCTGGAGAACTATATCCTAAGGAAAAGCCACTTACACGTAGGGTTTTGATGCTGTCCTATTTTCTGCAATCTTCAAATCTGCCGTGCTTACAGTCTTAGAACTGTTTAATACTTTCAAATTATACCAGTATGCAGTGGAAAAATGCTAGTCTGAATTCACTCTAAAAATGAAAAATCTTTGTTATGGCAGTGTTAAAGCCTGGGAAATATTGGAAATAAAATAAGGTTTACATGAAAACATTACATGTAGATAGCTTTCATAAACCTGGGGCAACATTAAGTGTTGCACAGCATCCGTATGCAATATTAGCCCAATAACTGGTTCTTCCTTGCAAGTGCATCCATAGGAGGGCAATCTGTAGTGGACATGATGGTTGAAGAGCAGAACAGGGCACTTTCCTGGGGATAAGCCCCATTGAATAGAACTGAGTGGGAATCTGAGTTGACCGTCTTAGGGTTGCTTTCAGAGACGGTAACCTTATCTCTGCTACTTAGGCTTACCATTTACCTGCTTATGATGAGCAAACTCCCCAAGATTCGATCTGTTGCCTGCCACTGCTGGCCAGCTGCCTCCCCAGCATGCAGGAGAAGGCTGGGCAAGCTGGCCAGCCAGCTGCTTCACCAGCACATAGGAAGCCAGGTGCACACGTGGGCTGGCTGCTTTCCTAGCACACAGAATGCCGGACAGGCCAGGGACTGGCCGCTTCTCTGGTGCATAGGAGGCTGGACAGGGTGGCTGGCCACTCCTGCAGCATGCAGAACTCTGGATTACCTGGAAGCAGGGGGGAGGGGGAGGGGGTGGAGGCAGCACAGGAAGGCCTGTTGGCACTGCCACCAGCTCCTGCACACCAGTGGACAGCCACTCTTCGCCGACACACAAAAATACTGGATGTTTATATGTCCAGTATTTTAACTCCACTTCCCCCAGACATTCCAAGAAAAAAATGGACTGTCAGGAAAACTGGATGCCTTGCAACCCTAATAGCCCATCACTTATTTATTATTATTCATTTTGTTAAATTTATATTCCGCTCTCCCCGTAAGTGGGCTCAGAACAGATCACAGAATATAATAAATACAATAAAAACATGATAGCATAAATTAAAATATCAGTCAGTAAAATAAACACCTGCACACATATTGCACAATCCATTGGGCATTAACAAATCCATGGGGCAGGGTGGCCAGCTACCAGATGAATACACAGTCTGGGGGGAATAATGCTCTCACCCTTGCAGGAGGTTGGTTTGGTGACCCGCCCACCTCAACCACCATGTGCCTGGCAGAAGTTTTCTGTCTTGCAGGCCTGGCAGAAAGATAACAAAACCAGCTGGGCCTGAGTTTCCACAGACAGAGAGTTCCACGAGACTGATGCCAGGGCTGAGAAAGCCCTGGCCCTGGTTGAGGCAAAGTGAATCTCCTTGGGGCCCGGGACAACCAGTAGATATTTGTCTGCCGAATAGAGCAGCCTCCTGAGAACATATGGTGAGAGGCAGTCCCACAGGTATGCTGATCCCAGTCCATTAAGGGCTTTAAAGTTTAAGACCAAAACCTTGAACCTGATCTGGAATGCATGGAACACCACAGCAAGGTTGTAAGCTGAGAGGTAGGGAACAAATTGCCTGACCTGGCGAAGATGAAAAAATGCAAATCAGGCAACTGCTGTGATCTGTGCCTCCATTGACAAGAAGGCATCCAAGACCACACCCCATTCATCACCACTGTCACAGGCACCAGTGGCATCTCATCAAGGGTTGGGAGTTGGATCCCAGAACCTGTCAGTCCACGACCCAGGTGAAGGACCTCCGTCTTCATTGGATTCGGTTTCAGTCAGCTCTGTTTTAACCAGCCAGTCACATCCTCCAAAGCCCTGGCCAGATTTTCCAGAGAGGAATCCAGACGACGATCCATCAACAGATAGAGTTGGCTGACATCAGGGTACTGACAACCCAATCCCAAACTCTGCACTAACTGGGTGAGGGGACGTATATAGATGTTAAATAACATCAGAGAGAGTATTGCCTCCTGAGGAATGCTGCACACTAAGAGGTGGTGAGGCGACAACTGCTTTCCCAGTGCAACCATCTGTTCCCAACCATGGATAAAAGAGACCAGCCACTGCAAGGCCATCCCTTGAATCTCCACATTGGCGAGGCACTGCATCAACAGAGCATAGTCAACTGTATTGAATGCTGCCGTGAGATCTAATGACACTGGCAGCACTGATCCACCTTGATCCAGATGTTTGCAGAGATCATCTGAGAGGGCAACCAGTTCCATTTTCATCCCATGGCCAGGGTGGAAGCCGGACGGCTATGGATCCAGGACAGAGGAGTCCTTAAGGAGCTCCTGCAGCTATTCTGCCAGTGCCCGCTCAGTCACCTTACCCAGAAACAGAAGGTTCTGAAATTACTATGGTAGCTGTAAGAATCAGCAGTCTCATGTTATAATCTCCACTAGAAGTTTCTCTGTTTGAGGACAACTGCTTTTAGATCTACAATGGAATGCCATGGAAGATTAAAATATCCTCCCACTGCTTTTTGAATGTTGTGATTTTTAATGTCAGATTTATGTCAATTTATTCCTTGCATAGGGACTGACCTGTTTGTCCAGTGTAGAGAGTGGAAGGTCATTGCTGACACTTGACAGCATATATAAAATTGGAAGATGAACAAGTAAATGAACTTGAGATGGTATAACTGGTGTTGTTAGATCCAGTGATCATGCTGTCAGAGGTTGGCACTTTGCTTTATTGCACACTCTGATCCTGGAGTCCGTGCCAATGTTAGGAAGTATACATTATTGTAAATGAGAAGTTGTTTAAGGTTAGGGGGTTGTCTGTGGGTAAGAAAAGATTTGCCTCAGAATGTTTGTGAGTGAAGGTTATGATTGTCCAGCATAGGCTGCAACTCGTTGATACATTGATCTGGTTTGAGCTGAGAGCTGTATGTGACTACTAGTGGTGTTCTATTGTAGTTTAGTTTGACTCTATCTCGTAGAAGGTTATTCATTGGATTGCTGAAATGGAGTTCATTCACAAATTCAGAACAATGGAACACACACACCCTCCACCGGCCATGGGCTATACAGAGACTTAGGATTCTCATCTCACTACAAATGCTTATTTATTTGTTTGTTTATGTCATTTGTAGTCCACCGTTCTCACTGAGACTCAAGGTGGATTACATAGTGTGAGATTAGTACAATCAGTATCAAGGACATTTCCATACAATGTCAAAGACATTTCCATAAACAAATGTCATAGGATTTTACAAAGACATAGAATTAGCAAGGATCCAATACAGAGTTGAAGAATTGCTAAAACAGAACATAATCAATTCTAGGACTGACATTAGATACCATGAAGCACAGGTAGTATATAGGAGTACATATTCAAAACAACAGATAATATGCAAGGCAACATAGTGGTGAAGTCTATGGTCCCTAACTCATTAGTGAGTCATCTGCGACCCCCTCCTACAATACTTCCCTCCTATCTGAGTATAAAGCCTTTTTGAACCATTCAGTTTTGCATCATTTGTGGAAAGCCAGGAGAGTGGGGGCACTCCTGACCTCCTCAGGCAGGCCGTCCACAGGACAGGGGCCACCACAGAGAAAGCCTGTGTGCGGGCTGCTGTTGGTTTCACTCATGTGCCGGCTGGCACCTGCAAGAGACCCTGTTCAGATAAATGAAGCTGCCATGGAGGGACATAGGGAGGGAAGTGGTCCCATAGGCGTGCTGGGCCAAGACCCTGAAGAGCTTTGTATGTAATAACCAATACCTTGAATTGAGCATGGTAACTGATAGGTAGCCAATGGAGTGACTGTAAGATGGGGGTGACGTTCCTACTCTTGCTCGCTCCTGCTAGCAGTCGAGCTGCAGCATTTTGTACCAATTGCAGCCTCCTAGTTAACTTAGATGGGAGATCAACGTATAGTAAATTACAATAGTCAAGTTTCGATGTTACCATAGCATGGATCCAGGTGGCCAGGTCAGCTGTGTTGAGGTAAGAAGCCATCTTCCAGGCTAGAGTGATATTGTAGTAAGCAAGCTGCCTTAACTTGTTTTTCTAGTAGTAGTGCTAGATCCAGTATAACCCCTAGGCTCTTAACCGAGTCTGCAAGGGTCAGACAAACTCCCATCGAAAGTGGGGAGTACTATGTCTTTCAAGATCTCTGCCTTCCCAACAAGCATCACTTAAGTCTTTTTTTTTATTAAATAGATTTTATTGGATGAGGCGATATAAAATAGTTGGTTAATACATACAACTTATCCAAATTAAACCTTTCTAAATATATAACCCCACCCCCTCCCCTCCCCCCTTTCTCTATTGACTTACAACACTCAAACCCCCCATTTATTCATAGAGATTATTATTTCACTATAATACAATTATATTATGTTACCCATGGTAGAGATCTTATATATATTCCCTTCATTAAAATCTTACTTAATACAATTTAAAATCCCTCCAAAGACCACAATTGTCCTTTAACATCGCATTTCTTTTCCAAATATTTCTTCAACTTCTTCCAGTCTTCCAGAAAAATTTCTGGATCTTGCTGTTTCAGATTTCTAGTTAATTTGTCCATTTTGGCTATGTACAACAGCTTCCTTGTCCATTCCTTGTCCGCTGAAGCATCACTTCAGTCTTGTCTTGGTTCAATTTCAATTTGTTATTTTTCAGCCATTTCACTATAGCTGTCAGGCAGAGATCTAAGATTTCTACTGCATCCTGTGGGAACCTGGATAGCGAGATATAGAGTTGGGTGTCATCTGCCTATTGATGACATCCCACTACATAGCTGTGAATGAGTTCTCCTAAAGGTTTTACATAGAGGTTGAATAACATGGGAGATAAGATTGTGCCCTGCGGAACCCCACAAGATAGTTCCTATTCTGAAGATAGCTGATCTCCGACGGCAACCCTTTGAGTCTGTTCCATGAGAAATGATTTAAACCAGTCCAGGGCACATCCTTTGATGCCCACTTCTGTCTCTAAACACCTCAACAGGATGGCATGGTCTACCATGTCAAAGGCTGCAGACAGATTCAGGAGGAGCAATAAGGAGGCATGACTTTTGTCTATATTCAGACGGAGAGCTGTAGTTTTTCTATTGTACCATTGTAAATTTATATCTTGACGTCTTCCTTTCCTACACCCCTCCCATCTAATCAAATTGCATTGTATCATTGCACCCTGATGTCCTCCTTTGTATACCCTGCACAGCTTTTGGCTGGAATATAAAGGCTCAGGGATCTCAATTCCTACTAATTAGAATAAGGGTACTCTGACTCTTGAAAGCTTACCCCCAGAAAATCTTGTTGGTCTCTAAGGCACCACTGGACTCAAATCCTGCTGTTCTACTTCAGACCAATACAGCTACCCACATAAAACTATGCTAAAAAAAAAAGAGGCCTATGTTTATCCTATTTTAATTGTTTTGTTTAGATAAAAATTCTAGTAGAAATGCTCAGTTGGGATTCATTGCAAAAAATAAAGTATCTGACACACTTCTTAATTTGTTCATGAATCAGTAATTCCTTTGCAAAATTGCTAACTTACACTACTGTCAGGCAAATGGTAAAAAAAACCTTTTTCCTAAAAGTGGACAGAAAGTCCTAATGTGCTTGTTTTGACTACCCAGTTAGTGCACTCCTAAGACTTCTTTCCAGGGAGTAAACCTTACTGAATAGGCTTGGGGTCTCACCACACAGTGGTGCCTGGCACATGCTGTTTAAGTGACGGGTTCCTCAATTTTCCCTGGGAGCTGTAGTTTTAAAAGAGCCACTGGATCCGATTGCTGTAGAGAGAGAAGGAGTCACTCTTTTTGTAAAACAAAGAGTTGGGAGGGAGGGGTGGAGAAGAAAAGAAACTTTTGGCTAGCTCCCTTAACTCCTTAGTCACTGAACTACACAGTCTCTCCCCTCTCTGGCAGATTCCACCCAGAGGGTGCAGGGAGGGACTGTGTAGTTCAGCAACTTCTGTGGGTAGAATCTGTCAGATCTTTAAAAAAAGAGGGCGGGAGAGACTGTGTAGTTCAGCAACTAATTAGTTAAGGGCAGTAGCCAAAAGCTTCTTTTCTCTTTCAATCCCCCCCCCAACACTTTTTGTTTTACAAAGAGTAAATCATTCTCTAGCCAACAGCTCTTTTAAAACTACAGCTCCCAGGTAAAATTGTGAAACCCAACACTTAAAGAGCACGTGCCAGTTGTCACTGGGTGGTGAGACCCTTGGTAAATTGGTTTAAGTATATTTAATCTTTGGTGGTCAATTTCTAGTTTTCAGTGAAGGCAGAGTGTGGATTGTATCCTGCCTAAATTTCCATGGGTGCAGGAGATGATTTTTCTCTGATTTCCCCTCTCCACAGCATTCCCGGATGCTCCCCCAAATGCTGCTCCTGGTATATGGGGGGATCCCCAGGAACTATTTGGGGAAAATCAGAAGTCTCCTGTGGGAGAGGGGGGGAATCAGTGAACATCACCTTCCTGTGAGCTTGCAGAAATCTAGGCAGCATCAAAACTGATGAATGCAAAGTTTCAGCAAAGCCAGAAGTAGCCCTTGGCTTGCAGCTACTTGCCTTTCTGACTAGACATGGGCACGATCCAAAAAAAAATACCAATCAAGCTGTTCGTGGATCCACGCTGGTGATGAGTCCAGCTGATCAAGTCCCGTTTCCGATCTGGGATCAGAGGGGCGCCCCCCCACACACTTAGAGCAGATGGGGGGAAGTTTTTAACCTGGCGACGAGCTGCCTCCCCTCAGTGAGGGGACATTTTCTCACACACACGCATGCACGCACTTAGAGCGGGGGGGGGAGTTTTTAACCCTGTGATGAGCTGCCTCCCCTCAGGGAGGGGACGTTTTCTCTCACACACATGCACGCACAGAGCAGAGGGGGGGGAGTTTTTAATCCAGCGTTTTCTCACACACACACACACACACGCACGCACTTAGTGCAGAGGGGGGGAAAGTTTTTAACCCGTCCCTGCCTCCAAATAGAGAGAGAGAGAGAGACACCCCGACAACAAGTTTCAGCCAGCTTTTAAAAAAAAAAGCAGGGATAGAATCCTCCATCCCACCCAATTTTAAAAGCAAGCAGCCAGTCTTCCAAAAGCATATTTTAAACAGGAAGAAAGTAAAACCAGGATCCACACGGATCCTCGCGGATCCTATGGTTTTTTAAATAGGAAAAACACAAATGAAACATCAAATCACATACCAACTTCTTGCAAAAAGCAGGCACTGGGCTGAGAAGCCAGGAGGAGAGAGATATCTCTTTTCAGTTAACTCTTTCAGCACTGAACGAACTCGGGAGAGGAGCGCAAAACAGCTTGATAGCTGTTCTCAAAGCAAGGGGTTTTTGAAAGAGTTTAACACTGAGAAGAGCTTTTCCTCGCTAGGGGAAATATTATCAAGTTTCAAACAGAGCTCAGGCATTCCCCTGCCTCCGTTGCCAGGGGAACAGATTGTTGGCGCCTGAATGTCTAACTTCCCGGTCCTATCACGATCGCCCCGGAGTCCCGACTGCTGGATCATTTGCCGTGGAAGACAATGTTCCACAAGGTCACGATTGGGAGATTGCCATTATCGTGGGGTTTTTTAAATCGTAATCCAGATCGTGCCCATCTCTATTTCTGACTACAGACTCAGTGAATGATGAGACACCGAGGCAAGTTCTTTTTTCTGCCTTATTGAGCTGACTACCGCAAGTTAATCTGTGGGCAGGGCCAAGCAGCTTTTCCAGAATTGGTCCTTGTCCCCTGCCATGACTATATCACCTAGTTCAAAGGTTATTGTGACGTTTTATCCTTCTTGCTGCAGCATTATTCTGTATGAGCAGTCTTCCCCTCCCCATTGCAGACAGTTATGTCAGAATTCACTTAAATGGGATAAAGACAAGGATAAAATCTGAGTGGGGGATAAACCTGCTCTTAACTTGGTGATCCTATAATCAGGAGTGAGATCAATGTCTCCTGTCAGTTGTGCCTAATAGAATTTAATGGTAGCCACTGAGAACTGACGTAGCATCTCTCTGCATGACTCAGCTTTGGGTACCATTCTTTAGTCATGCTACATTCTGACAGAACATTAGGGAATCGTGAGAAAACTTTTGGGCAGTGTGGAAAAGAGTTCAAGTGCTGAAAAGATAATCTTTTCCTTTTATATTCATAAAGAGCTTTGATCTGAATTAGAAATAAGGTTGTTTTTCTATTGCAGTATCTGTTCTCTTCTGAGTTGTGAAGCATAAATTATAAATGACATATTTTGATACAGTATGATATGTTGAGACATAAATGCTCATAAATAATAGCTCCTATGATACTTTTCATAAATGGTTGAAATACTGAGGTCGTATTAGATGCATGCACACATATACCACTGTCTTTGAAGACCATGCAATATTGGTTGGGAAATTATATGAAGGTAGTGAATATTTAAACAACATGTTTTCAAATCAACTTATCATTCTATATAGTGATTTTCAAATCATTATAAATTACTCGTTGAAAAAGAACGGCTAGAATAATAAAAAAGGACCAATATGTTAAAGTCTGGTTGAAAGACAGAAGATGATGTGCAAGTATAATGTAAATGTTAAACAGCTCTTTGTACCATTGTCTTTAATATTAACACAGCACTTTAATAATGACTTCCAACACTGAAGCATTATTTGTGCACTTTTCTGATCTAATCTCATGCTTGTGTCAGAACTTCTCTTTCAGCACATCCAGCCCTGCAAGTCCCATTTTTCCTTATATGAGTCTGTGGTGACCCTCTGTCGTAACAGATTTCAGCAAAACAGCTTGCTAGCCTGTTTTACCAAAATCAATGTGAAGACCTGTGGCATGTTTTAAAAGTACAGATTTATCCTGCCATACGTTTTCATGAACCGGAGCCCATTTTGTCATATGCATCAGACAATGTTGTCTGTAGTCCAAGAAAGCTTGTGCCATAATAAATTACTCTAGCAGGATGAATCACAGATGTTGGGAAGTGAAAAAGAAATCAGGAGCAGAAGTTAGATACATACCACCTGATAATGGATTCATGATTTCACACATTTCAGGCAAGCAGGTCCTACAAAAAAGGTTGTACATAATCAGAGCATAACTGTTAATTATTACTGTCCTACAGTGACAACCTTCTGGAATTATTTTGACAGTTAATTTAAGAGGTTAAACAAGGCTATCATGTTACCTCATTTTACATTTTAAAAATGCTTCACATTTTGAGGTCATTATAAACTGGTCTTTCTGTCATTTTTGACTATGACTTCTGTATAAAGAGGAGCAAACAACTTGTTTTATTTAATGCTTTGATTAGCAGCATACTTTGAAAATATAAAGTGAGTTGCAGATAATTGTGACATGAAATGTTATGGTATAACTCCTTCTGAGTTTCAGCTGGGTATCTTGATATCCATAGTAGTCTTTGGTTCAGTCTCGCACCTAAGTTTTGTTGAGTATTTGCAAAACTGTTGGACTGGACAAGTAATTTTGTATGATTGATACTATGTTTGCCATATATTACATATTTCTGCATTATAAATTGTTGAGGGTGTTTTACTATTAAAAACAGATGATAGAGCATAGTTCAAGCATTTTGTATATATGCACAGGAGAGGAATAGAGATATAGGCTGTGGTCCAAAAAAGTACACATGCCAGGTTTGTTGCAAGCAGCCATTTGTTGAGCCATTGCTTCTTCATCATCTTTCCCACTTCATCCCTTCCAGTCTTGGTATTTTTCACTTGCCCAGTTTAAAAACTGTTTTGCAAATCATCACAAAGAGGTACTAAAGAAGAAACAGCTGGCAAAACCTGGATATTATTGCTTGCAAGAACACAGATTGCATCACTGGATTGTGGCCACATCATATACATGCATGTAAATATTACTCTCATCTTTTAATACTTAACTGTTCTTCCAAAGCAATGGCAATGAGTTAATGGAAAGTAATAGGGGCACTCAGCCAGAAAGCCACATGCATTGTACTGTATGTCAGTATCATTTTGCTTGCGTGCAGCCACTGCTTTTACTGTTTTCACTGTTGCTTATAAAGTTCTGAGAAAGCTACTTTACAAGTTTGTTGTTGTATCATTGTGACTGATGTGTTTATTAATGCACAAGTCTTAGGAGAATGTGGGAGAGTTAAAAACAAGAGGCAGGATCCAGCCCCAATACATGGTTTCAGCTTACATGCAAAGTGGTTAAGCCTCAGGCTCAAGTGAAATTTCCCCCCTTACATTTACTTCTCAGCTGGCTCTTGGCTGTGTGCATTGAAGTCACTTTTAACAAGAGGCCTGCACTTGTCTCCTGTATGCATGTCCCGTTCTCTCCCCAGCACTTCCTCTGCATATTTGTGCTTACCTGGCCTGGCTGGGGAGAGAGAAAGAGGAAAGATGGCTGTCAGGAAGTGCCAGCTCTGCCCCCTTGAGTGGTAGCTACTCTAAAGGGGGAAGGCGCCTACTACACTGGCACTGGCACCCTGTAGGCAGGGCAGGTCATTTAAGGACTTGCCCGACTTTTACCCAAAGGATGGAAAAGATATTCAGATGGGAACTGTGGCAGTGGCACCAGGTCGACAGTATAGGTACCACTTTGTTGCTGGACCAGAGTGGCCCTTTCGGCCTTCTCCTATGGCCCCATTGTATGGCCAAGGATCAGTAGGTCTTTTCCTCTAAGAGATATGGAGACAGTAAAGAAGATTTTGAGTAGCATAAGTAATCTACAGAGAAATATCATATATACAATGCAAGAAAATAATATCCTTACATCCTTTCAGCTGTTGGGAACCCTTGCAGAATGACAACAGATGGACCCCCTGGGTCAACTGTACAACATTGTCCTGTGGTTTCATGGAAGTTCCAGTCTCAGCACTACTCGGGACTCCTTATGTGCTATCTTAAAAGTCATTAACTTCACTGCTGCTTGTATAGAACTTATCTTGACAGGAGTGATACATCTCAGACTCTGAAGGCCAAGTGATTAGCAATGGCATGTAGAAAGTGTCCAATATAGATAACTGTACTGTCTTTCCACTAGTTCCTTTATCCTGTACCAAGTGCATTAAGTTTAAAAATATCAACAACATAAATCCTAGTTTAATTTCCTGATGTGGATGGCCTAGGCTAGCCACATTTCATCAGATCTTGGCTGCTAAGCAGGGTTAGCTCTAGTTAGTATGTGGATGGGAAGTCCTGGGTCACTACCCAGAGGCAGGCAACAGCAAACCATGTGTGAAGTCACAGAATCACAGAGTTGGAAGGGGCCATACAGACCAACCCCCTGCCCAATGCAGGATGAGCCTAAAGCATCCCTGACAAATATTCATCCAGCCTCTTCTTGAAAACTGCCAGTGAAGGGGAGCTCACCACCTCCCTAGGCAGCAGATTCCATCTTTGAACTAGTCTGACCATGAAAAAGTTTTTTCTATTATCCAGTCAGTACCTTTCTGCATGTAATTTAAGCCCATTGCTTCGAGTCCTATCCTCTGCTGCCAACTGGAACAGCTCCTTGCCCTCATCCAAATGACGGCCTTTCAAATATTTAAAGAGAGCAATCATGTCCCCCCTCAATCTCCTCCAAATGAAACATTCCCAAGGCCCTCAGCCTTTCCTCATAGGGCTCAGTCTCCAGACTCCTGATCATTCTTGTCGCTCTCTTCTGCACCCTCTCAATTTTATCCGCATCCTTTTTGAAGTTAGTCCTCCAGAACAGCACACAGTACTCCAGGTGCGGCCTGACCAAGGCAGTATAGAGAGGGACTATGACCTCCTGCGATTTCGATGCAATGACCCTTTTGATACAACCCAAGACTGAGTTTGCCTTTTTTGCCACTGTATCATACTGACTGCTGATACTTAGTTTACAGTCTACTCTTACTCCAAGATCTCTTTCAGATACACTACTACCCAGAGTTATATTTCCCATCCTGTATTTGTGCTTCACATTTTTGTGGCCCAGATGTAATACTGTGCACTTATCTATGTTGAATTGCATTCTGTTCAAAACCACCCGCTTCTCCAGAGTATTCAGGTCTTGTTGAATTTTAACTTTTATTTTCTTGGGTGTTTGCCACTCCTCCCAATTTGGTATCATCAGCAAATTTAATTAGTAGGCTGTTTACCCCTTCATCCAGATCATTAATAAAAATATTGAAAAGTACCAGACCCCAAACTGAGCCCTGTGGCACCCCACTGGACACCTCCCTCCAGTCTGATGAAATGCCATTGACCACCACTCTTTGGATGCAGTCTTCTAACCAGTTCCCTATCCACCGAACTGTCTTATAAGCCACTCTGCAGTCTTCCAGTTTACCCATTAGAATGTCACGGGGGACCTTATCAAAAGCTTTACTGAAATCCGGGTAAATCACGTCGACAGAGTTCCCACGATCCAGTAAGCTTGTCACTCGATCAAAGAAGGAAACCAGGTTGGTCTGACAAGATCTGTTGGGGACAAAACCATGTTGACTTCCCCAGATCACTAAGCGGTCCTTCAGATGCTTACAGATCAATCTCTTTAAAATCTGCTCTAATATCTTCCCAGCAACAGAAGTCAGACTGACCAGCTTGTAGTTTCCTGGGTCATCCTTTTTCCCTTTCTTAAAGATTGGGATAACATTCGCTCTTCTCCAGTCTTGTGGCACATAACCCAGTCCTCCAGGAGGCCTTGAAGATGATGGACAGGGGTTCTGCAAGTTCTCTAGAAAGTTCTTTAAGCACTCTTAGGTGCACACCATCTGGCCAGGGAATTTGTATTTGTCCAGTGCAGCCAGGTGCCTCTCCACAGCCTCTCTGTCAATGTCAACTAGGCCCCCCCCCCCAGGTGTCCTGTCATGTCTACTACCATCTCTAGATGGGCTCAAGTTCTTCAGGGAGAAAATAGAGGTAAAAAAGTCATTTTGTCTCATGCTTTGAAAAAGTCTCATGCTTTGAAAACCCTATGGGGTCACCATAAGTTGGCTGGAAGTGAATGGCACTTTATACGCACACTCTAGTTCAGTACATCAACTAGAACTACAGGCAAAGCAGAAACAAGTGTTTGGGTCTGCAAAGCTTCAGGTTTGCAAGGCAACTCAGGCACAAATGGAGAACTTGTGACACACCACCTGTCTCCTAGAGATGACGATGGTCTTCCATAATTTTCACTACACCAACGGGATGTCAGGTTGGGAAAAGATGGGGAACAGGCTGTTTAGTAGGATGTAGGGTTCCGGGCAGCTGACTGACAACTGGCCGGAGTTGGGGGTGGAGTCATGCAGAGCACCATTAGGCATTGGCATGATATCTTACAGGAAAACCGGAAGTGATTTCATGTCTTTCTAGGCACTTCTAGAAACTATATTTTTACCAGAGAGATCCTGGCAGTTCCTAGAGTGTACTGATGTATCTTCTGGTTTTCCCTAGAAGTAAGATCACACCATCACCTAACAGTAATTCTCCCCCCCCCTCCCACTGGCCACCAGAGCAGTAGCAGGAAACAGGAGCAAGGGATTGGAGAAGCTCCACTCTAAAGGGAATCTGGTAACCCTAGCAGCAGGATGTTCTCTTGGAGTTCAGGACTGACAACATAGATCCCAAGCAGGGCTAAAGGCTGGAGTGGGGCTCTCCCAGAGAGGGGAAAGATGATTGCCTCTAGCATAGGGTGAGGTCCTGTTGGAAGAGGACACAGGCAGGACCAAGACAGGTGCAGATATTGCAACTGAGATTAAAAGGGGGTTGGAAGTTGGCTGGTGAGGACATTCTGGGCCTTAACTCCTGATGTTAGAAGGAGTACGGTCAGAGGGAGAAGAATGTGCATAATTGCTAATCTCATAGCTCCCACTTCCAATGCAACCAGTGCTCAGGTGCTGAGCATAGCCAGGGAGGGAAGGGTGGGATGAAGTTACTACCCAGTCTCCCATAATGGCTGTATTAATTGGTAGGCTCTTCTCCTCTTGTGCATGCCACTCTGCTCACATGATTAAGTTTACCAGCCAAGCACTGGCAACCAGAGAAAGCTTTAGGCAGACAGAAACATGCCAATAGGTATTGTGCAGATGCTACAACATTATTTCTGGCAGAAACCCATAGAGTTTCAGGAAAATCTTTGCACATCATACTGATGACACGACATCTCCACTTACTTGGCCAGTGGGGGGCGCACCCCTGGAGCAGCCCCCAGTGGCACAGGCGCACCCCCGGGCAGTGCGGTGCGCCCCTGCGCCCCGCAATGGGCCCATTTCAGTCTGAATCAGGCCCATGGGGGGACAATTCACCCCTTCGGGGAGTGTGCTCGTGCTCCCAGGCCGCCCTTTGACCTGCATGATGACATCACTTCCTAGAAGGAGAGAACAGAAAACAGCGCAGGGTACATGCCAGCGTCCCAGTCTCCCACTGGGGGATTTAAGGGGCCTGGCAACCCTAATTTTCTGCGACTTGTGGGTTCCCACTCCATTTCCTGGTTTCTGGTTCAGGTGAGGCTTCTCCCTTTGTGATTCAAAGGAAACCTGACAACCGTAATTAGCATTCTTGGACATGTATTGCAGTTGTGGTAATGCGATAGTGTGACCAGCTGTTGATGTGATTACTTCACTGTTGCCACTTCCTTGTCCTAACTCTGCCATGTCCCCTCCCCCCAGCTTTAATTCATGAAGGCCTTTCACTGTAAAGCTGAACTATCCTGAGTTACCAGGATGGAGGCTTGGGGAGATTTTGGTGCACTGCTCAGCACAATTGTCTCTTTACTTGATCTCCACCACCATATTCAGCAGGCCATACAATGAGGTATTTGGGTTGTAGTCCTCCAACATGTAGTTATCTGCTTGCAAGTCTTACTTAAATTCATACGAATTATATATTATGTATATGAGCTTCTGTATATAGGATTTCAGCTTTGACATTTGGTTACAGGTTAAAAGACAGTTATCTTTTAAGACTTTTCTAGCCTTGAACTCATTGTCTATCCCTCTTAAATACCCTAATTTAAGACATGTTTAGTGTATAGTTTTTCCAGACTCTGCACATTTCTAGGGAACTATTTGTCATATTCTTTTTTCCCCTGATTTCGGTGTGGATTTGTTATTTTAACTGAGGTTTAGACTTATAATTAAATTACCAGTATTTAAAACAAATGTATTCAGAAATATCTTTGGGCAGGTTTGTTTAAGAAAACATTTTCCTAGACTATAAAAAGTATTATGAACTATTAGTTGTCAAGTTAAACATAAAGCATTGTACATTAATTTCTCAAAATATCTGTGACATCATTCCATTTCAATATATGTACTGTGCTTTGTAAGTGATCAGTCCTGGTTTTGTTTCCAGTTCATTTTTTTCCATTTGAAACTTCATGAATAGTATGGCTCTATCTTTATTCATTTGTTTAGTGTTGGCTTTTATATGAATTCAGGTTTTTCCAATAGTTTTGATGCCTTTCTAATATTCAAAGCAGAAAATGTAGCTATGTCTTAGTTCAGATATAACACAAAATTGTGATTTAATTTAACCTATCATAGTTAATTGGTCAAGTGAGCATTTTATTTATTTAAAACATTTGTATGCCACTTTTCTACTCATATAGGGTCCTCAATGTGGTGAACAATAAAAAAATAAAGCACAATTTTAAACCATTTAAAATATTTAAAATTGTATAAAATAATTCAATAAAAACACAAACATGGTCCATTACACTAACTATAATGAGGCAGACTACCTTCAACAAGGATCTGAATTCAGGTGGTGGATTATTAACCAGACAGAGAGGGAAACTACACAAGATGCCCAGGAGAATGTCAGGTCCCACAAGGTTTCCTGGGTAGTGTAGTCTTAAAAAGAACAGCCACTTGGTGTGATTCTCTGCAAGGGGGAAAAGTGATGGGAGGGTTTCTGTTTCTCTCTCTCTCTCTTGCAAAAAGCCTTGGCTTCGGTTTTCCCCCAGGAGCTCGAGGGCAGGGTGACAGGGTAATAGGAGGCAGGAAATCTAGGACAGCTTTTTACAAGAGAGAGATCCTCATTTGGGAAGAAGAGTGGTGGGGGATTCTCTCTCATACAAAAAGCTGCACTGGATTTCCTGCTTCCTGTTATGTGTCCCCTTCCCCCCTCCCCGCAAGCTCCTAGAGGAAAACCCAAGCTGAGGTTTTTTGAAAGAGAGAGAGACAATTCCTACTATCACTCTTCCCCTGGCAGAGAATCATATTGAGGGGCCGTTCATTGTAAGACTACACTACCCAGGGAACCTTGAGGGACCCGACATGTGAAGAACACATGGCTGGCATCTCGTGTTGTTTGGCTGTTAGTCTTAACTATCATTTCATGCTATATATGAATTCCGTATCCTGGCTTGTTTTCTGATGATGTTCTTTACCTGCTCCAGCTACAGAAGTGCCCTGCAAGAGTGACTTAAAAATAATAAGAACAACATTCAGTTTATATACCACCCTTCAGGACAACTTAATGCCCACTCAGAGCAGTTTACAAAGTATGCTATTATTACCCCACAACAAACACACTGAGGTGGGTGGGGCTGAGAGAGCTCCAGAGAGCTGTGACTAGCCCAAGGTCACCCAGCTGGCTTCAAGCAGAGGAGTGGGGAATCAAACCCGGCTCGCCAGATTAGAGTCCCGCGCTCGTAACCACTACACCAAACTGGCTCTCAATGAAACTTCTCTGCTTTTAGTTCCTCTTTCTAGTTGTTCTCCCAGTTTACTCTTGTTTCTTTCCACTTTTAAAAGTACAGGAATCTTGGAATGCTGCATCATTACAAACAGTAATGTTTAAAAATGCTTTATCAGTGCAATCCTAAAAAGTTTAAGCCCATTGGAATAATTTTGTTTGCTTGTCTATTAGGCTATGAAACAGAAGATAAAAATTGGAAAATGAAAACCCATTTAACAAAGTAACCCAAACAATTAATAGCCTAGTGTAACAGCAGATTTGTGGCTCTACCAGTAGAGTGTGTTGTTAGTGATATGCTTATATGTTCCTACCTGGGATAATCTGAGAAGTTGCTATACATGTTGGTGGCCATAAACCATTTCACTAAAAATCATGAGACTTTATAAAACTAGCACAATGTGACAGTTTTTATTATGAGATTTGGGAGGGAACAGGAAAATTGCATTCAGAGTAGTAGTTTTGGAAAGTCATAAAGATTCATAAAAATAAGTTATATTTTCATATAGAGTCTAATGACTTAGGAGGTGCCATTTAATTTTGAGGGTAGCATTTGTGCAGCAGCATCAACGAAACTGATGAGCCTACCTGCCTTCTCATGATGGCATACAGCAGTGGTCTTCAATCTTTCCAGGTCTGGGATCTACTCTGGGACAGTAAGATGAGGAACTAGAATTATGACAAGAAGATGGACCTTCTTGTGCACAGTAAGGTCCCAAACTCCAGGTGATGAAATTCCTGGAGATTTAGGGAGCCTGGAGAGGGCAGAGTTTGGGGAGGAGAGGGACCTCATCAGGGTATAATGCCATAGAGTTCACCCTCCAAAGTAGCCATTTTCTTCAGAAGAATTGATAATTGTGGCCTGGAGATCAGGTGTCATTCTGAGAGATCCCCAGCCACTAGCTAGAGGTTGGCAACTCTACTAGGCTTGCCAGTCCCCCCCCCCCCCCGCACTGGGGATGGGGGATCCCCTGCTCTCACCCTCCACCCCTGCTTACCTGGCCAGTGGAGGAAAAGACTGGGGAATGCAACTCCAGGGATGCGGTCCCATGTGCTGCAGTAAACAGATTTGGGCCTCAAACAGATCAAATTGGATCCGTTTGGGGCATAAATTGGCTCACTGTGAAGTGCATGAGCTCACCAAGACCCTCCTGGCAGCACTCCTGCACATCACAATGGGCCAAATTGGGTTCATTTGGGGCCAAAATTGGCCCACTTGAAGTGCAGGAGCACTCCAGGGCCCATCATGCTGCCCCGGCAGCACTCCTGTGTCCACTGCAGGCCAATTTTGGCCCCAAGTGGGCCCATTTTGGCCCCAAACAGGCTGAAATTGGACTGCTGCGGAGCACAGGACCACTCCCAGGGGTGGCACGAGGACTACACAATGGCATCACTTTCCAGAAGTGATGTCATCAAGCAGCCCAGGAGTGCACGTGCAGAGACATCAAAAAAAGTGAGCACCAGGTCTCCTGTCTCC
The DNA here is from genome assembly GCF_028583425.1 of Eublepharis macularius. Classification (NCBI taxonomy): domain Eukaryota; kingdom Metazoa; phylum Chordata; class Lepidosauria; order Squamata; family Eublepharidae; genus Eublepharis; species Eublepharis macularius. Next base: position 76,272,144 of record NC_072797.1, read on the forward strand.
AACCCGGAGAGTAAAGGGACTTGGCAACCCTTGTTCACACAGCATCAAAAGACGTTTTGACTGATCTTTCAAAAAAGATCATTTCAGTTCGAATGTGGGGAAGATCGCAGAAAACAGGGACGAAACACACAATTAGAATTAATAGAAGACATCTCTAAAACAACATCACAGGAAGGAAACCAAACATCCATGTAGAAACAGCTAGAGTCTAAGGTAATGAAGCAGGTTTGTAGTGTAAAATTATTAGGGGGTTTATCATGCAATCCTACGCAGAATTACTCCAGCACATTGCAATTATTGGGCTTTAACTAAAATAACTCTAATATTTGAAAGTTATCTGACATGGTTTTATCTAGGAGAATGAAGGGATTAGTCCTTAGCATGGACAAACTTTGAGAGAAATCCAGATGACAACTTCAGCAAAAATTTGGTTAGATTGTATTTGAAAGCACACAGCAAAATAAACTGAGAAATCAATCCAGTTATTTAAATATGTAGGCCTTTTCTTTTGACATACAAAAGAAAAAGAACAGCTCATTTATTGCCTGCCATTGTAATGTAAGTAGTACTTGGTATTTTTTGACTGCACTCTCCATTCATGTGTCCTGTGATCCTTGCCTGAGATCCTTGCTGAGCTTTGGCTGAGAGGGAAAGTAATTTGAAACCAGTACAGCGAATGCCAGAACTCCTAGTTCATTCTTTGGCTAAAGTGCAAAGACACTCAGCACCTTGTCTCTTTTAAAGTCAGGTCTAGCTTTGAACTGAGATGCGCACAGATCTTGTGACTTGTACTGTCTGGGTTCTTTGGCTTTTGAACCTTACTGTTTATATTGGCAGCAATGCACTAACAAGGTCTGTTAAGTAAATCTCAGCTGTATTAGCAGCCAGTCTTTTGTAAGTGCAGTTTAGTGTGAACCTGAAGTTCAGACTCTAAGGATAAAAACTTATGTATGACATTTATTAATGGATTGCCCATTCTGTGCAATGAGACTTCCTTTACAAATCTACTTTCCAGGCAACTGGACCTATCAGCTGTTGTTCATAGAACAAAAGAATAGTGTGTGTGTGTCTTTGTGTGTATAATATTCAGATTACTTTTAAACTGCTTTAATGTTCTGCTTATGCTAGTCGCAGACTGTAACAATAAACTTGTGTGTGTAATATTCAGATTCATCTTGATGGAAATAACCAAACATGATCCATTACAGTACAGCATGTATCAGCTATGCCTTGTGCAGAATAATAAGAAATGTGTGCCATGTTAAAACAGAAACAGTTTGATACTGTGTGTGTGTAAAGTGCTATCAAGTTGCAGCCAACTTATGGTAACTAGGGCTGTGCACCCCCCTCCTCCCAAATTGGCTTGATACAGATCCAGGTTTTAGGGATAACATAAACACTCGCTATCTCATAAATCAAGGTCAGATTCTCTAAGGTAAGAGAATTACAAATTTATCTGACTGTTAGTCCTTAATGGGAAAACTATGGGGGGCATTTTTGAAGCAAACTCCACCAAATTTGCATGAAACCTACTCCTTCCTGTGCAATAAAGATGCCTCAAGTTTCAAGAAGATTGGACCCAGGAGTCCAGTTCTGTGGTCCCCTGAACAAGTTGCCCTCAACCACTCTCAGTTGTTTCCTATGGAGGAAGCATTTCTAAGGTTATCCAGGCAGAGAGAACCTTAAGCAAATGCAACGGCAGTCCCAATGCAGTCCCCACTCCCAGTGCAAGCTGAATCAACAAAGCCCAACAGACCAAATATGGAAAAGGAACCACTGCCAAACCACAGAATCCCAAACTGAAGCAACAAGAGTCTCGCCATAAAGCCATGGAATTTAAATGGTGACCAACAGCAGCTGGAAGGGCTCTTTTGGAGTTTAGAGGTGGTGGTGGGATGAGAATCCATGGCCCTTGTGGAGAAATGCAGGAAGCAAAGGTGGAACAGCTGCAACAGAAGAAGTAGAATGGTGCAAAGTGGCTCAAAGCCCAAGGCTAGCTCCACAACAGAAGAGCGGTGCGAGGCTGATGGGGGATAGGTGGCAGCAGGCAGAGAGGCTGAGAGGAGCCAGCCAGAAGCATGGGAAACTGTGAGCCAAGGGAGACAATCTTGCTCCCCCTGCCACCTTAAAAAAAAGCTTGGAGAAGCCAGCCTGCAGCTCAGTTTAATCCGGTCCATCTGTATTCGGCTTCCCAGATCTGATCCAAAAACCTCTTCTTTGAACCATCCTAACAGGATTGTGCTAGATGACATAAATCTGGCTATATAACTAGTATATGAATGCTGGATTGCACACCCCTATAGGTGACCCCATAGGGTCTTTAAGACAAGAGACAAACAGACGTGGTTTGCTATTGCCTGTCTCTGCATAGCAACCCTGAACTTCCTTGGTGCTCCCCATTAAAGTACTAACCAGAGTTGATCCTGCTAAGCTGTTGACATCTGATGAGATTGGGCTAGCCTGGTCCATCCAGGGCAGGGCAAGGATGTGCACATTTTTGTTGTGGTATTTTTCATTTAAACAGCATTGTTTGTTTTTTATATATTCATATTTATTCATGTGTTTTTGTTTCCATTGGTTTCTCTAATGGAAAATGTTGCTATAATTTCTTTAATTTTTAAAATAAAATTGATAAAATTTTATCAATTGTATCTCTACCCAAGGGGTTGTCCCTGTCAAATTTCAGAGAGATGGGAGAAAAGATCAGTTTCATTCTCAATTAAAATCTCACGATTTTAATTTTAAAAGTATGATACAATATTTATTTCATTATAGTTAGTTCCATTTTTCATCCAAAATTGACTTCCATGGTGGCTTACAAGACACAATTCAGCACAAAATATTGCTTGGGGAGGGGATTCTCACTCAAGCTTGATTCAACCATAATGGAGTTTCTTCTGATGGTTCATTAATCAGAAAGTGAAGGAAGACTGGTTCCTAATTGGAATCAGATCCAGACATGATGGAAGGGCTTCTTCCTTTCCTCCTTTTGTTGCCCCCCAATGGCACTTGGATGCTAGAGGAAAGAGAGGTTCTAACTGAAGCTTACGTCAGTCATAATGGAGGGCTGCCTGGTTGCTCCCTGCCTTCTTTCTTGATAGAAAAAGGCTGTAACATCTAGAAACTTTACTATTTATCCAGTTACCATGATACATATGGAAACATCTGGAGCTCCTCCCTCCAAGGATTCTCATGTGCAGAATGGGCAGAGGCAAACATTTGTCACTCCCAGAATCCAAGCAGAATTACAGAACAGGCAGAGAGAAATGTGTTTGGCACCCCAAGGAGGCAAAGCAGCATTACATAGTGGACAGTGGCTTGTATTTGACATCTTAAGGTAGGCAAGCAGTGTTATTGATAGGCAGAAGACGGCATTTTGCCAACACAAAAAGATAGGCAGAATTACAGAGGGAGTGGACTTGTATTTGGTACCTCCAGGCAGAGGAGACACAGAGTATGGTTTGTATCCCCAGGATGCATGGCAGAGGTAGAGAGGGGGAACAGAGGTGGTTATTACAGTTGAATCTAGGAAGACAGACATTATGGCAAAGAGGATATGTGCTATCCAATCACTATTAATAAGAACCACAGATTTATTGTTTGTATATTCTGTAGTCCATACATGCACGTGTAGAAAAATGCAGGATGATTCCGCACATCCTGGCATAGCGCAATACCCGCACAACAAGGGTATCTTCCTGGCGTGATTTCGACATCATCGCACCTTGAGAGTGGCATCGAGGCGCAATGACGTCAGAAATCGTGCCAGGAAGATGCCCTCATTGCGCGAGTATAGCACTATGCCGGGGTGTGTGGAATCATCCACAGACAGGCATAAGGTAATTGACCATTGAGGGAAAACAAATGAAAGGAAAACATAAATAGTAGCAAAATAGCAAAATGCTAGAAATAATCTGTAAAAGTTCATCTTCAAAGAGGAGGAAATTGCTCTGTCAGAGAGAACAACTGCTGGTTATGTAGAAAGAGCTCTTCAAGCCTCTGTGGAAAGAAATACCAATCAGGACAATTCTGCCACAAGATCTGTTTGACTTCAGTGATTGGAAAGCTTATTTCAGTACACTGGAAACTTGTATTTGGTTTATTTACAGTTATACAGACTCAACATAAATGGGGCAAACTGACAGTTATGCAGGGCAGCAGACTGCTGACTACTGCATCAGATCCCAGAGAAAAATTTGTGCATTCCCTCAAGGTTACTACCCAGATTCCAGCTAATGCCAGCCAACCAGTCTCAGATGATCTTTCTCTGACCATTCAAAACTGCAACTCCTGTTTCTCACACTCTTATCTGGAGACCACTAGCTCTTTTTCCATTAAGGAAACACCTGCAGCCCAATAAAGGTACATTAATGTTCTTAGGTCAAATCCTTGAATCCTGTCAAGTGACACTTGACCCATTCTCAGTAATCATATGGCCAAACTCTCTATGTCCCTTTTATAAGTGATCAGAATTGCATGCGTTTACACACTAGTGTCTGCTGCTGCAAATTACTGTGCAGGTAATATACATATGAAAACACACAATCATCACAGATGATTTATACAGCACTTAGATATGATTTGTGACTTTTTTTACTTGCCACACTTCCTTTTCTTGAACACTAATCAGCATCAATTAAACAGGTAAAGCTTTCTCCTAGCACAACCATGCCAAAAAAGCTTTATCTGCTACCCTCTATGTGGTACTTTTAAATAATAATAAAGATTCGTAACTATTATTTGAAACATTCTAAAATTTGTATAAAAACACTACAATCTTAACCAGGCATTTACATGCAGAAAGGGGAATAATAAATTATTAGAAGGGGAAAGGAAACCTGTGTTGTTTTATATTATGCTTCATTAGGTCATTGCTAATGTGAATGAATTCTACTTTCCAAGTTGAAACCAAGTCAACAATATAACTATTGTAAGTAAGCAACCTTCTTTCCACTGCCTTGCACTCCAGGTCTACAGAGCTTTTGGTTTTAGTTTTACACCTGACTGTGTCATCACTCACACATCAATAGTAAAGGTCTTTGTGAAAGTTTGAGAAAAATACTGAGACTGAGGGTAATTTATACTTATTCCTAGAGTTGCCAGCTCCAGGTTGGAAAATTCCTGGAGAGGGGTGGAGCCTGGAGAGGGTGGGATTTAGTGTGGGGAGGGATGTTAGCAGGGTATAGCATCATAGAGTCCACACTCGCAAGCAGCCATTTTCTCTAAGGGAACTGATCTCTGTGGCCTAGAGATCAGATGTAATTCCAGGCGATCTCCAATCACCACCTGGAAGCTGGCAATCCTAGGCTGGAGAATTAGCAAATTTCAACTAGCTGAAGTAATTTCAAGCATTCAATGTCAATATGAAATATTATATACCTACTAAAGAGTCAGTTACTTCAGGCACCAAAGTGCTGCACAAGTTATACCAATTGAGAGGAGGCTAAAGAACAGAAAGAAGCCAGGGTCTAAGCCAGGGCAGCAAACAGGGTCATCAAGAGGGATGGACAGCCGGGACAAAATTCCAGAGGTCCATATGTATCAGATTCTCTGAATTTACAGCTTTCATTTTAAAAAACTATGTCCTTAGCCCTTTCCATTGTGGAGATATGCCTTTCCCCTTATATTTCTACAATGGAAGGGGCTAGATACTTCCTGATTTTAAAATGAAAGGTGGGAATTCAGAGAACCTGGTACATATTTGTTATATCATACATTGATCTTCTAGTGCAAATTAAAAACACTCTAGGCTCCTGTAGCTCGGGGAGGAAATGTCTGCTGCAGGGACAATCTCAAGGATAATCTGTGGGACTCTGCTAACATGCCTCCTCCCTGTGAAGGATATGACTGACTTTTCATATCCCTCTGATTTTCCTTCCCCATTAAGCATCTTTCCATTGTTGTAAGCTTGCTTTTTTTTGTTTTGATTAGATAGCAATATTTTCAGTTGAATACTTTTTGAGAGAGAGTAATGTCTCACTTCATTCAATGTGATTTATTCCCAGATAATTTTTTTATCTAAACTGTATTTAATTTATTTATTTTTTTTTGAAAAATTTTTATTGGGTTAGAATCCATTATTTCCACATTTACATTCAATTTTCCCCAATTTTTTCATCTCTAACCCCCTCCCTTCCCCCCCCCTTTTTGTTGACTTCCAACAGCTTTCCAACCCTTTGTCCCCTTTCCCTTACTTTTATTAGCTTCCTCTATCTAAAACAAATATATATTCTCCATTATTCTAAGCAGTACATCCTTAACTATTTTTAACATTATATGCCCAAACTGTAAGCCTTTGTTTCCATCTTAGATAAACAATTTATCCCAATTTTTCAATTTCAGGTATTTCTATATATCATAAACCATATAGATCATACATTCGTTTATATCAAACAATTTGACTTATTCTCTATATATATTACTCATTCTATCTTTTTATAATAGTTCTATATATCTATCCTCACGTAGTCAATCAATTTGACCCATCTATATCTTCAGACATTCAGTTTGGTACAAAACTTATCAGAAAAAAAAGAAAATATTGTTAGTTAATCGCTCCTTATATTTAGTCCTTATAATTAATTATTTTCTCTATGTTCTGTTTGTTAACCTATATATATCTATATATATGTCAATCTATTAATCTGACTGCTTATTAATTCACATTTATCTCTTCTCCCCCCGGTAAAGTCTCCCCCCTCTACTTCAATACTTCAGTAGTTCTCAAACTGCCACAGTTTTCCTCCCACCTCCCATTTCTTCTCCAGGTATTGTTTCAGCTTCTCCCAGTCTGTGTTGAACTGCCCTGAGTCCAGATCTCTCAATTTTCTTGTCATCTTGTCCATTTCAGCCATATACAGCAATTTGTAAGTCCAATCTTCAATAGTTGGCACTTCTTGTACTTTCCATTTTTGCGCATACAAAAGTCTAGCTGCTGCTGTCATATAAAATATCAACGTCCTGTGTTGGGCTGGAATTCCCTCCATTCCCAAGTTCAGTAGCAGGAGTTCTGGGTTCTTATTAATTTGAAATTGTAAAATTTCACTCATTTCTCTTATTATTTCCCCCCAGTACTGCCTGGCTACCTCACACGACCACCACATATGATAGAGGGAGCCCTCATGCTTCTTACATTTCCAGCATTTATTAGAAGTATTCAAATTCCCTAGCGCAATCTTCTTTGGTGTCATGTACCAACGATAGATCATTTTATAAATGTTCTCTTTGATATTAATACATGTCGTTGTCTTCATTGTAGTTTTCCACAAGTATTCCCATGCCTCCATTGTTATTTCTTTATTAAAGTTTATAGCCCATTTCACCATTTGTGTTTTAACTATCTCATCCTCGGTATACCACTTCAACAGTACTTGGTATACCTTGGATATTCTTTTCTTATCTTCTTTAAGAAGGGTCTGCTCTAGTTCCGAATTCTCTATTCGTATACCTCCCTTTACAGAGTCCGAATTATATAAGTCTCTGATCTGTCTATACTGGAACCAATCGTAGTTAGGTGATAGTTCCTCTTGTGTCTTTATTCTAAGTTTGGATGCTTCAGTTTTAGTTATTTCTTTATACGTTAAACATTGTTGTTCATTATCAACAGCTCTCGGGTCTATCACCTCATATGGAACCACCCACAAAGGGGTTCCTTCTTGTAGATAAATTCTGTACTTCTTCCAGATTATGTATAGACTTCTCCGAACAAAGTGATGCAGGAACATCGAGTTGACCTTTACTTTGTCATGCCATAAATATGCGTGCCATCCAAATATTTTTTTATATCCCTCTAGGGCTAATAGTTTCTTGTTCTTTAATGTCATCCATTCTTTCAACCAAACTAGGCAGATTGCATCATGATAAAGTCTCAGATTGGGCAGTTGCATTCCGCCTCTTTCCTTTGCATCTTGTAAAACTTTCACTTTCACTCGAGGCTTCTTGCCTGCCCAAACAAAATCTGATATTTTCCTCTGCCATTTTTCAAATTGTTTGGAGTCTCTGATGATTGGTATTGTCTGTAGCAAAAACATTACTCTTGGTAACACATTCATCTTAACTGCTGCAATCCTGCCCAACCATGACAAATTCAATCTATTCCATTTAATCAAGTCTCTCTCTATCTGAGTCCATAGTTTTTCATAATTGTTTTTGAATAGATCTATGTTCTTTGCAGTTAATTCGACTCCCAAATATTTCACTTTACTTGTTACTTCACAATCCGTTGTTTCCATTAACAATTGTTGTTTCTGCTTAGTCATATTTTTGCATAATATCTTTGACTTCTTTTTGTTAATGAAGAAACCTGCCAAGTCTCCAAACTCCTTGATCTTATCTATCACTCTTGGCATGTTCTCCAATGGGTCCTCTACAATTAACATTATGTCATCCGCAAATGCTCTGACCTTGTATGAATAGTCCTTTATTTTTAATCCACGAATTTCATCATCTTGACGTATTTGTATCATCAGAATCTCCAATACTAAAATGAACAACAATGGAGATAACGGGCAACCTTGTCTTGTTCCTTTACTTATCGTCAATTTCTTGGTCAATTCATCATTCACCACAATTGCTGCAGTCTGGTCTCTATAAATTTCCTTAATTGCTCTGATGAATCTTTCTCCCAATTGTAGCTTTTCCATAGTGGCAAACATAAAGTCCCAGTTTAAATTGTCAAACGCTTTTTCAGCGTCAACAAAGAAGAAACCAACCTCTTTGTCACAACGCTTGTCATAATATTCAATAGCATTGATCACTGTCCTTAAGTTGTCTCTTATTTGTCTGTCTGGCAAAAAGCCTGCTTGTTCCTCCTCTATGACTTCCGAGAGCCACCCCTTCAATCTCTCCGCCAATATCTTCGCAAAAATTTTATAGTCATTGTTGAGTAGCGATATAGGTCTATAATTTTTCACATTAGTCAGGTCTTGGCCCTCTTTTGGGATCAATGATATATTCGCTTCACTCCAAGTTTCTGGAATCCTTTGATCCCTTAAAACCCCATTCATCACCTCTTTTAGGAATGGTGCCAGTTCATTAGCCATTGTCTTATAGAATTTAGCCGTAAGTCCATCTGGCCCTGGCGCCTTTCCTAGATTTGCAGATTGTATTGCCTTACTTATTTCCTCGTCAGTTACTTCACTATTCAACTTATTTCTCCAAGCTTCCGAGATTTCTGGAAGTTTGGTTTTCTCCAAATATGACGCTATTGATTCTTTGTTTACTTCTTTTTTATTATACAGCTTAGCGTAAAATTTATAAAAGGCTCTACTAATGGTAGCCTGCTCCAAATACGTTTTGTTATCTTCGCAAATTTTATTTATTATCTTCTTTTCCCTTTTCTTCTTCAATTGCCATGCCAGGTACTTCCCAGGTTTATTAGCACCCTCAAACGCTTTTTGATTCAGTCTTTTGAGATTCCACTCCAATTCTTTATTGCTCATTGCTGTTAGCTGTTCTTGAAGTATTTTAATTTCCTGGTATACCTTCTTTTTCCCTGGTCTCTTTTTTAGCTGTATTTCTTTGGCTTTTATTTTCTCCTCAATCTCTTGTCTTTTCTCCTCTTTCTTCTTTCTTGCTCTACCATTTAAGTCCATTAGTATGCCCCTTACAACCGCCTTGTAAGCATCCCAAACTTTATTGGTTGGTACTTCTTTATTCACGTTGTATTGTATAAAAAACTTTGTCTCTCTTCTCAGTATTTCCATATTCTCTCTTTCCTGTAACAAGTCCTCATTTATTCTCCATGCTTTCCTTTTTCTCTTTTTTCCAAATTTCCACATAATTGGGTTGTGATCTGAGCCTACCATAGGCATTATTTCTACCTCCTTAGTCCATAATGCTAAGTCTTTTGAGGCCCAGATCATATCAATTCTTGATAATGTAGAATGCCTTGCAGAATAAAAAGTAAACTGTCTGCTTTTAGGATATTCTCTCCTCCATACATCTTCAAGAGTCTCTTGTTGAATCAACTCAAAAAAAAGCTTTGGTAATAGTCCTCTTTTCTTTTGTGCCGTTGTAGTCTTTTTGTCTAGTTCCAAGTCTGTCACTCCATTGAAGTCTCCAGCAAGAATTATCTGGTCGTATGCAAGATCGTCTAAATGCTTCCTTAAATCCTCAAAGAAGCTTTCTTTTGCACCGTTAGGTGCATAAAGTCCGACTACCAACACTCTCTTTAAATTCCAAATACATTCCACTGCTACAAATCTAGCTTCCACATCTCTCATAACAAATTTTGGCTGTAGCTCCTCTTTTATGTACAACACCACTCCTCTTTTTTTCTTGTTGGAGGCCGCTACATATTCTTTGCCCAATTTTCCAGATTTTAAATATTTAACATCCTGCTTTCTGATATGGGTCTCTTGCAAACAAACAATGTCACATTTTTGTTTTAGTAGCCAGTGAAAAGTATTTTTCCTCTTATTCGGTGAGTTTAGTCCATTTACATTCCAAGATAATACTTTACACTCCATACTCATGATCTTGTTGGTAAGTCTTTTTCATTGTCCTTAATAAATCGCTCCATCTCTCGCTCAGATCTGATGCGTTTTTTGGCCCCTCCAAACTCAAAGGACACTCCTTCCGGTAACTCCCATCTGTACCTGATTTTCATGTCCTTCAAAATCTGAATTAGCACTTTATATTTTTTCCGGTCCAGTAACACTGATCTGGGCAGTTCCTTCATTATAATAATCGTCTTGCCATCAATCTCCAATGGATCTTGAAACTGTTTTGTCACAATCCTCTCTTTCATATTTCGTGTTGTAAACTGCACAATCACATCTCTTGGTAGTTTCCTCTGGGTTGCTATTCTCGAATTCACACGGTATGCCACATCTAGGATAGCCACAACTTCCTCCTCCTCCTTCCCCAGGTACTCAGCCAACACCTCAGTCATCTGTTCTTGCGCTGACTTTCCTTCCACTTCTGGCAAGCCACGAAAACGTAGCTGCTTCTCCATATGTTTAGTTTCTGCAACTGACATTCTCCCCTTCACCAATCTCATCTCTGTTTGTTGCGTGTCTGCTAAATTCTCCATCGCGTCTTCTACTGTTTTAACTCTCTGCTGCGTTCCTTGTAATTCACTTCGTATTGTTTCCATACCTTTTTTCACTTCTGACAGCTCCGATTTTACTGTCTGTGTAACCTCTTTAACCTCTTTTATCACCTCCAATTTCGTGTCCTTAAGTTCTTTAATCATATCTAAAAGTTTTTTGTCCAGGTTTTTATCCAGGTTTTCTATTGCCGATTGCCACTCTTTTTTTGACATCGTGGGGCTTGCTTTAGCTCGCTCCCACGAATCCGCTCTCTTCCTTAACTCCGTGGCGTAAAATTTAACGTTTTTCTATTTTAAATGTCCCGGTCTTCTTATAGAAATTAAATTTTAAAGAGTCCAAAATGTCGGGCGTCTTTTCTCTATGGTTTCTCTATGATTTTGTAATCCAAGATGGCCTACTTCCTCTTCCGCTGAAGCCGCGACCCTTCCCCTTTCAAAAATGGCGATTCCCTACTTCCTGCCCTCCAGCAAGGGCCGCTTCTCTCCAGCCACTCTATTGTTATTACGCACTTCCTGTCTCCCGTCTTCCCACAGCAGATCTCGCGATGGTGTCTTTTTCTCACAGCTCCAAAGCCACAGGTATTCAAAACAATAGTCCCATTTCTTTAATAACTTCTTTAAACTTAGTCTCTTTTTAAATTCGATTCCTGCCGAGTCTTCCCCTCCTTTTCACTAGTCTGTTGCAGTTTAAAAATCTACTTTTTTTCCTCTCTGTTTTTATCAATCTGTCCCGTCTCAGAAGATAATGATCTTTACCTTCTCTTCACTTTTCTCGGGTTATAATCGCTGTTTCGATTTTAAGTTCTCCTCTCAGCTTCTTCCCCCAATCGATGCTTGGGTATGTAGGTCTTAAGCCAGCCGAATTGGCCCCAAAACTGCCGCAGAGATTATAGCTGACCCGTCGCAAGGTGGGACCTCAAGGATCGGGGGGAGACTCGTTGTGTAGAGCCCCCCCTCGTCCGAGATCTAGCTCACCCTAGGGTCTTGAGCGTTCTTTGCCTCCTCCCCGCCTGAGAGCAGTCGGCCGCGGGCTATTTTCACCCCGCCGGCCGGTTAAAACGGCAGTCCGGTCAGCTCCGCAAGTGGAGCTGCGTTAGACCTCCATGGATCCCAAACAGGAAGTCAACTGTATTTAATTTATAATACACTTCAGTGTTCTATCTAAGTACTCAGACTGGAAAGGTTTTTTTTAATTCTGTTTGCTTTTTTTTCTTTGCGCCATATCCTATTGCAATCTGCATACAGGTCAAATCCACATTACTCATTCTAAGTCGCATGTTCCCCGCATTCCCCACGCAATCCCGAGTGCCGGTCACATTACCTCATTAAACAGACGCATTTCATTCGCATTTCTCCCGCATATGTGGTCACAGGTTTTCAACGGGAGTTTCACGGTGGCCGTGAATGGGCCAATGCGCAATTTACGTGGTTTTTTTAAAAACCACCCCCCTTCCTGTCTCTCTGGCCGTTCTGAGAGTTCGTATTGGCTAATTCAACTTGCAAGTGCTCCGTAGTCTGCAAAAGACTGTTTTTGACTTCATAGCATTGGATTTATTGATTATGCTGTTTCTGAATCAAATCTAGTAGTTTGAAAAATCATTTTGGGGTGAATCCATCCTCAGAACGGACTCGCGAAACTTCCTTTTTAACGGTTTTTAATTTTTTTATTTTATATTACTGTAATATTTAAATTACGAAATATCGAAATAATGACACTCCCAGGAAGTGAAACTTGAGTAAAATTCAGGCACTGAACTGTCCTGCATAGGAAATACCCATGAAAGCTTCCCACATGCTTCCAAATGTCCAAAAAAGAAACGGGAGAGAGCCATCAGTGCTGTCAGTGGGGGAAAGAGAGGCATCATTATCTTCAATGATGTTTCTTTATAAGGCAAGATCGAAATAACAGAAAAGTGCGCTAAAAAAAATAAAAAAAATGGGTGGGGAAAAAAGGTCCCGCCCAAAAAAGCAGTTTTCGAGCGGCCGTGTGACCGGAGGGACGCGCGAGAAAGACGGATTGGAAGCAGGAATGTGAACGAAGAGGAAAAAATCGCAGATTGGAGGCAAACGGAAGATATCCGATAAACTTGCGGGTAATGGGTGAATGTGGATTCGACCACAGTCTAAATTATAACGGAATAAAATCTAGATTTAAATAATCCTGTCTTTTTCCTTTACTGTTCCTTACCTAATGAACAATTATTATTCTCTTTCTAGTATCAGAAAGCCAGTTGATTTGTTATGATATTTGTTTTGAATCAGGGTCCTGGAGCAGAGTGGGGGGTGGGTGGGGCAGATGGAATCTTTGTTGATGGCCTTGGGTGGCTCTCAGCAGCTCCAGCAGAAAATAATCTGCAGGACCATGACTCAAGATAGTCCAAACAGGAAGTGGGGAGGGGCAAATTCAGGGAAAGGCTTCAACCGATTATCAAAGTGTAACTTTTATGGGAATTCAAATGGTACCGATTGATACTACTGGATAAATACTCCAAGATGGGAAATGCCTTAGTGGTTTATCTGAATAATGCCATGAACCTTGCATTTTTTTGTAATGGGGATGCAAATAGCAAAAGTTCTACCAGTGGCTAAAGATACACTAATTAATAGATTAGTTTAATTAATGAATTCAAGGCGCTGGATGAGGTGACTCCCTGGTATTCCTTTTCTGCTCCATTGACTCCAGTTAGTATGGCTGAATTAGATGAAGGCCTGCTTCATCTGCTCTCTGCTCTTCCTTTCTGTGATGGCCAGAGGACAATTGACTTGTCAGAAGGTTGGTCTATGCACTAAGGGGGTTGGGGGGGGAACATGAGCAAAATAAAGGCAGCTTTACAACAATCTCATTTATAGAAAGCAGGCATAATCAACGTCAAGTCCCATTAAAATAATGGAACTTAAAGGCATTTAAGTTGAAGGAGATAATACCTCAAGGGTTTTAATATGATCTTCCTATAATATCTCAGTCCACAATTGTGGCTTGATTACCTAGCCTTCTGAATGCTTTTTAAAACATGGAAATGTATAAAAATTAAGAACTTCGTAAAACATAAAATGACAGGCCATATTGTGATGGATGGCTCTCAAATCCCTTATTTGCTTTCCTGCTGTGTGCTTATGGGGTGAGGAATGCTGTGTCCTTAGCTGCCATCTACATGTGTACACATGAAGCTGCTGTATACTGAGTCAGACCCTGGATCCATCAAGGTCAGTATTGTCTACTCAGCCTGGCAGCAGGTCTCTAGAGTCTCTGGTGAAGGTCTTCCACATTAACCTATGACCTGATCCTTTAAACTAGAGATGCCGGGAGTTGAACCTGGGACTTTCTGCATTCCAAGCAGATTCTCTGCAGCAGAGCCAGTGCTTTACTTACACTAACAGCCTATTCGAATTAATTTGAAAGGCTCTGAAAACAAAATTGCTTTTCTTGTATTGCCCCAATACAGGGATTTGATACATTTGCATTCAGAATGTTATGCATAGATCTGTATCTAAAAAAAGATATTATAGTACTGGAAAAGATACAGAAAAAGGGCAAGCCAAATGATCATACAGGCTGGAGCATCTTTTGCATTGTACGGTTTACATCCTGACATCTTCCTTTGCTACACCCCTCCTGTCTAATCAAGCTGCATGATGTCCTCCCTTCTAACACCCCATCCACCTTTTGGCTAGGATATAAAGGCTCAGAAATTTCCGTTCCTCCTTGTGTCTGAAGAAGGGAGCTTTGACTCTTGAAAACGTATACCCTGAAAATCTTGTTGCTCTCTAAGGTGCCACTGAACTCAAAACCTGGTAGTCTACCACAGACCAACACATTTACCCATCTAAAACTTTCCAATGAGGAAAGACTGAGTTTTAGTGTTGTTTTTAATTTTGAGAAAAGTAATAAAAGGGGGTGGGACATGACAGAGGTTTATAAAATTATGCATGAGATATAGAAAGAGGATTGAAAGAAATTTTTTCCCACTCTCATAATTACAGACATTACAGACATCCAGTAAAGTTGATGGGCAGTAACTTCAGGACAAACAAGAGGAACTACTTGTTTACTCAAAAATTAATTATAGGGTGTAATGATATCTGTTAGTTAATTGGCTTTGAAAGGGAGTTAGGTAAATTCGTGGTGGATAGCTCTATCAATGGCTGTTGTGTTATCATTCTTACTCTCAGGAGATATTAGATCAGGTTTTTTGGGGCCAAGTTCTTCGCATAAAGTAGATTTCAGGGAGAAAGTCTATTTTGTACAGCAGTCATAAACAGACTTCTTTTGGGGAAGAACACCAGGGCTTTTTTTCTGGGAAAAGAGGTGGTGGAACTCAGTGGTAGAACTCAAGACCGCACAATGATGTCACTTTGGGTCAGCTGGAACAAGGGGGGAGTTTTTTAAAGTTTAAATTGCACTCGGCGGCGCAGAGGGCAATCTTAACTTCCCTCTGTCTGGAGATCAGGGGGCAGGGCCACCAGTCATGTGACCATTTTTAAGAGGTTCTGGAACTCCGTTCCACCGTGTTCCCACTGAAAAAAAGCCCTGAAGAAGACAATAGCTACTGAAGAGCCATAGAGTTGTGCTATGTTTGCCTTCCTCCCTGAGGATGAGAATGAATGAATTTGTCACAAGTGCAAGCTGATGGTGTTACTAGAAGAAAAAGTGAAGAGCCTGGAAGAATGGATTCAAGAGATCAACAGAGGAAAGGATTTCATCAACAAAGGTCTTCAGGCCCTACAAAAGGGATGAGGAGAGTGGTGGAAGGGACAATAAAACAATATTTTCCTAATGAACTTCCTTAGAGATTGACAGCAAAAGCTAGAGAGCAAGATGTCACTAAATGCCACTGGAACTGAGAAATCAATTCCAGGCCCTTGGTAATGTGATAGAACCACTGGCAGATGTACAATAACAAGTACTGGAAAGAACAAGTATGGGCACCATGGCTCTACAAGTAAATAACATTAGGGGAAAAAAGGAAAGTCTTGGCAATTGGTCACTCTCTGCTGAGAGGTATGGAATATCATGTGTCCGGGCCTGACCCCATGGCCCGAGAGGTGTGTTGCTTGCCAGGGGCTAAGATCAAGGATATCACAGCCTGGATGACCAAGCTAGTCAAACCAACCGACCATTACCCATTTGTGATAGTCCGCATGGGAACAAATGACGTGTCTGTTATCACCACTGAGCACATAAGGGTGACTATGAAGTCCTCAGGAGGCAACTGAAGGGAACAGATGGTATTCTCTTCAGTCTTGCTGGTCAGGGGAAGAGGAATGCAATAGGAACAGAAGATTATGGAGGTGAACCACTGGTTGCATTCATGGTGCCAGCAAGAGCAATTTGGATTTTGGGAACATGGACTACATTTTCTTGAAGATGGCCTACTTGCATGCAGGGAAGAATGTGTTTGGAAGGGACCTGGGGAGATTCCTTGGGAGGGCTTTAAACTGACATCACATGAGAATGGAGAAACGCGGCATATGAATTTCACAGAGGAAGGAGAGCAAATATCAGAGGCCTACCGGGGAAGGCCAGGTCAAGGAGAGGGGATGCTACAAGGCTTCCAGTGCCTATATACCAGTGTCCAAAAACATTGACACCCTCCATTGTGGAGGGTGTGGGCTTCCGGTGGGTGCTGCATCATGTAGCTGGTGAACCTTGCCATCTGTTTACTACTCTGTGGTAGAGCTGGTCCGTAATGAGCTGTCCAGAGCACAAGGGTGAACTGTGCACTTCATGGTGGACCTGTGGAGCTTCCATCAGCATGGCTACCTCACCCTCACTGCCCACTGGTGGCAACTGGAGGACCTCCAGACCACCAAGGTAAAATCAGGGCCCCTGATGGAGGGGACAGCCCTGCCACCAGGCTACAGAGTGGTTCTGCTCCAGGCCTGGGGATAGATGAGGACCGCACAGGGAGGAAGATTGCCGACATGATCAAGGCTGGACTGAGGGAGTGGGTGCCCACAGATGATGATGTCTGTGGCTACATGGTCACGTACGCCGGTAGAAACATGGTGGCAGCCCTGAATGACATGTTCCTTGAGGGCATGTCTCTGCAGAGAGGTGTGCAGGTTCCAGGCAAAATGATCTGGCCAGAGGGAAAAGGGCATGGAAGAGGGATCGTTGATGGCAGCAGAGGAGGACAAGGCAGATCAACCCAGTGACCCAGGCCATGTGAGCCCACTCAACATGGCGTGCCCCCCCCCCCACTGACAGATCCTACCATTCCAACGAGGTGTCCACTCCCCAGGCACAAGAGGGGTACTGTGAGCCCCTCCAACCCAGGAGCCCATGGTCCTTGGAGGAAGCAAGGGAAGGAGGAAGGGAGGGACCGCCTCCCGGGCCTGGGAGGAGGGGGCAGCCATCATCATACCCCACATCTGGAGGCCACCATTCCGTTCTCAGGAAGATTCTCGAACTCCATCCTATAACTTTTTGGTACTGCCTGCAATGTATTCTAATGGAGCCAATGTAAGTCAATTGGCATTCATGGTTCCCATTATATCTAATGGGACTTTCCCGGGGGCACCCGATGTGGGGGTCTATAACTCAGAGATCCAAAATGCAATCTCTGCCAAACTTGGAGGGTGGCTGGAGGAGAGCCTGCTGAAGCATCCCTGTGGGTTTGGCATCTCTGAGTATGAAGTGCCTGGGGAATTGATGAACCACAAACCAAACAAACCATTTCGCAAACCGGGGCATATTTGTTAAAGTTCAGGGTTCATGAAATGCGACAAACTATGAACCACACGGTTTGGAATTTTCTCAGTTTGTGCCCATCTCTAGGGATTACTTTTTATATTTGCATATGATATCAAACTAGTAAGAGTAGCAAACACCCTTGAAGACAGGGATGAGATCTGAACACACTGGAACAGTGGGCAGATTTGAATAAGATGCAATTTAACATGGATAAGTGCCAGGTTCTCTACGTGGGCAACAAAAATGCAAAGCATGCATATTGGATGAGGGATACACTTTGAGTAGCAGTGTGTGAACATGATCTTGGGATACAGGTGGATAGGAAACTAAATATGAGCACTCAACGTGATGCAACAGCAAAAAAGGTGAATACAGTCTTGCGGTGTATTAAGAAAGGCATAACATGGAAATCACAGGACATCGTTATCCATCTATAAACTACATTAGTCAGGCCCCACCTGGAGTACTGTGCGCAGTTCTTGAGGCCTCATTTCAAAAAGGATGTAGACAAACTGGAATGGGTTCAGAGGAAAGCAACCAGGATGATCAGGGGCTTGGACTACAAAGGCTGTCATTTAGAGAACAGAAGGAAGCTGTTCCTGTTGGCAACAGAAGATAGAACTCGGAACAATGGGTTTAAGTTATAGGAGGAAAGGTATTGGCTGAAAGTTAGGCAAAACCACTTTAAGAGTAATTCAGCAATGGAATTGACTGACTAGGGATGTGGTGGGTTCCCTCTCATTGGCAGGCTTCAGTGAATGTCTGGACAAATACTTATTGGGGATGCTTTAGGCTTTTCCTGTATTAGGCAGGGGGTTGGACTAGATAGTCTGTATGAATCTGCGACTGAAAGGAACCTCAGTGTTTGTAGACCTTCCGATGGTATTTGGTTGTCCACTGTATGAAACAGGATGCTGAATTAGATGAATCATTAGTCTGATCCATCCTCGGTACTCTCATGTTCTTAGTATACAGCCTTGGAAGCAGGAGTTCAAGGCCTCGTCACACCGCCTTTATAAACCATTTTGGCTGCTGGTTGCGAGTGGATTTTTATGCCATTTTAGGTGCAACTAGTTTGGCTGCCAGTTGCTAATGGATTTTTAAACCCTTTTAACCCTTGTGTTCTATTTGCAATATGGGGTTGAACTTTTCTTTAAAAAAAACTTTCTTAAGTATTCTGTGCACTTCTGATTCACTGCAGTACATGTTTTTGAAATTTCTGTGGCTCTTCTGCCAGTACTGCCTATTTACAGCACTTCTCCCCTCCATTTTTTGAATAAATAGTGATTTTCACTATAATGTTACAGCAGTGAATATTGGTATTGCACCTATGGTATGGTATCACCATATTAATGCATTGACGCTATATATTGAGAGCTGTTCAAACTGCTTTATAAAAAGAAAGAAAGCAGTGCTGTTTGAAATAGCCACAATGATTCACATACGATTCATATATGATTCATAAACGGATATAAGTGCTGTTTGAAACTGCCATCCCCACAACACTTTTCACGGAGTCGAGGTGGCAACAGATCACAAACAGGTTACAAAGGCTGCGTGAAAAGGTCATGTTTTCCTAATCTAGTGGGAAACAGGGAACTGATTCTGAATATACAAGTTATTTCTCTTAATACAAACCAGCTTTTACAGACATACTTCGGTTTATTTAGAGTCATGTCATTCTGACCTCAGCGTCATTTTGAGAGAACCACTTTTTAAAGTCACATGGCGTACATTGGAAACAATATGATATTTTGTTTTCATGTGTAGGAGTAACTTGCTTGCTTGAATCAGTGCTTTCCTCTGCTGACATTTATAATACTGAGTTTTTTCTGATTGTCCTTGATTGTTTGGATTGGTTTGAAGAGGGCTGGTGGGCTGGAGCTTGGGTTGGCTTGGCCTTTCAGCCTCTTCCAGGTCTATCATTCTATGTTTTTGTTTTTTTAAAATCGTTTTCAGCACAATAAACTAATATAGTAAAAAAATGGACAAACTTTTCTAAAACTCCATGGATTCATGGGAAACAAAAAAATATGAAAATTGCTTGGTTGACTTCGAAATATAATCTTCCTTTAATGCTGAAATATTCCTGAACAAATGTATGCCAAGAATGGATTTACACTATCTAGAATGACTTCTTTCCTTGTAATTTATCCTGTTTAAATAGTTCTTTTCTCTACTTAGATCGCTATGTATGGTAGTGTTGCCAATTCTTACAATTTTATGAGGAGTCTCATGGCATTTCATATGAGTACCTTGATTCCATATTGTATGCCTGTTTATTATCTGGTCTTTCCAAGGAGATTGTCAGTTTTAAAGGCAGTGGGGCCTGTTCCACTTAAGAGAACTCTGTGGAACTTGCCATAATGCAGAGAAGCCTTGTAAAAATGTGAATTTCTGCAATGTGGATACAGTACTCCAAAGCAGTCATGGACATCCTTTACCAAGATGTTTCTATGGATATAAAGCCTACCTTCTACAAGCTGCTGAGGCTTTGTTTTACTTGTGTGCAGCTGCTGGCATAAAAGGCTGAAAATGACAGGAACGAAGCCTAGTGTGTCAGGAAATTTGAATAACGGCTGATGCCATTAGCAACCAAACTTCTACAGTGTTTTCCAGTGGAGTTGCAATTTCACTTGCATTTAGTGACTTGCCAGGTCTGATGCTGGGTTTCATACATGCAGAAAATTGTGCTCAGAAAGTTCAAATTATGGTACTACTTATATACAAAAAGAAAAGTTTCCTTAAATGCTCTTGTTTATTTGGAAGCTAAACACTATTTTGATGAAACAAAGCCTTTAATGTTGAACTAGTCTATCAGTGTTTTTGCTTACTTGCACATTGAAGATACCTAAACATTTGCCTGCGGAGCAAGACTGATGTTCGCTAAACATAGTAAATGGGATTAAAATGAACTCCCTTACTCCGCTTTTTCAGTGATCTACTATAGTTAAAAAATGGTACAGAGTATTCTCCACAAGTGACATATTGTATTTTTTGCTATGTGACACACAAGTCTCTGGAAGATACTGTCAGTGTGTGTTTCCATTGATCTTCCTTTTTCCTGCTTCCTCAGGTTCCATCTACAATTACAAAGTACTTGTGGTTGTTGGGGAACAGCTGAAGGACATTATATCATATGTGCAATAGGAGTTTTGTGCCTCCCAGACACACACTAGCCCTTTTCTATTTATGGGCACAGCACAGAGAATGAGCAGCTGTAGCACCTCCCTTCTGTTTTTGCATCCTCAAACCACCCCATGGAGCTGCTGTTGGGTCATTATATAAATCATGTTATTTACATGGCTACATGTAAGTTTCACAACAGAACCAATAGCAGCTCAAAGGGGGAGTTTGAGAGTGTGAAAACAGCGGGGGTGGGGGGAGGCTAAATTCACTTATTGCTGTGTGCTGTATTCACAAACAGGTGAGAGCTGGTGTGCATCTGGGAATAACAAAACTATCACCACATATCCAGAAGAGTTAGCCATGTTAGTCTGTAGTTGTAAAATAGTAGAGATCAGTAGCACCATGGACATGCATCTGATGAAGAGAGTTGTGATTTTCGAAAGCTTATGCTACAATAAAGTTGGTTAGCTACTGGACTCTACTATTTTACCATCACATATGTGATGCAAAGTTCTTATGTTGTCATCGTCAACAAATATAAGGAATTTGTAATGTGTAGATAGATGGTTTTTAAAAATTAAACCTTCGTTTGAAGTGAGACTTGGTTGGAATAGTATTCTTTGAGGTCCAATCTGTTCTAAATTTACTCCAAGTGTGCACAGTGCAGCAAAATGTTAAGAGCACAGGAATATATAAGGAAAATGTAGAAGAGAAAATGGTTCTCATATCTATATTATTTATTTAAGAATTTATAACCTACTTTTTAATAAGATATTTTTCCAAATCATAATAAAACAGCAATCATATTATATAGCAAGAAACTTTCCAAAACAAATACCAAATAAAACTTAGTTTTTTTTATCATGAAGTTTTCATTTTACATGATGAACTTAGCAGCTGGATAACTGTGTTCAGTTTTTTTAACTACAGTAGGAAAACATGGTGTCTGGCAAACACTCAAAAATCCAATGTAATGCTACAGCATTTACTTATTTTATGATTGGAGGGATATGAAATGAAATATAATGTACATTAGCCTATCTCTTGTATCTTGGAACAGAAGGTAAAAGTATTGGTCTGTGACTTGACTGCACTTGCACACTGAGATTTCTTACTACTGTTCTACACCTGGAGTAGTTATTGACACCTGGAATATTCATTCACGCTAGAGCATAGAGGATATATATATAATAACCATAATGGGAGTACTTAACTTCTCAGCAGGAGTGAAGCAAGGAATCCCGTCTTTTTGTCCAGATCCAGTATGTACCACTGATATAAAATAATTGTTAAGTAATTTGAGTCTGGTAACACTAATCGTAACAGATGAGTATATGGTGGTCTGCTATGATGTACCTATTTTAGAAAAGTATCTAAAACTGGAAAATAAGTTTGCTTTGACAAACATAGATAAGAAAGAGCTGAATCTGGCATGATTCTAGTTCTAGCAGAGAAAATGCAGAGGATGATCAATATGCAGTTGTAGATCAGCTGGATCGGTACTTCAGTAAACTGTATTGTAAAGCCTGTAATTTATAACTAAAAATAGAATTACTTCTGGATACATGAGATTTAACATCTGCAGCAAAAACTGCACTTTCTATAGCAGTACAATCTAAATTCTGTAATGAGAATATGAAGTGCAGACAATTCTTGTATATCTTGACTTATCTCTAAAATCTATTCTTGCACTTGGGAAGTTTAAAAAAATGATTTCACACAGAGAATGGTGTGGCAGAAGGAAAAGGGCAAATGGAGACATTGTGCATGTAAGAAGAAAATAATTTAGAAATGTAGAAAGGGTGTCAGGCTATGGATGATAGGCTATGGCAGATAGATCCCAGTACCATTGCAGCAAGAATCAAGGCTCTTGGTTAAATGGTTTTATTCAGAAATCAAATCATTTCCAAAGATATGTCCATAGGGTTACTCAGAAGCAAGGTAAGCTACTAAGCAGTAAGGATCAATTTGACAGGAATGGCAACATGTGAGAAAACCCTTTCTCTTAACTCACACATTTGTTCCTTCACCCTCCCATCAGCCAAACAGGACTTTTGGTGCAAGCGCGTCCTGAAAACATCTCACATATTTGTATTATCAAGTCTACACACTGAGAAAGCAGGATATCAAAGTTGTAACTTAACAGTGCATGGGAGTAAGCGGCGTACAAGGTCAGAAGAAGTATGGAGAGTTTCTACAGTCCGTTAGATAAGACACCTGTAGCTTCTATAAGCCCGTGAATGCAAAACAGTTATGACATTGGTAATATGACATCAGGTTACAGCATGAAACATTGGCTTAGAACAGCATTACTGGTTCAGCATGAAAATAATGGCATGGATGGCGCACAGACATGACAAAGGGCAGAAAATGTGTAGAATGCAGATGTCCAAACTGCCTCCACTGGCAGCCTCACTCTCATTCTATCTGGTTTCTTCTGAGTTCCTTAGCAGACATTGCTGATGTATTTTGAAAACTTTCATTAGTGAAGAATCACTACTTTGGCACACTTCACACAAACAACAAATATGGTGACTGCTTGAAATTACATCCACATAGTGCTTTATATACAAGTTACTTACCACTCAGATTAGCCGGTCATAAAGTATTTTTTCATTCTGTCATCAAAAGCTGAGAGGTATTTTTAGCCTCTACATGTAGAGACAGCATGAGAGGAAGCACTTCATATGCAAGTCATGACATAATGAGTGTCAGGGTCTGTTTGTATGTTGCCTGAAAGGAAGCAACCTGAGTAACGCCATGTTTAATTCTTTAGTTGTTTAGTCTTCTTTTCCCTCTTGGCCCCACCACCTGTGAGGAGCCGTTTCCATGGGAGAAGACACTGTCTTATCTTTTCTTCAAGCCGAGTCGACCTTGACTAGTGTTCCCACAGAGAACTCTCCTGCTATGTGAACTCTGGGGGGAGGCTGGGCTCTGAGAGTGTGAAATGTAACAACTTCTGTTCTGTATCTCATTCCTAACAATGCCTTGTTCAGCCAGGATCTCAAATCCTGGAATATGGACGTCTGGGCCTGAATGCTGTCTTTCAAAATAAAACCTTTTGAAATCAAAAGACCTTGTCTTCTTGCAGAAGGGAGTAAGACAGACTCTTGTGTCTGGAATGCCATAGTCTGACATTTTGTTAGGAATCTTTTCTTTGAAGCCTTCAACACCTCACCCAGGGAGGATGGATGCCAAGGATGCCTTGATTGATCTAATTGACCCTGGCACAGAGGATGGGGGACTTCCTGATTCGACACCGTTGGTACCAGACTTTGGATCAGAGACGGTCCCTGATCCAGGAGTTGTACCTACCGACGTAACCTTCACTGTTCCTATCGGAGGAGCGGCGCCTGTTCCTGACGGCCGGACGGAACTCGTGCCCGGCAGAGGGGTGGAACAGGCCGACTCGGCCATAGCCGGCACACGGCCAAAGGTGCGCGGAGCTACCAGGGAGAACCATTTAATTTCGCTGCCGACACCGCGGCAGTGGGGCTCCCGGCCTCGAGAGGCGAGGGAGAGGCGAGTGGGCACCATGTTTTCCCGGTCAATGATTGATGTGAAATGCACCGTCGGGTCGACGGAGCAGGAGGGCCCCAGTGTCGTGTGGGATCTAAGGAGGGCAGCCTGCACTCCAGATGAAACTCAGGCCAGCACCCAACCCTGGTATAAGTGGTATGTAGACGCGGGCCGCCTGGAGGAGTGGGATCCCCGAGGTGGGTCTGAAGATATCCAGGATTGGGAAACTACCCGACATGAGCTTATGAGCTGGGATTACATGGACGTGAACTTGGCCAGAGCGTGGGAGCGTGGGCGCACCCATCAATTGGAATATTGAGCCCAGGTAGTGGATACCAGAATTTCGGCCGTTACTGGTTTAAGAAAAGGGATTTTGGCCAGCATGACTATGGAAGAAGAGCAACTGTTCCAAGGCGGCGGAGAAGAAGGTCCGATACGGCCTTATGACACTGCCCATGATTGGGGGACGATCGGGGGGGGGGGCAGAAGGACCGATAAGGCCTTGGCCCGCAGAGAATTGGAAAGCTAATGATTATTATGGAGTGGTAGTTGCATGTATTTTTGACAACTGTGTTCTTTGAAAAAGAGATTTGGAAACGGATTCAATGTGGATCTGGACCATCCGTTAGAGAATTGATGTCACAGAATTATCAATGTACACCAAGAGAATATCACAAAGGGTTTACTTGTAATCTGTGACTTACGCAGTTTATTGGAACGAACTTACTGACTATACCCGATTTCAGTTGGAATACAAGGCGAGCTTGACCTTGGATGGAAGGACTAGTGTACACATGGTGCTAGAAAGCATTTGCACTTTAATATCTGTTGCAGTAAGATTATAGCACTTGGAGCACTGTGCACTTTATATATTGATTTTTGAGCTTGTACAACGCCTGTATAAATATTAATCCATGACTGTTATGTGTGGTATAGCTTCTTGTTGAATCATGTATTTAATGTAAAAATAAATCAGGGAGACGTTGTTACGCGGGAGATTATTTTTCGGTTGTAGTGATACTCCCATCATGTGCAAGCAATGCTTTCCCTGTGCTTCAAGTTCAAAAAGAAAGCTACCACCTGACGGAGGGTAGAAAACAATGAACTCTATATAGTCTTAAAGCTAATTATTATTTCAAATTTATATTTTTTCTAAAGTGCTTAACAGTGCAAAGAAAATTATAAATACAATAAATACAATCTATAAATATAATAATTATATCACAAAAAGTTCATCCTAGGAGAGATAAATAATCACATCAAACACCACTGGAAAAATTCAACAAGTAAGTAATCAGTCCCACATTTGTAAAGTTGTTTCTTCTTAAATTTCAGATAGCTAATGAAGGTGTGATGTCAGGCTTCTCCAAAGAAAGCTGTTGCCACTGTTTCTTGAAACTACTTATGAATGGACAAAGCCTTCTCCAAGGAAAGCAACGTTGCAGCCGTTTCTGAAACTGAATGAAAATGGGCGGAGCCTAATGGGCGTTCGCCAGCATTATAGTCCAGTTTCATGATAATAACTTTTTCAAAGGCTTAACTTGACCACGGACATCACTGTAAAACACCAGGACAACCCTGTTCTACACTCTTCCCAAAATCCATAAGGGCATTTCCTCCCCACCCGGACGTCCGATTATTTCTGGCACAGGATCAATTTTGGAGCCATAAGCCATTTTTTTAGACAGTTTCTTACAAACACCAGTACAGGAATCTCCAACCTACA
The DNA here is from genome assembly GCF_028583425.1 of Eublepharis macularius. Taxonomy (NCBI): domain Eukaryota; kingdom Metazoa; phylum Chordata; class Lepidosauria; order Squamata; family Eublepharidae; genus Eublepharis; species Eublepharis macularius. Next base: position 76,298,265 of record NC_072797.1, read on the forward strand.
TTAAAGATACCATGTCATTCATTAATATAGTTGAGCAACTTACATTACCAGAATCTGCTTACCTTGTGTCTCTAGATGTGGATGCACTTAACACATCTATTCCATATGAAGGAGCCAGGGATGTAATTAAGACTGTACTATCTAACAGACAAGATCAGCACCCTTCTACTCCTTTCCTTTTGGATGTTCTGAGTATAATTATGGAAAAGAACTATTTCAAATTTAATAACCAGTTCTATTTCCAAGTAAAAGGTGTAGCTATGGGGTGCTCAGACTCCCCAAACATCGTGAATCTTTTTATGTCCCTCCTAGAACAGAAATTTATACTAAATGATAAGGAGAATCCTTTTTTTGGAGAAATAATTATCTTTAAGAGGTATATTAATGACATTTTCATGATAATGTGCAGTTCAGATCATGTGGGCAGGATGGTTGAATGGTTAAATAATGTAGATGGAAACATTAATTTTCCGTGAGATGGAAGTTTTAAGCAAATTAATTTTTTGGATGTCACTGTGTATAAAGCCAGTGGAGGAAAACTGGGGGTGCGTCCTTATAAAAAACCTACGGATAGATGATCTTACTTACATTTTTCATCCTTCCACCCAGGTGCTTTAAAAAGAAATATCCCCAATAAGGGGATATTAAGAATTGCCCAATAAGGGCAATTCTTAAGGATAAAAAGAAATTCTACTAACAATAAGGATTACATTAAGGGTAGTAAGGACCTCATGGAGTCTTTTCTAGACAGGGGCAATCCCAGACAAGTTGTGGGAACAGCCAGTAGGAGAGCTATTTTGACACAGCATAGTACCTTGTTGCAGCCAAAAAGTAGAGGCACACTTAACAATATCAGATGGGCTGTTGATTATACTTTCTTTTCATTTAGAATTAGTAAAATCATTGATACATACTGGCATATTGTTAGTGATCTTACAGGCTGCGAAAAAACCCCCGCAGTAGGCTACCGATATACCCCAAATTAGAAAGATATATTGGTACATTCTAATTACCAAAAGGTTAATGTTAAAACAACAGAACCCATGGGGCACTTTGCTGACGGTAATTGCAATGTGCGCAAGTTTTCTATTAAGGCGTCTAATATTTTAAATCAAGGTAAAAATGCTCCCTTCCAAGACTTCTCCTTTTCTACTTGTAAAACGGCTTATGTGATCTATGTTATACAGTGCTCCTGTTTGAAATTGTACATAGGAAGTATGTCACAAGTCACGACCTTTGAAGACCCATATACAAGAGCATATATCAAGAATAAAAAATAAAATTTTGGACGCCCCCTGGTCTCTCACTACTTAGATAACCATTTGGAAAAACAGCACTTTTAAATTTTCTGTTTTGTCTGTAATCAAACTGAGTGACGGAGTTAATTTGCAACTGAAATTATTACAAAGAGAATCCAAGAGAATTTTTACTACCAATTTTTAATCCCAAATGGTCTGAACAGTAGCATTGATTATTCATGTTTTTTATGAAGGTTTTATGAAAGATTTATCTCTTTAATGGTTAATTGTATGTAAATAGTCTTCATTGTATAAATTATGATGATGTAATGCGCCCCTTGCGGTGAATATCCCATTGAGAGCATACACCAACTGGGTGATGTAGATTTGATGGTGAAAAGCTGTATGTAAGTAAGGCAATGAAGATTCACAGTACATTGTATATGTGAATTGTTTTTAATGTATGGATAATAATGTTTTACAGTGATCGTTGTGGTCAAGTTGAGCCATTGAAAAAGTGCTTATCACGAAACGGGATTATAATGCGGGCGAACGCCCATTAGGCTCCGCCCATTTTCATTCAGTTTCAGAAACGGCTGCAACGTTGCTTTCCTTGGAAAAGGCTTTGTCCATTCATAAGTAGTTTCAAGAAACAGTGGTAACAGCTTTCTTTGGAGAAGCCTGACATCACACCTTCATTAGCTATCTGAAATTTAAGAAGAAACAACTTTACGAATGTGGGACTGATTACTTACTTGTTGAATTTTTCCAGTGGTGTTTGTCTGTGATTATTTCTCTCTCCTAGGATGAACTTTTTGTGAACTTTTTGTGATATATTTATTATATTCATAGATTGTATTTATTGTATTTATAGCATTTGTAATTGTCTTTGCACTGTTGAGCACTTTGAGCACTTTAGAAAAAATATAAATTTGAAATAATAATTAGCTTTAAGACTATATAGAGTTCCTTGTTTTCTACCCTCCATCAGGGGGTTGCCAATCAGTGTTAATTTCTTTTAATTTAAAGTCTTATAAATTTCGACCTTACCAAAATGCCGGGCGCAATTTCTCCATGGTAACTTCCTTGCTCCTTTTCCCTTCTTGAAATGGCAGGCTTTCACTTCCTCTTGACCTCTCAGGTTCTCCGTCTCGCGATCTCTTCCGTGCTCTTCTGCACTGTTCCCTCTTCCTTCCCGAGTTGGCTCCTCTCTAGGCAGAAAAACTCACAGTGCTTGGTGTTTTCTACAGTCTCGCAATGTTTACTCCATTTCCTCTCGCACTCGCTCCCCTCTTTTGCTGCTGTTATCTCCTCCAAAACCACAGGTATGTATAAACAAAACTAATTTTTCTTCTTTAACGCTTTAAAGTTCTATCAAATTTCCACAACTTCCCCTGGATTGTCTTCCTCCTCTACCCAACTAGCAGCTTAGTCCATTAGTTCCACTTTTTCTTGGCTCTTTCTTCTGACCTTTAATCCAAAAAATAAGATAATAATCTTTACCTTCCTTTGCTCCGTTTTGGTTGTTCGTGCTGTCTCTTTCAAAGTTGATCAGATTCGGTACTGAAGCTTGGTTTCTGACGATCTTATGCCAAAATTTGACTCAAAAGAGCTCTGCAGAGATTTTAGTTCACCCTTCTCAGAGGGGACCTCAAGGCGACGGGAGAAATCCTTTATTCAGACCCCCCCCCCCGTCGCCGAGATCACTCACTCTCAGGGTCTTGTAGCATTCCGGCCCCTCTCCTACCTGGAGAGCGGTAGCAGCGGGTGATCTAAGCACCTGGCCTGCCTAAAACAGTCGCTTTTGATTGCCCAGCTCCTTGGGCAGCGTCAGATTGCCATCAGTCCAAACCAGAAGTCTCAGGAGCCTTTTGTTTTGTCTTCCCTATGCTTCAGGCAGACTTGCTATTTCCGGGGGAGAGAAATACAATTCAAAGCTAAATGTTTGTCTCTGTCACCTTTTCTGCCCCACTTTGTGCAAGTACGCCCTTTGCCCTTACCAATCACGTAGAGAACAAAATATCTCACACAAACATAATATATGTACCTATATAGAATGAGAAAGCCCCCCTAAAGCCAGTGTGATGGTGTAATGATTTGCAGAAAGTGGAAATCATGTGCACAGAAATGCAAAGCAATGCATTCCTGTTTGAGAACACGACAGGATAACTATTAATAACAACAACAACATTCAGTTTACATACTGCCCTTCAGGACAACTTAACGCCCACTCAGAGCAGTTTACAAAGTATGTTATTATTATCCCACAACAAAATACCCTGTGATGTGGGTGGGGCTGAGAAGACTCCTAGAAACTGACTGGCCCAACGTCACCCAGCTAGCTTCAAGTGAATGAGTGGGGAATCAAACCCGGTTCTCCAGATTAGAGTCCCATGCTCTTAACCATTACACCAGGTATTCTGGTTGGAGCAAAAGTAAAATAAAAGAGATTTCAATTATCTTATTGTCCAATGTACTCACCTTGTGGAAGAGACAGCTATATATCTGAGTGTAGGTGACCTTTATTTTTTAATAATTGAATGACTATTAATAAGGGCACTATGCAGATACCTCTTCCTTTTGATATGTCACTCAAAAGTAATAGAAAACTGAAAGGTCATGAAAAGTAACAAATGTTACTTCAAAATGATCAGTGAGTAAAGTTTGAAAAAATGAATTCATGAGTGGTTTGTATAACATTTTTATTTTGTGTGGGCATCTTTCACAGTAAGAATTTGAGAGGTCAAGAACAGAATAATAAAGTTAAAGATGGGATTAGACTTTACATATATTTTAATTTTGTGACAACCATGAAATGTTCACTTTTGTAAATTTTTTTGTAAAATGGTTGTTGTGGATTTTCCAGGCTGTACAGCCGTGGTCTTGGCATTGTAGTTCCTGACGAAATGTCAGGAACTACAATGCCAAGACCACGGCTATACAGCCCGGAAAATCCACAACCACCATCGTTCTCCGGCCGTCAAAGCCTTTGACAATATTTTTTGTAAAAATTAAATTCAAGAAGAAATTTATTTCCAGCTGTGCAAAAAGGAAGAAATATAAAGAATTCAAAGCAGACAGCACAGGGGCACCGAACATTTTCAAGCTTTCAGGAAGCTTTGGAATTCAGACACAGGGTAGTGGACACAAATACAAAACAGTAGCCACAAGAGGTCGAGCCAACTACAGGGGGTGAGGTTATGCATAACTAAATAATTCTTCAGCATTTCAGGCAGATATTCTGTTTAACAGTATGCCTTTTAAATGAATATATATTAAAAGATTTTTTTTTGCATACACACACAATATCATAGTGAAGATCCTTGTGCTATGGTGGCTGGTTACTATTGCTGAAGCAACTTTTAAAAATTCCACACAGCCAATCAGATCTTTGCTGAGCAAAAGCCCCACCTGGCCCTGCCTGCTTTCCAAAACCACTTGACAAGTTCTAGAAGAGATGTCAGTATGCACCATGGCACCCGTGGGCATCACGCTAGGGATACTGGCTGAAGCAGTCCTAGAGCAAAAGCAACACAATCGTTGTCTGTTTTTAGCAAGCTTGGTTGAAAGGGCAAGTTGTACTGTCTGCCATACGTATGTTAACTGTTTTTATGAAAGATAGTGAGAGAAACATTTTGCAGAATGATATAATGAAGATTATGGTATCTTTACTAGAAAGAACATCTGTTTACCAGTATCAGCTTCCTTTTGAAAAAGTTATAATCACTGCTTTAAATAATTGCTTTGCTGCTGGAATAAGAAACGAAGGAGAGATCAAAGGGCACTCATAATACTGCAGAGCATATTGAAATGATAAGCGTATCCTAATTATGACATATTTAAACACCAATTTGTGCAAAGATAGTATCTTTAATATGCATTCAATCAAAAAAGGGAGGTGATCCAGAAATAAAGTGCCCATGTTTTTCTGCCTTTTAAAACTATGTATTGTTAATACAGGCCACTAATTTATGCTAACAAAGGGTGCTAAATACATCTGATTAGAAAAGCTGTGGTTACTCTAGCCTGAGTGAAGGTTGCATATGTTCATTATTCACAGCTGGTTCACACAATACTGTTTTATACACATGAGTTGTCTCAACTTCCCTCTGGCTTGCGTTCACAAGATCTCAGACTTTCTTCTTATCAGTGATTTCATGCACCAAGGCATGTATTTGTTCTGTCAGGCACTGCTGTTTACTGATTTACCCTGATCTGAATTTTCTGCCAAAGGGGTTAATTCTTTTTTTTTAGGGGGGGGGGGGTAACCTAGCTTACCATCAGAGAAAAGATAGGAAGCAGCCAGATGCTCCTCTCCATTGTGCCTGCACAGAGGAAGAACCTTTGCTGAGATAGATGCTATCTGGCTGCTGAGGTAAGTTTGGGAACTGATTTTCAAAGTGGGCTATTTTTACCTTCTTATTAAAGGAGGAATAACAGTTTAACAAACAGTGACATTAAGACCTTGAAACAAAAAGAGGACAGTGAAATACCTGTCTACCAGTTTTGTGTGTTTGTATGGCTAATTGGTTGTATTTTGAAGGATTTTGTAAATTACCTTAAGCACCATATTTGGGGAAAGTCATCCCTCCCCAAATTAATTACATAAATTACAGATCAGCCATCCATTTGCTACTTCAGACCATCCAAGGGTGTTTGGAAATTCCTGGCACAGTGTTTTTTGTCTTTGCTTCTGTCTCTTTTCCTTGCCAATGAACAGTTCATTCAGGTGGAGAGAATTATTATTTCTTGTTTAACTTAACAATAAGACATTGTAATTTCCCCCCTTTCATGGATATGTGAGCCCAGGCGAGCTTGTAATGTTTCTGGTTTGCAGCTCAATCCTTAGCATGTTTACATGGAAGTAAATCCTATCAAGTTTTGGGAAAAGATTGGCATTAGGATTGCAGTATCAGCAACAGTGTGGATATATTTACAAGAATGAATTTGGACTGCGGCATGTTCGTTGTATGATATCACCAAGAGACTTGTAACAAGAAAGTAACAGGACAGATCAGTGGCAGAAGCAAATCTCAGTCCCTCAGAATTTCCAGACTGGGCTTCACCAAAGGAAACTGATTCTGATCATTTCTATTGCATGCATTTGTAATTTGGAATAAAGTCCCACAAAGTATTGTTCTATTGAGATTGAACAATAGTATACCATAGCAATCACCGGCCAACTACCTTTAATAACAGTATGGCTAAGAAGAGTTCATTAACGCAATCTGCAGCTCCTAACATGGATATTCTAGGAAGTGGTAGTAGTTGTAAAGATTCATGTTTGTAACAACAGCCATTGCATCATTCAGTCTTGTAAGGTATGTTTTACCCCATATCATTCCTCATCTTCTGAAGCCATTCTTGTTAAAGCAGTGGTTTATAGGAACTCTTTATTGTGGCTCCTTTTTAGCATTTTCTTTTTCCTCCCATATCACACATATCATTGGAAAGCAGTTTGTCATCTGTCCTGGCTATGGACAGCACTTGCTAATTAGATGCCCTTTTACAAGAAGAAACAACTGCTATGACCGTCACTCTTTCTGAAGCTGGGTTATTTGAGCTGGGCTACAAGCATGATACAGGCATATTAATATTTTATATTGGTAATAGTGAACAGCTTTATAATAATGCCAAATGAATTCAAACAAATCAAATCATATACCACAGTTTAAAAAAATAAGCTGATCTCTCATTTGTTTTAATATTTTTGGTAAGGTTAATATTAAAGTACATTAGCTTTTGCAGACAACATGAACTGTGTATATTGTTTAAATTATAAAATAAATATTAATGTGTAGATCTATGAACGCTCCTTGAGTGCATATTGAAGCATATGAGTTGCTTTTCAAAATGTGCAATCGTAAGCAAAACATTCATGTGTTCTGATTCTGAAAAATCTTTAAGGACATCATGTTTTAGTAAAATAATCATATTTCTTATTATTAAATGCAAGTGTTTCCTTGAATGGGTAAGGAACAATTACTTCTTAGATGCCAAGAAGCCTGCAAATTAGATGTCAGTCTCCAATATACTATTCTAGGCCACACCTTATAGTGGATGACGCTACAGCATTCCTAGAGGGCACAAATTATCTGGATCATTATTAGTTGGGTTTTTGCTTGATTTTGTGACTTAAGTAGCCTAGTCATCTTGTTTAAAGCCTTCCTCTGAGAAATGGCCAGAGGAGTATAGTAGTTTTCAATACCATCAACCATGGAAAATCTCTGTAGCGTGTGACTGAGGTGAAAGTAATAACTGGCCGCAGCTCTGGTCTCATTGGCTAATGGAGGTCTTCATCTCCTATATCATCATCATCAGTGGGGAAGGACCAGCCAAAACTTTTGGCTAGCAGGCAGGCCAGCAGAAGGGCTCCCACAGTGCCTATTATCAGCTGTGCAGACGTGTGGGTTGGGGAAAGTCATTTAATACTGCAACTTGGCTGGAAAGAGCCTGCAACATGACTCCCAGGTACAGAAGAGGGAAGGAGTGGGCTGAAGGGCCAAAGCATGGCTTCGATTGGGTTGTGGGCTTGTCTGGCCACACAGAAGGCCTTACTTGCCTTGCAAGACCACTCATGGGGCAGGTGTGGATCAACAAGGCAGTTTAAAAGATAACTGAGACCTCCTGCAGCGTCAGTGCCTGCATGGAGGAGAAGGAACAAAATGGTAACAATTCCCTCCCAGTTCTGAGGCCTTATGGGAGTTCCCTAGAGTGAAAGAGGCTAATACTTGTGGTTTAAAAGGGAGAGAGACCCTCTACACTCCCTTGATTGGGGGCATGCATGAACTTGTTACAAGAAGAAGTTATTTTATGATGTTGCATTCATTCCTGCCAGGTCTATTCCAGAGGGGTGATGATGGGAGACTTCTGCTGCATCCAGAGCCTATGTCTTATGGAGTTAAGCTGTATAGTTCCTTGCATTTCCTATGATATCTAACATCTACATAATGCTACTGAAGGAAAGGGCCATATACAGTATCTGTATGGTAAAGCTATCCACCTCTTTGTGCCTCTTGTATCTGATTCAGAGGAGATGGTGCATGTGACCTAATAAACTGAAACAATCTAGACAAGTTGAAGATCATGGTAGTGGCTGATTTTTAGAGGAAATTGATAAGTGTACAGATAATTTCCCCCCTTAAGGGCTCTATAGGTTTGTGTGGAGATGGTCCCACACCTTCAAGTGGTTGGCTAACATATCTTTAGTAGATTTGGGAAGAATGAAGACTGCTCTTTTTCCTGGGAAATAAGTGCTAGTAATGGTTACTCATTCTTTGATAACTGCCCTGTTAGATTACTGCAATGTACTTTGCATGAGGCTGCTTTTTTCGAAGTGTTGGAAATTGCTGTTGATCTAGAAAGCACCAGTATAAGTTCTAAAAGGTACTCATCATAGGGAGCAAATCATTATTGTAACCTTACCTCCTTTCTTTTCAAAGTTACAACTTGCCATTTTAGGATCCCCTCCACAGAGGAAGGGGAGTAGTTTTTTTTAACTTGGCAGCTGTTTGCTGGCTTGGTTAGGTTTGGTGATCATATGTTTAATATTTGTGCTCCTCTGGTTGGACTGTTTGTTTTTTTATTTTTATTGAATTATATTAATATTTTAAATGTCTGTTAGCTGCCTTGGATTACGGTTTTCAAACAGAAAAATGGCATATAAATATTTTCAATAATGTGCTCCTATGTACTACCTGTTGCTCTAAGTATGACTCTACTGAGTAGGTCTTTGTTGTCTAATGTCAGTCCTAGAATTGCTTATGCACTGTTTCAGCATTTCTTCAACTCTGTATTGGATTTTTTCTAATATTGCATCTTTGCAAACCTGCATTTATTTACCCTATGGCTTTTTTTAATTGAAATGATATTGACTGTACTAATCTCATACTATGTAATCTGCTTTGAGTCTCAAAGCATGGAAAAAAATAAATAACTAAAATCTGTTAGGAGAGCCATATATATGAAACTGATCTCACCTTGATTATCATTCAGACAGTGCCTTGGCTGCTCTGTGTAGGGTTTTTTTTTTTTACACTTTATCTTGGAGGTGATTTTCTGTCATTTGTACAGCATATTTTATATTGCAGTTGTATGGTTTAAAGCATGATTTTGGTTCTGGCTTGCTTCAGAAGTACCAGATCACTGTACATTGCCATGAACTTTTGAACTCGGGCAAACTTCTGAATAAGCATGATAAGGGATAAGGTAATCCCAGTTCCAAAATTCTCTCCTCCAGTAAAATCAATCACATTATTTTAGTGGCCTGACTGCTAAGTTTTTTTTGTTTTTCTTAGACAAAAGTGTTGTTTCAGATTCATGTATGAACTCTGAAAATACAACCAACCCTTCCCTTTAAATATTATAAAGTTGACTGAGAAGATAATTCATCCTGCACCATATGTTTTACTTGGCATACGTTGTTAACAAGAAGGGGAAAAATGAATAAAATAAGCTGGTGCTACAGAGATGCTCAGTCAATGAGAGGAAAGCCAGACAATGCAGATGACATCTAATAGAAACAATGTTATTTTACATCATTCAGAGAAAAAAATATATGAAGGGAGTTCCAGAAAGATGGAACAATCATTGCTCCAGAGACTGCATTACAAACCCTTATCTGGCTTATTACTGTCAAAACAGTGTCGCAATATGTCAGGCTGTCACTTTATTTGAATATGTGAAGCTATAACAAACTCTGCTAATAGCAGATCAGCTTTATAAATGGACGCACAGACTCTCAGTAGTTTCATCATCAGGTTTGCTCATTTGATCATTAAGCAATGAATATAAAGAATATAAATAAAAGAATCTATTTGCATTCTTTACAAGAACAATTCACAGGCACTACCCAACCTATTTTGAGGTTTATTCCGCTGAAGTGTAAACGCTGAATGTGGCCAAGGTAGGACACTTTATCAGAATGTCAGTTGAAGTGCTAGGCTTCTATGAGTCCTACAGCTGTGCTAGGTCAGGGGTCTGATATAGATTATACCCAAAAGGAAACTATCCATTAAAGTAATAAGCTGGGCAAGATCCAAGCAGGGCAGTAGAACAAGGAAAAAATGCAAGATCTAGGATGCACACTAAGAATATAGAAAGGCTAGAAATTAGAACAAACATTACAGCAGAAATATTGTAGGATAAATTATTGAGGACCAAATGTATTAACATCAAACATGTCAAAATCTAAGCTGAAACAATATCAGATTGTTACAAGGGTGGCATTAACATTTGCCACCACAGTTGGAATGAAGAGGCAGACATGTAATTTGGGAACTAAAGGGCCGCTTTATTAACACAACAGCACATTATCAAATATGGCAAGGGCTTAAACTAGCGGTCCAGGTTGGGCCCTAGGGTCACTCCTGGACCTCCACCCCGACCTGTCTGGGTGAGTCACCCACTGCCATTGGTGCGAGCCATCCATCATATGGCAGGGACCCGGCCTGGCCAGGCTACGAGGTTCACCCCTTTAAAACTCCCCCACCCAGCCATAAAGCTGTGGGGGGGCTAGCTTGTCCAGGGATTCCTCCCAGGGTGTCTGTCCTCTCAACTGGGCCATAAAGCAGCCAGGCGCTCCTGACAGACCCCAGTTTCCCCACCAATGGGGATATGCCAGGGGTGCTCACCGGCCCACTCCTTTCCCCCTAACTTCTCACCTGCCCCCATGGGAAGTCGACCCACCAAGCCAATTACCTCCCTCAACTAACAGTGCAAGGTAGGTGAAAATCTTCCCTCCCAGGTGCCAATTTAGGAAGGAGAAAAAATTCCAACCTGGCCCCCCAAACAGGTGACTGGCTGATCCTGCACTGAAATAGGGTGAGGGGGTGGTCCAAGCACGAGGCACGACTGGGACATCGGGGGAGGGGGGCAGAGCAGCCTGAAGAGGCCTCCAGGCTCCATCCCCAATGCATACCCGGATGCCTGAGAAGCACCTGTTTGCCTCCCTCCATCCGCGGAGGCAGAGTACATCCCCCAGCCAAGGTGGCTGTTGTCACCTGCCGGGAGTGCTGAATTACCAAATGAAATAATTCAGTGTAAGGGTTGCTGTGAGTCAGATGTGACCTGATGGCACATAACACGTGTGCAAACAAAGTTTTATAAAATTCTGACCAGGATCACCCAAGCTAGCCAGATCTCAGAAGCTAAGTAGGGTCAGCCCTGGTTATTACTTGGATGGGAGACCACTAAGGAAGTCCAGGGTTACTAATGACAAACCACCTCTGTTCATCTCTTGCCTTGGAAACCCAGGGGGTTGCCATAAGTCAGCTGTGACTTGACAGCACCTTACATGCACAACTCTTATCTAAATTCCTGTCGAAATTCTCAAATTCTTGAAGAATTTATCTCAGCAAAAAAACCCTAACACTTAATTTGTGCTTTCTAAAATATACAGAAAACCCTCCTGAACTTTGTATATGCTGAACAATGCAAACAGCATTATTGTTCTGGCCCATCAAATGACACAATTGTGATCCTTTCCTTTCTTTCCCAGATGTGTGAGATGATACAGTATTTAGCAACAAAAGGACTTCAAGTTCCCTTAGAGCAATTTATTTGTATGATATATTTCATCCTAACATAAAGCCTTTCCCTGGCTTTGAAGCTTGTTTATCTTAGAGCTATTGTTCTTTTGAAATGCTCAGGAGAGAGAATCTTTTATTTTTGTCTTATAATTGTGTGAAGTAACAATCTCTAATTAAAAAGCATCTGTCATGGTGCTAGTGGAAATAGTAAGGCTCTAGTCCCGAAGCTCATTAGTGCATCCCATTGATTAGCAACCTGCTAGAACACTGCTGCTGTGTCATGTCCATTCATTTCAGTGAAGGAACTGCATAGGGCACCCGTACGTGCCACTGAAAAACACCGGAGCTACTGGAGATTGAAGAGCAATAGAGTGTGATGGTGTAAGATCACGTTTTTAGGGTCCACTTTTTTTTAAAAAAATAACTTTATTGTAAGGGCAAATGAAAATTATTTAATGAATTGCTGAAAGTTCCATTTAATCACAGACTACTGTAATAACACCATATGGTGTTCAATACTTAGACCTTCCAAAACAAATCAAAGTAATATCCTCATTACGAGTAACTCACTCTGTGAAGTGGTAGAACAAAGCTGCTTGCATTGTACTCTGTCTCAGTTCAGACATCTCATGAAACCATGGTTTAGTTAAACTAAATGTGGTTAGAGTGGTCATCCAAATATGGGTTACTCCAGTGATCAGTGGAAATGGACCCTCCATGCCATTTCAGTTGTTAAAACACTTATACTACAGCATTGGAAAGACAAAAACCGATTTACCACAATTCATTGGATTGAGGACTTTATAAACTTACATATAGACAATAATTGTGTATGGACTGAATTTTAGATATCTGGAGACCTTTTGTAGAAACTTTTGTATGGAGTTGCCACCATTAGGGTTTTTTTGGTTTTTTTTGTTTTTTCTTGCTTACTTTTCATTAATAAATAATTTTTTAAAATATCCAAGTCCAGTAGCACCTAAATTTCCAAGATATAAGATTTTGAGACTCAAAGCAATATGCCAAATTAGGAACTGAAACTAGAGTTTGGAATTCATTATTTGTCTGAAGTATGGTTTCCATCATTTATGAACATGGACATATTGGCTTAATCCTGGATTGTTCCCTGGTTCCTCCCATGCTGTAATACAGAACATAATCCAAGTTAGGTATTTGCAGGAAAAAGCAAAGACAATGAATCCAGCATTTTTGAGGCAAACTATTTGAATAAACCACAGTATGTATTACGTTTTGACTGATAAAGTATACATATTTTTAATATAAATATTGTTAATTGGCTTATAGTGTGTCCTGAATGTAGCATAATAGCGAAGAGTCCAGTAGCACCTTTAAGACTAACCAACTTTATAGTAGCATAAGCTTTCAAGAGCTGTGGTTCTCAAAAGCTTATGCTACAATAAAGTTGGTAAGTTTTAAAGGTGCTACTGGACTCTCTGCTATTTTGCTACTGCAGACTATCACGGCTAACCCCTCTGAATATAGCATTTAAGTCTTCACGATGTTGCTGCTGTGGTGTTAGGAAGCACCCATGGCTTCAGAGCATGGCATAGGCTACTAAGACCTACCAGAGGCAACATACAGACACCATTGCTAATTCCTAAATATTCCACACCTTCCATTGACAGAGCTTCCTTTTGTAGTGCAGATCAACCAGTGATTATAGTGTCAGAACAGAATGGAAAGATCCTGCAGGAAGATTTATGTGCATCATTCCTGACCACACAGGGGCATTGCAGTCACATATATGGTACCAGGCTGAATGAATTCTTATAGAGGAAAGCTCTAATAGTTATCTTTCTGTGCACTGCAGGTTTTTTTTACATTCGCTTGAACTCTTTTGTATGATGTAAAGTTTATTTAACACTTCTTTATCTTGCTTGTTTTCCTCCCCTACAATATGACAAATATACATTTTTATTCCATTCCCTGTATATAGATTAATCATACATTGAATGTTTGATCCTTTGCTTATGATAATAACTTACTTTTCTTGCTAAGTCAGATGTTCTTTATACATAATTTCAGCATATTATCTTCATATTCAGATATTCTGTTTTCTTAGTTTTAAAAGAGGCAATTAAATTATGAACAAGATTTGATGATGTCCTAGGAGCTGAAATTTAGCAATTCAAGCAGAAAATATGATTATTGAAACACATTTCAAAAATAAAAATAGCATAACCCACACTATTGAAAAGAGAATGCAGAGCAGAAGTGGTTCTTGGCTTGATACCATTTTTTCTCTACTGTTAAGTGATGTTTCCAAGGTAACAGATGCAGTAATATAAGTTTTGTCTTTTGTCAGTTCTCTCAGTTTTTAAAGAATTAATAAATGTGCTCAGTGGATAATAAATAAGTAAACATTTTTGGAAACAGGATTTTCAGTTACTTCAGATCAAAAGCAATTTTCTAATTGAATTTTACGTGAAAACCCTACCTAATCAGGTTGTTGTTCAGAATAATGGATTGTATTTCAGAATAAGGAAAGTGAAAACTCCTTAGAAACAATCATAAATATTGTGTTTATCTCAAGAGGACAGTTTATGGTCTTTCTTCAGCAAAATTCACAGGCATGGGAAATGGTAATTCATCAGGAGTTCTATATCTGACATATTTTAAGAATTGCATGTTTTGAGGTCCTTGCCATATTTCTGAACTCTTTAATTAAAGGATGCCCTTGAGACTGTTCATAATGATAGTACCCCATGAGATGATGAAAGAGCCACTTAAGAACATTAGCTTAAACAATTGTGGTTTGCTTTTGTTTTTCAGTTTTGCATTCTGAGAAGAGACTATTGTATGCGCCTTTCTTTGGCATGATACATAACGTAAAAATTCACCAGAGAAGGGGAAAATGCCTTTGCTGTTGATGAAAATTTTTACAGGGGTTTGTGAACTCCAAAAGCTCAGAATAGGTCTGGAGAAACTGGAAGGCTAAAAACCATGGACCTCAGCACGGATATCTTGGAAATAGTCATCTGTAGTATTCTGATATCTCTCAGTGTGGTTGGTAATCTACTGTTGATTTATTGCACAAGGAGATGCATCGGTGAGCATTTACGAATCTCATTCATACTTATTTTTAGTCTTGCATTTGACCATATTGTAAACAACTTGGTAGTTAATACCTTGAAGATTGTATATGCCTCTGGTGTTGAGTTGGATTCAGCCAGCTGCAAAGTTCTTGTGTTCACAACAATTTTTACTACTTCTCTTGCCATATGGTTCACATTATACATTGCTTTGCTGTACTGCTTTAAATTGTGTCGAGTGGTACACCCTCCAGTTGAAGCTACAAACACAAACCATCGGAAGTGTCACCTGGTTCTAGTTTTTGCTCTTTGGGTTGCTGGTTTTGCAGTTTGCTGTCCAGTTTTACCATATACAGGAAGGCCTGGAAATCTAACTGGAGGAAATGAGACTTATCCACAGCATAGCATCTTGAACTGTTCTGAATGCAAGACTGAATACAGAAATGAACAGCTGGAGATGTTATATGGAAAAATATTTCTAGTGGCTATTGATCTTCTCCCTCTGATAATTTTATTCCTTGTTGGCTTCCGAATAACACATCTCCTTTGGGAACACAGGAAGACCACATATGGTGGCATATGGATTGGGAATGACCTTGCTGACACAGAGGTCCTCAGAGCATGTAAACTTATCCTGGCATTAATATTTCTTATTACTTCATTCTGGATTTCTCACTTTGTCCTGGTGCATTGCTTGAAACAGTTTAATTTCTATTACTTTGCACAACCAGTCCTGACTGTTCTTCATTCAGGATACTCAGCTGTCAGTCCTTATCTTCTTATACTGATTAACTACAAAATAAACGTGAAAATGGGGTCTTTCTGTTGCAAAGGAGAGGGGAAACCAGTATCCCCGACAACTGTATTTCCATCTGAAGAAATGTCTCCATATGCTTAGCAATTAGAATTCTGTTCCAAAAACTCTATGAATGTTCTAAAAAGAGAGTATGGGAATGAACAAGAGAGAGAGAGAGAGATGTGCATAATTGTCAAAATGTATATATTTTAAAGTATAACTTCCATCTCCTCCAGAGGTACAGGCGTTTTTCATATGCACATACAACCCAGGGACCAGAGGGGTACTTATGCTGGCATTTTGCTACAACATATTTGTGGGACTCGCCAGTAAGGGCATCAGGGCCAGAGGAGGGCGCTGCAGCCAGGTTTGCCCTCCCTGCCGTTTACCCTGCCAGAGGGCCGTAGAACTGCCCCCTTGCGGCTGTGGAGGGTAGTGGAGCCCCGCCTTCCCTCTGCGGCTGGCCACCTTAAGAGGAGGGGGGTTTTCTGCACCCTTATCCCTCTCCCTCTATTCACCCCAGTCTGCCCGCTCTGCTCCCCTCCTTTGAATCCCCATTCAACCCCTCTCCATCTCCCTGGCCTCTCTCTCTTTCCCTGTTGCTTAATATTCCCTCTGCTCACTCTCCATCTCCTTCCTACCACTACTTCACCATCCCGAGCCCTCCGGCTTCCTCTCTTTTATCTTCCCCACTCCCCGTCTCCCTCCTGCCTTTCCCTTCCCAAGCTCCTATCCCCGTCGTCATTCCCCCCATCTCCCCTGACAGGCAGCCCTCTTGGCCATCCAGAGGGCCGCCGTGTGGGCTGCGCTGATTAGCGCCCCAGCCCAACCCCGCCTCATCCAGGTGTAGCGTGGGGCTGGCTGGCCCCGCCCAAGGCCGGCATGCCGGCCACGGGCCTCGCCGCCTGGCCCAGGTTGGGAGCTGGCCGGCAGCACTCCGAGGTGTGTAGGAGCCTTCTTTCTCTGCGCCATGGCTCCTTCCATTTTTGGCGGCTCCTTCGTTCTGCCGGCTAGTCCCGGTGCCTGCCCCGTTGCTCCATGCCACTGGGGCTCAGTCCTGGCCTCGGCCAGGCCACTGCTCCTGCGGGGGGGTCATAGGTGCCCTTCCCCCACCCTGCCTCAGCTGCCCCCTTCGTTCGGGCCCCGCGGGGGTGTTGGGGTGGGGGGGGGGCTTCTGCGCCTGGACAGTATTCATAGACAGTCCCTTCCTTCACTGCACTACAGCTAAGCAGTACTGGTGTAGGAAGCCACAGCCTGCAATCCTAGCTCTCCCTCTCATAGAGAACTCAAATTGGTAATAGGATGAAGATGCAGCCATTTTGGAGGGGGGATTTACTGCATTATCAGGCTGTTGACATACAGTGTCATGTGAGACTGGATGTAGAGAACTTGGTGACGGTGGGTAGGTCAGGAATAGAGATATGCACGAACCAAAATACGAGCCAAAATTAAGCACGAATCAGGCCGGTTCATGGTTTGCAAACCAGCGGTTTGTCAGATCCCATTTCTGACGAACCGCCACGAACTTTAGGCTGGTCCGTTTGGTTCATTTTTTGGTTTGTCACTGCAGACAGTCTGGTGCCAGTCAATCAGTTTCCTAGGCAATGGGATGGACTTCCTGCAGACCTTCTGCTGACCCGGAAGTGAACTGCTGCTTGCCCGGAAGTGATGATATTCTGACCTGGATGTGACGTTTTCACAAACCAAATGAACTGGTTCGTGAACCAGGGGCAGGTTTGTGAAAGTTTGTGGTTCGTGAAATTTGACGAACCATGAACCACATGGTTCAGGTTTTTTCCGGTTCGTGCCCATCTCTAGTCAGGAATTGCAAGGCTTTTATTGACCTACATGACTAAAAGGTATTATTAGTTCCTGTGTATAGGTGAAGACTGCAGCACAGCAACAGTTGCACACCTCTGTCGCCTGATTAACCCCTTTATACCTCTTTTTCCTTGCTACTTTACAACATCAGATTTATGGTGCACTTTCCTGCCACAAATAATATTCAGATGGCATACAGCTGAGGTTCCAACTCTCTGTCCCTGTGTGGGTGAGCAGAATCACGACCTTGAATTTTAAAAAGAAATTACAATATATTCCGTAGTATAAAATACACGATTTTGTACAGAAATAATGTATAGATGGATGTCTGATAGCCATGTCTGTTTCATTCTTTTTGCATTGAACAGATTGTTTCGCTTTTCTGAAATATTAAATGAATGCATACATATTTTATGCTGTAGTATTTTGAACGAGTAAAGTAATACACTATTTTATATTGCACTGGGGCTTTTGTTTTAAACTAAAATATGAGTTTATCACTCATGTGGATGAAATAATGTGAGTATATAATTAATAAATAAATGCTATTTTATTCTCAGATACAGACTATATCTTGTATGCTGTTATTTATAATGATGTGCTTATAATTCTAGCAGTATCATATCACACATATATTTGCGGTCTCTTTCTGATCATCAGTACCATTTTTCCTACTTAGGGAGGATTTCTCACAATTTGGTGGTTCAGAGAAAAATGAAGTTTCCATTGAATTTTGCAATATTCAGGCATCTTTTGGGGAAGGTGGGAGAAGACTGAAGAATTATGGAACATATGTGATTACTGTTCCAGAGTACCTATATCTGTATTTATGACAGTGTAAACAAGTTTATATAACAAATGTGCTTAAAATACCCAAGGGTTTGGGTTTTTGGCATTTGAATCTTGAATATATCAACAGAGGCCTTGAGCCTCTGTGAATCTTGTCTCATGATCAAAATCTCTAATTTCCCAGATAAAATGCAAGGTGTTTCCCCAGGTGAAAACCTTATTATTTTTATTCTTTAACATTCCTATTTGTTGAGGGAGAATCAGGATAATTTAAATATTACATATCCTTTCTTTTTTGGCTGGGGCCAAAACCAAGAAAATACCTCTCCTTCAGTATAGCATCAAATTAGTTCATTGTGTGGTACCTGTGCAGCCCCACATGGGTTCTGCACGTAAACAGTCCTATTGCAGAGAGGTTTTTGAAGATCAAAAGAATCAGCGGGTGCTACTTTCCTTTCACCCATCCTGCTTTCTCAACCTTTTTCAGCATGACAAGGAGGGGAAGGAGTGCCCTTCCCTCAGTTCTTTCTCTGCTGCTACTGAGACAGTGTGTTTCTACTAGAAACTCCTTTAAAGACTTGCAGCATTGGAAAGACAAATGCCCACCTCCCATAATGGACTGAAGGCATTATAACTTTTATCAGCATTTTAACATATGGCATACAGACAATTGCATATGAATTTATTTTGAGATATTTGGAGAACCTTAATAGAAGCTTGTGTGCAGACTTGCTGCCTTTTTATATTTTTTCTTGTTTATTCTGTATAAAAATAAATAAAATTGTGAACAATCTGGTTTTCTTTCCCCTAAAAAAAAAGAC
Organism: Eublepharis macularius; assembly: GCF_028583425.1. NCBI lineage: Eukaryota > Metazoa > Chordata > Lepidosauria > Squamata > Eublepharidae > Eublepharis > Eublepharis macularius. The sequence goes on from NC_072797.1 coordinate 76,317,312, forward strand.
AATTTTGTCATTAGCTCAATCTTTTTCAAGAGAGAAATGCACATGCAAGCAAAGGCCACAAAAATATGGCTCAAAAAGGTCTGTTAAAAGATGTATGTCCTGTGGGGCAGAAAAGAGAGAGAGAGAGAGAGAGCGCAAACAGCCACAAAAATATGTCTCAGAAAGCTCTATTAAAAAATACAGGTCTTGTTGGATAAAGCCTCTCACTCCAATGACCATACATTTTACCTATTTTAAGAGGAGCACGATGTATTTAGATGCTCTATATGCAAGGCATCACCAGGCTTCCTGCCTTAAGGCAGCATTATGGGGGGAAAGCCCTCTCTTGTGCTGTTCACAACAGCCACCCTATCCCAGTATCTCCAAGCTCCAAAGAAATGGGCATGCTTTTTGTCAGTTCTAATGGTTCTGAGAATAGTTCTAGCTTCCTTGAGTCTGTCTTTGGCTCCAACCAAGTCCTTACCCTTGATTCTAGCTATACCCTCTCACAGTGTTCCAAACAAAGTGCACCATAAGCACAAGCTTCAGGAAAAGACAAGGCCTTGTCTTGGATGCTCTTCTTTCTGCCCATGTCTCGAAGGATAGAAAAATGTTCAACACCCTACAGCTAATTCCCTGGTAATAGCTTTATTCCAGGCCAACAATGGGCCTCAATTGACAAGGAAGGATAAAGATTAGACGGAGTGGGGTGTAAAATTTATGTCTTTTCTGCCTTTCAAGAAACTGCCAGTATATTTTGTTTCATTAACAGTTTATTTCTTTGGGATCACATAGCACCCTATTTAGAGTTTCTGCTGGAAGAAAAGTAGAAGTTGGCCAAACCTTTACAGCTTGAGGCCTCAAATTTATCTAAACAACAAATTTCTTCTGTTAAACATGTGGCTGATCACTCACCTCACAGTCCCACCACAGCTATTTCCCTGAGATATTACTCATGGTTATGCTCCACAGCCTTACCTAATGAGACATACTCCAGAACTGAAGATCTCTCTTTTGAAGGTATGGATATTTTCAGTATCAAGATAGATGAGGTCCTTGACTGTATAAGGGGGTGGGGGGAGTTACAGCAGAAACGTCAGGAGTAATTTCTTCTGTCTCACCATCTCAAAAGTCCGGGCTTTATTCTAGACCCCTCAGCCAACCACCCAAATTACAGAATCAGAGGATATCAGCTTTTTCATCCACCTCCTTCTATAGACCTCTACAATTGTGTGTTTTATTTCTGTGGTTGATACGGGTTTTTAAAATATTTGTTATCATGCGTTTAAATGCAGACCTCTGAGATAAGAAGGAAAAGTGTTTCATGGGTGAGTGAAGTGTGCTGTGATTGGATAGAAACTGTAACCTTGAGAGTACAAGTGAACTGCAGTTTCTTTGTCTGAGAGCCTCGCTACAAGTGACATCTTACACGCGAACGGCACTTGATCATTTTCGCAAGTCTTTCTGGGAATTGAAGTCCCTCTCCCCCACCCCTTTTCTTTCTGTTCCTTCCCCTCTCTGTTAGAATGGCTGCCTGAAGAGACAGAGAAAGCCTGCTTTTGCAAATCGTTCCTCCAGTCACAAGCCTGCTTTCAATAATCTTTGGGGGTGGGCAACTGCAACTTTTCCGCTTTCTCCAGACCATCTTCCCCCCCCCCCAGCAAGACAATTAGCAAAGTTGCAGCTGCCCGCCCCCAAAGATCACTGAAAGGACACTAGGACTTCACCAACATGTCAGCTTTCTCCAGAGCATCCCCCACCCTCCAGCAAGACGATTTGCAAAAGCTGCTATCATAGGCTTTCTCTGTCTCTTCAGACAGGCATTCTAACAGAGAGGGGAAGGAACAGAATGAAAAGGGGTGGGGGAGAGGGACTTTAATTCCCAGAAAGACTTGCAAAAATGATCAAGTGCCGTTCGCGTGTAAGATGTCACTTGTAGCGAGGCTCTGAGAACAGAGGGAAGGAATTAGGGGTGTGCACCAAAAAACGGTATTATTTGGATCCAGATATCCAGAATACCATATATATTTGCTATGTCTGATATTTGGGTCTAAAAATACTGATTTAGTATTGAGATCTGGTTTTTATTTGGGAATCAGAATATATTCATCTCTATTATTCCTTATAGGGGAACCTCTCTGGAGGCGGGGCGCATTTTTCAAGCACACACCACAAAAGTTGTGGGAAACCTAGTCCTTCATGTCTGCTGCAGACCTCCCCCCAAAGTTTCAAGAAGATTATACCCTGGGGTCCAATAATATGAGCCTCTGAACAAGCTGCCCCCACGACTCTCCATTGTTCCCTATGGAGAGAAAAAAATCCAAGCTGGCTTTCCAGCAAAAAAAAAAAAAAGCATAACCAAACACACAGGGTCAGGCAAACAGTGGCCAAAGGCCCAGTCCCAATGCAAGATGAACAAAGAAAGCCCAACATAACCAACATCAAACCAGAGAATCTCACCAAAACCAAAGTGAAACAACGGAGACTGTTGCAAGCCCAACAGAACCAGTGCCACTCACAGATGCCAGGCAAAACCTATGGCTAATGTGGGAATACCACAGAACAGAAACAAGTACCAACATTAACATCGACAGAAGCACCAACCTTGCACAAGCACTGGTAATGACAAGAAAACATAGTAGTAACTTAGTATAAGTTATATATAGTATAAGGTTTGGCTTCTGCTTGTTACAAAACATTAGCAGTGTATGCTCTATGTTCCTATTCCAGGGGCATGAAAATAAAATTTTGGTTCTGTTTTTCTTAATTTTCTGCACAGAATTGTGCCAAGGTCTAAGGAGTGTGCTGGCTGGGAGAGATTCCAAGTTGGAGTGTGCATTTTATGTGGTGTGCCAACTGGATAAAGTGTCCTGCTGGTTTCCCCACCTCCCCAGTACATACTGATAGAGGATGCAGGCACAAGGTGTGCTCACTTCACTCATTCTAAAAGTTCATAATCGAGGAATTTAAGAGCAGCCTTCAGGAAGACTAACTGCTCAGCTCTCCAGGGGAATACCAAACAGACCAAAATCCCTGTAATGCACTCAATCCATCCTGATATATAAACTTTTATTTTTTTATCATTTTACAAAGTAACATAAGGTGCTAGTGCATATGTATCAGTGATTAAATAACAATGAATATATAACAACAGCCACTGGCATTAGTCAATATCATTTTGTGCCGGAGGTACTACCCTCAATTAAGGGCAATAGAAATTGATCATATATGCATTTTTCATTGACTGACAAATTTCAAGCACCTTGGCAATATTACAATAAATACTACAATAGACAAAAGAATAAATACTCCAATAAATAAGACAAAGTTATATGGAACAGTTTTTACAAAAATAAATATCTCTTTTCAACGCTAAGTTTTGTTGCATCTCATTCTTATTTGGGCAAAGTGGTGGTAACGTGTAGTAGGAATATTCTTCCTTTATAGTATAATCTTATCTGTCCAAAATTGTTCCTATGATTGTATCTCTCCAATGAGGGAGATGTGTCATATCATTCCACTCCATAGAAGCAAACCACCTCTAACCACTCAACTTTGACCCCAAAATATGGGGGTGATACAATATGTCCCACCCAAAGATGGGGTGATCCAACCCATCCTGACAGGATGCTAGCTACTCGCCTGTTTCGTGTGACCACTTTCTCAGGGGATAATATTTTTCAAGTTTTTGTCCAGATTAGTTCTCAAGTTCCTTCCCTCAGTCAATGGGCTGGTGAGGGAAGGCAAGTGCAGTGAGGGCTGACGATGTCACCTGCATGGGAAAACACATGTTTGCTCTGCTTGCTCATTGAGAGGAACTTCTGAGCCACAAGAGAGAGTTGGACAGATAGCCTCTTCGTTGGCCCAGTAGCTTAAAGGACAGGTAGTACACAACTCACAGGGTTCTGAAAGGTAGTCCCTGACTATTGTCTCTGCCTAATCATGGCTCACACACCCCACATCCCCACAGAGGGGCTGAGCACTTCCCCGATGGCCACACAAGAGTGGCCATGTCCTCATGCAGGGAACCATGCTGAGAAGAGGAAGTGTGGGGAACAGCAAAGCTGGTCTCTTCTTCCTCCATCTCTGTTGGCAGGGTGCCCCTCTTGGTCTGCATATGCTGCACCCAATGAGAGAGAGTGCCTCTCTCAAGCTGGTGAATTTCTAGCCCACTAGTCCTTGATGTGCAGGTCGCACATGGTCACTAACATGTATAGCTTGTTCTCAGTGAGAAGTTTCCGGTTGGGACTTGATGCCCTGTTACCGCCTTCTTACAAGCCTGTGCACTGCTAGAACAAGGTCTGCACATCCTGTGCCTGGGTCCAGAAAGGCAGCCATCTTCCTCTGAAGCATTTGTATCAAAAGAATGACCAGACCAGGATTTCCATGTCAAATGAGACCATTATGGTGAAGCTCTTAAAAGGCCTAAGGACCTCCTCCATCTGAGAGACAGCCAGCCAGTCCTCTTGGATGAACTGACTCTGCCCCTCCCAGTGTCAGTCTTTGAGAGCCACATTCTGAAGACAGCCTGCCGTTCCACCAGATACTCAAGCATGGCGTTAGTGGAGTTCCAGCAAGTGCCAACATTGCTGATCAGGAGATGCTCCAGCACACCTGCCAGAAACTGTTTCTGGTGCAGTTGATGAGCAGAGAATAAAAATAGAACCTTGCAGAAGAAGGGCAACCAACCAACCAAAGTGAATTAAATATAACTCCAAACATGATACAAATGAATAAAACACTGGTATATAATTTAATTCCACAAATAAAATTGCAAAGTTATGATTAAAAACAATGTGGTTCAACATGCAAGTATCATACCCTTGTATATACACATAGTAAGTTCACACATATACAGGTATGTTAGTACATTTAATCTTCATATGTATAGAACCGGAACTAGACATGTTCTGGCCCAAAGGCCTTCATCAGTGGTACATATTCATACAAAGAAGTCCATCAATATATCTAATAAATCCAAAATCCCTGATCCTGCACAAAATTGACACAAGGATGTTTTATAAAAAAGCTGTAACTATATTCATTTCCTCCCATGAATCAGCTTAAAGTGTAGTATGGCACCACAAACCCAGTTCCCGGGAATAGTATCCACTAAACCATGAAACAAAATTCTATGCAAAATTAATGAGGCTCTCAAAATACAGTTATATCAATACAAAAATATCTATTCAGTTCATTACATGAAAACAGTCAATTCTAAACATATTTTATACATACAATGTACAGAGTATAGACTATAACGTCACTGGTATCTCACAGTGTGTAAGGCTCAAAGTCTCCAAAAATAGACACAGTCCTCTATTCAATATGCTAAGTCTTGCCCAACACACTGGAGAACAAGACACCTGTAGTCCTCACGGGGGTGAGGAAACACTGCAGGGTGATGCCATCCATCTCCCTGTTCTATGCCACAGGGAGCGAAGAGCAGACGAGTGAAATGGCGCGATCCCATGTACAAGTGAAAGTCTTATGTCTTCTTATATCTTTCAGTACAGTTGAAGCGGTACCCCAGCCCCCCCCACACACATCTCGCCCTACAAACGGCCAGAAATATTTAATCAGCTTGTTTCATAGATGTCCACTTCCTCAGGGGACGATACATAGTTCACCAAAGCAATAAACTTTCTATGAATGAAAATGTCTATAAAGCAGTGTAAATTTCCTTTAACCATCACCCGAATATCAAAAGCAGCTGTTCTCTAATAACGGAACTCACCAAATAAAGCAAGTTAAAGATTCTCAGGTACTCCCATCCTTCCCCTACCTGTTTCCAAGCCAACACCAGGCCGAACTCCTTTCTCCCTAAAAAAATGGGGGGGAGGGGTTTGAGTCCCTAGACTCACAAGCTAGGTAGAATAATAACAACAACAACATTCAATTTATACACCGCCCTTCAGAATGACTTAACACCCACTCAGAGTGGTTTACAAAGTATGCCATTATTATCCCCACAACAAAACGCCCTGTGAGGTGGGTGGGGCTGAGAGAGAGCTCCAGAGAACTGTGACTAGCCCAAGGTCACCCAACTGGCTTAAACTGGAGGAGTGGGGAATCAAACCCGGCTCTCCAGATTAGAGTTCCACGCTCTTAACTACTACACCAAACTGGCTCCCTTAAGTGGTCTTCCAGGCAGCCAGCAGCAGTTTCCCAAGTCATCCTCCACAGGCAGTAGCAGTACTCCATATCAGTCCAAATGGTAATCCAAAAGGCAGACTCATAGAGCAGCCTGGAGTTAAAAGCATCACAGCACAATCTCCAGAAATCTCACTCAAAATGGAATCTGCCCTGAGCCAAGCCTGCTTTTATGTCCTTGCAAGAATTTTAAAAAGGCTCTCCCAACTTTGACTGGCCAGACAAGTAGAGCTCTTCCACCCATTGGTCGGTCACTCACTTCTCCCTCCTGCCCCACTCCCCTGATGGAAAAACTTATGAACTATTCTGAAATCAATATGTGGATTAGTACTCTGCAGCCATAACACATATATCCTTATAAGTCAATTCCAGTTCTGGTTAAACAAAACACCTGTTTTATCTGGATCCCTTTTTTACCTCATAGCCAATTCCCATGCACTAACCATTCTATTATATTTCTCTCTATTTAAAAAAATCATTTGTATAATACCAGTTAAACCAAAGATATCTAAGGTGAAAGCCTCTGGTGGCAGCAAAAACCTTTTGGGAACTTTTGGGAGTCAGTAAAATATGGGTCACACAAACAGGGCAAAATACCACAGGTGGGGTTAGTAATGGGATTAAAACTTCAAAGTGAAAGTGTTCTTGAGATAAAAACCTGGGTAAAGTAGAGAATCTCCAAAGTCCTGTGTGTGTGGAAGAAAAGGAGTGTTTCTTGTAACCAGGGTCCCCCTGAGGTAAAAGCTGAAACTGAAGTAAAAGGAAGAACTCTAATAAAGGTTCAAGGTAGTTTGAAATAAAATCATTACCATCTCTTTTTCTCTTCTTACAGTCAGCCCCCTGAATAAACTGAATTAATATGTGACAATGGCAAAATTAACATCTTTTATACACAATAGATCATTTTCAGAATTTCAAGGAAAATGAACAGGGCTTTTTTGATTATATATCTGAAAACTAGATTAAAATTAAATTAAGACAGAAAGACAGACTTGGGTAATGCATATCAACAGATATGAAAGCAGATGGGAAAGATAGAATAAAGGTATTTAAATAGAAGTGAAATATTATAAAGTTATATAATGTATGATTTGATAAAAGATTAAGTTTGTTTGTATATTTGCAATAGTTTTAAAGAAAAGGTTAAATCTTCGAAAGGTTCCCTTCATTGGTAAACAGTGCAGAAAAATCTCCTAATAGAGGTACACTTCAATCCCCCTCCCTCAAAGGTTACCTTAAACATGGATGCCTCTTTCTTGGGTTGGGGTGCTCATGTTGGACCCATCTCAGTCAGTGACACTTGGTCCCCCCAGGGGAGCTTGCTCCACATAAACATTCTTGAGCTCAAGGCACTTTACAATGTACTGATTGCCCTTCATTCTCATGTGACAGGGAGGACCATTTAGGTGGCAACCAACAATGTCATTGCAATGTATTACCGGAACAAAGGAAAACAGCCTCAGTGGCTTATGCCACCTAGCCATCCAAATATGGAATTGGTGCATTCCAATTAGGTTGTTACACAGGCTGTTCATATAACAGGTGCCAGAAAACTCTTTGCAGACTTCCTCAACCACACTCCACTGGTTCCTCACAAATTAGATCTATATGCAGCTTACCTTATTTTGGTCTTCCAGCAATGGGGCAATCAGGTCATCAACATCTTTGCTGCTGCCACCACCATGTAGGTACTTTTCGCTCCCAAGCAGTTTGGGATCCAGCATCTCTAGGAAATGCGTTTCAGCTTTCTTGAGCACATCCTGATTACACCTTCCCTTCTTTTCCCCTCTGTTAATGATATTTCATGACTATTATCTAGCATCCCTGTTCTTCTAAGTGGAAGCATCTTTCCATCTGGGCTGAACAAAAAGGTATTAATTCTGTTACCTGTCCCTTATTAACTTCAGTACTTAGACATAGTTGACCTTTCTCACTGAAGGTGGATTACATAGAATAAGTCAATGCAGTCAATGGCTGAGTCATTCAATAAACATCACAATAGGGTAAGGATAGTAGAAATTTGAAAGCAAGCAGAAACCTGATACAGAGATGAAAAACAATGCTGAATCAAAACAGAAATTCAGTACACTGCTGATGGATACAGTCCTGTGAACAGTCCACATAGCTCTCTGTGATATTATATGCACTTACAATTATGAAAATCATAACCCCTCTCTCTGATGCACTTTAAGCTGCAGTAGCAAGCCACCCAACTGGGCGAGACATTGCTGGCTTCCGACCAGGAGACTGGAATGCAAACAGAATGCCAGTGGAATGCAGAGTGATTAGGTGTGATTGGTTCCTGCCCTCCCTGCTTCAGGATGTGCAGCATTCCTAAAAGAAAGGTGCTTGAGGGATTTTCCTTCACAAACCCTCAGACATTCCTGCTTCCCCTCTCCATTCAAGATTGAAACAAAATCCTATCCAGCAATCAAAGGCCATCAATCATCTCTGATAAGTTTAAACTCTTCCTGGGAAAACTTAATCTAAACTTCAAGTTCATTGTCCAACCCCAGAGATACTTAATTAAAACTGTAGCTTTGTTCTCTGGCACCAGCAACAATTAATCAAAACCTCCCTAGCCACTATTTTCACACCCTGGAATGCCAGTCAGGGTTCTTCAAACCCTTTGTCTATTCCAAGAGACAATCCTTAAAGTCATTGTTTTTCAGACTGAGGTCACCTTCTTGCCCCAGGGCCCATTTTGCCCTATAATTGCTCAGGCTTTGCCCCAGCCAAATTGTACACAATTACTCGGATCCAAGTGCTATACCCTCAGATCTCTCAGCCTCCCGGCAAAGGACACTAGCTGTTCGAGCCCTCTTCCTCCATGGACTCCTCTACTCCTCTGACAGTAACTATCACCCGAATCGCATAACCTGTTGTGAGTCACTGCCCTGCTGGGCCTTCTGGCCCCACCCTCAGCTGTGTTCCCGGACACACTGGCGGAAAGACCTTCCTCGGCCTCAGAATAGGCAGGGGGAGGGGGATACATCACCTGGTCCTCCCCCTCGGCCTGCTGAACTGTGACTTTGCCTCTCTCCCTCTCTCTCTGGCCCCTAGTCACCTCAGCATCTTCCTCCCTGGCCTCATTGGGATGTCTCCCCTTTATAGCGTCCATCTAGAGCCGGTTTGGTGTAGTGGTTAAGAGCACAGGACTCTAATATGGAGAGCCGGGTTTGATTCCCCATTCCTCCACGAAGCCAGCTGGGCGACCTTGGGTGAGTCACAGTTCCCTGGAGCTCTCTCAGCCCCACCCACCTCACAGGATGATTGTTATAGGGTAATAATAACACTTTGTAAACTGCTCTGAGTGGGCATTAAGTTGTCCTGAAGGGCGGTATATAAATCAAGTGTTGTTGTTGTTGTTGTTGTTGTTGTTGTTGCTGTTGTTGTTGTTGTTATTCTACCCCACCCCCTCCCCAGACCGCCAATTGTCCCTTGTTCCTCCCTTCCCTCCTGCCCTCCCTTCCCTGCACCTGGACCTTCTGCCACCTGGCTGGTCGAGGCCCTGCCTGCCCTTGGGGCCACTCCCTTCTTCCCAGGGCCAGCGTCCAATGAGATGTGCATCCTCATTCTCTCCAGCACGCACCTCCCTTGGAGGCCACCCCACCCACCTCCCTGGTTGGGTGTGGCCCTTCCTTGGCATTTGCCCCAGCTGCCCCACCTCCGCCGGCCTCTGCGGCATCCCCAGCCGCAGCGGCAGCAGGGTCGGAGACTGCTGCCACGCTACTGCAGGGATCAGTTGTTCGGCAGGTCCTAGGGCTTGCAGCTACCACACCGCACCACCCAGCTGGCCCACAGCATCTTCCGGCCTCCTCCCTGGCCTCTTCATCCTGGCAATGCCTCCCTTCATTCTGGTGCAGGCTAAGGGAGTGGGCATCAAGGGTGGCAGTGGGTGGAAGGCTGGGCTCTGTGACTGGGCCCGGTAAGGTTCCTGCAGTGGGTGGCACTGGGCCACGCCCAAGTCCGGGGCAGCTGCGACTGGCTCTGGACACCTATATCCAGCCTCCTCACTGCCTTTCCTGGGACTCTTGTATGCTTGTGATTTGCTTTGCCTTTTGCTGTGTGTTTGAATTTCCCCTTTTAATAAAAACTTGCTTTGGGAAACACCTGTCCAGTCAGTTTCCTTGGGGAAGAGACCTGGTAAAAATTGGTGGAGGATCTTGCTTGTTACTGCCTCTTGCAGCTTCTCCTTGTTTGCTAATTCCTCCATCTTGCAAGGAGACTCATCTAGGTAACAGTCCAGTCCAGTGCTGCTGGATACAGTCCATCAGGGTGGACTTAGCTATAGCATCTTTCCATTGTTGTTTGAGAAATGTAGATGCTTGAAAAATCATGTATATGTTGTTCAGCCACTGGCAGGAAATCCTGTAATGTAGTGGAGCTATGAACCTATATCATGGCATGCATTTATTTCCAGAAGCCCATTTCTTTTGACACTCCCCCCTACCGAAAGATTACAGGAATCTTAAACAAGCACTTATTATCAACTAGCCACCCCGCCCCACAGATTTGCTGACACTGAAGGGTTGTGTGCTGCTATTTTAATGAATTGTTACTGATGTTTTTATATTTTTATGCTACCCTGTTTATTTTATTTTAGGTTGTTGTGACCCACTCTGAGCTTGATAGCAGGGCAAGCGGAATATAATATAAATCAAATAAATAAATAAATTTTCATACATCAGCAGTAGTTTGTGTAGTTGAAACTTCTGAATTAAGTACACCCCTAGGAAAAGTTGTCTTTATATTTATTTATTTTTAAAAATTATGCCACCTCTCTAGGAACCTGCCTGAGGCAACTTACAAAATAAAATTAATTAAAACAAAACATTAAAAGATATTAATTAAAACACAGATTTATAAACTAGGGGTGTGCAGTGCCAGTAATATTCGGGTTTCCTGCTTCAGTATTTCTGAAGCGGGAAAAGGCTTCAGTATAAAGCAATTTTTGAAGTGGCAAGCTATATGGGAGAATATGAGAAAAGGCAGTTCTTCAAGTAAATGTTTAACCAACTAAAATATTAATTTGTACAGCTTGAGCCACAAGGTTTTCTTAGTAATCGTTCACTATGTAGCTGAATGAGTTCAGTACTGAAAGGGGAGAATGGAAAAGGAATAAAGATCACAACCACAGCTCACTCCATTTTCACTCACTTGACTCAAATCTGTGCTAATGGACAAGGGCAAAAGAAGCAATGAAAGTTGACAGTAGCTGCAATGTTCAGTCCTTTCTTCTCCCTAGTAAAGGGAAGCTTAGGAGCGCTCAAAAATGTGTGAATAGCTGTGTATGTTTTGAGCAATCCATTTCTTTCTGAGAAAGAGAAGAGGCTATTTAAAAGTGATCAGTATGCTGCTTTTAAAAACAGAGTTGCAGAAGGAGCAATCAGATGATGCCTCACAAAGAATGGAGAGTCCCACCTTCAGGAATGCCTGGCCTCTAACTATGGTTGGGAGGCCTCCGACTAGCAGCTGTAGTTGCTTGCCACCATTCAGACCAGCTGCTGGAAAATTTTTTAAAGGTGATATTGTCTGTGTCACCACATCACTTCTGTGGAAAACCCTGAAATGACATAAAGTTGCTCTGGGAGTCACCAAAAACTCTATGGTTTCATCATACAGTTTCTGGTGATTCCTAGAGTAATGTGACATCACTTCTGTTTTTTCCTGGAAGTGACTTTGTGACCTACAGGATGCCCATGTTCCCCCATGTCTCTGCCCCCTCTGCCCTTCTTCCACCAGTTGCCAAGCATGGCAACCCCACCCAAAGGAGCAGCCTTGGGGTGCTTTCACACATTTTTTGCTTCCCCTGATATTTTGTGGTTGGCTTTGGCACCTGCAGGAGTCAGAATTATAAAAAGTTTTTTCAGGTTTGAAAAGTTTGGGGACCCATGTTCCATGGTATGCCATAGAGTCTAGAAGAAATAAAACTCCCTCTCCAAGTTTTACACCCAAATCTCCAGGAATTTCCCAAGACACAGTTGACAACCTTTGCAGAACTATGTGTGAAAAACAATGCTGAGAAGAAATGCGCTTTCTTCTGCTGCTGAGCAAAAGATTAAGAGGAATACCATCACTGCAGATTAGAGAAGGAGCTGTTGTGCATTGTACACGATAAGGATCCTTGCCTAACTTTCGTTCACATGACGTTGATTCTGTAGCTGCTCCCACACAATTCCTTCCTAATTTAGCCAGTCTACTCTGAAATAAGTCCCATTTTATTCACTGAGGCTTACTCACAAGAAAGAGTTCTTAGAATTGCAGCCACAAGTGCCTTAACACATGACATTTTCAGATCATATGAAGGCAAAGAGACACATAACTCCATAGTGCTATCCACTGCTCAGTCTTCCATACAATTATGGACACACAGGGCTTCGTGAATGCTAGCAGTCATAGTGGGCATGATCCAGCTAGAGTTAAGCCCTTTCAGTTTTGATTTCAGAAGAAAGATTTACACATGAGCTTAACTCTTGCATTGAAGACAATGGAATTTTAAAGAGCTTAACTGTGTCTGAATTGTGTCATGGTACCGTATGAAGATTAATAATGAACAGTTACTATTTCAGCACTTATGTTTGGGACATGGTTTTTGATTCTGTGGGTTATCTCTAGGAGTAGAATGATTATATTGCGCAGCAAGTTGAATGTCTCCTTTAAGGCATCAGAACACTGTATGTCAGAATGTCAGAAATGAAATTTAATTTGGACTGCATAATCGACCATTCCTGTTACTGCCAAAGAGGAAGATTGTATGTGGTAGTTGTTCATGTGCCTGTGTTTATATATTTATTGCACAACATTAATTTTCTTTCCTGTTTTTCTTTTTAATAGAATTGTATTATCTGATTGAGTCAATGAAGATGTGTATAGTAGAATAATGGAAGCCCCTGAATACCTTGATTTGGATGAAATAGATTTTAGTGATGACATATCTGTAAGTATGAGGCTCTTGTTTTTCTGTTTTGGTTTAGTGAAATACATTGTGCTGGCGGTTGTTTTGCTTTTAAGTCCAGATACTGCAACCATTCTACCAAATGAGTGGAGAAGATTTACATTTACATCCTAATATTTCAGACAAACAGCAGGAATCCTGAAAGGTTTCTACTTCTGAATATGAATGTTTGGCACTGTAAAGGACATTCAGGACCCATTTAAGCCAGCATTATGCCTAGAGACTCTAAATACAATCAATGTTGATATCATTATGGAAATGCTATCATTCTTTGGTACGCAATGTTGCATAAGTTCTTACAGGAACTAATGATGCAGCTTAGTCAATGTCCCTAATGAGACCACAACTATAGGTTATATTATTTTATGAATACTAATAAAGGCTCCAATCCAAATATGTGCTAAATGCCCAATTAGTGAGTAAATTAGACAATGATTGCTGAATGTATGTTTTTTTACTCTTGCCTTCAGAGAGATTTTTTTAAAGTTTTCTGCTGCTTTATTCAGAGGTATTTTTTCTCTTAAAATGGATTTTAATCTTTGGTTTTCTCTATGTAGATTTTTAGTGAAGGGAAATCAAGACAGGGTTTGCAAATTCATGAGGCAGTGATCCAATCCCCAAAGAATAATTTATTCAGTGTAACTATGCTTTTATCACTGTGGGGTATTAGGATATGTCTCAGAACCTATTTCCAGACCCAGTTTTATAGCAACATATAATCAAGAATATGTAACCTCTCTTTGCCTTTCCCATTGTGCCTTAGTGATGAACTTAACTGTCAGTTCCATAAGTGGATAACACAAATTCTCCATGTTAATAATGAATGCTGTAAAATGCTGCTGACCGTTTTGAATTAAAGAATTACTCAACTTTAGAGAAAGTATTATCCTTAATTTCCTACTGTCAATTGTTGAAGGCAAGATTTATTTCTAACTAATTTGGTCATATGTTACCTCTCATAGGAGAAAATCTTGGATCTTTAAATACAGGCTTCAATAATAAACCACAGACAGGTTTCAGTGTGGGTTAAATATGACTCTTGTGCTAATTTTCTTTCTAAAGTGACATCATAATCATAATCCTTGTAAATGAAATTTATAGTATTTTCAATCTGGCCCCATTAAGTGGATTTCACTTTAAGGTACTTAAGCAACATCTTTTGTCATATGGGTTTCTCTCTTGTTTGGAACTCCAAATCTGCCTATTTTCAAAGCTGTAAACTTACAACACAGCCAAAACTGGTCTGGCACCCATACTCAATAGCCTCCCCCAAACTTTCCAGATACTTCCACAGCACCTTTCAGGTGCTGGATCCTGCTGGTTTCTTCTCTGCCACCATACAGTCACTATTAGGGTTGCCAGCCTCCAAGTGGTGGCAGTGGAGATCTCCTGGAATTACAACTGGTATCTAGGCCATAGAGATCAGTTCCCCTGTAGAAAATGGCTGCTTTGGAGGGTAGACTCTATGTCATTATATCCCACTGAGGTCCCTCACCTTTCCAGGCTCCACCCCCGCCCCCCAAATCTCCAGGAATTTCCCAACCTAGACCTGGCAACCCTAGTTGCTATCTTTCTGCCAAGGTTTCTTCCAAGCTAGTGGTGTCCTATCTGGGATATTTTGGTTGCAAGTGTATGAGTCAGGTAAAATAGGAGTGAACAGAAGAGAGCTAAGCCTGTGTATAATCCTCCCATTGAAATCAGTGAAATTATCTGGGTTTTACCCAGTGTGTTCCTCCTCAGTCAGGTTTGTTTCAGAGCTTAGCTGATGTTTCCACTAAATAAATATTAAATAAACAGAAAACCGGAAAAGGAAAACAACCTTTCAGTGTTTCTATGTCTCCTGTGTGCACACAGGCCCTTGTCAAAGTTAGACCTGCTCTCTGTTTCTTCTTCCAAGCTCCATCAAAGTGTTCAGTTAAAAGAGGCCATGATATTTCAATAATAAAATGAAAAAGATACAACAGATATTAAAACTAAACTGTAAGGCAGATCAGTAGCCTCTCTTCATGTACCAGGATAGGAGCCAGAGAAAGAAAGTCGCTGCAAAGTGTAGAGTTGTTAGTAACTTGGGAAAGAAGTGAGTAATGTTCTTTCTTGGCAGTGTAGTAGTTTCTCAGCTGAAATCCTATTCATTGTATTGACAGAAATGGAAGAAATTTTAAGTGTTCATCTTTTGTTTGGGGACAGGAGTTGAGCAAGAGGAAATCTGTTAATGCAATCAAAGATACACCATTAAAACTACAGTGAAATTTATGACATGCTTAACAGATTTTTGTAAAGAACTGAATATATTTTAATGCTGTATAAAACCAGTGGAGTAGTTTGTCAGTCCAAGAGAGAGGAAATAATATACAAGGGAAAACTTCAGCCTAACAAACACATTTCAGTTGTAACAAGCCTATTCCTAATTGAACTGCCAATTATGTTTCAGCCTGTATTAACTAGCTTCCTTAGTGTATTTCCTAGGAGACCTGGTACTGCTCTTTCTATTGCAACTGGGTTTTATGTTTATTCAAGAAACAGCATATGGTAGGCAGTGTAGTGGTTTGATTGGAAATAATTGGTTTCAGATCCTACTCTGCCATGAAATTCAGTGGGTGTCCTTGGGTCAGTCACTATTTCTCAGACTAACATGCCTCACAGGGTTGCTGTGAGGACAGGGCATGTTATAGGCCTAATTTTTTATGCAAGCATTTGCATAATAGTCCATGATAGAAAGGGATGGTTCATACTTTTCTGCTTATTTTTATATACTTAGTAGTTCACTTAATATTTTGTTTCTTATTACTATCTCTCAGATGTGCACATGTATATCACAAGATGCATTTGATTGAATAAGTGATTGAAGTTACATTCTATCTATCTATCTATCTATCTATCTATCTATCTATCTATCTATCTATCTATCTATCTATCTATCTATCTATCTATCTATCTAATCAGGAGATTGCAGGTCTATGCTTTGTGATACTACTAATGTTTGTTTTTTGTTTGCTTGCTTGTTTGCTTGCTTTCTTGTTTGTTTGTTGGTTTGTTGTCTGCCTTTCTCACTGAGACTCAGTTTAGATTACTTCATTTAAGTCAATATAATCCACAGCAGGAATATTCATTAAACAATATAATAGGGCTTGCAGAAATACGGATACAGAGCTAAAACAATGATGCAATAAAGCATAAGCAATTTGATATGACGTATTACATGACTTTAAAACTACCCAGTAAGAACATGCATATAGCAACAAACAGTATGCAGTAGTACAGTCTACAGTCCGTATACTATATCATCTCGCTGAACCATTTCCTTACAGCACAGCCCTATTACATCTGTTAAAAAGCCCTCTTGAATCAGTTTTGCAAAGTTTGCAAAAAGTCAGGAGTGTGGGAGCTTTCCTGACCTCTTCAAGCAGACCAGTCCATAAGGTGGGGGCCACAACTAAGAATATGCATGTATCAGCAGTTATTGATTGTGCCCATTTGCAGGGTGGCAGCTGCAGATTGTCCTGTTCAGATGAGTGAAGCTGCCATGCTGAAGCACAGGGAGAAAGGCAGTGCTGTAGATACGAGCGACCAAGGCCATGAAGGGGATGATATTTTGATATTTTACTTAAGTTCTTCATTTAAAATACAAATAGAAAAATAAAACTTAAAAAAAATTATATCTTGCTTTTCTCCCTATCCGTGCAACTGTGTGGAATTTCTAAGAAGAGCTAGCTATCAGATTATCCTAGGAGTCCCAAATACAACTGAAGTTTTGCACCATCAGCCCCAATTAGAGGGGCAGGCTGTTCATGCTAATTGGTTGCCCCATATTCCACTAATTTTTACTAGCATTCATGGACTTATTCATTTATTTGTTTTTTATTTGTATTATTTATAATCAGCCTCTCTCACTGGAACCTAAGATGGAGTACACAGTTTAAGTCAATATGAGAATGGCTGGGATATTCAAAAAACAAAACATTCAATAAACAGTACAATAGAAATTTGGAAAAAAGCAGAAATCCGATACAGTGCTGAAACAATGCTGAAACAAAACTTAAGCAAATTGACATGACATATTAAACAACATTGAGAAACTATCAAGTAGGAGCTTAATTACAGCAAACCACTGTACGTCGTAGTATAGTCAATGGTCCTTATCTCTTTTACCAATGCACCATCTTATTATCTGTGTAAAAAGCCCTTCTGAATAATTCAGTTTTGCATAGTTTGCAGAAATCCAGGAGAGTGGGAGCTTTCGTAGCCTCCTCAAGCAGGCCATTTGATCAAGTGGGCGCCACATGTCGGGGCAACTTTCATTTTGCCTGTTTGTAGAGTGGCATCTGCAGAAGGCCCTGTTCAGATTAGCAAGGCTGCTGTGGCGGACATAGGTGGAAAGGTAGTCCCTAACATATAAGGGACTATGGTCATGATGGGCTTTGTATATGATAACCAAAACCTTGAACTGAGTCTGGTAACTGATGGGAAGCCAATGGAGTAACTGCAGAATAGGATTAATATGCATGCTTCTGATAATAACGGAGTTATGGTGTTCTACACCAACTGGAATCTCTGAGTTGTCTTTGAGGAAAGACCTATGTTGAGAGCATTACAGTAATATAATCTTGAGGTCACTTTGGCATGGATCCGGGTGGCACCTTTATAGGATGCATGATCTACTGTATCAAAGGCTGCAGGGGGTCATCAACTAAAGCCACCATAGCCATCTCTGTCTCAAAACCTGTCCTGAAACCAGATTGCAAAGGGTGGTCCAGAATATGAGTTATCCAAGAAGACCTTGAGCTGATCTGCTACTGTTCTCTCACTTACTTTGCCTAGAAAGGGCAGCTTTGAGACTGGGCAGTAATTGAGCACGTCATTTTCATCTAGGATTTTTTTAAAAAGTAGTAATTGGATAACCACTTCTTTGAGTGGCTGAAGGAAGACACCTTGAGTTAGTGACTGATTTATGATAGACATCAAGGGTTCATTTAGGTAGTCTTTACATGATTTTAGCAGCCAAGATGGGCAAGGATCCAGTGCACAAGTTGTGTCCTTCACAAAGGCTAGGCTCCTGTCAGTATTGATCACTATAACTGGGTCAGAATGGTACATAAGTAGACCAGATAATGTATTACTGATGTTGTTGTTTTTTTAAGATTTTATTAAAACTGTAAAACCCACGAAAATACAGTAAGATAACAGTGTAAAACAACAAGCGATACAACATTAGCTTTCTGAAGTACAAGAAGATACAGCTGGTTGTATAAGTACATGTTCAGAGAGAATATTAGCAGTATCCAGCTTGGTAGTACAAAGGAGAAGCATATATTTATATATAAAGCCTAAATGCAACTTACATATTTACATACATGTGAAAGATTTTCAATCCTATTATTTTCTATATGATCAGAGAATGGAAACCGTTTCTCAATAAAGTTTGTGGTGTTTGGAAAATGCTCTATATGATATATTTTGTTGTATAGTTTTTCGGAAATGAAATGATCCCAGATTTTAGAATACCAATTATCAATTGATAGATTTTGTTTTTCATAATGTAGCTATTGCACTTTTCGCAGCTACTAGCAAAGTGTCTATCAGATCTTTTCTTTTCTGGGGAATCGGGGAATCAGGGTCTGGATTTTGTCCCATTGGTCCAGGAAAAGAATCTCTGGTGCAAGAGGAATCTCATACTGATGTTATCATGGCTGGCAGGTGCACACCTGCTGTGTGCTGGCTCAGGACATTTTTGCCTCCCAGGCCCATTCTCCAGGCCTTCCCCCCCACACATACACACACACTGGCCAGATGAGTGGCAATGGGGCACAGAGGCTGGGAGCAGAGGATCCCCCACCCTCACTGGGAGACCTGGCAACCCTATTCTGTGGGCAGACCATTTTAACAGGTCCTCCCCTATTTCAGGGTTTCAGGGCCTCAAAGGCTCAGTGCAAAAGATTAAACCCAAAGTTTGGCCTTTTTCATGTGTTAGGCCTGGCTTATCACTATTTGAGAGAGACCCAGGGCAGTCAAAGAAACTATAAAATCCCGGGCCATCTCTTGTGAGGAGCATTCAGTGTGAATGTTTAAGTCACCTGGAACAACTAGTTTTGGTGTCTCTAGTAGTGCACCACATCCAAGAGCACCTCTACCAGCTAAAAAGAATGCTTACTGGGGAATTAGGAAGCCAGTAAACAAACAGAATACCTAATCTATTGTTAGATCCCAGCATAAGGAGCATACACTCAATACCAGCTATAGTTTGAACTGGGAGTCTGAGGAACATGAAGGACTCATGGAGGATAATAGCAGCTGCTCCTCCCTAGCCACCTCTGCAGGGTTGGCCCACTTACCAGCTTTCATTTTTTGAAAAAAGTAAGCCTATAGCCCCTTCACTTGCAAAAATATACCTTTCCCCTTATATCTCCACAAGGGAAGTGGCTGGAGTCTTACTCTTTTTTTTAATGAAAGCTAGGGATTAAGAGAACCTTTACCTTTTATTTCAATGTTATAGCACTATGGTGATATTTTTGTTCCTTTTTTAAAAAATGAAAAGCCCTGGTAGCCCAGGAAAGGGGGGATAGCCACTTCCCAACTCCAGAAGAAGTGGTGCTATTTGAAATAGGCCATAGCTATTTATATGTGGTTCATAAACAGATGTAAATGGTATTTGAAACACTGTCCCCACATTGCTTTACAAGTCAGCAGGAATGGATAGCAACCAGGTTAAAATGAAAATGTGAAAGGGACCATAGTGTAGTCAATCCCAGGGACCCATCAGTCCCTGGCACGCCTCCACACTTCTGCATTGCGCCCAGTCTTGCCCTGTTTCCTTGCCTTTCCCCTGTTAGCTAGGCAAGAGGGGGGCAGGGGCTGGGAGTGGGGGATCCCCAAATCCACTGGGGGAATGGAATCCCTATGAAACAGGAAGGATACATTTACAGCAGTTGCCGATCTTACCCATTTGTGGGGTGGCACTTTCAGGTTTTGTTCACATAATAACCCAATGCAACATTTGTATCTTTGAGTTCCTAGTCAAGGCTAAGGTAAGCAGTGGTAAGTTTTTACTATTTTTAATGTATATGAAGACAAGCATTGTTCAATATGAATATTAAGTTTGTAAAATGGTTGATTTTGCAAATCCAAATGCAAAGAAGTAGGGAATTAATAATATGAAGCCCTCTCCCCAGCAAAAGATATTGAGATGGAAGAGGTAAATAAAGTCTTATGGATTGACAGGCTAATTCAACTTTATTTGCATCAGCCATGTGAGCTATTTCTGTAATTGGTCACTTGAGTGATTTTGAATCATTCAGAGGCATATTGTCTTGTGAACTGTAATTTGATTTTGACATGTATTTGGCAAACTATAATGAGACCTCTTACATCCCAGGTTCTATATAATGTGAGAAGCTACTGTGGTTTTAAATGTATGTGAGTATTCAGTTAGCTCTGCTCTGGCTAAAAATACCACTTCAGTTTAGAGTATGGTGTATTTATACAATCTTTACTTTATTAAAATATTGTCTTTAACATTTTTGTCTTTTTGACACTAATATTGTGCAAAAGTTATTTAGTTCCAAAGACATGATGTGTATTTGTGACACTTAGATAAATGTTGGCATAAATGAAACTTTTTGTGCTGTATAGCGTTCAGTTATGAGAGAGATCAAAGGGATCAGTATTAAATTACCTACAGATTTTTGTTTGTGGGAAAATTCTCTTTACAATGTTGGATCATACAGATGAATGAGGGCATTCTGCAAGTTTATGATGAAATGGTTGCTGCTTGCTCAGATACATATGACATTGGTTTAAAAGTGAGTCCAAGGAATGGCTTACTGATTAACATCAGGTGTGCCCCTTGCGGCAAAATAGTAAGACATGGTTGTTTTAATAACACTTACTCCTTGAGAAGTTGGTTTATTTTCTTGTGCTTATTTATATGGAATAATTTATGATAGATCCTAGAATTCCAGAGAATGTTTTAACATATAGATGGAAAGTTGAGTCTTGCCATCTGTAAACCGAGGCATATAAGTTATGAAATCAAAATGTATAACAAATTGAACAGGTGATATGTATGTAATGCATTCCAGTGTTTTAAATGCTTCCCATTTAAAGTAATGCCACAGTCTTCTGGAGTAGGGAATGCATACAGTCAGCCATAGTGCTTTGCAGTTAAACCCATGGACCAGATTTTATAAAATGCTGTCATTTGTTCTGCTATAAAGCAATGAATAGTTTTTATAATATAATTTTATAATGCTATTATATAAATTTATAATAATTGTATAATTGTTAGATTGGTCTGCTGTTTAATTCTGATTAGCATATGCTTGAAAGTAAGCTTACCTAAAGCAAATTTTTGGGCTATCTTTTTGCCTTGTTTACATTGGGCCCAGCCATGAAAAGTGATCTCTTGTTTTGCCCTTTAGTCTTGAAACCTGCTATGGATTAATTGTTCAATCGTCTCTGTGTAGTTGTGTTTCAGTAGCAAAGCTGTTCTAATAGATGAAGCTGCAGGTGTTAAAAAGAAGCTGCTGCAAAATATCATTTGCAGCAAATTTCACCTCCCAGCAACAAATTTTCCTTTGACCTGTCATCAGTGCAAGTTCTTCCAGACTCCTTTCATGATATGAGCCTGAAGCTGTAGGAGGATGCGATGTTCACTGCCCCCCACGGACAATAGAGTTTTAGTGACCTGACGTGGCACTGCTGCATATCACTGAGGCAGGGGTCTAATAAGCAGCACAGCAAATCTATTCTAAGCCTTTAGGAAAGTGCTGAATAATATAGTGGCCTGTGAAAATTAGGAAAATATTTTACTGGTTATATAGTCTGATTTTATACCATTTAGACTTTGAACTAATGCAATTTCTTTCTTTTTTGGCAGTATTCTGTAACTTCTCTCAAGACTATTCCGGAATTACGTAGGAAGTGTGATTCACAAAATGAAGACAGAACAGGTATCCTGCTCATTTCTGTACTGTAATTCTGACAGGGTGTTTTGGTTAAATTAGGTGCCATGACAGATTTTCTTTTAAAAGTTATCTGTCTTTAATTTTGTTTGTATCATAACAATGAATTTCCTTTTTTCCTTTTATTTCTCTCTAAATATTTTTTTCTTCAGATGTTAGGTCATTAACAGAAAAAACAACCAAAAAAACTCCATAAAAGGATTTGGTAGAATACAGACAAATGCAGGGTTTAATCTCAGCAGCTCCAAACCACAGTATATGCAACAGTTTACTGAAAAACCCGAGAAACCATTAGTGACAAGACATAACGATGCAGGCGCCAATGAAAAAATGTTGGATACATTTACTACCCATATGGTCATGACCAGTTTGAGGCATTATGTTTTGCCAAATTCTGAAACTCTATCAAGGATGCTACAAGATAGTATCTACTCTCAGGCATACTGTAACAGTTAAGATGAAAGCTGCGTTTTTGAGTTTAATAGTGTAAACTAAATGAAGAGTCATGGCAAATAGATGAGAACCAGCTGGATCCCTCCCCCCTCCACTGACAAAAAGTGCATGCAGTGTTGTTTTTCACTTTGTAAATCTGATTAAGTCTCTTTTGTTTCTGTCTTCAGCATGAAGCAAACTGTATTGGTAAGAGTAACACATCTGTACTGCACTTTGAAAACTTTATTATCTATCTGTCAACTGTTGGTTTCATTAATACTTTTGAATCTGAAATGTCTATAGTAAAAATCTGAAGCTTCAATTTTTTAGGGAGGTATTATGAACCACATAAATCTTTCATCATTTTTTTACTTATGTATTATATTTCACATCATAGTAAATTACCGTGACTTGTAAATGAGTTATGCATTCTTCTGCCACAGCCATTAATAACTAAATTTCATGTCTCCTTTCTCAATCATAGCTGGGAATACAGGGGATACAGTCTTCTCCTCCTCTTCTGATTATTCTTTTGAGCATTCCTTGCTTACATTGTTCTTGTAAGATCCAAGTCTAGTAGCACCCTAAAACCCAACTAGATTTCCAACGTATGAGCTTTCAAGAAGAAAGCTTTGACGTTCAAAAGCTCATACTTTAGGAATCTAGTTGGTCTTTAAGGTGTTATTGGACCCAGGTCTTGCTGTTTGGCTGCAGACCAACATGGCTAGCCACCTGAAACTATTGTTCTTGTAGTGATAGAGAAGAAGATTGTGTCTATATTCTGATTCACAGGAATAACCAGGAAGATGCTGGGTACTGAAGCAGCCCTGTTTCATTATGTTCTTAAAATGCCTGAGCGAATAGATTAGTTAAATTGCTTGAGGACAGATTTGTAGTTAAGTTCCTCATCTAGAAGATAATTAATGATTTCCATTTTAGTTATCTGTCAAACAGGAAGAAGGCACAGACTAGGACTAACTTTTTTCTTTTGTTAAACCTTCAAAGGTACTTGACAAGCATTAATTCAGAAGATGAGGTTTTGACCACATGGCTGTACACTGTTGGGAAAGTTTCACCAGCTGAATTTCTCTTTCCCATTGGGTTTCTGTAGGCACAGGGCCCTTTGGGGGTGGGGGGGGTGGGGAGATAGCAGGTTTCAAATTAGGCAAGACTGTAACAAGTAGGGCATTCCGGCACCTCTTTAAAATACCCATGTGACTTGTGTCATGTGGGTATTTTTAAAATGGCCTATTTTGGCCATTTTGGGCCTATTTAGGGCCCAAAACAGCCTGGATCAGGCCAATGCTAGGTAGGGGAGAGTCCCTCTGCCCAACACAGGCCCGATCCTGGCTGTTTCAGTCCTGATCCGGGCTGTTTTGGGCCCTAAATAGGCCCAAAATGACCAAAATGGCACTGAAATGGCCTGGATCAGGGCCAAAATAGCCAGGATCAGGCCACTAGTGGGTCCTACCAGGCCCTAGTATGCATTTTGGACCTATTTAGGGCCCAAAATGGCCCGAATCAGGGCCAAAACAGCTGGGACCGGGCCGGTGCTGGGCTGAGGAGGGTTCCCTTAACTGGCGTTGGCCTGTTCCAAGCCAGGTCGGCCCTGATCCGGGCCGTTTCGGGACCATTCTG
The DNA here is from genome assembly GCF_028583425.1 of Eublepharis macularius. Taxonomy (NCBI): domain Eukaryota; kingdom Metazoa; phylum Chordata; class Lepidosauria; order Squamata; family Eublepharidae; genus Eublepharis; species Eublepharis macularius. The sequence continues at coordinate 76,341,429 of NC_072797.1, forward strand.
GCCATTTTGGGCCCATTTAGGGCCCAAAATGGCCACAATCAGGGCCAAAACAGCCAGGATCAGGCCACTGCCAGGCGAAGGAGGTTGCCTCACCCAGTTACCCCACCCGGCAGTGGCCCAATCCTGGCCTTTTCAGGCCCAATCCTGGGCCCTTTTCACACTGCTTACCTGCTGCTGCAATGACGCAAAATATCATGCAAAAAACACGGAACATCGCATTTTCTTGCACGAGATTTGCATGATATTTTGCGTCGTTGAGGCAGCAGGTAAGCAGTGTGAAAACAGCCCTGGTCATTTCGGGACTGAATTGGGCCCAAATTGGCCAAATGGGGCCCAAAACGGCCAGGATCAGGCCTCTGCCGGGTGGGGGAACATTCCCCCACCTGGCAGCAGCCCTATCCGGGCCATTTGGGAGCCCCTTTCAGCCATTTTGGGCCCAATTCAGGCCCCCAAATGGCCAGGATCAGATCCAAAACGGCCAGCTTTGGGCTCCTGCTCGGCAGCAGCCTGGTCCTGGTCATTTTGGGGCCCTTTTGGTCATTTTGGGCCCAAAATGGCCATGATTGGGCCCCAAATGGCCAGGATCGGGCCCAAAATGGCCAGGATTTGTTCTCTGCTGGGTGGCGGAACACTCCCTCGCCCAGCACCTGCCAGATCCTGGCCCCAATTCAGGCCCCAAATGGACAGGATTAGGCCCAAAACAGCCAGGATTAGGCCGCTGCCTGGCGGGCGAGTGCTATCCCGTGTGGCAGCAGCCCATTCCAGGCTGTTTCTGGCCTTTGGGCCCAATTTGGGCCCAGAACAGCCCAGATCAGGCCCTAAACAGCCAGGTTCTGGTTGCTGCCCTGTGGGGGAAGCGCTCTCCTGTGTAGCAATAGCCTGTTCCAGGCTGATCTGGGCTGTTTTGGGCCTGTTTTGGCCCAATTTGGGCCTGAAATGGCCCAGATCTGGCCACTGCCAGTTGGGGGAATGGTCCCCACAGCAAAGTGGCCCATTCTGGGCCAAATCGGATCCATCCATGGAGCACAGGAGCACTCCCAGGGCTGCCACACCTGTGTGATGATATCACTTCTCGGAAGTGACATCATCGTGTCATCCCGGGATATTTATTGAGAGGCACACCACCTCCTCCCGGGAGTTGCCCTAGATGAGAGTTCCCTCACCTCTTTCCCCAGAAAAAAACGCCCTGGTAACAAGAGATATTAAGTCAGGTCCTGGAAGCAATCAATAATAAATACAAGTAGGAAAATAGACTCTGGTCTTGGAGCACATAGTATGTTTTTCACAGGAGGTAGGAAGAAAAAATTAAGTAGAGAAAGAGGCAAGGAGTGACCATGCAAAGGGAAATGAGGCAAGGCAAAGGCTAATGGGTTGTTTGGGCCTTAGAAGCACATGGTCAGAGAGTGAGTGGCTCATGGGGCAAAGTGATTCAGTGAGCACTTGCCGAAGATTTCCTTAAGCTAAAGTTTTATTCAACCATTTTTATATTGTCAGAGAAATGAAGTTCCACTTAATGGCCTTAAGGAACACACAATGGTTCAATATAAGCAACTTCACAGGACTGCTTTGAAAAGAAAATTTGCTATAACCCAATGACCATCATTCTGAAATCTAAATAAAGCGTATGAAATAAATGTATAACCTGAATATATTCATTTTTTCTGGTGCTACGAATATGAGTTTCTTTGGTATCTGCATATCTTGCCAAATCAATTTCTGTATTATTTCTAAATGTAAAGTATATAACCAAGTTTCAAACTGATAGCTAATTCAATTTTTCACATATCTTAGTTCTTTTGCAAACAATTACATTTCCTTCAGGAAAACAGCAAGAAGATATTCTGGAAACTCTGTATCTTTAGTTAAGGTCACGCAGCCCTTTTCATGCTGAGTATTTAACAAATTGTACCATCCAAAAAGTGTGTGTGTAGATTTGGTATTTTTACTAGAAAATGAAAAACTCATTCAACCTGAGCAAGTAACTAATAGTCTCGTCTAGGTACAAGAAAGGTGATGACAAACAAACTGTTGATGCCTTGTCAGTGTCTTGACCCCTCTATGAAAAGAAGTGTTTTCATAAGACAGACAGAATTCATTTCCATGCAAAGTCTTTAAAGGTTTTTGTCAGAGTAAAACAGCTGTGAGAAACATGTGGTATCCATTTCCCTGCATCACATGAAAAAAAAAATCACATGTAAATAAAACCAGCTTAAAAGTGTCACCTTTTGAACCCAGGATCATATACAATGCATAAAGATATTTGTGCAATGAGGGGTTTTTTGGTACGGAACTTTTTAGTTGCATATTGTTGTTAGAATAATAAATAATTTTCTAAGCAATATCATTCCAAACGCTTCTGAAGGCATCCAAGGAATCAGTCAAACTCCATTCTGTTCTTTTTAGAATGGATGTTTTTTACTATAATGATAACAATGTTACCATAACTGCTTCTTTCAACATGGTGTTTATTAGAAACTGTGAACATGAATGCTTGTTTGATGCAAATGAAGCATTACACTTAGCATATGCAAGACATTGAAGTATGCCTCTTGAATTCTGAGTATCAAAAGTGACCTTTGGAATGAAGCAGGCAATTCTACCAGTTTCTCCCAACAGAGTAGAATGAAGAATGTTTTAAAGTTTGAAAGAGCAACATGATTATGGTAGCAAGAATCCATCTGTATTCTACAGAATATGTAACATTCAGGGCTGAGCTATGCATTAGGACAGGGTTTTTTAAAAATTGAAATGTAGCCATAAGGAGAATTTGCTTAATGTAGCAGTGAGGCCAAAGGTGTTTAATTCTCCCTCATTCTGCAGAACCAGTCAAAATAATCACATTATGTTGCTTTTTGATCTGTGAGGGACACAAGATACAGGTACCATTTTTGAACTCGTGGGGTAAACAATAGTTTCAGGGAAAGGAGTGATTTGGTTGAAAAAAGTGGTACTGAAGAAAGTGTTTTAAACACCTCATTCTGTCGGAGTAGCTGCAAGCAATGTGCATTTTGTCAATGAGAGAGAGATCCAATCACAGATATAATGTATAGTTTGCCCCGCAAACTGTAGTTTAGACAAGGGGTAGGCAACCATTTTGTTGACGTATTTAGCAAGCAGAGTGTGAACCCTGAGCTACTTCCCAGAGGAGGCAACAGTGGTGGTGCCCCCACCCTTGCTTCACATTCTCCCTTCCCCCATATTCTGCATGCTCTCTCTTCATTGAGGTACCACTAGACTAACTCAGATCTAGCTCAGTATAAGCTACCTTCATGTGTTTGTGACAAACTGAGGTACTCTTCTTCCTCCTCCTCATTTGCATTCTCCCTCTCTTTGGACACTGCACTTTCCAGAAAGTACAGCAAGTGAGTCACATAGGTTCATGCTCCCTTTGGCCTCTATCAAGAGGAGACCCCAAGAAGCAATGGTGGAAACTGGAAATGGGGCAAGTATTCTGGCCCCATTGGCCATGTGATATTGATGGGTAGCTTAACCCCAATCAGCTCTGAACCACTGGTGGAGCCAGGGTGTGCTTCCCAGTTCTCCTTGATCCCAGCGTCCGTTACCCGCTGATGAAAAGGATGTGCTCCGCCCGTAGCATCAAATTGCTGATGGAGCCAGGTTTGCTCCTGCAGCTCTTGAGCCCAGGTGTGTCCTGTCCTCATCTACTTGAGTCTGTGAGAGGGACTTTGCTCATCAACACTTCCCCTTAAAGCAGATGAGGAAGGAGAGTTCAGCATAGTCCAAGCTGACAAGCTATCAGCGGCTGACAATCGACTGGCTGGTGACCTCAGCCTCAGTCTAGTGAGAATCAGCAGAAACATTTACAGCCTTGTTTTCTAGCTTAAACAAGACTGCAAATGTTTCTGATTTTTCTCACCAAGCTCATGATTAAATTTGGTTTCCAAAGATCTTTTTTTCTTACTGCTGTTACTTTATTTATTTGTTTATTTGTCTATTTGTTTATTTGTTTATTTATTTATTTATTTATTTATTATTCAGTTTGTAGTCTGCTCTCTCCGCAAGCAGGCTAAGTGGCTCACATCCACTTTAAACACAGTACAATATACAATATAGACAATTAAAACAATTAAAACTGGTAGCATTAAAAGAATAGTTGCATTTGCACAACCCACCTTCAGCAGTGCCTATTTCACAGTCCCATATGTAATCATTGGGCCCATGGTGACCAGTGGCAAACAGCAAATAAAAGCCAAAACTGGCAGGGGGACCATGAATAGCCCAACAAGAACTCATGCATAGCAGTTGGAAGAGTGGGATTAATACTAAGTTGTATTTCTTGTATCCTTCTAGTTTCCAGTACTAACTGGGGTTCAGGAGTTTCAACACTCCTTGGAAATGCACAAAAACCAACAGGAATTGCAGACATGTACAGTAAGTTCAGGCCAGTGAAGAGGGTTTCCCCACTGAAGCACCAACCCGAAAACGCTGAAAATAATGAAAGCGATGACCAAAAGAACCAGAAGATGGAGTGCCAGAAGGGCAGTGACGGTCAGTCTGCTGCTCAGAATGGTGATCAGAATCCAGGCAATGGAGAGGCCCTTAAAACGAAATGTGTTGAACCTGGAGTGTTGCTTGGAGATCTGGAGCACTATGATCTGGACATGGATGAAATTCTGGATGTGCCTTACATTAAATCAAGCCAGCAGCTTGCTGCTTTTAATAAGGTAGTACCGGAGAAAAGGATTTTGGGTGTGTATTCAACACTGAACGGTCTTGGTGGCAAGCCGTGCCCTCTAGGGAGCGCTGAGAAGCCACCAGCAGGAATGACACAGTTCTGTGTTCTGTCTCCAGTGAAAAGCTCCCAGATGAGAAAATCGCGGCCCGTTCTTCCTGATCAGCATAAACATTTAACAGAAGATTTGGAGTCCCCCCAGTCGCTGGTTAAATGCAGTTCAGTTCATGAACCTGAAGCCCAAACCAAGGGCTTCCTCAACAGGACGTTTCCTGATAAAACTGAGAAGACTGTTCCTAACTGTCAGTTAAGAACTTTTCATCTACAGGCAACAGTGATGGAAAACAAACATGATGAACTAAACAGCAATACGAACTGGAACAACTCAGGAAGTCCTGAAGAAAGGGCTGAGGATATGAAGAAAATCAAGAGCATCATAAATATTGTGAAAGAAGGGCAGATATCGCTACTGGTAAGTTTTATTTTTATTTGTAAGGTATGTAATAGTTCAGAATAGGAGACCTTACACATTTTCCTCAGGGATCAATTTAAATCAAACCCCTTTAATTTACAATGTAATCATTCATTTTAGATACATTGCAGAGCATGACATTCAATGAGAACGTTAAACCTGAAGTTTATAATGTGGAAGATGGTTGATTTTAATGTGGCAAACTCAGCTAAGAAGACAATGGATGTAATCCAAAGAACCCTTTCCTGGAAATAAGCCCCACTGAATAAAATGGGGCTGACTTCTGAGCAGACCTGCTTACGATTTCTCTCAATGCATTGCATTTTGTACTGCCGCCACCAAGTTCAAATCTGCTTTTGAGAATGGGTGGGTGGGTGGTGAGTGCGCTCATTGCTTTTTTGAGCAACTTAGAGAACAGTAATGGTAACTGAGAGTCCTCAGCTGTGTATTATCCAAGAGTGTTTACCCCAGTTTATTGCTACAGCTTTAACGGACAGGAGTTCACACAGGAGCCGCAGTTGGCCTCTGACCCATACGAAGCTTTGAGTTAGTTCCAGCTTTGTGATCAGACACCATGACAATGCATTTCCAAAGCAACTAGAGGCAAGCTGAGAAGGTTTGGGGAAGGGGGAGTATCATATGTGCTTTCTCTGTTTTGTACCCGCTTTTTGCTTACACTTTACCTAGAAAGCTTCTTTAGAATGGAAACAGAGGCAGATCATAACTTCAGCAACAAACAAAAATGCAGAGTTACTTTTAAAAATAGAAATAGGCTATACCATATAATACAGCAATAATGATAAATACTGCAAATTCTACTCCCCCGCCCCCATTCCATCTCTGGAGATACTCTCTGTGAGCCAACAAAAATATAAAACAATCTCTACAAAAAACAAGAAAAATTTACCAAGTCATTAAGATTATTATTGTTCACTATTAATGCCATCAGAGTTAACCTTACATTTTTTGCTTTCTATTTGTTCTTTCAGCAATTTATTATTTGGTGCTACATTTCTATACAAGTGTGAGGCACCATATCCTGAGTGAAGTGCAGTATTAATTCCAATTGGATTCCACTTTAGAAAGCTAAAGCTTCAATGCATTTCTTACTCCTTGAGACCCACTGAAGTTTTCATATTTAGTATAAGTAATAGGAAATTTATGGGGAAAATTCCATGCTAGAGCTAGAAGAAATGACTAATGGAGGTATCATGCAAAACTAATAGAAGTAGCATGCAAATGTTATATATACAGGTTCTGTTCAGTCATAATATAAAACCATTGTTTATTTTAACTGTGGTTAGTTTTAGAACTCACGATTGGGTTCACGGGATGATTATTCAAATCCTGTTTTTCCTCAACAAATGCTGGCTCCATCAGCTTTGCTTTTTCCTCTAATCTCCCATGGAGGCCAGCTAGTATGAAAGCCTGCATAGTGGCACAAGCAACTTCAGGGATTAAGCCAGGATTTTCCTGTTCATTTATCAAATGAAAACATTTCTATGTCAACAGTGATCAATAAACCATCTTCCAGCCATTGTTTCAGATACTGGTTTGGCAGACACTAACTAACGATACGAGAATGGACCATATATTGGATCTTTGCAACTATAACAAAATTTGAGTCCAGTAGTACCTTAAATACTAACAAGGTATTCAAGGTGTAAGCTTTCACAAATCAAAACTCCATTCATCAAATATCTGCAGTGACCATAATTAGCTTAATTAGACCATCGTTTTGCATGATACCTGAATGGAGTCACTGTGTCACATGCTGGAGCTAGCTTTTTCTTTTTTTTGCTTCATCTGAGGGATGAATACACGCAAGACAAAGCTACATAATATAACCTTAAATTGTTCTACAGCAATTCCCTTAGGATCATAGGAAATGTCATACTGCAGCAGATCAATATTAAGTCATGCTTATACTAGAACTGCCTTCATAAAAATGAGTGGCATTTATATGATTAATTTTCAATCTGATGCTTCACCAGTCTGGAAGGAAACTCTGTTTCTTAATTCTCCCAGGCATTCCAATTATTTTCTTTCCTTTGTTTGCATTGTTATAGATGGCTATACATGGACATAGATATTGATAGTGTCTCAAACTCTAAAATGTTATTTCCAGTATTTTGATTAGGTTTATATTCTCTTGGTTACATTATAATTCTTATCTTTTCTGAGGTATACAATAGAATGGGGTTTTATGGCAGGGGGAAAGGACTGTTATATTTGGTTTTGAGTATTATATGCAGACAGTAAGGTATGATTAGATTAGTTGAGATTTTGTAGACACAGCCTTTACTGACCAGGTCTACTATAACTCATTTGCCATATTCTGCCAGTGGTGTTGCTTACAAATGATACATTATTAATTTGCAGGAGTCAGTTACTGTGCTACATGAGGAAACAATTTTATTACAGTTTGTAACTGAGCAGCAGCATGTGCAAATCAAAATACCTTGATCTTATCTTCTGTATCAATAAATAAGCAGAAGTATATCTGAGAAAAAGTTGGAAGAAGGGCTCTCTGACTCTCAAAAGCTTATAGCTTGAAAATCTTGTTGGTCTCTAAGGTGGTACTGGACTCAGATCCTGAGAGAAAGTAGTTCCTATTGTAAAGATTTCTATCATTTACTGGCGGTTTACTTGTTTAATAACTGCTAAAGATGCATCTTGAATCAAATAATCAGTTCTCCCACAATTTCTTTTACATAGCCCCACCTTGCAGCAGACAACCTGGACAAAATTCATGATGAAAATGGCAACAATCTTTTGCATGTTGCAGCATCACAAGGACATGCAGAATGCTTACAACATCTCACGTCTTTGATGGGTGAAGACTGCTTGAATGAGCGAAACTGTGAACAACTAACTCCAGCTGGGTTAGCAATAAAGGTGACTTGAAGTTTTGTGGTATTTAAGGTCCAACCTAATTTTTTGTCAGCAGACCTGGGACTCGAAACATGGGCCTCTTCTTAGGTGGAAAGGGCCATAATTTGTTTGACCCTTGCCTCAGTTACTGTGTCTCTTACACACTCCTCTCCCTCAGCCTTTCTGCTCCTCAGCTATAGTTCCCAGGTACATATTTGCTGCAGCTGAAATAATAGCAACTGAGAAAGGCTGTTCAAGGGGCAAGTAGTGGACAAAGGGGCCTCAGGATTAAATACCTATTTACTGCCCACTGCTTTCACTTCTAAATTGGATACTCCTGTACTACGTTTCAGATGTTGTTGCAATCTGGGTTGCAGACCACCACCACCACCCCAAGTCTCCATCTCTCTCTCTTCATAAACAAAAAATACTATGTTGTTTTCCAGGTCTTTTATTGTTACATTGGAAATAAAAATAAGGTTTTTTAGTGATTACTAAAAGTAAGTGCCATCAGGTCATAGCTGATTTATGGCAACCCCTGCTGGGATTTTCAAGGCAAGAGGACAATTACTATAATAATAACAAATTTTGAAGTGTGCCATCTTTGCATTGTAATCACCTAGACACACTTTATCAGCAGATGGTTTTATATGCCAGTTTTGTTATTAAGTTCAGTGCCACTATTTTTAATTAGGTTTACTGGGTTTTAGATAGGCAGAATTGGATGCATTTATAAGACAGTGCTGTAAACATTTATGTCAAAGAGTCAAAATTTAGCTAGGCTTGAATGGACATCAAGTCCAATCTTCTGCTTCAAAGGAAGATCAGCCACCCACCATCCCTATCACAGATTACCCTATATAATACAAAACAAGATCAGATCTTACACCAGTTATATATTTCAGTAGTATTTTATACTGTGGCTTGTGTACACATTATATAAAGAAGTAAAGTATAAACTACCAAGATTCCAGAGTTACCAATTCCTAAGGGTATGCACTTGCTTGTTGTGGTGGTTATTCATAGAATGTATGCGGTTCCCACCATGTAGACTCTTAGCTGTAGCACTGTGCTTTGGCACAAGCTGATGATTCCTGCATAGTACTGACCTCACTCCCCGTTTCTCCACTACTGGTAAGGATGTAGGGACACCCTTCCCTTCAGTTGTTCTATATTGTGCATTAGATGCCATCAAATTGTTACCTGAACAACTACACGTGTCTGTCCTCTAGCTCCATCTTAATCTTAGACTCCAGAGACACATCCTTACATTTCCTTACACTAAAGTAACTTTTCTCATTCCTTCATGGCTGCCCTTCTGAGTCTCAGATTCCTTCTGATTTCTTGGCTGCAGTCTCCCTTTTGGTTGATGATTGACCCAAGGAATAGAAACTCATTTCAGTTTATTCATTGTCAGCCTTAAAGTTGTGTAATTCCTCAGTATTTATGTTCTGCATATAGTTTGAACAGATAGAGAGATAATATTGCCCCCCCCCCAGTTGAAATAAAAGGCAGACACAAAGCTTGGGTATAAAATCGGTCCAGTTTATTAATTACAACTTTATTAATTACAAACTAGCAGTATAGGTCAAGCCCTGGGATCACCCATTACCTCCACCTTGACCTGTCTTGGTGAGCTCCCGCTGCCCCGGGGATGAGCCATACAATGCATGGCTGTACCTGGTGGCCAAGCAAACAGTTCCCCCTCCAAGTCTGCAGCATCTCGCTGTACAGCAGGAGAGCCTTACTTGTACATGGGGAACCACACAGCAGTCTGCCCTCGCAACTGGCAGCTGTACAGCCTACCAGCTGCTCCTGACAGACCCCAATTCCCCACCAATGGGGATGTGCCAAGGGCGTCACTAGCCCACTCATTTTCCCATCCTAAGCTGCCACCACCAGGGCCAAGCCTCTGCTTAGGCCCTTGCGCCTTGCAGGTGGCTTATGGCCAACCTGAGCCCTTGCCATAAATCATCCAGGAATATGTCATAGCCAGCCACAGAGAGGTGGGCCCCATCACCTCTGTAGAGGGTGGCAAATTCAGCCTTTATGCTGAGGTGCAGCAAATAATGCTCCAGCTCTCCCCAAAAGCCAAGGTCAGTACCATCCAGGTGAATGACCAGAATAAGAGGTGGAGGACACACCTCCCTTCAAACCACCAGGCCACTGCTTGCCTATGCACTTCAAGTCTGTGTGAGCCTGCAATGTGGAAGGTCATCAACAGCCAGGTGAATGACCAGAATGTGAGGCGGAGGATTGCACCTCCCCTAGAGCCATCAGGTCACTACTTGCCTGGGCGCTGCAAGTCTATGTGAGCCTGTAAGGAAAGGGAGGGCCGTGCCATGTAAGCCAAGGTAATTGCCACCAGGTAAATGACCAGGACATGAGTGGAGGACCACACCTCCCTTGAGCCATCAGGCCACTACCTGCCCGGGCAGAGCAAGTGTATGTAAACCTATAGGAAAGGGGGGGACTTGCCTTGACCACAAAGACACCTGGGTGAATCTCTCATCCTACCACCTCAACTGCAGCACAGGAGTGTAAATGATCTGACCAGTTTCATAACTCTGTTGAGGGGGAGTGTTGACTAGGAAGAAAGTGACTTGAGAACATAGATTTCCACCTGAGTTGTTACACCAAAAGTGGACAATGTGGCCGACCAGCTCCTTAACACAAACCAACTTCCACTAAGATAAAGAAACCCAGAAGCATCAGAGGTAACCTGGAACTCCGCCTCTAAGAGTAGGTCCACCTTCCAACGTCAAAGGAGTCAGAAAACTTAACTCGTCCCGCACTGCCAAATCCTCCCTCATACGTTTGCAAAACTTAAGCCTGTGGTGAAGCAACCAGAATGGCACGCATCGCTTCATTAGGGGTCAATAAAAACTCCCCAACTGGAGCCACCGCTCTCCAGGCAAAATTTAAGTGACCCACAAGCTGCTGGAGTTCCAAAGGGACTCTGAAAGAGGCCAAACTGACCCACAGAGCCAAGGGCTTTTTTTTTTTTGGTGCCGGCAAACCTGATGTTTGCTCCCATGTATCCAGCTCTATGCCCAGGGGTGATAGCACCAACACTGTGCCCACCACCACTTTATGAGCTAAAGGCATTCTCAGCTCACCTGGAAGGCTGAATAAGCAGCCTTGCAATGGTCAGAAAAACCTCGCAATGGCCAGGAACTGCAGAGCCCTCACTCGTGAAAAGAGCAGAAGCGCTCAAAGGCCATGTTGGCTTCACAGCAACATCATCTGTAGCCCAAGCTGCTAGTGTATCCTATCCCAGGGTAATCCAGGCTTGAGGACAGCCCCCGCACCCTGAATTCCTCATCATACTGCAACCGTGCAGCAACAGCTAAGTCACTGTGCCCTTTATATTATATCCAGGTACTTAAAAGGGGGGGGGAGCAGCAAAGGGGCCATCAAGTCGATTAAGGTCTGACCCTCGCCTCCTTGCCATGGCACAGTGGCTAAAGTCGACTGTGTGTGCAGACTGACAACCTGCCTGTCGTATTGCCCACCTGTAGATATGGCTGGGGCCATGAAGGCCACTGTCCTGACTAACTCAAGTCTTGATATGTACTAGCCTGGGTTCCACCTGAGTGTAAAACACCAAGGGTGTAGGAGCAAAGGCTGACCTCAGGGCCCGTACCACCAAGCATATGCTTGCTGTCGTGTAGTGTGCTATAGGGCAGGCCTCTGCAAGACAGCATGGTTGATCTGAAGTCACATTTGCATCCACATCCACACTGTCCACCACCGGGGTTACACCTCCACTGCCTTCACCTCTGAAATCACATCTAGCATCCTCCCCTCCCCTCCCCTTCGGCTGCCTCTACAGCAAGCACGTCAGGCCCCAGCACCGCCGCCCATTCCTGTTCCACAGATCCCCTCATCTTCAACTGAATCCATGGCCACCGCTATGAGGCAGACCTCTGCAGATCAGCTCACTTCCTCTGAAGCCACATTTGCGTCCACACCATCTGCCACTGGTTTTACGTCTCCTCTGCTTCACCTGTGCCTGAGGGGCCCTCAGCATCCTCCCTGGGAATGTAGACCCCTGCTAAGCCACTAGCATTAATGAGTGAAGCAATCCACCCCTCAGGTGGCTACAAGCCACTCCTGCGGCCTACAACAAGGCCTTGTTATTGCTGCTGGAACTACTCTCTCCAAATAAAGTGAAAACAATGGGGAGTGGGGGGTGGGGGGGAGAAGCCTAGGTAGTTTCCTTCTGATTTTTTGGCTGCAGTCTCCCTTTTGGGTGATGATTGACCCAAGGAATAGAAACTCATTTCAATTTATTCATTGTCAGCCTTAAAGTTTTATAATTCCTCAGTATTTATGTTCTGCATATAGTTTGAACCGATAAGGAGATAATATAATCTTTGTCTGACATATGTACTGATTGGAAACCATTTTGTTTCCCCATATTCTGTCTGAATAGTAGCCTCTTGTGTAGAGTACAGGTTGCACATCAAAACATTACTGTTACATTCAAGGCTTCTCACCAATGAATGACATTTATGCAGCAGCAATGACTAGTGGTTTGCAGCAGTTGTAGAAAGGCACATTGTCCCTGCCATCATATTGATCAGGAGATCTGGAACGAACCTAGCATACTAACCTTGATGATTTAACAAGCAATTGCTGTGGTCTGAAAAATACTTGTGTGATTTTTATTTAATTTTATACATAATTGTGCAAACATCTGCTTACACCTTGTTTTTTCTTTTAATTAGAATGGTCAACTGGAGTGTGTGAGGTGGATGGTAAGTGAAACAGAAGCCATCGCAGAACTTAGTTGTTCAAAAGATCACCCAAGCCTTATTCACTATGCAGGATGCTATGGACAGGTACAGTTTCATTTTAAATTACTATATAATGCTAAATAAGGGAAGTTATTGAAGTTTGCCCACACTAGAAGCCATTTTTGTACTTAGCCATCAAAACGGAAGTCTTTACTACGAATATACTAAGCATTGTTAGAAGCTTTCTTAATGTATCTAAAAGTTACATTTCATCCAACATGCTTTTAACTCTTGGGAGCTAGAAAAACAAACATTGAACAATTTTACGCACAAGTATTTCTAAGGCACTTTAAAATGTATTCAAAAGTTACTCATGCAAAAGATAGCCCATATAAACACCAGCTTTGGATACATTACAAGGGAAATATTTTTATAAGGAAGAAGTGTTTTTGAATGGATTCAACACACAATTATTTCCTACAGGACTTGGCACACATGGTATCTGTTTTTTCAATAAATACTTCCTATGATGGAGAAGGCAAAAACCAGCCAAAGAATAGGCCCATTGATGTCAGCCTTACCCTGTAATGCCTGTACAGGATGCTTTATTCTTGAGAAAACCGTGCCCTGCCTCAGTTCCAAGTCGGTTTTCAGAATATCCTTGAACTGAAAAAGGGTAAATGAGCCAATTGAGTTATTGCCAAATGTAAGACCAAGAAGAGATGCAGATCAAGCACATATCCAAGAATGTGTGGATTCTTAGACTGTGAGTCCTGCTAATAGTTAAAAGTGACCCGTTTATTGTCCACTGTTCTTGGTCAAACAAGCAGACACTAAAACAAATCTCCAACTTAATGGGCCAGAGAAAAGATTTGTGATATTTAGAATTTGAGTACTTAGACTTTATTAGTTATATGTTTGTTGATATAGCGTTAAATTTGTGCACAATCTTTTCTATAATAATTGCTGCTATTAATTTTTCTAGTATAGTAATATCAACATTAACTATATTTCTTTTGTAATATCAGCACACAATATATTTATGCAGCGTTGCTGAGAAGTATCCAGGATCTAACTGAAAACAATAATAATAACATAATAACATTCGATTTATATACCGTCCTTCAGGACAACTTAATGCCCACTAAGAGCGGTTTACAAAGTATGTCATTATTATCCTCACAACAAAACACCCTGTGAGGTGGGTGGGGCTAAGAGAGCTCCAGAAAACTGTGACTAGCCCAAGGTCACCCAGTTGGCTTCAAGTGGAGGCGTGGGGAATCAAACCTGGCTCTCCAGATTAGAGTCCCACACTCTTAACCACTACACCAAACTCGCTCTTTAAATCTAAAAATCTAAAGTTTTTCACAGTTGACATTTTAGTGCCTAAAACTGACATTTTTAGTGCCTAAAAACTAACTCATTTTCATTAATAGCTAATCTCAAACATCTACAGCCCCTTATTCTGTCACTGTGCTTTTTATCTCCAACTTTTCATTCTCCTGTAATTGTTTTCTTCTCCTGGCCCTTTTTATCAAGTTAATGCTAAAAAATGTATTTCATTGCAAGTTCTCCCTAATTATATCAGCTATCTACGCAAGAATTTTAATTGAAATCATGACATAAGAAATATTGGGGATCTTCTTATAGCTCAAGATGATTTTAACTCTTCTTAGGACTGCAGTAATTTATCAGACCTGTATATATCCAAGTGGATACTGTGTTAAGTTCCATGGTGTGGCTTCCATGTGATCATATAGTTTCACATACGTGTATGTATTTATCAGTGTCCTTGACAAACAAAAACATCTACAGTCGCTTATTTCTCAACAAGGCCATTTCTTCTGTGTAGGAGAAAATCCTTCTGTGGCTTCTTCAATTTATGCAAGAACAAGGGATTTCTTTGGATGAAGTTGATCAGGAGGGAAATAGTGCAGTGCATGTAGCTGCCCAGCAGGGGTATCTGGGATGCATACAGGTAAAGGAAAAAGCTACATTTATTTCAGAGTGACGTTTAAATAAAAACTTCAATGTAACATGTTGTAATCTGGAACTATATAAAAGCATTTACATCAAAGATTAATTTGCAGTTAAAAAGCAGAAGTACAAAGACCCAGATTCAGAGTAGATGGCAGGCATTTTGTATATATGTGTGTATGTTATCTATAGTCTGCCTTTCTCACTGAGGCTCAAGGTGGATTACACAATGTAAGTGAATATGATCAACAGCAAGGACATTTAATAAACAATGTAATAAGGAAAGAAAATGCAAAGTTGCAGAGATTTGAAAAGCGGAAATCCGATACAGAGCCGAAACAATGTTGAAACAGAGCATAAGCTCTTCTAAGCCTGACATAATAAATACACAGAAACTACCCAGCAACAGACAGTACACAGTAGTTGCTGCTTTCTGCACCGACCAGAATCTCCCAGTTGATTTTGAGGGGAGACCTATGTAGAGTGCATTACAATAGTCTAGTCTTGATATTACTGTGGCATGGATCCAGGTGGCTTTGTCAAGGTAGGGGCCATCTTCCAGGCTAGCCTGAGTTGATAGAAGACATTTTTTGCAGCTGTATTCAGTTGCTTCTCTAGCAGTAGTGCTGGATCCTGACTATGGGAGTTTGGACTTGGCTCTTAACCAAGTTTGCAAGGGTTAACATTGAACCCTATCAAAAATGGGAAGTAGAATATCTTTCAAGATCTTTGCCTTCACAACTAGCATAACTTCCATCTTGTCTAGGTTCAGTTTCAATTTTTTGCTTTCAACCATTTGACCACAGCTGTCAGGCAGTGACTCAAGACCTGGACTGCATCACCAGGGGGGTTTGATAGCAAGACAGAGCTGTGTGTTGTCCTTATATTGATGACATCCAAGTTCATTGCTACAAATAATTTCTCTTAAAGACTTTAAATAGAAGTTGAATAGCATGGGTGCTGGTAATATCGTGCTTTGTGGAACCCTACAAGACAACTCCAATACTGAAGATAGCTGGTCTCCAACAGCAACCCTTTAAGTGCGGTCAGTGAAGAACAATTTAAACCAGTTCAGGGAACATCCCCTGATACCAGCTTCTGCCTCCGAACACCTCAAGAGGATGGCATTATCAACTGTATCACCAATACGTGTTGATGTAGGGGTAGGAAAGTGTCAGAATTATGCAGCACTCTTAATCAGTTCCAGTTTAATATAATTCTTATGGCTTGCTTATGTTGCCCTTTGAGAATGACATTCAGTGGGCTTGCTTGCTGATCATGTGAACTTTGAAGTAGGACTGGGTAAAAAATGTAAGCATTTTTATTAGATAAATAATAGGTGTATTTTTACTCAAGTATTTAAAAGAAACTTTGAACATTACCAAACATATGGCAGGGAGGGTTGAAAGAATCCCAGAATATACCATAACATTAATCTCTGCAGTAATGAGATGTGAAAATTCCTCCAGCCTCAAATGGACAAGGAAGGGGATTGCCTTGTTCCCTCTCCTGCCCTGGAAGTGGCAGCTGTCTCTCCCTGCAATTCCTCTTCAGCACGCACAGAAACCTGCCTTTAAAGGAGCCCCTTTGCTCCACCTCCCTGGGTCTTCTCCAAATCCTCACCCAGCCTCCCTGAGTGGCCCTTCTCCCAGCCTATCTGATCGGAGGGCTGGGTAGACTCTGCAGTCTGCCAGCCCCACCCACTCCATCTCATCCCAGGGCAGGGCATTTCCTCTGTTCTCTGCCTGGCTCACCCCTTCTGCTTCTGAAGCCTCTCCATGGCTTTCTTAGCAGCTTGAGGCATGTGCTTGCCCAGCTTATGTTTCTGTGGGCCTGGCTGAGGTTGAACTGCCTGGGCAGCTGCAGGAGAAGCATGAGTCAGCTGAGTGGCTGGAGGCTGTCACCTAGGGTTGTGCCTGGGCATCGGCTGCTGCCGTTGCAGTGGTGAAGGTGGCCTGGAGCTGAGATACTGACAGAGGTTGCCTAATCCTAACCACTGTTTTATATAGCACAATTAATTGAAATCAGTGAGCTTAGACTGATCTAACTTTGCATGGGATTTTACAAGTTGCTTCCTTTGATTTATATAATCCCTTTTAATATCCACCTTTTCTAGGAGCCATCATCACATCTTGTAGCAGTGAATTCCTTAAATTAATTGTATTCTATGAAGAAGTGCTTCATTTTATCTTTCATGAATCTAATGCCCATCAGTGTAACAGTTGTTGCTAAAACATATGTGTGTATGTATGTGTGTATATATATAGACTCTGGTTGAATATGGAGCGAACGTCACTATGCAAAATCATGCTGGAGAGAAACCATCCCAAAGTGCTGAGCGGCAGGGACACACCATGTGTTCCCGTTACTTGGTGGTGGTGGAAACATGCATGTCGTTGGCATCCCAGGTTGTGAAGTTAACAAAGCAACTGAAAGAGTAAGTCTTCATTAAAGGTAGTGGCATTGTAGTTAGTTTGGTTTTTTCCCCTTTGTGGTATCAGGACCACCACATATTTCATGCACCAAAAGTTTATTCATTCTGTCTACATACTGAGCAATATTATGCTTACTGGGAGGATGCATCCCGGAAGTAAGCAATGAACAAACACTTGGAACCTGTGGCCAATTGCATGTCTAATGCCTGTTCACTGATGCACATCTCTCCTACCAACATTGCCTTATGTTCATCTTGTGACACCTGGTGGACATGCTGAAAATACATTTGCTTCATAAAGTTAATATTTAATCCTTCTGGAGAATGAGGAAGCCCTCCAGAAATATATCCTATGCAGGAACTTTTAAAATACATAAGAATTACACCGGGATACACCCATTTGTGATTAAACAGCAGAGCTTTTGTAAAATTCACTTTCATTATACCAATGTAGCTGGTATATACAGTACTCTTTCTCCAAGCCTGTTCATTGATACAACAAATATTTGTTTACCTGTGCCCTTCTTATGGCTCAACTACATGTTACATTTTTCCATGTTTATTTTGAACAGGTTTCAGGTGGGTACCTGTGTTAGTCTGCAGTAGAACAGCATGATTTCAGTCCAATAGCACCTTAAAGACCAGCAAGATTTTCAGGGTAAAAGCTTTCATGGGACAAAGTTTCCTTCAAATCTTGTCAGCTTGTCATATTTGTCAGCTTGTATCTGACTATGGGAGTTTGGACTCTCTAAAGCTTATACCCTCAAAAACTTGTTGGTCTATAAGGAGTTACTGGACTTGAATCTTGCTATTTTAAACAACTTGTTTTTCTTTTGCAAATTTTGGTTCCAGAAGTGCTTTATCAATGAGAATGATGTGAAGAGGGTAGAGAAATGTAAATCCTTTGCTCCCCTGCCATTTTCTCATTGGAAAAAGTCACAGCAGAACTGGAGAACAGTTACAGGTACCCATACATGTTTCTCCCATGGAGATAAAAGTAGCACAGGGCAGTCTTTTTCAGCAAAAAAAGAGCAGGAGAAAAAAGAGTTATAGTTTCTCAAGCCATTTCCACTCAGGATATATGCCCTGGGTTCAGTGGTGTTAGAAAGCTGGTTTTATTTCTGCTTCCATACAGCATCACAGTGCATTCATGCATCTCCTGGGGTTTTCCTAGCTTTTTTCTGGTTTTTCCTCTAACATGTTTTGCTGCAAAGTTTTGTAAAATAACACAGTAAAGCCTAGGTGGCTGCCGTGAGTGTGGGAAAGTTCAGATTTTCCCTCCTGTGCAGCGACCTTTTCCCCTAACACTGGTCCTGAGCTGGTTGTTCCTTTCCTGTGCTTTTTATTTTTTTAATTGGCAATTGAATTACTTTATATTGATATACCATTATAACAATATATGTAGCAGGTTCTCTGAATTCCTAGCTTTCATGTTTTAAAAGAAAGTAGCCTCTAGCCTTCTGTTGTAAAGATCTAAGTAGAAAGGCATATCTCCTCAATGGAAGGGTCTAGAGATGTACTGAGATGAGTCTCAGTGAGAAAGGTGGACTATAAATAACAAATAAATAAATACTTTAAAAAAATTAAAACTGACAATTCAGATAACCTGTTGCACATATTGTTATAACAATATATTGATATACAAATATTCAGGGGTCATTTCGTAGAAAAAGAGCTGGAGGAACTTATTAGCATAACTCATTAGCATGTGCCACGCCCCTTGACATCACCAGAAATGTGTCATTGGGATAACTGATTTGCATATGCCACACCCCTTGACATCACCTATCCTCGCTGTTTTGGACTGAATCCTGGCCATTCAGAGACGAAATTGGGCCCAAAAGGGCAAAAAGGGGCTCAAAATGGCCCCAAAGGGACCCAAGATGGTCAGGATTGGGCCGCTACTGGGCAGGAGAGTGATCCACCACCCGTCAAAGGCCCAATCCAGGCCGTTTCGGCCCCAATCCAGAACAAAACATGCCCAAAAGTGCCAAGAGTAAGGTGGGCGGGGCCACCTGACATGTGACCTCTTTGGGGAACTGCCGGAACTGCGTTCCTGCACGTTCCCCCTTGAAATGAGCCCTGCAAATATTCAAGTGTTGATTTTTTTAAAAAAAATTGAGAAAGCCCCCAGGGGTCTGGAGGAGGGGGATGGCCACTTCCAGTGGATTGGGATGGGGAACCTGAGGGGGATCCAGTTTGGTGTAGCAGTTAAGAGTAGAAGGACTCTAACTGGGAGAACCAGGTTTGAATTCTCACTCCTATGTTTGAAGCCATCTGGGTGACCTTGGATCAGTCATAGCTTCTCAAAGCTCTCTCAACCTCACTCACCTCACAGGGTGATTGTTGTTGTGGCAATAATAATAACATACTTTGTAAATCACTGTGAATGGGCATTAAGTTGCTCTGAAGGGCAGTATATAAATTGAATGTTATTATGTGGACGTACTATTGTTGCTGTACTATACTGGCGGATGCACCAGGACCAAGGAAACCACTCAAGCCAGCCCCTGTGTGGAAACCACTACCCCTCTCCATGCTATCCTCATAAAAGAAAAAAAAGGGAAAACTCATTTCTAATAAAAATGGAATAGAAATGTGTGTTGAACTCTTAGTTGCTTCATTCACTATCTTTTCACATGTGACATTGCAATAACTACTTATCTTTTATTACCTTTAAAACAGCATTTTTGTTCACAGTTCCTTTTTAGATTCCTACAATTATATTTTAAAAAATTAGCTTCCACACCAGCAAAATGCTAAAGGTCAGAGAGATCCAGATCACTTTCTGTCCCCTCAAAGCATGATATTTCCTTCCCCTTTTATAAGCAGCAGTAGCAGCAGAAGTTGGGGGACTTCTGCTTGCTAAAGAAGCTGCTGTAGCCAGACAGCCAAGAAGCATGGCCCTGATAGGAAGGAAAAGACACTTCTAGAAACAGAGGATCAATGTTGAAGAAAAAGCCCATTCTGTGAACTGATCCTTAGTTTATTCCATGCACGTGCATGTTTATGTATTGTGTGTTTGACAAACTCTAAAAAAGGCATGACTGTAAAAAAAAATAGAGTGTAGTTATATATCTGCACTCTTGTCTTCATACACAGGTAGCTGTTAGAGTGACATTTTCCATCCACTAACTCCACAAATTATTTTCCTTTATGCAATGCAGCATTCACATCATAATAGCATTTCTCATAACAGAAGCAATAAGTTGCATCCCTTATGTTGTTGAAATATAGATTGGGTGTTGGCAGGGTCATTTCTGCTTTGTTTGCTGTCAGGATGCAAGCAGCTGTCTCTTATAAATGTGTACCTAATGCAACTCTCGTTTGCATTGGAGGCTGCTTTGGTTCCTGGCCAGGTACATTAATGTGAGAAAGAAAATGTCAAAGGGAGCAAAATAGGTAGACCAGCAACAGCCAGGAATAACAAATGGAAGTAATTCATCTAAACCTGCAAAAGAGAGCGTCTTGGGACTTTGTACTGCTAGCCAATGCTGACAGATGGTGGGAGTGATTTTTAAAATAGAGTAAAGAGATGTGTAGGCGAGAGGAAGGAAGAGGGAAAATTGAAGGAAGGGAAGATCTTTATACAGTGCATTTGGTTTCTGTGAAATAATGTGTTGGTGTCCCACCTAAACTATTTCTGCAACTTCAGTTCCTTTCTCTAGAAAATGTGTGCACTTGCTTTTTGCAAATTTAGCAAACACAACCTGCAATCTCAGAAATCATCTGGATGCTTTCTGGCTCTGACTGTCAGTTCTAGAACTGAGAACTAAGTTAATCATCTTATGTCCTATGAGTCTGGAAATTATCCAGTTAAATATCCCACATCTGGGCTGGTACTGTAAATTTTGTTCTACTTTTTAAGGAAGCCAGCTGAAAGTGAAACAGTAATGAACAGGTGGCTGCATTTGCATGATCATGGGTATCACCACATGGCCCTAAACTGTGAGGGGAGGGGGAACCACAAATCTATCCCTACAAACGTAAACATAAGTCATGGAAGGGAGGAAAATGCTTTCCTAGAGGCAGAGTTTCCATTGGAAAAGAGCTGTCCTTATGGGAATCAAGGACTGTTCCTTATGAATACCACTAATACAAAGATACTAAATAAAAGAGAGAGATTTTGAAAATGAACGTACATTTTGGTCATTTGAATTATAAATGTAGGAAACTGAAAACTCATTTAAATGTCATTTGTGGAAATTGCAATAGCCTGTGCACAGAAAATACTGGGCATCGTTGCTACTCTAAGATTGCTGTAGGTGTTTTATTTTTTACTGTGGCGCAGAGAAGAGCCCCGTGGCGCAGAGTAGTAAGCCGCGGCACTTCAGCCCAAGCTCTGCTCACAACCTGAGTTCGATCCCGGCGGAAGCTGGGTTCAGGTAGCCGGCTCAAGGTTGACTCAGCCTTCCATCCTTCCGAGGTCAGTAAAATAAGTACCCAGTTTCCTGGGGGTAAAGTGTAGATGACTGGGGAAGGCAATGGCAAAGCACCCCATAAAAAGTCTGCCAAGAAAACATTGTGATGTGACGTCCCGCCATGGGTCAGTGATGACTCGGTGATTGAACAGGGGATTGTACCTTTACCTTTTTATGGTGCTTTTCTCTGAACATAAACACTGGTCCCAGCTCATCCTTACCTTCTTTGAGGGAATAGTTTTCCTAGTGATCAGAGCTTGCTCTGTTCCAAGCAGCAACATACTCTAGATGTAACAGAGGAATCTTGAGCTGCTTCTCCTCCCAAGTCAGAGACAAGACAGAGTTGCAATAACTAGTTCTAAATTTTCCATGTGTTAAATTTTAATTGGGCACAGGTAAGCTAATTGTTTTTAAGTCCCACAGCTCCAGTAAACTGCTTCTTGGGATTCTAATCTTGCAATTTACACTGAAGTCACTACCAGTAATAAATAATGTATACAAGGCAGGCAGCTTTCTGAAGGTACAATAGAGTGATCACAATGTTCCCACTGGGATTAGAAGCAATTTGCAGTACAGAGCCCCTTTTTGTATGTTTTAGTATTTGTATGCAAGCTATGTGTGCAACTCTTAAATTATAAATGAACAGGGGCTTTCTTTTCAAAGTGATGTTGAATGAATGCTATCATTTCTTCCTTAGCACATCCACTGACAGCTTTTATTTTAGAAGAAAAAGTAGCTTTAACAATTTAATATTTCTTTTCAGGCAGACAGTAGAGCATGTGACATTACAGAACCAACTTCAACGGCTTCTAGAAACTCAGAGATCAGAGGGCAAGTTACTGCCAACTTCCCCAAGGTAAAAGAGGCTTATGGGAGTGGAATTCCAGTGTAGTTTGAATTGGAATCTTTTCATGGTTGTTGCATCGAGAGATCATGTTCAAGCTAATTTGTTCATTTCACACTGTAAAATAATAAAAAGTAGAACATCCTAAAATGGAAATCCTCACCTTTTAATTTGGTAAGTGTGACTAATGGATTATGTGAGTTAAATTAAATTAATTATCTCCCAGGTTTTTTTTAACTTTTCTTTGTTTAGACCATCCCCCTTTCCCCCTAATGAGGACCCAAAGGGGCTTACAACATCCCCACTTCTCCATTTTTATTCTCACAACAACCCTGTGAGGTAGGTTAGGTTTGAGAGTGTGTGACTGGCCCAAGGTTGGTCACCCAGCAAATTTCCATGGCAGACTGGGGATTCAAAACTGAACCCCCATATCCTCATCTGACACTCTAAGCACTACACCACATTGGCAGTTTATCAGTCTGGATTTATTGTGGCAACTTTAGATGATTCATAGCAATCATGGAAAACCTCTTGTGAACATTTGAAACTTGGCTTTACCACAGCCTGTGGTAATTTTCTACTCCCAGTGGTTTGTAAAGACTTTTGCTGAGTAAGTAAGCTACTGATCTTGTACCTTAAAGGTGATTTGTTTACATGGCCTAATATTAACAACACCAAAAGCATAGTTACAACTGCATATTTCAGTGTTTTAACCAAAGAAGAGGCTACTTGACCATCTGAATGGGTATTGTACAAGGCAAAACTGTTCTGGCATTGACTTGGATTCCACTGAACATCCACTGATGGAATCATTTCCATCAGGGAATGCAACCCTCCTACTTTATCCCAAAATGTTCATCAAAATGATACTCCTGGGGGGCAGTGGGCCACCAGGAAAATCATGCAGAAGAGTCAGAGGTCTGCAGATGGAGTGAGGAATTGGCATAAAATTACCCCCCTTTGATCCACAAAAATCTTCTGCATTATGGCAAATGATCCAGAGGTTTCCTTTTGCAAAGGCTACATCAATCATCATCATGATCTTCATCATTATCATCTTTAGTATTTATACAGCGTTTTTCTTAAAGCAATCGAAGTACTTCATGTACTTTGTCTCAGTCATCCTTAAAACAATTCTGTGTGGAGGGCCAATATACTTTAATTATATTGCAATATTATTTTTATTACTCATCAGTATTATTAATGTTTGAAAGAGAGCAACCTTTTTTGCCTAAAGAACCTGTTTGTTAACAGTACTAGGCAACCTTGTAGAGGTTCCATGCAGCAAGTAGATGCACGCATTCTACAGCGTGGACTGCAATCCTGCTCTTCTGTAGCAATCCTGTTACCTTTCTCTCCTGTTTCATCCCTCTCCCTGTGTCAAAACTTAGGTTCCAGGTTTCTGGGACAGGGATCTCGTGTTGGAGATAATAATACAAACACAACAATAATTGTGTTTTTATTCTAGCACTGCAGTTTTCTTTTAACTAGTTTCAGGTGGGTAGCCATGTTGGTCTGCAGTAGAACAGCAGGATTTGAGTCCAGTGGCATCTTAGAGACCAACAAGGTTTTCAGGGTTTAAGCTTTTATCAGTCAAAACAGATCTACGTTCTTAGCTACAGAATCTGTAGAATGACCCATTAATACAGTCCATATAGGCAAGGGTCAAGAAAAAAAGCAACAGGGTGCTTAGATAAGCATGTGCAATGGGAACTGTTACACTTTATATCTGTGTTACACTTTATATCTGTATAATTTAGATTGTAGTATCCCAAACTGAAAATCTTTTTTTTTCCTTGAAGTTCACCATCCTCACCCAGTTCTGTCAAACCTCAGTGGAAACCATCTGATACAGATAACTCGCCTCTACCAAAAAGTAAATTAAATACCCATGATGGAATTCAGATTCTTGGCAGTGGGGGAACTTCCCACCACAATCGGCCCAAGATGAAAGATGAGGATTCAGATAAAATCCTGCGCCAGCTGCTGGGGAAAGAAATATCTGAGAATGTCTGCATGCAAGAAAAGCTGTCACTAGAATTTCAGGATGTGCATGGTTCTAAAAATACAAAGAAGATTCCTTTGGAGAAAAAGGAGCTGAAGCTAGCAAGACTGAAACATCTAATGCAACGATCCCTCAGTGAATCTGATACAGATTCAAATAATTCTGAAGATCAAAAGAATACACCTGTGAAAAGAACTGATAAACCCAGGCCTCAGCCCATAGTGGAAAACATTGAAAGCTCTGAGAACTTGCAGCTAATGATTAAGAAACACACTTTGGCGGCAGGGCGCCGGTTTCCTTTTGGGATTAAAGCCTCAAAATCCATGGATGGTCACAGCCCTTCTCCCACCTCAGAAAGTAGTGATCCTGATAATGAATCCCAGTATCAGACTGGGACTGTATGTCAGAACCAAGTCTTGGGAGATGCCTGTCAGTCTAGCCCTGATACCACCACTGCCCACAAAGTGGCCACAAGTCCCAAAAGTGCTCTCAAGTCTCCATCTTCAAAGCGCAGAACTGCCCAGAATTTAAAACTCAGAGTAACTTTTGAGGAGCCTGTGGTGCAGGTGGAACAAACGGAGGTTGTTTTAAATGGGGAAAGGGACAAAGAACGGTGTAAGGTTGGTCAGCGGCCTCCATCCAGCTCTGAGACTGGGGACCAGCAGAAACGGCCATTTGGGACATTTCGATCCATAATGGAAACACTTAGTGGCAATCAAAACAATAATAATAACTATCAGACCTCAAGCCTAACCAAGACCTCATCACCCTTTACCTCATTAGGAAGGAAAGCTGGAGATAGCAAGGGAAATTCAGCAACATCTGCAAAAGGAAAAAATAAGCCAGTGAGTCATCAGAGGGGGCTGAGTGGATCATTCTGGGTTTAATCAAATATTAATTGTTTTACCTAGTGTCAATTTAACCACGCATACACACAACCATTAAACAAGTCATTACTGAAAGTGCTGGTGGTGGGGAAAGATAATATGAGAAATCTGGAAGGGAATAAAATTACTGTAAGAACATAACGTAAAAACATCTGATGGAACTTTTTCAAGGATCAAATTTGTTAATTCTATGTGCCAAGACCTTGCAAGCCATTTAAACCTTGAGGTGAAACTTTCCCTGCATAGAAGATGGGAATGTCACTGAGTACAACTTGTGCTTAGGTCATGTCTGCAACAGACATAGACATGAATCAAAATACAAATCAAATTTTGTGACAAATCAGGCCAATTCGTATTTCGCGAAACGCGTTTCATGGGGCCACGGTTCTCATGAAATTCATGACTTTTGGGGCCGCTTCGTTTGATTTGTGAATGATTTGTGATGCCAGACAGGCTGGTGTTGATCCATTGATTTCCTAGGCAACATAGGTCCAGAATGTCTGCAGACCTTTTGTGGTCATTGGAAACCCCAATCTTAGCCCACATAACCTAGATAGGCAGCTCTTCCTGCCAACTGGAGGGATTCCATTCTGCTCTATACAGCAAAGAGCAGGAAGGTTAATCCCCTAGACAACTGAGGAGATGGGCCTTGTGTAGCTATGGGAACAGCAATCTCTTCTCTCCAAACCCTGTTAGGCAGGTCTGTCTGCCAACCAGAGACCTCCTGTTCTGCTCTATGTGAGCATTTCTTATATAAGGCACAGCTCACTGCCTTGTGCTTTTCAGTTCCAATAGACAAAGGGAGAGGGAGGACCTGTTGCTGGGATTTGGAGTGAGAAAGTGGAATTTGGAGCTTTTGGCTGGATTTGCTGCTGCTTTAAAAGAGACTGAAAAGCCTCTTTTTTATTTTCAGCTCTTGGCCTTGCTGGAAAGGTCATTGGGTGAGGGTGCCTTCTTTCCTCCACCCCATCCAAACCCAGTCTCAGGGCATTGCCTGGCTCTGGGGCCTAGCTCGACTGAGGCCTGCCTTTTTTTTTCTTTAATTTTCTTTGCTTATATTCTCATTTAGAGCATTTGTTCTTGCTGGGTGAGGGTTGGTGGAGGAGAGCCTGCTGAAGTCTCCCTGTGAGTTTGGCATCTCTGGGTATGAAGGGGGCCATTGAAGTGCCATGGGTTCTAACAAATCACGAAACTAATGAATCATTTCACAAAACTGGACAATTTCGTGAAAGTTCATGATTTGTGGAATGCGACAAAACACGAAATGCTCATTTTGTTTTTTCCCCATTTTGTGCTCACCTCTAGTCTGCAGCATTGCATTTGATGCCTCCCATAGTTATGATTTGAAGTAGGCACCATTCCTATTCAGATACTTTCCAAAAAGTGAAAATTGTGTCCTAGAAAAATCATATTTTCGCTATGGAAATATTTTCGCTATGAAAAATCATATTTTCGCTATAGGTTGGATCCAGCGCAACATTTCTGCTTGTGCTAGATCTCATACACAAACTTGGCTACTGAGCCTGCTCTGGTGACTGGCACCACACAACTCAGCCCTAGTTTTCCCAAGGAGAGGCAGCCAGGAGGAGGGAAGGAGGCAAGCTGAAGACAGGGACAAAGGTAAATGTAAGTTGGCTAGTGAGTGGGAGGGAGAGAAGAAAGCAAGGGCTATGGGGGCTTTCAGGAACAGAAAAGAGGAAGTAATGGGAGAGGGGGAATAAAATGCCCCCAACAAGTCCTTGTGGGGCCCCCACTTATAAAGTAATAATTTTTTAATTACACTGTACAGATGGGGAGGCAGATCTATGGGATGCTCTTTACAACAAAATAACCAAATCAGCAACTTAAGGGAGAAAGTTCAAAAATAGCATCTATTTAATTGCCAATACTTTTTCTAAAATGAGGCCACCTGGAAGTTTTGTTATGTAATGAACTTTTCATGTGGGATAGATCACCATTCTCTTGGTGTGTTTTGTTCCATTGTGGTGCAAACCTTTCTTGCTGAACGTTCCTGCTGGCAAGGAGAAAATCAGCTGCAGTGATCCAGTCCACATGTAAAGCTTCAAGCTGCCAAATTGAGTCTACCCAGAGTAGCTTTAAAGTGTGAGCTACTGTCAGTCCAGAATGTATACTGGCAGGGAAGGTGCACAAAAACCAAAGTCATGGCAATGAGTGGGGTGCAGGAATTGGAGAAGAGCTTGACAGGTATGAAGAGCTGAGTGCTGTCAGAATAAAATGGTAGAGAAAAGTCGAGTCCACAGCAGTTCTACCCTGTTGCCCATGATGAAGATGGTAGCCAGCCATCAATGAAAATAGAAGTCATGGACATTGTGGGTTGGAGCTTGCTAATTTTTTCTATTTGATCTGTTCCAATTCCCCTCTTCACACTAGCTACTGTCCCATGTGACTTTTGTCCATCCGGGTCCCTACTATAGCTTTAGATCCTTTCCTTCTCTTTCATCAGGGGCTAAAACAAGAAGTACAGCTTGAGTTCTGGGGATCAAATTTGATACAATGAGTGAGTGTCACATGTTAATTCCATTATTCAAAGATAATTTAAGGAGTTAAGATTCAGCAATGAAAATTTGAAACTAAGACATAGCAGAATGTCTCCATTTGTGTTTAGCAAAATTTGATTTAAAAAATTATAAGTAATTATAGATCCTATAGTGTTAAATTATATGAGCCTGTAGCTGAACAACCTTTTAAATATAATCATCCCTGCCCAGTCCAATCCCATTAAATGCATTAAACAGAGATGGAAACCTGTAGCCAATTGACTGTAACAAGGTGTACCAAAAGGAATACAAATATTATTGCATTATCATTTTGCATAATTCATATGGTATTGCTGAACATTTGGACTAAATTCAAAAAACATCACTCATTGCTGTGATGAAAATGTAATACAGTTTTTAAATGTTTCTGCTTGAATGCTAAAATCAACTATGAATGTGGGTAACTTTGTTTTTTTTTTCCAGCAGGATTTCTGCCCAGTGGCATCTTTGTTTTTCAATCTGATCTCCAGAATGCTTTGCAGAAAGTCATCCATTTCTGCCCATTTTCACCACCATTCACTGCATGAGACATTTTCACTTATTCCTAGAAACTGCTTGCCATTTTGCATGCTTTCTTCATCAAACATCAAATTCATTTTAAAAAGTGTGCCATAACAGTTCAAATCGTAAATAAAGATGGGCACAAACAGTAATATGAACCAAAAAAAGCCATGAACACCCCAATCTGCTGTTCATGAGGCCCCATTCTAAACGAACAGGTGGTTGTTGTAAGCTTTGTTCATTGTTGTTCGTCTTGCTGTTCATCAAGCCAGACAGTCTGGCACCTGCAATCAATTCCCTTGGCAACTTAGGCAGGGATTGTCTGAACTCTGTCTGAACTCCTGGTTTTGCCCTGGAAACCCCAATCTAAGCCTAATTTAGCTTGATAAGCAGGTCTTCCTTTCAAGTGTAGAGCTCCAAATTTGTTACAACAAGGGAGCAAAGAGCAGGGGGGAGGGGGGCTCCCAGCTCTTTGCAGACAGTGGAGAGGGAGAGAGACAGTTGCTGTTCGCATTTTGATAGAGTGAGTGCATTGGAGCTTGAATTTTCTTTGTGTGTGGTAGGATAGGGATCTACCCCTTCAAGTTTCAGGGTTGCTGCCAGGCTCTGGGCCAAGCTATTATTTATTATTGGTACCTTTCCTGCTGCCTGCTCAGGTAAGGTTTCTGGGAGTGGTGCGGTAGGGATCTTCCCCTTCAAGTTCCAGGGCTGCTGCCAGGCTCTGGGACCAAGCTATTATTTATTATTGGTACCTTTCCTGGTGCCTGCTCAGGTCAGGTTTTTGGGAGTAGTGCAGTAGGGATCTTGACCAAACTAGGATGATGGCAGGAAGAGAGCCTGCTGGCCCCCACAAACAGCCAACCATGAACATGTTCGTGAACAGGGCCATGTTCGTGGTTGTTCATGAGTCCCTGTTCGTGGATGGCAACAAACAATGAACATCATGTTCGGGTTTTTTTTCTGTTCGTGCCCATCTCTAATCGTAAACTGCTGCCAGGCATCTGTTATGTTTCTGATACCTAACTAGTGTATGGATATGATTCAAGGGGCTCCAATTTTTTTCCTGATAGGAAAAGGACTATAGTGTATGCAGAACATTCTCTAAGTCTAGAAGGCAATGGGAGCATACCTGTGATTTCATGTGCTGACTGGAGGTACTGGAATGTGACATATGAGTTTTTCAGGGCATTTGCTGTTAAGCAGTAACTTCTTTATTTTAATAGTTTTGTGTAATATATTATGCATGTGAGAAGTTTGTTGCATGGTCTTTAAACTGATTAATACATTGCATTTCCCAGGGGCCATACTCCGGCTTCATCAGTTTTTCCACTAGCATGCTGATTGAAGACTGCCTGCATAACTATGCATGGTATGTGCCGATGCAGGGTGAAAATGTTAGCTTTCCTATTACTTTTTTATTAACCCCCATTGCATGTGCATCTTATAATTGTTCACAGCTCAAACTAATGAAACAATTGATGACAACTGTAAAAGAAAATGAAATTTTTATATCCTTTTTTTAAAAAAAGGATAAATAATCCCGTTACAGGTCTTTGCTAATATCCATAACTGAGCTAGTTTAATGGCTCCAGCACAAACTGTGCATAAAAAGCACTAGTGCTCATAAATCCAAAAATGTATTTGAGTTCAGTTTGGCATCACACAGTCTCTTGAATGAGAGTCAAACACCAGATGAGAATGGAAATTAAATTTCCTCTTATGTGCAGGCCAAGTCAAACTCCATTTACAGTCAGAAGATACAGTGTACCCCATTTTCCCATGCCTGCCTCATTCTGGTTTTGAGCTTTGGTTTAGTCTCCTAATTTTACTGAGACAGACCAGATTTTTCCTTGGATTTTACATTCATAAAAACATTATTTTTCAAGGTAGGAAAGTGGGGCTTTTTATTGGATATTTGTTTGATGAGGAGAACTGTAAAGTGTTGCTACTTTTAAAGCTATAACTTGTCATTTTTTTAGTCTTCAGTTAGCAACTGCATAATTAAGGCCATATCTAAATGACTGTCATAATGGGACTTGTCTTGCATGAAATGTAAAAACTAAATGTTGATTGCAATCAAAATTATACAATTCATGTGCACAGTAACCTCTTCTTGAAAGTTTACCAGCTTCCCATTTATAGAGTGCTTTTGATGTGTATTTCTAGAATGGGATCTTTAGCTATATCCCTGTTTATGACTCTAGGCCTGCAGTCCTTTAAGAACCCATACATGGAAGTACTTTTTTTATTAATCAATAGGGTTGCCAGGTATGGCAACTGGCAGGAGACCTGGGGGAGGGGGTGGCTGGCAGCAACGGTATGACATCTCAGAAGTGACATCATTTCTAGAAATCTTTGGAAAAACCACACCAGTGATTCCTAGAGAGGACTGACATCACTTCCAGGTTTTCCCTGGAAGTGAAATCAGGCCATCAGCCTGACATAGTGGGGAATCCCGTGCTGGGGGCTGGCAACCTTAGTGGCACTTACTTGCAAGCACATATGCTCAGATCAGGAAGTAAGTCAATGGTTTATATAGCTATGTTGGAATGAGTTTTGATTTGCATATGCTGACACAAATGAAAGCAGACATTTATATACTAATTAAGAAAGAGGGATTTGTGGAAACAGTCAATTCAGCATGTGTTATAAATTCTGTAAGTACTATAGCCAAAATATTGTAAACATCTGAATGGCAGTTTCATTTACAATTTGATAAGATGCTAAGGACGTGGAATGCACGTTTTCTTCACTGGAACAAGACTTCATTAGCTGAAGTAAGACTCTTTACTTACCAAAAAAGAATCCAACCCAAAATCTTTAAAAATAAGTTTAAAGAGAATCTGAAACATTGGATTAAATGCACCTTATGAAGTCTTATGTTCTGCTGCCTGTTGTCTATAGGTTGCAAATATATTTGTTGACAATATGTGGAACACTTTGGCACTAACTGTCTGGCAAGAGAGCAGACAATAACAGGACTAGGGCAACAATAAAGTTAATATTCCAGGTCCAATCTTATAATTACTGGGATGTAAGTCCCACTAAGTTCAATGGGACTTTCTCCATAGGCAGAGTATTGCTTCCTATCTTCCATAAAGAGCAGAGCGCAGTAGAAGTTTCTTTTGTCAATGTAGTTAACTTCTGCACTTAAAATTGTGTTCAGAATTTTACTATGATGGAGCTCTCTTGGAATGACAGGTTTGAGATAGCATTCTAATAATAACCTCCTGTTACATGAAGCTACTGCACACATCATGTCTTGCTGCATGTGTCCTAGGAAAAATTAGTTTGTCCTGATAATTGTCATATGTTACCTCTCTTGTAGCCCTCGTGAATCTCATACAGCCACAGAAAAGAAGTTGGCATATTTAAGCCTTGGGCTGAATGCATAACTTAGATCTTGGTTCAGTAACCAGGGGACAAAATGAAACATGTATAAAAACATATAGAAGTTTTAATCAGCCAGAGCTCATTTTCACCATCCCTGGGTTTTTTTAAATATGTTGTTAGTGAAGTTAAAACCATGGTTACATCCCAAAATCCTGTTCATTATTTGTTTTCCAATTGGCTACAGCTAGATAGCAGCAAAATAATTAATATTTCTTGTGCCCAGTTAAAATTTGCTAGGATTCTTTGAGCAGCCTACAACATGTTTTAATTTCCAAGTACTTTTCCTTTTAAAAGGACAGGTTCATTTTTATCAATATCAATGCCAAGCAAATGTTTGCAATTACATTATCCATCTATTGTCAGTGAAATATTTGCTTCACATGGTTTAAGTTATTGCAAAGCATGTAGCGCATTAAAGTGAGAACATATTTGTCTTATCTGTAAAAAGCACTGTAGTTAATTTATTCACATCAATAGCAGGTTTTTTATCCTTATCAAGGCTATTATTATTACTGTGGGTGGATTCAGATGATGAGCACAGAGACTTTTATAGTTACTATACAGTGGGAATGGGAAACACATGGAACGCAGATGTCTGTAGGGGCCAGTATGTGATGCTTTCATACCAACTGCAGTTGGGCAACTGCAAACATCTACTCTTTTAGAAATGCATGGGCAACAGAATCCTGATTGCATTAGGACATCTGTTTACAGCCTAATTCCATGGGAATCTAATCTTTAACATCTACGAGTAAAACCATCATGGCAAGGAGGACACATGTAGAGCCAAAACACACGAGAAGAAATACCCAGGTTCAGCACGTGTTCTCTTACCTCAAGGTTTGCCGGGATCTGTAGGCGTCCTGGAAGCTTAAAGTTTAGCATTTACAGGGCAGCAGGAAGGGAAATACAGGCACCTGTATTTCCCTTCCCCTTCCTGCTGCTCTGCAAATGCTAAACATTAAGCTTCCAGGACGCCTACACTTCCCAACAAACCTTGAGGTAAGAGAACAAGTTTAGCATTTACAGAGCAGCAGGAAGGGGAAGGGAAATTCAGGCGCCTGTATTTCCCTTCCTGCTGCTCTGTAAATGCTAAACTTTAAGCTTCCAGGACGCCTACAGATCCCGGCAAACCTTGAGGTAAGAGAACACGTGCTGAACCTAGGTATTTCTTCTCGTGTGTTTTGGCTCATAGAGGCCTGCATATTGCCAGGATCATAGGAACTGCTGATGTGTCATCTGCAAGTTATACACACAGGCACACAGTGTGCCCCATCCAATTAGTGCAGTCCATGCCCTG
This sequence comes from Eublepharis macularius, assembly GCF_028583425.1. Taxonomy (NCBI): domain Eukaryota; kingdom Metazoa; phylum Chordata; class Lepidosauria; order Squamata; family Eublepharidae; genus Eublepharis; species Eublepharis macularius. Next base: position 76,374,530 of record NC_072797.1, read on the forward strand.
CAGTGCTGAGCGTGATCTTTGCATTCTACCTTATTGTTTCCTGTAGAATATAATGGCAGCCTTTTACTTACATGTAAAAATAAAGCAGTTATTCAGGGAGTGTCATTGGAATAGAGGCTAAGTCTCTTCCTTGGGGCTTCAGTATGAAGGAGAAGTGAATTTTATTGCTCTTTTGTAGGCTTGCAAATTTCACCCCATTTACTTAGTTCTCAGTTGCTCCCATTAAGTTCTATGGACAAAGTTCACTGTTGTCTGCATAGTCCAACATGCTCTTCTGTCTGGGTTTTATTTCTTGATCATATAATTTTAGTCATGTATTTATAAAATGTGCATCTAAACTTTCCACTCTGAGAAAACTTCCAAGATAAAATCTGCATTGAAATAAAAGTATATGCTAGTAAAGAAGACAGTGGAATGTGATGGAACCCGGGAGCTCTTTGTATATATTTGACAAGAAGTTCTAAGCCTGCAGTCTTCCAGCTGGGTCCCAGTTGACAAACCTTTAGAATATTATAGTAATCATTCACAAGCAAGCTAACCAGTAAAAGTTATCAATAAGTTTTTTTCCCAAAAAGGAAAAGATATTTGATGGAAGCATTGTACATTGTACATTATTCAACCTTTTATACACATCTCATCTAAATTCTCTTATCCAAGAAGAAGAAAAAAATGTCTCAGGGAAGATTTTGTTTTCATCTGAATTCAATGGAAAGACTTCTATTAACTTGAATAGCAAAAAGTTTCAACATAATTATTATGATTTTAAATGTGTTTGCAAATCTTATTTCATAACTGTGGTATGAAAGTTCATAGAAATGGTTTGGATTTATAGGAAGCAAAAGCTTGCCCAAACATCTAAGCAGTGATACTCTTTATTGTACTGGGTTAGGTCACCATGAAAAGTCAGCAACCAAAATACCATAATTTTTCTTAAATGCCAGATGTACAGTAACTGTGGTAACAGTGTAGTATTTTGTTGACAAAGGTCAAATTTCTGCAGACGATCACTCTAAATAGAGCAGCACACCAGGAAGAGGTTCCTAATGGCTCCAACCCTTGAGCTTTTAGTGTACAGTTGGGCATGTATTGCATGTTGCATTGCTAGCCAGGCCTCGGTTCAGATAAAGATCAAAGAAATATACTGTACACATAAAACCATATTCTGAAGTTATCTTCAGCTCTAACTTTAACCCACTTCAATTTGGGCAAAGCACTTTTTCTGACTGCTTTTGTTCAGTCTGGGTCTTTTGGATCACTAGATAGATTTTTTAGATCCTCTGCTGATCTAGTAAGTATATCTTTGCTGAGCAAGGGTACAGCAACTCTAGTGCCATACCATAAGAGCTGCTCCTCAATACTTGTATCCAAGCTGCTCGCTTGGAGGTTCACCAGTGAACGGAAGCAATGCAGAACCAAACCGTAGGAGTTATACCAGAGTCAAAGGGCCACTTGACTTTGTCCTTCAGTGGCAACAATGATCATTGTCAGTTCACCAGTTGCTTCTTCCTGCAATGCCAGTGTTTGATGTCAGTGCAGGAAAAAGCACTGGATGAGAGAATGCCCATCACTGGCCCTGGTGGCTGGGTCTGAGCTGAGTAGCCCCTCCATTGTTGGCTTGTAGAACACTATGAGGTACTTGACTTGGCTTGCTCCTGGGCCATTTTATTTTGCATGTTTATCCCCCCCAATGGTAAATGACATGCTAGTGAAATGATATGTACCATGTATGCCATCTACCCATTTATTTTTTAGACTAGACTAGGAATTCTTAGGACCACTTCACATGCTGTTCATTTTAATGTGGAGATTAATCGTATTGGTGAATCCTATATATATATATATATATATATATATATATATATATATATATATATATATATATATATATATATATATCACCTCAGTTAAAAACATGTGCAAAGCTCCAGACTAAGAAGGAGTGCAAGGCATCACAATTTCTGTATATATGGGTGAAGGAGAAGGGTACTATTGGCCTATCACATATAGAAAGTGGTATTGTACCACTTATACTGTCTTCCTGCCTCTTGATACTGACTCTATCTTGGTGCACATGTAGGTAGCAGTATATGGTGGTGGTAAGTGCTGTCAAGCTGTAGCCAACTTACTGCAACACCTGCTAGAGTTTTCATGGCAAGAGACTAACTGAGGTGGTTTGCCATTGCCTTCCTCTGCAGAGAGACCCAGGTCGTCTTTAGAGATCTCTAATCCAATTACTAACTAAGGCCAAACCTGCTTATCTTCTGAGATCTGGCAAGAGCAGAATTGCCTGGGCTAATCAGGTCAGGACAACAGAGTATAAATATGTGTTAAAAGCATAGGTAGACCATGATAGCACAGAGCAGTTAGTAGGATCTGAGCTTTTACTTAAGCTGACTTGTGGTATAGGAACTAATTTTCTGTTTATGCTGACTTTGAAAAACAAAACAGCTGCCATAAGCAAGCACACAATGCTCTGCTTTTTATTTAATACTCAAAGCAGTTAGCATGGCTACTCTGAAAAAGGAAATGCACAGAAAGCATCTGGCATTCTCTCACAGAAATGTATTTACATATAATAGAAGAACATGGGCAGTGTCATGGGGTGGGTGGAAGTTGTATAATGTACTGCATTGGTAGTGTATCAATATGTTTCTGTTTTCTAAAACAATATATGAATAAACACGTTTCAAGTTGTGCCACAGAATTCATCTTGCAGATTTTCCAATCAAATTTTACAGTCCTTCTATACTTTTAATGTGCAAAATATATATCAAATGGGTCCTAATGTTGTTATCAACTTGGTAAAAATGGTCATATATGTTTGGACACTTAAGTAGAAAAAAATATTATGATAAATATCGAGAATGAATGCTGATAATATGTAGACATCACATTTATCCTTGGGTAAGAAATAACACTGACACTGCTTAAGCAATTGAAGATACGCTAGCTCCACTTGATAGATAATCATACATTTTCTGATCTAAGGACAAGAGACTGGTATGGCTTCCCGGTTCATTTTAATTGCTTCAGTTTTAGACTTTGGTTTTGGTAGGAGTAATTCTTTACAGCAGTGGAATTTTTTCTATGTTGAGCTCATGCTGGACAATGGGATCTGGCCCCGATATGATTCTCCAAGTGTTGTTGTTTCAAACACCCAGTTTCCTTCAAAGGAAATTGAAGAAGCACTTCGTTTTGAAGATAGAGCTCCTTGAATTTTGAAACAAATCAAAGCACTTCAACTTTCATATAATTATGGATGTTTTTTTTTCCTTACCAGGCATAACAACATCAACAGGAAACTCCAGCAATCTTACATCAAAAACGGTGTCGAAGAATCAGAACAGCAAGAATTATTCCTTTGACTCACATCTCATGAGTTAGTCTTCTTCCAAAAACGGCCTGATATCTTTCCACTTAAAAAAAGAAAGAAACCACTAACTGTATGAGACATAACTTTCACCAGCAAAATAACGAACTCTTAGAATGCCTTAAATTTGTTGCTGTGAGACCATATAAAAATAATATGTATCTTACTTGTTTGTAAGTACACTGTTATAAGGCATAGTGGTGTGTTGAAATAATGATGCAAAGAGCCTCCGTAAAGTTCATCTGATCACTAATCCATTTTGTACATCACCTGGTGCATGGATGTATTGTAACATGACTGTCTTGCCCTTTCTTAAAAACTTTACTGTGTAAAAAAATTCAGCAAGAATTCTGTGTGCATCCAGTTCCTCGCTAAGCCCAAAGCAAGGGCTCCCCCCACCCGTCTTGGTTAATATTTTCTTGTTATTTCTAAAAATTTTGTATGAAAGAAAATAAATCAATGTTAACCAAAACACAGTGTGAACAAGATGTCATTGTTAGTTAATTTTTTTCTCTCCCATTGTGACCTTCATTTGTTAGTAAATCCAACTATATTTTTATCAAAACTTCTTTCATTATTCACTTTAACCAGATCATGCTTAATTAATGTTCTTCTCCAACATAAACCATTCTTCAATTCTCCTGGGTTTTGGATTGTAATCATCTCCCCCTCTCCCCCTCCCCCCAGACACAAGCACAAAAAAAAAGCACGTATCTATATGCTTGTTCACTTTCTCAAAGAACTCCAATAATTTGATGAGGCAGGACCTCCCTTTGCAGAAGCCTTGCTGATCCCTCCCCCCCAGCAGCTTTTGTTCTTCTGTGAGCCTAATAATTCTATCTTTGATTGCAGGTTCTACTAATTTATTTGGGACAGATGTTAGTCCAACTAGCCTGTAATTTCTTGGTTCCACTCTGGACACCTTTTTTAAAAATTAGTGTAACGTTTGCTACTCTCCAGTTTACAGTGGCTGATTTTAGTAATAAGTTACATATACAGTTTAGTAGATCAACAATCTTACCTCTGAGTTCCCGAAGAACCTTTGGGTGTATACCATCTGAACCTATAGACACTTAAAATGTGTTTTCTTCTCCATCAGCCCTTGCCTCCCTCAACACCTTTGTCTATACACATGGCCCTCCCTTGTCATTCTACTCTCACTCCCAAGTTCTATTGAGCTCTTATCAATATTACTCTGAATGTTTGCACTACCATATTGTCCATTTGCACTGACTTGATCCAGACAAGCATCTTCTCAGCTCCTGTTGGGTTTCCTTCTGAGATTAGTTTAAAAGCTGCCACCTTTTTGATATTATCAGCAGTGTGGTTCCCTTTGGGTTGAAAGGAAGCCTGTCTTCCTTTGTTCAGCTTCTGCATGTCCCAGAAAGTTCTGCAGGCCATAACAAATCTAAACCCTCCCAGCACCACTTTCTCATCCATGTGTTGAGACCTCCAGGGGTCATTTCGTCAAAAAACAGCTGGAGGAACTCATCAGCATAACTCATTAGCATATGTCACGCCCCTTGCCATCACCAGAAATGTCATTAGCATAAGTGATTTGCATATGCCACACCCCATGACATCACCTATCCTGGCTGCTTTGGACCCAATCCTGGCCATTCAGGGCCTAAATTGGGCCCAAAATGGCAAAAAGGGGCTGAAAATGGCTGAAAAGGGTCCCAAAATGGTCAGGATCAGGCCGCCTCTGAACAGGAGAGTGATCCACCACCTGCCAGAGGCCCGATCTGGGCTGTTTTGGCCCCAATCCAGGATGAAACAGGCCCAAAATGGCCAAGAGTCAGGTGGGCAGGGCCTCCTGACGTGACCTCTTTGGGGAACTGCCATAACTGCGTTCCTGTGCGTTCCCCCTTGAAATGAGCCCTGGAGACCTCTATTTTGTACCTATCTAGCTGGCCCTACATGTGGAACCAATATCAATTCTGAGAATGCTGTCTTTGAGATCCTGGCCTTTTCTTTTAGCCTAGTATGATAAATATTTCCTCTAGGACCACACAACTACATTTCTCAATGTCATTGGTGCCAACGTGCACCTCAGCCACTGACTCCTCCCCAGCACTATCTGTCATACTATCTAGACAGTGTGTGACAGTCTGCAACATTCACACCAAGCAAGCAAATCACCATGTAGTCAAAATGCCTGTCACAGACCCCACCCCACCCCTATATTCTTAACAATCAAATCACCCACTACCAACAGCCCACTTTCTCCCAACCCCTGGGGGGTAGCATCAGTATGAGAGGATATTGATCATTCATGTGAAGAAGGGGTCTCTTCTAAGGGATCATGTCCCTTCTCCTCAGCCTGATGCCCTCCACCATGAGACTATCAATCTCCATGACAGCAGAAAATGGGACTGTTGAAGTAGGTTACTGAAGGTCTCATCTGCAAACTTCTCTGTCTCTCCTGGTCAGCATTTCTCCAGGTCAGCAACCCTAACCTCAAGAGAACTTAGCCTGTTCCCTGATAGCCAAGAATTCAAGCACACACCCACAATTCCTGACCAGTGGGTAGATAGTCATAGATGTGGCACTCCCTGAAAAACACTGGATAGCCCCCCCCCCCGCCTTGTTGGATTCCTACCTTAATAACTGGCTTGGTCATTTAAAGGTGTTTTAGGATTTAAATATGGTACTTACCTGAATCTGTGTGGATTTCCATAGCAGAAAGGATACTGTGGCACACCACCCTCCTTGCTGACATGAAGCTTGTACATTCTTTTTCAGGAAACTCAGACTAGAGAGGGTCCTCTTCTTCCCTCTCTCAGCCTCTCTTGTTGAATGCCCAAGCTCAACTTTCCCATTAGAGGCCTTTTCGAAGAATCTAGATGCAAGCTCCCAGGAAACCTGTGCGCTCTCTTACAGTCAGACCTCTAATGAACCCTGCAGATTTGCATAACTTAAAAAAACATGTATGGGTGAGAACACTAATCAGTGTGAGGAATATAGCCTAATATTCTTCACAAGAGTTTTATCTGAAGCAAGGGATGACTGGCCAGAGCCAGTTTGGTGTAGTGGTTAAGAGCACAGGACTCTAATTTGGAGAACCAGATTTGATTCCTCACTCCACCACTTGAAGCCAGCTGAGTGACCTTGGGTCAGTCACAGCTTCTAGCTCTCTCAGCCCCACCCACCTCACAGGGTGTTTTGTTGTGGAGATAATAATAACATACTTCATAAACCACTCTGAGTGGGTGTTAATTCATCCTGAAGGACAGTATATAAATCGAATGTTGTTGTTGTTGTTGTTGTTGTTATTATATGGTGTCCATACAAAGAAGCATGACAAAAGCCAGGAAGGTGCTGCCACAGTGGAAGCCAGAATAGGTATTCCTGCATAGATGTCTGTTTTCAAATCTGGGCATATGCATTTTACTCTTGTTTCCTTTTACAGAGTTCAAAGTAATGGTGGACTCCTAGATGTAGTTTCAGCACTAATATGATTGACTGTATCTGAGGGCAAGGCATTTTCATCAAGAAAAGGGAATTATGGTTTTGTTCCAGCATAGCATTTCTGTGGGCATAAAGACTTCTGCCTGCAGAATGTGACTTTCTTGCTTCTCCCCTCCAATGGAACCCCCAAATCCTATTCTTGGGTGTTCCCTCTGCCCCCAGGAGCAGGATTTTAGGGATGCATTTAGGATTGTCAGAGGAGGGGAGCTATGTGGGCAGAAGTTCCCACTGATATGCTGTTGTAAGTAAGAAAAAGACTGCTATAGGCTGGATATGCCCTGGAAATGCACATACCCAGAGGATAAACCAGAAGGCATACCAGATCCCTTCTCTATGCTTATTTGAGGCGGACTGGAATCATATGAACACAATTAGACCATTCTAAGAATTATTCGAGTAGTGCAGATATAAATTCCAAGGAAGATTGAGTAATAATCCCAGCCAATATCCCTATACACAAAAGCAGTGAAATGAACTAAAATGAAACTGATTTGACAGAGTATCATGATGTCAAAATAAAATGTTAATGAATAATTATATGTTTGGCATTCCAAATCTCAATTTTTCATTTTTCATTTTGCCATATTTAATGAAGATATAATAAGTTTAGCCATCTAGGTGACCTTTGCGTCATTTGAAAAAGTAATACTAATTTTTTTAAAAAAGTTATGAAAGCCAAAGACGGAAACATAAGATCCCATACTGGGCATCCCATCTGCCATATGTGCTTAAGAAATAAAAACAAAATAGGCACATGCTTTCTAGTCATCAGTGTGGAAAGATACCACCAGAATAGCACAGCAGATATCTTCAAGGCCTAGTACAGACAAATTGAACATTTGTGCTTTAAAAGATGATCAATAATTTGCATTGATGTGACCATAACATGGTTTACAAAAGGTAAGGAAAATGTCTGTTCTGAACACAACTAAACATGCATGTTAAAACTGCTTACCTTTCAATAGCAACTATACCATAAAAATTCTCTGCAAAGATGACAGGTCTGATATTCTATCAGCAGAAAACTTGCTTGAAAATATGATGGACATGACATGTGAAGGACCATTTGAGGTTGGTGAATATTTGGTAAAATTTATGTTTATTCTGAGAACAATAGCAAAAGAAAATTAATGCCACAACACATCAATATGCTATACTTATACCTCTAACAATTGTTCTTCCAGTAACTTAGAAACTATTTTTCCCAAATTTGTCCATTGATACAGTTGTTCATTTTTTCCATATTTTCAGTATTCCTTAATTTCGTCCATTACCACATGTTGTTAAAGCAACGGGCTACTTACTCAATGCTGGCGGGGTTTTTTTACAGATTCCAGATGCCTCTGATTTCAAAGCGGAAGCAGGCAGTTTGTCTTTCATCTGATCAGTGTCCTTGACCCGGCACAGGAAAGAGCGGGAAATCCCGGTCTCAGAAATGACGCTGATTAGACGCAAGACAAACTGCCTGCCTCCCGCTTTGAAATTGGAGGCATCTGGAATCTGTAAAAAAACCCGCCAGCATTGAGTAAGTAGCCTGTTGCTTTAACAACATGTGGAAATGGCCTTCATCTCAGTGGCATCAGTTATAGAAAAATGTATTGTAATGATTTGTTTGGTTTTTATACACTTTTATAACCTTAAAACTTTGGACTGTTAATCCAGCTCCTCCTTGCCTTACCTTAAATTTATACTCATGAGGGCTCAGGTTATTATAACCAACACTCTTTTTTTCCTCTACACACAGCTTCAGGTGTTTTCTACTTTATCCAGGCTTTTACCTCAAGAACACCTTCCCTTTTCAATTATGTGATCTATATATAATTGCCTTCCCAAAAGGTTTTCACTTTGGATTCGGTTTTGTTTTCCCGGCCATGTCGGACGCTCCTCTCCGCAGGTCCGGGAGGAAACGTCCGAGCAGCCTGACCGGGTGGTTGACCTGCGAGGGTTAACCCCCAGACTCCCAGTGAGGGAGACGGGATCCGGAGCGCGGCGGGAAGAACCCCCTGAAAGCAATGCAGGGGGTAAATTGCCCGTTTGCTCCAACGGAGGCCGGCAGACTTGATCAGCACTTCGCGTGCTGCCGGGCCATGGAGAACGGCAATAAGCAGATTTAAGGTGAAAACCTGTAAGTAAGCGAATCCCTTCTGATTTCTAAGCGTATGCGAAGGATTAGTGGGAGTTGAAGCTAAGAAGGCGCAGATTTCTTCCCCTTCGCGGAGTTTTGGAACTTAGTTGGCGCCCCCCCCCTAAGATGGCGACAAGAAAGCAGAGCCCAGCAATGAGTAAATCGGTGATGGCGATGTTACAGGGGAAGGGGGAAACTTTGGAAGAGATGGTGAGACAAGCAGTATTTGATGCTGTGCAGCCTTTTGTAGCGAAACTGAATGAAATGGGGCAAAAGGTTGATTCAGTGGAAAGCGAAGTGAAAACCATTAAAGAAACAGCCACCGGAGCACAGCAGTCTGCACACGAGAACGCAGTACTCATGAAAGCAACAAGTAAGGAAGTGAAGCTTTTGGAGAATCAAATAATAGGATTGCAAGTGGACCGTGCCCAAATGGTACTGCGTCTTCAGAATGTAAAAGAGGAGCAAAGTGAAAATTTGAAAGATCTGGTGTCTGGACTTTTGGCGCCATTCGCAAAGGCAACTAAAGAAGAGTTAAAAAGCGATATTTTGGAAGTCCGGTGGACATCTTCAAAGTATGTAATGAAGCGTCAGCTGCCTCGCGAGATTATTATTGACTTTTCATCTAAGAAGACTCGGGACACCATCTTATATAATTCGTATAATGTGGACTTGGATTATTTGGGCAACAAGGTTAAAATACTGAAGGATGTTCCATTTTTGGCTCGTAAAAGAAGATTTAAGTATAAAGGACTTGCAGCTTTCTTGAGGAAATGTGATGTAAAATATAAATGGTTGTTTCCAGAAGGCGTCTGGTTTAGATATAAGGATCAAACCTACAAGATTACATCGGAAGCGCAGCTGACAGACTTTTTGCTCAACCATCAGGAGTTCCAGCAGGAAGAAAGTTCAAAGTCTGAAGGGGAAAGTGGGGGGGAGGAGAGAGCGGGCGCAGCTGCTCCAGCTGCGCAAAGAGAACTGAGACCGAGACGCAGGGGGGAAAGAAAACCTGATCCTGAATGTAGTCTGTATTGTATAAGATCTACCAATCTGATAGCATATTAAAAAGTTAACTTTTAAGAAAAATTGCAGCATGAAGGGAATACAAGACATGTAGTGTAGCATTTGTTGTTTATATGTTGCTCTTTCCCTTTTCCCATTCCCCCCTTCCCTTTTTTTTCTCTCCCCCTTATACTTTTGTAGTCTCTTGTAGTTTTTTATGTTAGATATTAAAAATTAAAAAAAATTCAAAAAAAAAAACCAAAAGGTTTTCACTTTCATCAAAGGCTTTCACCTTACCAGTTTAACTGGTAGTATAGGAAGATTTGTTATAGATGGTAGTTTGACAGAATGACCAGCATGTAAGGGTAGTTGTGAGGGGGAGAAGACATCTTTCTTGCTTAAACAAAAGTAGAATGTATTTTTAAGAACATAAGTGTGATGGTTGCAGAGTTTTGGTATATTGGTTTCAGAATAGGTCTTAAACTTAGTGGTTTTAAAAATAATTATCAATTATTTATTATCAAGAATTTAAAAATAATTCTTAAAGGTATATTCACAGACTCAGTCACACAGACTAATTTCCCACACAAGTCTTTACTAACAGATTGTTTTATGGGACCTAACTAACACCTCTTTGACTTAAAATTCAAATTAGATATGCCTCAAGGCACTCTGTGACATAATTTTGCCAGTGTTTTAAAGGAAAACAGCTGTGCAATGCCCTAATTCAGATTCAGCATAGCAGGAGGGGGTTTAACCACTGCACTATTTTACCTATTGAACCCATCCTGCCTATCTCCAAGCTTTTATTAGTTTTAGAAAAGAAGAGAAGGCAAAGACAAGAGGTGTATTTTTCCCTTTCCAGAAATTCTAACAGCCAGGAAGGCTGGAAGGAGGTTGACTTGACTAGCAAAAGTAAAGAAGGATTACAGCTCTGCAGGTGTAATCCTTTTTTTAAAAAATTAAGACCTTAAAATATGTGTTTTCTCCTGTTTTCATTATATGCAAGTAAAGCACACTGAAGCTATATAGAAAAGATCATGGCAAGGGAAGAGACATTCTGCCTTGGTCAAAAGATTTGCAGGAGATGAAAGCAGTGTGTTTTCACAAGTGCAGGTGGAGTGGAATTGTATGTTCTTTATGCCATGCTTTTGAGAACATCTGTTGTCAAACTGGTTCCAGTTCATAGCAAAACATATTTGCATTTCATTCCTAAGAGAAAATGAACTGCAGCATATGGTAAATATAATGATGACAGTTTAACAATTCTAAGGTTGGGAGGTCACTAAACTGGATGAGATGCACATGCAATGAAATGGTCAGGCATCATTATTAAATCTCATGGGCAGTTCCCTCAGAATATGAAACCAGAGGCATAATTAGTGCAGCAGAAAAATAAATGACTGTTATGACTGACAATTGCAAAACTCATCAGATAAGCTTCTCAAAAAGCACTAAAAATGCACACTGGTAAATGAAGGGGGAAGAATGGTCAGTCCACATTGGCAATCTCTGGATTTCCATCAACAGCAAGAAATACTTGTTGTTGTTGTTGTTGTTGTTGTTGTAGTTGTTGTTGCATCCCAAAAGATATACAGGCAAATGTGCAGCCTGAAGCACAAATCTTACAAGGAAGCACAACTGGTCAGTGAACAGTTAGGACAATGGTCTTCTCAACTCTTATCTCAGTAAGGAACCTAAAATGGTGGCTCAGGGAACCCATCTTGACTGGCTGATGAAGCAGGACTTAGACTCTCCAAATACTGGAGAGCAGTGTTACAACAACAATCTCTGAAAAGCTGGCGGCTAGGGTGAACTGTTGCTTGGAACCCATAACTAAACAACTAAAAGACATCAAAGATACTTTACTGTGTCACAAACTGCCAAAACAGCCCTAGAACTAGGACTTACATTACAGGAGGAGGTGCGACAAATCCGATAGTTGAAGACACTTTATCAGCCAGAGTAATTGAATTAGACACAAAGCTTAAAGCCAAAAACCTGAAATTTAAGGGTTTCCCAGAAAAAGAGGAAGGAAACTGATTTTTCAATATTTACTTCCTCTTGGCTAGCTGCACTCTTCCAGTTAGAAGATGGCATCGCCCCCAACATCAAGCAAGTTTATAGATTGGGTTCATCTGCATCAAATAGATCTTAACTCCCAAGGGATATACTTGTGACCTTTCAGGACTACAGAACAAAGGAAAAAACCTTATAAGAAGCCTGTAAACAAGGTCATCTACTATATCGCAAAAAAGAAATTCAGGTGTTCCAAGATCTCCTATTAGAAACTATAAGGCTGCTTTGGATTTCAACACAGGAAGCATTTTATAGAAGTGAAATAACTACTAAACAGGGATGGCTGATTTATGGAGACTTACTAGAATTCTCACAAGGAAATTGTAAATGGAAGACAAAGGTAGATTTAATAGCTAAAGGTTATAAATGTCAATGGTTTTTCTATGCCCAAGTTCTAGAAAGGTTTAAATCAGATTTAAAAAATTATGGGGCTTTGGTAATGAAAAGACAGAGTTTAAAAAAGAGCTTTGCATAAATGACAAACATATTATTTCCAAAATGTACAAGCTTTTGTTGAAATTTGAAATGGAAAAAGAATGTGTGAATGATTGTGTGGTAAAATGGGCTAAAATTTTGGAGTATAATATACAAATGGACCAATGGGGAAATATGTGGGCAAAGGGGCTCAAATTCACTTTGAGTTCCCCACTTAAAGAAAATTTCTATAAAATGATGTGGTGGTATATCTCTCCTGATAAATTAGCAAAAATGAATAAAAGTATGTCAAACAAATGTTGGAAATGTGAGCAAAATGAAGGAACATTTTACCGTCTGGTGGACTTGCCCTAAAACAAAAACATTTTGGTCACAAATTCATATAATAGTACAAAAAATATTGAAGATCAATATACAATTTAAACCAGAAGCCTCTTTGTTGGGATTAATGGATAAATAGTTGGAAAACAAACATGATATCTTATTTCCATATATGACCTTGGCGGCTAGACTTTTATATGTGCAAAAATGGAAAAGTACAATATTGCCTTCGAGGATTGGTTTGTGAAAATGATGGAGTTAGTGGAGTTGGCTAAATTGTTCAGAGACAAAACAGTGTCTACTTTTATGGTTAACTGGAAACCCCTTATTGACTTTCTGCATGAGATGGGGAAAATGAACTGATGATTTGTAGTTTTGATTTCTAAGAAAATAAATTTACAAGAAATAAATAGAAGGGAGGCAGTAATGAAAAGGTAAATTCTGGAGGTATCAGAACTATAACTACATTGTGTGTAAAGATATGATAGGTGTTGTAGAGAAAATGTAAAATGAAATATGTATTATTTTCTTTGTTATTTTCAATTTTTCTTTTTCTCTCTTATTCTTTTTTCTTTACTTTCTTTTTGTATTTCTCTGCCCTTTTTATTGGGCTTTTAATTTTATCAATAAAAGTATTCCTGGGGAAAAAAAAGAAACTAAGGATGTGCTGAGATCTAAAGCTGATCACTAACCCCCTTCCAAAAGCCAATATAAAATATAGATTGGTCGGTTCCTCTGCAAAACTATCTGTGCTTCACAATGGAACATTATGCTACACTCCTGATCTGGATGAAAGACAAGCGGTACTGAAAACATTGAGTCTAAATTCTTCACCTGACTCGCCTATTAAACCTCCACTAAAAGATTCAAAAATACCTAAAAGGATTGATAATTGGAGGAAAATCTATTCCAGACTAAGTTGCTTAAAAATCTACTATTGAAATACCACATTTGGTGATATCTAGTTAATTTATCTTTTTGTAATTGGGCTGGGGTTGAAAGCCTGAAGCTTTCTGTGTAACTTCTCCCCACTATTTTTTTCACCCTCCAGGTGTAGAGTCATATGTGCTCTACAAACCCAACTTTCAGTGTAAAATGAAACCCAGGGTGGTATTTAATTTTTCAAAGATGTGTAGTTTTTCTTTTCTCTGTTTCTTCTTAATAATAACATCTGTAGATACAATGGTCCCTTCAAGAAAGGTATTGGGGGACAATGATAAAAGACAGGACATTTGCTCTGTAAATAGTTATTTGTGTAAGAATAGAAGGTGAGTTGAGGAGGGAGGGAATTTCTTTATTCAAGTCTTGCAGCCACCGTCATATAATAAACCAGGACTCTATCCTTAACATTAACATTTTCCATATTTAACCCCAATAATAACAGTTCTGGGCTTTTTGCTATATTACTTTTCAAAATTGATAACATTTCAGCAAAAATCTTAGACCAAAATAGCTTAGCTTTTTCACAAGTACACCACATATGATACATTGAACCTTCATGTTTTTTACATTTCCAGCATTTGTTTGACATTTGATTGTTGGCATTTGCTAGTTTTTTTTGGTGTTAAATACCATCTGTACATCATCTTATAGCCGTTCTCTTTTAGACTAGTAGCTGTCGATATTTTCATTGTGTTTCTCCAAAGATATTCCCAAGTGTCCATTGTAATTTCTCTATTAAAATTCATTGCCCATTTTACCATTTGAACTTTAACTGCTTCATCCTCCGTGTACCATTTCAACAAAAGTTTATATATCTTAGAGATAATTTTTAGGCCATCACCTAACAAAAGTTCTTCTAGGTCCCCCTGCTCCTGTCTAAAACCTTTCTTTTATCAGTTTCAAATAGATCTTTAATTTGCCTAAATTGTAACCATCTATATTGAAATGGTAACTCTATATTGTCTTTAATCCTAGGTTCGTTTTTGTTCCACTTCAACAGATCTTTGTAGGTTATCCATTCTTCTCCTTTTTATTCCAGACTTGGGTTCACAACTTCAGCTAGTACTATCCACAATGGTCTTTCTTCACCTAAAAACATCTTATATTTTTGCCATACCACAAAGAGATTCTTTATAACATAATGATGAAGAAACATAGAGTCCATTTTGTATTTATCATACCACAAATATGCATGCCATCCAAACAGCTTATTGTGTCCCTCTAGAGCCAATAATTTATGATTAGACAATTTTACCCATTCTCTCAGCCAAGTTAGGCATATTGCCTCATGATATATTCTCACATTTGGTAATTGCAAGCCCCCCCTTTCTTTGGCATCACATAGCACCTTCATTTTTATTCTTGGTTTCTTCACAAATTCTGCAATTTTTCTCTGCCATTTATCAAACTGCTTTTTGTCTTTTGCGATTGGAATCGTTTGTAATAAAAACATCACTCTAGGTAATACATTCATTTTAACTACTGAAATGCGACCTAACAGAGACAGATTTAGCTTATTCCATTTAATCATATCTTTTTCTATCTGAGCCCATAGTTTTTCGTAGTTGTTCTTAAACAAATCTATGTTCTTAACTGTTAACTCAATTCCTAGGTATTTCGTTTTCTGAACCACTTCGCAATTTGTTATTCTCATCAAGTCCTGTTGTTTCTCCTTTCTCATATTTTTACAAAGCAATTTGGACTTAGCTTTATTTATAAAAAATCCTGCCAGGTCTCCAAACTCCTTAATTTTGTCCAATAATATTGGTAATCTCTGAGTTGGTTATTCTACTAAAAACATCACATCGTCCGCAAAAGCTCTAAACTTATATGAGAAACCTTTGATCTTTATTCCTTTAATGTCTTCATCCTCTCTTATTTGCCTCAATAGGACTTCCAACACCATCACAAATAATAAGGGTGAAAGTGGGCATCCTTGTCTCGTACCTTTTCTTACCTCGAATCTTGCTGTTACATGGTTATTTAAACAGAGTATCGCTCTTTGGTTCTTGTAAATAGCCTTCACTGCCTCTATGAAGTCTTTCCCCAAGTCCATCTTTTCCATTGTTACAAACATAAAGTCCCAATTTAAGTTGTCAAAGGCTTTTTCTGCATCCGCAAAGAAAAAGCCTATCTCCTTATCAGGGTGCTTGTCATAATATTCCACAGCATCTAACACCACTCTCGAATTGTCTCTGATGTGTCTATTTGGTAAAAATCCGGCTTGCTCTTCTCCAATCCAGTCCATTAGTAGTTTCTTAAGCCTTTCTGCTAATATCTTGGTGAAAATTTTATAGTCATTATTTAATAAAGATATTGGCCTATAGTTCTTTACATACGTTAAATCTTGTGACTCCTTTGGTATCAGTGAAATAGTGGCTACGTTCCAAGTGTCTGGAAAGCCTTCTCTTTTCAAAATACCATTCATCAGCTTTCGTAGGGATTGCACTAGGTCCATTTTCATTATTTTATAAAACTTTGCTGATATTCCACCCGGGCCCGGTGCTTTCCCCACTTTGGTTGACTCTATGGCATCCAAAATTTCCTGTTCCGTAACTTGGCAATCTAAGGTCTCTTTCATTTCCTTTGTAATCTTTGGTAATTTAGCTTTTTCCAAGTAGTCATTGATTTTCCCTTGTTCTATTGTTCTTTCCTGAAATAATTTGGCATAATATTTATCAAAAGCTCTCTTTATGGCTTGATGGTCCATTATTTCTTTCCCATCTTCTATTATTTTATTAATTATTTTTTTCTCGTTCCTCTTTTTCAGTTGCCAAGGTAGATATTTCCCTGGCTTGTTTCCCCTTTCAAATGATTTCTGCTGTAATGTCCTCAATTTCCATTCTAGTTCTTTATTAGCAAAAGTCTTTAACTGTTCTTGCAATAACTTAATTTCTTGGATTATTACTTTCTTACCCGGTCTTTTCTTTAACTCTTGCTCTTTTTTTGAAATTTTCTCCTGAATTTCTTTAAATTTCTCATGTCTTTTTTCCCCCTTATTGTTCAATGTAATAAAAATTCCTCTCATCGCTGCTTTATATGCATCCCACACCGTATGCATTGGTACCTCTTGGTCTACATTGTATTGGAAGAAGAATTTCATTTCCTTTTGGATATATTCTACATTTTCTTGCTTCAGTAACAGATCTTCGTTCATTCTCCATCTTATTTTCCTGTGTCCACTCAAGGCCTTCCATATTACAGGGTTGTGATCTGAACTCACTCTTGGCATTAATTCAATTTTCTTTGTCATACCACTCAACTCCTTCGTTGTCCAAATCATATCAATTCTCGAAAACGATTGATGTCTTGCCGAGTAAAATGTAAAATCTTTAACTTTAGGATTCTAGCTTCTCCAAACATTCACCAGCTTTTCCTGTTCTATCAGTTCAAAAAACGATTTTGGTAACTTCCCCAATCTTTGCTTTGTCAGCTTAGTTTTCCTATCTACTTGCAGGTCCACTACCCCATTAAAATCTCCCATCAACATTATTTGGTCATATGAATGTTGGTCTAAACTTTGTATAATCTCCTTGAAAAATTCATGTTTTGCTCCATTTGGCGCATATATTCCCAAAATCAAAGTCTTTTTAGAGTTCATCATTATTTCAACCACCACATATCTTCCATTTGCATCTTTAAAAACTAATTTAGGGTCCAATTGCTCTTTTATATATATCACAATTCCCCTTTTGTTTTGCAGTTGTCATAAACTCTTTCCCTAATTGACCATTTTTCAAAAATTTTGCATGTTGCTCTTTTATATGTGTTTCCTGCAAGCATATTATATTCCAATTTTGTTTCTTTAGCCAATGAAATATTACTTTACGTTTTTGTGGTGAGTTCAATCCATTAACATTCCAAGATATTAATTTGTACTCCGTCATGTTATTTTCTGTCTGTTTTGTGAAAGTCCTTGTCATTTTCTAATAAGAATAGATCCATCTCATGCTTTGCCTTAATAGTGATTCTCTTTCCCTGAAATTGGAAGCTCAATCCTTCTGGGAGTTTCCACCTGTACCTTATGCTCTTATCTCTCAACTTTTGCATCAGTTCTCTGTACTTCTTCCTTTCCTGTAGAATTCTTCTGGAAAGCCCTTTCATAATTCTCACTCTGTTCCCTTCTATTGACAGAGGATTTTCAAAATGTTTTTTCAGGATTTCCTCTTTCACTCTTCTTGTTATCAATTGAACAATGATATCTCTTGGTAGGTTCTTCTGTTGCACATAGGTGGAATTAACTCTGTATGCTAGATCCAAATTTGTTGCTATCTCTTCTGGTTGCATATTTAAAAATTCCGCCAAAATTTCTGTTATTTGCTCCTGTGCAGTCTGCATTGTAGACTCAGGCATGCCCCTAAATCTCAGCTGATTTTCCGTGATCTTACATTCCATTACAGCCATCTGTTCCTGCAGCACTCTATTTTCTTCTTTCAGGTTAGATGTCAGCTCTGTAGTTTTCTGTTCCATTTCTTGAACTGTCTGATTTGTTGTTTGCAGCTCTTTCTTGACTCCCTCTATATTCCTTGCCAGCTCTGTTATTTCTGACTTCACAAATTCTTTTATACTTATCATGCTGTCCTCCATCTTCTGCATCGATTGACTCAGCTATGGTTGTTGTGGGTTTTCCGGGCTGTATTGCCGTGGTCTTGGCATTGTAGTTCCTGACGTTTCGCCAGCAGCTGTGGCTGGCATCTTCAGAGGTGTAGCACCAAAAGACAGAGATCTCTCAGTGTCACAGTGTGGAAAAGAGAAGAGATGTAGGTCATTTGTATCTACTCAGGAGGGGTGGGGTTGAGCTGAGTCATCCTGTAAGAGTTTCCCAGGGTGTGGAATGCTAATGGCGGGAGGCTTCACTGTATCCTGAGGATTGGTTAATTAAGAATGAACCGAGCATGGTTGCCAGTTCTGAAAAACACCAGGCTAACAAAACATTCTATCCCTGACAATAGCCCTGCAGAGAAGATTAGCACATCAAGTACCAATCCATATGCAAAAGAACCTCCTCAGGATACAGTGAAGCCTCCCGCCATTAGCATTCCACACCCTGGGAAACTCTTACAGGATGACTCAGCTCAACCCCACCCCTCCTGAGTAGATACAAATGACCTACATCTCTTCTCTTTTCCACACTGTGACACTGAGAGATCTCTGTCTTTTGGTGCTACACCTCTGAAGATGCCAGCCACAGCTGCTGGTGAAACGTCAGGAACTACAATGCCAAGACCACGGCAATACAGCCCGGAAAACCCACAACAACCATCGTTCTCCGGCCGTGAAAGCCTTCGACAATACATCGATTGACTCAGCTCTTTGTTGCCCTCCAACATTTTTTTCCCAGTGTTTCTATTGCTGTTTCTATAGTTACCTGCCATTCCTTCTCCACTTTCTTCATCGCTCCTGGACTTGACTTTGCGCCCCCCCCCCCCCAGGTATCTGCTCTCTTTTTTTAAGTTAAATTTTATAAATCAATATAACAGTAAACAACTTCAAACATTATCACATAAACAGTAAATACAAAGGGTAAGGTATAGAAGTAACAATAAGATGTTTTACATAGAGAAATTGATAACAGAATACTATTATTTGCAGTCATTACAGTTAGAAATAGTATACAGAGTCTAGTGAAACAACTTATCTTATACCTAACTATCAAGAATTTTCTGATATAGATGGTTTGGAGGATTTGCTTCTGTTCTGTCAATGTAATCTAAGAAATGCCACCATTTTTCATAGAAGTTGGATTTGTGTACTTTGCTGGTTAAATTATCTGTTATTTTATCTATGATAAGTTGATCCCATACTTTTGAGAGCCAGTGTGAGATTGGTGGGGGTGTCTGTTTTTTCCAAAAATAAGCAATTGAAGATTTTGCTATCAATAGTAGGTTATTAATTAACTCTTTCTGTGAGGGAGGTATGTCACGATTTTGCCAAAGGTTTAAGAAGATTAAAAGAGGGTCCAATGGTATGTCATAATTCGTTATTAGTTTTATCTGTTTTAATATTTCTGTCCAGAATGCATTAATTTTGGGGCATTGCCACCAAAGGTGAGCAAAGGTGCCTATATTGCCACAATTTTTCCAGCACATAGGCGAATAATTAGAGGTGATGACTGAAAGTTTCTTTGGGGTTAGATACCAACGAGTGAGAATTTTAAACGATTGAAGCTTAATATTTATTGCTTTTGATTTTAATGTCGAGGAGGACCAAATTTCCTTCCACTGATCCTGAGAAATCTGGGCATTACATTCTTGTTGCCATTTGTTTTGATAGGCGTACTGTTTTAGTTTCTGCAACACCCTGCAACACCCATCCAGCGGGTCTGGGCCCATAACCCTGTTGGAAAGTGAGTTCAGAACTATGGCTGAGCTAAGAATGAGGCTCCCACACCAGATAGCACTTAGGTGCAATTATTGTTTATTTACAGTGACTATTTACAGAGTTTTGTTCCCAGCTTCAAAGTGCTTCGCCTAGCACTTGATGGAACAAAGCCCACCACAGCATAAGACACTGCTGGCTTATATGCCCCAACAACACCTCCCAGTGTCCAATCTCAACATAGCTTCTTTGTCAGGTGATGTTCTTGCATCATCCAGGACCTGTTCTTGCATCATTCAAGACCTGTCAAATAGATCTTTTACATCTCTAGTAACATGACATGACAGATGCAAACAGCAAGACACAAACATGCTTCTTGACTCACTATCTCAACAGACCTAAATGGAAAAAATAAATTTGATTAAAACCATGGTTTCCCCCAAACTATTGCACTACTTTAGAACTTTATCCATTCCAACAAAACCAAAAATATTAGATACTTGGCAGAATATATTTAATAGATTTATTTGGGATGGAAAGAACCCTTGAATTGGACAACATAATGTGCAGCCACTCTATACAAGGTGGTCTTAGCTTCCCAGACGTTAGACTGTATTATGAAGCTACTCATCTTACTTACTTGACACTCAAGCTAAATTCTAACTATCAAACTGGCTGGAAAGTCACAGAAAACCACAGAATTAACCCAAAGCTCTGCAAGAAATCATTTAGAACAAACCATCTGAATGCTCCCCGACCATTTAATGCTTTTAAATGTTTTTAAATGTACCATTTAGTGCTTTTAAATGTTTTTAATGGTATGTGATATTTGTATTTTATTATCCTCCCTGAGCCTGCGAAAGTGGGGAGGGCAGAATATAAATATAATAAATTAAATTAAATTAAATTAAAAAAACATTTTCCTAGCAACCACTCTGGAAATATGGGATAGGAAGAGACACAAGTTTGCACCACCTATATCGCCATTATAATTTTTTGTTGGCCAAAATTTATTCAAACCTGCCAAATATCAAAATTCATTTAAAATCTGGAGACTAAACAATCTAACTAGATTAATTGACATAACCAAAAATGGACTCCTTTTATCTAAACAAAAAATAGAAATAAAGATAAAAAGCAAGATACTATTGTTTCAAAACCTCCAAGTTAACCACCTATTTAATCAACCTACAGTGAAAAGAGCATTGGCCTGGGCAATAACTGAATTTGATAATTTATGAAAACTTGGAAACAATAATAGCAAATGTCTTATTTCAAAAATATATAAAATACTACTTTCTAATATAAAATCTAAACCTTTCTCCTACCAGACAGCTTGGGAACTTGTAACCTGTCTATTTCTGACTCCCAGTGGTCTAAAATTTGGAATTCTACAATCTTCAACATCAGGTCAATATTAAAACACAATCAATTAAGATATTGACACGATAGTATCCCACTCCCCTCAAACTCCATTACATTAGCAAATCAACTTCCTTTTGTCATTGTTGGTAAACCTGCAAATTCATAAAAAACTTGGTTAAATGTACAAACACATATTAAGCAAATTACGGAGTATGACATTCCTTTGAAACCTGAGCTAATTTTACTCAATCTCTGGTCGGAACACAATCTGCCAGGAGCAGACATGGGCATGAACAAAAAAAATCCCGAACCAGTTCATGGCATTCCACGAATCACAAACTTCTGACCTTTTCCCAGTTCATGGTTTGTGACATTTCAACCGCCCTGCACCAGCTGCTGAAGCCAGTGCGGGGCATTTGAAACAGACAGCCCCTTTCTTCTGCTGCCCAGGCAGCAGGAGAATGGGGCTATCAGTTTCACAGATGACGCACCAGTTTCAGCCGATGGGCTGAACCCAGCACAGAGTCTGTGAAACTGACAGCCCCTTTCTCTGCTGCCAGGGTCTGTGAAACTGATAGCCTCTTTTCCTGCTGCCTGGGCTGTCAGTTTCACAGACCGCGCACTGGAACTGATGCGGGGTCTGTGAAACTGACAGCCTAGGCAGCAGGAAAAGAGGTTGTCAGTTTCACAGACCCTGTGCCAGTTTCAGGCCATCAGCTGAACACAGCACAGGGTCTGTGAAACTTACAGCCTATTTCTCCTGAGCAGGGGCTGTCAGTTTCACAGACCCCACGCTGGGTTCAGCCGATGGGCTGAAACTGACGTGGGGTCTGTGAAACTCTAAAGCGGCCATGGAATGGCTGGAAAAAAAAATTTTGTTCCGTAAAAACATGTTCTCATGGAACGCATGTTTTGGTGCAAACGAACTAGCCATCCCGTACAGAATTTTGTTCCGTGGTTCATTTTGTGCCCATCTCTAACCAGGAGGACCAATAGACCTTATAGCTTCTCTATTAGCTGCGGCTAAGGCTACTATAGCTACCTTGTGGGAAAATCCCAAACCTCCATCAATCGCATTATGGCATAATAAAATCTGGGACTATTTCTTCATGGAGAAGTTCATCTACCAACTTAAACAAGCAGACACAGAGAACCTCCAATCAAACTTCCTGGAGAACTGGCCACCTGTTTTGGGCTATATGACTAGCTATGACATAAAATCCTGCAAACCATATCCAACTGATCCTTTTAGCATTTGAAAATCTATATCAATATAGAGAATAGCTATCAAAAACCTTTAGTCTATCAGTGAACATTCACTAATGGAATTACCTTATGCAACTTTGCCTTTGTATATAGCTAATAATTTGTTTCTCATGCTGAAATGTTGTGTTTGAAATGTTATGTTTATTATTGTTATAAAAACAAAAAAACCCTAAAAAAAAAGTAAAAAAAAAAGAGTCTTCTGTCTCTCCAGACCTTGGTCTCACTGAGATGCAAAAAGTTATAGGGAGTCATGTGACATCAGAATCACATCACATCTCCAAGTTAGGGAGAGGAGCCAAAGTTATGACTGCCAAGGCTAGGGCTGTGGGCAGCAGACAAAGGGAGCCAGGAACAAGAAACAAATTGGGTATCCTTCCCCCCCCCCCACACACACACCCCAAACTGTTTTTTCCACAAGCAGAAATATCCATATAGTACCTATATGGTTCCTCTACACACACCTCACTCACACAGCAAATTGTTCAGGGTTTTTTAAAGAAAAGAAATGATTAACAGCAATTTTTGGAGGGGAGCTATTTAAATTAAGAAAGCAGGTAGATTCCTGCCTGAATCTGATTTTACTTCATTTTCATTTTACCTTCGATTTACCTTCATTTTCTTCTTAAAACAACCTTCTAACTGATTGTTGGCAAGGCTTGCAAACAAACAGGCATAGTTGAGTAATGCATGCTGCAAGGATCTATATGAGACCATCTCACTTAAAATAAATATCTAATTTCCCCAAATTGCCACAGAAAAGATAGCACACACGTATCCTAACAGATATATGTCATTATAAAGGCTCGGCATTTTTTCCAGTTCCAGATTTTTTTTCTTTCAATAATGGGAGCTTTCGAAAAACCTCTGCTTTGGCAGAGTATTTATAGGCTTGAAATTGGAGATGCTTAACATATGTGGTATTGTTTTCCACAGGTTTTCATATTTTAAATAGGCCACATTTGACATGCAAAATGGAGCAGGATAAGCACTTCTGATAAAAACCTTTAGGTGTTGAAGGTGGACATCCAAACAATTGGGTATGGAGGGTTGGTTATATGTCATTTCAAAAAAATAAAGATGAGATTCTTTTATATCAGAATAAAAGCTGATCTTATTAAGATATCAATTCAGTTTAATATCTGTTTCTAATTGATCAACAGGGCACGCATCTCTGCATTTCACTTTCCCACCTATCCTATTAGGATGGAGTTCTTAAGGGCTGTACTCTTCATCCAAGGGATCATTCCACTTTTCAGTTAGATAAGAAAAAGTTTCCCCTTTTTATAGTTTTAGGTAGGTAGCCATGTTGGTCTGCAGTACAACAGCATAATTTGAATCCAGTGGTACCTTAGAGATCAACAAGATTTTCAGGGTATGAGCTTTTGAGAGTCAGAGCTCCATCCTCATTTTTGAGAGTCAGAGCTAGAGATGGGCACAAACCAAAATACGAACCAAAATTAAGCACGAACCAGGCCTGTTTGTGGTTCACGAACTGCGGTTCATCAGATCTCATTTCTGATGAACCGCCACCAACTTTAGGCTGGTTCATTTGGTTCGTTTTTTGGTTCGTGATTGCAGACAGCCTGGTGCCAATCAATCAGTTTCCTAGGCAACAGGGGATGGACTTCCTGCAGACCTTCTGCTGACCCAAAGTGACCTTCTGCTGGCCCGGAAGTTACCTTCTGCTGGCCCAGAAGTGATGATTTTCTGACCTGGATGTGACATTTTCACAAACCAAACGAACCGGTACGTGAACCAGGGCAGGTTCGTGAAAGTTCGTGGTTCATGAAATTTGACGAACCACAAACCGCATGGTTCATTTTTTTTCCGGTTTGTGCCCATCTCTAGTCAGAGCTCCATCATCTGCAGTCAGACTGTGTATTACAGGCTGCCTGGCTGGTGCTGCTGCCTATTTGTGTTGGGATAGTTAACAGTAGCATTTGCCTCTCTCTCTCTCACTCTCTCCCCACCCTTATTATTCAACATCTTATTAATCCCTTTGACAATGGTTCTAGAGAAAACAAAAATGGGTTATTATATTTCTGATCAGGCTGGGAAAATAAACCATCTGCTGTACATGGATGATTTGAAATTGTATGCAAAGAGTTCCACTGAACTTGAATCATTGCTTAATACAGTGAAAATGTACAGTGATGATATTCAAATGAAATTTGGCTTAGACAAATGTGCAGTACTCTCCATACAATGTGGAAAAGTAAAAAATATTGATGGAATGAAACTTGAAAATGGCAACATTATGAAATCATTATCAAACAATGAAAATTATAAATATCTTGGAATATTAGAATTAGATAACATCCTGCATGTGAAAGTAAAAGAACTGACTCAGAAAGAATATATCAAGAGAGTATGAAAAATTCTGAAGTTAAAATTAAATGGCGGAAATACAATTGAGGCCATAAATACATAGGCAATTCCAGTGATCAAATGTCCAGCTGGAATAATAGATTGGACACAAAGTGATTTAGAAAAATTGGATCAAAAATACGAAAACTAATGAACGTGCATCACTCTTTACACCCAAAAAGTGATGTTGACAGGCTATATTTACCATGAAAAATTGGTGGAAAAGGACTGTTACAAGTACATCAGGTAGTGGAAAAAGAAAAGAGAGGCCTGAATGATTACATCAGTAGAAGTACAGAAAAATTACTTCAGGCTGTGAAAACAGAGAAAATATTAAAAACAACTAAAACAAAGGCTGAATACAAGAAGAAACAGTTTGAGAATAGATTAAATGGCTGGAAAAACAAACCCTTACATGGGCAACATCTAAAAAATATTGAAGGAAAAAGTGGCAACAGCCTAACTTGGGCATGGTTGAAAATGGGTACAATTAAGAAAGAAACTGAAGGTATGATCTTTGCAGCACAAGAACAAGCATTGCAAACAAATGTTATGAAAGCCAAAATTCAGAAAATCAGTGAAAATCCAAAATGTTGACTTTGCCAGGAAAAAGATGAAACTGTGTCCCACTTTATCTTTGAATGCAGCAAAATTGCACAGACGGTCTACAAAGTTAGACATGACAGGGTTGCAAAGCTGATTCATTGGTCATTGTGTAAAAAGTATAACTTGCCAGTATCAAAGAATTCACGGGAACATCAGGTGTAAAAAATGCTAGAAAATGAACAAATCAAGATCTTGTGGGATTTCAGAATTCAAACTGATCGGCCCCTTGAACATAATACACCAGACATAACAGTCATGGAAAATCAAAAAGTCTGGATAATCAACATTGCAATTCCTGGGGATGCCAGAGTCGAAGAAAAAGAACAAGAAAAAATTATGAAATAAAGAGATCTAGCAATAGAAACCACCCAACTATGGAAGAAGAATGCAACAGTAGTCCCCATTGTCATCAGGGCACTTGGAACTATCCTGAAAAACTTTGTAATTCATATGGAAAAACTGCAGCTTTCTGACATAACATCTACAGAACTGCAAAAAATGGTGCTACTTGGAACAGCGTACCTATTACGCCGGTATCTGGTTGATTCTCCAGTGGAAACTTGTATCAGCTTAGCAAGGCCAATCAATAATAACATGTGACCTCTGCTTATTGTTGATTATGTTTCAGATAATTTGAATAATAATATGAAGAAGAAGAAGAAGAAGAAGAAGAAGAAGAAGAAGAAGAAGAAGAAGAAGAAGAAGAAGAAGAAGAAGAAGAAGAAGAAGAAGACGACGACGACACTGTTTGAAGGGGAAATTGGGTCTGGAGCACCATTTCCCCTGTGGTCTTTCCTCTGGATGTGGAGAAAGGCAATATCTTGTTCACAGAAAATAACTCCATGGGACACATTAGATCCTGTCCCTATTTTATGGCATCACAATTTAGTTGCAGACTAGTAAAAATGCTCATCACTCAGAGTTCCGTGCACGAAAGGTTTATGAACCATTTGTTTTACATGACTCTCTATAAATTCTTTCCCTCTACAGTAATACTTATTTCCCTGCCAACAAAATGGTCCATCAAGGTTTGCTTTCTTATAAAAACCTGAAGCTTTGCTGGTATGTTCTGTGCTACAGGAATCGGTTTAAACATGAAAACAAATTATATAAATATAATTATACTTGTGAAATTTGCTAGGTGCCATTACTTTATAAATGAATTGCCGATAATAAGCAGCAAAATCAAAACAGATGCTTTCTTGGCTGATCAACAGTAGCAGCTGTGGCTGCAGGGAAATTAGGGGGGGATTTCCCTTCCTCTTTCCTTTGTTTCCCCTTGCCGCCTCTCTTTCCCTTCACCACTATGTCCTGTGTTGGCTCTGGGCTGATATATATCATCAGCCAAGTTCATGTGGCTGCACTGTGAAGGAATGAGAAGGGTATGGAATGAAATCTTCCTGTATAAGGGGGGCGGGGGAATTCAAGCCATGTGTGCCTTTACAGAACCTTGGAGTAAGTGATAATTTATCCCAGTGTTGAACCTTATTTATATACTTAATTGCTAAAGCACCTAATGTAAGGGTGTGTGTGTATGTTTGTATTAAAAGTCCCTTCCAGCAACTTACAGTCTGGTAAATCTAAAAGTAGTTGGTTCATCACCATTGTACAGCATTAAAATTAAAAAAGTACTTTAAACTGAAATCAGGAGGGATGAATCTAATTTATGATGTAGTATTATTTCTTTCTAACTCACCTTTCTATCAGGCCCTCAAGGCAAATCATGTTTCGTTATGCTCCTCCCTCACGCAAAGTTAATAATGAGAAAATAATGATCAGACAATTCAACACACATCAAATATCATTGCTGCACTACAAATGATACTATTAAGTATCATTGCTGCACTATAAATGACGAAAGCCAGAACAAAAGCCATAAAGACCCTTCTTAGCATTTTCTCAGCCTCATGAACAGATACTAGGACTGACAGACATTCTTAAAGTTAACTTGTGTTACACCAAAAAGGCTTGCATTTTTAAAAAACCCTTACTTGAAACTATTGTTATCATGACTGGTAATCCACATAGTAGCCTCACTCACTTCTAACCATGGTTCATTTCTAGCCATGCCTCAGCAAATTTCTCATGACTGATGGCTGTGGCCTGCCATCAGTCATAAGCTACTCTGCTGTGTTTCCGGGAATGTCTAACACCATCATCCATCTCCTGAGCTGGGCATGGGTGTGGAGGTGCTGCAGTATGGTTTAATAAACCAATTTTTAATAAACTAAACCAGTTGTTCATGTGACTGTAGTTAGAAGTTCACCTGTGGGCTGCCCTCCCTTATATTCATGTCCCCTCATCCAAGCCCAAACTTCTGCTCTGGTAATCGAATTGTTGAACAACCCCAGTTCTGGGTTGGAAAATTCCTAGAGATTTTGGGGGTGGAACCTGGAGACAGTGGGGTTTGGGGGAAGAAGGGACTTCAATAGTACCAAAGAGACCACCCTAGGGTTGCCAAGTCCCCTTACACTCCCAGTAGGAAGAAGAAGGAGACCTGGCTCTTACCTCCTTCTTACTCCCTTCCAGTGTCGAACCTCCCGTTCCTGGGCAAGGTGATTGAGCGGGCGGTGACGGTACAACTGCAGGAATTCCTGAATGATGCTGTAGTCCTGGACCCATTCCAGTCTGGCTTCCATCCTGGCTATGGGACGGAGACGGCCTTGGTTGCCCTCACAGATGACCTTTGCAGGCATCTGGATCGAGGTGAGTTGGCGCTGCTTGTGTTACTCTATCTCACAGCAGCGTTTGACACAGTCGACTACGATTTGTTGGCCAGCCGCCTTGCTGACGTGGGGATTAGGGGGACAGCCTTACAGTAGCTGGTCTCCTTTCTCCAGGGTCGGGGACAGAGGGTGGCGCTCAGGGGAGATCTATCGCCCCGTCACCCTTTGGTGTGCGGGGTTCCGCAAGGGGCGATACTCTCCTCGATGTTATTTAACATCTACATGTGCCCCCTCACTAAGTTGGTGCGCAGGTTTGGGCTGGGCTGTCATCAATACGCGGATGACACCCAGCTTTTTCTGTTGATGGACGGCCAGCCAGACACGGCCCCAGACAATCTGGCCAGAGCTTTGGAGGCTGTGACGGCATGGTTGAAACAGAGCAGGCTGAAACTGAACCCGGTGAAGACGGAGGTCCTGCAGCTGGGACGGGGGCTGCCAGATGTTGGGATCCAGCTCCCTGCCCTGGATGGGACACCACTGGCAACTTTGCCAGTGGTGAAGAGTCTGGGTGTGCTCCTGGATGCCTCCCTATCAATGGAGGCCCAGGTCACGGCGGTTGCCACGTCTGCATTTTTCCATCTTCATCAGATCAGGCAACTTGCCCCCTACCTGACGCCCCAGGACCTGGCTACAGAGACCCATGCAACGGTCACCTCCAGGCTAGATTACTGTAACTCACTCTACGCTGGGCTACCCCTGGGCATGATCCGGAAACTACAAATGGTCCAGAATGCGGCGGCAGGGGTCCTGACTGGTATATCCTACCAGTCACATATCACACCTGTCCTGCACCAGCTGCACTGGCTTCCGGTTGAATTCCAAATCAGGTTCGAGGTATTGGTTCTTACATTTAAAGCCCTGAGCAGGTTGGGACCGGCATATCTTAGGGACTGCCTCTCCCTGTATGTTCCCCGGAGACTGCTTTGATCAGCGGATAAATGTTTACTGGAGGTCCCCAGCCCTAAGGAAGCCCGCCTCGCTTCAACCAGGGCCAGGGCCTTTTCAGTCCTGGCCCCAGCCTGGTGGAACGCTCTGTCAATGGAGACCCGGGCCCAGTGGAACATATTATTGTTCCGCCGGGCCTGTAAGACAGAGCTGTTCCGCCAGGCGTTCGGTGGTTGAAGGGGGTGGTGCCATGTCAGCCTCCCACCTTTGGGGTGTGTGTGTGGGGGGGGTTTCTCCCGACCATTGCACTTGGTTAATTTATTTCATTATTGTTTTGTATATTGATTTTAGTATTGTTGTTTTCTTGTTTTTATTGATTTTAAACTGTTCACCGCCCAGAGCACCTGAGGATGGGCAGTATATAAATTGAAATATAAATAAATAAAAAATAAATACGCAGTCCCACAGCTTTGTGATGATGTAATTTCCAGTGATGTCATCACGCAAGTGCAGGAGTGCGTACTTGGCCTGTTTGGGTTTCAAATCGGCCTATGGTGAAGCACAGGAGTGCTCTTGGGATGGCGTAATGACATCAGTGATGTTGTTGCACCATCCCAGGAGTGCACCCAGGACTCCCAGTCCCATGCCTTCCTCACCCACTAGCTCTGTAAGTGGAGGTAGGGGGCAGACGGTGAAATCGGGGGATTTCCCACTCCACCGGGTGAATAGGATCCCTAGTCCACCCTCCTGTCATTTTCTCTAGGGAAACTTATCTCTGTTGGCTGGGGATCAGTTGTAATTCTGGGAGATCACTTGGAGGATGGCAACCCTACCACTCACAGTGGATTCCTCACAACTATCCACTTGCAGGATAGTAGGCTTCAGCCATTACAAGCAAACAATGCTCAAAATATAACTTCTCCACACCCTACCATCACAACCTTCATTTAAAAAAAACAGTCACTAGTCAAATCTTCTCTTAGTCAGCCAGCAGTTCCTGCATATCTAAGAGCTTTGAGACAAACTCTTCAGTGTGTCCTCCTGACAGCAGCAGTTTCAAGGGCTCTGTCCATCCACCAAACACTTCCACTCCCCATCTCAATCAGGACTGTGGGAATAATGTTATACTGTCCAAGGGGACAGAGTATAGCAGCTGTTGCAACATCAGTATAGTCCAGAGCGAGAAAGACGGAACTGTACTTGTTCTTTCCTCACTCATCTGGTATCACCTAACAAAATATACTGGAATATATTTCAATTCCAACCCTAATCTTTCAAGATAAGGATTTTGAATTTTTCAAAATGTGATTAGAAAAAGTAACATTCCTAGGTTGTAGTGTGAACTACTTCCGGCACTCAGAAGCAGTTCCCTCTACCCAAAACGTGCTTCTGTTTCTTTGGAAACAGAATGCACTGCAGTGAAAACAGCAAGCCTCCAGCTTAGTGTTTTCCAACCTTTTTTTCCATGGAGGAATCCCTAAATTAATTTTTCAGTAACGCCTGCCTATGTTTCCAAGGTAGATCTACCTATCTAGCTTCCAAAATCTGACGAGATCAGGCTTGCCTGGGCTATCTAGGTCATGATATATACAGACATATGTATATCTTTTTTAAAATATCGAGATATCAAATCAAAATAAAATTCACATCCAAAGTCATTGAAATGTTACTTTCAGTGTAATATTTGGGTTGTTATTTTGGAATTTTTCATAGCATTCAAATTATTTATTTATCCCACGATTTCTCACAGAATTCCTGACGATGTTCTGCAGAACCCTGGGGTTCTGTTGAACACTGGTTGGTAAACATTGCTCTAGCTATATGTGCAGTGCCACCCCACACATGTGTACCTTTTCTTATGTCCTCCAGAAATAAGGGTTCTAGTTTACAAAACATATTACAAAAGGCTGCCCTCCCTTGCTTGACAGAAGTCCTTCTGCAGGCTTCTTGAAAGTAGAAAATCTCCAAGTCATTCTTAATGAATTGTGATTCTAATGCAAATTTATCACCATGGGATATCATTTGTAATTTAACTTCTAGAGAAAGTAATAGTGTTTTTGAAAATATGGCAATTCCTAGCCACACTCTGACAAAAATGGGTAAGAAGTACACACACACACACACACACACACACACACACACAAGTTTTGTGCTGATATTTATATACAGTTCTATACAGATTTGTTTCTCTGAGTAATCTTGGAAGAGGTAAATACTTTCCCCCACCTCCTTGGGTTAGCATAGCAGAGGACTTAATTGTATACATTTTGCTGAAGAAGTGGTGTCTGAGAAAGACATGACTTCACTTTCTAAGTTGTGTGTTTTACTGGTCCAGAGAATCCTGGTGGGTTTGGACCATTTTACTCATAGTCCTCATGAGATTCCTTTAATGATTAGGGAAGGTAACTTTTTAAAAATCTCCATACAGAATCAAGCATATGGTATATTTATTGGCAAATGCAAAGCCCCTCAGGAACAAGCTCTGTCGTAACAAATGATGAATTATGTGGCTTCATAAGCACATATGTCATCAAATGCACCATTGACCTTTTTACATTTTCAGGGGGATTTTCTGCTTTGTGCACTTTCTCAGCCTTGGAAGTGAAGCAGTTTAACAATGTACCCTGGAGGAAACAGGTAATCAATAATTTCAGTTTTTGTTTCTGTAAAAGGTAAACGAGACCCTTATATTTCTTTAGAAAATAAGCAAGCTGGTGTTTAGTGAAACTTTAATAAGAGGCTAATAAAGCACACAAATATTTCCTTGCTACGGGTGGTGGGGAGTCAGCAGTGGCAAAAGAAATGGTGCCGCATCAAAGGAGAAATTGTCTGTAAAATTAAAATGTGTGCTTGTCTTGAGGAGTATCAAACATTCAGGAAACTGCCCAAGTCTCTTGTGGCTTGTAATAAAGGACATGCCAGCAACTTGTCTCCATGAGGTTTGCATCTACTTTAATAAGCCTCTGAGAAAAAGAATGCAAATAGGTGACGGTAACCCCATCAATTGGAAGTGTTCTTTCCAAGTTCTTTTTACAGAAAAAGCCCATCATATTATTTTTACCCTGCTTTTCCAAACAGTACAGAGAGACTTATAATGTATAAACATTATAAGCAAGTTTGTATATAACATGGATAGCAATATAGCGCTGTCCTCTATGTAAATTATGCATCAGGCAGCCATCCTACTACTCCCAGAGAAATAAGCAAAAGAAGGGCATAGTGTGTGCTGATGAACCCCCAGTCTAATGGCAAAGTTTCATTGAACATGCAGTGCTGCATGCTGGAGTATGTGAGACTGAATTGTCCTCATCATTTCTCTCTCAGCAACTAAGCCAGTGGGGCTCAGACTTTTGCAACCCAGGACTCTCATTGTGAGATAAAATGTTTCACAGTTATGCAAGACCTCCCTTCTTCCATGCCAGCTGGGCCGGCACATCCATGGAGGCGGGTCCGACAGTCACCTCGAGTGCTGAGGTGCCGGAGGGGACTCTGGGGGCGGGGGCATGTGCTGCAGAGCTGGTGGCGGCAGCTCTGGCAGCTGAGTGGAAGGACTGGGAAGCTGCCCGTGTGCCATCCCGGCCGCCTGCCACACCTGGCCCGCAGCTGCTGCACCTGGCTGGGAGTGTGTACTAGCGGCGGCAATGCGGGGCAGTCTGAGCGGGCAGCCTCCCAGCCCTTCTGCTCAGTTGCTCCATGCTGCTACTGCTGCCTGCACGCAGCTGCGGGCCAAGTGCAGCAGGCGGCCAGGGCTGTGCGGGGCAACTGAGCAGGAGGGCTGGCAGGCCACCCGCGCGCCATCTCAGCTGCCTGCTGCGTCAATGGGACTGGCTCACAGCACCATGCTGTGTGATGACATCGCACGCAGAGATGTCATCACGCAGTCCAAGCGCGAGAGCATGCTTTGCACACACATGCATGGGGGCAGCAACAGCCCTGAAGCTGCCCCCGGCCTCAGGTGCCAGAAACTCTCGCACCAGCCCTGCATGCCAGGTCAGGTCATCCCTTTTTATGGTAAACATTTTGCATGCCCCACAGAGAATTCCGTTCTCTCTCATCCTCTAAATGTACAGTGAAAGTCATATCAGCTACACTGTTTAAAATTATAAAAGCAAATTTGAGTAAAATATTTGAATTGTCTGTCCCAAGTCTACAAAGTTATGTTTCAGTGAGTAGTTGCTTTTATGGGCCATAACTCAAAAAGTCCTTACTGAAGTTCTCATCCATCTCACCCTTTGATTAGAAGTGCTTTGCACGAGAGACACCAAGAAACTTTCTTATTAGTACCTTGTAGACGGCCAACTTCACTGAACAGGTCTAATTAACAGAAGAAAACAGATGGCCACCTTTTGGTTTGAAAGCAATTTCAAAATTGGAGATATCTTATGTGGACAAAAGCAGAGGCAAATAGGCCTGTCTTTTTTCAATTTTGTATACAAAATTTTGTTTGCAGAACGTAGGGCTGATGTTTGAACCACCGCAGTGTTCAATCAAGACAGGAAGTCTATTAAAATTATTTATTAGGTTTTTTTTAAAAAAAAATCCTGTAACATTTCTGGGAGCCCCAACTTTGTCTTCAAAAGAACCCTTTAATACCGAATAGTAGTACACCAAACAGGTAACACATTGAGCTGCATAACAGAACTGAGCGGGGAACTGAACAGTCTCCAACGTCCTAGTCTGACACTGGCTCTTACTGAATGGCCTGGGCATGGTTTACAGATGGAAATTGTGTTTGGAAGGCATTCTTTTACACTTGCATTCCTTTTAATTTCCTCAGGGGAAATTATGGATGCAATTCCACTTGTTTATATTTTGGGTGAACTAACAGGTAACACTTTTCCCTTGCAGTACTAATCTGCATCTGAAACCCCATTCGAGTCCCCTAGCTGAGCACGAGATGAAGCAGCAGCCCCTTGCCTCAGAGAAGGGGTTCATGCCCAAATTACAACTGTGCTCCACAAACATCTTCCCATCTCCCTTAGATGCAATCAAGGTGTTGGCTCCAAAACATGTTATTTAACACCTGGCTACTTTAGGGACTGGTTTTCCTGGTCTCCAGCCTTTGACTAGAATCAGCTAATTGGCTGGAGTGTTGCAAATAAAACATTAATTTAATAATGCTAGGAGACTGTCATATCCTGTTTTCAATGCAAAGGAAATCCAGGAATAATAGTTCTGACTGGAATGTGGCCATTAGATTACAGGGCTGGGGGTCACACTTGTAAAAAACGCATTTCTTAACACCAAGTATTTTTTTATGGCACACAACATTTGGCACCTCCTGTAAGGCATTAATTACAAATACAGTGCTTAGAATTGAATTGGAAAACAGAAGTGTTCACAAAAATCATTTACTATGAATTAGTTCAGTCTTCATAGAAACTAGCCTCTCTGTGTTCTCATAAGTGGATATCCTCCATACTGCTCAAGAATGACTAAAAGGTGGGATTGTAATTATTCAGTCAAGGATTAGAATTTTTAAAAATCTAGGATTGTAATAATTAGATGGATTCTCTTGTACGTAAAATATGAAGATTGATAAAAGCCATCTTCTTAGGGTGCTTTTGCTACTTTCACTCTGTGCATAGTAAGAACCAATATAGTACATTTAGATTTGAAAATGGATTGAAATCCTTACACATCTATGTTTTTACCAGAAGGAATGTTCATGATATAATCTACTATTGAATTTTCTCCAGAGATTTTGACCTGTCCTGTCACCAGCATGACACACCAAAACAGATCTTACTGCACATTTTAACTTCCCTCATTTTACACCTTAAAAATAATTATGTAGTTTATGGGCAGCTCCATCTTAAGACCACAATGCTGGCATAGCCACCACTACTATTCAGTATGCTATGGCCATTTTGCAGAGGGAAAATAAGTGACAGACAAACCCAAAGCAAGTTGCAGAAAATAAAATGACAGCTTTGGAGTCCAAAGAAATCCCGTTGACACCCACCAGTTGGGGAGTACCAAGATGTTGATGACTCCATGATCTACACACTTCCCAATGCAGCCAACCATTGCCTGGCAATAAGGCCATGGCCCCTGACATCATCAGCTGCTGCACATGTGCAGAGCACCAGAAGGCAAGGAGTAAAGAGCAGCCAGACCCTTTGCTCCCAGAAAGGTCAGTGGCATAAGTAGCAAGAACCATGGACTTAACAGACACCCAGGATCTTTAAAGACATGGCTCTGATTCCTTGGTTGTGCTGAGTTCCCTTTGGCTAGCGGAAGACAAAGGGGCACTCTGGTTGCAGCAGTCTCATGCTTCCATAGCACTCAGCACAGGCAACCACAACTCTGTCTCACCAAGGGTCCTAGCCAGAATAACAACAACAACAACATTTGATTTATATACCGCCCATCAGGACAACTTGACACCCACTCAGAGCAGTTTATATCATTATTATCCCCTCAACAAACACCCTGTGAGTTGGGTGGGGCTGAGAGAGCTCTGGAGAGCTGTGACTAACCCAAGGTCACCCAAGCTGGCTTCAAGTGGAGGAGTGGGTAATCAAACTCAGTTCTCCAGATTAGAGTCCCACCGCTCTTAACTTCTACACAAAACTGGCTCTCATTTTGATGAGGGCCAAAAGATAAAGCCCTGGACCAGGCTGGGCAGCACCAAGGCAGAAGGTGGAAGCCAGACTAGAACTTACTTATCCAGCACTTGGGAACAGTTTTCAAACAAGTCATTCAACTGTGTGCATAAGAATGAGGTACGCCATAGGTCATGAGCCATTTGTGACGGTCTGCACGTTTTAGAGAAGCCTGAAAGAGCTGTGTACACACACATTTGCAGGATTGTTAAGAGTTAACCCTTCTCAGAGTCAGAGAGCTATGAGTGGTAAACTTCTCCCAGGCCTCTGATTCGTAGCTGACCTGAGAGAGTTTTGATCCTGGCAGAGAGAGAGATTGGAGTGTGTGAAGGGGTTGAGAGTTGGATTCCTCAGGGAAAGCAGTTTTCAGCACTGGCAGGAGAAATGGTAATGTTGGCAGGAAGTTTGGGTTGTAAGTGCAGACTAGAGATGGGCACGATCCAAAAAATTTTAACGACCCAGAGGATTGTGGATCGGCGCTGACGACGATCCCGGATTAACGATCCGCGCCGATCATCTCCCGTTCTCGAGCCGTGGATCGTGGATTGTGGATCGTGGAGGCAAAAGCGGAGGGGCGCCCTGCTGTTCCCAGCGATACAGGAACGGTGGGTGATGCCGGCGGCATCTGTGTTTGTGTTTGGCCGTCTGTGTTTAGCCGTCAGAGCTGCCTATCAGGGTTTGCAGGGATGAGATTGGAGTGCCCATGGCTACAGAACACCCCCTCCCCCCTCCCTCCCCTGCTTAAGATGTTTATAAAGCAGTGTTTCATGAACTTTTAAAAATGTCTTGATTAAACAATTATAAGTATTTTCATTGTAATGAAACACAGCATCAGGAGGCTGCTGTTGTTCAGCAAATGAGAAGTGGGGAGGTTAACCCATTACTTTCCAGCTGTTACTCTGATCAAAGTTTTCCTGAAGCTTTTTTTGTCCCCTGCAGGAGAAAAGACAGGATTCGCCATACCTTTTTCCTATAGAAAGAAAGCAGTTCATGCAGTAGTGTTGTCAACTTCCAGGTGGGACCTGGAGATCTCTCAGAACTACAAGTGATCTCCAAATGACAGAGATCCATCCCCTGGAGAAAATAGTAGCTTTGGAGGGTGAACTCTATGGCATTAATACTCCCCTGAAATCCCTCCCGCCCCCTTCCCCCTCCCTCCCCTGGGTGTCTTCTCCCAACTGGTGACTGCTTTGCTGCTCCGTGGTTGGAAGGAAGCCCTGCTGATCAAGGAAAGCTGGGCTTCCATTCGGGTTTCCAGGGCGACAGAAGGAGGGCAAACAGAGCTCAGGCTTTCCCCTGGCTCCATTGCCAGGGGAATAGATTGCTGGCGCCTGAGTGTCTGGATCCCCGATCCGAGCTCAAATGCAACGATCCAGGCCTCTCCTGATCTCTGGATCTTTGGCCGTGGCCGATCACGATTCACCGGGTCATGATCGTGCGATCGCCATTATCGTGGGTTTTTTCTATCGTAATGCGGATTGTGCCCATCTCTAGTGCAGACTACCAAACAGGCCAAAAAGAAAGGGTAGGTCTTCTAAAGGAAAGGAGATTGTTCCTTCACAGTTGAAAGAGGAAGTCAGCTCTAGATAGAGGAGAAATCCTTGGTTGAGTGTGGTTGCCTGAGGAGACTTCCAGATTCAGTTGAGAACAGAGGGAAAGCACTGGTGTGTGCAGAGACGGGGCTTGGGGTACTAAAAAGAGGGTACCAGCCTTCCTAACCCCGGAAGTGAAGAAGAATACTAAAAACAAAGTATACTCAGATGCTTGGGGGAAGAAACAAGGGAAAGAGAGCTTAACAACAGAAGCCTTAAGTAACAGTGAAGAGCCTAAAAACTGAAATCTGTGCATGTTCTGAATGTTACCTCAGTGATCTAGACATATGTATGTTGAATTTTACCTCAAAAAGCTTCAACTCCTGACTTACCTACCTTTCTCCATTAATGTAAATAAACTCCTTAGTTATTTTTGAGTTTTAAAAACACCCCTGGTGCCATTTCTGTGGTTTAAGGACAAGGACCCTTTGTTTCCTGCCATCCACATCAGCCATATGGAACAGGGCAGGAAAGATTGCAGAGACAGGCACCGCATAGTTGAAAGGAACAGGCATAGCACACCCAAGGTCCAGGGTACAGTTCCCACTGTAGAGCCTTGAGGTAGTCCAGCGGGTCTCCAAAGCCCCACTGAAATTTAGCCCCCTCTAACATGATTGCAGGTAGGATTGCCAGCTCCAGGTTGGGAAATTCCTGGAAATTTTGGGGGTGGATCCTAGAGAGAGCTAGGAGGATTGAAGAGGAGAGAGACATCAGTAGTGTATAATGCCGTAGAGTCCACCCCCCAAAACAATAGTTTTCTCCAGGTGAACTGATTTCTGTAGTCTGGAGTCCAGTTGTAATTCTGAGAGATCTCCATATTCCACCTAGAGGGTTGCAACCTTATTTGGGGTTGCCCACTTATACTGATTGGCTACCCAGATGATCATCATCTTGGGGAACAGCAAATATCTATAGCATTCATTCACCCTATCAAACATGAAATATCAAATAGCATCAAATATGTCATTTCATGAACATCAATCTGTTATGAACAATGGATCATTATTTGTTTTGTGTATTTTATCAGGCATTTCCTTGGCATTGATTTGTCATTCTTATCAGCATAGCATAGGCATATGAATACAGTGTTAGCACTTTTGATTACCCACTTCTAATGGTTCATGCCCTCAGTGGAAGAAGCTTCCAAAATTATTGTCATCCACATTTCTATACAGTTGCATGGTCTTATTTCAGAAGCAAGATCGACATATTCAGAGCCACCCATTATCTTGTTTGTTACTTCCAGACCAAGTACAAAATGTTGTGCTTGCATACGACAGCATGTAGTTTGTTCATGTGTTTCCAGCCTCTGTATGTTATGTGGGCATTGCTAAAACTCTGGGAAGAGATAGTATGGTGTGATAGTCAGACCCCTGCACTAGCCCTGGAGAGGTCTGGATTGAAATAGCCACTTGACAATGAAATTTGTTTGACCTATCACTCTCTTGCTCAGCCTAATCTGTATAACTCCACGTAGTTGTTTTAAAGGATGAAATAGAGGATGGGGGAAACATGTACTATCCTGAGCTCCTGGGAGGGAGGGATGAAAATGAGACAGAGTCACACATGCAATTGCATGAAGATGGGGTGGGGCAGAGTTTTATCCACTAGCCAAAACAGAATTCAGGAGGAGTTGACCACAATGCAAAGTAAGCACATGGAACAATAAGAGATATATGCAATTGCACCCCCCCCTCCAGTTGGAATAAAGAGGCAGACACAAGGCTTGGGTACTAAAGGGACCACTTTTATTTTGGCAACAACATTAACTGTAAGCGAACTAAATCTGACAAGGGCCTAACTAGTGGTACAGGTCAAGCTCTGAAGTCACTCCTGGACCTTGACCTGCCTTGACCTGCCCAGACAAGACCCGCTGCCCCGGATGCGAGCCATCCAAATGCATGGATGGGATCTGGCCGGCCTGGCAGATGGTTTCCCCCTTAAAGCTCCAAGCACCCCCACCATGGAGCATGAGGGAAGGACTTGTACAGGGGATCCCACCAGGCAGCCTGCCCTCTCAATTGGCCACCGTAAAGCATGCCAGCTGATCCTGACAGGCCCCTATATCCCCACCAATGGGGATGTGCCAAGGGTACTCACTGTCCCACTCACTTTCCCCCAACTCTATTTGGCCAGTGACCACTTATATCAGCACCAGCGTAGCCAATAGCCACAGCCCATGTGAGCAGTACAAGATAGGTGAAAAACTTCCTTCCTATGGCCAATCAGGGAAAAAAAGGAAAAAAATCCTACCTGGCCCTGAAACA
The DNA here is from genome assembly GCF_028583425.1 of Eublepharis macularius. Classification (NCBI taxonomy): domain Eukaryota; kingdom Metazoa; phylum Chordata; class Lepidosauria; order Squamata; family Eublepharidae; genus Eublepharis; species Eublepharis macularius. The sequence continues at coordinate 76,414,275 of NC_072797.1, forward strand.
GCAACCAGTCTAAACCTGCACTGCTACAGGGTGAGTGGCTGGGCTGAGCACGAGGCAGCAAGTGCCGGAATTGGAGGCGGAACAGCCTTTTAAGGCACCTAGCCCTGCCCCCATCATGTGACCCCTTACAAGATGGGGGAACACTGCTACTTATCCTCCACAGTGGCAAATGCAGCCCCCAGCCTCAAGCCTTCTGCTGCCAGCTGGGAGGGCCAGATTGCACCCCCCCCCCGCCCATTCAGAATAAAGAGGCAGACAAGGCTATGAAAATCTTTCCTTGTACATGTGTTTTCTGAAGTTTTCAGTCTAATGTCTGATCTAGAACTGATTCCATGGTGTGCAAGATATGCTAAAAAGGATCCTGATTTACTGAGGTATTGCCTTTTGATACCTTTACAACAAGTAGAACAGATGGGAATGCTTAAGGTATGAAACTGTTGAGTTTGTTCAGGGGCTTCTGGGAAGCAAGGAAAAACTAGTTTAGTTCCTTACAGCTCCCTACCATTTTGCACCTGTACCTGCTGCTATTTTTTCTACTTGCCCTCTGCCACTTTGATGGGAACATTAAAGCCTCAGGAACAGAAGTAAAAAATAGCTGATGAATGTAAAAGAATATAAAAGAAAATGATAACCATGTTACAACGGCCATTTCTTCCGTGTACTCTAATTTCAAAAGCATGGTGGCAGCAGATTGGCAGTGCAAGTAAGTAGAAGAAATGATAGTAGCAGCTGGCATAGGTACTCCTAGCAGCTGAAAAGGACATGCATAGCAATTGCCAAACATAAAACCTCCCTTGGGCTCCAACAGTTTCAGACTAAGTTTTCAAAACAGTAAAACAAGCTGTTTGAGGGTCTTTCTCCAGCTCAGTCTCAGATTCAAAGCACCCCCCCCCCGTTTAATGAGACCCAGAACAGAATTTACTGATAATGATGAAACCTCTGCATTGTAAAAATAATTCACACAATCCCTTCCCACATAAGCAATCTATGAAGCAAAGCACGCCTTGTTGACTCATGCAGGCATTTCTGAAAACCAGAATAATAAGTTGATAGAAAGGGGTTTACAACTCAGTCTGCCAAGAGAATGTTTGGACCCTGAGGACAATCATAAGCCCCAGACTTCATTCTCTTTACTCTATGCAGTCATGACTAATATTTCTAATTGTTTGGAACTGCCAAAGTTTGGTTGCCAAAGAGAATATATAATTTATACAGAAAACTTGCTCACATTTATATGTTGGCAAATATAAAACTCATCCAAAAAGAAGGAAGGAAAATGCGGTGGGTGGGGGAGGCTAGAACCAGGAATTAGCACTTAAATATGGAATGGATTTTTGCATTTGATACATAAAATAATTTCTTACACGAGTGTTAATAATAACAACAACAACATTTGATTTATATACCGTCCTTCAGGACAACTTAATGCCAACTCAGAGCGGTTTACAAAGTATGTTATTATTACTCCACAACAATCACCCTGTGAGGTGGGTGGGGCTGAGAGAGCTCCAGAGAACTGTGACTTGCCCAAGGTCACCCATCTGGCTTCAAGTGGAGGAGTGGGGAATCAAACCTGGCTCTCCAGATTAGAGTCCCGTGCTCTTAACCACTACACCAATCATCCCACATTAATTCTGAAGTAATCTCTCATTTGTGTTTCTGGAAATGCAAGAATAAAAAGCCTCTCCCAAGAGGTTCTCTGGCATAAACTCTGCTGAAATTGACTGAAGGAAGACTCATATGGCATTTGAGCCTATTCAAAGCTAATTTTATGTTTTGATTTTTAGTCATCTTGTTCTTTCTTCAATCACCAAACTCTGTTTAGCAATAACTCTGTTGCTTGGAAGGAAGTTCCACTAAGGTCAATATGGGCATCCTCTCAAACATGTGAGAGAAGTCAGCCACTGAAGCCTCAATGGAGACCCTATCAATCAGCCAGGCATAAGAGCACAACAGCCATTACTTGTTGTGGAAGGTCTATATGAACCTCCCATATATAGATCTAATTAACAATATCCTCTTCAGAACTTGTGCATCCGAATATCAAATTCTTTTTTTCCCCTAGAAAATACTATGCAAGACACAGAATCTTAACAAATGTAATTTTAGGTGGGTAGCCATGTTGGTCTGTAGTAGACAAGTAAGATTTGAGTCCAGTAGTGCCATAATGACTAACAAGATTCCCAGTGTACAAGCTTTTAAGAGTCAAAGCTCTCTTTGTCAAATACCCGATGAAAGGAAATTTGACTCTCAAAAGCTTGTACCCTGGAAATCTTGCTGGCCTTTAAGGTGCTATTGGACTTGAATCTTTACAAATAGTGTTTATGGCCTACAGTTCAGGAGAAATAACATGTTGGGTCTTCGTTGTAGCTAATCCATACAACTTTCTTTGAGTGCTATGTGGAATCTACAATCTTGAATCTATACAGTTCTTGAACATTTACCTCTGTGGTCAGGAGTGTGCTGTGACATATGGATTTATTGTTGTACCATACAATCATTTTGTACCAGAGTGCTGCAAATGCACCATTATTGCTTTTTGTTGTAAATGATACAAAGTTTATTATAAGGCAGTATTTCAGCATTTTTTAAATTCAAGCCACAATATATTTTTGCTGGGGTGAAGAGATTTTTCCATCTAGTTATGCAATTGAAGCGTGGTTGCAGACACACTAATTTTGGCTTCGCTAATTATAAGAAACACAATTCCTGCCCCAGGCCTGTACCAAGATATGACATAACTGGGAAGCCTGAAAATATGGGATTTAAAAGGGGCATAGTTGAACCAAGCCTGTCTGAAGACCGAGTAAGGGATGACTTTGAATTTTTTAGCCTTGCTGATTTGAAGCAAAAAAAAATTCTCTATTTAAATTTTTCTGCTTCTGGTGCAAATCAGATCTGTCATTCTTTGTGTTCATGTCCTTTTCTATTTCCTTACACTGAATTTTTCCCATTGGAGTGGACCCCACAGATTAATTCTGCTAGCACAGGTGCTGTAGGAACAGTCACCTGATACAAGAAGGTCTTCAGATGTCATTTGAGAAATTCTGGCTTCATTTCAGCCCCATTTATTGTCAACATAAAATTAACAAGGGGATTTACAAATTAGTCAAGTGCCGTTGCAACATTTCCACTCACGCAAAAGTGTTTGTCAACCAGCCTCTAGACCACTAGCAGACATGGAGGGTGAAGCTGCACAGCTACTCTTCTTAGAAAAAGAATATATTGCACTCAGCAAAATTACCTCCAGAATCTATGTATTAGTTTTGCATTGAGTAGTGCAGACCTGCCTTTTAGTAGGACTTGAAGGACTGCAAAGGTACTGGGCTCAGCCCTTGATGAGATTCTGTGAACTGCATGAGGTGGTTCTCTTTCAGAAAGCTTCTATCAATTGAAGTTTGAGGCCAATTATTGCTGGATTTGTTAGTTAGAGTTTATGGCAAACACTGCTAACCTATTTGGTGATTCTGTTTCATAATTTTTTAAATTCATGTTTGGTTTTAATTTTCTTGTGATTATAATTTAATGTATTATTAGCTGTGTAAAAATAATCACAGAAGTGGGATACAATTTACAGGAGTTCTGACTCTGGAAAGCTCATACCCTGAAATCTAGTTGGTCTTTAAAGTGCTACTGGACCCAAATGTTACTTTTCAAATACAGACCAACACAGTGACCCACCCCAAATTACTGCCTAAATCAAACAGATAGAGTGTAATAGAAGCATGCTTGGAAATGACTGGATAAAACCAAGGATATCAAGTTGATTCAGGTTTCTCTCAAGTAGTTTATGATGTCCATTTAAGTGTCTGTCAAAACAAATAAAGGGTTCTAAAATGATGGATCCAAATCTTTTCAAACAATAAAAAATACTTTTATATATCTTCCCAAGAAAAAGCAGTAGAGGGAGCTGTTGTCATATACTGAAGGAACATTTTTTTTGCTGATTTTGTTTCCCTGACTGAAGTAAAATAAAGAGATGGTGATAATGCATGTTTTTGCAATGACAAATTCTCCTTAGAATAATCATAAAAATGATTCATATTTCTATTTATATGTCCAGTTCATCAGTAATTTCATATTGAAACTTACCCTCCCATATGCTAAATATATTAAAAGGAGCGAGGGGTAGGGGAGAATCTCTTGTACAGCAGTGGTAAAAAAACAGAGAAGTAAAATTAAAGTTGTATTACTAACCGGATTAAAAATCTTTATGCTGGTCTCAATAGTTCACAGCACACTTGGAAGAAATGCAACAGACTATTTGTAAAAGTATTCTGGAAAGTTTCAACCTATAACTTCAATAGATATAAAGTGATTAATCTAAACTATTCCAGCAGGTTACTTTTAAAAGTCATCTTATCACAAAAACAAAGCTGAAGTTAGGGTTGCCTTGTTAGAATAGACCACGGGGTTAGGGAGAGGTAAAAATATAACATATATGATTTTTTGGTCTGATTCCACATGGATTGAAAGACCTGCATTTAATAATAATTCAAACAAATAACAGAACTAAATACACTTTTGGCATAAAAATAGTTGTAATATATCATGTACTAAAAATGGCAAATTGTAGCATTTAATGAAGTGTTTCCTGCACCCAATGCTTTAAAAAAATGGTTTCTAGCTCAGGATGGTGCAATCAACATGTCAGGCATTTTATCATTGTAAAAAAGCTTAACTTTTTTTTTAAAGTAGCTCCTAACTTGGTAGAGCTCATATTACATGTCAACCTCGAGCTTGACTCCAACCTTTTAGTAATACTCTACTTATCTGTTCTATAGAAACAAAGCTACAAGTGGAGTAAAATACACATGTTCTAATTAAGCAAAATTCCTTCATATGTAAGAGAAACATATTTAAAATACTAGAAATAGTCAAAATGCATGTTTCTGATCTTCCTGCCTGAGCTGGTAACCAATATAGCAGTTTTCACCTTCTTAAGAACATTGAAGTAAACAGATCGTCTCTAGCCACTTCGCTATAGAGCCAAGGCACAAAGGAAGTAGGCCTTTAAAACACATCTCCTCTTTATTGAAATACCACGAGGAAGAAAGCTCTATTCAGCATGTAGAGCAGGGAGCAGAAACTACAGGAACCCAACAGGCTCAAAAACACTAGCTTTGAATCACTGCCCCATAGCAAGAAGCAGAACATTTTCTCAGCAGATCAATATGGCATTTGTTCATAGACCATCAGTATTCAGGAGGACCCTTTATGTCACAGGTCCGTTAACTTTAATAATAATAGAAGGTTCATAATTCATTTAAAAAAACCTGGTCATGTGGTAAAAATGCATGAATAGTAGGTGCTGAAAGGTCACTATCTAGACTACATTTCTATTTCCTTGTAAGTCCTCACATATGGAAACGTGGAGATAGCTGTAGCAGGACTTAAGATGGTGGACCCTCAGCAGGAATGACTCCTACTTTGGGGCAAGCAGCAACATGTGGGGTTATGAGGACCCTGGCTGGTCTTGGTACCCATTCTCCTCCAACAACTCATTGAAGAGTATCTTTTATTGTCTACATCAGCTTTCAGCTTGGACATCTGCTTGGGGATGAGGCAATGCAATGGTACTTGCTCAGATGAGGTCTCTGCCTGGAAATTCCTTAAACTCAGCTGATATAAATGGAGGCCTATTGTTGAAAACAATAGAGCTGGCATTTTTTATTATTGCAGAGTTTGTGGTGCAATACACCACAACATCTGGTGCAATACACCACAATACACCACAACATAAGAACATCTCAAGACCTTTTGAATAAGAGTCTACCACAAACCCCAACAATATATTTGCCTTAAATGAACCTGCAAAATCAATATGGACTCTTTACCAAGGCTTCCTTTCAGGGAAATATGGGCACTTCGGGGGATTATGTGGAATAGCCTAGCAAAACAGTGCTTTCTTTTACAGACTGTTGACTATCTGCTTTGATTTCAGGCCAGCAGAGAGAGCTGCTAGCTAATGCCTTAAAGTGAACCACTTCCCAGACATGCTGCATGTGCGGTCAAGGTGGTTTGATGACCACCTCCTAAAATGAGAATGAGATTCCCCCACAAGAGGCATCATTTATAGGCAGATAGCACCATGCTGATGAGGTGTGAATTGTTCAGATTCCTCACATAGTTTCTCAACTGGCTGTCCCTCTCATACCCAATTTAGGATTTGGGCCAGTATAGGATATGGAAAAGTTATTCTTTCAATTTGGTTAGCATTGAGAGATGTTAATCATCACAAAGTCTCACATTGCTGTTGTGTGCTAATACTGCAACAATTCATGTAACCCACTGAGTTTGTGTAATGGATTCAATGACTCTTTGTCTGATGAGATGCTCTAGCTGTTCATAAATTCTTTCCTACATGACAAAGGATGCATTTCTGACTTTTTAGTGAAATGGTGCAATGCTTGAAGTCAGATGAAATAACACTGCAACCACCTTTTAAGCTCTCGGTTTCTTGGGAAGCAATTTGGGAAACTTATTCACTTATTCCGGCACTTATGGTATGAATGCCTTGGACAGTAATTCAGAAAGGTTTGAATGAGTTCCTTCCTAAAGGGTTTTTGTACTGATTCTCTTCAGTCATGAGAAACATTTCAGATATAACCACATTGCACATGTAGATCATAAATCCCTGCGAGATCTGTTTTCTTCCCATTTTAATCATGAAGAATGAAAAGCGAGCTTGACAACTTTGGAAGAGAAACTGGTATATGTTTCTCTCTTCCCAACAAACCAGTATTTCAAACCTCAGTTTAATCTCAGTTTGTGTGTCCAGAGACAAGATCCAGTTTTCCCAGGCATCCTCATTCAGATGTCATAGAAAACTGCTCCATGACTGAAAGCTTCCTAAACCATGAAATCTTAAACCATGCTCTTTGTGAATGTAGAGGAGCAAAGGAAGACTGTGAGCATGACATGTCGTATTCATGTTTGGTGCAGGCAAACTTTCCCTCTTGCAATGTCCAAAGGCAACCTCTTTCCCCCTTTGCCAGAATATCATCACACAAAATGCAAATGTTTAGAAGGAATAAGCTAATGTTATTTGAACCACTATATTGGAAGGTTTACCAAGTTATCAATGAAAGCAGTATCAGGGAGGATATTCTGTTGTAAGAAATCCATGCAACAATGATCCTTAATTACTGTCAATGGAATTGGAGTAAAGAAATGTTAAAGGGCAAATAAAAAAAAAACTGTTTAAAGCTGGCCTAAATAGTAATAAGCATGTTTAATACAACTAATTTATAGATGAATGCAGTGCCAAGCTCAAATACATCAACAAGGTAAAGCTGTAGGGTCTATAGGTAAGATAATGAATTGCTTTCATTAAAAAGCAATCTGCATGGACCATATCCACTAACACTGGAAACCCTGCAGCTGTCACCTTTATCAGGGGAACAAGAGCAAGCCACTACATTTTAATCACTGGAGTTTGTCAGGAACGAAAAACAGCCAGCTTCCCACAAATCAACAGGCATGTATCCTGATAAGGAAGGTGAATGGGGAAAGGACAGCTACACCCTGCATAGTACACCACCTATTGGATGTGATCAAAGTGCTGTAAATTTGTAGCAGATAAATCTACTGAATTAAGCTCCAGGACAAAACAACTCATCTTTCTGAAGACAGACAAATGCTTGTAAGGGTCATTCGTGACATGAGGCAATTACCTTATATATAAGTTTGTGCTTTAACAGCAGTTAGTTCCTAAAACAACCAGGAAGTAAATAAAAGGTCTCTTAGTTTTCTGCTTCCTGTCCTCATCTCACCCAGGAATCATAATGCTAGAGATGGAGGTATGCCCAACTCAAAACACTGGTATATAATCCTTTACTATTTCATTTCTAGAATACCTGCAATAAATGAATAGTGTTCGTACCACATTATATGGTTTGCCCCCCTAGTCAGAAGAATGAGACAGACACAAGGCATTGGAACTAAGGGCTGCTTTATTAAATACAACAGCAACTCTAAACTGCGGCAAAGGCAAACTGGTGATACAGGTCAAGCCATGGGGTCACTCCATGACCTCCGCCTTGACCTGCCTGGGCAAGCACCACTGTCCCGGGCGTGAGCCATTCCTGGAATGGCCTCTACCTGGCTGGCCAGGCAAAGGGTTCCCCCTTATCAAGCTCCTAAAGCCTCAGCCATACAGCATAAGGGAAGGACTTGCACCTGAGGTTCCCTGTAGGTAGTCTGGCCAGGTGATGGTACCCATGAAGCATACCATCCCTCCTGACAGACCCCATTTCCCCACCACTGGGGAATTGCCAAAGGGGTACTCACCGGCCCGCTCCCTATCCCCCAACTTTCTCCTGCCACCACGAGTGGCCAAGCCTCAGCTTAGGCCTCCGTGCCCCACAGGTGGCCTAGTGCCAACCCAAGCCCTTGCTGCAGGTCACCTACAAAGATGTTGTTACCAGCCACTGACAAGTGAACCCCATCGTCCCTATAAAGGGTGGCAAATGCGGCCTTGATCCTATGGTGAGGCAGGTAGATTCCGATTTCCACCCCTAACGCCTTCTGTATGGCCGTATTTGCCCTACACCTAGCCTGAGCCATGCCCCTAGGGTCCAATGTCTCTCTCCATACATGCCAAGGGAGCATTTCGGACCAAAAAAAATGTGCTCCAGGCCACTGGTTCTTGATTACTTTAAAGTCAGCAATCACCTGCAAGGACAGGGCTCTGCCTTTCATTAAACCCAGGTCATTACCAACCAAATGGATGACCACAATATGCGGGGGAGGACTGTCAAGGACGTCTTCCTTGGTGTGGACAGCAATGCTGGGTTGCAGGAAACTGTTGCTATAGAGGCACATACACACCAGCCAAAGTGTATGACATTTATTTACAATGACTATATTACAAGTTATCACAAGACTGACTGGCATAAGGCTCTGCCAGACTTGTGTTACCAACAGAGGGCAAAACATAATATCATTACAACTTTTAAGTACGCAGTTGCTTAATCACAGGAGATTACACAAATTGCACCAATTAACCAATCATGGAATAGTTGCTGACTCACCATGACTGAGTCTAATTATCCTTGTGTATCACCTGATATGCAATCATGTGACTTAGCACCTGTCAGGCTAGATCATTCCCATCTAGCCAGCTGTCACTGTCAGTAAACAGCTTCAATACTCCTCCCTGTTTACATAAGTGACACTCAGGCAACTCCTGTAATATTGAAACTTTTCAGCACAAACTTTTGGTAAATACATCAGCAATGTTCTCATCTGTGTTACAATGATCTAGGGTTACAAACTTGTTACCCACAGCTTGCCGAACCGTCTGATACCTAATTAGAATATGTCTACTGCAAGCTTTTATTCCTTGCTCGCTTGCAATTTGTACAGCCGCTGAATTATCACAATACATTTTTATTGGCAACTTACATTTCAGCTTAAGATCCTTTAGTAACTGATACAACCATTCTAAAGTAAGAATGCAAGAACACATGGCTGCATATTCTGATTCACAGCTACTTGTTGCTACTAGCGTTCGCTTAACAGATTTCCATACAACTAATGCACCATGTACAAATACCACATGCCCAGATTTGCCAGAAATGTGATCATCACACCAACTGGAATCCGTATATACACATACTTCAGAATCTTGTTTGACGTTAAGGACCAACTTATAATCAGCAGTGGCTTTTAGATATCTAAGTACTCACTTGGCAGCCACCCAATCCCTGTTACAAGGGTTAGCACTTTGTTGACATAACCAGTGTACTGCCAAAAACACATCAGGTCTACTCCAGCATGCTAAGTAAAGTAATGCTCCCACCAAAGATAAATACTGCATTTTGCATTCTAGCTCTTGGTCTTTAGGTTCCTTAAGGTATCCAGTAGTCATGGGTGTACTTACAGGTTTGGCATCTGTCATGCCATATTGTTCCAACAACTTCATTATTTTCTGCTGTTGGCATAACTCATAACACCCTTCAGAATTCTTTGTCACATCCAAACCCAAATAATGTTTAATGGGACCTAAGTATTTAATCTTAAATTGACTACTTAGTTCGTATTTGAACTTGTTCAATGATTTGTCATGCTCACAGAGGTACAATAGATCATCCACAAACAAAACTATAAATTCTTGTGAACTTTCTCCTTGTTTGCTGAACACACACTGGTCAGCAATCCCAGCAGTAAACCCTATGCTGGACAGCTTAATGCTTATACACTTGTACCAACATAATGCACTTTGTTTCAAACCATAAATTGACTTGTGCAACTGCAACACCAGTGTTTTGTTTTGTGGTTCAAACCCCTCAATCTGATCCATAAATAATACTTGATCCAGATCTGCATTAAGGTAAGCAGTTTGGAAATCAAAATGATGTACATCAAGATTTTCCAGACTTGCTTTACACAATGCTAAACGTAAGGACTCTGCCCTTACTGTGGGTGCAAACACTTCGTCAAAATCTGCACCTTGGATTTGAGAAAAACCTTTGGCCACTAATCTGGCCTTTCTTTGATGACTACCATCTGGCAGCTGTTTAACCTTGTACAGCCAGCGACAACCCACAGTCTTTTTTCCAGCAGGCAATTTTGTAACTGAAAACACTTTATTTTCTATCAAGGAATCATATTTAGACTGCATTGCAGCCAACCAAGCCTCTTTCTCAGGACTTTTAAAACTCAGTATCTCCTGGAATGATTTAGGCTCTGGTATGTAAACATAATTAATAGATGCTGTAACCTTGGCATCAAAACCATACCTAACAGGAGGACAGCCTTTAGTGCTTCTACTTGACACATGAGTTGGCTGTATGTCAGCTTGCTGCTGTACACTACCTTGCGCATGTTCAGAGGCTTTTTGACCTGGAGAGGCTGCCTCTTGCTTTATCTCCTGCCAACCTCTGGCTGCTGCACATCTTCAGCCTCGTTAGTAATGGGTAACACAATTTGACTCTGCTCCTCCCTACCATGTAGTTTACCCCAATTTCCATGCTTGTTAAAGCTAGCTGATCTACTAAAGCTTAGTTGTTGTTGTGAATCTGCAAACCTGTAGGCTTTCATGCCCATTTGATAGCCCAAAAATATCAACTGTTTGGACTTGGGACCACCTTTTCTCCTCAGAGATAAAGGGATATTCACCCACGCTGTTGTACCGAACACTCTTAGGAAATCTTTTTTAGGCTTTTTGCCAAACAACATAAAGTAAGGGATTTGGTCAATTGAGCTGGACCACACACGGTTGCATATGAAACAGGCAGCACAAATTGCTTCTGCCCAGAACCTCTTGCTCAGATTTGAATCTGCCAACATAGCATTCATTACTTGTTGAATCAAACCGTTTCTCCTCTCAGCTACACCATTTTCAGATGGTGTGGCAACATTTGCATTTCTATGGTAAACACCTCGTCTCTCAAGCCAATGTTTGAATTCTTTTGACATGAATTCACCCCGTTTGTCAGTTTGAATAGCAGTTAACTCTTCACCAAGCTGCTTTTCTACCCTGCAACACCAACGTTTAATAGTTTGGTATACCTCTGATTTATGCTTCAAAGGATAAATCCACCCAAATCTACTATAGTCATCCACTAGACAGAGTGCAAATTTTAGTTTTGTGAAACTCTCAGGATAAGGCCCAGAAACATCCATATGAACCAATTCTAAAGGTCTTGTGGTAACCCTGGTACTGGCTTTTGCCACGGGGGACGCTTTTGCTTTTACACATTTGCATACCTGGCAATCAAGGAAGTTACAGCTTTTTACCTTCTCTGTACCCAGACAAGCTAAAGTTTTATTAATTACTTTGTACCCCATGTGCCCTAGCCTACGGTGCAGCAAATGAATGCACCCATCATGGGGATTCTCATTCATAACTACTTGAGCACCTGCTGGCACATTATGAACCATATACACATTATTATTTAACTTCCCAGTCACTAACACTTTATCCCCCTTGGATATGGTGCATGATGTTAGTGAGAAGGACACAGTAAACCCAGCTTGTGTTAAACAAGCTACACTAAGCAAATTTGACTCTAGTTTGGGTACATACAATACATTATGAAACACATGTCCCAATGCTGCGAAGTCAAGGCTTCCTTCTTCTGAAACTTGCACTTCACTACCATCAGCCAGGTTCACATGAGTAAGCTCAGAAGGACGCATGTCACGGAGCAAGGTTTTATCACAACAGAATAGCCGAGTTGCACCAGAATCAAGCAACCAAACATTATGAGACACTTGGCTTGACACCACAAGCTGAGCACTACTCTTGGGTACATTGTCAGATTCATCCGGAACCCTCTTCTTCTTGCCCTTTGCCTTTAACACCGGGCAAAACTTATGAATGTGGTTTAATGAGCCACAACCAAAGCAATGCCGACGGATAGTTAAAGCAAACTGCTTCTCTTCTTCACTTGCACTCGGCTTGGAAACATTGCTTGAACTGCTCCAGCTGTGCTGAGTTTCCTCATCAGTTCTCCTGGAACCGTTTCCAGACTTGGCTCCGTTCCCAGATTTAAGCAAGGACGATTCACTGGTTGCCAATCGCTCTGCAAACTCAAATATACGTCCTGTAATGTGCTGTAAGGACAATGTAGTCAGGTCTTGAGACTCAAGGGCGGCAATTAATGGGAGGTAAGTGTCAGGAAGCAATGAGAGTAAGATTAAAACTTTGTCCTGCTTAGTGACAGTCTTCCCTCTCAAAAGTAGCTTCTGAAAACACTCTGCCATGGAGTTTATGTGAGTCTTTACACAACCTCCCCAGGCCAACTGTATCCGGTACAACTTCCTGGTAAGAGATATAACAGACCCAGCAGACTGCTGCAGATATATCTCTTTCAAAGTGTCCCAGGCTGCTTTTGCGCTGGTTTTATTAGCCACATGTACAAGCTGATCATCTCCCAGGCACAACACAATAGTGGCAAGAGCCTTCCTGTCTCTCACCTGCTCTGCAGGACTTGGCTGATCAGGAGGTGCATCCACACTTTCCCACAGCGACTCCCAGACGAGGTAGTGCTGCATCTTCAGTGCCCAGATGCTGTAATTACTGGAGGTGAGCTTGTCCACCAGCAGCCCCATCTGGATCTGTGCCATGCTGTCGTCTAGGACAGGAACCAGGGCTGGAACCAAAACAGGAACCTGGAGTTCTTCCTCCTCCTCCTCAGGCACACCTTCATGAGTAGACAGGTTTCTTTCCGTCTCCTCCTTCTTTGCTGAAGGTAGCCACTCCTGGCCTCTCTGTTGTCTTGCCTCTTGAATGCAGCTCACAGTTCACTGCCCTTGAACCCAGCACCACAGCCACGTTCTGGGCCCATAACCCTGTCAAGGACGTCTTCCTTGGTGTGGACAGCAATGCTGGGTTGCAGGAAACTGTTGCTATAGAGGCACACACACACCAGCCAAAGTGTATGACATTTATTTACAATGACTATATTACAAGTTATCACAAGACTGACTGGCATAAGGCTCTGCCAGACTTGTGTTACCAACAGAGGGCAAAACATAATATCATTACAACCTTTAAGTACACAGTTGCTTAATCACAGGAGATTACACAAATTGCACCAATTAACCAATCATGGAATAGTTGCTGACTCACCATGACTGAGTCTAATTATCCTTGTGTATCACCTGATATGCAATCATGTGACTTAGTACCTGTCAGGCTAGATCATTCCCATCTAGCCAGCTGTCACTGTCAGTAAACAGCTTCAACAAAGACCTGTCCTTCCCCCGAACAAGAGAGGCAGTAACCCTGACCACCGGAGGCCTCACTGGCCCAGCCATTCAACTGCGGCAACTTCACCCAGCCCAAGCTGAGATCCCACAGAGCAACTGAAGCCTCGGGGGCAGAGACACCTGCCCCCCCCAAGCTTAAGACCCAGATGCCCGCAAAAAGCCATCTTCTTCATCCTCCTTCCAAGGAGGCAAACCTCAGCCCCTGGCTGCGTGGCTGCCGGGAAGGGCCGCCTTGTTGGTAATGTAATAATATCTAAAACAGTCAATAAAAGTACCAAATAAAAAGTATTTATTTACTTCATGCATACACCAACTTTGTTCACAGTGGGGACTCAAAGCAGCTTACATAGTTCTCCATTTTTACCCTCATAACCACTATTTTAGGTAGGTTAGGCTGAAAGTATGTAGCTGGCCCAACATCACCCAGCTGCCATGGCAGACTGGGGATTCAAATCTGAGTCTCCCAGATCCTAGTTCAACATGTTAACCACTACACAACACTGGCATTTTGCGTATTACAACACAAGGCATTATAAATATACAAAGGTATATTACATTGTATCACTCCAAATGTCCCTTAGTTTTATATTGTCTACTATGGGTCTGCTTAAGATTCTTTTGCAGGCTAAAATGATGACTCCATATCTGTTTTAGGACTGGCTGTTAAAAGCCTGGTAAAACCAAATGCTGTTTATTTATTTAATGAAATTTTATACCCTGCAGTTCTTAACTCTAGTATCACCCAAGGTGGTTTGCACTATTTTAGGAGGGGGGGACAGACTTTTGACAAATCTCCTAGGAAACAGGACCACTGAAGATGTATTTGTAATGGCACATATGCAATATAAATAAGGAAATTTTCTAATCTAATCAGTACCCTAAAAATAATGGGAAGCCAACACTGATGTTTGCATGACTTTTCCAGAGTATTTCTAGAACTGTTTCTTCCACCATATTAATAAGAAGATAATAAGCTTTTCGGAGAGAAACTATGACTTTCAGCTGCAATGGATTCTCTCCCCCAGACATATGCTTCAGAAACATACATAAAGTCATACGCTGTTACGGTTATGCCAATAAAGGTTCTGTCTTGTGAGCATCATACATAAAGATTGTCATTGTGATAGCAACATCCAGTAAATCATTCCCTTTTCTTTTTTTGCACTAATTGAGTAATTGTAGCCTCTTAGTTGTAATTAGCAAACAAACAGAATAGTTCATTGTTGACCTATGAAAAGGTTTGCAAAAAAACAGAGTAACACAGAATTAAGAAGTGAGTATGTGAAGTTGTGATACTTAAAATATCAATCAAATGGAAGTGACTAGCAATGAAACATTGCCACATGTGTTGGACATCTTGCTAGCATGTGATAGACCACCATTGCCATTTTCTCTGACTGGTTTGAATTCTAGTTGGATTCCCCCCCATTAAGCATCACATATTTTTCACTTACCCTAGCAAACTAAAAACTGGATAGGCAGATGTCATCATCACTGTATGTGGAACCTGCATACCATTCCAGTAAGTAGCTCTGAAGAGAATGCTGAGCCCGAAAAGGTGACAGGAGAGGCTAAGCACATGTTTGCAGATGTGTATTCTCGTATTTATTTCCCCTCTGCTAAATTATTTATTTTAAAAACATCCATCCAGACTCTCAAGCCAGAGGTTGGGGAGGTGGCGTTTCGACATTTAAAGTATTATCACACCAATAATTTAAACGTCAAAGCTCCACCTCCCCACATTCCACAACTGAGTATTGTATTCCATATTTGAGTATTGTTAGCAAACAAAGCTCCATTAAAAGCCAAGTTCAGGCAATTCAATTAAGACAGCAAAACAACAAGATTAAAGCAATCAGATCAGCCAGAACAGAGTCAACTCATATGACCAAATATAAATTGTGTGTGATTGATGTGTCGTTAAGTGACCTCCAACCTATGGCAACTCTATGAATGAAAGGCCTCCAAAATGTCCTATCATTAGCAGATTTGCTCAAATCTTGCAAACTGGAGGACATGACTTCTTTTATTGAGTCAAGCCATCAAGTTTTAGGTCTTTCTCTTTTCTTACTGCCTTCTACTTTTAAGAACATAAGAACATAAGAGAAGCCATGTTGGATCAGGCCAATGGCCCATCTAGTCCAACACTGTGTCATACAGTGGCCCAAAACCAGGTGTCCTCAGGAGGTCTGTCAGTGGGGAAGGGACACTAGAAGCCCTCCCACTGATTGCCCTCCCCCAACACCATGAATACAGAGCATCACTGCCCTAGACAGAGAATTCCATCTATACCTTGTGGCTAATAGCCACTGATGGACCTCTGCTCCATATGTTTATCCAATCCCCTCTTGAAGCTACCTGTGCTTGAAGCTACCACCACCTCCTGAGGCAGTGAATTCCATGTGTTAATCACCCTTTGGGTGAAGAAGTGCTTCTTTTTATCCGTTCTAACCCGACTGCTCAGCAATTTCATTGAGTGCCCACGAGTTCTTGTATTGTGAGAAAGGGAGAAAAATACTTCTTTCTCTACCTTCTCTATCCCATGCATAATCTTGTAAACCTCTATCATGTCACCCCTCAGTCATCGTTTCTCCAAGCTAAAGAGCCCCAAGCGCTTTAACCTTTCTTCGTACGGGAAGTGTTCCATCCCTTTAATCATTCTAATTGCCCTTTTCTGCACTTTTTCCAGTGCTATAATGTCTTTTTTGAGGTGTGGTGACCAGAATTGTACACAATATACCAAATGAGGCCGTACCATTGATTTATACAGGGGCATTATGATACTAGCTGATTTGTTTTCAATTCTCTTCCTAATAATCCCCAGCATAGCATTGGCCTTTTTTATTGCTATCGAACACTGTATCGACATTTTCAGTGAGTTATCTACCACGACTCCAAGATCTCTCTCTTGGTCAGTCTCTGCCAGTTTGGACCCCATCATTGTGTATTTATATTTGGGATTTTTGGCCCCAATATGCATTACTTTGCACATGGCCATGTTGAACCTCATTTGCCACATTGACACCCACTCGCCCAGCCTCGACATCCCTTTGGAGTGCCTCACAATCCTCCCTGGTTCTCACCACCCTGAACAATTTAGTGTCATCAGCAAACTTAGCCTCTTCACAGCTTACTCCCAATTCCAAATCATTAATGAACAAGTTAAAAAGCACTGGACCCAATACTGAGCCCTGCAGTACCCCACTGCTTACCACCCTCCACTGTGAATATTACCCATTTATACTCACTCTCTGTTTCCTATTCATTAGCCAGTTTTTGATCCACAAGAGGACTTGTCCTTTTACCCCGTGACTATTGAACTTACTTAGCAGCCTTTGATGAGGAACTTTATCAAAAGCTTTCTAGAAGTCCAGGTAGACAACATCTATTCATTCCCCCTTGTCCACATGTTTGTTCACTCCCTCAAAGAACAGGTTCGTGATTAGACATGGGCACGAACCAAATTTTTTTAACAAACCAGTGGTTCGTGGTTCGGTGCCGCTGACAAACCCGAACCAGCGAACCACAATGAACTTTTTGCGTTGCCAAACCAGTTCAAGGTTCATGGTTTGTGGGCATCAGAACGGCCCCCAATGGAATTAGAGAGCCCATATTCCCGGGGAGTCTTTAACAAGCTCTCCTCCAGCCATTAACCAAGTTTGGTCAAGATTGCAATAGGGATCTTGGAGTTATACCCTCTCCAATCCGAAGCCCCCAGGAAACTCCCACTCGATACAATAAGAGCCACCGGTTGACATTGGCCCAGTGTACAAGGGGTGTACTCGAAGGTGTGCCACCTCCCCTCAGGGGCCAGTGGGTCTGGCTGCTCACCAGCAGCACCCCCAATGTGCCCACCTGCCAGGCCACAGAGGAGTGCATGTGTATTCCTGGCGCAGGCCGGAAGGTGAGTGCTGATGGCAGCCACCGGGCCTGGCAGACACAGGGAGGGCGATGAGCCACCTCCCGTTTAGGGGGTGGGGGGGTCTGGCCGCTCGCCGGAGGCACCCCCCATGTGCCTGCCTGCCAGGCCACAGAGGAGTACGTGTTTATTCCCGGTGCAGGCCGGAAGGTGGGTGATGATGGCAGCCGCCAGGCCTGGCAGGCATGGGGAGGCAGTGATGTGCAGCCTCCCCTCAGGGGGCGGGGGGTCTGGCTGCTCGCCGGTGGCACCCCACATGTGCCTGCCCACCAAGGCACAAAGGAGTGCGCGTTTATTCCCGGTGAGAGCCGGAATGTGGGTGATGATGGCAGCCGCCAGGCCTGGCAGGCATGGGGAGGCCGCAATGAGCTGCCTCCCCTCAGGGGGTGGGGGGTCTGGCCACTCACTGGCGGCACCCCCCATGTGCACACCCATCAGGCCACAGAAGCGCACGCGTGTATTCCTGGAGCAGACCGGAAGGTGGATGATGAAAGCGGCTGCCAAGCCTGGAGGGCATGGGGAGGTGGTGACGAGCCACTTCCCCTCAGGGGGCGGGGGATCTGGCCGCTCACTGGTGGCACCCCCCATGTTCCCACCCACTAGGCCACAGAGGAGCGCGCATGTATTCCCGGCGAGGGCCAGAACGTGGGTTTAGACAGCGGCCGCCGGGCCTGGCAGGCACAGGGAGGTGATGACGTTCAGCCTCCCTTCAGGGGGCGGGGGTCTGGCCACTCACCAGCAGCACCCCCCATGTGCTCACCCACCAGGCCACAGAGGAGTGTGCGTGTATTCCCATAGCAGGCCGGAAGGTGAGTACTGATGGCGGCCGCCGGGCCTGGCGGGCCCAGGGAGGCGGTGACGGGCCACCTCCCCTCAGGGGGTGGGGGTTCTGGCTGCTCGCCAGCAGCACCCCCTATGTGCCATCCCACCAGGCCTCAGAGGAGCGCACGTTTATTCCCGGTGAGGGCCGGAATGTGGGTGCTGATGGCGGACATATTATTTAGGGGGTAAGTGGGAAGATCTCCCAGCAGTTGCCTGGCCTCACAGGAACGCGTGTTTATTCCCGGCGAGGGCTGGAGCGTGGGTGATGTGCCCTCTCTTTCTATTTCAATCTCTATCTTTTTCTACATCCAATTCTCCAACCATATACCATTCTCTAACTGTTAACATACATTCTCTAATGTATGTACATACATTCTAATGTATTTTTCATTATACTTATACATTCTGTAATGTTTGTCTCTTTCTCTGTTTTTGATTTTCAATCCTTTTCTCCATGGATTTGTCGTGTTCTGTTCGATTCTATATCTCCTTGATGCATTCACATTCTATTTCTACTTCTAGAATGGTTGATATCTGTGTACCCCTTTCTATCTGTTTCTCAATCTCCCTCTCACTGTCTTTTCACAACTTTCTATCTCTCTCTGTTTCTTCCTATGTGATTCCACCACTATTTATCTGAATCTATATCTCTGTATCAGGCATCTGACGAAGAGAACTTGATTCTCGAAAGCTTATGCTAAAATAAAATTGGTTAGTCTTAAAGGTGCTACTGGACTCTTTTTGATTATCTCTTTCTACGTATATCTGCCCTTTATTATTTCTTTCTGTCTCGAGCTGTCTTTTTTTCTCTTTCTATAACTATATTGTTTTCTACATTCCTTTCTCTATCTTCATCTATATGTATGCTCGTGTGTCCACCTTTTTCCAATGGTTTTGTTTTTGTTTTTCAATACATCTTTCTACCTGTCTCTCTGTCTTGTTCTGTCTGACATGTGGAGGGGGAGCAGCAAGATCCCCCAGCAACTGTGGGTCCTCACCCGATGGTCCCACTGAGGATTTCTCTGGTGGCAGCCATCCCCACCCACCTTACTGCCTTGACAGAAAGGATGGGAGTTGCAGGACACATTCCCACCCAGCTGAAAGGGGTCCCGTCAGTCCCATTGACAGGGGAGCTACCACACTGTGCAACCAACTGTATCCGTACATGATACAATTGGCTACGCAATCGCAGCTGAGCTGTTCCTCGTGACCAAGGAGGGAGCAGCAGCAGGATAGTCCCTCATGAAGCAGGGGCTGACATGACCCACCGTCCTGCCTTTGTGGAAAGTAGGGGATGGGCAGGACAGGAGACATTGCTTGGATGGGTCAGAGTGGTTCCTGAGAGGGAGAGACAGTAATGGGACAGCAGCAGCTGACATTGGCCACCTCCCTGCCTTTGCGGGAAGGACATGAGTCGAGGGACCCATTCCCCCAGCTCAGAGGGCTCAGCATTTGTGATGGATAGGGGCACCGTGCTGCTCAACTATATGTGCAACAGCTCCTCAGCTGTTGTGCAAGTGCCCAAAGGAGGCTGCCTCCAGCATCACCCACTTTCCTGCCTTCACAGAAAGGAGGTGTCATGATGATCTGGCTGTGCCAGGAAGGCCTATCAAGGTCTCAGAAGCCTGTTAGCAGTGAGAGTGGACCTGGCTAAACCTGACCCAAACGTGCTAGCCCTCATTCGAGATACCCACAGGACTCGACGGGCAAGGGTGCATGGCGATGGCATGGAGAACCAAGGGGCGAAATGTTTAAGTATCCTGCAGAAGCTCATGCACTCCACGACGAATATGGGCAAGTATCTCTGCTGTATGATGTAGAAGTGATGAGACACTGTGGGCAGGTTCTCTAAAAATCAGCTCTAAATTTAGTGTTTGGGGTAATTTTTAGAGAATTGGCCCCTGGTGTGACCTGTTACTTCTGCAACATGCTGGAAATTACAAAATTTTCCAGTACAATGGGTAGGCAAGCATGTGCTTCACATGCATGCCTCAGGCCTGTCTCTGGCATTTCCAGGTTCCTTTCCCCCCTGCTGGCCTGGTGAACAGGGGTGTAGGGCAGAGGCTGGTGAAGGCTGGGAGTGGGGTGAACACCCACTATGGTAGGGGATCTGACAAACTTCTCCTGGCTACTTAAATTTGCCAGGAGGCAGGGCTGGCTGACTGAGTCTAAAATATAGATAATGCATCTGAGAGAGAGAGAGAGAGAGAGAGAGAGAAGTTGCCCCAGTCTTGAAATACGCTGTGGTGCGTGCACTCTGAAAGAAGTCTACCCTAGACCTAGGAAATCTCAATAACTGTCAACCAGTCTCAAATATTTTATTCTTGAGCAAGGTGATTGAAGGGGTAATGACTGGACACCTTCAAGCTTTTCTGGTCATCCTGAGATTTGAGCTGTGTTGTCATCAATATGTAGAAGACACTCAGCTCTATCTCATACTTCCAGTTGAAGCCAGGAAGACTGGAGAAACCCTGAACCAGTTCCTGGAGGCAGGTTTGGAGTAAGTGTAGGCTAATAAACTGGAACTTAATCCCAACAAGATGTAAGTACTATTGGTGATTTATTGTGTCACTCAGTTTGGATGGAGTTGCAGTCCCCGTGAAGGAAATGTTCCATAGTCTAGGGGTGCTCTTGGACTCAGGCCTACAGCTGGATAAGCAAATGGCAACTGTGGTCAAGACTTCCTTTTACCAGCCTTATCTAGTTAGCCAGGTGTGGCCTTTCCTGGGTAGAAAAGATCTGGCCACTGTGGTGCATGAGGTGGTGATTAGATTTACATTGCAGAATGCTGCAACTGTTACGTTGACCAGAGTGGGTCATATTGATCATGTCACTCCAGTTTTGGCCTCTCTACACTAGTTCCCAATCCATTTCTGGACACATGTCAAGGTGCTGGCATTAGACTACTGCAATGCATTCTACATGTGGCTGCTCTTGAAGGCTGCCCAGAAGCTACAGGTGGTACAGAATGCTGTAATCAGAATATTGACTGAGTAGATCATAGGGACCATATTTCTCCAAATTTGTTCCATCTACACTATTTCCCAATTTCTGAGCCCAATTCAAAGTGTTGGTGTTGACCTTTAAAGCTCTCTATATGGCTTGGGACCAACATATCTGAGGGACGGCCTAGTCACTTATAAACCTACCCAACCACTGTCTTCTGAGGCCCTACTTGGGGTGCCCTACCTTCTGAGATTAGGTGGGTGGCAGCCTAGGAGATAGCCTTCTTGGTCATGGCACCAAAGCTCTGGAACTGTCTCCCCAGGGAGATTCATCTGTTACCATCTTCCACCAGTAGGTGAAGACTTTCATGTTTTGCTTGGCATTCCCTCAATGATCCCTCCTTCCTGCCCAGTGTTTTAATTGTTGCTTTTATGTAGTTGTATGTATTTTAGCTCTGGTTTTAATTATGCGTTTCTTGTTGGTTTTACTGCTTTAAGATGGGATTTTATTATATATGTTTTAATTCATTAGCCACCTGGGTAGCCCTTATGAGGGCAGAAAGACTTGGTATGAACATGGTAAAATTAAAATTAAAATTAAATAATCCAGTAGAATATTGTCACCATTCATAGATAATATCTTTAATGCAAGTTATATGATCCATATGAAAAACAGTAGGAATACAGAAAAGTATCTGGAATAAAGGATGAACTAACACATCAAAATCAAATGAAACATTGTTTTAAATGTTAATAAAAATATATTATTATTTTTTTTACAGCAGATTGATGCATGCATTGTGTTGTATGTCTTCAAAGTAACATTTGCACCTGTGAGCTTTAGAGCATAGATATGATGGATAAATAGGGGACCATCTTGTGATATATACTTGGGTGAATCCTTGTGTATCTGTTTCCAATCTTGGTTTTTTGGGGGAGGGCTTATTCTGCCCATATCCCATAGACAAAAAAGCTGTTGTAGTGTGATTTTCTCCCATGCTGCTGGGATGCTATCAGAAACCAAGACTACATAGGAAGAGTATGTTCCTATTACAAGATAGTATTCCCTTCCCCAAATGAGGGGCAATAAGAAAGTGCACTATGATTCCTTCCATGTTGAATTACCAACTGACCAATGTTCCAGTGGCAGAATCCATATATCCCCTTCAGTTTGGCTGTCAGAAGAGGATTATTTTTCTGTTTTTGTTTTATTTATACTAGAGAGAATAGGGGAAAGGATGGTATTTCACTGCTGAGTGCCCTTTAAGGCGAAGAAATTTTCTGCAATGTGTCTTTAAGTGGCTTCCAATCTACTTTTACTTTCATTTTCACCTGGGCAGCTTTGTGACTGTTTGTGTTTAGATGCCTTTTCTATTCCCTTTCTTCCAAGATATCATGACACACAGAAACAACAGGGGGCATGGAAGCTGGGAGAGAGAGAGAGAGAGCAAGAGAACATAGCAGTACTATAAGAAACACCCCTATTTTAAAATTGTCTCTGTACTATCTGGCAGGTAAGAAGGGATAGTTGCTCTTTTATAAATCCACAAACTGCTACAGATTTTTCCTAAATTGTGTTACTCAAACCCATGGCTAAAGAATTTCAACAATGTTCAATCTGATCATGTGCATGGTATAATGGTACTATTGCTTTAAGGATAACTCTCAGAAGTCCTCCAGAAAGGAGAGACCCACGTCTTGTGACTAGAGATGGGCACAACAGCAATACAAACTAAAAAAAGCCACGAACAGCCCAATCTGCTGTTTGCGAACAAGCTGTTCATGAAGTCCCATTCTAAACGAATGGCCATTGCAAGATTCGTTCATTGCTGTTCATTGCTGTTCGTCAAGCCAGACAGTCTGGCACCTGCAATCAATTCTCTTAGCAACTGGAGGCAGGGGCCGCCTGAACTCTGTCTGAACTCCTGCTGTTGCCCTGGAAACCCCAATCTAAGCCCAATTTAGCTTGATAGGCAGGTCTTCCTTTCAAGTGTGGAGCTCCAAATTTGTTACAAGGAGGCAAAGAATAGGGGGGAGGGGGACTCCCAGCTCTGGTTTTGCAAACAGTGAGGAAGAGACAGTTGCTGTTGGCATTTTGAGAGAGAGAGACAGGGAGAGTGCATTGAAGCTTGAATTTTCTTTGTGTGTGGTGGGATAGGGATCTACCTCTTCAAGTTCCAGGGCTGCTGCCAGGCTCCGGGCCAAGCTATTATTTATTACTGGTACCTTTCCTGCTGCCTGCTCAGGTAAGGTTTCTGGGAGTGGTGCAGTAGGGATCTACTCCTTCAGGTTCCAGGGCTGCTGCCAGGCTCTGGGGTCAAGCTATTATTTATTATTGGTACCTTTCCTGGTGCCTGCTCAGGTAGAGTTTCTGGGTGTGGTAGGGATCTTGATGGCTGGAGGAGACCCTGCTGGCCCCCACAAACAACGGACATGTTTGTGAACAGGTCATGTTTGTCAATGTTTGTTGTTCATTGTTCGTGGATGGCAATGAACAACAAACACCATGTTCGGGGTTTTTTCCCTGTTCATGCCCATGTCTACTTGTGACTATAGCTAGCGGAGGGGTTAGAGTTGTAGAGGCCTAGTTCTGACCAGTTAGTTGCAGGTGTGTGTTCCAATAAACATAATTTTTGCAACTATTGCTGCCTTCACTACTGATCCCCTTCCTGCAATCACAACAACGAGCCTATTTAGTCCCGGGTAAAGACTTTATTCATGAAGATCAAAGTAGTTTTTTTTGCCCAAAAGACAGTTGAAAGACAATGTTATAACTGTATTGGATATAGAAGAATACAAGCAGCTCTAATTTTTTTGGGATGCAAAGAAGGCCTTTGACAATTTGAACAGGATTTTCCTGTTCCAAGTTTTAGAGAAGATGAATTTTGGGGAAAACTTTATAAAATAGGTGAAATCAACCTACACTTCAGACTGCTAAAATTATGGTTAATGGAGAATCAACTAAAGCGTGTGAGATTCAAAAGGGAACACGTCAAGGATGTCCATTGTCACCACTTCTTTTTATTCTGGTGTTGGAAGTTTTGAATAGAGACATTAGACAAGAGGAAAGGGTTAAAATTAAAAAAGAGTCATATAGAGCCGTTGAAGATGATTAAGTTTTAATATTTGAAGATCCACTAGAGGAAACAGAAATATTGATGAAGAAGTTGACATAATTTGGTACTCTGGCAGGTTTCAAAATAAATGAAAACAAAAATGTTAACGAAAAATATGGATATTAAAAACCAGGAAGAACTGATAAGAATAACAGGTTTCAAGGTTGGAAAAAAGGTAAAATATCTAGGCATCACACTGACAGGGATGAATTGTATGCTATTTCAAAATTACTTTAAGACATGGAAAAAAATTAAAAAGGATATGTTAAGATGGGGAAAAGTACAGTTGTCCTTGTTAAGGAGAATATCAGTTATTAAGATGAATGTTTTATCTAGGGTGTTATTTTTGTTTCAGACAATACCTGTTTTAACTTCAGAAGTACCATTTAAACAGCAGCAAAAGGATATATCAACATTTATATAGCAAGGGGAAAAAACCAAGAGTTAAATACAAAATTTTACAAAATGCAAAAGAAAGAGGTGGCTCAGGTCTACCAGACTTGAAGTTGTACTTTGTGGCCTCATATCTAATGTGGATGAAGGAATGGATGCTTCTACGAAATGATAGGCTCTTGACTTTGGAAGGTCATGACTAGAGATGGGCACGAATAGAAAAAAATGAACATGATGTTCGTTGTTCATTGCCATCCATGAACAGGGACTCACGAACAACCACAAACATGGCCCTGTTCACAAACATGTTTGTGGTTGGCTGTTCATGGGGGCCAGCAGACTCTCCTCCAGCCATCATCCAAGTTTGGTCAAGACTGTAAATTGAAGACAAGGGAAGATCTAATAACTAAAGTTATAAATGTCAATGGTTTTTCTATGCACAATCACTAGAAAGGTTTAAATCAAATAAAAATTATGGGGCTTTGACTACGATCAGATAGAGTTTTAAAAAGAGCTTTGTTCAAATGATGCGCACATTATTTCAAAATGTACAAACTTTTGTTGAAATTTTAGGTATAATATACAAATGGACCAGTGGGAAAATATGTAGGTAAAGGGGCTTGAATTCGCTTTGAGTTCAACACTTGAAGAAAATTTTTACAAAATGATGTATCAGTGGTATATGCCTCCTGATAAATTAGCAAAAATGATTAAAGGTATGTCAAATAAATGATGGAAATGTGAGCAACATTTTATCATCTTTGATGGACTTGTCCCAAAGCAAAAAAATGTTGGTCACAAATTAATATGATAATACAAAAAATGTTGAAGGTCAATATACAATTTAAACCAGGATCCTTTTTGTTGGGACTAAAGGACAAAGTTGGAAAATAAACATGATACTCTATTTCTATACATGACAACGGCAGCTAAGATTTTACATGTGCAAAAATGGAAAAGTACAGTATTGCCTTCAATGAACGACTGGATTGTGAAAATGATGGAGTTAGTAGAGATAGCTAAACTTACAGCTTTGATCAGAGATAAAACATTGTCTATTTTTAATGCTTAAATGAAAACTCCTTATTGACTTTCTGTGAGAGATAAAAAAAGCAGGAACTGCTGATTTGCGGATTTGATTTCTAAGAACATAAATTTGGGAAAAATAAATAGAAGGGGGGCAATAATGAAAAGGTAAATTCTGGAGGTATCAGAACTATAACTACATTGCTTGTAAAGATAGGATAGGTGTAGTAGAGAAAAATGTAAAATGAAATATGTATTATTTTTCTTTGTTTTTAAAATTTTTATTTTCTTTCGTCTATCTCTTTTTCTATTCTTTCCCCCTCTTTTTTCTCTCTGCCTTTTTATTGGGCTTTTATTATTATTAATAAAACATTAAGTATGTGGGAAAAAAGGATTCAGTCCCAGTGAGGTTATCAGTGTTTAGGATTGTAAGCCATATACATATATTTTGTGGAACAAACAAAGCTCCAAATGTACATTTTATTAATGGTATTCAGATTTTGTGAAAAAGATCTCTTCTCCTGAAATTGTATATGTTGTACAGTATTTGAGCTTCTTGTGAACATCTGCTGGAAAAATGTGAAAAGGCAAAACAATAAAAAAGATACATAATAGTAACAGCCTAAAAGTAGCCATTTTGGTCTGTTGCCTTAAAAATAAACAGGAGTCTTATGGCTTAAAAGTAAAGATAATTTTATATGAATGATAAATTGCAGATATCAAAAATGTTCTCCTTTCATTAACATAGTTAATGAAATTGAATGATGAAATTGACATTGACATTGAAGATGAAATTGACATTGAAGATAGCAAAAATGTTCTCCTTTCATTAACATAGTTAGTAGTAGTTAGTAGTCACTATTGGCAACCCAGCTGCTCCTTAGCCTGTCAACCCATCATGGAGCTGCGCTGTTAAACAGTGATTCATTTTTGCTCCAAGTGGATGGTAGGCAGCACAAGTAGCCTGCCTGCCTCATCATCAAACCCTCTGCACACCTGGTCAACACCAAGTGCCAATAGGGTTGCCAGGTGTCCGTTTTTCACCTGGAAAGTTTGTTGTATGACAACCAGTGGAAGACCGAGGAGTGGGGATATGGGGAGGGGTTGCCACTGGTGACAGCATGATGCTGACTAGGGGTGTGCAAAGGCACACTGTTTCGGGATTCTCGTTTCGGGTATACCGAAACGAGAATCTGTTTTGGCAACCACTAAATCCGAAACGGCAAGCCGTTTCGGGTTTAGCGGTTCGGGTATCGTTTCGGGTTATTTTGGGTTGTTTCGGGTTTCTTTTCAATGGGAAAATGCCTCCATCTTCCCGGACGCCTGGGGGAGGCATTTTCCCACCGAATCAAGCCAAAATTGGTGGAGACCTTCCTCTAACTCCTCTCTAACAAGCCCCCCCAAGTTTCAGACCTATTGGACTTTGGGGGGCCATGTTATGGCCCCCCAAACCAGGTCCCGCTATCCTCGCCTAAAAAAGGGAAACATGAACGTATTTTTACCTTGCTGCTGCTAATCTTCTTCATTATTTCCTATGGGGAAAAAATGAAGAGGCAGGCTTGTCTTGCCAGGGGCGGCATTTTGCATGCAAAATGCCCCCCAACCCTCAAGGGCCCTTCTCCCACCTTTCCTCCCACCCCCCACCAAGGCTCAGCCTGCTCCCACTTGGGGGGGGCATTTCATGGCCTCCCCAAGTCGGTGCTCTTTTCTCCACCAATTCCACCTGCAGGAGGCTTGTCTTGCCAGGGGTGGCATTTTGCATGCAAAATGCCCCCCAACCCTCTAGGGCCCTTCTCCCACCTCTACTCCCACTCCCCACCAAAGCTCAGCCTGCTGCCACTTGGGGGGGCATTTCATGGCCTCCCCAAGTAGGTGCTCTCAGCCCCCAAAGTCCACCCCCGCAGCCCCACACAAACCCAATTCCCCCCCAGCAGCCACACACAGACTCAAATCCCGATTCCCCACATTAGCCCCTCACAGACCTAAATCCACCCCCAGCAGCCCCACACCCATAACCCCAGGAACAGGCTGGCAAAGGCCAGCCCTCCCCCTTTGTTCCCTATGCCGGGAAATTCTAAACTCTCTTTCCCAGGGCAATTCCGCACAGCCCAGGGGTGCCACAATGGTGGGCAAACTTCTGAGTGCCAACTTGTCCCTGGGAAGGAGCACCTGACCTGACACACAGGCAACCACCCCCTGACACCCCCACCACCTACAGAGAAGCCTGGCCAGCCTGCCGCACTGTTTCCTATGATGGGAACCAACTGCACATCAAAGAATAAAACACGAACAGCACAAAATAAATTTTTTAAAAAATTATTTTCTCACTTTCAAAGTACAAGTAGGCAAAGTATTATGACACATTACACCAGCAGTCCCCCACACAGAAAAATAACACAACTCACTTAACATCAGAGAATCACAAAAACACAATTGCTTTCAAAAACACTTTATTTCTTTAACTGTTTTAGGTTACACAGTAGGAGGGCACAACAGGGCATGGAAGCAGTGTACTACACAAAATAATACAGCCCACTTCACAATTTTTGACAGCAATTGTGTTTGAGTGATTCTCTGATGTGAAGTGAGTTGCGTTATTTTTGTGTAGTAGACTGCTTTTACGCCCTGTTGTGCCTTCCTACTGTGTAACCTAAAGCTGTTCAAGAAATAAAGTGTTTTTGACAGGAATTGTGTTTTTGTGATTCTCTGATCTTAAGTGAGTCATGTTATTTTTCTGTGTGGGGGACTGCTGGTGTAATGTGTCATAATACTTTGCCTACTTGTACTTTGAAAGTGAGAAATGTTTTTTAGAAAACGTTGTGTTGTTTGTGTTTTATTCTTTGTTGTCCAGTTGGTTCCCATCATAGAGAACAATGGGGCTGGCTGGCCAGTCATCTCTGTAGGTGGTGGGGGAATTTGAGGGAGGGTGTTTGTGGTTCAGGTGCTATTTCACAGGGACAAGCTGGCACTCAGAAGTGTGTCCACCATTGTGGCATCCCTGGGCTGTGCACATTTGCTCTGTAAAACAGAGTGTTATAGTTCACAGCATAGGAAACAAAGGGAGAAGGCTGGCCAGCCTGTTCCTGGGATTGTGTGGGGCTGCTGGGGCTGGATTTGGGCCTGTGAGGAGCTATTGTGGGGATTTGGATCTGTGTGTGGCAGCTGGGGGAGAATTGGGTATGTGTGGGGCTGTAGGGGGTGGACTTTGGGGGCTGAGAGCACCTACTTTGGGAGGCCATGAAATGCCCCCCCCAGGTGGGAGCAGGCTGAGCCTTGGGGCTGAGCCTTGGTGGGGGGTGGGAGGAAAGGTAGGAGAAGGGCCCCTCAGGGTTGGAGGCATTTTGCATGCAAAATGCCACCCCTGGCAAAACAAGCCTCTGTTATTTCCCAGCTGGAAATAGTGGAGAAAGGGGAGGAAGAGCACCTACTTTGGGAGGCCCCCCAAGTGGGAGCAGGCTGAGCCTTGGTGGGGGATGGGAGGAAAGGTGGGGGAAGGGAGAAGGGTGCAAAATGCCACCCCTAGCAAGACAAGCCTCTGTTATTTCCCAGCTGGAAATAGTGCAGAAAGGGGGTGGGAAGAGCACCTAATTTGGGAGGCCATGAAATGCCCCCCAAGTGGGAGCAGGCTGAGCTTTGGTGGGGGGTGGGAGGAAAGGTAGGAGAAGGGCCCCTGAGGGTTGGGGGCATTTTGCATGCAAAATGCTCCCCCTAGAAAGACAAGCCTGCCTCTTCATTTTCCCCCCATAGGAAACATGGAGATAAGCAGCAGCATACACAACGTAAGAGATCAGCAGCAGCAAGCAAAAACCTTTCCCTTTTAGGCGAGGATAGGGGGACCTGTTTTGGGGGGCCATAACATGGCCCCCCCAAAGTCCAATCTTTCTGAAACTTGGGGGGTTGTTAGAGGGGAGTTAGAGGAAGGTCCCCACCAAGTGTGGCTTGATTCAGTGGGAAAATGCCTCCCCCAGGCTTCCGGGAAGCCTGGGGGAGGCTTTTTCCCATTGAAATGCATTACTAAAACAAGCTGAAATACCGAAACGTTTCGGAAATCGCTGTTTCGGATTACCCGAAACGTTTCGGGTTTTCTGAAACGTTTCAAGAAAACCCGAAAGAACCCGAAACAGGTTGTTTTGGGTTTTTTTCGTGTATCATATACCCGAATTGAACACCCCTAATGCTGACCATTTTAAACCATTTTTTCTTGGTGGTGGGAAATGGGAGCTGTGGGTCTGACAACCCTGTTCCAATCGGAGTCATCATTCCAGTTCAATCTAGGGAGAATTCTCTAGCCACTAATTTTAACTTGTCATTTTGAGGGGCAGTTATGTTTAAAAAACAACAAAAGACCAAATACATTTCAATGTTGTAAATACTGAAAAATAATATCTTAATAGTGCAGTCTTTTTTAAAAAACTGGGAATAAGCTCCACTGACTAGACTTCAGTAGGATTCTTAATATGCCTGCTGAGGATTATACTGTTATTTATTTATTTTGAAAATTTATATTTTGCCTCTCTGCTCAAGGATGCTCACAAAATGAAAACAATAACATAAAATAATAAAAACTATGTCTACATCTGCATCTCACTGCAGCAGAAAATAAAATGTAAGGGCTACAAAGTATTAATAAAAGAACCAGTTATATTTTTCTCCTTTACATTTCAACACTGTTTTAAGAATATTACAATATTTCGTATGAAAAGTTCATGGATTGCTTCCACTTGGCTATCATTCTCCCTTGGAATAAAAATTCTTTTAATCCATCTTCCAGAAAACTACTTAAACAGAATCACCAATAGTTTGTCAGCACGCCTAAGGAAGCCACATTGTTTTTCAGTTTTCTTCTCCTTTCCAAGAAAGGATCTGAGTATTTCATGTTGATTGCTTGATTGGCTGCAGTGGGACTCTTTAAAAATACTAAAAAAAATCAGGAATCCAGTAGAAATCAAACATAACCTACTATCAATCATGCGCTTGGGGTATTAGCTGAGGTTTTTACTCAGGAAGATGTCATTAAAAGTTGCAGAAATTAATTGGTGCCATTGAACATAATGGCCTTTCCTGACATAGTTCCTCAAATGTAAAGAAAAATTATGGATAAGGCAAATTCCTTGTGGGATTTTTATGGATGTCTGCTTTGTTCTGTTATTGTTTATTGTAAATGTTATTACTGTGATCTATTGCCCCATCATGCTTTGTCTATACAGGTTATGCCATTTTGCTGCTCATAACAACTGAGGGTTTCCGTCACCAGCAAAAATAGCATTTATTTTTAATTTTCTTGGTTTGTATATTCCTGAAGCAATCTTCAGACATGAATCTGATGTGTTTAAAATTTCATACCCAAAGACATTTTGGATTAAATACCGCTTTACACATTTTCAAACAATTCTGAATACAATCCACTGGCCCTCTGTTAGGGAACCACATTTGTTCATTTCAGCGGGACTTAGGTGCCAACTCTCCACAAGTCCCAGTAAAAAGAATGAAGATGGCCCAGTAGTGTGTTCAAAAGATTGCATCCTTTGTCTCTCATTTTATGTTCAGTTTGATCCTATGCATGTTAATTCAGAAGTGGACCTGATGCTGAGTGATTTGTGAATTTTATATAACAGGTACATGAGCCTGTCATTCATTGCTGTGGAACATGTGAAGGGGAGATTTAACGTATCTACACAGGTTTGCTGGTTGAAACCAACCCCAAATTCTTCCTGGCTGCTCTTAGCCCCAGAAGAAGGGAGGACAGGTTCCCTGATTTCAGCGTAACCTAAGAGATTGCTTCTTGTCACATGAAAAAGCCTGCAATGGACCCAGTGATAAAAAAATAGAAAGTTAACTTCAGAAGAATGGAAAGTGGAGTGGAAAAGCAGCAAGGACAGTATGCTTGACCTTTTCCTCACTTACCATTTCTACACTCCAAGGGTTCCCCCTGTTTTTGTAAATATGCTTGGAACATAAATCCACAGGGGAAGGTGGGGGGGGGGGTTGGAGTAGAGAATTGTTAGGCATGGGGATCCCATTCCCCTGGTGGGGGCAGGGGTCCCCCACTTTCACCCCCCACCTCTCACCTCCACTTACCTGGCCTGTGGGGGAGGCACGGGAATTGGCCTCCCAGGCACACGCCCCAAGAGCATTCCTGCGCTTTGCTGCAGGCCAATTTGGGCCCCAAACAGGCCAAATTGGGTCAATTTGAAATACAAATTGGCCTACTGTAAAGTGCATGCACGCTTCTGCACCTGCGCAGTGATGCCGCCAGAAGTACCATCACTGAAAATGATGTCATCACGCAGCCACGGGACTGAGTGAGCTGCTTGCGAGATAGTAAAACATAGAGGGGAAGAAGGAGGTAAGAGCCAAGCCTCCTTCCCCCAACAGGCAACCCTAGTTGGGCAGGAAAAGGGCTAAGCACTCCTCTTCGCACTGCTTTCCTGCTCTAATTCCCATCTGGCAAAGTTACTTTTTGGTTAAAAGAAAGATCAAGATTTTTTAAAATGCATTTTAATGTGAGATGTAGTTAGCCTCTTCTACCTATAGAAGTGAGCATAGGGTGCTGCCTTTTGGCAACTGTCTCTGTAACAGTTTTTTTTAATCCCAGTATGACAATAATTTTACTAATCTGTATCTAGAGTTTGTATTACTGAAAATGTTCTAGTGCATTATTATTTCAGAATACTAAAATGCATAATTTCATATAAGTAGTCATGTTGGTTTGCAGTAGAACAGCAGGATTTGAGCCCAGTTAACACTGTAGAGACCAACAAGATTTTCAGAGGATAAGCTTTAAAGAGTCAAAGCTCCCTTCTTCAGATATCAAGCTTTGACTCCTGAATGTTTATACCTTGAAAATCTTGTTGGTTCCTAAGGTGCCCGCTGTTAAAATGCATAATGTGCTCACATTAAATTGTATTTTGATTAACCTTCTAAGGAAACTCTATTTTTTAAAAAAAATCTATGTGTAAATGTTATAGCAATGATAAAATTACAGTAATGAGATATGGATCTCACAAATGGACCTATTTACTGTTTTAATAAATATGTCTTTGGTAGTCTGGTAATCCTTTTACAATTCAGTATATCCTCTTTTCTGGGTCATGAAAATATTCACTTAGAGGCATTTGGGAGCATACGTCTCACCTTGAAAAATTGCAGTGAATTAAACTTTAAAGTATACTTTTCTTCATTAAGTTCTTCTGGCTGGGATGTGCAGTTTATTGAAGTTTTACATTAAACTGCTTAAGATGTTTCCTGAGAAAAGCAATAGATTGGGGATGATGCTCTCTAATAGTGTAAGTAAAATACCAAGCTATTACTATATACAATTACTTTGAGGCAGCTCTCTTTTTTGCCTCATTGTTTCATACCAATGTGTGTGTAGGGAGCAATCAGAGTTTAACCATCTACCGGTATTTTATGAGGTAAAGCAAAGGAGTTTAACACATGCTGCTTTTGTTTTAATTTGCCCTTTCTGTGCAAGAAGCCCAGATGATACATATTTGAACCCCACCGTCAAAGAAATTCCACCAACAGAACGTCAGTTTATTAATATCCAGCTATCTTTTAAATGAATGCCATCTAAAATGATGGTGTCTGGATAATTCCATCGTTGATTTCATTATTTGTATTGATTTTCCTTTTTCTTACTTCTAATCCTCTCAAGCTTGTAATTTTTGTAACAGAAAATCAAGTTTTGAGAAGCTATGAGATTATGAGTTTTTTAAATTATGGGTTCTAATAACTGAATTTTCACTTTTCTACTAAATTAACATCCTTTGGGGTATTTGAATAAACAGTGCTTTAGTTCCATTTCAATGGCCAGAAGTACTTTTTTTTTTAAAAAAAGTGTCATTCACAAGAATGAAGCAGCAGAAGCAAAAATAAAGATGGGATGGCACTGCACGATGCTCTAGGAATGCTGTGGGGTTTTTTTAAAAAATTACCATAGAGATTTGGGAAATTCTTAGCATGTTGTGAAGTTCCATGAAATTGCTTTTAGGTATATATCCAGAAATAATGCATATTTCTGCAGTTTCTGTCTTCCAATGGTCCCCCAATGGTGCTGGTCTCCACTAGAGATGGGCACAAACTGCATTACGAACCATTACCAAGCTCAGTGGGTACCTTGGCTGAGGGCTCACATTGATTATTGATCAGAGCCTGATCGGGTCAGGTCTGTGGGAGGGGTGGGCTAGGGCTCTAGTCCCACCTTCTCTCTGGTGCCAGGGCTGCTGCCTGGCTCTGGGGCCAAGCTCAGTGGGCACCTCGGCTGAGGGCTCACATTGATTATTAATCAGTGACTGATCGGGTCAGGTCTGTGGGAGTGGTGGGCTAGGGCTCTAGTTTCTCCCTCCCTCTGGTTCCAGGGCTGCTGCCAGGCCCTGGGGCCAAGCTCTGTGGGCACCATGGCGGAGGGCACACAGAGTCATCTCCTTTCCCGTCCTCCTTAATTCTAGTTTGGTGGCACAATGAGTCTTCCTCTTGTGTTGGCTGTCAAGGGTGATTGTGGGGTGAATTGTGATGGCAGCCCTCCTGGTTCAGTATTGGGTGTGGCTCGGGGGCTGCAGGGAGTCCTCCCGCTCCCCCCAATTCACCTATGTGGGCTGTGGAGGCCCAAGAGGTCTTTGCGCAAGGGAGAGAGAATCTCTCTCAACATTTTGAGGAGGGGTGGGTGGCGATGTATACCTGGAGGAATGGTATGTGTGTTATGAAAGATCCCTCCCATCCCCATCCAAAACTCTTGGTGGTGTCCCTCCCGCAGTCCACCCCTCACGCCATCGTCCGTGTCCAGCCCCACAGCGCAGCCTGTAACTGTTCATCCTCCTTCCCCTGGGACAGTTAGCGGTCGACGTTACAACTCCTCCGTACGGAGGCACTTTCGGGCCCTTCCTGAGGGCCCCCGTGTGCTGTCGTGCCGTGCCTGTGATGTCCTGGTGTGCAGGGGCAAAAACCCGAAGCACCTGTCTTCGACGGCCCTGGCTTGGCACCTGAAGAGGCACCACCCAAGCCTGTCTCCCTCCTCACCCAGTGAAACATCCATTTGGGTGGAGAAAGGGGGCCACCAGCTCTTGTAAGTGGGGGTCAGTGGGAGGATCAGTTTGCCCGGAGGGTGATGCTGGCGAGAGCAGAGCGCTCCAGCAGGCCACACTGGTGGAGGTTGTCCCCTCAGGGTCTGGAACAGCACCGCTTACAACCTTGAGGCTGATGGCTCAGGAGGCGGCTGCCACTGCACTGTTCCTCAGTGGGACCCTTGGGTGAGGACCTGCGGTGGCTGGGGGATCAGGCCCCCGGTCTGAATGACACGTCCTCTCCCTCCCACGCCGGGAATTCCAGCGCGCTCCTCTTTGGCCTGGCGGTTGCGGGGGGATCTTCCCACTCCCCCCCCCACATGACAGGTCCTCTCCCTCTCATCCTTTCCAGCAAGGCAGGAAGGTGGGTGATGCTGCTGATGGAAGCCTCCTTTGGGCACTTGCGCAGCAGCTCAGGAACTGTTGCATGTATAGTTCAGCCACACGGTGCCCCCATCCATTGCAAACGCAGAGCCCTCTGAGCAGTGGGGAATGGGTCGCTCGACTGATGTCCT
Source organism: Eublepharis macularius (assembly GCF_028583425.1). Lineage (NCBI taxonomy): Eukaryota > Metazoa > Chordata > Lepidosauria > Squamata > Eublepharidae > Eublepharis > Eublepharis macularius. The sequence continues at coordinate 76,449,795 of NC_072797.1, forward strand.
TCCCGCAAAGGCAGGAAGGTGGCCGATGTCAGCTGCTGCTTCTGCTGTCCCATTTCCGTCTTCCCCTCTCAGGACCCACTCTGACCCATCCAAACAATGCCTCCTGTCCTGCCCATCCCCTACTTTCCGCAGAGGCAGGACGGTGGATCAGGTCAGGCCCTGCTTCACAAGGGACTATCCTGTTACACAGCTCGGTGACATTCATGCGACCGATTGTATTGTGTACGGATACAGTTGGTTGACAATGTGGTGGCACTCCTGTCAATGGGACTGACGGGATCTCTTTCAGCTGGGTGGGAATGTGTCCCGCAACTCCCATCCTTTCCAGCAAGGCAGGAAGGTGGGTACTGTTGGCTGCCACCGCTGCAGTGTTCCTCGGTGGGACCCTCAGGTGAGGACCCACGGTGGCTGGGGGATCAGGCCCCTGTCCAAATGACAGGTCCTCTCCCACCCATTCTGGGAATACCAGCATGCTCCTGTTTGGCCTGGAGTTTGTTGGGGGGGGTCTTCCCACATCCCCCACATGACAGGTCCTTTCCCTCCCGTCCCTTCCGGCAAGGCAGGAAGGTGGGTACTGTCAGCTGCCACCGCTGCACTGTTCCTCAGTGGGACCCTCGGGTGAGGACCCACGGTGGCTGGGGGATCAGGCCCCTGTCTGAATGTCATGTCCTCTCCCACCCTCGCCAGGAATAACAGCGCATTCTTTTTCGGCCTGGAGGGCAGGCACATGGGGGTACCACCGGTGAGCGGCCAGACCCCCCACCTCCCCATGCCCGTCAGGCCCAGTGGCCTCCAGCAGTACCCACATTCCTGCCACTACCCACATTCCTTGCTGGGAATACCAGTGCACTCCTTTTTGGTCTGGCGGGCGGGCACATGGGGGGTGCCGCCGGCAAGTGGCCACACACCCCACCCCCTGAGGGGAGGCGGCTCTCCGCTGCCTCCCCGTGACTGCCAGGTCCGGTGGCTGCCGGCAGTACCCACCGTTCCTTTCTTGCTGGGAATACCAGCACGCTCCACTTTGGCCTGGTGGGCGGGCACATGGGGGGTGCCACCGGCGAGCAGCCAGACCCCCCACCCCCTGAGGGGAGGTGGCTTGTTGCTGCCTCCCCGAGCCCGCCAGGCCCGGCAGCTGCCGGCAGTACCCACCATTCCTTTCTCGCTGGGAATAGCAGCTCGCTCCACTTTAGCCTGGTGGGTGGGCACATGGGGTGTGCCGCTGGCAAGTGGCCAGACCCCGCGCCCTCTCCTCGTGACCGCCAGGACTGGCGGTCACCAGCATCAGCCACCGTTTCTGTATCGCTGGGAATACCAACGCGCTGCATTGTGCCATCCCTGAACCACAATTCAGTTCGGCAACGGGAGATGTTTGTTGCGGTTCGCTAACTTGGGATCGTCGTCTGCACCGAACCATGATCTGCTGGATCATTAATTTTTTTTGGTTCATGCCCTTGTCTAGTCTCCACCTCCTAGTTCTGGGTTAGCCTAGGTGGGGGATGTCCAGTTTGGACCACACATGGGAAACTTAGGTATGGATGGTAGAGTTACTCCCTTTTTACTCTTCGCCATGCAAAAACCTCCCCATTTTATTTTTGATTTTTAAAAAATCAACCCTTATATTGCATTAAAAGCATGTACAAAAAAAGGGTGTGTGTTCCGTGATGTCATTGATGATGCCACCAAGGAAGACAGCACCTTCATCTGAAAATCCTGACAATATAAGGCATGTGAAGAACAAAATTAACCAATCCATAACTGTAAAAATGCAAAGGGAGAGCAGTTGTGCGGAAGAACTGATTCTAGTGCTTGGGGAATCGACTGCAAAGATAACCAAGAATAAGTCAAGTATGCTGAAAAGCGCTCAGGTAGAGGTCTTTCACATCACCTAATACCTGGTACTTTTAATTGGAGATGCTGGGAACTGAATCTGCTAGCCAAGCAGATGCTCTAGCACTGATCCACAGTCTCACTCCAAACTTAATAATGTTATTGCCTAGTAATTTGCCAGTTGTATATTTGGTTTTCATTTGCTATGTTCAACCATATGTGAGTCCTTCACCAGCTTCCCTTTACAGCTTGTGAGGCTTCCCTTGAGATTACTTTTGTATGTGCAGTACAAAATTATGATGCCAGTTTAGTGGGATTCTGTAGACCAGGCAAGGTTTCACATGAAAGTATCAATAAAAAGTGAGCTAATATAAAATGAACTCCTGGTGAATGATTGTATACACTTCAATATAAAATGGAGAATGGTGGAATTCTCTGGACACCTAAACAACTAATATCTAATTCTCTACCTATAATCCTAGCTCAGACAAAGTGACAAACAGATTTTCTTTAGCCTAATCTGCATGCCAGCTGATTCCCTCTCCCTTTCTTCCACTTACTGGTTTCAGTTAGTAAATCAGCTGTGGAGGCAGCTACAGTGAAAATTCTGCCAAAATTAATGTCCTGGACATAGTACAAAGTATTCTGTAAATTTTGTCCACAGTAAGTTATCTTCATTAAGACATTGTTTGTGATAGAGAAAATTTACACATTTGAAAATAGTCGTCAGGTTCTGATCCTCCTGAAACAATTTAGGAGTTTTAAGACCAAGCTCAGCATAGAACCTGGGATCCTTGCTTGTAACATGAGACATTATTAAATAGAAATAATTACAAAGTCATTGTTTCAAGCAAGATACAGTAAATGGAATGGGAAGAAGCTAGATGGAGAAACCAAGAATTCTCTCATACTGCTTCTGGCCTTCTTGGGTGTTCCATATGAAGTGATAATGGTGATGATGTTGGGGGCAGGGTCATTTTCCTAACTTGGAGCTCTAGCAAAGGAACATTTTGCCACTCTCTAGAGATGGTATAAAGAAGACAATGTTCTTGAACAGGTGCAAACAGTCCTCCCATTTTCCTTAACTTCACATACCATTGTGATTAAAGATGCATGCTTGAACAGAAAATATTGTAACTTCCAGGTATTTTGTGAGTATATCTATGGCATTTATACTTATTAGAAATTAGCAGTGAGTGCCACCATTCCGAGACCATTTGACTTAAATGGACTTAGAAGGGTGTAACTCCACTTAGGATTGCACTGTAAGTATACTTCAAGCTGATCACATTGTGTTTTTCAATACAAATCTATAATTGAACCAAGATAACGTATAGAAAAGAATAAACAGTTTACCATTCCTGACTGTGCATGGATGTGCATGGAAGAGATAACATATTGAATAAGAACTCTAAAGGAACCAAGCAGAGAGATGTAGTTCTTTACACATTCTGTTGCTGTCTTTAATTTGTATAATTTGAATCATACACAGAATGATGGAGAAAACATGATTAGCTTTTGAAACATTTTGAAAGGTCAGGCACAAAGTCATTCCTTCTAAGAGGTCTTGGCCGTTTCTGCCTTTTGATGTTTGTGCCATCATGCAGACCTGATAAGTAGATGAATGACCATGATAGATGTGCATAATGAGAAAGTGATAAGAATTCAGGCATCTGGCATGAGTTATGTGTCTGTCAACCAGAAGTAGAGATACTCTTACTTTTATCTGCACTCTCTAATTTCTTAATTACAAAGAAAGCATCTTTTATACCCTCGCATGTATATTGGGCAAGTGGCTAGTATCCATTGAAGAACTGAACTAAGCTATAATGGCCTTGTTTATTGTGTATCCCTATTAAAAATTGCCTTCCTTTTTATCTCATTTATTTTTAAAAAAGAAAAAAAAACAAGAAAGGTAATGGTCAACAATTGCACAATTGTTGACCATTACCTTTACTTGTGGCAGGAAGTGTGGGGGCAGGTTTACCACCAATTATTTCTGACTTATTGGAATAGCATAAGTTATTTCTTAATGGTACATACCTTCTATAAAAGCCCCGTGGTGCAGAGTGGTAAGCTGCATTACTGCAGTACAAGCTCGGTTACAACCTGAGTTCAATCCTGGCAGAAGCCGGGTTCAAATACCTGGCTCAAGGTTGACTCAGCCTTCCATCCTTCCAAGGTCGGTAAAATGAGTACCCAGTTTCCTGGGGGTAAAGTGTAGACGACTGAGGAAGGCAATGGCAAACCACTCCGTAACAAAAGTCTGCCAAGAAAACATGATGCGATGTCCCTCCATGGGTCAATAATGACTCAGTGCTTACTCAGGGGACTATTTTTACTCTTACCTTTACATACTTTCTATACATTGTAATATTCTTGAGTCACAGATCTATAGTGAAATAGAATCTCAGTGTACAATGCACCCTGCATATATAACAATGCTAGAAATAAGTTGCTGTTGTCTTGTTCTTTTGCTGAAGTACAGTATGACAGGGTGAGTGAACTACCCTACAAAGTGAATAGCTGAATGACAGAATCCAAAATTAAGATGTGATGAACCCATGTTAATCTGGACAAAAGCACCAGCCCTTGGTGGACAAACAGCACAAACCTGAGGGGGGGGGAGCTTGTAAATGCTCTGGGAGCTGACCAGGAGTTATGCTGGTGTATCCCGGACTTGTGTCAGAGTAACCACCCCCCTAACCACCCCCCCTACACTGTGTGGGACTTGCCAGTGAGGGCGTCTGGGCCAGAGGGGGGCGCTGCAGCCAGGGTTGCCTCCCCACTCGCCTGCCCGGCTGGAGGGCTCTGGGGGGGGGGTTCCTTTAAGGCCTCGGAGGGTGGAGGAGCCCCTCCCACTCTCCACAGCTGGCCTCCAAAAAGGGGAGGGGGGTTAGCCGCACCCTTGTCCCTCTCCCTCTAATCCCCCCCCGTTCCCCTACTTCCGCTCCCACCCCTTCGTATCCCCATGCAATCCCACTCCGAGTCTCTACTCTCTCCTTCTTTCCCTATCACTTAGTATGTCCTCCGCTCGCTTTCCCTGTCGTTTCTCGCTCTCTACTTCACCACCCCGCATGCTCCTGTTTCCTCCCTTTTATCCTCCCCCCTTCTCCCTCTCTCCCACCTTTCCCTTCCCCCTGCTCCTATCCCCATCATTCTCCCCCCTCCCCTAATGGGCAGCCCCCCTCCCCTAACAGGCAGTCCAGAGGGCTGCTGTGTGGGCTGTGCTCATCAGTGCCCTGCCCCAACTCCACCACGTCCAGATGCAACACAGGGCTGGCTGGCCCCACCCAAGGGCGGCATCCCATCCGTTGGCAGCGGGCCTCGCCACTCGGGCCAGGCCAGGCATCAGTCTGCCGCACATTGGAGCGGGTAGGTGCTTCCTTGCTCAGCGCTGCAGCTCCTCCTGCTGCTGGTAGCGGCGTTGTGGTGCCGGCAAGGTCCGGTGCCCGTCCCGCTGCCTTGAGCCCTGCTCAACAGGCTGCTGCTGTTGTGGGGGGGGGGCATGGGCCATCCTTCCCCGCCCTGCCGCAGCTGCCTCCTCTGTCTAGGTCCCATTGGCGGACCTCGCGGGGGCGTCGGGGTGTGGGGAGGCTTCTGCACCCAGACACACTGGCACAATGGACCGAGATCACTGGCACAGCAGCATGGTGTAACCCTCCCCTACACTGGTGCACTGGCCGGGAACAGACATAACCACAACATAAGTCCCCGTGCCAGTAGGCTCGTAGTGGTGAGGAAGAGTGCACAGGGTGGACTTTGCGAAATTTGGGACATGCCTCACACTCACATAAAGGAGAAGAGCCATGTACAGAATGTCTGGAAAACAAGAACTTGGAGTATTGCCTGTGTGCGTTTGGCAGTGGGGGGTGCAACAGAAGACTCTCCAACAGCACTGCTGGCATATGATAAGCCAGGCAGGAAATGGCTGAATGCAGGGTTGAGGTTCATGCTGGGATGTGGGGACGGTGTGTGTGAAGTGATCTCTGGGGCTCATCCCTTGCTAGGCTGGATCACTCTCCCTTTTGCTGTTTCTAGAGGCAGGGATAGACTTCAGGAATCTTGCTCAGGGGATGGGATGAAATACCCTGGCGTAGTTTCTCTCGTCCTGGAGGCCATCATTCCACTCTGGGGACTGTCATCGTGGCACCAGACACAGCTCTCAAGGTCCACCCCACATTGTCCTTGCATCTTTTTGATGCAGTGATGTATTTCAATGGAGCCGCTTTATGTTGATGAGCATTCATGGCTCCCATCATATCTAATAGGCCTTCCAGCCTCTCCCATTGTTTCCAATGAGCATTCTTGTCATTTGTTTCAGAAGAACCCCCTCCCCCTCCCATTTGCCTTTAAGGAGCTGCCTTTCCAAGACTGGAGGGGCTGATCCTGAATGCCAGAAGCTGTGGGTGCAAACCCTGCCAGGTCTCACTGCCTTTCTGGTCTTACTTTTCAAGGAGGGGGTCATGTTTCTCAGAGCAGCAGCAGCAGGGGGGAGTTTGCAAGTGAACGGTGCTTCAGCTGCCAGCTTGGCCCTTGTCAGAAATGGGAGTTGGGCAAGTGGGTGAGAGCGCACCCTGTCTGCTCCCCCCCACAGGCCGGGGCTCCCCTCGAGGCAGACGCCTCTGTTGGGGTGTGGCAAGCCTGATCATGAGGGTCTTTCTGCCGTGTACACCCACTCTCTGCTGGGTAGGGGAATGGCATTGGCAGCTGATGTCAGCAAACACAGCCCATCCCACAGACCGGCTACGCCTTTCCTTGCCATGATGCTGTCAATTGCAGCCGCCCTACAACTGATAGATTATGCCAGTGTTATCAGACAAATTTAGTAAGGAATTTACTTTTTAAAGTTTTGTGCTCCTAAATAGATAAGAAAACATTTTGTGCTCTCTTTTCATTTAGATTTGCTCAGACCCTTTCAAGCTACAATTTGTTTACTAGAGGCATTACAATTTAGTGAGACAAATTAGGCTAAACTTTTTATCTCTAGTGGTTTGCACATGCACTGATTGAACTAGTATTTCTTCTAAAGATTGCCTGGGAAGATAAATGAACAGGAGGAGCAATTAGAGTAAGGAAAAACTAAAGATTGGCTGACATGATTTAAGTTTACTGCAAAGGCAGTTTGTCATTTTGTCTCTATAATCTCTATCAGAATTGACTAAAACCGTAAACATAAATCATTATACTAATTTATTTCTCTGCACCATGGACTGGGAGACAAAGATTTCATTTTTTTCCCCTTCAGGCTTTGGAGATTAGAACATTCACTTTGAACTTTATAATACATAAAAATACAAAACCCAATGAGCCATTGATTAGCATTTTAGCTTTCTCAAACCAGACTTTTGGTAGTAAACTAACAAATATTGTGAGTACTATTTCTGACACTGATGCTATACACAACAGATAAAATACATAAATTGAATTTTAACAAAATTACTGTCCAGCAGTCACACGATAGCTAAATTAAGATCCCATAGGTTAATTTGTCAAGCGGAACCAGTTAGTAAAGAGGCTCTACTGAGATGCCCTTTGGGACTGCAGAGGTTTTATGGTGAAGAACCCAGCAGAATATGTAAGGATATATCACAGCATAAATCTCCATATGATACTATTAAATCCAAAGCAGCATTTGCAATTTGTTTACAAGCCATACGACCTGGGCTATTTCTATGGGAACTGCAGCAAGAGATAGATTACAGAAAACTCCCTTTGCAATAAAAAAAAAAATCTTGGCATTGGCGCAGCCTTCTCTCCCTTGATCATTGTTCCATGCACACAATAATTTAGGTTCATTGTAGGCTTCAATACTTATATAAATATTTACGCAGGGGGTTAACTTGTAAGACGAAAGTACCCACAGTAGTTTGATCAGGGAGATCTTATGGGGGTTTCACTTTGCCCTGATGAGTTTAGTGAACCTTAGCTCAGTGCTAGGAAATGGGCAAATTAAAATGTGTGATTAATTAAATGAAGCAATCTGTACAAATATGCTATGGCACTCTTTCTCCCCTCTGGGAAACTAACAAGCTCAAAAAGTTTCCTCTTTGGTATGGGAAGTATAATAGATTGTGAGGAGAACCTTGAATGCAGTAGCCACCCTCCCTCCCAGATGATTTCTTCATGGGTTATATGCCCTGAGTTCAATACTTTGGGGGAGCAGATTGCCCATAAAGCAGTAATTTTCCCTGACCCTATCCCCAGGGCAGCCATTTCCACCCTCTTCCACTGGGTGGGGTGGTTTGGATGTTTTTAAAATAAGCACTAGAATATCGTAATATCAATTTACTGTTATAACAATAGTAGATTCTCTGAAGCAGGTTCTCTGAATATCCATATTTCAGTTCTTTAAAAAAGTAAGTCTCTAGCGTCCCTTTCCTTACATCTCTACAAAGGAAGAGGCTAGAGACTTCTTTAAAAAATGATGACGTCATCACGCAGTGCCACCGGCGGGTAGCTGGGGTGGAGCGAGGAGGCCGCCTGCGCTCCGCACGCCACCCTGGCCGCCTGTCGTCCCTGGCCCATGGCTGCTGCGCCTGCCTGGGGGCGAGCGGCGGCGTGGGGCTGGCCAGTGGTGGCGCGGGGCTGGGTGGCAGTGGTGCAGGATGTGCGCCTCTGCCCCGGCACCCCCTCTTGCACCCCCTCCGGCCCCGCGGCCCCCGCCTCACTGCCTCAACGGTAGTGCCGGCCCTGTACAGGATGCACAGACAGAGGAAGTCTGACTCTTCTGCATCCCTCTAATGGTCTGCATTATATTTAAATAAGGGCTGTATAATTGCCCTTGGCTGTTGCAGATCATTCTCTTGCTACAAAATAAAGTTGGGCCTTGATTCTCCCAGCTAGTAGAATTGGCTTCTTTATTTTGTGTCTACATGCAATATTTAGTCAAAATTTTACACAACAAAATAACTGAAATTGCATGGTTTTGTAGAAAAAGGGGAGGGGGGAACCTACCTTTAGTAAGACTTCATGAAATTATTTTCAAAAGCACAAAAACCACTTAGGCACCAGCTTTCTGTTAACATATATTTACAAATTCAGCAATAATGCGCTTATAAGTACCAAGGTCTGTGCTCTGTTCTGCTGGGTTATAATCAGAGATCCATTGTTCTTTGTAAGATATGCCCTCTCCCATTATCACTACACATTATATCCAGGAACTGTGTAGCCTAGGGATACGCTGTATTGCAGAGATCTCCAACATGGTGCCCGCCAGCACTATTCCTGATGCCTGCCAAGTGTTTCTAGAAAGTGGGTGGGGCCAAGTGGGGCTTTTGCCAAACATAGCTTCTGATCAGCCATTGGAGATGAATTGGCTGTGCAGATTTTTAAAAACATAGCTTTGGAAGAAATTGCTTCCACTGCAAAAAGATCTTCACTATGAGACTGAAGGTAAGCAGCGATTTTGTGAGTGGCTTCACATCCTGCAGAAGCCATTTTGTGGCAGCCATTTTGTTGCTGCACCCACTACACTGTCAGATCTCCAAATGTGCCCACAGGCTTTAACAGTTTGGGAACCCCTGCTGGCCTGTCTTCAGTTATGTAAGCTAACAGAGTAATTAGTGGTTTGTGGAGTTGCTTCTTATGATTCCTTCATGTGAAATCATGTATGTAAATGTGATGTATTAAAGAAAATAAATCTGCAATATGTGTGTGTGTGTAAAGTGCTGCCAAGTTACAACTGACTCATGGCAACCCCAGCAAGGAGCTTTCAAGGCAAGTGAGAAACAGAAATGGTTTGCTATTGCTGCCTTCTCCAGATTCTTCCTTGGTAGTCTCCCATCCAAGTACTAACCCTGCTTAGCTTCCAAGATCTGACAAGATCAGGCTATACTATGCTGCCTTCCCTCCCAAATCTGCAATATAGATATATTGAATTAGTATATTTTTGTGTGATAATTTGATGAAACTACTCTACCAAAGAGAAATCTCATGATAAGGGAAGTCAAAACCATGAAACCTATAATTTTATCAAGTGATATATCTATAATGGTATGAACTTTTGAAATATGGTAATTAAATGTTACATTTCCATCCTACTGTGGTTTTTTGTTGGTGACCTAAAAGATCCCAAGAAGGAATTCAGTTTGTTTGCTGCTCTCCTGCTGCTCTCTAAGAAGGGAATAGCAGGATCACAGGAACCGAGAAGCCACTTTAAAACAAAAGACCATGAGTTACGTGATAACCCTGATGTAGCCATGATTCTTATATAAGATTATTACAGGTCTGGAAACCACTCTTAGTGACCTCAGATGGCCTTTTTAGAAACTGGACATTGAAACAACTAAATTTGAATGGTAACTATGAATCATCCTCTTTCCAAATTAGCAGTTTCAGATAGGGAGGTACATAGGCTCTTCACAAAGCCAAACATCCTATGCTTTTTATTTTGTTTGTTTGTTTTATTCAATTTATACCCCGCCCTTCCCGCAAGTGGGCTCAGAGCGGCTTCCAACAAATATACTGTTAAAATACAATAAAAACTTTATTAACACATTAAAATTCAGGCGCCATCAGACAGATCAGCTACTGCAAAATCATCATAAGCCCCGGCACCACCATGATGGCTCAAGGGCGGCTGCAAAAGGAGAGTATGGCAGTCAGGAGGGGACAAAAAAGCTGGCCCCGAGTGAAAGACCTGGTGGAACATCTCCATCTTGCAGGCCCTGAGGAACTGTAAGTCCCGCAGGGTCTGAATCTCCATTGGGAGAGTGTTCCACAGGCTGGGGCCACGGCAGAAAAAGCCCTGGCCTTTGTTGAAGCCAGTCAAATGCCCCTTGGGATGGGGACCACCAGAAACTGCTTATCCGCAGGGAGCAAGGCCCTGTGGGAGACATAATGGGAGAGGCGGTCCTGTAGGTATGGGGGTCCCAGTCCATGGAGGGCTTTAAATACTAAGACCAGTAACTTGAACTGGATCTGGAACTCAACTGGGAGCCACTGCAGCTGGCACAACACAGGGCGGATATGTGCCCTAATAGTGTCTCCGTAAGGATGCGTGCTGCTGCATTCTGGACCAGCTGTAACTTCCAGGTCAAGCTTACAGGTAACTCAGTGTAGAGCCCAGTGCAGTAGTCTAGTCCAGAGGTGACTGTTGCATGGATTACCGAAGCTAGGTCCTGGGGTGAGAGATAGGGTGCCAATTGCCTGACCTGCCGAAGATGAAAAAATGCAGATCTGGCAATGGCTGCAACCTGGGCCTCCATAGAAAGTGTGGCATCCAGGAGCACACCCAGGCTCCTCACCATTGATGAAGGCTGTAGTTGCACTCCATTGAGGGCTGGGAAATGGATTCCCAATTCCCTCACCCCATGACCCAGAACCTCCGTCTTCTGGGTATTCAGCTTCAGGCAATGGACACAACCATTCCTCCACAGCATCCAGACACTGGGCCAAAGAGTCCGGAACAACGTCTAACTGGCCATCCATCAACAGATAGAGCTGGGTGTCATCAGCATACTGGTGACAACCCAGCCCAAAGCTGCAGACCACCTAGGCAAGGGGGCACATATAGATGTTAAATAACATTGAGGAGAGAATCGCCCCCTGAGGGATGCCTCACACCAAAGAATGGTGGGTGGATATCTGTTCCCCAAGTGCCACCCTGTCCCCAACCATGGAGAAAGGAGCTCAGCCATTGTAAGGCTGTCCCCATAGCGGCAAGGTGATGAGTCAAAAGATCATGGTCGACTGTGTTGAACGCTGCTGTAAGATCCAAAAGTATCAGCAGCACCGACCTGCTCCAATCCAGGTGTCACTGCAAATCATCCATTAGTGTGACCAGAGCCGTCTCTGTACCATGGCTGGGCTGGAAACCGGACTGGAATGGGTCCAAGGTAGAGGAATCATCTAAGAATACCTGTAACTGTTCTGCAACCATCCTCTCAATTACCTTGCCCAGGAACAAGCAAGGTAATTGTTATAAAGGTTCAGAGTTTGCCAGCAAATGCTTAAGTTCCAAATAAATAGAAACTGAGGGCCAAGCTACAAGTGACGAATGACGCTTGAACGGCAAGTGTATTTCTCCCTGTTCACTTGCGCTCCACTCAATCCACTTGCCATTCAAGTGTCATTCATCACTTGTAGCTTGGCCCTCATTCAGTTCTTAGAGCTGGATGCCCATTTATATACTCTGAGCAGAACCACAAGTGACAAAAGGCACAGATTGGACACTTGTCTGCTTCCCTCAAGTTTTGATGGGAAATGTAGGCATCCTGGTCTCGCAGCTTCGCTCTCTGACTGCTGTCCAATGGACTTTTCAACTGTCACTTGTCCAACATTCCGCCAAGTTGCCTACATTTCCCATCAAAACTTGAGGGAAGCAGACAAGTGTCCAATCTGTGCCTTTTGTCACTTGTGGTTCTGCTCTAAGTCTGAATCAATTTGATATTTGATTGGACTTTGCCACCAATATTGAAAGATCATTGCTGGTGGGCTGTGATTTTTACCAATTAGGACATCACTAGAAGTATGATTTTCCTTCCTTTATGCTTTCATCGTATTGACATATTGTGTTATAACTATACAATGACATTTTTATGCTGTTATGTTTGTACCGGAGTACTATATACAATAAGAGAGGATAAATTTAGATGTCTTCCTTCTAAATTCCTTCTTTCCATTGTTGGTTTTAGTGACTCTTTAAAATCATGATGACTCTCTCTCTCAGAACTACTTCACAGCATTGTATAGCATATACCAAAAGCTTTTGGGTTTAGGACTAGTCCGTGCTTAGACAAAATTAAATGTATTTGGAATTTAGACATTTCTGTCGGTTAACTTGATGATTGAAAGCAGCAGTCTCCACTCTAGTATTTTGTTATTTGAATTCTCTATCCCCACATTTTTTTCCTTATCCTTCCTCAACTATGATTATCGTTAGACTGGGATACTATACTATAATCAGTTAAATGTAGCAATATCTGACTACTGATTCACTTGTTCTTATCTGAACAGATTTATAATAACCATACATTTTTTGTAGATCACAGGGCATTTCATTAGGTACATGAAGTGTATGCTCAGCTAGCAAGTACCTTCCAACTTTAGCCTATAAAAATGCTGTGTGATCATTTTTTCTCCATGTAAAAGATGAAAATATCTTCCCTCCAGGCGTTTTTTTTTAACAAGTGTAAAAATATTGATGCAGGTATCTGTATATCTCCCACTAAAAGACATATTGGCTCCCTGATGCTGTTTCAGGCGGAGAAAAGATTTACACTGCCCATCCCTTTGCACCAGGTTCTTGATACGAATTAGGAGAGGAACTACTAGTCTAATAATTAAATAATTAAAATGTGGGGACCTTTGTTCACAATGCTCTCTGTGTCTCATCTCATTTGGCCCTAAATCACTGATCATAATGCTAAAGTCCCACACTAGTGGGCACTTTTTCATAGAAGTCATTTCTCACCACATCATTTCTGGCTTTGCTTCTGATCAGATCTCCTCTTTCAATAAACTTCTCAATATAGCAGCTAGTGGTGTGTGTGAGAGTGAGTAAGAGAGACAGAGACAGACAGACAGACAGACAGACAGACAGACAGACAGACAGACAGACAGACAGACAGAGAGGGATCTGGACTGGGATCATGATTTGAAGCAATGCAGGGGATCTAGCCCTTCGACTGCACCCTTTTTTTCTGGCAGGAAGTACAACTGCTATCTGGATGTAGCCTCAGGGGTGCATTTTTTACTCATGGAAGTCAGTGATAAGGAAACAGCTCAAAAACACAATTGTCTGAGTACATTTGAAGGCATTGTTTAACATGGGGTATCATGCAGCTGGAATATGTGCCTTTGCTAACTGAAATATCACCGTTATTTGTGGAAGGAAAGCCATGAGTGAAAAGCAAACCCAGTGCAATGTGAGGATGCTTATGAAGGCCAAACGAAATGTGATAGCATAGCATCCCTCTGGCCACCATGAAAACCCCACCACCATTTTAAAGTCAGCCCCCTGAAGATTTTGTGGCAGCTATAGTGAGGAGGGAAGGATGAGAGAGGACAGGAAGAGGCTTCTGAAGTAATTGCCCTCAGGACTTATGGCTATCCATTCCTGCACTCTCTGGTTTCTCCTTTTATTTGTTTCAACCACAGTTTGTAAAAAGGACTCACACTTTGATTAACTAGTAGGCTGGAAGCTTTGAGCCCCTTAAAGGGCTCTCATTTGGGACCCTATTAGAATAGAGTACTAACTGTGAGGTACATATAAACTCCTTGTCACAGCTATTTTGACTGCACAGACAAGGTACCAATAGTGATGAAGAAAAAGAATTTATTTATAGAAAATAAGGTGTGTAACAAGGTTTGGGGAGGAATATTCAGGAGAGAATGCACAATTGCTCTCAACTTCACTCCCCAGAGACTGTAAGTTTTCCCGATGAAAGTTAAGATGTTGAAACTGGGCCTCACTTAACATACATAAATTCTGAGGGCAGATTTGATTCCCTTTTCTCCAGACAGGTTCCCTTAGTATTCAGGGTTCACTGGAACCTATTTCCCCAACTAGAGTTGCCAGGTCCCCTTATCCTCCTGGCAAGAAGAGTGGGGAACCAGGCACTTACCTTTTAGAGGTCAGCTGGCTGCTGGGAGGGAAAGGCAGGGAAAGGTACGGTTCACGCTCCCAGCGTGAACTGTAGGAGCACTCCTGAGGACTGAAAGATGACTTGTCTACTGGAAGTGACATCATTGCACTATGTTGGTAGGAGGGTAGAGTCCCTGGCCAGGAGGGTAGAGTCCCTGGCAGTTACCTTGTGCCAAGCACTTACCTTGTGCCGGGCTTTGTGCGCATGTGTCCTGAGACTGATGCAATGATGTCACTTCTGGAAGTGATGTCACTGTGCTGGCTGCATGAGTGCTCCCACGCTCCATATGGGGCCAATTTGGCCATTTGGAGCCCAAATCAGCCCGCCCCCAAAAGTGCGGGAATGCTCCCACGGCCAGTGCCATGATGTCACTTCGAGAAGTGATGTCACTGTACCTGTTGGGAACACATGCGTGGCCCACATTCTTGAGGTGCCTGCTGGTGGCGAGCAACCTCTGGGGGCTTGCCACCACCCACCGGTTGCTGGCCAATTGGCAGATGAGGGGGAAAATTCTTGGAAGTTTGCCCACCACTGGTGGGCACCCGGAAACCCTACATGTTGAATGTGTGCCCAGAGAGTCCCATGCCCCCGCATTTCCCCTCCACTGGCCAGTTGAGTAGTGGCAGGGGCAGAGGGTGGGAGTGGGGGGATCCCCTGCTCCCTCTGAGGGTCTGGCAACCCTATCCCCAACTGATTGTTTATTGTTCAGGTCCTAGGCTGCTCCTTTAACTCACAGAGTCCATTCATAGAACCTGTACATGCAAGTTAGATTTGACCAACCCTTAATAGGGTGTGTGTCTCACTAAAACAAGTTTTATTCCCTAACTTGACCCTAAATCCTAACTAAAAGCCAAATAAAAATCCTGTCAAGGCTTATGCCCTTACATAAATCTGCAAACCCTGTCTGAAGAGAAAGTTTCTCCTCCCACTTCTTAAACTGAGGTTGGCTCGTTCACCTCCCATTCAGGGGAGTTCCATAGGCTCTGACTTGCTGACAGTGACAATCACATGGATTTGTGTGAGATCAAAATCACAAAGATTGGTTCAAAGCCCTGGGGGATAGGTGGGACTTTGGGGATGACTGCCACCATTTGAGCAGTTGAAAAGCCGTAGGGGTAGGAACAAGAGTGCTATGCTGTGGGCCCAATCAGAATCAGGCTCTTGTGGCATTTTTAAATGACTTTAAAATGGTGATGGCATCCTTGTGGCAGCCACGAGCATACTGTTACATCTAGGCCGTTTCCACACACGTTAAATAATCCACTTTCAATACGCTTTAGTGCACATTTGTAACTGATTTTCCATGTGTGGAACAAAAAATCCACTTCTAAAGGATAACTAAAGTGCATTGAAAGTGCATTATTCAATGT
Source organism: Eublepharis macularius (assembly GCF_028583425.1). NCBI lineage: Eukaryota > Metazoa > Chordata > Lepidosauria > Squamata > Eublepharidae > Eublepharis > Eublepharis macularius. The sequence goes on from NC_072797.1 coordinate 76,465,582, forward strand.
GTGTGGAAACGGCCCTAGTTGGTTGTTATTTTTCCTGTCTTTTCACAGTACCATATTATACGAGCTTATATCGTTATCCTTTTGAAATATATTGCACCAGATAATATATGACTTTATACCCTTGGATGTTCATTAACCTCATGAAAATTGAAATCTGCTATTCTGTATTGCAGCTGGTAGTGTTTACTTACACTTACTACTTTTATATTCTGCTTCACTTCTGTACCTAATACATGCTTCAATAGCCTTTTCCCCTTCTTCCCTTGTTAAAGACTGCTGCCAAATATTTTGTACCTGCAGTTCCTCACTTGAATTGGAAAAGTAATTAATAGAAGAATGTGGGAATGAGAAAGCACTGGTGCCCATAAGTGCTAATGACTTCTTAGAGTATTCGAAATAGTCCTAAGGTCAAGATAAGCATTAGCAGCATAATGGACTGAGATTAGTTCCATTTCTGGCTCGGCCCCAGCGCAGAAATTGCTGCTTTGGACTTAAAGTACTCCACTGTTTGTTCTACAGAGGGCCAGAGAAGGGCAATCTATGTGGAAGACAAAAAATCCCTGCTCATTTATAGGATCAAAGTAGGTGGAGAAAGGTTTGGAAGACAGCCAAGAGTCTGGTTTTCTGGAAGCAAAAAAAATAACAAAAACTCTAAACTGAAATTCAGCTCAAGGAAACAGTCTAGCTTTTGAAGAAACAAGTTTGTCACAGAGCTCTAGGGGGCAGTAGCCCACAACAGCATAAAGGGTCCCAAAAACTGGATGTTATGAAAAGCACTCTACTCTTTCCAGTGGTCATTTAATCTGAATTTATCTACATGCCCACATGAAGTGGGATTTTGGAATCTGTGCACAGATTCTACATGTATTGGGGGTCAGAATGGTTTGCTGAAAATAATAGAAAAAAAGACTAGTTCTTTTTTTTTACTAGTTCTTTAATTATTGAAGGTAATTAATAATTGTTAATATCATTGTTTAATTTGGAGCTGTAGAAGAGAAGATAGAAGAAAGTCAGTTAAGAATTAACCCTGATGTCTAAACAGAGGTGAGGAGAGGTTGGAGGAGATGAGGATGACAGACAACTTTGAAGGCAGGTTAAGTAAACAGTGAAGTAAACAGTGTATAGAGAAGACTTTTCAGTTTACAGAGAAGGAGATTATTGTAATGTTAGAGGCAGACAAGAAAAGACTGTGTGACTGAAATATGAAAAACATGAGTCGGTGTCTCTGAATCTTTTTGTCTTAACTATAGTATAAATATAGATCCTGTAAATATCCTATATAAATATCATTATCATCTGAGAATTCTTGTCAAAGGTAAAAACAGTTATGCCTAAAGAAAATTATATTAAACTTATTTTTCATCTATATTCTAATCTATTGCTTCTAATACCACCCTTACCTGAAATACAGTGGGTACATGCCCCAAAGACTGTTTCTCAAAACGAATCTGTCTTCCAAAAAGTGCAGCACTGTCTTGAACCAGGGTTATCACAACACAAACAAGATCTACCTGATTTGGGTCCAGTAGCACCTTAAAGACCAACTAGATTTCTAGTGTATGAGCTTTCCAGAGTCAGAGAGCTCCCTTTGTCATCTCTTCTGAGTCTGACAAAGGGGGCTCTGACTCTCAAAACCTCATACCCTGGGAAGTTTGTCTTTAAGATGCTATTGGACCTGAATCTTGCTCTTTTACTGTAAACCAAGAAGGCTACCCACCTGAAACGATTTGAAAAAAATACTTATTTACAATGTTTACATATATTTCCACAGTCATTCCAAGTTTTCAGTACTATTAAAAATATACTTCTCTATTTATTTATTTACTTATTTCATTTATACCCCATCTTTTTCCTCAATTGGGACCTAAAGCAGCTTACATCATTCTCCTCTCCTCCTTATCTACACAACAACATGTGAGGTAGCTTAGGATAAGAGTGTGTGTCACCAGAGTAAACTATTTTTGAGCCCTATTACAAAAGAAAGTGAAGCAAGACATCAGTTTCTCCAGTTCAGTGTGTGTGTGGGGGGGGGGATGCATGCATGTAAGTCCATTGTTTCCTAAGATTGAGAAAATGGAACTTAAGGACAATAAGACACACAACCTACTGTGTTTGTGACTCTGGTAAAAACAGGTATGCTGTGTGCAATCTGTTTCAGAACAGTTCTTAAGCTTTGTGGTTTAAACAGATCTTTTCTTAAGGTATTTATACAGACTCTGTCTCATAAAGTACTTTTCCTCACAGGTCTTCCCTAACAGAATAAACTCCACACAGACATAGATTCACTAAGGTTTTTCCACATAGTTTGTCTGATTCAGATAGATTTAGCTCTCACTCAGATATACTCAGTCTGCCCTAGGCACACACACGGTTTGCCTGTCTTAGACAGAATAATTTCTCTGAACACCACACAAATACAGACTCTCTCAGAAACACACAGATACTCTGAGGATGCACACAGCTTGCCTGTTTTTACCAGAATCACAAAAACAGTTCAAACTTTACACAGATTGCCTGACTGAGCTAGAATGAGAATCCTTTCAGGCTTCCACACAGGTGGCCTGCTTTGCCCAGAGTAAATACTTTATCTCGGGCTGCACACAGCTCACCTGCCTAGACCAGTCTGAACACTTTCTCTCAGCACACTCTCTCAAAACTCCAGTTCACTCTGCCCCCTATGGTACCGTTACTTTCCAATTAGATTTCACTGCACTCACCCATCCAACCCCCTTGGGCTGCTGCAGAGCAGGGGAGCACAGCTGCACTCCACAGTGGCCGAATCCAGACCAAATCAGGGCCAATTCAGCCTGGGTCGGGCCCAAATTGGGCCTGAATCAGCCCAATTTGGCCCCTGGGGGAGTGTAGGAGTGCTCCTAGGGCAGCCCGTAGCCTGCGTGTTGACGTCACTTCTGTGACATCATTGTGCAGGCCAGGTGCACGTTCGCGTGCTTTATGCATGCACGACTAGAGAAGACAAGGTAGATGCCAGGCCTCCCACTTCCCACCCGGGGGGTAGGGGGACCTGGCAACCCTATCTTGAAGTAACTGCTTGGGGTACAGTAGAGAACACCAAAGCTCTGTCTGAGTAGATATTTAAGGAGTATGTATTAGGACCAGGGCCCTCCTGAGGTATAAGGTTAAGGTAAAGTAAGGAGGAGCTGAATTTAAGGTCCAAAACCAAAGGTACAAGTTTAAAAGGTTTAAAAACAAGGAAACCATTATAGGGTGGACAGAAGATAGGCAAAGAGGGTATCAAAAGATAAGCTGAAAACATTACACTCTAGTCTATATTGCCACATCTAGCCAGTGGCCTTACTCCAAAGGAGCCCAGACCCATCCAGCCTGCAGATTGCAGGACAGTGGGATATAAATAAATACACACATAACAATGTAAATGCAACTAATTTCCAGACTATGAGGGATAGTCCCTTCTCTCCCCCAATCCTGTCCTTCTCAGGCACCATCTTCAAATCTCCAGGAATTTTCCACCCCAAAGTTGTCAACCCTAAACTAACAAGAGCAAATAGGTAGGCCTAGGTCCAGTTTTCTAGGTCAAGCCTTTTTTCATACCTCACTGTGACCTTGAGAGGCTGGGGATAGAGCGCCTAATGCACACAGGTGGGAGAAAGTCTCCAAAAAGTTCAGCCCACCCAAAATACTGAAGGTCAAGTTCTTTCTATGTATTAGAAAGACTCCAACTGCATGCAAGCACTACACAAACAGGAAGTTCAGATCCCTAACCCCAAGAGTATGGAGGCTAGTTGTTACTTTTTATTAAAGCCTCGTTTACTTGGCATTAAGATGAATTGATTTCAATGTGCATAAGAGGGGAGCATCCTGACCTGGATAGCCCAGGCAAGCCTGATATCGTCAGACCTTGGAAGCTAAGCAGGGTCGGCCTTGGATAGTAATTGGATGAGAGACATCCAAAGAAGACCAGGATCACTTAACAGAGGGCAATGGCAAACCATCTCCTTTAGTCTCTTGCCTTGAAAACACCTGCCGGGGTCATCATAAGTGGGCTATGACTTGATAGTACTCTCCACCACCAGAAGGGGAGCAGAAATGAGTGTATGTTCCCATCCTCCACCTACGTATAATCACCAGGTCATAAGCATGGCAACTAGGAATTTAATAAATAATAACAACAACATTTAATTCATGTACCGCCCTTCAGGAAACTTTATGCCCATTAAGAGCAGTTTACAAAATGAGTTATTATCCTCGCAACAGTCATCCTGTGAGGTGGATGGGGCTGAGAGAGCTCTGAGAAGCTGTGACTAACCCAAGGTCACCCAACTGTCTTCAAATGGAAGAGTGGGGAATCAAATTGGTTCTCCAGATTAGAGTCCTGCCACTCTTAACTGCTACACCAAACTGGCTATATGCAAACAAAATGTATGCATATAAGCTCTTTCTGCATTGTCAGGAACATGTTTCCAGTCACAAGGCGTACACTTCAATCATGCAATGCGCATGACCCAGTGATTGTATGGAGGTAGGTGCAAGGGTAGTGCACTCATTCTCAGTCCTTTCTACATGTATTGAGATGAACACACATAATGTCAAGTGAACAAGGCTTTTGTGCTTTAATCCACATACAGGGAGAAGAGATGTAGAGGAACAGCTTATCCATTTCATGCCATAACTGCTGAACATCTTCATCCTGGGCAGTGGTTAAATGTACAAAAATGCTGTCTTCAAATGAATTTGGTAACCCTGTTTAGTGATGAGGGCAAGGCATTCTGGGTGTGTCTTGCTTATTTTACATATCGTCTGCATGGAATGGTAGCATTCAGGCTTTAGGTTCAACCCAGACTCAAATTAAGGACCTGCCCTTAGCCTACTATCATTAAAACAATTTGTTTCAAACAAGGAAGTTGGCTGGGGTGATTTCACATTTCTTTTTTAATCCACTTTCTGCTTGAAGGCTTCAGTAAGACTCAGTGATGTATAACCATGAGTTGCCTGAGTATATTTTATTCAGATACATTGTTTGAGAAGAGGTGTGACAGACAAAAAAAATGTACCACTGCTAACAAGAGCTTCTAACTTTCAAAACGTGCCATGGCAGGCATCCCTTCACTTTCTGGGCAAATGGCACATGGCACCATGAGGCATTAGGTTTTTAAAAGTGAAGTTAAACTGATAAATTAGACCTCATTTATTGAACAGCAGTTACAGCCAATTGCCCAGGGAGTCGTTTGACACCTTTGAAGACCCTGCTAACTTAATTGGTGATAGTTTGGGGGCTGAAGGAAACATTTAAGCCTGTAGCAGCAGGACACCGTGCAGCATGAAAATGGAGAAGACAGGCATTCTCACTGACAAGGGGAGTCATATATAGATTTTTGTGTCCATTGTTTTCGCTTATTTGTGTGTGTGCTTTACTCAGTCAATCAAATATAATTGACACCACTGGGTTCTGTTGTTTTGTGGATGACAGGAGCTAATGCAAGGGGAAAAAGCTGGAACTAAACTTCCCCCTGAAAGGCTGTGAAAAGGTTTTTCCACCAGGCCTGTGACATTTTTTGCTCAATTGTATTAATTGATGTAGTGACAAGGCAGTTGGAAAGATGATGGATACTGATCACTACACCTTTTTTCGTAGTCTGTGGTGATGATAGCTCAGCATTAACATACCTCTGGTCATGTGCTCATACAATAAATGTAACTAGGGAGAACCAAAGGTAAAATAAAGATTAAAGCTGCAGTCTTAAATACATTTCTTGTGAGGTAAATACCATTGAACTAATTGGAAGTAACTTCTGACTAAACATACTTTGAACTGTGTCATCCACTGCTGAAGGTAACATATCTACTTATCATAGCTGATGAAGGGAGCTCTGAGAGCCAAACTACATGAGATGAATTATACTTGTATGACACGTGAACGCACTTACATGTGTTTCCCCATTGCTTTCCTGTTCACTTGCACATCGCAGCCACACTACACTCGATCTACACTTGATCCCATGCTCAGACTGGCATGTGTTTCTTCCCCATTTCTCCCAGATGAAAGATGGTATCCCATGATGAATCTTCTCTTCGCATATGCTCAAACCTTCCTATGTAGCTTTTCTGAGACGGAGACTTGTTTACTGAATTGGACAAAAAACCTGTCTGGTTTCCTGGGGGCGGGGGGGGGGGCTAAAAATGGGGGTTCCACACCTCTGCTGGGATCTTGCAGCTCGGCCCACCAGAAAGGGAAGGCATATATAAAAAGGGAGGTGAGAGAGAGCGTTTCTTGCTGTCAGCCAGAAGCAACTGTTCCCTGCATATTTGTCCCCAGCCATACCTGATTTCCATTATTTCTTATAGAGAAAACTATGGGGGCTATCCAGGTGGATGTTAGTGGCATTTTACAAAATAAATCTACAAAATTTTCAAGGGACTTACTTCTAACTGTCCTCTAAAGACACCCCCCCCCCCAAGTTTCAGGGAGATTGGACCTTGGGGAGCCATTTTTGCACCCCCCAAAGAAGGTGCCACCCTATTTGCTCCAATTGCAAGGAAAAATTTGACAGGAACTGAGGAACCCTTGGATCATGCCTTTCCAGGGGTCAACTCTCCCTGAAACTTGGGGAGTCTTTAGGAGACAGATAGGAATAGCTCCCCTGAAAATTTGGTGGATTTTGGACCTTAAGAAAGTCATTTCAGAGTCCCCCAAAAGAAGATGCCATTTTTTTCTACTGTGAAGAAACACTTACAGGAACTGGGGAAGCCCATGGATCATGCCTTTCCCAGGGTTGATTTGCAGAGGACTAGCTCCTCTGCAAATTTGGTGGATTTTGCTTGCAAAATGCCACCTCTATCCCCTTAGATATCTCCCCTAGTTTGAAGATTGAAGGTGGCTGAGGGCACCTTCTTTCAGGGCCCTTAAAATGCCCCCCCAAGTCCAATCTTCATGAAACTTAGGGAGTCTTTAAAGATCAGCTAGAAGTAGATTCCCAGCAAATGTTACCCAATTTGCTCCATATTGCCGAGCTGAACTGGAGAATGAGTACCCCCACACCGTCCTTTTCATGTTCATGTATCAGACATGTTTCTGATGTTTTGCGCAGATGCTTAATTGTGTTGCTATGATCTTTCTTCCCACCTGCTCCTTATCCTGACCAAAGACTCTGCATGAAGAGGAGGAGGAAGTTAAGAGGGAAGGAGGGTGCAGGAAGGAGGAGTAGGGAGGCAGCAGCGTCAACTAGAAAATTGGAGATTTAAAACTTGCCAAATTAAAAGCAAAACAATTTGAGTATATTCTAAGGGCAAAAAGAGGGGAGGGGGGAGAGGAAGCTGCTCAAAATTGACATTTTGCAATGGTGACTTGCTGATTATGACTATGGAAACTTGCAACCGTGACTATACCAGTTACCCGACACATGCACAGACTAGGGCTACAGGACACATATTCTCCGGGGGTAAAATGGACACAGGCAGGTAGGAACAGACATGATTCTAGACACTCACATGACCTCGTGTAATTCGTCACGTCTAGTTTGGCTCTGATTCTCAAAAGCTCATACCCTGGAAATCAAGTCAGTCTTTAAGGTGCTACTGGACCTGAGTCTTGCTCTTCTACTACAGACCAACATGGCTACTCAGCTGAAAATATCTGCTTCTACTTCTCAAGTTCAACTATTCTTTCAACGTTTGGATGAAATGATTTAGTTGGTACTCAAGGAATATAGGATTCAGTTGGTATTTAAGAAATCAAATTCTGTTTGGTTGGATATTTTTTCTGCTGTTGAGATAGAAAAGAACCATAAAACTCACAGGATGTTTAAATTCTAATATAAAGGCACTGTCTAGTTGAGCTGACAGTAAACAAGAAGCAGGATGTGAGACGTATAAAAGGGTAAGCAGGAATCTGACCAAGGTGATGCAGGACTTGGAACTGTAGTGGGACCAAGAGGCCTGAAATGAAGGTTGGAGTGGAATAATTCTCTTGTTACTGAGGCCATAAAGGCTAATTGCTTTGGGTTTATTACATTACTGACAAGCATTTACATTTTAAAAGCTAAAGATCATCTTGAGAAAGATCTTGGCATTAGCCTTTTATTCATGCTAATCCTGAAGTTTAACAGTCATATCCTAAGTGAAATTCCATGATAGTTGAACAAATGAACAAGTGTAAAATCGATGGTGCTTTTCACAAATTAAAGTTTGGAGCAAAATTTCAACTCAGCTTCTTTAATTGGCTATTTGATGTGGGGTGAGGTGAGGTGGGGGCTTTGTTGTCATTTTTGTTGCCACCACTCACTCCCCCCATCTTATTATTCTACTGGTGACTGCTGTGACCAGTGTTTGTGGGACTGCTAGGTAACCCTGAAAATGGTGGCTATGGTGATATAGCAATTCCTTATATATTTCAGTTCTGTCTTTGTTTTTTAAAACTCATTTCTAAGATGTTTCTTCAAAGCTAAGGGTTCCTCGAGGTTTTTTTTTTTTTAAAAAATCTCTCCTATCTGCACATGTGGGAGGGAAAGCAGTATGGTATAACCCAATCTGGTCAGATCTTAGAAGCTAAGGAGGTTTGATACTAGGACGAAGGACCACCACGGAAGCAGAGGAAGGCAATGGCAAGCCACATTTACTATTTACTTGCCTTGAAAATCCCTTGCTGGGGTTGCCATGTCAGTTGTGACTTGATGGCAGGTATGTATGTAGTTATCTGTACATGTAAGTGTTTTTTACCTGCACTCCAGCGCCATTGTTCAGAATTAGGTAGAACAATAATGTTTTGTGATTTTGATTCAAAAATCCTCTTCCAAGATTATGCTTAAAAATGCACCATTTGTGTGTGATCCTCTTGACACTTTCCCTTCTCAGATCAAGCTTTATTGTGATTACATGTTAGTATGATATGGATAGATTGAATGAATGAATTTATTTATTTATTACGGTTCATGACCAGCTTTAAACTAGTAAGATATGGATAGGACAATCCTGCTTCTCTTGGGACCAGTGGTTTTAATTTGCACATTAATGGATGGGGGAAAATTAGCTTTGAAAACAACATTTGAAGCTAAGATTGGGGGTGACGGGTATCTTTTGTATATTGCCATGCAAGTGCAAATTCAGGCTATTCTACTGATCTGGAAGAGGGTGGCCCTGTGCCAAGTCTTGATCACTATCCCAAGAGAGTAAAATAAACAGCCCCAGCAAAAGCAGAGGGGAGAAAAAAGCCCTGTAGATTGAGTGGCTTGCTGTGGGCCCTGGTGACTTTCTTCTTACACCAGAGCATCATTTATGTCTATGTTCTTCCATCTACCTTGTTTGCAGTAAATAGCTGCCCATTATGTCAGGTCAGGCAAGCAGCTCTGGCGTCACAGCTGAGCAGCCGTGATCAGCTTGCCAAGCATGGAGGTGTGAGCCTCCAGAGAGTAGCCGTGTGTCAAGCTCATGTCTGTCAAGGTTCTAAGCGACAGTTTATCTTGAGGGTTTAAAACATCCCTGGCAAGGTTTTCCCTCCCTCCTCCCCTTGTTGACAATCTACTTGAAAGAAGACAGATGTTGAGCCAGTTTTCTTTACGGTTGCTCTAATTCCGCACGGTACAATACATAGAATACAATTCTGCCCATCTTTAAAGGCTGAAATCAAGACTTAAGACATGGGGGGGGGGGCGGAGTTTGATATTGCTGCAGTCTCCAGCAGGAAGACTTCTCTGGAGTCTGGTATTGTCTGTCAATGTACTATCCCTTTGAAAAGGATATAGTTTAAGTCAAAGTTCAACACTGAAGGCTGACTTTTTGTCCAGTACGAATGAATACGAGAGTGCATCTGAGTACATGCAGAGCAGTGGCCTTTGCTTACCACTGAGAAATGACCATTTAGAGATGAGTTGAAATGGGCACCCACACTTGCCATCCTACTTCCAAGATGCTAAGAGAGATCTCCACTTATCAAAAGTGGCCTGAAAACAAGGGTAAAATGTTCACCCTGCTTACCTCTGGTGGCATGTGACACCAGAGTGGTGATGTCTAAATACAAATCAAAATGAGAACAATGCTTCCTGCCGTCATTCTGGCATCAAGGGAGAGAGGGAGAGGAGGAACATGTGTTGAACAGTAGCAGGGAGTCCGTTCACTTCTGCTATCAGAATCATGAACAGACAGCCAAGAAGTGATGAAAAAGATGCTCAGAAGGGGACTTCTATGAAAATGTTCACCCTTCCTAACAGCCTCTATTTAATATTGAAAAAAATCACTATAGAACATTTTGGTGGTGATGGAGAGTGCCATCAAATCATAGCTAACTTATGGCAACCCTTGCTGGGGTTTTCAAGACAAGAGACTAACCGGTGGTTTGTTATTACCTGCCTCTGCAACCCTCATCTTCCTTGGAGGTCTCTCATCCAATTACTAACCAAGGCCCACCCTGCTTATTTTTGAGATCAGGCTTCCTTGGGCTATTTAAGTCAGGGCAATGAACATTTTGCTCAGTCATAACCAACTGTCACACACAGCGCCGGATCCAGGCACGCGGACGCCCGGGGCAAACCTTGCCGGGGTGCTCCGTGCGCACACAGCATGCACACGCTCCCGGCGCTGCATGATAACATCACTTTTGTGACATCGTCACGCAGGGCGGGAGCCATGCGCGGCAAGCCAGCCACTCCAGCGCCCAGTGAGCCATGGAACTGGCGGCGGCGCAGGGTGGCTGGCAGTGTGGGGCGGCGGCGCTGGGGCGGCTGGCTGGCTTGCTGCGCGAGCAGGACCTCCCAGCCCTGCGCTCAGCCATCCCACGTGGCAAGTCAGCTGCCCCAGTGCACGCTCTTGCTGCCGACAGCTCCGCGGCTCACCAGGTGCTGGGTGACCGGCTTGCTGCATGGCCAGTTGAGCTCAGGACTAGGAGGCCCTCCACGCAGTTAGCGTGCCCTGCTGCCCTGTGCTGCCCACGTGGCAAGCTGGCCACCCCAGCACACGGTGAGCCGCGGAGCTGGCAGCAGTGAGGGCGTGCACTGGGGCAGCTGGCTTGCCGCACTGGTGGCTGAGCGCAGGGCTGGGAGGTCCTGCGCGGCAAGCCAGCCAGCCGCCCCATCGGCGGGGCTGGCGAGGGTCTCCCAACCCTGCACTCAGCCTCCCAGGCAGCTAGCAGCTGCGCCCGGTGCCCCCTCTTTGGCAGTGCCGGGTGCAGGCTAACCCCCTGCCCCCCCTCGATCCGGCCCTGGTCATACATATTGGATTAGGAGGCTGGGAGACTGCCAAGGAAGTCCAGGACTGCTGTACAGAGGCAGGCAATGGCAAACCACCTCTGCTTGTCTCTTGTCTTGAAAATCTTGTGTGTGAGAGGGGGGGTCATCTTACGTTAGCTATGACTTGACAGCACTTCACACACAGGAGAGATTATATTGTTGTAATTGCAAATGGCTGCACAAGGTTGTGTGATCAAAACTATAGACAGAAGGCTGCAGAACAAATATTACCTTTGGTACTTTGCTTCTTCCCCAGCTGTTATCAGCTAGAATGGATACTTATTAAACCTTCCTTTAGGATTCCAAGTTTCTATCCATTCTGGAGATAAAGTTATAACAAGGGAGCACTTCAGTCTACAAAAAACAGGCAGTAAGAAAGAAAAAGAGAATTTATCACAATGAAGTCTTTTCAGTATCTTTTTAAGATACCATAAAAGATGAATGTGAATAAATGACCGAACTGTCTTACAGTCCATTTACAGAAATTTTCATCCCGTGATTAGGAAATGCCATTACATCTCAAATGATTGGCTGTAAAAGTCATTCCCTAATATAACATGTTGACCTAATGGATATTCCTCAAAGGTAAGTCAAAGTGTTATGTGATGTTCTTTTATTGATTGTTGATTCTAGGTCTACCTCAGGGAACAAAAACAGCAAAGAAATGTTCTGAAAGCGAAAAAGAGTGACCTTTTCTACAGAGGCATTTTAAACCAGTGTGATGTTCATGTAGCCAAGCAAGGATATAAGAAAAGGGAAAAGATAATGTGGCCTATGGTTATTTCGGAAGAATCCATATTTCTTTAGAAGCAGTACCAAGTTGGAACTATTATATTCTAGGTTTGTAATAGTAATGTGTTTTCCCTAGGTGGCAGAATATTTAATTTCAAGCTACCTGTATGTCCATGATAACTGTATAGACAATAGGAAAGAACCAGTTGAAGTACACATATGCAAATATCAGGAACATGGGAAACAAGGAACATCTCTTGCTTTGCTGTTAGGCACAATGGGCCAAAGCATGGTTTGCTGCTATATGAAAAACCTAAAGGGCCCTTGAGTTCACGCACCGCCTTCCCTTTTCTCCTTCAAGTGCAGCCAGTATGCCTTTGTACCAAAACATATTTTGCTGTTATATTTACACCAATAAAATATGGTATGCATTTTCTTTCCAAACCAGCTTGCAATTATGGTTTGCAGGAAAAATACAACCATACCCTTCTATTTTAGATTAAAAGACAAACTATTGCTTTCTGTGAAAACAAACTGATTTTGCATTTCTTGACATCCTTACTTATGTAAATAGAACTTGATGAGGATCACAACTGCCTATATTGCTGTGATTTGATTTTTTTTTTTAGTATGAAGAATCTAACAAATGGTCCCATGCACTCTGAGGCTACGTAGGACTTTATAGTCAAAAATTCAGATACAAATAAATAAACTAAGATACACATATATTGCCTTGAAAGGAAATGCATCCCAAAGAGTAAGTGGTGTATAGAACAGATTGTTTAAAATTTAAGCAGTGCTTAATAACTACTTTGGAATTTAAAGGAAGACCCCCAGAAATGTACAAATGAAATTTTGTAGTAATTTACTATCTTCAGCTTATAGTAAACTAATGTATAGTGTGAACGTATTTCTTTCTATAAACTATCACACCAGGAACAGGCTGAATTATTTTGGTAATGTTAGAGAATTAATTCATCCATAATACTTCAATCAGTAAAGGAAACACAATAATAAGTCTCAATCTATGACAAATTTTGAAGAACTTTGAAGATAACTGCAGTTATAGGCATTTGGGTCATTTCTCTTCAGTGTTCAACTTATAAATTCAAGGAAGCTGATCCTTGGACTTGCCATACCTGAATGGGCTTAAGGTGATGCAACAAAGAAAAGGGGAGAATTGATCCGATTAAAACAATTTTTTAACCCAGATATTTGGTTGCTAGATTGTTCAGTACTAGTTAGGATGAATCAAGGTAACTGAGTCACCTTTATGGTGACAGTGTATAGGAATGATCAAGCACTGCTCTATTTTTGTGGGTCATCCTGGTGGGCTGTGCCTTTGTTTGTAAAAAGTGTGTTTTCTAAACTACCTATTTATCATGTTCTTTATACCTTAGCAAATATACTATTGTAATAACTGGCAGAGCTGTGCTCTGTAATGAAACAGAAAGACAAGAAAAGACAGTGAGACATGTACTCTGCGTCCGAAAAGATAAGCACAGTTTAGTGCTGCTTTTTGGTTTTTCTTTTTTAAAAGATGTAACTAATGTTTGTATCCATCTCATTCTGATAACATCTCTGCTTTGTAGGTTACTGATTGAACAGGATCGGGGCATTTTTCAGAGTCACACGTTACTTTGCGTTAGAGCAAATCATTGATAAAATCAAGTGTAGTTAGATTACAAGAGATCACAATTTTTAAAAGTCAGGGTACATATTAATACAATAAATCTAGCACCTACAACTTCAAATTACAAGCTGGATAAAAATCTTGCTTTTTATTTGATTGCAAAAATGGCAGGATGATTTTTAGCATTTTATTCCATTATGTTGTTATAGATATAGCTGATGAACGTGTGCTGAATAAAATTAACATTTTGCTTTTTTCTACAGATATTTCTACAATATTACTCATTTTGACTGTTGATAATCTTCTATCCTGAAAATTTCAGGTAGCTCAAACCAAAATACATTTAGATATACTATCTGTTAAACATGGGTAAATTATGTAAAAATCCTAGGTTTACAGGTTTAGACCTGTAAAACCATTTTTGCTTTTGTGTGGAGGTGCACTTCTAACATACAATCACACACCCCACTTTCATTGGGCTAGCTGCACTGCTTTGATTTCAATGGAATTTGTGCTCAGAATTCATTCCACTGAAAGCAGTAAGTACAAATAGACTATCTGTAATGGTGTGTAGTGTAGTCTCCACTGCCTTGCCTTTCTTTATTTTCTTAGGAAATTTGGGAGTTCTGCCTAAGTCCCCCACTATTCTACCATTTCTTCTCTCCACCCACCCCCTGCCGTCATAAGCACTACCCTCTAGATTATTTTAGCAATACATTCCTGTGACAGCCTTGACTTGTGTGGTTAGAGCTCACTTAGGCTCAATTTCTCAATCATCTCCCTTCAGTTAAATGGACCCATCCTGGCAGACTGAAGATAGGTAAATTGTTTTGCTTTTGCAGGACTAGAACTTTTCATTTCTCTTAAAACTCTCTCTCCTTTCCTATTATCTAAATAAATGCTCTTCCTCTCCTCCTCACAACTATTTCCCAGCATAGAAATCTTGCTCATCTGGCAGCTCAGTTTGTCCCCTTTAACTCTTCAGGTGAATGTCCTTTTGGACACATCCATTTCAGTATTCTTATGCCTCAGTAAGTACCTTTCAAGTCTTGTATCCCTATATTTCCTCAAATAAATCTAAAGTTTATTTTGGGAAAGCTCTTGTTGTTGTTTTATAGTTATTGATAGCCAGGCACTTTGAGCTTGCTTGCCCACTATCCAGGCAAAGATTCCTAAACCACACATTCTGCTCCCCTCAACTGATGAATGTATCATTTTTCCAAGGAAGCCAGTCTGTGGAAGCAGGAAGAGGTTTTCCCCTGACATTGAGCTCAAATTTCCCCAACTTGGTCATGATTCTGGGTGAGTAAACTGAACCCAAGTTTAAAAGTCCACACATGTCTAAGGTTACACGTGAAAGGGAGCACATATGGTAACAATGGAATGGCATTCTTCTCAGAAACGATTCATGCAAGTATGCTGATATATTTTTTTCGTTCTCACCTATGTGGGTTGGAATGAGAATGCACCACCTGTCAGCGTGGTTGCATCAGCTACTTCCTTCTTTTGGCTGCATACGTGGGGCTGATTTTAGAGCATAAGAACCAACTCCATTTAAAGCTCTTTTATATCAGTCCTTATGACTTATTCAAAGTTGCATTTTTGGGGGTGGGAATGAATGCAAGAAGTGATATAGTTTGTGTAGCTATCTCCTAAACTGAAATTATGTTTTCACATATTCAAAAACAAGTATTTGATGGAACAAGCCAGTACATAGAGAGATCCATCTATAATACACTGCCATTTGGAACAATACTTATTGAAGATTTAGTACAAACTGGAACAGTATTTATTTGAGTTTCATATTTGAACAATTTATTTATTAATATATAATAATAATAATGATAACAACAACAACAACAACACTCAATTTATATACCACCCTTCAGGACAACTTAATGCCCACTCAGTGGTTTACAAATTATGTCATTATTATCCCCACAACAAAACACCCTGTGAGGTGGGTGAGGCTGAGAGAGTTCCAGAGAGCTGTGACTAGCCCAAGGTCACCCAGCTGGCTTCAGGTGGAGTGGGGAATCAAACCCGGCTCTTAACCATTACACCAAACTGGCTCTACACCAAACCACTACACCAAACTGGCATTATTAACAATAATGCAGTGAAATATAACACTCTATAGTTGCATGCTGACTGTTAGGAGAAAGGAAGCAGCTCACTCTTCCCACCCCCCAAGGGTCAGCATATATTTAATATTGATTAAAGTAAAGAACCCTTAAGGGGAATAAGAACATTAAAGTCTTAACTAATTACACACTTCTGTATGTTTTGTCAATTTGAAAGGCTCAAAGAGGCATGTGCTGGCTTAACATTTGTTAATAAAGAGTACTTCAGTCGGTATATCTAGATATATAAACAATGGTAGATAGTGAATAAATTAAGATGTATATTTTAAATGTTTGTCATATTTGCTCTGGAAATGCTTAAAAATCTATTTAGTAATTGCCAAGTTAAAAGGCTTTATTTGGTGATAACTTACATTTTACTGCAACAGCAATGCAAATCAAGTATGGAGGGTATTCTCAAACATCCTAAACCTCACCCACAACTATACACCTCTGTATTGGATGAAAACCTTGGTCAAATTTGAGACATAAAACCCAACTCCTTTTCTAGCCTCAATTGTTGCCTACCATGAGGGAAAGAAGAGAAGGGAAATTTGACTTAATAATAGCTAGAAGAAACAGGTTGGATCCACAAGAGGTTGAAAAAGGTTATGTTTGGGATCATGGGACCCACATAGACAAAAGGTATGTAGGTCAGGAGTTGCAATGAAGAGGGCAGTTGAATGAGGATGAGTAGAAAACCTGGGAGAATCCCTCTTTCCCTCCAGCTGAAAACTTCAACCACAATATAGGATTATTTCTACTCCATTCCTTCACAGAACAACCAAAGAAAGGTTGCAGACCAGTATGCACAAGTTACTTCACAAAGCGGATCAAATTAAGCCTAAGGAAAGGTCCTGGAAGACCAATGAGAATCTCTGTGTGTAGGGTAAAAAAAAAAATTACTTGGCAACATTGAAGATCTCGTGCCATGATTTAAGTTAGTATGCAAGGATACCCTAAAAAGTACCTGGACTTGGACTGTCAGGGTAAATATCTAGCAACTGAGCTTTGCTAGTCTGTTGTATATTATAAGATTAAACATAGATAAATTAAATATAAAATATAATAAAGTGTAGATGACTGGGGAAGGCAAACCACCCTGTAACAAAAAGTCTGCCAAGAAAACATCGTAATGCAATGTCCCCCCATGGGTCAGTAATGACTCGGTGCTTGCACAGGGGACTACCTTTACCTTTACGTATAATTAAATAAATGCAAGCTGAAATTTTTGGAAGCAAATTCCATAAAAATTGGTAAAATTTGTTCTGCTTTAATACTTCCACCTCCATGTATAACATTAACAGTCAGTGTGGTGTAGTGCTTAGAGGGATGGACTAGGATCTGAGAAAACCAGGTTCAAATCTCTACTGCCACAGAAGCTTGCTGCGTGACCTTGAGCCAGTCACACGCTCTGAGGGCCAAGCTACACATGACGAATGACACTTGAACGGCAAGTGGATTGAGTGGAGGGCAAGTGAACAGGGAGAAATACACTTGCCATTCAAGTGTCATTCGTCATGTGTAGCTTGGCCCTCAGCCTAACCTACCTCATAGTGTTGTTGTGAAGATAAAATGAAGAGGAGGAGAATTATGTAAATTACCTTGGATGCCCATCAGGGAGAAACACGGGGTTTAAATGGAAACAAACAGACAAACAAACAAACAAACAAACAAATTAAATAAATAAATAAATAAATAAAATATATCACTAATTTCCAAGGCTGTCATTATTAGGGAAGACTAATATTTTTCTCCTCAGTTTTAATAATGTCAATTATTACAAATGGAGTAATGTTTTCAATAAATGTAGACAAATATTAACTCTTGTTTAAAAAGGTAAACCTTTAGCATTACAAAAAGATCTGTGCCTACGTAGACTGAATTTTGAAACATAAATGAATTGCTGGACAATCATACATATTAGTCTTTAAAGAAGATATAATTCCTGCAGACCAAACCAATAATTCTTGCCCTGTCACTCTTCAGAAAATGTAATTCATGGGCTTCTTTGAAAGATTAACATACTGCATGGATGAAACAGCTTTTTCTTTTTGTCTTGATTTCTGTTACAAGGCCATTTTAATGACCAGTGCAGTTAACATGTGCAGCAGCAACTGCTGAACAAGAAACCTGGGCAATCTAGTAGTTAGAGAAAGATGTTTTGTGACAGAAAGCGGACAGCTACAGATTGTGGCGTGCAAAGCATTCTTTCCTTTCTTCCATACATTGATACAGTGGGCACAATGTGTCAAGCCTGCTGCTTCTCATCTTTCATTCATTCTAGTGTTGATATTACAATTATCATTGAGCTGAACTGAAAATACATAGTGATATATGTGCTGGATAGCTTTAGCTCAGCATTAAACTGGAGTAAAGTTAACTTGTAACATGGCAGGATCATGTCAACCTTCTCTCTCTGACTTGCACGTGGATGTTATATATATTGTCTACATGACAAATATATGTAGAAACAGAGAATCATTGAGTTGGAAGGGGTCTTAAAGACCATCTAGTACAACACCCTGCTCAATTCAGGAACAGCCTAACAGCCTAATAACCCAACAAGTATTTGTCCCGCCACTCCTTGAAGACTGCCAATGAGGGGGAATCCACCACATCCCCAAGCAGCCAATTCTACTGCTGAACTACTCTTAAAGTGAAGAAGTTTTTCCTAATACTTTCCCTCCTGTAGTTTAAACCCATTGTATCAAGTCCTGTGTTCTGCTGCCAACAGGAATGGCTCACTTCCCTCCTCTAGGGACAGGCTTTTAAGTACTTAAAGAGAGTAATCATGTCTCCCCTGAACCTCCTCTTCTCCAAATTGAATATTCCTAACTCAGTCTTTCCTTGTAGGGCTTGGTCTCCAGGCCCCTGATCATCCTGGTTGCTCTCCTCTGCAGCCATTCCAATTTGTCCACATCCTTTTTGAAGTGAGGCCTCTAGAACTGCATACAATATCCAAGTGGGGTATGACCAAGACAATGAGTCCTGTAATTTGGATGTTATGTCTTTGTTGATACCCCTCAAGATAGTATTCACCTTTTTTGCTGCTGCATCACATCGACTGCTCATATTTAGCTTCCTATCCACCCATATCCTAAGATCATATTCACACACACACCTACCCAGAAGTGTATCCCTCATCCAGTGTGCACGCTTTGCATTTTTGTTACCCATGTGGAGAACCTGGCACTTATCTAAGTTAAATCACTTTTTATTCAAATCTGCCCACTTTTGCAGTGTGTTCAGACCTCCTTGAATTCTATCCATGTCTTCAAGCGTGTTTGCTACTCCTCCCAGTTTGGTGTCATCTGCAGATTTAATGAATAATCCCTTCACACCTTTGTCCAGGTCATTTATAAAAAATATTTTTTTAAACTGCCTACTCCTAGGGAATAGGAGATGCTGAGAAATGGCTTGAGGGGGGATCTACAGTGAGAAGGGGAGGGGGTGTACATTGCCAGTTTAGCCTGGATCCAACCCATGATGTTCTTGAGGATATTCCAGGAGCAGCATTTTGGGGAGATAAATGGGCTGCAGTGGGAAGAGGGTGTCAGAGAGATTCATTTTGCCGACAAAAGTTACCTCCATTCGGAAAAAATGAATGGCAGAATCTAACCTAATATGCACAAATGCAACTTAAAATCAATATATTTCCTTAGAGAACACACTTCATTGTAAAGCAAATATATGGAAACTAGGATGGATCAGAAAAAATTGTGTTAATCCTCTTCCATAAATTTTATTTATTTACTAGCTTGATACCCATGCTTTGCCACAATATTTAAGTATTTGAAATCCAGTTACAATACTTATGAGTATGTAACATTTTTTTAAGTTATAGTATATTATAGTATAATAGCATAATAGTATAGTATATAGTATAATAGTATAATATAGTATATTATATTATAATAGCAAAGTACCCGAGCTTCACAAAGGTGTTTGAATAAAGCAAACCGTGTTGATGCCAAAAACCGATGAAGTGAATTTCAAAATGTAACATTTATCAAAGAGTGTAGTGCAAAAAATAAAGTGAAAAATACTTACTAAAAGTTTTTTTCTACTGAAGGACCTCTTTGTAGACCACACTGGTGGTTTTCCCCTCAGCTTTTTTTTCTACTGAAGGACCTCTTTGTAGACCACAGTAGTGGTTTTCCCCTGAGGTGCTAGGATCACCAGGCTGTTGGGTTTGCTTACTCTGGAGAAGGCCATGTAGAACTGCCCATGTGAGAAACAGTCCTCTCTCGAGTCAAACAATGTGCATATTTCTTTGCTGCACCTCTAAGTTGCTTCCTCCTTTTAGCATCAGTGTATCTTGTACGACATCTTCCAGGAGGCTTCTTGGGGGGCAGAAAGAGGTGATGGCTGCGAGAGGTGTGAGGTGGAGTTAGACTGAGGGAGGGGTGGTGTGGTGGGCACTTCGGCAAGTTCATGTGAGAGGTTCACATTGAAATGGCCCCTTGAGGAATATGTGACATATGAAATGGTACAGATCTATCTCCCCATAAACATTTAAAAACTTTTATATAGAATCTGTATTCAGGACGGAGTCTTGTACTGTCTTTCTTCAACTGTCTGCAGTTTCCTTTATCTGATTTTTACCTCATCTGACCAATCAGTTGAGTTCCACAGCTGACCAATCAGAGGGGCTGATTCCACACAGCCACACAGGAAAGCCCGGCCCCACAGGGCAACCCTAGTGAACTTTTAGAAGACTAGGAAGTGCATTTTACCTCAGGACACATTCAATGACTCCCAATAGCAACTGGATACTGTTTAGAATGTGGGGGGAGGGGGGGAGGACTAATCAGGCCACATATGCAAATGACCTCTGTGTTCTTGGGGAGGGGGAAATGAGGTGTGGAATGTTGTGAGCCCCAATCAGCCTGCATATGGCCCAATCAGGGAAGAGTGGCCAAGCTGGCAGTGGGTGGGGGCACAAGCAGGCTGCAGCCTGCCAGCCACACAGGGAAGCTGTATCCCTTTGGGAAAACACATTTTACCCCTTTTTACTCCTTTAGGGGGCAAATTTCTTAAAATCCCTTCTTAGTGAGTATTTACATCATGAAAGGAATGTTCCCTCCAAATTTCATGTTTCTAGGTCGAGGGGTTTGGGCTGCATGTTGATGAGTCAGTCAGGGACACTTGTCTTTATAGAGAGAGAGATGTATTTATTTATTTATGTCATTTATAGACTCCTTTGTCACCGAGACGCAAGGCGGATTACATACTGTGAGGTTAGTACAATCAGTATCAAGTATATTTCTATAGAGTATCGAGGACATTTCCATACAGTGTCACAGACATTTCCATAAACAATGACATAAGGTAAATAAATACAAGTTTAAAAAGACATAGCATTAGCAAGGATCCAATACAGAGTTGATCTCCTCAGGCAGGCCATTCCACAGGGTAAGGGCCACCACAGAGAAAGCCCATGTACGGGCTGCTATTGATTTCGCCCATGTGCAGGTGGCACCTGCAGGAGGTCCTGTTCAGATGAGCCAAGCTGCTGTGGAGGAACATAGGGAGGGAGGCAGTCCCGTAGGTATGCTGGACCAAGGCTGTGAAGAGCTTTATATGTAATAACGAATACCCTGAACTGAGTACAGTAACTGATAGGTAGCCAATGGAATAACTGTAGGATGGGAGTGATGTTCATGCTCCTGCTCACTCCTGATAATAGTCGAGCAACAGCATTTTGCACCAACTGGAGCCTCTTAGTTAACCTAGATGGGAGACCTATATATAGTGCTTAACAATAGTAAAGTTTTGATATTACTATAGTATGGATCCAGGTGGATTGCATGGTCCCCAGAGGTGTATCAAAAATGTCTTTAGTAAACCTGTACCACTTCATATGTCACATATTCCTCAAGTAAACTGGATCAAATATGCTCCACTGGTACATCTCTTCCCCAGTTGTATATTTTTTATTATTGAAAAAGGTTTAAAACTGAAACACAAGTGGACTGACTGAAATGGATGGTAAAGTGAAGCCTCTCTGAGCTCAGGTTTATAGGATCATAGTAAATTCAAACACACAGCAGAATATTTCTGTTATCATTGCATGTTGTTTTTGTATGGGAAACAGTATAAAATTATTGAAATAATAATAATATTTGATTTATATACCGCCCTTCAGGACAACTTAATGCCCACTCAGAGTGGTTTACGAAGTATGTTTTTATTATCCTCATGACAATCACCCTGTGATGCTGAGAGAGCTCTAAGAGAGCAGTGACTGACTCAAGGTCATCCAGCTGGCTTCAAGTAGAGGAGTAGGGAATCAAGACTGGTTCTCCAGATTAGAGTCCTGCGCTCTTAACCACTACACCAAACTGGCTGGAAGTGTATTGGAGCAATTTTATCTCAAGTTAAAAACTTATTGGCACAGCTATACATACTCCCATAGTGTGAAACTTTAAGGCTCTAGTCCTGCTTATTCTTAGAATCAATAGGCTGGGCTAGATGCAGTATTATTGCTCTGGTCCTGTGCAGATATTCTTACATCTTATTAAACTCTGTGCAATAATGAAGAATTTTCAGGGCTCATTTTGTATTCATGGTGGGCAGCTGTGCAACAATTTGTTTCACAACCCAAAGTTGACAGAACAAATCCAAAACAACTCTGTGTACATGTTTACATGAGAAACTATTGGCATCGGCAGTGCATCTGAAGGTGTGTTGAAAGTCCCTTATGCTTTTTGTAACATTTTCAAATTCATTGCTGTCTTCCAGATGACAGGAAATTCAGGTCTGCCTCCCTCCTGGGAGATCTTTATTCACAGACAAGTCAAAAACCCTTGACAAAAGGCAACCAAGGGAACTTGTTGACCTTTTAGCTGCCTGTCTAACATCAGTACAAGTATTGCTCTCTGATAAAATGAGAAATTCAATTTAAGGGGAAATTTAGCAGGCATTTGAGTAGGCTCTCATATTATTTTGCTTCTTGGCCTGTCTTTCAAACAGGAAATAAATGTAAATAACTAGGATGGTGCCTTCCATTCTCAGCATGGAAGAGAAAAACAAGCAAGGCTACACTGAGTGGTAATACCTCTCCTGTGATTTTCTATACCTTGTTGTCTTTTCTTCCATTCGGTTGTTGGTTACAATCTTTTATAAGCAAGGGATTAAACACTGCACGTGTTAGTCCTTCATATTGAGTTAATTACTATAATATGTTACTATGCAAAAGGGAGAAAACATTCTGGTTATTCTTTTAAAATTTAAGATGATTATTTCAGGTACCTACAGTATAGTGGTTTTAGATTATCTAGCTTCTGGAAGTGCTTTCTCTATTCTGCCAAAGTATCCCTGTATGGAAACCTTTTTGTACTGCAGAAGGTTCTAGAAGATGTTCTACAGCAGTTCATGCTGGATATTCCCATATTGACCAGCCCACAAGTTAAGATCTGCCTCACAAACCCTGCTCTCTGTGCCGCCATCTTTATTTATTTTATTTATTTTATTTAATCGTATTTATATTCCGCCCTCCCCGCAAGCAGGCTCAGGGCGGATTTGTGTCCGCCCTGTCTCTCTTTGTGGTGAGAGACAGGTAGCAACCAGAATCAGGGCTTTTGCAGTAGTGACACCTTGGCCGATTCCAGACGGCCCCCTGCCTTGCGCGACGTCGCGCAAAACTCGCGCGAGAAAACGCGATATTTCGCGTTTTCTGCGCAACGACGCGCGACGACGCACGACGTTTCGCAAGGCAGGGGGCCGTCTGGAATCGGCCCTTGTCTATGGAATGCCCTTCCTCGTGAGGCTTGCCTGGTGCACCTATATTACTTTCTGTTAGGCTTCAGGCCAAAACATTTCTGTTTACCCAGGCTTTAAATTCAGGGGTTGATTTTTTAAAATAATTTACCGCTGTGCTTTTAGTCTGAAAATTTTAAGGTGCTCAATTATTCGTTTTTTATTCTCTGGCTGATTTTAATTTATAACTTTTAATGATTGCAGGTTTTCCAGAAGAGGTGGCAACTAAATAAATACTAGCCATATTAAGCTTCCCTGTTGCTCCTCATGGGCAGAGAGTGGACCTGCCTGGACCAAAACCAACAGTCTTCTCATGCGGCCTTGCTCTTAGCTGGCACCATATCAATGCATAACACCAGCCTTTCTCATCTATTCTTCAGCCTTCAAACTGAAATACATACATTTCTTGAGCCTGCAAAATTAGATGTTTTAAATATTTCAGTCCAAAGATCTTCTGAATTTCAAAATATAGTAGAAGTTTTGTTAACTAGCAACTATGGGAAATAGGGGTTGCCAGTTAACAGAATATATCAGATAACAAAGCTTTTCCCCAGCAAAGAGGGCAGCAATGTCAGGGAGCAGCCATATGTGAGACCATTCACATGTGAGACCACAGCCTACTCTGTTGCCTCCCAACTTGAAACCGCTGTTCTCTGGCCACTGTCAGGCTGGGTCTGCTGCCCAGTGACAGAAGCACCAAGCAAGCAGTGGTGGAATGGGCTGCAGCTTCCAGATGGTTCCCAGGGATGGCTGATGCCTAGGGTTTTTCATCTTAGAAATGTAGAAACATAGAGCTGGAAGTCATCCTAAAGGTAATTTAGGCCAACCTGCTGCACAATACAGGAAATTCACAGCTATCCCACACCTCACCTCCCATAGTGACCCATGCTCTAGACCCAGAGGAATGCAAAAAACCTCCAGGATTCCCAGCCAATCTGGCCTGGAGGAAAATTCTATCCTGACCCCAAAGTAGTGATTAGCAGTACCCTGGTCATGTAAGAAAGGGCAACGAGAGCCCTTTCTGGCTCATCCCTATATACCCTCCCTCTCCTGATCGGCATAGATTCATATTGATTCATAGAATCATCATTGCTGTTACTTGGCCATCTAGCATCTTCTTAAATACCTTCAAGGAAGGAGAGCCAACCATCTCCCAAAGAAACCTGTTCTACTAAGCAATCACTCTGACAGGAAGTTCTTCTTAATGTTTAGAAGGTTTTTTTGCTTTAATTTTAACCCATTGTTTCTGGTTTGACCCTCTTCACTCAGTTTCTCTCTGAAACCCAACAATCCTTTCCTTTTTCTTGCTTAGGAATTTGGTTTCTAATCCATTCCTTTTTGATCAAAGAGAAATTCAAAGGGAGGAGGAACAGGAAGAGAGGTACTGCAAAATTTCAGAATTTTACTCTCTAGAAGCTCAGAGGCAGGCAATGTCTTCACAAGTCTTCTTATCTTCCTGCTAAAGGATCACCCTGGGATGTATAACATGAAACAAATGCAAGAGCTAAAGTTACAAAAAGGTGACTTGATTTCTCTTTGAAGAAATATGAAAGAGAAATCCTGCTCTTAAAAGAGAAATAAAGAATAAGAGGAATCAATGGCTATATCTAAAAAAGTGAATTTCAGAAAAAGAAATTTTCCAGCCCATTATAACCTTAGCTGTCAGTTTGACACTACTGACCTCTAGAGGTGGGCACGAAGAGCAATACGAACCAAAAAAAGCCAGGAACAGCCCGATCAGCTGTTCGTGGGCAAGCTGTTCATGAGGCCCCATTCCTGACAAACGTGTTCGTTCCAAGCCCTGTTCGTGGTGTTCATCAGCCATTCGTCATTGATTGAAAGTCTGGCGCCTTTCAATCAATTCCCTTGGCAACAGTAGGCATGGACTTTCTGAACTCTGTCTGAACTCCTGTTGCCCTGGAAACCCCAATCTAAGCCCAAGGGCACTTCACCCCCAACTCAATCATTTGTCAGGGAAAACCCTGACAAGGGCTGATTGCAGCCTGCTGGGGTTTAAATTTCCCTCTCCCTGCTGCTGTGCAGCGCAGGAAGAGGAATATTTAAATCCCCCACTCAACTGCTTGTCAGGGAAACCCCTGAGAAGCAGCTGAGTGCAGCCTGCCCAGGGTGAAATGCCCTTCTCCCTGCTGCTGCACAGTAGGGGGCACTTCACCCCCGACTCAGCCGCTTGTCAGGGGTTTCCTGACAAAGTCTCCCCCCTCCCTCCAGCCGGCTGGAAGGAGGGAGACTTTGAAGGGAAGGAGGTTCCACACGTCGTTTGCAAACCACGCAGGGAACTTTCTTCCCTTCCAAGTCTCTCCCCCCCCCCCCGCTGGCTGGAACGAGGGAGACTTTGAAGGGAAGGAGGTTCCCCACACCGTTTTCAAACAGCGTGGGGAACCTTCTTCCCTTCAGAGTCTCCCCTCCCTCCCTCCAGCCGGCTGGAAGGAGGGAGACTTTGAAGGGAAGGAGGTTCCCCCCGCCATTTGCAAATGGCGCAGGGAACTTTCTTCCCTTTCAAGTCTCCCCCCTCCCTCCCACGAACAGCCGACCATGAACATGTTCATGAACAGGGTCATGTTCGTGGTTGTTCGTGATTCCCTGTTCACCAACGGCAACAAACAACGAACATCATGTTTGGTTTTTTCCCTGTTCATGCCCACCTCTACTGCCCTCTATCTGCTCTCAAATTCAGTAAATTATTCAGAGCTGGGAGGAAAATCTATTGATTAAAATCTCTTTCATTCTAAACTAGATTATTTGGACCAATTAATACTGGGAATACTTTGTCCAAACACTCTTCTCTTGTTAGGTACACCTTGGGTCTTCTATTTGGATAATAAGAATTATTTCAAAGGCACCTTTTTAGCTTAAAGCATCTCCAAAGTTTATTTGAATTGTTCCCAAGTCCTTCTAAAGATAGTTGGTCTTCAAGAAGGATGTTACAAAAAGTCTTTGTGATCTGACAGTATTGGAATCTTTTTACAGCACAGACACCGAGATGATTTTGGATCCTCACAGGGGAGAAAGGCAGGGTATAAATGAAGTAAATGAATAAACATATACAACTTGTCTCATATATTTCAGTAGTCTTTCCTTTCAAAGATCAAATGTAAACTGCTGTAGAAAAAATATAACACGTGTTGAAATTTCATGACACATTCTCCTAGTTTCTAGGAATTTTTTTTGATTAAGAAAGATTTTCTGGACTTCAGATTTGTATCTATACACACAAACTTGAACCACAAACACACTGCAGAAAATCCACCCCCCTGATATCACTTTGAGGAGGAAAACTACTGACATGTGTTAGCTAGATCACTTAGAATAAAGTGCAGTACTGTATGTTATACTTCAAAGTCTAAAATGCTATACTGATTTAAAATAAAATTGAAATATCTGATTTCTGATTATACATCTTTGAAAGTACAATGTTTACATTTCCACCAAATCTTCCCAAAATGTACATCCTTTGCATGATGGTATATTTCAGTATTAAGATCCATGTATATGACATGCATGTTAATAAATATCTTTAAATTAGATTTATAGCATTGCCAGCTTTACATTCTGTGGTTTTATGCCAGATGACATCAGCTCCTTAAAATTTCCTCCTTAGTTTTCCACATGAATGCTTTGCCTTCTCTTCTTATGGTGGTTTCCCTGGCGCACCTGAAAGAAATTTATCTCTACAGATTATAAAGCTCCTGTGGTAAATGGAAATGATTGCTTCTATCAGCCATACATTTATTGATTTGTGAGGCCCTTATAATGGAGAAAGCCAGCTCCCATCAAAACAGGTGTATCTCATAATATTTCTCTGACTAATGGAATGATTCGCTGGTTGAATGAGCTACCCCCCCCCCAAAAAAACCCAAATATTTCTAAAAGGAGGGGAAAACTAGCAAATAGATTTCAGAAGACAGAGTAGAAGCCATATCAGCAAGTTGAGATAATCCCTTCAATTGCCTTGTACAAAGGAAATTTTATTTTAAAAAATCATTCATAAAAGCTAGCAACATGTTCCAAAGTATTAAGAAAAATGCAATTTCAAATGCACAGATTAGCCTTTCTGCACAACCATCTTGTAGCACATTCATCTCAGAATTCATTAAGAATGTGCTCTGCAATGGGATTATAACAAGCACAAATCTGAGTGCATGGCATGATTTTGTTTTCATTTAATGAAACCTCTTGGTAAAACAGGAGATTGTCCAACTATTTCAATAGCATGGATAAAATAGCAAGTTGTGCATTAGGAATGAGAGAATCAAGGAAGGAAACTGTCTAATTCAATGATCTCACAGCAGATTAATGGATGGGTTCATAACAGTTTTGTACTGAGTGGAGTCCTATTTCTATTCCATTCAGGAGGTCCATCTGCATTGGATTTCATTTCTGAAACTCATTCTTGCTTATATTACAGCCTCTATTTCCTGCCAGTCCTGTGGTTGAAGAGGAAAGTAGCAGATCATAACACAACGTTTTGCATTAGTTTATAGTTCAGCACTACAATACAAGAACTAAATTGCCAGACTGATCAAGGGTCCACTTCATTCTGAAATTTGTCCTCCTACAGAAGCTAGCAACATGTTCTAGAAAGCTGGGAAATTTGTTGACAGCACAGCTTCAGCTATTTCCCCTCAGTACTGGATTATCAGAATGTTTCTATATAGAGAGGTTCAGTTCTTAGCTGTTACACCTGACAAGCATTAATAGACCAATCCTCTATAAATCTGAGCAATTCCTTTAAAGCCCATCTGTGAGTGTGGCCTTTACAGCACACTGTGGTAATGAAATCTATAAGCTCCATATCTCATGACAGGAGACACTGAGAGTTAATTATGCATTGTGTGAAACCTGGACTGGAAGAAATTCTTGGGCTCAAGGCCTTTAGATGTTGACAGGGCAATTTGTAATAGTGAACAGGTGTCTGACGGTCTGTAAAAGGAAAACCAGATATTACCATCAGAATATAATGTTAATTATACAAATATCTTGTAGTTTAGTTTTAATTTCATGCTCATGAATGCTGATATTACATGGAGGGGGTATGCTGCTCAAGCAGGGCTTTTTTTGAGGGAAACGCTCCAGAACACCGTTCCAGCAGCTCTAGAATCTGCTGATATGATTCCTTCCTCCTTCCGCCTTGCGGGCTCTGCAGAGGAGGTTTAGCAGCTTTGAGTTCATTCCTTTTTTCTATTGGTGAGTGAGAGAGAGAGAGAGTGCAAGCAGAGCTGCTGTGGCCAGTTCTCCAGAGGAGACTAAGCTGCATTGAGTCCATTTTGCTTTCATTTCATTCAGGGGTTTCTGTGTATGTGTGTTCTGCTTAGAGTTCATTATGTTTTATTTTCATTCGGGGGTGGGTGGGTGGGGCTGTGTGTGTATGTGTGCTGCTTTGAGTTCATTCTGCTTTCATTTCATGGGGGTGGGTGGGGCTGTGCATATAATCTCTGTGTGTGTTGCTTTCATTCTTTTGTTGACTGAAGTTGACATTGTTATGGTTCCCACAGCTTTTAAATGCAGATTGGTTCTGTGTTAGTTAAATACATCAGTTATGGTTATTTGTATTAGTTAAAATATCAGTTATGGTTATTCCAGTTTTATGCTAGGAATGGATAACTGTGTCCAAGTCACAGGAGGTTTTCATCAATATATTCATCAGCATATAGGTGTTCTTATGTCTTAATAGCTGTAATTCAAATGGTTCTCCCCACCCTAAACTGATTAACATCACTGAAATTGCAGTGGACATATGGGTGTTAAGGAAGTTTTTATGAATATTGTTTGTCTGGGACATTGGAATATTTATGAGCATTTCACAATGTCACAACAGCTTAGCCATTGGTAAGGTAGAGTTGGCAGGCAACAAAAAAGCCATTTTAAACTAAGTATAAATCTAATGCAGCTAAAGTTGAGTATTTAACTTTGAATTGCTCGAGTAAAGCAAAACTCTCCCTGAAAGTTTGAAAATTCAATATTCATTAAATTAGGAATTTCAGACTCTGGAATTTTGAGAAAGAATGTTGGAAATTTTTTTCTACGCTGGCAGAGGGAATCTGTTAGAATTTAGATTTGTGAGATGGATTAGGATTTTTAGAGGCCCGCTTCTTCTTGCATATTTTAAAATATGATTCCAAAGAAATGAAATGTTAGTGAAAGGGAATGGAAGATTTCACTTTTTGTTGAGGATACAGAAAGGGAAAAAACCCCTTTCTCATAATAGTGAAATTTTCCAAGCTTACTAAGATTTATCTCATCGTAATGCATTGTGCTGGGTTCCGGGAAGTGGTGTCACTTCCGAGAGTGATGTCACGTCCGGAAGTGACATCATCAAACATTTCCAGGAGCATGCGCACGCTTTGTGCATGCTTTGCACACGCACATATAATAATAGAGAGTTCCACCATCTCTTTTCCCAGACAAAAAGCCCTGTGCTCAAGTATAGTTTAGCTTACACTGAAAGTTAAACTCCATTCATGTTCTCCATACTGTGCTTAGAATTAAAGCTTTTTAATCTGCTTCTACACAATCATGCCAAAAGGAGATACAAAGCATCAGTCCTTTTACAGTTTATCCCAATCCATCTGTATAGCCATGTAATGTATATAGCCTGTATGTATGCATGCATGCATATGTTGGGGTTACAGTAAATGTCCAAAATCTGGTAAATATCAACTAAACAGTCTCAAATTGATGGCATTTCTGTCTGAAAATTCAAACATGTATTATTGAATGTTGACAGACATTTCCACAGGATTCTCAGGATTCAATGGTCTTCAGTCCCGAGTATGGTAAATATATTAGACATATATTAAATTGGTATGATATCAGACATATATTAAATTGATATGTGTGTATGCCCACGTATATGCATTCTGTTTTAAAGATTATATGTGGCTAAGGGGTAGCGTGTTTTGTTTCAGCAAACTGCAGAGAGCTTGTAAGTTTTCAGGAAAATACACACTCACAATGCAACAACCTCCTTTACATGAAAACCTCTCTCTTTGAGATGAAATCATTGGAAAGTTCCCAGAGCTGAAGTGTGTATCCTCAGGAGACTATGCAAGAGACCTAGACTGCAGCATGCTATTGATCAGAGAGATGAACAAGCTCCGGTAACAAATCCTACAGAAAGCTCACCACTTTTTCTGAAGACCTTTTCAAACCCCACTCTAATCACTGGGTAGGAAGCAGTAAATTAAAGCAGCAAGTTCAAGCTTCAGAACGCTTTAACAGGCAGGGTGCAGCAGGAAAACGCACAGGAGGTTGAGTTATTGTATTCTGTAACCTTCCCCGTTTGCCTGTAAGCCATAAATTATGAAGGTGAACGTAAATAAGAATTAAATATCAGAAGTGTCTTTCTTTTTCTGTCCTTTTGATTATACCACTATTTTATTTATGACTCCCATAAGAAAACCAAACTTCCATTATGTGCTATTTCTTCTGTAAATTGTTAAAAAGAATCACAAAAATGAAATACTTCACAGCAGGTTTTTCCACTATTGCTGCTTGCCTGTAATACCAGCTCCTCTTCCCTTTTTGGAAACCTGTAATTTTTTTTCCTGTGATAGGGAGGACAATATCTTATTACAGTTTACCTTACTGTCAAAAGCATGCTACCATCCTCTTAAAACTCAAAAGTCAAAGGTAATAAATCCAAGCAGCTGACCATTTGCCCATTGGTAGAATGTTCCAAAATGTAACTTTTTTTCATATTCTCTTAGAGTTACATCTTAAACTAAACTGGAGGTGGAGAACCTGGTTGTTTGGGGGTGATAGAAGAAAAATGAAGTTGACTCTGCATATATTTATGTTGCTGGGTTATATTGTATTGACCAAGACAATGATGAAATTCAGATGTGCTATTTCAGTGCTTCCTGTCTCTATGGCTCAGAAGAATGTGCTGCTTGGGGTATTCTGTTGCTAGTCTGTGCAAGTGGCTTCCTATAATGAACATAGGAGCTTAAACCATCCAATAGTGAAAGAGATGACAGGGGGGAAAACAGATGTCGTATTGGCAAAACATGCATGCTAATCAAATTGCAATCTGGAGACTTTGTATGCTCTGAGGCAGCAACAGAAAATGTACATGTGGCATCTCCCACCTACTGAAGGACAGAATTATCCCGTATGAATCTGCTCACTCTTTAAGATCTGCTTGAGATCTTTACAGTGCCTTTTCAGTGGTAGTGCCTGGTTTATGGTCAAGTTGGCTTTTAGCTGATTTACTAAGTGTACTGACTTAATTTTCTGTTGTTTGTGCCTGCTCCGTCCATTGTTAAAATTTGAGTCATATAAATTTTTATTTTTATAATAATTTGTTGTGCTCTCTCTCTCTCTCTCTCTTAATTTGTGAGCTGCTTTGAAGGATATAAATATTCAAAATAGTAAATAATATAGTCTCCTTGGCAATCCTCACTTTCTTGCTATGATGTAAGATTGAAGTTCTGCTTGCTAAGAGGTGGTGAGCAGTGAGGCAACAGGCACAGCAGTTGTATGTTCTCCTGCTGCTTGAAGCATTTACATGAAAAGTCAGAGCTTCAGATTTCATTCTGCATTGTACCTTTGCATCCTGACTGGGATAGAAGGGCTCAGGGATCTCCATTCCTATTTTTATCTGATGAAAGTTTGACTATTGAAAGCTTAAGGTGCTACTGGACTTGAATCTTGCAGGTTCCAATATATGGCTCAAGGAGAAAGTGACACATTATATCATCAATATATATATATATTCTACTAGAGAATATAGTATATATTCTATATACTAGTAGAATATATACTATATACTAGTATATATATACTATATACTATATACTAGAATATATATTCTACTAGTAGAATATATATATATAGTAGAATATATTCTACTAGAGAATATATTCTACTAGAGAATGCACACAATTATAATGGATGGTTAGGGGGAAAAATCTGCCATTATTATACAGCAGTTATGTTTTTGGATTTTATAATAAACTGTTTTGACACTTGTGCTGCTGCTAGTTATTTGAACTTCTGTGAATTTGTATAAACAACTGTTCTTTGTTCTTTAAACTTGGAGGTATAAAGCGAAGGAGAGGAAGAAAGCATCAGGCAAGAGCAAAATTTCTGTTCTCTGGCCAGACATTTCAAATATTATTTTATCTTGTCATCTAAATCAAATGAGTTAAGTTGATGTACTTTTTCCAAAGTGAATTGTGATCAGAAAGTGAGTGTTAAGTAATTCCCATGTTTTCATTTTGCCATCAGTTTGAACATGGTATTAAATATGACTTGTTCAGATGTCACATATTGATACACAGTATGTGTGTCAGCATTTGGACAGAAACTAATTGGATTCATATCTCTGATATGTTTTCAAATTGCTGGGTCACATCTGGGTCTCCTGCTATAAATTCTTCAGCACTGATCCAAGTAAAAGGAATGTGACAGATTTAATACCTAGAATAAGTTATTAACTGCAAGGGTGCATAAAACAGCATACCGTTGAAAACTGAGACATCCATTCAGTCTCTTTTTAATTTTTTAGGAGGATTTTTTGTGGCTTTAAAAAAATTCTGTGGTAGATTTAAAGCCAATTAAAGTATGATGAACTACGTTTGAGGGCAGGGCACCTATTCCTATACTATTTCAGAACCCAAACCCATGTGTATGTAGAAGAACAAAAATAAGAGCCACTACACCCATATATTCCATTAAACAGAGAGAAGAAATGCTGAGATTTCGTGCTCATAAGAACATAAGTACAGCCCTGATGGATCAGACCAGTGGTACTTTTAGTCCAGCATCCTGTCTCACATAGTGGCCGTCTAGTTGCTCTGGGCCACACTAGACATGCAGAGCCCCTGGTTCCAATTTGAGCCCCCCACAGCCACACAGCAGCTGCAGGAAATTGCTGTTAAAAAGTAAAGGAGAGACCAAAGAAGGTCAGAATGCTGCTGCAAGAGGACAAAGGGCTCCTGCTACTGGATTCCCTGAGCCATTTTTCTGCACTGATATAGTGCTGAGGGGAGTTATTTCCCTGTTTTTGCTGGTGTGTGTGGAGTATTCTGTGCACATGTAGCAGTAAAAAGGGGAGATAACTCACACCTCAGCACTATTGTAGCACAGGGAAACAGCTTTGGGGAAGGAAGGGCTCTATGTGGAGCAGCAAAGAAATAACTCATTATTTAAATGGCATTTGTCATCAACTAATCTGTGCTATTTGTTTGAATGGAATTTAGGGTCAAATCTAGAGATGCTAACTCCAGATTGGGAAATTCCTGGATATTGAGGGGAATGTAACCTGGGGAGGGCAAGGTTTGGAGAGCGGAGAGATATCAGCCGGGTATAATGGCACATCTGCCATTTTCTCCAAGAAAACTGTTGTCTGGAGATCAGTTCTAATTCTTTGAGATCTCCAGGCCCCACCAGGGGGTTGGCAACCCATGTCAAACAAGATTAGCTGCTAGAACATCCATGAAATTATCTCTACCACATTTATACTGCTAAACGGCAGGCACAAGCCCCCCTGATTTTGATTGCAGCAACAGTATGGCGCAGTTTTAAACACACACCCATGGTGCCAAATGACTTTCAAAAGCTTTTGTTTATTCCATTAGGGTACAACATACAGCTTCTCTCTATTTTCGTGTTTTCCACAGTGCAGCAGATCCCAGGGCCGCCTGAGACTGGGAAAATAAAACGAGAGAAAGAATAATAGTGACCCTTTCCTCCCACCTCCCTCCCGTATGTTCCTGATATGAATTAGGGGCCCCACAAGTTATGTTTAGTAACAAAAAACTTATGCTGGAGAGATCCAGTCACAGGTATTCCAATGTATTGTCTGATATGACCCTTAATTCCAAATAATTTCAGATGGATTGGAGTTGCTGTTTGAGGTGCCAAAGGAGACTGGAATTGATTGGTGAGATTCCATGTTCAGAAATTCTTAGGAGTCAAAAGTGCTCATTCACCAAATACAAAACCATTGTGCCTAACAGAGTTTTTTGATCCAGAGGAGTTAGCCGTGTTAGTCTGTAGTAGCAAAAATAGAAAAGAGTCCAGCAGCACCTTTAAGACTAACCAACTTTACTGTAGCATAAGCTTTGGAGAATCACAGTTCTCTTCTTCGGATGCATCTGAAGAAGAGAACTGTGATTCTTGAAAGCTTATGCTACAGTAAGGTTGGTTAGTCTTAAAGGTGCTACTGGACTCTTTTCGAGAATTTTTTGAATAATGGACATTTTTAGTTGAATGAATAGCTATTTTTTTCCCTATCTTGACAAACTGTTGTATTTTCACTATTGACTTTTGCTCTGGTACTTAACTTAAAGAAATGTTAAACAAAATTTTATTTATTAATGTATGTCATTTATAGTCCTTTCTTACTGAGGTATTACAGAGACCTGGTTGGACGTGGGTGCAAATCTGTTCCAGCTGTGCCCTTCAGGTACAGCAGCAAAGCTAGGCCAGAGGAGATGGAGAGGTGGTGTCACGGTGGTCTATTGTGATTCTAGCCATCTATCAAGGTCCCTTATCCAACAGTCTGTCGGGTTTGAGTGTGTTTTCCAGAAGGTAGGTGACTGGGAGAGGGTAAGGATTCCACCCCACTGCCCAGCTGTCTCTCTTCCTAAGCCAACTGACCTGGTCTCAGGCATAGTTGTGGAGACCCCTAGACTAGTAGTCCTAAGTGACTTTAACATCCATACTGAAGCAAGGCTGTCAGCAGTGGCTCAGAATTTCATGGGATCCATGATGGTCACAAGCCTGTCTCAAGTAATTACTGACCCCCCCCCCCCACACACACACACTTAGCAGGGTGCACACTGGATCTGATCTATTATACTGTTGGAGAGGGTGATCTGGAGGTGAGAGAGTTAAAGCATATTCCCTTGTCATAGGCAGATCATTACCTAATAGTTCACACTCACTGCGTCCTCTTTCCTCCTCAGGAATGGTGAGCCCATTAAGATGATCCGCCCAGACACCTGATGGATCCCAATGTCACTTAGCTGTTTTCCCATCTTTTTGCACACAGCTAACATTTTGCAGTGTGCCACACTAACACCTTAGAGAGATTCGGTGTTTGTGTAGATAAGGTGGATGAAGTGTACGACCCCTGATGAAGTGTAAATGGAACAAGTCATTAGCTGGCCCCTTGTACGGTTGTGGGGTCTGTTGGTCCCCCTGGCTTGTCTTTCTGTAAAAGAAGGAAGAAACAACTATTATTAATTGCCTGTGAATACTTACCAAACAGTGCTGACATCTTCATGTTGGAGTTTTCTGCACACCTGCAAGAAAAGTAGATTATTCATGCTATTGGACTGAATTGACAAACTGGAATGGTCTTTTGTGGCTTTATATCATACTGTGCCTTACATGAGAGTAACTATTGATACTCTAGACAAGATTGTTGTATATCTTTTGTATGTGAATCTATTTATTGTATATATTTATAAACAGCACTGCACTTTTGCACCTTTTGATAAAAAATACAAAAATATTTTCATAAGATTTCACATTATTGTATTTCATTATATACTTTACCTCTCAGTTGGTAGTTACCTCCTCTAGTTGTGCATTGTACCTGAGGGAGCTTCTTTTTGGGGGGGGGGGAGGTGTATCCCGAGTTTGATGCTGGCATGGATACATGTTCACATAAGATACCTTTGGTATCTGCTGCCTGATTTATATGGATACATTTCAGCTTGTGGGGCCAAGGATGTGGACAAGATCTTTGACAAGGTAAGGCCTACTGTCAGACTCTCCCTGCTCTGGGTCAGAGTCCAGGGCTGCACCCTCCTTTTTGTGCTTGGCCCAGCCTTGTTAGGTCATGAGCAGCCTCACAATAGGGAGGGGAGGGGAGTTTTGTTGCACCCTGATCTCACTCTCTTCTGGCAGTCTATCTCTTCCATACAACCTTAGAGAGTAGGTGCACCCTTCCTCCCCATCCTTGCTTCTCCCAACTGCTTATAAGACCCACCAGTGGAGGGTCAACCCTGGACATTACCACCCACCCTTGAGGGTGGTGTCACGGAGATAGGCAGGTCCATGGGCCTCTTGGGCCTGTCATCCTTCTGCTTGCCCTCCCAGCCCACAATCCTGTTGATTCCCAGGGCTCAACAGGCAGTTCTGGGGCTGCTTCAACCATGCAGGTCTCAGCCTGCTCTGGCCTGCACTAGCCTCTACCCCCTCCCAGCTCCTCCCCCAACCCCTCCTTGGACTGTTTGCAGCATTGGGATAGAAGTCAAATCCTCACAAGCCTAGCTGGCTCCCTGCCCAGCCTGCTGCTCATGCTGCTGGGGTCTCTCCCCCAGTGCCTCCCTGAGCATTGTGGAGGCCAGTGCCAGGGAACTGCCCCTGGCAGGATCTGCCGGTGTCTTCTGCTATGAGCCATTCTCTTTCCCACTGTGCTGTCCCTTGTCAGGCTAGAAAGCCTTTGCCTGTGCCAGTCCTTGTCATTGGCTGCTGAGGTAAGTGCAGAGGGCCGGGGATACCATCTCAACCCATGCCCTTCCTAGATGATAAAAGCCTCCAGAGGTGGACTGGCCAAGTGGGTAAGAGGAGTGCTTACCCTTGAGAGTGGGAATTATGCTACCCATGCTACCCTACGCTATGCTGGAGAACTTCTTGCCAGTCTCCAATCTTCCATTCTTGGGCAAGATGCAAGATCAGATGGTTGCTTCTCAGATCCAAGGGTTCTTAGAAGAGACTGAGTTTCTGGACCCACATAAATCTGGCTTCAGGCCAGAGTTTAGGAAAGCTTTGGTCATCTTGGTTGATGACCTCCACCAAGAACTAGGGAGGGGAAATGTGACCCTGCTGGATATCTCAGTGGCTATTGACCATATGATCCTGCAGTGCTGCTTCTCAGTGCTGGGACAAAGATGAACCATGTTAAGGTGGTTTGAGTTATGTCTGGGAGGTCAGTCTCAGAAGGTGGTGCAGAGATTGGTTTCACAAGGCTCAGTCTTATCCCTCATGCTATTTAATATCTATTTGAACCCATTGGAAGAGGTCATGGGGAGGTTTGGGCTGTGGTATCACGAATAAGTAGTTGATTCCCAGCTACTTCCAAGGATGCTGTTGATGTTTTGAACAGGTGCTTGGAGTCAGTAGTGGGCTGGATGAAGCTGAACAAGTGGAAACAGAATCCTGACAAGACAGTGGTTCTCTAGGTTAGTGGAAAGGTAGACCAGGAATTTCAGATCTTTCTTGTCTTGGATGGCTTATACTTCACTTTAAAAGCTGGGTTCACAAGTTAGGAATGCTGCTTGAAAAAGCAGACACCTTAGAATACTAGGTTGCTGTGGTGGTTTGGAGTGCTTTCACTCAGCTTCTGCTGGTGTATCAGCTACTTCCATTCCTGGTTCAGTCAGACCTAACCAGAGTGATCCATTCGTTACATCTAGACTGGACTATAGCAACGTATTGTACATGGGGCTACCGTTGAAGAGCTTTCAGAAGATGCAGCTAGTGCATGCTGTGGCTAGACTGCTGGTTGGGGCCAACTCTCAGGAGCATGTGACCCTGATATTACAGCAATTACACTGGCTCCTGATCCACTCCTAGCACAATTCATAGTGTTGTTTTTGGCCTTTAAACTACATATGGCTTGGGACTGGGACATCTAAAGGACTGTTTCTCCTGTATGTTCCTGCCTGGGTATTAGATCACAGGGACAGACCCTCCCGACTGTCCCATCCGCTAAAGAAGCTAACCTGGTGGGTACATGAGAGAGGACCTTTTCAGCAGAAGTCCCACGATTATGGAACAGCATCCCTAGGGAGGATGCTGTTCCATGTGCCTGACCCTCTCACTGGCTGCTGACCTTCAGGAGGCAGCTGAAGACATGATTATTTAGAACTGCTTTTAATTAACTTTGGTTCTATGTTTAATTGGCACTTGGCAGTCTTAAACCGTGCTTTTATTCATTTTATGATTGTTGTATTTATATTGTAAGCTAGGTTCAGCTTCTGCAAGGTAGAAAGGCAGCTAATAAATGTTTAAATAAAAACATTTTACAACTCAACAAAGTTTCTTTTTTAATGGAATGAATGTCATGGTGACAGGACGTACTAAATAATGTGTGTGTGTGTGTGTGTGTTTAACAAACATCTGTTAAGACATTTTTATGAAGCAATGTGGTAAATGTTCACCAGGTATCGCAAGTATGAAGTTGTAAGAGTGATGGAGTGTATATGATTTGCATATTTCCTTCTCATGATCTGGGTTTAATTGAATGGGGGAAATGTCCACATCTTATATTTTTTACCCAAGACAGCATACAAATTTGGCCATGAAAAAGATCCTGGACATTCTTCTTTATGTTGGACCTGCATTTTTAGGAAGAGAATGAAATGCAAAACAGCACCCAACCACCCCGCATAGTGGAATCAGCAGCATGTGAGATGGAGGTCGACAGGGACAGGCTCCACAATGCAGCCCAGCCCCATGGTTCAGCAAGAAGTCACATTCTGCACGATGCCTAGGGCTTGCATTGGTGCAAAGACATGTACTGACTAGATGTACCTAGTCCTCTGTTGCAAGGCCACTTAGAAAAGGTCATATCCTACTCAGCAAGTGTTAACAGGAGACTAGGATCATACTGTTAAACACATTTACCTTGAGCTGGATTCTGCCCTTTTAACTTCTATAAAGAGTACTTTCTTCATTTTTTACACTGAAAGCATTAATAAGGAGAAGGAGAGGGAGAAGAAGAAGAAAACCACTGTAGGAAATGTTCCAGTTGTTTCTTGACAATATGACCCACTGTTTATAAATTAAACCCAATATGCACCACAGGCCTACACCTTGATCTTTAAAATAATATGTTTTTGAAGCAGCTTGAATCTGGGTCTCTTTTGTTATCCATTTGATATATTAGAAGTGATTTTCATGATGTCATTCTGAAAGTGAAATAAACTGTTTGTGTAGAAGGTTAACAAGCTGTTGTGGCAAGCAGTCTGTGTGGGATTGTAGCAGAGCTAATTTGATCAATTACTTTTTGTACCAGAAGCCTCCAGATGAGACAGAAGCCAGGGTACCTGAGCTGGCAGATGAAGAATCAGTGGAGTCAACACATACCACGAAGGTAATGAATGTTTCTTCAAACTTCATTTTTCACCCAAAGAGGAGAAGACAAGTCATCCAAGGCACCGTTGCTCAGAACAGCCAAAATGATAACTACAAATAAATAATAAAAGCAGCTCACCATTGAAAGGCAATAGTAAATCTCTTTCCCCCTTTTTCTCAATAGCTAACTGAAACTGCATTGTAGTTTGGCCTTTAGCACATGTATTTATTTAACTTCCTTATAGCTTGCCTTTCTCACTAAATTCAAAGTAGATTACAAAGTAAAGAAAGGAAAAAACTAAGCAGACAGCATAAAACATCTATTCAAACAGGTTCAAAATTTTATTTGTTGATGTATTTGTGTCCCACTTTTCTCCCCAGCAAAGTTCCAAAGCAGCTTAACAATACATGGAAAAAATACAACTACAAACAATAAAGACAGAGGAGCTTACAATTTCCAAGCAGGTCTCCCATCTCCACTAGCTAGGAGTTATTTGACTCTTACTTCTGGCCATGCCAAGGCCTGTGTGCAAGGAGGAGATAGAACTCAGCAAGATGTTATTCAACTGTTGATAACTAGCACAATCTTTTCCAGTTGCTTCCCTGTCAGAAAAATGGTAAAGTTCCATGTTTCTTCTTTCTCTGTGATTTAATGGGACAAACAGCAATTTCAAAATGTAAACAATTCTTCTTGTCTGATTTAGATATTTACTTATATTTCCTTTTTCTCCCCAGTAGGGAATAGGGAATGACGTAATTTTTGCAGTGAATTAGTTTGTCAGATGAACTTAGCATCTTCAACAAGAGTGCAAGGCGAGTTAACATCTTGCTTCCTCTTGAAGGGGTTAATGTGCAAAGTAATGGGCTCAGGGAGAGGGGGCTGCAGGTGTCATCAATTAAAGGCTCTGGCCTAGCTAGGTTCTTATCAGCTCAAGGTCGAATCAGTTGGCTTCTCATAAGAA
Source organism: Eublepharis macularius (assembly GCF_028583425.1). Lineage (NCBI taxonomy): Eukaryota > Metazoa > Chordata > Lepidosauria > Squamata > Eublepharidae > Eublepharis > Eublepharis macularius. The sequence continues at coordinate 76,506,044 of NC_072797.1, forward strand.
CATCTCATCAGACTTGGGAGAGGGAGACATTTGGAATATTCTTTGAAAGACATGTTTGGATTGGTGGTTACCATCACTTGACCTGTGGAGTTAGGAATTATAATCGTAGTATTGCCCCAGGGAAAGCAGGTGCTTGTGGTTTTATAGGTAGGCTCAAATCTATGCTGGAAAGATTTGCAGCTATAGACCATGCTATACTGATGCCAATAGCACCATTTGGTGGCTATTGGAAACTCTAGACAGTTTTGTCATACTTCTTCTGAAAACATGCTTGGACTGGTTTTAGTTTCGGGATGCTGGTTTTTCACGTGTTTCTTGGAATGCATGTGAATGCTTCAAAGAGTTCGGGAAGAGACCACCAACACATATTCAACTCCTCCTCCTCTCGTGCTTTCCCCTCCTTCTGAACTGCAATCCACCTTGTATTTGGCAAGCGAGTTAACAACTACCTATGAATTACTTCTTTGCAGCCTACTGCTGAAGGCGGGGAAGAAGGAGGCAAGGCGGCAAAACTCAGACCACACACCTGGCTGGAGTAAAAAATAGGCCATAACTTTATTAAAACAGCATGTAAGGAGCATTGGCTGTCATGTGGATCGGATCCCACAAAACATCGGCTGACGCTCCTGCCAGCCGATGACCCCTCCCCACTCAGACCGCAGCTGAGGGGGGGAACCAAGAAGTGGTATTAAAGGAGGAGATCACGTGGGTGTACACCCCTGCATGATTCCCATGCCACCTGGAAGTGAGTGTGCCCCGGCAGCCCCCAAGCTGGGCATGCACCTCCATCACTCACTCCAAGATTCCCTATGGGAATCCCCTTAATAGAGAACCTGGGCATGCAGGCCTTGGTTCCCCCAAAAGAGATCTGATCCAATGACCAACCTCCACAAGAGCCACGAAGAGGCTCCCACCAACGCTCCTACAGCTGCAACCATCCTAGCAAGCCATCCCTCAAGCCCTGCAGCCAGATGTCCTGTCCCCAACTGAACAAGTGAGCAACAAGGCTTCCAGGCGAAATGAGATGTCTGGATGCATGATGAGCAGGCCACCAGCTGCAATAATGTACTGTTCCATGGCCCGGGCCAACCTTTGCCTGACCCCGTCAATCTTCTCAGGGTGCCAAGCCCCGCACCAGACACGCCTCTGAAGCAAGTCCGACCACAGGAAAAAAGTCCTTGGGAATAGGCCCCGCAGGTAGTCCAGGTCGCCGTACATCACTCACTTCAGATCTGGACATTCACGTTTGACCAGGTCGTTCTCTCCAAGTTGGATGACAAGTGCATCGGGTGGTCCCTGTTGCCGAGCTTGGTGGACTAAGGTGGGAACCAATGCTTCCCAGAGCATACCACGGATGCCAAACCAACACATCTCGAGGTAGTCGTGCAGCCCAAGGTGTCTTCCTCAACCAGATGCCACTGCATACTTCCCGGCCCAATCACGATACTGTGACCGCAAACCCAAACAATCCTCTACTGACAAGGGAATGTGAAGGGACAAAGTCAGTATGCAAGCACCTGTGCTGGGCATATGTAAGAATGGAAGGCCCTGGACCTCCACCAGCCGAGGCGTTGGATCGCAGAATCTTTAAGCTCCCCAAGCTCCGTCAGGGGTTCTCCCCCTCTTGTCTTCTTGATTTTCACCTATAAAAAGAAAAAAGCAAACAAGATTAAAGAACGTCAATTTCAAGTTGGCTATTATGCCACACTTACCTGCTTTTCCAACTTCGAGCTAGGGGCGCCCCACTGGGTTTTTTTCCCTTTGATTTCCACCTGGAATAAAAAGAAGAAAGCACTTGAGTTAACAGTTTCCAGTTGGCTATTATGCCGTGTTTACCAGAAATTTTTGGGACCATTCTCAAGCACATCAGGTCCCTTTGCTCAACTGCACCTTTAGTCAGGACATTTTCTCAACAGAGACGAGTTTCGAGTCCTTCAAGCAAGAATATACGGCATTGAAGAACTTAGAATACCTTAGGGACTATTCTCTAGGAACGTGGTTGATTGTATTGTTTACTTCTGTATAATTTGGACCATGAAGCACTTTAAATAATTCTAGGATTTGTTGTAATATAAGAAGTGTTTGGTTAAACTCCCAGCACAACCCACAGGACTTGTCCCAATGCCCGAACCAGCGCCGCCCCCCCCCCCGGGAGCCCTCGCCCTTTCCTCTCATGGAACCAGCTAAAGCCACAATTTTTGACTGATGAGGTCCCACCTGGTTCTGGGATTATGAGAGGCCCTCTTGCGAAAGGCCTCATCATAATCCAGGGCCCCACTGTCCCCAGCCAAAGCCTGAGCCCAAAAAACGTTACCCAGGTGGTTGGAAAGATGCCACCCCCTGTCAGGATAAGCTACGTGTACAACTCCCATGTATACAGTGAACTCCTCCAACCAACTGTTGAAAGTGCGTTCAACCACCTCCTTCTTACCCCCTTTCCTATCCTGTCTAGAGGAGGGGGCGCTCCTCCCATCCTCTGCCTCTGGTCTGAGAAGGGAGAAGATGTCCACATAATAACCATCTAAAATCTTTTCCCGGACCTTACGGGCAAGGTGAATCCCTGGGGGATCCGCATCATCTGTGAAGGATGTAGGGGTGGGGGTGCCACTTCCCTGGTCCAAGTCCCAAACCCCTTTTGGATCCCCTCTCTGTCACTGAGCCCAACCCGGGAGGCCTGGGACTGAGACTGCTGCTCCCCAGTAATCCTTTCAAGGGGCCTCTTCATCAGAAGAGGAGGACTCACTTGAGGATCCCACGCTGTTTGAATCCTCATGTCACCTCTGCCAACAGGCTTTCTTCCATGAGGGACTTTTTCTTTTGGAGACCGGCTGCCTTTCTTGGCTGGAACTGCTTGAATTGGAGATAGGGGACCGTGTAGCCCGGTGTCCTTTGGCTGCTCTGCTCCTTCCTCTCTGGCTGTGTGATTTCTTTGGGGCCTCGACAGGCTCTGAGGGGGGCAAAGCCACCTCAGGCCCGGAGTTTCCTAGGTGCTCCACCCGGGCTGTGAGGAGCTCCAATGCCCAGCTGATGCTATGGAGAGAGCTGGGAGAGGGATCAGGGTTAGAGACTGCACAATTCTGTTTACCTCCCCTCCCCCGGGAGGAGAGCTAAGCCCCCCCATTCTTATTCCTCCCCTTCTTGCTAGTGGTAGCATCAGCAGGGGGACAAGATGGGCTTACCCCACCCTGCTAAGGCCATCTGCCGCTTGCTTTCTTTGGAAGGCTTGCCTGCTCCTTTTGGCCCCTTGGTGGTTCTTGCAGAGACCATGCTGCCACCAGCTTACCCCTGCTGGAAAGCCTTTTTAACCCCTGCCCCCTTCGAAACCCCTGTTGAGCTCCTCTGCTGGGCTTGGGAAGAAGAGCCTGTAGCCCTAATGCCCCTTCCGCCCCCTGTACTGGCTGCCTTTGGTTGCCCATTTGGGGCCATGGCTCGCTCAACCTTTATTAAATTTTATTATTATGGGAGGGGGAGCAGTAAACCAGGACAGTCCTGGCCAGCAAGGCTTGTTCCTTCCCACGATATATCTTTGGCTGTGCGGGGGCATGAGGCTCAGTTACCCCTCAATGCCTCCGGAATCAGCACTCCCACCTGACTCCTGGTGCTGCCTGGGTCAGGGAGTCGCTCCACAGGGAACCAGGGAGAGGCTCAGCTCCACTTCTTCCGCTCGGTTCTTGCTGGCAGTTCTTCAGAGGTGATTTTCTTTCTTCACTGCTCTTCCCTTCGCAGCCAGGAGCAGAGTGCAGAGGAGTGGGGCGGCTGCCTGTTTAAATACAAAACTGCCGGACCAGAAGGAAGACTGCCTCCCTGAGGTCCGGCAAGTAGGCACTGCCCCTCCAGCTGCCTCTGACTGGGTGGTCAGAATTTGAATCCATTGGCTGCCGGCTCGCCCAGGGGATGCTGGGCGAGCCAACATGGTGGCCGCCATGCTCCGTCTTACCTCCCCACCCACGGCAGCAAACCGTCCACCCGGTAAGTTGGGCGTTCGCGCTTCACAGAAGGAAGCATTACTTTTTTTACATTACTTCTTTCACATACATTAAAGGATACTGTCAGTTTTGAGTGGAGACTAGAGATGGGCACACCAGGAAAAAACCCAAACCATGCGGTTCATGGTTTGTTGCATTTCACGAACCACGAATTTTTACAAACTTACCCCAGTTCACGAACTCGTTCACTTGGTTCATGAAACCGTCACTTCTGGGGCAGCAGAAGATCACTTCCTGGGCTTCAGAAAGCCCCCCGCCCCCTGTTGCCTAGGAAAATGATTGCTCGGCGCCAGGCTGTCTGCAGTGACAAACCAAAAATGAACCAAATGAACCGGCTTAAAAGTTCATGTAAGTTCATCAGAAATGGGATCTGATGAACCACTGGTTCGTGAACCATGAACTGGCTCGGTTCGGGACAAATTTGGGTTCTCAGATTTTTTGCTATCATATTCTATTGAATCTGTTCATTGAATGTCCTAACAGTTAAAGTATATTGTATTTCATTAGCACTGTGTAATCCACCTTTGGTCACAATGAGAAAGGTAGACTCTATACACCTCCACCACTTTGCCACTTTAATTGAAGTTTACAGAACCCCCCCCCAACACCCAGTGGAGGGGTACCCTCCCGTAGACTGCCACTCTGTAAACTTCAATTAAATGGAGAGCCAAGCTGCAAGACCAAGATGCCTACATTTCCCATCAAAACTTGAGGGAAGCTGACAAGTGTCCAACCTGTGTCAGGCGTCACTTGTAGCTTGGCTCTGAGATGAAGAGCTTGAAGGAGGCTGAAGCAATGGGGCCAGGGTGCCCCATCTTGCTTCAAGCACTTCACCAATCACGTGGGAAGCAAAATAGCATCTAGTCTGCTAAGTGGGCACTCTCACCACAGAAGTTGCTACCAATCGATACATTCCTTGGCTACCTGGCTTGCTGATGTGATTGGTAGGATTCTTGGGAGATGGTTGGTGTCATGAGAGAGTACCCGAGCCCTTTTGATAACCTGGATCCCATGAAATAGGAGGCCTGAGTGTGGCTGCTGTTCTTTCAAGGCCGTTATCTGAGCCCAATATTTAGGGAAATCCCATTCCCAAAGTGAATTACGTTACAGTATTAAATTATGCTCCTTATGAAATAATGCAAAATTTGCTCAAGAAAAGACTGGCCATTGTAATAGGATTTTGCCAATGAATCTGCCATTGCACCGTTTCAATTTTGGAGAGTTTTGTTCTGGATAGAAATCCTTAAGTTCACCAAGAATGTTGATTGGTCTGATGTAGGTTCTAATCTGCATCTCAGCAGAAAAATGGCCTCGTTAGATACCATATTATCTCATTTTTCATCCCCATCACTTGCCTCTTTGGCAATGTGAACTTTTAACTCATAACTGCCTTCAGCTTTCAACGGCTCAGACACATGCAAGTGTGCTACCATATGTTCTGGCATATCTCACAGTAGGTGGCCGTCAGGTATGCAGCAGAGCTTATTAAGATACTGCTGAGTGAATCCCCTATTGTCATAACGAGAAATGGCTCGACATTGGCATCAGTCCCTCAGTAATGAGCCATTTCTGGGTTGTCATAGACTTTGATACATCGAATTCTAACTTGAAGCTATTTACCACATTCAGGCATGTCAGCTCCTTCTGCCAGTATTCACATGTTTCACACTGTGGACACAGCAGCTTTCATCAAGTGTTTTAATTGTATCAGCACCAACTAGTTGTATGGGAAAGGGGTGATAATGGTGTCAGCTTTTCCTTGACAGGGGAAAGAAAATTCAATAAACACAGATACCATTCTTAGAATTCATCAGACGGTGCTACTGTAGATAGCTTTCTAGTGTTTTTCAGAACATGGGAGAAATGGAGAGATGCTTATTGTTTGTTATAGCTCAGAATTTCTTTAGCATGTGCTGAAAACATCATAGGGGTACTTACAGTTGCACACAATTCCACCTAAAGAAGCTCTAGATCCTCCCTGTACAAGGTACACCAGTGCTTGAGAGATCATGCAAGAGATGTGCTCAGATTTGTGTGAATGCCATTATCACAGGGTACTGTACCCTTACCCACCATAATCTTCATGATTTTAATTCCTGAAAAAATATTGCTGTCATTGTGGAAACTGCAGTCGTTATATATACCTTGCAGGCACCTCTGTACTGATGCTGTGCCATCAGTAACTAGCTTATTGTTCCAAATTCCTAGAAACTTGTAATGAGAAGGAAGGTATTGTAACAGGTCAGATCAAAGCAGGTGAGAAATTCTAAATGGAGAATCTCAATACTCATCGTTCTTTTTCTCACCTAAGGCAGGAGCAGCAAGAAGAGGGTTTATTTGCTCATTTCTCCTCAAATCAATGAAATTTGAAAATTACATCGCTGCTTACATGCAGTCTGTCCAGTTTTCTATCATATTTTTGTTCTTCCTTTACTCCAAGGAACTCAGGGCAACATTCACTGGGTTTTCTTCTCTCCTTTATTTCTCACAACAACCCTTTGAGGTAAGTTAGGCTGAGAGGTAGTAGTAGGCCCAAGGTAACTCATTGAGCTTAATGGCCAGGTCGCTTTAGACACACTACAACACACTAGCTTTCAGGGGGAAATATCATCTACCTCCATAGTCCAAATCCCAGTATATAGATTAGAGTAACCTAAAACAACTCCTAATGATTAAAACTACTTTTTTATTACTTAATACATTTGTTACTTAACAATAATACAGCATTTCAAAGAAGAAAATGGGAATCTTTCTCTGTGCTTAGATCATCTCCATTCTAACACCAAGGAACATGCCTGGGTTTCCCTCACTATTTGTAAGGCACTTCTTTAAAAAGTATAATGATTTGTCTTGGCCAGAGATGGATGCATCCACTTATGTCTGCTCTAGAAATAGTTCAGCATAGCTGAATCTTTTCCCATCCAACCTCCTGCAAATGTGGTTCTGCCACATGACTTCCTGGCAGCTTCTGAATGAATCGGCAATCATATTCATCTACAGCAGGTATGTACATTTTTTGCAGATATTGTTTGATGATGTCATTGTGCCACACTGGTGCATGTCACCTCTGTGTGAACATGATGTTACAATGGTACTGAATAATTCTAGAATGTGATGCACCCAGGGATTTGTAAATCTGATGACAGATTCCATTAAAAAGCAAAATTTAGTGCATATCTAGTTCTTGATTGCAGATAAGATAGCTTGAGCAATGAATTTGTAGTTTCCTTCAGGACAACACCAATTAGGTTCCATATTATCCTCTTAATATTATGTCTGCCTTGCTATACCTCTACAAGAAACAAACATGTAGATATGTTATGTGAAATGCAAGCACACATAAGGAAATAAACTGAAATTAAACTAACATTTGTTATGGAATCAATTACATATCTCATCAGTGTCAAGGAACTCTTATTTCCTTTTGACTGTCTTCCTGAAAAATTTGGAATGTGATATTTGTTCAGAGCACATAAAGAATGCTGTAAAGCAGCATTTGTCAATTTTAATGAAACCCAGTAGCAAGCGAGCACATATAAAATCCATCTCTCATTTATGCCATCTGTAGAAGACAAAAAAGTCAACATGGAGGTTGCAAGTTGACTGGAGTAAATTTAAAAGAATAACTTTTTGTGATTATATGAACATAAAGCTCTTGACATTTATTCTTTGTAAGAAAAGTCATGGCAGCCAGATACGGTTGTTCTACTGTAAATATCAAACAAAGGATGCAGTTGTCCAAACATTGCACAATCTCTAGTACAGTGACTCCCATGGGTGTCGCCCACTTATATGTTTCCAGGTTCCTACTCCCTTCTTCCCCAAAGAAAACAGCCAATCCTGCCTTTCCATCACCTTACTGGAGCAGGAAGTGCTTCAGAAGAACCCAGGATTGGATCTCTGTCTGCAGGGGACACTTATTCAAAAACAGTTACCTGTATTCCAAGGGGACATTTGGCTTGGAACCTTCTAACTGAGGTTGTGTCTATGCTAGCCGCCTTTAGTAGCCATTTTGCAGTGGCACCCACTACCTGTTCTCAAAATGCCAACAATACCAACAGTCTCAACAAGGTTGGGGCCCCTGCTCTGGTACATTCAGGGACACTTAGGTGAGAAGTCTACATGAGCTTGATTAGAATGACTGAAGGTTGTACAACAACATAAACTGCTATTGCTTCCAGTACTGCTTGTTAATACTTAGATCTGTCTTACTTGCTTTTTCTGCACATAAAGGACAATCGGTGGCAAAAACATATCCTTTACGAAAATTCGTAATGGAAGAAATTGCTGCTGCAATTATTTATAGCAAGTTGCATACAGTGCAATTGTATGTAGAGTTATTTCAGTGAAATCACTGGCTTATACTGGAGTAACTGAATAGGACTGTACTGTTAATTACTTTACTGTTACAATATACATTCCAGATATGGGTATTTTCAGCCCGCATTATTCTGTTTTCAGCAGCAGCTTGTGTATCAAAAATTAGGATTTTCTGACAGGAAGGAGGATATCTTACCATGGCTCAAAGCCATCACACCAATGTTAAGCAAAGGAAGGGTGGGGGGAAAATGCACTCCCTAACTACTAACTGCTAACTATAATCACACATCATTTGTTGTATATGAAGGCAAAATGACAGAGGAAGGGAGCAATGACCTGACAATTTATTTCACTTTTCCATGACTTAAGGCAGCTAGGTCAGAAAGCTCACATTCTTATCTACTCTCAGACTCGTATAACCTTATTTTCATCTTGCCTTAATGATTTTATAAAGACTAATTAGGGGAAATTCCTTTATCAAAGAGAGGTCTATATATGGTACAGGGGATTAGGATGGAATCTCTTAGATGTCATTGCTTGACTCTGGAATAGACCACTGGAAGCATTATTGATCATTCCATGTATCAATCAAATCATACTCTTGGAAAGCTTTCTTCTGGTGATGCTGTGCACTGTAGACCACACTTAGAAGTCCAGAAAGTTTTGTTCCAGAAAGTCAGTTGCTTTAGGTATTGTTCAAAGCCTGTCTAGCCCTGTCAATATGTCTCTTCACTTCTCTGAGTGAATACATTACTTTAGGAATGCTTGGTGTAAACCTTGCAAGTGTTTTTCCCTCTTTGGAGATCTGGTGCATATATGGTTTTATCTCAGGGCTTGACTGTGGACAATGAATTGTATGGTGTGTTTGTATGTAGTTGTACAATTGGATCCAAAACTGAATCTTAAGTCAAGGAGAGAAAGTTGGCACAAGTCCCAAGGAAGCATTGCTCTAAATCTACTATAAATATAGTGGTAGACTATGGGACCACGTAGGTACCTGTGACAGTGGTTTTGACTTGAAGACACAAGATGCCCCCAGATCTGAAATAGTTGTGAGTGAGAACAAAATCACAAAGCTCAGCTATGGCAACATCTTGATGATTTGCAGTCTGTCGTCCTGTAGGATGTTGATGGATATCTACATTCATGGAGACCAGATGTTTTTGGGAAGATCACCAATGGATTGATTTTCTCCTGAAAACTCTGGTTTCTTGCAAATAATATTGTGTCTGTAGACAGAATCAACATCCAGGTTACTTCTGCAGTTGGGGTATCAAGTTGTGAGGTAATGAACAGAGTTGCTAACTCCACGTTGTCAAGTTCCTGGATATTCAGGGGCAAATCCTGGGGAGGATGGGGTTTGAACAGGGGAGGTACCTCAGCAAGATAGAGCCCACCTTCCAAGGCAGCCATTTTCACTGTAATCTAGAGATCATTTGGAATTCCAGGTGCTCCCAGGCCTGACCAGGAGGTTGGCAAATCTGATAAAATGTACTCAGGTTTTCTCATTTTGTAAATTTTGGGTAGCAAAACACTCTAGGTCAAAGCTTTAAGTCTGTATCTGTGAAAATTTACTCCAGTGTGCCTACAAGATTTTTTTACAGCAGGATATGATGGTATTCTTAAGTGGTATATAAGAGGCCTATAAAAGGTGACATTGAAGAGCTTTGTAATCAGACTTGTTCCTGGCAAATTGAATAAGACTTCTTCATTAATCAAATACTACACAAGCAATCTTGACATGTATTGTAATAACTTACAAATGTAGCCAGTTGTAAATCCTGAAAAAAACTGGTTTCTGATTGATACAAGAAAAACAATCTGAATAATTTTAATTTAAGATTAACATGCTATGCACATAAGGACGGGGATACTGATTTTATTGAAAGATTTGCTGTTGTTCTTTATGCATGCTGCCTTATTTATATCTGAAGACATTATATATAAAATTAAAGGCATGAAGTGTGGAAGAGGGGGAAACAGATTTAGACTCCCTGGTACCATTCAGTAGCAATTTATGCCAAACACAACAAATAATTTTTACAGCTAGCCTTCAACATTAATCCCCAATCTCAGGGAAATATGAAGAGGGGAAAAAACAGCGAGCAGACTATTATGTCTTTCTGATAAGCATTCTATATGTCTCTGACATATACTTATCAAAGAAAAATGTTTCAAATTGTTTTGAGCAGGCCTGATATTTATACCAACCCTGTATTTAAAACCCGGTTTTTGTTCCCATAATCTACTGTCAAGCAGAAGGGATTAACCTCTTAGATATGAAGAAACTAAAAGTGGAGGGTCCTGTTTTACAACCCCAGGGACAACTTAAGCAAAATATCATGTTTTTTTTAAGTTTCAAACATTAGTGCAAGTTCCTGTCACTGAGGTTGTTGGGGGGTTCAGGGCATTAGACTGAAGAGCAGCTTTTCCAGTTGGATAGTTCAGGCACTTTAAGACTCTGAGAGAAATTAGAGCAGAATGTTTATTTGAGTTCACCCTTCCCTCTTACTGTAACATCATTTTTTTAAAACTGAAAGAACAATTAGGTGCGTGTATAATCAAAAACCTATGTTTGACACCTAAATTTAATACAACAATATGTGAACATTTTATGTCTTGAAAACTGAAAGGCAAGGGCGGGGGGAAAGCTTGGCTCCCACATAGATTTCCATGGATGTAAGTGGGAGGGCAATTGTTGCCAATCCCACCTTCAACAGGAGACTTCAGACTCTCTCCAAGTTAGTTCTGGAGGTTGCCTCCCCTCCAGGAGCAACATTGGGAGGGTTGATTTGGGCTGCCACAGGAAGCGAAAATCCACGAAAATCACTGCCATGTACTCACAGAAAACTATGTGGGATACAACCCAAAGACTAGAACCCCGCCCCCCATTGCTTGATTCAAACCACTGAAGTTAATGTGATTAATATTTGAAAAAATGACAATGCTGCTTATCAGAATCTTGAGCATAGCTCAAAATTGCTGCCGCTATGGGCTGGGGTGATTGCATGTGGGAAGAGTAGGATTAAGCTTTCTTCCTGTGCCTGAAATGGTTCTGGGGGTCCCTATTTGCCCCACTAGGAAATCTTATCTATAGACTATCAGTACAAATGTAGCCTACTAATACATTTCCCCAACCAGACCAATGTTTGCTCCCCATGGCTCTCTTTGGTCAGGAAAATGGCCCAGGGGGAAAAGGTTTCAGCTGCTGCTCCCCACAGCCCTGATATGAAAAGGACCCCAGGTGCTTGAAAATTAAGTTCTTTTGGAGTTCCATGTTTGGAACATTTAATTTGCAAGAACCCTGGGGGACCTGGAAACAGTATAATGTGCAGTTGAGCCCCTGTTCTTTTCTATCACACTGTCCTATCGTAATTTGTGTTATTCACAATATTGTGTGTTATTCAAGGTTAGAAATAGATATTACCAGAAGAAAAGTTGGAACTAAGGTGGAAGTGGACATTCTTAGTTTTCCTGCATCCTTCTTATCTTTGCTGGCACTGCAACATATTATTAGTAATGAAGTAAGAATTCTATGGTACTAAAAGGAGACTTCCTGCACTAGAAGGTACAGTAATTGAATTAGATTGTTCTTGCACATCATTTCAACGCTGAATCCTCCTGGGAGGATTCCAAATAGCATAACCACTTTTTTGTCCTTTATTTTATGGAGACTCTGTTACTTGACAGCTACATAACAAGCAAAAAGTGGAAGTTTCAGCTGCTAGGAATGTAAATAAAACTCAAACTTCAGAAGGGTAGCAGCTGTATTACATCTCACTCCTAAGATCCCACCATGCCAGTGGAGGTGAGTTGGAAGTTGACAGTTGGAGGCTGGAGTTGAGGGAGAGATGGCTCTGAGGGGAGATGTAGATCTAATGTAACCCCAGGTACCAAAGGATCGGGCCTGCCCTACACAACATCGAATTAGGGTATGAGGGAGGTAGAGTAGGGGTTTCTTTTTAGGTTGTATTATTCCTTCAGTTCACTGTATATTTGCCTGTGTATAGTTAGAAGTTAAATAAATGATTTTTTGGAATTTACGAAGGAAGAAAGCTCTTCTGTTCCACATAGTCCCCCAACCGCTTGGGCCCACTAGCAGAGGAGGGAGGTTAGGAGGCTGTCCCGCCTAACCAGAACCCCATATAGGGACAGTGGTGGCAACAAATACTCGGAGACAGGAAAGTGAGAAGGCTCCTCCAGGTGCTACGCTAGGCAAGGGAGGGGTAGGCAGAGCAGGGTCTACCAGACAAAAAAGTAGGGAGAGGCCCCATTTCGCCACATCTTACTGATGCATTGATAGCATAGCCAATTGGTATCTTATGCTTTTGCTGCAGAGAAAGATGAAAGGTCTCAATCCTAAGAAACTGATGCAACAACACTGGAGATAGCAGAGAAAGACTTGGGATATATCCAACACGACATAGACTAGAAGGCATGTTACTCTGTGGCAGCAATGAAACAATATTTCTTCATTGCAGTGTAGATCTGCAGAACTCTTCTGGGCAGTCAGGATCTATAGGGTTCCAAGGTAGACTGCTCTAAAGCCTGCTGTGATCATTTTGCTAAGCTCTCACATCTGTTCTAACATGAACTTTACATTAGTGGTGACAGGATCAGATGGTACCATGGTCCAACTAGTCCAGTATGAGGATGTGCACAGGATTCTTGGAAGTTTGACACCCTACCACCTGCTTGTATGACCCTTGCCCCTTTTGGCTGATTAAATCTGCTGTGAGTGGGGGGCTGCTAAACTGGGTCCAGGAGAATGTAAATGTCTTCCTGACAGAGGAAGTAGTCACACTTTCCTTGATGTGGGCAATGGTGTGTCCATTCCTACCATGTACCCAGACAGCTGAATAGTTACCATCTAGTCTCAAGTGTTCCTTTCTGGAGCAAGGCGCTTAAACAAGTGTTGACTGGGTAACAGGAATTCCTGAATGAAGTAGATTGTTTGGATCCATTCCAATTTAGTTTCAGGCCTGGGACTGAAGTGGATGCCTGGTAGATGACATGTGCCCAGAGATGCGCAGGATAAGTACAGCCCAGTGGTTTTTAATACCATCAATCATGATATCCTTCAGGACCACCTTTCAGGGTTGAGATTGGGAGACAGTTTTGTGATGGTTCTGGTTCTATATCAGAGGTAGGTTTCAGAGGATGCTGGGGGACTGCTGCTCTGCCCTGGGACCTCTGGCCAGTGGGGATCCACAAGATACTATCTTGTCCTCCATGCTTTTCAACATCTGGACCCAGGCCTCCTGTTAAATAAACAGGTGGCAGAAATGGTCAGGGGTGCCTTTCACAAGTTTCAGCAGGTGAGCCAGCTGTGGCCATTTCGGGGTGGGGGGGAGATCTTGTTCTTTACACATGGCTGCCTTTGAAAAGTGTCCAGAAGCTACACTTGGTACAGAATGCAGTGGCCAGAATGTTGACTGGAGAGGATCATAGGGACCAAATCACACCAGTATTGTTCAATCTACATGTCACAACAGTACTATTCAATTTGTTTTCAGGCCCAATTCAAGGTGCTGGTATTGACCTTTAAATCCCAGTTCAGCTTGAGAGCCACATACCTAAAAGAGAGCCTTCTCCCACATGAACCTACCCCTCCAATCTGGTCATCCTTGGAGGCCCTGCTTCAGGTACCCCTGCTATCTGAGGCTAGACAGGTTTTCTTGGTCTTGGTGCCAAAACTTTGGAATTCCCTCCCCAGGGAGATTCATCTGCCTCCTGTCATTGTATTCCACTAATGGGTGAAGGTTTTTTTGTTCTGTTTTGCCTACCTCCAATAACTCTTATTGACCCCACTGTGGTTTGCAGTGTTATGTGTGTATATATTTTATTTTATTGAATTATTTTATATAGAGTTTATTTTCAGTGTTTTTAATGTTGGAATGTTTTAATGTTGGGTGTTCACCAGCTTGGGGACCCCATTTGTGCGGAAAGATAGGTTTTAAATAAAATAAATACACAAATAAACAAAATACCCACAGATCACAGAGCCCATCTATGGTGATATGAGCCAAGATACAATCATCACACAGTGACCTCTGATGTCATTGTTCACCAACTCACAGAATAAGAGAAAAATCAAGGCAGCACAGCATGCCCAACTGTATAAAAGGCTGCGGGTGCCTTATAACCATTTATTGCAAGGGGACACACAGAAGACATTTGCAACAATTTTGCACACACCACTTGCTTACTCATTTGGGTTAGGATGCATTATTCTTGGAGCAGAGGTTCATGTTTGGTGGGCTACCTATAACAGAAGACAAGTCAGCAATATTGTCTTCCAGTATTTGGAATGACACTTGCCTGTTAGTGCAAACTATCTTTTGTTCCAGATGTGTATTCTTCTAAGTGTACACAACATGAGGTCAAAGATCAGCTGAGCTGTATTGTGTTAGCTGCTGGAGTTGATACTCTTTTTGGGTGAGCTGTGATGGCTGCAGAGTCAGAATCATAAGGTCCTCTGTGGCAGTGAAGGTAGGACATAAGATAGTACAGGGCAGTTGTATCTTCGTTGAGTCCCGTGGAAGTATTTTGGTATGCTGCTTCTTTTGCCACCTTAATGTTATGTCAAATGGGGGACTCTGGGCTGACAGAGCTTACTTTTCTAACTAATTCCCTCTCCTTTCCTAATATGCTTCTAACATTGCCCAAACCTAACCTTTATGCCAGTGTTGTTGCACTAGCAGTGGGGTTACACAAACATGGTGTTCTGCTGACATTAAGCCAGCATTACCCTGGTGTATCTTTGAGATAGGCCAGTAAGGGAGGCTAGCTGCCATAAGTGTCTTCAGTGAAGTTTTAGGATTGTGCTTCTAGTCAGTTACAGGAAAAAACATCCTTCCTTTCCAAAGAAAAGAAAGGAGTATTATGGCACCTTAAAGATTAACAGATTTATTGTATCTTACACCACAATAAATCTGGTAGTCTTCAAAGTGCCACCAGAATCCTTTTAATGGTTCTACATAGTTTCTGAGTCATGTTCTGGCTTTTATCTGTACAGTTTCCATGCAAAATGTTGGCTTTGATGGCTAATAACTGTCAGCTTTAATTTACTACTTGGCAGTTGTACTGCCAATTTCATATTGCTAAAGGGCTTGCCATCACCCCCCGCCCATGCATGTTTAGATGTGTGGACTAACAATCAATATACGCTGGAACTCTCCTCTTCTACCCTTTGTGCTCCAAAAGAATAAATGCAGGTCTTTACTACTCTAGCAATTTTCACATATTTTTAAGGCCTGGTAGCTAATGTATTTTGCAAGGCAGAACAACAATTACCAAGGTAGCCACAAGATGCCACTATAGAGCCTACAACTTAGGCAGCCTAGACTTGTTGCCATTCATCAAGGAAGTCATAGCTAATTGAAGACCAGCCTCAGAAGTGGATCCTTTAATACTTTTGCATTTTCTGCTTGTTTCGTGTCTTTATCTTGAGCCAAACTATTTGAATGAGGAATTCTGACAAGGAGTGGTAACTGACTAGCAAGAATATTGCTTGACTGCCTTCTCAAGGTATAAAAAATCCTTTATTAATTAGAGTCCTTGCTTAGTGGTGGGCTGTGGATTCACTGCCCTTCAACTCTATACTGGGTCTCTCTTTTTATTCTATTTTTCATGCCTTCTTTGTGTGTTGCTGTCAGCAAATTTAGTGATGGGAGATGAGCTTTGCTCTCCCTCGGTGCCACTTAGGTTTTGGTGACCTTTGATCCTTATGGTGGCCTTTCTGCTATTGTGTGTCTTTTAGATCTTTGTATGCATGACTTGTTTGCCATTATATTTTCAATTGTTCCTGAAGTGTCTTATCTATCGTTGTTTTTTGGCAGGAAGCCTAGGCTTGGGATCTGTTTCCTTTCTGGGCCTGCCTTCCTGCTCCTGCATATCTTGTTCCAAAGAGAGAAATGACAGACTGTGGCGGGGTAGGGGGAGCTATCCCCAAGGAACTGAGTGTAGTCCACGGTAACACCACTGACAGCCAACTACAAAGCAGATGCTAATGGTGCCCATTCATCTACCGTACATGGAAGGAGCCAATCAGTCCACAGTAACATCACCTTATTCCTCCCCACTCACAATGTAGAACAAGGAAATAATAACAGCAACACAGCATCTTCAACTGAATAGAGGACAGTGGTATGCCCAGTAAGGGCCATAGCAATGCAATCGTAAAACTTCAATGGATTTAGAAACATAAAACTCTGCTAAGTTGCCTGGATCTCTGGGGAGGGGTGGGGTGAATTCCCTCCAGCCAGCAGCCACTCTTCTGAAAGACCGACACAAGCGGGAAAGGATGAGGGGTCAAAGTGTATCACTGAACCACTTTCACATTGCCTGCTTAAGAGAGGAAGCTCATGGCTTCTTCCACACAATGCTTTAAACTCCCTCCAAAAAAATAATGTCCTTAGGAGAATATGGAAGGGTCTTTTTGCAATGCAAGGAGATCAGAGACACTAGGACAAGCAACAAAACACACACATAAATGCCCCTTCATGACCACATCCCTATCATCTCTCTAAGATGGCACTGGGGAAAAAACAATGTGGGGAGGGGGAGAGTTAGAGATTGAAATCTTACCAAAGGGAAAGGGAAGGAAATGTGGATTGTTGTTGGCCAAAAGGTATGCTATGCTTATCAGCAGTAAAACAGAGGAGCTGGCAGAACTAGAACCTGCACTTCACTAATTGCAGTGTATTTCTCCAAACACAGAGATAAATGGGCATACAGGAGGACACATCATCACGGAGCTCTGGAACTTTCAACTGACCAATAGCCACCTGTTCTTTGTAGGAGTTACGTTAGAACTCTATCTGCACACATTTACAATGGATCTTATACCAGTGATACTGGCTTTCAGTTTGTTTTCAGACCCAATTCAAAGTGCTGGTTTGTTTTTTAAAGCACCAAACAAGTTCCGTCTAAAATACCTGAAGGACCCCCCCCCCAAACACACACACACGCACCTTATGAACCTGCCCACCAGATTTGGAGATTGTTCCAAGTGCTTGCTGTGGGGAACTCATGGTGCCAGAAGTTCAGCTGAGGCGGGGAGTGCTCAGGGTGCTGCCTCTAAGCAGCAGAACTTCCTTCTTCAGGACAGGCAGTGTGATTGATACCACTGCTACAGGCTTTCTGGCTTCACCTGGAAGCACAACCATTGTTAACTGCCTTTTTTTAACATTGTGATTTTTACTTGATATTTATTTTATATTTTATTTTGTAAGCTACTGAGCCTCCTTGGGAACACCTTTTGAGCTGCCTTTTCAATAAGAAGACAGTATAAAAATTTTCTGAATGATAAAGTTAGAAATCAAGGATCATACCCCCAAAATGTTGTGTCCTTCCAATGCAATGAAACTGCCTAAAAAGAACTGCTTCTTTACTGGTTAGACTAACACAGTGCCTAGCCCAAGGCCAGCCAGAAAGCTTCATCCTAGTCCTTTATTACAGCAAGCTGGCTTTAGGTATCACATAAAGAATTTGACACCAAGTGATGCCTTGCAAATATGAATGAGCCACTACAGCTAAAACATGTACGGATATAAAAGTTGTGTTTCCTTATCACACCACTTCACATTTAATGTTTTCCTATGGAATCCATTTTCTCATTCAGCTCCAATCATTCAGTGTAATCAAAAGAAGTATATCCATTCAATAACAAGGCCTTAAAAGCCAGACTTGGCTTACAGGAAATCACCACAGGATTTCTTTACAGTCCCTATAAGTTGCCTCAAGCAGGTCTCTGGAGAAGCAGCATATACATTTTCTAAAGTTTCTAAATAAATCATCCAGTTAATAATTTGTCCATCTCTTCAGTCAAAAGAGACATTGTGGGTACAGCCTGCTGTAGAAAATTTTAAAAGCAAGAAATTGTGGATCCATAAACACCATTATTTTGGAGACCACAACCTCACAAGCTGCGAGTCTTTACCTAGACTGTCCACATTTTCTATCTGTAGTAATTTAATTCAGCATCTTAACAAGAAAGAATAGTAAAAATGAATATGTGATTCATTGATGTACTGTCAAAAAAATCTTCTTGTAATTCACCTCTCTTTCATAAAGCACATGCTACAATTGATTAAGAAATTACTTTAGCCTCCACTGGGACCAACACCGGGTATACTGTTTCAAAAACAAGCAAGCTTGGAAAGTTGAGGCACGAGAAAGGAAAAAAAACACTTCAGCCATCCTAAAAGAGCCTCTTAAAATGCTGCTACAGCATGAAGCGTGCACCAGTGCCAGGTAGTTAATGTAGGGTTGCCAACCATAACCTGCACTCCAGCAGGAGAATTTGGAGGGATGGGGACAAGATCTTTGGCATCTTGCTGATTTGCAACATCACTTCCAGTGTGAAACTTGGAAGTGACATCATCAAGTCAGGGAAACACTTTAGGACTCACCTGAAACTCTTAATTTTGGTTTAATCCTAGAGCATCACCCTGACAAATGATAACACTTCTGGTTTCATGACAGAAGTAACATTATGTGTCAGTGAAGACACCCCCACACCCGCACTGACCTGTTGAGCTTTGGTGGGGAACAGGGAGCCAAGGCCAGAAGGCCTCCATAAGTTAGAATTCCACCTCTAAGTCAGGTTCTGACTGTTCAAACCAAAGAAACTCCATTTTGATCCTGTCTGTATATTAAGTGTTTTCTTTGCAGGTGGCAAGCCTTCCGCTGGAAGCTCACAGAGAGAAGAGGAATGTTATGTCTACATATATCTGCCTTTCAGACACCCTTGGGAAACTTTCACTTTCTCACCCTCGGGCCAATTGTTTTGAGAACTGAGGGGGAGGATGGGGCCCGCAGGGAACTGCTATTCTGTACCTTTGCTTTTGCCTGTCATTCGTAACAATTTCTAGCTCAGCCATGATCCTTGTATCTTGGGGTGTGGACTTATAATGGTTGTTTATCTTCAGTAAAGCCTTTTGAAATCGATGGACTTTTGTCTCATTGCAAGGGGTAGTCTGGATTGCAACTTTTGTTCAAGCCACAGTCTGACATTTTGTTACGAATCTCATCTGTTCCAATGCCTTGGCCGGAGGAGACGGATACCAAGGCCGCACCCGACAAGGACCCTTTGTTTTATCCCTATGTCTCCACCACGGGAGGAGTGGAACTTACTACAACAGTTCAACCCATTCCATGGGGAATGGAGTCAGGTCTTGCTACAGTGTATCCTCTCGCACCCGACAGAGCTGGCACCCAGGACGTCCGGAGGGACTTGGGAGCTCGACCACGGACGGTGGCGGAACCCCTGATATCTCTGCCTACACCAAGGCAGTGGGGCTCCAAGCCTAGAGAGACAAGGGAGAGGAGAGCAAGCACAGTGTTTTACAGATCGCTCATTGACGTGAGACGGACGGTCGGTTCATCAATGGAGGAAGGACCTAGCTTCCCAAGCAATCCCGAACGCCGATCGAGGCGCGGGCCAGCAACCAGCCATGGTACATGTGGAATAAAGAATCCAATCAACTGGAGGAATGGGACCCCAGAGGTACCGAGAATACCCAGGATTGGGAGACCACCCGTCGTGACTTGATGAGTTGGGATTATGCCGAAGTCACCACGTGGACGGGGCAACGTGAATCAAGTAATCAAAGTTGGCAGCAACTCCAGGGCTGAACTTTAGCCATTGACACGGGAATTTCGGCAATAACGGGGCTAGCGAAAGGAATCCTTGCTGGCATATCTGAGGAAGGTGAAACTACCGGGGCCACTGGAATGGGAGAGATTCGACCTTGGTCCTGTGCAACCACCTCCTCTGAAGAATATGCAGATGCAGTGACATTCCAAACGGAGTTGCCCCAAGAATTGCCTTATGAGGATGTCGACACTTCGGTGCCTATTCATGTTCAAAGACTGGAAGATAGAATTGGCACCATGGAGGAAAGCTTGGCCCACGCAGTGCACTTATTATCGGTGCTAGTTATGGAAGGACGAGGTGAGGGGCCACGACAAGAAGCTGGGGAGCGTCCTAGGATCTCGATAGGTCGAGGCGTAGCAGCCCTCCAACAGCTAGCACCTATCCCGAGGGGTTCACCAGTACTAACGCAGGCACGTCAGGTCCCCCCTGCGAATCGGGACCCACCACTCTTGCCGGAGGATGACCAGCAAGAACCGGTGATACCACCACCTGACCCTCCACAAGGTCCACCGGATGTTTTACCAGATTTTCCTCAGGGACCCCCTGCAGATGATGGACCCCCTGCAGATGATAATCGTCCTCTGCCAGGACCCCTGAGAGATGGGGGCCAGGAGGGACCTCAAGAGCAGCTTCCTCTTCAACTGCAAGAGCAACCGCTTCAACCAAGAGACCAACCACCTCAGCCCCAAGAGCAACCCCCGAGACTCCCGCCACCGTGCGGACAGCCCCCTGTCACCCTCTTCCACGGGGCCCAGCACCGCAACCTTATCGTCCATGGCAAGTACCGCAGGGTTCCCCGCAACCGAGACCGCAGGGCCCCCCGCAGCCGAAGCCACAGGGGCCTCTGCCTCCAAGACCACAGGTCCCCCCGCAGCCAAGACCTCAACAACCATCTGTACAACCGATTCCGCGCCAGCCAGCGCCTCTACAGTACTATCCGTTACCAACTCCAGCCCCAGTCGCCAGACCTCAAGAGTTGCCGATGGGATGGGTAAAGTTGGAAGCTACGTTTGATGGAGATCCTTCGAAACTAGGATTTTTCTTAGTACAAGCGCTTCAGTTTTTCAATCGTTGGGGACATTTGTTCGAGGACAAAGCCAGTCAAATTGAACACCTAGGATCTCGACTGCAAGGAAAAGCGGCAGAATGGTATTGTAACCTTGTATGAATTGGGGCCCCCGGAGCTAGACACCTTACAAGGCTTGGTAGCGGCTCTCCATGCCCAATATGAAGACCCATTAGAAGAAGATAGAGCCCGAACGGAATTGCAAACCATTAGGCAAGGCAATCTGTTGGCCAGGGACTATGTAACTAAATTCCAACAGCTAGCCACCAAATGCCCGAGATGTGAGGAGTCTACAAAAATAATCTTGTTTAAACAAGGCATGAATCCTAAATTGTTGGATCGGGCTCTTATGCAAGACAACCCCCCAACACTATTGGGTTGGATCCAATTGGCGTGTGAAGTAGAAAACCGGATGCAGGAGGTACGGCTCGTAGGGCAACAACAAGCAACAGGGCACCGAAGAACTTCGATAATTGTCAGAGGGAGAAGAGGAGCTGGATATGCGGCTAGAGGAGCGCGAGAAGCTAGATGGCGTCAAGGACTGTGCTTACATTGTGGCCAAAGCGGTCATTACGCAGCACAATGTCCACTCAGGCCTGTGCAACGAGCTCCATTCCAGCCAGCACGTACAACCTCGACCACCCTTCCCCCGCCATACCGCCCAATGCCAGCTCCTCGGACTACTAGAGGGCACGGCGCCACCCGAAGAAATCCTCCAGAAAAATGATTGGAGCTGGAGGAAGTTATGGAATTCGATTCAACCGCTCTAATTGGAGAAGAAGGACCCGAGAGCCCAAGTTCGGGAAACGAGATGGATCTGTCGTAACAGGACCCAAACGGCAGATCAAAAAACAGTCCGTTCCCATAGTGGAAAGACCACAAGGGTCCATATTATTCATGCCAGTTACGTTAATTAATCCCGAAAGAAAGACTCATATTCGTGTACAAGCACTTATCGATTCTGGATGCTCCCGAGATATTATTGCACCCGCTCTAGTTAATGGATTAGTCCTTCCAATGAAAGAACTAGAAACTCCGGTTATTTTTGAACAAATGGACGGCTCCAATATGAACCCAGTCACCACTGAAACCATACCTGTGATCACAGGAATGGGACAGCATTGGGAGATGAGATCCTTTGTGATTAGCTCTACAGCCAAATACCCGCTGATTTTGGGTAGCAGGTGGTTGTGGGACCACAACCCAGACATTGATTGGCCGGCCAGGAGCGTTACTTTTCGGCAAGACGACTGCAGAGATCACCGTTGGAATCAAAATTGGGGTACCAATCCTACCCTAATGGAACAGGCTCTCTTAACCCAAGAGGAAATCAACCAAATACCTAAAGAATACCGAGCCTATCTACAAGCTTTCACAGAAGAAGAAGCTAACACCTTACCTCCCCATAGGAGGACCGATTGCGCAGTGGAAATTCTTCCAGGAGCCACCTTACCCAAAGGCAGATTGTATCCAATGAGCCCCATCGAAAGAGAGGAACTACGCAAATTTATTGACACCAATTTAGAAAGGGGATTTATCCAACCAGCTAATAGTCCTCATGCTGCCCCAGTACTATTTGTTAAAAAGAAGGATGGAGGATTAAGACTATGTACCGATTTCAGAGGACTCAATGCAGTCTCCTCCACGAATGCTTATCCAATACCCCTCATCAGAGATCTACTCAACGTCGTGGCTCAAGGTAAGATCTTTATGAAATTGGACTTGAAAGATGCTTACTTCCACGTTTGCATAAGAGAGGGGGATGAATGGAAAACCGTGTTCAATACGCCTTTAGGGCAGTATGAATATTTAGTCATGCCTTTTGGCCTGGCTGGAGCCCCTTCAGTATTCATGTCCATGATCAATGAAGTATTACATGAATTTTTATATAAAGGGGTGGTCGTTTATCTGGATGATGTCTTAATTTATTCTGAAACAGAAGAAGAACATATACAATTGGTACAACAAGTGTTAACCACCCTCATGTGCAATAAATTGCCCATCAAATTGTCCAAATGTGAATTTCACAAGTCTGAACTCAGTTATTTAGGATACTGCATTTCAAAAAATGGGCTAAAAATGGATCCAGGCAAAGTTAAAGCAGTACAAGAATGGCAAACCCCTACAACCCGTAAAGAACTACAATCCTTTCTGGGGTTTGCCAACTTCTACCGAGAATTCATACAGAATTTTGCCCAAATCACTCTCCCCCTCACAGAACTACTTAACACAAAAAACAAAGGGGAGCAAGCCAAAAAGCCATCCTCCAAGCTATTATGGACACCACAATGCCAACTGGCTTTTAATCTTTTAAAACAGCAATTTATATCCGAGCCGGTACTACAACACCCCGATGAAAATCGCCCCTTCATTGTGCAGGTAGACGCCAGCGATACGGCGATAGGGGGTGTGCTCCTGCAAAGGGGGGAAGATAATAGCCTTAAACGGTGTGCCTATCTATCTCGCAAGTTTTCGGAATCAGAGAGAAATTGGAATGTCTGGGAAAAGGAAGCGTTTGCAGTTAAGGCAGCGCTCTCCTCTTGGAGGCACTTGCTAGAAGGGGCCCGTCATCCTTTTGAAGTTTGGACGGATCACAAAAACCTGGAGGCCTTGCGCAGCCCTAGGAGATTGAATGCAAAACAGTTACGATGGGCAGAATATTTTTCCAAATTTAATTTCACTCTCAAATTTTTGCCTGGCAAAACAAATTTCCTAGCGGACGCTCTATCATGCATGACCCAACTCAAAAGCAAGAGGGAGGAAACAGTAGACACAGTATTTTCGCCTACGCAATTAGGAGGTGTGGTCACAACGCGCAGCTGTGCAGCCCAACCTCCTCACCCAGATCAGGGGTGGAGACAAACACTGAAAGACAAAGTGGAAAAGGAGGGGGGAAATGTGCCCAAAGAGAAGCTAACTCAATCTGCACAAGGGGAATGGCTTTCGGGCGATCGTTTTTATTTACCTGCTAGCTTAAGAAAAGAAGTATTGCAACATTGTCACGATGCCCCAACGGCTGGCCATTATGGATATTTAAAAACCCTTCACCTATTACAGAGACAATTCTGGTGGCCAGGCTTACGCAAAGATGTTTCCCAGTATGCGGCCTCCTGCCCAATTTGTCTCAGCGCCAAAACACGAAAAGGGAAGCCTCCAGGACTATTACAACCCCTTGAAACCCCAAGCAGACCTTGGGAAATTATTTCTATGGACTTTATCACTGATCTTCCCCCCTCCAAGAACCACACATGCATACTCGTCGTAGTGGATCTATTTTCAAAGCAAGCCCACTTCATTCCTTGTACCACTATACCTTCAGCAAAGAAATTAGCGGACATTTTTATGAAACATATTGTAAAACTACATTCTTTTCCATCAAAGGTAATATCTGACCGTGGCGGACAGTTTGTTGCCAACTTCTGGTAGGAGCTCCTTCAACTTATGGGCGTGGAACAAGGCTTGGGCTCCACCCACCATCCACAAACTGATGGACAATCGGAAAAAACTAATCAAATATTAGAACAATTCCTCAGATGTTATACTAATTTTCAACAAGATAATTGGACTGATCTACTACCTTTGGCAGAATTTTCCTATAACAACAGTGTGCATGCCTCTACTGGAGAAACGCCCTTCAAAGTAGTTTATGGCTATGACTTTAAACCCTATCCTTTTGAAGCTCTTCCCCCTCCAACGGCTCCCAAAGATGTTTCAGAATGGTGGGGGGAAGCTGCGCAACAATGGACTCAAATTCAGGCACATCTTGACAAAGCCAAACAGGATTATAAAAAATACGCCGATCGCCATTGTGTGGCCGAATGGGAATTACATCCAGGAGATCTTGTTTACCTTTCAACAAAGAACTTAAGAGTGGCTCAAACAAGCTGTAAATTGGCTCTGAAATTCCTGGGACCTTTTCCTGTTCGCAAGGTGATCAACAAAGTTACTGTAGCACTTGACTTACCAAAAAATTTACGTCAAGTCCATCCTACATTCCACATCAGTTTGCTGAAAAAGGTCCCCCCTGCAAATCAATGGCGTGCCACCTCTCCACCAATACCTGCTTTGATTGATGATCAAATCCACTATGAAGTGCAAGAAGTTTTGGACTCTAAAATTAGACACAATAAATTCTTTTACCTCATTAGGTGGAAGGATTTTGACTCTGGGCATGATGAGTGGGTGGTGTCTATTCATATTCAAGCCCCTAAATTGTTAAAAGCATTTCACACTCTATATCCTCTTAAACCTGGGGGAGGAACATTTTAGAGGGGGCAGAATGTCAGGTTCTGACTGTGTTCAAACCAAAGAAACTCCATTTTGATCCTGTCTGTATATTAAGTGTTTTCTTTGCAGGTGGCAAGCCTTCCGCTGGAAGCTCACAGAGAGAAGAGGAATGTTACGTCTACATATATCTGCCTTTCAGACACCCTTGGGAAACTTTCACTTTCTCACCCTCGGGCCGATTGTTTTGAGAACTGAGGGGGAGGATGGGGCCCGCAGGGAACTGCTATTCTGTGCCTTTGCTTTTGCCTGTCATTCGTAACAATTTCTAGCTCAGCCATGATCCTTGTATCTTGGAGTGTGAACTTATAATGGTTGTTTATCTTCAGTAAAGCCTTTTGAAATCGATGGACTTTTGTCTCATTGCAAGGGGTAGTCTGGATTGCAACTTTTGTTCAAGCCACAGTCTGACACTCTATACAGAATATTGTGGACGATTTGGACTCTAGGCCTTGGCACTCCTTGGTCAAGTTCAGTGGTTGAACAACTGTACCAATGCTGGAGGATCCTTGAGGGTGCTTAATATCCCCACTGGCCTGTACTAACCCCATCCCTTCCCTTGTCTACTTGCATTTGAGCTGTGCACTGTATTTGTGTACCATCCAGTGAAATAATATTGTGTTTGCAATGTTTGCTTATCATAACTTATAATAATAATAACAACAACAACAACAGTATCTGATCAGGACAAAATAAAGGAAAGATGGAAACTACATTGAAGAACTATACAAAGGAGATGGAAGGATGACAGATACTTTTGACGAAGAATCTTTTGATGAAGAACCAGAAAACCTAGAAAGTGAAGTAAAAGCTGCACTCAAAGCAATTGAGAGAAACAAAGCACCGATTTGGTTTCGTTTTCTCGGCCATGTCAGACGCTCCTCTCCGCAGGTCCGGGAGGAAGCGCCCGAGCAGCCTGACCGGGCAGCTGATCTGCGAAGATTAGCCCCCAGGACTCCCAGTGAGGGAGGCAGGGTCCGGAACGCGGCAGGAAGAGCCCCCTGAAATCTACGCAGGGGGTAAATTGCCCGTTTGTTCCTATGGAGGCCGGCAGGCGTGCGTGGCACCTTGAGTGCTGCCGGGCCATGGAAAACGGCAAAGAGCAGAACTAGGCGGAAGCCTGTAAGTAAGCAAATCCCTTCTGTTATTACAAGCGCACGCGAAGGAGTGGTGGGATCTGAAGCTAAGAAGGCTCGGGTTTCTTCCCCCTCGCTGAGTTTCAGAACTTGGTCGGCGGTCCCCCCCCCCTAAAATGGTGGCAAAGAAGCAGAGTTCCGCTTTGGGCAAGTCAATTTCGGCTGCCCTGCAGGGGAAAGGAGAGTCACTCGAGGACTTGGTGAAGAGGTCGGTTATCGAAGCCATAAAGCCCTTTGTTGACAAGCTGAATGAAACAGATCAAAGGGTGGGCTTAAGAACATAAGAACATAAGCAAAGCCATGTTGGATCAGGCCAGTGGCCCATCCAGTCCAACATTCTGTCACACACAGTGGCTAGAAATCCAGTGCCATCTAAAGGACTGTCAGTGAGGCCAGGACACCAGAAGCCCTCCCACTGCCTTCCTTCCAGCACCAAGACAACAGAGCACCACCTCCCCACAAAGAGAATACCATCTATCTCCTGTGGCTAATAGCCACTGATGGACCTCTGCTCCATATATTTGTCCAGTCCCCTCTTGAAGCTGGCAATGCTTGTAGCTGCCACCACCTCCTGTGGCAACGAATTCCATGTGTTTATCACCCTTTGTGTAAAGTAGTATTTTCTTCTATCTGTTCTAACCCGACTGCTCAATAATTTCATAGAGTGCCCACGAGTTCTTGTATTGTGAGAAAGGGAGAAAAACACATCTTTCTCTACCTTCTCTAACCCGTGCATTATCTTGTAAACCTCTATCATGTCTCCCCTCAGTCGTCTTTTCTCCAGGCTAAAGAGCCCCAAGCGCCTCAATCTTTCCTCATAGGGAAAGTGTTCCAACCCTTTAATCATTTTAGTTGCCCTTCTCTGTACTTTTTCCAGTGCTATGATATCTTTTTTAAGGTGTGGCGACCAGAACTGTACACAGTACTCCAAATGAGGCCTCACCATCGATTTATACAGAGGCATTATGATACCGGCTGATTTGTTTTCAATCCCTTTCCTAATAACCCCTAGCATAGCATTAGCTTTTTTTATGGCAGTCGCACACTGTGCTGACGTTTTTAGTGAGTTATCTATCATGACTCCAAGATCTCTCTCTTGGTCAGTCTCCGCCAGTTCAGACCCCATCAACTTGTATTTATATTTTGGATTTTTGGTTCCAATGTGCATTACTTTGCACTTGGCTACATTGAACCTCATTTGCCACATGGATGCCCACTCTTCTAGCCTCGACAGATCCCTTTGGAGTGCCTCACAATCCTCTCTGGCTTTCACCACCCTGAACAATTTCGTGTCATCTGCAAATTTAGCCACTTCACTGCTTAATCCCAATTCCAAATCATTAATAAACAAGTTAAAAAGCATTGGACCCAATACCGACCCCTGTGGCACCCCACTGCTCACCACCCTCCACTGTGAGAAGTGCCCGTTTATACTCACTCTCTGTTTCCTATTAATTAGCCAGTTTTCGATCCACAAGAGGACTTGGCCCTTTATCCCATAGCTACTGAGCTTACTTAGGAGCCTTTGATGAGGAACTTTGTCAAAAGCTTTCTGGAAGTCAAGATAAACAATATCTATCGGGTCTCCCTTGTCCACTTGTTTGTTCACTCCCTCAAAGAACTCTAACAGATTGGTGAGACAAGATCTTCCCTTACAGAACCCATGCTGAGTTTTCCTCATCAGCTTTTGGTCATCAATGTGCCCACTAATTTTATTTTTGATAATAGTTTCCACCAACTTACCTGGTATTGACGTCAGGCTGACTGGCCTGGAACCTTTTTTAAAGATGGGGACAACATTAGCTACCTTCCAGTCCTCAGGAACAGATGCAGAGTTTAATGACAGATTACATATTTTTGTGAGGAGATCTACAAGTTCACACTTGAGTTCTTTCAGAACTCTTGGATGTATGCCATCTGGGCCCGGTGATTTATCAGTTTTTAAATTATCTAGCAGTCGCATAACCTCCTCTCTCGTCACCTCAATGTGACTCAGGTCTTTCAAAACCCCTCCCAAAGTCAGTGCTTCCGGAGTGGGCATGCACTTCTTATCTTCCACAGTGAAGACAGAAGCAAAGAACGCATTCAGCTTCTCGGCCATTTCCCTATCACCCTTTAGTAATCCTTTTACGCCTTGGTCATCCAAGGGCCCCACTGCCTCCCTAGCTGGTTTCCTACTTCTAATATATTTAAAGAATTGTTTATTGTTTTTCTTTATGTTCTTTGCAATATGCTCCTCATATTCCCTTTTTGCCTGTCTGATCACAGACTTGCACTTTTTTTGCCACAGCTTATGCTCCTTTTTATCAACCTCACTCCGACTAGTTTTCCACTGCCTAAAAGAATCCTTTTTACCTTTTACAGCTTCTATTACATTGCTTGTTAACCATGCTGGCCTTTTCCTAAACCTATTTGTGCCTTTCCTAACCAGCGGTATATATTTAATTTGAGCTTCCAGGATTGTAGTTTTAAATAGTCTCCAAGATTCCCCAAGTGTTTTGACCTTTTTTACTTTCCCTTTCAGTTTCTTCTTCACGTACCCCCTCATCTCAGAAAAGTTACCCCTTTTGAAGTTAAACATGGCTGTGTTGGTCTTATTTGGCAATTTCCTATTTATACATATGTTGTACTCAATAACATTATGGTCACTGTTCCCAAGTGGTGCAATCACATTTACATCTCTCACCAGGTCTTCAGCATTACTGAGGACCAAATCCAGGATCACCTCTCCCCTAGTAGGTTCTGTAACCATCTGTTTCATAGCACAGTCATTGAAACAGTCTAGAAACTCACTTTCTCTCCCCCGATTCGAACACCCATTGGCCCAGTCAATGTGTGGGTAGTTAAAATCACCCATTACAACACAGTTTTTTTGTTTAGCAGCCATCTTTAATCCTGTCATCATTTTATAATCCTCCTCTATTTTCTGATCTGGAGGGCGATAACAAACTCCCACAGTTAAGTTTCCATTTGGGCCCGTAATTTCAACCCATAGCATTTCCAGAAGCGAATCTAATTCAGTTACCTTCTCAATCTTACTGGAATGTATACCTTCTCTGACATATAGAGCCACCCCACCACCAACCCTTCCTTCCCTATCCTTCCAATATAATTTATATCCAGGAATCACCGTGTCCCACTGATTTTCCTCATCCCACCAAGTTTCTGATATGCCCACAATGTCTATGGATTCGCCCAACACTAAACATTCCAGCTCCCCAATTTTACCTCGGACACTTCTAGCATTTGTATATAAACACCTGTAACTTCCCCGGCACACTTTGCCTCGAGACGTAGTTAGGTCGCACACTTTGCCTCGAGACGTAGTTAGGTCAGGGGGGCCCAGGGGGGGAGGCTTAATTGAGAGCGAAGTGAAAACCATTAAGGAAGTAGCGGGGGGGGCAGAGAAGTCTGCTCGGGAAAATGCGTCACTCGCGAGGGCAACGAACAAAGAGTTAAAGCTGGTGGAGAACCAGCTGATCGGGCTACAAGTGGAACGAACACAGACAATTTTGCGTCTCCAAAACGTTAAAGAGGAGGAAAATGAGAATTTAAAGGATCTGGCCTCGGAACTATTGGCGACACCTGCGAGGGCAACTAAAGAAGAAGTAAAAAGCGCCATTTTGGAAGTCCGTCGGGCTTCTTCAAAATATGCAACGAAGCGTCAGCTGCCTCGCGAGATCATCATCGATTTTTCATCTAAGAGGATCCGAGACACTATCCTATATAACTCATACAATGCGGATCTGGACTTTCTGGGAAATAAGGTTAAGATACTGAAGGACGTTCCATTCCTAGTTCGGAAAAGGAGATTTAAGTATAAAGGGTTTGCAGCTCTTCTGAGGGAACGTGGAATAAAGTATAAATGGCTTTTTCCGGAAGGTATCTGGTTTAGTTACAAAGATCAAGCTTACAAGATAATATCAGAAGATCAGCTAAGGGATTTTGAGGACAAAAACCAAGAACTTCAGCAAGACACCAAGCAAGAAGAAAAGGATTTGAAGTCTGAAGGGGGGGGAGGGAACGAGCACTGCGGTTGCAGCTGCTCAGAGAGAACTGCGTCCGAGGCCCAGGGGGGGAGGAAGACTTAATTTGGATTGTAATCTGTATTTTGCAAGGTCAACCACTCCATCAATATCTTACAAAGTTTTAATTTTTTAACAATGGCAGTATGAAGGGAAAGCATTATTTGTAGTGTAGTGTTGTTATATGTTGCTGTTTTTTTTCTTTCCTTCCCCTGCCCCCCTTCTTTCCCTTTGTATTGTTAGTTAATGTACGTAACAAAAAATAAAAAAAATTCAAAAAAAAAAGCGAGAAACAAAGCACCTGGAGTAGATGGAATACCAATAGAGCTATTTCAAGCCACAGAAATGGAGTCCATCAGATTCTTAACAAGAATATGTCAAAAAATATGGAAAACAAAACAATGGCCCACCGACTGGAAACGCTCAGTCTACATTATAATCCCCAAAAAAGGGTATGCCAAGGAGTGCAGCAACTATCGGACAATTGTGTTAATTTCCCATATAAGCAAAGTGATGCTCAAAATTATACAGCAAAGACTCTTACCATATATGGAACAAGAAATGCCAGATGTTCAAGCTGGATTCAGAAAAGGAAGAAGCACCAGAGATCACATTGCAAATTTACGATGGCTAATGGAACATACCAAGGAATTTCAGAAGAAAATCAGCCTGTGTTTTATAGATTACAGCAAAGCTTTTGACTGTGTGGATCATGAAAAGCTATGGAGAGTTTTAAAAGAAATGGGGGTGCCACAACATGATTGTTTTGATGAGCAACCTGTACTCTGGATAAGAGGCTACTGTCAGAATAGAATATGGGGAAACAGAATGGTTTCCAATTGGCAAGGGTGTCAGACAAGGATGCATAATATCTCCGTACCTGTTCAACCTCTATGCAGAGTATATCATAAGGAAAGCTGGATTAGATCTAGAAGAAGGTGGAGTGAAAATTGGTGGAAGGAACATTAACAATTTGAGATATGCAGATGACACCACATTACTAAGAGAAAATAGTGAAAACTTGAAATGTCTACTGATGAGGGTTAAAGGAGAAATCACCAAAGCAGGATTACAACTGAACATCAAGAAGACGAAAGTAATGACTACTGAGGTGCACTCACTCCTGGGGGGTGCAGTGATGTCACTTCTGGAAGTGATGTCATCGCGTTGGTTATGGGAGCATTCCTGCACTTCATTTGGGGACAATTTGGACCCCAAATGGGCCAATCTGCCCTTCTGAAAGTGACATCATCATGCAAGTCCTGGGGAGCACATGAAGAATGAGAACAAGAGCGACATGAGGTAAGTGCCAGGTCGCTCCCCCTCTCACCGAGGGTATAGGGATGTGGCAACCCTATGAAACACCCACAGACATTCAGATAGCTCTAGTTTCCAGTGCCAGTTATCGATGTAGCTGTTTACCCTAGCTTCTACTGATTATTTCTTTATGTTATTTTATGGTCTAGTTTTATATTATTTTTTAATGAGCTACTGAAAACTCTTTTGGTGAAAACAGTGTAATAGAAATTACAGTCATATACGTGCATGGATCAGGCATTCTTACTTCCTCTACACTCATTGGTACGTACTTTTGAGTAAACACTGGCTGAAAGTCTGACAATGATTCCTATGCATACAAACTCTATGCTCCTGAGGTCGGTATATAAGCAAGGTCCAGAAACAGGGGCCAAATTCCATGGACGAAAACCATGTACATCAGTTGGAAGCAATACGATATATATTTCCTGAGAATGGCTCAGAGCTATAAATCAGTATTTTTTTCAAATCTGTTTTCACAGATCAGTTATAGGGGTGAAGGTTTCTGCTAACAAACATAGATGATACTGGTAGCACTCTGGACTGGGCCCTATTTGTTTGTTGTCTTTTCTTAGTAAAAATGTTTGGGGACTGTATTTTAGCTTTAATTTTTTTTAGAAGGCTCAGTTGCAATTATTGTCCTTTGGAACTGGATTGTTCGCAAGTATTAAAATGACATTTATTTCCTGTATTTATCCCCACCACTACCTTCTACAGAGGATTCAGGCAACATTATTAAATGTGTGTGTTAATAAATTTCATTGCTCTGAACTTTTCTCCTCCTTGTGTCCAGTTTTCTATGATTTTTCAATTTATGAGCAATTTTTAATTACAATTCTGAAACACTTTTACAGCTGCTACTTTTGTACTTTATTCTATAGCTGCAACTCTCCTTTGGATCTCAGTAGACATAGTGTTTGTTTGTTTGTTTTTGAGAAGGAAACAAATCTAAGAATAAAGTAAGTAGAAGCAGCAGATGAGAGGACTCCCATACTGATAGTAGCCATTCAAACCAAGTGTGGTGTAGTGGTGAGAGTGTCAGATTAGGATCTGGAAGACCCAGCTTTGAATCCAGGCTCTGCTGTGAAAGCTCACCAGTCACACTCTCTCAGCCTAACCTAACTCACAGGGTTTTGTGAGGATAAAAT
Organism: Eublepharis macularius; assembly: GCF_028583425.1. NCBI lineage: Eukaryota > Metazoa > Chordata > Lepidosauria > Squamata > Eublepharidae > Eublepharis > Eublepharis macularius. The sequence goes on from NC_072797.1 coordinate 76,538,988, forward strand.
AGAGGAAAAGAGACATATCAGGACTTATATCAACTTTAAGTCCCCATTGAGTAAAAAGAGTGGGGTATAAATAAAATAAAAATAAATTCAGAAGTGAATATATAAACATTTACAGCTTTTCTCACTTCTGGATGTGCTGTGATAATAACATGAATGAAGACTAAATTCACCTAAACATCCAACATCAATATAAGCATTCTATCTTACAGTTTTATTCCACCCTTCCTCCAGGGCCACTAGGGTTGCCAGTCCCCTGTTGGGGACGGAGATCCCCTGCTCCCACCCTCAACCCCTGCCCCTGTTTAGCTGGCTGGTGGAGAGGAATGCGCTCCTGGGCAGTGTGGCATGCTCCTGGGTGCCGCAGCAGCCTGATTTGGGCAGAATTCAGATGGAATCAGGCCGGATTTGGCCACATTTGGGCTGCTGCAGATCTCTGGAGCGCTCCTATGCTCCTGCACTCTGCAGCAGCCGGATTTGGGCTGATTCAGGCCCAATTCACGCTGAATCAGGCCTCTGTGGAGCACAGCAGTGCTCCCGCACTAAGCAGATTCACGCTTCCTTCTGATTTGCTACTGATTGGCCTGTTGCTGAGCAAAAAGTCACCTGTGTATTCTTGTCAGCATCCTAGTTAACAGAATTAAATCTATGGCACCAGTCTGACACAGGTATTTTTTTCCCAGTGAGCTATGGGAAAGTTGACAGGATTGTCTCTTGTGAAGATGCTGCTATGTATTCAACTGTCCCCCTTCTCAAGTGTCTGCATTTTTCTTGCTTTGCAGAAAGCCAGTGTTCCTGGGTCTCACCTATTTCAAACCTCCCAAAGAATTGTGCAAGAGAAGTCTTGGGGATTCTGTCAGTTCAGCTACAGAAGCAAGAGAACGTTGTGGCAGAAGTAGCCATTATTTCCTCCCTGTGTGTGTATGTGCACCTGACAAGAGTGAATTGGTTGCAAGAGGGAAGTAGATCCCACATTTGCAGAGTTGTCTGAAATATCCAAGACTCCTTGTAGTCATGCTACACTGCTCCAGCCAGAGCAAGGTGCTGTGTTCTCTCCCTTGATATGGGCACTTGGTGGCCTTACATTGGCACACATCAGTTAATTGGCAGTTTCTGCCTGCCCGTTGTGGTGCGTCAGTATTACGGATTGGTGTCTTCTGGCTATGGACTCTGGTGTTTTGATCACCAGTATGCTTAATTCTTCAGTATGTTGTTGTGGAGTCCGACCCTAAGCTTCTTACTACTTACTTCCTCCATGGAAATGTCTGGCAAATTTCCTATTCAATTACAGTTGGGAGCTGGTAAATATGGGAGTAGAACTTACCAAAGGCCCCCAACACCAAGCAGTAATGCTTGCTGCTTATCCAAGCTCTCTAGGATTCCACCTGCAGACAATGGGGCCACTTCTACCCCTCCTGCTACACTAATGCTATGCAATACCAGATCTGTTAGGAACAAGGTTGCATGCATTGCTGGGATGTTGCAGGATGAGAAAACTGATGTGGCTTGCCTAACAGAGACTTGGCTGCAGGAAACTGACAAGGTGCGTCTTTCCCAGTTAACTCCCCCTGGCTATGCAATCCTACATCAACCTCGCTATGGAAGCTGGGACAGAGGAGCTGCTATTATTCTTCGTGAGTCCTTCAACTTCTGCAGATCTCCAGTACAAGCTATAGCTGGTATTGATTGCATGCTCCTGTCTCTAGAAATTAAAGATAGACTGGGTATCCTGCTTGTTTGTAGACCACCCAGCTTCCTTATAAGCACCATTTTTGAGTTGGCGGAGCTGCTAGCAGACATGGTGTTGAAGATACCTAGACTTATTGTTCTGGGAGACTTCAACATCTATGCTGAGTGTTCAAAATCAGGCCCAGCTCAGGAATTTATAGCTTCCCTGGCAACCCTGGGCCTCTCGCAAATAGTCTCAGGCCCTACACATGAAAGAGGCCACACACTAGACTTAATATTTTGCACTGAACATTTGAGGGAAAGTCTTATTTCAGCATTGGAGCTTCGGCCTGAACCATGGTCAGATCATCATCTGCTGAAGGCAAAAGTGAACATTGCCCCAACACCCCACAAAATAGGGGGTCCAGTTAAAATGATCTGTCCACATAGGCTCATAGACCCTTCCAGATTCTAAAATGCCTTGGGGGATTTTAGAATTCCAGATGCATGCTCCACAGAAGCTGCTGTAGGCATGTGGAACACAAAGCTCCTTGAAGCTATTGAAACCATTGCTCCTTGTCAACCCCTCCAGGCCTTGGGACAGAAGCGAGCACCATGGTTTACTATGGAGCTGGCTGACCTGAAGAGGGCTGGAAGATGTCTAGAAAGACGCTGGTGAAAAACTCGTGTGGAAGCTGTTAGAACTTGCTACAGAACGCACTGGAAACCTATGAAACAGAAATGAAAGCAGCAAAGAAACGTTACTTCTTGGCAACTATTGCGTCGGCTAGTTCACGATCATTGCAATTGTTCAGGGTATCCAGACACAATCTAACCCCTAAATCTGAACCTTTACAGTCCCAAGAACAGATAATTAGCTGTGAGGCCTTTGCTAAGTTTTTCGCTGACAAAATAGCATGAATACACTCTGAACTAGATGCTAGCTGAAATACAAATGAGATAGAAGAAATGCTTGCTACAAACAAGCTAGAAGAAATGCTTAATACACCATCTAGCTTATATTTAGACTGCTTTGAACCAATTACAATGACAGACCTTAACAGGATCCTGGCATCTATGAAAGCCACTACTTGTGCACTTGATCCTTGCCCATCTTGGCTATTAAAATCAAGTAAAGATCAGATAAATGAACCACTGAAATGTATTGTGAATCAATCGCTAACTCAGGGCACCTTCCCCCAGCCACTCAAACAGGCAGTTATTTGTCCGCTAATTAAAAAAAACATCCCTAGACAAAACTGATGTGGTCAATTATCGCCCAGTCTCTAATCTGCCCTTTCTGGGCAAAGTTATTGAAAGGGCATTAGTTGACCAACTTCAGTCCTTCTTGGATAACTCTAGCGCTCTGGACCCTTTCCAGTCAGGTTTCAGACCAGGGCATGGGACAGAGACAGCAATAGTAGCATTAGTGGATGATCTCCATCTGAATATAGACAAAGGTCATGCCTCCTTATTGCTCCTCTTGGATCTGACTGCAGCCTTTGACACAGTAGACCATGCCAGCCTGTTGATGTGTCTAGAAACAGAAGTGGGCATCAAAGGATGTGCCTTGGACTGGTTTAAATTGTTTCTCATGGAACGAACTCAAAGGGTTGCCATCAGAGATCAGCTATCTTCATAATGGGAACTATCTTGTGGGGTTCCACAGGGTCCAATCCTATCTCCCATTTTATTCAACCTCTACGTAAAACCTTTAGGAGAACTCATTCGCAGCTATGGAGTTGGGCGTCATCAAGATGCAGATGACACCCAACTCTATAGCTCACTATCCAGGTCCCCACAGGCTGCAGTAGAAATCTTAGATCGCTGCCTGACAGTCGTGGTGAAATGGCTGAAAAATAACAAATGAAATTAAACCCCGACAAGACCAAACTGATGCTTGTTGGGACGTCAGATATTCTTAAAGTCATTGTACTCCACACTTTTTTTTTATTAAAAAAAATTTATTGGTGAGTTTATATTCCATATTTAATACATACATTCCCATCATATCTAATTTACTCTAACCCCCACCCTTTCCTCCCCCCTCCTTATCGACTTCCAACAGCTTTCCAACCCTTAACCCTTCTTATTACTTAACTTGACTTCACTTATATTCTTCTATAACACATATATCATAATATTTCTTACTCTAAGCATATTCAAATTGTTTTATATATATACTATATTAAAATTACTAATCCACCAATGTGTCCATTTTACTCTTCCTTGATTAAACTCTATATTCTAAGTAAGATTTACTTAAACATAATACTAGCTTAGATTGTAATAATTAAATTCCCCCTTAGTGGTAAAGTCGCTTATCTCTTCTGTTTACAACATCACATTTTAATAGTTTTCAAACTGCCACAGTTCTCCCTTCACATCCCATTTTTTTTCTAAATATTGTTTCAATTTCCCCCAATCAGCAATAAATTGTCCTGGATCAAGATCTTTAAGTTTTCTTGTCATTTTGTCCATCTCCGCCATGTACAGCAATTTATAAATCCAATCTTCTATAGTTGGTATTTCTTGTATTTTCCATTTCTGCGCGTACAAAAGTCTTGCCGCTGTGGTCATATAAAATAACAATGTTCTGTACTGCACTGGAACACCTTCCATTCCCAAGTTCAGTAGCAACAATTCTGGGTTCTTGTTTATTTGGATTTGTAAAATCTCATTAATTGCTTCAATTATATCTCCCCAGTATTGCTTAGCTACCTCACAAGTCCACCACATATGATATAGTGACCCTTCGTGCTTTTTACATTTCCAACATTTGTCTGACATGTTAGTGTTTCCTAGCGCAATCTTCTTTGGTGTTAGATACCATCTATAGATCATTTTGTATACATTCTCTTTAATGTTCGTACAGGTTGAAATCTTCAATGTATTTTTCCACAAGTGCTCCCACGCCTCCATTGTTATTTCTTTATTGAAATTTACTGCCCACTTCACCATCTGGACTTTTACTATTTCATCCTCCGTATGCCATTTTAGAAGTACTTTATAAATCTTTGAAATTTCTTTTTTGCCTTCTTGTAATATCACTTCTTCTAATTCTGAGTTTTCCATTCTTATTCCTCCTTTTAAACAGTCCGAATTGAAAAGATCTCTGATCTGTCTATACTGAAACCATCCATAACAAGGAGACAGCTCTTCTTCTGTCTTTATCCTTATTGTTGAATATTGTATTTGTGTTATCTCTTTGTATGTCAAACGTTGCTGTTCATTGTCGACAGTTCTCGGATCTATTACTTCATACGGAACCACCCATGAAGGAATTCCATCTTCCAAATAAACCTTATACTTCTTCCAGATTGTGAAGAGGCTTCTTCGAATATAGTGGTGCAAAAACATAGAGTCTGCTTTAACTTTATCGTACCACAAATAGGCATGCCATCCAAACAACTTTTTGTGTCCCTCCAAAGCCAGCAATTTACGGTTTTTTAGTGTTATCCAATCTTTTAACCATGCCAGACAAATTGCTTCATAATATAGTCTTATATTGGGCAGTTGCAAACCACCTCTTTCCTTCGCATCCTGTAATACTTTCATTTTCACACGTGGTTTTTTGCCTGCCCACACAAAGTCTGAAATTTTCCTTTGCCATTTGTCAAATTGTTTAGAGTCTCGGATAATTGGGATTGTTTGCAACAAGAACATCACACATGGTAGAACATTCATCTTTATTGCTGCTATTCTTCCCAACCATGATAAATTCAGTTTGTTCCATTTTATCAAGTCTCTCTCTATTTGTATCCACAATTTCTCATAGTTATTTTTAAATAGATCTATGTTTTTCGCAGTCAGTTCAATACCAAGATATTTTACTTTATTAGTTACCTCACAATCCGTTATCTCCATTAGTTCTTGCTGCTTTTGCTTGGTCATGTTTTTACATAGTATCTTCGACTTCTTTTTATTCACATAAAATCCAGCCAAATCTCCGAACTCTTTTATTTTGTCCATTATTTTAGGCATATTCTCAATTGGATCGTCTACTATTAACATTATGTCATCCGCAAATGCTCTGACCTTGTAGGAAAATTCCTTTATTTTTATGCCTCGAATTGTATCATCCTCACGTATTTGAATCATCAGTATTTCCAAAATCAAAATGAACAACAATGGAGACAGAGGGCAGCCCTGTCTTGTACCTTTACTTATTTTCAACTTTTTAGTTAAGTCGTCATTCACTACAATTGCTGCACTTTGGTCTCTATAAATTTCTTTAACTGCTTGTATGAACTTTGCTCCCATTTGCAGCTTTTCCATAGTGGCAAACATAAAGTCCCAGTTCAGATTGTCAAATGCTTTTTCTGCGTCCACGAAAAAGAAACCAACCTCCCTATCACAGTGCTTATCATAGTATTCAATAGCGTTTATTACTGTCCTTAAATTGTCTTTAATTTGTCTATTAGGTAAAAATCCGGCCTGCTCTTCTGCAATAAATTCCAACAGCCATCCCTTTATCCTTTCCATTGTACTCCCCACTTTCAATTGAGTTTGTTTGACCCTCGCTGACTCGGTTAAGAGCCTAGGGGTTATACTGGATCCAGCGCTACTACTAGAAAAACAAGTTAAGGCAGCTGCAAAGAATGCTTTCTACAATCTCACTCAAGCCTGAAAGATGGCTTCTTATCTGGACGTGGCCAACATGACCACCTGGATCCATGCTATGGTATCATCAAAACTTGACTATTGTAATGCACTATATATTGGTCTTCCATCTAAGTTAACTAGGAGGCTCCAGTTGGTGCAAACTGCGGCAGCTCGATTGTTAGCAGGTGCAAGCAGGAGCATGAACATCACTCCCATCTTGCAGTCACTCCACTGGCTACCTATCAGCTACCATGCTCAATTCAAAGACTGGTTATTACATAACAAGCTCTTCATGGCCTTGGCCCGACATTCCCATGGGACCATCTCCCTCCCTTTGTCCCTCCACAGCAGCTTTGCTCATCCAAACAGGGTCTTTTGCAGGTGCCAGCCTGCACATGGGCAAAATCAACTGCAGCCTGTACACGGGTCTTCTCTGTGGTGGCCCCTACCCTATGGAACAGCCTGCCTGAGGAGGTCAGGAGAGCTCCCATGCTCTTGGCTTTCTTCAAACAATGCAAAACTGAATTATTCAAAAAGGCTTTTTACTCACATAGGAGGGTGGTATTATAGGGAGGGGGTCTCAGATGTTTCACCAATGAGTTGAGAACCATGGGCTCCACCATTATGTTGTTTTACATATTATCTGTTGCTTTGAATATGTACTCGTATATATTGCTTGTGCTTCATGTTGTCTAATGTCAATCCTAGAATGGATTATGTTCTGTTTCAGCAGTCCTTCAACCCTGTATTGGATACTTTCTAACACTATGTCTCTGTAAACTTGTATTCATCTACCCTATAATATTGTTTATGGAAATGTCCTTGGCACTGTGTGGAAATGCCTACCCTTGTCCTTGCTACTGATTGTACTGATCTCACACTATGTAATCCACCTTAAGTCCCAGTGAGAAAGGTGGACTATAAATGACATAAATAAAAATAAAATAAATAAAATATTTCTTCTCTGCAGAACAGTCTTGGATGCTACCTAGCAGCAGCATCATGGCATCAGCAATTGCCAGTACCAGGGTCTTAGTATGAGTTGTAAATGGACTAACTCACCCGTCTTTCAAAATAATGATTGACACATTTCCAGACAGAAGACGTTAAATCACCTCTGTGTTAGAGGAGTTGCATAAACTGGTTGTTGCTAAAACACCAGCAGCAAGTGTTGGTCTGCATGGAAACTATATAAGAGCAGGAAAATAAAATCAGTTTTCCCGAATCCTTTCAGAGACGGCACCAGGAACTTCTTTGCATAGCTATGGATGTAAAGGTATGGTGAGAACTACCTTTACAGTGCCTTTTGTCACTAATAAAATGCTAGCAGATGGTCAACATGCCCTGAACATTCATGCCTGGGCAACTGTACATTGAAAGACTGTGTGCTGTTCTGTTGCAGCTTGCCTACCATCAGCCACTATAAAACTGCTAACATATTTCATTTGCAAAACGAGTATATGTTAAAGACTAAACTAAATCAGGTTTGTTCAACACTACTGCAAGGATAAATTTTACGAGTCACTGGCATAGTGTACATACATAAATATTGCATTAGCCAGGTGCATGAATGCATTGAGAGGAGAGACTCAAGGGAGTCAGTGGGAGACAAGAACAAAGTCAAAGCAGACTCAAAAGCACCACTGGAAGGAAGCAGAGAAGGGCTTGTTAGCTGAGTGCAAAACAGAGCAGTGAAGTTACACTGTGCTGATTAAAGAGGCAAAAAGTTTATTTGAGGAAATACATACTTAATAGTGAGGAGAAGAGAGAGAGACAGGTTCCTTGCTATCTGACTACATCTTGGAGAGTGAAGTGAAACAGGAGAGAGAAGAAGCAGGATATTGCCCTGTTTAGCCCAATAGGAGACAAGACAAGGAAATGACCCCCAGGAAACAAGAGAGATGCTGCTCTCACTGTCCTAACTAAGGGATCCTTGCTGCCCCCTGCCTAGAAGGCTCTCCTTCCTTCTTGCTGCTGCAGTACACCAGACATTGCTATTTCCAACAGGGCTGACCTATACCTGAGTTACTAGACAGCTGCTGGCAGCAGCGCCAGATCTAGGGTTGCCCATGCCCGGGGCAACCCTTGGCTGGCCACCTCGCGCATGCGCGTGCTCCCCGCGCTGCGTGATGATGTCACTTTGGTGATGTCATCACGCAGGGCGGAACACAGGCAGCATGCAGGGCTGGGAAGCCGCTCGCGCTATTCGCCTCCCCACAGGCGAATTGCACGGGCGGCCTTGCAGCCCCTCACACTGCTTTCGCCTGCCCCGCAGGACAGGGGGCGGCCGGCTTGCTGCGCACCCCCTGCCCTGCAGGGCAGGCAAAAGGCAGCACGGCTGACCACCCCCTATCCTGCGGGGCAGGCGAATGGCGCGGGTGGCCCCGCAGCCCCCCGCGCTTCCTTGCCTGCCCTGCAGGACAGGGGGTGCGTGGCAAGCCGCCGCCCCCTGTCCTGCGGGGCAGGCGAAAGGCAGCGTGGGGGGCTGCGAGGCTGCCTGCGCTGCTGCCTGCACCCTCTGGCAGCTGGCTGCTGCTCCTGGCACCCCCTCCCTGGTGGCGCCAGGGGCAGACTATCCCCCCTGCCCCCCCTCGATCCGGCCCTGGCTGGCAGTCAATTAACTGGACGAGAGGGATGGATGTTTTGACTTTCTGGAAGGAGCTTTATGTATTCAGATCTTCACATATCACAGAATCACAGAGTTGGAAGGGGCCATACAGACCTTCTAGTCCAACCTCCTGCCTGATGCAGGATGAGCCTAAAGCATCCCTGACAAATATTCATCCAGCCTCTTCTTGAAAACTGTCAGTGAAGGGGACCTCACCACCTCCCTAGGCAGTTGATTTAATCTTTGAACTACTCTGACTGTGAAAAAGTTTTTCCTAATATCCAAACGGTACCATTCTGCATGTAATTTAAGCCCATTGCTTCGACTTCTATCCTCTGCTGCCAACTGGAACAGCTCCTTGCCCTCCTCCAAATGACAGCCTTTCAAATATTTAAAGAGAGCAATCATGTCCCCCCTCAATCTCTTCTCCAAACGAAACATTCCCAAGGCCCTCAGCCTTTCCTCGTAGGGCTGTCTCCAGATCCCTGATCATTCTCGTCGCTCTCTTCTGCACCCTCTCAATTTTGCGCACATCCTTTTTGAAGTGAGGCCTCCAGAACTGCACACAGTACTCTAGGTGCGGCCTGACCAAGGCAGGATAGAGAGGGACTATGACAACACAAGACTGAGTTTGCCTTTTTTGCCACTGCTTCACACTGACTGCTCATATTTAGTTTATAGTCCACTCTTACCGCAAGATCTCTTTCACATACACTACTACCCAGAAGTGTATCCCCCATCCAGTATTTGTGCTTCACATTTTTGTGGCCCAGATGTAATGCTGTGCACTTATCTATGTTGAATTGCATCCTGTTCACAACCGCCCAAAGTATTCAGGTCTTGTTGAATTTTAACTCTATCTTCTTCGGTGTTTGCCACTCCTCCCAATTTGTTATCATCAGGAAATTTAATGAGTAGCCCGTTTACCCCTTCATTCAGATCATTGATAAAAATATTGAAAAGTACTGGGCCTAAAACCGAGTCCTGCAGCACCCCACTGGACACCTCCCTCCAATCTGATGAAACGCCATTGACCACCGCTCTTCGGGTGTGGTCCTCTAACCAGTTCCCTATCCACCAAACTGTCCTATAGTCCAGTCCGCAGTTTTTCAGTTTACCATCAGAATGTCATTGGGAACCTTATCAAAAGCTTTACTGAAATCCAGGTAAATACTGAAATACAGGTAAATCATGAAAGAAGATATCACCTAGAATAAAAGTCAGGATGTTTTCACAAGGGGGCAGGGGCTGTGGATCAGTAGTTAACATAGCAGATGAAAGTGGTGAAGGGGCACAGGTATGGTCTAGTAGATAATAGGAACACAGAAGGAAACAGATCTGAAAAGAAAGGTGCTCTAAGGATGAAAAATGAGGGTGTAGACAAGAGAATTTGTATTTAGTAACTGGGTAAAATGAGGCAGTCAGTAAAAAATATCATGAATCCCAAAGAGGTCAAAACTATGCTAGGGTTGCCAACCTTCAGGTGGTGGCAGGAGATCTCCTGGAATTACAACTGCTCTCCAGGACTCAGAGATCAGTTCCCCTGGAGAAAACAGCTATTTTGGAGGCATTATGCATCTCTGACGCCCCTCTGCTCACCAAACCCTGCCCTCTTCAGGCTGTACCCCCCAAATCTCCAGGAATTTCCCAACATGGAGCTAACAATCAGCTGACGTTGTTGCCAAGTAGGTCCCCTCTCCTGCTTCAGGGCCTGCCATGAACTGTGTTGGAGTTTCCCGCGTTGCTGATTTACTGCTACACCAAAAACTGCCCTGCACGTGTGCACTTTAATACACGTGTCAGTTTCCTGCCTGCTTGCTAGTTATCCTGCTGTTGCAATAGACTGTGTCAGTTTCCTGAATCCATGTCTGGACAACTACACTAAGGACTCTCTTTCTGGGCAGCCTTGCCCAAGCCTATATCTGGACCTCCCTGTGTGTGTTTGGACTTTATTACACATGTGCTCCGTGCCTGCCTTGCCATCCACCATGGGCTGTACCTGTTCCCCGCTATGGACTGTGTTTCACATGCTGTTTCCCTGCCTCCATGGAAGCCTGCCTCACCTGGGCCCCAACCGCGCTGCTAGCAGCCAGGTGCCAGCTGGGGAAAACCTCCAGCGAGCCTGACCAGGCACCCCCTGGCCAGTTCCCGCCTGGGAGCCTCCCGCAGGCCGGTCACCCAGCTTGCCTCCGCTACTAGCCAGCCCCACCCATGCCCAGCCGGCAGCCATGTTCTTAGGCAGCCAGAAGACCTAGAGAAGAAGCCTGCTTTGGGAAGCCATTTTGGAGAAGCAGGCACACCACGTCCGCAGCGAGAGAACCTCACCCCGCTCTGCATATCATAAGAGCCGCCCCGGAGAAGAAGCTAAGTGCCGACCATCCCAAGCACTTAGAGAATGCATCTCAAAGAAGCCTCCGCATTCCAGAGCTGATGACATCAGGACAAACCCCATCCGCTGGAACATCCATTCAACATGCCCGGATCTCCCCCTCCCTCCTTTGTCCCCTCTTCCTAAGGTGTCACTATAACACAATCAGATTACTAAAGTGGCCCATCTAAGACATTCAGAAAACCATTAAGACCTTTGTTTTGGCCCGTGAGAACCACAAGGTACAGCACCAGCCCCAGGGTATGTTTTGGGGAACTTAAGCTGGCCGCCCCGGCCACATGGCGCGTACGCCTTCCCTATCCAGACCCCTTGCTGTCTCTCTGTGGATCCAGTGCTGGCATTGGACCACCTCGCTGCTGTGTCTCTACTCCGCTTCAGGATTGTAAGTATACCCAGCTTCATCGTGGGGTACCTGCTAATGCGACCATCTCTATTTTCCTACCTCTATGTTTCCTAGTTCTTGTACATAACCTTGTATGCGTGTGCAAGTTCAGGCATATGCCACATTACTAGTAAAGACAAGTTGTATTGTGATTTAGTCTGCCTCTTTATTACATGAGCGTCTGGAGAAGGGACCTTGGTATAGATGGTTAGTTCTGGACTGGTAAGCTAATTCCCCATTCAAAAAGAGCAGTTCCAGTAACAATGTAGATGGTCTAATATGCAGATGATGCAGAGGTCTGTTCCCTGGGGCCATCATTCCACTCTTGTGGCTGTCATTCCAGTCCTAAAGCACTCATTCCACTGCTAGGGAATTGTGTTTGATCCATTCCATCATTTCTCTCATCACATAAGTTGTTTTATTTGCAGCTTTCAACATGTTACGGTGAAGTCCAGTAATGCCAGTTATACTCATGAGCCCCATTATAGCCAATGGTCCTTCAAAGACTCTCATTGTTTCCAGTGGGCATTCTTGTCACTCATTTTAGCAATGAATTCCTGAAGGGAAGCCTTAATGCATGAAGCAAAGCCACAAACGAATTCTATGACCAGACTTAACTCGTTTATTGTGACTTTTGCAGACTAATTTACTGTGGAAAGAGACATGCGTAAGATTAAGAGGAATCCACTCCACGAAAAGGTGAGGGATGTACTAAAAGGAATGACAGGATTGCCCATTGAAAATAATGGGAGAGGCTTGAAGGCCCATTGGAAATAATGGGAACCAGGAATGCCCATTTACTTGCATAGGCTCCATTGAAACACACTATAGCAAAAAAAAAAAGTTGCAAAGAAAATGTGGAACGGATTTTGAAAAAAGGTCTCGGGGCCCAGATATGACAGGCCCCTGAGTAGAATGAAAGCAGCTGGATGTATCAGAAGGATTCAGGGACTGGAATGACAGGCCCCTCAGTAGAAAGACGGCCCCTGGGTATATCAGAAAGGGTCTGGGACTGGAATGACAGGCCCTTCAGTGGAATGACAGCCCCTGGATGTGACAAAAGGGCTCTGAGACCGGAATGTCAGGCCCCTAACTGGAATGACAGACCCTGGCTGTATCAGAAGGGCTCTGGGACTGGAATGACAGGCCCTTAACTGGAATGACAGCCCCTGGGTGAGACAAAAGGGCTCTGGAACTGGAATGACAAGCTGCTAACTGGAATGACAGACCTTGGCTGTATTAGAAGGATTCTGGGACTAGAATGAAAGCTCCCTAACTGGAATGACGGCCCCTGGGTGTGACAAAGGGGCTCTGGAACTGGAATGGCAAGCTGCTAACAGGAATGACAGCCCCAGGGTGTGACAGAACAGCTCTGGGACTGGAATGACAGGCCCCTGAGTAGAATGAAAGCAGCTGGATGTATCAGAAGGGCTCTGGGACTGGAATGACAGGCTCCTGAGTGGGATGACGGCTCCTGGGTATGTAAGAAGAGCTCTGGGACGGGAATGATAGGCCAATAACTGGAATGACTGCCCCAGGTGTATCAGATGGGATCTAAGACTTGAATGACAGGCCCCTCAGTGGAATGATGGCTCCTGGGTGTGACAGAAGGGCTCTGGGACTGGAATGACAGGCCCCTGAGTGGGATGACGGCTCCTGGGTATGTAAGAAGAGCTCTGGGACGGGAATGATAGGCCAATAACTGGAATGACTGCCCCAGGTGTATCAGATGGGATCTAAGACTTGAATGACAGGCCCCTCAGTGGAATGATGGCTCCTGGGTGTGACAGAAGGGCTCTGGGACTGGAATGACAGGTTCCTGAGTGGGATGACGGCTCCTGGGTATGTAAGAAGAGCTCTGGGACGGGAATGACAGGCCAATAACTGGAATGACTGCCCCAGGTGTATCAGATGGGATCTAAGACTTGAATGACAGGCCCCTCAGTGGAATGATGGCTCCTGGGTGTGACAGAAGGGCTCTGGGACTGGAATGACAGGTTCCTGAGTGGAATGACAGCCCCTGGGTGTAACAGAAGTACTCTGAGATTGGGATGACAGGCCCCTCAGGGAAATGACGGTCCCTAGGTGTGACAGAATGGCTCTGGGACAGGAATGACAGGCCGCTAACTGGAATGACAGCCCCAGAGAAAGCTGCAATTCAGAGTATGCTCACTGGGGAATAAGGCTTGTTGAGTGCATAACCCAGTCCTGTGCATGTTTAGTTGGAAATAAGTTTGTTTAGGATTGTAAATTTTCACTGTTCCTGAATCTTGTGGAGCAAGATGCAAGCCGTTTAAGGTAACAGCTGCTGCCAGTTTTCTCTGACCTGGGTTTCAAGGAGGCTACAGAAGCAATGGGCCGTAGATGACCATAGAGATCTCCAACCTACAGGTGATTGGTACACAACTGTTCAGTAATATTTGTGTGAAAATTTGAATGAATTGGCATATTTGTAAATGTTGAGGAAGGGTGGCATTTATAGATGAAACTTAACTGCATGGCATAGAAATAGATAATAGTTTTAACTCCAGATTTTGATGCTGTAGTTCAGAGCAAGAGGTTTCTGTTATCAGTGTTAAATAAAGGAAATACTGTAAGAGTGTGAATGTTTAAAGCATGTTTGTAAAAATAATATCATTAATTGGGTTACCATGTCCTTTATAAAGTTTATAACTCCAGTACCTGCCATTAAATTTTATGATACATATGGCCTGTCCCAACAACATTACATTTATGTCCTATCTGGCCCCTCGTGACATAAGAGTTTGACACTCCTGTGTTAACCTATCTTGGTGGAGTATCTAGATTCAGTACACTTCTTATAATCCTGAACTTACAGTGTTCCCAGTAGAAGCCAAACACAAGTAAAATCTAGTGTCTCGAGTGCAAATAATAAATAGGGTTCCCAATTCTGAGCTGGGAAGTTCCTAGAGATTTTGGGGTGAAGAATGGGAAGGACGGGTTTGAGGAGGGGAGGAACTTCATTGAGGTATGATGCCAGAGTCCAGCCTCCAAAGCAGCCATTTTCTCCAGGAGAACTGATCTCTGCAGAGGCATTGTAATTCCAGGAGATCTCCAGGCCCCAGCTGGAAGTTGGCAGTCCTAACAATCAAGCATCTAACTATTTTTCAATGAATGTAAACTTTTCCCTCCCCTTGTGGTTAATCTGAGGAGTAGATAACATTTTACAAGAAATTCTGTTGCATAGAGAAAATGCATTCTTGTATAAGTGCTGCTTTTGGAAAACATTGAAGATTCCTAAGTGCAATCAGTCCTAACTAGAGTTGCACCCTTTGAAGTCCAGTGGACTTAAAATGATGCAACTCAGGATAGGATTGCACTATAAATGCGCATCAGTTTCAGTCCATTCATTCCATAAAACTAATGCTTGTGAGCCTCTAAACTGGGAAGCCAACTCATTGAATAGACTCCTACCATGCTGGGATATATTTATTTATTTCAAACAGTTTTATGCTGTGAACATAAGGCCGTGGACATTTAAAAACAATAAACCAATACTTAAAACACACACATATTATATTGATAGTTACATACACACATGCACACAATAAAAATGATGAAACAAAACATGTAAACGGGAAAGAGGGTCAGCGAGGGAATGCCAAACAGAACAGAAAAATCTTTACCCACTAGCAGAGGCAGAAGCCCTGGTCATTTGTAACCATGAATACATGTAAGAAAGAGTCGATGTATATTCACTTTACAAATGAAAATGAGGGCCAGTACCTGGAAAAATACGGGGGTTTAATTACATGTTGAGATGTACAGGTGTTGAACATAACATAAAAATTACTTAATACACCCATTAAAAAAATCAAGTATACTCTAGACATTGATTATGTGTGTGTTTCCAACAAAACAATTACAGTTTATATAAGAAGAAACTTTTTAATTTTAAGTATCTACATTAGAGATGGGCACGGAACAAAACAAAAGAACCAGGAGGTTCGTGGTTCATGGGTTTCATGAACCACAAACCACGGAACTGGACCAGTTATGAACCAGTTCGTGGTTCATGGGGTTTAAATGCCCACCTCTAATCTACATTTAGATTCAGAGTATACTTTGAAAGATTCTTGGAATCTTACTTCAGGTCATTCATTCACAAGATAACTACTTGGTTTCATCTTGCTATCATTTAATGCTAAACATGAGTTTCCAGTTGATAGTTGTAACTCAATTTGGTGGCGTATTAACTTTGAGCTGTAATGCCGCAATTAGGGTTGGATCTAAAGGATGAAACCACTCCCACCTCCCAGATTACACTCCCTGAAGTGTTGCTCTTCAGGACTGGGAGTCCTTTAGGAATAGAATACAGTGACTGGAGGATGGGGCTGTAGTGGGAGGAAGCAAGCAACAAAAATTGCTCCTCTCTCCTTATACCCACAGAAGTTCCCTTGGGTCCAACCCATAGGTTTGAACCTTATTGTAAAAATACCTTCAAGCCTGTTCATATGCTCAACTGCATTGAGAGCACTGAGCAGTAGAAAAGTCTCTTGAATGTGCACTGATCGTTTTTTTCTTTATGACTGTCCTTCTTACAAGTAACGGGATTTTCACTTGCAACAGAATACCTGACATGAGGGAAACTTATCAAAAGGGCATCCTCTGGGATGTCCAAGTTAGGATAGAGGCACACTTGGGCAGAGTATGTTCCTGCTGCTTATCCTATTTTGCATTAAGTACAGCTTAGCTTCTACACAATCTGATCTCTTTTTTACTCAAGCCCCAACTTAACATGAAGGCTAGCAGTCGCCATCTTTAGCTCTTAAACTACTGTGGGAGCCACTTGACTTATCTGCAGCATACTTCCAACCTCTTCTGTAAACTGCAGTGCTAACAGAAGATGGAATTCTGAAGTGTAACAGAGATTCCTTTTTTTTTCACTTCTAAGTCTCATCCTTCTCTCCAAACATTTTCTCTATTTCTCTATTTAAATATATGGGAAGTGTCCCAGTGCTTGTTTCTAGCCATTAGAGTTATGATGACTTCATGGCTGAGAATTCACATGAAGCTAAAAAAGAAAAAGAGCCAAATGGCAGCACAGGTTTTAATGAAGAGCAGAAATACTTGTGCAGCAGGTTTTTGCTTGCACTTTGAGGTGTTCTAGACAAAAACCCTATCCATATGAAATCAATATTATGTAACTTTCTTCAAGACATGACCAAATTAAAAGTAGGCTAAGTAGATCAATCATTTTACATTGTTTTCATTATAAGCCATCTCGAATTCGACTCTGGAGAGAGGGCATGTACATTTTCTAAATATTTTTGAGAAAATAAATGCTGCACTAGAAAGGTACAATATTAATAATTTTGTGCTATACTGTTATAGTGCCCTATGTAATCTAAGCTTTCAGTACTGAAAAGCTAAATGGCATAACAAGGAAAAGTCTGCAACTAATGCCACCAAAGCTGATCACAGCTTTGTAGAACTTAGCAAGTAGAACAAGAGTTGGATGCAGCCAGCTTTTTTTGCTCAAGCTCACCCATTTATCCTGCTTATTATACCACCTTGTCCCATATGCTGTTGTCTGTGTAGTTCTCATGAATTGCTTTTTTAGTGGTTAAAGGGGACCCCTTCCTAACGTTTTCACCAGCAGAAAAGCTGGTTGGCTCCAATTCTCAGTGTTCTCCTATTGCAGTATGTATAAAATGAGAGACTGGCTGCCTTTCTAGTTTAACTGTTTCCAGGGTTTTCTTCTATTGAAAGCCTTTGATTATTTTGAGATTGTACATAACGACCAGTAGTAAAATGAAATTCAACAAGAACTTGGATGCATTTTGGTCAAAATTTTAAAAGCATATATGGAACAGCCACAATTTACAAAGTAGAGTATAAAGGAAAGAAAATGGCAGTCACTCCCTTGGGTTGAGCTGATATTTTGTCCCTATAACATATAGAGGAAGGATTGAACTGCTAGAAAGAAAACGGTTTTGAGGGGGGTAGGTGGGAAGGGTGATGGATTTTAAGTGGGTTGGTCAGAGACAATGGTCATCACTACTTTTCCCTGGCTTGAATTGCTACTCTTTCCTTCAGGGCTACTGTCCTCAAGTTGTGAAATGGAATTGGGATGAGATGTCCTTGACTCATCCTAATGGAAGTCCAGCATCTCACTTTGGAGCTAGTAATAAGTTACAGCTTTGTCTGAAGAGACAAACTGGCTTCCTTAGCCAGTATAATCCCCCTTCTTCATCATGACAAGCTCAAGATGAGTGCCTTCCTGCTGCCCCCAGGTTCTGGGGATTCTCTGTGGCTTAATGTGTGTATGTGCCATATTGCCTGCTGTAGCACAGACCCTGTAATTGTGTATGTACAATGTCAAATGACTCTGGTCAAGTTTCATGTTCTAAGGCTCTTCTGAAACAACTGAAACTCAAGTCTATAAATATAGCAGGATTAGCCAGCATGGTGCCTCTGGGCACCATGGCTCCTGTCAGCACCTTTCCTAGCATCCACTAAGTGTTTTTAGGAAGTGATTGGGGCCAGGTAGGGCTTTTGCATAGCAGGGATTCTGACTCAGTACTGAAGATTTGATTGGAAGCTGCCACTACAAGACAAAGAACTTTACTGTGTGACTGAAGGTAAGATCTGTGTAAGCAAGAACATAATTTTTTTTCAAAAATATGTTCATTTTAAAAGGCATCCTAAGCAGAGCTATGGCTTGAAATGTTGAAGAGTTACTAGTAGAGTTATGCATAACCTTAATCCCTGACATTTTATGGTTGGCTTCACATTCTACAGCAACCATTTTGTGGTTGGCTCCACCTCCTGTGGCAGTTAATTTTTTGGTTATGCCCACCACCCTGTGGCAGAGTTCTAAAGGAGCCCACAGCACAAAAAGGTTGAGACTGGATATAGCATGGTCTTAACTCGTTTCTGGCTTGGGATAAGTTTTTCATGACACGTTTTTCTTCTTCCTTTTGAAGAGCTTTGGCTTTTCAAAGATCTAGATTAGTAAGAGCAAGAAGCATATCGCCAATGGAAAATATAGTCGTTTGTTACACCTTTGATATGGTATGTTTGGTTTAAGGTATGAATATACCTGCTTTTGTTTGTTTGTGGTAGGGAATAAAGTCTAGATTGTTACTATCTATTGCTTACTGGCAAACAGGATAACATTTTTGGCATTTGTCTATGTTCTAATATAGAAAACCAAATATTCATCCTTAATTGGTAGTATCAGAAGAGATGCCAAGGATTAAAAAAGGTCACTGAGATGAAATCATCCTCTAATACGTAGGATGTAATATGTAACTAATATGTAACTAATTTTAATGCAAAGCCTGTGGTCCAGCAGTGCTGTAGCCCACATGCACACTCTCTGAATAGCAACCATTTTTAAGACTGCCAGAAACACTGAAGCTCTAGCTTAGTGTTCCCTCTACACAGCTAGACTGAAGGGATTTTTGAGCCCTGCAGTTGCTCATGTGCAGGTAAATTACTTTCACTGAAACGTGCCCCTGCACAATTCTCATGGCATTTGGAACTATTAGTGAAATATTGCTGTGGAACAAAGTTGAAGATTTCAGTGTTTGTGAAACCTTTTCTATTAACATAGCAACATATTAGAACTGGTGTTTATGTTCCTGAAGTATTTTATATCAAACACATTTTGCTGTGCTCTACTGCATTATAACTTTGACAATGTAGCAGGTCATCATTCTTGAAGCCTGTGTTGCTGCTGCTGTTGTTCTTGGTATACAGATGGCCAGTTAAAGCATTTGGTGGTGGTGGTGTAACAACTTTTGACAAATGGTCTCTGTGTTCCATCTAAATGTAAAGGTGCAGAAGAAAAGCAAATTGAAAGTCTATTTTTTTAAGTTTTCCTCTGAGAATGTAAAAGTAGTAAACTTGAGAAATTAGGTTCCTCTATATTGAAATATATGAGAGGGAAGAAAACACTACATCCTTTTCAGTCCCTTTGGTGCCCAGTTAAACCTCCAGCCTTTTAACCGGTTTGTTTGCCCTTATTTGTCATTCAATTCCAGCTGCCGAGAGCAGTTAACACCCAGGCTCTGAGTGGAGCAGGAATATTGAGGATGGTGAACAAGGCTGCCGACGCTGTCAACAAAATGACAATCAAGATGAATGAATCGGATGCAGTAAGAGCTGATTTTTCGACTTGAATAATGAGATGAATTAATGAGGTTCAACAGTTGCATTTTAAGACTGTAGGAGTAGAAAATCGGATATTAATTTACTTATTGGCTTGGTTTCTCAATTGCATCAGTTGACCGCCATGGTTATACTGAGTTAATTTGTTTCCTTAAAATAGGGGCAATGTTGTCTGCAATGGTGGCAATTTCTGATAGGTTAATCTTTTTTCACTTGTTGTTAGTAGTTTGAGGGAAAACAACAACAGTTTGAAAATCTTGATCAGCAGCTCCAGAAACTTCATGATAGTATAAAAAGCTTTGATTGGTCACAGAAAAGGCAGGTATTTTTATCTTATGTTTTCACTTTCAAAAGTATGAAATTTGGGCTTGGATCCTATGAACAAGTTCCATGCAAGTTAAATAGTCTCTCTCGTGAAGCACACTCTTCCATTAAAACTTTCATTTGTACATGATCAGTGTTTTTCAATGGACCCTTGTAGAAATCAATGTTTTTAGTGGAAAAGGATGTGTGTTCCATGGGAGAGAATATTAAGCAACTCACATGGAAATCATTTATAAATTCCATACCTTAGTAATTTATAAGAAGTATCTTATAAAAATTTGTTTAGCAAAGGAAATTTAGTCACATATAAGAACATCTCCTACATATAAGCTTTCTGTATGTGTGTGTGTGTGTCTGTGTGTGAGAGTGAGTGAAAGCTTTTTAGAAATTCAGAAAACTGCTAATTATTGCACCACATGTTTATCAAAGAACCTTATCTTGTAAAGTTGTTAAACATGAGAGTCAATAGGACTGCTATACACATTTGTATTCTGAATAGCCATAGTACTGAACTCAAAACATAAGAGCCATGCTGGATAGGACCAGTAGTCTACCTAGTCCAGCACACTGTTTCACACAGCAGCCAAACAGTTGCCCTGGAAGGCTAAAACAGGGCATAAGGGGGTCTTCTCCTGATGCTTTGTCACTGCTTAATGAAGAAGATGAAAAATAGATCAGTTGCATTAAAAGCAAGCTTTTGCTGACTTCTGTTTCTTAGCTGCTCCGTTACTATACTTGCTTAATTGGTGCTTGAAATGTATTTAATTTGGAAATTTTTTTTGCTTGTTAATGTGAGGTTTTTAATATTTGTTATGGCAGATGTAAATGCAGGCCTCTGAGGAAAGAAGGAGGGAGGCTGGATGAGTGAAAGAAGTCTGCACTGATTGGATGGTAGCTGTACTCTAGGTCGAATGAACTGTAGTTTTTAGTCAGAGTGCTGAGAGAAAGTGTCCAGTAGCACCTTTAAGACTAACCAATTTTATTGTAGCATAAGCTTTCGAGAATCAAGTTCTCTTCGTCAGATGCATGGTACAGAAACTGGTCAAATATAGAACATGCATCTGACGAAGAGAACTTGATTCTCAAAAGCTTATGCTACAATAAAATTGGTTAGTCTTAAAGGTGCTACTGGACTCTTTTTGATTTTGCTACCACAGACTAACACGGCTAACTCCTCTGCATCTGAGAGAAAGTGTTCATTCTAGCTGAGTCAGGCAGATTGTGTGGAGCCTGAGAGAGAGGACATATGTTTCTGAAAGAAAGTTAACCACGCAGGAGATTCTGGTTAAGTCAGTCTTTGGATGTCTCAGAAACAGGTCATTCTGGCTAAATCAGGCAAAGTGTGTGTGCCTGAGTTCAGCATTTGGGTCTCAGAGAAAGGATTCTGGCTGAAGTAGGCTAACTGTGTGGAAACCTGAGAGCTTAATTCTGTTTAAGTCAGGCAAACTGTGTGTGTACCTGGGGATAGTTTGTGTATATCGGAGATTATCTGTCTAGCTCAGTCAATCTGTGTACAAGACCTGAGTGAATCTATGTTAGGGTTGGTGGGGGGCTGGATATCTCCCAGAATTGCAACTGATCTCTAGGCCTCAGAGATCAGCACCCTTGGAGAAAATGGCTGCTTTGGAAGTTGGACTTCATGGCATTATATCCCAGTGAGATCCCTCCCCTCCTCAAACCCCATCTTCCCCACATTGTACCCCCAAATTTCCTGGAATTTCCCAAACCACTAGTCTACGTAGATGAGATGAGAGTTTATTCTGTTAGTGAAGACCTGTGTAGAAGATTACTATGTGTAACTGAGTCTGTGAATATACCTTTTAAGAAGATATAATTATTTTTGAAACCACCAAGCTTAAGAACTATTCTGAAACCAGTATGCGTAATAAACCCCTGCAACCATCATGTTTTTATAAATAAATTCTACTTTTGTTTAAACAAGAAAGGTCCCTTTTTTCCTCACAACTACCCTCATGCTGTTGAACTGTTTATAACAAGCCTTCCTATATTACCAGTCAAACTGACAAAGTTTAAGGCAAAAGCCTGTGGTGGCAGCGAAAATCAAGGAGGCACCAGGTAAAAGCCTGGGTAAATTAGAGAATACCTGAAGCTCTGTGTGAGTGGAAATAAAAAGAGGGTTGGTTGTGGACAGAGCCCTCCTGAAGTATAAGTATAAGGTAAAGTAAGGAAGAGCTGAATTGAATGTCCAAAGGCAAAGTTAATAAAACAAATTAAGCAAGTGAATCATTACAGTGCTGTAAAAGTAAGCCTTGTTAAATTCCTTTTTAAGATAGAATTTGTAAAGAACTGAAGTTGTCCTGTGGACAATCTTGAGCTCCGTCATAGTTTAGAAGTCTTGAGGGACAGCCTATATGTAACCCCCAGAGTCCCAAGGACCAGGTTCAATATGTTTACCAATTCAAATATAAATGCAATTTATTTTTACACAACTATGAAAACATTCCCAAAGTTATTAATACTGTATCAGTAACTAGTGACCCCAGAGTACAGTCCTACTCACAATCCCTTGGTAAAGTATGCAGACAGTTCTGTAGATTTGGCCAGAGGCTTTGCCTGGAACAGCGTCCCAAATATCTAGCAGGCCTTGCCACAGCAGTACTCTTCTTGTGAAGATGCTGTCTGAATCCTGGGGCTTGCTGGTTGCCCTAGGAGCAGTTCCCCTTTTCTCCTAGCAAGATGAAGTGGGGCAGCTCTGTGCTAGGGTGCTGGTCTCAAGTAGTCAATGAGTTCAGCTGCCAGCAACTCCTGCTCTTGCTTCTTCAGCTCTTCCCAGCTACTGCAGTTCTTCCAGGGAGAAGAGTTCAGCTCTTCCAACCAGTAGTTTCAGCTCTGTGATGATCTTAGCTCCAAAGCTTGGAAACCAGCTTTGCCTTCCAAACAGCAGTAGCAGCAGCTCTACTCTTTAGTATTTCCAGCTAGCCTAGTCCTGTATAACACTACTCCTCTTAGTCATGGTGACCTCTTTTTTATATACATGCCCCATGGGCCTTTGCTAAACATGCAAATTAAACAACCCTAGGTACAGCTCAGTTATCTGTTAGTCTGGTCTATGTATCTGCAGTCTATTAACCAGGCCTAGGTCCTAGGCCCCAAACCCTTTTTCCAGTACATGCTTACATATATAACCTGTATGATGGTTATGTAACAATTACAGTATGTCTAGGTATCTGTCAGGAAAAACAAATTATATTACAACAGAACTATACTTTTATACAAAACAGTAAAACTATGTAATGACATGCCAAATGAGTTTTAATCCATCTACTTGCTTATAGATATTGTCCAGGATCCATAGAAATCAGAAGTAACTCTTTGAACCAGGAACTTTAAACTTGGTTTTCCTTAAACACTTCATTTGGAAACTGCTTAATATGGAATGGGGACCAGCTGATCACAGCATTAAAATTTACTGGGTATATGCAGATTTGGATAAGTCTAAAGATCTCATTGGATGCCTGCCATGTTTTATTAGGGAGCTACAGGCCTCAATATGTGATGCAAGGTGAAAATCAAAG
Source organism: Eublepharis macularius (assembly GCF_028583425.1). Taxonomy (NCBI): domain Eukaryota; kingdom Metazoa; phylum Chordata; class Lepidosauria; order Squamata; family Eublepharidae; genus Eublepharis; species Eublepharis macularius. Next base: position 76,562,636 of record NC_072797.1, read on the forward strand.
CAGAGTTTAATATTTACAGCGTGATTGTTTCATTTAAAGAGACATATCTGACAGATCTGAGGTGGACCCATCACGTTTCCTTTATTGTACCATACTCCTTACAGGGAGTGTGTGTTCTTCAATTGAAATGCTGGCAGAAATCACAAGATGCTCAGATCATGGTAAGGAAAAAATAAGGGACCACAGCTGAACTCCATGTTGCCAGCAAATCTGACAACCTGCAACAAGCTGAGGATGAAATCAAAGAGGGAAACTGAATGCAGTGCATTTTTAGATTGTCCCCCCTCTATTCATTGGCTTTAATGCTTTATTTTGTAATTGGTTTTAACCATTGTTTATTTCATGTGATTTCAGTACTGTTGTGCATAATTGTCTATATGAGTTCTGATTTATAAAGTGTGTAGAGAACTTTTGAAAAATAGAAATGTGTAGTGGTGAGTGAATATGCTGCTGTGCTTATTTCAAAAATACAGTGAGTTGGATCATACTGCTCAGCTCAAACTTCCTCTAGTGTAAGGGACAGGCAAAGGTTTTGCCCTTAACTAAATAGAATAGTAGGATCCAACTATTAAAATGTTTAGCATGACTTTACAATCACACCAATGTTTTAATAATGTGAAATCTCTTTACACATAAAATAAAAAATTAAAAATATGAATCTCAAATATATGTATGGTATAACTTCAGTAAAATTGTTGAACTCTTTGAAGTCAGCATAATCTCACTCTATCATGCTCCACTAACAAAACTGAGTAGGTAGGATAACTTATATACTGTTTTTTCCTGTTTGGGTTTTCTCAATAGTGCAAATCAGTTTGTATGTAAATTATCAGTCTTGTAAGTCTTTGTTGTAGCAAAATAGCTTCTTGTGTACTGCAAGTCCTGTGGGCCATCTAGTAATATATGTAGCAACTCTCAATGAGCTGATAAACACAGAATATTCCTCTTTGCTTAACCATGGTTAAGTAATTGGGAGTGGGCTATGGATTCCTCTGAGATGAATTACACTGAAACATTATATTGGCATGGTTGTTGGGGGTTTTCCGGGCTGTATTGCCGTGGTCTTGGCATTGTAGTTCCTGACGTTTCGCCAGCAGCTGTGGCTGGCATCTTCAGAGGTGTAGCACCAAAAGACAGAGATCTCTCAGTGTCACAGTGTGGAAAAGATGTAGGTCATTTGTATCTACTCAGGAGGGGTGGGGTTGAGCTGAGTCATTCTGTAAGAGTTTCCCAGGGTGTGGAATGCTAATGGCGGGAGGCTTCACTGTAACCTGAGGAGGTTCTTTTGCATATGGATTGGTGCTTGATGTGCTAATCTTCTCTGCAGGGCTATTGTCGGGTGTGGAGTGTTTTGTTGGCCTGGTGTTTTTCAGAACTGGAGCCCATGCGTCAGGAACTACAATGCCAAGACCACGGCAATACAGCCCGGAAAACCCCCAACAACCATCGTTCTCCGGCCGTGAAAGCCTTCGACAATACATTATATTGGCACATTATAAAACAACAATGGTTCCTCCTTAGTCTGAATTTTAAAGATAATATTAGATGTGTTTTAGCAGGCTTCCCATTTTTACCTGAGTTAAACCATAACTGTTGACAGTTACTGATGGTGTGATGCTTACATGAAGTTTACATGGGTGTGGTAAGGAAACATGCAGTCATCTTGCTTGCTCTAAACTGCATCAACAAGAAGTTTGTGTACACTGACGCAGGCCCTGGCCATTTACATTGAGATTCAGTCCCAGCAAAACTTGTTTTGGGCTACATACACACATATAGATGTCAAATATAAATTTGATGGTACAGTGGCTTCAGGCTCATGATGGATATCTCACATAAGCAGCTACTGTGAGCACTACAAGACTGTTGTATATCTCAAGAAGCCCACACTTCTGATTGTTGCTCAATGTTTACTAGCAGCTTAGAGCTGCTGTGGAATCAAGCTTATAGCCATATAATGATAACTTTAGTTGGTGAATTGGCACCAAGACCTTTAATTCTGAAGACATCCCATGGTGGTTTGCTTTTGTTTAAATTTCTTCCTATATACTACAGTTGTCTCCATGTATTTGAAAAGCTCTCATGATGGCTTTTGTGGAAGCTTAATATAGTTATATGTTGCAGTCACTGGCCATTTTCACATGTCTTACCTGCTGCTGGAACATCGCGCAAGACATCCGGAAAACAGCATCTTCTTGCGCAAAATCGCACCAGGAGGACGCAGTTTCGCACAAAATTGGATGACAGCATCTTCCTGGTGCAATTTCGCACAAGAAGATACTGTCATCCGAGTGTTTTTCGTGATGTTCCAGTGGCAGGTAAGACGTGTGAAAACGGCCACTGTGTAAAAGGTAACTGGAATTTTTTGGGGGGGGGGGTAGAACTGCCAATTGCAAATACTTACTAAGATGTAAAGTGAGGATGTTGAGGGTACTTCCAGAGAACCAGAAACACATGTGTGATGGACAGGACTAGTCCCAGCTTTGCCTCTCCCAGGAGACAGCCAATGAGAGCCAGCAGTATTATTGGGCTGGGGACAGTTGAAGTCCATTAAGGCAGTTAGTGAGAAGAGAGAAGGGTTTTGTGGCTGCTCAGAAGTAGCAGCGCATAATAGCTTCCTGTTGACACTTGTTAATTTATATTAAAAAGTGTGGGGTTACAATGCATCTCTTAACTATAATATATCTATGTGTTTAACATGTTGGGCACTAGTTGGGTGAGGTGTAGTGAATATAGGGAGCTGGCTGCCTGCCTGGTAAAGTCTGTGATAAGAGGAAAGAGAGGACCCTGTTTGAGTCAGGGCTCTCTGCCTGATAATTAGGGACTAGATAGGTGGTATATTTTGACTGGCTTTAACTGCCTGTTAAGCGCGAAACCTGAGCAGGGAGGTTTATAGTGTCAGTGTGTAAGGGAGTCACAACCAGTTTTTCAGGGTATAAGCTTTTGAGAGTCAAAGCTCTCTTTTCAGATAGCCTTATGGTCACTGCTTACAGTTTGTATGTGTTTTGCATATGCAAAATTGCCGCTGCACCTGCACCTCTCCCTCCCCACTGTCCTTACAGTGCCTTATCTGCTGGCGAAAGCTAGATCTGTTAAGATGATAATAAAAGATTGTGGATTACAAATGGCTGTTAGTGTGATTCCGGATTTGGTAAGCAGTGCATGGCTACCAAATGTATGCCAGTGGAGAGCTTGGTTTCTGGGTTTCTGGGTTTTGTCTAAGCCTACAGCCATACCACCCTAGCCACACCTGATCTTGTCTAAGCTTCTTAAGTGGAAGATGTAGTGGGTTGCTTTGATAAAGCCCTGTTCCATTGCCTCAGTGTTAATTGAATCCTTTATCTTCCCATTCCCATCTTCCTGTCACCTGAGTACTGCTGTGAGCAAAAAGTATCAAATTTTGACCATTCAACATGGACAAGAGGGGATGGGAAAGGCACAGAGCCCCCCAGGGAAGGACTGCCATACTGGCAGAATTTGGTGCCCAGCACTGCTCCCTATGACATACTGCAAGAGGGCCTCTAGGTACATACAACTTCCTAGTTTAACCCATGATCTGTCACTTGTGCCTGGAAATCTCTGCTGAAGCCCTCATCAGACAATTGGCATCCTGGGCACTCTTTTCCTCAAGGAGCTGACAGGCTGGCACTTATAAGTGTGGAATGGAATGAGGGAGCTAGAGACTCTAGCTGGAAGATGCAAGAGTATCTAAGCTTATCTCTCTGGGAATTGCTAGCTACAAGTTTCTCTACATTTCCCATAAATCCTCTTTGAGGCCTGACTAGGCAGAGATGCCTCAACCGGAGTTTAATCAAGAAACAAGCCCGGAGTAGTGCAATTTCTTGGCATACCCTCACTTGCCTGTCTTGCAAAGAATCTTTGACACTAAATAAACTTGAGAGTCACTGTCTATCTCTTTCTTAAATAACAATTGTGTTTACATTTTGAGCGTATAATGTGTATTTGTTTACTGATCAGAGACTGCAATACAATCTCTCTCAGTTTTCTAGTGCTTGTCAGAATTTGTAGGACAGTCCATTTTAAATATTGATACTGAATAGGACAAAGCTGGTAAGTAGCATTGCCGGGTACCTTTACCCTCCCAGTGGGAGGGGGCACCAGGCACTCGTCTTTTGAATCTCCTTGTGCGCGCACTTTTCATGTGTGCTCCTAGCACAGTGCGATGACATCACTTCTTGGAGTGACATCACGCAGGCCTCAGGAGTGCTCCTGCACTTTGCGCTGGGCCAGTTCTTAAAGAATCTGCCCATTTGGGACCCAAATCAGCCCGGTGCAAAGTGCAGGAGCTCTCTCCAGGCCTGCACAATGAAGTCATTCCTGGGAGTGACATCATCATGCCATGCCAGGAATGTGCTCCAGGAGGCTCATTCCCGTGCTTCTTTCACCACCACCACCACCCCAGCCAGGTGAGTGGTGGCAGGGAGCAGAGGCTGGGAGTGGGAGATCCTCCACCGGGGGGATAGCAACCCTACTGGTAAGCAATCTGTTATCAGTCTATCATTCTTTGACCCCTCTGGGATATGATTTCTCATAGTACAGAGGAAAGGCTTTATATCTATATTTGAGTCCATATTACTTCTGCCTTGAAGTTCAGGAAACTATCCTGAACAATGTTATAATGTGGTGCCTTATAGGATCTCTCTCCCTTTTCTTTCTTGGGTATTTTTTAAAACAAATTTTCAAAATATGTGAAAAAGTGGGAAGATTTGAGGAATGTATGTTTAATACTTTTAATTTCTAATTCTGGGCAAACTTCGATGTATTATGGAGTATTGGTTCTTGCTTTTGCTTTCTCTGACAAAATTTGTGAGATTTCAATCAAAACTGTTACAGTTAAAAATTGGAATTAATGAAACAAACAAAATAGCCTTAAACTAAGGTTCATGTTTATAATTCATTTTAGTATTCATTTGGCAGTTTATTTACATCATCAAGAATGAATGTCAAAACCTAAATTAACAGTTGGATGCAAATTCACGACAAAGCAGGGCTAGTTCTTTGAGGCATTCACTAATTCTCTTTGTGGTCTTTAGTTCTAACATGTTGCTACTGACTGAAACCACTAATTTAGTGGTGAACTGGCAAAGAAATCTCTTTTTATTTGGAGAGAGGAGAATGGTGTTAAGATCATATTACATTGTTAGTTTGGAGGGTATGATGATGAAAATGTTTATTTCCTCACTGAAAAATGAAGTTATTATTTTTCTGAATCTCATGTTAAAATATTTGTCCATTCTACTTATACCAATAAATGTCAAAACAGTTATATAAAATATGTGTGCCACCACTGTGTAGGTCAGATTAAAATTTATTTTTTAAAAAATTTTTATTGGAATTAGAAATATTTGGTCATTTATAACAATCAAATTACTTTAATATTCCAATTCTAACCCCCTCCCTTTCCCCCCCCCCCGTTTGTTGACTTCCAAAAGTTTTCCAACCCTTTGTCTATTCTTCCCCTACTCATTTCAACTTATTTTGTCAATTAAACATATACTTTCACACTCTTCTAAGCTAGTCTATTATAACACAGTACTAAGTCAATTTCCCTTCACTTATCAACTAACTAATACATTCCTGGCATGTTATTCAATAGTAATAATACTGGTAATATTCTCAATATCCTGTACTCTAACTTATTCATTCTAATGTCATCAATATGGGACAAACAATTTATCCCTCCCTATACATAACTTGAGTACTCATAAGTGATTAATACATTTATAAGTCAACCAATTTAACTTATACTCTATATGTTACTCTTTACTTCCTCTTATATCTCTTATATCTCTTATCTTTATAACATAAAGTCAATCAATTTGACTCATATTCTACACATTTCTAAATATACCTATAAACACAATATACATTCGACATAAGTCAATCAATTTGACCCATGTTCTGCACATTTCTAAATATCGCTATAACCAAAAATACCTTCAGCATAAGTCAATCAATTTAACCTATATTCTATATGCTACTTCTCATTCCCCCCCTTCTTGTATTCATGAATTTTAATTCTGTTAATTCTCAATTACACCCCTATCTTCCAGCAACATAAAATTAATTAATTTCTATTCTTATATATCACATAATAACTATTACTTAATACTGTATAGAATAATCAAATAGAATAATTGCTTAGTAATTCTTCTTTAACTCTCCTCCCCCTGGTATAGTCACTTCTCTCTTCTTTTGTTTTTCTTCAATAATTTTCAAATTGCCACAGTTCTCCTCCCACCTCCCATTTTTTCACCAAATATTGTTTCAGCTTCTCCCAATCTGTGTTAAACTGTCCTGGATCAAGGTCTCTTAGTTTTCTTGTCAGTTTATCCATCTCCGCCATGTACAGCAATTTGTGAATCCAGTCCTCGATAGTTGGCACTTCTTGTACTTTCCACTTTTGCGCATACAAAAGTCTAGCCGCTGCTGTCATGTAAAAAAGCAATGTCCTATGTTGTGCTGGAATATCTTCCATTCCCAAGTTCAGTAGCAGGAGTTCTGGGTTCTTATTAACTTGAAACGGTAAAATCTCACTTATTACTCTTATTATTTCCCCCCAGTACTGCCTGACTACCTCACAAGTCCATCACATATGGTACAAAGATCCTTCATGCTTTTTACATTTCCAGCATTTATTAGACGTGTTCACATTCCCTAGCGCAATTTTCTTTGGTGTCAGGTACCAACGATAGATCATTTTATAGACATTCTCTTTAATGTTAGTGCATGTCGTAATCTTCAAAGTATTTTTCCACAAATATTCCCACGCCTCCATTGTTATTTCTTTATTAAAATTTATAGCCCACTTCACCATTTGCACCTTAACTACCTCTTCTTCAGTATACCATTTTAACAACACTTTATAGACCTTTGAAATTTCCTTTTTGTCTTCTTGTAAAATTACTTCCTCCAAGTCCGAGTTCTCCATTCTTATCCCTCCCTTGGCACAATCCGATTTATAAAGGTCTCTGAGCTGTCTATATTGAAACCAGTCATAGTTTGGAGACAACTCTTCTTGCGTCTTTATTCTTAATTTAGAAAATTCTATTTGTGTTATCTCCTTATACGTTAAACACTGTTGTTCATTATCAACAGTTCTCGGATCTATCGCTTCATAAGGAACCACCCAGGAGGGAATTCCTTCTTGTAGGTAATCTCTGTACTTTTTCCATATTGTGAAGAGGCTTCTCCGAATGTAATGGTGTAAAAACATAGAGTCCGCTTTTACTTTATCATACCATAAGTATGCATGCCATCCAAATATTTTTTTGTATCCCTCTAAGGCCAGCAATTTGCGATTTTTAAGCATCATCCAGTCCTTCAGCCAAACCAAGCAGATTGCCTCATAGTAAAGTCTTAGGTTGGGCAGTTGCATTCCGCCTCTCTCTTTCGCGTCCTGTAACACTTTCATTTTCACTCGAGGCTTTTTGCCTGCCCAAACAAAGTCCGATATCTTTCTCTGCCATTTCTCAAACTGCTTGGAATCCCGAATAACTGGTATTGTCTGTAACAAAAACATCACTCTTGGCAGCACATTCATCTTGACTGCTGCAATTCTTCCCAACCATGACAAATTCAATCTATTCCATTTAATCAAGTCTCGCTCTATTTGAGTCCACAATTTCTCATAATTGTTCTTAAATAGATCTATATTCTTTGCAGTCAGTTCAATTCCCAAATATTTCACCTTATTTGTTACTTCACAGTCTGTTATTTCCATAAGTTGCTGTTGTTTTTGTTTAGTCATATTTTTACACAGTATCTTTGACTTCTTTTTGTTTACAAAAAAACCTGCCAAATCTCCAAATTCTGTGATTTTTTCTATTACCCTTGGCATGTTTTCAATTGGATCTTCCACAATTAACATTATATCATCTGCAAATGCTCTGACCTTATAGGAAAAGTCTTTTATCTTTATTCCACGGATTGCATTATCTTCTCGGATCTGTATCATCAAAATTTCCAAAACCATTATAAACAACAGTGGAGACAACGGGCAACCTTGTCTTGTACCTTTGCCTATAGTCAATTTCTTAGTCACCTCGTCATTCACCACAATTGCTGCACTCTGGTCTCTGTAGATTTCTTTTACTGCTCTGATAAATCTTTCTCCCAACTGTAGCTGTTCCATAGTGGCGAACATAAAATCCCAGTTCAAATTGTCAAATGCTTTTTCAGCGTCCACAAAGAATAACCCAACCTCCTTATCACAACGCCTATCATAATATTCAATAGCATTTATAACTGTCCTTAAATTGTCTCTGATTTGTCTATTCGGTAAAAAACCAGCTTGTTCTTCCCCAATAACTTTGGATAGCCATCCCTTTACTCTTTCCGCTAAGATCTTCGCAAAGATCTTATAGTCATTGTTAAGTAAGGAAATAGGTCTGTAATTTTTGACGTTAGTCAAGTCCTGTCCTTCTTTAGGGATCAATGATATATTAGCTTCACTCCAAGTATCTGGAATTCTTTGGTCTCTCATAACACCATTGATCACTTCTTTTAGGAATGACACCAGTTCATTGACCATTACCTTATAAAATTTAGCTGTGAGTCCATCAGGCCCTGGCGCCTTACCCAGATTTGTTGACTGTATTGCCTTCCTTATCTCTTCCTCTGTCACTTCACTATTCAATTTATTTCTCCAATCTTCCGAGATCACTGGGAGCCTCATTTTCCCCAGATATGTCGCTATTGAATCTTTATTCACCTCTTTTTTATTATACAATTTAGCGTAAAATTTGTAGAAGGCTCTACTAATGGCAGTCTGTTCCAGATATACTTTATTATCCTCACATATTTTATTTATTGTCTTCTTCTCCTTTTTCTTCTTCAATTGCCATGCCAAATATTTCCCAGGTTTATTTGCTCCTTCAAACGACTTTTGATTCATTCTCTTCAGATTCCATTCCAGTTCTTTATTATTCATTGCTGTCAACTGTTCTTGTAAAATTTTAATGTCTTGGTAAACTTTCTTCTTCCCTGGTCTTTTCTTTAGTAGTATTTCTTTGGCTTTTATTTTCTCTGTAATCTCCTGTCTCTTCTCCTCTTATTTTTTCCTGGCTCTTCCGTTTAAGTCCATTAGTATGCCTATAATTACTGCCTTATAGGTATCCCATACCTTGTTGGTTGGTACTTCTCGATTCATGTTGTATTGTATGAAGAACTTAGTTTCCCTTCTCAACATCTCCAAGTTTTCTCCCTCTTGCAACAAGTCCTCATTTATTCTCCATCCTTTCCTCTTAGTTCTTTTCCCAAACTTCCACATAATTGGATTGTGATCTGAGCCTACCATAGGCATTATTTCCACCTCTTTAGTCCATAACACTAAGTCCTTTGAGGCCCAGATCATGTCGATTCGTGATAAAGTAGAGTGTCTTGCGGAGAAAAATGTGAATTGTCTGCCCTTGGGATTCTGTATTCTCCATACATCTTCCAAAGTTTCCTGCTGCATTAATGCAAAAAAAGTTTTTGGTAGTAGTCCTCTTTTCTTTTGTGCAGTTGCTGATTTCTCGTCCTGCTCCAAATTTGTAACTCCATTGAAGTCTCCTGCAAGAATTATCTGGTCGTAAGAAAGTTCATCTAATTGCTTCCTCAAATCCTCAAAGATGCTTTCTTTTGTTCCATTAGGTGCATAGATTCCAATCACCAGCACTTTCTTTAAATTCCATGTACATTCCACCGCTAAAAATCTGGCTTCTGGGTCCTTAAACACTAACTTTGGCTGCAGCTCCTCTCTAATATACAAGACCACTCCCCTTTTTTTCTTTTTTGTGGCCGCTGCAAAATGAGTGCCCAATTTGCTCAGTTTTAGATATTTTACATCCTGTTTTCTAATATGAGTCTCTTGTAAACAAACAATATCACATTTCTGTTTTAATAGCCAGTGAAAAGTACTTTTTCTCTTATTGGGTGAATTAAGTCCATTTACATTCCAAGATATAACCTTACATTCCATATTCATAGCCTTGTTGCTGGTAAGTCCTTTTCATTGTCCCTCATAAACTTTTCCATTTCAGATTCAGATCTGATGCGCTTTTTCACTCCTCCAAACTCAAATGCCAGTCCTTCCGGTAATTCCCATCTATACCTTATTTTCATGTCCTTCAAAATTTGGACTAAGGCTTTATATTTTTTCCGATCAAGCAACACCGATCTAGGTAACTCCTTCATAATAATCAGCGTCTTGCCATCAACCTCCAATGGGTCTTGGAATTGCTTGCTCACAATCATTTCTTTCATATTTCTGGTTGTAAATTGCACAATCACGTCTCTTGGTAACTTCCTCTGGGTCGCAAGTCTTGAGTTTATATGATACACCACATCTAGGATAGCCACGATTTCTTCTTCTTCCTTCCCCAGGTATCCAGCTAACACTTCAGCAACTTGCTCTTGAGCTGTCTTTCCCTCCATCTCCGGCAAACCGCGAAACCTTAGCTGCTTTTCCATATACTTGCTCTCCGCAATAGCCATTCTGCCCCTCATTGTCCTCATATCTGTCTGTTGCGTGTCTGAGAGATTCTCCATCGCCTTCTCCACCACGTTAACTTTTTGCTGTGTTGCTTCCATTCCCTTTTTCATTTCTGCCAATTCACTTTTAACTGTCTCTTTAACTTCTTTTATCTCTTTCACCAGCTCCTGCTGGACTTTTAACATTTCCGAAAATCTTTTGTCTAAATTTTCCATAGCCGTCTGCCACTCTTTTTTCGACATCGTGGGGCTTGACTTGCCTCGCTCCCACGAATCTGCTCGTTTCCTTAACTCCGTGGCGCTTGGCTAAGTGTCCCTTTAATTTAATTTAATTCAAATGTCCCAGTTTCAAAAGGGAAAAAAAGCACTTACAAAATCCAAAATGCCGGGCATCTTTTCTCTATGGTTTTTCTATATTTTTTTAATCCAATATGGCATACTTCCTCTTCTGCTGAAGCCCGTGCCCTTCCCTCTTCAAAGATGGCGATTGCCCTCTTCCTGTCTGCCTTAGGGCCGTCTCTCTCCAGCAGCTCTATCACAATTACGTATTTCCTGTTTCCCGTCTCCTCACAGCAGCTCTCGCGATGGTAGAAGCTTTCTCACAGTCTATTATCTCCTCACAACCACAGGTATGAACAACAATCCTCCAATTTCTCTAATTACTTCTTTTAGCTTAGTCCTTTTACTAATCTGTTTCTTGCCGAGTCTTCCTCTACTTTTAATCAAACTGTTGCAGTTTAAAAGTCCCCTTTAATGCTTCTTTACTTTAAGTAATTCATCCCGTTTCAAGAGATAGTGATCTTTACCTTTTCAAACGTCTTTCTGGGTTGTAATCACTGCTTCAAACTCAGGTTCTCTTTCACCTTCTTTCCTCCTGTTGATGCTTGGGCATGTAGATCTTATGCCAGCCGTCACTGGCCCCAGAACTGCCGCAGAGATATAGGCCGACCTGTCTTAGGGTGGGACCTCAAGGGACGGGGGAGAGTCCGTTGCGCAGAACCCCCCCTCGCCCGAGATCAACGCGCCCTGAGGTACTTGAGCGTTCAAAGCCTGTTCTCCGCCTGAGAACAGGGGACCGCGGGCTTGTTTGCCCCCGCCGGTCACTAAAAACGGCAGCCCGGTCAGCTCTGCTCCCAGAGCTGTGTTAGACCTCCATGGATCCCAAACAGGAAGTCAGATTAAAATTTATTTATAACATAACTTTCTTGTAAGTTGTCTCCAAAAAAGGAAAGAAGCCATTCATTGCAGTCCTAACTTTATATACTTCTGATGTGAATGAAATCATGAAGTTTTGCCTCTTAAAGATAATGCCATTGTAAAATTTAAAAATGCAGGAGAGCTCCTGCTATTGATCCGATGACATCTTAATAGTATTTTTGTTTGTTCTTTTTCAAGCTGATAAAATCCTGAAAATAAAGACATTGTCTAGAAAGAAAACTTTCAAATATGACGAATCAATTGATGTTTGTCCTGACTGAACTTTGAACTCTTCCAATTAAAGTACTTTATATTAACATGAACGAACAGCATTTTATTTACAGCTGAATGTCCTGACCTTCTTTGAAGTGGACCATGGCAAGACATTTTTAACACTTGAAGTGAATACTGTTTTGTTTTAATTCTTACACCAAAAGATGCAGTACAAACCTGAAAAGCTATTTTTGTTCTTTACAATATGTTCTATCTGACCTTTGTGAAACAGACTGCATTATGTTAGCATAAATATTCCTGTACATAATCAAGATTTTGTGATGTACTTTGTGAAAGGTTAACCTTAGTTTTTATTTCCTAGATTTTGAATGTGATTTAACTTTTTAAATATTTTTGGATTATCTTAACTTGAATTTGGACCAATATGTTTTCAAAGATAAATTATTGAACATCAGGGAGAGTCTATTTAGTAAAAGTGACATAACACACATAATTTTATACAATGAAATTTTATATTGTCAAATAATGAATTTTGCACAAAATTATACAAAGTGATACGTGCAGAGAAGATGATATGAGTGCATATGCTAAACTCTAAGGCTTTTTTGTATGTGGAATTATTAAATGTTGGGTTTATAGCTGGTAAATAATAAAGGCAGGAGAGAGCCATAGTGAAGGGGAATGATGCGAAGGTGTCCAGTCACATGCACTACATTAGCTATGCCTTTTGAATAGTGTACCTCCATAGAACCAGCTGAAGGAATACTACTTTTTTGGTTTTTGAAATTCAAGATTCTAAGCCAGTTCTCATACTCACTGTATGCAAAAGCTTTTCTTTTTTTTTGAAAAATTTTTTATTGGGTTAGAACATTTTTATTTTTACATTACAGTCAATTTTCCCCTAATTTTTCGTTTCTAACCCCCTCCCTTTCCCCCCCCTTTTGTTGACTTCCAACAGCTTTCCCACCCTCTGTCCCTTTTCCCTTACTTCTATTAAATTCCTCTGTCTAAAACAGATATACATTCTCCATTATATTAAGCAGTACATCTTTAACTCCTTTACTTATTATACACCCAAACTATACGTCTTTAGATAAACAATTTATCCCATTTTCCAGTTTTGAATATTTCTATATAAACCTATATATCATAAACCATAAAAATTTCCCACATTTAAATCAAACAATTTGATTTGTTCTCTATATATTACTCATTTCAACTTTTTATGGTAATTCTATATAACTCCTCGCATAATCAATCAATTTAACTCTTCTGTACATTCTGTTTGGTGCATATAAATCTTATCAAAGAAAGAAAATATTGTTATTTACTCAATCCTCATGTTTAAACCTTATCATTAATTATTCTCTATCAATGTTCTATCAGTTAACCTATACATATCTATATATATCTCAATCAGTTAATCTAACTGCTTATAAATTCACATTTCTCTTCCTCCCCCGGTAAAGTCACCCCTCTCTTTTATACTTTTATTATACTTCAGTAGTTCTCAAACTGCCACAGTTTTCCTCCCACCTCCCATTTCTTCTCCAGATATTGTTTCAGCTTCTCCCAGTCTGTGTTAAACTGCCCTGAGTCCAGATCTCTCAGTTTTCTTGTCATCTTGTCCATTTCAGCCATATACAGCAATTTGTAGATCCAATCTTCAATAGTTGGCACTTCTTGTACTTTCCATTTCTGCGCATACAAAAGTCTAGCTGCTGCAGTCATATAAAAAATCAACGTCCTATGATGGGCTGGAATTCCCTCCATTCCCAAGTTTAGCAGCAGGAGTTCTGGGTTCTTATTTATTTGAAACTGTAAAATTTCACTCATTTCTCTTATTATTTCCCCCCAGAACTGCCTAGCTACCTCACACAACCACCACATATGATAGAGGGAGCCCTCATGATTCTTACATTTCCAGCATTTATTAGAAGTATTCAAGTTCCCTAGCGCAATCTTCTTTGGTGTCATGTACCAACGATAGATCATTTTGAAAATGTTCTCTTTAATATTAATGCATGTCGTTGTCTTCATTGTAGTTTTCCACAAGTATTCCCATGCCTCCATTGTTATTTCTTTATTGAAATTTATAGCCCATTTCACCATCTGTGTTTTAACTATCTCATCCTCAGTATACCATTTCAACAGTACTTGGTATACCTTGGATATTCTTTTCTTGTCTTCTTTAAGAAGGGTCTGCTCTAGTTCCGAGTTCTCTGTTCGTATGCCCCCTTTTGCAAAGTCCGAGTTGTATAAGTCTCTAATCTGTCTATACTGGAACCAATCATAGTTAGGTGATAGTGCAAAAGCTTTTCTTAAGGGTATTCTAGTGAAGTAGGAATAGAGTATTAGAAACCTAAGCATTTTGGCTTTCAGTATTTTTACTAATGAAGACTTCACTTCAAATATGCAACAAAACCATTTCAGTGGTGTGACACCAGCAGATAAAACAGAATATGTAATTGCTCCCAAAATGTTGGTAACTTACTGAGAACACCTGAGAAACCCCAGTTAAAATGACTATGCATGGAATTCTTATTGCAAGAGTAATGAATGCCTGCCTGCTGGAGATGTAAATGTATTATTTTATTTACAGTTCTCCTCTCCTCCATTTAACCCTCACAAAAAAGCATGTGGATGTGGATAGGTTATTTATTTGTCTGCCTTTCTCATTGAGAGTCAAGGTGAATTACACAGTGTAATTCAATACAATCAACAGCTGGGACATTTGATAAACAGTACATTAGGAGGCAGAGAGTATGTGACTGCCCAAAAGCCACCTAGGATGCTTCCACAGCAGAGTGAGGATTTGAACTGGGGTTTCCCAGATCCTAGTCCAACGCTTTAACCACTATACTTCTGGCTTTCTGTGCAAGGGCATTGCAATGACAAAATTAACTGGGTAGTGTTACTCTCCTAGTAATCAGCTGTGAGAACACACAAGTAAATGAGTAGTACTGAAATTAAATGTACTGTCTGAATTTTACTCTAACTGATGCAAAACATCAACAAAAGGTCTATTTTTTCTATATAGATTCCCATTCTTATTTGCCCTCTGCATTAAACAAGGTAAAATGTTCCTATTCAAAAGAAACAGCCAAAGACTAACCCTAACATGCTTCGCATCCATGAAAAGACTTTTATATGGTATTTGATATATGCATTTTACAATATCATTGGAAATATAGGCCACATAGATTCCTGTTGAAGCAAGTTAACAAGGACCAGTTATGTCAATGTGTTCTGATGCCTTTACATCTTGTATCATCCCAAAAGCCATTGCATAGATATAGTACAATACATTGTGTACAAACTTGTTCTCAGAAGCATTTTTTCCAGTAAAATTCTCTTATATACAAACAAGCGCTGTGCTGTGGTCACATATGGAAATTTAGTATGAAGTGGGATATTCAGTAAAATGTTTAGCCTGCATTACCCAGAGAACAAGTTCAATCCTCTAAGCCATCATACCAATGTGTCAGTGTGCATACACCTCTCCACCTCTCTAACTTGCCAGCTTCATGTCACTGGTCATTGCTTGGCTTTTGGCAGCTGGTGTTGCCAGCTGATGTCATCCTTGGGTGCCTCCTTCCCTTTCAACCTGCCTCAAGTTGTCAGGTGCTAGCTTTGCTTGTTTGCCTGCTGCATAAAACTGTTATGTGACTGGAGGGGGGGGGCTGTCCAGCCAGTTGTAGGAGCTGTCTGCATGGCGTTTCCCATAGGGTGGGGTTTGGCTGCTGAGAATTCCTCTGGGTAGAGGCTGGGCTAGAGCTCTAAGCTTGAGTATCCAGCACATTTGATTAGCCTGCAACCCCCATTCCCTGTGAGGGCTGGATAACAAAGCTTTTTTTTTAACATAGTTGGCAGCTGGCATTTTGCAACTATATTATTTCCTGTTGTAGTAATATAAACACTAGTCACAAATATGCTCACTGGCTGTAGCCTCACACATACTTTGCACCTGTGACCATGTGTGAATTTGCCCAAAAGTACTATTGACATAGGAAATTTGCTGTATGATCCTGCTGGGGGAGGGGGCTTTTGGGAGCAAATAAGATTAGTCTTCTAGTGAACTGTCTCTGTTAGGTGATCTTCAGTTTCCCGAAAAGGTTAAAATGCCTACAAACGTGTTCAGTAAAAGTAAATAACTCAGAAGCCTTTTTGAAGGCTGGCTTCTTGTAGTTTTTCTCTGTATACCAGTCAGATTTTTTAATATTAAAATCTTAATTCTAGGAATTTAAAATCAAGAGTAAGTACTATGCTCAACTTTTGGCCAGATGTGACTTGATCTCATGCTGAAATCAATGCTGAGGATATGCCTGGAGTGTTTGATAGCTGTGCCAGTTGTATGAGCATGGATGAATTTGCTCATTAAAAGTTAAGCTCATTAGGTTTCTTGGCTAGAAAAGTTTAGTTTTTGGCTCATGACATGAACACGTGTACTAAGGGATGCTTACTTGGAATCTCCTTACACTTCACTCTCTCTGTGGGATATGCAGTGCATTATGATACTCCTGAGACGTTCTTGTATGCATTTTTGGCAATGGCAATTCAAGTTCTGTCAAGATAATCTATACCAGAGTTGATACGCTTTGGATACAATTTCCTAAAGATCTGTTTTGGTGCCAAGGCAGAACTTGCAGAGTATCAGTTTAATTTTCATATTGGTGCTGTGTCAATCTTTAACAAAATAATGTTCTGATATTCATCTTTCAATGTGGTTATCAGTGAATTTAAAATTTGATTAATTTACAATAGCATAATGTAGTGAAGGGGTGTAAGTCCTATTAAATAAAATTAGGCTTACTTCTGAATCAATCTATTTAGGATTGTTCACTCTTCTTTTAGGAAAAATACAGAGGTTACCATTCTGATCTGCTGACTGAAACCACTTTGGAATTAAACTGAGTTAACTATTTGGGCCACTGCATTTCTGTGCTGGATGCACAGAGTTTCTGTGATGGATAATTTAAACCAAATTTACAGTAATGTTGCAGACATAGTACCAAGAGCTAGAGACTTATTTGACTAATTCCATTATTATTTATTTATTTATATTTTTTATACTCTGAATTTCTCACTGAGACTCAAGGCAGATTAGATAACATATGTCAGACACAATGAACAGCCTAGGACATCCAACGAACAGTACAATAGGGTTTAGACTGCAAAAATCTGAAAACAAGCATAAATCTGAAACAAAGATGAAATAATCCTTTAGCAATGCCTATATTGTATAGGATTGATCTTCAGATGCATGTGTATGTTTGGAACATCCCACCAAGTTGCAGTGAACTTATTGTGACCCCACAGGGGTTTCAAGGCAAGAAACAAACAGAGGTTTGCCATTGGCTGTCTCTTTGTAGCAACCCTTGGCTTTGGTTTTCTTGGTCTTTAGATATAAAGCAATATTTTGCAATATGTGGTATACTGAAAGGGTAGCCAAGACCAGCGGTTATAGACAACAACCAATCAAGAATCATATGGTATCTTTGTAAGATAACAAATGTATAGTGGTAAGCTTAATATTGTTGAAGATAAGGTTCTCTGGTTGTTGTGGGTTTTCTGGGCTGTATTGCCGTGGTCTTGGCATTGTAGTTTCTGACGTTTCGCCAGCAGCTGTGGCTGGCATCTTCAGAGGTGTAGCACCAAAAGACAGAGATCTCTCAGTGTCACAGTGTGGAAAAGATGTTGGCAGGTCATTTGTATCTACTCAGGAGGGGTGGGGTTGAGCTGAGTCATCCTGTAAGAGTTTCCCAGGGTGTGGAATGCTAATGGCGGGAGGCTTCACTGTATCCTGAGGAGGTTCTTTTGCATATGGATTGGGGCTTGATGTGCTAATCTTCTCTGCAGGGCTATTGTTGAGTATAGAGTGTTTTGTTAGCCTGGTGTTTTTCAGAACTGGAAACCATGCTCTGTTCATTCTTAAGGTTTCTTCTTTCCTGTTGAAGTTTTGCTTATGCTTGTGAATTTCAATGGCTTCCCTGTGCAGTCTGACAAAGTAGTTGGAAGTGTTGTCCAGTATTTTGGTGTCCTGGAATAAGATACTGTGCCCTGTTTGAGTTAGGCTATATTCAGCCACTGCTGATTTTTCAGGTTGTCCAAGTCTGCAGTGTCTTTCATGTTCTTTTATTCTTGTCTGGATGCTACGCTTTGTGGTCCCGATGTAAACTTGTCCACAGCTGCAGGGTATACGGTATACTCCTGCAGAGGTGAGGGGGTCTCTACTGTCTTTTGCTGATCGTAACATCTGTTGTATTTTTCGGGTGGGTCTGAATACTGCTTGAAGGTTATGCTTTTTCATAAGCTTTCCCATCTGATCAGTAATTCCTTTGATATATGGCAAAAACACTTTTCCTGTAGGAGACTGTTTACCTTGGTTGTTTGATTCATCCTGGGTTTCATTGCTCTTCGGATTTCATTTCTGGAGTAGCCATTTGCCTGAAGTGCGTGGTTTAGATGATTAATTTCCTCACTGAGAAAATGCGGCTCACATATCCGTCTTGCACGATCCACTAATGTTTTCATTATGCCTCTTTTCTGTCGGGGGTGGTGATTGGAGTTTTGTGTAAGTACCGATCAGTGTGAGTTGGTTTCCTATAGACCTTGTGACCTAACTGAAAGTTTGCTTTGCGGATGACCAAGGTATCCAGAAATGGGAGTTTTCCCTCGATTTCTTTCTCCATTGTGAATTGTATGTTCCGGTGGATGTTGTTGAGATGATTCAAAAACCCCATCAATTCTTCCTCCCCACGGCTCCAAATGATAAATGTATCATCCACAAACCGGAACCATACACTAGGTTTGTGGGGTGCTGATTCTAGAGCTGTTTTTTCAAAATGTTCCATGTAGAAGTTTGCTATAACTGGGCTGAGAGGGCTCCCCATGGCCACCCCATCCATCTGTTCATAGAATTCATTATCCCATTGGAAGTAACTGGTTGTCAGACAATGATGGAATAAGGCTGTTACATCCTCTGGGAAAATCTGATTAATAAGTGCAGGAACTACAATGTAATAAGTGCAGGAACTACAATGCCAAGACCATGGCAATACAGCCCGGAAAACCCACAACAACCATTGTTCTCTGGCCGTGAAAGCCTTCGACAATACATAAGGTTCTCTGCTCTGTGGGAAAGTATTCTATTTGAAAGGATGTATAGTCTGATTCTGAAAGGGTATCACTTCAACTGCAAATCCTTTGAGGAATAATAATAATGCCAAAATTGGAGTAAATTGCATAGAGGTCATGGGGTAGAGTGGCATAAAATACTAATCCTCCCCCCTCTATTTATAAACGGTGGTGCTCTGAAAAGACTCGGCAACAGGACTGCTGTAAACATTCATAATGATATTTCAAACAACTTATAAAAAACAGTTTTGGAAATGACTAGTACACAATGTGGCAGTGGAGCATTGTCAATTTCAGTTTGGGAAATTCCTGGAGATTTGGAGGGAGTGCCTGTGGAGGAGTGGAAATTTGGAGAGGGAAGGCAGCATAGCACTCATATGCCATAGCATAGACCCTCTAGAGCTGTCATGTCCTCTAAACTCATTGATAATCTGTAAATCAGTAGTAATTCCATGAGGACGCTCGACCCCACCTAGAGGTTGACAGCAGCCCTAGTTGTCCCTCATTTTTCTCAAGTATTAACTAGTTGTTGATGATTGTATTTCATTTGCACTGTGTAATCCACCTTGGATCTCTGAGAAAGGTGTACTACAAATAAAATTTAAATTCACTGTGATATGAATAGAAGCAAGAACTGGATACCAGAACTGCATGACTTGAAGCTGTTTGAACTTTTTAAAAAAAGATTATGCTTTCTTACATTTGAAGATGAAAAATACTTGAATTTGTATTTAGCAGAAGTGCTAAGAGAGTCTCTGTTCCATGAAGTCAACCCCTTGTGCCGCCTTTTGGACTTGGAGCTGGAGTTTACAGGGCACTAGGGAAATACAGCAGCTGATAGCAGCGCCAAGAGCAAAACGCTGACTGCTGTCTACTGAAGTCAGCCGGAAACCGGGTCCAAGGCTGTTTCTGCTAACAGCGCAGCAAATGGTTCGCCGCCACTATGAACAAGCCAGGGTTCAACAGCGGCGTAAAAGGCGGTGTCGCCTGGACGGTTCTGTTAACGATTTCGAAAACGCCTGCCAAGAAAGTGAGGCGGGCCACATTATTATGGAAGAAGATTCTACTGCCAAACTGGAGCGCCACAGTGAATGCGGGAAACGTTAACGTTGGCGGCAATACATTGTGGTCCTGCTACGTATCCTTACTAACGGTCCCCCCTCTCCTGCTTGTGGCAAAAGGCCAAGTCCTGCGCAGAAGGGAGGCTGCCGCCGTCCCTCCTCCGCCTGCGTCCCCTCCCTTTCCTCCGTCCCACGTCGTTCCCGGCTCTGCGCCCCCCTCCCCGCCCTTTCCAAGGCTCTGGAGCCAGAATCACGTGGGGGGCGGCTGTTCCCATAGAGATAGGAAAAGGTTGGTTGCCGCCAGTCACATGATTTGCACTTGTAGATGGCTCCTTCTGCAAGGCTGCGAGCTACTTGGGGGCCGTAGAGCCCCCCCGGCCGCACCCCCGCCCGCCTTTGCGCCCTCCTGTTGTGGCGCTTCCCGCCGGAGTACGCGCTGGCGCTGATCCCGCTATGGAGGTTTTCATCCCCTCGTTTCGCTATGAGGAGAGCGAGTTGGAGAGAGGCTATACGGTGAGTGGGGGGCTATGTGAGCTCCCCGTCCTCCCCCCTTTTGTGGAGGGGCGAGGGAGAGGAGGGTGTTGTTCGGGAGGAAGCGTTGCCTGCCTGCTCCAGGTGCTGAAGGGGCAGAGCGAGAAGGCTGTGCCCGAACGACAAAGTAAATGCAAGTCATTCCGTAGTGAACGAGGGTGCTAGCAATCCGAGCTGCCTGGCCTGAGAGGCGGAGCAAGGGGACGAGGGTGCCAGGGAAGGGTGCCGGTGCCTTCTTTTGGGGGAAGCTGGCAACTGCCCATCTCTGGCCTCTTGTTGAGGACTCGGAGTCGGGTCGCTGACGAGGCGTTCTAGCAATCGCGGGTCAGTTCTTGCCCCTGGGCTTGGTGGAATGTTTACGAATCATACTGAATGCCGGGTTATCTGTGAGCAAGAGGAAAAGATCCATTTCAAGAGAAGGTACTTACTTAGAGGGGCCTGGTGGCATGCTCTTTCATGCTTCCTCATCTGCCCTGGGGGCATCTGGTTGGCCACTGCGTGAAACAGGACAGTGGACTCGGGGGATCCTTGGTCTGATCCAGCACAGCTGCATATGTGGGAGTGCTAACTAAAATACATTTTGGCTGTATGTTTGTGATGGTTTGTCTGTACTGAAGTGTTCTGGGTTTTGTCACTGTCTTTGAAATGTAGCAAGATTGGCAGTGGGTTGTCCTGATTACTTCTACTGTATGACATTTTAAGAAGGCAGAAATTAACTGAGAAAGTGGCACATTCAGTGAAGAAAGTAAGTTGCTAATTACATTGCATGTCAGCTAAAGAAAGCTGAAATTAATTTCTTGTTGGCTATTTTCTCTCTTATGAACATAAACCAGTATCTTCAAACAAAGCTCTGTCCTGGATGCCCACAACTTTGGGGCCTTCTTTATTGTGGATCCCAGTGACAGAACCCTCTCACCAGGCTCTGTCTTTCAGGCACTGACTTTCTCAGGTCTATTGTCAGCATTAAAATGGAATTTTGTTGTTGTTGTAGCATGCACTTCTCTTTTATTCTTTTAATCATGTTTTAATCACTCTGGTTGTCTTCTTGGTGTTTTAAATAGTACAAGGACTTGTCTTGGATATCAGTCTCTGTTTGAAAGGTGGAACATCACCTTTCAAGGCCAAAATAACAAAGAGGAATAACAGTTTAGTATCACTGAAAAATAAAGTTATAAAGTGGTGACAGCTGTTGCTGTGAGCAAGATAGTGGTAAGCAATGGAGTCCCCAAAAGTCCTGCGTAGTTTATAAGATACAGCAGGGAAAGCAGAAGCACTTTGCAAAATTTAGGGTCTGCACATTTCACCTGCAAAGGGATTCATGAACTCCAAATGACATCTGTCTCTCTGATCTCACCAAAGATGAAGTGTTCATGTCTGACATCACATATTATAGAAGAAGATGGGAAAGCAGGAGTTTGCTTGCTTGCTTTGTTACCCAAATAGTCTACATGTATCTGCTTCTCAACTATTGGCACATCCCCTGTTTCAGTGTGTCATCCTATTACATCCTGCCTATGTATACCAGGATCTCAGATCTGGGCAAAGCCTCATACCAGAGTGGGGAGGTTCCCAAAAACAAGCAGGCAGAAGACAGAACAAAATTAAAATATTTATTGAGAAACTAATAGTACACAAGAATCCAAACACACCTACAAATACACACACAGAGTAAAAATGCTAAACCTAACATCTAAACAATAAACAAAAGAGGAAATGAAAGCATATGACCTGCCCTGCAGAGGGTGGAAATCCTGTAGAGTCCAGATGTGGACAGCATAAGAGTAGAGTGTAGAGACAGAGACAGCTCATGTCTCCTGTGATCCTGTGCCACACAGGGGCAGTAGCTGGGAAAACTGCTGCAGTGTGTTGGAGATTTGGGGGTCAGTATTTATAATACAAATGTTCATGATCTGGAATGTGCTAGTCATAGTCAATGATAAGTGCACAAAAGACTGGAAGTGACAGGTGGCTGTCTCAGGGAGGATGATGGATAAGCCTGAATACTTACTAGATCCTGTCCTGCATTAAAGCTATCAGAAAACCTAATTCTAGAGACTCACCCAAGTTTAAAGTGGGGAGGAGGCTGATATTGAAAAGAGTTTTCCTGGTTTGCATAAAAGTTGAAAATGCTTCCTGGAGGAAGTTTGGAGAAACACAGCCCTCAGGCTGGGTGAATAACAAGATTAAATAATGGGTAGAAATCTTCCTCTACACTCACTAAGATGAGGAGAACTAGCTGGGGTCAGTCCAGTGCTCATTGACTTGGAGAACTGGGTCATTCATTAGGGCCAAATTGTTCAGGGAGGAGGCTGCAAAGTCCTTGGGAAGAATGGCCTTTGGGTTTAATCATCCTGAGGTGTGCTTTAGGGAGGGGTGAGTCTACATTCCATTGTTGCTTAACAGCTCAACACCTTGCCCTCAGCATGGCTCATTGCCACTGCTGTTATCTTAACTTTAGCAGGACACAGACTCTATTTTCTAGCCTTATGCCCATGTTAGAACCAAGATGGAAAATCAAATTAGTGGTCCCCATGTTCTAGGGGGACCACTTTTTACATCTTTATTACATCTTTATTAGTACACAAGCTGACTTTGAGATCTGAGTGGTATATCTAGACTTCTCTTTGGAGTATGTGGGAGCTCTTATGGTTTAACATTTGTCTTTACTTTTAAAGAAGGTTTCGCTAGATCTCTTTCTCTTGACATCACGTTTTCTATGAGCATGACATTTTTGTATTTAGTCATTAGAGCATCCCCACCCACAACCCAAGTGCAAATTCATGATCTCTGAACTAGGCCAGAATCGGAATGGGAGTTGGGAAATGGAAGATTTGGTTTGGCTGGGGAATAGTTCCCTAAAGCAAGCACCTTTCCTATAGACTAGTTTTAGCTTTTATGAGTGAGTAGAGACCAGTTCAAAAGAGGTGGTATGTGAGGCAGTGATTATGTAGCGAGAAAGATAGGTGGAATCACAAACTATAATCAGGTCTCAAAATACTTGGGACTTTTCCCTTAAACAGAGTATTTATCCAATGCCTCCACTCTCCTGGCTGATGAACTTTGGCTAAGGCCAAAGACTTTTCAAGACTAGTCCACATTTCTTTCTTTCTTTCTTTCTTTCTTTCTTTCTTTCTTTCTTTCTTTCTTTCTTTCTTTCTTTCTTTCTTTCTTTCTTTCTTTCTTTTCCCATCCCACATCTCATGAGCATTCCATTTGAATCTGATCTCCCATTCACAAGTATCCCTCTTCAGTATCAATATAACAAAAGACCAAGTTTCAGATATGTGGCTTGTTGTAAACCAGCAATTACACTTTAGAGAAATTGTATCTCCTTTTGAATTAGACCATGAGATTATGTTTAGGCATCCCTTTTAAGTGACACTGCATGTTCATACAGATTTTTTTTTCTTCATTTAATACCAGTCAACAGTTAAAACTTTTTGTTGCCACTTTAAATTGATGACAGGATCTCCAAACTATTGAGTCTCTGCTTATAAATGCAACAGTTGTTCATAATTTGGCAATGAATGACCTTTAAATGTAGACGTTTTGTGAAGATATCCTTGGGGAACAATTTAACTTCTAAATGACACCCATAAGCACTTGTTATCATTTAAATATGCTTCTTTTGTCAATAACAGAATAGCAAATACTAGTTAGATTTCTAATGTTGATTCAGGCCCTTGGACGCCAACTGAATAAATTTGCATGCACTTGATTTATATTGACCCAAAAATGGTCCGTTGTCACGTTACAGGTCAAGGTGACACATGTTTAAATGAGCTGAGGAGCAAAGGTCGTATTTGACTGATGGTATGCTTATAGTATTCTTAATTAAAGGTTTGAATACCAGCCATTCATTCCTTTTGGAAGTAGGAGAATTTATGGGGGTAAGATTAGATGTCAAAGATTTTTGTTTCAAGATAATAGTCTTTCTTGCTTATAAAATCATTAATTATAATTCTTTATGTTAGTAAATTGGGAGTCTCTCTGCACAAGGTATCTGACATGTGTTCTTCACGTGTCAAGAGATGCAATGTTAACTGGGAATTGTAGTTATGAAATACAGCCAATGGAGGTCGCTCCAGATGGGACGGTTTCTCTCACAGCTCTCCGCTGCCTCTGGCGTCTCCCCTTCTGGAGCCTTTGCCCTGCCAGGGCTCAGTTAATTCAAAGTTTTAAAACAGCAAGGGTGGCCGGGTAAAAGCTCTGGAAGGGGAGACAATCCAGCATGCCATAGGTGGCAGAGGGCTATGAGAGAATCTGTCCCCTCCGGAGCGATCTCCGCTGGCCCTGTCTTTCAAAACTACACTTCCCAGCTAACATTGCATCTCCTGACACTTGATGAATGTGCACCCAGGCGTCTTGTTTAGAGAGATTCATAGTCTCTAACTTCCTTTTAAGTCTGCTCTATCAAGTGGTGGTCCACACCATGGCAGCTGAAAGGGTATCCTGTTGCAGGATGGGAATAAGTTTACTTGCTGTTTGTTAATGTTCTAATCCTGTCCCCTTTTACCTGTGGCAAATCAGGCAGATCTCCTGCACAGTTATGTCCAATTTTACAAGATACTTCCTTTGAATATAATCTAACATTTGTACTTTGCCTTCTTGACTTTAATGTGCAGTAGCAAGAGATGAGCATTTTAAGGTAGCAGTGTAATCACAAAGCATTTCCCCCTCTCTCTTGCTTCATTACTGTGAGCTGGTCTGACAATTCAGACCTGTGAGCTGGTGTGACAATTCAGTAGCTTGTAGGACACTGTGAAAACAAAAATTAGTTTGATGTGTTAGGAAAGATGAACAATGGAATAAGAGGATTCTTTACATGCTGGAATATTTTGGAAGTTTCTATACAGAATATTTATGTATTTTTTCAGTTATAGGGTCAATCCCCTTTAAGGGATTACCACATTCAGGCATAGCCTGACTGAAAGCTCCACTTCCTGTACTGCATTTTTAGCACTGATCATTCATAAATGAGAGCCTACTGTTGAAATTTTGGAAGTTTGTACCAGTAATCTTTCTTCTTTGATGTGTAAGCATATCTATAGTTCTTTGCGTGTTTGTTATGCATGCGTGCTGGAACTTGGCCAATCAGAAAATTGCATAATAGAAGTAAAAGGGGTGGTTTTTTAATATGGTGGGATGTTATTCTGCCTATTCTCAAACTGAAAGGGCTAATTGTGTGAAACTATTCTTTCAGAAAGGCTGGGAGAGACTAGTGGTGCAATCGTAAGCAGGGTTACACCATTTTAAGTCAACTGAAATCCATGAATTTAGAACTCTGCTTAGGACTGCACTGTAAGAGAACATATGATACATTCCCAGACTCTCCCACTAAGGATTCAGCACTGTTGTTGATGCATTTTGAAATCTGAATATATGGAAATAGATGGGCATACTAGCTTGTGCAATGGGGTGGCAGTATATAGATCATGAGCTAGAAAGGATTAGTAGAAGGCCTAATGTAATGGGGCAGTTGTATTTATGTCCCAAAAGCTGGACCCTGATCAGATAGGATTATTTGATGTTGTGGTGCCAAACACAAATCTATATGACTCCCCCTAAGTCTATCCTCAGTCCTTTGTACCATTTTTGATGAAAATCTGTTAAAATTAATCTAAGCTCACAGCTCACACAGACTGAGCTGGTGGCGTAACACTATTCAGGACTGGGGCAATGGGATTCCAAATTGGATATTTCTGGTAACATATACTAAAATTTTGGGTCATATTTCTCATCTCCTTGACAGTATTCTTGTATCTGCAAATTAAGGGTTTTTCCTGCCTTCCACCCAATTTAGGGTCCCCAAGGCAGTGAACAATCGAAACATCAAAAAACAGTGTTTAAAATACAGATACATACATATTTATGCTGTCTCACCAAACCCCCGTTAAGCAGGGTCTTGGGGAACTGCTTCAGTAACCCCCTCCACCTCCGGGGTATTAATTATGTGTTCCCTTTGCTTGGGCTGTCCCCCCCACCCGCCCCCAGTTACCCAGGATTTCCATTCAGTAGCATGTAGTGAATGGTCAGGGTGTGGTGGGTTATGAATTAGGCAGTACTCTTAAGTAAACAACTTTATTTCTAGAAGGCACATACTCTAGTGTAGTCCAGCATGCAGTCTAATAACATAAAAGAAACATGGAAAGGTTACTAACTAAGAGAGTCTTAGAAGTCCTATGCATTGGGCTCCCAGGCAGGAGCTAATGGGTGGGTGCATAGCTTCACACTCAGGTTGTATACACACATTCACATATGTATGCACACACCCACTGAATCAGCCCCCTTTTCAAGGTTTCCTCTACATCTACCAAAGAGATATTAACCAAAGCAGGCTTGGGGTTCTAGAACCCAAAGCCTGCCAGAACCACTTGCCCATTAGTGATGCATTAGCACATCAAGGAGATAAAGTTGTTTTCCCACTAGGTCATAAAGGAAAGCCTGGGACGCTCCAGTGGGTTACTTTATCACAATAAAACATCAGCTCTATCTCCCCATCTGTCTACTCGCTCCTAATTCCATTACAGGACCAATCAGAGTTAGTGATGAAACACCAAACAAACAACAGAGTCTTCATCTAGTGGTGGTAGACAAGAATAGAGGGAGACAGACTAATCTCCCTGAGGATGGAGGGAGTTCCAGGGTTTTGGTACCACAACCAAGAAGGTCCTTTCTCATGTTGCCTTCCTTTCCTCAGATGACAGGGGCACTCAGAGGAGAGCCTCTGATTACTGACATGATCTTGTAGGTTCGTAGAGGAGTAGGCAATCCTTAAAGTGTGCTGACTCCAAGCCTTATAGGGCTTTAAAGGTCAATTCCTGAACCTTGAATGGTATGGATGGAAGTACGTGTTTATATGTCTCATATAAAATTCAGCATTTGGTTGGATTTCTGTGATGGAACTGCCAATCCTAGATGTGTAGCTTTGATGCTAAAATGTGGGACACCACTTGGACACCGCTAGCTAGCTCATAGGTGAGACAAAAATAATGTAGTTGTTACAGCTTGTCTTAGTTTGTATATGGAATGCTGTTTAAATCTGAAAAAAGATTTATGTTATTTGTAGTCCATCTTTTTCACTGAGACTCAAGGTAGCTTACATAGTATAAATCAAAAACAGTCAACAGGATGGGGAATTCAGTAAACAACACAATAGGATTTGGATTCCAGAAATCTGAGAAAGAAGCAGAAATCTAAAATAGAACTGAAACAAACCTGAAACAAAGCATAAGTATGTAAACATGACATGTGAAACTGCAGAAATTACATAGTGGGAGCATGTTTACAACAACCTACAGAATACAGTAGTATAGTCCTAGCCTTCGCCAAAGCATCTTTCTGGACCATTTCATGCAATGCAGCCTTATTACCTGTGTAAAAAAGCCCTCCTGATTACTTTTGCTTTCTTTATTACCTTTTTCCTGGGAATGTTCTCAGTTTGGATGGAGAGGCATGTTTTGAAGTTTTGCTCTTCCTGGCACAATTCAAATTGAGACCATAGTGAACGGAGAGAGGCGGCTTGCCCATTGCATTCTTCTATTTGTCTCATTGTGAAAATGAAAGTTGTGGCTCATATAGCCCCGAATTGGAGCAAATAGCACCCCCAGGCTGTTTCAGCTTGGGAAAACAGCATGGGGAGAAAAGTTTGAGTCCCCTCCCTGTGCATACCATCCAGATCTAGCCAGAGCACACGTGGAAAGCATTGAAATTCAGATTACCTGTCATGGCCAGAAGAAGGCCAGAGTGGGGTCAAGAGCAAAACACAATTCTGGAGGGCAAAAGCCTCACTTCCCAGGGACCACCAGTCCCTCTTGACTAACCTTTACAGACCGAGGAACAAAGTCTTCAGTTTTTTACTGGAGAAATTTACTGGAAAGTTGTTTAAAACGTTCTTTAGTCTGATGCATTTGATTGTTGAATTGAGGCACAGTTGACAATTATGGAAACAGGGTGGGTTACATAATTCCATGGCGCGCACACACACACATACACCCTACAGTGGAAAATAATGCTTATTTTAAGAAAAGAACTAAGCTACATAGCTGTAGTAGAATTCTAATATAGTCCCAAATTTTTTTAAAAAATTCTAAAGTGCATCCTCAGTCTTCTCTGCCTCTTCTCTTTATTATTTTTTAGCACTATATCTCATGGTATTTTGGCAAGAAGGGTCCTCCAGACCTCTTTATAGGCTAATGAAAAGATTTGTAGGACCCTTCTAGCCAGGATGCCATGCAACATAATGCAGAAGTGGATGGGCTCATTTCACATGATGGAACTCTTTATTTTCCAGCATATATATTGTCTACTTTGTTTATTTCAAATAGAATTGTACTGAACTTCAATTGACTGGATTTTCTGTAAATCAGAATAATTCAGAAGTTGTAAATAGAGAACTGAGACTTAAAATAGTACTCCTACAAACACATCAACTTTCAATAAAATTCACACCCAGAGTTGGTTTTAAATCAGCATTATTATGATTTCAAGGCAGACAATTGCTGTGTTCAGGCAATAGTTTTGATAAATAAATTTCCGTTTGTTGTTACCACAGCATTAGCCTTGTATTGATCCAATAAAAACAGTTTTACAAAGTACTAGCTAGAGGTGGCCGGAAGGAGCTCCGTAGAAAAGGCCTTCTTCCTCATTCTTAACTGCAGCTGCTTTCCCTGCCAGCCCCATGCAATAAATGGAGTACTGAAACTGTCCATATATCAGAAACAGCTTCTGGTCAAGTCTATTCCCTTGATAAGGAGAAGAAAGATATACAAAGTGAAGGTTCTTAGACGTAAGAACTTCAACTTTGTAAAAAGGAAAATCAATTAAATACAAAGTTGTTGTTCTTGAGTGTGGTAGCACAGTTTTCTTTTTGTTCTTTTCATAAGACTGCCATCATAATTGAAAACACTATTTTAAAAGCACAGTGGGGTCTGGAGTTCCCCCAGAATTATTAATCCCATAGAGAAAATGGCAGTTTTGGAGGGCAGACTCTGACAACAACTCCTTGCTGAGTTCCTTCCCTCCCCCAAAATCAACCTTCCATGGGCTCTGCCCTCAAATCTGCTGGAATTTTCCAATTTGGAGATGGCAACCCTAATGGTTAGTGTTAAGGGTATGGAGAACTGTTGTTAAAAAAAAGATGTTTGGTCATGAAGCAACATCAAAATAGCCATGTAGAATCTGTCATAACCCGCTCTAACCCATTCAGTAACTCTGACTCAGAATCCCCAGAGGAGAAGCTGAAGGAGCCAGGATCAGCAACTTTGGAGACCAGAGGGACCAGGAAGGGACCAGCACTGCAGAAGCCCCTGTGTACATCTCATCAGTGCCAGAGGAACCCTGTCAGAGCCTGTGAGGGAAACTTGCCATCAGCCCCTGAGACTGTCACCAGGTTTCTGCCAGGCAGGACTCAAACCTGAGCCTGTAGTCCCCCAGGTTCCTCTCCCAGTTTGCAGGAATGCTGATGGCAGAAGGCCCAGGCTGAGGTGGCAGACTGGCTGCATGCAATCCCATGGTAGAGCTAGGTCAGTGCCCTGAAAGTGCTTCCTTGCAGGATCCCAACCAGTATGCAGAGCAGCCTCAGGAACTCCAGCACCTGCCAGCAGTGCAGCTGGGGCCAATACTGTCCCATTCTACTTAAACCAAGATGAAGGAAGGCAGCCTTTCTTGGATCAACCAGGTTGCAAGGCCACAACCTGGAGTGGTAGGTCCAGCTGCAGACCCTGGCTGCTCCTGTGTGCTAGACCCTGCTCCATGAACATCTTCAGGGTAAGTCTTGGCTCATGAGGAGACCCACAGATGCAGTAGCCTGAAACCAGAATAGAATCATTGTGCAGTGGTCAAACATGAAGTGGCTGTGCCTGAATAAGAAGTGGCCACCATTGTTAGGACAACAGAGGCAGGACTTCCCTCTAAGCCATGGCTTTACTGGAGCCCCATTAAAGGTGTCATGGGAGACGGGAGGCTTTCAAGTGAGCTGTTCTTGTCATGACAAAGCTGCTGGGGATCTGAAAGGCAACAGGCCCTTCTTTACTTCAGTGAACAGAAACCAGTGTCTGGTATGAAGGAATTGTGATGTGAGAGTAACAACCATGGTCCAATCTGCTAAGCAGAGTTGGGACCCCCAGCTGAAGTGGCACTGGGGACTTCTCAGAGGACAGGACTATGGCCCGATTTCAACAAGGCTGGTGTGGCAAAGATCTTTTCCGTGGGACTTTGCACAGACTCAGTGTCTTGTTTAAACTGTCCTGCAGTCTGTGTAAAGTAGCTACACATGCATAGTCATGTCAGAGATCCATAGCCCTGGCAAGATATTGTGTTAACATGTAAACTAAACTTACATAGCTTCTTTGCACAACCTGTGGTGTAGCAAAAGGAGCTTCAGCTAAGAATGTGTATGTATGGATAGTTGTTGATTTTTCTCATTTGCAAGGTGGCACCTGCAGAAGGCCCTGTTCAGATAAGCAAAGCTGCCACAGTGGTGCATGGGGAGAGAGGCAGTCCTGTCGATATAAGGGACTAAGGCCATGAAGAGCTTTGTCTGTGATAGCCAAACTTTGAATTGAACCCGGTAACTGATTGGCAACCCGTGGAGTGCTGCAGGATGGGAGTACTATGCATGCTTTACCTAGGTCTTGATAATAAATAAGCTACAGCATTCTGCACCAGTTGGAGTCACTGAATAGACTTTGAGGGGAGACCTATGTAGACTGTAGTAGTAGCATTACAGTAGTCTAGTTTCAGTGTTACTGTGGCATGGACCCAGGTGGCCAGATCAGACATGTCAAAGTAGAAAGCCATCTTCTGTGCTAGAGTGAGTTGGAAGAAGACATTTTTGCAGCTATGTTAACTTGTTTCTATAGCAGTAATTCTGGATCAAGTATAGTCCCTAGGCTCTTAACCAAGTCTGCAAGGGTCAGCTGAATCCCATCAAAAGTGGGGAGCACAGTATACTTCAAAATTTCCACCGTTCCAGCCAGCATCACTTCCACCATGTCTGAGTTCAGTTTCATTTTGTTCACTTTCCATAGTTTTCCAGGAGATTAGGAGCACCCCTCTTTCCTTTGGCACTTTCCCAACAAAAATATCACATGACCAGGAGGAGGGGGTACTATTCTCTCAGTTCTTTTTTTACCAGTGCAGAGAGAGGATCTTCATTGCTGTTCTCTGCTTTTCCCTCACCTCATCCTTCAGGTTGACGGGAATTTATTTTAAAAGTTTTTAATCCTCGATGGACATTCTATTTAAGAATATAACTACATTTAAAGAAGAGAAGTTTCTTTCCCTTCGTTGTTCTGGCTCAAGAGACGCCTCCCTGACACTCCTGACTCCCTTGATTACCAAGGGGGGTTCTGAGGTGTGGCCTGGCAGAACCTCCCCACAATGGCTCTTCTCCAAGGCTGTGGCTTTATGCCAGCCTGTTTGCTTCCATGGCACCCTTGAATACCAAGAGCTAAGTCCAGAGGTGTGGCCTGTCAGAGCTTCCTCACAATGGCATATCCTTCAAGGCTGCAGTGGTGCAGCACCAGCTTGATTAAAGGCACCTGCCCCCTCAGTTCTGAGGGGAGAAGCCTAGAAATGTTGCCTGACAGAGCCCTCGGTTCATCTACGGTCTTCCTGTGCAGTCCCACATGGGACTGCGCACGCGCAGGCCTGCCGATACCGGAGATTTTTATAGCTCTAAACCACTAGGGGGCGCTCCAGCCTCCAATCGCGCACGCGCGGCCGCTTTCCCGCCGAAACGGCTCCTAGGAGGCGGAGCGCCCCTCACATACCCTCAGTTTCTCTTTCGCCGCCGATCGTTGAGGTTCTTGCTCTTCCTTCGTCGCGATGGCTGAGACGGCCTTGTTCAAGCGTTGTGAGACCTGTAACCGCAAAATGACAAGGTCGGATGGCCATTCTATTTGTCTTTACTGTCTTGGAGAAACGCACAATGTTCAGGCGTGTAAACATTGCTGTGCGTTTACCTCCAAGGCTCGGGCCGAGCGGGCGGATCGATTGCATGCCTCCCTCTGGCAGCGGGCAATGTCGGTAGAAGATCCTCCGCCGAAGTCCTCTTCTGCACCGGCTGCGCCTTCCCGTCCTCTCTCGGAGAAGTCGGTTGCTAGAACTCCGCGTTCCAATCCGTCCCCGAGTCGTTCGGCCCCGGCTCGGAGTTCGTCGGAACCGACAGCTTCGGCTCCGGGAACCGTTCGGAGTCGACCTCCTTCAACTTCGTCGGCTGTCTGTACTCCACCTACCCGTGAGGTCAGCGGTGACAGGGCTACCTCGGGTCCGAAGACGATCCCACCGGCTCCCCGAGAGATATCGGATCCGAGGGCTTCGGATCCGACTTCGAAGTCACCTACCAGAACCGAACCTGAAAAGAAGAAGAAGAAGCGTAAACATTCCAGCAAACATGATAGGGCAGTGTTGGAGACCCTGCTTACCTCTTCGTCCTCGGTTCCGACCGGTCCTACCCCGGCTCCGTCGGAGAGACGCGATGAGTCCGCTGTCCGCCTGCCTTCCAAGACTCCTCCGCCGGAGGCGATCCAGGAGGTGGATGTGGTTCCGTTCGACAGGCCCCCTACACCATCGGGTCGGCCTCGATCGACGTCGTTTGAATCGGGCTCGATTCGTTCCACTGGGAGCCGACAAGCCCGCTCCTTTGACCGGAGTTCCCGCCGTTCTTATCGAAGCCGGTCTAGAGGTAGTCGGGGCCGGGACGATCCAGGTACCCGCTCTTATACTAGAGAAGACTCATACTTCTCGGACCACCGTTATCGGAGGATCTCTCTGTCGCCGTCACCCAGAGCCGGTTCCTATGCTGGTCGTGATTATACACCCCGTCCCTCGGAGGTGGTGTCTCCTCGGAGCCGAGCTCGGTACAGTGAATCCCCGTTGTCGGACTCTCCGGAGAGAGAAATTGGGCCCTCGGAGGAGGCTTCCCCAACCGATGATTTCCGAGCCTATAATGAGATTCTTCAGAGAATGGCCAAGGCTCTGGATTTGGAGGTCACGTCGACTGAATCCAAATTTACCGACAAGATTCTACAGCATATCTATTCGGGGTCCACTCCCTCGATTGCTTTCCCCCTTATTGAAGGGTTTGCTGATATGTGGAAAAAACTTCAGTCGAGACCGGCATCAGCTACCGCTACTAACAGAAAGGTGGAGAGCCTTTACAAGACCAAGGACGATGTGCATTCCTTTCTAGCAGTGCATCCACCTCCGTCGTCACTTGTGACTGAGGAAATGCAGGCTCGTTCTCGCCAGGGTTCCTCTTCAGCTCCAGCTGACAAGGACAGCAGAAAGATTGACAGTATGGGTAGAAAGCTGTATACCTCTGCCACGTTTGGCATTAAGGTGGCTAATTATGCAGCCATGATGTCGGCATACCAATTATTTTTGTGGAAAAAGGTGGCTTCCTTCCTTCCTAAGATTCCTGAGGAGCAGCGTACTCTCCTTAGGGTCATACAAGAAGAGGCTGTCCGTTTGTCCAGGCATCAAATCAATGCTGGCAGGAGTATGGCGGACACAGCTGCCAGATCTCTTCTCTCCTCTGTGGTCTTGCGCAGGTACGCATGGCTTTGTACAACTGCCCTCCCTGCTGAGACGAGAAATAAGGTGGAGGATTTGCCGTTCGAAGGCACCACGCTGTTCTCGGAAAAGACCGATGAATATCTTTCGAAGAAGAGAACCGACCGCCTGACGGCTCGTTCGTATGGGGTACTACATCAGGCCCCACAGCAATCCTCTCGTCCGTATTACCGTTCCTTCCAGCGTGGCAGACAACATCGTTATCAGCCCTACCAGGGGTACGCGTACCAGCCACACCGACCCTACCAGAGCCCGCAGGCTTCCTTCCCTAGACGGAGGCAGGGCCAGCGTCCTAGGACTGGCTCTCAGCAACATCAACCTAAAGATCAGAGCCAATCACAAAAACAGTTCTGACAATCACAGGGACCTGATCCCTTTTTTGGGGACAGGCTTAGCGCTTTCTGGAGTTCCTGGAATTTGATCTGTTCTGATGTTTGGGTTCTTTCCATAATACAGTTTGGTTATAAAGTTGAATTTGTTGGTTTACCCTACCTGTGTCTCCCTGTTTTTTCTTCGGATGTTCCGCGGTCAGAAATCTTGGGAGAACTCTCAGCTCTTTTACATAAAGGAGCGATAGAGGAGATTCCTGCTGAGTCAGCTGGGTTGGGCTTCTACTCCAACCTGTTCCTAGTGGAGAAAAAAGATGGGGGGCTTAGGCCTATCCTGGACCTCCGGGGCCTAAACAAATTTATACGGATCCGAAAATTTAAGATGGTCACATTGCAGATGGTTTTGACTTTGCTGCCCCCTTTCTCTTGGTTTGCAGTCCTTGATTTAAAGGACGCCTACTTTCATATTTCTATTTTCCCAGACCATAGAAAATTTTTGCGTTTTACCTATGACCATCGTGTTTTCCAATACAGGGTCTTGCCCTTTGGTTTAGCCACTGCCCCCAGAGTATTCACTAAATGTATGGCAGTGGTAGTAGCCCACCTGCGTCTTCAGGGCTGTTGCATTTTTCCGTACTTGGATGACTGGCTTCTAGTGGGTCAGTCTGAGGCGGATGTGTCCAATCAGGTGGCTCTCACCCTGGACTTATGTCTCCGTTTGGGTCTTTTTGTTAATCAAAAAAAGTCTAAGCTGACCCCTGTTCGCTCCATTCAGTTCATAGGGGTGATTTTGGACGGCGTGCGTAATGCAGGTTTCTTGCCTGAAGAGCGCGCCTCTAAGATTAAGAAGCTCATTTCCACCCTTAAGAGGTGTCGTTTTCAGTCTGCTAAGTTTGTTCAGACTTTGTTGGGTTGCATGGCTTCTACGACTGCAGTGGTCCCTTTGGCCAGGCTGTTTATGCGACCTCTCCAATTATGGTTTAATTCAGTTTTTTCCCCGAGTAGTGATTCCCAGAATAGGAGATTGTCAGTCCCTAGACGGGTGGTATCTGCTTTGGACTGGTGGTTAGAGGACTCTAACCTATTTGGAGGGGTGAAATTTGGGCATCGCCAAACCCATTTATCTGTCACGACCGATGCTTCTTTATTTGGTTGGGGGGCTCACTGTGACGGAGCTTATGCTCATGGATTATGGTCTGGGTCAGAACGTAGGGAGCACATTAATGTCCTTGAATTAAGGGCAATCTTTTATGCTCTGATCTCCTTTTCAGATGCGGTCCAGAACAAGTCCGTCCAAGTCCTGACAGACAACACGACGGCGATGTTCTATGTCAACAAGCAAGGGGGCACGGCGTCTGTGGCACTATGCACCGAAGCGATGAGGCTTTGGCAGTGGGCTATAGACCATGCTGTGTGGTTACATGCTGTTCACATCCCGGGAGTAGAGAACTCTATGGCGGATCAGTTGAGCAGGATAAAAGGGGACAACCACGAGTGGTCCCTTCAGGACATGTATCTTGCTCCGATTTTTTCCAGGTGGGGGGATCCGGAGCTGGACCTGTTTGCGACAGCAGAGAATCGCAAGGCCCCATGTTTTTGCTCCAGGGGAGGCGTAGGCCTAGGGTCACGTGGGGACGCATTTCAACTAAGTTGGTCAGGTCCCCTGTGTTATTCCTTCCCCCCGTTCCCGCTGCTAGCCAGGGTGCTCAGCAAGATCCAGAGGGACGGGGCGACAGTCATCCTGGTGGCCCCGTTTTGGCCGAGGCAACCCTGGTTTCACTCCCTCCTGAGTTTGCAGACTCAGTCCATCAGTCTTCCAGTAGTTCCAGACCTTCTGTCCTGCGAGGGGGTGTTTCACCACAACATCGGGAAACTCAGACTGACAGCGTGGCTGATCAGGCCGAGGGTTCCTTTTCTTCAGCAGTAAAGCACGTCTTGCTTAACGCTAGACGTCTGTCTACGAGACAGTCCTATGCTTTGAAGTGGGACAAATTTTCGGCCTGGTGTCGACAGCGGGCCTTGGACCCTTTTTTGGCTCCTCTCTCTGACATATTGGAGTTTTTGTGGGAAGTTAAACAGAAAGGCCTGTCTAATAGTTCAGTTAAGGTTTATTTAGCAGCTATTTCGGCTTTCCATCCTCCTATTGATAAGAAATCTGTGTTCTCCCACTACTCTGCACGTTTGTTTTTACGAGGGTTGAATAATTTGTTTCCCCCCATTCGGGCTCTGATCCCACAATGGTCATTGCCTTTAGTTTTGGCTCGCCTAATGTCCAAACCGTTTGAGCCGTTGGCCTCGTGCCCGTTACGTTTTTTATCCATGAAAGTAGCCTTTTTAGTTGCGGCCACCTCGGCCAGAAGAGTGGGGGAGTTGGCGGCTTTATCTTGCGAACCGCCTTATCTAAAGTTACACCCTGAGAAGGTTGTTCTCCGTACCAAAGTAGAGTTCTTACCTAAGGTGGTGTCTCGTTTTCATCTGTCCCAGGAGCTGATACTGCCAGTTTTCTTTCCAGTTCAGAACTCGGAGGCAGAGAAAGCTCTTCATTCTTTGGACGTCCGCAGAGCTATTCTGTTTTATTTAGATAGGGTTAAGTCTTTTAGGCTTGATTCTAACTTATTTGTTTGTTTTGCGGGGCAGAACAAGGGGAAACGGGCTACGTCCCAGACCATCTCGAGATGGGTGGTCCAGACTATTTTGACTTGTTATTCTACTGCTAACTTACCTTGCCCCTTGGAGGTGCGTGCCCATTCCACCAGGTCCCAGGCGTCGTCTGCGGCTCTTCTCAGAGGTGTTCCTCTTCACGACATCTGTAGAGCGGCAACGTGGGCCTCGGCGGATACCTTCGTGAAACATTATGCGCTGGACATCCTGGATAGAAAGGAGACAGCGGTGGGCACAGCGGTTCTCCATTCCATCTTTGTGTGATGCTTTGGCGTCACCTCCACCCAGGTATTAAGCTTTGTAATCTTCCCATGTGGGACTGCACAGGAAGACCGTAGATGAAAAACAGGTTTTACTTACCATAACTGTTGTTCATCTAGGTCTTCCGTGCAGGCACACATGCCCTCCCTCCTTCCCCGCTAACTCTCTTGGTACTTACCTTGCAGGGGGCGGCGAAAGAGGAACTGAGGGTATGTGAGGGGCGCTCCGCCTCCTAGGAGCCGTTTCGGCGGGAAAGCGGCCGCGCGTGCGCGATTGGAGGCTGGAGCGCCCCCTAGTGGTTTAGAGCTATAAAAATCTCCGGTATCGGCAGGCCTGCGCGTGCGCAGTCCCATGTGTGCCTGCACGGAAGACCTAGATGAACAACAGTTATGGTAAGTAAAACCTGTTTTTCTAGCATTCTTTCCCACAGGCTTTGCTTTCATACCTGCCTGGATAAAGGCTCCGCCCCTCCTTGGCTGTCTCACTCTGAGGAGAAGCACCTGAAGGTGTAGCAAAACAGATCTCTATGTTAGGAGACTGAAAGGCTTTTTTCTAAAGGCTTGCCTGTGACCTTGGGCCTGTCACATTCTCTCAGCCTGGCTTGGTTTGCAGAGTTGTTGTATGGATGGCATGGAAAGGTATAAAATGTTATAGCCACTTTGAGTCCCCTCTGGGGCTGAAAGGTGGGGTTTAGAGAAACTTTTTACAGAACATCTTGTGTTTCTACTCAGAAAAGGTGTCCCAGGACAAGAAGTCTTTGACACACAAACTTTCAAGAGCTGCTGTCAGGGACCCTGCTACAATTTATACTTCATTCCAGTGGTCATAATTATTGTTGTTGATGGCCTGCAGATTAAATAGTACTTCATCTCTTATTGAATCACTGTAGATTGTGAATGCGGTGAATTGTTAGCCTATGTGGGAAGTAGAATCCCCCTGCTGCAATTTTTCTATTAAGTTACTAATCAACAGGTCATTAGGATCATTTTCCGTTCTATTTGAAGGGAGCATGAAACAAGTTTTAACCCCATCCTAGGGCATAAAGGCTATTGGACAAAGTGTTATAAATTGAAGCCATCTCTAATAGCAGATTGCATCTTTATGGAATAAGATAAAAGCCCAGTAACTCCTTAAGGACTTATATTTATTTGTGATGAGCTTTGTGAGTTCAGCTTATTCCTTCAGATATCTGTGTGTTTCACAGCCTATAACTGTAGTGTATGTGATGAGTCTGCTCCTTTAATCTGGGGCTGGACTGCTCTAGTCCATGCTAGGACTTTAAAAAAAAAAAAGGTAGTGGCTGTTACTGTGACTGCACATAGAGACTCTGAATTCTTCAGTTCAGACAGGCCACACTCTTTGGGGAGGAACAGGCTTGCTTTTGAATCCTTTAAATTCATTTGTCTGACCTTATTGATGATTTACTCTACAAGAGAAAGTAAAAATTCTGTGGTCTGCTTCCTAGTCCAGCACTCACAGTTTTCCTAAAATTCTTTTTCAAATCTGATTCAGATTCAGATTACTTTATTACAGCACTTAGCCAGTACATTTACCATAGAAGTTTAAGTGCACATTTTTCAAATCTGTGTTGCTTTATGGCTTAAAAGACCCAAGGTCACTCTCACCTCTCCTGTCAGTGGAGGTAGCCTGTCCTCGCATTTATTCAACTGTTCAGTTCAGTATTCCCTCTGAGATTGAAAAAAGGTGTTATAAGTAGAGATGGGCACGAACAGAAAAAAATGAACATGATGTTCATTGTTCGTTGCCATCCACGAACAGGGACTCAAAAACAACCACGAACATGAGCCTGTTCATGAACATGTTAGTGGTTGGCTTTTCGTGGGGGCCGGCAGGCTCTCCTCCAGCCATCATCCGAGTCAAAATCCCAGAAACCTGACCTGAGCAGGCACCAGGAAAGGTACCAATAATAAATAATCGCTTGGCCCCAGAGCCTGGCAGCAGCCCTGGAACTTGAAGGGGTAGATCCCTACCGCACCACTTCCAGAAACCTTACCTGGGCAGGCACCAGGAAAGGTACCAATAATAAATAATAGCTTGGCCCCAGAGCCTGGCAGCAGCCCTGGAACTTGAAGGGGTAGATCCCTATCCCACCACACACAAAGAAAATTCAAGCTCCAGTGCACTCTCTCTATCAAAAAGCCAACAGCAACTCTCTCCCTCTCCACTGTCTGCAAACTAAGCCAAAGCTGGGAGCCCCCCTCCCCCCTACTCTTTGCTCCCTTATAACAAATTTGGAGCTCTGCACTTGAAAGGAAGACCTGCCTATCAAGCTAAATTGGGCTTAGATTGGGGTTTCCAGGGCAACAGCAGGAGTTCAGACAGAGTTCAGACAATCCCTGCCTATGTTGCCAAGGGAATTGATTGCAGGTGCCAGACTGTCTGTCTTGACGAACAGCAATGAACGAGGCTTGCAATGACCACCTGTTCATTTAGAATGGGGCCTCACGAACAGCTTATTCGCGAACAGCAGTTTGAGCTGTTTGTGGCTTTTTTTGTTCGTATTGCTGTTCGTGCC
Source organism: Eublepharis macularius (assembly GCF_028583425.1). Taxonomy (NCBI): domain Eukaryota; kingdom Metazoa; phylum Chordata; class Lepidosauria; order Squamata; family Eublepharidae; genus Eublepharis; species Eublepharis macularius. The sequence continues at coordinate 76,602,655 of NC_072797.1, forward strand.
CATCTCTAGTTAAAAGTGTTCCTTATTTAAGGAGGACAGATAGAAATGCCTATTTTACATCCAGGTCACCTAATTTTGTGTATTGCAGTCTTTACAGTTGTGCTTGGCTGTCTTAGTCACAAATCTCTCTATTGCTCCTACAGAGAGTCTCTACTAGCAGCAGAATTCCAATAAATTTGATGTTTATAAAATGCACAACAAATAGGGTATCCTACTTGAAGCTGCAATACAGATTTTTCCTTTAATCTGTTGATGGTTGGTTACAGACTCTTTCTAGGACAACCCCCTGTTTTTGTCCTACTAGTTGGAAAAGAATTCCTGTTGCCCTTTTAAGATGGTTCAGTGTTTTCGCTTTCACAATTGCAGTTCTCTGTTCTTATATACCTGTATGTGTCATCTTGTCAGAATGCGGTCTTCAGTTGAAGTGTCACACTTCATGGGATATCCAAATTTGTGTTCTTCTTTCCCAGATAAAGCATATGTGCACCATTCTCGTGCTTTTGGTGCTCTGTTCTTCCCAGGGTACTCTTGTGATTCTGTGACTCTGTGATTTAGTGCCATCTCAGGTGTGCCCCTGTGATGTATGGGCCCTAATATGAGTATGTGCCTCCAGGTGGCTCTTGGTCATCTGAAAAATGACTTTGTCATACTACTACTACTTTCACTAAGAGTATTAGATTCTTGGTATTACCATGATGGTTTCAGTTTCCAGCAGGCAGTTGGACACGTGTGCCTTGTTGCATGGTTACCAGCATCTGGCTGCTCACTTTTCCCGCAGCATTAAGTTTGCCTGCCAGCGGCATGAGAAGCAGAGGGGGAGCCTGAGCACCAGCTCCTCCCAGACATGTCCACCCATTGGAGCTCCACCTATGTGATGATAGCTTGACTGGCGGAGCAAAATAATGTGGTGCAAGATACCATATCCTCTGTGCCATTTTGCAGGGGGGAAAGGAGCTCAGCATTAGCTCTATGGACTGGCTAGTCCTCTCCCAAGTGGTCTGTGTCCTGAAGCCATTTCAGGACACTACTGACCTCTTCTGCTCTTACAAAGCCAGCCTGGGGCAAGCCATCTCCCTGATCTGTGGGCTGGACTGGGCACTGGCCAAAGAACTGGAGCACTTCTCCCCAAGGTCAGGACTTGGTGAGGAGGTTTCAGGCAGGCATGGCCATCCACTTGCATCTTCTCTGCCAAGAGCAGATGTACAGACTGGCCTGCATCTGCGACTCCCATATAAAGGCTAGCATCACCATGTGCAATGCTGTGCTCCAGCAATGGAAGCAGGACCTAAGCAGAGAGGTCCAGAGGTTGCAGGCAAAACAATGTGGCTAGAGGGAAGACAGCATAGAAGAGGAGTTGTTGGCAGAAGAGGAGGAGGCAGATGAGCCCAGTGCCCCAGGCTATGAGAACCCACCCAACAAGGACCCCCCACTACTCATTCCCAATGGTGAGAGGTGGTTGGCGGCATCAGGGAGACCAGGTGTGCCTTTGCACAGTACTCGATGGAGGTGATGGTACGAGAGTACCTTGCTGAGCCCCCTGACTCAAACCCCCTGGAGTATTGGGCACACAAAGCTCCCATCTGGCTGGACTTGTCATCTGTGGGCATGAACCTCCTCTCCTGCCTCCACACCAGTGTCCAGAGTGAGCAAGTTTTCTCCCACTTGGAAGACCTCCTCTGTGCCTGCTGCTCATGCCTGTCCCTGTCTTTGGTGGATCAATTGGCCTTCATAAAGGTTAGCCTCCCCCTGCTGGGCTACCCCTCCCTGGACATTGGGGATTGAAGATCCAGGATCTCCTCATTGGAAATTAACTTGATCCCCCCATCAGCTGTTTGGGGGTATCAGGGCTCTGAGCCACCCCCTGTCTATGTGCCACAGCCAGGCCCATGGGGAAAACTGGGTAGATTCCTCGCCTGAGGACTCACATTTTATTTGTGACTATTTAGTATTTGTGGTACTTATGGGGAATTGAGGCTGCTGCCCACTTCCTGTGCCAGGTGCAGAAGCTCTCCCCCATGAGGGGAATCCTTATTACCCCCCCCACACACACACATAAACACAGGGCCAGTAGGTTTCAGGGCTTGGGGCAACAGACTTTCCATGCCTGATGCAGACACTGTCCCCCACAAGGGGAATATTTAACACCTTCCCAGAAAAGACCCTGGCTGCACACCCCAGGTTGAGTGTGCATGAAAACACACCCCCCCCACCCTTTAACCCCCTCACCTACCCTCCAAGACCCTCCCCTGGGCCTCCTCCCATTCGCCACATTGTGGAAATAGATTCTGGTGGTTGCAGCTCTCACCTTGAGGGGATGAGCTTCCCCTTTGTCCCTTTCTACTTCCTCCTTCAGCAGAGAGACTCAGTCATCCAGAGCCAGGCTCCGGCCCCACCCCAGCCTCTGTACCACTGCCAGCCTCAGGGGCCAAGCCTAGTGGGTTCCTGTGAGGACTCAGAGAATAGTATATTATAGTTATTGTAAGTATCATTATTATTTAGAGCACCTGTCCCAGATGGAAAGGTGTCTGGGTGGGTCAGGGCTTTGGACCACCCATTGTCCTTGCCAGGTGCAAAGGCCCCCCCCCCAGGGGAATTTTAACCTCCTTCCCCATGGGTCCTCCCGTCCCCTAGTCCACCAGTGCTTGCTGCCCCCTGGCTGCATCCCAGCAGAGGGACTTGGTTGTCCATTGCTGGGTTTGTTACAGGAGGATCTAACCCCTCCCCCCTTTGGGAATTCCTTGCCGCTAGACCATCCAGGGCCTCGACGTCCCAATTACTTGCTGATGCAGCCGCCCACATTACCCCCCACACCCCATCCCCTTTTTAATCCCCTCCTCATGAGTCCCCTCAAGAATTGCCCACCTTGTTGTGGAGATGGAGTCCGCTGGTGGAAGGTTTCTCTCTCAGCTACCTGTTGGGGAGATAGATTCTGGCTATTGTGGAAACTCCCACCCAGGGTCTGTTTCCACATTAAAAGGATTTTCCTTTCTGGCTTCCAGGCTCCTTGTCCCTCATTCACCATGTTGGAAAGATTTCTGTTCCCCCCAGGTCTCCTTCCCCTCAGGATTGACCTTCCCTCATGGATCACCTCTGTCCTTTCCTGTACAAGAATATTCCTGTCTCCCCAAAGAACATCTTCTCCTTCTCCCCAAGATTAACCTCCTCTCATAGATTGTCTCTGTCCTCCTGTCCTTTAAAAGAATATACCTGTCTCCCCAAGAACATCTCCTTGACTGTCCCCTCAAAGAGTACACCTGTCCCCATTCCAGCCCCAGAGCAGTTTTTCTGCTCCCAGGAACCATCATTCCAGTCTGGGGGCCTCATTCTGTTCTCAGAGGAAGATTCTCTAACTACATCCTGCATTTTCATTGCAACTTTTGTGTGCTGCAAGTGTATTTCAATGGAGCCAATACAAGTCAATTGGCATTCGTGGCTCCCATTATATCTAATGGAACTTTCCTGGGGGCACCCACTTTGGCATCTCTGACTGTCAAGGGGGGCGCTCTGTAGCCTCCAGAAATGACGAACCACATAAATCAAATGAACCGGTTCTCGAACTGGGCAAGTTCATGAAAGTTCGTCATTGATTATTCATGAAACACGATGAACCACAAATCGCCATGAACTGCCATTTCCCCGGTACTGCATTTTTAGTGTACTTTCATCTGTGGAGTGAGGACACTGTGAGTTTCTAATCTATGTTCTCTCCCCCCCCCCATTCATAGAGTTTCACAAAGTTAATGTGACCAGTACCCTGGCCAGGATTCCCTGCCAGGGGTCAGCTTTCAGCCATCATGTCTCACAAAACGATCAGTTATATTAGTCATTCAGGCTCCAAGAGAGATCTTGGCAGTACCCTCACACAAACCTTCCTTTGTGGGTTGGTAGAGGCTATCCCACTCTCCCTTGAGTGCATGACTGTTCAATGCCCTTTACTTCGCATGGCTCTCCCCATCAGGATGATATTTTTTTCTTGCTGCATTCCTCCTTATGTTTTGGCGGGAAAGCACTAAAGAGAGCAGGGGTGCTCCTTGTCTTCTAGAAAGCTCTGGAAATCTTCTCCGTGGTTGTTCTGTGTGTACATAGAACCAACATGTCCCTGCACAGAAGACAACTCGATGAACAACAGTTACAGGTAAATGCAACCCTGTTTTTCATGATGCCCAGTGGACAGACAACTTATTTCTGGAGAAAAACTGGCAAAAGCAGATTCAGTCTGTTTTCTACTGCTTGAGGACTATATTGTCAAAACAGACTCTTTTGAATTGGGAGGCTCTTCTGAAATAATCCATAAATAACTTTTTTCTGTTAGAGATTATGAACTGAATGCCCCATTTCTAAAATTTCTTTTTCAGTAACTAGATAACTACATAACCCTCTTAAGTGAAGAGCTCATGAACTTGCTCACACAGATTTCTAAACTCAAAGCTTCTAACAAGCTCAACAAGCAAAGTTGCTTTTGCTTATAAAAGTAGAAAATAGATTTGATAAAAACGGTTAGTCCCCTGGCCTTTGTTTTATTTATCATATCAGAAAAGAACAATGTTTTGTTGTGTTGTGGTCAAAATAGAGGCGACCTTGCTTGTTCACAAGTGTTCAAAACCTAGAGATAAGAGGGGCAAAATAATAGAGTACAATAGAAAGAGTGCAGTGTAATTATTTGTGACTTGTCAAGTGACGCCCTTTCAGGCCCCAAGTGATTCAAATCTGGGAACTCTGCACAATTCGCTAAGCTAACCACAGCCGGCATCAGAGAAATCTCACCCAGTTTCTCCGACAGTACTGAAATTGCATCAGTTTGTCATGCACTGAGCATGCCAGGTCTACACAATATCATTTGCTTGCAAATGGGCCTGGCCTCAAAGCCCTGATACACATTCCTTTGTATCTGACTCTTGGCCTGTGATTTGTCATGTCTCTGGTGCTATCAGTTTAAGGTAATTTTAATAGATTCTGATGGTTTGCTTGTGAGAGAAAAGGATGCACTAGCATCTGTATTGCTTTTTGCCTCTTTCTGTTGCATAGAATGTAGGAGTAGATACCTAAACTGGTGATGCCTAGACAAAAGGGATTGTAGAAGAAATGAGGAGGCTGTCTTGTGTGGTTTTGCTAAAATCTGTTATTGGCAGCAATGACAAATCTCTAAGGAGATTTCAAGACTTGTTTAATCATTAATCCAATTTCTAAAATACATGCCTCCCCCATGAATATTTTGCTATCTTCTGTTAGAGTGCAGATATGCTTCGGTTGATTATTGTTTTATATTTCACAATCAGTAAAAGTATTGGAGAATCAAGTTAGATTGATGCTGTGTTTCATACTTTTTATAGGTTACACTGCATGCATTGATGCTTTTTTATTAAAATTAAATACTTAGCATTAGCTGAATTAAAAAAAAAGCCATGTGTGTTGGATTAAACTGTGTATTCCTTATAATGTGAGTTCCTCTTATTAGTACAGCAGAGATGATGTGTCATGGTGATTTTATTCATCTTCTCACCTGCATTGTACAAAACAAAGGTCTTTCTAACACACTGAAGTACTAACAGAACATAAAATCAATACTTTAATATTTAGGAAATCAAGAATGTTAGAAAATTGTTTTGCAGCATGGGTATTTAGTTGCCTTAGAAAATTAATTCAGCTGCATCATGAAATAAATGGCATATTTTGCTCTGCTTTTGACACCACTAGATAAGATTATTTTGCCATTGACAACTCTGATCTTTACATCATTTTTAACTGACTCCCTTAATTGATTACTTCTGTGGTGTTAGAGCCTGCAGCATAGCTCTCTAGAAGTCCTGTTGACACCAATCGATTACCATAAAGGTGTTAATGTTAGTGATTTCATACAAGAAACATTCAAAAGTCTGTATCTAAAAGCTGCCAGAGCGTATACTCGTTTTTGAGCTAGTGTTGATTAACAAGGATTTCTCTAGAGAGGTATGAATGAGTTCTTGAAAAATTGTCAACTTCTAGTTGTTGAACATTAGTGTAGAAATAGATACATTAATGTTTAAACCACAGAATGAGGATTTTTTTAAAATGAAAAAGCTTCTAGTAATATTCATTATTGTATCCTCCATGGAATACGTGCTGGGAAGGTTCAAACTGTGACCATGTTTTTTACTTTTCCTTAGGGCATCTCTGCAGCTTGTACCTTAGAGCATCCCTGCAGCGAATCTGACTCAATTTTTCCCCCTACATACATGGATACGTGTGCATGTACACATCGAAACTGCTCTGGCAGTTTTCTTTACTTAGATGAGAAACTGAAGTTTTCTACAATTACTTGTTATATTTTCAGAATATGTTGATGACTCTCTAAAAAGATTTTTAAATCAAAGCTAATGGGGAGCATTCAGCTCCACTAATGTAGAAGTGTATGCATGTGTTTCTGTTTGGACAGTAGCATGAATGGTAGCTCTGTCGAAATCTGGATGATCTGGATCGAGGTTTCAGGAATACGAAAAGAAAAAGAAAAAAAGAAAAAATCAGTATCCCTGAAATCCAGGTCAGATTCTTTAATCTGATTTGAGAATCCTGAATTTATCCAGCCATTATTCCACAGCATTCCACAGCATTTAAAAGGTGGCTGGCAGTGACTTGAAGGGCTCTTTTGAACTTGGGCAGGATAGAGGGGTGGGATAGGAACCAGCCTGCTGCCTCCTGTCCCCCACCTGTATCATGCCACTCTTCTGTCATGGAGCAAAGCACCACTGCACTCTCACTTGCTGGCTGCTGCTCCATCCCTCACTGGCCTCAAGGCTCATTCTGCTTTCCTGCAGTAGCGCGAAACTTGCCTCTGCTTTGCACTGCTGTCCTCTCTCTCTCTCTGCTGCTCTGCCTCTGTTGCAGCTGCCTGCAGCCAAATAATTCAGCCCAGCAGAGTTCGGTTCCCCAGATCTGATCTGGGATTCTCTTATGTGATCCAGCATAGCTGGATTTAGGCCAGATCAGCATAAATCCAGGTATAAAGCTGGATTACAAACCCCGGATCTCACATCGCTATGCAGAAGGTGGTGCTGGGGAACTGCCGCTTAACCTTTGTTTTCTGGGGTCATGCAAGGCTCCATCTTGTCCTCTACATTTTTCAAAATCTACATGAAACTTCTTGGTGAGGCCTCCTGGAGATGTGGGCTGAGTTGCCACAGTTACGTGGATGACACTGAGCTCTATCTCATGCTTTCAACCAATCCCTGGAAATCTATAGGAACCCTGAACCAGCACCTGGAAGCAGTTTTGGAGTGGATGTGGGCTAATAAACTGAAGCATAATCCTGATAAGACGAAAGAGCGACTGGTGAGTGGAAAATGTGACCTATGTTTAGATGGGCTTGTGTTCTGATAGGGAATTTTTAATAGTACTCCTCTGCCAATTTATAATTCCCCCTATTGCCAGTTACCCACATATATTTCAAGACTCCAAGACATAGTGATTACAAAAGAAAAAAGTGGGCTACATATCACCTCTCTTTAGGCTCATATGTGTAAAGACCAGTCGCGTCAGAGAATCTTATATACCCTTAATGTTAATTGTTTACAGGATAATTGCTAATTGTTTACATAATGAAAGATCAAAAGGTTATTACAAACAACCCATCAGAATTACATCTCCCAGGACACATGGCACCCAACAAGCTTGATTGACAGGACAATCTGATCTCACTGTAATATAAACACATTAATGCTGAAGTCATATTTTTGTCATGAATTCAAATTCTTCTGGGAAGTAACACATTAAAGGTTAAAATCTTAGTTACAGAATGAAAACAATGAAAAATGTTTACAGTTTGCTCAGAGACCTTTCTCACCTGTGTTGAAATCATGGTAACCCTGGAAGTGAGGGAGAAAGAATTTGCCACCAAGGCAGGTTTGCCTCTTCTGTGGATGTTTAGCTTCAGCAATGCTCACGTAGGTTTGTTTTAGGAGAGGGATCCTCAGAAAAATCCCTTAAAATCCCCCTTAAAATCCTTTACATTCCCCTTGAAGGAACAAGTCAGTAGTTTGTGAAGGGTGTACTTTTGGACTCAGGATAAGCAGGTGGCAACTGTGGACAGGTGTGCTTTTTACTAGCTTTGACTGGTTAACTAGCCACAGCCTTTCCTAGGCAGAAAAGATCTGGCCAGTATGTTGCATGCCCTAGTTACATCTATATTCGATTACTGCAGTGCACTCTACTAGGGGCTTCCTCTAATAGTGTTCAAAAACTTTAGCTGGTACAGAATGGTGCAGCCAGGTTTGTTGGCCAGAGTGGCTTGTAAGGCTCATAGAACTCCAGTGTTGGTGGATTGGTACTGGAGGTGCTGGTGTTGACCTTTAGAGCTCTGTATAACTTGAGACCAACATACCTGAAGGACCATCTACTCCCTTAAAAATCTACTCAACTACTACAGCCATCTTCCAATGCCCTACTTTGGGTGCCCTGCCTTCTAAGATTAGGCAGGAGCTGGGACCTTCCGTTTTATCAGAAGGTTGTGATTGGCTGATTCTGGAAACTTCATGGGGCCTGATCCAGGGTGTCTTCAATGTCTTGGCCAGAGGCACCGAAGATACCACTATAGAAGAGATAAGGTGGGGAACACCTTATTTGAAAACAGGAAAAACTATCTTCTGCCTTTGTAGCTTGTGTTCTCTGTAAACAATGGAACAGATTCATTTGCTTGTTGTGGGAATATTTTCTCAATTTTTGACAAATGTTTAATTTAAACAAAGGATGTTACCATTAACTGGAACTGAATAAGTGAATGAGAATTACTTACGTTTGCACCAATTTTAAAGTAAAACAACAGTTGCCTTTTCACTATAGATGAAAAAAATACATCCAAATACATTTAGAGAGTCATGTTTAAATAGTTTGAAAACCACAATTAAAAAGTAAAGAACAAAATTGTATTATATTTAAGATGGAAAAAATGTCCATACGTTTATTTCAAGAATTAGAAAGCGAGGGGGGTGAAGCAGAGGTCTGTTATGTCCTGTAGGCTACACCCAGGTAGATTGGATCACATCCAGTGCAGTTGTTGAATATACACAATGTAATCGCATATGTATAAAATACATAAGTGAAAAACAATGTATGAAAGTGAAGTTAAATTAATATTTTTTTTAAAAAAGCTGTCAATATCATGTGTGCTCTTACAAAACCCAGAAGTGATGGAGGGTAGCTCTAAGAATTGCCAGAATGCTTAAGTTAAATTCTTGTCCAAAATAATGTATGGTATAGGTAAAAAAGACTTAAGTTCTCAAAAAACAAGGAATTTTGTAACACCTTAAAAACTGTCAATGTCAAAAGGCTTTTGAGACACACAGAATGCTGGCTGAAAATGAAAGTAAAAACCAACAGCAAGACTAGTGCTGCAAAGTTCTTAAAAGTGTAGCACAGTAATTTCTGTGCCCTGAAAGGCGCTAGGTTCCATGGAAAACACCACTGGCAAGTTTACAGGTACTCTTGTGGAAAATTGGTCTTGCTGCCTCCATTGTGTTTTTCTCCCACCTTGAATTTTAATTGAATTGAATTCTCCCACCTTGAATTTAATTCCTCCCCACTGCCTGTCCATTCTTTAAGGCATTGGTTATAGCTTAAACTGTAGACAAATGAGGTACATATATGGCAATAGCTTGGAAGGCAGGGAATAACATTTGAGTGGATGGAAGTGTTTATTTTGTTGCATTTCAGGTGGTAACAACTGGCCTAGCTAGTCTTTCACTGACGATACCACATAAAAGCAATATGTCTAAATTTTGTCTGATGCTTTAACAATGCTATCTTTCAAACGGTCATTTGTTAAATGACCACAATTGAATGTAGATAACTAGAAAATAGCTGTCTCTAGAAAATATCTATACATGTAGAGTTTACCATGAACATAATATTATACAGTAATTAGAAGTTAAATTATTATTGTTGATACCTCTCCTATGGACTAGAACTATAAGGTGTTCTGTCAACAACTTTAAAGTATTTAGATTTTTAAAGAAATGTATTTGGAAATGGAACATGGCCCTCAGCTTACAATTGCAAAGAATCGATCACTAGATTAGGGCAACTTGTAATTGCATTTATTTGGATATCCAGTATATGTAACAGTAGGGGTCACTGTGTACTTTAAATTTGGCATGCTGTTTTAAAATTAGAATAAGAGAGTTGCATGTTCACGAATAGTTGACCAAGACAAAAGTATGCTATGAAAAGCAGAAAAGTAGATGTATGCACAATATTTTTAAATAAAGTGAATTATTTGTTTACACAAGTGTTTTTTAATTACATCATGATCTTAACATTTTGGAAATATGTTTCATATGAAAAGGGAGACAAAATTTGATTTACAGGAGACCTGTACATTATCTTTCTTCTCAAAAACCATGAATATATGGTAGTGTAGACCTGTCTAGCTCAGGACTGAAGGCGAATTTTTTAGTGTATATAATATTTTAGTTCTTGGTAATACAAACTTTCAGTGTGATAATTGTTTCCTTCGCGCTTTGCTTCCTAATTTTGTTTCTCTTCAAATGGCAAGTGGTAAAATTTTGATAGTAACATAATCGAAACTCTGTCTTGTCTGACCATATGTTCTGCTTTTACCAATGATTTTGACATTAATTATCTTACCGTATCATACTGGCATCGTTTCCGTTTCTGCTTGGTGTCTGCATCTATTGTGGATTTTCAGTAGTTTAGCTGAATCATAGTTTTTCTCCATCCTTTCTCCTCAGGGTCTTCCAGCTTCTTTTGTTATTGCCTGTTGAAAAATTCAGATCTTCCTTTTTTTGACGCAGGTGCATTAATCTTCTTGACATGGAACTTCAGATTCGGGGTGGGGGGAACTTAAATATTTATTTATATAATGGTACTTGTAAGCAAAGCCTCTGTGTATGCCAAGGCACATGCTGCAATAATAAATGTAATTTCTGTTTATTGGTAAATCAGTACCTCTGTCTCTAGTACAACTGAATGCGTTTTTTCTTCTTCTTTTATGTGGGCATATGTCTGTCTGTGTCTATATGTATGTATACCAGTGGTTTAACTCAACATAACCAATACCATATCTATATCTATATCTATATCTATATCTATATCTATATCTATATCTAATCCTCCTGATCCTGCAGTGCCTGCCTGCTATTGGAACTGTAGAAAACACTTTCATTTGAAGAAGAGCAGCAAATAACAAGCCCTACCTTAAAATGGCCCTGCCCCCAAAGTACTGACAGGCACCAAGGGCTGATCTTTTAAACATAATTTAATAGACTGTTTTTAGCCTACAAATGTTTAAGACACATTTTAAACTGTTTTTCGTTGTTTTATGCTCTGCTGGGTTTTGAATGGCAGGTTTTATGATGTTTTATGTTTTATTTTGTAAGCTGCCTTGGTATGTTCCTTGGAGAGACAGCATAGAAATTTTTTGATAAATAAAATAAGTAGCATGTGCAGCAGCTTTAAACCGGCTTCTTCATTCAATTGACAAAAAATAATCTCTTCAGTGTTCCATCTATAGTTGCAGAAATGATGCACCCTTGAGAAGGTGTTGCTTACTTTAAAAATTCTGTTGATTTGAGCTCCTCTGAGTTTAACTGAGAAAACAGTTAAGTCATTGCTCCAGCTACTGTTCTTTTCTGAAAATAAGTAACAATAGTGCTACAGGCATGCTTAGAGCAGTGGCTCAGGTATTTACCCAGTTCACGTATTCCTGTCACAAATAGTCAGTTTCTGTCCTTTTGAAGTCTTATGCAGCAATGTGGTCATCCTGCAAATCATACACTGCAGAGTTATTTCCTGGCTCCCCCTCCCCTCGAATAAAGGCCCGTATTGCTTGTTTCTGCTTTAGTACTCTTCAAAAAAGGCTCTAAATGAATGCCATGTGGGTCGCCTTTTTCTAAGGCATATTTGGAAACAACTGTATCACAGAGGGGGGAAAGCACAGGACAAATAGCATTTCTTTAACACAAAGCAGCAACTTGTCTATCAGGGAAGGGATCCTTGGGAACATTCTACCAGCTAATAAGATCTGGGCTGAGCTTCTCCTCTTCCTTTGCAGGTATTTGGTGTGGCCAGAAATGCAAACCAGAGGGAAAGAACAAAAGGGGTCTTGTTCCTTGGCTCTTAGTCTATGTCTTGCAGCCTGCGAGCTATCCCAGTGGATCAAACCAGGAATTATCTTTCATCGTTATTTGTTGATTGAGTGTTGGGTGGTGCAGTTCTGATGGCCAGTGCAGTGGTGGCAGCCAACTGCCAACACAAAAACAACACTGCTGGGTTTGTTTCCTATGGACACTCCACAGGAGAAAATAACAAATGCCCTTCCCCAAGGCACAGATAGTATAGCAAACAGCCAAGAATCCATAGCAACCCTGGCAATAGCTACCAATCAGAAAACTGCAGCCGATGATGCCCCTTTAAGTGGCATTCACAGTCACCACCTGCTAATCTGGGCACTGCCTCTCGATGCCACTCCAATCCCAGCCCCATGGACAGCCAGCAGAGAGGGTAGAAAGACTCAACAACAGTGCATTCCCAACAGAGACATGTGGCATGTACAGCCCACCTCCCAGTCTATAGGAGAACTGCACCAATGCAGTGGACAGAACACCTACCCTACTAGGGGTGTGCGCTTTGGGTTTCCGATTTGGGAAAAATACCTGACTTGGACCCAATTCGCAAAGATTCGGGATTTCCAAAATGGCCCCAGCATACCAGGGCCATTTCGGGAACCCCAAATCAAAGCTTCACAAAGCTATTTGTGTAGCTTCGGGTCAAGGGGCTGAAATGTTCCTCTCCATGTCCCTGTGCAGCAGGAAGGAGAGGGACATTTAAACCGCTGATCAGCTGTTTGTCGGGGGTTTCCCTGACATGTGGCTGAGTGTAGCCTGCTGGCGAGCATTCTTCCCTTCAAACTCTCCCCCCCCCTTTCCTCCAGCCAGCTGAAAGGAGGGAGAGTTTGAAGGGAAGAAAGTTCCCTGCACCACTTGGAAGCGGCGCGGGGAAACTTCTTCCCTTCAGACTCTCCCTTCATTCCTCCAGCCAGCTGGAAAGGGCCCTTCTGTGCTTCACCTGGGTCATGGGGGATTTCCCCGCGACCCAGATGGAGTTTAAAGGGCCAGCCACAAACCCTGCCAAGCAGTTGATCTACTCGGTGGGGTTTGAGCTCCCTCCCCTCAGCTTATTTCACTTGATGGGAGGCGAAGGAGGGGGAGTAGTTTGTCGGTGTGCTCCGAATCTTTACAGAGCACACCAAATCGGGTCAAGGGATTCCCGAAGTGGCTTGCCGCTGCAGGAATTCCTTATTTCTGACTTTTTTTCTGCTTTGCGTTTCCCAAAGTCCATCCTCTTGTATGCAGTATATGAAGAGGCAGCTCTAAGGGGAAGTCACAGATGATGGAGAAGGAGGTGGAGCAGTGAGCTAGTCTCATCTGTTCACAGATCGGGGCAAAGCTGTAGAATACTCCAGACTTTATTCAACAACAAATCATGAACAGGTACAATGAACTAAGTTGCCATCTCCGTCTGTCCAGTATGGCTCCTGTGCCTTTGCAAGCTACTCTCAGGCTATGGAGAGACATGCTGAGCTGTCTCTAGCACAGTTTACGTGTGAGTGAGGTGGACTTGATGGTCAGGAAGCTGCCTAAGGCAGGATGCTTAAGGAGCCAGGCTAGATGCATTGTGGGCGAAGTGGCAGAAACTGCACTGGTCACAACCTACTCTGATACTAAGAAATGTGCAGCAGTGACAGCGCAGATGCTGTGCTGGCCACAGACATGCCCGTGGGGCTCCTGCAGAGTGCTATTCCTCACCCATGGAGGGTCTCCATTTGCAAGCCCCCTGCCCAGAGGAGCATGCTGTAAGCCATCCAAATAACACTTACTGATTCCATGGAGACATGCTCTGTGACTGCAGTTGCTCTACAAGCTGCTGCTTCACAGGGTTCCAATTCTGCAAGACAACAAGTGTCCCAGTTGCTTGATCAGCTGATCCACAAGGCATAGTGGGGCAGCTGTCAGGTACCTCGAACCTCAGTTTGCATGCTTGTTTGCTTGTGTTTATAGTCCATCTTTTTTACTAAGAGTCAAGGTAGATTACATAGTATAAGCCAATGCGATGAACCTCTAGGACTATTAGCCAGGCTGTTAACACACTCCTGGCAAGTACAGGGCTGCCAGCAACTCTACCTCCCACCCCATCATACTCAACTCTCCCAGGTACACTTCCCTGGGAGTATGTCCAATAGCATGGCATGAGGCATGGTGCCAGGTGGGCCTCGCTGGGGTTGCCCCCAATGTGCACACACCACTAGCCTCAGGTGTGGGAGCTAGGTGAGTGATTGGTTGCAGCAGTAGTTGGCTTTTAGGCAGGGTTGTGCCTTGGTGGGAGGGTGCTTGGTCTTTCCTGTTGTGTGGGTGTCTGTGGGCTATGCCGTGGTTTTTAATGGTATCACTTTAGCCTGTTCCAGGGGTGGGGTGCATTCCAGGGCTGGAGTATCATAGGGAGCTGACTAATTCCTGCTTCACCTCCTGGGTCCATCCCTTTCTCTACTTGCACTGGTGTTGCTCACAGCTTTGCAGTGCTGGGGCATGGCTAGAGCACTCTACTGGCACATCTTACAGCTACAGCAGCACAGCACCTAGTTGGCTCCCTATGAACTTTTGTTCCCTCCCTCATGATTGTTTCATAAGTTGTGTTTCTTTATGTCACTCTGACTCTCAATAAGGGGAAACAGGATAAAAACATATATAAATGAATATATAATCTTTCTTTTGACAGAAGAATGGTTGGAGGCATCATTTAAGTGCATAATTTAACATAAAAAATGATTAACTAATTTTACTGTGCATGAACAGCTAGTTCATATTCTTATATCCATGTTTTAATTTATGAGAATGTAAACTACATACAGAGAGAGAGAGCTAAAGACGTCCCATTTTCTGTTTAAATACCAAATACCAGGGGGAGAGAGGATACCTTCATATTTTCCCATTAAATCAAAACACCAAATTAACTAGTTAAATTTTTCACACAGGCCAAAAAGCCTTCTTATCATGAGTAGCAAAGATTTCCTGCCCACTGAAATACAAGGTTGGGAGTGGGGGAGCTGATGACCACCCACTTCTTGCTTTCAAACTGTAAGAACATTTACTTCTACACAACACTGACTGTCAAGACTAGCATGCCCATATACTGAGTGGGATCCAGACTAAATTTTCCAATGGCAGAATGGGACTTTCCTGCCTCCCACTGTAGCCTGTTGATCTCCATGAAATGCTGCTCCTGGGGGATAGAGGAATTACATGAGAGGAGCATGCAGTGGGATTGGGCAATCAGTGAAAATGACCAGTTTAGTTTGGATTCAACCCAGTATGCTTCCTGGAGTTGCTGAGGCAAGAACAGGTGGCTCGAGCTGGCTTTGGCCCCTTCACAGTTAAGGCTCTGATGAAATTTTCAGCTCCTGATAATATAAAATTATTTCATTAATTATCTGAGAGAATGGATATTTGCATGCAATAAATACTTCCAGTCTTTTAAAAGTCTGTGAGGTATTTGTATACAATAGCAAAAAATACTATTGCCACATCAAAGAGAGCACTTGAAAGTGTGTTTTTACTGACCAGTAACTTGAATTTTCACATCTGAATAATTTACTGCCTCAACGTGAAATGAATATTGATTTGTAGTTATGTTTACCAGTTTACTGAAGTTAATACCCTTTTCTTACATTTACCTTCATTTCACTTTTTTCTGGGTAGTATCAAGACCTAAAAACACATTTTGTATTTTTCTTCCTGCAATCCCTTCCAGGCCTGTGTATTGTAAAATAAGTCTGTATAAACACACAGTTAAAGCTGCCTATAATGGCTGCCATTAAAATGTTGACACTGGCTAATTCTTATCTGTCCGTTATATCTCAAGATACAACAGCTATTATTAAGAGCTGTTATTTCCTGTTATTTGGAATTGCTTATAGCTTTGCCAGACGTCATCCATTGAGAATTTCCATACCAGGCTTTGCCTCAGGCTGATTTCCCCCCTTTTAGGTTTAAAGGAGGGCGGGGGGGCCGGGAGAGACAGTTTAATTTTTTTTGAGAATAAGGACAGGGAAAAAATGCTTATATTTGACAGTGCTACAAAAAAACCTGTGTACACATCCAGGGTATGCAAAGCATGGGTTTTGAATGTTGATTATAAATTCTGTTTGATAAATTCTAAGAAATTTGCAAAAAATGTTTTAAGTTCTGTAAGTGACCATTCTTCTTGTCTGTATCAGAGGGAGACCTTCTCAATTGGCCTTGCTGAATCCAATGACCATTTGACTGTTATCAGAATTGTCTCCATTAAGGACCGCCCCATTTGGCTCTGTGTGTGTGTGTGTGTGTGTGTGTGTGTGTGAGAGAGAGAGAGAGAGAGAGAGAGAGAGAGAGAGAGAGAGAGAGAGAGAGAGAGAGAGAGAGAGAGAGAGCATGCAAATTGGATCCAGGAATTACTTTACTCCTACCCTCCCACAGTTGTCTCCAGCTATGACAATTCCATCTGGTCCTAATGTAACTTCATTGTGAAATAGTTGATACCTGACTTTCTTATTGTCTGTCTGCCTTCCATATCCCCTTTTCTTTATGTATTGTATTTTAGATTGAACAGCATTGTTTTAAATTGTAAACTATCTTGAGTGCATTGGTTAAAAGGCAATATAAAATGTGTCATAAATATATAAATAATTTATCAGATCTTATAAACAAATTCTACTGTTAATAGCTACAAGCTCCACCCTCCCCCATAATCCTCATCTCCTTCCTTTTTCTTTACATTGATGAGAGTCCTTCCTCCTTTCTCCACAACTCCACCTATTCTTTTGAGTTCCATATTTGGATTGTATGAAAACTGCTGAGATCTTTGTAACTGGCAAACTCACAAGTGCCAGGCATTAAAAATAACCATGT
Organism: Eublepharis macularius; assembly: GCF_028583425.1. Taxonomy (NCBI): domain Eukaryota; kingdom Metazoa; phylum Chordata; class Lepidosauria; order Squamata; family Eublepharidae; genus Eublepharis; species Eublepharis macularius. Next base: position 76,619,583 of record NC_072797.1, read on the forward strand.
AAATGTGTTTAGTTGGCAATACAAGTTGTAGAAGAGTTTCAGATGGAGTGGTAGTGCCCCACTAAATTGTACCTCAGCTTTAAAAAACAAAAACAAAGGTCAGCTCAATTAGATTTTGGCAAGATTGAGACTTCAGTGTCTCTTGGCTGTATTCATCCTGGCAAGTTGACTGGTGGTTTGCAAGTGTTCATGAGCAAATATGGTTAGTAGCACCTTGATACCAGTACAAATAGATTGTCCTCATTCCTGTGTAGACAAAACAGTCATGAAATGTGTGCAATGGTTTAAACAGTAGTGGCATGATATAATGAAGTTGTATTCCATTAAGCACTTGTATACAGGGGAACAAAATGTCATCACCTGAGTGTAGCTGCAATTCAGTAATACAACCTCATCTGTTCCATCAACTAGTTTTGCTCTGATCAATAAGCAGTTTTCTGTGGCCTTTCACTACTGTCAAGTATCATTGAGTGATGTAAATACACATCAGAAACTAAAAACTTGACAGCTTACCCGGACTAAGGAGGGAAAGAGGGAGGGAGAGACGGATGTAATTGACAGAGTTGACAGCTGACATCTGCTGTGTATAAATAATTCGGTATTGTTACACACAAAACTTATTTTCCGTTATGTGTGAACATTCCACTAAATGGCTGTTGCCCAAATAAAGCCTGAGCATTACATACACAACTATTTTTTTTAAAAAAAATAATTTGTAATAAATGTTGTTGACTCAGAGAATGTTAGAATTTTTCTGTAAGTATTTGAAATGTTTTTAATTTCCTCTAATGGTTATCTGATTTAATTCATGGATCATGGATCAGGATATTGGGGGAAATGCTATTGGATTCATATATACTCTTGAAAAACCTTGGAACATCCATAAAATACTGTGGTATAACCTCCTTCCATTTAATTTGTTTTGCCTTGTGAATCCACATTTGACTGAAGATTGTGCAACAGTAGTGCTTGGTGCTCTGAGTATAGTATGAAAAAAAGGTATACGGATCTATGAATATCTTTTAAAGCAGTGAGGTTTATACTTCTATAGCCGTCAGGAGTGGGTGATACAATATTTCCTAATTTCTTAAGTTTTCTTCCCATTCTCTTCCTTCAGTTCCTGATGCAAAGTCCACTATCCCTCCTTTTTCAGCACCTGTGTGTGTGTGTGTGTGTGTGTGTGTGTGTGTGTGTGTGTGTGTGTGTGTGTGAAGTGCCATTAAGTCACAACCAACTTATGGTGACCCCCATAGGGTTTTCAGGGCAAGAAATGAACAGAGATTGTTTCTCATTGCTTGCCTCTGTGTAGCAACAGTGGACTTCCTTGGTCTAACCAGGGCAAAACCTGCCTAGTTTCTGAGCTCTGACAAGATTGAGCTATCAATGATATTATGTCTACACCAGTGCTAATTATAGTTAGCTTTAAACCAGTAGTTAACCCCATCAGGAACAAGAATGGCATGATGATCCTTGTGCTTAGTTGAGACCAGAATTTGGTCCCTGTTGATATGTAAGACTAGATTCTTCCTTGGATGAAGCGCTGTTGGAGTTCAGAGGGGGTGCGATACCCATATATAGCTGTAAAATGTAATACCCATTTAATTTAATGACCATTTATGATGCGTGTAATTCTAATATTGCACTACAGTTTTTTCTGTTTTTAAGATGGTGGCAAGAATGTTGTTTTTGTCATGATATTCAGAAAGTAAGAAGAATACTTAAACCATTTTCTGCACAGTTAACCATATAGATCAATACACTGTACCCGCAGGCTTTTCTGTCATGCTTTTACAAAGCACTGCAGAATTCTTATATTAAATAATTAACCTTGTTATAAAATGAATGAGTGGAGTTTTTAAACATTTTAAAATAATCTTTTACATCCAGTTTATGCCATGAATCTCCCAAGTGGCAAAAAATATGGTAGAGTAGGCAAAAATCTGTGCTAGCTTTTTCCTGATCCTGTAAACTGAAGGACTATATAATTTGCTAAAATAAATATTGTGAGATGCTTAACTTTTCACACAACCAAGTACTGCTGCTATTGCAAGGACTCAGTTATGCTCATTCTCAGCTATTCCATCGTGTAATTATTTAGAAAAATTGTATGCTGTCTCCCCAGGAACCTGGCCAACGCAGCTTATAAAATAAAAATAAAACAAAACAGTTAAAGGAATTAATTAAAATACAGCAATAAAAATTCAGACCAGCATTTTAAAAAGACCAAAAAAACAGACTACTGAGAGCTTAAACAACATTTTCCAGACTAAAATGGCATCTAAAAGAAAGCAATGTTGAGCTTGGGGAGCCTCAAGGGGAGGACATCCCATAACCAAGGTACCTCTGCTGAAAATGCCCTGCCCATAGTTGCCGCCTGCCTCACCTCTGAAGGCAGCGGCATAGAAAGCAGAGCTTGTGAAACAAATCTTAACTAGTAGGCTGGACAAGATGGGAGGAAGCAGTCCTTCAAGGACCATGGCCTCAAGCTATTTAGGGTTTTTAAGATAAAAAACAGAACTCTGAATTGTGCCCCAAAATAAAAGGGCAGCCAGCTCAGATCTTTTAAGACTGGAGTGATGTGATCCCTGCGTTACACCCCTGACAATAGCCTGGCTACTGGATTTTGAATGAGCTGAAGTTTCAAAGGTACTACCATGTAAAGCACATTACAGTAATCTAATCTGGATATAATCAGAGCATGGGTCACCATGGCCAGATCACACTTTTCAGAGACTGGCTGTAGCTGGTATATCAGCTGAAGCTGCTAAAAGGCACTATGTGCTGCAGAGATCTAGGCCTCCAACTGCAGGCCAGGGTCCAGCAGTACCCCCAAGCTATGAACTTTTTCCTTCAGGGAAAATGCAACCTCCTGGACAGGCTGGCTCCTCAGTCCTGAAGCAGCTTTGTTATTGACCAGCAGAACCTCAGTGTTGTCTGGATTCAGCTACAGTTTATAAGCCAGGGGCAGCCAAAGTGCGGCTCAAGAGCCACATGTAGCTCTTCTAGCCATATCATGCAGCTCCCAGAGGTCTCTGAGTGTCGCCGTGGCTGTAGTTTATTTTAGCAGGGGAGGGGGAAATAGGCAAGTTTTCAAGCTTGCAAGCTCTTCCTCTCCACCAGAGGTTGCGGGGCGGGGAGCGGGAAAAAAGAGTGCACAGCCACACAGATCAGCAAGGCTCCACCTGCCTGGCTGCAGCAGCAGCGGTAGTAGCAAGAGGTGAGCCGGGGAGCCAGACAGACAGCCGAGTCACACATGCACACTGCACCCCTTCCCAGGCTGGGCAGCTGGACTGGAGACGTCGCTTCAAGGCAGCGGATGGGCAAGGCAAGCAATGTGAGTGTGTGTGTGTGTGTGTGGGGGAGAGTCCAATCTTTCAGAGTGAGCGAGGGGGGGAAAGAGAAATGCCTTCGATGTGTATTGGTATGGGTTCCTTTCCCTTCCCTTGAAGAAATGCTGGGAGGGAGATGAGTTGATGGCTGGGCTGTTTTTGCAGAAACCCATCTGAGGTTTTTGTATTGCTCTTCCCAGCTTTTATATCCTCTACCAACTATGCCTTTTGACCTTCTTTTCTCTCCCATTCCCAAGCTGTTTCTATTCTCTTCTCCTCCCATCACACATACTTTTTAATATCCCCCCTTTTCTGTTTTTCTGTCTTTCTTTCCACGTGTTTCTGTCTGCCTTTGTTTCTGTCTTTCTTTGTGTCTGTCTCTCTTTCTTTCCATGTCTTTCTTTTTTTCTTTCTGGCTTTCCATGTCTATATATATATATAGACATGGAAAATGTCTATATATATGACTTTCCATGTTTTACTTTCTTTCCATATCTTTCTGTGTATCTTTCGTTTTCATTTTTGGCAGTCTCATTTAATGGTAATAAAATGCAGATTTGTACATTTTCAATAAAAACGTTGGGGTTGCCAGGTTTAACTCAGAAAATACTGGGGGACTTTGGGGGTGGGGCCAGGAGGCTTTGGGGTGGGCCCTGGTAAGAATGTGACATTTCTTTTGTGATGTCATGTCCTGTGATTTCACTTCCAGGTCAAAGGTCAGGTGATGACATTTCCCAAGCTCCACCCCTTCTATGATGTCATGCCCAGCATACTGCATCAAAACCCCACCCCTTCCTCTGATGTCACTTTCAGGTCACTCCCCCAAACCCGCCTCTTCCTCTGAAGTCACTTCAATGCATTATGTCTTGCGGCTCTCAAACATCTGATGTTTATTCTATGGCTCTTACATTAAGCATGTTTGGCCACCCCTGGTATAAGCCTTCATCCACCCAACTACCATCTCCAATCACCTGTTTAGGACTTCAACAGTCAGCAGACTCAGCTGGGTGTCATCTGCATATTGGTGGCACCTTACTCAAAATTCCCTGTTGATCTCTCCCAGCAGTTTCATGTAGTTGTTAAACAGTGACTGGGACAAAATGGAACCCCCAGGACCCCATAAAATAGATGCAATGGACCAAACAGCAGTCCCCAACATTACCTTCTAGTATTCTGTTAACTAAGAGCAGAACCACAGAAACAAACACAATTCAACCAACCTCTCAAGAAAAGTTATGGTTGATGGTATCAAACACTGCACAGACACTCAGGAAAATCAGTGGGGATGCACTCCCACTGCCACTCTCCCAACAAAGATAGGGTCAGCATGACCAAGGCCATTTCTGTCTCAAACCCAAGCCTGAATCCAGATTGAAATGAGTCTAGATTTAAAAGAAATTTATATTTTAAAGAAAGCATTTTGTTCAGTTTTCAAGCTATGGGAGGGTGTTATTAACAAACCTTAAAGAGCTTACTAACAAATTAAAAGTTTTGAACAATTTAGTAGGATTGCAGGTTTAATAAATTTCATTGGCATTGTGTACCACCATTTATTTTTTCTCCCTTTTTAGTAGGAAGGGAGAAGATTTGAATGCTATGGATAGGGCTGCAGAAAAACAGCCACCCTGTGCCTCCAAACAAATATCCCTTCTGAGTCTTCTTCACCCAGATCCAACCCACCTAATTTATGAAAACATGACTTAACCAGCTGTATGGGCACACAGAGGCTCCAGGACTGCTGCTCCCCATTTCTTGGAGCCATAGTTTTATGTCAGAATCCTCTAAATGGTGGTATACAATTCAGGCGGTTGTAAGGGGCATACTAATGGACTTAAATGGTAGAGCAAGGAAAAAGAAAGAGGAGAAAAGACAAGAGATTGAGGAGAAAATAAAGGCCAAAGAAGTACAGTTAAAAAAGAGACCAGGGAAAAAGAAAATACATCAGGAAATCAAAATTCTTCAAGAACAGTTAACAGCAATGAGTAACAAAGAATTGGAGTGGAACCTTAAAAGACTGAATCAAAAAGCTTTTGAGGGTGCTAATAAACCTGGGAAATATTTGGCATGGCAATTAAAGAAGAAAAGGGAAAAGAAAATAATAAATAAAATTTGTGAAGAAAACAAAACGTATTTGGAGCAGACTACCATTAGCAGAGCCTTTTATAAATTTTACGCTAAGCTGTATAATAAAAAAGAAGTAAACAAAGAATCAATAGCATCATATTTGGAGAAAACCAAACTTCCAGAGATCTCGGAAGCTTGGAGAAATAAGTTGAACAGTGAAGTAACTGATGAGGAAATAAATATGGCAATACAATCCGCAAATCTAGGAAAGGCGCCAGGGCCAGATGGACTTACGGCTAAATTTTATAAGACAATGGCCAATGAACTGGCACCATTCCTAAAAGAGGTGATGAACGGAGTTTTTAGGGATCAAAGAATTCCAGACACTTGGAGCGAAGCGAATATATCATTGATCCCAAAAGAGGGCCAAGATTTGACTAGCGTGAAAAATTATAGGCCTATATCACTACTCAATAATGACTATAAAATTTTTGCGAAGATATTGGCGGAGAGATTGAAGGGGTGGCTCTCGGAAGTCATAGAGGAGGAACAAGCAGGCTTTTTGCCAGACAGACAAATAAGAGACAACTTAAGGACAGTGATCAATGCTATTGAATACTACGACAAGCGTTGTGACAAAGAGGTTGGTTTCTTCTTTGTAGACGCTGAAAAAGCGTTTGACAATTTAAACTGGGATTTTATGTTTGCCACTATGGAAAAGCTACAACTGGGAGAAAGATTCGTCAGAGCAATCAAGGAAATCTATAGAGACCAGACTGCAGCAATTGTAGTGAATGATGAATTGACCAAAAAATTGACGATTAGTAAAGGAACAAGACAAGGTTGCCCGTTATCTCCATTGTTGTTCATTTTAGTATTGGAGATTCTGATGATACAAATTCGACAAGATGAGGAAATACGAGGAATAAAAATAAAGGACTACTCATATAAGGTCAGAGCATTTGCAGACGACATAATGTTAATTGTAGAAGACCCACTGGAGAACATGCCAAAAGTGATAGGCAAGATCAAGGAGTTTGGAGATTTGGCAGGTTTCTTCATTAACAAAAAGAAGTCAAAGATATTATGCAAAAACATGACTAAGCAGAAACAACAATTGTTAATGGAAACAACGGATTGTGAAGTAACTAGTAAGGTGAAATACTTGGGAGTTGAGCTGACTGCAAAAAATATAGATTTGTTCAAGAATAATTACGAAAAATTATGGACTCAGATAGAGAGAGACTTGATCAAATGGAATAGATTGAACCTGTCATGGTTGGGCAGGATTGCAGCAGTTAAGATGAATGTGTTACCAAGAGTAATGTTTTTGTTACAGACAATACCAATCATCAGAGACTCTAAACAATTTGAAAAATGGCAGAGGAAAATATCAGATTTTGTTTGGGCAGGCAAGAAGCCTCGAGTGAAAGTAAAAGTTTTACAAGATGCAAAGGAGAGAGGCGGAATGCAACTGCCCAATCTGAGACTTTACCATGATGCAATCTGCCTAGTTTGGTTAAAAGAGTGGATGACATTAAAGAATAAGAAACTATTAGCCCTAGAGGGATTTAAAAAAATTTTTGGATGGCACGCATACCTATGGCATGACAAAGTAAAGGTCAACTCGATGTTCCTGCATCATTTTGTAAGGAGAAGTCTATTTACAATCTGGAAGAAGTATAGAACTTACTTACAAGAAGGCACCCCCTTGTGGGTGGTTCCATATGAGGTGATAGATCCGAGAGCTGTGGATAATGAACAACAATGTTTAACGTATAAAGAAATAACTAAGATTGAAGTATCTAAACTTAGAATAAAGACGCAAGAGGAACTATCACCTAACTATGATTGGTTTCAGTATAGACAGATTAGAGACTTATACAACTCAGACTTTGCAAAAGGGGGCATACGAACAGAGAACTCGGAACTAGAGCAGACCCTTCTTAAAGAAGACAAGAAAAGAATATCCAAGGTATACCAAGTATTGCTGAAATGGTATACTGAGGATGAGATAGTTAAAACACAGATGGTGAAATGGGCTATAAATTTCAATAAAGAAATAACAATGGAGGCATGGGAATACTTGTGGAAAACTACAATGAAGACAACGACATGTATTAATATTAAAGAGAACATTTTCAAAATGATCTATCGTTGGTACATGACACCAAAGAAGATTGCGCTAGGGAATTTGAATACTTCTAATAAATGCTGGAAATGTAAGAAACATGAGGGCTCCCTCTATCATATGTGGTGGTCGTGTGAGGTAGCTAGGCAGTTCTGGGGGGAAATAATAAGAGAAATGAGTGAAATTTTACAGTTTCAAATAAATAAGAACCCAGAACTCCTGCTGCTAAACTTGGGAATGGAGGGAATTCCAGCCCATCATAGGACGTTGATTTTTTATATGACTGCAGCAGCTAGACTTTTGTATGCGCAGAAATGGAAAGTACAAGAAGTACCAACTATTGAAGATTGGATCTACAAATTGCTGTATATGGCTGAAATGGACAAGATGACAAGAAAACTGAGAGATCTGGACTCAGGGCAGTTCAACACAGACTGGGAGAAGCTGAAACAATACCTGGAGAAGAAATGGGAGGTGGGAGGAAAACTGTGGCAGTTTGAGAACTACTGAAATATAATAAAAGTATAAAAGAGAGGGGTGACTTTACCGGGGGAGGAAGAGAAATGTGAATTTATAAGCAGTTAGATTAATTGATTGAGATATATATAGATATGTATAGGTCAACTGATAGAGAATAATTAATGATAAGGTTTAAACATGAGGATTGACTAACTAACAATATTTTCTTTTTTTTTGACAAGATTTATATGCACCAAACTGAATGTATAGAAGAGTTAAATTGATTGAGTATCTGAGGAGTTATATAGAATTACCATAAAAAGTTGAAATGAGTAATATATAGAGAACAAATCAAATTGTTTGATTTAAATGTGGGAAATTTTTATGGTTTATGATATATAGGTTTATATAGAATTATTCAAAACTGGAAAATGGGATAAATTGTTTATCTAAAGACGTATAGTTTGGGTGTATAATAATTAAAGGAGTTAATGATGCACTGCTTAATATAATGGAGAATGTATATCTGTTTTAGACAGAGGAATTTAATAGAAGTAAGGGAAAAGGGACAGAGGGTGGGAAAGCTGTTGGAAGTCAACAAAAGGGGGGGAAAGGGAGGGGGTTAGAAACGAAAAATTAGGGGAAAATTGATTGTAATGTAAAAATAAAAATGTTCTAACCCAATAAAAAATTTTTCAAAAAAAAAAAAAAATAAATGGTGGTATACAATTCTAAGGGCCTTATGTCAAAGATTCTGCTTTTTTCCTTAGCAATGTGGGACACATCAGTATCATTGCTCCTCCTCTTCCTCAGCTGTTTTGAGGTAAAAACCCATGAACATGTTGAATGTGGTGTGCAATAACTCTTTCATTCTTCTTCAGAAGAAAGAAAGCCAAGAACTCTGGTCAGCTAACTGCTGTATTCTGAATCAAACTGTGGCCATAGCTGTTCAAAATCTTAGGCAGGGAGGAATTTTTACCTGCACTTTCTGTGGGTGATTCTTTGAGCTGGAAATGCTACGTGCTGAACTGGGATGTTCTTCTTCAGAGCATCTGTTTTACCACTGAGATTTGCTTTCTCTTCAAGGAAAAAATAATACAAATTTGCTGTGACTAAAAGCGTGATGTGGCTGTTCATACTAAGAGCTTCTGTAAGAGTACATTTCATTGACTTCCTCAGTTGTTTAGCCCCATCCTTCATCCACAACATCATAGCAATTTTAAAATAAACATTAGTGCTAGAAAATAAGTAAGTATGGATAATTCAAAAAATCAATATGCTGCTGGATAAAGAACATTTTTACTTATTTATTTGTTTAAAACATTTATTAGCTGCCTTTTTGGCTTGCAGGAACTCAAGACAGGTTACAAGACGAATAAAATATTAATAAAATGAATAAAAACAAAGTTTTAAAGCATCTTTAAGACTGCCAGTGAACCAAGAAACAAAGTTAATTAAAAGCAATCTTAAATAAAAACATCTACAGCTACCTTCTGGAGATGGGCAGTGAGGAGTCCAGGTGCATCTTCCTGGGGATGTTATTCCATAACAATGGGGCTACTACCCAAAAGACTATCTTTCATGTACCCACCAGACAAGATTCTCTTTAGCTGATGGGACAGTCAGCAGCGCCTTTCCCTAAGATCTTAATTTCCAGGCAGGAACTTACGGAAGAATTCAGCCCTTCAGATAGCTTGGTCACAAGCCATGTAAAGGACAAAACTAGCACCTTGAATTGTGTTCTGGACTGGATCAGTGGCCAGAGTAATTGCTGTAATATCAGGCTCACGTGCTCCTGATAGTCGGCCCCAACCGGCAGTCTAGCCACAGTATTCTGCACTTTCTGCAGCCTCTGAGCGCTCTTCAAAGGTTGCCCCAAGTCTGGCACATTGCAGTAGTCTAGTCTAGATGTAATTAAGGCATAGTTGACTATGACTAGATCGTACTGAACTAGGAACAAGCACAGCTGATATGCCAGCCGAAGCTGGGCAGAAGCACACCGAAACTCCACAACCACCTGGCTTTCTAAAGTGTCTGCTGTGTCGAGCAGCACTCCGAAGCTGCAGGCCTGGCTTTTCAAGGGAAGTAGAACCCCATCCAAGATGCGAGAGATCTCAAGTGCCTGGCCTACCTTTCTATTAGCCCAGAGAACTTCTGTCTTGTCAGGATTCAGTTTCAGCTTGTTCACCCTCATCCAGCACATTACTGACTCCAAGCACTGGTTTACAACATGAAGAGCATCCTTGGAAGTAGGTGGAAACGCAAGGTAGAGCTGGGTATCATCTGCATATTGGTGACACCACAGCCCAACTCTAGCTTCCTCAGATGCCTAGATGTAGTTATGCAGTAATATGAATAAGGTGTATTGCCCCAGGTTAGTCCTATGTCCCTCCAAATGCGCATAGATGAAGACCTCAGTTCAAGGGGCTACATAATAATCTCTGTGCGTTTTTCCCTTTCCCCACAGGTAGCTGCCCCACACAACCATCTTGAAAAGTAAGGAACTTTAGAGGCAGCCTCTGGCTGAATCACGATGCTGCGGGGGGGGGGGGCGGGGAATGTGTGATATGCCAATCTTATTCAGGATCCTCCAGATCACATCTTTAGCCCTTACTCAGTTTTGTTCTATGAAATGTCATATTTTCTGTATTATCACCCACTTTATTATTTTTTTAAATTAACCATTCCTTGTGTTCCTAGTTTGTACCACTTATTAAGACTTCAGAGATACAAACCAGTAGCTCAGTAATTGCTTTCTTGAATCTGCCTTTAATAATTACATTTAGTAAAGCTGTATTGAAAATTAGAAAGGCAGAGACTAATGGAAAACTAGATTTTTCACTGAATTAGAAAGCAAGACAATCCATATATTGACAACATTTCAAGTTGAAACAGATCAGGAAAACTGTTTTGGACTGTCTGTGCAAAGAGGCATACACAGCCCTGATGTGCAGTGGCATCTGCATTTTATACCGACAGAGAAACTGTAAGAGATTTCATGTAAAATAGCTGTTTTGAGAGGGATAATACAATTCCAATTTGAATGCAAGTCATTTGAAATTTTGGGTTCTGAGTTTTCCCTTTTTTATTTAGCAAAGCCAGAAACTAAAGTCTTGTGTTAATGGAGTGGAAACATCTTTAAATTAGAAAATAAAAGAATGTTTCAATTTAAAATGCAGAAAGTATCAATACTACAAACAGGTTATTTGAATAATTGGCTTATGGTGACATACAATTTGAGATTTAAAAAGCTATACTCATGTGTTTCTGACTAGCTATGCTTTGTAGTTGGCTTGGGATAATAGTGTCACTCCTAAAAAAGAGAATGTGATTAAATTCACTTCAAACAGAATCCAGAGTGTCTTTAGAAATGTATCTGTATTCAGCATTGCAAATTGCCAATTCATATTAACTGGCAGCTAAACAAGAAAATTCCTAAATACTTCATACTTTGCATCTCAACATTGTTGTTGTCCTTTTAAAGTTGAAGACTAATCACCTGACTGTGGTATAATATAACTTGTAGAGTATTTAACAGGATGGAATCAATATAAACTACCTTAGCTCAGCTCTTTTTCTCTAACCATAATACGATAGATAAGGGATCATAGGGTTGCCTGCTCCAGGTTGGGAAATTCCTGGAGATTTGTGGGTGGAGTCTAGGGAGGATGGAGTTGGGAGAAGGGAGGAATTCAGCAGGGTATAATGCCAGAGCCCACCTTCCAAAGCAGCCATTTCCTCCAGGGGAACTGGTTTCTATCACCTGGAGCTCAGTTGTAATTCTGGGATATCTCCAGCCACCACCTGGAGGTTGTCAAACCTATGTAATGCTAATTTTACAAAAAGATGACAACTTGTTGTTGTTGTTATGGCAGGACCACAAGCAGGGTTCTGCTTGCAGAACAGAAACTTCCCCTTTCTGCAGCTTCCTCCCCCTCCCGGAAAAGCCGGTCTTGAGAGTCAAAGGACTTTCAGGAATGTCATGATATGTGGCATGGGGAGGGGGCTAAAAATGGAGGGCAAACTCAGAATTTATGCCGCTCCTTGAGCAGAAAGACCTTGTGCTTTGCTTCAACATTCACTAGATAGTATACCAAAATTAAAATAAAACAAATTCCTTGCCTGTAGACTTGCAGTTTAAAGACAAGGGTAAGGAAAAAGTAAGGAGGGTTATTAATCATGATGTAATTCTAATTGGTCAGGATTATAATCCAGGAAGTTTCCAGATTGACATTAAATGTAATGTTTTAATCACCTTGCATAAACAGATAACTACTCTATTGTGACTTTTTTTAACATTCATGAGAGAATCAATCCAAACTGAAGAAACAGGACAGAAGGACCCAACCCATTCCTCCTTTGAGTGCTCTGTTGTCAGCTTTTCCTTCTGCACTCTTTTTTCCCCTTTTCTCCTTTGTTTTCCTTCTTCCTACTTTTTCCAATGGGGATGAGCAACTGTACAGATGTCAGCAGGGCCAGTGCCAGGTTTTCTGGAGACTGAGGTCAGATACCTGCACCTGGGGGCGGCTTCAGGGGTGTTGCTGCCCCACGTGCATGCATGCAAAGCACGCACACATGAACCCGGTCTTCGTGATGGCATCACTGTGCATGATATCATCACGCAGGGCATGCCGCTGCGAGCTGGCCGCCCCATTGGTGAGGCAGGCAGCTGGGATGGCATGTGGGTGGCCTCCCACCCTCCCGCTCAGTTGCCCCGCACTGCCCCGGCCGCCTGCTGCACCTGGCTGGCCTGCAGCTGTGTGTTTGCAGTGGCGGCGGTGGCAGCAGCAGCACGGGGCAACTGAGTGGGAGGGATGGGAGGCTGCCTACTCAGTTGCCCTGCGCTGCTGCCGCCAGCACACACTCCTGCCCAGGCACCTGTGGGCCAGGTGTGGCAGGGGGCGGGGGCGGCACACGGGAGTGGCTTCCCAGCCCTCCCATTCAGCCACCAGCGCTGCTGCTGCCGCCAGCCCCGCAGTGTGCACCCCCCTCCCCTGGTCAGCACTTGAGGCGGCTGCTGGCACCGCCTCAATGGATGTGCTGGCCCTGGATGTCAGGCTATTGCCCCTTTTAGCTAAGTACTACCCATAACTGACTTTCACCAATTCCAACAGTTGGTACCGACCGACCTCTGGGTGCTTTGAATAAACTGCACATGAGATTTTCTGTTGGAATTGGTGAAAGTCTGTTATGGGTGGATTTTCTGTTGGCTCCTGAGGAAGTTCTTGTGGGATGAAACAAGCTGAATAACATTGCCGGCAGCTTGTAGAGCCAGGCCGGGGATCCTTCGGGGTCCTATGTTCCATCTGCTTTTTTCCACCTGCAGAAGAAAACAAAGAGATTTGATGTTAATTATTGTGTGTGCTACGGTCTACTGAGGTCTACTGAGATTCACACTAGGCTCTAGATGCCTGCATATCCTTTGAATGTATGGCTACTTAGGACCCTCTGGCGTTTGGATTATTGTGATAGTTGGGAATAAACAAACACTTATTTGGAGACTTGTTCCAGCTCTGAGGAACCTTTGTCTGCCCCCCTTCCCCTTTCTCCCCCTGGCAGCCTCCCCCCTGTAGCCCAGTTGTATGGTGCCAGCTGAGCCCTGATCCAGTTTGAAGGATGGAGAACCTGCAAGATACTTCACTTTCCCCTGTATCCCCTTCCCCACACTATTTCCTCTTTCACTCTTCCTGGCAGCGTGCTCACTTTCTCCTATTTCCCCTACATCCTACTCCCTTAAAACCCACTAAACAACTTACCTTTTATCTGCCTCCCGTCTTCTATATTTATTAATTTACTTCACTTATATTATTTCTCCACAAAAGGGATCCAAAGCAGTTTACATCATTTTCTTCTCCACACAACAACCCTGAGAGGTAGGTTAGGCTTGACAGTATGTGACTGGATCAAAGTCACCAGTGAGCTTTGACCACAGAGTGGTGTTTCAAACCACATCCTCCTCTGAAACTCTAATCATTATATACTACACTGGCTTTTGAGGGGCAGGGGGCATAAGAGAGTCAGGCATAAGTGAGTCATTTAAGTTACGTGGTATCAAGTGGTTGCTTCTGGGTCTGGCCTCAATGATTCCTCTCTCAAAGGCCCAAAGAACCCTGGAAAAGAGCCCGTCCCCTCCCCATGCCTTTTACTGATGGATACAAACCTGGAATACTGGCTAAACTGTTACAGTTCCCTAGCAATGGCTACTGAGGCCATCTGCTTAAAGTTACTTTTTCATTTTTGGTTTGTTTTTTTTAAACCGCCAATGTCTGTTTGTTTGTTTTAGATTTCAGATTTTCTGTAAACCTGGGGCATTTTTCAGGTGTGTATAGGAAGATCTGTCTTTTCCTTTCATGGCTCCACTCTCCAGATTCAAGTTTCCTCAGATCAGGGCGACTTGGCTATTTGTATATAAAATAGTGAATGAATTACTGTTTATAATCTCTACTACAGTTCTTCAGCATACAGTGGTAAATGTGAGTCATTAACAGAACAACTAGGGAATTTTTTAACACGCCAAAGGAGGAGGTTATATTCACTCCTTTATCACATTTTTCACTTTAGAAGAGGAACAAAGGAGACAGGATTTGATTAGTGTGTTGAGAAGAGAAGGCAAGTCTCACTAAATGAAACTAAAAGAGGAAAGGAATAACAAAAATATTTTGGAGCTAGACAAAATCAGTTGAAAAAAATCAGATCTTATTTGAAGGTTTTTTTCCAAAATATTTGACTATTGCAATCCTAATGATGACCTTGAACAAAGTTTGAAACGTTTCTAATTCTGATAGCATCAGTGCTCAATGTGCAGTGATTTTCATACTTTTTACTTTTAGAGCACACTTCCAACTTTTCATTTCAACAGGAACTCCTGTTCATCTGCCATGAAACATTAGACATGAATGCATGTAAATGCAAATCGATTTTCCTGCATGTTCTGGGGCATACATACTGTTCATGCTGAGCATGAACCATACCTTTTGGACTGTCATTGTCAGTAGGCAATACTTACGTACGTATGTGAACAAACAGCATCCAGTGCTTTTTGGCATCAGTACATTGCACTGAAAGATCAACAGCAATGGGAAACTGGTTTTTCAAGGAAATGTGTTGCAGTTGCTGATAACTTACTGGTGCAGGAGATTTAGATTAGTGAAACCTCTGTTCAGATCTATACTTGGTCTTGGCCAAATAACTGTGCTTTTTATTCACTGTGTCCAAAAAACTATGAAATAACATGCAAAGAAGAAGTGCAGTTTTGTCCCTGGGGTTGGGGGGCACTTTTGTACTTTGATAAAAGGCTGATGGGAGATAATGTCCCCATTTCATTATTATTAATTACAATAAAATATATGAAAGTCAATCAGTTTATGATGTACTGTTCTGTTTTAAAAATTCACTTTAAATGAAGACAGCTGCTATGCAGATTGCTCCAAAAACTATGAAAGACTTTATTATGGCTTCCCAGAAAGAGTTCTTAAGACAAGGTTTTGATTTAATAGCCTCAGTTCTTCCAGATTTGTGATAGTTATGAGCTAAAATGTCGTCTTTTTGGCATAATGGTCAGATAAAGATAGGAGTTTCTACATTGAGATCAAACTGAAAACTATTAATCTTACTTTTTGTTTACATTAATTAAATTCTGGAGGACTTTTGAAATAGCTAATGAGTATCCTTGTTAAGTATTAGCTCCTTGTAAAGAAAAAATGTTATTGTTAAAAACTGAGCATGCATTATTGTGATAATTAAAACAGATAAAGATTATGTGTTTGTCAAATAGTGGTAGCTTCAGCTTGTTTTGTCTGTTGCACTTACCAATTACTATTAAAAGGCAATTATACAACTGTATGCTTTATTTATTATTATTAAAAGAGGATTAAATGGTGATAGTTCGTTGTGATAGAGACACTGTTCTCTAGTTCTTAGGAGGAAAATTCTGTCAAGTCATAGCTGACCTAAGGCAGTCTCTGATAAGGTTTTCATATGTAGAGACTAACAGAGGTGGTTTCCCATTGCCTATTTCTGCAATCCTCATCTTTGTCGTAGATCTCCCATCCAATTACTAACCAAGGCTGACCCTGCTTAGCTTCTGCAATCTGACAAGATTGGGCTTGCCTGAGCAATCCAGGTCAGGGCCTCTAGTTTTTCAATGATTGTAAAATCATAACTAGTTTTTTGATAAGAGTCTAGAGGATATTTACTGCCCACTACTTATGAAAAGTTATGGAAGCTTGTGCAGTTTTAGCCATACAGCAGATGCTGAAATAAAAGTTATTTCTTTACATAGCTCTGTCTTTTTTATTTTGGCTCTTTTGTCTTTGTTTGGTATTCTGATTTCCTTACATTGTTATTCTGTCAGCATGCCTGCAGTTCTTCAGTTAAATTAGTGTGAGACATGTCCATTCCCTAAGTATTTTGCAACAGCTAGGACACTTTCTTTTGTGCACAAATCTGTATGCCACTAGAATATATTTCTGTCTCGCTGTATGAAAATGACCCCCATCCCCCGTGTAATACATACTCAAGAATGCATGATGAAATGTACTAGTTAGAGACCAAAGAAGCATTTCCCCCACTAATAACTGTCTCAGGCAAAGCTTCGTATCACACAGAGATTCTCCTGAGGATTGTGGAACCTTCAGGAACAGTATGGGATGTATAAGGAGCAGCTGCACCAGGAGTAGAAATCACGCCAAAATCTCAGGTTTCCCTTTGTGTAATGAGAACATTTTTTTCACTCATACAAGGGTACTTTTATTGAAAGCTATGCTGCTTGCATATGTGTTAATTCTGATCATGCAAAATTTCTGCCAATCCCCTCCCTGCCACCGCCAGTACCAGTCCCCGACATTGTCCCCAAGGTTTCACAGATGTCTAGGATCATGATTGCAGGGAGCACAGCATACTGCAGTAAGAAGATGGGAAAGTTCTGTTCTGTGAGCACAGTTAGGGTTCAACCCAATGTGTCTACAGTGGTAGAGGTATAATCAACTGTCTTGCCCTGTTGGAAAGCAGTTGCCATAATTAATAAGTTATAGAACAATCTACATATATTTGGTCCTATGTAACCATGCATATAGATAAATGTTTTTCTCTCTTTTATTTATCAAATTATTTACACCTCATAATTTTGGTGTTCTTGCCTCCCAAGATAGCTCATAATAAAAATGCAAAACAATAGAAGTGAAGCTTATGTTGGCTTTGGTGCCTATCAATAACAAAACACAAACCATCACAACCTTAAAAACGCAACTAATAAAAAAACCCAGATAAATGGTTAAAACTTAAATCAAGCAGCATGTCATTAAAAATCCTTTGAAAATTTTAAAAATCAGTTGAAATACAGTCAGCAAATGAACAAAATGCCCAGAGAAAAGGCAAGTCTTAACCTGGCACCAGACAAATAGCAGCACATACACTAAAATTGGAACGATACAGAAAAGATTAGTATGGCCCCTGCGCAAGGATGACACGCAAATAAATGTGAGAAAAGTACTCAGCTGAGGTGATACAAGAAAGAAGGTCCTTTTAACCACCTACTTTCCTTTAAAGGGTGGGGCGAGGTCTGAAGTAACGTCTCCAAAGGTTACCTCAAATGCTAGGAAGGCCAATGTATTGAGCTGTTGATGCCACTTAAAGAAATATTTCTTTGTACGAGCCTTTATCCGTATTCGGTAGTTGTCTCTGTTGTTTACTAATTTTAAGGCTTACGGATTGTAAAATCATTAAGATCTTTATCCCATGACCCTATATCACACTCTGTTCATATATTTATACTTAATGCTGCTTTTATTGTATATTAACAATGCATTTCTTTAAAGCTCTTTTGATTTTGTTTCCTCTAATGTATTTCCTTTCCTGTTTTATTTATTTTTATAGCATTGCTAATTTTGTAACCTGAATTTGATTATTTTGTAAAGTGCACAAAGAAACTTTTGGTTGAAGTACAGGGCATGAATATCTTAAATAAATAAATATGTGAGCTGCTAGTCCTTTAGGTGCTTTGATCTCAAATTATTTAGGGTTTTTAAAGTAATAACCAACACCTCAAATTAGGTCTAGAACCAATTTGACAGCTGACGTAGATTTTTTAGCACTGGCAAGATATGTTTTTCATATCAGTGCCAGTAAGTAGTATTGCTGCCATGTTCTGTGTCAACTTCAGGCTTCTGAACTATCTTCTGTAACACGTCTGCTCAGTACCTAACAGGCCACTTTCACTTCCGGCTTGGGCAAACAGCCTGCGAGCAAGTAAGTGATGCCCAACCCTGCTCAGAAGTGGGGAGTTATTTTGGCTGAGGGAAATCCACTCCTTCCAGTAGGGATTAAAGTGCGTGATGACATCATTTTTGGGAAGTGACGTCATGACATGGGTCAAATGGTGGCCTGGGAGCGTACGCGTGTTCCCCAAAGGGCTGAATCGCCCCCCGGTAGGCCCAATTCGGCCTGAAATGGGCCCTTTGCAGGGTGTGGAAGCGCAGTGGGGCACGCCGTGGCAGGGTGCAGGGGTGCACTACGGTGGGGTGTGGGGGCATGCCGCACCACTTGGGGGTGCACTGTGCCACTGGGAGTGCCCCCCTGCTGGTCAGGTAAGTGGGGGCAGGGGGGAACAATGTGGCAGCAGGGGATCCTCCACCCCTGGTGGGGGAATGGCAAGCCTATTTCATTGACACTATTCCTTGATGAACCTAGAAGCTCCATGGAAAGAAAAAAGACATCAGCCTCCAAGGGCAGACTATATTTATGAACCATGTGGAGATTTTAAATTTTCTTTGGTTACACCTCACCAGGTAAGGGCTAGTTTATGGCAAGGGGACAGTACAGAATCCATTCAACTCTGTCTTGGCTTTAAACATCACACAGCTAGAATATTAATATTCCAGTTGGTAAGGAGCATTAACCAAAGAATTGCTAGGGCCTTGTGACAGTTCCCAGACCTCTAGAACATTTTAATGAGTAAAAGAGCCAAATAAGGTATAATATTGACTGACTTGTAATTTATGATTAAGGTTAAGCAATGCACATAAGGTAATATGGTTGAACATAAGATTAGTGCACTGGTTAATTAACCTCTTATGCCTGGACTATGATTAAACATTGCCATATATTCCATGAAGCCAAGAATGCCATTCATCATGGTGTCATTTGGTAGCAAAGGCAGGAGTTGGAGTTGCTTGCATCCATATCGCCTAACAGGGGCAGGTGTAGAAGTATTACTAGCTTCTACTGACTACCTGCAAATATCTAAAGCTGATGTCAGTGGCAAAGATCACTTCTTAGGACTGTCAAAATCAATCTATCAAATTAAAATTCATTATAATTTTTCTAAAGTCAATTCCATTTGTTCACTGCATTTTAAATTAGTATGTGGCAAATTTGACCAACCGATTAAACTTTTTTGACTAATAAAATATCGAACCCATGTTCAAAAAACTATAGTTGTAGGCTTATAAAGAGTCAGTATGGAAAATCATAGTGTTTAAGCATTTAGCTTTCACTATGAGTGTAATTACAAGTTATTTGAAAGAATTTCTTTTAAAGACTATAGGAATGAATACATAATGCCAGCAAAATAATGGTAAAAAACAGGAGAGGAAGTGTAGGTGACCAAATATATTACAGTTGATGCTAGCTAGCATGTGACATGACATTAGGGATACCAGGTGTCCACCAGTGTTGGATAGTCTCCTGGCAATTTACCTGATTGAGACCAGCGGGAGGTTTTGAGCTGCCCAAAGATCACCTGCCACCAGCAGGCATCCTGGGAACACGTGCAGCACACATGTTCCCAGTGGACGTGACAGAAGTGATGTCATTGCACCAGCCATAGGAGTGATCCCATGCTTTGGGGTCAATTCTCAAACAATTGGCCCTGCACAGAGCTTGGGAGCGCTCCTGCAACCAGCATGACAACACCACTGTGCTGGAAGCTCACACGAGTACCAAGAGAAAGGAAAAGGTGAGTGCTGCCCCCCCCCTTCCTGCTGGGAGGGTAAGGGGACCTGACAACCCTATCTGATGTGCTGATTCCTGTAACTGGGAGAGGGAGACAGTATATTGAATGTTTATGTCTTCTTGTGACGACAGATATTTTGCTGTTGGTAGTATTATTTATGTTTTCTAAGAGTTTCAAATGATTCCCATCAAAAATCCATTCTCAGTTTCATTTTCCAAAGAGGTACTTTCTGGTCTAGAAGTAAGTTCCAAGAGCATCCTCCCTCCACCAGATAATTCATGTTTCCTAATACAAGAAATCTAAAGGTAGAAAACCTTGGATACAGTAGGTGGTCCCTCATTACCATGTTTTTCTACTGATCTTGGTTCACTAGGTTCTGAGGCTTTTGAGATATCTTGTCATCTGCCCTGAGATCTGACCCAGTGACCTGAAAATCAAGAAAATGTCATGTTAGTGGTTACTAATTAGTGATCTAGAGAGCTTCTTTATCTAGCCTTTCAACTTTCTACAGGCAGCAGTAAAAGCTGTCATACACGTCATGCAAAGAAAATGAGCTAGCACCATGTTTTTTTTCCAGTGGTGTAAACTCTAGAGAAGACCCAGCTGAGACTGAAGATGAATATGTAGGTGAGGAAGAAATTAACCTTCGGTGTAGTCTTCGAATTTATATCTCTTGCGCTCCACAAGATACGCTACTACTGTCTCTGAACTGTACATCTATAATGTAGTTAGCCTATTGTATGCATGACTGAAAGAATGAGAGGCAGAGCATTCCCTAAATCATGTGTGTATTATATTACTGGTTTGCAATAATAATTTATGGAAATTTTTATTAGAACTAAAGAATTTAAAACACCAGAAATCTTAATTGTCGTTAGATGTGATATAACGAGTTGGATGGAGCATGTAATCTAAGTGCTCGTTAATCCTTGCTGCACCTCAGTATCTCCTGGGTGGGAGCTTTTGGAGGGGGTGTCAAAAATAAAAAAATTCACATCACAGATTTCACATATCAAGAGACTCTTTCAAGACAGATAAAAATAATCAATTTTTAAATTATTTTATAGGTCTTTAAGATAGAGGTGCTAACGAGCGGAAGAAAGCACTTTGTTGAAAAGAGGTATAGTGAATTTCATGCTCTCCATAAAAAGGTAAATAATATATAAATATTATTACATACATATGTAAATCATACATACATACATACATAAAAATGTTATAAAATAATTATTTATATATTATAAATATATATTAATCATAATATATTTTATATATATATATATATATATATATATATATATATATATATATATATATATATATATATATATATATATTCTCCTTATTTTCATTCTTTCAGAATTAATGGTTCACTTGGTCTCAGAATTTTGGAGCCTTATTTACATGAGTGAAAAACATTTAATACTTTTCCTCTAGCTGCTGCTGTATTGCTTGCTTTAGATACTTAACTGAGTAAAGAGGGGGGAGAACAAAGAATGCAGAACAAGGAAAATTCAGTCTCTTGTAGACAAGATAGATCAGGTCTTGGGTGCATAAATATGTGCCTTTTCTCTAAGACATTAGAGAATGTCAGATTATCTGTTTGCCAGATTATATTACAATAGTGCCTGTGGCTTGAATCCAGTGCATCTTGGGTAAAATTCTATTAATGAAATGCTGCCCTCACACCTCTTCCTTCCTCCCACAGCTTAGTATATCCCTGAAAAGTCACTACTCAGGGCCAGGGCTGCTACAAGATATGGCAAGGGAGGCTGGTTTGATTTGGGTCCAAGTAAATGTGATTCAGCTCTGTTTTTTTAATTATCTGCTCACAGGGATTTTTATCAGGAGGAAAGAGGTCAGTGCTTTGAAATCCATAACAAATATTTTGAAACCTCTAAAGTAATAAAATCCATATTTGAAATCCCAGGAGAACCTTGTTCTAGTTTAGAAGTTTTCCCTTTAAAAGGTATCCAGGGCTTACTGTGCTGAATCATAGCCCTTGCTTTAGCTGTGCCTTAGTGGTTGTCATCAGAACAGTGCATGACAGCCTATCTTAACTGAGAATGAGCAAAGTAGAATGCTTCCTCAACAATGGAGTTGGCTTTGTTTATAAATGGAGGTTTTTGTTGACACAGCTTTTGCTAGGGTGACATCTACTCAAGCTCCTCAAAGATGAAATGTAAATTTTTCAACCCCCCAGTGAGTTTACATGTCAAAGTCAGCTTTGAGTTTCTGTCCTTGTGATTTCCCCCCACTTCACCTTTATTTAGTGGCAGTACTGCACTTAGAAAATGCCCATGTATCAAACAGGAAATTCAGCTAGATGCTGTCTTTTTATTTGAAAACGGCAAGGGTTTCTTTTGTTTGTTCCTTTCTTTTTTTTTAAATTATGTATTAAACCCTTTGATGCCTACAAAGTGCATTACAATGGATTGGATCCTGACACACTTGCAAGAGAGGTGATTTTCACTGATTCTACCCATATGTGCCTGAGGTCTCCTGTCATCCAGGAGAAGCACTTTGAGAGGCATTTTTGAACAGCAGCAGACAGGGAGACAACAGTACTCTTCTGACATAAATTCTTTCATCAGCAGAGATCTTTGGCAAGATTCAAATCTTTATTTATTTGGCTCATCCTTGTATCATTCTAGGTCTTTGTTGGTATTACAAATGGACAGAACTGAAGATGAAAGAGAGTGGCTTAGCGAAGGCCACACAGAGGCATAATTTAGATGAAATGACAAACTATAGTTTGTTGCTACATGATTGAGTATGATAATTCCTTCGGCTTGTCCACTCACTCTCCCCTTCCTCTTCTCCATACATGCAACTTCTGCTTTCATGGTTAAATCAATGTTTCTCATTACATTGGTGCTTCCAAGTGTATGGTTTGTTATCTTCCTTACAAGCCAGGATTCCTCAACCTGGGTTAATTCAATTTTGGATTCTTGTTTTGTAGGGAAAAAGGCAAATCATTGTTTGTGGTTTGAATGTGGAAAGAAACTGTGGCTTTCTGCAAAAGTGGAAGTCTTTCATTTGATTGCCATGTATAAGGAGAAATGGAAAAGAAGCGAGTGCACAAGTCTGAGGATCCACCAGGATTGTTAACATAATAACAAACCCTTTGTCATAATATCAAAATCATCCTGATATGTCCATAGCATTAAGGTCTATTCCAATATTCTAGTTAGTAACTTGATTTAAAAATACGTATTTTACTAGGTAAACCAGAATATAGATATATGTTGTAGAGAGAATAGCAGTATTACACAAGTTTCAGATATTTTACATGATACTATTCATTAGAGTATCATGTACTGCAGGACCCATATTCTATAGAAGTTATTCTACAATATATTGACTATGTCTCTGTATTGGTTGAACCCCTCTCCTAAGATACCAGCTGCATTCTGATGAAGGGTTATTACTAGAGGTGGGCACGAACAGGAAAAAAAACCCGAACACAATGTTTGTTGTTTGTTGCCATCCACGAACAGGGAATCATGAACAACCATGAAGATGGCCCTGTTCACGGACATGTTCATGGTTGGCTGTTCATGGGAGGGAGGGGGGAGACTTGGAAGGGAAGAAAGTTCCCTGTGCCGTTTGCAAACAGCGTGGGGAACCTCCTTCCCTTCAAAGTCCCCCTCCTTCCAGCCGGCTGGAGGGAGGCGGGGGAGACTCTGAAGGGAAGAAGGTTCCCTATGCTGTTTGCAAACGGCGTGGGGAACCTCCTTCCCTTCAAAGTCTCCCTCCTTCCAGCCGGCTGGAGGGAGGCGGGGGAGACTCTGAAGGGAAGAAGGTTCCCTATGCTGTTTGCAAACGGCGTGGGGAACCTCCTTCCCTTCAAAGTCCCCCTCCTTCCAGCCGGCTGGAGGGAGGCGGGGGAGACTCTGAAGGGAAGAAGGTTCCCTATGCTGTTTGCAAACGGCGTGGGGAACCTCCTTCCCTTCAAAGTCTCCCTCCTTCCAGCCGGCTGGAGGGAGGCGGGGGAGACTCTGAAGGGAAGAAGGTTCCCTATGCTGTTTGCAAACGGCGTGGGGAACCTCCTTCCCTTCAAAGTCCCCCTCCTTCCACCCAGCTGGAGGGAGGGGGGAGGGAGACTTGGAAGGGAAGGAAGTTCCCTGCGCCATTCAAATGGCATAGGGAACTTCCTTCCCTTCAAAGTCTCCCTCCTTCCAGCCAGCTGGAGGGAGGGGGGAAGACTCTGAAGAGAAGAAGGTTCCCCATGCCATTTGCAAACAGCGTGGGAAACCTCCTTCCCTTCAAAGTCTCCCTCCATCCAGCCGGCTGGAGGGAGGGGGGAGACTTTGTCAGGAAACCCCTGACAACCAGCTGAGTGGGGGATTTAAGTGTCCCTCTTCCTGCGCTACGCAGGAACAGGGAGAGGGAAATTTAAACGGTGGCAGGCTACACTCAGCTGCTTGTCAGGGAAACCCCTGACAAGCGGCTGAGTTGGGGGTGAAGTGCTCCTCTCCCTGCTGCTGTACAGCAGCAGGGAGAAGGGCATTTCACCCCGGCAGGCTGCACTCAGCTGCTTATCGGGGGTTTCCCTGAGAAGCAGCTGAGTGGGGGATTTAAATGTCCCTCTTCCTGCACTGCACAGCAGCAGGGAGAGGTAAATTTAAACCTCGGCAGGCTGCAATCAGCCCTTGTCAGGGTTTTCCCTGACAAGTGGCTGAGTCAGGGGTGAAGTGCCCCTGGGTTTAGATTGGGGTTTCCAGGGCAACAGTTCAGACAGAGTTCAGAAAGTCCATGCCTACTGTTGCCAAGGGAATTGATTGAAAGGCACCAGACTGTCTGGCTTGACGAACGGCTGATGAACACCACGAACAGGGCTTGAAACGAACACACCTGCATCGGGAACGGGGCCTCATGAACAGCTTGCTCACGAACAGCTGATCGTAGTGTTCGTGGCTTTTTTTTGTTCGTATTGCTGTTCATGCCCACCTCTAGTTACTAATAGACATACACACACATGGTTTAACCACCTTTTTTAAAATCCCTCAAATTTAAAAGGTGATTTGGAGGCCAAAGGAGAAAACTATGTAAATCTATGCATTTGTCTATCATGAGGGAAGTAAACATAGGGAAAGCTTCCAGAGTTTAGAATCAATAGTTAAAATAACAAAACATACTCTCAGTCTATTATTACATGAATGCTGAGCTTCATTTTTCTCTTTCTTGTCCTCTATGTAGCGTTGCCAGCCTCCAGGTGGTGGCTGGAGATCTCCTGGAATTACAACTGATCTCCAGGTGACAGAGATCAGTTCCCCTGGAGAAAATGGCTGCTTTGGAGGGTGGACACTATGGCATTCAACCATTCTGCGGCCCCTCCCCTCCCCAGACCCCACCTTCTCCAGGCTTCACCCCCAAAATCTCCAGGAATTTCGCAGCCTGGACCTGGCAACCCTACTTCCACGCCCTGTTAAGTGGACCTTTGGGGCAGTTAATTAGCAGCCATTATGTAAAAGAGGATGCTGGACTAGTTGAACTACTGATCTGATCCAGCATGGCTGTCCTTATGTTCTTACCTCAGGAGTTATCTCTGAGAGCTGGCCACTCATTTCCTTGTTCTCTCTCTGTTTCTCAAATATCTTACCTGTAGAGTACGAAAATTCTTTTCAATCCCTGTAATTTTATGTATATTACAGACTAGCACAACTTGCTTGTTGTTTTAAAAATGCGGGATCCTGCATAAGAACTAATGTCACATTTTGCAGTTTTTAAGGTTTGATTCTAAATATAATGCACAAGAGTGCAGCTGAATTCTGTGTTAAATTTATGACTACAGTGACTACAGTGGTCCAAGCAATGGTCACCTCTAGGTTGGATTACTGTAAAGCGCTCTGCGCTGGGCTTCCCATGGGCCTGATCCGGCGGTTACAGCTGGTACAGAATGCAGCAGCGCGGGTCATTGCTGGAGCACCAGTGTGGGAGCATATTACACCGGTGCTACGCCAGCTGCATTGGCTGCCAGTGGAGTACCGAATGTGGGAGCATATTACACCGGTGCTACGCCAGCTGCATTGGCTGCCAGTGGAGTACCGAATCAGGTTCAAGGTTTTGGTGTTAACCTACAAAGCCCTACGCGGACTGGGACCGACGTATCTGAGGGACCGTCTCTCACCATATGAGCCCCGGAGGACTCTCCGCTCTGGCGGAAAACATCTTTTAAGTGTCCCTGGCCCTAGGGAGGCCCGCCTGGCGTCGACCAGGGCCAGGGCCTTTTCAGTCCTGGCCCCGACCTGGTGGAATGCTCTGTCTTGCGAGACAAGGGCCCGGCAGGATTTGCTTGCATTTCGCCGGGCCTGTAAGACAGAGCTATTCCGCCAGGCATATGGCTAACGCCGGGCAGTGCCCGCCCCCCCCCCCCCGTGAAGAGGGGGTTAAACCATCACCCCTATGCAAACACAGAGGCATGTATGAACCACTATGCAGCATGAATTGTTATATTTAATGTTTTTAAATGTTTTTAAATGTATTATTTAATGTTTTTAAATGTTTTTAAACATGTTTGTATTTGTTATCCGCCCTGAGCCTGCGAAAGCGGGGAGGGCGGAATATAAATATAATAAATTAAATTAAATTAAATTATATCAGCTATGGATTGACCATAGCTGATATAATGGAATATTTAGTTTCTAACTGGAGAAATTGCCCATCACATGACCTGTTTATATCAAACTCACATAACCTTTTTATAAAGTGTAATTTCTGTACTTAAATAAAATCAGTTTATTTGTATGCCGAGCTTTTGATAACAAAATTAAGTTAAGCATACTTTTGTCATTATTACCTTTCTACATATAAATACACTGTCCATTTTCATAGGTTATCTTTTTTACTATTTCTAGAATATCTGATCTCTTCATAGGGAAAAGGTTGTTTTATTTGATTGCTGTTTGTATTTCTAGCTTAAGAAATTCATACGAACTCCAGAAATCCCTTCTAAGCATGTAAGGAACTGGGTGCCTAAAGTGTTGGAACAGCGTCGTCAAGGCTTGGAAGCTTATTTACAGGTGAGGTACTTTAATACAGCCTATAAAGAATTCTGTTTCAAAGGATTATGTTATTTCTTTTAATTGAATCTAAACTGTGCTTATGATGGTGGTGGTGGAAAGTGCCATCAAGTCACAGCCAACTAATAGAGATACCTGCTGGGGTTTTCTCAATGAGAGACTAACAGTGGTGGTTTGCCATCGCCTGCTTCTTCAACCCTGGTCTCCCATACAATTATTAACAGAGGCCAACCCTGCTTAACTTCCAGGATCGGATAAGATCAGGCTATCCAGGTCAGGACCCCTGTGTTTCTGCTTAAGTATAATTATGCAGTATCTGTTATTTCTTCAAACTTTAGTATTTCTAGCAAGTGTTTGTAGCATTCTCTTTCTGAAATCTAGATGACTCGGTAGGAATGGTGCACTTTAGATGTAGGATTAGTACATATAAAGGTCTTACATCTGTTAATGACTAACAATGCCATCTGAAGCAGAGTTGCATCCTTGTAAGCCCATTGACTTCAGTGGGATTTAAAGGGTGCAACTCTTCTTAGGATGGCACACTGAAAGCAGCAGGGAAAAAGGGGGGGGAGGAACAGGAATGGAAGAGAAAAAAGAAGCAAGTTAAGGTATAAAAATACGTATATAATTGTTCCATGGGGTTAAAGGACCCTTAGCTATTTGCTCACTTCTGTAGGAGAAAGCTGTAGAGAAGCATAGTGGATCCTTTGGCCAAAGGCTATTCTAGGAGCCAGAGGGGAAATCTCATGTTTTTTTTTAAGTCATTTTTATTGAATGGGTTAAGATACATTCCTTTAAAATATAGAATTTCATTTATCCTTCAGATTGATATATATGCCCCCCATCCCTTCCCCTCCCCCTTTTCCCTTTTTGACTTCCAACAGCACTAGAACCCCTTTATTTCTTATCATTACCTCTATTCACACTATAGTCCTTATTATCAAAGGTAGAGTTCATATACATTCTCCACACCTCTTAGTAGTTTTCTAAAGTCCACAATTGTCCTCTCACATCCCACTTATTTTCCAGATAGTCCTTAAATTTCCTCCAATCAGTTAAAAATTCATTTGGATTTTGCTCCCTCAACTTTCTTGTCATTTTGTCCATCTCCGCCAAGTACAACAATTTTTGAATCCATTCTTCCACTTCTGGTATGTCTTCTTGTTTCCAATATTGTGCATACAATATTCTTGCTGCTACAGTCATATAAAATAACAGTGTCCTGTCTCCCATATTTACTTTTTGCATATTTAGTCCTAGCAACAACATTTCCGGGCTCTTCAGCAAATTACATTTCATAATTGACAGCATTTCCACATAAATCTTAGACCAAAAATTTTTGGCCTTATCACAAGTCCACCACATGTAAAAAGAGCCCTCATGTTTTTTACACTTCCAATATTTATTTGACATGTCACTGCATTTGCTAATTTTTTGGGCGTTAAATACCATCTGTAAATCATCTTATATCCATTCTCTTTCAAATTGTTACATGTAGATGTCTTCAGTGTGTTCCTCCATAAAAATTCCCAATTCTCCATTGTAACATCTTTGTTAAAGTTTATTGCCCATTTCACCATTTGTGTTTTGACTACCTCATCTTGTGCGTGTCAGATCTGTGGCTAAATAATAGTTGTAATCCAGACTACCTTCTGCAATCAGACAAGAGTCCGTTGTTTTCAAAAGATTTACTGAAAAAGGCAACCATTATAGTCCACTGGCCCGGATGCAATATCTGGGCTGGTACACGTGTATTGTTACGAATGATAGGCAAAGAACAAGGTACAGAGTATCAAACCCCAGCAGGCCCAACCTCCCCCCATAGTTCTCAAAACAAGCTGCTTGAGGCTGAGAAAGTGAAAGTTTCCCAAGGCTGGAAAAGCTGTAGTCAAAACATTCCTCTTCTGTGAGATAGCTGCTAGGGAACGTCTTGGCACCTGTAGAAGAAGCACTCAGAACACTAGAAGAATTAAAATGGAGTCTCTTTGGTTACAACATAGGAGAAAACATTCTGAACCTGACAGTGCGTACCATTTCAGTAAAATTTTATACATTTTATAAATCAGTTTTGCTCCTTCTCCAAACAAAATTTCTTCTTATTCTGTATTTTTTGTTCTGAAACCTGCTTTTCTTTTGTCAGATTCAAATACATCTTTAATTTGTCTATATTGCAACCAACCATACTCAAATGGTAACTCCTCTTTACTTTTTATTTTGAAGGTATATCTGTCAGCCCATAATAACTCTTTGTAGGTTAACCAATCTTCTCCCTTATAATACATATTTGGGTTCACCACTTCTGCTGGTACAATCTACATGGGCCTTTCCCCCCCATAAACTTCTTATATTTTTGCCAAATCATGAAGACATTCCTTCTCACAAAATGATGCTGAAACATACCGTCCATTTTATGTTTCTCATACCATAGATACGCATGCCAACCGAACAGATTATTATGCCCTTCCAGTGCTAACAATTTAAGATAGATAATTTTACCCATTCCCTCACCCAAATTAAACAAACCGCTTCATGGTACAATCTCAAATTTGGTAATTGCAGACCTCCCCTTTCTTTTGCGTCACACAACACTTTCATCTTAATTCTTGTTTTTTTCCCTGCCCAGACAAAATCTGATATCTTCCTTTGCCATTTGTCAAAATGCTTCTTATGTTTAACAATTGGAATCATTTGTAACAAAAACATCGTTGTGGGTAGTACATTCGGGAAATGCACATGGGCCTCGGACATGGCCACAGTGGGCAGTGAAGTACCAAAGGAGCTTAAAGATCAGGTTTAAAAGATAGCCCTGGCTACAGCCTTTGCCTCAGACAACACCCTAGATGCCTTCCAGGCCATTGGGTACAACGTTATGGTGAGACGCAACACTTGGCTAAGGAACTGGGATGTCAACCCATCTGCTAGGACCAAGGTGATGGCTATACCCTTTACAGGAGCCAAATTATTTGGTGATGCCCTAGAGAAATAGTTGGTGGAGAATAAGGAGAAGAAAAAGTTCCTACCATCAAAAAGGAAAGAATAAAAGGCTAGACAAAACATGCAGTCCTTTCGAGACTTCAAATGCTTCCCATGTCTGAGTATCTCTAGACCTTGCAAAGGTAGCTGGCAGCTCAGAGGCAGAATGGAAAATAGACCATCTTTCGAAAATCTGGCCAGTAAACAAAAGGACAGAAGAAAGGACATTCAGTATGACTACAACCAACACACAGGAATCATACAAATTGAGGGACTCCTTTAGAACTTCGCGTCAACGTGGCAGAAAACGATCATAGACAAATGGGTATTGGACACAATATCTGTGGGATACTCCCTGGAATTCAAAGCAATGCCACCAAGATACTTCATCCAACTACCAAGAAATTCATTGAGGGAAAAACACGTGACGATAAGAAAAGCCATCCAACACCACATAGAAATAAAAGCGATAGAACCAGTCCTGTCGCAATACAAGAACAAAGGAGTCTCAGTGTTCTTCATTGTACCAAGAAAGAATGGGGATGTAAGAGCCATTCTGGACCTGAAAAGGCTGAACCAATACATCAAGGCACGCAAATTCAGGATGGAAACGCTGAGGTCCGTAGTAGGGGCCATGCAGAAAGTAGAATACCTAGCCTCCATAGATCTATCAGAGGCTTATCTGCATAGCTTCATAAAGGAAACACATCAGAAATAGCTCCACTTCGTGTACAATGGAGAACACTACCAATACAGAGCCCTTCCATTCATACTCAAATAATCTCCAAGAGCATTTACAAAGATACTAGTGACACTGATGGCATTCCTGAGATTACAAGGGATTTCTCTATACTCCTACCTGGATGACATTTTGATAAAAGCCACATCTCTAACATCGGGACTAGAGGCAGTGAAACAAATAATAGACTGCCTGGAAGACCACAGATTTGTCATCAACAAGGAGAAGAGCAGCCTAACACCAGTACAGAAAATCGTACATTTGGGGGTCACGCTAGACACTATAAAAGACAAAGTCTTTGTGTCGCAGGAGAGACAACAGAAAATCAGATCCATGGTAAAGGAGGTTCAGAGAGGAAGTAAAGTGGAAGTGATGAGGCTAGCTCAACTTCAAGGGATGATGGTGTCCTGCCAGGACATCCTGCAGTGGGAGAGAATCCATATGTGACTGCTACAGAGGTTCTTATTACCCTTCCAGTCAATTACAGCACACAACTGTCAAAAAAGAATATTAATACCATCGACCCTCCGATAAGACCTGGAGTAGTGGTTAAAACTAACAAGATTTCAGGAGGGATATCCACTCAGGGAGCCGAAGAGAATACTTATGACCACTGATGCCAGCCTAAGGGGATGGGGAGCACATACGCAGGAAAGGATAGCCCAAGGAATGTGGGCAGAAAAAGGAAAAAACCAAAACTATGAACTTAACTGGAATTAAGGGCTATCAAAAAAAGGCCTATGGGAGTTCCAAGACATACTGTATGGACATCACGTCATGGTGCAGATGAACAGCATGACGGCAAAGGCGTACATAAACAGGCAAGGGGGAACCAGGTTCAGATCCCTGAATCGAGAAGCAACGACAATTATGGTCTGGGCAGAATTGAACCTAAAATCTATAAAAGCGGTGCATGTTATGGAACAGGAAAACACTGAAAGTGCTCCCTGGGGCAGCAGGTAAGCAGATGAATTAAGGAATGCATAATCGTAGCATATAAAGCCAGACAGTTAGAACTAGGGGTGTGTGCTTTGGGTTTCTAATTCAAACCTGAACTGGGCCCGATTTGGAATGATGCGTTATTTCCAAATTGGCTCCAGCATTGCTGAGCTGATTTGGAAATACCGAAGCAAAGCATTCCAAAGCGTTTCAGAATGCTTTGGAAAGCTTTGGATAGAGCAGCAGCAGTCCCAGCACTTGCTGTTTGCAAACAGCAATAAAAGCGATGCTTTAAGCTTCCCACTGACTTTTTTTACCTCATGAGAGGGGGAGGAAAGATATAACAATAAAAAGTACATAAGAACTTATATGGACACTACGTTTGAATTTAGCTTAGACTAATAGAAAGATATATTCAGAATATATAACAACACAATATCATTCCCTCTCCGTAGTTGCTTATACCCAAACTTTAATAATAATTTTTATTCAATAATTTCTCCTGATTTTTTATCTTTGTATCATATTACGTTAATTTATCTTAGTTTTAAACTAAATAATCAAAGAAATCTTTCCATTTTTTCCAGAACTGCACTATTGATCTATTGTGCACCTAAGAAATTAATTTGGCCACATGAATATTCGTAAATCTTATCCATTTCACTGCATATAGTACTTTTTCCAGCTGTCACCATGTACAGGAAAAGGTCTCCCTGTTCTTTTGTTACATTATTTGGTAAGCAGTTTAGTAGCATATTTTTCAGATTTAGCTAAAACCTGAGTTTGAGAATCTTTTGCATCTCTTCATAGAGCTTTATCCAGTATCTTCATGCTTTCTTACATGTCCACCACATATGATAAAATGTTGCATCTGTGCATTGATATTTCCAACACTGTCCACTATAGTCCTTACTAATTCTCGCAATGTCTCGCATCTAAAAAACATTTTATACTAGTTCTCTTTTAACAACTGACAATCTGTAAATTTAATATCTTTAATCCGTAAATCTCCCCATTGGTTTATAGGGATAGTTTCTCCGAAGTTTTTCATCCACATACAGATTTTAACTTGTTCAATTCCTGTGTTGTTGCAGTAAACTTTTATGAATTTTCCCTAATAGATGCTTCAGATAACCACTTATTAATTAAAATTCTGTTTTTTCTTTTAAACTACTGCCTTCTTTAACAGTTTGTTCTTTGAACCTTGAGTCTATGGAACCATGGAATATTTTCCCCTTGAGCTTGGATTTCTTCCCATGTTTTCACATTTCCTTGTTTGTCTATCATAGATTCATAGCTGAGTTTCTATTTGTGGTTGCAGTGTCACAATGAGCATTTATTGGCGACGTAAATGGTGAGGTTGGTGGGCTCAGTCTATTTCTGCATTGAAACCATGTTTTGAGTAGCCCATCTCTTAATATATGGGTCCCATCCTGCTTTTGAATGGATTTCAGTATTTCTTAAGCCATAAATAATTATGGATGCCTTCTTTAGTGTCCATTATTTCCAATTTGATGTGTCTTCTGCTTGGATTTATAATCCAATCTAGGGGTGTGCACTGGGGAAATATTCGGTTTTTCCACTTCAGGTTTATCCGAAGCAGGAAAAGGATTCGGAATAACCCGAATAGCTTTGGAAAAAGTTTTGGAATCGCTTCGGTATGCTTTGTAATGATTCAGAGCATACCGAAGTGAGGCCCTCCACCCCCTGAGCCCCCTTTCCCCCAACCCCACTTATCTTTCCTGAAGGCAGGAGCTGGCTCCTCCACCACCCGCGCTGCTTCCTCTGCCTCCGCAGCGGCCAGCTGGGCGGTGGGGAAGGCCAGAACAGGTGCCTCCACCACAGCGCCCAGCAGGGTGGCAGAGTAGGCCAGAACAGGTGCCTCTGGCGCCTACACTGCCACTTCCACCTCCGCAGAGGCCAGATGGGCGGCAGGGAAGGCCAGAGCAGGTGCTACCGCCACTTCCAGGATGTCCTATGTAAGTGGGGTGGTGGTGGGAAGGAGCCCTTTAAAAAGGCTCCAAAGCTTCCCAAAACAACCCAAATCGCTTCGGGAAGCTTTGATTCGGTATTTCCAAATTGGGACCATCATACTGGCCCCGATTCAGAAATACCGAATCTTTACGAATTGGGCCCAATTTGGGTTTTTTTCTGAACTGGGAACCTGAAGTGCACACCTTTAATCCAATCTGTTATCCAAACCAATGCCGCCGCTTGGCAATGTAGTTTGATATTTGGTACTGCCAGTCCTCCTTGTTTTTTGTCATCCTGTAATACTTTAAATCTTGTCCTTGGTTTCTTCTCTTTCCATATGAAGTCATTTATTACTTTCTGCCATTTCATTAAAGTCTTTTGATCAATATGAATTGGAACCATTTGAAACAGGAAATTCAATTTTGGTAGTTGTCAGGCTCAGGCGTACCCTACCCCTGCGAGTGTCTTTGCTATGGTGATGTTCACCCGCCGCCTTCTTGATTTCTGCTTCTCGGCCTTTGGGGTCTGCTCCATCGCCGTTGGCCCACTAGGCCCCTCTTGGTCACTGGAATACTTCCTCTTGAAGGCCTCAAAATCGGGGTGATTGGGCCCTGAGTACTCCCCAGGTTCCCCTCTGCAACCCTGAGAAGGTGGCTCTCCACTCCAGGAACAAACCTCCAGCCTCTGCACTCTCCTCCCAACTCTCCTTCAACCTACTTCCTCCCTCCCCCGCTTGTGGGTGGACCTCCGTTTTATCCCCTCACCATTCCCAGGCACCACTTCCTAGCCCCACCCCCAACAACCTAGCTGCTGCCTTGGCTGCCCTAGGTAGCCATACCTGTGCCTGTTTTGCTCTCAGCTTCTCCTTGCTCTTTCTCATCTTCTCTAGCCTGCCTGCTGGTTTGCTGGGCTGTGGTTCTTCCCCTGCCTGCTACTGGGTTGTGGTGCAGCCCTGGGCCACGATGCTACCCGTGATCTGCTGCCTGTGGTGGCACGGGCTGGCTGTCCCTGCCTCCTATGCCCTCTTCCTCCAGCTAGGCTGGGCTGCTCTAAGGGCTTGGCTGGGAAGCTGGTGGTGGCTAGGACCCAGGAGGTGTCTTCTAGCCTGCCTCCTGCTGACGAGGGCTTGTTAGCACCTGGGCCCTCCTCAGCATTACAGTCCTCTGTTGGTGCCTTGCTGCCTGTCTTCTCCTTGCTGCTGTTTTTTTCCTCCTTGTCAGGTGAGTGCTGAGGGTACCAGGGCTGGACGGTGGGGCTGCCATCCTGGGTTTTGGGGTATGTGGCTCTGGGAGGGTTCCCAAGTCCGGCCTGGTTGCCGGACAGTAGTATATTCATTTTAACAGCAGAGCTTCTTCCTAGTCATGAAATATTCAGTTTCTCCCATCTTTGCAGATTTTCAGTTATTCTTGTCCACACTTTTTGATAATTATCTTTATAAAAGTTCTCATTTCATGCTGATACATTTATTCCTAAGTATTTTACAGCCTTTGTGGTGATAGAATTATCTTCTAATCTTAAAGGACAATTTGGCCCTTCCTAACAAATTTAACTGCTCAGCCAACTTCTTCATACATAATTAAAAATAAAAATATAACTTGCCTGTCAATACCTCTTGAATGTTTGACTGTAGATTATTTGACCCGCATTAATTGTTACCAAGGAAATTATTAAAACAATACAGGAGTTGTTTGTCCAGGAAAATAATTCCTTTGGAAAATTAAAATTATTCAAGTTGGGTTTTAAATTATCTGATTTAAATGGTAGCACTTACCAACATCATCAAGAACAACACAGAATAAATGGGAAAGACATTTCATTTCGATGCATTGAAACAGTGTATTTTATTTATAGTATTTCTGTTAATGTGTGTCTGCTACCTGTATGTCTCGCACATCCAAAAATAGTCTTTCAAAAAATGTATAAAAATGTATCAAACTAAAATTAATCTCTTTGTGGTTTATATCTGTGTTGGTGATGAATAACCTACATTTTCAAGGCAAATGTACATATCCAAGATAACTTGCATATGGTAATTACTAACAGAATATACTGGACAATTGAAAATCTGTTACTGAAATGATCCACCTTTAGTTTGTCATACACAGTCCTGTTAGATCCTTGATCAGGAATCAGCAGCTGTTGTCTAAATTTGGTCCAGGAAGATGGTCAAGCAATTGAAATGATCATGGTCATTTCCATGTCAGTTGATAGCTACTGCTTCATGTCATAGCCAGTTTGCTATTGCAGTTTCATGGTATAGTACTTTTACATTTATGTTGGTAACACTCAAAGTTTAATCATAAATTGCTTAAATATTTCCTGGGGAACTATACATTTGACCTCTATTCATTCCTGTAAGCTAGAAGTAATCAGGGATATTTGGTGTCGCTTAGCAGTAATATGACTCCCATAATTAATGTCTTCAAAGATTCACGCACTTAAGTGCAGTTGGCATGAGGTTGACAGGAAAACTGAGGTAACATTTCCAATAGAAAGTGGTTATTATTTCATTGGAAGTAGAGGTATTAGACTAGATTTTGTTCAGTATGGAGGTGGTACCCCACTGCCACATCACTTGACCCTTGATTGTCACCAAGGCTATAGGGTGTTTCTGATGTGTCAGTCCTCTTTAAAGTACTCTAGGTTTTACAAAGGTGAAGAAGAAATGTAAAGTGTAATTTATTAAGGAACAAAAGAAAGTGAAGTGGGTTTAAAGCTAATTTCCAGCCACTATCCAGTGTCTTACACTGGGTTGAAAGGGGAAGGGCTTAGGAAACTTTCTGGATCTTGCTTTATGGTTTAGTATAATTGTCCAAACTGGGCAGGCTGCATAGCCTCAGCCTCAAGGCCACCCTCACTTGCCTACAGGAAGGGCCACTGAGACCTACACTTACCTACCTAAGGTGTCCAGCTGTGACCACAAGGCTTCCTTGACCAAGTGGCTCACTCCAGTCACCATGCAGGAGTGCTGTCAGGAGCTGCAGCAGCTGACAACTTAACCCTCTTTTGCCCAAGCAGACCATCAGACATGCACCTCCTCAGCCTTATGGCAGCCCAGTACAGCCAAACAAAGCAGTACAAGCTATGCTGGAGAACCAGCAGGATCTGCCTCAGGGACCTTGCTCCAACTGGGGAAGAGCAGAGATATTCCCACAAGGGAAGATGGCCCCTTCGGAGGAGAGGAAGGAGGTGAGGTTTGCAAGGGCAATGACAGCCTATTTAAATCTTCAAAACAACGGGCTGAGGAAAGGGTGGTCAGGATTGCCCCTAGCTTTGGAGCTGGTTGGAGACAGAGCTTCATGAATGGAAGAGAAGGAATGGGATAAACTAGAAGCCCCTTCACTTCCAACCTGAGGCTTTTGCCGGGCAAGGATTGAGGAACCCCCCCCCCCAAGCTGGGGCAAAGAGGAGGAGGGTGCTACTTCAGTCTTCTTCCACCCCACCCCCCTTGAACCAGGTACCTCTGCAGGGGCTCCAGCTGTAGTTCTGTGGCAGCCTTTCCCTTTGGCAGGCCAGAAGCAGACCTTCCATGTACAATGAGATATTCTCCCTTCTCCCCCAGCTGTCAAAAAGAACTACTGAGCATAGTTTATTTAAGAGGGGCAATGACTGTCCATTGTTCTGTGCTGCTTTTTTCTCCTGTTTTCCTCCACCAACTCCATATAATTTTTATAACATTCTGTATCAATCTTACTGAATTTATTGTAAGGTTCATTCAGTGTAAGAGGTTGTAAACCGCTTCAGGCCTTGTTTGAGGGAGAGGTGGTATAAAAGTCTAAAAAATAAACAAAAATTAAACCGATAGCTGGGGAAACTCTCAAAATATAATATACCACTGTCTCCAAGTTAAAATGTTGTAGTATATAAAAAACAATAACTATATTTTCCCTGTTTCCTTTTATAATTCTTTTTGTGTGTATGTAAAAACATTTTGTTTTGACAGACCATAAGTGATGGTTATGATATTTGAACTGGTATATCCATCACATCAGGAAGAGAACAGATACGCTATGGAATAGGCTTGTCAGTGGGTGTAAATGAACATAAGTTCATCCTGGGAAGAGGAAAATACAAATATATTTTACTTGTATTTTATCTCTCTTTTTTTAAAGGATACCACTGAGAATGTATGTTAATCACGCAGAAAACCTACCTGAAATTATTCAATATCCCTCTCCCTCCAAAACCCCGATTAGTTTTGAGTAATCACTGTTGTGTGGTTCTTATAAGGATCTCTAGAAGGGCAGTATGATAAGTGTAAAGAGACAAAATGTTCTTTATCCTCATTAAAGATTGTGAACAGTGTGTTAAATAATATTAATGGCCAGGATTGTCAGTGTTTAACAGTACTTTCCTAGTACAAGTGATTTTATTGATCAATGCAGACTCAATGTAACGGGGCAGATTATTCTACTGATTTTATCGAAACCTTAACTAAGTTTGTTAGTACAGCACATATCTTTAAATAGATCTAGATGATGATGTAGATTAAGAAAAGCAGAACACCATCCATCTTTTTTTGATCTGTTAATAACTTAAATCCATCATTGTTGCTACCAGCTGTTTTCAGATTCTTTAGAGCATACACATTTCTTTAGTATTTAGTATGGAAAGCAACAACAGAGTTTTCACAAATCTTGAGTTGTTGAAGCATCTGATACATGTAATAGTATCTCTTCTAAGGGCAAGAGATAATAAAAATCTTGTGCTAATAGAAAATACCAATAATTGTTGTTCTTCAGCACAACAGTATTAGAGCCCTCACACTAGTTTTTGTTTGCAGCATGTTTTAAATACCCTTAGAGTTTTTATCTTGAAAATGGCAATTTGATTTTATTTGTCAAATCACAAATAATTACATACACTATAGGAAGGGGAAAGACAATGGTTCAGAGAGAGAGCGCACATGCTTTGTACACCAGATGTCTCTGGCTGCTCCAGTTAAAGGATCTTGTGCTGAGAGAAATCTTTCTCTGCCTGAGAGTTTCTGGAAAGCTGCTGCAAGCTAGACAACACTGCACTTGGTGGACCAATGGCCTGGTTCGGTATAAGCTTCAATATGTTCAGTTTTCTGCTTTCCTTTTTTGCTACATATATTCAGAAGCTACATGTAGTACTGAAATCCTAGATAGTCTTTCATCTTTTTCTTCTATTTTACAGTTTGAAGTAAATGTAATCCATCCATCTATGGGTCAGACAATATAGAAGTTCCTAGTAAAATAATACCACACACATGTCCACCTTCTAGCTCATTTGTTCTTGCTTTGTTAGATTGAAATACTCTTGAGAATTGAGAATGATCAGCTGTGTTTTTCCCCTGCTTATAAAAAGAGTCAATGAACAACATGTCTTAAGATAATGGTGTTGTTTTATTTACATTGGAATGGTTTTCTTGATATGGGAATAGATAGGCCTTCTAGTAATCATGCTTGGATAGTCAGTCCATGCACATATCCTTCTGAGAGTCTCTACCAAATATGTTTGCTTTCTAAGGAGGATCTAAACTTTAGATTCTTTTCCATTCAAAGCATTCAATTGCCTTTTCAAAAAGACATAAATAAAATGGCTCAAAGCAACATACGACAAAACCAAGCCAAC
This sequence comes from Eublepharis macularius, assembly GCF_028583425.1. NCBI lineage: Eukaryota > Metazoa > Chordata > Lepidosauria > Squamata > Eublepharidae > Eublepharis > Eublepharis macularius. Next base: position 76,658,764 of record NC_072797.1, read on the forward strand.
AGAACAGACCAATCCAAAACAGGGAAATCAAAGCCGTATGCATTGAAACGAGACTCTCAGAACACCAACTGACTAACTTTTTAAAAGCTTTCTGAAATTAAATTTGCAACCCTTCCTAAAAATAGCCATGATGGGCATGATGTGTGTATGTGGCAGCCTACTCTGTGACTTCCTAGAATGGTCTGCCACTGACCTCCCTCACCTTGAACAAAGGGATGGTGTCAACAGCTGCAGCTGGGAAGACTTTTTTATTGGGGAGACTTTTTTGTTTCGTCTGGCATACTCCCACTAAACTTTTATTGGCCTTCCACTTGTGTTTATATTTCTATGTTTTTAATGTATTGTTAAATATTTAAAAAACATTTAAAATTGTTTTAAATGTTTAATGCCTGATGGTCACTGCCTTGGGAACCCTACTTAGGTAGAAAGGCAGCATATAAATGTTTTAAATAAATATAGAAAGCAAACCCCTTTAACGTGGTCTGTCTTACTAACCAGCAACACCTCTGTCATGCCTGAAATCTGTTTACATTTATTCTCTCATAACTACATAACCATGGCATCAAGGTAGAGTTGCCAGTCTACCGCCCCTTCCACCCCCACCCCAGCTTACCTGGCCACCAGGAGGGCTTTTCAGCACTTGGGCCCTCCTCAGGGCTGGATTCTGGTTGAATTGGGTCCCCTGCAGAGTACGGGAGCACTCCCAGGATGGCACGTGGCCTGCACTATGACAGCACTTCCTGGAAGTGATGTTATTGCACAGGCTGGGAGCATGCACATGAGGAGAACAGCTCAGGTAGGTGCCAGATCTCCAGCCTCCTGCCAGGAGGGTAAGCGGAACTGGCAACCCTTCATCAAGGTATTGACTGAGGGCAGAGACGGCTGCTTCTGGTAAATTGATCAAAGAAATACAAAGCTCACAAACTGCAGTTGATACAAAGTTAGCATTTCAAATCTCCAGACGGTCTGCCCAAGCAACTGCATATAGATATTAAATAACCTTGGGGAGAGAATGGAACCATGGGATACCCCACATGTAAATTCCTAAAGGTTTGATTCAGCCTCTATAACTATCTCCCTTTGGATCAAATTACGCAGAAGAGTACATAACCAAGAGTACATAAAATAACCATTCCACACACATGCTTGCACACAGACATACATCCAATGATACAGATGATTCTACTATCTTATGTGGGCTGTTTAATCTCTTTCACGTAATTTCAGGTGATGAGCACATTTGGTTACCTGGAGCATTTTCTTTTCTTCTATCTAGATATATAAAAATAAGGTAATCAAAACTTTACTATCATCATGAACTCAAATTGTCACACATCACGCTACATTGTTTTTAATAAATGTTTTACTGCTGTAGAGACTTTAACAAAAAGTTTTTAGATAGAAAGTATCTGCAAGTCTTCAGAAAAGTTAGTTGGGCTGTCTCTAAAAATTCAGTTTATGCTTTCTAAAATACTGCCAATGCTACCCATTCAATGCTATCAATGCTACTCCAGTCCAGCTAATCGAAATGTTTTGTATTTATTATATACACAGCTAAAAAGCTAGCAATTGAGTGCCAAAGCTCAGTTTATTAATTTTTTATTCCATAAGGAAGGAGTCCTTTAACTAAATTACATGCAATCTAAAGGCAGTGCATACACTAAGGTTCTATTGTTGACACAAGTTGCAATGTTGACACAGGAAACCTGAAATGCAAGTCTGGACAGCAGTGGAAAAGTTGAATGCTTCTATCTTTTTATTGTATCCTCACTATCTTGCTCAATTTTCTCTGATCTACAGGTGAAATGTTTAAAGTTTGCATAAACTAAAACAGGCACAAAGTAGACCTGGTGCTTTTAATTTCATTAAACACAATGTAACTGGTGAAGATTAATGTATATATCTCTTGCTAATTCTTTCCAATTACTTAGTTCATATAAATTCCCAAGCCTGGTTAATTATGCTGAAGTCAAGAGGTAATTTTTAACAGTATTTCCACAGCAGGGGAATTTTCTCGGTGTAACCTTGCCCTCTAGTAGAAACTCTCAGCAGATTAGGCTCTCTGACTCTAGTCCATTCATTTTCAACTCAAGCCTAATTGCTGCCGACTGGCTGCCACAGGTACCTGGCTATTGTACACGTAAAGAATTCAGGTCCTTCCGAGAACAAATAAGGAAAGATTAATTGTTCGTTTTGTTTCATCCCAAGAGAAATGTGGGCCTTTAATCAAGAAAAATAATTTCTTCTGTTGATTTGGCTTATTTGGAGGGACGCATAATTGTAGAAAAGAATGTGGTGGTCATGCATTTTGTAAGAAACGTAGCCATTTGCTTTGCACAGGAGGCAAAGATAAAATGAAATAAAGGAAAGACAATGCCGGAATTGATGGGGATGGTTCACATTTCTCATAGTAAGTAATTTGGCTGTTGGGCTTTTATTTGAACCAATATTGCTAGGTAGTATTGTCATTTGTTTTGTCTGCCTCTTTGGAATCTAATCAAGGAGACAATAGTAGGGGGGAAAAACACTTCTCCAAATTGTCCTTAATTGCTAGAACACAAAGTGAGCTAAACACTCTGGTGTTTCCAATTAAAGAACCTGTTTCAAGCAAGCACCATTAAATCTATCTTTCCTTGTCTGATAAATAAGCTATCAAAGACTGGAACAGATTAATTGAGAGCAATTAATTCAAGGCTTAGTATAAAAGTCAGACAAAGCCAATGCTGTCAATGACTACAGATTTGACATAAAATAAATTATTTCTTGGATTAGAAACATTTTAGCCCTTGCCATCTCATTACCCTAGTCAGCAAAACACTTGGGAGACTGGGGTTCAATTTTCTGCAGTGCCATGTATATTGTGCGCAGGCTTAGGCAAATTTCTTTGTTGACCACCCTAAATCCACTTAATAATATCTGGCAGCACTTCAGCAGAGGTAGGTTAAGGATTACAACTTTTATCTGTTTCTGCTTGAAATTTCCTTTAATAACATGGGATCAATCTCTTACCATGTGTTACCAATATGATGGGAGTTATTTAACTACAAAGACAGGCAATTGGAAAGGGCTCCATAGACAAAAATCACTAAGGGACATTTTCCCCTTTATATGTCAGAAGACATATATGCTGTTTTGGGAGTCATATAGATTTCTGAGTAAGATATGGTAACGGTGTTTTCTCATATTGTCTTAAAGATACTTTAGTTGGGTAGCTGGGTTGGCCTGCAGTAGAACAGTAGGATTTGATTCCAGTGGCACCTTATAGACCAACAAGATTTTCAGAGAGTAAGTTTTTGAGAGTCAGAACTCCCTTCTTCAGACTCATGTCACTGCCTCAAATCGTGTTGTCTTAAAGATACTAGACAACATATATAGATGACTTTTTAAAAAGGTATTAGAAAAATTCATGGTGAATGGGTCTACCAGTGGCTATTAGGCGTGCTGGATAATGCTTTGTGTGCGGAGCAATACACTGGGGTAAACAAAAGCGGAAGGCCATAACCTGCTTGAGATATTCTAGGGAAACCTGACTGGCCACTATTGAAAGTAGAATGCCAGTCTTTGGTCTAAAGAGCAGGACTACTCTTAAAACAGTAGGCTATGCCAAGGCAGGAAAAAATATATTATTTCCCCTCCCATCTTTGAAAGCAAATGTGTGTGCTTTTGATCAGTTTGTCAATCAGCACAAGTTACATAGTTCCTCTGAGAATGATCCTGAATTACTGTTGTACCAATGGATACACAACTTCAAGCAAAAATTTAGTCAAATCTCATTATGCTTCTACAAATTGGTATTTGCCTGGTAGATGGTACTGCTCTGACTAGTAGTTTCTACTACCACACCTTGCTGTACCTCTGAGACATAGGTTTGGATCCAGATAATCATGAGCAGTGCTTCACTTGCAGAATAGAACTTTCTTACCTCTTTCCTCTTGTGACACTCCCCAAAATGCTGCTTCTGGGGATCAGGAACTCTCAGGGCCAAACTACAAGTGACGAATGACACAGGTTGGACACTTGTCAGCTTTCCTCAAGTTTTGATGGGAAATGAAGGCCGCTTGGCGGAATGTTGGACAAGTGACAGTTGAAAAGTCCATTGGACAGCAGTTGGAGAGCCAAGCTGCAAGATCAGGACGCCTACATTTCCCATCAAAACTTGAGGGAAGCTGACAAGTGTCCAACCTGTGTCAGTTGTCACTTGTAGCTTGGCCCTCAGAAGAGCATTGAAATTTGATGCTAGGGGGTCTGTAGTAGAAGGGGAATCATAGAAAATTACCCCTCCTTCTACTAGGAGAGGGCAATTTCGCATGCAGCCCATTATTTGAGAGCCAGTTTGGTGTAGTGGTTAAGAGTGCGGGACTCTAATCTGGAGAGTCGGGTTTTATTCCTCACTCCTCCACTTGAAACAAGTTGGGTGACCTTGGGCTAGTCACAGTTCTCTGGAGCTCTCTCAGCTGCACCCACCTCAGAGGGTGTTTTGTTGTGGGGATAATAATGGCATACTTTGTAAACTGCTCTGAGTGGGCATTAAGTTGTCGTAAAGGGCGGTATATAAATCGAATGTTGTTGTTATTGAGGAGAGACAGAATGTGATTCTAACAACATTTTTTAATGTTCTGAAGCAACCAGTTTGGCCTCAACTTGTGTATGGCTGGAAAGGCACATACTTACATCTGAAGTGTGCAGCTGGAATGCCACAATGCTCTGTAGACCCTGGAAGACACTATGACATTGCATTTAGAGCAATTAAATTAACAGAATAATTATATATTCCCATGATAGCAAGTGAGGTCTGTGGCCTAATTTGCAGTTTTTTCAAGGTTGCTTCGAGCAAATGACAATATAGGAGGTAACAAAGGAAATGGAAAGATATTATTGTTATATTTTTCTTTGCCTTATATTTGTATATGTTGATGTAGTTGATCTAGTTAACTAATGAATAGTGCATTCCTAAGCAGAGTTACATCCTTCTAAATCTATTGGGTATGGAAAGGTGTAACTCTATTTAGGATTGCATTGGAAAAATCTGTTGAAGAACTATTTTAAATGGAAATGCAGTAAAAGTCATATTTCCTTCTTACTTCATAAATGGGACATCCTCCAAAGTCAGGAGCTGGACAAAAGCAACAGTTTGATTATTTTACTTCTGCATACTTGTTGCATGGTTAGGCTTAGCTTCCATATACGTTCCTTTTATGCATATCAGTTCTTGCTTTTGTTTTGTACTTTATCTGCCCTGCTTTTCAACTGAATTAATTATTAATAACCTGGCAAAGAGACAAATCATTCATCATCATCATCATCATCATCATTATCTCTACCTATGTCAGGGCAGTAACAATAATAATTTACAATGATCAATAATAATTCGTTGTTAAATTTGTAAATAGTTTGTTGTTAAATGTCATGTGCTATTTCCTAAACTGTGGTGTTCTATCAAATGCTTTTTCTTCAAGTATTCTCAGGACATTCTATGAGGTAGTGGTTTGATTCAAATAATCAGCTTACTTACTGATAGCCTGTCATTACAGCTGTGGTTTGTGATTGACTGTCAAGCCAGAACCAGAAATCATGGCTTACTAAGCATGGTTTCAGTTTTCAGCATAATGCTGATAACTGGTGGGAGACTTACCAGGGAGGGGGCCTCACCAGCAATGCAATGATTTTATTTATTTATTTATTTATTTACTTATTTACCTTTCCTCTGATGATGCACTGATGTCACTTCCCATGCACCTGGAACTGATGTCAGTGTGTCCCTGGGGATACTGTAGGAGGCTACAGCATCCTGGTAATGCCCTGAGATCTCTTCTGGGCACAGGGAGAGAGACATCAGCACGTTGGAACGCTGCCCATTGCTCCTGATCATCCTGCCCATTTTTCACCTGCTGCCCAGCTGATCAATGGCAGGAAGAGCCCACTGGTAAGCCTAGTTTAGAGTTGATAGATCACAGTTATAACCTGTAGAGGCTGTTAGTATAGCACAAACTGTAGCTTTTCCCCAGAAAAGGGACCTCAACAGAATATAATGCCATTGATTTCGCCCTTCAAAACAGTGGTTTTCTTCAGGGGAACTGATCTCTGGAGTCTGGCAATCAGTTGCAGTACCAGGAGATCTCCAGGCCTCTGGTGGAAGTTGGCAACTCTAACAAGATTTAATTTGAAGTAGCTAGTTCAATTAAAAGTAAATTTTAAATCAATTTTATGGAGCAGGTAAATTAACATTTTCCTTGTTGGGAAGAAAAAAGTCACTCATCTCTGTAATAAATGATAGAATGATGTCAGAAAAAAATCTGTTGCCCAAATCTCTATTGTGCAGTTGCCAGGTTGGTGATCCTTATTAACTATAAAGATGTTCTCTAGTTAAAAGGTTAGTAAGTATTAGCTTTTTAAACTGGTGATTTTATTTTTCTTGTTTTTATTAAGAAATTCTTCACAACTGAGTTTAGGGAAGAAAAATGTGTCAGAGAACAGGAACTACAGTGAAATGCCTTTGACTGAGCTAGGATTACATTACTTGGTTCATCCTATAAAAGCATGACTATTTGCTACCCAAATAAATGCCTAGAGCACATAAAACATGGAGCCAAGTGACCCCTAAAAGAAAAAAATCAATTGCAATTCATATTTCATGTGCCTATAATTGCGGGTGAAAGCTGAGCAGGTTTCTGGGGAATGTTTATCCATTGGAAGATGTTTCATGTTTTAGGGGTTTTTGTTGTTGTCTTTTAGCTTTTTCAGTGGTCATTCATTTCATGCAGACTGAATTACTCCAGTCTGTAACAACAGAAGTCAAGTTACTGCTCACTGCACTGACTCTGAGCTGGTGCACTCAACTAGAGACAAAAATACTTTATTCACAGCTATTCTGTTTGAGATTCTTGGAGCTTTTACAAACAAACAAGATATTCTATCATCTGTGAAGTTATCCATTTGCTAGCAAGTCTTTTTTGTGTGTGTTTCTGTTCCTCAAGCAAGCCAAAAATCCTAAAGTCTGATGCTTTAAAAGCAGAATTTTGAAAGTGCCCTCTTTATTCCCCCACCCATTTCCTTTATTTCAGTCTGATTTTCTTTTTTGCAAAGCTACTGTAGGATTCCTATCCCACTGTGGACTGAGATGTCATATGGATAGAGAAAATGCCGCTCACTTTATAGATTACTGTTAGGTCAACAAAACTTTGGCAGCATTGATTAACTTGACAGTGAGTACAGCAGTACATTTATCACTTATGGCTGTGCTGTAGAAAATCTAATAAGAGGCAAACAATTCCCTTTAGAGCAGTAACAGGTTCACTGTGGCTAACGGTGCATGCACTGGAAATTTCTGCCTTTAAATTATACTCTTGCTGCTAGCTGGGTCATTGACTCAGAGCTACTGCACTTCCCATGACCATGTTCTATATTATTCATTTGGTCAAAATCATGTGGGTTTTATAGAGCTCCAGTTAAACGGAACCTTCTCCAGGAGCCTATTTAAAAGAGATGAGCTGTGGGATAAAAGAATTAGACAAATGCTTATGTCTTGTGCAGTTAAATGAGAGCTGTCTGTTGTGATTTTTTAAAATCTTGAACTAGTATATACATAGCAGAAGTATTGTAACTGATAATACACATTTGCTGCATGAATATAGTATATATTTCAAGAAATCTATTTTTCATTTAACTCTTTTCATCAGCTGATGATGTGCAAGAAACCCATTTCTAGATGTACATTTCTTGATATTCTTAGTATGGCAACCTTAGGATGCCATTTGACAGGGACTCCCACTTCTCATTCATGTTAATAGAAACGGAATACTGCTATAGAATCACTGCTTGCTGCTTGACTGCTCTGAACAAAGATTCCAAAAAACAATGTTTAAGTCTCCCATGGAAAGATTTTATAAATAGACTTGAATAAAATACAAATTATAGGTTAAAAAAGTGAATGCAGATAATAATTCTGTTGTAAAGGTACCACTGTGTCAAACTAATTTTTTTTTGTTTAACTAGCTGTTTTTAAATCCATATGTAAACACTAGCGTAGAGGGAGAAGAGATGTTTACTTTATTGTCCAGCATGTTAATTGACGATACTTTTTCCTCATTCATTTCCTCATTCGTTTGTTTTCTGATACTCTATAGAGCACTTTTTGAAAGGACATTTCTTCCATGGCTGTAATCTTAAACTCACTTTCCTATATTTAAATAACACTGAAATCAATGGTTTCTGCTTTCCAAACAAATATGTTTAGGTCTGGTGTCTTTGAACTTAGTTCAGCCTTAATACATACTTACTGGGCAAGTTAGGTTGCAAAGAGCTAGGTTTGCAAACAGAATACTTAGTCTGAGAGGTGGTTTTGGAGGCAGATAAAAAGTTTTGTTTTGAAATGTCTATGAGGTGATGTACTTTACAATATCTGCCAAGAGTTATTGTACTTAAATGAATTGTCAGGAAATCTAATGAAATAAGGCAGCTTGTGGTCTCACTCAAAGAACACGTTGCAACACTCCCCCCCCACCACCACCCCAACCTGTTGCGCTTGGTTTTAGCAGAAAAACCTGAAACGTGAAAGAGCTGAAAGCAAGACCAGAGCTGGCACAGAGGAAGCACTGAGCATTGGAGCAATAGGCAGTCAGTCAGTGACTCTTACTCCTCTTTTAACATTCATAAAAATGATTGGTTTCAAAGCTCTCTTGTTTTAAAAACAGCAGTAAGCATTTCCTTAAATTCAGGGATTCATACAAAGAAAGTACTCCAACCACTCGCCTTCTTGAGAGTACAGACCTAAATATTGATTAGCTATCACGCAGACATCAGAACTACTCTTAGGATTCAATTTTTTTGTTGTTTTGCATATTTTATTGATCAAAAGTGGTAAATGAGCATCAAGCGTGCAAGAAGACGATGAATTGTTTACTTGCATAAAATAACCTTTCAATAAGGGAAGATGCATTGCTCACACTTTTGGTGCTGTTCTGCTGCCCGAAGCAGATGGCATTCAGCTGCTATTGATTTGCTCCTATAGTTACAGAGCAGCACGTAACTAGGCATGCTCATTTCAGGTGTGTGTGTGCGTGTGTGTGTGTTTGTGTGTTAAGTGGAGGAAGACAGTACCCTTGTTCTACTGAAGATGTACCTTACAAACCAATATACTGAGAATAACAAGACAACATGGATTGAACATGTAAATAAAACAGAATCTCTTTCTTGGCATAGAAGAACCACAATTTTTAAGCAATTCATTGAGATTCCTATAATTTTATCAATAAGTAAAATACAAGACAGTTTTACAGAAGAAAGGCCTGCTTTGCAGTATGTGCCTCTTCCACCTGTTTTGACTTGTGTGCATGTGTTTAACATAACAGCTCTCCCTGTTTTGCTAACAGCTTTTAGTCCTGGTGCAGTGTCAGGGTTGGAAAGATCTTGGCTTGGATACAAATCATCACAGACCTGAGTTCATGGGGTGGGGGGTGGGGATTGCTGACAGTTTCCTCTTTTCCACTGCAGTCTCCTATACAAACCCTGTGCAACCCTTGGGGATGACCCAGGATATAGTACGGAGGAGGAGGGCTACTGCAAGAAGATAATCAGTAGAAATCTTTTCTCCCTACCCTGGGTGATCTGTTGGAGACCCATATATTGATTTGGATATTGTTTTGTACTTGATATTCAACTGACCTGTTCTCTTAAAAGAGGTCTGTAATGTGTGCTGCAGCCTTGCTATAAGTGGTCCTTTAGCCAGGTTTTGCAGGAACCCCCCCCCCATCACCCATGTATTTGATGAACATCTCTCTTTTTTTCTTCAATCACTGCCACAAGGCAGTTTAAGGATTCCATTAGCTACCATTGTTTTATTTAGGTTGCAGAGTACTGAATAGCAAATACTGTTGGGGGAATATTCCTCCTATGATTTGGACTTCCGGTTGGGTGGGGTTGCAATTCGGATATGTGTGGCTGCTGCTCCAGCGGATCTGTTTTATTGCTAAATACTTTTGTTATCTTTGTTATTTCTTTAAATATCTACAGGCTACCTCCTATGATTTTTTATATTCTTTGGATATTACAGGTCACCCCATTAGTTGCTAGCTTTGAAGCACAATGGGTTAATTTTCTTACACCATTAAGGCCCTTTTCACACTTACGGTTTAAACCGCCTTTTATGAGCGTTCGCTGCGATCGCAGTGGCTGCAGCATGGCACCCCCATGTTCCACACAGTCTGAGGCAATTTCAGTTTGGCATCTTGTTTTTCATTTTAGATGGGCTTTGAAGCCCTGGTGCAGTTTCAGGCTTTCGGGGCTTCACAGTTCACATCACACTTTTTTTTTAAACTTTGAGCAGGCATAGTAACATTGCAATGTTGGAACCCATCCCTTCCCTGTATTTGCTGATTGGTGGTCATTGGAGAGGCAATTGGTGATGGAGTTCTGGGGGAAAACATGTACTTATCGTTTGTTCCACTCTCATATATTTATTTTTAAAGCCAAGCCAGGAAAAGGTTAAAATACCGCTGCTTCATCTCCTCCCAGCAGCTTCTCTGCCGTTTTGCAAACGGCTGTGCAAAAACTGGTTTTTTTACAGCCAGCAGGGAATGAGCAGCAACATTAGGAATTGTTCCTGGCTTTGAAAAAAAATAAGGGAGTGTGTGCATACCCAGGAGGAAGGAAGCCAAGAGAGAAGCAGCCTTATCACCCTTACCTCGCTTTACTGATAAAAATGGCATAAAAGGAGTTCAGAAAGCTGAGGAGGGTGGGAGTGGTTAATTCCGCACAGACCAATCAGCTCCTGGGGAAAAGGAGAGGGGGGAGAAGAGAAACAGAAGGAGCACTGACATTAATCAGGCCAGATGTGACTTGGCAGTGGCTTCAAAATAAAATTGCAGTATGTCTGCAGGGGGAAAAATCAGGGATACTGTTGACAAACATTGATACTGCATCCCAAGTTGCAAATGTGAAACTCCTGCAAACATGGGAAGCAGAACAGATACTGAAACGCTTTAAAGTCCCAGTGCAAAAAGGACCTATACCTCATGTGTTTAGCTAATTATTACTGTTGAGATACCATGTTTCATATAAAATTGTCTCCTACATCAGACTACTATGTCTTATCTTGGCCAGAATTGTTTGCTGTAACTGGCAGTGGATCTCTATGTCTTATGTAAAAAAAAAGGTTTGTCTCAGTGCCAGCTAACTGATACGACTTACTTACTGGAGATGCTAAGGGTTGAATATTCTGCACCCAAAACATTTGCTTACCCCTGAGCCATGGGTTTGTAGCCTGAAGTGTTTATTCTCTGCTTCATTAGATTAATTCATTCAGAGATTTATGTATTTAGATAATTCTATCCCGCCATTTTTCTTTTGAGCCCAAGGTAGCGTATAACCATCAGGTCCAAAGGTGATTGGCAGAGCAGTCCTAAGTGGGGGGGGGGAGTGCTCTGGAAGCCAACTAGCCCCTATGCTGATGTATCTGACACTTATGTTGGTGTTGTAGCAGTTTCCAGCAAGCCTGCCTGGGTCCCCGGGGGGCTGCCGTTCACCTGCTGATGTCAAAAGGCTAAATTCCAAAAGGCCTGGCAAGTGAAGCTTCACTGCAGGGAAGAAAGCCACCACCAGCTGCTCTTAACAGAGAGGCAAATTTCCAGCTCTACCCAGTTTTAAACAGAAAGTCAGCCCTGCAAGGTAGGCACTCAACAGGTTGAGCCCAGAAACAAATTTAACAGGGTAGCATGTGACAAAATGGCCAAAGAACTGGATTTGAAGCCATAACTTTCAATAACTCTGCAACAAATTAAGAAAAGGAATTTATTAAACAAAATTGCAAAGGCAAACAAAATAAATATAGAAGTATGTGGAGAAGCACAAAAATACAACAGACTATTTGCATGAGGCTATATTCACTAGAAGTCCCTGAATTTGTTCTAGATGTCCTTGAAAGCTGTTTCAGGTTTGCATCTGTGCCTTAGGGCCTCTTATCTGGCAGGAATAAACAGTGCTGACCAATCCCAGTCTCCTAAAAGGAAAAAAGTCTCAAAAGCCTCACCCAAAATATTTTAATTTTAAAAGAAACCAATTAGATAAGTGAATTTCATTACAGGTGTAAGTCTGATTTACTCCAGAGCTGCTTCCCTGCAGTGCCCTGCTAGGTTGGAGTGCTGCCCATGGCCAGCTAGTTGCAGGCCATGGGCATAAATCCCTGTGCTGGCATGGGAGTGGGTAGCCTGGATAATGCCCCCAAACAGCAGCAGACAATTATGCTGAGAAAAAAGATGGTGTAGCCCATAGGTGCCTATGAAAAGGGGAAAGTCAACTACCTCCCCCATGCACAACCTCCCACAAGTGTCTCAGAGGAGCAAAGATGCAGACTACAGCCACAACCAAGCCCCATCATCAGCTAAGGACCTCCTCCAGCACCCAATCACTGCCCCCCCAACCCTACATAAACCCCCGGCTGGATGCCCATGAACTCAGTAAGTAGGAGGCATGGCAGAGCATAAGGCATCTTGGTGACAGGGAGAGCACAGAGTGGGCAATTTGCAATATTGGGCAAGTATTTAGCACTTACACCTCCGGTGGAAACAAAATGTTAGGCAAACTTCTCTCATTGGAGACCCCTAACAGCACTGTTGCTGGCACTGCTCCCAAAATGTTCGCTTCCACAACTGACCCCAGCAGCCTGGGGGGGGGGGGTGGCTTGACAATGGCCTCTAGGCACTATATCTTATGTCTAACAAAGGAGGAGGTTCCTAGAGAAGTATACATGACATAGCTGTCTTGGAAGGGGGGGGAGTATATTTGCAGCCTATAACAGGGCAGTGTGCAGACTCCCTCAACTGGACTTCCTCCACCCTTTGGGCAGAGGGCAGGTCACAACTGTGGATTGGGGTTCCTAGGAGCTGGCTTTCTGTTCTCTCCCGGTCAGGTGACCCCTGGACTCATTCCCTCGCAGGATCAGAGTTTCATGCAACAGTGGCGGCAGCAGCAGGAGCAAATCAATCTGAAACAGTTGCAGAGCACTTTCTCGCTGGACGGGTATCATTTGGATGCCAGCAGGATCTGCCTCAGTAGGGTCTCCATGCCCGCCCCCCCACGGGCCATGCTCCCTCCCGAGGCGCAGCTGAGCCCCCTGCCATCACTGCACACATCTCTGTTTTCCTTCTGGTAAGTAGTGATACAACAAGGAGGCTTGGGAACATGGCCGTCACAGTCCCTTGCAATCCTCTCAGATTGCATTTCCAGCCTAGCTCGAGGAGCCTTCTTCCTCAGGCACTGCACTGTAAGTCTGCCTCGATTCTGAGCATGAGCAAGCAGCACTAGGGTTGGCTCAGCCTGCCTCCAAAAGGCCCCTAAAAGCACATAGGCACTGTTGCCATACCAGACAAAGGGAGCTGCAACTTGTGTCCACCATCCCCTTCAGTTTTGGTAGTTCAATGAAGTTTGCATTGTTCCACAACTCTCTCCCTGTTCGCTTGTGTGCAGATGACACTAGCTCCATGCCCCTCTGCTGGCCAGAACAAGCTCTCCAGCTGACTAACACTGCGGAAGTTACATGGGCATCTGGCCAAGGCAGCCATGGTGCCCCTTACAAGTACACTGTAAGACATCTACAACTATAATTCAAATACCATCATAATCACTAATTAAATCCACAAAAATTTTTCAAACAAGACTGGGTTTCCATAAAATAATCAGCCAACTAATCTCCGGGGGGAAAACTGCTTTATTTATTCATTTATTTAAAAAATGCCAAAGTCAGAGCCTTCCTTACTTCCTTGGAAAAGTGGGGACAATAGCAGAGAAAGCCCAGGTTCAGGTAGTAATAGTAAGCTTCCTTGATTGAAAGATCTCTTGTCCAAAACTGTAAAAAGGTTCCTTCCTTTCTGGGCAGGATTGAGTTGCATGACACTACCAGCAAGTCTGTATCCAGATCAGTTATGGCTTTCACCATCTGTTATGAATTGAAAAAAGAAGGAAAAAATTTAGAGCCCACTCATATTGTACTAGCAAGTATAAAGATAGAAGGGTATGGAGACACATTACCTCTATTAATAAGCAACCTATTGCAATGGACCTAATATGTTCCATGAACTCTTGCAGCTGATAAATATCAGAAGAAGTTGGTAAGAGGCACTAGGCCATATCCATCACCTAGACATCCAAGAGCAACTCTAGATAGGAGAGGAAATGCAAACTGCAGGAGGGAATAGGAGTGCAGTAGGAGGGGAGGAGGAGTTCAGCTATACTGGTTGTGGAGCATCCAAAAATTTTATTATTTATTAGATATATTTGTGTATTCCTAATTAGAGATGGGCACGATCCAAAAAAAAATACTGATTAAGCCGTTCGTGGATCCGGGCCACTGCCGAACCCAGGCCACCGATTCTAACTGATCAAGTCCCATTTCCGATCCGGAATCGGGAAGGCCAAAGCGGGAGGGCGCCCCGCTGTTTCCAGTGATAAAGGAATGGTGGTTAGTGGCAGCGGCCGCCAGGCCCGGCGGGCAGGGGGAGGGAGGGAACATTCACACACACACACACACACACACTTAGAGTAGAGGGGGGAGTTTTTAACCAGGCAACGAGCCGCCTCCCCTCAGGGAGGGGGACATTCCCAGGGCCGGATCTACGGTTGCCAGCACCCAGGGCAACCGTAGTCAGGCGCTTGCGCGTGCGTGCGCACGGTCCTGGGTGCCCCACCCACCCATGCAGCAAGCCGGCTGTCCTGGTGCACTGCGGAGCTGGCGGCAGCACAAGTGGCTCGGCGGCTGCCTGTGCCGTTCACCTGCCCCGCAAGACAAGGGGCGGCCAGCTTGCCCATGCGCCCCTTGTCCTGGGGAACGGCGTGGGCGGCCTCCCAGCCTCCCGCACTGCCTTTTGCCTTTCCTTTGTGCCCATGGCTTCAGAACACCCCCTTCCCCCTCCCTCCCCTGGGTTGCTGCTCCGTGGTTGGAAGGAAGCCTGCTAATCAAGGAAAGCTGGGCTTCCATTCGTGTTTCGAGGGCGACAGAAGGAGGGCAAACACAGCTCATTCCCCTGGCTCCGTTGCCCCGGGAATAAATTACTGGCACAAGAGTGTCTGCAATTCCGAACAGAAACCGATGTATCCGATCAAGTCCCGAACAAGCAAACCCCCGACTGCTGGATCGGTTGCCGTGGACGGAACCGATTAGCTGAGTCACGATGGCGCAAACGCCAAAATCGGGGTGGGGGGGTTGAGATCGTAATTCAGATTGTGCCCATGTCTATTCCTAACCAACAGAACCTTCTCTGGATTAATTCTCTGCTTGACAATTCTCACCCAGCATTATCACTAACAACAAGCACTGGCCTGACAAATCTACAGCCTTCTTAGGCTTAGTCTTTTTTTTAAAAAGTCAAACTCTTTCAAGAAGGATAAAACCACAAATGGCCTATCTGGCTCTTTCTGTCAAAATGGTAATGCTTTTGAGGAAGTTTGATATATTGTAGATACAAAAGTATCTTTAGAAGCAAGTGCGCAGTGGATAACACAGTTAATTTGTTCTCTCCATTTTCTTATCAGGTCTTTGCATGGCACTTGCTACTCAGCGTAGCTTGTTTCATCAAGTGGTTGAGATAATTTTTTAAGTATTTACATATCTCAGTTTTCTGGTGATATAGCTAATATAAAATCAGAGTAACTGTGGGTTAGAACTTCATTAGTGCTCTGTCACATATTAGGGAAGAAAGGTTAAACTAGTACATTTTTCTTCTGCTACTACTATGAGCTACTAAGAAGTTACTCGTGTACTTTGATGCTTTATATTATCATACGCAAATGTAGCAATATTTGGGCAGTATTAAACTTCTTGTAAATGGCTCACAATAATTTTAAATCTTTTCAGTTGGACTAAGGCTGCAGAGCATAGCGATTCCTGTGGCCATGAGCCTGGGTAGGGGGATGTCCCTATTTTAGTAGTGTAGGTTCAGCGTTTCAACACTGCATTGGGAAAATGAAATATTTTTCATCAATGGCATTGACAAAGGCTAAATGCAGGAAAACTATCCTGCTGAATTTGGAAGCTGCTAGTGAATGTGTGGAGGACACTAACTCCTTTTTAATACTGTTTAATGAAACAATCCCTTAGCAATTCATATCTGATTCATAGGCTGATCACTAATTTCTACATGATAACCTGTCTGAAACTGCTTTTAGAAATCAGCAGCTTACCCAAATACTATTGAAGACAAGATTATCAGATGATAATCACTATCCTAACTAACTGTGCTATTGGCCCTACTTGCCCTACAGACTCTTCATTAAAGCCATACTCTCACTTATACCTTCATGTAGCGAAATTATAGTGCCTACCCTATCTCTGCTATCAGGGACATAACCAGCCATGGCATAGGAGCTCCATATAGAATTATGCAACCATTCATAGTGTTGTTATACATTATATGGACTGGAGAGGCTTGTACTGCTGCTTCATCATGTGCAGAACTGGTAACTCTTAGGGCATAGACTGTATGTCAAGATTACCAGTAATATTGGCAGATGAGAAATATGGCTAATTTGCTTCTGAAATTCAATTATGGCCTTTTGTAATGGCAGTCATATATTTTACATAACATGCATGTTAAACTAGTACCCGAGGCAATCCTTGAAACGTCACCAGTCAGAAATGCAGTATGCCATGTACTCTTGTCCCTTCCTCTCCTTTCTATAGCTTGATCCTTCTTTCTCAATCAACATCTTCATTTCTTCAGAACATCAGCCACTGAACTAAAACTAGTAAATAACTAATTTAACTGTTAGTCTGTTTCTTAGTTCTAGAGAATTACATTTCTTCAGATTATATACTTAAAGTAAGTCTTAACTTGTAACTGTTTTGACGTTTTGCTGCCTCTTTAATGATCCCATTATCTTGGCTGAAGTTGAACATTTGCAAGTCAGCCTTTTTAAAATCATAGTTAGAAGTGTCTCTCTTATTTCTTGTGTGTTTTCCTTGAAGTTATTGCTGTCTAGTATTTTGAAGAGAATTAACACAGTCATTCCATGTGTGTTTCAATTTAATTTTTTGGCATTCTTGCTAGTCCACTGCTACTTACTAGGCTGTTTCATTTTTAAAGGAATAGGTTTGTAGCAACTTATTTTTTCTCTTTTCAGATGTTCCTCTTTTCTCAGATGTTTTTTTCAGCAAATATTTCTTTTTTTTCTGATACACCCAATTTTCCTTTAAAAATTTCCTTATGCGTTGCATGTCATTTGTGCAAATGACAATCAAATTCATTTTCATAAAGGTTAGATCAAATTCTCAGTCTTGTCAGGGATTTCATACTTCCCTTTGACAATAGTTATCCTAATTGCAAACATTTTGCTTTCTCCATACAAGTAATAGTGAGAAAAGTAGGACCATTGAGGCTTGATTTAACATGATGATGTTGGGACAGCATGTTAAAACTAGACCACTGTGTGTACAGTAGGGAGATTTGTGAGATCCTAGTCATCAAATCTTTTATTTAGCATCTTGTCTACTCACACTGCATTTTCCTGTATCCCATTGATACAATGTCCATTACAGTTGAGAGCCAGTTTGGTGTAGTGATTAAGAGTGTGGGACTCTAATCTGGAGAGCTGAGTTTGATTCCCCGCTCCTCCACTTGAAGCCAGCTTGGGTGACCTTGGGCTAGTCACAGTTCTCTGGAACTCTCTCAGCCCCACCCACCTCACAGGGTGTTTTGTTGTGGGGATAATTATAGCATACTTTGTAAACCGCTCTGAGTGGGCATTAAGTTGTCCTGAAGGGTGGTATATAAATCTATTATTATTATTATTATTACTACTACTACTACTACTACTACTACTACAGGTCTAAAGAGCTGTACTGGTGTTTCCTCTCCTTCTCCACCTCCCATTTTTTGCTGCTTCTGAGAGGGAGGAGGCACTTCAGAAATTAATATTGTAATTTCATTTTGCAAGTTCAGAAAGAGACTGATTATAATTTTCATTACATTGGGTCTGTTGTTTTGCTATTTTATTAAAATGGAAATTTTTCCTGACCTGACTTTCCAGAATAACAGTACTCCTGATACTCAAGAAAAATGATAATCAAGTCCAACTTTCAAATACGCAATTAAAATGATAGTTTTTAAAGCGACACCCCCACAGTGAACCTCACAAACAGGCTGTGAAGGCCTCTGTTGGCTCCTTGATTGATGCTACCTTGAGTGAGGGAAGTGTGATATACATCTGCTGTGCCTTCCTTTTAAATAGTGGAAAACTCATTCTTGGGTTAGATAAAAATCCCAGACTGCTCCTTGATTTTAATGGGGGGGGGGACGGTTGATAACTTCTCTTTAGCATTGAAAGATCATTTTAAGTGGCAGTTGGAGGAAATGCAAAGGAATATATACTACAAAGCGTTCCATAAAGACTCTGGGTTTTAGTCCCAGTGGAGGCTGACACTCCAGCCTACTTACTGTAGCTAGAATATATTGATTTTTTTTCTCCACCATTTTTAGCTGCACCACTGAATTAGATATTGTGAAGCATTCTTCCTTGTGAAGAGAGGAAAAACTGTCATGAACTTTTTCACCCTAACAATAGGGCATCTCATACTAAAAGACTGCAAAAAGGATTTAAACCTTCGAAAACACAGCATCTTTGCACATAGTACACTGACTCTTCTAGGCATAAGATGCTTGTGGATCTTGAGCAACTAGACTGGATGATTGGTGGGGAAATGAATTTTTAGAGCTGTTTTGTGTGTTTAAAAAGAAAATCAATCAGAGAAAACAATGCAGTCTTCTGGTGTGCTCTCAGAAGGTTAGCAAAATGGTCTTGTCTAAGTTTTCAGCAAGCTGTTCAGTTACTGTTATAATTGGCTGATGAGTAGGTTTAGACCTAACTAGAATGCCAGGGTTCGATTTCATGGTGTCCTCTGTGAAGATGTGTCACCATTTATGCTAGCTTTAGTGACAATTTTTTAAAAAGAAAACTCGTGGGAAATCATTATGCTGTTTATATGGCTCCCATTCTGGAGAGCATTATCCTGTGATATTTTAGCACTGTTTTCCACTGCATGATGGCATCTACCTAAGGTTAAGGCTGAACAAGTCCCTCTGCAATTTTGTGACTATATTTTACTTATTGAAGGAGAAAAGATAACTGACAATTAAGAATTTGGGATGTCACTGAAAGAACATGTGCAACTAATCAATGGCATCCTCTGGGAATGTGTTTTTTATGAAGCTGAGAAGGAAGAAAAATTGGGACTTCAGGGATTTTGTTACATAATAATCTTGTATGCTTAAAAACATTTGTGGTAAAAATTTCTGAAAGTGGAGTTTTTTTTTTAAACTCCCTGAATATGTTTAATAATATGTGGCAAATAAATAGTGAAGATTTCTAAAACTATTAATGAAAACACATAATTTTTTAATTCAGTTATCATTGATCTCTAAGTCTAGTTTATACATTCAACAGAATCATGTGGTAAAGTTTTTCCTAGACTATTCTAAGCCCTGTGAAGAATGAGGAGGGGAGGTTGTGCCTGTGTGTGTTATTTAGCTGGGGGCAAGAAACAGCACAGTTATTGCTTCTGTTTCTTAAACACCATAAAGCACAAGTACCCTCTTCTGGAATACTACTGGCTTTAAGCATATTCAGAACATTTCATCTCCTATTTGTTATATCTTATTGGCTAAAAAAATAAACATATCTTCATGAAAAAGGTAAACAAATTCATCATCAACAACAAATTCATCTGTCAATTTCACCTTTTTACACAAGGGTAGTTTAAAAAGACAGCCAGAGGAGATCCCTCCTCAGAGGATTTGTTAATTTCAGCTTCGCCTCCCTAAAGGTGAAATTGACAGAGCCTTTGGGGAGGAGCGTCCTTGAGTAAGATGTTTCATGTATGCCTAGGTCTGTTACCGTTATCATTTAACTGCCCAAACAATGTGAATAAAGGCTTTGATTCTGCTCAAGATTTTTCATTTAAAAAAATTTGAAATGAACAGCAGCAACTAGCATGCTGAAACAGCAATCTCCCTTGCGCTGGTCACAAAATCTGGATTGCTCCAATAGATCCCCATTGGGGCTACACATGGAAATGATCTTTGCCTGTGTTAAAAACTGCCTTTAGTTGCCTGCAGAGATTTCTTAAGTTTTGTTCCAATACCTAGATTAGTAACTATTAACATTTTGTTTTGTTTGAGTTCACAGCCTATATTGTTATGCAGTTCGCATATCCTTTGACTTGCATCCCTCTTCGCCCCTCCTGCCATGCATAACTGGAATGCAGAGCAAGATGAATTTTGTAGCAACAGAGTGCTGAATTTACAAAATGCAAATGAAAGAGACATTTAATACAGAATTCTCATTTAAAGGTGAACTGAAAGGCTTTGCATCTGCCAGAATTCCAAGGTTTTATGCCTTGTCTGATAGAGATCTCCTTTGATTGGGCCCAACTCCCTCTTTGCATAGGTTAGATTTCGACAAGCCATACTTCCACATGGCTGAAATAAGATACTGACTGGCTCCTGGTAGGCTAATTTCATCCCAAGTACTTAGCAGTCAGATGGTGAACTCTTTCAGATTTTCTCAGGAATCAAGTATAGTCACATGCAATTCCCTCATTGCTATCTGCTCCTCCAGGAGAAATATCCTGCATTCAGACACAAAAAAGATGAAATGACAAACAATACCAGCTAATTTTTCATTTTTTCCAAAAAAAATGTAATCTGCCATATTTCTGTAATTTCTCACTACCTGCCCTTAGCTTAGTACACTGGGGGTTGAATTATACTAGGAGAATGCAGGATTACCAAGCTTAAGGTGAGCCAAGAGTTCCTCCAGAATTACAACTGATCTGTTTCCCAGGAGGAAATTACTGCTTTGGAGGACAGGCTCTGGCATCACACATCCCTGCTGAGCTCTCTCCCCTACCCAAACTCTGACTTCTCAGGCAATACTCCCAAATCTCCAGGAATTTCTGAAGCCAGAGTTGGCAAACACTAGTTCGACTCAATGAGGGAGTTGGACAGGGTGGACTGGGAGGCCAAATCAGCCCTGGAAAAGGGCCCTTCACTACGGACCACCCCAGTCCTGCTCCTCTCCCAACAGTGCGAGGGAGAATGAGCCTGCTGGAAGAAAGATTTCCTGGCTCCTTCCTTGCCTGCTCAAAGAGTCCCATTCCACCACAGTACAGCTTGGCGACACCTTTCCTGTGCCTCATGGACCAGACCAGGCGGCACCTTTGCCACATGAAACCTTGTCAGGCCAAGGACCGCTCCCCCCACCAAACTGTGATGAGTCAGCCCAGGTGGAAGGAGACTGAGCAGAAGCAGCCTCCCAGGCCCAGTGGCCATAACGGCCAATACACCCCTGGAGTTGGAACAAATGACCTTGTGGTCTCTCACTCCTACGGTGCTCTTATTAGGCCCTAGCCTCACTTATCTATACCATACAACACAACCTTCCACTGAGAATCCATGACTTCATTTGCTCATCTATTTTAGATCAGGCATATTCATTCTTCTCCATATGAATGGTTTTTAAATTATTTTTACAATGTTAGAATGTAATAAGGATAAACATGTTGGTCTCTTTATGAAGTTTCAAGAACCGAGTAATTTCTCCTTTGGAAAGATGTATGTTGGAGTGGGCAGAAATGTTGTATATGTGCTTGTGAGTGCCTAACCATAATATGGACTACACATTTAAGAAGAGAGGTAATACTCTGTTCTGGACAGGGTTGCACTCCCCTTAAAGGACCAAGTTTGTAGTTTGATGGTGAAGCTGGATCAGAGCCTCCTGTTGGATAAACAAGTGAGAGCGGTGGCCAGGGGCACCTTTCACCAGCTTCACCTGGTGAGCCAGCTGTGGCCTTGCCTGGATGGAAAAGATTTTGCCACTGTGGTGCGGGCCCTCATAATGGCTAGATTAAATTATTGCATTGTGATCTACATGGTTCTGCCCTTGAAGACAGTATGGAAGCTACAATTGGTACAGAATGCTGAGGCCAGAATGGTGACTCGAATGGGTTGCAAGGACCGTATCATTCCAGGCCTGTTCCATCTGCACCAGCTCCCAATTTGCTTACGGGCTCAATTCAAGGTGCTGGTATTGACCTTTAAAGCCCTATACAGCGTGGGGCCAGCATACCTCAAGGACCACCTTCTCCCATGTGAACCCACTCATTCACACTGGTCATCTTCAGAGACTTTGCTTCAGATGTTCTGGCCATCTGAGGCAAGATGGGTGGCAACCTAAGAAAGGGCCTTCTTGGTCATGACACCGAAAGTTTGAAACTGCCCCTCAAAGGAGATTTCTTTCCTTCCCTTTGCCATTGTTTTCCACCAGCGCATGAAGACTGGTTTTACTGTATTGCTATACACACAAAAAACACATCTTAAATTTTCATTTTAATATTTTAAAAGTTTTTAATGCCTTGATGTTTGTGGCCTTGTGGCTCCTATTTGGGTGGAAAGACAGCATATAAATATTTTAAATAAAGTCAGTCTAGAAGACGATTAATGAGTATTTTATATTATTGCAATTCATTTTAATTATAATAATTCATTCAGTATTTTTTGTATTATATGCTCTATTTTATATTGTCTATTGTTAATTAAGTTTTCTAACAAAATGGTGAGAGGTCATTCCTTAAGTGATTGTTGTTTGTGGTGAAAAGTAAGCATTCAGTCTCCTATGTCTGTTGTGTGTTACACAGAGCAGGTGATTTTATACATTTTAGCTTCATGTCCAGGTCACTATCTGTTTATAGATGAACCAGTGCATTGTAAGCTGATCTGTCACACCAGACACTCTCCTTACCTTGTTAACATGCTCTAAATCTTTCATTAATGAAACCAGTTAGGCCTCCAGATACACAAGAGACTTCGTTTTCTATGCTGATGTGATGGATGAGAGTCTTTCAAGCCCTAGCAATGAAGTGACTGTAGTTATAGATATATGCAGCTGGAAAACAGACAAAGCAGTCTTTATTTCTAGAGATTCACTTAATGCATCTGATGAAGTGGTCTCTGGCTCATAAAAGATTATATCACAATGAACTTTGTTTCCTAAATGCATCTTATCACAATTAATCTTGATCCAATTTTTCTTTGTTATAGAGTGTTATTTTAGAAAATGAAGAGCTTCCCAAAATTCTTCTTGACTTCCTCAATGTTCGTCATTTTCCTTCTCTCCCCAAAGCAGAAAGTTGTGGGTAAGATTTCTAACTAAAAATCTCAAAAGGCAGTGAGTTATAGCTAGGTCAAGTCACTAGCAGCTGAATCAGTACTCCACTGTCTGAAAATAGTAACTGCTAATTCACATAAATACATATTTAAGTCCTAAGTATGGTCCCAACAAATGGATCAAAAACACACAATGGGGCCCCTGGGCTATGGTATGTATTTTTTTCAAGCTTGAGGTGCCCCACGCTAAACACCTCCAAAATGAAACAGCAACGCCTACAAATATGCAGATACCAAGGGAGCTGACTTTGGCTGGCATTTTAGATCACTATGGCAATACAAAATATGACCCAACAAAGGAAGGAGGTAAATGTGGGGAGGGGGGAGCTTGAGTGGGATGAGGAGATATAGATAGAAACCATGGGAAATATAAGGGAGAGAGGAAGAGAGCCAAGTGGGGCCAGAATTGGGCAAGGAAACTGGAATGGGTGATTTGGGAGGGGGGAGTGCAGAGAGGAAAACTAGGCAAGGTAGGCAAGGGAGGGAAAACAGAAACATGAGTGAGGGTGATCAGGGGAAAGAGCATGGAAGTTGAAAGTACGGAGGGGTCAAATGGACTTTGAGAAAGAGGAGTGGAATCAGAGACTAGTAGGAGAAGGCTTGCGATACTCCTCCTTACAAATCCTTGTCGGTCTCCCTTTTGTAACGTTCATTGGAACTGACGGTGTTGCTGCTAGGACTCTCCTAGTAGCTGCACTCTTAATCACAAGGATGGCTGCAAAGGTGGGGGGGGGGGAAATCTGCTAGATTTTGCTGTGATTTCCCACATTACTGAATTAAGGTTATTCCCGTAGCATTTGCAGTTGTAATTGAATGCATCGTTTTTTTAAAAAAGCCTTACAGAATCCAGTATCTATTTTATGCATGATGTTTTGAAAAGCTCTACGCATGCATCTGGAAATCCCATTGCCTGTGGCAGCAAATAAGAGAATGTGAAGCCACGTGTATTTTTCCAAATTGCCCTGATTTAGCCTTTTTCCCAAGCATGGAAGATGAGTACACAGGCACGTCTTCCCCATATTTATTATGGACAGAGTGTATCTTTGGGTGTATTGATCTGAATGGGAACCATTGCCTCTGCCAGAGATCCTTATGCATATCTGAGTGTGTTTCTGGATCATATGAAAGTATACAAAAAAGTGAAGAGATTGAATCATCGATCATATCAATTTGAGAAACAGACCAGATGTCAGAAAGATTCTCGACTGTCAAACTCTTGCAGTCAATGCTATTAGAATGCAGTTCTTTGTAAAAATGATAAGCAGCTGGCTATAGTGAAGCATTAATGTCAAGACAATGTGTTAATATTGCACGTTTCTTGCAATATGAAATATTTCTTGATAATGTAATCATTAATTTAAAATAATCCATATAACCTATTTACATATATCATTACATTTTAGTTCATTTGAAGAGCTAGAATCTGAAGAATCAAGGTAAGAAATACATTTGTAAATATACAAAATGAGATCACTGTAATAACACTGAGAATGTTTTAAAAGTCATGTTTTATTTTAAACAATCTTCCTCGCAAAATAAATTGTGTGTATGTTTTATATATAATATATTGCTTTAAGTATCACTCTTTATCAATTTGGTGATGTGTTAAAATCATTCCCCCTGTGCACAGAAGTGAATTAGTACATTGTGTAATCAAAACTCTACTTAAACCATAGAGTTTAGCCCAAATACCAAATATCCCCAGCTACATGCTGATGTTGCTATCAGGTGCACAGAGAGTGAAGTCAGCATGTTGCAGGCCACAGAATGTTATTGCCAGAGAGCCCCCCTGACCTCTTGCCAGTTGCCAGGAGGGACCCAGCAACCCTAGCCTCAGCTGAAGGTTGGGGGTTCCTTCTGAACAGATTGTCAACCTGGAACACAGGGAAGGCTGCAGGAAGACGGGGGAACTAGGGTGAAATTTTTCTCCTAAAAACAACACAAGGTCAGCTTCAGGGCTTGTTCCACTAATGCAAGGGAGAGGATTTAGTCCAAGTCCTGCTGCTTTATGCAACAAACCAGGAGACATGGCGTTTTGTTAAGGAAGACACATGCGCGCGCGCGCACACACACACGCACACACCCCTCAGCAGATGCTTTTCTGACATACATGTAGCTGCTGGAGCAAGGCAATGTAGATAAATCCCATTTATTTTTTAAATAAATTATTTGATAATTTAATTTAATAACTTTATATAATATATTCCCATTTATTACACAAGTAAATATTTTTCATTATGTTAAGGTTCATATATGTAAAAGGTTACATTGATAGCTCGTAAGGCCTGTATTTGCCTCTAAGAAGCTTTCACTCAGAAAACTTGTACTGTATCCCCAAAAGAATCCTGATGAAAGCTATCATCTTAACCCAATTTATTTTACTGTGGAGGTCCAAAGTAGCAATTGATGAAAATCTCTTCTGCCTGCATTAGAAACATTATAGCATTGATGCCCCAGCTCGATTATCATTGGGAGCTAGGCAGAGCATGCATATTACACTCCCTTTCTGCAGTCACTCCATTGGCTGCCCATCAGTTATGAGACTCAGTTCTAGGTTTTGGCTATCACATTACAAAGCTCTTCACAGCCTTGGTCCATCATATCTATGGGATCTGTGCCACAGCAGCCTTGCTAATCTGGACAGGGTCTTCTGCAGGTGCCACCTTGCAAATGGCTGTACACACATTCTCTCTGGTAGCCTCTACCTTATAGATAAGCTCCCACTCTCCTGTTTCCACAAACAATGCAAAACGAAATGATTCAGAAGAGCTTTTTTACACAGGTAATAGAGCATCATAAGGAAATGGTTGAAAAGATGTATCAATAAAGGTATAGGGACTGTAGACTATATTATTGTGCACTGTCTGTTACTGTTATTTATTATGTTATGTCAAATTGCTTATGTTTTGTTTCAACACTGTTTCAGCCCTGTATCAGATTTCTGCTTGTTTTCAAATTATTTTGTAATCAATACCCTGTTTCATTGTTTATTCAATGTCCCAGCTGTTGATTCTATTGAATTACACTGTGTGATCCACCTTAAGTCTCAGTGAGAAAGACAGACAATAAACAATGCACATACATATGTACGTATGTACATACATACATACATACATACATACATAATTTTATCTACTTCTAGATGCTTAGAAACCAATAGAACTATTACTGGAGTTAAGTATTTAAATCAGTTTTATGTTCTCTGCACTACAGGAAAATGGCCAAGTAGTTTTACTGCTGCTTATTTATCTTTTGTGTAACAGCTGGAGAAAATATTTGAAAAATTAAAAAAAGATTAAAATACAATCATATGTTAAAAACTGACCAAAGTACCCAAAGGCAGCAAAGCAGCTGAAACTAATTAATGCTAAAGTTTTAACATAAAAACACATTATTGCTCGCTGACAACTCCCATCCTGAACTGCTTATTTTACAATGGGATTATTCCAGAGCCAGCCATTTGAGAATCATGTCCGTGTATGGTTACACTCCTAGAACACTTGTATCATTGAACTCACTCTTACTGGCTTCTGAGTAAATATGCTAATCTAATCTATTCCTTGAAATAAATTCCTTGTTCTTTGAAAATGGAATTTTCCTTAGATAAACAAACATACCACCTAACCATTGCATCTATTGCATCTCTCTTTATTGGAGCTATTTTGTAGCATGTACATTTTACTACCCCTTGATGCTGACATTCCTGTTCTTGACCTTTCTAGCAAACTGTCCCACCAGCCTGTGCTGCTGTTCCTAAGGGATCCATATGTCTTGCCTACAGCCAATGGTAATCAAACCTGTCATCTGTTAACAGCTCTTTACTGATCTGACCCTGCACCACACAAACCACGTTGTTAATACACGCTGAGCCCAAATTCTAATAATTTGCCAATAAATCAGGAGTTGTTACTTCAGAATTATTTAAAATCATAGCTGGAAATATGGAAAAAGAACAACACTGCTTGAAATAAAAACCACAAAGACTAATTTAAGTACCATGATACTCTAATGCTATATTACAGCTACACTGCATCAGTATAAAGCTCTTTTGATGTGTGAATTTCTGGTGATATGTGGGGTGTTTTAGCATTTGGTGCTAAGATTTTATATGTATTTACAAAAGATGGGCAAAAAAACAAACACTTGTACATCTTCTCAGTTGGAACCATTGTCCGTAGTTGTTATTGTGTAAAATGGACAATGGCTATTTAGATACAGTTGCAGATCTTGATAAGTCCGTAACGTTCACATAAAATAGTTGGCTTGCATGGGCTTTACCATTCACTGCAGCGTTGTGGGCAGTTACCATTGCACGGGGAAAATTGAATGGAATTCTCACTGCCATTTTACTGAACAATATGGAAGCTGATTTGAGAACTGGGCTTCATGTCTGTCTTTTTACTATATACACTGGTCAAAAGATTGTATCTTGAATGGTCCAAGAATGAATGAAGAATAAAAAAAAATACGTGGTTCTTCATGCATTCACTGTCCTGCATTTGTTTCAAAACATTAGTATTCAGTACACTAATGTTTTCTCACTAGCAAAAGGGTATGATTTTTGCTCATTCTTCCTCCTACTGCAGACCCCTAAAATGTTCCTGGCACCCAGGCACATTTTGATTGCATAAGAGAATGGGATGGGGTGAGGGCATTTCCATCTCTGTACATTTTGATTGATGTTTCAAATTATACCTCTGAATATTTTGAAAACTTAGTTTACTCACAATGCAATCCTAAAACCCCTTTCCTTGAAACAGACCCCATTGAATAGCCCTGATTAGGATTCTAAGTAAACCTGCTTAGGATTGTTCCCTTAGTTTGGCTTCATTCAGGCAGGCATCATTAGAAAAAATAGCCAACTGACGATCCACAAGCAGCATCAGGTCCACAGCATGATTTTTGTCTAGCCTTTGGGAGCAGCAGATGACATGAGGAAGGTAGGCTGGGTTTCCACTCCCAGATAGCTTCAGTGAGGACAGACAGATGCTTCACCTGTGCTTTGTTCGCTGCTTCAATCAGCCGAAGAATAGAAGGAAGGTTCCAGGGGAGCTTCTGCCTCTACTGAAGCTCTTCAGAAGAACACCCCAAGGAAGTTATTCCCATTTACTCTGGCAGTGATATCAGAAAATGGGATGTTCTGGTCCTTAAGGTGAAGCACTTGGCCTTCACAGGATTAGTGAAATGCTTTTTGCTGTCTACAACCGAGGGTGGAAGGTAGCAGGAGTGGTCCTTGTTGGAATTAAAGGCTTGGATTGCAATGTTTTTAAAAAAACATTACTTTTGGAATAGTCAGGAGTACCACTGAATAGAATAGTAACACTGGATTAATGAGTTGCATCTAACCAGATTTTCCACTGATGGAAAAAGAAGTAGGGGTCCCTCTTAAACCACTAAAGAGCTCCATTGGGGAATCATGAGAGCTTTATGGATAAAATAATAATAACAATAATAACTAGGAGTGTGCAATTCAGGTTTCCAATTCGGGAAAAATATCCGAATTGGCCCCGATTCGCAAAGATTTGGGATTTCCAAATTGGCCCCAGCATGCCAGGAATATTTCAGAAACCCCGAATGTCAAGGGGTTTAAATGCCCCTTTCCATGCCACTGCACAGCACCACAGAAAGGGGCTTTTAACCCCCAAATCAGCTGCTTGGCGGTGAGTTCTCCACTAGGCAGCAGAGTCAAGCCGGTGGGGTTAAGATGCTCCTTTCCGTGCCGCTGCAGGGAAGTTTGTCGGTGTGCTCCGAATCTTTACAGAGCACACCAAAGTGGGTTAAATAAGTGATTCCCGAAGCGGTTTGCTGCTTCGGAAATCTCTTATTTACGAATTTTTGTCCCACTTTGTTTCCCGAAGCAGAAAACGTGTTTTTTTTTTTTGCTGCACACCCCTAATAATAACATTCCATTTATATACCACGCTTCAGGACAACTTAACACCCACTCAGAGCGGTTTACAAAGTATGTTGTTGTTATCCCCACAACAAAACACCCTGTGAGGTGGGTGGGGCTGAGAGAGCTCCTAGAAGCTATAACTGACTCAAGGTCACCCAGCTGGCTTCAAGTCAGCTGGCTAAAAGCCATGGGGAAGAGTAGCGATGAGGAGAATTTGGCAAGATTGAACAAAAAAGCTGGCTGAATCCAATCTGATACTTGCTAAATAGATGGCTTATTTTGATTTTTAAAGAACTTTATTTACACTGCATGTCTGTCTCTACAGCATTAACACAGGATAGGAGAAAATTTTAACCTACGAGGTGAGGGGGAATACAATAAATGCATTTATTTTAGTCTTCCTGAAGGTGTAGTTTAATTTAGTTTTCATGATGTGATTAATAGTAGTAGCATCTCTGTTTTTAGGAACATTGCCCTGTTAGATCCAACTTTCTGAAAGGAACTTGTCCTTTTTTACATGAATGAGACACACTGTTGTCTTGCTGTTCCAGGGAAGCATATGTGATGGTATGCGCTTCTTCCAGTCAACCTGCACTAAATGGTGCTGTAAACTACAATGGAAAAACTGCTGTGAAGTATTCCCAGTAGAAATCTTGGAATTCTTTCAAGTATATTGAGATTTTGTTAGAAATTGAATTGCCAGTGTAATCCATCTTCCTTGCGAGAAAAGATTCAGATAAAGAGCTGGAGCCTAGCAGCATTAAGTATTAGAACATCCCTTTAAATCAATAAGCTACAAATCTGGCAGTGCATTCAAGCAATGCCCAACGCTACACTAAAGTGAGTTTAGTGCTGAAACAGCATTACTAATAGCACAGTCCTGAGCATGGATAAACATGGTGGTGGTGCAATATCCTAAATAACATTGGGCTCTGCCTTGTTAAGTTCTACAAAAACATTTATATTGTATTGACAAACCTAAGAAAGCAGTTTTTCTTTTCCCTTTCTTTTTTTCCAGATGACTTTCCAAATGTAGTTATTGAAGGTGTACTCCGTGGATTATATTATCCTCACCTACAGCCCAGGTAGAAAAGTGGGTTTTTATGGACAATAACCTAATTCCAGTAAGATGACAAGTATAGTTATCTTAAAATCATGGACATGACAACTGCCAGGTAAAGCTTAATTATGGAAACATTGTCTCTTTTAAACATTGAAATCATTGTTATTAATATTGCTGCTGTGAAAAGAATTATGAATTGAGAAAACACTAGTCTGTTCAATCTATTTACCTAACTCTAAATACTGAAACCTTAAAGGGTTTGTACACAGAATTGCATCAAGAACTTGTATCACGTTTGACAGTTTGTAATAAATGACCACACTAAGCCTTTTGTCTTGGAATGCTTGTCAGTATGGTATCCACTGCTGGCAGTAGATACAGAGGACATTATAGTACGTGTTAGGCTGAAAAATGCAAGCATTAAGAAAACAGCTGCCAAAACTAGAAATGAAATATAAACTTGAAATATTGTATCAGTATTTCTGAAGTCATTATTTCATGATGGTATTATTTTAGATAGGTAAGGAAACATTTATATGCTTGAAGTTTGGCTTCAATGTAGCTTTAATTTACTTCAGGACCCGGGCCACAATCCTTGGGCTTCCAGACAGTACACTATGCTTGTTTAGCATAACCTTCTTGTATTAATTAGCCTACCCTTTTCTGTAACTGAAACAAGAACAAACATGATTAATAAAAATAATCAGATAATAAATATTCAGAGCTCAGCTGTATAAAATGAACATTATACATGTGTATTTTGCAAGATGTTGGACTCCAAAATAAACAGTGCTAAATAAAATACGGCATGTGTTAGCGTTTTACTTGTATTAATTTTGAGTCTGAGAAGTGATTATTCAAATAGCAACCTCTCTTGGCTGAACTCTTTTTCACATCAGTGCTGTTCTGTGATTCTTTGTAGCACAGGATCAAACCATTAACGTTTTATTTTCATGTGAATTTCCTTGGATTACTTGAGACAGCAATGGATTAGAGCCTAGCTATGCTTTTTCATTTTATAGTGCAAGCTAAAATCAGGCTAGAAGGTGGCTGGCATTATAGATAACTAAACTACAGTTTAAAGTTCGTAAAATTGTCTGGAAAGCTACCATCTCAGCCACTTCAGAACACACTTGTGTGTTCTCTGTGCTCTTCTGAGTAAGTAAATTAAGTGACGGAGGTAAGTGACAACCCCATTCCCTTCCTTCATAATATTTCACTTTGTCTTATTCATTACCATTAAGTCAGTGTTGATAAGAATATGACAACATATTTCAGACTTCCATCTAGCTCTGCTCCGATGTCTACAGAATTCACTAATATTTGGGAATAGATATATTCTCATTAATTATTTTCACTTAAATCCTAACAGGGCAATCCTAAGCATAGTTACACCCTTCTAACATTATTGACTTCAATGGATGTTGAAGAGTATTAACTTTCTTATGATTGCTCTATAAAATAGTTAATTGAAGGAACTTCCACAGAGGGCAAAGAGAGTTGTTTCCTCTAAATACAGAGTAGAAACCTATGACTTCATTCTATTAAAGGTGGAGCCTTTTGCTGTTAGCAAAACAAAGTTATGAGATACAGTCTATTTATTTAAAGATTTATTACCTCCCCTAAAAGGGCCACAGAAGTTTAAAATAAAACAAAGGAAGCACAAAAAGTTAACAGTATTTTAAAACAACAATTTGTAAAAAGCACAATTAAAATACATAGTCATTTTTTGCCCAGGACAATGTTCCAAATCAGTATCAAATAGATCAAGCCATGTTAGTCTGCCTGTAGCAGTAGAAAAGAGCAAGAGTCTCATAGCACCTATAAGACTAACAAAATCTGTGGTAGGGTAGGTGGGGTATGGAGCTTTCATGAGCTCACTTCTTCAGTATCAAATACTACATGCTTCACAACATGACACAAAAATCAGCAAAAGGCCCTTCATAAAAAAGGACAGTACTGTTGAGGTTATGGCAGACCAACCATTTCCTACACATCCTACCACGCTCCCTAGACCTCCCTTCCTGCCTCTCACCTCCCACCGCATCCCCAAATGTCCTTCAAAATCCTGTTCCGGGGAAAGGGAACCCCAATTTGTTCTGGGGCATTACTGTTAAGTGGGGGTGGGAAAATCATGTTCTGTGGACAGAAATGCTTATGCCCGTTCAGGGCTTTTTTCTAGGAAAAGAGGTGGTGGAACTCTCAAGAAGGAAATGAGGGAGAAACACACAGAACAAAAGTGTTGCTGCTTTCAAATGCCCCACTGTTTTTTTCAGGTGAGGGGAGGAGGGGTCCCTCCTCCATCTCTGCACAGCTGAGAAACCTGCTGGCATTTTAAAACAGCTTTTTCCAGCTGATGGGAGGGGAATCACCCTCCTGTCATCTGAAAAAAACTGCCAGCTTTGAAAGCAGCAGCACTTTTCTTGCGAGGCAAGAAAAGTGTTGCTGCTTTCAAATACCCCACTGCTTGTTTCAGTTGAGGGGAGGGGGAGGGGAGGGTTCCTCCTCCCCCTCCCCTCAGCTGAAAAAAGCAAGCGGGCATTTGAAAGCAGTATTGCTGCTTTCAAGGCCGGCAGCTTTTTTTCAGCTGATAGGAGAATCCCCTTCCCATCAGCTGAAAAACGGGGGTGTTTGAAAGGAACACTTTTCTTGCTGTTTGCAAGAAACGTGTTGCTCTTTGACCAAAGCTAAAGAGCTGGATGCCTTGGGCTGCGCGAGGGGAGGAAACAGGATCAGGGGATGGGGCCAGTAGGCACGTGATTACTTTCAAGAGGTGTTGGACTGTGACACTGAGAGATCTCTGTCTTTTGGTGCTACACCTCCGAAGATGCCAGTCGCAGCTGCTGGCGAAACGTCAGGAACTACAATGCCAAGACCACAGCTATACAGCCCGGAAAATCCACAACAACCATCGTTTTCCGGCCATGAAAGCCTTTGACAATACACCTTCTATTCATTAAGAAGCTCCATAAAATATACCAAGTTTTTTCTTCATAACAAGTGATGTCAAGTTATGTTGACATCTCTCCTTGTCATTCTCTAACAATCCTTCATTGTTGGCATGGGGAAGGTATGAAAAGTTCAATCTTGAAAAAAAAAGCCCTGTGCCCATGGAAATGTCTAGTCTGGATCGAAGTTGATGATCAGCCCTGAGAAGGCTCATGATTAATACCAAAAGAGGGTCCTTCAGCCATGTGGGCTCCACGTGATGAACTTTAAAGGCAATAGCCACCAGCTTGAACTAAACACGGAGGCAGATCAATGACCAGATCGA
Organism: Eublepharis macularius; assembly: GCF_028583425.1. Lineage (NCBI taxonomy): Eukaryota > Metazoa > Chordata > Lepidosauria > Squamata > Eublepharidae > Eublepharis > Eublepharis macularius. Next base: position 76,692,201 of record NC_072797.1, read on the forward strand.
TGAACAGTGAAGTTGTTCCACTAATAAATGAGCAGCCACATTTTATACTAGTTAGTTGGAGTTTCCACGTTTTAATCCAGGTCATGTTGATGTTATGGTAGCATTTATCATTGTGGACAGATTGGTTCAAGTCTGGAAGGGAGCATAGTTTTGATCAGATGAACTGACAAGGCACTCTTGGCACTTTTTGCAACCACCTGTAGCTATTTCTTAAACAATACCTAGTAAGTAACGATTAATGCTGTGATATAGATACAGATATGAAACAAGCTTTCATAGTCCTAGGGAAATTTGGGGCCTGGCAGCTGATTCTGCACTACCAACAGAAACTCTGTTTCCTACCAGGCAAATAAAGCCCAAATTACATGAGTGTTACATCTGTAGCTCCTGTTGTCTTTAAATATGCCTGGAGTTACTCTGCCCTAACCCACTTAATTACCTTGCCCTAAAAAAGAAAAAATTGATATTGACCTGTAACTAACCAAATCACCCTTGGCAAAGAAGCCATCTAGTAAAAGTCTTCAAATGGCCTCTTAAAGAGGTTTGGGGAATTCCCCCTCAATCAATGTAGTAATATTTATAATCCTAGCCAAGGTAACTCTGATCTTATCTCAAGCAGATTTAATCAACTGGGAAGGTTAAGGAGTGAACTTACAAATGGACCCTATCAATTTCAGATAGAGATATCTATCTGAAAATATCCATACAATTATGACAAAAGGATGTCTCTGATACAGAAACTACCATCCTGAGATAAGCTTAAAACCACTGAGTTCATTGAACTTAGGTACATTTCGCACTCGGTTTTTAGAGCGCGTTTGTACCTGTTCCACATCCCATGTTTGCAAGGTTTTCACACTTAAAAGCAGTCATGGGATGCAGTCCCGCTTTTTGTCCGCTGTATCCCCGATTTTTCCCCCTGCGGACATACCCCGATGTTTTTTTAAGTTCGCTGCCGACTGGCAGCTGGCCCGCATTTTGCTAATGTGAACACTTTTGCCTCCTTTTTGCTTCTCTCCCCCCCCCCTCTCCTTTTCCCTGGGAGCTGATTGGTTTGTGCAGAATTAACCACTCCCACCCTCCTTAGCTCTCTGAACTCCTTGTCCACCATTTTTTTTAGTAAAGCGAGCTGAGGGTCATAAGGCTGCTTCTTCGTTGGTTTCCTTCCTCCCGGTATGCATGCTGTTTTATTTTTTTTCAAAAGCCAGGAATGATTCCTAAGCTTGCTGCTAATTCCCTGCTAGCTTTAAAATCAAGGAAAGTGTTAAATAGCTGCTTTCTCCTTCCTCCCTTAGGGTATGCACACATATTCTTTTTTTTTTTTAAAGACAAGAATGGGTTGCAACATTGTAATGTTCCTGCACTTTCTTCCTGGCTTTAAAAGCCAGGAAAGGATTAAATGGCTGCTTTTCCCTCCCTCCCAGGCATGTTTCAGACTTTGCCAAAGAGGGGGAAAAAACCCAAGCATTTTGCACAGCCCTTTGGAAACAAGCCTCTGCTTCCTGGGAGGAGATTAATCGGCAGCATTTTAACCCTTTCCTGACTTGATTTAAAAAAATGAGAGTGGTACATGTTTTCCCCCAGAACTCTGCCACCAATTGTCTCTCCGGTGGGCAGGGGACAGCCCAATCAGCAAAAAGGAGGGAAGGGTTCCAACACTGCAACGTTACTACGCATGCTGAATTTTTTTTTAAAAAGTGTGACGTGAATTGCAAGGCCCCAAAAGCCCAAAATTGCACCAAGGTTTTGAAATGAAGCACAGACACCAAATCGAAATTGCAGTGGACAGTGTAAAATGAACAGGTGCAATGCTGAAGCCACTGCGATCGGGGTGAATGCTCATAAATGGCGGTTTAAACCGTAAGTGCGAAAAGGGTCTTAGACTGGAGTAACTCTTTATAGGACTGCACTGCAAATCTGGCAGATTTTACCAGAAAATAATACCAATCTTAAACCTTTTGGATCCATAACTCTCCTTGGGTGGACTATGTTATCTAATCCAGCCCATTGTTAGGAATCAAGTAAGTCTTCGTTTTGATACCACATATCGCCAGTATTACCATTGACAACTGATTCACTTGTACACTCCAGCATTCACTCTTATTCTTGATCTGAGACTTAAACAGTTTGTTTATGTATTTATTTATTCGATTTGTATCCTGCCCTTCCTATGAATGTTAGGACTCTGTTGGCACTAAAGAATAAATTTAATTATACAACATTGTAAAATGTGTGTCTAGGAATCTTGCAACATGCAGTATCCTGCAAATGGTCAAAGTATATTTTTCAGTTACAAAACTTACTTGACTATTATCAATTTGAAGTGAAAGATTATGTTTCCATACTGCCCACAACCTAAAAGCATATCTGCTTGAGATTTCTATGTACGTTTCTTTAAATACAAATGCTTTAGGTATGACCCTAATGTAAAACTATGCTGGAAAATATAAGCAGCCTTCAATACCACACATGGTCTTATGGTTATACTCTGTTCTGAGAACATATACAACCAATAATAATCTCTAGAACATCGCTCAAGACTCTACTTTTGCAAACATGTCAGGAAACTATCAGATTGCAGATGCAGCAGGAAGAAAATCTCCAAATATGTTTCATCAATTAATCTAGGGATTCTGATGCATTACATCCAGGATTTTTAGGAAACCGAACATTTTTAGAAGACTAAAATTTTTACTATAGCAGAAGTTTTAACATCTACATAAACTATATATTTAGAACACTGGATAAGCAAGTTTCTCTTTTAAATAGTAATACAGCAGTAGCAATAACGTTCATCTTTTGCACTGTTGCATTTCAACAAATTGAAACTCAGTCCTCTTCTTACCATACAGAAAAAGCATAACTTTAACATTTATGTGGGGAGGGGGCCGAGGAGCTCATGAAGACTATCCATATACAAATTCACTAGAAATAATATTCCAAACATTTTTTATCTTGAGAAAGAAGTAAATGCTGTATGACAATTGTCAAGCAGAGACTATTTCTTCCTTTTGTACTGTTAGAAATCTGTAAGGAGGAAAGCTACACAATGTGACTTTAAAGGAAGGACTGGTTCACCACACAAGGGGCTGCTCTGGACCATAACCGGAAAGGCAGCAGTGACATGGGAGAGGGCAGCAGGTGTGGTTGGCCTATTGTCACCTGCTGTACTGCTGCCTCTCGGGGTCCAAGGTGGTCTGTAGAGACCTTTTATAGCATCCATCCTCCCCCCACCCCAGTCATGCTGGAGCAGCAATAACACAAGAGGGGGTGCGTGCATCTAGGAGGATCCCCCCCTACATTTTCTGAGTGGGCAACGATATGGCAAATATAGTAAGTGCAAGTTGATACACATCAAAACAAGAAATTCTAACATCAAGTATCTGTTGGGAAGAGGCACAGACTGAAGGTGCGGAAAGAGATCATGAGATTCATAATGATAGCTTTAAAAATGTAGGTCGTGTGCAGCAGCAGTGAAAAAAGTCAAATTTAGTGCTGGGGTTTTTTAGGAAAGGGATTGAAAATAAAATAGCAAGATTATAAAGCCCTTGTATAGATGTATAGTGCAGCCTCATTTGGTATACTGTACACCAGGGTCTCCAATGTGGTGCCCATGGGAGCCATGGCACTTGCCCCCACCTCTCTTGGTGCCTGTCAAGTTTTTTTAAAAAGTGGCAGGTGCCAGGTGACCTGTTTATGGTATAATGCTGTCAATGACCTTATGTAAAGTACTGTAACTGTGCAAATAGCTGAATGAGATTCTAAAAACACAGTAGAACATGCTACTTACTTGAGGCCATCAGAATATATTTTGTATTCAAATTCAATTTGATTCAATTAATCACTTCAATATTCCCAATATAAGAATTTTTCTAAGGCTTTATTCCTATGCACAGTAGGATGGCATAGTCTCAGGCTGCCCACCTGTTAGATCAGTATACAAAATCCTAGTAATCAATAAGGAATCACTGGCATGTTCAAAAGGTGAAGGGAGGCTTCTTAATGCTTTGGGTGAGTAGCATATAAATCATCCAAAAAAGGACAGAAAATGTAGTTCATATTCATGGTCATGATGAATCAGTATTTTCTTAATGTTTTTTGCTAGAACCATCTCCTGGGAAGAAGGCAGCAGCACATACCTTGATTTAACACTCAGATGTTTCAATGCTCTCTGTGAGATCACCACATGTTTTGTTTTAAAAATATTTACCCTAAATACTAGACTTACCAAAGATGATTCGTTCCTTTGCACACTCTGTCAACTTATCCAGTCATCTACTTCAACCACAAATGGTTCTTTCACATCTATTTTCCCACTATTAACAATCACACAGTCTTGAAGAGGGTGGTCATGCTCATCTGTTTGCTGCAGTTCTATGGCATGCACCACAGCCTGAAAATCAAGGAAAGTTTTTCTTTAAATAAAAAAAGATTATATATCTGATTTCAAACAAACAACAGAAAAGATGTTCACTGGTGTCTACTTTTCTGGAACTCAATTCATGTGTCTGTATCTCCCTCCGCCAAAAAAGACTAAGGATACAAATAAGAACCTGCTTCTGCACTCCTGAATGCAAACACTAAAAAATCCTGGGTGCAGGAAGTGCCTCAGGAAAAACACACAATGTTGGATCCAATGAGCTGAAGAAACTGAATAGATTTCTTCTCCCCTCTGCCTGTAGTTCCTATTTGTTCCTCAAAAGCTGCTATGGAGGGCCAGTGATCCTCAGGCCAGAGTGGGGCACAGTAGGAAGGAGCTGCAGCTTGAGGATAAAATGGTAAAAATCATAATTCCCGTTACATGAACTCTTGTATAGATGGAACTAGAGCACATGCAAGAATGTGTTTGTGGAGAAGAATGCTTTCTAACAATTCTCCCTTGATGCAGCCCTCCTGCACTGCTTCCCATTCTGTCCCCAACAGTCCATCGACCCTCGGGAATTTGCTCAAGAGGGTGCAGAGGGAAGGAGAGATCCATTCTCTGAACTCTTTCCATTCACTATGATATGAACCTGGCTTTGAAGAAAAAAAGGTGACTGATGGACTGCCCATCACAAACCAATCCATCATCTAAGAATACCAGTGCAGGTTGAAATATGAGCTGAAGCACTTAAAACAGTGACCTGAAGCACTAAACAATACACATACCTTAGAATTAGATCTATCTGGAAATAGTCTAAAACACCACCAGCGGCGCTTAGCATGAACCCCATAGGTAATTTAAAATATCTGCACAAAGACACGCCCATTTTAGTGCACAGCATCACTCACGGCCACTGCCCTCTTCAATCCTATGATGCTGTGCTTCATTCTTTCCACCCAGGTTAGCCCTCTTCCTTGACTTGTCACCATGGTATGTGTGGCGGAACAGGCGCTGGCTCTCAGTCCGGGCAACTGAGCCGCCATCAATGGCCTGCTAGCCCTGCTATCCGCCTCCCACTGTCCCTGGTGGGCGTGGCTCACCTTCGTCGCTGCCACCACTCACTGAATTGTACACCGCCTGACTGAGGGGCAGTGAGACCCCTCTGGCTGAATTTCCTTACTGGGAAATGAATTGCCCAATCTTTGGGTGGGCCCTGGAGAATTGGCAACCCACCAAGGTCTGGCCTGATCAGTTTCTCCTGGGCTCCCTCCCTTCCTGTAGTGTGCCAAGTGGGGGAGTTTACGTAGTCAGAGCACCACCAGGTTCTTTATATTCAAAAAAGTATAATTTATTAACTATATACAGAGCACTATATACAAAGCAGGTAAAGGCACAACACATAGGGGTAGACCCCCCGTTCAGAACTCACAGAGCAGAAAATCAAACTGAAGAGAACCGCTGTCTGCTTTCTCTAGCACACTGTTCCCTACTCTACCTTAAGGGGGTGGTGGTCTGAGGGAAGGTTCCCCCTTCCTTTCCTTTCTGCTGCCTCCCAGGCCCTCCACATTTAGGGCCTAGGCAACCGGGTTTCACCCAGCAGCAGGAGCCTCTCCTTCTTCAACCAAGAAGGTGACTCCCTTTTATTTCCTTTCTGCTGCCTCCCAGGCCCTCCACATTTAGGTCCTAGGCACCCGGGTTTCACCCAGCAGCAGGGGCCTCTCCTTCTTCAACCAAGAAGGTGACTCTTTTATTTCCTTTCTGCTGCCTCCCAGGCCCTCCACATTTAGGACCTAGGCAACCGGGTTTCACCCAGCAGCAGGAGCCTCTCCTTCTTCAACCAAGTAGGTGATTGACTTTTCTCCTGAGGATCAGCTGGGTATATCTATTTAGGCTCCACCCCTTATTTTCCCCGCACTTTCTTGGTCCGGGGAAGCTGGGAGTTGTAGTCCAGGAAGAAGGGCGTCCCACACCAAGACTCCTGCAGGCCTCTCCCTGGCCCTACAGCCCATCAGACCTCATGGGGAACATTCCCCCCCCCTTTAAAGACAGATTAACAGCAACTGGCACTCATCTCACCCTTGGCAACCATTTCGTTACAGTATGGATCAAGCTCATTTGATCAGACATTGAGGCTAGATTGCCGTAACGCACTCTACATAATGCACTCTACACAGGTCTCCCCTCAAAATCAACCTGTAACTCCAGTTGGCACAGAATGCTGCACCCTGGCTATTGTCAAGAACGTGGCACAGCACTCCATTCTACAGTCACTCCATTGGCTTTCCATCTGTTACCGGATCAATTTCAAGTATTGGCCTTCACACACAAAGTCCTTCACAACTTTGGACCTTCTTATAAGTGCGAATGCTTCCCTCCCCCATGCTCTACTATGACAGCCGCACTCATCTGAGTAGGGCCTTCTGCAGGTGCCACCCTGCAAATGGGCAAGATGAACAGCTTCACATATCCTCTGCACATATACATACATTCTCTGTTGTCCCCACTTTATTAGATTGGCCTGTCTGATGAGGTCAAGAATGCTTTCTGCAAACTATGCAAAACTGAATTATTCAAGATTCCTTTTCTACAAAGGTAATAGGGTTGTACTATAACAAAATAGTTCAGAAAGTTTCGTGGGTAAAGGGTTAAGGACTGTGGTCCATACTACTATGTACAGTACATACTATCTATTGCTGTACATATTATCCTACTATTATCTGCATCATTTTAACACATCATATTAACACTTATGCTTTTCAGCTTTGTCTTAGATTTCTGAAATCTTTATCCTATTCCATTGCTTACGTGGATGTCCCATTTTATAGGTTGTATTGACTAGTCCACCTTGAGTCTCAGTGAGAAAGGCAGAATATAAATAACATATATACATATATGCAATCATAAAATGCACCCATCCACATAGGCAGTAAGACTTTTTTTTAAACCTCATATCCTGTAAAGCAGGTTCACTACAGGATCTCTGAATAGAGAATAACTGAATATTCAAGATGTGGGAGGGAAGAGGAAGGATTACTTTGTCTTCCTATTTCATGAACTTCTTTATAACACTTAAAATGGATTGTTTCATTCTGCCCCCCTCCTCCTCCCAGGCAGCTGCAGAAGTTCTCAATACAAGAATACCGGAATACCAGTATTCCGGTACAATACCAGTATACAATACCGGTATTCCAGTATTCGCAATACAAGAATACTGGAAATATGAAAATTCCTATGAGACATTACAAACATTAATTAATTAATTAATTAATTAAAATATTTATATTCCGCCTTTCGTTGTGACTAAAGGCAGCTTACAAATCATAATTAAAAACACCATAACTTAAAACTCATTCATCCTCCTCCCATACCCCATTAAAAACCATGGCAAATAAGATGGCCTTGCAGAACTTCCTGGAAGTTTCTAAATGTAGCACTGTCTCACCACCTTGGGGAGCCCATTCCATAAAGTGGAGAAGGCATAGACTCTGATGGATGCCAGGTGGCTTACCGCAGGTGGGGGAATAGCTACTGTAGGTGGCAGCCTGAGGACTATTAGCTGACATAGTGAAGCAGCAGCATATTTCATTTTCATTTTCAGTCCCCTTCATATCTCAAACATTCAAAGTGATTCTTAAGACACGATTGCCGTTATCAGCAAAGTATAATCAAATGAGCATTTCTTTCAGTTCTCCAGAACAGTAATTTATTAATACAATGGCTTGTAGCCATTGTCTAAAATGCTGATATGGATTATTCTAGGCTTCCGCACATATTTATGAAGGGAGAAATATTCACTAGAATGGCAATACTTAAAAGAGATGCTACATTGAGAAAAATCAGCCTGAGAACACAACAAAAATGTTAACACACTGATCCTGGAAACATACTATCCATTTTTAGACTTGGGAATACAGTATATGGCACCATACACTGCACACCCTATAAAAGCCTAACTGAGCAGAAGTGTATTTCTGTAGAAGTTACTTTTTTGGAAGTCTGTGTTTGGTAACAAACAAGTTTCTACCATCATCAAAGGGCTATTCATCACATACCATACACCAGAAATGCGGCAGATTAGTGGTCTAGGTAGGTACATTTTTAAGCTTAGAGCCAAAGTACTGGGCCCAAATAATCATACTGCTGTTACGGAAAAACTTACCATTCCATCAATAACTTTTCCAAATACTACATGTTTTCCATCTAACCAGCCAGGCCTTGTCACAGCAATGAAGAACTGGGAACCATTAGTATCTGGGCCAGAGTTAGCCATGCTGACCCATCCAATACCGTAGTGCTTGAGCTTAAAGTTTTCATCAGGAAACCTGTCTCCATAGATGCTCACTCCTGGGAAACAAGACAAGAGATTTAGGGTGGAGGAATCAACAGACCTCCACCCTAGCCCAAATCCAATTATGAATAGGTATCACACATGCTGCTCTGTATATACATCATCTTATGACTAGACTCCCAGTGCATGGGACAGAAAAGGAAGGAGATAAATTCAATCTTTCCCATGCTTGCCAACCCTGGCTGGCAACTGAATAGTTTATAGCTTGCACTACTGGCTCTCTGACACGTCTAGCTTCTCTGAGAACTAAACTACAAGAATTACACGAAGATGCTCACGTGAAGGGAGTCGCAATGTTAGCCAGGAAGCATAGTTTTAAAAGACAGATCGGAAGGCTCTGTCAATTTCCCCTCTCTACAGAGCCACAAAGATCACTCCCCAGAGGGTTTGTTTATTTCCTCTTCGCCTCAGAGAAGGGGAGGTGAAACTGACAGAACCTTCAAGAGGTGAAGAGGAAATAAACAAACCCTCTGAGGAGTGATCTTTGTGGCTCTGTAGAGAGGGGAAATTGACAGAGCCTTCCGATCTGTCTTTTAAAACTCAGCTTCCTGGCTAACACTGTGACTTCCTTCACGTGCGCGTCCTTGTGTAATTCGTCTCTTGTAGTTTAGCTCTGAGTGCCTGATTTGATCTTTGTGTACTGGATTCTCTGCATGCAGAAGTCTACTTACGTTTGTACTCACATGACTACACTTCTGCCTCATAGTATTTTTTTTTACATTCAGTTTAACACTACTAATGTAGTTGGGGGTCTTACTCTCCAGGAACACAAGGACACAATGAAGAAGTAACACACATTGAAGACTTAGGGCCAAGCTACAAGGGACAAATGACACTTGAACGGCAAGTGGATTGAGTGGAGGGCAAGTGAACAGGGAGAAATACACTTGCCGTTCAAGTGTCATTCGTCACTTGTAGCTTGGCCCTTAGTTCCAAGCTTTAAAAATGCATAGAACTAGGCTGTGTTCGTCAAAATCCAATTACAGGAGAAAAGGGAGGGTTGCTTCTTTTAAGTTACCTGTAACTAGAAATCTTTCTATCCCAGAATAGACAAAATTTTTATGCTAACAACTTACAAAACCTTGAGAATTTTAACTTCCATTTTACAGCATGATAACACAAGGAATTATTATTTTTCATAACACAACGATCTATTTACTTACGCTAGTTCAGGAAAGGTAGTTCACTGACGAAAGAAGGATTATGAATCATGTTAGGAATAATATAAAGTTCACATTGTTTGGCCAAAGGCTTATTTGTTCTAATTTCCTTATGCGTAAGAGAATCTAAAGACTGTACATTTCAGATGCTGACTGTGTGCTAAAAGCCTTTTGTCCTTTAGCATTAATATCGGCTCCAAGACTGCATATTTTAAACATTCATAACAGACTAAAAAAGTCACCTCCAGTGCCATCTCCAGCTGTGAAGTCACCTCCTTGAATCATGAAATCTTTGATAACACGATGAAATTTGCTTCCTTTATACCCAAAACCTTTCTAAAAACAAAGTTAAAAATGACACAGTTGCAGTTTTGCCAGGTTTTATAGGAAGTAAAAAAGGAAAGTGAAATAAAATATGAAATGTTTCATAGAGCCGAAGTAATTGAAGGCCCAGTTCACGCAGCATGTTCATGCAGAATCCAGGTAAGCAGCTCACAATAAATATATATACATAATAGCATATAAGATATTCCAGTATTTTGGCAAGACAGAATAAACTTGCAAAATAAAATTACTTTTGACAATATTGAGCTGCCTTTCATGGTGTGACAGATTGCACATTTTTAAAAGCCAGAAAGTGCTGAACACACACAGCTGTAGGACTGTTAAGGGTTAATCTCTCACAGACACAGAAAGCTTTGAGTTACTGGCTACTCCAAAAGATCTGATTGGGTAGCATGAGCTGGAAAGAGGAGGGTCTGTTTTCAGTCCTAGCAGAGAGAGACAGTACTAACAAAAAAAGCTCTCTTCATCAGATGTATCTAACGAAGAGAGCTGTGGTTCTCGAAAGCTTATGCTACAAATAAGTTGGTTAGTCTTAAAGGTGCTACTGGACTCTCTACTCTTTTGCAACAAAAGACTTAACACGGCTAACTCCTTTGGATCTAGCAGAGAGAGAGAGAGAGCAGTTTTAACATCAGCAGGAGAATTGGGGTAAGTTGGCAAGGAGGTTTTGGAAATAGGTGCAAACACCCAAAGAGGCCAATGAAAGTGACAGATCTTCTAAAAAGAGGAGATTTTCCCTACCCAGTCAAACAGGGGGGTACCTCTGGAGAATGAAGAGATCCTTGTGGTTGGAAACTACCTGTGGAAACCTTCAGATTCAGTTAACAACTGCAGAAAAGCAGAAGGGGACTGGGATGCTAGAAAGTGGGTACCAGCATTCCTAACTCCAAAAGAGAACGAGAATACTAAAAGAAAGTATACTAGAGAACTTGGGGGAAAACAAGGGAACCACGGCCTCAAAACGTAAGCGTTTAAGTATCTGTGAGGAGCCTAAGAACTGAAATCTCTGCATGTCCTGATTACTTCAGAAATTTCAACCCCTGGAGGACTTCCGGTTTGGGATTCATGGAGGTCTGACGCAGCTCCATTCGCGGAGCTGACCAGACTGCCGTTTTAAGCGGCCGGCGGGGGAAAAATAGCCCGCGGCCGACTGCTCTCAGGCGGAGAGCAGGCAAAGAACGCTCAAGACCCTAGGGTGTGTTAGATCTCGGACGAGGGGGGGCTCTGCACAACGGGTCCCCTCCCGATCCTTGAGGTCCCACCCTGCGACAGGTCGGCTACAATCTCTGCGGCAGTTCTGGGGCCAATTCGGCTGGCATAAGACCTACATACCCAAGCTTCGATTGGGGGAAGAAACGGAGAGGAGAAGTTAAAATCGAAACAGCGATTACAACCCGAGAAAAGTGAATGAGAAGGTAAAGATCACTATCTTCTGATACGGGACAGATTGATAAAAGTAGAGAGGAATAAAAGTAGATTTTCAAACTGCAACAGGCTAATGATAAAGAGGGGAAGACTCGGCAAGAGTTGTATTTGAAAAGAGACTAAGTTTAAAGAAGTTATTAAAGGAATTGGACTATTGTTTTGAATACTTGCGGTTATGGAGCTGTGAGAAAAAGATACCATCGCGAGACCTACTGTGGGAAGTTGGGAGACAGGAAGTGCGTAATAACAATAGAGTTGCTGGAGAGAAGCGGCCCTTGCTGGAGGGCAGGAAGAAGGGAATCGCTATCTTTGAAAGGGGAAGGGTCGCAGCCTCAGCGGAAAAGGAAGTAGGCCATTTTGGATTACAAAATCATAGAGAAACCATAGAGAAAAGACGCCCGACATTTTGGACTCTTTAAAATTTAATTTCTGCAAGAAGACCGGGACATTTGAAATAAAAAGACATTAAATCTTACGCCACGGAGCTAAGGAAGAGAGCGGACTCGTGGGAGCGGGCCAAAGCAAGCCCCACGATGTCGAAAAAAGAGTGGCAATCGGCAATAGAAAATCTGGACAAAAAACTTTTAGAAGTGATTAAAGAACTTAAGGACACGAAATTGGAGTTGATTAAAGAGGTTAAACAGACAGTAAAATCGGAGCTGTCAGAGGTGAAGAAAGGTATGGAAACAATACAAAATGAATTACAAGGAACGCAGCAGAGAGTTAAAGCAGTAGAAGGCGCGATGGAGAATTTAGCAGTCACGCAACAAACAGAGATGAGACTGATGAGGGAAAGAATGGCGGTTGCGGAAAGTAGACACATGGAGAAGCAGCTGAGATTTCGCGGCTTGCCGGAAGTGGAAGGAAAGACAGCGCAAGAACAGATGACGGAGGCGTTAGCTGAATACCTGGGGAAGGAGGAGGAGGAAGTTGTGGCTATCCTTGATGTGGCATATCGCGTAAACTCGAGAATTGCAACCCAGAGGAAATTACCAAGAGATGTGATTGTGCAGTTTACGACACGAAATATGAAAGAGAAGATTGTGACTAAACAGTTTCAAGATCCATTGGAGATTGATGGCAAGACAATTATCATAATGAAGGAATTACCTAGATCAGTGTTACTAGATCGGAAAAAATATAAAGTGCTAATCCAGATGTTGAAGGACATGAAAATCAGGTACAGATGGGAGCTTCCAGAAGGTGTGTCCTTTGAATTTGGAGGGGCCAAAAAGCGCATTAGATCTGAGCGAGAGATGGAGCGATTTATAAGGGACAATGAAAAAGACTTACCAACAAGATTATGAGTATGGAGTGTAAAGTTTTATCTTGGAATGTAAATGGACTAAACTCACCGAATAAGAGAAAAAATATTTTCCACTGGCTATTAAAACAAAAATGTGACATTGTTTGTTTGCAAGAGACCCATATTCGAAAGCAGGATGTAAAATATTTAAAATTGGGAAAATTGGGCAAGGAATTTGTAGCGGCCTCCAACAAGAAAAAAAGAGGAGTGGTGTTGTACATAAAAGAGGAGCTACAGCCAAAATTTGTAATGAAAGATGTGGAAGCCAGATTTATAGCAGTGGAATGTACCTGGGACTTAAAGAGAGTGTTGGTAGTCGGAGTTTATGCACCTAACGGTGCAAAAGAAAGCTTCTTTGAGGATTTGAGGAAGCAACTAGATGATCTTTCATACGACCAGATAATTCTTGCTGGAGACTTCAATGGAGTGACAAATTTGGAATTAGATAAAAAGACAACAACGGCACAAAAGAAAAGAGGACTATTACCAAAGCTCTTTTTTGAGTTGATACAACAGGAGACTCTAGAAGATGTATGGAGAAGAGAACATCCTAAAAGTAGACAATTTACTTTTTACTCTGCAAGGCACTGTACACTATCAAGAATTGATATGATCTGGGCCTCAAAAGACTTAGCGTTATGGACTAAGGAGGTAGAAATAATGCCGATGGTAGGCTCAGATCACAATCCAATTATGTGGAAATTAGGGAAAAGGAGAAAAAGGAAAGCATGGAGAATAAATGAGGACTTGCTACAGGAAGGAGAGAATATGGAGATGTTGAGAAGAGAGACAAAGTTCTTCATACAATACAACGTAAATAAAGAAGTACCAACTGACAAAGTTTGGGACGCTTATAAGGCGGTTATAAGGGGCATACTAATGGACTTAAATGGTAGAGCAAGAAAAAAGAAAGAGGAGAAAAGACAAGAGATCGAGGAGAAAATAAAAGCCAAAGAAATACAGTTAAAAAAGAGACCAGGGAAAAAGAAATTATATCAGGAAATTAAAATACTTCAAGAACAGTTAACAGCAATGAATAATAAAGAATTGAAGTGGAACCTTAAAAGATTGAATCAGAAAGCGTTTGAAGGTGCAAATAAACCTGGGAAGTATTTGGCATGGCAACTGAAGAAGAGAAGGGAAAAGAAAATAATAAATAAAATTTGCGAAGACAATAAAACGTATTTGGAACAGACTACCATTAGTAGAGCCTTTTACAAATTCTACGCTAAGTTGTACAATAAGAAAGAGGTAAATAAAGAGTCAATAGCGTCATATTTGGAGAAAATGAAACTTCCAGTAATTTCGGAAGCTTGGAGAAATAAACTGAACAGTGAAGTAACGGATGAGGAACTAAGCAAGGCAATACAATCTGCAAATCTAGGAAAGGCGCCAGGGCCAGATGGACTTACGGCTAAATTTTATAAGACAATGGCCAATGAACTGACACCATTCCTAAAAGAGGTGATCAATGGAGTTTTAAGGGATCAAAGGATTCCGGATACCTGGAGTGAAGCGAATATATCATTGATCCCCAAAGAGGGCCAAGACTTGACTAATGTGAAAAATTATAGACCCATATCGTTACTTAACAACGATTATAAAATCTTTGCGAAGATACTGGCGGAGAGACTGAAGGGGTGGCTTTCGGAAGTTATTGAGGAGGAACAAGCAGGCTTTTTGCCAGACAGACAAATCAGAGACAATTTAAGGACAGTGATTAATGCTATTGAATATTATGATAAGCGTTGTGATAAAGAGGTTGGTTTCTTCTTTGTTGATGCTGAAAAGGTGTTTGACAATTTAAACTGGGACTTTATGTTTGCCACTATGGAAAAGCTACAAATGGGAGAAAGATTCATTAGAGCAATTAAGGAAATTTACAGAGACCAGACTGCAGCAATTGTGGTGAATGATGAAGCGACTAAGAAATTGATTATAAGTAAAGGAACAAGACAAGGTTGCCCGTTGTCTCCACTGCTGTTCATTTTGGTATTGGAGATCCTGATGATACAAATACGACAAGATGAAGAAATTCGAGGAATAAAAATAAAGGACTATTCATACAAGGTCAGAGCATTTGCGGATGACATAATGTTAATTGTAGAGGTCCCATTGGAGAACATGCCAAAAGTGATAGATAAGATTAAGGAGTTTGGAGACTTGGCAGGTTTTTATATTAATAAAAAGAAGTCAAAGATATTATGTAAAACATGACTAAGCAGAAACAACAATTGTTAACGGAAATAACGGATTGTGAAGTAACAAGTAAGGTGAAATATTTGGGAATCGAACTGACTGCTAAGAATATAGACTTATTTAAAAACAACTATGAAAAATTATGGACTCAGATAGAGAGAGATTTGATTAAATGGAACAGACTAAATTTGTCATGGTTGGGAAGGATTGCAGCAGTTAAGATGAATGTGTTACCAAGAGTAATGTTTTTGCTACAGACAATACCAATCATCAGCGACTCTAAGCAATTTGAAAAATGGCAGAGGAAAATATCAGACTTTGTATGGGCAGGCAAGAAGCCTCGAGTGAAAATGAAAGTTTTACAAGATGCAAAAGAAAGAGGCGGAATGCAACTGCCCAATCTAAGACTTTACCATGACGCAATTTGCTTGGTGTGGTTGAAAGAGTGGATGACGTTAAAGAACAAGAAACTATTAGCCCTAGAGGGATATAAAAAAATATTTGGATGGCACGCATACCTATGGCACGATAAAGTAAAGGCGAACTCGATGTTCCTGCATCACTATATACGGAGAAGTTTATATACAATCTGGAAGAAGTATAGAATCTATCTACAAGAAGGAACCCCTTTGTGGGTAGTTCCATATGAGGTGATAGATCCGAGAGCTGTTGATAATGAGCAACAATGCTTAACTTACAAAGAAATAACTAGAACTGAAGCATCTAAACTCAGAATAAAGACTCAGGAGGAACTATTACCTTATTACGATTGGTTCCAGTATAGACAGATAAGAGATTTATATAATTCGGACTCTGTAAAGGGAGGTATACGAACAGAGAATTCGGAACTAGAGCAGACCCTTCTTAAAGAGGACAAGAAAAGAATATCCAAGGTATACCAAGTACTGTTGAAATGGTATACTGAGGATGAAATAGTTAAAGTACAAATGGTGAAATGGGCCACAAACTTCAACAAAGAAATAACAATGGAGGCATGGGAATACTTGTGGAAGACTACAATGAAGACAACGATATGCACCAGCATTAAAGAGAACATTTACAAAATGATTTATCGTTGGTACATGACACCAAAGAAGATTGCGCTAGGGAATTTGAACACCTCTAATAAATGCTGGAAATGCAGGAAGCACGAAGGCTCCCTCTACCATATGTGGTGGACGTGTGAGGTAGCTAGGCAGTACTGGGGGGAAATAATAAGAGAAATGAGTGAGATTTTACAATTTCAAGTAAATAAGAACCCAGAACTCCTGCTACTAAACTTGGGAATGGAGGGAATTCCAGCCCATCATAGGACGTTGATATTTTACATGACGGCAGCAGCTAGACTTTTGTATGCGCAAAAATGGAAATTACAAGAAGTGCCAACTGTTGAAGATTGGATTTACAAATTGCTGTATATGGCAGAAATGGACAAAATGACAAGAAAACTGAGAAATCTGGACCCAGGACAGTTTAACACAGACTGGGAGAAGCTGAAACAATATTTGGAGAAGAAATGGGAGGTGGGAGGAGAACTGTGGCAGTTTGAGAACTATTGAAGTATAATACATTGCAGAGGGGGGTGACTTTACCGGGGGGGGAGAGGAGGTAAAAGTGAATCTCTAAGCAGCTATGTTATTAGATTGATATATATAGAATAATAAATAGAATATTGATAGAAAATAATTAATCATAAGGGTTAATTATAAGGATTGACTAACCAATAATATTTTCTTTCTGATTTTGTACAATGTACCAAACTGAATATGTTTATCTGAAGGTATATATGAGTCAAATTGATTGATATTATATATAGATGTATGATTGAAGGGAATAGAAATATTAATGTAAACAAATATAACTAAAACAGAAAGAAGAAGATAGAATGAATAATATACAGAGTATAAGTTAAGCTGGTTGATTTATATGAATGTATGGCTTATATAGTTTACGTTATACAGAAATATTTGAAAATGGAATTATGGGATAAATTGTTTATCCATTATGGAAAAAGGGACTCATAGTTAGGGTACAGAGTATTAAAAATAGTTAAAGAAGTATTGCTTAGAATAAAGGGAGAATATACATTTGTAAGATAGAGGTATATATAAAGAGTAAGGGAAAAGGGACAAAGGGTTGGAAAACTGTTGGAAGTCAACAAAAAAGGGGGGGAAAGGGAGGGGGTTAGAAATTGGGAAATGGGAAAATTGATTGTAATGTTTAAATATTTGATTCTAACCCAATAAAAAAATTTTCAAAAAAAAAAAGAAATTTCAACCCCTGATTTCACTTGACCTTTCCCCTCTAAAGTAAATAAACTAGTTAGTTATTTTTGGAATTTTAAAAACACTTTTGGTGCCATTTCTGTTGTTCCAAGGATGAGGGAATGTCATACACGGCAACAACAATGAATTGAGAGACAAGATGCACAGCCCTTAGATTATAGCATGAACAGCTAGGTGCATATACAATTCATCAACTAGGTTTATGTAAAAGGACAAGAAGTAACTCAAGTCCTATTCCCATAAACAAACAGCAAGGGCTTGGATCCCCCCAAGAACTTTTGTGGGCACAAGAACAGAAGTGATTTTTGTTAATTTCCCTCTTTGACAAAAGCAAAAAACACCCCCTAGAATGGCAAGTGACCCCCAAAAATAGTTTCTAGGAGAAATCAGAAGTGTCCTCCGGGAGGAGGGAATCCACACCCCACACCCATGGAAATTCTAGGTGGCATCCAAGCCTATATAAAGGCCAGTTAATCTAAACTGCAAGCTCCACTGCATTTGTATGTACTTAAAGGCAACAAAGATCCACCAATTTTAGCAACAGCAACAACATATCAGTGATGTAAACTTCTGCAGCAGCATCGCTTTATTATACAAAATTATTAATCATTTTTTGCCATTTTAAAAAATCTTTTTAACTATATAAATTTGGTAACATTTGGGACAAAAAAGTCAACTTTGGTAATATATTCATTTTGATTGTAGAAATTCTTCCTACCCATGAAATTTTCAATCTTTCCCATCTTTGCAAGTCTTCAAGAATACTTGCCCAAACTTTTTGATAGTTATCTTTACAGAGAATTTCATTTTGTCCCATTTCATATATTCCCAAATATTTTTTTGATTTTTTAGTTACAACACATTCTATTTTTTCTCTCTCTTCATCTTCTACTTTGGTTGCTACTAATAACATTAACTTTGTCTTCTTTTTATTCAGTTTATATCCAGAGGGGATGCCAAATGTAATTACTTGCTCCATAGTATATTTCAGAGAATTATTTGGTTTTACTGCAAATATAATGGCATCATCTACATAACTTTTCATCTTATATTTTCTTTACCTTTTTTATTCCACAAATCCTATTATCTTGTCTGATTTTTATAGCCACTGTTTCCATTGCTAAAATAAACAATAACGGTGATATTAGACAACCTTGTCTAGTTCCTTTTGTTAT
Source organism: Eublepharis macularius (assembly GCF_028583425.1). NCBI lineage: Eukaryota > Metazoa > Chordata > Lepidosauria > Squamata > Eublepharidae > Eublepharis > Eublepharis macularius. The sequence continues at coordinate 76,710,807 of NC_072797.1, forward strand.
TTCATTTTTTTTTCATTAAAGAGTCATTTATTAAGATTCTTGTTTTCTGGTTTGTACAAATACTTTGCATCCAGTTTAAAAATTCTGTTCCACAATTCATATTTTGTAGAACTTTTATTAAAAACAACCAAGATACATGCTTAATTAAACTAGCACCTATGAAATTCTGCCTGGAGCAACGAAGAATGGGTGTGTGTGCAGTCCGGCATTTGTATACTGGCTAAATAGCCAGATTTATGCTGATTCGGCATAATCCAGCTATGGCTGTTCAAAAGAGGATACCGATAAGATCCAGGAAGCCAGATCCTGATGGGACTAATTAAACAGAGTTTATTCGGTTTAATCTGGCAAACGCTGCAGGTTGGCTTTCCAAAGCTTTTCGTTTTCTTTCCAGGCATGAGGGGGAGGCAAGACTGTCATGCACTCATGGCTCCCTATGCTTCCAGCTGGCTTCTCTCCCAGCCTCCCTGCCTGCTGCCTCTTGACCCCTGAGGGCCTTGTGGTGCTCTCCTGCTGCATGTGGAGCTTGCCTTTGAGCCACTGCCCTCTCACTGCTGCTCAGCGTCTGCTGCCTGCTTCTCTGCGAGGACCATGGATTCCCATCCAGCCTCCATCCCCAAGTGCAAAAAAGCCCTTCAAGCCACCACCACTGGCTGCCTTTTAAACTCTGCAGCTTGTCCAGCAAGCCTGCCCTTGGAGAATTTGAGATTCTCTGGTTTGACATTGAGATTCTCTAGCTTGACATTAATTGCCTTTCTGTAGTTTGGTTCTGTTTGTTGGTTCAGCTTGCACTGGGAATGAGACTTGCATTGGGACTGGCTTTTGGCCAGAGATTGCATTTGCTTAAGGTTTCTTTTTGCCTGGAAACCTTGGAAATGTTTCCTCCAAAGGAAACAATAACACGTGGCTGGGGGTACCTAATTCAGGAGCCCATAGAACTGGACCCCTGGCTCCAATCTTCCTGAAACTGGGGATGGGGGGAGTCTTTAGGGGACAGGAAGGATTTGGTTACCTGCAAATTTGGTAGTTTGCTTGAAAAATGCCCCCTCAGCCCTCCGGATAGTTTTCTCAATAGGGAATAATGGCCAGATAAATTCAGGATTCTCTGATTTTAAGAGACTCCAACCCAAATTTAAGGGATACCAAATTTTTATGGTATCTCTGATACCCAGATCGGGTTTGAGCTGACTTTTTGGGGGGAGGGGGGTTCACAGACCTAGTGTTGTTTTATTTTACTGCTCTTTGACAGTATTTTGAGGAATATCTTATTACATTTAAGGGGGGGAAACCTCACAGGCTAGACTTCATGCATTGGTCATAACCTCCATAGCTGTACAATTCAGACACAAATTTTGACTATGCATAGTGAATGAAGAGGTGGGGGGAAAGAGATGGGATATCTCCTTCTTGAGATGAAGCGTGACAGACTGGGGAAAAAATTACCGGAACAGTTTCAGTTTCAAAACAAAATCATTTCGTAAAAAAACCCTACAGTTTCACAATATTGTATTTTATAGCAGCCTTGTATTTGTAATGTAATGTTTATAAAATAAAAATTATATTAAAAAAAACAAACCTACAGTGATGTTTTTTACACTCATATTTTCAGTTAACTGTGTGTAGAAAAATTTTAAAATACAACCTACTTCTCCAGTTGCAAGTTTAACAAAGTTTTCTGCTGTCTTTGGTACCACTTTTCCAAACAATCCAATTACAATTCTTCCAACATCTCTGCCACCAATCTGTACATCAAAGAATACCTAGAGATTTTCAAAAATAAATTACACACGACAAAAACATTAAAGATCAAAACATCATCAATACTCATTATGTGTAAGCTTTTCAAGAAATGTAGATCCTTATTTTCAAAGACTGTACTATACAAGGAATGAGGAAGGAGGCTGGAGATCTCCCAAAATTGACCCCAGAGATCAATTGTCCTGGAAGAAAAGACAGCGTCCAAGGCTAGATTTTTTTGTCTATGGCATCACATCACCACTGAATTATTTCCCCTCTCCAAACTCTTCCCTCCCCAAGCACCATCCCCAAATCTTCAGGAATTTCATAAGCTGGGGATGGCAACCCTACAATGAATCTACACACATTAACAGTTCATGAAACAACAGTTTGCTAAATATTCTTCTTACCACTTCTGAAGTTTCATTCATCATTTTTAAGATCACAATAAGCTAACTATAGTATAAGCCTACAGACAATTTCTGGGACTTTTGTAACTCCCAGTTTGCCTTCTGAGTATATATGTCAAAGGAAACTGAGATTTCAAGGATATATTCTATAATTCTAGGAAACCTAATTGCTATGGTTTCTTTCACTTGAAAAAAGAACTGTGAATTTTTTACATTGCCATCCTAAGCAGAGCTAGAGCCTTCTAAGCTCACTGACCTCTACTGACTTAGAATAGTCTAGCTCCGCTTAAGATTGCACAGTTAACTGTCATGTTTTAAATAAGTTCAAGTTGAAGTTCCCGTAAAAATAATTAGAAGGAAATTAAAAATTAAAATCACAAAGCGATTCTGAGAAATGTAGTACTTAGAAGCAGCATATTAACATACGGAGCTACCTTATATTGAGTCAAAAATACAGATGTGAAGGCTCAGAAAAAATACACATATTCAGGAAAAAAATTGACTTAGTTTTTTTCCCCAATTTTTTGCAAATTGGGGGAGCACTAAAAAAAATCCTGTGAAATATTTTCTTTTGTAATAAGCGGAATGTTCTTACAAGCAAGGTTTTACTATAACTGTACACTATAAAAATTATATAAAACAGTCTTCAGCATTAGGTAATATCAAGTGGGGGACCCATTAAGGACTTGCAGGAGGAAACATCTCATTTTCCCCTTTCCTACCATGTCCTCTTTCCCTTCCCTGGTAGTCCCCATTGCCTGTTCCCCTTTTCCTGCTTCCTTGTCTCCTTCCCGCCCACCTTTGTATGTCCCCTCCCCATCTTTAGCTTTCTCTCCCCCAGCAGCCTCTGCCCTATGCCCAGCTGCATGGTGCCAGCTGAGCTGGGCCCAGTTATGTGGTGGGAAACCTGCAAGGACTTGCAGTGGATACTTCACTTTTCTCTGTACCCCCCCATCCTCACCCTATTTCCTCTTTCCCTTCCCCTGGCAGCCCCCACATGCTCACCTTTCCCTACTTCCTTTTCTCCTTCAAACCCACTAAATAACTATCTGCCCCATTATTTTATATTTTATGTTTCACAAAGTTCAGGTACCACTGTTCTCATTGTTATCTATCTGTATCTCTTATCACTCTAGGTTGCGTGTACTGTCATTAAAGAAATATTAGATACATTAATTCATTATGTAAGAAAGCAGCATATTACAGAAAGTGATACTTGAGTGTCCTATGAAGTCTATGGAATATTAAAAACTGCAAATTTTCCTGATCAATTCTATACATTATTGCAAAAATGCTTTTCTTATTTAAAAAATGATGCATAGGTCTGGATTCAAGCTTCAGTGATGTCCTATTGCCTTGAAAGCAAAACACAGAGGAGTATTAAATTGAGATGAATGATCTGTGCTAATTGATACCAGAATGTCAATCTTGCTCTGTACTTAAGGCAAGATTTATACAGAACCGATCTCATAGTACCTGCTCCCCCAAAGCAATGGCAAGAACAAAACATGTCAGGAAAACATAACACAAGGGAGAAGTGGCAAAGCAATGAGATGATCCAGCTTTTGGGACAAAAACATCTTTCAAAACTGAGGTCAGAGATAGGGGCAGCTGAGCTCACCACCACAGATGGTTAAATACTGCCAAATTGATTGCATATGTTAAAAACAGGCATAGACATTAAGTTATATTACATTACATTACAAAACATAGCAATATGCATTTATCTTTTCATGCCTTTTTTCTTAAAAAGTAATTTAAAAAGGAAAAAAGATCTGAGTTCCTCATCAATTGGTGTTGATATGATGCCTGCTGAAACTCACCACTATTACAACTCCTACCAATATAAGGGAATTAGAATACGTTCCAAGATCTGAAGATTGTCAAAGAGAAGAATACCCTTGGTAGGTACTAAATTATGGCAGAACTAGATATTATAAAAGTCATGGACCTGTTCCTGCTCCAAGTCTCTCCCCTTTTTCTGATAACATCAATGTACTTGTTTTCTTTTTTTTAACCTATACCTTTGGAGCATTAATCTAGCTCCTCCTTACATTACCTTAAACTTTTACCTCAGGAGGGCTCAGGCCACAACCAACACTCCCCTTTTCTTCATACAAACAGAGCTTCAGGTATTCTCTACTTTACCAAGGCTTTTACCTGGAGAACACCTGCCCTTATTGTTTGTGTGACCTATTTATTGCTGCCTCCCTGATCTCCTGAAAAGGTTTTCGCTGCCACCAAAAGCTTTTCACTTTAGACCTTTTCTATTTAACTGGTATTATAGGAAGGTTTTGTTAATGATGGTAATATGACAGAACAATCAACACATGATAGTGGCTATGAGGTAAAAAAAGAGATCCTATTTTTGCTTAAACAGAGGTAGAATGTATTTATAAGAACGTAAGTGGGATGATTGCAGAGTACTGTTAAGTGTACCCGTTTCAGAAAAGAACTTAAGATTTCTGGTTATATACTCATAGACCCAGTCACAAAGACTTATTTCCCATACAGATCTTCACTAACAGAACAAATACTCCTCTCATCCACACAGAAATAGATTCATTTAGGCTTTTCTGCACAGTTTGCCTCACTGAGATAGAATGAAACCATTTCAGGCTTCCACACAGTTTTGCCTGACTCAGAATAAATACTTTCTGTCAGATACACACAGACAGCTCAGGCTTCACACACATTGCCTGATTTGGCCAGAATCTCCTGGCTGATTAACTCTCTTTCAGAAACACACAGATACAGACTCTCCACACCATTTGCCTGTTTTGACCAGAATGAATACTTCCTTTCAGCACACTGACTAAAAACTGCATTTCACTCCACCCCCAGGGTACAGCTACCATCCAATCTCTATCCACCCATCCAGCCCCACTCCTTCTTTCCTCAGATGCTTGCATTTAAACTCACAGTAACAAATATTTTAAAAACCACATTAACTAGCAGAAATAAAATACTCAAACTTACAAAACATTATAGTCAAGTATACACAGTGGTATGGCATGATGTCATACCACTGAGTATTGACCTGTCCTGCTTCATATAATTTGCTATCAATTGTAGAAGAGGGAAACGTGTAAAAATAACATGACACTCATTCTGTTGATAGGAAAAAGCAAAAGGGAGAAAATATATGGAACTGCACCAGCTCTGAGTCTTCTGCAGAATCTAGTTATGCAATAAGAGTAAGGCAAACATGGTCCTATGATCAGAGAGGAAGGATATGCTAGAAGACACTCTGGGTTGCCTTCAACATAAAATGCAGGGAACAAAATCTATGTAATATGTACAAATACCCTGACCTGGATGGTCCAGCCTAACCTAATCTCATCAGCTCTTAGAAGCTAAGCAAAGTTGGCCCTGATTAGTACTTGGATGGGAGAACAGAACAACAAAGAACTCCAGGATCTGCTATGCTGAGGCAGGTTCTGTTCTCTTCTTGCCTTGAAAACACTATGGGGTCATCACAAGTCAGCTGTGACTTAATGGCACTTTATGTACACAATGGGGAACTCTCTACTGCAGTATGTGTTTCTAAAATATAAATAATTTCTTCTTCTGAGCACCAATCATTGATTAAAGGCCACAGCCAGACCAAACTACATCAGTGGGAGAGGAGTAAAATGTTTACCATTGACCCTACCAGCAGTGGCTACTGGAGTTTAGTTCCAGTGGGACAGAGGGAACCCTGTTCACACTATGTGTATACTTACTTGCCTCTGTCTCATATGGGATCTCCTCATCGTGTGCAGAAAGACTGCTCTTATTCATCAAACAGCCCAAACAATCCATGAGTCACCTTTTCATGAGCCTAATGTGCTTGATGTTTCAACACTTCCATTAGCAGGGTGAATCAAAAGAAACTGGGTTGCCCAGGGCATCCTTCTAAGCACTAAACAAAGGACAAGGCTATCCACCTTCTAACTGTCACCCTCCATCCACCTCATTGTGAGTAGGGAGGCCTTTTCTATCTTGAACCAGGTGCACCTTCATAAAATTCTGCCACACTTTTTAAAACTTAGACGTAAAAACATTATTATAAGCAAACCACTACCAGATTACAAAGAATGCAGTACATCTTTCCCATTGAAAGGGGATATGAAAGTGTGTAGACAGAAAGTTTGAAACACTCTTGCATCCTCTGTTGTTGAATTCTAAAGCAGCTCTTATTACACACATCTGGTACCAGCTACTTCAGGCTAATAGTGTGCTGATTTGGACTGAATGCACAATCCAACAAGAGGCTTATTGCTTAAAACTATCCGCTTTACATTCACCTTTAATACTTTCCCTGTGTTTAAATATCAAAAAGTTTATTCCTTCAGCAAACATCTAGAGTTTGTGCTGCCCATGATAAAAATCAAGAAACAGGTCCTGAAGGCCAGTCCAAAACTGAAGTCACACATACTCTCCTAAACAGTTTGAGATGCCAAGACTGTGGCTGGTTTCCCTGGGGAGCTTCGGTTGTGGACCAAAAAGGAGGGGGAATGGCTAATAAAACTGATTCCAGTACAAGTCACAGCTCACTTCATCAGATGCATCAGTCACCCAAGCAGCTAAATCTGTACTTCAGAGTTCAAGCAACAAAAGAGAGCATGGAGACACTCTGTACATCTGAAGAAGTGTCTTCTGACTCACAAAAAACGGATTAAATGTTGTTGGTCTTTAAGACTCTGCTGAACTACTGTTCAATTTTGCTTCAACAAATTAACATAACTATCCCTCTGGAATTAGTAAAGTTTCAAAAGATACACAGATATTTTTATGACCACATGTGCCACCCAATACACAGTGGATGACAGCCTCCGGAAAAGCACTATTTAAGTAGAAAGAAGGAGCAGCTCCGCCTGTAAAACTATTATATTTTTATGGGTACACTTCCCAAAGCAGACTAAATTTTCCTGGCAGCCTGCATCTGTAACAGCCGCGGGACTCCAACGAGCACTGACTTGCCAGAATAGAAATGCAACGCCTGAGGAAAGCTTTGCTTGTTGAATTTTAGGGTGGTGTGGAACAGCTTCTCCTCGGTTGCCAATGAGTCTCCGGGCTACCAGAAAAACTCTTACCCCCCTAAACAGCAAGAAGGATCCGGAGGGCTGTTTCGAGCTTCCCACATAGGAGCGGGATTACCCCAGCCTCGCGCCCCGAGGGCTATAGTCACCTTAGCGGTCACGGTGGGTCCTCTCCTCCTGAAGCCGTCGGCCCCGGAGAGACGCCCCAAGAGGCACCAGGAGGCGCACAGAAGCGTCAGCGGCCCGAAAACGCGGGCAGCGGGGAAACCCATCCTCTCCCTTTCCCAGCTACGAGGAAGAAATCGGCCGCCGTTCCGGGCGCCTGCGCGGCGTTTCCGCCCGACTGACACTGGCAAGAGGCGGAGCAGCGCGGAAGGAGCTGGAGGCGCTGTTGGAGAGCCGGTCAGGCGACGACGAGCGCCCTGCTTTTCGGGCCGCTGTCGCTTCTGCAGAAGTCGAAGCGGCGGTCGTCTCTTGGCCCCTAAACCGAGACTGTCGTCAAGGAGGGCTGGTTTCTGTGGCGGGAAACGCCGGGCCGCCGGTTTCAGCGCATGTTCCGAAAAGGCCGCCCCTTCACTAGGCTGAAGGCAGCTGCGGTCCACCCAAGCTCCACAGTGGCGGCTGAGCTGTGCCACCCATCTCCATGATTCCCTTTGCATGGATGGAGAACGTGAATAGGGAGGATTTTTCTCCCTGTCCCATAATAGTAGAATCCGAGGGCACCGAATGAAGATCAGAAAATACATATTTATTCCAATAAGTATTCAATTGCTGTATCACTGCCAGAGGATGTAGTGATGGCAAAGAACATAGATAGCTTTAAGTTCTGTTTAGATAGATTCATAACGAGTATGACCTTCAATGGCTGCTAGCCAAGGGAACCTCCAATTTCAGAGGCTGTAAACCTCTGAATACCCAGCACTAGGAGGCAACATCAGGAGAAGGTTTTGGCCTCTCTACCCCAAATGATGGCCCTCCAGGGCAACGGGTTAGCTTCTGTGCGAAACAAGATGTTGGAAAAGATGGAGCAGCAGTCTGATCCAGCAGGGCTCTTTTTATGGTCCATCACACTACTGCAACCCAACCAGAAGATCATATAAAAAAATCACAATGACATGATTTGCTTTTAGTCTGAGCAAGCTGATATTTGGTTACCTACCGTGCTGGCATGGTCAGGTAAGGGATGCCACTGTCACCACCAGGGGGTATTTGTAGGTGGCAGAGACCAAGGAGGAGCCGCCTATCCCACTTCTCTTTCTATGGAATCGAGTTGTGGGGAAAGGAAGCAAGAGAGGAGGCTATGAAATTGCTCTTGAATTCTACAGCCACAGCTTCCCTTTACATGACAGCAACTTGTGTTTTTGCACTTTTATGTCAAACAGGGCTGTGGTCTTTTAGTGTGTGCTGGTGAAGCCTTGCCTTCTTTTAGCTACCCTTGAACAGCTTCTGTAGCCAACTGAAAGTTTTGTTACCTCCACTTCTACAGTTCTTTTTCTGGAAGCAAGTGAAACATACTAAACAGAGTAGCATCTCTTTTTGACTTCATAAATAAGCTTGAAAAATCTGTTAGTGTAACTGATGATGAATGTATGTGTAGTGCATCATATTCCTCACACAATGTGGGATCCTACTAAGACTGCAATAGTATGCAGAAAGAAGCTCCAGTGAACCCAGTGCCCTCCTGTGCCGTTGCAGACTTCTCCCAGGCCATGGAGAGACAGGCTGAGCTTTCACATTGCAGCATGCTTGTGAGGGGGCAGTCTTGCTAGGAGGATGGCTACCTTAGGCAGATTGCTCCAGGCGCCAGACTGGAACTGGTGACTGAGCAGACTGGCAGGGACTGCAGCAGTTGTCCTCCCTGTTGAATCACCACCTGCACATATGCCAAATGGAAATGGGCAGCACAGAAGCCATGCCTGCTACTGTCAGTATGTGTTACCACTTCAGTTTGCATCTCTGGAGATGGGGTGTAAGGATCTGCCAAGTAACTTTCAGTTTGTTAGAGCTTTATTGAAAAGTTACTAGTTCATGATCTTACTGGGTTCATTGTCAGGAATGAGGCACATCCAAATATCAAGAACATATATCATTGCAGGCATAGGTGTAAACTACGGGGTGGGGGGGCTGAGGGGCTCGAGCCCCCCCAGATTTGGCCAGGGGGGGCTGAGCCCCCCGGGCAACCGGTGAACTACATGGGGGCTGAGGGGCTCAAGCCCCTTCGGAGTTGGCCGGGGGAGCAAGCAGTGACAAACTCACATGAGGGACTCAGTTATAATGGCAGATGAAGCACAGGACTTCCTACTCTCCTGTTGTATCATATTACAATTTCCATGATTCTTTAGGGCTTTGTTCCTATTTTTTGCTCTTATGTATTTCTGAATCTATTAAGAATTTATAATTTTAAAAAGGAGTTGCGGTTTATATAAACAATTTCCAAATAAATGTTACAGAAGAATTAAGAGACTCTGACAGATGTATGATTTTGAAAATCAGGCTCCTGGAAGGCAAGATTTACACACTAACAACAATATATGCACCAAACAATGCAAGAGAAAAAATTTTATGAAAATGTTTTCCAATCCATTTTCAATTTTCAAGAAGATAATGATTTTTGGAGACATGAATGGGGTAATGGTTCTTTAAAAAAGACAGGTGAAAAAAAACCAAAGAAGGCAAACTTCTCAAGCATGTGTTTAATTACATGGAAATGTTACAATTGGAAGATGCTTGGGGGATCAAAAATCTGAATACTGGAGACTATTCCTTTTTTGATAGACACCAAACACATTCAAGGATTGATATGTGCTGGATATAAAAAAAACTGAGTTATTTATATTGTTTATTATACGTTTACTCTTTCTTTTCTTTTTCTTTTGATGTAATTATAATTGTGCTATTGTTTTTATTTTATTTTCTATGTTCTGCTTATATTTATAAAAATACATTATATTAAAAAAGAATTTATATACTGCCTTAAAATACCTATGGCTATGGACCACACTAAGTAGCTTAGTCCTTAACCCTGGCTGGCTGCACCCACTTTCAATGTAGCAACAGTCAGATTGCAAGGCCTCTGTTGGACATAATTGCAACATAATTGCTTGGCTCCAATTTACATTTGGAAAAAAAACAATGGCCCACAGACTGGAAGCATTCAGTCTACATTACAATTCCTCAAAAAGGGGATGCTAAAGAGTGCAGCAACTATCAAACTATCGCGATAATTTCCCATGCAAGCAAAGTGATGCTCAAAATTCTAAAGTAAAGACTCTTACCTTATATGGAATGAGAAATGCTAGATTTCAAGCTGGATTCAGAAAAGGAAGAGGAACCAGAGATAACATTGCAAATTTACGATGGCTAATGGAACATACCTGGGAATTTCAGAAGAAAATCAGACTGTGTTTTATAGATTACAGCAAAGCTTTTGTCTGTGTGGATTATGAAAAGCTATGGAGACTATTAAAAGAAATAGGGGTGCCACAACATCTGATTGTTTTGATGCACAACCTGTACTCTGGGCAAGAGGCTACTGTCAGGACAGAACATGGGGAAACAGAATGATTTCCAATTGGCAAAGGTGTCAGACAAGGATGCATATTATCTCACTTGTTCAACCTCTATGCAGAGCATATCATAAGGAAAGATGGATTAGATCTAGAAGAAGGTGGAGTGAAAATTGGTGGAACATTAAACATTTGAGATATGCAGATGACACCATGTTACTGGTAGAAAATAGTGAAGACTTGGAATGACTACTGATGAAGGTTAAAGGAGAAAGTGCCAAAGCAGGATTACAACTGAACATCAAGAAGACAAAAGTAATGACTACATAGGAATTACACAATTTTAAAGTTGAGAATGAGGAAATTGAAATTGTCCAAGATTTTCTATTCCTTGCCTCAATCATCAACCAAAAGGGAGACTACAATGAAGAAATCAGAAGAAGATTGAGACTTGGAAGAGCAGCTGTGAGGGAACTAGAGAAGGTCCCTAGAGATAAAGATGTCTCTCTGGGAACCAAGATCAAAATAATCCAAACTGTGATATTCTCATTGCAATGTATGGATGTGAAAAGCTTCTGTTTACTGTTTACTCCTTTACCGCCCTGAACTATCCTTTGATGTGTAGATTGCTAATCTCAGGACATCCTCCTCAGGAATAGATCAGTAGATAGGAATCTATCTCTCCACTTTCCTATCAAAGTATGGAATTCCTATAATAAAGAACTCTTACTTCTTTTCTAAAACTAATACAAGTGTAAGTTTGTTATTTTCTCTTTCTCTTTCACACTCACACCGGCCAGCATGCTCCAACCACCCAGCATCATGTTTTCTCTGCAATCTGCTATTCTGTTAAGGAACAGTTTCTGTTCCTTTTAATAGGGAAAAAGTGAGTCTCTATTTTATTTTACTTTTCTGTTACTTTATCATTACATTGTATTTTGGAAATGGAACACTGAGAAAGGGTAGACCCTATGTTTCCTTTTTGAAATAGCTTTGTTTGTTTGCTTGCTTGTTGTTTTGGGGGGGGGGGCTGGGTGTGGGAGAACAATTAGTTTTTTCTTGATAGTAGGGGGGGGCTGCTCAGCTACTCCTAAGCTCCTCTTTCAATTCCCATTCCATTTTTAAATGGAGAGGTGGTATCTATTGCAGAAAAGGACAATTCCTAAAATGGTAGCCTGAGTGCTGTCTTTCCGTAACAATGAGAAAGCCCATCTGCCTGAACAAAATTAGGGGGGGATGCAGATCACAGGCATTTTAAACATTTCCTTTTTCCCTGCGTGCAGCCCAGAGAGAACATTGGAAAGGAATGTGCACTTAATTATGTGATTTTGTTAATAATGTGTTCTGAATGTCTGTGTTTTTAAGGTGGAGTTTCTAAGCAGTGTGCTAAGAAAGTAAGGTGTATACAACCCTAGATAGTATAACTGTGAGTTTTCTTTGGGGACATGACTAGCACTGTTCTGAATTGCCTCAAAATGTGCTTGTACTCATTTATAGGCTATGAGTTTGAAAAGAGAAGGAGATTGCTACTACGCTGAACTCTGCACATTGCTCAGAAATCGAGTGCATAGCAACTGTTTTGTATTCTGCCCTGGTTCAGACTTCAACCACACATATACCAAATGAAGGCATCTGTGATGCCACAACTGAGTACATTTCAGTACTAAATTACCCTTATGAATAAGACAATCAAGACTCCTATAAATGAACGTCCATGAAAACTTTAAAAATGTTCTCCTACAGGCTTTTCTGTAGTGATTTTCTTAGTGTCAAATTTGTGACCATTAGTTTGTCCTATACACATGGTATGTATATTTGTAGATCTTAAAGTGACCATCCTAAAAGTGAATCTCAAAACAGGACACAGCAAGAGATTGCTGAGATAGCATTATAACCACTGGCCAACTCCCACCTTTTCCTAGGTTTGTCCCAGTACAGGAGCATTGTTAGAGGGGTCCCCATGGGTGCCTGGGTTCCCCTAAATTTGTGGGGAGCCCCTCCCTAAATCCTCCATGGCTCCACCTCCATAGATGGCGGCAATGGAAGCCCCTCTCTGTGATGTCATTGGCTCCTCCTTATGATGTCACCGGACCCCAATTCTTTTAAGGACTGGATATAGCAATGCCTCTGGCCCAGCCCCAGTCCCCCCCCCCCAGGAAATTGGGAAGTCTACGCCCCTGATTGCAGGGTAACAATCCCCTCCCTTCCTAGAGACTAGCTAATTCTGCTGGGAACTATCAGACAGGGGAGGACACAGGGTTCAAGGTTATGTGAGCTCTTTTCCCAGCGGCTAGAAGCAAGAAGAATTCACATCCTGGGAGAGTAAAGAAACACAGTTGCAACAGACAGTCATAACATCATAACTTCTAGCCCCAACCCCCAGGTATGGGTATGGCAGATGCAGCCAACATCTTGACAGGGTACCTGTAAGATATGTTAACCATGTAGCAGGGACTTTGCTCTCCCTCATACCCAGGAGCTCCCTCAGTGGTACCATCTCTGTACTTTTGCCACCATTGAAGTGCAATGTTGTGTGCTCTGAGTGTGCATTTCAGAAACGGTGGAGAGTCTTGTGCCATGCATCCTACCTTCTGAACTATGGGTGTCCTGGTTGGCATTATACAGTGGGGGGGGGGCTGTGATTGGGTGCACAGGGTTGGCCGCCACTGGGAAGGTGGGATTGACTGTGGCTTTTGTTGGCACCCTGTGCTATCAGGACTTGTGAGCGGTCTTACGCCTGTGGGGGGAGGTACTAGGCCTTTTTTATAGAATGAGCACCTGTGGGCTATGCTGTGGTTTTTGCTGACATAATGTTCTACCGGATCTCTAGGGAGTTCCCACGCTAGGGTGGCTTTGGGAGAAAACTGACTCCTGCCATACCTCCAGCCCATCCCTTTCCTCATGGTTTGCACTGGTGAACTGGTGGTGCCCTGTGCCATTGGCATGTTGGTGCCCAGTTGTAGCATAGCAGCTGACATAGTGGCTAGTCAGCTCCCTGTATGCTTTCATCTCTCCTATCTGGACTGAAGTAACAATGCAGATTAACAAGAATTAATGGTCCAAAATCAGTACAAAGAAGCCTGGACATCCTGGAAAATATTGTTTCATATAATTATTGCTGAAATTTAAAAAAAAACAAAAGCAGTTAAGGAAAACAGCAATATGACAGGATACATACTGTTAAATTTTCAGTCCTGAATATCATTGTAAAAGATTTTGAGTTTTCAGTACACACTTTTACAGGGTATAGTTCATTTTACAAATGCAAGAATTAAATCTCTATGGACTCTGGATAGCATCAGGGGGAAAAACTGAACTTGGAAGCAAGTCATTTAATACTGTAGAATCTGTTTTGAATTTTCTTGGAAAGTGTGTAAGCTCTGAGAGTTAAATTATATTTGGAAGAAGATTAATTTAAATGTCATTTTAAAAGGGGGAGTTGTTAAAGACTGCAAACCCCTATGAAGTTACTAACTTCCCCCTCACCATCCCCTCACACTAATTTTAAAATGAGAAAAAGAATTAATTGCAAGATTAAATTTGTTACAAAGAAGCAACTGTATATGTGTTGCCAGGAATTTTAGGTCATCACTATCAAATTGGCAGTAGATATAAGAATAAAAAAGTTTATGGATAGTAAATTTTGTCTTTGAAAATTAAAAAAGTGATTAAGTTAAAATTTTGTTACAACTGAAATGAAATGATGTTGCAGTCAGTTCAGAGTCTTTAATATTGTAATGGCAAGTGTTCAGACTAGTTAATCAGTGGATTCAATGCAAAACTCACTTCTGCATGCAACTTTCTCCTTTATAGTCATGGTGCTTTATTGTTTTAATTTGTGTTGTTACCTGCCTTGAGTTCCAAACTGGTGAAAAATAAATGAACCTGTAAATATTTTCATAAAAACATGGGGCCCATTTTTAAGCAGAAGCAGTGAGGAATGCTAATTCTAGCATACACACATGAATCCTAACTAGGTTCATTCATTTCAGCATTTTTCTTCTAGACCAAGCCTAACTATTTATTCTTCGTATTCATCAAACAGCAAGGTCTTGAATACTATCTGCTCAGGCCATGTCACAATTGTGTGTCACAAAGACAGGTCTCATCAGCCAATGAGCAGCTCAGGTAGTTCATGTGCGAGCCTGTTGCCAGGCTGAATTCCATGTCTGCACGTGCACAGAGGCACAGCCAGCAGCCTCACTCCACCACTGCACCTCCATTAATTGCCCACCCAAGGAAAAATGGCTATCACATAGAAATACATATTGTCATTTAAGCACCCTTTGGTATTTGTTGAAGTGTGTCTGACGCAGTAATGTTAGCCAATGCCAATCTGTGCAGTGCCTTGTAGAAGTCCCACCCCTCCAAAAAGGCGCACATCTATTTAAAATTTTATTTAAATCTATTTAATTTTTTATAGTAAATAAAAAGATGCTTTGAATGCAGAGCACACACAGACAAGTAAATTGGCAAAGCATCCAAATTGCTCTGCTGGGGAAATTCTGCCATGCAGTTATGGCCAATGGCATCATGAGCAAGGACTGCTGGGTGGCTGTCTTCATATGATGAATATTTGGCTTGAAAAAAGCTGCTTGGTACATGCTCAAGGTGGACAGTGAAGAATAAGGGCAAGACAAGCTGACCCAAGGCATGACTCGTTAGTGGTTTCAGCAGTCAGAGGTCCTCAGCTTGCCTAAGTAAGTAGTGGACTTACTTAGCAAAAAATACTCCCATAAGCTCTGCAGCAAGGCAGAGCACATGGAATGAGCTACTCTTTACTCCTTTGCTTACATCATTTTTTTTCATTCCAAAACACACTCATGCTCACCTATGTTTTACTTGTGAATTCGGGTGGACTTGTACATAACTATGTTTTTCCTGTGCAGCTTTCAGTTTTCAGTCAAGGCTCTTTCACATAGAAAGATGTGATTCTTCATTCTATCCCTTGCCTCTTGGTGAATGTATATTGTGTCTTTTTAACTTTGGGGAAAGTGGAAGCCTTACAGTGAAATCCTAAGCAGAGTTACTCTAATCTAAGACCATTAAAATCAATGGGTTTAGACTGGTTTAACTCTGCTTAGGATTTCACTGTTGGGGACCAATTCTGAGCAGTAAAGTAAATGCCACTTTATTTAATAGAGCTAACTCCCTGGAAGAAGGGGACTTAGGGTTGTAGCCTTACAGTGCTATCCTAAGCAGTCAGCTTAGAAGGGGATAACTCTGCTTCGGATGGGACTTCTAGTCTCTCTTCTGGATATCCGACTATTAATAGGTGAGAGACTTGAACAGGAGAACAGGTTGTTCTGCAGAGGAAGGCATGGCAAACCACCTCTGCTCCTCACTTGCCTCAAAAGCCCCTTGCTCGGGTTGCCATAAGTCAGTTGCAACTTGATGACATGCACACATCCATGAGGCAAGGGAGAATGAAGCACCATGAGCACCAGCCTGTTGCTCTCTTGTTACCACCTCGCCAGTGACAAAGAAGCCTTCCCCACCTTACACCATGTACAGGCAAAACCTTGGCTCTTTCCCTGAAGGCATGCAGCAAGCTTCTGGATAGAGGAGGGAAGATTTGGCTTATGGCCTTACTTCAGCCACACTGCCATTGGCAATTTGCCCATTCCTGCAACGATAACTAGAATAACTCTGGCAATGGTTACTGTTACTCATACAAAATGAGAGCCCTCCCCAGTCCATCAAGTCACCAATGGGATTGTAGGAAATGTTGAGCACAGAAATGACAATCAGGCACAACACTGTGTGGCAGAGAAATGGGTGGTGCAGAAAAATGCCCCTCAAATGGACCCAAAGCAACTTAACAAAAGCCAAGGATTCTGGTTGGATAGTATATCTGTCTAACATAAATCTGCTGAATTACTCTCTCCTCTTGCCACCCCTTTCCCCACGCTGCCATGGGGAAATGGAAATTTTAAAACTATTGAGAATGGAAATTGAATGCAGAGTACAGCTTCAGACATCCTACCATTTCCAGCAAAACAATGCTAGTCTATTCACTTCCTTACCAAAAGTCAGAGATGGTTTCATTCTGAGTAGTTACTCTTCTGAATGGGGTATGTTGAGGTCTAGTTTTGGTTAATTACATTCCTAATGCAGTTTTCTACTAGATGTTATATTTAACAAGTCTAAAACAAACAATGAGGTTCAGATTCTTCTAGATGTATTCAGGAAAATTAAAAAGGGGAAAGCACTGTATTAAGATGTTTTGAAATGTCAGTCAGGAATGACAGGTCAGTGAAGGAAAATAGGATGGTACATTTTAGTTCTATTGTATTAAGATAAATTTTGGCTTCATGAATGTCAGCGACTCATTGTAATGATTTTAAGTGTGTGTGTCTTTAAATGTTTAGTGTGATACAGATTAAGAGTGGGTGTACTGTTCCAGCAGCAAGCTGACTATATTAATCAGTATGTACCAGACTAGAATGTATGCCTATAGTTTTACGAGAAGTGCATCTTAGGCGTTTTAGTGCCTTACCCCATAGGTTCAGTTCCTGGGGCGTTCAAAGCCCGCCAAAACTTGTTAAGGCCATTTCCTCTTCTGTTCATTCACACCTCAGCAGGGAGAGGAGCAAGTCATCTCTCTTTTTTCACCACATTCACTGGGTCTACAAAGATCCATCAAGTGCCTTTATGCATGAAAGATGCACTCTCTCCTTTTGTTATTTAGAAGAATTGTGAGTAGAGATTCCTTACGTGTATGAAGAAGTTAAATAAAACCATTGAAGTTTGTAACCCGTGCGTGTGCGTTTACACTATTCCGACACGAGGAGGGAATCCCAACCCTTTGTCGTCAAGTGTCAATGCACACGCACGGGTTACAAACTTCAATGGTTTTATTTAACTTCTTCATTTCCACCTTACTTATTGCCTCAGAGTCCTCCTCAGAAGATGAGCAGGAAGGGCCAGCAGGATCTTCTCTAGAGCCAGAAGCCCCTGCAGAAGCGATTGGAGAGGAAGAGCAGTCTGAAACCACTGCTGCTGCTCCAGAGGGAATTCAGCAAGAACAGCCAGAAACCTCCACAGAGGCTGTAAGAGACAAAGACTCCCCCAGGGCAAAAGCGAAACCCGAGCACCTGGGGCCAGCTGAAAGGAGGAAACTTAGAGGCAAGACAGCTCTGCTGGAGAGACGAAGGAGTGGCCGTTTACAGGCACAGCACCGAGAGGAGCTGTTAGAGAGAGAGGCAACAGCTGTTCCTCATTAGGACAGCATAAAAGGGAGATGCCGAGGAAACCAAGTGTGGAAGCAACTCAGCTCGCCACTCCCTGCTACCAGAGCCCTACACCTGGACGATCTTGCCTTGCGCCTTGCTCTACTGCTTGATTGGACTTTGACCCCGGCCTGCCTTTTGACTACCCTTCTGCCTGCTTCTCCCTCTGACTGGCATATTGGTCCTGACACTTAGCCGGACTTCTTGACCCTGGTTTGCTGCCTTCTGGACTACTGACCTCCTGCCTGTTGTGTTCAGCCCTGCAGTACCAGTGAGCCTCCTGCCTGCAGTGCCCAGCCCTGTGCGCGACACGAGGCAGCTGGAGGTTCTGCCTGGCAGCCCCGTGCCATGGGGACTTAAAGTGCAAGGTGGGAGAGTGGGTGCTCACAGTGGAGGGCCACGAGTGACCTGGGGGAAATTAGCGGAAAATAGGGAGTACTTTGCAGTCACTCAAGGGAAGAAGAGCAAAGTCCAATGTCTGACTAACAACAACCACCCAAGTCCCCTTGCAAGTTATCTGACTCCAGAGTTCCAGCTCAGGAAGGAGTGAGTGAGCACTGATAGGTAAGAAGGAACTGGGGCGTTGGATCCCCTGGCTCGCTGATTTGTGCCAGCTGTCCCTCTCACCTGAACTCTCCCGAATGCCAGCCTCTGCAGGTAAGGCTTGCCAGTGGGAGTGGGGTGGGGGTGGCAGCACCTGGCTGCCATAGAAGCAGTTGCCCAGAAAACTGCTCTTGATGCAGCCATGAGGGGGGGCACCAGCTATCCATTTGGGGGCTCTGTTCAGACTTCCTCAGCTGGGGCTGAAGTGTGGAGAAAGTGTGGCCACAGATCGGGTTGACTGGGTGTTCATAATTCCCTGTTGATGGAAGGTGCTCAGCCCCTTGACTTTCTTCCTGACAGGATAAGACCATCCCAGTGAAGAGTGCTTTCTCACCAGAGGGCCATGCATCATCTAGTTGCAGGCTGCACCTGTGACACTGGAGCTGCTGCTGCTGCTGCCACCACCGCTCCCAACCATGGACACCCTCCCAGAATGTTGCAGACTGGTTTTGGCCTTGGACCGGGCTGGGTCCCTTGCCACACATGTGTCTGTTTTCTTTGCAGGCAGATTGCAACTCATCAGAGAGACCAAGAATCGTGGCTGTTCCAGCCCCTTGTGAGCCTCCTTGAGTGCCATTCAGTTCCAACCCAGGGAGCAGTTCCCCAAGGCAGACCACATCTCAACCTCACCCCTGGGAGGGCAGGACGAGGAATGGATTTTGCAGCTTGGACTGCTGTGCAAACTGCCTTTGCTCCCTTTCCAGCTGAGGGACATTGGCAAGACACATGTCCAGTCAACCACTTCACCTGTTCCAGTTTAATAAAACATGGGCTGAAAAAACAACAAACTGCCTGTCTGTTTACTCGCCAGTAGATGACAGCAGCCCTCACCCAACTCCCCATAGGGATGTCTTTTCACACATCCTCATGAATGATTCCTGGCTCGGCTGGGATGGATGGGGTGGGCTCTGCTGCCAGAAGGATCAGGTGTCCAGTGGTGCCTTGCAGCCCTGTCCAGCTTCCCTGCTCCCTTTCCCCCCTCAACATAACTTCAGGCAGTGGGGTGGGAATTGTATTGTGACTTGTGAATGTCTGGCGGGGGGGGAGGGGACCAGTAAGGACTCTGACAGACAGAGCTGCTGGAGCCTGATAAGCCAGGCAGATGACTACTGCATGCCGGGGAAGGAGAGGTTGCTGCCAGGAGGTGTGGGATGTGGAGCAACATCTTGGGATCTCTGGTGCTCCTCCTTTTTGCTATTTGTGGAGGCAGGGATGGGCTTGGGAAATCTGGTGCAGGGGATGGACGATGGCCCCTGGAACAGTTTCTCTGACCTGCAGGCCATCAGTCCACTCAGGGGGGCATCAACCCGGGACTAGAGCATAGCTCTCGAGGTCCAACCTGCATTCTCCTCGCATCTTTGTGATGTAGTGATATATTCAAATGGCACTGCCATAAATCCATGGGTATTTGTCACTCCCATCACCTCCAACGGGCCCTCTGGCTTCTCACATGGTTTTGAATGGGCATTCCTGTCACTCATTGAAGAACCTGCTTCCTGCCCCCCATCTGCCTCTGCAGGACCTGGAGGCTGATCCCAAGTGCTGCAGGCTGTGAGTGCAGTCCTTGCCAGGTCCTGCTACCTTTCTGTGCTCACTTTTCAGGAAGGGGGGGTGCATCTTCCTTGTGGCAGCAGTGGTGGTGGTGGTGGAGCTTACAAGCAAGCAGTGTTTCCACCACCAACCTGCCCCTTGTTGGGAACAGGGCTAGACAAGCGGGTGAGCGAGCACCACGTCTGCACTGTCAGTGTCCCACCCCCTGGAGCAGGGCTCCTCTCAGGGCAGGCGCCTCTGTTGGGGTGTGGCAAGCCCGATTGTGGAGGTTTTTCCCTGCAGGATGGGGACGTGGCAGCTGGGAGTAGGAAACACAGCCTGGACTGGCTATGCCTTCCTCTGCCACTCACAGCACTGTCAACTGCTGCTGCCCTACAATTGGTCAATCCTGGCGGCAATGCCTGGGCAATGAGGGCACATTCCCTCCTGGCTGTGCCTTGCAAGGCTCGGCTGACTTGCCTAGCTCTCCCACGAAAGGAAGCAGACGAGTGGCACTGCATTTATACTGACACGCGAACACAGGGGCCAGATGGGTCCTTCGGATTGCACAGTAAGGTTTTGACTCAGTATAAGGCAGCTTCATGTGTTCATGCAAGTCTGAGACACAAGATTCCCATGGAATATCTGCTTCAAAGTCCTTGTGTCATCAGTCACTCAACATACAGAGCTTTGGAATGTGTAAAAAGGCCTAAGTCTCTCCTATTGGAGTCTAACACTAAAATCATTATACCACATCGGCTGCATTACTGTGGCCTGTCCTAGTAGAAATAATCAAATTTTGAGACAGTTGCCCTAGGCCGATTCCACAGAAGATCGCGTTTTCTCGCGCATTTTCTTGCGCGACATCGCGCAAAACTCACGCAAGAAAACGTAATTTTCCGTATTTTTTCCAGCATGATCTGCAATGTCCCAGCTTCAGGTAAGCCGTGTGGAATCGGCCCTAGTCTAAATACCCATAGCTTTCTTTATCAACAGTTAATTGGCTGAAAGCTTCCAGAACAATGTTATCCCTAAGAAATCAAAGAAAAATGTTCCTATAACTTTATTCTACCCTTAAAAATCATATGAAACAGAAATTTTCAAGTAAAGGGGGATGCTAGTTTTTAGACTGACCATATAATGCTGGCTTGCTTTGTAGACTTCCCACTCTGTTTTCCCCAGGCCATTGCTATATTACTATACTATAGAGTGTAAGTAAGTCTTTCTGTAAAAAGAAGACAAATGTATTGAATTATACATCTCATTTCCCTCTCTCAATAGGCCACACTGTAAACACTTCAGTGGATTCCCCTCACCATAAGCCTGGGGATCAGTGGCTGCTCTTACTTCTACTGTTCTTGAAACAAACCCTCAAAAATATCAATTTCCCCAAGAAGACAACAATGCAAAGATGTTCCAGCCTTTTAATCTGTTATATTGTATATAGGACTGGTCTTAGAACAGGAAGAGCAAATGAAAAAGGAGAGATCAGGAACACATGAGGCTTGGCATCCATTAGAGGGAACTCAGAAAAAGGGGGGAGATGATTGAAGCTGGGAGTTACCCTTTAAGTAACAGATAAGGGAGGGACCTGCGAGGACTTCCCCAGTGTTCCCTCTTTCCCTTCTCTGAAAGCCCCCATAGCCTCTTTCCCTTCCCTGAAAGCCCTTTCTCCTGCTTCCTTCTCTTATTTCCACCCATCAGCCAACCAAACTTTATCTCCCCACCCCCACCCCGTCTTTTCTTTCCCTCTTTTCCTCCCCATCAGGGCCAGTTGTATGGTCCAGTGGACTGACTGGGAATCTCCTTCCTCATACAGGGCTTGGCCAGGCTGGGTGCTACCCAGCTGATGATGTGGTTTCCTGCCTATCAAAGATCATTACAAATTGTAAACAAACACTGGGAAAAAATAAACCACCAAACTAAAGCTGCAGCAGAGGCTGAATGTTTGTCTTCAATGGTCTTAGAGGGGTGTAACATTGCCTCGGATTGCACTGTCTGTATCCAAAACTTTCTCTGTATTTACTGTAGATAGCATTCCTTCTGACATTTACTTCATTGTAAATGTTTGGTCCTTATTCACAGTTACAAGCCATGTTTTATGCTACTGTTTTTCCTCTCATTGTTGCATTAATACAAACCACTAACATAAAGTAAGAAAGTCAGGCCTTTTACAACTGGTTTAAATCTTCACAGCAAAGGCAGTTACAATTTTTTTAAAAACCTCAAGAAGTACAGTTGCTGTTGCAGTTTGTTTTTGTTATCATCTTTAACAACGATGTCAGACTACATTTACGGCATAATCCTAAACAGAGTTACACCCTTCTAAGCTCATTGACTTCAAAGGACTTAGAACAGTGTAACTCTTCTTGGGACATCACTGCAGATGGAAATGAAAGCATTTTAAGCTCTAGGTACATATGAACTTCAGCTGCAGTCTACAAATGACAGATCCTGCAAGTAATCCTACTGATTTCATTCCTATCAGTAGGGAGAAAGGGATCTGAGGAGGGCAGATACTGGAGTCCTATCCTCCATTCCTTTATACCTTGTTTTACATTATTTGAAAAGAGTGTTCAATTTTTGACTGCAAAGACCATTATGTACTATAGTAGTTTAGGAATCATGCCCACATTATCAAAACTTACATAGGTTTATTATTGCTAACATTCTCTGTATCTTAGAGGTTTTTTCCTAGTCCAAACCTAGCTTTGGGGATTCAAACACAGGTTTTAAATGTCTACCTGCAAATGATTTATTCCGAAGTCCATTTTTGCATATGTCTGAATATGTCCCTGGTTTCTAGCAGCAGCAATAGCAGCTTGGAAGCAGAGCAGATGTTTCTTTGATTGTATCTAGGGACATGTCAATGGTGTTCTTAGAAGCAGAAAGATTTTGGCTTGGCAAGAGAACTGGTGGCATTTTTCTCCTCATTAAAACATCAGCTTGATAAAGTCCATATTCCTCTGCGTTCCAAAATGTTCAAGCTTTCTTAAACATTAGCATTCTTATCGTTACATTGGGCCCATTACATGCACAGGCTTCTAGCAAATTAACTTTTTACGGAGCTTTTCCTTTAAGGTCTTTCCTTCCATCAAGTTGACAGGTGAGAAAAAAGTCATTCTTAAGATTGCCAGTCCTAGACAGTGCTCTAGACAGGGAGGTTATGGTGAATGGTTAAGTAAACTCACCAATAGTGTGTGTCCCCCCCTCCCCACTCTGTGGGCCCAAGTCTTGTCTCACTTGCAGCTGGAAGAAAATCCAGTGCCTTCTAAGTCTTAGCAATGTTCTTTGTCAACATCCACTAACCTCAGACTGTGTAAGCAGCCAAATGACAGCTTTATATGTGTCTCTTGGTAGGAGAGCTTAGTACTATTGTAAATCCAGTCTATATTCACAACTGCTGTGAGAACAGATAGCCATAAAAATCAGACTTGAGGCAAAAGATGAATTGCAAACTTTCCCCCCCATTTTTTGTCCAATCTGAATCTATAGATTCAAACCAGTAAATCTTTTCAGATTCAAAGATCTAATTGGCAGGCTCTTCATAAACATCCTGGTGACGTGTTTATGTTTTAAGCAACCAGTGTTCCCATGGAAGGTAAACACTGTCATCCTCTTCAAAAGTGTTGTCTTTTAATAACATAGTGAATAAATTATACTGTCATTAATTAGGAAATGAGACTCAGAAGCACAGTAAAAACAAAAGGAAGGGATTGAAATAGAGACGAACAGCTTCAGCTTTGCCAGCTCCTTATAAGAACATTTTAAATGGGGTAATTGAAAAAGAACCACAAAGTCCTCAGTGCTGGATGTGGTTCATTCAGAAGTATATACCATATGACATGTTGAGTTTTCAAAGCAGGCCTGTAGCTGTTGTGTGAGGCTCCAGGTTGGAAGTGCCTCAAACATCCTATCACTACTAGAAGTATGCAAAAAAGAAGTCAGAGTAAGGTCGTTGTTGGGGGTTTTCCGGGCTGTATTGCCGTGGTCTTGGCATTGTAGTTCCTGACGTTTCGCCAGCAGCTGTGGCTGGCATCTTCAGAGGTGTAGCACCAAAAGACAGAGATCTCTCAGTGTCACAGTGTGGAAAAGATGTAGGTCATTTGTATCTACTCAGGAGGGGTGGGGTTGAGCTGAGTCATTCTGTAAGAGTTTCCCAGGGTGTGGAATGCTAATGGCGGGAGGCTTCACTGTCTCCTGAGGAGGTTCTTTTGCATATGGATTGGTGCTTGATGTGCTAATCTTCTCTGCAGGGCTATTGTCGGGTGTGGAGTGTTTTGTTGGCCTGGTGTTTTTCAGAACCGGAGCCCATGCTCTGTTCATTCTTAAGGTTTCTTCTTTCCTGTTGAAGTTTTGCTTATGCTTGTGAATTTCAATGGCTTCCCTGTGCAGTCTGACAAAGTAGTTGGAAGTGTTGTCCAGTATTTTGGTGTCCTGGAATAAGATACTGTGCCCTGTTTGAGTTAGGCTATGTTCAGCCACAGCTGATTTTTCAGGCTGTCCAAGTCTGCAGTGTCTTTCATGTTCTTTTATTCTTGTCTGGATGCTACGCTTTGTGGTCCCGATGTAAACTTGTCCACAGCTGCAGGGTATACGGTATACTCCTGCAGAGGTGAGGGGGTCTCTGCTGTCTTTTGCTGATCGTAGCATCTGTTGTATTTTTCGGGTGGGTCTGAATACTGCTTGAAGGTTATGCTTTTCCATAAGCTTTCCCATCTGATCAGTAATTCCTTTGATATATGGAAAAAACACTTTTCCTGTAGGTGACTGTTTTTCCTTGGTTGTTTGATTCATCCTGGGTTTGATTGCTCTTCGGATTTCATTTCTGGAGTAGCCATTTGCCTGAAGTGCATGGTTTAGATGATTAATTTCCTCATTGAGAAAGCGCGGCTCACATATCCGTCTTGCACGATCCACTAATGTTTTCATTATGCCTCTTTTCTGTCGGGGGTGGTGATTGGAGTTTTTGTGTAAGTACCGATCAGTGTGAGTTGGTTTCCTGTAGACCTTGTGACCTAACTGAAAGTTTGCTTTGCGGATGACCAAGGTATCCAGGAATGAGAGTTTTCCCTCACTTTCTTTCTCCATTGTGAATTGTATGTTCAGGTGGATGAATCATCTCAACAACATCCACCTGAACATACAATTCACAATGGAGAAAGAAAGTGAGGGAAAACTCTCATTCCTGGATACCTTGGTCATCCGCAAAGCAAACTTTCAGTTAGGTCACAAGGTCTACAGGAAACCAACTCACACTGATCGGTACTTACACAAAAACTCCAATCACCACCCCCGACAGAAAAGAGGCATAATGAAAACATTAGTGGATCGTGCAAGACGGATATGTGAGCCGCGCTTTCTCAATGAGGAAATTAATCATCTAAACCATGCACTTCAGGCAAATGGCTACTCCAGAAATGAAATCCGAAGAGCAATCAAACCCAGGATGAATCAAACAACCAAGGAAAAACAGTCACCTACAGGAAAAGTGTTTTTTCCATATATCAAAGGAATTACTGATCAGATGGGAAAGCTTATGGAAAAGCATAACCTTCAAGCAGTATTCAGACCCACCCGAAAAATACAACAGATGCTACGATCAGCAAAAGACAGCAGAGACCCCCTCACCTCTGCAGGAGTATACCGTATACCCTGCAGCTGTGGACAAGTTTACATCGGGACCACAAAGCGTAGCATCCAGACAAGAATAAAAGAACATGAAAGACACTGCAGACTTGGACAGCCTGAAAAATCAGCTGTGGCTGAACATAGCCTAACTCAAACAGGGCACAGTATCTTATTCCAGGACACCAAAATACTGGACAACACTTCCAACTACTTTGTCAGACTGCACAGGGAAGCCATTGAAATTCACAAGCATAAGCAAAACTTCAACAGGAAAGAAGAAACCTTAAGAATGAACAGAGCATGGGCTCCGGTTCTGAAAAACACCAGGCCAACAAAACACTCCACACCCGACAATAGCCCTGCAGAGAAGATTAGCACATCAAGCACCAATCCATATGCAAAAGAACCTCCTCAGGAGACAGTGAAGCCTCCCGCCATTAGCATTCCACACCCTGGGAAACTCTTACAGAATGACTCAGCTCAACCCCACCCCTCCTGAGTAGATACAAATGACCTACATCTTTTCCACACTGTGACACTGAGAGATCTCTGTCTTTTGGTGCTACACCTCTGAAGATGCCAGCCACAGCTGCTGGCGAAACGTCAGGAACTACAATGCCAAGACCACGGCAATACAGCCCGGAAAACCCCCAACAACCATCGTTCTCCGGCCGTGAAAGCCTTCGACAATACATCAGAGTAAGGTCATTCATCATTTTAAAAAATTTAGTTAGATCCTTTATCAGACTTACAATCGAATAGTTTTTCTCCACTTTCACCTAACTTGGATAATATTCTCAGTCCTTACCCAAGGGATCCTTGCTTCCATGGGTAAAGGGTCCCTATAGTGTAGGTAGTTAGAATTCTCTCTAGCACGGCAGGCACAGGCAAGTGTGAACTGGTATGCAAGCGAGTTCCCTCTTCTTTGCTGAGATCCCGTCGCTGTTGCATATGTTTTTACAAAAATGCAGTGTGGGTGAGGAGAGTTAAACTCTGACCTCTCCTATACCTTACCTTACTATGCTATATTTCTTTAAACACTTTTCCCCCGCCCAGCAGACTTTCTATATTGAGACTTGGCTGGCGTGCTTTTTTATGCAGCAAAGAAATACACAGGAGGTCTCAGATATTGAATCAGTCCTTTCCCCCCATATGGAAAGATGTTTTGCTCCTTTATCAATGGAGAAGCATCTAACATTTCTGGGACTCACTTTCATGTGTTCATCCTATGAGTAAAAATGTGACATCTATAGCAGACCATTGTCTTTATGTCTTAATCATTCAGTTTGCGCCTCTGTTTTTCTCATTCTATCAAAGTTTATTACATGAAATAGGAATTAGTACCTTGCTCAAATAAAGCATAATGAAATAATGTGTGTTTTGTGAATACATGTGGCAAAGAAAAAAGATACACATCCAATTTTTCAGCAATCTTGGGCCATTTTCTGTAATATATGGGGCATGTATCAGCCCAAAACCCAACCAGGGAACTGACCATGGTACTATATGTATGGACAGGTTTTCTGGTATGATAGCAGAAGTGAAGAAAGCACTCCAGAGATTTTTTTGGGTTTGCTTTTGGGGTTTACTTAAGTGCTAGATTTATCTTTTAATTGTCTAAACAGAACATAGAATGAAGAAAGGGATTTTCTTAGAATAAATGATTATGTATTGTAAGGCGAAATTGTAATAATTGCTTAAATATGAGCTGTTTCCACTTTCAGTTTGCTGTCTTCTGTATTGTAAATAAATATTTGCAGTATCACTGCCTTGTAACAGCTTTGTTAAATTTTCGGTATGTCAATAGCTCCAATCTTTTTCCGAAACAGAAGCTTGGAAATCTGGCAAAAGTTATATAAGATATCAGCATTATGAGAATGAGCAATCACATAGAAAGTTATAACCAGACACAATATGGTTAACAATGTCACTTGGTTGTCGTTTAGTAGAATATTTAAAGCTGTCTGCTTGTGTAATCAAGCTAAAGAGTGATTTAAAAGCAAATGAATGGAAAAATAAAGTAGTATTACAGGGCCCAGTCCCTTTCATGAGTAATCCCCCTTGAATCCAATGGGGTTGCATGAGTAATGGCTATAAAATTAGCTCAAGCTCAGTAAATCTCCTGTGTCAGTTTGTGATATTGATAGCTAATGCTAGGAATGTTTAACTGATTACTTTTATTGTTCATTTTTATCCAGTCCAGACCATAACTTGGGAATTGTGGCTTACCTTTTGAGTGATACTATGACGTAGTTTACAATCACACACACCCCTTTGAAATTCCAGTTCTAAAAGAGCAGCCATGTTAAACTGTTCAAACCAAAACAACAAAGTATCTTCTGGGACCTTAAAGGCTAACACATTTATCGTGGCCATGGGCTAGAACTTCTCCAGATGAAAGTGTCACAGGCTCTTGTCTGTTTTTGGAAAGCCAAGTATCAGTAAAATAAGAACACTTTAATAATTCCCTAGCAATTTCTTAATTCAGGGAAGCAAATCCACTATAAATATAATGATTACAGCTGAAGAAATACTTTGCAGACATTCAGAAGCTGTTAATTTCTTTTCTCATTTTCTCCTTTGCTATCATTCAGATTAATTTGTACCAATGTACGTTTTCATAACTATGGCTTATTACAACCTTGAGTAAATTATTTTGCTATTTGCTGGTATACTATACATACTGCAGGAGGATGCCAAGGGATATATTTATGTAGACACTTCCCCTTCACTTGGCCTTGCATAGCTGGCTTCCATGAAGTATGAATTTGGCAAAATTGTATGATGTAGTTAGGAGTCTCTTCTTTCTCATAGACTAATTTTTTATTTTGGGCCCCTCACAAGAAGAATCAGTTAGGAAAAATGGGAAAGAAAATCTCTCAAACAACTTGTCTCAGTTCTGTTGGGCTTCCTGACTGTCAGAATTCTTGCTGTTATGGACATGGAACCTCTAAGGAAGTAAACCTCAAAAGCTGTGGTAGCTGCTCCAGTTCTCATATAAAATCTTGGCAGTAGAATAAAGAATGTGGGGATACTGAGGATTTGGCTTCTAAAATAAAATAGAAACTCAAGAGATTGGAATAATGGGAAATGCATCTGCTGAAATAAAGAAAAGTGGATCAAAAAGGATGGCTTGATGTACTGCTGGATAGTGGGAGTTCCTCAGTTGATATACCCTGGAGCTAAAGGACACAGTTCTCATTAATATTGGGAAGCTTGGAAGCAGAGGGGGAACAGGATTTTTTTCTAATGACTAATTCAACTTTCAAGGTGACTGAATTAATTTAACAGAAGGAAGAAGCAATTTCATTCCAAACTGTTTTTCACAGGAAATCTTTCTTCTTGGTTGAATATTCAGCCATGTGATTCTAGGTAATACAAGAAACCAACTAATGAGATATAACAAATCTTACCTTTTAAAACACCTTATAATCAGAAATCTATGTATTTGAACTGCTTTTGTGTTTTCCAACCAGTAGCTGGGATCATAAAAGTCCCATTAGATAGGTATCAGGGGGCAACAGGTAAAGGTGCTCAGATGCCTAAATTTTCCTATCCATATATTGCCAGAGTTTTGTAGTTGCTGCTCTGGTAATATTTGTATAACAGAATTCTTTAAGATAGATGAATCGTGCAGGTTAGTTCCACTGCAGCACTGACAGGAAAACTCCCCAGTGCTCAAAGGGGTTTACATATATTATCTTGTAACATTCTATAAAGCAATGTATCCCTTTATTATTACCATATTGCTGGGGGTTGCTGAAGTTGAGAAAGAATTGCTTGCTTAATGCCACCTTCTGAGTTCATGGATGAAACAAGATTCAAGCAGGAGACATCTTGATACATATTCTTACACTTTGTATCAGCTCAGTCATAATAATAAATTGATCCTAACAGCCTAAATTCTTAATTAATATTTTGATCTCATGATACCACCATACCCTGATAAGTTAGGGCAGCTGTCTTTACTAGATGAGTTTATTTTGGCTGGTTCCTTTTTCTTTATGGCTGGGACCAAAGGCTACTTTAATGGGATTTTGGTTTTGTTTCTCCACCGAATAGCTGGCAATCTCAGCATATATCAATCTGCTTTGGGAAGAGCCATTCATTTTAAAAGCCATTAGCCATGTGGCCTGAAGGCTGCTTCTTGAGAAACTTGTCCAAAGTACCCTTGGCTATGAAAAAACAGTGGCATGATTCTCTAGATCCTAGTTTAGAAGTGTAATTAATGGGATTTTTCAATATAGTCCACTGTGCTACAGGAAATGACAAAAGGAGAATTTCCTTTAATTTGATCTGTCAAAATCTGGGAAGCAGTATTCCCTAGATAATTACATAAACTAAATACACAAAATCAGCACAGACATGGATGCCATTTTGAACAAATGTCCAATATAAAACCACCCACATCCCTACAAGTAATGCTTTCCACTTTGCATCCAAGAGTAACAACAGTGCTTGGAGATATAGATGTCATGAACAGGACTTTCAGTGGCTGTAACCAAAGGCTCTATTCATCAAATGTAAGGGCACAGTCAAAGGAAACTGATTCATTTCTGGACCAGATTAAGTTTTTACAGAGCAGTTCATAAGAAAGAAAAGTTTGAATGCTCCAGTCCTGTAACTACTGCAAGCACTTTCACTAAGAATGAAAGTTTTCATTTCAGTTTCTCATCTCTTAGTTAAAAATATCACTGGTGTTTACTATTTTGGATTCTGTGAGAAAGGTCAATATCCAAACCAGTAGTACGGGCTGGCCCTATCACTTGTGCATCCTGAACAAACCGTGGAACCTCTTTCCAGCAGACAGTCAAAATGCTAGTGTTAAGTAAACATATTTCAAATTAAGTTAAAATATTATGCTTTCATTTTTGTTCTATTGCATCAGTTTATTACTTGTGATTATTTGTAATTCTTTATGTAAGTCTTTTAAAAGATGGGAATTCTCAGATAATTAAAGTAGGCTACGAGTAAGAGTTCTAAAGTTATTGTTTGTCTCCAACCAAATCACTTCTACCACAAAATTTTATATATCTACTTTCATTTATCCTCATTCAAAGTTCATTCCTGTCTTAATTTCTATGCTCTTTCTCATTGATGACTCTTTCCTATGAAGAGTCCTCTCACATAACCATCGTTTAGGCTTGTTTCAGCAGACTCGGCAGCAATTTACTGTGCAGAATGTATATGCACAGGATGCGTGCAGAGTTCATGTGACTCAGATGGTGTCTGCATAAATTGTTTGTGTGTGTGAGTGAGAGAGAAATTTTCTGTGGATCTTTGCATATACCTCATTGAAATACACTAACGTTTTGCTAATTGGAGAGTGGGCTCATGCATTTGGAAATTGACTATTCAACATCTGAAATAAATCCTCTGTTTTAGCAAAATCTCTAATTCTCAACATGGCCCCATCTGTGGATATTTAGACCTGGAGACTGAGGCTATGGACAAACAAGACAAATCTTTCAACAATGCTTAGAAAAGTCCTAGGTTTACAGAAAAATCTGAAATCTTTAAAAAAAAAAGACCATGGGGTTTTTAAAAAGCCCAAAGTGACAAAAGGAGCATGTGTAGTTTTAAGAAACAGATGCCCTCAGTGGTGACCACACTAGTATTCTAGTCCTGGTTTCTGTCACAAAAAGGCAGGGGGACTGGAGGGGCCTTTTTCAGAGCTCTTTTGGCCTTTGAAGGAGGACTTACTGGGGCCGGGTCTGGCAGCAGTCATTGAACAACTTGCATGACTCACATAGGCCCAGCTGCTTGTTACTTATCAACAGAAGCCACCCCATGAAAAGCGGTATAGTGGTTAGAGTTTCAGACTAGGATCTGGGAGACCCATGTTCTCTGTTGTGGAAGCTCACTGCATGACTTTGAGCCAGGCCATTTTCACACTACTAACTTGCTTCTGTAACATTGTGGAACATTGCACAAAAAACGCGAAAGATAGCATCTTCTCGCGAGAGTTTTGCGCGATGTTGCGCAAAACTCTCGTGAGAAGATGCTATCTTCCGCGTTTTTTGCACAACATTCCGCAACATTATGGAAGCAGGTTAGTAATGTGAAAATGGCCTCAGTCATACACTCTCAGCCTAACCTACTTCACAGGATTGTTGTGAAGATAAATTGGAGGACAAGAGAATAATGTAAGTTGCTTTGGGTTCTGATTGTAGCAAAAGCAGGATATAAATGAAGTAAATGAATAATTATAGGTGAAGATGGTAAGGGTAAAATAAATGGTTTCTTGGTTGATGAGTGAGGAGAGCAAGAAGCAGGGAAAGGAGAGGATATGGGGGCCACCAGGAAGAACAAAAGAAGAAATAGTGTGGGGAGGGGATACAGGGGAAAGTGAGCTGCCCACTGAAAGTCCTTGCAGGTTCCACACTGTGTAACTGGGCCAGGCTCAGCCAGCATTACACAATTTGGCCTGAGTTTTCCTAGGGAGACCCCACCAGGAAGAAGGAAGGAAGGAAAACTGGGCCAGATAAGGAAAACTGGGCTAGATAAAAGCTGATGAGTGGGAAGTAAAGAAGGAAGCAGGAAAAGGGGAGAGGCTATGGGGCCTATAGGAAAATAAAAAGAAGAAATAATGGGAATGAGATGCCCCCTTCAAGACCTTGCAGGTCCCCTGCCGATTAATAAATCTAATTTTCAAGGTAGCCAATTCTGTGCATACTTAAATCCAGAGACGGGAGCCATGGACAGGACAGGACCAAACTTTCTACAAACCTGAAAAATGTCCCAGGTTGCAGAAAAATCTGGAATATTTTTTTAAAAAATCATTAGGAAGCTAAACTCCCTGCATGTGATAAAAGCAGCACTTGAAATGATTGCCCTCAGTGGTTGTTACTAGTCAGAAACAATAGTACTTCCTGCCTTCGCACCTTGTTATCTGTCATTAAATGGCAGGGGGAGGGGGCATGTCTTGATACCATGTCTTGCATGACTCATCTAAGACTTGCTGCTTACTACTGTTCAGCTTGCCCCACAAAAGCCAGCATGATTTAGTGGTTAGAGGTTCAGACTAGGATCTGGAAGTTCAAGGTATGAATCCCCATTGTATCATAGAATTGGTGACCTTGGACCAGTCACGTAACCCCAGTCTAACCTACTTCACAGGATTATTGTATAAAATAGAGGGCAGGAGAATGATGAAAGCTGCTTTGGGTCTTCATTAGGGACAAATGTGGGATACAAATGAAGTAAATGTAAAATAAATATAACTGAGGATGGATCAAATAGAAGATGGGTGAGATAGAAAGAAGGAAGCAAGGAAAGGTGAGAATCTGGGGTCTGCCAGGAGGAGTGAAAGAGCAAATAATATACGGCAGGCGGTTCAGGGGAAATTAAGTGCTCCCCTGCAAGTCCTTGAAGGTTTCCCACCATGCAACTATGCCTAATCTAGCTCAGCAGTAGATGCCACACAGTTTAGGGTTGCCAAAGCTCTAGGTGAGGCCTGGAGATCTCCTGTAATTACACATGATCTGCAGAGCAGAGATCATTCATTACCCAGAAAAAATGGCTGCTTTGGAGGGTGGGCTCTATGGGATTATAGAGTTCAGCAGCTGTCCCAGCACAAAGTTTTCCCAGAAAAAGCCTTCTAGGGAAGGAAATGAGTAAAAGCTGAAGACATGGAAACAGATAAAGATAGGTTGACTGGTGGGAAAGGAAAGAAGGAAGCTGGAAAAGGAGAGAGGCTATGGGGGCTTTCAGGAAAAGGAAAGAAGAAATAATGAGGTAGGAGAAAATGAGATGCCCCTGCAAGTCAATTGCAAGTCTCCCACTAGTTTAATATATTTAATATACTGAATCCAATTATGAAAAACTGAAGACAATACTATCTAGGAAATAACTGTTATTCCGTGCCTCACAATCTGCTTTTCAGAGTTGTTCAGGGAAAGAACAGTTATGGGAGAGAATGACTTAACAGATTGGGGCATCTTCCCACTACAGGAGGTCGCTAATGCTCTCGCCAAAGGAGATTATCCTCTTAGGCATTTCTGAGTACCACACATCTACTTTCTGCCATGGTGGAGGCTTTCTTGATTCTGTATAAATAAGTCCTACTATTAGCTAGCTATTCTGTTCTCTGCTCTGCGTCTCTGAATGCAGGAACTACAGACTAAAGAAACATGGAAGAAGAGGCTGCATCACTTACCCACAATAAGCAAAGTATCCCCTGGGGAAAGAGACGAAAATCGTGCTTCTATATTCTGGAGTTCAAGTGCAGAAGTCTGAAGGGAGGAGGTTTGAAGTGAAAACTGCATTGCTTAATACACATACAGATGAGAAATTAAACAGTATTCTCTGGAAGACAGGCAGGGACTGCTGCAGACATGGGCAGGGAGGGCAACATGTGCCGTTTTGTTAGTTAAAAATATAGTTTCCTCTATAATGGAGATTCTTTCTTCTGTTTGCTGAACAGGAGAATCCGACACTAAAATCCCTAAGAACTGGATCGGAGTAGAAAAGTTACTTTTGGAAATCTGTTCCTCATTGACATCAAGGGAAAACAAATATATAATAAGAAACCAAACGGGTGTGTGTATTTATTTATTTAAGACATTTTAGCTTGCCTTTGTCCTTTAAAGGGACTCAGAGTATTTTACAATGATTTTTAAAAAACGCAGGAATAACATGAATTATAACAACTTCAGGCAACTGAAAACCCTTTATCTCCTGGAAGGCCCGTCTAAGTAAATTCAGTCTTATAATCACTATAATAAAGAATTAAAAATAAGACTAAAACAAACCAAAAGCAAATTAGAATTTTTGTTAAACATCTCAAGCTGATTAATTGAACCACCAGGTGCATTTTTCATCTAGACGGAGAAGTCCACATGGATTGAAAAAGATCTCTAACTGTAGACCATCTGAAGGCTTAGCAATGATTCATTGATGTTTGATGCTTAGGGGTTTGTTGGTTTGATTAACAAAAAAAAAAAAACCAGGGTCCCATGTACGCATGCACCAACCACTCTTGCTCAGGATACTCTAAAATATTGTCTATAACAATGAAATATTATAAAGCACCATACTCCTACTTCCTATACGTTAAAGAAAAATTGGCCTAAATTTGTGAAAGGATATAATTCTTCTTTCCTTTATCTTCTTTGTACAAATAGCAGTCAGACTTTTCTCTACTAATTAAAGTCCTGCAATTATTATAATAACAGACAGTTACATCTGTATTCTCCACCTTGATGGATTGGAGGCCATTAAAATATGAAGGTCATACACCCAAAGTTAAATGTTGTTTGAGGGCTTTGTGTACATTTAGATTTTTGAGACATATAAATGTGTATGGGCATGCTTTGAAAGAAGCCAGATATGCTTACCCTTCCAACTTAATTGCTCATCGGGCAGACTGCCCTGGCCTATTGCGACTTTTATTGCAGAAAAACTGTCCAATCTGGCTCTTTCTTTATCAACAAATATTTGTGAGCTGCTTGTGTCCCATTTTCAGAAAAAATTAAGATTACTGGAAGTCAGGTGGTCTAGTTGACCAAGACTAGCAGTTCTTTTTTATTCAATTAAGAGCTGGAGGCATTTCTCAAAGGGAAATTTCTTCTAGAATTTGATGACCCAAAATCTCAAATCATCATCATTATTTGACAGATCCAAGTTTGGCAGTTCTCCACTAGGCATTTACTATGGAATTGTCGTGGTTCAATCACTTTTTTATTTATCTTGTATCTGAAAAGAGAGATGATGCTCAAAAGCTTATACCCTGGAAATGTTGTTGGTCTTTAAGGTGCTACGGGATTCAAATCTTGCTCTTCTACTGCAAACCAACATGGCTACTCACCTGAAGTTTTTATTTGTTTGTTTTTACAAAATTTATACCCTGCCTTTCTGCCCTCATCAGGACCACCAACATGTCATAGATAAAAAACATTAAAACGAAACAAAACTTTATGCACAGTCCAGTTGATGCTGTGGTCAGTGCACAGCTCCCCAGTGTTTTCTAAGTTTTTTTACAGACCAGAAAAAAACAGATTTGTTTTTTTTTTACATCATTTACTTAAAGTGAAATTGCAGCATCAGGTTCTTCCACGAGGAGACTTGAAAGAGCTGTTGAGGCTTCCCAGGGCTATCAACCCTTTAAAATCCTTCTTCCAACCTAACTAGTTAGTTGTTCTTTACTGGCTGTCCATTTCTTCCCCATGGCACTAATGGACAAATAGTCACTTATTAGCTCTTGTAGAGGAGGAGTTAAGAACTGGGTTTTTTTTTTTTTACTATGTACTAAGTGAAATCACTGACCTTTCTCATAATATAAATAATCATAATTTTTCAATTGCAACATTATAATTTATGAGTAGTGATATTAGTTTGTTTTAAAAAACAGAACAAACGGCTTTGAAGCCTCCACTCAACAAGACCATTTATTCATGAGTGGCAGGAAAGTAACAGCCAGCCTGGGAGAGAACAGGAAGTAATTAATTACATTAGAGGCGGCAAAGAAAAAAAGTAAAATGCAGTTAGAGCAGGATCTTTACTGAAAGAGATTTATTCCAGGTAGTCATATAATAGGTTCCTGCCTATTATATGAGGAAGACAGTATCAATTTTTTAAAAAGGGGAATATAGCACCGTGTTGTTTTGTGGAATCCTCATTTCAATTTCCTTTGTACATTTTACGTGGAAAGGTCCTCACACAGTCCTCTTGCTCTTAAAGATACAATTTGTTTCAGTGTGGGACTTTTTTGTTTCTCCCCCTGTGATGTTATAGTTCTTGTAAAGAACATTTGCCCTCCAACAAACTCAAATTGCCCTTCAATTCTGCGTCAATAGAAAAGAAGGAGGGCTGCTCCAAGGCAAAAAGAAGTGGGAAAGACAAAGGGTGCAAAAGGAAGAGTCTTTAATGATTATATAACTCAACGGGTTTTGCAATTGCTTCATCAGGGGGATCTATCAAAAACTACAAAATATATAGTCATAATAAATACAACATCTTAAACATTAATAAAACATATAATTAAAATACAGGGCAATTTCACAGAGCATATGCAGAGTGATATTCATAAAAAATACTTAATATATGGATAACTAAACTAACATTAAGATACACCCCATGTTTCCTAATCACAAAAAGATTATTTCTTTAGTTGTGTATGAATAAGCATTACAAAACTTTACTGACCTTCCAGTTTTAAAACCAATTCAGCCTGAAAACTCTGCACCCTCATGGGATAAATGAGAACATTTCTTGGCAAATGCTCATTTAGACAAGAGCCTAGGCAGTCCACTCTGCTCTAGTACGTACACAGGAGGAATGATACTAAAAGAAATGTGGAAGTTCAAAAAAGTTTGGTGATGTTTATTCATACACAATTAAATAAATAATCTTTTTTGTGATTAGGAAACATGGAGTGAAACATGGAGTGTATCTTAACGTTAGTTTAGTTATCCATATATTAAGTATTTATTATGAATTGCACTCTGCATGTGCTCTGTGAAATTGTCCTGTGTTTTAATTATATGTTTTATTAATGTTTTATTAATTTTTAAGCTGTAGTTTTCATTATGGCTATATATTTTGTATTTCTTGATAGAGCCCCCAAGGAAGCTGTTGCGAAACACATAGAGGTTATATAATCATTAATCACCATTTGCCTTTTCCCCCTTTCTTCTATTCTGAACCATATCAAGTCACTCATATAAATGGCATAATGATCACAGCCAGGGGTCATTTCATAGAAAAAGAGCTGGAGGGACTCATTAGCATAACTCATTAGAATATGCCATGCCCCTTGACATCACTGGAAGTGTCATCAGCATAACTGATTTGCATATGCCACACCCCCTGACATCACCTATCCTGGCTGTTTTGGACCCAATCCTGGCCATTCAGGGCAGAAATTGGGCCCAAAATTGCAAAAAAGGGGCTGAAAATGGCCAAAAAGGGGCCCAAAATAGTCAGGATCAGGCCCCTGCTGAGTAGGAGAGGGATCCACTACCTGTCAGAGGCCCAATCCAGGCCATTTCAGCCCCCATCCAGACTGAAACGTGCCAAAATAGCTGAGGGTCAGGTGGGTGGGGCCACCCAAAGTGACCTCTTTGGGGAACTGCCGGAACTGCGTTCCTGCGCGTTCCCCCTCGAAATGAGCCCTGATCAAAGCACAAAAGGGAAGCCATGGAGTCACAAGGAATGTGTCTCACGTTAAACTACTTCACCACACTCAGATTGTGATGATGATGATTTCATCTATAGTGACAATGTCACCCCCTCTAATATTTTCATTGTACATAATCCAGAAACACCATCATTTCCAGAAGCAAGAAATCAGTCTTACCCACAAATAAACAACCATTGTGTTCCAAGCTAAGTTATATATACTGAGATATTGTTGGGATTTAGACTCTATACGATCCTTTATCTCCATTGGTTCCTTTGTGCAGTTGGTTCTCTCTTTTTTCAAATGTGTTTGTGTGTGTGTGATTACTAGAGTTTTTATAGGTGTTGGGATGTTTTAAGTTTATGGGTACAGCTTCATGTCTAGGAAGAAAAGGAGGGATGTAGCGCTTATGATAACTGTTTTCCTTTAGTCCAGGCCAGTGTTTTAGGCTGTCCACTCCAGGATGTAGTATGGGCAGGAGCAGAGAGAAAGGAAGTTGTCCTCCCTGCAGCTCCTGTTTGAAACTATGCTGCCTTCTTGTTCTCATGCCTAGCATTAAGGGGGACACACAACACCACTCTGCTATGGATCAGCCTCCTGGAAGTGGTGACGACGCAGGCACTGACCCATGGGGCCATTCTGGGAGGCTATAAGACAGAACTATTTCAAAGAATTTATGGAGCATCTTGAATGCGATCTGGCTGGTCTATTTTTCAGATCTGTTTTAATTACCTGTTTAGAAGAGGTGTCTTGATTATTGAAAGAGATTATTTTATATTGTTTTTTTTGTTGTCACTCATTTTGGGTGCTGCCTGTGTCAGGAAAAAGTGTGTGTGTGTTCACATGGAAAATATTTTTGATTAAGAACTTCTGGCGTTTTAAAATTTAGGCTGTGTATTAAACATTGCAATATCTAATATGAAATAACACTTGAACGAATTTGCTTTGTCCTTCTAAAATGGAACTAATAAATATTATTTCGTTCTGTTTTACCCTGATACATATTTTTCTCTTGGGTTTTGTAAGTGTTGAAGCACAAATCAGTTAAGATGAAGAATTTGGATTTAAGAAAGTTTGCTTCAGTTTACTTCAATAAAACAACATTAGCTTAAAGCAAACTACTCTACTTTAATTGCATAGTGAATCAAGCTGGCTAAACACAAATTGATTTTTTTTTTAATATTTGGAATATGTGTGATATATTGCATTTACATGCAAGTGCACATGCAATATTTGTAGAGTGAAGTGGACAAAATGTAAAGATACAATAAATCAGATGTTACAGGGTTACTTTTAGAACCAAAATATTTGGAGATTAATAATCCTTCTTCTCTCTCCAAGCCCCGTTGGTTCATTTACCACAGTCCTAATAAAACAAATTATTACCATAATTAATTTCTACCACTTAAAGTATTTTTATCCACAGACATCCGGTCACTTCTAAGGAAGTTTTATAGCTTGAGGAACAGAAATTAAAAGCAGAATAGTTATGGAAAAACAGACATTTTATAAGAAGAAACACCTGTTGACTGGAGGAATGAGTTTAAAACTGGGGAAAAATATATAAAACATGCATATGGAGTACAGCTATATATGGATTTGAAGCATGGATGATGGCTAAAATGGAAGAAAGGAAATCTGAGTCTTTTGAAATGTGTAGAAAAAATCTGTAGCTGAATAGAAAAGAAAATGAATAAAGGAATATTGGGTTGGAGTAGATGCCAGCGCACTATGAAGAAAAGGCAATCTTCTATAAGAATTGAAGAGAATACTATAAGATATAATTGAAGAGGAATTAGAAGGAAGCAGAGCAAGTGAAGATACCACTCCATAAACCGAAGCAAAAGGGATAGAGACTGATGTTGACCTGAAGTTCCTTGTATATGAGAAAAGAAAGAAGAGGTGTCAGAGGCCAATGTGTAAACTAAACCATGAAGGGGAAGAAGAGTTTGAGAAATAGTGAAAGCCATTAACTTTAGGTGAGCCAGGACTGCATCTCCCCCAGAATCATATGACCAACTTGTGGATGTTGAAATTAATAATAGTAATAACATTTGATTTATATACCACCCTTCAGGACAACATCCACTAAGAGTGGCTTACAAAGTGTGTTATTATTATTGTCATGACAATCACTCTTATGTGGGTGGGGCTGAGAGAGCTTCAAGAATAGATAAGGGCACGAACGGGGGGGGGGGGGACCTGAACACCCTGTCCGACTTTTGGTGCCACCCACGAACAACGAACATGGACAAACATGAACTGTTCCTGGACATGTTCATTGTTTGTGGGGGCCAGAACCACCCCCACCCAACCACCCCCCACTTAGCCCCCCTCCCTTCAAACCCACTTACCTGGCCCTTTAAATATCCCTTTAAACTATCAGCTGGCAGGTGGCAGGGGGAAAGGCATGATCCATGGCTCTCCCCCTTTAGTCCTCACTGTCCTCTGAAGACACTCCCCCCCAGTTTCAGAGAGATCGCACCCCGGGAAAGGCATGATCCATGGCTCTCCCCCTTTAGTCCCCACTGTACTCTGAAGACTCCCCCAGTTTCAGAGAGATTGCACCCTGGGAAAGGCATGATCCATGTGTCTCTCCCCACCTTTGCTGTTATTTTCTGTTCACAGTAGCAAAAACAGAACTGCCTCTTCAAAGGCAGCTACTTTGAGAGGTTACAAACTGACCTTCCCAATGTCCAATACCCATCAAATTTGCAGGGGACATAGTCCTCACAGTCTTCTGAAGACCCCCCCAAGTTTCAGAGAGATTGCATCCTGGAAAATGGGTCATTCCCTTTGTTGGATCCATGGGTAGTACCCTTTGTTGTCATTTTCTGTTCAGTGGCAAAAACGGGACTCTCTGGTGGAAGCTACTTTGAGGGGTTACAAATTAACCTTCCCAATGTCTAATACCCACCACGTTTGCAGGGGACATAGTCCTCACTGTCCTCTGAAGAACCCCCAAGTTTCAGAGAGATTGCACCCT
Organism: Eublepharis macularius; assembly: GCF_028583425.1. NCBI lineage: Eukaryota > Metazoa > Chordata > Lepidosauria > Squamata > Eublepharidae > Eublepharis > Eublepharis macularius. The sequence continues at coordinate 76,751,587 of NC_072797.1, forward strand.
GGGAAAGGCATGATCCATGTGTCCCCCCCCGCCACCGTTGCTGTTATTTTCTGTTCACAGTGGCAAAAATGGAACTGCCTGTTGGAAGGTAGCTACTCTGAGGGATTACAAACTGCCCTTCCCAATGTCCAATACCCACCAAATTTGCAGGGGACATAGTCCTCACTGTCCTCTGAAGACCACCCAAGTTTCAGAGAGATTGCACCCCAGGAAAGGCATGATGCGTGGCTCTCCCCCTTTGTTGTCATTTTCTCTTCACAGTGGCAAAAATGAGACTCTCTGCTGGAAGTACTTTGAAGGGTTGAAGCCAGAAGGAAAGCCAGAAGGAGTTCAGACAGAGTTCAGTCCCTCCCTCCGGTTGCCAAGGGGCTTGATTGCAGCAGGCGCCAGAATGTCTGGCTTGCCAAACAGCTGCTGAAGGCAACGAACAAGGCTTTTAACGACCACCTGTTCGTTTAGGATGGGGCCTCACAAACAGCTTGTTCACGAACAGCAGATTGGGCTGTTTGTGGTTTTTTTCTGTTCGTAATGCTATTCGTGCCCATGTCTATTCGAGAAGCTGTGACTGACCCAAGGTCACCCAGCTGGCTTCAAGTGGAGGAGTGAGAAATCAAACCTGGTTCTCCAGATTAGAGTCCTGCCACTCTTAACCAGTACATCAAACTGCAAGTTAACATGTTTTCTTGGTGCGTTTGTTATTTTCAACATGTTCTGATCCAGCCTTTAACTAGATCATAGCCATGCTTTTACTAAACCAAGGTTCATCAAGACATACCCCTAACCTGTTACTAGATTCAGTCCTTGAATCAGGGCTGCTGAGAGGCCACAGACAAAGATTCTAACTGAGCCACCCCATGCAATCTTGTTTGAAACCATGAATTCCGTTCCTATGAATAGAATAATAATTGTTAATTAGATAAAAACATTAACAGAAAACAGACAGGATTATTAAAGAACAGGCTTTACTTAACTTATTTACACAATGCACTGAGGTATTTGTGTGGTGAGCCATTCTTTTGGGCCCTGTTCTTTCCTCTTTTCTCTCAGTCTATCTTGCAAGCTCTCACTCTTACTGTGTTGCTTAGGAAAATAAGGGAAAAGATTAGGCATATTGTTTTTTGCAACTGGCACCATGGCACCCCCCCCCCCGGCGTGTTTCTTAGCAACCACTTTCTTGTTCCCCAAAAGTATTTCTTCTCTAAAACAAAGAATGACTCTTGGTTTTCCCCCACCTCCAGCAGCAAGGTGAAGAAAATAAGTTTGTGGTACTCCTTGCTGAGGATCCAGGCCCCATTCCCAGTTTCTGGTCCCAAGTGTCCTGTCCTTGTTCAGATGTGTGGCCGCTCCCAAATATTCTTTCTTATAGTATGGCTTGTTCACCTCCTTATTTCTGCTGTGTCTCTAGGATTATATTTTATTTATGCTCTTGTCACAACAACATGGCATCTTGTGTTCCATTGTGCACATGGGGTGCCATTTCTTCCTTTCTTTAGAGGCAGGAGATCTATCTGTACAAAGATCAGCCACCTTGGCTGAATGAGGCAGCCCTTTATGGGCTAAAGAACAAAATTGTTTCCATTAGCACAGCAGTGTCACCAAGATCTCTGTACAAATACTTCCATCTCATAAAAAGCTAAATGGTCAGTCATTGGTTCCAGAGATAGATTGTAACCAATTTCCTTATTTGCATTTTTCCTAGATGATTTTACACTGACCCAGGTATCATCATCACCCAGTAAAGTGAGTGTAATTTCTTAACATTTATTATGCTATAGTTTGTGCAGCGCATGTTTTTTCTAAAGGACTGCCAAAATGTTGATTCATTCATTGTAGATTAGATTATATTAAACATCTTACACAGTCAAGCCCTCTTTATGTCATCATCAATTTGCCACAATATTTTGAAATTGTCCGGGACATTCCAATAAGCGATCTGAGTTTCATCAAACTGAAAATGAAGTCACTAAAGCAGAGACTTTCCTGTGTTCTCAGTCTTTTCCTTTTCTTCCTTTTAAATCAAAATCACAGTTCCTCTCAGGGTGTTTCATTGTTTCCCATGCATACCAGGCATTTAGGCTGAATACACAAAGTTAATCAACCATTTGAAAAGCTGCTTATGTTGTGTGTAGTAACTAACATCAAGTACTATTGCTGTGACATCAGGAGAGACTTTGAAAATTGGCAATTAAATGGGAAAATGTGATTCTAAATTATTCTGAATACATGGCAGCATGTGATGTCATGTTTCTTTGATTAGTGCTGCTTCTAGGTCACGTTTATGAGGCCTGAAACTGTACAGGCTTTTTTATTGCGGCTGGTATCATTGTTTATCTCTGCACTTGCTAGGTTCTAGTCAAGAGATGTTCTGACCTGGATGGTCCAAGTAGCCCAATCTCCTCAGCTCTTGGAAGCTAAGCAGGGTTGGCTCTGGTCAGCATTTGGATGGGAGACCACCAAGGAAGTCCAGGGTCACTATGCAGAAGCACGTGATGTCAAACTGCCACTGACTGTATCATGCCTTGAAAACCCTACGAGCTTTTCATAAGTAGGCTGTGACTTGATGGCACAAAAAGAAAAAGTCAAGAGACAGCTAAATGAACTATGCAAAGTGCATTTCTACGAACTCATTTTTGATGATGGAAGCACAAAAAGCACAAAAATTTGATTGACAAGCAAAGTCATATGGCAGCAAGCAACCCTTCAGTTGATCACTAATGTGTAGTATAATAACAATCTTGAAGGCATTGTCAGATACAGAATGAATCATATAGCACAATATATCATCATTGTAATAATAACGGGCACAACTTTATTTTATTACCACAACAAGAATCTTCAACAGGCAAAAATAGTGAATCAACTCCAGTTAGTGTAATTACTGGGATGCATCCCCTGTCTATGAATTCCTCTCATCTGGGGAAGTCTACCTTGGCTTTGATCCATAAACAAGTTAGTATGCCATTCAGGTCTATCCACATCAGACCTTTGAGGGAGGTATGCCATATCCCTTGTCTCTAGAAATGAAGTTTTGGGGTCAAGGATAATGGCTTGGCAAGGCATTTCTTGTTTCAGTTCTCCAAAACTCTATCAGTTTTGAGTTCCTGGTCTGATGAATGTCCCTTCATCCTTTAAATGATGCCTTGGAGTGCTCACTTAGTGCTTGCAACTTGATACCACTACAGGAAAGAAGTAGCTCATGGCCTAGTTCCCATCCCCTACTGGCCCTTGATAGCCTTCAGTAAGCCATAGTGCAGATCCCCAAGGAAGACATCATAATCCTCTTCAGGTGCAGGAATCAGTGTCTGACATCTGGATGTGTGATATGTGACTCTTCTTACAACAACAAAGCCCACCTCACTTTCCTATTCACTTTTATTCAGGTCTTGTCAATGTAGTTTAGGCCAGAGGCACATCTTCAGCCCCTACACTAGAGTTTCTGACTGAATCAACGGAACAGCTGGAAATCTATCCTTACAGAGAGGGGAGGGAGTAGCACTCGTCCTTAATTACTGAAACAGCCGAAGAGCATGGAAGCAGGAGGAATTTCACCAGTACCAATGGGCTTTTATCACATTTAACTTCCTAATCTATTCAGCATAAAGGCTATAGAAGACTTAGAGATATCAACATTTTCAAAAAATATTCATCATCCAAATACCTGGAAGAAAAAATTTGCTCACAGGCACTTTCCAAGGATTTTATTATTAGTGAACACTTCCCAAAGAAGTTGGAGATGATACTTCTTAGGAACCAACAACTTTGGAATTGGTTTCATGAAAATCAGTGACACTCTGACTAAGGTATGTGTAGTAAGTTAGTGAAGTTAGTAACTACATGTTCTCTCAAGAAATTATTTTTTAAATTATTTGTATGCTGTCAAGATGCAACTGACTCGTGGAGATGCCAGGACAAGACAAGAGATGACCAGAACCGGTTCGCCATTGCCTTCCTATGAATTGCAACTCCAATTTTGCTTGGTGGTCTCCCATCCAAGTACTAACCATGGCCAACCATTCTTAGGTTGACAAGATTGGGCTAAGATGGTGTATTCAGGTGGCTGAATTTAATCATTTAAGTGGATAAGAAAATTCCCAAGCCAAAGATATGTACAGAAATCACTGTTTCTAATCATCCACTTGATTTTCTGAAATAGTAACATAAATCCAAGATGCTCGGGAATTTAAAAAAACCCTCCATGAAAAAAAATCTGTTTTTTCCCCAAGTTCTTGTGCATACCAGCTATGTATCATGAGCACATGTTTTTCTTTGATCATTCTACTGTTTTGCTGGACAATGGGATTTCTCTCTTCCAATCAGATCCCTGCAAGGGGCAAGCACAGAGCACTTCCAGCCAATTCCAGCCAATCACAAGCTGAAGAGAGCTGCCTTCTCCTTCCCCATCCTTTGCAGGGATTTCTCACTGAATGTAGAAAACCTGGAGGAACCAGTGGCATAGAATTGGAATGGCCCAATTCACTTGACATGTGGGTGGTCTTTGGTGGACAGGCAGTAGTCGGTTCCCTGCAGTCTTGGTGTCATTTGATTGAAAAACAACATCACCAGCTGCATCCTGTCTCTCATAGGGAATAATGGAAAAGCTGCCGATCTCTTTCCTTACTTGTTAAATGAACAGACCACAACAAAGAAGCATGACAAGTCGTTGGGTTTCAGCAGAAAGGTAAAAGCTGTTTGCTGTCAGTAAGTCACTGTAAAAGAAGGAAAATGAAATAAATGCAGACATAGGTCTTTCTTCATTTTTAGGCTGATGCCTCTCCAGAGCTCTCCTATTAGGCTGCCACTATTTTAGGAATCAGTATTTATTTATTATTTATTTATGTCATTTATATTCTGCCTTTCTCACTGAAATTCAAGGCAGATTACATAGTGTGTGTTTAGTACAATCAGTAGCAAGGACAAGGATAGGCATGTCCATACAGTGTCAAGAACATTTCCGTAAACAATGTCATAGGGTAAATGAATACAAGTTTACAAAGACATAGCATTAGCAAGGATCCAATATGGGGTTGAAGAATTGCTGAAACAGAACATAATCAATTCTAGGACTTCCATTAAACAACATGAAACACAGGTAGTATATAGGAGTACATATTTAAAACAACAGATAATATGTAAGGCAACATAATGGTGAAGTCTATGATTCCTAACTCATTAGCGAAACATCTGGTACCCCTTCCCTTACATAGTCTCCTGCTCTTTTTACGATTTTAACTATTTTAATGTCAATGTTTTAAATATTAGAATTCCTGTGGTTCCCAGAGAACTATATACATGTTAAGATAAGATTTTAAATGCTAAACGTATTTTTTTATGTCCTTTACATTTTTACGCTGGATTTAATTATTTTATGGATTGATAAGGATAAGGATGTAATGCCATTGTTATGGTCTCTGACCGCAAATAACTTCATTCATTCAAATACATTCATTCATTCATTCATTCAGACCCCTTCCCTACAATACTGCCCTTCTAGCTGAGAAAAAAGCCTTTTTGAATAATTCGGTTTTGCATTGTTTGAAGAAAGCCAGGAGAGTGGGGGCTCTCCTGACCTCCTCAGGCAGGCTATTCCATAGGGTAGGGGCCACCACAGAGAAAGCCCATGTATGGGCTGCTGTTGATTTCGCCCATGTACAGACTCACACCTGCAAGAGACTCTGTTCAGATAAGCGAAGCTGCCGTGGAGGGACATAGGGAGGGAGGCGGTCCCATAGGTATGCTGGACCAAGGTCGTGAAGATCTTTGTATGTAATAACCAGTACCTTGAACTGAGCATAGTAACTGATAGGTAGCCAATGGAGTGACTGTAGGATAGGAGTAATGTTCAAGCTCCTGCTTGCTCCTGATAATAGTCGAGCCACAGCATTTTGCACCAATTGGAGCCTCCTAATTAACTTAGATGGGAGACCAATGTATAATGCATTAAAATAGTCAAGTTTTGATGTTACCATAGCATGGATCCAGGAGGCCAGGTTGGCTGTGTTGAGATAAGAAGCCATTTTCCAGGCTAGAGTGAGATTGAAGTAAGCATTTTTTACAGCTGCCTTGTTTTTCTAGTAGTAGTGCTGGATCCAGTATAACCCCTCGGCTCTTAACTGAGTCTGCGTCAAACGAACTCCAATGTCTTTGAAGATCTCTGGATTCTCAACAAGCATCACTTCAGTCTTGTCTAGGTTCAATTTCAATTTGTTATTTTTCAGCCATTTCACTACGGCTGTCAGGCAGCGATCTAAGATTTCTGCTGCATCCTGTGGGGACCTGGATAGCGAGATATAGAGTTGGGTATCATCTGCATATTGATGACATCCATCTCGATAGCTGCGAATGAGTTCTCCTAAAGGTTTTACATAGAGGTTGAATAATATGGGAGATAAGATCACACCCTGTGGAACCCCACAAGATAGTTCCCATTCTGGAGATAGCTGATCTCCGACAGCAACCCTTTGAGTCCGTTCCATGAGAAACAATTTAAACCAGGGCACATATTTTGATGCCCACTTCTGTTTTTTAAGTGCCTCAACAGGATGGCATGGTATACTGTGTCAAAGGCTGCAGATAGATCCAGGAAGAGCAATAAGGAGGCATGGCTTTTGTCTATGTTTAGCTGGAGACCATCCACTAATGCTACTAGTGCTGTCTCTGTCCCATGCCCTGATCTGAATCCAGACTGGAAAGGGTCCAGAGCGCTAAAGTTATCCAAGAATATCTGAAGTTGGTCAGCTACTGCTCTCTCAAATACTTTGCCCAAAAAGGGCAGATTAGAGACATCATATCAGTTTTGTTTAGGGATTTTTTAAATTAGTGGATGGATAACTGCCTGTTTGAGTGGCTGGGGGAAGGTTCCCTGAGTTAGCGATTGATTTACAATAGATCTCAGTCATTCACTTATGTGATCTTTACTTGATTTTAACAGCTAAGACAGGCAGGATCGAGCACACAAGTAGTGGCTTCATAGATGCCAGGATCCTGTTAAGGTCTGTCATTGTAATTGGTTCAAAAACCAATTTAGGCCAGATGGTGTATTAAGCATTTCTTCTATCTCGTTTGTATTGCAGTTAACATATAGATCAGAGCGTATTCGTGCTATTTTATCAGTGAAAAACTTAGCAAAGGCCTCGCAGCTAATTTCTGTTCTTGGGTCTGTGAAGGTTCAGATTTAGGGGTTAAAAGGTGTCTGGATATCCTGAACAATTAGAACGGTCATGAACTAGCCAACACAGTGGTTGCCAAGAAGTAACATTTCTTTGCCACTTTCATTTCTGCTTCATAGATCCTCCATTGAGTTCAGTAGCAAGATCTATCAGTTTCTGTGCACGTTTTATGCCAGCATCTTTCTAGATGTCTTCCGGCCCTCTTTGTCAGACTGTGGCTAGATAAGGCACTCTCTGCAAGGTTCCCTTTAGAAGCAAGAATAAGTCCAGTGTCTGGCAAAGGAAGTTTTATTGCAGAAAAGGTCCATTATAGTCCACTGTCCTGAATAGGAGACTCAGGATGGTACATGATCATTGTTACCAATGAAGAGCAAGCATAGGATACAGAGTAACAATACCCATCTGGAACAGCCTCCCCCCACAGTTCTCAAAACAACATCTTTCAGTCTTGGGAAGCTGCTCTCCTTCAAGGCCAATGCTTGGTGGAACGGTGTTAGACACAACAATCTCCTCTGGTGGGAATGCTGCCTGGGAACTGGTGCACCTGGGGAAAAAGCACTTAAACACTAGAAGCATTAGAAAATGGAGTCAGTACAGTGTATATACATACTGGACCTGACATTCTGCCCCCCTTAAAATAGATCCCCCCCTGGCTTATATGGATAGCGAGTATGAAAAGCTTTGGTTAACCTAGGAGCATGAACATGTGCAGAGTTCACCCATTCATCGTAACCAGAATCAAAGTCCTTCCAGCGAATGAGGTAAAAAAGCTGGTTTCGTTTGAGCTTAGAGTCCAAGATTTGTTGTACCTCATAGTGTATTTGGTCGTCAATCAAAGTTGGAATGGGTGGAGCTTTGATGTGCCATTTGTTGTCGGTGGGAGCTCTCTTTAGAAGGCTGACGTGGAACGTATCATGCACATGGCGCAGGTTTTTGGGCAAAGTTACAGCAACAGTTACTTTATTTATTATTTTGCGCACAGGAAAAGGTCCCAGGAATTTTAGAGCGAGTTTGCGGCTGGTTTGAGCTAGTTTTAGGTTCTTTGTGGAAATGTACACATGATCTCCAGGTTGTAATTCCCATTCGGCCACACGATGGCGATCTGCGTATTTTTTGTAATCCAGTTTGGCTTTTTCAAGGTGTTTCTTAATAAGAGTCCACTGCTGCGCCGCCTCCCCCCACCATGAAGATACATCTGGCAGTTTAGAGGAATGGAGAGGGGGTGCGTCTAACGGGAAGGGATCGAAGTGAGTCCCGTACACAATTTTGAATGGGGCCTCTCCCGTTGAAGCGTGTACACTGTTGTTATAGGAGAATTCGGCTAGGGGGAGAAGGTCCACCCAATTATCTTGTTGAAAATTAATGTAGCAACGAAGGAATTGTTCTAAAATTTGGTTAGTTTTTTCGGATTGTCCGTCGGTTTGTGGGTGGTGGCTTGAACTGATGCCTTGTTCAATATTCAACATTTTCAAAAGCTCCCGCCAGAAGTTGGCAACGAACTGTCCGCCGCGATCCGAAATCACCTTGGACGGAAAAGAATGTAATTTCACGATGTGTTTTAAAAACAGATCCGCTAGCTTTCGCGCGGAGGGTATAGCAGTACAGGGGATAAAATGTGCTTGTTTGGAGAACAGATCTACCACCACTAAAATACAATTATGTCCTTTTGAGATAGGTAGATCAGTAATAAAATCCATGGATATTACGTCCCAGGGTCTGTTTGGCGTTTCCAATGGTTGCAGGAGACCCGGAGGCTTCCCTTTCCTGGTTTTGGCGCTGAGGCAAACGGGACAGGAACTAACGTATTGGGAAATGTCTTTGCGCATGCCCGGCCACCAGAATTGTCTTTGGACGAGATGCAAAGTTTTTAGATACCCATAATGTCCAGCAGTGGGAGCATCATGACAGCGCTGCAAAACTTCCAGTTTGAGGCTGTCTGGGACATACAACTTGCCTCCGGCCAACCAATCCCCTTGGGGGGATTGGGTCAGTTTGCTCCGCGGAGCTCTATCCCCCTCCTTCTCTATTTCAGCTTTAAGTTTCGATTTCCATTCCTGGTTGGCTGGGAGGGGCTGCTTGGCGCGGCTGCGAGTAGTCACCACGCCCCCAAGTTGCTTAGGCGAGAAGACCGTGTCGACCGTCTCCGCCCGTTTGCTCCTATGTTGGGGCATGCGCGATAGGGCGTCCGCCAAAAAGTTAGTTTTGCCCGGGAGATAATTTAGAGTGAAGTTGAATTTTGAAAAGAATTCCGCCCACCGCAATTGCTTGGCATTCAGTCTGCGTGGGCTCCGGAGGGCCTCCAAATTTTTATGATCTGTCCAGACCTCAAAAGGGTATCGCGCCCCCTCCAGCCAATGTCTCCAGTTAGTAAGGGCTGCTTTTACTGCAAAGGCCTCCTTCTCCCACACATTCCAATTCCTTTCCGCGGCAGAAAATTTTCTAGACAAGAACGCACAAGGACGCAATCTTCCATCCTCCCCCTTCTGTAGCAAAACCCCCCCTATCGCCGTATCGCTGGCGTCGACCTGTACTATGAAGGGGGATTGTTCGTTGGGGTGGGAGAGGATGGGTTCTGTTACAAATTGCTCTTTTAGGCAGTCGAAAGCCGTTTGGCAATCGGGGGTCCATTGTAATTTGGAAGAGGGCTTCTTAGCTTGGTCCCCTTTATCTTTGGTTTTCAGCAGTTCTGTTAAGGGGAGCGTGATTTGGGCGAAATTTGCTATGAAGTCTCTATAAAAGTTGGCAAAACCCAGGAAGGATTGCAGTTCTTTGCGGGTGGTGGGCGTTTGCCAATCTTGTATCGCCTGTATTTTGGCTGGATCCATTTTCAGACCCTCTTGGGAGATACAATACCCAAGGTAAGTGAGTTCTGTTTTATGGAATTCACATTTGGACAATTTGATGGGCAGTTTATTCCTCATCAAGGTGGCTAGGACTTTTTGTACCATTTGAACATGTTCTTCCTCGGTGTCCGAATAAATTAAAACATCATCAAGGTACACCACCACCCCTTTGTACAGAAATTCGTGTAGAACTTCGTTTATCATGGACATGAATACAGACGGGGCTCCCGTCAATCCAAAAGGCATAACTAAGTATTCATATTGTCCGAGGGGCGTATTAAACGCGGTTTTCCACTCATCCCCTGCCTTGATACGAACGTGGAAGTAGGCATCTTTTAGATCTAATTTCGTAAAGATCTTACCTTGGGCCACGACGTTGAGAAGGTCTCGGATGAGCGGTAGAGGATAGGCGTTGTTGGTGGACACTGCGTTCAGTCCCCGGAAATCTGTGCAGAGTCTGAGTCCCCCATCCTTCTTTTTTACGAAGAGGACCGGAGCGGCATGGGGGCTAGAGGCTGGGCGGATGAACCCACGTTGAAGGTTAGTGTCGATGAATTTCCGAAGCTCTTCGCGTTCATGGAGACTCATGGGGTAGAGTCGTCCTTTGGGTAGCGAGGCTCCTGGTAAGATTTCCACCGCACAGTCCGTTCGTCGATGCGGGGGTAGAGTGTCCGCTTCCTCCTCCGAGAAAGCGCTTAGAAAAGGCCAGTAAGGTTCGGGTATTTGGTTGACTTCTTCTTGGGTAAGGAGGGCCTTTTCTTTCTGAGTAGGGTCTTCGCCCCAGTTTTGATTCCAACAGTGATTTTCACAGTTGGCGTGACTGAAGGTAATGCATCCCTGTGCCCAGTCTATGTAGGGGTTGTGATCACATAGCCATTTGCTGCCTAGGATTAACGGGTACTTGGCAGTAGAGCTGATGACAAAGGACCTCTTCTCCCAATGTTGTCCCATGCCTGTGATCACCGGGATGGTTTCAGTTGTAACAGGATTCATGTTGGTACCATCCATTTGTTCAAAGATTACTGGATTTTGTAAATCCTGAGTTGGTAAAACCAGTCCATTAACTAGAGCAGGGGCTATGATGTCTCTTGAGCAGCCCGAGTCAATTAGAGCTTGCACCCGAATGTGCATTTTTCTCTCTGGGTTGATCAGAGTCACGGGCATGAATAAAATGGACCCAGGTGGCCGGTTCGGTGCAGGAACGGGCTTGGGGCGGATCTGTCGTTTGGGCCCTTTTACGACAGATCCATCTCGTTTCCCGACTGGGGGCTCTCTGGGTTGACTTCTGCGTTCGGGGAAGCGGGGTCGTATTCCATAACTTCTTCCGCTTCTAGTCCCCTCTCTGAGGCGGGCCTTTGGGAAGCGCCGCGGCCTCTGTTCGCTCGAGGTGCGGGAATCGGGCGTTGGAGAGTAGGAAATGGAGCAAGGGTTGGCCGCCTTAGTTGAAGCGGAGGTCTTTGCACAGGCCGGTAGGGGCATTGTGCTGCAAAGTGACCGGCTTGTCCGCATTGCAAACACAGCCCTTGTTGCCATCTAGCATCTCTCGCTCCACGGGTGGCGTACCCAGCTCCCCGTCCTCCCTTCTGCAAAGTCAAGGGTCTTCTTTGCCCCGTTTGTTGTTGTTGTTCAACCAAACGGACTTCCAAAATGCGATTCTCAACTTCGCATGCAAGTTGAATCCAACCCAACAAGGTAGGGGGATTGTCCTGCATGAGAGCTCTGTCCAAAAGTCTCGGGTTTAGCCCTTGCTTGAACAGGATGATTTTGGTGGACTCCTCACACCTAGGGCATTTGGCAGCCAATTGTCGGAATTTCGTAATATAGTCTCTCGCTGACATGCTGCCCTGTTTAATGGCTTGCAATTCTGTTCGGGCCCTGGTTTCCTCTAAGGGGTCTTCGTATTGTGCTCGAATAGCATCTACCAACCCCTGGAGAGTATCGAGTTCTGGGGCCCCGATATTATATAGTCCTACGTACCAGTCCGCTGCTTTCCCTTGTAAGCGGGAGCCGAGATGTTCAATCTGGCTGGCCTCACTGCCGAAGAGGTGTCCCCACCGGTTGAAGAATTGCACGACTTGCACTAGAAAAAAGCCCAGTTTGGAGGGGTCCCCATCAAAAGTGGCTTCCAGTTTCACCCAACCCATTGGGAGGTCTTGCCTCGGAGCCGGTGCTGGGTAGAAGTCCGCCGGAAGCATCAATGGCATTTGAGGTATGGGGGGACCCGGTTGTGCTATCGGTGCTGGTTGTGCTGGCGGCGGCATCACCGGTTGAGCCGGGGGTAGCGGCCTCGGCTGGGCTGGCGGTGGTGCTCTCGGTTGGGCTGGTGGTGGTGCTCTCGGCTGGGCTGGCGGTGGTGCTCTCGGCTGGGCTGGTGGCGGCAGTCTGGGTCGAGCAGGCGGCTGCAATCTCGGTCTGGCTGGTGGCAATGCAGGAGGTGCTGGCCGTAGCGGTTGAGGTGTTTGCAGTTGAGGTCGGTGCGGCGGAGTAATGATCGGCCGCTGAGGGGTGGGTTGGTGGGGTCGTAGTGGTGTAGGCCCCATCGGTTGGTTCAGAGGTGGTCTTACGGGCTGCTCCAGTGGCAAACGTATCGGCTGCAGCGGCGGGGTTAGTTGTGGTCGAAGCGGAAGGGGCCGCAGCGGCGAAGGCTTAATGGGTGGTAGGCCGCGCGGGCTTGCCCCTCTTGGTGTCGTGTCTCTGGGACGCACAGGCTGGTCTTGTGGCGCCGGTAGATCTTCTCCCGGGGTTTGCTGATTAGGAACCACTTCTAGCGGTCGCTGCGGTAATTCCTCCTCAGCAGGGGCCGGGAGTTCTTCCGTCTGACCCGGCCGAACTGTTGTTGGAGAGGCGGGAGGGTGTATCACTGTCGTCTCGGTTGGACGGGTTGGTCCCTCTCCTTCTCTTGGCTCCTCCGCTGGAGTCTCCTCGGGAGACGGATCCCCGTCCAATTTAGGGGTTTCCGTTGGAGTCTCTCCGGGCACCTCAGCTGGAGTATCCCCGCTCGGCGGAGTTTCGTTTAGTCCAGGGTGTTCCGCGGGCGATTCTCCCGGTTCTTCAGGGTAGGATTCCTCCTCCCCCGAAGGTAGCGGCTGCTGCAGGTCGACCTCCACTGGATAGGACATGACACTTTGAAGGGTGGCAATTTGTATCGCCATTTCTTCAGGCGAGATTCTCTCTCCTGCCCCCATTGACGAGATTAGGTGAATGGCATGAGCCAAACTTTCCTCCATATCGATCAGCCTAGCTTCCAACTGTTGCATTCGGCTAGGACCCGGTTGCCCCATCACGGAACCTCCTTCAGTTGTACTCACCGGGGAAAACGGCCCCCAGGGCGGGGGATCACCTTGATCGACTCGCGATCTCGCTGCTAGAATTCCTTTGGCTAGGCCCGTCACGGCCGAGATGCCGGAGTCTACAGCATGGGTACGGCTTTGTATTTGCACCCAACTTTGCTCAGGAACTTCCGTTGGCTCTTTCCACGGGGCAAGTTCCGAATAATCCCAACTCAGGGCGCCGCGGTGAGATGTATTCCCGTCCGTCCGTTCGGTCGTCCGGTTCCAAAACAGCCACGGTTGGCTGCTGTCCAGCTCAGGGACCGTCTCTAGGCTTCGGCGCCCGTCCATCGAAACTCTTGGATGTAGCCCTCCGGCCCGGCGCTCCCGTGTTTCTCGGGGTCGGGCTCCCCACTCCGACGGGGTGGGTAGCGAGAGCAAGGGAAGAGCTGTAGCCCTCGGCCTTGTCCCCTCACTGCTGAGGTCGATGAGAGGCGGTGTAGGCGTCGAAGCACCAGCCCCGGCTGGCACCTGCGATTCTTGGGGTTGCACTGTTTGACTGTCGGGGGACGCATACAGATCAAACAAAGGATCCCTGTCCGGGACTGCCTTGGAATCCGCTGGGCCCGACTCAGGCATGATTGGTAACAAAATGTCAGACTGTGGCTAGATAAGGCACTCTCTGCAAGGTTCCCTTTAGAAGCAAGAATAAGTCCAGTGTCTGGCAAAGGAAGTTTTATTGCAGAAAAGGTCCATTATAGTCCACTGTCCTGAATAGGAGACTCAGGATGGTACATGATCATTGTTACCAATGAAGAGCAAGCATAGGATACAGAGTAACAATACCCATCTGGAACAGCCTCCCCCCACAGTTCTCAAAACAACATCTTTCAGTCTTGGGAAGCTGCTCTCCTTCAAGGCCAATGCTTGGTGGAACGGTGTTAGACACAACAATCTCCTCTGGTGGGAATGCTGCCTGGGAACTGGTGCACCTGGGGAAAAAGCACTTAAACACTAGAAGCATTAGAAAATGGAGTCAGTACAGTGTATATACATACTGGACCTGACACTCTTCAGGTCAGCCAACTCCATGGTAAACCATGGTGCCGGCTTCCATCCCAAGGGCTGGAGGGGTTGACAAGGAGCAATGGTGTTTATAGCTTCAAGAAGCTTTGCGTTCCATGCTCCTACAGCAGCTTCTGTGGAGCATGTGTCTGGAATTCTAAAATCCCCCAAGGCATTTTGGAATCTGGAAGGGTCTATGAGTCTCTGCGGGTGAATCATTTTAACTGGACCCCCTGTTTTGTGGGGTGTTGGGGCCATTTTCACTTTTGTCTTCAGCAGATGATGATCTGACGATGGTTCAGGCCGAGTCTCTAATGTTGAAATAAGACTTTCCCTCAAAGGCTCAGTGCAAAATATTAAGTCTAGTGTGTGGCCTCTTTCATGTGTAGGGCCTGACACTATTTGAGAGAGGCCCAGGGTTGCCAGGGAAGCTATAAATTCCTGAGCTAGTCCTGACTTGGAATACTCAGCACTCAGTAGAGAAAGAAGTGCAGTGGCACAGAGAGGGATCTACTTTGTTCGTTTGTTTAGAGAGAGGACTTTTTGTGTAAATTTGGTGCCGTTATCTTTATAAACAGCTGTCCCAGACCCTTGAATAGATTTCCTATTGAAAATAATGAAGAAAAAAACACACCAATTTGACTCCCAAGCAGGTAATATTCTACCTGGAAATAAACAATCACAGTAAAAATCCTCCCTCCTGCCCCTGAAATCTGGATCAGCAATCAAAACAAGAAATTTCGTGGGGCATATGCCCTAAAAGATATACATCCATGCGCACAAAAGTTGTGAAATGATGACCCTCACAAGTTAACAATTCCAAACAAATTTTATGCATCTCTGAAAACTCAGAGCCTATCCCGTTCTGCAAGAAGAGCTCCTTTCAGTGGCTTAGGATCCAGATCAATGTATCCATTTTCGACAGTCACAAACATTATCTGGGATTTTCAGCATTCACTTATGAAGGTCAACTTTCATTAAATCTGGAAACTCAACTTTGCGTGTGTGTGTGTGTGCGTGGCTTCCAACTGAATGCAAGAATGGGTTGCTTTGCATGACTCCATTAGTTTAACTATGAACATCTGCTTTAATTTGTACCATATTCTTTTCAGTTTGGAATGATGTTAGTTTTAAGGAGAGTCGCCACAATCCAGAATCTGTTCCACACACAGAAACAGGTGTTTGCCAGCAAGTTCATGGGAAATAAGCAAAGAAATCTGCAGAGCTTCAGATGCCTAATAATGCAAGTGGTCTTCAAGATTGTGCCTGATTATAAATTTATAGCCTGCAAATCCCTTCTACTTTGTATTCTTTGGGGGCTACAATTCCTAAATCATTTATTTTAAAGTAATGTTATTTCACTAAAAGCCCAATCCTTGGGCTTGTGGTTCAACTCATAAGTGCTTAGAAATTATGCCTGCACAACTTTGACATGGCAAAATGTGACATGACATTGCCATTGTTGGCAAATACATTGGTGCAAATATATTCAATGGAGTACCAGTTTTCTAATTCGAATTCAAATGGATTGCCTAAGGGAAATCTTTATGATTTTATTGAGCTGATTGACATTAAAAAAAAAACAAGCAAAACCAGATGTTTATTGTTAATCTTGATGTAAAACATTGGATCTAAGATACACTTCTACTTTCAAGCACCAATATGCCTTTTAAAAACACAATAAAACAAGAAGATAGAAACCTGAGAGGCAAATACAGTCCAACAGAAAAATAAAATGGAGCTGCTGCAAGTTGACATTTTATCATAGCAGTTTTCTTTAACATTAACCATATTTTAGTAATAGATAATATCTTGCAGAGATATTTGTGTAGAATAAGTGCAAAATCATTGAAAGAAGTGTAGCATTAATGGGATATTTTTTACACTAAGCAAATTGTTGGGTGAATTAAATGATAAAGATGATGCTTAGAGGATTTCTAGAAGTGTTAAATGAGGGTTTGCTCAGTTCAGATAACATCTGGAGAAACTACATTAAAGGCCTTTCCAGATTATCAGGCTGTAGCTCAGCAGGACATGATCCACAAATGCCTATGTCCACATGTGAGGCTGAAGCTTGGCAACCCCAAGCGTACTTGAGTTCCAAACAAACATGGATCTTCTAGCCAGGCTGCTGGTAATGGCCAGAATGATCACAACAGCTCCTGATTGAATAATGTAACTCTGAATGCCTAAAGCCACAGCATTTGGAGCTTGACAAATGTTTTACAAGCTGGCATTCCTACTACACAGCCATCACCTTTACACTCATTTTGTTCCACTGTCATCGCTGGTCAAATCACATTTGCCTGTTTGTTTAGTCTTTTTAAAAAGTTGGCAAACTCCAAAATACCTAATATCTCCCGCTGCAAATATTATAAACTATTTGTTTTTTTATAAACTAACTGATTTTGGTATCTGAAACCTTCATAATGTTTGGAGAATCAAGTGGGTGCCAGTTGTAACTCCTTGTTCCTCCTCTCCAGTATTGAAGCTCATATCCTTGACAATTGTAACATGTTTTCCATGGGGCTGCCCTTGAAGACTATTCAGGAACTTCAATTTGTATAAAATTTGGCAGCCTGCTTATTGTCAGGGGCTGGGTGTAGTAATTGCATTATGTCTATTTTATTATCTTACATTGGCTGCCTATTTGTTTCTGAATCCAGTTCAAGGTGCTGGTATTGAGCTTTAAAGCCCTTCAGAACTTGGGGCCTACATAGCCAAGCGTGGTCCCTCCCAGTATAAACCCATGATGCAGCTTGCTTGATATGGCCAATGCTTTTTTGTTTTTTAAAAGGTATCAATATTCATACACACAGACACTGATTTCCACTGTTTCCCCCTAAGGACTTGGGAGAGCCCCCCAAAGGTGCCAGTATTCAGAAACAGTGAGTTCCACCACACATACAAAATAACCCTGGATACAGCCCTGCCTTCTAATGGTTCCAGCCTCTGCAAATGTATGAAGAATGACTTCCCATTTGTAGAGGACATGCAAAGATCCACATTCCCTCTGTGGTTTCAGAAGGGATAAAGGCTGGACTTTTAAGAAGGGCCAGCGACTTGCAGGATGAGTGATATTTAAAACTCTGGGTTTGAAGGACAGCTGCTTGGGCTTCTTAAAATCTGTTATTCTCTCTACTTAAATTGATTTTTAAAGAATTTTTAGGATGTCTTAGTTTTATTGTTGTTACCTTCCTGTTGTTACCTGCCCTATATTTAAGTGTAAGGGAAGAGCCAATGTTATGTAGTAGTTAGAGTGTTCTGACACACTAGGATCTGGGAGACAGATTCAAATCCCCATTCTCCTCGGAAGCTGGCTGTGTGACCTTGGGCCAGTCACATGCTCTCAGCCTAACCTACCTCACAGGATGTTGGGAGTATACAATGGAAGAGAGGAGAATGATGTAAGTCACATTGGGTCCCCATGGGGGAGAAAAGTGGGCTTATAAAGGTTTTAAATAAATAAACAAAAGCCCTGTTTTTGCTTTATGAAATAAGTTGTACAGCAATGTGGCAAACATGTTCTTCCTACAGAACAAATACATGTGTAAGATTGGGAACAAAGATGGTTTTGGTTGTTGTGAATTTTCCGGGCTGTATAGCCATGGTCTTGGCATTGTAGTTCCTGACGTTTCACCAGCAGCTGTGACTGGCATCTTCAGATATGCTAATCTTCAAGCACCAATCCATATGCAAAAGAACCTCCTCAAGATACAGTGAAGCCTCCCTCCATTAGCATTCCATACCCTGGGAAACTCTTACAGGATGACTCAGCCCAAACCCACCTTCCTGAGTAGATATAAATTACCTGCCAACATCTTCTCCACACTGTGACACTGAGAGATCTCTGTCTTTTGGTGCTACACCTCTGAAGATGCCAGTCACAGCTGCTGGCGAAACGTCAGGAACCACAATGCCAAGACCACGGCTATACAGCCTGGAAAATCCACAACAACCATTGTTCTCTGGCCGTGAAAGCCTTCGACAATATAAAGATGGTTTTGATCACACAATGTCACTACATGGTTTTTAGTTAGTGTCTACCCAGTGTAGCTTATTTGTTAATGAAGATCCACTATCAGCAATCATTATTTCAACGTGCAGTGTTAGGACATCAAAATGGTGTTAGAGAAATTGGAAAGGCAGAGTTATAATGGACACACTAATAGTAACATTCAACATTGTTTTTGCTATACATGAAATGAAGGGATTGGGATCTCACCTTATGGCTCCAAACCCTAATGTCTGCAACAAGCACCTACCCAAATACAAGTAAACATGTAGATTCCTCCACAGAGTCAGGATATGCTCCAAAGCATGCTCCCTATCATTAGAGGTGCCTAGACATGGGCACAAACAGGGAAAAAAACACAAACATGCTGTTCGTTGTTAGCTGCCGACGACGAACACGGACAGATGAACAGAAATGAACATGTCCCATTAATGAACTTGTTTGTTGTTTGTTGGTGCCAGATCGGCCCCCGTTAGACTTAGAGAACCCATATTCACAGGGAGTGTTCAGCAGGCTCCCCTCCAGCCATCACCCAAGTTTGGTTAAGATTGCAATGCGGATCTTGGAGTTATGCATTCCCAAATCTGGCGCCCCCAGGAAATTCCCATTCAACAAAATGAGAGCCACCAATTGTCTTTTGTCCCATGTACAAGTGGTAGACTCTAGGGGGTGGGGGCTTTGGCTGCTCGCCAGCGACACCCCCTATGTGCCCACCTGAGAGGCCTCCCAGAGGCATCTTTCCGGATGGAAGTAAGGAAGGTGGGTGTTGAGTGCGGCCGCCAGGCCTGGTGGGCTGGGGGAGGCAGCAGTGGGCCGCCTCCTCCATAGGGGGTGGGGGGTATGGCCACTTGCTGGCAGCACCCCCATGTGCCTGCTTACCAGGCCTAAGTTTTTTTATTCCTGGCAAAGGCTGGAAGGTGGTTGATGTCTGCGGCCACTGGGCCTGGCGGTCTGGGGGATGTGGTGGCAGGCTGCCTCCTCCATAAGGGGCAGGAGTCTGGCCGCTGGCCAGTGGCAACCCCATGTGCCCAGGCCTAAGGTTTTTTATTCCTGGCGTAGGCCGGAAGGTGGGTGATGAGTGCAGCCGCCAGGCCTGGTGGGCTGGGGGCAGCAGTGGTGGGCCGCCACCTCCATAGGGGGTGGGGGGTCTGGCCACTGGCCTGCAGCACCCCCCCCCATGTGCTGCAGCGAAGGCCAGAAGGTGGTTAATGTCTGTGGATGCTGGGCCTGGTGGGCTGGGGGAGGTGGTGGTGGGCCGCCTCCCCCATAGGAGATGGGGGGGTCTGGCTGCTCACCGATGGCACCCTCCATGTTTCTGCCCACCAGGCCTAAGGTTTTTTATTCCCAGCGAAGGCCGGAAGGTGGTTGATGCCTGTGGCTGCTGGGCCTGGCGGGGTGGTGGCAGTGACAGAGGGCTGCCTCCACCGTAGGAGGCGGGGGATCTTGCCACTGACTGGTGGCACCCCTCATGTGCCCACCTGCCAGGCCTCCCGGAGGGTACCTTCCAGAAGGCATAAAAGGTGGGTGATGTCGTTGGCCACTGCAGACCAAAATGACCCAGCCACAATCTGCTAAGAAAATCTTCCAGCAAGACAAGTTGGCATATGTGTAGGCCTTGTACACAGAAACACACAACCTGGCAGGTCAGACACTGATGTACATTCACCAAATGGGGTACTTCACGGCATTGGGGCTGATGGTGTTGTCCGCACCTTGTGTGGTGTAGAGTCCGGACAAAACACACCAGCTGGACATGCATGGAGCATTGGATGCCCCTCCAGTGTCGAAGTTGAGGCTGCCTCCAAGATGATCCACCATCCTGCCTTCACAGAAAGGATGGCGTTACAGGACCCATTCCCCATTCCTCAGCAGGAACAGCAGGTGCCATTGATTGGGGCCACTGTGCAGGACAACTGCATGTGCCACAGTTCCTGAGCTACCCCTGGTGCCCCTGGCATCTGTGGACATGAACCACCTTCCTGCCTTTATGGAAAGGACGTGAGCCATTCCCCCCAGTCAGAGGGGAGAGCCGGTGCCATGGACAGAGGGCACTGTGTTGCACTACCATCTGCACAACAGCAGCTGAGCTGGACCTGTTGCTAAGAAGCGGCAGCGGCAGATACCAACCACATTCCTGCATTGACAGAAAGGATATGATGGACAGAACAGACAGGAGAGGTTGCCAAACGGTTGGAGTCCAGAGAGGGAGAGGGAGAAACAGGGACCGTGACTAATGCTCTGTGTGGACATTAGCCACCTTCCTGCCATCACAGAAAGGACGGGATGGATGGGACAGACAGGAGAAGTCCCATAAGGGTTTGTGGGGTTCCACAGAGGGAGAGGAGAAACAGGGACCATGAACTTGTCTAGGAAAGGGGGACAGGAATGGGTAGACCCTGATCCGACAGCAGCTGCTGACATCAACCACCTTCCTGCTGTCACAAAAAGGAGGGGATGGGTCGGGACAAGTCGTTGAGAAGGGTGTGGCAGTTCCTGAGAGGGAGAGAAGGAAAGAGGGAAGGTGAAGTGGTCAGGGAGAGGGGGACCAAGGGGTTCCGGCCGTAGTAAGGAGCTGGACCTGGAAGACCCGGTGACAGGAACGGGTAGACCCCGATCCGACAGCGGCTGCTGGCATCAACCACCTTCTTGCCCGCATGGAAAGGAGGGGATGGGGCAGGACAAATCGTTAGGATGGGTTGTGGCAGTGACTGAGAGGGAGAGGTATGGACCAGGAACTGGAAAGCTCCCAAGCGTTGTGAGGACTCATCTGAGGAATTCACAGAGGTACTCTGTGGCGGCAGCTAACATCAACCACCTTCCTGCCATCATGGAAAGGAGGGGATGGAGCAGGACAAGTCGTTGAGAAGGGTTGTGGCAGTACCTGAGAGGGAGAGATATGGACCAGGAACTGGAAAGATCCCGCGCATTGTGAGGCCTCATCTGAGGAATTCACAGAGGTACTCTGTGGCGGCAGCTAACATCAACCACCTTCCTGTGTGGTTGATGTTTCCGTGAGCGGAAAGGATGGGATGGAAGGGACAGGAGAGGTGGTTGGGAGGGGTCAGAGTGGTTCACTAAGAAGGGTCAGAGTGGAAGCAGCCCCGAGAACTGAGGGGGGCTAGAGCGGTTACCCACCACTAAGAGACACCTTACCTGAGTAGGCACTACTCACTACTGTGAGCCTTTCCTGCCTTTGCGGAAAGGACAGAAGTTGAGGGACCCATTCCCCCCTGCTCAGAGGGGACAGCAGGTGCCCTGGATAGGGGACACCGTGCGGCTCAGCTACAAGTGCAACAGCTCTTGTGCCCAAAGGAGGCTGCCGCCAGCATCACCCATCTTCCTGCCTTCACAGAAAGGAGGGGATGGACGGGATAGGAGAGGTCACTGGGAAAGGTCAGAGTGGTTCCAGAGAGGGAGAGGAAGAAATGGGGCAGCAGCAGCAGCTGACGTCAGCCACCTTTTTGCCTTTGCAGAAAGGATGGAGTGGTGGGACCCATTTCCCACTGCTCAGAGAGGACAGTAGGTGCCTTGGATAGGGGGCACCATGATGTTCAACTTCATGTGCAATAGCAGTTGAGCTGTTCCTCGTGGCCCAAAGCGGTAGCAGCCGACAGCACCCACCTTCCTGCCTTTGCATCCTGTGGAACTTTTCAGGGAGAGGAGGACAAAGCGTTACCCAGCAGAACATGATTGAGAAGACTCAAACCTATGAGAGCCATCAGCCAAGAAACCCACTGAGGCACTAATAATTATCTAGGTGAGCCCTCAGCAGAGGTGCCCCCCCAGCTTGGCCCGTGACCTGGGAAGCCGTGGTGGCACAAATGCCCGCATCTTGATGAGTCCTCCTGAGCCCTCAACCTCACCATTCTAAATGGCACTGTCCCTGATCCCAAGGGAATAATGTCCACACGGGCGGCCTGCCTGACCGTACCACTCCCACCTGACCCAAACGTGCCAGCCCTCATTCAAGATACCTGCTGGTCTCAATGGGCAAGGATGTGCGGCGACGGCATGGAGAACCAAGGGGCAAGATGCTTAAGTAGCCTGTGGAAGCCCACGCCCTCCATGATGGACAGGGGCAAGCCATGTAGGGCAATCGTCTCTGCCAAGAGGCGAAGGCCCGCCTCCTGAGCCCTCAACCTCACAGTTCTAAGCAGCACTGTCCCAAACCCCGAGGGAACAACCTCCGCGAGCGTGGCCTGCCTGAGCACTCTGCTCCCACCAGCATCACCCTCAGGGCAAGGATTCTTGCTTGGGGTGGATTCCAGTGACCCTCCCACTGATCCCCGCTCGGAAGAGCTGGTAGCCCTCTTTCTCCCCCCAATGGATGTTTTGCTGGGTGAGGACAGAGACCACAGGCTCAGGTGGTGCCTCCTCAGGTGCCTAGTCAGGACCGTTGATGACAGGTGCACCAGGACATCACAGGCATGGCACCACACCACACGGGGGTCATTAGGAAGGGCCCGAAAGTGCCTCCATATGGAGGTGTTGAAACGTGGACTGCTAACTGTCCCAGGGGAAGGAGAACGAATGGTTACAGGCTGGCTGCAGAGCTGGCCATGGAAGACGGAGTGAAGGGTGGACTGCAGGCAGGGACACCACTGAGAATTTGGGATGAGGACGGGAGAGATATTTCATAAAACACCAACCATTCCTCCAGGGATCCCTCACCCTCCCCCTCCTCAAAATGTTGAGAGAGATCCTCTCCCCCCAGCGGAAAGACCTCTTTGGCCTCCTCCACAGCCCCCACAGATGAATCTGGGGGAGCAGGAGTACTCTCTGCTGTCCCCGAGCCACACCCAGTACTGCTTGCCATGAGGAAACTAGGAGGACTATCTTTGCACTTCCCCCCACGACCACCCATGGTCACCACAACACAAAGACTCATTGTGCCACCAAACTAGAATTAAGGAGGACAGAAAGGAGAGAACACTGTGAGCTCTCAGCAGAGGTGCCCACCACAGAGCATGGCCCCAGGGCCGGGCAGCAGCCCTGGAACCAGAGGAGATATAGATCCCTATTCCCCCACACACTGAAAAAATTCAGGCTTCAATGCACTCTCCTTGTCTCTCTCCCAAGTAACTGCTCCCTGCCACTCCACTGAGCCCTCAGTCGAGGTGCCAGTGCCACTGAGCTTGGCCCCAGGGCCAGGCAGCAGCCCTGGAACTAGAGGGAGGGCCCTAGCCCAGCACTCCCAGAGACCTGACCAGATCAGGCAGTAATAATCAGGGTGAGCCCTCAGCCAAGGTGCCCACTGAGCTTGGTCCCAGGGCCTGGCAGCAGCCCCAGAACCAGAGGCTGAGGCTAGAGCCCTAGCCCAGCACACCCAGAAGCCTGATCACCAAGTTCAAACCCCAACAAAGGCGTATCTCATTCACCCAACACCAGGGCCGGCAAGACGCTGCCTGCTGTTTCATTCGAAGACCTCCTCCAGGGCGGTTGCAAACCCACCATAATTTACCGTAGATTCTCTTAGAGTACACTAATTGTCATTCATAATGTATTTCTCACGTAGTCAATGGTTGCGGTTGTGGCATACACCAGCTGAAAGAAAGAAAAAGAAACGAGGACGTTATTCAAGAATTCACTGGAGTACTTACTTTGGACTCACCTTCTGGAGTACTTACCTTGGACTTATCTATGGGATGGTTCTGAATATTTGTATGGACTTATATGGACTGAGAGCTTATTTCATGAGAGTGGTCTGAGTTTGCATGGTTTGCTGCTTAATTAATTGAATACATCTGGTTAATTGTTCTTTTTCACTGAGTAAAGTAATGCTTGTTGATTCTATATAGAAGAAACGTATTTATTCAGCTCTATAATAATTTTTGATTGGGTTTTCCTTCATTTGTAGAGGTTTCTACTCTTGAGAATTTGGTCCCAGAGCCTGGCAGCAGCCCTGGAACCAGTGGAGAGATAGATCCCTATCTAACCACACACAAAAACCTCCAACTCCAATACACTCTCTTTGTCTCTCCCAAAAGGCTAGCAACAGCTCTGTCCCACTCCACTGCTTGCTGAAACTAAAAACCAGAACTGGGAGCACAGTGCCCTTTTATAACCAGAGGTCTCATTGAGAAAAGCAGGAGGTCTGTGGTTGGCAGTAAGAACTGCCTAACATGATTTGCAGGGATGAGATTGGAGTTCAATGGCCACAGAACATGCCCCCCTCCTCCCTCCCTCCCTCCCTCCCCCCTTGTGTCTGCTCCTATGTTACCAATTGTAACCAATTTGCAGCTCCACACTTGGAAGGAAGACCTGCCCATCAAGCTAAGTTGGGCTTTGATTGGGGTGTCCAGGGAGACAGAGGGAGTGCAGACAGAGTTCATGCAGTCCCTCCCTCTGTTGCCGAGGCAATTGATTGAAGGTGCCTGAGTGTCTGGTTTCATGAACAGCAGATGAACACAACGAACATGGCTTGTGACGATCACTTGTTCATCTGCAATGGCGCCTCACAAACAGCCCATTTATGAACAGATGAACAGCCTGTTCGTGGGTTTTTTCTGTTTGTAATGCTGTTCGTGCCCATGTCTAGAGGTGCCTACACAAATACAAGTGTTTACATATAGGTAGCCACAGCAGACATTCAGCTGTATATGTAGGTTCCAGGTTGGGGCTACTGGATACAGTCCTCCTTCCCTTTGCACACAGACAACATACAATGTTTAATGCCTGAACATTCAGGATCACAAAAGTAATGAAGTATAGAATGATTAGCCTTTCATGTATGAAGGCAACCTCAGAAGAAACATCTTGACTCCATTCTTCTCTTGAACAACTTGCTTGGGAAATCAACCTAAAAATAATTTCCATGTTGGTGAGTATCACCAAATTTGGCAAATTTTCATCAGATGAGAGACCCTAGGGAATACAAAAATTCTGTTTCCCTCATGTGAACCAAAGTAAAACAAACTGCCTTATCAGACTATTCCTCTTTTATGGGCAATTATACTATGGGGGAAAGCTGGGGGGAAAACTGTAATGATACTTCTGTCATTTCTTTAGACTATTTTGTTCGAGCTGAAGAATCATTCCCCCCTATTAAATTGCCATTTTAGGGGATTACTAAAGTCCCTAGCCATGACTTAAGTCTCTATTAAAATGATTTCATAGTGCTTGAGCTTTACTGTCTGATATGTTTTTCAAGTCTGAAATTCTCCTGTGATTCCCAGTTACAATAAAAGAGAAAAGTAGATTGGGGGGGGGGGGAGGGTTTCAATGAGAGAAAGAGAGAGAGTTAACCTATTAACAAGGCAATTTTTTTCTTTCTGAATATTTGGCAGGATTAGTGTCATGTATTTGAGCATAGCAAGAGGACCAGACTAAAACTCTCAGGCAGAGTGTCCCAGCAAAGAACCAGAATAGAGTGGAGTGTCCAAGAAGGAAATCAGACTTTTAGACGTTACCACTTAGCACAGTGGATGTGCAGTGCTAAATGAACAAAGGACATTGGCTGTTTTTTCTCATGTATGCCTTAAATCCCAATTAATACTATTAACAAATTTAAAAAATAATTTATTTCCATCTGCATTGCCTATATACATTTTTGTATTGTACTTTGCTTTCCAAATGCAAGTGCCGTGGGACAAGTAGCTTTCTGACCAAGGTTACATATATGAATTTTCAAAAAGACTTAATCAGCTAGTTACAGCTGTCACAAGAGCTGTGATGTCTGTAGGGGAAAGAGGGCAAGATAAAGCCTCATAAATTCTTCAAACTAAATTATTACTTTCTCTATCATTTCATTTTTCTAATGGTGTCTTTTTGACCCAAGCCAGCAGAGTAGTTGAAAAAGATACAATTATGAATGTGGAACATTACACAGAAGCTTCATTCTCTTATTTGACTATTGAAATGAATGTTACAGCTAAAGCAGTCATCAGTTTGCTAATTCTGGTGATTTCCTTATGCCATAAAATTATGTACTATCAGCCCTTGCAAAAGTAAGACCATGGGCTGCCACAGAATCAAGAAATATGGATAGCAACAAACTCTCCATAAATCCCTCTTAATTTGACCTCAAATTGAAAAATTACATAATATATAAGAAATAGTCCAATTCACATTATTTGTGGCGTAATTCATAGAAGGCCATTAGCCAACCTGTCCTGCAGTCAGCAATGTGGCCTGAGGAGCCACAGACCTGAGAATCGGGCTCCAAAATAGTCTGCACTGCATGTTTAAAAGAAGGGGCCTGGTGGCAGGCTGGCATCTGGCTGGGCTGTCTGCTCTGAATTCTGGAAAGGAATTTTACTCTTGGCTAGTAGGCCTGAGAGGTTGCCTTCCCTATGGCAAAAGAGTATGTGCTGTGTGTGTTTGATCATACTACTGTAAAACAAAACTGTTACAACTGGCTGGAAACATAGTATAGACTATGCAGGTGTTAGCTCCCTGCATGATCCTAAAAAGGGGTGGTATCCCCTTAAGAGACTCTGGGGGTGAGTGGCATGACATCCATCTTTGGGGCTGGCATGTTGACCACACACCCCAAGAGGCTGGTAGTGGGCAGGAACAGCAGCTTCTGCTGCATCCAGTCCTAAGACTAGCTCTCTTTCCTTGGTTACCCCCAATAGGAGAGTTGGGGGTTTCTCTGACAGCAGTTTGGCTATCAGCTGCACCCATTGTCCCCAGCCTGAGGAACCTATAATCAATAAAAGTGTGCTCTGATTTTCCCAAATCCTGTACATCCATATCGTTCTTTTCTCCTTCCCCTTCAGGCTCATCCCCATTGTGGACACAGTACTTCAGGCTGTCTCCTGACTAGAGGTGGGCACAGACCAGGAAAATGCCATGGACTGCCGGCCCATGGCTGTCGATATTCACAGACAACTAACTTTTCATGGACCAGCCCTGTTCATGGACCAGTTTGTCAGTCATTTCCGGGGGCTCTAGGACTGCCCTCTTCACTCTCAGACATGCCAAACTCGCAGCTAGGCTTCAGCAGGCTCTCCTCCAGCCACCCTCCAAGTTTGTCCAAGATTGAATTTTGGAGGTCCGAGTTACAGACCCCCAAAGCAGCCACCTCCCAGGAAACTTCCATTAGATACTAGGATTCACAAATGCCAATTGACTTCCATTGGCTTGCAGCATCAAAAAGTTGCAATGAAGCAAAATTAAACAAAAAAGAGTGAGGGAAGAGCCCCCTCACACACCACACAGACACCTTCCCAGCTGTTGCCTAGGGAATTAATTCTTGCTCCTTGCTTACATAGAGCTGAATGAGGGCTCTCTGGTTGGCAGGCAGAGCTGCCTATCAAGGTTTCGAGAGCTAAGACTGATGTTCTCATGACTGCAGAATGTCCAGCCCTCCATTGCCTAGGGAATTAATTCCTCCTCCTTGCTTTCATAGAGCAGAATGGGAGCTCTCTGGTTGGCAAGCAGAGCTGCCTATCAAGATTTTGAGGGCTAAGGTTGGTGTACCCATAGCTGCAGAACGTCCAGTCCTCCGTTGCCTAGGGAATTAATTCCTCCTCCTTGCTCACATAGAGCAGAATGGGAGTTCTCTAGTTGGCAGGCAGAGTTGCCTATCAAGGTTTTGACGATTAAGATTGGTGTTCCCATGGCTGCAGAACGTCAAGCCCTCCATTGCCTAAGAAATTAATTCTGCCTCCTTGCTTGCATAGAGCAGAATGGGAGCTCTCTGGCAGAGCTGTCTGTCAAGTTTTTAAGGGCTGCAGAAGGTCTGTGGACATCCTCTCTCTTGCCTAGGGAATTGTTAGATCAGAGCCAGGATGTCTGGACTTATGGACCATGGACCGACAGACCAGCCCAAATGGACCAACGTTCATAAAAAAGGTGAATCCCACGAACCACGTGTTCATAAACCATGAACCGGGCCGAACTGTGTCAAATTTTGGTCCTTTTTCCAGACCATGCCTACCTCTACTCCTATTTGTTACCATGGTGTTCTCTGAACATGATAGCAGTACAGCACTCTACTTTCCACTCTTCTTTTTAATAGCACAGTAGCATTCTTTTTGACATAACAGTTACATGTGCATTCTAAAGCTCAGCCAGTCATAATCCACTTCTGCATTAAAGGTGATCAGATTCTGTCTGAACAATGCTATGCTGTTCCTGAACTGCCAAGGACGCTTCTGGATGGTTGGCAACCCAAATCAACAAGCTGCACATATTTGTTTATTTATATATTTATACCCACTTTTCTCCCCAAAGGGGACCCAAAGCAAATGTCGGTCTTCCCTCTTCCACTTTAGTTGCAGCAACTAAAATCTATTTAAATAGTCTGCTTTAAAAATGCCATTGAAATAGATTTCATTGTAAGAAATTAGAATGATTAACTTATTACAGTGATTAATTATTCCTGTTTTCGACGTAGAACATTTACTCTATGCCCTGATTTCAGATTATGCAACCAAAATATATTTAAAGAATTTAGATGTCAGACATTTATTGAACTGTCCAAATCCACATAAAGTATCAATATATTATTTAAACCTGAAAATGAAGTATATTAAATATGATTGCATAAACAGTTCTATGCATCCAGTCACAGATTAGATCATCATTAATAATGATGATGATGATGATGATGATGATGATAAAAGTGTGGTTTGTGCCTTTTGCACTTCTAGCAGCACATTTCAGCAAATTTTCAGGGAGTGACTGGAAGGGGCAAAAGGGTTCACAAGGTTGCAGGAGTGCAAAGGATACTGTAGTGGAAATGGCACTGCCTTACATTTATTTTATTATTTATTCATTCATTCAATTTTTATACTGCTTCTCTTCAGTTAAGATTTTGAAGCAGTTCACAAAAATTACAATGGTTAAAAACAGAACAAAATATAATATAATAGGAGTAAGAACAGTAAGAACAGGCATTCAGAATAAGAACGAAGTGAGAGCTACTGGCTTGATCTGCCACCAGTGATGTCTCATTGTTAAATCAGATTACCTATGTTCTTAACGTCATTACCGAAATAAGCGAGTATGAGTCTTGATTAGCTGAGAGCTCTTCCGGAAGAACAAGCTTTAAGATGTGTCTCTGAAACAGCAGCAATGAGGGAAAACAATATCTGTAAACTGTAGTGATAAAAGGCAGTTGCAAAGGAATATTTCCCTGCCCCAGAACACCTTGAGAGCTCTGACTCCTGAAAGATCATGCCCTGGAAATCTAGTTGGTCTTTAAAGACCTGAATCTTGCTCTTCTACTACAGACCAACATGGCTACCCACCTGAAACTAACTTTGGAAATTGTTATTTTTGCATGAAAGTTGTCAAAACTGTTTCCAGATATCAAAATAAGTTAGTGGTAACAGTGCCATTCTAAACTGAAGTGGACTCTTCTATGTCCTTTGACTTCAATAAACTTAGATGGGTGTTTCTTTGCTTAAGATTGCATTGCAAAATATCCATTATGGCTACATTTCAGAAGCCACAAGTAGCAAGTGTTATTTGCCAGCTATCGCAGTTGAAAGACTAAGAATCTGCTCATCCAGTTTGCATCAACAAGGACATCATTTGAAAACCCTTGTCATCCAAGTGCTAATGATGTGGTTTAATCAAACAAAAATGCTCACAGAATTCAGAATCAGTGTCCAGATTTCCCACACTCCACTGTAATATCAGAGCAACTGAGCAAATGGCAGCTAAAGGAACCAGCATGAGCCCTCTGACTGCACAAGTCATATTAACATCAGAACCATTCACAACTACAACTAAGGGTGTGCATAATGGAACAAACAAGCCAAAAATACACACAGAAATTGCTGATTCGTTCCATTTAAGTGGCTTCCGAAACAAAATTGGGGACATTCATGTGTTTTGTTTCTGTTCTTACTTGCGCAGCAGTAGTGCAGTCAGACCAGCCAGGCAGTGTGGACAGCAGCCAGTAGCATCTTGTTTTGCTTTACCGCAAGATGAATGTGTGCAGTGCTCATGAGAGCATTTTTCCCGGGCAGTCTCCCTGCCAATCTGGTCATTGAAAGGGGTATTGACCCTCTTCCCCCCACTCATAGGCTTCAGAAACATGGGTTCAATTTAACCTCATTGGAGGAGAGGGGGAGGATGCTGTGCATCTTTTGTGGGGGGGCTCATCATTGAAACACAACTACAAAGTGCAGGGAAACATGGCATCAACAAGCAACAACAGGATGTAAAGGTAATTTATTGCCACTATCATAAAGCAGGATTTTTAAACATTTTGCCGCACTGGTTGGCAATGAAGCACTCTCTTGATTGCATGCTGGCCCGCTGGACCACCACCACCACCACCACCACCACTTTGCCAGCCAGTTTCCCACCATTGTGTGGGTCCTTCAGGGTCCATTGTTGTTGTGTGTTTTGAGAACCTCATTGCAGTAAAGGGTTTTTTGACTGGGAGAAGTGAATTTGTAGCTTTTACTTGATTTTTTCCTCACCCACTCCCTTGAAAGAATGGTGTGTGTGTGTGTGCACAGTCTCTGTACTCAACTTGATGCCTTTCCCACCACCACCAAGCATTCTTTGGAGTCTGTGACTAAACCCTGTTGTTGTTGTGTGCATGCTCAAACTCAGTGGACCAATCAATGTTTTGGAGTGAGGATGTGTTCTGAGCAATTTTTGATGCCATTAAGTGAAAAACAAGCTGCCCCAGAGCCTCTTTTCCCCTTTAAAAGAACATTGTACGTCTGCATGTGTGCAGCTAATACCCACCTTGTGCATGCGCAATGAGCCAAAACTCATGAAAATGGAGGGGAAAAAAACTAATGAATCAGATCTGAACCGGCACTGGCTCACCCAGAACAAACCAATACTGGAACATAATTTGTCTGGAACCCGCAGAACCGAAACTGAAACAGAAATGCTCTCAGTGCACTTTGTTAGTTATGCCATAACTGACAGACCATAAAGATTTTACCAAGAAATGCAAGCTTCTCCATTGCATTTGATATATATAGTATTTGCTTGCTGTATTTATATTCTGCCTATGCTGCAGATTACACAGTCCACTAGCAGTCACTATCAGGCATAAGTGTAGGCAGAAGACACTGCAACCCTGTTTAGAACAATGAATTTTCTTTGAAGAGTATTTTAGTTGTGTTTGTACCACTGCCAGGTGTTTCTTTCTCACAGACTTGAACATCCTGTTTAAGGTAGATGAGAGGATTTAATTCCTTACTTTCATTACTTAATGTTAGAGTTGATTATTTTTTCATGAATCCATGATAGTAAATTTATTGTAATGATAGACACCAATATTTGAATTTGATAAGGTATAGCCAAGGGAATTGGTAATAAGATACATGACCTTTCACCTCTAAGGTCACCGGATCACATCCGTATTAGGTCAATAGTGGCAGAAAGTCATTACTTGTCTAGCATCTGTTTGGTGGTCTTTGTGGAATCAGTTAACAGATTCTGACCAGTACCAAGTGGACAGGTGCTCTTCACATGGAGGTTGTTCAAGATATTCTTGACACCCTTACCAAATTTCAGAGCTCTCACTTTCTATACAGATTAAATGTTTGACAATAGTTTAACCTGAAGAGTAATAACTATATACTGAAAACATACACAACATATAATTATTGCAAACATACAATTATTGGGTTACTGCATAGGCAAAGGGGAAGGGAGAACACTGTTCTCTCTAAGAGAATAATGAAAATGTTTCTCCTTCTAAACAACTGAGACTTATTTCTCACAAATAATATACACAGTTTGACTGTTCCATTTCAGATAGTAAGTGGGGATCACATGATTTTCTCTACATGCACAATCAAAAAGTCCCTGAAAATAGATTAAAACTGATTGAAATATTTATAGGTCTCTGCTGGATCCTCAGGGACCAACTCTTGGATGCAGCAGAGGAAGGGACTGGATCCACTTGTTTTGTTTTTAAAGACATTATTTTACTTACTGGGTTTCTGTTGAAACACGGAAGGATGCTCATCGCTCTGTCTACCTTTAGGGTAGTACACACTTTCATAAACAGGAGAGGAAGGAAGAGCATGTAAATTGAGAAAAGGGTTAAAACGTAATAAAAAATACTGAAAGAGGAAATGGGAACACATCATGATTGACAGATGAAGAAGAAGGACTAGACCCATGGGGGAAACAACAAAAACATTTGAACAAGCATGCCATGCTCGTAGAAAGCCATAGGGAATAATATACATTGATATTTACATAGATGTAAGGTGTAAGGACAACATGGACAATAAGGAAAGTGTCAGGAGGAAATACTCTAGCCTAGATTTCCCTTTTATATGCCAAGGGTTTTTTTAATGTACAGGAAACTTTTTTCATAAGTGAGGAACTCTGATTTGCATGCTGAACAGATGCGCTCCAGGAACTAGTTTGCGTCTTCATGTGGTTTCTGGGAGAAGTAAGCTTGAAAATGAAAGGTGAAATCCTTTCCGTTTCAGCAGAAGTATGAGATTCAGAAATGAGTTGATACACACCTGAAAAACTCCATTGTCTATCCCAAAATAATGCATTTCAAAAGGTGAAACCTAATATATGACTTCTTTCACAATGAAGAGTAATCCTTTGTTTCAGTTTCTGTTGTTAGAAATCCCTTCATCTTCCTTGTATCCAAATATCTGAGAAGAAATTCTGCTCTAGTTTACTCTTCTCCCTCCCACCCATTTCAGGTGCTTCTGACCTGAAGATAGAATACTGGATCTATAATGCCTCGGAATTCATTTTCCAGATCATTTAACACACTTTTCAGCTAGTAAACAGTAACCAGACTTTCATTAGCACAGAGTGATTAAAATGTGTTTCACAGGGGTTGAGTTTCCATCTGCTGCACATGTATGTGTAGAGTAATTACTCTAGTTTGTGTTGGTGGTCATAAGGACAGAGCCAAGAGATGGTGTGCTGTGATCCTGTGTGTATTGCCTGCATATTTACCTCTTTCAGACCAATACTGATCCTGAACACAATCACTCAGACAGATTTCCAATGGGCCTGGAAGGAATGGGCTATTTTAAAGAAGAAGTGAGCTGTGACTCACAAAAACTGATACCCTACCACAAATTTTGTTAGTCTTATAGGTGCTACTGCACTCTTGCTCTTTTCCTCTGCTACAGACAAACACGGCTAACCATCTTGATCTATTTCCATTCATGATACTGAAAGCACTTTTTTTCAGATTTCTTTGTCTGTAGCAATGTAATGTAAAAAAAAATACATTGGCTACAATTTGTATTTGATTTTAAAACAGTAATATATGAATGGTAGATTCTCACTTAGCTCCTAGTCATGACAAATACTCATGCTTCAGGCATTATATAAGACATTTCCCACAAGCCATGCATGCAGAATCTGATTTCTCAGTCCTATCCAGGGGATCTGTTGGACTTTCATTTAGTCAGTGTGAACAACAGCCAAAACTAATCGACTGGTATCTCTTCCTTCCTTCTTTCCTTCCTCCCACAGCACTAAGCAGTGGTGCCATTTTAGTGGTGCCATTTTAGTGGCGCACAGTTGGCTGTGCCATCCTAAGCAGAGTTGGACCTCTCTAAGCCCTTTTGACTTCAAAAAGAGCTCAGTCACTGTGCAGTCACTGTGCCAATATCAGCTTGTACCCCCTCTCCCCCGACCTGTTTACACTCTGACTGGGAAAGAGTGGAAGGAGCTACCATCTTGATGTTATTTTAATCTTGATTGTATATACATACTGACAACCATGGCTTTAAATGTTATCTAAATGTTTATTTTTGAAATATTAGGCTGCTGTAAACGGCCCTGAGCCTGCTCATGGGGAGGGCAGGCTATAAATCAAATAAATAAATAAATAAATAAATTCAATGGGCTGTAAAGGGTGCAAGTCTGCTTAGGGATGTACTGTTAGCATTGAAATGTTTAATTGCAGGAAATGAATGCTATAAAATAATGTGGCTGTAGCGCCTGACAGCTTTAATTATCTCTAAGATTTATTTATTTACTTCAATTACACCCTTTCTCCCGAATGGAGACCCAAAGAGATTTACAACATTCTCTTCTCTTCCATTTTATCCCCATAACTGTGAGATAGGTTAGGCTGAGAGTGTGTGACTGGCCCAAGGCCACCCAGCAAGCTTCCATGGCCAAATGGGGATTTGAACCCTTGTCTCCCAGATCCTGACCAATATGCCACAATGTGTCTCTGACCCAGTTCTTTTTCAAGATGTAAGTATAGCTGGGAATCAAGTAGAAGCAGAAGTCAGTTTGACAGGATTGACTTTGTGGTTCCAGTTTTCCTCAGAGCACATATTCAATTCTGTCAGAAATCAATTATATTTTGGTGTTTTCTCCTAGTGGGTCACTGATAACTGTAGTCCTAGTTCCTTTGATTAGTAACATCAAACATGTATGATCACAGTTTAAAAAACATGGTCTTCATATTGCCTGAGACAGAAACTTCATATCACCTTGACTGTTGAATTACATTTAAGGTGATGTTAAGCCTTGACATCACCTCAAATGCAATTCAACAGTCAGTTCACATATTTATTTCCCAGTCTTTAGGAATAGAGTGGGCAACAGTGGTGAAAAAAAAGTTGTGGATGGACGTAAATGTATATGTGAATCAACTAGTAGTTTACCCTCTCAAAGTAACGAGAGAATGCTTGGAAGATCCCACAAAGGGAGGACAAGCAGTCTTCATGACTATTTTAGTCTAGATTACCCAGCATAATCCTAAACAGAATTTAACTCATTGATTTCTATGGATTTAGAAAGGTGTAAGTGTATTTAGGTTTGTACTGTTTGTTGATCAAAACTGTTGTGGAGCAGTGAGCCATATTTTACTAATATGGCCAGGAGGGAAAATTGTGAAGGCACTGCTCTTTGTTGGCTTTGATTTCAATGTCTCATCTTTCTACAAATTTTTGACATCAGATAGTACCAAAACAATTATTAATGTTTTAAAACTCTTTTCCTTCCTTGTTCTCATTGCTTCTCAGAAAACTAAATCTAAACAATGCTATGGGGGATGTAGGATGTGTACACTTCTGAATAAATGTCTCTATTAATGAATTATTAACTCAGCTCTCCTGACCTTAAAAGTGGGATGAAGAGGCGCTCGGGGCAAGAAAGGAAGCTACTGAAGCCTTTATCGGTCTCCTGTCAGAGGCACCGGACCATTTGTCTTCCTCTTCAGATCGGGAGAATTAATTAATATGAAAGGAAACTTTTTTTAATTGTGTGTCAAACGAAATCAGATAGGGTCTTCCTGATTCAATATATTCTTTAGAGTTTCTGCCTCACCCTGCTTGTGTCTCCTATTCTCCCAAGAAGAAAGAATAAGGGGCAAGAAGGTAGGGATATATGTGTAATATTCCTAGGAGGGGGGAGTGATGTATTGGGGGTAGTTAATTTATCGATCTTGGCTCCTCTTCCCGCTTGTTTTATTTTAGAGGTCATTAATCAATGAAGAAAAACACCACCGTGTCTCACCTTTTTGCATGTAATACACTTTACCCTTCCTTATTTATTTCTCCGGGAATAGATTCCTAACAAATATTCGCCAATCGATCTGGTGTGGGCAATGGATTTTTATCAAAGTTTGGTCGCTTTCGAACGGTCGATGGCGATTTGTTTCAATGCTCGTCCTATAAATATTTTGAGAGAGGGGGGATGGAGGCGGTGGCGAAAACCGGCGCGCGCTGAGGATAAAGTTTTGTCTTGCCGAGCCATACTCTTTTTAAAAGCCAAAGTCGCATTCTGGAAACCGCTAAGAAATAACCTTGAAATCTCCAGAGAGCCATATTAAGGCAAAACGAGAAAAGAAAGGCGAGACATAACACAGGCTGGCACAGACCAAACTGCCTGATGAGGAGGAGACAAAGCAAAAGGGTCACTCTTTGGTCACACGTTGGCTTTCAGTTCTTCAGCTGACACTGATCAGATCACCAGACAATCCGGATTTATACACACACATACAGCCCCGCCGCCACCAACGCGGTGTCAATTTCTGCTGCTTCGGCCGAGAGACTCGCAAGGAGCGCGGGCGTTGGGAGCCTCGTTGACCAATTAGGAAGAGGAGGCTTTCTAGGGGAAATCGCTCCGGTCCCTTTGAATCTTCTTGGCCAATTACTTCATCGCCACCCCTCTCCTGCTTTTAATTACATTAATAAGTGTAATTACATGGAGTGGATTATTTTTCACTGATTTTTAAAAAAATCGACCGTACAGTAGATTTTTTTTTAAAAAAAATTCTCCGGGGACTCTGAATGAGTGACAGGAAGAGATAGGGGCGGTATGCCCTGGAGCTTTACAGAAACAAGCAGGGCGAGGGCAAGAGGGCTGAAAAGAGGACGCGTCGCCTCTTCGCCTCCTTCTCCACTTCTGTGGACCTGAAGGAAATTGACCTCGTGCGAAAAAAATCTTCCATAAAGCTTTGTTCCAAGTTCAGATGCTATCGGGACAGCGTCTCCCACGGACTTGTTCCCCCAGTTAGGAAAGCTGTTCGAATCCCAAACGATTCATTTTGATTTATTCTCGTGAACCACCTCCCCCGTCGATCTGCACACATCGAACTATCTGTCCTTCTGCAACAGCCCATAAGACAAATGCAGCTACTGACAAGGCTTTTAAGCGAACCGGCCGCGATCATTCCCCTAGTCGCTACTCCACCCCACCCCCGCCAAGTGCCAAAGACTGGTAGCAATTAATAAAAAACCGTCTCTTTTTTGTTTAAAGAGATCCATAATCGGAACCACAGTACTGGAACTGGACCTGAAAGTCATGAATCCAATGTGCTGCTAGCATCATTTACGAGATATTTGATGCTTGTTTATGGGGTTATAGTTTTTTTAAAAAGGAAACCGGGGAGCGGGGAGGTTCGATGAAACAGATGAGAAGGCAATGGTGCATAGAACAGCGTGCTAACTTTATTGATGACGATTGTTTGACGTTATTTTGTATCTGTTATTTTACCTTCAGTCCTAAAAAACTTTTCTTAAGCCCTCTCTTTACTGATCCCACCTTCTTCCTTTCTCTCTAAAAGAACAGTCCTGAGCAGAATCCTACTCTAATCTATTCAGTCGGGCTTGCTGCCAGGACAGAACTTTTACGATAGCGTGGACAGAAGGGAAAGAATTAAAATGTTCGGTATTTGACGTCAAATATGGAATTGATCAAAGGCAGCGAAAGAGTTTGCCGGTTTGTTTGTTTTTATCCCAGGATAAAATCCTAGCAGTTGATTCTTTCTCCCATATCTAACCCGCCCCTTAGGTTGTGTGTGTTGCCTTTAATGTAGGTGTTATCAATCTATTCCGAAAAATGACTGATGACCTTGTCACATGGACGCCAGTCAAAACATTCTCCCCCCCCCCCTTTGCCAAAGCTGTTCTCTTCAGATTTGTGTGAAAATGTCCTGCCTTGGACACAGACAAAACCTAAACAACAACAGCGTTCCCAGACTTTGGAAAACGCAAAGGCTGGGAAAGAAACAAACTATGTGAAAACTGACATCTGAAAGGTTATTAATTGCTAGCGCGAGAGACACGGAGCCTCTTAGGTGAGAGCCGTAGCGAGGGAGATTTATATCTGAGAGGCTCTTTTTAATACACTGAACCTAATAGACCGTCTATTCCTCTCTCTACGCGCGGTTGAAGTCCTTTAAGTTTGGTGGAAGTTTGTGGTACATTTTGGTGGCTTTACGCATTGCTACCTTAGACCCAAATTATGCACCAGGTTGGATCCGGAAATGGTTCTGATTGATGATTAATGTACCAGCGCCCTCGCCCTAAAGCGTAGACTGCGAAGCAAGCCCAATAAAGTTCCATCCATGAGACTTCATAGGGCGTAAGTGGGTTTTCGCTTTCTCAGCTAGACACAGTCTTACAGATCCAGATTCTGTGGATCTGTTCGTTTAGTGTGGATTAAAGATGTAGTGCTTTAGCTCCTGCGTAGTCGCTTTATTGGTAAATTACTCTGTAAAAACAGAGTAGAAACAGGTTGAAAACACTGGGGAGTTCGGGGGAGAAATCCACCTTTGTTTGGGACCCTAGGTAGAGAATATAATGAAGCCTTTGTACAGGTTTTGTCAAGACGGTCTTCTTGCACCCACGGAAGTGACTGGAGAATCGCAGATAGGAGCGGGCGTCTACAGAATATTTGGTTTGGAACAAGACGTTGGTTATATTTGATTCCCATTCCCGGGAAAGTTTAGAGTTGCAACAAGGCCAACGAAGTAAAAGGTCAGCTCTAGATACCCCTAGACTACTGCCACAGGACTGGAGCGCCCGGCACACGCGGCAGATCCATCGAGCGCCGAAACGCGCGGGTTGGCTCCGGCAAGGTCTCGCCTTGCCCGAACTGCTTCTCCGCCCTCTTTCGAGCTCAGAAACCAACGATTCCTCCGCGCAAGCCATGAGAGCGACTACTGAGTATCCCCTCCTGTTTAGGATGCGGGGCGGGGTGGAGGGGCTGCTAAGCGCTCACCCCCAGACCCGTCGCTCTGCTTCAGCCCCCTCCTCACACTCCCTCTCCCTCTCTCACACACACACTGGAGTTTGGTGCTGTCGTAAAACCCACGTGTCTAGGCCAGCGGCTGCCAGAGCGCTGAGCGCAAGCAGAGCCCCGCCGCTCCTGCCACAGCCACAGCCACAGCCAGCCAGCCAGCGCCGCCTCTCCCCACAACCCCCAGCGCTGGTCTCAGGTTGTCCGAAAGCAGATCGCTCCCCTTCCCCAAGGCTCTGGATCTTCAGGGGAGAGCGGGATTTTGTCCCTCGTCCAGGCCCGCGTAGGTTCAGGTAAGACGAGGGAGGGAAGCCTTGCCGAGCCCCTTCTGTCTGGCGGCGGGGGGGGGGGGGGTCGCGTTGAGATTCTCTTGCCCCTTCGGCGTCCGCGGTCTTCTGAAGTTGCTTCGCAGCACGCCCGGGCTGGCGTGGGGGAAAGTGGCACGATCGCTCACTAGGGGTGCGCTTCCCGTGGTTGCAGAGAGTTTGGGGGTTTACGACTTGGGAGGAACTTGGCGGCGCCGGGTGAGCGGACTGCGGTGGTCCATGGCCGTTGTGGAGGAAGAAAAGGGCCAAGAGAGAGAAAGCTGTTTTGCAGCCGTGCAGGGAGGAGAGGCGATGTCAACCACGCGGCGAGTCCCGCCCCCCCCCCCCCCCCCGCCGGCTTTCCTGCTGCCTAGAAACTTTGGATCTTGTTCTGTGCGGCACATGCTCGCGGAGAGACTCCTCTTAGCTCAGAGCGGGAAACTCTGCAAAACATTGCCCGCTCTCGGCTGCCTTAGGGCTCTGCTGCTCTCGCAACCCAGCTGGGAGGGAACCGGTCGTCACCTCTCTCTCTCCCTCTCCCCCGTTTCCCCCCTTTCCCTTTCTTTTCTCCAGGCGTGCAGAGATGCTGAAGCCAGGCGATCCGGGCGGATCGGCGTTCCTCAAGGTGGATCCTGCTTACCTCCAACATTGGCAGCAGCTTTTCCCTCACAGCACTCAGCTCAAAGGTGGCGCTGGGCTGCTAGGCCACCTCCAGGCGACGGACCGATCCGTCGACCCTCCGCCTGACAGTCTACGCCAGCTGCCAGCCCCTCTCTCATCGGCTTCTTCTTCTTCTTCCTCCTCCTCCTCCTCCTCCACCCCTTCTTCCGCCCCGTCTTCCTGCGCCGCCGCTTCCCTGGCCAGCTTGACCTCGCTGCCAGTGGCTCAGATCCCTGTCTTTGGACCGATCCAGAGCTCCGAGTCCCCTACCGGAGCTCCGATCTCCCTGCTGCCGACCAAGGACTTGGGAGGAGGCGGCAGCGGCGGCAGCAGCGGCGTAGCGAAGTGCCCCGAGCGGCTGACGACCAGGTTTCGCTGCACCGCCGAAGAGTTGGACTATTACCTGTATGGGCAGCAGCGCATGGAAATCATCCCTCTCAACCAACATACCGGGGACCCCAATAATCGTATGTACCACTTAGGCAATCTTCCCTTTCGCGCGGCAGGGCGTTAAAGTTTTGCGATGGAGGAAGCAGAAAGTGCTCGAGAGTTACCCAAGTATCTGAGGATGCTTTGAAACCCCGTGGCTGTAAGTGAGCGCCACAGGGTTAAATCACGGGTAAACATCTCACCTTACTTTAACCCCACGTACTGGATCCCGAAACGTGTAGATGGCGCATTTAGATACCTCAAAACGCTTAACTTGCAGTCTTTGATCACATTCTCTTTCCAGTATGCTCCATTTACTGCTGCGGAACTTACTTCCGATCAGTAGTTAAAACATTTCCTTGGATGTAAGCTCCACTGAACTCAATGGGACTTGTTGCCAAGCAAAAAGGTGAAAGACTAAACTGAAAACAATCTCACTATAATGGGACTGAATGATGACAGGTGTCTTACCAAATACTTATTTTTCAGGCACTTTACTGTAAAGAGAGTTTTCAAAGCTCTCTTTCGCTCTGTCTCTCCTACTGAGCTGTATAGAAAACTAAAATGTAAAGGACCGGCAAACAAGAAAAGTTTCTGGTCTCTTTGGAAATATCCTTTACCTTTCTGCCCTTGTTAACATCAATAGCGCCATGCCACTG
Source organism: Eublepharis macularius (assembly GCF_028583425.1). Lineage (NCBI taxonomy): Eukaryota > Metazoa > Chordata > Lepidosauria > Squamata > Eublepharidae > Eublepharis > Eublepharis macularius. Next base: position 76,792,398 of record NC_072797.1, read on the forward strand.
GGTTTGTCTTTCTAGAGTTAAAGCGGAGCACGAGCGTTTCCTAAGAAGTTTGTTTTCAGAAGTATAAATGTCAGATACCTAATTGAGTGTCAAACCCAATGTGCTGCAGGGGATTTCAGAATGTTTCTTAGGAAGCGGCCCACATTTACTTGTCCGGGTCCTGTAAGATGTATTTTTTTTCAGACTAGTTCAGATTTTGACAGAATCTAGTTTTGCACTTCGTTTGTATGTGTATGTCTGTATGGTAAAAGTTCAGTTCAAATATCTTTAAAAAACATCAAGGAACTCTGAAATTATTTGTAGTAATAGTAATATGCAGAACAGTGGATATTAACTACATACCCATCTCTCTTTCTCTCTGTGTCTGTTGTTTTTTAAAGCTGGGTAAATTTTCTTAAGAAGCATAGCAACTCCTCAATCTAGTTCAATCTGAATATTAATTTAGAGTACAGACTATCTTAAGTGATCCAACCGATCCATCAAAACCAGCAGGGTAAAATGCATTTGGATAGGTTTCTGTCCTATAGACCTGTAGAACAGGTACTTGAATTGTCTTGCAAAATGGCTTTAAACCGAAGTATAGGTGGACTAGCAATCTAAAACTGAAATGTGGTTTAATTGAGTTTTGAAGAGACTATTACTAGAATTTCTTTCCCCACATCAGTGATAATGTAACTACATTAATTGCACTGATAGAAGAAAACTGTAATCCTAAATTTCTTGGCGGAACACATGTATTTAGCATCGATCTTTTTAACTTTTACGATCCTTCTGAAAGAGTTGTTGAGTTTGGGGGTTAGGGTTTGTCTGACTTTTTAGCGGTGCATTCGCGTCCCTCTGTTTCGTCTACAGGCAAAGCAGTTCCTTTTTTCTCCAGCGCAAAGAACTTGATCTCAAATGACTGGCTCATAAATTAATAGACTTGGAAATTAGCTCAATCGCCTGTTCGCTTTACTCCAAAGGGGTTACACAGAGCAAAGAAGAAAACAAGAAGCGACTTCAGAAACAGCAGGTTTTAGGAATAAGCTGGATTTCCAGGGATCCGCTCCCTGCCCAGCGTTCAAAACGGGGATTGTAAAGTTAGGCGTTGCTTGCACAAAAGCGGCTTGGAACATGCACCACGTGATCTATCGGGGTAAAAGCCGCAGGAGTAACATATTTGCAAAAGAGGTGAAGGTCACCATCCAACAAAATAAGTCCGAGTGTAAGACCAAAAGTGATTTCAACCATGTTGGAGGGAGGCTCAGTTAAGCGGAGTACCTGGATCCAAACAGATGGCACCCACTTGCCCATGTTTCCTTGGAAGGAGCTCCAATATATTTTAGTGGAACTGACTTTCCCCCTAATTCCTTTGAAGCTGAGTGTTTGGTCGAGCCGAGACATTGAACCAATCTGCGGGTAACTTCTCGGTCCCAAACTTCTCAGCCCAGCAGAGTCAGAATGATCGGAATGGGGGAACAGGTTGTACTTCGCTGGAGAGGCAAAAGATGACAGAAATCTATGCTGTTTAGTTAGTTTCCCGACGATCGCTGCTTCCCCCCAAGGCTCTGTAGCGGAGCTGTGTAGGCGGTGTTAGCAGAGACGAGAGTTTCAAGGAGAGGCTAAAGAAGATCAGTGTGAATTTGAGATCCTTTTCATATGTCTCCCCCCTCTCAATTCAAGTGTCTCTAATTCCGCTGTACCCATTGGCTACAATGTACCCGCCTTAAAAGCATTCACAAGTGATGCGTTCCATTCCAGACTGAAGGGAGTTGTGAAACCGCCTACAACTTTTAACAAAATCTAATCAGCATCCTGAAGTTCCTTCCCCGAGAGACAGCAATTTATGGGGGTGGGGGTGGGGAGAGAATGATCCTCTCAAAACAAGGAGCTCTTGGTGATTTTAGCTTCTCTCCCCCCTCCAGCCTTAACTTGATCCTCAGAGAACAAAGATAAGTCCCCTCAGCACCTGGGGTCGAGGGAAGCAGAAATCAGGCCTCCATATTTTGAAAGTCGCTGGGAATTGTTCCCTACAATCTAGCAAAGACAAGTTATGGGATGCCTGCTTGTGCACCTAAGTACCTTTATTTGGGAGTTAGTTCGAGCACGGATTTCTATGGATTTCATTTCCCAACTGAGGATTTGCAGGTTCAAATGCTTGGGCATAATTGAAATGCAAAAATGGAATTCCAGTAAAAATTGTTCAATTTAGAGGCGAGCAATCCTAATACATGTCATGATTTTAAATTATAATTAACTTTGTTGCAGTAACGAACACCCAGTCAGCACATTCTTTCACCTGACAGCTAATGATGAGGATGACTATAATAATGTCATATTGCTGTCTGGAAATGAAACAAAGAAACATGACCCTTACTTTAGTCTTTTAACATGTCCTTGCTTTAAATTATTCGATTGAATGTCACTGCCCATGATGATGGTGGAGAACAGCTATAACAACTTGTTATGTATAACGTATAAAGATTAAAACATCATTGCAGTACCTCATTGTATGTTTAGTTGTAACATGCTCGTTAAATTGGGAATAAACTCTGTTAAGCATAATGAATTTTACTTCCGAGTAAGCATGCACAGGATTGGTCTGCATATCTTTTAGCCCGCTCAATCATTTATATAGATTATTTTGAGGTTAATATTCAATAGTTACTTCCTATGAATCGATTTTCAAAGCAAAATTGAAATTATTCTCATTTTGTTTTTGAAACGATCAAAGTGATTTATGCGATTGTTACAAGATGAGCCGTTTGTAACTAGGAAATCACCACAATCAAACGCATCAGGACTGATATATTGCTGATATATATGGTAGTTTTGCATTGATTCACACCTACAGCCCTGAACAAATAAACCTTTTTTTCCAGTTCTGTAGTGACCGTTGCACCGTTGAGCAGACTCTACATTCCATTTCAAAACTGCACATTTAAATTTCTGTCCCGGATAAATACTGCAAAAGAGGCTTGGGTGAAATGGTCCTGGTTTTAGGGAAGTATTTGTGGAAGGCTATTACAACCATGCTGAAAGAAATTACTCAAGACTAGCAGTAAAATCCTAAACACAGTTACTTCAGTCTAAGCCCATATGCTTAGGATTTCACTGTAAATCTCTACTGTAATTTATTTCCATCAAGGTAACTAAATGTATACTAATTATCTCTTAAAGCCTTTTATTTGTTCCTGGAGGATGCCCCTGCTTCCACCACTCATGTCTGGAAGCTAAATAGTGGAAACTGGGACGTTTAATCTGGAGTATGCTGCCAGAGCCCCTTGCATATTCTTGAAGTCCAGGCAGACTTCTGAAGTGGAAGCGCAAGAACCCTGCATTCCCAGGGAGATTTCTATGTCACTGTCCTGAAGCATCATTATGCCTCTAAAACGGTGTAAAACTAAAGTGGCATCTAAGATAGTTGGTTGCACAGCCTGTTCTATCCAATCGACTCGGCAAGGATATTTTGGCTGCGACATTCTGCTAAAGTGTGGCAGGAAGCCTTGCCTTTTAGTTTTAAAATTTGTATTTTCCCAAATTGCCACTAACGCCTATGATTTAGCTATTAGATTCCCCTAGCAGTAGCACCCTTAAAGAGAGCAGCTCGCAGCCCATATATTAGATTGAGGTTAGAAAAGGTGGTGACTGTTTATTTAAGGTGATAAAATGGTCCATCAGCAGTAATCTCCATCGATATATGCCACAAGGAGATGAAGGATGAGGGGACAAGGCACAATTAATTGCCCTATGGTTTTGTAGGAGAGAGTGGAGGCGATGCGGCCCTCGCTTCGATCTCCTCTCCCAAAGCCCATTCATCATCTCCACATTGTATATGGGGCTCTCCCAGGGGCAGGGGGTGGCAAGGTTTATCTACACACAATATTCTCCTAACCTTCTGATACCTGACACCAGATTTAATTTCATTTATTCATACACGTGATGGAATAATAATAATAATAAATGATAATAATCCCACTCACAGTCACAAGGCTTTCTACAAAAGCGGAGAGCAACTGAAATATTTGTGTAGGCGGGAGAGTCTCCCCCTCAAGGGAAAAAAAGGGGCTAAGAGGACTGTCTCTGAGCCTCTTAGGCTGAAAAGGCCTACTCATAAGTAAGTCATGTTTCATTCAATGGGGCTTACTATCAGGAAAGTGTATTGAGGTCGCAGGAGCAGGACCGTGTCATTCCAAATGTTTGGGCTGCCTGTCGGCTTTCATTTGCTGAAAAATGCAGTCAGTGGAGTGCCTTGAGCATGTGGAACAAAAAAAGAAAGGTCTTTTCCCAGTGCACTGCTCGGGGTTCATAGATAGTTTTGAATAAACACTAAAATCCAGTTTAATTGATAAGGCCCTCATACTGAGAAAAAAAATCAGATAGGTAGCTCTATCATATGTGTCCTTATTCAGAAGTCCCACTTCGATCTCCAATGGGTGCAACCCTCACTAAAAGTGCCGAAAAGGCCCCTTCCTTAGTCCACTGAGTTTTGCACGTTCTAACCTCACCCGTTAAGAGAAATCTCGGTAATCCGCAATTAGATTTGTCTTTCCCTCTCCCCTCCCCCTCGCTGTTTACTGCTTAGGCAGCAGCCAACCAAGCGGAGAGGTGGCTGGGCTCAGGAGGTGAGGAGAGATTTCCATAGTCAATAACCTACAATATATCAGCGCATCTGCCATGCGCCCCGGAGCGGGTGACTGATTTCTGTTCACCTGCTGCTGCTGTCTGTGAGCTTTTGCCCAGCGCGGGAGAACGAGCTCTCTGGGGCAGGCAGCCGAGAAGGAAGCCGACCAACCAAAGCCCCAGCTGAAGAGCGCTGGGTGAGCGCGAGGCTTGGCTTGGGCGGGAAATGGATGAACAAGAGAAGCGGGAAGGAAGGAGAGCGCCATTTCTCTTTAAACGAAGCCTTCATTTTGGGGCTTGGCAGGAAGGAAAATAACAGATTTCTCACTGGTATTGTCTCTCTAGAGGAGCTTAAAGCAGAAGATGGGATGTACCACTTGGGCCGTTTTCTTACCAGTACACCATATGGGTTCCTACGTTTTACCCCAGGGGCTTGAGCTGAACAGTTAGTTTGGCTTCATTTTCAGGATCCGCCAGGGAATGAGATACTGGTTGCCACCGTTAGCCATAACGATTAGGAAGGAAGGTCTTTTTTCAGAAAAGGGTCTTAATCATGTTCTAGGCTGGACACCCTGTGTGCCTTTAAAAAAAAACCAAATAAAAGGAGAATGTTCGTTATTATAACCCACCCACCCCACCCCGGCATTTCCTAGCAAGATATTTAAAGCAGGCCAAAGCATCCAAAGCCACAAATGTTAGAAAGAAAAAACAAGCTGAATTTATATAATTATTAGCTGGTTACTTTAGTCAAGCCAAAAGGACTGGTGCTTATAATTTTTTCTTTAAAAATAATTATTTTGCATGAAATCTCTATGCTTTATCACAGACTACTTTTAAAATATTCTCAGTTTTAAAAATGTTTTGAGATGTGACATGAGCAACTTCTGTATGAGAATCCAAAGTCTAATGTTTTGAATGTTTTGTTGGGGCCTGCAAGCTAAATACTCCAAGCAAGCTAAAAGCACTCAAAACTATGAATATTATATATGAATGTAAGTTTGGATTGTTTTGTCATTTTTAGTAGTGGTATCTTTGGAGATGTACTAGAAATAATGTTGACTGTACCCAGTATCAAGCCATTTTTTAAAAATAAAGCAAAAGGGTGACTCATTGGTCTCGGGTACAACGCTTAAACTGGAAGTAGTTTCGTCTGGTTGGAGTATTGGACAGTTTTTTGCAAATTTATTAAAAATGGTTTGACAGTGGTAAAGAGTAGTACAAAATAAGGATAGCAAGTAGATTCATAGTACTGGTTTGTGCAACTTTCTGAGTGCTATAACCTTTCCCCCACCCCAGTACTACTATTTAACAATGTATATCTTCCTTTCTTTGACTTTATGGTCTCATATTGCACATAATTATGTATGATCTCACATTGCTGATAATTACATGGTCTCACATTACAGATTATTATAATATGTCTTTCTTTATCAAAATACTTTTTAAAGAAATAGATGTTTCATGGATAAGTATAAATGGGCAAAATATAAAAGTGAGACCAGGCCACTTGAGCATACTAGACAAAGGACTAGACCAAAGGGTTGTGTTGCCCCAGCTAATTGAAACTTTTTTCACAGTCCTCCATGCCACATTAGGTGGTGAACTACATACAAATCGCACATTAAATAATATTTAGGATATTGTTTTCTCATTTTCATTTTAATGACTGTAATTTCTTTGCTTCACCCCCTTTACAATGTAGCACATTAGTGTTATGTGCAGTTGCCCCTGGAATACAGGATATATTAAACAGTTGATGAGTTTCTGTACCAGTTTTGTGCCCTCATTTGCATTCATCCCCCAACCTATCACACACACACACAAATTAAAAAAATAACAACATTCGATTTATATACCGCCCTTCAGGACAACATAATGCCACACCCTGTGTGGTTTACAAAGTGTGTTATTATTATAAATAAAGATATACTTGATGTATTGTCGAAGGCTTTCACGGCCGGAGAACAATGGTTGTAGTGGGTTTTCCGGGATGTATTGCCATGGTCTTGGCATTGTAGTTCCTGACATTTCGCCAGCAGCTGTGGCTGGCATCTTCAGAGGTGTAGCACCAAAAGACAGAGATCTCTCAGTGTCAGATCTGCAGGAACTACAATGCCAAGACCATGGCAATACATCCCGGAAAACCCACAACAACCAAAGATATACTTGTAGGACAGTCTGCTTTTGATTCTTTGCACTTCTTTTCAAAGTCCCAGCAACTCTATAGGACATTTACAAATCTAAGGCAGACATTCCTGGAATTTTGGTGCGCCAGGTTGCATAATTTGGTTCTATGATTGGGCTGGCCTGGTTGTATGTTTTTATTTATTTGTGTGTGTCTATTTGATAGGTTGGGGTATGAATCATCAGGGTGCTAAATGCAAACTATTTTGCATCTAGATCTGGCATTGCTTTCTTTGTTTTGGTGAAAAATTGTAAGTAGACACTGTACCAAGAGAAAAACACTGCGAAATTAGGGGTGTCCAGAGTAATATCAAATAGACTGGGCAACTCCCATAGCGGTTTGTGGTTTTATGTGTGTATATAACAAATTCATTCTTACGTATGAAACATATGTATGCACATAATGCCTATACACTTCTTACATAGGAATATCAGGAGCATTCTGAGAGGTACTGCTGCTGGTTGGATATCATTTCAGGACCCCTCTTCCTCCAAAGGTCTGGTAAACATCTAATCTGAAAACTTACTGAGAAATGGTGTAAACCAGTTTATTTAAAGAAAGACAGTAGTACTCCTGTCCTGAATGTGGTACTGTTTTATGTATTGTCGAAGGCTTTCATGGCCAGAGAACGATGGTTGTTGTGGATTTTCTGGGCTGTGTATCCGTGGTCTTGGCGTTGTAGTTCCTGACGTTTCGCCAGCAGCTGTGGCTGGCATCTTCAGAGGTGGAGCACCGAAAGACTGAGAGATCTCTGTCTTTTGGTGCTACACCTCTGAAGATGCCAGCCACAGCTGCTGGCAAAACGTCAGGAACTACAACGCCAAGACCACGGATACACAGCCTGGAAAATCCACAACAACCATCGTGGTACTGTTTTGTTTGCATTTTAATGTACTTTAGTGATATGCATCTTATGTACTCTTTAAGCAAGTCGTCTTTTATTACAAATGTTGCTAACTATTTTGAGCTGGAAGTTTGAGTTAAAATTCAAATAAGTAAATACGTATTTCAAGTAACTTTTGAGTGTACAACTATAGCTATACCTTGGTATGGGTGATTTTGGCATGTGGTAGCCTGATCTCATTGGACACTAAGCTGGGGAAGATTTTTTGCTAAAATCATTCTGCAATACAAATATATATTGTCTAGAATTTGTATTTGATTTCAAACGTATCTGCTGTGTGTTTAGCATTAACAGCATTCATACATGGCACAAATAGCATGAGGTAAGTTCAAAGGAGCTTTTAAACTCATGAAAATGATCTGTTACTGTTTTGGTTAGTTAGATCTGATACAAGCTCAAAAGCCAAACTCTTTCAGATTTAGGGAGAAATAGGCAGCTGTCATAGAAGCTTCATAGTCATTTTGTTTAGGAGTTTTGTGAGGAATGCTTACTATCAGAATTTGTTGGGTAGACTGAGTTTTACATTGTTTTCTGTCTGCATATCTCCTTCACTAATATAGCAAAATTTGAGTCCAGTTGCACCATAGAGACCAACTAGATTTCCAGGGAATGAGCTTTGAGAGACAAAACTCCTTTGTCAGATCTCTCTCTCAAAAGCTCATTCCCTGGAAATCTAGTTGATCTCTATGGTGAAACTGGATTCAAACCTTGCTCTTCTACTGCAGATACTGGCTACCCACTTGAAACTTTCTTCACTAATATAGTTTTTTATATGGGTAAGTATGGGTCTGAACTGTTTAAAGTCAAATAATTTAGAACTTTTTTTTTGTTTGCGGAAGATGGAGAATTAGATTACATAATTTAGGACTGAATGCATGAAACCATTCATGGATACATTTTATTAGTGGCAAATAGAATATATGGACCTTATGTTTTCATAGAAGGTGTTATCCTATCAGTGGTTTCTTTAGTGTTAATGACTTGTTATTGTAAATTCTTATTTTAAACTTTTGTTAAGGAGGAACTACATCCACCTGCAACTTTTAGTTCTGGAAATATAATTTGTTTGATCTCCAAAGCAATAAATGGACACTTCAGTGAGAGAAAGAAACTGTTATTGTATTTAAGAGCATTGAGATACTATATTTACTTTAACCAGTTAATTAATTGATTAATTGGTAAAAAAACAAGACAGTTAATCGACTAAAACCCTCTAATTCAGTGACAACTTCTTCCTAAGAAGGTCATATGTGAAAACTTGTTAACAATTTTCCTATGACAAATCCCCCCCCCCCATGTTCAGATTGACAGAACATGGGGAAGCTAAGGAAGAGTAATGTGAACTCTTTGAAAATATTTGTGGTTATTTAAACTACTACATTAAATATTCCATACCTTTAAACTGTTAATTTTTCTAATCGACTGTTAGAGATTATTACCTACATGGCCCCTGTTCAAATGCTTTTACTAACTTTAAAAACTTTATTTAGAGTTGCTATTGCAGTCCCTGATATTTTCTAACTACTTCTTTCAGTTTGATCTTTCTGAGAACAGGCATGGATTTTTAAAAAAACCCATACAAGTGAACAAGCAAATTCCATTTAGTTTCAGAGTTCATCCTGAGGCTACTGGGGCTATGTTGTAGAAAAAAGAGCATTGTCACATGGCTGTTTTGTCCTCCTTCCTGACAGCCCTTCTGAAAATCCCAGGCTCTTTCTATCACTTGCAACAGAATTACAGTGATGCTTCCATAAGCCTCATAAGGAACTTAGAAAGGGGAAAAAAATTTTAAATTTCTGAATTCTCCTATACCTAATGATGAAGAGAGACAATCTGATATTTTAAAAAATAAATTTTAGTAAATTACGGTTTATGATACTGTTTCTCCTTTAAGAAGGACTAGATAGATTGCTTATCTATTCCTTTATTTCACAGTCTGTGCTTTTAAAATGTCTACAGATATCTTAATTAAAAATGCCTTTTCCCAGTTTCCTTTGAAAATCATTGGTTTATCCTTTTTCCTTTTTAAAAAGAAACACACAGATTTGCATCATGCATAGATCTATGTTGAATAGCATGTATTTTGTAACATGTACATGTGTCTTCTTATTCTCTGGTAATGTGCTGCTGTTTTCTAATCAGTGTAGTTATAATAAAAATGTCTCAATCTGTTCATTCATGCATTTAAAATGCAGCTATTTCTGATGGGGAAATAAATATTCATATTGGGAAAAGGAATGCTTGAAATCACTTTACACATCAGGAAACCCAATTGATTTCAGTGGAACAAACTGCTAGGCTGTGCATTTAGTTCGTAGAGCTGTGTCCCTAAGCAAACTTTTCTTTAGGAGCAGATTTCACTGAAATTGATACATTTACATTCATCCTGATAAATTTAAATCCATGCAGTGGATCACAAAATCTCTTGAAGCCAAAGAGAACAGTTTCCTTTAAATTCAGTGGGATTGGTAATCGTGCTTTTAAATTTTAATTGGGTTGAATGTAAATACTCAGTTTTATTAATCCATTTATTTGGACTTGTACTCTAGATAGAAATAAGAGCCAATTCATTCAGCTGAAGTTACTTGCAAATATTTTAGGATCACAGTGTTTTATTTAATTTTAAAGTGATTTTATCCAAAATTTAATCCATCATTTAAACACAGATAATACTATTACAGAACTGTTCTGAAGTTAAGGGGGATGGAATCTAAGGAATTACAGTGGAGTTATACTCATGGTCTTAAAAGGGGTATAACCCTGTTTAGGATTGCACTGTCAGATAATTCTGTGCTCTAATAGGATCCAGCAAATTCGAATGTGTTTATATTTGTTGATGAATAATGCTTGTAGCTAAAAATATTATTCAGAATAAATTTAGTGTACTGGGCCGTTTCCACACGGCTCCCCGCTGCTCATAACAACCTGGAAGATCGCGCAAAAAACGCAATCTTCCGCATTTTTTGTGCGATCTTCCGGGTTGTTACGAGTAGCAGGGAGCCGTGGAAACGGCTCTGGTTAAGAGCAGCAGAAATCTTATCTGGAAAGTCAGGTTTAATTCCCCACTCCTCCACTTGAAGCCAGCTGGGTGATCTTGGGTTAGTCACAGCTCTTTCAGAGCTCTCTCAGCCCCACTCACCTCACAAGGTGATTGTTGTGAGGATTATAATAACACACTTTGTAAACCGCTCTGAGTGGGCGTTAAGTTGTTCTGAAGGCTGGTATATAAATCGAATGTTGTTGTTATTATTATTTATACTGCATGCAACTCTAACTAGAGTTACTGTAGTCTAAGCACACTGAAAGCAATGTATTTCGGCAGTACTAATTCTGCTTAGGAATGTAGTGCAAGTCACTGAATATGTAGCAATGCTGACTATGGAAGCTGTCTGTCTCACTGTTTTTGGATATATTTCTCAATGTGAATCTATCAACATAAGAAGCATGCATGTTCTTGAGATAGACAAGCATACTACTATTTTCACATTTTTTGGCCTGCTTGTACTATATAAGGAATATCACCACAGTTTGCTAATTGTTCAGGGAGAATCACCTCCTGGGGCTGAGAAAACACCATTGGCAAATTTTCTGTAATTATTTTTCTGATTCATAATGTTGATCTCAATTTCTTTGTTGGGAGAGGAGGAAAATATTTCAAAAGGTAGTCTAGTCCCAGCATTTATAACCATCCTAGATTTTTCTGCTTATTGGAGATTCTAAAAGCGACATGTGAATAAAAGTAAATGTTACATATCTAGTAGCAGAGTGCAGAAGTTTGATCCTGAAGTTTCCTGGATGGAATCAAAAAGATACTTTGGCTTCATTTAATTGAAACTGTTCAGTAGACAGGGTGTCTCCAAGAGAACCATTAATAACTAGGAAGCTGGGAGGAGGTTACACATCTAAAAGATTGTCAGCAGGGAACAAATTATTCCAGAATCAAGGGTCTGCTTTGAGAAATAGCTAAAATCTTTCCCAGTTATTTCCTAAATCTGGAGAGTAGAGCTGGGCGGAGAGGGAGTTAGTTTTGTACATTATAATACAAAAAATCATATTTCAGATTTTTGTAAATAATGTTATTTAAGTCTGAAGAATACCGTTTTATCAAACAAGATTAGCAAGTATAAGTTTATAGTTTATAAAAGAGAAAGGATTAATACGTTGCTTTAAAAGATTAAAAGAACTAGAACCAAAATGTCAAACCCATTAAAGTGGCTTCTGCTTCTACTTGACTCCTACCTATACTTACTGCTTGAAAAAGAACTGGGCCAGAGAGCTATTGTTGCATATTGGTTAAAGAGACTAGGATCTGTGAGTCCCAGGTTTGAATCGTCGGTCTGCCAGGAGAAACTTGATGGGTGACTTTGGGACAGTCTTACACTCTCAGCCTAACCTATCTCACGAAGTTCTGAGGATAAAATAGAGGAGAGCAAAGCAATGTAAACTGCTTTGGGTCCCCATTGGGAAGGTGGGATATGAAAAAGGCAAAAAAATAAATAATAAATCAAATAATAGAATATATGGTGATATTTATTGCAATTTGAAAACATTTGTTTTTAAAAGTTTTGTTTTTAGAAGTAGCCCTGCTTAGAATCATAGAGTTGGAAGCAACCTCCAGGATCTAGTCCAATCCCTTGCATAATGTAGGAAATTCAAAACTACCTCCCCTCTTCCCCATACACCCAGTGACTCTTGCTCCATGCCCAGAAGATGGCAGAACATTGTCAGGATCGCTAGCTGAACTGGCCTGGGGAAAATTGCTACCTGACCCTAAGGTGGTGATTAGCATTACTCTGGGCACGTAAGAAGAGGCCACATGTAACCCATTCTGTCCTCCCTTTCATGATCTGCCTAGGTTCACATAATGAGCATTGCTGTCAGATGGCTATCTAGCCTCTGCTTAAAAACCTCCAAAGAAGGAAGCCCACCACCTCCCAAGAAAGCCTGTTCTACTGAGGGACCGCTCTAACTGTCAGGAAGTTCTTCCTAATGTTTAGCCGAAAACTCTTTTGATTTAATTTCAACCCATTGATTCTGGTCTGACCTTCTGAGGCAATGGAAAACAACTCCACGCCATCCTCTATATGACAGCCCTTCAAGTACTTGAAGATGGTTATCATATCACCTCTCAGTTATCTCTTCTAAAGGCTAAACATACTGACCTCTTTCAACCTTTCCTCATAGGACTTGGTCTCTAGACTTCTCACCATTTTTGTTGCCCTCCTTTGAACTCACTCCAGCTTGTCTATATCCTTCTTTAGTTGTGGTGTTCCAGACTAAACACAATATTCTAGGTGAGGTCTAACCAGAGCAGAGTAGATTGATACCATCACTTTGTGTGATCTGGATGCTACTGTTGATACAGCCTAAAATTGCATTTGCCTTTTTAGCTACCACATCACAGTGCTGACTCATGTTGAGTGTATGGTCTACTAAGACCCCTAGATCCTTTTCATACATACTACTGCCAAGACAAGTCTCCCCCATCTTATAATTATGCATTTGATTTTTCCTCCCTAAATGCAGAACTTTATATTTATTCCTGTTGAAATTCATTTTATTTGTTTTAGCCCAGTTTTCCAGCCTGTCAAGATCATCCTGTATTCTGGCTCTGTCTTCTATTATATTTGCTACCCCTCCCAATTTAGTATCATCTGTAAATTTAATAAGCATTCCTTCTATTCCTTCATCCAAATCATTTATAAAACTATTGAACAGAACAGGTCCCAGGACTGATCTCTGAGGCACTCCATTGTCACTCTTCTTCAAGAGGATGAGGGAACATTAACTAGCACTCTTTAGGTGCAATCTGTCAACCAATTACAGATCCACCTAACAGTAATAGGATCCAAACCACATTTTACCAACTTGTCAACAAGGATATTATGTGGAACTTTATCAGAAGCCTTATTGAAACTGAGATAAACTGTATCTACAACATTCCCCTGATTCAGCAAGGTAGTAACTTTCTCAAAAAAAGAGATAAGGTTAGTCTGATATGATTTGTTCTTGAGAAACCCATGCAGGCTCTTAGTAATCACAGCCATCCTTTCTAAATGCTCAAGGACTGACTGATCATTTGTTCTAAAAGTTCCAGGTATAGACGTCAAGCTGACAGGTCAGTAGTTACCTTGTTCCTCCTTTTCCCTCTTTTTGAAGGTGGGGACAACATTTGCCCACCTCCAATCTTCTGGCACTTCACCTGTTCCCCAAGAATTCTCAAAAATGATGGACAGAGGCTCAGAAATTACATCTGCGAGTTCTTTTAGTACCCGTGGGTGCAATTCATCTGGTACTGAGGATTTAATTCCATTAAAAGAAACTAGGTGCTTACGTACTACCTCTTTGCTGATCCTGGGGTGTAACTCCCTTCCCCTATCATGTGTTCTGTTATTGCCATGTTGAGCATCATTTCCCTCAGGAAATGGTACTCAGCATTTTACTCAGGAGAAGACTGAGTAAAAGTAGGAATTGAGCAGTTCTGCCCTCTCTTCATCACCTATTACAATTGTACTTTCCTGACCCTGCAATGGGCCTATCATATCCTTGCCCTTTTTCTTACTTTGAACATAAGCCCCTGGGATGGGCGGTATATAAATTGAATAAATAAATAAAATAAATAAGCAAAGTACTCTTTTTTGTTGTTTTTAGCATCTCTTGCTAGCCTAAACTCATACTGAGCGTTAGCTTTTCTAACACTCTCCTACAAGCATCAGTTATTTGTTTATATTTATCCTTGATTATAAGGCCCTCCTTCCATTTCCTAATGAGTCTTTTTTATTTCTCAGCTCATTAGAAAGCTATTTATGGAACCACCTTGGATTCTTTAGGATCCTCCCGCTTTTCTTTCTCATAGGAATTGTTTGTGATTGTGATTCAATATTTCACCTTTAAGAAACTCCCACTCCTCTTGAACTCCTTTCTCCTTAGGTATTTCTGACCATGGGATTCCTACCAGCATAACTTTCAGTTTCTTAAAATTTGCTTTCCTGAAGTGCAATCTATATGTTTGACTACATACAGCATTTCCCTTCTCCATGACTGTAAATTCCAAAATTATATGGTCACTGCTACTCAGAGTGCCCACTATTTTCATTTTGTCAATCAGTTCTTCCCAGTTGGTGAGAATCAAGTCCAAAATAGCAGAGCTCCTTGTTTCCCTCTCCACTTTCTGAAAAATGAATTTGTCAGCAAGACAAATCAGGAATTTATTTGACCTTTCATTTTTAGCAGAGTTAGAGTTGTAACAGATATCCGGGTAATTGAAATCTCCCATGACCACTGTGTCCCGTCTCATTGAGAACTTCGTAATTTGTTCTAGGAGCATCTCATCCAAGTCCTCTGCTTGGCTTGGTGGTCTATAGCAGACTCTGACCATAATATTATTATGGTGGGAGCCAGTTTGGTGTAGTGGTTAAGAGCGCGGGACTCTAATCTGGAGAACTGGGTTTGATTCCCCACTCCTCTACTTGTAGCCAGCTGGGTGACCTTGGGTCAGTCACAGCTTCTAGCTCTCTCAGCCCCACCCACCTCACAGGGTGTTTTGTTGTGGGGATAATAATAACATACTTTGTAAACTTCTCTGAGTGGGTGTTAAGTCATCCTGAAGGGCGGTATATAAATCGAATGTTGTTGTTATTATTTCTTACTTCTTTTATTTTTACCCAGAGACTTCCATGCTGAACTTCCATGCTCAGATACATCTATTTCCTCACAAGTATATACCTTCTTTACATATAATGCTACTTCTCCCCCCTTTCTTATTTGTCTATGCCTTTTAAACAAGTTGTATCCCTCAATCCTAATATTCCAATTGTGTCATTCCAACAAGTTTCAGTAATGCCTATTATGTCATAGTCTCCTTCCTGTATTAGGACTTCAAATTCCTCCTGCTAGTTTCCCATACTCTGCACATTAGAGTAGAGACATCAGAAACCATGAGTTATATGCCCTGAGGTTTTTGTTTCTGTGCTTACTTGAGAGTTCATGTTTCCTAGCATATGTTCCATCCCCTGCAAATCTTCAGTGTACTCATCACCACTTATAGGCTTTGAATTTTTATCTCTTTCTCCCTTAGGATTTAGTTTAAAGCCCTGATTATCAGGTTTGCAAGGGTCTTATGAAACACATTTTTTCCTGCCCTCATGAGAGGTAAACCATCTCTTGATAGAAGAGCTTCATCTCGAAAGCATAAGCCATAGTCCAAAAAACTAAACCGCTCCTGATGACACCATCTAAGTAGCCAAACATTTATTTGCAGCATTCTTCTTTCCCTTCCGACACCACAACCTTCAACAGGAAGAACTGAGGAAAACACAACCTGTGTTCCTAGGTCCTTAACCATTTTAACCAGAGCAGCATTTACTTTTAACATGTTCTGGACTGTGCTGAGCAATATCATTTGTTCCCACATGGATCAGCAAGATAATAATCTATGGGCTTGATGAGTCTTCCTACGCTTTCTATCACATTCTGGATGCATGTACCTGGTAGACAGCATACCTCTCGAGACAACAAGTCTGGTTGGCACAATTTACCCTCTACCCCTCTCAGTAAGGAATACCCAATTACCAGCACACACCTTCTCCTCTATTGGGGAATAGAAGCTCGAGTCCTCTCATACACAGGTGCCTGAGAAATTTCCTTCAAGGTTCAGGGAGGCTGGAGGAGTAGCCCTTGATCCAGAATCAATATCTATGAGGAGATCCTGGAACCGATTGCTTAGCATTAGAGGCTCAGAAAGTCTCCTGATTTTCCTCCTCATGTGGGTTACTTTCTTCCATGTGCCCAACTTCTGTATTGGATGCTCCTCCAAATCCTGAGATACCTTTCTCTCCTCCTCAAAATCCTGAAATATCTTTCCCTTCTCCTCCTGTTGCCTTCTCAGGAGTGCTTCATGCATTCTGTCCATGAACTCTTCACCTTCCCTTATGAAATGGTGTGTACACAAGTGTGCCTCAAGCCCCTATATCTTCTCCATTAGGACTACCAACTTGCACTTGCTGCAAGTGTAATTGCTGTTACCCTCAGGTAAGAATATGAACATGCCACAGACTTTGCATGTCACTGCCCATGCTGCTGTAATCCATTTCAGAAGTGGTTCAATGGTTCCTGCCGAACTGTCACGCACTTGTGAAAAGCTTGCAGAAGCAAACCAAACAACCAAACAAACCCCTAACACCTATGGCATGTAAGAGATATTCCTCTTCTAACAGGGCTTCCAGGCCAGACCCCCAGGTTAAGAGCCACAGGGCAACAGCCTCTGGTGAGGAGAAGCCTAATTCAATTCAAGGTTCATTCAGCAGAGGGTGGTGTCAGCAGTCAGCCCCAGGCAAAATAGACCTTTTCCAATTAGCAACAATCACTTTGTGCAATTAATGACAAGCCAGGCAAAAGAGACACTCAGAAACAACACTTTAACAGGCACCACTCTCTAGCACATTCACACACCCCAAAACACAGTAACCGCAGCTAGTTCTCTCCAGCAGTTAAGGAAGGCAACAGAAAACACCACTCCAGCAGCTCTCTCCTGCTCCTTCTCAGAGCCCAGGTGACTGAGGTGTGCTTGACTTATAGATGAACGATAATAAGTAACAGTAGATAAGTAACAGAAAGCTTATAACAGTCTTTGGAGGAAAAGCAGTAGTAAATACTTTTCTGAAATGTTTTCTAATCTAAGATATTTTTCTGTCTAGGCTTCATCTTTCACACATCTCCTTTTAATTGCATGCAGTGCAAACCACTCAGTTTCTGGAACATGCAACCTGATCCTATGCACATTTACTCAATAGTAAAGCAAATACTGCTTAATGCAGTATGGCTTATTCCCAAGTAGGTGTGCATAGAATTTCAGGCTCAGTCTTGCAGCCTCATTATCTACTAACTGATTCCAAACAAGGCCGTGGTTTAATCATTTTAGGATTGGGGCCTGGCACTTCAATTCTAAGAACATTCATTGGAAACAAACAGGGCTGCAAGGTCACCTGCCATGGCAGGGGATCTTCTGTTACCTCCTCTCCCCACCACCACCACCTGGCCAGTGGGGAGGTGAATGTGAGCAGAGGCAGCCCAGAGCATGCTACACATGTGCTTTGCAGGCCAGATGATGTTACTTCTGGTTTAAATAGGAGGCAATAGCATCTCAGCAGGGCCAATTCTCTAAGAATCAGCCCAAAATATAGTAAAAGCACTCTGTATTGGGCTTGCTGAGATAGCTTTCAGTTTCAACCGTAATTAACCTTATTAGGGGCTGCAGAGCATGTGTGTTCTTTGCGCATGTTTGGAAGAACTCTCCAGCACCCCACCCCCTGCTTTGCAGGTAGGGGACCTTGACAGCAGCTCTAGAAACAAATTACACCAGAACTAATTTCTGAGTGCTTTCACAAATATATTTTCTATGATTCTCATTTTTAAAAGCCAGTTCCATAAAAATGATGTATGCATACTGTGTTTATCTGAATCATTATATATTTCAGAACATACTGCACATAAGATTATTTTAAAACACCAGCAATGGTCCATATTTTGACTTTCAAAGGCCATTAGTGATATGTAATGGAGTGCCTGCTCTTGGGGGAAAAAACCAATAGTCTCACGAGCAGTGCCGAACTGTGAAGTTCATCTAAGCTTTTGTGAGATCTCATGTTCGGGAGATGGCTGATATGGCTACATCTCTACTAGTAAGTAAGTTGTGTTTCAGTACAGGAGTAAATTCATAAAGTAATCTTCAAATTAGTGATAAAATTTAATATGTCTAATCTAATTTACTATGCATCCTGATACTGTAAAAATATGTGTAGTCTAGTCTGAGCCTTCAGAGTAAAAAGTAAGCCTAAAATAAACAGATGGTAGACTAGCCCACAAATATATATGCACAATTTATTAGTTGCCCAAATAAAGGCCACATTTTAGCAATGTGACTCATAATATTTGTGTTGAGTAGGCAGAAGCTTTTTTTCTTTGTAAGATTCTTACACAGTAACAGTATTGAAGTATATCTTACATAGAAGGTAAGAAGACTGCTTAATCCAAATTTGTGGTTTGCCCTCCCCCCTTAGTCGGAATAAAGAGGCAGACACAAGACTTGGGTACTAATGGGTCACTTTTATTTGACAACAACATAAACTCTAACACGGCAAGGGCCTAATTAGTCAGGCCCTGGGATCACCCCTGGACCTTAGCCCTGACCTGTCTCGGTGAGCCCCTCTGCATAAATAATGGTTTTGTTTTTTGAATATATTTGTGGAAAAAATTGTTTAAAATATTAGTATTATAATGTAAAAATGTGCCATGTACTGTAATTGTTCATATGTTCATTTTTTATTTTCTATATATAAGCATGAACTTTAGAACTTAACTGCATGTCAAGAACATGAAAACAATTAAAATGTAATGGATAAAATAAAATCTCTAAAATTCTCTTTAATCATTATAGGAAAAATATTATACAACATCAAGTACATTTACAATCAATCTGACCTGGAAAGCTCAGGCAAGCCCAATCTCATCAGATCTTGGGACTAAGCAGGATTGGCCTTGGTTAGTAATTGGATGGGAAACCTCCAATGAAGTCCAGAGTTGCAGAGGCAGGCCGTGGCAAGCCACATCTGTTAGAATCTTGTCTTGAAAATCCCAGCAGGTTAACCCCATCAAGTCAGCTATGACTTGATGGCACTTTCTACCACTACCACATCTGCAATCATGTTCCAGTAAAATGTACCTATTTGAAGCATTCTAGCTTAAATAAAATCTCAATGGGAAGATGTAACTAAGAATAGTAGTATTTGACAACATGAAGTTGACAAATTCATGAAGTTGACAAATGTAACATGAAATAAAAATCTGATTGAAAACATTTAAATAAAAGCTAGGAATGTTGCTATGGCTCGCCAAAGGCTTGAGACCTGTGCTTGTGTGCCACTATTAATACATATTCATCTTGTGAAGGGTGCAACTGGTAACTGGAAATTCTTCACATACATCTTAAAGATAACCCAGTTGCTCATCTTTAACTTAAAACAATCTATTTATTAATAAAAATGTACTGCAACAGATGAGCCATTAATAAGGAGTAGCTGTGGCTGAGTGGTACAGCACATGCCTGACATACAGAAAGTTCCAAGTTCAATCTCCAGCACCTCTAGTTAAAAGAATCAGGTCGTAGGTGATGTGAAAGATCGCCACTTGAGACCCTTGAGAGCCCCTGCTAGTCTGAGAAAACACTGCTCACCATGATGGAGCAATGGTCTGATCTAGTATAATGCAGACAGTTTCAGATGGGCAGCCATGTTGGTCAACAATCAAAGAGCAAGGTCTGGGTTGAGTAGCACCTTAAAGAACAAGTAGATTTCCAAGGTATGAGCTTTTAAGAGTCAAAGCTCTCTTCATCAGGTATGTTTTCTATTCACTCTTAGGCATAACAGTTAATGCAGGCAAGAGAAGCATTAGTTAAAGAAACAATGACAGGCAAATGATGAACACCAAAACTGCATCAATATTAAATATACTCATATAGCCTTAAATGCTTGATTGAAATACATCACTATAGCCTCAGTTCAATAAGCTATTGGTTAGTAAACTCTTTTACAGTACATTTGTAAACAGAAAGACTTCAATGGACTTATAAGCGTGTCACTCTGTTGAGGATTGCACTACTAGTTACCATGAGCAGGCTTTGGATTGGCCTAGAAACTGTTTAACAAAAGAGAAATAAACCTTATAGTAACACATTTTTGAATTAGAAAATGAATCCTCAAATCACCCAAGAATACTGGTTTGGCAAGTCATTATTTGATGTAAATATGGTAATCTTCATTTGAATTGACTATATTCTTTCTGAATCTCAAATGGGGTGTTACTCTGTTTTAAGAGCAACTTCTGAAGAAGTATATTCAGGCCTCTAATCTTGGTTGGTCTATGAGAGAAGACGATCCTGCAGGTATACTGACAACAGCCAATTCTGTCTAGCTAATTTTAATTTTTTCCCCCTCTTCGCTTCATAGGATGTGACATGTGTGCTGATAACCGTAATGGAGAATGCCCCATGCATGGGCCTCTGCACTCCTTGCGCCGCCTGGTGGGCACTAGTAGCGCTGCAGCAGCAGCACCTCCACCTGAGATTCCTGAGTGGCTTCGGGATCTGCCACGGGAAGTGTGTTTGTGCACCAGCACTGTGCCAGGCTTGGCTTATGGTATCTGTGCTGCTCAGAGGATTCAGCAAGGCACTTGGATCGGGCCTTTCCAGGGAGTTCTCCTTCTTCCAGAAAAGGTGCAGACTGGAGGAACGAGGAATACTCAGCACCTCTGGGAAGTAAGTTATATTTCAAGCATTTTGGCTTTTAAAAATCTGATTCAATACTAAAGAAATATGGTTTGATGCTACTTTTTTGCTGTACTTAATATGTACTTAACAAAAGCTTGCAAATTCTGCTGACATATTTTCTGGCTTTCATTAGCATAGGACAGACTACTGTTGATGTACATTTTTATTAATAAAGCAGATTTTTGTAAATTAGATCAATATTAGCCGTACATGTAATGGAGTTGTGGGCTGTTATTGAACTTCTGAAAGCAAGTTCTCTTGAAATCCATGGAATTCAAAAACCAACATATATGACTGGGATGACAGTCTCTCTCTTCCCTATTACTGGGAAATGTCTGTTTATAGTGCTATAGAACTCTGGCCATCACTTCACATAAGGAGAATTTTGGGCTAGCACACAAGTTTAAGGTTGATTTTGGTATTAAGTTGTGTATTAGCTGTCAGTATTAATACTATGGTAGACGATGAAAGATAGTAATAGTTATTTTTATTTAAAATGTGTGGCCTAGTTTAATTTTGCCTCATAATTTAATTTCATTCAGTGCTATGGAATAGGATGTGTTCTGATAGGAGCTCACTATAATCTGAAACAGACACCCTGTTAATATAGTTGTTATAACTAAACTTAACTAGAAAATTAACTGTATTATGCTCTAATAGAGAAGGAAGTTAATCCTTTGTATTTGGACACTGGCTGTTCAGTTCCATGAGATACGAAGCAGATAATAGGGGACTAGGCCGGAAGAATAGGGGAAAGAGTGAACCATCCCAAACAATCAACCATGCAAAAATTGCAATTACCAAACATATTTATTTATTGAACTTACTTTTATAATGCCTCCCAGCCAAAGCTCTCAAGACACTATACAATTAAAAAGATACATCAGACAGGAATCAGTAGAACCTCACTTAAAGATGTATGTGTTGGGGGAATTAAACAATACATGCTTATGTGAATAAGGGCATTTTGCCCTGGCACCTAAAATATAACAGGAAAAAAGGAGTCAGGTAGCAGGAGGCTGAGGTAGTACCACAGTTGAGGTGTCACTACTGATAAAAACATGACATTTTTTTTTAAAGTAGCTGCTGCATCTTCTAATTTCAGGAGGCTCTCTCTCTCAGTGTTGGCTCCCATTTTTTGGACATGATGCTGTCAATATTGGGCTTTGAATTTCTCAGTAGCCTGATTCCTTCTTATTGGAATATTCACTAGCTGCTGCAGGTGGCTGATGGTAGGGGAAATGGAAGAACAAAAACTGGATAGGAATCAGGATATGAAAGCAGAGAAAATGAGGCCATAGAGGCCTTTGAATGTAGAGATAAAGACATGGGAATGGAAGACGACTTGAAACCAGAGCTGGGATTTATAGAGGGACATCATATGGTCTGTTACGAGAGAAGTCATTTGCAGAGGGCTGAGGCATGACAATAGAAGTCAAGGGACCGAAAGACTATAGTAATTAAAGTGGAAGATATTTTGCTTATGGGTCAGAAAGAAGGGCCTGTATTTTCGCAAGGTTTTCTAGGGTGAAACAGCAATTGATGATGGCAAAGAATTTAATATGAGAAGCAAATGAGATGGAAGGATCAAATATAAGACCAGGGTTTCCTATTTGATTTACCAAATAGATGATAATGTCAGAGAATCAGTGAAGTAATTGAGGAGAGGTTGTGGTGCAGAGACAAAACATAAAGAACTCAATATTGGATGTTACCAGATGTGTATTTGGACATGTGGGAGACCTAGATGAGAGCCAATGTGGTGTAGTAGTTAGAGAGTAAAACTAAGATCTGGGAGGCCTGCATTCAAATCCTCACTCTGCCATGGCAGTTTTCTGGGTGACCTTAGGCATAACTTTCATCTCAGAGTTGTGAGGATAAATGGATGTAACCAGCTTTAAGTCCCTGTTGGGGACACAGGCAGAGTATAAATAAAGTAAATAAAATAAATGGAGTGAAGAGGTTGGTCTCAATATTTTCAATGTATAGGTGTATAAGTATATGGAAAGTAATTAATTCTGTTATAAAAACACCCAGGAATACCATGTGTGGAAAGGAGTAGAAAAAGATCAAGAACTCTGAGAGGCCTGAAAGAAAATCTTTTACCTGTGGGAACACTGAATGACAGATTAGAAAAGCTGGAAGAGAACCCAATGAGGATGAAGTGAGGAAAGCCTAGGACAGGGGTCTCCAGCATGGTGCCTGAGGGTGCCTTGGTGCCCACCAACATCTCTCCTAGTGCCCACCAATTGTTTTAGAAAGTGGATGGGGTGAAGTGAAGCCCTCTGCCCAGCAGGGCTTCTGATTAGCTGGGCAGAATAAAATAATGTTTCAATGGCAGCAGCCACCACAGTGGCACTCAATTCTCTTTCCCGGTGTATTTGTTTAATTGTTCCCCTTCTCCCCTGCAGTTAGGCTTCCTCTGGGTATGTGGCTCCACCTCCTGTGGTAGCCATTTTGAGGTTGCACCCACCATTCTGTGTCAGAATTCCAAAGCTGCCCACAGACTCAAAAATGTTGGGGACCCTAACCTAGGACATCAATGAAGTCAAATAGCAGAGGGTGATGTTCCACTGTATTAAAGGCAGCAGAGAAGTCAAGGAGAATAAGGCCACATGAGAAGCTTTTAGACTTAACAGTTGGAGACCATAAATAATTTGGGTGAGAGCTATTTCAGTTAAGTGAAGAAGATGGTAGCCAAATTGTAGATGGTCAGGAAAAGAGTTGGAAGATAGAGAGCCAAATGGGACCAATGTCAGACTGTGGCTTATTAAAAGTTGCAATCCAGACTATCTCTTGCAATTAGACATGAGTCCATTGGTTTCAAAAGATTTTACTGAATATAAACAACCATTATAGTCCACTGACCAAGATGCAATATATTGGCTGGTACACGGGTATTGTTACGAATGGAGGTAAAGGTTAAGGTACAGAATAGCATAGCCCAGCAAATCCCATCCTCCCCCCACAGTTCTCAAAACAAACGGCTTGAAGCTGAGAGAGTGAAACTTTCCCAAGGCTGGAAAGACTGTAGTCAAAACATTCCTATTCTTTGAGATAACTGTTACTGGACTGCTTGTCACCTGCAAAAAAAGAGCTTAAAACACTGACAGGATTAAAATGGAGTCTCTCTGGTTAGAACACACAAGGAACTTATGTCAGACCTGACAACCAAATGCTGAAAGAGTTTGGAGATACAGGTTATCAAAGAGATTTTGTTTATTTATTTATAGCACTTATATTCTGCTCTCCCTGTAAGGCTGAGAGCATATCACATCAAAAGTATAAAATAAGGTATCATAATAAATAACAATTCCAGCTAATAAAACCCAGCGGCATTCACATTGCACAGTCCCTCAACATCCAAAACCCGTGAGGTGGGTGGTGAGTTGTTAGATGTTTTGCAGACTAGGGGGGGGGGCAATGTTCCCCTCCTGCTAGGAGGCCAATGGGGGGTGTTGCTCACCTCAACTATTGTACGCTTGGAGGAATATCTCTGTCTTACAGGTCTGGTGAAAATATAGTAGATCTTGCCAAGCCCGTGTTTCCATAGACAGAGAGTCCCACCAGGTTGGTGCCAGGGCTGAGAAGGCCCTGTCCCTGGTCAAGGCAAGGCAAACCTCTTGGGGGCAGAAATAACAGGAGTGAGATGAATGAATCTTGAGGAGGGAATATGGCATGCTTGCATACAGAAGGAAGAAAACAGAGAAGCAGGATAGGGTGATAGCAGGATAGGCAGGATAGGCAGTCTCTGTGTGTGTCAGGCTGCCTATAATCAGTGTGGGGGGGTGTCTAAAAAAAGGAGGAGCTGGTACTCAGAATGTTCTCCCTTCTCATCCCAAGACCCAAATCCCCAAGAGGTGTCCGTACTTCATAAAAAGGAACAGGTATGCCGAACCAGCGTGTACCCCCTGAAAAAAAGCCCTGCCTATAATATTCTCAGAATGATGTTAATCAACAAAATGTGCATCAAAGGGACATCCAACTTCCTTTTCCTTTGTGTTCCAAAATTCTCATTCTTAACCATCTTATAGTGGTTCCTCATATGAATAAAATAAATGTGAAAAACTATTGTAAAGACAATTAAACACCAATCCAGATGTGGTGCTCTTTTATTTGCTTTACTTTGGCAGACATCAGGGTTATTGCATTTGATGTATAGTTGGACACTGTGGAGATATTTTTTGGCATGTCTGTGCAAGAGTTCCTGCCGCACATTCAGTGTTTGCTTTGTATGTAATCCATACAGTTCAATGTACAGCAATATGAAGTAAATTAAACACCATTCCATTACCTCACAACATTGCCTGACACCTATGGGTGTTCATTGGTAAATTATATGGTTCTTTATCAATCAGCCAAGTCAGTCTTTTATAGCTTAAAGAAAAAAAATCATCCCTTTAGCACGCCAAAATATGAGTCACTTCAGTTGTGATTTTTTTTTACTTTGACCATTCTTAGCCAGTGTAGAATTTTCTTGTGTTTTATGAAAACACAATGAACTCTTGATTTGTTTAATGAAAAAATATTGCTGGGTTGAGCAAGTAAATGATGTTTTTTCTAATGCATGCTTCAATAGTAGTACTAGTTTGTTCTCCTGCTTTAATGAAAGTGATTTTTCTAATATTTCTGCAAAGAATAGAAAACTTTCTCAGAAATTATGATTTCTTGATGAGAATGAGATAAGTTTTCTTTAATGTGCTTTCTGATGAAAAAGTGGAACTGTGCTTGCTTCCAATATGTATCAAAATATCTCAGTTATTAATGTGTCTTTATTTTGAGGAGATAAAATAATCTAGCTGCTCAAGTTTTCTCCTTTCTGCTTAACATCAAATAGTAACAAGACTAGACTTAAGGAATGCATAGAGGACACACTTTAAATTCCACTGCACTATCAGACATTTAAAAGGTTTGGAAGCTCTTGTTATTGCAGTTTTTCAGACTTCGAGGCTTTTGTCAAAAATGTTGGGAAAGCTATGAATGGCAAATTATGCAACCTCTTTCCTTCTCCGCTCAACAGTAGAAAAAACTGTATAGTAACTGTTTTGGATTCAGGTATTAAAGTTATACTGTCGGTGCAGTGCTGCATCTTATTTTTTATGGTCATGAACTATTCATCTTAAATCTTTAGGTGCTGAAAATTAGCTAATGGTTGCTCATTTAAGTGCCTTATTTATATAAGTAGGATTTTCACTTTTACCATAGCATTAAAAAAACTTTTACAAAATTCTATTTTATTTAAATGAATGAATTACAAATATATTCTTAAACAGATTAAATAAAGCTGGAAATGATGGGCATGAACAGAAAAAATACCGAACATGATGTTCGTTGTTTGTTGCCATCCACAAACAGAGACTCATGAACAACCACGAACATGGCCCTGTTCACGAACATGTTTGTGGTTGGCTGTTCGTGGGGGCCAGCAGGCTCTCCTCCAGCCATCATCCAAGTTTGGTCAAGATCCCTACTGAACCACTCCCAGAAACCTGACCTGAGCAGGCACCAGGAAAGGTACCAGTAATAAATAACAGCTTGGCCCAGAGCCTGGCAGTAGCCCTGGAACTTGAAGGGGTAGATCCCTATCCCACCACACACAAAGAAAATTCAAGCTCCAATGCATTCTATCAAAATGCCAACAGCAACTCTCTCCCTCTCCACTGTTTGCAAACTAAGCCAGAGCTGGGAGCCCCCTCCTCCTGCTCTTTGCTCCCTTGTAACAAATTTGGAGCTCCATATTTGAAAGGAAGACCTGCCTATCAAGCTAAATTGGGCTTAGATTGGGGTTTCCAGGGCAACAGCAGGAGCTCAGACAGAGTTCAGACAAGCCCTGCCTATGTTGCCAAGGGAATTGATTGCAGGTGCCAGATGGTCTGGCTTGACGAACCGCAACAAACAGCAATGAACGAGGCTTGCAATGACCACCTGTTCATTTAGAATGGGGTCTCATGAACAGCTTGTTCGTGAACAGCAGATCGGGCTGTTCATGGCTTTTTTTTTTGGTTCGTCTTGCTGTTTGTGCCCATCTTTAATTGTTACTAGAATGAATGAATATACTTTCTGTTGAATCTTGAACATATTATATGGATGTCCATGGATTTAATAGAAATTAAATCTAAATAAATGTGTTTATGATTGCAACCTGGCACTCTGAACCTAAATCTAACATCTTTGGAAGAGAGTTCTCATTATTCCGTTGGAATTAATTTTCAAGTGTTCTTTATAGTCTCATGCTAACTTAAGCATGTTAACTCAGAAATAAAATCCACACAGTTTAATGGTACACTTCCTATTACATGGAAGGTACATTTCAGAGAAAATTGGTCACATTTAAATCCTATTGAAGTAAATTGAACATTAGTCACAATTAACTTAAATTACTTTGACTTCAGCAAGAGGTAAAATGAATAATGCAGCATTTTAAGAGTGGTGGAAGAAGCTGAAAACATACTTGCTGCTCTGTCCTCATCCTAGTAAGGTAATTTGAACACATACTTGAATTTGTCTTCACTCTAACCTTCTGTTTAGCATTACAGCTTTTTATCTGTGTCATAGATACATGTATTTGTTTATATCTTGTCTTTCTCATTGGAAGATGCTCCATTTATTTTATATATTGCTTTGATCAGGGTGTACTGTATGAGTGACAGCATTGTAGCATATTTTGATAGGATAAGGTGAGCTTTCTCATAAAAGGACACGCCAAACTATGATGCCCTCAAATAACAACAACTTCACTTATATACTACTCTTCTAGACAGATTAGTGCCCCACTCATAGCAGTGAACAAGGTCAGTATCATTACTATCCCCACATCACAGCTGCAGAGCTGGGGCTGAGAGGAGTGGCTTACCCTAGACCACCAGCGTAGCTCATGGCAGTAGTGGGATTTGAACCAGATGTTATTAACATTAGCGGGAACCAAGCTCTGGGGCTGGATCCAAAATACTAATCCATTGACTGAAGGTACCCTTCCACTCATGAGAATACTTCTGCCTTGAATGGTAGTGCACTTTTAATCATTAGTTTGGATCCCATCCTATTGCAAGGGTCTATTTATATAACCGATTTTGAAATTGCTCATGGGAACTTCAAGGGTAAGTTTCCCTTACGGCTGTACTTTAAAAATATATGCTTCTGTCCAAAATCCTCAGAACAGAGAAGTAGAACCCTATCTTTCTTTTCAAGTAAGAAACAAATTCCAGATGTAGTGATATGCTTAAAGTTTTCCTAAGCTGCAGTTTAACCTAACTTTTAGTTGTAGGAACACAAGGGGATAAAATTATGTGCAAGTCATAGCTATATTAAGGTGAGAATTATGTTTCTCAGCAATCCATCATCTAGTATTCTAGGCTACTTGTCAACTGTTTCAAATATGTCATATTCATGAAATTCAAATAATTCTGCTCTGAATATAAACCTTAGTAGTGTTATTATTACGGCTTGTAATGTGGAAAGTACTAAGAATCTGTATGCCTAATATGATAAGAAAATGTACTTTTATTCTTGACTCCTTTTTATACTTTTAAAACATCTGAGCTTTGTGTAAGTTTTATGCAGGCAGTAAAACTGATTTCTGTTAGAAATATTTCAATTATATAATTAATGCTGAGAAAGCAGTCAGAGATTTGGAGTGGTTTATTCTACAATAATTGATTTTCCCATTTTGTAATATGCTCTCTCTAAAAATAAATGGGCTTCTCTAAAAATAAATGCTGAATTGAACTATAAAACATCAACTTTGTTGTCCCCTCCCTCAACAATTTTTAGGATTATTAATATTTTATGAACCTGAAATCCTTATAGTATATTGAAACATTTTAACTAGTTATTCACAATTAAGTCATAGTTGTGGATTTTGTTTAACAGTATGAATTCTGTTTTTACTTAGAAGTCCCACTGTATTCAGTGCAGCTCTGTTCCACATAAATATGCACAGAATTTCAGCATTAAAGTCATTTATGTGAGTTAATATGTTGTATATTTATACAGGGCTGTCAAGAGGGTGGGACAGAGGGAACAAAATTCCACAGGCCCATGTGTATCAAGATTCTTTGAATTCCCAGCTATTATTTTTAAAAAGCCCTTTTCATTGTGGAGATATGCCTTTTCACTTATATTTCTGCAACATAAGGGGCTGAAGAATTACTTTCAGAGAACCTGTACACACATTTTATACCATTATACTGATATAGTTATTCTAGTGCCAGTTTAAAAATCTAAAGTCTCCTATGGCAGAAGGAGGAAACAGCTGCTGTAGAGACAATTTCAAGAATAATTTTTAGGGATTCAGCTAATGTGCCTTTTCTCCATGGAAGATATGACCAACTTTTTACATTTCTTCAATTTTCCTTTTCCATTAAGCACCTTTACATTGTTGTAAACTTACTTTTGGGGGGGGGATGTGTAGAAATATTTTCAGTTGAGTACTTTTTGAGAGAGAATGATGTTTCGCTTCATTCAATGTAGCTTCTTCTCGGGTAATTTGTGTCTCATCTGTATTTAATTTATAGTGCACTCCAGTATTGTGGCTAGGTACCTCAGCTAAGAAGTCTTTCTGATTCTACTTGCTCATTTTTTGTGTGTGCATCATATCCTATTGCAATCTGTACAGTGCAAATCATAAATAAAGCAAAATCTAGTCCTGTCCCTATGAACAATTATTATTCTATTCATGTAATCAGGAAGCCCAGTGATTTGTGTTTTTATGATATTTGGTTTGAAATCAGAACCATATGTTGGAGGGGGACATAGATAGAATCTTTGTCTGGTAGACCATGTACATGCATACCTGTCCAGTCCAAACACATGTATGCCACAGTTATTTGTATATTCTTGTATTTGTGCTTGTCTAAATCTAAATCTTCTTATCAATTTGCAAAGGATGGAAGGCCTGACCCATAGTCTCCCCTAATAGGTGATCAGTCTTGTTAAAACAGAATCATCTGTTTGGTTCTGTATATGAAGTTTCAATCCAGCTTGCTTTTGTGCATACAATTTTGTTAGATTAGGGGTAAACATTCATACATAAAGAAAGAGAGTTTAATTAACTGGAAAGTAAAATGTTATTAGGCAATAAATACTTGTTTTAATCTGATGAAATTCTGATTTAAAACAAACTTTGGAGATATATATTAAGATTAGGATGGTACAGTATTGGTATACTTCTTATAAAGTATACCTCAAAGAGATATAAAGTATCTATTTCCTTTATCTTGGTGCATACAATGTACTTATGAAAAACATAAGTACATTTTAACAACGATTATGTGGTACATTATTATTGGGGTGCTTTCAGATTGAGTGGGTTAATTCAAATATATCATACATGTAAATTGGATCAGAATTAAACCCATAAAAAGCAAAATAATCCAAAATATACTTCTCTAGATAAATCTCATTTTGTGACAAACATTTTCTGTATATAGGTACTACAGTTCTTGTGACTGTTGGAGTATGATTCTGCATTTTATATAGTGATCGTCTAATGATAAAAAAATTAAAATATTAAGAGTATTTCAGTTATCCATTTATCTTCGTATTAATTTCTGATTCTGAATTTAGCAGACATACAAAAGAATATATCCATAATTTCTGAAATATTTTTGCTGTTTAATCTGGAATTGTAAACAAACGTGAGTTTTGCTACCAGAGAAAATCTGGCTTCAAAAACTCATAATTATTTTCTGACACAATGCCATTGGCATACCTATAGTTTTTTTTTTAATCCAAGAGGAAAATAATACTCTAAATTCTATACATTATTACCCAATATGTATACCATTGAGTATTACTTAATGTATACCATTCTGGTCCCTGAATGGTATTGATAAAAAACCCATATATTGTGCTGAGAGGGTGTATAAAATCTGGCATGATGAACCATATTTCATACAACTACTTTGTTCATTCATCAACCTTTTTACACAATAAGATTTTATAGCTTGAGAGAGACTATCTGATGTAGTGAATTTAAATACACAGAGTCTTTGATAACTACTAGCCAAAAAAAAGGCAAGGAAATATAGTCCAGCACTTACTCTTCTAAGCCATTGCCACCTCCCCCGCCCCAGATAAGTTACAGAATTCCATTATCCAAATTGTTACACATGTGTGACAGAGGTTGACCTTTAGTCATGTCAATCCTTTTTGTGTAGGCCTCAGGCTCCAGCTTAATAGCTCAAAGCCTGATTTACTCACTGTAATAAGGGCAGAAGGTCGAGCAATTGTCAGCCGGCCTGCTCGTACTCTTCTCAGAGCCTGGTTGAAGGCTGTTAACACAAAGCTTTTCAAAGTGAATTTACAACTACCACCACTGACAGAGGCCAATCAGTACACCATAAATGTCAGGTTAGTGAGATTGAGCAGTAAGTAAAGTACTGACAGCCCACCATTGGCTGAAATCAATTGCTTAAGGTTTAACTGAGAATTGCAATCTATGTATAACTATGTCTAAAATATGCAGAGCAGGTTGCAACGGGGAATGTGCAGATTTACATTGCTGTAATACCAAGGGATACCTACTGCCACTTAATTCAAAGGAAGGGGGGAGCTCTTCTTTTTCTGACACAGATTTGTAGAACTACAGATTTGTAGAACATGTAGGCCTTGATTTCAGAATGTATGAACACTACAGAGCAGAAACCACAGCATAGATCCATAGCCTGACATACAGAAGTGGGCTTTGTGCATGTGTTTTTTCAATTATACTTACCACAATACTTGTATTTTTAATGACACTTAACAAGAAAACTTGTTAGATTAATAAGAGAATAGTTTGTACCTTTGCTTTTGTGTTATATTACTTCTTTAAAAGTGAAAACAGAGGAAGTAAATAAGTATCTTAAGAGTCCTAGACAAAATGTCTTTTAATTTTTTTCCTTTGGAAAAGCTTAATAATGTGCAACCTTTAGTGATTCATTCGCACTTTATAATTTGATTCACTGATTTGATCAAAGCTTCTTCTAGAAGAGAACTGTGGCTCTTCACTCATTCTGCTACTCTGTAATGGAAGACTATCACAGAAGTCACTAATGAGTGATTATCTTCTGAGGGTTTGAATATCCATGAGATGTAGTTACTTACAAGACTGAATGTTTTTATCATTTTGTGCAATGACAGCTTGGACAACAATTCATTTAGCTTTGAAGGCATCAGCATTAAAATGTAAGAATCCATTAAAATGCTGTATGCAAGGATTTATAAATTAGGCAATTTCCTTGATTATTGCAACCATTTACAAAATTGATTGTCCCAGTGTGGCATAGGCAGATTCCAACAATGATCATTGACAAGAGGCACGTACTCGAATATCTATATTCATTGTTGACTAAAATAGGATGCCTCTGTACTATGGAGCTTGTCTTCCTCTCAAGGTCAATCATGCACCAAAATAAGTCTCCTAATGTAAGAGATCACATATCTTTAAAGAAGGCTCACATGCTATTTATAGACAGTAATGATAGCTAGAAAGCTTTTCTTTTTTCCTTCACCCTTAATTTGTTTGCTGATGGTCTTAGGCATTCTTTAGTATCTGTAGTGCATACGCTGTTTGTGATCTGTTATTGAGAGGAAAATAATTTTTGTAAATTGCAATAGTAAATATTTATTTGATTGAAGATATAAAAGTCAATAGTGTGTTTTATTTGTTGCTTCTTAAAGTTCTAATTAACCAATAGATATACTGTATAGTAACGTGATTTCAGTCAATTTTTTCTTGCAAGGCATAATAAAGATGCTATGTCACAAAGTGAATAAAATGTTGTATTAAATTCTCTCTTCCATAGCAAATAAAATAAATCGTCGAATTATATAGGAATTAACCACAAAACTACATCTATTTCCTTATATATAAATAATCTGAGGTGTACATAATAATATTGCTTTGAAATTTCAAAATATCAGATATAATTTTATTCATTAATTTGTATGTCTCCTCAGGGCCGGATCGACGGGAGGGCAGGGGGGGGTAGTCTGCCCCTGGCGCCACCAAAGCGGGGGCGCCGGGCGCAGTTGCCAGCCCCAGGAGCACGCTGCCAGCCCCGGGAGCATGCCTAGGGAAAGGCGAACAGCGCGGGCAGCCTCCCAGCCACCTGAGCTGCCTTTTGCCTTTCCCACAGGACAAGGGGTGGCTGGCTTGCGGGAAAGGCAAAAGGCAGCGCAGGTGGCTGGGAGGCCGCCCGCACCATTCGCCTTTCCCCAGGACAAGGGGCGCATGGCAAGCTGGCCGCTCCTTGTCCTGGGGAAAGGCAAAAGGCAGCGCGGGCAGCTGGGAGGCCGCCAGCGCCGTTTGCCTTTCCCCAGGACAAGGGGCGTGCGGCAAGCCGGCTGCCTCTTGTCCTGTGGGGCAGGTGAACGGCACAGGCAGCCTCCGAGCCACTCGCGCTGCTGCCAGCTCCGTGGTGCACCGGGACAGCCGGCTTGCTGCAGGGTGGGAGGGCGCCCCAGCGTGATGACGTCATGGGAGTGACATCATCATGCAGTGCCAGGAGTGCGCGCGCGCTATGTGCGCGCACGTAGAGCCTGACTACAGTTGCCCTGAGTGCTGGCAACCGTAGATCCGGCCCTGCGCCTCCTTCCTCCCCCATGAGGACCCAAGGTGGCTTACACCATTTTCCTCTCCTTAATTTTATCCACAAAACAACCCTTTAAAGTAGGTTAGGCTGAGGCTGTGTGGCTGGGCCAAGATAACTCATTGAACTTCTGTGGCAGAGTGGGGGATTTGAACCCGGAATCCCAGATTCTAGTCCAATACTCTAACCACTATACAACACAGGCTCTCAATGGTAGGCTTTTCTTGCAAAGTGTTCATTTCCAGACAAATGAAGCTGGCAACAAGGGAATATGAACCAAGCTATGTGTAGTTTACTATAATTATATGGACCAGTTCTGAAGCTGTGACTTAAGAAACAATCCTGTGATCTGGCATTTCTGTTCTAGAATTACATAAGTGGCTCAAAAGAAGTACCCTGATGAATCAAATAAGGGATCCATCTAGTCCAGAATCTAGTCCAAAATCTAGTCCAGAAACTAGTCCAGTGAAATTAGTTGCTCTGGAGGGCCAGCAAACTGGGCACAGAGGACAAGACCTTCTTCTGCAGTTGCTTCCTGATATCGGTATTCAGAGGTTTATTGTTTCTGAGTATGGAAGCTGTCTTTTGTTATCATGACTAGCTGAATACTTGCCAATGTTGGGCCTCTCCTCCACGAGTTACAGTGCTAGAACAAACAATAATCTATGTTACAGCTCAGCTGTATTATGTGACCAGTGGCAACGTGATGTTTTGAGTTGCCAAGGCTGCAATTTTCTATCCCTGCCTTCTACACTAAAACTTGTTCAGCAATTATAAAGAAAAAATGTTTTAAAACACGTTCAGAGTGCCATGGACTCCCCCTACAAAACATCAACTATTCTTCACACGCTCACAGACAGGGGCAATAGCTTCTGTGTGAAAAGACTTGACCATGATTTCAGACACTTGAGTGCTAGCTAGGGGTGAGTGCTTCAGGTATCCAATTCAGGTAAAATACCCGAATTGGGCCCGATTCAGAAAGTGTCATTATTTCCGAATTGGGGCCAGATTTGGAAATCCCGAAGAAAAGCTTCCCAAAGCATTCGTAATGCTTTGGGAAGCTTCGGGGGCCCTGGGGGTTAAGTTTAAAGGGCCCTTCCACAAGTGGAAGGGCCCTTTAAACTTACCATTCCCACCCTTTCCTCCCACCCTGACTTACCTGGCACTGGCTAGAGGAGGAGGCCCTCCTGCCTCCCCAATGGCCTCTGGTGGTGGTGGCCCTCTCTGCTGGCCAGCCACGCCGGTGGCGCTGGTGCCACGGAAGGCCCTTTCTGCTGGCCAGCCACACCAGAGTGGCACCGGCAGCAGGGAACACCCTGTCTACCAGCCAGCTGGCCAGCACGGCATTGGTGGCTGGAGCTTGACCAGGTAAGTGCGGTGGGGTGGGTGGGGGTAGGGGGATGGGGTTAAATGGTGGGGGTGGGAGTTTAAGGGTGGGGGTGGCGTCCCGCTCCCCCATGGCTTCAGTATGCTCCGAATCTTTACGGAGCATACCAAAGCAACTTAGGAACCCAAATCCGAAGTGGCATGCCACTTCTGATTTCAGGGTTTTTTCCGAAGCTTTTTTCTGTTTCGGGTAAACCCAAAGCGGGAAACCCGAATATTTTTTCAGGTGCACACCCCTAGTGCTAGCACTTCTTATTTAGAAATTAAACTATACCACATGGTACATCTGGAAGGTATAAATATCCATTGCCACCCTTCCCCAACCCAATAAATACGTTAATGCTAGGGGACAGTTCCTTCTGCTAGCATTGCAATCTCCCTCTTAATATTCAACCTGTCAATAAGCAAACCACTTCTATATAATAACAACTATTATTATTATCATTAATACCACGTTGATAAAGGTGTTTTCAATTGAATTCTTAGTACTACTGCTAAGTGTCATGGTTCAGTCTTTTCATTTTAGAAATTCACCAATAATCAACTCAGTTCAAACCAAAGCCAGGCCATAACATATAAGCTACAATGTCAGCCATAACTGAGTTTGTTGTCTACATTGGTGCTTCTTTTAGCATTACTCCTGATTGCTCCGTATGTGAGAAAGTGAGTGCTTAATTTGCTAGTGAGAGGGTGTCCACTGTCTCTGTTCTGGGTTTCCAAGGGCCAGCTTTGCTCACTATAGTGCTTCTACTGCTGCTGCTTGTATGGGGCATCCAAGTTTCAGTTCTCTCTATGCTTTTACTGCTATTGCCCCGTCATTCAAGACAGCACACTAGCAACTGTAACTGCTGTTTTACTGTTGCTGCTTGTGTATATTAGAGATCTAGTCTGCCTGCCTGTCTTGAATGCCAAATGCTTCCTGTGCCTTTTCTGTGGCATTCTTAGAACAAAGCATATGTTTTCTAGTGTCTGCCTTCCAAATACTTTCTTGGGTTGCCATACAAGGCTCTGCCTGCTTTGCTAAACTATACCTGTCATTCTTGCGAGTCAAATATCGCCCTGTGCCCACTCTGCAAGCAAGATATTTAGTTGAAACCCTTTGGTCTATCAGCTTGAAATCTGGCCAGCAGGATCCTTTGTGTAAGGTGTGCTGTCCCTGAAACTTTCATTCAAATTGAATGGAAAACAACAACAGCAGCAGCAACAACAATAACATTAAATTTATATATCATGACACAAAGTATGTTATTAGTATTCTCAGGACAATCACTGTGAGATGAGTGGGACTGAGAGAGCTCCAGAGGGCTGTGACTGACCTAAGGTCACCTCAAAACCAGTTCTCCAGATTAGAGTCCTGCCTCTCGTAACCACTACACCAAGCTGGCTCTCTAGAGACAGAAAAGTGTGGTCCCTATTAAAACCAATGGCAATAAACACAAATACAATAATGAAATGAAGAGTTTAATAATAATATAATGAAAATTAATGTAGGAAAAGGGCATGTACTACCACTGTAATACATTTTTCTCAAAAAAATAGAGCTTTCCAGCTTCTCTTAAATGAGGGAAGCCTACTCCCCCAAATGAAAGCAAAGCTATGAAAAAGGCAGGATCTTTCCACAGTATGGAGTCACCACCCAAGTTGACTCACCATACCAGTGATCCACATTGTTCCTTGAGACATCACAATTTGAGGAACATGGTGGCACAGAGTAAGTGATAGATATGGTTTGCATGTTTGATTGCCCCCCAGACCTGCCCTTTGCTGCTTGGGCTCCAGTGATGGTATCAGGGCTTTCCTTCTTTCCAAGTTGCAGCAGCCACTGGCATGGGTAAAGTTATTGGGCACAGCCTGACCCAAAGCTTTGTCATTTCAGAAGAAGGTTATTTCCAGCAGTGCTGACTAGAGATGGGCACAAACAGCAATACGAACAAAAAAAGGCCACGGACAGCCCAATCTGCTGTTCGCGAACAAGCTGTTCGTGAGGCCCCATTTTAAACGAACAGATGGTCGTTGCAAGCCTTGTTCATTGCTGTTCGTCAAGCCAGACAGTCTGGCACCTGCAATCAATTCCCTTGGCAACTTAGGCAGGGATTGTCTGAATTCTGTCTGAACTCCTGCTGTTGCCCTGGAAACCCCAATCTAAGCCCAATTCAGCTTGATAGGCAGGTCTTCCTTTCAAGTGTGGCGCTCCAAATTTGTTACAACAAGGGAGTATAGAGCAGGGGGGAGGGGGGCTCCCAGCTCTGGCTTAGTTTGCAAACAGTGGAGAGGGAGAGAGTTGCTGTTGGCATTTTGATAGAGTGCATTGGAGCTTGAATTTTCTTTGTGTGTGGTGGGATAGGGATCTACCTCTTCAAGTTCCAGGGCTGCTGCCAGGCTCTGGGCCAAGCTATTATTTATTATTGGTACCTTTCCTGGTGCCTGCTCAGGTCAGGTTTCTGGGAGTGGTGCAGTAGGGATCTTGACTTCGATGATGGCTGGAGGAGAGCCTGCTGGCCCCCACGAACAGGCAACCATGAACATGTTCGTGAACAGGGCCATGTTCGTGGTTGTTCATGAATCCCCGTTCGTGGATAACAACGAACATCATGTTAAGTTTTTTTTCCTGTTCGTGCCCATCTCTAGTGCTGACAGCATTAATGGGCTTCTTTTCCTCTAAGATGCTAGTGGCCCATCATCTCCCCAACTCGCCATCTGGAACCTTCTTGGGGCAGCAAGACATTTTATCCTACCATGACTCATTTCAGTTACTGAGTAGCTTTTTTAAAGCATCTCATGTATTCTCTGGGTCAGGGGTTGTTGAGCTTGGGAATCCGGCTCTCAGACTTAGACGGGGCACCTTTGACATCTGCATCAATGGTGAGGAGCCTGGATGTGGTTCTGGATGCTTCCTTATCAATGGAGGCCCAGGTCTCAACGGTTGCCAGACTTGCGTCTTCAGCAGGTCAGGCAACTTGCTCCCTACCTCTCCACCCATGACCTACTACTGTGATCCATGCAACGGTCACCTCCAGATGGTGCTACCCTTGAAACTGACCCAGAAATTGCAACTGGTCCAGAATGCAGCGGTGCGTGTCCTCACAGGAACCCCCTTTAGGACACATATTCAACTTGTACAGCATCAGCTGCACTGGCTCCCAGTCGAATTCCAGGTCAAGTTCAAGTTGTTGGTGTAAACCTTTAAGGCCCTTAATGGACTGGGACCTGCATATCTTTGGGACAGTCTCTCCCTATATGTTCCCTGGAGGGTGTTACACTCTGTAGATCAACATCTGCTAGTAGTTCCTGGCCCAAGGATGTTTGCTTGGCCTCCACCAGAGCCAGAGCCTTTTCGGCTCTGGCTTCAGCCTGCTGGAATGTTCTCCCAAATGAGCCCTGAGCCCTGTGGGATTTATTACAGTTCCACCAGGCCTGTAAAATGGGGTGTTCCACCAGACATATGAGAGTGGTTGAGGAGCTGATGAACTATCCTGCTGGTCCCTTGCCTGTTTTGTTTTGCTCTGCTCCACTGCCCAATGATATTTGTTGATTTTATTGTTTTATGATTTTAACTGTTATTTATTGTATTTTAAACTGTGGTTTTATGATGCTGTGACTCGCCCTAAACCCGCTTCCAGGGAGGGCAGGATATAAATCCAATAAATAAATGAAATATTCAGCAAATCTATGACTTACTAGTACATCTTTAGTTCTAGGACCCTTCTTATTACACACCGTTTCATGATATAACAACTGAAAGAGCTGCTGACCTGAAGAACTAATTATATAAAATATAAATATTTTAATAAAGCTTGTGTATGCAAATAGTATGTTTTAAAATCATTAATTGAAACAGCATTCTCAAATAATTCCTTCCTCTTTGATGAATTGCTAACAAATGTAGTGGCAGTGCAAGACATAAGGCCTCAATTTTTTTAAAGCACTTAGTTTCAGCAGTTAATTCAATTTGAATTATGTCACCTTCAGATGAACAATTCATGTAGGTATTATTATTATCAGACATTTCTTAAAGCATGATGGATAAGAGCTAATTCTCTAAATATGGGTTTGATACCATTGAAGAGTTGTCATTATAGGAAAGTTTTTTTTATATCTTAGCCACATCTTTCATTCATCTGCCACAAACCAGGATCAGGGTAACAGATGACATTTAATTAACTCTTCAGAATGGTTGCTGTTACTAGAATGTAAATTTTTGCTGTAGAAAATAATACTGGTAAAAATGTATTAGCTGTATGGAAACTTTTAAAAAAATGGTTATAAATGGTGGTGGTGGTGCGGATTTGCCTCGGTCCTGCACACATGAAACAACTCCCATCCCCTATTACACCTAGTTCAGTAGATCCTTAGTCCTACTAATTTCAATGGGAAGCATTTTCATCTCATGGTTTTGTGCTTGGCCTATGGTTTGTTTACCCTACTTGTAGTGATATGTGAACCTTAACTTGGCCCAAGGAAAAGGGGAGGATATGGAAGTCCTAACAAGCCTGGAGGGAGGAAACAGAACCCACACTCTATGAAAAGAATTCAGCAGGGAAAAAAGGTCTGCATATATGATCGTAAATAATAAATAGTTAATAAAAAAGACACTGAGTTTCAGGTGTTACTATGACATTATTAAACCATGAAGGAGAAAAATGTAAGTTCCACTGTTCTTTTAACACAATGTTCAGGGATGTAATAATTTTTAATCGAGACATGTTGGGACAAGGAGTGTCCCTACACATTGATAATCAGGCCTCTGTTGCCACTTTTGCTGAGGTTTCTCCTCACTTTTATGTGCTTGCTTCACTTTATTCATGACACTAATAATATTTCTTGGAAACCACTAAGGTTAGAATGTTATCTCTGGTTTTAAAAGCAAAAGTACAAAATTACAGGGGCAAGAAATACAAAATAAAAATTGGAAGTGGATCAGTAACTTTTCAAGAGGAATGAACACCCAGACCTGCTAGGAATTACTATGAACATTCTGTTGTTAAAGATGTAGATAGGGTTGTAATTTAGTAATGTTACAGGTATTGCTCACAAGAGGTGAAGACTTTAAATAATATTAGCATATCCAAACATAAAATGCCTACTATCCTTGGGACAAGGAGGTATTGCTATAAAACTGTTTATTGTGTGAAGCTAACTAGAATGACACTAGCTTCATGGGAGACCCATCAAAGGCAGTGGAGGTTTCAGTGCCCCCTTCAGTAGATGGGGAACATATCTAATACTGATATATTCATGATAAAATTTTGTATTCTAACAGCAGCAATCCATGTGCATAGACACACACATACCAAAATGTACCCATATATGGTCAAGTTCCTGTTTAAATTTGATATGATTAATGAAAGTTGAAAATTGAGGACTGTCTCAAGTAATAGATTTTAAAAGTCTTAGTACCTTCACTATTTTAAAACAATCAATGGCAGTACCAGCTTATGATCAATAAGATCCCCTTTCTCCACTGCACATGAAAGATATAAATAGTACAGAGACATGGCCTGATCTTAAACTGAACTAATGCCCTTGTCATTCTGTGTAGCCCTTAACCATTTCCATTGACTTGTGCTAGATGCTGAGTATTAATGTAAATTGGGCAGCATCTTGAAAAATCAGGTTCATACAATACTTCATAATATCATTAGAAAACAAAAGTGTATTACATGAAATAGAATATATATTAGAAAACAGAGTTATCATATAAGCAATTCTTAACAGGTCAACTCAGAATCCTGCTCAAGTCTACTTAACAGGGTTTACTCCCAACAAAAGTTTTCTTAAGATTGTGCTGTAAATAAGGTAGCTCTTTTTAGCAACTTAAATGGTGGTATTTTTTAATATTTCTAGATTATCTAGTTGCTAAAAACCCATGTACACATACATACACAAACACACATTTCTCTTGTATATTACACAGGTATTTTAAAAATAACGTTTTTCTTTGTTTTTTAAAAACACACAAAACAGAGACAATGTATTTTGAGATGTGAACATATTTTTATTATAAGTTCAACTCTGAATAATATTTAATTTGTAGTTGACTTGACAGTGCATTTACAAAGGAAGATGAGACATGGAATCCTTTTTTTGTCTTTCCTTTTGTTTTACTTACTGTGTCAGTTTCCCAGTATCCCAACTGCATTGTTCTAGATGACTTTGGTCCAACTTGATTCAATTATAGGCATGCAGTTATGAAGCCCTGAGTGTCTAATTGGCTTTCCTATATCAAATCATTTAACTCTGGCCAGAGACACACCACAGATGTTTTTGGTTCGTTACTGGGTATACTACACAAATAATACAATTATGGACCCTTTGCTTCCTTTTTAAGCCTTTATTATTACAGCATACCTTCTTAGTGTTCTTAATAATGGCTCAATCAACAGAAAATACCATCCATTATAATAAATACAAAGACCATTAAGGCAAGCAATTACACGAGTCTAGAAAGTATCTTACCCAAAGATAGAAAGGTCACAGATAAGGAGCATCTTCAAAGGAGAAGCTCGCTATCCGTTTAGCTTGTCATATTTATAGGATTTTGGAAACTTTTCTTAACAATAGTTGCTTCAATTACTCAAATACTTAGCTATTATTTTATGATTTCATACACCAAAAGGATTATTTATATTTAAAATATCTTCTTGAAACATTTCGGCCCACCCAGCCAACAGTATAGCTGCTTAAGGCTGGGGGCCGCATTTTGCCTCCCTGCAGGAAGAAGAGGTGACAGACAACTTCTCAGCCAATCAGGGATTAAGGAGGGGGCAGAGCCAAGAGCCTTATAAGGTGGCTCCACCCCTGCTCCCCTGCAGTTGCCTTGAGCATAGTTCCCAACACGTGTCTGTCTCTTCTTTCCATCTGGGGTGGCAAATAACAATAGCTAGTTAATTTACTTTTTGTGTTCATGGAGTCTATGTAAAATTAGTGATTACAAGCGATTACAACATCTGAATTTCTTTTGGCCCTCTACTAGTACGTCTGTAATACTGCCAGCTTCTATAAAGTTAGACATTCTTGCCATTCACAGATACTCTCTGCATCTGGGCCTTGGTATATTGTATGCATTAGTATGAGTTAGATTATTTCTAATCAACACATGGCAATACAACTGTGCAACTCTATTGTTTTATAACTCTCTCTAAGATTGTTTTATTCTAGGCCCCTAGATTTCCTTTGTGACCTGTCTAGTTATAGGTCCGGGCTAGCCCATACATAGGGGTCTTGAACAACTTTCTTGGTTATAACCAGCAATTGTTCCCCTACAGTTGTAGCCATATCCATGACAGCATGTTGTAGAGAAAAACTTCTATCTTTATAATGGGCTTTATAAGTACGAAATTCCTGATCAAAGTATTTTGTATCCATTTCATTAGACTGTCCTTGATAATTCATTAACAATCAATTAATGATTTCCAGTTGGTAGCACTTTTATATTTTGAAAGCTATCCCATGATCATATTTAAAGTAACAATGGAAATGTATATGAAATAGAGTCAAAATTGTAACAATCTATGCAATACAAATTTTAGGTATCGGCATCTGTATAATTGAATGCATAGCTTACAACCAATTTACCATTAATTATATTATCAAATTTGAACCAAATTGACTTCTTTGGTTAGTTTGTTTTCCAGGTTAATATTTAGTTGTGCTTATGTAACGACTACTCAGTTTTTCCTCATCTGGAAATGAAGATTACTTATAAGTGAAGTATTTTGTAATTTTCTGCACATTTTCACTGCTTTGTTTCTATGGTCTTGTGTCAAGAATCCTCACAAGTGTAATACTTAGCTTTTTTGTCCAGGCTTAACACTTCCACTGAAATGCAACAAATTATTCATTTAAAATTTCTATACTATCTTTAGCTTACCGCAGGCTGTAAAAGTGACGTATGATATCACATGGTCATATAAATGCTCTTAACTTTCTGTGAATCTCTATGAGCTTCAAATGGTCTGCTACTTTGTTCTAAAGAGTAAGAGATTGTTCAAATGCATGACTAAGTTTTTTCACCAGATATGTCATGAAAAAAGAGGAGGCCATCTTAAATGCGCATACAAGTTACAGTTAGTAATAGAAAAACTTTTTGTGTATATCATTTCTTCTGGGGGGTTATCGTACATTCAGAATTGTCTTTCTTTTGAATAAATAGAGTAGGTTACAGCTTTAGCCTATAACATATGGATTTTGAATTAGTTTGAACTTGTCCTCCCTTTTAAAATTACCATAGTTTATTTCTATTAAGTGTCCCTGTTCCAAATAAATAGTTGCCAGTTGCCAATTGCTCCTGGTGCCTGTGGATGCTCAGAGTGGGAGAAAAATAAGAACAAAAACACTGCTGGCCTCTATGCTGGTACATCCCTTCTGGGTACAACCCAGAACTGACAATGAGTAACTCTAGGAATCACTGGAAACATATGGTTTTGTAACCTACTGACACTGCCAACATCACACACCCCAAGTCCTCCTCCCCCACCCCAGTCCTTCTGATGGTTGCCAGGCTCAGCCTGGTAACCCTAAGTAGAACTGATGTTTAATACAACTAATATTAATATACATTATTTCATAAAAATTGAAACAAAAGCTCCACATTTATCCATTATCTACAGACTTACAAATAACATCATGTTTGGGTCAGATGATGATTATGACAAGAAGAGATAAATCATCACCTTCAGATCAAACATTTCAGTCTATAATTCAGAATCACTCATTTATGTTGAGAATATATAAGTCCTGTGACTTGCAATTTTTCTGCACCTGAAGTAGAATCAGAACTGTTGGAGAAAAAATTATAGCAACAGTATTGTTCTTTTCATTGGTATAATTCTCTTGAAATGAATATAACTTGTGCCTGTTAGTAAACAGTTGCCACAGCTGTCACTTCAGTGAACCACTTGATAAATTGGATACTGATATTTACAAAACCTATTAAAATATGACCCATCATGTGTTTGTTTATATGT
The DNA here is from genome assembly GCF_028583425.1 of Eublepharis macularius. Lineage (NCBI taxonomy): Eukaryota > Metazoa > Chordata > Lepidosauria > Squamata > Eublepharidae > Eublepharis > Eublepharis macularius. The sequence continues at coordinate 76,836,334 of NC_072797.1, forward strand.
TGACAAGATAATGTACACACTGTAGGTTAAGGGTGAGGTGAATTGCTATGGTGTACTTGTCAAGACTGCTTTTGACATTTGAAAAATTTTAGAATACTTGCTTAGAAAACAATTGGATAGCAAACTGCTGCATTTTTATTTAGAAAACAAAACACCTGACACCAAAAACACCTCCTAATCATTATCACTCAAAAAACTATTATATATTTGACAATTGGTAGTTTAGATAAAGTAAACAGCAAAATTAAACTGAAGGGAATTGATTTAAACTACTTGGGTGGTACCATGAAGAATTTTCCATTCTGTCTTGACACTTGCATACCCTCTCTTTATCAACTGACCTTAAATAGCTATACAAAATTTAAGATTACTATACAGCAGTATAGTTTAATTCCAAGAGAGTTTATCAATCACAGTCATATCATATATAGTTATGTGGGTATTATTCATAAATTTTATTACACATTTGAAAACAGTGGGCTACATATTTTACTCTCATTATCTAGTTTAGAGTCTTCTTTACATATGAGAGCCTGTGAGATCCAAGTACACATACTATAGAGAGAACAAACCTCAGTACAATGTTACTGATTTTGTACAGGGGACCAGCACTATATAATATGTATTTGTGTCCATTTTAATAGTGAGGAAACAAAACAGGGAACTTAATTAATGAAAAACTTAACTGCCATAAATCTGTAGTATAAGTAAAGGAAGAAAGAATTGATGGGAGAATCACTGTAACATGAGATTTTAAGAATTATAAATTAAATCCAGTCTAGAAGTAAACCTACTCATCAGGAGCAGGAACTAGTGATAAGAAGCAAAAGAGAGAAACCCATTTTGAACTGACAGTGGGGACCTGGACAAAAAGATAAAAAGTTTCAGATCAGGATTTCCTCACATCCAAGCAATAGGATTTCATAAACAAACTTGTACTAAATGCTGTGAATTTTCTGGAAACTAAAAATTCAAAGTACAGTTTAAGAATGAAATTCACGAATAGGGAGAATTTCTATTTATTCAAAATAATTTCAGTTTTGCTACAATGTCAATAAACTGAGGACAATGCTTCAGATCAAATTTCAGCCTTAACTTTCCTGAGTATCTCAGACTCTGAATGTTTCTTGGACTTTGTATTGTGGTTTGGTTATAAATAATGATAATCTGACACCACGAGCAAGCCTTTAAATGTATTCTTTGGCATGGCTAGTGCATTCAACAGAATTTAACAACTCTGGGATTTAAAAAGATCATGAATTTGATCACTTGCTTTAAAAAAACCTTGAAATAAAACACATCCAGTTTCTCTGGATGCCAGGGAATCTCAATGGGGATACCCACAAATAGGGGTGATCTACAATTCCTTGGAACCAGTCAGATTCTGGGGGCAAATGGGGGCACTTGGTATTTTAGGCAGCCTCTTCTTCCCTGACTCCTGCTGGTGGGCAACCCTTTTTTGACAATTTGGATATATATAAAGACCAGGGTCTGAGTCCCAGACCCCAGACTTGCCAGGAGGGAACAGTGGGAGGCAACAAGGAGGCAGCGGCCCTGCCACCCCAGCCAGCAACCAGGTCCAGAACCTTCCTACTCCAGGGGGAAGGGGCAAAAGGCCAAAGCCTCAGAGGGCTGGAGGGAGCAGGGAGAGACCAGCTAGTCCCACCCTCCAGGGGGAGGAGAGGGGGCTAAGCAGGCCAGAGGAAAAGGGCCAAGGCAGGGGGAATAGGGACCCAGCAGCAGCCCAAACAGAGCCCTTACCAGCCAAGGAGGAGAAGCAGCCACTACAGCCCAGAGCCACACCCCAGCTAGAGGACAGTAGCCTGGCTCAGGAGTTGCTAGGAACCAAGCCCCTCCAGGTGGAGCTGCCACAGGAAATTCTGGGGGAGGAGATTGGCAGCCCCGCCCAGCATCAATGAGCAGGCAGCCCAGAAGCTGGCCAGGACAATTCCTCATGAGCAAGGCCAGGGAAGCTCAGCAGCACAGAAGCCAGCTGGGGCAGCTCCTTGCGAGCAAGGCCAGGCAAGCTCAGCAGCTCAAAGGCCTACTGGGGCAGCTCCTCATGAGCAAGGCCAAGGAGACCTCAGCTGGGGATGGCTTGCATTCAACCCCACCCTGCCAGCAAGGCAAGGAAGCCTAGAAGGGATTAGTGATAGGAGGGAAACACCTGAGGGGAGGCACAGCTGGGCCAAGTCAGGAGAGGGAACAAGCCTGGAAGGAGGATGGGGCGGAGAAAGGTAACCCTATAAAGGGTGGCTAGGAAGAGCTCTGGGTTGGTGGGTGTGAGTAAGGAGTGATGGTGTGGAGTGAGAGCAGAGCAGTGCAAAAGTGGAGGCTTGGAGGAGAGTTCTGGGAGGAGGAGATGATGGAGGACGCAGGGGGTGAGCAGGCCAGGTTGAGCAGGCTAGCGAGTGGACTGAGAGGGAGTCTGGGTGATGTATACTGCCCCTCCTTCCACAGAGCAGGGTCCTGCAGCATCCCTGGTGCCCCTCTGACATCAGGGCTGGCCCAGCTGGTGCCCCGCCCAGCGGTAGCAGCAACAAGCCCTGACATATAAACCTTACAGTATTTTGGACATATAGGATACAATTTTGAAAATTCCAGGCTACATGAATATAAATATGGCAACATTTTTTTTAAAGCAGCTCATTAAATCTAAATTGTTGGAGAGAAACATGGGAGAAAAATGCATAATTCTAGACTGGCTCTTGGGTTCTGAGATAGAACTACTATAGCAACTTCTTAACTCTTCAGCAAGTTGATGCTCTACTCTTCACCTTGACCTTCAGAAACCATGCATTATCATTTGTAGCAATGGTTTAGAAGAATAACCCATCTCTCTAGCATCCCTAATAAAACCTCTGAGCAAATATAAGGATATATATCCAGTGTAGGTGTAATGGGGCCAGCCAGTGTAATCCAAAATTGGAGATCACTAACACTAGGGGCACATGAAGATCCAGAGAGCAAATATGGTATAGTAGTTAAATTGCTGAACTAGGATCTGGGAGAGAGAGGTTCAAATTCCCACTCTGCCACAGAAGCTGGTTGGGAGACCTTGGGCCTGTCACATGTTCTCATCCTAACCTATCTCACAGGGTTGAAACCACTTTGAGTTCTCATTAGGGAGTAGGGGGGAGGTATAAATGAAGTAAACAAACAAAAAATAAAATACATAAAAAGCACTTTTGGAAAAGAGTTTATGATAATCTCTTGAGAACCTTTCTCTGTTCCCTTATACAATGTTGTTGAAGGTTCAGATTCATCTCCATGTAATAGCATAGCTGCAACACTAATAATATATACTGACTCGGAGCAGGGGGAGGAATTAAATTTAAATCACTGAGAGGTACCTTTAAGTTGCATAGGATGAGTCCAACAGCTTCCTTCTGTACATTTATTTGAGAAAGGCTTTCACTTAGCAGACTAGAGTCTTTGAATCTAACACACTTTATTTAAGATTGGGGTGGAGGAACCAATCCCAACCACTTGTGTTATGAAATGAAGTTGACACATTTGGAAGTTACTTCCAAGACAGTGTACTTAGGATTGCTTATCTTTTTTGTAATCAGGCAATATGGTTGCCAAGAGGCTGGAGAAAATTGCCTTTCCCCTTTAACAGAGGTTTAATGTGTGGGAATGGATAACATTGCCTAGTAAATAACAGCCCATTAGGCCTCTATTAAAGTAATAGGACTTTTTTCCTCCAGGAAACTGGCAACTCTATCAGGCAATTATCTCACATTAATTGGTATAATCATGATCATGCTACTTACAATATGGCTACTTTTAGAATCATAAACTATGGGGTGGGGGAGGTTAACCAGACTTTGTTGCACAACTCTGGTTGGTCCACCATGAGTACATAACATCCCATATGTAGAGGTGGAGTAGTGTTCCAGCAGATCTGAATATGCAAGTTTTGATCCCCCCCCCCCCGTTTTGTCAGAGTCACTGGTGAATGTCACAAATAAATGTCCACCAATAGTTATCTTTCTTGAAATTTTGGGTGGTGGCCTGTAGCAAGTCTGATACATTGTCCCAGGTTTAAAACTAAATTGGAAGGTTGTACTTTCAAAATTACTGTGTAGTCCTTGGCATGGATGAGACAGCTGTAATTTTATACTGATGTAAATCAAGAATAACAATATAAGCCAACAGTTAGTGTTGATTTTGAAACCACAGATGCTAGAGTAGAATTAGGTCTGATATCTACCTTTGATGATTCATATGAAATGTCTACTAAAATAAATTTGTATAACTTAAACATTCTCTGCTCTGCAAAGCCAAAGTCACAAATATTTTTCTTTCAAAACATTTGTTCTCAATTGTAGCCCCTTTTTTATTCAACAAGGTCAGAAAAAGTTCAGAATTATATGATGGACTATATCTATTCGAAAAAGTGATCTAACCAATACCGTGGCAAAGATGTTGCCTGTTTTATATCATTAGTGTTCTTAAGGACACAGAATATTTTGATTGTGATTTCCGTCATACAGTTCATATATTTACAATGCTTCGTGACATATGCCAGCAAATTTGCAACTGAAGTGGAACTATCCAGTAAAATAATAGTGAAACTTGTGAATTCTACAAAACATTTGAATTAATATGTGGATACCTCTAAATAATACTATAAAGGTATATACCAAGTGTTATGATGGGAGGGGTTAGGCCTTCTTATATCAACCTGGCCTGTGAATCACCTTAGCAAATCCAGCCCTAGACGAGCAAGAAGAACAGCACAATAAACACCATTTGCTCTACCTGACATCCTGGAGTGCATCAAGGGATGCCCAGCTGGCCGCTGTGGCGGCAGCGGCAGTATGGGCCCCATAGGAGCCATCTCTGCACTTCCGTGCCACCTAGCTGGCCACTGTGGTGGCAGAGGAGGAGGTGCAGGCCCTGTAGAAGCCAGCTCCGGCATTCCCCGCCACCCTGCGGGGCTGCTGCAGTGGCGGAGGAGGCAGTGCAGGCCCCAAAGGATCCGGCTCTGTGCTTCCGCATTGCCCAGCTTGTCATCAGCCTCCCCTCTCCCTGTCTGCCAGGTAAGTGGGGTGAAGGGGTGGGGGGTTGCCCCAGGGAGTGGGGGGTTGCCATGGGAGGGTGGGGTGGGGGTTTGCTCCCTGTCACTTCAGTATGCTCTGAATCTTTACGGAGCATACCGTAGTGAGCTGAATACCAAAATCCTGAAGCAGCTTGCCGCTTCAGGATTCTAATAATTCCAATTTTTTCTCCTGCTTCAGGAGAAAACCTGAAGCAGGAAACCTGAATTTTTTGGCAATGCGCACCTCTAATTAAAATCAAACAAAAACGCATAATTAAAAACTAAAATACAAAAACAAAACAACAACAATTAAAAGAGGGCAGGATGGAGGACTCATTAGGAAACCCCAGACAAAACAAAAAACGTCTTCATTCCCTGGAAGAAGATGGTAACAGAAGGGAACAGTCAAGTCTCCTTGACTAGAGAGTTCAATTATTTTGGTGTCATGTATGAGAAGGCATATGGACATCCAGTACACTTTTGCTACTGTGGGTTAATTGTGGTTCAATTTTTTAAACATTATCAGTTTAGATTTTTATTACTGATATCCTTTTCCAATTAATTATTTTATGAAAAACTTGGACATAATGTTCTTTGTCTCAGATATGGATATCCATGTCTCTAATTGCATGTCTCTGCTTTTCAGTAATAACCACTGCATAGTGGTAAATTCTATTTAAGGAACGCATTACAAATATTGTTAGTGGAAGCTAGAAAAGCTTTTTTTACTTTAAGAGTGAGAAACTTCTTTCTATGTTTTTTCTTTCTAGAATAGAACACAACCAGCAACAGCTGAATCATATTTTATTATAACCTACCTGTATCATTAAGATAACACTTTGCTGTTGTAATGGTCCTGTATCCCTCCAGGGAGAATGCAAATTTGCACAGTTTTGTGCTTCACTGTAACATATTATAGTATTTAATATAAAGTATAAACCCGAATAATAAAATGAGATGTATTAATGTAAGATCATTTTCTTATACAGCACAGCCAGAATAAATGTGCCATCACAGAAATAAGATATATCATTTGACGCATTAGTCAATCAATTATAAATCTTTGAAGAAAAGGAACAAAATATGTTCCATTTGACATGTAGTGTGAAATGATCTCTAGTCTATATAGGGCACGCCCATAGCAAGTTGATCTGGTCTATTTTTGTTAACACAACATACCCTTAAACCGTGCTCAAACAAATCTTAGCTGTCCAAAATGATAGTCTTGTGGCAGCTGCTGCTGTTTTTGTAGGCTGTGTATCAACAGTATCTTATCTAAGCTAGGTCTGATTCTTGTAATAATCAGGAACTCCCTTGGTGCTAAAGTGCTTTTTATTCATCTCTTCTTGCCTACTTTTGCAAGCCTGACATCTTAAATTGTCTCTTGTCTAATGTAATGATTTGAAGACACAATGCAATCCTAAACAAAGTTAGTCTTCTAAATGCCTTGAAGTCAGCAGACTTAGTGTAACTCATCTTGTGACTGTAAGTCACTAGCAGAAATCAAGTTTACCAGTGTTTCCAGATTAAGTTTCAAATGTAAAATTTATATTATTCATAAAATATTGGAGGTCAGTTTGTTCTACAAACAACCAAATGTTCTTTGTAGGGGGTTAGAAAGAGAATGTAGTAGACTTATGCAAACAATAACAATTTAAAAAGTGACACATTTCAACAAGGAAATAAAACTGTAGGGAGTACAGTAAAGAAGTGAGACCTTTGGAAACTTACTTTATTAGAGAAAATGTTAAATGTGTTTTTAAAAATCTTGTCACCTATGTGCTACATCAGTCTGAGTTCCGGCAATAACACATAGACACCATCCTTTGGTTGGAATGGCCACAACTTTATTGATTACAGCTAGATGGAGCATTGGCCAGGCATATGGGCATCGGGCATCCAAGTTGGCATCGGAAGACCCACTTGCTGTCTGATGCATAACACTCCAGCCCCATGCTGGTGTACCACATTAAGTGTTCTTCTGCCACCGGCCATGCTGAACAGCCGTTGCCTCCCAATCTGTCGGGGTGAGCATTCTGCAAGAATGGTGCTGACCCTGTGTCTGGACAGGAGGAGGGATGGGGCGTTCCTCCTCTTCCGGGCTGACCATGCCTCCACTGCATCATTCCCTTGGTGCCAATACAGCCCGCTGGTGAATCTGCGAGTTTCTCTTATCAAAAAAGGCTTGTTCTAGGACTTTTCTGTGGGCTTCCCCCTCTTTCTTTCTGAAGCTATAAAACTGTTATGTAAGAAAAGAGGTGGCACCTTATTTATGACCAGAAGGATTTCTGCTTTATTGATGTTTGTTAAAGGGCAGAAGGATGGGAAATGGGCCTCAACAATTGGCAAAAAGAATCTGTAACTGTAGCCCTATTGCTAAATATGGTTATTAATTTGATTTTGAATGGCCAGTAAGACAATGTCTATTCCAAACCTAAGAGGTCTGGAGAGATATACATCACATTGGAAAAGGTACTATAATTTTGCAATATAACATCATAGGAACTATTAAACCATTTTCTCATCCTTATTATACTCTAGTTCCACAAGAGAAAATTAAGTTCGCCCATATTTCTATATAGTCATTTAATGGCATTTTGAAATTATACATTTTAAAAAAAAAAAGTCAAACTCAAAACAAATCTCTCACAAGAACTTCACTGAAAGATCTCAGTGAAAATAAAAGAATTGACATACAGTTGTCATTCTATAGTTGTAGCAAATGCTGGTACCATTTGTGTATCACTTATAATAATTACTTCAAGAATATCCATTCATTCAAGCCCATGAAACATGAATATGTACTTGTATGAAATGTTTAACTACTTATAGAAGCATTTGCTAGCCATTAAGGAAATATTTCACAAAGGGTAATTGTTGCCTCCAAAGAATGGCCATGCAAATAAAGATCCCACTATTCTGCTACACCACTTTTATCACTTATATAGCCCACAAGCTGCCTTAGCTCCACCCACCTAAAACATCTCTTGACTACACCCCAGCCTGTGGAAGCTATCCTATCAGCCAGGATTGCTAAATGTAACCTCCATCTTCAAAGACAGTACACTTCTGAGTATCAAATGCTTGAGAGAAACAACAAGAGAATGCTGTTGCCTTCATGTCTTGCTAGCAAGCTTCTTTTAGGCATTTGACTGGCTACCTTTTGAAACATAATAATGGACTAGACAGGGACAGGTTAAGAAACTGAGATAGGGACTAAACACTGAAACCCAAAATTATTTTGCTTTCCAAAAGTTACCACTTCTGCCCCAGTATTTGCTGCAGCACTTTGGTGTTTGGTGCTCTGAATTGCTCCTCTCCCCTACATCGCTCCTACAGTTGCAGAAACAAAAGGGAAGAGAACAAACTCAGTCAGCTTCACAAAGCGATGCTACACATACTACTTCTCAGGGCTTTTTTCTGGGAAAAGAGATGGTGGAACTCAGTGGGTTGCCCTCAGAGAAAATGGGCACATGGTTGGTGGCCCTGCCCCCTGATCTCCAGACAGAGGGGAGTTTAGATTGCCCTCCACACCCTGGTGCAGAGGGCAATCTAAACTCCCCTCTGTCTGGAGATCAGGGGGTGGGGCCACCAACCATGTGCCCATTTTCAAGAGGTTCCGGATCTCCGTTCTACCATGTTCCAGCTGAAAAAGAAACCCGCTACTTTTTCACAAAATGCATAGTTAACACTGCCTCAAGGTGTGGTGATATCAATATACTTTTAAAGGGATTAGGAAAAATTCATGGATGTCTATCAATAGCTTTTAATCACAAACTTCCAAGGCTTTCTCCATCGCAAAGGAAGTCAGATCCCCATTTTTCTCACTTCATCCAATTATACCAACTCTCCTTTAGAGACGGGCACGAAACAGGGGAAAAAACTGAACCCTGAGTTTCGTGGTTCATCGCGTTCCACGAACCATGAACTTTCACAAAATTGTCCTGTTTCATGAAATGATTTGTTAGATTCATGATTTGTCAGCTTCCGGGGCCCTACAACAGCCCCCTTCATACACAGAGATGCCAGACTCGCAGGGAGACTTCAGCAGGCTCTCCTCAACCACCTTCCAAGTTTGGTGAAGATTGCAATAAGAAGAAACAAAGAAAATCAAAGAAAAAAATGGAGGCCTCAGTCAAGCTAGGCCCCAGAATCAGGCAATGCCTTGAAACTAGGGGCGGGGGGTGGAGGAGAAAAGGCACCCTCACCCAACAACCTTTTCAGCAAGGACAAGAGCAGAAAGTAAGAAAGAGACTTTTCAGTCTCTTTAAACAGCAGCAAATCTAGCCAAAGTTCCCAAATCTACTCTCTCTCACTTTAAATCCCAGCAACAGCTCCTCCCTCTCCATCTGTCTACTGGAACTGTAAGCAGGAGGCACAGAGCTGTGTCTTTTATAAGAAATGCTCACGTAGAGCAGAACAGGAGCTCTCTGGTTGGCAGGCAGACCTGCCTGACGGTTTGAAGGGATGAGATTGGTGTTCTCATGGCTACAGAAGGCCCATCTCCTCCCTGCTCATTGCTCTCATAGAACAGAACAGGAGATCTCAGGTTGGCAGGGAGAGCAGCCTTTCAAGGTTATGTGGGCTAAGATTGGGGTTTTTACAGCAACAAAAGGTCTGCAGACATTCCAGACCTATGTTGCCTAGGGAATCAATGGATCAGTGCCAGCCTGTCTGGCATCATGAAGCATTCACGAATCGAATGAATCAGCCCAAAAAGTTGTGGACTTTGTGAAAAATGCAGCCCCACAAAACACATTTTTGTGATACATGAATTGGTCCTATTCATAACAAAATTTGATTCGTGTTTTGATTCATTCCCATGTCTACTCTCCTTCAGCCTTGAGGGTTCATGCATAGGTCATGTTACTTCTTTGAGTGAGCCCAAGGATGCCACAGAAGTGACCAGCTCTGGATTGTGAAATTCCTGGAGATTTGGGGGTGGAGTTTGGGATTTGAGGAGGGGAGGGACCTTTGCAGAGGGTATTGCCGTAGATTCTACCTTCCAAAGCTTCTGTCTTCTCCAGGCAAACTGACATCTATCATCTGGAGCTCAGATGTAATTCCGGGAGATCTCCAGGTCCCATGTGAAGACTGGCAACCCTACACAGAAGACAGTCTGTCTCTTTACCATTTCCAGTGTTTTTGAACTGTCAGAAACATTCAGATCTGACTCTTATTATGACATCACATCATCTGGTTTCAGTTTCCTGGGCAGCAGATGGTTGGAAGAGCATCCAGTGGAGAGATTACAGTAGTAGATATGTGAGTGATATGGATGCCATCTAACCAGACAAGGTAACTTATCTTCCTGCCAAATGAAATTGGCTTGATCGGTTTTTATGTATTCAGTGTTTCCACTTTCCACCAATCATTGTACTTAGGCTTTGGGAGGCCTTTCTTATTCAATATAAGCACAAATTCTTCTGTTTCCATGAGCTACTTGCATTCTCTGCTACTTGCATTCTCTGCAACTCTCTCTCTATGTGAAGGCAAAATTTTGTTTGTACATTTTTGCACACAAATTTGATAAAGACCAATCCTCTGTGACAAGAAAGATCTAAGTGACAAATCAGTGATGAGGATCAAATTTCTGGGATTTAAGTCTCAACATCTCTTTCATTTCATGAAAAACATGAAATAGCAGGAAGTCCTGCTATTTTCCTATGCAAATTTTGCCCCAACTACTATTAGCCTTTACGGAGAAAAAGCATCTAACTTCCTTTTAATGTGCAAAGAAAGTGGGAGTATAGGTGGGGAATTTATTTTAAACAATATGATGTGTACAAGTCCTGGGAACTAAATATTGCACTCTAATATTTATAAAATGTTCCTCCCATCCCTACTTTTGTTACCTTTTAGTAACCTTAGAGCACAAAGACATCCAGAGAGTGTTTGTGGAGCTCTACTTCTTGAGCTTCCTTGGAAAGAAGGAAGAACTAATTCATACATTCATAAGGGTCCCTTAGGTAAGGAGAAATGATAATTTCATCCCATTGAGAGTGCAAGTTACAATTTGAATTCTGTGTCCCATTAAAGCTAGTGGAAATTATTTCAATTATGCAATATTTTAATTTATTTATAGTTATATTTATATTATTTATTTATTTAATAGTCCATCTTCTTCACTGAGACTCAAGATGGATTACACAGTATGAGTCAGTGTAGTCAATTTCAAAAATATTTCAATAAACAATGTAATACAGTACATAAATGAAAATTTACAAAGATTTAAACCAGCAGAGATCCAGTAAAGAGCTGAAGAAATGCTGAAGCAGAGAAAACGCAATTCTAAGATTGACATATTAAACAATGTAGAAACCACCCAGCAAGGTCACAGCAACATACAGTACACAGTAATAAAGTCTCCAGTCCCTCTACTGATGCATCTCTTTGAGACCACTTCCTTACAGTATAGCCCTCCTATCTGAGTAAAAAGCCCTCCTGAATAATTCAGATTTGCATAGTTTGTGGAAAACCATGATAGTGGGGTCTTTCCTGACCTCTTCAAGTAGGCCATTCCATAAGGTGGGGGCCACTGCAAAGAATGCATGTGTACAGGCTGTTCATTTTCAAACTTTATTTTTTAAAGGCAAAATAATTGATGCTGAATCCCTTTTTTTGTACAGTCATGCAAAGAATAGCAGACACAGCTGTGTTATGGCTGAGCATCATCTGCCAGAGAAGGCAGGGAGTGAACCATGCAAACCATATTTGTGCACCTGTAGCAATGCTATGGCACCAGCTGGAGCTATAGAATGTCTTCATTAAATCTTGACTCATGGTGCATATTGATTTTATTATAATTTTTTTGTCCTTCAGATAGCAATACATGCTTCCCAGTAAGTCAGAAAGGTATTTGATGTTCCAGAGTATTTATCTACTGTCCACTAATACTGTCACCCTAAGCAGAGTTGTACCCTTCTAAGCTTCAACAGATTTGGAAAGGTGTAACTCTGTTTTAAGGTTGCACTTTAAGTATGTAACTGACAGTGCCCCGTCAGCAGTTACCAAGTTTGCACAAACCACAAACTAAAGATTAGACTGAAGACTTCCCTTGTAACTTCCTCAGTGATGCTGAAGAAAGGCTCATAATTCAAATCTTCTGTTTGTATTGCTCACTTTTATTAAAAATGGGTGATACTTACTTTAGTTAAGTGAATGTAAGTTCATGTCCTACGCTTGTGTCTGCAAGGGCAGCATTCTTGGGACCAGGAGGTGCTGGTGGAGCATGTTCAGAACCTGATTACTTTAACACTTCTTTCCTAATAGTAGAATCTGAGAATCCAGCTATATGGCACACACTGTGTTTCCCCCTGGTCCACCTGTCAGATGAGGACTGGGAGATCTGTTCTTGAACTGGGGGCCCAATTTAGATTGAGCTTTTCCCCATGCCATTTTTCTGACCTGAAACAGCCCTTGGGAGCTATCATTTGCCCCACCGAAAAGACTCATGTGCCCCATCTATACTTACTAAGCTTCCCCAGTAGGGTAAATAACAGTTTCTTAGTGCCATAATAGCATGGGAAAGTACCTTAAACTACTCCTCTCTTTGCATCATGTCACCAATCTGAACAGGTCCTCCTCTGTGCTTGGGGATCATATTCCAAGCATTAAAGTCCCAACTTATATCAGTTGAATAGACCAGGAGATGTACCTAGGAAAAGTGTATCATGTAGTAGGGCACTGAATGAAAGTTTGAAAAATGGCAAATAAATTTACATAATGGCCCAGCTCTGTTTGCAGTCTAGTAATTTAATTATTGAGGAGAGGCCATAGTTCAGTGGTACAGCATCTGCTTAGCATGCAGAAGTTCTATGGTTGAATCCCTGGTACCTACCATGGAGAATTGCTGCCAATACTAGCTTTGATGGACTGATGATGATCTGATTCAATGTAAGGGAGCTTCATGTCTTATCATCATGGAATCCTCATGCAGTTACTTAGGGCAATACATGGCTATTACAATTACAGCGCATTCCTGAACAATTCTCCAGCAACCCTGTGAGAATGTACGTGGGTCAAAACATGAACCAGTTTAGAGCGGTGGGTGGGGGGGATCTTCAGTTTTTGCACGTCCCTAGTGGCTCTCCTACAATTTGAGAAGAAGGAGCTCACCCATCACTATTTGTAAAAACATTACTATAATACAGATCCATTTATGTGTTACATGCCATCAAGTCACTTCTGACTTATAGTGACCCTAAAAATAAATGACCTCCACAATGGTCATGTCATTGATCGCCTTGCTTGGGTCTTGCAAACTGACCCAATAAAGGAACTGGGTTCCTTTACTGAGTCAATCCATCTCATGTTAAACCTTCTTCTTTTCCTACTAGCTTCCTCTTTTCCTTGCATTATTTTTTTCTAGTGTGTATTATCATGATGTGACCAAAGTATGATAGCTTCAGTTTTGTCATTTTTGCTTCTAGGAAGAATTTATGCTTGATTTGATCTAGAACCCATTTCTTTGTCTTTTTGATTGTCCATAAAACCTTCCTGGAACACTAAATTTCAAATTAATAAATTTTCTTCCTCTCTCCATTCCTATTTGTATCTGAGAAAGAGAGCTTTGACTCTCAAAACCTTATACTCTTGAAAAAAGTTGTTGGGTTCTGTGATGCTACTGGACTCAAATCCCGATGATGGATTGCAAACTAACATGACTACCAACCTGAAAATATGGAAGTTGAGTCTCATTTTTAGAATAAGGAAGTAGAATAAATAAGAATATGGTGTTACAAATTAAAAGAAAAATGGGATTTAAAAAAGCCACTGAGAACCAGCAACCCTGTAAAAGCTCAAGCAGTATTTTTTCAAGCCCAGTACAAACAACAACAACAACACAATCCCTCATCCCATCTAGATGATCTAATGAACCACAAAAAGGTTTGTTTTAGATTTCAGTTATTAAATTACTGTTAAATATTCTACATTTTTGAAAAATGCCTGCTTTTGCAACTTTTGTTTAATAATAATACTTGATAGTTCTACGATAACAACAACATTCGATTTATATTCCGCCCTTCAGGACAACTTAACACCCATTCAGAGCAGTTTACAAAGTGTTATTATTATCCTGACAACAATCACCCTATGAGGTGGGTGGGGCCGACAGAACTCCAAGAAGCTGTAACTGACCCAAGGTCACCCAGCTGGCTTCAAGTGGAGGTGAGAGGACTCAAACCTGGTTCTCCAGATTAGTCTTGCCACTTTTAACCACTACACCAAATGGCTATCAAGTTTGCTAACTATTTTGTAATTTTTTGTTCACTAAAAAGGGATTATCCTATCAATGTCTTTTTAAAAAATTACCTTTACCTTTAATGTGGCTTCAAAGATTGGGCCAATTAAAGCTTCAATTTTTGGGCCTTTTTCATTACAAAATCATGAACTAGCCCCACAAGGTCAATTTCTCTTGCAAGTTCAGTCTGACAAGAGGGCAAGGTGGCTTAACCCTTCTTGTCACATTGTAGAACAACTGCAGTTTTTTGATAAATAGTAGCTTGCTGAAACTTTGTTCAGCTTCTTCTACAGTCACTGACCATTTGTATTGAATCCATAGTGCTGTGCACACTTCCTTGAAAATTAGTTGCCACAGATTCATTCTATGTATAGCAATCATTTTCATCTCAATTTTGTTCATCTGCTTCCCTAATTAATTAAATTTATTAGATTTGTATTCCGCCCTCCCCATGACAGCAGGCTCAGGGTGGCAGGCTCAGGGCAGATCACAATTTACACACAAAGTTAAAATTACATCAGATAGTTCATACCATTTAAGACCATAAATTAAAAACATTCCAAAATTACTGTAATTACAGTACTGTATTGTTAATTACTGTATTGTTGCTTGATTGCAGAAGAACCTTGTCTGATCTTAAAAACTGGAACACAGATTGGTTTTCTTTTTTTCTTTAGTTTCTTATTGTTATTTTTCTTTTACTTCATTATGTGTCTGGCTTTTTGATTTGTATTTATAGCCACAACTAGACATGATAGCATGGAACATGTGTGTTTGTGACCAGGTTGGGAAATTCCTGGAGATTCTGGGGGCAGAGCCTGGGGAGGGTGAGGTTTGGTGAGGGAAGGAACATCAGCAGAATATAATGCCGTAGTGTCCATCCTCCAAAGCAGCCATTTTTTCCAGGGAAACTAATAATTCCAGGAGATCTCCAGCCACCATCTGGAGAATGGCAACCTTATACTTTCATATAATTTGGACCTGCAAATCCTACCAGAAGAAGCAGCAACATTTACTCCCACTGTCTTATGATGTTTTGTCTTGCCCTTCTCACCTACCTGTTGCAAAAGAACTCTGGGATTGGTAGTTCTTGATATGATAGACCCAGGAGACCCAGCAATTCAGCATGTGGCTTGAGGCTGCTGCTATAATACTGCTTCTGATTGGCTCCAGCAAATCTCACAATATCCTGCTGCAGATGGTCAGGAAAGCCCTCACTCTCCTGGCCGTCTGTAGACTATGCAAAACTGAATTATTCAGGAGTGTTTTCTACTCAGATTACAGAACTGTGTCATAAGAAATAGTTCAGAGATATCCCCTGATAATAGGGTTAATGTCCCCCCCCCCGCTACCACTCACTTGGCTGGCGGGGGGGGGAAGGCGAGGGAACAGGCCTCTTGGGCTCTCTCTCGGGGCAGCCTGGGAGTGTTCCCATGCTTTGCGCCAAGCCAATTTGGTCCCCAAACAGGCCAAATCGACTCCGTTTGGGACCCAAATCATACTGGTGCAAAATTTGTGTGTGCTCCCAGGACTGCATAATGACATCATTTCCTAGAAGTGATGTCATCACAAAGGCCTGGAAGTGCACGTGCACAAAGCAAAGGAGAAAAAACAGGTGAGTGCCAGGTCCCCTCCCCCTTCCATAGGGTGGGTAAGGGGACCTGGCAACCCTGCTTGGTAGGGATGGGGACTAAATGTTATGCCATTGGGGACTGTCTGCTAATTTAGATATGCGCCTACTAATTAGTTTTCATGCTGCTAAACATGCCATGGAAATCAGTTATGCTTTGTTTCAGATATATTTCATTTCTGTGCTCAGCTTTATGTTTGTTTAAAATTTTTCTGCTACCATTCTCTATTGTATCTGTTTCCGTGAATGCCTTAACTGTTGTTCATTATTGTACTTTGCTCAGTGAATGTCCTAGCTGTCGATTTTATTGTATTTTCACTTGCACTGTTGTAATTCACCTTGGATCTCAGTAAGAAAGGACTATAAATAAATAAATAAACACTCACAGAACAAGTAAGGAGGGGGAATGATGCAATAATAAAAGTATTTCACTAAGTAGTACCAACACCACAACATTCCAAGCCAGTTGCTTTGTCTCTTCTTCAAAGAAGTGTGCCACCTGCAGACTGTGTCATAATTTCTTGTACAGCGCTAGAGTCTCCATGTTAAAACCTATGCTCGATTTGTGAAAGATTACTTGGAGTAAAAGGCACTAGAGCATGGGAATCCTGTGATCCTACAGTTTTTCTTTACTGGTTTTATAAACTGATATCTTCAGAACTATAAACAGCACTGCTATTAATTATATATATTATAAATAAAGAAAAACAGGCCACATTATTACTTTTGTCATTTTTAGATCAACTCTCTGAGAACATCACTGATTCTGTCCTCTCGCTTTCTGCTTTTGGCAAGAAAATGGTACTTTTGTCTTTACAATAAGAAACAGTCCATTTGTCTTTGGTGATTTTAAATAATAGGTACTTTCTTCTTTACCTAGAGTGCTTTTGACTGTGTTTTTAATTTTTTACATTTTATCAGTGTGACGAAACCAAAAGCAACTATTCCAATTTGTTCTCTGTACTCTAAGATAAATTACAGTATGCAAGTTTCAGCAGTGATGCATATGCTAGAGACTACTTAATAATGTTCTTTATTAATAAGAATAAATATAGAGGTCAAAGGGAAGAGAGAAAGCTAGAGCTAAAGGAGAAATTGGAACCTGTTGTGTCTCATCAACTCAATGGATGAGAAAACACTGTACTGATGTGGCCTATCTTTAATTTACAGTATACACAACTTGTGACAGAAGTTTTTATAACTCTAAAAATTGCACTTAATAAATATGAGAAGATACAGGTTTTCTTGATTACTTAAACCTAAATGTTTATTAAAGCTTTCATGAGAAGTTTGTCTTAATTTAAACAGAACTGGGTTCTGCTGAACTGGAGCCATTTTTTTGATGTGGACTCAAGTACACATGAAACAGTCTTAATAACATCCAAACGCATTTCATTTGTAAACTAAGTTTACACAGACTTCACTTCATGGTTTTGGTTACCATAATCAGAACTAAAGTGAAGTTCATTTTTCTTAGGTAGAAGAGATTAAAAAGCTTGGTATTTCATTTCAATGTTCAAAATAATTTCTGGTTTAAATGTTTTTTTTAAAAAATATCAATAAATAAATTCTCACGAGGACCATGTGTAAATGATTGCAGTTCATGGATAGATATAAAGTATTACTTGTATTTTCCTTTTTGATGTTGATATTACATAGTGATGTTGGATACATCATGGATATCTTTTCTGGGAAAAGGGGGGAAGGCTAGATCTGAAAGGCAGAGTGGAAGGTGGCACTTAGCCAGGACATTAAAAAATGGCAAATATGTCACATTTTAGCAGCTGGATACAGAAATATTTCTCTTTAATTTGGAAGGATAATTTTTTTTCACAGTAGGGCACTCTCAAAAGACTACAAGATCAAAGAGGGTGGGTCTCACTAGTCAAACATCATCTGGTTCCAGGAAGGAGCAAAATGAATGAACTGTCAAGCTTTTCTTCCCCCTGGTGTATATGTTTTTGCCAAGTAAAAAGTAAAAGGTTTAGAGGCTTGTTCTGATCACAGATCAGATCTTGATAATGGAACACTAATTCCCCAAACTCTTCCTCTGATCAGCTGACAAGGAATGTCTGAAGAAGACCCCAGATTGATTGATGGTCCACTTTGTATTGATGGCTTCTGCCTTTCTTGGAGATAAGTAAGATAGGCCAGATGTTGTTTGGAGCTTTGTAAGGCTCCTGCGACTTGACTATGTGCTCATCTAACATTCTAATCTTCACAGAAACTTTAAGGAACATCACAGGACACTTAGCCATAATTAGTCTATACTGCAATGGAGGGGGAAGGGACTCCTTTCACAACCAAACAGTGGAAATATGGTGCTTTTTAAAATGTCAACTTTGGCCCTAAAAAAGGGAAGAATATTCTAAAGTTAGTTGTAAATGAAACATCTTGTTGATTTTCTAGTTCTAAAATCTAACGAATGTGAAAGATTGCAATACTATGGGCATTTGTCAGTATGAAAATATAGTTCCATTTTTTTTTTGCAACTATTACTCATTTGTTTTATGGGGAATCTCAAACATAGTTTATCATAGACTTTACTACTTGAACTTTTAATCATCATCTTGGGAACTTAGCATTCCAGCAATTTCAAAATAATGAAGAAGGGTTTTAAAATGTGTTTCATTTTCTAACATTCAAATTACCTTTTAGAAAAATACAGATTAGGGTTTTTTTGTGAAAAGAAACCTTAATGTGCTTTTTAAAATGCTTCCTTGTTTGTAATGTTAATTATTAAACTATAGCCAAAAAAGCAGCATGATCCAGCAGACTGATTAGTTCGTATAAATTGTTCTGTAACTAAATTTACAGGTGATGGTTAGAGTTAGGGGTTAGAAAATTCTTGGATATTGGGGGGAGGGGTGGAGCCTGGGGAGGAAGGGGTTTGAGGGTGGGAGAGGCCTCAGTAGGTTATACTTCCATAGAATCCAGCCTCCAAAGCAGCCATTTTCTCCAGGGGAACTGATCTCTCTAGTCTGGAGATAAATTGTAATTCTGGGAGATCTCCAAGTTCCTCCTGGAGGTTGGCAACCATAATAACTGTAGATTTCATTTTAGATAAGCCCACAGTTTGCATTGAAGTATTTACAATGTTCAGAACAATCTGTGACTTGGTTCACTGACAATAGCCACAATATGAATGCTTTGAACTTTTATGGCCGCCATGATTAATAGCTTTGCAACAGTGGTATAATGGTGAAGTTTGGTGTACAGGAGCCCTTCATGATACTCCATAGCCCTACCTCCATAGCTACACCCCCACTAAGACCATAAAGCAAAAATGAACATAAGGTACATAGAGTTCCTTAGAATGAGCAGTGAACCCTTGAGTAGGTAATGTCTCTGGTGGAGCCCTAGCCACATGTCTTTGGGAACTCAGTACCTCTCACCTCAGAAGTTAACCACTGATGTGCAATTCAAATAACATTCAGGTCTCTCTGCTTCAGGAAGCTGAAGTAGACTGTGCTGCTTTATTATATTAGCTAATTAGAAAATTACCAGGTTAAATCAGTCATGAACTCACTAGATGGCAATAGACAAACTGCTCTTACAAATGGCAATAATCATATTGACCTACCTTACAGAGTTGTTGTAAGGACTGCAGAAACATAATGTGTGAAGAACTCTGCTAAAACAAACTAATGGATCTAATGCAGTATTGTGTTTCACATAGTGGCCAATCCGATGCCTCCAGGAGGCTCATAAAAGGGCACAAAGGCAACCATCCTGTTGTTCTTCAGTACAGAGATCATCCCTCAGAGTAACTTGCTATCAGTACCAAGGGGATGATAACGCTGGTTCAGCCTTAGAGGGCCATTATTAAGTATTATTGTGTTTATGTAGTAGTAACATAGTAACACCTTGACTTGAATAGCCCAAGCTAGCATCAGATCTCAAAAGCTAAGCAGGGTTGGCCCTGGTTAGTACTTGGATGGGAGAACACCAAGGAAGTCTAGGGTTGCTATGCAGTGCAACTGCATAGATCAGCAACTGAATGTCCAACTTCAAAGTAGCAGTTATCTTGCAGAGGAATGTCAAAGGGAGATTAGAAAGAGAGACTGCTGAATTGCAACTGATAACAAAACTGAAGACGATGCATCCACCTGGATTGAATCGAGACCTAGGCTTCCTGTCTCATTACCAGTGTTGATTTCTCCACATCTACCACCCCTCTGCATATCCGACCCTATCCAATCACGTCTGCTATTGTCATTCACTGGCTATTGTCATTTACCTGCTGTTGTCATTCGGCATCTGAAATCACTCCACTCACCAAGATATAAGGACAGACATTCTACCTTATCAGAAGAAGTGAGCTGAGACTCATGAAAGCTCATACCCTACTACAAATTTTGTTAATCTTACAGGTGCTGCTGGACCCTTGCTCTTTTCTACTGCTACAGACAAACATGATTACCCATTTTGTGGTCATGGGTGTCATCTCTATGACCTCTGCATATCTGCATTGAATATAAAAAGCTGGAAACAGATACGTCAATAATTTAGGTTCCTAATTTTTACACATCAATATTTTTGAAATATATAGCACATCAGTTTGAAAAAGAGAAGAACTTTTTGTAGCATAATTGAGCTTAAAATCTAGATTGGTGAAAAACTCCACATTTGTTGTCTAGGAGTCCTCATCAGGAATTGGTGGTGGTAGAGACTGCTGTCTAGTCATAGCTGAGTTATGGCAACTCCAGGCAGCGTTTTCATAGTAAAAGACTAACAGAGGCAATTTGCTATTGCCTGCCTCTGCAACCCTGGTCTTCGTTGGAAGTCTTCCATCCAATTACTAACCAAGGCTGACCCTGCTTAGCAGCCAAGATCTGACAAGATTGGGCTTGCTTAACCTCCACCATGACTTTTGTTGCAAACATTCCAAGGCTAGCCATGATGCTTAGAAGATAAATGACTGTGGCTTCGGTGGAGTTTTTGGACTGGGATCAGGGTGCAATGCAAATGGAAATTGATCAAATATACAGAATTAACGCTAAATTTGCTAAAATGAGAAAGCTCCCAAGGGTTGTGCTGGTCTACTTTGTAAGAAGAAGCGTGAAGGAGCAAATTCTACAATGGCACTATATCACAAAATTAATAATTGGTGGTGCACAGATTATAGTTTTGAAAGAAATTCCCATCTGATTTCTGTGTAAACGCAAGGATTATATCTTTATGGTGGAAAAGCTAAAACAGAAAAATATTGCTTTTCGATGGGATACTCCAGAAGGTGTGGTTTTTACATTTCAAGGGCAAAGATTTAGACTGAACTCAGTACATAAAGACAGAGACTTTCTTGAAAAATATAAGCATCAATTGGAGCCGAGCAAAGAGGAGGAGGAAGTGGATGCCCATACTTAACTCTGCTCTTTACTTTTACATTTTTTGGGATCCCCCCCCCCCATTTTATTAAATTTTAAAATCTCATGGCACTATGGATTACAAAAGTTTAACATGGAATATTAATGGAGCAAATTCAGCCCCCAAAAGGAAGACATTTTTCACTACTTAAAGAAACTAAAATATGATATGATTTGTTTGCAAGAAACCCATATTAGGAGAAAAGATATAAAATTTCTGACTTATAAAATTTTGGGTGAAGAATTTATAGCAGTAGATACCAAAAAGAAGAATGGAATTGCTTTATACATCAAGCCACATTTAAAGCCTAAATTGATAATGAGTGATGAGTATGGAAGATATGTGGCGGTAGAAATTGATGTACAGGAGACAAAAACATTGGTGGTGGGTCTTTATGCTCCAAATGAGAATAAAACTGGATTTTATAAAAAAATTGGGGATTGTTAACAGATCTAGCATATGAAAACTATTGTTTTTTTTTGAAATTTTTAAAAAAATTTTATTATCTACATTAACTAACAATACAGAGGGAAAGAAGGGGGGCAGGGGAAGGAAAGAAAAAGAAACAGCAACATATAACAACACTACACTACAAATAATGCTTTCCCTTCATACTGCCATTATTAAAAAATTAAAACTTTGTAAGATATTGATGGAGTGGTTGACCTTGCAAAATACAGATTACAATCCAAATTAAGTCTTCCTCCCCCCCCCCTGGGCCTCAGACTCAGTTCTCTCTGAGCAACTGCAACCGCAGTGCTCATTCCCTCCCCCCACCTTCAGACTTCAAATCCTTTTCTTCTTGCTTGGTGTCTTGCTGAAATTCTTGATTTTTGTCCACAAAATCCCTTAGTTGATCTTCTGATGTTATCTTGTAAGCTTGATCTTTGTAACTAAACCAGATACCTTCCGGAAATAGCCATTTATACTTTATTCCACGTTCCCTCAGAAGAGCTGCAAACTTTTTATACTTAAATCTTCTTTTCCGAACTAAAAATGGAACGTCCTTCAGTATCTTAACTTTATTACCCAGAAAGTCCAGATCCGCATTGTATGAGTTGTATAGGATAGTGTCTCGGATCCTCTTAGATGAAAAATCGATGATGATCTCGCGAGGCAGCTGACGCTTCGTAGCATATTTTGAAGAAGCCCAACGGACTTCCAAAATGGCGCTTTTTACCTCTTCTTTAGTTGCCCTCGCGGGTGTCGCCAATAGTTCTGAGGCCAGACCCCATAAATCCTCATTTTCCTCCTCTTTCACATTCTGGAGGCGCAAAATTGTCTGCGTTCGTTCCACTTGTAGCCCGATCAGCTGGTTCTCCACCAGCTTTAACTCTTTATTCGTTGCCCTCACGAGTGATGCATTTTCCTGAGCAGACTTCTCTGCCCCCCCGCTACTTCCTTAATGGTTTTCACTTCGCTCTCAATTAAGCCCACCCTTTGATCTGTTTCATTCAACTTGTCAACAAAGGGCTTTATGGCTTCGATAACCAACCTCTTCACCAAGTCCTCGAGCGACTCTCCTTTCCCCTGCAGGGCAGCCAAGATTGACTTGCCCAAAGCGGGACTCTGCTTTTTCGCTGCCATTTTAGGGGGGGGGGCCGCTGACCAAATTCTGAAACTCAGCGAGGGGGAAGAACGAGCCTTCTTAGCTTCAGATCCCACCACTCCTTCACGTGCGCTTGTAATAACAGAAGGGATTCGCTTACTTACAGGCTTCCGCCTAGTTCTGCTCTTTGCCGTTTTCCATGGCCCGGCAGCACTCGAGGTGCCGCGCACGTCTGCCGGCCTCCATAGGAACAAACGGGCAATTTACCCCCTGCATCGATTTCAGGGGGCTCTTCCCGCCGCGTTCCGGACCCTACCTCCCTCACTGGGAGTTCTGGGGGCTAATCTTCGCAGCTCAGCCGCCCGGTCAGGCTGCTCGGGTGCTTCCTCCCGGACCTGCGGAGAGGAGCATCCGACATGGCCAAGAAAACGAAACCGAATCATATGAAAACTATTGTTTGATGGGGGATTGGAATGATCGATCCAAAGATAGATAGATGCTCTGAGAAACTTATTAAGATGAACCAGGGTAAACTACCTAAAGCTTTTTTTGATCTAACGGACAATTTAGGTCTGATTGATTTGTGGAGACAGAAAAATGGTAATGCAAGAGAGTATACTTTTTTTTCAGAAAGACATAGATCTTTCTCAAGAATAGATATGATTTTGACATCAAGGGACATTGCCACCAAGGTGATTAAAATAGAGGTCCTACCCAAGACATTTTCAGATCATAATCCAGTATCCATGTCTTATAGGGGGAAAAGGGGTACCTTTATGTGGAGATTAAATGAAGCTCTGTTAGAAAATGAAGGGACTATCAAAGACTTTAAAAATAAATAAAAGATTTTGAATTAAATTTAAACAAAGGTACAGATATGAGAATGGTCTGGGATGCAAGTAAAGCATACATTAGAGGTTACCTAATTCAATATAATGCTCAATTGAGAACAAAGAACCAAGAGAAAAAGCAATGTGTTTTGGAGGAGATAAAGAGCAAAGAGGAAGAACTTAAGAGAGCTCCTGGAAATACTAATATATTGCAACATATAATGATCTTACAACAACAACTATCGATGTTAATGTCAACAGAAATGGAAATTAAATTGAATTATGCTAAACAAAGAACATTTGAATATGCAAATAAGCCTGGAAAATGGTTGTCTTATAAATTGAGAAAGGAGAGAGAAAAGAGAATGATATTGAAAATACAAGAGGCGGATAAGGCACTACCAAACACTGCAGATATACAAAAGGCAT
Source organism: Eublepharis macularius (assembly GCF_028583425.1). Classification (NCBI taxonomy): domain Eukaryota; kingdom Metazoa; phylum Chordata; class Lepidosauria; order Squamata; family Eublepharidae; genus Eublepharis; species Eublepharis macularius. The sequence goes on from NC_072797.1 coordinate 76,860,430, forward strand.
TTTATCAGTACTACACAAATCTGTATATGAGTTGTGATGTGTCAGTGGAAAAAATAGATCAATATATTAATAAACAGTAGTTACCTAAGATCATGGAACAACAAAGACATATTATGAATGGACCTAAAACAGTAAGAGAAGTGGGAGAAGCCATAAAAAAGAGTAAGTTGGGGAAAGCTCCTGGACCAGATGGCCTCCCAAGTAGCTACTATAAGTGTTTTGAGGATGAACTTCTTTAGCCTTTACAAAAGACAATAAATTCTATTTTAGAGGGAGGGAAATTGCCGGATTCGTGGAAGGAGGCCAACATAACACTTATTCCGAAAGATGGACAAGATCACACATTGACAAGAAACTACAGGCCAATATCACTATTAAATAATGACTATAAGCTGTTTGCATCGATCTTGGCAGGAAGACTTAAAAGTATTCATGAAGACCAAAGTGGATTCTTACCTAGGAGGCATCTAAAGGACAACGTAAGAACAGTATTGCATATTCTGGAATATTTAGAAAAACATAATGAAAGACAAGTTGCTTTGATTTTCCTAGACTCCGAGAAGGCCTTTGACAATTTAAACTGGAAATCTTTGTTTAAGATATTGTAAGATATGGACTTTGGGGACAATTTTATTAAGTGGACTAAGTCGATTTATACAACCCAGACTGCACGGATAGTTGTGAATGGAGAGTTAACCAAACTATGTGGAATACAAAGAGGCACAAGACAAGGTTGCCCATTGTCACCTTTGTTATTTATACTGATGCTTGAACTGAATTGAAACTCTAATGACAAAGTTGAAAGAATTTGGTGTAGTGGCCGGTTTTAAGGTTAATAAGCAGAAACCCAAATTCTTAACTAAAAATATGAAAATACAAGATCAAATTAAACTTGAGAGCAAAACAGAGTTTAAAGTTGAGAAAAAGGTAAAATATTTGGGTATTACTTTGTCAAATATGAACTGTATGTTATTCCAAAATAATTATATTAAGACTTGGAAAGAAATTAAAAGGGATATGCTAAAATGGGATAAAATTCAATTATCGCTGTTGGGAAGAATAGCTACAATTAAAATGAATGTATTACCTAGAATGTTATTCTTATTTCAGACAATTCCTATATTGACAACAGAGGCACCATTTAAGCAGTGGCAGAAGGCTATATTGAGATTTATATGGCAAGGCAAAAAGCCGAGGTTTAAATGTAAGGTTTTACAGGATGCAAAAGAAAGAGGAGGTTTGGGCCTCTCAGATTTGAGATTATATTTTGCGGCTAACTGTTTGGTTTGGATGAAGGAATGGATACTGTTAAAAAATAGATGATTACTGGACCTGGAAGGACATGATCTAAAATTTGGGTGGCATGGGTATCTATGGTATGACAAAGTTAAAGCCAATGCAGAGTTTAATAATCATGTAAGGTGTACAATCCTGAGAGTATGGAATAAATACAAACTTAGGTTTTGTTTGAAAATACCTCTCTGGTGGTCATCACAAGAAGCTCATTTTAGAAGGGAAATGGTTAGTCCACCTAAATGGTTAACTTATCAGGATCTATTGGAATTCTCTCAAGACCAAGTTAAAATTAAATCAAGAGAGGACTTAGCAGCAGAAGGGCATGCTTGCCAGTAGTTTCCCTATATGCAAATTCTGGAGAGATTCAAATTATACAAGAGTCATTATGACTTTGAGAAATCTAAAACTGAATATGAAATAGCCCTTTGTACAAATGATGAACATGTTATTTCTAAAATGTATAAACTTTTGTTGAGGTTTGAGACGGAAGAAGAGCAAGTAATGCATGATTAAATGGGCAAAAAATGTGGACACATGATATATTAATGGAGCAATGGGAAAATATGTGGACAAGAGGGCTGAAATTTACATTAAGCTCCAGTATTATAGAAAAATTTTACAAAATGATGTATCGTTGGTATATGACTCCTGAAAAATTGGCTAGAATGTATAAGGGGGTGTCAAATGCGCCAAACAAGAATGTATAAGGAGGAGTCAAATGTGCCAAACAAGAATGTATAAGGGGGTGTCAAATGTGCCAAACAAGAAGGGACATTTTTTCATATGTGGTGGATATGTAAGAAAGCAGAGTTTTTGGTTACAGATACAATAATTGATTCAGAAGATTTTGAAGATTAAACTTCAGTTGAAACCATAGACTTTTCTGTTGGTAATAATGGACAGCCAGTTGGAAAAAAGCTTTAGAACAGTGTTTTTATACTTTATTACAGCGGCAAGAGTACTTTATGCACAAAAGTGGAAAACTACAACATTGCCTACAGTGGAGGAATGCTTGACAAAAGTTTTGGAGTTTGCATCAATGGCAAAACTTACTGCATTGATTAGAGAAAGGACATTAGTTAACTTCTTGACTGAATGGAAACCGTTAATAGACTTTTTGTATGAAATGGATAACAAGGATTTGATGACATCTGGATTTATGGATTAAGAAACATGAACAATAGCAAAAAGAGGGGTTTTGTGACTAACCTAGAATAAGTGTAACTCTAGAAATGATATATACTTATTGTGGAGAAAATCGGAACTCAACCTATATTGTAATCTAGGTTTTTTTTCTTTTCTTTTCCCCTTTCCGTTAAATTATATAGATATTTGTATTGTTAGGGTGCCATGTTTAGAATTGTGTGTTTTTTCTTATTCTCTATGTTTATTGTTTATTATGTTATGGTGTATAGTTTATAGTTTAAATAAAGAATAATTTTAAAGAGAGAGAAAAAAGATAATTATTCTTTACTTTTCTGTCCAGGTCAAGCCTCAAGGAATTACCTGAAATCTAAAATTTTAAAAAATCAGGTGTACATAGGTATGAGACTTTTGAGCCTGTATGCTGTTGCAACTGGCAGCCATTACCTATATTGGTATGAAACTATTTGTTACATTATCAGATAAGTATATTTCACTCAGAAGCTATAAATTAATTTCATCTCATTTTTGAACAGATGTGCACCAAATATTTGTCATGTCACATTTTTCAAGGCTTAGTTGCAAATCAGACTGAAATGGGACTTGTTTCTAACTTAATTCTGTATCTAGTTAGATAATGTTGGGGACCTCAAATGATATATTGAACCAGATCTATTTGCTTTCTCATTCTTATTCAGCTTATTTTAGAACTTGCAAGCCTTACAATTTTTTTTGATAAAGGCTCATTACATAAATGTTTACAGAATTAAAAGTGCAATCCTAAACAGAGTTTTACCCTTCTAAGCCCACTGTATTAGAAACATTGTATTGGCATGTGTCTTTCTTAATTGTCCTAGACTACTACTTTGGAGCCTGTTTAATGTTCAGAAGGCTTTGCTTATTGGAGTTACTGGACAGTTTTGCTCACCTTTGTATCATCATTTCTTTTTTTGGTCTCTCCAAATTCCCCAGACGATGAACTTAATTTATGTTTTTCTACACAGTACACAGTTGACCTCTGGAACTCTCTTCAGCAGAAGTAGTAATTGCCAATCATTTAATGAAGTGTGAATACATAGTGGACAATTTAGTAGAAGACAGAAAGAATATCAACAGCTATTCCCCATGATGTTAAGAGCATCCATGCTAATACTTAAGGTGCGCCTAATACTGTAATACTTTAAACAAAGTGACTTGCAACAGACTACAGGGACTCTATTAACAGCCTTTGTTGTTTACACTTTCTGAAGCATCTGAATATGGCCATTAGTGGAGACAGAATACTGGCCTAGATGGTCATTAGTCTGATCCAGTATAGCTTATTTATGTTTTAGTTTAGTGTACTTTAATATTTGCAATTTACAGCGGTTGTAGATAAATGAAGGTGGTGAACAGCTTCCATGTTTCTGCTACTGCTTCATCATAACCCAGCTATTCTCGTATATATGGTGTACTATAATGTCCATATATATAAATTAAGTTAGAAACGCTGCTTGAATGCAAGAACTAAAGAATTTAGCCATCCATATAGGGTGTCAAACTAATGATGAAATGGAAGGGTGAGGAAATGGGAAAAAATAGCACACCAACTTTGTAACTGTTACTATTTGACTTTAAAAATCAACATACTGGAAATAATGGTTGTGTGAATTTAAGGGACATGCAAAACCTTTGTTCTGACCCAGCCTTTTTCACTGTGGGAAGGCTTGGAATTTTCCTGCATTTTCTGCCCCATTCATTTCAATGGACATGACAAACAGGGACTTATCAAGACTTTCTGTGTGGTAGCCCCATGGAATCGACTGCCTAAGGAACTGTAGGAGGTAACACCCCTGCCAATTTTTAGATGGAAGTGCAAGACAGAACTGTTTAAAACGGCTGTTGGTTAAGTTAATGTGCTTTTGGCCCTGCTTGTTAGTGTAATTACCTTTTGGAATAACTGTCAAATCTCTAGATATAATACATTATGGATTGGTTATTTTACAGATTGTTTAATGAGAACTTTTAGCAAAATGGAAAAGTGAATAAATAAACACTTGGCTTGTTAAGTTGCAATAAATGGGGCAACCTACGTGTGTATGCAGCCAAGCACTAAAAATGGCTCTTATTTAACTTTTCCCAAGATGATTACATATTCCTTCAGGTAATTTGATTTTCTAGAAAGACAGACAGTAAAATCCTAAGCAGTTATTCCAATCTAAGCCTATTGATTCTAATGGGCTTAGACTGGAGTAACTGCTTAGGATAGCACTGTAAGTTTACTTTACTTTTGAATGCTTGGGTTTAAATTAGGCCTGGCACCACCTCCCCAGCCATCCTCCGGGTATGCTCAATTGGCTGACAAAGGGGACACGGGGGAGGAGTGCTCCCACCCCCCCATCACACTGCACAAAGGAGGAGCTGTGGGTCGTGCTCAATCCAGGTTCATTAAAAATCAGGCAATTTTTAATTAATGTGGCTTCTGTGCAACCTGCAGCTTCTCTGTTGTGCTGGAAAATGGCATTTCCCAGCATGATGGGGAGCATGCGCAGCACATGCAATATGTAAGGACTCTGTTGCCCCCCGCCCCCAGGTCCCTGCCCTCCCGGTTTGGCTCCTGAGGGCACTGGCAAGCATATTTTGAATGCTTGCTGGTGGATCACCAAGGGTTAGGGACTGTGGGAGACTGTGGTTATCATGTGGGCCTGTGAAACTGGGCCTACAGTTTCATAGGCCCATATGATGTTTGGGTTGGGTTTGGTAGAGAGAAGGGGCCAAAAGTGAATCTTGCTTTGAAGGTTCATGCCGGCTGTTTGCAAATCTGGCTTGAATGTGTTGTGTATTGTACATAGAAGTGTTTTTATTTAATCCCCGTGTTATATTAAATGTAAGAGTATATTTTAAAATTTATTTTATCTATCTTTTTCATTTATTCCATAACATTTTAATTTCCATTACATTATATTTGACAAGTGGTTCAAATGGTGAGTATATGAGCCAATCATATTTAAGCACCCTGAAGTCTGTATCATGCGTCTTTACTGTGGAAATAAGTGGAACTTTAAAGTGCTTTGGACAAATTGTGCTGATTTAATATATATGTTTGTTATGGATAATGCCAACTGGATTAAAAAGGGCAAGGTGGGGGGAGATAAAATCCCATTGAGACAATATTCATAAAAGCCTTGACAGAGGACCATTTTTGATGCTGGGATTAATTAGTGATTACCAATAATTAAGATAAGTTCTCCAAATATTCAGGTAGGGACAGTCAGGGACTGGATATCAGGGTGTTCATTTTTAAAGGCTTCCTTGTTTCCAGGGGCTTTCTGATCTTTTATTATTCTTGTAATTTAAGCCATTTTACATTTATATAAAATCATAATTAAGGACATTGCACATTGCCTATGTTTGGAAATTATAATATTTGGAACACAATATTACTAATGAGTTATAATTAAATTCTAATTAGCAATATAGCAAGAATTATTCTATAATTGAAAATTTTAATATTTATTCTAAAAGCATTAATGATGTAAAGTTATGAAATGAATTCACAGGGTATTAATAAAGGCACCTACAAGTGGCTACAATCACTTGCACACAATTAATTTAAAAGCATTTTAAGACTTCTCTTATTTACAATATTTATATATATCCTTTTGATAAGAATATGCTCAACACATTCATGAAAAAGTTGAAAACAACAGTACAATATCGTACCTTTAAAGTAACACCAGAATTAAATCTAAAACCTAACATCTGAAGGCTGCTGATAACAAAGTAATAAAAATACAGCAGTGATCAGGCATGTGTTTCACACATCTATTGGAAGCTACCTTATCATACTCTCTTGTGAACTTGCCAGGGACTAGAACAAACTTCTTAAGTCTCATGAAATCATTAGCACTAAAAATCACAGTTTGCCATTTTTAAAAACATTTTACTTCATTTATAACCTGCTGTCTCCCCAATGGGGACCCGAAGTGGCTTATATTGATCTCCTCCTCTATCTTATCCTCACAGTAACACTGTGAGGTAGTTTAGGCTGAGAGCATGTGACTGGCCCAGGGCCACCCAGAAAGCTTCCACAGCAGGGTGGGGGGGGATTCAAGCCTGGGTCTCCTAGATTCTAGTCCAACACTCTAACTCCTACACCTCACTGGCTTTCATTTAACTTCTTGTGGGAGCAATTGCTTTCTTCCATCACTGAGCTGCAAACTTTGTGTGTTTTGTAAGCTGTTTTTATTATTTTAATTCATGCCCTTAGCAAATAATCCACTAGGTACTTAGAGGAGCCTTGCAGATAAGTACAAAACATTTACCAGTCTACAAATATTTTACCAACCAGATTACCTGTTAGGTGTGCCCTGAAAAAATTTCCATTTCAGTTTCAAATCCAGTTTTGTAAAAATAAACTATTTACCTTTCTTTCTTTCTTTCTTTCTTTCTTTCTTTCTTTCTTTCTTTCTTTCTTTCTTTCTTTCTTTCTTTCTTTCTTTCTTTCTTTCTTTCTTTCTTTCTTTCTTTCTTTCTTTCTTTCTTCTCTGCTCCTATGACTACAGTCTTGAGCATAAACATACAAAAGAACAGAAAGCAATCATAATGATAACAGCAAGTAATAATAATAACAGTGGATATAACCAACACCACCCAGCTGTAACACCGAGTTGTCCAGATCTGGATATGTATTAGATTTATGAAGTATTTACCATTATTGGTGTTTTCTTGGTGTAGTGTTGCCTGTTCAGCTCAAATCTGGTTTTCTTTTTTCCATTATCATGAGTTTCAGCCCCATTCTTTGCAATGAGACTTTTGAGGGAATAACAATATGGGGTAGTTATTTTTGCTGTTAGTCAAAAAAGGTGACCATTAGTCCCCCTTCCACTAAACTATCTATTCATCAACTGTTTCCTCAATTACACTACACACACAACAACGGACTCCAAAGAAGGCAAGTGTTGGTGTGTACATGCTGTGGTGGGAAATTAGCTGGCAAAGTGGTCATGGGGCAGGGGCAGTGGGGCAGCGCCCAAGCAGGAGAGGTCTCCAACCAGCACAGTATAATGACATTAAAAATAATCCTGCTTCAAGTTCACTTTTTTCTTTTTCTATAGTGCCAATAAATTACTAGTTCTGTATCTTGCTGTTGCCTCTTGCTGCCATGTTTCAGTTTTGCTCCCACGATGAGGGGTGAATCCAAATCCTTTTGCTGCTCAGCGTTCTGCTGCAAAATGGGGTGTTTTCTCATTAATTGACACTAATCTTCTCTATTACTCAAGTGCAGACAGGCAGAAATACTGACTGAACACTCCCACCCTGTCCAAACTTAATTTTTTTTATAAGTTTCCTTTTTGTTGTGGGGGCAGGCAGGATTGTTTCTGAAAGGGTACAGTAGGCCAGTGGTTCTCAGGGGGCTTGACTTAAGCCTGATGTTGAGAATTTTTTTTCAAAAAATAATATTTGGGTTGATGCTGGTTGGGGTGGGGGACTGTTGCAGCAGGATGAGAAACCTGAGGAAAAAACTGTTGATGTGGAAGAGGGAACTGTGACGCAGATGAAGTTTCATTGGGGTAAATGTTTGCCATTTGACTCAGAAAGAGAGGAAGCCCTGAAAAACTATGGAAACAACCCTAAACAGGTCTACTCAGATTTCAGTCCCATATTATTCAATAGTACTTACTCCCAGGGAAGTTTTAGGGTTGCAGCCTGTGATTGAAGTCTTCCAGGGCTTTTATCAAATTTGTTTGATTGAACAGACCGCTTGGTAAAATGGTTGAAAAACAACAAATTGAAATTGAACCCAGACAAGACTGAAGTGATGCTTGTTGGGAAATCAGAGATCTTGAAGGATATTGTACTCCCCACTTTTAATGGAGTTCGTCTGACCCTTGCAGACTCAGTTAAGAGCCTAGGGGTTATACTGGATCCAGTGCTATTACTAGAAAAACAAGTTAAGGCAGCCACAAAAAATGCTTTCTACAACCTCACTTTAACCTGGAAGATGGCTTCTTATCTTGACACGGCCAACCTGGCCACCTGGATCCATGCTATGGTAACATCAAGGCTTGACTATTGTAATGCACTATACATAGGTCTCCCATCTAAGAGCGGAACTACAAGTGACAAAAGGCACAGATTGGACACTTGTCAGCTTCCCTCAAGTTTTGATGGGAAATGTAGGCAGCTGGCGGAATGTTGGACAAGTGACAATTGAAAAGTCCATTGGACAGCAGTCAGAGCCAAGCTGCAAGACTAGGATGCCTACATTTCCCATCAAAACTTGAGGGAAGCTGACAAGTGTCCAACCTGTGCCTTTTGTCACTTGTAGTTCCGCTCAAGTTAACTAGGAGCCTCCAATTAGTGCAAAATGCTGCAGCTCAACTGTTATCAGGAGCAAGCAGGAGCATGAACATCACTCCCATCCTACAGTCACTCCATTGGCTATCTATCAATTACCGTGCTCAATTCAAAGTATTGATTATTACATACAAAACTCTTCATGGCCTTGGTCCGGCATACCTACAGAACCACCTCCCTCCCTATGTCCCTCCATGGCAGCTTCTCTCATCTGAATAGGGTCTCCTGCAGGTGCCAGGCTGCACACAGGTGAAATCAACAGCAGTCTGTATATGGGCTTTCTCTGTGGTGGCCCCTACCCTGTGGAACAGCTTGCCTGAGGAGGTCAGGAGAGCCCCCACACTCCTGGCTTTCCACAAATGATGCAAAACTGAATTATTCAAAAAGGCTTTTTACTCAAATGTGAAATCTGTATTGTAGTGATGGGGTATCAGATGCTTTGCTAATGAGTTAGGGACCATAGACTTCATTACTATATTGCCTTACATATTATCTGTTGCTTTAAATATGTACTGCTGTGTATCACCTGTGCTCCATATTGTCTAGTATCAGTCTTAAAATTGATTATGTTCTGTTTCAGTATTTTTTCTACTCTGTATTGGATTCTTGCTAATGCTATGTCTTCGTAAACTTGTGTTGATTTACCCTATGGCATTGTTCACAGAAATATCCTTGATACTGCATTGAAATGTACTTGATACTGATTGTACTAATTTCATACTGTGTAATCCAATCCGCAGACTATAAACAAACAAACAAACAAACAAAAACAAACAAACAAACAAATAGTTCTCTACCCAGTGGCCCTTTTCCTCACAGTGACCAGCTGCCAAGTGTCCTGATGGAGCTATGGGAAACATACTAGTGCCCTGAAAGCACTGCAAAAAAAGAAAGAAAATGAAAATTAAAAATAAGATACACTCATGCACACATTCCCCCTTCCCTCCAACAGAGTTAATTAGGTGGTATAATAGTAAGAGCTCTCTCCTCATGGGATCCTATTGGTAAAATGCCATTAAGGAAAACAAGATTCTGCCACTCAGTGCCCGCCTGCCTGCTGCTGCACAATAAGAAACTAAACAAAATGCACAAGCTTTTCAGTGGGAAGCTGCTGTTATTATTATTACTTGGCTTCCCAGATTTCCTTCACCATTCCATTAATGAAACAAAACAGTGATTTCTAGGTGTATTTCTGGTTTGTTTGTTTCACTTTACACACTCTTATTACCTGTATATACCATCTTGAAGAATGAGTCTCTCTCTTGTTAATTATCTGGAGGGAATTGTTACCAACCCTAGGCAAATGGACCTAACAGTTAAACAGGGTAAAATATTCCACTGGCTTCAACTAGTTCAACTATACAATCAATTTCATTACCATGTTTTTTTTGGGGGGGGGTGGCATGCATTTTTGGCAAACTAGACTCACCCACCCCCAAGTACCAAAAATTGGTGTTTTCAAGGTTCCTCAGTAAAGTCTATTTTTTCAGCATTAAAACAATGGCCATTTCCAGGCGAGTTTTCAACTGAGGTGTTTATGAAAGCTGTCAAGCCCTGAGCTGTGTCCAACATGATGTTCCCTGATTGCTGCCTTGTGCCTGGTGGATTGGGGTAATCCAACAATGTGGCATTTGTTTGCAGTGCCTCTAGATGGCATTGTGTTCCAGCTGGCATCAGCAGCATTGCCAGAGAAGAAGAACTTTCTTTCTCAATATCCAGTGGCAGCATGGAAAGCAGCATCAGAGAGGCTTAGGCTGAACATTGCTGCTAAGGAGTTAAATGAGTCATCTTAGCTTGGCTCCTTCTTAATCAGCCCTTAATCAGCCCTTAATCAGCCCTGACCAAAATATAGTTTTTAGGAAAGATAAAAATTCTTTGTGTCCAGTGGCATTTCTGTTCTTTAGAATTGGCTTGAAATAAGCATTGCAGACGTACAGTTCAGTACATTATAACAAATATGTAGGTATACAGGTCCAAGGCCATTAAGGGCTTTGTAGGTGATAACCAGAGCCTTGAACTGAAACTGGCAACTGGTCAGTAATCAATGGAGTGTCTGTAGAATGGGTGTGGCATTCATTTCTGCCTGGAGACCTACAGTAACTGGGCTGCAGTGTTCTGTACCTGCTGGAGTGTCTGAGTTGACTTTAAGGGCAGACCCATGTAGAGAGTGCATTGCAGTAGCCTAGCATTGAAGTAACTATAGCATGGATCAGATCTCCTGAGTCAAAGGATGGGGCCATCTTCCAGGCTACATAAAGATGGAATAATGCATTTTTGCAACAAAATTAAATTGCTTCCCCAGCAATAATTCTCGGTCCAGTATAATCCATAAACTCTTGTCAGCAAGTCAGCTGGACCTCATTAGAAATGTGAAACACAATTTTTATTAGGGATTAGAACTGCAATAGAATGAAATGGTCTAGAATGGCCCCTTTAAAATGGAAAAATACAGTGGTTACTGGTGTAAAGTTGGAATCCACACCAACAGGTCAAAGGTATAAATAAATCTGCTTTATTTGAAATACAGAGAACAAAGCCTCAGCCAGACATCCACCTTGGAATCAGGCCTGAACTATCCCCACCATCCCCACCTTCCTTAGGAGCATTCCTAGTCTGCTGCTAAACAAAAGTTATCTGCCACTCGGCCGCTAGGTGGCAATTTACATGAACATACTCATTACAATTGGAATAGGATTGTAGGCCACACAGTGATTGCCCTTCAAGGATTCAGCCTTTCCAATAAGTACTGGCTCTGCCTTGTCAAGATTCAAGATACTCTGTAGAGGCCTCTCCTGAGTCCATGCAGCCTTGTCAGAGGCTTTGCCATGTCCCACTTCTTAAAACATAAAATTACTTGTGCTTTGTTTCAGCATGGTTTTAGCTCTATATCAGATTTCTGCTTATTTTCAAATTTTATGCTATCCAAATCTTATTGCACTGTTTATTGGATGTCCTCTCCAAAGATCATATTTACTTACACTATGTAATCCGTCTTAATTCTCAGTGAGAAAAGCATTATAATGTAAATAAATAAAATAAATGAAACTGCTTTGGAGCTAAGTGAAAACTACACTGAACATAGCTGACTGATTTTCGTTCAACTTTGTTTTTGATTCCTGCATGGTAGGTGCCAGAACATGCAAGATTAGAAATTGTATTTGTACAACAATTAACAAGGACATTTAAAAATGATAAAAGTATCTCAGTGCTTCCTGATCCATTAGGTTGTTTCCACACGGAGCTATTTATAGCTGCATGAGTGAGCCTTCCTCATCTCTCTGCTATAGTATGAATAAAGATATTTTGAACATTTGTTTAATGATATTATGTTTTACTTACTCATATTAAGGTATTGTTTATCAACAAATGAACAAAACTCCTGATAGCTGTGGGGTTTTTTTATTGCATGCTATTGAACTTTTACAGTTGTACATTATTTAAGGTCATGGTCCATCACCTTATTTATTCCATAAACATTCTGCTTTGAGGGTAGCCAGTTATCCAGCCAAGAGTATCATATGTGGCTTTGGCATAAGTGTACATGGTGTGGTCAGTTATAAACCGGTCAAAGGGGTTCCCTACAGAGAATGCTTTATCTTCCCCTAATTCAGAGATGTTCATTTCTTCATACTTATTTTCAACCCTTACTACCAGACAGAAGGAGTTTTTAAGAATTCTTTGCCTTTTTTTGTTTAGCTCTTCTGTTCCTAATTCCTGTGAGACTGAAAAGCATATGAAATAATTATGAGAGTCACAAAAAGAAAGTATTAAACATTCAGAACCCTCATAAAGATTTGATTCTTTAACCTTGGTAAAAGAGCAAAGTTCCAAAGAAAAGGTGTTAGATAAAAATACAGTACCCTTTAATCCTTGGTTCTCTTATCTCCTAAAAGAATGTCAGATTTAAAGAAGTACAGATCCTCCTAAATAGATTTTAGGGTTGTTTTTTTTTTTTTTAAGCTGTCTTTTGGGAGGATTGTAGAAAGCAGTTGTGGCCCATTCATTGTTATTAATTTAAAAATATGATTTTAAAAATACTGATTGCTTATTCTGTCTGAAAGGCTGTTGTACCTTTCTACCAAGTCTTTCTCTGGAAATGAATGTCCTCTATGAGAAATCTAGATAATGGATTTTAAAATCCAATATAATATACTTTGTCAAACCAGAAAGGTTCTATCTCCTCTTGTCACTTATATATGTCAGATTAGGTTTCAAATGCTGTAGAAATGGCAGCCCTGCTTTTCATACTCCTACCTTCATTAGCATTCTGTAACTCACTTTAGGAAATATTCGGTGGCCATTCTTTCAGCAAAAGAATTTTGGTGCAACTGACATCTGAAGAGATCAAATACTTGTTTAGAGAATGCTAACTCTTTTCCGGCTATTCCAGTGAAGTTCTTGTATTTAAATTTTATTTTTATTTTTTGTTTATGTGACAGTTCATTATTTAAGCTTTGCCTGTCAAAAGAGGTTAAATATTCTTTGGGAACTATGGCTACATCTCTGATGCAACAAAAATAGGCAAGATTGGCTTGATAAGCAAAGCATGATACATTTATAATGACCCCAAAAATTTCTCATTTACTCTATCTAGGTTTGTAAGAGCATCAGTAAGCTATGAAATCTCAATGCAATAAATTTCTGAAATAGGCACACAGAAATACTAACAAAGCAGTGAAAATGATTGCTGATGATTCATTCTAACTATTTGACCTTCTGACCTCTTCTGTAGATATATGACCAAGATGGGACATTGCAGCACTTTATCGATGGTGGGGAACCTAGTAAGTCAAGCTGGATGAGGTATATTCGATGTGCAAGGCACTGTGGAGAACAGAATTTAACAGTAGTCCAATACAGGTAAACTATGTTTCTGTTTATTTTTTAAATATCTGTTTATTTACTGCAATAAAAGTGTTTCGGAGAAATGTGTGTCATAAATCTCTTCTTTAATCGCTTGTACATGAGTGCAAAGGCACATGTAAGAATTTTTTGAATGGCTTATTTGGCATTTAAGATGAAAGAAAGTTAGAAACAGTGAATTCAAGCTAGAGGACTGTGAACAGATCTTTCCTGTATCCCTCTTCTTCCTGTGGCCATTTGCATCCTGTTCCAGCCGGAGGGCCCTTAGCAATAGCAATATGCTATGGGGAGGCTGCACCTCAAGGAAGGCCCTTTATTGCATGCATAGAAGTGCCTTTTGCTTGTGCAAAGGTTCTTTGGATTCAGTCCTTCTTAACTGTAGTTATGAACTGGATGTATAATGCAGGGTTTGAACTTGCCTCCTTTCGTTTTCAGATTCAGCAGCTGTGAGCAACTCTACACCAACTGTCAACTCTTCCCACATTTTAACTTTTTCTGGTTTTTAAGATTCATGTACAGAGATTACTAGAAAACTATGAAAAAATCCATGTTTTTATAATATGATAGTTATAGGGTTGCTAGATCCCTTGACTCCCCTGGCGGGAGATTGGGAGCCTGGCACTTACCCTGCCTTGTCCTGGTTTTTTTTCTTCACGTGCATGCACAGCGCACACGTGCGCTTCCGACTTGCATTATGATATCACTTCCATGAAGTGACATCATCATGCAGGTCAAAGGTGGCCATGCAGGGCAAAGGGTGCTCCCCAGTGCTCCTCAAGCGGCACAATTCATCCTGAAATGGGCTAGTTGTGGGGCACTGTGGGGCGCGATTCGGGCTGCTGTGGCCGCGGGAGTGCGCTGTGCTGCCTGGGGGTGCACTGCACCACCGGCGGGTGCCCTGGGGAGCACGCTCCCCCCAACGGCCAAGTAAATGGGCACGGGAGAGGGAAGGGTGGGAGCAGGGGATCCCCTGCCCCAGGCAGGGGAATGGCTGCCCTAGATAGTTGTGAGACAAATGTATGCTTGAGACAACTGTATGACTGTGCTTTCCTAAGCTCATCTCAGATAAATCCCAAGATACCCTAGTGCTTTGTGCCATTTTCCAGCTTTTTAAACTTTCCATATTTTAAAAACACAACTAACAGGAAGTAATATGGCAAGAAGATCCAATGACTTTAATAAAATAGCTTTTTGGCAGACAAAAATCACATAACTGCTGAATTGTAAGAAATTATACCTGCCAGATATGTCCCTTCTATGCAGCAATTATATGCATAGGAGTGCTCTTCAAGGTGAAATTTTGGCTACCAGCATAGATAATAAGGATATTATTTTCCATAACTTAATATACACTATCCATCTTTCAAATGTTCATGGCACTTCAGCTTGAAAATACTGGAATGTTTGTCTCACCCATAATGACAGACAGGATAAAGAAAGAGGAAATGTTAATTTAAACACTGAATTTTTTGTATGTGTGGGAACATTAGATAACGCCAGAGATATTTCTTCTGATGAAATCTGTCTACAAAGATTATCAGATCTAATTAAGAGAAACAGAATAATGTACATGAAGCATTTTTAGCACTTAAAACATTATACAAATGCTAAGCATCATTGTTATAAGAGGAAGATTTAAAGTTGACTGTAGATATGAGAGATGAAGAACTCGTCTTTATTATAAAAAAAACTGCTTTGTAACTGTGCTGCATTGATGAGCCTTGATGATAAATAAATATTTCCCTTTAAAAAAGCTGAAGCAACTGTATGGCACAATTAGATGTTATAGCAGGATGATGAAAATAAGGTCAGTATACAGCAATTGCTGTATTTTTTCAGAACATAGTTTTCATGGGTGAAGAAGGGATAAAATACATTGTAGCTTTTCAAAAGGTAGCTAGTTTCATAAAAATGTAGTGGTTCAATTATAATTCTCAGGGTATGCATTCAAATAGACTATGGCAATTCAAAGACAAAATGGTTGTGTTAAAAATATTTTTTTCTAGAATCGTTACCTTTTATTTTAAAAAGTCAACATCAACTTGTGATTGATATCAGCAGAACACTTCATTTGAAAATCAAGTCATCAATGGAGTGTGAAATCATAAAGCGTGCTTGGTTGATAGTCTAGGTATTTTGAGACCATCACAATTGTATGTATATATGGTGCATTCAGAGTGCATAGACAACACTATGTGTAGTTAATCTGCCCAATAAATAAATCAGGCACTTTTGCTTATGCAAAAGAATACAAGTGCAGAGCTACCCTATCTACTGGCCTGACTATATGGCATAGACAAGGAGCTCTTTGCACACAATAGAACCTTCAGCACACAGTGAATCAGTCTATCTGGGTATGCATGTATGCATACATGTAGATGAAAATCAACAAAATCTGGCTGCAAGAAAGTCGTTACACATCTGTCAATATTAAGTGGATTTTACAATTCTTCTTTCATGATAGAGCTGTTATTTACAGTTCCCTCTGTTGGTCTGTTTTTGATTACTTCTGATCTTTTAAAAGTGAACTACAAAAACATAATTTTAAAAAACTGGCATCTATCACCAAGGACTACATCCAAGTGTAAGAAAATAGAAAAGTTGGACACTGAAAAACCGTCTAATTTTTATTATACATGGACGTCCTCCTCACTGAAAGTCAGCTGGTTTAAATTCATTCTGTTATGATTTGTAATATCTAAATGGAATTTTCTTCAAAGAGCTCTTGATTGATTGACCCTAAGTTGAACGTTTTGTTTTTATTTTGAAGCTGACAATAATGTTTGTTGGCATGTGTTCTGCTTCAACTGCGTTGGGACGCCACAAAGCTATCTTTATGAGTCATCCAACCACAATACTAAATACATGTCAGCAAAGGAAATATTATCCGAAAGAGGAAAAATCCCTTTGATGTACTTCAGCATGCAGAGATTTCTGCAAGTTTTGGAAGCTCTGAACGCTTGTAAGGAATGGTATATGCTTACACTTTTTTTTTTCTTTTTTGGTCTACTCCAAGCCTCAGAGACCACCCATTGCTCAAAAACAGTTCAGCTCTTTCAGCAGCAAAGTGTGTCATTGGGTTTTAGCACATTCATTTGCTGGGCTGCTGTGTTTATGTTAGGGGAAGCCAAACAGAGAGATGAAAAGTTACAAGGGCGAAGTACAAAGTAGATTCATTTTTTCTCAAAGTCAGGAGATGTGGGTGATTTATCGCACTGCCTTGATTTTGATTTTTATGTAATAGTGGAAAGAATTAATAAAATGTACAGCATGGGTGGAAATAGATGGGGAGGTGGAGAAAGAGGGTAGGAAAGAGACGAAGGCAGGAGTTTTTGTCAGATATTCATAGAATGTTGGGAAAAAGCATTTTGCTTAGCTAGCAGTGCCCTCCTGAGACAGGGTGGCAGTAAGCGAGGAAAATAACAAGATAAATGAAATTTTTGCAGCTGTTTGTAAAATATTGAGAATCTGCACTTTTTTATTGATCTTTATGATCCTGTTGCCAAGAGCCACTTTGCGGTGACAAAATATGTTGACAAGTGCATATCTCACTGCCATGAAAAATGTGGTTCTGGATTGTCCTTATGTCGAGCAGCTTTATACAAGAAACAAATTGCACCTCTACAGCCAATTCTTTACAGAGAAGCTGAATTTAAGGCTTACCAACCCAGCACACTTTTATCTTTAACTTCAGGCTAATATTTGTAGCAATTCTTCATTGTAGAACCCAGCTGAGAGATTCAACTTTTTTAAAAAGTCCATATGTCTGTTTACTTTGCACAAGATGTGAAAGAAGGAAAAGGGTCATTTCTTACTATTTTGATTTTATTGTTGTAGCTGGTGATATTTTAGTCCAAATAAAATGTTCATCTTATGTTTATTGAATTACTATCTGTTTCACATAAGGATGTGTTACTTTACAGTATTAGGCTTAAGTGACAAGCCACTACATAATGAGAGCATTTGTAGTTTATCTCTTAAATGCCTGATCTTACATTGGTTTTGCCTGGTGAATAGGTAAATGGATGTCTAGACAGATGATGCTTAGCACAACCTTTGTACAGCTATTCCTGAATCCTATCTATCCAGTTACAGCCCTTCGTTTTCAATGGCTTGGTTCAGACATAATGTAAAACTATAGCTTAATTTAATTAACCATAATCAGGGATGAGAGTAAGTCAGTATGAAACAGTACTGAGTACCTGTAAAAAAGTGGCTAAAGAAGAATCTTCCCTATTCAAGCCTCCCAGGAGTGACAGCATCAGGGCCAAACTAGAAGTAATTTAAAAATGCTGCAAGGGACCAATCCTGCTCAGACCCACAGTGTAGTGCTATTGTTCCGCTCCCTGCACCTTTTCAAGTGCCACCTGAAACAACTGTGTATGGGTGTGTGTGTGCAGCCATTATGGCACTTGATAAGGCATGTGGGGAGGGGAGTGCCTCATACCACAATGCTGTGGGCCCAATCAGGATTAGACCATCATGGGACTTTTAAATCACTTTGAAATAGCGGTGTTGTTGTTACCTGGATGGGACTTCTTGTGAGTAGGGGGAATTAGGAGCAAGGAAGGAGGCAATACAAGAGGGGTAACAACAGGATACTCCACCAGTTTTTATGGGGTCCCCTCCCCAAGAGAGCAATCGAGGTTTATGGTCTTGAATAAAAGAGTACTTTTATTTAAAGAGGAAAACATACACCCAAGAGATTGTTTGAAAGTGCAATGAAGTAAAGGTCCTCATAAGATTATACACAGTTATGTTGGTTAAGTATGAGGCCTTACAATGATCTTTTTTAATCATATTAAACCAAGGGGCAAACCTTGATTGAGAAATCAGAGAAGCATCAATTAGGGCATCTTCTCTAAAGACCCAATCACAAAGATCAAAGCTATTCCCTGAGAGATACAATAAATCATCAGGGATAGTATATCTGGCAATGATGTAGTTAATAAATTGAAGGGGAGCATTATCTTTGTTATTCAGTAGATGGAAACTAAGTTTACTGTATTTGCAACCCCAACCGGAATGAAGAGGCAGACACAGGCTTGGATTAAAGGACCGTTTATTAAAATGACCATAACTTAACAAGGCAAGGGCCAACTAAGCGGTACAGGTCAAGCCCTGGGGTCAACTCCGGACCTCCGCCTTGACCTGCCTGGGCGAGCCCCAAAGCCCCGAGTGTAGGCCATCCCATGAATGGCTGCAACCCGGCCAGCCAGGCAATGGATCCCCCCCATCAAGCACCTAACGCCGCAGCCGTACAGCATGAGGGGAGGCCTTGTGTTTGGGGATCCCTGCAGGCTTCTGCCAGTGCTACGGTAGCCGTCAACAAACATACCGCACTAACTGTAGCTGTTCAGAGAGAATTGCGACCGAGACCCAGAGGGGGGAAGAAGACCTAATCCTGATTGTAGTTTGTATTTTATAAGATCTACCAATCTAACAGCATTTTACAAAGTTCTAATGTTAAATAATTGCAGTATGAAGGGAATGCATTACTTGTAGAAGTAGTGTTTGTGTTGTTATGTGTTGTTTCTTCCCCTTCTCCCTGTCCCTATTTTTCCCTTTTGTAGTACTAGTAATTAAAAAAATAAAAAAAACTTGCAAAAAAACCCCCACAAACATACCGCACTAAATGGCAGACCCTGTTCCCCACCCTTGGGGAAGCGCCACTGGGTGTTCACCATTCCACATCCTATTCCCAAAATCTCCTGCCACCGCCAGGGCCAAGCCTCTGCTTAGACCCTCGCACCGGGGGAAAGCGGAGCCACCTGAAAACGGCTCCTGGTTCTGCCCCCCAGCCAAAGCCCTGGATGCCCGGGAGGGAAGGGAGACTGCCTCCTTTCCTCCGGCAGGGCTGCAAAGGGTGACTCCCTGCTTGAGCTGCAAGCAGCCGCAGGGTGAGTCACAGAGTCAGGAGTTTTTAGCTGTTTCCACCCCCCCCAAATTTTATAATCATCAGGTGGGCTCGAGGCCTCACTGAAGGGAGTCCCAACTCAGCTCGTAAATGGGTAGCTGGTGTCCCTTGAGGGAGTGCCAGAATTCACCTCATAAAGAGGTTTTGGATTCTTTCTAACTTTAGAAGTAATTGATCTTTCCACCCCCAGATCTCAATACCATACAGCAATTGGGAGATAAGTTTCAACGCTGGGTCTATGAGGAGACCTCCCCTGGTGTAATAAAATCTCATTACAACTCCCATTGTCTTAAGGGCTAATGCTTTAACCGATTCTAGATGAACATGCTACTTAAGGGTTTCACTAAAAGTTAAAGCTAGGTATTTATATGATTTACACTGTTCTATTGGAGTACCTTGTATGCTCCATTTAAACACTTTTGGCCATTTCTGAAAAACCATAACTTTGGTTTTCGAGTAATTAATTATAAGTTTTTCTTCCTTACAATATTCACCTAGACTGTGCAAAAGCCTCTTGTCCCATTCTGGTTAAAGAGATCAAAACCATATCATCTGTATATAGTAAAATTGATAATTTTTGCTGATCTAATGAGGGAGCAATAAATTCAGGGCCTGACAGTCTCTGAACAATGTTATGTGGTTTTGAAGTGTTTGATTACCTGATTATTTTGATAATTTATTATACTGATATTTGAGAGTGTTTTGATATTGTGAAGGCCAATGGCCATATACAATAAAACGAATCTGAATCTGAATCTACACACAAGAGATTACTCAGAAACACACAATATGCCTAGGAAAAGCAGTGGTGAAAGTGGAATAGATCTGAGGGATTTGGGGGCGATAATTACCTATCTGGAGAGTACAGCATTCCACAGACGAAGAGGGCTTCAAACATCCAGCGTTCTCCACCTGAAGAGAAAGTCTTAGGGAAAGCAACCCTAAGGGTACAGGGCTCGAATCCAGGAAAGCATGCACCATTTAAATGGGGCAAGAGCCCTGGTTTTTATAGGGCAAAACATGTCCTGAGGCTGAGGAGCCCCCTCAGCCATTGGGACAAATATTGTAAAGGTCATTTCCTGGGAATTACAAAAGTTTAATTACTTTCGATTCATGTTACCAGGGTATGATAAAAGAAATTCATATTTTCTCCTGGTGCTTTACAAAGAAGCAGTTTGCTAATGAGTTGATGAATTTAGATTGCAATCTCATGTTCCCAGAGAGAAATTAGAAACTTATCGGAGCAGATTGATGGCTCTCAATCTTAGGATAGGATTCAATCACAGAAGGAGGGGATATCGGAATGTGCTAAGTGAAATGACTCAGCAAGAACCTTTCTTGTCACGGCTGTATGTCTGGAGCTGGAGGAGCTGTAAACCAATCACACCCAGTCCTCTGCATTTGCATGAACATTCCATTCATGCTTCGCTCCTCGGCAGGACTCAGCAACGCATTGTCCAGCCGGCTGGAAATTCCCTAATGCAGATCAAGCTGCGTTAAATCAGGTGCTCTGTGATTTTTATATCACAGGCTGTATTAAACATGGTGGATGCTGAAAACTGCTCATGGTGTCCCCATGGTGGCCACTAGGATGCTGTCATATCTAGTTTGGCTCTCAGTAAGAAATGTAAGTTACATTCACCCCAACTGTAGTCAATTGATTGTTTGAAAACAGCCTACGCTAACTGTACTACTTTACAGTAGGATTTGGAAACCAGGATCTGAAGCCAGGAATTTGAATTGGTTTATGAACCTCACTTGTGCTTAACTGTGGTTTCACTTTATACTGAACTCAATATCCTGGCAGAATCTTGGCTTCTTTTCTGCTAATACTGTGCTCCAAAGAGGTTCACCATTGAATCTTCTGCTTTCCACTGGCTCTTGCAAGCAGTCTCCCTTGGTTTCTTCATCTTCTTAAAAGGGCAGGAAGATTGGTATGCTCTATCCTTATATGCAGCAGTCAAAAGAAGCTTTACTTGTTTTACCACACAAAAAGGCTTCAACAGGGCAAGTCTAAAAGACGGTTAACACACACACCCTTCCAGTTGTCTAACTGCTGCTGCATTGCAACCTGAGCTAAGGCAGTCTTGGAGGTATGCATCTCATCTTGCACCTGAAAGGGACAGAATGTCAGACGGTTACATTGGGGAATTGATCCTGGGACCTTCTGCATGCAAATCAGATGTTCTATCACTGACCCCCCCCCACACACACACATTTATATAGTGCAAATCAAACCTCTAGGCCGCTGTTTCCCAAAGTATGGGTCGGGACCCACTGGTCGGTCGCGAGCGGATATTGGGTGGGCCCTGAAACTGATAGGGCGACAATCACAACACGTTGGCCGGGCCGTGTCATTCGGCCGGCAGCCGAATGGTTACTAATAATTTAATTTCTCGTGGCGTGGCGCGGAGTGTGATCGTTCGTCATGGGTGCAGGGTGGGGGCGGGGCGGCCGAAGGCGACTCATGAGCCCGAGCGTCAGTTGTCACTGTAGTATTCGTCGTCGCATATTGTGTGTTTATTATCTTCTTAAAACTAAATAATGGACAAGTGGTTGAAACGGATAGCAAAAAGTACGCCGCCAGCAGCAGATTGTGTACAGAGGGATAAAAAAATAGAAGATGTTATTTCGGATGATAAAAGTGACACTGAGCCTGACCTACTAGCTCCCTCTACAAGTTCACATGAAACAAAACGTCGAAAAGTTGTGAGAAAATATGATGTCGAATACCTGAAACTAGAATTCACGTGGAATCAAGATACGGTGGATCCACGCCCTCAGTGCGTTATTTGCTGCGAAATATTGGCGAACGAAAGTATGTGTCCAAGTAAGTTGACACATCATATAGAAACGAAACATTCCCATTTAAAAAATAAGCCAGTGGATTTTTTTCAAAGAAAATTATTGGATATGAAATCTTCAAAGAATATTGTTTCACATTTCATAAATATTAATGAAAATGCTACTTATGCCTCATATCTTATTAGCTTAAGAATTGCCAGAGCAGGTAAACCTCATACCATTGGCGAGAATTTAGTGTTGCCATTGATTAAAGATGCTGTTGGAGTAATGTTTGGAGAAAAAGAAGTAAAGGAAATCGTACGTATACCACTTTCCAATAATACTGTTGCACGAAGAATTGACGAGATGTCCGAATGGGCAGAGGATTAGTTAATCCATAGAGTAGTTGGTAGTAAATATTTTACACTACAACTGGATGAGTCTACCGATGTGCAAAGCCTATCTCAGTTACATGTTTTCGTGCGTTATATATGGCAAAACAAGATATCTTGTTCTGCAAACCAATTATTCGTGAAACGGCTGAGTAAATTTTCAAAGAAATTGATTCTTATACAAAAGAAAAGGGTTTGGAATGGAAGAACTGTGTCGGCATATGCACTGACGGAGCTCGAGCTATGTGCGGCAAAAATAGCAGTGTGGTCACGAGGGTTCTTGAACGAAGTCCCAGTGCTTCGTGGACACACAGTAGCCTTCATAGAGAAGCACTGGTTTCAAAACCATTGCCTGATGATTTAAAAACAGTATTAAATACCGCTGTGAAAATTGTAAATTATATTAAAACAAGACCCTTACAAACACGTTTATTTCAAAAGCTGTGCGAAGAGATGGGTAGTCTCCATAAATCTCTTCTTCTGCATACAGAGGTACGTTGGTTATCCAGAGCGAAAGTACTGACAAGATTAGCGGAATTACGCAATGAAGTTACAGTTTACCTGGAAGGAAAAAATGAGTATCTTGAATCTCTACTGGACGAAGAATTCATCCTCAAGCTCACATACATGGTGGATATTTTCTCAAAGTTAAACAAACTCAATTTGTACCTGCAAAGATCAGACGGATCCAACATTTTTGCAGTTCACGATAAAATTCGAGCGTTCATGAAAAAACTTACGTTGTGGAAGAGATGTATCGAGGAAGGCAAGTATGATTGTTTTGAAACATTTGAAACTTTCATTATAGAAAACGAAGTGCAGCCAGATATCAATGTAGTGTCTGCAATTTCCACTCATTTAATAGAGTTGAAAAATAACTTTGACGCCTACTTCGGGGAAGAGATGAAAAAGTTCGACATGATGAGCTGGATTTGTAACCCATTTCAAGACAACATACCAACTGTCATGTCAACAAAAGCAAGTGAAGAACTTATTGATTTATCGGAAGATACATCACTGAAAAACACCTTTAATTGCAAGCAATTAACGAAATTCTGGCTGTCAGTTGCTGACACCTATTCCTGCCTGTTTGATGAAGCCATGAAAGTCCTCCTCCCCTTCACTACCTCATACTTATGTGAAGTGGGATTTTCAGCCATGGTTCATATTAAAACTAAATACCGAAATAAATTGGACGTAACGAATTCATTGCGATTAAAAGTGACTAAAATCGAAGTCGACGCTAAAGCTGTAATGGCAAGAAATAGGAAACAAATACATCCTTCTCATTGAAATATCACATCTTATATTTAGTAAGTAAAAATTTCAATTATAACTGGATGTTTTTCTTTTTTTCTTAATTGAACAGTCCTTCACATAGTTAAGATATGTATTAACGAGAAAATGCTGCAGCAGCAATATAACGCTGCTTTTTTCCCTTCATGTTAGGCACGGGTGCGTTATATATTGTTATTGTATTAGGTGGGTCCCGAACTTTGAAATTTTTTTTAGATGGGTCGCGGTCCAGACAACTTTGGGAAACACTGCTCTAGGCCATATAATTCATTATTGTCCTCTCTGACTGGCAGTAGCTTTCTAGAATCTCAAGCAGGTTTTTCTCAAAGCTTCTACCTTGAGGACCTTTGACTAGAGAAACTAGGAACTGAACCTGGGACATTTCACATGCAAAGCATGTGGTCCACCAATAAACCATAGTGTATTGACCTCCAGATCTACCTTGCTACAAAAGAAGAGGAATAAGGTCAGTAGCGGGATGAAACTGGGAGGATGTGTGTATGTATTGTTGGGTCCTTGAAAGTTTGGTAGCATATGTATCAAATTTAATTGAACTATCTTTTCATTTAGTATGAGGAAAGGCTGGAGATATGCCCTGCAATAATTCCTACTAATAGAGAGTACCTTGTTTATCTGGGGAACAAGATCCAGGTCCAATAGCACCTTAAAGACCGAATAGATTTCTAAGATATTAGCTTTCAAGAGTTAAAACTCTCTGTTCCCTCAATTGGGCGCCACAGTGCAAGCTGGGATAGCAACTGCATCCTTTTGGGAGAAAGCAAGAGCTCTGAAACTAGGATTTATTAAGGCAGTCTGGTATAAGTGATCCTCAGAGAGCTGAATCCTGTTTCCCATAACATAGTTAAAATAAAGGACAGTTCTTTACTATTTCTGAACCAAATCATTGTCCATTAAACTGTACCAATATTGTATTAAGAGCTGGGAAATCAAGGTTCAAATCCCTACTCTGCTTTGCAAGTTTTTGTTATATTGGCATTTTTAACAAAGTCATATACTGTGCATGGGTATATTTATTTATTAAAATGACGTACAACCTTTTAGTCGATAAGGATACACCATGTAGCTCAAATAAAATGTAGCAACTGTTGTCTCTTGCTGAAATTGCAGTAGTTGCAGAACATTGTTGTTGCAGTCATATGAGAAACTGCATTGATTTTGTGGGTGCTGGTAACAAGCAAGGAAGCCCTCAGTCTTACATGCTCTCTTTCCACTCCACTGCTTCTCAGAACTGGCTGGAAAATTTACTAGTTTGGTTGCAGTCAAAGTCAGAAGAAGCTAGGCCCCAAAATGGGGCATAGATAAGTGTTGGTCTATTTATAAACTTTAGCAGTGCAGTCCTCCTAAACCGCTTTCCTGGCAAGCTTCATTGAGTACACTTTAGTAGGATTCTGAGCAGACCTCTGAAACATACACTGTAAATTGCTTAAATCTTGTAAAAGTTTGCCAATAAATATTTTTATTGTTAAGTATGGAAGTGTCTATTGTGTAGATGGCCATCATGATGATAGCAGTGATGATTCTATGACTCAATATGAATTTAGGCAGTTCAGGAGGGAGGGCATGAAGCAGTGAGCTGGTGCTAGGCTGTCACGGAGTAATGTCCCAGAGTAATGCTGATCACCATTTTGGGATCAGGAAGAAATTTTCCTTCCTGCCAGTTTGGCCAGAGAGCCTGGAGGTTTTTTGTCTTCCTCTGGGCATAGGGCAGTGGTCATTGAGATAGTGAGAGGGCGAGGTAGCAATTAATTTCCTGCTTTGTGCAGGGGGTTGGACTAGATTACCCTTGGGGTGTCTTCCAGTTCTGTGTTTCTAGTTCTCTTAGCAACATAGTAACTGTTTTCTAAGTAACTATGAAATATGTGTAGGCTACAATTTTATGTAAGGAGAAAATCTTGCTGAATTCAGGACTTTTTTCAAAGCAAACATGGATAGGCTTGGGCTGCCAGTAACGCAATCCATTAAGTAGATTCAGTAGAATTACGTATGTACTATTCAATGGAGGTTATCTAAAGTTTTGGAAAGTGTATTACTATTTTAGGATAAAAAGTATGTTGCCAAATTAACGGTCACCTTAAAATTCCCCAAATCTTGTTCAAACTGTTACCAATTAAAAGTAATGGGATGTTAATGGTTTATTTTAAATAATGTTCTATTTACTATTGAAATATATGTTCTAATTGAAATTAAATTGAATTAGTTCTTTATCAGTCTATTAATGTTCTGTACATGAGACAAGTCTTGTCCTGTAAATTTGTCAAAACAAATTAGAATTAGGGCAAATCCCAGGTGTCTCATTGCCCAGGTGTATAAACATTTTATAGGAACCTGAAATACTTTTCTAGTTCTACAAGCTTTGTCGATAAATACATTTTTAAACAGAACATCATGCCAAAATAGTTTTGATTATCTCTGAATTTTGTAAGGGTTTAAAATACCTTTAGAAAGTGTTTTGTTATTCTACTTTGTGATTACTTATTTATTTAGATTGTGAATCACTGTTCAACTAAAAAAGTGCCCAAGGCGATGTATAATAAAATAAAGGGGGGGGGAGAACCCATTTCTTTAAAGTACACTTATCACCTAGATCCAAAAGCAGGAGCTGCCTTCTTTATTTCTTACAGTCTAATTGTTCTAGAATGTTCTATTCCAGCGGCTCTCTTAAATCAGCTCTCTTTCCGCCCCTCATGCCAAGATGGTTCTTCAGCAGCCCTGTGAAGGCTGCTTCAGGTGGAACTGATAGAAGACTGTAACCTGTCCATTCAGTGTACTGTTCTGATGAAACAGATACTCAATAAGAAATATATCCCAGGCATTCATTCTTTCTCTGTTTGCTATGACCAGGTCAAATATATTCTACAGAGCCTGCATGGATATTCCCAGGGGCACAGAGTTGTTGGTGTGGTACAATGACAGCTACACATCTTTCTTTGGAATTCCTTTGCAGTGCATTGCACAAGATGAGAACTGTAAGTACCTTATTTCATGTCCACCACTACATTCCATAATTAATGTTTTGCATTTATTTATTTGCTTAATTCATACCCACCTTTCCTCAATGAGGAGAAAGTGCCTTACATCATTCTTCTCTGCATTTAGTTCCTTTATAATATTAAAATATATTCAAATTCAAATATATTAAAATTTGAATTAGATTCATGTAAATATTAAAATATTGAAACCCAATCTTTAAGCACCTCCTGTAGTTTGTTAAGTGTATAAGTGATCTGAAGATGGAAGCTGGCAGTATGAGAGGCAATGTGGTGTAGTGGCTAGAGTGATGGACTAGGATCTGAGCAACTCAGGTACAATTGCCTGCTCTGCCATGGAAGCTTGCTGACCAGTCACATTCTATCAGCCTAACCTACCTCACAGGATTGTTATGAAGGGGGAAATGGAGGAGAGGAGAATGATGTAAGCCACTTCGGATCCCCATTTGGGAGAAAGGCGGAGTATAAATAAGTAAAATAAAAATAAAGTAATTTAGTCTGCTCCTTGAACATTTCCAGTAGAAACAAAATCCATACATAGCGTCTATTCTTCTAGTCATTCATTTTTATGGCCATGCCACAAGTTCATCACAGAAATAAGAATCTTTCATCCCCGCCCTCCTCTGCACATCTACATAAGAAGCCACATTGCTGGAACCCAGCATGGAAGGGAAGGAAGGAAGAATGTGGTGCCTAAACTGGCTTGGCTGGTGCAGTTGCAGTGCCACCTCTGTCTCTTGTGCTGCCACTGGCCCACTGGATGTGGAGTTCAGTAAGGGGCTTTTTACCACTCCTCAATATCTGGCACCCAAGACAACTAACTAGTTTGCCTGCATGGTGTCTTCAACATAAGGACAGGGTTTTGTGGTTTCCCCATTGCTGGTACAGCTGCAGATAAAGCGCAGCAGCAACAGGGCCTCCACAGGGCAGATTGCCCTGCAGTTTTCCTGCTCTAGTCCCCCAGAAGTAGCTACTTCCCTCTCCTGGGCCACCAGAGCTTTGCAATTTTTTTAAAAAACCAGCACAAGAATATTGCTGTATCGATGTACCATTGTAACAATAGGTATAGTGGACTCTGTGACTCTGTAGCTCTATTTTTACTTTATTATTTTTAAAAAATAAGCCTCTAGCCTCTTCCCTTGCAAAGATCTGTCCTTTCCTGATATCTCTGCAAGGGAGAGGACTAGAGGTTTTTAAGTAGATTCAGAGTTCAGAGAATCTACTATAACTATCATTACAACAGTATATCAATAAAATGATATTCTACTGCTAATGTTTTTTTTTAAAAAACCCATTGGTGCGGAGAAAGGAAGTGGCTGCTGTTGGGGACAAGGTCAGGGAAAATGGCTGCCATGTGTGGTGGAAAATCCAACCACACAGCAGCCATCCAAGCTTTACTAGGATCTTTCCCAAAACTCCAGAGCAAAGCATAGGGTCATAGGGTTACCAGCTTCCAAGCGAGGCCTGGAGATCTCCCGGAATTACAACAAACTTACAGAGGTCAGTTCCTATGGAGAAAATGGCTTCTTTGGAGGGTGGGCTTTATGGCATTATTCCCTGCTGAGTTCTCTCCCTCCCCCACCCCTGCCCTCCTCAGGCTTCACCCTCCCCTCAAATCTCTAGCAATTTCCCAATCCAGAATTGGCAACCCTATCAAAGCAGTTTTCAAAAAGATCAGAGAACAGCTAGGGAAACACTAAGAGGTACACAAATGCATCATGATGCTGTGGGGAAGCAGGGAAAGAAACTGCTTCTTATAAGCATTGAACGCAGGCCAGATAACCCATGTGGAAGGCTCCCATGATTTTATTGTCAGCAGGTGGAGTGAGGATGTTCAGTTAGACTTACCCCTCTGTAGTAATGGCAGCAGTGCAAGTTTTGTCTAAAAGTGTACATTAAAATACCCTGAGGCAAACAAGGATTGATTGAGGTTTATGCAAGCCATCCTCTCATTGCTAACTGGCTAGAGGAAATTGGGAAGGACTGGGTTGAAACAGTGGTGTCTGGCAAGATGGAATTGTCATAAGAATGGTCCCTTTTGGCTCACTATTTTAATGTATTGGCAGTGAGAAAAGAGGAACAACCATCCAGTTAGTATACCAGTAGCCCAGAGAGCTTCCAGTATCTACAACTATCCACAGTTAGGATAAACCACACTGAAGAGAGATGTGAATTTAAATATGCTGTTGTAGGCAAGTATAGCACTGGCTTAACCAATTCACTATAACTGCAATTCTAAACAGAGTCATATCCTTCTAAATTGTCTGCAGTGGTCTTAAAAGAGAGTATCTCTGGTTAGGATTGCACTGTTTGTCTCATGGCTTTATTCCAATGCTGTGAGGCAATAAAAGTTGGAGCTTTGACTCTTACAATTCAACAAAGAGTACTGCTTTGGAAAATGCAAAACTGAGAAGATGTCTATACATTGAAATAAAAGGACTACAGAAAGATTTTATGGGAAGATGGAATGCATTCATATGATCCTTGATACCCTGTGAGCTCTTCTGGAGAATCCACAGGGAGTGGAATCTTGGGAAAGGCCCAAATCCCACTAGGGATTCAGAATAATTTTTCAAACCTATTTTGAAACCCGAAATCAGTAGAACAGTTATGGATTCATCTCTTGGTCCAGGGTCAGACTCAGAACAAAGGCCTGTGTGACAAATTTAGCTTATGGCCTTTCTACTGTATTTCACCTTGAATAATCACTGACTATTCCCCAACTCTTTCTTTTGATTAACTGGGAAAAGTTTATTTCATTTTCATTTCAAATAAGAGGAACTGATATGAAACATATGTAGTGTATGCATGCATCAGCTGGAGCTGTGCTGGATCAGACTTGCACTCAAACAAGTCACTTACATGGATGGAGCAACTGAGATAAAAATACATCACTATGGCTTTTCTGAATGCACTGTAGAAACTCATTGACTATCCTGCAGTGTACCCTTAAGATCAGAAAGGCACACCATAGGTAGAATGGATCGTCACAAATGTTCTGGCTGAGGAAGACTATGAAATTAATTGTAACGTGGACATTATATTATATGATATAAGTGATTTTATGGCTTATGGTATAAGTCAGTTTCATCAAGTCAAACCAAGAGCACAAACAAAGCTGTAAACTATGACAGCCTTCTGTGATGTGTTAAAAATTAGCTATAATTATTCACCATCCTCTTATACCTTGGACATTTCATTGCTATCGGATGTGCAAATAAAATAGCATTTTCTTTTAACATGATTGTATAAGACAGTTTATACGCACTTTCAGTGTTACAGAGGGGATAATAGATCCAGAGGATAATATCCAGAGGGGATAATAATGTAGGTTTAAAATCTTTATCTCTTGAAGTAACTTCTCTTTTTGCAGTGACTTTCATTTACCAAATTGTGTAATCAATCAAGTACATGTGCTGAAAACACTGGTTTTGCATGAGGCTACAATAGGTTTGTGCTTAGCTTGTGGGCTTGTTATACTTTGATATAGTGACACAGGTATTGAAACAGCAGTGAGATAAGGCAAAGGCCTTTTCCCTCTACACTTAACAGTTCAATTGTAAGCTGAATTACACCCTTCTAACCCTGTTGGCTTCAATGGATTTACAAGATTTTATCTCTGTTAGAACTGTACTGGTAGACTTTGAAAATCTCTTGCATGTAAAGCGTTCTTTTCTAGTGCTGCTATGCTATGCTATGCTATATACTGGACTTTTCTAAGCCAAGCTCCTCTACAAAAATATCACTGTTTTATAATGACCATGGTCGTTTCCACACATCCTTAATGAGAAGACCTGCTAATAGAACTTTAGTGGGTTATCTCGCTCATTACATACGTCATCATCTCCCATGCGCAAGCAGGTCGTCATGACCCTGGGTTTTGAGTGCTTTTTGTGAAACTTGTTTTGTTCCATTTTCATTTTTGATGCCGCTTTTTTCACGCAATTATCTAACATATCAATGCATCTGGAGGCTTTTTTGCACTTTTGAAGTGCCCTCCCACAAATTTCCAACCCCTCCTCTTGCCATTAACCCTCCCACACAAGTGTCTGGCTCGCATGTGCGATCGTATAAGTCCTCCTCCCTTTTTTTTTACATTTTAAAATGGTCCTTGTGCTATTACAATGCAGTGCTCGCTACACTCAGCAATCATCCCTGCATACTGCACCTCCGCGGGGATAAGGAGTGAGAGCTAGGGAACATGGTTTGCCTTTCATATAGTAGGAGGATATGAAATCGTGCGATTGCGCTACTCTACTGTTCACATATTTATTAAACACTTTTGCATTTAAAACTCTGGAAAATCAATGGTAGAGAACAAAGTACTATGCATGCCCAGTTTCCATGTAAACTGAAAGACAGGGCAACGATATAGCGCAATCCTGCAAACGCTCAACAACAACAACAAAAAGGAAAGTTGGGCAGGACTGCACCAACATCATTTGTGACGAGGTGCAGAAAGAATGCACTTTCTGTTTTGGGACTTTTCCCCCTTCCACTATAAACACACACAAGAAACGCATGAGAACGCTGCATATGGAAGGTGAGTTATGAAAGTGGGTTGAGAAGACTTGGCTTCAGGACAGAGAAAGCCCCCCCCCCAAGGAACATGTGGAAGTAACATGTGGAAGTAACAAATAGGCTGTTGACCTATGTGCAAACAGATGTCTAGGAATGTAAGCTTATAAGCTGTAGCAAACCTTATACCATGAAACCTAAACACATTTATATGGAAGTAAACATCACTGATGTCAGTGAAATGTGTTTGCCAGTAACGGTGCTTAGAATCACAGCCTTTAGTAGGCACTGTTTCACAAAGCATGGGTAAATTAACCTAGAGAGTCCAAGCCTACTTTGGAGCTGAACTTTCAGGTCCTCCTATGGGCTATAAAATATAAATTGTCTTCCTTTCCCACTCCTCACATCAGTTACAGAATCTCTGGGATAGATGAGTGATGTTTCACAGATGTGACTATCAGTGCAATCCTAAACAGGTACAGTCTTCTAAGTCCATTGATTTCAATAGTCAATCAAAATTCTAGTTAGTTTTTAAAAATTTTTATTAAAATTACATAAAACAGTGCAGTAACAATACAATAGCTATATACAATGAAAGAGGGGGAAAGGACAATAGATTAAAACAAACCCAGCAGCTTATCCTGAACACAGTAGCATCTTTACAATACACCCACTCAAGATAAACCAATTTATAAAGACTTTACTATGTCACGTAACTTAGATCAGCAATAGCGCCTTAAATCTTTGATGCTGAAGCAGATTTTCATTTGAAGCAAAAAAAAATCCATTATTGGAGACCATGTTAAAATATATTGGTTCCATCCCCCAGTTGTTTCCCCCCTTGTAGTCCAGCTGCTATTCTAGTTAGTTTAGAAGAATATATGATTGTATTTTATAAGCTGAAATTGTATTTTATAAGCTGAAATGTTTGTGTACAATTCCTGTTCCTCAAAAAATGTGATTAAAATGCTTTCTACAGTATAGAGATCTGTAATTATGGATAGTACAATTTGACAGACTGTATCATATAGTGAACTAGTTAACTTATTTTGGTATTATTCATTAGTGTTTCTAATTTTTCAAACATTTTAGGAAAACCTTTAATAGCTGCTAGTCCATTTCATCTGCATAGTTAGTATCCAACTCTTGTTACAATCAGAGAATGCAAAGCAGACCTTGGTTTTTTCACATTAACCCATTTCATTTTCATATATCTAATTGCTTTATTGTAAAGTTTAAAAAATTCCTTTTTTTCTAGTGAATGTACCTTCAACTGTAATGGAAGCCATGTCACGACAAGATACCCTCCAGCCATTTAATAAAAGTAGCAAACTATCTTCTGCCAGTCCCCAGCGATCCATAGTATTTCCACAGACTCCGTGTAGCAGAAATTTCTCCCTTCTGGATAAATCAGGATCTATTGAATCAGGATTTAACCAGATCAGTGTGAAAAACCAACGAGTCCTTGCAAGTCCAACGTCTACAAGCCAATTAAATTCTGAGTTTAGTGACTGGCATCTTTGGAAATGTGGGCAGTGCTTTAAGACTTTCACACAGCGGATCCTGCTACAGATGCATGTGTGCACACAGAATCCTGACAGGTAATATATGGACACTTTTTATTTTTCTGTCTACCAATAGTCAGATCCATTGCTTTCTGCCTTCATCAGATTGCTAGCAATCCTTTTCAGCAGTAGACCATTATTAGGATGAACCAAAACAATGCAATTCATTTGCTGTTCTATAGAACACAAATATTCGCTGTAGCTTAGCTTTATTATTTGTAAAAAATAATAATTGGGTACATAAATGCACAGATCAGAAAATGCCAAAGAATATAATCTAGATTTGGTTCATCTGTTAGAGAGGGAAGAAAACAGAAGGTAAATGTATGGATATTGGAGATGAAAAAAGGGGTCAAGATAATTAAAAGTCATTCCATCTTAGAAAGATAATATAACTTGCTGCTCAGCAGCTGTCATAGTCATTTCAGGGTTCACCTATAGTGTGCGGTGTGTATGAACTTAATTAAGTACTAAGAGGTAATGAATTGGAATTTTTTGCTTAGTACTATTTTTCTTCAGAGCATGCAAAGCCATAAATCGTGCAAAGCTGTCAAAAGGAAATACCTACTCCACCAGTGATGTGGAGGAAAACAGATGCCACTTATTCAATAAACTAATATCCACACAGAAGAAAAATGTTGACTAGATACCTCAGAGTCAAAGTTGGTTTGAAAGTTTGTCAATACAGAATTTTATGGCCATGAACTGAGGATGAAATTTAGCTGAACAAGTGAATTAAAATTTCAGGTACTCTGACCAGTGCCCCAGTAGAGATAATGGAACTATTATTTATGAATCAAATCTGGTTTATTTGACCATTTTGATCACTGAAAGCACAAAAGACAAAAATTAGATTAATTCAATACAAAGACTGCTTCTGTTTTTGTCTTTCCTTTAGCAGCAAAAACAAGTGACTTTCCTGGAATAATCATTCTGGCCTCAACTCACCAAGTATTGCTGCAGCAGAATGCCACTGGTGATAGTGGATACTGGAGAAATACCAGAGAGTTCCACCAACACACTTCATTTGTGTTCTGAGCTCAGGACTGAGCTCAAGATTCTGTTTGCACAGGGCTTTGCAATCATGGCAAAAATTGTAATCCACTTTCAGCATAGGGCACCCTCAATTTATTTCAGTGGTTGTTCCATGAAGGGTTCTTCATGTGATCAGCTTAAATGAAGAGGGCTACAAGAAGCAGAATTCTTTGATTACGGTTTCTAAATGTAGCACCCTGGGGTCCAATCAAACAAAATTTTGCCAAAACATTTGCAAGATAAACAGTGATCATGCCTTCATATTATTTTTACCTAGAAATCTGGGGAAAGAACCAAATTATTTCAAGACACATACATAGCTTGCATACCTTCCCTATTAACTTCAATGAAGGGAAAATTTCTGTGCACGCCAAAGGGATGAGTGTCAGGAACTATTCCTTTTTAAAAGAAGCCGTTACCCATTTTGTTACTGATCCATTTGTTATTGGATCCCTAGTGCCTGAAAAAATTCAATAGACTACAGCAATTTGCAAAGCCAATCTTGTTGCATGTAAAGTCCTA
The DNA here is from genome assembly GCF_028583425.1 of Eublepharis macularius. Classification (NCBI taxonomy): domain Eukaryota; kingdom Metazoa; phylum Chordata; class Lepidosauria; order Squamata; family Eublepharidae; genus Eublepharis; species Eublepharis macularius. The sequence continues at coordinate 76,895,108 of NC_072797.1, forward strand.
AAATACTAAAGCATATATCAGGAATCCACAACAAGATTTTAAAAGATGGTTAGTTTTTAAGAGGCAAATTTTTCTTACAACTTTCAGATTTCTTTGAGTTTAATATTGGTTCCAGCAATGAGTAGTGACCAAATTTATATACAAATTCTTTATCTGTTTATCATAATTTACACTGTTTCTTATGCTTCTGTTATTTCTGTGACAAATACCAGCAAAAACATTACCTCCAATATTGCAATTGTAAAATGCTGTTTCCAGCTCCCCCCCCCCCAAACATTGGCTTGGATCCAGGGGTGCAGAAACATAAACTGACTTAGCACGGTTCCACTTGTGCAAGATCTTGTGCAACACCCAGCACTTTCCTCCCTGTATCTTCTAGTGCCCAGAAATTGGTTGCACAACATTTTGTGAAAGCAGAAAAGTGGTTTGGAATGGACTATATTTTACTTAGTACAAGAGGCTAGTATGAGGGTTTTTTTCATACTTCCACATGCACAAAGACTCTAGCGTATGTGGAAATCTTCCAGTGGATCCAAGTCATTGTTTGGGATCTTTACCACAGGATTCCTACTGATGATGAAACTAGCTAGACAGCAAGATACCATTTGATATTTGAAATAATAGATAAATACCATTTTGATATTTGAAAGGAAACTGTAGAAAAGAGACATCTGGCTCATTGTTTTGACTGAATTTGAATGCCAAAGGTCTGCAGATTTTTAAAATCTTGCTAACCAAGATACTGAGTAGGATGATCACAACACTGGGCATAATCCAAAGTGCTGTGTATGCAAGGTCTTCCTAACATGTTCTTTGAGGGTTTTGTGTGCACATAGCTGTCAGCTATTAGCTGCAATCTAATATAGTTACATTCTGTTTACTCCACCCTACCCCTCCTGCAAATGCCATTATTCAAGCACTAGCTGAATTTTTGGAAATGGGTTGAAGTCACAAATGAAACTATAAATTTCTCATAACAGACAAAAACAATGGTGGCTGAAGAAACGGGGCGTCTGAAGAAGCCAAACTGTATCAATGCTGTCAGTAGCATGTTGCACACTCAGTACTAATAGAACACTGGAAGATTTGGGGTTTTTTTTCAGCCATCATTTTTAGGTTAAGAAATGAAATGGTTTATGTTGGGGGGAAAAAGGCCATGTATCTCCCCCACTGGTGATTACTATGTCAGTTCTGCACCAGATTAGCACTAATACAGTGAAACTGGGATTGAAGAGAAGAACCCTTCACAAGTCTCCTCCCAGTTTAACAGATGGCCACTTGTTCTGCTGGGAAGGAAGAAGAATCTTGATGCTACTAGTTTTTCCAATAAACCAGTATTGTGAGAATAATATCTATAAGCAATTATGTCTGTTGTGGATGTAATAGTATAAAAGCTAAAGCTGTCCCTCTTTTAGAAGGAAGGGTGCTGTGCTCCCATCCTGCTTGAGAGCCAAAAATATCTAAGACATCCTTCCTTTCATTTGATATTTCATGGATATCCACTTGTGCCTATGTAAATCCCATTGATTTCATAACTGTTCTCTATATTGCAGCCATTTTTCAATTGGTTATGTTTATACCACATCAATTTAAGCATCTTTCTGGATTCCTTGTAGGATCTATGTTGTTTTCATTTGAAATTTCTGACAGTTATGTACAAAACTTTATAGGAAGGTTGCTACTGTACTTAATTTAGGATTCAGAATGCGTGGAATTAGATACAGAATTTAGGGAGTTCTGGCAGGTCTCTCTGTGTGCTGGGAACCACAAGGTATTGGTTGAGGCCTGTCGAATGGTGTAGGATGGGACATCATAGGGCTGCCAAACCCCTGGCAGTGTTGCAAGCATGATGATGTTACTTCAAGGGACATCCAGGAAGTGACAGTGGGTAGCTCTAGAAATCACTGCCAACTCTATAGTTGTCCCCAGAAGTGAGGTTGTCATGCCCACGATCATGCCATCCCCATCATCTCCCTGTCCTTGACCCTCTTGCCAGTTGCCAGGCTCAGCCTGGGGATGATAATGTTGTCACCCCATTATGACTCTATAAGACTATTGTTCAGGCCTGTGGAAAGCTGACCATTGTTATGACTAGTACCGAGGAGAGTAATGTGGACTTCAGGTGACTTGTTCAAAGTGGTAACAAAAGTGGTGCCCATATCTTCTTGGCAGAGTATTGAAACACTATCATAAATCAATCATCGATTAGTATTTGAGTCAGACAGTGAGCCTGCATTGGTGACACAAACTATACTGGGCAACCCAGATTTAGTGAGGCCTGGTCATCAACAATTGCTGCTACTACAGTGGTAAGAGCCCCGTGGTGCAGAGTGGTAAGCTGCAGTACTGCAGTCCAAGTTCTGCTCACGACCTGAGTTCAATCCTGGCAGAAGCCAGGTTCAGGTAGCCAGCTCAAGGTTGACTCAGCCTTCCATCCTTCCAAGGTCGGTAAAATGAGTACCCAGTTTCCTGGTGATAAAAGTGTAGATGACTGGGGAAGGCAATGACAAACCAACCCATAAAAAGTCTGCCAAGAAAACATCGTGATGTGACGTCCCCCATGGCTCAGTAATGACTCGGTGCTTGCACAGGGGACTACCTTTACCTTTTTACTTTTACTACAATGGTTGATCAACTGCTCACATACAAGGGCATCTGATGTCTATGTAAAGTTAACACAGGCCCTTGGATGCTTTGGGACTGGGTAATCCACTTACTTGGATTGCCTAATAGGTATTGTAGAAGACCATGAGTTGAGCATAGAAAACTAAGCGACTTAGGCCTGAAAAAAGGCGTTTAGGCTCATCTCAATATCACAAGCTGCTGATACCTTTGCAAATGCCCAGTTCATGCCATCTAAGCTTAAATATTATTCTGTAAAAATTTGGCACCTCATCCTGGAGCACAGGTATATTTGTGGAATTGCTCTAGGGGGGGTTGGCCACATTACACACTCAAAAGAGTACAGATGCAACTTGTATGAAATATTTTTCTTTTTTCTTTTGTTATATATTTGTAGGTACCTGTTCAGTTTGGATGTTTTTGTTGCCATTCTTGCAAATCACCATCTGTTTTGTTTTGAATTTCCATTACCTTGTGGTCTATCTGTTGTTTCTTTATTTTTAAAGCAAAAACCTATATTAATTACTACTGCTATGACTGACTGTAGCAAAGTGGAGGATTCTATATGGACATAGATACAATTTACTATGGAAAAGATGCCAAACAACTGCTGTTCTGTAGAGTTTCCTGTACTTTGCTGGATTAAATGGAGGTTGTATAAAAATGGGGCTTGGTGGACTGTGCTTATGGACTCTATTACATAATTTAAAATCCAGAAAATGTGGGTTTTTTAGATTAACAGCTTTATTTTTCCAGTGTAAAAACTTTAAATACTTTCTGTTAGTCCACAGGGACAATACATGAGATAATATATAAGACCAAACCATCTAAACTAATGCTAGACATATATCAACAGGGCAGGAACTGAGTATGTCCAGGTTTGTATACACATTTTGTTTGTATTTGAAATTAATTAGGATTTCTGAAACCATATTGGCCATTTCAATAAAGTTTCCACTTACCCTAAAATGCATTTTTGTTTGTTAAATAATTTAGTGTTTATTCTGGAAACAGCCAAAATTTAAAACTCATCCAGAATTGACCAAGGATTATTCCTAGGGTTTTTGTTGCTTGTTTTTTGCCCAGTCATCGGCAATTGACCCACTATTCCTTGAACCAGGAGTCAGAAATCCCTTTTCTCTTCTGTTTTTCTGCTGCAGAAATTCCCAACAATCCCATTTGGGGGGCTCCAGAAAGGGGTAAGCGGAAGCCTTCAATCTTAGTGAATCATTTTCAAAAGAACCTATTTCATAATTTATTTTGAATTCAAAACCAGTTTTTAAAATGAACAATTGATTTACATCTCTCTTTTTCTTTCTTTAATTGTCATGTGCCGTATGCAATGATGTTTAATAGACAGTACATGTTCTTGGACTATCTGGATATTGCCCTTTCCAATTTCATATGCAGTTTTTTTACATTTGTAGCATATTTTAATTTTGTTACATGCATAAGATGTTGATGGGGTGGTGGATAGTACGCATGCAAGCAGACATGGAATGCTATCAGTTCTTAGTCTTTCTGTTTTCATGAAATCTCTCTCTAAATATATATGTACTGGGTCTTGCCATTACATTTCAGCAATATGGATATTTTTAATATTGAGATTCTCTAGTACTTGGAGACTTCTCTATCGGTATAGTGTCTTGTTTAAATTTTCAAATTTTGTAATTTTTTTTTATTTTCATTCTACAGAAGTATTTGATATTGCCTCTTCTTATAAAACTGTGCAAAAATATCCCCAAAGAAATTTGTTATCAATATTGGCCTATGGAATAGTAATCCATTAAACAGTATACCGAACACAGCAGTAAGCTACAGAATCTTTCCCCAAAGCTTACAGATACATTGCCTTTTGTATTAAATGTCTGGGAAGTATTTACTGCTTAGGATTAAAGACATGGGGTTGCCATTCTGTTCATGCTTCCTTAAGTATTTTTAAAATGAAGACCTCAAAACTTGTGTGATTCTGTACTCTTTATATACAAGTGCGGGACCCGCAAGGTCTTGTGGGAGGATCTCCTCTCCTCTATGGTCCAGTTGTGTGGTGGGGAACCTGCAAGGATTTGCTGAAGGTACTTCACTTGCCCCTGTATCCCCCTTCCCATACTATTTCCTCTTTCCCTCCTCCTGGCAGCCTCCATATGCTCACCTTCCTTACAGCCTTCTCTCCTTCAAACTCACTAAACAACTTACCTTTTTATTTGCCCCCTATGTTTATTAATTTACTTTATTTATATACTCCACAATGGAGACCCGAAGCAGCTTACATCATACTCCTTGACTCCACATTGTCCTCACAACAATCCTGAGAGGTAGGTTAGGCTGAGAGTGTGTAACTGCATCAGTCACCTAGTGAGCTTCCACAGAAGAGTGGTGATTCAAACATGGATCTCCCAGATCCTACTCTGAAATTCTAACCACTACACTATGTTGGCTTTTGTGTATGCGGAGTGGAGTAGCTGCTGTTGAAGATTAATAAGCAGTCAGGCCTGGGTGAGTCATGCAAGTCATATGGTTGCCTCTGGGCCTGCCCTCAATAAGTTCTCCCACAAAGGCCAAGGCAGCCCTGGAAAGGGCCCTGTCCCCTCCCCTGCCTTTTCCTGACAGAAACCAAGCCTAGAATACTGACTCAACTGTTACAGTTGCCTAGCAACAACCACTGAGGGCATCTAGTTAAAGCTACAGGTGTTCCTTTTATCATTTTAGTTTTTTTAACCACCCCAATGTATCTTTTTTTTAGAGTTCAAGTTTTTTTGCAAACCTGGAGCATTTTTCAGGTGTGTCAGAAGATCTGTATTGTCCGTTTGTGGGTGGCTCCAGTCTCCCCATTTAAGTATCTTCAGATCACAGCCACTTGGCCTTTAGTATATAAGATGATTAATTTAATTTATTCAAGCTTTCATTTTATTATAAGAATACTAATAAGAACTGCTTAGTTTAAGAAACTGCTTAAAAACCATGTAAGTAATAAATACAACAAATCTTTCATCTTATAAATCGGAGGAGTGTTTTGGATGCAATAACTCAACAGAGTTCAGTGAAGCCTTGAATAGAGCAAATACAGTGTAGTGATGGCTATGTGACAGCTGTAAACTGAGAAATTCCTGGTGCAAATCTTGATTGTGAAATGCCCTCACTAGGTGGTCTTAAAAAAGCTACTACTTCTTAGCCTTAGCAGCCCAATGTAGTGTTTTTTAAAAATTCTCCTTATTCCCTTTTCCACTCAATGAAGAAGAAGAAGCAATTTCCATTGATTCCTCCTTCCTACTGCATCTCATTGCCAAAAGTCCTTCTTCTTGTAGGACAACCTTTTGTGGAATATACAGCAGGACAGGGAAGGTGCATTGTACTTTGAAAAGTGCTATATAAATACTGCAAATATTATTACAGCTCCAAAAACACCTCAGCTCCAAATACATCTCAGGTGTATTACTTGGTACTTCCTTAATTTCTGCCCTGTGTCTACCATGTGTATCTGTTTGGTGGCTATTCCTTTACTGAATGGGCTGGCTTCAGCGCATGGAGCACAAGCCAAAAAAGGAGGGCACATTCAGCTCCATTGAAGTGATGGGATTTAAGCAATTACCTGTGTCTTTAAAGCCACATGATTTCAAAAGTATTTAGGCATGTCTTTTTTTATTTGAATTGTACCCATTGTGTGCAGCCTCTGTCTATCTAGCACTAACACAGTTATATCCTTCTATACCCATTGAAGTTAATGGGCATAGAGGGAATTAACTCTGCTTGGGACTATGCTATAGCATAATTGTCAGCATATATTGAGCGAGGAGGCACACACACACACACACACACAGTCTAGTACATGTTTTTACACTAAGCTGGATTCCAGCTTTCTATAGAGCTGTAGTCTATGATAGACCAATAAGGCCGCCCAGAAGTTTTCAAATTCAAACTAGAGTTCTTCAGTTGATTTTTGCTATTATGAGAGAAAATAATGCACAAGTGCCTCAGGCATTTGCCTGGTTGCATTGCTGATAACATCTAAAGTCTGGTTCTTTCTCTCTTTTTTGTATTATTGTAAAATTCTCTCTTTTATTTTCTTCTCCAACTTGCTGAGACAACAGTTCGCTTGTGTACCTCTCAGGTTTCTATGCCTGGCTTCAAGCCTCTTGCTGGGATCCCTTGTCATACATTTACTTGTTTACTTTTTAATTTTATTATAGTCCGCTTTTCTCATGATGTATGAGACTCAAGATGAATTAAACAATGTAAGTCAATAGGATGAAATGTCAAATAAGCAATGTAAAAGTACTAAGATTACAGATGTTTGGACCAAGCAGAAAACATTAGACATGTTAAACAAGGAAGAACATGGTATTACATAAGTATAAAACAATAAAGCAAGAGTAGGATACCTACAATGGACAGGCAATACATACTATACACAATAGTTTAGTCCACTGTCCTGCTCCCTTTGTATGAAATAGCAACATTTCATGAGATTATAGTAAGTTTTTCCATTTCTCTTGTCACAAAAGGAACAACAAGAAGGTACGCTTTTACCATGAAACAGTTTCCTGCAACCAGGAATCTTTGTATGAACGTGTTAATTAAGAAAAGAACTCAGCCCAGAGAAGAAAGGGATCATTTTGATTTTTCATTCCAGTGCAGAAATGCTAAAGACCGCTTGATATGTTCTTTTCAGTTCACGTCTGAAATCACTATTGTGTATGCATGCATGTATGTGTGTATGTTTCAAAGAACATTCTCCAAGTTTATGAATACTACTTTCATGACATGGTTCTTGTGTGAATTGGTTCTGATACACAAATGGAGTTCTGAAAACGCATGTGATTCTGCAGTTTTTATAAAGCATTTTAGTCAATTTTTTTCTTATATATTTACACCATTTTAAAATCTTTTCTCCAAGCAAGGTCTTAGCACATATTACAATGTTAATAAAAACCACAACAAAAACAAACACAAATCAGTCCTAATAAAAAGCCATCAAGGCAGAGCATCAATAGATCAACATTCACAAAAATCATCTGCATAGCCTCTAGAAGACTGATAATAAAGGGGCCAGCAGGCTCTTCTCCAGCCATCAAGATCCCTACCATGCCACTCCCAGAAACCCTACCTGAGCAGGCAGCAGGAAATGTACCAATAATAAATAATAGCTTGGCCCCAGAGCCTGGAAGCAGCCCTGGAACCTGAAGGAGTAGATCCCTACCACACCACTCCCAGAAACCTTACCTGAGCAGGCAGCAGGAAAGGTACCAGTAATAAATAATAGCTTGGCCCAGAACCTGGCAGCAGCCCTGGAACTTGAAGAGGTAGATCCCTCTCCCACCACACACAAAGAAAATTCAAGCTCCAATGCACTCTCCCTGTCTCTCTCTCAAAATGCCAACAACAACTGTCTCTCCCTCTCCACTGTGCAAAACCAGAGCTGGGAGCCCCCCTCTCCCCTTCTCTTTGCTTCCTTGTAACAAATTTGGAGCTTCACACTTGAAAGGAAGACCTGCCTATCAAGCTAAATTGGGCTTAGATTAGGGTATCCAGAGCAACAGCAGGAGTTCGGACAGAGTTCAAGCAGTCCCTGCCTCCGGTTGCCAAGGGAATTGATTGCAGGTGCCAGACTCTCTTGCTTGACGGACAGCAATGAACAGCAATGAACGAGGCTTGCAACGACCACCTGTTCGTTTAGAATGGGGCCTCACGAACAGCTTGTTTGTGAACAGCTGATTGGGCTGTTCATGGTTTTTTTTAGTTCGTATTGCTGTTCATGCCCATCTCTACTTGTGATTACTGTAGCTTGTATCATTGCAGTCCATTTTGCTGAGGCAAGAAATGGAGTCATCGTCTGAGCCAAGTAAAGGTGATGGAAAGTATTCTTAGCCACTAAGATTACCATTTTTTCTATTAAAAACACAAGATGCAACATAACTCTCAGACTCCTCACTGACTCAGGATGGCCTTTGTTTAAGCATGGTCTTTATTCTGACATCAACTCTTAGAGCCAGGCTCAAAAAGGGGTTCAGTAGGGTTTAGCTAAATGGTTTTTATAGTTGTTGTTTTAATTTTAAGCTAAATGGCTTTTATAACTGCTGTTTTATTTGCCTTGTTGGATTGGATAGGGAATGGATAGGGAAGGTGTAAATGTGTTCTCATTACGAGTATTATCATATCAAGCACTAGCAACAAGCAGCAATATAACTACTACCAAGAGTTCATGCAACTTTCTATGCAGTAGACAAAAGTCATGCATATTTTATCAACACACTGTGCTTTGAATGCTGGGAAAATTATGTGGGAAAGGCATTTTAGAAACTATAAAAGAATATGATAATCTGGAAAAGCTTATATTTGCCATACACTTGGCAAATTGTACATGTTCCATATTTGGTTGTGCTTGTTTCTTTGTGGTAGCTATTTACAAATAATGATCTGGTGTCACGGAATATAAAATTAATCATGTTGACTTGCCTTAAAAAATTAAGAGATTAATTGGTTTTATTTACTGACTTATTTGTTTATTGTGGTAGCAGTTAAAAATAGATAACCAGAGGCTAATAAATGTTAATGATCCTACTCACTCTTAGAAAATCAATTGCTCATGATTATAGCACATCTCAGTGTATTGTTTTAGAACAAATAAATTTAACACTAAGAATATTTTGAACAGAAGTAGTTAACTCATACACAACTTTGTTTTATCAGTGCTAGAATTTAAATGTTAGTTTCATAAATGATTTCCCTGGAAGCAAACAATTCCTTTGAACAGTGATATAAATCTGAAAAGCATATTCATCTCTTGATAATGACAGTGTGTGTGCGAGCACACGTGCTTCTGTCAAGTCACAATCGACTTCTGGCGACTCCAGCAAGGGGCTTTCAAGACAAGTAAAAAGCAGAGGTGGTTTGTGAATACCTTCCTCCGTAGAATCTTCCTTGGTGGTCACCATCCAAGTAGCAACCCTGATTAGCTTCCACCTTCCCTCCCATAATGACAGTAGATAGGAGTAATTATGTTTGTTTATTTAATTTATAGACCGCTTTCCCTGCTAGCGGGCTCAGAGCAGATTTACAACATAAGTACATAGAACATTGGTAACATAGGTAGCAATCGTGAAAGTACAGCATTTAAACAGAAACAAGGCAGTTCATATTTGCACTTTACATGGCACTTCGAGCCCACAGGGCAGGGCAGTTAAATCTCAGCCAGTGTAGGGTTGGGCATATATCCCCTCCACTGGGAGGGGCCAGTTGGATGATTCATCCACCTCAACCCTCATAAGCCTGGCAGAACATCTCCGTCTTGCATGCCAGGTGAAATGATAGCCAAACTTGTTGAGACCGGGCATTTTCAGGCAGAGAGTTCCACCAGGTAGGTGCCAGGATGGAAAAAGCCCTGGCCCTGGTTGAGGAAAGGCGAACTTCCTTGGGACCAGGAATCACCAGTAGTTGTTTACTGATTGAAGCAGCCTTGGGAAGTATAGAGTGAGAGGTGGTCCCATAGGTATGTCGGTCCCTGTCTGCTAAGAGCCTTAAAAACCTTGAACCTGATCCAGAACTCCACTGGGACCCAGTGCAACTGGTACAGGACAGGTGTAATATGTGACCAGAACAGAGTTCTGGTCAAAATACACATCGCTACATTCTGGACCAGTTGTAATTTCTGGAGCAGATGCAAGGGCAGCCCAGCATAGAGCAAGTTACAGTAATCCAGCCAGGAGATGACTGTTGCATGGATTACTGTCACTAGATCACAGGTCGACGGGTAGGGGGGAAGTTGCGTGGCCTGACAAAAATAAAAGAATGCAGACTTGACAATTGCCATAACCTGGGCCTCCATTGACATGGAGGTGTCCAGAATTATGCCCAGACTTCTTGCCATCAGTGCCGGCTCAAGAGATGCCTTGCTGAGGGCTGGGAGCCAGATCCTCAAACCTAATAACCCATGGTCCAGATGCAGGACCTCCGTCTTCAACTTCAGTCGACTCTGCTTTAACCACCCAGTCATGGCCTCCAAAGCCCTGGACAAATTATCTGAGGCAGAGCCCGGCTGGCTGGGTGTCATCAGTATACTTATGGCAACCCAGCCCAAAACTCCGCACCATCTGGGCAAGGGGGCACATGTAGATGTTGAATAGCATTGAGGAGAGTATCACCCCTTGCAGAATGCCACGCACCAAGGGGTGACATGGACACATCTGCTCCCCAAGCGCCACCCTCTGTCCCCAACTATGGAGAAAAGAGATCAGCTACTGTAAGGCTGTCCCACATATTCCCACATCAGCAATGCAGCAGACCAGTTGGTCATAGTCGACCGTGTTGAACATCACTGTAAGATCCAGCAATATCAGCAGCGCCAACCCACCTCAATCCAGGTGTCTGCGGAAATCATCTGTGAGGGCAACCAATGCTGTCTCTGCCCCATGACCGGTGCGGAAGCTGGACTGGAATAGGTCCAGGACAGAGGAATCCTTCAGGAATACCTGCAATTGTTCTACCACTGTCTGCTCAATCACCTCGCCCAGAAATGGGAAGTTCAAGACTGGGTGGTAATTGACTGGGTCAGAGGGGTCCAAAGCTGGTTTCTTCAGGAGAGGCTGCACTGCTGCTTCCTTTTACACTCCAGGAAAACCCCCGGAACTTAAGGAGAGATTAACAATGGCCTCCAATGGAGCTCCAAGCTCCTCAGTGCTGGCTTTCACCATCCATGATGGGCAAGGGTCCAAAGGGCAGATGGTAGGCCTCACAGCCCACAGGATCCTGTCAACCTTGTCCTGGGAGAGTAGACTGAATTGATCAAAAACAGAACCAGAAGATGGCCAAGGGACCTCCAGTTCCCTTATTGTATCAACTGTGGCTGGCATGTCATGGCAAAGAGACAAGACCTTACCCGCAAAATAGTTCCCCAAAACCTCACAGCTAATATTTGAATTTATAATTTGGTGATCTCCCTGAGATTCTTTGAAACATATGATTTTATATGGGCTCAAGTGACCTTGGAGTGCCATGTGAGTTAGGTTGTCCCAGTCAGTTCAATAGAAGGAAATGTTCCCTATGTGCAATGAAGAATCCCTGAATTTATGAAACAGTATGATTTATATTATATGAATTTATGAAACAGTCCTGGTTCATAAAAGAGAACAAGGCTGAGATTTTTGTACAGTTGTATATAGTAAGGTTCCCAAATTTGGAGGGATGTCTTTTGAGATGCCATGGGAGAGAGGAATCAACAAAAAGCACTCCCCCTTGCATTGGTGGAAATCTAAGGAAAATCAAAGCCATTGTATATACAATAACAATCAGTAATAAACCTAATAAAAGAATTGCAATAAAGCCTTAAAATCCCAGTACTAAAAACACCCAGCACAATAAAAACTAATGCTTAGCTTCCCAGCCTAAATAAATGCATTTTATATTTCTTCCTGAAAATGAGGTGAGAGGAAAGCAGCTTTCAGGAAATTATCCTAGAATCTTGGAGGAAATTTAATAAAACCCCTGATTCTTCCTAAAGTGGCCCTCATTTTGGGAACTAGTAGCAAGAAACAAATGCAACACCTTAATGGCAGGCTAAGCACATCAGGGCACAGGAAATTTACATCAGGGCACAGGAAATTTCTCCTTTTCCTCAATCATCCGATGTAGAAAAGTAGTGTCCCCAAACCCAACAAGTTCTCCTGCTGTTTCTGACAAGCATTAGCAAGTATCTTGTTTTAAGCTGTTATCTCATTCACTACTATAATCATTTGAGGTAGGTTATTACAATTTCCATTGTACAACAGAAAAGCTCAGGTTCAAAATGACACTTTAGGCAAACTCATAGGTACACAGCCAACTCATAGGTAGACATGGGCACAAACAGCATTACGAACAGAAAAAACCCACGAACAGCCTAATCCGCTGTTCTCAAACAAGCTGTTCGTGAGGCCCCATCCTAAACGAACCGGTGGTCGTTGCAAGCCTTGTTCGTTGCCTTCGACAGCTGTTCGTCAAGACAGACAGTCTGGCACCTGCAATCAATCCCCTTGGCAACTGGAGGCAAGGAGGGACTGAACTCTGTCTGAACTCCTTCTGGCTTTCCTTCTGGCTTTAACCCTTCAAAGTACTTCCAGCAGAGAATCCCGTTTTTGCCACTGTGAAGAGAAAATGACAGCCAACAGGGAGATCCATGGATCATGCCTTTCTCGGGGTGCAATCTCTCTGAAACTTGGGTGGTCTTCAGAGGACAGTGAGGACTATGTCCCTTGCAAATTTGGTGGATATTGGACATTGGGAAGGTCACTTTTGTAACCCCTCAAACTAGCTGCCAGAAGACTGCTGTTTTTGCCAGGACAGGGCCCTTTAAACTATCAGCTGGCAGGCGGCAGGGGGGAATCCCCCCACTGCTGCCTGCCAGCTGATAGTTTAAAGGGATCTTTAAAGGGCCAGATAAGTGGGTTTGAGGGGAGGAGGGCTAAGTGGGGGGGGTTGGGGTGGTTCTGGCCCCCACGAACAATGAACATGTCCAGGAACAGTTCATGTTCATCCATGTTCGTTATTCGTTGTTCGTGGATGGCAACAAACGACAAACAGGGTGTTCGGGGTTCCCCCCCCCCCCGTTTGTGCCCATGTCTACTCATAGGCACACAAGCCAAACCCAGGCCCTCCATTGAACTTGTATCTATACTAAGACCTTTTTTCCTTTGAAACTTGTTAAGGACACTCAGAAAGAATTTGTAATGTAAGTAATTATAATAATATAGTATTGAGCTATTGACCAAGGCTAAGCTATTAATCAAGCTAAAAAATTCTACGATCAGTGCTCTGATGCACTGTAAAATAATGGTATTGGTGATCAGTGATGCAAGTAGTCACAATTAAGCAGTTAGTTGACAAATGAGGGAGCACACTTTATTTTATATGTAACTGAATTGCTATACATGCCTGGTCACAGTTGTGTCCTTCCCTGTAGCTTTGGTTTCTAGCAATTTGGAGAGACACAGGCCGTCATCACACGGGCCCTTATTTAGTTAGTTTTGCACTAGAAATCGTTTCTTCTGTTATCGTTATTAGAACGGATTCTCCCATCTTTTGACGACTGCTTGCGCTTCCAGTCAGTCACATTAAAAGGGAAAAGCGCAATTCGATGGTCAGTCAAAGTGCCTCTGGAAATGGGGCCCTAAAAATCCCGCCCCTTTAAAAAAAATCGCATATTTGCGCTATATCACTCTTCTGTGATACCAATGTTGTGCTGGGCCAACCCAAAAGCCAACTGTGATAGGTAGTAGAGGTTTCCCACCCATGGCAGAATAGTGGTATAGTGCTATAAGTCTGAAGTTTTTTTGAAAAAAAAATTACTGTGAGGCTTAATTGCGGGTCGTGCTGGGGCTTGTGGGAGTGTAGGGCAGGAGAATCAGTGTTAGGTGAGACAGATGATCAGGGAGAGTGAGCGTTTTGGTGCTGCAAAGCGTTCATAGTCAATCCAGGGCATTCACATGGAAGTGGATAAAGACAACATAAAGAGTCACAAAGCATGAATTGGGGAGAATGGCGAAATCGCAAGAGAACCGGAATAAGGTGAGCATTCAGTGGGAGATGACGCTAGTTTGGTGCTAAATTTATGGCCGTGTGACGACGGCCACATTTGTTAAAGAGTGCAAGTGATTAAGAGTAAGACTGCATCATGTGTTGCCTCCAAAAGGCATAATGTGTTGCCTCCAAAACACATAATGGAGTTCTTCCTTTATTTGCTGCTTAGCACAAACACCATGAATATGCCTAAAGATGCATCCTTTAATATCTTAAGAGTGGTATACAGGAAAAGTATCTCATTATATAAATAATGGCAAGACAGGCAACATGCTAACCCATCAGAATATTTAACAAGTGTTTGGCCCATCATTTGGAAGAATTGGGAGACTGGCCACTGTGTCAGCTGTATGGGAGTACTGTGAGACCATCTGTAAATGCTGAACGGAGCTGCACAACTGCAGTCACATTTCTCCTCTGGCCAGCAACTGTTTTACTAGTTGTGGAGAGTGACAGGCTGTTTTCATACACCCTTAAAGGGACAGCACAGTACCAGAATGCTGGTGACATCTCTGTTTGCAAAATGGATTCTGGAAAGTGTGTTCCCAAAAAAGGCACTGAGAAAACAGAAGCCAGACAGCCCGCAACCATTTTGCAAATGGAGACGTTTAGATTCATGAGAAAAAGCTGCCAGCATTTGGTGAGTGGGCCATCCCTTTAAGGGCGTGTGGAAATGGCCAGAAAGAAAGGCCACAGGGAGTGCAAGCTTGTGTTTGGCAAATAACCCTAAAGTGCTTTCCCTTCCCCATGCCCTGGAATCAGGATAGTGTGACTGGCTGATCCTTGGTCTGCATGCACTGCAGAATGAGGTTGGTAGAATGCTGAGATGAGAGAATGAACTGTGCCTACTTCGGACTTTATAAAAAACTCTTTCCCATATTACAAGCAAATGAATACGTACTACGCAGCAAAATAAGAATGAGCTGGGTCTTCTTTATGTGCTAGCGTTTTGTTTTTAGGCAGTTTTTTAATGTGAGAGAGCATTCAGGAGAGGTACCCCCCCCCAAACACACATCTGTAGACTGAAGTGGTATCATCTATTCTATCACCTCTGCATTACACCACTTCATTCCACTATATATACGCATTTATTTATTTCCTTTGTTCAACATGTCTTACACTATTCTCCCATCTGTTTTATCTTCACAACAACCCAGGTCTGAATCTGAAGTAAGTCAAAGTAGATGCTGAATTCAGGGCAGAATTCCTAGTTCAACATTCTTTTTGTTACATAGCTACATTCACCGTATGATATTCTACTGAAGAACGGCTCTTGGAATAAATTATTTTCTAGGATTAATAACTGTTCTGTGTGCATTCTACAGTCTTCTTTGCATATTTCTTGTTTTGGTTTTAAGTCTGAGAGGCAGCCACAATGCCAGTAGCTAAGGAGATCGAATGACCTGGGAGAAGGAGGAGATGCAGAATTTGCCCTCTGCACTCAAAGATCTTCAGCTAAATATTAATAAAGGGGAAACTATATATAAATAAATAGAACATTGTTTTTGTAACATATTCTTCTATAGGCAGATTCTATTGCTTTTGTTGAAATTCTATAGCATGCACAATCAGCTCAGTTTGTAATCCTATGCATTTACCTGGGAGCAAGTCTCACTGAAATCAGTAGGCTTCACTTCTACATATATATGCTTAGGATTGATCTACACGTCCTCATATTTCCATCTTTCCTTCATTTTCTTTGCTCACCCATCACATTTTTCTCCTAAGCTTACAACATTATGGATTATGTGATAACAACAAACTTTAAAATCAAAAGAGAAATAAATTTCTTTTAGCATTTTAGAAAATCAGGAGGGAAAACAGCATATATAATTGGAAACAGTCTCACAAATGGAAAGAAAGCAGAAGCATAGCATAGATGCAATTTGGTTCCATTTTGGCTAAGGGCTAGTGCTGATGTTATATTACATCTCCATGAGAACTGAGAGAATATATTGCGACCATGTTTCAAAAAAGGCTATATTTGTCTTTCCTGATCAGACATCTGCGTAAATTGGCATTCATTCATTCATGAATTAGAATTACATATACATTGTTCTCTCTTATATCTAGCCTTCAGTAGCCCAGTTGAGATGATACTGTACACAGTCTGGTCCATCAATATGTGTAGTAGGAAACCAGAGTATGGCTTACAGAGATCATATTAATGCATCTGAAATTTGCTTGTAAACACAGGAATGAAAGCAACCTGCAGAAGCCTCACGAGGCTTACCTTGTAATTGACAAGATGTTTTATTATAGATAACATGGATAAATATTTATCTGTGATGTTAAAAAAGGAAAATCCTCATGAATCATATTGCCTATTTGAGACTGGACCTAGGGCAGCTTTGAACATACACTTACTGCATTCAAAGTTGCAGGTATTTTTGTGTGCCTGGTACTTGACACTATGCAAAGCCACATCCAAAATGTGTAAGTCCCAATCCTTTTCTTAACACATTGAAAGAGGAGCCCAAGCAGAAGTCCACTACAGATAAAATAAACAAGGTCAGCTTCTGATGTCTTAAGTTCACGCCCAAAGCTCTCTTAAGGATGTAAATGAATGAACAGTAGAATTTCATGAATTTGTTAATATGAGTCTGGATTCCCAAAGCAGCAAAGATTTTCAGCATATAAAAAGATAATATAGTAAGGCATGTATTCAGTGTCCAGAGGCAGTAACCCTCTGAATACCAGAGCTGGGGAGCAAGAACAGTCAAAAGCTTAGCTTTCATACCCTTCTTATAGGCTTTCTGTGGGAATCTGATTGGCTCTGTGAAACAGGGTGCTATATACTAGATGGGCCATTGGTCTGATCAAGTGGAGGTGCCATCTTGGATTCTTGGTATACATCGTCACTGCATTTCATATCCTCAGAAGAGTTCAAGATGACAATTTTTATGTTGCCTGAGAACCTGACTTTACTGATACAACCTTAATAGTAGGAATTGTTGAATCTTATTTTGTTCTTGATAGTAAAACCTTAATATATTGGGGGATTGTTTATCAGAAGGGCCCCTTATGAACTATTTCTTTTCCAGTATTGGACATTACTTTAGCATTTTTACAGCTTAATTTTTCTCTATTTTTTAAAGACTGGAGGTACAGGAGGAAATTCCATTCTTTCAGTCTTTTTTTTGGAAATTAGCATTCAGAATCTTGGCTGCACCACCCAAAACTTTTTACATATGCTTCAATAAAGTAGTGATCACTTTGGGTGTTTCTATTTTCTGCAGGCCCTATCAGTGTGGACACTGCTCCCAATCCTTCTCCCAACCTTCAGAGCTACGGAACCACGTAGTCACCCATTCCAGTGACAGACCTTTCAAGTGTGGCTATTGCGGTCGTGCCTTTGCTGGTGCTACTACACTCAACAATCATATCCGGACACACACAGGGGAGAAGCCCTTTAAGTAAGTAACCAAAGGATCAGATGAGCAGGAAGGGAATTAGACTGACAAGGCAAGTCAGGAAATGCCAGCCTTAGAGTAGGCCCTTTGGGAATTCAGGGACTGAATACCAGACAGAGTAAACCCACGATCGGACAATAACAACAACAACAACAACAACATTCAATTTATATACCGCCCTTCATGACAACCTAATGCCCACTCAGAGCAGTTTACAAAGTATACAAGCACCGCTCTTGAACAAGCCTTGTTCATTTTCAGTGGCATTTATTGAGGATCACGGTTTCAAGGATTATGTCCAAATCACTAAACCTGTCCTTAATATCAGAAAGAGTCTAGGATCATATGATGCTGATATAAAGTAGACATATGTCAAATACTTGGGTAAACTAATCACAAAGAGCCCATTTATTTTACAGAAACAGCTTTCAATAAGCAGACCTGTTTGGTAAATGTATATAAATATGGCTCAGTCACTGTATCAGCAAGTGAAAGAATTATAGCCTGTTGAATGCCAAAATAGGGAGATGCCGGAAGAGCAGTTGTTTTGCTTGTATGCATGACATAAAAACAAAATATTTCAGATTGAGAGCACCCTATATGGCTAAAATTGTTGGGTCATTTAACATTATTTTAATAAGCAAAATTCTAAGTGTATGAAATATTTTAGAGCGCAATTAGATGTCTCTGGTTCATCCTGTCCTCTCTGTGACTCTTAATAGGGCCTGGCCAGAAGTCAGCTAAAAGGGGAGAAGTGGTAGCAGGTCTTTGAACAGGAGCCAGAACCAGGGGGAGGAAGTCACTGAACCTGTCACATGTCCAGAACCCAGACACTGACCATTCATCCTAACCATATTTCTTTTTATTCATTAAAACATTTCTATCCTGAAGTTGTCTCCAGGACAAATACATTCCATATCTTCCTCTCATGCACTGTCCTACTTGGAAGTGCCAAATTCCAGTCTAAAGTATAAATAGTTACATGCCTAGTTATTTCACAAAACTTGGCTGAGGAGAAAATCTTTAGTGAATTTCTTAATGCTAATCTGCATACAAGGCTGTTTTTTTTATTTTTAATGAGGTTACATAAATCAACTGACCATGGAAGATCATCAGTTTCCTATATCCAGATAATCACATAAGTGAAATTAGTATCTGATACTACTGCTACTTGCACGAGGGGTGGGGGTGCAGATGGGAAAACCACTACTAAAATATGTTTGTATTAAACATCATTAAAAGGGGGGGGACTACAAAGAGTTGCAGGAGGCATCTCATTTCCCCTCTCCCACCATTTCCTTTTTTCCTTCTCTGAAAGCCTTCACAACCTCTCCCCTTTTCTTGCTTCTTTCCCTTCCTCTCCTTATCTACTGTACTCCCTTGTCTTCAATTTTCCCTCCTTACCTCCTCCAGGCAGCCTCTAACTGGGAAAACTATAGCCAATTGTGTAGTGCTGGCAGCTGGACTGAGCCCAGTTACACAGTGCTAGCTGCCAGGCTGGGCATAGTTGCATGTTGGGGAACCTGTAAGGACCTGCAGGAAGTCCCTCACTTTCCCTTTTATTCCCTCTCCACACTGTTTCTGCGTTCCCTCCTCCTGGTAACCCCCAAGTCCTGAATTTTCCTTGCTTCCTTTTCTACTTTCCACCCACAACCTAACAACCTCTCTACTTTTTATTTGCCACCTCCACCCCATCTTCAGCTATATTTATTATTTACTCACTTCATTTATACCCTACCTTGGGGACCCAAAACAGCGTATGTCATTCTCCTCTCCTCCATTTTATCCTTACAGTAACTGTGAGGTATCTAACTGTCTCAGCTGTCAAACATGGGTGTCCCAGATCCTAGCCTGAAACTCTAACCACTACACCACACTGGTTTTCATGGAATAAATGCTATTGAACAGTAGTGAGCAACCAGGGTGAGTCATGCAAGTTGCATGGCATCAAGTTGCTGTCAGGCCTGGCCCTGATGAGTCCTCTCTCAAAGGTCAAAATGGTCATGAAAAGGGCCCCCACCTTTTATTGACAGAAATCAGGTCTTGAAGACTGGCAATACTGTTGTGGTTGCCTAGTACCCCTCCACACACACAACGGTGACTACAAAGGGCTTTCATTTCTTAAAGATTCAGGTGCTACTTCTATTATTAGGGGACAATTTAACTCCCCCTTTTTTAGATTTCAGATTTTTCTGCAAACCTAGAACTTTTTTCAGTTTTGTAGAAAGATCTGTCTTGTCCGTTCATGACTCCAGTATCTGAATTTAAGTATCCCCAGATAGGGCCATGGCTGAGAATTAGACATATTTACAAGCAGGGCCCGCAACAAAATGTTGCAGATTGTGGAGACAGTTGTATACACAATTGTTCAAGCAAGCCTTCCCTATTATTGTCCCACCACCCACACCTAACCTTACCTGTTGGTTCTTTCCTTCTCAGGAATTCTTCAGTGTGACTCTTCCCCCTGTCTTACAAGCACCCTTTACAGTATAACCCCCCTCCACCAGTTGGAAAGTCCCTTATTCTCCCTCCCCGCTTTGAAACACCCTTACCCTAGTTTTGCCCCTTCCTGCCAGATACCCTTACCCATTTCCAGGGGTGGTGGTGACATTGAGGAGGCAGGGAGTTGGTGAAAGGGGGGAGGGAGATTTCCATTCCCTTGCCTTTGCTTCCCCCTTCCCAAACATCCTTCCCTGGTCCTTTGTCTTCCCCCCAACAGATGGTTACTTGTTTCTTACCTCCCAAAGACCCATCCCATTTCCCCCCTTCTACCGTCATTGTGGCATTTCTTTTCTGGGTGTTTTTAATCTGGCAGAGCCATTTGGATTGCCCTTGTACATTCCCCTCCCCTCTGCTCCTTCGTAGCTCACTTTCTGGTGGCTGCTGTTGCTTCACCCAGCAATGCCGTTTTACAGGTGATTTTTGCTACAAGGCCCCAATCTAGATCGTGTGCATGGTGATCTGGTTCGAGGCCTTGTGGCAATTATCAAACAGTTAAAATTTCCTGTAAAATAATATCTGCCCCATGAGAATTGTCAGGGGGGATGGATTCCAAGGAGCCTCTCCCCCCCGCCCCCCATTGGTGACCTATGCTGCCTTTGCTGTTGACAATGATGGAGGAAGAGGTGAGTGCATTTTCTGCTCATGCACAGAAAGTGCTTATGTTTTTGGGGGGAGGCGGTTAACCCTCAATGTACCTTTTTAATCCCTGAGTAGTTTTTTGTAACCCTGGGTGGTCCCCCAAGGTTGCTGAAACATTTGTTTTGGCCACAAATCTACATGTTTACGGGTCCATAGATTGGGGCCACTAGATAAGGTGTTTCTTTTACAAAATGTATACCCTGCCTTTCTGCTCTCATAAGGGCCATTAAGGCAATTAACAAATGAAAACATATATAATAATATAACATCTTTAAAACCATCAAAAACCAACAAAAAAATCATCCCCACTTTTGAGGCAATGAAACACGCCATGGTTAACATTAAAGTCTATGGGAGAAGGGGTGTGCATCCTGAAAAGATTCGGGTTTCCCACTTTGGGTTTACCTGAAGTGGGGGTGGGGGGAATTGGAAATACCAGAATTCCGAAGCAGCAAGCCACTTTGGAATTCTGGTATTTACTCACTTTGGTATGCTCCATAAAGATGTTGTAGAGTTGGAAGGGATCTTATAGACCATCTAGTCCAACCCCCTGCCCAGTGCAGGAACAGCCAAAAGCATCCCCAACAAGTATTTGTCCATCCACTTCTTGAAGACTGCCAATGAGGGGGAACCCACCACATCCCTAGGCAGCAGATTTCATTGCTGAATTACTCTTCATGTTTTTCCTTTTGTACTTCCTTCTTGTAATTTAAACCCATTGTTTTGAGTCTTATCATATGCTGCCATCAGAACAGGAACAGTTCCCTCCCCTCTGAGTAACAACCTCTCTAAGTAACTAAGTAACAGCCCCTCTAAGTAACAAAGAGCAATCATGTCTCCCTTCAGTCTCTTCTCCAAATTGAACATTCCCAAGTCCCTTAATCTTTCCTTGTAGGGCTTGGTCTCTTGGCCCCTAATCATTCTGATTGCTATCCCCTGCACCTGTTCAAATTTTTTGAAATGAGGTCTCCAGGAGACTCCACACAGGTGGTGCCTGACTAAGGAAGGGGAATCTCCTTCCCAATGCAGGAACAGCCTAAAGCATTCCCGATAAGTATTTGTCCACCTGCTCCTTGAAGACTGCCAATGAGGGGGAACCCACCACATCCCTAGTCAGCCGATTCCACTGTTGATTTACTCTTGTGAAGATGTTTTTCCTAATATCCAGCCGGTACCTTCCCTCCTGTAGTTAAACCCATTATTGCAAGTCCTATCCTCTGTCACCAACAGGAACAGCTCCCTTCCCTCTCCTAAATGACAGCCTTTTAAATACCAATCATGTCTTCCCTCAACCTCCTTTTCTCCAAACTGAACATTCTCATGTTCCTCAGTCTTCCCTCATATGGCTTGGTCTCCAGGCCCCTGATCATTTTGGTTGCTCTCCTCTGCACCTGTTCCAGTTTGTTCATATCCTTTTTGAAGTGAGGCATCCAGAACCACACACAATAGTACAGATGGGGCCTGACCAATGTGGTACATAGTGGGATAATGACATCCTGTGATTTGTTGATACACCCCAAGATTGTTTGCCTATTTTTGCTGCTGCATCACACTTACCTCTCATATTTAGCTTCCTATCCATCCATATCATGTTCACACACACTGCTACCCTGAAGTGTATTCCTCACCCAATATGCATGCTTTTCGTTTTTGTTATCCATGTTAAATTGCAGCTTATTCAAATCTGTGCACTTTTTCAATGTGTTCAGGTCTCGTTGAATTCTATCCCTAACTTCAAGGGCATTTGCTATTCTTCCCAGTTTGGTGTCACCTGCAAATTTAATGAGGAATCCCTTCAGTCCCTCATCCAGATCATTTATAAAAATATTGAAAAGCACTGGGCCGAGGACCGAGCCCTGTGGCACTCCACTGGACACCTCCCTCCAATCAGATGTGATGCCATTGACAACTACTCTTTGGGTACAGTTATCCAGCCAGTTCCCTATCCATCTAATCATCCTAGAGTCCAATCCACAGTCCACCAGAACATCATGAGGTACCTTGTCAAAAGCTTTACTGAAATACAGATAATCAACATTGATAGCATTCCCACAATCCAGTAAGTCTGTCACTCAATTACAGAAGGAGATGAAATTGGCCTGGCTGGACTTGTTGGGGATGTGGTTTGTTTGGGTTTTTTTTCATTATAAGCTGTTTAGGCGGGGAATTTGTTTTGATTCCATATTAACTACAATAATTGCGCAACAACTAGGGCTGCCAGGTCCCTCTTTCCCAGCCTCCACCCCAGCTCATCTGGTGAGTGGGGAGGGGGAGGGGAGCAGAGTAAGCCAGAGCACACTGCATGCAGATTGTGCAGGTCCAATGATGTCACTTACAGTTTAAACCGGAATCTACAGCATCACCACAGGGACAATGTTCTAAATTGTTTTCCCCCAGTGCCTGCTCAGACACTGTAGCTTCCATTTTAATGCAGAAGTGACATCACTGGGATTGTGGAGCCAGTATACAGCATGCTCCAGCTTGCATCTGCTCTCTGAGACAGAAAGCTCCTCACCTCCCCCCCCCCCATTTTTCTGATAGGGGACCCTGGCAACCCTCGAAATACTCCATTTTTGTAATTATAATTAATAACAAAAGAAACACACAAGTCTGCTAATTATAATAACGTAGTCAATGGTTAGTTGTCAAACACTCTTTCAATTACATAAAAGATTCAATTTTACTATAATGCCATTTACTTATTTAGCCTGATCACTGCACCCCCAGGAAGAGTGTACAGGAATGAAACCTCACCTTCTTAACTTGTGTGGGTAAAATAACAAGCATCTGTGAATCTTAATTTATGGATGATTAACAAAAATAATAAAATCAGTAATAAAAGAAGTAACAAAAGAAGCTAATCCAAGCAATGACACATGCAATACACTTGTTCCTTTGCTAAGGTGGAACACAGGAAGAGTAAAAGTGATATGTCTGTTCTTCTATAATCTATTTCATGTTCTCATTTAACTATTTTTCTGAGTGGGCAGTGTATGTTCTTCTGTGTAAGAGGCATATGTTATGGAAGTGTATGGCAGGTTCTCATAAACAAGCTGCTTATCATCTCCAAGGCTGCATGACTTACATAGTATATGTATCATACATTCAAGCAGAAGTCCTGATACCCACAGTCCACCTTAGTCTGAATCCAAAAAGAGTGGGTAAATGCGGCAATGTCAACAGATGGCACCCGCTGAGCTATTGTGGTGGATTAAGACAACCTATGGAAAGCAAAGCCAAAAACAATGCCAGGAATCAGATTGATTTTATGTAGTAGCTGTGTAAATAGATTTTAGTAATTAATTGTGGAGGCTCCCAGGTCAAAATGGAAAATAGATTTCTTTTAAAGTTAAGGTGTTACTTATGTGTAACCTTGTTGACTCCACTTACTTCTCCCCCTCCTTAACATCCTGTTTTTGTCATGTTTCCAATAAAGCTGCAACTTACCCCAATTAGAGTAATTACTACGTTTTTTGAGGATTTGGTTCTTTTTTGTTGTTGTTACTTCCAGAACGTGTGGTGTAGCTACAATACAATTCTATTAATAAAATTAAGTGTTAAGCCCTGCACGGTGGCAGCCAACCAGCATGATTATATGCATGTGAATTACATTGATTTCACTTTGGACTATGTACATTAACTGAACACAGGACTATTGCCTGTAGAATTAACCATTACCCGCTTTCTATATTAATATTAGTGAGAATGCAGTGAGAAATAAAGATTTAAATATGGACTACTATTGTAAAATGAATCATAGGATGTTTTGTGTGATAAAGATAATTGTTCAAGAAGTAATAATAATAGCATTTGATTTATATACCACCCTTCAGGACAACTTAATGCCCCCTCAGAGCTGTTTACAAAGTGTATTGTTATTATCCTCACAACAATCACCCTGTGAGGTGGGTGGGGCTGAGAGCGCTCTGGAAGAGCTATGACTGACCCAAGGTCACCCAGCTGGCTTCAAGCAGAGGAGCCACTCTTAACCATTACACCAAACTGTAAAAGGAATTGGTATTAATAAATAGCTATAACCATTTATACATGAGTAAACAATATGTATAATGTGGTTAAACTGATAAGAAACAAATATATTAGATCTTCTCAAAAGTAATATCAATGCCAGATGTAGCATTTGCCCTTTCCTACAGTTAAATAAAAGCTGAGGTTATCCATATAAAACTATTTAGGCAGATCAGTCAGGTTGCTTGGTAAGCATGAATGAAAGAATGTTGTATAAAGTTCCAAGTACTCATTTATGGTTTAGCTCAGGAGTACCCTTCTAGAAATAGGGGAAGCTCCCGTGTAACTGCCTTGCCTTTAAGTCTTATTATGGGAGCCATCCTAAACATGATTATTCAGGAGGAGACCCATGTTACTCAGTAGGGTTTACTCCCAGGAACGTGCGGCCTATGCATGCCGCCTGGAAACTAACAGTAAACAATATCTCAAAAATGTGTTCTGTATATCACCTGTACCATGGAAGGCTGTTACCCAAATTCCAGATGATATGGTAATCAGTTTTATGTTGCACTAGGGAGTAAGTAAATTGTCACAATAATAACCTGTCTATTAAGTTATTATGACAATTTATTTATATAATAGAAATAAAATGTGATAGAAATTTCTCTGTTTTCAGAGATATGAGAGCAGGCACACCGTGAATTTATTCAGGGTCATAGGATTATAGATAAGGTAAAGTGTGATTTCAAGTCCAAGTAAAGCTCAATGCCTTAGCTTGCATTAGCTAATCCTAGAACTGAATTGATTTCAGAACTACCATGATAAAAAAAAAATCATAATTTGCAAGTTTGTCAAGCAGCAAAAGGTAGTATATTTTGACACACTAATCCAGTAACTAATCAGTTTTCTAATAAACAATCAGCAATACACTAATGTGTCATCAGCATTTCAGAAGCTCTGGAGAGGGGAAGATCTGCACATAGATGTTAATGAATACCCCAAAAATCATTAGGGAATCAATACTTCTGAGTTATTTTCATTGAGCTGATAGGTCTGATACATTAGAGCTGACATTTTACATTTGTCAAGATCACAGTGCAGTTTTTAACAGTAGAGCAAGCTGCTAAAATATTCCAAGAGAGACAATCAAAGAAACACAACTTAAACACATTGACATCCTAGGCTGGAACAGTAGGTGAGATGAATGACTATGTAACATTTGGGTCATATGTTCCTCAAACCATAATTTCCTTAAAAATAATTAACAGGTGCTTTATAATGTTTTGTTATTATGTATTCTTACAAATGCCCCTGTAATATCTTGGTTAAAAGGTACAGTATTTACTCAAATGTTTTCCAGGTATGTGATCAAAAAGGGGGAAAAAGAGGGAGTTGTTTTATATTTGTATACAGGTTTCAGTTATATCCAGTAATAAAAACTGTTTTGTGTATAACATTTTCTAGGGGGATTGACTTACATTCTGGATCATCTTCTTTTTGAGTAAATACAGTAGGTCTTTACCTTGTCCACTTCTGTGCAATGTTTACAACTAAAGAAATATAAATGGGAAATAGGAGGGCCTCTTAATTGTTTATAGGGAGGGATGCCTTTGGGACAATTGTATTTGTTTTTCATAAGCATCATGCAGCATCAATTAAATCCAAATTCTTTCTGTGAACATCACATTAGAAATGTTGGGTACAGTTTACCTAAATCTTCTGCTTCACAAGCCCCATTAAAATTCATGATACCTGTACAAAATGCATATGTATAGCCTCATCAGGCATTAAAAATTATTGTAAGAGTCACATAACATAAGGAATTTAACTTAAGTACAGTATATTCTCATTTGGAGGAGTCTGTTTGACAGAGGGTTACTAAGGAGGTAGGAACAACAGAACAAAATAAAATTGTAGCAAATAACTAAAATATGAATGAAAATAAAAGATTAATTAGAATAAAGTTTAATTAGAAATACATAAATTAGAATTAAAACATCATATGGTTCTACACGCGTGTACTAAAATGTCTGTGATATTTTTATACCACTGAGGAAGTTCTTTGGGCCAAAACTCATCTGGTTTTATTGGTTCTGTACATATGGCAATGAGTTGTACTATTATACTTGTATATTCGTGATTTTATTTTATTTATATACAAAGTTTTAGTAGGTGTATGTAGAATCATATGTTTTTAATCTAATTTATGTATCTCTAATTAAAATTTAGACCGGTGTTTTTAATTCATATTTTTAGTTATTTTCTACAATTTTTTTTCTGTTGTTCCAACCTCCTTGGTTACCCTTAGTTTGTAGAGTTGTTGCTTTTCTCCCTTTTCTGTTGTCCTTACCAGGGATCTGTTTGACTCCTGTCAAAATTCTGGCTGATCTTTGGTATTCAGAGATGACCCAGACAGTGCACAGTCAGTCCTGGTCACTTTCTTCTACTTAGTGGAGCCTATTCTGTTTCTTGATGTACTGAGACCCTAAGGGCAATGAAGCAGACCAGCCAGTAGTTTCAGTGTAAGTGGAGAAAAAGTTAGAAAGGCATGACCGACAGGTCAGAGCACAATTTTGTACCTACTTTGTGGTGATGATGTTACCAAATCAATTTTATTTCTCTGCTTCCATTGCATCTGCTCAAAGCTGTCAGCTATAGCTTGTCTTAAATGGTGAAGGATCTTTGTCAGAATCCTCTTGATATTAACACACATAATGTAGCATGTGATTCTGCTGTGATTGATTTGCAAGACATTTCACAGATAAAATCACTTGCATCCATTCCAACTTGGATGCCTCTATTTCTGTTTTTCAAAATGAGTTCAGTCTAGTTATGGTTGATGCATAGTTGCACTGCATTTGTGACCAAAGGCTGCTGACAAGTTACTTGAAGATATATGGCTTATATCAATGCTTGTCCATTGCCTGCTTTGGCTTATTCCATCTTAGAAGGAATTGCACAGTTCTGCTTCCTTCAGGAATGGTATGATTGCCTCCAAGTAAGAGTCTCTCTATGCAAGACATCTTATCCGGGGACACTCAAGTGAAAGATGTTACACTTGTTTTCCCATTGTGGATACACATGCACTGCTAGGGAGATAGAGTACACTTTGAATATAAGACAAAGCAGAAAGTAAGTCACTTGAGTGTCCCTGTGTGAGATGTCTTGTGAAGAGAGACTCTAAATAGATGTGAAAACATCCTGAAGAAACCATTTCTGGATGCAAATGATAGTGTTACTTGGTTGCTAATATAGCTTTATGGACAATATGATGGAGTGAGTGATCACCATGCTGACAACACAATTCTGCTTCTCATTTTTAGAAGTCAGGCAAGCCAGTGAATGTCTTGAACAAATGTCTGGAAGTAGATGGGCTAGATAAGCTAGACAAGGCCAATAAACTAAAATCAATCTAATAGTCCTGGTTAGAGATGGGCACAAACTGGGAAAATGGCAGTTTGTTGCAGTTCGTGGTTTGTTGCGTTTCACATGAAAACGTGACTTCTGGGGCAGCAGAAGTTCTGCAGAAAGCCCCCCCCCCAATTGCCTAGGAAACTGATTGATTGGCACCAGGATGTCTGGTGCCAATCATGATGAACCGAAAAATGAACCAAATGAACCGGGCTAAAAACCATAGCAGTTTGTCTCAGGTCATCAGAAATGCCCTCTGACGAACTGCCAGTTCACGGGGCCAGTTCGTGACAAACTTTGGTTCGTATTTTGGTTCGTGCCCATCTCTAGTCCTGATGCTGATATAATATGGCTAGTTGAACGTGAGGAGTCAGCCTGTTATAGAGGTGCTACATTCCCACTAATGGATTGAATGTACACTGCTTGGGTATACTGTTAGATTAGTACATGCAGATATTTTCTCAGAAATTATGTATGGCACATATCTCCTTCAGTGAACCTCAGTTTGCATCAGCTGCAGACCTTCCATGAAAACTGAGATTTCATCATGGTTAACCATGTTGTAATCCTGTCCAGTTTAGATTACTACACTGTAACTCTACCTGGAGATGACTTGGAAGATGGTATGGAACCTATAATTGGTTCAAAAAGCATCCACAAAACTTTGGGATACTATTATAGAGAATATATTCACAAATCTTGAAAGACTTACACTGGCTGCTAGTTCATTTTTGGTCACAATTCCAGACTGGTTCCTAAATCATCTAGGACCAAGGTATTTAAAGGACCGTTAAAAGGATGCAAAATTTGTTTTGGTTTTAAGGGTTTTTTAAAGTTTAAAAATGTTTATATCTTTAAATATACACATTCACTTTCATTTCTGTCCACTTCTCTTCTGTTCCCCATTTACTTTTCAGACTAGGCTGATACTGGGGTAGGAGGGTAGGACTGACCAAGAGTCCCTCTCCCCTCCACCTTCCCCAGTAACTCAGACATACTTTCTGATTCCTCAGAACAATTATGTCAAGCATTACTTTTCCTGGGGGTGCACCAAAGCACAATATCTCAGATATATAAGCAAAAGCATCAAAGGTATGATTGTATGGGAGAGATTTTTACCCACCGACACCTGAGTTGGCCTGGTCAGTGGTTGCAGAAATCCCTGCACCCGTCCCAGTAAGCTGGCACAGTGCCTAAGTGAATGTCAGTTAAATTGTTTCCTCTCCCCATTCAGTCTCCTCATCTCTAACCTCCATTATATTGCTCACATTTAGTGAAGGAGGCTATGGCTCAGTGCTAAAGTACCTGCTTTGCATACAGAAGGTCCCAGGTTCCATCCTTGGCTTCTCCAGTTAAAAGGTCCAATAAATGATGTGAAAGACCTCTACCTGAGACCTTGTGGGGAACCACTGCCAGTCAGTAAACACCACTGCTCTAGTTAAATTACAAATGGTCTGATTTAGTATAAGGCAGCCCCGTGTGTTTGAGGCAGCCCCGTGTGTTTGAATGTGTTTGTGAGTTCTACAAGAACAGACAAGTGCCAAAATTAAGAGATGCTAATATTAATTTTACTAGTGTGTTTTTAAAACCTTTATATTCACGATACTATCAAAACTGAAATGTGTATGGGGGGGGGGTCATTTGTTTAATAATTAGTGTCAAAAGCAGATCTCTAGGGACTGCCTGATGCCGTCTGAACCTGCCAAGCAGTTGAGATCTTTCCCAAACACCCTGTGCTATATGCCCTCACTTTCAGAGATGGGAGCTACCAAAGATAGAGCTTTCTCTGTGATGGTGCCCTGCCTCTGAAACTGCTTCCCAATTCACCTAACAATGGTTTGGTTAAGTTTTAGGTAGGTACCAGGTAAAGAATTTTTTCATTTTCTCAACTGCTTGGTCTGTTTTTTCCACCTGGCTTATAATGTTGTTGTGCTCTGTTTGTATGTCTGCTTTTAAACTCAGCAATTACATTTGTATGTATCAGTTTTTCTGCTTTTTATGGATATTTATAATATGACTGGTTTTAGCCAAAGGTCATGTACATTATAATTGCTTTTATGCTGTGACTTTCTATTAATTTTATGGGATTTAGGCTGTTTTTTAATTTTATCTGTAGAAGGCGTATCAATAGAACATACACTGCCGAACTATTGGGTTTCCCTGTTGTCCAGTCCAGCACTATATTGAATCCTGAGTGCATTTTTAAAAATGTTTAAACAATAACTGGTGCTTCCTGCAGCCTCTTTCCAAAGTATACCTGCATAGTAATCTTAGCTAAGTATGGGAATTTTTTGTTGCAGCAAAACAAAGTGATTATTGCTCATAGCTTCGCAATTTCTGCAATAGGTAGGACTCCTGATTTTAAATTAGCAGGAGGTGAAATTCTATTTGTCATCAATTTCTCTTAGGGATTACAGAGCAGAAAACTGCAGACAAGCTGCTTCTTTGATGGCTCACTCCTAAAAATCTCTTTTTGTTCTTTATCTATTTGAACTGACAGTGATCAGAGCTGCTGCAGGACAGGCCTCTCTGGAGAAATCACCTTCCCCTTGTCTATTGACAGATTCTTCTGTTCTGAATCAGACAGGCCCTGTCCCATCATAGGCATCAAGGCCTTGGAAGTAGCCACCAATTAAACTTCTCGAGCCTGTAAAATCTGAAGCCACTTTTGAGTGTCTGTTCTGATTAGGCAGGATAAGACAAAGCCCTTCACCCCGCAGGAGCAGCTCCCCAGTCTCAATTTTCTCTCTTGCCTTTGCCAGGTGCGAGAGGTGTGAGAGGAGCTTCACACAAGCTACCCAGCTGAGTCGACACCAGAGGATGCCCAATGAGTGCAAGCCAATAACAGAGAGCACAGAATCAATTGAAGTGGATTAACTGATTGACTGTTTGGAATTAAACTGCAAGGAAAGTCATGATTAAATGTCACGGACACTTAAGCAAAACCAAAGATTTCCTCTGAGCAACTTTCAATCAGTCCCAGAAAACCAAGAGCAGTAATAAAATAAGTAAGATGTTAAGAGATATTGATCCTGGCGTGAAAGTGAAATCAGGAAAGAGATTATTTATTTATGACTAGGAATGAGACTGACTTCAATGGACAAGAAACTAGGGCCAGCTAGCATTTCTAGTCCCTTCCCCACCATGTATTGCTTTATTTCTAAAAGCTTTTATAATTGTTATTTAATACCAAAGCAACAAATATCAAGGGTTCTTTTGCCCATAGCTATGACTAAGAATGCACATGGACTTGTTTATTGTTGCACCTTTTTCTTCAGCATGACTCAGTGGACCCAGGTATACTCCTTCCTGGCTGGGCTTATTGGGTTGTGCTGCTATGGATGTGTCTGTAATTATAAAAAAGTTGTATTTAATTGACAAAACAGAGAAGACAATTCAGGACCATCTTTGTGTTGGTGTCAGACCTCCTCCAGTTGATGGACATTTCATTCCCATGGTATCAAAACTCACATTTTGTGCACTTTTTTTGTATAAATGTTTTCATTAGCCAGTGTTGTATTGGCCCAGGAGATCCCAGAAATGTTAAATAAACTTTGTCCTCTATATATCTATAGATGTATATATTGTAAAGGTACCAGTAAGGAAAGCATTTGAACATGTAGAACATATTACTCACCAATTATGATAAACAACAGTTTCAGTGAAATAGTGACACACTTATCTAAAAAGTATCATGTTTGGAAACATAAATGTTAAAAGTGGATATAGCAAAAAAAAAAGCCTTTACTTTGATGACAGTAAGTTTTAAAAATCAGCTGAATTATCTATATTTAACATTTTCAGTAGCATCTGAGCATTCACACAACACAGAACAACCTCATCTAATATTGGTATTATAAGGGCAGGGCTTGTTTTGTGGCAAAGCCAAGCAAGTGATTGCTTGTGGTTGCGCAATGAGGCAGGTGCCAA
Organism: Eublepharis macularius; assembly: GCF_028583425.1. Classification (NCBI taxonomy): domain Eukaryota; kingdom Metazoa; phylum Chordata; class Lepidosauria; order Squamata; family Eublepharidae; genus Eublepharis; species Eublepharis macularius. Next base: position 76,927,138 of record NC_072797.1, read on the forward strand.
TGCACTGAAGGTCCTCAGCTCGCTCCCAGCCAATAGTGGCACAGGAGATGGCTGGTACTTTCCTGGGCCTTGCCACTGCCATCTTGATCCAAGCCAAGCCCCCGTGGCAATGGCACAGGAACTTGGCTTGGACTGAACTGGCAGTGGTGCTGGCTCAGGAGAGGATGGGCATACCTTGCTTAGCATGAAAAAAAATCTTGAACTGGCCCTACACAGCTAAGCTCCTCTTGCCTGCCTTGCCCTGTGTTTATTGTTCCAGGAGACCAGCATTGTTATTAAGACTTTAATCTACAATGTTCTTAAAATGCTTCATAATGAAAGTGGATTCATAGAGTTGTCTTTAGGGGCTGCTTTTTAAAAGTACTTAAAATGACACAATCTCATTTACGAATTAGGTAAACTGAATACTAGGATTGCATCTTAATGTAGTTAAAGTAAAATTAAGTTTTTTAGTCAATGTTGACCCTACACATGTCAATCTTTACTTTGATCCTTTGAGCTTAAGCCAGTTTCATGTACTTCAGTTGCATGATCTGCACTTTAGGATCAGGCAGGAAGTTATATCAGAAGTCATTTGGACTGTATTGGCATAAATAGAAGGTCTCTGACTTAACTGGTTTGTTCATTTTTACCTTTGGAAAACCTACACTGATGAAAATGAAATTTTCTATGGAATTCATAATGCCACTTAATTTGATGTGCTTTCACTTCAATCATATAGATACATCTAGGCACCCCAGCTCATCACGTCTGCGGGTTGAGCAGTTTAACTCTATGGATAGGTTTTCCCTATTGCAGCAGAACTACAACAGTATACATTTCAGTCTCAGTGCATCTGCTTATAGGATCAAGCCATAAAAAAGTCTGGGCATGATCCAGTGCCTCACCAATGCCTCTGCATTTGCTGTTCCCTCCCAGTAATGTCCATCCTAAATGCACAAATGTATATACATGACAAAGTAATGTGCACTGAATGACACACAAAGGATGTCAGACGGAGTGTGTCCTATAAATACAAGTATTACAATTTAAGATGTTTGTAAGGTTTAGATTAAAATTTTACATAATCCAAATGCATTTAAAAATGTTACTCTAAAAATTGACTTTAGCTTGACTTTGTACGCAGAAAATCCATTCATAAGAACTAAAGTTCCTATGAAAGTGGTTTTCTCACAATCTTTTCCAGTAAATATATCCTCCAGTTTGATTACATGTCCTAAGTTTAGGTGACTCATGCATGGCTTCACATTTTAGCAATATTATCCTTGAATGGCCTATTTTCTTTCCAGGTATACTAAATTCTAGAGCAGTAGCCTAGTTAAGTCTATTGCAATAAAATCCACAAAGTCTTGTGATACCTTATGACTAACAAATCTATGTGACCTAAGCTTTCATGAGTCAGAGCATACTGCAGAAAATGCATACCATAATCAGCTAACATTTATAATGCAATACTTTTCTCCTCAAGAGCTACAGATTCTGCTGTTTTGTTTAGTTTTGTTTACTAAAAGAAATGATGTATATCTAAATCAGGAGATGTTCCTACAATTTATACTTGATGGGTTGGATCTTAAAGAACTGAGTTCTGGATTGAGTCTAGAAAAAAGATTTTTACTCTTATCCTTTCCCCATTTACTTTCTGTGACTCTGATCCAAAGTCCAGTTAGAGGAAACTAAGGGCTCCAGCAGATGAGATGAAAATCATGCAGCTATCTGTCCATAAAGTCCAAATTACAGGTTCATGTTGCCTCGGTGACAGATGGGGAAGGGAAAGGGGTATGTTAATCGTTCAATCTCCACTGGGTTTCCTGCCTCCACCACTCTAAACTTAGAATTGTAAAAGAAAAAAGATATGACTCTGATTTCAATAACCTTTACAAATGAGTTTTAAAAAGAAACCTAAACCAGTTTTTGCAAACATAATAAACTTTCCCCCCTACTTACACTAAAGGCCTAATTTGATGTGATACTGTGTTTTACTTATGCCTAATAGCAGCTATATGGGCACTGATTCATATCAGAGCTGCCATAGAAGAACCAATGAATCTATCCTTTCCACCCAAGCATAGTTTTGTACAAAGAAACAGCATAATATTTGCTGTTATTAGCCCTAGAAAGGGAAATGGGGAGGCAAAAAGAAGGCAGACACATACCCCTCCTCCATCCCAGGTCTAACAGCAGCAAGGTGAAAAATAGTTTTGATTGGCAAAACCAAGTAGAGTTGGAAAGCTTATGCCCCTTTTCTTCTTATACAGCACTCCCAGCCTGAATGGGGATTTTTTTCTTGGTTGCTATTTGGCTTAAAAATAGTGAGATGGCCTGATTATGCTTGTACAGCTAGTTCTTCATGGAGGTTGTTTGCTAAATATAAATTTAATTATTTATTAAAACTGCTGCTAATGTTGTTCTGTGCCATCCAGAGTTAGGCAGTTCTCTTTCACTTATTTTAGGGAAGTGCTCTGGTTTAAAAGTCATTAAATGTTGTACTGCTTGAGACATAGGCCGTTTCCACATGCCCTTAAAGGAATGGCCCACTCACTGAACACTGGTGATGTCTCTGTTTGCAAAACATTTGGAGGCTGTTTGCCTTCTGGTTTTTTTGGCAACTTTTCTGTGACCGCAGAAAGTGCATTCCCAGAAAAGGTGCTGAAAAAATGGAAGCCAAATGGCCTGCAACCATTTTACAAATAGAGATGACTGGATTCTTGGGGAAAAGCCACCAGCATTTGTTGAGTGGACCAGCCCTTTAAGGGCATGTGGAAATGGCCACAAACCAAAGAACCAAAACATTGCTCTTAGCTAAAAGACTGAGAATTCAAAGAAATTCAGTCCCATTAACTTCAGGGTTATTCCCAGTAGTTCTACCTCATCCATACGACTCAATAAACTTAGTTGCCAAGCTGTAGTTTACTCCAAAATAACTTGTTTTATATTACATGAAATGATCTAGAAGTATATCTATATGGCAGCTTTCTGCGCTAGCAACTTATTTTTTCATTGCCAAACCAGAAGCTGAGGGCATATGAAAAAGAATGCCCTTAACATTTCCCCTGATTTGGCAGGGAAAGTTCACAGCCAGCATTGATGCTATAGTATACACATGCAACCCCCAACCCATCCCAGTGCACTGTCAGACTTAAAGTGCATTTCATCCTCATCTACATTCTTCAGGACCAACTCACAAAATTATCTGAGGAAAGGCATAAAATTTTGGCAACAGATCTATAACAGAAGTCTCTGACATTTTATATACTATATAGGAGATCCGATCAAAAAATTGACCTACTTGTATCTGCCAATGAGGAAGGATATAAGGGTAAAAGAGTTTAGAAACTGAAGAATTGAACTAGTGAAGATATGTCACTTAGGTGATATACAGAGCTAATTTCTCAAACTGATTTTGAAAATCATTAATTCATGAGAAAAGAGAAAAACAACAACTAGCTTGATATCAACCTTAATAACAAATGCCTCCACAAAGACCATGTGCCTTTCATATCTTATTGTAGTACTTGAGAGTACACAGTACAGATACTGAGCACGTTTCTGTTATTTTGTCCCCTCAATTGTGACAACAGTATTTAGTTTGATCTCTTAGGAAAAAAACATTATAAAATTCCCAATGTATGAAAGCCTTCAAATTTCATGACACTGGCAATTTCCTGCATAAAGTGATATACCTGATTACACACATTAAAGCCTTTTCAACAAGATGAAGAGGGTGTCAGGATGTCTCTTGTCATACTTTGCAAGGCCCGTTTGATTCTGTGTGGCTCTGATGTTAGAAGCTGTTCTCTGCTTCAAATGTGACAGCTTGCTGTTATCTCTTTCTCAGCCTGTGGGTTCTCTTTCGCCTGAGAAGCCGGGCCTCAGGGCCTTGGAGTTTCTCACACATCATCTCTGCTATGTCCTGCTGCTCATTTATTAAACTTAGCTCTAACTATTTCCTGAAAGGAGGTGGGAACTCTGGGGCTGGGCTTAGAATCCTATATACGTTATGTGCTTGTAGAGAAACGCCATTCCTGGCAAGGAGTGTAATAGGGAATGAACTAGTAGCTTATCAAATAAAATGCTTTAACTCATGCAGTTCATGGACTCATGCAATGAAGTCTTCGAGAGGTACTGGACAGAACCTCACAGATTGCCAGGAATCCCTACCCTCTGTTTTGAACCTGAGCAACTGTTGAATCCTAACATGGCAGAAGAGGATAGCAGTGCTACAGGGCTGAACACCCTAAAGACCCCTCAGATGAGTGTGGACCCAACGCAAGCACGTTGGTTGAAGGAGGAGTGCTGCCCCATTTTATTCTCCCAACGAGTGATTTCAGCTTGCAGGGGTTGTTTGAAGGCACCCCATGAACTTAGCCCCCTCGCGTGGTGTCAGCTAGGAGGGGAATGGACTTGCTGAATTGTAGACAGTTGCCTGTTTAAACAAAGTCTATGTCTGGGAGAGGACCTTCTCAAAATCGAAGAGGATCTGGACGAAGAACTAGAGCTGGAGAAGTTGCTGGGAGCGACCTCCGGGGGAGCAGTAAAAGAACTTTGGGCCGAGTTGGGGGAGATGAAGGGGGACATGTATACCTTCATGCAGAATGTTCAGGAGTTCCTGTGGGTTGCCCTCCAAACTGACCTGGGAGGGGGCCGAAGCAGGCAACCCGGGCAAAGAGCCCCAGGACCTCCAGATGGGCAAGGAGCCCCAGGTGCCAGTGCAACCACTGATTCCACCTGTACCTACAGGTGGAGAGCTGCCTGGAGGAGTCCCATTACTGTCATTGGGAGGAGTCCTGGGACATCAACTGCAACAGCCATTGCGACTACTCAAGCTGGAAACTCACTTTGAAGGGGACCCTGAAGAGTTGGGATACTTCCTACTACAAGTGTCAGAGTTCCTGAGAGAATGTGGCCACACCTTCCCTGATGAAGTCAGCCGGATGAGTTACCTTAGTTTCTGGTTGGGGGAAGCAGCAGCAGAATGGTATGTCATGCTCTACACAGCCAGAGCATCAGAACAGCAGAGTGTGAGAGCCTTCCTGCATGCACTCAAGATGCAGTACGAAGACCCTCTCGAGGAAGAGAGGGCGAGGACCAAGCTGAAGTGCATGAGACAAGGGAATCAGTCTATGCAAGAGTTTGCAGCGGAATTCAGAGCATATGCCACCAAGGTGCGAGATTGGAACGAGTCGGTGAAGGTGGAGTTCTTCAGAGCTGGCTTGAACCAAGACTTGGTGGCCAAGTCCATGATCCAAGATGACCCACATACCCTGCTTGGGTGGATTCAGTTGGCATGTGAGATTGAAAATAGAGAAAAGGTAGTGAAACTGTTTTGTCTCCACCATCAGGTGGTCCAAAGGTGAGGGACGGCAGAGTACCAAAAGAGAGGGGCTGCATCCAAGAGAGTTGATAGCCCCAACCGAGGAGAGGAGGATGAAGCAAAGACTGTGCCTGAGATGTGGCACAGGTGGCCACTTTGCAGCAGAGTGCCCCGGAGTGAAGGAGGCCTCTAAGGAGAGGGAAAAGGGATCTAAGCAGATCCTGTCCTACCGCTCCAACCCAGGAGGAGTGATGGCATCACCCATTGAGGAAGAGGCAGCAGCTGAAGCAGATGGAGGGACTGATGGCTCCAGAAATGGCACCCCAACTAGCAGTGAAGGAGAAGAGGCACCACCAGCGGGAAATAACGGAGACCTGCTGTGAAAGGTGCTAGCCAATGGGAGCTTTATTTTTCATTCCTATCACTTTAGTGAACCCAAAGAGGGGGACTCATAAGAATCTGGGTCTTAATTGACTCTGGGTGAAGCCAGGATTTAATAGCCCCTGCATTAGTTACAGGGTTGGGACTCGAACTAGTGAAGCTACCTGAGCCTATCAGGTTTGAGCAGATGGATGGAATCCTCATGAAGGGGACCCCTTTCACTTACAAGACTGAGCTAACTCCACTGGGAATGGGAATCATTGGGAAGAAAGATCCTTTGTAGTAAGTTCTGCCACGAAGTTGCCTGCGGTGCTGGGGTCAGATAGCTCTGTGATTATGACCCATACATTCAGTGGAAAGTGAGCCAATTGTGTTTCCCAGCTGAGAAGTGACAGAAACATGTATAGGATCCAAAGTGGGGGGACAACCCCCCTTCGATGCCTGAGACTGTGCGCCTTACAAAGGAGGAAATTAAAGAGCTCCCCTCCGAGTACCATGACTTGAGCCTGGTGTTTGAGGAACAGGAAGCTAATGAGCTCCCCTCTCACCGGGCTACCAATCTCCTGGCAAGGTCTTCCCAAGGGGAAGCTGTACACCATGAGCCCAGTGGAGTGAGAGGAGTTTCGCAAATTCATTGACAAGAACCTGGCAAGAGGTTTCATTCAGCCCGCAAGTTCCCCCCATGCTGCCCCAGTATTGTTTCGAAAGAAGGATGGGGGCTTACGATTGTGTATGGATTATAGAGGAATCAATGCAGTGTTCATGTTGAATACCCACCCCCTTACCCTCATCAGATACTTGCTTGGGGTGGTGGCTAAAGGGAAGATTTTCACTAAGTTGGATTTAAGAGATGCCTACTTCAGAGTGTGCATAAAGAAGGGGGACAAATGGAAAACAGCCTTTAAACAGACCCCCTGAAGCAATTTGAGTATCTGGTTATGCCATTCGAGCTCCAAGGAGCACCAGGAGTCTTCATGAACCTGTTTAATGAAGTATTACATAAGTACCTGTACAAGGGAGTGTTTGTTTGTTTGTTTGTTTGTTTGTTTGTTTGTTTGTTTGTTTGTTTGTTTGTTTGTTTGTTTGTTTGTTTGTTTGTTTGTTTGTATTCTGCCCTCCCCATACCAGCAGGCTCAGGGCAGATTACAACTATATACAATTAAAACACATTAAATAATTGATACCAGTTAAAACTATAAAACAGTCAAAGTTACACACTTAAAAATACATATATATACATAATCATAATGGCACAGCAACCAACTGACTGACCTTCACCCATCTCTAGAGCATCATACTGGGGACTGTTTGCTAGATGGAGGTACTGTTGTAGGAAGGGCATATTCTGCAATCTACCAGCCAGGGGGCTCCGCCTAGCACTGCCCGTACGTCTGGCGGAACAGCTCCATCTTGCAGGCCCGACTAAAGGATAACAAATCCTGCTGGGCCCTGGTCTCGTTAGACAGAGCATTCCACCAGGCTGGGGCCAGGACCGAGAAGACCCTGGCCCTGTTCAATGCCAGACAGGCCTCCCTGGGGCCAGGGACCCTTAGCAAATGTTTATCACTAGATCTAAGGGCCCTCTGGGGTTCATATGGGGAGAGGCGGCCCTGCAGATACGCCGGTCCCAGTCCGCATAGGGCTTTATAGGTTAATACCAAAACTTTGAACCTGACTCGGTACTCCACCAGTCTATTGATATATTGATCAATAGATCAATACTCCACCCGTATATTGATGATGTTTTTTATTTATTCTGACAATTACAAGGAACACGCGAAATTAGTGAGAGAAGTGCTGAGTAGAGATGGGCACGATCTGCATTACGATTGAAAAAACCCCACGATAATGGCAATTGCGCGATCGGGACCTGGCAGATCATGCTCGGCCACGGCCAATGATGCAGCGATCGGGGGGGTTGGATCGGGGCTTGATCGGGGCAATCGTGCTCGGATCGGGAAGCCAGGCACTCAGGCGCCAGCAATCTATTCTCCTGGCAACGGAGCCAGGGGAATGCCTGAGCTGTGTTTGCCCTCCTTCTGTCGCCCTGGAAACGCGAATGGAAGCCCAGCTTTCCTTGATCAGCAGGGCTTCCTTCCAACCACAGAGCAGCAAAGCAGTCACCAGTTGGGAGAAGACAGCCAGGGGAGGGAGGAGGGAGGGGGTGTTCTGTAGCCATGGGCACTCCAATCTCATCCCTGCAAACCCTGATAGGCAGCTCTGACGGCCAAACACAGGCCAGACTCTCCCGCCCCCTGAGGGGAGGTGGCTTGTCGCCATCTCCCCGTGCCCACCTAGCCCGGTGGCCACCACCAGCACCCACCTTCCGACATAGCTGGGAATAGCAGCACACCCTGCTTTGGCCTCCACTATCCACGATCCACGGCTTGGGAACAGGAGATGATGGGTGTTGATCATTTATTGGGGATCATTGGGGGCACCCATCCACGATTGGCTGGATCGTTAATTTATTTTGGGTCGTGCCCAAAAGCTAGTGCTGAGCTCACTGTATGAAAATTAACTTTTTGCCAAGTTATCCAAATGTGAGTTCCACTGGGAGAAATTGGATTTCCTGTGCTATCAGTTCTCCCAAAGAGGGCTGGAGATGGGCCCCGCCAAGGTCCAAGATGTGTTGGGGTGGAAAGACCCCAAAACCAAGCGGCAACTACAATAATTCCTGGGCTTTGCAAACTTTTACATACCGTTCATTAAGAACTTTGCCCAGACTGCATTGCCATTGACTGTCCTCCTGAAAATCAAAGGGAAGGGCTCAGAAGGAACAAAGCTGAGTGCCAAACTGAACTGGTCCAATGAATGCCAATAAGTTTTTGATAAATTGAAAGTGCCATTTACCTCAGAACCCATCCTGTGTCACCCAGATGAAAACAAAAAAGTTCATTGTGCAGGTGGATGCCAGTGATACAGCTACGTAAGGGGTGGTTTTTCAGGAAGGGAAAGACAGACAGTTATACCCCTGTGCTTTTGTCTCTCACAAGTTTTCTGAGACTGAGAGAAACTGGTCTATGTGGGACAAAGAAACAGCAGCTCTTAAACTAGCCCTCTCAATCTGGAGACATTGGCTAGAGGGAGCAAAGGTACCTTTTGAAGTGTGGACAGACCACAAAAACCTAGAGGCCCTCTGATCATCATTGGGCGTGAAACAACTTCAGTGGGCGTTCTTTTCAAAGTTTCAATTCACCCTCAAACACCTCCCCGGGTCCTCAAATTTCTTAGCAGATGCCTTATCCTGCCTACCACAACATGAAATCAGAGGGAGGAGATTATTGACACTATGTTTATACTGACCCAGCTGGGAAGGGCAGTGATGATGAGACTGCAAGTTCCAGATGACCCCACTCCACCCTTGGATAGAGAAAATCAAGGTGGAACTGGAAAAGGAGGGGGAGGAGGGACTGCAAGATCCTCTGCTAAAGGGGGAGGATGCATGCTGGTATAGAAATGGCAAACTATGTGCCAGAAGGCCTTCCGGGGAAGGTGCTAAAGAAATGTCATGAAGACAAACTGGCTGAGCACTTTGGATTCGTGGAAACTTTACATTTAGCTCAGAGACAATTTTGGTGGCCAGGTATGAGAAAAGACATCTCCCAATATGTGACCTCTTGTCAAATATGTTTGATGGGTAAGAAGCGGTGGAGGGAGCTGTTAGAGACCCTGTCTAGACACTGGGCTTCAATTTCTATAGACTTTATCACAGATCTTCCCCCTAACAAAGGGAAAACTGTAATTCTAGTGACAGTTGATTTGTTTTCCAAGCAAGCTCACTTCATACCATGTTGAAAGTTACCTATGGCAAAAAAGCTGGCTACCCTTTTCATGCAGAATGTGGTGCATTTACATTCTTTCCCTGAGGAGGTGATTTCAGATCATGGGAGCCAGTTCATTGCCAAATTTTGGTGGGAGCTTATGAAAGTGACAAGTATTGAACAAGGTCTCTGCACATCACCCCGAAACTGATGGGCAAACGGAACATACTAATCTGATTTTGGAGCAGTTTCTGAGATGTTACATCAATCACCAACAAGATGATTGGGTTGACTTCCTGCCATATGTTGAGTATTGTTATAATAATAGCATTCACAGTTCTATTGGGACCTCTCCATTCCATGTGACACAAGAGTTTGAAGGAAAACTCATGCCCCTATTGGGTGAGAATGTCCAGGTAAAAGGGGGGATTTAACAAATAGTAGAAAAAGATAACAACACAATGGAACTTAGTGAATCAGACTTTGGAAAAGGCTACACTGGATTATAAGAACCAGGTAGACAAGAAACGTTCTCTTCCCTGGGCCCTGAAACATGGAGATAAAGTCTATGTCTCAACTAAGAACCTCAGAGGGGAGCAACGAAGTAAAAAACTGGGCTAGAAATATTTAGGTCTTTTTAAAGTAATTTGTTTGATTAATGATGTCACAGTTGAAGTTGAGCTGCCTAAGAAGCTGAGACATATACATCCTGTTTTTCATTTCAGCTTACTCAAAAGAGACCCTGGGCCAGACAAGTGGCATCCTGAGTTGGTGGCCCCACCTCCTGTCATGATTGCGGGCCAACCGCATCATGAAGTTGAACAAACACTGGATTCTAAGTGGAAGAGGGTTGTGTTGTTTTATTTAATTCCAATGGAAGCATTTTGCCAAAAACCCGGCTGAATGGGTTAAGTCCACTGATGTTAATGCTGACAAATTGGTTAAAGCCTTTTACAAGAAATACTCGGACAAACTGGGGGAGGGGTGATTAAGCTTTGGGGGGCAGGATGTCAGGATGTCTTCTGTCATACTCTGCAAGGCCTGTTTGATTCTGTGTGGCTCTGATGTTAGAAGCTGTTCTCTGCCTGTGACAGCCTAAGGTTATCTCTTTCTTAGCCTGCAGTTTCTCTTTTGCCTGAGAAGCCAGGCCTCATGACCTTAGAGTTTCTCACACATCATCTCTGCTATGTCCTGCTGCTCATTTATTAAACTTAGCTAACTGTTTCCTGAAGGGGGTAGGAACTCTGGGGCTGGGCTTAGAATCCTATATACATTATGTGCTTATAGAGAAATGCCATTCCTGGCAAGGACTGTAATAGGGAATGAACTAGTAGCTTATCAAATAAAATGCTTTAACTCATGCAATTCATGGACTCATGCAGTGAAGTCTTTGAGAATTACTTAGCAGAACCTCACATATGCATGAGTGATGTGGGTTTGAAGATCTAGGTGCTCTTATTCAAGGCTCAAAGGCTTATGCTCTGAAGTGGGCATAACAATTCTAAGAAAGGGTCTTTAAAGCACAGAAGTTAAAAGAAGAATCACTGCCATTTTCATTCAGAAACCTATCTTTAGAACCTGGTGATGGGTCAACAGCTCCTTACACTAGTGGGGCAAGATATAGTATCAGTCTCTACTTCTTCCTCAAGCAGACCACATTCATGCCTGTACAAGAACTCTTCCAGGCACTGGGATGCTAGTAGGGATGCCACCCTCCTGGTGGGGCCTGGTTATCTTGAATTACAACTGATCTCTAGACAACAGAGACCAGTTCCTCCAGAGGATATGGCTGCTTTTGGTAGACTCTATGGAATCATATCCCTACTGAGCTCCCTCTCTTCCTCAAAATCTACCCTCCCCAGGCTCCACCCCCAAATCTCCAGGAACTTCCCAAGTCAGAGCTGGTAATCCTGGATGCGAAAATGGTTGATCTCTACATCATGGTCAATTATGATGAGAACAGGAGACATGGGGGAGGGGGGACTTTACATCATTCTGAGTTGGCAATGTCCATAAGAGACTGCTCTCAGCAACTATCTGCATAATATGGATACTTTAAAAAAGTATAGTCCTTGAAGTGACACAAAAGTTCTGTCTGTGGTGTCAGTTTGTGATGGCTATTTCACATGTCCAAGTCACTATGATGCACAATGACCTCATTGTTAAATTCCAAGTGGTAAAATGACCAAGATGTAATGCTGCCATGTCAATTTCAGACAATGAAGAAGAAGAACACCAAGAACAGGAATGCTTACAAGATGTGGGGCACCCCATCAGTGAACATTCTATTCACCCCCCCAAAAAACAGATGTAACAAAATTACCTCATGAAAGACCTTAATTGCCCCTAAATCTTTCATTCTGTTTTCCACGGCTGAAAAAAATTATACACTAGCTTTAAGAGGGTAAAACATACACATCTCACAAATATGGAGGCTCAATATTTTTAGTCAGACTTAGCCAAGAAAGTTGGTCTTCAAATTACGCCCTTGGTAAAATAATCTCTCAGTCAAATGTGTGAAAGGCCACCCCTGAATTTATGGTGTGTTGCATAGCAAGTAAAGAAACAACATAAGGTATTTTACTGTTGTTTCAACAGCACTTACTGCATACTAGGAAACACAACCAAAATTAAGGTGCATAGAACACGCATAAGAAGAACAAGTGTTTGCTCAACAACATGACAAGGCTTTACATCTAAAGAATTTTCTGCCTCACCAAACCACCCTTTTCCTTTTATTTCATTCCCCTGCACTTTTGGACTTCCTCTGCTTTCACTGCCTTTCCTGCATCTTCTTGCCAGTTGTCATATCATCTATGGGGCTCCTTTAATTATTAGGAAAACAGTTGCTTATGAAGGGAGAAGGCAAACTTGTTGAGATCAATATTGTGATCTGTTACTCTGATCCTGGATTTTTGGGATCACTTAAATTGCATTTATTGCCCCAGTCCTGTTCACATATGTGTCCAGAAGCAGACTTAGTACCCTTCATTGTTTAAGGAACTGTGTGCAAAAAAGCTCTGAGGGGGGTGCGCGTGACATCAATGAGTTATCAGTGATTTCATATACACAGAAGGGGAAAGGCCTGCTTTCCATTTTGAGATGATGGTGATGCTTCTACAAATAACCTGATTCATAACTCAGACTGACTGGAACCATGGCCGTTTTCACACTGTTTATAAATCATGCAAGACTCACAGGAAGGCTGCCGGCTTCCTCACGCGATTTTTAACACCATCCGATTACAAAACACCGAAAATCACTGTTTGTGGCGTTTTGTAAACAGATGGCATCAAAAATCGTATGAGAAAGCCAGCAGCCTCCTGTGAGTCTCGCACGATTTATAGACAGTGTGAAAACGGTCCATAGCATTTTCTTTTCGGAAATCAAGTAAGCAAAGCCCCATTGCTGTGCTTATTTGTAATTGGTCAAGGCTATTGTGTGGCATTTTTATCATAAAATCGGTGCTCCCAAAATACATTAAATAATTCAAAGTCCTTTATCCCACTTCCCAATTTTATATTTCATTATATTCTTGAATATATGGAATTCTCTTTAATAAAACTGACAAACTAAACCAAAGCTTAAATTAGATTGAGAGAAATCGAGTTGGTTTCTGCTCTTACAGAAATTGTGTCATTTCTTTTTAAGTATTACTGGAGTAATTATGCATTCACATTACGGCTGCAATCTTTGTTGCTTGAAGACAGTAAAATAAAGTTATAAAGAAGGGATAGTAAATAAGCTCTAATTTTATGCCTACTGTTTCTAATGTTGAGATGTTGATTTACAAAATATTTCAGAGATGTGTACGTTTTTGTGGCATAGCAATATTCCAAATGGCATGTATGTATATTCCTAAACAAGAATGAAAAAGTATCTTCACACTTAAAAGGAAAAAAACATTTCACCACACAAAAAAATGTTAGAAGTGTAATCCTCACATGCAGCAAAATGAGTTGGTAGAATCTTGAGATGGGAGAGTGGATAACACCCCTTCAGAATGCAAGCAAAGAGATTACCAGTTTTGAAAACCATTTTGCATGTGGGTACTCTTTTAAAATTAAAATTAGCACATGCAAAATTAAGGTTTTAGCCCAGCCTGCTCACGGCCATGCAAATTTTGTGCTTGAAGAGACATTTCTATGGGAATAAACTTTTTTTCAATAAAAGGTCTTTCCCCAGCCTGCAGTCTAAAGCAAACCACTTTGAAACTCTGCCACTTCACAACTGACCCATATTATTATATGTGGAGGCCATGTCTCAGTCCGTTATGAACCACAAGTACCACTTGCAAATAATGTCTTTCCATTAACATTAAGGTTGCTTCACACTCTACACAGAGAAGACATTTTCATTCAGCACATCTGTTATGCATCTATAAACCTACATATAGAGATGGGCACGATAAAAAAAAAATACTGATTAAGCCGTTTGTGGATCCGGGCCGGTGCCGAACCCAGGCCACCGATTCTAACCGATCAAGTCCCATTTCCGATCCGGAATCGGGAAGGCCAAAGCGGGAGGGCACCCCGCTGTTTCCAGCGATATAGGAATGGTGGTTGGTGGCAGCGGCCGACAGGCCCGGCGGGCAGGGGGAGGGAGGGGACATTCACACACACACACACATTTAGAGTAGGGGGGAGTTTTTAACCCGGTAACGAGCCGCCTCCCCTCAGGGAGGGGACATTCCCAGGGCCGGATCTACGGTTGCCAGCGCCCAGGGCAACCGTAGTCAGGTTCTTGCATGCGCGTGCGCGCTCCTGGGTGGCCCCCCCTGCCCACGCAGCAAGCTGGCTGTCCCGGTGCGCTGTGGAGCTGGCGGCAGCGCGAGTGGCTCGGCGGCTGCCCGCACCATTCACCTGCCCTGCAAGACAAGGGACGGCCAGCTTGCCCGTGCGCCCCTTGTCCTGGGGAAAGGCAAACGGCGCAGGTGGCCTCCCAGCCTCCCACGCTGCCTTTTGCCTTTCCCCAGGACAAGGGGCGACTGGCTTGCCCACGTGCCCCTTGTCCTGGGGAAAGACAAACGGCGCGGACGGCCTCCCAGCCTCCCGCGCTGCCTTTTGCCTTTCCCCAGGACAAGGGGTGGCTGGCTTGCCCACGAGCCCCTTGTCCTGGGGAAAGACAAAAGGCGCAGGTGGCCTCCCAGCCTCCCGCACTGCCTTTTGCCTTTCCTTTGTGCCCATGGCTTCAGAACACCCCCTTCCCCCTTCCTCCCCTGGGTTGCTGCTCCGTGGTTGGAAGGAAGCCTGCTAATCAAGAAAAGCTGGGCTTCCATTTGTGTTTTGAGGGTGACAGAAGGAGGGCAAACACAGCTCATTCCCCTGACTCCATTGCCCCGGGAATAAATTATTGGCGCAAGAGTGTCTGCAATTCCAAACAGAAACCGATATATCTGATCAAGTCCCGAACAAGCAAACCCCCGACTGCTGGATCGGTTGCCGTGGACGGAACCGATTAGCTGATTCACAATGGCGCAAATGCCAAAATCCGGGGTTTTTTGAAATCGTAATTCAGATTGTGCCCATGTCTACCTACATATACTTATAGCTGATATTGATTGCAATTGGGTGCTAGTATTTAGAGATCCCTCCTTTCAAATTGTATGCTATCCACTGCCCAGACATGCTGAAAATACGTTTACTGAATACAGTATGAGCATTCTGAGATTCAGACAAACTACCTTCCAAAGACTTTTGTTGGAATGGCTCTTCTTTCCTTATTCCTGCCTATGATTTCTATATTCGAAACATGTCCTTAGTTCTGTTCAACAGAAACCAAATACATGTGTATGAAATAAGAACTTGGGAAGGATTATTCTTTTGGAGGCCCAATCAAATGGAAAGTTCTCTACCCCAAGCTTCACTATGTAGCTCTTATTCATTCCAACTGAGTAGGTGTAAGAAGACCTGCTGGTGATTAGGTATTTTGTCATTCTAGTTTAACATTCATGCACCGATTTGGTCTTAAGTTTTTTGTTGTCAGTTCCGTTTGTTTTCACAATATTATACATGACCGATATTAAAAAGACAAGCATCCCTGTCAAAGGTGAAAAAAATGCCAAAATGTGTTATTTTTTTGGTTATAAGAATTAGAATGATAAACAGGCTGACAGATTTTTTAAAAAATCATGCAAGTACCTTTTTGTAAACTACAAAGAACTCATTAACTTATGCATGTAGCTGTGTTCCTGTGCTATAAACTGTAATAACACATTTTGTTTAAAGGAAAAAAAACATGCACATTTAAAGGGGAAAAAGTGTGTAAATATATTTGATTAATAAATATTTCTATTATTATGGTTCATAGTTTTACTGCCCCTTGTGTTTACAAATTGCTATTTAAAATTCATAAAAAGAAATGCTGAGCATGCATGGAGAATCAAGTAAAATCTTGTGGTATATTGTATCAATGGTGGAACTGTATAAAGTAGAGGTCTTGTGAAGTATTTTTCAACAGGTTTCCATGGAGATGGACAATGTACCACAGAGAAGACAGTGGGACAGGATAGTATCAACATCCCTGTTCGAACTAAGTCTATTGTGTATGTTCTTCTGAATACAAGGGCAGTTTCAGAGGGATTCTTTGTCTGAGTGCCCATAGTGGTTCTTTCAAAAAGAGTCCAGTAGCACCTTTTTGATTTTGCTACTACAGACTAACACGGCTAACTCCTCTGGATCATAGTGGTTCTTGGAAATCATATTTTTCAAAATTTGCCTCTAGAATGACAACTGTTGGCAAACAGCTAAAATTGTGTGGGTGGATGGGTGATGTGAGGATAGAAGAGAACATTCTGCCAAAATATATTTGTGGTTAGTTCAAACAACATTACAGCAAGGATAACCAGAGGGGGAGGATCCATTTTGGATAGGCTTCTGCCACCTTTTTGTCACCAGTTTACTTCCTGAAAATGAAATGTAGAAGTATGAGGCAAAGGGTAAAGGGGGGGGGGGTCCAGAAGAGTGACTAGAAGAACCATGTTTCTGACTCTCAGCCAGTTTAACCTTTGAAGCAAATGAGGCCATAAAATTAGTACTAGTTGCCAACATTATTACTGCCACTGCTTGCGCTTTTGAAAAGGGGTACAGAGACAATTTAAAAGCTTGTTAGCTGGAACACTTCTTGAATTCCATGCCTTAAAACAAGAGCTGCTGAGGCAGGTATAAAGGTAAGGGAATAAAGAGGCAACATATATCAACAATAAGAATTAGCCCATAGTGTACTAATCCATTCTTGATCTATTAATGTATTCTTATACAGTTCAGATTATGACAAAAGACATAAGGAGAACAACATTTTAACTTGCTTAGAACAGCAAAATATTTTGGACCAGTCCTCTAGATAATTATCCTCATAAACCAGTCATTTCAGAAGTAATCGTAACCAAAGCCAACTGCCCAGGTATGACAAATAGGGCCACCACTGATGGTTGGAAGTCACTGGAATGATTGTGGGAGAGGAAGTCCCTCAGAATACTTTACTGCATAAATCTATTTTAATAAATCTAGCCTGCCTACCTGAGTCAGCTCCAGTGGAACCTCTGGCATTACTTCTGGTAAAATAGCCTTAAAGATGGGTCTTGGCAAGGTTAGAGAGCAGCCTCCAATCAGCTTAACATTCACTGGTGGTGTTCTGTTGGAAACAGGGCAGACCAAGCCTGCCATTCCTACAAAGAAAATCCAACATTCCTCAGAAGTTTCATGCCATTTGGATTGATGCAACTTTGTTCAGCCTCAGCACTTCCATGAGCTAAAGTTTCCCACAGGAGGGTGGGTTTCCTTCATTATTTTTTTTACTGATAATATATTTTATTTAAAAACAGAATGATAAGAAGAAACAATACAGAAAGAAGAAAAAAGAAAATTATTTAACATGGTTATATAAATAAAAAATAATTAAATATAACAAAATATATGAACTACAGAGTATTTCTCCCCTCTAGCTCCTTACTTACTTATATTGAAATACATTATATTCAGCATTTTATATTCAACATCTTATTTGATTCAGAACAAAGAAAAACAGGCCTCAGAACCAAGAATTCAGAGCTAGAAGAATTACTGTTGGGAGATAATAGTAAAATAATTTCTAAAATGTACAAATTGTTATTGAAGTGGTTTACAGAAGATGAAACAGTCAAGGTGCAAATGGTAAAGTGGGCTATAATGAAATAAGGATGGAAGCATGGGAATAATTATGGAAAAATACTTTAAAAATATCAACATGTACCAGTATTAGAGAGAATAGCTATAAAATGTTATATGGATGGTACTTAACACCGAAAAAATTAGCCATAGCCAACAAACAGCTATCTAATAAGTGTTGGAAATGTAAGGAGCTTGAAGGTTCTCTATTTCATATGTGGTGGACTTGTCATAAGGCTAGAGATTTTTGGACCAAAATATGTACTGAGATGTCTTTGATACTTCATTATAATGTTGCAAAAAATCCAGAAATGTTATTATCATTGCATCTGGAAGATGTTAATAGAAATGATAAGATATTGTTATATTATATGATATCAGCAGCTAGAATAATATATGCTCAGGTCGGTTTCGTTTTCTCGGCCATGTCGGATGCTCCTCTCCGCAGGTCCGGGAGGAAGCGCCCGAGCAGCCTGACCGGGCGGCTGATCTGCGAAGATTAGCCCCCAGAACTCCCAGTGAGGGAGGCAGGGTCCGGAACGCGGCGGGAAGAGCCCCCTGAAATCGATGCAGGGGGTAAATTGCCCGTTTGTTCCTATGGAGGCCGGCAGACGTGCGCAGCACCTCGAGTGCTGCCGGGCCATGGAAAACGGCAAAGAGCAGAACTAGGCGGAAGCCTGTAAGTAAGCAAATCCCTTCTGTTATTACAAGCGCATGCGAAGGAGTGGCGGGATCTGAAGCTAAGAAGGCTCGTTCTTCCCCCTCGCTGAGTTTCAGAATTTGGTCGGCGGTCCCCCCCCCTAAAATGGCAGCGAAAAAGCAGAGTCCCGCTTTGGGCAAGTCAATCTCGGCTGCCCTGCAGGGGAAAGGAGAGTCGCTCGAGGACTTGGTGAAGAGGTCGGTTATCGAAGCCATAAAGCCCTTTGTTGACAAGCTGAATGAAACAGATCAAAGGGTGGGCTTAATTGAGAGCGAAGTGAAAACCATTAAGGAAGCAGCGGGGGGGGCAGAGAAGTCTGCTCGGGAAAATGCGTCACTCGTGAGGGCAACGAATAAAGAGTTAAAGCTGGTGGAGAACCAGCTGATCGGGCTACAAGTGGAACGAACGCAGACAATTTTGCGCCTCCAGAATGTGAAAGAGGAGGAAAATGAGGATTTATGGGATCTGGCCTCGGAACTATTGGCGACACCCGCGAGGGCAACTAAAGAAGAGGTAAAAAGCGCCATTTTGGAAGTCCATCAGGCTTCTTCAAAATATGCAACGAAGCGTCAGCTGCCTCGCGAGATCATCATCGATTTTTCATCTAAGAGGATCCGAGACACTATCCTATACAACTCATACAATGCGGATCTGGACTTTCTGGATAATAAAGTTAAGATACTGAAGGACGTTCCATTTTTAGTTCGGAAAAGAAGATTTAAGTATAAAAAGTTTGTAACTCTTCTGAGGGAACGTGGAATAAAGTATAAATGGCTATTTCCGGAAGGTATCTGGTTTAGTTACAAAGATCAAGCTTACAAGATAACATCAGAAGATCAACTAATGGATTTTGAGGACAAAAATCAAGAATTTCAGCAAGACACCAAGCAAGAAGAAAAGGATTTGAAGTCTGAAGGGGGGGGGAGGGAACGAGCACTGCGGTTGCAGTTGCTCAGAGAGAACTGCGTCCGAGGCCCGGGGGGGGGGGGAGGAAGACTTAATTTGGATTGTAATCTGTATTTTGCAAGGTCAACCACTCCATCAATATCTTACAAAGTTTTAGTTTTTTAATAATGGCAGTATGAAGGGAAAGCATTATTTGTAGTGTAGTGTTGTTATATGTTGCTGTTTTTTTTTCTTTCCTTCCCCTGCCCCCCTTCTTTCCCTCTGTATTGTTAGTTAATGTAGGTAATAAAAAAAATAAAAAAAATAAAAAAAAAAAGAATAATATATGCTCAGTACTGGAAGAGAGACGAAATACCTGAAATTGAAGAATGGACAAGGAAATTGTTGTACATGGCTGAAATCAATTTCATAGCCAATGGGCTGAAGCCAGTGTGAGGTGACTTAAGCCAAGAGCCCTGTTCTCCTGTCCCCTGAGTGGCAGGAGAATGGAAGCTGTCAGCTTCACTCACCTCATGCCGGCCTCAGCCCATGGGCTGAACCTGGTGCGGGGTCTGTCAAACTGACAACTCTAATTCTCCTTCTGCTCAGGTGGCAGGAGAACAGGGCTGTCAGTTTCACTCACCCCATGCTGGATTCAGCCGATGGGCTGAAGTCAGTGTGGGGTGAGTGAAGCTGACAGCCATGTACTCCTGTCCTCTGAGTGGCAAAAGAGAACAGGGCTGCCAGGTTCACTCACCCTGCGCTGGATTCAGCCAATGGGCTGAAGCTGGTGCGGGGTAAGTGAAGCTGACAGCCCTGTTCTCCTGCCCCCCAAGTGGAAAGAGAATGGGGCTGTCAGCTTCACTCACCCCGCACCAGCCCAGGTGGGAGGAGAACAAGAGCTGTCAGTTTGACAGACCCATGCCACTTTCAACCGACACGTGGAAGCCAGTACGGGGTGAGTGAAGCTGACACACCATTCTCCTGCCACTCACGGGACTGGAGAACAGGGCTGTCATTTTCACTCACCCCGCACTGGGTTCACCTGATGGGCTGAATCCAGTGCAGGGCAAGTGAAGCTGACAGCCCTGTTTTCCTGTCCCCCCAAGTGGCAGGAGAATGGGGCTGTCAGCTTCACTCACCCCACACCAGCTTCAGCCCATCAGCTGAACCAAGTGCGGAGTGAGTGAAACTGACAGCCATGTTCTCATGCCACCCGAGCGACAGGAAAACAAGAGCTGTCAGTTTGACAGACCCTGCGCCAGGTTCAGCCCATGGGCTGCGGCCGGCGCAGAGTGAGTGAAGCTGACAGCTCCCATTTTCCTGGGTGGCAGGAGAATGGGGTCTGTCAGTTTGACAGACCATGCGCTGGGTTCAGCCCATGGGCTGAAGCCAGTGCGGGGTGTGTGAAGCTAACAGCTCCATTCTCTTGCCACTCAGGGGACAGGAGAACAGGGCTGTCAGTTTCACTCACCCCGCATGTTGTGGGCTCTGATTCCTCGGAGGATGAAGACTTCATGGAGGACGACAAGGGAGAGTGTATTCCAAGCTCCTCAGGAGTCAGGCACATGGAGGACCAGCAGGGAATGGAACAGCAGGAACCCTTGCCAGAGCAGGTTGAGGAATCCAGGGCAGAATCAGAGACAGAAGCTGTTCCCTTAGTTGCACCAGCAGTTGAGACCAGGGCAACATCCCCACCTTGAACCTGAGAGGCAGCGTAGGGTGCGGCAGCATCTTGTTGTACAGGAAAGGAGACGAAGTGCAAGGCTTCAGGCACTCAAACAGCGGCATAGTGACCTTGAGTCCTAGCAGGATGCAGCACTGCCTTGGAGGTGATTGCTCTTAAGCCAGAACACCCTTTCCCTCATTGCAGAAACACCTGCGCAAAGATCCACCCTGCTCTACTGCAACCCAGCTCTGCTCTATCTGCTCTCTCAGCTCTGACCTTTTGGACTTGGCTCTCTGAACTACACTCCCTGCTTTGTTCCCTGGTCGGCTTTGTTAAACTCCAGACTTGTGTCAGACTCCCTGCCCGCATTCCAGCACACCACGCTGGGTTCAGCTGATGGGCTGAAGCCAGTGCGGGTGAGTGAAACTAACAGCACTGTTCTCCTGCCACTTAGGGGACAGGAGAACAGGGCTGTCAGTTTCACTCACTCCATGCTGGGTTCAGTTGATGGGCTGAAGCCAGTGCGGGGTGAGTGATGCTGACAGCCCGGTTCTCCTGCCGCTTGGGGGATGAAGCCTGAACAGGGTGTTTTGAAACTGACAGACTTCTCCTGCTGCTTTGGGGCGACAGGAGAAGGGGGCTGTCAGTTTCAAACACCCTGTACCAGCTTCAGAAGCTGGCGCTGGGCATTTAAATTCCACGAACAATGAAGCACGAACCGATCCATGAACTGGTAAAAGTTTGTGAAAGTTCATGGTTCATGGTTCGTGGAACAGCAATGAACCACGAATCAGGTGGTTCGAGTTCTTTTCGGTTCTTGCCCATGTTTTGTTCAGATAGATATTTCTCCATCTCGACTTCATCTATAGATTCCTCTTTATAAAGGTTTGAAAAGAATTTTTTATTTGCTCCTTCATTTCTTGTTCTGCATAAACTATGACTTCCTTTCCTAATTCCAGGTATCCTTTTTTCTGTCTCTTTTCTAAAACAATATGCTAAATATCTTCCAGGTTTGTTCACAGCATTCCAATTTCTTCTATTTTTGTTATATTCTTTATAGTCTCCTGCTTTTCTTTTTTCTTTCATGCAGCTATTGCCAATGTTCCTCTGATAGAGGCTTTACTAGCTTTCCATATTGTTATCGAGTTAACTTCAGTTGTATTATTCAGTTTAAAATATTCCATCAAATCTTTCTTGCATTTTTGTACTACCTTGTCTTGCAATGATAAAGCGTCATTTAGTCTCCATCTTCTTTCTTTCCTGCTTGCTTTCATTCTTCCAGATTAACTGTATTGGATCATTATCTGCTAAAGTCTTCAGGAGAATCTCTGTTTTTTCAACTTTTGTAATTAGGGTTTTTGATACCCAACACATGTTTATTCTAGAATATGAATGGTGTCTGTCCGAGAAAAATGTATAGTCTCTTTTTTTGGGATGCAATAGTCTCCAAACATCTTCAAGATTTAGAACACATATAATTAAATACACATTTTGGGAGTATCCCTCCAAGATTTTTGATCTATCTTTTTTGGGATATAACACCTCATTCATATCTTCTAAAATTAGGATTTTACTTTCTTGAAAGTCTAATAATACTTGATAAAAATTTTTTAAAAAATCCTATACTTGTCCTTCTGGTAATTTAATCTTTAAAACCAGTTATCTTCCATTATGATCTTTATATTCTTCAAGAACTTCCAAGCTTTGTTTATTAATATATATTGCCACACCTTTTTTCTTCAATTGTGATGATGCTGAATAGACCTTGCCCAGTCTTTTACAATTTAATAAATGTACTTGATTTTTTTTATATGAGTCTCTTGGATGCATAAAATATCTGCTTTTCTTCAATTCACTCATTCATTCCATTTATTTACGGTCATTTGACCAATCATGTAAACCATTTACACTGAAGAAATTCAAGGCATGCAATGGAGCAAATAAAACAATTTGGAATTAGGATCTAGTTGCAGTACAGTATATTTCTGAGACCTGAATATCACGAAACAATATCTGACTACTTGTAGGGTAATCTTGGCATTCTATCAAGAGTTAATTGAATTTAACTTTATCAGTGAGAACAGAGGTTTTACCTAATAACTGTATGATCATCTCATCACGTGCTTCCTTATAATATGGGCAGCTAAAGAACATGTGCTCTATAGTTTCCACCTTTCTTAGCATACAGGAACAAAGCCTTTTCAGAAAAGGGATTTTGTTATATCTGCATTCCAATACTGTAGAAGGAAGGACCAAACAATGAGCCAAGATGAACACTCTTCTGAATCTATTTATTTCTAAGAATGTTTAATAAGCTGCCAGCTTCACAATATTTTGAAAGTTTGACCACACATTCACATTATGTAAACTAGCAATATCAGTTTGGTGTTCTGTATCCTCAATCCTGAGTTTAACTAGTCTCTTTGACTCATCATGACCACAGGATTGGAGAACATGAGGAGAGAGGCCAATTCTAGCAATATAGTTTTGAGCAGACTTAAACCATTTGGACTGAAAGCTGTCTCTGTATATAAGTGGAAACAAACCTTGGGGATTAAAGTGTCCCTTTAGCCACATGTATATAAATAATATGCACATTCATGTTTTAACTCTAATGCTGCCTGTCTCCAGTCTTAACCTAGCATTAGGCACAATATTATGTAACAGTCTAACATAAAGTAAATGAAAGAGAAAACAGCACAGAAGCACTCTACATTTCCAGCCCCATACAGAGGATTCAGCCTCGTTGGTAGAATCTTTTTGGTGGTTTCTCTTTCCTGTTCAGTCAGACTCAAAGAGTTGTCTCTTATCTCTTTATTAAATATTTGAGAATAAGTTCTTTATTGTAAATTCTTTGAACTCCCTCATGAACCCGATTTTACAATTATCCCCATCTAGTGGCCAAAGGTAGAATATCAGATGAGCCATGTTTGATAACTGATCTTCTCTTTAAAAAATTCTGAAACTAAATCTGAAAGCTTTAACCATGCTCCACTGCAAGGGACCTTCACTGTCTTTTAGAAAACAATTTCACTGCAGCCATATATGTCAAGAAACAATGATTAGTACATTAAACTCAGCCCTTATTCCACTTGAAAAAATACTACTGGAGTCTGAGTTACTCGTGTTATACGACCTTTTGGATAAGTACCAGAACCACCATGGTAGAATAATTGTGCAAAACTACTGTACTTGAGAAAATATCCAGGTAATTAGCCAGTAGAATTCCTGCTGGTTTACAAGTAGCCTGGATAGTCAATCATCCAAAGCAAAGCAGCCTTCTGGATGCCAGGGAAGTTCTTGAAAGCAAGAAATTGTATGGAGTCGGGCTGCATGAGATTATATCCCCCCACCTGTGCAATCTGTCATGAACTAATGAGACACAAATGTTTCACGTAGGAGGTAAGAAAGTGAGTCCATCAGGGTCAGCAATCTCAGGAGAACTGTACAAAGCATCCAAAGTCGATTCTCAAGTTCACCTTCTCACCTTTTTAAGACAGAGAAGAGAGAGCACCTCTTAACAGCAATCACTGCTGATCTACGGGTAGTTACAGTGGAACATTTGAACTTAAACTGGATGAAATCTTCAGACTTGTCTGAGGCATCAATATGGCTATCCAAAAGTAAGAACTTTCTGTATTCTATCCCATTGGTGATGTGATTTAAGAGCCAGGCATTCCTGCTGCTGCTTAACAAGTGATAATATGTTCTCAAATGACCAGCATCTAGAATTGGAATGATAAGGATATGCCAGGGTTCTTGAACAAGTATAACACAACCATCAGCTCTTCCAGGGAATGGTTGATCATCCCACAATCCTCTACTTTGTCTCAGAGAACTCCTAGATTGATCTCCATTTCCTGCCAGGGAGTGTCTGGAGGCAGGGAAGTGTTGCTCTTGCAGAAGAGCCACACTGTACTGCCTACCTTGGGAGAGTCACTTGCCCAGGAAAGGGCTGGTGCTGGTCTAGAAAAGAACCATGGGCCAGACAGTTATGTGACCTATGGATTTAATATACCTGAGTAGCACAGGAAGAAGAGAAGCAGTAGTGGTGTTAACCCTCAGCAGACAGAACGTCATTGAATTCTGCTGTTTTCAGTGAAAGCACAACATTTCTTGCAGGGGCTAAAATGATAAGGGATTTAAGGTGGCTTAAGCAATTGCTTTTTTTTAAATAACCAAAATGGAATTTATTAACTAAAAAGTATTCATCAAGGGCATTTCTCCCCTGCCCCATCATTTAGAGAGTGGAGGACTGAACTTAAGGGAACATTTCATCTTCCATTGCTTCTTGGATGCTAAAATATCACTAATGTTAGGAAAAGGAGCAATGAAAAGCTGGCACTTTATTTTCCACTCAAGTAGGCTAGTTACTTTTAAAGGCCACTCTGTTCCTTCCTTTGTTCTGCGCTGTTCAGTGGTCCAGTGAGCATCCCAACTCACCACACCTAAACTAGCAAAAGAGCCACAGATGGAAGTCTGTGGCAAATCTGTGGCAAAAGAGCCATAGAATGTGGAAGTCTAATTCTAATTCTATAGGAAAGATTATCTCCCGTCATTGGCCTTTGATTATGGAGATTAGGGGTTGTGAACTTCCACCCACTATTGGCCATAGGAAAACTAGGAGTATAAACAATATTTTGGTCCATTCCAACATGAATTCACCTGTGGAATCGAGATATCTTCCCAAGGGCAATTACAGATGCGGTCATTGTAATATATGCCCACTGATTCTGGAGGGGGACCACATTGTTTTGGATTTCCCTGGTGAAACTATTGGACTTTAAACACTTCGCAACGTGTCAGACTTCAGGCGTGATATACTTGATTATGTGTCCAAACCCGAAATTGTATGTTGACAATACAATCAGGCCACTCTGTACCTGCATCTTAGAGCATATATCTAGGGTAAGAAACAAAGTTGTAGATGCTCCTCTCACACAGCACATTACAGAATATCAGCACAGAGAGAATGAGTTTAGAGTTGTTGTTCTATTTGTGGCTGGTAAGGGATTGTATCAGAATATGCAGAGAGTATTACTACGTAAAGAGGCCTAATGGGTTTGTATTTTGGACAGCATGAGACCATGAGGTCTTAATAGTGAATTTCTCTTGAATTGTTTCTTAGGATAAATTAATATGTAGAATTATGAGGATGTAGTCCCTTTAAGTGGAATAAACAGAAAGGCAAGGAGGGAATAAGAACGGAAATGATTTGATTTGAGGTGCGCATGATTGAAGGTATCAGCGTCATCCTCCGGGTTACATGAATGAATTGCATTTGATATGAGTAAGCTTTATAGGAATAATGAAACCAAGTATTTATGAATTTGATACTAGAAACATTTATTTTGTAAGAAAATGTTATACTATTATTAAACATTATAGTGGACTGTCGGTATGTCCCTGAGGAAGTCCGTGGGACGAAATCTGCATTGCTGATAGCCAGCCCCAGTTTGGGCTTGGAACCTTCAGGTTCCCATCCACCGAGTCAGCTGAATAAAGAAAAGAAGAGAACATTATTAAAAGATTTGGAAGATCAGTTCTATTCTAAAGATACTTACCTGGAGACTTTTCCTGTAGTCACCTCCTTGACGTTTTATATAAGCTGAACATTTGGGGAGTGTTGTGTTATTTATGAAATGTATTAATAATATTGTATGAATTGTGATGAATTGTGGATTGTATGAATTGTGATAAATTGTACATGACAAATTAGCATTTGAGCATTTGGACTCTTTAAATTGTATGAATTGATTTTGTAGTTATAAGTAGGGGTGTGCAAGGAAAAAACTTTCGGCTTTCTTGTTTCGGGATTACCCGAAACAAGATTCTCTACCGTTAAAGCCGAAAGCCGAAACAAGAATCTCTTTCGGGATTCGGGATTCGGGATTCTTTCGGCATTCTTTCGGGTTTTTTTTTTTGGGAAAATGCCTCCGTCTTTCAGGACGCCTGGAGGAGGCATTTTCCCACCTAATAAGCCCAAAATTGGTGGGGACCTTCCTCTAACCCTTCTCTAACAACCACCCAAGTTTCAGACAGATTGGACTTTGGGGGGCCATGTTATGGCCCCCCAAAGCAGGTCCCCCCATCCTCCCATAAGAAAGCGAAGGAGCAGCATATTGTTAGCATGCTGCTGCTGATCTTTCTTCATTATTTCCTATGGGGAAAAAATGAAGAGGCAGGCTTCCTTTGCCAGGGGTGGCATTTTGCATGCAAAATGCCCCCCTACCCTCAGGGGCCCTTCTCCCACCCCTCCTCCCACCCCCCACCAAGGCTCAGCCTGCTCCCACTTGGGGGGGCCATTTCATGGCCTCCCCAAGTAGGTGCTCTAATCTCTACCACTGACAGCTGGGGGAGGCTTGTGTTGCCAGGGGTGGCATTTTGCATGCAAAATGCCCCCCAACCCTCTGGGGCCCTTCTCCCACCCCTCCTCCCACCCCCCACCAAGGCTCAGCCTGCTCCCACTTGGGGGGGCATTTCATGGCCTCCCCAAGTAGATGCTCTGCTCTCATCTCTACCACTGACAGCTGGGGGAGGCTTGTGTTGCCAGGGGTGGCATTTTGCATGCAAAATGCCCCCCAGCCCTCTGGGGCCCTTCTCCCACCCTTCCTCCCACCCCCCACCAAGGCTCAGACTGCTCCCACTTGGGGGGGCCATTTCATGGCCTCCCCAAGTAGGTCCTCTCAGCCCCTTAAGTCCACCCCTTACAGCCCCACACAAACCCAATTCCCCCCCCAGCTGCCACACACAGACCCAAATCCCCACATTAGCCCCTCACAGACCCAAATCCACCCCCACCTGCCCTACACCCATAACCCCAGGAACAGGCTGGCAAAGGCCAGCCCTCTCCCTTTGTTCCCTATGCTGGGAACTTCTAAACTCTCTTTCCCTGGGCAATTCTGCACAGCCCAGGGGTGCCACAATGGTGGGCACACTTCTGAGTGCCAGCTGGTCCCTGTGAAAGAGCACCTGAACCACAGACACCCTCCCTCAAATTCCCCCACCACCTACAGAGATGGCTGGCCAGCCAGCCCCATTGTTCCCTATGATGGGAACCAACTGCACAACAAAGAATAAAACAAGAACAACACAAAATAAAGTTTTAAAAAAATTATATTCTCCCTTCCAAAGTACAAGTAGGCAAAGCATTATGACACATTACACCAGCAGTCCCCCACACAGAAAAATTAAAACAAAACTCACTTAACATCAGAGAATCACAAAGCATGATTCCTGTCAAAAACACTTTATTTCTTGAACAGCTTTAGGTTACACAGCAGGGGGGAACACCAAAGGGCATGGCAGCACTATCTTACACAAAAATAACACAACTCGCTTCACATTAAAGAATCACCCCAAAAAATTGCTGTCAAAAGCACTTTATTTCTGTAACTGCTTTAGGAAGGCACCACAGAGCAGGAAAGCAGTGTACTACACAAAAATAACACAACTCACTTCACATCAGAGAATCACACAAACACAATTGCTGTCAAAAACGGTGAAGTGGGTTGTATTATTTTTTGCAGTACATTGCTATCATGCCCTGTTGTGCCCTCCTACTGTGTAACCTAAAGCTGTTCAAGAAATAAAGTGTTTTTGCCAGGAATTGTGTTTTTGTGATTCTCTGATGTTAAGTGAGTTGTGTTATTTTTGTGTAAGATAGTGCTGCCATGCCCTTTGGTGTTCCCCCCTGCTGTGTAACCTAAAGCTGTTCAAGAAATAAAGTGTTTTTGACAGGAATCATGCTTTGTGATTCTCTGATGTTAAGTGAGTTTTGTTTTAATTTTTCTGTGTGGGGGACTGCTGGTGTAATGTGTCATAATGCTTTGCCTACTTGTACTTTGGAAGGGAGAATATAATTTTTTAAAAACTTTATTTTGTGTTGTTCTTGTTTTATTCTTTGTTGTGCAGTTGGTTCCCATCATAGGGAACAATGGGGCTGGCTGGCCAGCCATCTCTGTAGGTGGTGGGGGAATTTGAGGGAGGGTGTCTGTGGTTCAGGTGCTCTTTCACAGGGACCAGCTGGCACTCAGAAGTGTGCCCACCATTGTGGCACCCCTGGGCTGTGCAGAATTGCCTAGGGAAAGAGAGTTTAGAAGTTCCCAGCATAGGGAACAAAGGGAGAGGGCTGGCCTTTGCCAGCCTGTTCCTGGGGTTATGGGTGTGGGGCAGGTGGGGGTGGATTTGGGTCTGTGAGGGGCTAATGTGGGGATTTGGGTCTGTGTGTGGCAGCTGGGGGGGAATTGGGTTTGTGTGGGGCTGTAAGGGGTGGACTTTAGGGGCTGAGAGGACCTACTTGGGGAGGCCATGAAATGGCCCCCCCAAGTGGGAGCAGTCTGAGCCTTGGTGGGGGGTGGGAGGAAGGGTGGGAGAAGGGCCCCAGAGGGCTGGGGGGCATTTTGCATGCAAAATGCCACCCCTGGCAACACAAGCCTCCCCCAGCTGTCAGTGGTAGAGATTAGAGCACCTACTTGGGGAGGCCATGAAATGGCCCCCCCAAGTGGGAGCAGGCTGAGCCTTGGTGGGGGGTGGGAGGAGGGGTGGGAGAAGGGCCCCTGAGGGCTGGGGGGCATTTTGCATGCAAAATGCCACCCCTGGCAAAGGAAGCCTGCCTCTTCATTTTTTCCCCATAGGAAATAATGAAGAAAGATCAGCAGCAGCATGCTAACAATATGCTGCTCCTTCGCTTTCTTATGGGAGGATGGGGGGACCTGCTTTGGGGGGCCATAACATGGCCCCCCAAAGTCCAATCTGTCTGAAACTTGGGTGGTTGTTAGAGAAGGGTTAGAGGAAGGTCCCCACCAATTTTGGGCTTATTCGGTGGGAAAATGCCTCCTCCAGACGTCCTGGAAGACGGAGGCATTTTCCCATAGAAAAGCCGAAAGAAAGCCGAAAGAATCCCGAAACGTTTCGGCTTTTTTCTTTCGGCTACCCGAAACGTTTCGGCATTCCCCGAAACGTTTCGGCATTCCCCGAAAGAAGCCGAAACACTTTTGTTTCGGCATTCTTTCGGCATTCTGAATGCCGAAACGCACATCCCTAGTTATAAGTGTTTTTTTTCTCCTGGGTGGGATATTCTTTTTTACTGATTGGCTAGAATGTGGAAGTGGCAATAAAGGGCCTTGGAGAGGGGTCCATTGGGTCACACTTGATTTTATCTCCTGATGACTGCAGCATCAAATGGTCATCAAACGGACCTTCGCAAGTGGCTGGCCATCTCAAAGCACTTCTTGTTGACACAACCACCATAGATTTCTTCCTTGCTCATCACAAGGACTCTTGTCTTGCTGGTCACAGCTGCTGTGATATTGAAGGTGGGAGTGCCACCTGTGCTCTTAGTCCACAGGTCTACGGTGCACTCTCCGTCTGTGTGCAAGCTATCCTGGATAATGGAACACTTCTTGCTGTCCAGTGTCAACTCATTCACAAAGAGGTTGCTCCGGTCTTTTAACACCAGCACATTCACCTCTGCAGCCCTGGCTACAAGGCATGATGTTGGCAAAGGTCTTGCCCAGAGTGAGGGCCCAGATGGAGGGTATGTCCTTGTAGCCAGGGATTTTTTTGAGGAGGAACGCTTCAAAACGACATTCCAGCAGCTCTAGAATCTGCCCACATGATTCCTTCCTCTTTTGGCCTCACAGGCTCTGCAGAGGAGGCTAAGCTGCTTTGAGTTCATTCTGCTTTCATTTCATTCAGGGGTTTCTGTGTATGTATGTGCTGCTTTGAGTTCATTCTGTTTTATTTTCATTGTGAGAGTGGGTGGGTGGGGCTGTGTGTGTATGTGTGCTGCTTTGAGTTCATTCTGCTTTCTTTTCAGGGGTGGGAGCTGTGTGCTGCTTTGAGTTCATTCTATTTTCATTGTGGGAGTGGGTGGGTGGGGCTGTGTGTGTGTGCTGCTTTGAGTTCATTCTGCTTTCTTTTCATTCCTCTCTGAGTGAAAGAGAGAGTGAGGAAGAGCAAGTGCAAGCAGAGCTTCTGGGCCCCGCTCTCCAGAGGAGGTTAAGCTGCTTTGAGTTTATTTTGCTTTCATTTCATTCAGAGGTTTCTGTGTATGTATATACTGCTTTGAGTTCATTCTGTTTTATTTTCATTTGGGGTGGGTGGGTGGGGCTGTGTGTGTATGCATGCTGCTTTGAGTTCATTCTGCTTTCTTTTGGGGGGGCTGTGTGTGTGTGTGTGTGCTGCTTTAAGTTCATTCTGCTTTCATTTCATTCAGGGGTTTCTGTGTATGTATGTACTGCTTTGAGTTCATTCTGTTTTATTTTCATTTGGGGTGGGTGGGGCTGTGTGTGTACGCATGCTGCTTTGAGTTCATTCTGCTTTCTTTTCATGGGGGGGTGGGAGCTATGTGTGTGTGCGTGCTGCTTTGAGTTCATTCTGCTTTCTTTTCATGGGGGGTGGGAGCTGTGTGTGGCTGTGTGTGTGTGTGTGCTGCTTTGAGTTCATTCTGCTTTATTTTCATTCAGGGGTGGGAGCCGTGTGTGTGTGCTGCTTTGAGTTCATTCTGATTACCTTTCATGGAGGTGGGAGCTGTGTGTGTGTGTGTTGCTTTGAGTTCATTCTGCTTTCTTTTCATGAGGGTGTGGGGGCTGTGGTTGGCTCTGTGTGTGTGTGTGCTGCTTTAAGTTCATTCTGCTTTCTTTTCAGGGGTGGGTGGGGCTGTATATGTATGTGTGTGTGTTGCTTTCATTCTTTTGTTGACTGAAGTTGACGTTGTTATGGTTCCCACAGCTTTAGAATGCAGATTGGTTCTGTGTTAGTTAACTATATCAGTTATGGTTATTTGTACTAGTTAAAATATCAGTTATGGTTATTCCAGTTTTATGCTAGGAATAGATAGCTGTGTCCAAGTCACAGAAGGCTTTCATCAATATATTCATCAGCATATAGGTGTTCTTACATCTTAGTAGCTGTAACTCAAATGGTTCTCCTCACCCTCAGCTGATTAACATCACTGAAATTGCAGTGGACATATGGGTGTTAAAGAAGTTTTTATGAATATTGTTTGTCTGGGTCATTGGGATATTTATGAGCATTTCACAATGTCACAACAGCTTAGCCATTGGTAAGGTAGAGTTGGCAGGCAACAAAAAGCCATTTTAAACTAAGTATAAATCTAATGCAGCTAAAGTTGAGTATTTAACTTTGAATTGCTCGAGTAAAGCAAAACCCTCCCTGAAAATTTGAAAATTCAATATTCATTAGATTAGGAATTTCAGACTCTGGGAATTTTGAGAATAAATTTTGGATTTTTTTCTACACTGGTAGAGGGAATCTATTAGAATTTAGATTTGTGAGATGGGTTTTGGATTTTTAGAGGCCCCCTCCTTGCATATTTTAAAATATGATTCCAAAGAAATGAAATGTTTGGGAAAGGGAATGGAAGATTTCACTTTTTGTAGAGGATACAGAAAGGGGGGAAAAAACCTTTCTCATAATTGTGTAATTTTCCAAGCTTACTAACATTTATCTCATGATGCATTGTGTTGGGATACCAGAAGCAGCATCACTTCTGGGAAGTGGCGTCACTTCTGGGATGCACATGTGATAATAGAGAGTTCCGCCACCTCTTTTTCCAGAAAATGAACCCTGCTTGTAGCCCACAATGCTGATGTCCTGGAAGGTGCTCTCACCCATCAGGCTGATGATGTAGCAATTCCAGCCACTCTTGGCTGCTGGGGCTGGGCTGGGTGGGTGGGCCAGGCACGGGGTCCAGGGCGGGTGGGCATGGGCAGGTGGGTGGCTCTGCCCCATGGAGTCTGTGAGTGCTGCACGGTGGTGATGGCAGTGGCACCTCCCTGCTGCCAAGTAGAAGCAGTGGTGGAGGGGGCCCCGCACACTTGAAGAAATGACTAGTTGGGTCTATTTTCTCCCAGCTGCTTTTATCAAGGTGGCTTAAGCAATTGCTTGTGCATTCTACAGGCATTGTGGCATTGGAATAGGGAAGAAAGAGAAAATCATTGGTGAAATATAATTGGTCAGCTTGATAAACTAATTAAATAGATATACTTGCCTATAAACCCTACAACAGTATCCTCTACTCATATAGTACAGGAGCTTTTGCTTGGATTAATTTATGTGGTTCCATCTATCCCTGAAGTAGGAGGGTTGACTAGAAGACTTCTTAAAGTTTTGGAAGATCCTAGGTAGCTGTCTGGGCAGATCAGACAATTCCCTGTTTGTGGGGAGATTGGCTTTAATGCCCCATGAGGTCCCTTGTGATTTATGGTCCTATCCTCCCTGTCTACATAAAAAACCTAGCCACCCTCAGTAACAGCAGGCTTGTGCTAAATGAAAATGCACAAACTTGAGATGAACAGCTGCACTGTTCTTTAACAACAGAGTTAAGAACTATTCTTGTTTTAATCCATTTATTTACTTTTCTTCTCTATGTTTTATTGGATATGAACTTGCTCCAGTAGATTAGTTAAAATATTAAGTAGAAATATGCCTACCACTACCCTTAATATAGTTCTAGATGTGGATCTTGGTTTGCTATTTCACTGCAAAGAAGTTCTTTATAAAGTAATTCCATAGCAGAATTTTAAGAAGTGTAATTCAGGAATACAGTCCAGAAGAGTAACAGCATTAATCTCTCCAGACCCCCTCCCCCACACTTACACAAAGAATTATGTAGCACCTTAAAGATTAGCACTATGGCATATATTTTCATGGACATGAGCCCATAGGTACATAAAATTTAAAAGTAGGATGTTAGTATACTTGGTAGCTCTGATTGGATTGGAAGTTCTCTGTCCTAGGAACAAGACTGAAGTCAATCTTTTGCCTAGATTATATTTTTCAAAATCAGTAGAAATATTGGATTATATCTCAAAAGTGTTTCCTTGACAAAAGAGATATTCTTATCTTACCCTCACTGTAGCTTCCCCTCCATGTGTGGCTTTTTTTTTTGTCTGTGAAGGTCTCCTGACAGGTTCACAGATTACAGGAGATTGCTGGAGAAAGGTGCAGGTTAGAGGAATAACTACTTCCATGAGCATTACATCAGTGAGGTATTAAAATTGCTATTAAAATTGACATCTGTTTTTGCATCAATTGCATATAAATTATAAATAGAAATGGCATTAAATGGTGCATAATGGTAAAAAAGTGTAAAGCAGTATAAGAAAAACAAATGGAAAAGAGATAGCTGTAAAAGAAAATAGGTGGAATGAAAATGGAATGAAAATTTAAAGGAAAAATAGGTATTCTAAGACTCCTATTCAGTAACGAGGAGAGGAAAATGTACAGCATACAATGTTTACACATTAGGGATACAAAGTAGGTTTTTTCCTTCTAATTTGGAATCTCAAAAATGTTTTTGCTTTGTTCTTCAAGTATGTCTTTCCAACATTACAAGACGTGTGGAACTGATTGTAGAATGCTTCTTTGGTGCCCTAAAAATATTACTGACATGACTACTTTTGCATCAATGTCAGAGCTGTGTGGCTAGTCCAGGTTGGCCCTGATATCTGTAAGCTGGTAGTACTGTTATTGATTCCTCTTCCCACACATACTCTCTAAGTCGCCACTCTTACTACAGCTATCCATTTTACTGTTATTTTTCCTTTCAGTGACCACACACCTCTCCCCGACTTCACTATGCTGCACAATCAATCTCCTTCTCCATTTCATTGCATCAAATGAGCTTACTATTTTAAAAAGAACTCTCTTTTGTTTGTATTGGCATCTTAAATCAGTGAAATAAATTTTCCTTTCCATAATCTGGGCCTTGATGGCCATGACTCATACTATAATAGTCAACTAAAACCTGAACCAAGGTTTTTTTCTTCTTTTTCTGGGAGCACAGTATGATTTGGCCACATTGGGTTAACAAAGTGATGAAGCTGTCATGTTGAATCTATTTAGCAGTATTCTCCTGAATGAGTGGAAATTATTTGCAAAGTTTTGTTGGCTTTGAAAAAAAAAAAGGTGGAACCAGTAGAAATACAGAAAACTCAACATTAATGTTCCACTTAGAAAGTATAAAGAAGGAGATGAGAACACCCAGTGATGGTCACTGCACAATCTTTGTTAAGTTTTAAGTATGTCTTCTGGGTTATATTTCCCTCAGCCATAATATATAAATATTTGGCCCAGAACTACTGGGACAAATATAGTCAATGTGAAACTATAATTCTGCTGAGATTAATATTGACCACCAATCCACAGAATTCTTGGGCAACTGTGTGGGCTCTAAACATCACTTAGAGTATATTTCTGCAAACTACCGTACTTACTATGAACAACTGGTTTGGGTATAATGCTTTGGAACACATGCTATAATAATTACAATGTTAATGATTGGTGGTTTCAAAGCACACAGTGTCTTCAGTAGACATGGGCACGAACGGATAAAAACTGAACAAGCTGTTTGTTGTTCGTTGCCATCCACGAACAACGAACAGTAATGAACATGACCCTGTTCACAAACATGTTCATTGTTTGTTGTTCATGGCCCCTTAAATATCCCTTTAAACTATCAGCTGGCAGGTGGCAGAGGGAATTCCCCCCTGCCACCTGCCAGCTGATAGTTTAAAGGGCCCTTTCCTGCCACATACAAGGGGCAGGGCCCTTTGAACACCCCACAAACTGACCTTCCCAATGTCCAATACCCACCAAATTTGCAGGGGACATAGTCCTCACTGTCCTCTGAAGGACCTCAAGTTTCAGAGAGATTGCACCCTGGAAAAGGCATGATCTATGTGTGCCCCCCCCCCACTTTGCTGTCATTTTCTGTTCACAGTGGCAAAAATGTAACTGCCTGTTGGAAAGCAGCTACTTTGAGGGGTTACAAACTGACCTTCCCAATGTCCAATACCCACCAAATTTGCAGGGGGCATATTCCTCACTATTCTCCAAAGATCCCCCAAGTTTCAGAGAGATTGCACCCCGGGAAAGGCATGATCCATAGGTCCTTCCCTTTGTGGTCATTTTCTCTTCACAGTGGCAAAAATGGGACTCTCTGCTGGATGTAGTTTGAAGGGTTAAAGCCAGAAGGAAAGCCAGAAGGAGTTCAGACACAGTTCAGTACCTGTTGTTGCCAGGGGAACTGATTGAAAGGCCCCAGACTGTCTGGCTTGACAAACGGCTGATGAAGGCAACGAACGAGGCTTGCAATGACCACTTGTTCATTTAGAACGGAGCCTCACAAACGGCTTGTTCACGAACAGACGAACGGGCTGTTCATGGGTTTTTTCCATTCGTAATGCTGTTCGTGCCCATGTCTAGTCTTCACCCATATGTATTGTCACCGATGCAAACATATTGGATTAAGTGATAAATACCATGCTTTTTTCTGATGACAGGTCTTCAGATAAGATAGGCTGCTATTGTTAACTTATTTTCTGTTCTTCTTTCCCAGATAAAGCAGGGATGGCTTCCTGGGCTGTGGCAATTCCTTCCTGTTTCCACATCCACCTTTATGCTCCCCACTCGATCTTCTTCTGTATGCCTCCTTTCTTCCCTTTTCCTCAGGCATCATAACTCTCTGAATAAATTCCCTCAACTGCAATCTCACCTGTAAATCAATCCTGCAAGATCTTTCCTAGCTGCAGTTCAAAGACAACTTGCATCTGCTTCCATGTGTTGGCAGCCAACACAGTGGTACATTGTTCCTCAGACACGACAAAAGAGCTGCATTTCATTTTCAACACTGAGAACCAAACCCAAGTAATTGGTTTACTAGAAGGG
The DNA here is from genome assembly GCF_028583425.1 of Eublepharis macularius. Lineage (NCBI taxonomy): Eukaryota > Metazoa > Chordata > Lepidosauria > Squamata > Eublepharidae > Eublepharis > Eublepharis macularius. The sequence continues at coordinate 76,963,688 of NC_072797.1, forward strand.
GAGTTCTTCCATCTGTCCTTTTTTCAAAAGCTCTCAGGGAAGGGGGAACCACACACAATTTCTGTCATTCAGCTTTTCAGTAGTCAATGAAAAGAAATACAACATATTACTTCAGTCATAATTTTTCATATATATATCCCATAAAATGAGTACAGATGAATCTAAGACAGTCCTGTCTCATCAAGGGAAACCCCTTTGTTGTGTCAAAATTATCTCTAGAAACTCTGAAAACTTCATTAACACTGGCCTTTTAAAGATTTTAACATCAAGGTTCTGTCAGGAAAGGGGCATTACATGTGAAGGAAGCTAGCATAAACAGATATATTTCATGTTACTTGATCTAGGTGGTAAAAAAATTAACATTCTAATCAGGGAAGGACAAAAAATAACAGTCTGGCCTGTGAAGATGTTCTGAGTCAAGATGATTTACAATGTGTGTACAGAATCCTTGCATGGTCTACAGATGTGACAGTTATGTTGCAATGCTACTTTGATAGAAAGCCTCTCTCATACAAAACTCAAAGCATTATCTTATGTTCACATTCATCCTTTCACCCTTCTCAAATTGTTTCTTATTGTCGAGTTTACATTGTAAGCTCTATAGAGACCTCATATGTACTGAAATGTCCAAAATGTTTTATCTCACCTACTGTGTGTCTAATGTGTAGAAACTATGTCCCAAGGGATGTATGCATATTTGTGCCTGAACACACACTCACACAAGTGTAAAGCCGGAAAGCACATATATTTGGAAGAAAAGATTAAACTGATCTGCAGGGCCTTGATGTAGCCACACACATGAACAGATATATATTTTAGGCTTCATACACAGCAGTTACTGCTTGGGAGAAGTGAAGGATTCAGTTCCTAACTAAAAGATTATTGGACCAGTCAGTACGAAGACTGGTCTTGGTAATAGTATATTCTAATATGGGCGTGACACCCAAAATGTAGTTGCATAATATAGAAATGGACTTAAAGCTAGCATTTCTACAATGTGGCAACCCCGGCCATGGCCATCAGCAGTTATGTCCAGGTGCCGACCTTTGTCGCCCTAGAAGGAGAAAGGGCAGTCCCTCCTTCCCAGGCATCCAGGCATTGTGAGGGAGGTGGAGACAGATGCCTTATAAGGCAGCTCTACCCCTCGGCACTCTTTGAGCCAAGCTACAAGTGACGCCTGACACAGGTTGGACACTTGTCAGCTTCCCTCAAGTTTTGAGGGGAAATGTAGGCATCCTGGTCTTGCAGCTGTAATGGAGAGCCAAGCTGTAAAACCAGGACGCCTACATTTCCCATCAAAACTTGAGGTAAGCTGACAAGTGTCCAACCTGTGTAAAGCATCACTTGTAGCTTGGCTCTCAGTCTGTGCCTTGTGCTTGGTTGATGAAGATCACATTCAGCAGCAACCTATTGGCCAGGGCTTCGGCCTAGTAGGCCTGCAGCCTAGCTGGCCCTCAGCCCGACAGGCTTTAGGCCTTGCTGGCTTGCAATCAAAAGGCCTTCAGCCTAAATGCTGAGGGATCATAGTGCTGCACTTTGCCCTCTGCCTGATCTCCTATCTTAACAACGTAGGAGAGTATCACAAAGAGATGCAAGCCCAAGAGAAATTCGTGAAACCTAACTAACAACAACAATAAAGAATAAACACGTATATAATTCAATCATGTATAATTATTGTATCATGAACTATAATGTATCAAATGTTGTATACTATATATAATGTGTACAATTCTAACCACGCATCATAACCGCAGCCACATCAATAATTGTTTCAGTACATCAATTTGTTACAGGAGGTCACAGTTAAAGTGCTACGTGCTATGCCTTGCTTATGCAATTATTTTCTTAAGGTGCAATTGTATTTTCTTAAAGTGCAAGGTGCTAAAGCAGAAAATTGTTCATTCAAGCACAATGTGCCTCACAAAAATGTTCATCCAATGATAAGCTGTTGAAGGGCCGCCAGAGAAATTAAAAAGAGAAGGGGCAGTCCAGTCATGACCAAGCCATCTGACGGATGGACTGGTTCCTGAAAAAGCTGTTTTGGTTCTTCTTCAAAGATGACAAGATGGTACCGCTCCTATCTTAGCGGTAGAGCATTTAGTGCAAGTAGTCTAAAACCGACCATAGGCAGTAGGGGATGGTAATTTAGTTAGGCCCTTGGGCTGATTGGGAGGAAAGCCCGGTGATTGCCCTCTGGGGGTACAGGGAGGTCCAGAAGGAGTAGATAGAGGTTCTGATCTACTGCAGTGGCAGCCTACCCTCAACAATGCCAGCTGGGAGGATACTGTGGGGATTGTATTGTTGGCCTGGTGGGCGGTAATTCTGCACCCATTCTTTTAAGATTGGGGCAGCCTCTGCCACAGGGCCTTGGATTACCCAGGGGTCGTTTGTTCAGCGGTTGGGTACGGTCAGCTACAAATAAACCCTATGGACACCATGTGGTGGTTGTGGGCAAAGCTTTCTAATTATATTTTCCTTTAGGGGCTGTGTCTAGCTGTGGGAGGCTAATGATCCTAGTCTGGGGACACAGCATGCTGTCCTGGTGACCCATCAAGCCAAGAGGATGCTGGTTGGGTCTCAGCTGGGCATAGCATGGGCCAGTGACGAATGGCGGGTCCAACAGTGCCTGTGATAGCTGGGCTGCAGTCACTGTTCTGAAAACAGGTGAGGTCCTCTGCCTCACATCTGGTCATTCACATGGGAGGTAGTGACCTTGGCTGCAGGGCATTGCCCCTTCATTACAGGCTCATATAGAGTTGCAGGCATAGGCAAGTAGTGGCCTGAGGAGAGGTGCAATCCTTTGCCTTACTTTCTGATCATTCACCTGGTTATTCACATTCACCTTGGCTGTGGGGCATGGCCCTTCCAATAGAGACTCACACAGACTTGCATGCATAGGTGCGCTGGAGGGGAGGAGCAGTCTTCCACCTCATGTTCTGGTCATTAACATGGGGCCACAGAGCATGGCCCTTCTAATACAGGCTCACACAGACTTGCAGTGCCCAGGCAAGTAGTGGCCTGGTGGCTATGGCCAACAGAGGCCTAGAGAAAGCTGTGATGGAGGGTCTGAGCATTTATTTGCCACGCCCCTGAATAGAGGCTGAATTTGCCACCTTTACAGAGGTGATGAGAGGGTGCAGCGTATAGACCAATTAGGCATTTTAGGAGGCTTTGGGTGAAGGAGTGGTATGTATTTCCCCCTTCCTAGCATAATGGCCAAATTTGTTGACCTCTACAGATGCAATGGAGTACATTACTCAATGAAGGGCAACAACATTTTATAACTGACTTGTGACGGGCTTCAGGAGGCTTTATGCCACCTGTGGGATGCTACGGCCTAAGCAGAGGCTTGGCCTTGGTGGTGGCAGGTTAGAGTTGTGGAAAGGCTTAGAGTTAGAGTTGGGTTACATCAGTGCTTAGTTCTTGTGGCCTCTTCTTACATGCCCAGAGTAAGACTGATACCAGCAACAGAGAGAAACACGGCAATACAAGGCTACAAACAAAATGTTAGCCATGTAAACTTACTAACGTATTCAAAATTTTATTAACAATAATGTATAGGCACATAACAGTATATTGAAATTGATTATTGAACCGTATAACTACTTGATATCAACCCTGTTCACAGTTAGAAAACCATTTACACCGGTGCTAACCACTAGGCTTTGCCTCAACAATTGATAAAGTGCTTAAGTGCTCTAAGTGCTAACAATATGAATATTGCACAACAATGTAAAGTGCAAATGCAAGTAAAGCACCATACGAACACTAGTCCTTCCAACAGTTTGTGAGGTCCTGAGCACCGTGTGTCCAACTTGCAGGGAAGAAACGTTGCCAGAAGTTTTTTTCTTTTCACTCCAGATGACTGTAACCACTACACAGGTAGTTCCTTAATATTATTTCTTCTTTAATAATTCTTCTAACGGGTTGTCTAGATCCTGGTAAGGCCCGTTTCAAAGCATCTTTCTCAAAGAGTACAGACAAGTTATTTCTTTAAAGTTTTTTTTTATGAGTACCCAGTAGTACATCCACTTCATACAGCATCATTTGCTTGGGGTGTTTGGAGCTTTAAGGGGGGAACCATTCACTTAGTTGGCCATTCCCAAGCCATGCCTTATAGATGGCTCACACCCTGGAAGTGGGGCTTGCCTGGACAGATTCAAGGAGGAGGTCCTAGAGTAACCTTTGGCTTGACATGTACCAATAGTTAGGCCCCCTTTGCCACATTAACTGTGGCATTAACATTAACTGCCCCTTTGCCACATTAACTGTTGCTTTAATAAAGTGGCCCTTTAGAACCCAAGCCTTCTTATCTACCTCTTAATTCAGACTAGGGTGGCAATTATACTCTTGGCAGCAGGTGTGACAGCATCATAACAGCACCAGGCTACTTATGATACCAAAGTTTCATGAATATATTGAAATGCAAAATGCATCTGGATTTTTCACTTGGGCAATTTTTAAAAAAATGCCACCAGAGAATCCCAAGATCCTCTGTTTAGAATAGATTGCTAAGTAATTATTTTCTTGAGTATGGTAGTGTTGAAAGATTTTTTAACAGTATTTCTGCATTGCAAGTATTAACTTACACTATTGAACTTCCAAATATTGTTTTAAGCAGAAACAAATTAAGTAAGTCAGAATTTAAACTTTGTTAAATCATAAAAGCAGAGTTGACAACCTAAGAATGTTTTAATTTACTCAATCAGCCCCTGCCTAGAAAAGGCAGTACTTAGAACTATAAAAAATCTCTCTCACGTTTTACTTTTTTCTTGCTGAAAGTCAGTGGCTCAGATATAATTTTTTTCCTTTGGCTCCAGAACAATACACAGCAAAACTGAAATCAAACATGTTTATGTGCTATCATACAATAATTTTTTTTAAAAAAGTAATTCCATGCTTTATATGTATGATGGCCATCCATGCTGAATGCTATGCTGCATCGAAATAAGGTAGAAAAATTACTGTAAAATATAAGGAATCAAGGCTGCTTGATGAGACTGCAATACTATACCTAGTTACTCATGTGTATGTACTGCTATTCAGCCTTGTCTGGAGGAGGACATTGTAAGAGTGTGGGAATATGGAATAAATCATGCACAACATATTGAAATAATTTATAAGCACATTGCTGTCTAATTCCCAGCATTCCTCTCTGAAGTCCAGTATCATTTGAAACAATGTGTTCCAGACAACACCAGGCTCCTTAACAGATGAAATGGGGAATCTCTCCACTGAACTGCTCTCAGAGAGCAGCTAAGAGTCATTTAAAATAGCCAGCCCAATCATCCAGATCTTGATTGTTTGATGTACTTTCTAGCTTTATAGTTTTGATTAAGAGGCTCAGCAAAAAGGTGAAGTTGCAACATAGCATTGGGTCCCTTGACCTCAGGAACTTGAAGTCAGCAGGTCACTTATAGTGACTGTGATTTATTGATCAATAAACAGAGTCTCTCTTTTTCTTGTCCCACCAGCCTTATTTCTGCAGGCATAGCGCTCTCCTTCAAAGGAAGTGTGTGCACTGAACTCTGAGAGAACAGTTCAGCAATACAATTAAAACAAGCAGTATCCACAATGCTGGTATTTTAAATCTATCATACTTTGATGAACAGAGCTATATCCATGCTCTACACCTAACATTGCTGCATTTAAAGAGGAGGCAATAATAAATACAGTGCCTCAGTGGTACATTATTTAATTGACTGGCATCTAATTAATCAGATATTTAGATAAAATATTATTTCAGTTCAATTACATGGTGAACACACACACTGAACTGGATTCAATTACATCCTTTCACTAACTGAGGAGTCTTCCTCTGGCAGAAAAAGCCTCGTTCCATTGGATGAAGACCTCTTCTATTGGAAAAAGAGACGGAAGTCATGAAAGATTCAGCCTACTGAGGCAGAAAATTCAAGCAACCCAGGACTGAGTCATATCAGCTTCTCTTTGTAAACTATTGTTAAAATTAAAATGTTTATATTCTATGCTAGTTTATCTCTTTTTCTTATCCAAAGACTGGTTCTAAATGTTTTTCATGAACTCCTACAATTATAGTATGGAAATATATATATATATATAACAAAACTCCACTCCAATCCCACCAGTATGTTGCAGGCCACATGTGATTTTTCTTCAAGAACCTTTACATCTTTGGCCATGAAGAAATATATAAAGAAGTAACCACAGGAAATGGTCTTAAAATATACTGTTGATCATATCAAAGAGTTGTAAATCTTTTTTGATGCAACCTGGAATTGAAGGCCCTGATCACTCATTTTACAGTTGATTTCCCTGAAATTAGAGGAGCACTGGCACTGACCTGGATAGCCCAGACAAGCCCAATCTTGTCAGATCTTAGAAGCTAAACAGGGTTGGCCTTGGTTAGTAATTGGAGGGGAGACCTCCAACAAAGACCAGGAACCACCTCTGTTAGTCTCTTGCCAGGAGTGATGCCATTAGGAGTCACCATAAGTCAGCTATGGCTTGATGGCACTCTCTGCCACCACAGGAGACTACTGGCTTTATATGTAGGCATTTGATTACAAAAATAGAGCTAGGAGGAGGAAGAATGTCCCCAAAACTATTCCACCTGCTCATCTTTTTTATTGTTTTCGTTGTACATTTGCAGACCAACTGGGGCTGCTTCAGTGTTTGGGGTTTTTTTTAAAGAAAGTTCTTCCTCATCCTCATTACACAACCCCAGCCAATCAGGAACAGAGATGAGCACGAACCGGGCGGGGGGGGGGGGAGAACCATGCAGTTCATGGTTTGTCATGTTTCACGAACCACGAACTTTCACGAACCTGCCCCTGTTCACGAATTGGTTTGTTTTGGTTCATGAAAATGTCACTTCCGGGCCAGCAAATCACCACTTCCAGGTCAGCAGAAGGTCACTTTTTGATCAGAAGAAGGTCACTTCAGGGTCAGCAGAAGGTCTGCAGGAAGTCCATCCCCTGTTGCCTAGGAAACTGATTGATTGGTGCCAGGCTGTCTGCAGTGATGAACTGAAAGACAAATAAAACAAACCAGTCTAAAGTTCGGCAGTTTGTCAGAAATGGGATCTGACAAACTGCTGGTTCATGAACCACGAACTGGCCTGGTTCGTCATGAATTTTGGTTCGTATTTCAGTTCATGCCCATCTCTAATCAGGAAGGAAACAGTCAACAATGGATATGTCACAGCAACCAAGTAGCTAATTACAAACCCAATTCAAGGTAAGTACAATAGATGGACACTCAAGCTTTTTGCAACCAAATATCACCAGGAAGGAGGCATTTTTGAGCCTGAGAAAAATTATGTAGAAAAAAAGTGCTTCTTAGCTCAGCTGAATTCAGAGTTATTAGTTAAAATAATCCTAAACAACAGAACATAGTAGAGAAAACAATTGCAAGGGCCATTTCAAGGTTCATTGAAACATTCATATAGTCCTGATTGTCTCATTGCAGTTAGTTTTCTGGAATCTGAAGTGCTTGAGGCTTGTGTAAGGTTACATCATATCAAAACAATGTGCTCTAGCCATATATAGTCAAAGACATATCAAATGATCTTCATTCCACATTTGAGACAGTGTCTTTGAAGAAATGAAAAAATCCTTACAAATGCAAAATATTCATTAGAAAGTAGCTACATTTAAGAGGGGAGATGCAGATAGATTGCTGGGATTTGCATTAGAAGCTTTTTATTTTTTATTTGTATTTCATTCTAACCTATGTTAGGAAAAAATAGAATGATCAGGTGAAAGTGTTAGTATATTGCACTATTGTGCCAAAGCAAGCCACACAAAACCAGACTATTAAAGCAAAAGATGGACCTCCAAGCATTGCTCTTACTGCAGTGAAAAATGGTGTGCTCAAATGGGTAAATGTGGTTTTCAGATGTCAAACTTCTTTTGTTATTGTTTATAATGGTGCAAAGTCATGGTAGCTGGGAGAATTGGCACAATGTTGCATTCCATTCCCTCTATTTAAGCCATTCTTGGATTTTCTGCCACCCATGTCACTATAGAAAGTGGAGGGAAAGTATACCCGCTGCTGGTCTGAGGCCACATGAATGACATAAATTATGTCCTTAATATTCTTCTAGGGGACTCTTGAGTCTCTAAATGCTCAAAAGCACCATATGAGTAAATTATTTCTTTCCACTGGGGCTTCTAGCATCAGAATGTAGGAGAAATTTAAACACAACTAAGATCAACATTGTGAGTTTACTTGGCCTCCACATCTAACAGTGCTGCCATAAATTCTTAGGCTTCTTATTTGGGGATTTTAAAGGCCTTATAGTCTTGGCGATCCTTACACAAAAAGTTTTCTTCTAGAGGATAAGCTTTACAAACTTTGAGCAGTGAGCTTTGGTATCACACTTTTGTTACCTAGCAGTTTTCGAAAGAATACCACTGCTGGTCTTCCAGCATTTGAGGACAACATGATAGTCTGGATGATGTTGTATTTCTATTTTTCATTTCAGTTGAACACTCGTTTTTCAAGTAAAATCCACTAAACATGACAGAATATTCTTTTAAGAAAGTGAAGATAGCACTGAAGATTACTATATTCTCAAGGATGCCAACTGTACATACTCTGGACAAATCATTCTGTATGCCATTGTAGTTATACACAGCTATGACACGAAGAAGTATTTGGGCAAATGTCTATAGGCGCTCACTGTATCTGGAGCAAGTAAAGCAATGCTGAATCACCTCATTGCTAACCACAGTTCTACTATACCAGTTTAGTTGTACTCAGCCTCTGTACTGCCTGTGGAGTTGGAGAATGTCATCAGTAGACATGGGCACGAACCAAAAAAAAAATTAACAAACCAGTGGATCGTGGTTTGGTGCAGACCACAATCCCGAATTTCCAAAATGCAACAAGCATCTCCCGTTGCCGACCCGGTTCATGGTTCGTGGTTCGTGGAGGCTACAGCGGGGCGCACTGGTGTTTCCAGCGATACAGGAAGGTGGGTGCTGGTGGTGGCTGCCAGGCCTGGCAGGCACGCAGAGATGGCAATGAGCCACCTCCCCTTTAGGGGGTGGGAGGTCTGGCTGCTTGCCGGTGGCACCCCCCATCTGCCCGCCAGGCCAAACGAGCGTGCTGGTATTCCCCGGCAATGTAGGAAAGGTGTGTATTGGGGGTGGCCACCAGGCCTGGCAGGCATGGGGACGCAGCAATGAGCCACCACCCCTCAGGGGGCGGGGTGTCTGGCTGCTCACCGGAGGCACCCCCATGTGCCCACCTGCCAGGCCAAACTGGAGCGCGCTGGTACTCCCCAGCACTGTAGGAAAGGTGGGTACTGGGGGCGGCCACTGGGCCTGGTGGGCACGGGGAGATGGCGATGAGCCACCTCCCCTCAGGGGGCGGGGGGTCTGGCTGCTTGCCAGTGGCACCTCCCATGTGCCTGCCCGCCAGGCAAAAAAGTAGTGTGCTGGTATTCCAAGCGATAAAGGAAAGGTGGGTGATGATGGCGGCTGCCGGGCCTGGTGGGCATGGGGAGATGGAGACAAGCCGCCTCCCCTCAGGGGGCGGGGGGGTCTGGCCGCTCACCGGAGGCACCCCCCATGTTCCCGCTTGCCAGGCCAAACTGGAGCGCGCTGGTATTCCCCAGCAATGTAGGAAAGGTTTGTACTGGGGGCGGCTGCCGGGCCTGGTGGGCATGGGGAGGCAGCGACAAGCCACCTCCCCTCAGGGGGCAGGGGGTCTGGCCACTCACTGGCAGCACCCCCCATGTGCCAGTCCGCCAGGCCAAAAAGGAGCGTGCTGATATTCCCTGGCAATAAAGGAAAGGGGGGTGATGACGGTGGCCGCTGGGCCTGGTGGGCATGGAGAGACAGTGATGAGCTGCCTCCCCTCAGGGGGCGGGGGGTCTGGCTGCTCACCAGCAGCACCCCCCATATGCCCACCTGCCAGGCCAAAAAGGAGCGCGCTGGTATTCCCGGAGTGGATGGGAGAGGACCTGTCATCATGAGGAGGGGTAGGGGAATATCCCCCAGCATCCGCGGGTCCTCACTCGAGGGTCCCACCGAGGAACAGTGTGGCGGAAGCAGCCAACAGTACACACCTTCCTGCCTTGCCGGAAAGGATGGGAGGGAGAGGAAGGACCTGTCATATGGGGGGTAAGTGGGAAGATCCCACCCCAACCTCCAGGCCAAAGAAGAGTGTGCTGCTATTCTCAGATTGGGTGGGAAAGGACCTGTCATCATGAGGAGGGGTGGGGGAATATCCCCCAGCATCCGCAGGTCCTCACCCGAGGCTCCTACTGAGGAACAGTGTGGCAGAGCCAGCCGACAGTACGCACCTTCCTGCCTTGACAGAAAGGACGCGAGTTTCGGGACACATTCCCACCCAGCTGAAAGAGGTCCCGTCAGTCCCGTTGACAGGGGTGCCACCACATTGTCAACTGACTGTATCCGTACACAATACAATCGGCTGCGCGAGTGCAACCAAGCTGTGTAACCAAGGAGGGAGCAATAACAGGATAGTCCCTCGTGAAGCAGGGGCTGACCTGATCCACCCTCCTGCCTTTGCGGAAAGTAGAGGATGGGCAGGACAGGAGGCATTGTTTGGACGGGTCAGAATGGGTCCTGAGAGGGGGATACGGAAACAGGACAGCAGCAGCTGACATCGGCCACCTTCCTGCCTTTGCGGGAAGGACATCAGTTGAGCGACCCATTCCCCCCTGCTCAGAGGGCTCTACATTTGCGATGGATGGGGGCACCATGCGGCTGAACTATATGTGAAACAGTTCCTGAGCTGCTGCGCAAGTGCCCAAAGGAGGCTTCTATCAGCAGTATCACCCACCTTCCTGCCTTGCCGGAAAGGATGGGAGGGAGAGGACCTGTCATGTGGGGCGTAAGTGGGAAGATCCCCCTGCCACCACCAGGCCAAAGAGGAGTGCGCTGGTATTCCCAGCATGAGAGGGAGAGGATGTGTCATTCAGACTGGGGGCTTGATCCCCTAGCCACCGCTGATCCTCACCTGAGGGTCCCACTGAGGAACAGTGCAGCGGCAGCTGCCTCCTGAGCCACCAGCCTCGAGGTTGTAAGCTGCGCTGTCCCAGACCCCGAGGGGACAACCTCCGCCAGTGCGGCCTGCCGGAGCGCTCTGCTCTCACCAGCATGACCCTCAGGGCAAAGTGATCCTCCCACTGACCCCTGCTCAGAAGAGCAGGTGGCCCCGTTTCTCCCCCCAATGGATGTTTCACTGGGTGAGGAGGGAGACAGGCTTGGGTGGTGCCTCTTCAGGTGCCGAGTCAGGGCCGTCGAAGACAGGTGCTTTGGGTTTTTGCCCCTGCGCACCAGGACATCACAGGCACGGCACCGCACCACACGGGGGTCATCAGGAAGGGCCCGAAAGTGCCTCCATACGGAGGCGTTGTAACACTAGCCGCTAACTGTCCCAGGGGAAGGAGGACGAACGGTTACAGGCTGCACTGCGGGGCTGGACACGGATGACGGGGTGAGGGGTGGACTGCAGGAGGGGACACCACCGAGAGTTTGGGATGGAGACGGGAGGGATCTTTCATAACACACATACCATTCCTCCAGGGATCCATCGCCCACCCACCCCTCCTCAAAATGTTGAGAGAGATTCTCTCCCCCCTGCACAAAGACCTCTTGGGCCTCCACAGCCCACATAGGTGAAATGGGGGGAGCGGTAGGACTCCCTGCGGCCCCCGAGCCACACTCAAAACTGCTTTCCACAACTGAACCAGGAGGACTGCCATCGCACTTCATCCCACAACCACCCTTGGCAGCCAACATAGGAAGACTCATTGTGCCACCAAACTAGAATTAAGGAGGACAGGAAAGGAGATGATTCTGTGTGTCCTCCGCTGAGGTGCCCGCTGAGCTCGGCCCCAGGGCCTGGCAGCAGCCCTGGCACCAGAGAGAGGGAGGGACTAGAGCCCTAACCCACCGCTCCCACAGACCTGATCAGATCAGGCACTGATTAATAATCAATGTGAGCCCTCAGCCGAGGTACCCACTGAGCTTGGCCCCAGAGCCAGGCAGCAGCCCTGGAACCAGAGGAGATAGATCCCTATCCCCCAAAGCCAAGCTCAATTGTACTCTCAGAGCGGGACCACAAGTGATGCGTGACACAGGTTGGACACTTGCCAGCTTCCCTCAAGTTTTGATGGGAAATGTAGGCAGCTTGGCTGAATGTTGGACAAGTGACAGTTGAAAAGTCCATTGGACAGCAGTCAGAGAGTCAAGCTGCAAGACCAGGATGCCTACATTTCCCATCAAAACTTGAGGGAAGCTGACTAGTGTCCAACCTGTGTCAGGCGTCACTTGTGGTCCCGCTCTCTGTCTCTCTCCCCAAAGGCTAGCAAGTGGCAAGCAAGAGCTCTGTCCCACTCCACTGCTCGCTGAAAGTGAAACCCAGCCTGGAAGCCCACGGCTATTTATAAGCACAGGTCCCATTCAGCAACACAGGAGGTCTGTGTTTGGCCATCAGAGCTGCCTATCAGGGTTTGCAGGGATGAGATTGGAGTGCCCATGGCTACAGAACATCCCCTTCCCCCTCCCTCCCCTGGGTGTCTTCTCCCAACTTGTAACTGCTTTGCAGCTCCGTGGTTGGAAGGAAGCCCTACTGATCAAGGAAAGCTGGGCTTCCATTTGGGTTTCCAGGGCAACAGAAGGAGGGCAGACAGAGCTCATGCATTCTCCTGGCTCCGTTGCCAGGGGAAAAGATTGCTGGTGCCTGAGTGTCTGGCTTCCTGAACCGCACCCAAACGCCCCGAACCAGGCCTCTCCTGACCGCTGGTTCATTGGCCGTGGCCGATCATGATCCGCTGGGTCACGATCGTGCGATCGCCATTTTTGTGGGTTTTTGAGGTTCGTAATGCAGTTCCTGCCCATCTCTAGTCATCAGTATAATAGCATCAACTTAGTATGTTTGCAAAGCTTGAGGTTGGCTCAGGTAAGACTGAACTCAACCAATGCCTATAATATGCAGGTGCTTTAATAAGCTCTTGGAGAACAGTAACCATCTTAATCTTTGCAACTCAGTACTAGTCCCATGACACCATATGAAATATTACCATATGACAGCAATAACAAGATTCAGTTACTTGTTTGCTCCAATTTGAATTGCTTTCACATTGCTTCTTGGTAGCTTGTAGAAAACTTACACGTCAATGAGCTCTGTATTGTTGTGGCACTCTTAAAAATAAATTTCAAAAAGAAAAAAATGCTCTACTTTTGGTTGGGTAGAGATCCACTTGTCATTCTCAACCCATCAGTTTGACCAGTATCCTGATTCACTACACACTCATTTTGAGTGTGCACAAGTCACAATCCCAAGCCTCTTGCCTTATTTTCAAAGGGGTGGAAAACTATAAGGAGATTACACACAGAAAAATAACATTATAAGAATCCATATAGCCAACTTAACAAGGCTACAGTATATATGGCTAAGCATGAATCATTTTTCATTTCAACAATGAAGCTGAGTTTTAAAATGTAAATAAACAGATCTGACTGAGAATCAGTTAATAGAATTATTTGCCTTTTCCCACTTCTCAAATAGTCCTTTTCAGCAAATTGACAACCAAAATAACCAACTTTCAGACACTTTGCTACAAATAGTAAATCACTTGGGTCTGATGCTGTGGAACTGTTTGTGTGGATCCCAGAAGTGCACTTCATCTTTGTCATGAACATTGTTCTCAAATAACCCTGCTGGTCAAGAAGGTTACTCTAATGTACTGCTAACATTCAGCAAAGGAAGGCAGAGTATAAAATGTAATTGGTAAGGCTCAAGTGCCTTATTTATCTAATTAATACATTTTCCCTGTCTATTGCATGCTTGTTCAGCCTCACAGAACATTTTAAAAATTTTCTGCTTAAAAACAAGATATAAGCTCACATGTGAATTTGTCCTTTAATTCTCAACCCACAGTTTCACACTTAGAGAAATGCGTGGAATTCAGAGCTTTCAATGCCACTGGATTTTGCTAACTATAGACAGAGAACATATGGGAGGAAAGGAATTCAACCCAGCTGAAAGGATAAACTGCAGGAAAACATAAATGCTTTTGCATACCAAAAACTTGAGGCCCAGCACAACATACAGTCCAAACCTCAAACTGGCTAACATAAAACAGTATCTTTTAATAGATGCCTACATTCATTCAAACAAAATACTGACAATTTAACTGTGTGGCTAATTATACTGTAAAAAAATCTAGAGAAAGACAGGGGGAAGTTTGGGAGTCTGGACTATTGTGGATTTATACAGAAAGTTTCAAGGGCAGCACATAATACACTCTTCAAGCCATGCCCATATAACTTGCGATGCCAGCCTAGAGGGGTCTCCAACTGTGCAGGCATGGCATAAATATGTATAGAAGACCCAAAAGAATTAGAGAAGGCTCCTATTTTTGCACTTTGCCTGGGATTGCAGAACTTGGAAGTGTGTTACAGACCCAGAAAAATAAAATACAGACTGGAAGTGTGTTACAGACCCAGAAAAATAAAATTGTTGAGCAGCCAGCAGACTTTAAGGTGTGCAGAGCAACTTTAAGCGATTTTCTAAACATGCCTAGGGTTCTCATCTTTAAAAGGTAATTTCTTTAGCATTGTTTCCAAATTATGGAAAAACTCAGAATGTAAATTCAGATTCTGACTCTGACTGGACTGAATTTGACACAGAATTCAGAAGTCATCTATCACATTTTACCACAGATTTAGTGTGAAGTAATGTTCCCTACAGAGAAGTTTCTAGTGAACTGAAGACTGAAATAGAGCTGAACTATGGAAGTTCAAGGTCATCAGCAACATTTCTATTCACTGGAAGTCACTGCTTTATTTTTGCCTTGATGGAAGAAACTTTGAAAACCTGACAGACATGTAAAATAACTAATAGTAGCTTTGTAGAAGTTAGTCGTACCAGTCCAGGCTTTACATATCACACATAGAAATACCAAGGGCCTGTCTAAAGGCACCCAACCCCCCCCCCCCCCAAGATGGTCTGCAGCACATCGGCCCTTTAAACATTTAAAGGCTATTATTTTCTTCCTATGAAAAATAATGGCCCTTTAAAACTTAAAGTGCCAGGGCTCCATGGATCAACTGGGGTGCAATCATTCCTCCTTAGCAGCTCCTGCTGCCTCCCTGACACAATTCCCAGTTCTGATATTGTTGAGAATGGATTTATTAAAATTGAGAATTGTCAGATATTGCCAATACAACCCAATACTAGAAATATCGAATATTTTATCAAGTTAACAATATCCAATTACATGCCCCTAACATGGGACCAGAGACTGTAGTGAGGAAGAGAACTGGGGAAGACTGAGTGAAAAAGTGGGCTGGATCTAACCTACTGATTTGAGTGAAGGAGGAAAGAACTCACTGAGTCACAGCATGCAAAAATGAAAGGGGAGGCAGAAGGAAGCATGTAAAATCCAGGCACATTCATGTTGAGCCTATAGTTAGGTTGGTGTTACCTCTGAACCTATATTTTTCCTTTCTTATATTACTTATGAATTTACAAAGGTTAAAAGCAGAAAAAGAACAATTTTAAAAAGTATTTTCTTCCATGTAATAAGATAATAAATAAGAAATTGCATAAAAATATGCTTTGCGTGATTCTCTGAGAAGGAATTTTTTTTTTTGCTTAGAGACTGTGCATAAGTCATACCAGATGTGGTAAAGAAATTAATACTAGCTGCTACTGACAATTTTTATACTCTATTTCCTTTCAAGGCAGCCATAAACAGATAAGCGTTGGAAATGAATTTAGGTTGCCAAAGGAAAAGCTAATCAAGACAGAGCTAAACCTCTTGTTAAGTAACCACGGGGTCACAGAGTTCACAACTCATTTTGAAATCAGAAAAGTTTTCAAAGATATAAACAACAGCATTATTCCTGTGTATGTGAAAAGTCCTATTTCACAACCTCAGTCTGACAAATAGAAAGTTCATTTTGGCTTTTCTCCAAGAAGATAATGGTTACACTTGATCTTATTACATATGGAAATTAACAAATAGTATTCATTTGCCTTAAGAGGCTAAAATCCCAGCTACACTCCCATTGCAATTTTCAAGATTGTAGTGGGCCATTAAAAATGCCAGCAGGTCTGTATCCATTGAAGGGCTTCTGTAGAGACTGCATATCAATAAATTGTGTCTTCAATGTCTGGCATGCATTGGTGGCAGAAAGTTCTGTCTAAGACACTTTTAACAATTAGGAGTTAACCCTGTTGTATGCAATACAGCCTATACAATGTTTGATAAAGGGTGGGATCTTTCTATATAAAAGTTTTTCCTAAGGACTTTAGATGCAACTTTAGAATCTCAAATATCAAAACTACGTTTAAAATCCTACCCTTCTTCCAAAGAGCTCAGAGCACGGTATCTGGATCTCTCCTCCATTTTGTATTCAACAACCCATTGAGTTACACAAATGAATTCATCAAGCTGACTTTCAGACCGTTGGTCCATCACAGTCAGTCTTGCCTGCTCACACCAGCAGCAGTTCTCCAGGGTCTCAGGTAGAAGATATTCACACAATCTGCAATCTGATCCTTTTAACTGGAGGTGCCAGGGATTGGTCCTAGGACTTTCTGCATGCTAAGCAGACGCTCTACCACTGAGGCACAGCCTCTCCACACATAGGTTAGGCTAAGAATGACTGGCCTAAGTTTATTGAGGGAGTTTAATGACTAAATGGGATTTGAGCCTGTCTCCCCAAGACTAGTTAAACACTATCTACTATACCACACTGCCTCAGAACCTCACTCAGTCTCTTTCCTTTGCAGATTGTTGCTTACAAGTTATACTCTTTCAATAATAATAATAATAATAATAATATTTAAAAAGCACTGGGAAATACCATGTATATCATAACATATAAAAGTCCTCATGGATCAGACCAAAGCTTATAAATGGCCTGCAAAGGAGGGGGGTAGAACAGGAGGGGCGGGAACTGAAAGGAAATTCTGCATGGTTGAAAAGCAAACTCAAAACTACATTGAGAAAAACATTGGGGAATAAGTGCAGGTAGAAAATTCTAAGAGAAACCTTGAAAATGCCACTTTGAAATCTGAAGGAGAAGTCAAACATGCAGAATTCAGAAGAAAAACCAAAGTGGTATGGGGCCAGAACTAGCAAAAGTTGTCTGTGCATAAAAAACCTGAGTCTCCAGGCTGGATGGAGGACAACCCAAAGAATTCACTGGAGTTTTCACTTCCAAGTTAGGGATTGACAGATGCATTTCAAACAGGCACAAAGTTCAATTAATGCATCCAGTTGTAAAAAGCATGACAGTTTCTGAAGACAAACACATGTGAAAGTGAATATTTTGATCCAGTTCCCCCTCTCCCCCGCCATTATCCTTTGGAACTTCTAAAAATGTGGTCAGAGCTAGAGAGAGGGCTCACAGAGGGCTCTTCTCATAGCACATTATTATAGAAATAAATCATGAACTGTAGTCATTCCATAGGGTCAGCAAAACGTAACCCTGCAAGGTACAATTTGCTTATGAATAATCCTGCATCATATGTTAATAATGATGCAAAGTGTTCACAACTAGACATGGGCACAAACAGCATTACGAATGGAAAAAAACAACTAACAGGCCGCTTGGCTGCTTGCGAACGGGCTGTTTGTGATGCGCCATTCCAGCCGAACAGGTGGTCGTTACAGGCCTAGTTTGTTGCACTCAGCTGCTGTTCGGGAAGCCAGACACTCAGGCGCCTTCAATCAATTGCCTCAGCAATGGAGGGAGGGACTGCCTGAACTCTGTCTGCACTCCCTCTGTCACCTCGGACACCCCAATCAAAGTCCAATTTAGCTTGATGGGCAGGTCTTCCTTCCAAGTGTGGAGCTGCAAATTGGTAACCATCGGTAATGTGGGAGCAGACACCAGGAGGGAAGAAGGGGAGAAGGGGTGTTCTGTGGCCATGGGAACTCCAATCTCATCCCTGCAAACCCTATTAGGCAGTTCTGACTGCCAACCACAGACCTCCTGCATTTCTCAATGAGACCTCTGTTTATAAAAGGGCACTGTGCTCCCAGTTCTGGCTTTCACTTTCAGCAAGCAGTGGAGTGGGAGAGAGCTATTAATAGCATTTTGGGAGAGAGACAGAGAGAGTGCATTGGAGCTGGGATTTTTTTCTGTGTGGTTAGATAGGGATCTATCTTTCCACTGGTTCCAGGGCTGCTGCCAGGCTCTGGGGCCAAGCTCAGTGGGCACCTCGGCCGACAGCTCACATTATTTTCAGTGCCTGATCTGGTCAGGTCTCTGGGAGTGCTGGGCTAGGGCTCTAACACCTCCCTCTGGTTCCAGGGCTGTTGCCAGGCCCTGGGACAAAGCTCAGTGGGCACCTCAGCTGAGAGCTCACCCTGATTATAATCAGTGCCTGATCTGATCATGTCTCTGGGAGTGCTGGGCTAGGGCTCCAGCCCCTCCCTCTGGCTCCAGGGCTGCTGCCAGGTCCTGGGGCCAAGCTCAGTGGGCACCTTGGCTGAGGGCTCACATTACTATCAATGCCTGATCTAATCAGGCTTCTGGGAGTGCTGGGCTAGGGTTCTACCCCCTCCCTCTGGTAACAGGGCTGCTGCCAGGCTCTGGGGCTAAGCTCAGTAGGCAACTCAGCTGAGGGCTCACATTACTATCAGTGTCTGATCTGGTCACATCTCTGGGAGTGCTGGTCTAGGGTTCTAGCCCCAGTCTCTGGATCCAGGGCTGCTGCCAGGCCCTAGTGCCAAGCTCAGTGGGCACCTCGGCTCAGGGCTCACAGTGTTGTCCCCTTTTCTTTCCTTTCTTGTTTGCTGGCACAATGAGGCTTCAGGTGAGGGCAAAGGGTGGTCATGGGGGGAAGGGCAAAGATTGTCCTGGTTGCCCCGCAGGAAGCAGTACTGGGCAGGGCTCTGCAGCAGCAGCCAGCAACCCTTCATCCTCCCTCCCCTGGAAGAGTTAGTGGGCCACGGTTCAAATTGGCTGCATGGAGGCCCTTCCAGGCCCTTCCAAATGACCCCCGTGTGGTGCAGTGCCATGTCTGTGATGGGCTGGTACGCAGCGGCAATGACCCAAAGCACCTTTCGTCGATGGTCCTGACCAGGCACCTGAAGATGCACCACCCAAGCCTGTGGTCTCCATCCTCAGCCAGCAAAGCATCCGGCGGGGAGAAACAGAGGGCCACCAGCTCCTCTGAGCAGGGATCAGTGGGATGGTCACTGGAATCCACCCCAAGCAAGAAGCCTTGCCTCGAAGGTGCTGCCGATGGGAGCAGAATGGTCAGGCAGGCCGCCTTTGGGGAGGTTGTTCCATCAGGGTTGGGGATAGTGCTGTTGAAAAGGGTGAGGTCAAGGATTCAGGAGGCGGGCATTCATGTGGTGGCAGAGACAATTGCCCTGCAAGGATTCCCCCTATCCCTCATGGAGGGCATGGGCTTCCAAAGGCTGCTTCAGCACTTTGCCCCATGGTTCTCCATGCTGTCATGGCACACTATTGGGCGTTGAGTCCTGCCTGCCCTCTACCAGTCCGTGCAAGACATGGTGCTCAGAGAGCTGTCGGCCACCAAAGGCCATACTGTACACTTCACGGCTGACCTCTGGAGCAGCTGCCATCCTGCGTACCTTGCCATCACCGCCCACTGGTGGCAACCAGAGGACCTCCGCCACCCCAGGCCAAGAACTGTTCCCCGGAAAAAGGCACCATGCTTGACACTGGGCTACAGGGTAGTTCTTCTACAGGCACAGGGGATGGACGAGTTCTTCTACAGGCATGGGTGATGGATGAGGTCCATACTGGGAAGAATATCGCCAACACTGTGGAGGCAGCTCTGAGTGAGTGGATGGCAAGGGTGGAAGGGTTTGTCCGTGGCTTCATGGTGACAGATGCGGGAAGCAACATGTTGGCAGCCCTGAAAGAGGCATCCCTCCGGGCCTGGTGTGCGTGGCGCACAAGCTGCACCTGGTGATGAGGGATGTGCTCGGGCTGGGGAGCAAGCCAAGGGACAGCTGGGACGAGGGAACCTTGTGAACGCACAATCTGCTGGAGAGCTGCTGCCATCCTGTAATCCACGGATGTTCTGAGGAGGGGAGAGGAGCTGAGCCTCAGCTCCATGGAATGGAGAGTCCTTGGCCAGATGTCCCAGATGCTGAAACCCTTTAAGGAGGCCACCGAGCTCCTGTGCTCCTATGAGGCCAGCCTGGGGCAGGTCATCCCCTTCATCCACGGGCTCAACCACTTCCTGGCCAAGGAACTCAAGCATGAGAAAGAGCTGCTCCCCAGGGTCCGGGACTTTGTGAGGAGGATCCAGCCATGCCAGGAAAGACCCACCCAAACAGCCCCATTTGATCTCTGGGCCTTGTCGGTGGGCTGCATGGTTGGCCACAGCACAGTGGGTGCATCGCTCGCGGGTGAGGACTCAGCGAGGGCTATGGTGCGAGAGTACCTGGTGGAGCCCACTGAGCCCCTCACTCTAATCCCTTGGAGTATTGGGTGAGAAAATCTTCTGTCTGGCCGGACCTGTCCATTGTGGCAACCAACATCCTGTCCTGCCCTCCCACCAGCGTGCAGAGCGAGCAGGTGTTCTCCCACCTGGAAGACCTCCTCTGTCCCTGCCGTGCACATCTGCACCCGGACCTGGTGGACATGTTGATCTTCGTGAAGGTCAACCTCAACCTCCTAGGGCATCCCTCCTTGGACCTGGACCTATCTGCCCTCTGAGCCTCCCCAAGTCTACTGTGGCTCTCAGCCAAGGTGCTGTGCAGTGGGCTCCAGCACTCCTTGGTTCTCGGGGCTGCATCTGTGGCTGGCAACCTGTGGTCCTCCTCTCCCAGGCAAGTTCCCCGATGGTCCCTCTGTCTGCCTCTCTTTATGTCAACTATACGACCCCTCCCCATAACCTGTCCTGCCCATCCTGTCCTCTAGCTGAAAATTCCCCAGATGGTCTCTCTTTCATCTTTACCATCTGCAGTTGCAACTGCTCCAACCTCTCCCAATGACCTATCCTCTCCTGCCCACCCCATCTTTTCTGTGAAGGCCAGACGGTGGGTGATGTCAGCTGCTGCTGCTTTTGACAACAAGGGACAGCTCTGCTTCTGATGATGATGATAGGGCAACACAGCCAGGGGGCCCTATCTATGGGCTCCTGCTGACCCCTCTGGGCATGGGGGGATGGGGCCCTCCCACCTACCCTTTCCGCAGAGGCAGGAGGGTCAGTGCTGTCTGCTGTTGCTGCTCTTGGCCACGAGGGGCAGATCAGGAATAGTTGCACATGTAGTTGCAGAGCATGGGGCCCCCCATCCATGGGCACCTGCTGTCCCCTCCCCTCTGAGCAGGGGTGTGCGTCCCGGCCGCAACACCCATCCTTTCCACAAAGGCAGGAAGGTGGGTGATGCTGGCAGCAGCCTGCCTGAACTGCCTTGATCGGTAAACTGTCTCTGATTGGAGCAGATTCTGTGGAACTGCAGTCCTCTTTTGGGGAAACCTTTGCCATCCTATCCCAGACATGTTCCCTTTCCCTCTCTCAACCTCTCCCTCTCTGTATGGTGCCAATACCACCCCACCTCACAACATGCCCTGCTCATCCCATCCTGTCCGCAACAGCAGGAGTGTGGGTGATGTCAGCTGCCGCCACCTTTGGACATGAGGGACTACCATGGCACTGCCACTGCCTTTGGGCCTTCCTGGTCCCACTCTGTAATGCAGCTGTGACAAGCAACTCATACCCTCCTCTCCCCGACAAGGTCCTGGACATTCCCTCTTTCGACTGATCCCTCTCTGGAACATTTCGACCCTGCCCTACGACCTCTCCTGTCCTGCCCATCCCGTCCTGTCCATGAAGGCAGGAAGGTGGGTGATATCAGCTGTCTCCACCTTTGGGCATGGGGGAATACCATGCCATGGTTGCCATCTTTGGACCTTCCCGGTCCCACTCTGCAATGCGGCTGTGACAAGCAACCTGTTGTCCTCTTCTCCCCAGCAAGGTCCTGGATGTTCCCTCTTTCAACCTCTCCCTCTCTGGAACCCTCCAACCCCTCCGAACCTCTCCTTTCCTGCACACCCCTTTCTTTTTGCAAAGGCAGGAAGGTGGGTGATGCCAGCGACAGCTTCCACTGCGACACAGAAGACGCGGACAAGCCTCTGCCACAGCAGTCTGCGCAATCCGACAAGTTGGATGTTGGGGTCCCTCTATGAAACTGACCTGCTCTGGAACCACTCAGACCCTCCCCAACAACCACTCCTGACCTGTCCATACCATCTTTTCCATGAAGGCTGGCGGGCAGGTGATTGCTGCTTCTGCTGCTGACAAGATCAGTGGCTTTCAAAGACGAAGGTTCCCAAATCTTTGGGTGTTTCCCAGTCCTGCTCTGCAAGGTGGCCAGGAACCCTCTGTCCCTGTCTCCCTGAAAAGTTCACCATCCATCTTCAAACCTCGCCCGCTCTTGAATCGCTCCGACCCCTCCAAATTACATCTCCTCTCCCTCCGGTCCTCTCCACGAAAGCAGGAAGGTGGGTGATGTGAGCTGCCGCCGCTAAGCACATCAGTGGGTTGCTCGGAGGAGGCCTCGCAACTGTCAGGATCTCCCAGTTCCCAGTCCCTCTTTCGACCTATCCCTCTCTGGAACCAGTCCAGCCCTTCCCAGCAACCTCTCCTGTCCTGTCCCTCCTGTCCTTTCCATGAAGGCAGGATGGTGGGTGATGTCAGCTGCTGCCGCTTTTGGCCACGAGGGACAGCTCTGCTGCTGCTGCTGATGATAGGGCCCTATGTTGCCCTATCTATGGACTCCTGCTCACCCCTCTGGGCTTGGGGGGGAATGGGTTCCTCCCACCCTTTCCGCAAAGGCAGGAAGGTGGGTGCTACCGGCGATAGCCTCCACTGTGACACAGGAGGGGTGAACAAGCCTATGCCAAAGCAGTCTGCGCGACCCGACATGGTGGATGTTGGGGTCCTCCTTGTCCTCCTCTCCCCATCAAGCTCCCCCTCCCTCTATGAAACTGACCCTCTCTGGAACCACTCCGACCCTCCCCAATGACCTCTCCTGTCCTGTCCATCCCCATCCCATCTTTTCCAAGAAGGCAGGAAGGTGGGTGATGTGAGCTGCCGCCGCTGAGCACATCAGCAGGTTGCTCAGAGGAGGCCTCGCAACTGTCGGTATCTTCCCAGTTCCCGGTCCCTCTTTTGACCTATCCCTCTCTGGAACCACTCCAACCCTTTCCAATGACCTGTCCTGTCCTGTCCATCCCTTTTTGCAAAGGCAGGAAGGTGGGTGAGGTTTGCTGCACCCGCTTTTGGCCACGAGGGACAGTTCTGCTGCTGTTGCACATAAAATTGTGCGTTGCAATGTTCCGTCAATGGCAGCGGCTGTCCTTTCTGGGCAGGGGGGAATGGGTACTGCCACAACCAGTCATGTCCTTTCCGATAAGGCAGGAAGGTGGTTGAGGTTTGCTGCACTCGCTTTTGGCCATGAGGGACAGCTCTGCTGCTGTTGCACATAAAATGGTACATTGTGGTGGCCCCTGTCAACGGCAGTGGCTGTCCCCTCTGGGCAGGGGGGAATGGGTATTGCCACAACTAGTCATGTCCTTTCTGTGAAGGCAGGATGGATGATGCTGGTGGCAGCCTCCAGTTCAACACAAGAGGGGCAGACAAGCCTCTCCCAGAGCAGTGTGCACAATACAACACGGTGGATGTTGCGGTCCTCTCAGTCCTGCTGTGCAATGCTGCTATTGTCATCCTTTCCTTGTCAAGCTCAAGGTCCCTCTTTGAACCTCACCCTCTCTAGAACCACCCTGACCCTTCCCATCGACCTCTTCTCTAGTCCTGTGACCATCCCATCCTTTCCGTGTAGGCAGGAAGGTGGGTGATGCCGGTGGGAGCCTACACCACTTATTTGAAGTTCCTGTCCTGTCTGTGCAGACTGGTGTGGACTGCTCTATCACCACTCAGTTCTTGGGGCTGCTGGTCCCTATTTAAACTTCTCCCTGTCCGGAACCAGTCTGACCCTTCCCAGCGTCTCCTGTCCTGCATATCCTGCCCTTTCTGTGAAGGCAGGAAGGTGTGTGCTACACTGCTGTCTGCTGCTGCTGGTTTTGGCCACAAGGGGCAGCTCAGAAGCTGTTGCTGTCCCTTCTGAGAAAGGGGAACGGGTCCCATGCCGCAACTCCCGTCCTTTCTGCGAAGGCAGGAAGGTGGGTGGTGTAGGGGGCAGCCTACGGCTGCACATGTGGGCACCTATCTGTCTGCCCACAATCCCCTGAACACGGTATCTGTCTCTCCTGTCAATCCAATTCAGGTATTCCATGTATCCATGCATCCCTCTATCCTATACACCTATCCCATACAGCTATGCACCTGTCTATTGAGAGACCTATCTATCCCATGCACCTAAACATCCAGTGCTCCATGTCCAGCTGGTGCATTTGTGCGGTGACAGCCTCTGCACCACGCGCGGTGTGGACAAGTGCATTGGCTCCAATGCCATAATGTCACCATCTTGTAGATATTTGTTGGTGTCTTGACTCTGACCCACCAGGGTGTGTGTTTGTGTGTGCAAGGCCTCCGTGCATGCCATCATGTCTTGCTGGAGGGTTTTCTTTGCAGACTGTTACTGGGTCATTTGGTTATGCAGTGGCTGCAGGCATGACCCACAATACTGCCTTGGTGGAAAGTTGCCTTGAGGAGGCCTGGCAGGCGGGCACATGGGGGGTGACACCAGCCAGTGGCCAAACTGCCCGCCTCCTAAAGGAGAGGCGGCCTGCCTTTAGGTCCACCACATGGGGCCAATGTGAACTGGGGAGGGTGGCTCCATTTGAATTGAATGGGAGTTTCCTGTGGGCTTCGAATTCACAACTAGTTCTTTATGAAAGAGCTCATCCACCACTCAGGGAAGCAAAAAAAAAAATCATTACCCATGTCCAGCCTTTATTCGCCTATGAGATTGAAGGTGACTTCCGGTGCAATACTATGCAGAGTTACTCCAGTCCAACAGCCCAACCCATTGACTTCAGGATCCAAGCAATGATAAGACCCATGCTTGCTTAGTTTCAACATGGTTGCTACACCAGACACACCTTAAAACTAATTAAGGACCATGAATGCTGTAAGAATCAATATCATTTTATAAATCACTAGATCAAAATGAGCCAAGGAAGAGCAGCTCACCAGACAGATGAATTGAAATAAATAAGTCCATGCCAGCAATTTTGATATCTCTTTAGTGTGGCCAGAAACAAACCATATTCTTACTATAGATAGATCAATTTGCGAAAGAAAGCTAATGCAGCTTATGACAGCTCCATTAAATTGGCTTTCCTGATTTTCTTTATACATTTTGTTTCTTTTGATCTGGGCTCTTGTCTCGGTTGCCACTATTACTGCTCAACTTAGTAACCAGTTCCATGAATCCCAGTTTATCTGCTAGCTTTCATCCTATGGCTGTTCCTTGGAAGAGAGAATGGTATGAACTGTATTGCTCTTACAACAACAAAGAATGTATTTTGTAGCAGTTGGTGGGAACGGTGGGATCTAGAATTGCCTTCTATTAAGGCCCAAATGATGTGATCAGAATAAATTATGTTAATCAGGTAATTTTGGTAAATTTACTTCAACTACAGAATTTAATATGCAGGACTAAAAAGTATTTGGCCAGAACTGACGTGGTGAATAGAAAGGGGCCTTTATAGGTTATGCGCTATATAATAAACGCTTGAAGATGATGATTATAGAAATATTTATTCATAATTAGTTCAGCTGGAAAGGTAACTATT
The DNA here is from genome assembly GCF_028583425.1 of Eublepharis macularius. Lineage (NCBI taxonomy): Eukaryota > Metazoa > Chordata > Lepidosauria > Squamata > Eublepharidae > Eublepharis > Eublepharis macularius. The sequence goes on from NC_072797.1 coordinate 76,989,415, forward strand.
TACATTCAATCTGCAGTTGTATATAGTTTCTTCACAAATAGCCATTGCAGACATCTCCTTGGGAGCAGTTATGTCCTTCAGAGTTCATAATATTTATTTTATTTCTACCTTATCTTTGTTCCACCGTAGAACTTTAAGGTGGCATACATAGGAGGATTTGCAGGAGGTCTCCCCTCCCAATGCTGACCACACCATAATGTATTTAACAAGATGGCTGCATCTAGTATCTTCCAGCAGTATCGTTTTCCAAAGTGGTGTAGTGGTTAGAGTGTTGGACTAGGATCTGGGAGACCCAGGTTCAAATCCCTACTCTGCCATGGAAGTGTTCTGAGTAACTTTGGGTCAGTCAAACAAACTCTGCCTAAGCTACCTTACAGGGTGGTTGTGAGGATAAAATGGAATAGAGGAGAATGGTGTAAGCCACTTTTGGGTCATCATTGTGGAGCAATAGGCATATAAATGAAGTAAAAAAACATTTAAAAATTAAAATTTTGGAAACAGGAAAAGTTACCACTATGCCAACAATTCCAAGTTCTTGGAACAAGCTCTAATACAATGTGTAAAGGTTGTAAGAGAATCAAGTTGCCCAATATCATGTTTAAATATGTACCAAGGTCCAGTCATAGGTATTACCCAGGACACAGGAATGCCTACACTTTCCCTTTCATGTAATTAGTTATTTAACGACAAAGGGTGGAGCTATATATTATGTGCAGTCCTGTGATTATTTTCCTGTTTTCAATAGAATGCAGCCCTTGGCATTGTCAATTACAGAGAAAGGGCTAATATGCATTGTGAGAGGATATTTCTTAAAATTAATAAATGTATTAAAATAAACAGGTTACAGATATATACAAAAGATACCAACATTTGTAAAATATTTGTAAAAGTCCCCTTATCCTGTCTCCACAAACATATAGAATTTTTCACCATCAACTGACAATATCAATACCATTTCCAGTTATATAACTGCTAGTTCCATTCTTTGTAACGTTCTTGGCCATAAAAGATCTATGCTATAAATATCTCTATTTTTCTGAAAAGTGGTTAATTTCACTAAGTGTAGAATAGATTGCCTTTATTTTTAACAACCACTCTTGTAGCCTAAGAGTATTTTTTTGTTCCCATTGCCTGGCAAAAACCAGCCTGGCAGCTGTAATCATATGTAAAGCAACCATTTGCTGATCTCTAGATAAATCAGGTAAATAATTCAGTAGCAGAATCATTGTGAGAGGGTATTTAACCTCTTCCCTTCCTGCTCTTTTTCTGTTGAAAAATTGACACCAACAGTGAAGAAGAATTCAGATACCTGTACATTTTCCCCATTTGTTGTCTTAATAGGTTTTGCAAAACTATCCTCAAACTATAATGATATCTTTTGTTTTCCTCATTCTTCTGCATTTCCTTAATTTTCTTCCCCTTCTCTTTCTGGGGTGTCCCTCTTTATTTTTAAAGTTTATTTTTATCCTTTCTCCAAGGATTTCATGGCAGTTTACTGTTTTCCCTTCCTCCATTTTATCCTCACAACACCCATATGAGGTGGGTTAGGTTGAAATAAATAGATTGACTCAACCTACGGAATTATTGCACTAAAAGCTATCATCAAGAAAGCTCCTAAATGTTTCCCAGTAAATCCATTCATATTGCATGCGTAATAAAAATTATATGCTTTCTTACTGTTTCTACAGGTCAGATGCCCAGATAAATACTGATAATTTTACTAACTGTAATGAATTACAGTCATCCATATATCAAGATTTGTCACAGACATGAATTTGTGTGGTCTCTTTCAGAAATGAATCCCCATTTGTTCACACAAACCCACTCCCAGACGGAGCTTGTTTACTTACTGCTTTCTAATAATATATTAGGTACACTATATTTCTTTGCTTCACATTCATTACTTAGACATCTTCTTGGTGTAAAACAAATGCTTTTATGCAGATGATTTTTTATTGATTTGTTTCCTTCAAATTATGAAGTATCAATGATTGTTTCAGAAAAATGCAAGACCTGTTCACACTATTTAAAGTACATGTCATCCCTTGTTCAGTCTATACTTTGGCTCTACTCCTCTGGAGCCTAAAAGCTGTAGGAAATGATACATGGGGCATGATAACCAGAGAGGAATAAAACCAAGTTAGATAAAATCAAAGAAAAAAGTTCTATATAATTCAAAATCTCTCTAAGTAAGGCACTAGCAGAAAGAGCCTGTGTGCTGCTGGTTTAATTTTATTGGCAATCCTCATGGCTTCCAACTAGACTAGCACTGAGGGGACATCAAAACTAGAAAAGTCTCCGAGTGGCTGACAACACTCTCAGCATTGGTGGATATTATACTTTCATTGGGAGTATCCTCCTCACTGCAACAGCAACTAAGCTCTAAGGAAGCAAATCTCTGTACTCAAGTTTAAGAATGACAAATTAGTCAAGAGTCATGAGAAAATGGAAGCCAATATGCTTTGGAGTGAAGCTGCCACACACTGTGTTAAACGTTTGGCCCACTATTATCTACTCAGACCTCAATAGCTCCCCAGGACCACAAAGATCTTTCCAGCTCAGTTAATTAGCGATGCCAGGGACTGAATGGGGGACCTTGTGTGCAAAGCACTGGTTCCATTTCTAAATTATAGCCCATTTTTTATTTGAATGCAGATTAAGGAGCATGATTTGGAGAAGGGGGCTTATACCCCACCCAAAATGCCCTGCAACATGCCTCATCTGTATAGTGAATAGGGGCCATTTTCACACATCTTACCAGTCACAGAAAATTGTGCAAAACTCCCGGAACGATTTGCGCCACAAACCAGAGTCATGACAGGAAATCACGCCAAGAAGACAGCATCATTCCGGGAGTTCTGCATGATTTTGCATGGCCGGTAAAATGTGTGAAAATGGCCAGAGTACACCTCTCTCCAGGAGGGTGTGACACCATCTGACAGAACTGTGTCAGGGTTTGGAAGACATCATAGTTGTCAAATGGGACAAGGGGGAGTTAAGCTAGGCTAATCCCTTCTTCAGCAGGAACAGAGTGGGATGCTCAAGATAGGTAGGGAGCATTGACAAACACCCTGACACTTAGTTTGGACATGGTGAAGGGTATGTCCAGAACAGGCCATCAAATACCTTACAGATGGGTAATCTGGGTAGGAGCATCCTTGAGACTGAACAGCATCATTTCAAGCTTGGGAGGGGCTTTATGGCATGTCAGGGGAAGGGAATAGGGGTTGGCATCCTTCAGCACAAAGTGCATGTCTAGGTGAGGATAACCAAGGCCTAGTGCAGTCTGCCCTTGGGTTAATTAGCTTATCATAATAAGCAATGATATTGATCAGCCGTTTAAATAAATAAGACTAGTCAAACCCATACATTTGAATTGTGTTCTCATGTGGGAGGTGCTAGGTCGAATGTTTGGGACAGGCACCTAAAGGAGACTAAAGTTGGTGTTGGGTGAGCCTCAAAGGGGAGGGAATTTGGAAAATGAGGTGTTACCACCAAAATACCCCGTGTCTGGCCACAACTGGCCTTACCTCTGCTATTAAGTTTCTTTCAAAAAAGTTTAAAATAAATTTAATAATTAACATGCTTGTTCTTATTCTTCAATATCTGAAAATCAACTCATGCAGAAGCAGATAGAATATGCTACAGAACCCACTGGAGGACCTATGAAGCGGAAATGAAAGTGGCAAAGAAATGTTATTTTTCGGCAAATATTGCATCGGCTAGTTCACGACCATCCCAATTGTTTAAGTTATCCAGATGCCTCCTAACCCCTAAATCTGAACCTTCACAGACCCAAGAACAGACAATTAACTGCGAGGCCTTTGCTAAGTTTTTTGCTGATAAAATAACATGAATATGCGCTGATCTAGATGCTAGCTGCAATGCAAGCGAGATAGAAGAAATGCCAAATACATCATGCAGCTTATATTTGGACTGCTTTGAACCAATCACAATGATTTATCTTAACAAGATCTTGATGTCTATGAAAACCACTACTTGTGCACTCGATCCTTGCCCATCCTGGCTGTTAACCTCAAGTAAGGACCACATAAGTGAGCCACTAAGGTTGTAAATCAGTCACTAACTCAGGGCAGCTTTCTCCGACAGCTCAAACAGGCGGTTATCCATCTGCTACTTAAAAAACCATCCCTAGACAAAAATGATGTGGCCAATTATGTGGCCCAGTCTCTAATCTGCCCTTTCTGGGCAAAGTTATTGAGAGAGCAGTAGCCGACCAACTCCAGATCTTCTTGGATAACTCTAACTCTCTGGACCCTTTCCAATCAGGCTTCAGACCATGGCATGGGACAGAGACAGCACTAGTAGCATTAGTGGATGATCTCCGTCTGAATATGGACAAGGGCCATGCCTCTTCACTGCTTCTATTGGATCTGTCTGCAGCTTTTGATACAGTAGACCATGCCATCCTGTTGAGGTGTTTAAAACAGAAGTGGGCATCAAAGGATGTGCCTGTCAGGTCCAGACTGCTTTCTTGTATGCCTTTGCTTAACCGACTCCATTTTTAATCCTTTCAGTGTTTAAGTGCTCTCTTCCCAGGTGCCCAGGTTCCCAGGCAGCTATCTCACAGAAAAGGATTGTTTTGGCTACCGACGTTCCACCAAGAACCGGCCTTGGGAAATTTTCGCTCTCCTGACTTCAAAGGAGTTGTTTTGAGAACTATGGGGGGAGGTTGGGCCTGCTGTGATCTATTACTTTGTACCTCATGCTTTGCCTGTCATTGGTAACAATGCATATGTACCATCCTGAATATTGCATTCAGGCTAGTGGACTATAATGAACTATTTTTCCAGTAAAAGCCTTTTGGAAACAATGGACTGTTGTCTGATTGCAGGAGGTAGTCTGGAGTAAGGACATTATCTAGCCACAGTTCTGACATTTTGTTACCAATCACACCTTTTCCAATGCCTAAGCCGGATCAGACGGACTCCAAAGCTGTCCCAGACAGGGATCCTTTGTTTGACCCGTATGCCTCTCCCGGCTCTCAAGGTTTGGAATCCCAAGCACCTGTACCATGAGGACACGGCTCCTCGGTTACAACGATTTATACCCTCGCTCCCAGCAGTGCTGATACTCGGCCTAGAGCCACAGCTGCACCACTTTTCTCTGTGCCCACCCCGACGCAGTGGGGTGCGAGACCAAGAGAAACGAGGGACCGGAGGGCCAGCGCGATGTTCACGCAACTACAGCTGGATAGTCGGCGCAGTTTGGAATCCATACCCGAGCAAACCAGTGGCCGACCGTGGCTGTTCTGGAACAGGGCGACCGAACAAACGGAATGGGAAACATCCCGCCGTGGCGCCCTGAGGTGGGATTATGCGGAAGTCACCCCGTGGTCGGGGCAGCAAGATGTAAGTGAGCACCAATGGGTGCAGCTCCAGAGCAGAACGATTGCCATTGACTCAGGAATATCAGCAATCACTGGTCTGACGAAAGGAGTGTTAGCTGCGAGATCTCAAGAGGAGCAAGGAGTAGAGACACCCTTGCCGTGGCAACAGACGCTAACCACGGGGCTGCAGACCGAAACTATGCAGACCTCACAGACTGCCGAAGCTGTGGGATACACGGAACAGGAGGAAGAAACCACAAATAGAGTGCAACTGTTGGAGAACAGACTCGTAAATATGGAAGAAAGTTTGGCAAATGCCGTCCACCTGCTTTCAGTGCTAGTGGCGGGGGATAGAGGTCGCGATCCGCCAGCTGGTCTACCAGACATCAGCCAAAGTTTGTCCAACCTGCAAACTCTTTTACCCCGGCCGGGGGGTCCTATCCAACCATGGCCACAACAGCCACCAGAAACAGGAGACGAGGATTCTGTCACCGGGGAAGGACCCGGCCCAGAAGACCCATGTCCAGATGAACCCCGTCCTGAGCAACCAGTTACACCAGATGACGACGGGGCCGACGGGGGAGGTGGAGAACCGTGTCCGGAAGACCCTCGTCCCTACCGCCCCATTACTCCCGCTGGAGCAGGAGGAGGAGGAGAACCAGGAGGAGGAGAACGACCGCTGGAGCCGGCTTCCCCGCTAGTCCCTCCACCCACGACACAAGCGAACCAGCCTCCAAGCCTACCGGGAGGAACCACACCGCAAGTAGTCCCAGGAGCGGGCAGGCCTCTCCCAACGCCGGGGCCGCGAGGGGATACGGTTCCTCTCCAACCCATCTCTCCTCACCCACCTCCGTTGCGGCCGGCTCCCTCTGTCATGGGCTGGGCCCGCCCAAGCTGGGAGTCCAGGTACTAGCACGAAGCCAAGGGGTGTTCAAAAGTCACAAGCCAGGTCCAGTCCGTAGTCAGAGCACAAGGTTAATACCAGGGTTGCCTCCAGGATCCAAAAAGCCAAGCCAAGTCCAGTCCGTAAGTCAGAGCACGAGGGTATCAAGTCAAGGTGCAGGCAAGAGCAAGACACAAGGTACCAGGGAGTGGTTGCAGGTAGTTGACACGTTGCTTCCACGCCTGGCAGTTGCTCCTGACTGGCTTTTATAGCCAGGCGTGATTTTCAGCCAGCAGCTGGGGCTCCATCCTTTTTTTTTTTTTTATAAATTTTTTTATTTTTCATAACTACAAAACACTACACAGCACTACACAAGACTATCACAAGGAAAGGGGAGAGGGAAGGGACAAAGGGGGGTGGAAAAAGAAAAAGGGGGGGAATGAACTACAAACACTAAACACTACACTTCAATGTTTTCCCTTCATACTGTCATAATACAAAAATAGCTCCATAGGATAATGATGGAGTGGTTAATCATACAGAGAATAAACATTTCAAATTCTGATTAAACTTTCCTCCCCCTTCTAGGTCCCGGACGCAATTCTCTCTGTGCAACCGCTGTTGCGGTGCTCTCCTCCTCCTCCCCTCCCTCCGGCTTCTCCTTTTCTTCGTTCTCGGTGCAGCAGAGTTCTGGGTTTTTATTCTCAAAATCCTTTAGTTGATCTTCTGATAGTATCTTATAGGCCTGATCTTTATATCTAAACCATATTCCTTCCGGGAATAACCATTTGTACTTTATTCCATGGTCCCTCAGAAGAGCTGCAAACTTTTTATACTTAAAACGCCTTTTCCGGACTAGAAATGGAACGTCCTTCAAAATCTTGACTTTCAAACCCATAAAGTCCAAATCCGCATTGTATGAGTTATATAGGATGGTGTCCTGAATCTTTTTAAATGAAAAGTCAATAATGATCTCACGAGGCAACTGTCGCTTTGTTGCATATTTTGAAGAAGCCCGACGGACCTCCAAAATGGCGCTTTTAACCTCTTCTTTAGTCGTCCTCGCGGGTATCGCCAATAGTTCCGAGACCACCTCCCACAGATCCTCTTTTTCCTCCTCTTTCACGTTTTGGAGACGCAAAATTGTCTGCGTTCGTTCCATCTGTAGCCCGATCAGCTGGTTCTCAACCAACTTCAGCTCCTTTTTTGTAGCCTTCACAAGTGACGCACTTTCCAGAGCAGACTTCTCTGCCCCCCCGCTGCTTCCTTAATGGTTTTCACTTCGCTTTCAATTAAGCCCACCCTTTGATCAGTTTCGTTCAGCTTGTCAACAAAGGGTTTTATGGCTTCCACCACCGCCCTGCGCACCAACTCTTCGAGCGACTCTCCCTTCAAGGTAGCCGAAATTGACTTACCGAGAGCGGGACTTTGCTTCTTTGCTGCCATTTTGGGGGGGGGGCGCCAACAAAATTCTGGAACTCAGCGAAGGGGAAGAACGAGTCTTCTTCAGATCAACCTCTCCTTCACGAACGCTTGTAGAACAGAAGGGATTCGCTTGTTTACGGGCTTCCGCCTGTTTCTTTTATTTGCCGTTTCTCGTTGCCCAGTGGCACTTGAGGCGCCGCGCACGTCTGCCGGCCTCCATAGGGACAAACGGGCAAGTCCCCCCCCGCATTGATTTCGGGGAGTTCTTCCCGCAGCGTCCTGGACCCTGGCTCCCTCCCTGGGAGTCCTGGGGGCTAATCCTTGCGGATCAGCCGCCCGGTCAGGGTGCCCGGTCGTTTCCTCCCGGATCAGCCGAGAGGAGCGTCCGGCATGGCTGAGAAAACGAAACCGAATCGTTGGGGCTCCATCCTGATGCTACTCATCATCACTCTCCAGCAGCTGGCGTTGGCTCAGGAGACGATCACTGCGCTGTCTCTCCTGCAGTTCCAGTCTCTGGCGCTGCCTGCGGCGCTCTCTAGGTGTGGGTGAGCCTGGGGGGGTGGAAGCCCCTGGCTGGGCTTCCCCTGTGGTGCTGGCAGTCCCTGACTGAGCCTCCCCTGTGGAAGTTCCTGGCTGAGCTTCCCCTGTGGTATTGGGGCTAGAGGGTGCTGGTGTCTCAGCTGCTAGCTGTGAGCCTTGATCAGCCAGCAGCTGCTGCTCATGATTGCTGGCTTCTGCTGAGTCAGGGCTAGGGCTGGCTACACAGAACTCTTCTTCTCCTGAGGAGTCCTGGCTGGCTACACGAGGCTCCTCTCCTCCAGAGGAGACCTCACTCTCAGACTGGGCTATGACACCCACTCCCTGTCAACCAGTGCCCAGAGGCCCACCGCGGGGGGGGGGTGGCACCTTTACGGCCAATGCAACCAGCACCGAGAGGACCTCCCCAGCTGGTTCCGGGAGCGCCTCCACCGCACCAACCTCAACCCTACCCTCAGCAACCTCCGCCACAGCTACCGCCAACTCTGCGACAGCCTCCTTTACAACTCGACCCGCTCGATGTCTACCCGATGCCAGCACCGGCTCCCAGACAAGATCTTCCCATGGGATGGGTCAAGCTGGACGCTACGTTTGATGGAGACCCCTCCAAATTGGGATTCTTCCTGGTGCAAGTCGTACAATTTTTCAATCGTTGGGGGCATCTTTTCGGGAGTGAAGCCAGTCAAATCGAGCATCTGGGATCACGTCTCCAAGGTAAAGCAGCCGACTGGTATGTGGGACTCTATAACGTGGGGGCCCCGGAGTTAGATTCACTCCAAGGGCTAGTGGATGCAATTCGAGCCCAATATGAAGACCCCCTAGAAGAGACTAGAGCCCGAACGGAATTGCAAGCTATTAGGCAAGGCAGCATGTCGGCTAGAGACTATGCCACAAAATTCCGACAACTCGCTGCCAAATGCCCAAGGTGCGAAGAGTCCACCAAGATCATCTTATTCAAACAGAGCTTAAACCCTAAATTGTTGGACAGAGCCCTCATGCAGGATAACCCTCTTACGCTGTTAGGGTGGATACAATTAACCTGCGAAGTAGAAAACCGCCTACTAGAAGTTCGTCTCGTGGAACAACACCAACAACCTCTGGGCCAAAGACGCCTCTCCACTCCGGTCCGAGGGAGCCGGGGGACTGGATATGCTACTCGTGGAGCAAGAGATGCTAGATGGCAACAAGGGCTATGTTTGCAGTGTGGCCAAGGTGGTCATTTTGCGGCGCAATGCCCATATCGGCCTGTGCAAAGACCTCTGCTCCAACTAAGACGCCCAGCCCCCACAGTCTACCCGGCGCCACCGCGCCCTACTCCAGCTCCAAGAACCGCTCCAAGAGGTAGGGGAGCGTCGAGGAGGAACCCCCCCGAAAGAGGACTAGAATTGGAAGAAGTTATGGAATACGATCCAACAGCCCTAACGGGGGGGGGGAGAATCCAGAGAGCCCCGCCTCGGGAAACGAAATGGATCTGTCATAAAAGGACCCAAACGGTAGATCAAACCTCCGTCAGTTCCGGTTCCGAACCGACCCCATGGGTCCATACTCTTCATACCAGTAACGTTGGTGAATCCTGACAAGAAAATGCACATCCGCATACAAGCCCTAATTGACTCGGGCTGCTCCAGAGGCATTATCGCACCAGCTCTAGTAAACGGACTAGTACTTCCTGTGAAAGATTTGGAAATACCCGTAATTTTCAAGCAAATGGATGGCACTAACATGAATCCAGTCACTACCAAAACCACTCCGATCATAACAGGCATGGGGCAACATTGGGAAGTAAGATCATTCGTCATTAGTGCCATGGCGAAATACCCCTTGATCCTGGGAAGCCGGTGGTTATGGTATCATAACCCTTATATCAACTGGGCAGAGGGAAGCATCACGTTCACCCATGAATCGTGCAAAAATCATCGTTGGAATCAAAACTGGGGTAATAACCCTACTGTAACTGAGCCTGCTCTCCTCACCCAGGGAGAACTTAACCAAATACCCAAGCAATACAGAGCGTACACCCAAGCCTTTACAGAGGAAGAAGCTAATACCTTACCTCCTCACAGGAGGACGGACTGTGCTGTGGAAATTTTACCCGGCGCCTCGCTGCCCAAGGGCCGTCTATATCCCATGAGTCCTAACGAAAGAGAAGAGCTCCGCAAGTTCATAGACCTGAATCTTCAAAGAGGGTTCATTCGCCCGGCTAATAGCCCCCACGCAGCGCCAGTGCTTTTCGTCAAAAAGAAGGACGGGGGCCTAAGACTGTGCACGGACTTTCGGGGACTCAACGCGGTCTCCTCCAGCAACGCCTACCCCATCCCGCTCATCAGAGATCTACTCAACGTCGTGGCGCAAGGTAAGGTCTTTACGAAATTAGATTTAAAAGACGCTTACTTCCATGTCCGTATCCGAGAGGGGGATGAATGGAAAACTGCTTTTAACACACCCCTCGGCCAATATGAATATTTGGTTATGCCATTTGGCCTGGCCGGGGCACCCTCAGTTTTCATGTCCATGATCAATGAAGTGCTGCATGAATTTCTATACAAAGGCGTTGTAGTGTACCTAGATGATGTGTTAATCTATTCGGAGACTGAAGAGGAACACGTGGACCTTGTAAAAAGTGTCTTAACGACTCTCATGAATAACAAACTGCCCATTAAGCTCTCTAAGTGTGAGTTCCACAAAACAGAACTCACTTACTTAGGCTACTGTATTTCCCAAGAGGGCTTGAAAATGGATCCAGGCAAAATACAAGCAGTATTAAATTGGCAAACCCCCGCGACCTGCAAAGAATTACAATCCTTCTTGGGCTTTGCCAACTTCTATAGAGAGTTCATTGCGAATTTCGCTCAAATCACACTCCCCCTAACCGAACTGTTAAAAACCAAAGACAAGGGGGACCAAGCCAAAAAGCCAAGTGCAAAATTGTCTTGGACACCAGAATGCCTAACAGCGTTCAATCACCTTAAAACACAGTTTGTTTCCGAGGCCGTCCTACAACACCCCGATGAAAACCGCCCCTTCATAGTGCAGGTCGACGCCAGCGACACTGCAATTGGGGGCATGCTGCTACAGCGGGGGGCGGATGAGAAACTCAAACCTTGGGCATTCCTCTCCAGAAAGTTTTCAGAGGCGGAAAGGAATTGGAATGTTTGGGAAAAGGAGGCCTTTGCTGTAAAAGCGGCTTTCACTACCTGGAGACATTGGTTAGAAGGAGCCCGTCATCCGTTCGAGGTCTGGACGGACCACAAAAATTTAGAGGCCCTATGCAGCCCTCGCAGGTTAAACGCCAAGCAACTGAGATGGGCGGAATACTTCTCCAAGTTCAATTTCACCTTAAACTTTCTCCCAGGCAAAACCAATTTTCTGGCCGACGCTCTATCACGCATGCCCCAGCTCAAAAGCAAAAGGGAGGAGACAATTGACACAGTCTTCTCGCCTATGCAATTAGGGGGCGTAGTGACCACACGCAGCCGCACAACCCTATTCCCTCAACCCGATCAGGGGTGGAGGCAAAAACTGAAAGCTGAAGTGGAAAAGGATGTGCCCAAAGACAAACTGCAACGTTCCGATCAAGGGGAATGGCTGTGGGGAGATCGCTTCTATGTACCCAAGAGTTTAAGAAAAGAAGTTTTACAACGCTGTCATGATGCTCCCACGGCAGGGCACTATGGGTACTTAAAGACGCTTCACTTAGTGCAACGCCAATTTTGGTGGCCGGGCATGCGCAAAGACATCTCCCAATATGTGGCGTCTTGTCCCATTTGTCTCAGCGCCAAATCCCGAAAGGGCAAGCCTCCAGGACTATTACAGCCTTTGGAAACGCCAAATAGACCGTGGGAAATAATCTCTATGGACTTTATCACTGACTTACCGCCCTCAAAGGGACACAACTGTATTTTAGTCGTGGTTGATCTGTTCTCCAAGCAAGCTCATTTTATACCTTGCACCACCATTCCCTCTGCTAGAAAACTAGCCGACATTTTTATGAAAAACATTGTAAAAATACATTCTTTTCCATCGAAGGTGATCTCGGATCGCGGCGGACAATTCGTTGCCAACTTCTGGCGGGAGCTTTTACAACTGCTGGGCATTGAACAAGGTTTAAGTTCAAGCCATCACCCGGAAACAGACGGACAGTCAGAAAAAACTAATCAGCTATTAGAACAATTTCTACGCTGTTACATTAATTTCCAACAGGATAATTGGTTGGACTTGCTTCCCTTGGCAGAGTTTTCGTATAATAACAGCGTACACGCTTCCACAGGAGAAACTCCCTTCAAAATCGTCTATGGCTTTCACTTCAAGCCATTCCCGTTTGAAGCGCTTCCCCCTCCTACTACCGCTTCCAAAGACGTCACCGAATGGTGGGGGGAAGCAGCCCAGCAATGGACTCAAATTAGAAAGCACCTCATCAAAGCCAAACAGGATTACAAAAAGTACGCTGACCGCCACCGTGCGGCGGAATGGGAATTACAACCTGCTGATCTGGTTTATCTTTCTACAAAGAATCTGAAAGTAACTCAAACCAGCCGCAAGCTAGCGTTAAAATACCTAGGACCTTTTCCTGTTCGCAAAGTAATCAACAAAGTGACTGTTGCCTTGGATTTACCAAAGAATTTACGCCACGTACATGATACCTTCCATGTTAGTTTATTGAAAAAAGCCCCCTCTGCAGACCAGTGGCACACCCGTGCCCCTCCAATCCCTACTTTAATTGATGATCAAACCCACTATGAAGTTCAACAAATATTGGACTCTAAAATAAAAAGAAATCAGCTATTTTACCTCATCAGATGGAAAGACTTTGACTCTGGGTTTGATGAGTGGGTGAATTCTGTACATGTTCATGCTCCTAGATTAGTTAAGGCATTCCACTCTCGTTACCCTCATAAACCTGGGGGGGGGCATCTTAGAGGGGGCAGAATGTCAGGTCCAGACTGCTTTCTTGTATGCCTTTGCTTAACCGACTCCATTTTTAATCCTTTCAGTGTTTAAGTGCTCTCTTCCCAGGTTCCCAGGTTCCCAGGCAGCTATCTCACAGAAAAGGATTGTTTTGGCTACCGACGTTCCACCAAGAACCGGCCTTGGGAAATTTTCGCTCTCCTGACTTCAAAGGAGTTGTTTTGAGAACTATGGGGGGAGGTTGGGCCTGCTGTGATCTATTACTTTGTACCTCATGCTTTGCCTGTCATTGGTAACAATGCATATGTACCATCCTGAATATTGTATTCAGGCTAGTGGACTATAATGAACTATTTTTCCAATAAAAGCCTTTTGGAAACAATGGACTGTTGTCTGATTGCAGGAGGTAGTCTGGAGTAAGGACATTATCTAGCCACAGTTCTGACAGTGCCCTGGACTGGTTTAAATTGTTTCTCATGGAACGAACTCAAAGGGTTGCTGTCGGAGATCAGCTATCTCCAGAATGGGATCTATCTTGTGGGGTTCCGCAGGGCACAATCTTATCTCCCATGTTATTCAACCTCTATGTAAAGCCTTTAGGAGAACTCATTCGCAGCTATGGAGTGGGATGTCATCAATATGCAGATGACACCCAACTCTATATCTTGCTTTCTAGGTCCCTGCAGGATGCAGTGGAAATCTTAGATCACTGCCTGACAGCTGTGATGAAATGGTTGAAAAACAACAAATTGAAATTGAACCCACAAGACTGAAGTGATGTTTGTTGGGAAGGCAGAGATCTTGAAGGACATTGTACTCCCCACTTTCGATGGAGTTTGTCTGACCCTTGCAGACTCAGTTAAAAGCCTAGGGGTTATACTGGATCCAGCGTTATTTCTAGAAAAACAAGTTAAGGCAGCGGCAAAAAATGCTTTCTACAACCTCACTCTAGCCTGGAAGATGGCTTCTTATCTTGACATGGCTGACCTGGCCACTTGGATCCATGCTATGGTAACATCAAGGCTTGACTACTGTAATGCTCTATACATTGGCCTCCCATCTAAGTTAACTAGGAGGCTCCAATTAGTGCAAAATGCTGCAGCTTGATTGTTATCAGGAGCGAGCAGGAACATGAACATCACTCCCATCCTACAGTCACTCCATTGGCTACCTATCAGTTACTGTGGTCACTTCAAGGTATTGGTTATTACATACAAAGCTCTTCATGGCTTTGGCCCGGCATACTTACAGGAACACCTCCCTCTCTATGTCCCTCCATGGCAGTTTCGCTCATCTGAACGGCGTTTCTTGCAGGTGCCAGCATGCACATAGGTGAAATCAACAGCAGCCTATACATGGGCTTTCTCTGTGGTGGTCCCTATCCTGTGGAATGACCTGCCTGAGGAAGTCAGAAGAGTCCCCACTCTCCTGGCTTTCCGTAAACGATGCAAAACCAAACTATTCAAAAAGGCTTTTTACTCAAATGGGAGGGCTGCATTGTAGGGATGGTCTCAGGTGCTTCACTAACAAGTTGGGGATCATAGACTTCATCACCATTTTTGCCTCATATATTATCTGCTGCTTTAAATATGTACTCCTATGTCCAACTATTGCTCCATGCTGTCTAATATTAGACCTAGAATTGATTCTGTTTTGCTTCAGTATCTCTGCTATGTCTTGGATCCTTGCTAATGCTATGTCTTTAAACTTATAAACTATAATAATAACATCAATTTGATTTATATACCACCCTTCAGGACAACTTAATGCCCACTCAGAGTGGTTTACAAAGTATGCTATTATTATCCCCACAACAAAACACCCTGTGATGTGGGTGGGGCTGAGAGAGCTCCAGAGAACTGTGACTAGCCCAAGGTCACCCAGCTGGCTTCAAGTGGGGGAGTGGGGAATCAAACCCGCGCTCTTAACCACTACACCAAACACTTATTATTTGGATAAACTGGGGTTTTGGGGGGATGAGTGTGAGCTGAAGGGAACCAGTAGCAGTGTATGAACATTTTGTTTCTGTATGTTCACATAAGCAACAGAATCTAGATTCGCTCAAACCCCCCGCCCCCAATCAGAGACTGCATTTCCAAAGAACTGGGGAAGAGAACTGAAATATAGAGAATGACAACTCAACATAATTTTTTTAAAGTCACATCTCAACTTTCCTGAAAAGCCAAAAGAGAAAGCAGAACAAGAAAATAAGGATGGTTGAAAAGAACAGTGACTAACACTGTTATACGGGTAAGACTTTCTCCCTCATGGGATAGATAACTCTATTTCAGGAGCTGTGGACAAAACTTGTGGCTATTTAGCTAAACTTAATTTTTTGAGGTTTGGGTTTCACTGATGAAATTGTCTGGGGGATATTTGTCTTAGAAAGCAGACATTTGTAGTTAGCTTTTGACATCTTTGGTTGTTTCCACACTATGGCCTTTTTGTGCTGCTGAAAGATTTCTTCTCCGAAATCGGCTACAAGTGGAATTGAAACAGTAGTACTACTCAGCACTTAATATAGTACTATATTTCTAATAAAAATTCAGTAATACTCATCTCCATGGGAAAGATGCTAGTATTATGTAAATTCCATTCAGCAAAAATCCCACTTACATATTTAAATTTTCCCATGTCCCACTTTCTGACATTGACTTCAATGGGTTTAGAATAGGGTTCCCAATACTGCCTTAATAAATGCCAGTAGATTTGGGGGGGGGGGGTGCCTGGAGAGGGTGGATTTAGGGGAGTATGTGATGTCATTCCCAGGAGACTCAACAGATTGCCTTACAGTGAAATCCTAAGAAGAGTTACTCCCATCTAGGCCCACTGAAATCAATGAGCTTAGACTGGATTAAATTTGCTTAGGATTTAACTATCAGTCTACGGTCTTTATCATACAGAGTAGAGGAAATTTTTAGTGTTACCGTGTGAAGTCTTTTCCCCCTCCCACTCAGTTGCTTGCTAAGCAAGGTCAGCCTTGGTTATCAATTGGATGAAAGACCTCTAACAAACAACATGGTTGCAGAGGTAGGCAATGGCAAATCACCTCTGTTAGTCTCTTGCCATGAAAACACTACCAGGGGTTTTCAGCTATGACTTAAGGGCACCAGTTCCTTGGGGGTGGAAAATTGGAGGTAGGGGTGGGTAATTGCCTGCCTCAGGCAGGTTAATGGGAGACCTAGTTTAGAAAGGTGTAAATCTAGTTATGATTACACTATTAATCAGTTCCTTCTTTGTGGGTGGGCAGGAGGAGAGGAAGAGAGAGGAGGCAAACATTTTATTTCTGCTTTTACCTTTACAACCCAAGTGGGTTTTTGATTCTTTTTTAGTTTTTCATTAATGGAATTTCTTAATGGCATGATTATGATAATAAAAATTAAAGTAAATTCTGAACATCTATTTTGTGCAATAAAAGGCAATAGCTAAACCATCTGCCATTGAACAAGAAGCAATTAATTAAGCTGAGGAGCTAATTCAAAACAACCAAAGAAGGAAGAAAATGCAAAAAGGATAGTAGCCCTGGGAAACCTTGCAGCCAACTTATGGTCATCATCCCAAAGGGTTTTCAAAGCAAGAGACAAACAGAGATGGTTTGCCATTGCTTGCCTCTCCTCAGCAGCCCTGGATTTCCTTGATGGTTTCCCATCCAGGGCCAACTCTACTTAGTTTCTAAGAGCTGGTACGATTGGGTTAACCTGGGACATCCAGGTTAGGGTAGTTTTACAAAACATTATTTAAGTTCCCAACAACTTATTGAAAAATGTTCATTATAACTTTGGAAGGTAATAGCTTTTGTCTTTGGCTGTTGATTATTTTTTTTAAAAGAAAGAATTAAAATAATAGCTTCCCTTCAGATTACTCACTTTTCAAAGGGCAAGTTGTACCTGCTATACAATTTTTTCAGCTGCCAAGGCACTACAGTGGATTTTAATGTGTTTCTTCAAAACACTTAAAGGCACTTTTTGTAATATATGAACCACAATTTATAAAAATAGGGAACATAATCTTCAGAGCACACTGATTAATGCAAAATTGACTCAAATAAATGCAGTGTATGGCCTTATTCCAGTCAGCTCTCTCAATGCTAAAGACTCACATACAATAGTTTTCCATTTTCAAAATCCCATTCATTTTCACTTACAACATTTTTGAAAGCAGGTACAGCAACCTCCAATCAAGCCACCAGCAATAATTTAAGGTTCCATTCCATTACAGTATAAAAGTTTGAGTCATGAGATGAAGACAATACTGGTAAGGGTTGATCATTGGACTGCTATCATTGCCTGTCATGTCAGCCACTCAACCATACATGCCTAGAAGTAGAAAGGAACACTGCCAGCAGTATTATTCATTGCAAAGATGTTATCAGATTAATTTAGCTCATATATTTTTCTCCTACTTGTTTGCAAACCAATTCAAATCCAACTAAATAAATTCCTGTTTAAACATATTGAATTAGTAGATAGCCACACCAATTGAAATATAGATATTTGTGAAAAAGAGGACCGTGTTTTAAATAATGTGTGATGGATAGATTTTAATTTATTTCTCCCTACTATTTTAAGATAACCTGAGATTGCTCAGTTGCCTTGAGCAAGACCACCATTAATGGCACCTGAATGCCCCCATTCACTTCAAGAGAGGAAAAACCTTTGCATGTACCAAGGAATCCATGTGAAAAACTGCCCCTTTGATTGCTGTTAATGGGAATGTTCCATGAGTATAATGGAAAGATCACTAGACTAGGGCCTGTTTACAACCACCATATGTATTGGCTTCCTGACCTGGGTATTCATGGTAAAATAATCTTTTGAACTTAAGTGACTGCATCATTGTTTTCACTATACTAAGTGCTGTATAAATCAAGCATTCACCATCAAGAGTCAGTTAGGATCCCAAGGCCACAGTCTGGAAATGTGGCAAGAATATTTTCAGCATGGGTCAAGTGGTGCTCCTTGCTTGTGGAAAAAAATGGCTGTCATGGAAGTAGAAGCACTGAGTTTTAGACCATCACAAACACATATCTGTTTGCATTTATATACAAAAAACTACCACCTGCACACAGGAATCAAATGCTGTGTTTTTTTTTTAATGTTGAAAACTACAGTAGGTACTTGGTAATTGTGCATTGAAACAGCCAATGTTCTAAGTCTTCTCCTGTCTGCCTTGCATCCTTGAACACCACATTGCTTCTTTCCTTCTTAGTTCCAACAGCAGTCTAATGAAGATCTCTTAACTTCTGAGAGCAGTCAGGCTTGGACTCTGACAAATCTCCAAGGTGAGGGAGGATTTCTTCTTGAGCCATCTTTGCAAATGCTTCTCTGATGTCTTCATTGTATAGACATAGTGCAAGGATGTCATGGGATGCTCGTTAGATATTAGACACTGGGCTAGGTCATCAGATCATTAGATCTTTGCGTCATCAGATCTTTGAGTCCAAGGTATTCAGAGCTTTATAGAACCAAATCTTTTTATTGGGCTGAATAGGGACTGTTGATCACAGAGTACTGCCACTGTACTGTGTTTCTGGATTATAATTGTCACAGATCAAAGAACAAATTGTGGTTATTAGATCTGAATTGAATGAAAATAGTTTAAGCCTTCTCTGATGGACACAAGCCAAATTTTACACATGTATATATCGCAGGCTTGACAGCAGATATATCTATGTCATATTCAAGTATTCATATCAGAATACGAAGTGTCAAGAGAGAAACAACCCAGCTCACTAGAGCAGGAATAGAATAAGATGGCAGTCATCTCCATACTACAGGTAATATGTTACCCCAAGTTCTTCCCACATGATCTCATAGATACACATCAAACTGATGAATGGAAATAATAGGATCCTGTAGGACCCCACAGAACTAGCTGAAAAGAGGAGAAACTGCTCATAATCCTTGAGCTTTTTTCCAAGAATGGACAAAATCAGTTCACATGATCTCTTGAATGATCAGCAACATCCTTAGACACACCGCTAAAATCTAATGACCAAGACTATCAGAAGTCACAAGAGTTGAATAAGCTCAATAGAGAATAATTTCCTCTATCAAATTTGTAAGTAAAGCCATTGGCAAGGACAGCAGTAACCTCAGTATCATACCCAACTCAAAATTCACTGTAGAAATCAATAATATTTAATTTCAAAGGACATGGTACATCCACAACCTTGTCCCAATAAGGAAAAGATAGGGCAAAAGCAATTAAATGGGCCACTATGATCCAATTTATTTTTACCAGTCTTTATTTGCTTCAATTCATGCAATTTGAACCTATAACTGGAGTTAATTGATTAGCTTTCCTGCAAAACCTTTATTTAAAGGTTTGCTGTGGGGTGGACAAGAATCACCCAAACTGACAAGCCATAATACTCAAAAGTCTTGCCTTGTGGAAGCCACCATAAACATTAATTTTAAAGTGCCTAACAGCACATGGCAGTTGCTTCATGTGCCTTGGTCCAGCTGAACATGTAGTGGATATGGCTATCATACATGTTCATGTCAGTGGTACTATTTAGCTGCACTTGGCAGTCTGCCTCCTATGGGCACATTATTAAGATAAGTGAAGCTTCACTCTCCTTTAGAACTTTTCTCCTCAACACACAATTGAGAAACTGCCAATTCAAATTTGGCCTACGCAGAATATGCAGAATAAATAAGCCACTCTCCAGATTTTGAGCATGAATAGTAAGGCTCAGTCATACAGGTTTTGATTTGAGATGAAATACTTTCTTCAAGGTATGAGAGACAGGAGATCATGCTGCTCATAGCCAATTAGAATTGTAAAGCTCTCTTCACTCTTGGCTTTGGCTTTTCATTAACATCTCCATTTCAGTAATGTTTTGTAAAAAGGGTATGAACCAGACAAACATATGTTTTCTTTCTTACTCTTTTCCCTCCTGCCAAACCCTAAATTTTTTTGCCTTGTTCAAGTTTCTCAGTACTTCATGTGAGAATTCAGGAATATCAGGCCTGGAAACAATTGTTATGTTAAGTAATGTTAACACAGAAAGTACTTTAAATATTTTTTCCAACATATCCATCAAATAAAAAAAAATCCTTCTTATTGCTCTCCAGTAAGATTTTAATTTTTTTTTAATATATATTTTGTCTCTGAGAGGGCCTCTGTCTGGGGTCACTTTACAAAACCACAAAACCAAAACTTGCTGACAGCTTCAGACATCAAAATATGCCTAGCAACAATGGCGCACACTATAATGAACTAACTGTATGGACAACAGAACTTTTGTGATGTCACAGTGCCTCATTGTGGTATCATCTTTGCAACTTATTTAGCACAAATCCTGTAAATCTGGTCCTTTTGACATCCTTCTACTAGTTGTACACGTTGTAGCATCCCAAAAGAACAAATTGTGCTGGTTTTTCTTTAACCCAAGTACATATTATTTGCACACTTATGAAGAGTTCCATAAAGAAATAACAGAATGGTCTAAAACTAGCACAGATGAACAATATATGTCTAACCCTGGATTGCGCAAAAATCTGGTTTCTGACACCACGTTACTTATCACAGGAGACAGATGCTCATTTGTACCTTAACCAAGACCTAGTTGTAGATGCATTACATCACCATAGTTATGCCTTCCAGTCAGGTTCACATGGTTAATTCCACATCTCAGTGCTAGTAGTACACATGATGATGACTGGGAAACATTTGCTAGGGACCAATACCTGGTTAAAGAGTACAGTTAGCAACCCTAAGAATATGGCCATCTATGCACCAGGTGTGAATTCACAAGCACTTACAAGCAGTGGCAACAGACAGCTGGTTTCCCCAAACACCGCAATGCAGACTAACAGTACAACAGACTAAGGCCCATGTTAATCACTGCTACCATTACCAAGGCACCATGCCATGATCTATGTACCATAGACACCAGAACTGTGGTTTCTTCCTCCTCCACTTACAATGCAACAGTCACTCACTTTGTTTAGCATGCTTGAGATTTTAGGTTCAGTTTCTGACGCTGTCAGTTAAGAGATCTAAGCAGGTGCATTTCCAGATGCTGGAAATGTGGAAAGTGTACAGGGACGTTTTATCATATGTGGTGGACTTGTAAAGCTATATGTAGATTTTGGATAATGGGAAAGATTATGGAAACAGTAGAAATGGACAAATTGACAATATTTGTTGGACTTTTTGCAAGTGTCCTACGCTCAGTCATGAAAGAGTTAAATTGTTGTTCTGTTTGTTTAGTCAGATAGCTAATTAGCATGGGACCGCTTAGGCTTCAAGAGAAGTTCCCGCCAGAGAAATTGGGAGTCTTTAGTCTTAATGAGGGAATCCAGGAATGTCTATTGATTGAGCCAGTTTATTGGAGGGCAATTAGCTAGCAACATATAGTAAGGTTTTATTGCTCTTTGTTCAGTCTGCTACTATACTACTACTACTACTTCACTAGACCATGCAGTCTATGCTTTTCTCTCTCTAATACCTAGTTGAGACTATCGAGATGTAGTCAGAAACTGTTTGTTGTTTTTCCTACCAAGTGTACCCTTTTTACTTTATTATGTAGTAAAGTATTTTTATAGAGCTAGAATCACAGAAGTCTATCTACTTATTTCCATTGCACTATTATCAAACTCTGCTACTCTGCAAACTTATATCTCATTGCTGTGTAACCCCCAACAAAAAGTTATGCGGCTCCAGATCCATTAAGAAACATGACTCTGTGAGTTCTCGGCTTGATAAAGCAAGATATTTTTAAAAGGAAACTTTTTCCAAGATATTTTCCCTGGATGTATTGTCGAAGGCTTTTACGGCCGGAGAACAATGGTTGTTGTGGGTTTTCCGGGCTGTATTGCCGTGGTCTTGGCATTGTAGTTCCTGACGTTTCACCAGCAGCTGTGGCTGGCATCTTCAGAGGTGTAGCACCAAAAGACAGAGATCTCTCAGTGTCACAGTGTGGAAAAGATGTTGGCAGGTCATTTATATCTAC
Source organism: Eublepharis macularius (assembly GCF_028583425.1). NCBI lineage: Eukaryota > Metazoa > Chordata > Lepidosauria > Squamata > Eublepharidae > Eublepharis > Eublepharis macularius. The sequence goes on from NC_072797.1 coordinate 77,011,477, forward strand.
TCAGGAGGGGTGGGGTTGAGCTGAGTCATCCTGTAAGAGTTTCCCAGGGTGTGGAATGCTAATGGCGGGAGGCTTCACTGTATCCTGAGGAGGTTCTTTTGCATATGGATTGGTACTTGATGTGCACATTGGATTGGTACTTGATGTGTACATCATATGGATCGTATGTGCACATCATATGCATATGGATTAGTACTTGATGTGCACATCAAGTACCAATCCATATGCAAAAGAACCTCCTCAGGATACAGTGAAGCCTCCCACCATTAGCATTCCACACCCTGGGAAACTCTTACAGGATGACTCAGCTCAACCCCCCCCCCTCCTGAGTAGATATAAATGACCTGCCAACATCTTTTCCACACTGTGACACTGAGAGATCTCTGTCTTTTGGTGCTACACCTCTGAAGATGCCAGCCACAGCTGCTGGCGAAACGTCAGGAACTACAATGCCAAGACCACGGCAATACAGCCCGGAAAACCCACAACAACCATATTTTCCCTGGACTTGAGAACTAGAGGACCTTTTCTGATTCGAGCTACCCTTGGAGGAGATGACCAGAAGAGCCAAAAGCAAGCTTATGCCAGGAGGAAAGAAGAAAGAAGAAGCAAATCAGTACATCAAAGAAATTCAAACAGACAGCCTGCAGAAACAGCAGCAATGAATGGAAACTGAGGAGCTGTGGGTGAGAGAAATCCAATCTCTTCATTTATGCACATCCCTAAACTGAATGACCATAACTTTTTAGTATGGAAGACCAGAATTTTATGTGCCCTAGACGTTAATGATGTGAAACACTTAATCTCAGAGGATCTGCCTGAAAATCAGGCTGAGAGGCAAAAGTTCATGAAACTAGATTCTGAAGCCAGAATTATTATTCTGAGTGCAGTTGGAGACTATGAGTCCCCTTTAATAAAAAGTGCCAGCACGGCCAAACAGTTGTGGATTCAGATTGAGCAAAAATATTCCCAGAGTTCTGACAAGAGAATTAAGAATAAGACTTTATAGCATGAGGCTTTCTGAGCACTTAAAAGAAACCATGCAGATTGTTGGGCAAATACAAGCATCTGAAACTGAAATCAGCAACTCTGAAATTAATGCAGTTATCTTAAACAGCCTTCCCAGATCATATTCAAGTGTACAATCTGTGTTGGAATTGCAAGACAAAATAGATATTAATTATACTCTAAATTTCTTAAGAGATGAATCCATAGAAAGATCCCTTGAGCAGTCAGAATTAAAAATGAGTGCATTAAGAGTAACTGAAAGATCCAGAGAGATCACTTGCAGCATGTGCCAAAAGGTAGGTCATCTGGCCAGAAACTGCACACAAAAGGAAAGACCATGAGGTTGTTTTGAATATCAAAGCAGAAGGGGACATTCCAATCCTCATGATAATAGAAGCACATCAAAAGGCTTTACTTGCAGGATATCAAACAATTATTTTAACATGAAAGATGTATTCCTTTTGGATTCTGGCAGTTGTGAACACATTTGCTCAAGTTTAAACTCTTTCCTAAGTTTTAATGGAGAAAGCAGAAAGAATCTTTTCTTGGCAAATGGGGACCCTATACAGATCAAAGGATCAGGAGATCGTAAGCTGAAAATTATTGATTCAAAAGGAGATGTTGTGAAGTTGATTCTAAAAGACTGTGTTTATTCTCCACAAATAATTTAATTTAATTTAATTTAATTTAATTTAATTTATTATATTTATATTCCTCCCTCCCCGCTTTCGCAGGCTCAGGGCGGATAAAAATACAAACATGTTTAAAAACATTTAAAAACATTAAATAATACATTTAAAAACATTTAAAAACATTAAATATAACAATTCATGCTGCCCAGTGGTTCATACATGCCTCTGTGTTTGCATAGGGGTGATGGTTTAACCCCCCCTTCACGGGGGGGGCGGGCACTGCCCGGCGTTAGCCATATGCCTGGCGGAATAGCTCTGTCTTACAGGCCCGGCGAAATGCAAGCAAATCTTGCCGGGCCCTTGTCTCGCAAGACAGAGCATTCCACCAGGTCGGGGCCAGGACTGAAAAGGCCCTGGCCCTGGTCGATGCCCGGCGGGCCTCCCTAGGGCCAGGGACACTTAAAAGATGTTTTCCGCCAGAGCGGAGAGTCCTCCGGGGCTCATATGGTGAGAGACGGTCCCTCAGATACGTCGGTCCCAGTCCGCGTAGGGCTTTGTAGGTTAACACCAAAACCTTGAACCTGATTTGGTACTCCACTGGCAGCCAATGCAGCTGGCGTAGCACCGGTGTAATATGCTCCCACACCGGTGCTCCAGCAATGACCCGCGCTGCTGCATTCTGTACCAGCTGTAACCGCCGGATCAGGCCCATGGGAAGCCCAGCGTAGAGCGCGTTACAGTAATCCAACCTAGAGGTGACCATTGCTTGGACCACTGTAGTCATGTCACGGGGAGACAAATAAGGGGCAAGCTGCCTGGCCTGCCAAAGATAATAAAAGGAAGACCTGGCAACTGCAGTGATCTGGTCCTCCATCTTCAAGGAGGAATCCAGAATCACCCCCAGGCTCCTAACCCTCGGGGCCAGTGTAAGTGCTGCCCCATCAAGTGTAGGAAGCTGGGGTCCCAAAGCCATCTCCCCACGACCCACATACAGGACCTCCGTCTTCGTGGGATTCAATTTCAGCCGACTTTGTCTCAACCAACCAGCCACAGCCTCAAAAGCACGCTCCAGGGCATCAGGGGCCGATCCAGGCTGCCCGTCCAACAACAGATAAAGCTGGGTGTCATCCGCGTATTGGTGACACCCAAGCCCGAAACTCCGCACCAGCTGGGCGAGGGGGCGCATATAGATATTAAATAATAATGGAGAGAGTATCGCTCCCTGTGGCACACCACAAACCAGTGGCCTACGAGATGACACCCTCTCCCCGAGCGCCACCCTCTGTCCCCGATCATGGAGAAAGGAGACCAGCCACTGCAGTGCTGTCCCCTGAATCCCCACATCGGCAAGGCGGTGGGTCAAAAGCTCATGATCGACCGTATCAAACGCTGCTGACAGATCCAGCAAAATCAGCAGTGCTGATCCGCCCTGATCCAGATGTCTGCGGAGATCGTCTGTGAGGGCGACCAACAATGTCTCGACCCCATGTCCCGGGCGGAAACCAGACTGGAAGGGGTCTAGGGCTGAGGTCTCCTTCAGGAAATTCTGCAGTTGCTTCTCTGCCGCCCGCTCAATCACCTTCCCCAAAAACGGAAGGTTGGAAACTGGTCGGTAATTGAGCAGGTCAGCAGGATCTAATGATGATTTCTTCAGAAGAGGCCGTACCACAGCTTCCTTCAGCGCCTTGGGAAAAACCCCAGAGCTCAAGGACAGGTTTATAATCGCCTCCAAGGAATCCCGAAGCCCGTCAACACTGGCTTTCACCAGCCATGACGGGCACGGGTCCAAGGGGCACGTGGTAGGCCGTACCACCTGCAGAATCCTGTCCACCTCTTCCCCGAAATAAATCAAAATATTCTGTCCGTTGGTAAATTTCTTGATGATGGCTTCAAAATCACAATGGATAAAGATGATTGTAGCATTTATATTTCTGGATCCAACATTGAAATTAAGGCTCTAAAAATTGGCAAGATCTTTTACTTAAGAAGTGTTGATTCTGTGATGGGACAGCAAAGCAAAGTGAAACGTGATGCCTGTGAATATGCAAATGAAAGGGACGGCTCACTCAGCCACAGAACTGAGGAATTCTCTTTTACTGATCTGGCAAGACCCCTGCCTGCTGACTGGGTTGCCAACCTGCAGGGAGAAAAGCAAGCTGTCCCCTGCCAGAAAGGGAGGCAGAAAACCAGGGTTCAGAAGGGGCAGGAATAAAGCTGCCGGGCCAGATGGTTATCTGTCAGAATTCTATAAAAAATATGCCATTCTACTTTCAAAACCTTTAACTGAAACTTGCAATTTAATTATGAATACTGGCCAAATACCTCCTTCCTGGAAAATGGCAATGATTATAGTAATCCATAAACAAGATAAAGATCCTCTTAATACTTCTTCATATCACCCAATCTCCTTACTAAATCAGGATTATAAAATCTTTACAGCCATATTGGCAAAGTGCATAAACTCATTCATCTCCAATTACATACATTCTGATCAAACAGGCTTTATTCCTACTCGTAACATAACAGATAACATTCATAAAACACTGCACTTAATAACGCACTGTAAAGCTTACAATACTGAGGCGGCGTTCTTATCTTTAGATACTGAGAAGGCCTTCGACTCTCTAGAGGTTCCTTATTTACTCAATATTGTAGAATATATGGGATTTGGCTCTAAATTTCTCTCCTCAATAAAATCGATATACTCCAATCCTATTGCGAACATAAGAATCAATGGTAGAACCAGAAAATTTAAATATTAGCAGAGGAACTAGACAAGGGTGCCCACTTTCACCAATACTATTTGCCATTGCCCTAGAACCTTTGGCAGTAGCTATAAGAGAAAGACAATCGGTGAAGGGAATCTGCATAGATACAAACACTTTTAAAATAAGTTTGTTTGCAGATCATATGCTGCTTTAGTTAACTGATCCTTTAGCGTCACTCCAACATCTACAACCAATTTTATTTGATTTTGGACTAATATCTGGTCTACAAGTTAATCGAAGTAAATCATATCTTCTGCCACTAAATACTGATGAAATTACAGACAAATTAATAGCAGCACTCTTCAAATTTAAATTAACTTCTCAAATAAGATACTTAGGAGTAAATATCTCAGCTAATATTAGCAACATACTGCAAATAAATCATAAAGAGATCATAACTCAAATTAAATCCAGTATAACTAATTGGAATAGTATAAATCTTTCATGGCTAGATAGATTTTATCTCATCAAATCGTTTATACTTCCTAAATTTATATATATATTCAGAGCGATACCAATTTATATATCTCACACATACTTATCTCAATGACAAAATATATTAAACAAATTTTTATGGCAGGATAAAAAACCCAGAGTTGCTTTCGAAACCATTAGATGTAAATCTTCGAATGGTGGGTTCAGTTACCCTGATTTAAATATATACCAAATTGCTACAAGACTAATAAATGTTATTCAATTGATGTCAAGCAACAATCTTCCCTCATGGGCATTTATCTTTCAGCCTTTATTAATCAAAAGATCATTACTAACTTATTTGGGAAAAACCCTGTAATCGTCCTTCTAAAATAAAAAATATACTTTCCTAAATGCTACATTAAAGGTTTGGGATCAAATTCGACATAAGATTCTTCCAAATATCTCTAGATTCTCTCCAATTATATTAAATTCCATGCTAGAACCAAGGCTGAGTAACTAATTTCATCAATTTTGGCGACAAACACAAAAATTTAGATCGATAGATATTGCAATGCATAATGGTCTTATGAGTAAACTAGAACTGGAACAAAAGACACACCAAAAGATTCAATGGCTCCTCTATTTGCAACTTCAAAGATTAACAGACAGAATCAACATTAATCAAATAATGAATAGCCCTAAAACTGATTTTGAAGAACTATTAGATTCTCAACAATTGTCTTACAAAGGCCTAATATCCAAAGTTTACAATATTATATTAAATATATGTAACCAAAAGACTCTAAATTATCAAACTAAATGGTCAGATGATTACAAAACTAATTTAACATCTGAACAATGGCGCAAAATATGGTCTTCAAATTTAAACAACTCTCCAGTAGTTGTTACCAAACTACAAACTTTTAAGATCATAAACAGATGGTATTTAACCCCGAAAAAACTATCTCAAATTTACTCCTCTTTATCCCCTCAGTGTTGGAAAGGTTGTGGAGAGGTTGGAACATTCTCTCACTATTGGTGGGAATGCCAACATGTCGTTAATTTTTGGAAGAAAATCCTCACTTCGATTAAAGACATCACTAACTACACAATCCCTCTAAAGCCTGAATTAATCTTTTTGGATCAATGGGACAACCTACTCATTCCCAAAATAAGAAAGGACCTTATAACAAGCCTGCTAACAGCTGCAAAGAGCGTTATTGCTAACTTATTGGAAAAGTAATAATGCTCCAACATTATCTGTCTGGCATAACAAGATCTGGGATCATTTCATTACAGAAAAATTGAGTGACAAAATTTATCAAGCTGAGCACTTTCCCAAAAGCACTAATTTTCAGGAGAAATGGTCTCCATTCTATGAATATCTGGAAAACAATAATATCTGGGCGGTATCAAAGTTTCAAAAATCTGTTTTTGAATTGCTATAATGTAATTATTAGAATCTAAGCCTTATCACTGTTACTTTACATCGTATATAGTATTGTTATTTGGTTATTTGTTGTGTTTTAGTTACCAATTGTTACTTGTTAATCTGTGCTATCTTGTAATTTATTGTATGCATTTTATTAATAAAATTTTGTTTAAATTTAAAAAAAAGAAGAAGAAGGGGCAGGAATGGGTGAGTCAGAGGAAACTAATGTGAGTCAGTCTCAGCAATTAACAAAGGCACCAAACTTAAAGCTATGTGCAAGTGAGCAACCTAACTTTGAAACTGCTAAAATACCCATCTCTAAGCAAATTGCAATGAGAGCTATGCTCGGTGTAGCAAACCACAAGGAAATGCATGTTGAATACCTTGAAATCAAAGCAGGATTTTCTAAAGAGAAACTGCTATTAAGAAGGACATACTTCCAACCAGGAAAGACAGAGCCAAGACTGTTTGCAAAATTAAAGAATGGACAGTTTCAATACCTGCTAATCTTGGATGAGAATTTGATTTTGTGTTGTGCAAACAGAAAGGATGCAAAGGAAATTTCTAAATACCTGAGTAGGGACATGGACTTAATATCTCTTACAAAACTGAGTGAACGTCTTGGGTTACAAATTGATAAACTAACATGAAAATTTTCTCCTAAGCCAGAAAGATGAAATCTTCAACTTTGTACAATCTCTAGGAATGCAGAATGCCACAGGAAAGGACACATCAATGGAACAAGCTTCTCTCAACCTCACTGAGGGAAAGCAACTTGAAAACAACCAGAGCAGCTGGACAAGCCAAAGGCAACATCTAGTCACCAAGTCTACCACTGAAGCACATGCCTGCAATGAGCTGGAATTCATCCTCCATCTACTCAAGGACATTGGCATAGACAAACTAAACAAATTTTTATATTTTGCAGGTACCCTCATCAAACCACCTGAGAAGGAGAAGCTAGAACAGCTACACAAGATGAAGAACCTTCATGACCTGAGCTTCAGAACTTGAAAAGGGGTTGTTGGACTTTTTGCAAGTGTCCTACGCTCAGTCATGAAAGAGTTAAATTGTTGTTCTGTTTGTTTAATCAGATAGCTAATTAGCATGGGACCACTTAGGCTTCAAGAGAAGTTCCCGCCAGAGAAAGTGGGAGTCTTTAGTCTTAATGAGGGAATCCAGGAATGTCTATTGATTGAGCCAGTTTATTGGGGGGCAATTAGCTAGCAACATATAGTAAGGTTTTATTGCTCTTTGTTCAGTCTGCTACTATACTACTACTACTTCACTAGACCATGCAGTCTATGCTTTTCTCTCTCTAGTACCTAGTTAAGACTATCAAGATGTAGTCAGAAACTGTTTGTTGTTTTTCCTACCAAATGTACCCTTTTTACCCTATTATGTAGTAAAGTATTTTTATAGAGCTAGAATCACAGAAGTCTATCTACTTATTTCCATTGTGCTATTATCAAACTCTGCTACTCTGCAAATGTATATCTCATTGCTGTGCAACCCCCAACAATATTCAAAGGGAAAATGGAAGAAGAGTTCGCCGGACCCTGGATACCGTTTCACAATTGGATTAAAAATAAGCATAAAGATTTGAACTGGCTAAGAATTTAAATGCCTTACTATTAACAGGATATGTTACAGTATTTACTAAGAATGTTTAATGATATACTGAGTATTGTTGTAAGCAGACTATCATGGATATATTTATCTTTCTTCTCCTTTTTCTTTTTCCTAATTCTCTTCTTTTTCTCTTCTTGCTTCTTTATATCTTTCTTTCTCTTTTCTATTTGCTGCTTATTTGAAAAATCAATATTTTTTTTAAAAAAAGAGATCTAAGCAGGTGCTACAAAAGACTTTTCTCCTCATGAAGCTTTTCCGTTACAATTTTTAACTCTAGCGATTTGATGATGGGCAAAAGACATTTATTTAATTTATTTATTGTGCAGAATTTATATCATTCTTTTCTGTCCTTACAAGGTCCACCAAGGGGGCTAACAAATTATTTAAGTTTTATTTTACTTACTTAAAACATTTATATACTACCTTTCCACCCAAAAAGGGTTTGCAAGGTGGCAAACACCAGGTATTAAAACTTTTAAGACATTAAGATTACATTTAAAATGCATACATAAATATTTAACAATGCAATAAGAACATATAGGCATATAAGCAAACACACAAACACAAACAACCAGGGAGGAGGGCTGATATGAGTTTCCTAGGGGAACACAAAAGGAAAGAAAGAAGTCTTCACCCACTGGAGGAAGACAATGACAGAGGGAGACAGCAAAATCAAAAAGAGTCCAGTAGCACCTTTAAGACTAACCAACTTTACTGTAGCACAAGCTTTCGAGAATCACAGTTCTCTTCATCAGATGCGTGAAGGGTAAGAAGAAACTAGTCAGATATATAGGTGGAGAGGGGAGGGGGGAGTAGATGCAATCAGTAGCTTCTGATAATGGGATCAGTTGCCTTCTGATAATGAAATCAGTTACTTCTGATAATGAGATAACCATTCATAGTCTCTAGGGGTGTGCGATTCGGGTTTTGGCAAACCTGAAAAAAACCAAATCACCCCGATTCAGATCGATTCGGAGAAATCTGAATCAATTCGGGTTTTCCGAATCACCATAACCCGAATAGATTCGGATTGATTCGGATTGATTCGGGTTTTTCAATGGGAAAATGCGTCCGTCTTCCCGGACGCCTGGGGAAAATAACACAACTCACTTCACTTTAAAGAATCACCCCAAAAAATTGCTGTCAAAGGCACTTTATTTCTTTAACTGCTTTAGATTACACAGTAGGAAGGCACAACAGGGCATGAAAGCAGTGTACTACACAAAATAACACAACTCACTTCACATCAGAGAATCACCCAAACACAATTGCTGTCAAAAATGGTGAAGTGGGTTGTATTATTTTTTGTAGTACACTGCTATCATGCCCTGTTGTGCCCTCCTACTGTGTAACCTAAAGCAGTTCAAGAAATAAAGTGTTTTTGACAGGAATTGTGCTTTTGTGATTCTCTGATGTTAAGTGAGTTGTGTTATTTTTGTGAGGTGGAATGCTGCCATGCCCTTTGGTGTGCCCCCCTGCTGTGTAACCTAAAGCTGTTCAAGAAATAAAGTGTTTTTGACAGCAATTGTGCTTTTGTGATTCTCTGATGTTAAGTGAGTTGTGTTATTTTTGTGAGGTGGAATGCTGGAATGCCCTTTGGTGTGCCCCCCTGCTGTGTAACCTAAAGCTGTTCAAGAAATAAAGTGTTTGTGACAGGAATTGTGCTTTTGTGATTCTCTGATGTTAAGTGAGTTGTGTTATTTTTGTGAGGTGGAATGCTGGAATGCCCTTTGGTGTGCCCCCTGCTGTGTAACCAAAAGCTGTTCGAGAAATAAAGTGTTTTTGACAGGAATTGTGCTTTTGTGATTCTCTGATGTTAAGTGAGTTGTGTTATTTTTCTGTGTGGGGGACTGCTGGTGTAATGTGTCATAATGCTTTGCCTACTTGTACTTTGAAAGGGAGAAAATAATTTTTTAAAAACTTTATTTTGTGTTGTTTGTGTTTTATTCTTTGTTGTGCAGTTGGTTCCCATCATAGGGAACAATGGGGCTGGCTGGCCAGCCATCTCTGTAGGTGGTGGGGGAATTTGAGGGAGGGTGTCTGTGGTTCAGGTGCTCTTTCACAGGGACCAGCTGGCACTCAGAAGTGTGCCCACCATTGTGGCACCCCTGGGCTGTGCAGAATTGCCCAGGGAAAGAGAGTTTAGAAGTTCCCAGCACAGGGAACAAAGGGAGAGGGCTGGCCTTTGCCTGCCTGTTCCTGGGGTTATGGGTGTGGGGTTGCTGGGGGTGGATTTGGGTCTGTGAGGGGCTAATGTGGGGATTTGGGTCTGTGTGTGGCAGCTGGGGGGGAATTGGGTTTGTGTGGGGCTGTAAGGGGTGGACTTTGGTGGCTGAGAGCACCTACTTGGGGAGGCCATGAAATGCCCCCCCCCACGTCGGAGCAGGCTGAGCCTTGGTGGGGGGTGGGAGGAAAGGTGGGAGAAGGGCCCCTGAGGGTAGGGGGTATTTTGCATGCAAAATGCCACCCATGGCAAGACAAGCCTCCCCCAGCTGTAAGTGGTAGAGATAAGAGCACCTACTTTGGGTGGCCATGAAATGGCCCCCCCAAGTGGGAGCAGGCTGAGCCTTGGTGGGGGGTGGGAGTAGAGGTGGGAGAAGGGCCCCTGAGGGTAGGGGGAGCATTTTGCATACAAAATACCACCCCTGGCAAAGGAAGCCTTCCTCTTCATTTTTTCCCCATAGGAAAAAATGAATGAAGATGAGCAGCAGCAACCTAAAGCTATGGTTTTTTTTAGGAGAGGATAGGGGGACCTGGTTTGGGGGGCCATAACATGGCTCCCCAAAGTCCAATCGTTCTGAATCTTGGGGGGTTGTTAGAGGGGAGTTAGAGGAAGGCTCCCACCAAATTTGGGGTGATTCGGTGGGAAAACGCCTCCCCCAGGCTTCAGAGAAGCCTGGGGAGGCTTTTTCCCATTGAAAAAACACCGGAATCGATCCGAATCGATCCGAATCGATCCGAATTGGTAAACCCGAATCGGCTGGGCGATTCGGATTTTTGCTAAATCCGAATCGGCCTCTCGATTCGGATTTAGCAGATTCGGAAAAAACGAATCAGGGTGCCTTTGCACAACCCTAATCTCTATTCAATCCAAGCCTGACTAAATCAAATTTACATAAGAATTCCAGTTCAACAGCTTCCTGTTGGATTCTGTTTTTCAAAGGCTTCTGTTGAACTACAGTGACCTTTAAGTCCTTGATGGGATGTCCTGGTAGACTAAAGTGTTCTCCCACTGGTTTCTGGATGTTGCCTTTTTTAAAGTCAGATTTGTGTCCATTTATTCTTTTGCGCAGAGGTTGGCTGGTTTGTCCAATGTACAGAGCAGCTGGACATTGTTGGCACATGAGGGCATATATCACATTGGAGGATGAGCAGCTGTAAGAGCCAGTGTAGTTGATGCCATTGGGTCCTGTAATTGTATTTCCTGGGTAGATATGAGGGCAGCGCTGGCATCTAGGTCTGTTGCAGGGTTTGGTACCTGTGCTGGTGACTCTGTTAGCCGATTCATGGTTGTAAGTGAGAAGTCGTTTAAGGTTGGGGGGCTGTCTGTAGGCAAGGAGAGGTCTTCCACCCAGGGCTTGTGTGAGAGAGGCATCATTTTCCAGGATGGGTTGTAGATCACTGATGATATGTTGGATAGGTTTGAGCTGGGAACTACAGGTGACAACCAGTGGTGTTCTGTTGTTAGTTCCTTTAGGTTTGTCCTGGAGCAGGCTGTTTCTGGGTACTTGTCTGGCCCTGTTGATTTGTTTCCTCAAATGAAGTGGGTACTGTAGCCCCAAAAATGCTTGTTGTAAATCTCTTAAGTGGGAGTCCTGATCAAGAGCATTGGAGCAGAGGGAGACAGATGAATCTCCCTGGAGACAGATTTCCCAAGTTTCAGCACCATGGCCCAGAAGACCTTTTCTCAGGCTGCCACCCATCTAACCTCAGATGGCAAGCAAGGCATCTGAAGATGATGAGAGTGGATAGGCAGGTTCATATAGAAAAAGGCTGTTCTTAATGTTTGCTGGCTCCAAGCTGTATATGTCAGTAAAAGGCACTCTTGGCACTCCTGGCCATAGCTGCCACCCACTTATCCAACAGCAGGCCCAGACTATGGACCAGTCCAGTCCAGAACAGGTGACACCTTAAATCCTGGGTCAGACCTTCAGCTCATCAGTAGTATTTCTTTCTTGTCAGAATTGAACTTATTAGTTTGCATCCATGCAAAAACTGCCTCCCTATGATTAGCTAAAAGTGCAAGATAGAGCTGAGTGTCATGAGCATACTGGTGACAACCCAGCCCAAAACTCCAGATGACCTCATCCAGAGGTTTCATGTAGATGGGATAAGACGAAACCCAAGAGGCCAATGGTTAAAAGGCTGGGCTGGGCAGCAGTGCCCTAGCACTGTTTTCTGAACCACTGTAGAATGGTGCCTCCCAATCTCAGCCAGGAAAGGTGGTACAGAAGGATACCATGATTGACAGTATTGAAAGCTGCTGAGAGGATCAGGAGAATCAAAAGTTACATTCTCTCTGTTCATCTCCTAGAGCAGATCATCCATTCATTACGTGATACTAATGTAAACACACTGGGGAGGAGAAAGACTTTTATAATTTTCAGTACTTACTTTTCTATTTTCAATTTAAAAATGCAATCCAGTGAGTTCTGACTACATCTAGGGTTGCCATATGCCCTCTGGGGGAAAAAGACCTTCCACCCCTGCTGATATTTCAGCAGCTGGTGGGACTTTAAAAGAAAAAAAGCCATCACAACAGTGTTGCCTCTCTGGGAATTGCCAGAAATTCTATGGTAGAGTTTGTGGTGACTCCTAGAGAAGACTGATGTCACTTCCAGGGAAAAGTTTACATAAATATAATTAACAAAATGTGATGTATTCCTAGTCATGAAAGGTAAATGTGTTACACTTATTCTGTGATATTACAAAGGTAGAAGTCAGGTGTGTTTCTTTTATATATATAACCACAATACTGTGGCTAGATGAATAGAAGATTATCTCTGATATTTATAAAAGGAAGGTATTTCACAAATGTTTCTATATATTGCAATTCTACACTACTAAAAAAAGATAAAAAATAAAAACCACAAAGCCAGTTAACTGAAAACATTAACATTCTCTCAGTCTCACTACATGCAAGTCCTCTTGTTATAATTATAACACAAGAGGTCATTCTAAAGGAATTACCAACCTTCAAATGATATAAGACAATTCTTCTCATGGGAGTTGAACAAATTTGTAAAACAAATACAGTTGAAATTTCAGACATTAATCTCTCTCTCTCTTTTTTACATGGTATGGGAACAAGAGAGCTGTGAAATGAAATTTTACCCTAAGGCCTCCAAATGACATTAATATTTTTAACAACAATTTTCTACATGGAGAGAGCAAATGTGGCATTGAGCTGTTAGAAATGTACCTTTTGTGGTTAACAGCACTTGAACAGGATTCTACATTTGGAACATGTTCTTCCTTCTGTAGCAGTAGAGTCAATATGCAGAGAGGAATGAGACGGCATGTTTTGGGTCAGCCTCATCATAGAAGTTCTTGTGTTCATACTTTGAGTTTGGCTATAGAAGGATGGGGCATGAGCACGGTTGCTGATGAAGTTTAGACTAGAGCTTTTATTACGTATATTAGTAAGACTACTGGTCTGATTGATTTTAATAATACTGCTGTATATCAGAGGATATTATGAAAAATTAACATTTACATGTTACACTAAGCAAACTTTTAAAAGCAAGTTTAATTGACCTCAATTGACCATTTCTCCTAAAATTATAAACTTCAACTCAGGAAATCCCTGGAGATCTTGAGGCACAGCCTGGGGAGGGCAGACTTTAGGGGAACGTGGGAGATTGGTAGGGATGTTATACCATAGAGTCCACCCTCAAAAATGGTCATTTCCTTCAGGGTAACTGATCTCTGTAGATTATTTGCAATTCTAGAAGAAGTCCAGGCCTCATCTGAAGGCTTGCAACCGGAATTGCTCCACCTGCTGCTTTGACCTCAATCATTAAGTCAGGTAAGAATCTCTACTCATCTCAGTCATCATGAGTTCAGGTTGTAATTATGTTCTAATGTGAAGGAGTACAAGTTTTACCACTTCTAAACCATCTTGATTCCCAGTACAATATATTTTCAGGTGGGTCTACATTAGATGAGCAAGATTTGATTCCAGTAGCACCTTATATAGATCAACTAGATTTTCAGAGTATGAGCTTTCGAGAGTCAAAGCTCCCTTTGTCAGATACAAGGAGTGGGAAAATGTAGGAGACTTTAAAATCAGGGCAGAGGGTAGGAGGGGTATTGCAAATCAGAATGTCAGGAAGCTAGCTATAATTCATGTTGTAATTAGGTTGACAGAGCAGGGGTGCAAATTGCATACTCCTCCCACCATCTGCCTGGATTATAAAGACTCCTACCTTTTCCCACTCTTTTTATCTAAAGAAGGGAGCTTTCCTACCCTGGAAATCTAGTTGTTCTTTAAAGTACAATGTTATTACAGTAAATTACTCTTAACAGAATCATATTGAATTTTTGTGACTCTATCCATTAAGGAAACTTTTGCTAATGTAGTATGCAACAGAAAGCATGAGTGCAAGAATGTATACTATTTCAATGTGTAAATGTTTACGCACACAGTTATCTATGTTCAGACTGCTAGGATTGGTGAAAATGAGGGCTGCCAAGCCTGGCAATGGGCAGGAAGGCTGGGGGCTGGGACAAGAGGGCATAGGGATCCCATTCCTCTGGTGGGGGGATCCCCTGCTTTCACCCTCCACACCTCCACCTCACCTGGCCAGCGGGGGAAGAAGGCACAGGAATGGGCTTTCCAGGTGTATTGCTAGGGAGGCACAACGATGTCACTGATGTCATTGTGCTGCCCCAAGAGCACTCCTGTGCTTTGCCACAATCTGATTTAGGCCCCAAATGGGCCAAATTGGGCCTGTTTGAGGCCCAAATTGGCCCTCTGTGAAGCACATGCAGACTCTTGCATCTGTGCAGCAACGTCACTGGAAGTGATGTCATTGTGAAGCTTTGGAGCCATGTGCACATAATACATGAGGAAGGGGAGAAGAAGGTAAGAGCCAGGTCCTGGTAAGGGGACCTGGCAAACCTAAGAGGGCATGAGTGTGACACCTAAAACCACAGAGTTTCTAGTGACTTCTAGAGCTACTCATTGTCACTTTCAGACAAAGTAACGTAGCAACATCAATGGGAGGTCTGACAAGCCTAGTGAAAATCATAGTTTTCTCAGCCTTCTGATTCAGTTCAGAAGGCTGCAAAAACTATATTTCCCAGCAACCCTGGCAGGAAGTTATGCTTGGGAACAGTAATTTACAGCAACAATGGGCCCTTTTTGAAGCCCATGTTCTCCTTAAAGAGAGTAATTAGTAGTAGGTTATTTCACCCCTCTTTGGAATGGTAAGATTTGTGGCTTAGGTTGGGGGAACCAGCAGGGAGCAAGATAGACACTATGTATTTTCAGTCACACACATAGGTACATCTTGCAAGTGACCCAAGCATGCTCATGAAAATGAGAATGATTTCAAGCTGAGCAAGGGGATAGCCACTTATAATTTTCTGGATATAAGCAAATGGTTCTGCATCTCATGTTGTACACATAATTTTTTTCCTGCATTATATGGAAAGCATGTGGATATACATTCAGAGGGATTTTGTTGAGATAGTTTTTTAAGAACACAAATGTGTTCTCTGGCATGGATGCCCATGATTTCCCAATCACACATACACAGAACAAATACTAGGTAGTCATTTCAATGTAATAACAGTGTGCTCCTTAAGGATGATGAAGACATTCACCATTTTAGATGTACACCAGAGGCAGGGGCTGGATATAGAAAGAATCACCACATGATTTTCAAGCAAAGTTTAGAACTCGTAGAAGTTCTGACATCACATTCTGCTCACACTAATTTCCATGGGGATACAGCTACAAAGGGGTTACACAGCATGTGCTTGTATAAATCAGTATAAATCTTCTTTAGCATCCATTTCTAATTCTTGTCTCCCATGACACTTACTGTCAACAGCTGACTGAATAGTCTCACTCGATACAGTCTGTGAAAATATTTAGGTTTAGCTTCTGACTTTTACTGATTAAACAAGAATGTCTCTAAAATGGAAGCTGACAAATTAATGAGAAATACAAATACACCCCTTGTATAAATGGCTGTATACAACAGAGTAATGACTGCCCGTCTGATGGATGAAGATGATCGACTGATAGTGACCACACACTGAACTCCTGGGATTCTGGTGGTGATTACAGCAGTCAAAATGACAGTTATCCTTTGGAAGTCCCCCCACTCCAACCCCCAAGGTTTTTAAGGTGCAGAAATTTTTCCTAAACAACTTCTGTGTCCTTAAACTGACATTAATTGGTATTGCATGGGTCAAAGAAAAGGTAAGACAGGAAGTGACAAAAGAATTTAAGCTGAATTTCTTAGTCGTTCTTTCCTCTTAGAAAACAAACAAACTGAACAATCCTTTATTATTACATTCTTGGTTCTGGCTGTGATATAGTTCTTTCCATTTTTTATATGCTAAGATTTGATAATTCATCCATAAAGTAAAATATTTACTTCGGAATGATCTGCAGTGGCTGGAGCAAGAACAAAACACTGAAACAATACACTTAATAAAAATAATATAGTTCCTTAGCACTGGGAAAATATATTAAAATAACACAATCATTTGAAAATAAATGGAAGCACGCTTGAGTTAAACTTTATAAAACGCTATAAAAGATTTATTTAAAAGCTCAATGTGAACTATCTTGAAGAACTGCAGTCAGGACAGAATAATTCAAATGTGTTTGTAGGATGGCGTTTGGGATGTAAAATATCACTGTAGTGCTTAGATAGAGTAAGGATTGGAAGCCCAGATTCAAGTCTCTCCTCTGCCATGAAGTTCCCTGTGTAACCTTGGGTCAGGTACTCTCTCTAACAAGCCACTTGGGGTCCTTGTTGGAGATAAAAGTGGGTTTATCTCCTTATCGGAGATAAAGAATAAATAAATAAATAAATAAAACTTGCATCATTTACTCTTTCACTCTAATCTACCACAGAGAAGTTAGTAGGATAAGATGGCAGAGCCTAAACAACAACCTGAGTGACTTGAAACGTGGGATACAAATGTGATATAGATACAATGTAAAATAGCAGAAATTTGATACAGAGTTGAAGCAATGCTGGAACAAAGCATAATTATTTAAACTATACAGAAATTACATAGTAGTAACACAGTAGTACAAATAAAAGCCCTTGAGGGATTACAAGGGAAGAGAGAAATAACTTTTGGTTTTCATATCAATTTATGGTAGTACATGGAATCTCATTGTCCCCGATCAAAGAAAGCTTGTTGCAGGGAACAATTGAGATACTGTTAAATTAGAAAAAAAACTTGTATCTAAAATTAATTTACCAAAAAAGAGAGGGGGTTAATGCTCCATTCAATACTCATGTGAACTTAAAGCAAAATACTTGCAGATGGCTTTCAAAAGCTATTGAGCTTGCCTGTGCTTCTCAAGCGTTGCCTTTCTTTTCAGTGTACATTTGACAAGTAAATTGCAAGCTTTAAATCTATAAACGCAATTAGCAAACAGCTGATGTGTCATATTTATACTTGGCCCTCGTTTAGGGGGTTAAGTTGCTTTAAATGTTAAAGGAGTCATTGACACTTACTCTTTCTCAATGTTTAACTGCAAAAGGGCCCCAAAGTAGCATATTAATCTAATTTATTTTAGATGTTACTCTCCTGCCTGGCATTGCACATTAATAATATATTAGTCTGATGTCATCTTGACTTCACTTTCTTGAACTGCCAATTCTCCATTTAGACCTTCATGAACATGAGCTACTTATTGTGAAGTAAGCAAAATGTTAGAAATTCATAAGAACAGCTTCATTTGTCAGATTATTAGTTAATACTTTCAAACATTATCTAGGCCCAGAGGAATGTAAATATATTCAAATGTGGGATTATGGGATCTCTTCACTCTCTCAATAAAAGGTAACTTCAAATATTTCAGGAAGTGGACCATAAAACCCAGCTCACTAGGTAGCCAGGCAACAAAATTAAAAGGACTGAACAGATCAAAATGTATTAATGTATGGAGTAATTAATATTAGCTAAGTTTGGCTCCATGTATTTAGCTTTCAATAAGCTTTCTGTTTAGCTTTCAACCTACATTATTTTTCTTTAAAACTTTCACTGAAGTGACATTAGTCCAAACATTTCACTTTTTCTTGTTTTGCCCTGAAGTTGTTTCGAAGACTGGCTATTGCTGTAATAGATCACCAGAACACTCTGACCTGTATAGCCCTGGTGAGCTTGATCTCATCAGATCTCAGAAACTAAGCAGGGTTGGTCTTGGTTAGTAATTGGATGTGAAATTTCCCCTGAAGACCAGGGTTGCAGAGGCAGGCAATGGCAAACCACCTCTGTTAGTCTCTTGCCATGAAAACCCTACCAGGGGTCACCATAAATTGGCTATGACTTGCGAGCACTCTCCACCTTCACAGATTACCATAACACAGGATGGGCACTGTAGGCTGTTTGCCACACCCTTGACCATGCTCAGATCCCATGATCAGACCCCATCAGTACAATGTGCAATGACCATAACAGACATGCTATAATATAATGGCCTAAAGGTGAAGAGGAAGTGACAAATCCATGGCTATTATCCAGACCAAATCAGTCTATCCAATTCTCAACATGGCCACATCTGTGGATACTTAAATCCAGAGACTTAAGCCATGAATAGACAAAACAGATCTTTCTGCAATCTGAAAAATGCCTGTTTGCAGAAAAATCTGAAATATAAAAACAACAACATTGAGGGGTTAAAAAACCACAAACAATAAAAGGTGCACCTGTATCTTTAAGAAATGGATGTCTCAATGGCCCATTGCTAGGAAGTTTTATCGGTATTTCAGGTTTGATTTTGATCAGAGAGAGGGCCCTTTCTAGGGCTGTTTTTGTTTTTGAGGGAAGCTTCGATGACCATGCCTGGCAACAGCCACTGATCAACTTGCTACCACCCTATCTGCATGACTCACCCAGGCCTGGATGCTTGCTATTGCTCAACAGCAGCCACCATACATAAGCCAATGTGATGTAGTGCTTAGAGTTTCAGACTAGTATCAGGGAGATCCAGGTTCAAATCACCACTTCATGGAAGCTCACTGGGTGACTACAGGCTCGTTACATATTCTCAGCCCAACCCACCTCACAGGCAGGAGCGGATTGGCCAATACAATCACCTCCCAATGGGACAATGGCCTCCCTGCCTGGCCTAGGACAGGCCAGGGTTCCTCTAGGAAATACAGGGGGGTAATGCTTGCCTCATGTGCTTAGGACCTGTGTGAGGCAAAGGAGGTGGCACCAGACTCAGCTCATATGAGGGGAAGTGAGACTAGGGAAGCAGTGCCTGCTTTGGCCCATCTGAGTCCCATGTGAGGTAGAACCCAGCCAATCTGAGCTCTGTACAAGATAAGGAAAGCAATATTTAGCCTTCCTGAGGTGAGGAAAGTGGAGCCCACCACAACCGCATGCAAGATGAGGAAAGGCACCCGCCAATTGGTTAGGCAGGGTGCTCTGCCTCCTTCTCTCTTTTTCCAGGATTTTTCACACTCAGTCCGACTCTGCTCACAGGGTTATTCTGAAGATAAAATGGAAGAGAGAGCAATGATGTAAGCTGCTTGGAGTCCCCATTGTGGAGAAAAGTGGGGTATAAGTGAAGAAAATGAATAATAATAAATATAGCTGAAAATCCAGGGCAGATAAGATTAGGTGGTTGAGTGGGAAGCAGAGAAGGGTGAAAATATGGGGGTTGCCAGGAGACGGAAAAGAGGAAATAGTGGGGGAGGGGTAAATGCTATCATCACGTAGAATGTATTGAAGCAATCTTGCCTGAATGCAACTAGAGCAGGAAAGACTACCATCAGATCCAGTGCAATTTTCTACTTACACTAGAGCCCTTGCACAAGGAGAAACACAAGAGCTGCCTGCATTAAGTCAGACTTACTGTACCCTGACTTGTGTGTTTTCACTACTGCAACCAGTTTCTGGGTACCACAATATAGAGAGAGGAAACCACAAGATCTCCCACAAGCAGAACTGCACTAAGCCCATTTAAGTTTCTGGTCGCACATTGCTGAAATCAAGCCCATGTCTCTCAAGGAAGAACTGCAGCTGAAGTTCCAGCTGAAGCTAGCTAAAGGCACTCCGTTCCATTTCACAAAACCATATGCCATGCAGCAAAAGCAACACCCATTGCATCCTTCAACTAATGCAATAGATCTCATAGTAAATTTCTGGTATTCATTATCCAAGAAGCCAATCAGCTGTCCCCTATTTTATACAGAAACATTCAGTGTATTTACTTGTATCCTCTAGTTTTAAATTGATTTTTTCCTTAAAGGTATTTTTCATCTTCTCGCCTTTTCCTTCACTCTGATTAACACTCATAGTATGATCTCATCAGGCTTAGACAGGTATTGATGGGCTTTGGGTATCATGAGGCTAATAAAGAGTGTTATTCAGTATTTCCAAGTGACATATAAAAACTCCCTTATGAAAGATACAAGAGACAGAGTAGAGTATAAATGCCATTTGAGTAACTCTGACACTACTGAATACACATAGACAAACTTTAGTGCATTTATTAATGAGTTTTAAAAGGGCTGAATGTTTTAGGTGGATAGGGAAGGGGAAAAAGCAGTTTTGTAGAACCTTCAAAATGAGTTTTGCCTACAAGTTATCAGAATTCCAGAGCATTTTGTGGGAAAATAAAGTTCTTGCTTTGTTTCTCTTCCACATGCATATTTCAGTAATTGTGAAAGTAGGAGCAACCTCCATAATATCATGGAGGTTCTTTGGATATCTTAATATTCAAATATGGAAGAAAGCTGAAATGTTGGTATCAACACAGTATCCACATATTGGGTCTTGTTGACTGACAATACATATTCTTCTCATATTTAATTATTAGAAAGTTAATTGAAGAGTTACAGGAGGAACTCTCTACATTGGGTGAGTTGGCAACAACATGACAAATGAAGTTCCCTTCGCCGGCGCTGCCAGGCGCCCTAGTGGTGCAGAAGGTGGGAAAGTGGGGAGGCAGGCTGCCTCCTTGCTTGCCTTCTCACCCCTTTGCTGGTACTGCCGGGTTCCCCATCAGTGTGGCAGGCAGGGAAGCAGGGAGGCGGGCCGGGAAGCAGGGAGGCGGGCTGCCCCTTCCCGTCCCTTTGCCAGCACTGCCAGGCGCCCCAGTGGCGCGGCAGGTAGGAAAGCGGGGAGGCAAGTGGGGAGGCAGGCTGCCTCCTCATTTGCCTTCTTGCCCCTTCACCGGCACTGCCAGGTGCCACAGCGGTGCGGCAGACGGGGAGGCAAGTGGGGAGGCAGGCTGCCCCTTCGCTGGTGCTGCCAGGGGCCCAGCGGGGTGCAGGCAGGGAAGTGAAGAGACAAGCAGAGAGGCAGGCTGCCTCCCCACTTGCCTTCCTGTCCCTTTACTGGAATCTTCGGGTGCCCTGCCAGTGCAACAGGCAGCAGGAAGACAAGTGGGGAAGCAGGCTGCCTCCTCACTTGCCTTCTCGCCCCTTTGCTGGCACTGCCATGCACCCTGGTGGCATGGCAGGAGGGGAAGCCTGGAGGGAAGCAGGGAAGCAGGCTGCCTCACTGCTCTCCTTCCCGTCCCTTCGCCGAAGTCGCGGGGTGGCCCAGCGGCATGGCAGGCAGGGAAGTGGGCAGCCTCATTTGCCTTCTCGCCCCTGTGCCGCACTGTCAGGTGCCCCGGCGACGTGGCAGGCGGGGAAGCAGGGAGACAAGTGGGAAAGCGGGCTGCCTCCTTGCTTGCCTTCTCGCCCCTTTGACGGCACTGCCGGGCACCTTGCTGGCATGGCAGGCAGGGAAGTGGGGAGACAAGCAGGGAAGCAGGCTGCCTCCTTGCTTGCCTTCTCACCCCTTCACCGGCATTACCAGGTGCCCCAGTAGTGCGGCAGGTGGGGAAGCAGGAAGGCAAGCAGGGAAGTGGGCTGCCTCACTTCTCGCCTTCCCGTCCCTTCGCCAGCAGTGGGGAGCTGAGCAGGAAGGCAAGCCCGAGTGAGGGGGAGCGCCCCTGTACGATAACGTCACTGAAGAGTCGTCATCAAGCAGGGCTGGAGTGTGCGTGCACTTCACGCGCCCAGGGGGAAAGAGAACCACCTTCTGCCCTGGGCAGCGGTAGACCACCACTGCCCCTATCCCAATACCAAACACTCTTCCACTCATTTTCCCTGTCATGCAGTGTCTGGGCCAGCTTGGCACTCATAGCTGCAGTGTTCATGGCCAGGGTGGCTCATAGCCATGGCACTTGAACCTTGGGCAGCATGCAGCTGTACCACGGCTGTGCCACTCAGCCCTGGGGCGGATTACCGTTGAACTACCCAAGCAAGGGAGAGGTGTGGGCTGGCAGCTGGACCAAGCCCTACCTCTCTAGTGCCCCCTTTTGACCTGACTGTGCTTTACTTCTGCCAGGTCTTTAGGAACACCTGGCAGCCATACAGTTCCTGCAGGGCTTTCAGGACTGTGGATGCACAGAGCAGCGGTGTTTTTTGAGGGGATTTAATCCCTCCCTAATTTTGTTTTTGTCTGTTTTTACATTTTTCTGCATCTGGGGGCGGGGGTCCTCCTGAAAGTTGCAGAAACATGTTTATGTTATGTTATTTTATTTATTTATAGCCCTCCTTTCTCACTGGGACCCAAAGTGGATTAGATGGTATAGGTCCATAAGATCAACCTTTAATGTACAAACACAAAATGATATGGGTTGTAGAAATTTAAAAAACGGCATACATCCAAACACAGAGATGAAACATTGTGGAAACAAAGCAAAGCAATTAAACATGACAGCTTTAACTTTGTGGAAACTACCCAGTAAGAGCATATTTACATCAACAGACAGTAGCCAGTAGAATAGACTACAGTCTCTGACCCTTTAACAAGGTATCTCTCTGGGCCATTTCTTACAGCACAGCCCTATTGTCTGAGGAAAAGAGCTCTAATGAATAATTCAGAGTTGTGTTTCCAAGTAGCCCCAATCCGCACAGGGGCCATTTGGGAATTAGTGCACAACACATACGATGATGGGAGATAGAAAGAATTTAAAAAAGAGATATTAACTGCTAGAACTTCCTGGCTTTGCATATTTATGTTCTTATAACTGTGTTTTCCTACTACAGAGACCCAAAAGCATTAGTTCAGCCATGTCATGTTGTGGCTGATTCAACTTATATTTACAGGCCCAGATTTTACTGAACCATTGTTCTTCCGTTTGTACCATTATAAATATATGTTTTCATATTCAGTGTAGATGATGTTAACAAAACAAACTGTATCATTAATGAGGGCTGTTAGTTTTGTCAGTGTTTAGAAATGCCGTTATTAGGGTCCAACTACGTTACAAGTTTTCCCTGGATCCTCATAAGGAAGCACACATTAGAAGTCCTTTGCTGGGATGTACAGGATTTGCATTGGTACCAGAGTTCATGAGGAAAGGGAGCTTCAGTTTCCCTCCCCACACTTAAGGCCCTCTGCCTATGCACCACTGACTTGATTCAAATTGGGCACGCATACCTGGGATTAAATTTTCAGCATGGAAATCTCAATACGTGTTTTGACACACAGCCAAGGGGGAAATATAATAATGTAGGTAGGCTCTAGGAAGTACACTCCAACTAAGCAGGGCAATATTAAGAATTGTTCGTATAAAGAAAGGCTGAGGAAAAGATATATTCCACACTATTAATTTTTAAAAATGATGGGCCTGGTCCACCTAAGGATGATTCACACTATAGAAAGTCCTTGTGGCCTTTACGAGGACTTCTTTTCAGATATGTGATGGGAGTTCTGTGCCTTTTAGATACATGCAGGGCTGATTCTGACCATGACTGTTGCACTTGGAGTTTCCACTTTCTTCTTATGTTGTTTCATGACCTGAAATGGCCTGAGGGGTGCAATATGTTCCAGTGAACAGTATGCACACTTTAGAAAGATACATACATTGCTGAGCCATGTGCACTGCTGTTCACATGTTAAAAAGCTGCCAAAAAGGAGAGAGTGCAATAACAGGAGAATAATCCCAAGGTTATTAACCCAAAACTCTAACACGATGGACAGCCTTTCTTTTTCTTCTCATCATCTGACACCTTTTTTCTTAAGGACATACTTAATAATAATGAGATATATTTCAGTTTAAATGTTTTCAGGTTTGGAACATTAGCAACTCATGCTCAATTTCTGACTTTTTAAAGATCCTCCTCTGGTGCCAAGTCTTTCAAGAACGTTTTGTTTTTGATTACACAAAATATTAAGTGCTTTCATGTGGAAACACATGGGCATATGTAGTTGCTTTTTATAAAGTCAGACCATTTCTCTTATCTAGCCCAGCATTGTCTGCTCTTACTAGCTCTTACAGTATTAGGCAAATAAAGATCTTTCCTTCTATCCCTGGTGTACTGTGTGTGGTCTTGTGCACATGTCAGCTAGACGCATTTTGTGTGAATGAGCTTCCCAAAGTGGACTAAAGGTTATGCAAAATAGCCAAACATAGAAAAGAAATTTCTCCTGCCTCTTAAACTTACCATAGCAGGAGCTGATAAGTTTTAGCACCCAGCTCAAAGGGAATATGATCCCAAACTTGTCTTAGACCACCAGACTATAGAACTTTTGTGACAGCGACAGGGCTTTAAATGCAAGGTTGGAATGAAGACTCAGGGCCAAGCTACACGTGACGAATGACACTTGAACGGCAAGTGTATTCCTCCCTGTTCACTTGCCCTCCGCTCAATCCACTTGCCGTTCAAGTGTCATTCGTCATGTGTAGCTTGGCCCTGAGGTGTCTTCCACGTGAGGATGGGATTTTGTGGTTTCTTGGTTGCTGGCAACAGCAGATAAAAGCACACAGTAATGGGGCTTCTACATGACAGGTTTCCCCATAGCTTCCCTGTCCCAATCCTCCGGAAGTGGCCTCGCTCCCTCCCTGGGCCATCAAGGAGTTTGCAATTTTTTAAAAAGCATACTAGAATATTGTTATATTGATTCACTGTTGTAACCATAGGTGTAACAGGTTCTGAGTTTCCTGCTTTCATTTAAAATAAAAAAGACTCTATCCTCTTCCCCTGTGAAGATACATCTTTCCCCCTTACATCTTTATAAGTAAAGGGGCTAGAAAATATCAGGGCACC
This sequence comes from Eublepharis macularius, assembly GCF_028583425.1. NCBI lineage: Eukaryota > Metazoa > Chordata > Lepidosauria > Squamata > Eublepharidae > Eublepharis > Eublepharis macularius. The sequence continues at coordinate 77,036,624 of NC_072797.1, forward strand.
CCTCGATAACATGTTGATGTCACTTCTGGGTGCATGAGGTGTGACGTTAGCATATTGGATTGTGCATTGGATCCCCTTGAATTTCCCACCCCCAACCCTCTGAGGTGCGGTGGGCAGCACCCACTGCTGGCGGGGGCTTCCCTATTCCCACCAGGGGGGTGGCAGCCCTGTGTGGGAAGCAGGAAAAAATTGGCTTCCTGAAAACATTGAACTTGGGGGCAGATAACCTGTGTGGAAGATGTGAGAGATGGAAATTCAGCAGATTAATCAGAGAAAACTTACTGAGGAAAACCAGGGTACACACATGCAGTCAGAGTAGTACTTAGGTATCAGATAATACATACTACTGCTGAGGAGCTCATGCATACTTGACCCTAAGTAATCTCCGAAGGCCCCTTCTGTTTGTCTCATCTTGATCTAGCCTATCAGGGCATGGAGTTTCGATTTAATTGAATCATCCTAGAATATTACTTATGGAGCTGACTGTGCCTGATAAATCCACTTCTTTTTCTTGTCCTCTGGTGCTAAGAGTTTAGCTTTCCAGGGCCAAGCTGGCTGGCCATAATACTTCATGACTGAAATTCATGCAAATGTGGCCTACTTCTGCCTGTCTCTCCTGGCCAATCTAACCTCCTTTATCTTTCAAGCACACATCTGCAATCTGAAATTAACTTTACTAATCTGGTAAATTTCTAAGGTGGGTGATATTTGTCCAAGAAAAGGTAGGCTGCTCAGCAACTAAAAAGGGGAGAGGCTGGGACCACAAATTGGAGGCAGATTGGTCCTGGTAACAGTCAGCAGCTCTCAATGCAAAGATGGTGCTCTGCCATTGAATCACTGCCAGGAAATAGCTTGTTCAGGAAATTGTCCAAAGATGAAGAAACACAGACATCAGCAATACTGAAGACTACTTGCCATTCTAAATTGTAAACTGGGCAGCAAGTTCTCTGTAGATATATTAAACCGTTCTTGTTCACATGAATAAGAAACACCTTGATCTGAATGTAATGTTCCCCTCCGTTAGGATTTCAATTTTCACATAGCTAGGAGTTGAAATAGGACCAGTAGGCTGTGTTGTGTTCAAAATGGCCTGACATAGTTCTCATATCTCTGCAACCTCCTTAAATGTTGTTCCTTAGAATAAAAACCTGAACAGTAATGAGATTAGCATTCACTGAAGCTTCCCAGACACTATTGTTAAGCCCACTGATAGCAGTGTGTCTGCTATTCCTGTCTCCACTGCCACATGCCTCTACTGATACTTGTTCCCCATTCCTAGCTGGAGAAAAAACAACAATAATCTTGAATCAACTCATAACCAGGAAACATTTATGGCTAGGACTAAAAGGAAATAAACACAAGAATTTAACAGAAATGGAAAAGACTGGATTTGAGGTTTAATACTCAGATTTGATTCAAGGGTCAGATTTCTATGTCAAAAACCTGAATACAAGTTGGCAGTGAAAGGAGATGAATTCCAGGCTTGTCATTTGATGTTATCTATATTCAAATTTTAACTCTAAAAGCATTAGTCAAAGAGCAGATGAAATCTATACAGAGGGCAATCAAGTGTTGACTTCTATCATATCATACTTCAAGACACTAATTTAAGATTAATGTATCTTCTACAATGCATTCATTCAAATGTATTAAGTAAACAACGTCAGGAACACATTTTGAAGCAAATTGTATCTTCTTTAGAATAGACAAGATTGTCTAATTTGCATTACCTATCTACTAAATTTTTTACCTTGCTTGTCCTTCAAGTTGTTCAGAGCAGTGTACACAATCCTTTAATCCTTTATTTTATCTTCACAACCACCTTGTGAGTTAGGTGACTGACTAAAGTCAATCAGTGAGGGCCAGTATGGTGTAATGGTTAGTGTTGGATTAGTCTCTGGGAGACACAGGTTTGAATCCCCATTCTGCCATGGAAGCTCACTGGGTGATATTGGGCCAGTCACATACTCTCAGCCTAACTGACCTCACAGGGTTGTTGTGAGGATAAAATGGACGAGATGAGAAAGATGTAAGTCACATCGTTTGGGGAGAAAGGTGGGGTATAAAGAAAGTAAATAAGCCAGTGAGCTTCAGGATGGAGGAGAATTTGAACCCAGGTTTCCCCATTCCTAGCCCACTATACCACATTGGCTCTGGAGCTATTATTAGCTCATCATCATATATATTATTGTAATCATAAATAAATATGGAAAAATAAATTATTAGGTTAGGATGCTTATGTAGAATAACACAGTAACTCTTTATCTCCATTTGTCTAACCAGCAGTGCCTTATACCACTGGATCTAATTCCCTGTCTGATTAGCTTTCTGTCTGCATTCTTTCTTAACCTTATTTAAAACATAAGAGTCAGATTTTTATGGCTGGAAAAGAAAAAGCATTGTGATAATGTTGTTCTAGGGGGAAGTTATTGGGGTCATCTAGCAGGTGGAAAGTTGGATGTGGACCTGAAAGACCCGGATTAAAATCCCACCTCTTGTCAGTAATTCATGATGGGATCTTGGGCTAATCTGTCTTTCTCTTTGCTATCCCAGGAGAGCTACATCACCCATCTCATGAAGCAATCACAGCAAAGACTGGAAAGTGTTTTTCAAACTTATACTGTTGTGAGAATGACAGTAGTAGTTTGTTGATAACGAATCTTTCTGAATTGGCGTCTAATTCTTTTTTTAAAAAAACAACATTAACTTACGAAGAACAGCATCAAATACATTATGGTGTGAAATTGCCACACATTTTCCTACTTATTATTTCAAACAAATATAACATTAAAATGTGATATTTTGGAAGAAGATAGGCAGTTTTTTAAAACATTTTTCCCAGGAGCAAACTTTGCTGGAAGACAGTTTGTCTTGGTAGTATCTCAACCACTGCTTCCCCCAGTTACCTCATCATAGCACAGCACTTTTTGAAACTGAGCAATAGCCCAGATAAATGATCGTACAAAGTTTTAAATAAACATGCATTTATGTTATGTTGTTTTGTCAGAATGATTTATCTTCATTTTCTTCTTCCAGTTCTGGACTCTGGACATAAAAGACACAAGGCTCTCTGCTGTTTATCCAAGCTAAATCCTCTGTTTGTTCTGCATAAGCGTTTTTGATTCTATAATATATTGCCAGCTTTAGTTTCAGGTTTATTCCCTCTGGGAATGGTGGAATTAGATACATTAACTGACAAAGATAAGGTACCAATGCTGGAGCTTAACAGCCATTACAATGGGTACTATGATAACAAAAACGGAATTCATTTAGATTGTTTTTTTAAATAAGTATATTTATAGGAATACATCAATTAAAATAGGATATTAAATCCTTCTCAGACAAAAGAAAATCTATAACAAAGTTTTAAAAGGTGAAAAAAAAGGGGGAAGGGATTTTCTTTTTTTCCTCTGGCAATTACAATCCAGACTCTCCCTCTCCTACCTATCTACATTAAGTAATATCTTCATACGCATATGACACTGTTGCTAATTGTGCTGTCAAAAATACTTTTGCACCAGGATTGGGAACAGGGGAGGGAAGGTAGCTTTTTAAATATAACTGGAGGAATATTTTCAAGCGGTGGTGGTGATGGTAAAGGAAAAGGTGAACAAGCTATGAAAAACCAGCATGCTATTCAAACTAGTGTGGGTATTTGTGATGTGTCTAACAATAGCATAGCTGCCATGCCAGAACAACAGTCTTGATAGGTGGGTTTCCTGGATGGATTAATGATGTCTAGGCAAAGACAGTTTCTGGTATGGCCATCAGAGCTCCTGTGAGAAATTCTAGTTGATTGTAACTCCTATTTTGTTTTTCAGAAATAAATATTCAAGGTTTAGCAAAATAATAACTAAACAAAACACATGCATTCCTCCTGCATTTCACAAGGGCCCAACTATTGATTTATAGTTATTTGGAGGAATATACCATGTTTTTAAGTTAAGACCAGCAGCAAATCCAGCACAACAGGGATTTCTGTAAATCCTATTTTATGCACAGGGGATATTTAGAATACAAAGTAACATTCCCCAGTATCATTTTTATAACGAACATTCGCATGGCGGAAGGTTAACACAGGTAATGTGAGTTCACACACAAGCATCTCCAGCACAGCATAATCAATACCAGTAGACATCATAAAATATAATTGCCAAGCTCCAGGTGAAGCTTGGAGACCTCCCAAAATTATAACTGATCTCCAGGCTACACAGACCAGTTTCACTGGACAAAATGGCTGCTTTGGAGGGAGGACTCTATGGCATACCCTGCTGAGGTCCCTCCCCTCTCCAAACCTCCAGGAATTTCCCAACCTGGCGCTGGCAACCTACCATAAAAGCAACATCCAGCTTAAGAATAATGACAGTAAAATACAACTTATTTAGCCTTCTACGTAGTTCTCCTGAACCACAACTGCCTTCAAGCTCAAGTAAAGGCTCTCTTTTGAAGAGAACCAATTTGCAGGCCCTTCTAAATATGGAAAACAAAGGTGCCCTTTGAACCTTCTCTTGTAAGCTGTAAGACATTAAACTACAGTAACAGATAAGCAACAGGTAAAACAAAAGCTCATTTAAGGATTGTCTTCTCTAAACCAGCATATTTTTCCCATCACAACTTTAACATCTTTGGGTGTGTGTGTATCTTTTCCCACAATTGTCCTTTAGAAGATTTTTATGATATGGATGTGTTCTTATACAGAATTTAAACATGCAGGGTCTCCCTCACTGTTCCACCTACTATAGGGAGGTGGGGAACAATTGGCCATTCCTCAGTTTACTGACTTGTGGGGTGCTTTGAACAAGTCTAGAAGTGGCATATAAATTTGTTAAACAAATTTTTAAAAATGGTGACTCTCCTGCAGTCTCTGTAGATCATTTGCTTACTGTCAGTATTTGAAATGCATGGGAAGTGTAATACAGGAGCTACTTGTTTAGTTCTGCTCTTTATATATGTAGTGAGAGTTATTCTTTTTGTTTACTTGTAGTTTATTATTTGTATTTAAACTTTTAAATTGAATTCAAGATTGCACTTTTAATAGTTATATGTGTTTGTTGTTGGAAAATCAGAAAAAATTCTAAATCAAGAACACGGTATGTAAATAAATTAAATGAAATTTGCATTTTAATATTTACATATTTGAAACCTCTTCAGTATTTTTGGATGCCCTCCCTAATACATTAATAAAAACCTATCTTTATCTGCTTGACAACAAATTTTGTGCTATGTATTAAGTTACAGAAATAATGGTTGTTGTGAATTTACAGAAATAACTTCATGAAAAAACTTATTTATACATAGGTGTAAATAATGTACCCATCTCCCACATTGTACAATGAATAATCTCTGCTGGAATCAGATTTTTTTCTCATTAATTTAAAATAGAGAGGTTCAATACTCTCTGTACTTCAGACATTGCAAAAAAAAAAGCAGTAAAAGTCATGCAGCCACTTTTAACTAAGGCCTAAAACAAAATACTTCCATGGAACTTCATCCCCCCCACTACCCATTTGGTTCTCCTCAGAGGTCAGTGGCAGATATCTTTCATCTCACAAAAATCTCAAGAATGGATGTATAAGGGGGAAAACTAGGTTTTTGCAATCACTACAGGATTCTGATTAACATTCCTCGCAAGAAAACAGCAAAGGATTGCCTTTTCTGTCATGCTTATTGGCTCTGTGGTTCAGCAGATCTCTTGAGTGTTTATGCTAACTTCCAGGCACATTTCGATAATTTACAGCCTTACAGTTCAACTTGTTAAATATTTTGGATGGGAGAAGGGCAGGAGCACAATCCATAAAGTACGACTCTTACAGAAGCTGGATAGGATTCACGTTGCATTGGTCCTGGTGAATGACAGGGACATACATCCAGACAAAGGGGACAGAGAGAGCTGTCTAGGGACAAAAGCCTCAAAGAGGTCCACTCCATAACAGGCTTAATGTGAGCTAACCAGCCAAGTATTCTAGCCTTTCACATTTTCAGAAGAAACTAAACATTACATTACTGTGAATATTTAGGGTGTTGGATTTTTTTAAAGTGTGTAACACTGACAAAAATAATCATAGACATTTTTTAAAAATATACCCAACATGTTAGCTGGTTTCAACCAAGAGACACATGTGCAGTTTTATGCCCTGTAACCTCCTTAAATTAATGCAAGAATCTACACATTTTATCTAAGACTTGGGCAAACATCCTATAGTCTCATCATGCCAGAGGCTGTTATATTAACAATGTTAGTAATACAATACAATCTGTGGCTCTCAGGAACAAAGCATAAGAACAGGTGCACAAACTAGAGACATTATAGTAATACCCTTTTACAGTATCTAGTAACTACATCACTATTAGATATTGCAATGACCTCCTCACATTAACCATCTATGAGGCATCAGGCAACTATAGTGACAGCACAAATGCCATAATGGCATAACCACTCAGTGTAGTCTACTCTACACATAAGACACAAATATGCTACCATTACAAGCCCGCAGTAACTTTCTTGTCAAAGATATTTGTGTCCCAGTAGATAAGATGGAAAAAAACGAAGTATGCAGCCACAAGATCTCCAGGTATCCTTCAGAGAGGAATTTGAGTCCTCTGGTAGTCCAGACTAGACATGGGCACGAACAGGGGAAAAAACCTGAACAGGCCGTTCGGTGTTTGTTCCCGATGATGAACACGAACAGCCAACCAGACATGTCCCATTAATGAACGTGTTCGGTGGCACCAGAGCATCCCCCTTAGCACTTAAGAGAGCCCATATTCACAGGGAATGTGCAGCAGGCTCTTCTCCAGCCACCACCCAAGTTTGGTCAAGATTGCCGTATGGATCTTGGAGTTATACACTCCCAAATTCGACGCCCCCAGGAAACTCCCAATCAACACAAATGGAGCCACCCTCCCCAGTTCACTTGTGCCCCGTGCAGTGGTCCTGGAGGCATGCCGCCTCCCATCTTGAGGGCGAGGGGTCTGGCCGCTCACCAGCGGCACCCCCTATGTGCCCCCCTGCCAGGCCTCTGGCTCAGAGGTGGACAAAGCATCCGCTTGCGCAGCAAGGTGGGTGAAGACTGCGGCCACCGGGTGGTCAGGGAGAGGGGGACCCAGGGGTTCCAGCCACGGTGACAAGCTATACCTCGAAGATCCTGTGAGGGGGACGGGAATACCCTGATCCATCAGCAGCTGCTGTCTTCACTCACCTCCCTGCCATCACGGAAAGGAGGGGACAGGGCGGTGCAAGTGTTGGGGAAGGGACTCGTGGCAGTACATGAGAGGGAGAGGAAGAAAGAGGGAACACGAAGTGGTCAGGGTGGGAGAGGGGGACCCAGGGGTTCTGGCTGCGGTGAGACCCCGATCTGTCAGCAGCTGCTGGCATCAACCAGCTCCCTGCTGTCACAGAAAGGAGGGAACAGGGCGGTGCAAGTGGTGGGGAAGGGACTCCTGGCAGTACCTGGGAGGGAGAGGTATGGACTGGGAACTGGAAAGCTCCCAAGCAAGAGGTAGTTGGGCGGGGTCAGAGTGGTCCCAGAGAGGGAGAGGAAGAAATAGGGTAGCGGCAGCAGCTGCCATCACCCACCTTCCTGCATTTGCTGAAAGGACAGGAGTAGCGGGACACATTCCCACCCGGCTCAAGTCACCCGGTCCAGTCTGTCCCGGTCCAGTCAGTCCCACTGACAGAGGAGCCCCCATCCTGTGCAACCATGCTGTATCCTATACGATACAATCGGCTGCGCAATCGCAGCCGAGCTGTCCCTCGTGACCAAGGAGGGAGCAGCAGCAGGATAGTCCCTCGTAAAGCGGCAGCTGACATGACCCGCCGTCCTTCCTTTGTGGAAAGAACGGGATGGGCAGGGCAGGAGACATTGCTTGGACAGGTCAGAGTGGTTCTAGAGAGGGAGAGACAGAAACGGGACAGCAGCAGCAGCAGCAGCAGCAGCTGACATCGGCTACCTTCCTGCCTTTGCAGGAAGGACATGACATGAGTCAAGGGACCCATTACCCCCTGCTCAGAGGGCACAGCATTTGCCCCTTCCAGTTTTCAGTGCAACAAACAAAAATTAAAATATATAAAATCATAGAATGACCATAGGATCTATAGAAATACATTAAAATAAATATTAGCAAATACAAATACATTAAAAGAACAAGAGTGTAAGATTATCCTTACACGGTATACCAAGGTTACAGAGGTTATATCCCACATTCATTTCCTCCAAAGAGGGGCTTAGCATTCCATAATCGGACTTTTACCACTTTGTTGTTACTTGTGCTACTTTATCAAGAGAAAGATTCTTTGGCATTGGCTCCAGAAGAGATGCTCGACTTCTCCAGATTGTCAGTAAGTATTAAGTAAAAAGATCTTTTAAATTGTAGAGAGAGAAAAACCCAAGACAACAAAATTAAATCTTTAAATCACATTTAACACCCCAACCTTTTGTGATTTTGAATATATTTTCTCTTGATTTTTTCTCTGATCATTTCTCCAACTGCAAAGACAAAACAGAAAATTTGGTAAAACTGATTTAAATCACGGTAACAATCTCATAGTCATTTGGACAGCAGCAAGTAGTTTCATAGCTGAAGTGTTGAGGTTGATCTTGTTTTGGTTCCTTCTTAGTTAGACCCAAAGAGAACAAACAGAAAAACACATTCAATAATTGTACAGATTATAAAAAATAACCATTGTGGACCTGGACATTTTTGATGGTGCCCAGATGTCATCACCTATCTTGGAATATTGATTCATAGAAATATTAAGTATATGGTTACACTGCATTATAATTTGATTGCTGATATATCCTTGGCTTTGGATGAGCAACTTTAAACCTGTCATTATGGCATAAAGTAAATACAGTCAAAATGAATATTATGCCCAGAATTTTTTTTTCATGCAGTTCCTTTTCAAATATCTTGCAGATATATTCATAAAATTAATACTTTGTTTTAGAAATTTATGCAAGGCTGCTTACCACTTTTTTCTAAAGAGGATACAACTACCATTTAATCTGTATTGGATTCTTGCTAATGCTATGTCTTTGTAAACTTGTATTTATTTAACCCTATGGCATTATTTATAGAAGTGATGGCCATTGGACTCACCTAGTTTGCAGCCGTTGGGCAGGGAGGAGGGGTCAGGCATGGCGGCTGCCATGTTTTTGGCTTGCTGAGCATCTCTTGGTTGAGCCAGCGGCCAATCAGTTTGAAATCCCTGGCCGCCCTATCAGAGGTGACCAGGGATGTGCTGCTGGGGGGTGGGGCTTGGTGCTGGACATCAGGGAGGCAGTTCTCCCTCTGATCCGGCAGCATTGAATTTATTCAGCTGCTGCCCCGCTTCCCTGCATTCTGCTCTTGGGCAGTGAAGAGGCAAGAGCAGAAAAGAGCAGAGGAGAGCAACAGAGGAAGCAGCAGCGGCTGAAGAAGTGGCACCAAGGATGAATGTGAGGTGGCAGTCCAAGGCCAAGGAGAGAGGTGTGAGCTGAGCCTCGTCCCTGGCTTGGATCAGCAGCCATACAGGATCCCTGAAGACCGCTGCGGCAAGGAGCTGTGAGGTCTAGCTGAACCTCACACTCTGGAGCGGGCAGTTTGTGCTGCAGTGGCTGCATCGGGAGCAAGGCACACATGTCCACAGGACCCATACTTGCTGGTGGGTTCCACAGGGATTGTGGGGTGGGGGAATGAGCCATGGTGCCAGTCAAATGACCGGAACCGGGGGCAACCAGGGCAGGTGCTCCAGGTGGCATGAACGTGGTGGGCTCCCCTGCTGGCAGTGGGGCCATTAACCCCTCCACTGCTTCCTTGATTGGGGCCAGGGCAAAAAGGCCAGCCCAGCTTCCTCCTGCCATCAGAAACAGACCCTCAACAGCCGCCAAGAGAAAGGCCGCTAAGGCACCAGGAGAGGCTCGCAGGGCGACCCGGGGGGGGGGGGAGAGGAGGCAGCAGTTCCTAGTGGGGCCTGGCATGCTTTCATCTGCAGAGGCTAACAGAGGACAAAAGGACCAGAGGAAGCCCAAGCCCCGTTTGGAGGAGGGCTGGCACGGGGAAATCTCTAACCTTGAACCTTCCTCCAGTTCCCTACAGAGTAGCAATCAGTCTTTGAAGCTTCTTACAGCCTGGGTGGAGCACCTTGGGAACTCCGGGTCCAGGATGGTTTCGCCTACCCTGGAGCCTGTTGAGGTCCCCCAACCAAGAACAGCCAAACTGGGCAGAGTGGCCAGAGGACGCTGGGCGGCACGGTCTCTCACCCCTTCTTCAGAAAGCTCTAGTAGCTGAGAGCAGCTGCATGCCCCCAAGAGGAGGAAGACATCTTGGAAAGTGACCAGATGTCACAGGCGACATGAGGACTCAGACAGCGGATGAACCTCAAGTGAGTCCTCTTCCTCAAATTATGATGCCCAGTGGGATGATTACTGGGGTACAGCTGCCACGGTTCCTGAACTCCCAGCTTGGCCCAACATTGGAGGAGAAGTCACACTGGGAAGGGTGACCTTCAGGAGGTTTGGGCTGCTGACCAGGCAAAAGATAGCCCCCCTTCCTTCATGGATGACGAGGACTCCCCCCCCCCCGGGGATTCACCTGTCTTGCAAGGTTAGGGAACAGATTTTGGATGGCTATTACATAGACATCTTTTCCCTTCTCAGACCAGAGGCAGAGGATGGGAGGTGTGCCCCCTCGTCCAGGCGGGAAAAAAGGGGGAGAGAGGAGGTGGTTGAGCGCTCCTTCAGTAATTGGTTGGAGGGTTTCACCATTTATATGGGAGTGGTGCTGGTGGCCTATCCTGAAAGGGTTTGGCACCTCACCAACCATCAAAGGAATGTTCCCTGTGCCTCGGCTTTGGCGGGGGACAATGCTACTATAGAATACAATGAGGCCTTCCGTAAGAGGGCATCATAACCCTAGGGCCAGGTGGGACCTCATCAACCAGAAATTGTGGCTCTGGCTGGTGGGGCCCCACATGAAAAGGGCTCCAGTGGGGGGAGGTGGTTTGCACAGCAGGACAAGTCCCGGGAGTTATGCTGCGAGTTTAACTAGGGCAGGTGCCAGCGGCCTAAATGCCACTTTGAGCACAACTGCGATATCTGTGTGGGCCCCCATTCCTGCTCATTGTGCCCCTGCGGTGCCCTTTCCTACTTGCCCTTACAAGGTGGCCGGTCTTCCAACAGCGGTTCCCAAAGGGATGGGGGGTGTCTGGTGCCACTACTGCCCAAGCTGCCAGCAGCGGTAAGTAGTCCTGGCCTTGGGACACTAAGTCTGGCCCACACTCCCATTAAGGTTCAGGCACTCCTTCCCCTCCTCTTGCATTACCCCAATAAACCGGATGCCAGCTTCCTCAGGAAGGGTTTCACAGTTGGGTTTCATATTCCCTTCATGAGCCCCCACATAGGTACCACCTCTGGCAACCTAAAATCTGCCAAAGAAATGCCAGAGGTTGTGGCAACTAAAATAGCCAAGAAGGTGGCAGTGGGTCGGGTCGCAGGGCCTTTCCCCTTCTGCCCTTTGCCCAGTTTTAGGGTCTCTCCTCTGGAAGTGGTTCCTAAGAAGGCCCTGGGGGAGGTCAGGCTAATTCACCATCTATCCTATCCCCACGGTTCATCCATTAATGAATCCATCCCCCCTGAGCTATGCTCTGTAACTTACGCTTCTTTCGATCACGCAGCACGCCTGGTTCGTTTGTGTGGACCTGGGGCCCTTATGGCCAAGTGTGATGTACAATCTGCCTTCAGACTTCTGCCCGTCCACCCCTCAGATCATTGCTTGCTGGGCTTTAAATTCCAGGGTAACTGGTATGTAGACAAAGCTATGCCCTTGGGGTGCTCTGTGGCCTGTACTGCCTTTGAAAACTTCAGCACCTTCATTGAGTGGGCCACTAAAGACCGCATGTGCTCCCCCACATCACACATTATCTGGACAATTTTATGATTATGCCCCCCCCCCCGGGAGCTCCGCTTGTGCCAAGCGTTTAAACATTTTTCAGGACCTGGCCAGGGAATTGGATGTCCCCCTCGCCCAGGAAAAAAACTGAAGGCCTGGCCTCCTGCCTCACATATTTTGGTATTGAGTTGGACTCGGTGGCCAGGCTTTCATGGCTCCCCATTGACAAACTGGGTCGCTTACAGGATCTCATTGCGCTAACTTTGGCACGCAAAAAATGTACTTTAAAAGATCTTCAGTCCATCATTGAGCACATCAACTTTGCTTGCAGGGTGGTCTCCTTGGGGCGGGCCTTTTACTCTTGTCTCTCCAGGGCTGGGGGGGGGGGCTTCTTCCCCTCACCACCACATTCGGCTCACTAAGGGTATCAAGGATAACCTCTGGGTCTGGCTTGATTTTCTTTCCAGCTACAATGGGGTTTCCTTATGGCAGAGGTCCCTGGATTTAGGCACTGATTTACAGGTCCACTCAGATGCTGCTGGAAGCCTTGGGTTTGGGGTTTACTTCAGGGGTAGATGGTGTGCTCAGCATTGGCCTGCCTCAGGGGCAGAGACCGGGATCCTCAGGGACTTCACCTTTCTGGAGCTATTCCCTATATTGGTGGCTCTAACAGTGTGGCAGGATCAATTCCAGGACAAGTGGGTCATCTTCTGTGACAACCAGGTCTTGGTAAGGGTTATCAACAAATTATCTTGCTCTGAGCAGGTCATGCATCTTGTTCACCATTTCGTGTTGGTTTGCCTTGCTTCTAACATTGCTTTCTCAGCCCATCATATAGCAGGCACAGATAACGACATCACGATTCCAGATGGAGAGGTTCTTTGCCATGGTGCCAGAGGCGCATCACACCTCTGACCCGTTCCCCGAGGACCTGTGGCTGATTGCTGGGATGCCATAATGTGGGGAATGCTCAGCTCAGTGGCTCCATCATCCCAGCGTGCTTACTCCTCAGCAGCGACACATTTCATGTCCTTCTTGTGCGGGACAGGAACCCAGGATCCTTGGCTTGCCTCTCAGTCAATAGTGCAGCAGTACTTGGCTCACCTATGAGGGTTGGGTTTTGCCCCTAGGTCCATGTGGAGAGATCTCGCTGCCATTTCCTTTTTCAGTAAGGTCCAGGGCTTCCCAGACCTGTGTGCTTGTTTTCCCGCCCGCACTCCTGATTGGTGAAGGCCCATCACTTTGTCCATTCTGCATTGAATCTTGCGGGCAGTCGCCAGGCTTTGCTGGCCCCCTTTGAGGCGCATCTTTTTCGCACAGCATTCACACTTCCGCTTTTGGGGGCCTTCCACATCAGCTAGCTGGTGGCAGGCTCTCTCTGGGACTCCTGTGGGAGGGCCCTGGGTTTCACAGTGATGTGGCCCTGTCCTCACACAGCGTGATTATCACCATATGCCGTTCCAAAATGGAACAGTGGGGGCACAGTGCCTCTTTCCATTTGCGACCCTCCTCTAATTGGGCTGTTTGCCCCGTCTCAGCAGTGCGGGGTTACCTGGCCATTCTCCCTCACCTCCAGGGCCTGTTCCTGGTCCACAGCAATGGATCTCCTGTCACTAGATATCAGTTTGCTGCCCTTTTGCAGGTGTGCCTAGAGGCAGCTGGTCTCCCCCCCTTGGAATATGCCACTCATTCCTTTTGAATTGGGGCAGCCACTGTGGCGTCAGACCTGGGCATGCTTCTCAGGCTATCCAGTGCCTGGGCCGCTGGAGGTCCAGGGTCTTCCGGACCTATATCTGCCCAACCCGTGGGCAGGTATACTAATCTGGTTGTGTCTATCCTTCATTTTCCTCCCGGTCAAAGGAAGACTGTCTGGATTTGTGGCCACAGTATCATACACTGGGCAGGGATGTATGCAGCAATCTCTGGTTGGGGCAGGCACCCGGGATTGGAAGACTGCATCAGGATCCACTGGTTCGCTGTACATGGCATGCTTTGGGACACGCTTGTGCCAATGCTGGTTCACCAGGTCCAGCAACAGGGCCCACCCAACACTGATCATCCAGCTTGGGGCGAATGATCTGGGCAAGTGGGAGTGCCCCGACCTGAAGCGCTCTATGTGCGGTGACTTGGACTATCTCCAAGGGCTATGCCCTGGGACCTTCTTGTGGTCGGACTTGTTGCAAAGACACATCTGGTGCAAGGCCCACTGTCCAGCGAAGATCAATGGTGTCCAGCAAAGGCTGGCTCGCATCATGGTGCAATACATCACTGCTGTGGGAGGAGCACTGATCATGCACCCGGGCATTTCCTTTCGCTTGGAAGCATTGTTTCACCTAGATTGGATTCACTTATCTAGCTGGGGACAGGACATATGGACCTGAGGGACAGCCCTTCAGGACCTTTCAGGACCTGCGGGACAGCCTCTTAGCTTGGTTACAGCTGTAGGAGCATTGGCGGGGAGGCATTGCATGGCTCTTGTGGTGGTTTGTCATTGGATCGGATCTCTTTTGGAGGAAGCCAGGGCCTGCATGCCCAGGCTCCCCTTTAAAGGGATTCCCATAAGGAATCTTGGGAGTGAGTGATAGAAGTGCATGCCCAGCTTGGGGGGCTGCCAGGGCACACTCACTCCCAGGTGGCAGGGGAATCACTCAGGAGTGTACACCAAGGTGATCTCCCTCTTAATCTCACTTCTTGGTGTCCCCCTCAGCTGGGGTCTGAGGGGTCATTGACTGGCAGGCAGGTCAGTTGATGCTTAAGATCTGATCCATATGATGCGCCAATGCTTTCTTCACGCTGTATTTCAATAAAGTTGTGGCCGTATTTTCACTCCAGCTAAATGTGTGGGTCTGGTTTGTTTGCCTTGCTTCTGCCCTCTCCCCTGCACTCAGCATAGGCTGCAAATGTCCTTGACTGTATTAATCTCATACAGTGTAATCTGCCTTGAGTTTCAATGAGAAAGGCGGACTATAAATGACATAAAATAAATAAATAAATAATGAAGGGGGTGTAGTTTTCCTGATATTAATTTCTATCATTAGGCAAAGTTGTTAACTTGTATTAATTACTGGGACTTCTCTTTCCAGGTGGATTATCCATTTTGAGCTCTTTTGGAATCTTCTTCTTTGGGCCCCCTTTTTAAATGGAGTACATTAAGGTCTACTTATGCTAAAATAGATCCTGTTCCTCCTACAATTACTACAGTTAGAGAACTGTGCTGCATAATGTCATAACAATATCAATTTGACCCATATTCTCATAGTAAATTAACATTATGGGCCAATACAGATTTAAAAAGGAAATCCTTTTTATGGAAGACTTGGACAGATAGGATTTTTACTTTGGATGAACTGATAGGCTATGATAAGGAGTTTGTCATTTTCTCAGCAGCACCAAGCGTAGCCAATTTATATATGGCTTACTTGGTGGAACAGTTCATATATGACCCCAAGAAAAACCCTTTCCCTCAGAAAATCTTTAAATATTATTGCTTTAGAGAAGACCTTGTTGTAATTCGGGAAGTTAAAGACTGTGAACATGTTTGGAGAGTGGTTAAACTTTTTGGATTGTAATATTCAATACATGTGGCATGCCTATTCTAACTTTGTCAACTCCTTGGACATCGAAGTATATAGGAATGTTTATAGTAAGATTAGTGTGAGACCCTTTAAGAAAATAATGGATCTGGAATACCTGGAATACACATTTTATCACCCTAAATTTCTAAGGGACAATGTCCCTTACGCCAATTACTCAGATTAAAATGCAATTAATCAGAGAATAGGGATTACATCAGGGAATGAAGGTCCTTATGCAGAGCCTTTCTCAATTGGGGATATCCTTCTAACATCACTAATAGAGCTATAACTAGAGCAGATGCTGTCCCGACAGGATCTCTTTAAAACCAAATATAGGGATCAAGTGAATAGGGTCCATTTGTCTTTGTTTATACCCCTTTAGCAATATAAATTTAAAAAATTGTGGCCAGACATTAGCATTTGATAGCTGATATCCCAGGCTGCAAGGACTTACCAACTGTTGGGTTCAGAACTAGAAGTATTAGGTATCTAGTTGTACATTCAGACCAATGTTCTCCCGCTAACAGTTCTTCCTCTTTGGGCCATTTTAATTGTGGACCTTGTTCTGTTTGTCCCCTAGCACTAGTGTGTAAGGAGTTCAAATTGCAAGAAGACCAGTTCCACATTAGCTGAAGGGCTTTTTCCACTTGCCCATCAGTGGGAGTAGTGTATTTGATCATTTATAATTGTGATAAGCTGTATGTGGGGTACACTATTTGACCACTTTGTGTACAGCTCCTAGAGCACATGTCTAGGATCCATAACTGCATTACGGAAGCTCCTCTAGTAGACAGCTTTTCTGTACACCATCAATGTGAGAACAAATTGAAGTTTACCATCTTGCACGTTGCTAGCAAGGGTTCTCCCCAGCAGGTCACCAGGGAATTGTCACAGAAAGAGGCATTTTGGATTTACTTCCTGGATTGTATGCAACCATCTGGACTCAACAATGAATTCAATTTGTCCTGCTTCCTGTAACATTATAATTGAGAGCTCTGTGCCTTTCTGTCCTTATAGAGCTTTAATTGGGGCGGGTGCCTCTGCGCACAGCTGATCTTCACAGTGTGCTTACTACAGACACACAAGAATAGTTATATGTTTGCATGGGTGAGTTAATGGAGAGCCGTATATATTTGTAGTCAGTAATGTAGTCAGTAATGACAGTTTAATTCAATGTTGTATTGGTGTTTATTGTGGAATAATGTATATTTATAGATGCATGGTGGACTTTATGAACAGCTCCTGAGGAAGTTATTTTATGAAACAAGCTGCAAAGTAGCCAGCCCCTTGTTGGGTTGTCGGGGTCCTTCCCCTAACACTTTGACTCCACCTGTTAAGAGAAAAAAAATGAAAAAGAAAATAATTAAGATCATTTTTTTCCTGCAAATCACGGTGGTTCTCCTCCGTGCACCTGGCAGCAGAAGTAAGGAATACAAGAGAAGAGTACAAATTCCAGCTTGGTGTTTTGGGATACTTTTTATTACCACCAGGACTTTTTGGCTGCATTGTAACTTTTGTATGCTATTTATTCAGGCTTTGTACTGTAAGAGAGGATCTATTTTTGATATGAAATTGTATTATTATTTATTATATATTAGCACTTGCACTTTTTCACTATGAATATTTTTGTATGGACGTGTGTGTACCTTGTTCTTTCCGCTAGCGGATTTCCACTCCTAGATTCAACTTTTACTGACTGGCAACATTTACCACTACAACATTTGTTCATATCCAAAATAGCCCTACACCACTAAGTTTTTAAAGAATCTTCTCCAATTTCAGAAACTCTTATTGAATCTATACAAAAAACAAAACCTACAATATTTATTTATAAATATTTGATGTCAGTTAATACAACATGCAGAGTCTCAGAAATTAATGGAGTAAGAAATTAGATCGCTCAATTTTGCCATACAATGGGTTAAAATTATAAATGATCTATCAATTTCTTCTGTGGACCTTAAACTGTGATTCATTCAGCAAAAAATTGTTTTGAGTATATTGGACACCATAGCACTTTTTAAAGTAAAGGACTAAGTACAGAATTTAATTGCTGGCACTGTAGCTTATAGGACACATCTCTTTAAGCATTTGCTTTGGACATATCCAGTTATACAATATTTTTGTAAGTTATTATCCATTAATCTTGTATTAGAATTGGTGGACCTGGAGGATGCAGTTTTCCCTCTGGTCCATCAACTGGGTCTACATTTAGAAGCTGGCTGGCTTCCCTTCACACTTAGCTCTTAGCTGGCTTCCCACCCATCCCTCTGTTTCTGCACTGTTGGTGGTTGCGGGTTCTGTCTAGTTGTTAATCTGGATGGAGCCATATCCCTTTGCTCCTTGAAAGACTTGGCATCAGAGGGGGATCTTTAAAAAGTCAGAAACTGACCATGAGCAGCTAATGTGCCAAACCTGGAAAATGTTTAAACAGAAATATATCTCATTGACATCCATGGAAATTATTATTATTATTATTATTAAGTACACCAAAGCCATTTTGGTGTAGTGGTTAAGAGCACGGGACTCTAATCTGGAGAGTGGGTTTGATTCCCCACTCCTCCACTTGTAGCCAGCTGGGTGACCTTGGGTCAGTCACAGCTTCCCGGAGCTCTCTCAGCCCTACCCACCTCACAGGTGATTGTTGTGGGCATAATAATAATATACTTTGTAAACTGCTTTGAGTGGATGTTAAGTTATAACATATATATACACACATAAATGGAACATTGTTGTTATTATTATTATTATATGTTCCTACTGGATTGTTTCCATGTCATTTATCATATCATGTCCAATTTATTATGTTTTATTTCAGTATTTGCATTTATACATTATGTATTGTTTACTGAATGCCCCAGTGGTTGATTGTATTAACAGTGTGTAATCTGCTTTCTCAGTGAGAAAGGTAAATAAATGATCATACCACTTACTGAGAACGTTTTTTTGCAAGCTCTTTACAATCAGAAATGTTTAAACTTAACATTGAAACACTGTATGGAAATTTAGCGCAGAAGAAAAGGCTGCAATCAGCACCATCCCGTCCATTTGGTGAGAATTTCACCACTGCCATGCTTCCTGCATGCCCACTGGTACCACGGATATAAAGGCTTTCTTTCCTTACTACAAGGCCAGGCATTACAAACGAACAACTTCTCTGCATGTTTTCAGAGCAAATAGAAAAAGGTAGTCTGTGGCTAGCCAATCTGTTCCACTGCAGTTGCCAAATCTACTCTAAGCAAAGAAGTGTTTTTAACAAATCTTGTGGCCTTTAATCAAATTCCAGCAGTATCATCTGTCTCTTGTTATTTGGCTAAACCTGAAAATACTGCCAGCCAAATTGCATCCCTAAACTTAAGCAGTTAAGAGAGACAGTTTCTTCACTGTGAAAATGAAAGAATTAACATTTTCCCCAAAGAAATGTGGGCTCTTTGCTGTATCAATTAGAAATACTACTCATTCCATTTAAATTAGAACTGAGATATGTTAGTGTCTTACAACACTAAAGAATAAACTAAAATTGGAAAAACAGGTCCAAACTCTTTTATTATCGTGATTTAAGAAGTTACTGTTTTGTGATTTAATACTGGTTTGATACACCTTTAACACAAGTTTGAGACATTTTCTCCATTTGAGAGTGACTTAATACTGCAAATGAACAATGGTGTTCCATATAATGTATCCCAGACAAACATCTGCATCACCACATTGTTGGGACAAGGGTTAAAACACTGCATATTATTAGAAATACAGTCACATTACCCTGGATATTTCAAATGAAAAAAGAAAATATTGATATATAAATTAGCAGGCACTACTTTTGCAAAAGTGTTATTTATAGGTGCTTTTTTAAGTCCTTTATCATGATGAATGGCAGGTCTTTCTGAAAAAAGACTAACAGCAAATATTTCTATATGAGTTGGAATTCAATTACTATGTCTTAAAACCTCTGTAGAGTTACTATACATATATACATCATAAAGACAGTAAATTATTTTTCTATAAATTATTCTTTCAAACCAGATTCCTTTTTCGTTCTGGATACCAAACTCCTGTCTACCTCTTCGCCATGGAGAGTTCCTATATGGAGAGCCAACATCTGTAAAAACATTTCTAATGAAAACACTAATACAGCCCCCTGGAGAAGCAAATGAAATTAGATCTAAGTATATGGCTGCCGCCATTCACCAATACTTTAACAATAGCAGAATTGGGACTTCCTGTTCAGAGACAGGTAATGATCATTCAGGAATAGTAGTAGCAAAAGAAAAGTAAAACAACTACTCATATAAATGGGTCTGCAGTAATACTAACCTCATTTGATCATGGACTTACACCCTTGATCACCGTACAAGAACTGTGTTCTTTGTTAGCACACCAAGATTTATGTCAGAACTAGGACCGCTGGAACACCTGCTGGTTCAGCTCGCATCCTGTTAGCTGGCTGCAAAAAGAAACCCGATTCTTTGATGATCCATTCGACAGTTCATCGATCTCTTTGTGGTTGTTCAGCAAATTGTTTCGCTATATTCTTTACTAACCATGCAGTACAGCACAACCGTCTTTTCTCACATATGCATTCTCACACAATCCAGGAGCGTTCTACTATTTCCCATCATCCTTGCTGTGTAACTGCTCTGCTCAGCAGGCAATTGTTTAAATAGACAATTAGATCACTTACAAATCATATAATTTAGTCATCAATGAATGTGGTGTTTCAATTACATCCTACCATCTGGTGTTCGCCCAAGTCTTTAGTGAATCAGCAGTGTCTTTGGACATGTGCAGTTTTGGGAGAACCTGATGCAAACCAGCAGGTGTTTGTGGCTGCTTAGCACAAACCAAACAGACCAAGTGTTCAGCTCATATCTGAATACCACCTTTGATCATGTTAAATTTGACAGCTCAATGTGTTCATGGCAAAACTGGCAGAATCCCTAATCATAACAATCAAATCAAGTTTTTTACCCAGTGTTTCCTGAGGGAGAATGAGTGAAGAAAGAGCAACAAGAGTTACATACAAACAGAAAATCTCTTCATGCCCCACAATTTAAATTAACAGTGGGAAATAATAAACAAGAAATGTGTAACATTAACATAACTACCAAATTCACTTCCGCTGCCCTGCCTGTTCCCCATGGAATCCCACAAATTCCATACATACCATAGAAATGATCTTTGTGTTTTTTCCTACATCAATGTATGTCCCAATCCTAAAAAACCTAAGGGGTCAGTTTGGGCTTAATCAGTATAAAGTAATTCCTAGGAATACGACCACATTTTAAAAACATATTATGAAAGTAAGAATTAAACCTTAGCCAGAGCAACATTCTAATCCAGTTAAAGCTATACCCAGTATACTACACATATACAGGCAATCTTTGAATACTATCCAACATGTATATAACTCACATTTAAATATTTATTTCCTTTTCCTGGAACTAAGCAGATATTTTCAAACTCTGAAACTTTCTTTGGCTTAAAATATAAATAAAGAACAAAATGATGAGAGCTACAAGTCACTAGTATATTCCTATAATATATCAAAACTATCCACTATATCAGCTTGCCAAAAGTTGCAAATTTTTAGAACATTCATCCTGATCCATTGTGTGATCACGTGCACAGAAGGCTAATACATGGATAACCACCTCTGTATCCACTTGCTTGTATCGGAGATCTTTTCTGGATGAAATCTGTGCACATCACCTAACAGATGGCCAATAGGATCAGCTTTGACAATATTTATGAAGTGTTATGGAAAGAGGGGCAAATTTATATCAATCTATCTCACCTCACCCCTGCAGTGACTGGCATTGTCAAAGCTGATTGTATGGGCCATCTGTTTGGATATGCATGTGTGGAACTGTGCTTAAACCCTCAGTGTTGAATCAGTTTGATAAATACAAAGCAAGAACTAGAATACACATAGAATACTGCTATAGCCATAGTTCAGTCAGTACTATTGTATTATTTGTTAAAGCAACAAATACACCCTAAGAGTAAAATATTCTAAGACTAATCAAAAGTTTTGTATAATCAGTTTTACCTATTAAAAATTTTTGAAGGAAACCATACAAATGTATACTCAAAATGAAGTACATTTGAATTATCATTTACCAAAGGTAAAATAACTATTTTGGATTTTTAAAGGCACCTTTATTTAATGTTAAAGCTCCCTCTAGTGTTTGAAAAACCACTGCAAACTTGTACATGTTCAGATAACTTGACTCCTTAGAATTAAACTGATCATTTCTTAAAGATAGAATGTTCCAGATTTATTAAACATTTTCCTCTGTTTACGTATTAGAAGTACACTAGTTGTGCAATCCTGTGAGATTACTCCATCAAAGCTGAGGGATTTAGGTTAAAGTAACACTGCCTAGGATTGCACAGTAAGTAGCCATAATTGATATTTACAATTATTTCTGTAAAACAATCAGAACAGTCATTATTTTAAAGACTGTTTTATGTTATGTTATGCTATAATATGCCATGCTTTCAGGATATTCGATAATGTTATTGAATAAAAATGTTTCCTACACACACATCCTAAGGCTTGATATTAAAATAATGCTTCGCAATAGAATTAATGCCGCTAATTAACAAATATTATACTTAATGTGTCCACCATCATTTTTGGCCTTTTAAAATGATCAAGATCTGCATTTGGTTATTTATATTGCAGCCCTGCTGAACAAGAAATTGGAACATTAAGCCCAATATTTAGAGGTAATCCACAACTGAAACAAAATCTATGGTCTATAATGTAGAATAAAACAGTGAATAAACATGGAAGATTAATAATAGAGCTAATGGCTGTGTTTTTTATTTCAGTTTTATATCAAAAACCACTGAAACACTGAAGCCTGCTTCTCCCCACTCACTGATAACTAGCTCTTATAAAGATCAACTGTAGAAGAGAAACTGTTTTTGTTGAAAAGAGGCATATTTGAAAGACACTTTCACACAGTAATACTGATGGACCAAATATAGGAATGCATGTCAAGCTTAAAATAGCTGCTTCACATTTTCTGCCTACTGAGCTGGATCACTTTTTGGCACCATTAACATCACAGGATAGCAATCTTGCTAACATAGGCAAAGTTGTAGCCCTAACACAGCACATTCTAATTATAGTAAAACTAAGGAAGATGGATGTTCTGAGACTGAAAGAGTTTTATTCGTCTACAGGTAGAAAGAATACTAGCCCCCATATCCCAACAGAATGTTTCCAGAAGCTCACTGACAATATTATAGACACAATACAAGATCATAGGACCTAATTCACTAGTGGGTCCTTGTATATTTGTGCTACACAATACACTTGTGTAAATACTGCACAGGTAGCACATACAGTGGTGCCTGATAATGGACGAGAATAAGCATTCTCATCCATGCTTTGCAGTGCAAGTTGGATTCATGCATTGTATACAATTATTTGCATGCAAGACTATTGTAACCATATTCAGAACACTGTGCAAATGGTACCCAATGCAATATTTGAAGCAATGCACATATCCTAATTGCCAGATATGCTCAATCTCAGTTAGCAGAGTTCTCTATCACTATACATCCTCCTCTCAACAGAGCACAGGAGTCTACATGTGGAAGTTGTCTTCCATGGGTACCACTCTCATGCTGAATTGGGGTAGGCATGATTATCAGTTGTAAAGAATACTCTTTGTTGTGCTATTTACTGTGCTCTACCATGATTCATTTCAGTATTGCACCTCCCTCCCACTAAAATTACTGAACGGAACAGAGAGCTAATGTCTGGTGCTTGTCACTAACCAGGATTATACTTTCGGTGAGAAGAGATGAACTGCAAAAGAGCGTCAATGTAACAAATATGGTTTATATATCTGTAAATTATGGGCACTTGTTCTAAACGTTCAAAAATATGATAAAAATCTTTTCAAAGATGACAAGGCGCAACATCTTTAGGCTCAATTTCTTTAAAATGTCCCAAGATACTGGAGCCCTTTGTTCCTAGTGCAATTTTATTGAAATGTTTCGATAAATATCTAGACAAACAGATAAATATATAGGTATAAAACAAGTAATCAAACAGAAACATAAAATTGAGTTTAAAACACAAACTATCAAATAAAAAACCTGAAGCAACATGGAGAGGCAGATATACTCAGCTACCTACAAAAATAAATTATATATAAACATTATAAAATGTTTTAAAACATTTTCATTGATGCTCTTCTCTTACAACTCCAAAACAGTAGAATTGTGCTACACATATGCAGAAAGTTTTGCGAGAAGACGTATGTGCAAGTTCTTCAGAATCATGGCCTCAGAAGACATGATGAATGCCTAATTAAAATTTAGATTCTTCCTTATGCAGAAAAAGAAAAAAAATCAGTTCTTTATATTCTGCTCCTTGCTGCTGCTCCTTTTAACAAGCACCTCACTGATTTGGCGATCAAGTTCACTCACGATGTGGTCTTCGTGGTTATACACTCCTGTCCTCAATAACGTATCCCTCTCTTCTATTAAGCGGGCAAGATATTCATCTAGACTCTCATTTACTTGCTGAGTGTGAGCATTTTGCAACTGTGAACCAAACACCTCCTGGGAATCAGGAAAATGCTTTTTGTCTTCTTGCTGTTTTAATCTAAGAAGAAGAAAAATGAACACAGACAGTTGATTAATCCATAGCTAACTTATTTTGAAAGCAAATTCCTACTGAAATTATTTGAATGAAAAAAGTTTAACTGTACTATCGTAGACACAGACACTATCATCCAACATTAAGAGCTTTAGTACTTACTTCATTGCATAACTTTGTTAGTGGAAGTCAAGAATGCCTTTGATCAAATGCCTACATATATGAATGATTTTTAACAAGAATTAAACCGTCTAAAAAAACACATAGACAAGATAAGGTCAAAAGGTACTGAAACTACCAAGCCATTTAAAATATAAATTATTGTGTTCACTAGAGATCTGAGAACAGGTACCATTAATGTGTCTTTTTATGCAGCAAACAGGTTTGCTTAGAACAAGAGGGAGAAAGAAGGCTTGCTACAATATAGCTACAGTCAAGATAAAAAACTGGGTCTGGTGGCCTTTGGCATAGATTTCCTATAATACAAGATTGTTACATTTTATAAATGGGCAAATATTACCTAAGGGACCGAAAGCTGTGTTCTTTTACTGGACTGACAGCCAATTAAGTTTGACTTAGCTGAACCCTCACCTATTCAGCAGTAGAAGTAAAAATCCAAGAAATGGTACAATACCTGTTCAGTTCATTTCTGATATCCTCCAGCTCTTGTCGTTGAACCTTCCCCAGTTCTTTTTCTTCTGCTGCCAGGTACCGAAGCCTCATATGCTCCAGCTCTTGCTGCTGCTTTTTAAGGCGGGCCATAGCATTCTCTTGCTCACGCTAAGGAAAGACCAGTAATTTTCATTTGCTTTACATTTTACTGCATGTAGTTTCTGACTAAATCTTCACCACTATATACGTGATGGACAAATACCATGGCAGGATAAATACCATGGCATTCTCATGAAGGTAATTTACAAGCAACACAAAGAGAGCTCAGACTGAGCACATACATGGCAAGTGAAACCTGAGACATGACCAAAGAATATTTTCAGGTTTGAAATAGCACAGAAATATCTGCACTTGTGCCAGTTAAGGATAAAAATAGACAAGCCAGTAAGTTATTCAGACTGACTGAAGCTCTGAAACCCATTCAAAGAAGTTCAAGTACTAGAAGTCTCTATTATAAAAATAAAAAATTAAAATTAAATAAAGGGATAGTAGCTCAAATGGCTCTTGAAAAGGCTACAAAAACAACTGGGAGACCACCAACAAACCAAACCAAAAACAAAATGAAATTTTTTTAAAAGTGATTTGAAATCATAATATGCTGGAATATATTTATAGTAGGGGTGTGCGCTTCAGGTATCCGATTCGGGTAAAATACCCAAATTGGGCCTGATTCAGAAAGCTTCGGTATTTTCGAATCGAGGCCAGCATGCTTCAGGAAGCTTTGGGGTCCTGGGGGTTAGGTTTAAAGGGCCCTTTCATAAGCAGCAGGGGCCTTTAAAATTACCCATTCCCCACCCTTACCCCCCACCCCCACTTACCTGGCACCATGCTGGAGGAGGTAGCCCTCCTGCCTTCCCGCTGGCCTCCGGCAGCGGCAGCAGCCCTCTCTGCCAGCCAGCTGCTGCGCCGGCCACGGCTGCATGGCGACAGCAACAGGGAAGGCCCTCTCTGCTGGCCAGCTGCACTGGCTGTGGCTGTGAACATTTTCTCCGCTGGCCAGGTGGCCAACGTGGCATTGCCTCCAGTCTTCCTCCTGATCAGGTAAGTGGGGTGGGGTGGGGGTTAAAGGGTGGGAGTTTTAAGGTGGGGGTGGGCCTCCCCCTCCCTCATCACTTCAGTATGCTCTAAATCTTTACGGAGCATACTGAAGCAACTTAGAAACCCGAATCTGAAGCAGCATGCTGCTTCGGATTTCGGGTTTTTCCAAAGCTTTTTCCTGCTTTGGGTAAACCCAAAGCGTGAAACCCAATTCTTTTTTGGGTGTACACCCCTAATTTAAAGGAGTCAGAATATAATGAAAGCTAATTGCATAGTGTGTTTTTAAAAACTATATCCTAGATCTCTGAGAAACCTGACAATCAATCCTTAAAAAATACCAGTACATTAAAATATAGCAATGAAAACCAGACACCTACTGAGACAATTTCTACCACTCTGCAGACTGCATTACATCAACAACTGAACACCCTCTGAAGGAACAGCTTACACTGCATTTGAAAATGTAACAGAGAAGGAACTTTCCAGATTTTGTCTGGAAGCTCCTTCCAGAGGATCACTGCTATAAAAGAAAAATCTACAGTCTGGCTGTGGAAGTTCATACTCTGTGAAGTGAGAGGGCAGTGGGCATAGCAAGAAAAAGCTGTTTTGAGGACCTAAACAGGACATGGGTCTGCACAAGGAAAGAGTCTTTCAAATATGAGGATCATGGACTTCAAAGCAACTTGATTTTGGCCTAGAAACTAAAAGGATGGCAATGAAGTTGTTTCCATATAGACAAAGTGTGTTTTGAGCAGCATGTACCAGTGAACAGACAGGCTGCAGTATTTTGCATTAATTGCAGTTCTGAGTAACTTTCAAAGGCATCCCATCTAAGGATTAAAGAAGACTGGATCTACATGTCTAAGTCTGTTGAGTCTAGAAGGGAGGAAAATTTCCTAATCACAGAAAGGAAAATACTCCTAAGCAACAACACTGACCTGCTTTTCAGATCCAGGAGCACCCCAAAATTTTTCATTTGACCTGTCAAAAATAACTTCATTCTATCCAGTAGAGTAAAATTTATCTCCTTTCACACATAAGCTTTCCTCACAAACATCATATCCATCATGACCATACACAGATGTTACACAGTGTTCCTAAAATCTCTTTCAAACTGAACCTGCTGAATGATTTTCAAGGAATCTTTGGTTCTTCCAACAAGGCAAAAACCTGTTGGCTAACTATAAGATGACAGCATTGCAGTTGTATCTTTCCACTTCTAACTTGGTAGAAAAGCAAGTATTAACTCAATTGACTACCAAGCTGTCCACGTAATGGAATGAGGTCTTTAAAAAATTTACCAAAATGCAAACCATTCTGAATTTCGCTGCCCAGGGATATCTAAAGGCAAGGCTTTTTTTCTGGGAAAAGAGGTGGTGAAACTCAATGGCACAGCGTGGATTGCCAGCACCTGGGGCAACTTCCAGCATAAGATGGCGCCCTCGGCACCACATGTGTGCATGCGAAGCGCATGCATGTTCCCGGGACTGCGCGATGACATCACTTCTGGGAAGTCATGTCATCGTGCTGGGCATGGCTGCCCCTGGGAGCACTACCGCAATTTGGGCCCGCTTGCCTCCCTGCCCCTTACCTGGCAGCCCTCCAGCACAGCTGCCCACACTACTGCCATCAGCTTGGCGCACTCCTTGGCCAGCAGCTGCTGCAGGAGGGCCAGATTGGCACCTAGCAAACCAGCTACTCTGTTGGCGCAGCAGGTGGCCTCCCATGGACACAGTGTAGGCTCTCCTCATAGGGTTGTCAGCCTCCAGGTGGTGGCTGGAGATCCCCTGGAATTACAACTGATCTCCAGGCCATAGAGATCAGTTCCCCTGTAGAAAATGGCTGCTTTGGAGAGTGGACTCCATGGCATTATATTCTGCTGTGGTCCCTCCCTTTCCCAAATCCTGTCCTCTCCATGCTCCACCCCTCAAATCTCCAGCAATTTCCCAACCATGGAGCTGGCAACTTTAACTCTTTGGCATTATACCTTGCTGAAGTCTCTCTCCTCCCCAAACCCCACCCTTTCCAGGCGCACCACCCACATCTCCAGGAATTTCCACCTGGCAACCTTAACTCTATGGCATGATACCTTGCTGGAGTCCCTCCCCTCCCCAAACCCCACCCTTTCCAGGCTTCCCCCCCATATCACCAGGAATTTCCAGATAGCAACATTAACTCTAAAGCTGTTTCCTTTAAAAAAAAAAAAACAATTGCTTTGGAATGGTTTTACTTCCACCCATGCTAGATTATTGGGGCGAGGGGGAGGTGGTGTTTCCTTCCCTTTGGAACCGCCCAAGAGCGGAAAAAGCACAATGCTGTGCAGGGAGACTCCAGCCGAAGCCCCGCAGCAATGCCCTGTTTGACTCCAGGGCAAGACTGCACACAATGGAAAGCTCAGCGCAGCCATGAGGGACCCACAAAGAGTGACGCAGGTGAGCGGGAAGGAAGGGAGGCAAGCTGCGGCTGGAGAAATGCCTCCAGGTGATACCCGTGGGGCGCGCAGGGAACAAGGAAGGGACAGGCGGACTCGCCATCTGGCTGGGCGGGGATGGCATCCACAATGTCAGTTGTGCTCTAGCCTGAGCAAGCCCATGAGCTCGGGTTGCCTGGGCGCAGGGCTGGAGAAGAATAGCACCGGGAAGGGAAAGTGCCAGCGCCTAGTCTCCGCACCCAGGACAGGAAATCTCCTGCACTGACTGGCCATGCCTGCTGCTTCTATCTCTGGCTGGGGGAAAGTGCTTAAGGAAGTGGCAGTAGAGGCAGCCCCTCCCTGGCAAGCTGGGGGGTGGGGCCCGCTCTTGTTTTGCCACCGCTGAGGCTCAGCTTGCTGTGAAAGAGCCAGGCACCTTGGGTTACCCGCAGGGAGGAAATGGATCAGGGGGCTGGGGCACCAGACACGTGATTACTTTTGAGAGGTCCTGGAATGCTGTTCCACCGCGTTCTGGCAGAAAAAAAAGCCCTGTCTAAAGGTAATTAAAAGTTACTTTTTAAAAGCCATTAAATTATTTCTGTCATCAATCAGAGATGGTTCAGAATTCTGATTGGTAATTATGTTCTCATTGAATGAAAATGAGTATTTTATAAAAGGCCATTCTTCATACATATAAAAGATAGCTAATCACTTGGTCATGTTGCATTTCAGGGTAAGGCCAATGTGACCATGGGGGCAGGAGACTCATACTGCCTTCATTGATGTTTCCTGGGAGTAGTTCCTCTTGGGGACAGGCAGCTGGATAAAAGTAATCCCTAAGCTGCAACTTCCTCTTTTTTTCTGTAAGTTACAACTTGCTAGTGCCAATAACATCTGGGAAAAAATCATGAAGATAATTTATTAATAGCTTTAAAAAACCCCTGTATATCTCTCTCCAGACATTAGAGTACTTACCACAAGATCAGTTATAGTAGAGGCTTACGTATATTAAACACCATAAGATCCAAACATTATTTGATGGTTCATCTCATCTGAAAGGCTTGTATGAATAATAATTACAAATAATTAAACCTCTCAATTTACTCTAGTTTTCCTCACCCCCAACTACCAAAATCCAATCTGAATAAAACATCTTTTACTGCTTCCAGGCAAGTTCCCAGTAAAAGTGAACTCCACAGCTTAGGAACTTTGTATGCCCTCATATTCCTAAATCTTTGAGACAGATGAATGTATTCTAGTTTGTTGAATTGTAATTTAAATAAACTACAAAAGGTATGACTTTGTAAAATTCATATATGACCAGACTCTTCGAGTTATGAAATAAGCCTCTTCAGCATCACTCAGCTAACATGCCAATACTGAAGCAACAACACTCCAAAGATAATTCAATTCCATATTGCATTCATCCTTTTAGTATTTATAAACATGGCGTGACTTAGATCCAAAGCACAGCACAGAGGCCTAGCAGATAGTGCTATGACTGATACAGCCCACTGAGAAAAGATGGAACTCCCCATTCTCCCAAAAATAAAGTAGAGAGGACAGCCTGGGAAAGATAATAAAAGCTGGGGTGTATAAGGGTTAACACTTGACACAGCAAATCCAACCTGCGACCTTTCCCCTTCCTAAACCACAACAAAGGTACAGTTTATCTGCTAGTGTCACACTCTGTACCTATTATTTAGGCCCTTCTCAGATTTCTTCAAAATCATGCGAGCTAGAAACTTGCTTGTTTTATCTAAGACTCAAATAGCTACTCAGACAGCATTGCCTGCTATGCTATAGAGCCTTATAAGGCCCAAAATAACTTACATAATCATACCAAAAGGGAATGTAAAACCCATCTAGCGTTACCTAAGGCATTTTAACATTCTTATTAGAACAACAAAATTATACAGCCAAATAACTGACTTTTAATGATAGAAGTTCTTTTCATGTTTGATAGAATTAAAGTATGAGAACTAGACTACGTCTGAAGTACAAGATTTATGATGATTAGATCAGAGGTTTATAAAAGGAATGGGCTGTTTGTAAAAGTCTGATTTCTGGTGGAAAGGATTCTTTATCCATGTTTGGTGCTGACCTAGAGGCTATTTTATCAGAGCTTTTAAAAATATGCCCATTTTATACCATCTTGTCGAAGCCATTGGGAGGGAAGGCAACAAGGTACAGCCTGATCTCCTCCAATCTCGGAAGCAAAGCACATTGGATAATTGGATGGTGGACCACCAAGGAAGACTCTGCAGAGGAAGGCAATGGCAAACCACCTCTGCTTCTCACTTGTCTTGAAAGCCCCTTGCTGGCGTTGCCCCATAAGTTGGTTTTGACTTGGTAGCACATATGTACATGTAGAACCATTGATAATTTTGTTTTGTAAAATTACTGAAACTCATACCATTTGAAGGCAACTCTTGACAACTGTTCCTGTCTGCTTCACATAACCTATTCAAAAATGTCCTGCCCTGGTATCTTGGATCTTCCCAATTGCCCATGATAGTTTTTCACTCAGGGCTGGCCTGACAACTGAAGCAACCCAAGAAGTAGCTTGGCAGCAAAGTTCTGAAAGATACCAGTGATGCAATTAGCAATCCAAGGACAGTGTTTCAGTGTGCACACACACATATGCACAGTGTATTTTTGAGAATCCTGAATTTGAAGCAAACAAATAAACAAGAACGATGTAAACTGGCTGAAATGTAATCCTTCAAAACTCTGTACACCTGAAATCCACATCAGATTCTCTAATCTGGTTAGAAAATCCCAAATTAATCTGGCCATTATTTCCTACAGGGAAAATTATCTGGGAGGGCTGGGGGTGGGGTGGGGGGAGTCATTTTTCAAGCTAAATCCACAGAACTTGCACAGAACCTACTCCTACTCCCAAGTTTCAGGAAAACTGGACCCAGGGTCAAATTCTATGGGACTCTGAACAAGCTGCCCTGAGCCACTCTCCATTGTTTCCTATAGGGAAAACATTTGCAAAGCTTTCCAGGCAAAGGGAAACCTTAAGCAAAGGCAACCCCTGGCTAAAGGCCTGTCCCAGTGCAAGTCCCACTACCATGCAAGCTCAATCAACAAAGCCCAACATCACAAAACTACAGCAAAGGAACCTATGTCAAACCTGCACACATGTGTACTGATGGGCCTTTTCTCCTGTGCTCAAATGCACAACACCAGCAAGAGATCTCTAATGCCAAAACTTTACGTTAAATGTTACACTGGATTTACCATAACCGTGACTGGTCACTACTTCTTCCCCAAGAGCAGAGTGTCACTTGAACAACTTTAAAATTTTCCATTACTTCTCTGTATTTGCCTTCCCTCTATATATCTATTATGTGAAACAAGTGTCTACTATCAATGGGCACTTCAGCAATGTGGCACACTAAGTAGACATCATGACTTTAAGTGTAGGTGACAAAATAGGAGGGCATACACGCCGCCTCCCTCCCCCACACTTTTCAATCCCTCATCGCAAAGTTTACACTCTTTTAGAGATCACCATAGAGGGAGATCTTTTATGCTATCCCAATCAAGAAATAAACATGATACTAACTCTTATTTGGACTCCTGTGTCATCTGACAACAAACAAAAATATAAGCAACTAGTAAATCACTAAGAAAAATTAAATATTTAAGTTCAATGCACAAAAAGATTCTTGCATATGCCAGGTGCTAAAGCTAAGAGGCTCTTCAATCAAGTGAGAACGATCTTTATTTTGTCATAGCAGCTTATAAATCCAGAGGGAAGATGTAAACATACATAGCCTAGACTAAACAATGGCTAAATAGCAGCCACTATTCACTCTCCCACTTGCGCATACCAAGCAAGGCTGTGGGAAAAACTGTACAACTGAAGCTAAGGAACTCAACTCCAGTTTTCTGAAAATAACCTAGAGCTGACAAGTCAGGAGGAGGGTCTGGATGGTTTCAAGACACAGTTTTTAACCAAGATTTGGACTCTTAACTGTTTTTTTAAGCAAAGATTTACATCCTCTCCTTGGCTAAATTACTCATAAATTAATCAAATTAATTACTTTGAGAGGCTAAGCAGAAGGCTGGACAAGATACAGCCCGTGTCAGCTAATAAAGTCTGTGTTTGTTTAAAATGCACTGTCTTTGCTGTGAACAAATCCACAAGGAGTACAAAAATGGTAAGACTTGAACTTTCCAATAACCACTTATCTCAAATGTACATACTTTTGCGTTTCTCCAAAAACATTCAAACTCCAGACAGATCCCTTGGTAATCACCAAAGCTGGATTGCGACATTCTTTTTGTTACAACTGCATCAGAAATATACTACAGTTCTCCAATGTAACAACAACTGCTCACTGTTCAAGTCTTCCCAAGAACTCCAACCAAAATAAAGAGGTATACTGGAATCAATATTCACCTCAGTGTTGACTTCTGTAATTCTCTACCTAAAACTCTGACTTTACATTCCACAGTGGTCAGCTTCACATTTTATGTGCAGAACATAATTCCTATACTACAGTGTAACAATGTTGTTAAGAATAGCTTAAGTGTTGCCAAAAAGCAGACTGACACATTAAAAACACTTAAGCATAATTTCAAATGCATTCAGATAGTTACACATATTTCATTCAGTCTTATTTTAAAAACTGGGAGAATGTGCTTGAGATTGCTGATGAGAGAACTATTGCATTTTTGGATGGCAATAATCAAATATGAAGAATAAGAAACACTTAAATAAAATATAAATATATAATGTAATTTCCAAGCCATTATACAGTTGGAAAATTAGGAGAATGAAAAAATACTGTACTAATGGTTATATAAATAAGCTTTGAAAAGTGCAGTATATAGGCTAAATTTTCCTACAGATGTGGTTGGTTGGCATAGCCTACACCATCTTAGGGCTTCCCTAAGAAGCAGTTCTTCAGCAAAGCCTGGAAAACTGAATTTGCCTAGCTTCACCTTAACCATATTCCATTGACTTGTTTGTCAACCCCTCACCTTTCACAACTCGCCTTTTCTGTTAGACTAATGCAGAATGTAAGGCCTGAGGTAGGGAGGCAATATAAATACGTACATCACTTCTAGGATGAGGGCAGTGCAGGACAACATGCAAAAGTCCCAGAACTTAGACCAGAGGGAAGCGAGTGCTAACATTAAGTTCTCCCCCTGTCCTCTGGCTATCTACACTCTGCCTTGCTCCAATCTACTGCTGTTAAAAAAACTTATCTGATCACATGCCATTAAACTTAGGGAATTAAGTGATCCCATTTCATAAAACATGCCAAGAAACCAAAATGCCTCTGTGACTGCACCCCTTCTATGGGTTTACAGTGGGCCCATCTGTTTGCTCCCTGAGAATTTGGTCAGCTCTCTCTTATCACATATTTGGCATCAAAATTTTTAAAATCAGCAGCAGTGACTTACCTGAAACAATGGTGCTGCTTTATAAACATGTTTCCAATGTTATTTTAAAATTATGTACACTTGTAGCTGCATATTTTTATTTTTATAGTAATTTAATCTTTGAAGTTAAAAAGGCTCTTACCTGCTCTGAACATGGGGAATATGGAGGGTTAATAATTAAACAGGCTAGAATAAAAGGGCATTATGCTAAATACATGGATGCTTGTCATGGTTCTAGAATTCACAGCTTGACTAGACTGTTCACTTTTGATTAATGGAAATCTGTTTAAACACTTCTTTGGCAATGGCCACAAAGTATTTGATCGCCTTTTCCAAAGACTTGCCAGCTGGGTTTTATCATTAACATTTATTAACAATCCATGATATGGCTTTCTGCATCTGATTCTCACAACATAAATGTTTTGTATAGTTCTCCAGAGAGCTCTGATGTGACATGTTTTTGGCACAAATTCCAAGCCCACAGCTATTCACCAGAATCAATGTAAAATTAACGTGGTATTAATCCAACTTAAACAAAAAACAACACAAATCATCAGAACTTAAGCAGACTTAACATTCCTAAAGGCTCCTAAATTCGTAATTTTATATTCAAAACACAATTAAGAACAGTTCTGTAAGTTTAACCATAACATACATGCATTTAAAGTATTTCCAGAAAGCCTCAAGCAAGTTCTGACAATCTTAATTTAAAGGGGAAAACACTGCGAAGCATCACAATTTTTCATGCCAATTAAGTTATTTTGGTTAAGAATACTGATAAAGAGAGCCGTTGATTTGGTTTTTACCCCAAACAGCAAACCAAATAAAACAGTTCTACTATAGATGATCATGGAAGTATATTGGAGCTAGTGACAAAGAGCTGAAACAAAACTAACTTCATTTCATGATCCAAGAACCTACTCCATATGCAATATCAGGGTACATCTTCACAAGCCCATATTGTTTTTAGGGAAATCAGTAATGATCAGGACACGGTCACCAGCAGTCTTTGGAACTGTTGCTTTACTATGCTACAGATCTGGATTCAAATCTTGCATCAACCAGCCACCCTCCCCTCCTTGTCAGCATCTCTCTGTGGGATTACATTTCTGTTGAAAGGATGGATATGACAGTCTATAATACACTTCAGTACATAGTTTTATCTACATAACCCAACTTTGTCAAATAATGTTCCCAATGTATAGTTTTACTAGTGTGTAGAATCACAGAATCCTGTTCAATCTCTGTAATTCGTAAGAGATGCCACTATGAAAGCCTAGTCCTCTCTTTCTTCCCAGTGGAGAGAGCATCTTTATAAAATACCTAGCATGAACATTGCTTCACTAAAATTTCCAGTAACATTACTTTAAAAAGCCAGATTATGGAAAGCTAGCTACATATATAGGATAGCAACTGCTCTCAACATTTCCACATTGTCAAGACTACTTGGGATTCTTTCAAAATTTAAAGTAACATCTGATATCATTCATGGAAGCCATGGCTATATTTGAATAATGAGTACTGTGACAATTTAAAATCCATTAACAAAAACTTACCTCTAAAGTCACTTCTGATACCTTGCCCTACACTGCCCATCTGTACAACCTTAAATTGAAAATCATTAACAGAGCATAACTTACACTGCATTCCTAAAAACCCTCTCATGAGAGTAATCCCCACTGAAAGAACTGAGTAGGCCTGATTACTGTAAGACTCAAACTACACAGTG
The DNA here is from genome assembly GCF_028583425.1 of Eublepharis macularius. Lineage (NCBI taxonomy): Eukaryota > Metazoa > Chordata > Lepidosauria > Squamata > Eublepharidae > Eublepharis > Eublepharis macularius. The sequence goes on from NC_072797.1 coordinate 77,071,945, forward strand.
TAGCAGCTTTGGGTTTGATTCATGGCCGCCAATGTCAATTTACAGACGAATTAGACCATTTAAAAAGATGCTGCAAGGCTCTGACCCTGATCATGCCCATGGTGCAGGGGGACCATGTCACCTTGTTCCCCCTGCATCTTTTAGGTACAAAAACAGCTGGGAGTGAGGGGGGGGGATGTTTCAGCACTCGAAAATGAGCAGGGGAAACAAGATCACCTGCTTCTGTGCCACAGGCCTGATAAGAATTATGTCCTTGTGGAATTTTTTAAATGGCCAAATGCTTCTGGAAAATGGCATTGGCTACAGGTTGATCCTGTGGCTGCCGTAATGTATAGTTAGACACCAAGGGTATATGAACACAGAATAAAACGGCAAAGAGGAGGGCCAGTTGATTCACTGTTCCTAAAACTAAGAGTCAGAAGTAATCAAGGTTGCCACCTTGCATGTAGTATTATTGAAAAGGCCTGTTACAAGAATGCTTGTTGGATTTGAACAGCCCCACACTCCTTACTTCTCTCTAAGAGCTACCACTCTGATAATGTATTTAATCGCAATAAAATACCTGTTTCAGTCTTGCTAGTTCTTTCAAAGCTCGAGCCCATTGTTGCTTGTAGTGCAGTTTTGACTTTGTGGCTGACTCCAATTTCCTTTCAAGATCCCCCTATTAAAGAATCAAATAATCTCAACAAACACTGTGGCAGTGGTTAACAATATTTGCTCAATTATGTATACAGAGATCAGATTAGGAAAATTGTTTAGTATAACACATAACATCTTAAGCTGTTATGCAATTTGATGTAAATATTGTGGCGCACAGATATATCCTTGTTTAAGCAATAGCCCTATTTTTATTGTCTAACAAAGCAAATCTAGATTACTCTGTACTCCAAGACAGTTTGCATAAACAGCTTTTAAACATCTTCAAAAAGAGTAAAAGATAACATTCTATTTTCTGTAATAACTATTTAGCTGTTCATATTCCAATTTAATTGATGATATTAGGTCTTGGCATGTTTTATCCTTGAATTTGTAACTAATGACTCTCTTTTAATTTGAAGAGATTGTATCTTAAGTCTTCAGGTTCAAAGGTCACCGAGTCATCACTTTGTAAAAAAAAAAAAAAAAAAAAAAAGATGCATCCTTAACACCACTGATTGACCCTCTCAGTGGGACTTGAAAATTCCACCATTAGCACAGCTGCTGTATCTGCTATAAAAAATAAATTACACTGCTGTGGATTTCAGAGACCTGTTGGATCTGGCATTGGGACATATGTAAGTCACAACTGAAGTGATTCCTATCCTATTAGTCTGACGCGGAGTTGGGCATTTGAAGGCGGCAATGATCAGGAGAGCAACTCAAGAAGAGGTAGCACCTTCTAGAGAAAGTGAAAGATCCACTGGCCATTGAGATCAACACATCTTCCTGAAGGAACCTGCATTATGAGAGGTTAGACGGGTGGGGATTCATTGGCCTTTTCAACTGCCATCATAGTAGAACTGCTTGCAAGCATTCTGAAGAAGAAGATATTTTCATTCTGGAAGGCCTTTGAAAGACTTAACAGAAGTGACAGCTGTTGTTGTTTCCCTGATGTGATGTGATTTATATAATAGTTTAATGTTTATCATCAGTGTTTTACGGATTTTGTATTGGTAGGGGCCTTGGTACCTTAAATGAGGAAGAAAGTTGGCATATACATTAACTAACCAATGACATGTGTGTTGCTACATCTATCCTGAAGCTGAGGACATAAGATACCCTGCTATTGCTATCATACAACACCACAATGCAATAAAAATGACATAGGTAGCCTCCTCAGAAGGGCATTTATTTATTTATTATTTTATTTTATCGTATTTATATTCCGCCCTCCCCGCAAGCAGGCTCAGGGCGGATAACAGCATTAAAACATTTAAAAGCATTGTACAAAAATATAAAAAAATAGCAGCACTCTTTTTCTTGATGGCGGCAATACTGTTAATTACAAATAGTGTAACAGAGCAGTTGAACATAGCAGCAACTTAAGAACAGTGGTGGGCAGCTCTCATAGGGAGGGGAGTAGATGTTGTATCCTCCAGCCAGCGGAGGCCCAGCCTCAGCCATAAGCCTGGCGGAACAACTCTGTCTTACAGGCCCGGTGGAAAGATAGTAGATCCTGCCGGGCCCTGATCTCGGTAGACAGAGCATTCCACCAGGTAGGAGCCAGGACTGAGAAAGCTCTGGCTCTAGTTGAGGCCAGGCGGGCCTCCTTGGAGCCAGGGACTGATAACAATTTCTTTTCTCCTGATCAGAGGGTCCTCTGGGGAATATACAGGGAGAGACGGTCCCTCAGGGGGTTCAGGGAATATTTTACAATATTTGTCCATCCAAACTGAGTGGCATCCCAACCCTAACAGAGCTAATTTGTAGGAATTGGCTCAAGGGAAAGAAAATGAGATTTCAGCCCACGTGATTGTCTGGGAATTTGATATTCTCTGAACTAAGTATTCTTTTACAACTGATCTTTCATAACTATTCCCAAGCCCACCCAAAAGGAGTAGAATCAATTGCCATGAAACCCCCAAGAGAAATCAAGCTTTTTCACATGGTGGTTACCCATCCACATCTAAATGTGAATTATTTGGAATAATGAAAACAAATAGGTATCTTATGTAATTACCCATTAAAAATAAGCATCCTTTTAAAAACCAACCCCAAGCTACCAACAACAACAAATTCTAAATAAAGACAAAATATGTGGATACAAAAAATACATTTTGAGTCCATGTACACCTAAGAGTGTATTAAGGGACACTTTGCTAACTGTAATCACTGTCCATTACTTATATTCTCTATGCACAAGGCCCATACAGATGCAGCGTTCATGCAAACTGGGGGCCTGGGGTCTCTGCAATGCACCCATTGGATATATTGTGTGAATTTGGGAAACACGTGGATTTTCATATGCATGTACTGTCTCCATACACGAGCCAGAACATGCATGGAAAAATAACACATTTTCCAATTCACACAACACAGAGGGGATTGTATTCTCTTGATATGCATGGTTGAAAGGTTCCTAGTTTGTGTAAAAATAATGCCTACTCAGGCCTATCTTGATAACAACAAGAAGAAAATGGCTAATCATTTATTTATGATCCCAAACTTGTAATGCCAATAAAGGTTGCTGCTGCTGCAGCAAGACACACAAGTCACTGATCCCAAACTGATTTTAAGTGTATCCCACATAAGCAGTCTGTAATAGTTTGGAAAAGTATTGATACAGATGAACTGCAAAAGCACACTGAAACAGATTTTAGAGGGTGTTGCACAGCTGAAACCTCTCACCCCTGGCAACATCTTCAAAGCCACAGTTTCTTCCAAGAATTTTTTTTTGTTTACATTTATGGCAGTATTTTGTGGCTAGGGTTAAGTATGAAGTTTATTTTTGGTCTTTTGAAAATGAGGCTATATATTTTTACGATGTTATAAAGTGTTCTTATATATTCTAAGTCTTAAGAATGGATGTGAAAGATTTGTAGAAGTCCACAAGCATACCTTCTCTAAAGTCAGAATATTTATCTCTGATTGCAACCGGATTTCTGGTTTGCTGCTCTGCTGCTCCTTGTATTGTTGAAACTCTTTTTCCAGACTCTTATACTTGTTTTCTGCTTCATATATCTGTTTTTTTTTTTAAAAAAAAATAGAGCACTTGAATGAGCTGACATTTGGATGACAATATACCAAATGACTGGGGAGGGACATTTTGCAATCCAGTGGAAGACACAGTGAAACCTTTATTACAATTGTTGCAAGAAGATGACAGCTTAAGAAGTTTTGTTCTTTAATATTAAAAAAAATGGAAACATATATAAGAAACTTCCAAATCACTTACTTCACCTGTCCAACAATTCCTTGTGGGCCTCTAGCTTGTGTTCTCCAAAAACACTTTATGCTGAATGCGTATCATGAAGACCCTTTCAGAGTTTCTGCATCCTTGGATGCAGAAACCATATGCATGAAGAATACTGGCTTGTAAATTAAAAGTACTTTTACATTCCCACTACAAATGGTCTGATGAAAAATAAGGATCGTTCTTGCCCACAGAACACAGAGAACATCTGAAGTCAGTTCAAGGGAAAACAAAATCAAGAGAAGGTGGGAAAATTGGCCAACTCAATACTTAAAGAGTTTATAGTGTCCTATAGGCAGCAATTTAGACTGGGAAGTGAAAGTTCCAAATCATCTACATATATACATACGATTCCCCATAGGCCTCAAGCATGTAGCATTCTAAAATCCATCACAGAGATGACAGGATGGGATGGGCTGCAGCTTAAATCAACCAATTCTATGCTGCATATAGACATCCACTGCTCTTATCTTCTTGAAGTTAATACCAAAAACAGAACTAGCTTTAAGTATATGTATTCAATTTGCACATAATTAGGTGATGTTACCATTCTATTATACAGCAGAATTCTTTACAAGAAGATTATGAGGAATACTGTATGAGGGTGCCATAACCCCCAAAGGCAAAGTAAAGTTCCTGTTTAAATTATTTGTATTTATACAATGTACAAGACTTAATGCCTTAATAATATCTGCTTTGAAGAATGAGCCCATATTTCTCACTACAAAGGTTTCCAACTAACCTACAAGCATAAATGTTAATGAACTTGTAAGCAGCATTATGAAAATATATTGTACATTAAGTAAGGTCAACACTAAAAAAAAAAAATAGAAATGTCTTCAGGTTTCTTTCTCAGGCAGCTTTTAGAATGGTTCATTTTAATTTTGTTCCGACAACACATTTGTTTTCGAAGCCATTGACACTCATATACTGACACGAAGAGATCTGTCTTTCGGTGCTACACCTCTGAAGATGCCAGTCACAGCTGCTGGCGAAACGTCAGGAACTACAATGCCAAGACCACGGCCATATAGCCTGGAAAATCTACAACTAACACATTTGTTCTTTAAAAGCTGCATATCCATTAGCAGCATTAAGCCAATCTTTATCCAGCTCAGCAAAAGAACATTTCACTCACTTGTTGCTGCAGGTGGATCCTGTTCTCTTCCAGCTGTTTGATCCTTGACTTCTCCAACTCAACCTGATGAGCACTCTCTTCTTTGACTCGCCGTATGGTATCCTGAAGCTCCTGCAGATTTCGTTCATGCTCTGCTTGGAGTTCTTTCTTTAATCTTTGGAGCTTAAAACATTTTTTAAAACAAACACTTTCAAATCTGCCCAGATTAATATATGCGCTATCCTGTTTAGAATGACCCTCTGATTATTACTCTCAGAGCCACATTTACATGTCAGCATATATCTTCTGGACTATAATGTTTCTTAAGTTAATGGTAGCCACTAGTAAAATATATTCTGCTAACGGAGTGATAAGAAAGAAACTCTAGCTCCTAGCTATGCAGCAGTTATTTGTCTACTAATTTTGGTGCCAGAGACCTGAAATGGCTAGACATTAGCAGCTTTTAGTATGAAGATATTCTGCAGCAAGTACAGTGGTATTCTTACCCTCATCTTTTAACTTCCACACATAAAACAAGGACTTCTCACCCATGCCAATCTGCCAACAGACTTTTTTTTTTAAAAAAAAGGAGTCAGAACTATGCACAAAAAGTCTATACATAAAGGCAAGCAAAACTTATACTCCATATGTTGGATTAAGAGGAACTGACATGGTTTTTCTGGCTTAAAAATGGGTTTTCCTATAGACATTTTAAATAAATATCAATAAAGACAACTCTGTTTGGCACATATTTACCTCAGTTTCAGCACTGATAAGTTGCTTTTCACGCTTCTCTAAATCAGTCAAAGTTTTCTGAAGCTGTTCTTCCAAAACTGTATACTCTGCAACCTAAAATATGAGTTTGATTTATTTTCTTAGACTCTCTTGAAAATAAACTATCAAAATGTTTGCCATTTTAAATTAATTTTCCTTGTAATGGAAGCCAGATTTCAAATGAGACTGAATTTCTGAAAGCAGTAAGAAACTCAAGGAGCCACTGTTACGCATCAACTTTTGCATACAGCAAAATCAAGTACTTGATGTACTTAGTTAGGTCCTGCTCAACAGGTCCAAGTGTAATGGCAGTAGCCTTTCTACAGCAACTGGGAAGAAAAATAACGGGATATATCCAACCATGCAGTTCCAAAGAAAAGCACGTATCTTTGGAAAAGAAGGTGGCAGTTTCCACTGAATCCCCTGCCTCACTACAGACTCCCTTCTCTGCTTCCTGTGCTATTACAGAAGGTCTGCTGATCCTTAGAAACATTTCAAGGGACTCATTGGGCTGCAATGGGAAAGTCCTGCTCTTTGAGGTCTGAGAATGGACTGAAATGGGCCAATATAACTTAATCCACAGACCTAATTTCAGTTTCTCTCTAATGTTAGCTACCTAGACTATTCTCATATAGTGTAGGTTACACGGTATGTCTAGGTCTGCTTCTGGTAAGGTAAATCTAAATGTCTTATCTCACCATTGCCAAAATCCTATGTTAGGTGACTATACCACAACTGTGAAAATGCAAGGGGAAAGAAATCTTACTTTTTTCTTTACCAGCGCTTCTCTTTCTCGATCCCTTTTTCTCCACTCTTCTGCAAGAGCTCGCATGTGAGCCAGCTCTTTCTTCTTCAACTATACAAAAACAAAACAGACTCACAATTAAAAACACTTCCCTTTTGAAAACCAAGAGGAACAGAATGCTGACTGAATCACTATACACCCTGCTGAGAAAGTCTTTCCTCAAGAAACTACCAAATAGCATTTTCATATACACTAAATAGATTCCAGATTAAAACACTGGCCTTTATACCTAAAGAACTCTCATTATGATTACTGAAAAGCACTTCCTGGAACAACTGAAGATTATTTGTCTGTGAATGCTAAAAAGTTAAGAAGCAAATAATTTTACATTAAAAAAAAAAGCTCAAGTCCATTCAAAGCCATCAATTAGCACTAAAATGTAGAACGTCATGCCACAAGAACAAATTTCTTAAAACATTCAGGAAGATACTGCCAGTTTGTGTAACAATGCACAAGCTAGTATTTACTGCTTCCATAGCCTATAACTAACCATACTGTGACAACTTAAGTGTAGTTGTTCTCTTAAGTCGGGTGGAATGAACTTTCACCAACTACAGACCCTGTTTTACTATTTCCAAGGCTTCACTGAACCCTAAGAACAAAATTCCAGGGAGCTCAATGAATTGCAGTGGGATGGAAGAAGTTGGCTGAAATGCCTCCCTCTTTTAAGAAAACTTAAGTGCTCCTAAGTCTTTGGAATTTGTAAGTAAGTTGAAAGTAGAAAACTGTAAAAAGAGGTTGAAAAAACACAGAAGTTTCCACTTGAACTAAATTATGAAAAATAAGAGAAAAAAATTACCAGACAAAAAAAAAGTTCACTGTAACAGGAATCTTCTATTTCCAGGTTATCTTTACATCTTCTGACAGGATACCTCTTGGGTCACATTCAAAGGCTACTCCTATAACTTGATCTGAAAAAACTACTTACAACTTGCATACAAAACATGGATGTTAGGCCTCTTTCCCTGGGATGCCCTGTAAAATCCAAAGTATCATGGTATACAGCTGTACCTCATGACTGGCCTATGTTACAAGGATTAGAGGATGGGCAGCAGACCACAAAAGTACTTATCGCAGTAACTGACTTCTGAACCTAAGAACTTGCAATAGGTAATATCCCTCTTGGATATTTAGAATATTTTCAAAATATTCTTATATATTCCAATAGATCTATTTCATCTGCTGTCAACATACTTCAAAACATATAGTGGTCTATTCCTACAAAGAAGAATGTGGGCATAATGATAAAGTTATGATATAATGATCATCATGAGCAGATCAAGTAATATTGTCATGTAAAGCTGTTGTACAGAATGTAACGTGTCAGAGACTAGCCATGACCAGATAATTTGTTTATGAGATATACCTAAAAGAGATCTTATTTTGACAATCGTGGAATCATTTACAATGGCACAGCCTTGCATGCTTAACATCTGATAGCAACATTTTGAAAGGTAACGTGATAGGATGGGCTTATCAAATATACAAATTTACAGTTAAAGAACTGATACCTTATTTTAAAAAATCTTAACCCTACTCCTTTATTCAGCTAAAAGATAGGGGTGGAAAGGTAACATACAAATGTCTTAAATAAACAAACAGCACAACTGTAAAAAGTGATCATATACCCCTGGGAACATACTGAGTTAGACTGGCAATTTAACACTGACAAAAAGTATACAGTAACCTGGTTCTCAAAAAGATCTTCCTGCATTTCCTTCCACATTTCCAGTTCAAGTGCTGCTTTATATTCTAGAGTTTCCCGTGGTTCTGGCTGGACTTCTGGAGCATTACCTGGCTGAGAAGGAGGTACCAGTGGCGGCTCATCAGCACCTAAACACTGAGGATGAAATAGTTTTAGAGAAGACTTCCTTGAAAGCTGTATTTCTTTGAACCATGAAAGGACATATTTCACTTACCCTGGATGAATCTGACACCAGAACCTCATGCATCTTCACAAGTCCATAGTCTTCTACAGTCACAGTATATGAAAGATCTGCTATTTTATTGCTTGGCCTACAAGAGACACCCAAAACATTTCATTGCCCTTTCCACCCAAAACAGACATCTTTACTTTACAACAAATAAACTGTGACAAAATTTTCTTGTAAAAATGTAGCAAGTATTTAATACTCTGGAGATATGTTTGCTATTTACTGTGAAGCCACATATTCCCAAAATGTCAACATCAAGCAGTACTTTTTTGCTCTCAGGAGTAGTTTCCTCCAGTACAAAATACACATTAGTGGGGAAAATGATTATTGGGTTATAAAATATATTCCTACCTCATATTCTTACGCTCTGAAAGCAGAAAAGCAAAGCTGAATGGTTTGGGTTGTGGTGCTGTTCAGAAAGCAGCAGATCCTATTAAGATTACTAAACCCTGCTCGCCTTTTGATTGCTTTGTATCTCAAAGGTGTCACATTTTTCCAACGAAATTTCTGAGAGCTTGACCACTTTAGCCCACCAAAGATCTCAGAATGCCAAACATGTAATAATAAAATATAAAGAACTTGGCAACAGATAATGGGCACGATTTACTGCCTCTTTTTGAGTTTGGAGTGGGCATTTCTCCTTAGGCTTCTATGCTTCTTTCCCAATACATCTGGTGACAGTCACTGCTATTTGCAGTGACTGTCTGCCAGCTAGGCCTCTGTCCTGCCCAATTTTCATCTCCCTGTTCTTTCCAATAACTTGTGCTATGGACCTGGCCGTTCTGTGCAGAGAACTGTGTGGACAAGTTTTGATTCAGTCCTTATGTTTATGGATATCCGCAGAGCATGCAGGTTTTAACCACTGTATCCTTTAACTGTGTACATCTGCAACTTGGCAAGTGCAGACAGAGGCTGCAGACAGAGAGAGCCATTACTGTTTACAGGATAAATGTTTTAGTGTCTACTGAAGCTATGGTCTGATTTGAATGTAACACAGGACAGAACTTATTTGCATGGCCCATAAGATGTAATAAGTTGAGTATTACCACACCAGAAATCTGCAGCCTGAACAGCTGTTGCACTGCTATTTTAATGTTGTCTGCATAGCCACTTTGCACTAAAAGTGACACAATTTAAACGAGACATTAGGTGTGCATCACAGGATTTTTTTTCTCTTTTAAGTGTCACATTTAAATGACCCAATGCACTGTTAGCATCAGAAAACAACAAGGAATAAAAAGGTTAGAAACATGCTGGAGTACAAGAAGTCTAATTTCTTGAGCTTCCTTTTCTCCCATGTCTAAATTAAATAACTCACGATGCAAACATCAGAAACATCAAATAACAGTTTTTTAGTTATAAGTAGTACAAATATCTGACCTCTGAAACAACCAATTTTAGCACATAGTAAGTACTACAGTCACTTTTCTTTATTAGCAAGTTAGGTTGGACATGAAATGCCAAAGCCAATCAGGTTTGGACCACTGCCATCTAGTGGTTATTAGGTTGTCATACAATCCTCATCCCTGTTTGTTGAACATATCGGAATAATAGATTTGGGGTTAGACATTTTGAAAGCTCAATTATAGCCAAACAACCCTAGAAATCTATACAAAGTTTAACCAAGGTAACTGACAAGATTTGGAAGACTGAGCACGCAAACCATTTTTAAAACTACTGTGTACACACACAAAAATATAAAATTAATGTGAATGAACACCAAATACATATTTTCATCTGAGTGCCTTTTAAATGTCACTCTGCAGTAATGCGAGAGGATATAGGTGTCTTGCACTGCTCTTCCAGTATGTTCTTCCTGCCGAAAGTGAGGCCAGCATTTACATATTCAAGCACTACACTTTCTGGCAGACATGTATTGCTAAAAAACATGCAAAATCCTCCATATGATCTATTAATACACATAGTATTGAAACTGAAAACTCCATTTTTCAAAACAGGCCATACCCTTGTGCTGCAGTAACAGGGATTGTTTCACTGAAGATCTGCCGCCAGCACTGCTCTCCATTAGTACCCAGAAAACGGGTTTTTTCCATCGTCAAAACATTGGAAAGCTGGAGCCTGGCAACTCCCAGAAGCAAGTCTTTGGCCATTTTATCTTTGTGCCATAGCTCGACCAGCAGTGGTAACCTAAACACCATAAAGAAAAAAAATACATGGAAAGCTACACTTAGTTCTTACAGAAAGACATTCTTCCAGCTTTCCTGAACATACATTAAAAACGTGTATGCTATTCTAACATACAAAGAAAACAGGCAAAATGAAGTAAAAAAGAAGTTTATAAGCGCAAAGATAATTTTTTATTTTTAGGGTAAATAAGCCAGTGAGTATTAAAAATGTAATCAGTTTTTTAAAATTATTTATTGAGAAACAAATAGCTATAACTACAGAAGAAGAAATAACAAGTTGAACAATAACATTAACATCATGAAGTAACAACAACAAAGATAAAATACAGTTTGAACAGTTTTAACTATATATGCTAACAGATGGAGTGATTAACTGTCAAGAACTGTCTGATACAATTCATTTGGAGGAGACAAAGCTTTGCTAGCAATAAATTCAAAGGGCCACCATTTTTCAAAGAAAGATGATTTGAAACAGAGATTTTCATTTTTACGTATGACTGATAATTTTTCTAATATGAACTGATCCCAGACTTTAACGTACCATTGATCTATATTTGGGATATTTTTCTGGTTTGACTGTGATGCTATCAGTGTTTAGCCACCACCAGTAAGCTTTTAAGTTTTAAGTTCTAGATTCTGTTCCATAAATTGTTTTAATAATTTTCATAGTAAACTTAGTCCTCATAAAAGATACGTTTGAATTATGTAGTGATCTCAAGGCCTTCCTGTTTCTCTGAATCTCTTCTTGATTCAGAGTTAATGTTAAAATTAAAGAACATTCTCCAGTGTGTTTCCTTTCTCAATATGATACTTCTGAGAACAACGGAAATTTCTGAGAATAGATTACTCCTCCAGAACAATGAGGACCTGACACATGTTGTGATTACCAGAGAGTCTGTATGCAGCTATGCAGAGGGAAGGATAATTCCCAGAAAATGTAATGCACAAAAAAGCCACCTGGATTATTGTAAATGATTTACTGATTAAAGTAAATCTCATTAACAGAATGAAACAAACAAAATAACTGACATGAAATCCACTATCTGAACAACATGGTCTTTCCACAACAGATACTTAGCTTGTAGCTTCAAAACTTTTCAGTACTGGCAATATTGTTTTAGTCATGGGTACATAAAAAAATAAATACATTTCTACTATTGAAACAACAGACTTAGTAAAGATGCTACCTGAAGAAAGTATCCTGAAGCTGATGGGGTAAAGTTGCAAAATCAAATGCACAGTAGGACTGAGGAAGAAAAACTTCCATGTTTTTTCTCACTTCTACTGGAGGGTTTGTCATAATAGGTGCAGCACTGCCAAAAAATGGATATGAGTACCTATTGGAGAGGGAGAAAATCCAAGTTGAATTCTAGTAATTCGTGACTTTAGAATCCTTTAATTAAAAGACTTCCAAGATAACCATATTAATGATATACTGAGGTGCAAAATGTGTGGTGAATTTACTATTCAAGTGCAGATGGGTGCTGGTAGATATGTGGGCAGGATTTACCAACAAGGCAACCAGTATCAAGCAACAAGGCCCACAAAATGAGGGGGGTCCAGTTAAAATGATTCACCCACAAAGGCTCATGGACCCTTCTAGATTCCAAGATGCCTTAGAGGATCTTAGCATTGCAGACACATGCTCCATGGAAGTTGCTGTAGGAACATGGAATGCAAAGCTCCTTGAAGCTATAGACACCATTGCTCCTTGTTGACCCCTCCGGCCCCTGGGATGGAAGCCAGCCCCATGGTTTACCATGGAGCTCGCTGACCTAGAGGGTTGGAAGATGTCTAGAAAGATGCTGGTGAAAAACCCACACGGAAGCAGATACAGCACGCTACAGAGCCCACTGGAGGACCAATGAAGTGAAAATTAAGACGGCCAAGAAATGATATTTCTCGACGGTCATTGCATCGGCTAGTTCACAACCATCTCCAAGGCACATCCTTTGATGCCCACCTTTGTCTATAGATGCCTCAACAGGATGGCATGGTCTACTGTGTCAAAGGCTGCAGATAGATCCAAGAGGAGCAATAAGGAGGCATGGCCTTTGTCTATATTCAGACGGAGATCATCTACTAACGCTACTAGTGCTGTCTCTGTCCTGTGCCTTGGTCTGAATCCAGATTGGAAAGGGTCCAGAGCACTAGAGTTATTCAAGAAAGACTGAAGTTGGTGAGCTACTGCTCTCCCAATCACTTTGCCCAGAAAGAGCAGATTAGAGACTGGGCTGTAATCTGCCACATCATTTTTGTCAAGAGATGGTTTTTTTAATTACTGGACTGATAACTGCCCATTTGAGCAGTCGAGGGAAGGCGCCCTGAGTTAGCGATTGATTTACATTAGACCTCAGTGGTTCACTTATGCTGTCCTTACTTGATTTTAACAGCCAAGATAGGCAAGGGTCAAGGACACAAGTAGTGGCTTTCATAGATGTCAGAATCATGTGAAGATCTGTCATTGTAATTGGTTCAAGGTAGTCCAAATGTAAACCAGATGGTGCATTAAGCATGTCTTCTGTCTCGTCTGCATTGCAGCTAGCATCTAGATCAGAGCATATTTGTGCTGTTTTATCAGAGAAAAACTTAGCAAAGGACTTGCAGCTAATTGACTGTTCCTGGAACTACAAAGGTTCACATTTAAGGATTAGAAAGTGTCTATGGAGGTCCTATGGAGGTCCTAGCAGAGTAGGACCTCTGCTAATTTGGTAGATTTTGCTTTCAAAATGCCTCCCAGCCCCCTGGATAGCCCCCATAGTTTTCCCCATAGAGAATGGAGAATGGGGGCACCTTCTTTGGGGCAGGGCATAAAACGGTCACCCGGGGGGGGGGGTCTAATCTTTATGAAACTTGGGTGAGGTCATTAGAGGACAGTCAAAGCCCTGCAACTTTGGTGAAATTCTGTCAAAAAATGATCCCCCCCACCCCCGGTCCGGCCACCGAAAAATTTCCAAATTGAGTTTTCAATAGGAAACAATGGCTGAATTTTACTGAATTTGTTCTGTATTACTGAACTGGAGAATGAATTTGATATTCCCTGAATTCTGATTTTTTTCCCCAGTTTGGTATTACTGAACAAAATCAACCCATTTTTCCCTGTGCATACCCCTAATGCATATCAACTTATTTTGGCAAAATTTTTGTTTTCAATTATTATTCTTGATAGAGGAATGAATCAAGGCTATGTCTTAGCACCTCTACTTTTTAATTTGTATCTGAATGACCTTGCAACTACTCCCTCTTCAGCAAAATTCTACCTCCTTGTATTTATCCTCAAAGACACTAACTCTACCACTATACGCGGATGACGTGCTCCTTATGTTCCACACTCAGGTTGGACTGAGAAGACACCAAACTCGTTTCTTAAAATACTGTAAACATGAAGAACTTAAAATCACTTATTTAAAATCAACAGTTACGGTTTTCTCTAAAGTGAAGAAAACTACTTCCTCAGTGTGTAGAATTGACGGTGTTCAATTTGAACAAGTCTCCAAATTCCCATACTTGGGCATGGTTTTCAATCCCCATCTTAACTGGCAATCCCATCTTAAATTTGCAATAAATAAAATCAAGCCTTCAGTGTTAACAATTGAACATTTTTTCTTCTCCAAAGGAGGCAAATATAGCCCAGGGGATCTGCACGTATTCAATATGAAAATCATTCCGCAGCTCTTTTATGGAGCTTCAATATCAATTCTTTGAGTAAATGAAAACTTAGATCACTTTCTGAAATGCATTACAGGAACCCCAAAATGTATAAGCTGGGACAGCTCTAAGATTAGAATTGGGCCAGGGCTCTATTGAAGCCAAAGCATGGCTGCATTCATTCAAACATTGGCTAAACGTTTTTTCTCCACAAAGAAGGCCGGTTCGCTTTATGAGCTAAGCCAAGATCAATTCTACTCTCCTTGGATGCAAGAAATAGACAAACGATCTAGCCTTGTCCTAGCAAAGGACAATATATTGAGGCTTGGGAAAAATGAATCTATACTAAACACATAAAAGATCTAGATTACTCCACCTCAGTTATATAAGCTCAGAGAGTATGTTCCACCTAGTTCTTTAGTATCCTTCCACCTCCCAACTATTTCAGCCTATACTAAATATCTAACAGTTCCTCTCTATTATAGAACATTCATGCTTGCACACCTGAATGCTGCCCCCTCAGCAGTCCTATATGGAAGATACTGTAATTTGCCTTATTTGGACAGAATCTGCCAATATGATTTGAAAAAGGTTGACACCCTGTCCCATATGATATTGGAATGTCCTCATAAAATTTATCACAAATTATGGATTGCTCTTATTTTAACTAAATTATCTCCTACTGTATTAAAAGATAGTATCATTCCCTATCTCTGGTGGATAGAGACCCAAGGACTATGCTGGCTGTGTATGTCTCCAATATATTTTTCTTAAAGAAATAAAGACCCCCCCCCCTATCCGCTGCTCAAGATCACTGGATCAGAGTTTGGAAAGAAAAAGAAAA
This sequence comes from Eublepharis macularius, assembly GCF_028583425.1. NCBI lineage: Eukaryota > Metazoa > Chordata > Lepidosauria > Squamata > Eublepharidae > Eublepharis > Eublepharis macularius. Next base: position 77,087,106 of record NC_072797.1, read on the forward strand.
AAATATTACTAGCATTCTTATACTTATAAGAAATACTGAACAGAAAAATCACCCTGGACCTGAGTATGAGAAATCAAACATGTCACACTCCTAAAGAAACACTGTTCTGCAACTTTAAAAAATAGCTTATTTAAATAATAGCAATAAATACTCAAAGCTACCCTACAGATGGTCTATGAGCAAGTAGGAACAACTGTTTTAAGAAATAGCTGAACTATATTTAGAGAAACACAGGGCCTTGAATCCAATCTTTCAATGAATGAAGTGAGTTTGTAAAGAGATCCTTCCACTTCCCACTGTCTCCTGATAAACCACTGAAGGATCCAAGCAGAATCTGTAGCCCCCTGTCTTCACCTCTAGGGACACCCCATTTTTGATCCCCATCTTGTATAGGTATGAACCCAGCAATAAAAGATGGAGTCTGCAATAAAGCCCATATCAAATGGCAGGAAGTCATGCCGGGGTGTAATGGAATGTAGAGCAGCTCATCCATCATACAAAAGCCTACCCCAAGAGAGATTAAACCAGAGGGCCATCTTTTCAAGGAACCTCCTTCTTAAGCAACGGAGCCCTAATGAATGACCCAGAGCCCCAAACAATAAGCAACAGACTGATTCCAGCCAGCTCACTCCTGCCCTTCCCTAATTCTATCACTCACTCACCCGTGATTCTATCTCCCCTAGCCTCTTCAAGGGAACATACTTTTATTTTAAGTCTTTCTTGCTGCTTATCACTCATTTTGTTTAATGCAAACTAGGGAAAACTTTCCCTTTACAACATTAACATAACCTCATCACTCAAACACACCATCTCTGGGAATATTGGATTTTCATCACTCTAACTTGACCATCCCCATGAAACTGAATACCCCTTTCTCATTCAGATGGCAACAATTCTTCCCCTACTCATTTTTGGCAGAAAATATATAAAAAGTTCTCCCTCAGCCCCCAATTTTTGTAGCTGGTTTGGAGTTCAACCCATTCCCCAACTCCATGGTTGGTCTTTTCACTTTCCTGGATCCATTTTGCTATGCTTTCTTCCCTGTCTGGTCAATTTCCAGCTGCTTCACCACAGGACCCCCCCCCCCCCCCGCCACTGAGATCAGGCTTGTATTTCTTTTATTCTTCCCCTTTTGGCCTCCCCTAGTAGACAGCTGTTAGGGAAAGGTTTTTGGTTTGCTGTTTTGAAAGTCTTTTTTCCTCTCATTTTCTGTAACAGTAATTTAATTTGACTGTGTTGATTCAATAAAGACCATTTCATTTTAAGCCTATTCTCCCTTGTTCTTTTGGGTGCTGTGCTGAATCTGAATCTTGGTATATATAGGTTAAAGATGCCCAAATATTGTCTTACCTCATCATACATGTGTTAGTTCTGTGCCAGTGGGAGACACCTTTGCTTATTATGCTTATTATGGGGCCTCCACTCCCCTTACAATTGCCCCCCGCAAGTGGTGGGGGACAATTTCTGTTAATTCTCTTTTTTGCTATATCCCCTGTCACCTCAGGTAACACTATTCCTGGTGGACCCTTGACCTTCCAGAGTGGTTTATCAAGCAGTGGTGCTGCTGGGATGGCACCAGGAAGGAGGCAAATCTCTCACACATTTTTGCTGGCCACCTGAAAAAATGGTTACAGGAGTAAATTCGAGCTTCATACTGAAATGTTGAAAGTTGTCCTGAGAGGGAGAGAGGGAGTATGTGTGTGTCTAGAAATTTTTGGCTATTTATAAACAACTCATTTTTTGAAAATAAATGAGGTGGTCAAGATGATATTTTATTTTAAAAATCTATATGGTATCTTTCTATCCAAAATGTCAATGAGTGAAAGCTAGAATAATATCCAAATTTTATTCCAATATCTCAATGTTCATTTAAATTACTAAGTTATGAGCTGATGGAGTGCCATTCAAGCCAAATGCTGCATTTTGCTCAGCAAAGAAAATGATATATGAAGTTAATCACTTCTCTTCATCCTTCAGTTTTGGCCACTTTTTACTTTCTAACCATCTTGAGAAAAAGATGACAGTACGCAACTCTGATGCTTTCAAACAAGAGTCAAACTGGATGAGATGCTGAAAGATCATGAGCAGATCTTCAGCATACTTTTTATTGCTTGAGTAGCAGCTGTCTATGTGGGACATGGAGGTGAAGGTTTGTGATACAGTGGAAATTAATTCTTCTCTTCCGCAAATTTCCGTGCTGTCATATTGAAGGCAACTTATAGGCAATCTCTATGCTTCGCCCATATCTTATATATGGGTAAATATTAAGGTATTTATTATATCTTAATATGCAATTCACATGAAAACCAGCATTCAATGATGGACTAATTTTAAATCTAGAGAGAAGCAAAAGAGGTGAGATGCTGCTGGAACTGTAGTTGTTTGCCTTGATTGCCAGGCTGGTAAGACAGCATATGAAGGAATAACTAAGACATCCTTTTCTTCCTGTTCACACTACAGCACTGATCTGAATCGAGCACCCACTGCTGCTGCTGTTTAGCATCAAAAATTCATGCTCAAGATCCAATCATAGATTTTTCCAGCACATGACTTAGGTTAACCACAAGCCATGTAGCTAAATGTTAAAGCTGTAGAAGTTTTGATTTATCCAAGATTAAGTTTACATTCCAGCAAGATATGGATACAGTTAACTGTAGTCAGAAAGCAAGTTAAAAAGTTTGTTACTCTGCTTTTTCATGCCACTACTATGTTAGCTTAGATTAAAAGACATGGGAGGGAAAGAATCTCTGCAAGCAACTGCTTTGTGTATAAGTGCCAGACAAATCTCCAGTAGGAAACTGGTAGGAAACTTCCAGTGATCTTAATCCCCAAATATACAGGAATCTACCAAAACAAAAACATCTCAGGGAATATCTGAACTGAAAAGAAAATGTATTTCATTTTACTCTCAACACATCTAGGGTTACCACCAACAAACTATAGGAGTCAGTCCATGGGATACAGAGAGTATCTTTGGTTAAAATCACAGTTTTACTCGTATGAAAAAGATCAACCAACCACAGATTCAGGTGATTTTCTGTATTTTGCCTACTGAAAAATAACAAAACTCACCCACCCTCTTTCAGTCAATAGAACTATCAGCTAAAGCATTTTATACCTTAATATACAATTAACAGGAAAGCCAGCATCCAGATTATGGATTGATCTTAAATCAAGAGAGAAGCAGAAATGATGAGATGCTGCTGGAACTGCAATTTTTTGCCCCGTAGTAGGCTCAGAGGTACTAGATCCAGTGACATGCTGAGGCTGAGATGCAGGTACTTGGGTATTCAAAGCTGCAAGGATAAACAAATAGTAGATTTAGAATAGATTTTTTTAAAAAAGAGTAAACAATAGGTTTATTTTTTTTTAAAAAAGAGCTTTAAGTTCTGTTCTTTCAAAGGAATTTTAGATCTTCATCATCATGTTATGCAGTTTTAACATTGGTGAACAAGCATCTATGCTGTTGATATTATCTGAGATAGTTTGTTTCCCTTTTCTAAAACAAGATTCTAAACAAATTACACTCCACTAAAGGCTGCTACCAAATACTTGTGATACATGACAGAAACTTGACCGACATGAGAAGTGAGCATACACTAAACTGGCCTTTCAAGTACCCACTACACATTGGCTGTATTGTTCAGAGGTCATACACTGATGTCTAACTGGAACTTTCAGAATATTTTAAGTTGCCTTTAATTACTCTACAGGATCAATTATTTATTTTTACAGGATACTATTGTCTATGCAAAGAATAGTTTAATATTGGAAATCCCTGTTGTAAACTGAGTTAGAAAATGGAGAGGGGGGCACATATGGAATCATAGGAAAAGGAGATTTGGAAATCTATCCCCACAAGGAGTATGAACTTCAAAAATTATAGTTTTAATTCTGTACCAGAAAGGGGGCAACAGCATGGTTATCAATTCTCATTAAAAACTGGGAGGAGTGTTATCATGTTTGCAAGTTGGAATATTGGAACAATGTCAAAAACCCCTGAAAATGGTAATCCTGCCCTTTCCAAAATTACTCAATGAAACTAAACACTATCCCCTCCCAGTTAGGGAAGAGGGAGCTGGTCTGTAATACTGCAGCCCCTTTAAACTTTAAAAATTACTGTCTTAGACAAGAACTTAGATGGGAGATCAGGTCTACCAGTGGATTGTATAGTTTAAAGGGCTGCCCCCACTACATGATTCCAATTCTAATATTTAGTGGTAGTGAAATATCAGGCTCGGGAATATCCAGGAGTGCCTTTTGCACATCTGGATATCGCCAATCCAATACCAGAAATATCAGTGATTGTTTAAGGTTGACAATATTCTACTGCACTTTTCATATATCTCCAGTTATCAAAATGACTCCTTGAATAACTCTTGAGTAAGCTCTTAGGTTAATTTATCCCATTCACCTACCCACCTTTTCTCCTCTTTTAACTGACTGGACCATATTCATCCCTCATCCTGAGTCCCCCGCCCCCTCCTCTTGATAAAGTCATATTTGTTTGTATACCTAGGGAAACTCCTGAGTAGATGACCCCTACTTATCTGTAGGTGCTCTGCTTTCTTGATGATAACAAGGGTCAACTACTTTAGTGACAAACATTATTGATGCAATTCTAACCTTTTTTCTGTTGTTCTGGATTCCTGTCATATTGAATACTTTCCACTTCACTTTCTGTTGCATCCTCTTTTATGGCAGGAGAATGACCAGTCTGAGGTAGTGCATTATGAAAACTTTGCTCAAGACTCCTTTCCTGATCACATATTGGAGACAAAGCTTTCTTCATATTTTCAGGTTCAGCCTGGGTAATTACTTGAATAGGCTAAACAAAATAATACAGTGCAGTAATTAAAAGGTAAACTTCATTCCGTGAACAAAGTAAGGTTATCCATAAGATACTAATAAAACTGGAACTTTGCATTTATATTTCCTATTAAATTTCAACATTAAAATGTAAGTAAAGCCATAAGAACAAATGAACTGTACCTGAGAAACATTATCTTTTTGAAGAGATACTGACACCCCAACAGTGGGTGCCATATCCAAAGGCACTGGAGGCAGTTTTTGCCGGGCTCTATTAGGGGGTATAAGAATGAATGCTCCTTCAATAGCTACTGCTTGCTGATGGATGTCTACATTTCCTTTCTTCACCAATCCTGTAAGAAGTATTTCAGTGCTGCCAAGAGATTGGTCCCCACAGCACAGATGGATCTGTTTCTCAAGAAAACACCATGAACAACTGAACTATGAATGAAATTAATTGTGTAGACACTAAATGCTTAAATATTTACACACAAGCAAAGTCATTAAGGAGAAATATTAAGTTCTTTAAGAAAATACGTGCATGGGACCAATCTCAAATGAACAACAGAGCAACAGACACAAATCTTTGCCAAACTGCCTCATTCTCTAAACCTCTGGATTGATTGCATCCAAACTTGGCAACACACTTCAAGTGGTCATGTTACTAAGTGTGGCAAGTCTGGATTCACCATCTGTAAGGGAGACAGAAGAGGCCTAGAAAGTTAATGTGACTCCCCAACAAACTTGGAGTACTATTTCCTCCCCCTCACCCAGAAACCCCTGTATACTCACTTCTCCCTGCTTCTTTCCTTTCCACCCACCCAACCTTTTATCTGCCCATCCATCTTCAGCTATATTATTATTTACTTCATTTATACCCTGCCTTTCTTCACAATGGGGATCCAAAGCATCTTACATCATTTTCTATCATCACAACAATCCTATGAGGTAGATGGGGCTAAGAATGTATGACTGACACAAGATCACCCAGCAAGCTTCCATGTCAAAATGGGGATTTGAACATGAGTCTCCCAGATCCTAGTTGAGCACTCTAACAACTAGATCACATTGACTTTTATGGAGTGGCTGCTGTTTAACATTAGCAAGCAACCAGTCCTGAGACAATTATGCAAGTCACGTGGTATCAAGTTGCCCAATGGTAGCAACCAGGTCTGGCCACTATGAGTTTTCCCCCAAAGGCAAAACAGCCCTGGAAACAGCCCTTCCCCCAACCCCTGCCTTCTACTGACTGAAACCTAGAAACTTCCACAATGGCCACTGTAGAGGGCGTTCACTTCTTAAAGGTAAAGACTCTGCTTTTATTTGCAAATTTGTCTGCAAACCTGGGGCTTTTTTCAGGCTTGTAGAAAAATCTGTCCTGTCCATGGCTCCAATCTCTGGATTTAAGTATCCACAGATCTGGCCATACTGAGAATTAGATGTATTAATAATTAACTTCTGGAATCCACTGCATCAGGATTCAGCAATGGCTACATTTCACTGGCCTTTAAAAGCATACAGCAAATTCATAGAGAGCAGATCTAACAAAGGCTGTCAGCCATTGTAGCTGCATGGTGCCTGCCTTTACAAAGGCAACTTGGATAGGAGATGCTGGAGGCAAAAACCAGGGAATGGTTATCATCTTTATTTCCTGCCTGTGAGTTTTCAAAATATAATAACAACATTCGATTTATATACCGCCCTTCAAGATGACTTAACACCCACTCCGAGCAGTTTACAAAGTATGTTATTAATTATCCCCACAACAAAACACCCTGTGAGGAGGGTGGGGCTGGAAGAGCTAGAAGCTGTGAGTGTCCCAAGGTCACCCAGCTGGCTTCAAGTAGAGGAGTGAGAAATCAAACCTGGTTCTCCAGATTAGAGTCCCGTGCTCTTAACCACTACACCAAACTGGCTCTCACATGAATAGCTGCTGCTAAAATCAGAATGCTGCACTAGATGGATTCCAGGCTGATCCAGAACGATTTTCTTATGTTTCTTATGAGAACCTGTATTTGTAAATAGTGACCAGCAACAATCAGGGTCTTAAAATATGTGTATATTTGTAGCTGGCTGAGTTAATTTAACTGAATTTTGCCACTACTATACTACTAATTCTAATTGCTTCCTCACACTGTTTGCTAAACACAAAAGATACAATTTGCTTTGAAGTCTCCTTTTTTCCATTAAAATACAGAACTTTTCTAGAGCCAGAAAAAAAATATTGCTCACCTGCAACTTTGCGTGAGTCAAAAAATAAGCTCTTAGAACTTCAATGCTACTGCGAATTCTAACAGATGCTCTCTCTGGCTCAAAGTTTGGATTGATCAAGTCACTAAATGGTTCATTGGTCACATCATTGCCCAACAGTGAGTAATAGAAGAAGAACTCTGGCTGCTGTTCTGGAAGTTTCATTGTGGTAGGTATTAGCTATTATAAACAAAAAAGGGGAGGGGGAAATGCTGAAAACACTTCCGGTCTTCAGTTAAGAGTATTCATGAAAAATGCTTCATATTCCAACAAATATTTCCAATTATTCAAGGTCTTAAATATTTCTATGCAGTATTAACAATATAAAGCTACCAATAAAATGTGACTTCCAGATATATGATGCACAAGAATTGTCACTTATGTATCCAATCTGTTTCCATCATGAAAGTAACAGTATTATTTTCAGGCTTGTATAGATTTTAAAAAGGATCCCCTATGAAACAAATATATTTTAAAGAATATATACAACAGAATCAAAAAGCAGGCAGGAGAACAGAATAATTAAGCATAACCATACTTCTCCACACGTCAGTGTCCTGTAACCTACTAGCACTACTAAAACTTAGTCAAACCAAAAAATGGCACTAAAAAGGTGAATTCATTACCTGTTCCAATTGTGTAGCAAATGCAATAGTAACAGACAAAACAAAGTAGTCTCTGCAATATTCTGCTGGTCCAATTTGATGATATCCTTCCTCCTTGTTCAGCACTGCTACAAGATTTTTGGGGTCCAACCCAGATAAAGGTACTGAAAAACACAAATTCTTTTATTACATTGCAGAGAAAACTATTACATAGATATTATTATTTAGAGTCTGCCTTTCTTACTGAGATCCAAGGTGGATTACACAGTGCAAGTAAAAATATAATATAATCAACAACTAGGACATTCACTGAGCAAAGTACAATAATGAACAACAGTTACGACAATCAGTGAAAGATACAATAGAGTACAGTAGCAGCAAATTTGAAAAACAAGCATAAAGCCTAGCACATAATGAAATCTTTCTGAAACAAAGCATAATTCATTTACACAGCATGTTCAACAACATGGAAAACTGCCTAGTAGATGCACATATACATCGGCAGACATACTCAACAGAGTAGCGTAGAGCCTCCCTATCCCTACCAATGCATCTCTCTGAGCTACTTCTTACAACACAGCCCTATGATCTGGGTAGAGAGACTTCTTTAATAATTCAGTTTTGCATAGTTTGTGAAAAGCCAGGAGAGTGGGAGCTTTCAGGCAGGCCATTTCACAAGGTGGAGGCTGCCACAGAGCACATGCGCCCAACTGCAGGACAGTAGCTGCAGAAAGCCCTGTCCAGATGAGTGAAGCTGCCGGGGTGGAACACAGGGGAGAGGCAGTTGCACAGATGAGGGGCCAAGGCCATGAATGGCTTTGTACGTGACAGTCATGACCTTGAATTGAGCCCGGTAACTGATGGGAAGCAAATGGAGTGACTGCAGAATGGGAGTGATATGTATGCTCCATCTAGCTCCTGAAAGTAAACAAGCTGCAGTGTCCTATACCAGCTAGAGTCTTCAAGTCAACTTTGAGAGAAGACTTATGTAAAGTGCACAGCAGTTGTCTAATCTTGATGTTACTGTGCCGTGAATCCAGGGGGCCAGATTGGCCATGTCAAGGTAGGGGGCCATCTTTCAGGCTAGTCTGAGTTGTGAGGAGGCCTTTTTTGCATCTGCATTTACTTGTTTCTCTTGCATCAGTGCTGGATCTAGTATAACTTTTAGGCTCTTAATGAAATCAGCCAGGGTTATCTGAACCCCATTAAAGGTTGGAAGCACAATGTCATTTGAGATCTCTGCTTTTCCAACCAGCATAACTTCTGCCTTGTCTGAGTACAACTGCAATTTGTTTGCTTTTAGCCAATTGACAACAGCTGTCAAGCAGCAACTCAGTACCTCTACTGCATCACCAGGGGATTTGAATAACGAGATATAGAGCTGCGTGTCATGTGCATCTTGATGGCATCCAATTTCATAGTTATGAAAGAGTTCTCCTAAAGGTTTTGCATTGAGGTTGAATAACATGGGAGATAAGGTTGCATTTTGTGGAACCTCACAAGATAATTCCCCCACTGAGGAGAGCTGGTCTCCAATAGCAACCTGTTGAGTTCGTCCCATGAGGAATGATTTAAATCAGTCCAAGGCACATCCCAATACCAACATCTGTTTCCAAATGCCTCAGCAGGATAACATGGTCTACTGTGTTGAAAGCTGCAGATAGATTCAGGAGGAAAAACAATGAAGCATGGCTTTTATCTACATTCAAGCGGAGGTCATCAACTAGAGCCGTCTCTATTGCATAGCGTGGCCTAAAACCAGACTGAAAAGGGTCCAAAGCACCAGAATTGTCCACAAAAGCCTGGAGTTGGTCAGCTATTGCTCTCTCAGCCACTTTGCTCAAAAAGGGTAGCTTAAGTGAGTGAGCAATAACTGGCTAGTTCATTTTTGTCTAAGGATGGCTTTTTGCATTTGAAAGTATTTTGAGGTGAAGTTTACAGAGGATATTATTATTAATAAATGCAATTTGTACTAGACTTTTATACAAGTGAATGAAACTAATTATATGTCAATAGAGTTACAAGTGTACCATAAGAATTTTTTTATAAAGTAACTAGAAAAAGCTCTCATGATGATGTCTAAAATTAAATTGTTCAATCTTGTCCAAGTCTTTCACATCAGAATATTCCATAAGCAAATGCAACAAAATATCAGAATATCTATGTTTGTATTCATAGCCTGTGGGTTGTGTATTTATGTTTTATCATAGTTTATTTTATTACTTATATGACCATAAGACATTAATACAGCTGGCAAAACAATAAAGCTATAAACAAGAGAGATATAAGCAAGAAAACTCACCATTTGCAACACTCCACTTAGGTTGTACATTACTAATCTTGACAAAAGAATTAAAAGAAGCTTTGGGATAGAGAGTCATATACAAAATAAAAAGGGGAAAAGTGAAAACAAGAAAAATAGTTTACAAAATAGGGTAAGTGCATATACGATTTATTTTTCATGGGCTGACTTCTTAAAGCCAGTGTTAACATTTGGAATGGGAGAGAAGAATGTTACATTCTTACGTTGAATACTCTATTAACCCTGACTTTTTAGAATATGACAGGATAAAAATCATATAAAAGAATACTGAGCGGACTATAAACAAAGGGGTGGTATTAATAAAATGGAGGAAAGAAAAAAACAGATGATAAATAATTAGTATGCTGAGTTTGCTATTAACTATCAAGGATATCTTAATGACTTGAAACAACTCACACACTTCCAGCCAGCTCCCAGTATATAATCATGCTTGGTGCATATTTCATTATATTACACACCTGTTATATCTCTTGGAGGTGCTTCCTTTGCTTTAAAACCATCCACTGATGCTTTGGTATCAGTTTCTAATGTTACACTTAGCTGTAATTCAGATTTAAATTTTGAATACTTATTGCTGAGTAACAGATACCATTTTGGTGGCTGCAGATAGGTTTTTTTAAGAAAAGAAAAAATAAATACATAAGAATCAGATATGATGAAGATAAACTGCAAATCCGATTTATAATTAACACACAGTAATCATTTAAAACAATCATGTAATTGCACCACAATATTATATTAATTGTATATGGGCAGATTTTGCATTATTGTATAAGGGCAATTTCCCCCCATTTACCTAAATCAAGATTTCTTTTTTAAAATGAGAAAACGAGAGTAATTCCAAACCCATGGAAAGCATGACTGTACCCAGTTATTTCCATACGAAAAACAGAGTGGAGAAGGGTTCCATGAGCACTGCTACAAGTATACAGCCTACAGTTGCTCTTTTGCAGCTGGGGATTGGGCTATAATTCTACAGTCAGTTGTGTTTCCATCTGTTCATGGAAAACTTTCTGCAAGAAGATAGCTCTCCTGCTGCCACTAGGGGCATCTATCAATACCATATCTGTGGTTTATATCTTCAGAATGGAGGAAGGTACTCATGACAGAGTTTTCTTCCATATACATATGGAAATATATATATATATATATATAAAAAAATTCTCCCAGTTTTATCTTGGCAGAAATTATTACCCCCCCTCCCACTTTATCCTCATAGCAACCATATGAGGTAGGTAGGCTGAGAAAGTATGACAGATCCATGGCCTCCCAGCTCAAGATTTGGGTCCAACAGCATCTTAAAGAGCAACTAGATCTCCAAAGTATGAGCTTTCACGAGTCAAAGCTTTCTTCCCCAGCTCTGACTCTCTAAAGCTCATACCTTGGAAATCTAGTTGCTCTTTAAGATGCTGTTGGACCCATTTCTTGCTCTTCAACTGCAGATGACACAGCTACCCACCAAAAACTATGGTCTCCCTTCAAACTCTATGGCACAGTATGCTCTCCATACTTAACAAATGAAGGCAGGGAGAAGGGTTCTGGTCCATTAGCCTTCTCTCCAATATGGCTAGTTTGCTATGTATGCTAGCATTTTTGTATGTATCAACATTCATTTATTTGACCAGCCCAACATGTAGTGATATGTCCAGTCTGAAATCATACAGTTTAGACAAAGATTTTCCACCTCAGAAGTATAAAACTTTGCCGTTTGGTATGTAATGTAATGTGCAGCAATATTTGATAGGGAACAAAGATTTCTTACAACCCGAATAACCATAGTCTAAATAATACCTGCTTTTTCTCTTGAGCAGCTCTTAAATCTAGTACTATGTAACCTACAGTCTCTTTGGTAGAAGTCAAAGAATCTAAAGCAAAGCATTGTATCTTGATAGGTGTACGTTGTAATCTGAATGAAAATAAAAATTCAATGTAATAAGAATAGAAATTTATAAATACGTATACCAGTTTGTGGTTCTCAAATACTACACAGTGTTTTTGTTGAAAATTTACATGCTTAGCTTAATTTGCTAAATTATACTATCTTAACTGGATCAGGCAAGGCAGTGTTTTAACATTTCAGTAGATGCAAAACAGTAACAATGAATTTTTAAATCAATTTTACAATCTAATTTCATACCTATGAAAGAGATAATGATGAACACAAAGCTTCTAATCTATGTAATGGGCTCCAGATAAATAATGCGTTACTATAGCCAAGGAAGATGGACCCAATCTCTGAAGTGACAAGACACAGCACAACAAAAATTGCAGCGACAGCCCTAATTTACTCCCAGAAACCTATGTAAAATGAAAATTCACCGCTTTGTCTTTTCCAGTACAGCCCATTAGAAACAAAATCCTATATCACTTGAATATACAATGCTGACAGTTGAAGAGATAATTTAAGATATCAACTGATTCAGAAAACTCTTAAGAAAATAACCTGTGTTGGTGAAGTGCTTTCCTGTCAAGTTCCCAAGCCAATTCTGTGGCAAATTCAGGTTGATCAGTATGTTCAACAGGGTCTGTAGCTAGATGTTCTCCATCAAATTTGGCTTCTACCACAAGTTTATGCTTCGGACGTTTGGGAAAATAACGCCCTGGAAAAAGAAAAACCTGTATTTATCTGGAAGTTCTTGCCTAAACCGTTGACAGTGGTTTAACACAGTTCGATCCTAAACATGTTTACTCTGACATAAATCCTGCTGACTTTAATTCATTAGGACATCCATCCAAATAAATGTTTTACGACTGGCCTGCAAAGCTGAAAAAAAAGCATTCGTGAAAGCATCCAAACGTTAGAAGCTAAATAGTAATTGTTCTAATTCCATATATATCACAAGAATAAACATTAGGCTGATCCTGAAATGACATGAAAATCATCAAGACAGCCTTGAATATTGTCAGTCCCAATTCAGATGTTAAAATCAGCACCTTATATTGTGTGCAAAAGGATTGAGAATTTAAAAGCAGAGAATGGGACAGTGACATAATTTATGGACAAAAAAAGAGCCTAAAACGAGTTATTTTATAATCCATTGAATTTTATGTATTTATTCTGCTTTATGTACAGGGCTCAGGGTAGCCTAGTGGATCTCTCTAATCCTTAAAGTAGAAGTACGACTAAAGGTTTCATGTATTTCCCAGAAAGAAACAGAATATCAGGGCATGATGACATTCTTCAGAATGATCCTGGACTCCTAAGCACATTACAGACGCTGACCCCAAATGCTACAAAACTGTTGTGAGGCACGTCTCTCAAAGACTTGTCTCAGGTCTGCCTTAGAAAACACTACTATCATGTGTGTGTGTGTGTGTGTGTGTGTGTGTGTGTGTGTGTGTAACAGATTTTTAAGAAATCCTTATACAAGTTAGTCCATAGCAAAAATGGATTATAGCAAAACTGGCTATAACCTATGAACAACAACAACTGATTCATATTCCGCCTTTCAGGACAACTTAACGTCCACTCAGAGTGGTTTACAAGTATATTATTATTATCCCCACAACAATCACCCTGTGAGGTGGGTGGAGCTGAGAGAGCTCCAAAGAGCTGTGACTGACCCAAGGTCACGCAGATCGCTTCTAGCAGAGGAGTGGGCAATCAAACCCCCAGGTTAGAGCCCTGCCGCTCTTAACTACTATACCAAGCTGAACTCAATGGGGCTTACTCCTAAAGAAATCTACATTGAACTGAGTAATTTATTTTGATGTGTGGAGAGTTGCCAACAATCGGGAGAAAACAACTGAAGGCTCAGTAAACATACAATACCTACTCCCTCCACCCCAGGAAGACCCATATAAATTCTCCTGTTACTGTTTAGGAGGTGGTCTGCTTTTATCTTTTCATCTATTGCAAATTTTTAACTAATTTTAATACAGCACAATCCTGCTGCCTGCAACAAACAAGCAGCATATGGAATACAACGGATATACTGGGTAAGAGTCTACTACAAATAAATGCAATAATTACCTGATCAAAATGTCTAATGTCAGAACATCACAGTGTCTATTCAACTTACTAAGCACCCTTACTGTGCTGTCTTATACAAGAGCTGCTGCTACATACCATCCTTTGGGTGTCCTTACTAACACGTTCCCAAATGACTATAGGGCTGCTAACCATAACTTGAACTGAAATGGTGCAACAACGTTCTCTCCTGCTACATCATACCATGGTAGAAAGAGAAAGACTTATACAGTTTACCATTAAGCTTATTAAACAGAAACATTATTAAGTGGTGATAAGCAGTGTGCTAAATTTCTGAAAGGAAACTGGTCAGAGCTCAAGACTGCAAAGCCATTGCAGCCTCTCACCTAAAAACCCTCCCACATTAATGTAGTACGACCTTGGAGAAGGGGAGGGCTGCCACTAGAAAGGGGAATTCTTTGGACATGCTCAGGGATACTCTCATCATTACTATTACTTAGCACATATTTTAAGGCTGAGATAAACAGGAGGCTCTCCTCAGTATTTAAGCAACAGGAGATTCTCCATGCTGACACAAGGAGTAAGGAACCTTATGCAAAATACGTCACCAGGCAATGGGAGACAGCAGGATTTGAGTCCTGTCGCACCTTAAAGACCAAGTAGATTTTCAGGATGTGAGCTTTTGAGAGTGAGAGCTCCCTTCTTCAGACTAGGGTTGCCAGCTCTAGCTTGGGAAATTCCTGGAGATCTGGGGGGGGGGGGGTGAAACCTGGAGAAAGTGGGGTTTGGGGAGGGAAAGGACCTTAGCATGGCATAATTCCAGAGTCCACCCCCAAAAGTAGCCATTTTCTCCAGGTGAACTGATCTCTGTGGCCTGGAAACCAGTTGTAATTCTTGGAGATCTCCAGCCACTATCTGGAGGCTGGCAACTCTACTGCAGACAGTGGGAGAGAAGCGGAAAGCTTTCCTGTGCTTTCAAGCAGCTCCTTCAGTGAAACATCTCCGCCTATCGATCTGGCACTTTGTACTGCCCAGGACCCACCCAGGAACAGCCACCCCGAGACGAGAGTCACAGCTGGCCCCTTCGAGAGCAAGCAGATTTTCAGAGTATGAGCTCCCTTCTTGAGACTCGAGACAGGTGGCACGGGCGCCAGCCGCCGCCGCCGCCGCCGCCTCCCCTGTCCCTCCTCTCCCACCCAGCCCGTCTTCCGACGTGAGTCGAGGGCAGCGCCCCTGGGCTTTACCTTCCAGGATCGAGACCACAATCAGAAGCTGGTCGCACCTGGAGCCCATTGCCCAGGGGCCTCGGAGGTCTCTGGTCTAGAGGAGCGGCGCGAAGGGCCCTTCCGCCTCGGATCCCAACATCCAACCCGGCAAACGGCTCTCTGGTCCCGCCGGTCTGGTATTCTTTGGCGCCTCAGATTTGCTTTCCGCAAAAGCTCCGCCGCTTAGCAACCGGGAAACGTTACAGAGACAGGATAGGCCAGAGAAAGAGAGGCGCTTTCAGAATACCGAGTTACTTCCGGATCCATTCAAAAAAAAAAATCGACATCTTTCGCACTCTATGGAGACTCAGAAGCCTGAGCGGCAGGAAAACGGCGCCTGGCAGCGCCACCTGTCGCCGTGGCTGCAGATTTCTCACTTGGGAGCGGGGCGCTGGAGGCTGTCCTCGTGGGACTGGGTGATGAAGGTCGCGAGGGCTGTAGAGGAAGGGTTGAATTACAATATGCGCAGCTGTTGATGTTTTCTTTTTCCACGCCAGGTAACGCCATGGCCTTAGCAATCTGAGAACAACTAAGTACATACAAAGTAAGTTAAAATATCGAATGAAAATAAAATGTGTTTAAGCAGAATTAAGTAGCAATTAGTTTTTAAAAGTTATTTTCTGCCCTTTTCTCCATTAAAAGCTTCTTTCTTTCTCAGTTACACGTTACTAGTAATTCCATGTTTCCACAGCGGAAATTCTATCTTTGCTGTCTCTCTGTCTATAACGACGCCACAGGGATGTATGTGTGCTTGGTCTTCTGTTATTTTCTCTCTGCTTACTGCCCCTAAGCAACCTCATCAAATTCCCTGTTTGCTCAAAAGAAAGGCGAGCATGAATGTAAGACCCTTCCCCCCACCCCATTAAATGTTACACCCTAAAGATTTTTATTATTGGGCATAAGTGTAACTTGTATGCAAATTTTAGCCTTTTTTTCATGGCATTTCAGAGGGGAGGAAATCCCTGGTCTTGCATTTAATTAAATACTATACTGTAGCTTTTCAGGCTATACTGATGACCTGTCTTACAATTTATGGACTTTCTTCCTTCATTCAGTTCTGCATCTCTCATTGCTTGTTTAGTATTCCTGCATACCTGTTTCACTGTCATCTCACACTGACTCAGTGGATCTAAGGCAAACCTTCGCATCTTTCCTCTTGTGCTATGTCTTGTGCAATATTTTTCATATGGCATCAACTATGAAACCTTCAAGACAGATGTGGCTTTAGTTTGACTACCCCGTAGCCTATAGGTCTCCTGTCTCCATAATGGTTTTGTGTTTTCACCCTTGCTTATGTGTGAAACTGCTTCCCAGAACACTAAATGGGATGCCATTTCCTCTCTCCTGTAAGTCTCTTTCTATATGCATATGGGTTTTAGTTTGCCTTTTTAACAGATTATTATTAATGTAAAATCATGATACCAAATACATAGACTGAGCCAGTCAGAGGCTTTGATGTCTTTAGACTTCTATGAATGGCTGTAACTTAGGAGTGGCCATAGGCTAACAACAGTCTTGGTTTGGATGAGAGAAAGAAGTCATCAATGCTACCCTGCCCACTGCCACTACTTTAATTACCTTCAGTTCCTCTGTTTCACATACCAAAATGGTTGCCTCCATTATTATGATGGCGCTCATGTGTCTTTAAACTAAGGTTGCCTAGGGGGACCTGGCACTCACCTTTTCTGATGCTTTCATGCGATTTGGGCCCAAATCAGCCCACTGTGAAGTGTGGGAGCTCTTCTGACCCCTGCATGATGACATCACTTCCAGAAGTGATGTTGTCATGCTGCCCCAGGAGCAGGCATGAGAGGCCTATTCCCCTATCTCTCCCCCCTTCTGGTCAGGTGAGTGGTGGGGGGGCAGAGGTGAGAGCAGGTGATCACCCGCCCCCACCAGGGGATCTGGGAGCCCTACTTTAAACCCTGCACGAAAGATAAAAAGTATGGTAGATGAAGCTTATTGCTACACTAAAGAAAAGCTTCACCTGTTGAGTTTTTGTCAGTTTGAAGGTGCACAGAGAAGAGGTTTCTCTACATAACACTGGGTTTCCAGCTCCAAGTTGGGAAATTCCTGGAGATCTAGGGGGTGAAACCTGAAGAAACTTGGAGAAAGTAGGGTTTGAGGAAGGAAAGGAACTTGGCATGGCATAATTCCATAGCATCTACCCCCAAAGTAGCCATTTGCTCCAGGTGAACTGATCTCTGTGGCCTGGAGACCAGCTGTAATTCCGGGAGATCTCCAGCCACTACCTGGAGGCTGGAAAAACCACGGGCGGCCCTGGAACAATTGTTGCAAAGAAACCACACAATGCCAGGACACCACTATAACGAATGTACATATATTCCTGTCCACATGTAAAAGTGCAAAGTGCAAAGTGCGATGTGTTCAAATATATACAATACAGAAATACACAGTATAATCATATACAGCACATATGTTATTCCAACAAGTCTTTACAGTCCGTATAGTTCCTTGCTTTCATTTAAAGTGCAACATGCAAAAAAATTTTTATATGGAAGCCCATGGAGAGAGTCGTGGAAGATGTAATAACATTCCCAGTCCCAAAATTCAAGATTTATCCAACAACGCCGACGGGGATGTGCAGGCAATTGTCATTAACCCGTTTCGTGAGAGAACTCACTTCATCTTGGGCATACAAAAATTCAGACTGGATACAAGAAAATTGCAAGAACCAAACTCATTCTCTGAGGGCTTGAGAAGAAGGTGGTGTTAACGGACTCATGAGTCCGTTAACACCACCACCTTCTCAAGCCCTCAGAGAATGAGTTTGGTTCTTGCAATTTTCTTGTATCCAGTCTGAATTTTTGTATGCCCAAGATGAAGTGAGTTCTCTCACGAAACGGGTTAATGACAATTGCCTGCACATCCCCGTCGGCGTTGTTGGATAAATCTTGAATTTTGGGACTGGGAATGTTATTACATCTTCCACGACTCTCTCCATGGGCTTCCATATAAAAATTTTTTTGCATGTTGCACTTTAAATGAAAGCAAGGAACTATACGGACTGTAAAGACTTGTTGGAATAACATATGTGCTGTATATGATTATACTGTGTATTTCTGTATTGTATATATTTGAACACATCGCACTTTGCACTTTGCACTTTTACATGTGGACAGGACTACCTGGAGGCTGGCATCCCTAACATAACAGCATATAGTTGGTTGTCTCATTACACTAAGGGGAGGAGAGGAAGGCAAGCCTGGATAAGCACTGCTCTAGAAAATTGTTTCCTCCATCTTAACAACCTTATTCTTTTGTTACATCACTGTTGGCAGCACTTGCAGGCAGCTGCTGAACAGAATGAGAAAATAAGTTCTGAAAATGTTCTAACTTGTATATGTGTGACACAGATTGCCTGTCAAAACATTTTTCCCATTCTCCCTCACTGCGTTTTATAGTGCCTCCACTCAGCCATAGGAAGCAGTTTAAAATAGTATCTTGTGTGAACCAGTGTGGTGTAGTGGTTGGACAGGAACTGGGGAGACAAGTTCAAATCTCAACTCTTATTGGGCCAGTCACTATCTCACAGGGCTGTTGTGAGTATAAAATGGAGGAGAAGAGATTAATATATGCTGTCCTGAGCTGCTTGGAGGAAGGATGAGATAAATAAATACATCTGCTTATCAGGGAGGGTAGTCAGTGCCTCATCTATGCATCGTTCCCCTCCCCCTGTTATTTGCTTTCTGGAAGTCACAGTTTGGCCATTCCAGCTGAATGGCTCATTTGCTATTGTGTTGTGGTTCTACTCCTGCACTTCTTATTTCTCCTACATTTTTCCTCATTTCAGCTTCTCCCATAATGATTTGTGCTGAAGCTTCAACAAAAGAGGATGATTTAATTTTCAGTCCATTAAATATCACCCTCTAAAGCTCTGTCTTTCTCATGCAATGCATGACCGCAGTTCTGAAGTCCTCTACCTGTGAAGAGCTCTGCTGAACTCAATAGAATTATTTGTTACTTAGTGAAACCAGGAATCAAATACATCCCCCATAATGTATCATTCTCTGTTTGTCATCCGTGGGAAAAACAGAAGCAGCTCTGAACACTTAAGTGATTTTGGGCCAATTGCCTGCTGATTTAAGGTAATGAATATTTTAAATATATAAATAATGTATAATAATGCTAGTGGTATTTAGCCAAGTGTATTTGTTTGATGCCATATTCTTTCGCACAGTGTAGCAGCTTGATTTTACAGGGAAGTGGCATCACAATATTTTATTTGAATCTGCCTGCTTTAAGGTTTAAATGCTGATAAACAGCCTGTATATTTCCTTTCAGGTCAAGCTTAACTTATGCTTAGTGAAACAAATGCTTCCTTGTAAACAAAGGTTGCAGTCACGCATCATTGGATGTTAAACTATTGCTGTGCTTTAGCAATAATTCGTCTCTTTGATTCTTGCCCAACCTGGAAAATCCTATTGTGAATGCAACAGTAGCACAATATTCAATACTTTGTGGATGCAGCCACATATTGTTGGATGGAGAGGAGCTTTTGTTATCTTTGACGGGCATGTTCTTAATGGCAGCATCTTCTGTTTGGAACAAGTGAGCAGAGTGAGGTAAAAGTCAGGTTGCCCGTTCCTCAGTGTCTGAACTTTGAGGCTCATTGGTGGTGGTGGATAGAGTGCCCTTAAGTCATAGCTGACTAATGGCAACCCCTGGCAGGGATTTAATGGCAAGAGACTAACAGCAGTGGTTTGCCTCATGAGTACATGGGGACTAAATACTAAATACTAAGGCAACAGTGAATATTTGTCACACTGAATTGTACTTCCTTATATGCTATGAACAGTACTATTTGAATGTGTGAGTGATGGACTGCTTGTCTCTTACACACAAATAAAAGAAGAACATGGGAATCAATTGTGTTAAATTTAAAATGAACAACAGTTGGCTGTTAGTGCCAAATCATTGCCACCAGTCTCCTGATTATGAATGTGCCACAGTAATCATGAGCAGGCAAGCATAGATTTCAGCCAG
Organism: Eublepharis macularius; assembly: GCF_028583425.1. Lineage (NCBI taxonomy): Eukaryota > Metazoa > Chordata > Lepidosauria > Squamata > Eublepharidae > Eublepharis > Eublepharis macularius. Next base: position 77,107,296 of record NC_072797.1, read on the forward strand.
TGAGTGGGCAAGTGGATGACCTTGACACTTCCACTTGCTGACCTGAGGCCCTGAGAACAAGCCCCAAATCCCGAGTCTTACAGCTGAAGCATGAAAAATGTCAACTCTATGTCAAAAGGCTGCCAATGGTGTGTGGTAGATTCGACACAGATGCCTCTGTCTCAATCTCTGGTGTCCTAAAGGCCTGAATTAGAATAAATTGGGCCCCCCAGTACATCAGCATTATGTAGTCAAAATCAGTTGCTTATATTGCCTACTGGGTTAATTTTGACTAGGCTTGCTAACCTCCAGGCAGTAATTCTTGGAGACCTCTTAGAATTACAATGGATCTCCTGGCCACAAAGATTTCCTGGAAAAAAATAGCAGTTTGGGTGGGTGGATTATGTGGCAATATACCCCCTGAGGTCCTTCTCCTCCCATAACCTCTCCCTCTTTAGGAACTACTCCCCATATCTTCAGGAATATCCCACCCTGGAGCTGGCAACCCTAGCTTTGACAAAAAAGGCACACTTCTTATTAAGTTTCTACAGGTTCTTTTCCTATGAAAAATATTAAATGTGCTTTGATAATACCTGTGCATTTAAGCTTTAGGTTTACCAGACATTAACACTGAACTTTAACATTGAGCTGGTGTGTAGCATAGTGGTTAAGTAATTGAGCTACAATGTAGCACTTTGCTTGTTCAGATCTCATGACTACCATGAATTTACCAGGGGCCTTGAGTAAGCCACTCCTGTCAGCCCCAGTTTCCCAGTTGTATTGTAAGGATAACAACACTGACTTTGTTCACTGCTCTGAGTGGGCACTAACCTGTCCAGAAAAGTGATATACAAATGAACTCTTGTTGTTGTTGTTGTTGTTATACACCCAGTGTAGTGTAATGGTTAAGTTGTTGGACTAGGATCCGGGAGAGCCAGGTATGAATTCTACTCTGCTATGGAAGGTTGGGTGACCTTGGGCCAGTCACATACATTCAGCATAATCTACCTCACAGGGTTGTTGTGACTGAAAACAGTGGAGGAGATGAGAATAATATAAGCCACTTTGGGTCCTCATTGGGGAGAATGGTGTGGTATAACTGAAGTAAAAGTAAATGCATAAATCATAAATAGTAACATACTTTAGAGGTACTATTTCTTCATCTCTTCTCTTTTCAGTTCTGCATTTTTCTGTTCAGTGATGGACTCACTTCAGCTCTGCTGGAGTTTGACTATTTCTGTTAAATTTTTGAGTTGCTACTTGCTGTCTTAAGCCCATTCTGTCTACTTCCTGTATTTGTCTCCATTTTTGTCATATTTTCAAGCTTTTCACCTGCTTGTTTTCATGTTTCTTTCAGGTGCACTATTATAAAACCAAAACAGAAACATGTTCCATATCTCTTCAAATCTCTTCCCCCTCATTCTTAAAAATTCATGAGTAACTGTTTCTTCTTTTTATATTAATTTCCTTTTTCTTTTCTAACCCCTTCAGGTTTGGTCTTTGTACTAATTTGATCTCTTTTTGTCTGGCTTCTCTCCTAATTATACAAGTCATAGGTTTTTACCTGAATTGTTCTCATTTATATTTCTAATGATATTATTTTAAATAAAATATGTAGCCATTAGTTTGTATTGCCTAATGAAGAACCATCAAGAAACACCACTTCAGGAAGAAAAATGGATTCTAGGATTCCTACTCATGGATCAACAGGCTGTCACTTTTGGTTTTCTCTGGAAGTGACATCACGTGCGCAACACTGGTGCCCTACATGTCCCCACCTCCGATTTCCTGCAGGTGCCAGCTGTCAGCTGGCAACCATAATATGGGTGTCTCCACCTGCCCTTATGGTTAAACAACAGCTGAAGGCTGTCATTTCATAGGCTTTCTCTTTCTGATTATATCCTCCTCCATTTTTTTGCTTGTTCAATCGCTATTTTATGTTTATTTTAGATTGTGAACTTGCAGGCAGAGTCCATTTAAAATGCTTAAAGTGCTTAATTGTTTTGAAGTGGTATAAATTTAGATGGGCTGCTTAGAGACCATCAAGATTTTCAGTGTGTAAGGTTTCAAGAGTCAGATCTCCCTTCTTGAAACATTACGATTTGAGATCCTTGAGCCTTTATATCCACGGATCTCCATTCTTACTCGTGTCTGAAGAAGGGAGCTCTGACTCTTGAAAGCTTACCTTCTGAAAATCTTGCTGGTCTCTGAGGTGCCACTGGATTCAATCCTGCTGTTCTACTGCAGACCAACACAGCTATCCGCCTAAAAATATAGATGGGCTATGTATCAAAATAAACTTCAGAGACCACATACCTGTAGATTGTACCAAAATAAGGAAGAAAAGTGGTGCTAGTAAAGTGCTAGTTTACGTTTAAGTGCCACCAAAGTTTTGTTTCTCCAATGATATGAAGAAATCGTGTGTATTAGTGGGTATTTTCTGAAATGACAATCTCAGTAAATGAGGTTTAAAAGTAGATAGCAATACAATTGTAATGATTTTATTTTGTTGTTGTTGTGGGAAAGCAGGACACAAATATATTAAATAAACTGGTAATAAATTAATATTACATATATGACCTTCACTGATGGTTGCTGACTCCAAAGATCTGAAAACCAAGAACTTACCTGAGACAAGAAGTAGGTTATAACACACAAGAAACTGATATTAGGCTCAGTCCTTTCCTTGGAGAGCCCATGCTGTGCCATAAAGTGTGGAATATGGTTGCTAATCTCTGGAGGGTATCTCTTCACCCTCCCCTGACTTTATCACCCCAAATCTCCAGGAATTTCAGCCTGGAGCTGGCAACCCTAGTGTGTAAACTTCTCTCATACACTGAGCTTCTAAGCCTTCTGTGGGAGTCCACTGAAATATATGAGTAAACGAGACATCTAAGCACTGAAAAATTTAAAAAGCTTATGAGACCACGATGGGTTAGTCTTTTTAAAAACTACATAAAGAAGAAAACAAATGCCTAAATAGGGTTTTAAGTGGCTTGTTGCCAGATGTTAATTGCCGTAGGTTACAGTCTTGGAACCACTTACTCTAGATTAGTATTGACTTCAGTATTCAGTAGCTCAGGATTGTGGCTTGAGGGAAACACAAAAGTGTTTGAGGCCAAGAAAACAAGGAGTGAAATATGTGATAGTTTAGCTCATCAAGGTCACCCATTAAGCAAGTGTAGGTCGAATAAAGTCTTGTCAAAACATTTACTTTCTTGTATATTTTAAATGAAAGGCAATTCGTCATTTAAAAAATAAATTAACAAGCTGTGACTTGGAGAAAGCCCTTGCATGAACAGAAAGCACTTTTGTAGGTGGTGGATCTCTGGTTTGTGTTGATTCCTGCTCTCCCCCCTTTGCTCCATACCCATCCCTACCCTCACAAGTGGCTTTCAGGGGATGCAAGATGGAAGAAAGAAGCTGGGGGGTGGGGTGGCAGATCTAAAAAGGAAGTGAGAAGCTCATTGCATTAGCAGAACTTTGCTCATGTTGCTCTGAAACAATGTCAGAATGGAATGTGAAAAATTCAGTTACCTTGACCACTATAGAGGTAATCTGAAACCCACCCCATTGCTTGAGCTCAAGGTCAGATACCCGTATTATACAAATATAATTGTAACAAATGTGTGAATCAAAACAAATATTTAGTATGAGACTTCAAATCAATTTTAGAACCACATCCTTTGCTAAATATTGCCAAGTATTTGTGTGTGTGTGTGTGTGTGTGTGTGAGAGAGAGAGAGAGAGAGAGAGAGAACAATGAATCAACTGGCATCCAATTTTAGCTCTCGTTTTCCTTCAAATTACCATTATATCTACAACACAGCACTAGAATCTTTCTACTTAATTGACTTAATTCTTTTTTTAGTGCATACTCTGTACAAATTAATAACACTAAGTTGCCAAGTTAAAAGAATCGCAGTTGCAGCAGTTCTTTTATGCATCTATCATGTAGAAATCAAATTTAAGTGCAGCAAACAATATCACTTATCTGCTGTTTTAAGCCTTGTTTCTTTTAAACTCATCACAGAGCCATAATGCTGGGGGATTTTTTAAAATTATCATATATACTAATTGTCAGTTTTATGATAAAATAGGAGATCTAAGAGTAAATGCTAAATGTGGCAGCAAGCCTTATATCAGTCTCCTCAGAAGTAAGTATCATTTAACTCAGGCTAACTTATGGGAATGTGTTCTCAGGACTGCAGACTGAAAGACTAAAATCCGACCTGCACCTACTATGTATTTCTTTGCAGTAGACATTAAGCCAAAAATATATAAAGAATCACTGATGTTATTAAAGACTTTAATTCCCTGGGTGTATTTTTCTTGTTTTTATCTATTTACTTCATTTCCAATGGGGACCCAAAGCAACTTACATTGTTCTCTTCTCCATGTTAATCCTGTGAGTAGGGTTGCCAGTCCCCCCAGGAAGAGGAAAAGGCGCAGGAATGGGCCTCCCGAGGCATGCTTCCGGCACGGCAATATCACTTCCAGAAGGGATGTAATTGTGCAGGCTGCAGGAGTACTCTTGCGCTTCACACTGAGTCCCCAAAATTGCACAATGACATCGCTCCTAGAAAAGTGAGTGTCAGGTCCCCCCTCCTAGTGGCAGTATAAGGGGACCTGGCAACACTACCTGTGAGGGGGTTTAAGCTGAGAGTGTGTGACTGTCCCAGAGTCATCCAGTGAACTTCTATGGCATAGTGGGGATTCGATCCTGGGACTGACATGCCAGCCACTACAGGCTAATAGTAATAATTAGAAATACATTAGTAATTGTTTGGGTCTATTTCCCACAATATCTTTCACAATAATTGTGTACATATTTTTAATACATCAGCAGTCCTTGAAAATATTATCATCTTGTTCTGCACTCACTCTTTAGAGCAGGGGTGGCTAAACTTGCTTAATGTAAGAATCACATAGAATAAATGTCAGATATTTGAGAGCCGAAAGACATGATGCACTGAAGTAACTTCAGATGAGGAGGTGGGTTTGGGGGAGTGTCCTGAAAGTGATGTCCCAGAAAGGGGTGGGGTTGGGTGCAGTATGCTGGAAGTGGCGTCATTGGAAGGGGTGGAGCTTGGGGAGCGCCATCACCTGACCTTTGATTTGGAAGTGATATCACAAAAGTGACATCACATCCTTGCTAGGCTTCACTCCCAAAGTCCCCAGATATTTTCTGAGTCAGACCTGGGAACCCCAACATTTTAATTGAAAATAAGAAAGACATGGAAAGAAGGAAGGAAGGAAGGAAACAAGGGAAAGGGAGGAAAGGCATGGAAAGAAATAAGGAAAGGGAGGGAAAGACATGGAAAGAAGGGAGGAAAGGGAGGGAGGGAAATAAACTAGACTAAAATTAAAATGTATGGCCATGGTGATACTCAGAGACCTCCGGGAGCCACACTATGTCTAAAAAAGCCACACGTGGTTCCTGAGCCGCAATTTGGCCACCCCTGCTTTAGAGAGATGATTATGGAGCTAGGATCACATGATCTGCTAGCAACTACATGAACAGCTGAAGCCCCCTTATATTGAACCAGACTTCTTTTCCACAACCATTACACAATGTTCATATATGGAACTGTTCTTGAGTAGTCAGAAGCCTATTGGGATCTGGACTGCAGGAGGAGGTGAACTGTGCGGTAGCTCACTGTGACTTTTTTGCTCAACACTTTGCAGATAAAATCTCTTGTATCCATATCAACTTGGATTCTACATTAGCAGTGGCAGGGTCAGATGGTGCCTAGATGTTAATTTGGCCAGCTGTTTGTGATACTTTTCGGTTTATTCAATCTCTGAGCAGGAAGGTTTGAGGTTTGCACCACATGGTGCAAAGCAAACCTTTTGCGATTTGATCTTCACAAGCCTACTCAATGCCAGTTTATGATTCCTTCTACTATATAGAGTGCATTGCAGTAATCCAATCTAGATGTTACTAGGGCATGCACCACAGTGGCCAGATCTTTGCAACCCAAGAAAGACCACAGCTGGCTAACCAATCAAAGGGGGTAAAAAGCACTCCTTGCCACAGATGCCACCTACTTATCCAGCAGTAGGCCTTGGTCCAAGAGCATCCCCCCAATTCAGTCCCCAAACTGCTTCCCAGACTTTTTTGTGTTCTTGGTGAAAGGCTGCATCAGCTGCAGAACCAATTTTCTCTTGAGTTTCCTGCAGTTTTTCTCCCTACATACATATGCCAGTTCATGCAGAACTCATTGCAGTATGGGGCCAGAACTGAGGAAAAAGCCAGTAGAGAAAAGATCTTCAAGTCAGAAGCCTGCATAGCGGTAATGTTTGAGGGAATATTCACTAATCGCACAGTACTGTGACCGTAGTAGTATCTTGTTTTAATACAACTGAAGAGAATTTCCACTATGGTGCATGCCCTGGTAACATCTAGCAGCTCTCCTTTAATAACTGCTTTTCCTTTCCAATTTCCACTCCATGGACCTTTGAGGCAGTCAGAGGCTGAAGAAGACCCCTCCCTTCTCAAACCCATGTGTGCACACCCACGTGGATTGTTGCTAGCCTTTCCTTGCATTATGCATAAAACACACAGAAAGGGATGGTGATGGTACCATGCCGTCTGCTACTCGAGACCCTGGTGCAAAGCAAACTTTTTGCGATTTGATCCTCACAAGCCCATTCAATGCCAATGCTATTGCCCAGGAAGCGCAGAAGGAAAAATGCACTCATGCATGCCACACACATCCCCTTCCCATCAACTGAATTAGTGCTAAGGGCTCGGTCTCTCCCCTTTGGATACAATTGGTTGCATGATGAGTGCAGATAGACTTGTCGTTAAGGAAAACAAGATGCTGCCAGATAGGCCAACGCTATTTGGGTAAGAACCGAAACAAAACACACAACTTTCTGTCCAGGAATAGTGCTTTACTGCCTCACCTTCCAAATGTATTCCACCATTCTGGAAGTCACTGTAACAAACTGAACCAGCAATTTCTGTGTGTTTTTGGCTTGTTTTTCCATTATACACATCTCTATTTAAAACTTGTGATTTCTATGTATATCTTTGGCTTGGAAATTTTGTTATGCACTCCCTTAGACCTTTATTCATATTCTGCCATTCTGCCTTCAGCAGGTTACCACCCTTCTAATCTTGAAAGGTGTGAGAACCTGCAGCTGGACTTCAGAAGATGAACATAGAGGTCAGATTCTTTCTCAAGGAAGTAGATAGTCCTTCAGATATGCTGGTTCCAAGCAAAATAGGGCTTTAAAAGTCAACAGCAGCACCTTGAATTGTGCCTGGATACAGATCAGGAACCAGTGTAGAAGGGCGAGAACTGGAGCCCACTACAGCCCAGTTCTGGATGCCACATTCCATAACACTCATGACTTTATAGGGTTGCCAACCTCCATGTTGGGCTGGGAGGGTCTCCTGGAATTACCACTGATCTCCAGATTGCAGAGATCAATTCTCCTTAGAGTTTCCAGGTTCCCTTACCCTCTTAGCAGGAGAGAGGGACCCAGCATATACCTTCTCAGTGCTCGGGAATTTCCGGGAAGTGAAGTCATCACACGAGGCTGGAGAGCACGAGTGTGTCGCTGCGGGCCTGAATCGGCATCCTACAAAGCGTGGGAGTACTCTCGGCAGCACGGTGACATCAGTGATGTCGTCACGCTGGCCCCAGGAACACTCCTGGGAGGACTGTTCCCTGCCTTCCCCCTCGCCAGCCAGGTAAGCAGTGGCAGTGGGGTGAAAGGTGGGAGCGGAGGATCCCCAGCCCCCGCTGGGAGAATGGGATCCCTAGTTCTCCAGGAGAAAACCGATGCTTTGGAGCGTGACTGTGTGGCACACCAAGGTCTCTCTACTCCCCAACCCCACCCTTTTCAGGTTCCACTCCCAAATCTCCAAGAATTTTCCAACGCTGAGTTGGCAACCCTACTCTTTCATGATTTAATGCATCTTCCCAAACTACAATTAGCTCTATATGTACTTTGTACAGTTAGAAGTTATAGATGTATGTTATTAAGTGTAACAGCTATAAGGATATGATTTTTTTGTTATTAAAAATTTTAATTAAAAGATTAAGATCCCATTAAGGGGAAAAGAAAATTATTAGATTACTTTTAAACAAAGTTTTTAGCTAAAACACTAACAGTGAAATCCTAAGCAGAGTTATTCTAGTCAAAGCCCATCTGCTTAGGATTTCACTGTAAGTGGTTATTGGCTATGAAATACGACGTTTTTACAGTGTACATGGAACCAATGGATAAAACTTATGATCTTCTCTTGAAAGCATTCTGCACTTCAAAAAAGCTGTGGTTTGACTTTGCCAGAAAAAAATAAGATATGATTAAGCAGGAAAGTTCTGTGGCACCTAAAGCGAACAAATAAATTGTGCCACAAGCATTCTTAGAGCAGAACAGAACAGAACAGGTGTATGATAAAGGTTAGGATAGTGAGATTTGAATGAGAACTAGTGGCTCATGCTTTGCAAACTAATGCCATCAATCAGTGGCACATTTTAAACATTTCATGTGCTAAGAGAACCAAGGGAAATATCTGCTCTTTGGCTTCCTTGCTGTGGGACACTTGGCATTGCATATGAACAAGCCCTTGATTTGCTGTGCTCAGAGCATGACTACCATCACCCTCTTGATAAAATAATTACAGCTTTGCTAATGCATGCATGTTTAGTACTGCATCCTTGATCTTTCCCCTGACCAATCTTACACAATTACTATCTAAGGAAATCACCTTTGTAAGATATTTGTGTACAAAATGTCAGAGGATTACATTTCAGCACTTTAGCTAATGGTGTTATCTTCCCATTTAGGATCCGATCCAATTCTGTCTGAAGTCAATAATTTGCTGAAGCAGAATTTTTCAGTCTTTATGAAATTACACACCTCTCTAAGCTTATTAGCAGTTCTACACCCACCCACGGAAAGATGATTGGGTAAAGTTCCATAGATCCTACATCTACTGAACAGTTTCTTGCTCTGCTAGCATGGCTCCCACCCCCAGATATATTACTACCTTTTCCCAGCCGCCTCCCAATACTCTTTCTTTCTAGATCTTGTACAGCTTCTCAACCCTGTCCCAGGGTAATGGAGCTTGCAGTAGTCATGCAAAGAACCTAACAGGGCTGTAGCCTGTGCATTTGTTAGACCTGAGGCTTGAGCTTTTATAGATCTATTACCAACAAACATGCATGATTGTGCCTGCCTGCTAGGTTCACATGCTCCTTCTGCTTTTTGAGAAACAATGCTGAATTCTATGCGATTTTACCTTCATTGGTCTGTGTGGATTCTGGGTGATACCCTTATAAGAATATTGTTCTTCTACATACTTCTTAAGAGGCAAGATTATCTAATCGAAATGACTACTTCTCATTACTGAAATGATAACCCATGAACAATTTAACACTGTTTAATTAGAGAAGGCCTGAAAGTTGCAATACTACAATCTTACTATAAAAATAGTATAATTTTAAGAAATACTACAATTTTAAGAAAATGCTTGTGTATTCAGGCCAGATTTTTCAGTAGGTGAAAACCAGTGTTGTGCCAATGAAGCCAGTGCAGCTAACATGAATACTTACTGAGATTCTTAAGACTTGAACAGATGGTGCTTGTCTCTGAACAGTATTGCTGCATTATGCTCTGTTGGCTCTGCACATGGATAGCAACTGTTCATGTACGACTGTGTTCACACTTCAGCTAAACTTGTGTCTGCACTATTGTTCCTTATCACATTTCATTTAATTTTCTCTTTCTGGTTGATACTAAGCTTCATATATTATATGTATGTGTTCCAATTGCCAGCCCCTCCCCCATCCCTGTTCACTTGGTTGGTGGGGGGAGGGGGAATAAAATGGGAAATGTTGGTCCTTTTCCAGCTTTTTGTGGGCTTTTGCTGCTGATGTCAGCAATGTAATGATTTCCTTCGTGCCTCAAAATGATGTCATCTCCTCAGAGATGAAGCCCTGGTTTGCAAAAACCTTGAAAGTTTTGCCCTCAAGCCGGAGTAGTTCTGGCATGGCACGGATGTGATTACATCAGTTGTGGAAGTGACATCATTTGGCCACTGGCAAGCATGTGTGCTAACGCAGGTGCACTGGTAAATCTCCCCTGCACTGCCTGCTGTCTCCCCCCTCCCCCACTGTTTGCCAGGGTGAGTGTGCAGGTGCATGTGTGGACATATCTCTTGCAATCAGGAGTGTGGGGATGTACTCCCAACACTAAAATTAAGAAGTTTCATCCATATGCACACATCACATATGTGTGTTCTGTGACACCCCTCACCCCGTCCAAAGCAAAGGGAACCTTGAGATGGGGTTTGGAGGCAGTTGCTCAAAAGTTCCTAAGCACTTTACAAAGCAGGTACTCCTTTGCCCTGGGATGAAATTGTAAATCATATAAACACATGAAGCTGCAATTGGTCCATCTAGCCCACTACTGCCTACCCTGATTGCCAGTGGCTATCAGTGGCTGACTAGCTGTCCAAAGTATCCAGTACAGATCTTTCCAATACCAGAGAGTCTGTTCCTGAGACATTAAAGGTTCAGATTTAAGAGTAAGCAGATGTTGAACAATTGGGATAGTCATGAACGAGATGATGCAATCATAGCAGGGAACTAACATTTCTTTGCCGCTGTCACTGATACTTCTTAGATCTTCCAATGGGATCTATAGAATGATCTGTCAGATTCAGTACACATTTTCTGCCAGTGTCTCTCAAGATGTCTCCCAGTTCTCATCAGGTCACCCAGCTCTGTGTTAAACTAGGGGGTTGGATTCTGCTCCAATGGCAGGGGAGGTCAATGAGGGGCAACTCTGTCAATATCTTCAAGAGGACTTAGCCGTGTTAGTCTGTAGTAGCAAAATGGCAAAGAGTCCAGTAGCACCTTTAAGACTAACCAACTTTACTGTAGCATAAGCTTTTGAGAACCACAGTTCTCTTCGTCAGATGCATCTGACAAAGAGAACTGTGGTTCTCAAAAGCTTATGTTACAGTAAAGTTGGTTAGTCTTAAAGGTGCTACTGGTCTCTTTGCCAGTATCTTCAAGGAGCTTGATGTTCCAAGCTCCCACTGCTGCTTGAAAATGTGTTTGGAATTCTAAAAACATGCAGAGCATTCCAAAATCTATTAAGATACATGAGCTTTACCAGGCCCCTTTTCCAGTGGGGTGTCAGGCAACATTCACCCTTGCCTTAAGCAGATAGTGGCCAGTTAAGGTAAGTTCTCTAATGCTGTGAAGCCAAGCCTCCCTTCAAATGCTAAGTCCAAGGTGTGGTCTCTTTTATCTGTTGGGCCCAGAACAATTTGAAAGAGGCAAAAGGCAGTCAAACAAGCTATAAAATCCTGTGCTGGTCGTGGTGAGGTATCCTTGGCATGAATGTCAAAGTCCCTCAGAATGATCCGTCTGGGTGCCTCCATTACCATGCCTGAGAGCACCTCTGCCAACTTGAACAGGGTGCCTACTGGGGAACTAGTGGCCAGTAAACAAGCAGTAGGCCTAATCTAATGTAAGTCCCTAAAGTAAGGAGCATGCAGTCAGTGTGAGTAATACATTGAACTGGAGTCTGCAGAAGTTGAAGGACTCATGAAAGATAATAGTTGCCTCTTCTCCCAAGCCACCTGTTTAGGATTGGTGGAGGACCACATAACCAGATGGAGTTTGTTGAGACAGACATGTCGTGTCATTCTCTTCTAACCATGTCTTTGTTATTCAAGCCAGATCAATTTTCTTTTTCTGTATCTTCCCATAGAGGCATGCAGTTTTGTGCTTCACTGATATGGTATCCTTGCCAAATAATGCCCATCTCACCTCCATACATATCAGCTCCCATCTGCACTGAAATAATCTGTCCATCAAACATCCTAACACCAGTGAAGATTTTCCCCAGCATGACTAATAAACCCCACATGTTCACATTCAACATATTGTTATCTACAAAGAAGCCAAACAGCAACCCATGTCTACAGTATTGATGTGTTGAAGGCAGTGCTGAGCAGCAGGTGTTGTTCAATGTCAATGCTGCTCCTGGTTTTCAGCTACATAACTGGTGCCACTCTCCTTTTCCCACAGAGGTGAACCTTCTTCCAATCATTGTGTGAAATGGCTGGACCTTGACTGTGCACCCAAGGTCAAGAGTCCTTGTGCTCTCACCCTTCGACTTTCACTTGGAGAATCACACCTCTGGTAGAGGCCTCCTTTGAAAAGTGCAGCAACTTCATACGTATTACAAACATGGGGAGACATCCAGTGAGAGGCACAAAGGCTTGGAGAGCTTCATGCTGATAAGCGTCACATGAAATGATAAAAGGCCGTAAAATCAAGCAAGCAAAGCACACAGAAAACGTGCAAACAGATACATTCAGAATTGTACTGGGGGGGGGGGTTACTATCAGCATTTCATAACTAGCTTTGTATTATGCTGGGTTTCTGTGTGTTTTCTTTCATTTCTTTGTAAGCAGTTGGAAGTCCACTTAGCCAGCCTGACTGCTTCATAAATACTAGTGGCATTGTATAGATAAAATGTATGATTATTTTAGATAACAAATACATGGACTTAGCAAACTTAAGCTTTGCTGATTTAACATTGGTGGGGTTTGGAGAAGTTCTACAAGAGCTTTCTATTCACTAATGCCTAGCCTATTTGTGCACTAGATCTTTTGTATAATGCCATTTCCTTTTTAAAAATCTGCTTCCTTTCTTAAGTTTTTCATGACTATACAATTTGAATCACTGGTTTTAAAACTTAATGTAGACTTACAAAACATTGAATTGCATAGTGTGCAGAGAAATGCATAGCAACTCTGTGGCAGTAATACTAATAAATTATAGAATAGCATTGCATTTCAGCCACAGATTTATTTATTTAGATATTTATACCCTGACCTTCTCCCCAAAGGAAACCGAAAGCAGTTTAAACATTGTTCCCCCCCCCTCAATTTTATCTTCACAACAAGAACCCTGTGAGGTAGGTTAGGCAGAGAGAGAGAGAGGTCACCTAGTATGCTTCCATGGCAGAGTAGGGATTTGAACCAGGTTCTGGGCTGACACTGTAGCCACTGCACCACATTGATGCAGTGTACATTAAATACACTTGAGTACATTAAGCCATGAGGGGAGATGCTTATTTTTAATTCCTAAATTCCATCTAATATTTTAATCTGGTTTACTAGGTAATTCTAAACAGGACTACTCAGAGTCCTGCTGAAGTCTTCTCCGTGAAGTGTTCTTAGAATTGCACTATACTTTTTTATTATATTTTCTAAGTTAGATGACCTTGTAGAAATCATCTGTCAGGTGCACTTAAAGTGAAAAGGGGAAAAATTATGATGACTTGGTGCCGATTTTATTGTACCTATATATGCCAAACACATTTGACATGGATATTAGATTTGCAGAGAACAGAGCACTCTTAGCTCCACTGCTGTCAACCCTTATTTATAATAACCAGTCTGTTAGCTTTAAGCTGAATACAGACTCTTCAGAGCTCATTATTCAGTGGACTAGACAGCTTTCAGTTGTAGTAACTGGGCATGTTCTGACTGCTAACTACTGTTGTCCATTGCAAACGTAAAGAGGCTTTCCCCAAAGACTGCAAGCAATTCACATGTGAATTGCTAACTACTGGTCCAGCATTCATAGGCCATTATATTAGTGGATGTTATGTTTTAAGAAATATTGACATTTCCATGCATATGCTTCAAGTAGACTATTAGAATATCCACTTCAGAGCTTACTTGCATGACAAATGATTGTGTGAGAGTTAAGAATAAGAGCCTGCAAATTTAGCTGTTTCCACTGGAAACAATAAGCATTTGCCACAGGGTGGAAAAAAATACTTCCCCTCTCCCCTCTATCAGCTCTTGGAAGATCTGCAGAATCTGTAATTTAAAAAGGCTCTATCCATCTATGGCATGTGTAACTACTGGATGTCTTATGCTGTCTGATTGAATAATCTGCCTTGATTCTCAGTAAGAAAATCAGGCTATAAATGGGAAAACAATGGCATAAGGTGACTTCATAAAATACTTTGTTTTTGTGATTCCTGCCAAATTTTAAAAAAAAATTAAAAAGGAAATTTGCAAATGACTTCAGTGAGCGATTCTATATTCCTCGAGGACCCTGGTTATAAACAATGATCTAGCTCCAGCTATAGTGATTTGAAGGCAAGCATTGGTGCTTGAAAATCCTGCTTTTTCCCCAAAACTCAACATGTACATGTATTCACTTGGAGATCAGAATTGCTGCAGCAAGATGCATTTCTTTTCCTCAGTGTGATTCCAGCAATGATATTGGTATGACTTTATTCTATAGAGCCTTCTACTGCTTACAAAGATTTGAATGTTGCCTTTTGTTAACTCCAAGCACGATGTTTGAGAATTGAATTCTACAAAAATTAAGCTGCAATACACTTTTGACGCAACACTCTCTGACTACCGATTCATATATCCATAGCATCTAGAAGTCATGGCTTCTTATGCCAGCTATTATACGGGGGTGGGGGTTGATGGAAATTCTGAACATTTTTCTTCATTAACAAAAAGAAGTCAAAGATACTATGCAAAAACATGACTAAGCAGAAACAACAATTGTTAACGGAAACAACGGATTGTGAAGTAACAAGTAAGGTGAAATATTTGGGAATTGAACTGACTGCAAAGAATATAGATTTGTTCAAGAATAATTATGAAAAATTGTGGATTCAGATTGAGAGAGACTTGATTAAATGGAATAGGCTCAACCTGTCATGGTTGGGTAGGATTGCAGCGGTTAAGATGAATGTGTTACCAAGAGTGATGTTTTTGCTACAGACAATACCAATCATCAGAGACTCTAAACAATTTGAAAAATGGCAGAGGAAAATATCAGATTTTGTATGGGCAGGCAAGAAGCCTCGAGTGAAAATGAAAGTTTTACAAGATGCAAAAGAAAGAGGCGGAATGCAACTGCCCAATCTGAGACTTTATCACGATGCAATCTGCCTAGTTTGGCTGAAAGAGTGGATGACATTAAAGAACAAGAAACTATTAGCCCTAGAGGGATATAAAAAAATATTTGGATGGCATGCATACCTATGGCATGACAAAGTAAAGGTCAACTCTATGTTCCTGCACCATTTTGTACGGAGAAGTCTATATACAACCTGGAAGAAGTACAGAATTTATCTACAAGAAGGAACTCCTTGGTGGGTGGTTCCATATGAGGTGATAGACCCGAGAGCTGTTGACAACGAACGACAATGTTTGACATACAAAGAAATAACTAAAATAGAAGCATCTAAACTTAGAATAAAGACGCAAGAGGAACTATCACCGAACTACGATTGGTTCCAGTATAGACAGATCAGAGATTTGTATAACTCGGACTTTGTAAAGGGAGGTATACGAATAGAGAATTCGGAACTAGAGCAGACCCTTTTTAAAGAGGACAAGAAAAGAATATCCAAGGTATACCAAGTACTGTTGAAATGGTATACTGAGGATGAGACAGTTAAAACACAAATGGTGAAATGGGCTATAAATTTTAATAAAGAGATAACAATGGAGGCATGGGAATACTTGTGGAAGACTACAATGAAGACAACGACATGTACAAATATTAAAGAGAATATTTACAAAATGATCTATCGTTGGTACATGACACCAAAGAAGATTGCGCTAGGGAACTTGAACACTTCTAATAAATGCTGGAAATGTAGGAAGCATGAGGGCTCCCTCTATCACATGTGGTGGTCGTGTGATGTAGCCAGGGAGTACTGGGGGGAAATAATAAGAGAAATGAGTGAAATTTTACAATTTCAAATAAATAAGAACCCAGAACTCCTGCTACTAAACTTGGGAATGGAGGGAATTCCAGCCCATCATAGGACGTTGATATTTTATATGACAGCAGCAGCTAGACTTTTGTATGCGCAAAAATGGAAAGTACAAGAAGTGCCAACTATTGAAGATTGGATTTACAAATTGCTGTACATGGCAGAAATGGACAAGATGACAAGAAAACTGAGAAATCTGGACTCAGGGCAGTTTAACACAGATTGGGAGAAGCTGAAACAATATCTGGAGAAGAAATGGGAGGTGGGAGGAAAACTGTGGCAGTTTGAGAACTACTGAAGTATAATAAAATGTAGAGGGGGGTGACTTTACCGGGGGGGGGGGGGAAGAGATAAATGTGAATTTATAAGCAGTTAGATTAACAGATTGATATATATATAGATATATATAGGTTAATAGATAGAATATTGATAGAAAATAATTAACGATAAGGTTTAAATATAAGTATTGAGTAACTAACAATATTTTCTTTCTTTGATAAGATTTGTATAATGCACCAAACTGAATGTACAGAAGAGTCAAATTGATTGACTATGTGATGAGTTATATAGAATTACCATAAAAAGATACAATGAGTAATATATAGAGAATAAGTCAAATTGTTTGATTTAAATGTAAGATTTTTATGGTTTATGATATATAGGTTTATGATATATAGAAATATTTAAAACTGGAAATGGGATAAATTGTTTATCCAAGATGGAAACAAAGACTTACAGTTTGGGTATATAACAAGAAAAGTAGTTAAGGATGTACTGCTTAGTATAATGGAGAATGTATATTTGTTTTAGATAGAGGAATTTAATAGAAGTAAGGGAAAAGGGACAAAGGGTGGGAAAGCTGTTGGAAGTCAACAAAAGGGGGGGAAAGGGAGGGGGTTAGAAGTGAAAAATTTGGGGAAAATTGAATGTAATGTTAAAAATAACGGATTCTAATCCAATAAAATTTTTTCAAAAAAAAAAAGGAAATTCTGAACATTCAGTATCTCTGAAATAAATGCGGCAGTCAACTGGTACAAATGTATTTGAAATGGAAAGTTAAAATTGGAAAGGAAAATAATAAAATGTGTTTATTTAATACTTTATTTATATTACACTATCACTATACCTGCCCTTTACAGAGTAACTTACTAAAAGTAAAAAGCACTGAACTGAGGAGCTTATAGTTTAAATTAACAAGATACATCAAATTCCCCAGTCAAATGACTATAAAAAGCAGGTTAAAAGAGTCACATCCCTCTCCAATTTTACAGGGATACCTTATGTCCTCTTTCAAACTACAGAGAATCAAAGTTTCTGATGGCCCAGATTCTGTTCTGGTACCATTCTTTCTTTTTTTTAAATTAGAACATTTACAGCACAATCCGGGGCGGGGGGGGGGGGGGTGTTACTGAAAGTGACCTGCCACTACACCAGTGTATCTCTGAGATACACTGGCATATCCCCAGGATACACTGCCATAGCACTTTGCTGCCCCTGTGTTGCAGGCAGCTAGCATCATGGCTACATTATTGACCCCTGCTGGAGCCCTACTGTTGCAGCCCACAGCTCTGATGGATGAAGAGATCGGCTTAGGGTCATGGTAGGAACCACCCCAGCCTGGGAATGTCCCTTTGAAATTGCCCATGCAACAGAACAGGCAAAATGCCCCCGCCCTAATAAGAGCAGACCTGCTCACAAGCCCCAGCATAGTTCAGGATGGTGACCAACCACAGCCAATCACACACCTCCCCAGTGGTAGCCTGTGACAAAAATCCCTAAACTTTAATATAGCTCAAGATTTTCGCCTAGAGTGTCTGGAATCTTGGACCTCTGAGGTTTACATTAGAATAACCCATTCATTCCAATTCCACGTTAGACCACCATGGGACCGTGTTTGGCATGGTAATTCAGAGAAATTAACAACTACTCAGTGGGAGGGACTATCCTTTTGGTAATTTTCTGATTGGTAACATTAGCCTCTGACATCAGAGATGAGGATTTACTCTAAATTGGAAAAATCATTCTCTCTTAGAAAAAAGGCTGGTTTAGGTCAGATTCCATTGTCTATAAATATCTGAGGCTTGGGGTTTTTATTTCATTCCCACTGGAACTGTGTGAATCTGGTAACCTCAGGATGGTGGGTGGAGATGAACAACATCCTTTGACATCTTGTCACTGCAAGGAACTCTGCATGCACTTTGGGGGATCTGCTACAGTCTAGGCAAAGTGTAACTAGTTAAGTTAGATTGAGTTTATTGCACCTTACCCAATCCTCCTCTCACATGGTCATACCCCCTACCCAACATCCAACCAGTACCCAACCACAGCTCCCCCCTCCCCACTATATGAACTTGCAGCAGGATGCCCTATAGCTCAAATGACAGGTGACCAGAGTAGGACTCTGTCTCTGACTTGCATACTTAAGACTGAACAGCCACTTAGCGATTGGACCCAAGGGTGGGGGGAGCAAATCTTCTTGGCTTGTGTGACTAACGTCTAATTTCAGAATTGCTACAGGTATCCCATCTCTGGAGACACACCTCCATGACCCAACCACACACTGAAATGTCAGCAGGCATGGGGATCCACCAGGTTCAGCCCAGAAGTCTGCACCCACTTTCCCCTCTCATGTAGCCTGGGTACTGCCTTCAGAATGCAAGCATAGCAGTTTGGGTCTATGGGGGCAATCCAAGCCAGCACCCAGCAGTATGCCCCATGTCATGTGATGGAGCATATTCCCAGAAAGTGTAGATTCCTGATACTGGGCTGTGCTTTGGTCAGGATCCTGCAAAGAGGTACTGCTCTCAAGGCCCTGTTCTGGATCCAGACTGAGACTGCATGCTGCCAGTCTGGCTCTTCATCTACTTTGCGCTGCCTTGGCTTGAGCCTTCCGCCGATGCCATTCTTGTGGTGTGGAAGGGGTCCTGAGGGATTATGGGCCCGGGTTTGTGTCCTGCCCAATGGAAGCCTAGTGACTATCTCAGGGGCCGGTGGCAAGGTCTCTCTCAGGCTCTGGCGGGCTGGCCTCTGGCACAGCTGGAGCATGGTCAGCAGGCGCCTCTGCACAGTTAGGTCCTTCTTGGTCCTCTGGCTTTGGCTGCTCAGGCTCTTCCTTTTGAGTATAAGTCACTGGGCCTGTCAGGGGAGGTCATGACAGAATGTGTGTGATGTAGCAGGGAAGTCCATTTGATTGGCAGATGCCTAATTGTGCCCTGTAGAGCTGCTGGCCAAGCAACCATGTCACCTCTTGTGGTGTGGATGCATGGAGACTCAGGATGGATGGTGCGCAAGTGTGTGGCATGATGGGATCATGCAGGAGTGTCTTAGCCAAAATGATGGATGTTTGGGTAGGCCATCAGCTGAGCCATCCTATTCCCCCTTTTGCAGTTTGTGGGGGCAAATCGTCAGCTGCAAAACTGTTGCCTGCCTGTAGCCCCTCCCCATATTGGAATTGAACCAATTCTGGCCATCCTACCCGAAAATCCTTCCACTGAGCCATGTCTCTGTTTCCATTGTTGTCTGCCTGGTTCTATATGGCTGGCAGTGACATCAGGGCTGCTGTAGAGTCCCTAATGCCTGATGGCACGCCTCAATTGTGTCTGCATTCTTTGCCTAGTGGTTAGGTTGTTAGTCATGAGGGTGGTGGGGCTGAGGGCTTGATACTGGCTTCTATCTCCCCCTCCCCTTTTCTTTTTTTTGGGGGGGAGGGTACCTGCTTGAAGCATGTATGATTTATGTAGACAGCACTTTTGCTGCTGATCAGAGTTTTGCCAGGGAGAGATGTGGGCGTCTTGTCTGTTGCGTTGGTGCCCTTCCCTTGTGACCTATGGTGGGACACTGAGTTGTGGGTTGTCCTGTCACTGGGTCTTTCCTCCCTGTCCTCTGGTGCACCATAGTGGGGGGAGTAGTGTTGAAAGGCAGTGGCTGGATTGGCAGACAATCATAGGCTGTGCCTGTGTGTGCCACTCACAGAATGTCTTTGGGTATTGCTGCCTGAGTGGTGAGTGTTGCCAGGGTGGTGAGTGAGTGAGTGTTGCCAGGGATGCTATGAATTCTGGTGTGCTCACTATGTGGTCTGTGCCTTGTGAAGGGGCTATTTTCTCCTTGTGGAATGACCATTGGAGTCCAACCAACACCACCACTATTATGTCGGTGGCTGGCTGCCAAAGTAAATCTCAAGATTAAAAAAAAATACTGTCATGGATATGGCTGGAACTATAGGGAAACAATTGATGGATAAAGTTATTCAAGACATCTATGCACACAGAAACAAGGCAAACCTGGCCCCATAACTAGACAGGCCACAAAGGGAGTCTAGAAGCCTAGAATAACACCTTAGAAAGGGGCATAAAACAATAGAGTTACATAGCTATATGGCTATGTGTAGATTAGAAGAGCCACATAACTCATATCAATATATACAATGTACCAAGGCCCAGGAGCAGGGAATATCTGAGAATGTCAGGAATGTATAACTTCACTGAAGCTGGCAATATTATTCGAGGATAGTTACACTGGTGGTGGGGGGCAAAAATATTTAGATGGATGAGAAACTTGTAAGTACTAATTCTGCATGTGTGTGTGTGTGTGTGTGTGTTACGTGCTGTCAATTCGCCTCCAACCTATGGCGACCCTATGAATGAAAGACTTCCAATACATCCTATCATTAACAGACTTGCTCAGATCTTGCAAACTGGAGGAGGTCACTTCTTTTATTGAGTCAAGCCATCTCATTTTAGGTCTTACTCTTTTCCTACTGCCTTCTACCTTTCCTAGCATTATTGACTTTTCTAGATGCATAGACTTTGTTAACACAAAAAGTAGCAAGAATGAACTAGCTATTGTTATATGTTTCAAGAAACTTTCAAATATGGATAATTTGTTTGGTGAATGAAATCATAATAAGTTAGACAAGAATTTGAGTCTCTGAAACAGCTATTGCAAAGAAAAGATTCTGAAACCCTATAAATATGACAAGCTAAACTGATAGCAAGCTTCTTCTTTCAAGGAGCTCCTTGTCTGTGACCTTCATATCTTTGGGTAAGATACTTTTTGGACTCATAATTACTCTCCTTTAATGATCTATGTAGTTATAATGGATATCATTTTCTGTTGATTGAACTGATATCAAGAATACTGAATAATATTTTGTAATAATAAAGGCTTAAAATGGAAGCAGAGACTCCAAAGTTGTATTATTTACTTACAATACCCAGTAACGAACCTAAGTCGTTATCTGTGGTGTACCTCTTGCCAGGAGTTAAATGATTTGATACAAGAAAACTAACGAGATGCTCAGGGCTTCTTAATTGCATGCCTATATCTAAATCAGGCACGTCCAGAGTAATTCAGAACAGTACTCAAGGCAAATGTATTTAATCCTAGCTTATGTACTACATCTAGTCATTATTTTTGTCATGTCCTGTGCGGAACCAATCTGATCCCCACACCTCACTAGTACTAGTGATCAAAGTAAGAATACAGATATCAGCATACAGAGTCCATATCCCAAAAGATGGAATAGTGAAATTCCAGCTGGATCCAAAAAACTCCATATGCCTCATTCATGTCAGCAGATTGTACAGCAGCATCTGGACTGTTTGTTTGTTTGTTAGCAATGCTGAATAGGGGGGAAAGGAGTCTTTGGAAACCAACAGGAAAAATATGAAACTTTGGACACTGTTGGGATATTTCTTAAAAAGCAGATGGGTAAAGAATCCAAGGGCATTGTTTTACCGAAAACGTTTGTCATCAGTAGGTAAGCTGTCCTAGGGGAAAAAACCCTTAAAAAGAAACAGAATGAAAAGGATAAGGAGAAATGAGAAAGACGAATTAAACATTTTTAAAAAAAATAAATCCTAAACTACAGTTTAGGTTTAAAGGTGGCTTTGGAATCTAAAACAAAAAAAAATAAAGATTACTTATCTGTCATAGAAGGCAACCATGCCTCAGTGAGCTAGAAAAGAAACAGAGGGAGGATTAGGAAAGAAGTGATTTATGTCTCATGGCAGGTGGATGTAGTGAAAAAAATTCAGACATTGAAGGATGGTTCCTCTTCAGCGTTGTCACATCTCATTTCACTTTTTAAATACTTCATGTTGCCCCCGTATTATTTTGCCTATATACCTATATTAGCCATATGCTTACTTTGTCATGGACATGTAGCCTCAAATTCTTTATATTGTTATATTTTCCCCACTTCAAGTACTGAGAAGTTCCTAGGGCTAGCACATATCTGGGTAGCTTCTTCTCAGAGAAGAGAGCACTGCTGTATTTACATACACACTGGTCGAGCACAAGTGGAAACAACAGGCACTTCTACAGGGCAGCAGGTCTATTGTCATAGAAAGAGCTCCCAGGTTCTTCATCCCACACTTGTCTGCTCAATCTTTTCCCGGTCTAAAAATACAATGCTTCTTTTTTTGCACATATCTGCCCTTCCACTAGGAAGAGAATGGGATCATGTCTTCCAGCCCTGATGGGCACTATAACAAAAGAATTTCCCAGAAGTTATCTGCATTACTATACCTTTTGTCATGTAGGAACCATAGTGATCAGAGGCCAAGTACATAGGATAGAATCATTCATACATGACAAGCTGGTTAGATTTTTTTTTTCTTACCAATTGTTGGAGTTGCACAGCTGTTTGCGTACTTACTGTGGTATCTTTGATGCTCGTTGAAAAAAAGGAGAAGGGGCTTGAGACGGGATTGTGAAGTAGTTTTTGGAATTACAAAGCAGAAGGTTTCAGCTGGTGAGTGTCGGTCAAGCATTCTTGAATATCTTAGTGCCCCATGACCAGAAAGCGAGTACAGCCAATACTATTTTCACTGTGCATGCACCAATATGACATTTAATTTGGCAGGAAACTACAACTTCTTGTGGATGTTCATTTTGATGCTCTGGGCGAGGAAGACATTCCTGAGACAAATATAAAACAACAGAGAGATGGAAAGCTGTATCAAATGTTGTGGAGAAAAATGTAAGAAATTATATTCTGTTTTATCTGAAATTCAAATTGACTTACAATAAAATGATAAAAATGCAATGCATAAATCTAAGAGTTAGTTTAACAGCATGGTTAAAAATCCATATGCCTACTAAAAACAATCCAAACAATTAGTCCAAGAAAACATTCAGCTGAGGAGAGTTCTGCAGGCTCTTAAGCTAGTACTGGAGGTAACTACTGCTGCTCTTCCTTCAGTTCCCCATACCGTAGATTTCGGTTGCTACTAAGAAGGCACACATTCTCATCATGGATGTCCATGCTTGGCGGAGAGAGAGCCTGTCTGCAGACTTGTCTAAGAAGACTGTTGGTGTGTGGGAACATGCAGAGGAAAGCAGTAATTTGGGTATATGAATCCCAGTTATAGAAAGACTGTAGGTAACAGCACTAGAAGCAACATGGAAGCGAGGTTGTCTGAGAATGGATTTAATATGTGTTTGCTGCCTCATGCCAAATTACCAACCAAAAGGCATACATCTACGGTTTGTACCAATTGAAGTTTCTGAGTGGTCTTCAAGGGCAGTCTGACAGAGAACATATTACAGTAAACCAACCTGGAAGTCCCAGAGGCATGGATCAGTATGACTGTTTTAGGCTGATCCTGCACTGGGCAGGGGGTTGGACTAGATGGTCTGTATGGCCCCTTCCAACTCTCTGATTCTATGATTCTATGACTGAGATAGCTGAGTCTAGGACGTAAGCTTACAAATTACATGGAAATAGAAGAGAGTAACAGCTTCTATATAAGTTAAACAAAATACTGGATCAGGTCCAATTAAAACCATACTTAGGAATTACTTTTTACCGGGGGGAGAGTGGGTTAGGATGGATCTATTGATGTATTGCTATTAGAGATGGGAATGAACCAAAAAAAAAAACCCATGAGATTCGTGGTTCATGGATTTTAACGAACCAAAAACCACGAACTGGAATGGAACTGGGGCCAGTTACGACCCAGTTAGTGGTTCGTGGGATTTAAATACCCCTTTCCAGCCGCTTAGCAGCAGCAGGTAAAGGAGCGTTTAACAGTTTAAAGGGCCCTTTCCTGCCTTGCAAGCAGCAGGTCCTTTTAAACTATCAGCTGGCAGGCAGTGGGGGGGATTCCCCCCCCCATCTGCCATCTGATAGTTTAAAGGGACCTGCTGGTGGCAGTGCCCTTTAAACTGCCAAACCCCAGCCCCCCCAGCCCCCCCCTTAAAGAGGCCTGCGATGGCGTCCTCCTCCTGTGAGGGGTGGCAAGGCCATTTTTGGCCTCCTCCACCCCTGCGCAGGCCCGCAAAGGGATGAAGGAGACCGAGAATGGCCTTGCTGCCCCTCAAATGGCTGCGGCGCACCGCAGCCATTTGAGGGGCAGCAAGGCCATTTTTGACCTCCTCTGCGGGCCCGTGCATGGGCAGAGGAGGCTGAAAACGACCTCCTCTGTCCCACTGCGGGCCCACAGAGGGACGGAGGAGGCCAAGAATCGCCTTGCCGCCCCTCAAATGGCCGCGGCACACTGCAGCCATTTGAGGGGCGGCAAGGCCGTTCTTGGCCGCCTCCATTCCTCTGTGGGCCTGTGCAGGGGCGGAGGAGGTCAAAAACAGCCTTGCCAGGAGGAGGGGGAGGACGCCGCAGGCCTCAAGGTAAGTGTGGGGTTGTGGCTGGGGGGCTGGGGCTGGGGGGGTAGGGGGCTGGGGTTTGAGCAGTTTAAAAGGACCTGCCTTTGCAAGTCCCTTAAAGGGGCAGTTTAAATGTCCATTTGGCCATTTAAGCTGCCCCTGTAATACGACCCAACGAACCAGTATAAAGTTCATGGAAGTTCCGTGAAAAGAACTTCCACAAACCCTGGTTCGCGAACCATGAACCACCCTGTTTCGTGGGATTTTTTGGGTCGTAATTAGGTTCATGCCCATCTCTAATTGCTATTATGAGGGTTGACATTTTAAAAAAAACTTTTATGTAAATCCAGTTTCACCAAATCAACAACATATTCCAGAAGCAAATTAGACAATCTAGAGCTTCTCAGAGAAAGTCTGATTGCATACTGCAAGAAAGAGGTACTTTAATTGGTTCTGAGAATAAATGTGGAATCCTCATCTCTTGCCAAAGATTCCCAGCAGAAGACACTCTGTCAATGAGCAGAAATGCATTATATGACTTCTTCATTTTGTAGATCTGATGTGGTCTTTTCCTGGATTTTCGAAGGTTTTTCAGTTGTGTATGAATAAAATATCTGACAACAAATGACAATTCATGACAGCAGTTACAGAAAAAATTTACTTGGCAATTATCTGTTAAATTCCTTCTGTGATGAATTCTTGTGCAGCTTATTAATGGTCTGTCATACAATTTTAAAAAGTCACTTCATGAAACTAAGATCACTTGAATAATTTTTATACTGCTTGGAATAATTAAAATCCACTTGAAGTCCAAAGTATCTATATCTTGTGTCAGTATAGATTATTCAGTCTATGAACTCTCTAACCATTGTCTGTGATGCTGTGATGCCACAGAAACCTGAAACAAGAGCTGTTATACCAGAGCTTTTACTTAACTGGAATGAACCCTCCCCCTACTTTGTGCTGAGCCATTGTGCTGTCACAGAATGTTCACAAACACTGTATCTGATCAGGCCATAAACTGTCACTACAAGGGGCAAGAGAAGCTATATGCCTCATTTCTATTACATGTATCCAGGCGCATTACTGAATGTGGAAATGCCCTTGGATATTTTTTCCGATTCTGTACCATTACAAAAACTATAAAAGGCTTTTCTGCCGACTTTCAGAAACAATTCCTGCTATAGTTAGTGTCCTTGTACACAAAAAGAATAGAATTCAGGTTTATTGAACTTGGTACTTGTATCTTGCATTAATGTCAATATTTAGTCATAACTATAACTCATGAATATCAGAAAATGCTCTGTATCTGCTATTGCATATTTGAGTTTGATCATGGTCTTAACATTATTGATGTCGGAGATAATTTTCTTTTTTTATATATATAATAGATTTTTATTGGATGGGTCAATATATAATCAATTTCAAATACAAATACATTCCATTTCAATTCCCCTATGTATATTTTCCCACTCCCTCCCCTCCCCCCTTTTCAATAATGACTTCCAACAGCACTCCAACCCCCCGTTATTAATGATACCTTATTTCTATGCTAAAGTTGTTCTTTTCTTATTATTAGTAAAGATCTTAATTATATCTTATTTTACTTAATTTCTTTAGAACCCCTCGAAAGACCATAATTGTCCCTTAACATCCCATTTCTTTTCCATATATTTTTTCAACTTTTTCCAATCTTCCAAGAATACTTCTGGATCTTGCTCCTTCAAATTTCTTGTTAGTTTATCCATTTCAGCCATGTACAACAATTTCCTTGTCCATTCTTCAATTTCAGGTATTTCTTCTCTCTTCCAATACTGAGCATATATTATTCTAGCTGCTGATATCATATAATATAGCAATATCTTATCATTTCTATTAACATCTTTCAAATGCAATGATAATAACAACATTTCTGGATTTTTTGCAATATTATAACAAAGTATCAAAGACATCTCAGTACATATTTTGGTCCAAAAGTCTCTAGCCTTACGATAAGTCCACCACATATGAAATAAAGAACCTTCATGCTCCTTACATTTCCAACACTTATTAGATAGCTGTTTGTTGGCTATGGCTAATTTTTTCGGTGTTAAATACCATCTATATAACATTTTATAGCCATTCTCTCTAATACTGGTACATGTTGATATTTTTAAAGTATTTTTCCATAATTGTTCCCATGCTTCCATCGTTATTTCATTATTACAATTTATAGCCCACTTTACCATTTGCACCTTGACTGTCTTACCTTCTGTAAACCACTTCAATAACAATTTGTACATTTTAGAAATTATTTTACTATTATCTCCCAACAGTAATTCTTCTAGCTCTGAATTCTTGGTTCTAAAGCCTGTTTTCCTTTGTTCTGAATCAAATAAGTCTTTGATTTGTCTATATTGCAACCAACCATATTTGAATGGCAACTCCTCATTTGGTTTAAGGTTCAACTCATCTGTTATTTCTGTTAAATCTTTGAGAGTAAACCATTCTTTTCTTTTATATTCTAAGTTTGGGTTGATCACCTCAGCTGGTACAATCCAAAGTGGTTTCTTCTGGTCTATAAATTTTTTGTACTTTAGCCAAGTCAACAATAAATTTCTTCTCAAATAGTGGTGCTGAAACATTGCGTCCATTTTATACTTATCGTACCACATATATGCATGCCATCCAAATAGTTTATTATAGCCTTCCAAAGTTAGTAGTTTGTGATTGGTTAAAGACACCCATTCTCTTAGCCAGACTAAAGATATCGCTTCATGGTAAAGTCGAAGATCAGGTAACTGCATTCCACCTCTTTCCTTAGCATCACAAAGAACTTTCATCTTTACTCTTGGTTTCTTTCCTGCCCACACAAATTCCGATATCTTCTTCTGCCATTTTTCAAATTGTTTTCTGTCTTTTACAGTTGGTATTGTTTGCATTAGGAACATCATTCTAGGCAACACATTCATTTTGACTGTGGCAATCCGACCTAACCACGACAAGTTTAGTTTATTCCATTTTATCATATCTCTTTCAATTTGTGTCCAGAGCTTTTCATAGTTATTCTTAAATAAATCAATATTTTTAGCTGTCAGCTCTATTCCCAAGTATTTAGTCTTGTGTACCACTTTACAGTTTATTATTTCACTTAGTTCCTGTTGTTTCTTCTTGGTCATGTTCTTAGTTATTACTTTTGACTTCTTTTTATTTATATAGAAGCCTGCCAAATCTCCAAATTCCTTAATTTTTTCCAGTAGTCTTGGCAGAGTTTGTAGTAAATCTTCTACTATAAACATCACATCGTATGCAAACGCTCTTAACTTATAAGAAGATCCCTTTATTTTTATTCCTCTTATGTCATCATCTTCTCTGATCTGCCTTAGTAATATTTCTAAGACCATCACAAATAACAACGGTGATAGTGGACATCCTTGTCTTGTACATTTTTTTATTTCAAACTTCTCTGTCAGGTCGTCATTGACACAGATTGTCGCTCTTTGTTCTTTATATATTGTTTTTACTGCTTCTATAAATTCTTTACCTAGGCCCATCTTTTCCATTGATGCGAACATAAAGTCCCAGTTCAAGTTGTCAAAGGCCTTCTCTGCATCTGCAAAGAAAAAGCCAACTTCTTTGTCTGGTCGCTTATCAAAATATTCCATGGCATTTATAACCACTCTCAAGTTGTTCTTTAGTTGTCTGTTTGGTAGGAATCCAGCCTGGTCTTCTCCTATAAAGTCCATTAGCCATATTTTAAGCCTTTCTGCTAATATTCTTGCCATTATTTTATAGTCATTGTTTATAAGTAGAGATGGGCACGGTACGCATAACAGACCTAATTTCGTCACAAACTTACCCAGTTCGTCCTTCGTGAACACGCGGCCCATGGGCACGTGTTTTTCTCATGAAACCGCCGAACATTGGGGCTTTCTGTCCGTGTGTCCGTTGGCCCGTCATGCCAGGATTCCCGCTCAAACAATTTCCTTGGCAGCGGTGTGGAGCCACCTTCCCCGTTTGGAACACACCAATCTTAGCTCAGGAAACCTTGATTGGCAGCTCTGTCAGCCAATCAAGAGATTGTCAGAGATCACAGCCTTTCTGCATAAAAGACAAAGCGCGCGAACACCCGCTCTATTTTGCTGGCGCGGGGACGCGAGTTAGCTTAGCAACTGCTTGCTGTGGGGAAGGGGTTTTTTTTTTGTGAGAGCGCGGCTTGTGCCTTGGGGCTTTGGGGCTTCTGGTGCAAGAGAGCTTTCTCTTTTCTCCATTCCTGTTTAATTTTTTTCTCCTCGTTTCTATTCTAGAGCACTTTTTAAAAAATCCTTTTACTGCACTACTGGGTTACTCTGATTTCTTTCTGCGTTTTGAGTCCTTGGGTTCTTCTCGGACTTAATCCCCCCTCCCCCCCAATCTCTTCCTTTTTTCTGGGTTGCCGGTGGGTTCTGTTGTGCTGTGACGCCACCCCACTCACAGACCCACAGTGGGTGCAAGGCAGCTTTGGGTGTTGTCTGCTTGAGTTCTTGCCTTCATTCCCCCACTTTTTTGGGGGCTGCTGATGAGATACAAGGGGAGGAAGACTGCTATTAGGCTCTGTGAAACACCTACTCTCTGATGACCGGCAGCACGTTTTGGGGGGCTCTCTCTGCTTCACTCCTTTCAAAGCCTTTTTAGTGGGTGACTTGGGGGGACATTTCCAGCCCGGCTTTTGAGGTGCAGGGGGAAGACTGCTACTGGCCTCTGTGAAACACCTACTCTCTGGTGACCAGCAGCACGCTTTGGGGGGGGGGCTCTCTGCTTCACTCCTTTCAAAGCCTTTCACTCCCTAAATAGTGGGTGACTTGGGGGGATATTTCCAGCCTGGCTTTTGAGGTGCAGGGGGAAGACTGCTACTGGCCTCTGTGAAACACCCACCCTAGGAACACTGGCACCAAGTTCTGGGGGGGGGGCTCTCTCTGCTTCACTTCTTTCTAAGCCTCTCTAGAGTGTCTTTTGTGGTGCATTCTTCCCTCAACTATGGTTCAGCTGGGTGCCACTTGGCTCTGCCCTACCCTGCTCCAAGCTTTTGGGGCTCTGTGCTTCATTTAAAATTCTCACTTCTTTGTAGAGATTTTTTCTCATAGCACCATGAGGGTTGGAAAGAGGAACAAGAGTGGTCATGGTGGGAAGAATTGCAAAGGTTGTCCTGGGTGCCCATCGGTGCCCAGTACAAGTGGCACCAGGGATAGGGAGACCTCAGAGGCAGTACCTCGTTCTACAGATTTGCTTTTGGGTATCAAGGAGCAGGCAGAAGAGCTCTTAGTATTGCCCACTGAGGATCAGCTGCCAACACTCTCCGTGGATCAATCTCAGGGGTCACTGGAGGGTCCGGCAGAAACATCCAGCTCCTTCCCATCCCAATCTCCTGTGGCTTCCCCTGCCTGACCTCCACCCGCCCGGCCCAGCTGCACACTTAAACCATTAAGGCTTTGTCCTCCTCCTGAGCCACAGATTCCTGGTGTCCGTTTTAACCCCACGCTTCGGCGGCACTTCCGGACCATCCCAAACAACCCATGTTCGGTGTGTTGCTAGGTCTGCAATGCCATGGTGCGTAGGGGTGTGGACCCCAAACACCTGTCATCCAGTGTCCTCCGCAGGCATCTGCAGAGACATCACCCAAGCCTGCTGGCTCAAGAAAAAACATCAAGCAGTGGGGTGAAGAGGGCTGCTGAGCAGGGAGAAGGGCAAGTGGAACGGGAGTCCACCCCTAGTCAGAAGGCTCACACCCCTGAGAGAGCTGTGGGTGGGAGTGGAACTTCTAGGCAGGCTACCCTTCAGGAACTTGTTCCCTCTGGCTCGTCACTGCCAAGCAAAAGATTCAAGGGGAAAGCTCAGGAGGCAGGAACTCATGTACTGGCTGAGATGATAGCCCTGGATGGACTCCCTTTGTCTGTGTTGGAGGGTGGGGGTTTTGTAGGGCAATGCATCATTTTGTACCCTGGTTCACGACGCCCTCGCAGCAGACTGTTGACCGGCGAGTCTTGCCTGCCATCTACAACTGCGTGGCAGAGATGGTCAGGAACCAGCTGGCAAGAGCAAGAGGGTGGACTGTGCACTTCACAGCAGATCTGTGGAGCAGCCGTCATCACGGCTACCTCGCCATCACTGCCCACTGGTGGCAACCGGAGGACCTCCGGAACACTGCAGTCAAATTGGGGGCCCGAGAGGAGGCGCCACCCCTGCCGGCGGGCTACAGAGTGGTTCTGCTCCAGGCACGGGGGATGGATGCGGATCAGAATGGGAAGAACATTGCCGCGGTGCTGAAGGGTTCACTGAGGGACTGGTTGTCCCCAGGCGATGCTGTCCGTGGCTACATGGTCACGGACACTGGTAGAAACATGCTGGTGGCCCTGAATGAGGCATCCCTGGAGGGCATTGTCTGTCTGGCCCATAAGCTGCACCTGGTCATGGGGGATGCTCTCGGGTTCTGTAGCACGGTCAAGCCCAGCTGGGACCAGGGACCGTTGGAGATGCACAACCTCTTGGATGGCTTTCGTCGTCTCGGCACCCACTTTTCTCACAGCATTAAGTCTGCCCGACAGCTGCACAAGAAGCAGGGGGAGATCCAGAGCACGAGCTCTTCCAGGACATGGCAAACCGTTGGAACTCCACCTACATGATGATAGCTCGTCTGGTGGAGCAAAGACATGTGTTGCAAGACATCATGTCCTCAACGCCCATCATGCATGCAGGAAATGTGCTCAGCATCAGCTCTGTGGACTGGCTAGTCCTCTCTCAAATGGTGCGTATCCTCAAGCCATTTCGGGACACCTCTCTTCCTCTCTTCCTACCAGTCGCCATCACTCTCTTCCTACCAGTCGCCATCTCCTCTCTTCCTACCAGTCCAGCCTGGGGCAAGCCATCCCCCTGATTTGTGGGCTGGACCGGACACTGGCCAAAGAACTGGAGCGGGAGGAAACCCTTCCAAGTGTCAGGGACTTGGTGAAGAGGTTTCAGGCAGGAGTGGCCACCCGCTTGCATCCTCTCTGCAAACAGTGGCCGTACAGAATGGCCTGCATGTGCGATCCACGCGTGAAGGGCGCCATTGCCATGCACCAGTGTGAGCTAGAACGATGGAAGAAGGAACTTCGCAAAGAGGTTCGCAGGTTTCAGGCTAAAGGACACAGCCAGAGGGAAGAGGGCACGGAAGAGGGGCTGGTGGCTGAGGAGCCGGAAGAGGAGGAGGAGGGGGGGAAGTGGCAGAGGATGAGCCTGGCGCTTCAGCCCATGAGAGCCCACCATACTCCAACTACTGGTCCTCAGTGCTGAACTGGGAGGTTGCTGGCATGAGGAAGGACAGGATGGCACCTGCAGAGGACTCAGCAGAGGTGATGGTGTGGGAGTACCTTGCTGAGATGCCAGAGTCCCCTGAATCCAATCATCCCCTGGAGTACTGGGCACATAAATCTGCCATCTGGCCAGACCTCTCGTCTGTGGCCATGAATTTCCTCTCCTGCCCTCCCGCCAGTGTCCAGAGTGAGCAGGTGTTCTCCCACCTGGGAGACATCCTCCATCTCCGCCACTCACGCCTGGATCCCGCCCTAGTGGATCAATTGGCGTTTATCAAGATCAACCTCACCCTGCTGGGGTATCCTTCCCTGGACCTTGGGAACCCAGAATCTTGGCTCCGAGAAACCCCAATCTCTCTCTGCACCGATGGCAGGTTGCTTCACCTTAAGTCAGGCTCCAGAGCACCCCCAGTCCATGTTAGGAAGCCCTCCTGAACTCATCCATTCTTCCACAGCTGCCTTCCCTCTCTGCTCCAGACTTTCTCACCTCTAAGCCTCTCCCTTCATAATCTCTTATGTTCTGCTGCAACCTAACAGCAAATCCAAGATCCATCATTTCAATACCCACTCTCTCAGTAGATCCTCTGTCCTGAAGGAGAGGCTATGAGTCTGGTTTTCTGGACCATCAGTCTGGCCCAGCATCTCCTCTCTCTGTCCTTTCTTGTTGTGGCCTTCTTCAATGTCATTATTTTGTGCAAGTTCAATTTTGCTTTCACATCAATGATTCAGGATACAAACAAATTAAAAGGAAATCACATAATTTCTTTTTCAGAAAATATTTTTATTAATTTTTCACATAACAATTTCATTAACACATTCTGTACTGTCCTCCTGTTCTTTGACTCAACTTAAACTGGGACAAATTTGTAAAAGAACACTGTGCTGAACTTGCTTGTGGCATGGGGCTCCGCACAGGCCCATTTCAGGCAATTAAGTTGAAAGTATGGGGTTCCTCTCCCATTTTACTCGTATCAAATCCTTACTTGCTTGTGGTGCAGTGCTCTGATCAGGTCATGTTCAGATCTGTGGTGGTCCCCACATCACAGGGGCAGGGCCTCCCCAAGTGTGGAGGCCAGTTTCAGCAGAATGCAGGGCATGTGCAAGGAGGGGTGAGGCCAGGCCACCATCAAAAGACACCTCTCCGATGTGGCGGCCGCCCTCTCCCCACTCACCCCCAACCGGGGCCAGTGAGGGGGGCCCCCGAAGGAAGGGTGTGGCCACCGTTGATACCCACCTCTCCCATGTGGTGGCTGCCCTCTCACCAGCCACTCGAACCCCAACCAGCATATCCTTCCTTTGCCAACGCCGCCAAGTTCGGTGAAGTGGGTTTGGTCAGCGACCGTCCTGCTCCCGCGAGCACAAGGGCTCCTCTGAGTGTCAATCCCCAAAGTCCGGTGACAAGTAGGACAGTGGCCCAGGTCAGCTTGCTTGATAGCAAGTAAGCTGACACACCACGTCACTGTGGTGGGACTCGTTGTCCACTTCCCAAAGAGGCCCCTTCTGAACAGGGTAGCATGAGTTTCCTTCCCTCAAGGTGTGGAAGACATCCTTTCCCTCCCCCGCATGCCTTCCATTCCAGCAAGGGGCCTTTGAATTGCTGCATGATCTCCTGTTGTGGAGTTGGCTTTCACTCAAGTCCATCCGTTCATTGGCCATCATGGAGAGTTGGTCTCCCCACCCCCGGGGAGGGCGTCTCTTGTTGATGCAGCCCCATGTAGGTGGGTTTTGTGGGCAGCCACCTCTCCTGGACAGGAGCACAAGTCTCTCTCCTTCCCCCAAGGGCGGGTAAGGATCAGTCAGAATAGGGGAGGGGAAGTTGTTGTTTGTCTCTTTGGAAAAGTGATAATCGAGGAGCGTTACATGAGAACCTTTGGTGGGGAAAGTCGACTGAAGTGAAAATCTGTGGGAAAACCAAGGCCTTTTCTGAATCGAACCGGTTCTCGAACCGGGCCTGGTCCATTAAAAGTTCGTGGACCGTGGTCCATGGAAGCCCCCGAACCCCGAATCGGTGGTCCGTAGGCAAATGTTGGTCCATGCCCATCTCTATTTATAAGCGAAATTGGTCTGTAATTTTTCACATCTGTCAAATCTTGTAATTCTTTCGGGATCAAAGCAATACTTGCTTCATTCCATGTATGTGGAAGTCCTTTTCCTTCAAGTGTGTCATTCATTATACTTTTTAATATCGGTACAAGGTCTTCCTTCATTACTTTGTAAAATTTAGCAGTGATCCCATCCGGTCCTGGTGCTTTTCCAATCTTTGCTGCTTCTATTGCTTGTACGATTTCTTCCTCTGTTACTGTAGCATTCAGTCTCTGCTTCATTTCTTCTGTTATCTTTGGTAGATCTGTTTTTTGATGTCGGAGATAATTTTCTATGCCTTATTCTTTTTCCTTAGAAGATTTACTGTGCAACCCTAAGCAGAGTTACACCCTTCTAAGTGCATTGACTTCAATAGACTCAGAAGAGTGTAACTTTGTTCAGGATTGTACTGCAAATTTTGTCTTTGAAATTTCAGGAAACTAAATGGAGGTTTCTCCTTCCCATGTGGTCCCACTCAATACTTGGACTGCACACTCTTGCAATTTGCGTTTTTAGATAAATAGAAATCTGTACTCTTCATCATGTCTATTTTGAACCTATCTATCCACAAGTTCTTGTCACAGAAAAAATGGATTGCAAGTAGTCTAATGACAGTGCATCTGTATGTTGTCCCTGTCAGGAAGAACAGCATCTCTGGATAGGGACACAGTTTACATTGGGAAAGTGGCCTGGAGAAAAGAGTTAATACACTTCACTGGAGAATCTCCAGTATTGCATTCCCATTCCAATTCATCTGTGGCTATTGTTAAAAGAAATCAGAAGATACTGGAAATCTCATCATGGGTTTCCAATACCTTGGCTACTGCATCCTTGTAAACGGATTAATATCATATAGGATTTTTAAAAACATACTTGATTTGGTCTTTAATTACAGGGCTGCAGCTTGTACATTACAGCATTTAAGTATCTGAAGTATGATTGTCTAAATAAACTGCTGGCAAAGGCTAATATTAACTTATACATTAGAGATGGATCCAGATGAAAGGTTGTTTGGAGCTATTGTGGTATAGTGGGTTAGACTTAGAAGGTTAGACTTAGTTGGGGAAATCCAAGCTCAAGTTCCCGCAGAGACAAGATGTACAGGATTAGTTACTCTTTTTGAGCCCAACCTACCTCACAGAGTTGTCAAGGTAGAATGGAAAGGAGAAGACTGCACATTTCTCTGAGCTCCTTGAAGAAAGAGCAGAGTAAAAAAAAATAACATTCATTGTCATACTATGGAAATGAAAACCACAAAAAAGTTTGTCTTGCTGATGACAAGAGAAAACCTGTATACGCTGCTTTGAGTAACTTACAGTTCGGTGTATGATTTCAAAGTAAGATGTATGACTAACCTGTTAAAACCTCAGGTGCATGAGGTGAATGAATACTAGTCAGCAAAATTTTTACATGCTACTTACAGTACAATCATAAGAACACTTTACTGGGAGTAAACCCTATTGGATAGGGGTAGGATTCTGAGTAGACCTCCTAACAATTGCTCTCTAAATTAGGTTATGTCTCTAATTCAGACAATCATCTATTAAAGCTTATATACAGTTGCCTTAATTATATATATCTGAGTTTTGCATAGAAATATCACAAGCTAGGCATTTTACCTTCCGGATTGGATCCAATCTGCTTTTTCATTCAGTCTTACCCAATTCTCTTTCTTACTACAGCCCTCATCCCACATGCCCTTTATCCGTGCAGGTCCCATGATCCCCAGTGTAGGGTTTTTTTGGTGGTCAAAGAGGACTTTTCCTCCCTTTTTCACCAGCTAGAAAGTGGCTCAGTCTAACCCACTGTTTACATTTATTTCTTCTCTCATAAAAAAAATATTGCTGAGTATTTATACATCTGACAAAATGATGTCAAGCCTGCAAAAGCATATACTTTAATAAATATCAAGATTTGAGTCTAGCAGCATTTTAAAGACCATCAGGATTTTCAGAGCTTTGACTCTCAAGATGTTTGACTATGGAAAGCTTATACTTTGAAAACTGTTGGTCTTTAAGGTACTGTTGGGCTCTAATCTTGCTGTTCTACTACAGACCAACATGGCTACCCACTTGAAACTTTAATAAATATGTAATTTTTCAAGATGCCACAAGACTCTTCTAATAGCTGGATTTACATTAAGGTTGATTTAATAAACAGAGTCTTCATGTCAAGGAAAGTTTTATTTTGTAAATCTGTCATTGTCATGATTTCATTGTAACTCTTTAGCAGTGCAATCCTAAACAGAATTACTCCAGTCTAAGCCCTTTGATTTCAGTGGACTTAGACTGGAGTAACTCTTCTTAGGATTTCACTGTAAACTACAAAAAAATACAACAGGAATAATTCCTTTACCTTGCCAGCTCTCATTTCCAGAAATTCAATTCAGTTACGTATCTGTTCTGGGTATCTTTCAGTCATCATAATCTTTCCTCCTTAGGAAGCACATGTTTTTCATTGTTGCTATTATTATCCTCAGGCTTGTAAAACATTTATAGTCTTGTAAATCTAGACTGTGCTTTATGGAATATAGATAAGGTATCTTCTGTACTTCAAAGGCTTTACCTTGTAAACCAAAAAGGCTGATTTGCCCAACATGTTCCATTATGGTTGGAGTAAAACCATCCATATTCTGCAAACATAGAATGTCACTTAATGAAAGATATGACAATTTTTATAATAGTGACGATGCAATTGTCTATTAATAATGTTTCCTTTTTAAAATTCACTGTATCACAGCAAAAAGTACTTGGAGGCTCCAAGGAAACTAGAGAGTAGTGTTAACAAGAAAGAGTGATGCATTCAGTTCAAATGTACAGTCAGACTTTTCCCTGACTCAACCTGAGTATGAATACATGCATATGAACTGCTTGCATTATTCACTTTTACCTTCATCACTCCCTACTTTAATAACTGCCCCATGTGGTGGAATCTGCCTTTTGGTCATTGTTCTTTGAAAACTTCACATTGATGTTATTCCAGAATCAGTTAATATAATGAACTTTATATACTACTAGCTGCAGAAGGTACATTCCCTCCAATAAACACAGATTCATTTGCAAGCACAGATTTACTAGTCATTGGCTAGAAATGATTGATTTAAAACACAAAGGGTCTTTTCTAATTAGCACCATCAGAATTCAGTAAAGATATGTCTTGCCCTAGTCTATTTTTTCTCTTCCTTCTCCTGTGAGAGCAAATGAAGATAGAGACAAACTTGCAAATCATACACATAAATTACATAATAATCGTGTAGCAAATTACTAACATTTGTTTTGGAATAGTTCTGTGATTGTTCTTCTGTCACTAGCTGAATAATCTAATTCCATGAATGTCTCCAACCTACATTGCTGTCTGTTTCTAACTGCTCTAAGGTAGCAGATCTTAAACTATGGTCCAGGGTCTTTAAGAGTAGCTCTGGGAGTCCATAGTATAGGCAGCAAGAATGGAGCTCCTCACCCTTAGGTTGCCTCCTGCCTTGCCAAAAGAGGCAGTGGCCATGTTTGGGTAGAGCAGCCAAGGTGTCTGTGGTGAGCCTCAGATCTCTTGTGAGAGCCACAGATCTCATGAGAAGACAAAGGGCCCCATATGACATTCACAGAATCCTACCACAGCTAGCTGATCTGAATCCAGTGGCACCTTAAAGACCAATTAGATTTTCAGGTGTAAACTTTCAAGAGTCAAGGAGATCCTTGAGCCTTTATATCCCAACCCAAAGGTGGGTGGAGTGTTATAAGGGAGAGCATCAGGATGTAAAGGTACAATACGGCTTGGTTAGATGGGAGGGATGTAGCAAAGGAGTATGTCAGGATGTAAAGGTCCAATGGTACAATGCAGCTTGATTAGAACAGAAATTAGCATATGTAATGAGTTAAGAATTCTATGACTCTATTCAACCCTGGGTGAAAGGTGGGGAGATCCATTGTGGGGAGATCCATTGTTCTGAATGAACTCCATAGCAGCAATCTCACATTGCAATCTCCCCTTGAAATGTCTTTGTTTGGGGACAGCCACTTTTAGGTCAGTAATGGAATGTCCTGGATGATTAAAATGTTCTCCTACTGGTTTTTGAGTGTTGTGATTTCTAATGTCAGATTTATGCATAGGGACTAACCTGTTTGTCCAATATAGAAAGTAGCAGGCCACTGCTGGTAACAGCTGTTGGAAATAGCAATGTCTGGTGTACAAGAAGGAAGAAGAGAAGAATACCCTTTCCATACAGGGGGCAGCAAGGATCAGTTAGTTAGGATAGTAAGGGCAGCAACTCTCTTGTCTCTTAAAGGTCGTTTCCTTGTCTTGTTTCCTATTGAGCTAAACAGGGCAATATCTTCCTTCTTCTCTCTCCTAAACACACACTCTCTCAACTTTGTAGTTAGATAGACAGCATCTGTCTCTATCTTTTTTCTTTACTATCAGATATGTAGTTCCTAAATAAACTATTTTAACCTTTAATAAGTACTGTGTAACTACCTCTGTGTTATTTAGCACTCCTGCTAACAGGGTTAATAGGCCCAGAGTGTGCTTACTGATTTAAAGGCAGAAAAGCTGCCTGAAGCATTCTTGATTGCCCAGCAAAGGCTCAGAGGCATGGCGGAGAACAAAGGAACTAAGATGGCCGACCCCTGGGGAGCACAGCAGGGTCCCTGGATAGAAAGACTGAATGATGACAATTACCAGCTATGGTCTGAAAGAATTAAAGCCCGTCTCATGGAGCTTGACTTGTGGGATGCCACTCAGTCAAGCAGACCAGCTGAAGGAGCCAAGGCACAAACTGTGTGGGACAAGAATAACAAAAAAGCAAGATCTGTCCTTGTTAACGCCTTGAGCGACAGGCAGCTATTAAGAGTAATTAACATGCAGACAGCCAAAGATGTATGGGACGAGTGAAGCAGACTGCATAATAAAGGCTCGCTTAAAACCAAGATGTATTTAATGAAACAGTTATACAGTTTAAATATAAAAGAGAATCAAGATCTTAGAGATCATTTACATAATATGATTTCATTAAGCCAGCTATTAAGGGCTATGGGAAAACAAGTTGAAGATGAAGATATGATTGTATTGATTTTAATTAGTTTTCCAGAAAGTTATGATAATATAATACATGGAATTGAGTCAAGGAGCCATTTGAGCTTAGCTGAGGTACTTGCCCTCTTGGAAGATGAACAAATTGGCAGGCAAAATAAACGAGCTGAAAGTAATGAAACTGCCTTAAAAACTGACACAATAAATGATTTTTTATTGTCACCTCTGTGGCAGCAAGAGGCACATTAAGAGAAATTGCAAGCTGCTTGAATCACAAAGAGATCGCCATAAGCCTCATGGCACAGACAAAAGGCAACCATTTAAAAGTGCTCACAAGAGCTCATTTAACACTAATGACCGAGCAAACAATTGCAAATCAGGCAAGAGGAGTCTAACTATTGCCCCGAGAAATGGAAATGAATTATCCTGGGTTGTTGATTCAGGCGCTAGCTGCTTTATAGCAGGGGAAAAAGACTTTTGTGATGTCATGCATGATCACAAAAAAGAACTTTGCGTTGCAAATGGAGACTCACTCATAGCAGAAGGAACTGGATGTGGAACAGTGTATTGTATGCTACCTAGTGGCCAAGTCAGGGAAGTGCAGATTACCAATTGTTTATATGTGCCTGGCTGAAATCCAATCTTCTGTCTCTGCCTGCAATGGGAAAGAAAGGAATAGAGACTGTATTTAAAGGAGAAATATGTTTTATTGGAGATGAAACTGAATTGATTGCCAAAGCCACATTAAATGAAGACTTGTATGTACTTGATTGCTTTAAGAAAGAAGCATATTTGGCTAAAGCTTGCAATCATAAAGTGTGCACCAGGCTCTTACACAGACACTTTGGGCACAGAGACATTGAGGCCATATATCAACTTGAAAGGTAGAACTTAACCAATGATATGCAAATGAGAAAATGCCCTGACGCAGAAAGATGTGTTCGCTATGTTGAGACCAAAGGGACCAGACCCTCTTTCATCAGGTAAAGTGAGAAGCAAACCAGAAGACCACTGGAGCTGAACCACAGTGATGTCTGCGGCCCAATGGAAACAGCGACACCCAGCAGAAACAAGTATGTACTGACTTTTACTGATTATTTTTCAACATTTACTGTGATTTATCTAATCAGAGAGAAGAGTCAAGTGCTGGAAAAATTTAAGCTATATCTAGCAATGGTGCAGAACAGATTCCAAAGAAAACCACTAGCTATCCAGACAGATAATAGAGGTGAATACATGGGAAAAGAGATGACAAGCTTCATACCAGCTGAAGGAATAGAGCATCATCGGACAGTCTCATACACACCAGAGAACAACAGAGTAGCAGACAGGAAGAATTGCTCTCTCACAGAAATGTGCAGAAGTATGCTCCATGAAGCAGAGCTATCTGAGAAATACTAGGGAGAAGCTATGAACACTGGTACCTACCTGCAAAACATATTGCCTACAAAAGGCGCAAGCAGCACGCCATTTGAACTGTGGTACAACTGCAAGCTAACGTGCATCATCTGAGAGTGTTTGGATCAAAAGATTACATTCCAAAGGAGAAAAGGTCCAAGATGGATCTCAGAACAGAACAAGGCATATTGGTTGGATATGCACAGGGATGTAAAGGATACCAAATCCTTAACCCTGAAACAGAGATGGTGACAATATACAACATGGTCTACATTGATGAAATGGAGAAAACAAACAAGAAAGAGAAAGTAGACACCAGAGAATCTACACCAAGAGAAACTGATGAAGCACAGCAATCAGAAATGGTGCAACTGTGTGAGATCACTGACACACAAAAGACACCTGCGGAACCTACAGAAGAAGGGGATGCAGAACCATGTGTCAGACGTTCAACCAGGCAAACAAAGCAATATCACCAAGAAAGTTTTCCTACCTGGTAACAACAGAAGCTGTACCCGAACCTTGTAGCTGGCCTGGGAAGACATAGAAGGAATGCCAGCAAGAGAAACAGAGAAATGGAGAAGATATTGAGTCTCTGATCCAGAACAAGACATAGACTCTTACAGAACTACCACTTGGAAAGAGGACGTTAGGATGCAAATAGATCTTCAAAACCAAGCTTGATGCACAGGGAGAAGTACAAAAGTATAAAGCAAGACTAGTTGCAAAAGGATACTCTCAAAAATATGGAGAAGACTATGATGAGACCTTTGCTCCAGTAGTGAAACACACTTCAGTAAGGACACTACTGAGCATAGCAGCCACAAGGAAGATGCATGTAGAGCATCTGGATGTGATGACTACTTTTCTACATGGGGATCTGAAAGAAGATGTGTATATGGACCAGTCTCCTGGATTTGAACAGTCTGAAGACAGACAACTTGTATGCAAACTGCAGAAGAGCATTTATGGGCTGAAACAGGCTGCAAGGGCCTGGAATTAGAAACTGAACCAAATACTCATCATGGAAGGATTCAAACAAGGTGAGGCAGAACGCTGCCTATACGCAAGAAAGAAAGACCACAAATGGACTTTTATTTGGTTTACGTCGATGATCTGATTATTTGTTGTGAAGACCAACAAGAATGTGATGAAATAATTCAACGTTTGAACCAAGAAGTAGAGGTAAAACATCTTAGGAATATCAGTTTTTACCTTGGGATACAGATAGAGTGAGAGGAAGATGGAAGCTATCTTCTCAATCAAAAGCAAAATATTATGGACTTCCTGGACTACATGAATATGAATGAAGACCAGCATATACTCATATGGAAACAGATTTCCTGAAACAAGATGGAAACAATGAACCTCTGAGAAACATCAGGGTGTACAGAGAAGCCATTGGAAAATTGCTTTACATAAGTACAGTGATCACACCCGACACAGCAGCAGCAGTGGGAATACTATGCAGGAAGAGTGCATCACCAAGTGTGAATGACTGGAAAGCAGTCAAAAGACTGGTAAGATACTGAAGAGGCACTGCACAACTGAAGCTCAAGTTACCAGCAAGCGACAATCCCAGACTAGTGGGATACATGGATGCTGACTGGGCAGAAGATACTACAGACAGGAAGTTCACCAGTGGACAAGTGTTCTATGGCAGAGGAGCAATCAGCTGGTCAAGCAGAAAACAAGAACTTGTAGCATCATCATCCACTGAAGCTGAATATATATCAGTGGCAGAAGCATGCCAAGAACTCAAGTGGATACTACAACTGCTTGAAGATTTTGGGATAGATGAATCCAAACCCATACAACTCTTTGAAGATAATCAAGGATGCATAAAGCTTGCAAAGACAGAAGGAATTGGATCAAGAACTGAGCACATTGACATTAAGAGTCACATAGTGAGAAACATACGAGAAGGGCTTGTTGAGTTACAGTATTGTCCTACAGAAATGATTGCAGATGTTCTCACCGAGCCACCTACCAAAGAGAAGTTTCAAAGTCTATGTGAGAAGATTAATCTTGTGGCCTTTGTACACTAGACATTGAGAAGGGGTGTTGGAAATAGCAATGTCTGGTGTACAAGAAGGAAGAAGAGAAGAAGACCCTTTCCATACAGGGGGCAGCAAGGATCAGTTAGTTAGGATAGTGAGGGCAGCAACTCTTGTCTCCTAAAGGACATTTCCTTGTCTTGCTCCTATTGGGCTAAACAGGGCAATCTCCTCCTCTCTCCTAAGCATACACTCTCTCTACTGTGTAGTTAGATAGACAGCATCTGTTCTCTGTCTCTTCTCTTTACTATCAGATATATAGTTCCGAAATAAACTCTTTTAACCTTTAATCAGTGCTGCGTATCTACTGCTGTTAGCACTCCTGCTAACAACAACATTTGATTTATATACTGCCCTTTAGGACAACTGAATGCCACACTCTGATTGGTTTACAAAATGTGTTATTATCCTCACAACAATTAACCTGTGAGGTGGGTGGGGCTGAGAGAAGTTTGAAAGAGCTGTGACTGTTCCAAGGTCATCCAGCTGGCTTCAAGCGGAGGAGTGGGGAATCAAACCCAGTTCTCCAGATTAGAGTCCTTCCTCCTTTAACCACTATACCGAACTGGTTTTCTCGACACATTACAGCATATATAACATTGGAAGATGAACAAATGAATGATCTTGAGATGGTATAACTGGTATTGTTAGGTCCAGTGATCATGCTGTCGGACTAAATATGGGGACAGAGTTAGCATCTTGGTTAATTGCAGGCTCTCGTCCCAGAGTCTGTTGCAGTGTTGGTAAGTACATTATTCTGAGTGAGAAGTTGTTTAAGGTTAGGGGGCTGTCTGTAGGCAAGAAAAGGTTTGCCTCCCAATGCTTGTGAGAGAAAAGTATCGTTGTCCACATAGAACTGCTGTGATAATGTGCTAGGTTTTAAAACATAGCTGTTTGTTTGTTTGTTTTTTACATGTGAAGCATCCAGAAGTGGAATGCAGGCTTAAATGGTACAGCCTGTTCTACCTCACACTCTGATCAAATAATTTTACTGCATATATAACTCAGGCCTCATTCTACAATTATTAACCAGGCTACAATCGCCCACAAGAGGACAGGATGGAATGGCCAACTCTTCCCTGCCAGTTTTTAACCTGTGTTTTGGTCCTCCACAGCATCAAAAACATTATAAGAATTTTTTTAAAAGATGAGAAAGAATCTATTAGCAAGACTTGTGTAGTAAGATTCGTTAGTGGGAAAGTGTGGTGCATGTTGTATCCAGCATTAATTACATCAGGCATCATGGCCTTACTCATCATCAGTTTCAAAATTTTCTTAGAGATAGATGCAGAATATGGAGACATATTGTACCATGCAGAAGTCAGGTGGCTTTGCAGAGGCAAAGTCCTCATTTTTTCAGTCTTCATCATGAAGTTGATGTCTTTCTCATGGAGAAAGAAAAAGGATAAGAAGTTCTTTCTGACTCTCGATGGGTTTTGGTTTTGGTTTCTTAACTGATATCACAGAGCATCTGAACACACTGACTCTAAGGCTGCAGGGAAAAGGAAAGCTTGTGCGTGATATGTATTCCGAACTGAAAGCTTTTGAAACAAAACTAAACATTTTTGTGAAACAAGTTAGTGAAAGTAACTTTTCAAACTTCTCATGCTGCGATGAACTAAAATTTGAGGATGGAAATTTACAATTCCATGTTGAATGACATGTCAAAGCGCTGAACCTATTGCAGGTAGAATTCCAAAACAGATTCACTGATTGCCATAAGAATGTTTCAAAATCCATTTGAAGTAGCACCAGAAGATGCAAGTAACTTTTTCCCAGA
Source organism: Eublepharis macularius (assembly GCF_028583425.1). Lineage (NCBI taxonomy): Eukaryota > Metazoa > Chordata > Lepidosauria > Squamata > Eublepharidae > Eublepharis > Eublepharis macularius. The sequence continues at coordinate 77,151,335 of NC_072797.1, forward strand.
TGGAACTAATTGATTTGCAAGCCAGTGATCATTTCAGAGACATTTACAAAGAAAATAGCCTGTTCAGTTTCTATTGTGGTCTACCTGATACATTTATCAACCTAAAGAAATTTGCTGCAGGCATATTCACAATCTTTAGCATCACATATATCTCTGAACAAACTTTTTCCAAGATGAAAATTGTGAAATCCAAGTGTAGGTCAAGACTTACAGATGAACATTTACATGACATTTTAAGGGTGTCTGTCACAAACCTTACTTGGACATTAGTGCCTTGGCTAATAGAAAACAGCCACAGAAATCACACTGACTAGGTAAGCTTGCTAGATAAAAGGATTTGACAGTAAAATATTGTTCCAAAATAGATTGCATTCAAGTTAACATTTCTTCATTGACCTCTGAATGTTGATCTAAATCAACAGTAAGTTAATCATTATATTACATTGTTTTAAGCTGCGGCCCTCTTTAGGCATTTGGGCATTGTAACCAGGCACAAGGCTGGATTGGCAGATGACTTTATAATAGATTTCTATGCAGAATTGTTCTGCACCCTGCTCTGCACATTTAAGAGGAGGTGACTGGCATCTTCCATGCAGTTTATTATTGCAAAGCAACATGGGATCGTACTTCTTCGAGCAACCTTAATTCAGGGAGTGTGGGTGGAATTAAGGGGTTAAGTAGTTCGTCCTGTATGGAAGACTAGTGGACTTCAAGGGTAAGCTACTGCACTTCTTCCATATAGTTGTTATCAGATCAGATCTCTGAGCTTTCCTTCCCAGATGCTTGGACATGGTTAATCCATTATCCTACCACAGGCATGATTAGCTCCTGTTTGCCTCTATAACAGCAGTGTTGTCTCCTTCCACTGCTGTCTACCTTCCTCCCTGCAATTCTAGGCAGATCGCACAATTACAAACAATGTAATCACAGCAGTATACTTATAATCAATAACACATTAAAATGAGATTACAAAATTAAAATAGCACACTAAATAGTATGCTATATATAATAAAACTCTATAATAGAACAAACAATGAAGAAAAACTGCAATAACAGAATGAGAGAAATAGTACAACAATATGATGTATGCAGCCAACAAAGCAATGAAAACTACCTAAAATTTTGCAGATATTAACTATGACACTATAGGTTTTTTAAAAAGTGTCTCCTGGATAATTAAAGAAAAATTTCATACCATTTATTTACATAGGAAAGGGTTTAAGCACAATCATAACTCATTGAGACCAAAATGTTAACTCTGGCTTGATTGTGCTCAAACACACAAACAATCCAAAACTCTGTTTTGGATTGAAACGTAAAAGACTTACATACCAAGATAAGCTTAGCTGAAGTGACACTACTGGGGAACTGACTTTAATTGATGTTTACTGTATTTTAACTGAATGTGTGCTTTCTGTTATTAGTTTTTAATTGATTTTTTATTGTATTTTATTGTATTGTTAGCTTCTAGAAAACTCAGTAATTTTTAACTTACTGGAGAAAAGACTAATTTTATCATGGATGTGCATACTATACTTATTATAATTTTATATAATATCGACAAGGCGCAAATATACTAATTTCTACATTTTACTTAGTTATGCATGTTAAAAATAGTTTAGCCATAGAATACTGCAAAATATTTTTCCATTCCCTATTAAAAGCTAATAAAGGGGAAATTATTTAAAAACTTTCAGAATCTAACACTGCATACACACACAAAAGGATGTAGTTATGGATGATCATAAAATGATAAATGGAGTTGCAATCAGGAAGTTTCCTCCACAGGAGATTGTCTTCAGAATCAACAGTACTGACAATAGCAGATGTAAAATCACATCAGCTTGCAAACATTTAATTTCTAGGAAGGAAATATACTAGCTAGAGCTTTGAGGATGCTCTGACTTGTAATGATTTATGCAGCATATGGCCTTCTGTGGTAATGAAGTACTAGACTTATTCTTTTCAAATACAAAAGTAGACTCTTCAAAGCTGTTCAGACTTTTATCAGGCAAAACATTGCAATGACATATAGAAAAATAGGAGTGATATAGGTGGACAGATGGACAATTTATACTGAGGTTGCATTGTCTGTCTGCAACAGAATTAATGCCATACATTTTTTATTAAAATCAAGTAGTTTGGAGAATGAAATCAAATTGTTGCTTGCATAACATAACTATAGCAGCATCAATAAAAATTCTCACCTAAGTTTTTTTTAAAAAAATTAACTTTCAACTAATTGAACTGATCAGTTTGATTGACACCAATTGCAGCAGGATAAATTAGAGTTTTGATGGCAAGGATTATAGATATACAACAGCCAATAGCCTTGAAAGAGCTGTTTTGCAATGAATGGCAAAACACAGATTAACTCAGAAACAAGGTTTAATCATTTCATTCTAGAATTTAACTGTGGCAAACACAGAGAGAATTAGTTTCAAAGCAAAATGTGGTTATCTTGAATATGACGGAGGGAAAACTCAAAACCATTAAGCAAGTTGTCTGAATCCAGCAAGAGAGATCCATGTGCACTAGTACGTTCAGATGCACATCTGGATCACACACATCTCCATGAATGGCTGGTTAGGATGCACAAGAGAGGAAACCAGTTGTCACATATGTCTGGGACTTCTTTTTGGTTGGAACTAATATCTTCAATTACCCTTCAAAAAGTATATTAAAATGTTGGAAATAAAAAGTGACATATTTATAAAAAGTTGTGTTGCTACCATCTTATTTAAGTTATTCATGTACCTCAGGTAAAGCAATCAGATTAGTTTTAGCTACATTAGTAATTTACCCCAACTAGAAAATCTAGAACACATTTCACTGATTTACCAGCAAGTAAAATGATGAAATAACATTTGCTTGGTTACTTCTAAACAGCTAAAAGAAATAGTTCATGTACAATCGTCATCTGCAGGGTGAGCCTAAAGAGAAAACTTCCTGCATTGGCTTCATTCAATTCTTTTTCTTCTCCTTCCCTTCAGCCCAAAAATCTATTTAGATGGCCACATCATTTAGAACATGTGCATGGACATCTGTTTTAAGTTACTTTGGTTTATAGTGCTTTTCTCAAGTGACATTATGTTGGTGGGTAATGATAGAATGCAGAACCATCCAGACAAGGAACTCCTACTCCCTGTGGCGGATATGTAGGAGTCACTCTCACAAGTTTGAGGGTGGAAACCTCTCATTTTCTTCCTGAATATCCCTGAGAAACCTACATTCAAGCCTCCAGGAAGCTTGCTTTTTATACTCCTGGAGGATCAGTGCCATAGAATGTTCCATACATTCACACTGCCATCCTAAGGCAGAGTTACATCATTCTAAGTTCACTGAAGTCAGTGGGCTTTGAAAGGTGTAACTCTGCTTTGGATGGTGCTGCGTCTTCTGCTTTCCATTAAAATATGTAAAGAACTCCGATCTTGATTAAAACTTATGATTTTTAAAAAATCTCTCTTATTTATCCGTAAGGCTCATCACGTGAAGAAGTTGAGAGGATGACAGTTCAGCGCTTTGAACAGACTGTATGCTTGCAACAAAATACCAGGTCAGATGTTAAATGAACATGGTCAAGAAATAATTAAGTGATGCCTTAAGCAGCAGAACAAGGGGAAAGGTGACAGCTGTGTACATAAGCCTCCTAGGATTAATATTATTTTGCAGTGATCTAGGTCAACTCTGGTTCTGCTAATTAGAGGTAGCTTTGGGATGTGCAGCTTATATATCTTTACTTTTGTGTCTCTTCCTTGATAATAATGCAAAGCTAAACAAAAGTTTGGAATTCATGCACATCTTGATGGGAGGGATTAGACAGCTAAACCCTTTCTGAAAAAAACTAGGCTGCATAACCTTCTTTTGTTACACTTAATCTGACATGAAGGGCCACCTTCTGCTTGTGGCTGTTTTTTTTAAATTTTGCACTAAAGTTCATAACATCATACCATATACTGTAATAATACAAAGAAACATCAGTACAGAATTGAGTATTACTACTAATTCTATTCACATAATGCCCTTCTTTAAAATGCTCAAGAACTTTACGTGAATTAATCTGATAGACCCGACAACTCCTCTGTGAATTAGGTATATTATTGGCAGGGGAGGGTGGGTGAAGCTGAGGTCAAGAGATAATGGCTTACCTGCTTTTTTGGTTAAACTGAGATTTGAACTAGCATCTTCTAATGGACCACTGCCACTAGACACTGCTCAGGTAAGGCCCCTCATATACACAGGATGTACCCAATAGTCACAGCTGCATGAAGCTCCAACCATTTGCACCCACCCATCAGTAGCCAGGCAAACAGCCATCATTCAGCTTTTTCTTGCAAACTCTCCATCAGACCTATAGATGGTGGAACTCTTTATTATTTCTACTTGGCATAACACAGAGATTAGTAGAATAAAAAGAGTGAACACAGAATTTTTATGGCAAATTAGAGAACCAAGACACAAGGAAAAATGCACAGGAATGGGATCTCCACAGCATGATCAAGCCTCAGAATAAATCTATCACATTTTTATCCTGTCTGTCCAAGAAGCTCAGGGCAGAACATATAGTTTTCTTCCTTCATTTTATCCTTGCAACAACCCTTTGAGGTAGGTTAGAGGAGGAGAGAGCAACTGGCCCATCACCCAGAGAGCTTCCATGGCAGAGTGAGGATTCAAACCCGGCTTTTCCAGGTCCTAGTCTGACAATCTAACTACTATACCATGCTGGCTGTAAAATTTAATGGGTGAATGGAGATACGAACTCAGGTCTCCAAATTCTTATTCCACTGAACAACCATGTCTCTCTAGTGAAATAAAGCTTCACTGTTCACTGAAAATGGTCAATGCTGCTGCATGGCAGGAACATGCTTTCCTTCCTCTGTCAGTCAAGTAAGCTGTTCTTGATGGCCTATGTCACACATTGTATAGAAATATCTCTCACAGCACTGCTTCCTATAGTGCCAGTGTAATTGCTCTTTGTATAGGTTCTATGGGGCTTAGGAAGTCAACTTTCACACAACTGTAAGTTAAGAAAATTTTTTAAAAAACATTTAACAATAAATACAACAGAACTATTTTTCCCTCTTAACTAAGCTCATAAGTGCAACCATACAGAAATTTTCAGCCAACAATGTCTTTGAAAAGATAAACAGTTCAACTTGTTGGATCCCACCAAGTCCTTTTTCACAATCTTTCCAATTTGAAGCTACTGGAACCTAGGCTGCTGTCTTCTTCTTGGGGAATTACAGCCCTTATTCAAGATGATAAGAGCATATTAATTATTGTTAAGCTCCCCAGCAACTAGCTTTTTCCTCAGCTGCCTGGCTCTAGCTCCTGACTCAGCCTTCCTGGGCTAATCCAATTACCTCATAGGGGTTACGCCAGTCCATTACAGTTCTGTACAATCAGCCTGGCTGTACCTCTGAGCTGTAAGTAGTATGGTGCTGAGGTGGTCAGGACAGTGACTCAGCTGCATGGCTGGCCAAGAGAGGAGAGAGGATACTACTCCCTATTGTACTCTTCTTTGGGGGCGGGGTGTGTGTCAGGGCTGAACAACAAAAAAGCAGCAAGTTTGGGCTGGTCATACTATTTGTTATGTGTTGTGTGTGTAGGTGACTGCTGGTGCTCAGCAGCTCATCCATTAGGATAGAGTAACACAATGGAAGTTGCACAGTGCTACCATGAGTGGGACAGCCTTCTTTCACCCAACTGCATGGCTGAGGAACAAGGCCTCATTCGGAGATTTCGGGCCATGGAGAATGATGCTATGGCTTTCTTGGAAGGAAGCTGTCATAGGTATGCAGGAACTGTGGATCCCTACTATGGATCAGCTGTGATTTGGGTGGCAGCTTTTTAAAGGGGCTGCTCGTCACAGCTGCTACTCAAATGGGTGCTGACTTTCTGCTAGTTCTGCAAGGTGGTCACAAACCTCAACACAGGAAGTGGCCCAGGGAGGCTTTGAATATAACAAGGGTCGGATCAGACCAGTGGTCCATCTTCTCAAGCATACTGTTTCATACAGCAGCCAACCAGCTGCCCTGGAAGGTCAACAACAAGGCAGAGGCCAAAGTTGCCTTCTTATGCTGCCTCTATATATGTACACTCCCTTAAATCACCATGGCTAACAGCCATTGATGGACCTCTTCCCCATGAATCTATCTGCCTTTTCAAACCATCTATATTCACAGACGTCACTACATCCATTGGCAGTGAATCCCACAACTACTCATTGAGAAAAGCAGCATTTCCTATTGCCCATCAAAATTCATTGTGTTTTAGGATTATGGAAGAGGGAGCTTCCTCTATCCACTTTTTCATTGTCCGTCTTCTGTGCAGTCCCACATGGGACTGCGCACGCGCAGGCCTGCCGACCGGCTATTTTTTTCTATAGCTAACGTCCACTAGGGGGCGCCCAACCGGATAGTGCGCCTGCGCGGACCTTCCCGCCAATATTGTATCCGGTGGGCGCCCCCCACCCTCCAGTTTCTTCTTTGCCGCTGACCGGTAAAGACGTATAGCTCATCCGCTGATCTAAAGAAGAAAGTGAAAGTGTTGAAGATCTCACTCACAGTATCGGTGAGAGTTTGTCTTTCTCAGGCACGATGTCTGAGAAAGCTTTATTCAAAAAATGCACGACGTGCGCTACTAAAATGACCAGGACGGATGGCCATTCCGTCTGCTTGGAATGCCTGGGGGAGACGCATATTGTGGCTAAACGTGTCCATTGCCAAAAGTTTACGCCTAAAGCCAGGGCCGAAAGAAAAGCCAGGCTAGAGGCAATGTTGTGGAAAAGGGCTATGCGGGCTACTAATGGTGCTGAGATGCCTACCAAGCCACGTTCGGTGAGTGGAAAGTCTTCCCGGAGCGCCTCGTCAACGGCGAAATCACCCTCTCTGGGACGCCCTAGATCTACCCCCCCCTCGGATCCGAGCGGGATGTCGGGTCAGACTCACCAACCTTCTAAGTCTCCCAGGACCCCGACTCCGAGCCCCAGAAGTGCTTCGGATCCGACGGTGTCGAGATCGGAGCCGAGGAGGATGGAACCGAAGCCATCAGAGTCGTGGACTTTGGAACCAGTGCGACCTGACCGACCTCCGAGCGAGACTGCACTTTCGGAATCGAGGGGTTCGGATCCAGCGAAGCTTCCAGATTCAGTGGTTCCGGGACACTCCGATTCGACTCAGAGGAAGTGTCCCAGGGTTGAAGACCAGACTGGACCAGTACCCAAGAAAACTAAGAAGAAGAGCAAGCATAAGCATACGACATCAGTACAGACAGAGACCGAGTGGGAGACTTTGGTGATTCCCTCTCGGATCCGATCGCCGTTGTACCATTCATCGGATGGCGAGTGGTATCCCCGAGGAGATTGTTGGTCTGGTTCCCCGTCCCGAGAGGAACGCCGTCGACCTTCGGTGCAGAGCTCTCCCCAACTATGTCACCGCCGCAGGGAGACTATCAGCTCCGATTTTCTTAGACCTCATCGGTCCGGTTCCAACTTATCGGTCCGAGATGACTGGGAGCTTCCGCTTAGTGACTACTCCCGTTTTGACTCACCTCGTCGTGATCAGGGCTACTATCACTCTGAATTCGGCCGTGACCAGAGCCCTAGTCCTCCATCGGATCCATCTCCTGACGAGGTTATTATCGGATCCGGCAGAATCTCCCCCACGGAGGATTTTCGCCTTTATGCGGAGCAGATGCTTAGAATGGCTCGATTGCTGGAGTTGGAGGTTTCTGCAGTTAACCCTAGGCCAAAAGATAAGATTTTGCGCCATATATATTCAGGCAACCCGGCTTCAATCGCTTTTCCTATAGTGGAAGGTTTAGAGGAGGTCATCACCTCAATTTGTGAGAAGCCTGCTTGTGTTCACCCTACTTCTAGGCGTCTGGAGGCCTTATACAAGACACGAGATGATGTCTGCACGTATCTCTTCAACCATCCTTCTCCTTCCTCACTGATTGCGGAGGAGATGCAGTCAAATCAGAGGCAGAGTGTGCATGCTGTACCTGCTCACAAGGAGAGCAGGAAGTTGCACTCTCTAGGGAAGAAGATCTACTCTTCCGCGGCACTGTCGGTAAAAATTGCGAATTATTCCTCCATTATGGGTGCCTAGCAGATCTTCTTGTGGAACCGTATCGCAGTGTTCCTTGACAAGCTTCCAGACGACCAAAAAGTTTTGGCCAAGGTTATTATGGATGAGGCATTGCGCCTTTCTAAACAACAAATTAGTGCTGGTCGAAACACCCTTGAGACCTCATCGAGAGCTTTGGCTTCTGCCGTCGTTCTTAGGAGGCATGCATGGCTGCGTACTACTGCGTTACCTCCACATACTAGGAGCAGGGTCGAGGATATGCCCTTTGAAGGGAAGACTCTTTTTGCGAGCAAGACAGACGAATACCTGTCCCAAAAGCGAAAGGATCGTTTAACAGCCCGGTCCTATGGCATCGCTCACACTAAACCTTCTCAGTTCAACCATCCTCCATATCGTTCCTCGTACTACTACCGGAACCGGAACCAGAGGTACCAGCCGTATCCTCCTTATGGCTCCTTCAGACAACCCCACCAGCAGTCGGGGTCTTTCCAGCGACGCAGATCCAATTATCGTCTGCGACAGAGTCGTCGGAGTCCAGCTGAGAAAGAACCGGCTCCACCACCTAAGCAATTCTGACTAGCCGGGGATCAGGCTGTGGTCTTTGGAGACCGTTTGGCTGAGTTTTATGTGTCCTGGGTAGAGATCCAGTCTTACAATTGGGTTCTTGATGTTATAAAGTTGGGTTATAAAATTGAATTTGAAGTTTATCCGGAGTTGTCTCTCCCTGATTTCTTGTTTGACTCTGATTCACAGAAGCTCCAGGCAGCTGTTCAGGCCCTAGGTCAGAAAGGGGCTATTACGGAGGTCCCTCTGGGGGAATCTCTCCTTGGTTTCTACTCCAGGATGTTCGTAGTTGACAAAAAGGATGGGGGAGTTCGCCCCGTTTTGGACCTTAGGGGACTCAATAAATCAGTGAAACCTAGGAAGTTTAGAATGTTGACCTTGCAGATGGTCCTACAGCTGATGCCGGATAACATGTGGTTCGCTGTATTGGACCTCAAGGATGCCTACTTCCATGTTTCCATTCACCCGGAGCATAGGAAGTTCCTGAGGTTTTTGTGTAATGGTAAAGTGTTTCAGTACCAGGTCCTGCCCTTTGGGCTTTCCTCTGCACCTAGAGTCTTCACTAAATGCATGGCTCCTGTGGTGGCATTCCTGAGACGTCAGGGATGTTCTATTTTTCTGTACTTGGACGATTGGCTCCTGGCTGCCCCATCATCAGACCTCTTGGTTGAGCAGGTTAACCTTGTGGTGCGCACTTGTGCGCACCTGGGCCTTTTGGTTAACTTTCAGAAATCAGTTTTAGTTCCCTCCCAGAGGGTGTCCTTCATAGGCATGGTTTTGGACGGAACGCTGAATAAAGGGGTCCTTCCCACGGAACGTGTCTTCCGTATCAGGCGCCTAGTGGAGTGTTTTTCTAGGTGCCGCTTTCAGTCGGCTAGGGCTATTCAAATGCTGTTAGGCCTCATGGCATCTGCCACAGCTGTAACTCCTATGGCTAGGTTACATATGAGACCACTTCAATTGTGGTTTCTTTCAGTCCATGACGTTCTTTTGGCCCCTCAGTCCAGGAAGTATTCTATCCCTCGTAGGGTCATTCACTCCCTGAAGTGGTGGCTTTCTGAAGATAACCTTCTTAAAGGGGTTAGTTTTGGAACGCTGCAGTGTCAGGTCACTGTTTCTACGGATGCCAGCACTGTCGGTTGGGGCGCTCAGTGCAGACATCTCCGGGCACATGGGACTTGGTCTGATCAGGGGAAGTGTTTCCATATTAATATGTTGGAGCTGTTGGCTGTCCGTTTTGCCCTTATCGCTTTTTCAGATATGCTCCAAAACAAGACGGTACAAATTCTCACAGACAATTGCACAACCATGTTCTATTTGAACAAACAAGGGAGCACCACTTCCCAACTCCTCTGCGAAGAGACTATGCGAATTTGGGAATGGGCATTACCCAGGGGCATTTGGTTACAGGCGGTTCATATTCCGGGGACCACGAACGTGGTCGCGGACAAGCTCAGTCGTCTCAAGTCCGACAACCACGAGTGGACAGTAGCAGACTCCGCGTTGAACGGCCTGTTCGAGACTTGGGGGTTCCCCGAAGTGGACCTGTTTGCATCGGAGATCAACAGAAAAGTCTCACCATATTGCTCCCGGGGAGGTCTGGGTCTGGGCTCCTTAGGGGACGCTTTCCAGATCGCTTGGACGGGAGCTCTCTTTTATGCCTTCCCTCCCTTTCCACTGATTGCCAGGACGGTCAGCAAGATCCTCCGGGAGGGTTCCCGTGTGATTCTTCTCACACCCTTTTGGCCTCGTCAGCCATGGTTTCAACTAGTGATGCAGCTATCTCAGGGTGTATATTATCATTTCGATCTAGTTCCCAATCTCCTTTCCTACAGGGGAGTGCTGTATCATGATTTACCCAAACTGAAGCTGACAGCTTGGTTTATTCAGGGTTCCCCGGATTGTCTGACAGGGTTACAGAAGTTTTAGTTAATGCCAGGCGAGATAGCACCCGTAAATCTTATACAGCTAAATGGAAACGTTTTGAATGTTGGGCTGCTGAAACTGGGATAGATGTTTGGAACTGCCAGTTGGGTGCCATTTTCGACTTTCTTTTGACACTCAAAGATGGAGGTCTGTCTAATTCGTCAGTAAAAGTTTATTTAGCTGCCATCTCTGCCTTTCATGCCAGGATTGATGGTCGGACTGTTTTCTCCCATAGCTTGTCCAAGTCCTTCCTTAAGGGGTTACAGAATATGTTCCCTCCAGTGAGGGAGATCGTACCTCAATGGTCACTTAACTTAGTATTGGTTGCTCTTATGAAAGCGCCTTTTGAGCCTTTGGCATCATGTGCTTTGAAGTTTTTGTCTTTCAAGGTTTCCTTTTTGGTGGCCATTACTTCGGCCCATAGGGTCAGTGAACTAGCAGCTCTTAGACAAGATCCCCCTTTTCTGAAAGTACATCCTAATAAGGTGGTTCTTCGGCCGGATCTTAAGTTTCGGCCTAAGGTTGCTTCCCAGTTTCACACTTCTCAGGACATCATTCTACCTGTGTTCTTTCCTTCCCCTTCAGATAGTTCGGAAAAGGCCTTGCATTCACTGGATGTGCGTAGAGCAGTCCTTTTCTACCTTCAGAGAACTAAGCCTTTTAGGAAGGTTAATAGTTTTTTTGTGTGTTATTCGGGGTCTTGCAAAGGAAAAGCAGCCACTCCTCAGTCTATTTCCCGGTGGGTTACGATGGCTGTGAAGGCTTGTTATGCACATTCTAAGGTTGACTGTCCTTTGGATGTTCGAGCACATTCCACTAGGGCTCAGGCATCATCGGCAGCTTTTTTGAAGGGTGTTCCTATCCAGGATATTTGCAGAGCGGCTACGTGGTCCTCTTCGTAGACCTTCGCCAAGCACTACACCTTGGATACGATGGAGCGCAAGGAGGCAGCTGTTGGTCGAGCGGTCCTACAGTCGCTTTTTGCATAGGAAGCATGCCCTCCTCCAAGGTAAGCTGCTTGCTAGTCTCCCATGTGGGACTGCACAGAAGACGGACAATGAAAACAGAGTTTCGCTTACCGTAACTGCTGTTCATTGACGTCTTCTGTGCAGGCACACATACCTTCCCTCCTGCCCCGCTATGCTTCCTCCAGTTGTAAAAATAATAATAATATAAAAATAACATTATTGGAGGTCGGTGGCACAGGAGAAACTGGAGGGTGGGGGGCGCCCACCGGATACAATATTGGCGGGAAGGTCCGCGCAGGCGCACTATCCGGTTGGGCGCCCCCTAGTGGACGTTAGCTATAGAAAAAAATAGCCGGTCGGCAGGCCTGTGCGTGCGCAGTCCCATGTGTGCCTGCACAGAAGACGTCAATGAACAGCAGTTACGGTAAGCGAAACTCTGTTTTCTGCCCCATGTATACTTTTATAAACCTCAGTTATGTCCCCCTTTAGCCTTATTTTTTCCTAGAAACGCTCAAGATTCTTCAGCCTTTCCTCATAGGAAAGGTGGTTCAACCCCTTAGTCAATGGATGCTCCAGCATGGGAAACTCACAGAAGCAGCGAACACAGACCCATTAGAACAATGTTACAAATGCCTCCTCTACCATTATTCCATCCACACATCATTCTGTTTCCAGGAACACATTCCCACCATTATAGGAGGTACTCCTTTATCTAGCAACACAAGCATTTAAAAAAGGAAGGGGGAAGGAACAATTAATCTTATCCTATCCACTACAATTGCAAGAGGACAAGAATCAGATGCTAGCTTTCCAGCATTATGCTTATGCCCAAAGGCTTGTTTTTAATGGTTTGGGTTTTTTTAAATAATGTAATTTTTTAATTGTAAGTCACTTTTTAGCAGGATTCTGATGAGGTGGTATAGCCATGATCTAAATAAATAAATAAAATAACTCATGAGGAATTTCTTAATATATTTATTAAGTGCTTTTCTGTTGGAATTGTTCAGTCACAATAAATGCAAACAGAAACCAGTTAAAACATTCAAAGCCATAAATAAACACATAAGATTATGTGTTGGCAAAAAGCCAAAGCAACTTCTAAGCATCCAATCCTTGCAGCACCCTGCTCTCTATGACAGGCAGACCCTGACTGGGAAGAAGTTCCATCAGGAGGGTACCACAGGCTAAAAATCTAGACTCCAAACTTCCTAACTCGTACCCAAAGGATGGCAAGGAACATATAGGAGGCAGTGTTGTGTTCTGTTATGTCTTGTGAGCCAGGTGATTTATGTCTACCATCCATATGCACTGAGTCAGAAAAATATTAATATATAAAACATGAATGTTAATATATTAATATACTGAATCTAAAGTGTAAACATTAGTATGCAGACAGAATTAAGATTTCTGAAAACTTTTGGACAATGTGGGGTAGGACTGCAAACCCTGCTGGGGTGTCATGTGTGCTGTTTGCCATCACTGTGTGTTCCTGTTTTGTATCTGTGCAGGTGGTGATTAAACAGGGAGACCTTGGAGCATGACCACTAGTCGCTGCCACTTAGCCCAGTCACCAGTTCCAGCCTGGCTCACAGAGCATCCTGCCTCAGGCAAGATATCTGACCTGGGAGTCTGCCTCACACAGATGGATGCTGTGCTAAGGACTGCTCAACCTGTCTCCCCATGGGCCCTGGGAGCAGCTCGCAAAGGCACAGGATGACAGAGTTGGCAACTCACTTCATCGGGACCCCTTCTTGATTTGCTGCTCAATAAAGTCTGGGGTGTTTTGCTACTGTTTCTGTTTGTTTGTGACCAGATGAGACAAGTTCCACATGGCTTCTCCTTAGGGCTGCCCCTTCACATGCCTGAGAATGTGGGCTCTGACTCAGGGATGGCCGTGCTGTGATAGCTATGGTTGATCTTTCTGGTCCTGCTGGACCTTTTTTCAGCTGCAAAACATAGCAGAGGGGATGGGAACCCACATATTGGTCCCCCACCCCCCCTCTCCCTCCACACTGCTGTAAACTATGGGTAGCATGCTTGGGGAACAAACTGATGGATGGTGCAGGTTGTGTGCGGCTTCACTGAAAGGTGGGTCTTTAGGTCCCACACTCTCCCACAGCACTGACAGCCATACAGCTTGTCTGTAGATGGGAGGGGAACCCATGGCAGATTCAAATAAGCTTCTGCCATGGGTAGAGGGTTGTGTGTGGAGTGATTCCTAGCCAAACTGATGGGTCTCCAGGGTGGATTGTTGACTGAGCTGCTCTGTTCCTTCTTTGGTGATTTGTAGTAGTAAAATGTCAACTCCAAAACCTCTGCCTGCCTCTGATCCCTCCCTTTATGGGGATCAGACCAGGAGCCGTTGTGATGCTATCCCTTGCCTTTCCACTGAGCCATGCCAGCCTGAGCAATATTCTCTGTCTGGCCCATTGTGGCTGGTGGTGACTTCAGGGCGGCATTGGGGTGTTGCCTCCTTTGAACCTAACCTCTTAGCCCAGTGGATAGGATACTGGTCTTGGTGTGGGGGTGGCATGGGATTGTGGCTGTCTTTTTATACCTTTATTTTTTTTTTTAATAAAGATTTTTATTATTAACAACAAGTCATAACAATATCAACTGCAGGAGAACATACCAGATCACAATACACAAAACAATTTCCATAGTACAACCAGGACAGAAGAAACTATTTCCAGTACATATATTCTTTCTAACATACATTACACTGTCTGCGAAAGCACAGGAAAGGGTATTAGTTGAACTACATCTCATGAGCAAGCTAACACGACTACTCTAGTATCACAATGGCCCCCCGACCTCACACTTCTGGTTGTATGATTTCCTGAAAAGGCAGCTGCGATGTTAACAACTCATTTTTGGCTAGATGATCCAAGAAAGGGAACCACTTGGCAGCAAAGTCAGAAGATTTCATTGGGTTTGTAATAAGTTGTACTCTGTCAGTTATTTTTTCCATTATAAGATGGTCCCACACCATCCTGTACCACATGTGCAGGCCCGGGGGGACAGGTGACTTCCATTTGATTGCAATCGCATTCTTGGCAGCGTTCAGGAGTGTGCGTATTAAGTCCCTCCTGTGGTGTGGTATAGTGGAATCAGTCCAGATATCCAGAAAGATTAGTACAGGGCTAGGTGGGATAACATGGGAGGTGATAATTGTGATTTCATTGAGAACCGTGCGCCAAAATCCTTGAATTGACTGGCATCCCCACCATACATGTATAAAGGTCCCCTGTTCACCGCAACCTTTCCAGCAAAGAGGGGACCGTTTGGGATATATTCTCGCCAACTGATGAGGGGTAAGATACCATCTGTGAAGAATTTTGTAATTTTGCAATTTGGTATTGATGACCGGGGTGCTTAATAATTTCGAGGACCAAACTCGCTCCCAATCAGATTGGGAGATGTCAGCCCCACAATCTAGTTGCCATTTATCTTTCAGTGTCACATTCTGTTTAGTATGGGAGTTTATCAGCAAGTTGTAGATTTTGGACAGAAGTCCTTTGCGGGTGAGTGAGTCGGGTTCAAGAATCATCTCAAACTCCGTCCTAGACTTGGAAAAGACTTGCCTTATCTCCAGGCTTTGCACAAAGTAGGTTAACTGAAAATAGAGGTACCACGGAACTTCCCTACCTAATTTGCGGGCTAGCTCTACCCTGTTTAAGATGCCAGAATTAGATGCTATATCTATCAACCTTTTGTTCCGAAGGCTCTCCCAGGATGCTGAGACAGTGCTAGTATCTCGAGGCGGTATCCCGTCATGCGAGGTCACTAGTGAGAATCTAGAGATTTTAGGGATCAGTTCAGACTTATGCTTGTCCCATAGCTTCAAAAGTGCCTTGAGGAAGATGTTCCCGCTCGATGAGGCGGGGCGGTGGGCGGTATGGGTCCAGAACAGCTCGCTAATCGTGAGGGTTTGATGTTGCGGATGCATAACATCCATCCAGTCAAAGTGTGTGTTGTGATGCAGGATTTGAGCTATATCCGTCAGCCTAGCTGCCGTGTAGTACATACCAATGTCAGGGAAGTTGAATTCCCCAGTACAGCGTTTGGTCCTCAAGATCTTGAAAGCTATTCTGGGACGCTTATGATCCCAAAGAAACCTATTAAGGGATGCTTGCCATTGTCCCAGTACGTGATGGGGGATATCTATTGGGATCATTCGGAAAAGGAATATTAGTTTTGGAAGGATGAAGGATTTAATCAAATTGTATCTCTCAAACCAAGATAACGTTTGTTTGTTCCATTTGAATATTGCGCTCTTAATGTCTTTCATTATCAGTTGGTGATTCATTCGGAGCAGGTGATCTGGGTTCTGGGGGATATTGATGCCTAAGTAATGTAGGTGAGATGGAGCCCAATGGTACGGGAAGAGCCGTCTGATCTTGCTACTCATCGGATCGGGCAGATTTATGGGGAGTAGGCTCGACTTGTTCTTGTTAACCTTTAGCCCTGAGATTAGCTCAAATTGATCTAGTTCTTCGTGGAGGTGCTTTAGAGAGTTCAAAGGATGAGAAACAGCAAGATGTCATCTGCGAAGAGACATAATTTAAAAGTGTTGTTATTGATTTTTATACCGTGGATGTGCTCATTGGATCGTATAGCTTCAGCTAGGGGCTCGACCGCTAGAGCAAAGAGGATGGGGGATAGAGGACAGCCTTGGCGAGTGCCCCTGTAAAGGGTGAGCGAATGTGAGGAGACACCATTGGTTTTAATTTTTGCCCGAGGACAGTCGTAGATGGCTTGAATTACCTGTTTAAAGTCAGAACCAAAATTCATGAGGGACAGAAGCTCTTGTAGGTAGGTGATCTCAAGAGAGTCAAATGCCTTTTCTACATCTAGGGATAGGAACAGTAGTTGTTGATTGTAATGCTTACTATAAGATAAGATATTTAGGGCTTTATAAATGTTTTCTGAAATATCCCTATCGGGGATAAAGCCAATTTGATCTCTACCAATATAGTGCCCTACAAAGGAATTTAGCCTTTTTGCCAGAATCGAAGTGAAGATTTTGTAGTCCACATTTAAAAGTGATATCGGCCGATATGAGCCAGGGTTTGAAAGATCCTTGCCCTCCTTGGGGATTAAGGTGATGTTTGCTTCTGACCACGTCCCGGGTAAGGTGCCTAACATAAAGATGTCATTACAAGCTAAAAGCAAGGGCTGATGCAATAAAGCCGCGAATTTCTGATAGAATTCTACTGGGAAGCCATCAGGCCCCGAGGCCTTATTACATTTCAAGCCTTTGATGGCTTCGAGGAGTTCAACGTTGGAGACAGGACTGCCCATTATCACTTTGTGGGCTTCCGCTAATTTTTTAATGTTTTCGCGTTTGGAGAGATAAAGTTTGATTTTCTCTTTGTCTGGTTTGGTTGATGAGTACAATTTGGCATAAAAATCTCTAAACACTTTTACTATTTCAGTAGGACTAGTGAGTACCCGATTACTAGAGTCTTTGATAAGCCTGATATGCCTGTTAATCTTTTTGTCTTTTACTTTCCATGATAGGTACCTTAAAGATTTAGAAGAGTGGTACCAGTATTTTTGCTTTAAGTATAAAAGATTTTTCTGGACTTGCTGCGTTTCTAGTGCCTCTAGTGATTTGCGCTCATGCAGTAGCTGTTTATAAACTCGTTTACTACCATTTCTTTTATGTAAACATTCTAGATTGCTAATTTTGTCCATCAGGGATTGTTTCTGCTGTGTTTTAACCTTATATAGAGACGCTGAAAGCGCTATCAATCTCCCTCGCAGCACAGCTTTGAGTGCATCCCACACCATTTGGGCTGAAGTTTGTCCTGTTTGGTTGTCCTCTAAATATTGTTTAATATATTGTTCTATTGTTTCAGTGGTTTTATCGCTAAGTAAGAGGTTTTTATTAAAGGTCCAGTACTTTTCCTTAGGATATTCAGAAGCTAGGCATACCCTACAGTCCACCCAAGCATGATCTGAATATTCTATGCTACCTATCTCCGAGTGGCTCACCTTATCAGCAAGGTCTGTTGACATATGAATGTAATCGATTCTCGTGCATACATCGTGTCGGGAGGAGTAATAGGTGTAATCCCTAAGCAATCTATTTTTCTCCCGCCAGATATCAGTTAGGTGGAAGTGATTGAAGAGTGATAATAGTTTCGAGTCAGAAGACTCAGCGTTAAGTTTCTGTTTGGGCTTAGTGGTGGTGCGGTTAAATGATGATTTATCCAGTTTATAGTTCACTATATAGTTTAGGTCCCCACCGATTATCATTGGTCCCTCCTGAAAGTCTTGTAATTTCTGTAAAGTGTCCGTTAAGAAATCTATCTGGCTTGCGTTGGGTGCGTAAAGTGAGGCTAAGGTAACCATCTGATCATTCAGCAAGCCTTTGATGAATATGTATCTTCCCCTTGGATCTTTTAGACTAGCCCTGTGCACAAACTGATTTTGTTTAGATAGCAGTATCGCCACCCCTCGAGCCTTCGAGGAGCCCTTCGCATGAAACTGCATTTTAATCCAGGGGGCTTTGAGTTTGTCATCGTACAATGCATGTAGATGAGTTTCCTGAATCATAACAACATCAGCATTGAGTTTTGCCAATTTTGACAGCACCCGTTTCCTTTTTACAAGATTGTTGAGCCCTCTTAAATTTTGGGTGACAATATGTAGTCCGGTTTGCGCAGCCATTGCCAATTAGCTTTGGTACCCCTTAGGAGAAGTGTGAGGTTGTGTAGGCCAAAGTGATACTATCGGAGTATTACAAGCTATTAGGTTGCGCTTATTGACCCAAGTAGTTCAATGTAGCAAAAGAAGGGAAAGTAGGTAAAGCAATACGTTGTCAACACCAGTGCAGAACACCGTTGTGACAATCAGGTTTCACTTAACAATTTAAATATAAGGAGAAACTATTATACCTTAAGCTCTACTATATAGCATCATAACTTGAGAAAACAGTAGTAGATCGTTCCAATTGTCAGGTAACACACCAAACAGCTATTGTTAGACAAGCACCCTCCCAACCCGTTCACGCAATAGGAATCACAAAACAATTCATAGACTGCAGATTGTAAAGTAAACTCCCTCAATATAAGACAATCCCACCCCCCTCTGTCAATCAGGATAATTAAAATTGATTTAAAATAAATATTGGATTAATTAATGCAACACCAAATTTCTTTTCCTGTACCTATATGTAAAGCTTTATATTCCCTATTGAATATTCAGTCTGATGTGTACTAGAAAATTGATAGAAGAGCCCGTGAGTGATTCCTTATGAGATTAAGTTAATACGTGTATATATGTATATAGTGCCTTCAATGATAATCAATAAGTGATGGTCACTCAGAAATCAATTAGTGTTAGTGCTCCTTTTTTCCCAAATCATTCAGAGACAATACACAATGAATTAAACCCGTTCAAGAACAGACACCCCCCTCCCCCTCCCCTTGTTTAATCAGGATAGTTCAAATTGATTGGAAATAAATACTAAAATAGTGGATAAAACCCCCAATTTTTTTCCTTCTACTAATTTTGAGATGCCCTGCAAATATCTAGAAGGTAGTCAATCACTTAGGATATAATTAATCAGTTGGAGAAACTATTGGCTTTTCCCTACAGGAACTCTGAATACTTAATTATGTGTCTCTAGTGCCCCATATGTTCATCAATAAAAGTCAATCCCACAAATTTTAATTATTACTAAGAAGACTTCCTATTTCCTCCTCCCTTCTTCTGTTTTGATATATATTTAATAAATTAATCAGATACCTTATATAAGTAAAGGATTTTATATCAGGGGTAATTGATATAGAAAGAGTGGGATTAATCAGTTAGGAAAGGGAAAATCTCAGCTAGGCTTGCAACCACAGAAGAAGCTCCCCTCCCATACGATCAATCACTATAATACCAACTGGGCTATTTGATTGATGGGATAATAGAGGTAAAAGCAAATAAAACTTCACTAAAGAAGTAAAATTTATCCCGTTGCTAGGCAGTCTTCAGAAGCTCAGAGAAAAGAGAGCTCCTCTGAGCCTCGGTTACAGACCAATAGAAAGGACTGCGTGTGTGGAGGAGCCGAATAAAACAAAAAGCCCCTCATTCAATCCCACCCCACCCCCTTTTAACTGTGAACGGTTACTAAGTGCTTTAAACATTCCACTCCAAGCAAAAATGACATTCAGAACAGCTTTTTTTTCTCGGTTAAGTATCACGGGCGGCAATCTTGCTGGTCTTCTGTGGCGATAGGGGCATGCTGCGCTTCCTCCTCTGTGTGCCCACTTCAGTTTCCATGGCGATTTCGATTCCTAGTTCCTGCATGAAGCGGCGACCCTCGTCAGGTGTGGAGATGAAGTGAATTTGTCCATTGATACTAACTTGAAGCATGGAGAGGCGGGTCCAGCTGTAATCAATTTGGGCAGCTCTGAGACCTTCCGTTACACTTTTAAATTGCCGTCTTTTTCCCAGTATTTCAGAGGGAAGATCAGTAAAGACATTGATCTTTGCTCCTTTTTATGTCAGAAATCTTTTCATTCTGGCCGTTTCTAGGATTTTTTTCCTTATTTTCCAGTCAGCAAACATCGCCACCACATCCCTCGGCCCCTTCCGCCTCTCGTTATTTTTGGCGCCAATTCTATATGCTTTAGTAATGGCTATGGGTGAGTCTTCCTGCAACTGAAGCTCATTTGCCAGCCAGTCAGAGAGAAAGGCAGAAAGATCCATGCCATTTGTAAAATCCTCCTCCAGCCCTCTGAATTTCAAATTGGAGCTCCGTAGCTGGAATTCAATGTCAAGGATTTTGCTTTGGACTTTGCTGTTCTCAGACTGGAGGAGCTTAACGTCGTCTTTTAAAGCTGCCGTCTGGGTCAGGCCTTGGTCCGTCCTCTGAGCTACAGCCTCCATTACCAGTTTAATTTCGTTAATTTGTTTAGAGATTGGTTCCATCACGAGTGAGAGTCGATCAGCAAAGCTAGCTTCGACCTCTTTTAGCAACGCTTTCATGGCTGGGTCATAAGCTACGGCCGGTGGCTTTCGCGCCTCAGCCGAGTTTCCCGCGGCCGCCATATTAGCCCTCACCCCCTCTGCTTCTCCCTCAGTACTCTCCGCCTGAGAGCTCGGGAAATAATTTTGTAGGCTTTTAACTGCCTTGGTATTTTGTTTCTTGAATGTCTGGTCTTGCTTACCCTTCATGTCAATTTCAGCAGAACGAAGTAGAATGTGTTTTATTAGGGGTCTGGGGTGGAATCGATACGGAGCTTCAGCACAACGCGTCCATCCCGTTCAGAGCCGACGCCACGCCCCCTTTTATTTTTGATGTAAGAGTGTGTGAGCCTTGGAGTAGAGATATTTGCACATGGGCAAACTTTTGCTGCCCGTTGGGCTCTTGATGGGGAAGTTGTATCAAAAGGGCCATTGCATCGAAATCGCAGGAGGTCATAGTCCCTCTCTATACCTCTCTGGTCAGGCTGCACCTGTGTGCAGTTCTGAAGGCCTCACTTCAAAAAGTATGTGGACAAAATCGAGAAGGTACAGAATAAAGTGATGAGGATGATCAGGGGTCTGGAGACTGAGCCCTACGAGGAAAGGCTGAGGGCCTTGGGAATGTTTAGTTTGGAGAAGAGATTGAGGGGGGACATGATTGCTCTCTTTATATATTTGAAAGGCTGTCATTTGGAGGAGGGCAAGGAGCTGTTCCAGTTGACAGCAGAGGATAGGACCCAAAGCAACAGGCTTAAAGTACATGCAGAAAGCTATTAGGTATTAGGAAAAACTTTTTCACGGTCAGAGTAGTTCAAACGTGGAATCAGCCGCCTAGGGAGGTGGTGAGCTCCCCTTCACCGGCAGTTTTCAAGAAGAGGCTGGATGAATATTTATCAGGGATGCTTTAAGCTCATCCTGCATTGGGCAGGGAGTTGGACTAGAAGGTCTGTATGGCCTCTTCCAACTCTGTGATTCTGTTAAGTGGTGCTTTTCCCATATGGGCTAGGGAGAAGACTGTTTGAGCCATGTGCCTTTGTTGGGATTACGCTGTTGCTGGGTCTTTCTTTCCTGTTTGCTGGCTCTCTGTGGAGGGGTGGGAGTAGAATCAATGGGCAGTGGCTGGATCTGTGGATGTTGATTGTGCCACTCTCAGGTGTGTCATCGGTTTCCTGATTGGTGGATGTTACCAGGGCTGCTATGATGCGCTTGCTTTGCTGCTTGTGCCTTTCATAAGGCCATGCATTGCCGTTTCCTCCTGGAGAGTGTCTATAGAGAATGGATCAGTGTCATTGCAACTGCACCAGCAGCCGCCCACCTTCACATCCTCAGGATTGTGCTATATATGTATGTATGTATGCAGGGCTTTTTTTCTGAGAAAAGAGGTGGTGGAACTCAGTGGGTTGCCCTCAGAGAAAATGGTCACATGGCTGGTGGCCCCGCCTCCTGATCTCCAAACAGAGGGGAGTTTAGATTGCCCTCTGCGCCGCTCAGCAGCGCAGAAGTCAATCTAAACTCCCCTTTGTCTGGAGATCAGGGGGCAGGGCCACCAGCCATGTGACCATTTTCAAGAGGTTTCGGAACTCCATTCCCCCTGAAAAAAAGCCCTGTATGTGCCATTAAGTCGCAATCAACATTTGGAAATCACATCAAGGGGCTTTCAAGGAAAGTGAGAAGCTAAGGTGGTTTGCCATTGCCTTCCTCTGCAGAGGTTTCCTTGGTGGTTGCCCATCCACGTACCGACTGCTTAACGTCTGGGATCTGAAGAGATCAGGCTATACGATGCCACCTTCCCTCCCACAATTGTGCTGCCTGGATACAATTCCGTCTGGGAGCAAGCACTATTGAACATAATGGAGCTTACTTCTGAGCAGACAAGCACAGGATTGTGCTATAAGTAAATTCAGAAAGACTGACCCAATCAGCGACTTTTCCAGAATACTTCAATGAACACCAGGTAGTTATAATAAATCTTACTCAATTACATTTTTTACCAAAAGGGCAGCTTGTGTCTGGAAATTCTGGAATACAAAAAAGATGAAAACAGGATTAATATTTTGATTTCTCAAAGCAGTGATATATATTTGAATTTAGACAGTAAATGAAAGAAATTAACTGAAGAATGTGACTAATCAGGGGAATAGTATTTGCCACTAATTTTAACTAAATCGCTTTCAACATTTTATTTGCTCGCAGAGAGAGTTTACTCCTCTTCAAAAAGCGAGTAGAAGTCTCAGGCATTGGTTCTTTCATCATTCCACAACATTGTTACCCTAGAAAACTTTGTCTACACTGATGATTGATCTTGAACCACTGATTTTAATGGGATGTGGATCCCAGATGAAATTAATAAAGGAATACTTGTAAAATCTGCATTATGTAGGTATTATGTATGTTCACCAAGGACAGCAATTTACAAATATAGATTACAGATTCATATTATCCCCTACCATGGTAAACAATCTCTATATAAAGACATTTATCCTGACTGACTCATCAATGCCCAGCCCAAACCCCTGGACCTAGAAACGTGAAATTTGGGGGAGAATGTTCCTTTCGTGATGTAGAGGCTCACTAAGAAGGGATTTTAAGAAATTTGCCCCCTAAGGGGGGGTAAAAGGGGGTAAAATGTGTTTTCCCATAGGGATACAGCTTCCCTGAGTGCTGGCAGGCTGCTCCCCCCCACCAACTGCCAACTCAACCTCCCTGAGGTCATTTGCATATGCGGCCCTGATTGGTCATCATCCCTACATTCTAAACAGTATGCAGGACACATGCAGTACCTCAGGACACATTCAATGACTCCCAGTCATTGAATGTGTCTGAGGTAAAAATACACCTCCCAGTCTTCCCCTCTAGGGTTGCCAATCTCCCTGTGGGTCCTGGCTTTCCTGTGTGGCTGGCAGGCTGATGGGTTAGCTATGGAACTCTGTGTTCTGGGGTAAAAATCAGGTAAAGGAAACTGCAGACAGCCGAAGAAAGACAGTACAAGACTCCTGAAAAGGGATTTTATATAAAAGTCATTATGGCAACTGAGTTTTTAAATGTTTATGGGGAGATGGTGTACGACCTCTCTAGGGGCTATTTCAGTGTGAACCTCTCACATGAACCTGCCGAAGTGCCCACCACACCACCCCTCAGTCCAATTCTACCTCACACCTCTTGCAGCCATCACCTCTTACTGCCCCCAAGAAGCCTCCTGGCAGACGTTGTGTAAGATATACTGATGCTAAAAGGAGGAAGCAACTTAAAGATGTGTCAAAGAAATATGCACATTGTACTCCTGCGGTGCACTGAGCAGCAGTGTTCAAGTACCATCAAGTCCCAAGTCCAAGGGAAAGGTGACCATCCCTGCAGGCCTGGGCATAGTAGTGTTGACCCTAGCAGACCTAACAGCCACGATATACGCTGATATCTTCAATATCATGGAGAATTCCATGGACTGACTGTGCAAACGTGCCATTCTGACCCCCAAGAATTACAAGGCTGCCATCATTAATGAAACACAACTCCCTCGAAGGGGCAGAAATGGAGTACAGATCTGTGGACTCAATGGTGCAAATGGATGATGTGGTACACTACCCTGTGGAGTTCCTCAACATGCTCAACCCTCCTGGCTTCCCAGCCTACAAGCTTCTCCTCAAAGTGGGCATAGATCCAGAGGAGTTAGCTGTGCTAGTCTGTAGTAGCAAAATAGAAAAGAATCCAGTAACACCTTTAAGACTAACCAACTTTACTGTAACATAAGCTTTACTGTAGCATAAGCTTTTGAGAACCACAGTTCTCTTTGTCACATGCAACAAGTTCTCTTCGTCAGATGCAACAATTTGATGCATCTGACGAAGAGAACTGTGGTTCTCGAAAGCTTGTGCTACAGTAAAGTTGGTTAGTCTTAAAGGTGCTACTGGACTCTTTTCTATTCTGCCTCAAAGTGGGGGATCTAAAGTGGGGGAAAACCACCAATGAGGTCTACAAAAAGGTCCTTCAGTAGAAAAAAAAAGGTTGTACGTATTTTTCACTTTATTTATTGCACTACAATCTTTTCCTTTTAAAAATCTCTTCAATCAATGTTACATTTAGAAATTCACTTCATCAGCTTTCAGCATCAACACGCTTCGCTTTATTCAAAAACCTTTGTGAAGCTCAGGTACTATGCTATTATACTACAAAACCAACTCAACCCCTCCCTACCACAAACCAAAAATGTTACATACCCATAAATATTATAACTGGATTTAAAGTAGTTAAACACCATAGCGAAGCACAGGCATCAAGCTAGTGTATAATAAATGCCCTCACCCATTTCAAAATGCTTGTGCCAGCATAATGACTATTATTTTGCAAATGAAAGAAGATGTGCAACATTTTAGCAATAGATACAGTGTCACCAGTTCTGTGATCAATTTAGATGACAGAAACTAAAATTTAATACACATATAAAATCAAAAGAAAATATAAAGACATATCTATGAAATAAATAGAGGTTAGATATCTCATTATTTGGGATTGGTTTGAGTCTGGACAGAGTATAAGATTTATTATATTAGCTGAGTAAGATCCAAGATGAGATACTGGCAGTTATCCAGCACACAGTTAAGCATTGTTAAGTTCCATGGAAATAAAGGCAGCACAATGGAAATTGAGCATGCTTGACCATGCACTAGATTGTCGCCATTTTCTGTCAATTTAGAAAAGGAAGATTTTGCTCTTTGGGCTCAAGAACATGAGAAATGATAATTTTGTTTTTTAAAAGCTAAAGTCTAACAGTATGCATGTGTCAGAAAGAAAGTGTAATTGGGCTTCTGGTGAGGGGAAAAATGGAGAGCTAACACCTCCGGCAAGAACAAAGAGGCATGATAGCTAATTATTGGTGAGGGGGAGTGACTCCAGCTGCCCAGTTTGCTCGGATTAAAGGTCAGATTGTGAGATTACCCATACATACTCCTTAGGACTGCTTTTGATAGGTGGGCGGGTAACTGCAGGGATGGAAGTCACTGTTGTTTTACTCCTGAACCAAGTACCCTGGAATCCTGGGACCCAGCTGTGCTCAGAGTTGTATGAAGTGTATGAAGCTATGATGGAACCCCCCTCTCACTCTGCCACTATGAGGGAGATTTTCTTGCCAAAATTCAAGTTTGCCTGCTTTGGCTGAGCAGTCCCAAGTAACGTGGGTTGAAAGTCTGTTTGTCCCACCTTGATAAGCAGTAATAATTTTGGCTTTTTAGCCCAGCCCAGGAACTTGATGGGGAAAAGCAGGAGCCCTCTTCCTCTGTGTTGGAAATGATACTGGAGACTGTATAATGTTCAAAAGGAAACAACAACTTGATTGAACAGGCAGGGATGAAATAAGTGTAGTCAGGGAATGAAAGTGCTGAAGTAGAATTTGTTTGATAGTACAGA
The DNA here is from genome assembly GCF_028583425.1 of Eublepharis macularius. Lineage (NCBI taxonomy): Eukaryota > Metazoa > Chordata > Lepidosauria > Squamata > Eublepharidae > Eublepharis > Eublepharis macularius. Next base: position 77,177,247 of record NC_072797.1, read on the forward strand.
TTACTCTTTGAATAACAGGCAAAATATTTTCCTTGAAGCGTCAGCTTCGGAAGTTTTTGGCTCTTAACAGTGAGAGATGTTTTATTCAAATCTTTAGTTATATCGTTTCTTCACAGAGTTCCTTTTGACAACTCAAGTTTCTTGGAGTTAGTTTAAAACTGTTTTCCTTTCACAGCAGACCTGAGGTTCTCCACAGAGCCAAATCCTCTTTAGAAACTGGGCAGGAATTAATCTTCTTCTTCTAAGAAGATATAACCCTCCTTCTTTTGATAGGGAGTCTCAACCCACTACCCTATCACTCTTCCCAACACACAATCCCAGTTCTCTTGCGGCTGTGTAATGGGCTTCAACTTGTGCTGAACCTTATACTTGGAATTTTTAACTAGAATTCTTCCTCAGGACAGTGATGTTACAGTTAAGGCAAAAGATTCCTTTCCCTCACTCCAGAGGGGAACCTTCCCTATCAAACTCTCTCACACACACTCTCCCTGAAAAAAAAATCCTGTCAGCAACCAACTGTCAGCCTGAAGGCTAGTTCTCACTGGCCAATCAGAGAGAAGGAAGCAGCCTATCAATCAAGCTCTCATTCCAGGCAATTGTTAACTCATTCCCTTCCAGCTCTCTGATTGCTGCACGTAGGAAACCTTCTTTAAAGTGCATTCTGTCACAGAAGCTTTGACAAAGACATTAAGCTCACCCACCCCTCATTTCTTTAAGTTTTATGGGAATAATTACCTTAAGGATGAAGAGAGAGTTTTGCTAAAACAAAGACGCGATTCCTTTGGCGAGAAGCCTTCCCCCCCCCTGGAATTACAAAATGTTATCACAATAATTATTTTAAAGCTTTATGGACTTAAGAACTTTGGGCAAAAAGTTTAAGCTTTGAGTTGGAAGAGGGAAAAATAAATTTGCAAAGATTTTTTATTTCTAATTCTACTAGTGACAGAAGCGTGCCCATGATGAGCTTGCCGTCTAAAAAATACACACTGCAGTGGGAACACTCTTCTATTTACTTTAAAACTCTGCACAATAAGAGATAAGAGAAACTGAGAGATGGAGACTTTGGTTGTTTTGGTAATGAGGTCTGAAGCTAGAGGAAGCATAAAGTGAAACTAGTTGGCTCTGAAGGCTCTAATTGGACAGGTTCTTTGCTGGCTGCTACCTGATAATGGCCACTAGAAAAAATACAGCAAGAACATCAATTGATGAATCTGCAGAGAAAACAGTTTCAATGGATTTGATTCAGAAATGATTTCAGCAAATGGGGGAAAAGATGGAACATTTGGAAAAGGATTTGGGAGGGGGATAGAAAATTTTGAAAAACGAATTTTTGATACAGAGATGGAAAGACAATTAGATAATTTACTTTCTTGAAAATAAGAAATAATTCTGCTTGTGGTTTAGAGCAGTGTTTTTCAACCTTTTTTGTGCAAAGGCACACTTTTTTCATGTAAAAAATCACGAGGCACACCACCATTAGAAAATGTTAAAAAAATTTAACTCTGTGCCTATATTGACTATATATAAAGTAATTCTCTTGAATAGGAATCAAATAAACACAAAGAAATTATTTTATTATTACTTTATTATGAAATAATAATACTTTATTTTATAATTGTTCATATTTCTGTTTACTTATTATCAAAATGAACACAAAAGAAATCAAATAAACACAAAGAAATTTTCTGATTACTTATTCAGTGCGAAACCTGGGCCTGTTTGGCTGAACACAAAGATAATATTCTGGCAGGAATCGAAGAAAGACACACGTAGCTCTTCGTCAACAGCTCTCAGTCTCTCTCTGTCTTTAGTTTTCATAGCAATCAGGCTTGAAAAGCTCATCTCACACAGATATGTAGTGGAAAATGGGAGCAATGTCAAAATAGCTTTGTTTGCCAGAACGGGGAACTCCTTGGCAGTATCCAACCAAAAACTGTCCAAAGGTAGATCAGCAAATCTTAGCTTGAAACCACGATTTTGTCTCAGTTCAGTTAGTTCCTCCTGCTCCTGTAAAGTCATGTCCTTTCCACCAACTGATGCTGAGCTATAGGGGTCCCTAACCCAGTCAAGGCATTCAGTGGAGACTGAAGAGAAATAAAATGACAACTTCTCCTCGAGAGTTTTTAAATGTTTAACTATTATCTCACACAGTGCAGCAGTGTGAACACCTTGCCATTGCTTGGTGAGTGTGAACATTTCAAGATTGCCACTTTCCACGTGTTGATGCCAGAGTTGCACCTTTGAACGGAATCCATTTATTTTATCTGTACTTGTAAGCAGGTTTTCATTTCGGCCTTGCATTCATGTGTTCAGTTCATTCAGATGATGAAAAATATCTGCCAGGTATGCCAGCCTTGCACACCACTCATCACTTGCAAGCAGCTTTGCGTAATCTGACCTCTCATTTGTCAGAAACACTTTAACTTCCTCCCGCAGCTCATACACACGAACCAAGACCTTGCCACGCGACAACCACCGGACCTCCGTATGAAACAGCAAGGTTTTATGCTTCGCTCCCATCTCCTCACACAAAGCTGCAAACATGCGACTTTTCACGGGTCGTGACTTTACAAAGTTTACCATGCGCACAACATCATCCAACACAGGAACTAGGTCTGCTGGTAAAGTCTTGGCTACGAGGGCCTCACGGTGTAAAAAACAATGCGTAACTATCACATCTGGATTTCTTTCCTTCACTCTGCTCACAAAGCCTTTGGTGCGCCCGACCATGGCTGCAGCTCCATTGGTGCAGACACTTGTGCAGTTTTCCCACTTAAGTCCTCCTTGTTCAAGGTATTCTGATGTGACCCGAAAAATTTCTTCTCCTGTTGTTTTTTCTGGCAATGCCTTGCAAAAAAAGAAGTTTTCTCTAATTGCATCACCATCCACAAAACGCACATTGGCCAAGAATTGAGCATGTCCACTGATATCAGTAGACTCGTCAAGTTGCAATGCAAATTTCTCACTGATACGGATCTTTTCCAAAACCACACTTTCGATGTCTGCAGACATGTCATTAATATGTCTGGAAATTGTGTTGTCTGAGAGAGGGACTTTGGCTATTTCCTTAGCTGCTTCAGGTCCGAGCATCTCCTCTACAATAGCTTTGCAGGCGGGAAGTATTAATTTCTCTGCCACAGTGTGCGACTTTTTTGACTTGGCTATAAGTTCAGCAACTTGATAGCTAGCTTTAAGAGCTCTTTCATTTACCTTTGTGGTTTTTCTCATGAAAGTTGCCTGTTTCTCCGTGTTTTCACGCAGGCGAACAAAAAAGTCCGCATTCTTGTTTTGAAGCGAAGGGTGTTTCGTTTGGAGATGGCGTTTAAGTTTACTTGGGACCATAGCACTGTTAGATAGCTTTTCACCACGCACCGTGGAGTTGGTTTCTTTGCATCTCCGGTGAAAGTAAATCCAAATGAAATATAGCTTTCGCTATATTGCCTTGTGCCAGAGAATTTGCTTGAGCTAACCATCTTTGCTTTCTTTTGATCCCCACTCATACTTGGGCTCTCATCTTGCTCCGAATTTTGTTCAGAGTCCAGTTCTTTCCTTTTCAAAAACTTGTCCATCACTGCAGTATCTGCTCCTGTCTCACTGTCACTCAGTACTTACTGCGCTTGTCTCCTCCAGATAGCCGCTGTCCGTCACACTCAGCGCTCTTCTCCTCATGTCTCCTCCAGATCCATCAGTCAGCGCTCTTCTGCTCATGTCTCCTCCAGATCCATCACTCAGCGCTCTTCTGTGCTGCGTCCGCGATAATCCTCCAGAGTCCAAATCCATCGGCGCTCTTCTGCGCATCGGCGATCTACTGTGATGTCTCCTCCTGTCTATTTGAATCTAATGATTGGTCTATTTGTGAGCCGAAGCCGCATGTTACGGATGAAATTGGAATTTTTCCCACGGCACACCAGACAATGTCTCACGGCACACTAGTGTGCCGCGGCACAGTGGTTGAAAAATGCTGGTTTAGAGCAATTCCAGAGGAGGCTGGTGAAGACATCAGAGAGAAGATGGTTATGGCTTTGGCTGACCTCTTAAGATTGTGAGCATTAAGATATATATGCAGAAATTGGTAAAGTATACAGAATCAATTCCAGATTCTGTATACTTTACCAAAACAAGAAATGTCCCAAGAAATACTTTGGTTCACTTTGTAAGAAGGAATATGAAGGAGTAGGTTTTACATCAACACTTTAACAGAAAATTAAAAATTGACAATATGGATGTAATTGTTCTGAAAGAAATCCCTATTAGAATCCTATGTAAAAGAAAAGACTGTACTTTTTTGGTAGAAAAATTAAGACAGAAAAAATTCCTTTTCGATGGGACATTCTGGAAAATGTGGTTTTTATATTTAGAAAACAAAAATTCAGATTGAATTCAGTCCAAAAGGCTGCGATTTCTAGGAAAGACACAGTGACTTGGAAGAGATGCCATCAGAAAGTTCAACAGAACTGACACTAGAGCAACAACAGGATTTGGGCAAAGAGGAATGTGAATTGGGTGCCATAGGTATTAAATAACTTTCAAAGAAGTTTTTTTCTTTTTGCCTTTTCTCCTTTTTTTAATTTTTATATTCTGACTCCAATATGGATTACAAACGTTTAACATGGAACAGTAATGGGGCAAATTCTCCTCAAAAGGGGGAAAAAGTATTTCATTATTTGAAAATCTTAAAACATGACATCATTTATCTACAACTCACATTAGAAAAAAAGATACAAAATATTTGGTTTATAAAGCATTGGGTAAAGAATTTATTTCAGCGGATATTAAAAAGAAGAATGGGGTGGTTTTGTATATTAAGCCGCATTTGAATCTTAATTTGGTACTGCGGGATGATCGTGGAAGATATGTTGATGTAGAGGTTGATTTTCATGGTGTAGAGATTGATTTTCATGGTAGTAAAACATTTGTGGTGGGAATCTATGACTCAAATGAAGATAAATCTGGGTTTAAAAAAAAAAGGTATGAAAGTTGGTGTTTGATGGGGAATTGGAATGAAGTGATTGTCTCCCAAAATGATAGGAGCTCTGAGAAACATAGTAAACTGCTCCAGGGTAAACTACCAAATAATTTTTTGATCCGATGGTTAATTTGGGACTGGTTGATCTGTGGACACAGAAAAATGGTAATGCAAGTGATTATACATATTGTTCGGAAACACATATATCCTTTTCAAGAACAGACATGATTCTGACATCAAGAGACTTAGCTACCAAGATTTCTAAAGTAGATATCTTACTAAAGACTTTGTCAGATCATAATCGTGTGATTATGACCTACAAGAGGAAAGTGGATACTTTAGATGGAGATTAAATGAAGTTCTTCAGGATGTTATTCATGAAGATCAAAGTTGATTTCTACCTAAAAGACAGCTGAGGGACAATGTTAGAACAGTATTGTATATTTTGGAGTATTTGGAAAAACACAATGAAAAACAAGCAGTGTTGATTTTCTTAGATGCAGAGAAGGCTTCTGACAATTTAAACTGGATGTTTTTGTTTAAAGTTTTGGAGGATATAGATTTTTGGAGAAAATTTTATAAAGTGGGTAAAATCGATTTATACATCTCGGACTGCACAAATAATTATAAATGGAGAGTTGACTAAACCATGTGGAATACAAAGAGGCACAAGACAATGCTGCCCATTGTCACCCCTGTTGTTTATACTTGTTCTTGAAGTATTAAATAGAGATATAAGATGAAAGAATTGCTATTCTATCATTACAGCTACCTACAGGCTAGCACAGCTACCCACCTGAGACAGAGGGTTGTCTCTTACCACTTTGCTCAGCTCCTTTGAATTTGGAGCCTTCCTCCAATGCAAGGACCTCTTCCATTAGAGGACAGCTGCTTTGGGCAGAAGAAGGCTCAATGTAACTGAACAGAGCAGCAGGATATTAAGTACAACTCATTAAAAGTTTAACAGATGATGGATTTAACAATCTATTCGCAAATAAATAGTAACAGAAAGGTCTTCTATAGTCAATACAAGGATAGGTTGTCTTTTATCTTTTAGAGTTGCATCACAGGCGTTTAAGGTGCTGTGACCCCCCCCCCCCCGAATTTAATGTAACAACCATGTAAGGTAAGTTGGGCTATGACATGGTGACTGGCTAAGGTTATCCAGTGAGTTTTGTGGCTGAATTATTTGATTCCACAGCTCTTCAGCACCAGTTTGCCATTTTAATTGCTATGCTGCACCGACTCTCAGTAAAAATATAAAAGTGGCCCTCAGAATGATCTGAATTGTGCTTCTTGAGATAGATCATCCCAATCCCAACTTTTGTCTGCTTCTAACAGACTTTGGAAAGCCAAGTTGTGATGAATAAGCAGAAGCAGGCAATAGCAAAACTGCCGGCTGAATATTGCACACTAATAGTTAAGCAGCTTGAAGTGTATCCAGAGCTTATGATAAATGTGTTTGCGTTTCGTATCTCCCTCCACACATACACAGGCTTCAAGAAAAGAATTATCTCAAGCAAAATAGAGACTGAGTGTTAAGCCGTACTAGATACAAGGCCTTAATATTAAGGCTGAGGCATCTCCATTCCTACTTGTGTCTGAAGAAGGGAGTTTTGACTCTTGGAAACTTACAGTGTGAAAATCTTGTTGGTCTCTGAGGTGCCTCTGGACTCAAATCCTACTCTACTGTAGACTAACATGGCTACCTACCTAAAGCCATATGTGCTAATAGAGATAGGGTTGCCAGGTTCCAGGCTGGGAAATTCCTAGAGATTTGGGGGAAGTGGAGCCTGGAGGTGGTAGGGTCCAGGGAGTGGAGGAGCCTCAGAATGGTATAATACCATAGAGTCCACCTTCCAAAGCAGCCATTTTCTCCAGGTGAACTGATCTCTGTCATCTGGAGATCAGGTTTAATTCCGGGAGATATCCAGCCACCACCTGGAGGCTACCAACAAACCGGGGAACCACGAATCTAGAAATTAATTGTATGTATTCTTCCAAAGTGCAAGGTGCAAAAGTGCTGAATAAATTTAACATGGATCATAAATACATTTACAGAATGCAAAGTCCATCCGTTAGAACATCAAATCGTCACAATTTCAAAATCACAAAGTCCATCCGTTTATAACATGAATCTTCGCCGTCCGGAATACATTTGAAACTTTAAAGTGCAAATGCTGGGTACAATGAAAGAAGCCGGTGGGTGGGGAGACTGTGCAAGGTGTTTGTTCATTCACGGTCCAGAAATAGAATAAATATTTAAAAAAACGCCGATGGGAGTTTGCAGGCAAATTGTTATTAACCCGTTTCGTGAGTAAAAAGGCTCACTTCATCCTGGGCATAAAGATAATCAGACCGGAAGTACCAAGACATCTGCCTGTGTGGCCATTGCAAACAAACACCTTGCACAGTCTCCCCACCCACCGGCTTCTTTCATTGTACCCAGCATTTGCACTTTAAAGTTTCAAATGTATTCCGGACGGCGAAGATTCATGTTATAAACGGATGGACTTTGTGATTTTGAAATTGTGACGATTTGATGTTCTAACGGATGGACTTTGCATTCTGTAAATGTATTTATGATACATGTTAGATTTATTCAGCACTTTTGCACCTTGCACTTTGGAAGAATACATACAATTAATTTCTAGATTCATGGTTCCCCAGTTTGTTGGTTCCTTTCAGTTTGGTTCTGGGGTTGCCCTTTGTTCCCTTACCACCTGGAGGCTGGCAACCCTATTTTAACTTAAGTTTGTTTATTTACAAAAAAGTGTATTTTACTCGACTGTTTGTTTATGGGAGGTGATTCCAGAATATTGCAATACAAGTGGCAAGACTCCAATGTAAGTATTGAGACACACTCTTTTTTGTATTCTCTTTTGGTTAAGGTTCTTATTGTGAAACCAAAGAAAAAACTCTCTTTAGCCAGGCTTGAAAAATACAGAGGCCCTTATGGGATGTCTTTTACCTTTTATCTGTACTTTTATGGCTGAAACCATAAAGAAGAAATTCCCAAACTTCTTTTCTACCAAATTATCACCCATCTTCCAATTATTTATAACTGGTTGGCTTACAAGCTGATTCTATGTTCTGTTTTGCTACCAGCTGTTATGCTAGAATCAAAGTCAAAAGCAAAACAATACCAGCAGAAATAAATAATAATGTAGCAACAGCCATGCCCAGAGTGTCCTTAGCAACTCCTATGCCACCCACATATCATGATGTGCAAATATGCCCTCCATGGTAACCAAGCAAAATGGCACCAATCAGCATACAACCACCACAGAAATCTCAGGACAACACCACAGAATCCAGTCCAAACCATCCTATACATTACAAGAGTGTGCTGCCAGGAAGAGTCCTTAGCATTTTTCCTGTCAGTTGCCTCCATGGTCCATCGTTAGAACAGCATCAACCAATGCTGCAGCCAGGGTCACCTCAGACTATAGCTTTAACTCCCGATAACCTCAATACAGCATGCAAGCACTTTTTCACAAGAAAATAGCTAGTTACAAAGAAGGAAGGATTGCCATTCCTGACAGCCAACCTTATAACCCCATGGACAGAGGCTGGCATGTAGAAACTCTCAGCAAAAGACCGTTAAACAGGAGGAGGACTCAAGTCCTGCTGTGGTGCCAATGATTTCACATAAACTGTAGTTAACTGTACATAGAGTGTAAGCATCTCTTTGAAGGAACAAGACTGTTGCATGAAAGAAGGAAAATACAGAAAAAGAAAAATGCAAGTATGTCCTGCAAGAGCAAGCTTGCAATATCGCTTACTGTGATAATCAGGAAGCAATACCTTAGCAATACACTAGGAGCAGATATTGGGGAGCCTCATAATTAGACATGGGCACGAATGGAAAAAAAACCCCGAACACCCTGTTCGTCGTTTGTTGCCACCCACGAACAATGAACAACGAACATGGACGAACATGAACTGTTCCCAGATATGTTTGTTCGTTGGGGCCAGAACTACCCCCCCAACCCCCCCCCCCCACTTAGCCCTCCTCCCCTCAAACCCACTTACCTGGCCCTTTAAAGATCCCTTTAAACTGGCAGGTGGCAGGGCAAATCCCCCCTGCCACCTGCTAGTTTAAAGGGCCCTGTCCTGGCAAAAACAGCAGTGTCTGCTGGAAGCTACTTTGAGGGGTTACCAACTGATTCCCCCCTGCCGCCTGCCAGCTGCTAGTTTAAAGGGCCCTGTCCTGGCAAAAACAGCAGTGTCTGCTGCAAGCTACTTTGAGGGGTTACCAACTGATTTCCCCCTGCCGCCTGCCAGCTGCAAGTTTAAAGGGCCCTGTCCTGGCAAAAACTGCAGTGTCTGCTGGAAGCTACTTTGAGGGGTTACCAACTGATTCCCCCCTGCCGCCTGCCAGCTGCTAGTTTAAAGGGCCCTGTCCTGGCAAAAACAGCAGTGTCTGCTGGAAGCTACTTTGAGGGATTAACAAGTGACCTTCCCAATGTCCAATACTCACCAAATTTGCAGGGGACATAGTCCTCACTGTCCTCTGAAGGACCCCCCCCCCCCAGTTTCAGAGAGATTGCACCCTGGGAAAGGCATGATCCACGTGTCTCCCCCTTGGCTGTCATTTTATCTCCACAGTGGCAAAAACAGCAGTGTCTGTTGGCAGCTACTTTGAGGGGTTACCAACTGACCTTCCCAATGTCCAAAACCCACGAAATTTGCAGGGGACATAGTCCTCACTGTCCTCTGAAGACCACCCAAGTTTCAGAGAGATTGCACCTGGGAAAGGCATGATCCACGGGTCTCCCCCTTGGCTGTCATTTTCTCTTCACAGTGGCAAAAATGGGACTCTCTGCTGGAAGTACTTTGAAGGGTTAAAGCCAGAAGGAAAGCCAGAAGGAGTTCAGACAGAGCTCAGTCCCTGCCTCCAGTTGCCAAGGGAATTGATTGCAGGTGCCAGACTGTCTGGCTTGATGAACTGCTGAAGAAGGCAACAAACGAGGCTTTTAACGACCACTTGTTCCTTTAGAATGGGGCCTCACGAATGGTTCTTCGCGAACAGACGAACGGGCTCTGCCACACCCTCAATTCCATCTGTTTTTACTCCTTGTGTTGGTAGTGTGTCAAGCTGGGAAAATGACGGTGCAGGCATTAGGTGCTGGGTTCCATCAGCACAATGCAACTGAGTAATAATCTACTCAACAGGTATTACTTAAGGCTAGGATTATGTTGGCTACATCTTTATTTCACATTATCATTACTCAGTGCATAAAAATGTAATATTTTGGTTATGTATTTTAAACCTTTAGAATCAAATTTAAGCAAGAAACCCTTCTTAGCAATTGAATACAATGTAATTCTCATGTAAGAATATATAAAATCATCCACTGATTTGTATGCAGAATAAATATAAAGCAAAAATAAAAAAGCAAAGCCATCAAGGATCAGGCCATTTTAAAACTGGCAAAGTGACACTTGCCATTGTGAAATGGAGGACAATTGTTCCAGAAGAAAGCCATCTGGCAAGCCTACTCTAGGCTTCAATGACAATCCTTCAGGAATAGTTGGGGAGGAGGAGAATCTCCTTATGAGTATTCATGCTAGGTTACTAAAAGCACAATCCGAAGCATGTTTTCTCAGAAGTAAACCCCCTTATTTCAACAGGACATGCTGCCTAGCAAGTTAGGGTTGAATTAGACTTAGATTTATGGTCCATCAAGTCCAGCATCCTGTTTCACACAATGAAAAAACAGATGACATACAAGCAAGTCACACAGGCCAAACCCCCCCACTGTTGTTGCTCCCCAACTCACTATTAGAAAGCTACTGCCTCTGAAAACAAAGGTTCCATTTACTCACCACACCATTGACGGACCTATTCCTCCACGAATTTGTCTAATTGTCTTTGAAAAACCTCACAGGGTGTTTGTTGTTGTGGGGATAATAATGACATACTTTGTAAACTGCTCTGAGTGGGCATTAAGTTGTCCTGAAGGGCGGTATATACACTGAATGTTGTTATTGTTGTTGTTGTTGTTGTAACACATTAAGATAATGGCTGTCACTACATCATGTGGCAAAGAATTCCAGAAGTATTTCCCCCATTAGTTATCTTTGCTCTTTATTGGGTCATTTTTGTTTAACATTTCCTTAGCTTTTCCTTGTAGGGAAGGTGTTCCAATACCTCGATCATTTGGGCTCTCTTGAACTACACTTCTAGCATTACAATCTACTTTTTGAGATAAAGCAATCAGAACTGTATTCCAAATGTAGCTGCACCACAGATATATACAAGGATATTATAAGATCTGGCCTCCAAGGTGCGTGCCCTGGTTACTCTATGTGAATTTGCCCTTTAAAAAATGGTTGGAAACATGGTTGGATGTTGACTGGAGTGGGTTGTAGGGACCAAATCACTCCAGTCTTAGCCCATCTGCATTGGCTTTATATCCGGGCATAATTCAAAGTACTTACATTGACCTTTAAAGCCCTATAAGGCTTGAGACCAGAATATTGGAAAGACCACCTACTCCCTTATGAACCTACCAGACAGTTACTGCTCATCTTCCAAGGCCCTGCTTCAGGTGCCTCTGCCTTCTGAGATCTGGGCTTTCTCAGTCATGGCACCAAAAACTCTGGAACTTTCTTCCTAAGTGTGTATGTGTTTCTTTCAATGCTTAGTGAAGAAGAATGGGGATGAAAGAGAGGAATGAGTGAGTGAGGTGATTGGTTGATGACTGAAAGTACAGGCACAGTTGAGAGGTATGAGTGGAGCGAAATCTGGCTGGAGTAGCAGTACTCTAGGGGTGGAGTAAACTGCAGGTCCCCCCCCCCATTACTGAGCGGAGAGAAAAGTATTCATTCTGGGCAAAGCAGGCAACCTGTGTAGAAGCCTGAAAGGATTCTCATTCTAGTTCACTCAGGCAATCTGTGTGAAGCCTGAACTGTTTGTTTCTGGGAGAAAATATTCATTCTAAGGCAAATTGTGTGTGCACCTGAGAAAGTCTGTATTTATCTGATTGAGAGATTAATCTGTCTAAATCAGGCAAGCTGTGTGGAAAGGCCTAAATAAATCTAAGTCTGTGTGGAGTTTATTCTCTTAAAGAAGACCTGTGTGGAAAATTACATTTCATAGACTGAGTCTGTGAAACAAACTTTAAGACCAGATAACTATATTTGAAACCACTAAGCTTTAGAAATAGTGTGAAACCAATATGCTTCATGTGCAAATTAAGGTTTATTTGGGGGGGGGGGGTTGTTCACCGTAGAGTATATGTGATTTCTGTATATCCCTGTCTTATTTTCAGGACCACATAGTCCATTGAAGGAGCCTAACGCTTGGGCACATTATTCAGGGAAAAATTAAATTAACAGGTTTGGAATTGAATTCCTGGGGGCAGCATTACCTACCCAGAAGATGAAATAACAAGAGGGTTTAAGGCACCAAATCGAACTACACAACAGAAAGGGAGTTATGAGACACCTGCACAAAGTGTGCATGCTCCAAGGGATTTCATTGTTCTGCTGGGAATGACATCATTCCCAGCACAACAAGTAAGTGAAGCCCTACCCCCCGCCCATGCAGAGCTGATTTGAACAGGCTCCTAGGCCTGTTCCCCACACCTTTCCTGCCCCCTGCTGGCCAAGTAAGTGGGGGGGGGGGTGGAGGATGGAAGCAGGACATCCCCCGTCCCCTCTGGGGGTATGAGGATCCCTATTCCTGTGCTCTGTTTTAATGGTCATGTTTATGTTTTTGTATGTGTATTTTAGATTGGTTTAATTGTTTTAATGCAGTGTTTTTGTTTGGTTTTTAATAGCTTTTAAAACATATTTTATTATGCATTTAAAAAAATCTGTTAGGCCCTCCCTGACCAGGGGAGAAAGGCAGGGTATACATTTATGTGAACAAATAAACAAACACTTGGCTCTTTTGTTTTTAACCCTTTTTATTTATTTGTTGGACTTATATCTTGCCGTCCCTGCAAGCAGGCTTAGGGCGAGTCATATCATCATAAAACCAGTTTAAAACACAATAAATTAGTTAAAATCTTAAAAAAATAAAATCAACAGATCTCCTTGGACAGTGGAGCAGAACAAAACAGGCAAGAATTTGCCTTTTTCACACTGAGCTAACATTTGCATCAAGATATCCATCACAACTCTCAAAAAGACACAGAAATAGAACAAGTGTATGATAAAATGGATGCAAAATTTTGGTGAAGAAATAACATTTCAACAGTGGGAAAACTTTTGGACTAAGGACATAAAATTTACAGCAAGCCAAACACTAAGAGAAAATTGGTATAAAATGTTCTTTAGATGGTATGTTACACCAAAAGATATTGAAAAAATGGGTAAGAAATATGTAGGGTCATGTTGGAAATGTAAGGAAGTAGATGGTTTTTTCTATCATATGTGGTGGACATGTAAAAAAAGTTAAAAAAATCTGGAAAGATGCAGATTTTGGAAATTAACTTTGTCATAAACCTGTCCTGCTTCCAGTGGCTGCCGAGTCTGCAGAGTGCTGCTGACAGGTAACAAGGTCCAGCTGGCAAGGCGAGGAATGTGCAGAGTCCGTAAATCAAGGGAGTAGTCGAGGACAAGCCGGGTCGGAGGTCAGAGAGACAATTCCAAGGAGCAAACACAGGCAGTACAGTAGCAGCTTAGAGAACTCGTTGAAGCCACACTGAAAGGAGCCCTCCCTCTGGCTTTTATACTCTGAGAGCATTCAGTCAGCTCGCACAGCTGCTTCAAGTCTCCTCCTCTGAAGCCCCTCCTTCCTCTGAGAAGGCTGGCCTGTTCAGAGCCCGGAGGCGTGCAGATTGACATCGGGTCTGTAAGTCTCTTCTGTCCCTGCTACGCCGACGTTGCTCTCGATAGTCTGGAGATGTTGGGGAGGGGATAAGGAAGCTGGCTGCGTCTGAGCTGGTGGCTCTGGGTGGGGAAGGGGAGCTTCTGGCTGGGATTCAGCATCTGACCGTTCAGCTGTGGTCGGCTGCTGGGAGGCAGGCTGCTCCTCCTCAGGAGGAGCAAGGCTGTCAGCAAGCGTCAACTGTTCCAGCTCCTCCTCCTCTGAGGACTCGTCAAGCTCAGGCTGTACTATGACAAAACCCCAGATTATGTTGTTGGGAATAATACCAGATAATGTTGATAAAACATTACATGAACTATTTCGGTACTTGTTGACGGCAGCAAGAGTGGTAATAGTGAGTAAATGGAAAGGAGAATGCCTAACCAGAGAAATTTGGAAAGACAAAATGTCAGAATACGCGGTGATGGCAAAATTGATGAATTACATAAATAGAAGGCTAATTAAAGAATTTGATGAGAAACGGGGAAAATATTTGCTTATAATGGATAAAATCTATAAGATGTTTTAGTCCTGTAAATGTGAAAATGATTGAATATCAATACATTTTATACTTTTATTATAATTAATTATATAAAGATAATTGGAATAATAGACTGTATAATATCAAAATATTGGCAAAAAGTCAACATTGTTATTGTTAACTAAAGTATAAGTAAAAAGTAATGATAAACAGAGGGAAAATTAGAATTTTTCTTTTCCCCCCTTTAAGATAAGGAGCAAGAATAGGTCAGAATCTTCAATAGTACTTTATATCAATACTCTTAAAAGCTATGATAATCAGTTACATTAACTAATAAGCAATGTTTTTCTTAATAACTGTTATTGTTTAAAAATAGAAATAAGTTGGAGCAATATTGAAATAATGAGTTTATCGTTAAAATAATGAGTAGAAATTGATTTGGACCTTGTATGTGTAGTATACATGGAAAAATATATACAAATCAGACTTAAATATTATTTTAATTACTATTCTAATATCGACAAAGGTTATGACTTTTGTATCCTGTACTTTAACAAGCCTTGTAGCATACAGCTTTATATTTCGTCCCCCTTTCCTCCTCTTTTTTCTGTACTTCCCTTTTGTTTTAATAAAATAAAAGATATCTATCACAACTCTAAAATCTCTTTCTTGGTCTACCACTTCAGACACTATCAGTGTATGTTTAAAAATTAGGATGGTCCACTCCAGCATGCATCACAGTATACTAAGTCTCTCTCTACATGAGATACCTGGGTGCGTGTTTGTCAAGTGCCAGGAGACACAATGTTAGCTAGGAAGCATAGTTTTAAAAGACAGAGCTGGCAGAGATTGCTCCCCACTGCCTCTGGCGTGCCAGACTGACTCCCCTTCTGGAGCCTTTGCCCTGCTGACTTGCTGCTTAAAACTTTGAATTACCCAAGCCTCAACCAGTTGTATAAATCTGCTAAAAAATCAAGAATGTCATATCTGAGTTCCTTAAGAACCTTTGGGTGCATGGTATCCAGACCCAGTGACTTATTCGTTTTTAATATGTCCATTAGCTCTAGTACATTATTGCTCCTCCATATCCATTTCTCAGGTTTTCTAGCACTGAAAGCAGCAGCTCTGGCATGGGTAACCACCCCTCCTGTTCCACAGTAAAAACTGATGCAAAGAATTCATTTTGATTTTCTCATCTTTGTTAGGCAATCATTTAACCCTTTTGTCATCTAAGGGCTCCACTGTCTCAGTGGCTGGTTTTCTGCCTCAGGGCTTGCTGCTGAAAGCATTTTCTTTTTTTGCCCATCTTAGAGCCAGCTGATTTTTGTTATACCAAACCTGGAGCTTGTTCACCCCATTTGGCCTGACCGATGGTGGTGGGGTTACAGCGTCAGAGCAGGAGCTCGAAAATGTAGGTTTGAGCCCTGCTCTGCCACTACCACGGAAGCTTAACTGCACAGCCATGTTAAGCGTAGTTTCACTCTTCCAAGCTCATTTTCTTCAGTGGGAGAATGAATGTAAGTCGCTTTGGACGGTACTATAGGATCATCACTTTTCAAACTGGTCTCTCTAGCTGTCCTTTTAACATGTTTGATCTATGCGAATTAAAGTTATTTATCGCTATGCCACTTTAAAAGCTTCATCTGCCCAATGCTACACATTAACACTATTAATCAAACAATGTTTTTCAAGGCCAGTTGGCAACCTCTAGTGGTTGACCTCGGGCCTGCCACTCTTTTAGCCTACTACGAACCTAAAATAGAGAATAACAAACCACTTTTGCTCTCAGCGGGGAGAAAACGGGCTGTATCCGTATTGCATGCCTAACAAAGTAAAACTTCGACTTTTAAAAGAAAGCCTTCTTGCCTTTTTTTTTTTTTGGTCTCTTGACTTGGGATATGTAGAAAAGTATTTTTTAAAGTATTTACTTTCCATCACAGGAATGCGCAAAGCATCTCATATTTTTAAAAATAATGAAGTACACAAATACAACCCAGCTAAGAGATAGTATTCATGTCACTTTAAGGGGAAAAAACCCCAACAACTTTAAAAGCTTGAGCACTTAAACAGGCTCAAAAGCAACTAACCTGTCTTCATTCGGGAAAGGAAGCCAGCACGCCTGGCCCCCCACACCGCCAAAAGGAAAGACTCACTCACAGGGACCCTGCACAGCCTAGCCCGCCCCGCACTACAAACATGCCTCTCATTGGTCCCCTTTCTACAAGCTCCTCCCAATACTCCCGTATCGTAAAATGTCTCCGCCCTGCGTTTAAGTCTTTCCTCATTGCTGATTTGTCAGGACTCCTGTCCTTCCGTAAAAGCCAAGGTAAAGGGGCGGGCTTCCAAAGCTTCACAACCTGCTCTTGCCCTTTCTCGCCCCGCAGTGTTTTCCCACACACGACACGCTCACGAGGCTCCGCCCACCTCCCCCTGAGCGAGCCATAGCCCCGCCCGCCCCCTTTCCCCCATTGACTCGTGGGTTAATTTCCTCATGGCCGGCGTGCCCGCCGCTGCGTCTCCGCCCCGCTGGCTGGCCCCTCCCCTCCGTGCCTGCCCGAATAGCTGCTGCAGCCGTTGCCTGTAAGGCTGGCAGGGCCGGGGCTGGGAGGTGGGGCCAGGGGATGGCTCGGGCGGGCGCTCTGTTGCCTTCTCGCTGCTACCAGCGGCTTCTATGGTTGAACCCTTTCTGAGCGGAACCTCCCTCGAGGCTCGCCCTCCGCAGGCGGGCCGGCCGGCCGGTGGGACGAGGCCATCAGGCGGGAGAAGGGAGGATCAGAGCAGCAGCGACGACTCACCGTCGTTGCCTGCCTCCCGTACCCCCCGGTAGCGCTCCCCCTCCCCGCCATCCTTCCTTCCCTGCGCCGGCCAGGAGCGGCGGAGGCTCCTCCCCTCCGCGGCTGCCGCGCCACCTTCCTCCTTCCTCCCGTTCCCCGGTCCGTGCTGCCCCCGGGCCCGAGAAGCACCTGCACTTCTCCTCCCCGCCACCTCGAGGGAAGGCAAGGCCGGAGCCGGCCGCGTCCCCCAAGGTAGGGATGCCTCAGAGCGTGGCGCGGGGAGGATGCGGGGGAGGTTCGTATGCGGAGAGGGGAGAGGAGGGCGGCTTTGAACGGTGCACAATGGGAGAATTGGGGGGGGGGAGTGGGGATTGGGGCCCTGCCGAGAGGTTGTTGCAGGTCTGAAGGAGAAGGATTGGGGGGGGGGGGCTTGGCCTCGCTGGTGGCCGCGCTAAGCTAACGTGTGTTTGTTTGAGGAGGGGGGGAAGAAAAGAAAGGAAGGTTAGGTTAGGCTCCCTGTCACATAACGTCAACGGAAGCTCCAGATTTGTCTCAGGGTGGGAACAAGCGACATGAGTGCTCTCCGGCCTGTTGAGGACTGGTTTTGGTCATTGTTCGTGTGAACATAACACGGGCGGGTAGCAAATGTACACGCTCCTCTACCCGTCGCCTTGAGGAGGGGCATTGGCTGGGGAGCGAGGTAAGGGTGAAGAGAAGGTCCGTGGTTTGGCTCCTCCAACCCAAAAGCAGGAGAGAATCAGCAGTCGAATGTCTTCCCTGTGAGGAACTAGACTCAACACAGGGGATTTGTAATCTTGATAGCAGGAGAGTGAACATTGCTGCGTGGTTGTATGTGATCCTCCCCTTCCTAGTCTCCCAAGATACAAAAGTAGAGTGGCCAATTGGGATTCCTGATTCTGTACTTGGAGCCAACTTCCTGTAAACCTGTATTGCTTTCTTCTCGTTACTATTTTTTTTTAAATACCTGCAAATAATTGACTGCAGTATTACAAACAATACTTGAGATCTCTTTGAAATGCCTACTGTTATGTTCTTCTGGAAGTATTGGTTTACTAAGCTGCTTGCGTGTTGTAAATCCAAGTAAGAAAATTATTTGTAAATTCATATTGTAATGTGCTTGAAATATGAATGTTTTAATTGAATTTCCATCTAAACATCTCGGGAGGTTTAATGTTTTTAAGAGCTATTCCTGTGTGTCAGTATATGTTGTAGATTATTTTGCATACACCAACATCTAACAGTATGAATGATCATTTTTTTCTCAAATTACAGACACTTTTGTTGAGTAGAAAGGAGTGGAGGGTTAAAGGATGTGTGTGTATATAAAATGTCAAGGAATTGCAGAAACATCCGTCATCCAAATAACATGTTGGTACCAGACAGCTATACCAAGTCATAGTTCTAAAATTGAAATTAAATCAATTAATACAACTAATAATAGACTTTCCTTGCATATGCTACTAAAATGTATTTGAAGCAGGTCGTGTTTATTTTGACGGTCTAAAAAGTAATGTGTAAAAGCATTCTGAAATGTCTGGTGCTTCTGCAAGGCTCAGCTGAAATATACTTTTACTCTAACCAAAAGGCTGTAAAGTTTTCCCTGAGTTCACTTATTTGCAGAAATTTCAAGTGCTTCTTAGTCATGCTATTTTTTTTTAAGTAACTCTTTACCAAATGCCTTCTTTTCCTTCATTTTCCTCACATTTGTAAAGCAAACCAAGTTTGATACAGTTTCTGGCTGACCTGTTAGGTTACGCTGTTAATAGTTTCTGAAGTTTCTTCCAGCTGGTATATGATTTATGTAAAGTGTTTATATGTTAAGCTTGGGCTACATAAGCAATGAGAGATTTTCAGATATGCAACAGTTTTTGTATAGCTTCTAAACATCTATGCATTAAGTTTCTGTACTGTTCCTGTATTTTTCTTGTATTCAGCTGTGACAAAGCATGTGTAAGAATAATACTCATTAAGTTATGGTGTAACCGTATATATATTTAATGTTTTACCAGAACTCATTCTATTTATTCTTTGTTGCAATGTTTAGGAAAGCCCTTAACTGGTCACAAAGCTCTATCAAATAACATTGCTTAGGTATAAAAGTTTATATATAATCTCACAAATGTTGAATGGTAAATGTAGTATCATGGTTTTTTTCAATATAACAAACATTTTGAAGAAGTTGTACTAGAACTAGCAGTGTTATATAAACAGTGTGT
Organism: Eublepharis macularius; assembly: GCF_028583425.1. Taxonomy (NCBI): domain Eukaryota; kingdom Metazoa; phylum Chordata; class Lepidosauria; order Squamata; family Eublepharidae; genus Eublepharis; species Eublepharis macularius. Next base: position 77,196,529 of record NC_072797.1, read on the forward strand.
GGGTATTGTGAGATTGCTGTGTTCAGCACAAGAAAGGCCTCACTGGAGCAGAGTATGTTCATTTAGTCTAGCATATTGTTTCTTACCGTGAGCAGTCAGAATTTCCAGAGGGCTAAAAATGGAGTGGCTACATAGACGCTTATGGACAGAGATGCTGCTGCTTAATATGGAGGTCCAGTTTCACAGTTGATGGACCTAGTAGGCATGATAATTATCTTTCATGAATTGTTCTAATCCTGAGTCAGTTTGTACAGATCCTCCTGCTTTACTGAGCTTGCGTGTTTAGCCCCAACAGAATATAGGTCTTGTATTGATAGGATGGCTCATCTAGATGGGAACCAGAAGGTGAGTTCATCCCTCCCTTCTTAAGCAGAGCACATGATTGGTACAGCCAAAACTTATTGGGCTGATTAACTGTTTATGCTTGCCATGATCTGCATAAAATGTGCTGAGCATTAGCAATTGTAAACAGTGTGAGTTGAACTAATACATAACATTCATTGGATGCTAATAAGTATATGTATGGATCTTCTGCATCTGCACCGGTTCGTGATGAGAAACTGTTAGGGTTGTTTCCCAATGACTGTAATCCCCACCAGGGTACAGTGGTGAGCAGCCTTAGTTAAGATGCAGACATCAGTTGATAATGAAGACATCTTCCATACATAGTAGACTTTGTCGGTCTAACTAATATTTTAAACGGTTTGTATCTTTGGTTTGTGATAAAATCATGATTTCTTTTAGTCTCTAATAATGGTAGTATTCCATTACATATGAAAGCAATAAAAATTACCTTGTAGAAATTGAGACCCTTTTAGGAGACTGTCAATGATATATAGACTATATCTTAGTTCACACATCATTAACTGAATGTTAACCTTATAGCATATCTTAAGAAAAATTTGAAAAACTGTATCAGTAAGAATGAATCTCTGGTCTTATGCTCACTTTTGACACCATTTTTATTGTTAGTACTTACATCACCAATACTGATTTTTTTCCTCGAGTGTTCAAGCAAAATTTGACTTTTGCCTGTCATTGTATGTAATTGTGGCAAAAACTGTATAAACCGCTGGGAGCAAGCTCATGGTTTATGTAGAAGATTGAACATGGTGATATTTACTTCCCAGTAAGCCTAGGGTAGTTCGATCTCAGGAGCTAAGCAGAGTCACCACCGGTTAGTACTTGGATGAGAGATCACCAAGGAAGTCTAGGATCACTATGCAGAGACAGGCAATGGCAAAGTATCTCTGTTAATCTTTTGCCCTGAAAACGTTATGAAGTTGCCATAAGTCAATTGAGCTAGCGCTTTGTCTCTGTCAGACAGACAGACAGACAGAGTATAAAGCATGGCATACATGTGACAGCTGTGGTTATCAATTAAGTTTTTTACATAGTAATGAAAGTTGATCCTTCTCTACTTGTGTTTAATTTAGTAAAGTCATTTTTGGTGTAGACTAAACAATAACTTTTAATATTGTCTTTTAGTAGGTACACAATTTTGGTTTATATGCAGTTACTGTATACTTATGCAAGTTGTAGAACAGCTTGATGTACCCTTAGTATGACATGGTGTGGGGTAAGGCTAGGCTGAAAGATGATGACGTGCCTAAGGTCAGCAAGCAACCAAATTTAAGGATTTGAATTTAGTTTTCTGTATTGAACACTAACATTCCACCTATTGTTGGGTTGGTCATATAATCAAAATATATGAGTGAACAAATATTGTCAACATTTGTCAGGAAAGTATTAATTGTAAAAAAAAATGTTAAATTATTCTTATTGTTAGCAATATTGTAAAAAAAAGTATAGAGGCCATCTGTAAAACCTTGGTTTCTATTCTGGCCCTCCATAGATAGCCAAAACCATTCCAGAGCTTATTTAAAACAAAGCACAGCAGTTATAAAAGATTAATGTATTTTTAAATGCAAGTGGGGGATAAAGTGAGCATGTGTTGACTGAGACTCATGCAGGGCTGAGGAGGAGGGAGACCTCACTTCTTTCTATCAGATGACACCAATGATACAGCTGATGTAAGACAATGCTTGATTTTATGGAATATTTTGACAATGCCTTCCACAATAAACATGTTGCACTGATTCTTGAGGCTGAGTAATTTTTCACTGATTCTTGAGGCTGACTAGTTTTTCACTCTGTAGCCCAGGAGATCCACATTTTCAAGCATACCTCTGCTGGAAGCATGTCTGCAGTAAGTCGTGGTGAGAAACTTGTGTTAAAAGGTTGTAAGAGTATTTAAGCCTTTCGTAATCTGTAATTTTTTACCTTCACAGCTGTCTGAAGTTCCTTTTCTGCCCTTAGGGTTTCAGTACTGGAGGTGAATCAGGCTAGGACAAAAACATCTTAACAGTAGGAAAGGAGAAGGGAAGGCTGTGCTTCTCCTCTCTCTGTACACCTTCTTCACCTGTATTTTAAATTGAATACCCAATTGTTTCTCTTATATGATTACAGTAGACTTGCACTGCTGCTTTTCCTAGGATAACTCTGAATCACCTGGGCACATGTTTGTCAAGTGCCAGGAGATGCAGTGTTAGTTGGGAAGTGTAGTTTTGAAAGACAGAGCTGACAGAGTTCGCTGTAAAGGGGACATATTCTCTCACAGTCCTCCGCTGCCTCTGGTTTGCTGGACTGTCTTCCTTTCCAGCGCCTTTATCCTGCTGCTTAAAATTTTGAATTAACTGTGCAGTGCAAATGCTCTGGAAGGGGAGACAGTCCAACGCTGCAGAGAGCTGTGAGAGAATCTGTCCCCTCTGGAGCAATTTCCTCCAGCTCTGACTTTTAAAACTACACTTCCCGGTTAACATTGCGTCTCCCAACATGTGAAGAACATGTGTCAGAAGTCTTGCATAGAGGGAATCTCTGTCTATTTTGTTGCCATGTCTGACTGGGAAAATTATGTGGAACTACTTGAAGCCATGGTATTTGGTTGAGTGATCATGTTCCCTAGGTTTGTATGATTGCATGGTGCTTGGACATCCCATATCACTTGCCTTTTTTGCCTCTGATTTATTTTACAGTGATTACAAATACTCTCTACTGTGTTTGTGCAAAGAGCACTTTTGGAGTTCTGAGAACATTGAGTGGGCTGCCGCCACTGAATGGCTCCCATGGGAGGCACAGCCAATCACCAAACAGCTGCTATGCAGTCTAGGTTCAGTTGCCCAATATTGGGAAGTTTTAAGCCAAGTGTCATCCTGTGATGAATGGCTGTTTCTGTATGGGTACTCCCTGCATGCAGAAATGTAGTGTTCCTAGACTTCCCTGCTCCAAAGAGATTGAAGAAAGCCAGGATTAGCTTTTTTGCTTTAGGACAGTATATTTTGGGAAATGAAATAGATGCCTGAAAGCACTTTGGCAAGCCCCATGACTTTCATTGGCAACATGTTGGGGGTCACTGTATTAAGTTTTTAGAAAGAGAACGTAGTCACAATCTCAGTGAAAAGAGATGAGTTTAGATGGCTAGATAAGGGCATTTACAAAGATTCCCCCTGTTCCTTAGTAAGCAAGCAGCATATTGCATACTCATGTAACAGGGCTACAAATAACGTTTTTTTTTCTGAGGGTGCTGAGAACTGAAATTATGCTCTCTTCACTATATGCCCCAACTTCACCATGTATTTATTTTTTAAAAATTGCTCTCTGTAGACCTCCTCAAGACACCTCATAACAATAAAAACTAAACACAGTAAAAACATGATTAAAGCAATCCAAGCCACTAAAAATCATGCAAGCAAAATCAATTCAGGGCATAACATCACATCAAACAGAACAGTTTTAAATAATATTCATCAAATAGTCCTCAAACTAGGAACATAAGAAGGTGGAGCTCCTTCATTAAAAGCCAGGTAAAGATAAATGCTTTTGCCTAGTACCTAAAAGTAAAGTAGCTGCCAGGGTAGTATCACGAGAGAGGGCATTCTATAGACAAGATACTACCACCACAAATGCCTTGTGTCTGATTATTGCCACCTACTCTATCTTGGCAGGGTGCAGGGGAGATAGCGAACAGGGCTTGAGAATAGGATCTCAGCTGGAGGACTGGACAATATGGGAAGATGTGGTCATTCAAGTATCCTTCCCTTGAACCATTTATGGCTTTGATTGTGTCTGGAAGCAGATGAATAGCCAATGTATATCTTTAAACATGAGAGTGATACAATTCAACCTTGATTATAAGCCTGGCTACCACATTCTGCTCCAGTTAAAGTTTCTGAACAAGTTTTTTTTAAGGCTGCCCTGTGTGGAACACATTACAATAATCTAACCTGAATGTGATCTGAGCATGGATTGCTATGGCCAGATCACATTTTTTGAGGAAGGGCTATATCTGGTGTATCATCTGAAACTGGAAAAAGGTGCTAGGTCCCTTAGACCTGAGCCTCCAATTGTAAATAATGACAAAGTCTTGGATTCCACAGAACATGTGATCTCATAGAAGGGATTTGCTAATTCTTGTGCCTGGTGTTAGTTGCTGAAGGAAGGGCAAGTGGTTTCCTCAAGTACCAGCATCTACTACAGTGCTTTCCCACTTCTTGAGATATGAAATGGGCAAGGCTAGAAGACTCAGCTGCAGCAGCTGGAGATGCTGTGGCTCCTGTTTTTTACTGAGTTTAGTTAAGCGTAGTCTTCTTAATAGCACAATCTGGAGCATGCTCACTAGGAAGTAAGTCCCACTGATTTTAGTTCAACATATGGGATGGGGGAACAAAAAAGCAACATCCAGCTATATTGCACTAGCAGTCCTTGGAGTAAGAAATAGGTTTTTCTGGACAGAGCTCAGTTTTTTATCAATCAACATAGAGGTTCACGGGGTGGTACTTTAAAAATACCGTCATTGGCAGCAGGGACAGGGAGCAGAACCCGTTTCTTGCCCCACTCACAAAGCCCAAGAATGCAACATCATTTTACAACATCAACTCATTGGCTTGTAAGTACCTCGGCAAGAACAGCAACAAAACCTGCCAGCCCCCCATTTAGTAACCAGAACAGTCCTAAATAAGGATTCTAATTTGAAAATGATGAAATCTGTTACCTATACAGTCCACATCCATGCAACTTTCATTAATGCTCATTAACAAAAAATACAGGGAGAATGACAAATCATAAATCTGTAGTGAAATGGATGGGGCATGAGAGGTGGTGGAATGGATATTATTTTTGTTGTGCTCCTCCCTGGTTATCTGCCATAGTTACAATTAAAGGATACTAAACTCTTGTAAAATTAGCTTCTGATAAACGCAGTTTGCCTATTTTTAGTTTTGAGTGTGAGAGAATTAGAACTGCTTGGCAAAATTATGCATGCACTTTTCTTCCAAGGAGTTCAAGAGGTATACATGAACCACCCTTTCTCATTTTATACCAACTACAACTCTGTGAGATAGTTTAGGCTAAGAGGTAGTGACTGGCTGAAGACCACCCCTTAAGCACCATAGCTCTGTAGGTATTTCCACATTCCCTTTCTGACATTATATCATTGTTGTGGGAGGGGAGAACAGACAGCATAGCAAGCAGTGGACCCACCTACCTTAGCAGCACTCCTCCAGTACTAGCTCATTCTCATTTATCTGGGTCACTGATGCTGGCAAGCACCTTTCCTTGCGCCTGCCAAGTGTTTTTAGAAAGTTGATAGGGACAGGTGGGGCATTTTGAGTTATTGATATTTATCAGTGTATCTAATTCTCAGTGTGGCCCCATCTGTGGCTACTTAAATCTGGAGACTGTAGCTAGGAGCAGACAGGATGGAACTTTCCACAAACCTAAGAAAAGCCTCAGGTTTGCAAGAAATCTAAAATAATACATTGGGTGATTAAAACATGCCAGGATAATAGCAATGTTGGTACCTTTAAGAAACAAATGCTCTCAATGGCTAGGCAACTACTGGAAGGTGGTGGGGCTCTTTCCAGAGCTGCTTTGGCTTTCCAGTCCACCCATGTTCCCTCCCTCCAGCCCTGGAGGAAGAATTCATTGGGTGCAGGCCTGGCAGCTACCAGCAGATGACTCACCACCACGATTTGCCTGACCCAGGCCCAGAGGCCAAATAGTAGTGGTGACTCACCTGGTGACTCACTACTATTTGGCAGTAGCTGCCTCATGAAAGCCAGCATGGTGTAGTGCTAAGAATGTCAGACTAGGATTTGTGAGGCCCAGGCTACCTTTCACACTCACAGGTTAATGCGCAATTTCCGAGGAGTCGGCACGATCTCAACTGATCTGGCTTGGCACCTGTGCATTTCACATTGTCTGAGAAGTTTTGAATTGGTGTCCTGTGTTTTGTTTAACACTTGCTTCGAAGTCCTGGTTTTGTTGTGAGCTTTGGAAATCACCTCACCCTTCTTTTAAAAAAAGTTTGTGCATGCGTTGTAATGTTACCATTTGAAACCTCACCCCTCCCTATGCACATCAGTACTGCATCTCCATGTGGCCATTTTTATACCCTAACTTTTCACATTTGAAAATAGCACTGAGGGGTGTTGAGAGCTGATTGTCCCTGCCCAGCAAATTTTCCGGCTTCCATTGGTCTCATGTGATCACCTGAACCCTGAATGGGTGGAGTGTGGTGATCTTTTTGGAGAAAGTCTAGGCTCCCCATGCTTGTTTGAACGCCATTTTTAAAGGCATCATTATAATTTACATTGAGCATTAAAAATAAAAAAGAAACGTGTCCAGTGTTCGAATGAACAGAAATGGTTCTTTGCGGAGCCAGAAAGCATATCTACTGGTGGTGATTTCCTGTGTCACTTTTCCCCCAAACAGCAGCATTGCTTCCTATTTATTGATTTAAAAAAAGATGCACAATGCTGAAACGTTACTGTCCTTTAGAAATAAAAAAAAATGCAGGAAAAGTGGACGGAGTGCTGAGGAGGGTGGGTTTTATTAGATCCACCCAGACTAATCAGCTCAAGGAAAAGGAGAGGACAGTGTAGAGAAGCAAACAGCTCAAATGTGATGAGGAAGCTTGAGGAAGCTGCAGCAGCAGAATGCAGGGGCGGAGGGGGGCGCAAAGATGGGAGCCAGAAAAGAGGAGAGGCTGAGTGGAGGCCTTGCCGGAGGGAGAGTTCACTGTGCCCCTTGCTCATTCCCAGCCTTCCGCTCTCCTTCGCTCCAGGCCGCAGATCATCCCCGGTTCACAAACTCGCTGGGATTTGGCAAGAACAAGGGCAGCTAAGTGAAGATTAAAGTCGGCTCAGTCCCAGACCTCACAGAGTGCCTTGCACGCTGCACAGCTGAAGCCCTCCCCCCCGCCGGGGCTGCCCGCTAAGCCGAGCCTGAGTTCTTTGGGGGCATCGTTTGGCCGGAGGCGCCGAGGCACAGAGGGCGAGCGTGTACACTTGTAGCCTGTGACCCCAGCTCTGCCCACCTCCCTCCCGCTCTGCACTCTGTTTTCCCTGCTCAGGCCAGGCCAGATCAGGCAGGTGCCCAGGTCCCTGCTGCCAGCCAGGCAGGCTGGGGGCGCTTGGCTGCTCTGCCACCTAATGCTGAAACGTTTAAAAAAAAGGGACAGACAAAGCGGTCAGGGAGCTGAGGAGAGTGGAAGTGGTCAGATCCACACAGCCTTATCAGCTCTCGAGGAAAAGGGGGGATAGAAGCAAAAAGGGGACAAAAGTGTTCACACTGGTATTAATGGGATCAGCTGCAAGTTGGCAGTGGCTTCAAAATTAAAATCGTGGTATGTCCACAGGGGGAAAAATCAGGGACACCACGGACTAAGAGCGGCACTGCGTCCCATGTCTTGCAGGTGTCATCTGCAAGTCCTTATTGGTTTCCCACTGCACAACTGGACTCAACCAGGTGCCCAGAGCTGCACAGCTGGGCCACAGTTTTCCCAAGTAAAAGCTGCCAGGAGGAGGGAAAGTCGATCGCTCTGGGTAGCTAGCTATGTTGTTTAATATATCAATCATGGAATTTGCTTGTGCTTTGTTTGAACATTGTTAAATCTTTAAACTTTTCATTTAATTTGTTCTTTTGTGTTTCCTTTTTCTTTAAATCTTGCGAATTGCATGTATATACCCATTACATGTATATATTGAAATGTTTTGGTGTTACTTGTACTGACTCGCACTATGTAATCCTCCTTGAGTCTCAGTTAGAAAGTTGGACTATAAAGGATAATAAATTAACCTGGTCCCCTCACTGGGGGACCTGGGATCCCCATCATAATGCTGATGGTGCCTTTATGTATGGTTGTACCCACATCCTCATATCAGAATTCCAAAGATTCTCACAGGCTCAAAAAGGTTGGGGACCCTTATCTAGGACTTGCTGAAAGTGAAACTGAAATTAAACTGTTGAGGTTCTAATTCTCTCCCCCCACCCCCACCCCAATTCAGCTCAGCTCGATCCACCTGGACTCTACTACTCCTTCCAGAGCCAGCACTGGTTCAGAATCTTTAGATTGGGGGAGATTTTTTAGAAAAATAAAGTTGAATTTAATTCCCCCCCCCCCCCAGATTAATTTTATGTTTCCGTTCTTCTTCCTGGGGGTTCACTTGCACCCTCCTTATTTACAGTCTTGTCATATAAGGGTTATTTAAGAAAGTGCGAGTTGCTTCTGTCCTCTTTATGTCTTGTTGAAGAACAAGACTGTGTAATACCGTCTTTCCCATAGGAGGATTACTTTCTGTTAAGGAGCTCTGGGAATATCTCAGAGTTCTTATTTGCTCTCCTCCCCAGAGTGTAAAATAGCTACAGTGTCCATGGTGGACTGAAGCATCCTACGGACAGGGATAGTGGTGGGATTTGCTCATGTAGCACTGTCATTAACAAACAGTAAAGTAATAATCTTTAAAGGATCTGATCCTTATTTTTTCTCTGTATGAATAGGGAAGCAGGTGAAGAATGGTAAGAGATTTAAGTGTATGTAGTAGATATCCATGACAAGTGTAGCATATATAATAAAATTCTCATTGGATTTATACTTCTGTGTTATGTACAGAATAAAATTGATACAAGCAGTTGATCTTGATTTCAAAGACTACAAAATAGGTAATATTACTAGATCAGATTTAGTTGTTGAGGCTTTCGGGTTATACAGAATATTGATTAGCTGTCTCTCCATTTTCTAGTCATAAAGCAGCACCCAAGTCAAAAAGACTACTGTGAATCTTGGCTTGTGAATTCTTAAATCTCACTTCTTGCAAGAAGATTGGATATAAATGCAACAAAGTTGTTTTGATGTATAGGAGAATAAGGTTAGGGCTAAATGCCATAAATGAAAGTTACTTTAATGTAATAAGTTTCAGTTGTTAGCATGGTTTATAATTAATTTTCAAACCTCTAGAAATCTACAGTTACGATGAACACTGACTTGGTTCATCATAACTGTATGTTATTGTTACAATGTTTGTATGGAAAAACTTAAAATTCTGAATTAAAATACTATTTTAAAAACACTGACTGACTTTTCAGATGCTTCTGTTCAGATCTTTTTAGTGACAAGTGAACATATTTTAAATTTCCTGCTTAAATAGCTTTGTCAAATTTCGGAACAACTTTTTGTAATATATATGAAGAAAACCTTTTAGAATAGGTTGCATAGGTCATCTGTAATCTTGCCACTCTATGTAATGTATGATGTTTTAAATTGTATCCTAAATTTATTTCATTATGTTTAGGAGATCCGTATCCCTTCCCTAATTTGAGAAATATAGAGTTGACAATACTATTATATGTCAATTACCTGCATCCTGTTGTGTTCACCGTATTAGTCCTAAAGAGAGAAGGGCAGAACACATCAGGTTATTTCTTTGTTGCATCTACCCATGCTTGTTGGTGTGCAAGGTTTTGGAAGAAGTAAGGTCTAAACTTTGATTTACATAATAGCAGGCCAATGCATAAGTGAGTGTTACAGACATAGGTGTCTAATGGTAGAAAGATGGCTGGATGAAATTTAAGTATTGTTACTGACCTCAGCAGCCCCAGAAACCATGGTATGTGTTGAATGGGAGTGGGGGCTGTTGTTGAACAAGCTGACTTTCAGATAATAGACTAAAATCAGATGATGCATGCTTTGTTTCAAGGAAACTTCTCTGATAGAGATTCCTAATTTTAATATGCAAGAATACAAAATAATATGTTTATTAGATTCGAACCATGTAGGTTCTATATGGACAACTGTTCCACCTTCATAGATCCAGAGGAGTTAGCCGTGTTAGTCTGTAGTAGCAAAATCAAAAAGAGTCCAGTAGCACCTTTAAGACTAACCAATTTTATTGTAGCATAAGCTTTCGAGAACCACAGTTCTCTTCGTCAGATGCATGGAGGGCAGAAAGAAACTGGTCAAATATAGAGGAGGAGAGGGGAGGGGAGGAGGAGAGGAGGGATGTAAACAACTCCTTTGATATGGAGATCCCTCCTCTCCTCCTCCCCTCCCCTCTCCTCCTCTATATTTGACCAGTTTCTTTCTGCCCTCCATGCATCTGACGAAGAGAACTGTGGTTCTCGAAAGCTTATGCTACAATAAAATTGATTAGTCTTAAAGGTGCTACTGGACTCTTTTTGATTTTGTTCCACCTTAAAGATCGGGTAAACAAGTTGGAGGTGTTAGGTCCAATTGAGTGTATTTGTGGCACTGTGTCCCTTTCTCTGGTTTGATGGCTCCCCACGACAGATACCTTGTAGCAGTTGTTCATGCTTGCCTTCAAAGGTCTTGTGCCTGCTTTTAAATATTAGGTGGCTATTGGGGAGAGGCTCTTTCCTGTGGTTACATATAGTTCATGTATTTTCTAGATGTGTTAAAACTGGTTTATTCTTCTAGGTACTCATTGGCTGACTTGCCGCTACTTTTTCTGTTGTGGATTTTATCTGCTATGTGCACTACTGGTACTTGTACTTTGTCTTATTATATTATTTTTTTACTGTAGCATTCAACCCTAGTCAGTTGGAAGGCAGAATATAAATGATTAAATGAAAGAAAACTGCCGTGTCCTGTTTTCTATTGACAGTAGTAGTGCAAACATTATTGTCATGTGTTCTTGGACCATAGAAAAAGCTATATAATTAACACGATGTTTATATTTTGGAAGACTTGTGAATTGTCGTTGTGTGCTTTACTGCTTAATAGTGTCTTTGAATTTTTAAGTATGAGTTGGTTAATATAAGAAATTTGGGCTGATTACACACTTAGAAAATGTTAATTTAATCCCATTCAGTATCTCAGTTGACATGCCTAAACATGTACTTTCAGGGCTAAGTTCTATGGGTTTCTTCTGGGCAGATAAAAAAATCCTGCTTTTGAAAGTGCATAGCTTTTTTCTTTGTTGTTGTTTCTGAAACAGTATTCTATCAGATTAAAGTCTGTGGAAAATAATCAGTTAGAGTAAAATCTTGAAAGTGTAGCAACCACTTTATTAATGTAACCAAAAAGATGCTAATTATTTTCTCAAATCAAAAGGTCATTTTTAGATGCTGCTGCTTTTTTATTCCATGTTGCATCCAAGGGGCACATAATGTACAGTTCTTCTCCTTTTTTATCCTTGCAACAAGCTTGTGAAGGAGGTTAGGCTGAGGGAGTGGGACAAGCCTCAGGTTACCCAGTAAGATTGATGACCAAACAGGATTTTTTTAAATTTCTCACCCTTACCCCATATTTTGGTAGGTCACTTGCTGGCAGCAACTTACCCCAGAGTTAGGGTTGATTGTTTAAAAATAAATGAACAAATAAACATGCTACTTTTTTAAAAAATGAGAGAAGCTTGAGCACTTGGTGAGCACCTTGAGGTAGAGATGGGCACCTGCAAAAAAAAGTATTTTTCAGATTTCAGGAAGCGCATTAAAAACTAGTATTCCAGTACCTGGTACCATTTTGGAATTCTGGTTTTTCCAAGATTCTGAAATTATTTGGGTTCCATTAATTCCCATGGGGACTTTTTCAGAGGGGGGGCGATGACTAGAGCGGCAGTTTTTCAACCAAATGATACCAGAATTGCAGCAGGGCTAGTGCTGCCTGTCCACTAAAGATCCCCCCTCCAAATTTCAAGTGAACTGGACCAAGGAGTCTAATTCCATGGGCTTCTGAACAGGGTGCCCCCCCAAGCATCTTACTTGCAGGGGTGCATACTGGAAGGAAAAATGTCCATGGAAAAGGGCCCTGCCCTTACGAAGTAGGGAGGGAAAAAGAAAGAGCCAGCCAGACCTGCAGCTCTGCTGGGTTCTACTCCTGCCCGACTTATACCATTCATAAGCCACTGTCCTCAGGCTGGGTAAGACTTAATATCTTCTGCATGATGCCTTCCCATTGCCTGGGAAACCTGTTAGGGATGGGGGAGACCTGGGATCCTTAAAAAGCTGGCCCCAGATATTCCCGAATATATAGCTAGAAATATATGAAACCCAGATATCAATATTCCTGAGAATCCTGAATAATATTCTGGATACCATGTTGGAATGTAGCATAACCCTACATTCTTTGTGAGCTTCCATGTGACAGCATGCTGTTTTTGTGCACAACTTGTGGAACTGCTAGGGATTTCTACTTTGAGCTGGAGTAAAGAAAAACCTCCTTTCCTGCCACAAAGAGGAGAATGTGTGGGGGTGGTGTGTCTGTGTGGAAAATCTGGAAAAGGGGTGTCAGTATAGTAGAGCTAATCTGCATTCTCTTCCAACCTACAGCCTTTTAACTGCCTCCCCCAAAGTTTGATCCTGAACCATGGGTGGTTCCTTTAACCTTGTGAGGGTGGAAAATGGGGGGTAGAGTTGCTAGGCTATGGGAAGACCATGCAAGATCATTGGTGCATCAGTGATGCTGCATCAACACAACAGATGGATGGAGCTGGAGATAGCAGTGCGGGGCATGGGGTGTGCAGACAAAGTTACCGCTTCTCTCTTGCTCACTGCTGCTTCCTCAGAGGGAGCAACCTAATGATAAAGTTTATAAAACTGCAAGGGCAAGAAACATTCTCTATAGTCCTTAGAGTTTTTTTAAGAATGAAAGTTGAATGCTAACCCCACTAGGAGTTGCCAGAAGTCAACTCTGACTTGAGGGCCCTCTCCACCACCATGTCCTAATAGCAACAAATATTTGTACTGAAACATTTGATTAGGGAAAAAATGTAATTCAAATTTTCATTTTTTCATTTTTTTTAATAAATGCATGTAAAATTGAAAGACAGTATAGCATGTACTTCCCTTACATTGTTTAAAAATGTTTCTTCATTCTTGTCATATTAGTAGCATACTCCTGCCCACAATATTCATATCTACCAGTGGTCTGTCTTTAGAGTTGCCAGGTCCCCTTACTCTCCTGGTGGGAGAGAGAGGGAGACCTGGTACTCGTGCACACCCACCAGGTGCAATGATGTCACTTCAAGGGCCCCTTTCAAGTGTGGGAGCATGTCTGCTGTTCCTGTGAAGTGCGGGAGCATGTTGGCTGCTGTGTGCAGTGACATTATTTGAGGAAGTATCATCATTGTACCCAGTGAGAGCACGCCCACTGCATGCTGACCTGGGGAATTTTGTCCCTTCTGGGCCCAGGCCCATTCCCCTGGTCTTTACCCCCCGCCCCATTGACCAGTTCTGTGGCAATGGAGGCAGAAGCTGGGAACAGAAGATCCCCTGCCACCACCAGGAGACTGGCAGTCCTATCTATTATCTTCCTTCCTTCCTTGCTGAGCTGGTACAGCATAGTGGTTAAACAACTGAGCTATGATGGAGTACTTCTCTGGTTTATATCTCACAAGTGCCATGAACTCACCAGGTGGCCTTGGGTAGGCTACTCCTCTCAGCCCCAGCTCCCCAGCTTAATTGTGGGGATAATAACACTGACTTTGTTCACTACTCGGAGTGGTCACTGTTCTGTCCAGAAGAGTAGTATACAAATGAACTGCTATTATTTATTATACAGTAATGTTTCTTCTTAATTATTACTATGACTACTTGATGGTAACCAAAGTTATGAAAAAGCTAATAGGTCTTATGTGAACACTTCAGTCTTCCCCAGCTTGAAAAAAGACATTGCTTTGTGTGTTTGCTGAAAGCCAAACAAAATTAATCACAGCTTGGTTTTGCTTTCTCGTGAAAGCTTTGGTTTGATTTGACTTGCCCAGCCAACTGGATAGATTCATACCTTTTTATGTGGACTGTTAGATGTATTTGTAGTTATATTATTCATCATCCCCATGCCCTGTTTGCAAAGCAGTTAATGTATGTATAAATTAATTACAACTTTGAATCTGCCAGGCTTGCAATAGTGTCAGTTCATTGTTATTTTATGAAACAATAAATATTTAGAAATGGGAAACTTACTGTGGGAAAAATAGAGCTCTTGGAAATTTTCCTTTTCACATCTCTGCCTTCACACACCTGGAAGATGGGGTGGAGCTGAATGGACAACTGTAAATGCTGATAGCAACTTTTCAGTATATTTGCCATAAAGAGCTAGAATGAAAGATGGAGAATCGTTAGATTGGTAATCTTGGTCACCAAAGTGATTAGCCAAGTGGTTAAACGTGGGACTGAGCTACGGTTGCCAGTCCCCTGCTGAGGGCGGGGGATTCCCTGCTCCCACCCTCCATTTATTTATTTATTTTATTTATTTATTTCAAATGTCTATTCTGCCTTCCCCGTGAGCAGGTTCAGGGCGGATAACAACATATTAAAATACAATAAAAAAATTCATCTACATTAAAACAGTGCATTAATACACATTTAAAACAGGATGGTGGACAGCCTTCACAGGGAGGGTTAAGATTTTATATACCCCTTTTTCAGGCTGGTGGAGGCCCAGCTTTAGCCATATGCCTGGCGGAACAACTCTGTCTTGCAGACATGGCGAAAGGATAGTAGGTCCTGCCGGGCCCTGATTTCAGCAGACAGAGTGTTCCACCAGGTGGGAGCCAGGACTGAAAAGGCCCTGGCTCTAGTCGAGGCTAGGTGGGCCTCCCCTGCCCCTGCTTACCTGGCGGTGCTGTGCATTCCTGCAAGCCTGATCCAGCCTGAATCGGACTGCTGCAGAGCGTGGGAGTGCTTCTGCGCTCCAGAGCAGCCCAATTTGGGGCTGGATTGGGACGCTGTGGCGTACGGCGGCGCTTCTGCACCCCACAGCAGTCCAATTTGGGCCGAATCAGGCATGATTCGGCCCTCTGCGGCGTGCAGGAGTGCTCCCAGGGGTGGCTGTGGCCCACATAATGACATCATTTCCTGGAAGTGACATCATTGCATGGACTGTGATCGCATTCATGCTGTGGGTGTGCGCACAAGGAAGAAGGGGGGAAGGTAAGTGCTGGGACCCCTCCTCCTGCTGGGAGGATAGGGGGACTTGGCAACCCTAGACTGAGCATAGTTTGTATATAGTCCTCAAATTACTATGAGAGTAAAGAAGGGACATAGTATGCATGGAGGAAGCCTGTACTTGGAAAACTTAATATTCTGGGAAGCCCAAGTAAAAATTTATTGCATTCGATAGCATACTTTTCAATCTCGTTTGGCTTGTATATAGAAGTTTATTTACTGGGCAGAATTTTAAAGCTAATAATGCCAAAA
This sequence comes from Eublepharis macularius, assembly GCF_028583425.1. Lineage (NCBI taxonomy): Eukaryota > Metazoa > Chordata > Lepidosauria > Squamata > Eublepharidae > Eublepharis > Eublepharis macularius. The sequence continues at coordinate 77,212,021 of NC_072797.1, forward strand.
GTAAGATGCAGAGGTGTAATTTACTGAAAATTTTGAAACATTAAAATGTTTTTCCAGAAAAGAAATAGAAATTTGGTGAGAAGATTGAAATGCGTAATGCTTATCATACTTAAATTTATTTTACTGCTTTAAGATTGTCCTATGTCTTGCCTACAATGTTGTTAGCATATAAAATTGTGCTGTTTGGCATATTAAATATGAAAGTAGAAATGTCATAATTTTTTCAAGCAAAATTTGTAAATATATCCAAAATTAGAGAAATCTCTGCAAATTGCTGCACACTATGTTACCTAAACAATAATATTTTTTGTTATCTGAGGATCAGGAAAATAAAAACCTTTAACCTTCATAGTAAACAAAAGAAGGCTTATTTTGACTTAAGAACAGTTTTGGTACAGTCACAGCATCTGGGAAATTTGACTATTGAGTTAACCTTAATAACATGGAAAACATTGCCTTTTTAAGTAATGTATTAACATACCCACAGGATGCTGTATTAATTGTAGATGAAAGACACATTTAAAACATCCATGAAAATATTGCCTATGTCTACATTATAAATAGCGCTTGTCATTATATAGTGCTGTACATAAATAAGAATCTTTGTACTAAACATATAAAGGATGAATTTGGGGGGAAAGTTGTGAATACTGAACATTTAGGAAGGTATTATAGAAAGATGGGAATATGAATAATTTCAGTATATGTTAATTGCATAGATTAGTGGTATTCACTCTGCAGCTTGTGGAAAGCTATATTGCCATTAAAAAGGAGCCAAGTTTCTTCTGTCTCTGGTATGAGGCATGCACCTCAGGAAACCTCCTCACAGCTTATCTGTTCTTTTGGTGATGGCTGTTTCAAGGTAGGAACACCTGGCCATAACAAACAGCACGAGGTAAAGACCTTTCTTCTTTTTGTGAAACATGGTGTAGATTCCATATTGAGGAACAGTTCCCAGAAGAACCACATATGACCACATATGACTTCTAAGCCTTTGTAACGGGCATAGATGTTTTAGGGTAGCAGGGAAGTTCAAGGAAAGGGGAATGAGAATATGGAAGATAATAGGCAAACAGCAAATGAGCCAGATTAGTTTTGAAATAACTTAATAAAAGAGAAACAGCAGGAATATACTCTTGGTGGGGGTGGGGAGAGCAATGGCATATACCTGTGTGATTGAATGAGTAATAATGAAGAATCTGAAAAGTCGAATGTTTGGGTAGGTTTAATTAGGCATTGTTGACCCTCGCTTTCTGGAAGTGGTGGTATACTTTGAAGGTAGAATCTCAACAAGTGATAGGATAAAATGACTGAAATTTCAAAGACAATTTGGTAGTAAAGATACTACATGCAAGAACAGTACAAGACCAGGAAAACCTCATATGCCAAAAGAGAGAGTGCTGCCTAAGAATTTGAAAATTAGTTCCAGTTCTGAACGTCAGAGTCCTTAACCCCAAGTTTCATTGCTAGTACAAATGTTGGAAATCTGAAAATAACCCCCCAAATTGTGACGTTTTTATCTACTTTTCTAAACAAGTATAAATACTAACTGTTAATGAGGAATAGATTATAGTTCTAATTCCTAAAAATCTTTTCCTTTTTGGCAACTTTTGGGCTCTGCTTTGCTCATTATGGTTTGAGTTCCTTTTTCTTTCATCACATGCTTACTGCATAGATACTCAGAATGTGTTTAGCTCCATTATATTACTTGAGAAGATCTTTTATTTTCATTGGCAATCAAAAATCCTTATCTTTACAAGAATAGGTATCTTGGATTTCTCCAGCTTGGTGTGAAGATGCTTTCCAGGTTTTCTTTCAAAGGATCTTACTCGAGGCACTAGATCTGGCTGTGAGCTAATTTAACCAGGTGACAAGAAGCCATACTGCAGTACTACCATAAACCCCAGCTTGGTGGTTTATGAGGGAAAATCAGAATAATAGCAATATCCTTGATGATGATGATGTTGAAAGAGGTCAATGTACTTCATCCATCCCACCCCATCCACCATATCATACATTATGTCCCAACTTTCTTCCAGGGAGCCCAGGGCAGTGCTGTGTCCACACAATGACCCTGAGAACAAAGTGGACACATGTCTTAGATTAAGTTGGACTATTGCTCCATTTAGCATCATGTCTTCTTGGAGCGGCAGTGGTCTCCAGAGATGTTACCTACTCTTATTTTAAGTGAAGATTTCAGGGATCGAATTTAGGGTGTTCTCATGAAAAGTTGCTTCTCTTCCAGTTGAGTCATGCTCTTTCTCCATGAGTGCCCTGTTGTAAGAAATGTTTCTCAAGAGTCTGACGATATGTAGATGGTGAGAACAAGGGGAAAAGATGACCAGACAATTGACTGGTCAAATATTAGTTTTCTATTTTTTGAACCCTTTGTTCCCTAGCCTTGCAGAATGAAGGGTCACATACTTCCTTTGCAAAAATAATTTTCTGACCTACAACTTTCCAGAAAGCTGCAGTTCTTTTTCTCTGGAGTTAATCCACATGCAGTTTTTTTCTTCTTGCAATTTAGGATTGTAAGATTTAGTTTGAGGGAAGGATACAAACTCCTGTGTGCCCAGACTCTTTGAGTCAAGATTTCTGAAACCAGGAAGCCTTCCACCACTATGTACAGCAGAATGGGGTGGGGGTAGGGTTGCCAGGTCCCCCGATGGGAGATCAGGGGCCCGGCACTCCCTGGGCGGGGGAATGGCAGCCCTAGGTGGGGATGGGAGAGCACATGAACCACAAAACGTTCTTGATATTTAAATGTAACCAGCATTTGCATTCTGTGTTACAATTAGTTTGCATTCTGTGTTACATGTAGTTCTGCCCTGAGTTTCCCATATCCAAATGCAACTTTAGCTGCTATGTTATGCCAGTTTACTTTGGGGACTCTGTTAAATTTTTGTGCACGTTTTGTAAATGTGAAATGTGTGTTGTCAACTGTGTTTTTGTATTGTGAACATCAAATATTTGAAACATCATAATACTTAAAAATTATAGTAAATTCCAATAGTTGAAATTGTACTAGCCTCAAACAACTTATCTATATATATAAAGACAAGTGTCCTGACTGACTCATCAGCGCCCAGCCCAAACCCCTGGGCCTAGAAATGTGAAATTTGTGGAGAATGTTCCTTTTGTGATATAGAGGCTCACTTAGAAGGGATTTTAAGAAATTTGCCCCTGAAGGGGGTAAAAAGGGGTAAAATGTGTTTTCCCATTGGGATACAGCTTCCCTGTGTGCCTGGCAGGGTCCTCTTCTCCCCCCCCCCCGCCAACTGCCACGCTTCCCTGAGGTCATTTGCATATGCAGCCTTGATTGGCCATCTCCCCAACATTCTAAAGAGTATATACTTGCTATTGGGAGTCACTGAATGTGTCCTGAGGTAAAAATACACCTCCCAGTCTAGGGTTGCCAATCTCCCTGTGGGGCCTGGCTTTCTTGTGTGGCTGGCAGGCTGACGGGTCAGCTGTGGAACTTTGTGAGGTAAAAATTAGGCAAAGGAAATTGCAGACAGTTGAAGAAAGACAGTACAAGACTCCTAAAAAGGGATTTTATATAAAAGTCAGTATGGCAGCTGAGTTTTAAAATGTTCACGGGGAGATGGTGCTCAACCTTTCTAGGGGCCATTTCAATGCGAACCTTTCACATGAACCTGCTGAAGTGCCTACCACACCATCCCTCCCTCAGTCCAACTCCACCTCACACCTCTTGCAGCCATCATCTCTTACTGCCCCCAAGAAGCCTCCTGGCAGACGTTGTGCAAGATATACCGATGCTAAAAGGAGGAAGCAACTTAGAGATGCAGCAAAGAAATATGCACATCGTACTCCTGCGGTGGACTGAGCAGCAGTGGCCAAGTACCAGCAAGTCCTGAGTCCAAGGGAAAGGTGACCATCCCTGTAGGCCTGGGCACAGCAGAGATGACCCTAGCAGGCCTAACAGCCATGATATACCCTGATATCGCCACTATCAGGGAATAGTCCATGGACGGGCTGTGCAAGCATGCCATTCTGACCCCCAAGAACAACAAGGCTGCCATCATTAATGAAACACAACTTAACCCCCTCGAAGGGGCAGAAATGGAGTACAGATCTGTGGACTCAGTGGTGCAAATGGATGATGCGGTCCACTACCCTGTGGAGTTCCTCAACATTGCTGGTATGATGACAACTGATAGCTGAACTTGAGGACTCGAAAACTGCTAGATATATACCAATGGATATGATAAAGCTGGGACCTATAAAGATTCTGAAAAATATTTGAAGGAATTTTATTTTTATATGGAAAAGTGGTAACATAAATATAGGGTGGAATAATGTAAGAATAAAATAACTGGTGTGATATGCTTTGGATGAAATGGGGGAAAAATAAATGTATGTATACTAAGGTAAAGAATGAAAAAGATCAAAGTATACAAGATTAAATAACCTCAAAAAGTAAATTAGTAGAAAGATGCAGAACAATGGAATAAAAGATAGAAAACCAAGATCATCGTAAGTAAGATGTTAAATATAAATAAGAATTCCTTTTAAATGGTTCTAGGGATGTTATTATATGTTTAAATAACAGATGTAAAATGTGTAAGACTATTTTAAGTAGAGGTTGGAAAAAATGGAAAGTATATAACAAAGTTGGTAATAGAAGGAGCAATTGTTTAAGGCACCAGACAATCTTACTAACGTTTTATATAGTGGTTAGATAATATCAGAGTATATATATGTTAGTATGTATTATCGTATAGACACTTATATTCTTTAAGATGGAGGTGTTGGTTACTGAAGGTAATAAAGACCACGAGAGACGGAGGAGATTGCTCGACGGTAGAGACTACCCTATTGCTAGAATGACAACAAATATGAACAAAAATGATAAATCTTGTTATTTTACAAAAGATAAAAGGAACTATATGCTTTATTATAAGCATTACAATGTACCTATTAAGAATACTGAAAGCTATTAGATGCTATTGTGAGCAGATCAACATGAAGGCACCCCCCTTCTCTTCCCTTTTTTACCCTATCCCCTTTCCTTCAATTACCCCCCTTATAACTTGATATGTTTACTTTTTAATATCTGTGATCTGTATTCAAAACCAATAAAAAACTATTTTAAAAAAGAGAGTAATGGGGGGAGTCACCGGGCTGCTGGCTGGAGACTTCTGGCAGACTCTGCCAGTAGTCCCAAGGGGAACATGAGCTGACGAGGTTATTGTGTGTGTCAAGGCATTGTATCTGTGGTCCCTCATCAGGAAACTCTCACTAAGAAAGAACATGAGGGTCCACTTGAGATACAAGGTGTCTGCTAGGGAATTCTCTGAGCTCCTACTAAAAATAGGGAACAGAGAATATTCTGAGTTCCAGGGAACGGTGACCATACCTACAGATCTGAGCACAGTAGTGACGACTCTGGCAGACCTAACAGCCACAATATACCCTGATATCGTCACTATAATGGAAAAGTCCATGGACTGGCTGTGCAAGCGTACCATTCTGACCCCCAGGAATGACAAGGCTGCCATCATTAATGAAACACAACTCCCTCAAAGGGGCAGAAAGGAGTACAGATCTGGGGATTCAGTGGGGCAAATGGATGACATGGTCCACTACCCTGTGGATTTCCTCAACACAACACTCCTGATATCGCCACTATCAGGGAGTAGTGCGAGCATGCCATTCTGACCCCCGAGAACAAGGCTGCCATCATTAATGAAACACAGGGGCAGAAATGGAGTACAGATCTGTGGACTCAGTGGTGCAAATGGATGATGCGGTCCACTACCCTGTGGAGTTCCTGAAAATGTTCAACCCTCCTAGCTTCCCAGCCCACAAGCTTCTCCTCGAAGTGGAGGCTCCAGTGATGCTGCTCTGGAACTTCAATCAATCCAAACTCTGCAATGGCACTGACTGTGAGTGAAAGCTCTCCACAGGAACGTCATCGAAGCCACATTGTTCACTGGCAGTGTTCGGGGAGGGGGGGTTGGGGTTTGTACCACGCATACCACTCATACCATCAGAGACCCCCTTTGAATTTAAGAGACTGCAGTTCTCCCTCAAGGCCTGCTTTGCTATGACAATCAACAAGTCCCAGGGGCAGACACTGAAGGTGGCAGGAGTTGACTTGAGGGAGGATTGCTTCTCACATGGGCAGTTCTACGTGGCCTGCTCCAGAGTGAGCTCACCCAGCAACCTGGTGATCCTAGCACCTGAGGGGAAAACCACCAATGTGGTCTACAAAGAGCTCCTTCAGTAGAAAAAAAATGGTTGTACATATTTTTCACTTTATTTATTGCACTACAATCTTTTCATTTTAAAAATCTCTTAAATAACTGTTACATTTCGAATTTCACTTCATCAGTTTTCGGCATCAACACACCTTGCTTTATTCAAATACTTTTGTGAAGCTCGGGTACTATGCTATTATACTAGAAAACCAACTCAACCCCCCCCCCCCAAACCAAAAAATGTTACATACCCATAAGTATTATATTTGGACTTAAAGTAGTTAAATACTGTAATGAAGCACGGGCATAAAGCTAGTCATTAATAAACATTTATGCTGCAGTGCTATGAAACATCCCCATTTTAACAGTTTGAATTCAGTGCTCTAAGGATACGTATCACAGAAACAATTCTTGGATACTTATGCTTTGTTCATACAAATATTAAACTCCATTCTTACTACCTCTTGCAGATATGTTGTATTTTGTGTGAAATACAATTTTATAGACATTTCTCGCGTAATGACTTGGATCCTACAGAAGATTTTTGCAGACAGAAGTGGGGGTTAAGTTTCTCTAACCTTCTGGTGCAGACCTTCAGCTACCCCATATGCTCTTTCTGAGGTTCTTTCTCCCAGAAGCAACATTTTGGGGGTATTTTGAACAGCATGGGGATAGATTGGTGAGATAGGTGTGCTCTATTGATGAAAATATTTTCTCTCAGCAAAATTTTAAAACATGACAATTCTGTCATTAAAATTGTTTAATTTGTGTGACATAATCTAGAAGAATTTAAAAATTACGTTTGCCAAAAGTTGAGAAGTATTTTATTGTGTAGCTTCTGATTTCCACCTTTATGGAGCTCAGTAAATCTTTGGATATGGTATGAAGAAGAGAGTGATGTGTACTAGTCTAAATAATAATTGACAGGTTGATTTTTCTTAAGTATAGTTTGTTTTGAAAGTTAAGTACATCTGTGGTAGAATAGTGCTATATAGAAGATACACCTGTATTGTGCAGTAATATGACATGTCTGTACTTAATACACTTGTTTAATAAACTTTTGTTTTTGTTTTTACAGAAAGGCTTTAAATTCTAGTAAATGGTGCTGACAGAAGATCTACTAGGAATACATTTTCTTCTAACAGCTGCTGAGGAAAAATACTTCACGAATGGGATGAATACACAAATGGTGACTGCCTGCAGCAGCTTGCTGACTCACTTTAACTAGCTGGGACACTTACCTAGTGATGTTTCCATTTCTACTTTACCCCATTTGAGATTGCCTGTCTTAACTAGGCAAAGAATTCAAAGTGGAGTACCGCAAACTTGATATGGATAGTAAAAAGAAAGACAAGGACAAACCGGATGATAGAATGGCAAGGCCTAGTGGACGGTCGAGTCACAATCCACGAGGCAGCAGCTCTTCAAATTCTGGAGTGCTAATGGTTGGACCTAACTTTAGGGTTGGCAAAAAAATTGGCTGTGGCAATTTTGGAGAGCTGCGATTAGGTAAGACTGTTCACCTAAGTTATGTTCATATTAGTGAAATACACTGTAACAATGTTTGGTAGCTTTCTTCATGTATTACTTTTACCATGATATCTAGGAGAATGGCAACATATATAAATTTAATTTTTATTCCTGTGCATGTTGTAGTGGGTGTTTGAAGTGGAAAATGCACAGGTTACAGGCTGGAATACACCTGTCAAATGCACAAGGAACCAAAGTAGTAGTGACTGAAACTGAAAAACGAATATAGTTGACACTAAGTGATTTGAATTTTTCTATTATTTTTCCTCTTAAGTCTTTGATTTGGCAGACAATGTTTATTTCTTATGTACCCCAAGTTATCTGCACAAAAGTTATCTTTATCATTATTTCTCTAAATACTTATCATGTATATATCTCACATTTGTTCCAAGGACCTTAGGGTTCACATATGGGGTTATGTCATTTTATCTTCACAACTCACTCAGAAGAGACTTAAGAGAAGAGCACCTTATTGAAAACCACCAATTGAGCTTTATGGGTCAGCAAGGATTTGAACCCTGCAGTTCTAAGCAAGCATTTGCTCTTTTATACTATACTAAGGTTCTAACGGTATATACTTTTAAAAGATAAATTTTTACTTCCTTATTTGCGAGGCTTGGCCCATCATTATTCTTTTAAAATTTTTCATGACCCCCCCCCCTTTATAAAAGAGAAACAAAACATTGTTTTATCACATTCTTTTTCATTGATGGAGAAGGATATCCAGCACATGGAATTACTCTTCCTCTGTGTTCTGAGAAAGGCTTCGTTATTATTTTTTTAACCAAATGACTTGAAGAGAAAGAATGGTGGTAGCAGCCCTAGTGCATTAACTTCCTTCCTGCTCAGTAGAATGGTTAACTTTGGAACTCTTCAGCTTCTAACCTGACCCTGGAGCAGCTTTCTTCCTCCAAATCATTACAAAGAAATAAGGGACTATTATCTTTCTTCAACGTTCTGCCTTAAAGCTACAAATTTATTGACCTGTGGTATTCACCTCTCAGCCTCTTCTCTTATTGCTTGATTTGGTTTCTAGAATGAGGAAAGTGATTTATCTTGAAACAGCAACCTCATAACACGAGTTAACCCAATTGCTGGCAGCCCTGCCTTTGTCACCTAACCACCATTTTCTTGGCTATACTTTTTCTCCTTCATTTGGAGCTGACCAGCTCTTACCTGCCAGTCATATGAGACCTTAAAACTTGTTTGAGGCCATTTCCAAGATGACGATTGAAGACCAATAGAGAAGTATCAGGATTGGATATACACCCTTAGTAATCTCATTATCCCTACGGAAACAAATGGTCTCTCCATTCTGTCTAGCTCCAGACCATGAATCACAATCTCTGTAATGAATCAGATATATACACGTGAATAATTGTGCTGCTTTAACATTCTTGCCAACAAAGACCTAGTGTCACCATATTTTTTCAGCAGAAATATTTTGTATTCACATAACTGGTACTTTGAAATCACTTTCAAAAAATCTGGTCCAAAGGAAGTAATTAAAAACTACCATCTACCTTTTCTTCATTCCCTTCCTTGCTTGGAAGTATTCCTGGGGTCTAGGAATTTCATATATTTTGCTTTCCACTAATTAGCATATATACCAGTTAGCTCACCAGAATTCCCTTACCCTTTTCCAAGGATTTTGTTTTGTTCTGTAGTTTCATTCAGTTCCTAAATAGGTTTGATTGCATAGGGGGAAATAGGTTCATTTTAATTTAAAAAAAAAATTCAAGAGAAAAAGTTGAATTTTGGGGGGCCACAGAAAACATGATACATTTTTCCTCTTTAGAATGAGTGATATGTGCTTTAAGACAAGACTTTACTCAAAACATGTAGTGTAGATTTTTTTATGTAAGAGAGTCTGTGGCATTAGGAAATAATTCCTGTGTATACTGGAGACAAAGTTATCCTTGAAATATTTTATATTTAAACCTGCATAGCTTTGTTCACAATTAATAAGCTATAATGAGTTTGGCAATGCACTATTGAAGATCTCAGTGTTTTCAATGTGACTAATTTTAACTCTATCCAGATAGACTGTTAGTTGTATTGTGAGACTGTTTCTGTCCAAATCATACATTCATTTGTTTACTACAAAATGTGTTTTGTATTTTCATCATTTATTTTTTCTTTAGATGACAGAAATTAAGATGCATGTGCAAAAGTAGCATATAGGATGCAGCAGTTTTCAGCCCTTTAATCTTGGGTATATTCACAATTTTTGCTTGTAGATAACTAAGGCATTTGTAAATTTCATAAATATGCCAAATAGTACAATTTTATGTGCTAACTATGTTGTTAATGATGCTTTTAGTCTTGTTAAAGTAATATGCTCAGGGCTGATGAGTACTGCATGTATTTCAGTCCCCCTATTTTCTAGACCCTTCCCCCCAATGGCTTAAAATCTTTTGGGAATTCTGTATCTCTAATCTCAAGCTCTATATTTGTGCCCAACTCTTGTGTCCAGGGTATTCTTCTTACTTGCTCCAAACCACATTTTGTGCAGCAGCTTAAACCTCCATCTGCTGCAGTATCACAGATCTGGACTTTCCTTGGATCTTCAGGTTATGCATTGCCCTGACATTTGGAATATGCCTGAGAATTTGGATCTCTGATCAGATAGGTAGCTATAAGAATCTGCTTCACCCTCTTCCTTTGCCTCTTCAGTCTTTTCCCTTTCCTCCTTAAGTGATATACTTCACCATACCTCGTCACAGGAACCCTTGTCACTTTGTCAAATGATCAACTGACTGCAGCGCTTTCCCTTTCCCCTTGCAAAGGCAAGAGTAATTATTAGAGTTTCTACCACTCCAACTAAGCAGAAGTGTTTTCACCATGCCTCTGTCAGCTGTGAAGAGAGGAAACTGACTTGCACATTCCAGAAATGAATGGACAAGCTTGATGCGAGGGTAAGCAAGTGTGCCCCAAATGCTGACCACTATCTTGAGTGTGCAGCCAGCTGTTCTTCATATTGGCCCATCCACACACTGACCAAGCAGGAGAACCAGTCAGAGGTAAAGTGAACAACCAGACACACAACAGGGAAAGAGGAGACTGCTTCCTAAGGAATTTGGTGAGGTCCCCCTGTGCCCTTCTATAGATGAGGAATCCTTGTACCCTGAATTTTCCCTTTGGTTGAGTAGGGTTGATCTTGAGTAGGGTTGTCAGATGGTATGGGAAATAAAAATGGACCCACCAGTGTAGTGCTCCTGGGCTCAGTGCAATGATGTCACTTCTGGAAGTAACATCATCTGCCGCCCTCACCCCCTGCTATCTGTAGGATTGCCAACTTCAGGTTGGGAAATTTCTGGAGATTTTAGGAGGTGGCACCATGAAGCTCACTTGTCTTCCGGGTGGAGGTGGCCTTGCAGGTGGTGGGTGCAGAGGGTGAGCTCTAGCAGTCAGCACTTCAGATCCCTGAACAGTGTGCTGCCAAGTGGCCACACAAGATGGCCAGCTGCTCCGAGGGGAACAGGCGGTGGGGGCACTTCCATGTACTTCTATCCAGAAAGGCATCTTGCTGCCTCTGCCCTTGGAGCCCTGCAATTCAGAGGCCAGTGGTGGCGCCAGGCTGCTCCTGCCAATGGGGCAGGAGTGGCAGAGAAGGGAAACAGGCTGGCTGGCTGGCTGGACCCGTGACTGCCTGCTCTTAGTCCAGCTGGACAGGCTTCTTACCCAAGCCACACTCTTGCTTGCCTTGAGGAGGTAGTGAGGTGGAGCATGAGCTGAAGGCCCATGCTTTCTTCATCAACAGCCAATTGGCTGGTTGTGCTGCTGGAAGTGGGGGAGTGGGTTGGTGGGAGGATGGAGGCCTGCTAGGTGTCCAGTTTTTTTATTACATTTCCCCTAGACAGTTCAAGAAAATACTGGACTGTCCGGGTAAAAACTGGACACCTAGCAACCCTAATCTTGAGTGATTTTTAAAGGCTTGAGAGGATCTAATTGAAAATAGAAAGCATGAATGTAAAAGAAACCCATTATGATTTATATTTTGATTGATTTTCTGTCTGATTTGAGCTCAGTCAGGAGGGAAGCTCAGGGCAAGATCCAAAAGGCATCTTATAGAGACAGCACTCTTTAGAATGCACCGAATGGGGTTCTCCTGACCTCATGCCACATCAGCCCAGTTCTAAGGTTGTCTGGTTTTAGGACCTTGTGCCTCTGTTAATCAAGGCCACATCACTGATGTAGAGGCAGCACCAATTGTAGCTAAATTGTGATAAGCAAGATTTGCAGGGCATTTCTTCAGGCTCTAGTACTATCTAATTTTACTACTTCCCCAGAACTGTTTAAAAACTATTTGAAAGGCCATCTCTACAGTAAAGTGTTAAGTAATACATTAAAAAAAAGTTTCTCACCAGTAAGGGGATAGTGTATGTGCAAGTCCCTCAGGTTCAGGCACTAGTAGTTAGTGCTTTAACATCCAGAGCTATAGTACCTGGGGTGGAGATAGCTGTTCTAAAGAATCAGACTAGAAAAAAAGAACTAGTTTTATGCAAATTGTATGAGGCCTCAGTATTAGTCATCAGAGCCATCAATGCAAATTTAGTGTTCTCCATAGTTTCTGTACTTGGCTAAGTGAATTCCAACCAGGATATCTGGTAGCAGGGCTTTTTTTCTGGGAAAAGAGGTGGTGGAACTCAGGACCGCACAATGACGTCTCTTTGGGTCAGCTGGAACAAGGGGGAGTTTTTTAAAGTTTAAATTGCCCTCGGTGAAAATGGTCACATGGCTGGTGGCCCCTCTCCCTGATCTCCAGACAGATGGGAGTTTAGATTGCCCTCTGCCGGCGCGGAGGGCGATGTAAACTCCCCTCTGTCTGGAGATCGGGGGCGGGGCCACCGGCCATGTGACCATTTTCAAGAGGTGCCGGAAATCCATTCCACCGCATTCTGGCTGAAAAAAAGCCCTGTCTGGTAGACTCTCACAGGATAAGACTCTCTCTAAAAAAAAGGCTGCTGTTTGTCAGATACAGATTCACCCTTGTCAGATACAGATTCCTGATAAAGAGCCTGCTTTCTGAGGCTATCAGTAGGAGTTCTCATAGTCATAAGTAAAACACAATGTATACTTCCACTGAACAGGATACATTATATACAGAAGGCCATGTACTAGTAAGCACCAGCAGCAGTTCTGTTGCTGGTTGACTGCACAGACTGTTTAGAGATTTTATGAATGCGATTTGAATGGCAAGCCTACACATCTCTGACAGCTGTAGTGTGGCTATTTCCATGGCAGCACAGTATTGCCATGCAGATATGCATAGTTCAGGTTCACAGTAAGCATGCTAGTCATTACATTGGTGACTTAGCAGAATCCTGCTCTGGGAGCCTCACAGTTCATCTGAAAACTGATGTGTTTTTTGAGATGAAAAGCAAATTGCATAAGATGAACAGGCCAGGAGCAGGAGATGCTAGTTAATTTAGAAGACAGTGTAATCTAGCTAGAACTGTGTGCACAAAGCACATTGCCACCTTTCCTCTAAAGAGTCCTTGTTTTCAGACAGTGTCATTGCCAAGTAAAGATGTAAAATTTCTGGAAATTTTGAAGCCATGGAGGGGAAATGGAAATTTGAGGAGCTACTGAAATATATTCAGTATTTACTTTTCTATCTAGACTACATTTACTGATTTAGCAACTTAAAATGTATCACATATAACTTAGCATATAAAAATGTATATTCTGGCATATTTGTGGAATTTAAAAGTGTGTGTCTTCACTTCTGTGAGAAAAATTGCAAGCATGCCCAGTGTTTAAGAGTTACAAACTGCTGCACTCTATGCTACTATAGTTCATATATTTTCAATATTTGCTATCTGAGAGGCTGGGAAAAAATTCTAGGTAGAAAATGAATCCTGAAGTAAACCAAAGTGTATTATTTGGACAGAAACACTCATAGTCTCAGCTGTTACGGATGTTAAGCTAAACTTTGTTACATTGTAAACACAGAACTGTTTAAGAATGTGTTCTAATGCATATTAATTCTTACCAAAGTTATTTACAGTTAAACAAAAGAAAATTTTAAAAGTTGTATAGGTGTATTTTGTACATAAGAATTATATCTAATAGCGAAGTGGCCCAAATCAGATGGTTCTACAAACTTGAGGCACCCCATAGGTGCAGAAAAATGTGAAAACTTAAAAAAGGGAAGATTACAAAAAAAGCCCCCTTCCACCCCAAAGAACAGTTCACTGTACAAGTGCAGACAAATATTCTTTCTAGACGCTCAAGGAGGAGGAGGTGGGAGGAATTTACCTCAGAAGCAGGCCCATGGAGAAAACACTGCATTGCTTGGAGATCCTTGCTGCCACAGCAGCAAACACCCTGAGGTCTTGTGGGGGATATGCACGGTGGCATGGCATGCTAAGTGGCCCAGCCACAGGAAAAAATGGTTGGTCAGCAAGTGGCACATTTTTGCCACATTTTCTGCCAGAAGAATGGGGCCCGTCCTGGACACCAGCAACTTCCAAAGCCTGTGGTGAAGCTGTGTAAGGGCTGGGAGTGGGCCTTGCCTCTCATTCTGGGCCCATCATGGCACAGCTTCCTGACTCCTGCCCCCAGAAGGAAAAAGATGGGGAGAGTAAAAGTCATGGGTGGGGGAGAGAGGCAAGTAAACAGAAAGAATGGATGGAGGAAGGGGAAGAGAGAAGGGGAGAAGGAAGTGGTGGTGAGCCACATTGTGGCAAAAGCTTAGGGGGTGGGCTGGGGAGTGGGAAATACGGACCAGGCCAGAAAAGCAGATGGGTGGTGGTGGCCTAGCTCATCTCCTTGTAATCTTCCTGTGATTCTTGTTCTCCATTGCCATTATCTAAGGTTGTAGATTATTTTAAATAAAAATATTTATACTACACATTTTGAATAAAGCCTTGTCTTTCATTTCATTCATTCCAAAAGGGAATAAAAAATATATGTTCTTTTTTAATGTTCCCGAAGTTTCCAATTGAAAAACATCCTTAGACTTTTTCATACTTTACATTTTGGGTGAGATATATGTTGTCTTTAAAAGGATTTAACTCATTCTAAAAATTTTTACAATTTTTTCTTCAGAAGAATTGAAAAAAGAATTTGATAAAATGGAAGAATAACTTTTTCTCCTTTTTTTTGTTTTTTCCCCTGGGCTTCACTTCTCTGCTGCCAGTGTGCATTGACTACTGGGGTTGTTTCTGCTCCCAGTCAGTCCGCTAGGAAACTGTCTGGTCAGAGCAAGATCACCTATAGATCACAGCTTATATCTCTTAAGTGACAGTGTATCACCAGGGAGGGATTGGCTCAGCTTTCAAAACCTGGGACTCAAGGATTGGAGCTTCAGTTGCCAGAGTGTTTGGCACTCTAGTAATAGACTGAATTGACTCTACTGTCAATCACAGGGAATTGAAGTTCCTCTCCATATTCATCACAGAATGTACAGAAGGTATAGATGCCCTTCTGATGACATGACCTCTGGAACTTGATGTCTAAGAGAGCTCTAACTTTTGAAAGCTTAGAACACTGAAAATCTTGTTGGTCTCTAAGGTGTCACTGGACTCAAATCCTGCTGTTCAGGAACTCCTGCACACCTAAGATTGGAAAGAGATGACATAATTCTGGTAGTTCCTCCTTTGGCCTTGTAGGCCATGGTTCTCAGAACTAGTGAATATTTCCATGCAGCCACTGTGGACAACAAACTGAGTTAAGCATGGTGTTTGTGCGCTTTTTCTGTGTAAACTGAATGTGGCTGTACTTCTCCATGTGAAGGCTGATTGGGGCATCTTAAACTCTTTGATATACTCATCTAGGTGATAGATGTGATGCCAGAAGAACGTCTACCATTAGAATTTACAGATCTGTCTAGAAAGCCTTCATAAAGTGATGCAGGTACAGTAAGTTTTGGCTTGGGCATAGTACTGAATTTCCTTCCATGAGATATGAATCAGACTGCTGTAGCACAGGTGGATGCTCTTTCCACAGGCCATTTTCCTCCCACCCACACATTCAAAATGTAGCCCTTAATAATACATCTCACTGATAGCCACATGCCTTCTTTGCCATCTTCGCTATTCTAAATGCTCATGGAAGCTATTCAGAATAATCTGTCAATGAGCACTGACCTTGAGTTTCATTTCTGGTGGTCATTGCCTCCGCAAGAAGAGTTTCGGAACAAGAGGCCCTCTCAATCCTGAAGGAACTCTATACCTTTTAGCAGAACAACATGATTCAACAGATGCAAAGAAAATAACCTTCCTCAGAAATTAGGAGCTTGTGCTTTACATCTTTTGGCTAAAAAACATCTTCTTGAGAAGGAAAGGCAAAATTCAGATGTGAGGTGAGCGATAAAAATGAACCATGATGTCACTGAATTCAAATGCTTTGTCATCTTCCAGCCTCCTATATTAGTAGACAAAATAACCAAGACTACCTTTTCTAAATGGATTAAGAGAGATTTTGTGGCCTGCAAGTCACCATGACAAGTGCTCCATACTGCCTACCAACGTTTTATTGGAGAAACATGCAAAAAACTGCATGATCTTCCCTTTTCTGTTTTGTGAGATGTTACAAAGCAGACACATTCATGCAGTGTTTCTTCTGGTGTCTGTTTGCAAGACAAGTGCTACATCCTGTGAGCGCCACTTAATAATAAAAAAGCATCATCCCCTGCTTGCTGGAGCTCAGAGGAAGAGTAACGCAGAGTGCTAGACATATACTACCAAGGACCATTCATTGTTAAGTATATTAACGAAAGCTCAAATGTGCTCAATAGAAAAACAGTACACGGCTAAAAGATTGTGTACTAGCATGTCCATTCTTTCATCTGTTGTCCTATGAAACTGGCTTAAGTCATTCAAATTTGAAGCATACATGTTGCAGTGGGCTTGTTTATAACAAGCATGCGTATTGTATCTGTATGTATATGACAGGGTAATGTTTAGGCTTGGCGCAGATGACTAAATGTGATGAATTTTAAAAATTTTGTGTTCAGGAGCTGTCAGTAATTTACAATAAATTTAATTAGCTCCAGCTCCATAAGGAGTCATAGCTCCAAAATTCCCAGAGCTCTCTATATTGCCTGAGCAGTCAGCAAGCCAGAAAATAGCTAACCCAAGTCCTGTACTATGCAAGCCGTGATCTAAGAACAGTTTTTCTAATACAATTTTTCTCCTGACTTCAAATTAATTTACTACTGTTGGCTCCTATTTAAGTACATAAAACGTGTTTTTAAAAGTTGCTGTTTAAACTAGAAAAATCATATTGTTTAAATGTTATATGAGAGTAAACGTTACTGAAAAATGGGACATTTCTGAGTAAACGGTGTCTGGGTGTATGAACTAGTTCCCCCTCCTTGTACCTATGAGTTGTTTTGCTAGCGTGATGCAATAGTAGGAGTCAACTCAGAAAGCATTTTGGTGTCCATTGTTCCCTCTGAATCTGACCTTTGGGACCAAACTAAGCTGCCAGCCCTGTTTGTGGCAGGTTCTCTACTTTCTGTTATGGCTGCTGAAGTGCTCTCACTGCCCCTCCCCCTTCTTCATACCCCACAGCCCTAACCAGGTATATTAACTACCCAGGGCGGGGGTGGGGGGGATGAACCTGGGTAAGTTTCTGTGCTTCTTTCCCATATCTTTCCCCCACTCCTTGTTCTCCTGAAGTGCAGCCAAGATCCCACCATTGGGCGAGAAGTGAACGGTGGTGGTGGTGGTGGATGTCCTAGCTACTACTCCCAAGGCCATCTCATTGCACCATAGTGAGATGAAGGGCAGCAGCAAAGGACATGGTATTGTCTACCAGCCCTTTCTTTCCTTGCCCAGCAGTGGGGACTGGGCTGCATGTGAGGAGAAGGCAGGAGAGGAAACGAGGGTGCACTGGGTACTTCCCTCAAGGCCACCATGTTGGGGGCCAGTGGGAAGACATTGTGTCCTCTGCCACCACCATCCTCCTCCTCTAATTACCCCCACTGCAGTGTTATGCAGCAGTCTTAGGGGAAGCAGCCACCTCACACTCGTTTCTTGCCTAGCAGCTGGGTCTAGGCTGCATACAGGTTGTGACAGGGGCTTCAGAGAGAATCTCTATCCCTGGGGTGTCTGGGGAGTAGGAGGAGGATTGCTCAGAGCAACAATCTGTAACCTGGCTCACCTTCCCCACCCCTTCTTTAGGCATTTGGAATATTGTATAAGCAATTATATAACACTTAAGAGTTTAATCATTTAAACATTTAATATTTTAAATCTCTATTCATATCAGTAATAAGTACATGCCTGTACATCAAATTAGTAACACATACAGGTGCTGCAGATCATGTGGGTAATCCAGATCATGCCATTACTTTCCAGAACAATGATAACAGCCTTGAAGAACTAAGGACACTGATGTCAGAAATGACTGTATGACTCTATATCTTACTTTTACAGCATTTAGCCAAGTAATAGGGGACAGGTTTGGGATTCTGCATTGATGCATCAGGGATGTATGAACTGAGGTCATCATGTAGTCATAATGAGGATTTTCCAGGAAAATTTTCCAATTTAAATAATGTTAGCAAAAGAAAGCAAGTACTCCATGTACAGGTGTGGGCCCACATTTAGCCCATCTAACATTTTTTTTTATGTACATTATTTATATAGTCTGCCTTTCTCACTGAGACTCGAGGCAAATTACACAATGTAAATCAATGTGATTGATTGCTGGGACATTCAATAAATAAGACTGATTTTACAACACAACAGCCATTATAGATGATCAGAATGTATTTAAATGTGTAGGGCAGAAGATTTCTGACAGAAAAATGTAGCATTGGAAAATTTTCCTGTCCTCATCACTGGTAGTCAGAATCAAGTAACATGCTTCCTTTGGAAAATGTGAGCGCATGGAAGACACACAATGCTCTCCCCCCCGCCCCCCCCCGCCCCAGTTAAGTCTTCTGCTTCTCTCTGAAGCCTCAGGGCACCTCCAACTCCTTAAGAAGAGAAAAAACTTGGATGAGGGGTATAATTGCAGAATGAAATACTGGATTTTTATTGTTTATGTTTTATATGTTGTTTACCTTGTAGTCTGCTTTTCTCAGAGCACTTCAATTCCATCTCACC
The DNA here is from genome assembly GCF_028583425.1 of Eublepharis macularius. NCBI lineage: Eukaryota > Metazoa > Chordata > Lepidosauria > Squamata > Eublepharidae > Eublepharis > Eublepharis macularius. The sequence goes on from NC_072797.1 coordinate 77,230,841, forward strand.
TATAAGAAGTAATGTTTGTCACTGTGGACAGAAAATACACTTGGCAGAATGTAATAGAAAGGACTACTGAAGTTTGCCCAGTATCTAACACACAAAACTAGGTTTTCACATGACAGCAGTGCTTTTTTTCTAAAAAAATGTTTTTTGTTTTAAATAGTTTTTTATTGGTTTTTGAATACAGATCACAGGTATTAATAAGGAGAATAACGAGTTATAAGGGGAGGGGTGGCTTGAAGGAACAGAGATAAGGGAAAAGAGGGGGAAAGGGGGGAGTGTCTTCATGATGATCTGCTCACAATAGCATCTAATATATCATTCAATATTCTTAATAGGCACATTATAATGTTGTAATAGAGCATATAGTTCCTTTTGTATTTTGCAGGGTGGATAAAAATCAATGATTTTTTTTAAAAAATCAAAAAAATCAGATTTTTTTATTTAAATCGGATTTTTTTTATTTAAATCGGATTTTTTAAATTTAAATTGGATTTTTTTAAATAAAATGCTTTTTGAGGAAAATATATTACCATCAAAAGGTTATTCCATCATGAAATAAAGATTAGTTTTTAATTATGTAGAATAAGGCTGTATATGTTTAATTTTTTTGGTAAATAAATTCCATTAATCCATTCACAATGTCATGCTCTTCCAGAGGTTTTTGTAAGATTATTGGGCAGTTTCTCTGCCTACAAGATATTATCACAGATGCTTGGTTTTGCAGTTCTCAAAACTGAATTTGTGTCAGCTCAGCAGAGATCACATGCCTCTTCTTCACAGCAAAAATGTTATAACATGAACAGAGTTGAGAAAAAGACCTTAATCCTATTGTTCTACAAACCTATGAAGATAGAATCAACCCCTTCAGTGCTAAGTTTCAAGAAGTTCAGTGAATAGAAACAATATTTTTCTGATGAACTATAATGTGTTTCTAATAGTATTAAAATCAATATTTTATACAACTGTAAAACTAATATGAAAAGTTGTTATTCTAAAAATCTTCATCTACTTGCATATTAAAGTTATACCAGCAAGAATTAGTCTTTATGTAGAAAACTATGATTTAAATCAAGCCTTACTGACTAGTGATTTAAATCATGATTTAAATCATGATTTAAATCAGTTTGATTTAAATCAAATCCACCCTGGTATTTTGTAACATAAAAAGGTTCATCCTTGTTGTTCATATTTGTTATCATTCCAGCAATAGGGTAGTCCAGCAATCTCCTCTGTCTCTCATGGTTACCTTCATCTGGGACAAACTTCAGTAACAAACACATCCATCTTAAAGAATATAGGTGTCTATATAATAATATAAACTAATATATATATATATATGGTCTAATATTATCTAGCCACTATATGAAACCTTAGAAAATTGTCTGGAGCCTTAGACAATTGCTCCTTCTGTTACCAACTTTTTATATGCTTTCCATTTTTCTAACCTTTTGAAATAGTCTTATACATTTTACATCTGTTATTTAAATATATAATAACGTCCCTAGAACCTTCTAAGAAAGAATTCTCATTTACATTTAACATCTTAATTGTTATTATCTTGGTTTTCTATCTTTTATTCCAGTGTTCTGCACCATTCTCCTAGTTTACTTTTTGGAAGTACTTAATCTTATATTCTTTTGTCTTTACCTTAATATACATACATTTTTCTTTTTATCATTTTATCCAAAGCAGATCACATAAGTTATTATATTCTTACATTGTTTCAGCCTATATCAATGTTACCACTTTTCCATATCAAAAGGATAAAATTCTTTCAATTTTCAAAATCTTTATAGATCCCAACTTTATCATATTCAATAAATATATATCTAACAGTTTTCAAATCCTCAAGATCAGATATCCATTGTCATCATTCCGGCTAACTTGTTGTTTACAAGGCTGGATGTCATGGCTGTACTCTTCCCTCCAATAGGCTTTCAGATTGATTTTCAGTTTTTTTCCTTGGTAGATAAATTTTGAAGTTAATTTATTCAAATCCTTAAACAGGTATTGGTTGATGTAGCTTGGACTGGCTTGAAATTGAGATATATAGCGTAGCTGAGTATCTTCCAACTTGTCTTCCTTTAAGTCTTCTAAAGGCTCCTCTGTCCTCTTCTTCATATCTTCTCTTTGTTTTCTGGGTCCCTTTTGTAATCTTTGCTTATTTGTTGATCTTTCTACATTCCATTCTTTTTCATAATTCCATTTGGGTTTTTGCTGAAGAGCAATTACTTTAGGTCTTTGTGTATCAGTTCCCTGTTTCAAGACTGCTACCTCTTGAATTTCAACAAGCTGAGATTGCTTGCCATTCATTATAACCTTCAGCTCTGCTATTTCCATTTTCAAGTTTTCAGCTTGGTTCATGACTTGATCCAATGTGCTGTTTACTTGATTCAAGGTTGCTTGCATAATCCACTGTAGGGAATCCTGTAGTTCAGTTCTTTTTTTTGTAGCATCCCCATCATCACTCCTTCTTCAGTAGATGTCAGTATCTGGTAAGGTTATTTTCGGTGAAACTCAGCTAAACGTAAACAGCTTTTGCTTTGAAGAGTTGCAGTCTAACCCCAAGATAAGAGGGAACCAGAGGCGGGATTCTCTCCAGAAAGAAACACAGAGGATTTTTCTTTTTTCACTGTGTTTTCCTCTAAAGTAGTTCTTAAAACTTCATTTTCTTTGAACTCATATCTCCAATGAACCTAAACCATTGACTCCCCTCCAGCACCAACTTGCACATTCGATGTGTAGAAGAGATAAAGGAAGAGGCAGGAGCAAGGGAGATCATAAAGCCATAAATCATAACATGCACCAGCAATTTTCAGTTAATTGTTATATTAACAATCCCATCTTACCAAATTATTTTCCGTATTTAGCTTTTATCCACAACACTTATAAGTAAAAAATATTTTCTAGTTAATGATGTTGAAATTCCAGCGTCTTCTTTTTCCCAGACAGTAAATTTGGATTGTCTACTAATTAAGCCATAAAGTCAATTTCCCAAACAGTTCATGACTAATTAACGAAACTCACACATCCAGCAGAGGAGGTTGTCAGTGGCAATTATAAACAGAAAGTCCTTGCAGATAGAGATGGTGTAGCTTTACCGGAGGCTAGTAGTTAAATGCCATGATGGCTTTGCTTCCGTCTTGAGCAAAAGGATTTGTTTCAGAGAGATTATCCTCGGCTGCATCCAAGAATTTCCCCCCAAATAGCATCCAAAGCTTCAAGGGTCTTCTCCAAAGTCCCCCTAGGAGTCCAAAAGCCTCTGGACCCCTCCAGATGGGGCAGATCAGCTATGTCTTGAGGAGTTCTCCCCAGACACAACTGACTCTCACTGCTGCCGTTCCGGAAGTCTTTTCTTAAAAAATGTTTAGGGGTACTCTCAGTTTGACTCAAGAAAATCACCATTTTATAGTTCAAATCGGAAAAAATAGATGCAGTCAATGGACAAAATTACCAAGAACATGCTCACTCTTCATGTGGTCAACAGAAGACAGGGCCGTGTGCCCACTCTCCATGTGGTCTACAGCAGATGCTGTATCGCACAACGCCGTTGTTGCATCTTTTGATTTTACAGAGTCATCATTCACTTTACACTTCTTTGCTGGCTGTGATGATGTAAAATAGTAATTTTCCTACTCGTATTGAAATACTCTCACTCAATGAGGTTATAGGCCAAACTTTCATCAGTGAAACACCACACTACTTCACAGATTAAACACTCGCTTCCATCTGAGACTCAGGAAACACCGTGAAAGGAAATGACATCAGAAGACAGTCAGTGATGAGAATTATGGGTATTGCCAACCAAGCCCCTCTATAGTGAGACGTGCGCACAACCAAAGAGTTTTAGCATAGACAAACTCTTTGCACTCTGCGCAAAATGTACACAAATACACAAATTGGTCGCTACCATCGGGGGTAGCAACAAGACTGACCAATCACTGTGCTAGATTCCAACTACCAGAGCGCCAAGTGGCTTAGAGAAGAATTGTTTGTATTTGTGTCCACCCTAACGATCACCGATTATGCCAGTGATCTCGGTGGTGTGTTTGATGCTCAAAGACGTTCCATTTTTTGTAAGACGAACAGCACTCCTAGTGAGTTTAAATATAACTAAAACATACGCTACATAAAACTTAACAAATCACATAAATATCCATAATACGTTTGGAGTTGGTTTAGCGGGAATTCCAGCATTTTAAAATTTTTCCTTTCTCCCGTTAGATTCACAAAATGTTTAGGGGTATGCATACCCCTGCGTACCCCCAGAAAAAAAGCACTGCATGACAGTACATGGTTTTTAAACGATTACATACCACAATGAATACTGATGATCAGTGTTAGAAATATCTAAATGAGTTTGTTTTAGAAATTATGGTAACTTGACAAGGTTAAAATACATATCTATGTACAAGGTGCAGGTGCTTTTACTTTCACAATATCATTGTAGAAGGAAGGAAAAGGCCTAGAGTAGTTTTCTCTGCCTGTTCCTCCCTCCTCCACAGTTAAATGGGTTTTTATAACTCATTAACCATTTCTTTTGACGGCTGGGTAATTTTTTAAAACAAATTTTATTGTAACATCCCCTTGGAAGAAATTAACCTCATACTATGTATTAATTGTGACTAAATGTTTAAATATTGTTGGAAAATCAACAGGCTGTAGACTGAAGTTTAAGTGCATTGTTTGAGCTTGCTTATCATTGTGGACTGTTTTCAAGCGGGGAATTATTGCTTCTTTTTTATTGATTGAAGACATCGGAATTAAAGTCGAGCGTAAGGTGTTCAATATAATCAGTTTATTTGTGGGGGGGGGGGGTTTACAGGCTTGTATAGTTGTTCTGCATTATTAACAAAATACAGATATTGATGGACATTTTTAGACAGTGGCAGAAGCTATGAGTGTAGGATATAAGTAGATGTTATTAAAAATAATGATGACCTTCATATAATGTTTAAAAGTTAATAATATATCAAGATGTCAAAGTATATTTTAATCATTTGGCTAAAATAACTTCACTTATTTTTACTAGTGGAGGTATGTTACTCCCGTTAAGATTGAGTGTACTTTGATACAGATGAAATCCTGATTTTTGTAGCCTATAAATGTTGAACAATGCAGTTACTGAGGGAAATAACCATTGCAAGCCTTTAGTAACTTTTAGATTGATTTCTTAACAAATCCCTTTGCAATCACTATTCAAAAAAATTTGAAAAGTCTAACATTTGTGTCTTTTTATCTTTAAGGAAAAAATTTGTATACAAATGAATATGTGGCAATTAAGCTGGTAAGTCAACATACTAAATACTTAAAATATATTATCATAAGCTTTAAGGCTTGCTTTCAACAACAAATTGAGTTAAAGATTTTTTCCCGTGCTTTTTTCCAGTGGAAAAATTGGAAATATTCTTTACAAATGAACAAATCTTTTATAATTTGTTTTCTCTGTTATAAAGATGAGTGATGTGCCTTTTAAAGGAATATTTTTACCTCCACTTTGTTCCTTTTTTGATTGCTGTGGGAAACAATTTATACTTTTAGATAATTGCAATTTCTGTGTAGTTGTACAGTTCTGAAATGTTCTTGCATGTTTCATGTTCTTCCATTTTCTCTAAAATGGAAGTACCTACATTTGAAAATATGAACACTAAAGCAAAAAAACCCAAGCTACAGTGAAAGAATAGAGAAGCTTGTTTTCAGTTTGCATATCTTCAGCTCTCCGACACCCTTGGGGATAAAATAAAAGTTCAAAATAGGAAGCTGTTAATCTTTAAGTATTTAAATTTGATTGTGGAAAGAAACATGGTAGTAATTTTAAGGATATATTTATTAAATAACAGATTCATATGGTTTTTTAAACTGTAGTTACTCTGATATTGTGTGGTGACTTTTTTTCCCTCAGCAAGTTGGACACAGTTTGAAAGAAGCACTGATGCTTGTAGTCTGTAGTCCCCTGCCATTTTTTGTTATACTGAAGGGATTTTTAATTGTTTCTTGATAATATTGGCTGTATGTAAAATAATTTAGTTTAAGCAGAGATATTAATTACTTTCGTTTACCATACTGTAACTGTTTTTTAACTCCACCACACCCCATTTCACTAACTGGCACAAATTTGGTTATGCTTATATATCTTGAAGTGTAATTTGCTGTTTTTTTCTAATACTATGTATATATTTACAATTATTTCAGTAATTCAGATACTCTTATCTTTTATAAATGGAATGAGCGGTACAATTTTAAGTGTTAACTAAGTAATACTTCATGTTTTTTTTAACTTTTTATTTTCATTTTCTTAAACAACATTTTTTAACAATAAGTACAGTAAGTATAACAGATTACTATTCTTTTGATAGTATATTGTTGGTGATCAGTTTCTTTTATATAAGCTTGATTGGTTTTATTGGCATTCCATGGATTGAGTGAAGTTTCAGTCTGATATTTAAAAGTTGCACATTTAGTTTTTGGTGGGTTATAAAGAGTCAGAGTAATCTATTATGTTTAGTAGAAAGGTCTATTTCCCAAACTTGAAGAATATGAAAAGCTGTAATATATAGATTGGGTTATACATTTTAAGATTTTACAACATTTTGAGAGGTTTATAAACAATATGACTATCACTTGTAAATTGGTACACCAGCAATAAGTTTGCCAATAAATTCTATGCTTGTATATAGACCTAAAAAAGGAAAAAGGGAAAAAAGAAATTCCCCCTTCCCACACAGAGAAACTATATAGCATTATTGTGATTGTATTTGTTTCCCCCTCCCCTCTTCCCCCTCATACAAAAACTATTAAACTCAAATAAAAAAAATAGCTATAAGCGATTTCCATCAATATGCTGCGTATGAAAATATGCTAGTTGTACAGCTCCTAAAAGACCCTGTAAGGAGTGTTCTTCTGTGGATCTTTGTACAAGTGTACAATGTCTAGGGGCTGTTATTAGTGGGAGCAAAGAGAAAAACTGGCTCCTCAACCCCCCAAAAACCTCCATACAGCGAAGTAACACAAACTGCTAGTTTTGTTTTAAACTATGAATCTTGAATTCTAATTACTCCCCTCCCCCCCTTCCCCCCCAACTTTTAAATAAAGAAAAACAAACAGATTTTCCTGACTCCTGAAATGTTTTTCATTATTGTTATTCAGTTGTTCCGAACTGAGATTTTGCTTCCTTTGTGAGGTGTAGGTCGTTGAATGAGTTTCTTCTTTTGTGCTGATTTTAATGGATCTGTAGAGAAAATGTCCAGTTTCTACAGTAAGGCTTGACCTGATTCTTGATCGGTTGCATAAAGTTGTTTGTCTTTAAGTTGGATGCATAGTTTAGAGTAGTTGACCCATTTGTATTCTATTTTTGCATCACGTAGTGCCTTGATCGGTTTGAGATCTTTTCTCCTGTTTAACATTTCCTTGGGTAGGTCAGTGGAGATCAGAATCTGGGAGTCATTATACTAGAGCATTTTTTTGTTTCCTAGTAATTTCCAGATTTTTTTTCTTGTTTCCCAATCTGGGAAAGTGGCAACGATGTCTCTTGGCGCTTTCCTATTTGTTTTTAGGTGACCGACCCAGTAAGCGTTGGAAATTGCTGGAGTAATGTTTTTTCTTGGGCATAAGAGACTGGTAAGCCAGTTGGCTAAAAATGAAGATAGATCTTTTTTTGCTGTTAACTCCTCATTAAACCCCCTAAATTTAAGATTCTGCTGTTGCGTTATTAATTCCAGGTTTAAAACTCTTTCATGTAATTCCTCGTTCTCCTTTTGCAGAGTATGGATTTTGTTTTGTAAAAGATTATAGTCTAAACATCTAACATGCTATTGTTTTTTTGGATAACATTGTTCATTTTAGCTTAGAGATCTACAAACTGGTCAAAAAGTGGCTTTATAAGGTATCCTGAGAGAGTTGTGAAGTGTGAACTTTTAAAAAGTGTTTTTAAAATAGGCTAGTTGTAGGTTTCCCCCCATAGGAAATAATGTAGATTGGAGGGGGCTGGGGATACCTTCTTTGGGGGGGCATTAAAAGGCCCCTTGGGGTCTAATCTTTATGAAACTTGGAGGGTTGTTAGAGGACAGTTAAGAGTAGGTCTGCTGATAAGTCAGTGGATTTTGCTTTCAAAACGCCACCCCCAGCCTCCTGGATAGTCCCCGTAGTTTTTCTCATAGACAATAATGGAGATTAGAGGTGACTGAGGACACCTTGGGGGGGGTCATAAATCCCCCCCAGGGGCCAATCTTCATGAAACTTTAATTAGAGGAGAGATAGGAGTAGGTCTTCTGCAAATTTGGTTGTTCTGCTTCAGGCATGTGCTGGCGCCTGCAGGGTTAATGCTGACAGATTACACAAGCCAGCTGTCAGGGCAAGTGCCAGAAGTGGTTAGCCAGAGTCTATAAGCCACAAGAGTTGTTGAAGGCAGACCATGGTCAGTAGTCGTAGCAATCTGATAAGCGAAAGCAACAAGTATGTATCCCAGGGAACGTGTTGAAGCCATGCTGAAGGGCCCTTCCTTCATACTTTTATGCACTGTGAGTCTTACATCCAGCTTGCAACAGCTGCTTCAATCTCCTCTGATGAAGTCCCTCTTTCTTCTGGGATGGTGCTGTGCTGTCAGGCATGCTGACTTGTGTCTGATCTGTAAGTCCGCTCGGTACCTGTGCTGACATCGCTCTCATGGGTCTGTGGATCCTGGAGGGGATAGGGCAGCTGGCTGATCCTGAACTGTCGGCTCTAGGTGGGGAGAGGAAACCTCCTGGACTTCTGGCAGAGATTCCTCACCTGGCTGTTCAGTTGCAGCCGACTGGTGGCTGACAGGCATGGAATCCAGCTGCTCTTCCTCAGAGGAGTCAGAGCTGTCTTCAGATCCTGGCTGTTTCATGACATTGTTGGAATTTGGTCCAAAAATGACTCCTCTAGGCCACCATAGGAAACAATGGCCAAATTTTACCGAATTTGCTCTGTATTACTGAACCGAACTGGAGAATAAATTCAATATTCGAAGAATACTGAATTTTTCTTCCAGTTCAGTATTACTGAGCTAAATCAACCAATTTTTTTTCCAGTGCACACCCCTACTAACCAGGACTGACCCTGCTTAGCTTCTGTGATCTGATTGTGGGCTAGCCTGGACCATTCAGATCAGGGCATGTAAACCATAATAACATTTTAAAAAATGAATTTTAATCCTGCCTTTCCTCCAAAGAGTTCAGGTACATGGGCCTTAGTTACTTTATTCTCACAATCAGTCCAAGTTCATCCTATTTCAGAAATCCATCTAGTCCAGTGTCGTTTCTCCAGTTATGGCCATCCAAATACCTCTGGAAAGCCTATAGGCACAGCAGTATCCTCTGTTGTGTTTTCCCATTATCCGGTATTAAAAGTTTGTTTGTTTGTTTGTTTGTTTGTTTGTTTGTTTGTTTGTTTGTTTGTTTGTTTGTTTGTTTGTTTGTTTGTTTGTTTGTTTGTTTGTTCACAGTCCACCTTTCTCATGGAGACTCAAGGCAGATTACACAGTGTCAGTTAATATGATTATCTGCTGGGACATTCAATAAACAATACAATAGGGTATATTACAGAAATCTGAAAAGAAGCATAAATACAGAAATACAGGAGCATACATTTGAATACAGAGATGAACCATTGTTGAAAACAAAGTATAAATAGCTTGAACATGACATGTTAAACAATGTGGAAACTACCAAGTTGGAACATATCTACATCAACAGGCAGTGCCCAATAATATAGTCTACAGTCCTTGGCCCTTTATCAAAACCTCTCTGATTCATTTCCTTACAGCACAGCCCAATTGCCTATGTAAAAAAGCTCTCCTGAATAAATTAAGTTCTGCATAGTTTATGGAAAACCAAGAGAGTGGAAGTTTTCCTGACCTCTTCAGGCAAGCCTAAAGGGGGGGTGGGCAACCACAGAGAATATTCCTTTGCAGGCAGTTGTTGATTATGCACATTTGCAGGGTGGTATCTGCAGAAGATCTTGTTCAAATGAGTGAAGCGGCCATGGTGGACCAAAAGGGAAGAGACAGTCCTGAAGATGTGATGGACCAAGGCCAGGGAGGGCTTTGTAAGTGATAGCCAGTACCTTGAATTGAGCCCTCTAATTGCTGGATAGCCAATGGAAAGATTGCAGAATGGGGCTAATATGCATGCTCCGTATTAAATTATTAAACTGAAGGTTCCATTTTGTTATGGATCATACCATTGGCAGACATCTTCACCATGGATTAATTCCTTTTAATAGCCTTGAAAATTATTGACCATCACTGTCTCCTGTGGCAGTGAATTCCATAAAATCCATAATGTGAATGCGTTTCCTTTTGTCTGTTTTGAACCTGCTGTTGATCAATTTCAGAAAGTGACACTGTTTTAAAATGAGGATGGGATAAATATTTTTTTCTGCATCATGCATAATTTTTTGAGCATTTTTGAGTTCAAGAATGAGTTAAATCCTTTTAAAGACAACATATATCTCACCCAAAATGTAAAGTATGAAAAAGTCTAAGGATGTTTTTCAATTGGAAACTTCGGGAACATTAAAAAAGAACATATATTTTTTATTTCCTTTTGGAATGAATGAAATGAAAGACAAGGCTTTATTCAAAATGTGTAGTATAAATATTTTTATTTAAAATAATCTACAACCTTAGATAATGGCAATGGAGAACAAGAATCACAGGAAGATTACAAAATTATTGACCATCACTGTCTCCTGTGGCAGTGAATTCCATAAAATCCATAATGTGAATGCGTTTCCTTTTGTCTGTTTTGAACCTGCTGTTGATCAATTTCAGAAAGTGACACTGTTTTAAAATGAGGATGGGATAAATATTTTTTTCTGCATCATGCATAATTTTTTGAGCATTTTTGAGCAAAAATATTAAACTAACTACGTGTAATAATTGCCTCAGTGGCCCCTGAGTAGGCGCAGCTCCTTTAACAGTGAGCTGCAGCCTCCCAGCTCATCCCTGGCCTGATTGGAGCATCCTGGCTTCTGTTGTTTCCTGTGCTTCCATCACCTGTGCTCCTCCTTAGCTCAGTGCTGGATTGCTTATCCAGCAGGTAGGATGTAGCATCGGGGGAGGGGTGTGTGTTCCTGGGTTGCCTGACTGGACTCTGCACCAAGCAGCTCTGCTCCTGCCTCACTGGCTCACTAAGACCGAACCTCCGTCCCTGCTGTCCCATTTCAGGGTGCTGCCAGTTGCAGCAGCTACAGCTTTGTGCCTCAGCCTCCTCTTTCCTTCCCATCTCTATCTCTCACTCTCCACCTCCACCATTCCATTCTCCAACGCCCACCCCAGCCTGGACTGCATGTTCTCCTTTTGAAGCTCCCACCCTGCTACTTCTGCCCCACCCTTCCATCGTGGCGTCCCTTGTTGGTATGTCACACTACATTAACCTTTCATTGTAAGAAAGGTACTCTGGTTGTTTGGTACAGAGTATCATGGTATAGAGTATTAAGTACAGTTGTAACATAAATTTTATGCATAATGATATCAATTTTATTTTCAATACATTTCCTAATTCTCTTTGTTGAGTTTAGGTTTTTCACTGCTTCTGCTCACAGAATTGATTTTTTTTTTTTTTAGTAAGATGTCTATTACGTGCCCTAAATTCTTCTTGGGCAGTTGAAAGCAATTTAGCCAATAACCCATGTGAAGTTGTAACCATGGCTAAGAAATTCTGCCTGTATATGGCATGAAATTAAAGGTCTAGGAACAGTTACGTTCATTAGTTAATGGCAGTTGACATGGAAATAAGAATGCACTAGGATTCTCCAACACAGTCTAACTATATCTGACAATTGTAAGAGATCCCCGAGGATCACCATTGCCCACAGAATGTCATGAAATTCATGAACCCTGGTTGGGGTGGGAGTGTGGAGGGTTGGACACTTGGATACTAATTGGGCTATGTTCCACATTGTACTGAGGAATAGTAGATATTTATATATCTTTTAGCGAAAAATGAAGTGCAGCTCAGTTCAAAAATGCTGTTCCACTGAGATTAAAAAGCTTAAGAAGCATAAGTTGAGGGAATGGTGAAGTTGACTGGGTTGGATAGCAGTAGCTTGTTGGTACTATAGTCACGTTAAGAGAAATCTTGAAATTTTCTTTTTCTTGTTAAAGGTTTTAAAGGCACAGTTACGTGTATGTGTAGAAAAGCTACCTAAATAAAGAAATACAATTCCAAACCACTTTATTGGATGAGGGGTTTGATTTAGAGAGATTTATGCTTCAATCCTAAGCAACACAAGAAAAATTTCCCATCTTCCTTTTCCCTTTGTATGTTCTGTGTTCCCTGTGAACCCCCAGGAACAGTGTGGAGGGGGAAAGTGGGCATCTGCTGTAGGAGATGAGAATCTGCAAAAATTATCCTCCCTTTATCATTGTGTCTTCTGTGTAGGCACACAGGGAACTGTGAGTGCTCAGGCCAGCTGCAGACATTCTAAAGCACCTAAAGGCTCGAGATGCTCACCTAGCCTTTTTACGCACTTTTCCCCCAGGTGTGGCTATAAAAGGTGGGGCAAGCAGTTCCTTCCCTTGATTCTTATTTAACTGTCACTGAAAAAGGATGTGTCTTCACTCCACTTCTCAGTTTCTACATCTTGATGAGAGTCAGGGCCTTCAACTCCATGGCTTCGAAGACTCTTTTCAAGAAGTGTTCATGCTGTGGAACTAAGATGGCCCAATCGGAAATCTGTTATGTCTGGGCAAGGGCCATGACATCTTTCAGTGTGCAGTCTGTAAACAATTTATGCCCAAGGCGTGCCATGAAAGGGTATCACGACTGAAAGCAGCTCTTTGGGAGACAGCCCTGAAGGATGCTACCAGTTCTGAGAATAATGCTATAGATAAAGGACCACAGTGCCCCGAACAGGCCTCCTCATTTCCTCCAGCATGCTTGGCATGTGCTACTGTAGAGAAGGACCAGTTGGTTCCAGTTTCTCCTTCGACTGTTCCATCTTGGTGCCAGTCAGAGCTGCCTGTGAAAAAGGCTAAGCTCAAAACAAATCATGCAAATAAACAGTCAGTTCGTCGTCGTCCTTCTGTGCAGCCCCACATTGGGACTGCGCATGCGCAGGCCAGCCGCGGAAAGATTTGTCTAGCTATAGAACGCTGAAAAGGGGACGCTTGCCCGTTCCGTGCGTGCGCGGTTCCGTTCCCACCAAAATCAGCATACTTAAGGCGAGTGTCCCCCACATTCCCTCAGTTCCTTTTTCGCCGCCATCGGAATTGGTTCTTTCTAGCGTCTTGTCTTCGTTCTTTAATTATGGCCCTCTTCAAAAAGTGCCAGAAGTGTTCCACAAAAATGACTCATTCGGATGGGCACGATCTGTGTCTTCTCTGTCTCGGGGAAGGACACATAGTGCAGCGCTGTGCCATCTGCCAGTCTTTTACCCCGAAGGCTCGCCATGACCGTTCCGCTCGGCTGAAGGCCTTCCTTTGGGGAGCCAATCTTCTTCCCCAAGACCAGGCGGGTAAGCTGGATGCACCTCGTTCGGCCGCTTCTCCCGCCCCCAGTCCGTCATCAGAACCGGCTCGTGGTTCCTTGGATCCGACTCCCTCGGAACTGACTGGGGTGGCTGTTACCGCTCCTGTGGCGGAGGGCGCTGCACGCCCAAAGAAACGCTCAGTTTCGGAGCGCTCCGCAGTGGAACGGGCTGCTTCGGCACCCCCGGCAAAAAAGGCAAAGTCTCACTCCGAACATCACAAACGAGACGTCTCCGCTCCCGCTACCCAAGGTCCCTCTCCGGCACCGGCAGCTCTTTCGGTTCCCCCGGGTGATTCCTTGCACACCCCATCGCCGCCTCATACACCTCCTCCAATGCTGGAGGACGATTACATCCCGGTTCCGAGCCTCCCGGATCCGGTCGTGGCCTTCGAGCATGGCTTGCCATCCGCTCCTGCCTCCACGGACCCGTCGGTCCCGTCTTCTTTCTGGCCCCAGCAGCAGGTCCCGGATCCTCGTTCGGTTCCGACTCCATGGCTGCCTCCGGTGCAGAATTTCCCGGGCATAGGTGATGTCGCGACCTGGTCGTCTTTCGTCTCTTGGCTCCAGTCTTTGGCAGCGCTTGTCCAACGTGCTGGCCTGGCTCCCCTGGTATCTGCCTACTCTGCTGCTGCACCAGCAACGTCCGTTAGGCTTCCAGGACAACCGGTTGTCCCCCTGACGTTACCATCGGTCTCGCGCACAGAACCGATGCCCTCTGCCTGTGCAACGGTACCAGAGTTCTCTGGTTCCGAGGATGAGGAGGGCCTGGCTTCTCCATCAGAAACCTCCTCTGACCTAGCATGGGATCCATCCCCGGATGACACCGTTGGTGAGTCCAGAGCGTCCTCTCCCAGCGAGGATCACCGGATGCTCCCTGAGCAGATGGTCCCAATGGTGGAGGCTTTGGAGTTGGACGTCACCACTTCTGCCACGAAACACAAGAGCAAGGTCCTCCAGGCATTGTCCTCTGGGTCTTTGGCCTCTGTTGCTTTCCCTCCGGTGGAGGACCTCCTCGATGCTGCGCATCTTTGTGGCAGGCACCGTCCTCGGTTCCGGCGACCACCCGGAACCTGGAAAAATGTTATCGGCTGAAGCAGGAGGACTGCCCTTTTCTTTTTGCCCACCCGAAGCCTTCATCCCTGGTCACCGAAGAGGTCAACACCCGGTTCCGTCGGGACTCCCAGTCCGCCCCAGTAGATCGAGAGGGCCGGGAACTGGATGCCCTCGGACGCAAGGTTTATTCCTCAGCATCCCTCGCCTTCCGTATTGCCAATTTTCATGCGATAATGGGATCGTACAATCTCTTCCTTTGGAACCAGCTGTCGTCCTATATCGCGGACCTCCCTGCTGGCCGTCGCCCTTAGTCAAGGCTTTGCAGGCTGAGGCCGTTAAGCTGGCAAAACAACAAATGACTGCCGGAAAGGATGTTGGCTGACTGCTCGGCTCGTTCCATGGCCTCCTTGGTGGCCCTGCAAAGGCCTGCTTGGCTCCGTTCCACGGCTCTACCTCTGGACAAGAGGGCGAAGATTAAGGATTTCCCCTTCGAAGGAAACCTCTTATTTTCGGAGAAGACAGATGAAGCCCTGTCTCTCATGAAAAAGAATCACCAGACGGCCAAGTCCCTCGGTGTGATTGCTGACCAGCCAACTTTGAGGTATCGTCCTCCTCGGTTCCAGCCCTTCCAAGCGTCCTATCAGTCTTACCAGCCCTACCATCAGCGCCAAGGCCGCTATCCATCCACTCACTACAGCCGTCGCTCCTTCTCGGGTTCACAGAAGAGTGCTGCTAAAAGGTCTTCTCGGAACCGGGGGAAACAGGGACCTCAACACTCCCCAAAGGGCCCTGCGTCGGGTCCGAAGCAGCTCTTCTGACTAGGCCTGGACGCTGCCCTGCCTGTTTCCCAGGACGTTGATCGAACCCCCTTGTTTGGGGAGAGGCTCCAACCATTCCTGCCTGTTTGGCAGACCATCACTAACGACTCCTGGGTGTTATCTATTGTAGAGCATGGCTACAAATTGTTGTTCGCCTGCACCCCCCCCCCACTCTCTTTGCCTCCTCATTATCCCCCAGTTTCTGGTTCTCTGTTAAATAATAATGTTAAGGAGTTACTTCTAAAGGGTGCTGTACGTGTGGTTGATCTTTCCACCTCTCCCTATGGGTTCTACTCTAGGTATTTCCTAGTGGATAAGAAGGATGGCGGTTCCCGTCCTATCCTGGACCTAAGGGGCCTCAATTCCTATCTTTTGGCCCAAAAATTCAGGATGCTAACCTTGTCCAAGGTTATAGAGCTCTTGGAAATAGGGGTCTGGATGGCCATTATTGACTTGAAGGACGCATATTTTCATATCTCTATACGTGAGGAACATAGAAAATACCTCAGGGTTTTCTGTGGATCAGTGGCCTGTGAGTACACAGTTTTGCCTTTTGGGTTGGCTTCCGTCCCCCGTGTATTTACCAAGTGTATGGCAGCGGTAGTGGGGTTTTTACGCTCTGAGGGGTGTGTCATCTACCCCTATTTGGATGATTGGCTCCTGGTTGGGCCTTCTGCCTCTGCACTTAGGGACCAGCTTTCCCTTGTCACCTCTCTACTCAACAGATTGGGCCTTATTAATTTTGACAAATCCATATTTTTGCCTGCCCCAACCATCCAATTTATTGGGGTAATCCTTGACTCCTCTTTAGGGAGGGCGTTCCTACCCTCAGACCGTTTGAGCCGTCTGGTTTCTATGGTGCGTTTTTTCCTGTCTCATCGTTACCAGACGGCTTTACTCATCCAGACACTCCTTGGCCTCATGGCCTCCACCACGGCTGTAGTGTTTTTGGCACGCCTCCGTATGTGGCCTCTACAGACCTGGTTCCTTCGCCGCTTTAACCCGCTTCTGATGTCCTCTCATCGGAAATTCTCCATCCCAAGGGGTGTCTTGTGGTCCCTGGTTTGGTGGTCCCTCCCTGAGAATCTATCCCGGGGTTGCCCCTTTGGCACTTTTGTGGCTGACATTACTGTCTCCACCGATGCTTCTACCCTTGGCTGGGGTGGTCGCTGTGGTTCCCTGGTTGTGCAGGATGTTTGGTCCCCCACTGAGGCTTCCTTGCACATCAATGTCTTAGAACTCCGTGCAATCCGCTACTCCCTTGCTTCCTTCACAGATGTGCTCTGGAACAAACGGGTCCAGGTCCTGTCCGACAACACAATGGCCTGCTACTACGTGAACAAGCAAGGGGGAACGGTTTCGCTCAGGCTCTGCGAGGAGGCCTCGAGACTATGGTCTTGGGCGGCCCACAACAATGTCTACCCCAGGGCGATTCACATCGCAGGGAAGCTAAATGTGTCAGCGGACACCCTCAGCAGGGTGTTCCTTCCACAACACGAATGGTCCCTCCAGTCCAAATACCTCCTTCCAGTTTTCCACCGATGGGGGTTTCCGGAGGTCGACCTCTTTGCTACGGCCTTCAGCAAACAGGCTCCGCTGTTCTGTACCAGGGCTGGGGTGGATCCTCGGTCTCTAGGGGATGCCTTCCAGATACCCTGGTCCCCAGGTTTCTTCTATGCCTTCCCTCCCACCCCACTCTTTCACAAGGTCCTTTGCAGAATTCGGGCCTACCACACCCACTGCATCCTGGTAGCTCCATATTGGCCTCGCCAGGAATGGTTCCCCCTCCTACTCTCCCTTTCAAAGGGATGTTGCCTACCCCTTCCGCTCGTCCCGGACCTCCTACTACGGGACGGTGTGTGGCACCACAATGTGGGGATACTGAAGTTGACAGCCTGGCTCCTGCTGGCCCCGGAATGACCTTCTCTGCGGAGGTCTTGTGGATCCTTTTGAACTCACGAAAGCTCTCTACTAGGTTGTCTTACCAACACAAGTGGTCCCGGTTTTCCCGCTGGTTGGCTCCCATGGGAGTTTCCCCGGTTGTTTGCCCTCTGCCTTTAATTTTTGATTATCTTTTGGGGTTACACTCAAATGGTCTGGCCGTGACCAGCGTTAAGGTCCACCTGGCTGCGATCTCCGCCTTTCATGAGCGGATTGATGGGAGAACCGTGTTCAGCCATCATCTGACCAAGCAGTTTCTCAAAGGGCTCTTCAAAACCTTCCCTCCCAGGGTGCCCCCGGTCCCCCAATGGAGTTTACCGCTAGTCCTGGCCCAGTTGATGCTTCCTCCATTTGAACCTCTGGCTGCCTGCCCATTGGCCTTGGTGACATTAAAGGTAGTTTTTCTGGTATCTGTTACCTCCTCAAGAAGGGTTGGGGAGATCTCTGCCTTTCGAGCTGATCCCCCTTTTCTGCAATTTTTCCCTGATAAGGTTGTTCTGCACCCTAGCCTGGAATTCCTGCCAAAGGTGGTAACTAAGTTTCACCTACAGCAGAAGGTTACCCTCCCCACATTTTTTCCTAACCCCTCTTCCCCAGGGGAACTAGCCTTGCACACTCTTGATTTAAGACGTGCTTTATTGTTTTATTTGTATGCAACAACACCTTGTAGAAAATCCCCTGCATTATTAATTTGCTACTCTGGTTCCCGAAAGGGTCTCTCTGCTTCCTCGCAGTTCATCTCCCGTTGGGTGGTGTCTACCGTTAAACTTTGTTATGCTAAGGCTGGTGTGCAGTGCCCTCTGTCCGTGATTGCCCACTCAACCCGGGCGCAAGCTGCTTCTGCTGCATTCCTGTGAGGAGTTCCGCTTCGGGACGTCTGTCAAGCTGCCATCTGGTTGTCTCCGTCAGCGTTCATCAAGCACTACTCTGTGGACGTGAATGCGAGACGTGACTCTGCAGTTGGGACTGCTGTTCTGCACTCCTTGTTCCAGTGACACTCACGCCCGCCCCCATTGGTGAGTAGCTCGCTATACTCCCAATGTGGGGCTGCACAGAAGGACGACGACGAAAAACAGTGTTTCTTACCAGTAACTGTTGTTCATCGAGTATCTTCTGTGCAGACACACATTCCCTCCCGCCTGCCCCGCTGTGAGTGCTGTTTGGTACTACTTGGCCTCCGGCGGCTCAGGTGAACTGAGGGAATGTGGGGGACGCTCGCCTTAAGTATGCCGATTTTGGCGGGAACGGAACCGTGCATGCGCGGAACGGGCGAGCATCCCCTTTTCAGCGTTCTATAGCTAGACAAATCTTTCCGCGGCTGGCCTGCGCATGCACAATCCCAATGTGTCTGCACAGAAGATACTCGACGAACAACAGTTACTGGTAAGAAACACTGTTTTTTTGAAGTTCCATCCCAAAAGAGGGGGGAGGACCCTCTCCAGCTCTGTGTCAGTTGCACTGAATCCACCAGGTTCTGAGAACTCCTTCTCTAACCTCCAGATGGCGTTCTGCTTTGGTTCCATCCCTTTCAGAGGTTGAAATTCCAGAAGTCGTAGAATTATAGAATTGTCAACTCCATTGTTGCCGTCACCAATACTGCCTGTGGAAATTGCTTGGATCTGGCTCCCCACTATAAACACCATTATTCCCCATACAGTTCCCCATACAATTACTATGCTTACAGGTTTGAAGTGCTGCTGGGCATGTGCCTGTCTCCTCATTACTTCTTCCATGACGAAGACCCTTATGTTTCGGTTCACTTAGAACCAAGAAGTAGTAAAGCCAAACCTACATCAATTCTGGCCACAGTTTCAGAAGACAGTGTTGTCACAGAACTGACACACTGTGCACTCTGACGATATCGGATCGTATCTTGTACCAGAGCCTTCTCCACCAGAGTTTCTTATGGAGGACTCTTCTGTATCCCTGAGTTAGGATCTCCACCTCTATAATGAGC
The DNA here is from genome assembly GCF_028583425.1 of Eublepharis macularius. Classification (NCBI taxonomy): domain Eukaryota; kingdom Metazoa; phylum Chordata; class Lepidosauria; order Squamata; family Eublepharidae; genus Eublepharis; species Eublepharis macularius. Next base: position 77,250,100 of record NC_072797.1, read on the forward strand.
AGTTAGTCTGGATGGTGAGATCCCTGGACATTGAGGTGACCTGCTCTGCTCTGACCGGATTCGGTCTTCAAGGTCCTTCACACTGAAGCGGCTGGATTGGTGGCATTTTCAGTCATGCTAGATGTGACGAAAGGCATATGGTCCAGGCTGGCCTTGACTCCAGTGACGTCTAAGAAGCTGGACAATATCTATAAGACGAAACAGAAAGGATCAGGTTTTCTGTTTACCCTACTGTCATTTCTATCGTTACCGAGATCTTCCAGGTCAAGGATCTCATGAAAAGCACAGGCCACTTGGCTCTGATCAATAAGGAAAGCAGGAAACTAGATATACTGGGCAGAAGGGTTTATGCTTCCTCAGCTTTAACCTTTAGAATCAGTAATTATGAGGCAATCATAGTCTACTATCAGCTTTTCTTATGGCAAAAGATCCTTAAGCCTAATTCCAGATGATAAACAAAGGCTTACAAACATTCTGCAAGGAGAAGCTTTAAGGCTCTCTGAACAACAAATTAATACAGCCAGACATATTGGGGACTACTCTTGATGTTAAATGAGCTTTGTGCTTCTACTTGGAATGGACAGCTCTTTTCTGAAAGGATCCTAATCTTTTTGTCTCATTTAAAGGACCCCCAAAGGGTCTGAAGGTTACCGCACAGACCATTTCCCATGGTTACCGTCCCGCATTTCCCATGTGGGACTGCACAGAAGACACGGTGATGAAACCAGGGTTGCACTTACTGTTGTTCATTGAGTGGTCTTCTCTGCAGTCATACATCCCTCCCTTCTTTCCTGCCATGTGTTCTTTTTATTAACAACTTTCTACACCGGTGGCTTAGAGAACTGAGGGAGGGAGCCACTTGCCCTGCCTTTAATAGCTGAGCCTGGGGGGAAAGCAGGCAAAAAGGCTAGGCGAACATCTCACACCTTTAGGAGCTTTAGAATGTCTGTGCTGGCCTGCGCATGCACAGTTCCCATGTGTGCCAACACAGAAGACCACTTAATGAACAACAATTATAGATAAGCGCAACCCTGTTTTCCTCTGCAAATGGATATGGTGTTATGTTGGAAGAAGTGCTGTTCTAACAGAACAACAGCCTGCGCTGTTCCTTTTGGGACAATGAAAGTTTCACTAGAAGGCATATATAGCTGTCACAGCAGTGCTGAATGTGCACTAGGAAACTGCTATTAGATTTTCTAGGGCAGAATAGTACAGCTTAAGATGCCTGTTAATTGTACTGACTATTAACATGCTACTAATTAAGCAAATGGTTTACAGCTACAGTGTATCTTCTTTAAAAAGCATTCAGCAGTGTAGCTTTCATTTCTAGGTGCACAATCTAGATCCAATCTCAAAAGATAAAACTTTTCGCTGTTTCTCAACAACTGATAGGTTGATGTTGGTATTTTCTGGTTTATCTGGCAAATACGTTATCAGGCCTAAACGTGATTTGGTACATAATACATTACTGGTTCCCTTTATGCAATGAACATAAATCCTATGGCCTATAATTAATATTTATAGTGATGTGATATTTATAAGACATTTAAAAGCCATCTTAGGCACTATTTAGCTAAAAGAAAAGATACCAGTTTTCTAAATCAAATAATCATCACAAATTAAAATTAATATATTGCAAACATTGCATATTTAAAGTAGTATTTATATTCAGGTTTGACTGATGTTGGGATTAGCACATCTTGAAATGAACTTCTGAATTCAGTGAAGATTCTTTGCTAGAATGCATGGCTTAATATTTTCAAGTTTCCTACTGTTGCTCCTATGACTGACTGAACATTGGAGCATTGACAGTTCCCAAAGGTTCCAGCATCTCTGCAAGTGGTTTCTGATCAGGGCCAGCGCCAGAGTTTCTGGCACCTGTGGCCATGAGCGCACGCGCTCTGCGCGCGCACACCTCTGACTGCGTGATGACATCACGTCATCACGCAGCGCAAGATGGATGGGGCGGCATGCGGAAGCTTCTCCGTGCTCCACACGCCGCCCCAGCAGCTGCTCGCAGCTTCTGCGCCCGGCTGGGGAGTGTGGGGGCGGAGTAGCACGCAGCAGAGCTGGCGTGGCTGGCTGCAGCAGTAGCTGCAGCCAGCCAGCCCCATGCCGCTGCCGCTGCCACACGCCCCAGCTGGGCGCAGAAGCCCCGAGCCGCTGCTGGGGCGGCACACGGAGGCTGCTCTGCGCGCCGCCCCAGCAGCGGCTCGCAGCTTCTGCGCCCAGCCGGGGCGTGTGGGAGCGGAGGAGCACGCAAGCCAGCCCCATGCCGTCGCCGCTGCCACGCGCCCCAGCTGGGCGCAGAAGCCCCGAGCCGGTGCTGGGGGGGTGCACGGAGGCTGCTCCGCGCGCTGCCCCAGCAGCAGCTCGCAGTTTCTGCACCCGGCCAGGGCGTGTGGGAGTGGAGGAGCACGCAAGCCAGCCCCATGTTGCCGCCGCTGCCACACGCCCCAGCTGGGCGCAGAAGCCGCGAGCCGCTGATGGGGCGGCGGCTTGCGGCTTCTGCGACCGGCCGGGGCGTGTGGGGGCGGAGGAGCGCGCAGTGGAGCTGCCATGGCTGGCTGCAGCTGCTGCTGCTGCAGCCAGCCAGCCAGCTCCATGCTGCCGCCGCCACGCGCCCCAGCTGTGCACAGAAGCCGCGAGCCGCTGCTGGGGCAGCGCATGGAGGCTGCGCCCGGCTGGGGCATGTGGCTGCAGCCCAGTCATGCCAGCTTCGCTGCGCGCGCCTCCGCCCCCAACACATTCTCCGGCGCCCCTCCGGCACCCTTGCACCCGAGGCCACCGCCTACCTGGCCTCCATGGGCGCGCCAGCCCTGTTTCTGATGGCCAGAATCACCAGCATTACACATTTTACAATCTCTGCGTCTTATCCTCAGGAAATAGACAATGATACGTAAATGATAGGTAGTGTTTTTTCAAAACCCTTTTTGGTATAGATTAAATCTAAACTGATTCTCTGGGTATCTTCTATTTTTCTCAAACATGTAGAAGCTTTTCCATTCATTATCATAGCTTACATCTTTGAGAACAAATCACTTTAAAGGCAATATCATGTCTCTTACTAGATTCATTAGCATTGATAGTATGAGTATATTTAGAATCGATCTTGTTGCTTTATTCCTGCGTGTTTAAAAAATGCTTATTAAGTGAATTGTTTTCTAGATGTTGTAAAACTGAGCAGTATTGCAACTGGTGTGGGCTTTGGCTTTCCCCTGCACCCTACTGGTGCTAGAAATGCTGCTGGAATGCCAACCTCTGCACTGCTGTGCTGACAGGTTTAAGTACTACTATGATTCCTGTATTTCTAAAAATCTAGAGATCCACTTTTTTCCCATTAGGAAAAGAGGTTCTCATGTCTCACCTTTAATGACTGAACAGTGACAAGATAACCATTTTTATGGGTGAGAGATATTTGCAGAGAATAATATGGAAGGATTATCTTTTCTCCTTTTGTCACAGGATGCTCTTGTTGCTAATGACAAGTGCTAGATTTGAGCAAGAGATGTTTTTCAGACAGGTTCACACTCAAGAAAAGAAAACTTTTTAAAAACGAGTGCAAGGCATGTCTTGGTAGGAAATGCAGGCACGTGCTAGTAGGCCCAGACTTGTGCCGGTTTAGCCAAGAGTTAGCAATACCACAAGATTGCTGAACTTTCCTTTTTTTACGTTATTTATCTATACATTATTTGTAGTGCCTTTCTTACTGAGAGCCAAGCTACAAGTGACGCCTGACACAGGTTGGAAACTTGTCAGCTTCCCTCAAGTTTTGATGGGAAATGTTGGCGTCCTGGTGATGGAATATATGTCTAAAAGAAAAGAAAAAGAATATGTTTAAAGTAAGAGACACTGAGATCCCTGCTATATACTATACCATATTGTTATGCTATATTGATATGATATATACTCTATTGATAGTATGTTTGATAGAGTTCATGTAAAAGAATAAGAATGTGCTTAGAGTAAGAGATATTATGATTTATAGGTGGTAGGAAAATATAAATGAAATAGATTTAAGTAATAAGAAGGGTTAAGGGTTGGAAAGCTGTTGGAAGTCAATAGGGAGGGGGGAGGAAACGGGTGAGGGATAGAGTAAGGGGAAAAATGGGATTATATGTGCTAAATTTGGAAAATTCTTTTTTCACTCACCAATAAAAATTTTATTAAAAAAAAAAGGAAATGTAGGCGTCCTGGTTTTACAGCTTGGCTCTCCATTACAGCTGCAAGACCAGGATGCCTACATTTCCCATCAAAACTTGAGGGAAGCTGACAAGTGTCCAACCTGTGTCAGGCATCACTTGTAGCTTGGCTCTGAGACTCAAGAAGGATTACACAGTGTGGGTCAGTACAGTCAATTTCAAAGGCATTTCAGTACACATGTAATAGGTTATATTCATGTAAATTTACAAAGATTTAAAACAAGCAGAAATCCAATACAGAGTTGAAGAAATGCTAAAACGGAGCATAAGTAATTCTAAGATTGACATATTAAACAACACAGAATCTAGTAGGATCATACTCACAGCAGTAGTAGTAAAGTCTTTAGTTGCTGTCTATCCCTTAACTGATGCATCCCTTAGAGACAGCTTCCTTATATTGCAGGGCTCCTATTTGAGAGTTTCTCTACATGAGACCTCTTACATGACATCACTCAAGTGAAGGGAGGCACAATGTTAGCCAGGAAGCGTAGTTTAAAAAGAGGCTGTGTCAATTTCTCCTCTCTATAGAGCCAGCAAAGATAGCTGCTCAGAAGGTTTGTTAATTTCCTCTTTGCCTCCCCAAAGGCTATGTCAATTTCACCTTCCTTTTCAGGGAGGCGAAGAGGAAATTAACAAACTCTCTGAGGGTTGATCTTTGCTTGCTCTGTAAAGAGGGGAAATTGACAAAGCCTCGCCTCTGTCTATTTAAACTAAGCTTCCCGGCTAACATTGTGTTACCAGAACTGGTCTCCTTGCAATAAAATGATTTGGGTGGGGGGGAATTAGCAAGCAAGGAGAATGGCTATGCAAGAGGCTGGTAACCGCAAGGATCTATCACCAATTTCTACCAGGTCCCTTCCCAAAATAGCAAATGAGGCTGGTTCTTAAAGTCAAACAATAACTTTTATTAAGAACAAAATGGCATACACATACACTCGCAATTATGGGGTAAAAATAACCACAGAGAGAGGGAGTCCTAGGAAGCTTAGAAATTGGGAATAGAGAGAGAGGGAGCAAATATATCTACTTATCCTGAAGAGGGGGGTCCAGTTTGCGGGAGAAGATAGTTGCTTCGAATGTCCAACGTCCTCAGCCAAGAGAGCGAGAGGCTTAGGGTAAACCTCAATGGAACAGTGCTTGTGGATCCAGAAGCATTTATGAAGAGAGAGAGGCTTAGGGAAGTGACCCTAAGGGAGCAGCCAGGAAGCATGCACGATTTGAATGAGGCCAGGGCCCTACTTTTATAGGTAAAATGTGCCCTGAGGTGGAAGAGCCCACTTAGCCGTTAGAATAAAGGCTCCAGTCGTCAGTTCCTGGGTCTGACAAAAGGTTTGATTACCTTGATAGGTAGCTGCTGGGGTATGTGAAAGCAAATACAAAACATGTTCTAGTGCTGCACAAAAGGGATAGTTTTTACTGAATTCCACCGGAGCTAAGTTGATGGATTTTAGGTGGGGACTGTACTTTCCTAGGAACTACTGTATAAACTTATGAATGTCATTTGATTAGCTCCTCAATCAAGAACAGGTGATCTCATCACGGAAGAAGGGAAAGGAATGTGTTAAGTGGGAATGACTCTGCGAGACCTTTGTTGCACTGAACTCCTATGGGGCTGGTGGGACTGCAAATCCAATTACCTCTTAATCACTCCTTATTCCTGTGCAGCATTCCATGCCTGCCCTGTTCTCCTGGGTGGGACTCAGCAACTGTTGGAAGCTCTCTGGTGGCAATACAGCAGCCATTTTAAATCCAGAGGCCTGGTGATATTTTTAATATCACAAGCAGCCATGTTAAAATGGCTATTAAAATGGCGGAGGCCGGGCTGACTGCTTACAATTGTCTCTCTCTACACTTGACCATTCTCCTGTAAGATGTCTCATGTAGAGAGACTCTTAGTTAAAAAGTCCTCTTAAATAGTTCAGTTTTGCATAGTTTGCATAAATCCAGAAGAGTGGGAGCTTTCCTGACCCTTCAAGTAGACCGTTCCATAGGGTGGGAGCCACCACGGAGAATGCACATGCATGGGCAGCTGTTGATGTTGCTCATGTACAAGATGGCACTTGCAGAAGGCCCTGTTCTGATGAGCAAAGCTGCTGTGGTGGAACATAGGGAGAAAGGCGGTCCGGTAGATAAGTAGCCAATGGAGCGACTGCAGAATGAGAGTGATATTCATGCTCCCCTAACTCCTGATAATAGCCAAGCTGTAGCATTCTGCACCAACTGGAGTTTCCTAATTAACTTAGAGGGAGACGTACATAGAGTGTGTTACAGTAGTCAAACCTCAGTGTTACCATGGCATGGATTCAGGTAACTAGATTGGCCATGTCGTGGTAGGGGATAATCTTCCAGGCTAGACCAAATTTATGAAAAGTGGTTTTTGCAGTTGCCTTAACTTGCTGTTTTAGCAGTAGTGCTGGATCCGGTATAAACTCTAGGCTCTTAACAGAGTCTATAAGAGTCAGATGAACTCCATCAAAAGTGAAGAGTATCTCTGCCGCCTGTTTCAACCATAATCACTCCTGCCTTGTCTGGGTTCAGTTTCAGTTTGTTTGCTTTCAGATATTTGACCACAGCCATCAGGCAGCTACCCAAGATTTCTGCTGCATCCTGCGGTGATTTGGATAGCGAAATATAGAACAGGATGTCATCTGCATATTGATGGCATTCAGTTCCATAGCTATGAATGAGTTCTCTTAAACACTTTACATAGAGATAGATCAAGATGGGTAGCCATGTTGGTCTGTCTGTGGCACCAGAGTTATCGAAGAAGACCTAGAGTTGGTCAGTTACTGCTCTCTCCGTCACTTTTCCCAGAAAGTGCAGATTAGAGACTGGGAAATATTTGGCCATCTCATTTTTGTCTAGGATTTTTTTTAAAGTAGTGGGCAGATAGGCATTAGCTCCATGGTGCAGAGTTGTAAGTAGCAGTACTGCAGTCCAAGCTGTGCTCATGACCTGAGTTCGATCCTGGCAGAAGCCGGGTTCAGTTAACCGGCTCAAGGTTGACTCAGCCTTCCATACTTCCTAGGTCAGTAATGAGTACCCAGTTTCCCGGGGGTAAAGTGTAGATGACTGGGGAAGGCAATGGCAAACCAACCCATAACAAAAAGTCTGCCAAGAAAATGTCATGATGCAATGTCCCCCCATGGGTCAGTAATGGCTCCGTGCTTGCACAGTGCTTTACCTTTAGTGGGCAGATAACCATCTCTTTGAGTGGCTGTGGGAAGATGCCCTGAGTTAGTGAAAGATTTACAGTAGACCTCAAAGGCTCATTTACGTGGTCCTTACATGATTTTAACAGCCAAGATGGGCAAGGATCTAGTGCAGTGGTAGTAGCCTTCACAGATGTCAAGATCCTGTCAATATCCATTGTTATAACTAATTAAAAGTTGTCCATGCATGAACCAGGTGGTATATTTTTGCAAGCTTTTTTGTATCCTATGATCTGCCTTCATGCTATTTCTAGCAATGTTATACTCTGAGAAAAGTTATCTAAAATGCAGTTTCCAATGTGGGTGCCCTTGGAAGTTCTTTCTGAATTCCTTTTACTTATTAAGAATAGGGAAAAACATAGAATTGTGTCCCTGTTCCTCACTTCTCCTTTGAGATAAGATTTGGGGAATTGGCCTATGAAAGGATACCCCCTTCCTTCAAACCTCATTGAAGAGAGTGACAGATGAGGTGATATAAAATGTTAAACTGCAGATATTACAGCAATGAGGGCATTAGTGTGCCGTTCTTTCTTTCTTTCTTTCTTTCTTTCTTTCTTTCTTTCTTTCTTTCTTTCTTTCTTTCTTTCTTTCTTTCTTTCTTTCTTTCTTTGTTTTAGAGGATTAAAGAGCAAGACCAATGTTTCGTACACTGAATTTATTTGGTTATTTAAATGAGGACCTGTTTACCTTAGAGGAGACTCAAACAACCGTTCTTTGCCTTGGGGGAGGATAGCAGTAACAGCTATTGAGGATTACATCACTTGTACTAGAGCCTGATAGAGCTGATAAGTAGATGCATGTGGATGCACCCATATATGACAATCTGTCTATAGGTGGCTAATGTCCCTTGGATTTTTTTTGACCTGGTAATGGCATTTATACAAGAAAAAAAACCCGGTGAAACAGTAGTTTTGAAATGGTACCTTCTGAATAAATAAGGAGCATTAATGAGATGAAGTGTAGATTAGTGTCTCTAATTTTCAATATGGCCCCATCTTTGGATACTTAAGTCTGAAGAGTGCAGCCATGAAAAAACAAGACAGATCTTTCTACATAACTGAGAAAAGTCCCAGGGTTGTAGAAAAATCTGAGATAAACAAAAATACACTGGGGGGTTAACCCCCCCCCCAAATAATAGCAGCAGCACCTGTACCTTTAAGAGACCATTATAGGGGTTGCTAAGCAACCATGACAATATTGCTAGGCTTTGAGCCTTGGTTTCTGTCAGTAAAAATCAGGGAGATGAGGCAGGGCTCCTTTCCAAGACTGTCTTAGCTTTTGAAGGAGGACTCTTGTGGCTAGGCCCAGCTGCAACCACTGGCAGGCCTAACTGGTTGCTGCTATTCGACAGCAGCCACCACACAGAAGCCAGAGTAGTGTGCTAGTTAAGAGTTTCAGACTAGGATCTGAGAGACTCACTCTGCCATGTAAACTCATTGAGTGACCAGTTACACTCTCCCCAGCCTAACCTACCTCACAAAAGTGTGAAGATAAAATGGAGGACAGGAGAAAGATATAAGCAGCTTTGGGTCCCTATTGGGGATAAAGGCAGGATATAAATAAATTAAGTACACAATAAATATAGCTGAAGATGGGTGGCAGATAAAATATAAATTGGCTGGTGGGTGCGAAGAAGAGAAGGAAGCAGGAAACGAGGGTGTACAGGGTAAGGTGAGATGCCCCCTGACAGTCCTTTGTGGATCCGTGGGTGATGCATCTAATTCTCAACATAGCCCCATCTACAGATACTTAAATCTGCCGATCGGGGCCATGTGGAGAGAACAGAGATATTTCAGCAGACCTAGGGGAACCTCCAGGTTTGCAAAAAAATCAGAAACATTAAAAAAAGAGGAGTGGTTAAATCCCTCCCCAAACAAAGAAGTGATGTCTGCATTTGCATAGACAACATTCCTCTGTCAACCAGGCACGTGGAAGAAGAAGCTGCTGCCATATGAACCTGATAGGCGGAGGCAGTGGAACTGCAGTTGAGTGGAAGCAGGGAGAGTGAGAGTCGCTATTCCTCCCCCCAATCTTTGCAGAGCAGGGGAGAAGGTAGGCAGGAAGAGAAGGGGTTGAGTGGAGTGGTGGGCAGGCTGAGTGGTGGAGAGGGGGACAGGCAAGTGTGCAGAGAAGTGGGGAGGGCAATGGTGGGCAGTTGCAGGGAGAGTGGGTGGGCAAGCAGGAAGAGTGCAGGGGAGGGGGAAGAGTAGAAGTGTCTGGAGGCAGGTAGGGAGGCAGACAGAGAAGGGGGGGTAAGCGGGAGTGAGCTTACTTCTCCCCTGCAAGTTTCTCCATGGATCAGTGTGCAGCTGCTGTGTGGGAGGAGCAGGAGCCTGAGCCACTGCTGCTACTTGAACCAAGCCAACAGAAGTTGCGGCACTGCAGCTGAATTAATGAAAAGGGGATGAGATTCCTCTGTGTGAGTACTGTGGCCACTGCTTGTGCTGTTTTATTATCTATATGATGACAGTAATGAGATAAACAAGTTCTAGTAAATTAAAATCCATGTCTGCTTTTATGGGAAGCAAAAATGAAGGTCGGTTTTACTGTCTAGTTCCACTCAAAGCTTTAATAAACACTAGTAAAATGACTTCTGTTTTTCTCATCAATTTCACATTCATGTAAGTGTTTCACAGACACCTTGGTTTTTTAAATCTGAATTTTTTTGGTTTCTTCAGGAGCCAATGAAGTCTAGGGCACCACAGCTGCACTTGGAATACAGATTCTACAAGCAATTAGGATCTGCAGGTTAGTATAATCTAGCAAGTTTGTAAACTGTTAAGAAAAGAATAGTAAATTGTATATTAGTATGTAATAAAATATAGTTTTATATGAAAATTGCCATTTACTTGGAATATTTGTGGGTTATGTCTCAAATGGATCTGTTTAATGGCCTGTTTAGTGGTTGCAACTTAGTAATGTCAGATGTATGATGTGTATAATTAGCACACTAGCCTTCAAACTGTTTCTGTCCCTCTCATGGTTCCACATCAGTGCTTACTTTGAAAGCATGTAGATCATGATGGGTAGCCATATTAGTATGTTTGTAGCAGTGGAAAAGAACAGTAGCAAATAGCAGCAGAAGATTCCAGTAGCACCTATAAGACTAACAAAATCTGTGGTACGGTATGAGCTTTCGTGAGTCACAGCTCACTTCAGATTAGGTCTCTGAAGAAGTGAACTGTGACTCAAGAGAGCTCATACTCAGCGATAAATTTGGTTAGTCTTGTAGGTGCTACTGTAACTCTTGCTCTTTTCTTCTTGAAAACATGTGTCCCTTATGATGTGACAAAGCAGCTTGCAAGGGTTAGCAACTCTTTTTCCTATGTCCCCTCCTCTAGGACATTTTGTGAAGGGACCAGTGGGCTATTACATCTTATGGCTGCAAGATAGCTTGCAATTTGGACTTAAGTGAATGGTATTAAGATTTGGTATAGAGATCAAAACTCTGAACAGTTTAAGTAGCTGGTGTTCAACAAATATGCTGCTCTTGAGGCCATTGAATAGAGCTGAGTAGACTGCCTTGTATGAGCATATTGTGTCTCTGTGAAACATCCTGGTGCATCCTGTAAGAAATTTAGTCAGTGCTGCTGTTGATATTTTTACTAACTTGTACTACTTCAGAAACAATGGGAAAGTGACAACAGGTTTGGCATACTGAAAGCCCAGAAAGAAGAAATGCAAGACATGCATTTCCTGTCTATCCATCTAGGTCATAGCACGTGGCATCTGTAATTAGTTTAAATTTAGAGATTAAGCCAAAATCCAGAGGAGAGGTTGAAAGCTAAAGGTGTGGTTTTTTTTCTGATTCCCGTTTAGATATGCTTAGCTGAATCTCCTGCCATTTGCTTTTTGTATTGTTTATAATTTCTGATGAGGAGTACAGCAGATGGTATGTTTAGATGCAATATAATTTAACCTGTTTCATTCAGAGTCAGCATTTAATCTCATGCAGTGGCATGTGTAGATGACAGGTTTGGACATCAGACGAAAATGGTCTTATAAATTATTGTTAAATAATGGTCAAGTGTTAAAGCATTAACTTTATTTAAAGCAACAAACAAGGTACCTTAAATCAATTATTTTGATACTTACGCTAATTATAAAGCCAAATTTATTAACTCTTGTAAAACGGGCAAGTTCCAGCAATCCACAGTAGGTGCTGGTGGATGTGGATCTGTCCCCACAGCAGTCCCTGGTACTAAGGATTAGTCTGCAAGCAAAGACTAATAGCGATGAAGATTGAGGACTGCACAGAAGAGGGAATGAAGTTACCATTCTTCTCTCTTTCATCTGCAGAAGGCACATGGCTTTTATTCCATGTGGCCCCCCTGACACCAGGAATCAACTTTTTTAGGGTGAGAAGAGATGACTGGGGATAGGGAATCATGTCAAAGATCCACAATCCTTGTGCCCTCAGACCACTGAGTCCAGCCAAATGAAGCTTACTTTCAAACATTGTGTTCAATTATTTTAACATAAATACAAACAATACACTGAATAGTTCTTTTCTTTGTTTTTATGTCATGGAACACCAGCAGTTAGCCTACTGTTTACAAAAAAAGAGTAATTAAAACAAGAATAGAGAAAAACAAGAATAGATCAAATAAAGAGATCCACAAGACTTGTGGGGGAGGGAAACCCATCTTTCCCACCCCCATGCTGGGCCAACCACTTGCTAGGCATCTCACTTCTCCCCTTTTCCTTCACCCACAAAGGGACTGAGTGGGAGGGAAATGCCCTTGGATGTCCTCCTCCCCATCTGCCTGCCCGTTGTCCTTCCTGGGCCCAGCTCCCTTACCTCCTTGGCCACTTGCCTGCCTTCTGCTCTGTTGCCTTAGTAGCAGTTTTGTTAGACAGGGGCTTCGAAGGTTATGTTTTGGAAGTTTTGATCTTCCCCCCCTTTTCAAGTTCCAGATTTTTCTGCAAACCTGGAGAATCCTGAAGGATTGGAGACAAATCTTCCTTCTATCAATGTGTTCCCAGTCCATGGATTTAAGTATCCACAGCTGGGACATACTGACTATTAGATACATTGATAAAAAAAATAAGGTGATTTGGAGATGCTTGCACTTGTAGCAGATGAGTAAAAGTAAATGTTCTCCTATCAGATCAGGCAAGCTTCTTATTGAGCAAGGCTAAAAAGCAAGCAGCCCTCACTCCTGCCCTTGCTTTCAAATAAATGACTCCATAACAAAATGCAAAAGTTAACCTGCCACACAGTGGAATTCTTGCCTTTATGGAATATTGGACCAATAGCTGACCATATTTGACTTGGCAGTAAATCAACATGCTAATCCAGGCCTCGGCAATTCCAGACGCTAGGTTGTCATTGCAATCTGAAGTTTGCTTATGACACCTAAAACTCTGGTAGCCTTCAGTAAAATCTGTTACAGTATTTAAAAGGTGGCAGGAAAAGGGGAGTTAAATTTTAAAAGGAATGTCTTGAAAAACTTCTAGCACAGAGGTAGTTTGTTGTTACAACGTAAGCTGTGCTGCAAACAAAACTTAGTGGCTGCTGGCTCTCTTTTGCCATTGTTGAGAACTTCTCTCTCCTAATGCAGTTGGGGGAAAGCTGAAGGCAGGCAGATAGGCGTGCTCGGTGGGGATGGACAAAGGTAACAGATTTTTCCCTCAAGGTTAGCAGTGAAGACTAGGGGTGTGCAGCAAAAAAAGATTTGGTTTTCCCGTTTGTAATTTACAAAGCGGGAAAAAGAGTCGGAAATAAGCAATTTCCGAAGTGGCAAGCCGCTTTGGAAATTTCTTCTTGGCCTGCTTCGAAATGCTCCGAAAAGATTCTCTGTCACCCCGGCATCAGGTCAGTGAGCGGGGACAGCCAGTTTAAACTAGCCCCCTGCTGCTGCCTCCTCTTCACCTGTTGCTAGGGAGACAAGGGAGTCTGTCTGTCTCCCTGGCATCGGGTCAGCGGTGCCACCTTTGCCCGCTGCTGATGGGGCCAGGGAACTCCCTGGCCCCGTCAGCAGCGGGCGAACGGAGCACCCAGCAGCAGGGTGCAGGCTTAAGCCTACCGCCCCACCCTTCTCTTCATTCAGTGCGAGAGGGGTGAGAGAATCTCCCCGTCCCTCTTGCATCAGGAGAGCGATGCCACTGTGCTTGCTGCATCTGGTGCCAGAGGGGCGAAAGAATCTCCCCATCCCTCTTGCCTTGGAGGAGCGGGCACCACCAGGCTGCTGCACCCAGTGTGAGACGGGCAGGGAGATTCCCTTTCCCCTCTTGCACCAGGTGCAGTAATCACACTGGCACCTGCTTGGGCGCAGTGGTGCCCCCAATGAGCAGCTGATTAGGAGGTTTAAATGCCCCTTTCCGTGCCGCTGCAGCGGCAGGGAAATGGGCATTTAAACTCCTTGACCCGAAGCTATACAAATAGCTTTGGGAATCTTTGATTTGCGGTTTCCGAAATGGACCCAGCATGCTGGGGCCGTTTCGGAAATCCCAAATCTTTGCTAACTGGGTCTGATTCGGGTATTTTTCCCGAATCGGAAACCCGAATCGCACATCCCTAGTGAGGACTGAGAAACCAGGACAGGAAAGGAAGAAACAGCTCTTTTCATTCTTCAAGTCAACTTTCATTAGGAACACAAATAACAGAGTGGATTGTGAATAATTTTATATTAAGGCTTGGTGTATTAATTATATACTAGTATTACGATCCAGATTTACTGACTCTGTTCACCCTTCCCCCCAAAGGACTCTATACATCTGTTGAGAAGAAGATAATTCTTGTGTATTTTTCTTCCTTTATTTCCATTCTAGTTACATAGCAGCCTAGCAATAGCAGTTGGCCTGCCTTACAATAATAGCTTAAATGAAAAAGACTTGAACCTGCAAAATACTGTAATATATGTCTTTTAGGTGCTGTGGCTATCCCAGTAGAACCCATTCGCTTATGCCCAGTTTACAGCTGTATCAAATGGTGTTTTTTTTTAAAATTAGACAGAAAGTCAGTGTACATGATATTTTACAAATCACAAGAAAGCAAGTTCCTGCTCTAAGGAGTTTCCAATCTAAAATTTGTGACAAGAAAGATGACAAAGAGAGGAGAGAGAAGATGATGGGGGCGGGGCTGGGGTTAAGTATGTGTTCATGCCAATAACCTGTACATGGCTGAAGGATGATGAGGAAGAAGCAACTCTGCACCTTATTCAGGAAGGCCAACTACAGTAAAGGACCTACTCTTCACAACAAACTGATGTTCTTGCCTTTTGGTGTAGGGCCTAACCTGCTGAATTTAGGGTTGCCCACTGGTGTGGATAAAAATGTCCTGTCTCTTTAGTAGAGGCTTAATTGTGGAAGTGAATTGTTGAAGGTTTTTGTGATGTGGAGGTAAATAACATCACCTGATAAATAATGTCCCATTAATCCTCTCTTAAAGGAACACAACATTTTTCTCCAGGCTAGTTGGCAACCCTGTTTATGACTTAGAGGAAAAATTAAACTTGCTTAATATGACAGAGAAAAAATGTATTTGGTGTGGATGAGCCTGGGCTCCTTAATTTTGGCTGGGTTCTAGGTTCAAGGAAAATTTGTCAAGGCCTATACGAATCCTAGAAAACAATGAGCCTGAGGAAACTGACAACATTCCTAGACAATGGTTTTTGGAGAGTTTTAAATTGTACATTACTGGAGTTTGAACCTTTGCAGGAAGGTGTTTCTGTGCATTGCATTTTTCACTGTATTTTTGACAGGTTCATCCCCTCCTCCCCACTTGTTTATAACTCATAGAAGCAGCTTAGGGAGTTAAATCTGACAGCAAACAAATTTGCATGTCAGACTATTTACCAAAAGCAGCTGAAGCCTATCTGTGACAACATGAATATTATCGTTCTATCCATTTGTATCTCATAGATGGATTTCAATTAAGTATATGGACTCAGTTACTGTTTGAGTTACTTGGAATTACAGGAGCATCTGGTCCACCAATCTGTTCCATGTGCAGAATATACTACCATGTTTTGTCTCTTCCACTCATGGTGGTAAAGCTAGAGTTTGGTCTTCTGCCAATTCCATTTCATATTAGCTAATAACAATTTTATGGACTTCTGGCCTAGGGCATGAGGTTTAGTCAGGAGGCTTACAGAAGAATCAGTCTCTTTGAGCTGATGTTACATTGTTTGGTTACAGTGAAAATTATCTTGGTTCTTACCGTATTTTAGTCTCAGAATCACACCAAATCCATTCTGATTTTGAGCAGGAGGTATCTATGTGGAATTCATGTGCTGAGGGGTTTTATGTCTGCTAGGCTTGTGATATCTAGTCTTCTTGAGATTCAGTAGATTGCGTTTAATGATATACCCAATTCCTTATTCTTTAGAATAAAGGTCATATACATTATGTGTGCTAAAATAATGTATTCTGTGACTGTATCTAAGCCAGAAGGAGATATTCTGTGTTCAAGGATGTCTGAGTATCCTGCTACTGGGATGGGTCAGAGGATGCTCGATAGTCCTGCTTTTAGAGTCCATGTCTGTCTCTCTCACATACACCTTTACCTGTGTGAGATTGCCTTCTTTTTCAGTCTGTGGCACAGGAATGGAGTTGTGGTTCTGGGTATTCATTTCACAGATATCTTCATTGGATCAGCATAACCTGCAGTTGCTTCAGTATAGGAGCTTTGGTAGTAATCCTGTCCACCTCCAGTTAGCATAACTTGATAGGATTACAGTGTAACCTAAAAATATTACTTAGATATTTTAAACCTTAAAGTAGGTTTTATGTGTAATGTATGACCATGCCATCATAACTATTTAATATTAAAAGCATTTAAAAAGAGCTTTTAGAAGGTCATGAAATGAGTAACAGTTGTTTCTGGTAAATCTTTAAAAATTGCTTAGTGAAAATTTCTGTGCTAGTTTAATGAACTGTAAGAAGTTGCATAGCTCCCTAAATCTGCCTCTGGCAAATGGAGTTTGTATTGGATCTTGCAGTGTGTTTGTATAGTCTTGGTACTTTTTGTTCTAAGTCCTATGGGAGTATTGAATTTCTGACCTTGGCTGCTTTAACAGCACTGATATTCATACACTAACAGAGATATGGAGAGATTTTGGTATCAATAGATTTATCAATAGATTTATAAGAACTTTAGAAGAATTTGTGCTGTCTAAAAACATTTCTCTGTAGCATTCTGTATCATGTAGTTTGGTGTTTCACCAAATTGCTTATGAGTCTGTACTTTTTCAGAGGCGCTGGTCCAAAACTTCCATTACATTTAAAAAGTGTATAAGGGTATGACAACTTTAAAAAGGGTCATTATGGGTATAATGACAACAACCAGCCATTTCCAGCATAAGACTGGATTGCTGCTCGGTACATTGTGAGTTGCTTACTTTTGTTTTCCATAAGTAAAAGTCATGGATTCTAGAAGTCTTGCATATCCTTTGTTTTGTTGTCACCAACTGAAATTGACCCCCGATTATAGATTTAAATACGCTAGTAATTCTGCTTGGTATTTTTAGATGTTTCAGTATTAATATACCAGTGCTTAGAATAACTGTACTTTGTTTCAGTATTGTAGAATAAAAACCATTAGCAGAGTAATGTGCTAGTTATATAAAGGTACCAAGTAGGATTTTATAAATCTCAGTATGTAGTTTCTCTTTGCATATTTTTGCAATCAAATTAGTGTATATAATTACCAACATATTAAAACAGTACAGCAGATTAAGCCACAATCTAAATCTACATATTTCTAAAATTACAGAATATTCTTGAGAATATGACCCCCCCCCCAACTTTAAAGTACCATATTTTATAGTTACTGTGAAAAGGAACAGAGAAATCTAAGAATTTTTTAGAATCAAAACTTTTCTGAAACTTGGCAGCATTTCTTACAGAAGAACCATTACTAGTGATAAAGCCTATGAAAATTGTCTTGCAAGATGGATGTAAACCTTAAATATGATATGTGAAATATAATATGTGGCATGGATTTTTATCTTAATCACATAATCTTAAAAGTGTTGAAGCTAAAGTTACTTTTCACTTTTTTCCAGATGGAATACCTCAGGTTTACTATTTTGGCCCTTGTGGCAAATACAATGCCATGGTGCTGGAACTACTGGGACCTAGTTTGGAAGATTTGTTTGACTTGTGTGATAGGACTTTTTCTCTGAAAACTGTTCTTATGATAGCCATACAGTTGGTAAGTAATAGTTCCCATTTTTTTTAATGGTCTTCAGTTCAAGAGTACTTGGAGATTCTTTAAGCATGTGCAAAAAAGAAATGATGTGTCATCACTTTTAATTCTTTTATGATCATTCTGCACTATATTTCTCTATTTTATGTTGCAAAGATACCTGAAGAAGAAAATGTTCATACTTTCATAAATTCAAATGCTGGACACATACAAGCAGAGCTTTTAGCAGAAAATTGAACTGTTGATGAATTGCCTTATTTTGTTTCAGTCAGTCAGAATTTAATCTGCTAATCCCTAATTCCCATACTGCCTTAAGTGGCTGTTGGCTAATAAGACCCATGAGTATTCTGCAAATATGCACTTAAATTGCTTAAGTGCAGAAACTAGTCGGGGGTAAAGAATAGAACTTTTGGAGAAGTCGCAGCTTAATAGCACAGGCAGACCTGTATAGATTTCTGAACAGAGCTCTTCCAGATTCAATATTCTGCTTTTCTATAAATCATGTTTAAAAAAGTGTGTTAGAATAATCAGTTATTGTTACATTGTACAGGGATTTTTGTAAGTGTATTCATTTATTTCATGTGGATTCCAAGTACATAATCTTTGTGGGCAAATTTCAATTGCATATTCTGTTTACTAGGTATATAATGTACTAAGGATTATACTCATGATAAATAGATAATTATTAGGTACGTGAGTTGATGGCATATAGTGACTGAGATAATGATCTGTGGTCTGTTAGGTTCCATATTCTAATTTCATCTGTCTCAAACTCACTTAATAGACAGTCTGTTGTCTCATAGCCGCCCCCCCCCCCCCAAATCTTTCAGGACAGTTGTATATGAAGATCTTAGAATACTTAGAGTGCTATATCAGTGTTAGGAATTATGACAATAATCTACACTCTTGTAACCTAAATCAGAGTGTTATGGTTTAATAAGAGAGAAACTTTCATTTTAATTTTAATTTCCTTCAAGACAAAAGATGCAGCATGACTTGATCTTTTTTACAACAGTCCTATTTATATCCCCCCCTTTTCTATTTAACAGATTTCTCGAATGGAATATGTTCATTCAAAGAATTTAATATACCGAGATGTAAAACCTGAAAACTTCTTAATAGGACGACCAGGAAACAAAACTCAACAAATAATTCATATTATAGATTTTGGTTTGGCAAAAGAATATATAGATCCAGAGACAAAAAAGCACATACCATACCGAGAACACAAAAGCCTTACAGGAACTGCTAGATACATGAGTATAAATACACATTTAGGAAAAGGTATGTGTTCAAACTTAGCAGCTTTGCTAGCTTTATGTGAACTGTACTGTGTTAAACACTGATCACTTCTGCAGACTATCATTTTTTATCATTGCAAACTATCATTTTTTATCATTGATTAGATATTCATCCCAGTAAGTGTTCAGCTATGAAACATTTTTACAAATGGCTGTTCATTCTCCGATGAAGAAATGAAATGTAGCTCCTCCTCTCTGAAGCAGGGTCAGCCGACTCTTTTGATCCCAGAGGGGAGGGGCTTGTTCCTGGTGTCTCTTTTTGGCCCTGCTGCTGAGCAGGACAGCTCTGACTGCACTCTTTACAGAGCGGTGATCCCAGCGACAGACAATAACAGGAGATTAGGGAAGAAGAATTGGAAACTGGCTCAAGGGAAGAGCGGGGTTGGTGGTCCCTCCCCTTCCTCTTCCCGAGTTGCTGGAAAAGTGGCGCGGAGCATCTGAGCCGATGACCTTAGGCGCTGCCTAGATCCATCTCCAGATAGTCATGCTGATTGGCCCTTTTTTGGACCTTTAGTGTACTGGTTGGACTTGGTGAAAGAGTAGGATTTGTTCTCACTTCGTGGTTTGGATTGCCAGTGTCCCTTGAACAGTCTTGTATTGCCAGTGTACAGGGATCACCTGGAGTCTCGAAAGGGCTGGAATCTCTTCCTGGATTTTCCTTCCCTCTTTTTTGATGGAAGAACAAACAACTTCACAAACAACTTTAAGATGACAGCATGCAGATCAGTTTTCTGCTTCTGTACGTGGCATTGGGCATCATCAATATACAAGTACACTCTGCTGCCCTCCAAGTACTGAAACTTCATTTTGCCTTTTGGATTCAACTCCTGTCTTTAAATCATGAAAAGAATACTAGATTTTCAAGATGATAGACAGGCTTGGTACTTTTTTGCATTCAGGAGAATGTAGGCAAAGTGTGTGGGAGGAGGAATATGCCCTGTGCTTTGAGAATCCTGCCCCTCTAATGCCTTCAGTCTCTAGTGTCTTGATTGAACTGGTATATTAATGGTTAGGCTTTTTTATAAGCTAGTTCAGTCATGTTACTGTATTTTAACATGTACTGCATGTACTGCATGTACTGTATTTTAAAAGAACATTTTCAAATCAGATGACTTCTGAAAATAGGTAAATGATACCTATTTTCTCTATTTCCTTTAAGTATTTTCTGGTATAACAATGCTATAGAAATAGAAAACATTCATGTGTAACTGAATTTTTTGTATATAATTGCTTACATTACTTTCGACTAAGTTATTAATATGTTAAATTTACCTTTTCAGAGCAAAGTAGAAGAGATGATTTGGAAGCTTTAGGTCATATGTTCATGTATTTTTTAAGAGGCAGCCTTCCATGGCAGGGTTTAAAGGTAACGTATTAAGTCTTTGAATCTTTCTTGTTTACTCAAATATTGTTACTTTATAAAGTGCTTCTGTAGCAGTCAATTTAATGTCTCTTCAACCGTAGGCAGATACATTGAAAGAACGGTACCAGAAAATTGGTGACACAAAAAGAGCAACTCCCATAGAAGTACTGTGTGAAAATTTTCCAGGTAAATCCATATTACTAAAGTACAGATTACATAGCACATTTCTAGTTTAAAATTAATCACTGAGTGATAGCCACTGTTTGCACTATCATTCTCATGCCTGCATGCTTCTCATCAGTACCATCTTGACTGAATTACCATTAAAATGTTAGTGGAAGAAAGATAGCATTTCTTCTTTTCCCACACATACTTTATCTTTGCCTGCTGTAAAAGAAAAGTTGCTAGTTGTCTGCCATGCTCAGTCACTTACAGTAACTCTGACTATGCAGGTGTGGCTGGTAGGCGCTGTATGGCAGTTGCGCATGGGAAGCCCTTCTGAATTAACTCAGTGATTGCTGAATGGGCTCTGTGATGGTTAGCTCCTGGTTGTCACCGCATTTGTGTATGTATTGTGACTGCACAGCTATGGGCTGCCTCTGATTTTATTTGTGAAGTAGCCCTGATGTGATGGGGGAGGAAGGAGAAAGAGGGAGAGCAGAGGGAAGGGCTCTGAGTAAAAGGCTTTCTGGACTGTCCTATTACCCCTGCACACTGGCTTCTACTTTTCTTCTGTTAAACCCAACCAGGGTGGATTTTTTTAATTTTAAACTGGATTTTTAAAATTTAAATCAGATTTTGTTTGATAAAATTCATTTTGAGGAACTGTCTATCTGAAGGTAGTTTTCGGTTTAAGATACATTATAGCCCAAATTTTTTTATCATGAAATAAAGATTAATTTTTAATTATGTATGACTATATATTCATGCAATATATAAACATGCTATAAATGAATTCCATTAATTCATTCATTAAGGACCAGAGGTTTCTTTGGGGTAACTTTTCTATCTAGAAGCTACCATCATAGATGCTTGGTTTTGCAGTTCTCAAAACTGTAAACTTGTGCCTGCAGAGATAACATGCCTCTTTTCAGCAAAAAAAAATGTTTTTAAATAAACAGAGTTGAGAAAGAGACCCCAATCTTATTGTTCCTCTGCAAATCTATGTACACAGAATCAACTTCTTCCTCCTTAAGTGTTAAGTGAAGAGCTTCTTAGCCAGGTTGTAAAGCAGGAATACTGAACTTGGTCTCTGTGAAATGACAGCTTTCTGTGTGTGATGTATTTTGTTACTGAAACAGTGTTATTTTGGAATTGGATACAGTGCTCAGACTGAACTGCGCAAAATAAACTTACGTGAATTTGTGTAAACAATTGTTTCTCCGCTACACAAATTTTGAAAGCAAGCATGGGGGGCTGGGGCTAAAATACTGGGGCCATGAAAGAGTGGAAGAGAGCAAATAAAGGTAAAGAAAAGGAGTGGGTTGAAGCAGAAAAGAATACCCTAGGCAGTAGACCCCAATGTTAAAATAAAGCAGTGTTCAACCAAGGTGTTTGTTTGTTTGTTTGTTTGTTTCTATTCCGCCCTCCCCACATCAGCAGGCTCAGGGCAGATTACATCATATAGACATTATACCTTTGCTTAGAGCTTCTCCTTAAATGTGTAAAAATACTTTCTCTTACATTAAACATGTAGTTTCCACTTTATATTTGTGTTTTTGCTAATGTTTGAAACTATGAACATTCCTTATTTCTCTAGAGGAAATGGCTACGTATCTTCGTTATGTGAGAAGACTAGATTTCTTTGAAAAACCAGACTATGACTACTTAAGAAAGCTGTTTACAGACTTATTCGATCGGAAGGGCTATATGTTTGATTATGAATATGACTGGATTGGTAAGCAGCTGGTGAGTACCACTAAAAAGGCACTTTTTAATAAAATGCTTCTGACAAAAGAATTAAGATGGCTTGCCTACAATATAAAACACATAGTAACCTTTGCATGCACACACACACACACACACACCGGCAAGACATTTCATAATGTTTAAAAAGGAAACGTTTTGAGAGGACAATTTGATGGTGTTTGTCTTATTGTGTTAGTAGAGATTCTGTTTATCTTTTTGAAAGACAGATTTACAAATAGGATCATGAGTTGATAGCTTCCTTGCCCATACATCTACCTATGCTAGCAATATGGGGACACTTTTTTTTTTACTGGCACGCCAGCTTTGAGTGATAATAATTATTTCTACCCATAGAATGCAAGATGAGCAGCTAGCTAAAGTTAATTCTCTAGCAACCTAAATATCCTTGCAGTTTCAAAATAAATATTAGCAGCTATTTGAAAAACTTACACTTTTATTTTATTAGTTATTTGCATACCATCTTTTTCCTAGCCTACTCCAGTAGGTTCAATCCATTCTGATCCTGCAGTATCTTCCAACAGAGAAGCACATCCACACAGAGATAAAATGCAACAGTCCAAAAATCAGGTATGTTGTCCCACAATAATGTGCCAAATAATTGATTTGCAGTACTCATGCTATCAGTTTTATAAAAGTATTTAGTTAACACTTTAGATGTTGGTGTAGGCATAATTTTTTTTTTAGAGTAAGATTTACAAAAAGCACTTATTTTAGAAAGAGAAAATGTAAATGTAAGTTATTAATACTTTAGAAAAAAATTTACTTTAGAAAAAATACTTTAGAAAAAACTTTAGAAAAGCCAGTTTGGTGTAGTGGTTAAGCGCGGGGGACTCTAATCTGGAGAGCCAGGTTTGTTTCCCCACTCCTCCACTTGAAGCCAGCTGGGTGACCTTGGGCTAGCCACAGTTCTCTGGACCTCTCTCAGCCCCACCCACCTCACAGGGTGCTTTGTTGTGGGGATAATAACGGCATACTTTGTAAACTGCTCTGAGTGGGCATTTAGTTGTCCTGAAGGGCAGTATATAAATCAAATATTATTACTATTACTACTATTATTATCATCATCATCATCATCATCATCAATCTTGGATCAGTGCAAACATAATGAAGGCATCCTAGTTAGAATTCAGGGATCTGGAGTGTCTTCGAAGTGAATTTCTCCCACCTGTTTAAACCAGGAGCAAACATTATATTAGCACTAATCCTAACTCTAGTTATTTTATTTATTGATTTAAGTTAGGGCTTATGTCCCTTCATTCTAAAGCAGGATTTCAACTTGATTTAGAGGGAGTGCTGGCTAGTCTTCAGGGGTCATTGTTGGTGCTGATGCAGTGATAAACCATAATTAAAGCAGGTAGGAGGAATTCCACTTTGTGGATTGTAGAAAAACAGTATATAAATTAATTGTTGAACTTTTCTGATGAATTTCTCCAGACTGTGATCTATGGACTTTTTAAAGAAGACCCAAATGGGGAAAAAGCTATATTTTTGTGTATTTTTCATAGTTAGCTGTCTTTTTTTTTTAGTAAGAACTTTGGAAATCAAGTTAAGCACATATGGAAATCGTTTCAGTTCAACGACAATAATTATGGGATTGCATTTAGTGATAAAGATTCCCATGATAACAAAGAACCTATAGTTTTGTAAATGTTCTTACAGTAATTTAAATTGTTATAAAGTGTCATTTTATTTTTTTAATGTTTGTCACCTTGAGGACCCTATTTGGGTAGAAAGATGGCATACAAATGTTTTAAATATATAAAATACATAAATAATAATTTGAATGTGCATTGAACATAGTCTGTAATTCATGTATATCCTGCTTTTATAGAGATGATCAAACAGTTTGTTATGAAAAGTTCTTAGATGATTTTACAGTAAGATCTGAAAAAACCCTCATAGTATTTGAAATATTGGGAGTCTAACTTGCCCTCACTAACTAGTACTTTTCATGGTCAGGATGGTGGGAGCAGCCTTGCTGTCTGCGAGAAGCTTAATAATAGTGATGGTCAGCTAGAACTTTTCAGGTTGAAATGATGGGAGGAACATGGTCCAACTGAGGCATTGTTAAATAGCCAGTGCTAAAATTAGGTATGACTTGTCAAGTTTGTGCAGCCTCCTGTAGGATTCAGTGAAAGGAGAAAAAAAATTATGTTAGTCTTCGCTCATGTAAGAATTATTCTTTTGCACTTAAATTCTATTTTGAAACATTTTACTTTCTTTAAATTTCATATGCAAAAAGGTACATTAACATTTTCACTAATTAAAGTGTGAACTTAATATGATGAAGTTTATTACTAGATTCATAATTTTCTGATTTTTTAGTATTTAATAATAACAACAGTGAAAGTCTGTACTGATTTAGTGTCAATGTTATGAAAGTACTGAAGCTCTCAAAATTTAGGTGGAAATCGTTCAAATAAGCTTTCATCTGTTTCTTTGTGTCTGGTGATACTAAGCTGTTGTTCATTAAAATGAAAGCTTATCCCATCCAAAGGGCTACCCCAGATATTCCTGCCCTGCATGGGATTTCATGTTTGAAGTTTTTGTTTAGTAATTTCAATTACAGTTATGGTTAAAAACTTTAAACATGTGTCTTTCTGCATTTTGATGCTGTAATGCTCTGTGTGCGTAAGTGCCTACATGTGTTCCTGTGATTATTATGTAGAATACAATTAATTAGCAGCATGATGTGTTTAATATTTTCTGGGTTCTTATTCCTCGTCTTCCATGCATGCTTAATGTATCATATAACTCACAGTCGACAGACCACAGGGCAGCTTGGGACCCCCATCAGGCCAACCCCCACCACTTGAGAGCTCACCTAGCAGCTGACAGACATGGTGGCTCGGTACAGGTATTTTCTGTTCTTTGCATGACTATTTCCTCATCTTGATCTCCTTGGCAAAACATGGCACGTGTCTAGTTTTCTTTTGATAACCCTAACTATGACTGCTACCACATTCCCTTGATTATAATAGCCATACTGAAAAATCATGCAGAAGCTGACTATTCTATTTCTGCAAATGCTTGTGGAAGATTAGCCATCTGTTTTTTTAAAGAGAGCTTATTTTTTGGGTCTTCAGGTCTACTACCCCTATATAGTACCTGAAAAATACTGTGCTCCTGGAACTTGCTTATTTTAAAAAAAAATATGCGAAAGGCTCGTGTTACTGGTATTTCTGCTTCTGAAACTACAATGTAGTCAGACTCAGGAATGGGAAAAACAGTAGAAAGCTGCTTATCTAATGCATGTGCAGTTGCCTCCCCGCCCCCCATTCAAATGACCAGGTCTTGTAGTGCTGGTCCTTATTAAGCAGTCAGAAAGGGTTGTAGCCTGGCAGACTTCATACAGCCCGTAAAACCCACAACAACCAGACTTCATATTCTACCTCTCCATAGTAAGATAATGTGAACTGTAAGAACCGAAAGCACCAGCAAAATGTGGCATGTGCGGTACGGTATCATCATGCATATATAGTCACAGATTTTGCAGCAAGACTGCCACCTCTCATGCTGTGGTCTTCACAGGGAGATCTATGGCCACACAAATCTATTTCTTGTTGGACAGCTCTTACTGAACTGGAGTGAATGGCTATTAAAAGCAGATCTATATTTCAACCTACTTCTATTTTATTTTCAAGTTAACTTATTTTTCTCTTTGGGAAAGATGACCCCCATAAAGGGGAAAGGTTACATTGATTTGTTGATGAGGAAATTAGTATATCTTTACTGATAATTTCAGAGTGATTACCAGGCGCCTTGAAAATCTAACGTATGGACGCTAATCACAAGGTTCCTTCAGCATTTTAAATAGGCCCCAGTCTCCTCTGAACAATTGAGTAGCAGAGTCAAGGCTCTGTTTAGAAATCTGGGAAGCTGTCTGTAACTGAGTAAACCTTTCCCAGCCCCACACTAATGTAAAGATGTGGGTAGGCTCCTGCTGCTTCATCAGTGACCATATTGTCTCACTGATTGATTCATATTTCTAAGACTCTAGCTTATAGTATATTCCAACTATTCTTTGTTAATAGCTGTCCAAAATAATTGAGGGTCTCCCTTGGAAATTTTTGAACAGTTCTATAGTGATAAATTGTCATAATCAAGGTGCGCTAAAGTTTGCTGTTGTCACCTGTACTACACAACAACAAAAACAATCTGTTCCCTATACTGTGGGTCACATTGAAAGGAGAAGGTGCTAAAGACACGTTACAATTTTCTTTACCTGAGTGATTCATGTAAAAAACAAAAGCACAGTGTAACTGTGAAATACACTATGGGCATATTTTTTCTGATATTAATATATCAGTGAGGCAGGATTGATCTCCATGTGGGAGGACATTGCATAACAAAGTCCTTATTTTTGCTATTAATAATAGTGGTAAAAGTATCTACTCTCTTTCCACAGCAGTAAAAATAAAATTATGAATAACAAAACTGCCATTCCAGTATATTTGAGGGTTGTTGTGGATTTTCCGGGCTGTGTAGCCGTGGTCTTGGCATTGTAGTTCCTGACGTTTCGCCAGCAGCTGTGGCTGGCATCTTCAGAGGTGTAGCACCAAAAGACAGAGATCTCTCAGTGTCACAGTGTGGAAAAGATGTTGGCAGGTCATTTACATCTGCTCAGGAGGGGTGGGGTTGGGCTGAGTCATCCTGTAAGTTTTTCCCAGGGTGTGGAATGCTAATGGAGGGAGGCTTCACTGTATCCTGAGGAGGTTCTTTTGCATCTGGATTGGTGGTTGATGTGCTAATCTTCTCTGCAGGGCTATTGTCGGGTATAGAGTGTTTAGTTAGCCTGGTGTTTTTCAGGACTGGAAACCATGCTCTATTCATTCTTAAAGTTTCTTCTTTCCTGTTGAAATTGTGCTTATGCTTATGAATTTCAATGGCTTCCCTGTGCAGTCTGACAAAGTAGTTGGAAGTGTTGTCAAGTATTTTAGTGTCCTGGAATAGGATACTGTGTCCTGTTTGAGTTAGGCTATGTTCAGCCACTGCTGATTTTTCAGAATGGCCAAGTCTGCAGTGCCTTTCATGTTCTTTTATTCTTGTCTGGATGCTACGCTTTGTGGTCCCGATGTAAACTTGTCCACAGCTGCAGGGTATACGGTATACTCCTGCAGAGGTGAGGGGGTCTCTACTGTCTTTTGCTGATGGTAGCATCTGTTGTATTTTTCTGGTGGGTCAGAAAACTGCTTGTAGGTTGTGCTTTTTCATAAGCTTTCCCATCTGATCCGTGATTCCTTTGATATATGGCAAAAACGCTTTTCCTGTAGGAGACTGTTTTTCCTTAGTTGTTCGATTTATCCTGGGTTTAATTGCTCTTCTGATTTCATTTCTGGAGTAGCCATTTGCCTGAAGTGTGTGGTTTAGATGATTAATTTCCTCATTGAGAAAGTGCGGCTCACATATCGGTCTTGCACGGTCTACTAATGTTTTCATTATGCCTCTTTTCTGTCATGGGTGGTGATTGGAGTTTTTGTGTAAGTAACGGTCCGTGTGAGTTGGTTTCCTGTAGACCTTGTGACCTAACTGAAAGTTTGCTTTGCAGATGACCAAGGTATCTAGAAATGGAAGTTTACCCTCGGTTTCTTTCTCCATGGTGAATTGTACCAGAAAAATACAACAGATGCTACGTTCAGCAAAAGACAGTAGAGACCCCCTCACCTCTGCAGGAGTATACCATATACCCTGCAGCTGTGGACAAGTTTACATCGGGACCACAAAGCGTAGCATCCAGACAAGAATAAAAGAACATGAAAGGCACTGCAGACTTGGCCATCCTGAAAAATCAGCAGTGGCTGAACATAGCCTAACTCAAACAGGACACAGTATCCTATTCCAGGACACTAAAATACTTGACAACACTTCCAACTACTTACTGCACAGGGAAGCCATTGAAATTCATAAGCATAAGCACAATTTCAACAGGAAAGAAGAGACTTTAAGAATGAATAGAGCATGGTTTCCAGTCCTGAAAAACACCAGGCTAACTAAACACTCTATACCCGACAATAGCCCTGCAGAGAAGATTAGCACATCAACCACCAATCCAGATGCAAAAGAACCTCCTCAGGATACAGTGAAGCCTCCCTCCATTAGCATTCCACACCCTGGAAAACTCTTACAGGATGACTCAGCCCAACCCCACCCCTCCTGAGTAGATATAAATGACCTGCCAACATCTTTTCCACACTGTGACACTGAGAGATCTCTGTCTTTTGGTGCTACACCTCTGAAGATGCCAGCCACAGCTGCTGGCGAAACGTCAGGAACTACAATGCCAAGACCACGGCTATACAGCCCGGAAAATCCACAACAACCATCGTTCTCCGGCCGTGAAAGCCTTCGACAATATATCCAGTATATTTGATTTGTAGGAGGAACTCGTTGCTTTTATTCATTGAGCTCCATTAAATGGCAGGATTTGTGCCTTATTTTCTGTGACAAAGATCCAGAAGTTGAGCTAGTGTTGTCATACTGACTAGTAGATAAGTTGGCTCTTTCACTAGCAGCTAACATATCCATGACCATCTTTAACTGAAAAAGAACAACTTGCAAATTACTGCTATTGACAAGGCTACAGTATCATCTAGAAGCTTTTTTGAACTAAAATGGTGTGACAGAGATCTTGGTGCAAATAATTTGTATTCAGAGTTAAACTCTGGTTAGAGATGTGCTTACAGAGTAGCTCAGTAGTTGGCCATGCGAGTTTGGTTTAGGTGTAAGAGCTGCTTTAATTGAAAGTGTATGATCCGTAGACTTTATAGTATGTGGTGTGGCAATTAACCTGATTATTATGCTTTGAATGATTGATTTGTGTGATTTCTTTAGAAATATTCTGTGCCTTTCTGTCCATAATTAAGAAAAATCAAATACCCACTATTTGTTCCAAAATATACAGTGAATGTCTCATTCTCTGCAGAAAGCCTAGGTTCCTGTATCTTACCTATGAACCTGTATCTTACCTATTCAGAATTTAGTGTGTACCCAGAGTTTCCTTTACTTAATTCATCACCTTGATTCCAAGCTCAGTTCTTCAGTTGTCAAGACATTTTAAATAGGCAAGATTAATTGTAGTTTCAAAACTGGGTTTCTATGAGAATTTATAAAGAAAATGCCCCATAAGATTACCCAGTGATGTATTTTCAGCCATGTACTCACTAAGCTGCCTGACATTTTTGGCTGCAACTACTGGAAATCTTACTGTAGGCTCTTCTACAATCGTGCCAAGAAATAAGCCCGTAATCTTAAACCTTCTTTGGATTTACTAACTATGGATTGGCACAAGCCATCCACGCGTTCAGTTAAATCATCATGATATTTTTCTGGTGCTTGGAAATAAAAGCTAGAAATAGCTCATTGTAGAGCCAAAAAAAGTTCAGTTGCTTATGCAGTCATGTTTACACTTCTATGCATGACCATGTTTAGGTGGCAGTTAAACAAGTCCTGGCAGAGGGAGGTCCCTGTGGTGACACTAATCTAGCTGCATGCTGGTACGCCTAAATCATTTTCACACAGACTAAGCATTCTTAGGTCTGACCATGTATTATTTTTCAACTATTAATGCAACATCTGGGATGAGCTCTTTTCTTTTTTCTCCCCAAATATGCATGTCCATAGTTGTCAAGAATTATTAATGGCATTAGTAAACCTTAATATTTAAATGGAAGTATTTGGTTTGCGCCTGATTTTACACAGATTTTTGGTAAAATAAGACCAGCAATTTATTTAGTTAATATGTTAATTGAATCTGTACTTATACTGGAAACTTCCATTCTGCCTACTTAGTCTGCTGCTGCTCTTAGTCTACAGATTACCTAAAGAATTGCCAGTAGATTTGCATCCTGATTTGTGCTGCTGCTTTATCTTGCATCATCACGGGCAAAGATGTATGCAATGCTATTTTCAGTTAAAATACAGCACAAGTAATTCTGTTCCACATTATATCAATAATTTGAATGGTCCCATGTAATCCTATACTTTATTTTGATCACACAACAAATGCTGTTTTGTTTTTTAAGGATACTGCGCAAGAAGCTGTAGGTAACTCCATTCAGATAATCTTGTGTAGAACACATGAGTCTTAACATTGCTAGCTACTAACCAAGAAGAGGGATGGGGGTAGAGGGACCATGTTCCAGCACCAAAACATTGGGATTGAGATCCTGTGTTATGCTGCTGTGGCACATTCAAATATGGACACTGAGCATTTTAAATTTAACCTAATATAAACAGTTACAAAGAGTTGTATCCTGTTCTGTTATTTTGTTTAAGAATTCTTGCTCTTGTTAGGTTTTAGAAATTCTCAGTGATAAGAGGAAAGTTCATTCTTGGAAATTGTTGGACAGTGTGTACTCTTTTTTGAAAAATACCTCTCCTGCATAGAGGATAATAGCCTGCATTAAGTTTAGAGGTTATAAAGTCACTGAAAGCATCTTAGCATCTTACAATGGAAATCTTAGTTTCACAGAATCAAACTAATTTTCTTTTCTTATCTGTCTAATTTCAGTAGATACAAGGGGGTTGGCAATTAAGCGTGGCGTTCAATTGGTAGTAATTTTTTTAAAAGTAATATCTCAAACATTTGCCCATGGTGCTTTGGAGCCCTTGCCCTTTGTATGATGTATTTTCATCTTCAGTTTAAAAATAAAACCAAGTTGTAGACAGAAACTGGCAGATTTAGCTAAGAATGTTCCTCTTACCAGTATAAAACATTTTTAAAAGCTCTTTGACTATACATTTTCTCTGTAGTTTCTGAAAACAACATACCGTTCATTGTTGGTGTTTCATTAGCTAGCCTCCTACATCCCTGGTTCTACAAAAGTGTGTCTTATTTCCTGAAAATGTCAGCTGAATAGCACTGATGAATTATCTCTTTCACAGTGCTTACATTACAGTAACTCGAAACACTTATAAAAGGTCTTTTTAAATTGTGTTACGGATTTTTTTTAATACAGAAAATTATCTACAAGTTTTATTGCTTATTGTAGGAGGTTGGTTTCACTTGGTGTTTAGGCTTCCCAACTTTTTTTCCTAAACAATAATATAATAGACAAGCTGTTGCTTATCTCCAGCCACTTGGTTAGTTCTGCTTTTTAGGATAACTCATATTTGCTAAAGTGGTTTGTTGGATTCATTGGTATGGGAGCTACATAGACATAACCATATGCAAAATCTTTCTTTTGATACTCTTTGAATATGTAAATAAAATATGATAACATGCAAGAATATTGTACTGCAGTTCCCAAGTTCTAGAGTTCAGTTCAGACATTCCATGAAATTGCGGTTTAATAAACTGTGGTTAGTGTGATTGTCTGAAAGGAGACCATTCCACTAACTATGGCTACTTAAGGACTGTCAAATTAAAATGTGAAACCATGGTTTGATGTTAGTTTATTAACTATAGTTCATCTACGGTCTTCCTGTGCAGTCCCACATGGGACTGCGCATACACAGGCCTGCCGATTCCGGAGGTTTTTATAGCTCAGAACCACTAGGGGGTACCCTTGCCTCTCAGCACGCATGCTGAAAATGGCCTCTAAGAGGCAGGGTGCCCCTGGCATACCCTCAGTGCCTCTTTTGCCACTGACTTGAGAGGTTCTGGCTTGCTTCTACTTCTTACAGTAAAAGACGTCTTACCTGTAAGCATGTTGGAGAAAGCTTTGTTTAAACGGTGCATTTTGTGTGACCGGAAAATGACTAGATCTGATGGCCACTCTAACTACCTGTATTGTTTGGTGGAGACCCACAACACACAGGCTTGTAAACACTGCCGCACCCTCACCCCAAAGGCCAGAGCAGAATGGGCGGGTAGACTGCAAGCCTTTTTGTGGCAGCGTGCCATGGCGGTGACCAATCCTCCGGCACCAGCAAAATCTTCTGCCTCGTCAGGATCGTCTACCTTGCTTGGGACCAGGCCCGCTGGAGCTAAGGCACCTCGCTCCCGCTCTTCCCCGGTCCATACCGAGTCCCAACCACCTTTGGATATGGCTACTGCGGTGCGGAGTGCCTCACAACCAACTACACTTACCTCATCGGATCCAGCTCTTTGGGACTTGAGACCTTCCGGCAGCAAAATACCATCAGAAGCGCCTGTGGCCTCATCTCGCTCTCCGTACACTAGACGAGATGGTTCAGTAACTTCGGGGATGTCAGAACCGAGGACCCCTCGGAGTGGAACAACTTCAGGCCGTCAATCACCTTGGAGCTGACATAGTGCCTCATCGGCTCGGAATCCTTTGGATCCAGCAGTACCATCGGAACCATCCGGAACCAGTCTGGAGAAGAAGAAAATGAAACATCAAAACTCCAAACGTGACAAACAGGTTCTAGAGAGTGTTCTCTCTCCTCAACCCCCTGTGGAGCATTGGGATGAAACCGGATCCGATCCTCCCAGAAAGAAACATCGAGGGTTGGGTGATCATTTATCACCTCGGAGCACTCCCCAATCCAAAGGTGCGATGGAAGGAGATGTGATCTTAATAGAAAAGCCTCCCACACCATCTGGGAGAGCTAAATCACCTTTTCATGGTTCCTGGTTCTCACATTGGTCCCATGAAAGAGGACGTTCTGGACATAGAGGGAGCCCGTATTCTCATGAAGGGGACAGCCCTTATTCAGAGCGTCACCATCCCCTATATGACCCTGTTCCACACCGGTACTACAGAGAGAGCTCTTACTACTCCGATCGCAGGACCAGAGATTGTTCCAGGTCCCCATTGGTCCGAGCTTATTCTTACCTAGGCTCCAGGCGGACCTCGAGACTGTCGGATGTGGACCATGATGAAGATGTCCATTATCCAAAGTCCTATGATTCCCCACCATCAGACTCACCCGACAGTGTGATCGGACCATCAGAAGAGGCATCCCCTACGGATGATTTCCATGCATACAATGAGCTCCTTCAACGAATGGCGAAGGCTCTTGACATCGACGTGGCTTCCACAGAACCACGGTCCAAAGACAAGTTATTGAAACACATTTATTCTGTATCAACACCAGCAGTTGCCTTCCCTGTTATTGAAGGTTTTGTCAAGCTCCTGACTGGATTAAACCTAAAACCAGCTTCCACTCCTGCTACAAACAAGAAAGTAGAGAATCTCTACAGAGTGAAGGATGACTTATGTCCGTCCTTGTCTCTGCATCCCCTGCCGTCCTCCTTAGTAACTGAAGACATGCAAGCTAAGCCAAAACAAGGATCCCTGTCAGTTCCTTCCGATAAAGAAAGCAGGAAAATCGATTCTATGGGGAGAAAAAATTATACTTCAGCAGCCTTTGGTATTAAAATTGTCAGTTACACTGCAATGATGACTGCCTATCAACTGCTGCTTTGGAATAAGGTTGCCACTTTTATTCCACAGTTACCTGAGGACCAGAAGATTTTTCTTTGAGTTATTCAGGAAGAAGCGGTCTGCCACCAGATTAATGTGGGCAGAAATATGGCGGATAGGTCCCTACTCTCAGCTGTCATTATCCACAGATTCGCATGGCTGAGAATAACAGCACTACCACCAGAAACCAGGAATAAAGTTGAGGATTTCCCCTTTGAGGGTCAAACCTTATTTTCAGAAAAGACAGATAAGTACTTATCAAAAAAGCGTAAAGACATACTTACAGTACATTCATATGGTGTTTTTCCCCAACATCAGACATCCAATAGATCACAGTATAGATCCTTTGCTAGAGGCCGACAGCATGGTTTTCACCCTTACCATGGGTACGGTTACCAGCCTCGGAGATCTTACCAGAGCCCACAATCATCCTTTTCAAGGAGGAAACAGGGCCACAAAAGTAAACAAGGAGCTCAACTCACAGCATAACAAGGAGCAGTCTCATTCGCAAAAGCAGTTTTGACCATTACAAGGACCTGACCCTTTGTTTGGGGAAAGGCTCAGTTCATTCTTTTCTGAGTGGTGTAACATCACCTCTGATGTTTGGGTTCTACAGATAGTTAAAGTGGTTTATAAAGTTGAGTTGTTACAGTTACCCTGTCTCCGGCTCCCTATTTTTTCCACTCAAAGTGCTCAGCCCGGAGTATTGTCTGAGCTTTTGGCCCTCCTGAAAAGGGGGGCTATTGAAGAGGTCACAGATAGCTCTCCACTTTTCGGGTTTTATTCCAGTTTATTTGTGGTGGAGAAAAAAGATGGGGGTCTTCACCCGATTCTGGACCTTAGTGAGTTAAATAAATGTGTCCGGGTCCGTAAATTTAAAATTACCACCTTACAGGCAGTACTCACTTTGATACTTCCCCAATCCTGGTTCAGAGTGATAGATCTAAAAGATGCTTATTTTCATGTTTCTATTTTTCGAGAACACAAGAAGTTCCTTGGTTTTACTTATGGTACTCATATCTTCCAGTACCGTGTCCTCACCTTCAGGTTGTCTACAGCCCCGAGAGTCTTTACCAAATGTATAGCAGTAGTTATTGCTTTCCTTAGAGTACAGAAATGTTGTATTTTCCCTTATCTAGATGAATGGTTGATTGTGGGACATTCGGCTGCTGATGTCGACAGACAGATTTCTATTACATTATCCACCTGCCTTAAGCTAGGTTTGTTCGTCAATCAGAAGAAATCAAAACTTTGTCTGTCCAGGGTCACCCAATTTATAGGGGCAGTTATTGATGGTGTACGGGATGCGGAGTTTTTACCCTCGGAAAGGGCCCAGAAACTGAAAGCACTGGTCAGGAAATTCAAGAGGTGCAGGTTTCAACCGGCTAGGCTCATTCAGGTGCTACTAGGCTACATGGCTTCTACCACGGCTGTGGTCCCGTTTGTGAGACTTCGGATTGCAGTTTTCCATTGCAGCAATCCATTGCTGCTTTGGTTCATCTCTGTTTTCTTCCCAGAAAGGGACTCTTAGAGTAGAAAGTTTAGCATCCCACAGAAGGTCCTTCTGTCCTTAGATTGGTGGATGGATGAGTCTAACTTACATGAGGGTGTCAGGTTTGGGTATAGACAACCTGATGTCTCGGTCACGACCGACACGTCCACTTTAGGTTGGGGCCCTCATTGTGAGGGGTCTCATGAGCATGGAGTTTGGGACGATGCTGAGCATCAGGAACACATTAACTTACTAGAGCTGAGAGCAGTGTTCTATGCATTAGTCTCTTTCTTGGATACAGTTAGGAACAAGACAGTCCAGATTTTGACAGACAATACTACCACTATGTTTTATATAAATAAGCAAGGGGCACAGCATCTGTCAATCTGTGCAAGGAGGCAATGATAATCTGGAACTGGGCTATAGACTTTTTTATATGGCTTCAAGCAGTCCATATCCCGGGTGTAGACAATACAGTGGTGGCTCACTTTAGCAGATTGCAAGGGAACAATCACAAGTGGTCACTTCAAGACGTGTACTTATTTCCTGTCTTTACAGAGTGGGAGTTTCCCGATGTGATAATTCCATCAGCACACCATATTTAAAGGTTTGAAAGTTTTATTTGAACAAAAACAGGGCCTTCCCTGTCCTCTGCTTAGTAGAGAACAAACAGCCCACAATATGAAGGGAAAATGAAAACCAAACTACTACACAGGCGAGTTCGTCTGTGGCAGTTCTTGACCTCTGTCACCTAGGGGCGGCTGATCCACAGTCACCCCTGATGTTTGAGGCTCTTCTGCAACTGCTGGTGATGGTTGATAATTCCCTGTGGTGGAATTTTCCCTTTCCTCTGCTACATCTGAGACCTCCCCACTGCCCCTCAATGTTGGCCCATCCTGCATTGCTACTGCCATCCCCTAGCGTTTCTGATGCTGTGATGACATCCTGTGGATCTGATCCAGGTGTCTTTTAATTATCTGTCCTGAAGCCAGCTCTACTTGAAAGGATACTGGCCCTGTTTGCCCCCTTACCACCCCTGACTCCCATTGGCTCCGTTTCCCAAAAACAAATACCCAGACATGGTCCCCCAGCTGAAAAGCATGGGGAAGAGGTCAAGGGGGATGTCCATGATGCATAGCCACTTGGCCCTGACACACTTTAGTACCTATTGTTGGTCACAAAAAATCTAAATGTGAGCGGAAAGACCGACCAAACATAAGCTCTGCAGGGGAGACCCCAGTTGTACTGTGGGGAGTTACTCAGTACTGCAAGAGGAATCTGGCTAGCTGAGTTTCTAAAGGTACCTGCCCCATGCGTTGCAATCCCAGTTTCACTGACTGCACTGCCCGTTCTGCCAACCCATTAGAAGAGGGATGATAGAGGGCAGTGCGAATGTGCCGAATACCATTGTATTCCATAAACTCCCTGAATGTGACCCCTGTGAAAGTCGGGGCATTGTCAGTGACTAAGATTTCCAGTAAGCCAAAAGTGGCAAATATTTGTCTCAGCTGTACCACTGTGGCCTCAGCCATGATGGAAGACATTACTCGTACCTCCAACCATTTAGTATGGGCATCCACCACCACCATCAGCATTTTGCCCCTAATCAGGCCCACAAAGTGAACATGCAGCCTAGCCCAGGGTTGATCTGACCATTCCCAAGGATGGATCGGTGCAGCTGGTGGGACCGGACGACTGTCCTGACAACAAGCACAGGATCCCACCAAATGCTCAATGTTCCGATCCAGGCTGGGCCACCAAACCAACCCACGGGCCACTCCTTTCATCCTGGAAATACCAGGGTGTGTGTTACGAAGTTGGTTCAAACCTTGCCCTCGCAGTTTACGGGGAACTACCACCCTGCTCCCCCACATGAGGCATCCAGCATGAAATCCTAGTTCCAGTCATCTTTGAAAAAATGGCTGCAAGGTCTCCTCCCAGACATGGGTAGGCCATCCATGCTGCACCCAATCCACAATAGGTGCTAACTGCACATCTCTACAGGTTTCACGGCTGATGTGGTTTGTTGTCACAGGCGTGCCACTGAGCAAATCTACAAGGAGGATTGTATCTCCTGGGTCCGGTACCTGTGCTGGGAAATCAGGTAAAGGAAGCCTACTGCATGCATCAGCATTAGAATGTAGTCCACTCTGCCGAAATCGAATCTCATACTGGTAGCCCAATAATGATAGAGCCCACCGCTGCATCCTGCTGGAGTCCATTACAGGGATTGGTTTGTGTTCACCCAAAAGTGTGAGTAATGGTTTATGGTCTGTAAGGATGGTGAACGCTCGGCCATACAAATAGCGGTGGAACATTTTTACTCCAAAAACAACTCTTAAAGCCTCTTTGTCAAGCTGAGAATAATTCTTTTCTGCTGGAGACATGGTGCAGGATGCAAATCCAATTGGTCTCTCTGTGCCATCTGGGTTGGGTATACATGTGACAGAACTGCCCCCACCTCATAATTGGGAGGCATCACAAGCCAATACGATGAGTAATCTAGGGTCCAAATGTGTTAGAACTCTGGAGGGTTGTAGCAAAGTCTTTCAAGTTTGAAACACTATGTCTTGAGCCCTCGCCCACTTCCATGGAACGTTCTTCTTTAACAACTCATGCAAAGGGGCCAACACTGTAGACAAGTTGGGCAAAAATCTATGATAATTGTTTAAAAGGCCCAAAAATGCTTTCAGCTCTGAAACAGATGTCGGTTTGTGGGCCTCTGCAATGGCCCACACTTTATCACTGACTGGGTGGAGGCCTTCTGCATCATTAATATGTCCCAAGTACTGTACAGAGGAGACCATAAAAGAACACTTATTTCTTGTAGTTTAAGTCCCACTTTCCTGAGTCTTTGCAATACCACGTGCAGCGTATCTAAATGGGCTTCTCCTGATCTACCCCAGGTATCAGAATATCATCCAAATAAACCAAAACATCGGGAATTCCTTGTAACACTCTTCCCATGGCCCTCTGAAAAATCCCAGGAGGAGAGGACACCCCAAAGGGTAGGCGAGTGTACCTAAATAACCCTCGATGAGTGCTGATTGTTAGCAGTTCTTTGGACTCATCATCAAGAAGTAACTGCTGATAAGCATGACTAAGATCAAGCCAAGGATGCAAATAAATCTTCAATGCGAGGTAGCGGATAGGGATCCAGCCTAACAACCTTGTTGACAGTTACTTTATAATCCCCACAAATTCTCATAGATCCATCTGCCTTAACCACTGGCACAATTGGGGTGGCCCAGTGAGAAAACTGGACAGGTTCCAGGATACCTTCCTTCTGAAGACGTTGGAGTTCCATGTCCACCTACGCAAAGCATATGGCACAGAGCGGGGCCTGAAAAAACAAGGCTGTGTGTTTGGGTCCACATGAATCTTTGCTGTCATCCCAATCAGGGTTCCCAGTTCTGGGGTAAAAATCTCTTTAGCCTGCTCCAACACATCCTCCAATGATCGTGACTGAAGCAAAAAAAAATTCTGCCAATCCAGTTTCAGTTCCCGAAGCCAATTCCATCCCACCAAGGTTGGGCCTCTACCGTGCACTACCCACAAAAACAAATTCATATGCTGCCCTTGCTGCAGAAGCACCTTGCCAGCCAGTGGAATAGCCTCTCCTGTATATGTTTGGAGCCTCACTCTGGCTGGTTGTAAAGGTGGTGGGGTGGCTGGCATCCATAAGCTAGCAAAGGCATCCTGCCCGATTATGGAGAATGCTGCCCCAGTGTCCACTTCCATGTCCAGAGTACGACCTGCAATGGTTATTTGGACCCATATTGGCGGTGAGCGACTAGCCGCCAAAGTATACACAGCATAAATTCCATCGTTGTCTTCCTCACCCTCCTCCTGGCGTAGTTCGACAAGGTTGGCAGTCCTCTGTTGAAACTTCTGCCACCTTGGTAGGTTATGGGGCCACAGCTGAGTTGTGCAGCAACATGCTAAATGCCTTCTGCAATGGCAGTGCCAGCAAATTGTGACCTGAAACTGACAATGGTCAGGGTTATGTAGGGCACCACAACGAAAACAGCACTCTGTAGTGTTTGGGGTAGAGACTTCCTGTTGCCGGCCCCTAGCTGGGAAGTGAAGCCATGATTTTGGTGAAATCCTGGAGACGCGTGCAGCCACTCGATGCAGGCCAGCTGTATCCTCTTTCCAATTCTTCTGTAACTCCTGAGCTCGGTGGGCTGCCATTTCCATGGCCAAAGCAATGTCCACTGCTGCCGTAAAATCAAGGTCTTTTTTCTCTAAGAGACATATTTGTATTCCCTGATCACGGTCTTCTGCCACAAGACGATCATGTAGCATTCAATCAAGGGCATCTCCAAACTCACAGAATTCTGCCAGAAGATGCAATTCTTCCACAAAGTCAGCAATTGTTTCTCCAGGATTCTGTTGGCGGCTATGGAACCTAAGGGACTGTACCATGGGTGAAGGCTGTGGGCTTACATGCTGCTGTATCAAACTGCATAATTCTTTTAAAGTTTTCTCACCTGGCTTTTGTGGTGCCAGCTGCTTCCTCAGGAGGGAATAGGTCTTTTGGGCACAAACAGTCAAAAAGATAGATCACTGCTGGACTGCATGTTCAATCTTATTTGCCAGAAAATAGTGTCCCAGCCTCTCCACATACTCAGACCAGTCACTGACTCCATCAAACTCTGGCATCATACCGTACATTGCCATGGTCACAGTAGCTTTATCCTCATTGCCAGTGTGATAATTCCATTAGCACACCATATTTAAAGGTTTGAAGGATCCTTCAAGACAGATTTTCTCCGAAGGAGTGACCCATGTGCTAGAAAATGCAAGGCATTTGTCTACTCGCCAATCTTACACCCTAAAGTGGAATAAGTTTACTGTTTGGTGTCATGGGCAGGGATCAGATCCATTATCATCTTCTCTGTCTGATGTTCTAGATTTCCTATGGGAACTCAAACAAGGGGATTTGTCTAATTCGTCCATCAAAGTGTATTTGTGGCTATTTCCACCTTTCATCCCTCTGTGGATCGAAAAATGGTTTTCTCTCATTACACATCTAAATTGTTTTTGAAAGGGTTGAATAATCTATTTCCCCCTGTTAAGGCCTTGGTCCCCCAGTGGTCGTTACCCTTGGTTTTGACTAGACTCCTGTCTAGACCCTTTGAACCCTTGGCCACTTGTCCTCTACGCTTCCTTACTATGAAGCTTGCATTCTTGATAGCGGTCACATCGGCCAGATGGGTGGGTGAACTAGCAGCGCTTTGCTGCGACCCACCTTATTTAAAGATTCATTCGGAGAAAGTAGTCCTTCAAACTAAAGTGGACTTCTTACCAAAGGTAGTTTCTAAATTCTCTCTATCCCAAGGAATTTCCCTACCAGTTTTTTTCCGTGATCACACCTCAGATGCTGAGAGGGCCCTCCATACTTTGGATGTGCATAGGGCGCTCCTTATTTATTTGGATCATGTAAAATTCTTTAGGGTAGATTCCCACTTTTTTGTATGTTTTTCAGGCCATAGCAAAGGTAACAAAGCCAGTTTGCAGACACTGGCTCGTTGGGTAGTTCAGACCATTTTATTATGTCATAAGACTGCAAGCTTACTTTGTCTGTTGGAAGTGCATGCTCATTCCACCAGGTCTCAGGCTTCTTCAGCTGCCCTTCTGAGAGGCATCCCTCTCCAAGACATCTGTAGAGCAGCGACATGGGCATCGGCTGACACGTTCGTCAAACACTATGCCTTGGACGTCCTAGACAGGGAGGGGACAATAGTGGGCACAGCAGTCCTACAATCAATCTTCCTGTGACAACTCTTCGATACCTCCACCCAGGTATTTAAGCTTTATAATCTCCCATGTGGGACTGCACAGGAAGACCGTAGATGAAAAACAGTGTTACGCTTACCTGTAACTGTTCATCTAGGTCTTCTGTGCAGGCACACTCACCCTCCCTCCTTCCCCGCTAATACTCTTAGTGCTTTTCTTTGCAGTATGGTGGTGAAAGAGGACTGAGGGTACATTGGGGGCGCCCCGCCTCTTAGAGGCCATTTTCAGCAGGAAAGACGGCTGCACATGTGTGCTGAGAGGCAAGGGTGCCCCCTAGTGGTTCTGAGCTATAAAAACCTCCAGAATCAGCAGGCCTGTGCGTGCGCAGTCCCATGTGTGTCTGCAAGGAAGACCTAGATGAACAACAGTTACAGGTAAGCGTAACACTGTTTTTAGTTAGCCATGATTTTATCTGACATACGAATGTGGAGATCCTGGCATGTTCCCTTTGCAGTTTTTGACAGGCATCATGAAAGTCTCTGCCGGGAAAGAGTGAAGGCAATCCAGGTTTGGAACGATCGCCCGCAAATTGGACATTAGTTTCTCAAAGTAACTGTGATTAAAATAAATAATAGTTTTCACATTGTCTGACTGGACCCCAGGTGAAGGCTTATTTTAAAACTGGTTCTGTAAAGATGGTTCAGAATGTAAAATACATCCAAGGACACTCCTTAGTCAGGATACTGAGCTGTCAACATGTTAGATGGTCAACTCCAGCTTTATAAAATCAATTATATTGTAGTACAAGATTTATTTATAATCTTGGGTAGTGGTAATGAGGTATAATCCTGTATCACTAGCAAGTTGCCTGCAATGTTAAACAGGGAACAAGATTTATTTAAAATTGCCTTCTTCAAGTACTTTCCAGACCTTTGCTAGTATAGTGAACCATTTGGTGAACAGACAGGAGGCTTGATAACATGAAGGTAAATGGAACCTCTAGCAAGATTATACGCTGCTGGTGCAGAAGGTTCACAGCAATGAAGTGATTGGCTCTGTACTAACATAACATCTTTACTGGGCAGGTTTCATCATTAAAACTACATAATACAAACCTGCACTGTACTTTCAGTTGCATGTGATTCACTTTATGCTTCAAATCGGACAGCCATGCTTCGTAGTAATTGTCCATTATAATTATACCACATAGTGCAATGTGTGTACAGGTACAACTGACAGTGGCAAGATGGCTTTCTTTATAATCTATTGTTAATTTGTCAACTGTAGTTATTTATGTATAAGATAGTTTTGCACTTTTTTTTCCTTCAGTCACTTTTTTGGATGG
This sequence comes from Eublepharis macularius, assembly GCF_028583425.1. Taxonomy (NCBI): domain Eukaryota; kingdom Metazoa; phylum Chordata; class Lepidosauria; order Squamata; family Eublepharidae; genus Eublepharis; species Eublepharis macularius. Next base: position 77,292,169 of record NC_072797.1, read on the forward strand.
CTTTTTCTTCAAGCAGTTGGAGAAAGATTAGTAATAGAAATGCATGAGACTTTAACAGAAAAATGGCTATAACCCGAAATTATACTGTTATTAATATACTAATCACAGTCATTGTGTTTATTCAACTATGAGCAGTAAATGTGGGCATTTACTATTGCATAATTCTTGGAAATGCTTGTAATTCCAGGTTGTGAGCTCAACAAATGGAGAACTAAACACTGATGATCCTACTGCAGGCCGTTCAAATGCACCTATCACAGCTCCTACAGAAGTAGAAGTAATGGATGAAACTAAGTACGTATTGTCTTAAGGAAAACAATCTCTTTATTAACAGCATATACTGTGATTGAGTTTTTATGTTCTACTTCTATTTTCAGTTGTTATACTTGTTCTTTTCAGTTGTTTGCAGCTTTCTAGAATTAGCTTATGGCATAAACTTTCTTTGAATATATAAATAATATGCATTCATACACTTGCCATCAAAATTTCAGATAGATACTATTAGACATCCCAGGCAATAAAAAAACCCAAGATGTAGCACTATACTCATGTAAAGCTTATATAACATCTGAATTATAATAAACTGTCCAAACTTAATGGCTACTGAGAATAGTTTCATTTGGACTCTAGTTGTAGGAGAACACAGTTTTCTTTTTAAGACATATATGCTTCAAGAGGGTAGTTGGAAACTATAGAAATCCATTCATCCTCCATGTTCTGGGGTAGTAAACCTCTGAATACCAGTGCCAGGAGACAACATTAGTGGAAGGCCCTTGGCCTCGATGTCCTGTTGTTGGCCCTCCAGAGTAGCTGTTTGGCCATTGTGGGAGACAAGATGCTAGACTAGATAGACCACTGGTCTGATGCAGCAGAGCTTTCTTGTATTCTTATTCATTAATTCTGTCCATTTTGTCACTGGGTTCTTAGAATGGTAAAACAGAATAGGTATAGGATAGGTGGTACTCATTCCAAATTGCAGCCCCCACCTCCCGCACAAGTATGGAATGAATAATGTTTTTGACATCAAAACCGCATTGTAATTTGAGTATAATGAGAATGGTTTGAACAGAAGCACTTCCCCAGTTAAAGCTTTCAAAATGTTTTACAAAAGAGAACGCCATGGGTACAATTTTTTCCAACAATTGCATGTGGAAGGATTTCTTTCCTCCTTCCACCTCTGCACATGCAGGATTTAACAGGTAATGGAAGGTCTGTGAATATCTCCATATTTGCATTCAGTCCTTTTCCTTTGTGCACTGTAAGTTAATTTAGATCTGCAGATGCCAAACTGTGTGTTCAAGTGAAGGTGCCTATTGCCCTTCTCTGCTTGGAGGTTCCAAGTATTTGGGTGCATGCAAGAGAGGCAAAGAAAAAAAATCATATCCTATACTAAGAGTAAGATTTGGGTCCAGTAGCACCTTAAAGACCAACTAGATTTACCCTGTAAATCTATTTGGTCTCTAAAGTGCTACTGGATCTGAATTTTGCTCTTCTGCTAAAGACCAACACAGCACCTACCTTTCCTATATTAAAAATTCCTGGAGAAAGACTTCAGAGTATAATGAACAAGCAAGCAGTTTTGTTGTCCTATAAATTTTTGTCTGAGGAGGACCTTAAAAAGTAATAGCAGAATATGGACTAATATGGAATCAAAATAAATTGTGTGTATTAAACTCTTTGCGTATATTTGAACACAATTGATAATTGCACTATTGATATTTTTATAAATTATTCAGCATTTTATTATATGTATATATGCACAAAATGTCACTATTCTGCGATGTATAGCATTCTGATTCTCTGTCCCTTGTATTTTCTTTGTATTAGCTGCCAGAAAGTGTTGAACATGTGGTGAGTTCTAAAGTGCAGGCAGGCAGAAATGGCTCCAGAGCATTTTAAAAACCAGTCAATTGGAAAACCAATGCAAAAGAATCTTAATTGCTCATTTTATTTGTCATTTTGACATGGGAAAAAAATTGCTAACTTACTGAGGAGCACTTTTTCCTGCTTCAATTCTTCCTTTTGAAGTGATACGGTGTGGTGTATTTCATCTAATACTTTTAAATTGATGCTTTAATATCATTGTTTCAGCTCTATCCGTTGGTGTGCCATTTCACGGAAAAACAGTATTTGCAGGCATTTTAACTTTCATAGTAATATCCTAACATAATTAAAGAGTTTGAATTGCTACTAAATTACAGCAACCATTTGCTCATATGCTTACTAGACAGTCATTTGTGATTACTTGCAAATTTCTATGTATCTATTTTATATATGTACTATGCTCTCATATACACACACTCACACTGTTTATGCAATATACGGCTTAATGTATACAATTGTTATCTCAAATTTTATATTTTTGTGCTTTTCTTAACTTCTGTGGTTATATTCTACATGAGGCTAATTTTTATCTTATTTATTGGTCATTTTAAACTAAGTGGAACTGCAGTGGAGCCAAGTACTTTTTGTATCTAGCAGTTTACTAGAAAGTCAAAAAGAGGTAGCATGCCCCAGCATCCTCAGATCTTTCCAACCCATCACTACTATTGCCACTTCCAGCATGGCTTTGCCTCCCTGCCATATCTCCTAGTGCTCTTTCTCACTGATCTTTGTATACTTGAAAGAATGGGAGAACTAGGAGAATAAGAGACCTTAGATCAGGATCAGTAAGACCTGGGAAGGGCAGAGTGGAATTGAGAAGAGGGTATTTCCTCCTGTAGAGATTGTTTAACAGACTTTGGAGATTGGTAATTGTGAAAGTTTAAGTGTAACCCACTGATGCCCTTGCACTCCAATCTGACTTTGTTCATCAGCAACATTTGTATATCAGGGCAGAACAGTAGATTTTATTGAACTGTCAGGAAGTTGATCACAGCAGCAAAGAAAAACAGGAAAATTTTAGTTGAGTGTGTCCCATCTCAGCTGCATCCCAACTGTTTCCTTAGTTGCCTTGATGACTGACAATTCCCAGTCTAGAAGTGAGTGGTGCATGATCTTTGCGCTGCCTGCCATTGGTTGTCATTTGTTACACTTTGTGCTTCCCACCATTATATGGAAGGAAGTTAGTTGTGAGTATGACTATGTAAGGGGGGACGTGGATTAGCAAACTTCTTTATCTGCATCTTCCCCTCACTAACTTTGGTGGAAGAGCCGAATTCCATCTTACGTTGTGCTGCCTGTGCCTTGGTTGTTTCCACACGTCCCTAAAGGGACAGCCCACTTACCGAACATTGGCAGCTTTCCCCCTTCACTCCAGAGGTTTCCATTTTCAAAATGGTTGCAAGCTGTTTGCTTCCCATGATCCTCAAAAAGGCGCCAAAAAACCAGAAGCCAAACACCCTGCAACCGTTTTGAAAATGGAGACGTCTGGAGTGAAGGGGAAAAGCTGCCAATGTTTGGTAAGTGGGCTGTCCCTTTAAGGACATGTCTGCTTTCTGCTTTCATCCTGTAATGCCTTCTAATTATTTTTTCTGTTTTTTTCCATTCTTAATTATGTACAGTTTTTCTAACAAACCACTGTTTTTTTTAAAAAAATAATTTTGTTTAGTGATGGTACTCTCGCTGCATGTTCCAGCATTCATAATTGGAATGCTTAAAAATATAAATAGTTGATGATAGGATTTCACCGCTCTAACTCATGTTTAACTACCAGTTTACCACCAGTGTCCTTAATTTCATGACGCTTGAAAAGATTCCACCTAGAAATGCAGATGCAATTGGATTTGCATGTGTTTTAATTTTTTCCCCATCAACTTAACTTCATTTGTGGAAATACTTCGGTGCATGGCGTCAGTAGGATCCATAAACCTGCAGAGAGCCTGCATCCAACCACTGATGCAAGGCCTGCAGGAGGAGTAGCAGTAGTTGCTGTTCTAATATATCCAGGGCTTTTGCTGCTCCTTCATCCTGAACATTTACCACAACCATCTCCTAGCTTTCTCTATCATGGTGTATTGGCTAAACTGTGTCAGCAGGACACAGTAGGACCTGTGAAACCTAAGTTTGAATCTGCACTGTGCCATGGATTCTTGCTGACTGATCTTTGGCCATCTTAATCTACCTCATCGAGTTTCTGTCAGGGAGTAAGCCCTTTGTGTGTAGTAAACTATGTATGTAATTTATCTAAATAAATTTAAACTGTATCATATCCCAATGGCAGATTAGTACTATCACTAAGTGTTGGCTACCTGCAAACCTCTTCTGGACAAGCTCAAAAAGTTGAACACAACCTACAGTTCAGTAGAGGAAAAAGCAGCAGTTCAGTTGCAAGATCAAAAATCAGGCTAGTCCCCAAAGTGGCTTAAGTAGCAGTTTTGTGTTGGCTGCTCTTTGGCATCAGTTAGACATAAGCACTGAGAAGGTAAGCTGGCAGTGGTGAGAGCTTCTTTCACTATTGTGTCAGGGCCACAGGGGTGACATCTTCCATTTGTACACAGTGCAAATGGATTTGTACACAGAGGATGCTGGGAAGAAGCACTAGTAGTGGTGTGCGCATCTGGTTTCCGATTTGGGTAAAATACCCGAATCGGACCCGATCTGTAAAGATTCGGGAATCCCGAATCAAAGCTTCCCCGAAGCATTCGGGTTGCTTTGGGAAGCTTCAGGGCCCAAGTTTAAAGGGCCCTTTCCTTGCCTATTGCAAGTGGCAGGTCCCTTTAAACTTCAGCTGGCAGGCAGGGGGATTCCCCCACCTGACAGCTGAAGTTTAAAGGGTCCCTTTCTGCCGCTTGCAAGCAGCAGGGCCCTTTAAACATTCCACCCCAACCCCCAGTCCCAGTCCCCTCACCCCTCCCCACTTACTTTGGCCCTGCTGCTTGCAAGCGGCAGGGCCCTTTAAACATCCCAGCCACAGTCCCCCACCCCCACTTACCTTGCCCCTGCTGCTTGCTGCATGTACTGCCATGGAGGCAGTGGGGTGGAGCAGCAGCAGCGGCTCTGGCCTTCTCCGCCACCCTGCGGGGCTGTGCACCAATGGATCCGGCCTTCCCAACCCCCTGTGGGCCGCTGCAGCCACGGAGGAGGTGGCATGGTGGTGGCAGCGGCAGTTCTGGCCCTCCCTGCAGCCCTGCGGGCCCACACGGTGGCAAAGGAGGCCAAAAAGACCATTCCTGCCTCTCAAATGGCCGCCACGGTGGCCATTTGAGGAGCAGGAAGGGCTGGAGGCGGCAGCTCTGGCCATCTCCACTGCCTTGCAGGCTCACGCAGCGGTAGCAGAGGCCGAAAAGGCCCTTCTGCTGCTCAAATGGCTGCCGCAGCCATTTGAGGGGCAGGAAGGGCCGGAGGAGACAGCACCAGCCTTCACTACTCTGTGGGCCCACGCAGTAGCAGCAGAGGCAGCCGAAAAGACCTTCCCTGCTGCCCTGCGGTGCCTTGCCCCGCTGATTCTGGCCTTCCAGGCCACCCAGTGGGCTGCTGTGGGCCCAGACGAGGCAGCGTGGAAGGGGCAGTGGAGGCGGGTCCTGTCCTCCCCCTAGTCCTGCGGGCCCAGAGGAGGAGGAGGAGGAGGTGGCTCTGGCCTTCCCCACCTGGCCAAGTAAGTGGGTTAGAGGGAGGGGAAGGCTAAATGGAGGGATGAGGGGTGGGGGGTGCTAGGAGAAAGCCCAGCCCCCTGAATCACTTTGGAATGCTCCGAATCTTTACAGAGCATTCCGAAGTGATTCAAATACCCGAATCCAAAGTGGCTTGCTGCTTCGGATTTTGGGTATTTTCGAATGTTTTTCCTGCTTCAGCCAAACTCGAAGCAGGAAACCTGAATATTTTCGGGTTGCACACCCTTAAGCACTACTACTACTACTCTTCCTGTATACACAAAGCGAGGGTCAAAGTTAAGCAAGCCTGTGCAGAAGCTGCTGTTTTAGGAGTCCACCAAACCCTAGACTCAACCTGTTTATTTAAATGAAACAGCTCATTCAGTGATTGTATATACTGGATTATATCAGACACCATTTCATGAAACCAAGATTTAATCCAGCTGTGGTTAGTTTGATTGTTTATATGCAGAATGCTACACTAACTGTGGTTAGTCACAGGTACATCAAAGAACTTTCTGTAATCATGAATGAGGTAAATAGTCACATGGGAAGTTCTTTGGCCTCCCCACAGGGGTTTACAAAAGATTGCTGGATTTAGTAAGCCAGTTATTTTCTACCTCATAGCTGTAAAGTCTAATCCTACCACTTGTAATATTGTGCGATTCCACCCCCCTCCCCCCAGTTTTTTATTTCGCTGTGTCTCATATATGCTGTTTTGGAGAACATTATGTATTGCTTTATGAGAAAAGTAGCTTGCACATTTTAAAAATTAATAACTCATGTTTGTTCATGCATATCTGGCATTGGCATGGCCTCCAGTAGGGCCTAAATCAGACTCCACACACACCCCGGTTCCTTTCACCCTGAGCTGATTTGGATTTTTCAGTGAAAAAACACAAGAATTTTTTTAAACATTTATGGAGTTTGTGGGTAGTATACCATTTCAGGTGCCATTTTGGTATGTATATTTTAAATAAGTTGGCATGGCATTATAATCAGTCCCCTAAATTCAATTTTTTAATGTGTACAAGATGATGCATGTCAAAAGATATGGTATAGGTGGATGTAGTAGTGTTTCTCTTCACTGGTAGTTACCCATGCATGCACATGTGCTTTATTTGTGCTTTGCATGAGACACAGCCAATGACCAAACACTGTTTCTTTTTACTTATTTATTTATTTACAGTCTGCCTTTTTTTACTTGGACTCAAGGCAGACTACACAAGAGTATGTCAATACAATAAAAGTATGAGACATCCAATAAACAGTGCAATAGGATTAGGATTTTAGAAATCTGGAACCAACCAAAAATCTAAAAACAGAACTGAAGCAAAGCATAAGTATTAACGTGACATGCTAAACAGTGTAAAAATTACATAGTAGGATCCTACTTACAGCAACAGGCAGCTCAAAGTAGTATAGACGACAGTCCATAACCCTTTATCCAGGTATCTTTCTAAACCATTTTGTTACAGTACGGCCCTATTACAAGTATTAGTAACATCTTCAATAATTCAGTTTTGAATAGTGGAAAGCCAGGAGAGTAGAAGCTTTCCTGACTTCATCAGGCAGGCCATTCCATTCAGAGGAGGCCAAAACAGAGAAAGCTTGTGTATGTGCTTATTTTATTAATAATGTTTTATTGAGTGCATTAAGAACTCTTAGTTAAATTTCATTGTGGTGTTGTAGCAAGAAATACATATAGACAAATTTTGCATTTGCCTTAGAATGTTGTTTTGGTTATAGTGTTCTTGTGTTCTTCAAGATTGTTCTCTTTGGCTTTGGTGATTTTCCTGATGCAAAAGATGACGAGCTTTTGAATTGGTTTGCATTTCTTCGTTTTTGATGTTTGACATAGATCCATTAGCACTTACTTGCCATTTGACAATTGCGACAATTAATGATGTTATATATAAAAATGCAGAGTTGTTTGAAAGGTTAATCTAATAGTAGAATGGCAGATAAAGCGTACCTGAGCCTACCAAGATGCAGTTCAGTTACTCCATATAACTTGGAATGTTATTCCATATAACTTGGAGAGAAGAAAGTGGCTAAAGCCAAAGTTGCTGAAAGAAGTGAGAATCACAAAATAAAACTGGGAAATCCTGTTGTAAAGACATCTTAAAATTGAAAAATAGAAAGGTCAGAGTTAGAGGAGTTGAGGGAAGGAGGGATTTCCTTTCCCATGCTTTAAGTCTTAATTCTGAAGATGAGATTTGACAGTTTTCTTTGTAAAGGAGTAGGAAATAAGTTTTTAGTCTATACTGTGGCCCCATGACATCATACAAGGCATCTTAGACTAACATATGTTTGCATTCTTTATGATTCTGTCTAAGAAAGAGCTCTGCCCACAGAAGTCCTGAAAGTCTCTTGTTATCACACAGTAATTACTTCTTGAACCATTTTATACCCTTCTAAAACACTGATTATACAAGTTCTTATAAATTATTAATGATTCAAAGAAGCATCTCTTAGTAAGTAACTCTTAGTAAAGCATCCATTTATAGATTGCTTCACAGTAAATAGTTACAACACAGCATCTGGGAAGGCAACTATATATAGTATAAATGAAAGCAAGGCCCTCTAGTGACCATTTAGTTAAAGACATGTAATTTTGCTGTTCTTACTCTGTTGTCATGTGGAGATACTTGTGAGGCACCAAAGCAATTTCCAAAAATGTGATTTGGAGTCCAGGGTGAACAGCAGAGTATCCAAGTTCAAAGGTGACAACAGATTACTGAGGCTCAAGATTTAGATGCACTTTTGAACATAGTTTTAGTGTCTAGGTGTTCAGTGCTTTTTACTAACTGCACTGAATAAAGCAGGTTTGAAGTTCAATGAAGGATGTCAATCTAGCATCTGTCGTCCATACCTTTGTATACCTTAATGTATTCATTGGTGCCCTTAGTTTTGAAAAATTCAGTAAGTGAGGATTAGCAGTATTAGACTAGTCTTCGAACAGCTGCTATAGCCACCTACACTCCAACTTTTAAAATCCTAAACAGATTGGAGCGACATGTTTAGTGAATGTTGGTCACCCCATTTTTCTCAAGCAAAGGTCCTGCCCAGTCTGTGTCCTATGTATTTATATTTATTCATTAAAGCATTAATATCCCACCTTTGTGTCTAGTTCAAAGCAGTCTACAAAATAATTAAAGGTACTGACCCATGGGGGGACGTCGCATCACGACGTTTTCTTGGCAGACTTTTTACGGGGTGGTTTGCCATTGCCTTCCTCGGTCATCTACACTTTTTACTGACCTCAGAAAGATGGAAGGCTGAGTCAACCTTGAGCCAGCTACCTGAACCTGGCTTCCACCAGGATCAAACTCAGGTCGTGAGCAGAGCTTGGGCTGCAGTACTGCCACTTACCACTCTGTGTCACGGGGCTCCTTACAAAATAATTAAAAAGAGATAAAATCCCCCCCCCCAAAGATGCCTGACCTTCACTCCTCCTCAAAAGCCCTGGCAAATAAGCAAACCTTGCAGCACCTCTTAATATTTCCAGTGAAAGGTCTCCCCTAATCTCCCCAGAGAACCCATTCCACAGGGCAGGGGTCATGAGGGAAAAGGCCCAGGCTCTGGTTGATGCCAGATAGGCCACCCTAAGTGGTGGGACAGCCAGCAAATGGCTGCTTGAGGATCATAATTTGTGTAGCAGGACATATGGAAGGAGACTGTCCCTCAAATTCATGGGACCCAAATAAAAAATATTTCCAGCAGCTAGCCCCTGACAATACTCAAGCTACTGCATTCTGGTCCAGTTGTAGATTCCAGATTGTTTTCAGGGGCAGTCCCACATAGAGCATGTTACAGTAATATAACCAGTTATAGAAGTTACAGAAACATGAACCAGCATGGCCAGATCAACTGAGTCTAGGTAGTGAGAGAGTTGGCACACCAGTTGCATCTGATAAAAGGAGCTCCAGGCCACCATGCCAACCTGCTTTTCAAAGAGCATCCATGAGCACCGCTAAGCTCTTGACGTCCTCTGGGAAAGCCAATTTCACTTCATCTAAGACAAGTGGATTCAGTCCCTTTCGAATATCAGCCCTTCTGACCAGTGTTACCTTTATCTTATCTGGATTCAGCTTCACTTCTGCATTAGCCATTGGACCACAGACTCAAAGCATTGGTTTAGAACCAATGCATCTGGAGGCTTGGATAAAGAAATGTGGAGGTGCATGTCATCTGCATATTGATGGCACCCAGCCCTGAAGCTCCAGACAGTCTCATTCAGTCCTGTGTAACATCTGGAATTAGTTCTAATAATTAACCGTCTGTTTTCGGTTGTGACATTCACCACTTCCGTTCTCTATTTTCCACCTTCCTTCATTGTACTACAGTATAACTGGCAGTGTTTAACTAATGTCATCGATATCACCCACTGCAAGAGAAGCCAAACTACTATAACTATGCAAACCTACAGCCTTGAGCAATATCACTCCCAATTTTAATAATCCATCTTGTTCTCCCAACCACGGAAAGTCTTGAGCAATCCACCAGAATCTTAGTTTAAGCTGAATAGCAGTAATGCATAACAGTTGTGATGCATGCATACAACATTTAAGTTCAGTTCACATATCATAAACCTGTTTGTGATTGGCATGAACCTAATTATCTGTTATGCTCCTCATACTTTCTCCCCTCTCTCACATGGAGATTGAAAATAGGTTTTTAATTAACTTGAGTTAGTTGTGAAATTTGTATGTGGGTACCTCTGCTAATGTTTTTCTTTTTCGTAGTAATTATGATTTAATTACTGTGCCAGGGTTTAGCTCTGGTTAAAAATCCCATTTACACACAGAGAAACAAACCTCAATAAACAGAGGCACATGCATTTGGGATGTAATGACTAATTAAAGTTTGAAGAATTATGTCTTCTACAATTTCTGCTTGAGTCTAAAGTGCACAAGTGCAGCCAAGTTCATGCCCATCATAAACAAACCGAGACTAGTTTGTCTGAATTGCATCTCAGCAAAGGGTTAATAATTTCAGCCTAATAGTTAAAATGTTAACAACTTGCCTGAATAATGCATTGTTTGTCCATATCTAATAAAATCATGTATAGGAAACTGCCATGCTATGTAATTGTTGTGTTATCATACCAATGCCTAGGTGTCTTAGGGGCTGAACTGTAATGGCTTAAAAATGTTTAACTGCATATTTAGAGTAAGTCTGCATAATTCTTTCTGTTTACACAAGATATTTTATGTCAAAATTGCAGGTGCTGCTGTTTTTTCAAGCGAAGGAAAAGGAAAACCATTCAGCGCCACAAATGACTTTGGCAGAAGACAGATCATGGGGAATTACTTACTTGCTCATCTGTTGTCTTGTGAAAGTCATCTCTCTAGTGACCACATGTCTTTCCAGCACCCCTCTTTCAATGAGAAGGTCATAATACATGCTTTGGTTTGGATGTCCAACATTCATATTTTATTTTGGATCATCTCTTCTGGAAGCTTTAAAGCTATATCAACATGAATACTTACTTGACCACTAAGATACTGGACCAATGAGAAACAAATGCTGCTTTTTTCTCAGCAAAACTAAACTGTCATAGAAAACATATTAGCTGAAGACTAGATATTTCAATAAACCTGGCATGTACTGAGGTTTTTGTGATGCCATATTGAAAGCAGTTGATTTTCAAAAGAAGAATACAATGAATACATAATTACCCAAGCATTTAAAATAAGTCTTGCTTTGATATTTCTTTTGTCAGTAACAACTGCATTAATTTTCTCCCCTACATTTCTTTGATGGTACTGTATTTGCAAATTACCATTAAATCCTGTCAGAAAAGATGGTACAGTCACTGCTCAGTGGTACCTAAACAAGCAAGATGAGAGGAGTCCTCTGATGACAAGGTCTAAATACCGTTGTTTCTAGGGGAGGGATGAATCTGTGTCAGTGAATTGGTTTCAAAAGCTGCTTTTGTCGTGTCTCTGATTGACATGCAGTGTAGTAGAAGTGGCAATAGTGCTTGTACAGAAATACCAAATGTTTGTATAATGCAAATTGTGCTTCTGGATATGTTTGACATCAAGACTCAAGCTTCAGCAGCAAAATGCTTAGGGGTTGTAAAAACACACTACAAGGAAATAACTGTGAACATGGGTAAATGTAAGGGGAATTAAATCTGAAAATTCTCACCCAAAGTTAGTGCTGAATGACAACTTTAAAATGAAGGACTGGATGTGCCATGAAACAAATTCAGATCTGTTTGTAAATTATTTGCTATTTGATTTCAGTGAAGAAATGGAAATGGGTTGGATTTAATACTGCCTTTAATGAATGCTAGCTCATAGCTCCTGATATCTGCTGGGGATTTCTGGAATTTTCTTATTTTGGTGAAATATTGCAATGCTTCTAAGACACAGTCAATAGAATTGGTCAGGTACTTTCCCCCATAGTCCCTTTAAGTGCCTGTATTATGAACAAACTAGCTGTTCAATAGGAAAAGCAGCCCTTTCCATTTTTTTCCAAGACCTGCTTCATTTAAAGCCATAATGACAGAGGTGTGTATTTGTCATGTTTAGCTGCCAGTATCATGAGGCGACTGAATAAAGGAAAGAGAATGGCTGGACAGATTTGTTGACCAAAACTCAAATTGCGTATGTTGTCTTTTTAAAAACCTCCTAGAGCTAACTTTTAATAACTTTCTCTATCAGTGCATGCCTTTTGGCATATTTATTTTTAATCTCTTGTGGTAACATTCAAAATGTGTATTAAAATGGATAAATGCACACCTTTGAATTCATTATTGCATTTACAGGGGTTGTTTTGTAATTTATTTTTTTTCTTTTAACGGCCAAATGTGCAGTTCATTGTCTCAAAAAGGTGCACATATAAACATTGTGAAAATCTGGTCATGGTTTGTCATTGTTGCTGTTAATGACTTCAGTAAATCCTTGATTTGAAAAGCTTGAACCTGGCCTATAAAAGCATAAGTTATATGACTTTGTTGAAAGTTTCCACTTTACCTGTTTGTATTATTGATAATGTCTTAAACTCTCAAGGAGATTATGAATTTATTTTTACTTTTATTTGAGGTGAGAAGGTAGATTGTGAAACTTGGCCATCTTAATGTGAACACTTTCTTTGCAGTATTTGACCAATTTTTTATCTCCATACTATTTGTAAATACATGCAGTATCTATTTCTTATCATACACCTGTTCAGTGTCACTCTCAAGGGTTTCTTTGGCCTGTACAGTGTTTATATGATATAAACTCCTTGCACATAACAGTCTGTATATTAATACAATTATGGACTTGAAGGTTAAAAAATACAAAAACCTGTTTACTGCAAAACCCAGAATCTAAACGTTGCTGTTTAGCAATATCTTAAGTGCTCCATTTTAATGCTAAGGAAGGCCTTGTCCTAGCAACACATCTGGTCAATAGTAAGTTATGCAGTTATGTTCAGGTTAAGCCAACAATGTTTGCATTTATATGCTTTTCCCTGTCTAAACTAATGAAATCAACATTGCCTGAATGTCTGAATAATAAAATACATCCCTGTTTAAAAGTATGTAACGGATGAAGAAGAAGAAAAATAAAGGTAGTTTTTTTACTTGTGTCTTCAATCTTTTCAGCATCATAAAACTGATGAAGATGATAGCTGAAATAAACCGCATGGGACCATTTGTTATCATCTGTAATTTTAAAAATTTCTCTGATAAGATTAAAAACTTTTAGAGAAACACATTGTGATATTAAAGAACTTGGCTATACACAATACTCTTTTTATATATTTTGGTGATCCTTGAGATTTTTAAGATTTGGAGAAAAGATAGGATTTCTGTTGCTTCTAGGGCAGAGACTACTAAAATTGACATTCTATATTTGGAATAGTCCAGAAGGAATAAAGTGTATAGAAAGGGTTTGTGCTTATTCCCCCATGCCTATAACAAAGTGTTTTATATGTAGGAACTAGAAGACTTCATTAACTTCAGCACATCTACATTCTTAATGACCTCTTCTGTGCTGTTGGTTGTCTAGCTTTCTAACAATTTCAAATTGAAGATACGTACACTTTCAGTGTTCAAAGCACTTAGCACACTATCTTGTAATTGTTTGGAGCAGCCCTCCCCATTTGACTGGAGGTGGGTGGGTGAAGCTGACAATAATGTCTCTAAGCCAAGCATGCGACAACTTTCCATCAAACTAACTGAACCCAGTAGTCATGTACTTCAATCTGCAAATCATGTTTGACTTGTTCATGAAAGTATTACAGAAAAGATAAAACTTGATTGATTGAACAGTGAAAAATTCTGAATGAGTTTATTAAGGAAGATGATGTGTTAATATTGTGTATATCTCTTGTATTAAACTGTATTCCTTTATAGAATGAGAGGGTGTTTGAATTTTGGAATTTTAAGGCCCAGAAAGTTGGTTAGGTAGAAAAGATTGATGTAACAGACTTAGAAAGTTTATATTGTTTTTAAAAAGCTGCCCAATGCTTACAGAAGAATTATGATCAAAAAAGTTGAGTTCATCAAAGGCCGAATACCAAGTATTTCTTAGAAGGGCGTTCCAATCATAAGGATGTTAAAGAGCTGCTGAAAGGTTCAGTGCCACACCATCATGGCTGTAAAATAAAAATTGAATTGAACAAATTGACTTTAAATTTTGATAAATCCAAAATCATGGCTTTTGGGAAAACCTGGAAACCGGTTAAGTGGAATATAAGAGGGAGAGTGATTGAACAGGTCAGAAGTTTTAGATACCTAGGAGTCTATTTCCACCATAAAGCTAGTTGGGTAACTCACAAAAAAGAAGTGATAAAATCTGTGAACAACAACATATTAGTGATTACTCGCTTTTTCTACACTAAGGGAAATCAATATATCCCAGCAGCCCTTAAAGTGTTTAATCATAAAATTAGTGCTAAACTGTGCTATGGCATTCCAATATGGATCACAGCCTTTAATAAAGAAGTCAAACAAATACAATCTAATTTTCTAAACAAAATTTTAGGGCTGCCATCATGCGTACGCTATGCAGCTATTTGTTTGGAGACCAACCAAAGACGCCTAGAGACAAAAGCCTAGATTCTAACAAATTAAATTCTGGCTGTGTCTGCACTTCAGGAGCAGCCCCAATAGTCTTACTGCATACATGCTAACTGAATCACAGTCTTCATCTACGGTCTTCCTGTGCAGTCCCACATGGGACAGCGCACGCGCAGGCCTGCCAATTCCAGAGATTTCCAAAGCTCAAACAACGCCAGGGGGCGCTCTCGCCTCTCAGCGTGCATGTGCCACCGCTTTCCCACCGAAACGGCCCCTTAAGAGGCGGAGTGCCCCCACATACCCTCAGTTTCTCTTTCGCTGCCGGTAGTTGAGGTTTCCAGCTCTTCTATTGTCGTGATGTCGGAAACAGCTCTTTTCAAACAATGCAAGACCTGCGATCGAAAGATGACAAAGTCAGATGGCCATTCTAGCTGTTTGTACTGCCTGGGGGAAACCCATAACACAGGCGTGCAAACACTGCCGCGCCTTCACATCTAAGGCCAGGGCAGAGTGGGCCGGTCGCTTACAAGCCTCCCTCTGGAAGCGTGCGATGGCGGCCACGGACTCACTGGCAACGGCACCACCATCTGCCTCGTCCAGTTCCACCTCACGGCCTCCCCCTGCTCCGACAGGTTCAAAAACTCCACACTGCCCGTCGCTGAGTCATTCGGAACCAAGGCCAACGGAGTCGCTCGTCACCACAACACGGAGCTCCTTTTTTATTATTAATGCATCACATATTATTACATTTCAATACAGTCACAGTTCTCTTATGATACATCTTTTACCCCTTTTGTAACCCCCCCCCCGCAAGGTGGCCATCCTATAACTACAAATTAAATTTTTAGCCACGAGCACATTTTTTCCAATTTTCCAAATATAGTTGTATTGGCTTCTCCATTATATACCCATTGAAAATATACAGACCATTTCTCTTTTATCTCCTCTATTTTTCCATCCCATGCCTTATCTTTTTTTAAACATTCCAACATATCCGATTGAATATATTCATACAAGTAATCATTCCATCTTTCTAAGGTCCATTTTAACTTCTCCTTCCAACCGTATGCAATCACTGCATGTGCAGCTAGTAACATTGCTTTGAAAATATCCTGGTTTTGTTTCTCAATTCTAGTGTTTCCCAATACACCCATGAATAATAGATTTACATCTATATTAAGGTTGACCTTACATACCAATGCTATTTTCCCCCGTACCTTTTCCCAAAAATCTATGACCTTTGGACACTCCCACCATAAGTGGGAGTACCACCCTTCTTTTGCATTGCAATGCCAGCAGTTAGGTTTCATCCCTTTAAACATGTATGCCAATTGGGCAGGAGTTCTATACCACTTCATGATTATCTTTCTTTCAAGTTCTCTATACTTTTCTAGCTTAATTGCCTTCAAATTCACCATTAACTTATTAACCTTCTCAGAAGTTGTTTTTCTTTATTCCATTTATTTTTTAGAGTTCTAAACATAAACTCCTTATCCCTCACCAATTCAAGGTAGATTTTCCCTGCCAGCCCTTTCTTTATTTCATCCACATATAATGCGTGTTCTATATTATTGTCTTCCCTTTTAATAGCTTCTTTATATTTGTCTTGTTTAATTAACTGGTGTAACCCCATTAAATTTAACCAATATCTTTCCCCCAATTTTTGATTCAATTCCTGAAGTGGTAACAAATCCCCTTGACCATTATACATATCCTTCACTCTAGTTATACCTTCCGCCTTAAGATCTTCCCAAAATTTCGGGTTCATCTCCTTCTCCCAGATATACTTAAGTGGAGTCCATTTTGAGTTCTGTGGCATCATAGCCGTTTTCCACCTCTTCCAAGCAATCAAGGCTATTCTTCTTGGGCCTTTTGCTTGTCTTATCTCCTTTTGCAGATCTCTAGTATAAATTCCATAACTACCTGCTCCCTTATTGATTGCAGATTCAAATCTTACCCACTTATCCCCTTTCCTCCATTCTAGCTCCATCAATGCTTTCAACTGAAATGCATCATAATAAGCTTGCAAATGTGGGAGTCCCCATCCTAAATCATCTTGGGGCATATATATCAATTTTTTTGAGATTCTTGCTTTTTTCCGGCCGAACACCCAATTTTTAATATTTTCATCCCATTTCCCTATATCTTTCTGGTCAAGTTCTATTGGGAGTACCTGAAGTAGGTATAACATCTTTGGTAACATAAACATTTTAACTGCTCTAATTTTCCCTAAAATACTCAAATGTTTATTCTTCCAATCCTTCAATTTCTTTGTTATCTTTGTCCAAACCTTATTATAATTGATTTTTTGTAGCTTCTCTATGTTTCTAGCAAGATATACTCCTAAATATTTAATTTTACTTACTCCTGACTTCATCCCCGTTAGAACTAATATCTCTCTTTTAGTTTCCCTATCTATGTTAAGAAACATTATTTCAGATTTCTTAATATTGACACCAAGCCCCGAGCTTGACTTGAAATCTTCTAAAATAACTAGCAGTTCTCTTATTGCCTGTAGCGGATTACTTATTGTCAGCAGAATATCATCCGCAAAAAGATTTAACTTAAGTTCTTCCTTACCTATTTGAAATCCCTGAATTCTACCACTATTTCGAATCCTATCTGCTAGGGGTTCCATTGCTAATGCAAATAGCATCGGGGATAATGGGCAACCTTGCTTTACTCCTCTCTGGATTGAAATTTCTCTAGTATGTCTATCGTTTATTCTAATAACTGCTTTACCGCCCCTATAAATTTCCCTTATAGTATTTAGGAACGGTCCAGTAAAACCAAATTTCTCCAATACCTGCATTAAATAATTATGATTTAAGGTGTCAAACACCTTATAAACGTCTAATTTTAGCAGAGCTAGGGTTTTCTTTTCTTTACCAAACAAAACATTTAATATATTTCTCAATGGATGGCCTATAAATCTATTCTTGACAAAACCATATTGATCTTCCTTAACTAGTTTTGGTAAGTGTTTTTCCAATCTATTAGCTAGAACTTTTGCGAATATTTTGTAATCTTGATTCAATCAACTAATTGGCCTATAAGAATTTGTATCTAAAGGGTCTCTCTGGGGTTTTAGAATTGGAAGGATCTCAGCTTTCTTCCATGAATCTGGCATTTTACCTTCTTTTAATATATAGTTAAATAATCTTTGCATTTCTGGTATCAGTAACTCCGCCATTTCTTTATAATATTCTGCAGTGAATCCGTCCAAACCAGGGGATTTTCTATTTTTTAGACCCTTTAATACTTCTGCTATTTCCTGTTGTGTGATATCTTTATTCTGGCTCTCCCTCTGTTCTGTCGTTAAATTGTTGTCCTAACTGTTCATCAAATTTTTGATTTTCTCCAGATTTAAATAACTGTTGATAAAATTTAGCAAATTCCTCTCTTATCTGAGTATTTTTAAAAAGCTGTTTATCCCCATCCCCCTTGATGCATCCAATTTTTTGCTTTTCCTTCCTTGTCTTTAAGAAATTGGCCATTCTTTTCATTGTATTTATATTGATTCTGTGATATTCATTTTTCACTAATATTTCTTTCTTCCACATAGATAAAGAGTCTAAATTCTCTATCTCTTTTAAAAGTTTTTTTAGGAGTTCTTGAGTCTGTCTACTGTAATTTTCCTGCAATTCTTTTTGTTTTTGTATAATTTCGCTTACTTTCCTGCTTCTTTCCTTATTGTTTTCCCTTCTAATTCTAATTTCTTTAGCAATATAAACTCCCCTTATGACTGCTTTAGCAGCATCCCAGAGCACTTCTTCCGTAACTGAGTTCCTATTTTCTCTAAAATAGAGCTCTATATCTCTTCTTAAGTCTATCCGATCCTTTTCTGTTAACGGCATATTAGCCTTATATTTCCAAATATTCTCTTTCTGGTCTTCGCTTAATTTGAGTTGCACTATCAAAGGGGCATGATCCGAAATCCATATAGGTTCAGTTATTGTTTTCACCACCTCCGTCTCATTTGTTTCCTTTATCAAAATGTAGTCTATATATGAAAAAGTCTTAGATCTATTAGAAAAATATGTAGGTTGTGGTGTTTTCCCTCCATAAGTAAATGAGTCCTTCAATTTCCATTTCTTAAGTTTCAAAGTTTTACTTTTCTTAAAGTCATAATTAACATCTCCTGCTACAACCAATTCCCCTTTGTAGAAATTCTGTAATTTCTGAAATACCTTATTTAAAAAACTTACTTGACCTGTATTTGGTGCGTATATAGAAGCTATTGTAAACTTCCTGTTGTTCAGCTTGAATTTCAAAAAAAACATATCTCCCTTCTGAATCAAATATTTGATCTAATACTTGTATCTTTAAACCTGAGTGTACAAGGATAGCTACCCCTCTTGCCTTTTTAGTTCCTCTTGCCTCCACCTTTGTTTCCCATAATGGGGAATTCAGCAAAGGTTTCTTGTCTTTTTTGCCTTTATGGGTTTCCTGTAGGTATACTATATTTATTCCCTGTTTTTGATCAAATTTTTTAATCTGTACCTCTTTAGATCTGAAGCCAATCCATTTATATTCAAAGAAAGTAATTTAATTATCTCAACCATTCTCTTTTGTAAATTTGATATATGTGTGCTCATTTCTGTCCTTTCTTACTTTGATGGTCACCCCCATTCCCCTTCCCGAAGAGCCTCCCCTAAGGGGTATACAAGTGACATACGCCTCCTGACCTCTTCGTTGCTTAATTGAGGGCCGCGTTCCCATCCCCTCCTCCCTTATTATTTAGTTTAAGCATGTTTCAATAGAAGCCACCTTGCTTATTTCATATTTTATCCATTCACAAGAAAAAAATCAAAAATAAATTAACATCAGTGCTATATCTTCAAACAGAGCCTTATTATAAAGTACCAGATGCAACCTAAGAGCGACTAGTGTCTTTTCTCAAGCGCTTTGGCTTGCTTTGTAATGACTGGCTTGACCCCCCCTTCTTCTTCTTCGGTGCTAGTTGTAGTAATGTCGAAAGCTTCCTGTTGCTCAGATTCTTGATCCTCCGTGTTTTCTGGTTCTAATGATGCCGTACTAATTCCCAGTCTGTCCATCATTCTCCTTGCCTCTTCTGGGTTTTTTGCACGTAGGAGTTTACCTTCTCTAATTACCAAAATTACTGCTGGGTATCCCCATGTAAACAATATTCCACTGTCAAAGAGCCTTTGAGTATAAGGTTTTAACAATGCTCTTTTCTGCAGCGTCTCTGGAGAAAGGTCCTGTCTTATTATCACTTTAGAGCCATTAAACTGTAGGTCCTTCTGGCTTTTTAGCCTTTTATAAACACTGTATCTTGTTTTCTCTCTTGCAAATGCCATAATAATGTCTCTTGGCTTTGCTCCCAGACCAGGTTTGGGACGGAGAGATCTGAGCAACACGGAGCTCCTCAGAACCAGCAACCCGTGATCGGAGGCCATTGGTTCCGAAGACTGCTCAGAACTGACCGCCTTCGACATCGGCTTCCATCTCAACTTCTCCTCGACGTACTCCTGACCCTACGGCTCCTCAGAGTCGAACACCCTCAGTTCCGAGAACTACTCCGATGCCATCTCAGGAGGTTCCCACATCGGTTCCAAGACCCTTGGATCCACCTTCGACGTCAAAATTGTCAGAACCCGGGCTAGAAAAGAAAAGAAATGTAAACACTCTGCGAAGCATGACAAGGCTGTGCTTGAAGGCTTGATTGCTTCTTCTCCGTTGGTTCCTCCAGAGACGGTTGGTTCCGACCCTCCAGAAAAGAGGCACAAAGGTTCTGGAGACCGTTCCTCACCTCGGAGTCCCCATCAGTGTGAATCTGGATGAGAACGTGATTTTGCTTGACAAAGCTCCCACTCCATCGGGACGCCCCTGGACAACTTCATATGAGTCGGGGTCCCCTAGGTCAGCTGGGAGTCAAACGGGCCATTCCAGACATCATTACAGCCCTTGTTCATATAGAAGCCAGTCAGAACACCAGTTCGGTGATGATCCAGCCATCTCTTACTAAGGGTTCACCTTTTTCTGCCCATCAATATAGGAGAGACTCTGGATCTCCCTCTCTGCGGGCCTACTCCTATGAGGGATCGAGACGGACACCGCTCCCATCTGATGTGGAGTTCTCAAGGAGCCGTGCCCGATATAGTGCTTCTCCTCTGTCTGAATCTCCTGAAAGGGAGATTGGCCCTTCAGCAGAAGCATCGCCCACTGATGACTTCAGGGCGTATAATTAGCTCCTTCAGCGCATGGCTAAAGCACTGGAGATAGAGGTAACATCCACTGAGTCTGAGTTTACGGACAAAATACTCTAGCACATTTATTCAGGCTCTACACCAACGGTGGCCTTCCCTCTGATTGATGGTTTTGTTGACCTCTGGAAGGAGCTGAATTTAAAGCCTGCATCTGCGCCAGCTACAAATAGAAAGTAGAGAATCTCTACCGTATGAAAGACAATGCCCATCCGTTCCTTTCATCTCACCCTCCTCCATCTTCATTGGTAACAGAGGAGATGCAAGCCAGACCCAAACAGGGATTTATGTCAGCTCCTGCAGAAAAAGACAGCAGGAAGATAGATATGATGGGGAGAAAATTCTACACCTCGGCAGTGTTTGGCATAAAAGCGGCAAATTATGCAGCGATGATGGCAGCATATCAACTTTTACTTTGGAAGAAGGTGGCAACCTTCATCCCTAAGCTTCCTGAGGATCAGAAGATTTTCCTCAGGGTCATACAGGAAGAAGCAACCCGCCTTTCCTGTCATCAGATCAATACCAGCAGGAGTATGGCAGACACTTTGGCGAGATCCTTGCTTTCGGCAGTGGTCCTACATCGTTACGCATGGCTGTGGACAACAGCGCTCCCGAATGATACCAGAAATAGGGTGGAGGACCTCCCTTTTGAAGGGACTACGCTGTTTTTGAAAAAAAACAGACGAATACCTTTCTAAAAAACGAACAGATCGTCTGACTGCCCACTCCTATGGGGTTATCCATCAATCCCAGCAACACTCATCCAGACCTTACTACAGGTCTTTCCTGCATGGCCGACAACAGCGGTACCAGCCGTACCATGGGTATGCCTATCAGCCTCGCAGAAATTATCAGAGCCCTCAGCCATTGTTTAACAGACCAAGGCAAGGCCAGAGAAATAGGCCTGGTCCTCAATCGTAACAGGCCAAGGAACAGTCCCAGATGCATAAGCAATTCTGACAATTACAAGGCCCTGACCTGATTTTCGGGGTCAGGTTGAGTGCATACTGGAGAGACTGGTGTTTGATTTCTTCTGATGTTTGGGTGTTGTCCATAGTTCAGTATGGTTATAAAGTTGAATTTTTGGAATTACCTTACTTACGACTCCCTGTTTTTTCTTCTGAACATCCACAAGCCGAGGTCTTGACAGAACTCGCTGCTTTATTAAGTAAAGGGGCAATAGAAGAAGTCTCACCTGAATCCTCTTGGTTGGGTTTCTACTCTAACCTGTTTATGGTTGAGAAAAAGGATGGGGGTCTGAGACTCATTCTAGACCTCAGAACCCTGAATAAGCTAGTTCGGGTTCGTAAGTTTAAGATGGTCACCTTACAAATGGTTTTAACCTTATTGCCCTCACTTTCCTGGTTTGCGGTTCTAGATTTGAAAGACGCTTACATTCATATTTCAATTTTTCCTGAGCACAAAAAATTCCTACGATTCACGTATGACCACCGTGTTTTCCAGTACAGGGTCTTGCCATTTGGGTTGGCTATGGCCCCGAGAGTATTTACTAAGTGTATGGCAGTAGTTGTAGCTCACTTGAGAATCCAAGGATGTTGTATATTTCCATATTTGAATGATTGGCTCCTAGTAGGTGCCTCAGTGGATGATGTCAATAGACAGGTTTCCCTCACCCTCTCATTTTGCCTTTGCCTGGGGCTCTTTATTAATCAAAAGAAATAGGGGGCGTGGCATGCTTGGCTGAGAGGAAAGATGTGTCGCGACTGAGCTCCCGGTCAAAGACTAAAAAAATGTAAAGAAACTCCTTCTTCTGAGATAAAAATGTTAAAACCAAGCCCTGAAGACCCTTAATCTTGTCTGCTGTGAAGTGAGAGGGAAAAAGCATCTGGAATTTGGCAGCGTCTGGAACTTGGCAAAGTTGAAGAACGAGCTGATAATTAATTAGCAAGCTGAGAGTAATAGATATGGCGTCCTCGGACTCAGAAGTGGAATGCAAAACTAAGGTAATGAAGCCTAAAGACTTTCAGTTAGAAGTTTAAAAGGCTGTGGAGGGGGCAAAACATAGCATTATCAAAGCTGTAACAGAAATTGTGGATGAAAAAATATCTAAGTTAGCAGATGCCATGGAAGAAATGGCAGGAACGGTGAGCTCTGCATGGGAATTGGCTCAGAAAAATGAGAAGAAAATTGTTATATTGCAAAAACAGTCCAGACAGTTGATAAAGTATAACAAGTATATGAAGGATAAACTAATGGACCTGGAAAACCGGGCCAGGAGGTCAAATTTACGGTTGAAAAATATTCCAGAAACAGAGGATATGGAGAAGGTGGTGGAATGGATGGCTAAAATGCTCCCGGAGTTAGGAATCTCAAAGGAAGTTTTTGATCGTATTCATCATGTGGGGAAGCAGACAGCTGAGTGGATGAGGCCTAGAGATGTGGTAATGTGTTTTGGAAAATATGCATTAAAGGAGCAAGTGCTTAAGGACATGAAAGCCTTGGATAAGCTTGATAAATTACTGTATGAGGACAAGAAAGTGATGGTGTTTGAGGACTTATCACAGGAAACAATTGCAAGGAAGAACTACTTAAGGATGTTTACTAGGGTGCTGCAGGAGAAGGAAACGAAATATAGTTGGAGAATAGCACCTTTTGCCTTAAGGCTGTTATATAAAGGAGAAACTTTGGTTGCAGAAGATCAGAAGCAAATGGTGGCTCTATTCAAGCATGTGGGACTGCAGCTGCCTAAGGACTATAAGCAACTTCCTGATGGGGAGTCAGAAGAAGACGGTGATTTGGAAGAGGAGATGGAGAGCACCTAGAAACACAAGAAGAAGAGAAAAAAAGATGAAAAAAAGACTTGGGATTTCAGAGAAAGGGCTAAGGTTAAGAAATGAATAAGAAATGAAGGATTAACGAAGAAGGAAGGAAGAATAAAGAACCGGATAGCTCAGCATGGACAGCTTTCTGTTTATATTTAGTGGGACTGGTGCCTTGGTTCCTCCCCCCAATATGGATGCATGGGGTCGCTGGATGGTTGGCGTGGGAAGGGGGATGATTGGGAAGGGGAGGGGGGAATGGAGGGTGGTTGGAATAATGTTGGTATGGTTGGAGTGTGTGATTGTGGAATGGTTGGTAGTCTGGGGTAAATGGGGTGGATGGGTGGACTATGAATGGAGTAAGGAAGGGTATGATTGCATATTGGGAAGAACTTCATATACAAGAGAGATGCCAAGAATTCTGGCATATAAACCTTCTCTTGGTTGGGCAGAGAGGGATTGGGTGATTAGGTGTGGGGTAGATTGGCACTGTCAGGGGGGGTGGTTATGGAATGTGGGGGACAAGGATGCCAGGCTGGTAGAGAACAGAAGAGGAATGGGAAAGAGCAATGGTTAATAGTAATATGACAAAGAATGTAAATATTATATGTACAACTCTTAATGTGAGAGGGCTGGGGAATTCGGTGAAACGTGTGAGAATTGGAAGATATATTTTGGACTTAAAATCTGATGTGGTGTTTCTGCAAGAGTTACACAGGGGTGGGGAGAGAGAGGTGAACTTTCCTGGTTTTGGGAATAGAAAGAAATTTATTTCTCCAGGCTCCTCGAAAAGTAGAGGGGTGGGAATAGTAATAAATTCCAAGGTTGATTTTGTTGAGGATAAAGTATTGAGAGACAAAAATGGAAGGTTTATTTTTGTTCAAGGTCACCTTGAGGGAGAGCCGGTGGTCTTAGCTTCTATTTACCTCCCTAATGTGCACCAGCTGAATGTATTTTATAAGTACTTGCAGAAGCTTGATAATTTCTCACCTCATATTAAGATAGTAGGGGGTGACTTTAATATTAATATTAATTTGCAAGGGAAAAGTAGTGTTAAAAAAAGACAGGTAGTGAAATTTAAAAGAATGTGTGGGAAATTTGGTTTATTGGAACTTTGGATGGAAAGGTATCCTAATGATGATTCATATACATTCTACTCTGGGGTACATGGAACTTATTCAAGACTGGATGGTATTTTAATTTCTCAGGAAGTAAGGAATTGGGTAAAAGATATGGATATTGGAATGATTAAGATTACAGACCATGCCCCTGTTTCAGTGTTTTTGCAAGTAGGTCATTTTAATAGGCCTTATTTTTGGAAGTTCAACCCATGGTTAGTTGCAGATGAAGTAAGCAAGGGTAACATTAAAAAAGCAATAGAATGCTATTTTGTGGAGAATAAAAAATCAGATACGTCATTGATAATAAGATGGGAAGCAATGAAAGCTACTGTTAGAGGAGTATGTATGCAGAATTTGGTGAGATTGAAGAAAGGTAAAGATAGGAAGATTAAAGAAGTAGAAGAAGAAGTTAGGGTATTGGAGGAGAAATTTAGGAAATCTAAGAAGAAGGATAGCGAACAAGTAAATAGGAAAAGAGAAGAGCTGAATGTATTAGATGTTAACAGGACCACCTTAAAATTATGGTATAGTAAACAGAAGTACTATGAGTTTGAAGGGAAAGGAGAGAAAATATTAGCAAATAAAGTTAAGAATCTCCAGGTAAGAAAAAACATAAGGGCGATTAGGGATGATAAAGGGGAGTTGGAAACTGAACCTAAAAAGATATTGGAGAACTTTTTAGATTTTTATAATAAACTGTATGCAAACAAAGGAATTAAAAATTGTGATATAGAACAATTTTGCAAGGGAGTGGAATTCCCAGAATTGAGTGAGGAAAGTAGATGGGAATTAGATAAGAATATAATGGAAGAAGAAGTTAAGATGGCTATAGACTCTATGAACGTGCAATCAGCACCTGGATTAGATGGGTTCAATGCGGTGTTTTATAAGCATTTTAAGGACATATTGGTGCCACATGTGACTGAAGTGTTTCAGGGAATTCTGGATGGATCCGCTACCCCACCTACATGGTTAGAATCGAGGTTGGTGTTAATCTCTAAATCGGGAAAGGATCAGACTCTAAGGGATTCATATAGGCCAATTTCTATCACCAATATGGATTATCGAATATTTGCAAAAGTTATGGCAATGAGGCTTAAAAAATGTATAACACAATTGATAGGGAAAGATCAGTTTGGGTTTATGCCTCAGAAGTATTTGGTAGAAGCGGTTAGGAAGGTGATAGGTATGATCTTTTTAGCTAAAAATAAGGGATTGCCTCTTACGCTTATGCCGTTGGATATTTATAAAGCGTTTGATTCGGTGGATTGGATGTACATGGAAAATATATTTCAAAAGTATAAATTTGGGGTGAAATTTCAAAACATGATTAAGGCAATATATACCAAGTCCAAGGTGATGGTAGGATGGTAGGAGTTAGTGGATCAGCAGTGTGGTATGTTCAAGTATTGAGTGGTATGAAACAGGGCTGCCCTCTATCTCCTATGTTACTTATTTTAGCACTGGAGCCGTTGGTGCTTAAATTAAAAAAGAATAAAGGAAAAGAAGGTTTTGAAGTCCCAGGGAAAGGGAAAGTAGATGGGAATCTGTTAACATTGTATGCAGATGACATGATGGTGACAATTAAGGATTTGGAGTCCGCAACAGTCCCGTTAAAAAAGGTATTATAGGAATTTGAAGAGGTGTCAGGGTTGAAAGTGAACTTTTCAAAATCTTCAATGATGTGTTTTAATGTTAAACCGAAAATACAATTAGCAGCTTCTAAAACTTTGGGGATTCCTATAGCAAACAAAATGGTGAAGTATTTAGGGGTTAATATTCCTAGGAATGATAAAAAACTATTTGAGTATAATTTTAAAAGAATTTGGAGTGGAATTCAAGATAAAATGAGAGCTTGGGGGAGGAGGAAAGATTCAATTAGTACAAGGAATGCGATGGTTAAAATGTTTTTAGTTCCTAGGTTGACTTACCTTTTCTATGTACTACCTTGGCATATACCAGGATATATATTGAAGAAGTGGCAAGCAGCTATAGATAGATTTGTTTTTGCATTTAAGAAACCAAGGACAGCGGGTAGGTATAGATACTATGGAATAAAAGATGGGGGATGGGGGATTCCCAATATTAGTTTGTATTACGATGCATATCAATTAAGGCATCTAATGATTTGGTTGGAGGGTGAGTTAGGAGAAGACATTGGTTGGATAGAATGGGAAAATTTTGAGGTAGTAGGGGGAAAGGAAAGCTTGTTTGATAGGAGGAAAAGGAGGAAGAAGATAGGCGACAAATTATCAACTTTTCAGGGACCCTGTTGGGTATGGGAGAAGTGGGAAAAAGAGCTCACCCCAGGGGTATCACCTCTTACCAAAATGTGGTATTATGATAAATTTGCCCCATTGAGGGGATCAATGTCAAATGAGGTAGGAGATAAATTAAAGAAGATGACGATTAGAGCTGAAAAAGGTGTGGGGAACAGAAGGGATGGTAGAAGAGGAGAATAATATTTTGAGTAGGATTAATTGGCTGCAAAAAAACCAAATTTCCTCCTTGTTGAAGGAGGAAGAAATTAACGATATTGGTAAAACATTAATTACTCCCTTTGAAAAATCAGTGAAAGAGTATGGAGAACATAAGACAAAAATAATTTCAAAATTGTATAAGGTTTTATTAGGCACAGGGGAGTCACCGAGAGAATTCTTGAAGGAATGTTGGGAAATAGATATTCAAGGTAAAATTAGGGATGAAGAGTGGGAAATGATGTTTAGGTTACCTCCTTTAGTTACTACATCTAGGTTAATGCAGGAGCAAGGTCTGAAGATGATACAGAAATGGTACTATACACCGGTTAAGTTATATTATATTTCAAAATCGGGGAGTAAAAATTGTTGGAGGAAATGTGGAGAATTGGGAACGTTGTCACATGTGGTGGGACTGTCCTTTAATAAAAAAGTTTTGGGATCAAATTGGTATGGAAATGTCGAGGATAGTGAGAAGAAGGGTAAGTATATCTAAAGCAATGGCACATTAATTTGGATGGAATAGGGCTAAGGTTAAGAGAGGAATCTAAGTGGATAAATTTGATGTTAGTAGCAGCAAGACAGGTTATAGCAAGGAATTGGAAAGAAGCTGAGGAATTGACGATTAATCACTGGAGGGGAAATATGAATAATATAATAGTTTTAGAGTACCTTACGATGAAGATACGTAGAATGAATGGGTTAAAGGTTAGGGAACAAGAGGAGAATTGGTTTAGAAGGATGGTGGGGTACTTAGAAACGTTTAAACAATTTGGAATGATAAGTCAGTTAATAGGAAATTGAGAGGTTAATTTAATTATAAGGCTAAGGAATGAGTTGTACAGGGAGTAATTGTGAATATGAAATAATATTGTATGGAATAATATTTATGTATCTACCGCCTGGAGGTCCCTACACGGGTGATGTCGGTGACGGGTTGTTATATTCGGAATAAAACAATAAAGTATTTTATTTAAAAAAAATAATCAGAAGAAATCGAAGTTGACCCCTGTCAGATCCCTCCAATTTATTGGGGTAATCCTGGACGGTATCCGAAATATGGGCTTTTTACCCGAGGAAAGAGCCTCTAAGATCAAGGCTCTCATTACCAAATTGAAAAGGTGTCGTTTCCAGTCTGTTCGGGTTATTCAGAGACTACTGGGATGTATGGCCTCCATTACAGCGGTGGTACCGTTAGCTAGGCTATTTATGAGGCCATTACAGATGTGGTTCAATTCAGTCTTTTCTCCTGAGCGTGATTCTCAGAATAGACGATTTTCAGTTCCTAGGAAGGTGGTTAACTCCTTAGAGTGGTGGTTGGATGATTCTAATCTATTCAAGGGGGTAGAGTTTGGTTACAAACAACCTCACCTTTCGGTTACTACCGATGCCTCACTGTTAAGCTGGGGGGCTCATTGTGAAGGGTCATATGCCCATGGTGTATGGACCGATTCAGAAAGCAAAGAACATATTAATCTACTTGAGTTAAGGTCGGTATTATATGCACTGATCTCCTTTTCAGATGCCGTTCGGAACAAGTCCGTCCAGATCCTGACGGACAATACGACGGCGATGTTCTATATAAACAAGCAGGGTGGCACGGCGTCTGTGACTCTGTGCACCGAGGCAGTATGACTTTGGACATGGGCCATAGAACACTCGGTATGGCTGCAAGCAGTACACATCCCTGGGGTGGAGAATTCAATGGCAGACCATCTGAGCAGACTCCACAGGGACTATCACGAATGGTCCATTCAGGACAGGTACCTGCTCCCAATATTCTCCAGGTGGGGATTCCCAGACCTAGACCTTTTCGCTTTGGAGGAAAATCACAAGACTCCCGCTTATTGCTCCAGAGGAGGGGTAGGTCTAGAGTCACATGGGGATGCGTGTCAACTCGGATGGTCAGGTCGCCAATTTTACACATTTCCCCCATTCCCCTTGCTGGTCAAAGTTCTCAGCAAAGTGCAGAGGGACAGAACATCTGTTATCCTAATAGCCCCGTTCTGGCCCCAACAGCCATGGTTCCACACCCTCCTGCAGTTACGGACTCAAATCGTACAGCCTCCAGATCTCTTGACTTGGAGAGGGGTCTTCCACCACAACATTAAGAAACTCAGACTGACAGCTTGGCTGATTTTCCTTTTCCACAGCAGTGACTCATGTTTTACAGAATGCTAGACGACTGTCCACTAGGCAGTCCTATGCGGCTAAGTGGGACAAATTTACGGTTTGGTGTCAACAGCAGGGTTCGGATCCTTTCCTCTCCTCTCTACCTGAAATTCTTGAATTTCTATGGGCGATCAAGCAGAGGGGATTGGCTAACAGCTCCGTAAAAGTGTACTTAGCAGCTATTTGTGCTTTTCACCCTCCTGTGGACCAGAGATCGGTGTTTTCTCACTGTACAGCGAAGTTATTTTTGAAAGGGTTAAATAATTTATTTCCTCCGGTGAGGGCCATTGTCCCTCAATGGTCCTTACCTTTGGTTTTGACTCGATTGTTGGCTAAACCTTTTGAGCCATTGGCTACTTGTCCCTTACATTTTCTGTCCATGAAAGTCGCTTTTCTGGTAGCCGTTACTTCAGCGAGAAGGGTGGGGAAACTGGCAGCGTTATCCTGTGAACCCCCTTACTTAAAAATCCACAATGAAAAGGTAGTCCTCAGGACCAAGGTTTTTTTTTCGCATTCATACTTCGGAGGCAGAAAAAGCCCTTCATTCTTTGGATGTTCGTAGGGCGATTCTCTTTTATTTGGACAGAGTGAAGCCTTTTAGACTAGATTCCAACTTGTTTTTATGTTTTGCGGGACATAAAAAGGGTAAGAAAGCAACTTCCCAGACTATATCCCGATGAGTGGTTCAAACTATATTGACATGCTATAATGCTACTAACCTACCTTGTCCTTTGGAGGTGCATGCCCACTCTACCAGGTCCCAAGCAGCATCAGCAGCTCTCCTGAAGGGTGTCCCTCTCCATGACATCTGCAGAGCAGCAACGTGGGCCTCGGCGGATAGTTTTGTGAAGCACTATGCGCTGGACATCCTAGATAGAAAGGAGACAGTGGTGGGCACAGCAGTTCTGCAGTCGATTTTTCTGTGACGAGCCTACATCACCTCCACCCAGGTATTAAGCTTTGTAATCTTCCCATGTGGGACTGCACAGGAAGACCATAGATGAAAAACAGTGTTTCACTTACTGTAACTGTTGTTCATCTAGGTCTTCCGTGCAGGCACACATGCCCTCCCTCCTTCCCCGCTCTCTTGGTACTTACCTTGCTGTAGGGCGGCGAAAGAGGACTGAGGGTATGTGGGGGCACTCCGCCTCTTAAGGGGCCGTTTCAGTGGGAAAGCGGCAGTGCATGCGCGCTGAGAGGCGAGAGCGCCCCTTGGCGTTGTTTGAGCTTTGGAAATCTCCGGAATTGGCAAGCCTGCACATGCGCAGTCCCATGTGTGCCTGCACGGAAGACCTAGATGAACAACAGTTACCGTAAGTGAAACACTGTTTTTCTGCATGGTTAGTTGAGACAGAAAAAAAAATCTATAATCGAGCTTTGCCTTGATGAATTAGTTTTTCTTTCCAAGAGGTCTGCATTTGCTTTGATTAAACAATTGTAGATATTGAGATGCAAGAACTTAGGAGCCCCACCTCTGGTAGATGTTCCCCTATGAGATGGGGGATTTCCTCTAATGGTTCTTTGGCAGAGTATTTTTCTGGTTTGACTTCCCCTCACCTTCAGAGAGCATTTATGTTAGCACACTTTAATGTTCTTCCTTCTGTGATATTCCATGGGAGGTTTAAGAAAATTCCTTACTCCACAAGGTATTGTGCCTGTGGCTTGAGGGATATAGAAAGTACTGAACATGTTCTCCTGTACTGCTTACTGTTTTGTGATATCCGCGCCATTTATCTAGATCCTGTGCTTCAAAATCATGAAGGTCAATCGGACGACAGTAAGACACGCCTTTTACTATCCACACATAACCCTCGGATCATTGAGTCTGTGGCTAAATTTCTTTGTTGTGCATCGAAGAGAAGAATGGTTTAAGTGATGGGGCAAGGGATTTTTTTTTATTTTTTGTCTCCTGCTGACTGCATATGTATGTCCTGTTATGCCAATAAAGGTATTTGATTCGTAGGGAAAAATAGTAAAATAAGAATATCCAATACTAGCTTATTAAAGTCTCAGGTCAATGAGAACTTTTGAGGCTGTTTGGATAGTTTTGATACATATGAACTACCTTGAGTTGTATTTTGGGTAGGGAAAGGAGGTCTAGAGTAGACATTTTTTTAAAAAAAAAGGGAACAAAAAGTATAGAATGCATATGAGAATAAGAAGCTAATACAGAACATGATGGAAACCATGTGGATTTTGACCTACTGATTAGCTGAAACATACGATGCTTTATGGGGTTAGAGGACATTCCTGTTATTTCTTCCCTTGGGATAACCAGGATTGAGAAGTGCCGCTGCTATGCAGCTAATTACTGCTGCTTTTGCTCAAAATGGTTGCAGTAGTCCCTTGTAGTAGTAGTAGTAGTAGTAAAAATAACAACAGCATTTGATTTATATACTGTCCTTCAGGACAACTTAACAACCACTCAGAGTGGTTTACAAAGTACATTATTATTATCCCCTCAACAAAACACCCTGTGAGGTGGGAGGGGTTGAGAGAGCTCCTAGAAGCTGTGACTGACCCAAGGTTACCCAGTTGACTTCAAGTGGAAGAGTGGGGAATCAAACCTGGTTCTCCAGATTAGGGTCCCACGCTCTTAACCACTACACTCTTGTGTGGGACCTGAAATGAAGATTGGTCTTCATTTAATGAAGATT
Organism: Eublepharis macularius; assembly: GCF_028583425.1. Classification (NCBI taxonomy): domain Eukaryota; kingdom Metazoa; phylum Chordata; class Lepidosauria; order Squamata; family Eublepharidae; genus Eublepharis; species Eublepharis macularius. The sequence goes on from NC_072797.1 coordinate 77,324,156, forward strand.
GGTCTTCAGTCCAGGATTTGAGAGACTACTGTCTGTTGCCCACTTCATGGCATTTTTATATTGGAGCAAAAGGTAGATAGGTGCCACTGTAGTGTTTCAGCTGCATTTGAAGTCAAACCCAGAATCCCTTTATTGCCATTATGCGAGACCCCTTGTGTCTGCCCTTAATTAAATGAAATTCTTAGTGTGACTTGGTTATATAACTTGAACTAACTCTGGAAGGCTTCTACTTACAGGCAAGTAATACTTTTTTAACATGGTGTATTTCTTTTATACTTAAAGCAGCTTCTGTTACAGGTAAACAAATTGTTCTAGTTATAATGATGTTGCCTAGTAAACATATGGACTAGCAAGTCTTACAAAAGAAAACACAGCATGGCATTTACAAAGGAAAGTCCTACTTCTAAAATCTAGAATTCCTTGGCAGTTGTCAAATCTCTTTTGGGGTAATCTGAGATATATATGCACTTTGTCAAAAGTTTTCTGGAGGCCCCTCGCTAAAAGTTCCTGAATATGCTTAGCACTCAAAAGAATAAGGATAGCATGGGGGGGCAGAAGGCAGATGGTAGGAATAAATTTACAATATTCACAACAGACTCAAGCTATTCCTTCAATAATTTGTATTGGTATGAGTACTATTTAACTATGGGGGGCATGGTGCAGTTAAGTATGCAAATTTTTGAATGACTGGACAGCAAAATGGCAAATAAGATTCAGTATAAGTAAGAATATAACACTCTGAGGCAAACAAATCTGATTAATTCATTTGTACATATACATAGATGATTCTGAATCAGCTGTGGCTGTCTGCAAAAATTTGGGTTGTGTGGATAGCTCAATAAAACATCACCTCTGTGTGGGAGCAGTAAAAAGGGCAAACTGTATCCTAAAATGAATTGAGAAAGGAATTGAAATTTCAAGTATTGTAATGCTTTATATAAATCTATGGTTCAGCCATATTGATGTACTGTCCACTAATCTGGTTGCCCTGTCTTGAAAAGGTTATCTCAAAGGTCAAATGAAATGCAGAGAAGGACCATCAAAGTGAGTAAAGAGTAGGAGCAATTTCCATATGAGGAAAGGCTAAAATGTATGAGGCATTTTATTTTGGGAAAAATTACCAAAATAGGATCTGGTAGATGTTGTTAAAATCATAAATGTTATGTGCAAAGTGGTATTTTTCTCCTTTAATATCCTGTTTGTAGGTTTTCTGGTGGATTTTTCACTGTTGGAAACAAATTCTGGACTAAGTAGAGCCTTGGTCATGCAGCTAGGCTGTTGTCTCGTACAGCTTTAGATAGGAATCAGATATGCTTACTTTTTGTGACAATCACCATCTCCTAGGAAATGATTAATTTGGTTCAGAAAAGAACATGCTAAATAAATAAATAGTAGTATCAGTAAGAAATATTTGTACCATTTCTACAGTGCAGTGTAGAAACAAAGTGCAGCTGGGCCTTGGAAGTACAAAAAGTCCTAAATTGGCAGTTTAAGTGCTCTGGAAAACTGTTTGTGTAGGTAACTCAATATAGACTTGAATAAAACAATGTTCGTAATAACTAAAGATTTCATACCAAATTTACCCAAGCTAGCCCAATCTTGTTAGAAGCTGAGTCAGCCCTTGTTGGTACTTGGATGGAGACTATTAAGGAAGGAACTAGGGTCATGCAGAGACAGGCAATGGCAAACTGCATCTGTTTGTCTCTTGCCTTAAAAACCCTGTTGGGTTGCCATAAGTCAGCTGTAAATTGACACTTTACACACACACATACTCATTCTTATCCAGAAAATGTTCATCTTGAAACAGCAATCTTAAACTTAACCAGAAGTAAGCTTAGGGCAGCTGAGCTTTGTTACACTTAGGCTTTGCTTCAATGAGGAATGGAAACTAAGTGGCTGTACAAAAGGCATCACAGGAGCTTTCTTCAGATTTTTTTTTATTGATGTTTATGTTCTGCTGACCATAACTAAATTATGTCTTCAAGCCATCCTGCTTTTCTCTGGTCTCTTGCTGTCAGGAAGAAAAGAACAGCATGAATTATGCATTAGATAAATAGGAATAGTCTTACTAAAATATTTTGGACAATACAACAAACAACTAATGAAGAAGAGATGGAGAGTCAAGCAGTTTATTTTTAGTGCCACTGCATTATTCCATGCTTCCAATTGTGGCAACTTTTTTCTAGTATGTTCTTCAGTATACTAGGGCATGAAATTTTATCAGGTTCTTCACCTTAGATTCTAAATGTTTCCCAGTTGGAGTTTCTCTTATGTGGCCAGTCTACTTTATCCAAACAGTCTGTTGCCCTAAGATCAAAGTGAAAGTCATCAATTAGATGATACAACCGTCCTGTTAATCTAGATATTTAATATAGAGAAGAAGGAGAGGGAAGATTCACAATCTTTGTACTGTGCTCTGTGGATGAAGGCAGGTTAAAAATGTAAAAGATAAATCGCAGGGTGATGGGACAAGGACAGGTGGCACAAAGACATGTTGGGATAAAAAAGGTCAACTTTATAGGTTTACAGCTTATGGAGCCTTGGCACTGCATAGGTTGTGGATCCAAGCATTGGCTGGACCTGCCTGCCAGCGGATGACCCATTCACCCACTCAGCCTGCCTGCTGAAGGAAGAAACCACAGCGTGGATCCTCCTGCCACCTGAGAGTGAGCATATTCCAACAGTCCCCAACTGGGCTTATCCCTGACATGCCTCACCCCCAAGATTTCTTAAGAGGACCCCCAAATATGGGGAAACTGGGCTCATGGCCCATGCCCAATGCTAAAACTACCCTTCCCAAAATTGTAACAAATATGGAATAGCCAAAGCATAAAACCACAATGACACAAAGGTGTTACAGCTCCCAAATTCTCTAAACCCAAGAGTCATCGCAAATACCCAACAATCCCTAGAAACAAAGGTGGAATGGGTGGGAAGCCAGTTCTGGAGTGGAGTGCTGGGTACCCGGCCTGCTCAGCTATTTAACCCCAGCTGGCAGACCTGAAGGGAGCCTTAGTCTTCTAGCTCTACCAGCTCGGATCTGCCCCCACAGGACAGCCAGCCAGCTGCTGATTTGCTGGCTAGTGATTTGAGCCTGGGGCTAAGTGTGCAGCCCCCGCAAAAGCACCTGGAAGCTACTGGACCCTGAGAAAATGAAGGCTGCCATGCACCTCACTCCCCATCCCATGGACAGCAAAGACAACCCTGGGTAAGTCCAGGGCTAGGTGCTAATTAGAAATAGCCAGTTACGAAAAATTAGTTTAGAATCCTAAAATTCAGGCAAATTATTTTATTTAAATAAAAACAAGGCCAAGTCGCTCCCCATATGGCAGCAAGCTGTCTTTCACGGTGCCTAAGAGCCTGGTCTACTCTGAGCCAAATACAGGACCTCTTACTTTGATCCAGTCTATCCAGCATCTATGAACATGGATTCTTCTTACTAAGTTTGAAGGATAAATAAGAGAATCTGCTATCTTGGACAGCTCTGAGGATTGTGGTTAGCAGTTTGCCTTCAGGGTATTTGGCCTGTATCAGCTGAATATTGCACAAATGAAAAATATGAATTAATTCCTCCTTCCAGAAGAATCTATTCATGTTAATTTAATCCAATCTCTACAATTTTGCTGGGTAGGTAGGCTGAGAGAGGGTGACTGGTTGCCCCTTCCAGGTGCCCTCGAGCTAATTTTGCCAATTTCCAGTTGGGGCCTGGAATTGCAACACCTCTGAACTACAGATATCAGTTCCTCTTGAGAAAATGGCTGCTTTGAAAGGTGGACTTGCATTATACTTTGCTGAGGTCCCCCCTTCTCCAATCCTTGCTCCAAATCAGGCTCCATTCCCAGATCCCAAGAATTTCCCAAGCTAGAGTTGGCAACTATCACTTAAGGCACCCTGGGTGGGGAGCAACACAGTCACTCCCTTTCAACATAATCTACCTTGCAAAATTGTAGAAACTGCTTAAATTAACATAAAAAGTTTGTTGGCAGAATCGTTAATTGATACTTTATGCAAGATTCAGCTGATCAAGCTTCTCCACCCCAACTATTTCTTGTGTCATTTACACTCTAAGATCCTTTGGCCTTCAGATTCCAGTAGTACAGGGATATCCCATTCTGTTTGACATTAGAGTCTCTCAATTAAAACAGAAAATCCATCTAGTTTGATATTATAGTCCAGTCTCTCTGTTAAGACTGGAGTTCCCTTAGGCATACTTAAAAGGGCCTGGCTGCCTGAATGCTCCAGGAGAACATTAATCAAGGCTCTTTGTTTGACCCTCCAGAGCTCCTCACGCCCATGTCCATAAGTGATATCCCATGTTTCTAGGGTAAGATCTCAGAATTTCCCTCAAACATAAGCCCAGGAAGGGCCACCAAACCACCCCCTGACCTTTATCAAACAGGCTGCAGCTGGTCTGTCATACATAATTAAATCATCCCACTTATCATCTGCTTTGACTCCTTGCTTATGAATGTATTTGGTAAACCTCACCATCAGCTTGACAAAAAGTTAAACAGGATCTCACACTTTTAATTCAATACCATTACAGTTCCTAACCCTGCATGGAATCTTTCCAGTAAATACAGAGAAAACCAATAAACACCATGCTGTAAACTGGCAATTAACAATGTAAAGTTTACTCTTACAATACTTAACAAATTAAAATAAGGCGTGTACAGGCAGATATACAATCAAATGAGTCATTCTCAATATACAGGAAACTTTCTTCTCACTGTTTTGGTCTGTAATGCTGTTAATGAACACACGACCTATGCACATCCAGTTATAGCATGTGTTTCAATGCCTTCCTCAGAGTCGCATTTCACAATAGCTGTGTAAAAAATAACATAAACTAGAGAAATAATCTTTACATACATATATAGAGAGAAAACTTATTTTGCAATAAACTCACCCTACACACTATAAACATACGACTTGTGAGCTTGCTCCTACTTTAGAGGGTTCCTCCTCTCCCTTCCCTTCAATGCAGCCCGGTCAGTAGCTCCAGAAATCTGCATGTCTTTGCAGATGCACCTTATTAATGAGACCATGCACCTTATGGTCTCAATAATGAGGTAGATTATACTCCCTTCATTTAATGGTATCTGTTGCTTTAAGCAACAAGTGTACTTGATTAGAATGTGGATTTAACAATGACAATAGAGGCAAAGACATGCAGATGGGGGACATTGCATCATGACATTTTATTGGCAGACTTTTGTTATGGGGTGGTTTGCCCTGGGTAGTCAGGGCCTATTGGGTTTCGAACTGCAGGAGGAGGAGGAGGAGGATGGTTCTGCATTTTGCTAAGCATATTACAGATAAAATCTTTTGCATTTGTTCCAACTCAGACTCTAGATTAGACATGGGCAAGAACCAAAAAAAATTAACGAACCAGCGGATCATGATTCGGTGCAGACCACGATCCCGAATTAGTGAACCTCAACGAACATCTCCCGTTGCCGAACCGGATCGTGGTTCGTGGTTCATGGAGGCCAAAGCGGAGCGCACCGGTGTTCCCAGCGATACAGGAAGGGTGGCTGATGCTGGCGGCCACTGGGCCTGGCGGGCACAGGGAGGCAGCGACGAGCCACCTCCCCTTTAGGGGGCAGGGGGTCCGGCCGCTCGCTGGTGGCACCCCCCATGTTCCCGCCTGCCAAGCCAAAGTGGAACACGCTGGTACTCCCAGCAGGGCGGAGGGCGCGACATTCACATGGGGGCAGCCCGATCCCCCAGCTACTGTCTGTCCTTGCCTGAGGCTCCAGCTTAGGATACCCGACAGCAGCCAACAACACCCACCTTCCTGCCTCACCAGAAAGGATGGGAGGGAGAGGACGTGTCACGCGGGGGGAAAGTGGGGAGGTCCCCCTGCAACTGCCCGGCCAAAGTGGAGCACGCTAGTATTCCCGGCGGGGGGGGGGGAGAGGGCGCGACATTTGCATGGGGGCAGCCCGATCCCCCAGCTACTGGGTGTCCTTGCCTGAGGCTCCAGCTTAGGAGATACCCAACAGCTGCCAACAGCACCCACCTTCCTGCCTTGCCAGAAAGGACCAGAGTTGCAGGACACATTCCCAACCAGCTGAAAGAGGTCCCTTCAGTCCCGTTGATAGAGGAGCTGCCATGTTGTCAACTGACTGTATCCCTATACAATACAATCGGCTGCGCGAGCGCAACCGAGCTGTGTAACCAAGGAGGAAGCAGTAACAGGATAGTCCCTCATGTTGAAGCAGGGGCAGACCTGATCCACCATCCTGCCTTGGCTGAATGTAGGTGATGGGCAGGACAGGAGACATTGCTTGGATAGGTCAGAGTGGTTCCTGAGAGGGGGAGACAGAAACATGACAGCAGCAGTAGCAGCAGACATCGGCCACCTTCCTGCCTTTGTGGGACGGACATGAGTCAGGGGACCCCTTCCCCCCTGCTCAGAGGGCTCAGCATTGGCGAAGGATAGGGGGACCGTGCAGCTTAACTATATGTGAAACAGTTCCTGAGCTGCTGCGCAAGCGCCCAAAGGAGGCTGCCATCAGCATCACTCACCTTCCTGCCTTGCCAGAAAGGACGGAAGGGAGAGGACATGTCATTAGGAGGGGGAGTGTGAAGGTCCACCCACAGCCACGAGGCCTCCTCCAAGCATCCCACTGAGCAACTCTTCGGCAGCAGCCAGCATCAACCACCTTCTTGCCTTTGCGGAGAGGACATAACTGGTCGTGGCGGCATTACGCCTTCCCCCCTGCCCAGAGGGGACAGCAGGTGCCCATGCAAAGGGGAGGTACCATGCAGCTCAAACCTGTCAAGCTCAGCGCGAGTTGCTGAGCCGCCCCTGGTGGTTCAAAGCGGCGGCAGCAGACAACACCCACCTTGTTGCCCTCATGGAAAGGGTGGGAGAGACACACTCCCCCCTGCTCAGAGGGGACACCAGGTGTCCATGGAAAGGGGGGGTTCTGCACAGTGCCATTCTCACATCAGCAACAGCGGCCGAGCTGTTCCTCTTGGCCAGAAGCAGCATCAGCTGGCAGCATGGCAGGGACGGAGGAGGTCTCCCAGGTGGGAGAACACCCGCTCACTCTGCACGCTGGTGGGAGGGCAGGAAAGGATGTTGGGTGGCGACGATTGACAGTTCCGGCCATCAGTCCGATTTCCTCGCCCAATACTGCAACGGGTTGGCATGGGGGGGCTCGGTGGGCTCCGAAAGGTACTTGCGCACCATGGCACCCGCCGAGTACTCCACTGAGTGGGACGCGCCCGCCGTGCAGTGGCCAACCACGCTGCCCACCAATGAGGCTCAGAGATCGAATGTGTCCATTGGGGTGGCTCTTCCCTGGCATGGCTCTCTTCCCACCTCCTGCCCCTCACCCCCACCCTCCTCCTCCACCGCCTGCCCCTCGCCGCTGCCCAGTTCGTTCTCTCCTGCCCTCTGTCTCTGGAAACGGAGCACCGCTCTGTGGAGCTCCTTTTTCCAGTGCTGCATCTGACCTGCCTGCGTGGCGATGCTGCCCTTGATGTGGGGGTCACAGAGGGAGGCAAGTTGGTAGGGCACCTTGCAGCGGAGAGGATGCAGGCATTCGGCAACGCAGGTCTGGATCGTCCAGACAAAGTCCCGGACCCTGGGGAGCAGCTCTTGCCCTTGCTGGAGCTCCTGGGCCAGAAACTGGTCAAGGCCATGAATCAGAGGGAGGACCTGACCCAGGCTGGCCTGGTAGGAGCACAAGAGCTCAATGGCATCCTTGAATGCTTTCAGGATCTGGGACATCTGTGCAAGGACTCTCCAGTCCATGGAGCTGAGGCTCAACTCTTCTCCCCTCCTCAGCACATCCGAAGAGGACAGGATGTCTTGCACCACGCACCTCTGCTCCACCAGATGACATATCATGTCATAGGTGGAGTTCCAGTGGGTGTACAGGTCCTGGAACAGTTGGTGCTTGGGGTCTCCTTCCTCCCCCTGCCTCTGGAGAAGCTCACGGGATGAGTTGATACTGTGGGAGAAGTGGGAAGCGATGCGATGGCAGCTGTCCAGCAGACTGCGCGTTCGCAAGGTTCCTTCATCCCAGCTGTCCCTCAGCTTGCTCCCCAGCCTGAGCATTTCCCACATCACGAGGTGCAGCTTGTGTGCCATGGACACCAGGCCCAGGAGGGATGCCTCATTCAGGGCTGCCAACATGTTGGCTCCCGCGTCCGTGACCATGAAGCCACGGATAAACCCACCTCAGATGTCCACTCCCTCAGAGCCGCCTTGACGGTGGTGGCAATGTTCTTCCCTGTGTGGACCTCGTCCATCCCCCGGGCCTGAAGGAGAACTGCCCTGTAGCCCTTGCTCAAGCTGGGCACCTTTTTACGGCTGCCAGATTTTGGCCTGGGAAGGTGGAGGTCCTCTGGTTGCCACCAGTGGGCAGTGATGGCAAGGTACCCGTGAAGGCAGCTGCTCCACAGGTTGGCCGTGAAGTGCACTGTTCTGCCTTGGGCAGCTGACAGGTCTCTGCGAACCATGTCTCGTACTGCCTCATACAGGGCGGGCACAACTCAACGCCCAACGGTGCACCGGGACAGCATGGAGAACCATGGGGCAAAGTGCTGGAGCGGCAGTTGGAAGCCCACACCCTCCACAACCAATAGGGGGAAGCCTTGCAGGACGATGGTCTGCGCCACCACACAAATGCCCGCCTCCTGAGCCCTTGACGTCACCCTTTTCAGCGAAGCCACCCCCGACCCCGATGGAACAACTTCCCCCAGGGAGGCCTGCTCGACCCTTCTGCTCCCACCAGCCACACCCTTGGGGCAAGGCTCCTTGCTCTGGGTGCATTCAGGAGACCCTTCCACCGATCCCGGATCAGACGAGCTGGCGGCCCTTGGTCTCCCCCTGACAGATGTTTCGCTGCCCAAGAACGGAGAACAAAGGCTCAGGTGGTGCCTCTTCAGGTGCCTCTTCAGGGCCAAAGATAACAGGTGCCCCTGCACACCAGGCCCTCACACACAGCACAGCACCACGTGGGGGTCATTATGAAGGGACCGAAAGTGCCTCCAAACATTGAGGTTGAACCGTGGCCCACTTACAGTTCCAGGGGAGGGAGGACGAAGGGTTGCTGCTGGCTGTGCCACGGTGCTGGCAATGGAAGATGGAGTGGTGGATGGACTGCAGGCAGGGACAGCACCACCAGTAGTTTGGGATGGGGACGGGCTGGAGGTTTCCTTGAACCCAAACCATTCCTCCAATGATCCCTCAGCCTCCTCCTCCCCAAAAATGTTTAGGAGTTCCTCTTCCGCCGCCGGCAAGACCTCTTCAGCCTCCTCTACAGCCTCAACTGGTGATTTTGGGGGAGCGGGAGTCTCTGCTGCTCCAGAGCCCTGCACAGCACTGCTTCCCGTGCTGCAACGGGACAATCTCCGCACTTCCCCCCACGACCACTCTTGTCCCCCACCCGGAGCCTCATAGTGCCAGCAAACAACTGAGGAGAAGGAGATGACACTGAGAGCCCTCAGCCGAGGTACCCACCGAGCTTGGCAACAGGGCCTGGCAGCAGCCCTGGCACCAGAGGCAGGGAGGGACTAGAGCCCTAGCCCACCGCTCCCACAGACCTGACCCGATCAGGCACTGATTAATAATAATGTGAGCCCTCACCCGAGGTACCCACCAAGCTTGGCAACAGGGCCTGGCAGCAGCCCTGGCACCAGAGGGAGGGAGGGAATAGAGCTCTAGCCCCCCTCTCCCACAGACCTGACCCAATCAGGCACTGATTAATAATAATGTGAGCCCTCAGCCGAGGTACCCACCGAGCTTGGCCCCAGGGCCTGGCAGCAGCCCTGGCACCAGAAGGAGGGAGGGACTAGAGCCCTAGCCCACCGCTCCCACAGACCTGACCCGATCAGGCACTGATTAATAATCAATGTGAGCCCTCAGCCAAGGTGCCCACTGAGCTTGGCCCCAGAGCCAGGCAGCAGCCCTGGAACCAGAGGAGATAGATCCCTATCCACCAAAGCCAAGCTCAATTGTATTCTCAGTGTCTCTCCCCAATGGCTAGCAAGTGGCAAGCAAGAGCTCTGTCCCACTCCACTGCTCACAGAAAGTGAAACCCAGCCTGGGAGACCACAGCTATTTATAAGCTTGGGTCCCATTCAGCAACACAGGAGGTCTGTGTTTGGCCGTCAGAGCTGCCTATCAGGGTTTGTAGGGATGAGATTGGAGTGCCCATGGCTACAGAACACCCCTTTCCCCCTCCCTCCCCTGGGTGTCTTCTCCCAATTTGTAACTGCTTGGAAGGAAGCCCTGCTTGGAAGGAAGCCCTGCTGATCAAGGAAAGCTGGGCTTCCATTTGGGTTTCCAGGGCGATAGAAGGAGGGCAGACAGAGCTCAGGCATTCCTCTGGCTCCGTTGGCAGGGGAATAGATTGCTGGCGCCTGAGTGTCTGGCTTCCTGATCCGTACCCGAATGTAATGAACTAGGCCTCTCCCGACCGCTGGTTCATTGGCCATGGACAAGCACGAACCGCTGGGTCACGATCGCACGATCGCCATTTTCATGGGGTTTTGAGGTTCGTAATGCGGTTCGTGCTCATCTCTACTCTAGATTAGCAGTGACAGAATCAGATTGTCCCAGGGTCCCAATTTTTCCAGTTGTATTGAACGCCTTTCAGCTTGTACAGTCTGAGTGTGTGGATAGGAGTCTTGGAAGTTTGAGACTACTACCTGCTTGTATGACCCTTGTTCCTCCTAGCTGCTTAAATTTGCATGGGGAGTGGTGGTGGTAGACTGAGTCCAGATGAAAGGAAATGCCTCCCTAAGAGAGGGGGTAGTTGGTTCTGCCTTGAAGTAGGCAGTGGTGTATCCACTACTAAAGAAACCTATTTTGGACCCAGGAGAGTTGCATAATTACTGTCCAGTCTTTAATTTACCATTCTTGAGCAAGGTGATTGAATGAATGGTGGCCGGCCAGCTCCAGGGATTCCTGAACAAAATGGCTTGGTTATTGGACTGAAACAGCCTTGGTCACCCTGGTGGATGATGTGACCATTGTAATTCTCTTGTACATCTCAGTGGTTTTGATACCATTGTTCAAGGTATCTTTATGGACCTTTTGAGATTGGTGAGCCCACTACAGCCCTTTCTGGGCAGAAAAGGTCTTGCCACTGTAGTACATACCTAGATTAGGTAACATCTAGATTAGATTACTGCAAAGCGGTCTACATGGGACTACCCTTGAAGATGGTCCAGAAGCTACAAATGCTGTGGCCAGAATGCTGACCATGTCACTCCAGTCATGTTCCATCTACAGTGGCTCCCAGTTTGCTTTGGGCCTAATTCAAGCTGCTAGTATTGATTTATAAACCCAGTGCACCTTGGGCCATCATATCTTTAAGATAGCCTTCTCCCATAAAAAACCTACCCATTCACTCTGGTCATCTTAGGAGGCCCTGATTTGGGTGCCCCTGCCATCTGTGCCTAGACATGTGGCAACCCAAGAGTGGCCCTTGTTGGTCATTATGCCAAAACTAAGGAACTACCTCCCCAGTGAGAATCGTATGTCCCCCTTAATTGTTGTCTTCTTCCTGTGGGTAAAGACTTTTTTTTGTTTCATTTGGCATGCCCCCCAGTAACTGTTACTGGCCTCCCTCCCTGTTTTGGTGGGGTGTGTGTGTGTGTTTTAAACAATATTTTATACTATTTAAATATAGTTTTAAATTTAAATTGTTTAAAATGTTATTTTAGATTTTTTTTTTAATGTCCGCCACCTTGGGGGCTCTATTTTGGTAGAAAGGTGACATACAAATGTTTTACATGAATGAATATTAAGCCCAATATCAATGGGGAGAAGAGAAGAGAGGAAAGGAGCTGTCTGCAAGGAGCTTATTTCTTCTACTAGGTATTCAATTCAGCATGTATTTTGGTTTTGTCTCTATCTTCCCGTGCTAGTATCTCAGGATAGTTAGAGATTTGTTTAGTATGCTGTCTATACCACAGCCTAAAAAAATTCTGTAGCTAAACTAATGAAGAACTTCTCTCTGGCCTGTTGCTGAGGTCCTCCAAGTGAATAATATTGGAATGGAGACATTACTGATCACAATACAGTGTGTTCTGAATTGATCTGGATTCAGGTCATATGAAGATGAAGGGAGTCAATGCATGAACTTTCCTGTAATCAGATTATTATCTGATTTAGGTCACTGAAGTTAATTCCCTCAACCGGGATGGGGATCCAGTTACATTGTTCTGTTTCCAGAAATTGATTCAGTTGGTTTCCAGAATGTTATGAGAGATGAATTCTCTTCATTTGTACATATAGATATGCTATATCATATTGGTTCCCAGCCAAGGTCACTGCTCCTGGGTCTGATGACTAAATATAAAACTGAAAATAAAATTTCTTGATATGGAAGAATTGTAAATCTTGAAGACGGCTGCAATGGTTATTTGGATGAACACATTAATGCAGAATTAATTGAATATGAGTCTGAAATATATGGTACAGGCAACACTGCCAAGACAAACTAAATAATTAGTAGAACTGAACAAGAAATTGAGCAGAACTTTTCTTTGCATTTCAGGTTCATATGCTTGGTTTTTATGGGAACGCATCAGTATACAGTTCATAACCTGATTGAATTTTTTGTTTAAATTTTGCAAGATTCAGAAGTGGACATGTTCTTAAAGAAAACATACTTCAAAATTTTTTTGATGCTGCTTAAAATTCTGGGACTCATTCCATAGTTTTCTTTATTGTTTGGAACATTCTAAATCGCTACATGCAGTATGATTATGGAAATAAACAGAATTCCCAAATGAACCATGGACTTCATCTATTACAGATGTCAGAATGTATTTTATTTATATGACAAGCTAGAAACATGGAGCATTCAATTCCAGAGAACCTGGATTTTGTGTGACCTTCATGGTTATGAAATAACCGCTCTACAGTAATCTGTACTGCACTTCAAGCCTATAGTAACAAAGTAGAGAGCTCGGCATGAATAATTACACAGTGAAATTGGCAAGTCATATATCCAAAATGCTTCATGTTAAGCATTAATAAATGAAAGAGCTGACAGTGTTGTATTGCAAAGGTCATGTCATGTCAATAAGGCACTTTAAGGAAAGCTTTTATATTAGTCAATTTCTGTTGTAATGGATAGCAACATATTACAGCTAAGGTGCTATATATGTGCTTGACGCATTCTGGTTTACATGTGGGTTAAGTGTCTTTTTGCACTGACACACACACATTCTCTAAACCACAATGAATCTTTCCTATGTTATTGGCATTAAACATATGGATTTATTACTTCCTTTAGTATTTTCATTCTTAGTCCCTATACAAAATGTTAGTGGCTTAATTAAATATATGTACACTATAAAATAGGAAACAGTATTCTGAAATCTGCAAGCATTTGAAAAAATGGTAACCCTGATCACATAACCTGAATGTCTGCCTAATCACTGATGCCTTGGTTGTTTATTTATTTATCCCACTTTTCTCCTCTGTGGAAACCCAACTTTACTTACAATATTATTCTTTTCCATTTTAACCTCACAATTAGTTAGGTTAGTATGAGCGTGAATTACTGGACCAAACCATCAAGCTTCCATAGCAAAGTGGGAATTTGAAATTGTCTCTCTCTTATCCCAGTCTGACACTCTTTGAGGACCATTTGCAAAGCAATTGCTGTAAAAGTTACCACCTCTCTGGAATTTTTTTTTAAATTGACATGATAAAGAATTCTCCAAAGTCACATAATTCAATCTATTGTCCTAAAACAGATATACTACGCACAAATGGGGTACATTGTTGAAAGGCAACATGATATGGTGACCTAGCTGAAATTAAGATCTGTGATGAAGCTGAAGTTGGTTCCCAGTTCCTTATTCACAGTTCCTAGTTCCTTATTCGCAGAGCAAAACACAAATATTGGGGGAAGTTAAAAAGCTCTGTACCCCCAAATAAAGACTGTAGGAGCATATATCATACACCTCTGTATTCAACGGACTCTCGCCTCTAAGTGGATATATACTGGGTCCTCCTACAAAGCTCAGTTCTTGAGTTAACAGCTTCAAAGTAGGGTAAGAGATACAAGCCCTCTGTACCTCCAAACAATCTTGCATGGTCCCAGATCATACAGCCCTGCACTCATCAGACTGTCCCCCACAACCAGACAGGTGCTGGTGTCCTTCCAAACACTGGTTCTGGAGCTAGGACCTTCTGTTTGGGCTGCCTCCCAGAAGCCTGTGTTGGGAACAGCTGTGAATAAGGAACTGAAAGAGATACAAGCCCTTTGCACCCCCAAACAATCGTACATGACACCAGATCACACAGTCCTGCACTTTCCCAAAGATTGTTTAGGGGTGCAATCTTCACTCTTCCTGCCTGTGCATTTCTCCTGGTGGAAGTCCACTTTGTAGCAAATTCTCCAAAGAATCTCACAACAACCCTGTGAAGTAGGGTAGGCTGAGAGAGTGTGACTTGCCAGAGGTAACTCTGGTTACACTCCTCTTCCTAAAACAGGCTTGTGTGAGACTGCTCAAATAAAATCTCCTTGTTCCAGAACCAGTCTTTCAATCGCTTCCAGTCTAGTAGAATGTGGGACAACCAGATGCAAATTCTCACTGAGTTATGGAAGCTTGCCAGGTGACTTTGGTCCAGATATACACTCTTACAGGCTTTCCAACCTCCTGGTGGGCCCTGGAGGTCTCCCACAAGTACCACTGATTTCCACACAACAGAGATGTTTCCTTGGAGCAAATGGCTGCTTTGGAGGGTTATACCTTGCTGAAGGGTTATACCTTGCTGATTTCCCTCCTGTCCCCTGAATTTGCCTTCACCAGGCTCCAACCCCCAATTCTTCAGGAATTTCCTAACCCAGAATTGGCAACCACACACTCTCAGAATATTTTGCCTTGCAGGGTTGTTGTGAAGGGAAAATGGAGGGGAGAAGAATGATGTATGGTGCTTTGGGTCACCATTGTTGAGAAAGACGGAGTGTAATAGAAATAAATAATAATGTTTTGTTTTAGGCAACTGTACATGTAAGAAAAATTCTGTTTTTTTTAATTCTCTGAACGTCCAAAGAAAATGAAAGTAAGAATGAAAGTCATCCTTGTCTGATTTCTGGTATCTAGATGTTAAAAGTGCTGTGCTGGTAAGTAAAAGCCTGAACAACCATTTTTCCACTGACGTGTGAATTACTGGACACTGGATCAAAACAGGTTCAGATGAGCATTTGGTCAAAGTTTACAGCCCTTGACACCTTTCAAGAAGTTAACCTGAAACAGGTAATTGCAGAAAGAAAACCATACTAGTGATCAAAATATGAAATTAAGCCCAACACTGGCTTCTGGGAGGCAACCCAAGCAGGAGGTTCTAGCTCTGGAACCAGTGTTTGGATGGGCACCAGCACCTGTCCGGTTGTAGGGGCTGTGTGATCTGGGGCCATCCAAGATTGTTTGTGGGTACAGAGGGCTTGGATCTCTTACCCTACTTTGAAGCTGTTAACTCAAGAACTGGACTTTGTAGGAGGACCCAGTATATGTCCACTTAGAGGGGAGAGTTGTTGAATATGGAGGTGTATGATATATGCTCCTACAGTCTTTATTTGGGGGCACAGAGCTTTTTAACTTCCCCCAATATTTGTGTTTTGCTCTGCAAATAAAGAACTAGGAACTGTGAATAAGGAACTGGGAACTAGTCTGTGAATGAGGAACTAGGAACTGGGAATAAGGAACTGGGAACTGAAAATAAGGAACTGGGAAACAACTTCAGCTTCGTAGATCAGTGACTGTTAAATGCCTGGATGGGAGACCTTCTGGGAATCTAAAAGAGAAGCAGAGTTGGTTGATATATTAGATAACAATAATGAAACTAGGATCTGGAACATTCAAGTTGAAGTCCCCATTCTGCAGTGTACTTTCATTTTGTTTAAAAATATGTTCCTTCCCCCTACTTTCTATGCAGATGACCATACGTGTAGATATTGGCCTCTTTGTGGTTTGATTGTTTCAAGAAATATATTCAAGAAAGAATACAAGAAATGGTTGTTGTGGATTTTCTGGGCTGTATAGCCATGGTCTTGGCATTGTAGTTCCTGAAGTTTCACCAGCAGCTGTGACTGGCATCTTCAGAGGTGTAGCACCAAAAGACAGAGATCTCTCAGTGTCACAGTTTGGAGAAGATGTTGGCAGGTAATTTATATCTGCTCAGGTAGGTGGATTTGGGCTGAGTCATCCTGTAAGAGTTTCCCAGGGTGTGGAATGCTAATGGAGGGAGGCTTCACTGTACCCTGAGGAGGTTCTTTTGCATATGGATTAGTGCTTGATATGCTAATCTTCTCTGCAGGGCTATTGTAGGGTGTAGAGTATTTTGTTAGCCTGGTGTTTTTCAGGACTGGAAACCATGCTCTATTCATTCTTAAAGTCTCTTCTTTCTTGTTGAAATTGTGCTTATGCTTATGAATTTCAATGGCTTCCCTGTGCAATCTCCATTAGCATGCCACACCCTGGGAAACTCTTACAGGATGACTCAGCCCAAACCCACCTTCCTGAACAGATATAAATTACCTGCCAACATCTTCTCCACACTGTGACACTGAGAGATCTCTGTCTTTTGGTGCTACAAGTCTGAAGATGCCAGTCACAGCTGCTGGCGAAATGTCAGGAACTATAATGCCAAGACCACGGCTATACAGCCCGGAAAATCCACAACAACCATCGTTCTCCGGTCGTGAAAGCCTTTGACAATAATACAATACATGCATTTTAGAGATTACAGATCCTGTATTGGTGGTTCTCTCTGACACACAGATACAATTCTTTCACAGACAGGAATGTTAATCTCTATGCTTAAGAGTTCTATCCTTAACAAATAACAAAGAGGCAGTATGGTATAGTGTCTAGAGTGACAAACTAGGATCTAGGTAACCTAGGTTTGATTCCTTGCTCTGCCATGGAAGCTTGTTGGGAGACCTTGGTCCAGTCACATACTGTCACATACTCATCCCACAGGGTTGTTGCAAGGAGGAAATGCAAGAAAGGAGAATAATATAAACTGTTTTGGGTTCCCATCAGGGAGAAAGACAGGGTATAATGAAGTTAAATAAATAAATAAAAACCACATTCCATTAATTTGTCAAGAACTGATATAAAACTAACTAGCTTGTAATTTTCTGACTGTTCCATGGATGTTTTGTAAAAAGAATTGTTGTTAGTTTAGTTACTTCCAGTCATCTGGTAAGGAGGCCAACCCTGGGAAAACACGTGTTTTTATTGTCTGCAATTTCATATTGTAATTCTTTAAGAATGTTCTGACGTAGATTATCCAGATCCAGTTACTCATTCATTTTTAATTTGTTAATTTGTCTTACAACTATCTTATCTCTGTTGTTTCGGTTCTTCAGAGAGAGAGAGAGAGTAGCAGCAGTTTGGGCATTGGTATCTTTCCAACACCTGTGAAGACCTATACAAAGAATGCACCTCCTATCTTCCTATGCTCCTTTAGCAGTTTTTTCATTCCTTTGTCACCTAATGGTTCAATCACCTCCTTAGCTGCTTTCTTACTTTTGATGTGTTCAGATATTTTTATCATCTTAATATTTTGGTGATATGTTTCTCAAATTCTATTTCAATTGCTATCATCAGCTTACATATGTTTTACTAGAATTTGCATTCATTTTTGTTCTCATTGCTTAGGCAAGTTTTCTTTTTCATAGGCTGATTCTCCTTGACTCTGCTTGTTAACCATATTGGGCCTGAAGATATGTACTAGTAGATTAAAAGGCGCTATCTGAGCTTTGATTTATTATGACTTTAAATTACTTGCAAGTGTCCTGAAAAGACTTGTCTGTCTTTACTCTCCCTTTCCATTTTCTCTCGAATAATAACCTATTTTGAAGGGGGGGGGGTTGAAATGAGATATGATCATATTGGATAGGTTGGGCATATTATTCCACTAGTTGATATGGTAACTGCCCTCAAGTGGTTCAATAACACATCTTGCATCAGATAATAAGTATCACTCAAAATCAAGTCAAGCCTTTCTTCTAGTCAGTACCATGACCAACTAGTCCAATGCACATTCATTCGTGGTACCTAGACATTTTTGTCTCTTATGATTTTTAACACACATTTGCCCAACCAATTTATTATTTATTTATTTCATTTTACCCCAACTTCCTCCTCTTTCCCAATTTATCTTCACAACAAACTTATGAGGTAGGTTAGGCTGAGGGTGTGCAAGTGGCCCGAGGTCACTCACAAGCTTCCCTGACAGAGTAGAGATTAAAACCTAGGTCTCCCAGAATCTTGTCTGACATTACAGTACTTTTTTCTTTCCTAACGTCCATCTCAAGAATATTTTTCAAGTGTAAACTGGTTTTCAGCCTGATAGCAGTCCTGATATTTCCAATCACATCTATTCTGTGGAGGAGTTTGGTCCTCTTAAGTTTCCTCTGTGTGTAAAGTGCCGTCAAGTTGCATCTGCCTTAGGGGAACCCCAGCTGGGGTTTTCAAGACAGCCCTGGTCTTCCTTGGTGGTCACCTATCCAGGACTAACCAGCACCAACCCCTACTTAGCTTCCAAGATCTGACAAGATCAGGCTAGCCTGAGCCACATGGTTTTATGCTTTTTTTTGATGCATACAAAATGTAAGAAGTTCTTCCGTGCTTGAAATACACCTTTTTAGTGTCACAACAACAGCCTCTGAAGAGAAGGTGAATTGCATTAAGTTCTGAATCTAGAACCTCCACCAGTATCATTTTCTATATGAAGAACCTGCCATTTTTCAAGCAATCCCAAACATTCTAAAAACGAGTTCAAAACTAGTGAGTACAGTTTCTTCTTCTGACAAATTTTAGAAACTATTGGTCACATGAAGGGTGGTACCAGGGACAATAAAACATTTGTGATAAGGATCTTATTATAATTTACATTTCATTCCTTCCCATTTCACTTGCAAAAAGAATTTAATAATAATCTCATTGCTTTTTATATGCCGGTTGCTCAGCTATGCATTTTTCCACTTGATGGCAGCATTGCCCACATAATGGAACTAGGCATTTCTTTATTTTGCCTGGTTAAATGCTGGCCATGCAAAAAGATTGATAGCAATGCAAATGTATTTATAACCACTAGAGATAGTCACCTTCCACCCCAATTAGCCCCTGAATTGATTTAGTGAGGAAAAAACATCTATTATGGAACAGTCCTACAGATCTGTGTAGTGATATTTCACTACTTTGGGAAGGAGTTGCAGAAAAGAGGACCTTATATGCATAGGAAAGATGAATATAATAAGGTAGCAAACAATATCCTTAAGGAAACTGAGAGTCTTACATGCAGTTTGAAATGTATCGATTAGACAAAACTGCATATGAGGAATTTGCTTATGAATTTGCTTACGAATTTGCAGAGCACTCATTTCCATCTCATCTCTGTATTTTTGAGAGATTTATTCACGAGGAGTTGCTTGGAATGAAAGCATCGATGTGCCAAAAATGTGTTTCTTTCTGCAAGCTGGCAGAAATCAATTAAGGTTTTAAAGTCTGCTTAAACAACCCCCCTCCCCCTGGGTGCTGAAACGCGTCTCAGATTATTAGAATGGCAACTTTTCTCTCTTTGTGTAAGAGGAAAAAAACTTTTAACAGTCCTACAAACATGCTGGCAACAAGGCTACTGGTGGGAGGGCTCATGGGGTGGGGGTGGGGAATCCTCTGCAGAGAGATGTAGTTGGGAGGAACACAATTTACAAGGCAGCAACAGTTTAGGACTTGTTGTCAGAACACAGGAAGGAACTATTTCATTTTAACATGCAGCAACAACCATGGACGAGTTTCAGGAGGATTCATTTCACTTCTTATTCCTGTTTAAAATGCTGTTTATCTAAGGCAGATTTTCTCTTAGCTAACATTGGATCGATATAGTAAAAAGCTGTTTTCTAGCTGTAATGTAAATAAGCTGTCTTGCTCAAGATAAGAAGTTCAGCATGAACAAACAAGAATTGCAAACAATTCAATTCTACTGTAGTATAAATCCATGAGATTACATTACAGTAAAATCCAAGCAGCTGATTAGGCTACAATTCTATAAAAAACATCTAGAAGAGAAGCTTTTGAGTGCCATGTCCTCTTTCAATTGTGTTAGTTTTAAAAGTATGCATAAGTTATCTTTGGAATCTTTTGATTTTAATGTTTAAAAAATCCATTAACCATAATGACTCAGTAGGACAAAACCACAGTTTCAGTTTAAAATCAAGCCTGAAATGTCGTTGTTCTTCACATGCTGTTTTAATCTTTTTGTCCATGAACAGAACCAGGTTTGTTTCCATGTGACAATGTAGTGTTTTGGGATGGTGTGAAATGAGCAAGATGAGTTTGAAGTAACGTTTCATGCTTGGTTGCTTTAATCAGGGCTAAGCAGAAAGAAGGCTGAGAAACTGAAAGGTATAAGGCAGAAAACAAGAGGTGTAAGAAAAATAAAGCATTCTTGCTAAACTAAAGTTAGTTCATTTATGTTATCATTCACATTCTACATAGATATTTAAAACTTGTAGAGTCCCACTACAAACTTGCTATTTAATGCTGTACAGAGGTAGCTGCTGATGTTTTTTCTTCCCTAGGAAACAAGACCTCATCATATCTAGAGCAGACTAGGCCATACAATGATCATAAGCCGGTCAATTTTCATGATTCCCCCCCCCCCCACCACCATTACTATCTTTGATGGAGACTTCACACCTCCAGTGATAGGTATCATTTTATAACAGAATAATATTGAAGTCATTGTCAGATGTGTAGTGAAACAACTATGAGAGTTTATCCATGGTATTTTGTGTAAATCCTCTCAACTACGCATTATGCAAGCTATTTTAACACCAACACCTGGTTTTTAATTCATTTCTAAGTCAATTTTCATTATTATTGGAATAATTAATTCCTGGATGTGTGTGGTTTTACATAGGATTTTAATGACCCCTGAGGAAGGCCAGTACGGGCTGAAACGCATCTGGTCAGTTTATTTGTAGATACTATAGTATTTATGATATAGTATTTATTTTGATGTATGTATACAGTCATTGGATTCTCCATCAATTTGTATGTAATTTTCAATCTTGTGCATATTTATTAGGAGTGCTGATATTTTAACTTTTATCTTTTTATATTTTAATGGTGTTTGTGTGCTCAACATAATAAATATTGAAAAATTTTAAACACTTTTATATGTTAGCTTGACCCTCCTAGTTCATTCTCCATTTTGGGTTGCGTTTTTAAAACCCTTTTTCCCTTTGGTATGAATCCAGACTGTAAAGGGTCCAGAGCACTAAAGTTATCCAAGAAGACCTGGAGTTGGTCAGCTATTGCTCTCTCAATCACTTTGCCCAGAAAAGGCAAATTAGAGATTGGGCAATAATTGGCTATGTCATTTTTGTCTAGGAATGGTTTTTTAATTAGTAGGCAGATAACCACCTGTTTGAGCGGCCAGGGGAAGGTGCCCTGTGTTAATGATTGATTTACAATAGACCTCAATGGTTCATCTATGTGGTCCTTACTGGATTTTAATAGCAGAGATGGGCAAGGATCCAGCGCACATAAGTAATGGTTTTCATAGAAGTCAGGATCCTGTTAAGATCTGTCATTGTAACTGGTTCAAAGCAGTGCATATGTGAGCCAGACCTCGTTTGTATTACAGCTAGCATCCAGATCAGTACACTACACAATAAAGAGGCCAACCTCCGTTAAACAGCTAACCAACAGTGGAAACTACACTGGAGGATCCAAATCAATAATTATTCACAGCAGAGAGATGCTCTATACATGCTGAAGAGATGCAAAGTTTGCAGTTTAAGATTGAATTGTTGATGGTGGTTCTGACGAGGGACTCCTGATGAAGCATAGGGAAACAAGTTGGATATCAGCTGGCCCCTTGTTGAGTCCATGCCAGACACGGGCTTTGATATCTTCTCAGCCACCTGAAACGTACAACTAGACTTTATGAATAGCCTTTTGTTGTATACACCAACAAAAATTATTAGCCTTGTGTGCACTAGCGAATATCATGCTGCATTTTCTTAGGTTCTATACCAGGGGTGGCCAAACTTGCTTCATGTAAGAGCCACATAGAATAAACATCAGATGTTTGAGAGCCGCAAGACATGATGCATTGAAGTGACTTCAGATGAAGAGGTGGGTTTGGGGGAGTGTCCTGAAAGTGACATCACAGGAAGGGGTGGGGTTTTGATGCAGTATGCTGGAAGTGACATCATCAGAAAGGGTGGAGCTTGGGAAGAGCGATCACCTGAACTTTGACTTGGAAGAGACATCACAAAAGTGATTTCACATCCTTGCTAGGCTTTAACCCCCCCCCCCCACACACAAAGTCTCCAGGTATTTCCTGGCAACTCCAACATTTTTATTGAAAATATGAAAGCCATGGAAAGAAAGAAGGAAGGAAGGAAAAAAGGGAAAAGGAGAGAAAGACATGGAAAGAAAGAAGGAAGGGAAGGGAGGGAAATAAACTAAAATAAAATAAAATGTACGGCCATGGTGATACTCAGAGACCTCTGGGAGCCACACAATATGTTTAGAAGAGCCGCATGTGGCTCCCGAGCTGCAGTTTGGCCACCCCTGTTCTATACCCAATTGATGAGACTTGTGTACGTCAAAGATGAGGATTTGAGCTATTAAAAGGATTTAATAAATATTCATTTTGGAGCTGTTGCTATTATAGCTGTGTTAAAATTGTCTTTGTGAAAATTACTAAAATGTGTATTATTCACTGAATGGAATGTAAATTATTGTTCTGTATTTTGGAATCGATTGTTTAATATTTATATTGAGGTTCACTGAGCACAGAATATACGAACGCATATTTACTTTAGTGTGGTAATTATTGATTTGGATCCTCCAGTGTGGTTTCCACTGTTGGTTTGCAGCATCCAGATCAGAGCATATTCATGCTATTTTATCAGTAAAAAACTTAGCAAAGGCCTCAGAGCTAATTGTTTTTGAGACTGTAAAGGTTTCGATTTAGGGGTTAGAAGGTGTTGAGTTACTTTGAACAATTGGAATGGTCATGAACTAGTTGACACAATGGTTGCTGAGAAATAATGTTTCTTTGCTGCTTTCATTTCTGCTTCACAGATTCTCCAATGGGTTCTGTAGAATGCTCTATCAGTTTCCATGAACTTTGGCTTGAATGTTTTGAGAGGCTGAATGGGAGGCTGAGCGCAGGGTTGGGAGACCCTCGCCAGCCCCGCCGATGGGGCGGCTGGCTGGCTTGCCGCGCGCGCAGGACCTCCTAGCCCTGTACTCAGCCACCAGTGCGGCAAGCCAGCTGCCCCAGCGCACGCCCTAGCCGCTGCCAGCTCCGCGGCTCACTGTGCGCTGGGGCGGCCGGCTTGCTGTGCAGGCGGCACAGGGCAGCGGGGCACACTAAGTGCGCGGAGGGCCTCCTAGCCCTGCGCTCAGCTGGCCGCGTGGCAAGCTGGCCACCCCAGCACCTGGTGAGCCGCGGAGCTGTCGGCAGCGAGAGCATGCGCTGGGGCAGTTGGCTTGCCGCACGGGGTGGCTGAGTGCAGGGCTGGGAGGTCCTGCGTGCGTGGCAAGCCAGCCAGCTGCCCCAGCACACGCCAGCGCCGCCGCCAGTTCCATGGCTCACCGGGTGCTGGAGCGGCCGGCTTGCCGCACATGGCTCCCGCCCTTTGTGATGATGTCACAATAGTGAAGTCATCATGCAGCACCGGGAGTGCGCGCGTGTTCTGCATGTTAGGAGCGCCCAGGCAAGGTTTACCCCGGGTGTCCAAACGCCTGGATCGGGCTCTGGGTACTATGTCGATCTTGTCTGGGGTCTGGGCCTCAGCCCCCGGACTTGCTGGGAGGGAGGCAACTGGGAGACAGCAGCCCTGCCGCCCTAGCCAGCAAGCAGGGTCAGAACCCACCTACACCCGGGGAAAGGGGCAAAGGGCCAGGGCCTCAGAGGTCTAGAGGAGGCAGAGATGCACCAGCTAGACCCACCCTCCAGGGGGGCGATAGAGGGTTCAGCAGAGCAGAGGGAGAGGGCAAAAGCAGGGGGAATAGGGACGCAGCAGCTGCCCAAACAGAGCTCTTACCTGGCAGAGAGGAGAAGCAGCCACAGCAGCTCGGAGCCACACCCCAGCCTCCACCTCAGCCTGAAGACAGCAACCTGACTCACGAGATGCTCAGAACCAAGCCACTCCAGGTGAAGCTGCTGAAGGCATTCTGTGGGAAGAGCTGGGCAGCCAGCCAAGGGGCCACAGCTGGGCCTACCTTCAGTAATCAGCTCAGCCAGAGAGGCCTGGCAGCCAGCCTACATGATGCAGCTGTTGCTGATCCAGGCAGAACAGCCAGCTACCCCAACTGCAGCAGCTTGAGACAGCCCAGGCCAACACTGGAAGGCCAGGGAGGGGTGTGGCCTGGCAGGCAGGACCTGCAAGGAGGGTGGGGTGGTGAGAGAAGGCCCTATAAAGGCTGGCTGGGGAGAGCTCTGGGGTGGTGGGTGTGACAGCAGAGCAGAGCAGAGCAGAGCAGAGCAGAGCAGAGCAGAGCAGAGCAGAGCAGAGCAGAGCAGAGCTGAGCTGAGCTGAGCTGAGCTGAGCTGAGCTCTGGGAGAAGGAGATGATGGAGGAGGATGCAGGGGGTGAGCATGCCAGGTTGAGCAGGCCAGCGAGTGGACTGAGAGGGAGTCTGGGTGATGTATACCGCCCCTCCTTCCACAGAGCAGGGTCCTGCAGCATCCCTGGCACCCCTCTGATGTCAGGGCCGGCCCAGCCGGCACCCCGCCCAGCGGCAGCAGCAACAAGCCCTGACAGATCTCTCATCAAATGAAATAGCAAACTATCAGATTCAGATCTAAAAAGAATTTTTAACCAGTACTTAAAAGCCATGATCCAGGCCTTAGTTTCCAAGAGGTGGAGACCCCTCTGCACGTATAGATAGATATGGCACACATTTAGGGACACCCAAAATCTGTCAAAAGGAAGTTGATTGTACACCCTCTACACAGAGCTTAAAGGCTTTGATCTGCAGTTGGATTCCATATAGCAGCTGGGGAAGGATTTTTGCATTATAAATTTTCAGAACTGCTGGAACAAACTGGTTGCTTCCTAAAAAGAACTTTTTGATTTCTGCCAGTGAACATTGCACTAAGCTTATAGTTCTATTCTGATGCGTTGGCTATCTAAGGTTGTAATTAAAAGTAATTCCAAGGTACTTAAAGGCCTTCACTTGTTCAATTTCCTTAGTGCTGATGCGCCATCTAAATAGGTGCCAGCTCTTTGAAAAAATTAGAATTTTGGATTTTTTGTTTGATTGTCAGCCGATTCAATTTACAATATTGATAGAAGGCTTCTAGATATCTTATAAGACCAATTCTAGTGCGAGAAATAATAACTGTGTCTTTTCCGGGCTGTATTGCCGTGGTCTTGGCATTGTAGTTCCTGACGTTTCGCCAGCAGCTGTGGCTGGCATCTTCAGAGGTGTAGCACCAAAAGACAGAGATCTCTCAGTGTCACAGTGTCACTGAGAGATCTCTATCTTTTGGTGCTACACCTCTGAAGATGCCAGCCACAGCTGCTGGTGAAACGTCAGGAACTACAATGCCAAGACCATGGCAATACAGCTCGGAAAACCCACAACAACCAAATATTTTATAGTCCTCTTTGGCTTTGCTTAAAGTCTCTTGGATTATTTTCCATTGGTCTGTTAAGTTAGTCCACCATTCCCCCAGGTCTCCTGGTTGCTGAGTGCCAGGGGTTGTGACAAAAGGTATTGCTGTTTCTTCATAGCCTTGGGCTATTTTAAAAGGGGGATGCACTGGTGGAACTGTGTATTGCATTGTTATACGCGTATTCTGCAAAAGGCAGAAAGTCTGTCCAATTATCTTGTTGATCATTGATATAACATCTTAAAAACTGTTTCAATAATTGATTAGTTCATTCTGATTGTCCATCAGTCTGTGGGTGGTAGCCGGAGCTAAGACCTTGCTCAATCCCTGCTACTTTGAGAAGCTCCCGCCAAAAGTTGGCAACGAACTGTACGTCTCTGTCAGAAATTACCTTATTAGGAAATGAGTGAAGCAGTACCACGTGTTGCATGAAGAAGCTGGCTAGCTTCTTTGCTGTAGGGAGAATTGCACATGGAATAAAATGAGCTTGTTTAGAAAACAAATCCACTACCACTAGGATTACAGTGGAGGAGGGTAGATCAGCGATAGTCCATTGAGATCACAGCCCATGGTCTAGAAGGGGTTTCTAGTGGTTGTAATATTTTAGAGGGGTTTTCCCTTCTGGATTTTCCCATTATACACACTGGGCAGGAAGATACATATTGAGAAATGTCTTTTCTCATGTTTGGCCACCAAAATTGTCTTTGTACTAAGTGCAAAGTTTTTAGATAATTTGGAGTCATGACATTGTTTTAATACTTCTCTCAGGCTTGCTGGGATGTATAATTTATCTGCTTGGTACCAGTTGCCATCTTCCTCTTTTTTCAGATTGGCTTTGGATATGCTCTCCCCCTCCTTTTCCACCTTGTCTTTCAGTATCTCTCCCTATTCTGAGAGATTAGGCTGTTGGCTGCTTTGCTTTTTTGAAAGCCTAGTTACTTTCTCTGTGAAATCAGCATTAGTACTTTCGTTTTTAGGCAACCCAAGAATGGCATGATATGCGGCTACCTTACAAAGCACAAAGTGAGCATGGCATAAAGTCATACAGTAGATCAATACAGTAAGCAGATCAGATCAATATATCAGTTCAGAGAATACATCAATGGCATGGGTGTGTGCACATGACAACAGTACACAAGAAATTATGAAGGATCAAAGCATCTTGCCACATCTGCGAGATAATCACCAATTCAGAATATGTAATCTCTTGAATGCCTTTCTTGTATTTAAATGAGGAGACCAGTCTGTGAAAAATAGGGGCAGAGTATATATACCTTTTTAGAAAACAGGAGCACACAGACAATATGAGCTATATTTATTGATTGATTTTAGATTACTTCTAGAACACACTCAGCAGGGCCCAAGGTAGTGTTGGGAAAATAAATCACATCAAATAACTAAAATTACAAGCATATGAACTTTTTAAATTAACTTTTTAAATTATTTTTTTAAATTAACAGAACAAATAAATATGGGATAAAACAGTATAGCACTGAATAATATAGCAGTCTAATAGGGTTAAAGTGTTAATTAAAGGCTTGGCCAAACAATCTTAATTTTTTTTTAAAAAAACCTGGACACAAAGTTTTAACCTGGCACAAAAACCTTATCAGAGCCAGCCCTAGCTGAACAGAAGTGAAAAAGTTCGTAATAACTAAGGCATCACCACAGGAAAGGTATTTTCTCTCATAGGTATTTGTGTTAATTTTTGGTACCATTACTGTAAAATAATTGAATCTTCCACGTTTGACGATTAAGAATTTTACACAACATTTAAATGTATCCATCTGGAGTTTGTCACAACTGAACAGTATTAATTTATCAGCATGAACAATGAGAAATAGATGAGAAATAGAGCCACTGAGCAGCCAGTTGTCCTTAAGCTAAAGTGTTTGAAAAAAGAATTAACAACTGGGCATGGGTGGTGGGTGGGAGTTATTTCCTTTGATTCCAAGGTGAAGGAAGACCTTTGGAAATCTCCATGTGGGGACACGAAAGCTTGCAGGCTATAAACAAGAATGTGACTGAGTTGGATCATATGACCCATGACTGCAAGGACTGGGGATTTTTCCTGCATTCCCCTCCTCACAGCAAACCCATGTTAGCCAGCTTGGGTTCCATGACTCCACAAATCAACTTTCTTGGGATTTGTAGGGACAGTCTGAGGTAAGGGATTCTGGGAAAGATCCTTATCACTGGCATCTTCTACGGCTATGTCTTAGGCTGCAACCCACTGTCTACATAGTACCTAGAATTTGTTTCTTATGCCTTATGGTTTCTAATTCATTTCTATCCACCCCCTTTCTTCCAGGAAGCTCAGATCTGCACATATGGTTGCTCTTTATTTTATCTTTGCAACAACCATATACCCCATCCTATCTCACTGCATTTACCTTACCTCACTGTAATGTGGCACTTTTAGCATTTCCCCCAGTACCACATCTGATACTGGAAAAGAGCTGGTCTGATAAATAACAGTCATTCATATGCTCTATTGTTGTTAAAAAATAAAGCCAGGTGTCTAGTTTGGTTCTGATGAACAGTATGCTGGCAAGGAAGGACCATCAGAATGTGATAGTCTGAACCCACACAAATGTGTAGCAATCTGCCTGGTCATAATTATACACCATAGACAGTGCATTTGCAGATTGTCTACTCTACCCCAAAATAACTTCATCTCTCTTTTTGGGTTTCATTCCATATACATTTACTGAGTACGATTCAACCAAGTTTTTGAATGGGAAAGGAAAGGGCATTTGCAGGGTAACAAAAAGTTAAGAGTACTTTGATCTTTTCACTGATCCTGGAAAGATATTATTAGAATGAACATACCTTGAACAGGAAAAATTTGTATGGGAAAACTTCAAAAGAATGTCAGTCATGCTTGATGCATGCTGTTCTGCCTCATGAGATCCCTGACTGTAGGTTGTATGCTATTAATGTGTGGTCTATGACCGTAATAAAGATTGACTGACTGGACTCATGAGATCATAATTGCCCAAGAAAATCATGCCATCTGATCTATTATGGTCTCCACCAACATCACAAAAGGAAAATTATCAGACAGCTATAAAGAAATATTCTTTGATTAAAATAATAGTGGTGTTTCATATGTTGGCTGGGTTTGCATTAGAGAAAAATTGTGCTTATGATCACTGTCCTGGATGACTAGAATCTGGTACCTAATAGTGTGCTGAATATAGTTAGCAACCACAGAAATGATCAAAGAGGAGAGTTCTGTTGTTTTACTGCTGGGCTCATGTGCATGTGGAAAGTGCGAAAACATTGGCAAAAAAGTAGATGGTTTAACCTGATTTATTTATTTAATTCAGAAAGAACTATGGCTGATTGGAATGACTTTCAGTAGAATAGTTTTATTTTTGCATATGTTGGTCCAAATTACTAACAGCAGTTATAGTTATTGATAGAATCCCATGGGGTTGGATCCTGTCTAAACTCCATGCATGGAAGCATAACTTCCATGATCCCCCCTGCTGTGTCCTTAGTTCTAGTCTTAAGGATAACGAGACAGCAATTTTTCCAACAGAGGCATAGTTTTAATTGGTCCCATTCCTTCCCTGTCTCTAGCTGCAGTAGGGTTGCTATTCCCCTAGTGGGGGTGGGGGATCTGCTGCTCTCACACTCCGCCCCCTGCCACCACTCACCTGGCTGGCAGGGGTGCAGGAAGACAGGAGAACTGTCCTCCAGGACATGCTCCCAGGGCAGCATGGCACATCACTCTTGAGAGCGTTCCCACACTTCGCACAGGGCATTGGCCCTGTGCAAAGCAAGCTTGTGCTCCCAGGCCTGTGCAATGGCGTCACTTCCCAGAAGTGACATCATTGCACATGCCCAGGAGCACATGTATGCTTTGTGCATGTGCCAAGTCCAAAACAATGGTGACTGCCAGTCCCCCCGCCACTGGGAGGGTAGGGGGACCTGGGAACCCTAAGCTGCATTTCCTTCCCCCTCCTGAAGTGAAGTAAGGCAGTCTCAAACACTGGGCCAGATTAAAGGAACACAGTTGTCAAAACACCAAACAACTCTCTTAAATGTCCCCTGAAATTCTGTGCCTGGAGAATGGGGAACCCCTAGGAGCAACATGACAGGGGGAGAATTGGAGGGATTCCTCAAGATGGGGGGATTTCTCTCCCTGCATTTGCAAATCTTTTTGATAGGATCTAACCCATTGTGATCACCTTGGATATTTATTTAGTGAATATTAATTTTAAATATTTATGTAACAGTTTTCTCCTTATCAAAGGGGATCAAATCAGATTTTATCAAATCAGATTTTTAGTGGCTTCTTTTGATAGCTTTGTTTTATTTTTAATTATTATGTTTTAATAGTTTGTTTTCGTTCAGTGCCTGTTACAGCAGGTCTCTAGAGAAGTGGCACATAAATATTTTAAATAAATGAATGAATTAATAATACATCTAATTTTTAAAAATAAAATGAATTAACTATTTTCCTGTTCCTACTTTATAGGAGATCCCATTTCTATTTAACTGGCAAAACATAATTTGTATGCCTATAATGTATGCTATTTTTATATAATGCTTTTTCATACAAATATACTATTTCCCCATGTAAGTGTTCCAAATATTATTCAATAATTGGGCAACAGAAATATCCTGGATGGATTTGTGCCTTAAAGCTAAAGGGACTCCAAATCATGGACCTACTGAATGCTGTTTAGGATCATAGATGCTCTTGCAGAATCCCAACAGCCACATAATGGCAAATGGATTTTTTAAAAAGTCCTTCCTACTTAATGTCCTCGCCCAGGGTTCCCCAAGGTGGTGTCTGCTGGGGCCATGGCAACTGTTGGCACCTTTCCTGGTATAATCTGTTTTGTTCAAGGAACAACATCAAATAAATAGATGTATCTAATTTGAGAACTGGGAGAGTTCATGTCTATGACAGTGTGATCCCACCTTGTGAGACTTGCATTTATAAAAATAACAATGAACAAACTTGGAAAAAGAAAACATCTTATTTGGAACAATACAACAATAAAGCATATACAACAACAATCATGTAACAAAACAGGCCTGTTTTGCTCAAGCAGACCCAGATCTCAGACTTTCTGACATCTTCTAGCCAGTCCCTTGAAATACAGCAACTTGTAGCTGTGTTCTGCATTGGGATGTCTTCTGTTCTTCACAGGAGTCTACGACATTAATAGAAAATTCATAGAAAGGAGTGCTTCTGAGGAGAGAGTGCTTCTCCCTGCAGTTTCAGGCCCTCCAGTCTCTCAGGGAAAATTGCACTTTTTTTTCCTTATAAAGAATACCCCAACTCTTTATCTCCCTCTAGTGGACAAGAGTTATATTCTCCCCTACTAAAATACTGTCACCCCGACAGAAGTAACATATTTAGAATTTTGTAACAAAGTCTTTAAACCTGCTAGGAACCTTTCTAACCCTGCTAGTTCTCCTGGGCAAAGGTGTTGAATAACTTAGTGGATGTTCAGCTCCACTTCTTGTTTGTCCATCACCTTCATCAACAGCATCTCAATCTGCAGGACAATCTTCAGATGCATACTCTAAATTGCTCTGTACCCAATCATCTGTTTCACTTGTAGTTTGAAGGTCACTAGGCATTGTTTTTGGTGAATCAAACCATTTAGGTATATATTCTTCAGCTTCTAGATTGTGAGACGAGAGTGCTGTGCTTTGGAGTGGTACATCATTACTTTAATTAAAGAGCCCATCATTAGAAATTATGCTACAGTCCAGGCTCTCATCAGAGCATGCAGAAAGGAAACCACATGGACGCAACATGTCTCTGTGAAGTGTTCTCTCAGGACCATCTCCAGATTCAGGCTTTACTACATACACAGGAAAATTATTAGGCATCTATTTTACTACAATATGTACTAGAGGTTCCCATTTGATCAGGTAACTTGTGTTTGCCTCTCAAGCTTAGATTGCGTACCAAGACTCTATCCCCTTCTGAAATATGGGATATCTTCACTTGAACGTCCCATCTTTTTTGTTGGCTGCTTCTATCTTAGAAGCCTCTTGAGTGGCTAACTCATAACCATGTTTTAATCTTCTTCTTCCATAGAACGAATTTTATACAGTATCTTTGAATAAGAGAGGTTTTATCTCCATTACTTAAACAATCCCTTAAATGGAGTTGCATAATAAGAACTTCATCCCAGCATCCATGGATAAATTGTTTTATCCGGGGCAAATCACTCTTGTCCCGCCAATCCTCTCCCTTCTCTACTATTTTCCTCCAGCAGCAATTCAGTCTATATAAATATTCTGAGGACTTTTCTGCATTCTTTGGATAAGTCTCCAAAAACTGTGCGTATAAATCATCTGCAGTTGCAGTACTCCCAACAGTGTTCTCTAGTTCTGCTAAGTAATTCTGTGCTATGGCACAATTTCCTGCATATAAAGCTACATTCAGAGCAGGGGGCAATAGGCTCTCCAACAATTTACGCTTCTTCACAGTGGCAGATATCTCAGAATCTTCTAATAAATGTTGAAT
The DNA here is from genome assembly GCF_028583425.1 of Eublepharis macularius. Classification (NCBI taxonomy): domain Eukaryota; kingdom Metazoa; phylum Chordata; class Lepidosauria; order Squamata; family Eublepharidae; genus Eublepharis; species Eublepharis macularius. Next base: position 77,356,306 of record NC_072797.1, read on the forward strand.
TTGCCATCTCCATGTATCAAAATCTAGTTGTCCTACAGGTTTTGGCATTTTCCCAGAAAAACATCTTAATCTATAAGAAGTATGATTATAACTACTTCCTTCTGTTGCTAATGATTTTATAACATACTCCACAACCATTTTATGTAGTCCTTCAGGTACCTCCACAGCCACAGTGGGTGGAAGGAGAAAGTGCTCTTTGCTAGGAGTTTCCACTACTATTGAATCTCTACCAACTGTTACAGAGCCAAATGCCCTTTCTGCTGTTTCCCCTGACTTGGACAGGTTACTTGTACATTTCTCATTCTTTTGTGGAGTACTATGCTTTAAGCTTTGCTTAATAGGTGTTACTACCCACTGATTTTCTAACTTACACTTATTACAGGCTTTTGCCAATAACTGGGCAGAGAATTTCTCTTCAAACTCACACAATACCATTCCTACTTTGGCACCAGACATTCTTTTATATTTGCTGACAGTACCATAGTTACTTAAGGAACATTCCAAATCTGCATCAGACACAGAGCGGAACTACAAGTGACAAAAGGCACAGATTGGACACTTGTCAGCTTCCCTCAAGTTTTGATGGGAAATGTAGGCAACTTGGCGGAATGTTGGACAAGTGACAGTTGAAAAGCCCATTGGACAGCAGTCAGAGAGTGAAGCTGCAAGACTAGGATGCCTACATTTCCCATCAAAACTTGAGGGAAGCTGACAAGTGTCCAATCTGTGCCTTTTGTCACTTGTAGTTCCACTCACAGTTGACAATATTCCAGTCAGCCTAACAGAGCGATCTGGATCCAATTTGTACAGTTTACACAGTTCCATTATAGCTGAGATAATACTGAAAGTTGCTTAAGAATAGTAAAATATATAAATGCTAAGATCACAAGGCAGCACTGCCCCACATTTGGGCGCCAAAATATTTCTATAACCTGTTTTGTTCAAGGAACAACATCAAATAAATAGATATATCTAATTTGAGAACTGGGAGAGTTCATGTCTATGACAGTGTGATCCCACCTTGTGAGACTTGCATTTATAAAAATAACAATGAACAAACTTGGAAAAAGAAAACATCTTATTTGGAACAATACAACAATAAAACATATACAACAATCATGTAACAAAACAAGCCTGTTTTGCTCAAGCAGACCCAAGTCTCAGGGCCAAGCTACACATGACGAATGACACTTGAATGGCAAGTGTATTTCTCCCTGTTCACTTGCCCTCCACTCAATCCACTTGCCGTTCAAGTGTCATTCGTCATGTGTAGCTTGGCCCCTAGTCTTTTTGACATCTTCTAGCCAGTCCCTTGAAATGCAGCAACTTGTAGCTGCATTCTGTGTTGGGATGTCTTATGTTCTTCACAGGAGTCTACGACATTAATAGAAAATTCATAGAAAGGAGTGCTTCTGAGGAGAGAGTGCTTCTCCCTGCAGTTTCAGGCCCTCCAGTCTCTCAGGGAAAATTGCACCTCTTTTTTTCCTTATAAGGAATACCCCAACTCTTTATCTCCCTCTAGTGGACAAGAGTTATATTGGCACCTACCATTTTCATAAAGTGAGTGGGGCCAGGTTAGGCTTTTGCCTAGTAAGGCTTCTGATTGGCCATTGGAAATCTGCTTGGCTGTGCAGATTTTTAAGAAGTTGCTTTAGGCAGTTGCCATCACGGCACAAAGATCTTTGCTGTATGACTAAAGACAAGCTATTTGTATGCAAGAGAGAACATTTTTAAACAATATGTTCCTTTTAAAAGACACAGTTAAACCGTCTGAAATGCTGAAGTGTTACTATTAAAGTTATGCATGACCTCACTCCCTGACATTTTGTGGTTGGCTCCACCTCTTGTGGCAGCCATTTTGTAGTTGCACCAACTATCCACTGTTAGAATTTCAAAAGATTGGGGACCCTTCTCTTTGTCAGATACTCTAATCATTACACGATGCTGGCTCTCAAGTACCCAAAGCAGAAATCATTACAAGTTACATGTGGTGAAAGGAAGCTATCAATATGAAGGAAGGGACTCATCCAGATTAATAAAAATTATTTGACCCAGTTGTAGTGCAATCTGAGAGTTACACTCTTTTAAACCCATTGAAGTAAATAGGTTTGGAAAGGTGTCATTCCTATTTAGGATTGCGCTATTAGTTTCTTGCTTTTTTGAGATTTTCCACACCAAAGGAAGGGGTGGGGTTGCCAAGAAATTTTCAGTATATTGTCAGTTTTATTTTATTATTTTTAAACCACTCCCAGCCAAAGCTGTAAAAATAAATCTCCCTTTCTCATTTTTATGTTTGAGTCTGTTTTCTAATTATTCTTATGAAATTCTATTTTCTAAAATTAATTTTATGTTATTTATTATTTTTTGTTGCATTGTTACATTTTCTTTTTGATTCTCTCTCTCATGTTTTCTACCAGTTCCTTTTCCCCCCTAATTTGGCTGAGGTATAATTAGGTATGCATTAATCTTTTGTTTTCAGTCAGCTCATTTGATTGGTGCTTGTGAAGAAATTGTTTCCATGGTAACGAGGACTTGTAGTGGGAAACTGTTAAGTATGTGATTTAGGTTGTTATTGCTGAGCTTAATTGTACGTAAAATATGGTAAAGTTTGGACAGTTTAGACGGATAAGATTTCAGAGTGCTGTATAAAATAATGTGCATATTCTTTCACGTAAGAATATTTCTGAACTATTAGTCTAATACTGACTCCTTTCAGCTCTCACTATTGGTAACTGAGGCAAAATAAGCTATGATAGCTGCTAGGGGATTCATGGTGATTGCTATTGCAATTCATGACTTGCAGAAAAGCTTATGATACTCATGTTAATAAGGCCTAATCCTTCATGTATATGATTTTTCAGTCCAAAGAAATATATTTTCCCCAAGTATCATAATGACTTTTTCAGGGGTAGAAATGAGAGAAAATGGCTGTTTCACAGCAGATTAACGGGTTCTTAGGAGTTTTGCTAGGGAAGTTTGGACAATTATAAGGCAAGAGTATTCCCCAGTACACTCCCCTTGGTATGTCTTAGGGATTCCAGGTCCACAGTGGGGGTGAGGGATCGCCTGCTTCCACCCTCCATACCCTGCCACCACTTACTTGGCTAGAAGGGGGGAAAGGCAGGGAAAAGCCTCCCGGGCTTGCTCCCACAGTGGCACAATGATGTCACTCGTGGGAGTGACATTATCACACTACCCTGGAAGCACTTTGCTGTGGGCCGATTTAGGCCCCAAACATTTGGAGCTCATTGTGAAGTGCAGAAGCGTGCCTGGGCCCTGTGTGAGGATGGCACTTCCCAGAAGTGTTGTTATCATGCCGCCCCTGGGAACTCCTGCACTTCACAGTGGGCAAATTTGGGCCACAAATAGGCCTGTTTGAGGCCAAATTGGCCTGCTGTGAAACACATGAGCATGTCCTGGCCCTGTGTGATGATGTCACTTCCTGGAAGTGACATCATCATGCTGCCCCTGGAAGCTACCATGCTTCACAGTGGCCTGATTGGGGCCACATATGGGCCTGGGCCCTGTGTGATGATGTCACTTCCCAGAAGTGATGTTCCTGTTCTGCCCCTGGGAGCATACATGTGCAAAGCACATGTACAGGGAGTTTAAAAAGGTGAGTGCCAGGTCCTACCCCTCCTACCAGATGGGTAAGGGGGCCTGGCAACCCTACTAAAGCTTCATTTAGTAATCAAGGCCAGTGCTGCTAATCTGTACAGTTTAGTGGGCAGTAGAAATTGGGGCCAAACCCTTTAATATTTTTCAGTGCATTGCTGTAATCATCCCTCATTTCCCCCAACCTTTATTTTTATTTTCTTTCTTCTACCTGAAAGGTAGAAGTTAATTCTGGCTGGACAGAGATTTGGTTCTAATTTATTTCATTAGGGACAGGCTAAGGCAGTATCCTCCCAGAGCTTCCCCCCTCTAAAAACAGTTGCCAATACTCATATGTTTGCTGCCTTGGGGGCCAAAGCCGGCCGGCCCAAAGAGGTGCCCGTACTCAGGGCTGGATCGATGGGGGGCAGGGGGGGGTAGTCTGCCCCCAGTGCCGCCAAAGAGGGGGTGCTGGGTGCAGCCGCCAGCCGCTGGGAGTGCTCCAGCAGCAGCGTGGACAGCTGAGCAGAGGTCGGGAGGCTGCCCGCGCCATTCGCCTGCCCCGCAGGGTAGGGAGCATGCAGAAAGCCGGCTGCCCCCTCAGCAGGGCCAGCGAATGGCACGGGCAGCCTCCCAGCTGCCCGCGCTGCCGCTGCCAGCTCTGCAGCACACTGTGCACCGGGGCAGCCGGCTTGCAGTGCTAGCGGCACGCTCCACCCCTGCATGATGACATCACAGAGATGACATCATCACATAGCGCTGGGAGTGTGTGTGCACTGTGCGTGCGGGGGAGCCAGGCTTGGGTTGCCCTGGGCACCAGCCACCCTAGATCTGGCCCTGCCCATACTGCAGAGGGATGCTGTAATATGTACCAGTACTTGCTGCCAGAACAAAAGCCCCACTCCTAACAATGGGACACTAATATTAGCATTCTTGAGAAGTACTGATCAAAATGTAGAATGCCTAACTGCACTGTGATGAGAAAATATCTGTTTCTGAGCATATTTTTTGAATTTATCTTTAGAACATACTATCTAGGTTCCATATATAACAGGTACCGTTTGAACCAGCAAATCAAATCAGTAGCACCTTAAAGACCAACAAAATATTTATATTGACAAAATGACCTTTGACTCATGAAAGCTAATCCCTGGGAAAATTTTGTTCATCTTTAATGTGCTACTGGACTTGAATTTTATTCTACTAGTATAGTAGGTGGCTATCCACCTGAAGCCAAGTCAAATGTTAACTTTTACTTTAGTCTGGATCCCCTAAGTAGAATATTGCTGCCATTGTGGTCTTTCCTTGAGGTTTGATTCAACAGTGGTCTCAGCAGAGGAAGCCTTTTCCCCAGGTAACTCTGTTACCGGAACTGGTCTCCTTGCAATAAAATGATCTGTGGGGTAATTGCTCCCTGTTTCCCAGTTCTTGGCTTGCAACTCTGATAGGTTGTCCTGATATTATAAGCCTTCCTGTCCCAGCTGGGAGGATTATACTTTAACCTGTCATGAAACTGGGATTTATCCCCATGCATATTGCTTTGCACCATTTCTCCAATCAAATCAAGTTGCATACCCAAACTTCTATCTGGCCCAACTCAAGATATCCAAAAGGACGTCTCTCATGTTCCTTCCTGGGCAAATTGTCATCTTTATCCTACCTGTTTGTCTTCATAAAGGGAAAACTCATCTCAGTCTGAAATCTGAGGAATTTATTCCTTTGTTCCCAGGAAAGACTGTTTGCTTTGAGAACAGAGCTTCCTGGAATGTTAATCAAGGTATCTTGCATTTCTCTATTTACACAACCTCAGCATTAGAATTCATACAATGCTGTTTTGAGCTGATCGATACCTTTTAAAGCCATCTATACCCTTTTAAGCCATGGAATTAGAAGGGTGAAACCCTGCCTAGGATTGTACTGATGGCCCTATTTTATTTATTTTACTCCATTTATACTCAGTCTTTCTCCTCAATGAAGATTCAAAAAGGCTTACATTGTCCAACTCCTCTCCATTATATCTTCACAACAACCCTGTGGGATAGGTTAGGCTGACACCTTGTGACTGGCCTAAGATAACCCAGCAAGCTTCCATAGGAGAGTGGGAATTTGAACCTGGGTCTGTAACCGCTATACCACACTGGCTCTCCGAAGTTTCCAAAATTTAGTTCCAGTTCAAAGATCTGTGAATTCTCCATTTCATATATAAAGCTCCTATATGCATAATATAGAGCTCCTACATTCTATTCATTTCAGTGATAGTGGAAAGTGCATCAAAGGGTTTGTCAGAGGTCTTTCAGGTGGCTGGTGGACTACAGTGCTAATGTGTATATAGAAAAGAGCTGACCACTTTATTACTCCATTACGTGTGCAAGTGAGGCTGAAAACATGAGGGCAGAGCAGGAGAAGTTAAAATCTTGTAGAGACAGGAAATCCCTTGAATATTTTTCAATCAGGTCATACAAAAGACCAGTTGATGGAGATTAACTTTGACATGCCATAATACAAAATGAAATGTCATTAATGTTTAATAGGTTTATTTTTTTCTGTTCAAGCCAGAAATCTCAGCCACATTTATTTTAGCTCTATTGAAACCTTTCTGACCTGAGATGCAATTATTCTTGTAAATGTGTCCCTTTTCCTTGTTGTAGAAACTTTCAAAATATGCTGCACCTGGCAGTGTAATATCAAATTGTGTGTGTTTTGGAAAAGGACAGCACTACACGAAGAAGAAAACCCCTATTTCTATTATTCTTTCCAGGTGCCTGGGGGGGAAATTCTAATGAAAACAAAGCAAGCATTTTCTTGAACTTTTTAATCATCATTATTAGTTTCAGATTTAAAGAAAGTGAAAGAAGCAGAATAAATCCAGGCTAATAGATGGGAGTGCACCAAAACAGCTAACATCATAGGAGTATCTACTACATCCTGACCTTTAGTGTTTTCATATAAACAATGGGCAGGATACTAAGACCTGTGAGCAGACTTCCCCATAAGAATGGAATTTTTCTCTCCGTCTGTGGTTCCTTGATCTCTCAAAAAGCATCAGGCGATGGCAGCAGTTGTTGGTAGGAGGGATCAAGAGAAATTCCAGACTTGTCTGCTGATGCAGGCAGCCTTTAGGATTGCCTTGGGACAAAAGCTAAAAAGAGGGGGTTAGAACAGGCAAAGCCCAAGGAATAGCCAAAGAGTTACAGTACAAACCCCTGGGTCAAAATCAACAAATCAAAGTTATTGTCATGGACCAACCTGGCCCAGTGGAGCAGAGAGACTCAGAGGACTCTTCTGAGGAAGAGGCAGCTGGTGAACCTGACCCAGATCCACAGCCAGTGGCAGAGGCACTGCAGGAGGAGGCAGGCCCTGAAGGCTCAGATACTGATCCACAGCCAGGTCCCAGCACATCGGTTCCTCAGCTTCCCAGCCCTGGGCTGGCAACAGAAAGCCAGGGGCAGGCCAGCTCTCCCCCTTCATCACCAGAGCCTTGGGAGCGCTGCCAGAAAAGGGCTAGAAGAGCCCTCCAAGCCAGAAGGCGCAGTGCCAGGCTAGCAGCACAGCACTGGCCCAGCATCATTAGTGATGATGAGTGCTCGCAGGAGCAGGACTGAGACAGCCAGCAGGTGCGTGCTATAGCACAAGCAGCTGAGCACTGTGAGGCTTAAAAGCAGCCAAAGAGGGAGTGGCTGCGTGGAAGCAACGAGTCCGCTCACTACTGACCTTGCTGCTGTGTATGGAACTGATTCTCTTGTCCCTGACCTTGGCCTGTTCCTGTGGATGTGTTTTTGGAATCCCCCTTTGGACTGGAAGCTGTGAGTGTGCCCAGTTGGTGCCTGAACCTTGGAACTGGGTGCTGCCCTGCTCGGACAACTTGGGAGTTATCCCTTGCCTGCTGCCAGTGTGAGTCTGCATCGGGACAGTTATATTCAATAGTACATTCATTCATGAAAATTGTTTACAAGCATATACATTTTCATACATATCATAAATTTGAATACATCTGTACCACCATTCACCAGGCCTTCTAGCACATGATGGGCTTCACCTCTCAAGGACAGGGAAGAAAACGTTTGGAACGAACCTGGAGAACTTCATCAGGAGAGCTTTAAACTGATGCCGCAAGGGGCAGGGGACGATCGACATGGCGACTTCAATGATGAAGTGAACACAGTGGGGACCCACCTGGGTAGGAAAGGTCAAACAAAGGTACAAGGCTACAAGTGTTTATATACCAATGCCCAAAGTATGGGCAATAAGAAAGAAGAGCTTGAGCTTCTATTGCAAACAGAGGGCTATGACATAGTAGGAATTACTGAGACTTGGTGGGATGATTCCCATGACTGGAATGTGCTAGTGGATGGGTATGAGTTGTTCAAGAAAAACCAGAAGAGTAGAAGAGGAGGTGGAGTGGTGTTGTATGTGAGGAGAGGGCTTGATTGTCAAGAAGTTATGGAGAATGGGGCGGACAGCCCGGTGGAAAGTATATGGGTAGAAATAAGGGGAGGAAGGACAAAGGGTATTGTTGTTGGAGTCTGCTACAGACCACCCGACCAGTGAGAAGAAATGGATGCTGCCCTCTTTGAACAAATTGGCAGAGTATCCAGACATCAGAACCTTGTAATTATGGGTGACTTCAACTTCCCCGATGTGTGCTGGGAGACAGGCTCAGCAAAGCGTCATGAATCACGCAATTTCCTGACCTGCCTGGCCGATAACTTCCTTTTTCAAAAGGTGGAGGAAGCTACAAGGGGTTCGGCCATACTAGACTTGATATTAACCAACAGGGAAGAATTGGTAGATGAGATGAAGGTGGTGGGGACCTTAGGGGGAAGTGACCATGTCCTTCTTGAATTCCAGTTGCTGTGGGGAGCCAAGGAAGTTCGTAGCCAGACTCGTAGGTTAGATTTTCGTAGGGCCAACTTCGATGAACTCAGAGGCTTGATGAGAGTCATTCCATGGGGGAGTGTGCTGGAAGGAAAAGGAGCGAGTGAAGGGTGGGCCATTCTCAAACACGAGCTTTTGCAAGCTCAAGCCTTCACTATCCCAGCAAGACAGAAACATGGTAAGGGCTCCAAGAAACCGATGTGGATGCACAGAGAGCTCCAGAATAAGCTAAGGGAGAAAAAGGAAATGTTCAGGAAATGGAGAGAAGGACAGACCTCTAAAGAGGAGTATATGAGGGTTACTAGGTACTGCAGATCAGCCATCAGAGAGGCCAAAGCTCAGTACAAGCTGGGTCTGGCCAGGAGGGCTCGCTACAACAAGAAAAACTTCTACAGATATGTGAGAAGCAAACACAAGGTAAAAGAGGCAATTGCATCTGACGAAGAGAATGTGATTCTCGAAAGCTTATGCTACAATAAAATTGGTTAGTCTTAAAGGTGCTACTGGACTCTTTTTTATTTTCCTTTATATTACTTACGAGCGTCATGTTGCCAAGCGATTTCAATAACCAAATGGTCTGTATTATAGATGGAGAATCCTGTAGAGAACACCTTGCATAATCCAGATGTTATAAGGCTTCACATCATATAATGGCTAAATTCTCTTAAAGAGATATACACCTTACACCATTGGACATTAAGGAGTTTGTTCTAAAAATTCATTCTGACTCTCTCTGCAATAACCTGCAATGAATATCAGACCCATCAGATGGTCTAATAAAAGATAGCACAGGAAACTTAAAGGTATTATTGCCTAAATGATTGTCTATAAAATGAGATACCAAAGTAACATCTAAAATTTTGTTTTTTATTCTTGATCTATGTTCCTGTATTTGTGTTTTTAAAGGTCTTGAGGTGCTTCCAATATAGATTTTTAAACAAGGGCATTGAATAACATATACTACGTTAGTTGCTGCACACATTGAGAAATCTGAATTCTTAAAGGTAAAGTTACTATAAGGGTTTACCATGTCAGATGCTTTAACAGAAAACTTACATACATTACAATGGTACATTTCGCACTCGGTTTTTAGACTGCGTTTGTACCTGTTCCACATCCCATGTTTGCAAGGTTTTCACACTTAAAAGCAGTCATGGGATGCAGTCCCGCTTTTTGTCTGCTGTATCCCCGATTTTTCCCCCTGCGGACATACCCTGATGTTTTTTTAAGTTCGCTGCCGACTGGCAGCTGGCCCGCATTTTGCTAATGTGAACACTTTTTCCCCCTTTTTGCTTCTCTCCCCCCCTCTCCTTTTCCCTGGGAGCTGATTGGTTTGTGCAGAATTAACCACTCCCACCCTCCTCAGCTCTCTGAACTCCTTGTCCACCATTTTTTTTAGTAAAGCGAGCTGAGGGTCATAAGGCTTCTTCTTCTTTGGTTTCCTTCCTCCCGGTATGCATGCTCTTTTATTTTTTTTCAAAGCCAGGAATGATTCCTAAGCTTGCTGCTAATTCCCTGCTAGCTTTAAAAGCAAGGAAAGTGTTAAATAGCTGCTTTCTCCTTCCTCCCTTAGGGTATGCACGCACATTCTTTTTTTTTTAAACACAAGAATGGGTTGCAACCGTTGTAATGTTCCTGCACTTTCTTCCTGGCTTTAAAAGCCAGGAAAGGATTAAATGGCTGCTTTTCCCTCCCTCCCAGGCATGTTTCAGACTTTGCCAAAGAGGGGGAAAAAACCCAAGCATTTTGCACAGCCCTTTGGAAACAAGCCTCTGCTTCCTGGGAGGAGATGAATCGGCAGCATTTTAACCCTTTCCTGGCTTGATTTAAAAAAATGAGAGTGGTGCATGTTTCCCCCCAGAACTCTGCCACCAATTGTCTCTCCAGTGGGCAGGGGACAGCCCAATCAGCAAAAACGGGAGAAGGGTTCCAATATTGCAACGTTACTATGCATGCTCAATTTTTTTTAAAAAAGTGTGACGTGAATTGCAAGGCTCCAAAAGCCCAAAATTGCACCGAGGTTTTGAAATGAAGCACAGACACCAAATCGAAATTGCAGTGGACAGTGTGAAATGAACAGGTGCAATGCCGAAGCCACTGCGATCGGGGCGAATGCTCATAAATAGCGGTTTAAACCGTAAGTGCAAAAAGGGCCAATATCCACAGGGGAAATGGCCCTTAGGTCCCAGGGGTGCTGAATGTTTCTCCTCATATTTTTTATGCACTAATATATCCTTCAAATTCCTGGTGCATCAATATCCTATCATAGGACATGACTCACACCCTGGGAGATCATTGACTATGTGCCAATGCTTGTCTGTTATTTTTTTGATCCCCATAGCCAACGAAGTGTAGTCAATAGCCCATCTAATTACTTTATTGCCTGTTTTTTGTTTAGGTTTTAATAAAGTACTACAGTGCTGTTAAGGAAGCTCTTTTATTAGCTGCTGTAACTACCTCCTTTGGATTGCCCCTATTTAAAAAGGACTCAGATAAAAACCTACAGCTCTTTTCATAATATCTAATATTAGAAGAATTTCTCTTAATTCTCAAAAACTGTTCTACAGGGATATTTCTCCTTAAAGGGCCAGGGTGAAAAGAAGGATAATGTAAAAAGAGCCTCTGTCTACGGGTTTCTTATAAGGACGCACACCTAAATTACCCCCTTTACTTGAAAATAACATTGGTTGTTAAATTTAAAATAATTCTTTTCCATGATAATATCCAGAAGATCTAACAAAAGGAGGGTGGAAGGATGTTGATCTGTCCTCTTTCTTAATGCAATTTCAACCACATTTCTAGCACCCTCATGGGGGATAGAAGTGTAGAGTGCATTTACATCAAGAGACATCAAATAAGCTGAATTAGGAACTTTGAGACTTTCCACTATGTTAATAAAAGACATGATGTCTTTGCTGTAAGTTGGAGATTCCTGAATAAAAAGGCTGCAAAAAATTGTCCAAAAAGCAGGCAAATGGTTCTAGGATGGAGTCAGTGCCATAGATTATTGGATGGCCGGGTGGGTGGGTGGGGGGAAATGCCATTATATATTTTGGGAAGTATGTAAAACAGCAGAATTCTAGGGTGGGGATTGATCAGTGCCTCAAAAGTCTTGAGGTCAATTTCATTATTAGCTAAAGCACCATCTAATACTACTTTTATGATCCCTCTGATGCATACAGTCGGGTCATAATTTATTGGCTGGTACTTAGTTGCTACTGACAATTGACATGTATTTTCGGCTACATAGTCTGCTGTATTCATAATAACGATCCCTCCCCCTTTCTCCGCAGGTTTAATAATTATATCTCTGTCAGCCTTGAGTTGGTCCAATATTTTATATTAATTTCTAATCAGATTATGCCATGATCTTGTACTCTGTTTTTCTAACTGTACTATGTTTTTAAGGACTAGCCGTTCAAATGTTTCAATAGTCGGATCCAAGATCTGTGGGATGAAATTGGAGCTGGTTTTTAATAGGTACTCTATCAGGTACTAGTAGGTCATTTCCAAAGAACTTACATAGTTTTAAGTTGTCTAACCAATTTAAATATGTCAATGTGTGTTTTAAATACATTATATTTCGGAGTCGGGATGAATCTCAGACCTTTATTCAGGATTCCCCTTTCCTCCTGAGTAATAATTCTGTCTGACAAATTAAATACTAAGTCCTGGGATGACCCCTCCTTTGAGGATGGGATTGATGCCCCCCTAAAAAACGATCTCTAATTTGATAGGGAACTGACCAGCTCCTTAACACTCTCAAGTTGCCTTGCTCATCACCTGAAGCTTCTGTGTCGGAAGACTCCGTGGTTTCAAAATATGAGGTGTTGCCTGAGGACTGAGCCCAAGTGACTTTTTGCTCCTGATCCCAGCTGGGTTAAGACAGGGGTCAGGCATTGCCACCTGCTCTACTCCTGATCCCAGCTGGGTGAAGATGGGGAGCTGAAATTGCCATCTGCTCTGGTCCTGATCCCAGCTGGGTGAAGGCGGGGGGCAGGCATTCCTGCCTGCTCTGTCCCTGATCCTGGCCTGGGCTTCCTGCTGTGGCATGCTCTCTGGAGGTCTGGCTGCCTCATCTGGGCTTCCCTCCGCAGCAGCACCCTCTGGAGGTGCACCAAGGTAGAAAGTGAGTTGTCTTGAATATGCTTAACCTTTTATATAGTAGGATTTCTTTTTAAATTATGGTCAGCATGAAATTTTCACAGCAGCCACACACAGTCAAGATTTCCATCGAGCAGTCTGCTACCACCCCAAGATCTCTTTCTTGGTCTGTTGCTAGATTGCCCTGAAAACCGATGACAGGTGCCATTAGATTTGTTAGCTATTACTCTCAGCAGCCCTATTCAGTTATGATTTTGACACGCTAACCCAGGGCCATATTAACCCATGGCCAGGCCCCTAGGCTTTCAGATATTTCAGACCTCTTCAAGCATTTCAATCTTTCACCCCACTACATCTGACAGCCTGACCCTGGTACAGTAGGTCCTAGTCTGCAGTACATAGCCCTATATCCAATTTGAGGGTCTCCTGAAGAATTCTATTCACAATTCTAAAAAATATTTTTATTGTGCAAGTAGAACTCTTCAGGAAAGCATATTTTGGGGGTATAATTGTTCAATACTGTAATATTTTGAAGTGAATAATTTTTTTATTATTTATTAAAATATATAATTTATAAATAATTGTTTTAATATAAGAGACAATTTGTTTCACTTCAATAAGGAAGCAGTTAATTATCTTATTAATAGAGGTTATATAAGAGAACCAATTAATTGTAATTTATGTGAGGGTGTGCCTCAGCAAAAAAAATTGATGGGACCCTAGGCTTCAGCCTAGTCAGTCTTATGAATAATACGGTCCTGTTCCAACCACATATAAGCAGAGATCATGCTATGCACAAACCTCTTGAGACACATGGTTGCCATTTTGTGAGAACAGGGACCACGACAACCAAATCCAGCTTTTATGTTCCAAATTGTAGAACTGAAATATACAATGCACTGGAGCTTGATATATATAAATACTGAGTCAAAAAATACCACCAAACCTCCCGGCGGGAGATGGCAGCGGGCTTGCCGGCTTGCAATTTTCCTGTTTCGCAAGAGTTATGCTTCTTCCAAAGCCACAACTTTTCAATACACTTGCAAAATAAACCTTCAATCCTTTCTTTTTTCTGAAGTCAATCTGTTCCGAACTCTTTTTTCCGGAACAGATTGACTTCAGAAAAAAGAAAGGATTGAAGGTTTATTTTGCAAGTGTATTGAAAAGTTGTGGCTTTGGAAGAAGCATAACTCTTGCGAAACAGGAAAATTGCAAGCCGGCAAGCCTGTTGCCATCTCCCGCCGGGAGGTTTGGTGGTATTTTTTGACTCAATATTTATATATATCAAGCTCCAGTGCATTGTATATTTCAGTTCTACAATTTGGAACATAAAAGCTGGATTTGGTTGTCGTGGTCCCTGCGTTTTCTTTGTTTCTGCATTGACTTTGGGACTTCCCCCCATTTTTTCTTTCTTTCCATTTTGTGACAACAGGACAAAAAGTATATGAAGTAATCTGGGTAGCACACTTGGTGCTATGTAGTACTAGAGCCCCAAAATTGTAATAACTGAACAGTGCTAGCACTGTAATCATGTGTGCGCTTGGGTCATGATTTTTCAGGTAGTTGGTCTTACATAAATAAATTGATACATAAATAAATTGCCATAAAAGAAACTCTTGCATGCTGAATTCTTTCCTCCACTTGTTTTACCTTCTGGTTTATGAGTGGATCCACAATGGCTTGTTATCTGGGAGAACAGACATTTTCAAGATAAGTAATGTTTTTTTTTTTTCAAATTGAGAAATATAGAATGCATTCCCTCTTTGGGAATAGCTTGTGAATAATCAGTTCATGGAACTTTATCTGCCTATAAGACCTGAATTTGTTTCCTTGTAAGAGTGTATTGGTCCTTGGGGCCTAAAAGAAGCCAGTGATGACAACAGTGCTTAAATCAGTGCGGTGGGGTTTACTGCAGGTGTTTTTTCTGTGTCAGACACTTAATGGCCACACTGCTGAGCATTTTACTATCCACCCACTGTTGTAAGTTATTATTTTCAAGTAAGCTTAAATTGAAACAATTAAGTCTTAAATACTATTCTGCCAAGGAAATTATGCTGGAAGAACAGAGATTTTCCCCTTAGAAATCTTCTGAACTGTTTAGGCTTATGACCTATATACTATTAAAACGTACAATTGCTTATCTAAGCTTGTATTATCTCAGTGTCCGGAAGAACAAAATAGGTTGTGACTTCTTTGTTTTGGTTTGCACAGGATGCATAAAATGGGCAATAGTCACATTTCATGAAGCCACAAAATGCCTTGGGCCACCAGAGGGGAGAAAACTGAGTTTCTTTTGCTGTAGGGAGTACTCAGTATGCATATTTTCCTATTAGAATCCACAAAACATACATGCCGCTGGCAGTGCTGAGAAATCTAGAGCTTTGCTTGATCAGAATGGTTTGCTTTGGGTAACTGCTAGGACAGCAGTTTGCATCTGCGAGCACAAACTGCCTGCTGTCAGTTTTCTCCCATTTTCTCTGCATTCTAACAGTTATCGGTCAGTACAGTTTTTACCAAAAGTTCCTATAATTATGGAGCTTGGTAACCAAACACACGAAGTGGTTCCAGAATGTAAATATAATAATGCTCTTTTAAATCTAACTTTCAATGCAATGAATATGATATGAACCTTATAGTCCAATCCAGGGTTTTTTTTCTGGGAAAAGAGGTGGCGGAAAGAGGGAAATGAGGAAGAAACATACAGGTTTCTTTGAAATAATATTATTTTCATGCACTATTGCTGAGTATTTTCAAGAGGTGCCGGAACTCCGTTCCACCACGTTCCTGCTGAAAAAAAGCCCTGATTCCATCCTAAATAGAGCTTTTTTTCCCTTGAAGTTTCTCACCGATACTGAATGCTGGCAGCTTTCTTTGGGGCTCTCCTAAGTCCTGATCCTTGTGTGCAAGCCCACCCCACTCATCCAGAGAAAAAAGACAATAGATCCTCAGAAGCAACCTCAGGAGGATTTTCAGAGCAAATGGGAAATAGGTGGAAATTGGAACAACCTTTTATGTGAGTAGTAGCACCTTTTTTTTAATAGAAATTTTATTGAATGGGTTAACATATTACATAATACACAATACATACTCATTTACCCTTATAATTACAGTATATGCCCCCCCATCCCTTCCCCCTCCCCCTTTTCCCTTTTTGACTTCCAACAGCACTAAAACCCCTTAATTTCTTATCGTTATCTTTAATTTCTATGTAGTCCCTATTATCTAAGGTAAAGTTCATGTACATTCTCATGGCTCATATTACTTAATAACTATCTAGAGTCCACAGTTGTCCTCTCACATCCCATTTATTTTCCACATAGTCCTTAAACTTCTTCCAGTCAGTTAAAAATTCATTCGGATTCTGCTCTCTCAATTTCCTTGTCAATTTGTCCATTTCCGCCATGTGCAACAGCTTTTGGATCCATTCCTCAACTTCTGGTATGTCTTCTTGTTTCCAGTATTGTGCATACAAGATTCTTGCTGCAACAGTCATATAATATAATAAAGTTCTGTCCCTCGCGTTAACTTCTTGCATATTCAATCCTAGCAACAGCATTTCCGGGCTCTTCAACAAATTACATTTCATAATTAACAGCATTTCTCCATAAATCTTAGGCCAAAACATTTTGGCCTTTTCACAGGTCCACCACATATGGTAAAAGGAGCCCTCATGTTTTTTACATTTCCAACATTTATTTGACATTGTACTATTTGCATTTGCTAATTTTTTCGGTGTTAAATACCATCTATAAATCATCTTATATCCATTCTCTTTCAAATTGTTACATGTGGATATCTTCAAAGTATTCTTCCATAGAAATTCCCAGCTTTCCATTGTCACTTCTTTGTTAAAATGTATTGCCCATTTCACCATCTGTATTTTAACAGCCTCATCCTGTGTATACCATGTCAGCAAAATTTTATATATTTTAGAAATCATTTTCACTTCTTCACCAAACAAAATCTCTTCTAGTTCTGTATTTTTTATTCTAAAACCTACATTTCTTTTGTCAGTTTCAAATATATCCTTAATTTGCCTATATTGTAACCAATCATACTCAAATGGTAACTCATCTTTACTTTTTATCTTGAGGGTGTCTTTCTCTCCACTCAATAATTCCTTATAGGTTAACCAATCTTCCCCTCTATAATACATATTTGGGTTCACCACTTCCGCTGGTACAATCCACATAGGTCTTTTTTCACCCAGAAACTTCTTATATTTTTGCCAAATCATGAAGATATTCCTTCTCACAAAATGATGCTGAAACATACCATCCACTTTATATTTCTCATACCATAAATATGCATGCCAACCAAACAAGTTATTGAACCCTTCCAAAGCTAATAATTTTAGATTAGATAATTTCACCCATTCTTTCAGCCAGACCAAGCAAATTGCTTCATAATACAATCTTAAATGTGGTAATTGCAAGCCTCCCCTTGTAATATCTTAATTTCCTGGATTATTGATTTCTTCCCCGGTCTTTTCTGTAAGTCTTTCTCTTTTTTGGAAATTTTCTCTTGTATCTCCTGAAGTTTCTTTTCTTTTCTTTTCTTTTCCCTACTGTTCAGTGTGATCAGGATCCCTCTGATCACAGCTTTATAGGCGTCCCACACTGTATGTGTTGGGACTTCTTGATCAGCATTCAGCTGAAAAAAGTCCTTTGTCTTTTTTTGAATTATTTCAACATTCTCTTGGGTCTGTAGAAGATCTTCATTTAATCTCCATCTAAACTTCCTGACTCCTGTCATAATTGTCCACATCATTGGATTATGATCCGAACTCACCCTTGGCATAATTTCTATTTTCTTTGTAATCAAATTAGGTCCTTTGTTGCCCAGATCATGTCAATTCTTGAGAATGACTGGTGTCTTGTCGAATAAAAAGTAAAGTCTTTTATTTTAGGATTCCAGCTCCTCCAAATATCTTCCAAATTTTCCTGTCCAACCAATTCAAAAAAGGATTTGGGTAACTTCCCAGCCTTTGTGTTCTGTATTTTGGATTTCCTATCTAAGTGCAAATTAGCCACCCCATTAAAATCCCCAGTCATTATAATTTGCTCATATGCATACTTACCAATTTTCTGAATTAGTTCCTTGTAAAAATCATCTTTAGCTCCATTTGGTGCCTATATACCTAAAACCAGGGTCTTCTTAAAATTCACAATAATCTCTACTGCCAAATATCTTCCCTCTTTGTCTTTAAAAATTAATTTAGGGCCCAATTCTTGTTTTATATAAATCACAATCCCTCTTTTCTTCTGTTTAGCAGATGCCCAAAACTCTTGTCCTAATTGTCCATTTTTTAAATACTTACAATCTTGCTCTTTAATGTGGGTTTCTTGTAAACATATTATATTACAATTTTGCCTCTTGACCCAACGAAAAATCATTTTACGTTTTTGGGGTGAATTCAAACCATTAACATTCCAAGATATTAGTTTGTACTCCATATTTCTACTCTTTTGTTACTCCTGGGAAGTCTTTTTCATTATCCACCAAAACCACAATCATCTCATGCTTTGACTTAATGGTCACTCTTGCTGAGTTAAACGTAAAGCTCAAGCCTTCAGGTATTTCCCACCTATACCTGATCTTTTTTTCTCTCAATTTCCCACTTAATTCTTGGTATTTTTTGTGCTCTTGTATTCTTTGGCAACTCCTTCATAATTCTGACTCTGCTTCCTTCCAGTATCAGAGGGTTTTGAAAGTGCCTACTTAAAATCTCTTCCTTCATTCTTTTGGTTGTGAGTTGTAAAATTATATCCCTAGGTAAATTTTTCTGCTGTGCATAGCTGGAATTTATTCTGTAGGCCAAATCCATATTGCCTTGAATTTCTTCTGGCCGTTTTTCCAAATAATCTGACAATATTTCATTCATTTGTTCCTGTGTATTTTGAGTCAAGGACTCCGGGACTCCTCGAAATCATAATTGATTTTCCATAATTCTGCATTCCATCACCGCCATCCGCTCCTTTAACACTTGGTTTTCTATTTTTAAACCAGAGGTTGTCTGCTCCACCTCCTTTACTGTTTGATTCGTTGTTTGAAGCTCCGTTTTAACATCTTCTATACTCTTTGCCAATTCAGAGACCTCTGATTTTATTAGGTCTTTTAAATTTTTTAGCAAGCTCTCCTCCATTCATTGTATTGATTGAGACTGTCTCTCCTCCATTCGTTGTATTGTTTGAGACAACTCCTTGTTGCCATCAATCACTTTTTTCTCCAGCGCCTCCAGCGCCGCTTGCATTTCTTTCTCACCTTTCTTTGTCATGCCTGGGCTAGTTTTCACACCACCCCAAGTGTCTGCTCTCTTTCTGAGCTCCGTTTTTGATATTCACATCTGCTTCCTTTAATTTCCAGGTCTTTACTTTAAAAATTAGCTTCCCCCCCCAACTTAATATTTTAGACCTCACCAAGATGTCAGGCGGAATTTCTCTATGGTGTTTTGTCCAATTTGTTCCTCCTTACCTTCTTAAAATGGCCGACTTCCGCTTCCTGCTGACCTTCTACTCTCAACTCCTTTCAATGGTGCCTTTGTTTTGCTTCCAGAGTCCTTTTCCACTCTCCTCCTCCACTTCCTCTTCCACTTGTTCCCTCTCTAGGCAGGAAGGTCATCTATTCTCAATATCCCTTTTGTTCTCACACTATTCTCGCGATGCTCCAACTGATTCTTGCTCCTTCCTCCCTTTCCCAGCATTGTTATCTCTTGCAAAACCACAGGTATGTATAAACAAAACTTATTTTCTCTCTTTTAATGCTATTTTCTTCTTTTAAATTTGCCATATTTCTCAAAATTGCCTTAGTCCTTTACTCATCTAGCAGTCTTGTATTTTTATTTTGTTCCTCTTATCCTTTTTCTTTCACTTTTAATTCCAGAAAGTGAGATAGTAAAATTTACCTTTTCTTGTTAAATTTTGGCTGATCGTGCTGTTTATTCCGTTTAAAGATGTTCAATTTCGGTACAGATGCTTGGGTTCAGGCGATCTTATGTCGGCTTTCAACTCCAAAGAGCTCTGGAGAGATCTTAGCTCGTCTTTCTCAGAGGGGACCTCAAGGCAGTGGGGAAAATCCTTTATTCAGAACCCCCCCCCCGCCGAGATCACACACTCTCAGGATCACGTAGCGTTCTAGACCCCCCCCCAACCTGGGGTGGGTTGGCAGCAGGCGATCAAAGCACCTGGCCTGCCAAAACAGATGCTCTTGTTTGCCCAGCTTCCCAGGCAAGTTCAGGTCACCATCAATCCCAAACAGGAAGTCCCCGTAGTAACACCTTTTTTTTAAAAAAAACCCTGGTTATTGTTGTGAACTCCTCAGGTCCTCAACGAACCTGGGGAGTGTGTGTGTCAAAGGACAAAACACACTTCTGACAGGCAAAGAATCATCTCCTCTCAGATTAAGAAACTGCCATCAGCCAAGTGTTAATCAGGAAGTCAGCCCTGCAAGGTAGAATGCCTGCAGACTGATTTCCACAAAAAGTTATTTGGTAGCTGAAGCCACTTAGACCAAAGTACTGGATTCAGATTTAAGCCCCAACATCCAAATAACACCATAGAAGTATGATTAATAAAGTTATGAATTGTGCAAAAGATTGCAAATACAGAAATAATGCAATACAGGAAAGAAAATAATAAAATCTAAATAACTACTCTAAAATCCTGAACAGGCTTTAGTTATATTATTATTATTACCTAACCCAGTTGTTACCTTCTCAGGCCAAACCAGAAAAGTCCAACAGAACTCTAAAGTCCAGGAACAAAAGGGTTAGAGCGGATACATAAACCAGTTGATAGTTCAAGAACTCGAGATGACTTGGAAGGCAAAAACCAAGCCAGAGTCGCTTCTTTATTCCTTGCTAGCTGCAGCATGGCCTGATCCTACTGAACCAATCAGGGTATTGCTAAGACATGTGACCATGTCCCTCTACAGCTGCAATGTGTTCGCAATCAGAGCAACTTGCCCTTACCAGAGTACCAAGTGCTAAAGAGATGGAATGTAAGGAGAGAGCCTCCTTTCTGGTCCTAAGCCTTGAAGGCTTTTGATTTCCATGATCTCATCCACATCTGTGTGCCATGGTTGCATCTCCAGCCTTATCTCTCTTGGAACTGCTAGCTGAAATTTACAAGTTCCCAGAGATTTTTTATCTGTGGCCTGACTAGGTTCAAAAACCTGAACCAAATTTTTTAAAAGCAAGAAAGAGACTTAAAAATGACAGTTTTTCTCATGTGATGGGAGGGCATGGCTGCCTGAAGCTTTTTGTGCTGGGAGAGACAATGTAGCTTTGATTAATGGCTGGATATGCAACTCCAGCAGAAAATCACTCTGGTTAAGGAGGGATCATGAGCTTACCCAGTTGTGCTCCTTTTGACAGCTCTGCTGAGGGTCTTACTGCCCAGGTTTGTCCTGGGTGATGGTTGGAAATTTGGGGCTTCTGGAGACGGGGAGAAAACATCTACTTGCAGTTACGATTTGAGTTCAAAGGCAAGCCTACCCTCAAGTCTTAAATTTAAGGACTTCAAAGAATTAACCAACTCTATGACACAATTATTTACTGTGTGGTGAGATAATACTCTGCTTTCCTGGACTTCTTTTTTTCCCTCTTTCCTTTTAACTGAGATAAGAAGATCAATGAAACATTGAAAGCTCTTAAACTACATATGCAAAGGAAAGATTTAATGGACTAATGGGAACCGAAATTTATTGTTTGTTTTTCTCTATAATTTGTGAATTTGTATTGGGAGAAAGTATTTTGGCTGGACTGGTTAAAATAAAACTGCATAGAAGAAGCTAAGGGTTGAAGCAATGGCCTTGAAACTTGGGACTAGAATGTAAACAAAGTTGATAGTAAACAACACTATCTGTAAAAAGACTTCATAAATTATTCATAGGGAAACAGAGCCATCTGGTGGGAAATGTCTCAAGGTACAAGAAAATGATCTAATTTTATATACACTCCTACATCCACAGACTTGATACAAAAACTCTTGGATCAACTCGGTGATAAATTAGATTCATTTGCAAAGAGAATGGAAGACAATTTTATGAAATTTAAAACAGATTTAACTGAGCAAATTAAAAATATCGAAGGTGCTGTTAAAAAAAACCTCTGAGAAGGTAAAGATATTGAACAATCAAGTGGAGATCCTGGACAGCAGAACAACAGTGTTTGATAGAGAGTTGGAGAACCATCAAGGTAACAGTTCCAATAAGGCTGTTATTTCTCCCTTAGTTCAAGGGAGAAAGAATATGCTCTGAGATTACGAGGAGTTAGGGAGACACAAGATGAAGATATTCAACATAGAATGGTACAGACCTTAACAGAATTTCTCCAGTGGGACATCCTAAGAGTTGACATGGAATTGGATAAAGTATAGAGTCTCTACCAGGTATGCAACACAGAACAAGCTACCAAAAGTGCATTTTGTCAAAAAGTCGATAAAAGATCAAGTTCTACAACATCATCATAAGAAGAAATTGAAAATACAGGAAGTTGGAGTTATTATTTTAAAGGAGATACCACTCAAAATCTTGAGGAAATGAAGATACTATTTTTAACTGAAAAACTGAAACAGAAGAAAGTCTCATTTAG
Organism: Eublepharis macularius; assembly: GCF_028583425.1. NCBI lineage: Eukaryota > Metazoa > Chordata > Lepidosauria > Squamata > Eublepharidae > Eublepharis > Eublepharis macularius. The sequence continues at coordinate 77,378,471 of NC_072797.1, forward strand.
ATAGGACAAGTTGGAAGGAATGATTTTAACTTTCAAACAACAGAGATTCAGATTGAATTCAGTTCCAAAAGCAAGATTTTTTTTGGAAAGATACATGAAAGTAGAGTTTTCAGAAGATTCACAATAGCTCTCATTGGAACAGAAAGATGAGGAAGAACAAGATGATGTGGACTCTGTTAATAATTAAAACCCAAGTATGGATTACAAGTGCATAACATGGAATATAAATGGGGTGAATGCTCCTCAAAAACAATGGAAAATATTTCATTATTTGAAAAAATTGAGAACTGATATCATTTGCTTACAAGAAACTCATATCAGAAAAAAGACATCAAGTATTTGGATTACAAAATTTTGAGGGGAAAATTGTCTCTTCATATATAAAAGATACTCAAGGCAAATTACCAAAAGTTAGTTTTGAAATGATTGATAAAATGGGTTTGATGGCTGTTCGGAAATGAAAAAATGGGGATTCAAGAGAATATATATTCTATTCTGAGAGGTATAAATCTTTGTCACGTATAGATACATAAATGCATGAATGAACAGCAAAAGATAGTTTTTAAAAAATTCTGTTAGATGTTGATGTGTTTTTTGCCTGGTGATATTGAATATTGTTAGTTACCTCAAGTCTGATCTAAAGTGGACTATAAATACGTTAAATAACTTACTTAAGCAATTATGTGAGCATTTTAGAATGAAAAATTTCCTTTTACTTCCATTGAAATCCAGGGGGAATACATCCCTTCTTGAAAGCATCTTGGCTGTCAAAAGGTAGAGTTAGTATAAACTCTTTCAAATACCTTACTATTTACAATATTTATGAAAAGTAGTTTTTTCCTCCAAAAAACATGCTGGACAAAGTGGAGTAGATCTACTAGAACAGTTTACAGAACCTGGCAGAAGGATATCTTTCCTTGTCTTCCCTTGTCTTTCTCAAAGCAGCCTCCCACTTGCTCTGAAATTACTCACCGAAGAACGGGGGAGCCTCACAAGCAAAATGAGACATAAGGAGGAATCAATTAAAATCCTCCTATTTTCTCCTTCAATTCATGGCTTGAATCTGTGGAAACCGCCCCCCCCCCCTGATTCATTTTGTCAGCACTGCTTTACCAATCTCAGAAAATTTTTAGAACAAATGGTGGGCTGCTTGAAGCAAGGCAACATGGGTGAGCTCCACTCAGCCAGTAACTTTGCCAGCCCAGTGTCTTCTAAAGTAGAAATGGTTTCTGGATTACTGGCAGCCCACCCCCCAGCCAGTTCCAGGTATCATATTAGTCTAAGCAATTTTGCCATTCTCTTTTTAGCTTCTAAATATTGCAAAAATGTTAACAGAAAATAATGTACAGTTGTCTGGGATATAATTTTCTTTTTAATTTCTTTAAGAATAAATATATAATATTAATTATTTGTGAAGGATCATAGTTCCATGACAGAATGCATTTTAAGAGATGTTACACTTGTTCTCCTCCCTCATAAACATGAAAGATTTATTGTAGTATAGATAAATGCTGAATAAAAAATTACTGAACTAGGAGTTAACAATAGTTTAGATTGTATTAACCAGGACTTAAATACAAACAAACACATCTTTAACCCACCGTTATTAAATTAGTTTAACATATCTGTGTTATCACCCATTACTGCTGCTGTAAGTATATGCTATGCTTATCTTACATACCTTTGAGTTTTGCCTAGAAAGATCACAAATGGTACTTGCACTTTGTAGTCTGTTAACCTCATTGTTCACAGTTTCCCCATCTATATGTTTAGTTGTTTCTGTGTATAACTATTTCTGCTGACCAAAGATTTACATCAGGCAGCTGCTTAAATAGGCTCAAGCTGTCAAGATTTTTAAGGTGGCAATTTTTGGGGGGGGGGGGGTTAGGTATGACAGCTACCCCTCTGGAATGAATTACTTAATTTGTGTCAAAACTTCACAAAGGTTAGCTCAGGATTTTTTTTTCAAAACTATGGCTAAATCTTGGAAGAAAAATATTCTGAGTATCCATGGAGTTTAGGGTTAGTAGGTCCTCCTACCCCCCCCCCCCGGGTGGGAGGTAGGATGGCCTGGCACTTACCTTGTGATCTTTCTGCATGCATGCACACTCCCAACCTATATGATGACATCACTTCAGAAAAGTAACATCATCGTGCCGCTTTGGGAGTGCTCCCGTGCTCAGCAGGGGGTTGAATCAGGCTGATGTGGAGTATGGGAGCATTGCTGTGTTGCACAGTTGCCCGATTTAGGCCAAATTTGGCTTGAATTGGGCCACTGCAGCACGTGGGAGCGCTGCTGAGCCATGTGAGTCACCTTGGAGTGCTCTCGCACTCAGCAGTGGCCCAATTCGGCCTGAATCTGGCTACTGTGGAGCGTGGGAGTTTTCCAAATCAAGTATCCAAATCAACTGGAACCCAGGCTTCTGTCCACTTCTTGGGGAATTACAGCCCAGCAAGAACAATACAATCCCAGTAATAATACCAACCAAATACTATACATATACACATACACCACTTTTAGTCATATTGTTCACATGCAACATTTCTGATTACTTATTCAAGATGATAAGAGCACATTAATTATTATCAAGCTCCTCAGCATCTAGCTTCTGAAGCTCTGCTCCCTTGACTTTCCATTTTACAACAAGTTTGAGTCACTCATCACAGGAAATTCCAGACCCCAAATTCCAAACATTGCCTAGCAGAAGAGTTCATATTCTACAAGGAGTCCAGTCAGAGCAGGCTTATTGCAGAATTATCTGAACTCCTTGGAAATGTTCTGCCTCAATAGCCCCTGGACCTGGTCTGGGAGTGTATGTGATCCAGAGGAAGTAAAATATACTCATCTCCACTATATTTTGTTCATGATATGCTTACTTAATCGAATACATGGATAAAGGTTCACAGGCATGCACTTTGGACTCTTTCTGGGTAACATAAAAATGAAATGTGACAGGCATACCTGCTAGATAGGGTATGAAGATGTAACCATTCTTCTTCATGGTAAAGTCAGGGTAGCCCCATGGAGTTGTCAGCAGTCATACCCCTTCTCCTTACTGAAAGGGCAGTTTATGGATATGGAATATAGACCCATTTTTCTCATGTGCTTTAAGCACAGCACACTGCCTGGCCAGACAGAACAGATGCCAACTCCAGCTGGAGCTGGAAAATTACCAGAAGGTATGTCAGATTGACTAACTGCCCCTCCACACCCTGGAGACGCACTTAAGTGAAACAAAGAGGTCTTCCAGGAGTTCCTGCTTGATCTATGAACAACTTTCCATACCTTGCATCTCCTGACTTACCAATAGGGCTATTCAGGGACCTGATGAGCCCTTCCCACCCGGCAATCACAAGACATCAAGCAACCTTCTCACCTATAGTTCCTCCCAGATATGTACAATCAAGTCTTTCCCACTTTATTGCTTCACCTCCAGACAAGCCATAAAACTATTGTTTCTGGAGCAGAAGACACAATTCTGCCCCAGGCTACATTTTGCACTATAACTTAGCTGCCCCTAGCTCTGTGCTGTGTGGGTGTTCCTTGGATCCATATGGACACCCTCAGATGCATGTCTGAGCCTTCCTCTTCTTGCAGCAAAGTGCTGGTCTCTCACGCTGCTGCCTCTATGGACATCCTCCATCTCCTAGTCTGGTTAATATCAATCTCTCCTTGAACCTCTCTCCATCTTCCTCCCTAATTTTCTAGATAGCCCTGTGTGTATGTTGTGTGTGATTTTCTGTGTGTTTGCCTCTTATTGCTCTGTTAATAAATTGACCTTTCCTTTAGAACATCTGCCTGTTCATTTAAGTGTTTCTCTAAGGGAATAATCCTGGTATACATTTGGTGTATATCCCCATTATTCCTTCTTGCTGCATCTCCTTGAACGCTAATTTTCTCAACTCACAAGGAAACCCCCACATTTAGGGTGGTAGCTTTTGTGAGGCCAGGGTGATTTTGGAGCCCCTGCCTGAGATAATCCCTAGTGGGCTAATTTGTTGGAGGTGGAAAGGGGATTGGCAGAAACAGCACCAGAGAGGAAGAAGTTGCAGGAAGCTCCTCTGCCCAACACTATGGAAGGGAAATGGGGCTCAGGCCAGCATGAACCAGAAGATGCTGGCTGGGTCCTGCAGGCCAGTGAGCCTTGGCAAGGTCTAGTCCAGTTGGGACAACTGCTGGCTTTATTACCCTTCCTGTCATGAAGTGGCAGCTCTTGTGAAGAGGTGGGGTGCTCACAGGGCTTGCTGTCATGTCTGCACACCATTCGTCCATGCCATTCATATGTTCTCTGTTCTCTGTACTGATTTGATCATACTGTGTAACTATATGCTCTCTTATTATACTCATGTATTGTAACCATTATATTCATGCCATCTTGAGCTTGCCTAAAACCGAAAGTACTAATGTTGAGACTGTTATCTCTGAAGCTTTCATGCCTTTTTGCTAACTGCCCCAGGAGAGGGGGAATCCTGCTCCTTATATCAAAGTGTATACACTTGTATTCTCATTTCTGCCAATCCTGTCCATCTTTGGAAGGACCTGTGAACTTAATGGATCTCTATAATAAAACTTTTTCAATCAAGACCCTGGAGTACTTGTGGTGAGGGGTTTGGGAATCTATCAGTCATGGACTGCCATCCCTAGATCTGACATTTTGGCAGGAATCCCCTTTTTCCTCTGAACCCAATACCCCTGGAGTTTGGCTACTGGCAGCATGTCGATGGAGTTGAACTCATGGACCACGGAGCCAGAGGACTCTACTAATTGTACAGACATTTGGCTGGGACCAGGTGCAAATCCTGGAGGACATTCTAAAGCACTGATACTAGCACCTCAACCGAGGCTGGAATATCTAATGGATGTAAATGTAGCAGAAATGCGTGGACTTGGAGCTTTGGGAACTCTCCCGAGATATTGGGAGATATTGAGAGTTGGGGGCCATCCCTAAGGCTGGGGTGGTCTATAGTCATTGAAACCAACAGCACACCCAAGAGTGGGCCCCTCGCCATTCCCTATCCACTGACAAGAAACTACAACGGAAAAGAGGAACCTTATATTGCCATCGTTCCCTCGCAACAGAGGAGTATCTCAGTGAGGAGGAAATTGAGCAGCCTATTCTGGGGACCATAGACCCCCCGACAGCACAGAAGATGGGCGCGACAGGGGGTGTACCGATAGACCCCATGTGGACTAAGACTAGTGAGTATTGAGTCATGCGCGAGCTACTGGAGGATATACAAATGCCAGGGCCTCAAAGATTACACCCCAGTACCACACAGGGGGTCAAAACTGAGGAAGTGGTAGACCCCTGGGACTTGTGCGAACTGGGTGCTGTGGCTGGGCTAACAAACCCATTAGGGGGCCAGATGCCACAACTGCCCACACCAGAAGTGAGTCCAACAAATGCCCCTCTGAGTAACTCTGCAGCAGAGGTCTGGCAGAGCAGTATCCTGTCTGTGGAATTACAGTCCCTCAAAGTCCAAATGGAAAGAATGAGGTGTTAAATGAAGCAAACTGCACAAGGGGTGAAAACAATGATGAGCATTCCTACGGGACCACCTAAACTCATGAATGAGCATCAGTGGACCAATCACAGCTACTGACCCTACCTCAAGCACCTCCACAGGGACTGGATACAGCTCCCCCAGTTACTACAACAATGTGGGGTGCGATGGGATTGACTCCCTCCAGCCGGGGACAACCAACCCTAACCCCAGGCCATAAAACTTCTGTCAGTGTATCAGGGAGGGGAAGTTCGGCGCCGGTGCCACGGAACTTCATGCCAGTCACTAGGACCCTGCAACCACCTGTGGAAGGGATGACAGCCGGGGGAATCATGCCAAGAACTGTGCCGCTCGCAACAGAAGCACAAACTACCGGGATTGATGTTCTCAGAGGAGCTTTGCAACAAGTAGCTTTTTCCCCGCTGACAACCGAGCAGGCAGTAACAGTTCAGCTGGGAAGTGGACAATATGTAACTACAACCCTGCTATTAGTAAAGAGAGCGGGGGGCACCAGTTACTCACACTGGGAATGGATTGCCAAGGAGCTACCAGTACCAAGGAGCCCCCACCCTTCAACTCCCACACTCAACAGTGAGAATGACTTATGTCCCGATGGGAATGGGATCATAACCTGGCCACCCCTCCTCGGGAGGCCATACAGTATACCCCCCTCAAGTAACGTTGGGGGTCCAAGCACTGCAACCTCAACCGGCCCCTTTTATCCCACCACAAAACACTCCAGATGGCCAAGGGAACTATGCTGCATATCAAATGGCTCATGGGGTACCAAGAGACCAAGGGCAGCAGGGTCCCCAAATGGTCCCTATCCTGCAAAAAGGGGGAAGGCAAAGAGTTGGGGCTCCAGCAATGGAGGCACCACAAGGGTGGTTCAAATTAGAAGCCCAATTTGATGGAAACCCAGGAGACTTGGGATTCTTCATTGTACAAGCCATGGAATTTTTCCAGACTGGGGGAGGGTACTTATTTCCAAATGAACATAGTAGGGTGAGCCACTTAGGATCCCGATTAGGGCCCCCCATGTCTGAATAGTATGTAACCCTCTATGAAATGAGAGCACCCGAATTATATGATTTAAATCCCTTTGTGTATGCTTTAAGAGCCCAGTTCAAAGTTCCTCTGGATGAGGAGAGGGCCATGACACAGCTAAAAACAATAAGGCAAGGGCAGAGACCCATCCGCGAATACGCAGCCGAGTTTAGACAATATGCAACCAAAGTATGGGACTATTATGAAGGGATTAAAACTGAGTTTTTCTGTAATGGATTAAATGCTGATCTGCTAGCCAAAGCGCTGGTGCAAGACAACCCTGGTACGTTGCTGGGATGGATCCAGTTGGCATGTGAGGTCGAAAATTGAGAGCAAGTAGTGAAACTTGTATGAATGCAACAGCAAACTGGAGCCCGTAGACAGCCCTTGGTACCCAGAGGGAGAGGACCAGTAGGGCCCAGATACCCTGCTCCTGATTCAGAAAGAGCCTTACATTGGAGACAAGGCTTGCACATTCAGTGCAGAGGCACTGGACATTTTTCATCCCAATGCCCTGGGAAGAAAGGACCTGCGGGAAGAGGCCAGCCCCCTAGGAAGGCAGTGGGCCCACCTAAAACCTTAAGCAGGAAAGCACTGCCAAAATGCGGGTGCCCCGAAACTGGCTTGGAAGCTACTGAATCGCCTGAGGAGAAGATGGAAGACCAGCTTGAGCTGCCATTGGGAAATGAGAAAGACCTGCTGTGAAAAGAGCCCGCTGGCAGGTCCCCTCAAAAGCACTGCCAAGAAAAGTGAGAAAGAAAGGGGCTCTACTGTTTCTACCAGTGACTTTAGTTAACCCTAAAAAGGGGACCCATGTACGAGTGCAGTCGTTAATTGACTCTGGTTGCACTCGGGACTTAATAAACCCAGCACTGGTTACAGGACTGGGGCTTGATGTGACAGAACTAAATAAGCCCATAGTATTTGAGCAAATGGATGGCTCTAACATGAAAGACCCCGCTGTCTATCAAACTGAACCAGTCCCCATGGGCATAGAGACCCACTGGGAATCCAGAATCCTTATTCTTAGTGCTGTGGTTAACTACCTGCTTGTATTAGGGAGCTGATGGCTGTGGGACCATGACCTCCATATTAAGTGGAAAACAGGTGAGCTACTTTTTGATGGGAGGAAGAATTGTACAGAATTGGGCCCAAGAATGGGGCCGAAATGCTTCCTCACCTCTAGGGACTGTATAGCTTACCAGAGAAGAGCTGAACCAAATCCCCCCTGAGCATCAAGATTTAAAACAAGTATTTGATAAAAAGGAAGCTGATGAACTCCCCCCGCATAGAGCTACGGATTGTGCCATTGAATTAATATCAGGGGGAAAACTGCTGAAAGGGAAACTGTACTCTATGAGCCCGTCGGAATGGAAAGAGTTACGAGAGTTCATTGACAAAGACCTGGCTCGAGGATTCATCCGCCCGGCCAGCTCCCCCCATGCCGCGCCTGTATTGTTCTGCAAGAAAAATGATGGGGGACTAAGACTGTGCATGGATTATCATGGAATAAATGCAGTGTCAATGTCTAATGCCTACCCCCTACCCCTGATTAGAGACTTATTACGTGTGGTGGCACAAGAGAAAGTTTTCTCTAAACTGGACTTAAAGGATGCATACTTCTGAGTAAGAATAAGGGAGGGGGATGAATGGAAAACTGCATTCAACACCCCGTTGGGACAATTTGAATATCTCATCATGTCTTTTGGTTTGCATGGGGCTCCGGGCATTTTTATGAATTTAATTAATGAGGTATTACATGAGTACCTATACAAAGGTGTGGTTGTTTATCTAAATGATGTGCTGATTTATTCAAACGATTATGAATCACATGTAGAACTGGTGAGAAAAGTGCTGACCACACTCCAAAAGCATAAGCTACCGGTGACATTGTCCAAATGTGAATTCCATAAAGAGGAATTGGATTTCTTGGGGTACCGGGTATCACAGCATGGATTAAAAATGGACCCGGCCAAAATTCAAGCCATAGTGGGATGGGATCCCCCCAGAATGAGGCAGCAACTACAGTCATTCCTGGGTTTCGCCAATTTCTATTGAACTTTCATAAAGAACTTTGCCCAAATCTCCCTACCCTTAACTGACTTACTGAAAACAAAAGGGAAGGGACCCCAAGGGACGAAACCCAGTGCTAAGTTGAATTGGACTACTGAATGCCAGGAGGCATTTGATCAGTTGAAAAAACTGTTTACCTCAGAGCTGGTGCTACAACACCCAGACGAAAGCCGTAAATTTGTGGTACAAGTGGATGCATCTGATGCAAATTGGAGTATTGCTCCAATTTGATGAGGAGGGGAAATTACATCCCTGTGTATATGTGTCCAAAAAATTCTCTGAAGCTGAGTGCAATTGGACTGTATGGAAAAAGGAAGCTTTTGCAGTCAAATTAGCACTTAAAACTTGGAGGCACTGACTGGAGGGGGCAAAAATACCATTTGAGGTATAGACTGACACTGAGAGATCTCTGTCTTTTGGTGCTACACCTCTGAAGATGCCAGCCACAGCTGCTGGCGAAACGTCAGGAACTACAATGCCAAGACCACAGCTATACAGCCCGGAAAATCCACAATGACCATAAAAACTTAGAAGCCTTGCGCACCCCCAGCACATTAGGCACCAAGCAGCTATGGTGGGCTGAATTCTATTCCAAGTTCAGTTTTACGCTGAAGTACCTCCACGGCCTTTCGAACTTTCTGGCAGACAGTCTCTAGCGCATGCCCCGACATGACAGCCAGAGGGAGGAGGTAATTGATACTCTGTTCTCAACATCCCAGTTGGGCGGGGCGGTAACCACCTGCAGCTGAGCTGCAAAGCCACCACACGCTCTCCAGCTGAATCTCTCCAACTGGGAGAGAAAAGTGAAAGAGGAGATGGAAAAGGAGGGGGAAGATGTATCCAAGGCCAGTCTGAAAAAAGGGGGAGATGGCTGTTGGTACAAAGCAGATAAATTATACATCCCAGCCAGCCTGGGAGGGGAAGTACTGAAACAATGTCACGATTCTAAATTAGCTGGGCATTTTGGATATTTAAAGACTCTGCACCTAGTGCAAAGGCAGTTCTGGTGGCCAAACATGAGAAAAGACATTTCCCAATATGTATCTTCTTGTCAAATCTGCATTATGGGGAAATCCATGAAAAGAAAGCCCTTGGAATTATTGCAGCCACTAGAAACCCCTACTAGACCATGGTCAGTAATCTCAATGGACTTTATCACCAACCTACCCCCCTTGAAGGGAAACACAGTCATTTGGGTGGTGGTAGATTTGTTTTCCAAACAGGCTCATTTCACAGTCAGCACCACCATTCCCACAGCGAAGAAGCTTGCAGCTTTGTTTATGCAGCATGTTGTCAGGCTGCACTAGTTTCCTAATAAGGTCATATCCGACCATGGAGTACAGTTCGTTGCCAACTTCTGGTGGGAGTTACTTCAATTAATGGGAATTGAACAAAGACTTAGCTCTGTCCGTCATCCAGAGATGGATGGACAAACAGAAAAAACTAACCAGGTGTTAGAACAATTCTTAAGATGCTACATTAATAATCAGCAAGATAATTGGAGCGGTTTTTTGGGTTTTGCTGAATATGCTTACAATAACTCAATCCACAGCTCCACAGGTGCCTCTCCCTTCAAAATAGCACAGGGCTATGAAGGAACTGCAATGCCTTTTGCTCAGACGCCACAATCACAACAACCAGGAGATCTGGGAGAATGGTGGTCTGCTCTAACATCCCAATGGGAACTTATTCAAAAGATTCTTACCAAAGCAAAGGAGGATTATAAAAAGTTTGCTGACAGAAAACGCTCTACCCACTGGAAGCTCCAACCAGGAGCTTCCAGTGTACATCTCTACAAAAAACCTCAGGGTAGAGCAACCTAGCAAAAAATTGGGGTGGAAATTTTTGGGGCCATTTCCTGTGAAAAGACTTATCAATGAGGTGACAGTAGAAGTGGAATTACCAAAGAACTTACGCCAAACCCACCCAGTCTTTCACTTCAGTCTTCTAAAAAAGGCTCCCCCTCCTGACAAATGGCATCCTGAACGAGGAGCCCCTCATCCCATCCTGGTGGTTGGCCAAGTTCATCATGAAATAGAAAGCATTCTAGTCTCAAAGCTCAAGCACAATCAGCTGTACTACCTGGTAAAGTGGAAATACTTTGACCCCAGTTACCAGGAATGGATTAAACACTCTAACATGAATGTGCCTAGACTCATCAAGAAATTCCATGAACTGTATCCTGACAAACCTGGACCTTTGTAAAGTGGAGGAGGGGCTTAAGGGGTGCAGTAATGTCATGTCTGCATACCATTCATCCATGCCATTCATATGTTCTCTGTTCCCTGTATTGATTTGATCATACTTTGTAACTATACGCTCTCTTATTATACTCATGTATTGTGAGGAGTTTGGGGATCTATCTGTCATGGACTGCCATACCTAGAACTGACACTTGCAAGGAATGTACATCTCTAAGGAACTGGGTGGAGGCCTGTATGAAGAGAACGAGCATGGACCCACATCTCAGTGTGAGAGACAGGCTGTGTACCACTTCTCCTTTCTGTCTGCATTTGATAGGAGGACTGCTCCATGCATCACTAGAAGGGAAATGATAGGGGACTCATCATCTTCCCTAACTCCCACCCCCACCCCCAGCCAGTGGGCACCTACATTCCAGTCACCCTTGGAACTTGCCCTACCACCCTCCCAGACATGCCCTGCCACCCTTACCACGGAGTGGCCTAATGCAGTGGCCAATTGTGATTGTGGGCCCCCACCCAAGGGACAAGATAGGGAACAGCTAACCTGAACCAAATCATATTTGCTTTGCTTTCCACTATGCTTATGATTTGCCAAAAGATAGATTTCTTTTGATCAGGGTAACAACAAAGTTCCATTTTATACACTCTTATGCATATGCAAATATGATACAGCTTCAAACCAAAAAAAGAAGAATTTATATTTCCCGTTTGTTGTTTTAAGCGTTTCTAACGTAATTAAGTTGTTTTGAGAGCTAGTGTTAAGTGATTTAATAAACTTGATTTCTACTTTAGTAGCTGGATTTAATTTAAAAAATCCTAAATCTCTACAGGATTTGAAATATAGGGTACAGTATACCCCAGATTTAAACTGGTATTATAATTAAACATTTTCACTAAGAATCTCAGGAACTATATCGATTTGAGGACAGAGATCTCTGACAGAAGATCTAAAAATCTTCACTAATTATATTTCCCATCTTTGGGGGAAGCCATGACAAATTGGTACAAAGCCAACCTAAACATGTACCATAAATATGCCCATAATATCCTCTTTGTTTAGCCTGTGTTACTCGAAAAGTGATAAACACTAAATGTGCTTAGTTGCATTTCAGCTTGGTAATTGTCAAATCATTCAAGAAGTAGAAAAACAAAATGTCACAAGAGCACCTATTATACAGCATATGTATTTTTAATATGCAATTCTCAGCATAATCTTAGATTACATGCAAGTTAAATTTCCCTTGCTGATTTATAAATATAAAGGCTAAACAATGGTAGTCACATAGCAATGTAGAATTGTTTCATAGCAAACTAAAGACCTCACAGCACCTCCAAGCTTTCATTTCAATGTGACATCCAGGTACTATGTAGAGATTATGATTTTATTATTTTTCCCCATGAATACATAAATGAATAATAAGTTCAACAAATAAGAGTTTCCTACTGGGTATGTCAAACAAATCATTTTGTACAGTAGTTTGAATTTCAATCAATCATTCTCAGTGCCATTTGTTCCTCAATGGTCTCCATTTTAACAATGTCAGCATTTGGAAGAGTTATAAATGGGCTGGAGGAGAATGGCCAAGATCAGAGCGCACGAGCTTCCTTTACATCTATTTGTATTCTGGATCTGGCTACTTCCCTTGAGAACTATTGTCTGGACTGAATGAAGATCTTATTATTATTTCTGTCTGCGATTTTTCCTAAATTATGTGGGTTATCAGAAGGTTAACAATTATGTTTTTAATCACTGTATTAATGACAATATACATTTTGACATTGTTAATGTTTTAGCACTATTCATTGAAGCAGCAAAAGGAGCAAAGGAGCAAAAGAGTAATAACTTGCTTGGATGGTTGATGTCACTGGTTTCTAATTTTGTTAGACTTTGAAAGGTCACAAACTGCCCCAAAACCTTTATATTTGAATTGGAGAAAGGAATGTGACCTCAGATATTTTGGTTTGGAATATCTGGCTTTGCAATGGTGAATTTTTAAAGGGGGATTCATTAAATCAGCTCTTCCAGAATGCAAATAGAACATCACAAGTATAATTTTACCACAATAGAAGGCATGCAAAGTGAAATAGTTTTCAATCTTTTCCCTTAACGCACACTCCTAGATACACGCAATCCCCTAATTCTGCCTAATGTTTAGGAGAGGAAAGCATAAAAGCCTCATCATACAATTAATATTTCATACACAGTGCTCTATGTGTGGTCAACATTCATTGGTTCATTTGCAAAAGTATTTAGTGAATCAAAGCAAAGGAAGCATTTTTTTTTTAAAGTCAGCAGGGAGGGCAAGATGATCTGCACATGCTAAAAGGCATTTTATTCTTCACTATTACTTCATGTCTTGCAGCTGAGTTTGAGCATTACAGACATGATACCATAGAGTGCTGGCTTTTTCTGGTCTAGGTGGGATGGGATGTATTTTCCCCTGTATACTGTCAGTGAGGTAGTCATAGATTTAACTACTGCTTTTATAGTGCCAGAAGGTGCATCTGAAGTCTGTCCCATTCTTCATGGTCAATTTACGGTGATTTAAATTTCATTCTGCTCCTTTCTTTCTCCAGAGTTCTGCATGAGAAAAGGAGGCACAAGATACAGGATTGAACTTTCCCCGAAAATTGCTCCTCCGTAGCCTCTCAGTCAAGCCCTCGAGCCGGGAGAGAAGGAACACATCCTTACTCTGCCCAAGCACAAGGTGCACTGAGACGCTGAGGGGCGGATCAGAGGCAACAGCTCTGCGTAACTCCACCCCTCACGCACGTCCCCTGGGAAAAGGGGAGGGCGCTGGTGCTGCCTCATCCTCCTCTGGGCGGGCAAAGCACGGCCCCCACCCATAGCGGCTGTTGTCGCCGGCTGGGAGTGCCGAATGCCTCTTGCAAGGAAAGCCCCAACTCCATAGCCTTCTCAGCAGTCTGCGTTACTGCTGCTATGGAATCTTGAATTTCTTTAAGCTGTTTTGATATGGGCTCTAGACATTTATCAACTTTTTTAGCCAGGCTAGTAGCAATATTAGCAGTAATACTGATTTATGAAGCCTTTAGAAACATTTCTAAATCCTGTTTAGTTAAGGAGTTGGCGTTTTGCTTGGCATCTGCCATTTTGAGTGCCTTACCGGCTTGTGGATCTTTGCCCAATTTCAAGTAGTCTGGAACAAAGTAAGATTTCACTGATAATGATTGTGGTTGGGGGGGGGCTTTGCCTTGCCTGCCCCCGTCTTTCTTATACTGTTAGGGGTGCATCATTACATCGAGTATTGATTCAGGTGTGTATCAGGCTCGGAGCTCTAGAAGGAAGCACCCGCCATTATCAGCTGCAGCGCTCCACCCCCACAAGTTATATTTTAAATCATCTGACTGACTCTTTGGCATTAGGAGAAGCCTGAAACAAGCCCCAAGCAACTGAGTATCCAACCCCTTTTTATTAATTAAGAGAGAGTCTCAACACTGTGACATTAGTAGATTCTACCCCTTTAAGCACACGGTCCATTCTGTTCCTTGATGGCAATCCACATTCCCCACTGATCACTTCTTGGATTTATTTTTTTATTGCCTTTGTTTACAACCAGGGCTCATGTTTATGGTGATTTGGAAATGGGGGTGAGGGACTTGTGTCAGGAATCCACCTTCCCCATCCCAGAACATGGTCATGTGATTTGAGAAGGCCAATGAAAATGCCATTCTATTTGGGCAGACAAAGACATTCTATTGTTACTTGCCCAAGGAAGGCCTGATAAAGTGAGAGGGAGGGGCATCGAGGCACCCAAATTCTCCTTGCTTTCTGCATTCTGCTGCCTATACAGTCACTGACTTGGAGGAGCCTAGAAGCAGAGCTGCAGCTGTCCTTCATCATTGTTGCTCACTCCCACCCCTGCAAAGAAGAAACACAACAGAATTTCAGCATGCATGAACTTCATTTTAAGTGCTTCTGTAAGTTCTTCTTGTTTTGTCTATTTTCCTAACGTCTCTTGTTTCAATGGTATTTGTGTGGGATTTTCTTTACAAGAGAGGCAAGAACATCATTTTTGGCACTGTGCTTATTTATTTTCTGCACATAATTGTGCTGAAAGATGCTGAGCTCCACAAACATCCCCTTTTGCTGCACAACAACTAGGGTTAAGTTTTATTTTTTTTAAGAATGCAGTTTGGAATGTGGATTTTAGATAGTGCTAATCAAATTGGATAACATCCCTGCTGTTTCTCTCTATTTCTGAGTTTTAAATTTTGGGAATAAAATTTTCCCCAACTCTCCAACATAGCATGAGAGGATGGAGGCCCAAGTGCTCCCTCCATTTACTCTCAAAGTCCAGGCCTGGGTAGTTCAAGAGTTGCAAGTTGACCTTCAGGAAGACCAATTGCTCAACTTTCCTGGGGAACATGAGTGCGTGGTGTAAGCTGACAATGTTTGCCATCTAGGAAATGTATACTTGTCAGAGGGCATGAGAGGAGCCTCTGAGCCACAAGTGAGAGGTCTGGCTAGAACTTCTCTTTCCTGGCCCAGTGCTCAGCAGATTAATTGAACACAATCCACAGGGCTCAGATAGGTAGTGCCTCATCATATTGGCTGAAGCCTGGCTCATGTGCCTCATATTTCCATGGGAACATACTACCTCCCTGTCTCCATGGAAATCTTGGGAGTGGACATGGGGGGGGGACCTGCCCAGAAGGGAGGTGGAGGGGAGCAGAAGATCTGCTTTTTCCCTCCTCCTCATCTCCTGAGGACAGATTATCCCTCTTGACCTGCAATTCTACACCCACCAATGTTGCCAAGTAGGCCCCCTCTCCTGCTTTAAGGCCTGCCATGGACTGTGTTAAAGTTTCCTGCGTTGCTGTTTTACTGCCACACCAAGATTGCCCTGCATGTGTGTGCTCTGATACACGTGTCAGTTTCCTGCCTGCTTGTTAATTACCTTGCTGCTGCAATAGACTGTGTTGGCTGCTGCAATAGACTGTCTGGTTGACTCCACAAAGGACTTTCTTCCTGGGCAACCCTGCCCAGACCTATATCTGGACCTCCCCAGTGTGTGTTTGGACTTTATTACAAGTGTGCCCCGTGCCTGCATTGCCATCCACCATGGACCGTGCCTGTTCCCTGCTATGGACTGTGTTTTACGTGCTGTTTCCCCTGCCTCCATGGAAGCCTGCCTCATCTGGGCCCAAGCCGCTGTTAGCAGCCGGGTGCCTGCTGGGGAAACCTCCAGCGAGCCTGGCCAGGTGCTCCCTGGTCAGTTCCCGCCTGGAGCCTCCCGCGGGCCGGTCACTGAGCTTGCCCTCGCTACTGGGCAGCCTGCTAACCAGCCCCCGCCATGCCTAGCCGGCGACCATGTTCTTAGGCAGCAGAAGACCTAGAGGTGAAGCCTGCTTTGGGAAGCCATTTCAGAGAAGTGGACACACCACGTCCGCAGCGAGAGAACCTCGCCCCGCTCTGCATATCTTAGGAGCTGCCCTGG
Organism: Eublepharis macularius; assembly: GCF_028583425.1. Classification (NCBI taxonomy): domain Eukaryota; kingdom Metazoa; phylum Chordata; class Lepidosauria; order Squamata; family Eublepharidae; genus Eublepharis; species Eublepharis macularius. The sequence goes on from NC_072797.1 coordinate 77,394,759, forward strand.
AGAAGAAGCTAAGTGCCGACCATCCCAAGCACTTAGAGAATGCATCTCAAAGAAACCTCCGCATTCCAGAGCTGATGACATCAGGACAAGCCCTGTCTGCTGGAACATCCTTTCAACATGCTCGGATCTCCCCCTCCCTCCTTTGTCCCCTCTTCCTGAGGTGTCACTGTAACACAATCAGATTCCTAAAGTGGCCCATCTAAGCCATTCAATAACCCATTAAAGCCTTTGTTTTAATCCGTGAGAACCACCAAGTACAGCACCAGCCCCAGGGTACGTTTTGGCGTATTTAAGCTGGTCCCTCAGACCACATGGTGCGTACACCATTCCTATCCAGACCCCCTTGCTGTCCCCCTGTGGATCCATTGCTGGCATTGGACCACCTTGCTGTTGTGTCTCTGCTCCGCTTCAGGATTGTGAGTATTCCCTTTATCATCGTGGGTACCTGTTCATGCGACCGTCTCTGTATTTCTTACTCTGCATTTCCTAGTTCTTGTATGCTCTTTTGTATGTATGTGCAAGTTCAGGCTTACGCCACACTATTAGTAAAGACACATGTTTATTGAATCTATTTGTAGTCTGCCTCTTTATCACTAGAGTGTCTGGAATCGGGACCTCCGTAAACGTTGGTTAGATCCGCACTAATCTTAGTTCCAGACTGCTAAGCTAATTTCCCCATTTAAAAGAGCAGTTCTGGTAACACCAAGAAAGCTTGTCTCTCTAGTGAATGAGCTGGCCAGCCCACTGAGCAAACTGCCTTGATGTGAGGGTCACACATGGTCCCCAATATGTAGAACTTTTGCTTGATGAGAGGTGCCAGGCAGGATGGGATACCCTCTTGTGGTCTCTTCACCAGCGAGCGCATTGCTGGAAAAATGTCTGTGTTTCTTGTGCTTGGGTCCAAAAAGACATCTCACTTCCCTTGAAATGTTTGAATCCAGGGAAAGACAAGACCCAGGCTTGTCAAGTCAGAAAGAGCATTTGGTTACCTCCTTAAAGGGCTTAAAGACCTCCACGATCTGGGAGAGAGTCAAACACTCTTTGTTGTTGAACTGTCGCTCCCCATGGACAATGTCAATCTTCAAGGCTACCTTGTTCAGGATGCTCTTACTAGAACTCCACCAGATGCGCAAACATGATACAGGAGGAGTTCTAGTAAGTGCTAATATCACAGACTGTCAACACCTGCTTCTGAAGGAGCAGATTGGTAACTTTCACACTGCACAAGAAGTGACTTGTAAGATTCCAACAGTTCAGACACTGGAAATCATGAGTCACCGCATCTAATTTGGGATTCTTTGCAGAATCCAACAAAGGGCCTCTCTCACCACCAGATGAAGGAAGTGGGTCACACAGTAAATGTGCTTCAGGCTTGTCTAATATTTGCACAGCCATCAGTCACTATGTAGCCTCAGGAGACATTCCTGTCTACCTATATCACTAACAGGTTCTCGATGATGGTAGAAATGTTGGCCACCTTGTGTTCCTTGTCCAGTACCTCAGCATGGAGCAAAGCCTGGCAACCTGGTGATCCCTCTCACCCTGACTACTGCTGATTGCCCCACCCCCATCCAGAATATCCTTGAATTTCCATCTGTATACACTCAGTGAGAGGCACTCATGCTGTGATTATGGGCAGGTACAGATATTGGTCCCCCCACCAAGTGTGGGATTGCTGTGACTTCAGGTAATCCCTTACAGCCTATACAAGGAGGGCTCCACAGTCCTGCTCAGCATGGTATGAGCAGGAATTGTGTATCAGACTTAGGCACCTCAGAGCAGCCTGTGGAACTTAGCATCCTCAACAACAGAAAAGGACTGCCCATCTAGAGTGATTATCTTGCTAATAGTAAAAAGTCCAGTAGCACCTTTAAGACTAACCAACTTTATTGTAGCATAAGCTTTTGAGAACCACAGTTCTCTTCATCAGATGCATCTGACAAAGAGAACTGTGGTTCTTGAAAGCTTATGCTACAATAAAGTTGGTTAGTCTTAAAGGTGCTGCTAGAGATGGGCACGAACCGCATTATGAACTTCAAAAACCCACGAAATTGGCAATCGCGCGATCGCGATCCAGCGGTTCGTGATTGTCCTTGTCCAACGAACCAGTGTTTGGAAGAAGGCTGGTTCGGTGCTTTTGGCTGCGGTTTGGGAAGCCAGACAGTCAGGTGCCAGAAATCAATTCCCCTGGCAACGGAGCCGGGGGAATGCCTGAACTCTGTCTGCGCTCCTTCTGTCGCCCTGGAAACCAGAATGGAAGCCCAGCTTACCTTGATCGACAGGTCTTCCTTTCAACCTTGGAGCTGCAAAGCGGTTACAAGTTGGGAGAAGACACCAAGGGGAGGGAGGGGGAATGGGGTGTTCTGTAGCCATGGGCACTCCAATATCCCTGCAAACCCTGATAGGCAGCTCTGACGGCCAAACACAGACCTCCAGCATTGCTGAATGGGACCTGTGCTTATAAATAGCCGTGGGCTCCCAGGCTGGGTTTCACTTTCAGCGAGCAGTGGAGTGGAACAAAGCTCTTGCTTGCCACTTGCTAGCCTTTGGGAAGAGAGACTGAGAGTATAATTCAGCTTGGATTTGGGGGATAGGGATCTATCTCCTCTGGTTCCAGGGCTGCTGCCAGGCCCTGGGGCCAAGCTTATGGGCACCTTGGCTGAGGGCTCACAGTATTATCAGTGATCACTGCCTGATCTGGTGGTCAGGCTTGTGGGTGTGTTGCTGAGCTAGGGCTCTAGCCTCAGCCTCTGGTGCCAGGGCTGCTGCCAGGCCCTGGGGTTAAGCTCAGTGGGCACCTTGGCTGAGGGCTCATATTATTATTAGTGCCTGATCTGGTCAAGTCTGTGGGAGTGGTGGGCTCTCTAAGTGCCACAGGGACCATTCCGCGCCCCATGAACAGCATCCGCAAACCGGTTTGGCAACAGAAAATGTTCATTGCGGTTCGTGTCCTCAGGATCGTCGTCGGCACCGAACCACGAACCTCAGAGTCATTAAATTTTTTGGGTTCGTGCCCATGTCTAGGTGCTACTGTACTCTTTACTATTTTGTGACTACAGAGTAACATGGCTAACTCCTCTGGACCCATCTTGCCAGTGAGGCAGATGACCCTCTTTCCTGTCCACTTCTGCCTACTCATTGACAATCTAGTGCCAGCTGCACCCTCCTATCATTTATTCTGTCTCCCTAGATGACTTCATCAAAGTAAGCTACCTGCTGTTCACTGCCTCTGAGTCTGAGCACTAACTGACCTGCTCTTGAACCTGACTCACTGAACTGCTGCCCTTGACTTTTCCTCCTCAGTTCTAACTTGCAATAATCTTATTTTTCAAATCCACAAAACTTAAAAAACCCCTACATCTAAGCTTTTGTAACTACAACCTGAGATGAAAGTATGGACCTATTTTTTTAAAAACATTGGTTTATTTTTCCCATCTTACAGGCAAAGCCTAATTTTTTCCTTAAAAATTAAGCTAATCCCAAGTATTTCTGATAAATCCAACTTCAATTTTTTGGAAGACTAAAAGGTCAGCATAAACCATTTCTATATATTTAAACCACCTGGCTTCAATTGTTTTGAAGGCCAAGTCAGCCTAACAATTTTTTAAAAGTAAACCCTATGCTTCAATTGCCTGTCTTATTATTTTGGAAGCCTAATTATTTTATGGAGAACACTGACTGAACCCTACCCTGAAATTTATGCTGTGTTCTTTCAAATTCCTAAATCCTCAGGTTATGGTCAATTGTTATTAAAACTAGAAATTTCTTTTAGAAAAATTACATTTTTCATAACCAACAGAAATATCACAAACCTCCACAAAACTATTTCTCCAATGACACAACACAGAAAGATCTTCAAAAAATCTGTCATAATAAATAGCTCAGAGAGACGTCTTGGTAAGGACAAGGACTATATGCTACACTATTGGTTACTGCCTGCTGAGGAAGATATGCATCTACTAAGGAGTTTTCATGTTTCTAAATGTGATGTTAATTAGTTCTGCTTTGTTTTCGAAAGATTTCATCTTTATGCTCAACTTTATGTTTGCTTTCAAATTTTCTGCTACCATAACCTATTGTATCTCTTTCACTGAATGTCCTAACTGTTGTTCATTATTATACTTAGTGAATTTCCTAGCTGTTGAGCATATTTTTACTTGCACTTTGTAATCTGCTTTGAATCTCAGTAAGAAAGGTGGACAAATAAATGGATGGATGGATGGATGGATGGATGGATGGATGGATGGATGGATGGATGGATGGATGGATGGATGGATGGATGGATGGATGGATAGATAGATAGATAGATAGATAGATAGATAGATAGATAGATAGATAGATAGATAGATAGATAGATAGATAGATAGGCAACTGTAAACCAGAACAGAAGAAAGTCAATGATAATTTTTTTTAAACTGCCACAACCTGGAAAATTATACCCTCCTCCAATCAAAAAGCCTTTAACATTAAAAATGCAAAGCATTTAAAAGTCTAAAACAGGCAAAGAGAAAAGAACCCAAGAAAATCGCACAAGCTTTTTATACCCAAAACAGTACAGAACAAAACCAAAGAAAGTTATTTTTTAAAAGAACTGGAAAGAAAACAAATCCCACCCACCCCAAACCAACCAGGAAACAAACAAACAAAACATTAAAAATGACATATTTTAAATATTTTTCAGGCCCCTCCTGAAAAAAACATCTTTGGACCCCACCGACCCATCCAGTTACTGCCCAGTGTCGAACCTCCCGTTCCTGGGCAAGGTGATTGAGCGGGAGGTGGCGGTACAACTGCAGGAATTCCTGAATGATGCTGTAGTCCTGGACCCATTCCAGTCTGGCTTCCGTCCTGGCCATGGGACGGAGACGGCCTTGGTTGCTCTCACAGATGACCTTTGCAGGCATCTGGATCAAGGCAGGTCGGCACTGCTTGTGTTACTCGATCTCACAGCAGCGTTTGACACGGTCGACTATGATTTGTTGGCCAGCCGCCTTGCTGATGTGAGGATTAGGGGGACAGCCTTACTGTGGCTGGTCTCCTTTCTCCAGGGTCGGGGACAGAGGGTGGCGCTCAGGGGAGATCTATCGCCCCATCACCCTTTGGTGTGCGGGGTTCTGCAAGAGGTGATACTCTCCCTGATGTTATTTAACATCTACACGTGCCCCCTCACCCAGTTGGCGCAGAGGTTTGGGCTGGGCTGTCATCAATACGCAGATGACACCCAGCCTTTTCTGTTGATGGACAGCTGGCCAGACATGGCCCCAGACAATCTGGCCAGAGCTCTGGAGGCTGTGACGGCATAGTTGAAACAGAGCAGGCTGAAACGGAACCTGGTGAAAACGGAGGTCCTGCAGCTGGGACGGGGGCTGCCAGATGTTGGGACAATTGATATCCATTTCGGAGCTAGAGGAGATAGTGCAGCTTTGTGGAACCGCACAACCACCAGTATATAGCACTCTTGATAAAGAAGATAAGAAACAGGAGTTCAGCTTGCACCCTGTTGAGCGCATGGTGGCTTTCCGTCCTCCCTGCAGGGTTCACGTTCTCTTTGTGGAATCTCCCGACTGGGGGCTGGTCATTGGAATGTGTTCATCATTTGACCACTGTGATTAAGTAAAAAGGAGTGACTCGCTTCATTAAGAGACAATTTTCGGATGTCTTCCCCATAAGGGAGTGTGGACTTTCTGTTTGTGCAATCCTTGTGTTCATTTTGTATTGAAAAGGAACAGGCTAGTGGCCTTTGTGATTAATATTGTTCATAAAAGTGGTTAGTAACTTACACCATAAGTGTGTGCTGTACTTTGTAGACTTTATGTTAAGTTGCTAGTCCTTACTGTTGTGGGTCTTTTGATTCATTATCTTTGTTACCACACAGTGTTCCCCTCTGTATTTTTTCCAGATGTTGGGATCAGCAGATAAATGTTTATTGGTGGTCCCCAGCCCTAAGGAAGCCCACCTCTCTTCAACCAGGGCCAGGGTCTTTTCAGTCCTGGCCCCAGCCTGGTGGAACACTCTGTCAATGGAGACCTGGGCCCAGCGGGACATATTATCGTTCTGCCGGGCCTGTAAGACAGAGCTGTTCCACCAGGCATTCGGTGGTTGAAGGGGGCGGTGCCATGTTGGCCTCCCACCTTTGGGGTGGGGGGGTTCTCCCCAGCATTGCACTTGGTTAATTTATTTCATTATTGTTTTGTATGTTGATTTTAGTATTGTTGTTTTCTTGTTTTTATTGATTTTAACTTGTTCACTGCCCAGAGCCCCTGAGGATGGGCGGTATATAAATTGAAATATAAATAAATAAAATATAAATAAATAAAGTACAAACCAGTCCTGGCACAAAACAAAAAGAGGTCCTTTTCAGGAATGCAGCAGAATTAATCCAAGGCACAGACAGACCAGAGCAGTCAGAGGCACAGCAAGACTCCAAAAAATGTCTGCTTTCCTCTTTGCCCATGGTCAGAAAGTTATGGGGTATGAGAGAATTGTGCTGATGGGGTAGAAAGTTCTCCTCTTAATGTGTGCCCCATTTACCTGGAAAAGATGTCTCCCTTCCCATACCTCATCCTCTTGCCCAGGAAATTGATTAAATAGAGAGGGAGGGGCAGATCTGGGATCCTTAAAATGCCACTCCCAGATATTTCTGGAAATATTCAAGACCTTAATAGGGGTAGCAGGACCTGAGAACATTGAATACCAGAATATACCAGAAAAAGGTATTGGGGGGCATACATTCAGACCAGATATATCCCTAGTTGGAAAGTTTCAGTCTCTTTCTCTGCTGTTTGTGTAACCAGGTCTTTCGCTATCTGTAACAAAACCATACCTCATGTGAACTTACTTGTGCACCCCTGCTTCCACTCTAGCACACAGGGGTTTCTACCAATGCTAGGCCTCCCTCAGGCACCACTCCATGCCCTGTAATCAGAATTTTGTCTCCATTTTCTGAAGTTGTGCACCCAGGTTATCCCTTCTTAGCATGAAGTCTCTTAAGTCTCCTCATCTAAAATTTATTGAGTTTATTCTTCATTTACAAATTCTGATAGCATTCACCTTCTTTTTAGTCTTCAGAAAAAAGGTTCCACCTGGGTATGCCAAGCTAACTATCTGCGTCTTGCATCATAAGCTGGAGGCAATCCCAGAAGTAGGATACATACAATATTTGTTATTAATTGCACCCTGAAGAGTAATACACCTCAACTTTGAGCAAAGTTTCCTTGGTCTTGTGCAGCCAATTTTTCATGCTGTGAAAGGTTTCCAGTTCAGTAGCAGAACTTTGAGCAGGGCCCGATAGTTCACTGGCAGCCGGGATTGTTGGCACAGAATCAGTTTTGTATACTCCAGCTTGTCAACACCTGTCAGCAGCTGGTCTCCTACTCAAGCTGCAGCTTCTGCACAGTTTGTATTGACAGCCCCATTAGAGCATAATCTGTAATAGGGGTGTGCATTACAGAACAAATGGGCTCAAAAAACCCTGTAAGTTACTGGTTCAGCTCATTAATGAGGCTGGCAGAATGGTGAACCAGCACACTCCCACCAAAAAGTTCATATGTTTTGTTTTGGTTCATATCTCATAGCTGCAGCAGCAGTCACTGGGCCTGCACAGCAGCATTCTTCTTTTTCTTAACAGCTCACCAATCGGATTCAAGGAGAGAAAGCTCTTATGTTATTAAATAACTCTGTTGGTGGGAAGAGGGAATGTGTGCAATGCACATGGGTGTATTTCTCCCCACCCCCATCACTACTGGGCAATGACATATCCTGGCCAATCCAGTGAGTCTTGGCAAGGGGAGTCCCCTCCCCATCTATCATCTTTGGAAACATTTGGATGGAGACTGTGCTGACTTCAATCATTGGCTGCAATTTGCAAGATGCTTCCCTGGTAGTAAGCACTATTGAATAACATGAGACTTACATCTGAGTAGACCTGTTGGGGTGCATCTTGGTTTGTTTTGCAATGCTGCCCAGACACTGGTCTGTCTCCCTCACCCCCATGCAGGACACTTGGACAGTTGCTGTGAGCTAAAGTGCCACGTGGATGTGGAGTGGGGAAGGGTCAGATCAATCAATCAAACTCAATAAAAACCTCTGTAAGACTTCCATTCTAAAGACCCTTCCCTGGGAGTAAGTGAAAGTGAAAAGTAGTAATTTATTGTTACTATAGAAAAAGAAAAAAGTAAATATAAAGTAGCATTATTTTTAATCCTGACACTTCTACCATGCTTCGAACCCTCTACTCCTTTGCCAGGCAGTTTCTATCAGTGCACTCACCAACACTCACCTTCTCCAGGGTCTATTTGTGTGTGTTTGATGTAACTGAGTAAAAACTCATGGATTTAGAGAGAAGATTGTGTTCTGGATAATTTTGGTGCCACTAAGTGCAAAAAAAAAAAAGCTGCTCCAAAGATTCTAGAAGCCCTCATTGCAAAGAATGGACTGAAACTCATGATAACAACAACAAAATCTCAAACAGAGAAGATCTGAGCCAGCAACACCCCAGCTGGAAAAAAACAATAATGGCACATATAGGTTTGGAATCCTCTGGATTCAAAACTAAAATGGAATTTTTTCAGTGTACACCCCTAATCTTTAATCTTTGAGATTAAAAGACCTGGAAACTTGTATAGATAACAGGCACAACAGACAAATTCATAGAAAGCACTCCTCGGTACTGCTGACACCTATGAATCTAGCAAAAGCTGTTACTATCTGCAAATCCAGGAACCCACCCAGATTGTACAGCTGTTCTAATTGTGCTGCATATCATCAATAAACTCCTCCAGCTGGTATTGTTTCATCTTCTCTGGATTCAGCTTTACTTGGTTAACCATGGGCCTGTAGCCAGAAATTTTATGGTTAGGGGAACTGAATACACTGGAGGGAGGGGTGCTAGGGTTACCAGGTCCCTATAACCCTAAACCCTGAGATTCATTGGGTAAATCCTGATGATATCCTGGATGGGAATTTAGTGATGTTATGGGGTGGGGGAGCCTGACAAAATCGCACTGAATAGTTCCTCCAGCCTAAGGTAGGATACTGCCCGTCAGAAGCAGGCATGTAGAGAAGTCTTATGAGAAGTTATATGTCTGCAATGTGGCACACAATTAGCTACTGATAGAAAAGTGATTTGCTTATAATTATACTGTAAGTCCTTTTTTATGTAATTAGTGTACCAACATCCTTCTATCAAAAGATGTTATGAGGCATAAAACTGAATTGGGAAAGCTGGAGTAGAAGGCTTTAATTATTAAAATGCTTTAATTATTAAAATTAGACATGTTGTTTCCCAATTCAATCTACAGGTCAGACCTGTCATATATAAGTAGAATTGCCATGTTTCCTGCTGTGGTGGGAGATACCCTGCTGACAACTGTTGTTGCCTGCCAGCTCTCTGGTGGCCAAAATTAAATTGTGGGAACCCACAGTTGAGAGTGGATACTGTAACACAATTCTCAAAATTATTTTTTATAATTAAATAAGTGCAAAGTGCTATGTGTTAAGTACATATAAATACAGTATAAATACATTTACAATAAATATCTAAAAGTCATACAAAATATCCACCATCCAATAAATACAATATTACAGCCAACTAAGTCCATAGATTGCAATAGGAAACTAACATCCAACAGAGTTTGCAGTTGATCCTTTCTCTCTTTCTCTCTAGGTGCAACAGTAAAAATGGATCCCAAAGGGAACAAAAACATCTACAGGGAAGTGTCCTGGATGGTCATCAATCTTACATATTCCTATTAATTATATTTTCTTTTTTACTTTTTCTTTTTGCTGCAGGTGGAACCAGAATCACAGGAAACAAGTTCCACAATCCCAACAAGAGCCGGCTAATGTGTCTTGTTTCATTGGGCCAACTTCATCAGGGGACATTCATGAAGTCCACCCTGCATCTGGAATACAAACTATTAAAATAAATATTTTTGTTTTTTTATACTCACACCTGAGAATCTCTCTGTTGTTTCTTCAATTATTACTCACCCACTAACACACATGGAGTCCCTTGTGTGTCAGCATTTGGCACACCCTGTGCTCTGGCCGTGTGCAACTAACTACATTGTTATTTCATTTAAGATCCTGACAGTTTAGATCCTGACAGAGGATTTAAAGGTACATACATATAATAAATTCACAAGTAACAACTGAGATTCAACTCATTATTCAAACCATGTGGGTCCAGATTTCCTAAACTGTGAATCCAGAATGTTTCCTTCTGTAACAAAATCCTATGGATTCTATCTGTTTTATCTTTGGCTGCAACAAATAGAACCATATATTTAAAGGCGCCACACTTATGTTGATGTGTGATGAAATGTTGTACAAGGGGTGCTTCTGGCACTCTATGTTTAATTCTAGATATGTGTTCTAAAATTCTGACCTTTACAGGGGGGGGTGGTATTGCCTACATAGATTTTCTGACACTCACACAATGAGGTAAACTACTCCTGCCATTTGGAAAGTGGGAAAATGTCTTAAAGGGATAGTAACTTCTCCATTTTTAAGGGAGATCTTGTCCCCTGCCAAGGATAATGTACACACCTTACAATAGCCACACACAAAGTGGCCAGTAACATTCTGGGGTGTGCATGCAAGTTAGAGCTGATCAGAATGAATAATAAAGTCTCTTATGCTCTTAGAGCAGAACCACAAGTGACAAAAGGCACAGATTGGACACTTGTCAGCTTCCCTCAAGTTTTGATGGGAAATATAGGCGTCCTGGTCTTGCAGCTTCGGTCTCTGACTGCAGTCCAATGGACTTTTCAACTGTCACTTGTCCAACATTCCGCCAAGCTGCCTACATTGCCCATCAAAACTTGAGGGAAGCTGACAAGTGTCCAATCTGTGCCTTTTGTCACTTGTGGTTCTGCTCATAGTCTTTCTAAACCCCACAGTATTGTATTTATTGGATAGTGTATATTTTGTATGTATTTTAGATATTTATTGTAAATGTATTTATATATACTTAACATGTAGCACTTAGCACTTATTATTGATAAAAAACTATTTTGAGAATTGTGTTATAGTATCCACTACCAGCTGTGGGTTTCCACTATTTATTTTTGGTCAGTCTGACTATTTGGTTGTAGCTCTCTGGGTAGCAGAATTTTTTTTTAAAGCTGATGGTGTGCTCAGTATGACATCATTTCCAAGGAAAACCTAGTTGTGACATCATGCCACTCTAGGTACTACCAAAAACATTATGGTTTGACCATAGAGTTTCCAGCGATCCCTAGAGTGATGTGATATAACGTCCAGTTTTTCACAGAAGTGATGTCATTATGCACGTGACATTGGTGTTTCCCCATGTCCCTGCCTTCTAAGTTCCTGGTGGATGCCAGGCAAACCTTAAGAGTAGGGTACTCTAGAAGAATAGACTGCGAGTCTTTTGAGTCTGTTTGATATAATGAATTATTGAAGAGGAAAAAAATGGAAGGAAGAGGTACTTAACCAGCAAAAAAATTTATTACCCATTCTAAGTCACAGAGTAGAAAGCAGAGTAGAAATTAAGACATAAATACAAGACAGAAAGATTAATAGTAACATGGCAATTTACATATGGCAATCCAATACACACATATACACATCACACTGTTTATACACTGTTTATTAGCTGGTATAGCATTGTGGTTAAGTAACTGAGCTATGATGCAGCACTTCTATGGTTTGTATAACACTAGTGCTATGAACTCACCAGGTTGTTGTGGGCTGGTCCGGTAGCATGGTCTAAGTCCATTCCAAAGTTGGTACACTGGGTCAAGAGCCATTCCAAGGGCAGTTTTAGGGCAGTCCAAATAACAAGGTCAGGTGGTCCAAAGATCAGTTACCACCAAGGTTCAAGGGCTAGGCAAAGGCAGAGTCAGGGCATGATCCGAAGGTCACAAGAACAAGGCATGGTTCAATAGAGTGGTCACAGCAGTAGCAGGATTCTGACATGTTGCTTCCACTTCTGGCAGTGCCTCTGGACTGACTTTTATAGCCAGACATGGTTTATAGCCAGCTGCTTGGGCTCTATCCTCATGCCACTTGTCATTGCTATCCACCAGCTGGCGTCGACCCAGGAGGCAAGCACTTCACTGTCTCCTGTAGTTCTGTTCTCTGCCGTTGTCTGCGGCACTCTCTGGGTTTGAGTGAACCTGGTGGGTTGGATGTCCTTGGCTGAGCTTCATCTGTGATGCTGGGGCTGGAGGTTGCTGGTGGTTCTGCCTCAGCTGCTGGTTGTGGAGTCTGATCAGCTGGCAGCTGCAGCAGCTCTTTCTCATTGCTAGCTTCTACTGCCTCAGAACTGGATGACTCAGAGCTGGCCAATCGAGGTTCCCCTATTCCTAAGGAGTCCTGAACTACACTGGGCTCCTCTTCTCTTGAGGACTCCTCACTAGCACTGAGCCCTGGGTGCCCCATGATGTAGGTGGCCTTGTGTAGGCTACTTCTCTCAGTCCCAGCTCCCCAGATGTATTGTGGAAATGATAACATTGATGTTGTTCACTGCTCTCAGTGGGCAATAATCTGTCCAGAAGAGTGGTATACAAAAGAACTGTTATTATAACCATAGTGGGTAGACGAATTTCATCTAAGTAGCTGTGTTAGTCTGCAGTAGAACAGCAGAATTTGAGGCCAGTTAGTCAAAATACCCAATTTAACTCATTCCAAAAAATGTTCCACCTGCATGGCTAGTCCAGAATGAACCAACCCAGAGAGAAAAAATAGGTGAGAGGTTGACCAAAAAAAGCACCAGAAAGTACAGACAGATAAATGGGCAAGCTGTTTTGGATAGAAAGAAAGGAATGCCTGACTAGGTGGTGTGTGTGTGCACGCGCGTGTGCATGCAATGGGGATTGGCAGTAAAGAAGACCATCTATTAACGGGGGAAAAGAACTAAGAGACAGGAAGAGGGAGGGAAGACATGGAGTGTTAAATTCAGGAAGAGAAGCAGAATGAAAGAGGAAGGGTCTGGTGGTTTCATGCTTCTGGTGCTGGAAGAAGGTTCTGAAGGGGAACAAATTACAAGAACAGAGGGCTTGAGATGGACTTCGTGTGAATTTGGTCAGGAAGGACTCAGGTCCAGCTGACCTGCAGCTTCCATCCCTAGGCAATCTGGACAAAACCTGCTTGCATATTTTATGTTAGACCTCCACAATGAAAATGATGAAAGGCTTATCTTTGTTTTAAATAGTTAACACTAGGAATTTAGGGGTGGAGTATATCATATTTCTGGGTGTGTTACCCACTCCTCAATTCCCTTGGTTAACTATCCAACCGGACCTTGTTAACCATCCAAATGTGGTCTTCATACTCTGAGACTGCTGCTTCAGAGGAGATCAATTAAAAAAGGCAGCTCTTTGCCCATTCAGAAAAAGTAGGTTACATCTAGTAAAGAACGGATGCTCTGGATTGTCAGTTTCGCAAAAGGTGCCTATGATATCCTGTATCTTATTTACACAAAAATAGCGTATCTAAGATTTTTACTCTGAAGCAGGTATGCACTGCTCTGTCCTTGTGTACTGTTTATTTTCTAACTCTTTTCCAGGTTCAATAAATGACATATTTGTTTGTTTTATATTGTTTTTAAGTCTGAGTTCTTTTTCATGTCTAAAATGGTTCATATTAAGGCTTTCATAATCCCCTTCAGTTTCTGTGTTAAACTGATGTTTAAATTGGAATAAAAATACATCCATGGCAGTTGAGATAATTCACTTCATCTGGTGGCCAGCTATGTTAACAATCACATCATATGCCAGCACTTACATGAGATGAAAGGAGTCCCTGGGGCACTGGAACTGCATTTTAGAAGCAGAATAAAAAATACAGTTATAGTCTGTTTCATCATTTTGTTCTGCAAAATGATAAATTATTTTAACTGGAATCTGAAAGGTTATGTTGTGGGTTATTTAGGGCAGATTAGTTTTGGAAAACTGAATGTCAATTGTTGATCAGTATTCTGGACAGGAAGTGTTCACCACAATGTCAGCAAATTGTCTTTTATACCAGCATATTGAACACTTGGAGGAAATGGCATATTGTTAGCATATGAATAACATCAAAGCCACACATTGCAAGATAGATTTCAGCCTCCTGAGATAAAATGCAAGGACTTTGCTCTGTGGATTTAAGTGCCTCCCCTGCTTGCTTGAATTCAAAATTCACCCCCCCCCCCTTCTGTATAGTGTAGGGAATTCAAATCTCTGGGCTAGACCATGAATGTGCATTTCATTAGATATTTCTTAACTGCAAATTGTCTGTTCTTACTTAGAATGTAGAAGGAGTATTTGATTTCAAAAACAAGGGTTACACATAAAGGAGCAGGCAGCACGTGGGTCCAAGTATTATTTGTCTAGGCTGCATGCAAACTAAAGACCAAACTAGGTAATACTGTATCCCTGAGTCTGCCACAGGGATGTGGTGTCTTTTTAGATCCTATTTTTCTTTTTACTTTTAAAAATGCTGTAGGGCTGGATCCTGATGGAGATCACAGTACAGAAATATGAGAGGCTCCTGTCACACTCACCCTGTGCTAAAGGGGGAAAGACAGGAGCTCCTATCCCCCATGCCACATAGGGTTGCCAACCTGCAGATAGTCCTGGAGTTCTCGTGGAAGTCCAACTGATCTCCAGACTGCAGAGATCAGGGCAGTTTTCACATGTGTGCGTAACCCTCTGGAAAATTGCACAAAACTCATGGCATGAAGCATCTTCCTAGTGTGATTTCCCAGCAGGATCCCCTTAAATGGCACGATGACATCAGAAAACATACTATTAAATGGAATCATGCCGGGAAATTGCACTAGGAAGATGCTTCATGCCATGAGTTTTGCGCGATTTTCCAGAGGATTAGGGCGTGTGAAAATGGCCCAGTTCCCCTAGAGAAGGCATATTTGGAGGATGGACTGTAGAGCATCTGATCCTTGCTGAGCTTTCTCTTTCCCCCAAACTTCTCAGGCTCTGCCCCCAAATCCCCAGAAATATCACAAACCATAGTTGAGAAATTCCAATTTGTCTTTTGGTATGAGAAGAAGCTTGCGATTTAATGCTTTGTACTTACTTGGTAAATACAGCTTTTTAAAAGCAATCATTATGAGTATCTGAAGGACAGTCAAAATGAAGCTGCCTGCATACTGTCATGCAGCCTTGTATGCAGCTTTGCTTAGAATTTTGCCCTCTGAATTTGGGGGGAGTTGTACTTGAATCACTTTTCAATTGTTATTTATTCATCTGTGTATGCTTCTTTTATGTGTCTTATACTATTTAATGCACTGTTCAAATAGTAACAATTAACAGTGTTAATTTCTATTGTATGTATTATTTGAATATATCATTTTCAATCAGTGGATTCAAGGTGAATTTATCGTATACCCTTTCTACCTATATGTCACACTCTTTTATACTCTTGTTATATTCATCAATTTTTGTAAACATTTAGAGATTTGTTTCATGTGTTTTTTTCACAAATTGGACAATACATTTTTGAGATAAAGTTTTGAAGCTCTGAGCCTGAAAAACCACCAAGATCAGCTCAGTCCAACTCCACTCATCAGAGACCAAGGTGTATTTTCCAGGCAACCCTGAGCTGCAACAATTCCTTCACACTGAGAACTCAGGCAAGTGGGAGCATTTTTCTAAATCTTCATGCCCCAAGGTAGAATTAGCAGAGCCAAAGATGCCCCTAGTCTAGGAACTGATGCTTTCTGGGCAAGCAATTATCAGCTTTTTGGCCCCAGCTTACTCACCCATCCAATCAGATAGGTGGTAACTAGAAATGGGCATGAACCAAAATATGAACCAAAGTTAATGATGAACTGGGTTGGTTCGTGGTTTGAGAACTGGTGGTTCGTCAGAGCCCATTTCTGATAAACCGTCATGAACTTTAGGCTGGTTCATTTGATTTGTTTTTTGGTTCGTCACTACAGACAGCCCGGCGCCGATCAATCAGTTTCCTAGGCAACAGGGGATGGACTTCCTGCAGACCTTCTGCTGACCCGGAAGTGGCCTTCTGCTGACCTGGAAGTGATGATTTGCTGACCTGGATGTGACATTTTCACAAATCAAACAAACTGGTTCACAAACCGGGGCAGGTTTGTGAAAGTTTGTGGTTCATGGTTTGTGAAATGTGACAAACCATGAACTGCACAGTTCGTTTTTTCCGGTTCGTGCCCATCTCTAGTGGTAACTAATGTTAACGCCATTAGACAAGGCTCCAAAACAGTAAGGGAATACGCAGCCAGATTCTGCCAGCTAGCAACCAAATGCCCCAATTACCATGAGGGAGTTAAAATTGAATTATTCCGAAATGGATTAAATCCAGAACTTCTGGATTGAGCGTTAATGCAAGACGACCCGCCCACACTCCTCGGTTGGATTCAACTGGCATGTGAAGTCGAAAATCGCACTCAAGTTGTCCGTCTTGTGAAACAACACCAACTAGGCGGTGAACGGAGACCTGCCCCTGCCCCTGGAAGGGGGCAAAGAGTTCCAAGGGGAACAGGAATAGCTCGAGGGACTCGAGATACCTGTTGGAGGCAAGGCTTGTGTTTGCAGTGCAGAAATAGTGGACATTTTGTGGCCCAATGTCCTCTTAGGGCTTCAGCTGAACCAGCAGCCCCTAGGCCGATCCCAGCCCCTCGCACAGGCAGAGCTGAGCATAAGCCTCCCGCACGGCGAGGGAAGGCGGACACGGGGCTGGAAGCAGAAGAGATACTCGGAGAGACCGCTTACCAAGTTCAAGAGGGCTCGCAGTACCCGCAGTTGGGAAACGAGGAGGCTCTGCCGTGAACGGGCCCCAACGGCAGGTCAAGAAAGAATCCACCCCTGCAGAGGTGAGAGAAAGGGGGGCCATACTATTCATGCCTGTTGAACTTGTAAACACGAAGAGGGGAACACACGTAAGGGTGCCAGCCCTCATAGACTCTGGGTGCTCCCGAGATATCATATCACCAGCTTTAGTGAATAGGTTAGGTCTGGAAACCCATGAATTGGAGGACCCCATAGTTTTTGAACAAATGGATGGGTCCAGCATGAGTCCTGCAGCTCATGAAACAGAACCTGTGTCAACGGGCATGGGAAGGCATTGGGAAAACTGATCCTATGTTGTTAGCCAAGTAGCCAAATACCCCTTAATCCTGGGCAGTCGCTGGCTTTGGGACCACAACCCTTACATTAAATGGTCTGAGGGGATGGTGATCTTCAGCCGGGACCAATGTCAACACCATGAGTGGGATAAAAAATGGGGGGAGAAGGCGCCCTCCCCTTTGGAAGCTGCATTACTCACAGAGGAAGAGCTAGTAAGCATTCCAAAGGAATATAAAGATCTAGCCCAAGCATTTAGCGAGAAAGAAGCAGATGAACTCCCTCCACATCGCACCACGGATTGCGCCATTGAACTTGTGCCAGGGGAGAAACTGCCCAAAGGCAAATTATATTCTATGAGCCCGGCGGAAAGCCAGGAATTGAGAATGTTCATTGACAAAAATCTGGAGAGAGGATTCATCCACCCTGCCAGCTCCCCCTATGCAGCCCCCGTGTTGTTCGTAAAAAAGAAAGATGGAGGATTAAGACTTTGCACAGATTTCCAGGGAATTAAAGCAGTCTCCATGTCCAACGCTTACCCCATCCCCCTGATCCGAGACTTGCTCAGCGTAGTGGCGCAAGGTAAAGTCTTCTCTAAATTAGATCTAAAAGATGCGTATTTTCATGTAAGAATACGGGAGGGGGATGAATGGAAAACTGCCTTCAATACGCCCCTGGGACAATATGAATACTTAGTCATGCCTTTTGGCTTGAAAGGTGCTCCAAGCGTGTACATGATGCTCATAAATGAGGTGCTGCATGAATACCTGTATAAGGGAGTGGTAGTGTATCTAGATGATGTTTTGATTTATACGCAAGATAAAGCATCTCATGTGGAGCTAGTCCGCAAAGTACTAAAGGCGGTATTGAAACACAAACTGCCTGTCAAATTGCCAAAGTGTGAGTTCCACAAGAAGGAGCTGGATTATCTTGGCTATTGCATTTCAGGTCAGGGGCTGAAAATGGACCCTGCAAAGGTCCAAGCCGTCAATAGTTGGGTGGCCCCCTCCACTAGAAAGCAGCTACAATCTTTTTTAGGGTTTGCAAATTTCTACAGGCCGTTCATAGAGAACTTTGCTTAGATTGCCTTACCCTTAACTGATTTACTGAAAACCAAGGGAAAGGAATTGTGGGCGAATAAACCCCATGCCAAACTAAACTGGACCACAGAATGTCAGCACACCTTTGAGAGGTTGAAAGTCAAATTCACCTTAGAACCAGTGCTACAGCATCTGGATGAATATCGCAAATTCGTTGTACAGGTTGATGCGAGCGACATGGCAATGGGGGGGGGTGCTGCTACAGCAAGACGAGGCTGGAAAATTATGCCCCTGTGCCTACCTTTCTAAGAAGTTCACAGAGGCAGAGCGAAATTGGAGTGTATAGGAAAAAGAAGCTTTTGTGGTTAAGTTAGCTCTCACTTTGTGGAGACAATGGTTGGAGGGAGCACACCACCCGTTTGAGGTCTGGACAGACCATACAAATTTAGAAGCACTTCGCACCCCACACCGGCTCAATGCTAAGCAATGCCGGTGGGCAGAATTCTTCTTCAAATTTGACTTCACCCTGAATTATCTGCCTGGGAAGACTAACTTTCTAGCGGATGCCCTTTTGCACATGCCCCAACACGATAGCAAGAGGGAAGAGATAATTGACACAGTCTTCTTGCCCACCCAGCTGGGAGGGGTGGTGACTACTCGCAGCCAGGCAGCAAAGGAGCAAAACAAGGTGAAACCTGATCTCAGTGAGTGGAGGGAGAAAGTGAAAAGCGAAGTGGAAAAGGAGGGGGAGGAGGCACCCAAAAAAGAGCTCCACCAAACGGAGGCCGGCGAATGGTGCAAAAGCTCTAAGCTATACATACCCCTGAGTTTGAGGAAGGAAGTACTTCAACAATGCCACAATGCCAAACTGGCTGGACATTTTGACTATCTAAAAACCCTCCACCTAGTTCAACAACAATTTTGGTGCCAACTATGAGACGGGACGTCTCCCAGTATGTGTCTTCCTGCCCTATATGCATAATGGCCAAAACTAGAAGGGGAAAACCACCAGGACTATTACAACCTTTGGAAACCCCCTCTAGACCCTGGGCAGTGATCTCAATGGACTTTATAACTCATTTACTGCTATCTAAAGGGTGCACTTGCATTTTAGTGGTGGTAGATTTGTTCTCCAAGCAAGCTCATTTCATTCCGTGCACCACTATTCCTACTGCAAAGAAGCTGGCCAGCTTATTCATGAAACACATTGTCCAAATACATTAATTCCCCCTCAAGATAATATCTGACCGAGGTGCACAGTTCGTTGCCAACTTCTTTTTTTTTTTTAATAAAATTTTTATTGGTGAGTGAAAAAACAAGAGAAAAGAATTTTCCAAATTTAACACATATAATCCCATTTTCCCCCTTACTCTATCCCCCACCCTTTTCCTCCCCCCTCCCTATTGACTTCCAACAGCTTTCCAACCCTTAACCCTTCTTATTACTTAAATCTATTTCATTTATATTTTCCTACCACCTATAAATCATAATATCTCTTACTCTAAGCACATTCTTATTCTTTTACATAAACTCTATCAAGCATACTATCAATATAGTATATATCATATCAATATAGCATAACAATATGGTATAGTATATAGAAGGGATCTCAGTGTCTCTTACTCTAAACATATTCTATTTCTTTTCTTTTAGACATATATTCCATCAAATATACTATCAGTATAGTATATATTATAAAACATATATTGTATGCTATGCCACCAATGTAGCACAGCACATAACACAATGTAACACAACCACATAATATATTATAATATAAAGTCTGATCCACTAACCCATTATTTTGTATTATATATTATATATTATACACCTCATTGATATATCTGTTTAACCATTCTCGTTATCCCATATATTCAATGTAAAATTCACTTAAATGTTATATTAGCTTAGATTATAATTACATTCCCCCTAAATGGTAAGATCCCTTCTCTCTTCCCATTACAACATTATTCTTTAGAAATTTTCAAACTGCCACAGTTCTCCTTTTACATCCCATTTTTTTCCCAAAAATTGTTTCAATTTCCCCCAATCAACAATGTATTGTCCTAGGCCAAGATCTTTAAGTTTCCTTGTCATTTTGTCCATTTCCGCCATGTACAGCAATTTGTAAATCCAGTCTTCTACAGTCGGTATTTCTTGTGTCTTCCATTTCTGCGCATACAAAAGTCTTGCCGCTGCAGTCATGTAAAATAACAGTGTTCTATACTGCATTGGAACTGCCTCCATTCCCAAGTTCAGTAGCAACAATTCTGGGTTCTTATTTATTTGTATTTGTAAAATCTCATTAATTGCTTCAATTATTTCACCCCAGTACTGTTTGGCTACTTCACATGCCCACCACATATGATATAATGATCCTTCATGCTTTTTACATTTCCATCATTTGTCTGACATATTATATTAGTATTTCCTAGCGCAATTTTCTTTGGTGTTAAATACCATCTGTAAATCATTTTTTACACATTTTCTTTAATGTTCGTACAAGTTGAAATCTTCACTGTATTTTTCCATAGGTACTCCCATGCCTCCATTGTTATTTCTTTATGAAAATTTATTGCCCACTTCACCATCTGGACTTTTACTGTTTCGTCCACCGTAAACCATTTTAAAAGTAATTTGTAAATCTTAGATATTTCTTTCTTTCCTTCTTGTAATATCACTTCCTCTAACTCCGAATTTTCCAATCTTATACCTCCTCTCAGGCAGTCCGCATTGTAAAGATCTCTGATCTGTCTGTACTGAAACCATCCATAACAAGGAGACAATGCGGCTCTCCCAGCACGGCAGAATGCCGCTCAAGCTGGGAGCCGTCCTTTGCGGCCCCACCCTTTAGGAAAGGAGACAGGCTCCCTTCCCAGGCATCCTGGGCTTAGCTGGGGGGCGGAGCCAAGAGCCTGATCCAGGCGGCTCCGCTCTCTCCAGCTGCAGTCTCTTCGAGCGCTCGGTGAAACAAGAGCTCTTTGCTCTGCCCTCCTTTGAGTGGTGAAGCTGAAGGGAGGAATGTGTGCTGAACAAGCACTGATGGCGGCAGTAGAGGCAGTTGGAAAACGGCGATAGCAGTCAGTTCTTGGAGGCTGTTGGAGGCGGCTGGCACCTGCAGAGCACAATACAGGCCAGGGCTTCAGGGCCTTTTGGGGCTAGAGTAATTGAGCGGTTTAATTGAGCAGGCTGGTTGGGCACTGGGGTGGCGGGCAACTAGGCTGTATCAGAGGGACTTTGGCTCAACTTGGATGTGGTCGCTCCCCTTAATAGTTGTCTTGGAGAGAGTGGGTGGTGAGAGCCCTCCCCCCCCACTTACACATAAACCACTCTTCCTGCCATAAGCCTGTTTGTTTCCATTTAGCCTCCCCCCACCCCCGGCAAGAAGTAAAATAAAGTAACTTAAAAACAGAGCCTGTGTTCTTTACTTTGGCCTACTGGTAAAGCGGCACCTAAGCCTATATTCTTGTGGGCCATAAAAGAGGGCCTGGTGGCCTGTCTCTGCCTGACAGCCATTCTGGTAGCAGTCAGATTTGCTCAGGGCTGTGCTCGGTGCCATCTTGTGGTGGAGAATTACTGGTGGCCTGTCTCTGCCTGGCAGCCATTCTGTTGGCGGGCAGATTTGCTCAGGGGTGTGCTTGGCGCCATCTTGTGGTGGAGAATTACTGATGGCCTGTCTCTGCCTGACAGCCATTCTGTTGGCAGGCGGATTTGCTCAGGGGTGTGCTCGGCGCCATCTTGTGGTGGAGAATCACTGGTGGCCTGTCTCTGCCTGACAGCCATTCTGTTGGCAGGCGGATTTGCTCAGGACTGTGCTCGGCACCATCTTGTGTGGCAGCTTGGTACTGCTCCTGGCAATTGCTACTTTTGCTGGGGCTTAGTGCTACCTGTCAAGGCTAGCGTCAACAGTTGGTTAAGGGGTAAAGCTGCGAGCCAGTCCAACACATTATTAACGGCTGCTGTGTCATCATTTGGGAATGTTTATGCCGCCCAGAAAAGGGGGTGGCCCATCAATGGGGCAGTGGCCTGTAAAAAGGCCAGTTCCGCGGAACCCTACTTGGGCTCTGTCTTCCTCAGACGAGGACGATGGCCTGTTCAGCCACTCAAGGGTGCTAAAACAATTACAAGGGCTGATTTTAATAAGGATTTTGCCTCTTGTCTTTCTGCCCTGGATGGAGTATCAGGAGTGGTGGCAAGTGATGGAGGCAGCAGCCAGGACCATCCAACATTAACTGAGAGTGTGGCTGACATTGACCAGGAATGGTCAGCTGACAGTGGGCAAGTTGCCATAGCAGTGGAACAACCCATGCCTGATGGTAAGGATCCTTTGCCCAAGCGGAGTGCCACTTGGCTCTGGGGCTCTTTGGGACAGGTAGCTGCTACCGGCGCTCCTGCATCTTCTGTTTTGGAGACATATCCCATGCTTGGTTGGCCTTCTGCAGGCCCAACTATTTGGCCTAGTTATGCCAGTGGCTCCTTGCACCTGCAGCAGGCGCAAGTACTGCCTGTATCGGGCTGTGCTACCATTTGGGATGGATAGGCCTTCCCTCTGTCTGTGACTGGGCGGCCTTTTGGTGATGGCAAGCAGATGGGCCTGGCCCCTTATGGACCCCAGGGATATGGCATGGTTCCTTATAGGACACTTCCCCCGGGAGATATCGCATTGCCTGCAAGGGGGGGGGGGAGAATATACAAAGGGTTAGTACATGGATGTCTTTACCCTTCTCTTCAGGGAACAGGAGAAGGATGTAGATGATCTGTACGATAGGGATAAGGAGAAGATCTGCTGCAGGCAGATTGACAGGAACTGGACTCATTGGTTGTCTGGGTTCCTGGTTTATGCAGGGGTATTGGCTAGGGCACAGCCAGGTAGGGCTCTCCTCCTTTTCCAATACATGAATATTATATACAGGGGGTACACGGATTTTGAGGGGACGGCTTGGTTGATACAGCTGTGGGTGCAGGTCATGGCCCTTGCCAAGTCCAACCTCAGGAATAGGAGCGAGAGTGATCATATGATTATTCTACCCTCTCAGGGTTCAGGTTCCCGCACTTCTGCGGGGCAGCAGGTTTAATTACGGCTGCTTTGTTGGGACTTCACGTCCGAGGAGCTTTGCAACAAGAAAGTGGGCAAGTATATGCATGACTGCCCTGCATGCATGGGAACCCACCCATAATCTGCCTGCCCCAAAGGAAGACAAGGTGGGAAACGCTTTGGGGGCAGTGGTGGCCAACAAGAGCCTGGAAAAGGGGCCCAGCCCAGTAAAGCTGAGGGTACTTGAACGGTTTCTTCAGGTCTCCCCAAGGCGCAGGGATGCTGACTATTCATCCATTGTTTAGATGACTTTATGATGTCTGGGCCAGCTGGCTTGGGGCAGTGTGCCAGGCTTTTGGCAGGGTTCATGGAGTTTTCTGAGGAACTGGGGGTTCCTTTAACTCATGAGAAAACCAAGACACCATCTGTTGTCATAACGTTCTTGGGAATAGAACTAGACACAGTTCAACAGACCTTAAGGTTGCCCTTAGAGACGGTGGTAGATCTTGGGCTCGATTGGAGGGCTGCTTGAGTGGAGCCAAGATATCTCTCCTTGAGTTGCAGCAATTAGTTGGCCATTTAAACTTTGCCTGTAAGGCAGTTGTGCCTGGGAGGGCTTTCCTCAGGTGGCTGTGCGATGTTATGAGGGCCTTACGGTTGCCCCATCAGCGTTTAAGAATTAATAAGGGCACGCGGGATGACCTGTTGGTGGGGAAGGAATTCCTTGACATCTTTAATGGGGTGACTTTTTGGAGGGAGGAGCTTTTGCTAGAAGCCGAACTTCAAGTCACCCTTGATGCCTCCTGGTCTACAGGCTTTGGAGTCTTTTTTAGGGGGCATTAAAACGCCAAGTGACCCGAGGCAGCCCATCTCCCCGTCAGTGCTGAGGGGGCTGGTGACCGCGTGGGCGGAAGTCTGCTCATCCGTGTTTGAATGGAAGCTTTTTTACGCTGCTGCCTTAACGGCATTTTTTGGGGCCCTCCGAGTAAGTGAGCTGGTGGCCTCATCGCGTACAGACATGTCTGGACGGGCCTTGAAGGCCCAGGACATTAAATTTGTGGGGGACAAAGTCTCCATTGGGATTAGAAGGTCCAAGACAGACCAGCGGCAGCAGGGGACCGCCTTGCTTTTGGGCCCCTGCTCTGAGCAGGAGCTGTGCCCTGTTAAGGCCCTCAGGGAATATGTCACGCTTTGTGGGGATGCCCAAGAGGTGTTATTCCGCCACGAAGATCAGGCCCCACTGACTAATATCATTTTTGGGCGGTGACAGAGAGGGCATTTATGAAAATTGGCTTGTCGGGGGTCATATTCGGAACCCACTCCTTCTCGGATTGGAGCGGCCTCCACAGCAGCTGCTATGGGATACCCTCAGCAGGTGATTCAGAGAGTGGGTAGGTGGCGGTCAAGGGCGTTTCGGTCCTATGTCTGGCCCCTACATCAGTGCTAAATGGCAAACTCCTTGTTCTTTCCTCAGGTGCCGTGTCGGGCCAGGAGAGGAAAAGAATCCTGATTTGTGGCCACAGCACGGTGTTCTGGGCGGCCAATCAAGCCAAGAGAACACAGTTTGGATCCCAGTTGGGCCTGAGCGCTGTGGCCATGGTGGATTGGCAGGGCAGGCGTGGTCTCAGATGGCCCGGGCTGCTGCCTCTCCTGTTTAGGGGACGGAAAGGTCCTCCCCCATACATAGTGGTCATTAACCTGGGTGGTAATGACCTTGGGCTGGTACAGGGCAAGGCCCTGTCGATGCAGGTAGCTGAGGACCTTGAATACATAAGTAGCCGATGGCCGGGTGTGCTTATCGTATAGTCAGAGATGCTACAACGACGGGTATGGCGGGAGGCCTTTGACACCAGGGCATTAGAGAGGGCCCGACGCAAGGCTAACCACGCCATTAAGAGGTCTTTGGGGCAAGGCTTAGATATTTATTGCCACACCCCAAGATTAGGGCCAAATTTGCCCACCTCTACAGAGGAGATGGTGTCCATCTGTCACCTGAGGGCAATGATATATTCCTAGATGACCTACGGCAAGGGCTTCGGGTGGCTCTAGGCCACCTGTGGGGCGCGAGGGTCTAAGCAGAGGCTTGACCCTTGCGGTGGCAGGAGATTTTGGGAATAGGGTGCGGGCCGGTGAGCCCCTGTGGCATTCCCCAAGGTTGGGGAACAGGGTCTGTCATTAGGGCGGTATGCTTGGGCGGCTACCGTCAGGGAGGGCAGACGCCTGAGTGGATCCCCGGGAACAAGGCCTAACCTCATGCTTGGGCGGCTGGGGCGCAACAGGTGCTTGAGTGGGGATCCTATGGCCTAGCTGGCCGGGTTGCAGCCATTCCTGAGATGGCCTACACCCGGGGCATTGGGGCTCGCCCAGACAGGCAAGGCGGTGGTCAGTGTGCTGACCCCAGGGCTTGACCTGTACCACTTAGTTAGCTCTTGCCGTGCATTACCTTTATGGTCATTTTAATAAACGGCCCTTTATTCCAAACCTGTGTCTGTCTCTTCCTTCCGGCTGGGGTTGCAATTCTTCTTCTGTCTTTATTCTCAGCTTTGAATATTGTATTTGTGTAATCTCCTTGTAGGTTAGGCATTGCTGTTCGTTATCAACAGTTCTCGGATCTATTACTTCATACGGAACCACCCATGAAGGAATTCCGTCTTCCATATATACCTTATATTTCTTCCAGACCGTGAAGAGGCTTCTCTGAATATAGTGATGCAAAAACATAGAGTCCGCTTTTACTTTGTCATACCACATGTATGCGTGCCATCCAAATATTTTTTATGTCCCTCCAGGGCCAGCAACTTGCGATTTTTTAACGTTATCCAGTCTTTCAACCATACAAGACATACTGCCTCATGATACAGTCTTATGTTGGGCAGTTGCAAGCCACCTCTTTCCTTCGCATCTTGTAAAACCTTCATTTTCACTCGTGGTTTCTTGCCTGCCCACACAAAGTCTGAGATTTTCCTTTGCCATTTATCAAATTGTTTGGAGTCTCGGATAATTGGTATAGTTTGCAACAAGAACATCACACGTGGTAAGACATTCATTTTTACTGCTGCAATTCTTCCCAGCCATGATAAATTCAATTTGTTCCATTTTATTAAGTCTCTCTCTATTTGTATCCACAGTTTCTCGTAATTATTTTTGAACAAATCTATATTTTTCGCAGTCAGTTCAATGCCAAGATATTTTACTTTATTAGTGACCTCACAGTCTGTTATCTCCATTAGCTCTTGCTGCTTCTGTTTAATCATGTTCTTACATAAAATCTTTGACTTCTTTTTGTTCACATAAAATCCAGCCAAATCTCCAAACACTTTTATTTTCTCTATTACCTTTGGCATATTTTCGATTGGATCCTCTACTATTAACATTATATCATCCGCAAAAGCTCTGACCTTGTAGGAAAACTCTTTTATTTTCATACCTCGGATTGTGTCATCCTCGCGTATTTGAATCATCAATATTTCCAAAATCAGAATAAACAACAATGGAGACAAGGGGCAACCCTGTCTAGTTCCTATGTTAATTTTCAATTTTTTGTCAAGTCCTCATTCACTATGATTGCTGCACTCTGGTCTCTATAAATTTCCTTAACTGCTTATATGAACTTTTCTCCCATTTGCAGCTTTTCCATGGTAGCAAACATGAAGTCCCAGTTCAGATTGTCAAATGCTTTTTCCACGTCTACAAAGAAAAAACCAACCTCTTTGTCACAGTGCTTATCACAGTATTCAATAGCGTTTATTACTGTCCTCAAATTGTCTTTAATTTGTCTGTTAGGTAAGAATCCCGCCTGTTCTTCGGTAATGAATTCCGATATCCATCCTTTCAACCTCTCTGCCAACACCTTTGCAAATATTTTATAATCATTATTCAACAACGAGATTGGTCTATAATTTTTGACATTGGTCAAATCTTGACCTTCCTTCGGAATCAGCGATATATTGGCTTCATTCTATGAATCAGGAATCCTTTGATCTTGCATCACTCCGTTCATTGCCTCTTTCAGGAAAGGCGCCAGTTCGTTAGCCATCACTTTATAAAACTTTGCCGTTAGTCCATCTGGTCCTGGCACCTTTCCTATTTTCGTTGATTGTATAGCTTCCTTTATTTCTTCTTCCGTCACTTCCTTATTTAATTTCTCTATCCATTTTTCAGGAATTGTCAGAATTTTCATCTTCTCTAAATATTCCACTATTGAATCTTTGCTCACTTCTTTTTTTTGGTACAGTTTTCCATAGAACTTAAAAAAGGCTCTACTAATAGCCGCTTGGTCCATCAACAC
Source organism: Eublepharis macularius (assembly GCF_028583425.1). Lineage (NCBI taxonomy): Eukaryota > Metazoa > Chordata > Lepidosauria > Squamata > Eublepharidae > Eublepharis > Eublepharis macularius. Next base: position 77,422,188 of record NC_072797.1, read on the forward strand.
CTTATCGTCTTCTAGGATTTAGCTTATGATTTTCTTCTCCTTCCTTTTTTTAATTGCCACGCCAAATATTTCCCGGGTTTATTTGCGCCTTCAAACGACCTCTGATTCATCCTCTTTAAATTCCACTCTAATTCTTTGTTGTCCATTGCCGTCAATTGTTCCTGCAGAATTTTAATATCCTGATATATTTTCTTTTTCCCCGATCTTTTCTTAAGTTGTATCTCTTTGGCTTTTATTTTATCCAAAATTTCAGATCTCTTTTCCTCCTTTTTCCTCCTGCTTCTTGCATTTAAGTCTATTAGTATGCCTCTTATCACCGCTTTATATGTATCCCATACTTTATTAGTCGGCACTTCTTTATTCAGGTTATATTGTATAAAAAATTTGGTCTCCCTTCGTAGCAACGCAATATTTTCTTCTATTTGTAACAAGTCCTCATTTATTCTCCATCCTTTTCTTTTATTATTTTTCCCAAATCTCCACATAATTGGATTATGATCTGAGCCTACCTTTGGCATTATCTCCACCTCTCTAGTCCATAGTGCCAGTTCTTTAGAGGCCCAGATCATATCTATTCTTGATAGTGTGAAATGTCTTGCAGAGTAAAATGTATATTGTCTGTTTTTAGGGAATTGTCTCCTCCACACGTCTTCTAAACTTTCTTGTTCCTTAAGCATAAAAAACGCCTTTGGTAATAGTCCTCTTTTTTTGTGAGCAGCTTTGGACTGCTTGTCCTCTTCCAGGTTTGTAACTCCATTGAAGTCACCAGCCAAAATTATGTGATCATAGGTCAGTTCATCTAATTGTTTCTCTAAGTCCTTAAAAAAATTTTCTTTTGCACAATTAGGTGCATAAATCCAAATCATCAGTATCTTCTTAAAATTCCAAATAATTTCCACTGCTAAATATCTGGCTTCTGCATCTTTTAAACTAGTCTGGGCTGCAATTCATCTTTTATATACAATGCAACTCCCCTCTTTTTCTTTTCAGAAGCGGCAACAAATTCTTTTCCCAATTTAACAAATTTCAAATATTTTTCATCTTGCTTTCTAATATGCATCTCTTGCAGACAGACTATATTACATTTTTGTTTTGATAGCCAGTGGAAAATAGCCTTACGTTTACAGGGTGAATTTAGTCCATTAACATTCCTAGATAAAACTTTACACTCCATGATCACTTTCTTATAATTTTTGGTAAGTCCTTTTCATTTTCCCTGATAAAAGTCTCCATCTCGTGGCCAGATCTGATGCTCTTTCTTACTCCACCAAACTCAAATGCCAGTCCTTCTGGTATTTCCCATCTATATCTAATTTTCAACTCCTTTAGCATCTGAACCAGTTCTCTATATTTCTTCCTCTCGAATAGCACCGATCTGGGCAACTCTTTCATGATTCTCACCACTTTTCCATCGACTTCTAATGGATCCTGAAACTGTTTGCTCACAATCAGTTCTCTTGTATTTCTAGTCGTGAATTGGACAATCATATCCCTTGGTAGTTTCCTCTGAGCTGCAAATCTGGAATTGATTCTATACACCACGTCCAAGAAAGCTGCAATTTCTTCCTCTTCTTTTCCCAGGTATTCTGCCAAAATTTCTGTAATCTGGTCTTGGGCTGATTTTCCCTCTACTTCTGGGATCGCACGAAATCTTAATTGCTTTTCCATTTGTTTACATTCTGCAATGGCCATTCTTTCTCTCATTCCTCTCATTTCAGTCTTTTGCACGTCTGCTAAAGTTTCTACCGTTCCCTCTACTGCGTTGACTCTCTGCTGTGTAGCTTGTATTTTATCCATACCTTTTGTCATTTCTGCCATTTCCAATTTAAGTGTCTCTTTAAAGTCTTTTAATTCTTTCGCCATCTCTAGCATCATGTCCTTAAGCTCTTTATTTCCCTCTGAAACTTTTTTATCCAGGTTCTCCATCATGGTTTGCCACTCTTTCTTCGACATCGTGGGGCTAGCTCTGCTTAGCTCCCACGAGTCTGCCCTTTTCCTTAAATCCGTGACACTGATTTGATACTTTCTTTTATTTTTAAAAGTCCAATTCCAGTTTGTTTTTGTCAAATGCTATTTTAAACTGTCCAAAATGTCGGGCGTTTTTTCTCTATGATTTTATACTGAAGTGCTCGCCCTTACCTTCTTTAAAGATGGCCTACTTCCGTTCTCATTGAAGTTGCCTCTTGCCCTATTTCAAAATGGCATCGCCCTACTTCCGGCATTTAGAAAGAGAGTCCTTCTCCCTCGTCTCTTTATGCTTCTGACATATTTCCTGTTCCTTTACGTTTCACAGCAGTTCTCGTGATTTTTAAGCTTTCTCACAGTCCATTATCTCTTCCCCGCCACAGGTATGTAAACAATAATCCAATTTCCACGCTAACTTCTCCTTGCAAAAGTACTTTTCAAGTTTTTTCTTGCCGGAATCTTCCCCCTTATATAACTAGTCTGTTGCAGTTCTTAAATCCACTTTAGCCACTTATTTTTTTTTATAATCTGTCCCGTACTGAGAGATAGCGATCTTTACCTCCTTTAGCGTTATTCTTGGGTTGTACTCGCTGCTTCTGTTATCTGATCGAATCCCGTCCCTTTGCTGTTTGAGTGAAGCTTGGGCATGTAGGTCTTATGCCTGAATTTGACTCCAGAGCCACTGCAGAGATCTTGGCAACCTTTCTCAGGTGGGACCTCAAGGGTGGGTGGGAGTTCATTGTGTAGAACCCCCCCTCACCCGAGATCAACACGTCCTCAGGTTCTCGAGCGTTCTTGCCTGTTCTCTGCCTGAGAACAGGTGGATGCGGGCAATTTGTGCCCCTCCAGCCTTCCAAACAGTGGCACGGACAGCTCAGCTCTTAGAGCTGTGTCAGACCTCCATGGATCCCAAACCGGAAGTCCGTTGCCAACTTCTGGTGGGAGCTACTTCAAGTAGCGGGTATTGAGCAAGGTGTAAGCTCCGCCCATCATCCTCAAACTGACAGCCAATCGGAATGAATAAATCAGGTGTTAGAACAATTCCTCTGATGCTCCATTAACTATCAACAGGATAACTCGGTTGACTTTATTCATTTTGCAGAATATGCGTATATGTCAGACTATGGAATCCCAGTTATCTTGAGTTCGTCTTCCACCCCTCCTGCAAGAAGCACAAGGTCTCTTGGTTCCAAAAGGTTTATTGAAAGACTATGCTCAGGATACAGGTGTCCATAATCCAAGGGCTGGAGAGGCCCCTGGCTGAACGAAAGCTTTGTTGAGAATGGCATGTAAAATGAAAGTTACAATACTTCAAACACCCATTCCCAGCCTCCCCCCAAGTCCTGTCTGCAAAGGCCTGAGAAGATGAGGACATCAAGGTCGTTGGCTGGGCTGGATAGATAAGACTCTTCACTCCCATGAATATGAACGGCCTGGACGACAATTGGGCCTAGAGGGAGGAAAACTGGAAAACTACTGATTATAACAAGAGTTAACATGGCGTTGCTCTGGCTAGAGAACTGCCCCCCTTAAGACCCTCCCTCACCCTGTAGCCCCCGGTTTCTCAGGGTACTGTCTATGAAATTTAGCAATTAGTCTCGGGGCATTCACATTGGAGGCTTCTACCCACTCTCTGAACCCCTCCTCAAAGTCTTTCCACCTGACTAGGTAAAAGATCTTGTTGTGCCTCCGTTTTGAGTCCAAAATCTCTTCTATTTCGTATTTGGCCACCCACGAGGTTAGCATGGGGCACCGCTTTTTCAGGATGCCAGACATCTGGGGGGGGGGTGCCTTCTTGAGGAGGCTGACATTGAAGGTGGAGTGGACCTGATGAAGGTTTTTGGGCAATTCCAATTCCACAGTCACATCATTGATTACTCTCTTTATTGGAAAGGGTCCCAGATACTTCAGCCCTAATTTTTTACTGTGTTGTTCTGTCTTGAAGTTCTTGGTGGAAACATATACTTTGTCTCCTGGGTGCAATTCCCATTGCTCCACACGATGGCGATCGGCATACTTTTTATAGTCCGCTTTGGCTTTGTGTAAAGTTTTTTGGATTACAGTCCATTGCTCAGTGAGAGAGGTCCACCATTCTCCCAGATCTCCGGATTTCTTGGACTCTGGGCTGGTTTCAAAGGGAAGGCTAAACCCTCGTAGCCATGCACAATTTTGAAAGGAGATTCTCAGGTTGAGCTGTGGACTGAGTTGTTATAAGTGTATTCGGCAGAATGAAGAAATTGTGTCCAATTGTCCTGTTGGAAATTAATATAACATCTGAGAAATTGTTCTAATATTTGATTAGTTCTTTCCGATTGTCCGTCGCTCTTGGGGTGATAGGCGGAACTTATTCCTTGTTCAATTCCTGCTACTTGTAGGAGCTCCCGCCAGAAGTTGGCAACAAATTGTACTCCCCAATCCGATATCACCTTGGAAGGAAAAGAATGCATTCTTACTATGTGTTTCATAAACAGACTGGCGAGTTTCGTTGCTGTAGGCACGGTTGTGCAGGGGATGAAACGGACTTGTTTGGAGAACAGGTCTACCACCACTAGAATACATGTGCAACCTTTAGAGGGGGGTAGATCGGTGATAAAGTCCATCGAAATGACATCCCTGGGTCGGGAGGGGGTTTCCAGTGGCTGCAATAGTCCCGGGGATTTCCCCCTTCTTGGTTTTGCCATTATGCAGGTAGGGCAGGAAGCCACATATTGGGAGACATCTTTTCTTATGCTGGGCCACCAGAATTGCCTTTGCATTAAATGCAGGATCTTTAAATATCCTAAATGGCCTGCGGTCTTGGCATCATGACATTGTTGTAAAACTTCTTTTCTCCGGCTAGCCGGGATGTGGAGTTTGTTGCCTTTAAGCCATTCTCTGGCTGCCGTTTGTGTAAGTTTTTCTGTGGGCGCTTCCTCCCCCTCTTTTTCCATCTCGCTTTTCACTTTTGCTCTCCACCCCTTGCGGCTTTCCTGCTTTTTCATTTGCTCTTTGGTTGCCTGGCTGCGAGTAGTTACTACTCCTCCCAATTGGCTAGGAGAGAAGACAGTGTCAATAGTCTCCTCCCTCCTGCTCTGATGTTGGGGCATGTGTGAAAGAGCATCTGCAAGGAAATTAGATTTGCCGGGCAGGAAATTTAAGGTGAAATCAAATTTTGAAAAGAATTCTGCCCAACAAAGTTGTTTCGTGTTAAGGCGGCTGGGAGTGCAAAGTCCTTCTAGGTTTTTATGATCGGTCCAGACCTGGAAGGGGTGTCGAGCTCCCTCTAGCCAGTGGTGCCAAGTAGTGAGAGCTACTTTAACTGCAAATGCTTCCTTTCCCCACACACTCCAATTCCTTTCCGCCTCCGTGAATTTTTTAGTCAGATAAGCACACGGCCGTATTTTGTTATCTTCCCCTTTTTGCATTAGGACCCCCCAATGGCTGAGTCACTGGCATCTACTTGCACTATGAAGGCGTGGTTCTCATCAGGGTGTTGCAAGACTGGTTCTGAAGTAAATTGGGTTTTCAGTTTTTGAAACGCTAGTTGGCAGTCCGGTCCCCAATTTAACTTTGCTATTGGTTTGGTGGCTTGGTCTCCCTTCCCTTTCGTTTTTAGCAGGTCCATTAAAGGGAGAGCAATCTGGGCAAAACCTTCTATGAAGGGCCTGTAGAAATTAGCAAAGCCCAGGAATGATTGCAATTGCTTCCGAGTTGAGGGTGCTTGCCATTCCTGCACTGCTTTAACTTTAGCAGGATCCATTCTTAGCCCCTGCCCTGAGATACAATAACCCAAGTAATCCAATTCTTTTTTATGGAATTCACATTTGGACAATTTGATTGGCAGTTTGTGGTGCAGAAGGGCTGCCAGCACCTTCCGGACCAATTGTATATGAGATTGTTTATCTTCCGAATAAATTAAAACATCATCAAGGTAAACAACTACCCTTTTATAGAGAAATTCATGTAAAACTTCATTGATGACCGTCATGTAAACTGAAGGGGCGCCTTTCAAGCCGAAAGGCATTATGAGGTACTCATATTGGCCTATGGGGGTGCTGAATGCGGTTTTCCATTCATCCCCTTCTCTTATTCTCACATGAAAATAAGCATCTTTGAGATCTAATTTCGAAAAGATCTTACCCTGCGCCACCACACTGAGGAGGTATTTAATCAATGGGATGGGATAGGCATTGGACATAGACACAGCATTAATGCCCTGGAAATCTGTGCAAAGTCTAAGCCCCCCATCCTTTTTCTTCACAAATAACACTGGGGCTGCGTGTGGGGAGCTGGCAGGGCGAATGAAGCCTCTTTCCAAATCCTTATCTATAAACTTTCTGAGCTCCTGTCATTCCGCTGGGCTCATAGAATATAATTTTCCTTTTGGGAATTTTTCGCCCGGGACTAGTTCAATGGCACAGTCAGTGTTGCGATGGGGAGGTAATTCATCCGCCTCCTCCTCACTAAATGCTTGGGCCATATCTTGGTATTCCGGCGGAATCAGATTCAGCTCTTCTGTAGTAAGGAGGGTGACCTCCAGATTAGCTGGGGCTCCCTCGCCCCATTCGGGTTTCCAGTGATGCTCTTGGCAGTATTCTCGGTCAAAAAATATCATCCCATCTGCCCAGTTGATGTAGGGGTTGTGATCCCAAAGCCATCTACTGCCCAAGATGAGCGGGTATTTGGCCACCTGGCTGACCACATAAGTGCGGCTTTCCCAGTGTTTGCCCATTCCAGTAGGCATTAATTCTGTTTCAAGTACAGCTGGGTTCATGTTGGAGCCGTCCATTTGCTCGAATATTATAGGAGGCTCTAGGGCGTGGGTTTCCAACCCTAACCCATTAACCAGCGCCGGGGCACCCAGAGTCTATTAGGGCTTGTACCCGCACGTGAGTCCCCCTTTTCAGATTAACTAGATTAACAGGGATGAATAAAATGGTCCCTCTTTCTCTCACCTCCTTCGGGGTGGTTTTCTCTTTGATCTGCCGTGGGTGCCTCCTCATGACAGATCCTCCTCATTTCCTGGCTGCACGACGGTGACTTCTTGGGTCTGGACCTCAAATTCCGCTAGAACCTTCTCAGCCTCCAATCCAGTTTCGGGACGCCCTCTTTTAGCTTGTCCTCTACCCCTTCCGGCCCGTGGCACTGGAATCGGCCTGGCGGGTGGAACCTGGGGAGTCTGCACTTGAAGAGGGCATTGTGCGGTGAAATGTCCACTACTACCACATTCTAAACACAGCCCTTGTCTTCATCGCGTCTCCCTGTCCCCCCTCGTCGCGGTGGCACCCGTCCTCTTCCCGGGGTTTGAGGGGGATGGCGAGAACCTGTAGCCTGTTGTTGCTCGACTAGATGGACTACCTGGGTGCGGTTTTCCACTTCACACACCAGTTGAATCCAGCCTAGGACCATTGGAGGATCATCTTGCATTAACGCCTGGTCCAAAAGTTTGGGGTTAATTCCATTATGGAACAGTTCCACTTTCACTCCCTCCTCGTACTGCGGGCACTTAGTAGCTAGTTGTCGGAATCTGGCCACATACTCTCTCACCGATTGCGACCCTTGCCGAATGGTTCGGAGTTCGGTGTGGGCCCGCTCACTTTCCAGCGGGTCTTCATACTGTGCTCTCAGTGCCGCAACAAAGGCTTGTAAATTTCCCAATTCTGGGGCCCCCATATCGTAGAGAGTCACATACCATTCTGCCACTATCCCCTCTAGGCGGGCTGCTAAGTGGGCTACTTGGCTTTCCTCCATAGGGAACAGGTGTCCCCACTGAACTGCAGGGCCTGCACTATGAAAAATCCCAACTTCCGTGGCTCCCCATTGAACGTAGCTTCTAGCTTTATCCATCCCAGGGGTAGCTCCGTCCCCCCCATGGCTAGTGCTTCGAGAGGTTGGGCCGGTTGACAAGGCGGCAGCTGTGGCACCGGGCCCCGAGCCCGTGGCAGAGCAGGCTGGTGCAGTTGGAAAGGCGCTCCCACTTTTGGTGTGGGTCTCTGCAGCACTCCCTGGGGCCCAGGTTGTGGTCGAGGCTGGGGCTGAGGTTGAGACCTGAGCAGGGCCTGAGGCCAGGGCCCCAGGAGTCCTTGGAGGGCCAGTACTAGCGGCCCCACTCTCCCGGGTGGGAGTTGAGCCCTAGGAGGCTGCTGGCGAGGTGCAGGAAACCAAGGGGCTGGTTGCGCTGGAGCAGCCGGTGTGGCGGGGCCAGGGGCTGCGGGTGCAGCTGGTGCTATGGCTCCCACCGGAACTATTGGCCAACCCAGCGCTGGGACAGCCAGGCCTGCGGGTGGAACCATGGGGCCTGCTGGCCCGGCAGGCACTGCTGGCATGGGACCTCCAGGAGAAACAGGAGTGGTGAGGCCAGGTGGAGGTGGCAGCGGAATGGGTGCTCGTGGGGCGGTGGGTGAGATGGGTACCGGCGGGGCCGGCAGGGCGAGGAGCGGGCGGGGTGCTACTGGTGCCAGTCCTACAGGTTGCATCACTGCCCCGGTGGGCACCGGGCCGGCTGTGCTGGCAGGGCCTTGAGGACCTGTCACCCCTGCGATGTCTCCCTGTGCAGCACTCGCGTCTCACGTAGGCCCCTGGACTATCAGACCTATGAGATAAGTGGCCTGTGCCAGGTCTTCACACATCACTTCCATTTGTGCCTCCAACGCCCAGTAACAAGCTTCCTCCTGACCCCTCAGGTCCTCTTCAGCATCCCATCCTGCTTGCTGGAGCAAACTTTTCTCCCAAGCTCTTTGTCCACACTCGGCCCGCTTCACCTCCTCTTCCATAAAACTGGTGCCCATGACTTGTGGGCCCATTGCAGCAAGAGTCCCAGAAGCAGGCAGGCCAGGCATCTCTGAAGTGCCGGCGACCCAACCCTTGACAATTCCCGTCACAGCGAGCATTTCGTATTGCAGCACTTGGGTTTGATCTTGGAGGGCACTCCACTGCTCCTCACCCACCAGGGCCCCCAAGTCACTGCCCCAGGTTCTGAACGAACCTACATTGGCATAGTCCCAGCTCAATAGCTCCGTTTGGGGTGCAGTCCAATCCTGGAAACTACCTCCCTCTCCAGGCGGGGAACACTCCACCAAACAACCTGCAGCCTCATCCCAGCGATACTGGGGAAGGGTGCTAATTCTCGCAGCTCCCGCGGTGAAAGTGGACGCCTGGCCGGTTTCCCAAACCGGACCTTTGGTTGTCCCCAGGTTTTCCAACACTGGGGCCAGACTCGAGTCAATCATGGAGCAGGAAAACATGGTTCCATGATGTCTTTCCCTGCTGTCCCGGGGTCGTGGACCCCACTGCTGAGGCGTTGGCACAGATGTCAAGGGGGCGAAGCCTTGTCCCGCGCTGACTCTGGGCCGCACTCCTTCCCAGCTCACTCTCACCTGCGTGGTCCCACCCTCAGGCAGCTTTGTTGGCCCCGCACCCTCCATTCCAGGATCAGACGGGTCTGTCGGAGTAAATCCAGTATCCATCCTCCCTAGGTGAGGGGTCGGGGGGAGTAGGGATTCTCAACAAAATGTCAGACTATGGAATCCTAGTTATCTCGAGTTCATCTCCCACCCCTTCTGCAAGAAGCACAAGGTCTCTTGGTTCCAAAAGGTTTATTGAAAGACTATGCTCAGGATACAGGTGTCCATAATCCAAGGGCTGGAGAGGCCCCTGGCTGAACGAAAGCTTTGTTGAGAATGGCATGTAAAACGAAAGTTACAATACTTCAAACACCCATTCCCAGCCTCCCCCCTAGTCCTATCTGCAAAGGCATGAGAAGACGAGGACATCAAGGTCGTTGGCTGGGCTGGATAGATAAGACTGTTCGATCCCATGAATATGAATGGCCTGGACAACATCTTGGCCTAGAGGGAGGAAAACTGGAAAACTACTGATTAAAATAAGAGTTAACATGGCGTTGCTCTGGCTAGAGAACTGACATCCTGACAGTATAACAACTCTATTCACAGTTCCACTGGAGAGTCCCCCTTCAAAATAGTGCAAGGGTATGAGGGGCAAGCCATACATTTTGAGGCCACCTCAGAGACCCAGAAACCCGGAGATCTGGGAGAATGGTGGTCCTCTCTTACAGAACAATGGGAAATCATCCAAAAAAACTTTTAAAAGGCCAAAGAGGACTACAAAAAATATGCAGATCGCCACCATGTGGAGCAGTGGAAACTGCAACCTGAAGACCGAGTTTACGTTTCCACCAAACACTTTAGAAGTGAACAACCTTGCAAGAAATTAGGACTGAAGTATATGGGTCCCTTTCCAGTCAAACAAGTGATTAACCAAGTGACAGTAGAATTGGAGTTACCCAAAAGCCGACGTCAAATGCACTCCACTTTCCACTTCAGTCTGCTAAAGAAAGCACCATTACCAGATGAATGGCATCCAGAAAAGGCAATCCCTCATCCTACCCTCATTGATGGACAAGTACACTATGAGGTGGAGGAGATTCTGGACTCCAAACGAAAGCACAATAAACTGTATTATCTTATCAGATGGAAAGACTTTGATGAAAGCTTTAGAGAGTGGGTAGAAGCCTCTCATGTAAATGCCCCAAAACTCATAGCCAAATTTCACAAAAAATACCCAGACAAGGTGGGGTCTGGGGGGTGAGGGGGGGCCTTTGGGGAGGCAGAAATGTCAGGACTGTGACCCACAGCACTTCCATCTTGCATTCTCATTTGCTGTACTTTTCCAGTATTGTTTTTCTGTGCAGGTTCACAGGAGCAGCGTTGGTTCCCAAGACAGTCTTATCTGAGATGGCTCGCCGCAGCGACCTTGGAGCAGTTACTTTTGCATTCCTTGCTTCTATACTAACTGGGCAGACAGCGGGGAGGTGGACTGGAGGGTTTGATATACTGTAACAAGCCATTAACACGTCATTCTCAACAAGAGTTCTGTGTACAGCCAAAGCTTCTTTCAGCCTTTGGATTATCTATGGACACTTGTACCTTCTGAATATATATGCTCTCAATAAATAACCTTTGACTCAAGAGACCTTGGATTTTTTGCTGCAAGGGGTGGGAGATGAAATCAGAGTATCCTGCTTTCCATAGACTGACAGATCGTGTGAAACTTGTTGGGAAAAAAAGGTTAAAAATAGCTTTAAATCATAGGTGCAATGGATCTTGGATCAATAGAGAGTCAGCACACGAGTTTAGCTTTTAAAAACATTTACTTCTAAAGGGAAAAGGGTCACAGGTTGCCTACAAAACAAAAACACCTGGAGCTACATTTCTCACTACTGTTTACAACAAAGAGCTGGGATAATGGAAGTGGAGAATCTTCTTCTTCCTCCTTCTTCTTGACCCTGAAAGGACAGTCACCTGACCTGTTGACCAATAACAGTTTACAAACACTCTCAAGTTTCCCGGGCTTGCAGATTATTGGCTTTGTGCCAGGTTCCCTTTCCAGGTCAATCTAAACAATAGCATGGTAGGTAAACACATTAACCCCATAATGACTGAATCTCAGACCTTGCAACACACATATATTCCAACAAAACTCACGGCATAAAAGTGTCTTCCTAGCACGATTTCCTGGCACAATCCTGTTTAATGGACTTTTTTCTGATGTTATCGGGCCATTAAAGGGGATCGTGTCGGGAGATTGTGCTAGGAAGACACTTCATGCTGTGAGTTTGCATGATCTCTCGGGGGAGCGTGTGAAAATGCCCACTTTTAAGTCCATTTTGATCCAAAGTTTCAGGTCCTAGTTTAACTATAACCTGGTTTGCCTAACTGCATGTGATAGTAGTGGCACCAAACTGATTAAATTCAGTAAAGGTGGAATTTGCACTACAGAGGGCTGTGCTTTCATTTGCTAACTTTATTTGGAAAGATGCCCTGCTGGGTATAACATATAACAAGGGTTCCCTACAAAATAAATGTGGGGACAAAGTAGAAAGGGTTATAAAATGTCTTTTTCTCTGCCTCTTTCTTTTCTTGCCTTGATGTGCAAACAGCCTTTATTTTATGGACTTGTCTTTTAATATCCCCTGATCGTGAGAAAATCTATCTCTATGGGGGACTGCTTCAAAATTGAGCTGACGTCTGCTTGGACAGGTGCCCCAGTATACATCCCAGTCTCTGTATCTGTTATGATTGGACCTTAGCACACTGAACTATTCCCTCCATTGGATCTTATTGTTTGAGTCAGCAGGAGACCAAACAGGACAAGATTGCAGTTCACTGATGTGTTGCGAAAGCCACAATCTTGTCAATTCTGCTCCCTGCTGACATGACGAATGGAACCAAGATGAGACAGCAGTGGAATGGCAAATATGTCGTGACTGCATGAAGCCCTCAAGCCAAGATTGTTATCCAAATGTCTGAGGAACTTTAAGTGAAGTGATGTTGCAGCATTTGTATGGGGTGCTTACACTACTTCTTAAGTCTTCTCAACCGCCAACAACAGGCTTTAAAATGTGTTATGAATGGTTTGCTGTGTATAACATGGGATGGGGGGAACCTCAGAATTAATAATGTTATAAGTGGAGATTATACAAGCCCAAGTGAAAAAAATAAGGCATCAAACCTGAAACTACAGTTGCTTCCTGGTGATAAGTTTTATTAGTAAATTTTTAAAAGGTCAGATAAGTAAGTCCTGAAAATAATGGACACTCCTTGGTTCTGATACAGCAAGTTGTTTTCAGCTATGAATCTGTGAATCTAAGATAATAGGCATAAGATTGAGACACTGGTGGTTCTTGAATACAAAGGGGTGAGATAATAGAAAATATTAATTTTATTGCTAGTTCTCTCCAAACATTCTATGTCAAAATAAACTGCTATGGATGTATTAGGATGGATGAAGATCAATAACATGAAATCAGTCCAGACAAGACTAAAGTCCCACTGGTTAATGACAAAGGTATTATAGGCTAGAGGAGTCCACCTGTCCTGGAGGGGGTTGCCCTCCCTCTGAAGGAGCAGGTTCATAGCGTTCATGGGGGTTCTTCCATATCTTGGCCTACTGTTGAAGTGTAAATGTGGATATGGTGTTCTATGCTCTGATCCCATCCAAGTTTGATTTCTGTAATAAATTTACTTACTTGCTTATTTACTAACTTAATGTATACTCTACCTTTATTCTCAATGGGCACCCAAAGCAGCCTACATTGTTCTCCTCTCCTCCATTTTATCCTCACAACAACCCTGTGGGGTAGGTTAGGCTGAGAGTATATGACTTGCACAAGGTCATACAGCAATTAGGGTTTCCAATCCTGATTTTGCTTCATAAAATAGGGTGGAATTTATAAGGAACAATTGGTAAGGAGGTGCTTGATCTTTCTCCCATGTTTCTATTTTATAATGCAAATCCAGCCATTTAAAAAGTGTTGTTCTCCGACCATACCCTGAGACTGGAAATAGGCTTGATTGGATGAGAGAGGTAGAGGGAAGGGATTTGCAGGGAGGGATGGGGGTGCTGAATAGCCCTTAGCTCCTGATGATTCTTTGCTGCAAATGACTACTTCTACATTTACATTCAAGTTTGGAAATATATATAATACATGTATATCTCCCCTTCTGGCATGTATGTTTAGCAGCACCAGAGGCGGGGTCAGGGGGAGTCCAGTGGCACCTGGTGTGGGCTTTCAAGGACCACGGTTCTCTTTGTCAGATGCATCTGGCGGGGAGGACTGTGGTTATCGAGGGCTTGTGCTGCAGTGCTGCTGAACTCTTTTTGATTTTGCTACTACAGACTAACACGGCAAACTCCTTTGAATCTTTACACAAGCAAACTGATCCCCACACTAAAAGGAGCTGTCTGCATCTCCATATCAAAGGAGTTGTTTACATCCCCCCTCTCCTCTTTCCCCCCTTCCCCCCCTCTCCTCCTCTATATTTGGCCAGTTTCCTTCTGCCCTCCATGCATCTGACAAAGAGAACGTGATTCTCGAAAGCTTATGCTACAATAAAATTGGTTAGTCTTAAAGGTGCTACTGGACTCTTTTTGACCATGAGAAGTGCAGCACCAAATGGAGACTACATTCGTGAATAAGCCATCACAGATACTACAGACAGAACTTTTGTTAACACCTCAAACAATGCTTTGCAACTGTGTCAGTTCACAAATATCTTCACTGAATAATCAAAGGATGAGAAGGCAAGAGATGTGCATGTGTGTAAGAGAGCGAGCAAGAGAGAATCACCAAACGTCTTTCCTTGTGGCAGGTACAAAATGAAGGCAAAAGTTTTGAATTAAAAATGGTTATTCACCTTCTCATTTTCAAATTATTCTTTGTTGTTCAAGTTGTTTTTTGTATGCTAAGATCTAGAACCTTTTCCGTGGTTTCTCGTGCTGCTTCCTATCTTTGAAAATAACGTATTCTGTGAATCAATAAACTTTAAATAGCATTGCCCTCTTGAACACCTGCTTATTGGACAATACTGTGTTCAATGTCTTTTGATGACATTAAAAGTAATACCTACTATAGAAGCTCCTGGGAATGCTATTAAAGCTAAGAGCCTATCACCATTTTCATTATGAGACTTGATTTCAAGGGGCTTATAACAGCGCCTGTTCACAATGTCAGCCTTAGGAATACAGCACAAGCTGCTCTTGGCTTTTGTCATGTTAGACAAATCAGCTGCTTTTTTCCAAAGTTGTAAGAATTTTCTCTTAGGCATGCCATTTTTCAGGCAATTGTTCCCATGTGTGAGCTTGTTTTTCTTTAGGGAGATGTTTTAAGTAGATGCTTTTAATAAAATTTTAATATGTATTCACACAAAAAAATCTGTATCAATTTAGATATAATTCAGTTGTGCTAGAATCTTTATTTCTGATTAATGATAATTTTGAATAAATTTCTGGACACCATTATTTTTGGCTGTTTATACAAGTCTTTCTAATCAGCCGTTAGAATGATTTGTCTCTTCCATCTATTTAACCTGGGCAGTTTTTAAAAATGCATTTTTGTAATGTCTTAACATAATCTACCCAAGAGTCAATTGAACATATCATATATAGATATGACAATGATATGAATGTTAATTTTTTGGTCTTTTCTTTGATGTCATTACTTGATAACACCAGTGCTCTCATTTGGGTATGAAATTAATAGGAAGATCCAGGTTAGATTCAAATCCTCACTTAGGCTTGAAACTCACTGGTGCACATTGGGTAGTCATTCTCACTCTACTTAATTTACTTCATAGTGTTGTGAGAATAAAACGGAGAAGCTGAGAACCATACATGTTACCCTCATCTCCTCACCAGAAGGACAGGATAAAAATGTAATATATAAAAACAAATGAAGATAAATCATTGCTAAAGAAATTAGTATTTACTCATGTAAACATCAAATTGCCTTATAGCTAAAATGCTTCTAGTGATTATCTTTTACCATGCAATATTGTTACTATACACAGATAACACCAAATTTTGATACCTGGTCTCTCTAGCTGTCCCTTTAATGTCACTTTGATCTATAACAAT
The DNA here is from genome assembly GCF_028583425.1 of Eublepharis macularius. Taxonomy (NCBI): domain Eukaryota; kingdom Metazoa; phylum Chordata; class Lepidosauria; order Squamata; family Eublepharidae; genus Eublepharis; species Eublepharis macularius. Next base: position 77,437,566 of record NC_072797.1, read on the forward strand.
TATTAAGAGATGTTATTTATCTTCATATAGTAAAAAACTTCAACTCTCCATTTCCATGGATTTAATCTCTATTAAAAGGACAGGATATCCCCCCACCCCCTCTAGTTGGCAACCTTAATATGGGATTCTTTCCAAAGTTGGTTTTCTGTTCCTCTTATATATTATGATTCTCCATAGGTTGGGATAGACCCAAGGATTGTTCAAGGAAAATGTAACATAATTAGCCCCTTAGCTGGTGTGGATAGCATTTTTTATGACAATATTCCATAATGCTGGGAGCTAGATTATATGACCCTTGGGCTACAACACTAGCTTGATGGAGTGGTTACAGAGCTGAACTTTGAGCAGGGAGATCTGCTTTCAAAATCACACTCAGGTTCTCTCTCTATGCTTGCAAGTTTTAAAAGAATTGGGTCCGGAATCCCCAGATCCAACTCGGGTTTCTGTAGAAATGGCTGTTAAATGGCTGTAGAAATGGCTGTTAAAAAATAAAGAGCCCAAACAGCCTCTGAACGCCACTGCAGAGGGAGGAAGGGTTCTTGCTTCCTCCTCAAACCATTTAACAAAATAGCAAGCAGGAAGGGGCAGGGTAGCTGTTTTTGCTGATCCACATGGAGTATTCTATGCACACAGAGCAGTAGAAACAGGGAAATACCTTTCCCAGTGCTATTTCAACATGGGGGAACAGCTTGGGGGGGGCTTCCTCCCTCCACGGAGGCATTCTGAGGACATTTGGGCTTTCTTATTTTTAACAGCCATTCCCCACAGCTGCTGTGTGTCTGCTGGGAATGTGAATTGGGTCTGGGGAACCTGAACCCTACTCTTTAAAAACCTGCACTTCTAGAGAGCCCCTCAGTCACTTTCTTTCTTTTTAAAAAACATTTTATTGGATAGGTTGAAAAACATAATCATTTTGATATCTCTTTCTCCTACAAAATACATATTTCATCTCAACCCACCCTTCCCCTCCCCTCCCTTCTGACCCCCAACAGCACTTATACCCTTTAATTCACATAATATTCCCTCTAATTCTATTGTTTCTCATACTCTTCTAAGGTAAAGTTACAGTCAATATAAAATTCAACAGATTACATAATACTCGTCAAAAGTTATCCATGGACCACAGTTGGTCTTTTACATCCCAATTCTTTTCCAAATAATCTTTAAATTTTTTCCAATCCATCAAAAAACCATTTAAGCTTTGTTCTTTTAACTTTCTAGTTAATTTATCCATTTCCACCATGTGCAGAAGTTTTTGTATCCATTCATCGACTTCTGGTATCTTGTCCTGCTTCCAATATTGCACATACAACAGTCTTGCAGTTATAATCATATACCATAACAGTGTTCTATCTTTCATATTTACAATTTCCATGTTAAGACCTAACAAAAACATTTCAGGATTTTTCTGCAAATTACACTTCAAAATTTTTAATATTTCAGCATGAATAGAAGACCAAAATTGTTTTGCCTTGTCACAAGTCCACCACATATGGTAAAAAGAGCCTTCATGTTCCTGACATTTCCAACACTTATTTGACATAACATTATTCATGTTTGCCAATTTTTTTCGGCATTAAATACCATCTATACATCATTTTATAACAGTTCTCCTTCAAATTAATACATGTAGATATTTTCAAGGCATTTTCCCATGAATACTCCCATGATTTCATTGTAATCTCTTTATTAAAATTCAATGCCCATTTCACCATTTGAACCTTAACCACTTCATTTTCTGTATACCATTTCAATAATAGTTTATAAAATTTCGAAATCATTTTTCTATCATCTCCGAATAAAAGTTCTTTCATTTCCGAATTTTCCCTTATAAAACCAAATTTCTTTTTATTTGACTCATATAAGTCTTTAATTTGCTGGTATTGTAGCCATCCATATTTAAAAGTTAAGTCTTCTTCTTTCTTCATTTTGACTATATCTCCATGCATTAACAACAAGTCTTTGTAAGTTAGCCATTCCTTCACTTGATATCCTGAATGCGGTTTTATAACTTCTGCAGGAACAATCCATAAAGGTCTTCTTTCTTCCAAAATTTTTTTGTACTTCAGCCATACAGAGAAAATACTTTTTCTTATATAATGATGTAAGAACATGCCATCCATTTTATATTTGTCATACCATAAATAAGCATGCCAACCAAAAATATTGTTGTGTCCTTCCAAAGTTAACAACTTACAATTAGTTAGGTTTACCCAATCTCTTAGCCATGTAAAACAGATAGCTTCATGATATAATCTCAAATTTGGCATTTGCAAACCACCTCTTTCTTTTGCATCACACAGTACCTTCATCTTAACTTTTGGTTTTTTGCCCACCCAAACAAAATTTAACAATTTCCTTTGCCACTTATCAAATTGTTTCACCTCTTTAACAATTGGGATTGTTTGCAATAAAAACATTACCCTTGGTAATACATTCATTTTCACCACAGATATACGACCCATCAATGACAAGTTCAATTTATTCCATTTTATCATATCTTTTTCCAATTGTACCCACAGTTTTTCATAGTTGTTCTTATATAAATCTATATTTTTCATTGTTAACTCAATTCCCAGGTATTTTGTTTTTTTGACCACTTCACGCTCAGTAAGTCTCATTAACTCCTCCTGCTTTGCTTTAGTCATATTTTTACATAGCAGTTTGGACTTTGATTTGTTAATATAAAATCCTGCTAAATCTCCAAACTCCTTGATTTTGTTCAATAGCAATGGAAGTGTCTGAACTGGATCTTCCAAGATAAACATCACATCATCTGCAAATGCCTTAAACTTATAGGAAAAACCTTTCAATCTTATACACTTGATACTTTGATCTTCTCTTATTTGCCTTAACAAAATTTCTAAAACCAGGATAAACAACAAGGGGGAGAGTGGACATCCTTGCCTTGTACCTTTTCTAACTTTAAGTTTGTCTGTCAAATCATTATTCACACACAGTACCGCTTGCTGGTCTCGGTATACTGCCTTTATGGCTTTTATAAATCCTTCCCCAACATTCTTTTTTTCCATTATTAAAAACATTAAATCCCAATTCAAATTGTCAAAGGCTTTCTCTGCATCCGCAAAGAAAAAACCCACCTCTTTCTCAGGGTGTTTATCATAGTACTCTATTGCATCAATTACAACTCTCAAATTGTCTTTTATTTGTCTGCTAGGCAAAAAACCTGCTTGTTCTTCTCCAATAAATTCCATTAAGAATACCTTCAATCTTTCAGCCAGAACTCTTGCAAAAATCTTGTAGTCATTATTTAAGAAAGAGATAGGTCTATATTTTTTAACATCAGTTAGGTCTTGTACCTCCTTGGGAATCAACGAAATATTGGCTTCATTCCATGAATTTGGTATTTCCGTTTTCTTCATAATATCATTCATCAAAACTTGTAGGACCGGCACCAAGTCCTTTTTCAAAGTTCTGAAAAGTTCTGAAAGTTCCCCTCAGTCACTTTCTTATGTGATCTTGGCCAGTCACCATCTTCCAGGCAAACCTATCTCACAGAATTGCTCTAAAGATAAAATAGGAAATTCATGGTAACAACAAAATCAATTACAGTGAGTAATGGCTCAGTTCAGACCTAAAATGAAACCATGGTTTATTTTAACTATGGTTTGTTTGTAAAAGAAATTGTACACGTTATGAGCAGGATCAATAAGTTCCCCAACACTTGGTCAACCACAATCCAGAAAGCACTCCAAACAGCAATTTCCTATGAAAGAAAGAAATGTTTCCAGGAATGTAAACATGTATTTTAAATTTTGAAAGAAGATGTCTGCAGCCCACGGAACACACAAGTAACAACAAGCACATTTTTGTTCATTATAAAGTGGATGTCTAACCTTTTTTAAGGAGATGGAATGTTTTCATGTCAATTTTATTTCTCAAATATTCAAATGTTACAGTATATTTTTTGTGTTCTGAATATGTTATATAGGAAAATATGTCATTTGATAATGAAGTGTGGAAATGATCTGGGAATGAAACATACACAGAACAAAACTTAGTTCTGTTGCCATCTACAGATCCCATCTGTTCTCTAGTAAAAACTAAGCTTTATCACAGACCCCTACACATCCTATAGTTATTTTCAAAAGGGAAAACATTTTACAATAATAACAAACAAATTTTTTTTACCTTAGGGCAGAGAAGATTTCCTCCAGGAATTGGAAGGGGAAGATTAAACCAAACTTTCCTCTAGAACTTAAAACATATGGTTCAAAGGAAAATAGCAATAAAATCAGAGCATTTTCCCAATGAGACAGGAGATACTGTAAAGCTAAAATTAAAAAATCCAATAGAAATCAATTATTTTTTTGTCACATTATATATCTACTATGGGCTTCTACTTTACTTTTTCACAGTGTGAACACATACATTCTATCATAGTTTAGCTGTACTCCTTACGTTATGAATGTGGAATTTTACTAATCATCTACAACAATTAGGGCGAATGAAGTCAGTAATATTCCTTATTATAAAGGATCTGATTCATACAATCAGGTTTTTTGGGTGGAAAGAGCATCATGATGTGATTTTTTTAAAGGAAGTGATTAGATGTCATGTTACCACAACTATACCTGTTATAGATGCAGTAATCTAGCCTCACAACATAGAAATTATTCTGAAGAAACCTTCCTATTTCTTTGCTACGTGAAAAATAATGCAAAAATCACCTTAAAATGGTGACTATGAATTGCCCCAAGTCTGCCTTTGTTAGGATGAGAACATAATTTTGATACTTATTTCCTTCCTTTGCTGGCTATTCTATGGGAATCACTCCTAGGAATGTATTCTTAGGATGCAGCCTAATTTCCGACCTTATGAAAGTGAGTTATTCTCATGTTATTTTCGTGCATCTGAAGTTAACATCCAAATATATCATATCTATTAGTTTTTATTTGGTCTACTTTTAAGACATTTTAAGATACCTGGTATCTGAAGAAGTGAGCTCTGGTAAAGCTATGGTAAAGATAAACACTCACACAATCCTAGAGTGGGGTAACATTTTGTGTTCAAAGGATTTATTAATGGCAACCATCTCTCAGCATTATGAAAACTTAAAGGATTATGAGCTCCATTTGCTAAGTGGGTTATTAAATGAATACCGCATGTTTGAGGAGCAGGATAGGAAAGATGCTTTTCTAATTTTTTTTTAAAAAAATCAACTTTGAATTGTGTTACTTATATTAGCGTGAAGAAAAGGCTCTGTACGGAAACAAATGTCACAATCCTTCTGAATCCAGGAGTGTCTTTACCTTTTTCAGTCATGGGTGCAAGCTCATTCTGAGGTACATTTTAAGTGGGGGTGGGGGAGAAAAGAAAAAGAAAGAACTGAAAGAAAAATAGTACATTTCAAGAACATTTGTTGTGGCTTTTATATACTGCTGTGAAGTATTGCATGTTTTTAAAAGCCTCTGAAGGCCGTGTAAGAACCAGGAGCTTTACCAGCTTCTATAGAGTGTAAGTTTGGAACTTTGGTTCAGGCTCCTGTTCATGCAGATTCTCCACTAGGCCTGTTTAGTGGAAAGTCCCTTGTTATTGGATGCACCTGTGGGTTACTTTGTTCTTGTGAGAAAGTGTCCTTGAGCAGGCCGGAGCCTGGTAGCAGAACTCATCTCCTAATCAGCACTCCCCACATTTTCTCATGCTGTAATGCCAGTTAAGTAACTGAGCCTTGATTGGTTCCCCGGCTGGTGGGCCGACTCTCTCAGGGCCAAGCTACAAGTGACGAATGACACAGGTTGGACACTTGTCAGCTTCCCTCAAGTTTTGATGGGAAATGTAGGCATCCTAGTCTTGCAGCTTGGCTCTCTGACTGCTGTCTAATGGACTTTTTAACTGGCACTTGTCCAACATTCTGCCAAGCTGCCTACATTTCCCATCAAAACTTGAGGGAAGCTGACAAGTGTCCAACCTGTGTCATTTGTCACTTGTAGTTTGGCCCTCAGATCTCAAGAAGCCTCATTGTGTCTAGGCAAAAGCTCAACCATTACCTTTCAGTCATTGTTGCCCATCTACAATGTGAGAGAGAGAGCTTCTTAGCTCCATGCCATTCAGCTAGGATGCCTAGAGTTGACTGGCATGGATGGACTCTTTCCTAAGCCTTTGGTAAGAACAACCAGCCTTGGATCTAAGTCAGAGAATGTTTAGACAGTCAGCTTGCAGTAAATTTAGTTATCTAGATGATATTTAGAATAGCAAGATTTGTTTTTATGCCTTACCTAAACGTCTTTGAAGACTGATTCCTGCTTTGCATATGCTCCTATCTATGATCTTTCTTTAATAAACCCCAATAATATATTTTACCTGCCTGTGTCCAGTTTTACTTGCCTACACTCAAATGAATCCAAGAAGCTAGGAAGCTTCATAAATCTTTCACCTGAGCTCTTGGAGGAGCTCAGGAGCCCTCAGGACCAGAGCTCCTAAGGGTCCTGACTAGTGGCTGGGTTTCAGCATTTAGGAATGAGGGTCTCTAGGTTGTGACAGGCTGCAGGACTGTTAAGGGTTAATTCTTCACAGATACAGAGAGCTTGGAGTGACAGGCTACTCCAAGGAATATGATTGGGTAGCAGGAGCTGGAAAGAGGAGGGTCTTTTTTTTCAGTCCTAGCTGAGAGAGGAATTGAATGTGAAGAGTTAACAGAAAACAGTTTTTACGCTGACAGGAGAACTGGGAAAAGTTGGCATGGAGGTTTGGGAAGTAGGTGCAGACTCCCAAATGGGCCAAAGAAAGGAGATAGATCTTCTAAGGAAAGGAGATTTTCCCTACCCAGTCAAACAGGGAGGTAGTTCAGGAGAGTGAAGAGATCCCTCATTGGGTGTGGTTGGAAACTGCCTGTGGAGGCCTTCAGACTCAGTTAACAACTGAAAGAAAGCACTGGTATGTGAAGAGAAGGGGATTGGGGTACTAGAAAGTGGTTTCCAGCATTCCTAACTCCAGAAGAGAAAGTGAATACTAAAAGAAAGTATACTGGGACTGATTCTGCAAACGTTGGATAATGCACTTTCAATGCACTTCATCAATCATTTGAGGTGGATTTTTTGTTACATGCACAAAAAAATCTGTTCCAAATGATCTATAAAGAGGATTGGAAGTGCATTATCCAATGTGTGCAGAATCACTGTGGAATGTTTGGGGAAAACCAAGGGAACCAAAGCCTCAAAATATAAGCCTTTAAGTATCTGTGAAGAGCCTAAGAAATGAAGTCTGCGCATGTTCTGATTTTACCTCAGATATATATAATACCATATATATCAAAATCACCATAGTTAATTAATTAATTAATTATACATACATAGACACACACACACACATATAATTAACTATGGTAATTTTAATAATTCAGGATAGTCATGCTTGTATTTTGAAGCAAAGGTGTTGTGTATTGGGTTGAGTTAGGCCAAGCAAGGCCTCTAATTACTGTACTAAATGTTATGCACTGTTAGCTTCAGGTTATGTCAAGGTTCCTAATGCCTGCACTCTCATTGGTTACATTTACCTGCACTCTCATTGGTTACATTCCATAGGCAGCAGCCAATCGGTTCTGAGGAATAAAGACCAATCACTGGCCTGCCTATCTTATACATTGTATATAGTTCATGCAAATGATGGTATCGTAAAGTACATGTTCCTATTGGTTTCTGTCTATTCTTGGGGCGGGGTTTCTGTGTATATATTGAGGGCTTCTGTTCAGCTTGTGTGTCATCTAGTGAGTAGTGTCTGCTGTCGTCTGTCTGTTCTGGCTTGCAATAAAGAACCTTGTTTTGGCTGAAATCACTCTGGGCTGCAATCATTCTGAGCTCCATGCTCAGTACACAACAAAAAGGATTTCTGATTTGCCATACATACTGCGTATATGGACCAGTTTAAATGTTTATACTAGTTGTATAGAACCAGTTGGCCAGAAATATAGGGAATACCAAGAATATTCACATATGCTCTAAATCATGGTTAGGAGAAACCTTCCTTCCTCCCCTGGTGCCTATGCAATTCAAGTCATCTGTTTTGAAGAAGCAAATGTTATATGATAATATGTAATTGAGTTCAGAATGCAGCCCTTGACATGCTTAGTTGTGTATTTTCACTGGGACTTCAAGCAAGCTATGCAAATGTTGCTAACCTAGTATAAAATGGAGACTGTCTCAATATTTTAGTCTCCTTATACACTGAGCCAGAGAGACAGCTGTTTTCTCCCCTGCTGTAAAGTAGGAGATGCATATTAAAACTGTGGTTTCTGGCTGCCTTCCAGAAAAATAAAAAAGTGCACACCTGTCAACTCTTGGCAAGCAACAATAGTGTTTTTTTTAAAAGAAAATCACTAGAGTTTTTTTTCCCACCACATTTTCTGCCTGATAAATACAGTCCTGGCTTCATTTCTCTCTCTCCATCACTTCTCAAAAGGCTTAGATTTCTCCCTAGAGGCAAAGAAAAATTAAGCAATTTTACTACTGCTTCTCATAAATAGCTTACTTCTAGAGAAGATCAGTTTTCATGCTAGGCTTGCTTTATCACTTCTTTTCTTCTGAACACTTACCCCAGTTTATACCCCTGTTCAATGTTTTGCATCTGTAAGCATTTGTTCAATATAATTCTCTGTTTTACTAAAGGCAATCCAAAAGTCCCCTTAGCTAATGGCTCATTTAGCAATTAGTTTGTCAAACAATGTTCACAGATTCCACCCCTCCCCCTGTGTGCTTTATTAGTAATATTCACATGAATGATCTTTTTTTATAATGGTTTGATACAAAATGTTGAATATATTGTAAGCCAAGAGTTCTAAGTTTTAAAATATTGACCAAACTGAAAATGTGCTTTACTGCCAAAGTTTAATAAATTGCATTCTTCTGAACCCAAGAAATGTGAAGATGAAAGTGAAATGTTATCCTTACTTCCTTCTGCTCATGTGCTCTGCATGAAGTAGGGTGAAGCTCAGTGCTGTGGTTTACTGCCATTATGAGCTTGCCAAGATCACGGCACTAAAAGGGAACTTGAGGACAGAGTTACAGTTCTAACTCCACATTTCTTGGCTTACATCCAGACTATTAATACTGAGTAAATAAAACCTCTCCCAGGCATACTGAAGGAAGAAGTTCAACAAAGGAGACAGTTTATAGTTAAAAGTGCTAATCAGAAATTCCACTGAAACATTCTCTTAAAAAGGATTGTTGGAAACTTTTGCAGATATTAACCTGAAATGATCTGTCAGAGCTTTATAAGAATGGAGTCCAAGTGAAAGTTAATGACTTTATCCTGCTTAAGCCATAACAGAACTGCTGAGCCAGACAATTTAAAATTCTCACAATGGCAATAGCTATGTTTTCCGTCATGGTACTAAATATAATCTGTGATCTTGAATCAGACATATAAAACCTCCAATCAGTTTGGTTTGGGGTGGGGGGGTGGGCATTGGTTTTGAATACTATTTAACAATGTGTGACAAAAACAAGTAATTTCTTCGCATGTTCTCACATTTCTGTATCAAGTGAGATTTTGCATGGGTACAAGGCTATGTTCCCAAATATGTTGGACAATAAAAAAGTAAAAATTTCAGAAACTTCTAATGCCTTGAGTTTGATTATAAGAACTGAAAGTGGATGAATTTCATATCAGTATTTAGAACTTCAAATGGGTGATAACAGCACTTTCCTCAGTTCAGTTCAGAATCAGCTTGAAATGTGTAAGTGCATCCTTTCACTATGAATGGTATACTAATTGTGACCTTTCCTGGAGCAAGCACACGGCCCTCTGGTGACCTTCAGACTAGACTACTGTAATGAGTACAGTATTTCATAATCTCATTTCATAATCTATGAGCCAGCTTGACCATAATGGTTAATTAAGCAGTTGCCTAAAAGCCCCACGCTTAGCTCTTCCTCTTCTCCTCTGGGTTACAAAGCCACCTACTCTGGAATACATAAAATGCCAGGAAGAGATCTGTTATCTGAAGAATACCAACAAACTCTAGCTTATAACAGGAGTCATAGATATGTATTATGGATGCTTACCTACTATTACACCACCGGAAACTCTTTTGTTTTGAAACTGTACTCTTAGGCCTCCTTTCCTCAATATCTCTTCTATGTTTCAAATTAGGTCAGAACACAGTGACAACGACAAGTCATTTTTAATCTTCCAGAAGCTCTGATTCAAAACTGCTGTGGTCTGGAAAAAATGAAGGTACTATACTGTTGACTCTACTACTGATATTTTTTCATGCTACATAAAATATTTTAAATGATAGGGAACATTTTACATCAGAAGTCATGTGTCCTTGATACATTCCATTGTGTAAATGTTAGCAGAAGGAGGTGTAGATTACAAATTTATAACTATAATTATTATATGGTATAGAAATTAGACTGAAATTTGGTTTTGTGGAATTTTTGGCATCTGCTTTTTAATTTGAAAAATGCACAGTACTGGAAATAGTAATTTCTCCCAAATTGTATGATAAATCTCCCTAGGAATGCAACTGTTGGAACAGTTATTCAAATGGAATAATCTCTCTCAATAACATTTGTGAAACACATCATTTTGTTTTAGCTTTCACATTATAAAGGCAAACCCTGCTGCATCTAATCCTTCATTCCAATATTAGCTAGCCAGATGCTTCTGGGTAGTCCACAAACAAGAGATGGTGGCAATCGTTCTCCTTCATTACATTCAGCTTATGAGCATTTCTTTTTTTTTTGAAAAATTTTTTTATTGGGTTAGGATCATATATTTACACATCACAGTCAATTTTCCCATTTCCCAATTTCTAACCCCCTCCCTTTCCCCCCCTTTTTTGTTGACTTCCAACAGTTTTCCAACCCTTTGTCCCTTTTCCCTTACTCTTTATATATTCCTCTATCTAATCAAATGTATATTCTCCTTTTATTCTAAGCAATACTTCTTTAACTATTTTTAATGCTCTGTACCCATAATGGATAAACAATTTATCCCATAATTCCGTTTTCAAATATTTCTATATAACGTAAACTATGTAAACTATATAAGCCATACAATCATATAAATCAACCAACTTAACTTATACTCTATGTATTATTCATTCAGCTTATGAGCATTTCTGATCCGATCCAAGCCACGCAGTCGCGTCTGACCCTCAGCCACTCCGTAGATCTCCCCCTCCAGGCCTTTCTGTCCTATAGCGCGTCGAGAGAGATCCGCAGAGTCTCGCAGTGAAGTTTTTACAGGGTAGTCCACCATTGCTTTCCCCAACCCAACACACTTAGCTGTACAACAGCCACGAATGGTAAGTCATACATTGCCACCCCCATGGCACTTTGAGCGGGTGTGGGATAAGGGGGTATGAGCATTTACCTATCGTAAATAAACAAGAACCCACATCCACATCCATGCTCTTCTATCAGCATTCAGCACTCCAGAGTGGATCTCAGAAGCTATGGTTCTGTCAATTATGCCTGGGTATGTAAATATCCATCCTCATGTAAAATGGGCCAGTGAGAAAAGGGAATTTCACATTCTCTGAGCCTAAAGCCTGGCATAAAGCAGCCAGAAACTGTTAAAAACAGTACTTGCTCACCATGTCAGGGATTCAGGCCATGTGGAACAATCTCACCCTGCATTCCTAAAACTTTTGGTACTGTGAGACAGCATTGCCTTTTATAGCTTGCTTGAGTCTTCCTTTTAACCTACTTGCATACTGTTGGACTTTTTTGGTATCTTTTCCTAACCTGTTTTATACATTTTATCTGAGCTTCTATTGTAGAGGCTTTAAATAACGTCTAATTATCTTGTTGAGGTTTGACCCTCCTGAACTTTTGAACTTGTAACTAATCCCCTTATGTTTATGAAATATCATCTTCTGAAATCAATTGAGACCTGCTGAACTTTCTGGGCAACTTTCCACTTACATATATGTTGGATTTGATAGCACTATTGACACTATTCCAAGCAGTTTCATAATGTGGATGTGGTGTGGATTCCACACCAGAATGTGGATACCAGGATTGCCTCTCTATTGTTTCATGACAAAATAAAAGTCAGTGTATCTAAAAAAGTTGTCTTTTTGTCACACTGTCACACTTAGGTGACCAAACACTCGAAAAAAGAGTTCGGAACAGATTGACTTCAGAAAAAAGAAAGGATTGAAGGTTTATTTTGCAAGTGTATTGAAAAGTTGTGGCTTTGGAAGAAGCATAACTCTTGCGAAACGGGAAAATTGCAAGCTGGCAAGCCCGTTGCCATCTCCCACCGGGAGGTTTGGTGGTGCCATCTCCCGCCGGGAGGTTTGGTGGTATTTTTTGACTCAATATTTATATATATTAAGCTCCAGTGCATTGTATATTTCAGTTCTACAATTTGGAACATAAAAGCTGGATTTGGTTGTCGTGGTCCCTGCATTTTCTTTGTTTCTGCATTGACTTTGGGATGTCCCCCCATTTTTTCTTTCTTTCCAGGTATGATGTGGAGGGGCAGGGAATGACCAGGGGCCAGGGGAGCATGCCCATCCGGTGCAGGCCCCTGATCTGGAAAGGTGGCCCCTGCCCCTCAGCACTTAGCTCATGGCGGCATCCTGCCCAGCCCTCCCTTTTGTAACCACTTTGGAGTCGGTAGATGGCAGATTGGGCATTGGACATCGATCCATTGGAGGGGAAACAGGACCCTCAGGCTCAGTTTCTCTATTATGGGGATCCCCATAAGGGGTCTGGGGAGTGAGGAATGGCCTGTGCATGTCCAGTCGGGGGCTGTCAGTCTGCCTCACTCCCAGGTGGCAGGGGATGATTCACATAGGAGTGTATACCCATGTGGCACCCTGATGGCGGGTCATCGGCTTGGGAGGCAGGTCAGCCAATGCTCGGATCACTGCCCTATGTGCGCCTTTGCTCCATGAGCTGTAATCTCAATAAAGTTGTGGCCTCTTTACCTCCTGCACTGTGTCCGTGTGTTTTTTGTCACCATGCCCCCTCCCCACTCTCCTCCCCCACTTAACACTCACCTGCAAACATATCACTCAGTTCTATTGGATGACTCATTTATTATTTTCCATTACAAAATTAGTTTCTCTCAGATAATAGTATGTCCCAAGCAGGGCCTTTTTTCAGCTGGAACACGGTGGAACAGAGTTCTGGCACCTCTTGAAAATGGTTACATGGCTGGTGGCCCCTCCCCCTGATCTCCAGACAGGGGGGAGTTTAGATTGCCCTCTGCGCTGCTGAGTGGCGTGGAGGGCAATCTAAACTCCCCTCTGTCTGGAGATCAGGGGGGCGGGCCACCAGCCATGTGACCATTTTCACCGAGGGAGATTTAAACTTTAAAAAACTCCCCACTTGTTCCAACTGAACCAAAGTGATGTCATTGTGCGGTCCTGAGTTCTACCACTGAGTTCCACCACCTCTTTTCACAGAAAAAAAAGCCCTGGTCCCAAGTATTATACTACTTTCAGCCATTTCATCCCCTGTGATCCTGTGGCAGAATTTGTTTAGTAGACACTATTCACTGATGTTCACTGATCACATAGGACACTTGAAACACTGACACAATCATGCCAAAATCTCAAGCAACCTGGATGTACTGCACTGTGTTTCTGAGCACAGAGATCCTCCCAGAAATATCTGGAGTAGCAGGGTGGGGAAAGTAGAGAGGCTTTTGGTGCAATCCTATACAGAATTAATCCAGTTTTGATGGCCTTAAATGTATAGGATTACACAAAGATATCCAGTTTTGACTATACAAGAAGAATCTACTGGAGAGCTAATAGATTCAGACCATTCAAATCAGAGCTTGTTTGTGTCTCCTTGCATGTGATTCATATAATCCCTATGTTGAAATCCATTTCATCATATAGTTTTGAGTTTTCTGGATCAGGATATTTGTATGTGTGAGAGTGTAGATGCACATTAAAAAAAAAAAAATAAAACTGTTGACTTTGTCCAACCTCAAATGGAATATGGTGACTAACTAACCTGAATGCCAGCCAGATTCTCTTCCAAGTTATTGTTCTGGAAACAAACTGACAGGCAATATATTTTTCACTGGAGAAGGAATGCTAATTCAAACTAGATTTTTGCAAGTCTGATGTGGCTTGGGGAATGCAGAGGATTTTAACTTGATTTTCTCATAGGTTCTAAAGCTTTGTTTGTAAGACACAGTCTATTTTGTCTGAATCAATACAATGACATTTGAGAACGTCAACCATGCAACTAGAATTCTCTTGTGTGTGTGTGTTGTGTGTTAAAAATAGAACAAAACGTGCAATGCTTTAAAGAATGGATATGAGCAGTGACCAATCTTAGCTGCTTGTACAGCTCTGTCACATTCTGCAGAACAAACAGCTATTAAAAATCCAAGCACACAAAGCATTTACTGAGCTTAGTACTGACAAGCAGTGTCAACACCCTATAATTAACAAAGGGTGGTATAATTTATAAAGAATGTACTGTGTGGCTTAGCTCCAATGCTGAGGAAGAGCAGGAGGAAAAGAACCAATTGTTGGTTTAGGAGAATGGAAAGCAGTTCTTATCTTTAGATGTAAACATCTTATTTTTCCCATGTTCTCTACATTTTCTTTCCTTGAAACAAAAGGCTTCTGTTGTTTTGTCTACAATAATGCCAGCCCAAGCAAGAGTGGATCATGAGGGATAACCTTTGCCCTTATGCCTGTATATTAATCTGAAAGGGGCAGTCTTGGCAGACTGCTTTTACTGTGCATAATTAAGTGATTCTGAATGCTCAGTGAAACTTGAATAGGGATGGCTTTGGAGCCTGGTAATATGACAGTTAATGGGATGAAACTCACACACATGCTGGAATCAGACCAAAAGCTTTTGCCTTTGTACTGAGAGCGGGCAGGAACTGAAGTATATTCATTAATAATTACTGAACCAACAACCAGAGGCCCTTTTGGGCTTCTCTCTCTCTCTCTCTCTCTCTCTCTCTCTCTCTCTCTCTCTTTGATTCCCCCTGAAACAATAAAGCCCTAAGATAAACTTTTTTAAAAAATTATATTTGGACTGTCATACACTATTGAGTTTTCCTTCACAGTCACAGTAGGCGGGGGGGGGGGGACTCCTTCCAATTAAACCACAGGATTGCAGCAGATAATTTAAGCCACAGGATCATTCTTTCAGCATTTAAAACAAGCAGAATGAGTCAAAATTTTTCAATTAGTGTTTTTTAAAATAAATTTGAAATCGTTGGTTAAAGGAAAAAAAGAAATAAACCAAATTTGTTTTATGATTCTGCACAAGAACCCATACACACTTGTGATTATGTTACACTAAGATTAGAATTTTGTTATTGTAAGAACTATTTCTGTGAATATAATAATAATTTCTGAGCAGAATCATACATACTCTTCAGATATGTACAGTGTTGGTGATGATCTGGGAATATTCTACCATGCTATGTTTGACTTAGACTTCTGTAATATGAGTAATATGAAAAAAAACCTGGGCTTGCCCATCAATAGTATTTAACAAAATAAAATTTGCTGGAAAGCTGATGAGTGAGATATTTTTGATATGCAGATGTTACAAGTTTCTAGGTACCCTATAATCACAAAGTGAAGAGTAAAAGAAAATGGAGACTTATTGGGGAAGCTGTATTGGAGACACACATGGAGGGAAAATCTACTGGGACATGGTTGTATATAATATGCATGCACTTTTAACACGGATAGCAGGCAGAGCAGCTGGTCTAACAGTTTTGGTTTGTTTTTAGTGGCTTGTTTTAATGGCTTTGTTTTTAATGGCTGTGTTTTAATGGCTTTGTTTCATTTTTTTTGTTGTAATATACTACCTTAAACAGGTCTTTAGAAAGGTGGCATATACATTTGCCAGAGAAAGAAAATAAATAACCATGGTTTGCTTTCTTTATAAGTCTCTGACACCCCCAGAGTAATGGAACCGCTATCAGTATCTCATACAGAAGCAAGGAGCTGTGTTAGTTTGGCCCCATCTTTGCATGTCCATTTTTAACATGCCAGAAACATATCTAAAATGAGCGACATTAAATTCTCACAAATTACTTTGCATATACATTTATTATAAATACAAATAAATATACTAATTGCTACCTTATGAAACTTACAGAGATTCTATTGAAATGCTTGTCTTTAGAGGCAGTAGTGCCACACATTGTGCTGATTATAAAAATATGTAACTTAGAACAGGAGCACTCTGAGGGTATTTTTTTGCTTGCGAATTGTCATATTAATTTCCTGAGATGAACTGCTACAACTAATTAAAATTTATACCAACAAAGAAATAAACAAAGAAGCATGGAGCTGCTATCTCACACAGAAACAAGGAATATTATTTATTTGGTAAGAATTTCAAAAGACCAAACTCTTTCTGTCCATTTTAATGTGCCAGGTAAAAAATTAAAATGGATTTCCAGCAATGAATGCTATAAACTGTATGGACTTGACTACTTTGAGGCAGCTGAGTCTGAAAATAGTGGATGTTTTGTTGAAGAAGAGGATGTAGATAGGGGCATAAATATAATATTTATTTTTACCTCAGTGCCACCTGGCTCACATTTCAACACTCGCTAATTTCTTTTCTTATTTGAAGATATTTGTCCTTTATTGTAAATGTCATAAGCAGCAAGTGAAAAAATGAGCATTTTGTAATTCTTGAAAGGTTAATTGCACTATTTATAGACCCAGCTGTATAGGAAAAGCCCGTCAGTGTGACCCTATGGGGTCAACATAGTAATAGCAACCTAAATGGAGCTCTGACCAGTCATGAATTACTGTCTGATACTGAGAACGCTGACAGTTCAATCACAGCACTGTTTCAATAGAGAACTCTATATATTTAAAGCGCTGATACTGTTTTCCCTCTAAATGACAGCCTTGACAGATGGGCCGAAAGCACTGCAGACGTTTGAACAAGGAAATAGAGAGGGAGCCTGCTGGAAGCAGGGCTTCACGCAGCCAGCCGAGAATGATGAATAGAGTGTGATTGTGTCTGACAGGTAGTAATATAACTATTCATTCACCACAGAACACCTGGAGCACACTATATTAAATGGTACAAGATGGAGAGATTCTGTGACAGGAATAGGAAGTGTGAATCCCACACTGACTCCAGGTACTGCAATATAAAAGGTCAGAGGGCAAGCCATATAAGCTGCCTCAGCGAAGACTGTAATTAAATTATTTGCTTACTAAAGTGTTTCTAATGCTTTGCTAACATGTTGCTGGGATCATTATTTCAGCAACTCTGCCCAACTGAGGTGTGTGTGTGTGGGGGGGGGGGGAAGCAACTGCCTCTTTGCTAGCCAATGCAATTGTATTTTTTCAGTTTGATGGGTAATATTGTGTCAATGGGCAGGGGTAAGGAGAGAGAGAAAAGGCTAATCTCCTTGTCAATGGAATACATTCAGCTACCAGTTGACATCTGTGAATTTTTTTCACCTGAAAAGATCATTGGACAATGTATTGGAGTAACATATGCAGAATCCCTGTGTGAGGTTATTTATTGTCACCCAAATGTTGAAATATCCCGATATTTGCTGTCTATTACATCATTCCATCATTTAGAGCAAATTCTTTCTGAGAAAAAATTGCAGGTGGAATACCAAAAGGAGCATTAGCATTAACAAAGGCTGTAACTTCAACAAAGCAGGTGAATAAGCAACACTACAAACCAGCAATAGAAAAAATTCTGCCTTGGTGGATTACTGTCCCCTCCCTCAACAACTGCTGTTTAGAAAATGTGTTCTGTCATATTTATAGGGTCAGTAAGGAAGGTGAGAAAATAATAGTATATGAAATAATAGAAATGATGTAATTATCACAGTCTTCCTGAAGTCACTGAAAAGGTCAGAGACTGTAGCACTTCCATCCCAAAGGAAGTATTTTGAAGGACTACCACTACAAGTAAAACCCTTTGTCTTTAGGAGACTAGTCATGAGTGTTAGTTCTTCAGAACACCCAGAATTCCTGGGAGGGAGGGGGAAATGGTTTGCTCAATTTCGACCAATTTGACAGATTTAGAAAATTCATTGCAGGCTAGTGCTGAAGGAGGGAGGAGAGCAAGGAGGCAAGACAACAAAATACATCAGACAAATATGATGGAGTTAAAAGAGGCTGCAACTTTATTGATTTTCAGCTTGAGGAGCATTGGAACTGCACAGGGCACTGATCCAAACATTGGCTGATCCACCTGCCAGCTGATGACCACCACACCCCCTCAGACCCCTGCTTGAGGGAGAACCATGGGATGGCAGTTAGCAGGATACCATGTGGGTATACACTCCTATATGAATCATCCCCTGCCACTTGGGAGTGAGGTGGACCTGACAGCCCCCGAGCTGGGCATGCACTTGCCATGCCACACACCCCAGACTTCTTAAGGGGATCCCCATAATAAGGAAACTGAGCTCACGGGTCCTGTTTCCCCCCAAACAGATTAGTGCCCAATGCCCAAACTGCCTGCTTCCTCCAAAGTTGTGACAAAAGGGAGGGCTGGGTGGGATGCTGGCCATGAGCCAAGTGTTGAGAGACAGGGGTCCCTTTCCAAGAGGGGGTGGTGGGTCTGAGAGGAGACTATGCATCCCAGGTCCTCAACCCTCTCCCCACCCTGGCCAGCCTGCTCAGATTTGCTGACCCCGACATTTGAATCTGGGCTGCGTGGCAGCAGGAAACCCACTGGCAGCAGGAAACCCTTGCCACCCTATATTGCAGCAGATGATGTGCCTCCTGCCCTTCTCCTGTGTGGCCTGCAACTGAGCCCCCAGTTAAGTCTGGGGGTGTCGGCATTTCTTAGCCCCTCAAAATAATGTGCGATCAAGGACTTCCGTCTTGGGGGGACTTCCAGCTTGGGGATCATGGAGGTCTGAAGCAGCTCAGGGAGCTGGGCTGTCCAAATTGCTGTTTGTCCGGGCTGGTGGGGTGCAAGATTGCCCGCGGTCCCCTGCTTTCAGGCAAAGAGCAGGCTAGAATGCTTGAGACCCCAAGAGTGAGTAGATCTCGGCTGAGGGGGGGTTCTAAATAAAGCACTCCCACCCAGCCTTGAGGTCCCGCTCTAAGAAGGGTGGCTGGAACCTCTGCAGCAGCTTTGGAGTAATTAAATTGGCATAGGACCTCCGTACCCAAGCTTCAGTAACATAAATGGATTAATTTGAACAGCAGAAACAGCGACTACAACCCAGAAAAAAGCAGAAAAGGTAAAGATCGATATCTCTTCTATGATGCTAGATTTGGACTGGAAAAATAAAGTAAAAGCGGAAATTGGACTTTGAAATTGAGTAAAGAACTAATTAAGCGCACTCCAGAAAGGGATTTATGCGAAAATAAATTTTTTTAAAGCTGTTAGAGAAGAAAAGAGACTATTGTTTATATACTTGCGGGTTGGAGAGATAACGAACTGTGGGAAAGGAGGAAGCATCGCGAGAAGGTAGCTGTGGGACGGGAGAAGGAACAGGAAGTGCATCAGAAACCATCGAGTGGAGGCGACAGCGGGACCTCTGAGGGAAGAAGGAAGTAGAAGAGCGCCATTTTGGAAGAGGGAAAGGGCATGACTTCAGTGTAAAAGGAAGTGCTCCATTTTGAAGAAGGGAAAGGGCAAGACTTCAACTTTAAAACCATAGAGAAAAGACACCCGACATTTTGGATGACATAAAGTGCCAATTACAGAAAAAACAACTTGACTTTAACAGATTAAGATAGTGGAGATAAAACGTTTAAATCACGGATTTGAGGAAGAGAGCAGACTCGTGGGAGCAGACTAAATCAAGCCCCACGATATCGAAAAAGGACTGGCAATCAGCATTTGATAATCTGGACAAAAAGATGGTGGAAGGTAATAAAGAGTTAAAAGACACCATGCAAGAGATGCTGAAAGATCTTAAGGAAACAATTAAATCTGAAGTGGCTGAACTGGCGAAGAATATGGAGGATGTTAAGAAGGAACTGCAAACGACGCAGCAAAAAGTTAAAGAAGTTGAAGAACTTACCCAGATCCTGAAGGAGCTAAATATAAGATACAGATGGGAGATACCAGAGGGTTTGAGTTTTGAATTCAAATCAACTAGAAGAACCATCAGATCACGACATGAGATGGAGATGTTCTTTCTTGACAATGAAAAAGACTTACCTAAGAGACCCAGAATATAATTATGGAGTGTGAAGTAATATCTTGGAATGTAAATGGACTAAATTCACCTTCCAAACACAAGGCTGTTTTTCATTGGCTATTTAAACAACAATGCAGTGTAATTTGTTTACAAGAGACCCATGTTAAAAAACAAGATCTAAAATATTTAAAATATAGCAAATTGGGTAGAGAATTTGTGACTGCAACTAAACAAAAGAAAAGAGGAGTTGTTTTGTATATTAAAGAAGAGCTACAACCTAAAATGATATTTAATGATTTGGAAGGCAGATATGTGGCAGTGGAATTTATTTGGAATTTGCAAAAGATTTTGATAATGAGAATTTATGCACCAAATGGAGCAAAGGATAATTTTTTTAAAGAATTGATTAATCAACTAGATCAAGTGACATATGCTCAAATAATTTTGGCGGGTGATTTTAATGGAGTGGCAAATTTGCAAGCAGACAAAAAAACGAAGGGAATACAAAAGAAAAGGGGACTATTACCAAAATTGTTTTTTGAAATACAAAATCAGGAGAATTTAGAAGATGTTTGGAGAAGAAGTAATCCTAAGACTAAGCAATATACTTTTTATTCTGCGAGACACTCATCTTTATTGAGAATCGATATGATCTGGGCTTCAAAGGACTTAACAATATGGACTAAGGATGTTGAAATAATGCCTAAAGTGAGCTCAGATCACAACCCAATCATGTGGAAATTTAGAAAATGTGTGAAAAAGTATAGATGGAGAATTAATGAAGACTTATTACAACACCAAAGCAACCTAGATATGTTACAGAAAGAAACCAGATTTTTTATACAATACAACTTAGATAAATCGGTGCCAACGCATAAGGTATGGGACACTTATAAAGCTGTTATGAGAGGCATCTTAATGGACTTAAATGCAAGAGACAAGAAAAGAAAAGAGGAAAAACGATTAATAAGAACCCAGAACTCCTGCTACTGAACTTGGGAATGGAGGGAATTCCAGCCCAACACAGGACGTTGATATTTTATATGACAGCAGCAGCTAGACTTTTGTATGCGCAAAAATGGAAAGTACAAGAAGTGCCAACTATTGAAGATTGGACTTACAAATTGCTGTATATGGCTGAAATGGGCAAGATGACAAGAAAACTGAGAGATCTGGACTCAGGGCAGTTCAACACAGACTGGGAGAAGCTGAAACAATACCTGGAGAAGAAATGGGAGGTGGGAGGAAAACTGTGGCAGTTTGAGAACTACTGAAGTATTGAAGTAGAGGGGGGAGACTTTACCGGGGGGAGAAGAGATAAATGTGAATTAATAAGCAGTCAGATTAATAGATTGACATATATATAGATATATATAGGTTAACA
This sequence comes from Eublepharis macularius, assembly GCF_028583425.1. Taxonomy (NCBI): domain Eukaryota; kingdom Metazoa; phylum Chordata; class Lepidosauria; order Squamata; family Eublepharidae; genus Eublepharis; species Eublepharis macularius. Next base: position 77,459,017 of record NC_072797.1, read on the forward strand.
AACAGAACATAGAGAAAATAATTAATTATAAGGACTAAATATAAGGAGCGATTAACTAACAATATTTTCTTTTTTTCTGATAAGTTTTGTACCAAACTGAATGTCTGAAGATATAGATGGGTCAAATTGATTGACTACGTGAGGAGAGATATATAGAACTATTATAAAAAGATAGAATGAGTAATATATATAGAGAATAAGTCAAATTGTTTGATATAAACGAATGTATGATCTATATGGTTTATGATATATAGAAATATCTGAAATTGAAAAATTGGGATAAATTGTTTATCTAAGATGGAAACAAAGACTTACAGTTTGGGCATATAATGTTAAAAATAGTTAAGGATGTACTGCTTAGAATAATGGAGAATATATATTTGTTTTAGATAGAGGAAGCTAATAAAAGTAAGGGAAAGGGGACAAAGGGTTGGAAAGCTGTTGGAAGTCAACAAAAAGGGGGGGGAAAGGGAGGGGGTTAGAGATGAAAAAATTGGGGAAAATTGAATGTAAATGTGGAAATAATGGATTCTAACCCAATAAAAATTTTTTCAAAAAAAAAAGAAAAGAGGAAAAACGGAAAGAAATTCAGGAAAAAATTAAAGCTAAAGAGATGCAATTAAAGAAAAGACCAGGGAAAAAGAAATTACATCAAGAGATACGGATGTTACAAGAACAAATAAGAGTTATGGAGAATAAGGAATTGGAGTGGGAATTGAAAAAGTTAAAACAAAAGACATTTGAAGGGGCCAACAAACCGGGCAAATATTTAGCTTGGCAATTGAAAAAAAGAAGGGAAAAGAGAATGATAACTAAGATTGTGGAGAATGACAAAATGTTAATGGACCAATCAGCTATAAGTAGAGCGTTTTACAAGTTTTATGCTAAATTATATCAGAGTAAAAGGGTGGATGTGAACGCTATTGACCGATATTTGGACAAAATTAACTTACCGGTAATACCAGAAAAGTTGAGAGAAAAACTAAATACAGAAATAACTGAGAATGAGATTTGAGAGGCAATACAATTGACAAAGCTGGGGAAGGCACCAGGACCTGATGGGATAACGGCTAAATTTTATAAGGTAATGGCTAAAGAAGTGGGGCCTTTCCTGAAAAAAGTGATGGATGGAATATTAAAGGGACAGGACATACCAGAAACGTGGAACGAGGCAAATATAACACTGATTCCGAAAGAGGAGCAGGATTTGGCTAACGTGAGGAACTATCGACCTATCTCTTTACTCAACAATCACTACAAAATTTTTGCTAAAATATTGGCGGAAAGACTGAAAGAGTGGTTGATTGAATTTATACCAGAAGAGCAAGCAGGATTTTTGCCAAACAGACAGATTAAAGACAACTTAAGGACAGTGTTAAATGCAATAGAATATTATGACAGACATTGTGAAAAAGAAGTTGGTTTCTTTTTTGTGGATGCTGAGAAGTTGTTTGACAATTTAAATTGGGATTTTATGCTCGCCACAATGGAGAAATTACAGATGGGGAAAGGATTTATTCAAGCAGTAAGAACAATATACAAAGACCAACATGCAGCAATTGTGATAAATGATGAATTAACTAAGAGATTAGAAATACAGATGGGCACAGGGGTGCCCATTGTCTCCATTGTTGTTTATTATGGTTTTGGAAATTTTGTTAATGCAGATACGAGAGGATGATGAAATAAAAGGCATAAAGATCAAGGGATTTACATACAAACTAAGAGCTTTTGCAGATGATGTAATGGTCATAGTAGAAGATCCGATTCAAAATATGCCTAAATTGTTGTCTAAGATAAAAGAGTTTGGAGATTTAGCAGGATTTTATGTCAATAAAAGAAAATCAAAGATTTTGTGTAAGAACATGACCAAGCAAAAACAACAAGAATTAATGGACATTACCAGCTGTGAGGTAACACATAAAGTGAAATATCTGGGGGTAGAATTAGCTGCAAAGAATATTGATTTATTCAAGAACAATTACGAGAAGCTGTGGCAGCAAATAGATAGAGATATGATTAAATGGAATAAGTTAAGTCTGTCATGGTTAGGAAGAATAGCAGTAATTAAGATGAATGTGTTACCAAGAATTATGTTTTTATTGCAAACGATACCAATAATAAGAGACAACAAACAATTTGATAAATGGCAAAGAAAAATATCGGACTTTGTATGGGCTGGGAAGAAACCCCGAGTGAAAATGAAAGTGTTATGCGACGCTAAAGAAAGAGGGGGACTACAACTACCAAATATACGATTATATCATGAAGCAATATGTCTTGTCTGGATTAGAGAATGGATGTTATTAAAAAACCTTAAGCTCTTAACACTTGAAGGTTATAAAAAGCTCTTTGGTTGGCATGCCTATTTGTGGTATGATAAAATTAAAGCTGACTCTATGTTTTTGCATCATTATGTAAGGAGAAGCCTCTTCACTGTTTGGTTAAAATATAAAAAATATTTGGATGAAGCTATTCCGATGTGGGTGGTGCCACTGGAAGCTATTGACCCGAGAATAATTTATAAAAGAGAGGAATGCTTGACCTACAAGGAAGTGCTGAAAGTGGAACAAAATATGATTAAAACAAATGAGGAGTTATCCTCCCACTACGGATGGTTTAAGTATAGACAGATTAAAGATTTGTATGACTCAGATTGTCGGAAATCTGGATTTAAAATGAAAAACTCTGAATTGGAGGAATGTATATTGCAAGATGGCAAAAAACTGATATATAAAGTTTATAAGATTTTGTTAAAATGGCACACAGAGGATGAGACTGTTAAAGTACAGATGGTGAAGTGGGCTATAAACTGTAACAGAGATATAACAATGGAGGCATGGGAATATTTGTGGAACAATACATTGAAGATATCTACGTGTACCAATCTTAAAGAAAATATCTATAAGATGATGTACAGATGGTATTTAACGCCAAAGAAGATAGCAAATGGGAATAATCAAATGTCAGATAAATGCTGGAAATGTAAGAAACATGAAGGATTGTTTTATCACGTGGTGGACTTGTGAAATGGCAAAGCAGTTCTGGGGGAATATTACAGAAGCTATATCAGAAATTTTACAAAGGCAAATAAGTAAAAACCCAGAATTGCTATTGCTAAATTTGGATTTAGAAAGGGTTCCCATACAAGACAGAACACTAGTATTTTATATGACAACGGCGGCAAGGATTTTATATGCTCAGCTCTGGAAGATGCAAGAAATACCATCCATAGAAAACTGGATACAAAAATTGCTGTACGTGGCAGAAATGGACAAACTAACAAGGAAGCTAAGAGAACAGAATTCAGAAGAATTTTTTAATGACTGGGGAAAATTGAAACAGTACTTAGAGAAGAAATGGGACGTGAAGGGGGAGTTATGGGGGCTAGATAATTATTAACTGAATAACTAGAGAGGAGATGTTGATCTTTACAAGAAATATGGATAAGTTAGAAATGTAATTTATGGTTTAGAAATATATTTTAATACGGAAAGCATTTAAAGAAGGTAATTAAGGCTATAAGAATTAATTATAGAAGTTAAATAGAGATATTAGATGTAGAGGTGGACAGCGGGTTGGGAAACTGTTGGAAGTCTAAGATAGGGGGGGAGAAAGGGAGGGATAAGAAAACAAGGGGATTAATGTAAAATCTGTATTTTTTCCGTGTCTTTTATTACTCACCCAATACAAATTTAAAAATAATATGTGATCATCAAAACTTTTTGAGGCTTGCTCCTTCAGACATTCTTTGTAAAATTATTACAAGCATAATGTTTCTTAAATGTACCATATGTTTCAACAAGTCTTTGAAGGACCTTGTGAAATGAAAAACCTTTTGGTTGCTTCTTCCATAGGGAGCTGTACCGAACCCCCTTGCCTTTAGTTGCCATCCACCTCACCTCTGAAGGACTTGTGAGACAGAACTTGCAGTGGGTTGGACAGTGTGAGAGGAAATGGTTCTACTGAAGCATTTCCTACTCCAAAGAGATGGAGGAAAGACAGGTCTGATTTGTTCTGGGGCTGAGTCATGAGATATTTTGTCAATGGGAGCTAGAAAATCAACAGTCATATACCATATTGTACCACACTGAGTATCACTGTTCTAGGCTGTGCCTCCATGTTTATGTATATATGTATTGTGTACATATAGAGGTTTTTTTATAGAATGGTTACAGTAGCTGCTCAGTTAACAACAGTGTGGTGTAGTGGTTAACATGCTGGACTAGGATCTGGGAGACCCAGTTTCAAATGTCCACCCTATCATGAAGCTGTATGAGTGATCTCAGAGATGTTGTGTCACTAAAATGGGAAAGAGAGAACAACGTACTAAGTGCTGAGCTTCTTGGAGGAATGGTAGTATAAAAACGTACTCAACAGACTTAAAAAATGAAACAATTACAATAATTTGAATAAAAACAACATTTAGGAGCACATCTAAGGTTGACATGGGCACGAACGCAACCCCCTGAACACGCTGTTCGTGGTTCATTGCCATCCACGAACAATGAACAACGAACATTGATGAACATAATGCTATCATGAACATGTTCATTGTTTGTTGTTTGTGGGGGCCTGCAGCCCCCCACCCCACCCCAAATCCTCCCACTTATCCCCCCTCCCCTCTAATCCACTTACCTAGCCATTTAAAGATCCCTTTAAACTATCAGCTGGCAGGCGGCAGGGGGGATTCCCTCCTGCCGCCTGCCAGCTGATAGTTTAAAGGGCCTAGTTCTGCCACTTGCAAGTGGCAGCGCTCTTTAAGCAACCCCAGCCCCCACCCCCTGCCCCACCCCAGCGCTGCCGGGATTCTTCTGCCCGGTGAGAGCAGTGTGGGGAGATTCTCCCCTTCCCGCTCATACCTGGCAGAGCCAACACCCCGGGGTGGCTTCTGCCTGGTGTGAGCAGGGCAGGGAGATTCTCCCTGTCCCGCTCACACCTGGCAAGGCCAGTGCCCCGGGGCTGCATCTGCCCCATGTGAGTGGGCCAGGGAGATTCTCCCTGTCCTGCTCACAACTGGCAGGTCCAGCACCCCGGGGAAGCATCTGCCCCGTGTGAGCGGGCCAGAGAGATTCTCCTTGGCCCACTTGCACCCAGCAGGGCTGGCACACCGGGGCTGCTCCTGCCCCATGCGAGCGGGCCAGAGAGATTCTCCCTGTCCCGCTCGCACCTGGCAGAGCAGGCACCCTGGGGCTGCTTCTGCCCCATGCGAGCGGGGAAAGGAGATTCTCCCTGTCCCTCTTGCACTGGGCAGAAGAAGCCACATGGCGTGGGCTCTCTCAGTGCTAAGAGGGGTGGGGAGATTCTCCACATCCCTCTAGCACCAGGAGAGGGGCAGCTGGCACTCATCCACTCATAGGGGAAGCCCCCAATGAGCAGCTGATTCAGGGATTTAAATGCCCCTTTTCATGCCACTGAGAAGTGGCATGGAAAGGGGCATTTAAACTCCTCTTTGATTCCAGGTTTCCAGGGCAGCAGCAGGAGTTCAGACAATCCCTGCCTTGAGGGCCAAGCTACACATGACAAATGACACTTGAACAGCAAGTGTATTTCTCCCTGTTCACTTGCCCTCCACTCAATCCACTTGCTGTTCAAGTGTCATTCGTCATGTGTAGCTTGGCCCTGAGTTGCCATGGGAATTGATTGCAGGTGCCAGACTGTCTGGCTAGACGAACAGCAATGAACAGCAATGAATGAGGCTTCCAATGGGGCCTCACGAACAGCCTGTTCACAAACAGCTGAAGATGCTGTTTGTGGCCTTTTTTTTTGCGTTCGTAATGCCGTTTGTGCCCATGTCTAATCTAAGGGTCATGTATATTTCTGAACAATTCACTTGTTCTGTAATGTAGAAGTTCCTGTTCTTAAAAACAATTTAACATGACTGTTAATAGTTACAGTTACCATTTTTCTTGGTTTTGAAACTCTCATCCTTCCTTTTCCCTTCATTTTTTCCACCTTTTTGCTATTACTATTGTCTTCATTTTAGGGCTGATATTTATTGCTGAAATTTGGGTACAATTTGATTATATTTTAATGGATGTGTTGACTTATTATATGAATGGCTTTGAAATTTACATTATGAAACAGGATAAAATAACCTACCATATTGTATGCCTGCATGCCAATGGACTAATCCCTTGTTTAAAATAAAATGAGAGGGATAACAGTTTGTTCTGAGCTGATAACATTTAACAGCAGCTGCAACAAATACACTTAAAAATACTTTTTCCCAATTTAATAATGAAAATAAAAAGTGGGCCTAAGATAATGTCCTCTTTCCTCATATAATTACAAATGATAAATGGATGGATATTGCATAGATCAACCCATCCACCTACCCTTAATTATTTTTATCAGAGTGAGAGTGTGTCATAATACCATTCTCATGCCATCACACCCACTGGATCATTTTAAAAATGGTTATAGATAATGGTTACTATATATCATGATCGTCATAGCGGGCTCCAAAAAAGAAAACCACTACAGCTTCCTCAATATCCCAGCTGTTGTCTTATTCATTTGACAATGAGTCAGTAGCAATATTCACACTATTAGATCCAGACGTCATTGTCCACTAACAAAAGGCTCTTCGATCAGCAGAACAGAACTTCCTGCCTTCCTTCCCATTGCAGTCTATTGAGCTCCCCAAAATGGGAGGAACTCTGGGAAACAGGTAACCTTCAGAAAAACAGTATGAGGGGCAAACTGGGTACCTGCAGTGTAGAAGGAGAATCAGAAAAAAATCCCAACCTTTTCATTCTTTGCTGGTATAAAACTATAGTTGTGCTGTAGGATATGTTTGTAGCATTCACATTACTGTTCAGTAAACCTTGGTAGCGCTTTACATATGTTCCCTCAATGCACTGACTGAACACAGAGAGGCAGAAAGAGCATGAGCCTGCTGCCCCTGCCCCTGCAGAATCACTGGGTTATCCTCATGGTGCAAATGAATGGAGGAAGCATCTGTGCATATGCTTCCTGCCCATGGTTGGGGATGCTGCATTCAGAATATTGCCAACCACAGAGAGGGAGTTTATGTTATGGATAGGTGCTGTGTCTAGGAGTCAGCGATCATGCAGAGGTGGTGGTAGGGAGCGGCCAGCAGCTCATACCCACTTTCCCCCTTTGCACGCTCAGTAAACACACAGAGGGGTTGTGTGTACCAGGCTGTCTCTTTCTAGCTCTTCGTGTGTTATTGTGGTTGAAAGGTTGTTTTTTTAATATCAGGGCTTAGATTCAAGTCAAAACCAGTGTCTTTTAAGGCACTTGCATTTATGATTTGAAAACTTTATATGAAAATTTCTCCTTCAATTTCTTCTTTGAAAACAAGAGCCCATATCTGATTCATACATTTTTGAGACACCCAGCAGAGTTTTTAATGATCTTGCAATCAAGCGATTATTGGATGAGATGGCTTGCGATGCATCAACCTGCCTATGCTACATATAAAGAATTTTTATTCTTTTTCTGCAAAGCAGAGTTCATTGCCCAGCCAGTAAACTTGGATGCTGTATTTGCTCCTGGATTGTTAACAAGAACCAATTTCAGCAATCCATAATCGGCTCATTAGCATTCTGCTCATGCAAGGAAGTGTGAGTACAATTTTCAATGGCCTAATGTGACAGGTAATCATAAATTAGTATTTGCTTTAAAACAACACCAGATTACACAGCCTGAATACTTAAGGAGAATGACTCAGTAAGTAGAACAGCTCAGTAATGAAGTGGGGGCTCATTAGGCAGATGCTGTCTCCTTCAGCAAGCTACACAAGCAGCAAACAAAAACCAAATGGAAATGTTTCAACAAAACCCTGCAGTCAACCAGAACAAGTTCAGGTTCATTTGTTGTGTCACCATCTACAGGAATTAGTCACAGTAATAATTAAATAGTTGCTTGCTAATTTATCATTTTACATTTGCTAACACATTTGCATAATGTGTGTAGGGTTTTTTCATTGCTTTGATTGCATAAAACACCCTCATATCTGTGTACACCCTTGTGGTTCCCTAAAAAACACTTCAAAGTCTTCTCAAACTGATGCTATCTGACATTTGGCTAGCCATATAACTCCTTCATTTTTTCCTTTCTTCCTTCTATTGTGTGTCTCCTTTCTGATTTGAACATTATACTTCAATGGTTGGAGTGTCATACTAGGATGTGGGAGAACCAGGTTTGAATCCCTACTCTGCCATGAAGCTTGCTGTATGACCTTGGGACAGTCACAAACTTTCAGCCTAACCTACCTCACAGGGTTATTGAGAGAATAAAATGGAGGAGCGGAGAATTATATAAGCCACCTTGTGCCCCCACTGGGGAAAAAAGTGGTGTATAAATACAGTACATAAAGTTTTCACTTGCTGGTGGAAATGTGTGTACACACCCGTGCCATTGATGTATTCTCTGGTCTGATGTAATAATCTGATCTGTTCACTGTATTGATCTACTGTATGATTCTATGCCATGCTCTCATAGTTGCGCTTTGTAAGGTAGCCACAAAGTCATGCTGTTCTTGGCTTTCCTGAAAACCAAAGTACTAATGCTGATTTCACAGGGAAAGTCACCAGCCTGTTTTCTCTGAAAATATGTGGCACTACTCTTGCAACTGGAACAAAAAATGTAACTGTTTCCCAGGGGAGAAAGACTTTGCTTTCTTTGTAATCTTCTGCCATTTCTATCCAGACTAAGCTATTGTGTTCTCATGCAACTTAGGTTTTTGCGCCTAAATGCAAACTGCTCCAAGGGAGGGGGGAATAGTACTCCCTATATCAATAGTGCCTTTGCCTGTACAATCATTCCTGCCAACTTTACCATCTATGGATGTACCCATGAACTTAATGGATCCCTAAATAAAGACCTTTCAACCGATGCACTGGAGTGCTTGCTGTGAAGGGTTTGGGGGTCTATCTGCCATGGACTGCTGTCCCTAGAACTGACAGGAAGTCAATGAGGGGGCAGACAAATCTTCTTGGGGAGGGAATTCCACAGGTTTGTTGCCCCAATGGATAAAAATGTGGAAAGCCATACACCTACTTTGGATTCGAATTTCATCTTTTCTCCTTTCAAGAAATTGTAAGGTTAATTACATATTGATAACATATGCCTGTAACATATAGAGAGAATATATGAGTACATAATTCTGAAAGAGAGCCCCCTCCCGCTTCTGAGCTTGGAGACTGGCCAAAAATACATTTCTTTTTAAATCCATGCATGTAACTGAGTATAATCTAATTCTTGGCTACCTGTGTTGCTTTAAAACATAATTACAGTTGTAGTTTAGTTCCTCCATGGTAATTAGTCATGCTTGGGCTCATAAATCATTATGGATAAGGAAATAATCAACCTTGTCTTTGCTGTTTTGGCCTTTTGAGAAAAGGGGCAAAAGCTCAGAGAATAGAAATGGTCAGCTAGGAAAAAACAATTTGTATGCTGGAAAAAGATGAGATTTTCTTTGATAATAACAAACCATAGAATATAAAATGTCTTTAAAGCTTGCTGTCAAACCTTTTCTAGGAGAGAGAGAGAAAAAAATTCTGTTCAGTTAGAACTCACTCACTTTGCTCACCTTGCAACAGATTTATTTTGAATTCCTGAGTGTAATAAATCAATAGACTTAAATGTCACTGAATGTCCATTGGAAAGTATAGCGAGCCCAGCACTTGCCTTTTCATTTTGGCTTGCACATCTCTTGTGCTTCTACTATAAGGTTAAAAAATGAACCAGTTCCAGTTGCTTCTCCATCTGCAGCATAAGCATCCCTCCCTGCCCAAGTTCTTTTTTTGTATGTTTTATCAGAAGCATAACAAAATTAAGAGCACAAAGACATAATAAAGATCGTGGAACTCCATTTATCTATAAGAGGCAAATTTCATGCTCACATTGCTCTAATTTGGATCATGGCTGCACACTACAGGTGAGAGAATTTAACCTGATCAAAACTGTCCTTTAAAAACCCATATTTTCCCTTTGAAATGCTCAGTTTTGACCAGTGAAAATGAGCAGCTTCTAAGGTTTAAGTTCCTTCTGCCCTAACATGCAGATGAACAGAACTTGGTGATATTCCTTACATCTCTTGCATTCTAAACTTCTCTGTACTTTTCCTCTTGTTGCATCTTTAAAACGTTTGAAGCCATTTCAGTTCTTTGTGTTTTAAGTATACAAAGTGTGTTATTATTATCCTCACAAAAATTACCCTGGGAGATGGGTGGGGCTGAGAGAGCTCTGAGAAAGCTGTGACTACCTGAGGTCACTTAGCTGGCTTCATGTGGAGGAATGGGGAATCAAACCCGGTTCTCCAGATTAGAATCCTGCTGCTCATAACCCCTACAACAAATTGGTGTATTGTAGCTACCAAGAGTATAGCCTGCAGTGATATGAAACTGAAAAGGCTAGGGTGTGTATATGGGGTGGGGTGGGGAGACAACAAAGAACCTTTCAAGAAATAGTCACATAAGTAGCAAGTATATTCAGTTCATTATGTCAGAAGTCACAGTGACCAAATATTGTCCATACAGGAAAATTAAGGATGTTAGATGTAAGGTGCAATATGGGCTGTCTTAATATGTTTTATTGCTGTATTTATTTATTTTGAGGGCTTTTATTTAAACAAACAAACAAACAAATAAAATGATTGAATCTGTCATTCAAAGTAGCATACATATTCCTGCTTCTTTTAAAGTCTTATATATTTGCCTATATAATTGATCAATCAATCATATAGTTAATGCCTATCTTAATAATTATCCAATCATTTAGCTGACAATTTGGCATTGTACAATTCAGTTCCCAATTACGATCTATTTATCCATAGAGATCACTAACAGCTGGTCATGTTCAGCTCAAAGCATAGCCCTATTCTCTATGTGTACTCGACAAGATAACACCAAAAGGTGTCTGGAAACAGTAAGAGATGGTACAGCTTGCTTTAGCTCAAGGTGAAGTCTGAAAATTTGATTTATCACCCATCAATATATTTAATTCTCAACATGGCCAAATCTATGAATATGTATTGGAGCCATGAACAGACAGGACACATCTTTCTACAAACCTGAAAACATTCTCACGTTTGCAGAAACATCTGAAATTTAAAAAGGAGGGGGGGGGGTTAAAGCCCTCAAAATTGTCAGTTCCTGACAGGTAGATCCCTCAGTCCCTCTCCAGTGAACACACGTTGGTTCCAATAGAAAAGGTTTTATTCGGGATTTTACAGTTCAGGTCTAAACTCCATCACAGAGCTTGGTAGAAGTGACAATTCAAAACAACAGGTCAATATTATACTTGAGTTTTCCCGTATTCCAGCAACGGTTATGTTTTGGCACACAGGGTTACACTGGTTCTGTGAGAACCCATTATAGTTATGGCTAAGCAGTGAGTACACAATACTGAATTCCCAGCATCTGGGCAAAGTAACGAAGGCAAGCGCCTGGAGTCTCCAAGGTCATCTCTAGCTCGGAGATGCATAGTTCTGTGAGAACATGAGGCCCATCCCGGCTGGAGGAATAACAGTTATAATATGAAAAAACAGGGCTAATGAGAGAATACAACAGGTTAGACATTAGACATTCAATACACTGTGGCATCAGTGACAGAACAAACAAACAAACATGGCATGGATATACACAGTCATAGAAGTAACACCTGTAGCTTTAAGAAGCAAATGCCCTTGGTGGCTGTTGCTAGGCAACCACTACAATATTGCCAGACTTTAAGCCTTGATTTGTGTCAGTAAAAGACAAAGGAAAGAGTCAGGGCTCATTCTAAGCTGTTTGGGCCCTTGGAGCCAGGGCCACCAGCAACCACCAGACAACTTTGTACCACAAAGCTTGCATTACTTACCCAGGCCTGGCTGCTTGCTACTATTTAACTGCAGCCACCCAACAAAAATCAGTGTGGTATAGTGGTTAGAGTTTCACACTGGAATCTGGGAAATGTTTAAATTACCACTTTGCCATGGAAGCTCATTGGATGACCATGAGTCAGTCACATACATTCACCCGAAACTATCTGAAGCTATAAAAGCTAAGAAGGTTTCCTTTAAAAGGTGGAAAGCTAGTCGGAGTGAACTATATATAAGGGAACACAGGCTGTGGCAAAGAAAATGCAAAACTGTGATCAGGCAGGCAAAAAGGGACTATGAGGAACACATTGCAAAAAACTTAAAGACCAACAATAAACATTTCTTCAAATATATTAGAAGCAGGAAACCAGCCAGGGAGTCAGTGGGGCCCCTGCATGATCAAGGGGTAAAAGGATTACTGAAGAACAATAGGGAAATGGCCGAGAAGCTAAATGCATTTTTTGCTTCTGTCTTCACTGTAGAAGATGAGAGGTGCTTGCCCACTCCAGAACCGCTGATTTTGGGAGGAGTGTTGAAAGACCTGAGTCAGATTGAGGTGACGAGAGAGGAGGTCCTACGACTGATAGACAATTAAAAAAACTAACAAATCACCACGCCTGGATGGCATACATCCAAGAGTTCTGAAAACTCAAATGTGAACTTGTGGATCTCCTGACAAAGATATGTAACCTTTCACTAACATCTGCCTCCATTCCTGAGGACTGGAAGGTCGCTAATGTCACCCTCATCTTGAAAAAGGGTTCCAGAGGAGATCTGGGAAATTACATGCCAGTCATTCTTGTTAGCTGAGTGCAAAACTGAGCAGAGAAGTTACGCTGTGCTGATTAAAGAGGCAACAAAGTTTATTTAAGGAAATACATACTTGACAGTGAAGAAGAGAGATAGAGATAGGTTCCTTGCTATCTGACTACATCTTGCAGAGAGAGTGAGTAAGGCAGGAGAGAGAAGAAGCAGGATATTACCCTGTTTAGCCCAATAGGAGACAAGACAAGAAAATGACCCCAGGAAACAAGAGAGATGCTGCTCTCACTGTCCTAACTAAGTGATCTTTGCTGCCCCCTGCATAGAAGGCTCTTCTTCCTTCTTGCTGCTGCAGACATTCCTATTTCCAACACCCCTTCTCAATGTCTAGTGTACAAAGTCCACAAAGTTCAGTCTTTCAAGTAGACTTTGAAACTTCTTTTTGGCAAGTGGCTTGGTGAGAACATCTGCTATCATTTCTTCTGTAGGACAGTACTGTAGCTCAACAAGCCCTTCTTCTTGCATATCTCTCACAATGTGACTCTTTATGTCAATATGCTTGGTTCTTGATCCAATTCTTTCTGTATTTGCAAGTTTTATGCAAGATTGATTATCTTCAAAAAGTTGTATAGGTTTGGGTTCATCTATCCCAAAGTCTTCTAACAGTTGTAGAATCCACTTGAGTTCTTGGCATGCTTCTGCTGCTTATATGTATTCAGCTTCTGTAGTTGATGCTGCTACAAGGTCTTGCTTTCTGCTTGTCCAACTGAGTGCTCCTCCATCGTAGAAGAACACTCGTCCACTGGTAGACTTTCTGTCTGTAATGTCTTCTGCCCAGTCAGTATCCATGAATCCCACTAGTCTGGGATTGTCACTTGCTGGTAACTTGAGCTTCAGTTGCGCAGTACCTCTCAGGTATCTTGCCAGTCTTTTGACTGCTTGCCAGTCATTCACACTTGGTGATGCACTTTTCCTGCACAGTATTCCAACTGCTGCTGCTATGTCAGGTCTGGCTACTGTACTTATGTAGAGCAGTTTTCCAATTGCTTCTCTGTACACTTTGATGTTTCTCAGAGGTTCATTGTTTCCATCTTGTTTCAGGAAATCTGTTTCCATTGGAGTACGTGTTGGTTTTCCATCTTTCATATCCATGTAGTCTAGGAAGTCCATGATCTTTTGCTTTTGATTGAGAAGATAGCTTCCATCTTCCTCTCGCTCTATCTGGATGCCGAGGTAAAAGCTGACATTTCCAAGATGTTTCACCTCAACCTCGTGGTTCAGATGCTGAGTTATTTCATCACAATCATACTGATTTTCATAACAAAGAAGATCATCAACAAAAATCAGAATAAAATTCCATTTGTTGTCTTTCTTTCTTGTGTATAGGCAGCGCTCTGCCCCACCTTGCTTGAATCCTCCTTTGATGAGCATTTGGTTCAGTTTCTGGTTCCAGGCCCTTGCAGCCTGTTTCAGTCCATAAATGCTCTTCTGCAGTTTTCATACAAGTCCTCTGTCTTTGGACTGTTCAAATCCAGGAGGCTGTATCATATATACATCTTCTTTCAGCTCTCCATGTAGAAAAGCAATTTTCACATCCAGATGCTTCACATGCATCTTTCTTGCGGCTGCTATGCTCAGTAGTGTTCTTACTGAAGTGTGTTTCACTACTGGCACAAAGGTTTCATCATAGTCTTCTCCATACTTCTGGGAATATCCCTTTGCAACTAGTCTTGCTTTGTACTTCTGTACTTCTCCATCTGCATCAAGTTTTGTTTTGAAGATCCATTTGCATCCTACTGTCCTCTTTCCAGGTGGTAGTTCTGTGAGAATCCATGTCTTGTTCTGGATCAGAGAGTTGATTTCTTCTTTTGCAGCTTTTCTCCATTTCTCTGCTTCTCTTGCTGGCATTCCTTCTATGTCTTCCCAGCTAGAAGGTTCTGGTACAGCTTCTGTTTTTTCCAGGTAAGAGAATTTCATTGGTGGAACTCCTTTGTTTGTTCTGGCTGAGTGTCTGACACTTGGCTCCGCTTCCCCTTCTTTTTCTGTGGGCTCTGCAGGTGTCTCATGTGTCTCAGTCAGGTCCCAGAGTTGCACAATCTCTGGCTGCTGTGCTGCATCAGCTTCTCTTGGTGTAGATGCTTTGGTGTCTGGCTTGCTTGCCTTCTCTCTTTCATCAATGTATACCACATTGTGAATCTTCACCGTGTCTGTCTCTGGGTTGAGGATTCAGTATCCTTTGCATCCCAGTGCATATCCAACAAATATGCCTTCTTCTGTTCTGAGATCCATCTTAGACCTCTTTTCCTTTGGAACATAAGTGTAGGCCTTTGATTCAAACACTCTCAGATGCCTTACATTGGGCTTGCAGTTATACCACAGTTCAAATGGTGTGCTGCTTGCACCCTTTGTAGGCAGCATGTTCTGCAGATAGGTGGCAGTGTTGACAGCTTCTCCCCAATATTTTTGAGGTAGTCCTGCTTCTTGGAGCATACTTCTGCACATTTCTGTGAGAGAATGTTTTTTCCTCTCCACTATCCCATTGAGTTCGGGGGTGTAGGGCATGGTCAGGTGATGCTCTATTCCTTCAGCTGCTAGGAAGCTTGCCATCTCCTTCCCCACGTACTCGCCTCCATTGTCTGTGCGGATAGCCATTGGTTTTCTCTGGAATCTGTTCTGCACCATTGCTAGATACAGCTTGAATTTTTCCAGTACTTGGGTCTTCTCTCTGAGCAGGTAAGTTACAGTAAATCTTGAAAAATCATCAGTAAAAGTCAGAATGTACTTACTTCCACTGAGTGTTACTGTTCCCATTGGTCCACAAACATCACTATGAATCAGCTCCAGTGGTCTCATGGTTTGCTTCTCACTCTGCTTGGTGAAAGGTCTTGTGCCTTTGGCTTGAATACAGCAAAGACATATATCTGCATCAGGACATTTTCTCACTTGCAAATCATTAGTCAGATTCTGCCTTTCAAGCTGATATACATAATCTATATTAGCATGTCCAAGCCTTCTATGAAAACGCTGAGAACAGTTCTTGTGATTGCATCCTTTAACTAGATTCACTGCCCTTTCAAAGCAGTCAAGCATATACAGTCCATCCTTTAATGTGCCTTGTGCAATCAATTCACCTTCATTGGTAATAAAACATTTCTCTCTTTTGAACACAGTCTTCTGAGCCATTGTTGAGACAGAGTGAAGATTGCTTTTCAGTTCAGGTATATAAAGACAGTCAACAATCTGCACTTCTCTAACCTGGCCACTGGGTAGTACACAATATGCAGTTACATTGACTCGTCTCTTTGTGGTCAGAGTTTCTCCGTTCGCAATATAGAGTGTCTCATGATGTGTATTCAATTCATCAAATAACTCTTCATTTTTAGACAAATGATAGCTGCAGCCACTGTCAATTGTCCATTGAAATACACTTTCATCTTTTGGGGCAACTTTTAAACAGTTCTTATTTGATCTGCAGGCATTAGGTCGGCTATTAGCATTAGGTGAGCCATTGTCTTTATCTGCATTCCTAAAGTCTTTTGTCTCTGTCCCTTGTGGCTGGAAGTCGCTGTTGCTAGTCTTTTGTGATTCAAAAAGTCAGCAGTTTCTTTTTAGATGGTAGGAGAACTGCCAGAAACTATGACAGAAACTGCAGGATAAATCACTTCTTGAACTAACTCTCAAGGCATGTTCACTGGACTGATTTTTATGAAACTGTTTACTAAGTCTTTCTTCTTCCAATCTTGCAAGCACATAATTCAAGCTTAAATTTTCCTGCATTTCTAAAACATGCACAATGCTTGCATAGGATTGAGGAAGGCTACTTAACAAAATTATTGTCAAAACCTCATCCTGTATCTCTTTTCCAAGGCTTCTTAATTTCTGTGATAATGCCATAAAATTTGAAATATGGTCTCTTAGTTCTTATTGAGGCTGCATTTGAATTCAATATAATGGTTTCATTAATAAAACTTTTGTTTTAATTGATTCTTGCCTGTTCATTTTTGCAAGAGATTGCCACATTTCACCAGAAGTTGGCTCATGAATAACTCTTAACAACTGTTTATCACTTAAAGCATTAATGATAATGGATCTTGCCCAGTTGTTGTCTTTTACCCATTTGGCTTCTTTCTGTGGGTCCCCGGTAGGTTTTGCATCTTTCACCACGTCCCACACTTCTTGTTCAACGAGTCGGGCAAGGTAGCTAATGTCACCCTCATCTTTAAAAAGGGTTCCAGAGGAGATCTGGGAAATTACAGGCCAGTCAGTCTAACGTCAATACCAGGTAAGTTGGTGGAAACCGTGGTTTTTAAAAAATTTTTATTGGTGAGTTTAAATTTTTAAATTTAATACATACATTCCCTTCATATCTAATTAATTCTGTTCCCCACCCTTTTCCTCCTCCCTCCCTATTGACTTCCAACAGCTTTCCAACCCTTACCCCCTTTTATTGCTTAATACTATTTCACTTATATTTTTCTTCAACACATAGATCATAATATCTCTTACTCTAAGCATATTCTAATTCTTTTATACAAATACTCTGTCAACTATACTATCAATATAGTATTTGCTGTATACTATACCATATAACATAGCATAGCGTGCATTGAAATATAACATAACATGTATTTATCTATAACACAAATTATAATATCTCTTACTCTAAGCATGTTCTAATTCTTTTATGCGTGTTCTCTATCCAATATACTATCAATATACTATATGTTATATACTATTCCATGCAATATAACCTAGCATGCATTGTAATATAGCATCCCAATATAGTATACAGTACAATATACTAACACCATACATCATAATATATGTAATATATGATATTAATTTTCTAATGTATCCGTTTTACTTCAAATTTTCTTAATCATAATATTAGCTTAGATTGTCATAGTTAAATTTCCCCCTTAATGGTAAAGTCACTTCTCTCCTCCATTTACACCACCACCCTTTAGAAATCCTCAAACTGCCACAGTTCTCCTTTCACATCCCATTTTTTCTCTAAATATTGTTTCAGTTTCCCCCAATCAGCAATATATTGTCCTAGGTTGAGATCTTTAAGCTTCCTTGTCATTTTCTCCATTTCTGCCATGTACAGCAATTTGTAAATCCAGTCTTCTATAGTTGGTATTTCTTGTACTTTCCACTTCTGCGCATACAAAAGTCTTGCTGCTGTAGTCATGTAAAATAGCAATGTTCTATACTGCATTGGAACAGCTTCCATCCCCAAGTTCAGTAGCAACAATTCAGGATTCTTGTTTATTTGGATTTGTAAAATCTCATTAATTACTTCAATTATATTTCCCCAATATTGCTTAGCTACTTCACAAGTCCACCACATATGATACAGTGATCCTTCATGCTTTTTACATTTCCAGCATTTGTCTGACATGTTTGCATTCCCTAGCGCAATTTTCTTTGGCATTAAATACCATCTGTAGATCATTTTATATACATTCTCTTTAATATTCGTACAAGTTGAAATCTTCAGTGTATTTTTCCACAGGTGTTCCCACGCCTCCATTGTTATTTCTTTATGAAAATTTATTGCCCACTTCACCATCCGGGTTTTAACTATTTCATCCTCTGTATACCATTTCAGAAGTAATTTATAAATTTTAGATATTTCTTTCTTGCCTTCTTGTAACATCACTTCTTCTAGTTCAGAGTTTTCCATTCTTATACTTCCTTTTAAGCAGTTCGAGTTGTAAAGATCTCTGATCTGTCTATATTGGAACCATCCATAACAAGGAGACAACTCTTCTTCTGTTTTTATTCTTAGCATTGAATGTTGTACTTGTGTTATCTCCTTGTATGTTAGGCACTGTTTCTCGTTGTCGATAGTTCTCGGATGTATTACTTCATACGGGGTGGAAACCATTGTTAAAGAGAGAATTAGTAGGCACATTGATGAACAAAAGCTATTGAGGAAGACTCAGCATGGGTTCTGGGAAGATCTTATCTCACAAACCTGTTAGAGTTCTTTGAGGGAGTGAACAAACATGTGGACAAGGGGGAACCAATAGATGTTGTCTACCTGGACTTCCAGAAAGCTTTTGATAACGTTCCTCATCAAAGGCTGCTAAGTAAGCTCAGTAGTCATGGGGTAAAAGGACAAGTCCTCTTGTGGATCAAAAACTGGCTAATGAATAGGAAACAGAGAGTGAGTATAAATGGGCAGTATTCACAGTGGAGGGTGGTAAGCAGTGGGGTACCACAGGGTCCCGTGCTGTTTAACTTGTTCATTAATGATTTGGAGTTGGGAGTAAGCTGTCAAGTGGCTAAGATTGTGGATGACACTAAATTGTTCAGGGTGGTGAGAATGAGGGAGGATTGTGAGGCACTCCAAAGGGATCTGTCGAGGCTGGGTGAGTGGGTGTCAACGTGGCAAATGAGGTTCAATGTGGCCAAGTGCAAAGTAATGCACATTGGGGCCAAAAATCCCAAATATAAATACACAATGATGGGGTCCAAACTGGCAGAGACTGACCAAGAGAGGGCTCTTGGAATCATGGCAGATAACTCACTGAAAAAGTTGATACAGTGTGCAACAGCAATAAAAAAGGCCAACGCTATGCCCCTGTATAAATCAATGGTACAGCCTCATTTGGAATACTGTGACAATTCTGGCCACCACACCTCAAAAAAGATATAGCACTGGAAAAAGTGCAGAAAAGGGCGACTGGAATGATTAAAGGTATGGAATACTTCCCCTATGAAGAAATGTTAAAGTGCTTGGGGCTCTTTAGCTTGGAGAAATTATGACTGAGGGGTGACATGACAGAGGTTTACAAGATTATGCATGGGATAGAGAAGGTAGAGAAAGAAGTATTTTTCTCCCTTTCTCACAATACAAGAACTCGTGGGCACTCAATGAAATTGCTGAGCAGTTGGGTTAGAACGGATAAAAGGAAGTACTTCTTCACCCAAAGAGTGATTAACACATGGAATTCACTGCCACAGGAGGTGGTGGCAGCTTCAAGCACAGACAGCTTCAAGAGGGGATTAGATAAACGTATGGAGCAGAGGTCCATCAGTGGCTATTAGCCACAAGGTATAGACGGAATTCTCTGTCTAAGGCAGTGATGCTCTGTATTCTTGGTGTTGGGGGAGGGGAATCAGTGGGAGGGCTTCTAGTGTCCCTTCCCCACTGGCAGACCTCCTGATGACACCTGGTTTTTTGGCTACTGTGTGACACAGAGTGTTGTACCAGATGGGCCATTGGCCTGATCCAACATGGCTTCTCTTATGTTCTTATGTAACTAC
Organism: Eublepharis macularius; assembly: GCF_028583425.1. Taxonomy (NCBI): domain Eukaryota; kingdom Metazoa; phylum Chordata; class Lepidosauria; order Squamata; family Eublepharidae; genus Eublepharis; species Eublepharis macularius. The sequence continues at coordinate 77,478,890 of NC_072797.1, forward strand.
TATGCAGGGTTGTTGTGAATATAAAATGGAGGAGAGAGACTTTGGGTTCCCATTGTGGAGAAAGGCATGGTATAAATGAAATAATAAATGTAGCTGAAGACAGAGGGAAGATAAAGAGTTGATTGATGGGAGGGAGGGATTAAACAGGGAAAGGTGGGGATATGGGGATTGCCAGGAGGAAAGAAAGAGGAAATAGTAGAGGGAAGGCAATATGGGGGGAAATGAGTTATCCCTTTTAAGTCCTTGCAGGTTCCCCACCATGCCACTGGGTCATCCAAAGGAAGGGAACAAGGATATGGGGAAGAAGGGAATTAGACGTCACCCACCATCTTCAAGTCTCTAATGCTGATCTTTGAAGCTCTTCACTCCCAGTGCTCCCCAGTTTCTGTTGGTTTCTTCTCCTATACTGCTTCCTGTGGCTGAAATAGACTCTCCTTTTCTGCGTCAAGCAGCTTCTTTGTCCATACACAGATCTTGGTTGTGCTACTTACACCTTTCACTCTAGATGGCTTAGAATAGGAGTCATTTTCATTCCACAAGGCAGCCATGGACATCTTGGTGTCCACCAACATATTTCCTAGTTCCCACCAAGTATTTTTAAAAAGTGGGTGTGACCAGGTGGGGCTCTTGCTGAGTAGGGCTTCTGATTGATTCTGAGATCTGGTTGGCTGTGCAATTTAAAATGTTTCAGCAGCAGCTGCCACCACAGTGTTGGCTTTATTATTTCTCACCCCTCTTTCTCAGTATATATTTTAAAATTATTCTTCTTTTCAACTGCTCTTGGGATTCCTATGTGCATGTGATTCTACCTCCTATGAAGGCCATTTTGTGATCTGCTCTACCTCATGCAGCAGCCATTTTGTAGTTACTCCCACTACCACATGTCAGAATTCCAAAAGTGCCCAAAAAGGTTGGGGATCCCTGGCTTAGAGTAAGGGCAAGGACCAAAGTAGTGAAAAAGAGGGAGTGAAGGAATTGCATAAGGTGTATCTCTATGCAATGAACAAAGGGCTCACTCGATGTATCTGCCCGCTATGTCAGTGTAAATCCTACTTACATTGGTGGTTCTCTCTGGCGCTGCTGCACTTGGATTCCCTGCCTGCATCCAGTCACAGTGGTTAGGCGTGGAAGGATCTGTGGTATAAATCCTTGTGCCAGTAGGCCAGGGGGCAGGCTGCAACTTAGTCAGCTTCCTAAGTGTTTTTGTGATTTGGAACATGCCCTTCAGCAGTTGAAAGTTACGCTACAAAAAAAAAAATGGCATAGCCCACAGGCAACCATTGTAGGGGGAAAGTTGCCTCCCCACTGTGCCTGGCCATGCCCAAGGGGCCCAGCAGAGCATAGGATGCCAACTACTGCAGTAACCCCTCTGGCAGTCAAGCCCCCTCCCTGGTGGCCCATCAGTCTCTTGCCCACCCTATATAGCCTTCGGACAGTGTGCTAATGTACCCAGGTAAGTAAGGATGTGGCTGGAGGTTATGCCTGAGAAGTCCTCTGCTGCAGGGTCTTTGAGTGCGAGACAGGAGAGAGTGCACATGGTGGTGGGGCAAGAGTGTGTACGGGGATCTTTGTGAAAATCAGAACATACCTTGCATTCACAAATGGGAGAAGAACTAAGTCCAGAATGTCTAACAACTATCACCCGAGTTGTCTTACTGAGTCCTGGCTTGGGGAAGGGCGAGGGCACACCAACAGGTAAGAAGGAGCTGAGAAGCCAGTTGTTTTGGCTTGCCCATTCACACTGGCCTACCCTCTCCCCTCACTGGTGCCCCTCAATGCTGGCCACTGTGATTGAGACTTGCCAGTGGGGTAGGGTGCAGTCCCTGCCCACAAGCCAGCATGACCCATGCCTGCCAAAGAAGCAGTCACCAAGGAAGCTGTGCTCAACACTGCTGTTTCAGGGGGGAAGGGCTTCTAGCAGCCCATGCCAGCGCTCCTTCAGACTCCCTTGGCTGGCCTCCCCCCTCAGCCAGAGGAGAGAGCATGGCCATGGGTTGGGCAGACTGAGTACTTGCTGTTATAATTCTCCAGCAATGGCAGGCACACAACCCCTCAAATGTCTCCTCTGATTTCCAGGCAGACATGGGAGCAGAACATCCAGATGCAGACAAGGAGTACTTTCTTGCTGTAGGGGCATCCATCATCTCATTGCTGACAGCACCTGTCATGACAGAGCTGCTGCTGCCCCTGGCCATGGACACCATCACAGGATGTAACAGACCTGGTTGTGGCTTGCACAAGGCCAGGCCACTCACCACACATGTGTCTGTTTCCCTTTCAGGCAGGTTATGACCTGTCAGGAAGGCCAAAGAGCATGGCTCTTCCAGCCCCCAGTGATCCTTCTTGACTGTTGCTCGAGCCCAGCACCAGGAGCTGTTCCCAGGCAGTCTGTGACTCAACTTTGCTCCTGAGAAGGCAGCATGAGGAACGGCTCTTGGGGTTCTGATTACTGTGCAAACAGGCACAGCTCCCTTCCTGAGTAAAGAAAGTTGGCAACATGCATCTAGACATCCTCTTCACTTTTGGCAATTCAATAAAGTCTGTGTTGAACAACTACTCCTATCCTGCCTGTTTGCTTGCTTTTGGATGACAGTAGTCCCCCTCCTCACTTCCCCATAGGGCTGCCCTTTCACACATCCCAGAGGATTGTCTCTGGCTCTGGGCTGGTATGGATGAGGTGGCCCCAAAGAGGCTCCAGGTGCCTCTGCATCTTTGTGTGGCTCTACTGCCAAAAATAGCAAGAATCCAGTGGAACCTTCGAGGCTCCAGCTCCACTTAGGTTCCCTCCCCACTTGTCTCTTCCAAATTCACTGCTGGCAGTGGGATGGGACTTGGAGTTTTGCCTGTGTGTGCCTGGTGGGGTGGTGGCCCCATGGAGGACTCTCATTCTCTGACAGCACTGTTGGCTTCTGATAAACCAGGCAGAAGAGCGCTGCATGCAGGGACCGAGGTAGATGCTGGGATGTGTGTGTGGGGGGGGGGGAATGCAGAGCGATGTCCCAGGGTCTCTGGGGCTCCTCCCCCACAGGGCCAGACTACTCACCCTTTTGCTGTTTGTGGAGGCAGGGGTGGACTTTGGGAGTTTTGCTGTAGGAGCTGGCATTTCACTTTGGAGACCATCATCCCAGCACAACTTTCGAGGACACCTTACATTTTGCTTGCATGTTTCCAATGCAGTAATTTCAATGGTCCCACTGCAAGTCAATGGGTATTTGTGCCTCCCATCATATCCAATGGGCCTTAGAGCCTCTCTTGTTGTTTCCAGTGGGCATTCATATCATTCATTTCATACCCTCCTCTTGTCTCTAAGGGGCTGCCTCTCTGAGATTTGGGGGGCTGGTCCTGAGTGCCAGGAGCTGCAGGTGTTATGCTTGTCAAGTTCCACTGCATTTCCAGCCTTACTTTTCTGGGAGATAGAGCATGTTTCTCAGAGTGCAGCAGGAGGGAGTTTGTGAGCGAGCAGTGGTTCAGTTGCTAGCCTGACCCTTATCAGAAATGTGGGTTGGTTGAGCTAGTGGGTGGGTGCCCTGCCTGCACCTTCAGTTTGACTCTTCCCCACCCTTCTAGGGCAGTGCTCCTCTGTTGTGGTGCGGTGAACCCGATTGCAAGAGTTTTCTTCCATGTGTACCTGCTTTCTGCAGGGTGGGAGAGTAGCATGGGAAGCTGGCAACAGCAAATGTGGCCCAGCCCACAGAGTGGCTACACTTCATCCTACCACTCACAGTACTGTCAACTACAGCTGCCCTGGAATTGATGGATTCTGTTGGTATTGCTAGGGCAACTACAGTGTTCTTTCCAGGCCATGCCTGGCTGTATCTGGCCAGACTTGCCACACTGGCATCGCATTCTCATGAAACTCCTTCGGGAGCGATGCTGGAAATTCATGGGTGGCCACACGATGGCAGGAAGCCGAGGCTTAGGATTATACAATTAGCGATCTAAATTGAATTTTTCTCTTCATGAAAGAGGGATTAATTTAAAACTTACTCAGATTCCTAAAGAGAGGAATAGAAATGGTTTGCTGAATTTCAGGGAGAAATTTGGCAAAGGGGAATTAAGAGAATTCCACTAAAGAACCCCAGAAGTGATGCATTATCCCAAAGTGAATTAAAGAAAAGTTGGACACCAATAATTGCAAACTATGCATCTTTATTTCTGGAAAGAATTAGGAAATATGCCCCCAAGTAGACAAATACCTTGAAGGAAATGACACATTAAGAAAAAAAACGAACGAAGGAAATATCAGACCATCAGCATTACATTATTAAGCATATCTCCCTGGAGAATCATTACATCAACAAATGATTGGATAATGAAGGAATTGCTAGAAGACTAAATAGGCCAGTATAGAAATTGAGTTTCAGGAAGTAATTTTGGATAACCGGGTTAAATGTGTGTGGCTATATGCATTAGTAGAATTGAAAATTAAGCAGGTTCTTCTTGCAGAGACAGTTTTCTACTGTGTAAGCCGCCTTCCCCTGGTGCAAGGGGTCAGCTATGGGCTTCAAGTCAGTGTATTTAAGAAATCTCAATTATTTATATAATTTGGACATGGTAAATCTAATTTAGGAAGAAAGCAAATGAGTCCAGAATATAATGTAATTTGGAAATTGAACCGAGCTCTTTCAAGACAGAAGTTAAGCTTTCTTGTTTCCGCTAATCTTTGCTATTGCTTTTACTTGCCTGGAAATTCTTGAATTAGTTGTAAAGTTGTCAAAAATAAACTTAAATGGTTAAAGAGTTTGTCTCTTCATCGTAACACCATAACATTCTTCTTTAAAAATGGTGTTCTGGAACATTTGACCATTGTCAGAAATTACAAGAAGTATAAGCCCTTACTATACTACCATTATAATAATTTTCAAAGAGTTTATTCTTACAAGGATTTCTGAAAGCCAAGAAAAGTGTATATGGGGCACAATTTTATAAAGAGCAGAGAAGTGAACATAATTTACTACTGATAGGAATTTGGGAGCAGTTACCATGTCCCTTTGTAGTCCCACAGCAAATGCAAAAACTGAGGTATTCAGGCAGTGAAGCTTAATGAGCTGAATGTCAGAAGGTGAATAAATGAAGTCATTGTAAAAGAAAGAGTTCACATTTGTCTGACTGAAATGGCAGAAGCAAAAGTAAATTTCACACCAGAAAAGCCAGTCAAGAACAAGAAACTACTACCAGAGTGAAGTAGATAAGCTACTGGAAATTGAGGACCAAGAAAATGTATGAGTAGCTGTAGGACATAATATACAGAGTAGGGTACATGCTAACATACCATTAGCATAATAGAAGAGGAAAGGGAACATATTGATAGTGAGCACGATAATGTCATGAACGCAATAGTGAGCATGATAATGTCCAACATGAAAGAAAGCTGCAACAGGTAGGTAATAGCATTACTTTGGATTTTTTGCTGCCAGAAATACAGTTTATAAATATTCGATGTAATATGTAAATTATTGCTGGATTGAACTCAGTGCTATTATGAGATAAACTTTGAAAAATAAATATGTTTGGTGTGAAAAATATGATGGGGATTCATAAAAAGAATGCAACCAAAGTCCGGAATGGTAATATTATTTATTTTAGTAATTCTGATCATTTGTTAGCAACCCCCACCCCACCAAAGACATTATAACAGCAAATGGGCTAAAGTAGTTATTTAAATAGCTGATCTGCCTTAAATAGTTGATCTTATTAAAATATCCTATGCATTTTAATGGCAGGCTATGCTACTCAGGCTTATTGTGGCTACTATCATTTGAGCAATTCCATCTTGGCTCCAACTTGGCCTTGTTTAACCTTTAATGATGGACTTGCTTATAAAATATGGCAAGAGGCGCTAAGCTTCAATCCTTCCATCAACATGTCATGGAAACAATGATGCTGCTTAGCACCCAAAGTGCCCCCCCCAATTCATCCCACTGTAGAATGAGTGATGCGCTTTTATAGGAATAGCTCGCCATCATGCTCAATGCCAACTAATCCTAGCAAACTATTTATTGGTCTAACCAGTGAAAAAACAGTCCTGATCATGCCATTCCCTAGAAACACCACAAAGCAGGTGAAAAATTGTCCACCTACCAGACAATTATAGATGAACCCAAAAATTCCTGCTTGGCCCCAAGGCAACCAGCTGATCCCATAACATTCCGTGGGACAGGTGGGTGGGTCAACAGCTCATGACAAATTGCTAATCAGAGGAGGTGGAGCTGTCTTAAAAAGTCTCCATAAGCCCATTGCCCTGCTAATCAAGTCCCATGTGTCATGTGAAAAGGGAAGGAACCAGGACAGCATCTCTTGCCTTAACAGCCATGACTGCATTTCTGTCCTGCCTTTTAGCCCACAGATTACCAAAGTGTTTCCAATAAAACATCTCAAAATCACAAGAGCAGTTAAACCATAATAGTATCTATAGTCTAAATTATCATTTTTTTTTAAAAAAATGGCTAAGTAAAATAATTTAGAATTGTCTATTCTAAAATCAATATTAGAGTAAGCACCTGGCAAGTTTTCCAGTTCTACATCCAAGAGGCCATTACAGAGAAGTCCTTATATCCAGTCAGCATTTACCTAATCTCTGAGTGCAGGAGATCTAGAGAAGATCCACTGTAGAGCAAAGGCTGCAGCGATGTAATACATAGAAGGAATAGCATAACTCAAAGGAGGACTGAGGATTGTACAAAGCAACATAATATAAAAATATACAATATTATGATTTTTACATACAAATAATTTAATATAGTGGTTTAATTTTTGGAGGTAAATGCAGTAAGTGGCTATTAGAAGTAAATAAGTGGCTATTAGGAAAAAGAATTTTCAGGCAGAATAGTATAAGTGGAATTTATACTTTCATATACTTTTCATCCTATTTTAATAATCTTTCATATGCATCTCTACTATTTAGGCTAAAATCTTACGCTCCAGCTTTAGTAGCATGAAGAGGTAGAAATTAAGTGCAGATGTAAGATTTTTATATATGAGGCTTTTGAAGCTGATGTCAGTTGTGCTGCCTGATTTTTTTTTCTTTTACATTTTCCTCTGGAAGGAAAGGAAATATAAATGGAGTAAATACTGTCACCGTCTAGTTCTCTTTTATTATCCCATTGAACTTTACAGATAAAGTCACAAATATAGAGTGATCAGCTACATAGTAGGTTTGTACTTCCAAAAAGATATGAAGATTTAGGAATGACATTTATGTCATACAATTCCACGGTTAGAAATCCAGCAAAGCCTGGCAATTTAATATAAGGGAACAAAGTTAATACTACAGATAAATTAAGCTCACAGTGTGAAAGGGAAATGCTCTTTCTTGTTCAAATACTTGAAGGTTTTAAGTTGCTAGGCTTCCTGGGCATAGCATTTATTATGATTAAAAAGGAGGGATTTTCTGAACATGCATGTTCTCAAGTCCTCTGTTAGGCAAGAGCTCCTGAACACTTTCTATCACTTCAGTGTTTTCTGATAGAGTCTGTAATATAAGGATCTGGAACAAATTCTGGGTTTAACAACAACCCCCTCCTCCAATACCAATATTTTCTCTGCATCTGGTTTGCCATGCAATAGATGGAGAAACCCGCCAATTTTGGCAGTGCTGCTTTCCTATTCTGAACAGATGTTTTCAGTCTTGTATAGGGAACTGCGTGTTCATCCTTGAGAGATGGCACCATTTGCACATTCAGCTAATCGTGGATCTGCGCTGGTGACGACCCCAGATCTCCGATTCACTCCGATCAAGTCCCGTTTCCGATCTGGGGTCTGGGATCGGGGACGCCAAAGCAGAGGGGTGCCCCCCACACACACTTAGAGCAGAGGGGGGAAAAGTTTTTAACCTGGTGACGAGCCGCCTCCCCTCAGGGAGGGGACGTTTTCACACACACACACACACACACACACATGCACTTAGAGCAGAGGGGGAAAAAGTTTTTAACCCGTCTCTGCCTCTCCAAATAGAGAGAGAGAGAGACACCCCGTCAACAAGTTTCAGCCAGCTTTTAAAAAAAAAGCAGGGATAGAATCCTCCCCACCCGATTTTAAAAGCAAGCAGCCAGTCTTCCAAAACGCACTGAATGAACTCAGTCAGGAGGAGAGATCTCTTCTCAGTGTTGTTAACTCTTTCAACGCGCTGAATGAACTCAGGAGAGGAGCGCAAAACAGCTTCTGCTGATAGCCGCGCTCAAAGCAGCTCTCTTGTTTTCTCTCTCTCTCTCAAGTCGTAACCCCTTCCTCTCCAAATCACTTTGCTTATATTTTTCTCAGGAAGCCACCTTTTCACTCACAACTGTTTGCTTTTCCTCGCTAGGGGAAATATTATCAAGTTTCAAACAGAGCTCAGGCATTCCCCTGCCTCCGTTGCCAGGGGAATAGATTGTTGGCACCTGAATGTTTAGCTTCCCAATCCTATCACGATCACCCCATCCAGCCCCGGTCCAGCCCCCTCCCGACCGCTGGATCATTTGCCGTGGAAGACAACAATCCACCAGGTCCCGATTGTGCGAACGCCATTATCGTGGGGGTGATCGTAATGCAGATCATGCTCATCTCTAGTCAGGAGCTAGGAGTTTCAGACAGTGGGATTCTCTTGTGATAGCTTGTTTGAAAAAGATGCTAGTGGCTGTGCTGCTGTACCACTGCTATACATGTCCAAGGGTGATATAGTAGCTGCCAGCTAAAAATGGATGGGGTGACAGAAGGGCCCAGTATAGTTCCAACATCCTACCAAGCTGCTGGCTGCCCTGGACAAGCAGTAACTGCACGGGCACACACTGAATGGATTGGGATTATTCATCCTTATTTGTTTGCTTGATCTTTGAACTGACCATCTACTTTCATCTAGACCACCCACCATGACAAAGTGAAGAGAAAGGAATTTCTTTTGCTGAATCAGTGGAGACCAAACTATGTATAATCACAGGATTCCGTTGTTGTGTTTGAGACAAGGAACTGAGATCTGGTTCATGGCTGAAGCACGGGGGGGGGGGGACTATCTGTCTACCTCCCACCCCAGTTCACCCATGCCATTCCAAGAACTTCTTCAGGACTTCCACAAACCAGATTTACCTATGTGTGGTGTCATCTGCATATAGATGACACTACAGTCAGAATTCTAGGCAGTCCTTCCCAGCATGTAAATGTTCAACAGTAGGGGTACAGAAGAGAACCCAGAGGGACTCCATAGCATGAGTGTCATGTATTTGAGTATTAATCCATAGTCAGTTAGGAGTGGATCCACTAGAGAGTGGAGCCTGCAACTTCCAGCTTCATCAGTCTAACTCCAGACGGATATGATAGTTGATGATATTGAAAGCTATTGAAATGTCCTGGATGTACTTCCTCTGTTATTTAGAGATTCAGTTTACTCTCCCAATGAAGATAGTCAGTCAAGGTGACTAGAGCGATTTAAAATCCCAAACCAGGCCTGAATCTGTACTGAGATTGGTCTAGATAATCTGTCTCAGCTCATTCAGATTCTGGTTGATAGCAATTTATATTAGCTAGGTTGAGGAATACTTTTGTAGGAGATTTGTTTGTTTATTAAAACGTTTATACCCTGCCTTTCTATATAGTTCAAGGCAGGATATAAAATGATAAAAAATTCAAAATTAAAATCAAGATAAAACCTCTCTCCCCCTCGCAAAGATCCTGCCCTTTATACTGCCCCCCCCAAAGCCCAGGCAAATATGCAGCACCTCCTGCATACTCCAAGGAGGGGACTCTCCTCATCTCTTCAGGCAGCCCATTTTACAGAGCAAGGAACACTAAGGAAAAGCCCCAGGCTGTGGTAGATGCCAGATGAGCCACCCTTTAGGCAGTCTCCTCATCAGTTAGGAGCATTAGCTTAAAGGAGACAACCGAGAAGGGGTAACTGGGATTCTCCACCTATGTTTAGGGGATGGTTCCCTTAAGAGAACCCTTGAAATGAACCAGCCAGATGTTCAATCAAAAAGGTTTTCATTAAAAAAGAAATAAAAAGGAAAACGTACAAACATCACACACAAGAGGATAACTAAGAGGAAATCAGAGAGGAAAAGAAGAGAAAGCAGTTTTGGGGAAGGCTATAATTACCAGTCTCAAAGACAGAGGTCCGCAGCAGCAGCAGGCAGACAACCGATGTTTCACTGAGAAGAAGAGAAGGCTCAAATGGATGTGTGTGTGTGTTTGGATTCAAAGGCGCATACTTACTGGTGGCTAGGGAGTCCAGATATAGGGCAAAATGCTCCCTGGGGCAAGCTGACATTCTTGCCCCCAAAACAGTAGCTTGATGGGTTTTCCAGAGACAGATAATGGGTGGGGAGAGGCTTGATGGGTCCACCATCAGTGGACTATAGGTGTAAATGGTGCTTGATGACTCTTTGAGTACTGGATGAGAAAAGCTACCAAGTTTGGTGAATAGCGTTAAGTGGTGCTTAATCAAGATAAATGGGTGAGGAGAAGTGAGGCAAGGCATGGATGAGTTTAGTTAGGAATTTTTGGAAGACCCATTGTTCTAAATTATGCATCTCTCCAGGACATGAAGGGGGCCATTAGTCAGTCAACCGCTCTGACTCCCCTTCTGAAATATGAGGGAGGGAGTTTGTGGTTTCATATCTATAAACTGCCCCTCAGCAGTAGGAGGTGTCTGACTGATGATAACACCATCACCTCCTTAGGTAGCCCATTCTACAGAGCAGGGGCCACTATGGAAAAGCCCCATGCTCTTGTAGATACCAGATGAGCCATCCTAAGTTGTGGGACAGCTAAAAATTACTATAGTTGGTGCACCGGGGCATATGGAAGGAGACAGTAGTCAAGTTGCCACATTTGGGACCTGTTGTACTTTCTGGGTTGTCTTCAGGGGCAGCCCATGTACAGCATGTTGCAGTAATCCAACCATGAGGTTACAGAAACGTGGATCAGCATGGCCAGATCGGCTGAGTCTATGTGGCAAGAGAGTTGGCTCACCAGATGCAGACGGTAAAAGGCGCTCTAGGTCACCATGCTAACCCGCTTTTCAAATAGAAAGGCAGGGTCCATGAGCACTCCAAAGCTCTTGATCTGCTCTGAAAAAGCCAGTTTTACTCCATCCAAAAAAAGTGGACTTAATCCTCCTAGAACATCCTTCCCAGCCAACATCTGCCTCTGCCTTGTGGTCACTTGACCACACTCTCAGAGCACTGATTCAGAACCAGAACAGACACACCTGGAGGATTGGATAATGAAATACAGAGCTGGATTTCATCTGCATATTGGTGATACCCAACCCTAAAGCTCTGGACAATCTCATTCAGTGGCATCATATATAAATCCCACTCAAATGATGCTCTACCTCCAGTGGAGACTCTTTGTGTCCAGTTAGAAAGAAAAGAGAGAAACCACTGAAGGACTATTCTTAACACCAACTCCATATTCAAGCCAGTGAATAAGAACAGAGTGGTCAATTGTGTCAAAGGTCACTGAAGATCTTCACAACCATTTCCTTCAAAGAAGCCAGAAGTACCCCTTCTTTTAGCACTTGACTACTTGGATAGTCCTCAGTAAAATACTATAGCAACATTCCTCTCACTTCAGTCCAGAAACTTCTGAAGTTGCCATCTTTTGAATGGTATGGATGAATTTCTATAAAATGAAATTTATCAGAAAATCATATTGCCTGCATCAACCATATTGTGCTGACCTAATTAAATATTATTAAATATTATTCACACCTATCATTTTTAGTTCTGGCAGCCCCCATTGCAATGGAACACTTTAGGAAGAAGCAATATGTACAATGAAGTACGTCTTTGCAGGCTACCGTACGGATCAGAATTACTGTTATCTTCAGTTGTTGTTCTCTTAATGCAATATGTTGTAATTGGTGTCTTAATTGGGTGGTGAATGGGTTAAACACTCTGTTGCTTGATCAGTAATGACACAGTGTCTGAGTTACAGAATGAAATGGTTGCCTGGCAACTGTACCTGTAGAGAAATGATGTATTGTCCTTCTGCCAAATTAAACCCTCACTTCAGGGAAAGGGGGCTGCTCATTTTCAGAGCTTCTGGGAATTTTTGTAACACAGCCTTGAGGCGAATATCAAAGGCTTTCAGAAATATAACACTATTTAAGATTAAAAAAACCAGTGTATCTAAATGTGTTTAAATATTCTTAAATGTTATTCCCTTTCACATACGCTGAAATCCTTAAAACAGATTCCATGATCTGGAATCTCGTTACTGCTGTTCATAGGTTAAAGGAAAGATATAATTTCTTAGAGTGTGGGAAAGTAGTCTATACTTAAGTCATATAATTTTACCCAGTATACTTTAGCTTCATAAAAAGGGATTTTAAAAACAATTTTTGAATCTTGCATGATATACAATTTGCACACATATTTGCAAAAGGTATGTTGTTATAGGACAGTAGCAGAACACTTTGGATTCTGGCCTATGATTGTAGCTAAATAGTGTAATGAAAATACATTTTTTTTTTGTTTTAAAAAACCACAATTAACTGTTCTACATTTATAAAAGAATGGAAGAAACCCATTTTATCATTGACCTTCTCTGGGTGGTTCTCTCTTTGAAAAACTAGGCACATGTGGGCTGGAGCTTTGGAAATGCATTGGATGAATCCGTTCAATAAACCTTTGTGTTCATATGTCCTAAGTGCACCAGACATTTTGTTTGTTTGTTTGAAGTCTTGGCTGGTGTTGAAAGAAGCCACCTGTCATTTGTGAAGTGTTTATTAAATGTTATGTGGAAAATGGTACTAGTTGTAGCTAATGTAATGTTGAGTGTTAAACTGGTGATTCTTAGAACTTCTTTGTGGACAAAAATGCTGAATTCACTATTCCATACTGAGATTTGTGAGCCACTGCAATACTGAATAGTTAGTAGGGTGTGTGTTTGTGTGGCTTTATTCTTGCAGAAATGCCTCACTGTTCTCCTTTATTCTCCTTTCTCTCTCTCTTTCTCTAACCATATAATCTAAGCATGTACTGATATCATCTCACAGAAGTTATCTTTAAAAATATGTTATTAGTGTTGGGGCAAACCTCAAATTGGTGCCTAGCCTCCAGGGCCAAAAGCATTTAATGTTTGCTTCAAGATAGGCGAGACCAGAATGGAAGGCTGGTATTTTGCTGGTGACTGCTGAAGAAGGGGGATTTTGCTTCTGGCAGAACATAAAGCAAAGCTGACAACAAAGCTTTTCTTTCATGCTATCCAAATGAACCCATTTATAATCTGAAATTCAAATACTTGACAACAGAGAGTCTGTGAGCTGGGCTTTGAACAGGAAATTGCTTCATGGTTTTAGCATAATGAATTAGGCAGTAAGAGAAAATCCATTTAGTAGGCATAGAATGTTTTCATATTCCTTGTGGGGGTGGGGAACCTCTTGAATATCCACATTTCTCATGATTTTCTAAAAATTCCATTGTTTTGTGCAGATATATTTGCATATGTGCATGTACTGCATACAGTTGGGTTACTCACTACATGTAGCTAGATAATTGCATTTTACAAATCATTGTGATTATTTAGAAATTATTGTACCTTTAACATGTCAGGCTAAATCCCACAAATAATGACAACGCCAGTCTCAAAAAAAAAGTGCATTCTTCAGTGGTGATAATTAATCCTGACATCCTGTTCTGGTCAATTACAATTACATATCATGGAGTTACTGCATTCTGTGGAACAAAATAGTCTGGCTGGCTGAACACCAATAAAATCAATACTGCAGCCACAGCCTGAGCTGTTGTGTGTCATACTAAACAACAGGCATTTTGCGTGCACTGTTTATTTGAGGACCAGCAAACCATCCTGGCATGACAAACAACAGCTACCCTGAAAGAAGACCAGTAACAGGCTGAATCCTACAGGTAGCTAAGGTGAGGCAAATACCGTGTCTGTCATTTTTGCTGTGTACTGTCCTTGACCTTGGAAATGATTTGCCTGGTCTCCTGGGAGTGAGATGTTCCACAGTTCTGTTTCACTTGTATAATGGGAGTGATGGGAAGGAATATTCTTGTATTAACTGTAAAACAGAATCTCAGTCACACTTGCAACACTCTCCCCCACCCCAACACACATTTATCATTGCAATGATCTTGGAGATTCATTTTGGAAAATATGGTCTGTTGTTTTTTTGTGCTTGCTTTTTGTCACAGTGGCTTAGCCTTGAAGATTGGCTGAGAAAACAGACATTTGCATAATTGCTCTTTAACATCAGACTACATGTAGATAATAAAGCATGACACTTACTGGGACTTGCTGTAGAACTGTCCCTCCACTGCCCTCGGCCCCTGTGGAAGCAAATTGCACAAATAGGCAGATCTTTATTTTCACTCATTATTTTTTTAAGTTCCCAATCAAAAGATAATACAATGAAAGATTGTTTCTGATAGGAACAGAGATAAGCAGGTTCAAAATATTATATTTAAATGAAACTTTGATTAAAAATGCCCAACAATCTCATTAATGTTCACAGTCAAATATTGTGTAGGAAACCAGGTTAACTTACAGCTAGTAAAATATAAATAGGAGATTTTTGAGGGGTCCTTCCAGAAACATAATGATTATATGTATACAAGCACCTGAGCATATGCATGATAAATTAAACTGTGAAACATTTGACATTTAAATGCATTAGAACCGTACTAAGTCAGAATAATAATTACCACCAGCAGCACAATATAAATATTTAAAGATGCTGTTCATGTTCTGAGGCACCAGCTTGAATTTATCAAAAATCAATTCCGAGCCCAACCTCCAGCAAAAGAACAGGAAGTATCTTTGAATCATTAATACAGGAGAAATTTTCTTCCTCAGTGTTAAACGTATTCCTAGAAGCAAACTGAAGCAGTAGGATTCTTGCACAAATCTCTCTTGAATAAACAAGAAAACTATAAATAGGAGAAAGGTCTGCTCAGTTTTTCCACTTATTTTTGAAGTTCTACATGGCTGAGCTTTTTTTAAAAAAAGAAAATTGAAGTAGATGCTCCATTGTCAGCACAATCCTAAGAGCTGCTGTGGCAGCAGTGGCCAGCCCTGATGCAAAAGAGGCAGACCTGGTCTGTTCCCTATGGACTGCTCTCAAGGGGAAATAATAACACACACCTCTTTGCAAGGCACTGATGCATACCAAGTATTCTGGAGTCCTTAGCAAACCTGGCACACCCACCAACCAGACGATGACAGCTAATGATACACCTGTGAGTAGAACACACTTGTACAGCCAATCACCACTGGGCAATCCAGACCATCAGGATAACTCCAACATGGTGGAGTGTAATTGACTAGAGCATTTGCAGTAAGTATTAGAATCTTGACAGGTAACTTACATTGCATCGTTGAGTTTGGCATTGGCCAGTGTAATACTGTTTTGTTGTATAACAGATATGAAAAAATATGCCTGTGAAGAAGTGATTTCACGAAACGGGATGGAATAATATATGCTGGCAAACCCCGTAAGCATGGCACCTTGCAGCTTTATCATCCTTCAAGCAACTTTACAGCTACATATCTTCATACTGGACTTGCTTTAGAGTGCCTGCTTGCACCTATTTGAATGTTTTGTATTCATATTGTTGTATGTGATTTCCACCATTTTGAACAGAATTAGTCTGTATTGATTGATCGTCACATTATGGAAAACCAGTGGACAGGGAGAGAAGACTCAGCAACAGCACAACCCAACACAGACATGTGGCCTGAGAGGCTCCCTCTACAGCCCACAAGAGATGGGCACTCATGTGGTGGACAGGATACCTCCCCTTTCCCCAGCAAGGATCTGACTGGCAGTAAAAGTGCACTATCATCCTCGCTCTGATCCGTACAACCCCTTCTCCTAGAGTTGTCAGGGACCTGTTTAAGGTGGGTCTTGGGAAGGAGAAATGAGGGGGAAGCCCTGGGGAACTGGTAGAGTGCTGGTGCCATTTCTGTTTTAAACTGGAAGGGACAAGGGAAGCTTTGGCATCCCCCGCAACACGCTGATGTCACATCCAAGTGTATGGGATCCAGGTGCACAGAAGTGACATCTGTGCATTACCTGTGATGTGAGCATGTCTCTGATGCTATTGTGATGTCACCAGTGGACCCCCCCCCACCAAAGAGCAGGGTACATCTCCTGCCAGCTGCCAGGGAGGTTGTGGCAACCCTGCCTTCTCTGAAGAAATAAAAATAGGCCAAAAAAAAGATAGAGGGCTGGCTCAAACCCAAGACCCCACACCCAAAACCAGCATTCTAACCACTGTGCTAAGTGGGTGGCTTCAAAGGAGGTATGCCATCAGGTGTTAGGTACTCCATTGCAGCCCTGACATCACCGCAAGCCACATGGGGCCAGGCAGAGACCACTACACAGACAGTTAAGGCTCTGTGGAAAGGTGCTGGGATAGCATGACCAGAGCTCCTGGTTTAAACTCCACATGGAGAGAAGTGAGAAGAAGGCAAAAGCTTCAGAGCTAACACTGTAAACTGCAGAAGGGGGAACAAGACAGTCCAGCTGACAGGCTACCCTGGAAAGCCAACATTTTGGTAGGGATGCCACTTCACAACTTCTTGATGCTGAACCCATGGCAGCAGCTCCCTTGTGTCCAACCTGGGTCCACTGACAAGCTGGTGGCTTGTCAGACCAACAGTGTTGTGGGGGGAGTGAGGGACCAAGAGATCACCACCCCCTGTGCCAGAGCAAACATATATACTCTTGGACCATCCGTCAGCTGGTTCCCTTTGTGAGCTGCACATAGCAGCGAGCACTGTGTGTGTGGGAAGGGGGTGGGGACCAATGTGTGGGGTCAGCCTTCAAGGCGCCACCAGATTCCTGCTATGTTTTGCAGTTGAACAAATCAGAAGTCCAGTGGCACCAGAAATACCAACAATAGCAATCCCTGCATGGGCATCCCTGAATCGGAGCTCAATCTCTTGTACATGTGAAGGAGCAGCCCTAAGGAGAAGTCACAGATAGGGGAGAAGGTAGGACAGGGAGGGATGTGGAGCTAGTCTCATTTGCTCGCAGACAGGAACAGAGTTGCAGAATACCCTAGACATTACTAAACAGCAAATCATGAAGAGATCTCATGAACTGGGTAGCCAATGTTGTGTCCAGTATTTTTTAAAAATTTATTTATGTCGTTTATAGGCCGTTTCCACATGGCTTACCTTTGTTCATAAGGACCCGGAACATCGTGCAAAAAACGCAGAAGATCGCGTTTTCTTGCGCGATGTTGCGCAACTTCGCACAAATCTCGCGCGAGAAAACGCGATCTTCCGCATTTTTTACGTGATGTTCTGGGTCCTTATGAACAAAGGTAAGCCATGTGGAAACGGCCATAGTCCGCCTTTCTCACTGAGACTCAAGGCGGATTACATAGTATGAGGTTAATACAATCAGTATCAAGTATGGCCCAGTGCCTTTGTGTGCTTCTGAGCTGTCCTTAGCACAGCATGCATCTGAGTGAGGTAGACTTGCTGGCCAGAAAGCTGCCCAAGGCAGGATGCTCCAGCAGCTGGGCTAGAACCAGTGACAGAGCAAAGTAGGAAGAACTGCACCAGTCGTGCTCAAGTCTCTCTCTCTCTCTGTTGAATCACCATCTGCACATATGCTGAACATGAACATGTACAGTGATGTCAAACAGCACAGACACTGTGTAGGTCACAGCCATGATCTGTGGCTGTGTGGGCCCTGACACGATCTGTGGTTTAACCTCCATGTGTATGTGTGTATATGTTATCAAGTCACAATTGACTTATGGCAATCCCAGCAAGGGGCTGTCAAGGCAAGTGAGAAGCAGAGATGATTTGCAAGTGCCTTCCTCCACAGAGACTTCCTTGGTAGTCATCCATCCAAGAACCAACCATGCTTATCTTCCAAGATCTGATGAGATTGGGCTATATACCATGCCACCTTCCTTCCTAACCTCCATGGGGGAACTCCATTTGCAAGGAAGGCCCCCTGAGGTCCATGCTGTAGCCATCCAAATGACACTTACTGATCCTGTGAAGAAGCTCTCTGCAACTGCAATTGCTCTGTCCACTGCTGTTGCTATTACACAGTGCTCCAGTCCTACAAGGTAGTGGACAGCTGATCCACAGAACATAGTGAAGTAGTGTCCTGAGATGACTACAATGCCCCCCCCCAACTTGACTCCCCTAGAAGGGCTCTCAGAGAGCACTGGGATCCCCAACTTTACCCCTAAGCCACAAGGGAAGAAACCTGGGCTGCCTCATGCCATCAGCCATCACAGCCTCTGCCGAAGCCAGCAGCTGCATATCCTCTGACTGCCCTGGGACAGTGCAAATGATGAGCCTTGGCACAGCAGCCTCATGCCTGGCTCATGAGGAGCCCATGTGGCTGAGGAGACAGAGGTGAGCTGGAGCTGGGTCCCTTGCGATAGCCTTGGGAAGTTCCAATGCTGATTGTGTCAGAGCACCAGCCCACCTCCCTGTCAGTTTGGTGTAGTGGTTAAGAACGTGAGACTCTAATCTGGAGAGCCAGGTTTGGTTCCCCACTCCTCCACTTGAAGCCAGCTGGGTGACCTTGAGCTAGTCACAGCTCTCTGGAGCCCCACCCACCTCACAGGGTCTTTGTTGTGGGGATAATAATAACATACTTTGTAAACTGCTCTGAGTGGACATTAAGTTGTCCTGAAGGGTGGTATATAAATCGAAAGTTGTTGTTGTTGTTATCATCACAGCTGCACAGCAGGCTGGGCAGGGCAGGGCAAGCCTCAGCTTCCAAACTGTCTCCACCTGAGGCCTCCTCAGCTGGGAGCTGGCAAGGGCTTGGCCCAGGGGGCCATTCCCATGGGGGGTACCACAGGCCCTGGCCTCAGAATTAGCCCAGACTCTTGACTGAGGATAGGGATGTGAGGCTGGGGATGCAGCAAGGTATAAAATGGGGCCCCATAATACTGGCTGAGGAGATACAGAGATGCAGAAGAGATGAAATAGCACTGCCCTCTGAGGGAACTGCAAGGGCTTAGGGTGACATAACCCCACCCTGTGTTTCTAATTCCAAGGCTGCAGGGTGTCCTAAAAGGGGCAAGACAGGATAGCAGCCAGCCAGAAGGTGGACCCCTTCTGGCCCGAGGGCTCACAGGCAGCTGCCCTGCACTGCAAACCACAGTTGTACACTGCTCCTTGCTTGCAGAGAGGGGCCACCTGGCAAGGAGTGTGCCAGTTCAGAGCTTCCAGCATCCCTGCTCCACACATCATGACAGAGGGCATGGCACTGGATGGGCCTGGCTCAGGCAAGGCTAACCTTGGATGTCAAAGCCAATACTGTTGGTGCAGAGCCTGGCCTTGTGCAAAGGGAAGGCAAGTGTGGACTCCCAGGCTGGGGCAGCTGGATTCCCGCCTCTGCTCACCTGTTAGTGCATGCTCACCCCTTCTTGAGCCTCTGGAAATAGGGCTCCTGTTAGGGTTCTGAAATGAGACACGTTAGGCACATGGCATGGACTGTGCTCTTCCCCTTGGATGTCAGTGCTCAGTGCTTTCTCATTGATGCTAAGTGCTCTCTCTGTGTCTCTCCTGCCACCAAAGTGCAATGCTGTGCACGCTAAGTTTGCATGGCAGAGGCCTCTGAGACACCTGCTGAACTATAGGGCATCCTGGCTAGGGTTTATGTATTCCGGGGGAAGGGCTGTGATTGGCTTTATGGGAGGGGATTTGGCCTCCACTGGGGAATGGTGATTGGTTGTAGATGCAGTCAGCATCCTGTACTGTGCTGGAATTTTTGAGTGGGGCTATACATGGGGGGGCACCTGGCCTTTGGGTTACGCTGTGGGTTTTGTGGGTGTTACTTTCTGCTGGTTTAGGGAGATATTCCCAGGTTGGTGAGGCATACGGAGATGACTAACTTCTGCCATGCCTCTAGATCTGCACCTTTCCCTGCTTGAACAGTGGCTTGCCTCAGCATTGCTCCATGCCAATGCCACACCGGGCATCCACTGCCATATCTTGGACATACACCAGCAGAGTGGCTCATCAGCTCCCTGTGTGCTTTCCTCCCACCCTTATTGCATGGTGTGTATGGTACATGGGCATTGCCCAGCTTTATTAAAGAGGAAAACTCTTCTATATTTTTGCTTCTATTTTTCTGACAAATTAACGCTTTCTCCACTGGAATTCTAACTTGAGCATTTGCTGATATTTATTTATGACATTTTTATCTTGTGCTTCCTCCAAGGTGCTTAGGGAAGCATTTGTAGTTCTCCTATTCTCATTTTATCTTCAGAATACTCCTGTGAGGCAGCTCATGTGGACAGATGGTGGCAAGCCCAGTGTTTCACAGCGAGTTTCATGGCAAAGTGTGGATTTGGCCTAAGTTTCTCCCATCCTTGGCTACCTGCAACATTACTCTGGAACCCTGGTATCTTTTCAAGCAACGTTGTGTGATACTGTGATACTGGTTAATGTTTGTTAGGAAAATGCTAGTTTCAAGAGGGTAAAGCAGAAACTCAGATACAGGTAAAGGGGAGAGACTAGAAATTAACTAAAAATGTTCAAAAAGCCAAAATTATAGAGCAAGGAGTCATAACTGTATGCAAATGGACTCACAGCCCCTGTTTCTGCCCACGTGGGATCTTGGTAGTTCTGTGGACTTCCCAGGTCTGCAAAGCAAGCCCCTTTGCTTCCTTACTCCTGGTGTAACCTGCTTCCTTTGGGCTGTTACCAACTTGTCAGTAAGAGTATCTCCTTCTGAAGGACTAGTAAACCATCACAGTTAGTTTTGTTTTTCTTAAAAACTCTGCCTCAGTTTCATGTCTCCTATTTCTCTCACACTACCTAATGCAGGGACAAACAAAGGCACTTGCACACTATGGAGATGAACTGATCAGCTGCAGCCTCTTTCCTTTGCTTCTCTTTGATAAGTGTGACTGAATGGCCTCTGTGGATACAGAAGTCAGTCTGCCCGCATTCAAAACATTACAGAAATGTATAAAGAAATAACTGAAGCACACAGCATTTTAAAATCACAATGGAATGAGCAAAGGTCAAAAGAAGGTCATAATAACCACAATCCTCGGACCCTGATTCAAGAATCAAGACTTATCCTTTAAAATGGTTTGAATAAGGGTAGCAGAAAAGAGGGTCGAACCAATGCAAAGTCAAAGGAGAATTAGACAGTTCATTATGGTCGGAACACTCTGAGAGTCGGCTGCCTTGCAAAGCCGAGTGCAAAATACGTAGGGAACCTGGAGAGAAACACCATAAAATGTCTGCCCTTTATACCATCGTTTTTTCTTCTTAGAATAAGGATGGGAGACATATTCTTAAAGTTGCAAGTTTGGGAAATTATCCTTCACCTTAGTTTTTTAGTGTGGTTTCCCCCTCTTTGTTCAGCAACATATGGGTTCAAATCCCCATTCAGCCGTGCACCTCAGTGCATAATATTAAGCCACTGCAATATCTCACAAGCCATTATGAGATAGCTCCCCATAAGAAAGTAAGATGCAGAGGAGTTAGCCATGTTAGTCTGTAGTAGCAAAATCCAAAAGAGACCAGTAGCACCTTTTAGTCTTAAAGGTGCTACTGGACTCTTTTTGATAAGAAAGTGAGATAGCGAAGAGAGTTGTTTCGTTGTCAGAAGTTTTATAATATTTGCATTGCTCAGTCCTTGGAGGTCATCTTTCTTTTCCCATCCCAAGAGGAAGATCTATTCTTTCCCCTTCACGCTCCCAAGCTGCATGTCTTAGGTGTGATTTTCTATCCTTTGTTCTTCCTGGACAATCTGCATATCTAAGGAGCTGAATAGCTGTAGTGCTGGAAAATGAGTCATGCCCATCCCAATTTCCCCATGTGTACCTGTTAGCTTGTAAAGAACACTTTGCATCTTTTGTATCCATATACAGAGCGCAGACTCAATTATTATAAATTTAGCATAAATTCAGGGGTGGAAGGCATTTCACCATAATAACATGAATGGGTGTGATGTAGTGGAAAAAGAGTCAGACTACAGGTCAGAGTAGAAGTGATGGCTTCCCTGAGCCTATACATATGCATGCTGATCCTATTTTAATTGATTCATAGTTTTTTAACACAGAGCCTTGAGGCCCCCCTCCAGAACAGGCATACAGCGGGGCAACCCTAAATGTACATGCTTGCAGGCGGGCCAGCGAGCCCAGAGGCATGTCCTAATCACCTTGCCCCAGTGTGTTGGATAGGGGGGATGAGAGGGGTTGCTCCTCAGCCCTCTGGGCCCTGCCACCCTGTTTTCCTCCTGATCTTGCCTCCTTTCATAGGAGGAAGATGGTGACCCAGACACTTAAGAACATAAGAACATAAGCAAAGCCATGTTGGATCAGGCCAGTGGCCCATCCAGTCCAACATTCTGTCACACACAGTGGCTAGAAATCCAGTGCCATCTAAAGGACTGTCAGTGAGGCCAGGACACCAGAAGCCCTCCCACTGCCTTCCTTCCAGCACCAAGACAACAGAGCACCACCTCCCCACAAAGAGAATACCATCTATCTCCTGTGGCTAATAGCCACTGATGGACCTCTGCTCCATATATTTGTCCAGTCCCCTCTTGAAGCTGGCAATGCTTATAGCTGCCACCACCTCCTGTGGCAACGAATTCCATGTGTTTATCACCCTTTGTGTAAAGTAGTATTTTCTTCTATCTGTTCTAACCCGACTGCTCAATAATTTCATAGAGTGCCCACGAGTTCTTGTATTGTGAGAAAGGGAGAAAAACACATCTTTCTCTACCTTCTCTAACCCGTGCATTATCTTGTAAACCTCTATCATGTCTCCCCTCAGTCGTCTTTTCTCCAGGCTAAAGAGCCCCAAGTGCCTCAATCTTTCCTCATAGGGAAAGTGTTCCAACCCTTTAATCATTTTAGTTGCCCTTCTCTGTACTTTTTCCAGTGCTATGATATCTTTTTTAAGGTGTGGCGACCAGAACTGTACACAGTACTCCAAATGAGGCCTCACCATCGATTTATACAGAGGCATTATGATACCGGCTGATTTGTTTTCAATCCCTTTCCTAATAACCGCTAGCATAGCATTAGCTTTTTTTATGGCAGTCGCACACTGTGCTGACGTTTTTAGTGAGTTATCTATCATGACTCCAAGATCTCTCTCTTGGTCAGTCTCCGCCAGTTCAGACCCCATCAACTTGTATTTATATTTTGGATTTTTGGTTCCAATGTGCATTACTTTGCACTTGGCTACATTGAACCTCATTTGCCACATGGATGCCCACTCTTCTAGCCTCGACAGATCCCTTTCTAGCCTCGACAGATCCCTTTCTAGCCTCGACACTTCTTGCTATACCACTCCAAACCTAAGGTGGATGTGCACCACGTACCCTGCCTTCCCTTCTCAAGCCTAGTGCTGAATCTGTGTGCTTGGCTTTGGTGGCACTTCTTTGCAAAGCAACTGTGGGAGGGAGGGCAAGGCAGGCATGCTGGGCCTCAGTGGGCACAAGAAACCGGGGGCATCTAGTCCCCCCCATCCCGGCTCCTTCTAGTTTTGAAAGTGCCCTGACTACATCACTGTCAGCATTCACAGGACCCTGTAAAGTGGGCGGAATCTATGCTTTCATTTGGGCACTTTCACAATGCACCCCCACCCACCCACCCCACACACATATTTCCAGGATAATTACATGCTCCTAAGTCAGTCTGCACTATTCCAGAGGAACACTTTGACCCTGCTTTTCAAAAGAAAGAAATACAAGGAAGCTTATAATACAAAATCTGTTCATTTTTGTACATAGTGAGAAATGCCATGTGACACTCTCAGGCACAGCAGACAGGCTGGCCATCTCTTGAGCCTTGAACATATTGGGTGGGCGTAATTAGCAGCCAGAAGATGGTGATGGGCCGTGTGGACTCGCTGATTGGGTTGTAGTCTTCCTCCTGCAAAAGAAGGTGAGATGAGGAAACGGGGGGTGGCAGCACACAGAGGGCTGAGGTGCAAGCCATCTCCCCCCACCCCCAGCAGGCCAGGACAAGGCAACGAGGCCATGCCTCTGGGTGAGTTGGCCAGCCAACAAGCCCATTCTTCTAGGGCTGTCTCACTGCACTACTGTTCTGGATGGGAGGGGAGCACCTTGCAGTTCTGTGTTAATAAACTAGAAATTGATTAAAAATAGTGTCAGCACACACGGGTATAAAGCCAGGGAAGACATCACTTCTAGCTTGGCCCTAGGACTGGGGAGACCTGGGTTCAAATCCCCATTCAGTCATGCAACTCAAAGGGTGATGTCAGGCAAATTACCAACTCTTTACCTATTTTGTTGCACAGGGTATTAAAT
The DNA here is from genome assembly GCF_028583425.1 of Eublepharis macularius. Lineage (NCBI taxonomy): Eukaryota > Metazoa > Chordata > Lepidosauria > Squamata > Eublepharidae > Eublepharis > Eublepharis macularius. The sequence continues at coordinate 77,503,119 of NC_072797.1, forward strand.
AGTCATGAGTAGGGTTGCCAGCTTCCAGGTAGTGGCTGGAGATCTCCCAGAATTACAACTGGTCTCCAGGCCACGAAGATCAGTTCACCTGGAGAAAATGGCTACTTTGGGGGATGGACTCTATGGAATTATGCCATGCCAAGGTCCTTTCCCTCCCCAAACCCCACTTTCTCCAGATTTCTCCAGGTTTCACCCCCAGATCTCCAGGAATTTCCCAACTTGGAGCTGGCAACCCTAGTCATGAGGGTCTTAAGCTCCTTGGAAAAAACTCCTTGGAAGAAGTGGAATAGCAAGAAAAATTATAACAATTTGTTGAAGTTTGCTTTTTTATGGACCATTATTTGTACTGTTTATGATAAATCTACATCACGCTCTGAACATGTCTTACAAATGAACCTGTATAACCACTGAGTTTCATAATGTTTTAAAAATAGGCCAGCGTGGTATTCATTAGAGTGTCAGACCCAGGTTTGAATCCCCTCTCTGCTATGGCACCAGTCACAGAGCTGAAACAGACGTGACGAGTTACCTCAATTCAACCTGGGTTTCCTTGCCTCAAGGTTTGGTGGGAAGTGTAGGCATCCTTGCAGGTGCATCCCTGCATTTCTCCTTCCCCTGCTTGTGTGGCCTGGAGCTACATAGCCGCATGTGCTCTACCTCCCCCCCCCGTCGCACTGAGTGTCACTTCATCTCCCCCCCTCCCTCATCTGGCCCAGTCCCCGCAGTTCTGGGCTGCACGGCTTCTGGTGGGGGGCGGGTGAGTGAGGGGGAGATGCAGCATGCTCCAGGAGCCTTTCCTCCCAGTGCAGCCCGGTGTCGCTCTGTGGGGGCTGGGCCAGGAGAGGGGGGTGGAGTTGCCTCCCCCCGTCGCACTGAGCATCACTTCATCTCCCCCCCCTCGCCTGGCCCAGCCCCCACAGAGCGACACCGGGCTGCACCAGGAGAGTGGGAGGGAAGGCTCCCGGAGCATGCTGCATCTCCCCCTCACTCGCCTGGCCCCCACCAGAAGCCGCGCAGCCCAGAACTGCGGGGACTGGGCCAGAGATGAAGTGATGCTCAGTGCGACGGTGGGGGGGGGGGAGGCAGAGCACGTGTGGCTATGTAGCTCTGGGCCACGCAAGCAGGGGAAGGAGAAATGCAGCGATGCACCTGCAAGGACGCCTACACTTCCCGTCAAACCTTGAGGCAAGGAAACCCAGGTTGAATTGAGGTAACTCGTCATGTCTGTTTCGGGTCACAGACACTCAGCCTAACCTCCTTCACAGGGTGGTTGTTGTTGTGAAGATAGAATGGAGGAGAGGGGAATGATGATGTATGTTGCTTTGGGTGGTATATAAGGGAAGTAAATAAGACTCAAAACAGACATGACGAGTTACCTCAATTCAACCTGGGTTGAATTGCCTCAAGGTTTGACGGGAAATGTAGGCATTTCTCCTTCCCGTTGCTCAGAGGAGGAGGGGGGAGGAGAAGGGCTCTTCTCGCTCAGCCGCCACTGTTCCCGAGTGCAAGGGACTCAAGGAGCCTGGAAAGTGGCGGGGGATGCTCTTAGGCCGGGGCACGGCGGCGGTGCTCTTGCTGCCGCCGCTCACCACCGCCGCCTCTCTCACCGCTGGAGAAGGAAGCCGAGAGGAAGGAGGACGAGAGGAAAAGGCTGGGGCGGGGGGGGGGGGGCAGGGGGCAGCTGCCGCCTGGCGGGCCCGGGCTGGGATGGAACGGATGCTGCCGCAGAGAGCGGGGCTGGGCGCTGCTGTGGGCAAGAGGACGACGGCGGCAGGCTCCAGCACTCGGAGAGGCCGGACCAGTGAAGTGGAGGAGGCGAAGCTCGGGAGGCGCCCTGAGATGCATTTCTCTCTCCCTCTCTCCCTGGGCCAGGCGAGGGGGGGAGATGAAGTGATGCTCAGTGCAACAGGGGGAGGCAACTCCCCCCCTCGCCTGGCCCAGCCTCCACAGAGCAACACCGGGCTGCGCCGGCAGAGCGGGAGGAAAGGCAAGGGCGCCCCCTGCCCCCCTGCCCCAGCCTCTTCCTCTCGTCCTCCTTCCTCTCCGCTTCCTTCTCCAGTGGTGAGAGAGGCGGTGGCGAGCGGCAACAGCAAGAGCGGCGCCACCGCACCCCGGCTTAAGAGCATCCCCCCACCACTTTCCAGGCTCCTTGAGTCCCTCACGCTTGGGAATGGTGGCGGCCGGGCTAGAAGAGCCCTCCTCCCCCCCCCTCCTCCTCTGAGCGATGGGAAGAAGAAATGCCTACATTTCCCGTCAAACCTTGAAGCAATTCAACCCAGGTTGAATTGAGGTAACTCGTCACGTCTGTTTTGGCTCTGAGTAAATAAACAATGGTGCGGGAATCAAAGCTTTCTAATGCAACTAATTCCAACAGGACAAGGATGTATTTCAGGGGGACTGGATCAGGGCTGACACTTGCTCAGCCATGAAGCATGTTGAGTAACCTTAGACATGTGAGATTTTAATAATATAACCCAGTTCAAGATTTATACATTTTCAAATACATTTTAAAAATAAAACAAAAATTCTCAGCCTCACATACCTTCACAAGAGTGTTATGATGATCAAATAGGACATCTTGTGTCTTGTACATTGGCTTGTGTTCCTTGCAGAAAGAATACAATCAGCAAAAAGACACAGAGATGTGATTGTCAGGGCTTGCCGCAGCTGCCGCTGGGCGTGGCACTGGGCGGTCTGCTCCTGACGTCACAGGGGGGCCAGGGACTCTGCAGGACTCTGCTCTGTGGAAGGAGGGGCGGTATACCTCACCCAGACTCCCTCTCAGTCCACTCGCTGGCCTGCTCAACCTGGCCTGCTTACCCTCTGTGTCCTCCATCTCCTCCTTCCAGAACTCTCCTCCAAGCCTCCACCCTTGCATCCTACTGCTCTCACTCCACATCATCACTCCTCACTCACACCCACCACCGCAGAGCTCTTCCCAGCCACCCTTTATAGGGTTTCCTTTCTCCACCCCGCCCTCCTTCCAGGCTTGTTCCCTCTCCTGACTGGGCCCAGCTGTGCATTCCTCCAGGTGTTTCCCTCCAACCACTAATCCCTCCTGGGCCCTTTTGCCATGCTGGCAGGGTGGGGTTGAGTGCGAGCCATCCCCAGCTGAGGGCTCCTTGGCCTTGCTCACGAGGAGCTGCCCCAGCCAGCCCTTGTGCTATTGAGCTTGCCTGGCCTTGCTCACGAGGAGCTGCCCCGGCCAGCCTCTGTGCTATTGAGCTTGCCTGGCCCTGCTCACGAGGAGCTGCCCCAGCCAGCCCTTGTGCTATTGAGCTTGCCTGGCCTTGCTCACGAGGAGCTGCCCCAGCCAGCCTCTGTGCTATTGGGCTTGCCTGGCCCTGCTCACGAGGAGCTGCCTTAGCCAGCTTCTGCGCTGCCTGCTCAGCAATGCTGGGCGGGGTTACCCATCTCCTCCCCCAGAATGCCTGTGGCAGCCCCCCCTGAAGAGGCTTGGCTTCTAGCAACTCCTGAGCCAGGCTGCTGTCTTCTAGCCATGGTGTGGCTCTGGGCTGCAGCGGCGGCGTCCTCTCCCTGCCAGGTAAGGGCTCTGCTTGGGTTGCTGCTGCTGCTGCTGCTGGACCCACCTTCTCCCTGCTGTGTCCCTTTCCCTCCGGCCTGCTTAGCCCCCTCTCTTCCCCCTGGAGGGTGGGGCTGGCTGGTTTCTCCTTGCCCCCTCCACCCCTCTGAGGTACTGGCCTTTTGCCCCTTCCCCATGGAGTAGGTAGGTTCTGGCCCTGGTTGCCGGCTAGGGGGGTGGAGTTGCTGCCACCCTTTTGTCCCCTGCTGTTCCCTCTTGTCAAGTCTGGGGGCTGGGGCTCAGACCCCGGACAGTGATAGCAGTCTGAATGAAATTTTTAAAATGTGTTTCCACTGCAGACACTGTGGTTTTAATGGAAATATGCTGTGCAATATTACTGTTAAAATTAACATGTCATGGTGAAGCAGCACAGTATCTTTGGGATGCATGTCACACCAAAGGGTTAAATTCCCCAGCCTATCATATTCCCGGATTAATGTTTAAAGGGTTCAGAAAGGGAAATATGTAGCACTTTGTGTTTAGTCTGTTTTAATTAGCAGAGCACATCACATTCCCATTTCTTTCTTTCTTTTCTTGAACGGAAGTGTGCAGAATCGATTACAGAGATTAGTGGAAAAGGGATGGTAGGATAGCAATAGTGTTTCATTGCCAAATAGAACAAGGTTCCTTGAATCTACCTTTGTTTAACATTTTTTTTTAAAAAAATTATACGGAACAGTCTGAATGAAAACATAATTGAAATAGCTTTTAATTTAAAAAAAAAACCCCGAAAATACTGATATTGTCACCCCTTGTTTTCTGGCTTTTTCACTGGATTTAAACCAAGTTTGAAACAAGACAGGAATAAGGTAAATTACAGCTTTTTTAAAATATCACAAATCTCCAACATTTACTTTTATTTCTTGTCCTGTTGAACACATTGGTATAGAGTAGACACAAAATCTGCCTGCACATTCAGCATTTAAGGATTAGAGGTTGTTGTTCAATTGTGTGATGTTTATGTCAAAGAGTCCAGGTTCAGTACTTGGCATCTCCAGTTAAAGCATCAGGTATGGGGAAAAAAAACTTTTCTTGAAACCTTAGAATCAGAGTAAACAATACTTGATAAACCAATGGTCTGATTTGGGGCAAGACAGAGTCCTCCCATCCTATCCCACCCCCTACTGAGTAGCATGGTGCATAGCTGCAGTGTGGAAAAGAGGTACATATAATTGCCAGCAACATGCATCCTGTGAATAATAGCCAACAGGAAGCAAAAGAGCCCATACTTCCTCAGTATTTGGCCAAATGTTTCTGAAACCCACCTCCTCTTTGGCAGTATAAGTTGTGCTGCTGATCTCCCCCTTTCCTCAAATCAGTTGGAGTCTGGGTTATTTTAATTGCCAATGCCTACTCTACCCTGTGGGAAGTTGAGTGGTCGGGTTTGTTTATTAGTTATATCAAATAGGTTACAACTGGCAGGGATAGTATAGGTAAGATCACTTTCCTTGGTGAATACTCTGAGGCAACTCTCAGTTGGAAACTTCTTCAGACCTGTCTCTCAGGACTATTGTGAGAGTTGTGGGAAAGACACTGCCTTGGGTCCTCACCAACTCATCCAATCTAGCTGTAGGGAATCTTGGAAAAGCATTCCTCAGCACATATAAAATGTTACTATGATGAGCACAGATTATGGCTCAGCTGTCTAAACCCATATATTTTATGCTTGTACTGGGAAAGAGATGTTAATATTAAAAATGTTCCTCCATTTGGTTATTTACAGGAACATATTGTCACTTTAAGTCATATTTTTGGTGTTCTTCTTTATTGCATCTTGTTTTGGCTGTCCAACCAGGGGAAAGTATTTATCAAAAACTGCCATGTGAGATGCCAGGCACTGAACCTCTATAGAAAGTAGGTGTTCTGCTACTGAATCATGGGGGAGTTGTGCTTTTCATATCTTCATCTAAAAATTCTACGAGAGAGTACTATTTCCGTTAATCAATATATCTAATTCTCAACATGGCCCATGTGGATACTAAATGCATAGACTGGAACAGACAAGATAGATCTTTCTTTATACCTGAGAAAAGCCCTAGATTTGCAGAAAAATCTGAAACCCAACACACACACACACACACACACACACACATATTGGGGGTTTAACCTCCCCAATAATAGCAGCAATGCCTGTAGCTTTAAGAAATGAATTCCCTCAGTAGCCCTTGATAGGCAACCATAACTGTATTGCCAGCCTTCAAGATTGGGATTCTGTCAGTAAAAGATGGGGGGACAAAATGGTCTAATTTGCTGGAAATTAAGGGAGGGCCCTTTCCAAGGCTGTTTTGGCCTTTGAAGGAGATCTCATCAGGGCCAGGTCTGGCAGCAACCACTGGGTGACTTCCTGCCACTGGAACTACACGACTCACCCAGGGCTGGCTTCTCGCTAATGCTCCACAGCAGCCATCCCATGAAAACCAGTGTTTTTATAGTGCTTATAGTTTCAGACAAGAATCTGGGAGACCCAGGTTTGAAAACTGCCTCTGCCATGGAAACTCACTGGGTGACCTTAGGCTTGTCACACACTGTTAGCCTAACCTACCTGACCCAGCTGTTGTAAAGATAAAGTGAAGGAGGCAAGAATGATGAAAGCTGCTTTTGGTCCCCATTGTGGAGAAAGGTGGGGTATAAATGAAGTAAATTGTACATGTAGCTGAACATGTGGGGGCAGACAGAAGGTAAGCTGGTTACTGGGTGGGAAGGAGAGAAGGAAGCATGGAAAGGTGGTCATGCTTCAGTCAAGGCAAAAATACTCAGCTAGTTTAAAATGAAGACTGAGTTTCAGTAAGGGAACATTTGCAGAGGAACAAATATTTCTTAATACCTGATTAGACCATTGAAAGAAATTATTCCTACTGTCTTTTTAAGTGTCAGAATGGTCTAATTGGTTCAAATGCTTAATGTGGTAGAAGAAGATTAAAAAAAACAACCTGATAAGATAAATGGAAGATAATGGGAACACACAGATACCAGATAAATGGAGATGGTAAACTTGGTTTATCAACTAGCCTGCAAACATTTTTTCCTAGTTGCAATATGTATATCACCTTGAAAAAGAAATACATTGGTGAGATGATGGATAGAAGGTCCAGAACAGTTTAATTAATTCTTGTTTCCTACATGTTAGAGATTGCTTCAGTCCACTGGCTCATGTAACAAAGCCTCTTAGGATTTCATTACTTCTTGCTGAAAGTGATGGTATGGCTTCCTGAGGGGCAACATTATGCCCTGCCCTTCTGCTGAGTTAGTTCTTAACAAAATACTGTCTCATTTTTTTCTTTTTCCAGACACTCAAATACCACAGTGGGAGCTCTTTTCGTTATCTATCAAGGTTAAAAAGGATGAAAAGCATAAAAGACTGGCTGTTCAGTCATACATTTTGGTATTAGAAGGGAAAAGCAAGATGCCTATGAGGAATCCAGGGGAGGGATATAAATGATTTTGCAAATTTCTCCCCTCCCCCAAGTCCTTCAGTAATACAGTAATACATAAGCCAATTCAACAGACCGGTTTCCTTGCCCCCCCCTCTGCTTTTACCAGTCAGCTGCTGTTAATATTCTATGCTTCTTGGAGTGCACTGATTGGTGCACTCATGATCAAGCTGTTTTTAGTTTCCTTTTGGCTTTTCTTTGCATACTTGAGCAGATTCCAGGATGTAGAAACCTCTCTCTTGTCTCTGGGTAACCTTGGTTTGATGCTTTCATAGGATTAGCACAGGCCATACATTTTAGTATTAGGTATAATTCAAGCTTGGGCCTCATGAGGAACAAAAAAGGGAGAATGATTTGGAAATTTCCCCCTAGTCTCTCCCTCTGGGATTCTATAAACCCTCAGGGACTTGAGAGTAATTTCTCCTGCTTTCATTCTCTTTAACTGAATCTCAACAGTACATGGGCATGCTTAATGTTTATCAGACTACTTTTAGAGAGTTTATTTATTTTCTTTTGGTCCGCTTACAAAGCAATATTTTCCAGCATACCTTTGGAGCTCCACAAGTCTGCAGAAAGCTGTACTAGTTTGTGAACAGCCTGGTTTTGTAGCTTTCACAACTAGAATTAACCAGACAGTCTACTATTAGATATAGTAATAAATAATGATTTTTATAATCACAGCCAGGAGCTGGGATCCAGAGAGCATTAGCCTCATATAACCATTAGTCCAGTGGGACGTTTGACTTTTTAACAACTATTTCTATCTAACCTATTTTAATTGGTCTTGAGGCAGGGCTTGGGGATGTCTTGGTTAGCTTTGGTGAATGATTTTGTTCGTGACAAGTACAAAGAGAATATGGTCCTTCTAATTTCCCTAGATCTTTCATTGACCATGATATCCTTCAGCAACACTTGTCAGAATTAGAAGCTGAAGGCATGGCTTCCATTCCATTCTGGTAAGAATGTTTCAGAAAATGGTACTGGGAAATCATAGAATCATAGGATTGGAAGGGACTGTTAGAGTCATCTAGTCCAACCCCCTGCACAATGCAGGAAATTCATAAATACCCTCCCCGCCAACTGTCCCAGTGGCCCTGCTCCATGCCCAGAAGATGGCAAAACACCTCCAGGATCCCTAGCCAAACTGGATTGTGGAAAATTGATACCTGACCCCAAGGTGGTGATCGACATTACCCTGGGCATATAAGAAGGCCACGAGCACTAAGTACTGATATAGCTCATTCTGCCCTTCCCCTCATGATCTGCCCAGAATCAGCATTGCTATCAGATGGCCATCTAGCCTCTGCTTAAAAACCTACAAAAAAGGAGAGCCCACCACCTCCCGAGGAAACCTGTTCCACTGAGGAACCGCTCTGTCAGGAAGTTCTTCCTGATGTTTAGCCAAAAACTCTTTTGATTTAATTTCAAGACATTGGTTCTGGCCCAACATTCTGGGGCAGTGGAAAACAACTCTGCGCCATCCTCTATATGACAACCCTTCAAGTACTTGAAGATGGTCATCATATCACCTCTCCAGGCTAAACATTCTGAACTCCTTCAAGCTTTCCTCATAAGACTTGGTCTCCAGACCCCTCACCATCTTCGTTTTCCTCCTCTGGACATATTTCAGCTTGTCTGTATTCTTAAACTGTGGTGCCCAAAACTGAACACAATATGCTAGGTGAGGTCTAATCAGAGCAGAGTAGAGTGATACTATCACTTCTTGTGATCTGGACACTATGCTTTTGTTTAGCCCCAAACCTGGCCGTCTGGGAGATGCTTTTAACATCTCTTTGACATTATTTGGGGGGGGGGGGAATCTTGAGATAAAGGATTAGATATTGCAGATCCATTTCACTTTTTTGGTGCTTTCCTCTGGTGCAAGGAGCTTCTCCAGACACAAGATACTCTGCTGCCAGTGGAGGACCCTCTAACATTCGTGGAAGCTCTGTGCGCCAGAAGAAAGTGTTGGTGCTAGCCAAATGGATTCAACCCATGGAGCATGGTGTCATTAATTTGTAGATGACACCACCCAGCTCTGTTTCAGGATTTTGTTTTGAACTTACCTCTCTTTGTAACGCCTCCCCACCTTTCTGTTGTTTGCAGTCTTTAATATGAAGGTATTGGCCTTCTTCGTGTATCTGAGGAAGAGACCTCAAGCTCAGAAAAACATATAATAAATTTGGAAGTCTCTAAAATGCCCTTGGACTTATGATTTTAATTATTGGAACAATTAGTGTAGGCTATGGTAATCTTTTTTACCATCTCTGATCATGTTTAGAAATATCAGAGAGTGCAAAATTTTCATCTAGAGTTAGCAACAAGGATCATATTTCAGTAACATAGAAACAATGGTACCAGCTTTCGCATTGCCTCCAAGACAAAGACAAAGTGCTGGCTTTGGTTTTGAAGTTCGAATTTGTTTACATTAGGTTTACTAGCCAAAAGCTAGTATCTGGCAAGAGAGTGGGGGGCAGGGATATGGGGGCTTTGTTACATTAATGGTGCAACATCATTTCTTGGAAGTGATGTCATACTTCTCTAGGAGGTAATGGAAACTCTATAGTAAAACCATAAAGTTTTCACTAAATCCTACAGAAGTGAGACATTATTTCCAGGTTCACCCTAGAAATGATGTCATATTGTCAACACAACAACTTCTTCATTCCCCCCTCACTGGCCTGGCAACTCTACTTTGCATCCTGAGTAAGTCATAGAGTTCTGTTCAGCATTGAATCTTTCTATGATCTGAGATGTTGGTAAGAGCCTGCTCCAGATCACTGATAGGCAGATTAGTTTCAGTGAATATTTGGGGATAGTCCCAGAGCTCTGAAATTCCCTTACTATGAGATTTATCTTGTTCCTTCTTCTCAGTAAATAGACAGCAATCTGAAAACGTTTATTTAGGACAATGATGCTTTTATGGGTCCCAATTAGGGGTGTGCAATTCGGGTGTATGATACCCGAAAAAACCCGAAACAACCGGGAAGATGGAGGCATTTTCCCATTGAAAAACCCAAAACAACCCGAAACAACCCGAAACAATACCCGAACTGCTAAACCCGAAATGGCTAGCCGTTTCGGGTTTTGCTTAGGGGTGTGCAGTTCAGGTTTTGGAAACCCGAAAAAAACCCGAATCACCCCGATTCGGGGAAACGCGAATCGATTCGGGAAACCCGAATCGATTCGGGTTTTCCGAATCACCATAACTCGAATCGATTCGGGTTGATTCGGGTTGATCAGGTTTTTCAATGGGAAAATGCCTCCGTCTTCCCAGATGCCTGGGGGAGGCATTTTCCCACCGAATCAAGCCAAAATTGGTGGGGACCTTCCACTAACGCCTCTATAACAACTCCCCAAGTTTCAGACCGATTGGACTGTGGGGGGCCCAAACCAGGTCCCCCTATCCTCGCCTAAGAAAGGGAAAAGTGAGTGTCTTTTTAGCTTGCTGCTGCTAATCTTCTTCATTATTTCCTATGGGGGGAAAATGAAGAGGCAGGCTTCCTTTGCCAGGGGTGGTATTTTGCATGCAAAATGCCCCCCAACCCTCAGGGGCCCTTCTCCCACCTCTACTCCCACCCCCACCAAGGCTCAGCCAGCTCCCACTTGGGGGGGCATTTCATGGCCTCCCAAAGTAGGTGCTCTCAGCCCCCAAAGTCCACCCCCTCCAGCCCCACACAAACCCAATTCCCCCCAGCTGCCAAACACAGACCCAGATCCCCACATTAGCCCCTCACAGACCCAAATCCACCCCCAGCAGCCCCACACCCATAACCCCAGGAACAGGCTGGCAAAGGCCAGCCCTCTCCCTTTGTTCCCTATGCTGGGAACTTCTAAACTCTCTTTCCCTGGGCAATTCTGCACAGCCCAGGGGTGCCACAATGGTGGGCACACTTCTGAGTGCCAGCTGGTCCCTGTGAAAGAGCACCTGAACCACAGACACCCTCCCTCAAATTCCCCCACCACCTACAGAGATGGCTGGCCAGCCAGCCCCATTGTTCCCTATGATGGGAACCAACTGCACAACAAAGAATAAAACACGAACAACACAAAATAAAGTTTTTTAAAAATTATTTTCTCCCTTTCAAAGTACAAGTAGGCAAAGCATTATGACACATTACACCAGCAGTCCCCCACACAGAAAAATAACACAACTCACTTAACATCAGAGAATCACAAAAGCACAATTCCTGTCAAAAACACTTTATTTCTTGAATAGCTTTAGGTTACACAGCAGGGGGGCACACCAAAGGGCATTCCAGCAGTATCTTACACAAAAATAACACAACTCACTTAACATCAGAGAATCACAAAAACACAATTCCTGTCAAAAACACTTTATTTCTTGAATAGCTTTAGGATACACAGCAGGGGGGGCACACCAAAGGGCATTCCAGCATCCCACCTCACAAAAATAACACAACTCACTTAACATCAGAGAATCGCAAAAACACAATTCCTGTCAAAAACACTTTATTACTTGAACAGCTTTAGGTTACACAGCAGGGGGGCACACCAAAGGGCATGGCAGCAGTATCTTACACAAAAATAACACAACTCACTTAACATAAGAGAATCACAAAAACACAATTCCTGTCAAAAACACTTTATTTCTTGAACAGCTTTAGGATACACAGCAGGGGGGCACACCAAAGGGCATGGCAGCAGTATCTTACACAAAATAATACAACCCACTTCACCGTTTTTGACAGCAATTGTGTTTGGGTGATTCTCTGATGTGAAGTGAGTTGTGTTATTTTTGTGTAGTACACTGCTTTCATGCCCTGTTGTGCCTTCCTACTGTGTAACCTAAAGCAGTTAAAGAAATAAAGTGCTTTTGACAGCAATTTTTGGGGGGTGATTCTTTAATGTGAAGTGAGTTGTGTTATTTTTGTGTAAGATACTGCTGCCATGCCCTTTGGTGTGCCCCCCTGATGTGTAACCTAAAGCTGTTCCAGAAATAAAGTGTTTTTGACAGGAATTGTGTTTTTGTGATTCTCTGATGTTGTGAGTTGTGTTATTATTGTGAGGTGGAATGGTGGAATGCCCTTTGGTGTGCCCTCCCTGCTGTGTAACCTAAAGCTGTTCAAGAAATAAAGTGTTTTTGACAGGAATTGTGCTTTTGTGATTCTCTGATGTTAAGTGAGTTGTGTTATTTTTCTGTGTGGGGGACTGCTGGTGTAATGTGTCATAATGCTTTGCCTACTTGTACTTTGAAAGGGAGAAAATAATTTTTAAAAAACTTTATTTTGTGTTGTTCGTGTTTTATTCTTTGTTGTGCAGTTGGTTCCCATCATAGGGAACAATGGGGCTGGCTGGCCAGCCATCTCTGTAGGTGGTGGGGGAATTTGAGGGAGGGTGTCTGTGGTTCAGGTGCTCTTTCACAGGGACCAGCTGGCACTCAGAAGTGTGCCCACCATTGTGGCACCCCTGGGCTGTGCAGAATTGCCCAGGGAAAGAGAGTTTAGAAGTTCCCAGCATAGGGAACAAAGGGAGAGGGCTGGCCTTTGCCAGCCTGTTCCTGGGGTTATGGTTGTGGGGCTGCTGGGGGTGGATTTGGGTCTGTGAGGGGCTAATGTGGGGATCTGGGTCTGTGTGTGGCAGCTGGGGGGGAATTGGGTTTGTGTGGGGCTGTAAGGGGTGGACTTTGGGGGCTGAGAGCACCTACTTTGGGAGGCCATGAAATGGCCCCCCCAAGTGGGAGCAGTCTGAGCCTTGGTGGGGGGTGGGAGTAGAGGTGGGAGAAGGGCCCCTGAGGGTAGGGGGGGCATTTTTCATGCAAAATGCCACCCCTGGCAAGACCTAGCCTCCCCCAGCTGTAGTAGAGAAAAGAGCACCTACTTGGGGAGGCCATGAAATGCCCCCCCAAGTGGGAACAGGCTGAGCCTTGGTGGGGGGTGGGAGGAAAGGTGGGAGAAGGGCCCCTGAGGGTTGGGGGGCATTTTGCATGCGAAATGCCACCCCTGGCAAAGGAAGCCTGCCTCTTCATTTTTTCCCCATAGGAAAAAATGACTGAAGATCATCAGCAGCAACCTAAAGCTATGCCCTTTTTTAGGCGAGGATAGGGTGACCTGGTTTGGGGGGCCATAACATGGCCCCCCAAAGTCCAATCGGTCTGAAACTTGGGGGGTTGTTAGAGAGGAGTTAGAGGAAGGTCCCCACCAATTTAGGGTTGATTCGGTGGGAAAATGCCTCCCCCAGGCTTCAGGGGAGGCTTTTTCCCATTGAAAAACCCGAATCAACCCGAATCAGCATACCCGAATCGGCTGGGCGATTCCGGTTTCTGCTATACCCAAATCGGCTTCTCGATTCGGGTTTGCCAGATTCGGGAAACACGAACCAGGGTGCCTTTGCACACCCCTAGTTTTGCTGTATCCGAAACGGATTCTCGTTTCGGGTAAACCCTAAACGAGAAACCCGAAATGGTGTGCCTTTGCACACCCCTAGTCCCAATATTTTAGCTGTTGGACTTTTTTTTTTAATTGCTGCTGGTACTGTATTTTATTGTATTACTGGTGGTATGTTGTTTAGTTCTTCCTGTAATGTTTCTTCTGTTCTTTTGTTTTTAGCCTAATTACACCTAAATCTGCTTTTTTTTCCCCCGGTAGGTTTCCTGGAGAGGCATCATAAGAATTTGATAAACTCTCTTAGAGTTGGCTACTTCTCGAGATTTATCAATTATTCATTATGAGTTCTCTTAGAGAAGAGTGTATGTATAGTCAGCCAAATTAATTGTTCATAATTTTACATTTTATTTTTGTTTATTGTAATAGCTTGATTAAAATCATAACATTTTAAAAAAATTAGTAGAGGCTCACAAAGTGAAAACAATAAGCCACCCCCAGGAGCAACCCCCATCTTTTTTAAAAATGCTATTTTTGTCTTCCTTTCTTACTGAGACTCAAGGCTGATTACACGGTGTAATTCAATATGATAAATAGCTGTGACATTCAATAAACAATATAACAAGGTATAGATTGCAGAAATTGGATAGAGTGCTGAAACAATGTTGAAATAAAACAAGTAATTTGACATGAGATAATAAATGACAGTAACAGTCATTGCTCAGTAGTATAGTCTACAGCCCCTACCCTTTTATCGAACCTTCTCTTCAAACCATTTCCTTACCCGTGTTGGAAAACCCTCCTTAATATTCAATTTTGCACAGTTTATGGAAAGCCTGAAGAGTGGGAGTTTTCCTGACTTCTTTAGGCAACCTGTTCCATAAGGTGGAGGTCACTAGAGGGAATGCATATGTATGTGCAGTTGTTGACTTTGCCCATTTGAAGAGTGGAAACTGCAGAAGGCTCTGTTTGGATGAGTGAAGCTGCTATGGTGGAGCGTAAGGAGAGAGGTAGTCCTGGAGATATGAGAGACCAAGGCCATTGAGAGCTTTGTATGTGATAGTCAGGGCTTTTTTCCTGGGCAAAAAGGTGGTGGAACTCTCTATTACCACATGTGCATGTGTGAAGCGCTCACATGCTCCTGGAAATGCATGATGATGTCACCTACAGAAGTGACACCACTTCCCAGAAGTGACGCTGCTTCCCGGAACCCAGCACAATGCAGTACAAGATAAACCTTAGTAAGCTTGGAAAATTACACTATTATGAGAAAGGATTTTTTTCCTTTCTATAACCTCTACAAAAAGTGAAATCTTCCATTTCATTTCTTTGGAATCATATTTTAAAATATGCAAGAAAGAGGAGGCCTCTAAAAATCCCAAACCCATCTCACAAATCTAAATTCTAACAGATGACCTCTGCCAGTGTAGAAAAGAAATCCAAAATTCTTTCTCAAAATTCCACAGAGTCTGAAATTCCTAATCTAATGAATATTGAATTTTGAAATTTTCAGGGAGAGTTTTGCTTTACTGGAGCAATTCAAAAGAAGATACTCAACTTTAGCTGCATTGGATTTATACTTAGTTTAAAATGGCCAACTTGACCTTACCAATGGCTAAGCTGTTGTGACATTGTGAAATGCTCATAAATATTCCAATGTCCCAGACAAATAATATTCATAAAAACTTCCTTAACGCCTATATGTCCACTGCAATTTCAGTGAAGTTAATCAGCGGAAGGTGGGGAGAACCATTTGAGTTACAGCTTTTAAGACATAAGAACATCTATATGCTGATGAATATATTGATGAAAGCCTTTTGTGACTGGGACACAGCTATCCATTCCTAGCATAAAACTGGAATAACCATAACTGATATTTTAATGCAAAACCATAACTGATATATTTAACTAACACAGAACCAATCTGCATTCAAAAGCTGTGGGAACCATAGCAATGTCAACTTCAGTCAACAAAAGAATGAAAGCAACACATACACATACATGCACAGCCCCATCCACCCCCTGAAAATGAACTCAAAGCAGCACACACACACACAGAGCTCCCACCCCCTATGAAAAGACAGCAGAATGAACTCAAAGCAGCACATACGCACATACACATACACAGCCCCACCCCATGAAAAGAATGCAGAATGAACTCAAAGCAGCACACACGTACACATAAACCCTGGAATGAAATGAAAGCAGAATGAACTCAAAGCAGCTTAACCTCCTCTGCAGAGCCCGCGCTTGGCCCCCGCTTACTCTCTCTCTCTCTCACTCAGAGAGGAATGAAAAGAAAGCAGAAATCTCTCTCTCTCTCTCTCTCTCTCTCTCTCTCTCTCTCTCTCTCTCTCTCTCTCTCTCTCTCTCTCTCACTCACTCACTCACTCACTCACTCACTCACAGAGGAATGAAAAAGAAGCACAATGAACTCAAAGCAGCTTAACCTCCTCTGCAGAGCCAGCGCTGGGCCCCAGCTTGCTCTCTTTCTCACTCACAGAGGAATGAAAAGAAAGCAAAATGAACTCAAAGCAGCTTAACCTCCTCTGAAGAGCCTGCACCAGGCCCGAGCAGTGTCTGTTTGCTCTCTCTCTCTCTCTCTCTCTTTCTCTTACTCACAAAGTTAGAGAGAGGAATGAAAAGAAAGCAGAATGAACTCAAAGCAGCTTAGCCTCCTCTGCAGAGCCCGCAGGGCCGAAGGAGGAATGAATCATGTGGGCAGATTTCAGAGCTGCCGGAATGCTGTTCTGGAGCATCCCTCCTCAAAAAAAGCCCTGTCAAAACCTTGAATTGAGCCTAGTGAGCAGCCAAAGGAGTAATAGCAGAATGGAATATGCATTCTCTGCCTAGTTTCTGATAATAATCAAGCTATGGCATTCTGTACCTGCTGGAGTTTCCAAGTTGACTTTAAGGGAAGACCTATGTAGAGTGCATTAGAGTAGTCAACTCTTAATGTTACCATGTCATGGATCCAGGTGACCAGATCAGCTGTCTCAGGGTAAGGGGCCATCTTCTAGACCGGACTAAGTTTGTGAAAAGCATTTTTTGCAACTTCATTAACATGCTTCTCTATCAGCAGCACTGAGTTCAGTATAAGCTCAGGCTCACGAGTCTACAAGGGTCAGCTGAACCCCATCAAAAGGGGGGAGCACAATGTCCTTCAAGGTCACTGCCTTCCCAGCCAGCAGCTTCTCCATTTTTGCTGGGTTCAGTTTCAATTTGTTTTCTTTCAGCCATTTTACCACAGGTGTCAGGCAGCAGTTTAAAACCTCCATTGCATCACCAGGGGATTTGAATAGAGAGATATAAATCTGGGTGCCAGCCCTACACTGACAATATCCAATTCTGTGCTATGAATTACTTTTCCTAAAAGCTTTGTATAAAAGTTGAATAACATGGGAGATACACTTGTAACCTGTGGAACCCAAAAAAATATTTCTCACCCTGAATAAGTGGTCTCCAACAGCAACATTTGCGTCCATTCCATGAGAAACAATTTAAACCAGTCCAAGGCACATACTCTGATACCCACTTCTGCCTCCAAACACCTCAACAGTATGGCATGATCTGCAGTGTCGAAGGCTGCAGATAAATCCAGGAGAAGCAACAAAGAGGCATGACCTTTGTCTACATTTGGATGGTGGTTATCCGCTAAAGCCTCCAGAGTCATCTCCATCCCATAGCCTGGCCTGAAACCAGACTGAAAAGGGCCCAGAGCAGAAGGGTTATCTAAAAAGACCTGGGGTTTGTCTGCTACTGCTCTCTCAATCAATTTGCCAAGAAAGGGCAGGTAGAGACTGGGAGGTAACTGTCCACATTATTTTTGTCTAGGGATGGTTTTTTAAGTAGTAAGAGAATAAGTAACTGCTCATTTGAGTTGCTGGTGGAAGGTGCTTTGATTTAGTGATTGATTTATGATATACATTAAGGACTCATTTATGAAGTATTTACATGATTTTAGTAACCTGAATGGTCAAGGATCCAGTGCACAAGTAGTGTCCTTCACAGATGTCAGGATCCTGTCCATATCCATCACTCTAACTGGATCAAAATGGTCCATAAGTGGAGCAAACAGTGTATTAAGCTTTTCTTCCACTTCACCTAAATTACAGCTGACATCCAGATTAGCACATGTTCATGTTATTTTGTCAGCTTAGGTCTTCCAATGGGCTCTGAAGCACACTTTATCTAATTCCATGTGAGTTTTCCACCAGCTTCTTTCTAGATAACTTTGCCTTTAGGTTACCCAGCTGTGAGGTAAGCCACAGGATTGGCTTCCATTACAAGAGTGAGAGAGGTTGACAAGGAGCAATCTTGTTAATGGCTTCAAGAAGCTTTACATTCCAAGCTCCCAATCAGCCTCAACAGAGAATTTTAAAGGAATTCTAAAATCTCCAGTGCATTTGGAATCCAGAAGGATCCAAGAGCCTCTCTGTACAGAGCTACAGCCTTGATGTACTAATATCAGAGTTGTTTAACAGGTGGTGTTCTGTGCCAGCTGTTCTTGATCTTCTGGTGTGTTACCAAAGGAGCTCTTCCTCTACCATGCATTACGTATACTGGCTGGGCCCTGGGACCCTTCAGCTTGCACCAAGAATCTTGTGCCTCTAGTGCAGGGCCCCTATCTAAACTCCAACAGGAGTCTCTGCAGCCACAAATATGCCTGTGAGCAACAGGGGTCCTTTTTGCAGTGGGACTTTAAAGCGTTTCAGTATCTGTTCTACTTCCCATGTTTGCAGGAGTTTCACATTTGCAAGGTCATCATGGGATGCAGTACCAATGTTTGGCTGCAGTATCCCCAATTTTTCCCCATGCGGACATACCACAATTTTATTTTGAAGCTGCTTCCCAGTTACATCTGGCCTGATTACTGTCAGTGCAAACCCTATACTCCCTTTCTGCTTCTCTTCTCCCCCCTCTCCTTTTCCCTGGTAGCTGATTGCTTTGTGTGGAATTAACCACTCCAACCATCCTCAGCTCTCTGAATTCCTTTGCTGTCATTTTTATCAGTAAAGCGAGGTATGGGTCATAAGGCTGCTTCTCTGTTGGCTTCCTTCCTCCTGAGTATGCACACACTCCCCCCCCTTTTTTCCCTCAAAGCCAGGAACGATTTCTAAGCTTGCTGCTAATTCCCTGCTGGCATTAAAAGCCAGGAAAGGATTAAGTAGCTGCTTTTCCCCTTCCCCCCTGGAGGGTATGTGCACAGTCTCTCTCTCCCCCTTTTTTAAAGCCAGGAATGAGTTATTGAACATTACTGCTCATTTCTCTGGCTTACATGTACTGGCTGGGCCCTGGGAAAGTGTTAAATGGCTGTTTCCCCCTCCATCCTGGTATATAAAAAAACAAGCATTTGCACAACACTTTGCAAACCAAAGTGGCAGGGAAGCTGCTGAGAGAGGATGAGGCAGCAGCATTATAACCCTTTCCTGGCTTGGCTTTAAAAAAATAAATGACAGTGGAACAAGCACAAAAAGTACATGTTTTCCCTAGAACTCTGCTACCAATTGCTTCTCTAGTGGGCACGACAGCCCAATTAGCAAATGAGGGGGGGATGGGTTCCATCATTGCAACATTACTACACCTGCTCAAAGTTTTTTTTTAAAAAGTGTGACTTGAATTGCAAAGCCCCGAAAGCCTGAAACTGCACCAATTTAATTTAATTTATTAGATTTATATTCTGCCTTCCCCATGCCAGCAGGCTCAGGGCAGATTACCAAGGCTTCAAAGGTCATCTAAAATGAAAAACAAGAAGCCAAATCGAAAGTGCCTTGGATATTGAGGAACGTGGGGGTGCCATGCTGAACCCACTGTGATTGTGGCGAATGCTCATAAAGGATGGTTTAAACCGTAAGTGCAAAATGGGCCAGCAAGAAAGCAATCAGTGATGGAGGCATGGTTTTGCCATCCAGCTGAAGCCTTCTTCCAGGCCCAGCAGGCCACAATCCTTTCCTTCTGTTAATTTATGATTAATGATCATTGCCTTTGTTTGTTTTCTTCAATCAGAGATCACTTTTGTTGCTGAGACTCAAGGCACATTACAAAATATAGAAAACAAACCAGTCCGTATAAGAGAGCCAATAAACAGTGCAATAGTACTAGGATTATAAAATTGGAAAACAATGCAAATAAACAAGGTGTGTCTAAGAGATGACATACCTTGAAGAAAGTGGTTTACAAGGATAAAAGGCAATGTAGTAAAAACAATAGAAAATGATTCAGTCTGACAGTGTAAGAAAAATAACTTGTCACAAGAAACAGGAAATAATTGAGGAGGGAAAAAAACAAAAATTAAGCCCCAAGAAATCTCAAAAGTACTTTGACTGTCCTCATGGGACAGCTGCACATATCATCTATATTCTCTGAAGTGAGTAAAAAGAGCACAATTCTAGGCTCAACAACTAATGTGTTTTTTTTTTATTTTTTATTTTTTTTATTAGCTACATTGACTAACAATACAGAGGGAAAGAAAGGGGGCAGGGGAAGGAAAGAAAAAAAAACAGCAACATATAACAACACTGCACTACACATAATGCTTTCCCTTCATACTGCCATTATTAAAGAATTAAAACTTTGTATGATATTGATGGAGTGGTTGACCTTGCAAAATACAAATTACAATTCAAATTAAGTCTTCCTCCCCCCCCTGGGCCTCGGACGCAATTCTCTCTGAGCAACTGCAGCCGCAGTGCTCGTTCCCTCCCCCCCCCTTCAGACTTCGCCTTTTCTTCTTGCTTGGTGTCTTGCTGAAATTCTTGATTTTTGTCCTCAAAATCCCTTAGTTGATCTTCTGATGTTATCTTGTAAGCTTGATCTTTGTAACTGAACCAGATACCTTCTGGAAATAGCCATTTGTACTTTATTCCACGTTCCCTCAGAAGAGCTGTGAGCTTTTTATACTTAAATCTTCTTTTCCGAACTAAAAATGGGACGTCCTTCAGTATCTTGACTTTATTACCCAGAAAGTCCAGATCCACATTGTATGAGTTGTATAGGATAGTGTCTCGGATCCTTTTAGATGAAAAATCGATGATGATCTCGCGAGGCAGCTGACGCTTCGTTGCATATTTTGAAGAAGCCCGACGGACTTCCAAAATGGCGCTTTTTACCTCTTCTTTAGTTGCCTTCGCGGGTGTCGCCAATAGTTCCGAGGCCAGACCCCATAAATCCTCATTTTCCTCCTCTTTCACGTTCTGGAGGCGCAAAATTGTCTGTGTTCGTTCCACTTGTAGCCCGATCAGCTGGTTCTCCACCAGCTTTAACTCTTTATTCGTTGGCCTCACAAGTGACGCATTTTCCCGGGCAGACTTCTCTCCCCCCCCCGCTGCTTCCTTAATGGTTTTCACTTCGCTCTCAATTAAGCCCACCCTTTGATCTGTTTCATTCAGCTTGTCAACAAAGGGCTTTATGGCTTCAATAACCGACCTCTTCACCAAGTCCTCGAGCGACTCTCCTTTCCCCTGCAGGGCAGCCGAAATTGACTTGCCCAAAGCGGGACTCTGCTTTTTCGCTGCCATTTTAGGGGGGGGGACCACCAACCAAATTCTGAAACTCAGCGAGGGGGAAGAATGAGCCTTCTTAGCTTCAGATCCCACCACTCCTTCGCGTGCGCTTGTAATAACAGAAGGGATTCGCTTACTTACAGGCTTCCGCCTAGTTCTGCTCTTTGCCGTTTTCCATGGCCCGGCAGCACTCAAGGTGCCGCGCACGTCTGCCGGCCTCCATAGGGACAAACGGGCAATTTACCCCCCCGCATCGATTTCAGGGGGCTCTTCCCGCCGCGTCCCGGACCCTGCCTCCCTCACTGGGAGTCCTGGGGGCTAATCTTCGCAGATCAGCCGCCCGATCAGGCTGCTCGGGCGCTTCCTCCCGGACCTGCGGAGAGGAGCGTCCGACATGGCCAAGAAAACGAAACCGAATCCGCTCAACAACTAATGTGGATTTGTCTCTGTTCTTTCTCCATTCTGTCCTGAGAAACCGCATTATGATGGCCACAGTTGTATCTGACCTTCAAAAAAAGTGCCTACACGTGACCTTTTTATAATATACCATGTGTGGAAAGCTATTCCTACTGTTTTGGGAAGTCCTTTATCTTCTCATTTTATATCACCAAATCATTATAGCTGAGTTTTCATTCAGGTTATCCTGGATTATTAGTGCCTCATGAGTAAATAAAAAGGTGATTTGGCTTACAATCCTACCAGAATACTGTTACATTTAACTGAGTAAATATAAGATGAAATTTGATTGGTACAAAAACACCAGAAAAAAAATGTTTAATGTACTCAAGGTATTTTCAACAGTATTTTTTAAAACTAGACACACCTCAGTCCTATTATACAGAAAATATCAGGTGTAATCGCTGCTAATAAAGATCTATTTACCCAACCTACTTAAGAAGCAAGCTATTACAGTGCTCATTAACACCACTCTCTAATGTTCCCATGGGAAAAGTTATCAAGTTGTCTGTGAAGGATTCATTTCCTTTATATTAGCATTAGCTGGGCTGTTCTGTACACAGAAATATGAAAGCAGTAAAATGAGATCTCTGATTGGTCCAACTTACATTTGTTGTAAAGAATGCAAATTACAAAGAATTGTTGATCCATTTGATGGTGCAACTTAATTCAGCATAGCATGAAAGTGTACTTGGTCGTAATATCTCATGACTTGGTCATAATATCTGCTTCTTTTTAATTCTTTTAGGCTGCTTCTTTTTAATTCTTTTAGGCTGCTTCCACACAGGGATTCTTATGCAGGTGGAATGCAGTGTGCCCCTGCTTTTAGGGCGAGCTCCCCCATGAAATCTTGCTCTTTTGGAACATAACACATGGGGGGATATCATTTAAGTCAGGGCAGGGGTCATTAAGTAGAAAAAGAGCTGCAGGAACTCATTAGCATCACACATTAGCATACCTCATTAGCATATGCCAGGCCCCTTGACATCACCGGAGCAGCTCCACAGACAACAAAGCCAGAAAAGCACAGATTTTTAAATAAAAAATTCCAGTGCACACTGCACATCTGGGGACGGGGGACATACAGCAACATTCAAGAACAGTGTGTTTCTATGCATTTCAAGACAGATTAGAGCAGCTCCATACATACAACAAAGCCAGCAAAATACACTGGGGATATACTCACCGCTTGCAGGCCAGGAGGATGGGCTCTGGAGGCCGCCACGGGCCATGCACCACCTTGACCAGCCTGCAGGGAGGATGGGCAGCGCAGGCTGCGGCGGCAATGGCTGACCGCGCAGCCAGCTCCAGAGGCCCCCCTGTGCGGGGTCTCCTGCATGGCCACCCCCCAGCTTCCTACCTCCTGCTGCTGCTGCTTCCGCTGCCACCTGCTGCTAAAGACACGGGCAGTGTGGAGGCAGCAGGGAGGAGGAGGAATCACGTGGGCAGGGCAACCACCCATGTGATCTCTTTTCAGATCTCCAGGAATGCCGTTCCAGCACATTCCCCCGCACAAATGAGCCTTGAGTCAGGGCAAAAGTAAAAACCCTCTTTACTCTGATTTAAAGAAGAAATAGTAGAGATGATGTTAGGGATCCCATTCCCCTGGTGAGGGCAGAGGATCCCCACTTTCACCATCCACCACCTGCCTCCACTTACCTGGCCAGTGGGGGAGAAAGGCATGGGAACAGGTAGCCCTTGTTGATGTAGACAGAACTTCTTGTGTGTGAAAGCTCTACGAGCAGCCAGTCTGGGGAAAGGAGCAGAACTCTACCTTCAGAACAGTGGGGCTAAGCTCTGTTTTTCTCCTTTCAGCCCTGTAACTGGATTTTTAAAGTTCACACTGCAGCCATACCCCAGCTGTGAATGAGAAAAGGAGAAGCAAGGATTGTTGGGCTGCGGGAGGGAGGGAGGGGGAGGGGTGCTGCCAAGATCCTTGTGGCATTAGCACTTCTGCACTGACAAAGCATAGGGGCAGGAGAGGGAGTGCAGTGCAGGGACAGGGCACCCTGATCGCTACTGCTTCCACTGTAGGTGTTTCCCCCCACCTCTGTATGGAAACAGCCTTGATCCAGGATGGCAGCAATCCTAATTTATAAAAAGAAGGGAAAGATGAAGTATCTTGTACATTTTATTGTGACATGTTGTTACCCAATGAAGATATCACAAGTGTATATATTTTTTGTGGTTTAGAAACATCTTTCTGAAAACCCAACTGTCAGTGCATTTTAAAAGTAGAGTTTTAAGCTCCTTCTTAGTGTCTCTGCTCTGAATCAGACATGCATGACCATATGTATAAACAGTGATTTGGAGAAAGAACATCGACAGTGTAGATTTGTGCTTTCATTTCACAATAATTTTGTACTTTCCTTTCCTGCTGCCATGTTATCAGTCATCTGTGTCCTCGGGGAAACGCTGGCAGCTTGAGGTTAAATTAGGGTTCTCCCTCATGTGATTGTCTTTAGCAAGCTCTGTACATTTTCAAACAAAGCTTTACCCTATCAACTCCAGCCCACAAGTGCCTGGGGATGACGAGGGCAGCTTACTTTAGCATTGACTTTACTGCCAAGATTAATACATAATGTTGCTGAAAGGGCTAAGAGTTGCAAAATAGATTGCACATGTATTAATCTAGGAGTCAGAATTATACTCTGAAGTGGAGAGGGATTTGGGATAAGTGTTCTTAACTGGCGCTTGCCACAATGGAACATTCTGACCTAATATCTCCCATTTATAATACTTTTATTTGTGTTGTGTGACTTGTCCCTGAAAGTGACATTTCGTGGGGGAGGCATAGCTGGGGAAAGGGCTTAGTTGAAAATGAAGTAAATCATACATAATAGCTTTTAATAGGACCAACCAAAACTGTGCATAAGCTTTTGTGTTCTCTAGAAATCAGTTCGTGGCTGTATGTTAAAAATGAAGAGGGGGGAGATGTGAATTTATATACTAAATTCCTACTTCAGTAGGAAGAGGCTAAAAGAAACAAAAATAGGCTTCTCCTAATTAGACAGGTGGAAATTATTTAGTCTAACTGGCCATGGTCTGATTATGGATGTTGAGTCAACTGATATATTGGCTATGAGGAGGAATCAGGGTTGCAAACTCCCACCTCCGAAACTTCTGGACCTTTGGGGAGGGAGCTTAGCAAGGATGTGATGTCATAGAGTCTGCCCTCCAAAGCCGTCATTTCCTCAAATGGAACTCCTTTCAGCTGTCTTGAGATCAGCTGTGATTCTAGAACTCCAGGCCTCAACTAGAGGCTGGCAACCTCAGCAGGAACCTTCCTTTTACTGCTTACATCCAGACCCAGCAGCATCCCCTGCTCCCAAACTACCCTCAGCGTCCTGACAAGTTAAGACCTGCAGGAGGAATTTGAGCAAGGAAAGAAAACTTTTCAACCTTCCTCTTTCTCATGCATGTGTCCTGTTACTTTATCATTAAAGCATCAAGATGAATATTAAAAAAGGAAAAGTGCCTTCTACTATGCTGGTAAGTTTGCTTTTAAAATTCATCTTTGGAGGGGCATGAGTTGGCTGTTGGGACACAGGGAAGTGGGAGAAGAAAACTAGAAATATAGTTTTTGGTATATATCCTTAAACTATCAATTCTGCTTAAGAACTCTACACTACGGATATGCTGACTGATATGGGGCTTATCACTTGTTTATAACTCAGCCTTTCTCAGGTGTAAAATGGATCTAGTGTCCTCTAAATTGTATATAAATTCAAGTTCCCATATATGGATTATATACATTTGAGTTTACTTAACAGCTTTTGTCATCTGGTGTCCTATGCTTGTGTCCAGTTTTACTTCCTGCTTTCTGAAGGTCTCACATTTGTTTCTAGATGTCACTGGCCCCGCCAGCAGACCAGGTGCCTGAGAAGGAGGAAACTGTGCCAGTTTCTCTAAACCAGACATCTTACATGGGAATGCTCAAGTATAGAGAGACACAATGTTAGTCAGGAAGCATAGTTCAAAAAGACAGAGCCAAAGGCTCTGTCAATTTCACCTCTCTACATAGCCTGCTAAGATTGCTCCTCAGAAGGTTTGTTAATTTCTTCTTTGCCTTCCCAAAGGAGAGGTGACATTGACAGAGCCTTTGGGGAGGCAAAGAAGAAATTAACAAGCAGTCTGCTCTGTATAGAGGTGAAATTGACAGAGCCTTTGGTTCTTTTTTTAAAACTACACTTCCTGGCTAGCATTGCTTCTTCCTACACTTGAGCATTCTCGTGTAAGATGTCTTGAATAGAGAGATCATCTGTGAGAGGATCTGATTTTCCCTTTCCGTTTGCTGCATGTGTGGGTTGAAAAAAACAGCTGATCTGGAAATTCTGAGTGACAGAGTCATAGGCACCTAGTTGGAGAGACCTTTTTTAACTTCCCCCATCTGTGGTGGAGGAGAAGACAATAATGTGTTCAGGAAGCACATGAAGACTGGCATACCAGTTTTCAGTTTATTGCTACACATGCCTGTCCTTTCAGTTGAGAAGCCAGGTTTATAGCATAGTTGAAAAATACCTCGTTAGTTGTTTCTTTAAACGTTGAGTCTTTATTCTCCATTCAAAACTTTCTCAAAAATTTGATAGTGTCTTCACATATTCAGGAAGGCTGCACACTGCAATAAATAATACATAAGGAACAGAGCAAGGGAGTAACTGAACAGTGGCTAAATAATCTACTTAGGGAAATACCATTTATAAGGAGATATTTCACTCACATCTAGGCAGGCATAAAGAAATGGAAGGATAGCTTAACTGTGTATGATTGAAATTCTGATCACAAGATAAAATGTTGGAGCTGCATCCTCAACAATGATTTTTGCATTTTAAAAGAAGTTTTAAAACTGTTGATTTTTTAAAAATCAGTCTTCACTAACAAGTTCCATTAGAATGGCTGCATTGTATTGAAAATAACTTCCCTTTATGAACTTTTCATGGCTTATGCTTTCTATATAACAGAATGCTTGTTTGAGTATAGAAAAAAAGATCAATTTTCCATTTGCCCAATTAACCTGCCCTTTAATGACCACTAAATTATAAAGGTTATTTCCTTGCTTAGTATGTAAAGAAAACCAGGATTTAATATGTCAGCTACTGTTTGAGAGGGGAAAGCTTCTGATAGAATAGCACCTCCATAATGATATAAAGTGCCTTTAGCTAATACAGTTGCTCTTTGAGTATTCCCCAGTTGGATGTTTTAAGTAATATGAGGCCATTCTGTGACATGTGTATCAATTGTTGTGGCTATTACCAGATAACAAGTAATTTACACCCAGATCAGAGCTGTGCTGGCCATACCTTGGAGATATACTTTAGATACAAGTGAAAATGTTCTCATGAGGGGCCTGGAGGTGGAAGTCAAAAGATGGATGCACTTGAAATGATCTAACAGTGCATGTATATAATCTGACAGGTCAGTGTTGTCAATTTGCATTTGAAAAATTACTTCATGTCTTCAACATGGATTGAGAGTATCACGAATAAACTCTAACCCCTGAAGACCCAAACTGAAATGCAAATAGTACTTCCCATCCAACATGGATTATTTGAGGAGCTTAATGTCTATCAATTAGGATGGTTGAGATGACTGTGTTTTTTTTCTGTTGCAAACTACTCAAACCCTTGCATCTGATTTTACAAACACTGCATCAAAGCAAGTTTCAGTGATTTCAGTGAAACCAAGTTTCATGTAAGTGGTGAAGGATCACAGTTTAGAGACTTCAAAAGCCTACCGAGCCAAAAGAGGGCAACTTTAGTTTATTATCGCCATATCATTACCCTGGCTTCAAAGGAAGCAATTTTCTGTATGCGTTCATACACTGCATATCAAAGGGCATTTGATCCCTGTAAAAAGAGTCCGAACTCAGGGCTGGACAATTTCATTTGCTCCTTCCTGGGGCTATTGTAGCATTGAGACTTGATAGCCTATGTTGAGAAATGAGAGATTATGAGTTTTGATAAAAATTCATGTGACAGGAAGTTTCTTTCCCTCAGTTTTGAACACAGATTTTAATGTACTGAACCTTTCCATATATAGTTTTAACTCCAGCTCTAGCGTTAATCATTGTTATATGAATTTTGTTTGTTTTAATTTGAAATAAAAAGATTTCAAGAAGACTACTTTTAAAGAATCTGATTATTCACGGCAGCAGCCAACTGAAAATTCATAATCCAGACTCTTTTGCACAACATAGCACAGAGACGAGGTCACCCAGGGAGCTTCCAGTGAGTCAAAGGTTTCATTCCACATGTGGAAGGTATCTTTGACTTGCAGAACAGCTTTTGTACATCTGCAATGACTGCATTACATAATAAAAGTGGGATTAAGTTCAAAGATATTCTTTCACTTTTGCAAGAGCTTGTACAATTATTTGTAAAAATGGAAAGCATGAGAACTGATACGGAAACTAGGGGTGTGCTCCAAGAAACTTTCAGTTTCCGTTTTGGTTGCAGGGGGTTCCAGAATAATTCCATTTCATTACTAGTTTGTTCTGGATCAGCCAGTACCAATTCAGAACGGATATATTTGATTTTTATCATTTTGTTTCATTGTGCACTCATTGGCCACATGTGCAAATTCACGTTGTTCTTTTCAAGGGGTGGGGGTGGGGAAATAAGGCCCTGGGGCAGTTGTTTTCATACTTAATCAAAAACAGCATCAACCATTAGTCCCCCTTCCAGACTAGACAATTGATTCACTCAGTTTTTCCTCAAGCACAATAACACACACACAACAAAAGACCTGCAAAAGATGAGTGTCAGTGAGTGGAGCATTCCCAAGTAGAAGAGTGCTGCAACAAGTGCAAAAAACAATCCTGCTTCATGTTCACTTTTTTCTTTTTCTATACTCCCAATAACTTATTACTTTTGCATTCTGCCATTGCCTGTTGGTTTCATGTTTCCTTTAAAATTTTGCTCCCAACAATAAGGGGCAAATTCAATTGCACCCCCCCCAGTTGAAATAAAAGGCAGAAACAAAGCTTGGGTATAAAATTAGGGCTGCTTTATTAATTACAAGATAAAATGTCAATACAGCAAGGGATCTATCTAGTAGAGATGGGCACCAACCACAAAAAAAATGAACCATGAGGTTCGTAGCTCATGGATTTTCATGAACCAGGAACCACGAACTGGCATGAACTGGGGCCAGTTTATGAACCAGTTTGTGGTTCGTGGGGTTTAAATGTCCCTTTCCGGCCACTTAGCAGCAGCAGCAAGGAAAAGAGCATTTGACAGTTTAAAGGCCCTTTCCTGCCTTGCAAGTGGCAGGTCCCTTTAAACTATCAGCTGGCAGGTGGCAAGGGGGGATCCCCCCATTTCCCTGACTTTATGACCCAAACGAACCAGTAGACCAATTCATGGAAGTTCGTGGAAATGAGCTTCCACGAACCACTGGTTTGCAAACCATGAACCGGCCTGGTTTGTGCAGTTTTTTGGGTCGTAATTTGATTTGTGCCCATCTCTACTAACTAGCAGTACAGGTCAAGCTCTGGGGTCACCCCGGACCTCTGCCTTGAGCTGTCTGGGTGAGCCCCGCTGCCCCAGGGTGAGCCACCCAACACATGGCTGTACACAGTGGCCAGGAAAATGGTTCCCCTCTTCAAGCTTATAGCACCTTGCTGTAAAGTTGAAGGGCTTTACTTGTACGGGGGGAACCACATGGCAGTCTGCCCTCACAACTCAGCCACTCCTGACAGACCCCAATTCTCCACCAATGGAGATATGTCAAGGGGGGGTCACTGGCCCACTCATTTTCCCATCCTATCCTGCCACCACCAGGGCCCTTGCACCCCACAGGTGGTTTACGGCCAACTTGAGCCTTTGCTCTAAATCATCCAGGAATATGTCGTAGCCAGCCACCATTAAGTGGACCCCATCACCTCTGTAGAGGTTGACAAATTCAGCCTGTAAACTGGGGTGTGGCAAATAATGCCCAAGCCTGCCCCCAAACCTAAGATCATTACCATCAAGGTGAATGATTGGAACAAGAGGTGGAGGACACACCTTCCCTCAAGTCACCAGACCACTACTTGCCTATGCTCTGTAAGTCTGTGTGAGCTTGCAATGGAGGTCATCACCATCCAAGTGAATGACTGGGATGTGAGGTGGAGAACCACACCTCCCTTCAAACCACCAGGCCACTACTTGCCTATGTGGTGCAAGTCCATGTGGGCCTGTAATGAAAGGGCCATGCCCTACAGCCAAGGTTATTACCACCCAGGTGAATGACCAGAAGGTGAGGCAGAGGTGCGCACCTTCCCTCAAGCACACTAGGCAACCTTGCTGTTATGACCCCTTTCTTTCTCTTGAGTAGATTTGGTCTTTAAGCCTTTTATTCTTGCCCCCTTTTGGTAGATTGCTGCCACCAGGAATTAAATTCCAGAATATCTTAAATTTCTTCTTTTAGTAACGTGCCCAAGGGTTAGGCTTTTTCATGGTACTGTGGCCCTGAGGATAGGAATGGGATATAGGAAAGACATACTCTGGGATATTAAAAAAAAACAAAGTAAACTTTTATTTTTATAGGAAGCGTATTGGTTCCATATTATTTCTAAAACTTGATGGTTTCAAAAGAGTAGTTCTCAATTCTTAAAGTTACTTTACTTAAACCTAGTCACACAGATTGCCTGCTTTTAATATTAATTTCTTTCTTTCTCTTTCTTTCTTTCTTTCTTTCTTTCTTTCTTTCTTTCTTTCTTTTTCTTTCTTTCTTTCTTTCTTTCTTTCTTTCAAAAATTTTTATTGGTGAGTACATAAATTTTACATAAATTCCCCATATTACCTACATTATAACAACCCCCACCCTTTCCCCCCCTCCTTATTGACTTCCAACAGCTTTCCAACCCTTAACCTATCTTATCATTTAAATTGTTTTTAACTGTATTCTTCTAAATCTTATATCTATTGCATCCCTTATTCTAAGCATGTTCAAATTATTCTATATCTCAGATTCTCTAATAAGACCATTCTATTCCTAACTGTTTAACCTATCTATTCTTAATACAATCTTCTTAATAATAGTATTAGCTTAGATTAATTAATAACTAAATTTCCCCATTAATGGTAAAGTTACTTCTCTCTCCCCTTAATAAAATCACAAATTAATAATTCTCAAACTGCCACAGTCCTCCTTTTACATCCCATTTTTTTCTAGATATTGTTTCAGTTTCCCCCAGTCTGCAAAATATTCTCCTAGATCCAGATCTTTCAGTTTTCTTGTCATTTTGTCCATTTCTGCCATGTACAACAATTTGTAAATCCAATCTTCTATAGTTGGTATTTCTTGCACTTTCCATTTCTGCGCATACAAAAGTCTTGCTGCTGTAGTCATATAAAATAGCAATGTTCTATACTGCATTGGAACACCTTCCATTCCCAAGTTCAGTAGCAGCAATTCTGGGTTCTTATTTATTTGGGTTTGCAAAACCTCATTAATTATTTCTATTATATCTCCCCAATATTGCTTAGCTACCTCACAAGTCCACCACATATGATACAATGATCCTTCATGCTTTTTACATTTCCAGCATTTATCTGACATATTTGCATTTCCAAGCGCAATCTTCTTAGGTGTTAAATACCACCTATACATCATTTTATACACATTCTCTTTAATATTGGTACAAGTTGAAATCTTCAAAGTATTTTTCCACAAGTGTTCCCATGATTCCATTGTTATTTCTTTATAAAAGTTTATTGCCCATTTCACCATCTGGACTTTGACTGTCTCGTCTTCCGTATACCATTTAAAAAGTATTTTGTATATTTTCTGGACTTCCTGTTTGGGATCCATGGAGGTCTAACGCAGCTCCACTTGCGGAGCTGACCGGACTGCCGTTTTAACCGGCCGGCGGGGTGAAAATAGCCCGCGGCCGACTGCTCTCAGGCGGGGAGCAGGCAAAGAACGCTCAAGACCCTAGGGTGAGCTAGATCTCGGACGAGGGGGGGCTCTACACAGCGAGTCTCCCCCCGATCCTTGAGGTCCCACCTTGCGACGGGTCGGCTATAATCTCTGCGGCAGTTTTGGGGCCAATTCGGCTGGCATAAGACCTACATACCCAAGCATCGATTGGGGGAAGAAGCTGAGAGGAGAACTTAAAATCGAAACAGCGATTACAACCCGAGAAAAGTGAAGAGAAGGTAAAGATCATTATCTTCTGAGACGGGACAGATTGATAAAAACAGAGAGGAAAAAAAGTAGATTTTTAAACTGCAACAGACTAGTGAAAAGGAGGGGAAGACTCGGCAGGAATCGAATTTAAAAAGAGACTAAGTTTAAAGAAGTTATTAAAGAAATGGGACTATTGTTTTGAATACCTGTGGCTTTGGAGCTGTGAGAAAAAGACACCATCGCGAGATCTGCTGTGGGAAGACGGGAGACAGGAAGTGCGTAATAACAATAGAGTGGCTGGAGAGAAGCGGCCCTTGCTGGAGGGCAGGAAGTAGGGAATCGCCATTTTTGAAAGGGGAAGGGTCGCGGCTTCAGCGGAAGAGGAAGTAGGCCATCTTGGATTACAAAATCATAGAGAAACCATAGAGAAAAGACGCCCGACATTTTGGACTCTTTAAAACTTAATTTCTATAAGAAGACCGGGACATTTAAAATAGAAAAACGTTAAATTTTACGCCACGGAGTTAAGGAAGAGAGCGGATTCGTGGGAGCGAGCTAAAGCAAGCCCCACGATGTCAAAAAAAGAGTGGCAATCGGCAATAGAAAACCTGGATAAAAACCTGGACAAAAAACTTTTAGATATGATTAAAGAACTTAAGGACACGAAATTGGAGCTGATAAAAGAGGTTAAAGAGGTTACACAGACAGTAAAATCGGAGCTGTCAGAAGTGAAAAAAGGTATGGAAACAATACGAAATGAATTACAAGGAACGCAGCAGAGAGTTAAAACAGTAGAAGACGCGATGGAGAATTTAGCAGACACGCAACAAACAGAGATGAGATTGGTGAAGGGGAGAATGTCAGTTGCAGAAACTAAACATATGGAGAAGCAGCTACGTTTTCGTGGCTTGCCAGAAGTGGAAGGAAAGTCAGCGCAAGAACAGATGACTGAGGTGTTGGCTGAGTACCTGGGGAAGGAGGAGGAGGAAGTTGTGGCTATCCTAGATGTGGCATACCGTGTGAATTCGAGAATAGCAACCCAGAGGAAACTACCAAGAGATGTGATTGTGCAGTTTACAACACGAAATATGAAAGAGAGGATTGTGACAAAACAGTTTCAAGATCCATTGGAGATTGATGGCAAGACGATTATTATAATGAAGGAACTGCCCAGATCAGTGTTACTGGACCGGAAAAAATATAAAGTGCTAATTCAGATTTTGAAGGACATGAAAATCAGGTACAGATGGGAGTTACCGGAAGGAGTGTCCTTTGAGTTTGGAGGGGCCAAAAAACGCATCAGATCTGAGCGAGAGATGGAGCGATTTATTAAGGACAATGAAAAAGACTTACCAACAAGATCATGAGTATGGAGTGTAAAGTATTATCTTGGAATGTAAATGGACTAAACTCACCGAATAAGAGGAAAAATACTTTTCACTGGCTACTAAAACAAAAATGTGACATTGTTTGTTTGCAAGAGACCCATATCAGAAAGCAGGATGTAAAATATTTAAAATCTGGAAAATTGGGCAAAGAATATGTAGCGGCCTCCAACAAGAAAAAAAGAGGAGTGGTGTTGTACATAAAAGAGGAGCTGCAGCCAAAATTTGTTATGAGAGATGTGGAAGCTAGATTTGTAGCAGTGGAATGTATTTGGAATTTAAAGAGAGTGTTGGTAGTCGGACTTTATGCACCTAACGGTGCAAAAGAAAGCTTCTTTGAGGATTTAAGGAAGCATTTAGACGATCTTGCATACGACCAGATAATTCTTGCTGGAGACTTCAATGGAGTGACAGACTTGGAACTAGACAAAAAGACTACAACGGCACAAAAGAAAAGAGGACTATTACCAAAGCTTTTTTTTGAGTTGATTCAACAAGAGACTCTTGAAGATGTATGGAGGAGAGAATATCCTAAAAGCAGACAGTTTACTTTTTATTCTGCAAGGCATTCTACATTATCAAGAATTGATATGATCTGGGCCTCAAAAGACTTAGCATTATGGACTAAGGAGGTAGAAATAATGCCTATGGTAGGCTCAGATCACAACCCAATTATGTGGAAATTTGGAAAAAAGAGAAAAAGGAAAGCATGGAGAATAAATGAGGACTTGTTACAGGAAAGAGAGAATATGGAAATACTGAGAAGAGAGACAAAGTTTTTTATACAATACAACGTGAATAAAGAAGTACCAACCAATAAAGTTTGGGATGCTTACAAGGCGGTTGTAAGGGGCATACTAATGGACTTAAATGGTAGAGCAAGAAAGAAGAAAGAGGAGAAAAGACAAGAGATTGAGGAGAAAATAAAAGCCAAAGAAACACAGCTAAAAAAGAGACCAGGGAAAAAGAAGGTATACCAGGAAATTAAAATACTTCAAGAACAGCTAACAGCAATGAGCAATAAAGAATTGGAGTGGAATCTCAAAAGACTGAATCAAAAAGCGTTTGAGGGTGCTAATAAACCTGGGAAGTACCTGGCATGGCAATTGAAGAAGAAAAGGGAAAAGAAGATAATAAATAAAATTTGCGAAGATAACAAAACGTATTTGGAGCAGGCTACCATTAGTAGAGCCTTTTATAAATTTTACGCTAAGCTGTATAATAAAAAAGAAGTAAACAAAGAATCAATAGCGTCATATTTGGAGAAAACCAAACTTCCAGAAATCTCGGAAGCTTGGAGAAATAAGTTGAATAGTGAAGTAACTGACGAGGAAATAAGTAAGGCAATACAATCTGCAAATCTAGGAAAGGCGCCAGGGCCAGATGGACTTACGGCTAAATTCTATAAGACAATGGCTAATGAACTGGCACCATTCCTAAAAGAGGTGATGAATGGGGTTTTAAGGGATCAAAGGATTCCAGAAACTTGGAGTGAAGCGAATATATCATTGATCCCAAAAGAGGGCCAAGACCTGACTAATGTGAAAAATTATAGACCTATATCGCTACTCAACAATGACTACAAAATTTTTGCGAAGATATTGGCGGAGAGATTGAAGGGGTGGCTCTCGGAAGTCATAGAGGAGGAACAAGCAGGCTTTTTGCCAGACAGACAAATAAGAGACAACTTAAGGACAGTGATCAATGCTATTGAATATTATGACAAGCGTTGTGACAAAGAGGTTGGTTTCTTCTTTGTTGACGCTGAAAAAGCGTTTGACAATTTAAACTGGGACTTTATGTTTGCCACTATGGAAAAGCTACAATTGGGAGAAAGATTCATCAGAGCAATTAAGGAAATTTATAGAGACCAGACTGCAGCAATTGTGGTGAATGATGAATTGACCAAGAAATTGACGATAAGTAAAGGAACAAGACAAGGTTGCCCGTTATCTCCATTGTTGTTCATTTTAGTATTGGAGATTCTGATGATACAAATACGTCAAGATGATGAAATTCGTGGAATAAAAATAAAGGACTATTCATACAAGGTCAGAGCATTTGCGGATGACATAATGTTAATTGTAGAGGACCCATTGGAGAACATGCCAAGAGTGATAGATAAGATCAAGGAGTTTGGAGACTTGGCAGGTTTCTTCATTAACAAAAAGAAGTCAAAGATATTATGCAAAAATATGACTAAGCAGAAACAACAATTGTTAATGGAAACAACGGATTGTGAAGTAACAAGTAAAGTGAAATATTTGGGAGTCGAATTAACTGCAAAGAACATAGATCTATTCAAAAACAATTATGAAAAACTATGGACTCAGATAGAGAGAGACTTGATTAAATGGAATAGATTGAATTTGTCGTGGTTGGGTAGGATTGCAGCAGTTAAGATGAATGTGTTACCAAGAGTAATGTTTTTGCTACAGACAATACCAATCATCAGAGACTCCAAACAATTTGAAAAATGGCAGAGGAAAATATCAGATTTTGTTTGGGCAGGCAAGAAGCCTCGAGTGAAAGTGAAAGTTTTACAAGATGCAAAGGAAAGAGGCGGAATGCAACTGCCCAATCTGAGACTTTATCATGATGCAATCTGCCTAGTTTGGTTGAAAGAATGGATGACATTAAAGAACAAGAAACTATTAGCCCTAGAGGGATATAAAAAAATATTTGGATGGCACGCATATTTATGGCATGACAAAGTAAAGGTCAACTCGATGTTCCTGCATCACTTTGTTCGGAGAAGTCTATACATAATCTGGAAGAAGTACAGAATTTATCTACAAGAAGGAACCCCTTTGTGGGTGGTTCCATATGAGGTGATAGACCCGAGAGCTGTTGACAATGAACAACAATGTTTAACGTATAAAGAAATAACTAAAACTGAAGCATCCAAACTTAGAATAAAGACACAAGAGGAACTATCACCTAACTACGATTGGTTCCAGTATAGACAGATCAGAGACTTATATAATTCGGACTCTGTAAAGGGAGGTATACGAATAGAGAATTCGGAACTAGAGCAGACCCTTCTTAAAGAAGATAAGAAAAGAATATCCAAGGTATACCAAGTACTGTTGAAGTGGTATACCGAGGATGAGATAGTTAAAACACAAATGGTGAAATGGGCTATAAACTTTAATAAAGAAATAACAATGGAGGCATGGGAATACTTGTGGAAAACTACAATGAAGACAACGACATGTATTAATATCAAAGAGAACATTCATAAAATGATCTATCGTTGGTACATGACACCAAAGAAGATTGCGCTAGGGAATTTGAATACTTCTAATAAATGCTGGAAATGTAAGAAGCATGAGGGCTCCCTCTATCATATGTGGTGGTCGTGTGAGGTAGCCAGGCAGTACTGGGGGGAAATAATAAGAGAAATGAGTGAAATTTTACAATTTCAAATTAATAAGAACCCAGAACTCCTGCTACTGAACTTGGGAATGGAGGGAATTCCAGCCCAACACAGGACGTTGATATTTTATATGACAGCAGCAGCTAGACTTTTGCATGTGCAAAAATGGAAAGTACAAGAAGTGCCAACTATGGAAGATTGGACTTACAAATTGCTGTATATGGCTGAAATGGACAAGATGACAAGAAAATTGAGAGATCTGGACTCAGGGCAGTTCAACACAGACTGGGAGAAGCTGAAACAATACCTGGAGAAGAAATGGGAGGTGGGAGGAAAACTGTGGCAGTTTGAGAACTACTGAAGTATTGAAGTAGAGGGGGGAGACTTTACCGGGGGGAGAAGAGATAAATGTGAATTAATAAGCAGTCAGATTAATAGATTGACATATATATAGATATATATAGGTTAACAAACAGAACATAGAGAAAATAATTAATTATAAGGACTAAATATAAGGAGCGATTAACTAACAATATTTTCTTTTTTTTCTGACAAGTTTTGTACCAAACTGAATGTCTGAAGATATAGATGGGTCAAATTGATTGACTACGTGAGGAGAGATATATAGAACTATTATAAAAAGATAGAATGAGTAATATATATAGAGAATAAGTCAAATTGTTTGATATAAACGAATGTATGATCTATATGGTTTATGATATATAGAAATACCTGAAATTGAAAAATTGGGATAAATTGTTTATCTAAGATAGAAACAAAGGCTTACAGTTTGGGCATATAATGTTAAAAATAGTTAAGGATGTACTGCTTAGAATAATGGAGAATATATATTTGTTTTAGATAGAGGAAGCTAATAAAAGTAAGGGAAAGGGGACAAAGGGTTGGAAAGCTGTTGGAAGTCAACAAAAAGGGGGGGGGAAAGGGAGGGGGTTAGAGATGAAAAAATTGGGGAAAATTGAATGTAAATGTGGAAATAATGGATTCTAACCCAATAAAAATTTTTCAAAAAAATAAAATAAAATAAAAAGTATTTTGTATATTTTCGAAATGTCTTTTTTACCTTCTTGTAAAATCACTTCTTCTAACTCCGAGTTTTTCAGTCTTATTCCTCCCTTTATACAGTCCGAGTTGTAAAGATCCCTGATTTGCCTGTATTGAAACCATCCATAGTGAGGAGATAACTCTTCTTGTGTCTTTATTTTTGGTATCCTATGTTCCATCGACATTATTTCTTTATAATTTAAACATCGTTGTTCATTATAGACAGCCCTTGGATCTATAACTTTGTATGGTACCACCCATGAGGGGATGCCACTTTCCATGTAGTTCCTATATTTCTTCCAGATTATGAAAAGGCTTCTTCTAATATAGTGATGCAAAAACATAGAGTCCGCTTTAACTTTGTCGTACCACAAGTAGGCATGCCATCCAAACAATTTTTTGTATCCCTCCAAGGCCAGCAGTTTACGGTCTTTTAGCACTATCCAATCTTTTAACCAAGCCAGACAAATTGCTTCATAATATAATCTTATGTTTGGCAGTTGCAGTCCCCCTCTTTCTTTCGAATCTTGTAATACTTTCATTTTCACCCGGGGTTTCCTGCCTGCCCACACAAAGTCTGAATTTTTCTTTGCCATTTGTCAAATTGTTTGAAGTCTCGGATAATTGGAATAGTTTGCAGCAAAAACATCACACGTGGTAACACATTCATCTTCACTGCTGCTATTCTTCCCAACCACGACAAATTTAATATATTAATTTCTCTTTCATTTAAAAGTACAACCTTTTCTCAGGCACACACACAGTTTACCTGCTTTCCCTCGACTGAATGTTCTTTCACAAACACACAGTTCAGGCTTCCACGTAGGTTATACTTCTCTCAGAACTGCTTAAAAAATACTCAGGCTGCACACAGCTTGCCTGCTAATACCAGACTAAATATTTTTCTCAAAAATGTTTAAACATGCTAAGGCTGCACACAGCTTACCTCTCTTGCCCTGACTGAATCTTTTTTTCCTCCACTTTCAGTCTAAAACTACATTCACTCCGCCCACACTCTCAGCCATCAACCAGTCACTCATCCCTCTCTTTTACCCCCACACTTCATCTATACCACACCAAGCATTTAAAGACACTTGCCTATGTTTGCAAGTCTGTGTGACCTGTAATGGAAGGGCCATGCCCTATAACCAAGGTCATTACTGTCCAGGTGAATGACCAAAACATGAGGCAGAGGACTGCACCTCCACTCTACCATCAGGCCACTACTTGCCTATGCACTGCAAGTCTGTGTGAGCCTGCAATGGGAGGTCATTACCCCCAGGAGAATGATCAGAATGTGGGGTGGAGGACCACACCTCCCTCCAAGCGCATCAGGCCACCTTGCCTATGCCTTCAAGTCTGTGTGAGCCTGTAACGAAAAGGCCATGCCCTTGAGAAGCTAAAGTCATTACTACCAGGTAAATGACCAGATATGAGGTGGGTGACTGCACCTTCCCTCAATACAGGCCCTGTTGGACGTGCCACTTGCCATTGGCCTGTTCACTCAGCTCAGCTGGGACCCCACCAGCATCCTCTTGGCTTGATGGGCCGGTATAATATCATGCTGTGTCTGCAGATGAGAATCCTCAGCCTCCCATGGAAGGACACAGCCCTTAAGAAAAAACATAATCAGTAAAGTTATCTCTATGCCAGGACAGCCCATGGCTGGCCAGACCCAACGCTGGATAACTGGCCCTGGGTAACCAAAGACTGCTGCTGAGAGGCTGCCCTAATCCTAAAATAATGGGTGCAGAATTGCCATCCACCAGGCAACTGGACAGCACCCACAGTACCATCTCAAACCGCTACTGAATGATTGTCCCTAACTGCCCAGGGAACTGGCACAACTTCTCCAAGGCAGTTACTGCTGCTTATACCTGAGGGCCTTCAGTAAAGCCAGCCTTAGAGGAGCTCGGCCGAAAGAGTTTGAGGTATTCTCTGTTCAGGCTGAGCACAAGAAGACAACTGCAGGCCGGGAGGGTGGAGCTGGTTTATATGCCTTCAGCTCTGCCCACCAAGCCGAATACCAGGATGCCTGGGAAGAGTCCTACTACTTTTTCCTTATCTGGGGTTGCAAATGTGGCCCCTGGCCCCAGCAGCTGTGGACTGCCAGCTGGGAGGGTTGAAATCTGGAAGGTACTAAAACAAATGATAAGAATACCCGTTTAAGACAATGGGAGAGGCTTGAAGGCCCTTTGGAAGTCTCTGAGACCCTTTAAACTCATTCCACTGCAATGGCTGTGAGTCTCTTTAAAACATTTTGTGATTTAAATGGATTCAAAGATGGCTGAAATGTCTTTGATCAACATAATTTGACACGTTTGACTTCAGCATTACCTGCTCAAAACCATTTGACATTGAAAAGATTTTACAAAGTGGGTGGTAAGACCAATCATTCTGAAGAATATCTAAATTTTATAATGAAACAATCATTGTTTGTAATTTACTACTTATGCAAATTCTCTCTGCCTGAAAATATGCTATTTAAAAATATTTAGAAATTAGAAGTAGGTATGCAGAAACCTTGTGCTCATAAAATAACAAAAAATCTCAAATAATAGCCTAGAAATAATTCAATTACGGCTTACTTTAACATAATCATGTTGCACAAAAACACATATTAAAAGAGACAATCTATCCTATTAAAATTCAACAGGCATTCAGCTTGGCTGGAGCAAGGCTTTTTTCAGCTTCCCGTGCATTGCATTTCTAGACAGATTACAAGCATCCTGGTTTGCAAAACTTCAATGCCCCCAAAATTTAGAAGCTGAAGCACTGAAATTATTTCACTGGGAACATCAATATATTTTTATGACACACTGTATCATTGCCTTTTCAAATGTGACTAAATTATAGTTTTATAAACCATAATTATATTCGATCATACTGGATGGTTGTTCGTTGTAATGCCAATATTAATCAAGTTTTCCCTTAATTATGGCTCATTTTTCCTATGTCATGTTGGCACTTACATGCTAGGATAATTATAGTCATCTATAACTTTTTAGTTTGTGGTGGGATGCCACTCCCAGCAACTTAAACCTTTCATAAATTATGGAATTCAGATATAGTGTGTTTTGCTTTGTATGAAAATTGACTGTTCTCTTCATTACTGAACTTTTCACAATAATATGTTATAGGCCCATAGTTTTTTTTAATAATAATATTTGATTTATATACCACCCTTCAGGACAACTTAACACCCACTCAGAGCGGTTTACAAAGTATGCTATTATTATCCTCACAACAATCACCCTGTGAGGTGGGTGAGGCTCAGAGAACTCTAAAGAGCTGTGACTTACCCAAGGTCATGCAGCTGGCTTCAAGTGGAGAAATGGGGATTCAAACCAGGTTCTCCAGATTAGAGTCTTGCCACTCTTAACCACTACACCAAAATGGCTCTCTTGTGGTTTCTCCCACCTTATGGTATAGGCTCCCTAAGGAAGTGAGGGAAGCACCATCCTTGGAAAGGTTTAGGAAACTTCACAGAAACCTAATGTTAAAGGATCCCCCTCTCCCCACCTCCCTGGATCTTATCCCAATCCTCACCCAGCTGCCCTGAGCAGCCCTTCTCCCAGCCTGATGGGAGGGCTGGGTAGACCCTGCAGGCTCCTTGCTCCACCCGCTCCATCCTAGCCCGGGGAGGGGCATTTGATCTGTTCTCTGCCTGGCTCATGCCTACTGCTTCTGGAGCCTCTCCAGTGGCTCCCTCGGCAGCTTGGGGCATGTGCCTGCCCAGCTCATGCTGCCAGCAATTGCCTGTGGCCTGGCTGAGGTTGAGCTGCCTGGGCAACTGTGGGAGAAGTGTGAGTCAGCTGAGTGGTTGCAGGCTGTTCCCCAGGGTTGTGCCTAGGTGTTGGCTGCTGCTGGCCTAATGGTGAAGGTGACCTGGGGCTCTCTAGAGGAACCCACAGCTGAAGTACTGACAGAGGCAGCACTGCAGGGCCTGAGGATGATGCCTGCTGCAGAAGCACTGGTTGGGTGTGTGTGTGTGGACAGGAGGATGGTGTTGCCGGACACCCAGGGCTGGCACACCCATTGAGGCCAGGTAGGCAGTGGCCTCAGGTGCGGGGTGCCGGAGGGAGCGCCGGAGGAGGCGGGGGGGGAGGAGCATGCGTCACAGAGCTCTCCTATCTGTCCCGCCCTACGCCGCCCCCTTCCAACTCCATCTCTCTTTTTTCCAGCCGTGGTGGAGGTGGATGGAGCCCCGCTGAGGCTGCAGCTCTGCGACACCACGGGGCAGGTAAAGGGGGGATATGTGTGTGTGTTGGGGGGGCCCAGGAGGCTGTCTGCTGCCCTTGCCCTTTGCTTTGCCTGCAGGAGGAGTTCGACAGGCTGCGCTGGCTGTGCTACCCGCGCGCCATCAGAGCCGCCCGCCGCAGCAATCGGGCCGGTGGCAGCACGTGCGATCCCGTGATGATGTCATGCGTGACATCATCACGCAGGCCGGAGCCCGCGCACGCCAGCCACGAGTGCCGAAAAACCTTGCGCCACCCCTGTGGACACCCCCCCTCTGGTGGGGGTGCTGAATCTGATCCAAGTAGATTTTCAAAGATCCAGGACATGAAGTCAGCATTGTCATGTAGGCAACCGGTTGATGCTGGGTGGAAAAGCTAAATGGCAGTAAAGAGAGATACCATCTTAGGACCCTGTTGTTCATGGTCTTCCATATGAGTCATCCATTGCAATGGTGCATGATCTGTAACTAAGATGAAGAGGTTGTTGGAGATAGAGTATTGCAGGGTAGTATTGCTTCGAGACAACTTCCCATTTGTATGGCTGAAGATGTTAAGGTGTAGTTAAAAGCAGCCTGCTATAAACTTAACAATGTTGGAGGAATGTGGCTAATTCTTTCGTTATAAACCTATTTTTTTGTTAATATTTCCAGTGCCATTTCATTTATGGTTATTTTTAGTATGCTCCAATTCTCAGCTAAAGAACATGATAAAAGACAGCATTGTTGGACGCTTTTAGGTGGATAGCTATGTTGGTCTGCACAGCAGAGTTTAAGCCCAGTGGCACCTTAGAGACCAGTGAGATTTTCAGAGGGTGAGCTTTTGAGAGACACAGCTGTCTGAAGAAGGGAGATTTGATTCTTGAAAGCTTACCATCTGAAAATCTTGTTGGTTTCTCATGCCACTGGATTCAAACCCTTCTGTTCATTGGACTCTTCTGCACTTCCTAAGGCAACTCTGTAGCTCCTTATCTCAGGGCCAAGCTACACATGACGAATGACACTTGAACGGCAAGTGTATTTCTCCCTGTTCACTTGCCCTCCACTCAATCCACTTGCCGTTCCAGTGTCATTCGTCATGTATAGCTTGGCCCTCAGAGTGGCTGCAGTCTTCATTTTGTTTTGTTGTCTTTGGCTAGAAGCTAAGGAGGAAACACAAGAAGGAAACATTTTCTGCCCTGTGTTTAAAGCTTTGGCAATCAAGACCTTAAGTAGCAACTCTGCTTCCTTTCCTTTTAAATTAAATGTTTGTTTGAAGTCCCAAAATAAACTACTGTTCAGTTAAGACTGTAATTTTTCATAATACTAACTCCCTTAATTCTCCCTTAAGTGAATTTCTGCTTGACGGTGGGTACTTTAATAAACAAATATGCTTTTTTAAAAAAAATACTGTGTGTAATATGATTCCAGGGGTTTCTTTTCAAAAGTAGATTACCTATTTCAGGGGCATAATTTGTAGTCTTTATTTTGTATCTTCTATTTTTAAATGTGATTCGTGTTTCAGTGACATACAGTTTGTCTTAAGCCACAAAGAAGTAATACAATGATGACTTTTATGTCCTTTACCTCCCCCACTGGAGCTGCTTCGTCGCACCAGCCATGTCCTATAGATCATTTGAGATGTAGAAGCAGGAACTGAAGTCTTAGTGAGTTGTAGATGCTTTTAAAAAGAATCTGAGGGGGGAAATCAATAATAAATTATTGCTCCTTCTAGCTGGTTGGCTTCCCCATACGTCCTCTCTGACATGTAGGTGTAGCTATAAATTAATTTACTGAGAGCCAATAAAGAACCTAATGTGCTCAGAACTGACTGGTGATTGTGCATTAGTGATACAAAAATAACACACCTTGGCAGGGTTTGCTTTCTAGGAGCTCCTGGCTACTGCAGGTTATTTTTAAAGCTTCATGAGAGATGAGCCTGGGCATCCAGGGGGAGTTAGAGCGGGTGGAGTGGTCTATAATTTACTGGTATAAAATGATCAGGATTCATGTTGTCTATAAAACATGAAAAAACATTCCTCATTCCTCATCGCTTAGATCACAGTTCACCCCCCTCCATTCCTTTGAGCTTAAAAGAAAATTCTCACTGCTAGACATAAATGAATGCTGTGGTTAAATTAAACCCTTCAACA
Organism: Eublepharis macularius; assembly: GCF_028583425.1. NCBI lineage: Eukaryota > Metazoa > Chordata > Lepidosauria > Squamata > Eublepharidae > Eublepharis > Eublepharis macularius. Next base: position 77,546,740 of record NC_072797.1, read on the forward strand.
GTCCAAACAGGCTTGAAAGAAATGCCTTGTGGATGTTATTAACATGCATATTTAAGTGCTATTTTTAAAGTTTAACTGCAAGCCATAGCAAGCACAACTGTTTATAATAGCTATTTCAGGATCGTAGCATTACTTTAAAAGCTTGTCTTTGTAGCAGTTAATTTTTTCCCAATAATTTTTATTTCAGCATTTAGTGCCATTAATATCTTCTTCTGCATGCAGTGACAGAGAAACAGAACTTAAAGGTGTAAGAGGCTTTATTCTCAGGCAAAGTACTTGTATAAACCTTGAGAGATTGAAAAGTGGGGTTCCAACAGGATTCCCAGGCTCCCTCAGTCCTCACCCTTTTTCGTGCACATAAACTTATTTGGGGCCAATTTTTAGAGAATAGGCTCCTAGCGCAACTCGTTGCTTCTATATCACACTGGAGATGGTCATTTTCTGGTATAACAGGTGAGGTTGCCTCCAGCCTTTCCAGGTACATCCCCCCCCCGACAGCAAATAGCAGGAAGCAGATGCTGGCAGAGGTTGGGGGCAGTGATTTCCTCCTACAGCAAGGGATCTGGCAAGCCTAGGTTCCAACACTTATTTGTTTGTTTGTTTATTTATTTATTTGATTTTATTTATACCCCTCTGTAATGATTTCAAGTAAATGTGTGCATGTATCTTTAAATGCTTGGTGTCATAGGTGAAGAGTGGGGGTGAAAGAGAGGGATGAGTGAGTGATATGATTGGTTGATGACTGAGAGTGTGGGCAGAGTGAATGCAGTTTAGACTGAGAGCGGAAAGAAACATTCAGTCAGAAGAAAGCAGGCAAGCTGTGTGCAGCCTGAGTAACTTTAAGCACGTCTGTGAAAAATATTGAGTTAGAGAAAGAGGCTGTGTGTGAAGCCTTAGAAGAGATCTGTATGAATGAGTTTAAATGAAGTAACTTTAAGAACCAAGAACTACTTTTATGAAACTGATATGCTTCTTGACAAAATAAAAGTTTATTTTGTTTTGTTATATCCCAGAGTGGCTGTCATTGCTATATACCATTCCTATCCTCCGGGTTACATAGAACCACAAAGGAGTCTGATGGTTAGGCACGTTACAAATGGGAAAATTTAAATAAAACATCTTGGAATATAATATTCCTGGTGGCAGCAATCTACCCTAGAGAAAGTAAGGGTCATAACACCCTCCCTCCCCACAAATGGGCTCAGGGCGGCTAACAACATTCATAAAATACATTAAAAATCACAAAACCATAAAATCAGTAATAATCTTTAAAAAGTCATTAAAATAGTCCAGGTGCAGGCTATTTAAACAAATATTTGGAGTCTGAATATGGGCATAACAGATGTCTGAGGGCAACCCCAGAAAAAGTGGCGGTCTTAGATGGAAGAAGGAGGACACCCACTGGCACTCAGCCAAATGCCCAGTGGAACATCTCCATTTTACAGGCCTTGTGCAACTGTAACAGGTCCTGCAGGGCCCGGATCTCCAGCAGGAGAGCATTCCACAAGGCCGCGGCCAGGGTAGAAAAAGCTCTGGCTCTGGTCGAGGCCAGACGGGTGTCCTTTAGGCTGGGAACCACTAGGAGTTGCTTGTCTGCAGAGTGCAACACCCTGCAGGGGACATAATGGAAGAGGCGGTCCCACAGGTATGCAGGTCCTGATCCATGAAGGGCTTTAAACACCAAGGTTAACACCTTGAAATGGATCCAGAACTCCACTGGGAGCCAGTGCAGCTGGCACAGCACAGAATGAATGTGCGCTCGAATTGGCATTCCAGTAAGGATGTGTGCCGCTGCATTTTGGACCAGCTGTAACTTTCGGGTCAGGCCCAAGGGCAGCCCAGTGTAGAATGAGTTGCAGTAGTCTAGACTTGGCATGACCGTTGCATGGATTACTGTGGCCAGGTCCTGGGGCAAAAGATAGGGTGCCAGTTGCCTGGCCTGTCGAAGATGAAAAAAGGCAGACCTGAAATGGTTTTGACCTGGGCCTCCATTGAAAGTGTGGCATCCAAGGTCACACCCAGGCTCCTCACCATCAGCGAAGGTTTCAATTGTATCCCGTCGAGGGCTGGGAGCCAGGTCCCCAGCTCGATCACCCCACGACCCAGACACAGAACCTCCGTCTTCAGGGGAATCAATTTCAGGTGACTCTGATGTAACCATACCATTACAGCCTCAAGACTCTTGGCCAAGGAATCCAGAGCGAGATCAGACTGGCTGTCCATCAACAGATAGACCTGAGTGTCATCCGCATACTGGTGACAACCCAGCCCAAAACTGAATGCTAACTGGGCGAGGGGGCACATATAGATGCTAAATACCATCGGGGAAAGAATTGCCCCCTCAGGGATGCTGCATACCAAAGAATGGCAAGCGGACATCTGTTCCCCAAGTGCCACCCTCTGTCTCCGATTGCGAAGGAAGGAGTTTGGCCATTGCAGGGCTGTTTCATGAATCCCCACATCAGCAAGGCAGTGGGTCAGAAGATTATGATTGACCATGTCAAACGCTGCTGTAAGATCTAAAAGTATCAGCAATGCCGACCTGCCCCGGTCCAGGTGTCACCGCAAATCATCAATGAGGATGACCAGAGCCATCTCCGTACCATGGCTATGCCTGAAGCCGGACTGGAATGGATCCAGGATAGAGGCATCATCTAGGTATACCTACAGCTGTTCTGCTACCGCCCTCTCAATTACCTTACCCAGGAACAGAAGATTCAAAACTGGGCAGTAATTGGCTGGATCAACAGGATCCAGTGATGGTTTCTTTAATAAGGGCTGCACCACTGCCTCCTTCAGTAAGTCTGGGAAATCCACTGATATTTAGAAGGCAGATGTGTTTGCTTGGAGCCTCAAAAGAACCTTGGTATGGCCTTGTTGTGATAAAACCCTGGTCACAATTCCAACAGCTACTTTAGGGCTTCATTGTACCCAATGGGCTTTGATTTTGAAGTCACCCAGGTCATAAACTACTTCTGAAATTATGTTTTGTTGTTGTTGTCACTCTGCCTTTCTCACTGAGATACAAGATGGATTACACAGTGTAAGTGAAAAAAAAATCTAATCAACAGCTAGGGCTTTCACTGAGCAAGGTACAATAATGATCAAAAGTTCGTACATTCAGTGAAAGAGACACAATGAGGTAGCCTCAATTTGAACATAAGCAGAAATGAATTTTTTTTGAAAACTTATAACTAATTTGTATGTTAAGTAACATGGAAACTCCTTAGAGGTATATATCTGCATCAGCATACAGTATCCAATAGCATAGCACATAGTCCCTGTCCCTACTAAAGCATCCCTCTGAACTATTTCATATGACATAGCCCTATAATCTGTGAAGAAAGCCCTCCTGAATAATTCTGTGTTGCATAGTTTGCAGAAAGCCAGGGGAGTGGGAGTTTTCCTGATCTCCCGACGCAGGCCATTTCGCAAGGTAGGGGCTACCAGAGAGAAAGCATGTGTGTGGGCAGCTGTTGATTTTGCCCAGTGGCAAGGTAGAAGGGGCAGAAGGCCCTGTCCAGATGAGTGAAGCTGCCAGGGCAGAACATAGGGGGAGAAGTGGTTGTACAGATATGAGGAGCCTAAGCCATGAAGGGCTTTGAATGTGATAGTCATGATTAGACATGGGCATGAATGGGAAAAAAACCCGAACAAGCTGTTCAGTTTTCATTCCCAACGACGAACATGAACAGCCAACCGGACCCAAACAAGTCCCGTTTCCAAACGTGTGTGGTGTTCGGTGTTTGTCAGCACCAGGGCGACCCCCTTAGCACTTAGAGAGCCCATATTCACAGGGAATGTGCAGCAGGCTCTTCTCCAGCCACCATCCAAGTTTGGTCAAGATTACAGTATGGATCTCGGAGTTATACATTCCCAAATTCGATGCCCCCAGGAAACTCCCAATCAACACAAATGGAGCCACCCTCCCCAGTTCACTTGTGCCCCATGCAGTGGTCCTGAAGGTGTGCCGCATCCCCTCCTGGGGACAGGGAGTCTGGCCACTCACCGGCGGCACCCCCCATGTGCCCACCCACCAGGCCTCCAGGTCAGAGGTGGACAACACATCTGTTTGTGCAGCAAGGTGGGTGAAGATTGTGGCCGCCAGGCCTGGCAGGCATGGGGAGATGGTGGCATGCTGCCTCCCCTCAGGGGGCAGGGGGTCTGGTCACTTGCTGGTGGCACCCCCCATGTGCCCGCCTGCCAGGCCTCCGGGTTGGAGGCGGACAACACATCCATTTGTGCAGCAAAGTGGGTGAAGATTGTAGCCTCCAGGCCTGGCAGGCATGGGGAGATGGTGGCGTGCTGCCTCCCCTCAGGGGGTGGGGGGTCTGGTCACTCGCCAGTGGCACCCCCCCATGTGCCCACTCACCAGGCCTCCAGGTCAGAGGTGGACAATGCATCCGCGTGTGCAGCAAGGTGGGTCAAGACTGCGGCCACCGGGCCTGGTGGGCACCGGGAGGCGGTGGCATGCCACCTCCCCTCAGGGGGCGGGGGGTCTGGCCACTCGCCGGCAGCACCCCCCATGTGCCCGCCCACCAGGCTTCTGGGTCAGAGGCAGACAAAGCACCCACTTGTGCAGCAAGGTGGGCAAAGACTGCGGCCACTGGGTGGTCAGGGAGAGGAGGACCCAGAGGCTTTGGCCACAGTGACGAGCCGCACCTGGAAGATCCTGTGAGGGGTCGGGAAGACGTCAATCCGTCAGCGGCTGCTGTCTTCACCCACCTCCCTGCCATCACGGAAATGAGGGGATAGGGCGGTGCAAGTGTTGGGAAAGGGACTCGTGGCAGTACCCAAGAGGGAGAGGAAGAAAGAGGGAACATGAAGTTGTCAGGGTGGGAGAGGGGGACCCAGGGGTTCCAGCCGGGGTGACGAGCCACACCTCGAAGATCCTGCAACAGGGCCTGGAAGACCCCGATCCATCAATGGCTGCTGGCATCAACCACCTCCCTGCCATCACGGAAAGGAGGGGATGGGGTGGTGCAAGTGGTGAGGAAGGGACCTGTGGCAATACCTGGGATGGAGAGGTATGGATTGGGAACTGAAAAGCTCCCAAGTGAGAAGTAGTTGGGAGAGGTCAGAGTGGTCCCAGAGAGTGATAGGAAGAAATAGGGTGGCGGCAGCAGCTGCCATCGCCCACCTTCCTGCCTTTGTGGAAAGGACAGGAGTCACAGCCCGGGACACATTCACCCCTGCCTCAAAGGGGTCCAGTCAGTCCCGTTGACAGGGGAGCCACCACGCTGTGAGACTGTATCCCTACATGGTACAACCGGCTGTGTGATCGCAACCGAGCTGTGTAACCAAGGAGGGAGCAGTAACAGGATAGTCCCTCGTGAAGCAGCGGCTGACATGACCCACCGTCCTGCCTTCGTGGAAAGGATGGAATTGACAGGACAGGAAACATAGCTTGGATGGGTCAGAGTGGTTCCAGAGAGGGACAGAAATGGGGCAGCAGCAGCAGCAGCAGCTGACATCGACCACCTTCCTGCCTTTGCGGGAAGGATGTAAGTCGAGGAACCCATTCCCCCCTGCTCAGAGGGCACAGCGTTTGCAATGGATAGGGGCACCGTGCGGCTCAACTATATGTGCAACAGCTCCTGAGGTGTTGTGCAAGTGCCCAAATGAGGCTGCCTCCAGCAATACCCACTTTTCTGCCTTCGCAGAAAGAAGGTGTCATGATGATCTGGCTGTGCCAGGAAGGCCTATCAAGGTCTCAGAAGCCTGTTAGCAGTGGGAGTGGGCCTGGCTAAACCTGACCCAAACGTGCCAGCCCTCATTAGAGATACCCACAGGATTTGACAAGCAAGAGTGCACGGCAACGGCATGGAGAACCAAGGGGCATAATGTTTTAGCAGCCTGCGGAACCCCATGCACTCCAAGGTGGAAATGGGCAAGCCATGTAGGGCAATTGTCTCTGCTAAGACGCGAAGGCCCGCCTCCTGAGCCCTCAACCTCAACGTTCTAAGCGGCGCTGTCCCAGACTCCGAGGGGACAACCTCCGCGAGCGCTGCCTGCCGGGGCGCTCCGCTTCCACCAGCGTCACCCTCAGGGCAAGGTGACCCTCCCACTGATCCCCACTCAGAAGAGCTGGTCACCCCCTTTCTCCCCCCAATGGATGTTTCTCTAGGTGAGGATGGAGACACGCTCAGGTGGTGCGTCTTCAGGTGTTGAGTCAGGTCCGTCAAAGACTCGGGTTTTTGCCCCTGTGCACCAGGATATCACAGGCATGGCAACGCACCACACGGGGGTCATTAGGAAGGGCCCAAAAGTGCCTCCATACGGAGGTGTTGAAACGTGGACCACTAACTGTCACCAACGAAGGAGGATGGTTACAGGCTGCGCTGCGGAGCTGGCCATGGACGACAGGGTGAGGGGTGGACTGCAGGCAGGTACACCACCGAGAGTTTGGGATGGGGACGGGAGGAATCTTTCATAAAACACAAATCGTTCCTCCAGGGATCCGTCACCCACTTCCTCCTCAAAATGTTGAGAGAGATCCTCTCCCCCCAGTGGAAAGTCCTCTTTGGCCTCCTCCACAGCCCCCACAGGTGAATTTGGGGGAGCAGGAGGACTCTCTGCTGCTTCCAAGCCACACCCACTACTGCTTTCCACAAGTAAACCAGGAGGACTGCCTTTGCACTTCACCCCATGACCACCCTTCGTGGCCAACACAACAGGAAGACTCATTGTGCCACCAAATTAGAATTAAGGAGGACAGAAAAAGAGAGAGCACTGTGAGACCTCAGCCGAGGTGCCCACTGAGCTTGGCCCCAGGGTCTGGCAGCAGCCCTGGAACCAGAGGGAGGGACTAGAGCATTAGCCCAGCACTCCCAGAGACCTGACCAGATCAGGCACTGATAATAATGTGAGCTCTCAGCCGAGGTGCCCAGTGAGCTTGGCCTCAGGGCCTGGCAGCAGCCCTGGAACCAGAGGGAGGGGGTAGAGCACTAGCCCAGCACTCCCAGAGACCTGACCAGATCAGGCACTGATAATAATGTGAGCCCTCAGCCAAGGTGCCCACTGAGCTTGGCCCCAGGACCTGGCAGCAGCCCTGGAACCAGAGGGAGGGGGTAGAGCACTAGCCCAGCACTCCCAGAGACCTGACCAGATCAGGCACTGATAATAATGTGAGCCCTCAGCCGAGGTGCCCACTGAGCTTGGCCCCAGGGCCTGGCAGCAGTGCCTGAGCCACTGATCATATTGACTCATGCTGTGTAGTCTGCCTCGAGTCTCATTGAGAAAAGTGGAATATAAATAACAAAAATAAATAAATATTTGGGAATCTTCTGGAAGATATGATTCAGTTATTCAGTAATTTTCACAGCCTTGTTAGGTATGTCAGAATGGTTAACTATTCATTCAAGATTGGGGAAATGGGCTGAAAAATGGAAAATTAGCCACTTCTTTCCAAGAACTGACGTCAAAACAGCAAAAACAACAATGGGCTTATCCATTCTCCCAAACCTGACATCACAGATGTACTTATTTTGAAAATACTTAAACTTGACTATTATAATGTTGGGTTGTAATTGTATAATAGGAATATAAACATTTATAATAGGAATCATATTCTTTCACATTCTGTTGGAAGATGTAGTTGTAGTGTGAAAAAGCATGATTGGTTTTCTCATTTAGAAAAGATTTGGCTGTTTAGAAAGATTTGGATGGTTCATTCTGGACAGGTACCTTTGGGGCAAGTGACTTGTTCCATTTGAGGGGAGGAGGCAGGTGTGTGTGTGCACATGCAAAAACCCCCAAAGTCTTAAGTTTGCAATAGAGCGGGACAGAGAGTGATATGGTATAGCAGATCCACTGCATTGTAGTAGCACATCTGTGTGTCCACCTGTGCTCTTTTTGAACTTTTGTGAAGAAAGCATATATTACAAAAGTGTCAAAAATGTCCTGTGCTCTCTCCTCCAGAAGGAACCAGACAATGGGAAGTGAGAATGTTTCCATATATCTTGTATTAAATGCATTTGTCACACATGTGCACATTTCATAACTGATGTATTGTATTTGTGTATTTAATACAAAACATCTCAAAAGAGGCAGTTTAAATTCAGAGACATAACAGTGATGTAATTGTTTATTTTTTTAAAAAAATGGTTCCAGTAAACACAGCCTCTGCCTGCTACAAATTATGAGAGTAAATGAAACTATGTACTCTGGCTTTAATTACAGAACATTGATTCTTGGATGTATTATATGTGCAACATAGGTAGTTTTATTTGGCAGGCATTTTGCACAGGAAGAAAAAATAAACAAGAGACACTGAGGAGGACAAAAGGCAAAACAGACAGGAAGCACTCTAAGGATGTGAACTGTGCAGGAAAATGAAACAATGTGACCTGTAGGAATCTCACTCATTTTTGTTGTTGTTGATCAACAAGGAATTGTATTTTATAAAGCCAACTCCAGTAAAAGCTGGCTTTACTTCCCAGGGGCAATGGGAATAGCATCTGCTTTGATCTACATCTTACTAAACCAGCCTCCTCCTGTTCTCCTTCAAAGTTTAGTTTTATAACTTAAGGGCATTTTAATAAAGAATACTCAAAAGCCAAGTGCCTGTTGGCAGTGATAGGAAGAGACTGTACAGCTTACCAGGTGATCTGGAGCCAGAACAGCAGTGAAGCTTATATATGAAACAAGAACTAAAAGGTCACAGAAATAACAGTTTCTGAAAACATTTATTCTAGTATATTGATATGTATTTTTACAACCTGTTCTCCCTTACCTGCCAGTTTCTACCCTATGTTCATGCATCCTTGAAAAAGGATAAAATATTGCTCAAGTAAGTCTTACCCTAACACATACTTGGATATCTGTAAAAGTGATGATAAGTCAGTCAAGACAAGACAAGACAGAACCTTTATTGGCATAACCGTATCAGTGTCGAAAACAACTGGAGCCTGTTAATTGTTAAACATTCTAAACACACTTCTCCTCTTGTATAAGTCAGTCTACATGGAGAAAAGCTGTTTTATGGAAAAGAATTACTGTAAAAGAGCAACTGAAAACTGATGGTTAGGAGTGATTTGGAACTATTAGAAGAGATGTAAGCTATGGTTTTACTGTCCCACACTGTTATTGAGTAGCACAGATAACTGGATGGCAGGACAGAGGTTTGATTCTCTTTTGTTTTTAAATAGAGAACTGGATTCTGTTAGACAGTGTTGCTAGGCAAGATTAAGCTGTTTCATTTTGGTATTTAAAGTTTATGTAAAATTAAATTTCTATATGTGATTAATCAGACATGAATTCCATTGAATTCAGTGGGATTTACCACTTACTTCTTTAAAGGCACAACTGGAGGACTTCCTGTTTGGGATCCATGGAGGTCTAACGCAGCTCCACTTGCGGAGCTGACCGGACTGCCGTTTTAATCGGCCGGCGGGGTGAAAATAGCCCGCGGCCTACTGCTCTCAGGCGGGGAGCAGGCAAAGAACGCTCAAGACCCTAGGGTGAGCTAGATCTCGGACGAGGGGGGGCTCTACACAACGGGTCCCCTCCCGATCCTTGAGGTCCCACCTTGCGACGGGTCGGCTATAATCTCTGCGGCAGTTTTGGGGCCAATTCGGCTGGCATAAGACCTACATACCCAAGCATCGATTGGGGGAAGAAGCTGAGAGGAGAACTTAAAATCGAAACAGCGATTACAACCCGAGAAAAGTGAAGAGAAGGTAAAGATCATCATCTTCTGAGACGGGACAGATTGATAAAAACAGAGAGGAAAAAAAAGTAGATTTTTAAACTGCAACAGACTAGTGAAAAGGAGGGGAAGACTCGGCAGGAATTGAATTTAAAAAGAGACTAAGTTTAAAGAAGTTATTAAAGAAATGGGACTATTGTTTTGAATACCTGTGGCTTTGGAGCTGTGAGAAAAGGACACCATCGCGAGATCTGCTGTGGGAAGACGGGAGACAGGAAGTGCGTAATAACAATAGAGTGGCTGGAGAGAAGCGGCCCTTGCTGGAGGGCAGGAAGTAGGGAATCGCCATTTTTGAAAGGGGAAGGGTCGCGGCTTCAGCGGAAGAGGAAGTAGGCCATCTTGGATTACAAAATCATAGAGAAACCATAGAGAAAAGACGCCCGACATTTTGGACTCTTTAAAATTTAATTTCTATAAGAAGACCGGGACATTTAAAATAGAAAAACGTTAAATTTTACGCCACGGAGTTAAGGAAGAGAGCGGATTCGTGGGAGCGAGCTAAAGCAAGCCCCACGATGTCAAAAAAAGAGTGGCAATCGGCAATAGAAAACCTGGATAAAAACCTGGACAAAAAACTTTTAGATATGATTAAAGAACTTAAGGACACGAAATTGGAGCTGATAAAAGAGGTTAAAGAGGTTACACAGACAGTAAAATCGGAGCTGTCAGAAGTGAAAAAAGGTATGGAAACAATACGAAGTGAATTACAAGGAACGCAGCAGAGAGTTAAAACAGTAGAAGACGCGATGGAGAATTTAGCAGACACGCAACAAACAGAGATGAGATTGGTGAAGGGGAGAATGTCAGTTGCAGAAACTAAACATATGGAGAAGCAGCTACGTTTTCGTGGCTTGCCAGAAGTGGAAGGAAAGTCAGCGCAAGAACAGATGACTGAGGTGTTGGCTGAGTACCTGGGGAAGGAGGAGGAGGAAGTTGTGGCTATCCTAGATGTGGCATACCGTGTGAATTCGAGAATAGCAACCCAGAGGAAACTACCAAGAGATGTGATTGTGCAGTTTACAACACGAAATATGAAAGAGAGGATTGTGACAAAACAGTTTCAAGATCCATTGGAGATTGATGGCAAGACGATTATTATAATGAAGGAACTGCCCAGATCAGTGTTACTGGACCGGAAAAAATATAAAGTGCTAATTCAGATTTTGAAGGACATGAAAATCAGGTACAGATGGGAGTTACCGGAAGGAGTGTCCTTTGAGTTTGGAGGGGCCAAAAAACGCATCAGATCTGAGTGAGAGATGGAGCGATTTATTAAGGACAATGAAAAAGACTTACCAACAAGATCATGAGTATGGAGTGTAAAGTATTATCTTGGAATGTAAATGGACTAAACTCACCGAATAAGAGGAAAAATGCTTTTCACTGGCTACTAAAACAAAAATGTGACATTGTTTGTTTGCAAGAGACCCATATCAGAAAGCAGGATGTAAAATATTTAAAATCTGGAAAACTGGGCAAAGAATTTGTAGCGGCCTCCAACAAGAAAAAAAGAGGAGTGGTGTTGTACATAAAAGAGGAGCTACAGCCAAAATTTGTTATGAGAGATGTGGAAGCTAGATTTGTAGCAGTGGAATGTATTTGGAATTTAAAGAGAGTGTTGGTAGTCGGACTTTATGCACCTAACGGTGCAAAAGAAAGCTTCTTTGAGGATTTAAGGAAGCATTTAGACGATCTTGCATATGACCAGATAATTCTTGCTGGAGACTTCAATGGAGTGACAGACTTGGAACTAGACAAAAAGACTACAACGGCACAAAAGAAAAGAGGACTATTACCAAAGCTTTTTTTTTAGTTGATTCAACAAGAGACTCTTGAAGATGTATGGAGGAGAGAATATCCTAAAAGCAGACAGTTTACTTTTTATTCTGCAAGGCATTCTACATTATCAAGAATTGATATGATCTGGGCCTCAAAAGACTTAGCATTATGGACTAAGGAGGTAGAAATAATGCCTATGGTAGGCTCAGATCACAACCCAATTATGTGGAAATTTGGAAAAAAGAGAAAAAGGAAAGCATGGAGAATAAATGAGGACTTGTTACAGGAAAGAGAGAATATGGAAATACTGAGAAGAGAGACAAAGTTTTTTATACAATACAACGTGAATAAAGAAGTACCAACCAATAAAGTTTGGGATGCTTACAAGGCGGTTGTAAGGGGCATACTAATGGACTTAAATGGTAGAGCAAGAAAGAAGAAAGAGGAGAAAAGACAAGAGATTGAGGAGAAAATAAAAGCCAAAGAAACACAGCTAAAAAAGAGACCAGGGAAAAAGAAGGTATACCAGGAAATTAAAATACTTCAAGAACAGCTAACAGCAATGAGCAATAAAGAATTGGAGTGGAATCTCAAAAGACTGAATCAAAAAGCGTTTGAGGGTGCTAATAAACCTGGGAAGTACCTGGCATGGCAATTGAAGAAGAAAAGGGAAAAGAAGATAATAAATAAAATTTGCGAAGATAACAAAACGTATTTGGAGCAGGCTACCATTAGTAGAGCCTTTTATAAATTTTACGCTAAGCTGTATAATAAAAAAGAAGCAAACAAAGAATCAATAGCGTCATATTTGGAGAAAACCAAACTTCCAGAAATCTCGGAAGCTTGGAGAAATAAGTTGAATAGTGAAGTAACTGACGAGGAAATAAGTAAGGCAATACAATCTGCAAATCTAGGAAAGGCGCCAGGGCCAGATGGACTTACGGCTAAATTCTATAAGACAATGGCTAATGAACTGGCACCATTCCTAAAAGAGGTGATGAATGGGGTTTTAAGGGATCAAAGGATTCCAGAAACTTGGAGTGAAGCGAATATATCATTGATCCCAAAAGAGGGCCAAGACCTGACTAATGTGAAAAATTATAGACCTATATCGCTACTCAACAATGACTATAAAATTTTTGCGAAGATATTGGCGGAGAGATTGAAGGGGTGGCTCTCGGAAGTCATAGAGGAGGAACAAGCAGGCTTTTTGCCAGACAGACAAATAAGAGACAACTTAAGGACAGTGATCAATGCTATTGAATATTATGACAAGCGTTGTGACAAAGAGGTTGGTTTCTTCTTTGTAGACGCTGAAAAAGCGTTTGACAATTTAAACTGGGACTTTATGTTTGCCACTATGGAAAAGCTACAATTGGGAGAAAGATTCATCAGAGCAATTAAGGAAATTTATAGAGACCAGACTGCAGCAATCGTGGTGAATGATGAATTGACCAAGAAATTGACGATAAGTAAAGGAACAAGACAAGGTTGCCCGTTATCTCCATTGTTGTTCATTTTAGTATTGGAGATTCTGATGATACAAATACGTCAAGATGATGAAATTCGTGGAATAAAAATAAAGGACTATTCATACAAGGTCAGAGCATTTGCGGATGACATAATGTTAATTGTAGAGGACCCATTGGAGAACATGCCAAGAGTGATAGATAAGATCAAGGAGTTTGGAGACTTGGCAGGTTTCTTCATTAACAAAAAGAAGTCAAAGATATTATGCAAAAATATGACTAAGCAGAAACAACAATTGTTAATGGAAACAACGGATTGTGAAGTAACAAGTAAAGTGAAATATTTGGGAGTCGAATTAACTGCAAAGAACATAGATCTATTCAAAAACAATTATGAAAAACTATGGACTCAGATAGAGAGAGACTTGATTAAATGGAATAGATTGAATTTGTCATGGTTGGGCAGGATTGCAGCAGTTAAGATGAATGTGTTACCAAGAGTAATGTTTTTGCTACAGACAATACCAATCATCAGAGACTCCAAACAATTTGAAAAATGGCAGAGGAAAATATCAGATTTTGTTTGGGCAGGCAAGAAGCCTCGAGTGAAAGTGAAAGTTTTACAAGATGCAAAGGAAAGAGGCGGAATGCAACTGCCCAATCTGAGACTTTATCATGATGCAATCTGCCTAGTTTGGTTGAAAGAATGGATGACATTAAAGAACAAGAAACTATTAGCCCTAGAGGGATATAAAAAAATATTTGGATGGCACGCATATTTATGGCATGACAAAGTAAAGGTCAACTCGATGTTCCTGCATCACTTTGTTCGGAGAAGTCTATACATAATCTGGAAGAAGTACAGAATTTATCTACAAGAAGGAACCCCTTTGTGGGTGGTTCCATATGAGGTGATAGACCCGAGAGCTGTTGATAATGAACAACAATGTTTAACGTATAAAGAAATAACTAAAACTGAAGCATCCAAACTTAGAATAAAGACACAAGAGGAACTATCACCTAACTACGATTGGTTCCAGTATAGACAGATCAGAGACTTATATAATTCGGACTCTGTAAAGGGAGGTATACGAATAGAGAATTCGGAACTAGAGCAGACCCTTCTTAAAGAAGATAAGAAAAGAATATCCAAGGTATACCAAGTACTGTTGAAGTGGTATACCGAGGATGAGATAGTTAAAACACAAATGGTGAAATGGGCTATAAACTTTAATAAAGAAATAACAATGGAGGCATGGGAATACTTGTGGAAAACTACAATGAAGACAACGACATGTATTAATATCAAAGAGAACATTTACAAAATGATCTATCGTTGGTACATGACACCAAAGAAGATTGCGCTAGGGAATTTGAATACTTCTAATAAATGCTGGAAATGTAAGAAGCATGAGGGCTCCCTCTATCATATGTGGTGGTCGTGTGAGGTAGCCAGGCAGTACTGGGGGGAAATAATAAGAGAAATGAGTGAAATTTTACAATTTCAAATTAATAAGAACCCAGAACTCCTGCTACTGAACTTGGGAATGGAGGGAATTCCAGCCCAACACAGGACGTTGATATTTTATATGACAGCAGCAGCTAGACTTTTGTATGCGCAAAAATGGAAAGTACAAGAAGTGCCAACTATTGAAGATTGGACTTACAAATTGCTGTATATGGCTGAAATGGACAAGATGACAAGAAAACTGAGAGATCTGGACTCAGGGCAGTTCAACACAGACTGGGAGAAGCTGAAACAATACCTGGAGAAGAAATGGGAGGTGGGAGGAAAACTGTGGCAGTTTGAGAACTACTGAAGTATTGAAGTAGAGGGGGGAGACTTTACCGGGGGGAGAAGAGATAAATGTGAATTAATAAGCAGTCAGATTAATAGATTGACATATATATAGATATATATAGGTTAACAAACAGAACATAGAGAAAATAATTAATTATAAGGACTAAATATAAGGAGCGATTAACTAACAATATTTTCTTTTTTTTTCTGACAAGTTTTGTACCAAACTGAATGTCTGAAGATATAGATGGGTCAAATTGATTGACTACGTGAGGAGAGATATATAGAACTATTATAAAAAGATAGAATGAGTAATATATATAGAGAATAAGTCAAATTGTTTGATATAAACGAATGTATGATCTATATGGTCTATGATATATAGAAATATCCGAAATTGAAAAATTGGGATAAATTGTTTATCTAAGATGGAAACAAAGGCTTACAGTTTGGGCATATAATGTTAAAAATAGTTAAGGATGTACTGCTTAGAATAATGGAGAATATATATTTGTTTTAGATAGAGGAAGCTAATAAAAGTAAGGGAAAGGGGACAAAGGGTTGGAAAGCTGTTGGAAGTCAACAAAAAGGGGGGAAAGGGAGGGGGTTAGAGATGAAAAAATTGGGGAAAATTGAATGTAAATGTGGAAATAATGGATTCTAACCCAATAAAAATTTTTCAAAAAAAAAAAAAAAATTTAAAGGCACAACTGGCCTTATTTATTCCTCGCTGGACCTAGATGCTTAAAACATTACGAAACAGCTAGATATTCAATTAGAACAAAATATTCCTTCCACACCATATTAGTCTACTGGTATAAGAACAGGAATGGGGCAGGGATTTACTAGACGTGTCAAGAAAAAATCTAGGGGATTAAACCAGCAAATTATGTAGTCTGTTACTGAAAATGGTTACAGCCTACTGTATTAAACTTTGTGCTAACCCTTTGCAATGTCTATTTAAATAGTGTACATCTCTGTGCCATATTTTTGTGCTCTAAACCTGCAAAAGGACAGTCATCATTAGAGATGGGCACGAACCGCATTACGAACTTCAAAAGCCCACGAAATTGGTGATCGCATGATCGCGATCCAGCGGTTCGTGATTGTCCATGGCCAACGAACCAGTGTTCGGGAGAAAGCCTGGTTCGGTGCGTTCGGCTGCAGTTTGGGAAGCCAGACAGTCAGGCTCCAGCAATCAATTCCCCTGGCAACAGAGCAGGGGGAATGCCTGAACTCTGTCTACGCTCCTTCTTTCGCCCTGGAAACCTGAATGGAAGCCCAGCTTACCTTGATCGGCAGGTCTTCCTTCCAACCACGGAGCTGCAAAGTGGTTACAAGTTGGGAGAAGACACCCAGGGGAGGGAGGGGGAAGGGAGTGTTCTGTAGCCATGGGCACTCCAATCTCATCCCTGCAAACCCTAATAGGCAGCTCTGATGGCCAAACACAGACCTCCTGCATTGCTCAATGGGACCCATGCTTATAAATAGCTGTGGGCTCCCAGGATGGGTTTCACTTTCAGCAAGCAGTGGAGTGGGACAGAGCTCTTGCTTTCCACTTGCTAGCCTTTTGGGAGAGAGACTGAGAGTATAATTGAGCTTGGATTTTTGTGGGAGTTTCCTGGGGGCCTTGGATTGGAGAGGGTATAACTCCAAGATCCCTTTTGCAATCTTGTCTAAACTTGGGTGATGGCTGTAGGAGAGCCTGCAAAAGACTCCCCAGGAACACGGGCTCTCTAACTGCCATGGGGGCCGTTCCGCGCCCCACAAACCGCGAACCAGTTCGGTAACGGAAAATGTTTGTTGTGGTTCACAATCTCGGAATCGTTGTCGGCACCAAACTGCGAATCACTGGTTCATTAAATTTTTTTGGTTCGTGCCCATGTCTAGTCATGATGGCCACATGATATGAAAGCAAACATTTTGAATTTTGGAGGGAAAGCTGGGCAAATAAAATCATATGTAATGTAAATCTTGAAATATTCATCTGATTACCCCCCCTCCTGCCCCACATACACACAATAAAGGACTGGTAGAACTAGCACTGTTAGCAGTGCCAGGAAGAATTCTTTATGTAAAATTAAAGATTTGAGTGGCATCCGACAAAGAATAGCTTTTAGTAAATTAAAGTATCTTCCTCATCAAAGTTCAGTTGGAGCCATCTGTTTCCTTAGGAAACAGACACCTACTGTGGAATCATTATGGAATTGTTTTTCTTGCATGGAGTGTATGTGTTGTATAATCAGAACAAATGAAATGAAGGCAGAGCAAAAACTGGGAAGAAAAAAAGGAATGAGAAAAAGAAAAGGCAAGGGAGGAAGCATTTATATCAATTTGAACTGTCCTGTTTTTTCCAGTTTGGGTCTTAAATGATTCATTCTTTTAAAGATTTCTTTTTTTCCTACTGACAATGAAAGTTTATAAAGGCCAACTAACAGGGCTGTGCACTGAAAAAAATGTCTGTTTCAGTTTTGAATCCGGCGTTTCTGAAGGAACTATGTATAGCTATTAGTTTTTTTCTTGGTGGGGCATTGCCAGCTTTGATATGATTTTTTTCAGAGTGGCTTACAAAGTATGTCATTATTATCCCCACAACAATCACCCTGTGAGATGGGTGGAGCTGAGAGAGCTCTGGAGGAGCTGTGACTGACCCAAGGTCACCTAGCTGGCTTCAAGTGCTCTTAACCATAAGAAATAATAAAATGTAAATGATATGCAGATAGGGGTCCCAACACCAGCTTCTGGAAGGCAGCCCAAACAGGAGGTCCTATCTACAGAACCAATGTTTGGATGGGTATCAGCACCTGTCTGGTAGTAGTGGACAGTCTAGTGAGTGCAGGGCTGTGTGATCTGTGGCCATCCAAGATGGTTTGGCGGTACAGAGGGCTTGTATCTCTTACCCTACTTTGAAGCTGTTAACTCAAAAACTGGGCTTTGTAGGAGGACCCAGTATATGTTCACTTAGAGGTGCAGAGTCCACTGAATATGGAGGTGGATGATACCTGCTCCAACAGTCTTTATTTTGGGGTACAGACCTTTTCAATTTCCACCAATATTTGTGTTTCGCTCTGCAAATAAAGAACTAGGAACTGCAAATACGGAACTGGGAACTGGGAACCAACTTCAGCTTCGTCTGAAGAAGAAGGCGGTGCCCCCTAGCCAGGGGAGTACAGCATATGCCCTCCCTTCCAGTGACACCTTCCATCTCTCACATATTTCCCTGCCAAAATGCTCTGGAGATGGCTAAAAAGGTGGTTGTCCAGATTATGTGCCGCTGTGTCTACATATATATATGTATTTTAATCTATGGTATTTAAGGTGTTTTATGTTTTTAAATGGTATAAATTGTGAAATGTGATTTTAAACTTTGTTGTAATCCGCCCTGAGCCTGTTGATGTGGGGAGGGTGGAATATAAATTGAATATAAATAAATAAATAAATAAATAAATAAAGTGCTGACTCTCGAAAGCTTGCACTCTGAAAATCTTGTTCATTTCTAAGGTGCCGTTGGACTAAAATCCTGTTGTGTCTGATAGGAGCTACAGAGGCCAATGCAACCAAATATCCCCTATATCTGATAATAAAGGAGTTGGCACAGAAAGAGTTGGCTAGCCATATAGAGTTTGCTATGCCCTGGACTGCCCTCCAGCAGTTCTTGCTGCAGCTTTTCAGCAAGAAAGACCTATGAGGAGGCTTGCTGACTAGCCTGGAGAAAAATGTCCACACCTTTAAGAGAGGCTCGATATATAGAAATGGGCAGCTGAAACTTTTCATGGCATGGAGGTAAATAACATCACCCAGTAAATAGCCCATTAAACCTCTGTTAAAGGGACAAGGACATTTTTTCCAGGGCCTTTGGCAAGTTATCAATGAGAGAGAGAGAAAATTACCAGAAGCCACACAAGGAGTTCATGGCTCAGCAATATTTGAAATCCAGGCATTTCTCTTTCCAGCCATTTAGCTGGTCACCATTGATTTGCATGAATATGTTTTCTTGCAAGGTAAACTGATCACCACCATCACATTTTGCTTCTCTGTTTGCCTTGTGTCATCCAAGTATACAATTCATTTCCTTTCTGCACATTTCAATTAATGTATTTTGTGCACTGCTAAAAATATAAGATTGACATCCCAGTGCCATCGCTTTCCTTGTCAGCCTCCTACTATTAATTTTTTTCCCAAAGCACAAATCTATTCCTGGCTCTCTTTTGTGAACCCTTTTCTCTCGGTTAGCTCACTGGAATGTTAATTTGAACTCTTGCATTCTCAACATTGAGGAAACGATTCATTTTTAGCCTTTTAGCATGTTGACAGGTAAGGATCTGACTTTGTGCTCCCTGTTTTAAAATAACAGTTGAGCACCACCTTAATATGGAGTGCAATACATGCTAATCAAAGCAGGGTTTGGGTACTGGATTGAGTTATAGGAAAGAATAATGTATTAATTCACATTCACACAGCTGTTTTATTTCCTCTAGCAAATAGAAAAGGCAACCTATGTGGTTGTAACTATATTCCAAGAAGATAATGTGATTTTTAAAAGATACATTGTCTCACATATATAGAAAGATGATTCACTATTATTTCATTATATATCAAAGGTTTCGCCATGTCTTTAGATCCTTATCAAATACTCCTTTTGTTACCTACCTTTTTGAAGGTTCTGATTCAAGAAGGTACTGTAATGATGGTTTCCTTTGAAGGAAATCTAAACCTGCAAATGAAAGAATGTAGGCTTTTGAAATGTTTAAGAAGGTTTTTATTATCTATACAGAATAGTGTTCAGGAAGAACACCACTTGTATGCAATTATCATTTAACAGCTCCAACAGCCTCTACAGAGAACTCATTTTAAGATTTCTTTTTTTAAAAAAAAATATGCTTTATGTTAGGCTATGTAAAACTCTTTAACTTGACACCCATCTCATTTCCCACAGTGAAGGAACATGACTCCAGACATCACAAAAGAGATTTCCCCCCCCCAGTCAGTGCATTTGCAAGGATAAAGGCATTTTGACTTAAAAGGGGAAGGGAAACCCAACTTTATCACAACATGTCAGCCTTTTTCTATTCCTCTGCAGGCATGAAAATCCATTATTTTTCAAGCTCTGGATGAGAAGCTTATGGGTGATTATAATGTGTTGACTTATTCTCATTGAAAATTTCTGAAATTCCACCAAATTGTTATATCTTTCTACATACTGATTCACATGTATAGCTATAATTGTGCATATTACTAACTGCACATTCATGAAGTATTGTGGACATACCCTCAGAAAAAGCTTTTCTGGAAGACAACTGTTGTTCAGCAATGGCAAGCGGTTCATGGCTGTGTACAGACATAAAATGATTATCAAAAGAAGAGAATATAGACCATGATCCAAACTGTCCCATGTATTGTTGGAGCACTTCTGCATGAGCAATAAAATTTTTATACTTCTACATTCCAAATGTAGCTTTTTTAGAGCATTAGAGGCCATTCCAGATATCTCCCATTGTCTGGGGCTTGTTTTTTAGTGGAACAGGAGACACAATAGGAAGACATCATCTGGCACCTTGGGTCAGAAAAAAACTACCATGAAACAGATCCTAGCCTTGGTATGTAAGACTTGTAAATATGTGATATATATGTAAAGAAAAGCATTGCAAGCAAATTCCTAAATCTAATGAAATTAAATATACTTGCACTGAAGAAATGTCTATACAAATGAACTGGTGCTGACTAGGATTTTGAGTCAGAGGAACTTTATTAAGTTCCAACCCTAACTATGCCAGTTTATCAATACACTAAATATTCCAAATTAAAAGAAAATTATTTACAACATAGTGTGTAGTTGGGAATCTTTTAAGTTATTCTGCTGTACTCTTGCATGGTTTCATTTTCCTTGGCAGCAGGATATGAGAAGGGCAGATGGAGAACAGAGTGACTCAGTGGATATGTTCATCCCACCAGAACAGCCAATGTGGTATAGGAGCTGAACTACAGTCAGGGGAACTGAAGTTCCTATCTCCTCTCTGCTGTGAACAGCCATGGTCACCCTTGTACTGTGAGATGGATAGAGGGAATGCAAACCTGTTGATTGTCCTGGAGCTCTTAGCATCTTCCATTACCATTTATCATTGTATCATTCTGGCCTGCCTTTCAGAGTTAGGACTGAGGGGAACCATTTGCTGTGGTTTTGAAAGATTTTGAAAGGTACATTCAAAAAATGGTGCTGGGTACTTGCCACTTAGTTCCTTGGTGTCTGGTCACTGGAATCCTGCAATGTTCCATTTCCCCCCAAGCTTTTTAACATCTATGTGAAAATTCAGGGTGAGGTAATCTGGAGAGTTGGGTTGTTACTTCCATATACTTGTATTTATTATAGGCATATGGAAGTACAAAGAGAGAACCTATTCCCCCCTACCCCAAAGTTCACTTGCTTTCCATACCAGAAGAACAAAGGCCACAGGCTCAGATGTAGGCTGAAGCTATGTATTGGCCCTTCACAGTATAGCTAGCCAGACAACCCAGCCTGTAAAGGATAGAGACATTGATTGTATATGCTGGCAGGCTAGCAGGTAGTGCACTATCTTTTAGATGGAGGCAAACACTTAAGGCTGTGTCTCCATCCTAAAGACAAAAAGCACTCATGCACTTTTGGGAGATAAAAGGGAGATCAGTGATGATGAATAATCATATAATTTCTCTGTATTTTAGAAAACTACAGATTCAGAAAATTACAACTTCTGGTTTGGGATCAATGCCAATCTAAAGGAGCCTAGAGATCTGGGCTATCTGAGGCACTGTTTTTTTTGGAAAGCAGGGCGACTGTACACCTGCTACCAACCCCCCTTCAGGGAGAAGGGGGTCTTGAATGCTACGCAGCCCCGAGAGAGTGTGATCTCAGTGGAAGACTTAATCTAAGAGAGCAAACAATAAGGAACAATTATTGAGCAAAAAATTTAATACTGGTGGGATTTTAAGGACTAAAAAAGTGATAAGAAATATTGTTTATGCATACTTGCAGTTAGAAGAGTGATAACCAGCACGGAAGAGGAGGAGGGAGCTGGGGGAAGCAGCGCGAGACAGGACGAGACGGAGGGGAGACACAACTCGGTGCCTAGAGTAGGCAGGAAAGGACAGGAAGTAGGAAGAACAGCAAGAAGAAAGAAGACCTGGAAGCAAAACAAAGGAAACATCGTGAGAGTGCAGAGACTGGAGGAACAGGAAGCACACCATCTTATATGAGGGAAGAAGCGATTCCAGTAACCATAGAGAAATAGCGCCCGACATTTTGGAACTAAGGTAAAAAAATAATTTTAATTGTGAAACCAGAGACAGTGAAATATATTGAGAGAAGAAAACAAAAAAAGGCAAAACAGATTTAAGAAGGAGAGCAGAAACGTGGGCAGGCACCAAGCCAAGTCCTACAATGGCGGGGAAAAAAGTTGATAAGGAATGGCAAGCCTCAGTAGACGCAGCGATTGAAGGATTGGAAAAAAAAGTCACAGAAAGCTATAAAGAACTCAGTCAATCGTTACAAAAAATGCATGAACATTT
Source organism: Eublepharis macularius (assembly GCF_028583425.1). Lineage (NCBI taxonomy): Eukaryota > Metazoa > Chordata > Lepidosauria > Squamata > Eublepharidae > Eublepharis > Eublepharis macularius. The sequence goes on from NC_072797.1 coordinate 77,569,040, forward strand.
GGCAAAAGACTTAAAGAATATGAAAGTTACGATTAGGGCAGAAGTAGCGGAATTGGCCAAGAATGTGGAAGGAATCAAAAATGAATTACAAGTAACAAATAATAAAGTGCAAGATGTGGAGCAGAAAACGAACAACTTAGCAACAAACATAAAGCTGGAAAACAGTGTTGCAGGAAAGAATGGCTATGACGGAATGTAAGGTGACGGAAAGACAATTAAGATTTAGGGGCATGCAAGAATCGGATACGCAAAGTGTGCAAGGACAAATGACGGATATTTTAGTAGAATTTCTGAATAAAGAGCCAGAAGAAATAACAGCAAACTTGGATCTAGTATACAGAGTCAATTCAGCCTATGCACAACAAAAGAAACTACCAAGAGATATTATTGTGCAACTAATAACTAAAAGAATGAAAGAGGAAATCATTAAAAGGCACTTTGAAAATCCCCTATCACTGGAGGGAACCAGGATCAAGATAATGAAAGAGATGCCTAAAAGGATTCTCCAAGAAAGGAAAAAATACAGAGAGCTGGCCCAAAGATTAAGAGAGAAAGATATCAGATACTGATGGGAACTACCAGAAGGGCTCAGCTTTTATTTCAACGGTTTAAGAGTCACAATTAAAACAAGAAATGAAATGGAAAGGTTTTTTGAAGAAAATGCAAATGACTTTCCTAGCCCATTAAGAAAGTAACATTATGGAGTACAAATTAATTTCATGGAATGTAAATGAACTAAACTCACCTCAAAAAAGAAGGGCAATTTTTCATTGGCTAAAGAAACAAAATTGTAACATAATTTGTCTACAAGAAACACATATTAAGGAACAAGATGTTAAATATTTAAAAAACAAACAATTAGGAAGAGAATATATAACATCAACAAAACAAAAGAAAAAAGGAGTAGTAATTTATATTAAGGAGGATTTGGACTCTAAATTAATTTTTCAAGATCAAAATGGAAGATATCTAGCTGTGGAAATCAATGTAAATGGTAAGAAAATATTGATAATAGGCTTGTATGCACCCAACGGTGCAAAGGACCAGTTTTATAGGGAAATAACAGACAAATTGGATCAAGATTTGTATGATCAGATGATAATGGTAGGAGATTTTAAAGGAGTTGTGGATTTACAAATGGACAGGAAGACAAAAGGAGGTAAACAAATCTGGGAAATTACCAACATCTTTTTTCGAACTAACTGATCAAGAAAAGCTGGAGGATGTATGGAGGAAAGAAAATCCTAAATGTAAAGATTATACATACTACTCTGCGAGACATCTATCATTTTCAAGAATTGACATGATTTGGACAACAAAAGAGTTAGCTCTATGGACAAAAAAAGTGGAAATAATGCCAAGAGTGAGTTCAGACCATAATCCAATATTATGGAAAGCTACAATGGGGCAGAAAAAACTGCGATGGAGAATAAACGAGGATTTATTGCAAGACCAGGATAATATGGAATATATAAAGGAAGAAACAAAGCAATTCTTTCAAATCAATAATAACCATGAAGTTTCAACCCAGATGGTATGGGATGCATACAAGGCAGTAGTAAGAGGAATTTTAATTACATTAAATAACAAGGACAAGAAAAAAAAACAAGAGAAATGGCAAGAGATACAGGAGAAACTACATAAAAAAGAACAAGAATTAAAGAAAAAACCAGGGGAAAAAACAATAATACAAGAAATCAAAATACTGCAGAAGCAAATAAGAGCTATTGCAAATAAGGAATTAGAATGGAGATTGAAGACATTACAGCAAAAGTCATTTGAAGGAGCAAATAAGCCAGGAAAGTACCTAGCCTGGCAATTGAAAAAAAAGAGAGAGAATAAAATAATTAACAGAATAATTGAAGAAGGAAAAGAACTAAAAGATTATCAAACAATTAAGCGAGACTTTTATAAATATTATGCGAAATTATTTAAAAGGAGGGCAGTAACTCAGAAGAGTATTGATCAATATCTACAGAGAATAGACTTACCAATGATACCAACGAATATGAAGGAGAGGTTAAATGCTCCAATAACAGAAGAAGAAATTACACAAGCAATAGATGCAGCAAAGATTGGTAAAGCACCAGGACCGGATGGGATAACAGCTAAATTTTACAAAGTAATGAAGGAAGACCTTGTACTAGTATTAAAAACTATAATGAATGATATATTGCAAGGAAAAGGACTTCCAGATACATGGAATGAAGCGAGTATTGCCTTGATACCGAAGGAATTACAGGACTTGACTGATGTTAAAAATTTTAGACCAATTTCGTTGATAAACAATGATTACAAAATATTTGCAAGAATATTGGCAGATAGACTTAAAATATGGCTAATGGATTTTGTAGGAGAGGATCAGGCTGGATTTCTACCAAATAGACAACTAAAAGACAATCTGAGGGTGGTTATAAATGCCATTGAGTATTTTGATAAACGTCCAGGTAAGGAAGTTGCACTCTTCTTTGAGGATGCAGAGAAGGCCTTTGACAATTTGAATTTGGACTTCATGTTTGCATTGATGGAGAAGATGGATTTAGGTAAAGAATTTATAAAAGCAGTAAAGTCAATTTATAAAGAACAGAGAGAGACAATTTGTGTTAACGACTTGACAGAGAAGTTTGAAATAAGAAAAGGAACAAGACAAGGTTGTCCACTGTTGTTTGTTATGGTCTTAGAAATATTATTAAGGCAGATCAGAGAGGATGAGAATATAAAAGGGATCAAAATAAAGGGATCTTCATATAAGTTAAGAACTTTTGCAGATGACGTGATGTTTATAGTAGAAGATCCACTACAAACTCTGCCAAAATTGCTGGACAGAATTAAAGAATTTGGAGACTTGGCAGGTTTCTATATAAATAAAAAAGGCTAAAATAATAACCAAAAACGTAACAAAGAAGAAGCAACAAGAATTGAGGGAAGTAACAGAATGTGAAGTGGTACACAAAACTAAATATTTGGGAATAGAACTGATTTATTTAAAAATAACTATGAAAAGCTCTGGACACAAATTGAAAGGGATATGATAAAATGGAACAAATTAAACTGATCGTGGTTAGGTTGGATTGCCACAGTTAAAATGAATGTGTTGCCTAGAATTATGTTCCTAATGCAAATGATACCAATTGTTAAAGACAAAAACAATTAGAAAAATGGCAGAGGAAAATATTGGAATTTGAATGGGCAAGAAAGAAACCTAGAGTAAAAATGAAAGTACTTTGTGACGTTAAGGAAAGAGGTGGAATGCAGTTACCTGATCTTCGACTACACCATGAGGCAATATGTTTAGTATGGCTAAAAGAATGGGTGTCTTTATCCAATCATAAACTTAATATTGGAAGGCTACAATAAACTTTTTGGATGGCATGCATATTTGTGGTACGATAAACACAAAATGGACGCAATGTTCCAGCACCACTATTTGAGAAGAACTTTGTTATTAACCTGTCTGAAATATAAAAAGTACATTGATCAGGAGAAACCATTGCGGATTGTACCAGCTGAAGTGATTAACCGAACTTGGAATACAAAGGAAAAGAATGGCTTACCTTTAAAGAATTAACGGAAATGGAAGATAAGGAGCTAAAACTCAAACCAAATGAGGAATTGCCATTCAAATACAGCTGGCTACAATATCGACAGATCAAGGATTTATTTGACTCAGATCAAAGGAAGACAGGTTTTAGAATTAAAAATTCAGAGTTAGAAGAACTTTTGTTAGGGGATAACAATAAAGCAATCTCTAAAATGTATAAACTGTTATTAAAGTGGTTTACAGAAGATGAGACAGCCAAGGTTCAAATGATAAAGTGGGCGATAAATTGTAATAATGAAATAACATTGGAGGCATGGGAGCAATTGTGGGCAAATACCTTAAAAATTTCAACTTGTACCAATATTAAAGAGAACGGCTATAAAATGTTATATAGATGGTATTTAACACTGAAAAATTAGCCATAGCTAATAAACAGCTGTCTAATAAGTGCTGGAAATGTAAGGAGCATGAAGGTTCTCTATTTCATATGTGGTGGACTTGCGGCAAGGCTAGAGACTTTTGGGCTAGAATATGTGCCGAGATGTCTTTAATACTCCAGTATAATGTCGTTAAAAATCCAGAAATGTTGCTGTTATCTTTACATTTGGAAGACATTAATAGAAATGATAGGATATTATTGTACTATATGATAACAGCAGCAAGAATATTATATGCACAATACTGGGAGAGAGAAGAAACACCTGAAACTGAAGAATGGATACAAAAACTGTTGTACATGGCTTAAATGGACAAATTAATGAGAAAACTGAGAGATCAAGATCCAAAGGGATTTTTCGAAGATTGGAAGAAAATGAGAAAGTACTTAGAAAGAAAATGGGATGTCAAAGGACAATTGTGGTCTTTTGAAGTATATTAAATAAGATAGGATATACTTTAGGTCTTTACCAGTAGTAACAGACTAATAATTATAGTGTAGAAATATGATCAGAAAACGGGGGGTTGGAATGCTGTTGGAAGTCAACATTGAAAAGGGGTGGGAGGGGTGGGGAACATATGCCTATGGGAACTGAAAAGAAATGTAGTTGCTTTTAATTTGATTGTATGTTAACCCATCCAATAAAATTTTATCAAAAAAAAAAGATTCAGAAAATAACATATCTTTGACATTGTGATGGACAGGAGGTTGTTCAGCCCCTAGTTGTCAAATGACCAATCCTGTGTGAATGACTGAGCCTATCTGATGGCTGCAGCAACATCTAGTCATGAGCTAGTATAGTGTAGTGGTTAAGTAATTAATTATTGGGATGTGGTTGTATTCAGAAGTGAAAGTAATATCCTGCAAGTGCGCCCTTTTAGGAAGAGTACTGATAGATACTTGTACTTGAACTTTCAGTCTTTCCATCTTATACACCTACAATTGGACATACCTGTTGGACAGTTTCTAAGGATCAGGAGGAATTCCTCCAGAGTTCAGGACTTTGAGAGGGAGAGTCGGGTTATGGCGAGAGCATTTAGAGAAAGAGGCTACGCATTAGATGCATTAAGATGGGCACAATTTAGAGCCCAATGAGTGGACAGAGAGGATTTGTTTAAACCTAGGACTAGTGCCAGAGAAAATAGGGTTAGGTCGGCACTAGATTAAACCCCGTTGTCTGGAGCAATTAGCAAGATTATTCACAGACATTGGCCGCTTCTGACAGAAATAAAAGGCTGTGAGGCACCGCCCACTATTGGGCTTAGGAAAAGTAAAAGCATCAAAGATTGGGTTGTCCGTTCAGACATGAACCTGTCTAACAGCGTTGAGCCCACCTGCATAGATCATCACAGACGCAGACATCTGTCCTTTCATACTGATAGGGAACGAAGCGATAATTAAACAACAGCAGAGAGTTATTGAGTTGAGGCACTTTTCTACTTGCCAGATGTTGGGAGTAGTATACCTTGCAATATATCACTGCCATAAGTTGTATGTGGGCAGCACAGTTCACCCTCTCCAGACACGTATTTTTGAACACTTTTCTAGAATTCAGAATAAGGACCTGGAAGCCCCACTTGTACAACATTTTGTGGAGGAACATCGGAAGGAGGATGAATTTGGATTCACGGTCCTCTATGTAGCCAGATGGGGCAACCAACAGGTAATGCAAAGGGATATATTGCCCCCACCCCCAGTCGCAAGAAGGAGACAGACACAAGGCTTGGAACTAAGGGCCAACTTTAATATTTATTAACTTATACAACATCAACAATCAATTATCAACTGTGGCAAGGGCAACTGGCAGTACAGGTCAAGACATGGGGTCAACCCTATAACCTCCACCTTGGTGTGGGTGAGCCCCCACTGCCCCCGGTATGAGCCAATCTTATAATGGCTTCGACCCGGCTGGCCAGGCAATGGGTTCCTCCTCCAATATCCTAAAGCCTCAGCCGTACAGCATGAGGGAAGGACTTGCCCCCAGGGTTCCCAGTAGGCGGTCTAACCAGGTGGTGGTAGCCGTGAAGCATACCATCCGCTTCTGTCAGGCCCCTTTTCCCCACCTATGGGGAAATGCCAAAGGGGGTGCTCACTGGCCCGCTCCCTACTCCCTAATCTTCTCCTGCCCAATGACCACCTGTCCAGCACCACCCTGGCCAATTTCCTCAAATCACTAGCTTTAGTGCAAGGTAGGTGAAAAACCTCTTTCCCAACCTATGCCAATTTGTGGAAAAGTGGGGAAAAAATCCTACCTGACCCGTATACAGTGCCCAGCTAATTCTGCACTAAAACAGGGCAAGGTGGGTGGGCTGATCACACGGAGTAACTGCTGGCTGCAGGGGTGGAGGTGTCATATAAGGCATCTGACTCCACCCCTCCAGCAAATCCCTGGATGCCCGGGAAGGTACTCTGCCTCCTCCTGCATCCGGGGAGGGGGGGCAAATTCCAGCCCCCAGCTCAAGCTGCAACAGCCACAAGGCTTGGAACCAAGGGCTGCTTTATTACATACAACATCAACAATCAACTATCAACTGCGACAGGGGCAACTAGCAGTACAGGTCAAGCTAAGAGGTCAACCCCATGGTGAGCCCCCACTGCCCAGGGTGTGAGCCAATCTTATAATGGCCTCGACCTGGCCGGCCAGGCAATGGGTTCCCCCTCCAAGAGCCTAAAGCCTCAGCAGTACAGCAAGAGGGAAGGACTTGCCCCCGGGGTTGCCAGTAGCTGGTCTAACCAGGTGATGGTAGCCATGAAGCATACCATCTGCTCCAGTCAGGCCCCTTTCCCCCACCTATGGGGAAATGCCAAAGGGGGTCTTACCAGCCTGCTCCCTGATCCCTAACCTTCTTCTGCCAACGCAAAGGGGCCAAGCCTCTGCTTAGGCCCATATGCCCCACAGGTGGCCTAGTGCAAACCTGAGCCCTTGCTGCAGGTCATCTAAAAAGATGTTGTTGCCAGTTACTGACAGGTGGACCCCATCACCTCTATAGAGGTTGGCAAATTCAGTCTGTATCCTGGGGTGTGGGAGGTAGCTACCCAGCCCCCCCCGCCAAAGCCTTCTGTATTGCCCTGTTGGCCCGATGCCTAGTGCACTCCATGCCCCTATGCTCAACCGCTTCCCACCAGATGTGCCTTGGGAGCATAGCCAACCAAAAGATGTGTACACCCTGCCACTTGGATTTTATAACCCTCAGGTCATCTATTACCTGCAACGATAATGCACGGCCTTTCATTAGCCCCAAATCTTTGCTTCCCAGGTGAATCACAACAATATGTGGGCGAGGACCCTTCCCACCCCCAAACAACAGCGGCAACATTCCTGGCCACCTAAGGCCACTCTGGCCCTGCTACGCGATCATGGCATACTCACCCAGCCCCAACTGGGAACCAACTGATGACCTCCTGGCTTGGTGGGCTGCCCAGAACACCATACTATGTCCACAAATCAGGATCCATCATCTCCCTTGGTGACCCACTGAACCTAGGAAAACATGCAATCAGTGGAACGATTCACAGGAAGGCAGAGGGCGGACATAAGACCGATAGGTGGCTAACCGCCATCTGCCCACTCATTGGGTATCTCCCCTTGTGTACCCCAAGGCAGCTGCCATGGATGAAGCTCCAGTTTGAAAAGAATGGGTGCCGAATTTGACACCTGTCAACCCCAGCTTGCTCAGTGCCCAGTCAGTCACCACCCAGAACTGGTACTTCGTAAAGAGGGGAATGATCAGTATGGTGGAACAGCAGACCTGCATCATCTCCCCTGACAGCCAAATACTCTCAGAGCACCCTGACAGGACACAACTCCTGGTTGGCACAGGGCCCCAAGGAAAGAACCATCCCCACCCATCGTTGATCTGTTTTGGATCATCTGATCTGAATAGACACTGTGTCCTCCAAAAACTTCAGGTTATCTACCAGCAGCACATGATCCGTAGTATCCTTCCTGGAGTGTGCCACCACTTCACTCACCTGCAGGGCCCCCCAAAATGCTGTCAATGCGGCTGCATGAAAAAGGACTCAAAACCAGACTTACAAACCTCCCCCCAGACAGATCCCAGCCCCCTAAGGATCGCAGGGGAGATAGGTTGCCTTTTACCTACTGGGGCAACCACCTCCCTGGACCAGCCCTCTAGCACCTTCTGCACCCGGAAATCACTGGTTGCTTTGGGCAAACCTCTGGTCTTGTACCAAGCGCCAGGGCCACCAGCTGCCCCCTAATAGACTTCACAGCCAGCCCACATGCTCATTGAGCTACACAAAATTGCAACAAGTGCTCTTGGTGGACGGGCCACAGATGCTACAGCCTACCTCCCCCTCAAAATCTGTGAACTGCTCTACCGCTCGCTTGTACGCCCTTCAAGTTCTAGGGGCAATGGCAGGCTGGATTGTTCTGTTCTGCTCTCCAAGCTGTCACAGCTTTCTGGGCATTCGGGTGGGTTGTCTGTTGGCCTCTGGAGCGAGCTGCCAGAAATGCTCCATCTGTTGGCAAGACAAAGCGTCTGGCACAGCATTGTCAACTCCTGGAACGTGCCTGGCTCTAAAAAGGATATTTAACTGTAGATATTTCAATGTAAATGCCCTAACCAACCTCATAACTCTGGGCGATCTAGACATCAGAGAGTTGGTCACCTTGACCACCACCATGTTATCACACCAGAAATGTACGACATGGTTGGCTAACTCACCACCCCAAATGGACATTCCAACCAAGATGGGGGAAAATTCAAGGAAAGTTAAATCCCTGGAAACTGCAGAGGCAGTCCACTCCGCAGGCCACTGCTCCGCACACCAATGGCCATGGAAGTACACCCCAAAACCAATGGCACCTGAGTATCTAACTCGATCCCCAGGAATGTTAAAACCTGCATGGGCCCCTCTGTTTTTTCCTGGGCGAAAGGAACCCATGAAAGAGTCGTGGCTCTTGAGTGAGTGAATGAGTGAGTGAGTGAGTGAGAGAGAGAGAGAGTGAGAGTGAGTGCTTGCAAGCAGGGCTGCTGGTCTAAAGAAGTGCAAACTGCTTTAATTTAACTTGCTTTACTTTCAGTCGTGGCTCTTGAGTGAGTGTGTGTGAGAGAGAGTGCTTGCAAGCAAGGCTGCTGGTCTAAAGAAGGGCAAACTGCTTTGATTTTACTTGCTTTACTTTCATTCGTGGCTCCTGAGTGAGTGAGTGATCAAGAGAGAGAGAGAGAGAGAGAGAGAGAGAGAGAGAGAGAGAGATGTTAATTAGGACATAATTGGGACAACAGTATGAGTTGTTTTTTTTAACTAAAACCTCAGTATTCAGGTTTAATTGCAGTGCTGGCACTTTGAAATAAATAAGTTGGTTTTAATTTAATTTAATTTTAATTTAATTTATTGTATTTATATTCTGCCCTCCCCGCTTTCGCAGGCTCAGGGCAGATAACAGAATACAAATATACACATAATTAAAAACACCTTAAAAACACAATAATCTCATCTACATCTATTACATATAAATAATTAAAAAAATTTTTTTAAAGCAGCACATAGCAAAAGTTTAGTGTATACACACAGCAGTGTTCCCAGAGCAAATCCGTACCATAATAATAAGTGTGGCAGCAGCATCTGCGTTCACATGGGGGAATAGTTTAACCCCCCCTCCATGGGGGGGGCACCGCTGGGCGTCATCCATATGCCTGGCGGAATAGCTCTGTCTTACAGGCCTGGCGAAATGGAAACAAATCTTGCCAGGCCCTGGTCTCGCAAGGCAGAGCATTCCACCAGGCCGGGGCCAGGACCAAAAAGGTCCTGGTCCTGGTCGACGCCAGGCGGGCCTCCCTAGGGCCAGGGACATTTAGAAGATATTTTCCACTAGATTGAAGAGTCCTCTGGGGCTCATACAGTGAGAGACGGTCCCGCAGATTTTGTGTTGCAGTTTGGGCACTCGGGCTCAAAAAGGTTCACCATCACTGGCCCCAAGCCTGCTGGGCCTATGAACAGGAAATCGTCTAAATAATGCATAGTGTCATGGCATTTAAGCCAACAGTGCCATTCCCACTTCAAGAATGAGCTAAAGCGCTCAAACACCACACAGGAAATCGAACACCCCATTGGGATGGCCCTGCCCATATAGAACTTGCCCTCAAAGGAAAAACCCAGGAGTTCAAAGTTCTCCGGGTGTACAGGGAGGAGGCAGAATGTGGACTTAATGTCACATTTCTCCATCTCTGCCCCCACTCCGCACCGGCGTACCACCTTGACCGTCTGGTCAAAGGACGTATAACGCACTGAACAAGGCTCCTCGGGAATGGCATCATTCACCAAGCCCCCCTTGGGATAAGACAAGTGGTGAATAAGCCTATATTCACCAGCCTCCTTCTTGGGTACCACCCCGAGGGAGGACACCCTAAAGTGGGGGACAGGAGGGGAGGAAAAAGGCCCCAACACCCTGCCCTCACCACATTCCTTCCTGATTTTTTTCTCTAACCACCTCCTCCATGCCCACAATCGAACGTAAGTTGTCCAACATGAAGGATGATCTAGGACCCTCAAATGGAATATGAAAACCAACCTTATAACCATTAAACAAAAACAATACATCCTGCTTGTTAGGATACAGCCATAGCAGGTGCTCAAGCACTTTCAGTTTTACTGGACTGGACCCCTTTACCAGCTGACTGCTGGCCACCTCCTCCTCCTGACCTCCTATTGCCCCCTCCTGAATTCAATCTGGAGCAGGCTGCATATGGGTGGGAACTCGCACAAGAGGGGCACTCATGTTTGTACTTACAGTTTTTTCTATTGCAGGCCACCTTGGACGTGAAGTCCCTACAGAGCAGCTGGGGTTGAACCTGCTGCCCCGCTGAAGGGTGGGGTCCTGCCGTCACCATAAGACAGTGAATAAGGTGGCCACTATCTGATCTGTCTCCAGTATTAGGCTTTGCTGGGGACATCATCTGCAGCCAAAGCTGTTGGTGAATTTGGTCCCACAGCAGCTGCAGGTTCATGGCTGCATGCATCCAAAATTCTTCGTCATATTGTTGCCATGCTGCTCCGACGAAGTCCGTGTAACCTCTATAAATAATATTGAGATATTGGAAGAGAGTCACCGCCCGTAAAGTCTGGGCCTTCCCCAAGACCCCTGCATAAATGAGGAAACCAGGAAGCCAATTGGCCCAAGTGCGGTCAACCCTTTTCCTTATCCCAGTCATCCAGATCCTCTTTATCTTTCTTTTTCAGTTCACGGAAAAGGAGGGTAAATACATCAATGTACTCACCCCATATGATTTTGTCCCTCGTGGCCTGAGTGAGATGATCGCCCAGTGGCAAAGCTGTATCTCCAAATGGGAGAGCCCTGTATGGCACCTGGCCATACATTGGAACACCAGGCTGTTGATAGCCCCAAGGGGGGTATGCACTGTAAGGCCACCCAGGGCTGTAGCAAGCATAAGCCTGTCCCTCACCTCCACCCCACCCAAACTAGAAGTTGACAGAGTGGTTGTCATCCCTGCCGACTGCCCCGGCCAGGGCAACTGCCCAACTACTGGCCAGGGGGGCATGCCTTGTGATGGTTGCGTGAATTGAGCAGGGCCATGACCGGAGGACCCAGAGGCAGTGGCCTGACCCCAGTGTCCCCATGGCCAAGCACCTGCATGCTGTGGCACAGCTGGCTTTCCCTCTGGTGCGCTGGGCTCTACTGCCACCACCACTGGTCCACCTTCAGTCTGCCCTTCCTCCTCGTTGTTGATCGTGATGTCCTCCACTGAGCCAGAATGCAACTCCTGATCGATGCCGGTATCCGCTGCTGATGCCCCTGCCATGGACTCTAAAGCAGATAAACATTTTAAGACATCTGCCTGAAAAGCAGCTTCAGATGCCACTCTCACAACCCTAGACCTCTTGGCCCCACTTGTGGATGCAGACCCACCTCCTCTTGCCCTTTCTAGCGCTTCCAGGTGCCTCAAAATTTCTTGGCCCCCCATGACGCCCTCTTCGTCACCTGAAGATGAAAGGGCAGGTGAAGCCCTCCTGGGTGGCTGCTTTTTAGCAGGTTGCTTGCCCTTCGATGGGTCCTTACTCTTCCAGGATGCCATGCCACAAAATTCCCTGCAAACTCTGAAGCCTAGAGGAGCCTATAAAACAAGCCAGCAAGTTGGAGGAACAGATTTGAAAGAGGCTCCCTTCACCCTACTGCACTCCCCCACTCAAGGGCTGCTGGCCCCAGAGAAAATGGCTGCCACCCCCAAAATGGCACACAAGCTGGCAACTCGCATTCGTGCCATCCCCCGTGCACGCCCCAAGCCACCTCACCGACAAGGCAGGCTATGAAAGGGAAGAAGGGAAGGGTGTGTGTGTGCATGCTCACCCACTTCCTATGCCCCCCTAGGTTTAAGCCCCACAGGAGAGACCATAGTGGCTACGCTGGGCCACACCCACAACCCCCTTTTTCTCACCCTTCTAAATCCAATTGCATGTAAGCAAGGGGGGTTCAGGAAGGTTGCAGCCACCAACTGCCTAAAGAAAAGGGGAACCATGGTGAATGCTGCCTCCTAACGGCAAGGCAAGCACCACCGCTTGCCATCGCCACTTGCCACCGTTGTTTGCTGCTGCCACCGAAGCTCCAAAGGAAAAACACTAGGGGATATCCCTGTTAACCAAGGCAATATCTTGGGCAATATCTTGGGCAATATCTCTAGTGGTTCAGACCTTCCCCACGTTCCTGTGTGAAGTGCTCCAAGAGGCAATCATGTTGTGACAGTCTTTCACCACTAGAGATATTGCCCAAGAAGAAGACATGGTACAAAACGGGGATTGGAGAATCATGCCTGCTCCATCCCGTCGGCAGTTCTGCCTCTTGGCATTATATTCACCTAGTGGAGACCAGCGGGTCAGAATTCCATCCCCCTTACGTCCTGGTGCTCTCTGTGATTACAAAACATTTCAGAACTTTTGAAATTCATTGGACAGACAAACATGAATTGATTTTGCATAGCAATATTTACTGATATATTTATTGATATATTTATTGTATTTATTGAATGTATTGTATTGCACTTTTGCACTTTAACACATTCTAAATATATTAATTGAATAGTTTTTGACTGCACTTTATATCCCTGCTGTTCTTTAGGCCACTGAAGCTCAGCTGGTTCTTCCTGCTGCTGTTTGTCGCCGCTGCTCGCTGAACACCGCAGCTGCTATCCGCCACCGACAAAGCCCCACACGAGGAGGGATGCGCCAACGCCACCCTGCTCATGTGCTTGTTCCTCTGCTGATTGGCCCCAGAGCAGGAGTGAAAAGGAACATCTCCTGCTTCTGCTGATTGCGCAGAGCAACTGCTGGCTGCAGGGGGCGGAGCTGCCATATAAGGCATCTGTCTCCACCCCTGCAGCAAATCCCCGGATGCCCGGCAAGGCACTCTGCCTCCTCCTGCATCTGGGGGGGGGGCAAATTCCAGCCCCCAGCTCAAGCGGCTATGCAGCCACCGGAAGTGCTGCCTTGCACAAGCAAGCTGAGTGGATTCACACACTAGGCAGTTTAAAGCTGGTGGGTCTGAACAATGACTTAACATTAACTTGCTTCTTGTAAGGTAGCATTTTGCGTGCTAGATTCTCGAACAGTACATTGTTTTGGGCCACTCAATAAAAACCATTTTTCCACTGACGTATCACTTTAAGACATTGATTTTCAGTGATCATGAAAGGGAGGTTTTACAGTGGTGATGTGTGCACGACTAAGGATCACATGACACCACTCCTCAGGAATGAGTGCAAATTATAAGGAATGACAGTGAGTAATATGTATTCATTCACAAGTATGGTGGGCTAGAGGTTTTGGATTGTAAAATGTCTTTATTGCTGGCATTTATATTTATTATAGTGAATTGAAGTGTGGATTGGTTACTTGCCCCTGAGGAAGTTGTTTGATGAAAACTGAGAAATACAAGCTAGGCCCGGTTTGGGCAGGGAATGGATGGGCTTGGACTCTTTTCTGCTATCCATGCTGTTTCCTGCAGAAAGAAAAACAGGCTTATTAATTTCATTGTATTGATGCTACTACTCACCTGCTTTGGTATGTCTTCTGTGGAGCCTTTTCCCCAAGTGACTCAGAAGAAATTTTAAGGACAGTTGCTTTGAAGATACAAGTTTGCTCAGTCAGGTTCTTTAATCTATTTTTGTATGTTGAGTGAACTATCAGCTGTTTGCATTTATGAATGGATGCTATTTATGAATTTACATGTCTATTTTTCTATGAAATTTCTATGATATTACATTGATATTTATATTTAATAGCACTTTGTATGTGCACGTAGTCACTTTAAGAGTAAATGTGAATAACCGTATGTTTGGAGGTGGATTCATTTTGTACTCCTGAGTGGTTTTTCTTGGGGATCTGCATTGCAATTGTAAGGAGAGCCTTGTTTGCGCTGCTGCATGTGACTACTTAAAAGCATTTGAACCATTCCGTATCTGTGACTGAGAAGAAAAATAAAACACTTCTGTTGTTCTTTTATTTTTACATCTTGCATCCAAACTTGAATGCCCCCCTCCAAACACCTTACCTCATAACAATGAACCCACTATTTACAGAAATTGAAACAAAGCCTTAAAAACATTACCACTGAATACCACCTTGGAAGAGGATGATGAAGATTTAGAATAACATACTATAGTATTTTATACTATAGAAGCTATTGTAACTGGAGGACTTCTTGATATGTACAATCCTTCACATTCATATGTACACTGTATATCTGAGAATGACTCGGTTCTTACATAACATATAACTACCTACTGAATAATTATATGTTGTCTAATGTCAGTTCTAGAATTGCTTATGCTCTGTTTCAGCATTTCTTCAACTCTGTATTGGATTCTTGCTAATGCTATGTCTTTGTAAACTTGTATTTATTTACCCTATGGCATGGTTTATGGAAATGTCCTTGAAATTAATTCTACTAATCTCTCACTGCGTAATCTGCCTTGAGTCTCAGTGAGAAAGGAGGACTGTAAATTACATAAATAATAAATAAATAAAGTAACATAAACCCAACCATAACATTAAACTAAGTTGTGGTTGATTTTATGAATATGAGCCACTCTGATAAGTATATTTAGTAAGGTTTTGTCAAGCCAGGGTCTGAAATCATCATTTGAAGTTGCTTTCATTTACCAGTTAGTCTTAAATATTTATTTTATTTACACACACACACCCTTTCTGCCCAAACAGGACTACCAAGGGAAGCTAACAATGAAAAGCAGAACATCATAAAAGCTTATTGAAACCAAAAGTAAAATAATCTGGTTTTGTATTATGGAAAAATACAGACATACAGATTTAACCCTGGCCACATGTCACCCTCCCTCACTACCCAGATACAGATATTCCTGGACAGAACAAAGGGACACAGTACTTGTTAAAGTATACCCAGATTCGTGTGGCTTCCTCTGCAGCAAGCATGGAAGAAGAAGAAAATGTCTCAGAGACAATGTCCTTTGGTGCCCTTTGGATCCACTTTTTCATACCATGGTTGTTTATGGCAAACAAAAGCTAGACTGCATTCCCCTATGAAGCAACTGACGAAATTAGGAAGCTCACAAACCACAATCTTTTTTGAAAATGCTATCTGCAGGAATAAAATAAACAGTGAAAAATATATCTTCTTGTAAGTATATGTGACAATTCTTAAATGTCACCTAGAAAAAAAGCATTCGTTTATGAAATGTCATGTTTTATAGAAAGTCAATAAACATTTGTTGCAAGTAAAAATAATTACAAGAATATAAAAATTTATTAATGGGCCAGAGATACCAAGTTTTCTGTGATAATACTTTTTAAATAGATAACTGTTGTAATCAACTGAAGAACCTTAAAATCTATGCTGAAGAAAAATCACCTTAATTTTTCTTAATTATTTGCATGAGGCATCCATTGTAAAATGACCTTTCCCAGGGACAGTAATAAAGTGTTGGTCCTTCTGAAGAACAAATGTGTCCAGTGTAAATATAAAGTAGCATAGTATTGAGATACTCTTCTTCAATGACCTCATCAACAGAGATACCAAGGAACAAACATTTCACAGTGATAGTTAATGGATAAAACAGACTCACAATAGTTCACTTAGAACAGGCCTAGCCAGCTTTCAATCCTTTGTGGATCAGTTTTAAGACAGATATATGCTGAATGATGATTGATGAAATATTGTTTCTAAACTACTGAACAAATGACAATGAAGTACACTTTAAAGAGTGAGTCTCGTTTTTCACTGCACAACTTTATAATTTAAAAGATTTTTTAAAAAACCCGGGGTAAAGAAAATTTTGTTCTTTCTTGCATTCTAGAGATGGAGTGATATAAGACTATAACATTTACAAAGGTTGTAAATGTTTCTGTTATTCCCAAGAATGGTTTTGGTCTAAACCTCAACATGACTCAAAGGCCCACACTAGCCTGATCTTGTCAGATCTTGGAAACTAAGCATGGTTGGCCCTGGTTGGTATTTGGATGGGAGACCACTAAGGAACCCAGAGTTGCTATTCAGAGGAAGGCAATGGCAAACCACTTCTGATAGTCTCTTGGTTTGAAAACCCTATGGGGTTACTGTAAGTCGCCTATGACTTGATGGCACTTCACACATACATTGCATTACATTTTGCCTACCCTTTGTGGATACCACTATGGCAAATGCAGGGTTCTTATATGTTCTCCCATCCAGAAACTAACCAGTTGCAGAAGTCAGCAAGTGTTGTTGTATTTTGTGTCCAACTATGACATTGTAATAGGGCTGCCAAGTTGCTAGGTTCCCCAGTGGAGATGGGATCCCCTGCTTCTAGCCCCTGTCCCCAACCTCCACTCACTTGGCCAGCAGGGGGGAAAGGCCCAGGGGAACAAGCCTGGGATGCAAAAAAAGTTCCCAGGCCAGTGCACAATGGGTGCACTTCCAATGGTTGCAATGATGTCACTTCCTTAAGTGACTTCAGAGCCTGGTGACAGGCAAGCTCCCATGCTTCACAGGATCCCAGATTGACCCCTGAGAGGTATAGTAGCATGCCTGCCTCTGGGCATGATGATGTCACTTCTGAAACTCTTTGTGCATGCATTAAAACAACTACCGGGTAAGTGCAAGATTCCTGCCCCCGCCCCCAGGAGTGTAAGGACCTGGCAACCCTACCTAGTAAGCAGAATTCTTCTCAGTAAATAGTCAGAAGTACACAAGTAGGGTATGAAGTAGATCACCTCTTATGATTCCATTTAGGTGCCATAGCGAAACCTTTCTTGATAGCTTCTCTGATAGTGACAATCATGGCATCGTGTAGGAATTAATACCATTTATCTATGCATTATGGGAAGTAACTGAATGTCAGTTTATAGACCTTGCACTGGTTGACTGATTACACTATCCTTTTACTACTTTTGGATTTTGGTACCTAAAGTAAACTCTCAATCAGGTTTTTTTTCCTTAAGAGACATGAGATTGAAGAATTTGTACTTTTTTTCAAAACCAGGTTCTGGATTAGTGGCTTTTTTGTCTCCTCTAACACTTGAGGTTTTGAGAATTCCTCCTTTGATGGGATTTTCAGCTGCATTATATTTTATCCTTCAGATCTCTCACTGGTCTACAGTTCTTTGGCTTTGCCACTATTGAATGCCTGAAGGTGATCAATAATTTCTTTCATTGGAGATTTACATTTATTTTAAAGCCAGTCTCTGCTCTCCGAGCTATAAGGCTAACACTTTCTTTAATATCTTCTGTAGTACACTCCAGAAGTTAGATGGAACAGATATTAAATAGTTTCTTATTTTGACAGGTTTAAAAAATTCTTCCTTCCTTCCTTTAGTAAGTTAACCAGTGCTACAGTTATATTGAAAAACCTTTCTTCTAATGAAACATGTTGATTTTTTTCTCTCCCATGAGCACCCTGATCCTGCCCTTGCATAAATGGTTTATTCCACTGCAGCAAAATCACATGGTGGGGTAAGCCTCTTTTCTTGCCTGTGCCAATCTTTCCCCTATCCCACCAGCCAGCACATAGTCAAGGCGTGAAAAGAATAGCGCTTCCATGTTTCTGCTCCCTACACTGCCTCTGAACAAGAAGGTTCCTTCCAGACTAGTATGAATTAACAGAAAACCTAGCAATGATCATTAGTTCAATGTGATCTTTCATTCATATTTATAACCTTTTCTAAACTCTAAAGATCAGATGGGTGTACATATGTTTCTTTTAAAGTTTCTATGACAAAACAATTCAAGATAAATGAAATGCTCCCCCCCTTTTTGGTTAAGAGCCCTGTAAAAACTGGACAGATAAACTGTTCTTAAAGCCCTAGGTGACAGATAGAGCCAAGTTTGTATCTTTTCCACTATCTGCCAATGGCCTTTGTACCTTGGTGGTCTAAAGAGTAAGCCAGAAATCTGTCAGTACTCTTGGAAAAGGGAAGCCAGAACATAGGGGGCGGGGGGGGGGAGCCATTTAATGAACGTTTCAATTAGATAGGATTTAAAGGTTATTTAACCAGAGTTAAGGCTCTTGTTCTGTCTCTAGTCTCTTGAGGTGAAAGAGGACTGTTTAGTGTGGTGGCCTGGTATGGCATGCACTTGTACCTGGATCTGACATGTCTTTCTGGGGGATTAGAACATGCTGAGGTCTGCATTTTTAAAAGCCTCTACTTGTCATCTGAAACATTAAGGAACTAGAGGGGAACATGGCAGTTCCTGGCTAACTCTCCAGTCCCCATATGTCAGTCTTTTAAAATGTGTGTGTATACACAAACACATATACTTACACATACATTTCATATACTTACACATGTTGAATGCCCCTCATTTGCTCCCCTTTTCTTGTTGTGTTCAACCTCTCCCTTGGTATTAAGGGCAGAAAAAGTTATAATCAAGTTTTACCAAGGCAAGGGAGTACCTCAGGAACACCATCATAATTTAAATTAAATGACTAGTGGTAAATAGTGCCAAGCACTGGCAACCCAGTGAATAGAAATTACTTTGGCCTCTTTTACAGGTGCACTTGGTGTTGTGATGGAAAAGTGTGGTGTGGGGCAGATAGTTCTCAGTTATCCCCAAATCCATATACACTTCTATTGTGAGGGCAGTGGCACTGGGCTGTGTGGGGGTCCCCCCCCTCAAATATCTCAGTTCCTACTCCTGCCACCATAAACCATCACACCCTAGCAGACGGGCCGTTTCCACACATTTTATCAGCCACACAAAATCGCGCAAAACTCCAAGAGCAACGGCATCTTCCTGGAGCAATTTCCAGGCATGACTCCTGTTTGTGGCATGAGTCATGCCTGGAAACTGGAGTCATGATGGGAAATCACACCAGGAAGACGCTGTCATTCCGGGAGTTTTCCGTAATTTTGTGCAGCTGGTAAAACGTGTGAAAACAGCCACTGATTTCTACTTTTTGCTAATTCTTTGGTATACAAGGAAATGAAATTAAACTTTCTGTAAAATGCAAATGATTCATTAAACCAGGAGTCACACCAGATTTTTGTTTGTTTGTGGCAAGCCCTACTTCTTCCTGCCCATGTGATGTAACTGGAACATACATATTTGAATTGCTGATTCACTCATCTGTGGTTCTCCCTCTCTGGGGTCAGCAAGGTCTCCAACTTTTCATTTTTTAAAAAAAAAATTAGAGTGTAAGTTCATTAAGTTAAATGTTCATTTGGCATCTTATTATTTATTTTAAAAGCTACAAAACTCCTCTAGTGATGATGAGGAGGGAAAACACGTTTATGATATCAACTGGTACAAATGCTGTACACTATCAACTTCTGTCACCAGCTTGCAAAACCAGGTTTCACTTACTTTTTGAACTTTGAAAGGAGGTTGCAGAGATGTTAGTGAGGATATGTTTAATGTCTACATTCACTTTATTTATAATTGCTGTGCCAGGGAGATTGTGTATCAACAATTTTAGAAAATCAGGCTATCTTACAATGTGCCATTTAAAGAGTAAATTGGGTGATAATAAGTCTGCACTCCCAGCAGGTGGCAACAGCTGCCTCAGCTGGGAGCTGTCTTTTGCCTCCATGGATGGATGGGAGGTGGGCAGACACTTTCTGGGCATCTGGGCATGCAGAGGGGGATGGAGCTTGCAGGCCTCTTCAGGCTGCTCTGCCTCCCAGATGCCCAGTTGCGCTTTGTGCTTGGCCCACCCACCTCACCCTACTTCAGTGCAGGTTTAGCCAGTTGCTGGTTGTCAGGGCCAGGTAGGAATTTTTTTCTCCTTCTCCCTGAATTGGCTTGTGGGAGTGGAGTTTTTCGCCTATCTTGCACTGTTAAGTTGGGGAGGAAATTGGCTTGGTGGGTCAACTTCCCTTGGGGGAGGTGAGAAGCTAGGGGGGAAAGGAGCGGGCTGGTGAGCAACCTTGGCATATCCCCATTGGAGGGGAAAATGGGGTCTGTCAGGAGTGGCTGGCTACTTTACAGCCCAGTTGTGAGGACAGACACCCTGGTAGGGAATCCCTGGACAAGCCAGTCTCCCCCACCCCCACAGTTTTACGGCTAGGTGGAGGAGCTTTAAAAGGGTAAACCACTTAGCCTGGCCAGGCTAGGTCCCAGCCACATGGTGGATGGCTTGCACCCAGGGCAGCGGGTGACTCGCCAAGACAGGTTGGGGCGGAGGTCCATGAGTAACCCCAGGGTCCTACCTGTACTGCTAGTTTAGGCCCTTGCTGAGTTTGATAAGATGTTTGCTGTTACGTTAATAAAATGGCCCTTTAGTTCCCAAAATTACGTGTCTGCCTCTTCATTCCAACTGTGGTGGCAAATAGAATTTATTTGCAATCCAGACATTCTTGTCATGAATTTTCCTTTGTTGTTTGAATGTATTAATCTAAGTTACATCTTCTACATGGCATTTCTTGTCATTTTAGAATTGTTAAGCCACTGATGACCCTTTCAAACAGTGTCATGATTCTTGAGTTAAAACTCACACAAATTAACAAAAAATATTAGGTGAGACATATAGCCAGTCCTTGAAGACTTGAAGTGACTACTGATGAAGATTAAAGGAAAAAGCACCAAAGCAGGATTACGGCTGAACATCAAGAAGACAAAAGTAATGACTACTGAAGAATTACACAATTTTAAAGTTGACAATGAAGAAACTGAAATTGTTCAAGATTTCCTATTCCATGGCTCAATCATCAACCAAAAGGGAGACTGCAATGAAGAAATCAGAAAGAGATTGAGACTTGGAAGAGCAGCTGTGAGGGAACTAGAGATGATCCTTAAAGATAAAGATGTCTCTCTGGGAACCAAGATCAAGATAATCTAAACTATGGTTTAGATCCATTACAATGTATGGATGTGAAAGTTGGACAGTGAAGAAAGCTGACAGGAAGAAAATTGATTCATTTGAAATGTGGTGCTGGAGGAGAGTTTTGCGGATACCATGGAAGGCCAAAAAGACGAATAAGTGGGTATTAGACCAAATCAAGCCTGAATGCTCCTGAGAAGCTAAAATGACAAAACTGAGGCTATTGTACTTTAGTCACTTCATGGGAAGACAAGATTCTCTGGAAAAGTCAATAATGCTAGGAAAAGTGGCAGTAGGAAAAGAGGAAGACCTAAAACAAGATAGCTTGACTCAATAAAAGAAGCTACACCTTCCAGTTTGCAGAATCTGAGCAAGTCTGTTAATGATAGGACATTTTGGATGTCTTTTGCCATAGAATCATAGAATCATAGAGTTGGAAGGGGCCATACAGACCATCTAGTCCAACCCCCTGCCCAGTGCAGGATCAGCCTAAAGCATCTCTGACAAATATTCATCCAGCCTCTTCTTGAAAACTGTCAGTGAAGGGGAGCTTACCACCTCCCTAGGCAGCTGATTCCACTTTTGAACTACTCTGACCGTGAAAAAGTTCTTCCTAATATCCAGCCAGTACCTTTGTGCATGTAATTTAAGCCCATTGTTTCGGGTCCTACCCTCTGCTGCCAACTGGAACAGCTCCCTGCCCTCCTCCAAATGACAGCCTTTCAAATGTTTAAAGAGAGCAATCATGTCCTCCCTCAATCTCCTCTTCTCCAAACTAAACATTCCCAAAGCCCTCAGGTCAGAGGCTACTTGATGACACATAACACACACAGATACATAGCCAGTCCTCATTCTTAAGCAAATATTTCTAAAGAATGGAACAAAATTAGAGACTGTGATTGTTCTTCACATCATCATGAACAGGGCCTTCAGTAGGTAACATCTTACAAATGGGCCACATCAACAACTGCCCATACACAATCATTCCCCGTCACTGGCCCCTCCTTAAGGAATGGCCTTCCTGAGGAGGTCACAAATGCTCCCACTCTCCTGGCATTTTGCAAAGTATGTAAAACTGAATTATTCAGGAGAGTGTACTCTTCAAAGAGATGCACTGATGAAGAGATAGGGACTATAGATTATACTACTGTATACTTTCTGCTGCTGTAAGTATGTTCCTACTGGATAATTTCTGCACTGTTTAATATGTCATGTTTAATTACTTATGCTTTGTTTCAGCATTGTTTTCAGATTTCTCCTCGTTTTCAAATTTCTCCAGATTTTATATTTGCATTATTTATTGAATAATTGATTATATTTACTTTACCCTGTGTAATCTGCCTTGAGTCTCAGTGAGAAAGGCAGACTATAAAGAATGTAAATAAATAAATTTGGACTAATTACATCAGTTCGTAAATTTATGAACAATGCAGAAAGAAGATATTTCAGATCAATTTTTCTATATCATTTTACTTATGTATTATCGGCTAGATATCTAGCCATTGGACTTAGTTGCTGAATAATAGTGTGAAAACATGGGGACTGTAAGTAGAACATAATGTAGAAGGTCAGAGAAGCAACAGATTAGTATTCTGTAGAATATTTTTCTGGGGACAAACTCTTAGAAATATCACAAGCCAAAGATCATGACACTGATGATGTGTCTGATGTGCTCAGCAAAATTCCTGCTGTTATTTGTCAGTAGGAAGGGCTAGACTAGGCCTTTTTTAAATTAGTTGATGACATTTCCTCAACGCATGACAAAATAATTTTACAAATATTATGTATATCATAGAAATATATATAAAGAATTAGGCTAAAGTAATCAAGAATTCTGAAATGTTGCTAATTTTTGTGTGATGGAAATATGAAATTGTATTAATAATATGAATCATCTCCTTTTTTCTTTATAACTCTACATGACAATAATGAAAGTTTTGAATAAATTCCCAAGCACTCTGCATTTCACCCTATGTGAAATGAATGCCAATTCATTTTCTGATAGAGGCATAAGAATGGATGAACCAGTTTGTAAGGGGAAAAGATGTACTTTGAAGTGTGTTTTTTCTTTAAGGAATGACTAGGAGGAAAAGCAGCCTCACAGGGTTCCATAGATTGTCCTTGCAAAGATTTCAAGATCAGATATGCTCAATAAGTAAAAGGGGCTCCTTCTAACATCCAACCAACAGGAAAAAAATGAGGCCTTTTATGACTAAGATACACATATTTCAAAATGATTAAAAAGAGGAAGTGCTAGCAGACTGTGGGAAATAGTTTCAAAGGCAAAAATGGAACTGCATTACCATGAGATATACAAGTGCTTCATTTCCCTTTTCTAAAAAGTAACTATTCACTGAATTCATAATTAAATTAAATTCACTGAGAACAGATCTATGCAGTATTTATATTTGAGATTTAGCCGTGTATAACAAAATCTTAGCTAAATACGGATAATTCATAGTTTCAGAATCTGCATGACCACTGAATATCATCCTTTGAATGATCCACCCATTATCCTGCCACTGATAGCTGTACATTTACATGTAGCACAACACCAATCCTTTCATGTCCAGTGTTGGTTTGTTGTGGGGTTGAATTCAGCTTTGTGAAGGTATCCTTAGAGTTCACATAAAAAGAATTGGCTTGAATATTTTGGAACAAAGTAACTTGAGAAAAAGAAAAGGGAACATAGAAATCAAATATTTTTTATTCTATTTCCTGAGGCAATGAACTGGGTGTTCCACTGAATGTGTGGTTTCCTTTGAAAGTCTATGGAAGTACACTTCCTCTCATCTAATAAAATTCAAAACAGAGACACAAATCATTTATAGGGGACAAAAAATAATAAGTAGTGTCAGCACAGAGAGCTATATTTTACTTGGCAGAGCCATGAGGAATTATGGCAGCTTGCAACGAGTAGAATATAAAGTGACATACGGTGCCTGTTGACAACAGGGTTAGAAATTATAAAATGTAAAATCCAATATTTATTCTTCCTAGTGTCAAACAGCTGGGAATTTTTTATTACTTCTATCAGGATGTCATGCCTTTTCTCATGAAGTAATAATTCTAGAAGTATTTTTATGTGCATGCTGTTCTTTATGTATTTTGATGTGCATTTTTAAAAAATAATTGCAAACTAGAATAGACTGTGACTCACACAAATGTAATAGTGTAAATGATCTAAATTGGTCTTATACTTTTTCAGCTAAATCCAACCAATTGAGCTACAGACCTCATTGGAAGACCTATGAAGCAATGGTGATAGCTGCAAAGAAATGTTATTTCTCTGCCACCCTCCTGTCAGCTAGTATTTATTATTTAGTCACATTTCTAGACCACCCTCCCCGTCAGACGGGCTCAGGGTGGTATGACCATCTCAGCTGGTTAAGATGTCTCAGCATCTGCTGACTTACAGGAAATCAGTTGTGATGCTTTCACAAAGTTTTTGTTTATTTGCAGATAAAATCTTTTGTTTGTAGAATTAATCTTGTTCGTAGATAAAATCTGAGGTGGATGCTGGGTATAACATAGGTCATACAGGAGATACATCTAAAGCATTGTCTGGTTCATTTATGAACCATTTCAACCCAGTTACCATGATGAATGTTGACAGGATCTTGGGATCTATGAAAGCCACCATTTGCTGACTTAGCCGGAAAAAGAGACAGACACAGGCTTGGAGATAAATGGCCGTTTATTAATATACAACAATATAACTGCATAACTACGGCAAGAGCCAACTATGCGGTACAGGTCAAGCCACGGGGTCACACCTGACCACCACCTTGGCCTGTCTGGGTGAGCCCCAAAGCCCCGGGTATAGGCCATCCATTGAATTGCTGCCACCCGGCCAGCCAGGCTAACGGATCCCCCCACCAAGCTCCTAATGCCCCAGCCGTACAGCATGAGGGAAGGACTTGTACCTGGGGATCCCCGCAGGCGTCTGCCTGTGCTGTGGTAGCCGTCACAAGCATACCGCACTGATGGCAGACCCTGTTCCCCCACATCTGGGGGAAATGCCAGTGGGTGCTCACTGGCCCACTCCCTATTCCCCAAAAATCTCCTGCCAAGGGGACCTAGACGGCGCCACCCAGGCCAAAACCCTCAACCTCTGCCAAAGTGCAAGGTAGGCAAAAAACCCCCCAATCCAATAGCCAATCAGGAAAAGGGGCAAAAAATTCCTACCTGGCTCTGAAACAGCAGCCGGCTAATCCTGCACTATGACAGGGCGGGTGGGTGGGCCGAGCAAAAGGCAGACTGAGAGGCAGGGAGAGCGGAGCAGCCTACTAAGACTCAAGCTCCGCCCCCCAAGCCAAATGCCCGTATGCCCGGGAAGGGGTCTGTCTCCTTCCCGGGCAAGCCAGCAACACATGGCCCCCGGCTTATGCAGCGTTGCTGCAGCCGGGTGTGCCAATTTGCTGACTTAGCCGGAAAAAGAGACAGACACAGGCTTGGAGAAAAATGGCCGTTTATTAATATACAACAATATAACTGCATAACTACGGCAAGGGCCAACTATGAGGTACAGGTCAAGCCACGGGGTCACACCTGACCACCGCCTTGGCCTGTCTGGGCGAGCCCCAAAGCCCCGGGTATAGGCCATCCATTGAATAGCTGCCACCCGGCCAGCCAGGCTAACGGATCCCCCCACCAAGCTCCTAATGCCCCAGCCATACAGCATGAGGGAAGGACTTGTACCTGGGGATCCCCGCAGGCGTCTGCCTGTGCTGTGGTAGCCGTCACAAGCATACCGCACTGATGGCAGACCCTGTTCCCCCACATCTGGGGGAAATGCCAGTGGGTGCTCACCGGCCTGCTCCCTATTCCCCAAAAATCTCCTGCCACTGCCAGGACCAAGCCTCTGCTTAGGCCCTGACGCCCCACAGGTGGCTTAGGGCCAACCTCAGCCCTTGTCGTAGATCATCAAGGAATATATCATTGCCCTCTGGTGAAAAATGGACACCATCATCTCGGTAGAGATGGGCAAATTCAGCCTTAATCCTAGGGTGCGGCAAATAAATCCCCAGGCCTGCCCCTAAAGGTTTCTTCATAGCCCAGTTCGCCTTGCGCCGCGCTCCCTCTATCGCCCGTGGGTCAATCGCCTCACGCCACACCCGATGCTGCAACATCTCGGACCAAAATATTAGCACGCCAGGCCACCGGCGGCTTATCTCACGTAGGTCCGCAGTTGCCTGCAATGAAAGGGCCTTCCCTTGCACAAGGCCAAGGTCATTCCCCCCCAAGTGTATAACCAAGATGTGTGGGGGCGGACCCTTCCGCCCCTCGAACAAGAGTGGTAACAAGGCTGGCCACCGAAGGCCACACCTCCCAAGCCACTCAACCGTGGCTGCAGCACTCAGCCCGAGCTGGGATCTGATGGGAGTCCGTATGGCCTGGTGGGCGGCCCAGAACACCATGCTGTGCCCGCAAATTACGATCCTGCGCTTCAGAGGGCCCGGCACCGCACCTAAGAAAACAGCAGTTAGCAAGGGCCATCAACAATGAGACAAGGGGCGGATGTACGAACAAAACGCACCTGACCGCCACCTGCCGACACGCTGAATAGCCCACTGGGGGTAACCCATCGCGGCGGCCGTAGAAGCCGCTCCGATTCAAAAAGAGTGGGTCCCGAACTTGACCCCCGATAACCCAAGCCTACCAAGGGCTCGCTCTGTAACTGCCCAGAACTGATAACGGGTCAATGGGGCACCATCAGCGTGCCGGAAGAAGGCCCCAGGGGCATCACCCCGCAGCACAATGTAATCCCTAAGCGCTTGCACAGGGCATAGCTCCCTGTCCGAACAAGGACCAAGAACCAGAGTGGTTCCAAGCTGCCTCTGATCTGTCTTGGAGCGACGGATCCTTATGGACACCTTATCCTCCACAAATTTAATGTCCCCAGCAGCCAAGGCCTTACCCGACGAATCAACACGAGACTGCACCACCAGCTCGCTGACCCTCAATGCCCCCCAAAATGCCACTAAAGAAGCTGCATGAAACAGCCTCTGCTCACAAGCTGATGTACACACCTCAGCCCATGTGGCACCCAAACCCTTCAGGACCGAAGGGGAAATAGGCTGCCTCTGGTCCCTAGGAGCCCCAGCTTCCCGAGACCAACCCTCGAGCATTTTCCAGATCCTAAAGTCCCCCATGGCCTCTGGCAGGCCACACGCTTTACTAACAAAAGCCAGGGCAGCCAACTGGCCCCTGATAGACTTAACAGACAAACCACGACCATGCTGAACCACACAGAAGTGCATGAGATGCTCCGAAGGAATGGGCCATATATCCTGGAGACCCACCGTTCCCCTGAACTCAGTGAACTGCCCTACCGCATGATCATAGGCCCTCTGTGTACTAGGAGCTAAGGCCGACTGGATCACCCGGTTTGCTTCCACCTTCCAAGACGCCAAAGCTCGCTGGGCATCTGCACTGGCAGGCGATCGGCCTCTGGGGCAAGGAGCCAGAACCGTTCCATCTGTTGGCGAGACAACGCGTCTGCCACACCATTATTAATCCCAGGAACATGTCTGGCTCTGAACAATATATTCAATCGCAAGCACCTAAGGGTAAAAGCCCGCACCAGCCGCATAACTCTGGGCGATTTGGACGTCAGGGAGTTAACAACATGCACCACAGCCTGGTTGTCACACCAGAACTGTACTGTGTGGTTTGACAGCTCGTCCCCCCAAAGCCAGACTGCCACAAGTAAAGGAAAAAATTCCAGGAACGTCAAGTCCCTGGACAACCCCTGCTCCAACCAATACACCAGCCAACGGGCTGAACACCAGTGCCCTCTAAAGTAGACCCCAAAACCCAGGGCACCAGAAGCGTCAGAAGTGACCTGAAGCTCGGCTTCGAGCAACAAATCCTCCCTCCAAAACGTAACTCCATTAAAGGAACCCAGAAAGTCCCTCCAAACCTGGAGGTCCTCCCGCATGTCGCGGCTGAGACGCAGCCGGTGATGAGGCAATTTCAGGGACCCCATGGCATCGCACAGACGCCTCAAGAAGGCTCTACCCGGAGCAACTGCCTTGCAAGCAAAGTTCAAGTGCCCCACCAACTGCTGCAATTCATGGAGGGAAACTTTATTCCATCCCATAAAGTCATCAAGCCACCTGCGAAGGTCCTGAACCTTGTCAGCAGGGAGTCTCAAAGACTGCTGAACGGTATCCAACTCGATACCCAGAAAGGTCAAAACTGTGGTGGGACCCTCAGTCTTCTCATGAGCTAAGGGGACCCCCATCTCATCAGCTAGGGAAATAAAGGTGGCAAGCAACCGGGCGCATTGCCCGGTACCCCACGGCCCAACGAACAAGAAATCATCCAAATAATGACAAGTATCAGGGCAGGCCGAGCGGCGCTGCAGCTCCCATTCCAAAAAGGAACTGAAGCGCTCAAAGGCTGCGCAAGAAATGGAACAGCCCATGGGGAGGGCCCTGTCCATGTAAAACTTGCCCTCAAAAGCAAAGCCGAGGAGCTCGAAGTCCTCAGGGTGGACTGGGAGAAGGCGGAACGCTGACTTAATGTCACACTTTGACATTTCAGCGCCCACTCCACAACGGCGCACGACCTTGACAGCTTGGTCAAAGGATGTATAACGCACCGAACAAAGATGCTCAGGAATGGCATCATTTACAGAATCTCCCCGAGGAAAAGTCAAGTGGTGAATAAGGCGGAACTCACCAGCCGCCTTTTTTGGCACCACACCAAGTGGGGAAACCCTCAAACAGGGAACAGGAGGGGCATCGAACGGGCCGAGAACACGGCCCTCCGCACACTCCTTCGCAATCTTAGCCCGCACTACATCTTCCATGCCAGCCACAGACCGAAGGTTGGCTGCCATGAAAGGCATGCGTTGGCCCTGAAAAGGAATTCGAAAACCAAACTTAAACCCAGAAACTAAATACTCCGCGTCAAGGCGACGAGGGTAAAAGGCCAAAAGGCCCTCAAGTACCCTCAGATTTACTGGGCTGGGCCCCTTTTCCAGGACCCTGCTGAGAACCCCCGCCTCTGTATCGCCTACCCCCCCCTCCGCCGGGCTTGGCCTTAGGGCAGGAAGCATAGGAATGGGATCCAGCACAGGCCAGGCATTCGTGCCGGTATTTACAGGCCTTCCGATTAAAATGCCCCTTGGATGTAAAATCCCAGCAAAGCAGCCGGGGTTGAACCTGCTGCCCCGCTGGGGCACGGGAACCAGACACATTTTGGGGGCAAGAAATTAGGTGGCCACTGTCAGACCTATCACCCGAATTTGGCTTAGCTGGGGTCATAACCTGCAGCCAAAGCTGTTGGTGAACCTGATCCCAAGGCAGGTTTGGGTTCATAGCAGCACGCATCCTGAACTCCTCGTCGTATTGGAGCCAGGCAGGGCCAACAAATATCGTGTAGTCCTTATAGATAATATCTAAATATTGAAAAAGGGAAACAGCCCTCCAGGGCTGCGCCCTCACCAACACACCCGCGTAAATCAGAAACCCGGGTAACTAATACGACCAATTCCTATCCACCTTATGACGCCTCAACTTCTCCTTATCTTTCTCATCCAAATCGTCTTTGTCCTTCTTTTCCAGTTCCCTGAAGAGAAGGGTAAAGACATCCACGTATTCCCCCCGGACAATTTTGTCCCGGGTGGCCTGGGTGAGGTGGTCACCCAGAGGTAAGGCAGTATCCCCAAATGGCAGGGCTCTATATGGCACAAAACCATAAGGAGAGGGTCCATAAGGAGAGAATCCTCCCGGACCTCCATAACCATACGGCCAACCCACGGTCGGCAGCCCTAAGGGTAAGGTCGACACCGAGGTTGGCAACTGGGCCTGAGAAGTGCTAGAACTACCATGCAAACCCAAAGCGGATGTAGGCGGCCACGCAGACGTGGACGGAGAAGGTGGTGAGTTTAGAGAAGTGTTCCAGGCCTGAGCCGCGTGCGGTAAGGCTGGAGAAGTGTAACCAGGAGGCACTGAGGCAGCGGGCTGACCCCAGGGCCCCCAGGGCCAGGTGCAAGGCTGTTGAGACACAGCTGACTTACCCTCATGCGACACCGGATCCACAGCAATGGCAACTTGCCCGCCCTCAACAGCAGCCTCCTGTTCAGACTCAGGCACGGACACCTCTTCCACCCTGCGTTCGGGTTCACAGCTAACACTGGGCTCACCGCACTCAAGGGGAGAGACAGCTTCCAGAGCAGCGATGCGCCTCAAGACGTCTTTCTGAAAGGTAACAGGCGCAACTTTAGTAGTAGGCCGACGAACCCTGGCTCTCGATGTCTCTGTCTGGTCCCCAACCCGGGCCCGCTCCAAAGCTGCTAAGCGCTCAAGGATCTCCACCATATTGGAACCCCCTTCATCCTCATCAGAGGAGGACACCGCAGGAGGGTGGGGCCTCTTAGTAGCCTTCTTTGAAGGCTGCTTGCCCTTAGATGGGCCACCACCTTTCTTAGGAGGCATAATGTGATCAATGTTGTTATTAAAAAAGGAAGCAAGAACCAGTTATTAAACCAGCCCAAACCAGCACTGTTTATGGAGCCAAGGGTAGGCGTGCCTTGCACTGGGCTAGGCGTGCAATACTATTGTAAAGAAGCCCAAGAGAGCTAAATTAGCTCCAAGATAGCACACCCAGCTCTAAGTAAAGGGGAGGGAAACGAACCCCCCCTCAGATCACAGGTGCCACCTCTTCCCAATAGCCACTGCCCCTGCCAGTTTCTAGGCCTCACAGTGGTCTCAAAATGGCCTCCCAGACACTCAAAATGGCGGCCAACGAGTAAGAAACAGGCCGTACGGCCGTTAACTGGCCACCAACCCCCCTCCCTGCCACCAACAGGGCAAATGTAGCCCGAACTCCACACAATGCCCTACAGCCCCCTGCCGGGGAAGGGCGGGGGGGGGGCAAGAAGGCTGCGGCCGCTGCAAATATGGGGCAAGCAATAAGAGGGAGACTTTAACAATACCTCCCCCACCGCACACTGGCAGGGCCACAAGAGACGCAGCCGCGCCAACCCAAAATGCCCCCAACAGGGCGAGCGGGCACCGAAAGACGCCTCCCTACACCCCCCAAAAATGGGGCCCCAAAGCCCGGGCAGTCCCCAACGCCTGGAGAACGCAAGGGGAAGCGGCCGGCAAAACAATGCTGCGGTGCCGCTCAAACGCCCGGCAAGGGCGAGCGCGCGCCGAAAAGCGGCTCCACCCGCCGCGCCTGAAGCCGCGGCCGAAACCGCGTCCTGCCGATTCCGCCGCCGCCGAGGCCTCCAGGTGCCTAAGCTCTTCACCGCCCTGCGTGCACGCAGGCCGCCAGAGCCGCTCGGAGGCAGGAAGCACCTTCCTCCGAGCAAAAGGCAGACTGAGAGGCAGGGAGAGTGGAGCAGCCTACTAAGGCTCAAGCTCCGCCCCCCAAGCCAAATGCCCGTATGACCGGGAAGGGGTCTGTCTCCTTCCCAGGCAAGCCAGCAACACATGGCCCCCGGCTTATGCAGCGTTGCTGCAGCCGGGTGTGCCAATTTGTGCTCGGGATCCCTGCCCATCCTATAGGGTTTCACGGGGTGCAGTCTTATACTCATTGCTATTCAAGTTTTATGTAGAACCCTTAGTAGAAATCATTCATAGCTTTGGAATTGGAAGTCATCAATATGCTTATAATGCCCCAATTTCCTGGTGCTGTGAATCACTGCCTGACCACTGTAATTAAATGGCCAACAAAGAACAAACTGAAACTAAATCCTGATAAGATGGAAATAAAGAACATTGTACTTCTCACCTTTGATGGATTTCAACTGAACATTGCTGACCCAGTTAAGAACCTGAGGTTATACGGGATTCAGCATTACTGCTGAAGAAGCAAGTTAATGCAGCTGCAAAAAAAAAAAAAAAGCTTTCTTCCATATACATCAAGTCTGGAAGATCACCCTGTACCTTACCTCAGCTGATGTAGCTATCTGGATCCATGCCACAGTAACATTGAGTTTAGACTATGGTAATGCCCTCTACATTGGACTGCCATTGAAGTCAACCAGGAGGCTCCAGCTGGTATCAGAATGCCACATCTTGGTGATTATCAGGAGCTAGGCAGGACATATACCTTACACCCATTCTGCAGTCAGTCCATTGGCTGCCCATCAGCTACATGTTCAGTCCAAGTATTGACTACCATGTACACAGCCCTGCATGGCCTTGGACACTCATAACTGCAGGACTACCTTTCCTCATATGCTCTGCAGAGACATTTCCACTCCTTTGTTCAGGGCTTTCAGCAAGTGCTACCCTGCAAATAGGCAAAATCAACAACTGCCTGTACAACTTGCTTTATCTGTTGTGGCTCCCACTTTGTGAAATGGCTTTTTGAGGGAGGTCAGGATAGTTCCCATGCTCCTGTTATTCTGCTAATTATGTAACACAGAGTTGTTCAGGGGAGAGCTTTTTTATAAAAGGATATATTATGGATAGTGTTAAGAGAAATGGGGGTGCCACAACATCTGATTGTTTTGATATGCAACCTGTACTCTGAACAAGAGGCTATTGTCAGGAGAGAATACGGGGAAAACAGAATGGTTTCCAATTGTTAAAAGTGTCAGACAAGGATGCATATTATCTCTCTACCTGTTCAACCTCTTTGCAGAGCATATCATAAGGAATACAGCCCTCCTGGCCAGCAGCGTCCACTGATAAGGCCGGGGGCCACACTTTGCCTCCCTGGAAGGAGGAGGAGACAAAGCATTTCCATGGTATCTGGGTCTCAAGCCGGGGGGGGGAGGGTGGAGACAGGAGCCTTATGAGGCAACTCCACCCAGCTGGCTGGCAGTTGCTTTGTGTGCTTGGCCTGAGCAGAGCACATCTCAAGCTCTCTCAGCCAGGCTCCTCTGAGCCTGTTTTACCAAAGGCCTTCATGGTTATGCAGTGATAGCTGCCTTATAGAAGCTGTGATAGTCCCCTGCTTGCTACCTTCAAATTCCAGGAAAAGAGCCAAGGCCCAGTGCTGTGCTCAGTGGGTTGGCAGAGATTCCCCCCCCCTTATTTACAGTTGGGACCTGTTGTCTATCAGTCATGAGGGCTGAAACAAGATTATACCAAGTCCCTGTAGGCTTCTGGCCTACCTAGGCTCCTCTTCCCCCCAGCACCACTGTTTTTTTTCTTTGTTGAGAGGGAGTACTTCCAGCAGCAGCAATAGGCTTTGCTGTAGGCCTGCAGGGGTGAATTGCAGCCATCTGAGGGGTGGATTGAGTCACACATTATTGCTACTGGCCTAGCAGGGTGGATGCTGGTAGGCCCCCCTCCCTGTTTAGCCCTCCTCCGCTTACACTTACTTGGGAGGGAGTATTTCCAGCAGCAATCGCTCGGCCGAAGGCCTTCAGGAAGCAGGGACCATTTTGTGGGAGAGCTTGGCAGTTTACTCAGTTGGGTATGGCCATTTTGAAAGTGGCAGCCGGTAGCCTGCTTAGCCTCCTGGAAGCGAGGGCCATTTTGTGAAGGCATCTACAATATGCACAGCTCTGGGGGTGGCCATTTTGAGTGTGGCATTTGTTTGGCCTGATTTACCTCCTGCTTATTGGCAGTAGCAGCCATTTTGGTGGGGTTTTGCGGTTTATCCTGTGCTAGGGTGGCCATTTTGAGAGTGGCATCCAGTGATCTGCTTAGCTTCCTGGCAATGGTGGCCATGTTGTGAAGGCATATACAATATGCACCAGTGGTGGCTATTTTGAATATGGCATTTGTGTGGCCTGATTTGCCCCTTGCTTACTGGCAGTAGTGGCCACTTTTATGGGGCTTTTTGCAGCTTATCCTGTGCTGGGAGTAACCATTTTGAGTGTGTCTCACAGTGGCCTGCTCAGCCTCCTTGCACTGGCAGCCAGTTTATAGAGGCCTCTGCAGCCTACACAGTGTTTGGGCTGCCATTTTGGGGGTACTGTGTTCCTATTGAGCTTTGAAATTCTAAAAGCAGTCATTTTACATTACATTACGTTTCATCAGATTGGAGGGAGGTGTCCAGTGGGGTGCTGCAGGGCTCGGTTTTGGGCCCGGTACTTTTCAATATTTTTATTAATGATCTGGATGAAGGAGTGGAAGGGCTGCTCATTAAATTTGCTGATGATACCAAATTGGGAGGGGTAGCAAACACCCAAGAAGATAGAATTAAAATTCAACAAGACCTGAATACTCTGGAGAAGTGGGCAGCTGTGAATAGGATGCAATTCAACAAAGACAAGTGCACAGTATTACATCTGGGCCACAAAAATGAGAAGCACAAATACTGGATGGGGGATACACTTCTGGGCAGTAGTATATGTGAAAGGGATCTTGGGGTAAGAGTGGACTGTAAACTGAATATGAGCAGTCAGTGTGATGCGGTGGCAAAAAAGTCTAATTCAATCCTGGGTTGTATCAAAGGGGCCATCGAAATCGCAGGAGGTCATAGCCCCTCTCTATACTGCCTTGGTCAGGCCACACCTGGAGTATTGTGTGCAGTTCTGGAGGCCTCACTACAAAAAGGATGTGGACAAAATCGAGAGGGTGCAGAGGAGAGCGACGAGGATGATCAGGGGTCTGGAGACTGAGCCCTACGAGGAAAGGCTGAGGGCCTTGGGAATGTTTAGTTTGGAGAAGAGGAGGTTGAGGGGGGACATGATTGCTCTCTTTAAATATTTGAAAGGCTGTCATTTGGAGGAAGGCAGGGAGCTGTTCCAGTTGGCAGCAGAGGGTAGGACGCAAAGCAATGGGCTAAAACTACATGCACAAAGGTACCGACTGGATATTAGGAAAAACTTTTTCACCTTCAGAGTAGTTCAAAAGTGGAATCAGCTGCCTAGGGAGGTGGTGAGCTCCCCCTCACTGGCAGTTTTCAAGAAGAGGCTGGATGAATACTTGTCAGAGATGCTTTAGGCTGATCCTGCACTGGGCAGGGGGTTGGACTAGATGGTCTGTATGGCCCCTTCCAACTCTATGATTCTATGATTC
Source organism: Eublepharis macularius (assembly GCF_028583425.1). NCBI lineage: Eukaryota > Metazoa > Chordata > Lepidosauria > Squamata > Eublepharidae > Eublepharis > Eublepharis macularius. The sequence goes on from NC_072797.1 coordinate 77,604,206, forward strand.
TATGATTATGTTGCCATCATGCCACCCAAAAAGAGTAGTAGCCCTGCTAAGGACAGATAGCCAGCAAATAGGCCTCCTGCAAAGTGGCCCTGCAGACTCTTCCTTTGAGGCTGATGAAGTGGTCAAGGGGAGGAGGGAAAACCTGGGCTATCAGTGTCTATCAGTCAGGAGGGCTGAAGCCGGGTTAGACCTAGCCTCTGCAGGCCTCCCTCACTGTTTTCGCTTTATTTGGAGAGAGTACTTAAAGCAGCAACAGCAGCGAAGGCCTGGCTGAGGCCAGGGATGGGGGGCTTGCAGTCATCTGAAGGGTGATTTGCTGCACACATTATTTCTACTGCCTTAGTAAGGATCTACAGTCCCAGAGTGGTGGCTGATTAAGCCACCCCCCTTTTCCCTGCTCCGTTTTGCAGCCTTTGTGGGCCTAAAGAGCTGTTTTTAGGTTCTCACAGGGCATGGCCCTTTCCTTATAGGCTCACACAGGCTTGCAGCACCCAGGAAGTAGTGGCCTGATGGTTTGAGGAGAGGTGCAGTCCTCTGTTTCACATTCTGGTCATTCGCCACATGGTGTTGACTTGGGCTTCACCCCTTCTGTAACAGGCTCACACAGACTTGCAATGCACAGGCAAGTAGTAGCCTGATGGCTCAAGGGGAGGTGTGGTCCTCCACCTCACATTTGTTATTCACCGCATGATAATGACCTTGGATGCAGCGCATGGCCCTTTTGTTACAGGCTCACACAGATTTGCAGTGTATAGGCAAGTAGTGGCCTGGTATGTTGATGATTGGTCCACAATGCTTCTGCATTGGTGTGGCGGGAAGCTTGGGACTCATTAGACCCTGAGAGGGCTAGGCAAAAGGCTAACAGAGCCATAGAGAAAGCTTTGGGGGAGGGTCTGGGCATTTATTTGCCACACCCCTACATACTAGGCTGAATTTGCCAACCCCTACTGAGGTAATAGGGGTTCACCTGGCCACCGAAGGCAAGGACATCTTCCTCAATGACCTATGGCAAGGGCTGAGGTTGGCACTAGGCTATCTGTGGAGTGCTAGGGCCTAAGCAGAGACTTGGCCCTGGTGGTGGCAGGATAGAGTTTGGGGATAGGGAGTGGGCCGGTGAGCACCCTTGGCATTTTCCCATTGGTGGGGAAATGGGGTCTTCCAGGAGCAGCTGGTACTGCTTGTGATGGCTGCCAGAGGTGGACTGCCTGGGGGAACTCCGCATGCAAGTCCTTCCTTCACTGCTGTATGGCTGAGGCATTAGGGGCTTGAAAGGGGGACCCAGATTTGCCTGGCCATCTGGGTCCCAGGCATACACATGGATGGCTCGCACTCAGTGCTTCAGGGCTCACCCAGACAGGCCAAGGTGGAGGTCCAGGGGTGACCCCATGGCTTGAACTGTACTGCTAGTTGGGCCTTGCCATATTAATGGTTGATGTCATGTTTAATAAAGTGGCCCTTTAGCTCCAAGCCTTGTGTCTGTCTCATTATTCCGACTAGGGTGGCAAAGCTGGATTAGATCTAGAAGAAGCTGAAGTAAAAATTGAGATATGCAGATGACACCACATTACTGGCAGAAAATAGTGAAGACTTGAAACAACTACTGATGAAGGTTAAAGGAGAAAGCACTGAAGCAGGATTACAGCTGAACATCAAGAAGACAAAAGTAATGACTACTGTGCAGTTAAAGTTGACAATGAGGAAATTGAAATTGCCCAAGATTTTCTATTCCTTGGCTCAATCATCAATCAACAGGGAGACTGCTATGAGGAAATCAGAAGGAGATTGAGACTTTGAAGAGCAGCTGTGAGGGAGCTAGATAAGATCCTTAAAGATTATCTTGATCTTGGTCTCTGGGGACCAAGATCAAGATAATCCAAACAATGGTATTCCCCATTATGATGTATGGATGTGAAAGTTGGACAGTGAAGAAAGCTGACAGGAAGAAAATTGATTCATTTGAAATGTGGTGCTGGAGGAGAGTTCTGCAGATATCATGGACAGCCAAAAAGACAAATAAGTGGGTACTAGATCAAATCATGTCTGAATTGTCCCTAGAAGCTAAAATAACAAAACTGAGGCTATTGTACTTTGGTCACATTGTGAGAAGGCAAAATTCTCGGGAAAAGTCAATAATGCTAGGAAAAGTGGCAGTAGGAAAAGAGGAAGACCTAAAACAAGATAGCTTGACTCAATAAAAGAAGCAACGTCCTCCAGTTTGCAAGATCTGAGCAAGTCTGGTAATGATAGGATATTTTGGAGGTCTTTCATTCATTGGGTTACCATAGGTCGGAGGCAACTTGAGGCACATAACATACGCACACACATACAGATTATAATAGAATAGCAAGATTCAGATCTAGTTGCCCCATAAAGACCAGCTAGATTTCCAGCTTTCGACAGTCAGAGCGGATGAAGGGAGCTGTGACTTTTAAAGCTCATATCTTGGAAATCTAGTTAGTCTTTAAGGTGCTACTGGACTTATATCTTGCTCTTTTGCTACAGCTCAACATGGCTGCTCACCTGAAACTATACTAGAATGTTTGGGAAGGCACGTTATAAAAAGAAAGGGATTGTGGATTATATCACTATGCGTAGGATTTATTATCAGTTTGCTGCATGTATCACTTTGTTGTCATTTCATTGTTTTCTACTGATGTAATACCATTTTTCTTCATTATAACCACCCTCTGTATCATGCCAATGCAATGTTCACTCAGATTTTGGTAGTCATAGTCCTAGTACATTGCTCATTCAATGTTTCCTCATTTTGATTTTATCAACATCCACTGTATTTATTAGATATCTCTTTGTATAGATTGTTATCAATTTACATTCTATCAGGGCTTTTCTGGGAAAAGAGGTGGTGAAACTCTCTATTATCACATGTGTGTGTGCAAAGCATGCATGTGCTCCTGGAAATGCGTGATGATGTCACTCCCAGAAGTGACACTGCTCCCTGAAGTGATGCTGCTTCCCAGAACCCAGCACAATGCATTATGATGAGATAAATCTTAGTAAGCTTGGAAAATTACACTTTTATGAGAAAGGTTTTTTTCCCCCCTTTCTGTATCCTTTAAAAAAATTCCAATCTTCCATTCCCTTTCCCAAACATCTCATTTCTTTGAAATCATATTTTAAAATATGCAAGAAGGAGGGGGCCTCTAAAAATCCAAAACACATCTCACAAATCTAAATTCTAACAGATTCCCTCTGCCAACATAGAAAAAAAAATCCCAAAATTCTTTCTCAAAATTCCACAGAGTCTGAAATTCCTAATCTAATGAATATTGAATTTTCAAATTTTCAGGGAGAGTTTTGCTTTACTGGAGCAAATCAAAATTAGATACTTTAATTTAGCTGCATTAAGTTTATACTTAGTTTAAAATGGCTTTTTTTGGTTGCCTGCCAACTCTACCTTACCAATGGCTAAGCAGTTGTGAAATTGTGAAATGCTCATAAATATTCCTATGTCTCAGACAAACCATGTTCATAAAAACTTCCTTAACACCCATATGTCCACTGCAATTTCAGTGATGTTAATCAGCTGAGGGTGGGGAGAACCATTTGAGTTACAGTTATTAAGACATAAGAACACCTATATGCTGATGAATATATTGATGAAAGCCTTCTGTGACTTGGACACAGCTATCCATTCCTAGCATAAAACTGGAATAAGCATAACTGATACTTTAACTAATACAAATAACCATAACTGATATATTTAACTAACGCAAAACCAATCTGCATTCAAAAGCTGTGGGAACCATAACAATGTCAACTTCAGTCAACAAAAGAATGAAAGCAACATACATGCACAGCCCCACCTACCTCCTGAAAAGAAAGCAGAATGAACTCAAAGCAGCACACACATACACCCAGCTCCCATCCCCATGAAAAGAAAGCAGAATGAACTCAAAGCAGCACACGTACAGCCCCACCCAACCCCGAATGAAAATAAAACAGAATGAACTCAAAGCAGCACACACATACACAGAAACCCTTGAATGAAATGAAAGCAGAATGAACTCAAAGCAGCACACACACACACACACACACACAGCCCCACCCCTGAAAAGAAAGCAGAATGAACTCAAAGCATCACACATACACACACAGCCCCACCAACCCACTCCCCCAATGAAAATAAAACAGAATGAACTCAAAGCAGCACACACATATACAGAAACCCATGAATGAAAAGAAAGCAGAATGAACTCAAAGCAGTTTAACCTCCTTTGCAGAGCCCGTGCAGCCGAAGGAGGAAGGAATCATGTGGGCAGATTCTAGAGCTGCCTGAACTCTGTTCTGGAGTGTTCCCCCTCAAAAAAAGCCCTGCATTCTATAATAAATGTATATTATGTAATCAATTTGTATTATGTAATCTGCTTTGAGTCTCAGTGAGAAAGGTGGACAGTAAATACAATAATAAATAATTAGTATTCACTATTTTTGAAGTGTATCAATCAAATCTAGTATTGAAAGGTAGATGATAGCAAATGAAATCTTGTCTAGTGAAATATAGTATGAAGTTGGGCAGTTACATTTTTTGCATTTAAAACATTTAATCTGTCATTTAGCATATTGGTCTCAAAGTCTCTTCCAACAAATTAAATTTAAACCACAAAAATAAAGCAAAAAAAAAATCCACATGGAAAACCACCAGTAACATCTAAAAGTCTTTATAAAAACAAATAGTTAAGTAACATGAAAAATATATGGGACGAATTTAAAAAAAATATGAAATAAGAACAAAATTGGCCAGATTATACAAAAATGTTGCTTTGTCTTTTGGCTGTTAGAGTTTTGTAAGTACTGTTTCATGTGCTAATGGAAATTAATTGCAGAACAAAGACGAACGGATTTTATCAAAGTTGAGTTCTGCCTGAAGAGATTATGAATGGAAACATCAATTTTGATATACAAAAATCTTTTTAGGCCACTGTGGCTATTTCTGTGTTGCTAGGTCTTTGCCCTTGGAAATTCAAACAGCAGAAAAGATTGTATAGAGGCCAGTAATCAGTACTGAGATCAGGTAGAATATTTGCAGGAGCTGGCTTGTTTGAGATAAGAAGTAATATTGTGCCGAAATGACACTTGAGGTCTTTGGAGGGCAATAGTTATGGAACTGTAGTATCAAAAAGAGCTGGAGAAAGACGCAACTTGCGGACCATTTTCCATTGTGTTTGCTTAGTAATGAAGAATTGTTCATGCAACCTATTTCCATGTCTAAAATTCAGGAATTATTGAGATCAATGTTTATTTCTGGAAAAATATTTACAAACTATGTCATATTGAAGTTCCAGAAATTGCTTACTGGAGCTGATATTTGTTATAAACATTTGGGGGTTGGGGAGGTTGCAGATATGTCATTATTTATTATGACTTCCTCCCCTGTAGCAAATTAAGGCAAAGGCAGACTTTGTTTTTCTATAGATGCTTTGTCTTTTTCCACACTGATTGAAGAACAAGAGGAGGGTTTTTTCACAATTTATTTGTGAACTAATACAATGCATTAAATTTAAATGATTGAAGTGCATTGTGGATAGGGAAGATAGAATACTCAAACATAATGATGCCGCAGCACAAATAAGTCTTCCTCAGATGTACTGAACAAGAGTTGGACAAATGATGCATTTGGCATTTTTGAAGACAGCCCAGTGTCAGAGATTACATTAAATTCCACCAGTAAATGTGAGAACCATAGTTTTAAATTGAATGCGTAGCATGAGGTATCATTGGTATATGACTCCTGAGAAACTGGCCAGAATGTATAAAGGTATTTTGAACCTTTGTTGGAAATCTGAATAACATGAAGGAACATTTTACCATATGTGGTGATGATGTAAGTAAGCAAAAAAATTTGGGAGACAATATGGCACTTCCCGGCCGGTGGCAAGACCTGTTGTGGCCAGGGGCCACTCTTTGCCTCCTCCTCCTCGGAAATGTGTTCTTGGTCATCCAGGAACTGCATAGAGGGGATGGAGCTGGAGGCCTTATAAGGCTGCTTTGCTTCCTCTCCACACTCAGATCATCTGGTGGTCAGGCTGGGACAAATGCAATCACATTGTGCAGCATGAGTGGGAGACGCAGAGGACTTGCCAATGCTGCTGTGTGGCTCAAGCCTCTTCAGGGTGCCCTACCTGTGGCAGCTGCGGCAGGTGTCCCTCTCTGCTTAGCCCAGTGAGCCAGAGATGCAGAGGACCAGATGTTGTGGTGCGGCTTTAGCCTCTGCTAGGTGCCTTATCTATGGTGGCTGCAGTGGATGTCCCCTTTCTTATCTCTGCTACTCAGCGGAGGTTGCCTCGATGCCTTGAGAGGGAGAGGCAGCATGTGCCCAGGTGTGGGCGATTGCCCTTGGGGTGCCATTGGTCTTCATTGGGCCCTGCAACAGTGGGTGTTCATGGTTTGGCACAAGGGCCTCCGGATCTGGTGGGACTCGGCCTGGGCCATGGTGTATCAGGCCTCAGTGCACTCCCCGTTTCTTACTTAGCCAGGAGGGCAGGGTGTACGGGGCATTTTAGCCAGTTCTCAGCTTTGTTGAACAGCTTGAGTGCATCCTCTCTCTTTCTGGAGGGCCTGGGGCCTAGTAACCCCTCCTCTTTTTTCTCATTTAGGGACCTCAGGACCTAGCAATTTGGCTGTTTGAAAAGTGGATTTGCCCCACTTTTTAGTAGGCCCAACCATCTTCCCTCTGGTCTGGCATTGGCTTCAACCTAGCCAGCCAGCCATTTTGCAGAGAGCCGGTGGCCATTTTGTGACTAAGTGAGCAGCCATTTTGTGTAAGGGAGGCAAGTCAGCACTTGGTGGCCATTTTGTTAACTGACCAGGGGATAATTTAATACTGACCTCCCACCACGCTGAGGTGGTCATTGTTTATGCAGAAGAGTATTACATAGCTCAGTTATAATGTCTCCCAAAAAAGGGTCAGGCCCCTCCAAGGGCAAGGCACCTGAGAAAAAGCCTGTGCCCAAGAAGACCCCTGTAGCCTTGTCATCATCAGATGATGATAAGGTGGGCCCTAGCTGGCAAGAAATACTTGAGTGACTGGCAGCAGTTGACCAGGCCAGAGGCACCCAGGAGGAGGTGCTAGGTAGGGCTAAAAGTAAAAGGCCAGCCAGTTTTGCTTCTAGCTCAGCCTTCAGGAAAGATGTAATGACTTGTCATTTTGCCCTTGAAGGTCCATCTGGCCTCCCCAGCAAGACTCAACTTGGGTGACCACTCTGACAGTGGTCATCTTGTTCAGAGGAAGGTGGATGCTCCTGGCATCTGCAATCTAGCAGAACCATCAGCCTAACCACAAATGCTCTGCTTGGAGTTTACCTCCCAAGCAGCATGCTCCAGAGAAACTTGTAAATTCCATCATGCATGCCCAATTTGTTTTGGTCCTTATGCCTTCATGGTGTGTATACATAAAAGACAGGGCAATTGGTGCGGAGGAGGTGGGGCTGGGATGGCCCAGCAACAGGCTGGCAAAGGGGCCCAGTCCCAAGACCGAACAGATCTGGTCAGACTTTGATATTGGGGGGGTTGGCTGCTGGCACCCTGTCCACTTCTGGTGTAGCGTACTGGCAGGTGTGCAGGCGGTGTACTCTCCTTTCTTGTTAATCCGCCAAGAGGTAAGGGATGGTTATGGCATTATGTTTCTGTTCCCATGTTGAACACTTGGTCATGGCTACCTGTCGACATTTGAGGCAGGTGTCAGTTTGTCCTTTTTTTTTTTTTTGCAGTGGAACTGATTCCACCTCATCATAAGTATGCCCTGTTGCCTTGTGGTGGAAAGAGGTTACTAGTTATGTTTTTCTTAGATGTGGTGTCTTGCTGTAGTATGCTGAGAATCTTCATCTGTTGATGCAGTATGATCTACAGCCTTTTAAACCAAGTAGAGGGCTGGCTGGGTCAGATGTCGGGGCTTTCACCGGTTACTGGCCTTCTTGTCAGGGCATTGCCCATTGCTGCAAGTTTACATAGACTTGCAGTCTGAGGCAAGCAGTGGCTGCCATTCTTCACGTGTATGCAACACTTCCGTTCCAGGTGTGGCAAGAAGCTTGGGACCATGTGCCTTCCTTTAGTCCAATGCTTCCCCACCGGGTGCGTGGAAGAAGCTTGGGATCTGGAGTTTTGTTTTGAACCCAAGGCTTCCCTACTGGATGTGTGAAAGAAGCTTTGAATTTTGTTTTGTTTTGGGTCTAAGGCTTCCCCGTTGGGTGTGTGCAAGAAGCTTGGGATCCCGGTGTGCTGTTTTAATCCAAGGCTTTCTCTCCAGCTGTGTGCAAGAAACTTGGAATTCTGTTGTGATGATTTTCCAGTCCTCATTACTTCCGTATTGCATCTGGTGGGAAGCTTGGGACCCAATAGGGATTAAGAGGGCTAAGTGAAAGGCCAATAGAGCCCTCTTTAAATCATTGGTGGATGGGCTTGGGATTTATCTGCTCCATCCACAAATCAGGGCCAAATTTGCTGACTTTTACATAGGAAATGGAGTTCACCTATCGGTGAAGGGGAAGAAATCTTCTTGAATGATATGCGGCCAGGGCTCAGGTTGGCTTTAAGCCACCTGTGAGGTGCAAAGGCCTAAGCAGAAGCTTGGCCTTGGTGGTGGCAAGTTATAACTTGGGGAAAATGAGCAGGCTGATTGAACACCCTTGGCATATCCCCATTGGTGGGGAATTGAGGACTGTCAGGAGAAGCTGGCTGCTTTATGGCCCAGTTGTGAGGATAGACTGCCTGGTGGGGAACCCCTGGACAAGCTGGTCCTCCCTCAGCATCACAGCCAGGAAGTTGGACCTTTAAGGGGGTAACCACTTTGCCAAGACAACTGGGTCCCAGCAATGCCATGGATGGCACGTGCATGGGGCAGCAAGGCTTGCCCAGAAAGGTCACGGTAGAAGTCCATGGGTGACCCCAGGGCCTGACCTGTACCACTAGTTAGACCTTTGTCATGTTAATAGTGGTGTCGTTGTAATTTAATAAAGTGGCCCTTTAGTTCCCAATTTTTGCGCCTGTCTCTTTATTCCAACTGGGGGTGGAATACAATTAATAATTCAGAAGATTTTAAAGATTAATATATAACTGAAGCCAGAGTCTTTTCTTTGGGGTTGATGGATACTCAGCTGGAAAGAAACCATGGAACTTTGCTTTTATATACGACTATGGAAACAAGACTATTATATGCACAAAACTGGGAGAGTCCAACATTGCCTACAATAGAAGAATGGTTGATAAAGATGATGGAATTCGCAAAGATGGCAAAATTTACAACATTGATTAGAAAAAAGACAATAAATTAATTCATTGTTGAATGGAAACCCCTTACAGACTTTTTGTATGAATCAGATTATGATGATTATATGATTTGTGGATCTGTGGATCTGAGCAATACTGAATTATGACATTAGAAAAAAGAGAGTCCTTTTTTCTAACATGGAATTAGGGGAAATTTTGATTTTATATTTGTATTTGTCTTGGAGAAAATCAGAAGCCTTCTTTTAGTTTGTGTAGTTTTCTTTTTTGTTTGTTTTGTTTGTCTGTTCCATTGTGTTCCTTTTTTCCTTTTCTTGTTTTTGTTATTAGTATCTATTTAATATGAGTTTTTTTCTAGTTGGATTTCTGTTGTTTGGTTATTTTTTGTATACAAAACTCTTAACAAAAAGGAGAAAAAGTGAAGGAAATGATAGAGAAGATGTCCTGAAGTGTTCCTTTAGTGATTCTGTGAAGAGAAGGAGTTCCATGAAATATCACAGAGAAATCTAGTTGTGATAGGAAATGCATAGTGTGGTGAAATTTTCTGGCTTCACACGTCAGTCTCCTAAGGAATTGTTTTACCAAGTTTTCAGCAATATGTATTTAAAAGATGTAATCTGATCATAGCGGTGAACAAGTTAAATCATTCAAGCAGCATTATTTTGGACAAACATTAAACATTTAAGGTAATAAAGAAGGATCTAAACCATAACAATTGTAATTATCACAATGAAAAGCAATTAAAGTGTTTTTTGCATTTAATATGTAAATAACAGGATTAGATTTAGCAATGGTGAAAAAGGAAAAGGCAATAAGCTCTGACAACAGAATTAATCTACTCAGGGAAATTGTCATGGAATTGTTAATTTCAGCAGGTGTATTCTAGCAAAAGATACTCCTTGGAGCTATGCTGCAAATATACTACCCTACTCCAGGATCCAGGCCACATTGAAAGTTCCTGAGTAGTATAGGGTTTTGTGAAAGTTCTCTTTAGGTGTATCTATGTCTTTCAAAACAAACAAGGCATCACTTTATTAACAAACACAGAGAGAGAGAGATTGAAAGGCACCAAGGAACACAGACAACTATGGAATCATCTTGCATCAGCTGTATTCACAAAAGCATATGGAGATTTAAGTTATTACATTAGTAGGCCATTATGTCTAAATAGATAGATATTCTACAGGATGTAGGATGGAAAAGTCTCCTTTGCAAAGGGAATGCTAGGAAATAAGTTTAGCTTCTTGGGTGTTGACCACTCAGTTCGTGAGTAAAGCTGAGCTTTTTAGAATTAATTTTGGAGCAGCCAAAGCTAGCAAGACTCCTATAATCATGTGGTAAATAGGGGTGAGCCCTGAAAAAAAAATTATAATTTCTGACCCAGACTTCAGGATGGAGGGTGTTTACCATGATTGTTTATTTCTGAATAAGATATTACCCACCAGTTTGGGAGTCAAATCCATGTAGTTTTTCTTTGGGACTATTATTTTCAATGAGGAATCTATTCAAAGGTCTGGGGCAGCTGTTTATAAAGATTATAGCACCAAATTTGTTCAGAACAGTCATCCCTCTAAGTTTTACAACAGTATATACCCCCTAAGTTTCAAGAAGTTTGAACAAATGAGGTTGATTTTACAGTTCCCCAAAGTAGTTCCCTCTCTGTATATGCACACTTCTCCCTTATTGATTCTTGCAGCCTAGCAGGATAACTCCAGACAGGCATTCACATTAAATAAAAAACAAAAAAGTGCTTGCACTAATTTCACTTTCCTACTCTTACAGCAACTCACTGTAAATCAAAAACTTTTAGCTTTTTTTTAAAACTCTTCATTTGCCATGCTTCGGTCACTTGGGGAGGGAGGGGAGGTAGCTGTTCCTGTTGGCAACAGAGAACAGGACTTGAAACAATGGGTTTAAACTACATGAGTGAAGGTACTGGCTGGACATTAGGGAAAACTTCTCTTTTTTTGTTAATTAATTTTATTTATTAAAGAATAAAAACCAGAAAGAAACAGTTAAGAATACGTAGAACCATGTAAAAACTATTGAATAGATCTGAGAGATTATACATAATACAATAAATTAGATAATAATAGAATAAAGTACATGCTAGGTATATAATATATACTATTGTCCCTCTTTCCATATTCCAAACCAAAAATCTAAGATGTTATTAATTATGTTTTTCATATATTATTAAAGAGCCCAGGAAGATAAGTCTATAAAGCACAAAGGTAATAAGAAATAATAAGCACATATTATGCAGAAGTAAAAACACAATAGAGAAAAGTATTAATTCAGAAAGAAAGAAAAGATAAGGAACTTAACAGTCACAATTAATAGCCAAGTACAAAATGAGATTTCCTCCCTCCATCAACAATAGCTTGGATCTCATTAAAATACTAAGGGATATTTTGAAAAAATAAACTTCCAAATAATTTACTTCCTGCGTTATTTATCTTGCCTGCAATTAACATAATATGAATCCTCAGAATCTTTCTTAGCTTCAATAATTTTTGAAATCTCAATAGGAAAAACCTCCAGGGTCACAGTCATCATAAATCTTTGACATCAATTGTTCATATTAGATTAGTAAACTAAGATTAATCTAATCCTAAATAGGCAAATTAAATTCTAGATATATAGTATATTAATCCATATATATGTAATATACCAAGATGTTATTCCAGAAAAGAAGAAAGAAAAGGAGAAAAAATTAACAATTACTTTGTAAGTATATAAATACAGATTTTCTCCTTCAAATCTTAAAAATTATTAGTTTTAACGTTAGTTAAAGATTAATTAATTTATTGTGTTTTAAACTGATAAGAATTTTGTGAGCCAATTGACCATAAATGGATGTAGCAAAATCCTCAGTATCTTCTTTGGATCTATAATCTTTAAAATCTCAGTAGGAAGGACCTCCTAGATCAAAGAAAATTGACAATTACTTTAAAGACTATATAAATCTAGATTTTCCACCCCATCTGGACTAAATTAAACCTTAATACAATACTAAAAATCATCTTAAAGTTTGCACTGTCCAAGGAAAAGACTCCAATATTTTGATTTTAACATTATTATTAGATAAATACCAAATCTTCCAGATTGCATTTTAAAATATTCATAATGCCTTCCAAATAAAATTATTTTCTTATTGTGTGTAAAATAAATTGAGAACAATTTTATAAGCCATTTGACCATAGATAGATACAACAAAACACATATTCTCAATATCTTCTTTGCATCTATGATCCTCAAGATCTCAATGAAAAAGGCTGCCTGGATCAAAGTCCCCTTGGATCTTCATGTAGTCTCTGCAAAAGTCTGAGTTGTATCTTTTGAATTCAGGGCCTACTTGTAGTAAAAGTAAGAGTTCACTTCCATTTTCCAAGACAGTAGATTTCAACTGATTCGTTGATTCTTGAATTTCTTGATTTAATCCTTGAGACATCTGATTTATTTTGTACATGCCCAAACGTAGTTTGACTCTATAATTCAAAAACTTCACTCCTGGTTTGAAAGATTGACTTTGAATACAATGCTGGTTTCTCTGACACCAAAGAAGGTTTCTTATCTTCTGAAATGGGTTTTGGAGTCTCTTGGTCCCCTTGACACATGTGGACTAAAGTATTTCTATAATCTTGCTTTATTTTACAAAACAAACTGCCAGTTTAGCTTGAAAGTGAAGAAATGATTAGTTGAGAAATTATTTCTACTGCGTTTTTCATAGCTGCAACCATTTTTTTAAAACTAGTAAATAACAATGATATGGTTTTAATAATTCAAAGATACATTTACACTCGGCCAGTGGATGGCAGTATAATACAATATTGCTGAAAATCTTCAGTAGGAAGCCATTTTAATGAGATAAATTTTTAAAAATTAAAAAGGATAAAACATTATTTTCAGCTCCAGACCAGCAATTATATTTTCCCATTTTGTTATAGTTCATACAATAGAGAAGAGTTTGATATACTGTAATCTGAAAACAGAAAGTTAATTTAAAATATGAGACGACTTAGTGTCTGGGACACAGTTTCTTTTCAGAGACTGAGAAACAGTCAAAACATAAAAGGAAAAGCAGGTAATTATATTTAATATACTGTAATCCAAGAGCAGGAGACTGCTATAGTCCAATCAACAAAATAAGAAGCAATTTAAAGTCTGTTAGCCAATTTCTTTTCAGAGGATAAGAAGAAAATCATAGCATAGGTAGAAAAAAATAGCCAATGTCCAAAATATTGGCACTTTTCCTGGGTATGTTTATAGTTCATGTTTGACAATCTATTATCTATTATGTTTTAAACTTCCAAGTCCGAATAAGCCGTAAATAATCATATTTAATGTATTCTTTGAAAAGCTACAGATTTGTTAGCTGTCTTCATTCAAAAATGTAATATGAAATAAAGAAAAAAACATAGCTGATCTTTAGTTTCTTGTAGAGAGAAGAGATTACAACAAGTCTTAATTGAATCCAAGGTCCAGAAAAGGAAGGTAGAAAGATATTTGCAAGGCAGACTTACTTGGCATTCGCCAGTCTGAATCTGTTTCCTGCTTGATGTTGTCGTGTTGGAGGAGACAGAAGATTGTTATGCCCCTAATTAAAAGGGCTCAAAAATCCTCTGGTATTCCTCTTGTACGCATAGCTGATACATCTTCTATCATTAGGAGACAGGCTTTGGGTTTATTTTCATAAACCTGCCTTAACGGAAATAGACAGCGTGAGAGCACACAAGCCTGTGTGCTTTCAGTCTGTCACCATTTTGCAGAGTCAGGAAAACTTCTTCAATTAAGAGTAACTCAGCAGTGGATTTGGCTGCCTAGATACGGAGTGGGTTTCCCTTCACTTGCAGTCTTCAAGTAGCGGCTGTACAAATGCTTGTCAGGGATGCTTTAGGTTGTTCCTGCAATGGGGAATGGGTTGAACTAGACGATTTGTAAGGCCCCTTCCTATTCTATGATTCTATATGATTCTATTATTCTTTTTGTGGTATGCTTGCTTAACAAAGCAAGGTAGGGGATCAGCATTATTCCGATGGGAAGGGAAAAAAGCCACTGTTCAGGAAATCAGTGGAATGAAAAACACATGCTCATGCTGCATTACTAGTAAGAATTGGAAATGGAAAAAAAACCCAATTTTTTTATGGGTAGGAGTGTTATAATTCCCAAGCATCTTGAATTTGAAAACCAGGGTAATGATTCAGAACAGCAATTTCTATGTATATCTTCACCTCATGAATTTCATTATGCACACTCCTAGTGGGAAGTGACAGTACTTTCCTTGCAACTAGGAATGTTCATTTAGCATGACAGTTGTGTGTACAAAGGTGTTACCAAGTTTCACACAAGTTAAAGATCCTTTTGGCCTTTTTTGATAAACAATTAAGAGAAGAGTTTGTGCTTTGGCAAGAGAAATTTATTTACATTTTATAGACATCACAATAAATTAAATCAAGATCCAAAGAATAATTTACTAATTACTGACTGAACAAGACACATTTATGCAAGATGCTGAGAAGGTTCTGGGCAATCAGTTCTAAGGTCCTGCTACCTTCCTGCAGAGAAACCAAGGCCACACTAACAGTACTAGAATCTATGATGACTCTATTGACATCCACTTATAACACACTGGCATGTGGATGATGTTCCCACACATAAAAAGAGCATTCCACACAGGGCTCATTTTAAGGGGGAACACACAGGAACGCAGTTCCGGCAGTTCCCCAAAGAGGTCACATGTCAGGTGGCCCTGCCCACCTGACTCTCGGCCATTTTGGGCCCATTTCAGCCTGGATTGGGGCCAAAATGGCCTGGATCAGGCCTCTGACAGGTGATGAATCACTCTTCCACTTATCAGCAGCCCAATCCTGACCATTTTGGGCCCCTTTTTGGCCATTTTCAGCCCCTTTTTGCCATTTTGGGCCCAATTTTGGCCCTGAATGGCCAGCATTGGGTCCAAAACAGCCAGGATAGGTGATGTAAGGGGTATGTGGCATATGCAAATCAGTTATGCTAATGACACACTTCCAGTGATGCCAAGGGGCATGGCATATGCTAATGATTATGCTAATCAGTTATGCTAATGAGTTCCTCCAGCTCTTTTTCTACCAAATGACCCCTGATTCCACATATAGTGATGTTGGCGTGCATGTGCCACTGACTACTACCACCCGCACACAGCAAAATATGGAATGCATGAATGGAACGAAGTGTCCTTAAAGGTATGAAAGAATGTGGTGTGCCCAGTAGGTGCCAAAGGTCACCATATTTCAAGAATCCCTGTGTGTGGGGCTTTGATCCTCTTCTGCAAACAGTTTCCATTTTGACAGAAGGACACATAGGGAAGGAAGAATAGGCAGTCAAACCATATCACTCAGCCACCTCTAAAGCTTAGTTAGGAAAGAAAGCCTCCAAAGCAAATGCTTTGTTACTCTCTGGTCCCACTGAAACCCTTTTGTCTTGTTCTCAAGTTACAGTGAACACATGCACAATCTACATTCCATGTACATTTGAGTTGTTAATATGTGCAATGAGTAATTCTCATGTTACACTCAATGCATATACAGCTGAACATATTATACAAACCCCACATTTATCCAGGTACTGGTACCTGACAGTGAATGTTCATTGGCTTTTTCTTACAATGTTATTGCATGCATGCAGGAAGAATGTGTATTCATTGTAACATGCGAACAGGGCTTTTTAATTTTCAATACATTTGGTGAACACTCTAAATATAACAGCTTGCATGCAGGCATGGCTGCACAGCTAAGAACTTGAAATGGAAGACAAGCTTGCTTAGCCATGCAAACTGCATACTTATGGGTCGAAAATAAATATAACATCCAGTATATAGATCCAACATTGTCCTGTAATACCTGGATATAAGTATTCCATTCCATTTTACATGCATTTTAAAAAACAGGAAGTGATATGGATCAGTTATGTCCTCTAAAAATATAACGGAAAGTTCACCAGATTATTCATTCAAAGATAAGTAAATTGGAGTTTGGCTTGATGAGCAGTCCTCAAAGGGGAAAGCCCAATTTGATGATGAAATCAAATTCACTTTGAGACCATTCCTACTTGAAAGACTGTAAAGGAAGGATTAGTTCTATGGAAGGGCACATGTTTAGCATGCCCAAGATTAAGCCCAGCATGTGATTATTTATCAGACAGGCCAAGAGAAGTCCCATGCAGATCTGGGATTTTGTGGTGCTAGAACCAATTATTGGGAATTAGCCACTCTTGCTGATTGGATGCCTTAGAGCCTAGTCAGCCAGAAATCTCCTAGGATGAGGTTGCTCATTGGTACATTCTGGTTTCCTACCCATGAATTGTATGCTGCATGGTTTGAAACACCAAAAGTGAACTCTAAAGATCCTGCCTCTCTTTACAGTTAGGGCACAGTCATCCATAATGGTGGAAGATTCTTAGAGCTTCCCCTCAGTAAGAGTGGCATTCTGAAGGCAGACTATTTTACTTTATCTCTTGCTAGTTTGGCCTCTGTCCTGCTTGCAATCTGCAAGACTAATCTTTCAGATGCACCTGACAAATTTGATCATGTTTGTTTGTATGTATTCTTGGATTTACCAACCCCACTTCACATGGCTGCCATTGCTTTTTCCAGGGGTTAAAAGGTTTATAGTTAATCGGGGGTGGACCTGTTCGAGATACTTGGATTGAGATTTACTACACACATAAATATTTATGTATTAGCTCATAAACCAAATTAATCTTGCAATAATTTCTTGCAATCACTTCACAAATAGATGCAGCTGACCGTACAGGCAAAAGCAGGAAATGCAATGTATATAATATTGTTTATGTAAATGATATATCTAATTTTGCTGGCACAAAGAAGGGATGAACCTGAATTGATTCAGAATCTGACAAGTTGATATAATGGCTTTTTGGGGGGATGCTCAGACATACTTACATCAGATCTGGGTTTTGGGGCAGATGTGATGTCACGTGGCATCATTTCTACCACCAACCTTCCTCCCACTGATCCGCAGAACAATGGAGGAAGGCTGGGCCCACTAGTGAGACGTCGTCTACTATATGTGGGCACCTGGCAACTCTAGATGGAACAAAGAATCTTTTAGTATGAATGCTAATGTGTGCTTAGATCTTCTTACAGCTTAAGTAATACAGCAGGATTCTTTCATGGCTAACTGTACAACCCTGTGCAAAGTTACACTGTTTGAAATCTATTTACTTCAATGGACTTAAAGATGTGCAACTCTGCTTAAGATTGCGCTGTCCTGACTGATTGCTGAGAGGCCTTGATTAATGGTTTAATAGCTAGTTATAGAACAAGGCTCTGCTTTCTGGAGGTGCTATTAATATCCTCAGGTTATGTATAGCCAACTCACTCTTTTGTCTCTCTTGTCTCAGTTTTGAAATTTGCTTAAGGATTCATGCAAAGACAGGAAAAAGCAAAGCTAGTCCTGGCTTCAAATGAAGGCAGTGCAGAATATGAAAAAAATGGAGGCAGTTTAGCTGCAGAGAAATTCAGTACGAAAATAGCCATTATCAGAATGTTGTGCTTCATTCAATAAGAGAAAATTTATTATTTATTTATGTTTTTTATTCCCTCATGAGTGGTATATATAGTTTATCTCAGGTAGCCACTCCAGTGCTGGCAACTCCTAGGAGAAGCAGGAGGTGGAGTCCTGATTAGACATGGACACAAACCCCCAAAATTAATGAACCCATGGTTTGTGGTTTGGTGCTGCCGACGAACCCGAAGTCGCGGACCACAACGAACTTTTCCTACTGATGAACCGGTTCAAGGTTCGTGGTTTGTGGGCATCAGAACAGCCCTCATTGGACTTAGAGAGCCCATATTCACAGGGAGTGTTTAGCAGACTCTCCTCCAGCCAGCACCCAAGTTTGGTCAAGATTGCAGTAGGGATCTTGGAGTTATACCCTCTCCAATCCAAGGCCCCCAGGAAACTCCCACTCGATACATTTAGAACCAACAGTTGACTTTGGCCCAGTGTACAAGGGGTGTACTTGAAGATGGGCCGCCTCCCCTCTAGGGGGCAGGGGGTATGGTCACTTGCTGGTGGCACCCCCCATGTGGCGCTTGCCAGGCCTCAGAGGAGCGTGTGTTTATTCCCGGTGTAGGCCAGAAGGTGGGTGATGACGGCAGCCGCAGGGCCTGGTGGGCACGGGGTGGCAGTGGCATGCTGCCTCCTCTCAGAGGAAGGGGGGTCTGGCTGCTTTCTGGTGGCACCCCCCATGTGTCCACCTGCCAGGCCTCAGTGGAGCGTGCTTTTATTCCCAGTGAGGGCCAGAAGGTGGGTGATGTTGGTGGCCACCGGGCGTGGTGGGCACAGGGAGGCAGGGAGTCTTGGAAATGGGAAGATCCTTGAGCAACCATGGGGCCTCATCCGAGGGTCGAACAGGAATATTCTGGTGGCAGCTAACATCACCCACCTTCCTGCCTTGGTGGAAAGGATGGGAGGGAGAGGAGATGTCATGTGGAGGGGAAGTGGGAAGATCCCCCAGCAACTGCGGGGCCTCATCCGAGGGTCCCATTGAGGGACATCCACCCTGAAAGAGTGTGCAGACTGCTGTGGCCGAGGCTTGTCTGCTCCCCCTCTGTCACAGTGGAGGCTGTCGTCAACATCACTCACCTTCCTGCCTTCGTTGAAAATCGTGACTGGTTGTGGCATTACCCATTCACCCCTGACTGGAGGGGACAGCCGCTGCTGTTGACAGGGGATGCTGCGCTGTACAATTCTATGTGTAACAGCAGCATAGCTGCCCCTCATGGCCAAAACCACCACTGGCAGACATCACTCACCTTCCTGCCTTTGCGGAAAGGACATGACTGGTCATGGGACCCATTCCCCCCATGCACAGAGAGGACAGCAGGTGCACATGGATAGGGGTGCACCATGCAGCTGAAACCTGTCAGCTCAGCAAAAGCATCTGAGCTGCCTCTTGGGGTCCAAAGCAGTGGCAGCAGACAGCACCCACCTTCCTGCCCTCATGGAAAGGGTGGGAGGGACCCATTCCCCCCTGCTCAGAGGGGACACCAGGTGCCATGTAAGGGGGGTACCATGTGGTGCCACCCTAACATCAGCAACAGCAGCAGAACTGTTCCTTGTGGCCAAAAGCAGCAGCAGCTGCCAGCACCACACCTTCCTGCCTTCACAGAAAGGATGGGATGGGAAAGACAGGAGAGGTAGGACAGCATCTGAGCAGATCCAGAGAGGGAGAGGTTGAAAGAGGGACCATCACGGGAAATGTCAGGGAGACAGGGACAAAGGGTTACTGCCGGCTGCATCTCAGAGCATAACCGGGAAGACCCCTTAGTTGGTGAGCAATGAGCCAAGAAAGCCACTGAGTTGCAGGGCAGTGGCGTGTGATGACATGACACACTTTCCTGCCTTCATAGAAAGGACGGGAATGGACAGGACCAGTGAGGTCGTTGGGAGGGGTCGGAGCGGTCCCAGAGAGGGCAAGGTGCGAAGAGGGACTATGAAGTTGGAAGATCCCAACACTTGCGAAGCCTCCTCCAAGGATCCCACTGAGGTACCCTGTGGCAGCAGCCATCATCACCCACCTTCCTGCCCTCATGAAAAGGACGGGGATGTAAAGGACCAGGGAGGTCGTTGGGAGGGGTCGGAGTGGTCCCAGAGAGGGCGAGGTGTGAAGAGGGACTGGGAGCTTGACAGGGAGAAGAGGACCAAGACGCCCCAAACACCCACTGTGTTGGATTGCGCAGGCTGCTGTGGCAGAGACTTGTCCGCCCCTTCTGTGTCGCAGTGGAGGCTGTTGCCAAAATCACTCACCTTCCCGCCTTCATGGACAGGAGATGAGTCGAGGGACCCATTCCCACCATGCTCAGAGGGGACAGCAGGAGCCTAGGATAGTGGGCTCCGTGCTGTGCAACCATATGTGTCGCAGCTCCAGAGCTGCCCTATGTGCCCAAAAAACAGAGCATCAGAAAACACCCACCTTCCTGCTTTCACAGAAAGGATGGGATGGGCAGGACAAGTTGTGGGGAGGGACGTTTGGGCACCATCCGGAGAGGGAAAGGTTGAAAGAGGGAACAGGCACTTGTCTGGGAGAGGAGGGCAAAGGGTCACCAGCCATGGAAGCAGCCCCGAGGCTTGAGCCTGCTGTGGAGGAGCTGGGCCTACAACTCCAGGGTCGCTCAGAGCCCAGGGAGGTCCAGATCCACGGAAGGGTGCCCCAGTAGGTTGAGGTTCACCTTGATGAAGGTCAACATGTCCACCAGGTCTGGGTGCAGACGTGCGCAGCGGGGACGGAGGAGGTCTCCCAGGTGGGAGGAGGTCTCCCAGGTGGGAGAACACAGAACAGCTTGCTCTGCACGCTGGTGGGAGGGCAGGACAGGATGTTTGTTGCGATGATGGACAGGTCCGGCCCAATACTCCAACGGGTTGGCTTGGGGGGGGGCTTGGTGGGCTCAGCAAGGTACTTGCGCACCATGGCCTCCGCCAAGTCCTCCACTGAGAGGGACGCGCCCACCGTGCAGTGGCCAACCACACAGCCCACCGACGAGGCCCAGAGATTGAATGGGGTGATTCAAGTTTCCAGGGCAACAGAAGGAGTGCAGACAGAGTTCAGCCATTCCCCCGGCTCTGTTTCCAAGGGAATTGATTGATGGTGCCTGACTGTCTGGCTTCATGAACCGCTGACATATGCAATGAACCGGGCTTCTTATGAAAGCTGGTTCGTTGGACTTGGACACTCACGAACTGCCGGATCACGAACGGACGATCGGGCAGTTCGTGGGGTTTTTGCGTTCATAATGCAGTTCGTGCCCATGTCTAATCCTGATGATTTGGGTCAGTTCAATGCTGCAACATCACTTCTGGCATGAACCCAGAAATGTTGGGCATTAACTGAAATACGAACCAAAATTAAGCATAAACCAGGCCAGTTCGTGGTTCACGAACCACGGTTCATCAGATCCCATTTCTGATGAACCACCATGAACTTTTAGGATGGTTCATTTGGTTTGTTTTTTGGTTCATCACTGCAGACAGCCTGGTGCCAATCAATCAGTTTCCTAGGCAACAGGGGATGGACTTCCTACAGACCTTCTGCTGACCCGCAAGTGACCTTCTGCTGACCCAGAAGTGATGATTTTCTGACCTGGATGTGACATTTTCATGAACCAAACAAACTGGTTCGTGAACCAGAGGCAGGTTTGTGAAAGTTTGTGGTTTGTGAAATTTGACAAACCATGAACTGCATGGTTCGGTTTTTTTTTCAGGTTCGTGCCCATCTCTACTCTTAACCACTACACCAAACTGGTTCCCTAGTGAAGAGACAAAAGAGAGCAAGTGCTGTCTTTACACAATGATACTTTATACTATAGCCTCATTTTCATGGGAGGTATGTAAGAGTGTGTACACCACTAGAAGAACAAAGTGCTCGAGTTAACACAGGCAGAAAGAGGAAGAGAGACAGGAACACATGTTGGTATAGCCATACATACCAGAGAGTTATCCACAACTAATCTAGGGGCAGTGAGTTATCTAGTTAGGTACTCAGTCTGATCCTCTCAGAAATCACAATGTGATCTGAATTGTAACTCATGTTGCTAACCAAAATTACTAGATTTCAGAGACTGCATTTAACCCCCAAAGCCAAAAAAGATCACAACTACACAAATAGTTAAAAGACAAATGGAAAAAAAAATAATCACGCTGATTATAAACAATTCTCAGTAACATCTCAAATCCATACAAAATAGCTGAATTGCACTCTTCAGGTTTGATTTGACTCAGTAAGATAAGATCTTTCCTTCTAGAGTGTTCTCAGTGCATGTGAAGTACTAAAATGTAGGCATTTAGCTCCCGCAGTCAAACATTGATTCTGAAGAATCTGAATAAGGAAACATTCTAATAGCCAAAAGGAATCCCAGCTAACACTGACATTCAATGATGTGCCAACACTTGGCCTTGGTCCTCCACTGAGACCTACAGTTTTAAGAGAACATAATGTCCTGGGATATTCAAACAATATATAAAGGGATTTTGACTTCCTTTCTGTTAACTATTCTTTTAAGGATGCAAAGTTGTTTTGCCAAATGCCTTAATCCTGACACAATGGAAAAATGGGGGGGGGGAGAAATTTCACATTTCCTTTTAAGCTTAAACTAACATAACCACAGATCCTGGGAACAGTGAAGGACATCTTGATGCAACAACTATGTTAAATCATGGGAGTATTTGCTTTATATGAAACAATCCCCTAATTGTCACACAGAATGGTGTATTCAAAGCTGTCTGCAAATCCTGTCATAACTGCTGGACTCTCTAGAGGAAGCTCAAGCAGTCTTTGCTTGACAGAACACAGGCAAGTTTAAAATATTTTAACTTGCTCAAAGGAAACCCAAGGGATACTCACAGTATCAGAGGGAATCTATAAGCATGAAAACTAACTCCTGAATAAACCACAAAGAAAAATAACACCCCAGTGAAAAAGAAAAAAAGGACAAGATCTAAAGGCCAACTTTAGAAGAAAACTAGACTGGTTTGTGAGACTCCACTGAGCTCTTGAAGCAGCATTAATTCCACCTTGAGAATGTATTGTGAAAGTCAGGAAAGACATACCAAGTTCAAGAGCACCAATATACACAAAGAGGGACAATGTTCACTTTATGTGCTCACATGAAAGCTGACTTCCTGTTTTATGGAGCTTTTACTGTACATCACCCTAATTTAGAAATCTATGAGTGAATATAGACAGACAGTTGATCACAAAGCAGGGCTTTCTACTATATAGTCTCATTAGAAATGTTTTTTTCCTGCCATACCTTTCCCAGGTTGTAAGGTTTCCCAATGTTTCCCATGTAATCAAATGTTTGCCTGTAATCATAATTTGTAACTGGCAATGTTTAGTGAACAAAATATTTCTGATCTGTACAATTTCATAGGTAGAGTCTTATTCTAACAAATGGGTTTCCTTTACTTTTTCTGTCTCTTTAGAGTAATAAGCGGTTATAAAATATTTAAAAACAGTTTTAGTTTGGTATTTTTTATTTTAACCTATTTATTTATGTATTACATCTTTGAATTTTTTGTTGTTGTCAAGGAATTGTTCCTTGATATCTGTGAAGCTATGTTTATATGTTTTCTTATGAGGGGGAGAGTTTCTTATGAATGCTTCGTATATTCAGTTAATATATGATGTGTATTTTGATTTTCATTTAAAAAAACAAACCCTTTGAGGAGATTGTTTTTCCTTCTCAATTTGTTTTCATGTCACACATGTATGTTACTGAAGAACCATTTAAAAACAAAATCCACTTCAGTAAAGAACACACTACTAATGTTTATGAACCATTTAAAAATAACAGGAGCTTCTGTATGACTTGCATCCAATCATCTTTTTCTACAAATAAAGAACCAGGAAGTATAACAGTGTATTAAGTGAGAAATAGAACTCAGATTTGGCTCCAAGTTCTCTGGTGCTGCAGGAAACATGTCACATGATCAGTAGCAGTAAAGAGAAGCAGCTGCTGCTACAGTCTGCTCTTCCCCTCTAAGCAGTCAGCAAGCATAGGGATTAGTCAGGTCATTACTTGGACTGAAAAACCCCATTCTTTAAAATAACAATAACAACAACACCAAACTTACCGAATTAATGATGCTCAGAAGTAATCAGGGAAGGATGCTGATTTGTGGCATCCTGGTGCCTTGCTGACACTATTTCATTTCTCTCTGAGGCTGCATTGCAAGCAAGAATTTTAATTGCCTAAGAAACATTGGTCTTTTTTCTTCTCTGTTTGAAATTTAGCATGGAGTATACTTTGAATCTTCCCTAAGCATTTCATTCCCTTTGGGTAGAAAACAAAAAAATTATACACACAAATGTGTTTCCAATGAAAATGAGCATGTGAAATAACAAAAAGATATGAACTAAAGTACCCAATGAATAAAAATAAAATAGTGCACACCCCTACTGCACAGTTTGGTGCTGATATTTCATTGATAAATATACGATTAGTAAACAGAACAGTCCCCCGCATAACTGCCTTTTCAATTTTAAACAATACCCCTTCTTTGGGTGATTTTCTACTGGGTAAGCCCAAAACTGGAAGGAATGTCCTTTTCTGGATTTTACCTCTAAAAGGCCACCTTCTCATGGGTTATCTGCCCAAGGTTCACTGATGTTTTTCCCCCTTGTTTCCATATACCATCATCACACATTTGTGTATATCCCAGGGTTTCCCCAGCTTTCTCAAACCTGCTTTATTCCCCACCCACAGGTTAGCCATTTTCCCTGACACTGTTCCTATGAAAAATATTTGCTCCTCCCGGGGCTTTTTGTTTTTTAATCAGCAATTGAAAATCATTATCTACTGTTATAACAATACATGTAACAGATATAAGGAGCTAGAAACTTACTTTTAAAAAGCTGAGAATTCAGAGAACTTGTTACATATATTGTTATTACAGTATGTCACTATAACAATATTCAACTACTTATTTTTTAAAAATTGAAAAAGCTCCAGTTAATAGTGTCACATACAGTGACTTGGAAGCACTGACATCATGCTACGGCTGATTCTTTAAGAACTAGCCCAAAACATAGCAGTTTTGCAGAATGCCATTGCTTCCAGGTCATGCTGGAAGTGACATCATTGACCAGAGTTGAAGGTACCTGCATACTCATTTCTCTGGCCTGCCTCATGCCTTCTCCTAACAACCAGCTAGTGATTGGTGGGCAAAGGCATGAAACACCAGGATTTTGCCCACCGTTGGTGAGAACCTGGCATCCCTAGTTACCATCCTTAAGGCAGAACCTGGAGTTCTAGAATTACAGCAAATCTCTACACCACAGAGATCAGGAACCACCCCCAAATCTCCAGGAAACGCCCAAGCTGGTGTTAGCAATCCTAGTAAAGAGGAAAAACATGTTGAGGGACTGCAAGAGAGTGGATAGACCATTGGCTAATCCCTTTCCCATTGTAATTGAACAACATGAGACTGCTGATCTCCAGGACAAGTGAGTAGTTTAAATGCTGTTGTATTTAGTGTGACATTGCTAAGGCTTGTTGGCCAAATGAGCAGCATCATTCAAGAAGAATAGTCTAAATGTTCACTTAGTCCTCAACAGGGATGCTGAGTTCTATGTGAAAGTGACCATCCGTTGAATGTAAACTCCTCATATACACACAAATTGAGCCCAGTTGCCTCATCATCCTTCTGTTGCTCTAAATTCAGTTTGAACAATGGGCCCAGTTGCTTTGTGCCTGTGCAGAAGTAGCTTACCCTCATCTGTTTTCCTTTTATTTATTGATTTATTGATTTATGTATGTCATTTATAATCCACCTTTCTCACTGAAACTCAAGGCAGATTACATAGCATGAGATTAGTACAATCAGTATTGTGGACATTTACATACAGTGTCAAGGACTTATCCACAAACAATGTCATAGGATTTTACAAAGACATTGCATCAGCAAGGATCCAATATAGAGTTAAAGAATTGCTGAAACAGAATATAATCAGTTCTAGGACTGACATTAGATAACATGAACAAAAGGTAGTATAAGAATACATATTCGAGCAAGAGATAATATGCAAGGCAACATAGTCTATGGTCCCTAACTCATTAGCGACGCATTTGAGACTACCTCCCTAAAATACTTCCCTCCTATCTGAGTAAAAAGCCTTTTTGGATAATTCAGTTTTGCATCATTTGCAGAAAGCCAGGAGAGTGGGGGTCCTCAGGCAGACCATTCCATAGGTTGGGGGCCACCACAGAGAAAGCCCTTGTGTGGGCTGCTGTTGATTTCACCCATGTGTAGGCTGGCACGTGCAAGAGACCCTGTTCAGATGAGTGAAGCTGCCATGAAGGGACATAAGGAGTGAGGTGATCTCATAGGTATGCTGGGCCAAGGCCATGAAGAGCTTTGTATGTAATAACCAATACCTTGAATTGAGTATGGCAACTGATAGGTAACCAATGGAGTGATGTTCATGTTCCTGCTTGCTTCTACTAACAGTCGAGCTGCAGCATTTTGCACCAATTGGAGCCTCCTAGTAACTTAGATGGGAGACCAATGTATAGTGCATTACAATAGTCAAGGTATGATGTTACCATAGCATGGATCCAGGTGGCCAGGTCAGCCATGTCAAGGTAAGAAGAAGCCATCTTCCAGGCTAGAGTGAGATTGTAGTAAGCATTTTTTGTGGCTGCCTTAACTTGTTTTACTAGTAGTAACACTGGATCCAGTATAACTCCTAGGCTCTTAACCAAGTCTGCAAGGGTCAGATGAACTCCATCGAAAGTGGGGAGTACTATGTCTTTCAAGATTTCTGCCTTCCCAACAAGCATCACTTCAGTCTTGTCTGGGTTCAATTTCAATTTGTTATTTTTCAGTCGTTTCACCATGACTGTCAGGCAGCGATCTAAGATTTCTACTGCATCCTGTGGGGACCTGGATAGCAAGATACAGAGTTGAGTGTCATCTGCATATTGATGACATCACACTCCATAGCTGTGAATGAGTTCTCCTAAAGGTTTTACATAGAGGTTGAATAACATGGGAAGATAAATGGAGCTCGACAGCCCACAATATTCCACAGCATAAAAATTCACTTTAGATCTGAACATGATAGCTTGCTATCTCATTTGATGAGAGACAGGCATAGTACCATATGGTTTTCTATATTTACTCTCAAACTGCAAAAGCTTGGTATTGCATTGGACTCCCTACTCCTATGTGATGAATTACATATCTTAAGAATATTCCACAGCTCCTGGAAACCAATGTTCACAATCAGTGTTCATACCAAAGTACACAATCACTGCACTAGACCCTTCAGGCTCACAGACACAGCAACAGACGTCCACTGATGTTACACAACTGCGGTTCCGAACTCCCGAGCTCAAGCGATCCACCGGCCTCAGCCTCCTGTGTTCAGGCTGGGATTACAGGCGCACGCCACCGCCAAAACGTATTGAACACCAGGACAATTTATCCTTTTGTCGTTTTCTGTTAAAGGATAATGATACAGTGATATCTAAAGTGGTTGCAGAGGTTTTAGTGGGTGCGCTTAAGAGTCATACAAGGTTTGTATAAATATATTGACTTCTGATATTTTATGTAATTTTATAGTGACTTGTTTGCTGTCTTAGATCTTTGTATGCCATTAAAGGTATTTGAATTGAATTGAATTGACAATCACTGCAAATCAGGGCATTTGTGTGTGTGCAGTGGACAAGATTCTTTGAAAAGTTTATTAAAAAGATTTAGGGACTATGTCTGTAGGTAGCTGTTAGACATTGGTCCATCAAGTTTTCTGTTAGAAATAGTGATAGATGTAATGAGATGCTGGAGAAATATATGCACATATAAATATAGCTGTTCTAATAATGGGAACTAAATCTTCCAGACTTTTCCATACACTTTGCTGTTTTGACATAGTCTTTCCATTTATCACAAACTTTTCTTCGTTAGTTTTCTGGTTATGCAAATTTCTTTCCTGACTTCTAACATTTAAAAATAAGTTTTAAGTATAAAACCATTTTTCAGACACAGATTCTTTATTTCAAACAGATAATAGCACTCTTGATATGAGATCTGGATGCTAATAATGTATATATTAATTGTGTGCTAATCATTGTCCTTTGCAAAATATTAGTATTGTTCCTCAAGTCTTTGGCTCTTAGCTATCTTGTATTTCTGAAAAATAAGCTTTATAAAACTTTCTAAAAGGTAAAACTTGATATTTTCAGAGCTAGATCAGACAAGTGGCTGGAAGAAAGCCAGTGTGGTGTAGTAGTTAGAGTATCAAATTAGGATCTGGGAAGAGTAAATCCTCACTCTATCCTGGAAGCTTGCTGGGTGAATTTGGCCCAGTCAAATTCTGTTAGCAGCCTAACCAGGTTTTTTGTGAGGATAAAATGGAGAAGGAGAGAATATTGTTGCAAGCCACTTTGGGTCACTTCTGGGAGAAACAAGGGCTATAAATGAACTAAGTAAGTAAATAAATGAGCTACCACATAAAGTCTTTGGAAATGCATGGGACAGATAACAGTCAGACCTGGCTTGTGCAGATCATTGGGAAACGCCAGGGATACTCTAGCATTTGAGGAAAACTCTATGGTTTAACCATACAGTTTTCCTCAAATGTTAGAATGTCCCCATTGTGCTGATATCACTTCTGAACACAAGGGCCATGACATCAGTGACTTGTGACTAGGTGTGTTCCCCATCCCCAGTGGTTGCCTAGAGATTCAGCAGCCCAGCCTGACATTTCATAAACTATACAAAACTGAATTACTCAGGAGGGCTTTTTTACACAGCTAATAGGGCTGTACAGTAATAAAATGGTTCAGAAACATGCTTTGGTGAAGGGACAGGGACTTTGGACTGTATTACTGTACATGTGTACTGTCTGTTGCTTTAAGTATGATCCTACTATGTAATTTCAGCATTGTTTAATATGTTGTGTTAAAGAGGCTCATGGGCTTACCATGGGCTGCATAGCTGCTGGGAGGTGTGGCTGAGGTGGAGGGCTGGCTTCATGCTAGCTGTGGGGTAGTGGGTCCCAACGGGGTGGAAGGGGGGTAGGCCAGAAGCTCTTTGTGGCGCTTGCTACCATTCTAAGGTAGCTGCTGGAGTGGATGGGCAACTTCCTTCCTCTCTAGATGCCAGCTGCATCTGGGAATATCTGTCACAACTGTCACAACTTGGCAGTTGGGCAGTTTCGGGGCATTGGGCTGGATCCACCATGGTAAGTCATGCTGGCTGGGCAGCTCATCCCTTTTTTGGGATCCCCTTAAATGATCCAGGGGAAGCTGAAAGGTATGGGTGACTTAATTTTGGGGAACAGGGACCATGGAGTCATGCCTGGATGGGTGCTACACCTCCTGCCATCTTGGCGGGCTGGGGAGGGCATGACATTGAATGACAGGTGAGTCATTTGATGCAGTGGATCCATTGCCATTTACTGCACCAATGGCTATAAGCAATAAAGTTGTAGCATATTTTCACCCAAGATCAATGTATTGTTGTATTATTTGCCCAAGCACTGACTTCACACACAGCATACACGGCAGCAATGCTTATACTTTGTTTCAGCTCTGTTTCAGATTTCTGCAGTCCAAATTCCATGGCATTGTTTACTGGATGTCCCTTCCTGTTGATTGTATTGACTTACACCATGTAACCTTGAGTGTCAGTGAGAAAGGCAGAATATAAATAACAGAAATAAATATAATTAATTAATTTGTTTTAAATGTTAGTTAATTAATTAGAAATATGTTGCCTCTCTAGGAACCTAGCTGAGCACTAAGGAAATAAAAAATACAATGAAATCTTAAAAACAATTTTCAAAATTAATTTCAAACTCTGTAAAAAATTTGCACACTTCATCCAGGGGCAATGTGCTTATAACAGGGAGGAACTAATGTTTTTGCTACTGATCATTTTTCACAGTTACTTCTGAGGTGAATAGCAGACAAACACAGTATCCTAATTGCACCATAAAAATGGAATTATTTATAACAGGAAAGCTGGACCCTATGGACTGTGAACCACTGGCACACATGTTATAAAACAAATCAAATTAATTTAACAATTCCAAAGAGAAGTATTATCCAGAAAAGGGGCAGAACATGGGGAGGACAAAGGGAGCAAGCCCAAGTTGAAATTGTCCTATAAACATGTTGCATGAAAAAATCCCTAACGTGTGACACATGGAATTTGTGGAATAAAAATCTCCTTTCTTGGGAAGGTAAAGGTAAAGGTAGTCCCCTGTGCAAGCACCCCTGACATCGCATCACGGCGTTTTCTTAGCAGACTTTTTACGGGGTGGTTTGCCATTGCCTTCCCCAGTCATCTTTGAGAAATTAGCAGGTAAATAAGTCCAGGTACAAATTAATGAAAAAGAGTTTTAAACATCCTTTGGAAATTAGCAGGTAAATAAGTCCAGGTACAAATTAATGCAAAAGACTTTTAAACATGTGTCATAGAAATTCAAGCTATGACAAAATAAAATACAGTCAGATCTGAGAGTGTTTTAAGCATATTGGAGATAAGGACAGGTGCATTTATGATCTACTTGAGCAGAATTAGGGCAGTCTGTGTTGCTCTATTGACAGAATGCATCCACTTCATGCCAATGAGTGTTGAATGTGATTACCTGGTAAGTCAGTAGCCCTTTAAATACATCACGTGTATGTGCATGGCTCCTTCTGAAACATTTCCATTTGTACATGCACAGGCATTTTGCCCCAGTTGGGTAGCTGTGTAGTGGCAGGGTTAATATGCTTAGTTAAAGACTGGGGTGGGAGGACAAATGCAGTTCCCGATGTGTGATACTGCTACATGTGCCCATATATGTTTTGTGTTAGTATTCATATCTTATGGCTTACAATTATCATTTGTAGTGGAAAAATGTTAATCCAAGAGAAATAACATCAAATTTATTGATAAGTGAAGACTAAATTTTAATCTCCCTCTGAATTTTTTAATAAATATTGTATGACAACAACTTTACCCATATAATGCTTTGGAAGACTGAAATGTTCTGTGTGCTGCAGTTTTATAATCTGCTTATTTTTATGCACAGAGGTTGTCCTATTTGGTCTTTTGTAAACATCGTATGAGCATTTTTGGCAGATGGTATCATATATCATTTTAAAGATTGCTGATGAATTATCAACTGATAATATGATTAAATTGTTCTGCAGTCGCATTTTTAAATAGATAGATGGACAGACACATACCAGTTCATTGCAGGACTTGGTTCATAGAGTCATTCCTCTGCTCAGTGCTCACCTGTTAGCAAATTGTCATTTTAGACTGTCTGTGTAGGAAGCAAAGTTGTCTGAATGCCAAGGCAGACTTTAATCACCCTTCGTTTTAGAAAAAGGGTTCTCCTGCACTGGGAAAGTTTTTATTATAGTTACAGAAAGAAACAGATAAGAAAAAGGGGTTTCATTAACTTTCTCTTGAGATTATTTTATAGGGTTTTTTCAGACTTGGCATTGTTAATACTTAGTTTGCTGACTAAACGTTATAGATTGAAGCAGGGCTTTTTTTCTGGGGAAAGAGATGGGGGAACTCTCACCCGGGGCAACTTGTGAGGGGAAGTGGTGTAACTCTCAGTAAATGTCCTGGGACTGCATGATGACATCACTTCTGGGGAATGATATCATAATGCAGGCTTGACCATCCCAGGAGCACTCCTTTGCTCCATGGGGGGTGGGTGGGTTCCAATTTGGCCTGGAACAGGCCGCTCCACCACAGGGAGCACTCTCCCGCCTGAAACAGGCAATTGCTACATGGAAGAGCACACCCCTGGAGGGCAGCAGCCCGAACCAGGCCATTTAGGACCCAATCTGGACTGTTCTGGGCCCAAAATGGGCCAGAAATGGCCCGGATCAGCCTGGAAAGGGCTGCTGCCAAATGAGAGAGCACTCCCCTGCCAGGCAGTGATCCAATCCTGGCCATTTTGGGCCCGATCCTGGCCACTTTGGGCCTGAATTGGGCCCAAAATGGCCAAAAAGGGTGCAAAATGGCCAGGATTGGGCAACTGCCGGGTGAGGAGTGTCCCTAAATGAGCCCAAATGGCCAAAAGGGGCCTAAAATGGCCAAGATTGGGGCCCTGTCAGGTAGGGGAGTCTTCCCCCCGGCAGGGGCCCAATGCTGGCCATTTCAGGCCCGATCATGGCCATGTTGTGCCTGAATTGGGCCTGAAATGGCCAAAAGGGGCCCAAAACAACCAGGATAAGGCTGCTGCCAGGTGAGGAGTGTTACCCTGCCTGGCAGAGCCCTGATCCTGGCTGTTTTGGACACAATCTTGGCCATTTTGTGCCCCCTTTGGCCGTTTGGGTTCAATTCAGGCCCCAAATGGCCAGGAAAGGGCCTGAAATGGCCAGGATCAGGCCACTGCTGGGTGGGGGAGGGTTCCATCACAAGGTCAAGCCTGATCTTGGCCATTTTGGCCCAAATCCAGACCATTTTGGCCACAATCATGGCTGTTTTGGGCCCTAAATGAGCCCAAAATGGCCAGACCAGCCCCCAAATGGCCTGGATTGGGGCCAAACTGGCCTAGAATGGGCAACTGCCAGGTGGGGGAACACTCCCTTGCCTGGCACCAGCCCAATCCTGGCCATTTTGGCCCCAATCCGGACCATTTGAGGCCTTAAATGGGCCCAAAATGGCCAAAACAGCCCAGATTGGGGCCAAAATGTCCTGGAATGGGCCATTGCTGGGTGGGTGGAACCCTCACTCTACCCAGCACCAGCCTGATCCTATCTGTTTCAGCCATTTTGGCCCCGATCTGGGCCAAAATGGCATCAAAACAGCCCAGACCAGGGCTGAACTGGCCTGGAACAGGCCACTGCTGGGAGGGGAACTGTTCCCCCTTCCAGCACCTGCCTGATCCTGGCCCATTTTGGTCCCAATCCTGGCTGTTTCTGCCATTTTGGGCCTATTTAGGGCCCACAATGGCCCGGATAGGTACCAAAACGGCCAGCATCGGGCTGGTGCTGGGCAGGGGAACCCTACCTCGCCAAACTGGCCCAGATTGTGGCCAAAATATCCTGGAATGGGCCATTGCTGGGCGGGTGGAACCCTCACCATGCCCAGCACCAGGCTGATCCTATCTGTTTTGGCCCGATCCAGGCCATTTTGGCCCTGATTTGGGTGGGGGAACCCTACGTCACCAAAACGGCCCAGATTGGGGCCAAAATGTCCTGGAATGGGCCATTGTTGCCTATTTTGGGCCCACAATGGCCCGGATTGTTGCCAAAACAGCCAGGATCAGGCTGGTGCCGGGTGGGGGATCCCTACTTCGCTTGGCAGTGGCCCAATCCAGGCTGTTTTGGGCCTGATACAGGCCCAAAATAGCCAAAATAGGCCATTTTTAAAATACTCACATGACACCAGTCACATGGGTATTTTAAAGCGCTGCCAGAACACTGTTCCAGGGCATTCAGGCTAAAAAAAAAAAAAAAAGCCGACTTCCAGGAAATGGCACAGTGCGGTCGGGCTTGCTGAGCTTCAGCTCAGAAACCCAATCCTTGCACCCTCTTTGAGGCTCAGCTTTTGAGCTTCTAAAGTCTCCCCACAGAGAGGGGGGTAAAGTTGGAGCGCAGTGGGGGGCACCAGGAGGAGCAGCAGCTTGGTTTTCGACCCCCAGCCTGCTCGTTTAGCGGACGGTTAAGAGGAAGCCTTGTGGCTCACGAGCTGGGAATCCCGAACTCTGTATAACCTAGTGCGAGTGAAATTGACAAGCACCACGAATCTGCAGCAGCAAACGTTTTTAATACATTCCGAATGTATGGGTGAGATCTAATCTTTTTTCTTTTCAACTTAACTGAAGCGGCCACCAACTTAGAGAAATTTCAAGTATCCCTCCCCCTTCTCCTTTTGTGCTTCTCTTTTTATCTTGTTTGAATCAAGGGGTGGGGGAGAAGAAACTAATTGCTTAAGATCCAAGGTACCATAAGGACAGACTTTTGCTTATTTTATACTAAGTGAGAAATTAAGACTACATTTAAAATAAGAGAAGAGGCTCAATAGACTTCTATATGGCCACCAATTGATATTTAGTAACATCAACATATGATCTGTGTTGACAATTTTTAGAAAGGTTTTGGGATTGGCAGAAAAAGAGAAAAGACCTCTGAGTTACTGATCAAGACTCTCCGGATTACAGTGAGATTTTTGCTTGCCTGTTTTTTTTTTGTTTCCCTTTTTCCTTCTGTGATTTTGGTCCCTATATTTTTTCTTTCTCCCATTCCAGGATATAAATATATGCTTTTGAGGTTTTTGTTCTTTTTCCTCCTTCCCTTTTCTTAATGGTGAATTCTGGATGATTTTTTATTGCTGAAGTTTGGCTGGACCTCTATTTGGTTGGATTTTCATTCTTTATTTTTTATTTGTCTTTTTTAGGGGAGGGACTCCCAAAATGGAGTACAAAGTAATTGAATCTGCGTAGTGCCTCTCCCATCTCTTGTAGCTTCAAGAAGAAGAAGATCTCCCAAGACTGTAACTTCCGGGGCATAAATTGGTTCAGCAAGAGAGAATGTTGTGTTTTTTATCCTAGAAAGATATTTAAATACTGTCTGGCTGGAAAGGGAACTGTTTGGGAACATTGTGGTTTATGAAAAAAAATATTTTTCTTCTATCTTAAGTGGGTAGAAGGAGGGAGTGGGATAAACGGGGTCTGACTACTTTAAGTTACTGAGCTGAGATTAGATAGTAAAAATAATAGAGTGGAGATATTTATTTAAAGATGTTGTCAGGTAAAGAAAAAGAAAAAGGCCAAAAACCATCTCCTGGAAGCCTCGAATCTGTGACATCAGCTGTGGCACAGACACCTACATCAACACAGGCATCAATTCAGACAATACAGGCTAGGATGGCCCAGTTGCTGGACCAAATGAAAACTATGAATGATAGGTTTGAAGAGTTCCAGAATGAGATGAGAGAAACCAAAAAGGAGGCAGCCAAACTAACATCTAAGGTGCGAAAAGTGGAGGAGAAGACTCAACAGAATGAAGATAAGATTGAGAAAGTATTCAAAAGCCAGTTGATGATGGAAACTAAACTGATAACTTTATAGCTGGAGAAAGCAGCATTGATGCTGCATCTGCAGAATGTGAAGGAGGAAGAAGGAGAAAATACCTTAAAGGTGGCATCAGGGTTATTGGCAATAGCACTAAACATTCAACCAGAAGAAATGGAAACAGAGATAGACACGGCCTATAGGATAAGTTCATCCTATGCAAAAAAGAACAAAAAACCACGGGAAATCCATGTAAGATTTATCAGATGCAGAATCAGAGATGACATTCTAAAAGCAACACGAGAGACTACCTTGAAGTGCCAAGATGAAGAAGTGATAGTCCTATGAAATATCCCATGGGAGGTGTGGATGAAGAGATGGGAATATGGATTTTTGACGGATTTACTATGCACAAATGGAATACAATATAGATGGCTGATACCAGAGGGACTACTTTTTAACTTAAACGGACAAAGGTTTGACATCAACTCGATTCCTAAAGCACAAGTGTTTGTTCAAAAGAATTTGATGGTGGGCCAGAAATCCAAAGAAGGCAAGGGGGAAGAAGAAAATGTAAGCCCACAGTCTGAATCAGAACCAGAAATAGAAGATGGAGCAAGAGGAAGAGTACAGACCAGGAAGCAAACCAGAGAAGAAAATAAACAAGGTAGTAAGAGAGGCAAGAAGTAATGGCCAGTAACTCTCTAGAAATACTCTCAATGAATGTTAATGGATTGAATTCCCCTCAAAAA
Organism: Eublepharis macularius; assembly: GCF_028583425.1. Lineage (NCBI taxonomy): Eukaryota > Metazoa > Chordata > Lepidosauria > Squamata > Eublepharidae > Eublepharis > Eublepharis macularius. The sequence goes on from NC_072797.1 coordinate 77,639,734, forward strand.
AGAAGAACATTTATATACCTGAAAAAATTTAAAGCAGAGATTATATGCCTTCAAGAAACCCATAACAGAGATAAAGAGGAAAGGCTCCTGAACTGTAAGGACCTGGGACACCCATTCATTGCAGCAGACAAAGTTAAAAAGAGAGGTTTAGTAACATATATACAGGAAAGACTGAACCCAAAATTGATTTAGGCCTGTGACCAGGGAAGAATTCTAATGACTGAACTCCAGAAAGGCCAAAGAAAAATTTTGATAGTAAATATTTATGCTCCAAGTGAGCAACAAGAAAAATTCCTTCAAAGACTTTCAGAGCAAATATCCAAATTGAAATATAAGGACATATGCATTGTGGGAGACTACAATGCAGTAGTGGATAAAAAGTTGGATAGGAAACGTGAAGAATGGGGAAAAAGGGGGGAAGTGCTTCCTAAAAAATTCTTTGAAATGGCTGAAGAAATGGCCCTTGTAGACTTATGGAGAACATGAAATTTGAATTCAACTAATTATACTTTTTACTCTGACAGACACAAATCTTGGTCATGAATAGATATGTGTTGGGCCTCAACGTTGTTAGTGGCAGATATGGAAGAAATAGACATTTTGCCACAAGTGATTGGAGACCACAACCCTCTGGTAATAAAGATAAAAGAGGAAAAAAGACCATTTAGGTGGAGAGTTTATTAAAAGACAAAAAATTTAAAGAAACAATCTCCAAAGAAATGGAATGGTATTTTAAACAAAACTTAAATAATGGAACTACTATAGACATAGTGTGGGATGCAAGTAAGGCTTTTTTCAGAGGACTGGCAATTAGATATGTGGTAAGTGAAAAGAAAGAGAGAAGCAAAGAATATCAAACTTTGGAAACAAACCTAAAAAAAGAGGAAGATAACTTAAAAAATGCTCCTGAAAACAGTATATCAAAAATGAAGATATACTTCAACATAAACTTAATTTGATGTTAACAGAGGAGATGGAGAAGAAAATTAAATATGCCAAACTAAACTACTTTGAAAATGCAAACAAGCCTACAAGATGTATTGTTGAAGGCTTTCACGGCCGGAGAACGATGGTTGTTGTGGATTTTCTGGGCTGTATAGCCATGGTCTTGGTGTTGTAGTTCCTGATGTTTCGCCAGCAGCTGTGGCTGGCATCTTCAGAGGTGTAGCACCAAAAGACAGAGATCTCTCAGTGTCACAGTGTGGAAAAGAAGTTGGCAGGTAATTTATATCTACTCAGGAAGGTAGGGTTGGGCTGAGTCATCCTGTAAGAGTTTCCCAGGGTGTGGAATGCTAATGGAGGGAGGCTTCACTGTATCCTGAGGAGGTTCTTTTGCATATGGATTGATGCTTGATATGCTAATCTTCTCGGCAGGGCTATTATGGGGTGTAGAGTATTTTGTTAGCCTGGTGTTTTTCAGGACTGGAAACCATGCTCTATTTATTCTCAAGGTCTCTTCTTTCCTGTTGAAATTGTGCTTATGCTTATGAATTTCAATGGATTCCCTGTGCAATCTGACGAAGTATTTGGAAGTGTTGTCCAGTATTTTAGTGTCCTGGAATAGGATACTGTGTCCTGTTTGAGTTAGGCTATGTTCAGCCACTGCTGATTTTTCCGGATGGCCCAGTCTGCAGTGTCTTTCATGTTCTTTTATTCTTGTTGGGATGCTACGCTGTGTGGTCCCAATGTAAACGTGTCCATAGCTGCCATATATCAAAGGAATCACTGATCAGATGGGAAAGCTTATGAAAAAGCACTACCTTCAAGCAGGGTTCAGACCCACCCGAAAAATACAACAGATGCTATGATCAGCAAAAGACAGTAGTGACCCCCTCACCTCTGCAGGAATATACCGCATATACTGCAGCTGTGGACAAGTTTACATCGGGACCACACATCGTCGCAGCCAGTCTCCCCCCGCTGCCATACAGCCGGGTGGGGGAGCTTTACAGGGGTGAACCACTTCGCCTGGCCAGGCCGGGTCCCAGCCATACCATGGATGGCTCGCACCTGGGGCAGCAGGTGTCTCACCCAGACAGATCAGGGCGGGGTCCAGGAGTGACCCCAGGGCCTGACCTGTACCGCTAGTTAGGCCCTTGCCGTAGTTTACATTTAATTGTTGTAATTTTAATAAAGCGGCCCATTTTAGAACCCAAATACTGTGTCTGCCTTTCATTCCGACTGAGGGGGCAATTCAGCCAACCCGGCCAGTGGCAACAGCCACTCAGGCTGGTGGCTGCTCTTTGCCTCCTCGGAAGGAGGAAAGCAGAAGGCACACCCTGGCGTCCAGGGCTTACCATTGGGGGCGGAGTCTGTAGCCTTAGCTGGCTTCTCTGCCCCATTGCCTTCAGTTGTGCCTCTTGCTCAGCCCACCCACCTCACCCTATTGCAGTGCAGGATTAGCCGGTTGCCTTTTGGGGTCAGGTAGGAATTTTTCTCTCCTTGTCCCTGATTGGCACTTGGGAATGGAGTTTTTTTGCCTACCTTGCACTGTGAGAAGAGGAAGGTAATTGGCATGGTGGGACTGAGGTAATTCCCTGATGGCAGAATTTAAGGTAGGGGGAAATTTGAGTGGGCTGGTGAGCACCCTTGGCACCTCCCCATTGGTGGGGAATTGGGGTCTGTCAGGAGCAGCTGGTTGCCGTACGGCCCATTTGCAAGGACAGACACCCTGGGTGGGGAACCCCTGGACAAGCCAGTCTCCCCTCACTGCCGTACGGCCGAGTGGGGGACCTTTACAGGGGTGAACCACTTCGCCTGGCCAGGCCAGGTCCCAGCCATACCATGGATGGCTCGCACCTGGGGCAGTGGGTGTCTCGCCCAGACAGGTCAGGGCGGGGTCCAGGAGTGACCTCAGGGCCTGACATGTACCACTAGTTAGGCCCTTGCCGTAGTTTATGTTTAATTGTTGTAATTTTAATAAGGCAGCCCATTTTAGAACCCAAATACTGTGTCTGCTTTTCATTCCGACTGAGGGGGCAAAATGTTTTATAGGTGGCACTTAACCCCAACTAGGTTAGCTAAATCTCGCTTAAATATGTCAATTAACTGCGGGAAGTGTGAGAAGACACCGGGATCTTACTATCATATGTGGTGGACATGTAAAAAAGCAGTAGAGTTTTGGAAGATGGTACATGCAATGTTACAACATGTATGTACAACAACATGTACTCATGACTCCACTACCTTTGAAACCAGAACTTTTTTTATTAAACCACATATCGGTCCCAGTCAATAAAGAGCAAAAGCATTTGATGTTGAATACAATTACAACAGCTAGGACTGTATATGCGAGACTTTGGAAAATGACAACTATCCCAACACAAGAAAACCTGATCGAAAAAATACTTGAGACGGCTGAAATGGACGAATAGTCAAGTTTATTGAAAGAGTTGGACAATACAACCTATAATGACATTTGGGAGCCTTTTTACAAATTGATACAAGATAAGTTTGGAGAAATTTGATTTTCAACTAAGATGTGGTCCTTTATGAACATTATAGAAGATAAATGGACAAACTTGCAAATGGAGAGCTGACTACCAGAATACTATGACATGTATTAGAGTGAATGGTGCAATGTAATAGATATGTAACTTTTTTTTTTGTTCTTTCTTTCCTTTCTATCCCCCTTCCCTCTACTTTCTACTCCCTATTTTCTAACTAAAAAAATAAAAATCATATATATATATATATATATATATATATATATATATATATATATATATATATATATATATATATATATATATATATAATTTTTAAAAAGCCCTGGGAAGAATGCTTGACATGGTGCCCCATCTGAAAGATAGGACCAAATAGATCATGCTAATGACTGTCAGAATTTATTTGCACAATGTTTATTGGTCCAAATAAAAGTTATGATGTGGATTTCATTCTTGATTTTGTTTGAATTTAAGCCTGAATTAAATCCATCCCATTGTTATCAGGGACCCCCTTCCCAGATGTGTGCTGTCTGCTCTGACTCCATCGTGGCTAGATTCATTGTGGCAGCCATTTCAGGAACTAGCAATGCCATACGTTGGAGAAGGAAAGGCCAAGGCCCTCCCCAGGCTCTGCTAATAAAGGCCATAACTTTGGGCAGGAGACTGTTTCACTGATGGGACATCTGCATGCCTACGTATTGGCACAGGAGCTTGCACCCACCTAGACCTATCAATGTAATATGTGCAAGGACAAGTCTTCTTGAGCACAAAATCAAGCCAGATGGGCTTGATTACTTGTATTGACCCTGTCTGAATATTTCTTATCAACATGTTACAGGTATGGGCAAAGTCTCCACCCTACCAGCCCTTTTTGCATCCTGCCAGCCTTTTCGTCCGCTCTGCCTAAAGTTAATCACCTTTTTGTTATTTTTTGGGGAAACTTCCTTCCTAGCTCATTCAACTTCAGTAAATGTACAGATTTGCACCTAGGGCTCACCCTGAATTCCTAGACATTACAATTATTTCTTTGATGAGAGTTATTCCATAGACAAGAATGCTGAAGGGAAAAGGAACGAGTGGAGTGTGGGCTCTCCTAAAAGAGGAGCTGTTGCAGGGTCAAGTTATTACTATTCCAGCAGCACAAAAAATGCCATAGAGGATTTAAAATGCCGATGTGGATGAACAGAGAGCTCTCTGATGAGCTAAGGAGGAAAAAGGAGATGTTCAGGAAATGGAGGGAAGGAAATGCACCTGAAGAAGAGTATCTAGGGGTAGCTAGACACTGTAGGGCAGCTATTGGAGAGACCAAAGCTCAGACTGAGCTGAGACTGGCCAGAGGGGCTTGCCACAACAAAAAGATATACATGAGGAGCAAATGGAAAGTGAAGGAGGCAATACTCCAATTGCTGGGTGAAAATGGAGAAACTCTGACAGAGGATAGAGAGAAGGTAGAAAGGCTCAATGCCTCCTTTGCCTCGGTTTTCTCCCTGAAGGAGAGAACAGGCCCACCTAGAGATGGTAATAGGCAAAGCATGTCTTCGGAGCTGTTGGTTGACATGGGCAGAGAAGTTGGGGGAAAGTACCTTGCCACAGTGGATGAGTACAAATCCCCTGGGCCAGATGGGGAGCACTCGAGACTGCTTAAAGAACTTTTGAAAGAGCTTGCAGAACCTTTGTTGATCATCTTGGAGGAAAAATGATGTGCCAGAAGACTGGAGAAGGACAAACGTTATCCCAATCTTCAAGAAAGAGAAAAAGGACGATTCCTAACCTCATCTCATTCTACAATCAAGTGACAGGTTTACTGGATCATAGTAATGCTGTTAATGTAGTTTATCTGGATTTCAGTAAAGCTTTTGACAGTTTCTCATGATGTTCTGATGGGTAAACTGGTGGACTGTGGACTGGACTCTAGGATGGTTAGATGGATGGGGAACAGTCTGGATAGTTGTCAATGGCATCATGTCTGATTGGAGGGAGGTGTCCACTGGAGTGCCACAGGACTCAATCCTGGGCCCAGTGCTTTTCAATATTTTTATAAATGACCTGGACAAGGGTGTGAAGGGACTACTCATTAAATTTGCAGATGACACCAAACTGGGAGGAATAGCAAACACCCTTGAAAACAGGGATAGAATTCAACAAGATCTGAACACTCTAGAAAAGAGGGCAGATTTGAATAAGATGCGATTTAACATAGATAAGTGCCAGGTTCTCTACTTAGATAACAGAAATGCTAAGCAGGCATACTGGATGAGAGATACACTTCTGGGTAGCAATGTATATGAACATGATCTTGGGATATGGGTGGATAAGAAACTAAATATGAGCAATCAGTGTGATGCAGCAGCAAAAAAGGCAAATACAATCTTTGGGTATATTAACAAAGGCATAGCATCCAAATCACAGGATGTCATTGTCTCACTGCATACTGCATTGGTCAGGCCCCACCTGGAGTATTGTGTGCAGTTCTGGAGGCCTAAGTTTTAAAAGGATGTGGACAAATTGGAATGGGTGCAGAGGAGCAACCAAGATAATCAGTGGCTTGGAGACCAAGCCCTATGAGGAAAGACTAAGAGATTTGGGAATATTCAGTTTGGAGAAGAGGTTGAAAGGAGACATGATTGCTCTAGTTAAGTACTTAAAAGGCTGTCACTTAGAGGAGGGAAGGGAGCTGTTCCTGTTGGAAGCAGAGGATAGGACTCAAAACAATGGGTTAGAGTTAGAGTCCAAATGTGTCTAAGGAAATACATGAAAGGGAGCACATGTGGTAACACCATGGAGAATGCCCTGCTAACTAAATAGGAGCTGGGTGGCACTGCTGTCAAGTTTCAACTTTGGCCTTTTAGGAAGAATGAGTTAGTGGTAGCCTCCAGTTGCTGCAATCATCTCACCTTCTTCCCAGTAGCTCAAAGGTACAGTCTAATGTCAGCTGCTGCCAGTACCTATTAAGTCTGCAGGACTTTCTATGCAGGATGTGGATGGGGGCTTTAAGCTCATAGCTTGAATTACCTCTTTCTCCTCTATCCTTTTTGTTGTTTTATAATATCCAGCCTGATAAAGAAAAGGGTGGGGGGGGAGAAGGGGAGGTCAATAAAATGAACAGTGCAATAAAACTGGTTAGTGATTATTACATGATAAGGAATTTTTAAAAAATGATATGCCCTGTTTGAATTGTTGGTATGAACAAGGACTTTTACATAGCTTGTATTGTGTATGAAGCAACAAAAGGTATCCAGTAACAGATTCAGTTTCCATCAAAATGGGGGCATGGAAAGATGCATTGGAAAGGTTCTCCTTGTTTAGTTTTAAAATTTTGAGTAAGTTTGAAGCTCCTGATTATACGGATAGTATAATCATTCCTGTACCACCCTGTTTATTTTGACAAGGACCCTGGGATACTGGAGGATTCTAATTGCCACATGCTGCTCCCTGAGTGTTACTCCATGTGTTCACTCCAGATGGTGAAGTGAAATGAAAGGGCAAACATACATAAAAGCACACACAGCACACATACAAGGCTAACTAATAGAAGATCAGGGAGAAAAAGGGGAGAAAGCAGTTTTGGGGAAGGAGATAGTTACCAATCTCGAATTACAGGGGTCCATGGAGTCAGCAGCAAAATGACCAGCATTTCATGAGAGAAGAAGAGGAGAGACCCAAAAGGATTTGAGGAGCATGTGGATGAATCCAGAGCACACACACACTCCCACTGGTAGCCAGGAAGTCTAGTTATAGGACAAAATGCTCCCTGGGGCAAGCTGATGCTTTTGCTCCCAAAACAATGACTTAATGGCTGTCTCTGGAGTGGACAATGAAGTTGGGAGAGGCTTAATGGGTCTGTCTAAGGTAGACTATAGGTGAAAATGGTGCTTGATGACCCTTAGAGTACCAGATTTGAAAAACTACCATGTTTACTGAATAGCTTGGGTGTTGCTTGATTAGGGTAAATGGATGAGGGGAAGAAAGGTGAGGCGCTGACAAGTTGAGTCAAGAGCTTCCTGGGAGTCTCATTGCCCTAAGTTATGCATCTCTCTGCGGCATGGAGGGGGTGTTTAGTCAGCCAGATGTTCTGACTCTCCTTAAGATATTTTTCCAGGCCCTTTTACCTGGCTGGCCTATTTCAGGCCAGGCAGTCTTGCACTTATGCCATATGAGGAAGGGGTGTTTATGATTCCATTCCTTCAGCAGCAGGAGGGGTCTGATTGCTAACAAATACTGATACTATGAATCCATATGATTTGTCATCTAGTTTGTTACACATTATGTAATGGGATTGAGAGAGAGAGAGATTTTTACTTTATCCTACTTCTGGTTAAGAGTTACCAATGAATAGTTTTGGGATGGCATGGTAGATCTCCATAATTGGCCATAGTTGTATATTTTCCATATTGCTTCTTTCTTTTTTAAAAAATGGCCAGTGTGATTTCTTGCAAATCCTTTCAATATGTTTGCCGCTTGTTTTGTGAAATGCAATATTTTGATATGAATGAATTCTAGAGTGCTTGTAGAAACTTGGTTAGGATCAGGGCTTTTTTTTCTGGGAAAAGAGGTGGTGGAACTCAGTGGGTTGCCCTTGGAGAAAATCATCACATGGCTGGTGGCCCCGCCCCTGATCTCCAGACAGAGGGGAGTTTAGATTGCCCTCTGCGCCACTGAGCAGCGCGGAGGGCCATCTAAGTTCCCCTCTGTCTGGAGATCAGGGGGTGGGGCCACCAGCCATGTGACCATTTTCAAGAGGTTCAGGAACTCCATTCCACCGCGTTCCTGCTGAAAAAAAGCCCTGGTTAGGATATATTCCTGATGCAACCCGCCTTATAGTAATGTCTTAATTTCTGTATCATGTTCTTTGTTCTGTATCATATCATGTTCTTTGTCCTGAATAATGCTTGATACATAGGACACAAGGACTGCAAATTTCATGTTATGTCCTAAACAAGAGACACAGAGTTCTAATCAAACAAATAGTGTGGTTAGATACAGGGCCGGATCTACATATTTTTTGAGGGGGGGCAAAAGTGAAAAATGGCACCCCCTTATATTTTTTCTTTATATATACATATATGATCAATGTTTTAATATAGATATATAATAAACAACTCTTAAACCACAGAATAAATTGTGTTGACTTCTATGAATTGTTAATAATAACAACTTTACATTATCTTATCCATCATTAGCTAAGCATTCCTCCTAGAATTCCTTTTGTTGTAGGGAGCCAAGGGAGTTCATAGGCAGACATGCATGTTAGATATTAGGAAGACAGAGTTTAAGGAACTCAGAGGCCTGATGAGAGTCATTCCATGGCAAAAAATACTGGAAGGGAGAGGAGCAAGCGAAGGATGGGCTCTCCTAAAACAAGAGTTATTGCCAGCTCAAGCTGTCAATGTTCCAGTAAGACAAATGTGGTAGGGAAATCACAATGACAGGGGAAATTTAAACTCCAACAATGGAAGCCCACTACCCAAATAAAGAAAATAGATTCAAATTCTTAATTCTAGAAAAATAACATTTATTGGTTAGCCAAGGCAAGTTTCTGACACCCAAAAGAATCCACAGCAGATGCAAAGTAGAGATATATGAAAAGTAAACTCTCTTGCTAGGGCATCATGTCCTTAGGAGAAAATGCAGATAACTACTTAACTTCAAGTAAAAGTGAACTTTTCTGGCTTTTTTTCCTGCAAAACTTCTCACAGCATCATCATAATTTGTGGTATTTGCCCCACCACTTTCAATAGACAATATAGCCAGTCTTGACAAACACTCCTGATACATTGCTGACCTGAGGTAATCTCTTTTGGCTGGAGATCAGATTTAATTCTGGGAGATTTCCAGCCTGGAAGCTGGCAACCACCATACCATAAGGCTGGATGCTAAGGACTGTTCTTACTAGTGGTGTAAAATTTCCACAAGTTTTGAAGCCATAGGAAAAAGGTCCCCCCTCCTTTTTTTTTTTGCTACATAACCTGGGAAATTTGGGGGGAAATTGATATGTATGCAATTCATTAACTTACTTTCCTGACAAATCATGTCTTATTTTATTGATTTAACAACTTAGCATATAGAAGTGTGCTATGTGGAATAATTACATTTAAAAGTATAAAGTATATTAGTATTAGTATCCCACGCCCCTACCTTCCTGCCTTGGTTTGATCATCTCCCTCTGTGCTGATCTCTAAGCAAATACAGCAAATAGAATGGTGCCTGCCAGCTGGTGGGGTGATGGAGGAGCCCCCCCTCCCCCTCCATGCGCACCTTTTGGCGCGGTAGCACTTCAAGCTCTTCTCATCCCAGGCAGCAGCGCGCACATGCAGAGACAGGAAAAAAGCAAGTTAGCCAGGCACAAGCGCCTATTTGCTGGGAAGAGAGGCGAATGCAGATCCCCCTCCTTGCCGGTGCACAGGCCGCTCTCTCTTTGATGGAGCAAATGGAGGCGCCTGCTGGCTGCCGGGGCCTGGGGGTGGGGGCGGCAGTGGAGCCCTTCCCCTTCCCCTCCCCCTTCACACACACATGCCTTCTGCTGGCTGTCCCACCGTTTGGTGTGCTTTGCTCTTGAGAGTTGAGGCAGAAAAAAAAACAAGAGGGAGAGCTGGGCACGAGCGGCTGTTTGCTGGGGAGGAGAACTCGGATTCTTCTCTTTGCCCATTTGCCCATCACTCTTTGATGGCGCCCGGGGCAGGCAACCCCCCTGCCCCCCCCCCCAAGATCCAGCCTTGGTTAGATAAAACCAGGAGCAGAGAACTCAGTTTTGATCCGAGCTCAAGAAAGAAAGTAACCATGTGAGTTATCACTGTTCTTACATCAGAGTCATTGTGTTTGTAATAGGCATTTAATGTGTGCTGAAAATGTGTGTGGCACCTTACATCTTGTCAGCTTCTTAGGCTGACAGATGTGGCTCCACAGTTGTGAAACCTTGTGTATGTGTGTATTTGTGTATCGCTCTGTGTATGTCTCTTTGTAAATTTTTATTTATTCTGAGCTTGCTTCTGTTCTGTAATAAAAAGGTCTTTCATAGATCACTGTTTTAAGGTTTCTGTGTTAAAACTGCTACAACATTCCCAAGCAATTGATTATATGAATATGCAATAAGTACTATTGTTTTATTTATTTACTAAACATACATACTGCCTCACACAACTCAGGATTCCTGAGGTGGCTCACAAAGATATTGGATATTGGGTAAAGTCAATTAGAATAACAGCACTAAAAATTATCAAGAAAAATAGCAGATGTAAAAACTATATAAAACAATAGCTGAAAAGAGGTGAAGGACAAATTGTCTTCACCTGGCCTTTAAAATTAAAAAAAGTAGGCATCTGGAATGTGGGGACATAATTCTACATACAGGGTACCACAATGGAGAAATCCCTTTTATTGTTAGCCAACCCTTCTCAGAAGAGCAAACAGAGAAAAGTCTCTGTTGAAGATTGTAATGATTGGTTAAGTTCTTATTGATTTATGAATTACGCATATACTCCATCTTTCTTCCTTCAGGGAGCTCAAGAAGAGGTTCATACGGTTCCTAGGAGATCTCCCATTCATGCATTAATCAACGGAGATCTGATTAGCTACAGAAACATTGCCCTTCCAAGTGCCTTCTAATCAGCCGCTGGTTCCCCAGGTCCTGAGCACTTGAGCCTTTATAGGGGAGAACCAGCACTTTGAAATGTAGGCCAAAATGAATTGGAAACTAGTGAAGTTCTGCCAAAACTGGTGAAACTTGTTCCCAATAATCTATTCCAGTCAATAGACTTGCCGCTTTCTCCAAAGCCAGCTAATACTTCCAAGCAGTCTTCAAAGGTTGCCCCACACAGAGCATATTACAGTAATCTAACCCGGATAATGATAAATAATTGTAACAATTTGTTTTTATTCTGCATGTCTCAAAAATCATATTTATAGTTTAACAAAAGATTTCTTAGATAAACATAAAGAACGCGGAAGGCAAAGCCTATTCGTGCATTGTTGAGTTAGCAATTACAAAGCGAATATAGAGTTCACTATTAGCACAGTTAGAGGTTATTTTAGCTTTGCTCAAAAACATCTTGTACCTTTCACTACTGATAATTTATGTATTTTCTAAAAACCAATGATCTAAATGAGGCAACTGGCTTGGACAGGACCCAACTCTTTGAAACTGATAAAAGTTTAATTGGTGGGAGAGAAGATGAGAATTAATAAAAGCTCAGCTGTGTTTCTTGATCTATTTTTTTCTTGCTGTTACTTGGTTGGGGATAAAAAGAAGCAATCATTCTGTAACTATGTAATTAATTTAAATAACTGGATAACAGTGTTCATGAGTATAGCACTTTTATTTTTTATTTGAACATTTGTGTCTCTGTATCCCCTCATAAAAGGAGTAAGGATGGTTTAGTGATAGTCCCAGCGTTATAGAGATGGTGAAAGAGCATTATGTGTAAATGAGTACACCTTAGTTTGTGAGCTAGTATTTTACATGGATAGATGAAGCTGTTTTGATTTCTAATGAAAATTCAGCTGATAATGATCTTGGATTGGTTTGATTTACATGGATGATGATGTCTTCATTAGTTACAGCAAACGGTTAATCTTTCTTTGCTGCAATTGTTTGTGTGCTTTCTCAATGTGGCATTTTAATTTTCATGTTGACAGGAAGTCAGAAAGAATCCATTATACATGATCAAAGTGCACACTAGATAGTTTTTGTGTTCAAATGACAAACAGAACACTCCTTAAATCTTGGAATGGTTATTTGTTCTTTAATCTATATAGGTTTTTTTTCTGTTCTGTGCAACTGTATTTGTTTGACATGGATCTTGTTCTTTGTTAGTGAATTTATCCATTTAGCTAGTTTGTCAGGCTAGGGAAAGGAATGCTGAAGTTCAGAAATGCAAACAAGAAAGCTCTTTTTCGCAATATACAAGGTTCTTGTTGAAGTAGATGTAGGGTGTATTTATTGTTGTTGTTGTTTATTTATAGTCTGCCTTTCTCACTATGAGCCTTGCTACAAGTGACATTTTACATGTGAAGGGCACTTGATCATTTTTGCAAGTTTTTCTGGGAACTGAAGTCCCTCTCCCCCACCCCTTTTCCTTCTGTTCCTTCCCCTCTCTGTTAGAATGGCTGCCTGAAGAGACAGAGAAAGCCTACGGCAACAGCAGCTTTTGCAAATCGTCTTGCTGGGGGGTGGGGGATGCTCTGAAGAAAGCTGACATGTCGGTGAAGTGCTAGTGTCCTTCCCCTCTCTGTTAGAACTATTAGAATCGCTGCCTGAAAAGTCAGAGAAAGCCTGCGGCAACAGCATCTTTTGCAAATCGTTTCTCCAGTCACAAGCCTGCTCTCAATGATCTTTGGGGGCGGGCAGCTGCAACTTTCTCAGCTTTCTCCAGAGCATTCCCCCCCCTCCCCGAGCAAGACGATTTGCAAAATCTGCTGTTGCCGTAGGCTTTCTCTGTCTCTTCAGGCAGTCATTCTAACAGAGAGGGGAAGGAACAGAAGGAAAAGGGGTGGGGGAGAGGGACTTCAGTTCCCAGAAAGACTTGCGAAAATGATCAAGTGCCCTTCACGTGTAAAATGTCACTTGTAGCGAGGCTCTGAGATCCAAGTAAATACTGCAAGTAAATACAATATAATAAATGGCTGGGACATTGGCCGATTCCACATTACCTTATCTCCCGTTTTTCTTGTGCAATTATTGCACCGTCCCTAATGGCGCGATTCTCACTCGGTTGTCCACATCTGCATTCTAAAAGCGTCTCTCTTGCGGAAAACCATGTTCACATCCCCCTAATCAGCGCCTCAACTGCGCAAATCAATGATCACATCCCCATTTCCATGGACGGGATAAGGGGCGGGGAAAACCCGACCTGTTCCGGCTGTTCCCTTTTTAAAAATTTTTTTTTAAAAAGGACGATATATCGACGTTCAATTATCTTGATGCAATGAAGACGCGTTCCCTCCCTTGATGGTCATTGGTCAATTTTAAGGCCATCCTCTGACTTGGTCATTCATTGGTTCCCTGCGTAGGCGGCAAAATTTGAACTTCTTTAAATTTGGATTCCTGGTGATTTCTGCCTCTGTGGGAGTTATAGGAGTGTAGGAGAGTGTAGGATGGTGCCTCAGGAGACTATCATCTTTCTGATGGCACATGTAATTTTGATCATGCTCCGCTGCAATGCAATTATGACTCTATCCTACAGACGGTACATATGCCGTCGCAGACGCGCGGCTGCAAGATTACTTTTTTTCAGAAGCCGTCGCTCATCTTCACGCCGCTTTCTTCGCACACAGCAACAAAACTGGTTTCGTCGTTGGTTTGCTCTGGCTGCACTGGAACAGCCAAGGGAGTACTGGGTCTACCCCAGAAGCCTCCACTGGTGGGATTCCATCGTTCTTGGATACTGGGATGACTATTCGTGGATGGAGAGATTCCGCATGTCAAAGCAAACCTTCCTAGAGCTGGTGGAGGCTCTTCGCCCACGTCTCGAGCGGCAAACCACCAGTATGCGTGTGCCTTTATCCGTGGAAAGGAGAGTCGCCGTAGCGGTGTGGCACCTAGCCAACGGGGCCAGTTATCAGGTGGCGAGTGACTTGTTCGGCGTGGGACGGTCCACGGTTGCCACATCGGTTATCGAGTTCTGTTTTGCTGTAGAACTAGAACTGCTCTCCAAAACAATTTGCATTGGACCGGATGTTAGAAAGGTGAGTTTTTTTTAAAAAAAAATTTTTTTCACAGGGACAAAAGAACGATATGCCAATGGTTCATCGATTCAATGGAACGCCTATATCATTCTGCCGAGTTAACACGGGCAACAAGAGTAGAGTTTCACTCCGCTTTCCGCACGGGGATGTCACTGAGCAGTCTCATTTCACACCACTCCATCTGTGGCAACCATACATTGTCAGGTGTCTGTCACCAGATATCCCTGTCGTGGTGAAAATCACCCATATCTCGATTTTTCTGATCACATCACTAGTCTTTAGAGATGTTGGTGTTCATCTCGTTGCTTTAAATTTCCGTTGGTCCATACAGTGAAAAATTTGCTATTCATGGTTTGGATCGTGTGTTGATGAATAATCGCAGACATAGGCATTCCACTTTCCATGACACTGCATGTGTTTTCTCTGAAGTGATGGCCAGAGACACCTGTACCCCCCATCCTCATAATCTTCCCTTTTCCTTTTTTTTCTCAAACAGATTATGGATGGTTTTGCTCGCCTTGGATTTCCGCACTGCATTGGCGCAATAGACGGAACCCACATTCCCATTTGCGCTCCTGGGGGACGGCCGGATCAGTATGGCAATAGAAAAAACTTCTCCTCAATTCTACTTCAAGGGACAGTGGACTCGACCGGACGCTTCATCGACGTGGAGGTAGGGTGGAGTGGGAAGAATCACGACGCGTTTGTGTTCACCCACTCCGCCCTATGCATTGCCATGGATGCCGGGTCCCTGGTTCCTGGGAACCCTTGCCTTCAATTGGACGGAGTTGTGGTCCCACCGATCATAATTGCAGATGGTGCTTACCCGTTGCGTCCATGGCTTATGAAGCCATACGGGCGGTCAGCAGAAGCAGAGCATCACCGAATTTTTGATCGGCGGCTTTGCCGCTCCAGGAACAAGGTGGAATGCTGTTTTGGACGTTTTAAGGGGAGATGGAGGTCTTTGGCTAGGCGGCTGCAGGTTAGGGAACAGAACGTTGTCTCCGTAGTCACTGCTTGCGCGGTGCTACATAATTTGTGCGAGGAGAAGGGTCACCCGATATTGGGTGGCCTTGATTGTCCAGAACCTGTTCATGTAGGAGGAAATGAGGATGACGATGTGGGGAGCAATAGGGGCTATCTTGAGGCTGGCAAGTTGGTTCGCGAGGCATTGGCAAGGTATATGGCCGCCACAGGACAGAGAGAGTAGCGATTGAATTGCCTCCTATGTCAATCCAAAAATTGTACTTAGAAAAATTGCGCTGCGTTTGGGATCCCAATATTCATCGGATCAATGTTGCTGCTGATTTATGGATGTTTTGTGTTGAAAGTGGATGTCAAATAATAAATTTGTCAATTAATGGTTGAACCTTGTCTGTTGTATTTATAAAAAATAATAATGATGAAAAGGTGCGAACACAAGCCTCGGGGATACGCTGGAGAGCAGTGATCCTGTCTCTCAGATTACTGTCACCCAACTATGTGTACAGCTGAGCCCTTCTTATTATGCGTACTGTACAGGCGGGGACGTGAGATCCCAATATGTCGCCATTGCGACTTCAGTGCATTTTTGCAATTGCAGTGGCCGAAGTCTGCGATCTGTGTGGATTCATGACCATCACTTGTGATCGTTTTGAGCTCTGGGAATGTGAACTGACCCTGTGAGAAGTGACCATAATAGGAATATTGGGCCAATGGTGGGGAAATTGATGTTGGTCACTAACAAAGCCGGGCAACACTCAAACACTTGGTGCAAAACTGATCACTTTGTTAAGCTGAAAATAAAATCCCAGCATGAAATATTAAAAGTCAATTTTTTTTTAAATTTAAAACGAGCGTCTAGGTCTGTTTGAGTCAGCAGTTGAACTGGCCATCTCACGTCTTTCAAATTATCGGGAGGATTCATTTTCCCGCTCAATTTTGAGGGCGTGTTTTACATTGGTTTGAACTACGGGCATGCGTGGAGGTAATCTGTTGCCGTGTCGGCATACCGTCTTGCAAAATAAAAAATGGCTTCTGGCGGGAAAGGGGTCTTCTGGAAGGACGAGGAGGTCCACGCGCTGCTGAACCTGGTCCTTCGTTCTAGAAAGGCTGGGGTCCTCATGAAGAGCACCCACCTCCCCAACAGACAACACTTCAGCCGCATCGCCGTGAGAATGCGCGAGGCCGGCTTTGTCAGAAGCACCGAACAATGCCGGTCCAAGTTCAAGCGTGTCAAGGGGGCTTTCTATGATGCCTTGGAGTCATGGCAAGGGATTCCGAGGCAGAGTGGGAAGCCCCCTTTTTTCAATGACATGATGAGGCTTTGGGAGGCCGCGGGAAAGCCAAGCTGGAGGGATCGCTACCACGGTGGTGAGTTGAGCAGTCGCTTTACCAGTTGATTATTGAATATGTCTCTCTGCCTCTTTATTTAGAAATATGTGTCATCAAAAAAATTTTTTTTTCTGTAGCTTGGTGCATCAAACAGACCGGTTCTGTGCCAAGCTCTCACAATGATTTTTTTCCCCTAAGGGAATCAGCTGATAGAAATTTATTTGAGAGTCCCCTGCCAAGTGACATGTCTGGTCTGCAGCCGTGACATCTCACAGACCGAGAGTCATGCGTGACATTAATTCAGTTCAGTACCATCCAAGCTGTTCGTCCCTCAAGATACTTTTTCCACACACCCCAAAAAAGGAGACTAATGCGGGTGTGGATGCTCCCGAACGATGGAGTGACAATTGTCTCAAGACGCATGCTACTTAGCCATGTTAGTCCGTGGTAGCAAAATCAAAAGGAGTCCAGTATCGCCGTTAAGACTAACCCATTTCACTGTGGTATGAGCATCAGAGAATCAAGTGATCTTCATCAGATGCAGTGCAGCTGATGAAGAGAACTTGATAATCGAAAGCTTATGCAAAAATAAAATTTTTTGGTCTTAAAGGTGCTTCTGGACTCCTTTTGATTTTGCTACCACGGACTAACACGGCTAAGTCCTATGCATCAATGACCCTAGAAAGTGCCGCATTAAGCGGAGTGAAGAGGAAATCCATCAACCTCATGAATAACCTGGCACGAATAAAAACAGAAACTAGTTTCAACCGAGTGTTGATTGTGTTTTTTTCTGGGTGAGGTGGACTTAGACAGTATTTTTTTTTCTAAAATCAGCTGCAATAAGGAGGAGAGACGAGCAGGCAAGTCATCCCGGAGAGACAGAGGAGGAGGCACGGGGTGATTTGGAACAATCATCTGAGGAAGAGTCCCCCCCTGTGAGCACCGTGCCTGAGCAGGAGCCGCCAAATCCAGGTATGTCTCTGGTGGATCAATGTGACAAAAACCCTCATGTGGGTGACAGTTTCCAACAAGATTGGGTTCTAACTATATTTTGACTAACTTTCCCCAGCAATATTTAGTGCTGCCTGAACAAGGTGTGCCGCCGATGAATATGTCCCTTTTTGAAAAATTGCTTTATGCTGTCATCTGCCACATTTTTACACCCCCTGCATGAGAACTGTGCGGTGCAGTCATAAGCTTGGTTTATATCCACCGTTTATGGGGGCTTATCACAGCATAATTCAAAAACGTGTATAACCCATAGTCAAACTTATGACCTTTCATTGCCTGGACATCAAACACACAAACAGCACTTGACCAACATGAATGATGGTTGGGGAGTGAATATTGGCTTTATCTAGAAATGAACCCCAAATTAATCTGAGAGTGTTTACATTTTCACTTTCTACAGAAAATTTGAAATTTCAGCCTTTTTAAAAGCTGACACCTGTGCGAGTTGGGGAATGTGAATGTTCTCATGGGCACCTCATTAGAGAGCACATTTCACCTCCTTGGGGCAGTGCCCATGAAACAAAGTTTTTTTCATGACAACATCAGCTGGCATCCTTCCATCACTGTGAAAACCAATTTTAGAACTGTCACGCAGTACACTTGCAGAGCCACACAGGATAACATGCATTTGTATCGAGCGAGAATAATTTTAATGTAATTCACCAGGTGCTATTTCCCTTTTGGGAAGGATGAAGGGAAATGATTCCATTCTTGTGGTGTGGTGCATGCAAAGCAGCTCACAACATTCTAACAACCACCATTTAACATAATACTGCAGATCTTGTGGAGGAGCAGCCATGCTCATCGACGGCATGCCAACCGGGACCATCCACACCTGCTGTGCCAGGGCCTGCAACTGGGGCACGAGGACGCACTATCGATGACCTCTTTGCATTGGTGGAGAGCATGGATGTGCGCACCACCGCATCACGTAAGGAAATATCAAATAATTTACTGCATGCGTATGTTGGACTGTTGACATCTTTAACGTCCGGAAAAGCAATGGCTGGTCTGCATTTAATGTGCCGTGTAAACTTAGAGGTAGCATGTTTTTTGCCTGATGTTCCCCAATCAGCTGTGGCTTGTGTTTTCAGAGGTGAGACACTCAAAGACATAGAGCTCTAGGACCCTCTATGAAAAAAATTTGTGTTTGGCATCCACGCATCGTGATATGCCGTCCCAAGATGACAATTAACCCACCTGTAAGACAAGGATAACATCATGGCAATACCGAATTGAAAACCCTAAAGAACCATGTGTGAGTGGGTTTTTTTAAAAAATGTACCACAACCTTACATACTTGTGTTCTGTGTAGTCAACAGCATCCAAAGACGGATGTCCACCTACGAGGGAAGGATGATGCGGTTTGGTCGTAGGATGGACAGCATGGAGAGGAGGCAAAGAGAAATGGAAGAGTCACAGTCTTCTGCAAGGCATGCCGAGGGTCCAGCCAATCCATGAGTTCTTTAATTTCAAATATATGCCTTTAATGCAACCACGCAGAAGAGGTTTGTTTTCAATAAACAAAATTCTTTATTTATCAAAACTTAAGCATATCTCTTTACTGATTTAACAACCACACCTACTCTCAATGACCAAGGATGGGGTTCTCTCCCATACGAAACACAAACAGCAGTGTCACTGCAGCAGTTTGTATCATTGTTCAAGAATACCAGAATTTCAACAAATATTGCACAGTAACTCTACAGGGTTAGTCTGTCACGTGCCCTTCCCACACATGCACGTTTGGATGTTGATGATCTTGGAGGAACGTTTTGTGAGTTGCTAACATCATTCTCACAAGCATTCGTCAACCGCCCACGTTGCTGACAAACCAACATTTCACCCAGTGTTTGCAGAGTGGATACTGCAGATTCCATCACATGCAGATTCTGCATCCAAGCATCTCTAAACTCATTTCTTTCCCTCCTAGTCTCCTCCAGAAACTCAGTTTGTAACCTGGCTTCCCTCTCATGCCATTTATTGCTATCCTCACGCCCAATGCGCGACTCTCTGAGCTGCGCCTTGTGCTCTTGCTCGGACCGCAACATCATCTTGTCCGCCACAGCAAAAAGACCAGCATTTCTACGTTTCCTGCTTCTAATTGCCGACAGGCGTGTGCCAGGCGACAGCTCTGCCACGGATCTCACTGGTGATTCTGTGATAGAAAAAAAAAGGCAAAGAATTTTTTTTTTTGCAGAAACCATTTCTCTATTATTAAATGTAACATTTTTCATGTTTATAGAGCTATGTCTGCGTGGCTCAACACACCATATCTTGATTCCTGTTCCGCATCCAATTTTGGATTAAAAATGAGATACAATGTCAGGGTTCACAGAATCATTGTTCAAATCTGTCAACACACAAGAGATTCACCACCTCAGAGATTCAAAATTATTGTCGGTTTATGGTCATCCCAGTGGAACAGACAATGTTTTGAACATGTTAGGAAGCACTGTTGCCAGCCAATTTTTCAGTGATCCTCTATGCCCCCCACCCCCCCTTTTTTTTTTAAAAGTGAAAGAAACATGAAAATGTGATTTGTCTAAAAAAGATCAACAATAGAATGGAGACATACTCTGGCTGAAACAACATCACACTTGAAATCACATGCATTGTCAGGCTGTACTGTTTTGTTTATCCTTTTCCCTTACTGTGAAAAGTCAAGCTAATATGTTTGTGAGTTTGGATGCCGTCTGTAAATCTTATGTCCAAGGCACAGTAAAGGAGATGACATGAATCATATTTGGAGAACGATGTCCATCATCGCTGCGGTCACCCCCACCCCACACCTTGATGCACAATTAATGGCACACATTTTTTTTTTTTTTTAAATAAGGGAACAAGCGGTTCCCACCCCTGGTGCATGATGCTTGATCTTGTCCTATGAGGAAACCATGATTCCACCGGTCAGGTCAAACTAGGACATTTTTAAGTCCATATTTACAAACCCATCCACTTTGAGAATGAAGTAGTCAGAGATAAAAAAACACCCTTTTTTTGTCAAAAACAAAAGAGAAGGGATACCTCTTCCGCTTCCAAGTCCCGATGTGCTTGAGCTACTTTCGACTAGCGGTTCCTCCTGAGCATCTGGACATGGCTCATCATCCTCTGGTGAGACAGGGAATAACAATGCAGAAACATTCACAATTTTACAGCAATGACAGTATGTAAAGAGGGAAGTGGTGATCAAAGATGTTTTATGGACGTCACCAATTCACAGCTATTCATAGATCAACAATCTAGAAATTTTTTCTTAGAAAAAAGGGGAAATCGAAAGCACATGGACTGATGTCATAAAACACACATATAGTTATTTGCATGCAGCCGCGCAACCCATACTAATGAATAAGGAGGGTCTCCTGTGTCCCACACAATCTGGACAATTGTGGTCATACCAATGGTGGAAAATTAAGAATGCCAGCATCCCATTTGACATTGTCATAATCACAGGCATAAATGCCAGCAAAGTTTATTTTTTGCTTGTGTGAACAGCAAACTCACCCTTGTCACCGAGGCCCTCCACAGTGGCATCCATATCATTTTCCGGCTCGCCAACAGGAGCACCAGTGCTCTCACCTATGGCAATTGTCAAAATTTGAAATAAGTTAATGAACGTTGCTATTTTCCATTGTATTGTAAACCTCTACATTCAAAGCTGATGGCACATACCTTCTGGAAAGGGAGAGGAGCTTCTAAGTTGACAGTGGTCAATGGTGAGGAGGTCATGTGAAAATAGTTCCTCCGAACCAAAGGATACTGGTAATGGCTCTTCAGGGTTCCGCCGCACTGACACAACGTCAAGGCTTCTGGCCACTCTTTTAGGTTTCACGCTTGCATCCCCCCGGAGAATGCTGTCAAGCTCTCGGAAAAACGGGCAGGTGATGGGAGCATTTCCAGAAGTTGAATTGTGAGCCACCACTTTCTTGTAGTCAAGTCTCATTGTTTTAGTCTTTGACCTGCACTCCATGGCTGATCGCTTATGTCCCCGAGAGGCCATCTGGGATGCAATGCGCTCAAAGTAATCTATATTCCGGTAGGAACTCTTCAGCGCCTCCTGAATTTTTTCCTCCCCCCAGAATGAGAGGAGATCCAATATTTCCCTTTCTCTCCAGGCAACACCACGGGAAGGGGGAGGTCTGTTTTCGCACATATTGTTCTGTTGATAAATACCTGTGTGGAGCTCCGGAGGTCTGGCTTGGTAGAATAGAACTGTCTGAAAAGGTGTGCAGTCGTGCTCTGCTGGTGAATGCCTTTGAATGGATTTGCCACACATGCGTTGGATCATGGGAGAAGATGCCTTACTTTCCGCGGGAAATAACGGTTCCAAAATGTCAGGACGCATGCGCTTGTGGACAGCGCGGAATGGATCCATGTTGCTTTGTCCTGGTGTTTCGATGTTATAACGACACTACAAGTATGAGCCGAGGCCATAGAGGCAGATTTTCCAAATAACCGCAGGATAAACCACGGCCAGGGTTAAGCGTCAAATATCCATGCGACAGGGGGTTCGGAACCGATTCCCTGCTGCAGGATGCCAAAGCTGAGCTGCATCCTTTCCTTGCTAAGTTGGGAGCAGCTAAAAGATCGGCGGCACATTCCGTCCATCACCAGAGAATTGATCTCGCTGACCCGTTACCTGATTAATATTCATGGTTTGAAGATCGAAGTCACAACTTTGCTGTCACAGTTCTAGACAGTACCTGACATATAAAGCAATATAATGAGATTTCGACCTATCGTCACCATAATCCTTTTTTTTAAAAAAAGGGGTTGGACAAGGACGGGGCGGAAAGTTGATCTTGGAATTTGGGGGCGGGTAAGGAGAGGATTTGAAATCGACGGGTGGGGGAGGTGGGAGCTCTAAATAAAAAAACCGTAACAAAAGCGCAATAGGCTGGGGCGACGCTATGACGATTTGATGGCGACTTCAAAGACTACGCGTGTGAACTCAGCAGGGAATGGCGCGGCAGAGGCAGAAAAATGACGCGAGATCTAAGGTGGTGTGGAATCGGCCATTCACTGAGAAAAATTACAATATGATCAATGAAAACTGATATAATATAGTTTGGTAGCAGCAAATTTAAAAACTAGCATCAAGCCAAACACCTAGATGAAACCTTTCTTAATTAAAGCATAAGTACTTTATCTTTTAATTAACATGACATCTTTAGCAATGCTGAACTACCCAGCAGACAGTATCCAATAGCCTAGTCTATAGTCCCTATCTCTTATCAAGTTATCTCTTTGAGCTATTTCTTAAGACACAGCCCTATAATCTGGGTAAGAAATCCTGCTGAATAATTTGATCTTGCATAATTTGCAGAAATCCAGGAGAGTGGCAGCATTCCAGACCTCCTTAGGCAGGTCATTCTATATGGTGGAAGGTAACATAAAGTGTTTGTACAGGCAGTTGTTGATTTAGCCTAACTGTAGGGTTGTATCTGTAAAATGACCTGTTCAGATGGGTGAAGCTGCCATGGTAGAACATAGAGAGGCAGTTTCACAGATATGAGAGGCCTAGGCCATAAAGGGCTTTGAATGTAATAGTCATGACCTTGAATTGAGCCCAGTAACTGATGGGTAGCCAGTGGAGTAGCTGGGAGTGATTATGCATGCTCTGTTTAGCTCCTGAAAGTAAACAAGCTGCAGCTTTTTGCACTAGCTGGAGTCTCTGAGTTGACTGAGGGGAGATCTATGCAGAGTGCATTACAGTAGTCTAGTCTCGATGTCACCATGGCATGAATCCAAGTGGCCAGATCAGCTATGTCAAGGTAGGGGGCCATCTTCCAGGCCTGTCTAAGTTGGGATAAGGACTTACTGCTGCTGCATTTACTTACTTCTCTAGCAGCAGTTCTAGATCCAATATAATCCTTAGGCTTTTCACTGAGTCAGCTAGGGTCAACTGGACCCGTTAAAGGTCGGAAACACAATGTCTTTCAAGTCCTCTGTATTTCCAACCAGTATAACTTCTATGATTGATTTATGTTAGACATCAAGGGCTCTTTTATGTGGTCTTTACTAGATTTTAGTAGCCTGAACAGTGGTTCAGTGGGCTTCCTGGAAAAAGAAGTCTAATGCCTCTGACATGGACAGTTTTTTAATAAAAATACCGACAACAACCATTCTTAGTATGTACAGAAAAATCCACTAATAGTATCATTATTTTTAAAATTAATATTTAAATAGTGAGTACATAGTTTGTATGAAAGAACTACAGATAAAGAAAACTCTTTGGTCTTCAAGCACTTAATGATATATTAAATAGAATGTCTCAAAATATAATGGCTAGCATTTATTTCTACCAGTCATGTATAGTTATTTCACAAAACTTTTAATTTGTTGTCTTAAAGCATTTCTGTGCCATCTTGAGATTAAAAACTACTATAAAATCAGTAAATGTATATTAAAACATCTTTTTAATTATAGTTTAATTAAGGCTGTTTCCACACGTCCTTAAAGGGACGACCCACTCACCGAATGCTGGTGGCTTTTCTTCTTCACTCCACTTGTCATTGATTTCAAAGTAGTAGCAGGCTGTTTGGCTTCTGTTTTTTGGCACCTTTTATGAGAATGCAATTTCCTGCACTTTCCTGCATTCCTGAAAAGGCACCAAAAAACCCAGAAGTTCTGGGCATCCATTGAGACATTAGATTTTTGACAGGGCACTAATAATAAACTATCTATTAGTGTTGTGCTGCTGCTGTTGTTGGTGCTGTTATTACATATAAGTATGGTGAGGGGTTGGAAGCCAAAGTCTTTATATGTCAAAGAAAGCACACCACTACCTCATCATAGTCTGATACTGTTGCCTATGAGAGCGGGGAAATCATTTTTTCTTGGGAAGAGCTGACATTTATATAAATGAACCATTTGGATTGAATCAGCTAGACTGGGCAAATCTCAGTCAGTTCTATGTTGATATGTTTTTATGCAGGGAAAATAACAAATCTTTCATATATGATGAAGGGAGCTTCAACTCGTAAACGCTTATACTCTGGAAATCCTTTTGGTCAGTGAGATGCTACTGGACTCAAATCTTGCTCTTCTGAAACTACTTTCTGGTAGGCTCTAGCAGTAAGCATTTCAGAGCCCAGATTGGCCCAGGTCATCTGATGCACCAGGGGAATGGAAATTGAAAAGGAGTTGTTCTCCCTGTCAGAGTCCTGGCCTGAGTCTGCAGGGAGGTTTGCATGCTGCCAGCCTTGCACTTCGCCTCTTCTGTGCCACTTCTGCCTGGGCCCTCTGCTGCCACCATTCTCTTGGTATGGGAGGCAATATGTAAGGGCTAGGGGCCCTGGTTCATGTCCTGCCTGATAAGGCCCATAGTTTCTGATGCAGGAGGCATGGACGCATGTGCAAGTTCTGGTGGGGAGGTCTTGGGTGCTGCTGGTGTGTGGTCAGCCAGAGCTTCTGCAGCATGAGGCCTGTCCTGGTCCTGCTGGTCCTCATGCTCTTCCTCTGAAACTTCCGGGTTTGAGTCACTGGCCTGGTCAGAACGCCGGTTGGAGGTGGGCATGACAGTGCCTTAAAAAAAATCCTTCATTTCCCTACACAATTATGGTATTTTTGGGACCAAGGATTTTTTTTTTATCCCTGAATTTCTTTGTGTGCCTCCGAAAGCCTCTGAATAACTCTCCTAACACACTTGGTCACCCAGGTATGAGAACAGTGAAACAAACCTGGCTGAACTATACACATAGCTGACTCCAAAGGGCTCAGTAGCCCTGAAGCAAAGAGCAGCAATTCGCTTTGCTTGTGTGCCATTCAACAGACTCTGAGAGGCTTTATCAGCAGGAAATGAACTGGAACATTTCAGAACAACTGTTTTTAAGGCATTTGATCTGCTTTGCAGGCATGCAGACATGCTGCAGGCATAACTCGAAGACAGCACAATTTTGCTTAGTATAACAGAAGACTTAAAACGAAAGAAAAATAGAGTTATATATTTGATTTACTATAACATGTGTATTCTTTAGGAGCAAAATAAGAAGAGTAAAGTTTTATTTTTGTTTTGCTGCATTTTTTATAGTTCAGAGGATATTTTTACAGAATTTATGTTCAGCTGTTTCCTTTTAAAATCACAGCTTCTCTGGGCTGGTACTATGATGTCTGAATACACGCATGTAAAATACTTAGCCAAAAACAGACCGCTATTCTATTCTCTGTTGCTTAGCTTTGCTTATAGAATAGCTTCTTACAGGGAAGAGAATGCAGTGACTGAACTACCTAGAGATACTACAGTGAGGCCAAAGTCAGCTGAGAGTTGTTGAGTAGAAATGGGCACGATCGGCATTATGATAGAAAAATACCCACAATATTGGCGTTTGTGCGATCGGGACCTGGCCGTCCACGGCAACAGATCCAGCGGTCGGGGGGGGGGGGGGCTTGTTTGGGGCTTGATCGGGTCGATCGGTATCTGATCATGATCCAGACACTCTGGCACCAGCAATCTATTGCCCTGGCAACGGAGCCAGGGGAATGCCTGAGCTGTGTTTCCCCTCCTTCTGTCGCCCTGGAAACCCGAATGGAAGCCCAGCTTGCCTTGATCAGCAGGGCTTCCTTCCAACCACGGAGCAGCAACACACTCACCAATCCCACCAGGAGAGGGAGGGGGAAGGGGGGTGTTCTGTAGCCATGGGCACTCCAAACGTTTTTTGCTTTTTAAAAAAACAGGGCTTTGTAGGAGGAATGGCTGTTTTTCTGTCTGTCACTCTCTGTTTTTAACCTGCTTTTAAAACACTATATTTTGTGGGAAAACCTCATTCACGGCTCTGTGTGTGTGTTTAAAATATGCTTTTGGAAGACTGGTTGCTTGCTTTTAAAATTGGGTGGGGAGGAATGGAGGATTCTGTCCTGCTTTTTTTAAAAAGCTGGCTGAAACATGTTGACAGGGTCTCTCTCTCTCTCTCTATTTGGAGAGGCAGGGATGGGTTAAAAACTCCCCCCCCCTCTGCTGTAAGTGTGTGTGTGTGTGTGTGTGAATGTCCCCTCCCTGAGGGGAGGCAGCTCATTGCCGGGTTAAAAACTTCCCCCCTGCTCTAAGTGTGTGTGTGTGTGTGTGTGAATGTCCCCTCCCTGAGGGGAAGTGGCTCGTCGCCAGGTTAAAACCTTCCCCCCCTGCTCTAAGTGTGTGTGTGTGAACGTCCCCTCCTTGAGGGGAGGCGGTGATGAGCCACCTCCCCATGCCCACTGGGCCCGTCGGTCACCGCCACCACCCACCTTCCCACATAGCTGGGAACAGCGGGGCGCCCCTCCGCTTTGGCCTCCCCTATCCGATCCACAGATCGGAAATGGGAGATGATCGGTGTGGATTGGTGATTTGGGGTCGTTGCCAGCACCAATCCCCGATCAGCTTGATCTGTACTTTTTTTTGGATCGTGCCCACCTCTATTGTTGAGTCAGTTTGTCATCTGCTATGAAGCATAGGGAAGAAAGAAGATAAAGTTAGACACCATCACACTGCGAGACTGGGTTATTCTGGGCTCAGAAATGCCTTCCTAAGCAGGAAGTAGACAGCAGTCCTTCATGGAGATGTATTGGCTTGGATCCACTGATAATTTCTATGAGTGGAAGGGATTTCTTTCTCAAAGCACAACTTCCTTGCCTCCTCCCATCCTACAGCAGTTCAAAATACTCCCCCCCCCCTCATTGATCCTTGGGAACAGGAGACCCTCAAGAGCAGTATGGGGGCAGAGGTCTGCAGTGGGAGGGAGGAATGGATTAAAACCACTTTCCCTCTGCAGAAATCCCTCAATGGATCAAAGCTATTGTTTGTGAAAACCATAAGACACATATGATCAAAATGGCTGTGATTCTTCTTTTTGATCTAATGTTTATTTCCTTCGGTGAATGAAGATTCTTGTACTCTACCAGTTTCAGGTTTCTGATTTCCAAATAACTTTAAAAAGGAGTAAAATCTATAATAATATGCAATGTATTAAACAATTTCCTTTTACCTCTTTGGTTTCAGAGTTTTTGTTTTTGCTGTTGTTAGTAGCATGCCTTATATTAAATACAGATTTTTAAATGTGTAAACAGAGCTAAATTGTTGCCTGACTTTCGTGATGTGATCAAATGAAATGTGGCAAAATAAATTTGGTTACAAATTTGACATAATATAATATTTCCCACCCATAATTCAAGCCTTTAATAGCTGGTGTATCCAGCATATGAAATAATAATATGGTATCTGATGAGAACTTCTTTAGAATAACTAAGCATCATTTTATCCCTCTTTCCTTCCACTTCCCTGCCTCCTATGCATGTTTTTGATCTTTAGAATATGGTTTCAAAAAGCTTTTCTTTGAAAGGTAAATTAAGCCAGCTAAAATAACATACATCTCCTCAAATCTTTTTCTTGTTCAGGTAAAAGCTGCATATATGATCTTTAAATGTTACTGCTTTTGTAGCATCACAAAGACAAAATAAGAGAATCTTTCTTCTTTTGTTCTCTAAGTCAGTTTGTCTATGGCTTTAAGATTAACTTCAAGACAATGGCCTAATTCAGGATGAATTTGGCAGCTGCTTCCCGTAGCAAAAACCCATTAAAACAAATAGGTGTGTTGTATGCAAAGACACAATAAGAATGAAGTTGTAGTGTAACTGTTCCCTAAGTTTTGTAAAGAGAAAAATTGGCAAGATGTTTCAAACTGGGAAAAAAAACCCATTGTGTTCCAAACGGAATATACAGAAAGTGCATCCTCTGGCCTGGTTCATACTTGACAACATTTGCCTTCCACTTGTCTTGGAAGCATGGTGTGGGTCTACCATCAGGCTGTGCATATTTAATTTATATGTAATTTATGTAGACAATATGCATTTCTGCATATGTTCCTATAGTGATTTCTCTGTTGACAGAACCTTGAAAAATATGCAGCCGTCATTACAGAATGTAATTGGTATTCCCATATGGATGTGGACTAGATGGGAGCTCCCAAGATGTAGGGGCTGCTGTCATGACAAAATATATACAGGCTACTGTAACAACTACTTCTAAAGCAATTAAATATTGAAAAGGTCCTGTCTCCAACTCACAGACAGACTGTTACAGATATGGCCAGGAATACAGGGAAGATGTTTTTGCACACCAGAGACAGAGCTGGTTTAGCCTGTAACTTGAACATGCCAAAAGAGACTCATTCTTGCCCCTCTCCAAGGCTATTCTATTCTATTTCTTGTCCCATTGAAGAGGGGCAAGAAAGAAAGGAGTAATACAATTATATTGACTTGTGTAGATTATAAGCCATCTAACCCATAGCAATAGCTATTTGTGTTGAGGCTCAGGTAGAGAAGTATCTGGAAATGGCAAGAATTGTCAGCTTCATGACAATGAAGATATAGTTCAAAGATAGGGTGTATTAGTTGAAGGTCAAAAGATATTCATATGTATGAGATACCTGTAATATCTATTTTTAAATGGACTTCGTTATGATAAAATATAGCAAGAATGAACCAACAATTTTTATATATTTCTAATATAGTAACTTTGTATGGTGTTTGAAGTTATAATGGACCCAAGAATGGGTGCCCTTACCAAATGGGACAGCTAGCTATTGTTAGGAGATTTAAAAAAAACACACCTAAAATATGGAAAACTGAATTGATTGGGAGCTTCTTCTTAGAAGGGACTTCTTGCTTGTTATCTGCTCATCTTTAGGTAAGATATTTTTATGGACTCATATAACTGCCCTCTTTTAAGTATCTATGTAGCAGTAATGGATGGTATAATTTTATGTTGAGTTATTCAGTGTTAAATATATATATATATATATTATTTTATTTTATCGTATTTGTATTTCACCCCCCCCCCCCCCGCAAGCAGGCTCAGGGTGGATAACAGCATTAAAACATTTAAAACATTCCATATAAAACATTTAAAAGCATGGTACAAAAATATAAAAAAATAGCAGCACTCCTTTTCTTGATGGCGGCAATACAGTTAATTACAAATAGTGCAACAGTACAGTTGAACATAGCAGCAGCTTAAGAACAGTAGTGGGCAGCTCTCATAGGGAGGGGAGTAGATGTTGTATCCTCCAGCCAGCGGAGGCCCAGCCTCAGCCATAAGCCTGGCGGAACAACTCTGTCTTACAGGCCCGGTGGAAAGATAGTAGATCCTGCCGGGCCCTGATCTCGGTAGACAGAGCGTTCCACCAGGTAGGAGCCAGGACTGAGAAAGCTCTGGCTCTAGTCGAGGTCAGGCAGGCCTCCTTGGAGCCAGGGACTGATAACAATTTATTTTCTCTTGATTGGAGTGTCCTCTGGGGAATATACGGGGAGGGACGATCCCTCAGGTACTCTGGCCCCAGTCCACACAGGGCCTTATAGGTCAATACCAAGACCTGATCCGATACTCCACTGGCAACCAATGCAGCTAGCACAATAATGGTGTAATATGCGCCCTATTTGGTGCTTTCATAATGATGCGCGCTGCTGCATTTTGCACCAGCTGTAATCTTCGGGTCAGGCTCAAGAGTAGGCCCACGTAGAGCGAGTTACAGTAATCTAACCTAGAGATGACCGTTGCCTGGATCACTGTAGTTAAGTCACAGGTAGACAGGTAAGGGACAAGTTGCCTGGTCTGCTGCAGGTGGAAAAAAGAAGACCTGACAACCACTGTGACCTGTGCCTCCATTTTCAGGGAGGCATCTAGGATCACCCCCAGGCTCTTAACCCTTGGAACTGGCACAAGTTGTGCCCCATTGAGGGCTGGGAGCCGGAGTCCCAAATGCAAAATAATTAAGCTGTAATAAAGGATTAAAATGGAAACAAAAATTCTATAATAGTATCACTTGTGTACTGTTGTGGCCTCTGAGTCCTCAGAGGATGAAGACCTCGGGGAGGACGACAGGAGTGGGAATATTCCAAGCCCCTCCAGAGGCAGCTGCTTGGAAGACCAGCAGGGAATGGAGCAGCAGGAACCCTTGCCAGAGCTGGTTGAGGAATCCAGGGCAGACTCAGGGACAGAGACTGTTCCCTTACCTGCACCAGCTCCTGAGTCCAGGGCAGAATCTCCACCCAGCTCCCCTGAACCTGATAGGCAGCGCAGAGGGAGACAGCGTCTTGCTGCACAGGAAAGGAGGCGAAGTGCAAGGCTTCAGGCACTCAAACAATGACGTAACAACCTTGAGTTGTAACAGGGTGCAGCACTGCCCTGCAGGTGAGAGCTCTTAAGCCAGGACGCCCTTTCCCTCGTTGCAGAAGTACCTGTGCACAGACCTGCCCGGTTCTACTGCAACTCAGTTCTGCTCTGAGTGCTCTTTGGCTCTGACCCTTGCATTCGGCTCCTTGGACTACGCTTCCTGCCTGCTCCCCCGTCGGCTTGGTTGAACTCCGGACGCTCAGAGAGGCTCGTGGCAGACTCCCTGCCTGCATTCCAGCACATGTACTAGACCAATAAAGAACCAAAAACATTGTTGAGGTATACTTTCTTGTTGAGGTGTACCCATTTGTAATAGATCTGGTCATTTTCTCTAAAGTTTCTCTTGTTCAAGTTCAGTGTTTTGGTCCCAGTACTACACTAGATTTGCTCAGTATAATGAGGCTGAGGTAGTTGATCTGAAGACTCTGGGAGAGAGAAAACTATTTCTATCTGAGAGCCAAGAAAGAGGAATGGCAACAAAATGGCTAAAGAGATTCTATACATAAGTATAACATGATGCACAGTGAGGCAAAGCAATAACTTCACAGTTATACTGAAGGGGGATGAATTGGCTCTGACTGTGCAGGAAAGAGATTTTGGGTCATGATGGGTAATGAAAATATCCAAATTTGGGGGCAATTAAGCACTGAATTCTTAAGTACTTCATATCTGGAAACAGTGAAAAGCAGCCTCTGAGGAAACACCTACTTAACTAATAAGGGTCTAATCAGCAAAGGTTATCAGACACTCCGTTTCTGCAGGATAGACTTTTACCATTCAGTTTGTAATCTTTCCCTGATTTTCTTCTTCTAAGTGCATAGTAGTAAGATAATGATTCCCAAACTGTTGCTAATTCTTTGAGAATACATTATGAACACAAAAGCCAATCAAAACTAACACTGGGAATGCTTCTCATTTGTAAGCAATACAAAATCATAAAGAAATGAAAACATTGTTATGGGCTTGCTATCATGTCAAAAATAATTGGCTCATTAATTCTAGCTATACAAATGTAATTATATTACAAAGGTCAAATAAAAGAATTTATTTTCGAATGCTGTTCATGTTATAAAGCACAGCCCTACATACATTCTGTGTATGAAAATAATCTACAGTTACATTAACACCTTCAGAAATTTAATTGAAAACATGTAAAGTACAGAGAAATCAAATATGCTTACAAAACATTCAAGAAACATACACCAAACACACATAATTATCATAAATTATTTGCTTCCTTTCTATTCTGCAATTCTCAGAAAGGTAATAAAATGTATAGAAAAGGTTAAAAGTGTGTAATCTACTTTTTGAGACATTTTGTACCTGAAATTTTATATATATTGAAAAAAATAAACATAAACAGAACAAAAAACATACATGAGTAAATTTCCTTCCCAAGAAGAATCCCAAGTCACCAAGGAAGAAAGTTCATTCATTTATTTATTTTATTTATTTATAGTCCACCTTTCTCAGTGAGACTCAGGGTGGATTATATTGTGTGTCAGTACAGTCACTTTCAATGACATTTCAATAAACAATGTAATAGAGTACATAAAAGATTTAAACCAACAGAAATCAAATATAGATTTGAAGAAAAGCCAAAACAGACCATAGAAACTACCTAGTAGGATATACTTACAGCAACAGACAATACATAGTAATAAAGACTAGATGTGTGCATAATGGAAAAAATGAGCTGAAAATGCACATGGAAATGTTTGGTTCGGCTTGTTAAAGTGGCTTCTGGAATGGTGAACCAAATCTGAGAAACTAAATTGAAATAAGTCCCTCCCACTAAAAAGATTGTGTATATCATTTTATACCTTCCAGTCACAGGCAAGCAGTGGGGCAGCAACTTGTGTTCCTGAACAACATTCGCCAATCATACCCTAAGAGAAGAGAGACTTTACATTATTAATTAACTCTGTTGGTGGGAAGGGGGAATGAGACCCATGCATATGCCTAAATATCCCCCTCCCTCACTTGTCACTATCCAGGAAATGGCCTTGTCTTCCTCCCTGCCAAGTGGGTCCTCAAAGGGGGAAATCCTTCCCCTCCCCTCCCCTCCTATCAGCTTTGGAAATGTTTGGAAATGAAACTACAAAGCTCCCACCTGGCAAAATTGTCTATTGTAATTCGGTCATTAATGTCCCTCTCACAGGGGACAAGAAAAAATATTTATTCGGAATTAAGCTGTGAGGCATTTGAAGCTTTTGTGCAGATAAGATCTTGTCGCTCTGCCAGAATCTGCCAGCAACGCTTGAGACAGTATGTGAACTAGAGGCCCCTTGGCCGCCTTCAGGGTGGATATTGGACCACTTCAGGCTATTCTCCCAGGATGAGGTGGATAGGATCCTGTGTTCTGTGAAACCTACCACGTGCCCACTGGACCCGTGCCCATCATGGCTGGTGAAAACCAGCAGTATAGGGATTCGGACAGCTTTAGCTGGCATCATTAATCTGTCTTGGAGCTCCGAGTTTTTCTGGGCTCATTGAAGCAGGCAGTGGTGCAGCCCTTATTTAAAAAAACATCATTGGATCCGGTTGATCCAGACAATTACCAACCAGTTTTGAACCTTCTATTCCTGGGTAAGGTAATTGAGAGGGCGGTCAACAGTCGACCACAATCTTCTGACTCACCACCTTGCCGCTGTTGGGACCTGTGAGACAGCCTTGCAATGGCTGAGCTCCTTTCTCCATGGTCGGGGACAGAGGGTGGCGCTTGGGGAACAGATGTCCTGCTGTAAGATCCAAAAGTGTCAGCAGTGCCGACCCGCCCTGATCCAGGTGTCACCACAAATCATCCATTAGGATTACCAGAGCTGTTTAACATCTATATGCTGTTTAACATCTATATGCCACAGCAAAAGGAAAACTTATGGAGAAAACATAGGTTTGTTTGGGCAGAAGGAGGCAGGGAATTCAGTCATTCTGCCTGCTTTTTTGCACTTGCGTGATGGAGAAGATTGGCAGCAATTACACCCTGTTTTGCAGTGGAACGCTGAGCATCCAAAGGAAGGATTTTGATCAATGTCTCATAGGAACAAAACTACAAGGCACAAGTAAACATGAAACCCAACAGACAACAACCAAATGCAAAGGTAGTAAGTTATTGGCACTATAGCAAGTGAACATGAAGCAGGATTGTTTTTAATGTTGCTGCACTGCACTGGTTGGAGAGCAATCCTGCTTGGGAAAGCTCTCCAACTTGCCCACCAACACTCACCTTCTACAGGTCCATATGTAATACACAGTACATGTATGTGTATTATAGTGCTTGAGGAAAAACTCAGTGGATCAATGGTTTAGGCTAAGAGGGTGACTAATGGTTGATGCAGTTTTTGGTTTAGTGTGAAAACAGCTGCCTCAGAGCATTGTTTCCCCACCCCTGAAAAAACAGGGTGAGTTTGCGTACATGCAGCCAATGTGCATACAACAGGCCGAAACTTATGAAAATGAAAACAAAAAACAAAAACAGATCTATTCCAAGCCAGTAGTAGCCCACCCATAACAAATGTGAACCCCTGGAACTGAAACTGAAATGGAAATTTTCCTGGTCCCACCCCTAGTAAAGAATGTAGTCCCACCCTATTGCTGTACTGATGCATCTCTTTGAGATGACTTCCTTACAGCACAGTCTTCCTATCTGAGTAAAAAGCCCTTTTTAGTAATTCAGTTTTGCACAGTTTTTGGAAAGCCAGGAGAGTGGGGGCTTTCCTGACTTCTTCAGGCAGGCTATTCCATAACGGGGGAGTCAATACAAAGAACGCACATGTACAGGCAGCTGTTGATTTTTAATTGTTATCACATATGTTATCACATATGTTCAGTCAGATAGCAACAAACAAGACCTAAATAGTAACTTTACTGAAAATGAAAAAATTAATTGAAATTCAAAAATAATCAGGGAATATCTTTAATCTTTGGTATTCTGGTGCCTTGCTGATGATACTATAGTTTGACAGGAGTAGCAAGAAAGGGAGAAGGAGAGAGTGACTCAACAGATAAAATAACAAGGCATAATGAACAACCAGCAGAGTATAAAGGTGTAACCACCAATGATATTCCCATTATAATGACATGTTTCTGTTTCAGCACTTCCAAAAATAATTGCATTATTGGGGAAGGCTTTTTGGATATAAGTATGTGTAGTACTGCCATTTCCTCTCTTGTGTTGAGTATTTTCTCTGAATGGCTATGGTTATGTGTCGCGTGTATGTGTGTTTCTTTCAAAGTGTATTGTTTGTTTTTTATTGTTGTTGCTTTGCAGTTGCTAGGTTGTGTGAGACTATGATTTTCAAGTGTATGTGAGTATTACAGTTGAGATAAACAATGAATTTTTTCTCATGTAGTGAAAACTCATTCCATGAGTTGTATAATCCCTGAGAATTTCTTCCCAATAGATGGAGAAATAAAAAGCTAGAGCTCAATGTGTATTTTATTTTTATTGCCCATAAAAAGGGGAAACTTCTTCCTAATTATCTGAAATTTGGCAGACCAGATCCCCTAGATGAAAGGTACAACTTGAAAATGTCATCTCAGTTGGATGAAAGAATAATTTTGTAGCTGGAAGTGTGCATTAAAAATAAATGGGAATAAAAAATACAATAAAGAAAACAAACATGAATATGTATAGGATTTGGGTGCATATACCTAATCAGTATCTAATTTCACATACACTAATCACAGATGGAATGAGCCATAGTTCAAAAGTAAAAGTAAAGTTTGAACTGTTCAATCTCATACTCTTTGCCCATTCATTTGGAGTGAAAAATTCCTGTTCCATTTTACTTTTTCCTCTGTACATCTCAAAATTGTGATCCTTTTTTGTGTGTCAATTTTCTTTTTTCACATTTTGTGTGTACACAAAATGTACACACATGCAACATTATTTATG
Source organism: Eublepharis macularius (assembly GCF_028583425.1). Lineage (NCBI taxonomy): Eukaryota > Metazoa > Chordata > Lepidosauria > Squamata > Eublepharidae > Eublepharis > Eublepharis macularius. The sequence goes on from NC_072797.1 coordinate 77,675,225, forward strand.
TATCAGCATTATATATCCTGAATATACAAAAACAATGAATGTATAAATACAAAATTACATATAATATGTACTTATAATATGCAGATATAATACATGCAATATGCTATCCTCAGTGTGGGAATTATCTTGTGGGGATCAACAAGGCGCTATTGTATCCCCCTGTTATTCAACCTGTATGTAAAGCCTTTAGGAAAACTCATTTGTGACTATGGAATTGGATGTTATCAATATGCAGATAACACCCAGCTCTGTGTCTCATTATCCAAATCCCCTGGTGATGCAGTAAAGGTACTGCATCACTGCTTGACAGCTATTGTCAACTAGTTGAAAGCAAACAAAATGAAATTGAACCCAGACAAGAATGAAGTGATGCTGGTTGGAAAAGCAGAGACCTTGAAAGGCATTGTGCTTCCAACCTTTGATGGGGTTCAGCTGAACCTGGCTGATTCAGTGAGGAGCTTAGGGGTTATATTAGACCCAATCCTGCTGTTAGAGAAGCAAGTAAATGCAGCTGAAAAAAAGTCCTTCTCCCAAATCAGATTAGCCTGGAAGATGGCCCCCTACCTTGACAAAGCTGATCTGACCGCCTGGATTTGTGTCACAGTAACATTGAAGCTAGACTACTGTTATGCTCTCTCTACTATAGGTGTCCCCTCAAAGTTCACTTGGAGACTCCAGCTGGTGCAGAATGCTGCATCTTGTTTACTTTTAGAAGTTTCTCCAGGCAAGCCTTGTCTGTCTCTGCATTTGGTCTGTCTAAGAGTGGGGAAATAAACTTATCCCAAAGAAAGAACATATGATCCAAAAAGTATTGTCATAACTATTTTCCCATTGAGGGGTAGATTTATTGACAGGAGCACTAAATGGAAGGCAAAAAGACATTTGGCCTCCCTTCTTTAGACTGGCCCTGATTCCATTGATCTTATCCAATTGGAAAGATTAGCTGGCCCTATACGATATGAACACAATACTCTAGGTGAGGTCTAACCAAAGCAGACAAGAGTGATACCATCACTTCTTGTGATCTGTATACTATGCTTCTGTTGATACAGCCAAAAACTGCATTTGCCTTTTTAGCTGCCACATCACACTGCTGACTCATGTTCAGTGTATGGTCTACTAAGACCTCTAGTTCTTTGTCGCACATACTACTGCCAGGACAAGTCTCCTCCATCCTATAATTATGCTTTTGATTTTTCCTTCCTAAATGCAGAACTTTGCATTTATCTCTGTTGAAATTCATTTTATTTGTTTTAGCCCAGTTTTTCAGCCTGTCAAGATAATCCTGTATCCTTACCAGACATGGGCACGATCCAAAAATAAATCCCAATTAAGCCGATCGTGGATCTGGGCTGCCGCCAAACACAGGTTCCCGGTTCTAACCGATCAAGTCTCGTTTCTGGTCTGAAATCGGGAATTGGGGAGGCCAGCGCCCAGAGCAACTGTAGTCAGGCTGTTGCACGCACGCATGTGCGTGCGCACGCTCCTGAGTCGCCCCTGCCCACACAGCAAGCCGGCTGTCCCCGTGCGCTGTGGAGCTGGCAGCAGCGCGAGTGTCTCGGAGGCTGCCCGCGCCATTCACCTGCCCCGCAAGACAAGGGGCGGCCGGCTTGTCCGCACGCCCCTTGTCCTGGGGAAAGGCGAACGGCGCAGGCGGCCTCCCAGCCTCCCGCACTGCCTTTTGCCTTTCCCCAGGACAAGGGGTGGCCGGCTTGCCCAAGCACCCCTTGTCCTGGGGAAAGGCGAACGGCGCGGGCGGCCTCCCAGCCTCCCGCGCTGCCTTTTGCCTTTCCTTTGTGCCCACCCCCTTCCCCCTCCCTCCCCTGGGTTGCTGCTCCGTGTTTGGAAGGAAGCCTGCTAATCAAGGAAAGCTGAGCTTCCATTCGTGTTTCGAGGGTGACAGAAGGAGGGCAAACACAGCTCATTTCCCTGACTCCGTTGCCCCGGGAATTAATTACTAGCACCAGAGTGTCTGCAATTCTGAACAGAAACTGACCCATCCAATCAAGTCCCGAACTAGCAAACTCCCGATGGCTGGATCGGTTGCCATGGACAGAACCGATTAGCTGAGTCACGATGGCAAAAACACCAAAATCGGGGGGGGGGGGTTGAAATCGTAATTCAGATAGTGCCCATCTCTAATCCTTACTCTGCCTTTGACCATATTTGCTACCCCTTCCAATTTAGTATCATCTGCAAATTTAATAAGCATCCCCTCTATTCCTTCATCCACATCATTTATAAAAATGTTGAACAGAACAGATCCCAGGACTAATCCCTGAGGAACTCCACTTGTCACTTTTCTCTAAGAAGATGTGGAACCATTAACTAGCATTCTTTGGGTGCGATCTCTCAACCAGTTACAGATCCACCTAATAGTAATAGGATGCAAATGACATTTTACCAACTTGTCAACAAGGATATTATGTGGAACCTTATCAAAAGACTTACTGAAATCAAGATAAACTGTCTACAGCATTCCCCTGATCCAGAGGAGACCTCTTGCTTTTCTCAAGTGGAGACCTCTGCTTATAAAAGGGCACTGGGCTCCCAGTTCTGGCTTTCACTTTCAGCAAGCAGTGGAGTGGGACAGAGCTGTTGATAGCCTTTTGGGAGAGAGACAGGTAGAGTGCATTGGAGCTGGGTTTTTTTCTGTATGGTGGGTGGGATAGGGATCTATCCCCTCTGGTTCCAGGGCTGCTGCCAGGCCCTGGTGCCAAGCTCAGTGGGCACCTCGACTGAGGGCTCACATTATTATCAATGCCTGATCTAATCAGGCTTCTGGGTGTGCTGGGCTAGGGATCTAGCCTAAGCCTCCAGTTCCAGGGCTGCAGCAAGGCCCTGGGGCCAAGCTCAGTGGGCACCTTGGCTGAGGGCTCACCCGGACTATTATTGTTATCAATATCAGTGCCTGATCTGGTGGTCAGTCTTCTGGGTGTGCTGGGCTAGGGCTCTAGCCCCAGCCTCTGGTTCCAGGGCTGCTGCCAGGCTCTAGGGCCAAGCTCTGTGGGCACCTCGGCTGAGGGCTCACATTGATTATTATTATTATCAATATCAGTGCTTGATCTGGAGGTCAGGCTTGTAGGTGTGCTGGGCTAGGGATCTAGCCTAAGCCTCCAGTTCCAGGGCTGCAGCCAGGCCCTGGGGCCAAGCTCAGTGGGCACCTTGGCTGAGGGCTCGCCCTGATTATTATTATTATTATCAATATCAGTGCCTGATCTGTTGGTCAGGCTTCTGGGTGTGCTGGGCTCGGGCTATAGCCTCCACCTCCAGTTCCAGGGCTGCTGCCAGGCTCTGGGGACAAGCTGTGTGGGCACCTCGTGTGAGGGCTCACAGTGTTCTCTCCTTTTCTTTCCTCCTTAATTCTAGTTTGGTGGCACAATAAGTCTTAGTGTTGTGGTGGCCACGGGTGATTGTGGGGGGGGGGGAGCGCAAAGGTAGCCTTCCTGGTTTCCTCATGGCAAGCAATAGTGGGTGTGGCTCGGGGGCAGCAGAGAGTACTCCCACTCCCCCAGATTCTCCTGTAGGGGCTGTGGAGGAGGCCAAGGAGGTCTTTCTGCTGGGGAGAGGATCTCTCTCAACGTTTTGATGAGGAGGTAGGTGAGGAACACTGGAGGAATGGTTTGTGTGTTTTTTTTTTTAAGAATTTTTATTGGATTAGAAACATATAATAACAATTATAATCACATTCTTTAATTTTTTCTAATTCTAACCCCCTCCCTTTCCCCCCCTTTTTGTTGACTTCCCCCCCCTTTTTGTTGACTTTTGTTTTCCAACCCCCTATCCACTTTCCCTCTACTCCCTTCATACTTATTTTATTTATTTATTATAATATACTTTCAGATTCTTCTAAGCACTATTTCCACTTCCTTTCACATATAGATTGTCATATAAATTGTCATATAAATAAAATCCTCTTAATCTATCTTCTTCATTAAAACTACTAGTAATATTCATTTTGATAACCTGTGTTTTATCTTACTCCTTCTATTCTCTTCGATATGGGACAAACAATTTGCCCCCCTTTATACATCAATTCCAATACTGCTATACACATACTTATTATACACACTTATTGTCATTTACTTAGGCTTCTATTCTATATATTGTTCTTTATCTATACATATACCATAAGTCTAACAATTAGACCTATCTTTAAATTTACGTATGTATGTATATATTCACTCTATGTTATACGGTTATCTTTCCAAAAAATATAGATTAGTTAATTTCTATCCCAATAATTCTCATAGTATCAACACTATTGCTACTTAATATAATACTTAAAAGTCATATAAAGTTGCTTAGAATTTTTCCATTAACTCTCCACCCCCTCGGTATAGTCACTTCTCTCCTCCTGTGTACCTCAATAGTTTTCAAACTGCCACAGTTCTCCTCCCACCTCCCATTTTTTCACCAGATATTGCTTCAGCTTTCCCCAGTCCGTGTTAAACTGCCCTGGATCAAGGTCTCTCAGTTTTCTTGTCATTTTGTCCATCTCCGCCATGTACAGCAATTTGTAAATCCAGTCCTCAGTAGTTGGCACTTCTTGTACTTTCCACTTCTGCGCATACAAAAGTCTGGCTGCTGCCGTCATATAAAATATCAATGTCCTATGTTGTGCTGGGATGTCTTCCATTCCCAAGTTCAGTAGCAGGAGTTCTGGGTTCTTATTAACTTGAAATTGTAAAATCTCACTCATTACTCTTATTATTTCCCCCCAGTACTGCCTAGCTACCTCGCAAGTCCACCACATGTGATACATTGATCCCTCATGTTTTTTACATTTCCAGCATTTATTAGACATATTCGAGTTCCCTAGCGCAATCTTCTTTGGCGTCAGATACCAACGGTAAATCATTTTGTAAATATTCTCTTTAGTATTGGTACATGTCGTGATTTTCAATGTATGTTTCCACAAGTATTCCCACGCCTCCATTGTTATTTCTTTGTTAAAGTTTATAGCCCACTTCACCATTTGCACTTTGACTATCTCATCTTCAGTATACCATTTTAACAACACTTTGTAAACCTTGGAAATTTCCTTTTGGTCTTCTTGTAAAATTACTTTCTCTAATTCTGAGTCCTCCATCCTTATCCCTCCCTTCGCACAGTCTGAGTAATAAAGATCTCTAACTTGTCTATATTGAAACCAGTCGTAGTTTGGAGACAACTCTTGTTGCATTCTTATTCTTATTTTAGAAAATTCTATTTGAGTTATCTCCTTGTACGTTAAACACTGTTGTTCATTGTCGACCGTTCTTGGATCTATTACTTCATATGGAACCACCCAGGAGGGAATTCCTTCTTGTAGGTATTCTTTATACTTCTTCCAAATTGTAAAGAGGCTTCTCCGAATGTAGTGATGCAGAAACATAGAATCTGCTTTTACTTTATCATACCATAGGTATGCATGCCATCCAAATAATTTTTTGTATCCCTCTAAGGCCAGCAGTTTGCGATTTTTCAACATGATCCAATCCTTCAACCATACCAGACAGATTGCATCATAATAAAGTCTCAAGTTGGGCAGTTGCATTCCCCCTCTTTCTTTTGCATCCTGTAACACTTTCATTTTCACTCGAGGCTTCCTGCCTGCCCACAGAAACTCTGATATTTTCCTCTGCCATTTATCAAATTGCTTGGAGTCCCTAATGATTGGTATCGTCTGTAACAGAAACATAACTCTTGGTAACACGTTCATCTTGATTACTGCAATTCTTCCCAGCCATGACAAGTTCAGTCTATTCCATTTAATCAAATCATGCTCTATTTGGGTCCATAATTTCTCATAATTATTCTTGAATAGATCTATATTTTTTGCAGTCAATTCAATTCCCAAATACTTCACCTTACTCGTTACCTCACAATCTGTTATTTCCGTTAATAACTGTTGTTTTTGTTTGGTCATATTCTTACATAAAATCTTTGATTTCTTTTTGTTTACATAGAAACCTGCCAAGTCTCCAAACTCTTTAATTTTTTCTATTACCTTGGGCATGTTTTCAATTGGATCTTCCACAATTAACATTATATCATCTGCAAACGCTCTGACCTTATAGGAAAAGTCTTTTATCTTTATACCACGGATTGCATTGTCTTCTCGAATCTGCATCATCAAAATTTCAAGAACCAAAATAAACAACAATGGGGATAGCGGGCAACCTTGTCTTGTACCCTTTCCAATAATCAATTTTTTAGTCAGCTCGTCATTCACCACAATTGCTGCACTCTGGTCTCTATAAATTTCTCTCACTGCTCTTATGAACCTTTCCCCCATTTGTAGCTGTTCCATGGTGGCAAACATAAAGTCCCAGTTCAAATTGTCAAATGCTTTTTCAGCATCTACAAAGAAGAAACCAACCTCCTTATCACATCGCCTGTCATAGTATTCTATAGCGTTTATAACTGTCCTTAGGTTGTCTCTAATTTGTCTATTTGGTAAAAAGCCTGCTTGTTCTTCTCCAATAACTTCGGCTAGCCATCCCTTTATTCTCTCCGCCAAGATCTTTGCAAAAATCTTGTAGTCATTATTGAGTAAAGAGATAGGTCTGTAGTTTTTGACATTGGTCAAGTCCTGTCCTTCTTTGGGGATCAATGATATATTTGCTTCACTCCAGGTATCTGGGATCCTTTGGTCCCTCAAAACACCATTGATCACCTCTTTTAAAAACGGTACCAGTTCATTGGCCATTGCCTTGTAAAACTTAGCTGTAAGTCCATCAGGCCCTGGCGCTTTCCCCAAGTTTGTTGACTGTATTGCCTTCCTTATCTCTTCTTCTGTTACTTCGCTGTTTAGTTTAACTCTCCACTCCTCGGAAATTACTGGAAGCTTCATTTTCTCCAGATATGCGGCTATCGCATCTTTATTCACTTCTTTCTTATCATACAATTTAGCGTAGAATTTATAAAAGGCTCTGCTAATAGCGACCTGTTCCAAGTGTACTTTATTGTCATCACATATTTTATTTATTATCTTTTTCTCCTTTCTTTTCTTCAATTGCCATGCCAAAAATTTCCCAGGTTTATTCGCCCCTTCAAACGACTTTTGATTCAGTCTTTTAAGATTCCATTCCAGTTCTTTGTTATTCATAGCCATCAACTGCTCCTGAAGGATTTTAATATCCTGATATATTTTCTTTTTCCCTGGTCTTTTCTTCAGCTGTATTTCTTTGGCTTTTATTTTTTCCATAATCTCCTGTCTCTTCTCCTCTTTTTTCCTTCGAAGTCTTCCATTTAAGTCCATTAATACACCTCTGATTACTGCTTTATACGTGTCCCATACCTTGTTGGTTGGTACTTCTTGATTCATGTTGTACTGTATGAAGAATTTAGTCTCCCTTCTCAACATTTCCATATTTTCTCCCTCTTGCAACAAATCCTCATTTATTCTCCATCCTTTTCTCTTAGTTCTTTTTCCAAATTTCCACATAATTGGGTTATGATCTGAGCCTACCATGGGCATTATTTCTACTTCCTTAGTCCAAAGTACTAAGTCCTTTGAGGCCCAGATCATATCAATACGCGATAAGGTAGAATGTCTTGCAGAGAAAAAGGTATATTGTCTGCTTGTGGGATTCTGCGTTCTCCACACATCTTCCAACGCTTCCTGTTGCATTAATCCAAAAAAAGTCTTTGGTAATAGTCCTCTTTTCTTTTGTGTAGTGGCTGATTTCTTATCCTGTTCCAAATTCGTAACTCCATTGAAGTCTCCTGCAAGTATTATCTGATCATATGAAAGTTCATCTAGTTGCTTCTTTAAATCCTCAAAAAAGCACTCTTTAGCTCCATTAGGTGCATATATTTCAATCACCAACACTTTCTTTAAATTCCAAATACATTCCACTGCTATAAATCTGGCTTCCCCATCTCTAATTATCACCTTTGGCTGCAGCTCTTCTTTTATATATAATACCACTCCCCTTTTTTTCTTTTTTGAGGCCGCTACAAATTCAATGCCCAATTTACTTACTTTAAGGTATTTTACGTCCTGATTTCTAATATGAGTCTCTTGTAAGCAAACTATATCACATTTCTGTTTTAATAGCCAGTGGAAAATGCTTTTTCGCTTATTAGGTGAGTTGAGTCCATTTACATTCCACGATAAAACTTTGCACCCCATATTCAAAGCCTTGTTGTTGGTAAGTCTTTTTCATTGTCCGTCATGAACCTTTCCATTTCCAATTCAGATCTGATGCGCTTTCTTACTCCTCCAAATTCAAAAGATATCCCTTCCGGTAGTTCCCATCTATATCTTACTTTCATGTCTTTCAAAGTCTGGACTAACACTTTGTATTTTTTCCGGTCCAAGAGCACCGATCTGGGTAACTCCTTCATAATGATAATTGTCTTGCCATCAACTATCAGTGGATCTTGAAATTGCTTAGTCACTATCATTTCCCTTACATTCCTTGTCGTAAATTGCACTATCACATCCCTTGGTACCTTTCTCTGGGTCGCAAATCTGGAATTTATTCGGTACACCACATCCAGGAAAGCCACAACCTCCTCCTCCTCCTTTTCCAGGTATTCAGCTAACACTTCAGTCACCTGTTCTTGTGCTGTCTTTCCTTCTACTTCCGACAAACCTCGAAACCTCAGCTGCTTTTCCATATATTTACTCTCCGCAACTGCCATTCTTCCCCTCATTACTCTCATGTCCGTTCGCTGCGTCTCTGTAAGGTTGTCCATCGCCTTCTCCACATCGTTAACTTTTTGCTGCGCTGCCTGCAAGTCGGTTTGTATCGTCTCCATTCCCTTTTTTATTTCTGCCAGCTCATTTTTAACTGTCTCTTTGACATCTTTGACTTCTTTCACCAACTCCAATTTTGTTTCTTTAAGCTCCTTTAGCATTTCACAAAATTTTTTGTCCAAGTTCTCTATGGCTGCTTGCCACTCTTTCTTCGACATCGTGGGGCTTGATTTACCTCGCTCCCACGAGTCTGCACGTTTTCTTAGCTCCATGGCGTCCAAATTGATAATCCTTTTAACTAATTTAAAAGTCCCGGTCCTTTAAATAAACAAAAATCGCTCCGAAAATCCAAAATGTCGGGCGTCTTTTCTCTATGGTTTCTCTGTACCCTTTTGCAATCCAAGATGTCCTACTTCCGCCCTTGCTGAAGCCAAAGCCCTTCCCTGTTCAAAAATGGCGATGCCCTTCTTCCTGTCTTCCAGTAGGGGCCGTCTCCTTCTGGCGACTCTATCACTATTACGTACTTCCTGTTTCCCGACTCTCCGCTGCAGCTCTCGCGATGGTAGAAATTTTCCCACAGCCTGCTATCGATTCTCAACCACAGGTATGATAAACAAATGTCCCTTTTCTTAAATTACTTCTTTTTACTTAGTCCTTTTTGCAATCTATTTCTTGCCGGGTTTCCCCCTCCTTATAGTAAGTCTGTTGCAGTTTAAAAAGTCCTTTTAAAACTTCGTTACTCTTAACAGTCCATCCCAATTCAGGAGATAGTGATCTTTACCTTTTCAAACGTCTTTCTGGGTTGTAATCACTGCTTCAATCTTAAGTTCTCTTTCCGTTTGTTTTCCCCCTGTTGAAGCTTGGGCACAAAGGTCTTATGCCAGCCGCACTGGCCCCGGGTCTGCCGCAGAGATCTATGCCGACCTGTCAAAGGGTGGGACCTCAAGGGTCCAGAGAGAGTCCTTAGCGCAGAACCCCCCCTCGCCCGAGATCGACGCGCCCTGAGGTCTTTGAGCGTTCTTTGCCTGTTCTCCGCCTGAGAGCAGGTGGTCGGGGGCTATTTGTGCCCCTCCGGCCGCTGAAACGGCAGCCCGGTCAGCTCTGCACTTAGAGCTGCGTTAGACCTCCATGGATCCCAAACCGGAAGTCGGAATGGTTTGTGTTTTATGAGACATCCCTCCCGTCCCCATCCCAAACTCTTGGAGGTGTCCCTGCCTGCAGTCCACCCCTCACTCTGTTGTCCATGGCCAGCTCTGCAGCACAGCCTGTAACCATTCATCCTCCTTCCACTGGGACAGTTAGTGATCCACGTTTCAACACCTCCATATGGAGGCACTTTCGGGCCCTTCCTAATGACCCCCGTGTGGTGCGGTGCCATGCCTGTGATGTCCTGGTGTGCAGGGGCAATAACCCGAAGCACCTGTTGTTGATGGTCCTGACTAGGCACCTGAAGACACACCACCTGAGCCTGTGGTCTCCGTCCTCGCACAGCGAAACATCCATTGGGGGGAGGAAGAGGGCTACCAGCTCTTCTGAGCTTGGATAAGTGTAAGGGCCACCAGAATCCAGCCCAAGCAAGAATCCTTGCCCTGAGGGCAATGCTGGTGGGAGTGAAGCACTTAGGCAAGCCGTGTTCATGGAGGTTGTTCCCTCAGGGTCTCGGACAGGGCCACTTAGAATGACAAGGTTGAGGGCTCAGGACGCGGGCCTTCACGTCTTGGCAGAGACGATTGCCCTAAATGGCTTGCCCCTATCCATCATGGAGGGTGTGGGCTTCTGCAGACTACTTAAGCATCTTGCCCCTTGGTTCTCCATGCCATTGCCGTGCACCCTTGCCCATCGAGTCCAGCGAATATCTCGAATGAGGGCTGGCAAGTTTGGGTCAGCTGGGAGCAGCATGGTCAGGCAGGCCGCCCCTGCGGAGGTTGTTCCCTTGGGGTCGGGAACAGTGCCATTTAGAACGGAGAGGTTGAGGGCTCAGGAGGACTCATCAAGACGTGGGCATTTGTGCCACCACTGCTTCCCAAGCCAGGGGCCAATCTGGGGGGCACTTCTGCTGAGGGCTCACCTAGATCATTATTAGTTACTGGGCTGATCAGGTATCTTGGAGTGTTCGTGTTGCGCTCTAGCCCCCCTCAGATCCTAGGGCTGCAAAGGTCCAGAGGCAAACTCAGTGGGTTTCTCTGCTGAGGGCTCTCATGGGTTTGGGTCTTCTCAATCCTTCCTGTTCCGCTGGGTAACCCTTTGTCCTCCTCTCCCTGACAAGTTCCATGTCACTCTTTCTACCTCTACCTCTCCGGATGGAACCACTCCGACCCTTCCCTGCTGCCTCTCCTGTCCCGCCCATCCCCTCCTTTCTGCGAAGGCAGGAAGGTGGGTGATGCTGGTGGAAGCCTCCTTTGGGCATTTGTGCAACAACTCAGGGGCCGCACATGGTGCCCCTATCCATTGCAACTGCTGTGCCCTCTGAGCAGGGGGGAATGGGTCCCGCAACTCCATCCTCTCTGCAAAGGCAGGAAGGTGGGTGCTGTCGGCTGCTGCCGCTTTGGGCCATGAGGAACAGCACAACTGCTGTTGCACATGAAGTTGAACATCACGGTGCCCTCTATCCAAGGCACCTGCTGTCCTCTTCGAGCAGTGGGGAATGGGCTCCGAAACTCTATCCTTTCTGCAAAGGCTGGAAGGTGTGTGCTGTCAGCTGCTGCTCCTTTGGGCCACGAGGAACAGCTCAACTGCTGTTGCACATGCTGCTGTTGCTGCCCCGTTTCTTCCTCTCCCTCTCTGGAACCACTCTTACCCATCCCAGCGACCTCTCCTGTCCCATCCATCCCCTCCTTTCTGCAAAGGTAGGAAGATGGGTCATGCTGGCAGCAGCCTCCTTTGGGCATTTGTGCAACAGATCTGGAGCTGTTGCACATGTAGTTGAGCCGCGTGGTGCTCTGATCCATTGCAACTGATGTGCCCTCTGAGCAGGGGGGAACGGGTCCCTCAACTACTGTCCTTTCTGCAAAGGCAGGAAAGGCTCACAGTAGTGAGTAGTGCCTGCTCAGGTTAGGTTTCTGAGTGGTGGGTAACCGCACTACCCCCCCCCCCCAGTTCTCAGGGCTGCTTCCACTCTGACAATTCCTAGCAACCTCTCCTGTCCTTTCTGGCCCCAGAGATATTGACGAGATCGGAGACGGAATTTGGAATGTGGTTATACACGAATGATTAATTACTGGCCAGAAGAAGAACTACTTAGAAATGAGCGGAGCAGTAAAAGGCCGGCGAAGCTCGTAGCCAGCTTTCAGGGAATGCCAGCAGCCTGGAATCCAAGCTGGGAGCTCTCCCTGCACGTAGGGGAACGAGCGGCGTCTCTTTACCCATTTGGGTTTTGACTGTAATTGCTCTAAATTTGGGGCACTTTAATGTCTGTATATTTATGTTAAATACTGGTTCCACCTGATGTATGTGCAGGGGACTATATATTAGTATGTATATCAAGAATACTGAAATTTACTCATTGGAGGTCTTATAAATATAGACTATACCATCCCATACGGGAATTCTACTTTTTGGTTGTACTTCCTTGAGCAGGTGCTCTCTTGTTGTGGGTGTGTATTTGTGTGTACAAGGCCTCCACATACGGCAACTTGTCTTGCTGGAGGAATTTCTTAGCAGATTGTGGCGGGGTCTTTTTGGTCTGCGGTGGCCAACATCACCCACCTTTTACACCTTCCAGAAGGTACCCTCCAGGACACCTGGGGTGCGGGCATATGGGGGTGCCACCGGCCACTGGCCATACCCCCACCTCCTCTGGGGTAGGCACCCCACGCCACCTCCTCTAGCCTACCAGGCCCAGCGGCCGTTGACATGACCCACCTTCTATCCTACACCGGGAATAACAAGGAGTTAGGACTGGCGGGCAGACACATGTGGGGTGCCACCATCTTGTGACCATACTCTCCACCCCCTCTGGGATAGGCAGCCCCATGCCACCTGACCTAGCCTGCCAGGCCCGGTGGCCGCCAACATGACCCACCTTCCGGCCTTCACTGGGAATAACAAGAAGTTAGGCCTGGCGGGCAGGCACATGGGGGGCCCCACTGGCAAGCAGCCATACCCCTTGCCCCCTAGAGTCCACTGCTTGTACATGGGGAAAAAGACAATTGGTGGCTCCCATTGTGTTGAATGGGCATTTCCTGGGAGTGTCGGATTTGGGAATGTATAGCTCCAAGATCCGCCTTGCAATCTTGACCAAACTTGGGTGGTGGCTGGAGGGGAGCCAGCTGAACACTCTCTGTGAATATGGGCTCTCCAAGTCTAACGGGGGCCGCTCTGGTGCTGATGAACAACGAACACCGAACACGTTTGTTAACAGGACATGTTTGTTTCTGTTTGGCTGTTCGTGTCCGTCGGCGGCAATGAACAACAAACAGCATGTTCGTGGTTTTTTTCCCGTTCATGCCCATGTCTATTCATCAAATGCAAGGAGGGTATGAAGAAAATGGTCAGAGATGTATAGGTGGTGAGGGAAGGGGGGAGAGGGTGCAGGTAGTAAGGGTCACATAAATGTAAATAAGTTACAAGATGTCATGAAAGAGGTGGAATTACCCCTCCCCTTCATGGCAGAATCTGAATAGAATGCCTGAAGGCAGTTACTTTTGGTAATGAGATAACCATTCATAGTCTCTATTCAATCCAAATCTGACTGAGTCAAATGTACATATGAATTCCAATTCAGCAGCTTCCTGTTGGATTATTTTTTGGAATGTTTCTGTTGAACTATGGTGACCTTTAAGTCCTTGATGGAATGTCCTGTTAGATTCAAGTGTTCTCCCACTGTTTCTGGATGTTGCCATTTTTAAAGTCAGATTTGTGTCCATTTATTCTTTTGAGCAGAGGTTGGCTGGTTTGTCCAATGTACAGAGCAGCTGGACATTATTGGCACATGAGGGCACATATTACATTGGAGAATGAATAGCTGTAAGAGCCAGAGTAATTGATGCCATTGGGTCCTGTAATTGTATTTTTTGGGTAGATATGAGGGTAGAGTCAGCATCTGGGTCTGTTGCAGGGTCTGGTGACTTTGGTGACTTTGGTGACTTGGTTAGACAGTTCATGGTTGTTAGTGAATAGTCATTTAAGGTTGGGGGGCTGTCTATAGGCAAGGAGAGGTCTTCCACTCAGAGCTTGTGAGAGAGAGGCATCGTTTTCCAGGATGGGCTGTAGATCACTGAAGATATGTTGAATGGGTTTGAGCTGGGAACTATAGGTGACAACCAGCGGTGTTCTGTTGTTAGTTCCTTTTGGTTTGTCCTGGAGCAGGGTACTAGTCTGAGTACTAGTTTCTGGGTACTAGTTAGACATGGGCACGATCTGAATTACAATTTCAAAAAAACCCCAATTTTGGCGTTTGCGCCATCGTGACTCAGCTAATCAGTTCCGTCCACGGCAACCGATCCAGCAGTCGGGGGTTTGCTTGTTCGAGACTTGATCGGATGTATCGGTTTCTGTTCGGAATTGCAGACACTCTGGCACCAGTAATTTATTCCCGGGGCAACGGAGCCAGGGGAATGATCTGTGTTTGCCCTCCTTCTGTTGCCCTCGAAACACAAATGGAAGCCCAGCTTTCCTTGATTAGCAGGCTTCCTTCCAACTACGGAGCAGCAACCCAGGGGAGGGAGGGGGAAGGCGGTGTTCTGAAGCCATGGGCACAAAGGAAAGGCAAAAGGCAGCGCGGGAGGCTGGGAGGCTGCCCACACCATTAGTCTTTCCCCAGGACAAGGGGTGCGTGGGCAAGCTGACCGCCCCTTGTCTTGCGGGGCTGGTGAACGGCGCGGGCAGCCACCGAGCCACCCGTGCTGCCGCCAGCTCTGCAGCACAGTGGGACAGCCAGCTTGCTGCGTGGGCGGGGGGGGGGGGGTGACCCAGGAGTGCACGCGCACGCGCATGTGCAAGAGCCTGACTATGGTTGCCCTGGGCGCTGGCAACCATAGATCTGGCCCTGGGAATGTCCCCTCCCTGAGGGGAGGCGGCTCATTGCTGGGTTGAAAACTCCCCCCTCTACTCTTAAGTGTGTGTGCACATGTGTGAATGTCCCCTCCCTCCCTGAAGGGAGGCGGCTCATCGCCACCTCCCCCTGCCCACCGGGCCTGGCGGCTGCTGCCACCAATCACCGTTCCTATATCGCTGGAAACAGCTGGGTGCCCTCCTGCTTTGGCCTTCCCGATTCCGGATCAGAAATGGGACTTGATCGGTTAGAATCAGTGACCTGGGTTCGGCACCAGCCCGGATCCATGAATGGCTTAATCGGTATTTTTTTTTGGATTGTGCCCATCTCTAGTACTAGTCTGGCCCTGTCGATTTGTTTCCTCACCTTATTTACTGGCTACTATAGCCCCAAAAACGCTTGTTGTAAATCTCTTAAGTGAGAGTCCCAATCAACAGCATTGGAGCAGATATGATTGTAACATAAGGCTTGGCTATAGACAATCAACCAAGTGGTATGTTTAGGGTGGTAGCTGGAGGCATGTAGATACGAGTATCAGTTGGTGGGTTTCCGGTATAAGATGGTATTTATCTGTCCATTATGTAGTTGTACAGTGGTGTCCAGGAATGTGAAATCTTGATCAGAATTACTAGTTGTTATGTGAAAGAATTGTGAATAACTAGAAAAGGACTATTACCATTGTGTGTTAGTCTGTGTGGTGCTGATGATTAATGCAACATATTTGTTATTTAGCTTTAGAAACAATATTTTAACAACTTTTCCCATTTTTGTTTGGGAATAAAACATACCAGGTATTGCAGAGCACTGAAGCATAAAAATCAAATAATAAATTTAGCGTAAAAGACTCTCTATTGAAAGCAAAGAGGCATTCCGCTGTTTTGACCAGAGGTTTTATTTGTAGAAAATAGTCATTCAAAGCTGATAAAAATTTATAAAACCTGGGGTACTGCCAAAATACAGATCATCCAGCTGAAGGACTTTGGTATTGGCTGCTGTTTAAGACAAAAAAGAAAAAAAATTGATGATGTCTTGGCTCTTTTGGGGCATCAGCGAACGGCATAACAGTTACTAAAAGAACACATCTGTGTTCTTCTTTGTATAGTATAGGAGTGTTTAGTCTGCAGCAGAGATTTAAGGTCCCACTTGTAGAACCTCAGAATTTTGCCTATTCCCAGATTAAAAACAGACCAGCTGAAAAATAAAGTAAATTGAAACAATTTGCCATCAGTTCATAATATAATGACTGATTTCCCACTCTACATTCAGTAAATGGCCAAGCAACGGGTTTGAACCAAAGCCAGGTGGAGGTAAGCCAGGCATGTTAAATTTAAAACTTTCCCCAGCTCCCTGCTGAAACAGTGCAAATAATATAGCTGAAGTGCTTTTGCTATACTGTGTAAACTGATCTCTTTTTGGCCTCTTGATGAATTTTGTATTATTATTCTGATACATTGCATACTTTAAGAAATATATTACATTTGTGGAAGGGTGGGCAATTTCCTCAACAGAAAAATAAGAGCTGACGTGCACAAAATGCAAATGCAAATATTCATGCTAATTTTTTTTGAAAGTTTTTTTATTTTTCATATTCATGCTAATTTTAAAACCACACAAAAAAGTGGAGTCTGTGGTCAGTAAACTAGTTTGTTAAATGTGATTGCTATTATTTACTTGGAATACAGCTGCACGACATGTCATTAAAACGTAATAATCTCTCCTTCCATGCACACAATAGCCCCTCAGTACTTATACTTTAAAGAATTATACAGATTCTGAATTTTCTCCAGAATACAATTTGCTAAATGTGTGTGTTTTGAAGTTGAATAAAAAATGGAATCTCTTTCAGTTATTTTGTGCTTCTCCCCTTAGTCATTACAGATATGGTAGCATTAATGTTGTGAAACTTTCACTGAAAAAGGGAATGCCAAGACTGACATGCTGGATATTTCATATGCCAACTGAAACCTCAGTCTGCCAGATGGAACTAATATGTTAAATAGATAATTACATTTGAAATGGAAACATTTTAATGACCATTTCAGAAGTATCTGTCTTCCAATTTGGACTTTATTAAAAATTTGCACTTTAATGGTCATGGGAGAAGGAATAGAAGAGAAGGGATGTTTCGTTGGGTTTAAGAACTTTGTTTGGAGGAGAGCGTTAATTAAGTCTTGCATTATGATTTCGTAATGTCTTGAATTACCATTTTATGTTTAGCACGATTAAATATTCATACCCAAATTGGCCAGTTTATTTGTTTAGTTTGAAAATCTGGGAAGTTCACAAATGCAATCATTGAGAGAATAGTTAGGGGAAATGAAGGTAACGTGAGAACCACACAACCAGTCTCCTGGAACAAGCTTTTATACTGTACATTCACCAAAACAGGAATTTACAAGTGATGTAATACGTTCTGAAAGGACCATATGAACTTGCTAACTGAGCGTTGAAGGGAAGGGGTTTGGGTCTGTTTATGCTAGCAGAGGAGCCTGGCTTTTCAGATTTCTATGCAACCAATTTACATGGTAATTGTTATGCAATAAAGCAATATAAATTTGCATTAATATATCTCATTCTCCCTTCTAATATAACAAAACAGACATTATTTTGAACACTATTACAAGCTAGATGACTTTTTCTTTAAAAGACTTTCTTAATATAATTATGTTTTAGCCAATTTCTGCTATATCACCTCCTCTTTTTGTCTTAGATATGATTTTTCTAATACTTATTTGTATCAAAATCTGACATTTATGCATTTTCAAATCTTCATGTCTGTATGCCATTTTATGCTTAGCAAGTTCTGATATACTCATTCAATTAGAAAATGATCTGAAGTTAAAGATCATAAATAAAAATATTGGCTCAAATTTAATCATATGCAACAAAATGAATGACTAGAAAATGTCAAAAGCTGAGTTAAATGCATGAAAATAAATGATTGGTTGCAGCTGGCTATTTTTCATAGATATTTACCATTGAGTTAAATTACACAATGGGAAAATCCAAATGTCCTAAAAGAGGAAAGTGACATTACCATTAATGTTTGACTTTTGGTAAGAAAAGTACACCCGAGGAAGGTAATCTGATTGTAGATAACCATTACCCTGATATCTGAGTCATTAAGTATATAAGGGCCAAACATGTTCCGTTTTCTAGGGTTTTCTGGACCTGACTCACTTTCCCTGCAGCCATATAGCAGCTGTGGGAAATGGCATTTTAAAGATCCTCACATGTGCAACTCCAAAACGGGGTAAATCATTCCTATCCTGGGCCTGTTTCAGCTCAGGAAAATGGTAAGGAGGGGGACAGAAGCCCCTCTTCCCCTCATGCCACAATCCCAAACTGAATTGGGTCCCTGTGGATTTTCCCCAGATGACTGGGGAAGGCAGTGGCAAACCACCCCGTAACAAAAAGTCTGCCAAGAAAACATCATGATGCGACGTCCCCCATGGGTCAGTAATGACTCGATGCTTGCACAGGGAACTACCTTTACTCTTTATGTATAAGGGTTGGCCAGCTATTTCATCTCTTACAGAAAATAAGTATTTAATACTTGGTATGCACATTGGGTAATTCTTATTTTACATTCAATACATGTACAGTTAAACATGTGATTCATGCAGCCAAATACTAGTACCCAATTATATTTATAAAGTGAATGCACATTGGCGTTTTCTTGACAAATAGGTTACACATGCACATGTACATGCAGGATGTATGTGTGTTCAGTGTTTCAGATAAACAGAGCTGCATAAATCTGTGTACAGTGTATACTTAATTTTTCTTTGTGCATGCATTCAGTAATTTTTACATTACAGTCAATGAATGTAGAGCTGAACATGTGATTTAAATCCCACGTTTAAGTGTTAGCCATTTCTTACAAACAGATATATATATATGTTCACTGTAATTAATGCCAGTTACATGTAACAGTATATTTGGAAGTGAAATTTTGAATAAAATAGGCCTTCGTTTTCTTTTCCTAAAGGAGGATAAAAACACTCTACAGTCAATGTACCTATCTACACACACATTTAGACTAGGAATTAGCAGTCATCATACTTCTTTTTCAAGCCAGCCATTTAGCAATTATTTTTCTGCTTTCACATATAGCAGTAACTAGGAGTTAATGTATCTCATGAAATGTTGTATATAACCTAATGATACTACCAGTGTAATTACCACTTCAATGTTACACTCACACAGGCACATCCACAATAAATTTGCTATCTCTTTGGTGCATTTTCAGTAAATGTACATAATGTTAACAATGAGCAGTGCAAAATCAATTTCCAAACAATTACTCTTAAATCACAAGGTATCTCAGATCTCAAATATCCTGTGATGTAGAGTACCATAGAAGGTTAATTAGCAAAGTCCAATCACTGTACTTTGGGGGCTGATAAAAACTATTTCAAGAAGTCACTTATTGAAGTCACAATTTCTTGTGCCTGAGCTCTGATGTTAGAAACAAATCAATCTCACTCAGGTCAGTTCACTTCATTCCTGTTCCCACCTCTGTCCCTGAAAAATAGTGCCAATAAGTCATTCTGCTACTACTTCTGTTGGTCCATTTCACATTAATTTTACCCCCCCCCCTCACTCTCACTCTCACTCTCTCTCTCTCTCTCACACACACACACACATACACACACACACACAATATTACTGCCACAGTTGACTATCCAGGTTCCTGTTTTGGAAAATTCTAAAAGTGCTACAAAATTATTGTTTGTGATCCTAATGTGTGCTTTATTTAAGCTAGTAGTTAATTCAGCTCTGATAGATATCATCAAAGACACCTTGGAGTTGTGATACCTGATCCTATGAGTTTTAAAACAACTATCTTTTTTGTTTCCAGCCTCACTAAAAGCTTACACTTGCAGTGATATGAAGAGAGATGTCAGTCTATGGAAAGCAGGATACTCTGATTTCATCTCCCACCCCTTGCAGCAAGAAATCCAAGGTCTCTTGAGTCAAAGGTTATTTATTGAGAGCATATATATTCAGAAGGTACAAGTGTCCACAGATAATCCAAAGGCTGAAAGAAGCTTTGGCTGTACACAGAACTCTTGTTGAGAATGACGTGTTACTGACTTGTTGCAGTATATCAAACCCTCCAGTCCACCTCCCCTCTGTCTGCCCAGCTAGGATAGAAGTTGGGAATTCGAAAGTAACTTCTCCAAGGTCGCTGCGGCGAGCTATCTCAGATAAGACTGTCTTGGGAACCAAAGCTGCTCCTGTGAACCTGCACAGAAAAACAATACTGGAAAAATACAGAAATGAGAAGGCAAGATGGAAGTGCTGTGGGTCACAGTCCTGACAAGAGAAATCTGGGAGAAGTCAAAAACCTTTGCATCTGTTCCAAAATATTTACAAACTTTGTCTAGCCATTGATTTCAGGCATTTCTATTACGACAGGAGGCATTTAGAATTAAAAGTAGGGTAGGAGATGTGTATGCTTGAGAATTCTTTACACTGTTTAGAATGCGGGAATGTACAATGAGAAACAAAATGGAGCCATTACTTTCATTGTTGCCAGATTTAAACTTCACAGATGTTTCTTAAATGTTCTCAGATCACTGCCATCCCCGTACTGCTTTTCAGCTGAATCCTGTAGTTTCCAAAGTGAAATCACTCCTCTCCAAACGTTCTATTAAAATAACACATGAAAATAAATGAAACATATCATTACTTTTACAATGGACTAATTGTAGTCTGTCAAGCCAGAGACAGTGAGCTATTTAAATCACAGTTCTCTTTGGAATTTCAATGTATGCTTTAAAAAGAGAAACAAAAATAAACTCACATTCCCCTCTCTGCTACCAACTTCTTTCTGCAAAAAAGGAGCATCTCTGTCTTTATCTCCCCATGTTTCCAATACAGGTGTCATTTAGGCTAAATATACCAGCTGCTGATAATGAACAGCTGATTTGTGAGAGGGCAGCAGGTTTATTTCAAAAGTTAGTACCCAGCTGAGTTGGTCATATTCCTGGCTGGCTGGATATGCCACATCCAGCCCAACAAAAGCAAGCCAAATAGCTATGTTATTTGTTACCCCTCCATTTATATAAAGTACCCAAATAACCCTCGAGGAATGAGTGGGTTCAGTCTTTGTATTAATTCATTCTCATGAAAGGACAGACCATAAGCAAAATAGGTAAACATACATAGACAAGTGTAACAAATATAGTTAGTGACAACAGGATTAAAATATGTATTATTTTTATATGTATTCACAGTAAGGCTGTACATATAAATATACGACTCAATCTGATACATTGTTACTAGAGATGGGCACAAAATGAACTATGAAACAAAATTCCATACAGAATGGCTGGTTCATAGTAAAAAAACCATGCGTTCCGTGGGACCGCGTTTTTCCAAACTAAATGAACATTTCTTACCATTCCGTTGCCAGTTTGGTCACTTTTGGCACCAAATATTCCCTTGCTCAGGCAACGGTGGGAGTCTTTAGTTTGCCCCAATCTGAGGCCTCCAGGCTTGATTGGCAGCTGTCCCTGCCAACTAGAGAGCTCCCACTCTGGCCTATCCAGCCAGGAAGGGGGGGGTTAGAATCTCCAGGGCAACTGTCTGTCAAGCCAGAGACAGTGAGCTATTTAAATCACAGTTCTCTTTGGGACCACAAGTGACGCCTGACACAGGTTGGACACTTGCCAGCTTCCCTCAAGTTTTGATGGGAAATGTAGGCAGCTTGGTGGAATGTTGGACAAGTGACAGTTGAAAAGTCCATTGGACAGCAGTCAGAGAGTCAAGCTGCAGGACCAGGATGCCTACATTTCCCATCAAAACTTGAGGGAAGCTGACTAGTGTCCAACCTGTGTCAGGCGTCACTTGTGGTCCTGCTCTGTAAGCCACGGTAACACCAATCTCTTCCTTCCAAAACCATGTCAGGCAGGTTTTTCTGCCAACCAGAGTGCTCCTGTGTTGTTAAAGCTCTTGGTTTTTTCCATAAATAGGGGAAGCCGTGTGATTCCTGATTTCAGTTTCTCTAGAGTGGGAGAGAGAGGAGGGCTTGGTGACTGCCTGTGCTGTTAGGATTGGGCTTGGAACCTGGATCTTTGGCCTGCACTTCTGGCTGCTGGAAAAGGGGATGAAAAGCCTCTTTTCCTTTCTTTTGCTTTCTTGTTTTTCTTACTGACTGGGTACTGGGGAGGTATTTGGGAAAAGGGTGCTTTTTTCCTTTCTTCCCCCATTCTTAGTCTTAGCTTTTCACCCCCCCGACTTTCCTGGGGGCACCAGCCTTGGGGCACTATAACTTGGAGATCCGTATTGCAATCTTCAGAGAGTTGGGCTCTCTGAGCATGAAGGGGGCTGTCCTGGGCCCCCTGAACCCCGAACCTCGACCCGGTTTGGAAATTGGGTGAGTTCATTAAGTTCGTGTTCCACGTTCCGTGGAAATTAACGAACCATGAACTGAGCGGTTCGGGGTTTTTTTGTTCCATGCCCATCTCTAATTGTTACATATCAACACATCAGGCATACATACTCTACAGAGTTTTGTACTCATTTAGCAGCATACGAAGAAAACTGTTGGTTCAGACACATCTACAGTAACTGTTCTTGTCCTCATTTACTTTCCTTGGAAAGGAGCTTTAATGGAAGAGATCAAATTTTATAATTCTTCCATTAGGTACTCCTGCTGCTTCTGTAGGGGTGCCATCTTTATGTTAGTGTCTTTGGACAACAGCCTTAAAAACATCCTGTGGAGGGAGTCTGAATAGAAAAATGGCTAGCAGGCCCTAATGAGCCATAACAATTAAAAAGTGGCTTAGGGTGTAGGAGAAAACATTGGCTTCTTGCCCTACCATATCTGTCTTCTCCAGAGATAAACTGTACAAGCATAAGTGTTTTTGACAGACAGTTTCAGCTTCCATGCTATTAAGGTAAAGAAATAGATAGATGGTAACCTTATATATCAGCTGAATGAATTTAGGCATTTTCAAAGGATTTTAATAATAATTAAGGCTGTATAGTTCATTAATTAGCAATTATAGAAGCATATGGATAGAATTATTAAATAAGCCTCTAAACATGGTTTAATAACCTTGCTTTTCTCATAGTAAGGCACTGCTTTAACTTTGATTAATTCCCCCAGCCACCTCCTATGTATCTAAAAAGTAGATGGGTAACAAACCTTATAACGTCCAGATTCAATTAGGCCCTTTGGGTATTCCTTCCTTCTGCTTCCCTCAACCTACGTGCTTCAGCAGTTTTTCAATGGAAGAGAGTAGTTCCTTTCTTCATTTTTTTGTTCCATATAAGTTAATTCTATATAACTCTATAGTATGCTTTACCATCAATAGAATAACTACAGGCATTAGACGTTAGGTAGTTCACCTTTGATTTAAAGGTGCGATTACAGTTTTACACTTGAGGCTGATCCATGTTATCCATTGTAATTCTTTCACTAAAAACTGCTTACCCACAGCACTTTTGAAAACTCACATCAATCTTCAAGAAATTCTAAGGAAATTCAAGATACCTATGTTTTGACAGTGTCAAATTTTAGCAGTATCCATTTGGGCATATGCAAACAAGTGCTAATCTCATTCTTATCATAGTCACCACAGCAGTTGTATAATTCCAGAGTCCTCCTGTCATCCCACTGTCATCAAATGACAGCTTGGTGATAATATTCATATCCTCAATTTTAAAAAACCTAAAACCCAAACCCTGACAACTGGGGATATCTAACACTTTCAGACAAATGTTTTTGTCTGAAAGTGTTAGATATCCCCAGTTGTCAGGGATATCTTCCCTAACAACTTCCCTGACTTCCCCAAGCATTGAGGCAACAATCCTTCACCTGGTTACCATATCACCCCTTCAGAGATTTGACAGCACTTACATGCTAAAAAAAATCTAGCATACACTCTGACCAAATCTCATACAATTCCCTAGCAACCTCCTATGAACAATTGCTTATCTCTGGGTTTATGCAGAGATTGTGGTATCAGAAGACAATTCTTTACAATTCCTGGGTAACCTCTACTGACCCTATATCCTAAGGTATGTTATGCTTTCATCTTTTTTATCCAAACTTTCATCCTGTTACTGCAAAAGTCATTTTGCCCCACCAGTCAGAAGAACGAGACAGACACAAGGCATTGGAAGTAAAGGCCGCTTTATTAAATACAATAACAACTCTAAACTGTGGCAAAGGCAAACTGGCAGTACAGGTCAAGCCACAGGGTCACTCCAGGACCTCCGCCTTGACCTGCCTGGGTGAGCCCCACTGCCCTGGGCGTGAGCCATTCATGGAATGGCCTAGACCCAGCCGGCTAGGCAAAGGGTTCCCCACCATCAAGCTCCTAAAGCCTCAGCCATACAGCATGAGGGAAGGACTTGCCCCTGGGGTTCCCTGGAGGCAGTCTGCACAGGTGGTGGTAGCCATGAAGCATACCATTCCTCCTGACAGACCCCATTTCCCCAACCCTGGAGAATTGCCAAAGGGGTGCTCACCGGCCCGCTCCCTATTCCCCAACTTTCTCCTGCCAGGGCAACCTACTAGGCTCCACACCATAAATCACCTCAAATCCCTGCTGCAGTACAAGGTAGGTGGAAAAAACCCTTCCCCCACTTGCCTATTTGGGAGAATGAGGGGAAAAAATCCTACCTGGCCCCGGAATAGCAGCCAGCTAATCCTATACTGAAACATGGTGAGGAGGGTGGGCCGATCACACAGAGCAACTGGTGCCTTGGGGGTGGAGATGCCTGTAACGGCACTTGTCTCCGCCCCCCAGCATAAACCCAGATACCAGGGAAAAGGCTGTCTTCCCCATTCTCCTTCCGTTGGGGCAAACTTCGCCCCCTGGCTCAAGCCACTGCACGGATGCCAGGAAGGGCTGCATTGCCCCACCAGTCAGAAGAACGAGACAGACACAAGGCATTGGAAGTAAAGGCCGCTTTATTAAATACAATAACAACTCTAAACTGCGGCAAAGGCAAACTGGTGGTACAGGTCAAGCCACGGGGTCACTCCAGGACCTCTGCCTTGACCTGCCTGGGTGAGCCCCACTGCCCTGGGTGTAAGCCATTCATGGAATGGCCTAGACCTAGCCAGCCAGGCAAAGGGTTCCCCACCATCAAGCTCCTAAAGCCTCAGCCATACAGCATGGGGTTCCTTGGAGGCAGTCTGCACAGGTGGTGGTAGCCATGAAGCATACCATTCCTCCTGACAGACCCCATTTCCCCACCACTAGAGAATTGCCGAAGGGGTGCTCACTGGCCAGCTCCCTATTACCCAACTTTCTCCTGCCACCACGAAAGGCCAAGCCTCTGCTTAGGCCCTCGTGCCCCACAGGTGGCCTAGGGCCAACCTGAGCCCTTGCTGCAGGTCATCTAATAAGAAACAGCAACTGATGGGTGAACCCCGTCATCCCTAAGAGAGTGGAAAAAGTGGCCCTAATCCAAGGGTGAGACAGGCAAGTTCCTACTCCTCCCCCCACCTGTCTGAATGGGCCCCTAGGCCCATGTCTAGCCCTAGCCATGCCCACAGTGTTTACTGCAGGAGACCATAGAGATTATCACCAATGTCAGGACATTGCAAAGTCAGGGTTCTCAACCCCAACCCATGCCCACCACATGACCCCATAGGGAGATGCAACCATTTGCAGGGAAGGACCGCTCCTTCCCATAACCATTCTCAGGGGAAAACCATTCCTCCCCCAATCAACAGACACGGGAGAGGACCATTCCTTCCCCCAAACCAAGATGGCAGCTGGGGAGGACCCTTCCTTCCCTATTAACATATACAGGGGAGGTCCCTTCCTTCGCCCAAACAGGCGGGAGAGGACCATTCCTTTCCCCAAACAGAAGCAGCGATGACTGTAGCCCATCCACCCAGCCCAAGCTGGGACATACTGTCTTGCTGGCATGGCTGTCAAAATGCCCTGCTGAGCCCCCAGTGGATCCGTCACTGCCAAGTACCTCCGCCGTAGTGCCCCAAGAAACCTAGGGAAAACTCAATTAGCAAGACATTCAATGGGCAGCAGGGGGGAAAGCTTTCCTTTTTGTTACTTCATTTACCTTCCGATTGTTGGTATTGTCATCTTTGAAAATGAAACCTCACACTTAAAAGGAACCAGGAAACTTAACCTCTAAACAGAGATGAGCAAAAATGATCACTCAAACACAAACTGGCAGTCTGCTACTGTTCCCGCCAAATTTCAAATGGGCATTCAACTACCCAACACCTCACTGGACTGGGCACCCTTCCCAGTTGTCTGCTGGCTTCCTCCACTCCCTGACTGTCTGCCTCCTCCACCCTGCTTGGATACAGGGCAAGCTGCATAAGGGTGAGGGCCAGAACAAGATGGGCACTCGTGCCTGTATTTACAGGTTTTCCTGTTACAGGCACCTTTAGCTGTAAAGTCCCAGCAAAGGAGGCGGGGTTGCAACTGCTGCCCATCAGACACACGGGTGGCTAAGCCTGTTAGAGGGCGGTGAATCAGATGGCCACTATCTGACCAATCTCCGGAGTTTGGCTTTGCAGGAGACATCACCTGCAGCCACAGCTGCTGGTGAATTTGGCCCCAGGGAAGCTGCGGGTTAAGAGCAGCTCTCATCCTGAATTCTTCATCATACTGCAACCATGCAGCACCAGTGAAGTCAGTGTAACCCCTGTAAATGATATTCAGATATTGGAATAGAGACACTGCCTGTTAAGGCTGAGCTCTACCCAAAACGTCGGCATATATAAAAAATCCTGGAAGCCAATTATGCCAATTGTGGTCCACTTTTCTCCTCCTGATCTTTTCCTTACTGCTTTCATCAAGATCATTCTTAGCCTTCTTCTCCAGTTCCCTGAAGAGAAGGGTAAAAACGTCAACATACTCCCCTTTAACAATCTTATCCCTGGTGGCCTGGGTAAGATGATCGCCAAGGGGAAGAGCTGTATCACCAAAAGGGAGAGCTCTATAGGGGACCTGTCCATAAACTCCATAAGGCTGAAGGTCCCACCGTGGGTAGGCACTATGCCAATAGCCTGACCATCCCCCGTCACCCACCCTGTACGAGAGCTCCCAACAGCTGATGAGGTGGCAGGCATATTTGGTAATTGGTCTGGCCAACCCAACTGCCACACTGCTTGCCATGGTGAATTGTGATAAACATAGGAAGGTGTTGTGGCACCAGGAGCCCCAGAGGCAGTGGCCTGACCCCAGGGCCATGAGCATGCCTGTTGTGGCAAAGTAGACTTACCCTCCAGCATAGCAGGTTCGACTGCCACTGCTACTGGACAGCCTTCCAGCTGCCCCTTTGGTTCAGCTTCCAATGCCACATCAGCAGCAGCCTCCTGGACCTCACTGGAAGTAGCTGCTGGCTCTTCAGCACCTGAAGAGGTTGCAAGGGCAGAAATACGCTTAAGTATGTCCTGCTGAAAGGCCGACTTGGAGGCAGCCCTTACCAGCCATGCCCGTGGCTTCACACCCCCTACCTGTGTAGATGAACCCTTAGACTTCTCCAAAGCCTCTAAATGCTGCAATATTTCTGCCCTAAAATTAGCATCCTCATCATCAGATGAAGAGAGGATGGGAGGGGGCCTCTTAGCAGGTTGCTTTTTGGCAGGCTGCTTGCCTTTGGATTGCCCTTTGCCTTTCCTGGATGCCATATTAATTAGCTTAATAACAAGATGCAAAATGTGGCAGTTACACTCCCAGTAAATGGAGCTCCACTTAGGTGTTAACCAACTACCCTACAGATGAAAAACTGGGACTAAAAGCAGGTTCGCAGCCAAGCTATATGAATAAGGCCCGGAAAAATGGCACTCAGCCCCAAATGGCGGCCGCCAAAAAATGCCGCTATAAAATGGCAGCCCCTACAAACCGCGCGTTAGAGGGCACCAGCTTCAGGCATGCCCTGAGTAGCAACGCAGGCCACCAGTAGACAAGAACCCCTTAGCATCCTCTTTTAAGCCAATCTACAATTAAGAAGGGAGGAGGAGATGGGGAGAGGGGATAAATAAACCCCGATTGCTCGCCCCCCCACTGATAAAGGCTCTCCACACAACCCAACTACAAACCACTGCCGAAAGAGGTGACTGAGCCGGGGTGCTGCTTTCCCACCACAGCCGAGGCACGTTGCTGCCCGTCCAACGCTGCCGCCACTGAAGACGGAGGTGAAGGAGCTGCGAAGCCATGCTCCTCCTCAGCCCCCATTCGCCGCCTCCTGCTCTGCGAGTCCGATGCCGCCGAAGCGCGAGTCTGACGCTGCCGAAGCCGGCAGCTAAAAAGGCAACTGCTGGGCAGGAAAGCCGCTCCAAAGTGGCAAGACTGAACGCACTCCCCGCTCACCGGTGCTCCTCTGTGGATCGGAAGAGTGCAGGAGCGAAAAAGCGCTTCCAGCCTCATCCGATCACATGGAGCAATTGGTGCCTTGGGGTCGGAGACGCCTGTAATGGCACTTGTGTCCGCCCCCCCCCCCCCGGCATAAACCCGGATACCAGGGAAAAGGCCGTCTGCCCTGTCCTCCTTCCGTTGGGGCAAACTTTGGCACCTGGCTCAAGCTGCTGTGCGGATGCTAGGAAGGGCCGCATCCCAAGCAAACTTCAGATCATGCGCCTATTTTAAGAATCTGTCTCAAAAAACAAAAAATGGTTCCAGAACATCCCTATAAAATAGGTTTGCATCCATAACATGTTTAAGAGACAACAGAGTGAAGCAATATAGTTAAGCAATATAGTTTATCAACAATTGTCCATGGAATTAAGGATTCAGATTCTAAGATACTATAATTCTCTCCAGCATTTATTTACATCTTCAGTTTAAGAGGGTGAGCCTATCGGTGAAGTCAAAGTAGCAATGTAACAGCAAGTAGATTGACCATGTTGCCCCATAATATACCAATTCATCTTAACCATGATACCTAACTAGATCTTCTAATGTTTTCAAGACAAATGAAACAAGCAGATAACACAGATAGCAAGCAGATAGAATGAGATTTTATGGGAAAATAAACGTTATGAGACCTTTGCTGTATATTGTAAGAAACTGGCTAAGATGAAGAGGATATATAAAAGTATATCTGAACTTTATCAGAAATAACCAATGGCATCTCTTTCAGCTCAGAGGCCTATTTATCTGACTATTTTGTTAGTGATCTGAGACAGGGAATAAGCTTGTAAAATATGCAGATAACACTTAGCTAAAAGCATTGTTAATGCAAAGAAAGATCAAGAAATAATATATAACAAACTGATTATCTTATGACCTTTATTTATAAAAACATGATGATACTGAGTAATACTAATTGTGACATCATACATCTAAAGACAATAAACAGTTATTTGATGAAGCTGCAAGGCAGAAATTACAGTTGAAGGAGTATTCAAATTTGTTCCGTCATTATTGGTTTTACATTGTGTGATGAGAAAGCATCACAATTCTATTGACTTGAATTAAGAACCGTATAAGGATAATTGAATTCTAAGAATACACTCATAGGCTTAGTATCAGGTTCTGGCAGTTAGATCCCTATAGTACTCCACTGCAGACACTCCAGTGTATGAGTTAAAGTTACTTTATTAGAGATCCATCAATACCAGCATACACAGACAAGGGTCTTGGCAGAACTGATGTGTATAGGGTTGGAGGGGTTAGTTATAGGGAAAGTTCCCACCTTTAGGATCTGGATAGTTAGGATTCTGGCGTGAAGGAGCCAGAAGGGAGGGAGGGGGTTTGAGACAGGAGAAGAACTGTAGGAGAGGTGAAGCTATTTTCAGTTCCCAGGGAGAAGCCGGCACTCAAGGACACATTCTTGAGCGGCTGTGAAAACGAAAGTAGACCCCACTTCAGGCATCTGTGAGATAAAAAAACCCTCAGCTAGACAGGACCCATACCCCTTCCCATACTCTCAGAGGAACAGGACATAATACAGAGAACAGAGAATACTCATGGCAGATATATAGACAGACATATATGGCATACTGCCCACTCGAAGATGACTCCCCACCTTATGAGGGGCTGTGTTTTTCACGATATCTTCTATCAAGTTTACATATAACTTTGGGGGCTTTGACATCAGAGGCTTTTACTCGTTCTACATTACTTTTATCAAAGTGAACCCATTGGATCAAATAAAAAAGTTCTCCACATTTCAATTTAGAGTCCAAAATATCTTCGACTTCATAATGTGGCTGTCCATCCACCAGGAGAGGAGGGGAACTCTGCAGTTTGGGTGCCATTCCTCAGGAGGGGGAGCTTTCTTCAGGAGGCTGAAATGAAATACAGGGTGAACTTTCTCAAGTTCTTTGGTAATTGTACCTCTACAGTTACCTCATTAATTACTCGCTCTTCTGGGAAAGGTTCCAAGAATTTCCAACCCAGTTTTTTACTTGGTTGCTCTCCCCTCAGATTCTTTGTAGAGATATACACATAGTCTCCTACTTGCAAAATCTATAGATTAGACCTCTTTTTGTCCACCTGTTTTTTGTAGTCCTTTTTAGCCTTATCCAAAGTTTCCTTTATTACGGCCCATTGGTTTGTTAGTTTGGTTCACCATTCTGAAAAGTCTCTGGGTTTCATTTTAGGGGGGTTCTTGACAAACGGCATTGCGGTGCCCTCATAGCCCTGCATGATCATGAAAGGGGAAGCCCCTGTTGAACTATGTACTGAATTATTGTAACAATATTCTGCAAAAACTATGAAGTCTGTCCAGGTATCCAGTTGGCAATTGATGTAGCAAAGTAAGAACTGTTCCAACACTTGATTAACCCTTTCAGTTTGGCCATCGGTCTTGGGATGATGGACGGAGCTAAGCCCCTGTTCAATCCCCGCCACTTTCATTAGCTCCCACTAAAAGTTGGCAATGAACTGTACTCTATGGTCGGAGATTACTTTCTCCGGAAATGAGTGCAGCCTGACTACGTGCTGCAAGAAGAAGGTGGCCAGTTTTTGGGCAGTCGGGATTTTGGAACATGGGATGAAATGGGCTTGCTTAGAAAATAGATCTACCACCACCAGAATCACAGTTTACCCCTTAGAAGGGGGAAGATCAGTAATAAAATCCATTGATACCATTGCCCACAGGCAGGAGGGGGTTTCCAAGGGTCATAGTAGTCCAGGTGATTTCCCCCCTCTTTTTTTTCCTGATCAAGCACAAGAGGATACATATTGAGAAATGTCCCATCTCATATTGGGCCACCAGAACTGTCTCTGTACGAAGTGCAATGTTTTCACATACCCAAAATGTTCAGCTAGCTTGGAGTCATGACAGTTCTTTAAGACTTTCCCCCCTCAAGCTAGCTGGGATTTACATTTTACCATGCCTGTAGCAGCTGCCGCTTTCACCTTTGTCCAGTTCGTTTTTTGGCAGTTCTTCCCCCTCTTTTTCCATTTCTCTTTTTACCTTTTCCTCTCAAACCTGCTGGGCAGTATTATACTTTGCGGACTTTGCCTGGCTCCGAGTAGTCACCGCTCCCCTTCAACTGCACCAATGAAAACATGGTGCCCGCTCTTTCCTCCCTCATGCTGTCATATTGGGGCATGAGAGAAAGGGCATCTGCTAGAAAATTAGATTTCCCAGGGAGGTGCTTTATCACAAAATTAAACTTGGAGAAAAACTCTGCCCAGCGCAACTGCTTGACATTCAGTCTACATGGGGTCCACAGCACCTCTAAATTTTTATGGTCTGTCCATACTTTAAACAGCTTCTCAGCCCCTTCTAACCAGTGCCTCCAGGTACTTAGGGCTAATCTAATAGCCGAGGCCTCTTTATCCCACACGGCCCAGTGGCGTTCAGCCTCCGAGAATTTTTTTGAGACATAAGCGCAGGGGTGTAACTTGCCTTCATCATCTTCTTGTAATAAGACTCCCATGGCAACATCACTAGCGTCTACCTGCACAATGAACTTGCAATTCTCATCAGGGTGCCATAGGGCAGGCTCAGACATAAATAAGGTTTTTAGGTGCTCAAATGTGTACTGGCGGTCTTGCATCCAGTTCAGCTTGGCATTTGGCTTTACCCCTTGCTGCCCCTTCCCCTTAGTTTTCAGCAAGTCCATCAGGGGCAGGGAGACCTGGGTGAAGTTCCTTATAAATTGTTGGTAAAAATTAGCAAAGCCCAGGAATGATAGTCGTTGTCTCCTTGTTTTAGGGGGTTCCCATCCTACTACCACTTGTAACTTAGCGGAGTCCATTTTCAGTCCCTGCCCCAATATTCTATATCCCAGGAAATCCAGTTCCTCTTTGTGAAATTCACATTTGGATAACTTTGCAGGTAAATTATTGTCCAATAGAGCTTTCAGTATCTTTTGCACCATTTTGACATGGGATTCATAGACTGTGAATAGATCAACATGTCATCAAGATAAACCACTACACCTTTGTACATGTATTTGTGCAAAACTTCGTTAATTAAATTCATAAAAAACCCAGTGTCCCTTGTAATCTGAAAGGCATGACCCGATATTTGAACTGTCCCAATGGGGTGTTGAAGGCCTCATTCGTCCTCCTCTTTGATTCTTACTCGAAAGTATGCATCCCTCATGTCCCATTTAGAAAAGATCTTCCCTTGGGCAACCACACTCAGAAGATCCTTGATGAGGGGAAGGAGGTAGGCATTGGACATCGACACCCCCCCCATCTTTTTTCTTTCAGAACAGTACAGGGGCAGCGTGCAGGGAACTAGCGGGACAGATAAAGCCTCGAGCCAAGTTCTTGTCAATGAACTTGCATAGCTCCTCCCACTTGATAGGGCTCATAGAGTTCAATTTCCCTTTGGGCTGTTTCTGCCCCAGGATGAGTTCAATGGCACAGTCTGTAGCCCTATGGGGGGAAGTTTGTCTGCCTCTTTTTCATCAAACACTTGTCTCAGATCACGATATTCTGGGGAAATTTGCCCTTAACTCCTCCCGACTTAACAATGCCACCTCCAGGAGATGGGGGGTGATCAGCCCCCACTCTTTGTTCCACAAATGGTCTTGACAGCTTCCTCCCACAAAACATGGTTTGCCCATCTTCCACCTTACGTATGGGTCATGATCCCATAGCCAATGTATCCCCAGCACCATAGGAAATTTGGTTTCACTAACTATAGAGCTCCTGACTTCCCAATGACTTCCCATCCCCATGGGGGTTAATCCAGTCTCATAGCCCCTTTCATTCACGACCCATCCATTTGTTAGAAAATTAGGGGGTAGGCTAATTTACACATATTTAGCCCCAATCCCATAACTAGTGCAGGGGCAATGAAGTCTCTAGTGCACCCAGAGTCAATTAGAGCATGCACTTGAATGTTAGTCCCCCTCCGGGGATTAACTAAAGTCACTGGCATGTAAAGCAAAGCCCCTTTTGGTCTCACCTCAGTGGGCGCTGGTTCCTCTGCAACCTGCTGGCAGGGCCTCCTCACGGCAGGTTGGTGGCATTTCTCACCGGCATAGGGGTTTTTTCTTCCTCCTTGGAAGGCTCTCCAGTTGAGGGTTCCAAGTTTCCTCCCGCTTCCAGGCCAGTCGTGGTTTCACCCGGTTTTTAGAGGTCTTATGGGAGGTCTTACTCCCATACTCATTGTATGCCTTACTCCCTTACTCCCTTACTCCTTGATGCTCCAGCTTTCCACACAGCTGGAGGTTTCTCTGAGGTTTCTCTCCCCCCCCCGGGCAGTTGGCAGCAAAGTGGCCAGTTCCCTCTCTTTGGAGACAAAGGCCCTTTTTCATCTGGAGGGCCTGCTCCGTCTCTGGGGACTGCATCTTCAGGAGTCTCTTCTCTCTCAGGAGCCCCTCCAGGTGGGTTCTCCACATCCCCACTTGGTGTTGCATTTTCAGAAGTTTAACTACTTGCTTCCGGTTCTCCACCTCAGATGCGAGTTGGATCCATCTCAGCAACGTTCTGGGGTCATCTTGTACCAGGGCTTTGGCCACAAGATTGGGGTTCAGGCCAGCATGGAAGAACTCAATCTTGATCCCCTCCATCCAGTCCCGTACTTTGGCGCATACTGCTGGAACTCTGCTGCATACTCTCGCATGGCCTGGTTGCCCTGTCTTATTCATTTCAGCTTGGTTCTGGCCCACTCCTCTTCCAAAGGATCCTTGAACTGAGCCCAGAGAGCCCTTACAAATGCTTCCCAATCATTTCGCTCTGGGGCTCCGGCTTTATACAGGGTGACATACCATTTTGCTGTTGGGCCACCCAGTTGCGAGCCCAAGTGGCTTACTCGGCTGTGTTTGTTTGGGAAGATGTGGCCCCGCTCCTGGAAGAATTCCATCACTTGTACTAGGAAGAATCCTAGTTCTTCGGGGTCTCCTTCAAAGTGGGCATCTAATTTACACCATCCTGCTGGTGGGGGAGCCCCCCGCCCTCCTGGAGGCTGCAGCACGGTGGGAGGAATCACAGGTGGTGCGATGGGTACTCCTTGGGGTAGTTGAATCACCAGAGGTTGTCTTGGTGGGGCAGTCAGCACTCCTCGCGGAGGTGCATTAGCTCCTGTAGCTTGCTTCATGTTGGTCTTGAAGTTGTCCAACTCTCACCAGACAGTTCACATCTTGAGCCGTACGTTCTGCAAGCCCTCAGATGGATTTGAACCTTTGGGGTCTGATTCTTTTTCTGATTTGAGGGGGGTTCCATCCATCTCATTGGGCTTCCTCGGAGGCTCCCCCGGTGGAGGTTGGCCCTTTGATTCCCAAGGAAAGGGGGTCTGTAATGCTGCTCTCATCCATCCCCACATGAGCCTGGTCAGGACTAGCAGGTCACATTTCATCACATGTTACTCCTCACGGAGGGGTGGTCAACGAATCTGCCCCTTCTTCTATTGCTGTCAGTTCACCTTCTCCTACTGGGGATTCTCTGTTGAGAAACAAACTCCCTTGGCGGATGCTTCTCCAATGGCTCTGTCTGCGCCTCCCCTCTTCAGGGTTCTCAGCTCCAAGAAGGTGCAATTCGGTGGTGTAACGTCCCCCCCATCGTAGATAACTACCTCTCCTCAACAGCAAGCTGACCTAGCGTTCCAAGCCAGTGGCCCACCACAGACCCGGTTCACTTCCTGTCAGCGTGGTTGCACCAAGCCCATGCAGCTCTATGGGGTATTTAGGTTTGGTCCCTTCTGGCTTCTCAAGGAATCCCGCCATCGCACAAGTAGTCTCGGTCGGGGTCCCAGTTCCAGAAGTTCTGGGAAGACTTCTGCCAAAATGTCAGGTTCTGGCAGTTAGATCCCCATAGTTGCCCTGCTAAGGCTCAGTTAATTCAGAATTTTAAGCACCAAGGGCAGAGGCTACATGGGCAGCAACTCAAGAAAAGAGCCTCTCAGTCATGGTGTCAAAGAGATTAATCTGTCATCTCTTTTTGTCTTCTGCAAGGGGGGGGCAGAGATTTTTTTTGCTCTGTTTGACATTCATCTAATAACTGTTATAGGCATCCTCCTTGGTTTTTGTTGCTATGTTTGTTTATATGAATTATTGAATTATTGTTTATATATATAAAATGGTTGTTTATATATAATTCATTTAAAATATTTCAAAAGTTGTAATGTTTTAATATTTGATGAGCAAGATTTGTGTCCAATAACACATTAAAGACCAATGTTTGATGTTTGCCAACTTGAGGAGCCTATATGTATGAAACAATGGCTTAGACATGTTTTAAATAAATATATATATATTAGAGACAGAAAGAATTATTTTTCATTATCAATTCAATATCACACATTGTTATCCATTTAGTTTGGATCAAAAAGATCATTTTGTTTCTTGGCTTCTAAGAGAGCCAGAAACTCTCTCTAGAGTTGCTCATTTACTTCTGGAAAAGGATGAACTTCTCTTGCCTATGCTTGATCTTAACTGGCCCATTCATTTATGTGTGTATGCAGGGGTCATTTCCTATAAAAAGAACTACAGGAACTCATTAGCATAACTCATTAGCATAACTCATTAGCATATGCCACACCCCCTGACATCATTGGAAGTGTGTCAGAAGGCAACATCCACCCCTCAGGCCCCTTTCTGAGAAAGTCTCCAGGTATTTCCTTAAAGCAGAATGAACTCAAAGCAGCTTACCCTCCTCTGGAGAGCCAGCCCTGCTTGCACCCACTCACTCACTCTCTCAAGTCGAAAATAAAGCAGCATGAATTCCAAGCTGCTTGTGTTCCTTTGGAGCTCAGCACCACTCGACTTGCACTCACTCACTCATTTTCTCTCTCTCTCCCCCCCGTCACAAATGAAAGTAAAAGAGCAGAACAGAATGAATCCAAGCAGCTTGCCTTCCTTTGGAGCCCAGCACCACTCGGCATTCTCTCTCTCTCTCCTCCCGCCCCCCCCAGTCACAAATGAAAGTAAAAGAGCAGAGCAGAATGAATCCAAGCAGCTTGCCTTCCTTTGGAGCCCAGCACCACTCGGCATTCTCCCCCGCCCCCCGCAGTCACAAATGAAAGTAAAAGAGCAGAACAGAATGAATCCAAGCACCTTGCGTTCCTTTGGAGCCCAGCACCGATCGGCTTGCACTCATTTTCTCTCTCTCTCTCCCCCCCTCCCAGTCACAAATGAAAGTAAAAGAGCAGAGCAGAATGAATCCAAGCAGCTTGCCTTCCTTTGGAGCCCAGCACCACTCGGCATTCTCTCCCCCCCTAAGTTCGAGCTTAGTATAATCAGTATCAAGTATATTTCCATGCAGTATATCAAGTACATTTCCATACAGTATCGAGTACGTTTCTATAAAGTGCCAAGGACATTTCCATAAACAGTGCCATAGGGTAAACAGATACAAGTTTTAAAAGACATAGCGTTACAAGAATCCAATACAAAGTAGAAGAAAATACTGGAACAGAACATAAACACTTCTAGGATTGACATTAGACAACATAAAGCACAGGTAGTACATAGGAGTACCTATTTAAAACAATAGATAATACCTAAGGCAACATAGTGGTGAAGTCTATGGTCCTTAAATCATTGGTGAAACATCTGAGACCCCATTCCTACAATACAGCCCTCCCATTTGAGTAAAAAGCCTTTTTGAATAAATCAGTTTTGCATCATTTGAGGAAAGCCAGGAGAGTGGGGGCTCTCCTGACCTCCTCAGGTAGGCCATTCCACAGTGTAGGGGCCACCACAGAGAAAGCCCGTGTGCAGGCTGTTGTTGATTTCGCCCATGTGCAGCCTGGCACCTGCAGAAGATCCTGTTCAGATGAGTGAAGCTTCCATGGAGGAACATGGGGAGGGAGGCAGTCCTGCACGTATGCCGGACCAAGACCATGAAGAGTTTTATATTTAATAACCAATACCTTGAACTGAGCACAGTAACTGATAGGTAGCCAATGGACTGACTGTAGGATGGATGCTCATGCTCGTGCTTGCTTCTGGTAAAAGTCGAGCTGCAGCATTTTGCACAAATTGGAGCCTCCTAGTTAGCTTAGATGGGAGACCTATGTATAATGCATTACAATAGTCAAGCTTTGATGTTACCATAGCATGGATCTAGGTGGTCAGGTTGGCTGTGTTGAGATAAGAGGCCATCTTTTAGGCAAGAGTGAGGTAAGGATGAATTGTGTATCTGTAAAATGCCATCAAGTCACATCTGACTTATGATGATCCCATTGAGGAGAAAGGTGGGGTATAACTGAAACAAACAAACAAACAAACAAACCTTGTAATAGTATATGTAGTAAGGGTACTACATATATACTAATACGCACTATTTTATGTAGAGTTTGCTTTCAATAAGCTTAGTCTAAAGGAATTCTGTATGGGACTGGAAAACACATGTATGAACGAAGAATCATGTATGAGCTCTTCTCAGTGACTACGGAGTGTAAAAGGCCCATACACTTGGCTCTGCTCAGATTGATGCTGTTCTGTGGTGAGACAGAAATATGGGAAAGCAGCTCTTGTGAACCAGTGGGAAGGGACCGTGTCCCTACAATATATTGTTTTGAAATCAATATCTATTAATAAACAGAACTATCTTTTTCAATCTTGTTGACCATGTGATAGTACTGAGACAAGACTGTGCAGATGGAGGTGTTAAAGGCTCAAATGTGATGGTATTCTTTGATCCTTTTTAAAAGATGATGCGTTTATGAAACAACTAGTTGGTATAAAGTTTCTGAAAGGGCCTGATTACTTGATATGATTGTTCTGATGCGCTTCCATCTTATAGGATTTCAGTTGCAGCACTTCCTCATTGAATATTACAAATGTAATTAGCCATTGCTGATAGCTAGTTTAGAAATTTAAAAATAATTTGATTGGTTCTTTTAAAAGTATGTCACAGTCATAATGATCAGTGCAGATTTACATCTTTTCCTGTCATGCACAAAATGCTAAATGTTTAAAAAATGATATTGATTGAAGTGCCAGATTATTTTTATGAGCCTTTGCAGAAGTCCACCATGACTTCAAGGCAAGGCTGTTAGTTCATGCCCTTCTACACCTCATACTTACTAAGAACCATGTCCCTTCATACTCTTTTTATGCCACGTGTTTGTTATAATTTTAAATATCCCATCACCCAAGGATTTTGCAATTGACTTAAATGTTTAACTACTATCAATATAATTGCACAATTAACATGCAATTTGGCTTGACAGCATTTATTGCTTTAGAGTTTCTTCTGCCATGAAAAGACTATGAGAAGAAAATAGATATTCTAAGTTTTAAATGAAAGCAAAATTTGATGTATTTATTATGGCTTAAAATGTTTGATGCACATCAAACTATAGACATAAGGAAATTGTATTTGTGGCTTTGATGGTTTCACACCACCATCCCATCATCAGGCCTCAGGTGTTTAAAATACTGCAGTATTGAATAGAGAGCTGATGTAGCATGGTAAATAGAGTGTCAGACTAGGAATCTGGGGGACCCTGCTTCAAATCCTGGATGCTAATAGCTTCTACCATGGAAACTTTACTGGGTGACCTTGGGCTAGTTCTCTTGGCCTAACCTACCTCACAAGATTGTTCTGAGAAAATGAAGGATAAGAGAACAATGTTCTAAGCCACTTTGAGTTCCCATTGGAGAGAAAACGGATATCTTAAACTCTAATAGCCAAGTTTCCCCCCACCCTTGCGGGTACTTAAGCCTGTAGATCTGAGCTGCCTTGACACAAGGGAGATTTTTCTCCAAACTTGGAGTACCTCCTAGGCTTGCAGAAATATCTGAAAGCATAAACCTGAAAATCTGAAAGCATAAAAGGGGGAGGGTTGGGGTTACAAAAAACCCAAAGAACCTAGGACAAGTACAGTAAATTGGGCAGGGGCAGGTCTTTACCTGAGTGCTGCAGAAACAAGCCTCACTGAGACAGGTTGGCAGTAGAGATGGGCATGAACAGCAATATGAACAAAAAAAAAGCCACCAACAGCCCAATCTGTTCGTGAGGCCCCATTCTAAATGAACAGGTGGTCGTTGCAAGCCTCATTCATTGCTGTTCATTGCTGTTCATCAAGCCAGACAGTCTGGCACCTGCAATCAATTCCCTTGGCAACTTAGGCAGGGATTGTCTGAACTCCTGCTGTTGCCCTAGAAACTCCAATTTAAGCTCAATTTAGCTTGATAGGCAGGTCTTCCTTTCAAGTGTGGAGCTCCAAATTTGTTACAAGGGAGCAAAGAGCAGGGGGGAGGGGGCTCCCAGCTCTGGCTTTGCAGACAGTGGAGAGACAGTTGCTGTTGGCATTTTGATAGAGTGCATTGGAGCTTGAATTTTCTTTGTGTGTGGTGGGATAGGGATCGACCCCTTCAAGTTCCAGGGCTGCTTTCAGGCTCTGGGCCAAGCTATTATTTATTATTGGTACCTTTCCTGCTGCCTGCTCAGGTAAGGTTTCTGGGAGTGGTGCGGTAGGGATCTTGACGTGGATGATGGCTGGAGGAGAGCCTGCTGGCCCCCACGAACAGCCAACCACGAACATGTTCGTGAACAGGGCCATGTTTGTGGTTGTTTGTGAGTCCCTGTTTGTGGATGGCAATGAACAACGAACATCAATCAATCAATATTTATTGCTTCAGCACACTCATAGCAAATAACAAGAAAAGTACAATATTATTAATACAAATTACTACATCATAAAATTTAAAC
Organism: Eublepharis macularius; assembly: GCF_028583425.1. Taxonomy (NCBI): domain Eukaryota; kingdom Metazoa; phylum Chordata; class Lepidosauria; order Squamata; family Eublepharidae; genus Eublepharis; species Eublepharis macularius. Next base: position 77,714,928 of record NC_072797.1, read on the forward strand.
CGAAATTGACAAAACTCCATCAAGATCTTTAAATCCATAAAATCCATAACAGCATATAGTATAGTATAATACTACTAAAGGGAACTTATTAATACCTTCAAGCAAATTAAAACTTACTTCCATAGTCTTAACTGTATTTTGTTTACCGATGTTACAAACGTTGCCACTTGCATTGTAATCCATTTATCCTTATCTGCCAGCAGCATCACCAATTTATCTTTCTCTGACCTCCCTAGCACCAGTTGCAGAATATTTCTAAGATATTTCTCCCGAATAATTACAAGAACAAAGAACATCATGTTCAGGTTTTTCTTTTCTTTTTGTGCCCATCTCTAGTGGGGAGGAAACTAACTACTTTGAAGCAGGGACAGGCCAGCTGCTTCAGAAGTGAGCTTGTCATGGACTGGTGCCACCAAAATAAGCTGCCTAAAGGCTGAAAGAGCCAGCAAGAAATAGAGTTGGGTGTAGATGAAGAAAAGAGAAAGAGTTCTGGGATGACTGACAGAGAAAGGGTGTGTGCATGTATGACATAATGGGCACTGGAGGAAGGAGAAAGAGAGGAATACTAAGAGAAAGAAAGAGACCGAAAGAGAGATAAGGATGGAAGAGAGGGGAGGAAGCAAAAGGGGATGGGAGGGGATAGCCATTCCCACAATTTCCTTGCAAGTTTCCATTTTCCTAAACCCCTTCCCCAAACAACTTTCCCCTTTTCCACCCCCTTCCTAAACACATTTTCCCTTTGCCCTCACAAAAGACCCTTCTCATTTGGAGAAGCATACTCTCTATCATCTGAGTTATGGATTGTAGTAGTTGGGGTTTGTATAGTGCTGAGGGCCCTATGACAGAGTATGCAGGTTGCCCTGCTGCTGCTGATGTATGTGTGATTGACTGTACCTGTAGTCAATGTCCAGAGCTTGTGGGTAGTGGGTCCCCCTGCCCATCCCTTTCTGTGCTGGCATTGTGTGGAAATTGGCATATGTCTGAAAGCTGTTTGCAGTGGGGGCCCGCTAGTAGCCAACCTACATTGTGCTGGACTAGGGCCAACATAACTCTTGGTACAATGCCAACATAACTCTTGCTTATACCTGGGTAACTTTTGAGATACGCCAGTGCAACACCTCTAGTTGGTCTCCTGAACACTTCCCACCCCCCACCCCCAGTGCACTGTAAATATTATTTTTATTATATTTTTATTTAGAAAAAAATCATGCCCATGGTTCAGATAGATTCCAACAAGCAGTATTCTTTAACGAAAGGAAGCAGCTTTATTCAGCAGTAACAGCAATCCTCCATCCACCCAACAACCTTAGTCTTCCAGGCAGGCAGGACAGTCCTTTCAGGCAGGCTGGCCACTCAGCAGCTGCGTCTCTCTTCTGAAAAGCCAGCTCCCTTATCTATTCACCCTTCCCATCACCAGGTGTTTTTAATTTACAGTGCTCTGTGGTGATTAACTCCTTGCTACCCTGGGGCTGCTATTTACATGGAGAAGGGCTGTGTGGCTCACCACCTATCTCCTCGTGTTTACAATGATCTTCTGGTATTTCCACTACATTCCACGCCTTGGTGACCACACAACCTTTCTCCATGCTTTCTCCATAACAGTCCAAGGTTTAAGTATTACATATTTACAAACATTCCCTAAGACTATTTTCCCATCATCAAAGAAGGTCTTGAGGGCACTACAATTTCAAACAGAAAGAGAAAATGAGTATTAATAACACAAAAACTCCTTCAAGGGTTATCCTTTCTTCCGTAATTTTGCCACATCTAGGCATATTGGGGAAGCAGCATTAGCCTCCATGACCCAATATGTGGCTCCTGGTCCCTTACTGATAATTTCTCCTGCTTGGTTGGGTTTGTTTGGATACACAACCCAAACTTTTTGCCCTGGGGTAAAGTCAGCATCTGTGGACTCAAATACTTTATTTCCTCTTACAGTAGGTTGTCCTGGGCCTGCCACTTCTTGTATATCAGGTATATGTATTTTTTCACATATCAGCTGAGCAATGCATTGACCTGGCTGACAGTTTACATCATGTGGGCTGGTATTATGCAAAATTACTTGCAGCTCACCCTGGTAATGATCCACCACCCCTCCTAGCACCTGAAGACCTTTAAGGGCTAGTCCAGATCATGGGGCAATCCGCCCATAAGTTCCAAGAGAGACTGTGGCCCCAATCCCTAGAGGAATGGCCACTAGTCCTCCTGCAGAGATGGTCACCTCCTTTGGTGTCATCAAGTCTGTCCCTGCACTATCAGGCATAGGCCGAATGGGCAGTACAACATATGGATGAACTGTCCAAACTTTTAAGTGCGACACTAGGGGTGGTACTTTCAAACCCACCATCCTTTGGAGGGGTGTTTGCCCTGCTCCCAGAGGTCGACTATTCAATTCAAACTCTGCTTGTTCCCAAACTGTTACCTATTTTCTCAGGGAATGATCAGGAGTCAGCTGTTTTATTTTTTGTTTTAATAATCCATTCATCCTTTCTATTAATCCTGCTGCCCTAGGGTGATGGGGAATATGAAATACCCATTGAATGTCCCATTCATGAGCCCAGTCCTGTACCTGTGCTCCTCGAAAGTAGCTAGCATTATCCATTTGAATTGCCAGGGGTGCTCCATACCTTCTAATAAGAAGATCCAAACCTCTGATAGTACTCTGTTGGGTGCCTCTGGCACATGGGTATGCCAACAGATAGCCTGAGCAAGCATCAACCATCGTTAGCAGGTATTGCCATCTGCCATGCTGTGGTAGAGGACCGATATAATCCGCTTGCCATATCTGCCCAGGTGCTTTGCCACTGTGGAGCCATCCCATAGGAACCTTGGAAAGAGGAACTTGCTTTAAAGTAGAACACAGTTCGCATCCAGCAGTTGCAGTATTAGCTGCGTCTAGGGAACAGGGAATACCTCATTGCCATGCCCATTCCCTAGTGGCCTTGGTACCCAAATGTCCGGATCTTTCATGAGCCCATCGGGCAAGGATCAATAATTCGTCTTCCTGATCCTGAGTGGATCCAATGGCTTGCACATGGGCTAATTGATCTGCAGCTTGGTTATACCATGCTTCAGGAGTACCAGAAGCATGCCCATCAACATGTTCTACATACACAGATATGTGTGATAGTAAATCATCAATATGTTGCCATAACTGCTGTCCCCACAATGGGCGCTTATGAATAGTAAAGCCCCCCTTCTTCCACTTCCACAATCACAGCATGCCATACCCTAGCATCCTTTTCTATACTCTCTAGTAAGGTCACCATATCAGGTACGGCTACTGCCAAGGGTGAAGCCTGCTTGTTTTGCTGACAATAATCCACAGTCATTCTCAAGCTTCCATCAGGCTTTTTCACTGGCCAAACAGGAGAATTAAAGGGAGACACTGCTGGCCTCAGAATTCCCACTTCCAACATTCCCTTTATGGTCTCTGAAATTTCCTTATGCCCACCTGGCAAGTGATATTGCTTCACATTGCGTTGGTGGAGGAATATGCAAAGGAGTCCACTTCGCTCTTCCCACTCTGATGGAGCAAATTCCAAATGCAAATCTACCCACAGGGGTCTGAAATTCTTTTCCCCTGAGTAAATCAATGCCAATAATATATTCTGGAACTTGAGAAACCAATACAGTAGCCCAAAAAGGTACAGACTTTCCCAGAGCTAAACGTACTCGCACCTGCTCTGTGCGCTCTTCCCCATCCCCATAAGCATTAGTATATACTATGGGCCCTCTGTGCTTATCTGGGTTCCCATGAATGAGAGTCGCCTCTGCTCCCGTGTACATTAAGGCCATTACAAGTTGTGAGTTGCCCTTAGACAAAAATATAGTCAAAGGTAGACGTGGGCTTGGGTCTCCAGGAATAGCTGTCTTTATTAGCCTTCTCACTGGAGCCTTGCCACACCCCTGAAGGGTGCGTCTCTCTGTCTCAACTAGAGCCCAGTAGTATGCTAGCAGTTGGTGTTCAAAGGGAGAGTAGTTTGCCGCAGCATCTGGCAGCCTCCACAACCAGAAGCCTAAAGGCACCAGTATTCCCTGTTCCCTAGATGCAACTAATACTGCAACTGCTGGGTGCGAACTGTGTTCTACTTTCCAAGGTTCCTATGGGACAGCTCCACAGAGGCAAAGCACCTGGGCAGATATGGCAAGTGGATTATATCGGTCCTCTACCACTTTGTGACCAGAAGCCTAAAGAAGCCTAATCTAAAGGTATAGGCATTTCCCACCCCTTGGATACCTTGGATAAGTGCAGATACCATGAGTCCTCCTCCTCCTCAGAAGGAGCAGTCAGGGTTATTCCTCTCACCTGAGCACCTTTGGCCTCTGTTACCTTCCCCTCCTGTTTTCCAGTAGCACATATCTGTTTCCACATCCGGAACAAATCAGGCGTTGGAAGGCCGTCTATCTTTTCTCTTGACACGCTTTTCCTGAGAAGCTCAAAAAAAATCTGACCCTGGGTTACTTTTGGTCTCTTCACCCTACTCTCCTGCCACTCCTTTTCTTCTTTAGCCACTCGTGTTCTGGGTTTGTTTCCCCCTGGAACATCCCCCAACTGTCCCAGAAGGATCACCACATCCCTCACAACCCGTCCTTGGGCAGGTCCCAGCACAGCTAATAGAGTACCACACAGACTGGGCAGGGCTCCTCTAATTAACCGTGCTCTCATGCAAGCTGTGAGGGGCATTTGGTCAGGACCTGGAAAAGCAGGGATGTAAATCCCAGTCTGCATTGCCATCCCCCTGAGCTGTACTGCTGCCTCAGAAATGGTGTTCCAGAGTGACAAGTGCTCTTCCCAGTCCATGGGGGCAGGGTACCTTTGTCTTACCCCCATACAGATCCATTAAAAAAGGGGTTGTGCTTGACCATTAGCTCCCCTCAAGTACCCATTAATTAGTATGTCATTGGACAAGGCACCCAATTTCAACAATTCCTGGGGGCTCATATGCACACCTGTGCAGCCTTGGTCCCAGAGTCGTACTAGCCACTGGCTCAAGAGCTCTGCAGGCTGCTGCTTAATGCTTTTGAAGATTTCAGATAGCTCCAGCTGACTAAAATCCCTTACAGTTCGAGTAACTTGTGCTTGCCCTCCAGGTGGAACTTCTGCTTTGTTAGTAACCAAAGGTCTCACCTGCACTTCATCATCTCCACATCCTTCCCCCTCAGTCCACTCTCTCTCACTGGAATCCCATGAATCCGCAGAATCCCAGTTTCTAGAAGCCTTGAGTGCTCTGACTATGTGGGAGTATTTCTTCTTTCTGTTTCATTTTACTCGGGCAATGCGAATGGCTATGGTCCCAGCCTGTTCCTCTGCATCATTCCTGCCCGCTCTTGCCTTCTTTAGAGCCTCTCACAAAATCATCTTCTGCTCCTTTAAGGCACTTATCTCCTCTGCCTGCTCTTGCATTTGTGTCCAGGCAGATTCTAACATCTCCCACACCCCTTTAAGTGCAGTTAAAAGTAGCCAGCCTGTTTTACCACATTCTTCTGTATCTCCTTCATCATCTCCTCTCCCCACCCCTATTTTCTTCAAGCACTTGGCTGTAGCCCTAGGAGTGAGGCCTCCTGCCTTCTCCAGCTCAGAGTCCCATTTTTTTGGTGGGGCTATCTGGTTCAATAGGTGCGCAGCTGGTGCCCATGCACTTGTACAGGACCATCCTGGAATACAGCTTTGCACTCTCTCTGCATTCCTCTGTCCCCATATTGCTTCTGGAATCCCTCCAACTACACCAAATGTATTGCCCATGGTTTAGATAGATTCCAACAAGCAATATTCTTTAACAAAAGGAAGCAGCTTTATTCAGCAATAACAAAAATCCTCCATCCACCCAACAACCTTAGTCTTCCAGGCAGGCAGGCAGGACAGTCCTTCCAGACAGGCTGGTCACTCAGCAGCTGGGTCTCTCTTCTGAAAAGCCAGCTCCCTTATCTATTCACCCTTTCCATCACCAGGTGTTTTTAATTTACAGTGTTGTGTGCTGTGTGGAGATTAACTCCTTGCTACCCTGGGGATGCTATTTACATGGAGAAGGGCTGTGTGGCTCACCACCTATCTCCTCCTGTTTACAATGATCTTCCGGTATTTCCACTACACATACCATATTTCCACATTTAAAATAAATTACACAAATAATAATTGTCAGGAAAATCTTTCTGTGAACTCATAGGCGTGACTGGGAAGCAATGCTTGTTGTCATTGGCTACTTCGTTCAGATGGGACCGCTAATAGTGCAATTTCTAGACTGTCTTGTTCTCATATCTGGTATGCCCGGCTATCTTCCTGCCTATAAACCCTCCACATTAATTTGAGTGCCCAAATAATGATCTTAGTCTCTTATTCACATTTAGGCACACTCCAGTTTCAACTGCATTTTTCATGCACAGCTGGTTGTCTACTGTCTAAAAATGAAGACCATAAATATTTAAATAACTCAATTATCCTGTAAAACAGAAGAAAGGAATGGCTGAGGAATAAGGTACAATTTATTCTTGCAGACAATTCCATTTTAGGGAGTTTGGGAAACTGAAGGGCAAATGGCTGGTTCTAAAAATATAGCTATTGTCAGCAGACACACACTCTAAACTGGTAGAAAATGAATGGTTCAGTAACTGCTGTCTAGGCTTGCATTAATGGGACTGTGGCATGCATGATACAGGATGTAGTTATTTATCAGAAACTAGTAGCAGCAATGAGTTAAAATTCCACCAGTCCAGAAAAAAACAGGTTAGAGGTCAGGGAGGGAAATCACTAAGTGTAATAAAAGTTGGATGGGAGAATTTGCCCCCAAGGAATGTTTTCTACTACGATTCATTTTATAGTGAAATTGGATCTGTGAAGATTGCTTCGTATGGGTTCTTTCTAGCAAAGGATATTTTCACAAATGATATTAATCATGGTATTTTACTTTCTAAATTGATTTAATGTCAGTGATCAAATTGTACACGATTTAAGAATGGCCCTTTCCCACTTCCTATCTGTCCCATGAACACATGAAGCTGCCTTACAGTAGCCCTGTACAAACAACCTTTCTGCACAGAAGCTGAGAATGAGCACAAGCACAATGGCCCCATCCCCTCCTACTTGTGAGGAAGCATCCATTATGTATGCACCTTCCCTGATCGGAAACATTTGGAAAGCAGTGTCCCCAGTCATAATGAGGAAGTGTATGCCTGCCATCTTCCTCCATGCTTCAGTACGCAGCAAGCACATGGAAGCGGGATGGGCCATTGTACTTGTACCTGCTGTTCAGTCAACATATAGAGGGATAATGTGTAGAGAGCTACTTGTCTATTTGTCTACCAAGTTCAGTACTGATTCCCCTAACCAGCAGTGGCTCTCCAGGGTATCCAGCAGAGGTCTTCCATATCACCTAAGTGATCGTTTTAACTGGCCATGCCAGGGATTGAACATGGGCCTTCCACATACAAAGCAGATTCTTTACCATTGAACCACTCATGCAGTGCTGATCTACAATACCTCCTGATCCTCCAAGAAGCCCTTTCAACTATTTTCTCCATTCGATTCTTACAACAACCTTGTTAGGCTGAGATTTACTGGCCCAAAGTCATCCAGTAAGCTTCATAGCAGACTGGGATATGAATCTGGGCCTATCCTAGATCAAAACTAGAGATGGGCACGAACCTGAATACAAACCAAAAAAACCTACTAACCAGCCCGGTTTGTGGGTCGTGAACCAGTGGTTCATGGAAGCTCCTTTCCACAAACTTCCACAGAACTGGTTGACTAATTCCGTTTGGTTCATTTTAAAGGGCAATGCCCCTTTCCCTGCCGCTGCAAAGTGGCAGGAAAAGGGGCAGTTTAAATGGCCATTTAAACTTTTCCAGCTGGCAGGTGGCAGGGGGGGATTCCCCCCCGCCACCTGCTAGCTGATAGTTTAAAGGTACCTGCCACTTGCAAGTCACAGGGCCCTTTAAACGGCCCAAAGCCCACAAACTGTGGCAGCCATTTGAGGGGTGGGAAGGCCCTTTTCGGCCTCCTCTGCCACTTTGCGGGCCCATGCAGTGGCAGAGGAGGCCAAAAAGGGCCTTCCCGCTCCTCGCTGGAGCAGGGGGAGGAAGCCGCGGGCCCGCAGGGTGGTGGAGAAGGCCAGAGCTGCTGCTGCTGGGCCGCAGCCTCCACCACCCCAGCAGTGGAACCAAGGTAAGTGGGGGGCTGGGGCTGGAGGGGGGCTGGGGCTGGGGTTTGTGGGCTTTGGGCCATTTAAAGGGCCCTGACACTTGCAAGTGGCACATCTCTTTAAACTATCAGCTGGCAGGCGGCGGGGGGGATCCCCCCTGCCACCTGCCAGCGGATAGTTTAAAGGGACCTGCCACTTGCAAGTGGCAGGAAAGGACCCTTTAAACCATCAAATTCCCCTTTCCCTGTCGCTGCTTCGTGAACTTGCCCCAGTTCATGGAGTTTGTGGTTCCTGGTTCATGAAAATGCCACGAACCATGAACTCCATGTCACTGGCTGACTAGTGCATAAACAATATTCAAGATAAATGCTGAATACTAAAATAGTGTTTAAGTCACTCATAATAAAAACCTTGTTGATACTACGTACTTTACTTTTATAGGAAGCACTTTCTCCCTTTTATTGCTTCTTTTATGACTTCTTTATTCATTTAATATGACATTCAAGACCATTTGATTAATTAAAACAAACACTAGGCTGGGATCCAGAGTGGCTGGCACATGTGTGCAAGGTGACTGAAAAGTTATAAAAATGTATATGAGGAAGATAAACCATGGGCCTTTGGATCTCAGTCTTATGTAATAACAGTTGGGGATCCTCCCTCAAAAACTTGTGGGGGCATCACATACCCCCACTATTCCCTCTTTCTCCTGAAAGTCACCATAGCCTCTCCTTCTCTCCTTCCTACTCACCAGCACACCTACCTTTATCTGCTCTTCTGTTTTCAGCTTTGCTTCCTTCCCTCTCCCTGGCAGCCTCTCCCCAGGAAAACTGTCCAAGTTGCATGGTGCCAGCGGAGCTAGGGGATATCACATGGTAGGGAACATGCAATGATTTGAGGAAATTAACTCATTTCTCCCTGTACTCTCTCCCCACATTATTTCCTCTTTCCCTACCATCATAGCCCTTATATCCTCACTTTTGCTGCTACCTTCTTTTCTTTAATACATATATTTTATTGTATTTTAGTTATAGATAGAAAATAAGAAAGATCAAGAAGATAGAAAAGAAGAGAAAAAGAATTACAAATTTCATTATGCTTGCTTATATCAACATACTATTTCTCCAAATCTAGTATTTTATCTTAACACATCTTTAACTGTGATTTCTAGAAATTCATACCATATTGCCTTTCTATTACATTTCAGTGTCTATATTTATCTTGGATCCATTTGTAGAAGGGAATCCATGGAACAGAAAAGTCTTCTTCCATTTGTCCTTTCATTAATGAAGTTAACTTGTCCATTTCTGCAGTTTCCATTATTTTTGCTATTAATTCCTCTTGCTGAGGTATTATTGGACATTTCTAGTAAGACGCTAATAGAATTCTGGCCACTGTTACTACATGAATTATGAGATGCTTCGGTTCTTTGTTCATATCCAGCATACAGTTTAGCAAAAATGTCTCTGGTTTAAGGGGAACTGAAATCTGTAAAACAGTTTGTAACAGTGTATGCACCATTATCCAAAATCTATGTACCTCCTTACAGGACCACCACATATGAAAAAATGTCCCTGTATGTTTCTCACATTTCCAACGCTTATTTGGCGTATTTTTATATATTTTAGCCAGTCTATCCGGTGTTAAGTACCATCTGTAAAACATTTTTTATAAAATCTCCTTAACTGCGACAGACTTAGTAATTTTAACATTTACTTTCCATATCTTATTCCATTGTACCAAATCAATATTATGTTCTAAGTTCTGTGCCCATAAAGTTTTACACTTTTCCACCCCTTCATTCGTTTTCATTTGCATTAAAAAAAGTGCATTTTCTTAATCAATTTTTCATCTGAATCACATAACAGTTTTTCAAATTCTTTTTGTTCTAGATAGAAACCTCCTATTTTTTTCTTTATTATATCTAGTTTCAATCGGTACTGACCACCAGTCTAAGTTAATACCTTGATTCTCTAATTCCTCCTTTGTTTTTAGTACTCCTTTATCATCTAAAAGTTCTTTATATCTGATAGTCTTATCTGAGGAAAATACATTTGGTTGAGTAAATGCTTCTAATGGGGAGACCCATTGTGGAATTTTTGAATATATTTGTGGTGTGACTCTTTTCCATATTGTTATGAGAGATTTTCTTATCAAGTGATTTATAAAAGTCCAGTTACTTTTCCATACCACATAAACGCATGCCATCCTAACTGCAGGTCATGGCCTTCGAGAGCTAAAAGTCTTGAGTTTTCCAATAAAATCCAGTCTCTCCTTCTTTTCTTCAATCCTACCCACCAACCTACCTTTTATCTGCCCTACCTCATCTTCAGTTATATTCATTATTTATTTATTTCATTATATCCTATCTTTCTCCACAGTGGAGACCCAAAGCAGCTTCTATCACTCTGCTTGCCTCCATTTTATCCTCACAACAACCCTATGAAGTAGGTTAGGCTGAGAGTGTGACTGACCCAAAGTCACTCAGCAAGCTTCCATGGCAAAGTGGGGATTTGAACCTGGGTTCTCAGATCCTAGTCTGAAACCAGAAACCTTGAATCCTGAAACCCTGAAGCAGTATTATTCTCAGGTTTCTCTTGCACTGCTGCTACCTACAGCCAACTTTGACTATGACAGAAAAGAGGTGCTGTAGCAGTTGTAATGGCTGGCTCCATGTAATGGAATGATTATTGGCTCAGTTTGTAATAGATTTAGGAACTGCATACTGGAGAAGTTTGTTTTTAATTATTATATTTGCTGTCATTGCTAATAGAATCTGGGGACAGCAAATGCCTTGGATGGGAGGGTACCACTGAGTAAATATCTTTTTACTTCAATAGGTAAATAGCTGCCAGTGTATGAAGAAACAGAACAGTGAACTTCATTTAAGTGCATTTATACCCCATCTTACAATAAGTCACAGAATGTATAATACAGTAGATCCAGGAGTAGGCATGTAGTTGGTTTCTTCATCTGCTTCCTTTTCAGCTTTTCTTACACAAGGCAATTGATGTTGCATGGCCACAGATTCATATTGGTTTTACAAAATAAGGTGCTTTGTCTTCCAACTCCACCTGTCATAGTGAAAGATCTTTTCCTAGAATATGTTAAAAGCTCAATTCTTGGGTTCTACTTAGGCATGCTTCAACACCCACAGGTTCTGCTCATGGATTGTTCACTGTCTGCAAACAGGGAGCTAATTTTCAATGATCTGTTCAACTATTCATTGACCCATTCATGGCTGTTTGACATATTGCTTCACTGCATTTCTTCCTAATAATGCAGTGCAACAGTATAATCAGCTGCAGCTGTAACCACTATTTCCCCTCTTTTGCCATCGGAAGGCTTTTTGAGGATTTTTTTTAAAAAAATTACATGTGAACACACTAATGTTTTAATGCTCTATTGCCTCAACAGTTGAATTTCCAGATTTCATTTTTTCATTCAACCTCTTTGCTGAGTCATGAGGTGTTGCATTATAAAATGTTGCCTGCAACTTTCCCCATATAACTTGGCAACACAAAGGGTAGAGATTTAATTTTAAAATGAAAGTCAGAGATTGTGGTGATAGATTATGAGAATATTAATTTGCATTTTTTTTAAAAAAAGCTCAACAACCCTCCATTGGCAATTTCTTTTTAAAGCTCAACAATCCTCCATTGACATAGCAGGAGAAAAATGTACAGAATATGGTGGTTTGTTGTGTGTGGATTAGAGGTGGGCACGATCTGAAAAATGGCAGTTCACTCAGTTCATGGTTTGTCGCGGTTCACAAAACACAATCTTTCACGAACTTGCCCCAGTTCACAAACTGGTTCATTTGGTTCGTGAAAATGTCACTTCTGGGTCAGCAGAAGGTCAGCAGAGAGCTCATCCCCCTGTTGCCTAGGAAACTGATTGATCAGCACCAGGCTATCTGCAGTGACAAAATGAAATACAAACCAAAGGAACTGGGCTAAAATTCATCACTGTTCGAGAGAAATGAGCACAAACCGAATTATGAACCAAACCAGTGGTTTGTGGGAGCAGTTTACTTATGTTGACCCCAAAGGGTTTTCAAGGCAAAAGAAGAGCAGAAGTTGTTCACCATTATTTGCCCATGTGTACTACCCTAAACTTCCTTGGTGATCTCCTAACCAAGTAATAACCAAGGATAACCATACTTAGCTCCTGACAGCTGATAAGAGATTGAGCTAGCCTAGGCCCTTCAGATCAGGGTCATCAGACTTGTAGCCATGGTATTATTTGAGATAAATTACAGTGGAGCTTGTTGGCATACCACTAGGTAAGGGATAAATCTATTCCTTTCCCTTAGTAACCCAAAATCTGGTCCAGAGAGCAGATTTCCCCTCCTATGCACCTGGTCCCATTTATATCCATTTATGTGATCCTGTTGAAGTCAGTGGAAAGCACTAGCTGAATTAAACCACATCCCAAAGACTTTAGGACACTTGTTTTCTTAAGAGGGTGTGTTAATTAATATCATTTACCCTACTAGGCTAGTTTTGAAAGTATGCAGATACCCAGAACAAAATGTTGGGGACTCAATAAGCTGCCACAGAAGAGGGTATTTGATGGAAATCACTATACCTTCTTAAGAAAACTTAAGGTCACTATGGGCAAATTGGCAATCATTAACTAAGGATTGCTTAGATGAAATCAAACAGTAGGGTTTTTTAAAAACACAACACATAAGGTGACTTAACTGCATGCCTGGCTAGGTTCCATTACTTGGTCCAAAGTATAACTATAATGAAAGTAGGGATGCCACGAATCTCAGCAGTGGAATTTACCCTGTTGGAATGTGATGATCAGATGTAAGCTGATCACCCAGTCTGCGTAACTGGGATCTAATGACTAATATGCCTCTCAAACAGGATTGCATCACATTTCCCCCCAAAATGATTCATGTGCAAAGTTCTGCTGATACAGGCGGATTGTCAGTCATTGACTAAGGACAATGACTTCCAACCGTATGATTCTATGAAACGAAACCAAGGAGTAGGATTTTTTGAAAGGCATTTATTTATTACTGACTTGGGGTTGATTTAACCATCTATGGCTGTATCCACAGTGTGCCATGAGAGTGGATAAATTTCTTTCCTAATTTGACCATCTGCACAGGTTTGTGTGGAAGGTGATCAGTAAGCAGGGCCCTAGGTTGGCTCTAACACCCTTACTACATGTAAGTAAGTCCTGTGGATCAATGGGGCTTTTTGAAAATCAATCTCTTTGGGTCTGAGCTATAAACCAATGGGTAAAAACATGTGAATAATAAGGCAAAAGCTTTAAAGGAATGCTTTATCCAGGTACAATATCAGGAAGTTTCCTTTTCTTCCCCCAGTAGATCCTTATTACAGCCCCTTTCTTAGAAGGCACATTTGGTCCTGCATAATAACAGAGCCATATGTGTCAGCTCCTGCTGCCAAGCAAGGTTGTTCTTGGCATGAAATCACTTGGCTGAAAACTCTCAAGCTCCTGTCCAAAGTCAGTGGCCTAAATATCAAAGTAAAACTGCTGAAGAGCTAAAGAGACTTGAGGTGATGGGGCTCAATGTTTTGACCTCTTCGTTTTTACCAAAGCCTTTTTGAAGGTCTAAGACTGGAGAATTGTACTTCTCTTTACTTTGAGTTAATGCCTTTATAGCCTTGAAGGAAGGGATTTCAGCTTACTCCCACAGCCATTGAAGAAGAATCATCAGTCTGGCTCAGTGACATTTCTGTATGGAATTTTCTCATAGCTATGTATAATTATTTAAGCATTCTTCCCTTACTGTTAAGGAACATTGAAATAGTTTTGAGCTTCAAGCAGCATTATTCATTTTTAAAGCATGTCGCTCATATTGGATATAACTGATGTAATTTCACAGCATATCCCTAAAGTATGCTGTGTAACAGATAGAGAGATAAGCTGGAGTGCAAGAAATAAAATAAAATGAGGAAAAAAATCTAACAGTGTTTACTGAATTACCTGCTTTTTTTCAGCATGGATAATTGCTTGCCAAAGTAGACATTTTGTGTGCAGCTACTGTATCTCCTGCTGGTACATTTTCTTTTCTCTCTCTTTTCTCTCCTAGAGACATACAGAGTTCTGTGGGGAAAGCAGATGCACCTGCATTTTATATGCACCACGCAGGCTCTTGGCTTTCAAAATGTTGGCCTTGAAAAGTGCAAAGGCAGCACATGAAAGAAGAGTCACAAGAATGTTTTTTATAATGGTATAATGCACAATATTGTTCATTACATTGTATTTTACTCTGGACCTCATCATTACCTGAAGTTAAAAACCCCTTGCCATTTCATATGAAAAATGTATAGCATGATGTGTTTTACTGTCTTCATTTTAGCTTATGTGACACTTTATTGGCAAACGGATTAATACAAAAATAATTACTTTTCTGAAATGAATGAACAGAAAATTACAAAATCAAATATTCGAAGTAAGGAGTAAGCCAGACCTACCTCTAAATGGGAGCTAATATATTTTACATTCTTCATGCTTACTGCTTCAACTCATCATGAACATCCCTCACTGTCATAATTCTTTAATGCTCTGAATTTTAACTATACTGTTAGAGCTGTTCCACTTTACTGATGGCCTGTTATAAATGTCAGACTGCTCCTCCCTCTTCAAAGCTGAATCAGCTAGCCGCCTGTCAGATGGAAGGGGGCCATTTCAGCAGCCCAATGAGCTCAGGAGGCGGATGCCACTCAGGTTCTCTTGCTAGGCAGACTTGAAGAGGAGACATGGGGAGAACAGGGAATTAAACTGAAAGGAGAATGCAAGGCAAGACAAAAGGAACTATAAATGATGGCATATCAAATGCAAAAAGAGGCACCAATCTTCCCATTTACAGCAGTTAAGGGATTTTCCCCCATCCTATTGTATGCCATTATTGAAAACCTAGCTGTTTCTTTGGAAATAAGCCCCATTGATTTCAGTGGATGCATGCTTAAGTTACAGCCTTTGCATGCTAAAGCAGAGCAGCAGTGAGCACAACTGTTTGTTATACAGAGCACATTCAGTTAACAAGAGAGGGTGCTTCATTATCGATCGATGGCATGCCCTCACTTTTAGGAACTAGGCTGTATGTTTCTAATTAGTTTCTTAATGTTCTTCTTAGCTAATTCCGTCCTCCACTACAATGCTGGATGCCGGCTTCCTTTCAAAAACAGACACATTTTAATTGGTAGGTGTTTTTAAAATAAATGTTTCATAAGATTAAGTTCTGCAGGAGAATGAATTTGCTTCCCGGTTCTCACTGTGCATCCAGAGGCTGATTCTGACACTGTATCATTTACCATGCCCTGAATCCTCATTACTGGACTCAGCAGGCAATAGAGAGCTGCTGTCCTGATCACATTCCTGTTATCTGGTTTAATAAAAATGTAATATCCTCTCTTTTTTCCCCATATACTCCTAGAATGTTTTAACATCATTGATTTTTCTCCTTCTGGCTGCAGGGGATCATCTTGTACAGGAGCAAAAATTCATATTGTCTCATCCTTGGAGACTAGATCTGAACAATTTCATTTTGAATCTAGACCTAGGTAAAAGGAGCAGGGTTTCTGAAAAGAACTAACGTTTCCTCTTTGTGGGATGGCTTCTTATGTCTGTGCTGTCGTAAGTACATACATCAAAAGCTTGGCCAAAAATGGTGTAGGGGAGGGTCTTAATTCTAATCAATGTAACAAGAACACTATAACAGTAGATTCCAGATTTTTTTTTAAAAAAAATTACACATTTTCTAGAAGCTGGTGAAATAATTCATCTTTGCTTTCAATTCTGGGTTTGGCAGTCATTGACTTTTACATTAGATTACTCCAGCCATGTTAAGGCCTTCCCTGCTTTGAGAAAAGAGGTCTTATTTTAAAAACAAAACTAGCATGGTGTTGAAATATCACACTTCAAAATTCAGTAACCTCCTTCATTATACTAACGTCATTGTCAAACAGGGGTAAGGGATTTATTCACCTCCAAAGGCAGGTGGATCCAAATGGCTTTCTGATGGCTGTGTGAGACTTTCCTTTCAATATGGTCAGTGCTTCTGTTGATACCTTGATTGACCTCTGGAATGAGAAAATGGCACAAGTTGTAGACATGATCACTCCTAGGTGTCCTCTTGCAGATGTTAGACCCCAGGAAGCTCCCTGGTTTACTGAGGGGCTGTGAGTGAGAAAACAAGGGAGATGGCTAGAGTGGGACATATCTGATAAGACTGAGTTTATAGCCCATTTTAGAGTTTACTCTGCAGAAGTGAAGGAAACAATAATTTTCTGCCACCACTGCATCCACAAAGCTGTTCTAGGTGGCTGGAGGCCCACTGGGGTCTGGCCTGCAGGAGGAGGTGTACTACTAAATCTCCCATTGTAACCGTTTTCCTTGCCAATAAAAAGATTGCAAAAACTATGACTGTAATGGACTGTAAAGACTGCAAAAACCAGAGCTGTAATGGACTAAATATACCCTGTATAGATATTTACACTAATCAAACTGCTGATGCTGCCATCTCTCCAACAACTGGCGCATCCATATTCTCAGTTCTTTTATTAACTTAAGACTTTCGTGCTCAGCAGATCTTTTCTGTTTCTCCTGTAGATGGGTGTTTCATATGATCTTGGGTTCACCTATTGTGCAATCTCAGTTGTTCAGATTTTTGGAGGTTTCGCACACTGATCCAATGGATGAATGGGGAGAAATCTTTGCTGATTCTCATTTTCTGCAACAGAGCTCTGACTCTGACTCACACAAACTTAGGTGTGCGTATGTGTGTGGGGGTCATCAGAAGCCCAGTGGATTTCTCTTCTCCCCAACCTAAGCTGCGGGCTTGGGCTGCAGAGAAAAGGAGAGAAATTAGCTCTTTCTCATCTGCATAAAGGGCTACTTCCTTTTTGCAATGTAGAGATTAAAAATATTGCTTCTGTCCCTGCCAGCCTTAGTGGGGAGGGAAGAGAAATGAACTCTTTCTCCTCTCTCTTTTGCAACTTCACAGTGTAGCTATTTTGCTGAGAATGGTGGATCAGAATCCCATTCCCAGCTGATCCCTGATCAACTGTGGGTCAGCTTCTGACCAATAGGCAACTGCAAACTTGTTAAACTTGCTTGATACAATCTGATCACTTTTTGATTGTGCGTGTTGAGCAAGGTAAGTTCAATGGCCAAACAAGTTCACAGAGAAATCTGTGGTATCTCCATTCAGATCATTTCCATTTGTAATAGCTTCAGTTTTCAAAATCCTTCAATTTTGGTTCTCAAAATTGGGAATAAGGTATTGTGAGGACTATATTAATATTGGTTGTTGTGGGTTTTCCGGGCTATATTGCTGTGGTCTTGGCATTGTAGTTCCTGACGTTTCGCCAGCAGCTGTGGCTGGCATCTTCAGAGGTGTAGCACCAAAAGACAGAGATCTCTCAGTGTCACAGTGTGGAAAAGATGTTGGCAGGTCATTTATATCTACTCAGGAGGGGTGGGGTTGAGCTGAGTCATCCTGTAAGAGTTTCCCAGGGTGTGGAATGCTAATGGCGGGAGGCTT
Organism: Eublepharis macularius; assembly: GCF_028583425.1. NCBI lineage: Eukaryota > Metazoa > Chordata > Lepidosauria > Squamata > Eublepharidae > Eublepharis > Eublepharis macularius. Next base: position 77,732,598 of record NC_072797.1, read on the forward strand.
CACTGTATCCTGAGGAGGTTCTTTGGTGCTTGATGTGCTAATCTTCTCTGCAGGGCTATTGTCGGGTGTAGAGTGTTTTGTTAGCCTGGTATTTTTCAGAACTGGAAACCATGCTCTGTTCATTCTTAAGGTTTCTTCTTTCCTGTTGAAGTTTTGCTTATTCTTGTGAATTTCAGGATACAGGATACCTCCTCCTCAGGATACAGTGAAGCCTCCCACCATTAGCATTCCACACCCTGGGAAACTCTTACAGGATGACTCAGCTCAACCCCACCCCTCCTGAGTAGATATAAATGACCTGCCAACATCTTTTCCACACTGTGACACTGAGAGATCTCTGTCTTTTGGTGCTACACCTCTGAAGATGCCAGCCACAGCTGCTGGCGAAACGTCAGGAACTACAATGCCAAGACCATGGCAATACAGCCCAGAAAACCCACAACAACCATCATTCTCCAGCCGTGAAAGCCTTCAACAATATATTAATATTGTTTCTTTTCCTTGTTCCACATATGATCTGAATCTCAGCAATTGGTAACTTCTTCCTGGAGCTGATGAAACATGAAGATGGTAATCTGAGAGATGTCCAGTTCAGATACCATAAACTCACTAGCAGTGCCATCCTAAGCAGAGTTCCACATCAATTGAATTCAGTGAGCTTAGAAAGGTGAAATTCATTTTAGGATGGCACTGTAATAGGCTTGCCACCACCATCCCTCCCAGGGTAGAGAAAACCTTGACCCTACCTGCTGTCCCCCAGCCACACTCACTTGGTTGATGCAGGGGAAAGGTATAGGGAGGGGGAGAAGCCCATGCACATGCTCCTGCACTCCCTGTTGTGCAGGAACACATCCAGGGGAGGGGAGCAAAGATGGTGAGGGGTGACAGTCTCTTCTCTGGGAGACTGTCAGTTTCTCAAGGGCAGGGGATATGTTTCTCAAAACAATTAACTTGCTTACCCACCATAAACCTGTTTGCATAAAAAAGGGGTCTTCTACCATGGCCATAACTTGATTTTGAATTACTGAGGATGTTTTGGTTTAACAAGTGTTTTCTGTTGCTGGCTCTGCTAGTATGAAGTTACAATTTGCTCCTTCTAGCTTCGCATTATCAGTTAACTACAGCCAGAATCCAACCCGCAAAAGTGCTTTGACTTTCTAAAGTCAGATCAACAGTCTTAAAGGAATTCCAGGGAGGGTCTCCGACAATGACCCCTTTGTATGAGTGAGGGGTAGAGATACTTATCCATAGGAATGTGCATGGTTAAGGCTAGAATCAGATGCTTATACACTTTGGCCCTACTAGATATTGGTGTATATGTGATTATTGTAACAGTCAGAACACATTTGATTAATATGCAAGCATGAATCATATGCAAATATGCTAAATGAAGTTGGCTAGGATTATTGAAATGCTTGTTAGAATATGCTACATCAGCAATTTATCCCATAAGTTCCTACTATTATAAGGTGGCCATAATGGAGACAGGTGTATGTAAGAAAATACTCATTCCACAAGGAGACTGAGAGGTGATATTGTTACCAGAACTGCTTTTTATAATGGGGAAATTAGCTTAGCAGTCTGTAACTAAAAATAGCACGGATCTAACCTGTGTTTACGGAGGTCCCGATTCCAGACACTCTAGTGACAAAGAGGCAGACTACAAATAGGTTCAATCACATGTATTTACTAATAGTGTAGCGTAAGCCTGAACTTGCACATACACACAAGAAAGCATACAAGGACTAGGAAATACAGAATAAGAAATATAGAGACTGTCGCATTAGCAGGTTCCCAACGATGGTAAGGGGAATACTCACTTATCCTGAAGCGGAGCAGAGACACAACAGCGATGTGGTCCAATGCCAGCAGTGGATCCACGGACAGACAGCAAGGGGGTCTGGATAGGGATGGCCTGGGCACCATGCGGTCTGAGAGACCGGCTTAAATACCCCAAAATGTACCCTGGGGCTGGTGCTGTACTTGGTGGTTCTCACAGATAAAAACAAAGGTTCTAATGGGTTACTGAATGGCTTAGATGGGCCACTTTGGTAATCTGATTGTGATAAGTGACACCTCAGGAAGAGGGGACAAAAGAGGGAGGGGGAAATCCGAGTGGGCTGAATGGATGTTCCAGCGGACAGGGCTTGTCCTGATGTCATCAGCTCTGGAATGTGGAGGTTTCTTTGAGATGCATTCTCTAAGTGCTTGGGATGGTCGGCACTTAGTTCCTTCTCCGGGGCAGCTCCTAAGATATGCAGAGCGGGGCGAGGTACTCTCGCTGCGGTTGTGGTGTGCCTGCTTCGCCGAAATGGCTTCCCAAAGCAGTCTTTTCCTCTTGGTCTTCTGGCTGCCTAAGAACATGGTCGCCGGCTGGGCAAGGCAGGGGCTGGTTAGCAGGTTGCCTGGTAGCGAGGGCAAGCTTGGGGACCGGCCCGCGGGAGTCTCCAGGTGGGAACTGACCAGGGAGTGCCTAGCCAGGCTCGCTGGAGGTTTCCCCGGCAGGCGCCCGGCTGCTAGCAGTGGCTTGGGCCCAGATGAGGTAGGCTTCCATGGAGGCAGGGTGAACGGCACGTAAAACACAGTCCACAGCTGGGAACAGGCACTGTCCATGGCAGATGGAAATGCAGGCACGGGGCACACTTGTAACGAAGTCCAAACACACACTGGGAAATCCAGATATAGGTCTGGGCAGGGTTGCCCAGGAAGAGAGTCTTTTGTGCAGTTAACCAAACATGGAGTCAGGAAACTAACACAGTCTATTGCAGCAGCAAGGTAATTAACACGCATGCAGGAAACTGACACGTGTACCAGAACACACACGTGCAGGGCAATCTTTGTGTAGCAGTAAAACAGTGATGCAGGAAACTTTAACACAGTCCATGGCAGGCCTTAAAGCAGGAGAGGGGGCCTACTTGGCAACAATATGATAGCCCTCTTCAAGTATTTGAAGGATCATCACATAGAGGATGAAGCAGAATTGTCTTCTGTCACCCCAGTGGGTTGGACCAGAAACAATGGGTTAAAATTAAAGCAAAAGAGTTTTTGGCTAAACATTAGGAAGAATTTCCTGACACTTAGAGTGATTTCTCAATGGAACAGGTTTCCTCAGGAGGTAGTAGCCTCTCATTCCTTGAAAGTGTTTAAGAAAAGGCTTGATGGTCTGACAGCTATGATATCTGACTTAATATGAATGTACACAAACTAGGAGAGGGAGTGCATGAAGGGATGAGCCAATGCCAGGCTCCTGTGGTGCTTTCTTATGTGCTCATGATAATAATGCAAACCACCATTTTGAGACCAGGAAGGAATTTTTTTCCAGGCCAGATTGGCCAGGGATCTTAGAGGTTTTTTACCTTCCTCTGAGCTTATAGGAGGAGTCACTGGGGGTGGGGGATGGGAGAGAGAGCTATGAATTTCCTGCACTGTTCAGGGGTATAGTGATTTTAAGTGTGTGTGTGTGTGTGTGTGTGTGTTTAAATGTTTGGTATGATATAGATTAAGAGTGGGGGTGAAAGAGAGGGATGAGTGAGTGAGATGATTGATGATTGAAAGTGTGGGCAGAGTAAACTGCTGTTTTTTAGTTACTGAGCAGAGAGACAACATTCAGTCTGGACAAAGCAGGCAACCTGTGTGGAAGTCTGAGGGGATTCTCATTCTAGTTCAGTTAGGCAACCTGTGTGGAAGCCTGAACTTTGTGTGTCTGTGAGAGAGCATTCATTCTATCTGAAGCAAGCAAACTGTGTGTGCACCTGAGAGATAAAGTCTATGTATACTTGAGTGAGAGACTGATCTATCTGAAGCAGGCAAACTGTGTGGGGGCCTGAGAGAGAAAGTTTATAAAGATCTGTCTGACTGTGCCTATATAAAGAAACCTTTAAGAACTGAGAACTCTCTTTGAAACCATCAAGCTTAAGTACTAGTGTGAAACTGATATGCTTCTTGTAAAAATAAAAGGGTTTTTTTTGTTCATCCCAGAGTATATGTTATTCCTATATCCCATTCCATTCCTCAGGGCCACATAGTCCCACGAAGGAGCCTGATGCTTGGGCACGTTATTAAAGAGGACATTTAAATTAATTATTTGAAATATAATTCCTGGTGGCAGCAATCTACCCAGAGTGTGTAAGAAGAGAGTTAAAGGAAAAATCTAGCTGAAAAAGAAAGGGGGTCATATAACAAGGGGTCTTCTTGACTAGATGACCTTTGGTGTTCCTTCCAGCTCTGTGTTTCTATGTTTCTATGCCTATTGGACCTGGCTGACAGCTAGAATCTTTTCTACCAAATACTTCCCTGGCCAAAGCCTACTTCAGTGCTTTGCTTGACTTGAATCATTGCAATTGCTTTCCTGCTATAAGAACTTTTTTCAAGTTAAGTGAATAAAGTAAGATAATCTGGATTTCTAGAAAAAGCTTTTTTCTGTAAGCATTAGTGAGCCCCTTCCCTCCTGTGTGTGCCTGTTTTCCGCTTTTCTATGCTGAGAGAGAGTAATGAATTAAAAGCAAGTTCTGCTGAGTTTAATGTGGCTTATTCCACTTTTCTTACTGTTTGCATGCTCCTATATCTCTTTTTACTTCTTAATTTAGTATTTAAGGGACAGGGGACACAATCTTGTTCTGTTGCTTTCTCTCAGTCTCCCACTCAAAATACAGGGAAAAAATTATTAGCCTGTCTTACAGAGCTGTTCTAAGGGTTGTAACAAGATAATTTGCTATCTAAATGCTAAGTATTAAATACAATATTTATACAATTTTAGTAGATACTTTTGGATCTTTGGAGATACATTATACAAAGGGTTTCTGGAAATTGCCTTCAGTAGTTTATGGTTCATTTCACTATTGTTTTTTCTTTCATACTTGCATTTGTGGAATCTTGTTCAGCCAAACCTTATTGCCAACATTCTCTATTTGATTGTAGTTTTGTTAACAGCTATAAGTACTTTGGCTGCATTTGCCATGGGGTGAGCATTTCTGAAACAATTTACCCAATTCTGTAGAACTGATATATACTGATACAGTTATTGATTCTTTCACATTGAAATGGTCAGTACAGAGGCTTTTATTAATAGCTTTGTAAATTGCTTGAATGCCATTTCATGGATTGGCATCCTGTGAAATTTAACTATTTGGGTGAATAACTGAATAACATGGCAAACTGTTGCCATGTTTGGAATATTTTTTCCAGACAAGTGAACATTCCAGAATATCTTGACATTATATATCTTGTTTCTCAGACTAGACATTTCAAACATAACCCCCCTTTTAATTGTGCTGTGATGTAACCCTGCTTTGGTTCTGACATGCCCTAGGTAATTTATTTCTGACATGGCAAATTTGCACTTCTCTTTGTTCAGTTTCAGGTTCCTCTCTTAACACCTGTCTAAAATTCATTTCAGACTCTCATTATGTGCCTGTCTGTCCTCTCATCAGGTTACATATATAACATATGACACTACTAAGATCCTATAATTCTGTTGGATAACCTTTTGGTACCACTCTAGAAGTGAAGAGAACTCTAATTTTGAGTATCTGTTTCTGCCAAAAGATGCACTGAATGTACACTTAGCTGAATCTGCCAAAACCTCCTACTGTTACATTAACTATAAATAGCCTTGATTCTGCTTACTTACTGGCAGGGCTTTTTTTCAGTGGGAATGCTGTGGAATGGAGTTCTGGAACCTCTTAAAAATGGTCACATGGCTGGTGGCCCCACCCCCTGATCTCCAGAGAGAGGGAAGTTTAGATTGCCCTCCACTCCACGGTGCGGAGGGCTATCTAAATTCCCCTCTGTCTGGAGATCAGGGGGCGGAGCCACCAGCCATGTGACCATTTTCTCCAAGGGCAACCCACTGAGTTCCACTACCTCTTTTCCCAGAAAAAAGCCCTGCTTACTGGAAATGTCTTCTACATTAGGCAATTAACAATTTTCTTTTAAATTTGCTGTATTGAGTCAAAACATATTTTTATCTGGTATCTGTATAGTTTGTAGTTAATTTCATGCTGTTCTAAGAATTGCCAGAAACTCTATGGTAAAACCATCATTTAAAACTTCAATACCATACTTGATTATGGTATTCCACCTCCCATGTTCCTACTTCACCATCTCCTGATTGGTGGCAGCCACCAGCTGGCAAAACTAATTCTAATCAACATTTTATTTCTAGATGTTAATATCTATGAAATAGGCAGTAGGTTGGTCTGGAATTACAGTATTTTGCTTATTTTCATAAATAATCAGAAAGTTAGTTTTTAAAAGTATACACAAATATAATAGAAGGTATTATGCAAAGCTGAGGGGTCTGGAGATCAAGTCCTATGAGGAAAGGTTGAAGGAGCTTGGAATGTTTAGCCTGGAGAGGAGATGATTGAGAGGTGATGTGATAACCATCTTCAAGTACTTGAAGTGCTGTCATATAAAGGATGGCACAGAGTTGTTTTCCACTGCCCCAGAAGGTCAGACCAGAAATTAAATCAAAAGAGCTTTCGGATAAACATTAGGAAGAACTTCCTGACAGCGCAGTCCCTCAGTGGAACAGGCTTCCTCGGAAGGTGGTGTGCTCTCCTTCTTTGGAGGTTTTTAAGCACAGTCTGACAGCAATGCTGATTCTGTGAACCTGGGCAGAACATGAGGGGGAGGGCAGAATGGGTTACATTAGTGCCTAAAGTAACTTCATGAAAGCACTATATGCAAGTAGTGTGTGTGTCCTTTTTAAAAGGTGCATTTCTATCACTATTATAGAGTGCTTCAAGCCAAATTAAATGGGGAACTGGAAGAAGGAAACTGGGATAAAGAAGAATATATCGACTTCTCTGGAAGGTTTTGTGCCCGTTGCTATGCTACTAATCAGCTGCAGGGCTTTATTATCTTTCCATTTTTTTTTTTTTTTTGAAAAATTTTTATTGGGTTAGAATCCATTATTTCCACATTTACATTCAATTTTCCCCAATTTTTTCATCTCTAACCCCCTCCCTTTCCCCCCCCCTTTTTGTTGACTTCCAACAGCTTTCCAACCCTTTGTCCCCTTTCCCTTACTTTTATTAGCTTCCTCTATCTAAAACAAATATATATTCTCCATTATTCTAAGCAGTACATCCTTAACTATTTTTAACATTATATGCCCAAACTGTAAGCCTTTGTTTCTATCTTAGATAAACAATTTATCCCAATTTTTCAATTTCAGGTATTTCTATATATCATAAACCATATAGATCATACATTCGTTTATATCAAACAATTTGACTTATTCTCTATATATATTACTCATTCTATCTTTTTATAATAGTTCTATATATCTCTCCTCACGTAGTCAATCAATTTGACCCATCTATATCTTCAGACATTCAGTTTGGTACAAAACTTGTCAGAAAAAAAAGAAAATATTGTTAGTTAATCGCTCCTTATATTTAGTCCTTATAATTAATTATTTTCTCTATGTTCTGTTTGTTAACCTATATATATCTATATATATGTCAATCTATTAATCTGACTGCTTATTAATTCACATTTATCTCTTCTCCCCCCGGTAAAGTCTCCCCCCTCTACTTCAATACTTCAGTAGTTCTCAAACTGCCACAGTTTTCCTCCCACCTCCCATTTCTTCTCCAGGTATTGTTTCAGCTTCTCCCAGTCTGTGTTGAACTGCCCTGAGTCCAGATCTCTCAATTTTCTTGTCATCTTGTCCATTTCAGCCATATACAGCAATTTGTAAGTCCAATCTTCAATAGTTGGCACTTCTTGTACTTTCCATTTTTGCGCATACAAAAGTCTAGCTGCTGCTGTCATATAAAATATCAACGTCCTGTGTTGGGCTGGAATTCCCTCCATTCCCAAGTTCAGTAGCAGGAGTTCTGGGTTCTTATTAATTTGAAATTGTAAAATTTCACTCATTTCTCTTATTATTTCCCCCCAGTACTGCCTGGCTACCTCACACGACCACCACATATGATAGAGGGAGCCCTCATGCTTCTTACATTTCCAGCATTTATTAGAAGTATTCAAATTCCCTAGCGCAATCTTCTTTGGTGTCATGTACCAACGATAGATCATTTTATGAATGTTCTCTTTGATATTAATACATGTCGTTGTCTTCATTGTAGTTTTCCACAAGTATTCCCATGCCTCCATTGTTATTTCTTTATTAAAGTTTATAGCCCATTTCACCATTTGTGTTTTAACTATCTCATCCTCGGTATACCACTTCAACAGTACTTGGTATACCTTGGATATTCTTTTCTTATCTTCTTTAAGAAGGGTCTGCTCTAGTTCCGAATTCTCTATTCGTATACCTCCCTTTACAGAGTCCGAATTATATAAGTCTCTGATCTGTCTATACTGGAACCAATCGTAGTTAGGTGATAGTTCCTCTTGTGTCTTTATTCTAAGTTTGGATGCTTCAGTTTTAGTTATTTCTTTATACGTTAAACATTGTTGTTCATTATCAACAGCTCTCGGGTCTATCACCTCATATGGAACCACCCACAAAGGGGTTCCTTCTTGTAGATAAATTCTGTACTTCTTCCAGATTATGTATAGACTTCTCCGAACAAAGTGATGCAGGAACATCGAGTTGACCTTTACTTTGTCATGCCATAAATATGCGTGCCATCCAAATATTTTTTTATATCCCTCTAGGGCTAATAGTTTCTTGTTCTTTAATGTCATCCATTCTTTCAACCAAACTAGGCAGATTGCATCATGATAAAGTCTCAGATTGGGCAGTTGCATTCCGCCTCTTTCCTTTGCATCTTGTAAAACTTTCACTTTCACTCGAGGCTTCTTGCCTGCCCAAACAAAATCTAATATTTTCCTCTGCCATTTTTCAAATTGTTTGGAGTCTCTGATGATTGGTATTGTCTGTAGCAAAAACATTACTCTTGGTAACACATTCATCTTAACTGCTGCAATCCTACCCAACCATGACAAATTCAATCTATTCCATTTAATCAAGTCTCTCTCTATCTGAGTCCATAGTTTTTCATAATTGTTTTTGAATAGATCTATGTTCTTTGCAGTTAATTCGACTCCCAAATATTTCACTTTACTTGTTACTTCACAATCCGTTGTTTCCATTAACAATTGTTGTTTCTGCTTAGTCATATTTTTGCATAATATCTTTGACTTCTTTTTGTTAATGAAGAAACCTGCCAAGTCTCCAAACTCCTTGATCTTATCTATCACTCTTGGCATGTTCTCCAATGGGTCCTCTACAATTAACATTATGTCATCCGCAAATGCTCTGACCTTGTATGAATAGTCCTTTATTTTTATTCCATGAATTTCATCATCTTGACGTATTTGTATCATCAGAATCTCCAATACTAAAATGAACAACAATGGAGATAACGGGCAACCTTGTCTTGTTCCTTTACTTATCGTCAATTTCTTGGTCAATTCATCATTCACCACAATTGCTGCAGTCTGGTCTCTATAAATTTCCTTAATTGCTCTGATGAATCTTTCTCCCAATTGTAGCTTTTCCATAGTGGCAAACATAAAGTCCCAGTTTAAATTGTCAAACGCTTTTTCAGCGTCAACAAAGAAGAAACCAACCTCTTTGTCACAACGCTTGTCATAATATTCAATAGCATTGATCACTGTCCTTAAGTTGTCTCTTATTTGTCTGTCTGGCAAAAAGCCTGCTTGTTCCTCCTCTATGACTTCCGAGAGCCACCCCTTCAATCTCTCCGCCAATATCTTCGCAAAAATTTTGTAGTCATTGTTGAGTAGCGATATAGGTCTATAATTTTTCACATTAGTCAGGTCTTGGCCCTCTTTTGGGATCAATGATATATTCGCTTCACTCCAAGTTTCTGGAATCCTTTGATCCCTTAAAACCCCATTCATCACCTCTTTTAGGAATGGTGCCAGTTCATTAGCCATTGTCTTATAGAATTTAGCCGTAAGTCCATCTGGCCCTGGCGCCTTTCCTAGATTTGCAGATTGTATTGCCTTACTTATTTCCTCGTCAGTTACTTCACTATTCAACTTATTTCTCCAAGCTTCCGAGATTTCTGGAAGTTTGGTTTTCTCCAAATATGACGCTATTGATTCTTTGTTTACTTCTTTTTTATTATACAGCTTAGCGTAAAATTTATAAAAGGCTCTACTAATGGTAGCCTGCTCCAAATACGTTTTGTTATCTTCGCAAATTTTATTTATTATCTTCTTTTCCCTTTTCTTCTTCAATTGCCATGCCAGGTACTTCCCAGGTTTATTAGCACCCTCAAACGCTTTTTGATTCAGTCTTTTGAGATTCCACTCCAATTCTTTATTGCTCATTGCTGTTAGCTGTTCTTGAAGTATTTTAATTTCCTGGTATACCTTCTTTTTCCCTGGTCTCTTTTTTAGCTGTGTTTCTTTGGCTTTTATTTTCTCCTCAATCTCTTGTCTTTTCTCCTCTTTCTTCTTTCTTGCTCTACCATTTAAGTCCATTAGTATGCCCCTTACAACCGCCTTGTAAGCATCCCAAACTTTATTGGTTGGTACTTCTTTATTCACGTTGTATTGTATAAAAAACTTTGTCTCTCTTCTCAGTATTTCCATATTCTCTCTTTCCTGTAACAAGTCCTCATTTATTCTCCATGCTTTCCTTTTTCTCTTTTTTCCAAATTTCCACATAATTGGGTTGTGATCTGAGCCTACCATAGGCATTATTTCTACCTCCTTAGTCCATAATGCTAAGTCTTTTGAGGCCCAGATCATATCAATTCTTGATAATGTAGAATGCCTTGCAGAATAAAAAGTAAACTGTCTGCTTTTAGGATATTCTCTCCTCCATACATCTTCAAGAGTCTCTTGTTGAATCAACTCAAAAAAAAGCTTTGGTAATAGTCCTCTTTTCTTTTGTGCCGTTGTAGTCTTTTTGTCTAGTTCCAAGTCTGTCACTCCATTGAAGTCTCCAGCAAGAATTATCTGGTCGTATGCAAGATCGTCTAAATGCTTCCTTAAATCCTCAAAGAAGCTTTCTTTTGCACCGTTAGGTGCATAAAGTCCGACTACCAACACTCTCTTTAAATTCCAAATACATTCCACTGCTACAAATCTAGCTTCCACATCTCTCATAACAAATTTTGGCTGTAGCTCCTCTTTTATGTACAACACCACTCCTCTTTTTTTCTTGTTGGAGGCCGCTACATATTCTTTGCCCAATTTTCCAGATTTTAAATATTTTACATCCTGCTTTCTGATATGGGTCTCTTGCAAACAAACAATGTCACATTTTTGTTTTAGTAGCCAGTGAAAAGTATTTTTCCTCTTATTCGGTGAGTTTAGTCCATTTACATTCCAAGATAATACTTTACACTCCATACTCATGATCTTGTTGGTAAGTCTTTTTCATTGTCCTTAATAAATCGCTCCATCTCTCGCTCAGATCTGATGCGTTTTTTGGCCCCTCCAAACTCAAAGGACACTCCTTCCGGTAACTCCCATCTGTACCTGATTTTCATGTCCTTCAAAATCTGAATTAGCACTTTATATTTTTTCCGGTCCAGTAACACTGATCTGGGCAATTCCTTCATTATAATAATCGTCTTGCCATCAATCTCCAATGGATCTTGAAACTGTTTTGTCACAATCCTCTCTTTCATATTTCGTGTTGTAAACTGCACAATCACATCTCTTGGTAGTTTCCTCTGGGTTGCTATTCTCGAATTCACACGGTATGCCACATCTAGGATAGCCACAACTTCCTCCTCCTCCTTCCCCAGGTACTCAGCCAACACCTCAGTCATCTGTTCTTGCGCTGACTTTCCTTCCACTTCTGGCAAGCCACGAAAACGTAGCTGCTTCTCCATATGTTTAGTTTCTGCAACTGACATTCTCCCCTTCACCAATCTCATCTCTGTTTGTTGCGTGTCTGCTAAATTCTCCATCGCGTCTTCTACTGTTTTAACTCTCTGCTGCGTTCCTTGTAATTCACTTCGTATTGTTTCCATACCTTTTTTCACTTCTGACAGCTCCGATTTTACTGTCTGTGTAACCTCTTTAACCTCTTTTATCAGCTCCAATTTCGTGTCCTTAAGTTCTTTAATCATATCTAAAAGTTTTTTGTCCAGGTTTTTATCCAGGTTTTCTATTGCCGATTGCCACTCTTTTTTTGACATCGTGGGGCTTGCTTTAGCTCGCTCCCACGAATCTGCTCTCTTCCTTAACTCCGTGGCGTAAAATTTAACGTTTTTCTATTTTAAATGTCCCGGTCTTCTTATAGAAATTAAGTTTTAAAGAGTCCAAAATGTCGGGCGTCTTTTCTCTATGGTTTCTCTATGATTTTGTAATCCAAGATGGCCTACTTCCTCTTCCGCTGAAGCCGCGACCCTTCCCCTTTCAAAAATGGCGATTCCCTACTTCCTGCCCTCCAGCAAGGGCCGCTTCTCTCCAGCCACTCTATTGTTATTACGCACTTCCTGTCTCCCGTCTTCCCACAGCAGATCTCGCGATGGTGTCTTTTTCTCACAGCTCCAAAGCCACAGGTATTCAAAACAATAGTCCCATTTCTTTAATAACTTCTTTAAACTTAGTCTCTTTTTAAATTCGATTCCTGCCGAGTCTTCCCCTCCTTTTCACTAGTCTGTTGCAGTTTAAAAATCTACTTTTTTTCCTCTCTGTTTTTATCAATCTATCCCGTCTCAGAAGATAATGATCTTTACCTTCTCTTCACTTTTCTCGGGTTGTAATCGCTGTTTCGATTTTAAGTTCTCCTCTCAGCTTCTTCCCCCAATCGATGCTTGGGTATGTAGGTCTTATGCCAGCCGAATTGGCCCCAAAACTGCCGCAGAGATTATAGCCGACCCGTCGCAAGGTGGGACCTCAAGGATCGGGGGGAGACTCGCTGTGTAAAGCCCCCCCTCGTCCGAGATCTAGCTCACCCTAGGGTCTTGAGCGTTCTTTGCCTGCTCCCCGCCTGAGAGCAGTCGGCCGCGGGCTATTTTCACCCCGCCGGCCGGTTAAAACGGCAGTCCGGTCAGCTCCGCAAGTGGAGCTGCGTTAGACCTCCATGGATCCCAAACAGGAAGTTTCCTGTTTCCATTTTAATGCTTAATAATAGATTTTCTTCATTCATGTTGTGAGATAGAGACTATGAAGCCATGGAGTAATACTCTGAAAAGAGATGAGAAAAAGTATGTTTTAAAATATAAATGCATTTCAGTAGGTTTTTCTATCTTATATGTGTGTTGATACCTTTTTTAAAAACAGAAAAACCAATGGAAGCACCCCCCTGTACAATCCAAAAGGCATGTTTTAAAGAAATGTCCTTATTAATGATAGCTGCCTACAGATCATGCACATCAAGGGCTTCACTTAGACTTCAGGGATTTGACTGTTCTAGTGTCATAGTCCTTTTTCAAGCAGATTATACAGATAATAATGCTTCTCCCAGCTTTCTTTTCTACCCCATTTGGAAGTGTGATCAAAATGAGTCCAGTTAATTTAAAAGGATTCCTCTTTTCTTTTTTCTTTTCTTTCTTTTCTTTTCTAAACTTTAGTAAGGAACACTAGAATTACTCAATGTGAAACTGATTTCCCATCAAAGATAGAATAGCAACATAATGAAAACATGACAGTGGTATCTTAGAATCTATTTCTAATCCTTTCATGGAATAATGATAATTTTAAAAACCCACCAGGGTTGAAAGGCAAGCCTTGGTATATACTGCATGAGATGAAAGTTGGTGGGATGAAAGTATAGGTATTTTGACCTAGCAGGAGCTATAAATGGAGTAAAAAAGTTACATGGTCCCACACTAGTTTGCAAATGATTGCTTTCTCAAGCAGCGTCACATTTACAGCTACAGTGACTCCCAATTATGTAAGTTCATACAAGTATCCCTAAAGAATTGCCTGATCCTCGCCCCGCCCCCCCTGCCCCATGTCAACATCAACTGGCTTTCTGTGGATTTCAGAAAGTTCATACGAAAAATGACAGCAAATAATCTTGAGCTATGAGGCCCTGAGTTTTACATTTCTCTTTAATTATTAATCCTCTTTTTCTAAAGCATGCTATTTCATGTTTTGGTCTTCATTGTGCTGCTTTATACTGCACGCAAAAATGACATTTCTGGAAAGAAATCTTGCTCTTTAGGGATCTGTCTAAGTGAGCTCTGAATAGCTCCAGTAAGGCCTACCGAATGCAGATTTTTAACTATGCTTTCCTGCCCTGTGAATCCCCCCTACAGTTTCAAAGTAAATAGCTTTCTGTCCTACCTGTCAGCATTTGATCAATGTCTTTTTGACAACACAATGAGCTCTGCAAAAATAGGAGGAAAAAAAGATGAAGATGATTAAAACATATATTAGAAAGGGGGAGTCTGAATAAACTGTTGGGGAGGAGGGAAAGAAGTGAATGGGAGCAAATATATATAAGCAAACATGAATGGAAGGGCGTTAGAGAAATGAGTTAATATGCCTATTGCTAGCTGTAATCATAAAATGAGTCACTACTGGAGAATTTGCCCCCAGCTTACAACCATAATCCTCACAAGTGGTTGCTTCCTGATACATGAGCCAGAGTCTTTTGTACAAAGACAGCAGCCACACATAGCTCTTTTTTTCTTTCTCAAGTAAAGAATCATTAGTCTGGCACTAGAGAAAAACATATTTCACATTTTTTCCTCCTGACCTCAGTTTCTCTGCTAAGAATTTCGTAGCAAATGCTGCACAGATCAGCCATGAGATGATTAATCAAACAACAGGATTTGGGCATGCTGATAAAAAAACCCATATCCTCTGCAGTTGGTATTAATCAATTTTATTTATGCAGTAACGCTTTAATACTAACAACCTAGTGTCATCTACTAGAACATAATTGATTACTCCAATCTTTAGGTCAATATTACTTAAACATGGTGCAACTGAATAATTGAAACATTTGACTGTCTTGTGTGAGATTTTCAAAATTGTTCATTTTTTTTTTTGCAAAATATATTCTTCATGCTTGTTGGTATAGGTGTAAAAAGTCAATTTATATTCTTTTTCATTTAATACAGTCACTTGAATTAGTGCTTTAGAAAGTTATTTATTTTCACATTTTCCTAAAACAGATTTCTTTTAATTATGTTAAACCATTAAGAAAGGGAATACACAAATACACAAATACATTTTTTGTTGAGCTGGGTCTGGGTTCTCCTGACCCAACTGGCCTTCCCTGCAGTCATTAGAGGCAGCCCTTTTCAGATCAGAACCGTGATGTGGGGTTGAAGGTGATCTTGCCTTCCCTTTCCACACTGTTATCTAGAGCAGAAATGTTTCAGCAGAGAGTTAATTTACTTAAGCTTGGAGCAGGACATGGAGCAGTGTGAGCATGTACAGTTCCAAAGTTTTGCTACCTTGCACTGCGTGTGTGGGGTATGGTAATTCACTTATAGATGGAGCTGCAAATAGGTCTTTCTTTTTCAGTTCCAGTTTTCACTTTCAGTTGTTTGAATGATTACTTCCCTGTTGATCTGTTGCATGTGATTATTTGTCCCCACCATGGTTTTTCACTAATGTTGCTTATCTTGTGGTCTTGCTGTCAGACACAGTGTTGTATTAAATGCTGTGGTACTTTGTTGCTGAGGTCAGTCAGAAGGAATTTACTACATTGTCCTCCAGAGAAAAATATCATTACTAGGAATCCATAAGGTTTCTGGTTATTTCAAAATTATAAAGGGTAGAGTGTGTGTGTGTGTGTGAGTGAGAGAGGCAGGACAGAGTTTGGGAAAAGGCAGTGGGCCAGAGAGCACCCTTGGCATATCTTCATTGGTGGGGAATTGCAGTGTCAGAATTGGCTGGTGTGCTTTACGGCGGCCAGTTGTGAGGGTAGGGAACCCCTGGACAAGTTGATCCTCCTCCCAGGCTTCATTACTTGGGGTGGTTAGAGCTTTAAGGGGGGAAACCATTTTGCTTGGCCAGTCACGTCCCAGCCATACTCATGGATGGCTCACACTCAGGGCAGCAGGGCTCACTCAGACAGATCAAGGCAGAGGTCCAGGGGTATAAGAACAATGTTGTAAGAAATACCGAGGATCTGGAATGAGTAAGTCTGAAGTCTGCTAGTCTGAAGAACTAGCAATCTCAAGAAACAAAAATAATATCAAGCATACACAGGGCTTTTTTTCTGGGAAAAGAGGTGGCGGAACTCAGTGGGTTGTCCTTGGAGAAAATGGTCACAGGGCCGGTGGCCCCGCCCCCTGATCTCCAGACAGAGGGGAGTTGAGATTTCCCTCTGGAGATCAGGGGGCGGGGCCACTGGCCATGTGACCATTTTCAAGAGGTTCCTGCTAAAATAAAGCCCTGCTCCTATAACATTTTTAATCTCCCTGCATGGTATACTTAGTCTTCAAATTATCTGGAGATTCATAAAACAAACAAAAAAAAAGACCCTTGCGGTCCAGCAGCAGCCAAATTGCAAGGCAGACAGCGGTTCCGTCATCTGTGGTGCGGTATGTAGGGCAATGGGCTTCCCTCCAGAATCACAGGGCTTGTCATCCTCTGCCAGCCAGTTGGCTGCAGATTTCCATCCGTGGAGGGCAGCAAACATGTGTCTAGATGGTTTCAAAGAGTGACTTTCCAGAAAATTATTCCAACCCTGCCAGCATTCCATGTACTCTACTAGCATTTTTTCCCATTCAACAAGGGCTTACACAAACCAAAAGTGTGTGGGGTTTAGACTTTAAGCTCAAAAAGTCCCATCATCATCCAGTTGTGAATGGATATACGAAGCTGCCTGACAGTGAATTAGACACAGCCCCCCTGATGCAATACTCAAGGTATCAAGCAGAGGTATTTCCAGCTCTGCTAGAGGTGATGTCAGTGGTATAGAGTTCTCAATACTGCCTAGGAAATGTCAGAAGATTTGGGGAGCAGTGCCTGGGGAGGGTGGAGTTTGGAGAGGATGTGATGTCACTTCTAGGCGACCCTCTACAAATCTCCCCTCATCTCTATGGGAAATTCCTATAGTGTCATTACGGAGGTCATTTTTTTGTCCTGCCCCTCAGTTTCTCAATGGCAGGAGATTGGGGCTATGGCAAAGAAAACTCTGCCGGCCTCACAACTGGTAAACCTACAGGGATGGATTGTGGGACATTCTGCATGCAAAGCGTGTACTCTGTTACTAGGTGAGACCAATCAAGCCTCATGGTTTATCTTCCATATGTCCTCCCTGAGATCGGCTTAAATATCTCAGGGCAATCAATGTTAAATTTGTGAATGTCCCCCCACTGCCCCATGAAGAAATCTCCATCTCAAATAAAGATGATCTCATCTCTTAAAGCATAGTTGAGAAACTACATGTGGCTGAAGGTGTTTAGTCATTAAAATGAAATAAAGGAACATCTGAGTAAAAAACCAGCCCCCACCCCCAAAAGGAACTTTGCAAATTACTCAAGATATTTAAAGTGGTGTTTACATAACCTGGAGTACAGTCTCAATAACCTGTTTAAACTGACAACTCTCTCATTATCCAATGACAAACCAATGAAGTTTCTAGTACTTGGTCTTAAGGACAACTAGATATCACAAGAACATTAGAAGAACCTTGCTGGATTAGACCAGTGGTCCATCTAGTCCAGTATCCTATCTCATACAGCGACCAACCAGTTGTAATGGAGGGCAGGCAACAGCATGGAAGATGAGTCCTCCTGATGTTGCCTCTTGACACTGGTAATCCGACATTTGCTGCCTCTGAATGTGGAGGCTCCCTTTTGGCACCATGGCTCGTAGCCACTGATGGACCTTTCCTCCATGAATGTGTTTAACCTAAAGACATTAATCGACTGCCAATCTCCCATCTCTTTCCTCCTCTTTCTGTAATGCTTAGCTCTGCGCTGTGCATGGCATCACATCATCGTGTTGCACGTTCCCTTCCACCTGCAGTCAAGGAGGGCAGGGCAACACACCACTTTAGCAGCAAGCAGAATTCAGCATAAGAAGCTTTCCCCATCACTCACTGCTGTACTAGGAGAAAGCTTCACCTGTTGAATGTATGTCTGCTGAACAGCTGTTAAGCCTTGAGCAGTCCTGGGCCGATTCCAGACGGCCCTCTGCAATCCGAAACGTTGCGCGTTGTCACGCGTCGTCGCGCGGAAAACGCGAAATATCGCGGTTTCTCGCACGAGTTTTGCGCGAGGTCGCACAAAACTTGCGCGAGAAAACGCGATATTTCGCGTTTTCCGCGCGACAACGCGCGACAACGCGTGACGTTTCGGATTGCAGAGGGCTGTCTGGAATCGGCCCTGGGTGAGGGAGGGGAACGGCAACTCACATTTCAGTATATATTTATCTCAAGCTACTGTAGTTAAAAAAACTCGTGACAGGCTAGGGAAACAACCATCTGCCACTGATGAATTAGTGCCCAGCACCTGCAATGATCACAAAGACCGAGCATGCGCATGTGTATCTCTATGCCCAGGGCTTTTTCTCTGGGAAAAGAGGTGGTGGAACTCAGTGGGTTGCTCTTGGAGAAAATGGTCACATGGCTGGTGGCCCCACCCCCTGATCTCCAGACAGAGGGGAGTTTAGATTGCCCTCCGCACGGCAGCATGGAGGGCAATCTAAACTCCCCCCTGTCTGGAGATCAGGGGGCGGGGCCACCAGCCATGTGACCATTTTCAAGAGGTTCCGGAACTCCGTTCCACTGCGTTCCTGCTGAAAAAAAGCCCTGAGCATACAGCAACAATATGTATGTATGTATGTATGTATGTATGTATGTATGTATGTATGTATGTATGTATGTATGTATGTATGTATGTATGTATGTATGTATGGCCTACCTGCCTGGCTTTCTCACTGAGAATCAAGGCAAATTGCAAAATATAAAAATAATGCAGCCAGTAGCATGAAACTTCCAATAAACAATGCACTAGGACTAGGATTACAAAACTGGAAAACAACAGAAACAACAAACAGCGTAAAATATAACCTACCATAAGCAATGCAGATACTGGGTTACACAAACAGAAGAACCTAATCTTGTTCACATCCTACAGTGAACACAAGTACATCCTGCATGTATTTATTTACATTACTTGTATGTGTGTAAAGTGCCCTCAAGTTGCACCTGACTTTTGGTAGCCCCAGCAAGGGACTTTCCAGGCAAGTGAGAAGCAGAGGTGGTTTGCCATTCTCTTCCTCTGCAAAGTCTTACCTGGTGGTCTTCTATCCAAGTACTGACCCTGCTTAGCTTCCAAGATCTGATGAGATGCCACTTTTCCTCCTATGCCACTTTCTGTCCCATTTATATTATTTATAGCCCATCTTTCTCACTGAGACTCAAGGCAGATCACACAGAATGTGTGTACATCTATTTGTAAAAAAGAGGCAATGCACATTCACTTTACAAATGGAACCAGGGACCAGTGCCTTGATAAATGTGGGGTTTCAATCACACATTCAGCTGTACAAGTGTTGAGAATTACTCAAACCATGTCTAAAGAAAAATCAAGCATAGGTTATACACAGATTGTACATGCATTCTATGTAACTTTAGAATAGGCTAATGCAGTAGAAGCAACCATTGTTTTATACCAAGCACTAGAATGTTCACATTACCAATTATTGCAAGCACCTACTCAAACTGTACAATGTATTCTAAACAATCAATATATGTAATTTTCAACATGATTCCATATGTGGATACTTAAAACCAGAGACTGTAGCCATGAACAAACAGTACAGCTATTTCTACAAACCTGAGAAAAGTTCCAGTTTGTAGAAAAATCTGAAATGTAAAAAGAAAACATTGGGCTCCTCCAATGATAAAAGTAGGGCCTGTAGCTTTAAAAAACAGATGGCTATGCAACCACAACAGTATTGTCAACCTTCAAGCTTTGTTTTTTGACAATAAACTGGGGGGGGGGGTGCGAGTCCATTCAAGGGCTGTTGGCCCAGGCCCTGCGGCAACCATTGGATACACTGCTACCATGCAGCTTGCATGACTCAACCAGGCTTAACCGCTTGCTATGTTCAACAGCAGCCAGCCCATGAAAACCAGTGTTGTGTAGTGGTTACAGTTTCAGATTACGATGTGGGAGACCCAAGTGAAGTTTGCTAAATGACCTTGAGCTACTCATGCATTTTCAGCCTAACCTACCTCACAGAGTTGTAATGATGTAAGCTACTTTGGGTCCTCTTTGTGGAGAAATGTGGTGTGTAAATATTTATTTATTTATTATATTAGAGTGTAGGTCTGCCCTCCCCACCGAGCAGGCTCAAAAATAAAAAATAAATATAGATGAAGATGGGGGCAGCTAAAAGGTAGGGTGGGAATGAAACAGAAGCAGGGAAAGCTGAGGGTGTGCCAAAAGGAGAGAAACAATGTGGGGAGAGATACAGAGGAAAGTGAGGTGCCCTTGCAAGTTCTTTTAGGCTCCCCACTATGCAACTGGGCCAGAATATTCCTCAGAAGAGGCTGCTAGGGGAAGGAAGGAGGGAAAGTTGAAGGCAAAGGGACAGAAAAAGGTAAGTTGACTGGTAGGTGGATAGGAGAGAAGGACGGAAGAAAAGGGAAGAGCCTATAAGTTTTTATGAAAAGAAAAGAGGAAATAATGGAGGAGAGGAAAATGAGATGCCCTTGCAAGTTCTTGTGGGTTTCCCACTTGTCAATATAATTCTCAACTTGATCCCATATATGGATACTTAAATGCAGAGCTTAGAGCCCTAAACAGATAAGACAGATCTTTCAACATACATGGGGAAAGCCCTAGGTTTGCAGGAAAATCTGAGATCTTTAAGAAAATATGTATGCTGGGGTGGGGTAGTGGTTAACCCTTGCAAAATAATAGAAGCAGTGTCTGTACCTTTAAGAATGGAAATCTCAGTGACTTGCCAGGTACTTCTTCCAAACACTTTACTGCATCACTCCAATGCATGCATTAAAAATGTTTATTAGAGTAAATGCCAGTATCAAGATGCTGTAACAAGGGAATTGACTGGAATGCCTAAAGCAGGTAAAGCAGGATCAATTATAGGTCAGTTTCTCCTCCCCCCAGTTTGGAAGGGAAAGACAGTTAGCATTTTGGCGCGCATCACCTGGGAATGAGGGAGGGGGGAGAGGAGCTCAGTTCTGTCTTCATAATAAGTCCAAGTTCACATTCTCAGGCTTCTGCAGGAACTCGTAACCAAAACACCTTGCCTGGAAGATAAGCAGTTAGAAACAAGCCCATACAACTATAGATATACTCTGCATGTACTCAGAGGCACTGAAGCAAAATATATATGATGCATGGCAGATATGCTGAAAGCCTATCTTGTCACTACTATGTGGATTGTTAGGCAATCACAACAATATTGCCAGCCTTCAAGCCTTCATTTCTTTCAGTAAAAGGTAGGGAATGGGACCAAGGCCTTTTCCGGAGCCTGCCAGTCCACTCCTGCCTTCACACAGTTTGTGTAATTTGGTCAGCCTTAGCAGTGGCTACCACACAACTCACCTGAGTGGCCTTCATGATTTTTGCAACTTGGCCAAACATTTCCCAGGAAGAGGCTGCCAGGGGAAGGGAAGGAGGCCAGCCTGAGAAAATATAGCTAAAGCTGAGAATATAGCTAAAGATGGGAAAGATTGGTTGGTGAGTGGGAAGGAAACAGGAAGGAAGCAGGGAAGGGGAGAGAATTTGGTAGCTGCCAGCAGGAGGGAAAGAGAACATAGTGTAGAAGGGCATACAGTACAAATGAAGTATCCCCAGCAATTCCTCACAGCAGGTTTTCCACTTGTTTACTCTAAACAAATATGCAAGAAGCCAAAATGGTATGGTGAGAGAGAGCTATCTATGCAGGTAGGGTTAGGATTAGGGGTATGCAGGAATCCAAGTGTTTAAGCAGCTAATCTAAAACATAATCCAAGGAGAAAGCAGCAGAGACGCTCATAACATGTATCAGATTGGGCAACTCACAGATGTACAAACACAGAGAGTTTGGAGTCAGATAAATCACACTTCCAGAATCTTAGCCAAGAACACCCAATTTTTAAAGTATATATCTTCTCAACAATAAAAAGGATACAAAAATGGAACGGAAATTCAAATTATACTAAAAGAAGATGAAGGTACCCATTACAAAGATGGTCTAGAATACAATAACCATATATCATTTAGATATCATATTTGGATTTATAACAACCGGAAATGTTTCCTCTCTATATTTTACTATATCTCACTTTAAAATCAAATATTGAAGATATAATATTGTATTTTAGAGTATTTAACGATATTCGTTGCCGTACTTTCAAACTAATTATTAAAAACATTATGACCTAAACACTCAATGCTTGGGGGAGATTCTGACTCTAATTATATGGCATGGGGCCTGAAATAAGAACACAGATTGTTTTCTTTGCAGGTTTGAGAAGAATGGAGAGGTGCAGTGAGCTAACAGTTGCATTTGGTGGGATTGGCTGGAGATGATGAGTAGGGAGATCTGGGATTCTGGGAATCTTTCCAAATAAAGAAACAGAAGGCAGGTCTCAGCACCAAGGAAAGATGTGGTTGAATATAGAAACCTGAATGAGCTGTGAGTTTGGGGCAATTCAACAGTCTAAATTACATCTAATTTATTGCAGGAAATATTAATATAAGCACAATTCTTTCTGAGACGAGTATCAATATTTAGTGGCAAAGTACCCGGTTTACTTGCTGATAGACATTGATTTATAGTTCAATATAGCCAGGTACAGTAAAGGGCTCAGTGTCTTTCTGGATGAACTAATATCCTAAATGTGATGAGAATAAAGTGTGTTCCTACTTCTTTTGGAAAGAAACTGTCTAATGACAAGAAACTTGAGCACCAGCATGGTGCTCAATTACAGTATTGGACTCGGATCTGGGAGACCCAGGTTCAAATCCGCACAATGTAATCCGCTTCACGGAGAAAATAATTCAATTCACGAGAAAGGCATGGTATAAATGTAGTAAATATATAAACTATGATTTTCCAAACCTATGACTAGCAGACAGAAGCTTGTTTTACATTCTCAAGATGGAGGAACAGAGAGAAAGTCAAGCTAAAATGGCCCCTAATTTTGTTGCTTTACAACACATTCATGGCAAACTGAATGGGAGGAATAGCATGGAAAGAAAAGACTTCTTAACCCTTTCCCCTCAATCTATATTTTCTTGTAAACATTTCTCCTCTCCCAAATGTTTTGATACTTACATATTTTCCCTCACAGCACACACACACACACACAAAGAGCTTCAGGGGCAATTTCAGTGGAAAAGAGTCGTATGCTAATATTCTGTTTTAGTTGGCAGCCTCCCTGCTGCATTTTGTAAAACAAACAAACCAGAAGTTGGCAACTGAATACCTGTAACTGAATATCATGTTTAATTTGAACCTGAATCAGCAATTATAATTTTTACTGCACTGTAATTCTATGATCCAGTTTTCATGCATTGTTTATATACATTTCACTTTTTTATTGCATTTTCCTTAACTGTATAATCCTCCTTGAGTCTCAGTGAAAAAGACAGACTATAAGTGAAACAAACAAATGAACAACTTGTCAATATTCTTCTGACATGTGTATTGCAGCTTTTTCTTAAAGTCTCATAATATGTCCCTTGTTTTGTAGCTGTTCAGGTACACACCCTATGTCAATATAGAGGCAGGTGATAACCAAAACAATAAGGGGACCCACTTCCTCACACAATGGAACCAACCAACAATACAAGGAAGAGTGCTACAATTGGGACACAGTGTAAATATAATTGGATTCAACAAAAAACAGTGAAAAAGTCACAACACCCACAATCAAAAGGGTATAATGCAACGTTCGTGGTTGTTTGTGAGTCCCTGTTCGTAGATGGCAACAAACAACAAACATCATTTTTCTTTTCTGTTTGTGCCCATCTCTAATGAGGACTGACACTTCTCTTTTAGAAAAGAGGCACTGGATATAAGTATACAACTTTTCAACTTACCAAAAATATACAGATTATCAAGTTATCATGTGATGACTGTTTATGTCATGAATCAAATAATCAAATCATTTTGAATCAAAGCACAAATCATCTAGCTTAGCTTTTCCACAGCAAAGTGACTTTTCACAAGTGCAGTCCAATTCTTGCAATGACAGGTTCATAGAATGAGAAGTAACAGACATAAATACTGGATAAAAACCGTATTTAATTTAAAGAATTAAGGGGAAGGGGGGAGTAACTTGAATTAATCATGTCTCTTTAGCTTTTGTTGTTCTGGTGTGATAGCTTCCAAATTTATCAGGACACATCAACTAGAAAATACAAGCAGGGATACCCAAAATTTGTTGTGGAGAGGAAATCCCAGAGTCAATGGCACCCCTCTGCTGCACCATTTGCTCACTCTCCTGTTCCCTCTCTGCCAGTTTGCCTGTCTGCCTGTTGTCTTCATAAGCCTGGCTGTAGTGGCTGTGGGATTTAAAAATTCCCAGCCAGAGGGGAATCTGTACTACCCCCTTACTTCTCCTCTCTACCTCTCCATTTCTCCCCCCCCCCATCAGTCAGCCTCCTCACTGCTCTGCCTTTCCCCTTCCCCTGGTGCTGTGCCCACCTATCTGTTCTCCTCCATAGTGTTCTGTGGGGAGTGGTGGTGAGGGAGGTGATGGCAGTCCCCTCCTGCTCTCCTATCAGTCTCAAGTGGCCACTTCCCCTCCTTTGACTTGTCCCACATGCAGAAAAGAGGGTGGACACAACCATGCCAGCAGAGGGGCATTGTCTGGCCAAGAAAAATTCCTCCTCTTCAATGGTTTGTATTTTTCAGTGAACCTGGGGATCCTGCAATCTGCAGAAGAATACCCTCTTCTCTGAAGCTTGTCCCTTTCTCTGGGTTTATCAGTCTCCACTTGGCCAGATTCAGCATTAGATATCGGATGCTGGATAACTAATCTGAGCTAAATTCTATTTTATTTTATGGAACATACTCTGTTTTGTTCAGTTTATCATGCAATAAACATATCATGATCATATTTTAATTTTCAGCTACTCCTCAGAATATTCAATGACATTCAGATGGAACAGACCCACTAAGGCTTCCAGATTGCCTGATTACCCCCCCCCCCCCTTATGCTCCAGGTCCTGCACTTGCTCTACAGAGCAATAGGAGGGAAAATAGATGGAGGAAATGTCAGTGTAAATGCCAGGATGTCACTTTTGGTTGAGTGGCCAGAAGTGACAGCACTGTGTTCACGACGCTCTTGGAACGTCTCCAATCTTGATGGTATTTACCCTAGGAGCTTTTTGCAGGTGGAGTCTATTAAGGGGGAATGTTACAAATGCTGTGACACTTCCAACTCAGTGGCCAGAAATATTGACACTCTAGGAGGAAGTCCCCAAATGTATATGATAAATACCATAGAGATTAGAGAAACTCCTGGAGTATGAACATCAGTTCTGACTGCTCAATATTGTAACATCTGGTTGAGCAGTCTGAAGTGATATTGACACTCTAGGAATGTCAACATCTCTTCCAGGTATTCAACCAGAATTCATGTTACAGCTTTAATAATATTCCTAACAAACAGACAAAAACAAAAACAAAAAAAACCCCTCTTAGGTACTGCCAGCAGAGGCCACCCACCCCCTCCATATCTCCATATGCCCTTATTGGAGCAATAGTCCAGATTAATAGTGTTCAAATCATGGTAGGAAAGAAGACTCAGGATAGGCTTGTAGAGAGAAAGGATACTTGGAATAGGTTTTAATTATTATGAATGGGCTTTGCCACACAACCATTAAGAGTGATCATGACAGCTCTGTAATGGGAATATAATACATGTCTGAATTTTGGGAGGATACTAAAAGGGGTGTTTTGTATCTTAATTTGGGCAAAGAATGAATCTAGATGTGATATGGCTCATATTGGAACTTTATAATGTAGGGAAGAGGAGATGATTTACAGTGAAGCATGATACAAATATGAACTCTTTCCACTTAGGATTTTATTCCTCAAACTGCTTTTGCATCTACTTTTCTTCCAACATGAGTTAATTCAAATCATGCCAAAATAATTTGTTTTTCCCAGCTCCCCCTGGGAAAAACTGGCTAAAGAACAGTTTGTGGGAGAGAGAAATTCAAACAATGGCAGCTGAAATTCCCAGGTTGCAATTTAAATCCCACCCACCCTCAATTCCCACCTAGATTTGCTGAGATTCAGTTGCAACAGGATTATGTCAGATTGGTCCATCATCATAGTATCTAGTTCAACCAAGAGGGAACTGGAAAGAACTCTGCATGTTTGTTGAATGAAAATATGTTGAGATATTATATAATCACATTGCAGGATGCTGTAGGATTTGCCTGAAAAACTATGTTAAAAATGATGGAGTTTCTGGTGAATCCTAGAGCATTCCGCAATATGGTAGCATCACTTCCTGTTATATACTTGGAAATGACATGGATGTCCTTTTGTCCACTTATTTCTCCTTGCTGTTCTACTGAGCTCCAGTGGGGAACAGGACAGCACTGGGGGTGGGGGCTCCCCTACTAGCAGCAGGTGAACAGCAACCCTAATTTTTGATGACCAGATGAAGGATTAGAAGATGTTCTTGTTGTGTACTGCCTCTTTAAGAGGCTAATCTAGGGGCCCTCAGTGCAAATTGGTTCTGTGTGAGAACAGGAGGGAAACAGCTTCAGTTGCTTGGTAGTTCTCTAGTGGGTCTACACAAAATGTTCATAACTAGGCTAGGAAAATTCTGGCCTAGATGGACAAGGAACATAAAAGCCTTTACTTAAGTATTGTTATACTTTCCTTTCAAGTAAAGTTGTCTGAACTGAAGTTTTCAGTCTTGTTAAAAATAAACCATTGATGTTTGTTCTCGCTTCATTCTGAAGTCGTGCTGTCTACCTTAGCAGTCTGCTGGATTCCAAAGTGCTCTGCTTCTATATCTGTTAAACAATTACTATTAGACACATAACATATGCCCAACATAAACTGAAACCTATTATATGCACTAGATCTTCGAGGCAACTGCTAATATTCATTCTAAGTGGAAGCCCTTAGAGTGAATATTGGAAACTACCAGCAACTGGCAGTGTTACATTAAAACACACACACCACACCAACAATGCTCTGAATTCTGCAAAGCAGCCAGACAGTAGTGAATACAGCTATATTTTCTTCATTGTAAACAAGTCTGAACAGAATACAAATGCCAATTTTTATTCATCAAAATCAGAGTATGACAACTCTAGGAAAATTCCAAATGCTCTTTGATAATTTTCTCACAATAACACACAAACACCCCAATCCTGTCCTGCTTCTGTTGACAAGACAAGTACATAAGTACATACTGGGCAAAAGAACAGGGGTGGGGAGTTTCTAAACATAGAGGGCTACAGTGCACATATTGTAATTGTCAGATCACCAGCTTGAGCATAGCATATAGAATAAAAGAACTGCAAAGGTTACCCATAATCCTGTCAGTATGTGTGCGCATGCCTGTGGGCATGTGTTATTGTTACTGTATACAGCAACGGAAAAAAAAATCCGGTACTATTGTTTCTCTTGAGCTTACTTAAGTATAAGTATAAAACATGAATTGCTCTTACGTTTTGGGAAACTGTTCACTGCCTTTTAATTTGATTATTTTAAGTTTAAAAAAACAGCATGTTGCTTTGCCCGGTGCTAAACACAAAAGCATGTGGTGTAGCTCATTTTAAATTAAGGTTATCAAAGGTGAATGGGAAAAGAGTCAGGGTAGGTATTCTAGTCTGAACACCATATGTTTTGTGATGAAAAAGACCCAGCAGGCAGGAGATAGAAGAGGAGCTCAGAAAATAAGTATTTTTTTAAAGTGCAATGCATAATTTATATTCAACAGGCATGTTATTTTCCACATTAATGATCCTACAAAGCCCTTGCTTCCTCTAGCTGCTCTTTATCTTTCATGACAGTTTTTAATTCTCTGTACTTTGCAGACTGTACTCATAACTTGGAAGCTTTTGACTGTAAGGAAACCTTGTTTTTTGATTGAAACAGTTATGGCTAGTTTAGAGATGAATAATTTATCAATGTAAGCAATGGGAATAGCAGAATAGATAATCAATCCCTGTCTATAATATATGGAACCAAATTTAATTGCAACTGGGAGAGATAACTATTTTGGACTTTCATGTTTTGGATATATTATCAGGTACAAAAAGTCCTGGATAGCTGAAGAGCTCTTCCTCCCTCACTGTGGGAGGGAGGAAAAGTGTCTGTACAGTGAAAGATGGCCATGATAAACTGGAAAAATGGTATCTGCCTTTACTAAGACCTAATAAAAGAATGTTCAGTGTATATTGACCTTTTTTTGACTTGGAAGTGCAAATCCAATAACTTGCACCAGGCCAAGTACACAGCACCAAACCTCCCTTTGCCAAGTGGCTTGCCAGTTTCAAAGTTGGAAATGTACCACATTATTCTGGAAAGTGGAGAATCAGAATCACATTTTCGGCCCACTTTAGATCCACTTTCCTCCCACTTTGACTCCAGTCCTCCTTTGTCTTTGTTTAAGAGTTTCTTCTGCTTTAGAGACACCCTCCCCCGCCCCCAAGATGCACAGCCTGAAACAGAGGAGCTGCGGAGCTGTTTCTTTAGTGGCAGCTGCTGTACTACAAAGCCATCTAGCTTTGGCTTTGTAACAGAGGGTGTTCTGCTAACTTTACTGTGGGATGCATCTACAGATTCTGGTTTCTTCATCAGTTTCCGAGAAATATACACTGAAGAGGGAAGGGAAACTATCACCTGATGCACTGTGACATCAGGAGGACTCGGGTCAGCTTGTGATTCCAAAACTGTTGGTTCTTCATGGAAAAGACAAAGACCAGGATGAGTCAGCAGCCAGAGATTGTGGCCTCTGTGGAGCAGGGCTAAGTTAGGAACCTTTCTGTGTGTTTTTATGGCTGACTTTGTGGCTGGGGTTCCATTATGGGAGGGAAATTAGTGCTGTAAAGTGATAGAGGCAAAAGCAGAGCTCTCCTTAGTAGGACCAGAGTCATATGGTCCAATTCCAATTTAAAATTAACCCAATGAGGCTGCCAACTTGGCATATAGGTATAATTTGTTTTTCATATCTGTATCCTGTGTTTCCTCCAAGTGATTCTACGTAGGTATGGGCACGAACAGCATTATGAATGGGAAAAAACCACGAACAGCCCGTTTGTCTTTTCGCGAACAAGCCGTTCGTGCGGCTCCATTCTAAACGAACAAGTGGTCATTGCAAGCCTTGTTCATTGCCTTCGTCAGCCGTTCATCAAGCCAGACAGTCTGGGGCCTTCCAATCAATTCTCCTGGCAATGGCAGGGACTGAACTCTCTCTGAACTCCTTCTGGCTTTCCTTCTGGCTTTAACCCTTCAAAGTACTTCCAGCAGAGAGTCCCATTTTTGCCACTGTGAAGAGAAAATGACAACAAAAGGGGAGATCCATGCATCATGCCTTTCGCAGGGTGCAATCTCTCTGAAACTTGGGGTGTCTTCGGAGGACAGTGAGGACTATGTCCCCTGCAAATTTGGCGGGTATTGGACATTAGGAAGGTCAGTTTGTGGGGTGTTTAAAGTGCCCTGCCTCTTGCACATGGCAGGAAAGGGCCCTTTAAACTATCCGCTGGCAGACAGCAGGGGGGGATTCCCCCTGCCACCTGCCAGCGGATAGTTTAAAGGGATCTTTAAGGGGCCACGGACAATGGACAACAATCATATTTGTGAACAGGGTCATGTTCATTACTGTTCATTGTTCGTGGGTGGCAATGAACAACGAACAGCTTGTTCATTTTTCTTTCTGTTCGTGCCCATGTCTAATTCTGAGTGGCATGCATGAAGTAAATAATATCATGTTTTTCCCTCTTCAGCATCAGCCTACAATCCTGCTCCAGGTGATTTCTTCCAAGATTTAGAGAGCCTACCAGAGCCGGGCACTCCACTTGCTGTTCCTCACATTCTTGTTGTAAGAGCCTTTATTCATGAACACAATTGCATGAATTTCAACTGAGGTGACCCACCCTTATGAACTGCCACCATATGCTACTTCGTGAGTATCTTGACCTGAAGAAAAAAAGACAAAACAGGCTGATAAGCTATCCACCATTCAGATGACTTATAGCCCCCTATATCTTTTGTCACAGTGCTTCTAAATGCTTTCATGCCCTGAGGGGAGGGAAGATCCCACAGAACAGGCAGTCAGATAATCTGACTGAAATGAACTTCATACCAGGGGAGTGAAAGCAGATATTTAAGCCACTTAGGAGTCTCTGACCAAGAATGGAAGGCAGATACTGTAAACAAAGTTTTTAAACATGCATTCTTGGGATTTTTATTGTACATTGCTCGGGCACTTTTTTTTTGTAGAAAGCAGTTCCTAAATAAGCAAGCAAAGCAGTGGACTTATTCTTTCAATAAAGAGATTGGTTCAGTCAAGAGATTGTTTCATGTAAAACTCCTTGGCTGTGGGAAATGCTGGCAACTTCCTTCTATGTAGGTAGGGTTACTGTTTCTGGAAAACAAAACACTTGAACCATTCAATTGGATATCATTAGTGGAATGTGATTCTCTGACAGTCACATATTGGATAGCTCCTTCAAGTTCACCAGTGACCAAATTATCTTTTTTTAATTGTTCTGTTTTCTACTTTACTATATTAACATTTTTACAGCATAAGATATTCAGAGTAAAAGCAAAATCAATAAACAAATATACAAATAAAGCCTCTCAAACAAGGAAACTCATTCCTCTACAGCAGCATTTGACCACATAAGAACATTTTCCATATTATATTTTTGTCACTTTCATACATGTGTAGGTTCTGCACACTGTGAGATTCAAGAGTCAGCTATGACTCTTTGTAAAATTCTACGTCTTTGCAAAATATTGTTGTGGAAACGTCCTTAACACTGTATAGAAATGCCCTTGTTGCTGTATGGAAATGTTCCGGATACTGATTGTACTAATCTCATGCTATGTAATCTGCCTTGAGTCTCAGTGAGAAAGGTGGACTATACATACATACATACATACATACATACATACATACATACATACATACATACATACGAGTTTCTGCATCCTCCTGCATCCTCCTGTGTAGAGCATTCAATGCTAACCCAATGAGGCAAATGCTTATTAAAAATTCCTTTGAAGAAAGGAGGTGGATCAAGTGAAAAGGGCTTATGCATGCAAGCATTTATGAGGGTAGTTCCCAATTCCAATTGAAATTTGTGAGTGCCACAGGCTTGGGATCACACTCCCAAATGTGTAACTCACAGTGCAATCCTATACAGAGTTATTCCAGTTTGAGCCCATTTAAATCAATGGGCCTAGATTAAAGTAATTCTGCATAGGATGTATGCAGAATTACTTTATGTGTGTGTGCATGTATTCATGCATGCATGCATGCATGTGGGGGGGGCAGCAGCACATACCTTTAAACAAACAAAATGACATTAAAAGAAAATCTGTCCCATTCACCAGTAACTTGACTGTCCTCTAACCCATTCCTACAAAGATTTAACACACTTTGGTAGTGGTAATTGTAGTAGGCCAGCCATCTTGGGCTGGTTCCTCATACCATGGTTCCTCATGCAGGGAAAACAGCAGCAAGCAGGGACAGCATTCAAAAGCTGTTGGCCCTACATGCTCCCTGCTGGCACCCTTCATTATCCTTGTTTATTTTATTTATTTGAGTTTTACACCATCTATCCTTCAAATGAAGCTCGAATTAAATTAAACAATTTAAAAATTTGAAGCAATTAAAAATAATTAAAACAATAAATATTATATGTTAAACTAAAAACACAAACCTGCAATTAGGTGGTCTCAGAAATACAGCCAATAGTAAAAACAGAGACCAGATGATAAAGATTCCATATTTATCATGGCTGGTTTAAGGCCTGCTGAAATAGTTCCACCTTGCTGGCTCTCTGGAATTTATACAAGTCCCGCCAGGCACATGTATTGTTGTACAGATCATTCCACCTGGATGGGGCCACCACAGAGAAAGCCCTCAGTCTAGTAGAGGAGAGAGAAGTCACTTGAGGGCCAGGTACTACTAGTAAGCCACAAGATGAAAAATGCAGATTTTGTAAGGGATCCTATTGGGATAACCAGACCTTCTGGTTTGATGGTCCCAGACCACGTGGGGCTTTAAAGGTTAAAACAGCACCGTGAATGTGATTGGGAAATCAATTAGAAGCCAGTGTAGCTGCTGTAAAATAGGCTGCATATGGGCAGATAATGATGAATCAGTCAAAAGTCTAGCAGCTGCATTTTGGACAACCTGCAGTTTCCAGAGCATCTTCAGGAGCAGCCCTGTGTAGAGCAAATTACAGTAGTCTAAGCTGGAGGTGACCATAGCAAGAATCATTGTGGCCAGGTCTGATACGACAAGTAGGGGGACAGCTGGTGAGCCCTGCGGAAAAGGTAGAATGCTGATCTTGCTACTGTGGACACTTGTTTATCTAAGGAGAGCAAGGAATCCAACCAAACTGCCAGGCTCTTCAAAGAATCCACCAATGATAACTGGATCCCATTAAGAGCCAGGAGCACACACCCCCTCCAGAAGCCCAGTCCTCCCCAACCACATTACTTCCATCTTTGATGGAATCAGTTTCAGACAGCTCTGTCTTAACCTTCTGACCATAACATTCCAGCACCAGGCCAGGTCCGAGAAAGCGACCTCAGGCTGCTTATTCAGCAGGAGAAAGAGCTGGGTGTCATTGGAATATTGATGGCACCCAATGCCATACCTCCTGATGAGTTCTGCCAGAGGATGCATATAAATATGAAATATTGTGGAATACTACACACTAGTGACTGCTTGAAGGAGCTGTTTTCTCGAATGGCAAACCTCTGAGAACCCTGGAGGAATCAGAAAACCACAATAAGCTGATACCTTGATCCCCCACTGAGGCCAGGTGATTGACCAGGACCAGGGAACCAGTTTGCTGTAGTGGTTAAAAGTGTAGGACTCTAATCTGGAGAACTGAGTTTCATTCCCCACTCCTCCACTAAAACCACCTGAGTGACCTTGGGTCAATCACAGCTTCTAGGAGCTCTCTCATCCCCACCCACCTCACAGGGTGTTTGTTGCGGGAATAATAACAACATACTTTGTAAACCACTCTGAGTGAATGTTAAGTTGTCCTGAAGGGGGTGTATAAATCAAATGTTGTTGTTGTTGTTTTTTTTTTTTTTGAAAAATTTTTATTGGGTTAGAATCCATTATTTCCACATTTACATTCAATTTTCCCCAATTTTTTCATCTCTAACCCCCTCCCTTCCCCCCCTTTTTGTTGACTTCCAACAGCTTTCCAACCCTTTGTCCCCTTTCCCTTAATTTTATTAGCTTCCTCTATCTAAAACAAATATATATTCTCCATTATTCTAAGCAGTACATCCTTAACTATTTTTAACATTATATGCCCAAACTGTAAGCCTTTGTTTCTATCTTAGATAAACAATTTATCTCAATTTTTCAATTTCAGGTATTTCTATATATCATAAACCATATAGATCATACATTCGTTTATGTCAAACAATTTGACTTATTCTCTATATATATTACTCATTCTATCTTTTTATAATAGTTCTATATATCTCTCCTCACGTAGTCAATCAATTTGACCCATCTATATCTTCAGACATTCAGTTTGGTACAAAACTTGTCAGAAAAAAAAGAAAATATGGTTAGTTAATCGCTCCTTATATTTAGTCCTTATAATTAATTATTTTCTCTATGTTCTGTTTGTTAACCTATATATATCTATATATATGTCAATCTATTAATCTGACTGCTTATTAATTCACATTTATCTCTTCTCCCCCCGGTAAAGTCTCCCCCCTCTACTTCAATACTTCAGTAGTTCTCAAACTGCCACAGTTTTCCTCCCACCTCCCATTTCTTCTCCAGGTATTGTTTCAGCTTCTCCCAGTCTGTGTTGAACTGCCCTGAGTCCAGATCTCTCAATTTTCTTGTCATCTTGTCCATTTCAGCCATATACAGCAATTTGTAAGTCCAATCTTCAATAGTTGGCACTTCTTGTACTTTCCATTTTTGCGCATACAAAAGTCTAGCTGCTGCTGTCATATAAAATATCAACGTCCTGTGTTGGGCTGGAATTCCCTCCATTCCCAAGTTCAGTAGCAGGAGTTCTGGGTTCTTATTAATTTGAAATTGTAAAATTTCACTCATTTCTCTTATTATTTCCCCCCAGTACTGCCTGGCTACCTCACACGACCACCACATATGATAGAGGGAGCCCTCATGCTTCTTACATTTCCAGCATTTATTAGAAGTATTCAAATTCCCTAGCGCAATCTTCTTTGGTGTCATGTACCAACGATAGATCATTTTATGAATGTTCTCTTTGATATTAATACATGTCGTTGTCTTCATTGTAGTTTTCCACAAGTATTCCCATGCCTCCATTGTTATTTCTTTATTAAAGTTTATAGCCCATTTCACCATTTGTGTTTTAACTATCTCATCCTCGGTATACCACTTCAACAATACTTGGTATACCTTGGATATTCTTTTCTTATCTTCTTTAAGAAGGGTCTGCTCTAGTTCCGAATTCTCTATTCGTATACCTCCCTTTACAGAGTCCGAATTATATAAGTCTCTGATCTGTCTATACTGGAACCAATCGTAGTTAGGTGATAGTTCCTCTTGTGTCTTTATTCTAAGTTTGGATGCTTCAGTTTTAGTTATTTCTTTATACGTTAAACATTGTTGTTCATTATCAACAGCTCTCGGGTCTATCACCTCATATGGAACCACCCACAAAGGGGTTCCTTCTTGTAGATAAATTCTGTACTTCTTCCAGATTATGTATAGACTTCTCCGAACAAAGTGATGCAGGAACATCGAGTTGACCTTTACTTTGTCATGCCATAAATATGCGTGCCATCCAAATATTTTTTTATATCCCTCTAGGGCTAATAGTTTCTTGTTCTTTAATGTCATCCATTCTTTCAACCAAACTAGGCAGATTGCATCATGATAAAGTCTCAGATTGGGCAGTTGCATTCCGCCTCTTTCCTTTGCATCTTGTAAAACTTTCACTTTCACTCGAGGCTTCTTGCCTGCCCAAACAAAATCTGATATTTTCCTCTGCCATTTTTCAAATTGTTTGGAGTCTCTGATGATTGGTATTGTCTGTAGCAAAAACATTACTCTTGGTAACACATTCATCTTAACTGCTGCAATCCTACCCAACCATGACAAATTCAATCTATTCCATTTAATCAAGTCTCTCTCTATCTGAGTCCATAGTTTTTCATAATTGTTTTTGAATAGATCTATGTTCTTTGCAGTTAATTCGACTCCCAAATATTTCACTTTACTTGTTACTTCACAATCCGTTGTTTCCATTAACAATTGTTGTTTCTGCTTAGTCATATTTTTGCATAATATCTTTGACTTCTTTTTGTTAATGAAGAAACCTGCCAAGTCTCCAAACTCCTTGATCTTATCTATCACTCTTGGCATGTTCTCCAATGGGTCCTCTACAATTAACATTATGTCATCCGCAAATGCTCTGACCTTGTATGAATAGTCCTTTATTTTTATTCCACGAATTTCATCATCTTGACGTATTTGTATCATCAGAATCTCCAATACTAAAATGAACAACAATGGAGATAACGGGCAACCTTGTCTTGTTCCTTTACTTATCGTCAATTTCTTGGTCAATTCATCATTCACCACAATTGCTGCAGTCTGGTCTCTATAAATTTCCTTAATTGCTCTGATGAATCTTTCTCCCAATTGTAGCTTTTCCATAATGGCAAACATAAAGTCCCAGTTTAAATTGTCAAACGCTTTTTCAGCGTCAACAAAGAAGAAACCAACCTCTTTGTCACAACGCTTGTCATAATATTCAATAGCATTGATCACTGTCCTTAAGTTGTCTCTTATTTGTCTGTCTGGCAAAAAGCCTGCTTGTTCCTCCTCTATGACTTCCGAGAGCCACCCCTTCAATCTCTCCGCCAATATCTTCGCAAAAATTTTGTAGTCATTGTTGAGTAGCGATATAGGTCTATAATTTTTCACATTAGTCAGGTCTTGGCCCTCTTTTGGGATCAATGATATATTCGCTTCACTCCAAGTTTCTGGAATCCTTTGATCCCTTAAAACCCCATTCATCACCTCTTTTAGGAATGGTGCCAGTTCATTAGCCATTGTCTTATAGAATTTAGCCGTAAGTCCATCTGGCCCTGGCGCCTTTCCTAGATTTGCAGATTGTATTGCCTTACTTATTTCCTCGTCAGTTACTTCACTATTCAACTTATTTCTCCAAGCTTCCGAGATTTCTGGAAGTTTGGTTTTCTCCAAATATGACGCTATTGATTCTTTGTTTACTTCTTTTTTATTATACAGCTTAGCGTAAAATTTATAAAAGGCTCTACTAATGGTAGCCTGCTCCAAATACGTTTTGTTATCTTCGCAAATTTTATTTATTATCTTCTTTTCCCTTTTCTTCTTCAATTGCCATGCCAGGTACTTCCCAGGTTTATTAGCACCCTCAAACGCTTTTTGATTCAGTCTTTTGAGATTCCACTCCAATTCTTTATTGCTCATTGCTGTTAGCTGTTCTTGAAGTATTTTAATTTCCTGGTATACCTTCTTTTTCCCTGGTCTCTTTTTTAGCTGTGTTTCTTTGGCTTTTATTTTCTCCTCAATCTCTTGTCTTTTCTCCTCTTTCTTCTTTCTTGCTCTACCATTTAAGTCCATTAGTATGCCCCTTACAACCGCCTTGTAAGCATCCCAAACTTTATTGGTTGGTACTTCTTTATTCACGTTGTATTGTATAAAAAACTTTGTCTCTCTTCTCAGTATTTCCATATTCTCTCTTTCCTGTAACAAGTCCTCATTTATTCTCCATGCTTTCCTTTTTCTCTTTTTTCCAAATTTCCACATAATTGGGTTGTGATCTGAGCCTACCATAGGCATTATTTCTACCTCCTTAGTCCATAATGCTAAGTCTTTTGAGGCCCAGATCATATCAATTCTTGATAATGTAGAATGCCTTGCAGAATAAAAAGTAAACTGTCTGCTTTTAGGATATTCTCTCCTCCATACATCTTCAAGAGTCTCTTGTTGAATCAACTCAAAAAAAAGCTTTGGTAATAGTCCTCTTTTCTTTTGTGCCGTTGTAGTCTTTTTGTCTAGTTCCAAGTCTGTCACTCCATTGAAGTCTCCAGCAAGAATTATCTGGTCGTATGCAAGATCGTCTAAATGCTTCCTTAAATCCTCAAAGAAGCTTTCTTTTGCACCGTTAGGTGCATAAAGTCCGACTACCAACACTCTCTTTAAATTCCAAATACATTCCACTGCTACAAATCTAGCTTCCACATCTCTCATAACAAATTTTGGCTGTAGCTCCTCTTTTATGTACAACACCACTCCTCTTTTTTTCTTGTTGGAGGCCGCTACATATTCTTTGCCCAATTTTCCAGATTTTAAATATTTTACATCCTGCTTTCTGATATGGGTCTCTTGCAAACAAACAATGTCACATTTTTGTTTTAGTAGCCAGTGAAAAGTATTTTTCCTCTTATTCGGTGAGTTTAGTCCATTTACATTCCAAGATAATACTTTACACTCCATACTCATGATCTTGTTGGTAAGTCTTTTTCATTGTCCTTAATAAATCGCTCCATCTCTCGCTCAGATCTGATGCGTTTTTTGGCCCCTCCAAACTCAAAGGACACTCCTTCCGGTAACTCCCATCTGTACCTGATTTTCATGTCCTTCAAAATCTGAATTAGCACTTTATATTTTTTCCGGTCCAGTAACACTGATCTGGGCAGTTCCTTCATTATAATAATCGTCTTGCCATCAATCTCCAATGGATCTTGAAACTGTTTTGTCACAATCCTCTCTTTCATATTTCGTGTTGTAAACTGCACAATCACATCTCTTGGTAGTTTCCTCTGGGTTGCTATTCTCGAATTCACACGGTATGCCACATCTAGGATAGCCACAACTTCCTCCTCCTCCTTCCCCAGGTACTCAGCCAACACCTCAGTCATCTGTTCTTGCGCTGACTTTCCTTCCACTTCTGGCAAGCCACGAAAACGTAGCTGCTTCTCCATATGTTTAGTTTCTGCAACTGACATTCTCCCCTTCACCAATCTCATCTCTGTTTGTTGCGTGTCTGCTAAATTCTCCATCGCGTCTTCTACTGTTTTAACTCTCTGCTGCGTTCCTTGTAATTCACTTCGTATTGTTTCCATACCTTTTTTCACTTCTGACAGCTCCGATTTTACTGTCTGTGTAACCTCTTTAACCTCTTTTATCAGCTCCAATTTCGTGTCCTTAAGTTCTTTAATCATATCTAAAAGTTTTTTGTCCAGGTTTTTATCCAGGTTTTCTATTGCCGATTGCCACTCTTTTTTTGACATCGTGGGGCTTGCTTTAGCTCGCTCCCACGAATCCGCTCTCTTCCTTAACTCCGTGGCGTAAAATTTAACGTTTTTCTATTTTAAATGTCCCGGTCTTCTTATAGAAATTAAGTTTTAAAGAGTCCAAAATGTCGGGCGTCTTTTCTCTATGGTTTCTCTATGATTTTGTAATCCAAGATGGCCTACTTCCTCTTCCGCTGAAGCCGCGACCCTTCCCCTTTCAAAAATGGCGATTCCCTACTTCCTGCCCTCCAGCAAGGGCCGCTTCTCTCCAGCCACTCTATTGTTATTACGCACTTCCTGTCTCCCGTCTTCCCACAGCAGATCTCGCGATGGTGTCTTTTTCTCACAGCTCCAAAGCCACAGGTATTCAAAACAATAGTCCCATTTCTTTAATAACTTCTTTAAACTTAGTCTCTTTTTAAATTCGATTCCTGCCGAGTCTTCCCCTCCTTTTCACTAGTCTGTTGCAGTTTAAAAATCTACTTTTTTTCCTCTCTGTTTTTATCAATCTGTCCCGTCTCAG
Source organism: Eublepharis macularius (assembly GCF_028583425.1). Taxonomy (NCBI): domain Eukaryota; kingdom Metazoa; phylum Chordata; class Lepidosauria; order Squamata; family Eublepharidae; genus Eublepharis; species Eublepharis macularius. The sequence goes on from NC_072797.1 coordinate 77,771,446, forward strand.
AAGATAATGATCTTTACCTTCTCTTCACTTTTCTCGGGTTGTAATCGCTGTTTCGATTTTAAGTTCTCCTCTCAGCTTCTTCCCCCAATCGATGCTTGGGTATGTAGGTCTTATGCCAGCCGAATTGGCCCCAAAACTGCCGCAGAGATTATAGCCGACCCGTCGCAAGGTGGGACCTCAAGGATCGGGGGGAGACTCGCTGTGTAGAGCCCCCCCTCGTCCGAGATCTAGCTCACCCTAGGGTCTTGAGCGTTCTTTGCCTGCTCCCCGCCTGAGAGCAGTCGGCCGCGGGCTATTTTCACCCCGCCGGCCGGTTAAAATGGCAGTCCGGTCAGCTCCGCAAGTGGAGCTGCGTTAGACCTCCATGGATCCCAAACAGGAAGTCCCAAATGTTGTTGTTGTTTTTGTTGTTGTTATTCAAATTACCAACTATGTCAAAAGCAGCTGACAGATCTAACATCAGGAATGCTGAACTGCCTCTATCTAACAGAAGGCGGAGGTCATCAACCAGGGCTACAACCACTGTCTCTGTCTCAAAGCCAGAAGCCAGACTGGAAAGGGTCATGAGTAGAAGTCTCATCCAGGAAGGCCTGGAGCTGTTCAGCAACTGCTCAATTACCTTTCCCAAGAATGGCAAATTAGATATTGGGCTGTAATTTTCTAGGTCCTTTTTATCTAAGAGAAAAGTACATCAAAACAGCCACCAGCAGACCCTGGGAAATCCTGAAGAGCACTCTAGAAGACCAATTGGATCCATAAGTCTCTGGGTGAGATAAATCAGCTATCCAAGGAGAGAGGGGGTTGCAAACCTAAATCCTGCCTTCAAGAGGAAATTTTCTGATCATGGCATCAGCTCACATTCAACCAAGTTTTATCTCTGCGATAAAACAAAAACAAATCCAGCGTATGGCCTGCTTCATGTGTGGGGGCTGAAACTATCTGGAAGGGTCCTAATGTCACCATGGCTGACAAAACTCCAAGGCAGCCCCAGATAAGGCAGTGTCTGCATGGATGTTGAAGTTCCCCAAGGCTACTGGCCATGGGAAGCACAACACCCAATCAGAGAGTCTCAGCAGGGTATCTACTGGTCTGCTAGGTACACCAGTAGCATAGCCAATCTTTCCCCAGCACCCCATGCTATACTCAGTGCTGGAGATCTCTGGTGCAGGGGTCTTCTGGAAGGAAAAATAATCTTGGATAAGAACTGCAACTCCCTCCCCTCCATTCTTCAATATGAGGTTTATGACATACTGAGTAACCTGTAGGAGTCAGCTGAGTAAGAGGAACTACCTCATTAGTGCTCATCCAGGTCTTGGTCAAGCAAGCCAGGTCAAGACCACCCTGCTGGATGATATCACACAGGATAAAGGTCTTATTTTTTATCGATCTGGCATTGCACAGACTCAAGAACTCAAGACCTATCTTCGAATTACACTCCTCCCACCATCATACCTCCCAGCCCCATTAATCATTGGGATGCCTCAGCCACCCAGACACATGACAGCAGTAAGATAAACTAGAGCAGTAAGATAAACTAGACTGCAGGATAAACTAGAAGTAGAACAAACAGTATAAACCAGCAAACACATGTCACTGGAGGAAGTAATAAACAAATTAAGAGTAGTGGAACCGCCTAATGTTGCATCAATGCAGAAATATTGACCCAATAAAAATCTTGTTCAGCCTCCTGCAGCCCAGCAACCCTCCCTTCCCCTCTGGCTGCCCCTCAGCTGTTGAAAAGAAAAAGGGTTGTAAAAGAGCTGAAAGCAGAGGTGAAGGGAACAGAGAAGTCTGCCATTTTGAAGGTAGCACTAAGCTCTGAACCCCTATGAATTGGCTGCAGGGAGAACATTTGTACAGAGGCTTTGTCCACACCTATAGCAGTATTTCCCTTTTAAGTTGAAGCAAAAGCCCAGAGCTCCATGAGTTGTGTTCAGAAAGAGCACAGAACTGAGTGTAAATGCCTCACTAAAGCTCCACCCAGGGAAAAAAATCTCTATGTGGAAAGAGCCTGAGAAAACAGATGATGAAGAGAGCAATCCTAAGAAGGCCTATTCATAAGTATTCAATGAGGCTTACTCCCAGGAAAGTCTTCTTAGGATGGTAGCCTCAGTTCATGGTGGATTGTATCTGTTGTGGATGGATCAACGGCAGGCAGTGCACAGCATCCAAGATGGTAACTAGAAAGAAAACATATATTCAAAGTCCTTTCCTTGCAATGTGAGAATTTGAACTACAAGTTAGGTGGAGGGGAGAATGACTTTCATTTGCAAATTTGAAAAGCATCATTTGTTTCAGCTCTGTTGTTAACCTCTGGAAATGAGGTCAGTATGCTGCCACCTGTCATCCCCAGGGAAAGATTCTCTTAGGGGGTATATGGGTTTCAGCTGTTTCACCCTGTACTTGTGTGTGTGTGTGCGTGCACGCACACACATGCAAGTGAGATTGAGTAAGAAACACACATACACTTGGTGGCAGTGTGGGGGAGGGTTTCCCTTTAACCTCTATCCATTTCACCTTCTGTGCATGTGTATTATCCACCCAAACACACATCATAATTCAATAAGCCCAGCTGTTCAGTATTATTTACATTATGCTGCCATCCTGGCTGACCCAAAGAGCAAAAGAAAATAACAGGGCATATTTGCAGCTTAATAAAAACATTGCAGTAGGGAGCCCTTCCCGAACCATTACAAGCAGTTACTTGGAAAAGCGTTCACTGATCTAACAAACTGGTTTGGACAAATGTTTAACATGCTTGCTGTAATGACATTCAGATGTTTCTTTCCCCTTCCCCCCTTTCCTTTCAACATTTGTGGTTCAGGAGGAAATGTGTCCTTGCCTAGTCGGGCTACAGGGTTGGAAATAAATAAGTAAATGAAACAAAATGAAATGTGATGCTTTTGCATGAGTGTGTGTGGAAGGGGAGGGAATAGCACACAGCGTGCTGACTACTTCTGACAGATGTGGGGGGGGGGAGTCAATATGATGTGTCTGAGACAGCCTGGGCTCTGTGCTGCAGAATAAATTACATGATTCGCTGAATGCCTAGGCTTCACACAGACATACACAAAATTGGAAAGATAAAAGCTTGCATTGGCTTCAGATGATATTTACTGCTTGATGGATTTACTAGCAGCCCCAGTACAGTCATACTGTATTGAATTATTGGCCTCTATTTAGCTGTGTGTCTGCCGAAGCTTGAGTGTCCATTTAAGCGTAAGTGAGCTGGAGCCCTGCCAAAGCTTTCTAAAGCCCTGGTTACAGAGGAAGATGCAATTGCATAGCAGGCAGTTTGAAGAAAAGGGAAGGGAAACAAAACAAGCTGTGTTTGGGCTTATCAATATTAATCTCAAAATAAATATTAATGGTGTTCAGCACATCCAGATTTCTTTAAAAAAATGTGCATGTGTGCATGTTTGTGCATGTTATATTATGTGTGTGTATGTATACATACACCAAAGGCTAGGAATCACTGTTTGTGATTAGTCCCTCTATTTCTCCCTGCAAAGGGGGAGTGTAAGGGAGGCCATTAGCTTTACAACTATCTATTGTATAACCAGCAGGGTTCCTTCAAGGCAAAGGAAGTGGATGAAATACTGGCATGAAGAAGTATACAGCAACCTATAATGTATGATTAGAATAGTAATGTACTACACAAAGGGATTATTGTTATGGATTCATTATTGTATTGTTCTGAGGCAGTTCAGATAAACAATAACATTTCAGTTACAATGAATCCCAAGAGAGGGTCAGACCCCAGAGGGCATTCTAGTTCCCTAGCACCAAAAAGAGAAGTCAAGCAGGTAGTTGCCTTAATGCTATGAATTGTTTTTTTTTAAAAGCTCTGAGGCGCTTATATTGGCACAGACCTCAGGTGTAACATAGTGTCTTTATGCAGTGATTCAGTCCGTTGTGGTGTTGGGGATATGATTGTTCCTGATGGACTTTATATTTTCTTCTGGAGATTTTTTCTTTTCTCACAAAAATACTGGTGTGCTTCCCTGTGATGTTAGTTATATTTATTTAAAACATGTATGTTGTGCCCACTTGTCCTGAGGGATGAAATAAAAGGAAAGAAACAAGAAATATTCTTTATTTGAAAAATAATTCTTTGATATTGTTGTGTCTTGAACACCATGACACACCGCTTTATATACAATAAACAGGTTTTTATTCAAATCTCACTCTGGTTCGGCCTGAATTTTAGTCAGCCTCTCAGTCAAGCCTCAGTAGCCACCAATTTGCTACAGGAGTCCTGAAGGGCCAAGACTGAAGAACACGCAAAGCAGAAAGCTGTCCCCTAGAGATGTGTGCTCTAAGGTTGAATAGGGGTAACTGTAAGGGGCATGGTTTGGCTCAGCACCACCACATGTCCTCTTATAGGGGACAGTCTCTGAAATTCAGGGCTGTGTGATTTGGGGTGATCCAAAGATTTTTTGTGGGTGCAGAGGGCTTGTATATTTCCTAGTTCCTTATTCACAGCAATTCCCAATACAAGCTTCTGGGAGGCAGCCCAAATAGGAGGTCTTAGCTCCAGAACCAGTATTTGGATCAGCACCAGCACATCCCCCCCGCCCACATCAGGCTCTCAAATGGATAAGTTAACACTCTGGTTCAGGCTTTAAGTCTGAGCAGGCCCAAGACCAGGCTTGTTTTGATAAAAAAAAGCTGTTTCCAATACAATCTTTGGGGGGGGGGGGTTGCAGGTGCCCCCTTTCTGCTTATTGATTTATTCTAGGGGCACCCTACTTTAAAGTTGTTAACTCAAGAACTGGATTTTGCAGGAGGGCCCAGTGTAGGTCCACTTAGAGGGCAGAGTCTGCTGAATATGCAGGTGTGTGATATGTGTACCTACAATCTTTATTTTGGACTACAGAGCTTTTCAATTTCCCCCAATATTTATCTTTGGCTTTGCGAATAAGGAACTTGGAACTGCGAATAAGGAATTAGGAACTGGGAACCAACTTCAGTTTCGTACTCTATGGACATTTGCTGTGGTTTTACGTACTAGCCAAAGAAGTGTTTTAAAAATGGATTATCTCTTTGGTAATGTGGAACCAGCATTTTGCCCAGAAATATATGAGCTCCTTTGAAAAAATTGTACGTGGTCCACAACACAAGAAGAGCCGAGTCTGAGGCTTTATCTCAAATGTGACTTGGCTGCATTATTGGGGGGTGGCGGTAAGGCAGCTAAAACTTTTTTTTTTTAATGAGGTATGTTCTGTCAGACCCATTCAATGATTCAATGTAGTCTCTGCCACAATAAGACATTTTTGGTTTGATTTTTATTATTAAATATATGCCATTATTTAGCATGATAATGCATATTTCATTATAAACTAAAGCAGTCTGCATAACCTGTTGGTTGGTATTAACATAAACTAGTCATACTGCTCTGTTGAAATATCTTTTCCCCTCCCCTGTATGTTCATATGGTGCTACACAAGTGATACAAAAAGAAACCCTTAAGGGCTTATGTGTATATTTCTATTTTGTGGCATTTACCCCAGGGTAAATTAATTTTACTCTTGAATACTTGTCATCTGTCCCCATATTATCTCAAAAAAAAGCTGCATTTAACAGTACTCCTAAAGCTGTGGATATTCTTATTTCACTTAATCCTGTATATATGTAAGTTTCAGAGTTCAATGGGACTTGGTCCCAAGCCTGCTTTATTTTTTAGTCAGACCTAACACTGAAAAGTTGTGGATACTAAGTTTATATAAAATCTAGCATGCACAAGTGGACAATTGGGCTTCATACAAGGTACAAATTCAGAGTGGATGATAGACTAGTAAATAAAAATCATTTTTTCAAAATTAGGGTTCTCTGATAAAGGATAAATGATGGTAAAGGAATGTATGATTTTTCCCCCTTTTCAAACTACAATAATAACTGGAAGCTGTAAATAGATTATTTTAGGGCAAATACACTGTTTGTTGTGGAAGTATGCTCTGATTGTCAATTTTATAATTTAAGAAACAAACTCATACACAATTAGACACACATTTGACAGCATGTGATTTGTTCTCCATGAGGGCATAGATATAGCCAGAGAAATTCTGCGAATAGGAATGACAATTCTTAGAGATTTCTGAAATAGCAGGTTTCAACTTTTAATCTGATTCTCACTTCAGTGTAATATATCCCCAATGAAATTCTTCAGGGAGATCATACTTAGTTTATAGCCAGTTAAAACAAGTAAGCTTGTTTTTAGGGGTGTGCAAAGGCACAGTGGTTCGGCTTTCCCGATTCGGGTATACCCGAATCGAGAAGCTGGTTCAGGAACAGCTATATCCGAATCGGCAAGCCGATTTGGGTATAGCAATTCGGGGATCGATTCGGGTCGATTCGGGGGTTCGGGTAAGCTTTTCAATGGGAAAAAGCCTCCCCCAGGCTTCTCTGAAGCCTGGGGGAGGCATTTTCCCATCGAATCAAGCCAAAATTGGTGGGAGCCTTCCTATAACTCCCATCTAACAACCCCCCAAGTTTCAGACCGATTGGACTTTGGGGGGCCATGTTATGGCCCCCCAAACCAGGTCCCCCATCCTCACCTTAGAAAGAGCAGAGCTTTATCTTGCTGTTGCTGATCTCCTAGCTCCTAAGTTGTGCTTGCTGCTGCTGATCTTCATTATTTCCTATAGGGAAAAAATGAAGATGCAGCCATGCAGGCTTGTCTTGCCAGTGGTGGCATTTTGCATGCAAAATGCCCCCCAACCCTCAGGGGCCCTTCTCCCACCTTTCCTCCCACCCCCCACCAAGGCTCAGCCTGCTCCCACTTGGGGGGGGGCATTTCATGGCCTCCCCAAGTAGGTGCTGTCAGCCCCCAAAGTCCACCCCCTACTGCCCCACACAAACCCAATTCCCCCCCAGCTGCCACACACAGACCCCAATCCCCACATTAGCCTCTCACAGACCCAAATCCATCCCCAGCAGCCCCACACCCGCCATAACTCCAGGAACAGGCTGGCCAGCCCTCCCCCTTTGGGAACTTCTAAACTCTCTTTCCCTGGGCAATTCTGCACAGCCCAGGGGTGCCACAATGGTGGGCAAACTTCTGAGTGCCAACTTGTCCCTGGGAAGGAGCACCTGACCTGACACACAGACAACCACCCCCTGACACCCCCACCACCTACAGAGAAGGCTGGCCAGATTCTTTGATGTGTAGTGAATTGTGTAGTCCTTTTGTGTGGGGGACAATTAGTGTGATTTGACGTGATTTGTTGACCTGTTGTACTTTAAAAGTGAGAAAATAAAGTTTTTTTAAACTTGAGTCATTGTGTGTGTCCTTCCTTCTTTGATGTGAGGTTGGTTCAGCTCAGCATTGGGAACAATGGGGTAGGCTGGCCAGCCTTCTCTGTAGGTGGTGGACAAGCCTTCCCCAGCTGTCAGTAGTAGAGAAAAGATCACCTACTTGGGGAGGCCATGAAATGCCCCCCCAAGTGGGAGCAGGCTGAGCCTTGGTGGGGGGTGGGAGTAGAGGTGGGAGAAGGGCCTTTGAGGGTTGGGGGGGCATTTTGCATGCAAAATGCCACCCCTGGCAAGACAAGCCTGCATGGCTGCATCTTTATTTTTTCCCCATAGGAAATAATGAAGATCAGCAGCAGCAAGCACAACTTAGGAGCTAAGATATCAGCAGCAGCAAGATAAAGCTCTGCTCTTTTTTAGGCGAGGATGGGGGACCTGGTTTGGGGGGCCATAACATGGCCCTGCAAAGACCAATCGGTCTGAAACCTGGGGAGTTGTTAGAGAGGAGTTAGAGGAAAGTTCTCACCAATTTTGGCTTGATTCGGTGGGAAAAGGCTTCCTTGAAGCCTGGGGAGGCTTTTTCCCATTGAAAAGCTTATCCGAACCTCCGAATCGACCCGAATCGATTCGGATAATGCTGATTCGGATTACCCGAATCGATTCGGGAAAACCCAAATCGATTCAGGAAACCCAAATCAAGCTGAATCAGGGTTGATTCGGGTTTTATTCGGGTTTCATTAACCCAAACTGCACATCCGTACTTGTTTTAGCTGGCTTGTTTTAGCTGGCCAGTGTCCAAGTGGCACTAGTCATGTATTAACAACACTGTTTTGGCTCTGTTGTTATTAATAACAGTACTTAGTCCTTTATAATATTTTAAAATGCTTACACTGGTTCTCATAAATTTTTTTAGTAAGCCTCACAATAGCCATATAAGGGTGGTTTGAATTTTCATTTAATATTGCAGATGAAAGTACTAAGAAAATAATGACTTACTTGAAGCCACCTATTGTGTTTGTGACTGAGTGTTATAGACTACCCAGCAACAACCCACGTGGTAGGGCAGAACACACCTTTGGGTCAAGCAGCAAGGCTTACCTAGGTGAAGCAAGATGGGACCAAGGGCAGGAGATTGCAGCCAGGGTAGCCTGAGTAGCAGGGCAGCTTCGGCAGTCTTCCATAGAGAGGCTCAAAAGGTATAGAGGCAGTGAGCAAGTCAGGATGGGGAACCAATGGCTCTCTGGGCACAGGTAGTGTAAGGCGGAGTGTGGTTGTGGAGAAAATGGCACTCCCGGGATGCACACAGCACGGTCATCCAGGTGCCTCCCTGCACAGAGGGAGAGAGGGATGACTCATTCCCGGGCATCTGGGGATATGGGCGGGGGCAGGGGCAGGGCCTATAAAGTCTGGCTCCACCTCCTCCCCTTCAGTAGATGCCACAAAAGCTCAACCCGCCTACCTCACCCCTCTTTGCAGTACAGGACTAGCCAGTCACTGTTTTACAGGGCCAGGTAGGAATTTTTTTGTTTTTTCCCGAATTGGCCCCATGGGAAGGGGTGTTTTTTCACCTACCTTGTTAGATAGTTGCTGTTGGGTTCAGTTAGAGTATCTGCCGTGTTCCTGGCAAGTTAGTTTGGGTAGGCAGAGCGGGCCGGTGAGAACCTGGTGGCACGTCCCCATTGGTGGGGAATGGAGGTTTGTCTAGGATCAGCTGGCAGGCTTTATGGCTGCCAGCTGTGAGGGCAGACTGCCCATGGGACCCCCTGTACAAGCCGTAAGGCCTCAGGGCCTTATGGTTTGGGGGTTATGGAGCTTTAGGGGGGGAACCACTTGCCTGGCTGGCTGGGTTACAGCCATGCTCTTGCATGGCTTATGCCTGGGGCAGTGGGTGTTCACCCAGACAGGTCAAGGAGGAGGTCCAGTTGACCCCTTGGCTTGGCCTGTACTGCTAATTATACTCCTTGCTGTTTTAAATTATTTTTGGTTAATAAATTGCCCTTTTTACACCCAAGCCTTGTGCCTGTCTCTTCATTCTGAATGGGGGGGCAACGAGGGCTAGCTAAGGAGCAGAGACAGAGAAAGCGGAGCTTAATTTAAGGAATAGGTGTGGAGCTGGAGCTCTAAAAAGGAATGAAGGGAGAAAATGGAAGGAAGATGGCTGGAGGGAGAGGCCTCAGAAGCAGAAGGGAAAACCCAAGGAAGCCAGGAGGAGAGGGAAGAAAAAGGATGCAGGATGCAGTGTTGTGGCTCTTCTTTGATATATGCTGATTTACCTTGAGGTGGATGAAGTTAGCCACACCTTCAAGTGTATGAATTCATCAGTAAAACAACTTGTGAAAGAAAGTAGTGAGTTGACTGGTTCTTTGGAGACCATATGAACCCTGAGTATGATGTTTCTTGGCTACAAGAGGGTGCCACACTGAGGTAATTTTAGTTCTAAAAGAATCTTACTTTACAGCTCACTTTCTAAGCGAAGATTTTACACAAACTCTGTCAATATGTTTGAGGTGATGCTCTTGTTGCATCCCATGATATGATTGACTTATGTCATACTGTTGCATTAATAACACAAGCCTAGAATGTTTAAAGGCCTGCAATGAATCACACAGACACAAATTAAGAACCTCATCCATCCATTTATACAATGGTAGTCATTTTGGCTGGTAGGAGAGAGTTGTGATTCCAGTGGAAGGTACATTTGGCAAAATCCAGATTAGGAGATTTTGTTAATCCATTTTTGCTTAAGAGGATTTTAGCAGTTTCATGGTTTTTCACATTTCTCCATTAATTTGTTGGTGCTTGCACAGGTTTCTCTCATTAACCCACCTCAAGAGTTAACAATTTCGGTAACATTTCACATAACTTTCTTGTAAAAAAATAGAGTTGTACAGAATAAAATCAAGTAAATCAATATATGGCCCCATCTGTGGACATTTAAATCTAAAGATGAGAGTCATGAATAAACAATACAGACCTTTCTACAAGCCTTAGAAGAGCCTCAGATTTGTAGAAAAATCAGAAATGTTTTAAAAAAAACTACACTGGGGGATTATTCCCCCTCCAAATAATATAAGCAGAACCTGTAACTTTAAGAAATGAATGCCCTCTCATTGGCTGTTGTGGGGGTTGCTAGGTAACCACAATAAGAATGGCAGCCTTGAAGCCCTAGTTTTTGTCAATAAAAGGCAGGTGGAGAACCCTATCCATGGCTATTTTGGTCTTGGAGGGAGGCCAAGCCCAACAGCAACCACTGGTGACTCACTACCATTATTCATCCAGGCCTGGTTGCTCACTATTGGTCATGTTCCACAGCGACCATCCAACAAAAGCCATTGTGGTGTAGTGGTTAAAATTTCAGGCTATGATCTGGGACACCGAGGTTGAAATCTCTACTCTGCTATGGAAGCTTGGTGGGTAATCACCATGGGCCAGTTACATACACTCAATCTAACCTAACTCACAGGATTGTTGTGTGGAGAGAATGATGTAAGTTGTGTTGGGCCCCCATTGTAGAGAAGGATGGATAAATGGAGCAAATGAATAATACATATAGCTGAAGATGGGGGTGGGGAGGTAAAAGGTAGGTTGCTTGGTAGGAAGGAGAGAAGGGAAAGGTGGATATATGGGGGGATAGGAGGAAGGACATAGTGTGGGGAGGAAGATCCAGGGGAAAGTGATGGGTCCCTTGCAAGTCCTTATGTGTTCCCCATTGCACAACTGGGCTCAACCAGGTGGCTGACACTGCAGAGCTGGACCATAATTTTCCCAAGTAGAGGCTGCCAGGGGGAGGGAAAGCTGAAGTTACACAGATAAAAGTGGTTAGCTGATAGGTGGGAGGAAAGCAGGGAGAGGCCATGGGGGCTTTCAGGAAAGGAAAAGAAGAAATAGTGGGAGAGGAGAAATGATATGCCCCCTAAAGTCTTTCCTGGTCTCCCACTTGTATATTTCTGCATTTGTGGTTGCTGGCTGCCAGTGTAACCCCATGAGGTAATTGGTTTAGCCCAGTAGGGTGGAGTCAGTAGCTAGAGCCAGGCAGCTGAGGAGGAAGCTGGTTGCTGGGGAGCTGAATAATAATTAATATGCTCTTACCACATTGAATATAGAAATCAGAGATGTTGTATGTGAACAATAAGACTAAAAGTGGTATTTGTGTATTGTGTTTGGTTGGTGTTACTGGTATTTTATTATTTTTGCAGGGCTGTAATTCCTCAAGAAGAGGACAGAAGCCTGGGCTCTAGTTGCTTCAAACTGGAAGGATTGTGAAAAAGGACTCTATCACTTGGTGGAATCATACAAGTTGAACTGTTTACCTTTTCAAAGACTTCATTGGCTGAAAGTTTCTGTATGGTTGCACTTACGAGCTTAGTTAAAGAAAAAATAATTTTAACAATTAATACAATACAATTATTTTTTAAAGGTTTTAAATTTTTTTCTTACTTAAAATTGTGTGAAAGTTTGCTTCCTAAGCCCCATAGAACCCATACAAAGAGAAATTACACCAGTCCTTTCTTTTTATTAGGTCAATAGGCCTTAATGGTTAGGAGGCAGTTCCTCAACAGTTCTGCTGAAACATCTATCAGACCTTGGAGGAGCTGATCCCTCCAAGCTGTTAGGGGCAGGTGTATGTGTATGAGAAGAAACAATAAGTATGAATTTGGAAGAGAGAGAAAAGCAGATGAGCACTGTTGTGTGTTAGCTGACTCACCATGAGGATGAAGGATTTCGCTCTGTTTATTTTATATAGGATCTGCTGCCCTGTAGGAACACCTTTTCGCACCTGCGTTCTACTTGAATATTTGTAAATAATGCAAATATTACAAAAATGCCATATAGCACCAGTACTCACTGCTCTAAAAGAACAGAAAAAACAAACAAAAAACGAGTCACTGCCCCTAGAACCTCCTCACTGCTTGCAAAAGTGGGAAATGTATAGCAATAGTTTCTCAATTTTTTCCCTTCAACTTTTCTAGAAAGTAACTTATCCCAGCCTAGTTTTCCAGTTATAATATTAACAGTGCAATTCCAAGCAGAGCTACTCTAGGCCCATTGATGTAAATGGGTTTAGACTGGAGTAACTCTTTTTAGGATTGCAGTGCATGTAACTGCAGCTATCATCTAGAAGAAAATATTTTTTAAAATATTTATTTAGAAGAAAATATTAAATACATTGTTTTTTAAAGCCGAAACAAATGTATAATATATAAAATATGTACAATGTATCTGCATATATGAAAAAGTACAAAAGAAATATCTCATTGTCTCCAACTGTATCCCATGTGTCTGACTGAATACCTTCCAAAGTAAATCAAACATCTCATTGAACTTGTTTCTACTTATCATGATCTCACTGGGAAATGAAAGGATTTTCTTCAATAGTCTGTTATAACTCTGTCATTATACTGAGTGAGGTAATTTGCTAAAACAGCTGCCTCTAATGAGTAAACCTTTCCATCTGCCAGAACCCAAATCGACACAAACAACCTCATGTTAGGTTTTCTCGCAAAAGAAAAAAGAAAATCCCACTGACCCAAAGAGGGGGAGGGGTGAACTAAAGAAGACATATAATCTTTTGATTGTCACAGAAGACCTCCACTTTGCCCTCTCCCCACATAAACTGGTAATAACTGTTGGAGTGTTGATAGTATTCCATTAAAAAAAAATTACAATATAACTTGTAATACGTTTGTTACACACAAGGAAGAAGTGAGACAAAATTAACAGTTTGGTTGTTTGTTGAATTAGTTTGCATTGAGAGATGATTCTTGTGGCAAGTTTATTTTCATAGTATCTATGTTATTTTGGGAGAAAATATATTTTTTTAAAGGACTTTCCATTGCATCTTGAGCAATAGTGACTCACTTGATCAATCTTACATTCACTGATTACTAGACTTGCGATTCCATTTGTCCCCTTTCCAGCCTAAATCTTCCATTTGTCCCCATTCCAACCAAACTGTTTTGTCTCACTGCTTCCTTGTGTGTAACAAACCTATTACAAGTTATGTTGTAATTGTTTTTTTAAAAAATTGCATACTATCAACACTCCAAGAATTTGTATTACAATTTTTTTTGGCACATGAAAATCTTTTCTATAGTTGAAAATACCTTGGAATTATGATAACCATAGCTGAGACACCAACAGCAATTCAGCTGAAGTAAGCCAATGTTATTTTACTCTGTTGTGCTGGATCTTGCGTAAACGGCCCACAGGTAAAAAGTTCTAGATCATCCAGCTGCTTAAACTTGTATATCAAAAAGAGAGAGAGAATTTTTGCTGGTTGTCTCATCTCCCCTAAAAGGATTAATTTGGGGGGGGGGAAATTAAATTCTTGGGCAATTTCTCTGCTATTTTAACTGTATTTTGAAATTAAATGCCTTCCTCCATCCTTACTTATCTTGATACTTTTCTCTAATAGACTTCAAGCAACAGTGGGTACTAGGGAGGAAAATTGTAGTATATCTTTGTTTGTGCTTCCATAGCTGTGATTTTGTATCTTTTAAGCTTTTCTCAAATGCGGAAAATAACCTGCTGTGGGATTGGTCCAAGGGTTTCTTTGAACTAACTTCAATTTATAAGTATTATATTTTTAAACCAGTGATGCCATCAATGATTGTGGTATGCATGTTGAGAGAGAAAACATCCAACTTCAAAACTATTTCGTAAATATTGTTCCCACCTAAAAGCTTCTCTCCAGTGGAAAATGGATTGTACAATAGCTTATCAGGGGAAAGAAAAGGTGTGAAGGAGAGAAAGTGAGAAATAAAAAATAATAAAACCCACTCCTGTGTAGAACATTAGAAATGTGACACTAACAAAGACTTCCCGTTCCACATAGAATTAGTGCTGGCAGAGACAGCTCACAGGGCTGTGGGTGTACTCAGCTGCGCAGAGCTGATTATAGAAGATGAAAGTGCCTAGCAATTTATTTCATCTCACACTGAAGCACTGCTGACAACTGAAAGTGAGGACAGAAGGATTCATTTGTTCAACTTCTGTTTTAGAAAGCAGGCTTCAAATGATACCACAAGAGAAGGAAGACAGTAGGGAAATAAAAAGCCTTTCTCCCCCTTCCCTTGCTCAATAGTTTTATATTTTTATCTCAGTTTGTGGGGTGTTATTTAATGTCTCGGTGGATGCATCATCATTTTAAGAGTTGGATAATACATCATATACAGTTTTAGCTTACTCCCAAGGGGTGCCTTCTGAGTCTAGCCATAATCTTCTCTCATTTCTCTAAATTGTCCACATTGTATTAAATTTTACACTTCCCTTTAGCATTCACATGAGTAAAGCAAGTAATTTTTTGTTACAATTTGCTGAAAAGGTCCAAGACACACAGGGCACCTGTTGATTATGTAATTTTAATTGTCAATATTGCCTCTGTTTGGAAGCAGAAAGATATAATTGGGCTGTCTGGAGAAAATATTTGGATCCTCCATAACATCTGATTCACAGAGGATATGATTATACTCCAAAACCACAGGTGATGTATATTAATTTGCTCATCTTAGTCATTGGCTGTGCTGGCTAGAATACAGTTAAAAGAGGAGCTCTTCAAATATCAGTTCAAGGAAGAGTGCCTTTTCCCTTTTGCATGGACTGGATATCATGTATTCTTTATTTAACATGTGGCCCTTATAGTAAAATAAAAACAAAAGATGAGCCCTACAGGATCAGACCAAGAGTCCATCTTGTCTAACAATGGGATTCCAAAACTACCTAGATACTCCCAAACAATAGGGCATGGAAAGTAGCGCCACTTTCCCACTGCTTGAGATTCACTGACTCTGAACGTGATGGTCCATTTAGTTATCATGATGACTTGCTGTTACTAGAATACCTATGTTACTAGAATAGACCTAGTCTATTCTAGAATAGACCTAGACCTATGTTACTAGAATATAATGCCTCTGTGCAGGTATCTGTTTTATGCTTCACAAAATGTTCTGCAAAACTGTAGAATAACTACCCAGACCAAACTGGGCTGCAGAAGAAAGCTTTTGAATACCCATTTCTAGCTCAATGCAGAAATTTGCACACAAATGAGTGCTCTGTAATATTTCCTGGAGCTGAAAAGTCCAGCACATAGTCAGGGCTGTCTTCATACTATCAGCAAAAGCACTGGTCACCTATTTAGGGATTAAAATAATGGATTTTTTGTGTGGGTAATGAGCACTAAGGTGCATAGCTGCAGATGATGGGTTATTTTTGAAGTTTTGAATACCTCATAGATTAAATAAGCCTGGCAGTTACTTCTGATCAAGTGTGAAGTTGTCAGTGAATCCAGATTTACCTGTCAAAATATAATTTCCTGAAACAAATCAACAATTTTCAGAAAAAGGCAACTACATCCAAGCTTATTTTAGATGTAATGTTAGACATCTGTGGATATTGAGAAGATGTATTTTGGGTAAATAAGGTATGTAGTTTCTGTACAAATTACAATTTACATGTATATTTTAGCATTATTAAAATAATTCTCTGTAAAAATTTCACAAGGCCTAACCTTACAATTTCTTGAGAAGGGGAAGGAAATGATACCAATAAAAAAGGACTACAATGAAAAATCTATGGAGAATACAATCAAATTACCAAACAAAATACTGTACTCCCTTTTAATGGCCACAAACAAAAAGGGGAATGTTTATTTCAATATACGTGTATATTTTGAGTAACTATTGTAATTTGTTGTGGTATTTCTTTTGAAGTGCTATAATACAGATGGCACTTTCTCCCCCAGGGTAGACTGCAAAAACTCTGTAGGGTACATTAGGTTGAAATATAGCAATTAGTCCAGTGAACTTCATGAATGAGCAAGGAGTAAAGCCAGGATTCCTTGGAGTAAATCTGACAGTATAACATGTTCAAACTTTTTGTGTAAAAGATCTCGGAAAGGTTTTTGAAGATTTCTGATTTACCATATTCTGCAAAATGTTCATGAACAAGTCAAACTAGATGGTGTCATATTATCTATATATATGGGTTTACAAAATTCATTTTAAATATCCATTAGTGTAGACTACAAACATGAAAAAGATTGTTGAGTAATAATAGTCAAATGTCCTTATTATTTGTCTTTTGCAAAATATTACTTGGTAAACTGCAGCCAATAAAGCCAAATCCAAACTCTTTTTTGTAATTTTTTTTTTACTTAGATGTTTGATATTTCACACTTCCTTTCTAAATTGTCCAACTTCAGTATCACCAAAATTGTTTTCAGGAGAACATACTCGTATCTTTAGAAGAATAAATAATAAGACTTTATCCAACATGTTTCTCCCATGGCATGATAAGAAAATTATATTTTAACCAGCTACCCTGAACCTCAATAGCTTGCAGTTAAATCTTCTTCCATTTAAATTCATCTTATTATGAGGCCTGGGCTTTGCAAAACACCCACACTTAGCTTTAAGCATTTTTATCAGTTAGCAGAAGCAAGCAGGGAGTCAATTGCTCCCAACTATCTTCCATACTGTCAGTGGCTCCAGTGAGGACCAAGCCAAGCTTTGCAAATGGTCATCCTGACTTAAGACAATGAAATAGTCAGCTTGCACCTTGGCTGAAATATCACACCCAGAACATGACAGAGATTTAGAAGGGAGGGGGCTAGATAGGATCTTCCTGGAAACTCCAGGAAAAGGAGTTTTGTTCCACAGAAAGGATGGGCAGAGAGAGGAGATAAATCCTTTGGCACAGAGGGAGAAGAGTCTGTTTGGACTGATTCCACCTTGAGGAAGGGGCTCTGACACCTGAGATCCATCTTGATGTCCACCGTTTCCACCTGGAGTAGATAAAGGGCTGGCTGCCCAGACAAAGACTCCAAGGTAATGGGAAGCGTATAAATCACTGTAACATCCAAGCTTAAAGAGCTTGCCTTAGAATAAGATGAACTATAGCATGTACAGAGTTGAGGGATGAGGGACTCTGTGTTTGCACCTTTCTTTTATATCCTTTACTCAGTTCATTGCTGTGCAGAGTATGCATGTGAACGTTTTCCTTTTAATAAATTCTTTACTATTTTAAATGTTGGGAATTGCTTTCTATACAACTTAGACCTCCACCATTCAAACATGCTATTCAAAATGGCTGCCAGGAGAAGGGAGGTGGTTGGTTGCTAGATTGCTAATTCTCTGGAAGTGCACAAATGTGGTAAGCCATCCCTGTAGTAACTCATTGATGGATACTAGAAGACCTGGGCACTAGGTGGAACCTTAATCAACAACATAGAAGGGAAGCTGGGAGTGTTGGCTAGACATGGGCATGAATGGGAAAAAAAAACCCGAACACCCTGTTTGTCATTCGTTGCCATCCACGAACAACGAACACGGAACATGGATGAACATGAACTGTTCCCGGACATGTTCGTTGTTCGTGGGGGCCAGAACTACCCCCACACCCAAACCACCCCACTTAGCCCCCCTCCCCTCAAACCCACTTACCTGGCCCTTTAAAGATCCCTTTAAACTATCAGCTGGCAGGCAGCAGGGGAGGATTCTGTTAGGCATGTTTGATTTGGGATGGCTGTTCCACACATGCAGTTGACATTCTATATATTGTATTCTATGTATTCTATGCATTGAATGCTGAATATGCATATATGAAGGTACAACAGCACATGTCAAGTGAACACTGTTTGTTAAAGAAAAGAGGCAGAGAAAGATTGAAATGATGACTAATCTGTAGGCTTGGCCATTAATTTATGAAACTGCCTGTATCAGATAGGTGGGAAGCAGAATTTGGGTCCAATATAATAAATGAAGAGTGAAATGCTAAGGTTAGTTTGTAGAGTGCAAAGCTCCATGCTAGCATAATACAGAAATATGCTGTCATAGCACCCTGCCATTACTGAACTGTTGGAAACTCATACCTCAGCCCACATCCTGTCCCTGGCATAATGTTACAGCAGCAAAAATGCTAGATTAAGTATAAATATTGCCATTGAACTCGGAGTGGAAAAGAAGATTTTCTTATTACATCTAGATACATCTATCACAATTACCATCAAAGTCTGCAATAAACCACAGCTTTCCTAAAAGTTTATAAATTCCAGCCAACATACTCATATCTCAGATGTTAGGGTCTGTGGCATGTGTCTACATAGTCTCATGTCATAAATGCTTAGAACTCACACACTGCATGGGTGTTTGTGTGTGCATGTGAGATGGTGAGAACTCTAGGTAAAATGAACTTTGCAACAACAGAAAGAATATTTTGCACAAATACTCAAAGAGGAGAACAATTTGGTTATTTATTCATTTATTTAAATATTAATATCCTATACTTTTCAGACTTTGCCCAAAGGGACAATTTTTTTCAACTTGCTAATATGATATTGCTAATATTTCTCTTCTAAGATTCCTTACAGGTACTCCATTTCAGGACACAAACACAAACATCCTCTGTTCCTCCAAAAGTAGATACAAGGTCAATATATTCCACGCATGGGATTTCCTGCCTAAAACATTTACTGTTGCAAATGTTTGTCTCTCCTCTGCAATATGTGTGTATTGCCTCAGCAACTTTTATGCCCACTATAGCTACTAGCAGTGCATCACGCTCAGTGCAAGATATCATGCTGTTACAATCCCACATGGAAATGAGAGAAACAGATAGCAAAAACACATTTCTAAGTGAATACTGCCAATTCTATCATTACTACTTCTGAACATATACACACGAATCCTTTTGTTTTACAGTATCAGAGCCCCAAAATCAGCCTAAACAGAAACCACAAGATAATGCCCATTTAATTTTCTATAATGGATGTGTACTGGCCCAATGTTCTTTAACAGGTGAATCCTACAAATGAGGGGTAAAGGTAAAGGAAATTGAGGAACAAGTTCTGCTGATCACTGATAGTTTGTGATAATGAAGTGTATATGATGAGCAAAGGAGATGGTGAACAAAGTTTACTGGAATGAATAGGAGTAGACAGTGGTAACAATGCTTATGTATGCAAGTGAAGGAACAGTTACATGGAAATGTGCTAAGCAAAAGTACTGGAATCTGGATGAGCCAATCAGCCTGACTGGTCTGATGGTGAAAAATCAGTGCCTGAGAGTTGGGACTCCATCCGGGACTATCTTTTAGCTAGCCACTAGCAACAGAGCCCATTTTTTTTAAAAAGGGCCCTAGAAAATGGAGCTCAGGAACACTGGGCTTTCTGCCAGTGGAGGGACGGGCCACCTGGCATGGGTTTCCTGCCACAGCAGCACCCTCCAGAGGCACCAGGATAAAAAGTGAGTTGTCACCAATAGAGATGGGCATGATCCAAAAAAAATTAATGATCAAGCTGATTGTGGATCAGCGCCGGCGACAATCCCGATTTAACAACCTGCACCGAGCATCTCCCATTCCCGATCCGTGGATTGTGGATCATGGATCGTGGATTGTGGATCGTGGAGGCAAAAGCGGAGGGGCGCCCTGCTGTTCCCGGTGATACAGGAACGGTGGGTGATGCCAGCGGCATCTGTGTTTGTGTTTGGCCATCTGTGTTTGGCTGTCAGAGCTGCCTATCAGGGTTTGCAGGAATGTGATTGGAGTGCCCATGGCTACAGAACACCCCCTTTCCCCTCCCTCCCCTGGGTGTCTTCTCCCAATTTGTGACTGCTTTGCTGCTCCATGGTTGGAATGAAGCCCTGCTGATCAAGGAAAGCTGGGCTTCCATTCGGGTTTCCAGGGCGACAGAAGGAGGACAAACAGAACTCAGGAATTCCCCTGGCTCCGTTGCCAGGGGAATAGATTGCTGGTGCCTGAGTGTCTGGATCCCCAATCCGAGCCCGATCGCCCCGATCCAGGCCCCTCCCGATCACTGGATCGTTGGCCGTGGACGATAACGATCCGCCAGGTCATGATCGCGCGATCGCCATTATCGTGGTTTTCTTCCGATCGTAATGCAGATCATGTCCATCTTTAGTCGCCAATACAGCTTGCCTTTTTTATAGACAGTTATGTGGAAACTGAACCACAGACTTCAGGCTTGCTAAGCGAATGTGTTCTATGGCACTATCCTTTTCTCTGCAGTCTTTTCCTGCCCTGAGATATATATATATATATATATATATATATATATATATATATATATATATATATATATATATATATATATATATATATATATATATATATAGCTTTTTATCATATGTTCTTTTTTCCTAGGGAGATGCTGGGGAATATTATGAATATCTTCTGTGAATGTGCAGGTGTGTGTTTTCTTGTTGCTGTTCTAGTGTATTTGTTCCTTCTTGCCTTGTATAATACATGATGTTGGCTCTTGTCCTTCTCTTATTTTGTTTTGTGTGTAGATGTAAGGCAGAGTGGCATTGGAAAGGTTTGCTGGTGTTGCTGTGCACTGGCTGGCTGCTTCCACAAATAGCCAAAACTCTGGCACTGTTAGCATGTTGCTCCATAGGTGGTGCTGATATGAATTCCAGTGCAGTTGCTATGCTCTCAGCTTCTTGGAGCTGGTCTTTTTTCTCTACTGAGAGAGCATAAGATGCCAGAGCAGAACTGAAGCCAGCAATGTACCAGGATATGAGGCTTGAGATTTGGCACAAAACCACTTATCCACATGTGTCCATACATACTTTGTTATTGTTGCTACCTAATTGAGTAGTTCTGAAAGGTTTTAACTAGAGTTCTGTGGTGTTGGTATCTGATTTCAAAGTAAACTTTTAGCTGTAATTATTTATGCAGATTTCTGGCAATAACACATGCCCTAAACATCATGTCTTATAGATTGAAAATTATCAAATGAATGTTGTGAGACACCATTTATTTGGGCAATTTTCATCAAGTAATACTGCATCTCAAGCACTAGTAAAATGAATGGGGTCTCTGCTAGAGCCGTGTCTGATAGATTCCGCCCAAGGCTGAGAAGCTGAATAGGCTGTCACAGTTTTGTGCTCCTTTACTGGTATTACTATGATAGTTATTTTCTGTATAGGCTGATACAGAAGCTTGAGTATGTATAACTGTTCTATTGTACTTAGTCTTCACACAAATGATCACAAAAGCATTCCAAATAATAACAGAAGGAGAATTTCTCAATTGACAAAAGATCTCATCAAGCCATGAGAGTGGAGTTATTATAATCATTCTGAGTTGCAGAATGCAGTCAAAATCAGCAAACTCAGCTCATTTGAACGAAATGAATTCTTATTTACTGAAATTAAAGGCAACCTCAGTTCAAATGGTAGCCTGCAGTTGAGAGAGGTAGAAAACAGAATTTTTCCGACCAGTCACAACTGCACATATGGAATAGTCATCTGTTCCTAAAACTATCAGTAAATCTTGTTATTTAAGAGATCTGAAACATTTGAATTTTTTGTGTGTTTTTGCCAAGCTTCTGTCATATCTAGCAGTGGAAATAACACTCATTGTGTAGGAGAGGGCATTTATCTAACAGTAGCCTTTACTTTGCTGTTTTGTCTCTCTAGTGAAAATCTTTAAAAAATGGTATCATCTAGAATTTAGATTCCCTCCAGGTGACCCTTCGCATTTTTTATGCTAAATTAAATTGCCCTTGGAAACCCTTGTGCCAAATTATCCTGCAGTACTTTTTAATGGCACAACTATGCCTATTAGGACCCTGATGTTCCATCGTCGTGACCCCATCAACATTCCCCACATCCCAAGAGGATCCTATGAAAAAGACTATCACAATGAATGTGGTCAAGCCATAATCCATCCTCTTTGTACCACATGTCTACATACCAGAAGTACGATGTAGAGTACAATTTTTAGAACTGTGACTCTTAAACTAGGTTTTGTTGGAATCTCTCAGGGTCCCTTAAACAAGTACCGAAAAGCCTTTTGAAGCGCTACTAAATTATGTGTATAATATGCTCATGGTTATTTAGCTGTTTTTTCCTATCTGTCCTCTTTTAGCAACCAACATCTGCATCATTCAAAATAACTTTCACTAGCAGTTATACAGGAATTTTCTTGAGTTTGTCTCTCCCTCAGTTTTTTTTAATCTGTCCATTGAGCTGCTCTTCTAAGAACTATGTTGATGAATATCTGGTGGTTCTCTAAGTTTGTTCTTCCCAAGGCTTTCAGAATCTAGTCTATAAAAATACCTTTGTCTTTGTGATTCCATTTCCTGTAGAGCAAAGAGTTGGAAAATTTAGCATGGGGATATATTTCAAATCCTAAACAACGGAACTTACCATAAAAAGACATACTAATTCAGCTAACAGACATCAAATAAGGGCTTAGGCCATAGTTAGAGTTTACATATGCTTTAAAAAATATTGTGGGATAAAGCTGATTATTCATTCATTGTGTTTTGGGATTCATAAGGAGTGCTGGGATATGTATTTTGCATGAACCTTTATGATAACTGATATAGGAGAGTAAGGGTCAAACTATAGGAGATGCTGGAGTTACCCATTTCTGACTGAGTAAGTGGTAGAGGTGTGCACTGAGAAAATTTCCATTTCAGTTTTGGATCTGGGCCTTCTGAACAAACTCAGTTCCATTATTGTTTTGTTCTGGTTAAGCTGTTACCAGTTTGGATCTAATCCATTTGTTTTTTTTCACTTATCATGAGTTTCAGTCTCTTGCGTGTGCACAAGGTAAGTGTTGGCTGCATATGCACACGTTGCTGTTCTTTTCAAGGGAGATTGGTTGATCTACCATGTTTGTCCTTAAGTACATTACACACACATACATTTCTGGGAAAGGTGATTGAGCAAGCGGTGGTGGAACAGCTGCAGGGTTTCCTGACGGATGTCTCAGCCCTTGACCCCTTCCAGTCCGGGTTCCGTCTGGGGCATGGGACAGAGACATTGCTGGTTGCCCTCACAGACGATCTTCGTAGACATCTGGATCGAGGTGATTCAGTGCTGCTGATATTATTGGATCTGTCGGCAGCGTTCGATACAGTAGATTATGATCTTCTGACTCACTGCCTCGCCGATGTGGGGATACGAGGGACTGCCTTACAGTGGCTTGTCTCTTTTCTCCATGGTTGGGGACAGAGGGTGGCACTTGGGGAGAAATTGTCATCCTGCCACCTTTTGGTGTGTGGGGTCCCACAGGGAGCAATACTATCCCCTTTATTGTTTAACATCTATATGCGCCCCCTTGCCCAGTTGGTGTGAAGTTGCAGACTTGGGTGTCATCAATATGCAGATAACACCCAGTTGTATCTGATGATGGACAGCCGGCCCGGCTCAGCCCCAAATGTCCTGGAACATGCTTTTGCAGCCGTGACTGATTGGTTGAAGCAGAGTTGGCTGAAATTGAACCCAACGAAGACTGAGGTCCTGTACTTGAGCCACAGGGGATTAGGTTTGGGACTCCGGCTCCCAGCCCTCAATGGGGCACCATTAGTGCCAGCTCCAAGGGTTAAGAGCCTGGGGGTGATCTTGGATGCCTCCATAAAAATGGAGGCACCGGTCACAGTGGTTGTCAGGTCCTCTTTTTTCCATCTGCAGCAGACCAGGCAACTTGTCCCTTACCTGTCAACCTGTGACTTAACTACAGTGATCCAAGCAACGGTCATGTCTAGGCTAGATTACTGTAACTCACTCTACACGGGGCTGCCTTTGAGCCTGACCCGGAGATTACAGCTGGTACAAAATGCAGCGGCACGTGTTATTACAAGAGTGCCAAATAAGGCGCATATAACACCATTCTTACGTGAGCTGCGTTGGTTGCCAGTGGAGTACCGGATAAGATTCAAGGTTCTGGTATTGACCTATAAGGCCCTGTGCGGACTGGGACCAGCGTATCTACGGGACCATCTCTCCCCATATATTCCCCAGAGGACACTCTGATCAGGGGACAAACAGCTGTTGGTGGTCCCTGGCCCCAAGGAGGCCCGCCTACCTTCGACTAGAGCCAGGGCCTTTTTGGTCCTGGCTCCCACCTGGTGAAATGCTCTGTCTGCTGAAATCAGGGTCTGGCAGGACTTACTATCTTTTCGCCGGGCCTGCAAGACAGAGTTGTTCCACCAGGCATATGGCTGAGGCTGGGCCTCTGCCAGCCTGGAAAAAAGGGGTGTATAAAACCCTCCCTGTGAAGGCTGTCCACCATCTTGTTTTAAATGTGTTGTTTTTAATGAATATGAATTTTTAATTGTATTTTAATTGTATTTTTAATATGTTGGTATCTGCCCTGAGCCCGCTTGCCGGGAGGGCGGAATACAAATTTGAAATAAATAAAATAAAATAAAATAAAATAAAGCAACCATGGAGCTCCAAAGAAGGCAAGTACACACTATGGTGGGAAATTGGTCAGCAAAGCATGAGTGTGACATGAGTCCAATCTGCACAGCAGAGCAACAGTATTGAATTAAAAACTCCTGCTTTATGTTCCCTTTTCCCCCTTTCCAAGTGATAATGCCAACAAATTATTCTTACCTTTGTGTCCTTGCATGTTGCTTGCTGCTGTTTTTCCTTCTGCCTCCTTGCAGTTTTGTTCCCTGTCCCATGATGAGGAGTGGCTGATGGCAAATCCTTCCATTTCAGTGGTCTACTGGAAAATGAGGTGTTTTAGCTTATTTGCTGCCAATCTCCTCCACTTCCCAATTGCAGGTAGGCAGGCAGGCAGCATCAACCTGCTGCCCGAACAGACCTCTATTTTTCCATAACTTTTTGTTTTGCTGTATGAGAAGGCAGGGGTAAGTAGGCCAATGATTCACAGCAGCAGACTATATGGACAACAGGTTTTTTTAAAGAAGTGTTTTGGCAGTTGAATGGGGAACGGGGTTGCAGAAACCTGAAGATAAACCAGCATTGGTTGCTGTGTACGAGGCAACTGAACTAGCTGGTGTTTCATTGGGCTTTACATTTTGCAAGGAGACAATGCCATTGCCCAGGAAGCATAAAAAATGCATCATTCCTCTGCCACTACAATGGAGTTGAATGAACATTTCCAAAACCTATGGGCAGGAAGGCGTGGCAGTACTCCTCTAAGTCCCAATTGGCTGGCAGGGAGACAATGACGTTGCTCAGGAAGCACGGAACAAAAAATTCCCCTTCCCACCAACAGAATTAATTAATATAACTCTAAGGATGCAGTCTCTCCCCTTGAAATATAATTGGTTGGTAGACTTGTCTGTAAGGAAAACAAGAAGCTGATGGCTGAACACTGCCTGCCTGCCTGTACTGCCACAGCACAGTAAGAACCAAAATGAAACACATTAACTTTTCAGAGGAAAGGTGCCATTATAACTTGGTTTCCTGGATTTGATTCACTGTTCCAGAAGCTGCTTTCACAAAATGAAACATCTAATTCTGGATGTATTTTCAGCTCATTTGTTTTGTTTGTACACATTTAGTAAGTGGTACTGGAGGTAGCTATCCAACATCTATTTTTGTTGTCTTTTCTCTCCCCCCAGCCCCAGTGTGAATTTCACCACAAATGAGTTCAACAGTTTGCATTGTGTTTTGCAAAACTGTATACACATAGATGCTCATGATTCAAACAATTGGCAGCCTTCAGTATCACTAAGGACTAGAGATGGGCACGATCCCAAAAAAATACCAATTAAGCCGTTCATGGATCCTGGCCGCTGCCGAACCCAGGCCACCGATTCTAACCTATCAAATCCCATTTCCGATCCGGAATCAGGACGGCCAAAGCGGGAGGGTGCCCCGCTGTTTCCAGCGATATAGGAATGGTGGTTGGTGGCAGCGGCCGCCAGGCCTGGCAGGCAGGGGGAGGGAGGGGACATTCACACACACACACACACACACACACTTAGAGTAGGGGGGGTGTTTTTAACCCAGCAATGAGCCGCCTCCCCTCAGGGAGGGGACATTCCCAGGGCCAGATCTACAGTTGCCAGCGCCCAGGGCAACCGTAGTCAGGCTCTTGCACGCGCGCACGCTCCTGGGTTGCCCCCCTGCCCACACAGCAAGCCAGCTGTCCCGGTGTGCTGCGGAGCTGGCAGCAGCGCTAGTGGCTCGGCGGCTGCCCATGCTGTTCACCTGCCCCACAAGACAAGGGGCGGCCGGCTTGCCCGCACACCCCTTGTCCTGGGGAAAGGCGAATGGTGCAGGTGGCCTCCCAGCCTCCCGTGCTGCCTTTTTTCTTTCCCCAGGACAAGGGGCAGCTGGCTTGCCCGTGCGCCCCTTGTCCTGGGGAAAGATGAACGGCGCAGGCGGCCTCCCAGCCTCCCGCGCTGCCTTTTGCTTTTCCTTTGTGCCCATGGCTTCAGAACACCCCCTTCCCCCTCCCTCCCCTGGGATGCTGCTCCATGGTTGGAAGGAAGCCTGCTAATCAAGGAAAGCTGGGCTTCCATTTGTGTTTCGAGGGCGACGGAAGGAGGGCAAACACTGTCAGACTATGGCATTCCAGTTGGCTAGAGTCTGCCTTCCTCCCTTCTGCAAGAAGACAAGGTCTTTTGATTTCAAAAGGCTTTATTAGAAAGACAGCATTCAGGCCCAGGTGTCCACATTCCAAGACCGAGCAGATCCTGGCTGAGCAAAACTTTGTTAGGAAGGAGATATAGAACAAAAGTTGTTACACATCAAACCCTCAGAGCCCAGCCTCCCCCCAGAGTTCACATAGCAGGAAACTTCTCGGTAGGAACACTGGCCAGCCAAGGTCAGCTGAGTAGAGAACAGATAAGATGCAGTATCCTCTCCCATGGAAACGGCTCCTGGCATCTCATGGGCCTAGAGAGAGGGGAAGACTAAACAACTACAGAAATAAGTATGGCGTTACTCAGGTTGCATTTCTCTAGAATAACAGACTCTGACATTCTGCCCCCCTTAAGATCCCCTTCCACCTCCTCCACCTGGTTTCTCAGGATACCGTTGATGGAACTGTTTCAGGAGCCGGGGGGCTCTAACATGGATGGCTTCTACCCACTCTCTATACCCCTCCTCAAAGTCTTTCCAGAGAACTAAGTAGTACAGCTTATTATATCTAAGCTTGTAGTCCAAGATTTCTTCAATTTCATAATGCATTTGATCATTGATCATGGTGGGAATTGGGTTTGTTGTTGAAGGATGCCATGTATCCGGTGCAGGGGCCTTTTTCAGTAAGCTGATATGGAACATTGGGTGGATGTAGTGTAGATTCTTTGGAAGGGTTATTTCTGCAGTTACTTGATTGATTACTTGTTTGATAGGGAATGGTCCCAGATATTTCAGAGCTAATTTTCTGTTGGATTGTTCCACTTTGAGGTTTTTTGTGGAGATGTCAACTTTGTCTTTGGCTTTGTTTAAAGCTGCTTGAATGGCTGTCCATTGTTCTGCAATAACAGTCCACCATTGCTGAAGGTCCCCAGTGGGTTGATTTCCCAACTGCATTTCAAAGAGGAATGCCTTGCCATCATACCCATGTACAATTTTGAAAGGTGCTTCACCTGTTGAACTATGGACTGTGTTGTTGTATGCGTATTCTGTGCAATGAAGAAGATCTGTCCAATTGTCTTGTTGGAAATTAATATAGCAGCGTAGGAACTACTCCAAAATTTGATTTGTTTTTTCTGACTGTCCGTCGCTTTGTGGATGGAAAGTGGAGCTAATTCCTTGTTCTATTCCAGTTATTTGGAGAAGCTCCCACCAAACGTTGGCAATGAATTGCCCACCTCGATCCGAAATTACCTTAGAGGGAAAAGAATGCAGCTTCACAATGTGTTTCATAAATATTTCAGCTAATTTTCTGGCTGTTGGAATGGTTGTGCATGGAATGAAATGTGCTTGCTTAGAGAATAAATCCACCACCACTAAAATACAGGAACACCCCTTAGAGGGAGGTAAATCTGTAATAAAATCCATGGATATTACTTCCCAAGGCCGATTGGGGGTCTCTAAAGGTTGTAAAAGTCCAGGTGGTTTCCCTTTCCGTGTTTTGGCACTTATACAAGTTGGGCAAGAGAATACGTATTGGGATACATCCTTCCAGACTCCTGGCTACCAAAACTGTCTCTGTATCAGGTGGAGGGTTTTTAAGTAGCCGAAATGACCAGCGGTATGGGCATCGTGACAACGGTGCAGGACTTCCCTTCTAACGCTGGCTGGTATATACAATCGGTCATTTTTCACCCAGTCTCCTTCTTCCGTTTGAGACATTTTTGCTTTGGGCACTCCCTCCCCTTCTTTTTCCACCTCACTTTTCTCTTTTGCTCTCCACCCCTTTTCCTCTGTTTGGCTCTTAGCTGTTTGGCTGCGAGTAGTGACCACACCTCCTAGCTGACGGGGGGGGGAGTACAGCATCAGTGGTTTCCTCCCTCTTGCTCTGATATTGGGGCATGCGTGATAGTGCATCAGCCAAAAAGTTAGTTTTCCCTGGCAGAAAGCTGAGTGTGAAGTTAAATTTAGAAAAGAATTCTGCCCATCTGAGCTGTTTGGCGTTAAGACGTCTGGGGCTTCTAAGGGCTTCTAAGTTTTTATGGTCAATCCAAACTTCAAACGGATGCTGCGCCCCCTCCAGCCAGTGCCGCCATACTGTGAGAGCTGTTTTAATGGCAAAAGCTTCTTTTCTCCAAACATTCCAATTTCTTTCTGATTCCGAAAATTTTCGGGACAAATATGCACATGGCCTGGCTTTGCCATCGTCCCCTTTCTGCAAAAGCACCCCCCCCCAATCATGGTATTGCTGGCATCGACTTGCACTATGAAGGGGCGATGTTCATCGGGGTGCTGTAAAACTGGCTTGGAAGTGAATTTAGCTTTGGGCTTTTCAAAGGCCAGTTGGCATTGTGGGCTCCACTCTAATTTGGAGGTGGGTTTTCTTGCTTGCTCCCCTTTATCTTTAGTTTTTAGGAGCTCAGTCAGAGGAAGGGCAATTTGAGCAAATCCTTCTATGAAGTCTCTATAGAAGTTGGCAAAACCCAGGAAGGATTGTAATTGTTTACGTGTAGATGGAGTTTGCCAATCTTGTACCGCCCGTATCTTGGCAGGATCCATTTTCAGCCCTTGCCCAGATATACGGTAGCCTAAGTAATCCAGTTCTGTTTTATGAAACTCACATTTAGAGAGTTTGATAGGGAGCTTGTGGCACATTAAAGTGGTCAGCACTTCTCGCACTAGTTTTACATGTTCCTCTTTTGTTTTTGAATAAATTAACACGTCATCTAGGTAAACGACCACTCCTTTATATAAATATTTGTGCAACACTTCATTGATCGTGGACATGTATACCGATGGAGCTCCAGATAAGCCAAATGGCATGACAAGGTATTCATATTGTCCCAAGGGCGTATTGAATGCCGTTTTCCATTCATCCCCTTCCTTGATTCTTACATGGAAATAAGCATCTTTAAGGTCCAATTTTGAAAAGATCTTACCTTGAGCCACGATGTTGAGTAGATCTTGTATTAGTGGGATGGGATAGGCATTGGTTGCTGACACAGCATTGATCCCTCTGAAGTCGGTGCATAGCCTTAGATCTCCATCCTTTTTCTTGACAAAAAGTACAGGGGCTGCATGCGGGCTGTTTGCAGGACAGATGAAACCTCTTTCCAAGTTTTTGTCGATGAATTTCCGTAGCTCCTCTCTTTCTAATGGGATCATGGAGTATAATTTGCCTTTGGGCAGACTTTCTCCCAAAAATATTTCGATGGCGCAATCCGTGGCCCAATGGGGGGGAAGGCTATCGGCTTCCTCTTCACTGAAGGCTTGTTTGAGATTTCTATATTCCTTTGGAATGCAATTGATTTCTTCTTGGGTTAAGAGAGCCACATCAACTAGGGGTGGTTTGTCTCTCCCCCAATCTACTTGCCAAAAATGCTGTTTGCAATATTCTTTGTTAAACATGACAATTCCTTTAGCCCAGTCTATGTAAGGGTTATGATCCCATAGCCAACGACTGCCTAGGATAAGGGGGTATTTAGCTGCTTGACTGATTACAAAACTTCAGCTCTCCCAATGTTCCCTCATACCAGTGGGTATTTGTTCAGTTTCCAGAGTTACTGGGTTCATATTAGAACCGTCCATCTGTTCAAAAATGATGGGGGTGTCTAACTCTTTGGTTTCTAATCCCAAGCTGTTCACTAACGCAGGTGCTATAATCTCTCTGGAGCAACCGGAATCAATTAGGGCTTCTACACAGATATGAATTCCTCTTTTGGGATTTAATAGAATAACTGGAAGAAACAATACAGACCCTTTTTCTCTCACCTCTCTTTGGGTGATTCTTTTTTCGATCTGCCGGTCGGGTCCCTTTATGACATATCCATCTCGTTTCCCAACTGGGGACTGGGTGCCTCTTCTTCTCTTTCAGTGGGCTGCATATCTAAGTCCATTAACACCTCTTCTGCTTCCAGGCCCTTCTCTGGTTGAGTGTGCTTTTGGATTCCCCATCCGTGGCTAGACCTCGGTGCTGGAATAGGGTGAGAAGGGGTAGCAGGGGTGGAAGTGGGTACGCGAAAGGGGCATTGAGCAGCGAAGTGTCCACTGCGGCCGCATTGAAGACATAGTCCTTGTCGCCAACAAGTTTCTCGCACACCGCGGCTTGGCGGACCTGCTCGTCCTCCCTTGGGTATCACTGGAGTTCTTCTTGTTCCTAGGGCTTGTTGTTGTTCCACTAATCTCACCTGTTGGATGCAGTTTTCCACTTCACAGGCCAATTGTATCCAGCCCAACAGCGTTGGGGGGTCATCTTGCATTAAAGAACGATCTAGGAGTCTAGGGTTCATGCCACTTTTACACATTACTATCTTAATTCCTTGTTCACAATGGGGACATTTAGCCGCTAGTTGACGGAACTTGGCTACATACTCTCTGATCGGTTGCACCCCTTGTTGGAGCGTTTGCAATTCTGTGTGAGCGCGGTCTTCTAATGGATCCTCATATTGGGCTCATAAAGCGGAGACAAAATTCTGTAGCGTGTCCAACTCGGGAGCCCCCGAATCATATAAAATCACATACCATTTGGCTGCTTTGCCTTCCAGCCTAGAGGCCAAGTGATCAATCCAGCTTTCCTCATCCGGGAACAGATGTCCCCACCGGTTGAAAAATTGAAGCGCTTGGACTACGAAGAACCCTAGTTTTTGCATATCCCCGTCAAACATGGCTTCTAGTTTAATCCACCCCCACAGCAACTCAGGCACCCCTTGCCTATCCGGCTGTGCTGGCCATGGGGCCGGAGGGGGTCCAGCTGGTAGGAGCCCCTGCATCAGTCCTCGGGGACGGTCTTGTGGCCCTCGGGGAAGGGGTATATGTCCTACAATCCCTTGCGGCCTGGGCCGGGGTGCTCCAGGGGGTGGAATTCTTGGGCCTTGCCCCAGTGGACCCTACGGAAGGGGTCCTGGGATTGGCTGTGGGACTGTTTGTGGGATCAGCGCAGGCTGCACAGGAGGCGGCTGCCTCGGCGGTGGTGGTTGCTGAGATACCACCCATTGAGGGGGCACTTGTTGAGGAGGGGGTGGAGGAGGAACCTGTCTAGGAGGAGGAGGAGGAGGAGGCAGAATTTGCTGAGGAGGAGGTGGTGGAGGCACTTGCTGTGGAGGTGGCGGTGGCGGTGGCAGGGCCGCTTGGCCAGGCATCGGTTGAGGTGGAGGCTGTGGCTGCTGCAGAGGGGTCAGTAGTACCGGCGGGATCAGCGGTTGTGGAGCTGGTGCTGTTGGCGTTGTCTGGACCAGCAGTAGCTGTAGAGGAGTCGGTGATGGGCCGGCCCCTGACCCTGGAGTGGACTGAGTTCCCAGTGGAACTTGGGTCGGTGCTGCAACTTGGCCCTGCGCCGCCAACGGAGCAAGTGGGGCTATTGCTTGTCCCGCCTCTGCTCGTGCCTCCCGCTGCTCCCTTACCAATAGTCGAATGAGATAGATGGCCTGAGCTAGGTCTTCCTCCATAGCCCCCATTCTATCTTCCAACCAACGATAGTGGTTCAGAACTCTGTTGGACGTTCCGTCTTCCCCGCAGTCACTTACTTCCGATGGCTCTCTCAACCTCGGAGAAACATATTCCCTGGGCTAGGGTCTTGTTGGCCCTTCCGCACCTCCAACCGACCTCCAATCATGAAAACTCCCTGTAGGATGTGTCGGACCTTCCTCTCCTCCACCTTGCAATGACTGCTCCTCCTCAATGGTCATGCTGGCGAATATTCCTTTTTGGTAACAGCCAAAATTCCGGATTCCACCGCCTGGGCTCAATACTCCAACTGCTGTGCGCACCCTTGTTCCCAAGCCCTGGCTGAATTCACATCAGTATAATCCCAGCTCATGAGCTCGTGACGTGTGGTTTCCCAATCCTGGGTATCTTCAGTTCCCCTTTGGGGGTCCCACTCTTCCAGGCGGCCAGCCTCTGCATCCCACTTATGCCAAGGCTGAGTGCTGGCCAGAGTCTCCTCCGGAGTGCGGGCAGCCCTAGTTAAATCCCACACGATGCTTGGGCCCTCCTGCTCCATCGACCTGACGGTTCGCCTCACATCGATCATCGATCGGGAAAACATGGTGCCCGCTCATCTCTCCCTAGCCTCTTGAGGCCAGGAGACCCACTGCCGTGGCGTCGGCAGTGAAATCAAATGGTTCTCCTTGGCAACTCCGCACACCTTCGGCCGGGCACCTCCTGTAGCCGGGTTGGTCGGTTCCCCCCTCTGTCGGGCACGGGCTCAGTCCCGCTGTCAGGAATAGGCTCTGCTCCTTGGGTAGGAACAACGTTAAGAACAGGATCAGGTACAGTCTCGGATCCACCGTTGGGTACCATCTGAGACTGATCGGGAAGTCCCCCATCCTCAATGCCAAGTTCAGACAGATCAGTCAAATCGCCCTTGGTATCCATCCTCCCTGGATGAGGCGTTGGGGAAAAAATAAAAAGGATTCCTAACAAAATGTCAGACTATGGCATTCCAGTTGGCTAGAGTCTGCCTTCTTCCCTTCTGCAAGAAGACAAGGTCTTTTGATTTCAAAAGGCTTTATTAGAAAGACAGCATTCAGGCCCAGGTGTCCACATTCCAGGACCAAGCAGATCCTGGCTGAGCAAAACTTTGTTAGGAATGAGATACAGAACAAAAATTGTTACACATCAAACCCTCAGAGCCCAGCCTCCCCCCAGAGTTCACATAGCAGGAAACTTCTCGGTGGGAACACTGGCCAGTCAAGGTCGGCTGAGTAGAGAACAGATAAGATGCAGAATCCTCTCCCATGGAAATGGCTCCTGGCATCTCACGGGCCTAGAGAGAGGGGAAGACTAAACAACTACAGAAATAAGTATGGCGTTACTCAGGTTGCATTTCTCTAGAATAACAGACTCTGACAAACACAGCTCATTCCCCTGGCTCCATTGCCCCAGGAATAAATTACTAGCGCAAGAGTGTCTGCAATTCTGAACAGAAACCGATACATCCAATCAAGTCCCGAACAAGCAAACCCCCGACTGCTGGATCAGTTGCCGTGGACAGAACCGATTAGCTGAGTCACGATGGCGCAAACGCCAAAATCAGGGTTTTTTTGAAATTGTAATTCAGATCGTGCCCATGACTACTAAGGACTTTTAAGATGAATAGAAAAGGATGTTTTTAGTAAAATATAACATTTATTTATGACATTTATTTAATTTTGTGAATGATTTTATTATATATTTAAACAATTGTGTACGGAGTGGAGCAGTTATACAGCAAGGACCGGAGACTAGTAGTACTCAGCTGGGTTGTGTGAGAACATGGCATGCACAAAAAGCTTTCATCAAGAACATTAACAGGTCTGGAAATTAGGGCTTTAAATAGAGGATTGGAATTTGTCCCCAATTCTTATTACAATGACTTCCAAACAAGAGTAGACCTCTTTAAACTGATTCACCAGATTAAACTAAGATGCTTCTTTGGGGAATTGTATGGTGGATTTTGGGTGGCTCCATGTAAAAATCAAGAGGATCCATGAGGATCCGTGCTTTTGAACCATGTTTTTGTGCCGTGGCGCTGCCACAAAGCTGTGGATGAATGATTTTTTTTGTCCCATTTGTGGCAATGGACATGATCTGGGATTGTATGGTGGATTTTGGGTGGCCCCTTGTAAAAATCAAGAGGATCCATGATTATCCGTGCTTTTGAACCATGTTTTTGCACCGTGGCGCTGCCACAAAGCTGTGGATGAATGACTTGATTGATCCGATCAAGCCCCGAACAAGCAAACCTCCGACCGCTGGATTGGTTGCTGTGGACAGCACCGATTAGCTTAGTCCTGATGGTGCGAATGGCATTATCGGGTTTTTTTTAAAAATCATAATGCTGATTGTGCCCATCTCTAGACATGACTATATGGGTGAAATGAATAGGCAACTTGCCGATGAGAGCAGTTATATGGAAAATCTATGGACCCCCGTAAATAAAATTTGTTTTATGATTAAAGTGACTCTGGATGAGTCTTTAGCCCTTGGTTACATTACTGAAAACATCTATAAAGGGTTAACTAATCCATCCCTCTAAGATTCCAGTCCTGTACTTATTGCCTAAGATACATAAAAAGGGGTTTCCCCTGCTGGGACGCCCAATAGTGTCTGGCAGTAATTCCATATTAGAACCTATATCGAGATACATACACCATTTCTTACAGGGGTTTGTGAGGAAGTTGCCAAATTTTCTATTAGACACCAGGGATTTCATAAAAAGATTTGAAGGTTTCAAATTGCCACCGGGAGCAGCAATGGTTATGCTTGATGTCTCCTCGTTATATACTAACATCCCACACGAGGAGGCACGTTCAGTAATACTGGAAACATTAGAGCAGTGGGAAGATTTACATCCACCGACATTCTTTTTGATTTCCCTTTTGGAAATAGTTTTGGAAAATAACTACTTCAGGGTGGAGGATAGATTTTTTTCTACAGATACGGGACGTCACTATGGGGTGTCCTGTGGCCCCTAGTATCGCCAATTTGTTTATGGGAAAATTGGAACATGATTTTTTTTGCAATATTGAAAAAAAACCGTACTGGGACCAACGTATCTGCGGGATCGTCTCTCACCGTATGAGCCCCGGAGGACTCTTCAATCAGGGGGAAAACATCTTTTAAGGGGCCCGCAGATACTGGTATTAATGATTTTCCAACTGTGAATAGGGTTGTTAAAATTAATTGTTTGAAATAATTGTTCATAAGAATTGTATAGGTAACATATTGACTGTATACTGCTGTGTGGCTACATAGGTTTTGTTTGTAATGAGTGATATATTGATAAGTGTTAGTAAGTACACGTGGGTATCTTTGGTTTTGTTTGGACTGCATAGTAAGGAAAGAATGTGTGTGTGTGTGTGAGAGAGAGAGAGAGAGAGGCGCCTCTGATTGGAAATAAAATATAATATAGTAGCTCTTTTAGGCTAATCTAGTGTGAGTTTGAACTGCATTGAAAAGTGGGCTGTTTCCTGACTAGACATGGGCATGAACAGCATTACGAATGGAAAAAACCAACGAACAGGCCACTTGGCTGCTCATGAACAGGCCGTTCGTGAGGTGCCACTCCAGCCGAACAAGTGGTTGGCGCAAGCCTTGTTCGTTGTGCTCGGCCGCCATTCAGGAAGCTAGACACTCAGGCACCTTCAATCAATTGCCTCAGCAATGGAGCGGGGGGAATGCCTGAACTCTGTCTGCACTCCCTCTGTCGCCTCGGACACCCCAATCAAAGCCCACCTTAGCTTGATGGGCAGGTCTTCCTTCCAACCGTGGAGCTGCAAAATTGGTTACAATTGGTAACGTGGGAGCAGACACCAGG
The DNA here is from genome assembly GCF_028583425.1 of Eublepharis macularius. NCBI lineage: Eukaryota > Metazoa > Chordata > Lepidosauria > Squamata > Eublepharidae > Eublepharis > Eublepharis macularius. The sequence goes on from NC_072797.1 coordinate 77,807,305, forward strand.
GGGGAGGAAGGATGGAGGGGGTTGTTCTGTGGCCATGGGAACTCCAATCTCACCCCTGCAAACCCTGTGAGGCAGTTCTGACTGCCAACTACCGACCCATGCATTTCTCAATGAGACCACTGCTTATAAAAGGGCACTGAGCTCCCAGTTCTGGCTTTCACTTTCAGCAAGCAGTGGAGTGGGACAGAGCTGTTGATAGCCTTTTGGGAGAGAGGGAGAGTGCATTGGAGCTGGGCTTTTTTCTGTGTGTGGTGGGTGGGATAGGAAACTATCCCCTCTAGTTCCAGGGCTGCTTCCAGGCCCTGGGGCCAAGCTCAGTGGGCACCTCGGCTGAGGGCTCACCCTCATTATTACTGCCTGATCTGATCAGGCCTCTGGGAGTGCTGGGCTAGGGCTCTAGCCCCGGTCTCTGATTCCAGGGCTGCTGCCAGGCTCTGGGACCAAGCTCAGTGGGCACCTCAGCTGAGGCCTCACCCTGATTATTACTGCCTGATCTGATCAGGCCTCTGGGAGTGCTGGGCTAGGGCTCTAGCTCCAGCCTCTGGTTTCAGGGCTGCTGCCAGGCTCTGGGGCCAAGCTCTGTGGGCACCTCGGCTGAGGGATCACCATGATGATGATTATTACTATTATTACTATCAGTGCCTGATCTGGTGGTCAGGCTTGTGGGTGTGCTGGGCTAGGGCTCTAGCCTCAGCCTCCGGTTCCAGGGCTGCTGCCAGGCCCTGGGGCCAAGCTCAGTGGGCACCTCGGCTGAGGGTTCACCCTGACTATTACTATTATCAGTATGAGTCCAGTAGCACCTTTAAGACTAACCAACTTTATTGTAGCATACGCTTTCGAGAATCACATTTCTCTTCGTCAGATGCACGACACGGCTTACTCCTCTGCATCTATTATCAGTATCAGTGCCTTATTTGGTCAGGCTTGTGGGGGTGATGGGCTAGGGCTCTAGCCCCAGCCTCTGGTTCCAGGGCTGCTACCAGGCTTGGGGCCAAGCTCTGAGGGCACCTTGGCTGAGGAATCACCCTGATTATTATTATTACTATTATTACTATGAGTGCCTGATCTGGTGGTCAGGCTTGTGGGTGTGCTGGGCTTGGGCTCTAGCCTCAGCCTCTGGTTCCAGGGCTGCTGCCAGGCTCTGGGGACAAGCCATGTGGGCACCTCAGCTGAGGGCTCACAGTGTTCTTTTCTGTCCTCCTTAATTCTAGTTTGGGGGCACAATGAGTCTTCATGTTGTGGTGGCCACCGTGGGTGGTCGTGGGGGGAAGTGCAAAGGCAGTCCTCCTGGTTTCCTCGTGGCAAGCAGCACTGGGTGTGGCTCGAGGGCAGCAGAGAGTACTCCCGCTCCCCCAGATTCACCTGTGGGTGTTTTGGAGGAGGCCAAAGAGGCCTTTCCGCTGGGGGGAGAGGATCTCTCTCAACATTTTGAGGAGAGTTGGGTGATGGATCCCTGAAGGAATGGTTTGTGTTTTATGAAACATCCCTCTTGTCCCCATCCCAAACTCTCGGTGGTGTCCCTGCCTGCATTCTACCCCTCACTTCGTCGTCCATGGCCAGCTCCGCAGCGCAGCCTGTAACCATTCGTCATCCTTCCCCTGGGACAGTTAGTGGTCCACGTTTCAACACCTCCTTATGGAGGCACTTTCGGGCCCTTCCTAATGACCCCCATGTGTTGCGGTGCCATGCCTGTGATGTCCTGGTGTGCAGGGGCAAAAACCAGAAGCACCTGTCATCAACGGCCCTGACTAGGCACCTGAAGACGCACCACCCGAACCTGTGTTCTCCATCCTCACCTAGTGAAACATCCATTGGGGGGAGAAAGGGGGCGACCAGCTCTTCTGAGCGAGGATCAGTGGGAGGGTCACCGGAATCCACCCCAAGCAAGAATCCTTGCCCTGAGGGTGATGCTGGTGGGAGTGGAGCACTGAGGCAGGCCGTGCTCTTGGAGTTTGTTCCCTCAGGTCTGGGACAGCACCGCTTAGAACAGCAAGGTTGAGGGCTCAGGAGGCAGGCCTTCACATCTTAGCAAAGACGATTGCCCTACATGGCTTGCCCATATCCATTGTGGAGTGTGTGGGCTTCTGCAGGCTACTAAAGCATCTTGTCCCTTGGTTCTCCATGCCATCACTGCGCACCCTTGCCCATCAAGTCCGGTGGGTATCTCGAATGAGAGCTGGTACGTTTGGGTCAGGTTTAGCCAGGCCTACTTCCACTGCTAACAGGATTCTGTGGGCCTTACTAGGCCTTCCTGGCACAGCCAGATCATCATGACACCTCCTTTCTGCGAAGGCTGGAAAGTGGGCGATGCTGATGGCAGTCTCCTTTGGGTACATGTAGTTGAGCCGTATGGTGGCCCTATCCATTGCAAACGCTGTGCCCTCTGAGCAGTGGGAAATGGGTCCCTCAACTCTTTTTTTTTTTTTTTTGAAAAAATTTTTATTGGGTTAGAATCTGTTATTTTTACATTACATTCAATTTCCCCCAAATTTTCTATTTCTAACCCCCTCCCTTTCCCCCCCTTTTGCTGACTTCCAACAGCTTTCCCACCCTTTGTCCCTTTTCCCTTACTTCTATTAACTTCCTCTATCTAAAACAAATATACATTCTCCATTATACTAAGCAGTACATCCTTAACTACTTTTCTTGTTATATACCCAAACTGTAAGTCCTTATTTCCATCTTGGATAAACAATTTATCCAATTTTCCAGTTTTAAATATTTCTATATATCATAAACCTATATATCATAAACCATAAAAATCTTACATTTAAATCAAACAATTTGACTTATTCTCTATAAATTACTCATTGTATCTTTTTATGGTAATTCTATATAGCTCATCACATAATCAATCAATTTGACTCTTCTGTACATTCAGTTTGGTGCATTATACAAATCTTATCAAAAAAAGAAAATATTGTTGGTTACTCAATCCTTATATTTAAACCTTATCGTTAATTATTTTCTATCAATATTCTATCTATTAACCTATATATATCTATATATATATCAATCTGTTAATCTAACTGCTTATAAATTCACATTTATCTCTTCCCCCCCCGGTAAAGTCACCCCCCTCTACATTTTATTATACTTCAGTAGTTCTCAAACTGCCACAGTTTTCCTCCCACCTCCCATTTCTTCTCCAGATATTGTTTCAGCTTCTCCCAATCTGTGTTAAACTGCCCTGAGTCCAGATTTCTCAGTTTTCTTGTCATCTTGTCCATTTCTGCCATGTACAGCAATTTGTAGATCCAATCTTCAATAGTTGGCACTTCTTGTACTTTCCATTTTTGCGCATACAAAAGTCTGGCTGCTGCTATCATATAAAATATCAACGTCCTATGATGGGCTGGAATTCCCTCCATTCCCAAGTTTAGTAGCAGGAGTTCTGGGTTCTTATTTATTTGAAATTGTAAAATTTCACTCATTTCTCTTATTATTTCCCCCCAGTACTGCCTAGCTACATCACACGACCACCACATGTGATAGAGGGAGCCCTCATGCTTCCTACATTTCCAGCATTTATTAGAAGTGTTCAAGTTCCCTAGCGCAATCTTCTTTGGTGTCATGTACCAACGATAGATCATTTTGTAAATGTTCTCTTTAATATTAGTACATGTCGTTGTCTTCATTGTAGTTTTCCACAAGTATTCCCATGCCTCCATTGTTATTTCTTTATTAAAATTTATAGCCCATTTCACCATCTGTGTTTTGACTGTCTCATCCTCGGTATACCATTTCAACAGTACTTGGTATACCTTGGATATTCGTTTCTTGTCTTCTTTAAGAAGGGTCTGCTCTAGTTCCGAGTTCTCTGTTCGTATACCCCCCTTTACAGAGTCCGAATTATATAAGTCTCTGATCTGTCTATACTGGAACCAGTCGTAATTAGGTGATAGTTCCTCTTGCGTCTTTATTCTAAGTTTAGATGCTTCAGTTTTAGTTATTTCTTTGTACGTTAAACATTGTTGTTCATTATCAACAGCTCTCGGATCTATCACCTCATATGGAACCACCCACAAGGGAGTTCCTTCTTGTAAGTAAATTCTGTACTTCTTCCAGATTATATATAGACTTCTCCGTACAAAATGGTGCAGGAACATCGAGTTGACCTTTACTTTGTCATGCCATAGGTATGCGTGCCATCCAAAAAATTTTTTATATCCCTCTAGGGCTAATAGTTTCTTGTTCTTTAATGTCATCCACTCTTTCAACCAAACTAGGCAGATTGCATCATGGTAAAGTCTCAGATTGGGCAGTTGCATTCCGCCTCTTTCCTTTGCATCTTGTAAAACTTTTACTTTCACTCGAGGCTTCTTGCCTGCCCAAACAAAATCTGATATTTTCCTCTGCCATTTTTCAAATTGTTTAGAGTCTCTGATGATTGGTATTGTCTGTAGCAAAAACATTACTCTTGGTAACACATTCATCTTAACTGCTGCAATCCTGCCCAACCATGACAAATTCAGTCTATTCCATTTAATCAAGTCTCTCTCTATCTGAGTCCATAGTTTTTCATAGTTGTTTTTAAATAAATCTATATTCTTTGCAGTCAGTTCAACTCCCAAATATTTCACTTTGCTTGTTACTTCACAATCCGTTGTTTCCGTTAACAATTGTTGTTTCTGCTTAGTCATATTTTTACATAATATCTTTGACTTCTTTTTGTTGATATAAAAACCTGCCAAGTCCCCAAACTCCTTGATCTTATCTATCACTTTTGGCATGTTCTCCAATGGGTCCTCTACAATTAACATTATATCGTCCGCAAATGCTCTGACCTTATATGAATAGTCCTTTATTTTTATTCCACGAATTTCCTCATCTTGTCGTATTTGTATCATCAGAATCTCCAATACTAAAATAAACAACAGTGGAGACAACGGGCAACCTTGTCTTGTTCCTTTACTAATCGTCAGTTTCTTAGTCACTTCATCATTCACCACAATTGCTGCAGTCTGGTCTCTGTAAATTTCCTTAATTGCTCTGATGAATCTTTCTCCCAATTGTAGCTTTTCCATAGTGGCAAACATAAAGTCCCAGTTTAAATTGTCAAACGCCTTTTCAGCGTCAACAAAGAAGAAACCAACCTCTTTATCACAACGCTTGTCATAATATTCAATAGCATTAATCACTGTCCTTAAGTTATCTCTTATTTGTCTGTCTGGCAAAAAGCCTGCTTGTTCCTCTTCTATAATTTCCGAGAGCCATCCCTTCAGTCTCTCCGCCAATATCTTCGCAAAAATTTTATAGTCATTGTTAAGTAGCGATATAGGTCTGTAATTTTTCACGTTAGTCAAGTCTTGGCCCTCTTTTGGGATCAATGATATGTTCGCTTCACTCCAAGTGTCTGGAATCCTTTGATCCCTAAAAACTCCATTCATCACCTCTTTTAGGAATGGTGCCAGTTCATTAGCCATTGTCTTATAAAATTTAGCCGTAAGTCCGTCTGGCCCTGGCGCCTTTCCTAGATTTGCGGATTGTATTGCCTTGCTTATTTCCTCGTCAGTTACTTCACTGTTCAATTTATTTCTCCAAGCTTCCGAGATTTCTGGAAGTTTGGTTTTCTCCAGATATGTCGCTATTGATTCTTTATTTACTTCTTTCTTATTGTACAGCTTAGCGTAAAATTTATAAAAGGCTCTACTAATGGTAGTCTGCTCCAGATACGTTTTGTTGTCTTCGCAAATTTTATTTATTATTTTCTTTTCCCTTCTCTTCTTCAATTGCCATGCCAGGTACTTCCCAGGTTTATTGGAACCCTCAAACACTTTTTGATTCAGTCTTTTAAGATTCCACTCCAATTCTTTATTACTCATTGCTGTTAGCTGCTCTTGGAGAATTTTAATTTCCTGGTATAATTTCTTTTTCCCTGGTCTCTTTTTTAGCTGTATTTCTTTGGCTTTTATTTTCTCCTCAATCTCTTGTCTTTTCTCCTCTTTCTTCTTTCTTGCTCTACCATTTAAGTCCATTAGTATGCCCCTTATAACCGCCTTATAAGCATCCCAAACTTTATTGGTTGGTACTTCTTTATTCACATTATATTGTATAAAAAACTTTGTCTCTCTTCTCAATATTTCCATATTCTCTCTTTCCTGTAACAAGTCCTCATTTATTCTCCATGCTTTCCTCTTTCTCCTTTTTCCTAGTTTCCACATAATTGGGTTGTGATCTGAGCCTACCATCGGCATTATTTCTACCTCCTTAGTCCATAACGCTAAGTCTTTTGAGGCCCAGATCATGTCAATTCTTGATAATGTAGAGTGCCTTGCAGAATAAAAAGTAAACTGTCTACTTTTAGGATATTCTCTCCTCCATACATCTTCGAGAGTCTCTTGTTGAATCAACTCAAAAAAGAGCTTTGGCAATAGTCCTCTTTTCTTTTGTGCCGTTGTAGTCTTTTTATCTAGTTCCAAGTCTGTCACTCCATTGAAGTCTCCAGCAAGAATTATCTGGTCATATGAAAGTTCATCTAAATGCTTCCTCAAATCCTCAAAGAAGCTTTCTTTTGCACCGTTAGGTGCATAAAGTCCGACTACCAACACTCTCTTTAAATTCCAAATACATTCCACTGCTACAAATCTGGCTTCCACATCTCTCATAACAAATTTTGGCTGTAGCTCCTCTTTTATGTACAACACCACTCCTCTTTTTTTCTTGTTGGAGGCCGCTACAAATTCTTTGCCCAATTTTCCAGATTTTAAATATTTTACATCCTGCTTTCTAATATGGGTCTCTTGCAAACAAACAATATCACATTTTTGTTTTAGTAGCCAGTGAAAAATATTTTTCCTCTTATTCGGTGAATTTAGTCCATTTACATTCCAAGATATTACTTTACATTCCATGCTCATAATCTTGTTGGTAAGTCTTTTTCATTGTCCTTAATAAATCGCTCCATCTCTCGCTCAGATCTGATACGTTTTTTGACCCCTCCAAACTCAAAGGACACTCCTTCTGGTAACTCCCATCTGTACCTGATTTTCATGTCCTTCAAGATCTGAATTAGCACTTTATATTTTTTCCGGTCCAATAACACTGACCTAGGTAGTTCCTTCATTATAATGATCGTCTTGCCATCAATCTCCAATGGATCTTGAAACTGTTTTGTCACAATCTTCTCTTTCATATTTCGTGTCGTAAACTGCACAATCACATCTCTTGGTAGTTTCCTCTGGGTTGCAATTCTCGAGTTCACACGATATGCCACATCTAGGATAGCCACAACTTCCTCCTCCTCCTTCCCCAGGTATTCAGCTAACACCTCAGTCATCTGTTCTTGCGCTGACTTTCCTTCCACTTCTGGCAAGCCACGAAAACGTAGCTGCTTCTCCATGTGTTTAGTTTCTGCAACTGACATTCTCCCCTTCACCAGTCTCATCTCTGTTTGTTGCGTGTCTGCTAAATTCTCCATCGCGTCTTCTACTGTTTTAACTCTCTGCTGCGTTCCTTGTAGTTCACTTTGTATTGTTTCCATACCTTTTTTCACTTCTGACAGCTCCGATTTTACTGTCTGTGTAACCTCTTTAACCTCTTTAATCAGTTCCAATTTCGTGTCCTTAAGTTCTTTAATCACATCTAAAAGTTTTTTATCCAGGTTTTCTATTGCCGATTGCCACTCTTTTTTTGACATCGTGGGGCTTGCTTTAGCTCGCTCCCACGAGTCCGCTCTCTTCCTTAACTCCGTGGCGTAAAATTTAAAGTCTTTTTATTTTAAATGTCCCGGTCTTCTTGCAAAAATTAAATTTTAAAGAGTCCAAAATGTTGGGCGTCTTTTCTCTATGGTTTCTCTATGATTTTGTAATCCAAGATGGCCTACTTCCTTTTCCGCTGAAGCCGCGACCCTTCCCCTTTCAAAGATGGCGATTCCCTTCTTCCTGCCCTCCTGCAAGGGCCGCTTCTCTCCAGCCACTCTATTGTTATTACGCACTTCCTGTCTCCCGTCTTCCCACAGCAGATCTCGCGATGGTGTCTTTTTCTCACAGCTCCAAAGCCACAGGTATTCAAAACAATAGTCCGTTTTCTTTAATAACTTCTTTGAACTTAGTCTCTTTTCAAATACAACTCCTGCCGAGTCTTGCCCTCCTTTTCACTAGTCTGTTGCAGTTTAAAAATCTACTTTTTTTCCTCTCTGTTTTTATCAATCTGTCCCGTATCGGAAGATAATGATCTTTACCTTCTCTTCACTTTTCTCGGGTTGTAATCGCTGTTTCGATTTTACGTTCTCCTCTCAGCTTCTTCCCCCAATCGAAGCTTGGGTATGTAGGTCTTATGCCAGCCGAATTGGCCCCAAAACTGCCGCAGAGATTGTAGCCGACCCGTCGCAAGGTGGGACCTCAAGGATCGAGCGGGGACCCGTTGTGTAGAGCCCCCCCTCGTCCGAGATCTATCTCACCCTAGGGTCTTGAGCGTTCTTTGCCTGCTCTCCGCCTGAGAGCAGTCGGCCGCGGGCTATTTTCACCCCGCCGGCCGGTTAAAACGGCAGTCCGGTCAGCTCCGCAAGTGGAGCTGCGTTAGACCTCCATGGATCCCAAACCGGAAGTCCGGGTCCCTCAACTCTTCATGTCCTTTCCACAAATGCAGGAAGGTGGCTGATGTCAGCTGCTGCTGCTACCCCATTTCTTTCTCTTCCTCTCTGGAACTGCCCTGACCTGTCCAAGCAACCTCTCCTGTCCCGTCCATCCCCTCCTTTCTGCGAAGGCAGGAAGATGTGTGATGCTGGCGGCAGCCTCCTTTGGCCAATTGTGCAACAGCTCAGGAGCTATTGCACATGTAGTTGAGCCACATGGTGCCCCGATCCATTGCAACCACTGTGCCCTCTGAGCCAGGGGGGAATGGGTCCCTCAACTACTGTCCTTTCCACAAAAGCAGGAAAGGCTCTCAGTGAGTAGTGCCTGCTCAGGTTAGTTGTCTGACTGGTGGGTAACTGCACTAGCCCCCCTCAGTTCTCGGTGCTGCTTCTACTCTAACCTTTCCTTATAATATAAGTTTTATTAAGTTTTCAAAAATGAAAACATACCAAAAAAAAGACAAGAGAACTTTTTTGTATCAGATTCGTGTACAAGATAATCCATTATATGATCAATATTTCAGAAAAAAATTGCAATATAGACATCAATCCATAGAAAAAGAAACTGAGTGACCACACACCCCTTTCTTTCTCTCTTTATATAGTACACAGTCCATTTAAATCTCTCCAAGCACTTTTTAATTTTCTTGCTTTTTAACCCACCTATTCCATTTCCTTTCTCATTTCTAACAATTATTTATATTTTAAGTGAGCATCATCTTAAAACACATTTCAATCCTTTAATTCTTGAGCCCAGGGTGTTAAACCCTTAATCTTTCCAGAAATAAAGCAAAGAGGAGAAAAGAAAAGAAAACACAGAAAGTAGAAATGAACATCATTACATTCTATTATTGGTCCCATTATCTGTATATGTCATTAACTAAATATTTTCTTAAAGTAGAGAAGTATACAATAAAGTTTTTATAACAGCCTACCCTTGATCTTTAATATATCAAATCTCAAGCCATCTAAAATTTACAATTTGTATTTTCAGTATGTAAAGGCAGAAGAAAAGAAAAGCAAATATGTAGACAAACTTAGCTTAACCTATAATTTAAATTTAAAAATTAACACACTTATAAGGTTCCCTCTAGTTCCCTAGTGTTTCCTCTGTTAAACCTACCGGCTATCTTATATCAAAATCATTCCAATTCCCTGATTTAAAGGAATAAAAAGACTTCCAGCAAAAATCATATGAGATAAGAGGGGAAATAAGAGACTCCCCAAGACCCGTTTACGTGGGTCATACTTTGAATTTCATTTTTATTCCTCTTATCCCTCCCTCCAAAACAGTATTATAGCCCCTTCTTTCCTACAATATTTTTATTTAAGGAAAAGAAAAGAGCTCCAGCGGAAGGAAAGCAAAAAGAAAAATAAGAAGGGGGGCAGAGGACTCCAAGAGGCCCTCTGCCCCACTCCCTCTAATCCAATTATCAAAGCCCCAGATCATAATTTAAATTCCATCTTCTAGAAATAATAATTAAAAAAAATCAATTAAAAAAAACATAAGAAATAAGAGGGGAGATAAGAGACCCCCAAAACCCTTTTACTGGGTCATACTTTGGAATTCATTTTTGTTCCTCTTCTCCCTCCCTCTAAGAACCCTTGTATCCCACTCCCTCTAATCCAGTTGTCAGAGCCCCAGGATCACGATTTAAATTCCATCTTTTCTTTTTTTTCCTTCCTTCTCCCTCTAAAATAATGTTGCAACTCTTTATTTCCAAGAATCAACCATAAACAGCTCTTCTTGTCTTCCAAGCATTTTTGCAAGATGTCGATGGATACATTACTATGTATCTGATTATCTTTCTTCCTCTTTGTGATGTATTTCTTAGTTGAAGTGTGTTGTGTGCTTTTTACTTCATACAGAGGTGGTACACTAGATCTCTTCCCTTCAGCCTTCTGTCTACGCCCTTCCCCCTTCTTCTCCAGCTTTTGTACTTTCACAGAAAGAGACTGGTTTTCTATTTGCTTTTGTTGTAGTTTGTAGTCCGTCCCATCAAGGTTTTCTTCTAATTTGGCATCTATCACTTTGTCTTTATCTGATTTGGGTTCAAGTGTCTCTGCTTTTCTTAATACGTCATCCAACAGTTTAGAGATTTGCTGCAGCTTTAAAAATACTTCTTGAGGGAACGCTATTTTATTCACTCACTTTCAGATAGTCACCAAAGATCTCTTAAAACAGGTAAAAAGCTACTTTGCTCTTGCTGTTTATAATTCAAAAGATTTTTGCTACCCAGCTCTCTCCTAAAAAAACACTTTTTGCAATCACTCTTTGATAACATTCCTCTGGATCATAAAACGGCCGCTTCTCCGGAGGATAATGGAACCCCCCTCCTCAAGCTGAATAGCCCTCATAAAGCTATAAACAATTATCTTACTGGAGAGATGTCAAGTAGAAGCACTCTTTTTCGGTCCTTCAGTTATCTCTGCTTATTTATCTTGTCAGGAATCTTCGCTTCTTTCTGCTTATTCAAAGTCCCGGAGTTCGCAGTTTGAGAACCACAGGACTTCTTCCACAGTCCTTGCCTTGAGCCGGTGAGGGGGGCTACACAGGGGGTTGCCGGTCCCCTTGAGCTCTTCCACCTTGCTCTGGCCTACCCCCCTCTCTGTGGGGGGGGGGGTTGGAGGCCCAAATCCTCGAGTGCCAAGGAGTCAGGAAGATCATGGCACTGAGCTCATAACTCAGCTGCCAAGATGGCACCACACCATTCCGGAAGTCCACACTCACTCTAACTTTCCCTAGCGACCTCTCCTGTCTTTTCTCTCCCGTCCTTTTTACGAAGGCGGGAAAGTGGTTCATGTCTGCACATTTCATCATCACTCACATGGTCCCCATTTCTTCTTCTACAAACCCTTTGGAGACCTCTGCTGTCCAGTCCATCCCATCCTTTCCACGAAGGCAGGAAGGTGTCTGGTGTCTGGCAGTGCCACCCAAACTGTTATGAGTAGTATCCATACTGCTTGCTCAGGTGAGGTGTCTCAGAGCAGTGTGGAACTGCTCAGGCCCCCCTCATTTCTTGGGGCTGCTGGTCCCTCTTTCTACCTCTCCCTCTGTGGAACCACTCCGACCCTTATGAATGACCTCTCCTCTCCTGTCCATCCCCTTCTTTCTGGGAAGGCAGGACAGCGGGTCATGTCAGCTGCCTGTTCACGAGGGACTATCCTGTTACTGCTGCGTCCTTTGTCACGAGAGACAGCTCAGCTGCGATTGCACAGCTTGGTGGCTCCCCTGTCAAGGGGACTGACTGGATCCCTTTGAGCCGGGGGGGGGATGTATCCTGTGACTCCCGTCCTTTCCAAAAAGGCAGGAAGGTGGGTGATGGCAGCTGCTGTTGCTGCCCTGTTTCTTCATCTCCCTCTCTGGGACCACTCCGACCCCTCCCAAATACCTCTCCTGTCTTGTCCATCCCATTGTTTCCACTCACACAGGAAGGTGGTTGATGGTTGCTCCCACTGGAGAGTACCTCTATGGGTTCTGCGGATGAGGACTCCCAATGCTTGGGAGCTTTCCAGGTCCAGGTCCTCCGACCTGGAGGCCTGGTGGGTGTGCACATGGGGGTTGCCACCGGTGAGTGGCCAGACCCCCTGCCCCTGAGAGGGGAGGCAGCCCGCCTCCAGGACCACCGCACAAGGCCACAGTGAACTGGGGAGGGTGGCTCCATTTGTGTTGAATGGAAGTTTCCTGGGGGCATCAAATTTGGGAATGTATAACTCCGAGATCCATATTGCAATCTTGACCAAACTTGGGTGATGGCTGGAGAAGCACGTGCTGCACATTCCCTGTGAATATGGGCTCTCTAAGTGCTAAGGGGGCTGCTCTGGTGCCGACAAACACTGGACACCAAACACATTAGTTAACGGGACATGTTCAGTTCCATTCATCTCTTCGTGTTCGTCGTTGGGAACGAATAATGAACAGCCTGTTCAGTTTTTTCCCTGTTTGTGCCCATGTCTATTCCTGACACATGTTTAGGATAAATGTGTCTCCCTGACCACACATGGGAGCAGATCATTTCCTTGGAAACTTTTTTTGGTGCCCCCATGACTGCTTTGTACTGTTAGATTATATGTTTGGAGTTTCAATCCAGCATTACCTGTTGACCTCTAGACTCACAGGGAAGGGGGAAAAACTAAACTGTATGACTGGCTGTCTCCCACTGAAGTGTTTTTATTAAGAATGATTTAACCTTATGACTATGCAGGGGAAAATTCTGAGATTTCTCTCCATCTATCAACCCTAACATTTGTTAAAAACATGGCTTATAAACTCAAGTCTTTGGCTGATTATATATGAAACTCCTCAGGGAACTTAACAAGAAGGGAAAGGAATGATGATATAATGCAAACTAGAATAGACTGAACTAGAGATTACCTGAGAAGATTAAGTGGCTAAGCTCTTAAATCATGATGACCTCTCTATATAGTAGAAGCCTATCTGGCTCAAATCTGAACTGTTTTTGGATGTGACTATGAAGATTGACTGGGAATTTTTGTCCACTTGGAGTTTTTCTATTGCTTGATTAAAAGACTAGGTAGATCCCTTGAGATTTGCTTCTTTGCTTAATGTGGTGTTATTGCAACAGAGTGCTTGGTACAGTGTGAGTGCTATTCTGTAATAAATTTAGGTCACAGCAGAGTTCATCATGTAGTCCTTGGCAACAGAAGATAAAGTGCTAGTTAGTTCATCTCTAGCTTTTAGCCACCATGTCACTGATTTTCCTGTTTAATGATATTAATAGAGCTAAATGTAGGCAAATTGCCTAAGTCTCAAGGTCTCTTCTTTCCCACTGTGCCTGTAATATTTCATCTGGAGAGAACATAACGTAACAGCATTATGGAAGATATCTGAAGTGTTTGTAGCCAAGAAATAGACAATTAGGTTCCACTCTGATGCTTCCCCCTTCATTCTGCAGTCAGCTTTCTATTCTTCAAACCCTTTTGTACATACAAAAAGTCCAGTTATTTTTCTAGCAGAACGCAAACAGAAAATACATAATGCTCTCAAAAATGCTGACTGAGGAAGCTAACTAAATGGAAAGTGTTTGGGGACCACTTGACTGTGAAGAGGTTTTCCTATTTATATATTTTCTATCTTTATGTCTGAGAAGATTCTTTTCATTTATTTACTAAATTATCACTCACATTAATTCCTAACTTATCTCTCCTCCTATTTTATATTTTAACATATCTCAATTTTAGCACATCATTGAAAGATAATAACTTCCAAATATATTCTTCTGTTGTAAGCAGTTGACATCTATCTTTAAACCTTTACGATTCTGAGCATACTCTATAGAAAACCTTTTCAGTCCCCCCTTCCCCAATTTGGAATGAAGAGACAAACACAAGGCTTGGGTGAAACTCAGGGCCATTTATTGACCAACATTAACTCAAGAATGGCAAGGGCATAACTAGTTGTACAGGTCAAGCCAGAATTATGAGGTATGTGGTTGTAGATATAGAAGGGGGAATAGGCAGAAACTGCCCCTTTTCTCTCTTCTTTAAGTCTCGGAAATGATTGTATAACAGTCATGTGTTTACTGATTCCTCCCACACCACCTTCCCTGTTGATCCTGGAAGTCCTCAACTCGCAAAAGTGGTTTGGGCAGGAATTTCAATGAAGGACATAGCAAAACTAAATTCTGTGAATTCATTCTGTTCACAGCATTATCAGATCCAGCACACATTATTCATGATGCACTATGTGAGCTGCATTACTGATACTGTTATTATTCATTATGTTTATAGAGTATCTTCAATGTACATGTCACTTTATAAAATTCAAGACTATAAAAAGCTTTCAAGTTTGGGGTGGATACAGAAGCAGACAGGAAGCCAATGATTTAAGGATAGGTATCATATGGGAGAGGTGAATGCTTTTGGTGGTGGGGCATGTGATAGAGGTGGAAGTGATGATGTTCAACAATTGAAATAGTAGCAAGGAGCAAGAGGTGGCAAAGTGAAAGTTTACAAGAGCATGTATTCATCAATGAATTTTAGAATTATTACATTTCTGTATGTGGATAATAGAATGCAGATAAAAATTTTAAATCTTTTTTTTTAAAAAAATTACTTCCCAAGGAAAACAATGTCCAGTGAAAATGCATATACTAAATAACATTAAATGTTTCTTACAAAAATTCTCTATCAGACAGTAGTTTTTATAATTACTTTTTGTGCTGAGTGTATGTCACTACTTCTTCCTCATACTTATCTTGTTTAGTTCTGTATGTTTTGTAAACAATTTTGCAGTATTTGAAATGTTTTCTTTGCATCTATCATTATTTGGGTGACACATTAATTTACACCATATCAGATTTTTTTTTCTTGTTCACTGACAAGGTTCAACATTTGTTGACCTTGAAATATGGGTGTTAACAACAGAATATCTTATATTTCCACATGTCACTGTCACCAAATAAAGCTCCAGTTACAGGTGATTTGAAATGAACTAGGAGTAGTAAGAGAACATCTGCAGTTAAGCCTACCTTAACACCGAGTCAGCATTATTTATTTATGACGCAACATGAATCATCTGCACTTTCTCTGATAAGCCCAGGGCTGTGTGTCTTTCATTTCGGTTGACATTTTGCTGCCATTTGCCAGGCTAAGTAACTGCTGTGCAATCACTCTAAGCTGATGCATGATCATTGTTTTGCACAAAATGGATTTTTAAGGAAAAGGCTTTGGGAAGGATATAATTTGACAAAGTAAATTTTTGCTCATCTATGAGGAATCAGCACTGTCTGCCTAAACATTTTTTCTAATGATAGCTAAAAGGATTTGTACTGAGAATTTGACAAAGTGGTTTATTTTTGAGCACAAAGCAAAAACTGATTAGTTTGGAACAGGAAAGGATTCTTGGGGCACTGAAAAGCTTTTCTCTGGAATTAAATATGTGCTTTGGATTTCCTTATAAAATGCTTGAAAGCTGAGTCTTTGCAAAGACAAATAAAAACCAGTCTTCATATTTTCTTTTTTAAAAGATTTTTTACACTGAAATTTTATCTGTTTTGAATCCTATTGGCTGATGGATGCAGTCCAATAAAGGAGATTCTCTGACTTCAGTCTCAGATCTGAAGACTTGTCTAGCAGCCTGCAGTTGAACTTCAATGCACAAGAACAGGAATCGGTGGATCAGCTTTAACAGCGGTGTATTACAACATATCTAGGCATTAAACTCTCTACACTCAGATTTCAATTTCATTGTAATAATAACAATAACAACATTCGATTTATGTACTGCCCTTCAGGACAACTTAACCACTCAGAGTGGTTTACAAAGCATGTTATTATTATCCTTACAACAATCACCCTGTGAGGTGGATGGGGCTAAAAGAGCTGTGACTGACCCAGAGTCACCCAGCTGGCTTCATGCAGAGGAGTGGGGAATCAAACCCAGCTCTCCAGATTAGAATCCTGCTGCTCTTAATCACTACACCAAACTGGCTCTCCATGTATCATCAGACCAACTGTATGGATGTATTTCTAGGCCAAATCTGAATTCACAAAGCAAAATTCAACAATATTCGTTGTGAAAAAAGAGGATTAATGATAAATTAGTTTGTATGTATTACTTTCAAGTGTACCAAGTGTTTTGCATAAATTATCTTATAATCATTATCAAAACACTGAAACATGGATCATCCCATATTGCAGACAGGAGACTGAGACCAAAGAGATAACTCATATTTGTTATAATTAAAATTGTTAATAAGGTGTGCATTTGGGTTTTAATTAAGCTGAGCTGAATGATATTCCATTCAGAAAAAATAATAAATTATCTAAAAATTTCTAACATTCAAGGGTGGATGGAAGCCTTCTGACAGTTCTTCTTGTACCTTTTGGTCTGGTTCTGTGTTCCATGACAGCAGATGGTAGGAGAAGGGGGGAGTGAGGGAAATAAGTCAACAGGTATACGCATGACAGGGACAACATCTCACCAGGGCTTGGAGTAGTAGACAATGAGGGACAATGAGTAGACAATACTTAAGTTTTAGTATCTATTGAACATAAAATTAACAAAAGGAATAAGTGGAAGAAAAAGCAGGAAAATGCAGATCGATAGAGCAATATAAAATCCTGAATTTGAGGATATTGAGCTACAAGTGACTGGAAGGCATATAAAATCACACAAACATTTGGAGACTAAACAACAACCAGTAATCAAGATGATCCCTAATGAAAGCCATCCTAATTATACTAGATGTATTCTTCCTTAGACTAGTCCAGAGAAGGAAGCCGCCCTCCCAGAGAATACGGAATTGTATATTAGTTGTCCTAAAAGAGTTTAAAAATGCAAATGGCAGGAAAGAGAGAGAGAGAGCTTGTATAAAATGGGAACCTGATTATCCCTGGCAAGGAAAGGAGTGGAAGGAAAGCTATGGGAAGTCAAGACTGCAAAGCTACTGGCGGAGGATGACAGAGTGGCTCTGTCAGTGATGGAGAATTAGGAAATGGCTGAGCTAAAAGGAAGGAAGGGAAGGAAAAATGTGTCAAGGTGGTGTAAAAGACAGGAGGGTAGAATAGGAGAAATGAAAATCATAGTCTGCCTGTTCCTTAAATAAAGGATTGTGTTGTCAACAGTGGAAGAACATAACTAACTATCAAAATGGTGGAGTTGGGGAGCTCCTATTCCACTTTCAAGACGGTGCATGGGCCAGGAGTGTCTCAAATCCCTCATGGACTAATGCTATTGTTTAAAACATCAGTGTTCTATAGCCTTGAGAAATGTAAATAGGTCGCTGATGAGCCTTCCTAATTGACCAAATGGTTGATTGATTAGAGTTAGGCTTGTTTGTCAGTTTGGTTATTTACGTGTCAATGTCAGATCATACTCATAAGGTGCCTTAACAAATCACAGGACAAGTAGATCAGGACAAATCAGACAAGTAGATGACAAAATTAGGTAAGATGGCAATCTTGACTCAAAGCTGCCAAAATTGTCCTTCCTGGAGTTATTTGGCTAGTACATTCAAGAACTTTGATTATTGTCCTGCAAACGTGGATCATTGCCTTATGTCAACTTAGTGTGAGATGCTCTAGAGGTTCAAACAAAGGATGCATGATTGTGGTACATTCAAGTGGTTGGCTACTTCCTCTTGAGGACTTCCTGCCTTTAATCAAAAGGGCCTGCTTTAATATCAAAATCAATGCAATTCCCTGCACCTAAAGCATCTGAAGGCCAAAGGATCTTGGCGTGCACATGAAGCAGGTCTCACTGTGCTTGTGAGTGTATGTATAGGTGTAGGAGGAGTTTATAACATTGTGGTTGCAATGCTGGCAGACAGGAAGGTCACATAGGTAGGACAGTGCCCTGACAGGACACTGAAAGGGCATTACATTAGAAAAACAAGCAGAAACTAAACTTTTGTGTTGAATTGACTTTTAAAAGCGCTCAAAAAAGAAGAAATGTTAACATCAGGGAAATGTGTTCTAAACTGTTTCCTAGTTTAACTTTACAAACATTGTTTGACATTTTAAGCATTTGGAGAAGCAAAAAAGTGGATGTTTTGTGCCAACCTACAAGCAACAATACTGCATTTAATGTGCTCCATGAACTAGAAAATGAAAGTCACACAGTGTAGTGTGAAGGAAGCTCATACATTATTAAAAACCAGACCCTAAATCTTTCTATAGCAGTAACTTGTCAAATTATGGACATTTGTAGACAATTTTTGTATAGGTTGCATATTCCTTCCTTTCTTTTTTTCCCATATCAGAGTACATGCAACCAAACTAGCCTGTCAGCAAAATTTCCTAGTGGCAGTAAACAACTGCAGGCAAAACTTCTTATCCCCCAAATTGTATTTAGATTCTGTGTCATTTATAGTTAAGGGCCAGAAATATTTAGCTGCTTGGTATCCAATTCTATTAACCCTTGTGGTGTATGGTGTAACAAGAAAAGGTATCAGCCATTAAAAGAGAAAACTTGCCATTTTAACTTAGTTCTAGGATCATTATCTCTCAGAGATAAAGTATAGAAATGTTTCCATAAGAGGATGAGCAATAGAAAAGATGTGCTGATTTATTAAAGACTTTTTGATATAGCATTTTTCAGGGCAGTTTTGCAAAGGTAGTATTAAACTAGACACAACCTTAATCAGCCATTATATAGGCAAGAACATCTTGAACACCTCTTTCCCTCATTTGGTAGAAAATTTAAAATTTGTACATCGAAATACAATTGTGAAACCCTTCATCCAGATTCTTATTGCTGGTCAATGACCCTATTCCATGCATATCTGCTGATGCAAAGCAGCTCTCTCCTGTTAGCCCCTCCTTCTTCCTGCTGCCTAAGAAAATGAAACCAAACAACAAAGTATTCTAATAACTGCTATATGGTCCCTCACTAGTGGGGAGGGGGAACATGTTGCCCTCCCGACTCTGGGTTGTCACCAGGTGGATGGCCACCCTGTCACATTGGCCCTGATATTTAGGGAAATGGGGATACATTGAGTGTGCTGTACCATGATGTTTTAATATAATTGTAACTGCTACCATTTTTGTATACCATTATGTTGTGCTCTGCTCTGAGCCCGCTTGTGGGGAGAGCGGACAGAAGTCTTAATAATAATGATAATGATAATGATAATGATAATGATAATGATAATGATAATGATAATGATAATGATAATGATAATGATAGGCTTCCAATACAGTGTTCCAATACAGTACTGACTGTCATGGCCCAGTCTGAGAGTGAGGTCTCCTCTGGAGGAAAGGAGCCTCGTGTAGCCAGCCAGGACTCCTCAGGAGAAAAAGAGTTCTGGGTAGCCAGCCCTAGCCCTGACTCAGCAGAAGCTGGCAATCAGGAGCAGCAGTTGCTGGCTGATCAAAGCTCACAGCTAGCAGCTGAGACACCAGCACCCTCTAGCCCCAATACCACAGGGGAAGCTCAGCCAGGAACTTCCACAGGGGAAGCCCAGCCAGGGGCTTCCACCCCCCCCCCCATGTTCACCCACGCCTAGAGAGCGCCGCAGACAGCGCCAGAGCCTGGAACTGCAGGAGAGACGGCGCAGTGCTCGTCTCCTGAGCCGACGCCAGCTGCTGGAGAGCAACGATGAGTAGCATCAGGATGGAGCCCCAGCAGCTGGCTGAAAATCACGCCTGGCTGTAAAAGCTAGTCAGGAGCAACTGCCAGGTGTGGAAGCAATGGGTCAATTACCTGCAACCACTTCCTGGTACCTTGCGTCTCGCTCTTGCCTGCACCTTGCCTTGATACCCTCGTGATCTGACCTACGGACTGGACTTGGCTTGGCTTTTTGGATCTTGGACACACCCCTGGCATTTACCTTGGGCTCTGACTACAGACTGGACTCGGCTTGTGACTCTTGAACACTCCTTGGCTTCGTGTTAGTACCTGGGCTACCAGCTTGAGCGGGCCCAGCCCATGACACTGACCCTCTCAAACATCAGCATTTTTTTCAGATGAGGAGCATTTGCTACAGTTTTAAACATGACTAGGTTCAGGTCAGCTTGTGATCAATCCTATTACACCTATTTTGTGCTCTCCAGTCACTCAAATGGACTGTTTCAGACATTGGTTTTGCAAGCAGAATATTATTCTGTTGTCAGGAGAAGGATTGACCTGGGGATGGGCAGTAGGAGACCTCCCAGCAATTTCTCCAATCCCCACTAGTGCTTCACAGGTCAGTGCGGGGTGGGGATGAGAGGGTGCCAGTGTCAGACTGGTGCATGTCATCATTTCCAGAGAAGAACTAGAAATGACATCACCACATCAGAGCAACACACTATGAATGGAAACACACAAAATAAATTATACGTGAAGAGCAGAGGTTGGGTCATGTAAGCTTCCCTGGGAGCAGTAGTCTTACCCTCCCTCCCTCCCTTTCTTGAGTGGATTTTCTTACAAAGAACAGCCACTCAACTGGAGAGATTCTCTCTTTCAAAAATCCACTCACTTCAGTTTTCCTTCAGGAACTTAGAGACGGGGTGATGATGGGGAATCCGTGCTGCAATTCCCTGCCAGGAGAAAAAGAATAAGAAGGGCTGGGTTTCTCTTTTGCTTGCAAAACAACTTGTTTTTTTTCCTGCCTCTTGTTACATCACTCCCTACCCCCCACCCCCATACCGAGCTCCCAGAGAATTTTTGAAAGAGAGAAAGAGAGAGAGTGTGTGAAAGAGAAAGTCCCTCCAGTTGTGATTCTCCCCGGCTGAGAATCATATTGAGTGGCTGTTTTTTTAAAGACTACATTTCCCAGGGATCCATGTGTCTCGTGTGGTTCCACTCTAGGATATGCCCAAATATTTAACCATAGAGTCTAGGTAAAATCCAAGAGCGTCATCCCAATGTGCTAATCCTTAATTCTTTGATATTACATTATGGATGTAAAACCCACTCAAAACTAGCACAGGAAATGCTTCTCATCTGTAGGTAGTATAAAGCAGAAAAACAAAACAAAGACCATTGTGCATGTACTGTCTTATCCAAAATAATTGGCTCATTAATACTAGCTATAGAAATATTATTACATTATGAAACGCAAGTACAAAAATTTTCTTCTGAATGCTTTGTTGGTTAAACACATCTCCTCACATCCATACATTCTGTCTATGAAAATGATCAACAATTGTATTAATACCTTGAAAAATCTTAATTGAAAACATAGATATTTACTTGTAGGTATTTCATTACTTTCCCATTTCTGACTATAGCCTAGATGAGAGAAAATAGAGAGTATAGTGATGTAATACTTAAAGTAACAGAATAGAGTGGAAATATGCAGGTTCAAATTCTCTAAGATGTGATACTCACTGGGCAGAGTTGCTGACACATTACCAGAAAATGTTGGGAAATATTAGGGGTGGTAACTGGGGAAGGTGGAGTTTTCATGGCTGTGATGTCACACCCTTTATGATATGCTAGGAATTTCCTCAGTCTCTATAGTAAAGATTATAGAGACTGAGGAAATTTCTACAATATCACTGAGAATGTGATATCACTTACAGGTGGAGGTTTGGAGAATGTGACCTCCCATCTGAGTGATGCTTTAAGAACCCCTACAATTTACTATAGAGATTGGGGAAATTCCTAGAGCATCACTATGAACACTACACACATACCATTTTTTCCCAATGATCAAATCATTGAGGGTGGGGGATTGGGCAGGCAAATGACAAGCCTATCACTGATATGGTTGCCAGATGGCTTTCTGTCCAAACAGGATGGGAGTTTGGTACTTACCCTTTTTTTCCTTTGTGCACATGTGAAGCATGCACATGCTCCAGGCCCCAGTGTGATGATGTCACGGAATTAACTTCTTTGCTAGAGTGCAAAGCACTCTATAGCATTGATGGACCATGTCAAGCTCAATGCCCCAAAACATCAAAACTTGAGAAGGGCCCTCCGTTTTTTCATGCGCCAAAGGGACACCCAGCTCATCAGCCATACGGATGAAGGTATTCAGCATCTGAGCGCACCGGCCAGAGCCAGCCGCCCTAATGAACAAGAAATCATCTAAATAATGCACGGAATTGCGATTATGCGCTCTGCGCTGCAACTTCCACTCCAAAAATGAGCTGAAGCGTTCAAATGCCGCACAAGTAATGGAACAGCCCATAGGCAGAGCTCGGTCCAAATAAAATTTGCTCTCAAATGAAAACCCCAAAAGTTCAAAATCGTCAGGGTGAACTGGGAGAAGACGAAATGCAGAGTTGATGTCACATTTTGCCATCTCAGCCCCCACCCCACAGTGACACACAACTCTGACTGCCTGGTCAAATGAGATATACCTAACCGAGCATAAATGCTCCGGAATGGTATCATTCACTAACTCTCCCCTAGGAAAGGAGAGATAATGTATAAGGCAAAACTCCCCAGCCGCCTTCTTGGGTACCACACCCAATGGGGACACCCTCAAATTAGTAGCCCAAAACTCGGCCCTCAGTGCACTCTTTGGCTATTTTATTCCGCACTACGTCCTCCATCCCCATAACTGAGTGTAAGTTATTTGAAATATAAGGGGAACGGGGTCCCTGAACTGGGATTCGAAAGCCCAAGGTAAAACCCTGCAACAAGAAAAGGGCATCCTGCTTCCTTGGGTAAGCCCGCAGCAGGTGTTCAAGGACCTTCAGCCTTACCGGGCTGGGGCCCTTTACCAGGAAGCTGTTGCTTGCCAGCACCACTACCCCCAAAACTCCTGCCTCCCCCTGCTTGTCTAGCCTTGGGGCAGGAATTGTAAGAGTGGAACCCAGCACAGGAAGGGCATTCGTGCCTGAACCGGCAGGGCTTTCTGATGCACGTTCCTTTGAAAGCAAACTCCAAGCAAAGCAGCCGGGTTGAACCTGCTGCCCTGCCTGGGAGCAGGTGTTAGTGGCAGAAGCTGGCACTGAGCGCTGCACCATGTGACCACTATCCGAGCGATCCTCCATATTGGGCTTCGCTGGGGACATGACCTGCAGCCAAAGCTGCTGATGAATACGATCCCAAGGTATACTGGGATTAAGGGCAGCCCTCATCCTGAACTCCTCATTGTACTGCATCCAAGCAGCACCTGAGAAGCCAGTATGACCCTTATATATAATATCCAAGTACTGCAAAAGGGAGGCAGCCCTCTGGGGTTGTGCCCTGACCAGTACACCGGCATAAATCAAAAACCCAGGCAGCCAATTGGCCCAGGTCCGATCCACGCGCCGCCTCTTTAGCCTCTCCTTATCCCTGTCATCCAAGTCATCCTTATCTTCTTTTCCAACTCTCGGAAAAGGAGGGTAAAGACATCAACGTATTCACCCTGGACTATCTTGTCACGAGTTGCTTGTGTCAGGTGGTTGCCTAACGGCAGTGCTGTATCTCCAAAGGGGAGTGCACCAAAAGGCACATTACCATCAGCAAGGGCAGAATAAGGATAGAAGCCCCAAGGTCCACCTGGAATTCCAGGCCACATTCCTACCTGGCCCTGCCCCCATGAACCATCAACTCCTCCCCATGTTGGTTGGGATGTAGCCTGCTGCAGTGAACCCATCACACCTGAACCCTGAGGTGCCCAGGGATGCTGGCCCATAGCAAGCCAGGCCGCAGGCAATTGGAGACCAGGAACCATGGGTGTGGCTTGAGTCTCTTGAGATGTTCCTTGCCCCCAAGGCCCCCAGGGCCATTGGAAACTACTCTGTGGTGCAGCTTCCCAACCCACATTCTCACCGGGATCCACTGCCAACGCCACCGGAGCGGACTCCACCGCTGCCTCCTGTTCCAGGTCCACTGTCGGCATCTCGCTGCCCTGGCCTTCCGATGACCTGGCTTGACTAGAGTCTCCAGGAACCTCCAGAACATCACCTGCAGCACCCTCCAAGACAGAAAGGTGCCTTAAAATCTCCCCATTCACGGCATCCCTAGAAGCCCCTTGGACTGCACGAGCCCAGCTCTTGCTGGATGCAGCTCCTGACACAACCCCCTTCTGCCGCTCAAGGGTGGCCAAACGCTGCAAAATGGCCTGTTGGTCAAGTTGTTCTTCCTCCTCCTCTGAAGAGGAAGGGACAGGGGCAGGCCTCTTACTTGGGGGCCGTTTAGCAGGCTGTTTGCCCTTAGAAGGGCCAGAACCTTTTTTTGGAGGCATAATGGCCAATTAATATCCCATATTCCTTGATAAAATTCCCACACACCACTAATAGAACTGGTAATAGGACAGGAGCTGTTACCCAACAACAGCACTAAAGCCCCCTGCAAAACAGTGTGCAAAAGTGCCAACCAAAGGGCACACAAGCACAGTGATAAACCTCCACCAGGAGGATAGTATGCCACAATGGTCCCAAAATGGCCACCGGCACCCAGGACCAGGCAAAGCCCAAAATGGCCACCCCCCAAAAGTGGAGAGCACCGCAGCTGGGTGGGAGCTAATGGCGCTGGTGGGGGGGTATAAAGCGCACTTGCCCTTCCACAACCACCCCCAGGCAGACAGAGCAGGGGGGTGCAAAACCGCACACCCTTATCCCCCAAAGGCCAAGACCAGGACCCAAAAAGAGGGGGGGAGCAGCCACAAAAGCATCTGCATGGTGCGCCGCCCCACAACGCGGCGCGCCAGGCACAGCAGCGGCAGGAGAACTAGCGCCGCATAGCCCACAGGCCGGGGAAGCCCTGAAGGCCTGGCGCTGAAGGCTGGCCAAGCTCCGAAGCCTCTTGCCCTCCGCTGCACTCTGCTGCCGCTGAAAAGCTGCGGTGCCACCGACAGCTGAATCGCACCGCCACCGCTGGCTTGCAGCCGCCTCGCCACTCGATAAGCTGCCCAACACCGCCATGCCTGGAGCCTCAGCCTCGTCGCTCAGGAGATCCGACACAGGTCTCTCTCCCCAGAGCATTAAAGGCGACTGAGGCTAGGAAAGCAGAGCCGCCGAACAAGGCTGCTGGCTCCGCCCCCCAGCACAAACCCGGATGCCCGGGAATGTGCACTGCTCTCCCTCCATCCAGGGGAGCAATGCACGACCCCCTCCTCGAGCAGCTGACACTGCCCGCAGGTATGGTCGAATTACTTGCAGTTTCCAGTTTATTTTCTTGGGTATATCTGTAGTGCACACTCTTATTATTCATGTTTGTATCAATTTCTGCCTTGTCTCCTTTTTAAAGCTATGAGGGAATGTTTCTTTTCAGACAGCAATGAAATGCATATGTTCTTGGAGTTCAGACTTGTTCAGACTGCTTCATTCAGCAGATAAACACCTACTGGTTGTCCCTGGCCCCAATGAGGTTTGCCTTGCCTAAACCAGGCCAACAAAAGAAAAAGGGCTCCCCTGAAAAGAGCTCAAAACAGAAAGGCACAGCCTATCAGGGGATAAGAAAAGTCTGTCCAATTATACAAAATTTTTGAATTTTAAAGTGCTCATGTGCTCAAAAGTGTAAACATTATACAATAAGAACAATAATTACATTCAATCCATCATATAAAGGTATAAGCAATGTATACAAACTATCATAAGTTAATAGAGGTCAAGAAAACAATTAAACACCACTGGTCTGAATACAGGATGAACTTAAGTTTGTATTGCACATAATTGCACATAAATGTCCTGTTCTTATTTCCTGAAATATATTTTTCTTTTGCAGATATTGCAAAGTCCTTCCATTGTCGGGTGTCCACAGGAAGATTGGCAAAATCACTTCACTCATTTCCATTGAAAATCACACCAACTGGAAACTTGAGCCGGTTAGAACGAACAGTGTATCGTTTGTTGTGGTCTAATTGTGCCTTTGAAAAACTATTTACTATGAAACATATATTGCTGGCACACGCCCATCAGGCTCCGCCCACTTTGTCAGAAATTAATCCTAAATACAGCCACGACTTTTGGTTTGTGCAAAGGCTTTATTAATTCACACTATATTCTGGAAGTGAAGTGACTTCGCCGATCTTCCTGTGGACACCCGACAACGGAAGGACTTTGCAATATCTGCAAAAGAAAAATATATTTCAGGAAATAAGAATTGGACATTTATGTGCAATTATGTGCAATACAAACTTAAGCTCATCCTGTATTCAGACCAGTGGTGTTTAATTGTTTTCTTGACCTTCATTAACTTATGATTGTTTGTTTACATTGCTTATACCTTTATATAATGGTTTGAATGTAATTATTGTTCTTACTTGATTAATGTTTACACTTTTGAGCATGTCAGCACTTTAAAATAAAAAAAAATGTATAATTGTACAGAGTTTTCTTATCCCCTGATAGGCTGTGCCTTTCTGTTTTGCCTAAACCAGGGCCAGGGCTTTTTCGGTCCTGGACCTAACCTGGTGGAACTCTCTGTCTGTATCTCCTTGGCTCATTCAGATTTGTTATCCTTCCATCGGGCCTGCAAGACAGAGATGTTCCGCCAAGCAGATATGGTGGTTGAGGTGGGCAGGCCACCTACAGTATTTGTATCAACCTTCTGCCATCGGGAGAGCACACACCCCTCCCCATTTCTGTAACCATCTATAACTGGCCACCCTGCCCCACTGGTTATCTAGGTTAAGTGGGTAGGGAAATATATATGTTGCTGTTTTTAGAAATTATGTTGTCATTGATATTTATATTGCTGTTAAATTTTATTCTATTTTATTGTACATTTTAAAATGCTTTGATCCTGTAGTGGCCCAGTCTGGACTCGATGAAAGCACGGACTCATCCGGAGGAGAGGAACCTCATGTAACCAGCCAGGACTCCTCAGGAGAAGAGGAGCTCCGTGTAGTCAGCCCTAGCCCTGACTCAGCAGAAACTGGTGATCAGGACCACCAGCAGCTGGCTGATCAGAGTTCATAGCCAGCAACTGAGGCTCTGAACTCTGGTTCACCCACACCTCCAGGTGAACCCCCAGGTTCACCCACACCCAAAGAGTGCCACAGACAACGACAGAGATTGGAACTGCAGAAGAGATGGCACAGTGCTCCTCTCCTGAGCTGACACCAGCTGCTGCAGAGCAATGATGAGTAATGTCAGGATGGAGCCCCAGTAGCTGGCTGCAAACCATGCCTGGCGATAAAAGCCTGGCTGGAGCCACGCTGCCAGGCGTGGAAGCAAAGTGTTAACTACCTGCAACCACTCGGTGTACCTTGCTCATGCCTGCATCTGGACCTGATGTTTCGGTAACTGACCTTGGATTGGACTGGACCTGGCTTTAGGATTCTGACACCCCCCTGGTGTTTACTTTGGTCTCCGACTGCGGACTGGACTTGGCTTTTGAACCTTGCACTCCCCCTTGACTTCGTGTTAGTGCTTGGACTTTGGACTATCAGCTTGGGTGAGCCCAGCCCATGACAGATCCACTCTGAGCCCACTTGTGGGGAGAGTGGAATAAAAATTAAAATAAATACATACATACATACGTTTGCAAAACTCACTTCAAAGACTGTATCTATTTCAAATGCATTTTTCAGTGGTGCCTTGCTTTTTGTTTGTTTTATTAAACTCTGTGCTATATTAATATGCCATTATTTTAAGTGAAAAGTTCCTGCTCTACATCTTTTTCACCTTGATGTCCCTGTGCATGATAAAATGTGGTTAAAAGAAGGAAAAAACATGGAGCTAAGCAGTGAGAGTGATCCAATTTAAAGGGAACCACAGCTGTTAAATAAATGAACAGTAGTCATTCAATGCTGAACTATCAAGTGTATGACTGGAAGGCAATTTAGGATGAATATTACCATGTCAGGTGACTTATTAGAATAAGTGTGAAAGGGTAGGGTACTTAACCTTAACATGAACAAACAGGTAATTAGCATAACAGCATTTAGAAGGAAAGGTGTGGAAAAATATTCCACAATGCTGGAGAAGCTAGGGTTGCAGAGTGGCTGGAAGGCAAGGAAAAACTGAGGTGGTATGTATCTCTCAAAATAGTGATATATTGATATAATGGAATGCTTTTTTAGAAAAATGCAAGAAAAGGTGAGGGAAGGAAAGTAGCCCCTTTAAAAACAGTGCAGACCTGAAAAATAACAGTCTACCTCAACTCAGCAATGCAACAATAACAACAAAACTCAGATCACAACAGTTTTTTGAAAATCATGGGTTAAGGCTCAATAAATAGTGGGTGGACAGGGATTTAGTCAAAATGAGTATGGTAAACCCCACCCTTTCGCCAAATGGCTGCCACACGAGGTTCGAAATATTCATTCCACTGTGCATAGTACAAGCATGGGAGAGCAATGTGGCCTGTGCATTGCCTTGAGGAGGGAAAGCAGAACCAGGCTGGTAGTGAGGATGACGGTGTTGCTAACTTCAGAATGGTTCCTTGGGATGATGGTATGTGTGTGCTTGGCCTGCTGCCTAGGACAGTTGTGATACCGTTTGAGTGTTTGTCACTGAGAGTCTTGCTGGCATTTGTTTGTATTCCAGCTCTGTACTTGGGCATTTCAGCTGATACGTTTACAAGAATGTATAACTTTTGAAAGCAATTGTATTTTAAAGCTTAACAAGGAGGAAAGTCAGAAAATGACTGAAGATGTCTATTTTATTGATGCTTAGATATATATTCTGCACTCTCTGTTAATGAGCCATTTTGACTACGTGTAAAAACACTGTGCAATCCACATGTAAGCAATAAAATGAACCAAATAGTATGTAAAAAAAAAAAAAACCACCCTTTCACACACCCTGCCACTCACTCTAAACCTCCCTTCTCAGGTTTGAGGCTTCCCAGGCAGGTAAGGGCTGGTCACCAAATGCCACCTGTCTAGCCTCCAATTTAGCAGTAGGAGAGCCCTGACCCACATCATCACAGGGTCCCCTCTCTTCAAGGTTCCAAAGTGTTAACTACCTGCAACTGCTCCATGTACCATATATCTTGCTCATATCTTGCTTGTGCCTGCATCCGGACCTAATGCTTCGGTAGCCCATTCCCTGTATTTACCTCCTCTCATCTAGCTACTGCCCAGGGCCACTCTGCCACCATTTACTTAAACTTGGCCTGTTTAATATGACCAGAGCATTTGAGGTCTCGGTGTGTGATATTTTCCTTCAGCCAATGACTACAAGCCAGCCAGGGTTAAACAAAACAAAAAGAAACTTTATTTACAAGATGGAACATAGGAGTGAATGGTTTTAAACTCATAAATACACTCAGGTTGAACAGGGAATGTTTCAATGTAACAGGTTTAACTGCCAGCTAATATCTCTGATGCCTTCTCTCAGCAGCATCCCAAAACTTTCTCTCAGCCTCTCACCCTCTCCAACAGACTTTTGCTGTCCCTGGCTCAGCATTCTGCTGGTTTCTCAGAAGAGGTGGAGCTAGAGCCAGTTCTATCTGTCATGGTGAGTTCAATAGCCTGTAAGAAAGAGCCTTCAGTGTCAATAGGAAAGTAGGACTAATGTGTGGTTCCAAAAGCCCTGGATGGGTCACACTGAGGGGCGGAGTGGCTCAGCGGCTCGGGAAGCAAAGGGCCAGCCTTGCCTCACCCACCCCGTGCCTGCAGCCTGCCTTCATGTGGAGGGGCGAGAGCTCCGGGGCTGGGGTGGAAGTGGGGACACACAGGGCAGCAGTGCCTTCGGGGGAATGAGGCTTTGGTGTGGGCACCATTGAGGCTCTCTCAAGCGCCCTACTCCCACCGGGCTTGGGGGAGCAAAGCCTCTGTCTGGCTTCCCTAGAGCTCAAATGCAGCTGCGCAGAAAGGCTGCAGCTCTGCAATTCTGGAAGGCTTGGGAGGGTAGAGGGTGGAGGTTCAGAGGAAGGCCAAAGTGGGATGGCTCAGTTCAGCAAAGGCAGCCCACCTGGTCTCCAAGATGCAAGAGCTGCTCGTGGCTGTCAGTTGGATGATGTTTAGGGCTGCACATCAGGTGCACGAGCAGGTGCTTCCCCTTGCTCGCCGCTGCCAGTGCACTCACTACACTTTCTGTCAAAACTTGCAGGAAACAGATACGTGTCCTCCCTATGTCAGGAGTCACTTCTAGTTCAGCTCTGAGACTCATTAGATAGTTCTGTTAGGTAGCACAATTCTTTATCTTTAATGTGAACCTGTGTCTTAGCTTTGCATTGCAGTCTTGATCAGAGTCATGCTTTGCTCCTATAGGATGACAGACTAAATTTTTTTGAAATATTTATGAACTATCTCTTCCCCACTCCTCCACTTGAAGCCAGCTGGGTGTCCTTGGGTCAGTCACAGCTTCTTGGAGCTCTCTCAGCCCTACTCAACTCACAGCGTGATTGTCATGAAGATAATAATGATGCTCTTTGTAAATTGCTCTGAGCAGGCATTAAGTTGTCCTGAAGGGCAGTATATAAATTGAATGTTATCATTATTATAATTATTATTAAAGTAGAAGGCAGTGAACACAGTATACAATAAAGCCCATGTGCAAATATATGTATATATTTAGAAAGTAATTGCCAGGTAAAAATGTGGAATGACGTGGTCAATTATCACTCAATCTCTAATCTGTCCTTCCTGGGCAAAGTGATTGAGAGAGCAGTATCTGACCAAAAACAGGCCTTCTTAGGGGTTCTGGCCCCGTACAGCTTTGATGTATCCTTTGAATTATGCACACAGAATTACAATACTTTGGTTCAGCCTCCTAATTGCTTCCCATACTCTTTGCAGTATGTATGATAAAAGGCTACCTCTCCTGCAGAATCGATGTTCCCCCAGGGTTTTTTTTCCTCCCTGCATCTATACTCAATATTTTTTACAGCAAAATTCAAAAATAGTTGTTTTAAAATAAATAGAAGTGCGCACGAACCACAAAAAAACCAAACCATGTGGTTCGTGGTTCGTGCGTTTTCATGAATCATGAACCATGAACTTCCACGAACTGGGTCAAGTTTGCAAACCGGTTCATGTTCCGTGGTTCATGGGGTTTAAATATCCCTTTCCGTGCCGCTTTGCAGCAGCACAGAAAGGGGCATTCAAACCTGCAGATCAGCTGCTTGTTGGGGAGATCCCCAACAAGCAGCTGATCATTTAAACAACTGGGCTGTTTAAATGGCTGCTCCGAGCTGCAGGAAAATGGCCATTTAAACTGCGGGTTGGGTTTGGCTGGCCAGCCAGGAACTCCCGGCCGGCCAGTCAAGCCCTGCCCACAGTTTAAATGGCCATTTCCCCGCCACCCCGAGCAGTGGAGAAATGGCCATTTAATCTGTGGGTAGGGCTTGGCTGGCCATTATTTAAATGGCCATTTTAAGAGCAGGTGGGGCTTGGCTGGCTGGCTGGGAACTCCCAGCCGGCCAGCCAAGCCCCACTGTTTAAATGGCCGTTTCCCTGCCGCTCCGAGTGGCTGGGCAGCCAAGCCCTGCTGTTTAAATGATCAGCTGCTTGTCGGGGATTTCCCTGACAAGCAGCTCATCCCTGTTCCGAGGTGGCCAGGCAGCCAAGCCCTGCTGTTTAAATGATCAGCTGCTTGTCAGGGATCTCCCTGCCAAGCAGTTGATCTGCAGGTTTAAATGCCCCTTTCTGTGCCGCTTTGCAGCGGCCCGGAAAGGGGCATATTGGTTTAATATGAACCAAATGAACCAGTATACCAGTTTGTGGAAGTTTGTGGAAAACGAGCTTCCACAAACTGCTGGTTCTGAACCATGAACCAGGCTGGTTCATGGTCTTTTTTGGCCGTGTTTTGTTTTGTGCCCGTCTCTAGAAATAAATAATATTTTTTCAGGGTGTCAGCCCTGACCCCTGCCTTTTTTTCTCATTTTCAGTGCCCTGCATCCTGATTGGTTGAACAGTAATGTGTAACAACACACTTTCCCCACCTTTTCCCCCCCACCACTCTCGACCCTCATTTTTTGAAAATAATGTTGTCATTGTTTGTTATATGTTGTGAGTGCATGCAAACCTCAGTAGTGAAATTGTCTTTAACTAAAACAAGCTTGTGAAAGAGTGTATTGTGTTTCCTGTATTTTTTATCCAGTTTTTTTCTGGAAAATTTAAACATGAGGCTACAGTACTGCAACATTGTAGCTTTTAAAAAAAGTTTTTAAAAGCTTAGTATTTTAAACTTTCCCTCCAGAACTCCTCAGCTAAACAACACACAAATTTTGATAAATTTGGAGATCAAACAGGATGAAGTAGAGGTTAAGCACAACCTCCTCTAATGTCCAAACATTGCAATGTTCTACAGGATGCAAAAGAAAGAGGAGGTTTGGGCCTCCCAGATTTGAGATTATATTCTGAGGCTAAGTGTTTGGTTTGGATGGAGGAATGGATACTGTTAAAAATTAGAAGATTACAGGACCTGGAAGGGCATGATCTAAAATTTGGGTGGCATGGGCATCTATGGTATGACAAAGTTAAAGCCAACGCAGAGTTTAATAATCATTTTGTAAGGCGTGCAATCCTGAGAGTATGGAATAAATACAAACTTAGGTTTAGTTCAAAAATACCTCTCTGGCTGTCATCTCAGAAAGCTCATTTTAGAAGGGAAATTGTTAGTCCACCTAAATGGTTAACTTATCAGGATTTATTGGAATTCTCTCAGGACCAAGTTAAAATTAAATCAAGAGAGGACTTAGCAGCAGAAGGGCACACTTGTCAGTGGTTTCCATATATGCAAATTTTGAAGAGATTCAAACTAAACAAGAGTCATTATGACTTTGAGAAATCTAAAACTGAATTTGAAATAGCCCTTTGTACAAATGATGAACATGCTATTTCTAAAATGTATACACTTTTGTTGAGGTTTGAGATGGAAGAAGAGCAAGTAAAAGAATGTATGATTAAATGGGCAAAAAATTGTGGACATGATATATTAATGGAGCAATGGGAAAATATGTGGACAAGAAGGCTGAAAATTACATTAAGCTCCAGTATTAAAGAATTTTTTTACAAAATGATATATCGTTGGTATATGACTCCTGAAAAATTAGCTGGAATGTATAAGGGGGCATCAAATGTATGTTGGAAATGTGCTAAACAAGAAGGGACATTTTTTCACATGTGGTGGATATGTAAGAAAGCAAAGAGTTTTTGGCTGCAGATACAATAATCAATGCTGAAGATTTTGAAGATTAAACTTCAGCTGAAACCAGAGACTTTTCTGTTGAGAATAATGGACAGAAAGTTGGGAAAAAGTTTTAGAACACTGTTTTTATACTTTATTACAGCAGCAAGAGGACATTATGTACAAAAGTGGAAAACTACAACATTGCCTACAGTGGAGAAATGGTTGACAAAAGTTTTGGAGTTTGCGTTAATGGCAAAACTTACTGCATTAATTAGAGAAAGGACATTAGTTAACTTCTTGACTGAATGGAAACCATTAATAGACTTTTTGCATGAAATGGATAACAAGGATTTGATGACATCTGGATTTATGGATTAAGAAACAGGAACAATAAAAAAAGAAGGGTTTTGTGACTAACTTAGAATAAGTGGGACTCTAGAAATGATATATACTTGTTGCAAAGAAAATCGGAACTCAACTTGTAGTGTAATTTAGATGGGTTTTTTGTTTTCTTTTTTCTTTTCCTCTTAATTTTATAGATATATGTATTGTTAGTGTGTTATGTTTAGAGTTGTGTGTTTTTTCTTGTTCTCTATGTTTGTTGTTTATTGTGTTGTGGTGTGTAGTTTATAGTTTAAATAAAGACAATTTTAATACCAAACATTGCAATGTTGTAATGCATGTGCAAAACAACAAAAGCCACACTGATGAGACAACTGACATTTGTCTTCCTAAGAAAGTTCACAGCAGAAATGGGGCATTTTTTAAAGTGCACAAATAAAAAGCAGACACCGCTTCGGTTTGCCTCCCTCAAGCGTGTAATTATAGAAGCCCAAAATGGATCCAGTCCTTGTCTGCCAAATTCTCAGAAAACCTGCAATAAGTGCTCATGCTAAAAAGGCCCTGGATAACTCTTGTGGTCTGGGCCCTTTGCAATCTGGCGGCTATGTGATGGAGATTGCTCTGGTGGTTTTAGTTAATGACTTTTGCCTGAATATAATGTAATCTGCCTTGGGTCTCAGTGAGAAAGGCTGACTATAAATTTAATTTAATTTAATGTAAATTAGCACGCTCAACCAAGTCCTTAAAGGAAATGCAGTGGTTCATCATAGCGCTAGACCAAATGGATATTGTTTATATTCTAAACATTGGCATTTGGACCTCTATCACTGTTCACTTGTTATTGTTGCAAGCCACAGACAGTATTGGGTTGTGGGGGGGGGGTACCTTGATTTTTTACAGCTGTCCATGAGATGTTAAGGATTTAAGATTTTTCTGAAGAACAGCAAGTGTGAAATGCATCAATATGGATTGTTATGTACAAATGATTTTTTTTTTGCACTTCTGTATATTTTTACTGTTTCCTGATTTATTGCATTGGTGGCATGTGGACATTTTAATTGATTTTGTTAGCAATGAAATAAGAAAAACATTTTTATAGTTTTTCACAGTGTGTATCTCTTCCAAAATTCAGCTTTAATTGCAGCTGGTAATGTTTGTGCAGCCAAGACTCAGATACAAGCAGTGAGGTAGGTTGGGAGTTCATAATGACATCATGTTTTCTATTTTATGCCTGATTATTCTGGTGGATACTGACAGAGCATATGTTCTGAATAAAAGACACAAAATTAAATTAATTTATTTAGTTTTATTCAGTTTTATAGTTTTGTGTTATAAAATGACAGATGTACTGTTACCTGGAACACATGTTCCATTTATGGGAAAATTCTGGTGCAAAGTGTCCTTTAGGGAGTGATAACAAATTATATAGCCTTTACATCATTGTTTTCTTAGTTCTAAAAGTTCTGCCATAGGTATAAATAATTTTTATGGAAAATTTGAAAATAGACTGCCTGAATATGGTAGCTCATGATTTTCAGCAAAACTGTAGCAGAGTAAAACAACAGGCAAAGAAATAAGATTTTTAGAATATTTAACTTACTTTTACTGATCTGTCTTTTGCAAAAAAAATGTGTATTAGGGCTTTCAAAAAATCTTCATATTCTAATTTCTTTCCAGATTTTGAAGTTCAAAATTATTTGATCTTTCTGAAATGGAACTGAATCACAAGTTAGCAATTTCGCACTGTTATGTTGCTTAGTGATATATGTGTTTGCATTGATAAAAAAGACAACAAATGTTAACCATGATTTTATTGTACATGCAATTATATTAGCATTCTTTTTGTGTGGTGTTTTTAAAATGCATAGAATTGTACGAGTACATCTCTAAAATGCTGTCCGCAAACCCCTCTCTTGATGTGATTATGCCTTTTTGGTATGTTTTACAATGCACATGCATAACTTGGTAATGTGAAGAAGAGGAGAGAAAGAACTGAACAGGCAGAAAGCCACAGCAAACTGTGTGTGGCATAATGCCAGCGTTAATTTTAGAAATGTTCTAAGTCCAATTAAGGAGATGCAGAACATAGTACAGAGAGAAATTTGGGAGAAATGGAGGAGCATAACAAGGCTATCATCCACAAAATGTGTGCCTTAAAATGTATGCGTAAATAATTTTAAGTAGAAAATTACATAAATTTTGTAGAATTTGTATACTTGAATATAATATTTCCTTTGGAAGACTATTGCCCATGTAGCATTTTGTTTGTATGGACTTTGTTATCTTTCTATGTAGTACCTCAATAAAAATAGTGGAGAAAATTCAATTAGCTTGCTGTAGCAAATTATGTGTTTACTAAATTTTGGCATTCTATTAGTTAAATGGACCTTGTTTATATTTAAATATATATTTGTTGCTGTATATTTAAAAGCAAATGGCTAAGTGATATGTTGTCAATAGGAACAAAATCTGTGCATGTTAATTGCTATAAATGTACTTCGCACTCCCTAAGCTATCCTGGGCTAAAATGTTTCAGACCTCAAGTAGTAGTAGTAGTATCAGACACTTTTAATTAGGTCTGGATGCTAATCAACACCCAATGTACTTATGCCAGAATAATGTATCTTTACATCCATCACCTGACAATATTGAATTCTCAACAGTCTTTAGAATTCTGTAGAAACTAGAATTTCTGAACTATGTTCAAGAAAATTATGCACAGGCAGCTTTGAACTACAGTAATGAAGTTCCAGGCTATGTATTATCTTGACTATACCCTTTTCATTGAAAGGTTATGTGCCTAGCTACCAATGGTAAAGGATAGGTTTAGGAGCATCTTCTGCTGATGAACTTGTTCTTTGAGTGAGAATGTGATCTCACCAAGAACATGCAATGCTACTTCTCCAGTCCTAAGAGCCTTCAGCCAGCATCATCTCTGCTTTTTCTAGATTAATCTTCAATCTGGCTTTCCTTGTGCAGTTTGTAATACCACCTAGGCACTTTCTTGGGGTTTCCAGTGATGCTCTTGAAGGTATGGCATCAGCTTAGCAATGACAGCTATTATTTGCAGTCTCAGAATTGCACTAAGAAAGAGAAAAAGACACGGATATTGATGCTTAACATACATGCTTTCGAAAACTCACAAATACCAGGAACACATCCAAAACTTAAACATCAGCAGGAATAGAAAGCATTGGGATGGTTTGATAAGATCTGACCTATGAACCCCTAGTTTAAACCAGTTGGGAAATTATTTCATCCACCTCCACATATTCTTTAAAATGCTGTGTACATCTGAGAGTATATGCACAAGATCTGAAATAATTACACAGACTTTAATGCTGAAATTATTATTTAGACTTTAGGGATGCTTGGGAATTATTTCTTGAAGCCCAATATATTCTCAAATAAGAAGGCTTCTTCCTGCATATACTGCCAAAGACCACAGCTATGCATTGTCTAGATTTTAGTTCCTGAAAGAGAAAGAGCATATACTTCATCAATCTTTTCTCCCCCTGGAGAAGTAAGACGTGCATTTCAGAACTTGTGTTTTGTCATTATAGATTATTTAATATTATATTTCATATCATTTTCTATAAACTGATTTTGCATTTATAATTGTATAATTCAGGATCAACCTCACATGAGACAGAAAATCTAGCATTTGAATTGCCCATATTTTAAAAAAAATTAACAGCTTCACACAGCTGCATTGTTTATGGGGGAAGAGTCATTGGGGATGGATGTTTAAAACTTTTCTCTTGTGCCTTTTTCCTGAATTAAATCACCCATTAGAGCAGTAAGTAACTTTGTGGGGGATTTTTTTTAAACAAACGTGGCACATTCATAGAATGTCCAGCAACTCATATAGTTTGGACCTGGTTCATTCTCTTTGTCTTCCTTTAGCATGACAGTATGCCAAGTGTTTGCTCAGCTGCTGGAGTTCTACTACTCTCTGCAACAATGGAAAGGTTGAGGTGGAGTGGAAGGGATATGTAGTACCTAAAAATAAAATTACTTCAGGATAACCAGTTTAGTTGTTCCAAACTGGTTATTATGAGGGAATCAGAACTTAGAAAGGGCAACTTCAAGCTTTATAGAGTAATCATTGCTGTGTTTTGCTTCAGAGTTAGTTACAATAGGTTAAAAAATCTCAGTAGTACAAGCAGTTGCAGATTTAACAAAAATCATAGTTTTTAAGAAGTCTTCCTAAAGTTTGGAATAATATTCCAAATTAAAATCTTTGGAATCTAGCAGTATATTTGGCAGAAACCTTTCCTGTGATGTTTGGAACCTATGAACCACAATAAGCGTTCTGGCCAAAATTCCTGTTCATGCCACATTTTTCTTCCAGCTACTGTCACTATAGAACCCAGTAGGGGTGTGCAAAGGCACACTGTTTCGGGATCTGTTTCGGAAACAGCTAAATCCGAAACGGCAAGCCGTTTCGGGTTTAGCAGTTCTGGTACTGTTTCGGGTTGTTTCGGGTTGTTTCGGGATTTTCAATGGGAAAATGCCTCCGTCTTCCCGGACGCCTGGGGGAGGCATTTTCCCACCAAATCAAACCAAAATTGGCGGGGACCTTCCTCTAACTCCTCTCTAACAACCCCCCAAGGTTCAGGCCGATTGGACTTTGGGGGGCCATCTTATGGCCCCCCAAACCAGGTCCCCCTATCCTCGCCTAAAAAAGGGATATGTGAACTATTTTTAGCTTGCTGCTGCTAATCTTCTTCATTATTTCCTATGGGGGGGAAATGAAGAGGCAGGCTTGTCTTGCCAGGGGTGGCATTTTGCATGCAAAATGCCCCCCAACCCTCAGGGGCCCTTCTCCCACCTCTACTCCCACCCCCCACCAAGGCTCAGCCAGCTCCCACTTGGGGGGGCATTTCATGGCCTCCCCAAGTAGGTGCTCTCAGCTCTCAAAGTCCACCCCCTACAGCCCCACACAAACCCAATTCCCCCAGCTGCCACACACAGACCCAAATCCCCACATTAGCCCCTAACAGACCCAAATCCACCCCCAGCAGCCCTACACCCATAACCCCAGGAACAGGCTGGCCAGCCCTCCCCTTTTAGTCCCTATGCTGGGAACTTCTAAACTCTCTTTCCCAGGGCAATTCAGCACAGCCCAGGGGTGCCACAATGGTGGGCAAACTTCTGAGTGCCAACTTGTCTCTGGGAAAGAGCACCTGACCTGACACACAGACAACCACCCCCTGACACCCCCACCACCTACAGAGGAGGCTGGCCAGCCTCCCCATTGTTCCCTATGATGGGAACCAACTGCACAACAAAGAATAAAACACAAACAACACAAAATAAAGTTTTTTAAAAAATATTTTCTCCCTTTCAAAGTACAAGTAGGCAAAGCATTATGACACATTACACCAGCAGTCCCCCACACAGAAAAATAACACAACTCTCACTTAACATCAGAGAATCACAAAAGCATAATTCCTGTCAAAAACACTTTATTTCTTGAACTGCTTTAGGTTACACAATAGGAGGGCACAACAGGGCATGATAGCAGTGTACTACACAAAATAATACAACCCACTTCACCGTTTTTGACAGCAAATGCGTTTGGGTGATTCTCTGATGTGAAGTGAGTTGTGTTATTTTTGTGTAGTACACTGCTTTCATGCCCTGTTGTGCATTCCTACTGTGTAACCTAAAGCAGTTAAAGAAATAAAGTGCTTTTGACAGCAATTTTTGGGGGTGATTCTTTAATGTGAAGTGAGTTGTGTTATTTTTGTGTAAGATACTGCTGCCATGCCCTTTGGTGTGCCCCCCTGCTGTTTAACCTAAAGCTGTTCAAGAAATAAAGTGTTTTTGACAGGAATTGTGTTTTTGTGATTCTCTGATGTTAAGTGAGTTGTGTTATTTTTGTGAGGTGGAATGCTGGAATGCCCTTTGGTGTGCCCCCCCTGCTGTGTAACCTAAAGCTGTTCAAGAAATAAAGTGTTTTTGACAGGAATTGTGTTTTTGTGATTCTCTGATGTTAAGTGAGTTGTGTTATTTTTCTGTGTGGGGGACTGCTGGTGTAATGTGTCATAATGCTTTGCCTACTTGTACTTTGAAAGGGAGAAAATAATTTTTAAAAAACTTTATTTTGTGTTGTTCGTGTTTTATTCTTTGTTGTGCAGTTGGTTCCCATCATAGGGAACAATGGGGCTGGCTGGCCAGCCATCTCTGTAGGTGGTGGGGGAATTTGAGGGAGGGTGTCTGTGGTTCAGGTGCTCTTTCACAGGGACCAGCTGGCACTCAGAAGTGTGCCCACCATTGTGGCACCCCTGGGCTGTGCAGAATTGCCCAGGGAAAGAGAGTTTAGAAGTTCCCAGCACAGGGAACAAAGGGAGAGGGCTGGCCTTTGCCAGCCTGTTCCTGGGGTTATGGGTGTGGGGCTGCTGGGGGTGGATTTGGGTCTGTGAGGGGCTAATGTGGGGATTTGGGTCTGTGTGTGGCAGCTGGGGGGGAATTTGGTTTGTGTGGGGCTGTAGGGGGTGGACTTTGGGAGCTGAGAGCACCTACTTGGGGAGGCCATGAAATGCCCCCCCAAGTGGGAGCTGGCTGAGCCTTGGTGGGGGGTGGGAGTAGAGGTGGGAGAAGGGCCCCTGAGGGTTGGGGGGCATTTTGCATGCAAAATGCCACCCCTGGCAAGACAAGCCTCCCCCAGCTGTAAGTAGTAGAGAAAAGAGCACCTACTTGGGGAGGCCATGAAATGCCCCCCCAAGTGGGAGGAGGCTGTGCCTTGGTGGGGGGTGGGAGGAAAGGTGGGAGAAGGGCCCCTGAGGGTTGGGGGGCATTTTGCATGCAAAATGCCACCCCTGGCAAGACAAGCCTGCCTCTTCATTCCCCCCCCATAGGAAATAATGAAGAAGATTAGCAGCAGCAAGCTAAAAATAGTTCACATATCCCTTTTTTAGGCGAGGATAGGGGGGACCTGGTTTGGGGGGCCATAAGATGGCCCCCCAAAGTCCAATCGGCCTGAACCTTGGGGGGTTGTTAGAGAGGAGTTAGAGGAAGGTCCCCACCAATTTTGGCTTGATTCGGTGGGAAAATGCCTCCCCCAGGCGTCCGGGAAGACGGAGGCATTTTCCTATTGAAAAACCTGAAACAACCCGAAACAACCCGAAACGTTTCGGAAATCGCTGTTTCGGATTACCCGAAACGTTTCAGGTTTTCTGAAATGTTTCGGGAGAACCCGAAACAACCCAAAACAGGTTGTTTCGGGTATCATATACCCGAATTGCACACCCCTAGAACCCAGTGTTCTGGAATGAGCTCTGATGTAATATCAGGCCTGCAGATGGAGGGGGAAGCAGCAGAACTTTGGGACTTTACTTTTATGCATGCAAATTCCTCCTCTTTGCACTAGGGTTCCACTAAATCCCATCCAATATGATCGAAACTTCATTTATTTCAGTGTGAGAGGATAGACTGAACTGTATAAATTTGCAGCCCTTCCAACTCCATGAGATATTCAGTAATGTAGAAAAATGTGGAATTGTTTTTCCCAGCAACAAGAATGCTTGTATATGTTGTTTGCAGAAATTATTTCAGGAGCTTTATTTCTCATGGCAGTTTTCCAGTAGTCATAAACTGATGGTATGCTGGAGTGAGTTGACACTTTCCTACAAGATTTTTTGGGGAATACATCTGTTCTACAGGGAGGGAACAAATTACATGTCTTGAATAAAAGTTGTGTTAGAAAGGCATCTGGGGAAGTATACGATGATATTTGCATATTATGCAGATGAAAACCTAATAAGAATAGGTATATTGGCAGGCACTGCCTTGTTATCTGGCACTGATGCATATGCCAGCATGGGGTACTGCAATATAATCTCTTGTAATGTTATCTTCCAGTTTAAATAAAAAAATAACGAAATGAAAAACAACCAAAGGAAGCAAGAGCAGCATACATAAATCAGTCACCCTAGTGACAAACCACATAATCCAGTATGATTCAAGTAACCCAGTTAACATCAGGATATTGGTAACCAAGTCTTCTATTATGAATTTTGCTTTGTCACAAAGGGGGAAAGTGCTAAGTGCTTACTGAAGTTTCTGTTCCAGTTTCTTCATTCCAGCTTGCAAGTTCAGAGTATATTTCAATGAACATAACAGAGAACAAAAATCGAATACCATCAATATTAATGATCTAAACTAGGAAGATTGCTTTTAGTGTGCAAATTAATTACCCTAATCACAGGGGGGTTTGTATCCATTTTAATGAAATAACTATTTATTTCACTGAATCCTCAGCTTTTCTTTTGCAAATAAGGTACATTTACATGACAAATATGTGAAATTTAAATAGATGACTAAATTAATTGAGAAAGGGGGAAGGCTTTTAAAAATACAGTGTTTATAGGAGAAACAGCTAGATTAATGGATTAGTTTTCTGACTGGCATCTGTTATTAAATCTTTTTCATGTATGCCAAACAGAATTTAATGGATCTTGGGCACTGTCTATAGTGCCAGTCGTCCGTCCCCGTCCCCCCCCCCCCGCCATTATGTCAAATGTAGGAAGAGGGCCAAATCCAAAACCACTATTTATGTCACCTGTCCAAGGACAGATTTTGATCACACCATTCAGAAATAATCTTAATACTCAGCTTTTCTGGCTTTTACCCTTATTGTTTCTATGTCCTCTGTTTCTCTCAAAATAATTGGTGCACCTGTTTTCCAGCATCTAAAGATGACTCTGTGAAAACATAGGTCTAAAAATATCAGGAATGTCCCTTATACTTAAATCTCTTTGTTCATATTTGTCTCACATAGCTGTTGTCTAGTCATGACAAGAAAAGAGAAAATGCTTCGGGAATTTTAAATGTGCCTTTTGGAGTCTTGTATGTTTTGAAAACTTTATTTATTATGGCAAAGCTTTGAAGGGTTGCAAATTCAACAGAGAAAAGATTTGAAACACATTCCAGCTCATTTTTTGATAACAGCCATGCCAAACAGAGCATCTTTCTCTGCTCTTTCCCCCCTCCCAATTGAGCCACCAGAGACATCTCCAGCTTCCTTTGATTTGAAATGATCAATTGCAGCTGTGGCAGTCAGGCAGGGTGCCCCAGGCACAATGCAAACAAGTATTTCTCCCAGTGCTCTCAGATTTACATTTCAATTGCAGCCACATTTTTAAAGATAATTATAACCTTTTTATATTAATATTTTTCTATGGCTTCTCTGATATTTTAACAACATAAATATTAATTTAGCACATCAA
This sequence comes from Eublepharis macularius, assembly GCF_028583425.1. Classification (NCBI taxonomy): domain Eukaryota; kingdom Metazoa; phylum Chordata; class Lepidosauria; order Squamata; family Eublepharidae; genus Eublepharis; species Eublepharis macularius. The sequence goes on from NC_072797.1 coordinate 77,849,818, forward strand.
GAAGAACACACACTTTCTTCAAGAGAATGGCTTGAATAAAAATCTGTTTTTAAAAAGCAGATGGCATCAAGCATGTTATCAGAATCTTAGAGCAATACCCTTATAAAGGAGTCTTTTTCTTCAGAATCTGTGCAATTTTATGCTGAGTTGCTTTAGTCAACCCACTGATTTCAAGTGGACTTAGACAGGAGTAACTCTACATAGGACTGGACTATTATCCTACCACTTTCTGGGGATTACCACTCCAAGAAATAAATTCAAGTAAAAGAGTTGAATATGTTGGCCAGCTTCTTGGTTCTGGCAATTGCCTTATTATGACAAGGACATGGAAGCTGCACCTAACTCTACTAACTAGAATGGAAATTCCATTGAAACCAGTAGAATTTATTTCCAATTAAATGTATTTACAATATGTTTAAAAGATAAGATTATTATCTACAAACCGTATACTAAATTGCACAAGTAAAAATCATTTGAGGATCACGACATTCCTTTCTGTTCCTTAAATGCATTTTAAGAGCAAACTTTTATTGATTTCATGGATCTCATATACCTGTGTGATTAGGAATGCACAATTAAAGCTGTGTTTCCCTGTATTCCCAAAGGTTATGATTCTGCCATTTGTTCACTGGGATTCAGGGTGCTTTATGCATTATTGACACATAATACATTGAATGTGTGGAGATGTTACACCCTTCTGTTGAACTCTATTCACTCATGGTGGAAAGCACATATTGACCATGACTCCCTGAACACCTACACTATGTATGTCTATGCAGTGAAATTTACAGAGGTGCAATTATTATTATGACAACCAACCATTCAATTTTTATGCATTTTTAAAAGTGCTTTCTATGTAGAAAACTCTCAAAACTCTCAGTGTTTGAAGTGATCCTAGGACTGCCTGCATCATAATTTCCCTAAATGAATGTTGTATCCTGCAATTACATTCATGCATGGTGTCCTTGTCCATTGTTGAGATTATTGAACTGTGTAGGATTTCTATACAGTAGTAACCATCTCTGATGCTTAATACTATAGGTGTGTAAAAGGAAATAAAAGAGCCAGAAATACACTTGAATATCACTCACTGTTTTGTTAAAGCAGCTTTAAATCCAAGAAAGCAAATTGTAACACCCTCCCAACAAAAAGTTTGTGTGTTTCATTTTGTTTCAGTTCTTACCTTGCAGTGCTGACAACATCAAGCAGGCACTAGGCTCATACAACAGCATCTTGGATTTCAAAGGGAGAGAGTCCTTACATTATTAATTAACTCTGTTGGCAGGAAGGGAGAGAGTGTACAATGTACAATAATGCATCTTCCCCCCCCCCATCACTACCTAGGCAATGGCATTGTCTCCCTGCCAAATGTGGCTTCACAAGAGGAGATCACTCCCCTCCTCACCTATCAGCTTTGGAAATGTTTGGAAGGAAGAATGTACTGACTTCAATCATAGAATCATAGATTTTGAAGGGACCCACAGGGTTATCTAGTCCAACTCCTTACACAATGCAAGAAATTCACAACTACCTCCCACCCTTCCACACCCCCAGTGACCCCAGCTCCATGCCCAGAAGATAGCAATCATACATTCTGCGAGCCATTCGCTTATCTGCCTTTTCAAAAACAATTCTGCCCACAACAAAAGGAAAACTCATGGAAGGTGGGAGGGGAATTCAGACAATAATGCATGTGTGTAGTGTAACTGAGCAAAAACTCAGTGGATTGATGATTTAGAGAGAGGACTGTGTTCTGTGCAATTTTGGTGAAGTTAAGTACAAAAGCAGCTCCAAAGAGCCCGGAACCCTTCATCACAATAATGGGACCGACTCTCATGATAAAGAAAAAAACCAAATGGATTAGATCTGAGCTGGCAATACCCCATGCAGAAAAAACCAATAATGGTACACAGCTCCTTCAGAAACCCCAATGCTGAAAATGAAGTGGGTTTTTTTTTCAGTGTGGAACTCCCCTTAATACTACTGCATAACTGTACTTCCCCCCATTGCACACAGCAGGAAAAGTTCCACACTGTTCAGATTGCAATAACAGATGCTTTTTTGTTTGTTTAAATTATGCTCCATGGTCGATGGTATATAGTTTTGAAAGGTGGCCTTCCAGTGCTGGGTATGGAGACGTGCAGATTTGTCCTCTCTTATCATATAACTACAAGTGGTTTCCTTAGGGATGACTGCATTGCACAGTATCAATTAGGGTATTTACATTCAAGCAAATACAGTCTAAGGACATGTGTTTTTCCCCCCCAAGTCCGCTGATAAAAACCAGGAGCTATTACATATATATTAAGAGGAAAATTAATACTGGTGCTGGGCTAATACTGCAAGCAGGTCATTGTGTTAAACTCCTTGATAAAGTGCAGAGCTACTATAATTGTCATGGGATCTTTTTATAGACAAGACCTTTATTTCCTACATACCAAAGCCATTGGATTGAGCACTGTTTAAAGCTGACTCTGGGAATAAAATGGCTCATGAAATATGCATGACTAACACATATGCTGCCAGGGGAACTGAGTATATTATGTATGATCCTGCCATAATTGTAAGGAAATGATATTCATTTAAGTGGATGTTTATCACAGTTAAAAGTACACCTAACGAGACAAAGGCCATACATCTAAAAACACAAGGTTATCTCACAATTTTTAATCTTGTTTGAAAAGAATATAGTTTGATTTATACTAGCTTCTCTGGTACATGCAACGTACTTTTTTTTCTTTGCAGTTTAAGAGTCCCCATCTCTTATATTTAGCTGCCAAATGGTCTATTAAAATGAAAGTACTTTCTAACAATATATGCACATCATTTAGAAACATTCAGGCAGCATACTGAAATTTAACTTCCTAGACTGCAGTTTTCATTGATTAGCTATAAAAGACAGGTGCTGGTTTTTTTAAAAAGCCCATGGGATTTATAAGTGGGATTTTTTTACCTGTTTAATAATCTAAGAAAGGTGAGAAGAACTTATTTATTTCCTTCTTGAACTTAAGAAGTATTACATCCTTCTAAATCCATTGAAGTCATAGGCATAGGAAGGGTGTAAGTCTGCATAGATTTCAGACACAGGATCTTGCTTGACTAAACTTTGTTTTCTGTAAACTGTAGATTCTTTTGACATGGCATTAACTTCCTCTTTTTGTGTTGAGAGTAGAGAAGAAGTAGCACAGACTGTGTCACACAGCAGCTTTGCAGGAGGCTCCAGCTGTACAATGTGTACCTTTTGATTAGAGTTTCTTTGAGCCCTTTGTGAGAAATTTCCGCCCACTGAAACAAGATTCTTTCCCAGATCTGTTTGTATTTGGCTTGTGCTACATTCTCAGAAGATGTAGATTCCAAACGGTTGTGAAATATATCCTCACTCAACTAGTAATTGCTCTGACAGATGTCATCAACTGACTTGCAAGTGTTTTTCCAAGTAAAATAATTTTGTTTCCTGCCCTATTTTAAAGTTTAACTTCACCTTGGCCTACTTTATAATAATCCTTTAAACAAGAAAAGGAATTGAGATGAAAACAATACATATAGAGTCCAGTTGACAACTTTTATTATGTGCAGCAGTTGATGAAATAAATACATATCTTTCAGAAGATAGTACTGGGAGACCCCAGTACCACCTCATGGCCTTTGCTTTATGATGAGCTCAAGGCAGGGGTGTGTGCCAAGAAAAAAATTCATTATAATTTTGGATTCAGATAGGATTTCAGGATTCAGAGAGGAAACTTTACAGGGATTTGGTAATGTTTTTTTTTTCCTTGGGAGGGAGGGGTTCTAGAATTTTGGGACCATCATTTTCTATGGTGAACCAATCTGAGGGTTTAGGGCAGCTGTTTTTAAAGATAATGGCACAAAATTGGCTTAGAACATAGTTCCCTCTCTAATTTAAAGAAACCCTAAGTTTCAAGCAGAATGGCAAAGGGATTTGATTTTACAGATCTCCGGAGCAGGTACCTTTTGGTGCAGGCCCACTTATGTCTACTGATACCTATGGAGGGGAAATGGAGTTGGCCGCCAGCATATGAAAAAATCCTTTCTGTATTCTTTCTTAAACATAATCTTATGTTGGTTAACTGACAATAAAAACATTACCTTCCTACTAAAATCTCTGCATTTGCCCTCCTTCCCTGTTATGGTCTATTGTTTCCTTTCACAAAGGAGGGCTTCTTTTGAAGAAGGATTTAAAAAAAAAGCACGTATGTGGGTGAGCGTGTTGATGAATCAATCATCTAACTGCTATGAGACAAAAGTCTTCATTCTGAGCATCCACTATAGGGGTGCCTTAAATGTTAATTAGTACAACTACTATTTAAAGAATTCCTGAAGGAGGAGGAGAAGGAGGCAGTGGTGAAGGGTTGGAGCATGAGAATTTGCAACTACATGATACGTTTGTTTACAAATTGTCTTGGGGTACATCACTTTGATCAGAGTCAGACATCAGCTCCAAGAATGGACTTTAAAATCCATATAAGTTTTAATCAAACCAAATCTGGATTATTTCCTATTAATCTATCACCTGAAACAGTTAAATTAATTCATCACCAATTTAAATTTCAATGTACTGACAATAATCTACCTTATCTAGGGATCTTAATCCACTTTAAACAACTTGATTAAAGTAAATCATATTCCAAAATTCAAGGGAATAAAGGAAGATTTATTCAAATGGAATCAACAACAACTTTCATGGTATGAGCATTATCATCTCATCAAAATTACTCCCAAAATTAATCTTCCTGTTTCAAACTTTACCCATTGAATTATCTGCAACCTTATTGAAAAATTGTTCCTATGATAACATAAATGTTCATGGATTGTATTTTCCACTGAAGCTTAAAGAGACACATGAAGGCTTCAACTATCCTGATGCTGATATTTATGCCAAATCAATAAAAATAGCAAACATAGTGCTGATGCTGTAGATAGGTGATAATCTGGATTATCTGGGAAAGGCTTTGTTCGAGCCTTCCCCCCCTCTAATGCGTCTTCAAATTGGGCTCTTAGTGCATATGTAAAAGTATTTAAGTAATACAGTTCAGGTGCTCCCATGTTATGCAAAGTTACATATCACTCGGCTGCCAGGCCCCCTAGTCGGGATCCTAGATGGTTCACCCAACTGTGTTCCGTAGGAAACAACTGTCTCCAATCTTGGGAAAACTCCATAGCTTGTATTATAAAAAATCTAAAGTTTCTGGGGTTTCCATCAAACTTTGCCTCCAATATGAACCAGCCCTGCGGCAGTCCGGCTCCAGGAGCTCCTGGATCCCCTGCCTGTTGCTGAATTGGGGCCTCTCTGGGAGGTGGCTGAACGTGTCCCTGTGCCATGAATGATATTTGATGGGCTCCATCTGCTCTGTAACCCCTTGAAGCTGCTTGCGGTATTCCTCCGTACTGTGGGTGAAAGGTTTGTGCTTGAACTCTGATGACTCCCTGAAGGGGGTATATTGGAGGACCCCCTGTTTGTGGGTGGCCCACTTGTACTCCAACCCCCATTGGGATAATGAGGGGGGCTCCCTGTGGTTGGCCAGTTTGGGGTACCCTCATCCCAGCGGTGGCAACCAGTGCCCCTGTGCTTATTGTAGCAGGCGGAATTATCATAGGCTGTGCTTCCCCAGATGGACCCATTCCCACTCCCCGGGAGGGTATGTTAGAGGTAGGCACTACAGTGGGAGGCAGGATGTATCCCCCTGTTTCTGTGACTATTGGAAACTGTGCAGTTGGGAGAATCCCTTGAGCTCCCATAAATTGTTCAGGAGTCATTAAAACTGGTCTCCCTTGCTCCTCTGGCAGCAGTTGTAAAATCGATCCCATAGGCAAGCTCATCATTTCGTTTATTAGCTGGGCAGTCCGTCCCAATTCCTCTCTCATCAATGCCACTTGGGTCTCAACAGTTTGATACCTGTTTTCCCTTTCTCCTGGTTGCGGTGTCTGGCCCCCGAATGGGTCTGGTGGCCCGGCCACACTCCAGTCCAAGGTGTAGGTACCATCCCTGCTTATGTACTGCTGGGAACTCTGCCAGTTGCCAGGGGTAATCTGAGGTCCCCCCTGTATTTGTACATCCTCCAACACTGTGTTGTCATCTCCTGTGGTGCAGGTAGCTGCAGTGTCTGGCCTCAATCCTGGTTGCTTAGGCCAGCTGCAGCTCCTGTTTCCCACCTATTTAGTGGGTCAATTGTAAATCCACGGTACTCTGCAGCATTATCAGGGGGTAATCCAGGGTCCCCCATTATTTATAAATCTACTGGGGCTAGGGTACATTGGGCATCCACCGCGCCTCTCATCCAGCCCCTGGTAAGTCCTGTTAACACAAACAGGGAGTATCTCATCACCTGGAACTGTTCACTGAGATAATCCAAACGATACTCCCCTCTCAATTCCATCCCATCTTCCAGCTCTGGTGAGTCTCGGGGGAGGAATAAGCTCCCTTGGCAAATGTTTTTCCATCACTGGTGATCCCTTCGCGACTCAAGGCATCTTTCTGGAGGGAGATCCGGAGGGGGCTTCAAACCCCATGGCAAATAACTTTCCCTCTGCAAGGGGAGGCTTGCGTAATGTCCTAGCTTGAAATCCCACCATAGATTTTGTAATCCGCCCTGAGCCTGCTGGAAATGTAGGGAGGGTGGAATAAAAATTGAAAATAAATAAATAAATAAGATCTAGTCCACTTGTGGCTATATTTGCTACGTCTTTATTCGAAGTGGTTTGGGGTGTTCCAAACAAAGGGTCCCCCATGGGCACAATCTGCGGTTCATTCTCCAGGATGGAGGTCAGCTGCGGTTCCATCGAGATGTTAGGTCTCACTGTCTCACTTGGGCAGTGACCAAACAGCATTCCTCTCCACCTCTCTTTCTCTTCCCAGGTCTCGGGTGCCCATTGTCTGGGGGTTGGTAATGTTGTCCATGTAAGATGGGTGACCCCTCTCCTGGGTCACCCCCAGCTCCTTAAGAGTTCTTCCAGCATCTGCACCTGATCCCAGCTGCAGGACTGGGTGGGAAGTAGGGTCTTCTGGTGCTGTTAATCCCAGGTCTGGCTCTGACAACGTGAAGCCAGTAGCCATTCTCCAAGGTTACAGGTGCAGAAGAAAATAAAGATTCCTATCAAAATGTCAGGCTATGGAAGACAGGATATGGTGGACAGGTCTCTGCACCATTGCAACAAGAACTCCAAGCTCTTGATTAAGTGGTTTTATTCAGAAATCTAATCATTTCCATATATAGGTCCATAAAATTAATCAGAGGCAAAAAAGCATCTAAGCAGTACATGCTTCCTTGATAGGAATAGAGACTTGAGGAAAGTACAACTCTAAATACCCACTCATTTCCCCCTCCCAGCTAAATCACAGGTTTGCATGGGAAAGGATCTGGGAATGCATGAGAGTAAACTGTAACCTTTCAGACAGTACAAGGTCACTTCTGTGAGCTTCAAAGAAAAGAGATAAGACAGCTGTGTTTTCAGGCTATGAGAGAAACAAAAGTGATGGTTAGAGCATTTGCACAATGAAATCAAGGTACAGCATTAGCAATGGTCTCACACAGACCAATGGGATGGATGTAGGGGTGCAGACATGACACCTTGGTACTCGTCTCTGGGCAGTGGCTTGGTAAAGATATCTGCTGTCATTTCTTCAGTGGGATAGTAGTGCGGCTTGACAATTCCTTATCCTTGAAGTTCCCTTGCGAACTGCTGTCGCGTCCCAATGTGTCTTGTGTGTGCAGTATTTCCTTCTAAAAGAGAAAGAGCTATACAACTTTAGTTATCTTCTAGCATGTTAACTTGTACTGTAATACCAAAATCTTTAAGTAACATTAAAAGCATCTGTAAATCTCTGCATGCTTCTGAAGCGGACAGAAGTTCTGCTTCAGTGGATGAAAGGGCAACAATTTCTTGTTTACGACTTGCCCAGTTTATAGCTCCATCCCCATAGAAAAACACACCATCAGTAGTGGATTTCCAATCTGAATTATCTTTAGCCCAGTCTGCATCAACATATCCCAATTGTGTGGGATTCTTACTAGCTGGCAGCCTTATTTTAGAACCTGCAGTACCCTTTAAGTATCTCATTACTCTTTTTAGTGCAGTCCAATCATTCACAGTGGATTTACTTACTCTCCTGGACAAAATACCTACAGCTGTTGCAATAACAGGTCTTGTTGTCATTGTTAGGTAAAGAAGCTTGCCCTTCGCAGTTCTGTACTTGTTATTCTCTGGTAGAGGTTCATTTGGTTCCTTTTCCTTTAGAAAACCTACTTATATTGGTGTGGGCATTGGATTGGCATTTTCTAGTCCAAAACTTTCCAGAAGTTCTAGTATATTCTGTTTTTGGCTGAGAAGGTAACTGCCATTTGGTTTCCGTTCAATTTGGATTCCCAAGTAAAAATTAGCATTGCCCAAGTGTTTCACCTCTACTTCCTTGTTTACATGAGATATAACTTCAGCACAAGCATTTAAATTTACATGACAAACAAATCATCAACATAAGCCAAAATAAAATTCCATCTCCCAGTTTTGGATCTACTGTAAAGGCAGAGGTCAGCTGTGCCTCGTTTAAAACCTAGATCAAGTAACATTTTGGTCAGTTAATCATTCCAAGATTTCACAGCTTGCTTAAGACCATAAAGTCATTTCTGAAGTTTACATACTAAGTGTTTATTCTTTTCATCTATGAACCCTGGTGGTTGACTCATATACAATTCTTCCTCAATTTCACCATGTAAAAATGCTGTATTTATATTCAGGTGTTCTGTTTGCATGTTTCTGGAAGCTGCTATGCTTTTTTTTTTTTTGAAAAAAATTTATTAGGTGAGACTATTAATACATACAACTTTCAAATAACATCTCAATATCATTTCCCCCCACCCTTTCCCTCCCCCCTTTTTCAGGACTTCCAACAGCTTTCCAACCCTATATCTTAATCTATTCCTAATCTATCCCCTTTTTCTATAACTCATTATATCATGTTTACATTCTGCTTTGTTAAGCTAAGCTCTATCTGTTAGCTTCAGATCTATTATTATTAACTTAAAATCTGTTATCTATTACTATCTGTTAACTTCAGATATATTTAAATTTAAGCTAACAATTAAATAAAATATCTACTTTATTAATTTTACCAATATCTATTAACTCCAAATCCACTTAAATTTAAGCTAACAATTAGCTAATACTTCACTCCATATGGTAAAGATTCCATCTCTTCCAATAAAAAGAAACCCATTCTAATAATTTTCGAACTGCCATAGTTCCCCTTTCACGTCCCACTTCTTTTCTAAATATGTTTTCAGTCTTCCCCAATCAGTAAAGAATTCTGCCAGATTCTGATCTCTCAGCTTTCTTGTCATTTTATCCATTTCTGCCATGTACAGCAATTTATATATTCAGTCTTCAATAGTTGGTATTTCTTGCACCTTCCGTTTTTGCGCATATAAAAGTCTTGCTGCCGTCGTCATGTAGAATAGTAATGTTCTGTATTGCATAGGAACATCTTCCATACTTAAATTCAGTAGCAATAGCTCTGGGTTCTTCTTTATTTGGGTCTGCAAAATCTCATTTATTACTTCTAAAATATCTCCCCAGTACTGTCTAGCTACATCACATGTCCACCACATATGATACAATGATCCTTCATGCTTTTTACATTTCCAGCATTTACATGACATATTTGCATTTCCAAGCGCAATTTTCTTAGGCGTTAAATACCATCTATAAATCATCTTATAGACATTCTCTTTAATACTGGTACAAGTTGAAATCTTCAATGTAGTTTTCCATAAATGTTCCCATGACTCCATTGTTATTTCTTTGTGACAGTTAATTGCCCACTTCACCATCTGTACTTTGACTGTCTCATCCTCTGTATACCACTTCAAAAGTATTTTATAAATTTTAGATATCTTCTTTTTACTTTCTTGTAGTATAGTCTCTTCCAACTCTGAGTTTTTCCATTTGATTCCTCCTTTTGAACAATCCGAGTTGTAAAGGTCTCTAATCTGTCTATATTGGAACCATCCATAATAGGAGGATAACTCTTCCTCCGTTTTGATTCTTGTCGTTTTTTGTTCCATAATCAATATCTCTTTATATGGTAAACATTGTTCTTCATTATAGATAGCTCTCGGATCGATCACTTCAAACGGTACCACCCAAGAGGGGATACCTTCACCCAGATATTTTTTATATTTTTTCCAGACGGTGAAGAGGCTCCTTCTAATATAATGGTGCAAAAACATAGAGTCAGCTTTTACTTTATCCTGCCACAAATAGGCATGCCATCCAAACAACTTCTTATAACCTTCCAATGTTAAGAGTTTGCGGTCTTTCAGTGACATCCACTCTTTTAGCCAAACCAAACATATTGCTTCATGATATAATCTAAGATTCGGCAACTGCAGTCTACCTCTTTCTTTAGCATCACACAGAACTTTCATTTTTACTCGAGGTTTCTTGCCTGTCCACACAAAGTCAGAGATCTTCCTCTGCCATTTTTCAAATTGTTTGGTATCTCTAATAATTGGAATTGTTTGTAATAGGAACATAATCCGTGGTAACACATTCATCTTAACTGCCGCTATTCTTCCCAGCCATGACAGATTTAATTTATTCCATTTAATCAAGTCTCTATCAATCTGTTGCCATAGCTTTTCATAGTTGTTCTTAAATAAATCAATATTTTTCGCAGTTATCTCAATTTCAAGATATTTAACTTTATGTGTTACTTCACAATCAATAAGTTCCATTAACTCTTGTTGCTTTTGTTTAGTCATATTCTTGCATAGTATCTTTGATTTCTTATTATTAACATAAAATCCAGCCAGATCTCCGAACTCTTGTATCTTATCAAGCAACTTCGGCATGTTTTGTATTGGATCTTCCACTATAACCATCACATCATCCGCAAAAGCTCTAACCTTGTAGGTAAATTCTTTAATCTTTATGCCTCTTATAGTAGCATCTTTTCGTATTTGAATCAATAGCAGTTCCAAAATCAAAATGAACAACAATGGAGATAATGGGCACCCCTGTCTTGTACCCTTTCTTATTTCCAATTTTTTTGTTAAATCGTCATTTACTACAATTGCCGCGCATTGGTCTCTGTATATTGCTTTTACTGCTTGAATAAAATCTTTCCCCATTTGCAGCCTCTCCATTGTGGCAAACATAAAATTCCAGTTCAAATTGTCAAAAGCTTTTTCTGCATCCACAAAGAAGAAACCAACCTCCTTTTCACAATGTTTATCGTAGTATTCTATAGCATTTACTACAGTTCTCAAATTGTCTCTTAATTTGCCTGTTTAGAAGGAACCCTGCCTGCTCTTCTGCAATAAACTCGACTAACCAGTCCTTTAATCTCTCCGCCAAAATTTTTGCAAAAATTTTGTAATCATTATTTAACAATGAAATAGGACGATAGTTCTTGACATTGCTTAAATCTTGATTTTCTTTTGTGATCAATGATATGTTGGCCTCATTCCAAGACTCTGGTATCTTTTGTCCTTTTAAAATTTCATTCATTACCACTTTCAAAAAACGTGCCAGTTCATTTTCCAATAATTTGTAGAACCTAGCCGTAATTCCATCTGGGCCTGGTGCCTTCCCTAACTTAGTTGTCCGAATATGGAAGCTGCTATGCTTAAAAGCATCCTGATTGTGGAATATTTTACAACTGGTGCAAAAGTTTAGTCATAATCAGTTCCATAAATCTGAGAATATCCTTTGGCTACTAATCTAGCTTTGTATCTCTCAACTGCACCATTTTCAACTTTCTTAGTTTGAAAAATCCATTTACATCCAATAACATTCTTATCCTTAGGTAGTTTAGTGAGAGTCCATGTTTTGTTCATGTGTAGAGCATCTATTTTCTCCTGTGCTGCTTGCTTCCATTTCCTTGCTTCTGGTTCAGGCATTCGTTGAACTTTGGCCCATGAAGTTGGTTTTTGTGGTAGTGATGACCTTGCGAGGTAGGTCAGTCTCTCGGCTGGAACTCCTCTGTTGGTGCGCTGAGAGTGCCTGAGGTCCTGAGTCACCTCTGCCTCCACAGTGGGCTCAGGCTCCTTGGGCCCATCTACTGGCCTGGGAATTTCTGCCTTTACTCTCTCACCTGCTTGGGTTTCTGGTTGCATCTGCTCAGTGGCTGCATTCATTGCCTCATCAACAGGTTAGATATCTGGTTGCATATGCATAGCAATGTCATCTGGCCAATACAGCAGCAGCTGGCTGACATAATCATCTCCCCAGTATTACAATGAAGTGTAATTGAGCCTTTGCCCTCTATATTTACACAAGTGCCATCAGCCATTATAACTTTTTCTGATGTACTAGTATCCATGTCAGGCCCTGCCAGTTAGATCCCGATACTTCACTGTAGACACTGCAAGAGTCCAGTTAAAGTTTCTTTATTAGAGATCCATCAGTATCAGTGCACTCAGACTACAGCATTGGCAGAAGTGACAAAAAGAAGGAAAGCAATGTTAGTTATAGGGCAAGGTTCCCTCCCTGGAATAAAGACTGTTAGAGTTTAGGCATGCAGGGCCTAGAAGGATGGATGGGGTAGGGGGTAGGGGAAGAGGAGGATGAGCTTATTCCATGTTTCAGGGATATACAGCTCTGACCGGCACTTCAAGGACACTTTCCCATGCCAGCCAAGAAAGCAAAAGTAGCCACCTGCAAGATAAGCAATTCACAGCTACGCAGTTACCCAGCTTCACAGATAGTCCTCCACACATTCTCAGAGGCTCAGAATATAATACAGAATGCAACAGACATACATGGTAGATAAGCAGGGCACATCTGACAATCCAATTCATCAAACAGATTAATATCTGATGTCATGTGGGCCGTTGCTCCACTGTCAATTAACCAGCATTTTGGGCTATCATTTAGTCACGCTATATGAGACACATGTTAATTACTATCAGCTCTTGTTTGAGGAAAATATCTGGAATTACTAGCTCTTTCTTTAGAAAAATCTTCTGTTTCTCTCTATCTGTGGTTTCCTGCCTGCTGCAGCAAAATTGTTTCTACCTCTGTGGCTGTAGCTCCTGTTGCTAAAGCACTCCCTCTGGAGGTGACCAGGCTTGTTGCATTTGTGGCAGAAGGGAGGAGTCTGCCTTTCTCTAGGATTGGCTCTTTGCCTTTAATCAATTTGCCTAGGTCCTGCCCCTCTGGGTCTGGCCTCTCTGACCATGAAACATGAGTCAGTTTTGCATTTCTTTTCCTGAGGATAAAATCTCTGTTCATCATACTGTGGTCTTATCTTATCTAGTACTTCCTCCAGTGTAGCATCTTTTGTAGTAAGAGAACTTGCTAAACTGGAATAACTTTTTGGAAGTGAGCTTAAAACTAAGCCAATTTTTAAATCTTCATCTAGTATCTGAGCAGTAGCTGCTAGTTTATCTATTTGGTTCAACAAAGATTCAATATGAGCATGCTCATCATTTTCTTGCATTTTAGTAGAAAATAGCTCTTTGAGCAAAGCAATTTGTAGTAGTTTGACATTTTCAAGAAATTTCAAAGTATTTCTCTAGGAAACTTTATTTTCCCTCTTTAATTTTTTTGGTTTTCTGTATGCCAGGCTGAAGTCAGCCAAAAGGTTTTAAAAGGAAGTCTTTTTCTGCTACTTTGCATGTTTAGGGCTGGGAAAAGGCTGCTAGACCTTTCACTTAGTTCATTTGTTCCCTGTGAATTTGCCTGCGAGAGCAATTCACATGGTAATTATGTCCTTTTGTCTGTTGTGGTTGTTAGGCAAGCAGATTCAAGGAAAAAAAATTGCAGTTTAAAACTCTTTACTTCTTAGATTCAAGTTTAGGTTTTGCAGTTCTAAAAACTCTTTTGCTTCTTAAATTCAAGTTTTGGCTTTCATTGGCCCTATAGGAACTTATTACATTCAAAACTGGGCTCCAATAGCCCTGTTGGAAAGATTTTTATATTTAGGTGTCTTGATTTGAAACTATAGTTATGTGAAACTTTTATAGTAACAGAGCAGAGTAACAGCAGAGTTATTTAGGCAGAAGCATTTAAACCCTTAAAACATGCATTAATTAGTCTTCAGACAAAATCATAGAAGGATACAACTTACAGTGGTAAAAGGGAAAGATCCTAATCTAAAGAGTTACATTCCCTAATTCTAAACCATGGCCTGAAAACTAGGCAGCGAGGCTGAAGTGTGAGGGTCTGTGGACAAATGGGCTCCATGTAGAGCATGGTAGATTTACATCCTTCTCCTTGGAAGATCATGAGGCAAGAGAGAGATTCTCCCGAGAAGCATAAAGACAAGAAGGAGAAGTCAGGAGGCGTTCCCACCTTACACAAAAGAGTGGCAGATTGTTAGACGTATATATATGTTCAGAGAGGCATGCAGCACCCCCCAATGTCCAAGGCATGCTGAGTCGCCTATTCCAACAGTTTCCAAGGGTGGTGATGGTGGTTTGGCTCTGAGGAGGACCCAGGGTCTGTTGTGAAGGGAAAATGGTTTTAGACTAACTCCAGGGAACCTGAACTGTCATAGGAAACTTTCTGAAGAAACATTGTTGCTGTAACTAAATTACTAAGTAAAATACTTCTCACTGTTAATATCTAAGAATATATGAAAATAAGCTTCAAGGATACTATTTTGTTAATAGAAGAAGTATATTCTATAATACCAACATCATGTTACCTCTGCATTTCTATCCCCTGACTACACAGTTCCTGCTTGTTAAATAAAGTTATTTCTTTTTTAATGTTATACAGTCTGTAGTGCAATTTCCAACAAAAAAGAAAAGGGCTTCTGCTTTTCTCCATCAAGTTCCTCGGCTGGGCTAAAAAGCCAACATTATATTTGCATGCCAGGGTGGGACAAACAGACTTTCAAAACCACAAATATTAAGATGCTACTTGGGGATGCTCAATCAAAGCAGGGAAACTGAATTTTGGTGGGAAACTCTGCCTTACAGTGGAGAGAGTGATAGTGGTCATTCTCTGTAAAGACTCGGGGTTATAGTGGTCATTCTCTGTAAAGAATTTCGGGATGTTCCTAGATGTCTAGGTAGTTGTGTAGTCATGGCTGCAAGTTATATCCTTTCTTGAATATGAGGGATGCTGTGGTGTGTCAGAACAGGAAATGCTGTGTCTTCCATTACCTGTAAAATGAGGATGATTTTTTCATCTGCATTTTTCATCTCCTAAGAAGGAGGCTTCTTTGGGTGAAGGAAACAAGCTTAAGAACTTAATCCCAGTTGGTCGGAGAAATAAGTTGTTGCTGGAAATGAGTTTCTAGTTGAAGGAATCAAAAATGAAAACTGATGGTAGTAATAAAAGTAATATTTTTACGATTGATTATAAAAATCCAAATCAAACTATCTAAGGCTAAAACATACTGCTCGTCCCTAATAATTACTCTAGACATTTTCCGTAGCCCTTTTCCCTCATTGCCCTGCTATTGAAGGCAGGCAAGTTTACTATTGTCTGCAAGAGAGATGGTAACTGTCGTGGCCCAGTCTGGAGTGAGGTCTCCTCCAGAGGAGAGGAGCCTCATGTAATCAGCCAGGACTCCTCAGGAGAAGAGGAGTTCTGTGTAACCAGCCCTAGCCCTGACTCAGCAGAAGCCACTGATCAGGAGCAACAGCTCTTGGATGATCAGAGCTCACAGCCAGCAGCTGAGGCAGAGGCATCAGCACCATCTGGCCCCAATACCACAGGGAAAGCTCAGCCAGGGACGTCCAAGGCTACAGGTGCAGCCCAGCTAAGGGCCTCCACCCCCCCAAGTTCACCTACACCCAAAGAACGCCACAGACAACACCAGAGATTGGAACTGCAGGAGAGACGGTGCAGTGCTTGTCTCCTGAGCCAACACTAGTTGCTGGAGAGCAATGATGAGTAACATCAGGATGGAGCCCCAGCAGATGGCTGAAAACCACACCTGGCTATAAAAGCCAGTCTGGAGAAATTGCCAGGTGTGGAAGCAATGTGTTGATTACCTGTGACCACGGCCTTGAACCTTGCATCTTGTTCTTGCCCGCACCTTGACTTGACACTCTTGTGCTCTGACCTACGGACTGGACTGGACTTGGCTTTTGGACTCTGGACACACCCCTGGTGTTTACCTTGTGCTCTGACTATGGACTGGACCTGACTTTTGAATCTGGAATGCTCCTTTGGGTTCATGTTAGTGCTTGGACTATCAGCTTGGGCGAGCCCAGCCCATGACAGTAGCACTATTACCTATCGTGTTAAAGGTAGGGGTGTGCACAGGGGGAAAAAAATCAGTAAATTCAGTTTGGTGATACTGAACTGGAAAAAAATTTCAGTATACTCTGAATATCAAATTGATTCTTTAGTTCAGTTCAATATTACAGAGCAAATTAGGTAAAATTTGGCTATTGTTTCCTATGGGAAACGCAATTTGCGTTTTTCCAGTGTCCCATGAGGGGTCATTTTTTCACCAAATTTCATAAAATGTGCACTTGACCTACTCATGAGTGTCCTATAAAGACCCCCAAATTTCATAAATATTGGACCCCGAGGGGCATTTTATGGCCCCCCAAAGAAGATGTTCCCAGCCACCTCCAAGCTCCATTATTCTCTAAAGGGGAAACTATAGAGGATATCCAGGAGGATGAACGTGGCATTTTGAAAGCAAAATCCACCAAATTTCATGGGGTCTACTCCTAACTGTCCTCTAAAAACCCCCTAAGTTTCAGGGAGATTGAACCCTGGCACACCATTTCATGGCAACTCAAGGAAACTGCCCCCAGCCTCCTCTATTATCAATTATTTCCTAATGGAGGGAGACTGTCTGGGGGATTGCCAGGGGGACCTGACTTTTCATAAAATTTCATAAAATGTGCACTTGACCTACTCATGAGTGTCCTATAAAGACCCCCAAGTTTCATAAATATTGGACCCTGGGGGGCATTTTATGGCCCCCCAAAGAAGATGCTCCCAGCCACCTCCAATCCCTCTGGCCCCAGTACACACCCCTGGCATTTACCTTGTGTTCTGACTATGGACTGGACCTGGTTTTTGAACCTGGAACACTCCTTTGGCTTCGTGTTAGTGCTTGGACTATCAGCTTGGGCAAGCCCAGCCCATGACAGATTGCTTCCACCACAAACTTCCTAGCATGGACTCGGTAACATCCACCCCAGGGAGCTTGCCAATGCTGCAGAACCATGTACTGCAATTAACTCAAGCACTGGTGACTTTGCAGCAGCAGACTGCTACCCTACTCATGGCACCTGCTGCACCTCTGCCTGCTAAATGCCTGGTGAAGCCTCCTGACAGTTTTGATGGCAATGTGGAGGAATTTCCAGCATTTCTCTCCCAGTGCCAGCTGTACATTGAACTTCAGGCCAGAGACTTTCCCACGGATAAAATCAAAGTATGCTTCATCCTCAGCCTGTTAAAGGAGCAGGTGTCAAGATGGGCCACACCCTTGTTACGGTTCAAATCCTCTCTGCTGGGGGATTTTCTGAACTTTATGGCCCACTTTACTGCCACCTTTGCGAATCCCCTGAAAGCTGTCAAAGCAAACCAGAGAATACTTGCCCTCACCCAGGGGGATGGGACCGTGGCCCAATGTACCACTGAATTCCAGTTACTGGCCCAGGATTTGGATTGGAACAAAGCTGCCCTAGTCGACCAGTACCTGGAAGGGCTGTCTGATGAAGTGCTGGATGAAGTGGCCTGTTCTGAACGAACATGAGAACTTCAGGCACACATTCTCCTATGCCTCAGAATTGATAGGTGATTGGCTATCCAAAGACAAGCCCGTGTGCTAAGCCATCAGCCTCCACCCAGGGCCTTATCCAAAAAGACAGCTGAACCAGCACCATTGGGCTTGATTCATGCCCACTTGCCTTCTGAGGAAAAGAAGCAGCGTCATGCCCACAACCTTTGCTGGTACTGTGGCAAGGCGGGCAATTATACCAATTGCTGTCCTGCTAAAAGGAAAACCCCAGCTACAGGGCTGGAGAAGCCTCCCATTAAACAACTAATCAGGATGGCCAATGGCTCCAGTAACCATCCTGAACCATCTCTTGTACCAGTAAAGCTTTGCCTGCTCGACGGCCAGTGGTTATTCATGTATGCATTGGTAGACTCAGGGGCATCCCGCTGCTTCATGGACGCCCACTTTGTGACACAGCACTGGCTTCCCCTGCGGGCCAAGAGGACCCCAACCATAGTCAAGGCCATAGATGGGCAACCGCTGAGTTCTGGCCTGGTGGTTAAGGAGACCCAGGGCCTCCTGCTGCAGATCCAGCTTCACTGTGAACATCTCTGTTTTGATGTTGCAAGCATCCCTCACTTTCCCCTCGTCTTGGGACTTTCCTGGCTCCGCCTCCATTACCCTATCATTAGATGGGCCCAGATGGACCTGCACTTGTGGAAGCCATGCCTGCACGAGAAACTGCTCACAGTTCCCTTTGCCGCCGCCACACCTGAACCTTCTTCACTTCTGGACCTATATGCAGATTTTGGAGATTTTTTTGTGGTGAAAGGAGCAGACCAACTCCCCCTGCATCGGCCATATGATTGTGCAATTGACCTGATTCCTGGGGCACCCCTGCCAGTGGGACGCCTATACTCATTATCAGAGCCTGAGTTGGCCGCACTCAGGGACTTTCTTACCACAAATCTGCAGTGAGGGTTCATCCACCCTTCCAACTCACCCATCTCTGCACCTGTACTCTTTGTAAAGAAAAAAAGTGAGAACTCCAGCTCTGCAATGATTACCTGGCCCTGAATAAAGTATCTGTTCGAGACTGGTATCTATTACCCCTGATCTCCGACATCTTGGAGCAAGTAAAGGGAGCCCAGATCTGCACCAAACTGGATCTTCAGGGAGCCTACAACTTGGTGTGCATCCGGGAAGGCGATGAATGGAAAACAACCTTCAGTATCAGACTGGAGAATATGAGTATCTGGTGATGCCATTTGGCCTGCACCAGCGGAGTTTCAGAAGTTTATGAATGACATCTTTCATGACCTCCTGGACCAGTTTGTCATCATTCATTTATATGATATATTAATTTATTCCTGGGACCCATCTCAACACCCCCCAGCACGTGTGCATGGTACTGCAAAGTCTCCAGCAACGTGGCCTGTTTGCCAAACTGGAAAAATGTGTGTTCCATCTACCAGCTATAGAATACCTCGACTATGTGATCCAGCTAAGGTTGAAGCTGCACAGACTTGGCAAGCCCCCCATTCTCAGAAAGACGTGCAGCAGTTCCTGGGTTTTGCCAACTATTATCAGCAATTCATTCCCAATTTTGCATTCACTGCCGTCCTCCTCACCTGACTTCTCTGGCCTCAAGAATATATCCATTGGACACTGGAAGCCAATGAGGTGTTCCAGACCTTGAAGGCATGCTTCGTAACACAACCGGTACTTCGATACCCAGACCCCCAGCTACCCTTCATAGTTGAGGCAGATGCCTTCAGCACCACCATTGGGGCAGTGTTCTCACAATGCACAACCTCCTCCAGCATCCCACGACCCTGTGCCTACTACTCTTGCCAGCTTACACTTGCAGAAAGAAACTATACTATCTGGGAGTGGGAGCTGCTGGCAATAAAGGCAGCCTTTGAGGTTTGGCCACACCATCTGGAGGGGTCTCAACACCCAGTTCAAGTGCTCACTGACCACCAAAACCTCGAACACCTCCAAACTGCCTGCCGTCTCAACCAGAGAGAGATTCGCTGGTCGTTGTTTTTTTCCTGCTTTGGTTTCAGGATCACCTATGTCCCCAGTTCCCAAAATAAGAAAGCTGATGCTCTGTCCTGGAAGCTGGAGTACAACTCACCCCCAGGCCTAGAACAACCTCCAACTACTATCCTGGCTCCAGAAACCTTTGCCGCCACGCAACCCCCCCCCCCAGGGACTTGTTGAGGAGATACAGGCTCAACAGTTATTGGACCCAGTTGTCCTAAAATATATCCAGAACATCCAGGAGTCTCATCAGCCCCAGTTGGACGGGTTCGTGGAGGAAGATAAGTTACTGACCCACTGAGGCCGGATTTATGTACCAGCAGGATCACTGAGAATGAAAGTCCTGCAACTGGTTCATGATTCCAGGCCTTCTGGCCACTTCGGCCGCAACAAGATGACCCATCTATTGACACGTGCCTTCTGGTGGCCCCGGGTGCAATCAGACGTGGCCTGGTACGTGGCACCCTGTGAAACATGTAGGCGAACCAAGGATTTCCCCCGCAAACTCTCTGGTCTTCTGCACCCGCTACCTATACCCACTGGGCCTTGGAGGACTATCTCCGTGGATTTTATTACAGACCTGCCCTGCTACAAAGGCCATATCTGCATCCTGGAGATGGTGGACTTATTCACAAAAATGACAATTTCATTCCCTGTTCTGGACCCCCAATCGCTCGAGATACAATGCAACTGTACCTTCAGCATTTTTTTTTTTTACTCCACGGGCGACCAGATCAAGTAATTTCTGATCACAGAGTTCAATTCACCTCTCAGTTATGGTGAGCACTGTGCTCACTTCTCAGCACTCAAGTTCACTTATCCTCAGCACAGCATCCCCAGTCAGACGAACAAACCGAGCACACAAACGCTACCCTAGAGCAGTATCTGAGATGCTATACAAACCATCAACAGGATGACTGGCTAGTCCTACTGCCCTTGGCCGAGTTTGCATATAATAATGCAGTACATTTCTCCACTCAGCAGACCCTCCTTTATGGCAAACTATGGCCATCACCCTCGCTTCTTCCCTAACACTACACACTTGTTGGGAATCCCAACCACTAACAATCGCCTCTAGGACCTCCAATCCATGCACAAACTGTTGCGGGAACAACTACAGCTCACCAAGGAAACCTACAAGAACTGGAAAGGCAACCTGGCATCCCCCTGACTATAGGCGATTGGGTCTGGTTATCTACCCACCATATCCACAGCCAGAGGCCCTCTAGAAAACTGGATGCCTGGTTCCTTGGACCCTTCATTATCATGGACCAGATTAACCCCATAGCCTATTGCCTGCAATTACCACCAACCCTCCTGATCCATCCTGTGTCTCACCAGTCCCGTTTAGTCTCAGCTTCACCCCAGACCTGCACCATCCACAGCTGCCTCCTCCTCCTCCTCCAATCGCCATCGAGGGGCAGGAAGAGTATGAGGTTGCTCAGATCTTGGACTCCCATCCAAGGGGGCAAGTGCAGTACAACAACAACAACAACAACAACACTATTACCTATAGTGTTAAAAGTAAGGGTGTGCACAGGGGAAAAAAATCAGTAAATTCAGTTTGGTGATACTGAAAAAAAAATCAGTAAATTCAGTTTGGTGATACTGGCACTGGGAAAAAATTCAGTATTCTCTGAATATCAAATTGATTCTTTAGTTCAGTTCAATATTACAGAGCAAATTAGGTAAAATTTGGCTATTGTTTCCTATGGGAAACGCAATTTGCATTTTTCCAGTGTCCCATGAGGGGTCATTTTTTCACCAAATTTCATAAAATGTGCACTTGACCTACTCATGAGTGTCCTATAAAGACCCCCAAATTTCATAAATATTGGACCCTGAGGGGCATTTTATGGCCCCCCAAAGAAGATGCTCCCAGCCACCTCCAAGCTCCATTATTCTCTAAAGGGGAAACTATAGAGGATATCCAGGAGGATGAACGTGGCATTTTGAAAGCAAAATCCACCAAATTTCATGGGGTCTACTCCTAACTGTCCTCTAAAACCCCCCTAAGTTTCAGGGAGATTGAACCCTGGCACACCATTTCATGGCAACTCAAGGAAACTGCCCCCAGCCTCTTCTATTATCAATTATTTCCTAATGGAGGGAGACTGTCTGGGGGATTTCCAGGGGGAAGGGGGTGGCATTTTGAAAGGAAAATTCACTACATTTTCAGGAGGTCTACTCCTAAGTGTACTGTAAAGACTCCTCAAGTTTTATGGAGATTGGACCCCGGGGTCCAATTCTGTGCGCTCCTGAATAAGGTGCCCCCTGCCACTCCATTTGTTCCTATTGTGGGAAAAAAACTCCAAGCTGATTGTCACTACAGAAACACATGAACTAAGGCTGCTGTGGCCAGAGGCACACTCCCAAATGCAAACTCCACACCAGACAGTCCAACAGAATCAAACTGACACCCCCCCCCCAAAAAAAACCTAGCACCCTCTGACCAGGCTGACCAGCCATTCTCCAGTGTTCCCTATGAGAACCAACATCACACCAGAGAATCACCCAAACCAAACTGAAGCAAGGGACAGTTTTGCAACTAGAAGCAAACTGAAGCAAAGGAATGGAACACACACACACACAAACCAAAGTGAAGCAAGGGGACCAATTTAACACTAGAGAAACACATCAATTTCACCCAACCAAAGTGAAGCAAGGGACACTCTTGCAACTTAGCAGTGTCATTCACAACAAGCCAGACACTGCGATCAGCCAGTGGGGGAACGTATACCACACAACAGAACCAAGCAGTACCCAACTACAAGCAGAAGGTAACATTAAGCAAGCAGAGTTGCATAAGATGGTTTTGCAGTGTGTGTGTGTGTGCGGAGTTCCAAATTGCAGTGTGCATTTCTTGTGCCAACTGAATCAAATGTCCTTCTCCTTTAAGTCTTGGGGAGAGCGTTTTTGCCCACTTCACAGACTCCCAGAGGATGCAGGCCATAAGGTGTGCTCACCTCATTCTCTCTGGGAGTTCAAAGTTGGGAAATCAAAGACTGGCATGTTGACCTTCAGGAAGATCAACTGTTCAACTCTCCAGGAGAGCAGGTAAGTGTGATGTGTGCTAACACATGGGAAAGTGCTATGTGAGTGTATATGGGAAAAGACGCACTTGCTTTCCACATTCATTCGAGGACATGAGAGGAGCTTCTGAGCCTCAAGAGAGAGGTCTGGCCAAACTGCCATGTTCTTGGCCCAGTAGCTCAGTAGATTGGTGGAAAGCAACTCACTGTGCTCTGAGCAGTCCCTGACTATTGTCTCTGCCCAATCCTGGCTCATGTGCCTCACGTTCCCAGAAGAGTAGAGGGCATACTGGAGTACCTTCATCTCCATGGACATCCTAAGGCTGGTCATGGGGAGAGCCTGCTGAGAAGGGGTGGGAGGGGAACAAGCTAGGCCCCTCCCTCACATCTCTACTGGCAGGAAACCCTTCTAGGCCTTCCTACACCACACCCATAAGGAAAGAGGTTCCTGGCCTGCTTGGCAAAGGTGTCTTTGATAAATGGGTTGCACATGGTCACCAACATGTATGACTCCTTCTTGGTGAAAGGCTGCAGCTGGGATGTGATGTCCTATTGCAGTATTCTCATGAGCTCACGCACTCCTGGAACAAGGTCTGCATGTACTGCCTCTGGGTCCAGGAGGGAGGCCATAGCATTCAGAAGCATATGCAACAGAGGACCACCAGACCCAGAGTTGCTGTGTCAGATGAAACCACAACAGTGAATTTCTTACAGGGCCTCAGGACCTCCACAGTCTAGGACGCTGTTTCCCAAAGTATGGGTCGGGACCCACTGGTGGGTCGTGAGCGGATATTGGGTGGGCCCTGAAACTGATAGGACGACAGTCGCAACACGTTGGCCGGGCCGTGTCGTTCGGCTGGCAACCGAACGGTTACTAATAATTTAATTTCTTGCGGCGTGGCGCGGAGTGTGATCGTTCATCATGGGCGTGGGGCGGGGGCGGGGTGGCCGAAGGCAACTCGCGAGCCTGAGCGTCAGTTGTCACTGTAGTCGTCACATATTGTGTGTTTATTATCTTCTTAAAACTAAATAACGGACAAGTGGTTGAAACGGATAGCAAAAAGTATGCCACCAGCAGCGGATTGTGTACAGAGCGATGAAAAAATAGAAGACGTTATTTCGGATGACAAAAGTGACACTGAGCCTGACCTACTAGCTCCCTCTACGAGTTCACATGAAACAAAACGTCGAAAAGTTGTGAGAAAATATGATGTCGAATACCTGAAACTAGGATTCACGTGGAATCAAGATACAGTGGATCCATGCCCTCAATGCGTTATTTGCTGCGAAATATTGGCGAACGAAAGTATGCATCCAAGTAAGTTGACATGTCATATAGAAATGAAACATTCCCATTTAAAAAATAAGCGAGTGGATTTTTTTCAAAGAAAATTATTGGATATGAAATCTTCAAAGAATATTGTTTCACATTTCATAAATATTAATGAAAATGCTACTTAAGCCTCATATCTTATTAGCTTAAGAATCGCCTGAGCAGGTAAACCTCATACCACTGGCGAGAATTTAGTGTTGCCATCGATTAAAGATGCTGTTGGAGTGATGTTTGGAGAAAAAGAAGTAAAGGAAATCGAACGTATACCACTTTCCAATAATACCGTTGCACGAAGAATTGACGAGATGTCCGAATGGGCAGAGGATGAGTTAATCCATAGAGTAGTTGGTAGTAAATATTTTACACTACAACTGGATGAGTCTACCAATGTGCAAAGCCTATCTCAGTTACTTGTTTTCGTGCGTTATATATGGCAAAACAACACGCATGAAGATATCTTGTTCTGCAAAACAATGATTCGTGGAACGGACGAGTAAATTTTCAAAGAAATTGATTCTTATACAAAAGAAAAAGGGTTGGAATGGAAGAACTGTGTCGGCATATGCACTGATGGAGCTCGAGCTATGTGCAGCAAAAATAGCAGTGTGGTCACGAGGGTTCTTGAACGAAGTCCCAATGCTTCGTGGACACATTGTAGCCTTCATAGAGAAGCACTGGTTTCAAAACCATTGCCTGATGATTTAAAAACAGTATTAAATATCACTGTGAAAATTGTAAATTATATTAGAACAAGACCCTTACAAACACGTTTATTTCAAAAGCTGTGCGAAGAGATGGGTAGTCTCCATAAATCTCTTCTTCTGCATACAGAGGTACGTTGGTTATCCAGAGGGAAAGTACTGACAAGATTAGTGGAATTATGCAATGAAGTTAGAGTTTATCTGGAAGGAAAAAATGAATATCTTGAATCTCTACTGGACGAAGAATTCATCCTCAAGCTCACATACATGGCGGATATTTTCTCAAAGTTAAACGAACTCAATTTGTACCTGCAAGGATCAAACGGATCCAATATTTTTGCAGTTCACGGTAAAATTCGAGCGTTCATGAAAAAACTTATGTTGTGGAAGAGATGTATCGAGGAAGGCAAGTATGATTGTTTTGAAACATTTGAAACTTTCATTATAGAAAACGAAGTGCAGCCAGATATCAATGTAGTGTCTGCAATTTCCACTCATTTAACAGAGTTGAAAAATAACTTTGACGCCTACTTCAGGGAAGAGATGAAAAAGTTCGACATGATGAGCTGGATTTGTAACCCGTTTCAAGACAACATACCAACTGTAATGTCAACAAAAGCAAATGAAGAACTTATTGATGTATCAGAAGATACATCGCTGAAAAACACTTTTAATCGCAAGCAATTAACGAAATTCTGGCTTTCAGTTGCTGACACCTATCCCTGCCTGTTTGATGAAGCCATGAAAGTCCTCCTCCCCTTCACTACCTCATACTTTTGTGAAGTGGGATTTTCAGCCATGGTTCATATTAAAACTAAATACCAAAATAAATTGGATGTAACTAATTCATTGCGATTAAAAGTGACTAAAATCGAAGTCGACGCTAAAGCTGTAATGGCAAGAAATAGGAAACAAATACATCCTTCTCATTGAAATATCATATCTTATATTTAGTAAGTAAAAATTTCAATTATAACTGGATGTTTTTCTTTTTTTCTTAATTGAACAGTCCTTCACATAGTTACGATATGTATTAACGAGAAAATGCTGCAGCAGCAATATAACGCTGCTTCCTTTTCTTCATGTTAGGCACAGGTGCGTTATATATGGTTATTGTATTAGGTGGGTCCCGAACTTTGAAATTTTTTTTAAATGGGTCGCGGACCAGACAACTTTGGGAAACACTGGTCTAGGAGATGGTGAGTCAATCCTCTGGGCTGAACTCCCCCTCCCCCCTCCAAGTGTCATTCTCTGAGAGCTGCAACATGAAGGCGGTCTGCTGCTCCACCAAACATTCAAGCACGGCATGAGTGGAGTTCCAGTGAGTGACAACATCAGAGATCAGGTGATGTTTTGGCATGCCTATCTTGGCTTGCTTCTGGCGTAGTTGGTGAGTTGTTTTCACACTGCACAAGAAGTAACTTACGAGTCACTGGCATTTCCTGAGGAGATACCAGAACTCATGAACCTCTGCAGGTTCACTGGAACCCAGAGAAAGCGTGTCCTTCACCACAAAGTGAACTTTGTGGGCCACACAGTAAATGCACTTGAGGCCCACTTGCCTTGTTGGCTCCACCATCAGTCACCATGTATCCTGTTGTGATGCTGTCCTCACCTTCCCAGTCTAGTAACTCCCTTTTGATGGTGACAGCGATGTTCTCCATCATGTGCACCACATCAAGAAATTGGGCGTGGAGCAAAGGCTTGCAATAGCTGACCTGCGGGGTCTCCCATCTGGCCTTGCCTGACACTGGTCATCCCACCCACACCCTGAAGGTCATCAAGTTGCCACCAGTGTGTCGTGAGAGGTACACATGCTGCAATTGAGTGCAGGTCCAGATGTTGTCATGTCTGCACCTCATCCATGCCATTATTTTAAGCTGAGCTGTTACTATGAACCATTATTTGATGCTGTACTTTGATGTCATATTGCCAGTGCCATAAGTTGCCTTGCTTTTACAGGCATACTGAAGCCGCAGCTGCCTTATCTAACTGCTTTGAACCTCCCAGAGCGTCTGACCTTGTAAACTGTCTGTTCTCATGAATCACTGTGTTTCAACTTTAATCTTATGCCTTCGTAGTGCCTAGACTTGATCTGTAAACTATGCAAGGAGTACTCAAGACTGCTTCACGCCGAAAGTTATGTTTTACTGTTGGGAAGGGGGATGAGTAAATGCACTCTATAAGAAGAATGGGTTTCACACTTTTAGGTATTCCTGTCAACTGCTTATCTGCTTGCTTTTCTTCTGAGCAATCCTATGGACATATCTGTGGATTTGAATTGATTCCTGAATAAAGCCTTTTAACCAAGATCGTGGATTTCTTGCAGTGAGGGTACAGGGGTCTATCTACCATGGCCTGTCATCCATAGACTGACAGATGTCCAATGTGAAGTGCACAGTTCTCCCAGCAGTACAAGACAACTACTCCTTCACGTGCTCCTTGTCAGCCGTGTAAAGGGAGGGCACCACGGTCCTGTTTGGCATAGAGCAAGCAGGGGGTATGTACTAAGGATCGAGTAGCTGAAGCAACACATGGAAGCTGAAGTCCTCTACTATGGAGAAAGGCTTTCCGTCTACAGTGATTATCTCAGATCTTCCAATTGATGTACCTAGATGCCCTCTGGATACCCACTCTTGGCACACTAGTGCCAGGTGCACCAAACATCTCTGACAGAGATATTTTGTGTCTCTTATCTACAGGAAACTCTATCTCTATCCTATCCTATCCAGCAGGGAGTTCCTTTAAATAAAGGACTCAAATTTCTTTAATCAAGAGAAAAGCAGGCTCCATGTGAACTTTATTCCTCAGTAGCCAATACACAGATTCTGTTGTGCCATGTACACTCTAACAGAAGATACATAACTAGGGGTGTACACCCGAAGTAGAGTTGGGTTTCCTGCTTTGGGTTTACCCAAAGTGGGAAAACAATTCGGGATAACTCAAACTGGAAAGCTGCTTTGGGATTTGGGTGTTTAAACGCTTTGGTATGCTCCGTACAGAGCACATTAAAGCTCAAAGCAGTACTTTCTTTGCCATTTGCAAACAGCAAGAAAAGTGTTGCTATTTTCAAAAGCAGCAGGATGTTTAAAAGCAGCACTTTTCTTGCCAGGCAAAAAAAGACTGTGTCACTTGCCTTGCAAGAAGTGTTAGTACTTTCAAACACCTACCACTTTTTTCAGCCGATGAGAGGGGGTCCCTTGTCTCTCCTCCCCCGGTGGGCGTTTGAAAGCAACACTTTTGTTGCTGCTTGCAAGTGGCAAGAAAATTGTTGCTTTCAAGCTTTCTGCCCCAACGCTTTTTTTACTTGATGAGAGGGGGAGGAGGGGGTTCCCTCCTTCCCCTCCCATCAGGTGAAAAAAGTGGTGGGGTGGGAAGTTTGAAACTTTTCTTGCTGTTTGCAAATGCAAACAGCTAGAAAAGTGCTATGGCTGCTGCCGCTTTGCCCAAAGCTTTCCAAAGCGATATGAATTGCTTTGGAAGCTTTGCTTCGGGATTCCCAAACTGGCTTAACAATGCTGGGGCCAAATCAGGAATCTCGAATCTTTCCAAATCAGGCCTGATTCAGGTTAAAAACCCGAATCAGAAACCCAAAGCACACACCCCTATACAAAATCATTAACTAGCTGTTTTTTTTTCATTTCAACATATCCAAGAAAAGGGAAGTAGCATACAATTTTTTTTCAAGGAAACATGGATAATGGTTGTTTTCGGGTGGGTCTGAACACTGCTTGAAGGTTATGCTTTTTCATAAGCTTTCCCATCTGATCAGTAATTCCTTTGATATATGGCAAAAACACTTTTCCTGTAGGAGACTGTTTTTCCTTGGTTGTTTGATTCATCCTGGGTTTGATTGCTCTTCGGATTTCATTTCTGGAGTAGCCATTTGCCTGAAGTGCGTGGTTTAGATGATTAATTTCCTCATTGAGAAAGTGCAGCTCACATATCCGTCTTGCACGATCCACTAAAATACAACAGATGCTACGATCAGCAAAAGACAGTAGAGACCCCCTCACCTCTGCAGGAGTATACTGTATACCCTGCAGCTGTGGACAAGTTTACATCGGGACCACAAAGCGTAGCATCCAGACAAGAATAAAAGAACATGAAAGACACTGCAGACTTGGACAACCTGAAAAATCAGCAGTGGCTGAACATAGCCTAATGCAAACAGGGCACAGTATCTTATTCCAGGACACCAAAATACTGGACAACACTGCCAACTACTTTGTCAGACTGCACAGGGAAGCCATTGAAATTCACAAGCATAAGCAAAACTTCAACAGGAAAGAAGAAACCTTAAGAATGAACAGAGCATGGTTTCCAGTTCTGAAAAACACCAGGCTAACAAAACATTCTATCCCCGACAATAGCCCTGCAGAGAAGATTAGCACATCAAGTACCAATCCATATGCAAAAGAACCTCCTCAGGATACAGTGAAGCCTCCCGCCATTAGCATTCCACACCCTGGGAAACTCTTACAGGATGACTCAGCTCAACCCCACCCCTCCTGAGTAGATACAAATGACCTACATCTTTTCCACGCTGTGACACTGAGAGATCTCTGTCTTTTGGTGCTACACCTCTGAAGATGCCAGCCACAGCTGCTGGCGAAACGTCAGGAACTACAATGCCAAGACCACGGCAATACAGCCCAGAAAACCCACAACAACCATCGTTCTCCGGCCGTGAAAGCCTTCGACAATACATCAAACATGGATAAGTTGATCAATTTTTGGATGATTTGGGAGAGAACACCAATAGTATTGTTCCTTTGTGTCTTTCAGTTAGAGTGTGCCTTTAACCCCTTGCCCCCTTTGGGTAGATTGCTGCCACCAGGAAGTATATTCCAAAATAACTTAAATTTCCCCTTTAATAACGTGCCCAAGGGTCAGGCTCCTTCATGGGACTATGTGTCCCTGAGGATAGGAATGGGATATAAAATAACATACTCTGAGATAAAAAAAAACAAAATAAACTTTTATTTTTACAAGAAGTGTATCAGTTTCATATTATTTCTTAAGCTTGTTGGTTTCAAAGAGTGTTATTTGTTCTTAAAGTTACTTTACTTAGGCACAGTCAGATCTTCATAAACTTTCTCTCTCAGGCTGCACACAGTTTGCCCACTTCAGATATTAATTTCTCACTCAAATACACATAAGACTTTCTCTCAGGCACACACATAGTTGGTTTTCTCTCAGACAGACAGAGTTCAGATTTCCACACAGGTTATATTTCTCTCAGTAATTCACAGACACTCTCAGGCTGCACACAGCTTGCCTCACTTGCCCTCTGAATATTTCTCTCAGAAATACTAAGACTTGCTCAGGCTGCACACTGCTTGCCTACTAAAATCAGACTCAATATTTCTCTCAAAAACACACAGTTCAGGCTTCACACAGATTGCCTAACTGAACTAGAACAAGAATCCTTTCAGAATTCCACACAGGTTTCCTGCTTTGCCCAATCTGAATCTTTTCTCCCCCTCAGTAATTGAAACAGCAGTTCACTTCACCCACACTCTCAGTCATCAACCAATCATCTCACGCACTTATCCCTCTCTTTCATCTCCCACTTTTCATCTGTACCAAACCAAGCATTTAAAGACACACACACACTTAAAATCATTACAAGTATCATTTTGAACATTCACATTCACTACTGAACATCCTGTTTACAGGATCAGACATTGGGCCTGGGTACACAACAAGAGCATGACCAAGTATTCTTATGATTGCTCCATTTTGAATTCAGTTCAAGCATCATGGTGAAAATAACTGTAAAACCAGGATGCCTACATTTTCCATCAAAACTTGAGGTAAGCTGACAAGTGTCCAACCTGTGTAAGGCGTCACTTGTAGCTTGGCTCACAGTTTCACACTAACTGTTTTGCATGAAGAAGAAGCCAGGGTCCTTGGCATCTCTAGCTAAAATACCCTGTGCAGGAGGTGTTGAAAATTTCTCTGAGGATCCATTGTCTTTTGGAGGAAACAATACTATGCTAGATGGACAAATGATCCGACTAGATATCAAACCTATTTTCATTTGTTCATGACTGACTCTCCTGAAAAGTTAAAGAAAATCTATATTTTAGTTTGATCTATTAAGACATTTGGTGGTTTTTGTATAGGAATCTGTGGATTTTAAGAGGCCTGCTTCACACACTTTTCTTTCACATTTTCTTTCAGTTCCTTTTTACTTTGCTCCCAGCCATAACACACATTGATTCACCATGTGGTCAAGTCTGTTGGGGTCACATTAATAGGTCCTGAGAGAAAGCTGAGTAAAGCAGTGGCAGTTGTTTGTATTTTAATCCCTTTGTGTGAACAATGAGAGGAGGGTTGGGAGACCAACCTGGACAATGGGGGTGCAAAGTCTGGCAACACTCCTCCCACTATCAATTATCAGCACACATTTAAGAGCTAGCCAATCTCACAGATTTTTCTCAGCCAAGTGTCATTTGCAGCAGTGAAAATAATAGCCAGCCTCTCTGATATATCACAGCACTGTTGATAGCAAGTTTATTCTTGTCTGTGCTACCAGCACAAGTAAGTAAAGCCTTTCCATCAAATTAATCTTCCAAATAGCATCAGAGTTACTAGGCATCAGGTGAGATAGAGGCTGGAAGACATGAGAGCTAGATTAGAAAACAGGGCTCTTAAAGAGATGGGAGAAACAGCTCTTCTGCCCCAATGACAGAAAAGGAAAAGAGAGGAAAGCAAAACCATATTTTGCATTCCCAAAAAGATGCAAATCCAGTGCTGTTTTAGACGACATCCTGGTAGACAACAGTTATTGTTCACAAATCTCTGCTTGTTTGGCAGCTGGTATATGACTGGGTGTACCATTGATGAAAGGAACTTGAAACAGGGATGTGGTCATATGGCAGAAGGCTACAAGAGTGCGGTACTCCCGGCTGCCACACAGCAGCTTGAGCTGGGGACCGTACTTTGCCACTTCGGAAGGAGAAGCAGGCAGAGACATCTCCCAGGCATATGGGGATATGGCTGGGGAGGCGGAGACAAAGCCTTCAGAAGACGGCTCTGCCCTCCCTGCTGGCAGTTGCTCTGTGTGCTCTGCCTGAGCAGAGCACATCTCAAGCTCTCTCAGCTGAGCTCCTCTGAGACTGGTTTTACTAAAGGCCCTCAGGGGTAGGCAGTAGTAGCTGCCTCGGAGAGCTGTGAATTTCCCATGCTTGCTACCTTCAGACTTTAAGAGGAGAGCCAGGGCCCAGCGCCAGGCTCACTGGTTTGGCAGAGTCTTTTTTCTTATTTACATTTGGGGCCTGTTGTCTATCAGTCAGGAGGGCTAAAGCAGGGTGAGGCCCAGCCCTTGCAGGCCTCTGGCCTACGTAGGCTCCTCTTCCCCCAACACTGTTTTACTTTGTTGGGAGAGAGTACTTCAGCAGCAGCAGCAATATAGGCTTTGCTGTAGGCCAGAAGGGTGAGTTGCAGCCCTCTGAGGGATAGATTAATTCATACTTTATTACTACTGGCCTAGCAGGGTAGATGCTGGTAGCTCCCCCTTCCTCCAATCTAGGCTTTTCCCTCCCTTGCCATTTATACTTACTTGGAAGGAGTAATTCTAGCAGCAATAGCTTGGCCTAAGGCCTTCAGGCAGCAGTGGCCATTTTGCAGTTTATTCAGTTGGGTTCAGCCATTTTGAGAGTGGCACCCAGTGACCTTAGTTTCCTGGCAGTGCAGCCACGTTGTGAAGGCATCTACAACACGCACAGCTTCAAGAGCGGACATTTTGAGTGTGGCATTTGTGTGGTCTGATTTGCCTCCTACTTACTGGCATTAGCAGTCATTTTGGTGGGGCTTGTGCAGCTACCTGCAGACTCATCCTTTGAGGATGATGATGAGGCCAAAAGGATGAAGGAAATATTGGGTTATTACTGGCTATCAGTCAGGAGGGCTGAAACAGGGTTAGGCCCAGCCTCCGTAGGCCTCTGGCCTGCCTAGACCTCCCTTACCCCATTGTTCTACTTTGTCTGGAGAGAGTACTTACAGCAACAGCAGAGAAGGCTTGTCTGAGGCTGGTGGGGGCAGGGGAGGAGGCTTGCAGTCATCTGAATGGTGAATTGTCTCACATATTATTGCTGGCTTAGCAAGGATCTGTAGTCCCAGGGTCATGGCTAGTTAAACCACCTGCTACCCCCCCCTTCCCCTGCTCAATTGTGCAGCCTTTGTAGGCCTAAAGGGTTGTTTTTAGGTTTTGTCATTCACGTTACTCAGGCCACCTAAAGGCATGCTGTGTTGTTGCATCTGCTGAAACCTGCAAAGCTGTCACACAGAGCACAGAAGTCTAAGATGTGATCTGATCTTTCTACCAGATTCGCACAATTGATAGCCAGTAGTGGATCTGGCCTAGGCTGCTGTAATCCAGTCATGCAGAGGTGACAGTGGAGCTGATTGACAAGATCACCGTAAGTGATGGGCAGCAGCTGAGATGCGCTAGTCTGCCATAAGCCGGTCCTGGGACAGTTGCAGTGGATTGATGAAGTCAAATCCATCTGGCAGAGGGGGATTGTCCAGAGCCCTCGGTGGCAACTAGTCTGGCACATAGCCTCTTGTGAGGTGATGAGGGAAGATGACATTGATATGGCCGAAGGAGATTTATAGTTGGAGCTTGTGCTGGTAACAGTGGAGTGCAACCACCAGTTAAGGAGATAATGGGGGCATTTGCTATGGTTGCATGGGAAGTGTATCCCAGACCATAGGGTGTGGGACTGCCGTGCGAATGTGCTGTCAGGTACCGAGTTTGTGGAGTCAACGGGGCTGGTATCTGTAGCAGGGAGCCTGTGGGCAACGAGGGTGGGCCCATGGGCCCTGGCTGGGGTATGTCTTGCCATGCAGCCTTGCTGATCAGGCCTGGTCCCCTCACTCCTGGCACGTTATGCCCAGTTACACTTTTTAAACTCTCTCAGTGGGCAGTGAGTGTCCTGGAGGGCAGTATATGAATCAAGTGTTAATTTTGTGACATTATTAACATGTTTAGGCTATACATGCCAGAGCTTCCTACCCATTGGTGAGGCATCTGAGCCTATGTGGTCAGAAGCTCAAGTGCTGTCCTCTCATGGGACAGGAGCATGATCCCCAACAGGCCTGTTTGGCATAGGAACCTCCCAGGGCAGTCTTGCCCTACACGCACACATTCTTGATTGGCCATGAGGTCTGGGTGGGTACAGTGGTTGGTAAGGCCTACAGCAACTCTGGGTTGGCATTTTGCCTCCTCCTAGCCCCGCCTGGGGCTCTTTGCTGTCGGATTTTCATTCAGGAGCCAATCTAATACAGGCTGGGCTCTTCCAACTGGGCACCCTGCCTCTGGTTTTGCCTTGATCTGAATCAGATCTTTTCCTCAGTGAGCAAGTAACGTCCGACTTTCATACATCTCTGTTTCCATTGTCTGCTCAGTTTCCCTATGGCTAATCCCTTATGGAGTGGTTAGGGGTAGCCTTTCCGGCACATGGCATGAAGTTGGCAGGTCTCAGTGGCAACTGGGTCAAACCCAAAGGGTGGTCATGAAGGCCATGGGGCCCAGGGGGGCTGGGGCCATGTCCCCCTTGGGTAGCAAAGGGAGACCCTGCAACAGGGTGTGGACACTTCCCTGACATGTAAGACACTCCCTCACCACCCTCAGCGGGTGTTTCAGAGATAATGATACTCCACATGGCCTGGCAGCTCTCTCTCAGTACCCAGTTTGTATGGGGCAGCCTCTAGGGCCACAGCCATGGACCTCAGGCTGTTATTCAGCAGGTTGTCTGGTGCCAGCCAACAGTGATTTTTCAGAGTTAGGCTGAGGCTGGTGTTGTAGAATGTCTTACTTATCATGTCTTTTTTGGTGGGTGCGGTGTATTGCCACAGGAGGGTGAAGTCCTTCATCTGCTGGCCCAGCATTGGGTTGTTTGGGCAGTCATTCAAGCCTAGAGGATGCCAGTTGGGAATTAGCTTGGTTTTGTTAATGGCAGTTATCAAGTCACGGGGCCAACTAGAACTGTGTTGGCCAGGCTGCTGCCGCTCTGGTGAGATAACTGCTCCCCTCTGCATATCCAGTCATGCACCTGAGGAGGTGTAGGCTGCAGCAGATCATGGCCTGGCCCCTCTTTCTTTACTGTATCCCACCGACTTGCAGTGCCCGGACAAGTAGTGGTCTGTTGGCTCGAGGGGAGGTGTGGTCCTCCACCTTACTCTTGGACATTCACCTGCAGGGTAATGACCTCGTCTCACTGGGCCTGCCGTTTTCCTTACAGGCTTACAGACTTCTAGCACCCAGGCAGGGTGATGGCTCGAGGGGAGGTGCGGTCCTCCACCTCACGTCTGGGTCATTCATCTGGTGGATCATAACTTTCACTCACAGGGTGTGCTGTTTTCCTTACAGGTATACAGATTTGCAGTGCCCAGACAAGGAGTGGCCTGATGGCTCAAGGGGAGGTGTGTGGTCCTCCACCTCACGTCAATGTCAGTCACTTGGTGAGTGATGACCGTGTCTCACAGGGTTTACCATTTTCCTTACAGGCTCACAGGGTTGCAGCACCCAGGCAAGGAGTGGCGCAAGGGGAGGTGCGGTCCTCCACCTCACGTCCTGGTCATTCACCCGGTGGGTGTTGGCCTTGGCTCACAGGGCATGCCATTTTCTTTACAGGCTCACAGACTTGCAGCACCCAGGAAGGAGTGGCCTGATGGCTCGAGGGGAGGTGCGGTCCTCCGCCTCACACCCTGGCCATTCACCTGGTGGGTGATGATCTTGGCTCACAGGGCATACCGTTTTCCTTACAGGCTCACAGACTTGCAGTGCCCAGGCAGGGAGTGGACTGATGGCTCGAGGGGAGGTATAGTCCTCCACCTCACGTGCTGGTCATTCACCTGGAGAGTGTTGACCTCAGCCCTTTCTGTACAGGCGCACACAGGCAAGTGCAATGGTTCGAGGGGAGGTCGGCCTCCACCTCACGTACCGGTCATTCGCCCTGGGTAATGACCTTGGCTCACAGGGCATGGCCCTTTCCTTTCAGGCTCACACGGACTTGCAATGCACAGGCAAGTAGTGGTCTGATGGTTTGAGGGGAGGTCGGCCTCTGCCTCATTTTAGTCATTTACTGCATGGTAGAGATCTGACTGGGCAGGGTATGCTCCCCTTTTGTTACAGGCTTGTGTAGGCAAGTGGGGGCCTGGTGGGTTGATGCTTGGTCTGCAATGCTCCCGCAGCAGGGAAGGGTCTGTGCATTTATTTGCCACGCCTCCACATAAGGTTGAATTTGCCAACCTCTACAGAGGTGACAGGGTTCACTGGCAATGACATCATCATAAACCAGTGGCAAAGGCTCCGGTCAGGCTCACACGGACTTGCAACGCACAGGCAAGTAGTGGTCTGATGGTTTGAGGGGAGGTTGGCCTCTGCCTCATTTTAGTCATTTACTGCATGGTAGAGATCTGACTGGGCAGGGTATGCTCCCCTTTTGTTACAGGCTTGTGTGGGCAAGTGGGGGCCTGGTGGGTTGATGCTTGGTCTGCAATGCTCCTGCAGCAGGGAAGGGTCTGTGCATTTATTTGCCACGCCTCCACATAAGGTTGAATTTGCCAACCTCTACAGAGGTGTGGGGTTCACTAGTCAAATTACTTCATCTTAGGATAAGGGCTGGATTTCCCAACCTCTACAGAGGTGACAGGGTTCACTGGCAATGACATCATCATAAACCAGTGGCAAAGGCTCCGGTGGGCACTAGGCCACCTGTGGGGAGCTTGGGCCTAAGCAGAGGCTTGGCCCCAGCGGTGGCAGGAGAGAGTTTGGGGATAGGGAGCGGGCCAGTGAGCACCCCTTGGCAATTCCCCATTGGTGGGGAAATGGGGTCTACCAGGAGCAGATGGTATGCTTGTGACGGCTACCACCACCTGGTGACTGCCTGCAGTGAACCCCATGTGTAAGTCTTTCCCTCATGCTGTATGGCTGAGGCTTTAGGAGCTTGAAGGGGGGAACCATTTTGCCTGGCTGGCCAGGGAAAAACCATTACATGGATGGCTCCTACCCGGGGCTGTGGGGCTCGCCCAGACAGGTCAAGGCAGTGGTCCAGGGGTGACCCCGTGGCTTGACCTGTACCGCTAGTTTGCCCTTGCGTATTTAATGGTTGATGTTATATTAATAAAGTGGCCCTTTAGTTCCAACTCCTGTGTCTGCCTCTTCATTCCGACTGGGATGGCAAAGGTTGTAAATGGCAGTTGCTATACATTGGGCTAGAAATTTAATGCAGGGATAGAGGAGGGTCATAGTTTGAATCTATGCATGAGGAAGAGAGTTTGCATATAAGGGGTAAGAGTGATACTTTTATTTAAAATACTATATATTTCATATAAATTACTATACATGTACTATAGCTAACAAGAATGTAAAAAAAAAAGTTTTGCTGGTTTTGGACCAAACATCTAGCTAGTCTGACACTTGCCTCTCTTAGGGCATCTTCATTTCTTTTAATGCTTTCCTGTATCCATTCTGAATTCCATTTTAATGTAATAAATGCTACTGATCTAGATGTACTTTATAATTATATATGGATAATCTCACAATTACCCCTGTGTTGTATTTAGCTGTTAGGTACGCATAATACTTAATCATTAGGTTTAAACTTACCTCTACAAAAAGAGCTCCTGGCTCAGCAAAAACATCTTTTTCTTATAACGGTAGGTATAGTATCTTCAAAGTAATCTCTTCTTACAAAATATTGTGAATAAAGGATATAATTATTGGAAGAGACCAGCTCATAAGATCCAGCTGATTCATTTAGGTCAGTAGTACATATTATCATCCAAGAGAATAGATGCTCAGCTCCCTTCTTTTCGAAGCAGACTTCAGAGCACAGAATATTTTCTTTTTGTGGTTAAAAATATATCCATTAGCCATCATGTTCCTTAACTGAGAACTGACAGTGCCTGTAACTCACATTGATATATTTACTAGACACCCTCCAGAAGCAGCAGCACCACTTCAAAAGGCTGCTTGTTCCCAACAGCAGTGATCCCTTTTGAGCAGCCATGAAACTGCTGCACTTTTCTTACACTGTGAACTATTAGGAACCAAGAGCCCACAGTAGGAATGAAAAAGAGCAAGCCAGTGAGAATCCACAGCATGGATTCAGCATAGGTTTCACAATGCACAGAGAGAGAAACTGCGCTTTTAAACATGAATTGTACAATCCAGGTACCCCTTAAATATATCTGTGGATTTCTCAGATTACTTTGTTTTCCCTCTGATAATAATATTTGATTTATATACTGCCCTTCAGGACAACTTAATGCTCACTCAGACCAGTTTACAAAGTGTGTTATTATCATCCTCGCGACAATCACCCTGTGAGGTGAGTGAGGCTGAGAGAGCTCTGGAAGAGCTGTGACTGTCCCAAGGTCACGCAGCTGGCTTCAAGTGGAGGATTGGAGAATCAAACCCAGCTCTCCAGATCTCCGGCTCTTAACCACTACACCAAACTCGCTTTCTGGCCACTTAATCAACATATACACATCACTGAGAAAGATGGTGTGCTGTTCATTCATTACTGATCTCTTTTCTCCTTTGGCTCCAATAATTAGCATCTTTTTTTAAAAAATCAAGGATTTTATTTTTCACATTTTGTGTAGTATTTCTGAAGTAAGGTTGTCTTTTCCATTTTCTAGATACAGTTTTTTGGCAGCAACCACATCATACCCACAGTATCCAAAGCTGGTTATTTCTGTTGAACAAATGAACAGTAGACAATCCTTTTCTATAAACTCATTTTCAGACTTCAGCACTGAATTCCAAATTCACCCGTCACCTTTTTCCTTTTCAAGGGTTTTTTTTTTGCCCATTGCCCAAACCTAGAAAGTTTTCACCTTTATCATTCTGGTCAGCTCATAAGGGTGGCAAATTTTTGTTTTTAAAATGAACTAGTTCTCAACAATATAATTTCCCCCAGAATCTTCACATTTTAATAATGATTTTCAGTGGCAAAGGATACAGTGAAGTCTATTTATTTATATATATATATATATATATATATATATATATATATATATATATATATATATATATATATATATATATATATATATTTTAATTACTAGCCTCAAAAACTACAAAAAAAGGAAAAAGGGAACAGGGGGAAAGGGAAGAAACAACATATAAAAAACACACACTACATCTACAAGTATTGCATTCCCTTCATAATACAATTATTTAAAGTTAAACTTTCTAATATGCTATTAGATTGGTAGATCTTATAAAATACGAACTACAGTCAGGATCAGGTCTTCTTCCCCCCCCTGCATCTCGGTCGCAGCTCTCGCTGAACAGCTACAGTAGTTGCGCTCACTCCCTCCTCCCCATTCCCCCCTTCAGATTCTAAATCCTCTCCTTGCTGGAACTCTTGATGATTAAACACAAAGTCCCTCAGCTGTACTTCCGATGTTATCTTGTAGGCTTGGTCTTTATAACTGAACCAGATACCTTCCGGAAATCACCATTTGTATTTTATTTCACGCTTCCTCAGAAGAGCTGCAAACCTTTTATATTTGAATCTTCTTTTCCGAGCTAAAAATGGAATGTCCTTCAATATCTTAACCTTGTTACCCAGAAAGTCCAAGTCCACATTGTACAAATTATGTAAGATGGTGTCCCGAGTCTTCTTAGATGAAAAATCGATAATAATCTCGCGAGGCAGCTGACGCTTCGTTGCATATTTTGAAGATGTCCGGAGGACTTGCAGAATATCGCTTTTTAACTCTTCTTTAGTTGCCTTTGTGGATGACGCCAAAAGTTCCGACACCAAATCCTTTAAGTTTTCACTTTCCTCCTCCTTCACATTCTGAAGACGCAATACCGTCTGAGCACGAACCACTTGTAACCCTATCAATTGATTCTCCAAAAGCTTTACTTCTTTGTTTGTTGCTTTCATGAGTACTGCATTTTCCCGAGCAGACTGCTCTGCCCCAGACACTACGTCTTTAATGGTTTTCACTTCGTTCTCAACTGAGCCAACGTGGTGCGTGTAAAGGACACTGCCGCCCACACCAGGATGAATGAATGTATGGCTGATGCTTACTTTTACTTGGTGGTTAAAAACAGAAGCTCCTGAAGAAGCAGGCGTGAAATCTGTTCGCAGCCGGCCTCAGATTGAGTGATTGAGAGCATTCCAGGGGAGAGCGTTCTATGGTGTGCTATCCCAGGAGGAAGCACTCCCCAGCGTTTGTTTCCTCACTGGCAATTACATCTGCACCATGCTGGAATGAAACAACAACTAAGATTTCCACCTTAAGTCATAATAACATAGAAGGATAAACTGACTTCAAACAAAGACTCAAGCCTATGTAGGCTATTCTCTCCCGGAAAATATTTCATGAACTGGTTATTTAAATGGTATCATCTCTAATTCATCCTACCTTGTTAGATTGTTTATGTAATATGTACTGAATCATGTATGGAGTGTTATGAGCACGTTGCATTTTTGAAACTTTGAAGACACTGTAGGAAGTGTTATGAGCACATTGCACTTTTGGAATTTTGAAAATATTATATAAAGAATCATTTTTTGTTCTCCATGGCCTG
The DNA here is from genome assembly GCF_028583425.1 of Eublepharis macularius. Taxonomy (NCBI): domain Eukaryota; kingdom Metazoa; phylum Chordata; class Lepidosauria; order Squamata; family Eublepharidae; genus Eublepharis; species Eublepharis macularius. The sequence goes on from NC_072797.1 coordinate 77,890,154, forward strand.
GCAGCACGCGATGTGCTGCCCAAGTCTGCCGGCCTCCGTAGGAGCAGACGGGCAATTTACCCCCTGCATCGACTTCAGGGGGCTCTTCCCGCAGCGCTCCGGACCCTGACCCCCTCACTGGGAGTCCTGGGGGCTAACCCTCGCAGGTCAACCACCTGGTCAGGCTGCTCAGGCGCTTCCTCCCGGACCTGCAGAGAGGAGCGTCCGACATGGCCGGGAAAACGAAAACGAATCAGGATACAGTGAAGTCTATAATTCATGCTCATAAGAAGCCAAGAGAAGAGAATGATCATAAGGATAAACTGAAGTCATTTTGAACTATCAGGAACAGGTAACAAATAGAGATGGGCACGAACCAGAAAAAAAACAAACCTACCCCGGTTCACGAACCAGTTAGTTTTGGTTTGTGAAAATGTCACTTCTGAGCCAGCAAATCACCACTTCCGGGTCAGCAGAAGGTCTGCAGAAAGCCCAACCCCTATTGCCTAGGAAAGTGATTGGTTGGCACCAGGCTGTCTGCAGTGATGAACCAAAAAATGAACCAAATGAACTGCCCTAAAGTTCATGGTGGTTCATCAGAAATGGGCTCTGATGAACTGCTGGTACACAAACCATGAACTGCCCTGGTTCGTGACAAACTTTGGTTCATATTTCAGTTCATGCCCATCTCTAGTAACAAATGGGGCAACCCTATTACTTTATTATCCAGAACCATATATAAAAATATGGTTAGAGAGAGATCCACTTAAAAGTAAATCTTGAACAATAGCCTTATTCCTATGAGTTTTCTCCAAAAAAATTCTTGCTAATAAAATTTTGTTGTTTCATAACTGTGTTCTTTTAGTTTCAGGTGGATGGCCATGTTAGTCTGTATTAGCAGAACAAAATTTGAGTCCAGTAGCACCTTAGAGACCCATTTTAATTTCTGCTTAAGGCAATAGCCATATGACAGAACTAGAGAGAGAGAGAGCAACAGAATTTCCAAGGATATAAGCTTCTATGAAACAAAGTTTACTTTGTCCAACCTGGGTTGTTTTGGGATATTGTACAGACATTAGCTTCTAAAGTTTTTCTTTCAAACAGGTACTTTGAAAACCTGCCAAATACATTTCATAAGGTTTACAGACGGGGATGGGTGGAAATTTGGCACAGTTTATGAAAGTTTTAGAGTACCTGTGCAACTGCAAACAACTGCAAACAATACATATTATTAATAAGGAGCTATAAAATGTTGTATACATGATATATATTTTGACAGGCACATATAAATGTTAACATTTTAAAATACTGATATATATTATAGACCAAAAAGTATATAATACTATAAAAACAGTATGCACATACTCCAGATGGTTTGTAATATATGGTCATAAAAACTAGGTCTATTACAAGGTTACAATCAATAGGTGTTTTAGTTTATGATTCTGTTGTGGCATCTCTTCTGAACATCTTTTCTCTTGCATATATATCTGCCTGTGAAACCTGATTAGACTCTGTAACTGATTCCTTCTAGAACAGATTCCCTGCTGAGCAAAGGCTACTAGTATACTTGAAGGCATTTATACATTTCATACCGACTGCCTGAGCTTATTCTTCAGCTCAGTGGGAGGTCTTAAGGAAAGCCTCTGAAGTAAGGTCTAACAGCCTCTTTAAGACCTGGGAGTTTATTTTTCCCTCATCAGGGTGATGAGCAAAGGCTAGGAAAAGTTGAGCTCCTACAACAAACTGCTGGTTCTTCACATCAGGCACATGGTACTTGAGGCATTTTGGAATCTCAGAAGACTCGCAAAAGCTCTTGCAAGAGGGCTTACTTGTAGGGGGTTATAAAAAAAAAAAGAATTTTCTCTTAGCAAGCTCATTTGCCTTAATAGCACTTGATTCTAGGTAGCAACAGTGCAACAACAATTCAGCCTAAAAGGATAACAGTAGCCGACTAGAACAAACTTCCAACTGTCAGGCAATTATAGTGCTATTGAATGGCAGATTTCTTGCATGTGGTGATCTTTTTGGGTTTCCTACAGTAGGGGGCTTAAAGTTTTGCAACTGAATAAAATGGATTCAAATGAGTCCATTCCCACAGAAGTGGCTGTTCTGCTGTTAATAAGGACACTGTTTTGCTATTAATATAACCCTGTGTTTTGCATGGGGCCTGTTCAGAGACCCTTTCATCACTGATTGGGTGTGACAGCACCATTTCCTTAATTCTGGAATCCACAACCTGTGAAGAATCTCTTAACATTCTTGACTGTGCCAGCTCTCCCGTACAGCCTGATTTTAAAAACACACAAAAAGCAAATAAAACTTATAGCCTAGAAAGGATAGCTTTAATGCAGTTGATGACTACTTCCTCACAACAGACATTTCTTTTGCAATCAGTTCATTATTTTTGAGAATCCAAACAACGTGGCTGCCAGATAGCTGCATTCTAGTATTTTGCTTTTGGTACGCCTATCTTTTGAAAGGTCTGGGAATACTGCTTATGAAAAGCTCATGAAAGGATATCTTCATTCCCATCACTTTCCAACAGCAATCCCTTACATACTCTGAAAATCACCAGTGAAAGGTCCAGTGGCACTTGTAAACAAAAGACACTGCAGTACAAGAGGGGAATATGGACAAAATTACTTCTTCCTCCTCCTGGCAGAGGAAGCATGATGGTAGAAACTGTTCATTTATGTTAGGAGGTGGGAGCTGTTTTTCCTTATTCTTCTCTAAGGGTACACAAAATAAAACAAATGAGCTGAAAATACACCCAGAATTCGCTATTTTGTTTTATTAAAGTGGTTTCCAGAACAATGAACCAAACCTGAAAATCAACTTATAAAGGCACCCTTCCACCAAAAAGTTTGTGCATCTCATTTTGGTTCTTACCCACACAATGGCATCACAGACGGGGGGGGGGCAATGGTGGGTTGGCAGCATCTTGTTTTCCTTGACAACAAGTGTAGCAACCAATTGGATTCCAAAGGGAGAGACTGGGCCCTTAGCATTATACTAATTGGTAGGAAGGGGAAAGTCTGTGCTAAGCATGAGTGCACTTTTTGTTTCATGCTTCCCAGGCAATGGCATTGTCTCCCTGCCAATTGAGATTCAAAGGAGCATGGTCACTCTTCCCTGCTCATCAGCTTCTTCATTCAGCTCTGTTGGAGTGGAGACAGAAAGGTGCATTCTTTGGGGTGCTCCCCAGGCTACAGTACTGTCTCCCTGCAATCGTATATCCTAATGAAATGCCAGCTAGTTCAATTCCCACCTATGCATCAATCAATGTATGTTTCTCTTCAGGTTTCTGCAACAACCACCTATCCAACCACCAAAATACTACTTTAAAAATGAAGTCTTTTGTGTGACCTACTTGCCCCTGCCTGCCTGCACAGCAAAGCAAACAAAAGGTTGTGGAAAAACAGAGGTCATGTGGGAGGTTGATGCCACCTGCCTGTCCACCTGCACTTGGGAAATAGAGGAGATTGGAGGTGATTAAGGCGAGACATCCCCTTTTCCAGCAGAATGCTGAAATGGAAGGATTTGCTGCCAGCTGTTCTTCATTGTGGGACTGGGCACAAAGTAGCAAAGATGCAGAAGGAAACAAGGCAGCTAGCAACATGCAAGGGTAAAAAAATAATAAATTGACACTATCGTCACTTGGAAAAGGTTAAAAGGGGACCTAAAGCAGGATTTTTTAAATTCAATGCTGTCACTTTGCTGCACTGGTTGGACTTGTACCACACTGCCAATACCACTTTGCCAGCCAGTTTCCCACTACAGTGTGTGCACAGCCACAGACACTCACTTTCTTTAGGGCTCTGTGGTTTGTGTGTGTGTGTAGTGTACTTGAGGGAAAATGTGGTGGTACAATGGTTCAGAGGGATGATTGTGTTCTGTGCAATTTTGGTGCCATTAAATGCAAAAGGTGATTTGTAAGAAGAATGAATGAGGAACAAAATGAAACGAATCTCCGCACATAAAGTTTACTCCTTTTCAGTTTACTTACTATGCAATTATCAGATCTGTGTAGATGGATATTAGTGTAATGAACATGATGTTGTTGGAGCCATTTCTGATTCATAATGGGATAAATAGGTAAGTCCTGAATTCTTCTAGGTATAGCATGACAATAATACATACAAGCAAACAGGATACCTGCAAGGACTAGCAAGATGGCATCTCATTTTCCCCTTTATCTTCTCTCCCACTATTTCCTCATTCCCTTCCCTGGAAGCCCATATAGCCTCTCCCCCTTTTTCCTGTTTCCTTCTTCTCATCCACCAGCCAACCTACTTTTATCTGCTCCCATGTCTTCAGTTTCTAGTAGCCTTTCCTTGGAAGAAGTCTTGCCAAGTTGTGCTCAGAAAGCATTCTTTTTAAAAAAGCTACAGGTGTTTCTATTACTTTGGGGAGTTTTAGTCCACAGTATTTTTTAGATTTCCGACCGTCTAAAGCATTGAAAGCCTTACGTTTTGTAGAGAAATCTCCCTATACAACTGCAGTTTATTTCTAATCTTAATAATATTAATACACCAAGACAATGGTAATGGATATAGACCAAACTGTGTACAGATCATGGTCTTATCTGTCGTTGGAAAGAAGAATGGATACTAATTTTACTACAATTTTTAGTATTTTAGGTGTTATTACCTGCACCTATTTTTCATCTTCCTTTTTCATCTAGATCCAATAAATTCTGTTTGCATTTTCTTTCCACCTTGAAGGGCAATAATGGTTTGAATATTAATGAACATTTCCTAAGAACAGCATTTTCAATATTTACTATTTCATTTGTCAGCCAATTTTTCATAAAGTGTTACTGTGTTTTTCTACATAGGACAAAAGAATATTTTTAAGGAATTTGTTAATTTTCTGAATCTCTGGAAAATAAAAGAGTTTTTTTTAAAGAGAAAGGATATGAAATAAACAGCTGCAGCAATATACCAGTGTATTATTTTCTGTTTGTGAATGACATCAATATACTTGGTTAAATTCCTAAAACTCAGGATTTAAAATAGCTTGGTCCTTATTGTAACAAAGAGCTAAAGATGACAAGCTTGATTTATGGATTGTCGCACACACTTTACTTCTCATTTACTCTTCCCATGTCCCCAGCAACTTATTGTCTGTGTATATCTAAGGTGGCCAGGGTCATTCTTCTGGCTTCAATGCTTTTCATTCATATGCAAGAAAGCTAGTTATGCCTATCATCCATACAAACTGCATGGTTGTTTGGGCATACATAGCTTTTGCATCATGTTCCTAAGAATTTAGGCACAACTGGGTTTTTTTTGTATAGGAACATCTTTTTAATTACTGAGTTATTAGCCATCAGCTATGGAATTGATTATTGAATTTGAATATTTTATACTACTGTTGCAAATCTCACATGCTCTGTGAAGACTATTTCACTAGGATTGTGCACAATTTGGCTCACATTATTTAAAATACCTGAGTTACATGTCTATCAGTTTCAAGGAGACGCATTCATTGTTCTAAAATTTATCTTCTCCATTCAATTGGGATTACATTCCCAAGGACTGTGTTCCTCATAGAGATGGGCACAAACTGAAATACGAACCAAAGTTCGTAATGAATCGGGCCAGTTCATGGTTTGTGAACCAAATCCAAATCCAATTTATTACAGCAAAAGCCAGCAATATAAAACAATACAATTACAAGCAATAAATCAATATTATCAGTACAGGAAAACCAAAGGCATAAAAGGGATAAGAGTTAAAATGGAATAACAGTAATGAAAATAGAAAAAAAATTATAATGTGTTTTTCACTAAGAGAAGTTTATGTTTTCTGATAGCTAAAGAGCAGAATTTGGCCACAGCATAGGTTACTGAGCTCTGAGAATCTTCTAAAAGAAATTTGCGCAGAACTTCTGGTCTAAATTCCAAATAGGATTGCAAGGGGATAAATTTAGACAAAAGAGGTAGTATGAGGCGAGACCGTTCTTCACAATAAAATTCACAGAATAAAAGTGTGTGAGTAACAGATTCCACCATATTGGATATGCATGGACATAAGCGCTCATGCATTGGTATCCGCCAGAATTTGCCGTACAATACAGCTGAAGGCAATGCCTCAAACCGGGCTCTAGAAAATGCCCATCTGTAGGACTCATGGGTAATACTGGATAAATATGGGGCAGCTGAAAAATTAGGCCAAGATTTTAAACACCTGAAGTTCTTGGGAAGTAGAGCTTCTTCATTTTGAAGTTCAATATCAAGAAGCCTCTGAGTAATAGCTGCTTTTGCCATATTCAGGGTTCCATTAAAAAGATCTTCAGGATTTAGGCCAATTTGCTTGATCTTGTTAAAGATTTGTGTGAACCAAGGTGGATAAGGGTCCGCAGCTAGGAGATGAGTTATCATTCCCTTTGGATTATAATGAATTTTCAGCCAGAGGAATATTGCCTGTCCCCATACTTTTAATTCAACTCTGGGTAACCCTGCCTCTTGTCTAAGTATTACATTAGATGTATTCTTGGGAGCACCAAATAGAGATCTAAGAAATTTTGATTGGACTGTTTCAAGAATCTTAAAATTGGCAGAGAGTCCAATTTGTGAGCCATACAAAAGTTGGGCCGAAGATTTTGCCTGGTAAGTTTTTAAGGCCATAGGGAGAAAGCCAGCGCCTTTCCTTCTAAACAATTTAAGGATGGCATTTGCACTTCTCTCTGCCGAAGTGCTGATGAGGTCAGATGTGCTGAGAATTTGGCATTATAGGAATAAGTTATGCCTAAATATTGAAAGTTCTTAATTTGATCTATGACATTTCCTTTCATATTCCAGCTATATTTCCTAAATGAGCTGCCAAAATGAACAATTTTGGTTTTAGAGAAATTAATTCTTGTGAATTAACGTGAACCAGCAGTTTGTCAGAGCCCATTTATGACAAACCACCACGAACTTTAGGCTGGTTCATTTGCAGAGCTCATTTTGAGGGGGAACACACAGGAACACAGTTCCAGCAGTTCCTCAAAGAGGTCGCATGTCAGGTGGCCCCACCCACCTGACTCTTGGCCATTTTGGCCATTTTGGGCCCGTTTCAGCCTGGATTGGGGCCGAAACGGCCCAGATCAAGACTCTGAGGGGTGGTGGATCATTCTCCCACTCAGCAGCGGCCCGATCCTGACCATTTTGGGCCCCTTTTTGGCCATTTTCAGCCCCTTTTTGCCATTTTGGGCCCAATTTTGGTCATGAATGGCCAGGATTGGGTCCAAAACAGTCAGGATAGGTGATGTCAGGGAGTGTGGCATATACAAATCAGTTATGCTAATGACATACTTCTGGTGATGTCAAGGGGCGTGGCATACACTAATGAGTTATGCTAATGAGTTATGCTAATAACTTCCTCCAGCTCTTTTTCTACAAAATGACCCCTGTTCATTTGGTTTGTTTTTTGGTTCATCACTGCAGACAGCCTGGCGCTGATCAATCAGTTTCCTAGGCAACAGGGGAAGGACTTCCTGCAGACCTTCTACTGACCCAGAAGTTGCCTTCTGCTGGTGTGGAAGTGACCTTCTGCTGGCCTGGAAGTGATGATTTGCTGACCTGGATGTGCCGTTTCCACAAACCAAATGAACCGGTTCGCGAACCAGGGCAGGTTCATGAAATGTGGTGAACCATGAACCACATGGTTCATTTTTTTTCCAGTTCGTGCCCATCTCTAATCCCTCACTCTTGGAATCTTTCTTCCTAAATTTCAGGAGGAGAAGGTGTCCCCGGTCCACATACAAGTAAAATTCTTGCTTTTAATTTATTAGCTGCCATGGTGACCTTTATAAATAGATTAAATTAAATTGCAGAAGAAGACCACTGTTTATTTGGATCCCCCATGGCAACAGTAAATCACTAAAGACACTGAAACAATTTCAGATAATCTGGGACTCTCTCATATAGAAATTCTATATCACATAAAGTGATCATCTAGTCTTTGTCGTCCTTGATCTCTCTTGTATCTCCTAAGTGTGATACGTGGCCATCATATATCTAATATACATGATGCATGAGCATACCACAGAAGGAGTGGTTGGCTCACTCAAATCATGTGGCAGCAAGATTTTCCAAACAACCCACCCACAGTTACAAAAGGCCAGTTGCTGCTTCACCAGCTGCTTCAAAAGGCCCTGTCTAAGCAACTTCTGGAGGCAGGAAGTGCATCTCAATTCTCCCCACCCTGGCTACTGCACCTGCCAGCTACCCCATACTTGTATGCTGCTGCTGTAAGTCCCAAAAATCATGAACAGGGAAGGATATTTAGGGGGGACGGGGAACTTGCAAAGGTGTTTTTTGGGGGAGGAGATGAACATGCATGTTGGGGAGAGGGAAGGAAAGAGCCAATGTGGTGTAGCAGTTAGAATGTTATACTAGAATCTGGGATACACAGATCTGATTCCCCACTTTGCCATGGAAGCTTGCTGGGTGACCTCGGGCCAGTCGCAATCTCTCAGCCTAACCTATCTGTGTTGTTGTGAGGATAAAATGAAGGAGAGGAGAATTATGTTAGCTGCTTTGGATCCCCGTTGTGAAGAAAGGTAGGGGTATAAATAACATAATTAAGTAAATAGATTAAAAAGTAGAAGAAATAAGGGTAATTGGGAGAGGGGAAGTCAGGAGTGTTTGGAAGAATCTCCCAGAATATTCATGGAGAGCCTTCCTTGCCTGAGACCTACCCACCTTGTTGACCTATCAAGTTGACAAACAGGGCAGGCTGGTATCTTGACTTTGGTCTCTATCCCCTCCACTCAAATTTTCTTCTGCCCTGCCTACATGGCAGCAAGTAAAACGTTAGTTCTCTCACTGTTGCAGGTAGGGGAGGAGGACAAAAGTAGCTTGAGGCCCAACTTCTTCCTAAACCTTCAGCACCAAACCATCTGCAAGAATTTTTTTTGCCTTAATTTAGCATGCGGTTGGGGCTGCCCCAGAGAATGAAATAATTCATACCAAGAAGACTCTTGCTTATACTGAAACAGAAAGTCCTTCTCAAACCAGAGAGATGGCTGTGTGCAATGATACTACTGGTCCTGTTTGCAGGAAGATTGGTGAACTATTCTAATATGTTCATGCCAATCATATATTATCTGAATTACTTTCCCATCATGGTGTGACAATTGACATTAAAATGTCAGGATTGCCAGATGCTACATCTAGAAACAGGCAAGGAAAGACTTGAAAGAGCTGCAGGAAGGAAGGGTGATTGACAGGTCCCTTTCCCCTATTATGGCAAGCCAGAGAGAGAGAATGGCAGTTGGTGTTAGAATGATGAGCTGACGGTGCTAACAGAATGAGGATTTGATAGTTGGCGTTAACTGAAGAGTTAGGGAGGTTGGAGCCCAGCATCTGACCAGAGAGGGTCAGCCAGAGAGTCTTCTGTGTGAGGAAGAAAAGGAAAAAATGTACCCTTACATAAAAAACATTACATTTATGAAGCACTTTTGGTCCTTGTACTTAAGTGGGACATACAGCACTAAATTTTACTGAGACACAAGACATCTGGGAACTTGTAGTGGGCCAAGAAGTGGGTAGAAAGGAGTCTCCCCTTCAGCCAAAGGAAAAGGATTATAGCTTTGTATAACTCCTGCCCAGTATCTGAAAAGGGTTTTGACTCAGTGGAGTATTCTGAGGTCGCAGTAAAAGGGAAGGTATGCTGTGTGCGTGTGCATAAATTGGAGCACCTAACCTGTGAAGCGGTTTCAAACAAAGAAATAACTTTACTTTAAGGAGTTCAAGTCTGATAACACTAACTCATAAACATTAGGCAACCTGACAAGCCATACCAAGTGTTTTGTGTCTCACACCAGTGAAATAATCTGTGCAAAAACCTCCTACTTACTTCAGCTTTTACATATCTGCCTACTTATCTAACAATCCATCCTACCTGTGAATTCTGTTGTCTTTTAAACAACAAGCCTTGTGTAACATTTCATTTCTAAGTGAAACATAAATCCCTGTTCTTCCCTCTACTTAAACCTGGCTGGGTAACATCACAATGTAAATGTTCCTTAAGGGTGGGACAAGAAAGAAAGTTAAAGTTCTACCAAAATAACCATGCTATTGAAGGCTTCCCAGCCCAGTAAATAGCTTCATATCCTTTGGGAAGAAAATTTTACCTCAGAGTAGGGGAAGGACAACAAAGCTTTAGTCAGCAAAGGGCTTGCAACACGTGGCTTCTATCATCTCCTGCTAGAAAATGAAATCAGACAGTGAGGCACCAGAATAAACAATCAGATTGGAAGGTGTCCAATCACTTCCTATTAATGAAGATAATTCTTTTTGGATTCAGAGCATTTAGTGCATTTATTAACTGAACATAGTAAAATTTCTGACAACAGATACCCAAATATCAGCATCCATTCCCTCAGTTTCACTCATCTGAACCTTTTCCTATCCCTTCCATCTCAGATCTACCCACAGAAACTCATCTTGTCTGCCAGGGTTGCTAAATAGAATCTTAATACTGAGAAGAAGTATATCTCTGACTACCAAATGCTGGGGACAAAAGGGAGAGAGGCCCTGACATCTTTCTGACCTGCATTTGATCTTTGGTTGGGGTGGGTGGCCAACATTGGAGCATTTACATTCTAAATTCGATGTAGAATTACCTAATTGAATATCCAAATGAGGTCTGAGGCCCATAAGCCAAACTACTTATTTGTCCCACCTTTGCTTCTGTAATTTCCATTTTACATAACAACAACAACAACATTTGATTTATATACTGCCCTTCAGGACAACTTAACACCCATTCAGAGTGGTTTACAAAGTATGTTGTTATTATTCCCACAACAGTCACCCTGTGTGGTGGGTGGGGCTGAGAGAGCTCTGGAAGAGCTGTAACTGACCACTGGCTTGCGGTGGAGGAGTGGGGAATCAGACTCAGTTCTCCAGATTAGAGTCCCACTGCTCTTAACCACTACATGCTAGACAAATTAGCGTGGTTGGGAGCCAAATGCCTTGCCCAAAACCACAAACTGAACAGAGGTAAAGTGAGTTGAAGTCCATCAGTTAATACATTTCTTCCAGTCCTCAGAATGAAATCAATGGTTTTTAAAAGTGTTTACCTTTAGATACATCTTTAATGTTATGCTTGTTATGTAATGTTATGTTTCCAGATAAGTGTACACAACAAGGTAGCCATCCTAAATTAATCCTGTCTCCTCCTTGCCTTTCTTCTTCGCTCCTCTATCTCTGTGATTTAGTAGTTTCATGATAACAATGGGCCAAATTTAACAGTGCAATCCTAAGCAGAGTTACTCCAGTCTAAGCCAATTGATGGTTGGCTCTCAGACAACTTCAATACTGAAAAATAACAGTGAAAAGAAGTGCAATATTTCATAACTTTATATGTTTTCAACATTTTTAAGTCGCTTTCATACCTAGAACCTTATTTATCTCTAGTAAGGCTATTGCCAAATTGCTTCCGTTTGCACATTATTCACATGAAGCAAAAGCTTTTAAATGTGTTTGACAAGACAACTTCTTAAGCAAAGTCATTAAGATAAGAGACCTCTGCAGGGAAGGAAGTTATTCAGATTATATACAAAACCTCTTGTGCGTACACATTACTAGGCTTCTACCCCTCAATTCCTCACCATTCTATTTTTGTCTCTCAAACTACTTGCAGGAAAAAAAGGTAAATCGCCACTTTGCTACAAGAAATGGATGTTTGACAGAATTGTGTGCAAAACTGTTATGCTCACAGAGTTATAAAACACTGGAAATGAGAATAAAGCCAAGGGTTTGTGGATTTTTTGCATTTTATGCTCTAAGGTAATTTTAAAGAGCCAAGATATTAAAAAGACAATATCTTGTTTCTTATTCAAGAGTTGCAATACATTAAAATAAACTGGTTGGTGATTTAGGGATTTCCACAACTCAATAACAGGTAAGAATTTTACTTTACATTTTTATGCTCTCAATACAATTCTACTTGTATATCTTTAGATGCATTGTTCAGCATTTATGTCTGTGGATAAGTACAATGCATGCATAAATTACTCATCAACATACACTGTTTCTGTATGTAGCCAGGCATGTATTCTCTGTGAACACAGAATAGTGTTTGCCACCCTAGTCGGAATGAAGAGACAGACACCAAGTTGGGATCTAAGGGCCATTTTAACTTCATACAATGAAACAAACCAAAACAGCAGCAAGGGCCTAAAGTGGTACAGGTCAAGCCACGGGGGCCACCGTGGATCGCTGCCTTGACCTGCCTGGGCAAGCCCCAAAGCCCCGGGTGCGACCCATCCAGTGGATGGTGTGGACCTGGTCGGCCAGGCAATTTGGTCACTCCCCTTTCAAGCTCTTGAACACCTCAGCCGTATAGCAGTGAGGGAAGGACTTGCACATGGGGGTTCCCGAAGGCAGCCTTCCCCTGCAGCTGGCAGCAGTCAAAGCAGTATCAGCCCACCAACAGGGAAGCACCAAGGATGCTCACCAGCCAACGTACAGGCCTTCTGCAAAGCAGCCCTACCTGCAGACTCATCCTTTGAGGATGATGAAGAGGCAAAAGGGATGAAGGAAATACTGGGCTATCAGTATCTACAAGTCAAGAGGGCTGAAGCAGGGTTAGGCCCAGCCCCTGCAGGCCTCCAGCACTCCATTGTTTCACTTTATTTGGAGAGAGTACTTACAATAACAGCAGTGAAGGCCTGTCTGAGGCTGGGGTGGGGGATGGGCTTGCAGTTATCTGAAGGATGACTGCAAGCCCAATTTTAGTAATATATCTAATAGTATATAAAAAGGGATTGCATGTAAAATATATATAATTTGAGGTGCAATATTCATTTTCATTGGACAATGACAGGTTTAAAGTTGTCCATCTACCCAAATCCAAGGAAATATCAGCAATAACTTGTTACAATTCAGCATAATCATGTATTTAATATTTCTTGGAATCAGTAATCAAAGATAAATAATGAAATCTGGCATCTGCAAATAAATGTCCATCTGCAAATAAATTCCGTAATATATTGTTTCCCAGTGGCATCAATTCTGATTTTGTTCAATTAATTGAATAACTAGACAAATCATGAAAATTATTAAACAAGCTCATTAATACAGGAATGGAAGATGAGGTTCTGAAATAAATAATACAAGATTATCTGCATGTAAAATAATTTTAAATTCTAAAGAATTGTGTATAAATCTATGTATATTATTATTTAGTCTAATAGCACAAGCCAGAGGTATCAAACATAAATTAAAAATAAAAGGAGAAAGAGGACAACCTTGTCTAGTATCCTACTCAAGAGGAAAAGGCATAGAAAAATGCCATTGGTCTGCTCCCTAGATCTGGAGGATGAATAAAGAATTCTAATCCATTTCAAAAATTTGCAAGGCAAGCTGAATTTTGTCAATGTGGCAAAAATAAAATTACAGTACATTTTGTCAAAAGATTTTTCAGCATTGAGTAAAAGAGTAGCAACTTGATCAGATCTCTGTATTTAATGCAATCACACCAATCTAAGATTATCAGAACCTTGCTTATCTCATAGAAATCGTACCTGGTCTGTATGTACCAAAGTTCTAATAACCAATGACAATATCTTAGCATCTACATTCATCAAAGAAATGGGTTGAAAGTTTGCACATTGAGTATGTTCTTTGGCAGGGTTTGGAACTGCAATAATATAAGCATCTTCTAGTGACATTGGCAAGAAACCAGATTCAAAAAGCTCATTATACAGTTGATACAATTTTTGAATTAAAAAAAAACAAAATATTTTATGCCATTCAATAGGCAACCCATCTAGTCCTGGAGATTTTCCAGAACTCATATTCATTATCACTGTCTTAATTCCATCCATATGCAAATGTTCAGCAAGAAGCTGTTGCTGATTAATATCTAAACATGGAAGATCAAGGTGAGAGAAAAATGCATCAGAGTCTTTTTCAAACATTTCATTGCCCTTACTATAAAATTTAGGATAAAACTTTTGAAACTGTCAATTTATTTCAGTAGAGACAGTATGTGTATCACAGCCTTCTCATCTTTAATCAAAGGAATATTTATTTATCTTATTTATTTATTTGTTAAATTTTTATACTACATCTCCCTTGAATGAGGCCTGAAGCAGTTTACAAAGATTAAAACCACAGTAAATAATATATGTTAAAATTGGGATGATCCCACTGGAATACAGCCAATATAATAATGTGATCCAAATAACTGGTAAAACCAAAAATTAGGCAGCCAGGTGGCAGAAACTTCAACTGCTGTTGTCATGTCTAGTTAAAAGCCCACTGAAACAATCCCTCCTTGCATGCCCTTCAGAACCTTTTGCTGGCTTAAATGATATGCTAATAATTTATCTTTCCCCAATATGACTGATACAAAGAGGTCAAAGCATATTCTGCTTTCACTGACAATATGTTATTCAACTCATTTAACATTTTGCAACTCCCAATAGAGATCTAGTGTGCGAGGTATAGCAAATTGACTTAACAAACATTTCAGTGTATTTTTCATAATTGTTAGTTCCCTATCTCTAAGCTGAGAGAAGCATATGAAATAACCTTTCCTCTGATAAAAGCGTTATGTCTGTGCCTCATCCATGACATACTTAATGCCGACCTAGTGTTCTGAATCAATGTTCCATGTTTGATGCTGACCTGTTGTCAGCTCATAGCTGTTGTTTCATGCTTGATGCTGGCCTGTTGTTCTGAACCAATGTTTTATGCTATAACCTGATATCATATTGCCAATGCCATAACTGTCTTGCTTTCACAGGCTTATTGAAGCTGCAGGTGCCTTATCGAACGGACTGTAGAAACTCTCAGTGCTTCTGACCTTGTATACTGCTCACTCCCATGCACTGCTATGTCTCAATTTTGATCTCTTGCTTTCTCAGAGTCTCAACCTGATAGTACAAATATGTGAGACGTTCTCAGGATGAGTTTGTGTCAAAAGCCCTGTTTTACTGTTGGGAGGGGGAAGGAGTAAATGAGGGTGTTAATAGGAAGGGTTTTCCCACATGTTACCATTCCTGTCAACCTGTTTCTTACAGCTTAGATGCTAGCCTTGCTTCTGAGTAATCCTATGGACATATCTGTGGAAATGATCTGATTTCTGAATAAAATCATTTAACCAAGAGCCTGGATTCTTGCTACAATGGTACAGGGATCTATCTGCCATAGCCTACCATAGCCTGACATTTTGACAGGAATACTTTTTATTTATTTCTTATTTCTTCTGTACCTGTAACCTTTGGAGAATGGCTACCGGCTTCACATCGTCAGAGACAGACCCGGGGAATATGGAGCCAGGGGACTCAACTAACCACCCAGACTAGCGACTGGGATCAGTGAGAGCTAGTGCCTGAGACTCAACCAAGGATGGACTACCTAATGGACTCAAACACAATGGAGATGAGGGGAGCAATCCCAAAGAGGGGGGTTACCCATCTTACGTGGACAACTTTACCAACCCCCAGACAATGGGCACCCCAGACCCAGGAGGAGAAAGTGAGGTGGAGAGGAGCTCTGTTTGGACACTGCCCGGATGAGACAGGGGTGCCCAACATCTTGATGGAACCACAGCTGACCTCCATTCCTGAGAATGAAGCAGGGACAGAACCCATGGGGGACTCTTTGTTTGGGACATCCCAAAACACATTCGAAATGGGCATAGTGGATATAGCCATGAGTGGATTAGATCTGTGGTGGGATAAGGAACTGGGACATTACATAACCTCCCTGTTGCAGAGGGATAGTTATTTGCTGTGGGGGTTGGAGCCCCCTCCAGATCTCCCTCAAAAAGGAGGGGGAGACCCCAAGTCTTGAAAGGCTCACAGGCAATGGGAAAGTGTTTGCCAAGGGAACTTGTTCCTTGCCCGATATTCACCAGAGCCAGAGGATGGGATGGAGTTAAGAGGAGAGGATTGTTTGGATTACCTCAGTGAACAGCTTCAGGTAATGAGATCCAACCTGTGGGCATTAACAGGACTTACAAGAGGTTGGATAAGAGGCACTGTGGATACCCAACATAGCCTAACCCCAGTGGATTTACAAATAATGGGGGACCCTGGATTACCCCCAGGCAACGCGGAGAAGATATCAACACAAGCACTACTCAAGGATTTACAAATACAGGGGGCACCCTGGATTACCCCCTGGCAACAGGCAGAGTTCCCAAGACTACATAGGTAACGACAGTACCTACAACCTGGACTGGAGTGTGACTGGGCCATCAAACCCATTCAGGGGCCAGATGCCACAACCAAGAGAGGTGGAAGACAGGTACATGACCTTCGAGGCCCAAGTGGCAGGGATGAGAGAGGAGTTGGGGCAAACTGCCCAGCTAGTAAATGAAATGATGAGTCTGCTGGTGGGACCGGCTGTGAAACCGCTGCCGAAGGAGCGAGGGAGAGCTCCACAGATTGGCCCAAGGACCAATAAATGCAGTGGGACCAACGCTTTTGGAAAGGGGAAGGCCGTTTTTAGCAACTCCTGAACAGTTTATGGGAGCTCAACTACACAATTTTAAATAGTCACTGGAATGGGAAGAGGGAGATTAATTCCACCTCCTGCCATAGTGAGTGCCGCTAATATACCATCCCGGGGAGTGAGAATGGGTCCATCTGGGGGAGCCTAGCCTTTGATCATTCCTCCGGTCATGAGTGGCACAGGGGTGCCAAATGCCACAACGGGGATGAGTGTCAGGAACCTACAAGTTCAAGCTCCCCCAACAGTAGTGACAGTTCCCATTTTACCACCCCAAGGGGGAGTGGTAAAATGATAGCTTAGTCTGTGATAGTTGGTGGGCTGTTGATTTTGTGAGGGTGGTGGGTTAGCACTACGATCATTGGTGAGGAGGCCGGCTTGGGGTCGGGGATCCCAGTGATCCGGGGACACGGGAGGTATGGTGGTGGGAGCAGATTATGGAAGGGAAGGGCATTGAGACATGGTAGGGCTCGGTGCCCTTCCAATCTGCGTCCCATCCCAAGATATACCTGTTGTGGGGCTAGGATATTAAACCACTCTCCGACACTGGCGCTGTGCAATGCCAGGTCCATAAATAATAAGACCAAAACGCTGCAAGATTATCTTGCAGCATTGAATGTGGACCTGGCTTGCTTGACCGAGACATGGGTGAGGGAGGGCGAGACGGTCGCTTTGAAAGAACTAGCCCCCCCAGGTTATACGGTCCTCCACCAGTCCCAGACAAGTGGTCGGGGGGGAGGCGTGGCTTTGCTCATTCGGGAGTCTTTCTCCTTCAGACCACTCCCCACCCCAAAAATTACTGGCATTGATTGTGTGGGCCTAGCGTTGGACGCCGAGGAGAGTTTGGCAATATGCGTGGTGTACCAACCGCCTACTGCACCTGCATCTTCCCTGTCTGGTCTCTTGGAGGCGGTGGCCAGCTGGGCCTTGGAATTCCCGAAACTTTTGGTTCTCGGGGATTTCAACGTCCATGCTGACGACGATGCCTCCATGCAGGCCATTGACCTGGTGTCCTCCATGGCGGCCCTAGGACTCTCCCAGTTTGTTTCGGCTCCCACGCATCAAGCAGGTCACACGCTAGATTTGATTTTTGGGGCAGGGATGATGGTGGTCCTGGATGCCTATGATGCAGTGCCATGGTCAGATCACTTTGTTCTGAAGGCTTGTCTGAGCATGCCGCTCCTTTCCCGGGTGGGCGGTGAGCGGATTTACGCTCGCCCGCGGAGGCTTATGGATCCAATTGTTTCCAGGCGGCTCTGCGGGATCCGATGCCCCCTGGCAGTACGTTAGATGAGCTGGTGGATGATTGGCATGGCCGTCTTTCCGAAGCCATTGACGCTATTGCCCCCTGCCGTCCTCTCCGAGCCCGCAAACGGGTAGCTCCTTGGTTTACCGAGGAGCTTCGCCAGATGAAGCGGTCTCTGAGACGACTAGAGCGAGTGTGGAGGCGGGGGCGCGACGAAGAGGCAAGAACATCTTATAGGACGTTTATGAAAGCCTATGAGGTGGCAGTGAAAGCAGCAAAGAGGGATTTCTTTGCTGCTTCCATTGCATCCGCTAGCTCACGCCCGGCTCAATTATTTCAAACAGTTCGGTCCTTGGTCTCCCTCTCTCAGGGAGACCACCAAATTCTTAATTCAACTATTGGCTGCGAGGCTTTTGCGAGCTATTTTGCGGGTAAAATCTTGTCCCTTCACTGTGGCCTGCCACCCACTGTTGATACAGTAAGGGAACTGGAGACCGTATTAGACCATTTCAGGCTGCTCTCTCAGGACGATGTTGACAGGATCCTGCAGGGGATGAGGCCAACCACCTGTCCTCTGGACCCCTGCCCATCCTGGCTGGTGAAGGCCAGCTCGGAGGGGCTACGGGACCATCTGGAGGCCATTGTTAACATCTCCCTGAGCTCTGGGGTTTTTCCAGGAGTGTTAAAGGAGGCGGTAGTGCGGCCCCTCCTGAAAAAACCATCTTTGGACCCCACCGACCCGTCCAGTTACCGCCCAGTGTCGAACCTCCCGTTCCTGGGCAAGGTGATTGAGCAGGCGGTGGCGTTACAACTGCAGGAATTCCTGAATGATGCTCTAGTCCTGGACCCATTCCAGTCTGGCTTCCGTCCTGGCCATGGGACGGAGACAGCCTTGGTTGCCCTCACAGATGACCTTCGCAGGCATCTGGATCGAGGCGGGTCAGCGCTGCTTGTGTTACTTGATCTCACAGCAGCGTTTGACACGGTTGACTATGATTTGTTGGCCAGCCGCCTTGCCGATGTGGGGATTAGGGGGACAGTCTTACAGTGGCTGGTCTCCTTTCTCCAGGGTCGGGGACAGAGGGTGGCGCTCGGGGGAGATCTATCGCCCCGTCACCCTTTGGTGTGCGGGGTTCCCCAAGGGGCAATACTCTCCCCGATGTTATTTAACATCTATATGCGCCCCCTCGCCCAGTTGGTGCGGACGTTTGGGCTGGGTTGTCATCAATACGCGGATGACACCCAACTTTTTCTGTTGATGGCCAGCCGGCCAGACACGGCCCCAGACAATCTGGCCAGAGCTTTGGAGGCTGTGACGGCATGGTTGAAACAGAGCAGGCTGAAATTGAACCCAGTGAAGACGGAGGTCCTGCAGCTGGGACGGGGGCTGCCAGATGTTGGGATCCAGCTCCCTGCCCTGGATGGGACACCACTGGCAACTTTGCCAGTGGTAAAGAGTCTGGGTGTGTTCCTGGATGCCTCCCTATCGATGGAGGCCCAGGTCACGGCGGTTGCCAAGTCTGCATTTTTCCATCTTCGTCAGATCAGGCAACTTGCCCCCTACCTGACGCCCCAGGACCTGGCTACAGTGATCCATGCAACGGTCACCTCCAGGCTAGATTACTGTAACTCACTCTACGCTGGGCTACCCCTGGGCCTGATCCGGAAACTACAACTGGTCCAGAATGTGGCGGCACGGGTCCTGACTGGTATACCTTACCAGTCACACATCACACCTGTCCTGCGCCAGCTGCACTGGCTTCCAGTTGAATTCCGAATCAGGTTCAAAGTGTTGGTTCTTACCTTTAAAGCCCTGAGTGGGTTGGGACCGGCATATCTTCGGGACCGCCTCTCCCTGTACGTTCCCCGGAGATCGCTCCGATCAGCGAATAAATATTTACTTGTGGTCCCCGGCCCTAAGGAAGCCCGCCTCGCTTCAACCAGGCCCAGGGCCTTTTCAGTCCTGGCCCCAGCCTGGTGGAACGCTCTGTCAATGGAAACCCGGGCCCAGCGGGACATATTATCGTTCCGCCGGGCCTGTAAGACAGAGCTGTTCCGCCAGGCGTTTGGTGATTGAAGGGGGCGGTGCCATGTCGGCCTCCCACCTTTGGGGTGGGGAAGGTTCTCCCCACCACTGCACCTTGTTAATTTGTTTTATTATTTGTATATTGATTTTAGTTTTTGTTTTTATCAATTTTAACTGTTCACCGCCCAGAGCCCCTGGGGATGGGCGGTATATAAATTGAATAAATAAAATAAAATAATAAATAAATATACCCCCCTTGAAGAGTATCAGGGGTTTAAGCACAAACCATTCAACCACAGCATAAAGTGGTGCCGCAAGCCACTCCTATGGTGTATGGAGCAAACGGAGCACACCAAATACCCTTCATAGCACAGGGACATGTTCAGCCTCCCTCCAGAACAGCCCCAATCCAGCAGCTGGTAGGGCATCAGGGAGTAGGAGCTCCCAGAGCAGGACTGCCACAAGTATGTTTCAAATTAGAAGCCAAATTTGCTTACCCCCTCCCCTTGATCAGAGACTTGCTCAGTGTGGTGGCACAAGGGAAAAAAATTTCAAAGCTGGATTTAAAATATGCTTACTTCCGGATCAGAATCCAGGAGGGAGATGAATGAAAAACTGCCTTCAATACCCCACTGGGGCAGTTCGAATATCTCGTAATGCCTTTTGACCTACAGGGGGAGCCAAATGTGTTTATGAATTTGATTAATGAAGTATTGCATGAATATCTATACAGAGGTGTGGTTGTTTACCTACGTGACATGTTGATTTATTCTCCTGATAAAGAATCCCCTGTGGAACTGGTCAGTAAGGTACTGACCGCTTCAAAGAAGCACATGCTGCCTGAGAAATTATCTAAATGTGAGTTCCATGAAAAGGAACTGAATTTTTGGGATACCGGGTCTCACATCAAGGACTTAAAATGGACCTGGCAAAAGTCCAAGCCATAGTGGGGTGGGAACCCCCCAAAACAAGAAGGCAATTGCAGTCATTTCTGGGATTTGCTAACTTTTACCGACCCTTCATAAAGAACTTTGCTCAAATCGCTCTGCCCCTAACAGACTTGCTAAAAACAAAGGGGAGGGGAATGCAAGGGAAAAAGCCGAGTTCTAAATTGAATTGGACTGTGGAATGCCAGGAAGCTTTTGAAAAGCCGAAAAAGTTGTTTATTTCAGAACCGGTTTTACAGCACCCAGATAAGAACCAGAAATTTGTGGTCCAGGTCAATGCTAGTGACACCGCCGTGGGGGGGGGGGGTGTCCTCCTACAACTGAATAAAGAGGGAAAACTGTATCCCTGCGAATACATTTCTAAAAAAATTTCTGAAACTGAATGCAATTAGAGTGTATGGGAGAAAGAAGCTTTTTGGTGAAATTTGCACTCACCACCTGGCGACATTGGTTAGAGGGGGCTAGAATTCCTTTTGAAGTATGGATGGATCATAAAAACTTAGAAGCATTACGCACTTCCTGTAAGCTGAACACCAAACAGGTAAGGTAGGCGGAATTCTTTTCCAAGTTCAACTTCATGTTGAAGTACCTCACTGGCAGATCAAATTTCTTAGCAGATGCACTTTTGCGCATGCCCCAACACGACAGCCAGAAGGAAGAGATGATACAGTTTTCTCATGAGCTCAACTGGGAGGAGCGTAGACGACATGCAGTGAAGCTGCGAAAACACAAAGCAGCACGAAACCTGATCTCTCAGAATGGGGAGAGAAAATGAAAGCTGAAACAGAAAGGGAGGGGGAAACGTGCCCCAAACCGATCTAAAACAGGTGGGAGATGGCCACTGGTACAGAATGGGCAAATTGTACATCCCAGCCAGTTTAAGAAAAGAAATTTTGCAACAATGCCATGATGCCAAAACTGCTGGACCCTTTGGGTATCTGAAAACCCTACGCTTAGTACAAATACAGTTTTGGTGGCCAGCTATGAGAAAAGATACTTCTCAATATGTATCTTCATGCCCAGTTTGTATCATGGGAAAATCTAGGAGGGCGAAAACCCCTGGACTGTTACAATCCTTAGAAACCCCTCCTAGACAATGGGCAGTAATTTTGATTAACTTTATCACAGATCTCCCCCCCCCCAAAGGATATACAGTCATTTTAGTAGTGGTGGATTTGTTTTCGAAACAGGCTCATTTTATTCCTTGTACTACAATCCATACAGCTAAGAGATTAGCCAGCCTGTTCATAAAACACATGGTCAAACTGCACTCATTTCCTGCACTCATTAAGGTAATATCCAACAGAGGTCCACAGTTCATTGCCAACTTCTGGCAGGAGCTTCTTAATACTGGAATTGAACAAGGACTTAGCTCCGCCTATGATCCAGAGAGCGATGGGCAATTGGAATGCATAAATCAAGTGCTGGAACAGTTTTTAAGATGCTACATCAACTATCAGCAAGATGATTGGATTGATTTTCTTGATTTTGCCTAATATGCGTATAACAGCTCAATACACAGCTCCACAGGAGCTACTCCTTTTAAAATAGTACATGAATATGAAGGAAATGCCTTACCTTTTGCTACAACCCCTGGATCCCAACAACCAGGAGATCTAGAAGAATGGTGGACTACCCAATGGGGAATCATACAAAAGTTTTTGGACAAAGCCAAAGAGGACTACAAGAAATTTGCTGACAAAAAGCGTTCTGAACATTGGAAACTGCAACCAGGAAACTTTGTATATATTTCCACCAAAAACATTAAAAGGGAGCAACATAGCAAGAAATTGGGATGGAGATATTTAGGACCTTTTCCTATAAAGAAATTAATCAACCAAGTAACTGTAGAAATTGAGCTCCCCAAGAATTTAAGACAAATCCACCCAGTATTTCACTTCAGCCTTCTGAAAAAGGCTCCCCCACCTGACCAGTGGCATCCAGAACGGGGCCCCCCCACACCCAATGCTGGTAGATGGACATATTCATTATGAAATAGAGGAAATCCTGGATTCACAACAAGCTTTTCTACCTAGTCAGGTGAAAGGACTTTGATGAATCTTACAAGGAATGGGTAGAACAATCTCATATGAATGCACCTAGACTCATTTCAAACTTCCACAAACATTATCCTGATAAACCTGGCCCTTGAAGAGAGGGGTCATCTTTGGGGAGGCATAAATCTTGAAAACAGCATACAAATCAACAAAGCCCATTTCCCATATCATGAATTAAATGCAAAGTATCATATAGAGAAGTGTATTATGAATGAAATATTTGTAAAAAAAATAGTAAAGAAGTATGCAAGCCAGAAAAAAATATTAAAACAGACAAAATAGGTACAACAACTCTATAAATCAGGCATCAGCTATCCACCAAAACAATACCCATTCGATAACAAAAGTAAAAAAAAGATGGAAAAGGGTTTTAAAAAAACTCCACTTTTCTCCAGGTAAGATGACAGAGTTCTCTACAGTACTGGCCACTCCCCTCTATATAGTTATATAGCTATACATAGATATTTATGGACCAAATATCTGTCTAATGTCTAGAAATGCTTAGAAAGAGAAAAATACACATGTATGAACATACAGAGACACACAGGAAATGCGGATATGATCCTAGGCTGTTGTCTCTAGGCTGTAATTATGCCCAGAGAACTAAGTCAAAATATTGAAAAAATAGGGGAAGAGGCCAGATTCAGTTATATGTATATGAATAATCTTAATATTTTCCAAATGATCACAACAAGCTATTTATTTGTCCACTGAAGGATCTTGCACAGTTGTACCAGAAAAAGAGGCCAATGAGAAATGATTCTGCAGAATTAAGAATCTTAAACTTCTTCATTTTACCTTGAGGATGGCAGAATATTTGATATATTATTGCAAATTCATATCTCTTGCAAGGCTTCTTGCTTTCATAATTCGATGGTATAATATTGACACTTTATTAGTATAATCTGGTTAAAGGATAATCTGCTCTTTGTTGGGACCCCAATACAGTTTCTGTTTCTCTTGCCAAGCGTAGAATATAATCATTTACACTCAGTCTAAGAAACTGAACAATTACTGGAGATAGCTTGTTTGTACTACTAGGTGCATGAGAAATCCTGTACACTTGTTCAATCTGCAACTGATAACCAGAGGAAGCTGCAATAGCTCACAAAGTAGCTTTCTCATGAATTCTGTCAATTTTTTCTGCCCCATCTTTTCAGACTCCTCTGAAAAACCAAGGAAACAAAGATTGAATTGATGAGCGAAACTCTCAAGCTGGGATATTCAGCTTGACAAAACATTTCATGAAACTGAAATAGCCATTTCATGAGTGACTGTTGGGTCTTCCAAGGCAACAATTTTAGTCTTCATCTGTTGAACTCATGTACCAATGAATTCAATCAACCCAAAGTTGTTGAATCAAGCTAACAATTGACTTATCGTTAGCAGAAAGATGTCTTAGTTGCTCAGATTGTTTTTCCAGCTGAGCCCTCATTTTTTTCAGCAAAGGAATTATTTCTTTTTGAGCATTAGCACCAGCTGTGGGGAGGAGGCTGTCTTTGTATCTTTTCCTTTATGACTCATAGTTTTAAGATTATAAGCCACACTTATCACAAACAATAACTAAGAAGAAATAAAACAGTGAAATGAAGGCAAATTATCACTGTGTCAAATGAGACAGGGTCAAATCAAAATATAACAGGCTGAAGAGACAGAGGCAGCACAGAGCTACTTCTGATTATTCCACCATCTTAAATTGAAATCTCATCTGCAAAGTGTGGAGCAAAATGGTCACAAATGGGGGAGTGAGAGGCCAATACTTGTAGGAGCTCTCCTTCTCTAGCCAATGCAATTCTCAGGAAGGAGAGTGCCTTTTTTTTTAACTACCCTGCAAGAAGTTAAATTACACAGGCTTTCCTCAGAGCAACCTCCATTTTGCTCCGGCCTGAAGATTGAGAGACTGCCTGCTTGCTGCTACTTGCTGTTGGCTCTCTCTCTCTGGTCTGGGACTTGGAATGCCACTGGATCCTCCTGACCTGGAGTGAGTGGATTCCTGTTGCTGCCTGCTGAGACCTGCTTCACCTCAGGGACTTCAGCTGCTGAACCTGGAGGACTTCAGCTACTGTCTGGTTTGAGGGTTGCTAGACTCACTTTTTCCCTCTTTTGGTGGGGAGGGGTTGACCTGGTGTCTGGCAGGGATAGGATTGAAAGGAGGAGGGTTTTTTTTTTTACTTTGCATTTTAAAAACTACTTTTTTGCTTTGTGGGGGGTGCTTTGGTTGAGTTTTTGTCTGTGTGCATGGGCTATGGTTTGAAGTTGGTTATATTTACTGTTCATTTAGCTGCTTGTTCTTTGAGGGGGTTCTTTTTTGTTGTGGGAAATTCTGTTGTGAGTGTATTACAGTTCCAGTTAACTGTATTAAATTCAGCTCTGGTTTTGCTCATTGTTCTTTGGAGGAGACTGTTTTCCTTTGTTGGTGGTACTTGGGGTGCCGGGGTGCTGTTTCGTTTGTGTTCACCATTTTTGCTTGGAGTTTTCTGTTGCCGGAAGTTTGGTTTGGCGTTCAATTGTTGTTGGATAAAGGTTTTTATTCTTCTGGGGGGGGGTAGATGTGGTGGGGGGAGATGTTTTCTAGGGTGCTTTGTTTAGTTTAGCTTAAATTACCTAGTGGAGTTTAGGTGTACTTTCAGGACTAGAGTCCCTGCAAAATTGGTGGATTTTGATTGCAAAATGCCACCCCTAGTCCCCTGGATAGTCCTCAGATAGTTTTCCCCATAGGGAATAATGGGGATTGGAGGTGGCTGGGGGCAACTTCTTTGGGAGGGGTCGTAAAATGGCCCCTTGGAGTTCAAATTTTATGAAACTCTGGGGGTCATTAGGGGACAGTTAGGAGTAGGTACCCTGCACATTTGTATAAATTCAATTAAAAAAATGACCCTCCCCAGGCCACCAGATATACTCAAATTGAGTTTCCTATAGGAAACAATGGCCGAATTTTACCGAATTTGCTTTGTATTACCAAATCAAACTGGAGAATGAATTTGTTATTTGGGGAATGCTAATTTTTTCCCCAGTTTGTGTTACCGAACCTGAATTTACCAATTTTTTTTCCTGTGCACATCTCTACCTCTGACCACTTGGAACTGCTCCACTGGCCTACACTATGCAGATGCAATTGTGGAGGGAAAGTGTTGCTTCCCTCCACAAGCATCACTGACATGGAGTAAGCTTTATAATAAGCTTTTGCATGTGTCTTATTGGATTCATTCCAAGTCTACCTGCACTGTTTTTCTAGCTCTCTCTCTTGCCTTTTCATTGCCTACAGCCCTTTAGAAAACAAAGGGTTGAAACACAAAATTATAGGAGACATAACTTATTAACTTGGAAAGTGGAGGGGAGATAAGCAGAATTAGCTGAGCCTTTCAACTGGATTTTAACAGCAGGAAAACTCTGTTAGAACAATGTATATTCCTACAAGCTAAATAATTTTTGCAGAAATCGGTGTATCTAACTGCTGAAATTAGATTGTACACTCCTTTTGGTGGAAATCTCTCCACCCCCTGCTCATGTCTGTACATATCTGTCTTTAGGATATTTATCTATGTATTTACTTTATTTATACTCCATCTTTCTCCCCAATGGAGATCTTACATCATTCTTCTGTCCTCCATTTTATCCTCACAACAACCCCATGAGGTAGATTATGCTGAGTGTGTGTGTGACTGGCTCATGATCACTCAGTGAGTTTCCCTGGAAGAATGGAGACTTGAACCTGTGTATCCCATTTTTAGTCCAACACTCTAACTATGACTCCACACAAGAAAATAATGGAAGCCATTCCATGTTATTTTCTTTTGGCATATTGAGGTATAGATTTTGTAGCTGATCAGTAAGATGGATGGTCTTGCATTTGGACAGTGTTTTGGCCCAACAGCCCTTTGTCTCATGCCATTGCTTGGGTATTAGGAGCAATTAGTAATCAGATATTATATTTCTAACATACTCATTATGTAGGTAATGATATTTTGTTCTGTGCCCAGCAAAGCTATTTTATATAGTAAATTTCCTTCTATTTCTATTGCATGCTTTTAGTAGATTGTAGGCTCTGAGTTATTTCACATTTCCATAGGTGATAGCTCAGCAAGTCAGTTGGAAAGTTTCAGCCTCATTTTCCAGTCTTATGATAGTAGGTGAACATGTCATAGTATGAAATCTTGGTAGAAGAGTGGAGGAGAACCTGGAAGCCAAGTGAGTGATGGCTAATATCTCAAAGCAGCTCATCTACCAAGGCATAAATAGGGTGACATCCTGGTTTCTAGACAAATAAGCACTGTTGTGACTTGATACTGATATGCAATTATAATCATCTTATATGGAGATTGGTAGCATTCATCATGTTGTTAGCATTGTAAAATTGTACCATTGTAGATAGGAGTCACACAGCTTGGGGGCCTTGTACCTTCACTTATTGTTTTCCTTGTGTTATGAGACATTTTCAGTAACACTTGATTAAAACTGCCTATTTGTTGGATATAAAGGGAATCTCTCGACACCACCAGGACTAATTATGTTGTCCTTGCCAAAGGGGTAGTTGAATAATTGCATGAGATTATTGCACAGCTATGGTGCTTTTCATAGCAGTGGCAATGCAAAGAAGATTGATTCCCTTTAATTACTCATTCAAAAATAACCCCTTTGAATCATTCCCCAAATACAAGCAAGCATGTTCCTACATCTTTCTTCCAAAAGGCACCTGGATACAATTGATTCCCTGACGAGGTACCATTGTAGTCTCCATGTGTCTCGCCTAGATAGGAAGGTCTGCTTTGTAATTGATTGCAGATCCTTTATTTTTAAAGCAAAGTTCTAAACTTCCTGTATAATCTCAAATCATCCACAAATGTAATAGAAAGTTCTAGTTTTTAAGGACTAAATTATAAACAACATGCTGCCAAAGGTGTGTGTGTCAAATTAACTGGAATATTAAATAAATATTGGTCGCATTTTATACTGAGAGAGAGAGAGAGAGATTTACATCTAAAAATATCTATATAATAATGCTGTAAAGCATGGCAGTAGTAGTGGTAGCCTCTGCTTGTGTGTGGCTGAACTTCCCTAATATCAGAGAGGGAATATGCAAGGGGTCTTAAAAGAAACAAGGAGAAAATTGAAAGGACGGATTGGTCATTAAGAGCACCAGGATGCCTCCCAGTGAGACAGTGGCCTGCTTCCATCTGGGCTAGAAAAGCCCAGCCCACCTGAGCCCTGTGCAAGGATAGGTGGGAAAGCAGCACCTAGCCAACTCAATCCCCATGTGACATGAGGGATGTGGCACCTAGCTTGGCCCATCTGGATCCCGCATAAGGTGAAGGAAGGGAGACAACTTGTGGGTTGCCTGAGCCCCATGTGAGGCAAAGGAGATGGCACCAGACTCTGTCTGCCTGAGCCAGACGTAATGTAAAGGAGACAGAGCCTAGCTTGGCTCACCTGAGTCTCACACAAGGCGAGGTAGGTGGCACCTGGAATGGTCTACCCAAATCCCACATGAGGAAAAGTGGGGGAAGAGGCTCCTAGTTGAGCCCAATAAACCCCTGCAAGGCACAGTGAGGGACGCAGCCATATCTGCATGGGGCTTTTTCATCAATTTTGGCCCCATACTGCATCAATTTATCTCCAGAATTCTGAATGCATAGTTAAAATACCCCAATTCAGTCTCCAAACTGCTTCCCAGATTTTTTGCATTTGCACAGTAAAAGGTTGCATCTCATGCAGACTCTCCATGTGCCCACACCTCTTTTCTTCCCCCAGTAAAGTCAAACCACAGCTTTTTTGAAGTGTAGAATATTTTCCTCAGTGTGAAGCATGCCCTTGCCCTACCTTTCTACCTCTTCTTTATCCCCCTGCATCCTGATCTGTTGAACAGCAACCAATCCTGTTTTTTCTGATTTTTTTTAATTAAACAACAACGTTGCAATTTTAGTACCTTTAAAAAAATAATCCTTGCAAGTTTCATCAGCTGACCAGGTAATGAAACTGATGTGTTCTCTCAACAAACCCACAGCAGCAACACGGCATTTTGCTAGTGCAGAAAAAATAAACAGGTTTCGGTTCGATTCCCTTGAATGTGGAATAACAGAGGCCCAAAGTGAATCTGATCCTCATAGATTGAACATCCAGAAAACCCCATGCACGTGTGCATGCAGAAAACACCACAGAAACACAGACTCACTACTGTCATGTATGTCTCTGCCCAGCCATCCATGCCAATTTTGATTCTACTGCTCAATGCTTGATGCTGGATGCTGGATGCTTGATGCCAGTATTTGTAAACAGAGGCTTGATGTATTTTGATTTGCTCTTTGTTAGTGTTATAACTGTTTCTCAAGCTTTACAGGTGGCTATCTACTGGACTCTACTGTTATGACCTTGGGCTTCTTCTCAGACTATGTCTTTCTCCTTGGCAACAAAGCATGATAGGACAAATATGTAAAATGTTCTCACAGAGAAGGAGCAGGGAAACTTTGTTGATAACTGGGAGGGGAGGAGAAGAGGTAACTAGAAAAGAACTGTTTCTTTCTCGTGTTGTCATTCTGGTCAATCTCTAGTCGAGCTGCTTAGATGTTTACATTACTCCTAAGTAGACCTATGGAACTGTAAATTGAACTGAACTAATTTCTGAATAAAATCCATTTGACTAAGTACTGATGTCTTACTGCAAATGGGCCAGAGATCTGTCTGCAGTATCCTGTCATCCATAGCCTGACATTTTTACCAGAATCCCTCTTTTCTTCTGTACCTGTAACCTCTGGAGAACGGCTCCCGGATTCCAGCCGTTTGAGCCAACCCCAGGATTAACAGTGCCAGGAGACTCTACTTTCCACCCAGTCCTGCATCTGGGAGCAGGTACAGATACTGGAAGAACTCCTATAGAACTGGGAGCAATCCCTAGGAGAGGGGTCACCATGGACTACTTTACTAACTCCCAGGCAATGGGCACCCAGAAACCGGGAACAAAAGGAGAGGCAGAGAGGAGCACTGTTTGGTCGCTGCCTGAGTGAGACAGGAGCACCCTGCATCTCTGGGGTTCCACAGATGACCTCCATCCCGGTGGGCGATCAAAGGATCGAGCCCATGGGAGACCTCTCCCTTGGAACATCCCAGACCACTTCTGGGAGAGGAATGGAAAATATAGCTGCACCAGAGTTTTGGTGGGAGGATGAATTGGAACATTGTGTAACTCTCCCCGTGCAGCAGCAGAGTTGTTTGCCGTGGGGGTTGGAAACATCTCCGGACCTTCTTCCAGGAAGAGGCCCGGAGTTGTGATGGGATTACCAGCGATGGAAGAACATTTGCCAAGGGAGCTTGTTCCTCACCCAGGACTCCCCTGAGCAGACAGAAGGGATAGAGCTTACCTTAGTGAACAGCTTCCGGTGATGAGATACGACCTGTTGGCATTAACAGGTCTTACCCAGGGTTGGATGAGAAGTGCAGTGAATGCTCAACATACCCAAGTCCTGGTGGATTTACAAATGATGAGGGACCCTGGATTACCCCCTGGAAATGCTGCAGAGTGCAGTGGATTTACAAATGACCCACTAAATTGGTGGGGAACGGGAGCTATGGCCGGGCCAAGCAACCAGGAATGGGGCCAGACGCCGTAACTACCTACGCTACAAGAGGCAGCAACATAATCGGTGTTGGGGGATGTACAAACGGGAGCCGCGGCTGGGCCATGCAACCAGGAATGGGGCCAGACACTGCAGCTACCTATACTACAAGAGGTGACAACACAATCGGTGTTGGAGGATGTACAAATACAGGGGAACTGTGGATTAACCCCTGGCAATGGGCAAAGTTCCCAGGATTTTATGGGCAATGAGGGTACCTACACCCTGGATTGGAATGTGGCCAGGCCATCAGTCCCATTGGGGGGCCAGACACTGCAACCAAGAGTGGGGGAAAGGTACCAGATCCTTGTGGCCCAAATGGCAAGGAGGGGGAAGGAGGAGCAGAGGAGAGCTCTACAAAGTGTACAAGAATAAGGGGGTGCAGAAAGGGGGGTGCAAATGTTATTGACTCCAGAATGTTTTATGGGAACTCAAACAATCCCCCCTTCACAGGTTCCTATAGTTACAATGATGGGAGGATCCATTCCACCCCATGCCGTAGTGACAGCCTCTAATATACCCTCTCAGGGAGAGGGAACGGGCCCAAGTGCGGCCCCACAGCTTTTGACCATACTTCCACTCATGAGAGGCGTGGGAGCGCCTGGTACCACAACGAGGATGAGAGTGTCAAGGAGCCAACCCGTGCAAGCTCAAGCAAGCACAGGAGCATCCCATTGGTTTCCACCAATGGGATGAGGATGCCCCCACCAGGCCAACCACCAAGAACCCCCATTACTGCCCCAACGGGGGCAGGAATACAAATGGGATATACCCAAATGGGGGTCCCCCAGTAAATATCCCACAGAGAGTCAAGGGAATCCAAACACAAGGTTTTCAACCACAATACGGAGGGATTCCGCAAATGGCTGCAATGGGATTGGGAGCAAATGGAGCCTACTAGATACCCCAGGGGTACACGGACATTTGCAACCACCCCCCTTCAGGGGGGGGGGCTCTGATGCAACAGGCAATGGGAGGCCAGGGAGCAGGAGCCCTCGCACCAGGATTGTCGCAGGGATGGTTCCAATTGGAAGCCACATTTGATGGGAACCCTAGAAACCTTGGATTCTTCTTGATTCAAGCCATGGAATTTTTCCACGATTGGGGACACTTATTTCCTTCGGAACACGGTCGGGTGAACCACCTGGGATCTCAATTAGTGGGAGCAGCAGCTGAGTGGAACATAACCCTGTATAACATGGGAGCACCTGAGCTTCATGATTTAAACACCTTTGCAAATGCGCTCAGAGCTCAATTTGATGACCCTTTGGAAGGGGAAAGAGCCAAAACACAGCGCAGAACCATCAAGCAGAAGTCCAGAGCCGTCAGAGAGTACGCTGCCGAATTTAGGCAGCTAGCCAGCAAAATACTGGGCTATCATGAAGGAGTAAAAATTGAACTCTTTCGAAACGGTCTAAACACGAATCTATTAGATCATGCATTAATGCAAGATGATCCACAAACATTGTTAGGGTGGATTCAACTAGCCTGTGAGGTTGAAAACAGAACCCAAGTAGTGAAACTTGTAAGAATGCAACAACAAGCAGGGTCAAGGAGACCCACCACTGCAAACAGGAGTCGCAGCCCCTACTCAAACGCCCCTATCTCAGTGATTAAAAGAGAGGCACGATGGATACAAGGACTGTGTCTAAATTGTGGGGACATGGGACAATTTGCAGCACAATGCCCAGGCAAATTGGCACAGGAGAGAAAGAGTGGGTTCCTACCCAAACCCACAGGGACCTCTAAACCACTGGGTCGGACCTGGGGTATGAAATGTGGGAACCTAGAAGCTGGCTTGGATACCAATGAGGGCCCTGGATATGCTGGGGAACCCCAACACAAAGAGGCTGAGGAGGAGTCTACGGTGCCATCGGGAAATGAAACAGACCTGCCATAAAAGGGCCCCGACAGGAGGTCCAACAGAAATAGGAACCACCAAAGGTGAGGGAAAGAGGGGCCATACTGTTCATGCCTGTGACTTTATTGAATCCAAAGAGGGGAACTCATGTGCAGGTGCAAGCTTTAATAGACTCTGAGCGTTCACGGGATTTAATATCACCAGCATTGGTGAATGGATTAGGCTTAGAAACAGCCGAACTGGAAAACCTGATAGTATTTGAACAGATGGATGGATCTAATATGCACCCGGCACAATTTCAAACCGAACCTACGGCCACGGGCTTGGGAGATCATTGGGAGAATTAGACATATATAGTAAGTAATGTAGCCAAATACCCCTTGGTGCTGGGAAGTCGATGGCTATGTGATCATGATCCATACATCAAATGGTCCACCAGGATGGTGGTCTTTAAAGGGGATCGTTGTGCAAAGCATGCATGGACTGAAGTGTGGGGGAAGGAGGTACCCTCCCCCTTAAAGGCTGTACTGTTAACCATGGAAGAGGAAGGAGTTGTTCCCTCTGAGTATCAAGATTTAAAACAAGTGTTTGATGAAAAAGAAGCGGATGAGCTACCCCCCATAGAAAAACAGACTGTGCTATTGAACTTATTCCAGGGGGAAAGTTGCCTTAAGGTAAATTATATTCAATGAGCCCAGCTGAGAGAAAGGAATTAAGAGAGTTCATTAATAAAAATTTGGAACGGGGATTTATCTGCCCTGCTAGCTCCGCCCATGCGGCGCCTGTGCTGTTCCAGAAAAAGAAAGATGGGGGGCTAAGGCTGTGTACGGACTACCAAGGGATAAATGCTGTCTCGATGTCAAATGCATACCCCCTTCCTTTGATTAGAGACTTGCTCAGTGTCGTGGCGCAAGGAAGAATTTTTTCAAAACTGGACTTAAAAGATGCTTATTTCCAAGTGAGGATAAGGGAAGGGGATGAATGGAAAACTGCATTCAATACACCCCTAAGCCAGTTTGAGTATCTCATCATGCCTTTTGGCCTACAGGGGGCGCCAGGCATGTTCATGAATATGATCAATGAGGTGCTACATGAGTACCTGTACAAAGGTGTAGTTGTTTATCTGAATGACATGTTGATTTATTCTGCTGATAAAGAATCATATGTAGAATTGGTCAGAAAAGTACTGACAGCGTTGAAGAAACACGAACTGCCAGTGAAATTGTCTAAATGTGAATTCCATAAAGAGGAGCTGAATTTTTTGGGGTACCAAATATCTCACCAAGGGTTGAAAATGGACCCGGCAAAAATCCAAGCGATAGGGTGGTAGGAGACCCCCAGAACAAGAAGACAATTGCAGTCGTTCCTAGGGTTTGCTAACTTTTACAGACCCTTCATAAAAAACTTTGCTCAAATTGCCCTACCTTAATGGACTTGTTAAAAAGAAAGGGGAAAGGGTTACAAGGGAAAAAGCCGAGTGCTAAATTAAACTGGACAGCAGAGTGTCAAAAAGCTTTTGCCAATCTCAAGAAGTTGATTATTTCTAGCTCCTGGATGAAAACAGCAAGTTTGTAGTGCAAGTCGATGCGAGTGACATGGCGGGGGGGGGGGGGTGCTTCTACAGCCAAATGACGAGGGGAAACTGCACCCCGCGCTTACATTTCTAAGAAATTTTCTGAGGCTGAATGCAATTGGAGCGTGTGGGAGAAAGAATCATTTGCAGTGAAACTAGCCCTTGAGACCTGGTGGCATTGGCAGGAGGGGGCTAAAGTGCCTTTTGAAGTATGGACTGATCACAAAAATTTGGAGGCACTATGCACCCCCCGAAAACTGAATGCCGAACAATTAAGGTGGGCGGAATTCTTCTCTAAATTCAACTTCACATTGAAATACCTCCCTGGCCGATCGAATTTCTTAGCAGATGCCCTTTCGCGCATGCCCCAATTGGGAGGAGTGGTGACAATACATAGCCAAGCAGCAAAAATGCAAAGCAGCCCAAAACCTGATCTCTCGGAGTGAGGAGAGAGAGTAAAAGTGAAAGCCAAAGACGTGTCCAAAGCCAAACTAAAGTAGGCGGGGGATGGCCACTGGTATAAGGGGAGCAAACTGTATTTTGCACCAATGACATGATGCAAAAACCGCTGGACATTTTGGATATTTAAAAACATTACACTTAGTACAAAGACAATTTTGGTTGCCAGCAATGAGAAAAGACATTTCTCAATACTTATCCTCCTGCCCAGTATGTATAATGGGGAAAACAAGAAGGGGAAAAACCCCGGGACTATTGCAACCATTAGAAACTCCCCCTAGACCATGGGCTGTGATTTCAATGGACTTTATTACAGATCTTCCCCCCTCAAAAGGACACACAGTCATTCTAGTAGTGGTGGATCTCTTTTCAAAACAGGCTTGTTTTGTTCCATGTACCACAATACTCACAGCCAAAAAGCTAGCCAGCCTGTTCTTGAAGCATATAGTGAAATTGTACTTGTTTCCTGAGAAGGTGATCTCAGACGGGGGGCCACAATTCGTTGCCAACTTCTGGCGGGAGCTTCTTCAACTCGCGGGGATTGAACAAGGATTAAGCTCCGTCTATCATCCACAGACTGACGGACAGTCGGAACACACAAATCAGGTGCTTGAACAATTCCTCAGATGTTACATTAATTACCAACAGGACGACTGGTTGGATTTCCTTGATTTCGCCAAATATGAATATAACAATTCAGTACATTCCTCAACAGGAGCTACACCGTTTAAAATAGTACATGGACATGAAGGAAATGCTCTGCCTTTTGCTACAGCCTCTGAATCCTCACAGGGAGGAGACCTGGAAGAATGGTGGACTAAGTTAGTTTCCCAATGGGGAATTATTCAAAAGACTTTGGACAAAGCCAAAGAGAATTACAAAAAATTTGCTGATAAAAAACGCTCAGAGGAATGGGAGCTGAAAACGGGAGATTTTGTGTATGTCTCCACTAAAAACATCAAAGGGGAACAACCTGGTAGAAAGCTTGGCTGAAAATACCTAGGTCCTTTCCCTGTAAAGAAAGTAATAAATAAGGTGACTGTAGAAATTGAATCAAAAAGAGTCCAGTAGCACCTTTAAGACTAACCAATTTTATTTTATTGTAGCATAAGCTTTCGAGAATCAAGTTCTCTTCATCAGATGCCTGATCCGAACTGGTCAAATACAGAAGAGGAGGGGAGGGGAACAAAGCCTGGTGTGGGCTTTGTTTGTCAATTATCTCAGCCTGAGTGCATGTGGGCTTTCGGAGACCACAGTTCTCTTTGTCAGATGCAGCTGGCAGGGAGAGCTGTGGTTATCGAGGGCTTATACTACATAGGAA
Organism: Eublepharis macularius; assembly: GCF_028583425.1. Lineage (NCBI taxonomy): Eukaryota > Metazoa > Chordata > Lepidosauria > Squamata > Eublepharidae > Eublepharis > Eublepharis macularius. The sequence continues at coordinate 77,925,695 of NC_072797.1, forward strand.
TTGTATACCTTCACTGCGGCAAACTGACTCCACACCAAAAGGAGATGTTTACATTTACAAGCAAAGGAATGTTTTGATTGCCTTCACACTAATTGCATCCTGTCTTCTTGTGATATATGTCCTGTTCTTTCCCCTCCCCTCCTCTTCTGTATTTGACCAGTTCGGATCAGGCATCTGATGAAGAGAACTTGATTCTCGAAAGCTTATGCTACAATAAAATAAAATTGGTTAGTCTTAAAGGTGCTACTGGACTCTTTTTGATTTTGCTACTACAGACTAACACGGCTAACTCCTCTGGATCTGTAGAAATTGAATTGCCAAAGAACTTAAACAAATCCATCCAGTATTCCACTTTAGTCTTCTAAAGAGGGCTCCCCCAAGAGATAAGTGGCATCCTGAAAACGGACCCCCTCATCCCATGTTAGTAGATGGACACATTCACTATGAAGTGGAAGAAATCCTGGACTCAAAGGTTAAGCATAACAAACTCTTTTACCTAGTCAGGTGGAAGGACTTTGATGAATCGTACAAGGAGTGGGTAGAGAAACCCCACATGAATGCACTTAGACTAATTTCTAACTTCCATAAATGCTATCCTGACAAGCCAGGCCCTTAGGAAGGTGGGCCATCTTTAGGGAGGCAGAATGTCAAGTAAGTCTCTGCCCAGCCATCCATGCCAATTTTGATTCTACTGCTCAGTGCTTGATGCCAGTATTTGTAAACAGAGGCTTGATGTACTTTGATTTGCTCTTTGTTAGTGTTATAACTGTTTCTCAAGTTTTACAGGTGGCTATCTACTGGATTCTACTATTATGACCTTGGGCTTTCTCTCAGACCACAATACTCACAGTATTGTGATTATACTCATACAATATGTCTTTCTCCTTGGCAACAAAGCATGATAGCACAAATATGTAAAATGTTCTCACAGAGAAGGAGCTGGGAAACTTTGTTGATAACTGGGAGGGGGAGGAAAAGAGGTAACTAGAAAAGAACTGTTTCTTTCTCGTGTCATCATTCTGGTCTCTACTCAAGCTGCTTAGACATTTATATTACTCCTAAGTAGACCTATGGAACTGTATATTGAAAAGAACTAATTTATGAATAAAATCCATTTGACTAAGTACTGATGTCTTACTGCAAATGGGCCAGAGATCTGCCTACAGTATCCTGTCATCCATAGCCTGACAACTACGCAGTTTGCCTGACTTAACTAGAATGAACACTTCTCTCAGCATACTGACCAAAAGCTGCAGTTCAGTGCACCCCCTTAGAATACAGTTACTATCCAGTCAGATCGCACTTCATTCACATATCCAGCCCCCATCATTATTTCCTCAGAGGCCTGCATTTAAATTCACAGTAACAATTTTGAAAACACCACATCAGCAAGCAGAAATAAAATCCCAATTAAATACATTACTTGCAAAACATTACAGGTGGAGTATAAATGAAGCAAAATAAATAATAAATATAACTGAAGAAGGAGGACAGATAAAAGGCAGATTGGTGTGTGAATGGGAAGGAGAGAAAAGAGCAGGGAAATGTGGATATTGCTAGGAGGACAGGAAGAGGAATAGCAGGGGGAGGGGAAGAGAGGATAATGAGGTGCCCCCTGCAAGTTCTTGAAGTTCCCTACTGTGCAACTGGGCCCAGCCCAGCAGCAGGCACCATGTAAATAGGCCATAGCTTTCCTGGATAGAGACTGCCAGGAGGAGTGAAGGAGGGAAAGATGCGCTGGAGCAGATAAATGTAGGATGGCTGCCAGGGGTGGGAAAGGAGGAAAGGGTGAAGGTGGGGGGCATATAAAAGTGGGTTGGCTGATGGAAAGGCAGAAGAAAAGAAATCAGGAAAGGCGGAGAGAATACAGGGTTGTCAGGGAAGGAAAAGAGGAAATAGCAGATGCAGGAATATAGGGGGAAATGAGATGCCACCTTGAGGCTTCCTCACTTGAACAGTTTTTGTTGCTAGATTCCCATACATTAAGTGTCAAACTGCTTTTTACATTAACAATATGATGAAATTTTAACCTAAGTAAGGACAAAATACCTACTGCAAAATCTGCATGTACAAAGGCTTACATACTTCCTATCAATTTCAATAATTTTCCAGTAGCTTGTGTCCCAATGGACATGCAGTACCTATATTTAAGAAGCCATACTAAATTGACCCATTCCACATATTTGTGGTTTTTTTCAATTACAGTATAAATGCCCTGACATTAAACAAGAGCAGGCTAGTGCTTATTTTTCTTTTCCTGTGAAATAAAGAAAATAATAAGGCTGCTACACTGATCACTGCTGATACCATGTTGAACTTGTTATTGGAAATGAATGCTTGACAATACCCATGTGATGCTAGAAAGAAAATAATGTGTTACCTCAGTACAGACAGGCTTGCCAAATCATCTCTGCAGGGAACTTATTTAATAGAAGGCAGCACACAAAGGAGAAGCAGTAGTAAATGTAGACGTATGCACTCCACCGGGGTTTAAGAAACTGATCTACCTATTTCTTCTAAACGGCAGCTGTATTCTGTTGTCTGTACATTCAGGGTGTTTTTTTTAGTCTTTATATTTGAAGCTAACAAATAAATAAAACTCACAGAACACAATGGGGAAATTGTTCTGAAAAAGCTCAGAATTCTTTTGTGGCTTTTATGTATGTCAATGATAATTTCACAGGAAAACTTCCCAGTAGATTGTGGCTGGAGACCATCAGTTAAATCCTATGTACACTTACTCAGAAGTAAGAAGAATTAAAACACTCTTCAAGTATGTGTCCAATGGATTTCAACTGATGTTTTTTGCTGCTCTGGTAAATTTACATTTACAGAAATTAAGGGATTCAGGATACAGGAAACATCACTGTGAAAATAATCTACTTGGTGTATTTAATTCCACTGGTGGGAAAATTCACAGACAAGATTTTAACTGTACTGTACCTTGATTATAAATAGATGGGTAGCCTTGTTGGTCTGCAGTAGAACAGCAGTATTTTAATCCAGTGGCACCTTAGAGACCAATGAGATTTTCAGAGTGTATGCTTTTGAGAGTCAGAGCTCCCTTTTTCAGACACAAGTAGAAAAGAATCCTAAATCTCTGGTCACCCTCCTCCCCTCAAAGGGGGGCATCTTGTAATCTTCCCTTCAAGTTTCTCTGTTTGAGGACAGCCACAGTCAGCAATGGAATGTCCTTCAAGATTAAAATGTTCTCCCACTGGTTTTTGAGTGTTGTGATTTCTAATGTCGGATTTATGTTCATTTATTCTTTTGCACAGAAACTGACCTGTTTGCACAATGTAGAGAGCAGAAGGGAATTGCTGACACTTAATAGCATATATAACATCAGAAGATGAACAAGTGAATTATCCTGAGCTGGTATAACTGGTGGTGTTAGGTCCAGCAATTATGCTATCAGAGTAAATACAAGGGCAGCGTTGGCATCTTGGTTTATTGTAGACTCTGGTTCCAGACTCTGTCAGTTTTGGGAAGTACATTATTATGAGTGAGAAGTTGTTTAAGGTTAGGGGGCTGTCTATGGGCAAGAAAAGGTTTGCCTCCCAAAGTTTGTGAGAGAAGAGCATGATTGTCCAACATAGGTTGCAAGTCATTGATGATGTATTGAACTGGTTTGAGTTGATACCTGTATATGACCACTAGTGGGTTTCTATTGTTGTTCTGTTTGGACCTGTCTTGTAGCAGGTTATCCCCTGGTATCATTCCAGCTTTGTTGATCTGTTTCCTTACTACATCAGGTGGGTACTGTAGTTCCAAATATGTGTGTTGTAGATCATGCAGGTGAGAATTTCTGTTAGAGAGAGTGAAACAGATGTGGTTGTAAATAATGTAAAGCTTGGCTGTAGAGGATGGATTATTTGGTGTGCTTGGGATGGCGATTGGAGGCATGTAGATATGTTTGCTGATTATTAGGTTTTCAGTATAAGGTGGTTCTTAAGGCTCCATCATATATTTGTGCAGTGGTATCTAGAAAATGTACTTCCTGTGTGAAGTTATTCTGTTATTCATGTGTGAAATGTACTTCATGTGTGAAGTTATCCTGTTATTCATGGTCAGGTTGATGGTGGGGTAGAAGTTGCTCAAGGCCTAGTGGAATTCCTCTAGTGCTTCTTTTCCATGTGTCCAGATGAGAAAAATGTTGTCAATAAATCTCAGGTACAGGAGAGGTGTTAGCGGGTAGGAGCTGAGAATGTACTGTTCCAAGTCAACCATGAAAATGTTGGAGTATTGCAGTGTAATATGAGTGCCCATAGCTGTGCCATTGATTTGAAAGAATAAATCTTCATCAAATATGAAATAGTTTCAGGTGAGGACAAACTGGCAGAGCTTGGTAGGGAGGTCAGCTGTGGCGTTGTCAATGGTGTTCCTAATGGCCTGTAATCCATCTTTCTGGGGGATATTAGTGTATAGAGATTCAAAAACCATGGATGCCAAAATAGCATTACCTGATAGATTGTCAACTGATTGTACTTTTCTCTGGAAGTCTGCGATGTCTTGCACAGAACCGGGGCTTTGATGGCATAGGATCTGAGAATGCAGTCCATGTATCCAGGCACCCCAACTATGATGGTCGCAATGTTCGAGACAATAGAACATCCTGGATTGCTAGGCTTGTGCATTTTGGACAGAAGATAGAAAGTATCTGGTTGAGGTTCCTGTGGTGTATCGATATGGATTTGTTCCTGTATGTATGTGGGTAATTCATTCAAACTTTTGTTCCATTCTCTTTGGTATTCCAGCGTGGGGTATGAGGTTAGTTGCTTGTAGAATGTAGTATTGGATAGTTGTCTTTCAGCTACTTGGATGTAGTCAGATTTGCCCATGATAACAACAGCTCCTCCATTTTCAGCTTCTTTAATCATGATGTCTGGATTATTTCTGAGGCTGTTTATAGCATTTCTTTCAGCATGGGTGAGGTAGTGTTGTGGGCTATAATGTTCCTTGATCATGTCAGTTTGGGTCAGCAGAGAAAGCATTCAATATAGGAATCTAATATGGCATTGTGACCATCAGGGGAGTGCGGGGGGGGGGGTCCATGAGAAGTCTTTCTCCCTGTCGCCTTGGGTGGATGGCAATTGTCCATTCGGAGGTTGGGCAGATAGCAGTGTAGTAAAATTCACTTGTCTAATTTGTTTCTTTTTAAAGTAAAATATCTCAGGCTTTTGAAACTTTTTTTTCCTTTTGAGAGATTGGGGCTGGTTGGTATTGTCTATCCCAGCCAGATAAGAGGCTTTGAGCCACAGGTGCAAACCTGAAACAGCTTTCAAGGACAAGGCTTGATGGAGGCTGGTACTGGCTTCTGGCTTGTTAGCATGTAGCCTTATGGAGGTGAGATGATGAGTTCTTTCTCCCCTCCCTTACCCGTGAGGACAGGTCATGGCTGAGTCTTCAGAGGGGTTTTTTACCCTTCTGGTTAGCAAGAGTTTAGGCTAGCTGCAGACAGCTGGTCTTGAAAAGAGTTCTTTCTCCAGTCTCTTAGTATCAGGGAAGAATCGGGGAACTAGCAGACAAGAGGGAAGAGAAGGAGACTTGCTCCTGTTTCTGCTCCTGTTCCGGAATGCTATGGAACTGGTGGATTCCTATGCTAGCAACCTTTGGCTTTTTGTCTTTGAGACCTCTGGAGTTCAGAACTAAAGCTCCCTTTTGGACTCTGAAACTTGCTGGAGGTAACATCTGGATGGAGGTAACATTCAGATACTTCTAGTGAATATAGCCTATCTTAAATAGTCTGTTGTTGTTATGTGCTTCTCCACACACTTCTATGTTTATTTTGTTTGCTTTTGCAATTTTCTTTAATACATTCCTTTTCTTAATTTGGTGTGGAGTTATTTAGAGTTGTGGCTTCAATCAAATTCCAGTTCTTTGGCCATTTTGCCACATGCCACCGGGTTAGTTTGTTTCTGGACACAACCTGCAGAGTGCCTACCTCACAGGGCTGACTTCTTGTTTAAAACCTGGTAGGGCTAGGAACTTGCCTCTCAGTTACACAGCTGAAGGTATAATTAAGAGAGGCTAGTGGTGGCTTTCTACTCTGTCAGTGAGGCTGTTCTGCCAGGGCTGAACAGAGATAGGATTCTTATCTCACTACAGATGCTAATTTCTGTTCTATTCAAGCTATATTGTACTTTTACATCCTTATACCCTCCCTTGCAGGGCTTTTTTTCTGGGAAAAGAGGTGGTGGAACTCAGTGGGTTGCCCTCAGAGAAAATGGTCACATGGCTGGTGGCCCCGCCCCCTGATCTCCAGACAGAGGCGAGTTTAGATTGCCCCTGCGCTGCTCAGCGGCGCGGAGGTCAATGTAAACTCCCCTCTGTCTGGAGATCATGGGGTGGGGCCACCAGCCATGTGATCATTTTCAAGAGGTTCCGGAACTCTGTTCCCCCCGCGTTCCCCCTGAAAAAAAGCCCTGCTCCCTTGTAACACCCCACCCACTTTTCGCTGAGCTATAAAGGCTCAGGGATCTCCAATAGTCAGGAAGCTCTGACTATTGAAAGCTCATACCCTGAAAATCTTGTTGGTCTCTAAGGTGCCAGTGGCTTAAATCCTGCTGTACTTGATTGTCTGTCTGTCTGTCTGTCTGTCTGTCTGTCTGTCTGTCTGTATTTATTTATTAGATTTTTAGTCCGCCCTCCCCACTGAGTGGGCTCAGGGCAGAGCACAACATTTTAATTTACATAAAAACACATAAAAGCAGATAAAACATTACAATAAAATTTAAAACACTACATACAATAAAAACTTCTCCTCAGATGGTGATGGAAGAGTTACTTCATTTCAGACATGGCCCATATATCCATATCTATAGATATAGATATATATAGGGTGGTGGACAGATCTTTTCAAGTCAAGTCAAGTATGGCCGGCAGGGGCCCAGCCTAGCTTCTGCAATATGCCTGGCGGAACATCTCTGTCTTACAGCCCCAGTGGAAGGATAATAAATCCTGGCGGGCCCTGGTTTCATCAGATAGAGAGTTCCACCAGGCCGGTGCCAGGACCAAAAAGGCCCTGGCTCTTGTCAAGGTCAGGCAAGCCTTCCTAGGACCAGGGGCCACCAAAAGTTTTTTGAGTGAAGAACCAAGTGTCCTCTGGGGTATATATAGGGAGAAGTTGTCCCACAGATATGCTGGACCCAGTCCGCCTAGGGCTTTATAGGTCAGCACCAAAACCTTGAACCAGACCTGGTATTCAACTGGTAGCCAATGCAGCTGTCATAATAAAGGTGTTATATGTTCCCCTATCAGGACTCTTGCAATCACCCATGCAGCTGCATTTTGAACCAGCTGTAATCTCTGGATCAAGCCCAAGGGAAGCCCTGCATAGAGCGAGTTGCAGTAGTCTAATCTAGAGGTAACCATTGCTTGGATCACTGCTGTTAGGTCATGGGTTGACAGGTACAGGACAAGTTGCCGGGCTTGTCTCAGATGGAAAAATGAAGACTGGACAACTGCTGCAATCTGTGCCTCCATAGTCAAGGAGGCATCCAAGATCATCCCCAGGCTCCTCTCTCTCGCAAGCAGTGCAAGCAGCACTCCATCAAGTGTGGGGAGTCTACAAAATCATTCACAGATGGCACATAACACCAAGAAAACTCTCACTAATAACTAAAACAAATCCTCCACTCTGCTGGAAAGAGTGTGGAAATATAGGAACATTTAAACATTGCTGGTGGGAATGCCCCCGAATAGAACCTTTTTGGAATGATATATTATGTTATATAAAAGAAATAACGGGCTACAAAATCCCCCTTGATCCAAAGATCATATTCTTGAATGTATGGGATACTTTCGAAATTCCACAAATAAGAAAAGATGTAATTAGCAACCTTTTGGTTGTAGCTAAGAACTTGCTAGCTTTACATTGGAAATCAAAGACGGTTCCCACAGCAGAAAAATGGTTAGAAAAAATATGGGACCACTATATACAAGAAAAAATACATGACGAATTATACCAGAGTGAACACTATTTGAAAGAAACTGATTTTATTGCAAAATGATTACCATTCATTGAATTCATTTCCAATACAAATCACTCTCCACCTAAGCATTTACTTTTTGTTACTCAGATTTGAAGCAACGACTATCAAATAATTGGAAAAAAATGCTAGTTGTCTTTGTTTTAACTATATTGGCATGACGTCTATTATCTAATTTCCTTATTCCTGTATAAAAACTAAAGCATTTCACAAATTTCACATCTATGCATATAATTGTATATAGTTCACTAAGACTTTGTTGTTGTTCTATTTTACTTCTGTACACTGTTTTTGTTTGTTTGTTTGGTTTTTTTAAAAAATAAAAAAATGGGGGGAAAAAAGTGTGGGGAGTCCTGTACCCATGGACCCCAGACCCACATGCAGGATCTCTGTCTTTGTGGGATTTAGTTTCAACTGACTCTGTTTCAATCACCCAGTCACAGCTTTGAAGGCACACTCCAAGACATTCGGGGCAGAGTCAGGCCATCTGTCCATCATCAGGTATAATTGGGTGTCATCGGCATATTAATGACACCCAAGTCAGAAACTCCACACCAACTGGGCGAGGGGGCACATATAAACATTAAACAATAGTGTGGAGAGAATCACCGCCAAGGGACACCGTACACTAGTGGGTGGCGGGATGACAATTTCTCCCCAAGCACCACCCTCTGTCCCCAACTGTGGAGCAAAGAGACAAGCCACTGTAAGGCAGTCCCTCATATCCCCACATCGGCGAGGTGGTGGGTCAATAGATCATGACTGACCATGTTGAACGCTGGTGACAAATCCAACAATATCAGCAGCGTCGATCCACCATGATCCAGTTGCCTGAGGAGATCATCAGTGAGGGCCACCAGTAACGTCTCCGTCTTGTGACCCAAGCGGAAGCCGGACTGGGATCTAGGGATGAGGAATCATTCAAGAAACCCTGTAGCTGCTGCCCACTCAATCACCTTACCCAGAAATGGAAGATTCGAAACTGGGCAGTAGTTGACCAGGTCAGTGGGGTCCAAAGATGGTTTCTTCAGTAGAGGCCTCACCACAGCTTCCTTCAATGCTCCAGGAAAGACCCCAGAGTTCAAGGGCATGTTGACAATGGCCTCCAAGGCAGTCCATAGCCCATACACACTCGTCTTCACCAGCCTTGACTGGCACTGGTCCAAGGAGCACGTGGTAGGTCTCACTGCTCGCAGGGTCCTGTCAATCTCATCTCCAGAGAGTGGATTGAATTGATCTAATATTGGCCCAGTAGATGGCCAAGGGGCCTCCAGTTCACATACTGTATCAATTGTGGCTGGCAAGTTGCGGCGGAGAGACAAGATTTTGTCAGCAAAAAAGCTCGCAAAAGCCTCACAACTAATATTCGAATTTAAAATTTGAGAGTCTCCCCCAACAGGGAGACCAAAGACCAAACCACATTAAATAATTTTGCTGGGCGTGAGCTAGCTGACATAATGGAAGCTGCGTAGAAATCCTTCTTCATAGCTTTCACTGCCATCTCATAGGCTTTCATAAGCATCCTATAAAATGTTCTTGCTTTTGCATCGCGAGATCGTCGCCACACTCGCTCAAGCTCTCTTAGTTCACGCTTCATTCATCATAGCTCCTCAGTATACCAGGGAGTCAGTCTGGTGCAGGGGTGAAGAGGGTGATGGGGGGTGATTTTGTTGATGTCAGTCTTCTACCAGCTCATCTAATGAACCGTCAGGGAGTATTGGATCCCGCAGAGCATTCTGGAAACCAATAAGATCCATGAGTCTCCGCAGGCGAGCATAAATAAGCCCACTGTCCTTGCAGGGGGGGGGCAGGATATCCAGCTGGGCCTTCAAAACCAGGTGGTCTGACCATGGCACCTGCTTAACTTCTTCCAGACCCACATTTATCCCCATCCCAAAGATCAAATCTAGCATGTGTCCTGCTTGATGTGCGGGAGTTGAAACAAACTGGGAGAGTCCCAGTGCAGCCATGGAAGACACTAAGTCCGCAGCCTGAATAGAGGCAGCAGCAGCAGCGTGGACACTGAAGTCTCCCAAAACCACCAGTCTTGGGTACTCCAAAGCCCACCCCGCTACCACCTCCAGCAGATGCGACAGGGTATCTGCTGGTGCGCTAGGCAGTCGGTACACCACACAGATAGCCAAACTCTCCTCGGCACCCCACACTAGGCCCACACAATCAATGCCAGAGATCTTCAGGGCAGGGAGCGGCTTGAAGGAAAATGACTCTCAGACAAGAATTGCCACCCCTCCTCCCCAGCCTCCCGTTGGGGACTGATGGAGGACTGAGAACCTGGAGGGGATCAGTTTTTTCAAGGCAACTGAACCTGGAGGGGATCAGTTTTTCAAAACCCTTCCTTACCCAGGTCTCAGTCATGCACACCAGATCCATATCATTTGCTGCAAAATAATCATTCAGCATTCTAGTTTTATTATTTAGGGACCTGGTGTTGCACAACATCAGCGTCGAAGGGGGGTTAAATTTCCTAACTCCACATCCAGCATTTCTCAGGTTGAAGGTTGGAAGGACACCAAGCCCTACCATATCTCCGTGTCCTTCTCATTCTAGCCTGCGTCCCACCGCCATACCTCCCTCATCCCCAGAGGACTGGGATTCCCAACCCCATACTGGCCACTCTCTTTGTCCACTACCCTCTGATTCACTCTAATTCCTCCAGCCACTAGAACTTTAAATTGCAACTCAGGGATTTTCCGGCATACAGTTAATCGTTTGGGCCAGTAAACAATCAATCAAGGTTGAATACATAAATCTCTGTAAATATCCATCCAAAATCCATACTAATCCTAATGGCCAGTACCAATAAAAAAAAATATCCTATGGGCAGAGTAAAAACCAACCACCCCCAGCCAATAAATCATTTCCCATCTCATTCAGTACTACCCCATCAATTCCTCAGAATGTAAACAATCCAATTTCCATCCAATTCCCAAATATAATTTGATTTGCAGCTAAATTATTTTTATATATTTTATATTTTTTTAAATGAAGCTGCAGTATATTGGGAAATATAATCTAATTAATATCAGGGAAACTCTAATTTAATTTAATACAACATCCCAGCCACCTAATACCACTCTCTAGCTTATGAAACACTCCACACAATTAAATTCTGTGGCACTTCAAGCCTGTTATAGTTTATTAATATAGGCCTAGTTTTTTTCTGTGAACAGGCTAAATAAGTTTCACTAACTATTCAACCTAGCTATCAACAGTATCTGTTCTTCTCCTATCACCCTGGTAAACTCTTTACTTTGCTCTTCACCGGCTTCCATTTATCTTAATTTATCTCAATATAGTCCCAGGGCTACCAGGTAGTCTCTGGGGCCTCTTAATCATCGCTTGATCACTCCCAGTAATTTCTGATGTCCTCTTTTTATTGTTTGATCACTCCCATCACTCTGGAAGTTGTCAGATGTGCACAGGCTTGTGGGGCAGTATTCTTAAAGTGCCCCAGGCACAAAGAAGGGTGGGGCCGAGCAGCTGGCTCACTCACTACAGCAGGCAGAAGCTTGTTCTTTCTCTCTCTCTCTCCTTCCCTCTCTGGCAGCACAGGCTCCTGGGGCAATGTTCTTAAAGGGCCCCAGGCACAGAGGAGGGTGGGGCCAACAGCTGGCTCTCTCACCACAGCAGGTGGGAGCTTGTTCTTTCTGTCTCCTTCCCTCTCTGGCAGTACAGGCTCCTGGGGCAATGTTCTTAAAGTGCCCCAGGCACAGAGGAGGGAAGGGCCATGCAGCTGACTCACTCACCACAGCAGGCAGGAGCTTGTTCTTTCTCTCTCTCTCTCCTTCCCTCTCTGGTAGATACAGTGCACATTGTATGTTAAAGTGCTTTGGTAAAGACATCTACATATTTTTTTTATATGGCTATTGTTTGCTTCAGTTGGCATTGAAGAATTTTTCAAAGAATGATTTAAATTGTTTCCTGTGTATGGTAATAATGTACATGGAGCCACATGGACAGGCATACATGACATTGTCTATGCAAGCAGACTTTCTACAAACTGTATCAATTGTTTAATAAGGTTCTTGCTCATCCTGTGGGAGTTCACATAATATGTCATCTCTTCACAAACTCCTTTCAAATAGAAGAGTCTTCAAGTCATAAAATCTTGTTTCATTAACTAGCTGCTGGCTTTGCACTTTAAACTACAGAAAAAGGGTAATCTGGAATGGTAATAACTACAATAAATACAAAACACTATATACCAAAATAAATTGTCTTTCATTCAATGAAAAATGCCACATGCAAATATTAATATACACCATCAACGTCATTAATAACAATGTTAACAATACTAAAATATCCATAATTTCAGCACACTCTAATTATTGTAATATTTATGTATAATACAATTTCATATAATCCCAGTCACTCCAAAGTACTGTCCATAGATGACACACAGTCCGGTTTCTGTTTCAAAACAATATAAAGTGTCTTCTCATGGGACACCTCCCTGACGTCTTTCCCTGACGTGCCGCAAGCATGAAAGCCAAGATGTGGAAATCTCCTCCACTCCAAGCAGAGAAGCTGCCCCTCCTAATCAGCTATAGACTTGGAGGGGGGAACCATTTGCCTGGCTGCCAGGTACAACCATGCATTTGTATGGATCACCCCAGGGTAGTGAGGGCTTGCCCAGACAGGTCAAGGCGGAGGTCTAGGGTGACTCCAGGGCTTGACCTGTTCTGCTAGTTAGTTAGCTCCCTTGCCGTATTGACAGTCTATATTGTAATTAATAAAGTGACCCAATTTTATCCCCAAGCTTTGTGTCTGTCTTTTATTTTGACTGGTGTGGGGGGGGGGCAAAATCACAATCAACACTTGCACATTTCACACATTTATGTTTCTATTGGTAGGGTATCAACGAATTTCAAGGGGATAAAACTACATCCACATTTGTGGGGAATATATAATACATTTGAGTATTAGATTCAAAAACACAAGGTGAGTACAGATAATTGAGGACAATAGTTGGAGAATACAGGACAAAATATCAGACAAATCGTACAAAAATGTCACCTTGCCAAAATCAGAACTGGTAGTAACAATGAAACCTAAAGAATTTGTAATAGATGGTCCTGCAACCTATCATATTACTAAATACTTTATGACTCAGTGAATGCCCAGGTGCTCTTTTTAAACAGAAACTTACAGAAAACGTGTTATGAACTTCAATTATGACCTTTGCACATTACCACTAGGTAAACTGCCAAGTATTTTCTATGCAGAACTCTTTATTCCATGGCAGCAATGTGAGCTCTAGCATCCACCAATAAATTATGCATGATTTCACACTTTACAAATATCAAAATCAGGTACAGTTGCAAACCAGAATAAATTATCAGTCCCAGATGTTAGATTACCAGGTAATGTCACATGTATCACCCCCTCCCCCTTTCACTTTCTGCCAGCTGTTGAAAATGCCTTTTTGGTATTTGTTGTTTAATGCACATGATCAGTACAATCAAGTCTTTGGTGCCTTCTTCTATCTACTTCATTTTTCTTCTTTCTACTTCATATTTATCCCACCCTTCCTCATATAAATTGAGAGCAGTATTCATGGTTGTTTACTCTATTCCCCATCATATCTTCACAACAGTTCTATATTAGACAGAGAAAGAGTGACAGGCCCTGGATTAGCCAGTGAGCTTCATGGCAGAGTGGAATTTGATCTTGGGTCTCCAACTTTCTGGTAAGAAACTCTAACATAGTGACACTCACTCAGTAGCCATGGAGCCACATACGGCTATTTAACATGCCACCTGTGACTCTTCTGTAATGTGGCACCTACCCCATGTTCCAGTAGACTAGGCAAGGCCATTGCCTGGTAGGTTTCAAGGTGGAAAGCATGCCAACCACAAGATCTGAGGAATCAGGAGATGGGTAAGCTGCCAGCCTCCAGGGATGGAAGTAAAGGGTACATCCTCTCCAATTACCCCCTCACCCTTCTCTGCAGCCTCTGTGCGCTCACCCTAGCACTGAGGAAGAGAGGCTTTCAAGAGGAGAGCAAGCTGGCTACAGAATGGAGAGGGTAAAACCACTCCAGAGTGGACACCTGTGAAAAAGTCAAGCTGGCCACAAAAATGGTGGTGGCCAACTCGATCTTCTGTCTAGGGCCCACTTGCTCTCGCCCCATAAAGAGGCAGACCCAAGGTTTGGGGAACCAAGAGCCAATTTTATTTTGGCAACAAAATTAATTGAGAGCCAGTTTGGTGTAGTGGGTAAGAGCGGTGGGACTCTAATCTGGAGAACCTGGTTTGATTCTCCACTTCTCCACTTGAAGCCAGCTGGGTGGCCTTGGGTTAGTCACAGATTCTTGGAGCTCTCTCAGCCCCACCCACCTCACAGGGTGATTGTTGTGGGGATAACAATAACATACTTTGTAAACCGCTGAGTGGGGGTTTAAGTTGAGTGAGCATTAAGCAGCATATAAATCAAATGTTATTATAAATCAAATGTAATTATTATGTTGTTATTAATGCAAACGCATTATTATTAATGCAAACATAGCAAGAGCCTAGCTAGCTATACAGGGTCACCCCCTGATCTGTCTGGGTGAGCCCCACTGCCCTGGGTGTGTCCCATCCATACGCATGGTGGAGGGCCAGCTGGCCAAGCAAATGTGGTTCCCCCCTACAAGCTCGTATAACCCCCAGGTGTCAAACATAAGGGAAGGACTTGTATAGACAAGGACCAGGCAGTCTGCCCACACAGCTGGCAGCCATCAAACATGCCAGCCGATCCTGACAGACCCCAATTTCCCCAACAATAGGGATGTGCCAAGGGTACTCACTGGCCTGCTCCCTTCACTCAAACTCTGTCCTGCCCTTGCCAAGGACAAGCCTTTATTTAGCCTTTGCACCCCAGAAGTGGTTTACGTCCAATCAATGCCTTTGCTGTAAATCTTCTAGGAAATGCTGTTAACATTCACCAATAGGTGAACCTCATCCCCTCTATAAAGGGTAGTAAATTTTACCCTTATTTACAGATGGGCAAGGATCTACCTGGTCTCCCCCCTCATAACCTGATTTAGGGCAACACTGGACAACACCTAGCCCAATTCCTTTCATGTCCCAAGCTTCTTGCACACACACAGCGGGGAAACATTGCAGACCAAAAGACAACAAACTGGGATCCAAAGCTTCTAGCACACACCTGGCAGGGAATCCTTGGTCCCAAACATCAACACATCAGAATTCCAAGCTTCTCGCAACACACCTGGTGAGGAAGCCTTGGGCCCAAAAGTAAACAAGAAGATCCCAAGCTTCTTGCACACAACTGGCAGGAAAGCATTGGACTAAGAGTAGGAACACCATGATCCCATGCTTCTTGCCACACTCAGCAGGGATCAAATAAAAAATAAAAAATGGTGAAACCTTTCTAAGCACCATCCTTAATGGTAAAAGTACAACCAATCTTATACAACATGAATAGCAAGGTTAATGAGATGTACAAATAAATTTGTAAGATAACAGCTTATGTAAAATTCACTTTTGTTCCACTTTTCATTGATGGGAACAAACCATGTATATATGCCTGAATTAGATGCCTGAATATTGCATATGATTCTTTGAAAAAGAAACTTCTTGAAATGGGACTTCTGATTAGACATCGGCACGAACAGCATTACGAACGGAAAAAAACATGAAAAGCCCATTCGTCTGTTCGCGAACAAGCTATTCGTGAGGCCCCATTCTAAACGAACAAGTGGTCGTTGCAAGCTTCGTTCGTTGCCTTCATCAGCCGTTTTTCAAGCCAGACATTCTGGCACCTTTCAATCAATTCCTCTGGCAATGGCGGCAGGGACTGAACTCGGAACTCCTTTTGGCTTTCCTTCTGGCTTTAACTCTTCAGAGTACTTCCAGCAGAGAGTCCCATTTTTGCCACTGTGAAGAGAAAATGACAACAAAGGGGGGAACCTATGGATCATGCCTTTCCAGGGGTGCAGTCTCTCTGAAACTTGAGGTGGGTCTTCGGAGGACAGTGAGGACTATGCCCTCTGCAAATTTGGTGTGTATTGGACATTGGGAAGGTCAGTTTGTAACCCCTTGAAGTAGCTGCCTTCCAACAGGCAGTCCCTTTTTTGCCACTGTGAAAATGACAGCAAAGGGGGGGGACCCATGGATCATGCCTTTCCTGGGGTGCAATCTCTCTGAATCTTGGGGGGGGGGGTCTTTGGAGGACAGTGAGGACTATGTCCCCTGCAAATTTGGTGGGTATTGGACATTGGGAAGGTCAGTTTGTAACCCCTCAAAATAGCTTCCAGCAGGGAGTCCCATTTTTGCCACTGTGAAGAGAAAATGACAGCAAAGGAACCCATGGATCATGCCTTTCCCGGGGTGCAATCTCTCTGAAAATTGGGGTGGGGGGTCTTTAGAGGACAGTGAGGACTATGTCTCCTGCAAATTTGGTGGGTAATGGACATTGGGAAGGTCAGTTTGTAATCCCTGAAAGTAGCATCCAGTAGAGAGTCCTATTTTTGCCACTATGAAGAGAAAATGACAACAAAGGGGGAGACCCATGCATCATGCCTTGGCATTGTAGTTCCTGACCTTTCACCAGCAACTGTGGCTGACATCTTCAGAGGTGTAGCACCAAAAGACAGAGATCTCTCAGTGTCATAGTGTGGAAAAGAAGTTGGCAGGTAATTTATATCTACTCAGGAAGGTAGGGTTGGACTGAGTCATCCTGTAGGAGTTTCCCAGGGTGTGGAATGCTAATGGAGGGAGGCTTCACTGTATCCTGAGGAGGTTCTTTTGCATATGGACTGGTGCTTGATATGCTAATCTTCTCTGCAGGGCTATTGTCGGGTATAGAGTATTTTGTTAGCCTGGTGTTTTTCAGGACTGGAAACCAGTAGAGACCCCCTCACCTCTGCAGCAGTATACCTCATACCCTGCAGCTGTGGACAAGTTTACATTGGGATCACACAGCGTAGCATCCAGACAAGAATAAAAGAACATGAAAGACACTGCAGACTTGGCCATCCGGAAAAATCAGCAGTGGCTGAACATAGCCCAACTCAAACAGGACACAGTATC
Organism: Eublepharis macularius; assembly: GCF_028583425.1. Lineage (NCBI taxonomy): Eukaryota > Metazoa > Chordata > Lepidosauria > Squamata > Eublepharidae > Eublepharis > Eublepharis macularius. The sequence goes on from NC_072797.1 coordinate 77,942,745, forward strand.
CTATTTCAGGACACTAAAATACTGGACAACACTTCCAACTACTTCATCAGATTGCACAGGGAAGCCATTGAAATTCATAAGCATAAGCACAATTTCAACAGGAAAAAAGAAACCTTAAGAATGAATAGAGCATGGTTTCCGGTCCTGAAAAACACCAGGCTAACAAAATACTCCACACCCGACAATAGCCCTGCAGAGAAGATTAGCATATCAAGCACCAAACCATATGCAAAAGAACCTCCTCAGGATACAGTGAAGCCTCCCTCCATTAGCATTCCACACCCTGGGAAACTCCTACAGGATGACTCAGCCCAACCCTACCTTCCTGAGTAGATATAAATTACCTGCCAACTTCTTTTCCAACTTCTTTTCCACACTGTGACACTGAGAGATCTCTGTCTTTTGGTGCTACACCTTTGAAGATGCCAGCCACAGTTGCTGGCAAAACATCGAGAACTACAATGCCAAGACCACAGCTATACAGCCCGGAAAATCCACAACAACCAAAGCATTGTGGGATCTTCATTAGGCAATTTTCCTCAGCATGGCATAGTTTAAATATTGACTACTGAAACTACTTATCTATTTTGAATTAACAATGGATAAACTAGCACTTTAATTAACCTCACCATAATTATTTCTATGTCTTTGGATTTGTGCAATATGTTGTAGATGTTCTGATCGAAGCCTGCACACTGGCACTTTATTGTAAATAATATAAAAGATACAAAGAACATCATAATACAATATATATATGAACAGTTTACTGGCATATAGCACTTTAAAGGGGCAGTGATTGGTCAATACAGAGACTAAGCACCAATCCAGATGAGTTGTAACTACTACACATGAATTGTACATAAGCTGTTACCTTACAAATGTATTTGTACATTTTATTAAACTTGGTATTCATGTTATATAAGATTGGATGTACTTTTGCTGCTAAGAACTGTGCTTAGTAAGGTTTCATTTTTTTTTCTTTTTGCTTTGACACCTCACTGGGAAGCATTGTGGACCCATGGAAAACACACCAGCCACCACTTGCCTTAGCACTGCAAGTCTGTGTGATCTCGAAACAAATGGGTCAGGCCCCACAAACAAGGTCATTAATGCCCAGTGAATGACTGGAACATCTGGCCCAGCTGGCCCTCCTCTTGGCTTGATGAGTCATTCACCACCACATCACGCTGTGTCTAGGGATGAGGATCCTCAGCATCCTGCAGTGAGAGACAGCACCTAAGAGAAAACAATCAGTAAAGGCTTTCTCCACTGCCACAGGGTGGATATGTGATGGGATTTTTAAATATAGAAATTTTATTTTGAAAGAAAAGATATAACAATAGAAAGTGCATAAAAACTTATACAAGCATTACATTTGAAATTATATTAAACTAATAAAAAGACACAATCAGAATATATAACAACACTACTTAATTGTGTAATAACTCTCTTTCCCTCTGCCTCTCCTTGGTTACTTATACCCAAACTTTAATATCAACTATTTTAGTTAATCATTTCCCTGTATTTTATCTTCTTATCTTGTTTCTAGTTACCTTAATTTTAATTTTAGCCTAAATAGTCAAAGAAATCCTTCCATTTCCCCTATTATGTACATAAGTAGTTAATTTGGCCATTGATGCATATTCATAGATTTTATCTATCCACTCTGACAAAACAGGGCACATATCTGTTTTCCATTTCGCTGCATATAGCAGTCTTGCTGCTGTCACCATGTAACGAAAGAAGTCTCTGTGTTATTTTGTAACATTATTTGGTAGAATGTTTAATAGCATTTTTTTTGGATTTAGTTCAAATCTGAGCTTGAAAATCTTCTCCATCTCTTCATGTATCTTTATCCAATATTTTTGCACTTTCTTACATGTCCACCACATATGATAAAATGTTTCATCCGTGCATTGACATTTCCAATACTGTCCTCTATAATCCTTACTGATTCTCGTAATGACTTCGGGAGTAGTATACCATCTAAAAACATTTTGTACCAGTTCTCTCTTAGTAACTGACAGTTTATGAATTTAATATACTTAGTCCATAGATTTTCCCATACGTTTAACAGAATAGTTTCTCTGAAGTTTTTCATCCATTTTATTATATAGGTTTTAGCTTTTTCTGTTTCTGTGTGGTGTTGCAATAAAATTTTGTAAATTTTACCTAATAGATGCTTCAAATCTCCAGATCTTAATCATTCAAATTAGGTTTTTTCTCTTAGCTTACAGCCTTCTTTAAGAGTTTGTTCTTTGAACCATGATACTGTTTGGTGATACACCAGCCATGGAATATTTTTGCCTTGAATTTGAATTTCTTGTCAAGTTTTTACATTTCCTTTCTTATCACTCATTGATTCGTAACTGAGCTGATCAATTCTGTTTCTAGTGGCAGCGTCATAATGGGCATTTATTGGTGACATCAGTGGGGACATCAATGGGGAAATCAGTGGGCTCAGTCTTTTTCTGCATTGAAACAATGTTTTGAACAATGTTTTGAGCATTGAAACAATGTTTTCTGCATTGAAACAAAGAAGCCATCTCTTAGTATATGGGTCCCGTCCTATTTTTGAATAGATTTAAATGATTTTTTTAGCCATAAATAATTGTGGATGCCTTCTTTAGCATCTGTTATCTCCAGTTTAATGTCTAATCTCTCCAGTTTAATGTGATGGGATTGACATATGGCTGGCCTCAACCAACACACACCTGGAAAAGCTGACCCAGGGAATTCAGAGGAAAATGCTATGGATTCTGCCCCACTGCTAAGAGAAGGGGATGAAACTGACACCTACCACCAACATGGACAGGATAACCTTGACCAAGTGGTCAACTGTGGATACAGAAACATGATGCATAACAGCCCCATAACTCTGTACAAGTTAACAAAAGAAGAAGAGAGAGTTAACCACTTGCACTACTGCCTGCATGGCACACTGCAAGTGGACAGAGTGGTCAGTCGAATCTCTTCAATAGTAAGGTCTGTGCAAGACCCATTCAGTCTTGGGACTAGGCCTCTTTGCCAGCCTATTGCTGCCACCCCAGCCCCACCTCTGCCATGCCACCTGACCTGTCTCTGATGCATACAAGCTGTGAAGGTGTGGGAGCACAAATTGGGCATTCATGTTCTTCTGGAGCATACACCTTGGGAGGTTAACTCCCAGCAAAGCAGTCATGATTGGACTGATGGCTCAGCTAGAGGGCGGGTTCCAGGAGTATTCACATTCTGTTGTACCAGGTGATTGCTGTTGGATTGGTCACCTATTTTGGACTTAGCTGGGGACATCACCTGCAGCCATAGCTACTGGTGGATCTGGTCCCAAGGCAAGTTGGGATTCATGGCGGCCCTCTATCATCTATCATCTATCATCTATCATCTATCATCTATCATCTATCATCTATCATCTATCATCTATCATCTATCATCTATCTAATACTGCTCATACAGCTATTGTCTTAAGCAGAAATTAAAATGGGAAGAACCTTACTTGATATGGGCACGAATCGAAATATGAATCGAATTTCGTGATGAATTGGGCCGATTTGTGTTTCGTGAAACATGTTTTGTGGGGCCGCGGTTTTCACAAAATTCATGACTTTGGGTGCCAAATCGTTCGATTCATGATTCGTGAATGATTATGATGTCAGACAGGCTGGTGCTAATCCATTGATTCCCTAGGCAACATAGGCCCAGAATGTCTGCAGACCTTTTGTTGCCATTGGAAACCTCAATCTTAGCCCACATAACCTTGATAGGCAGTTCTCCCTGCCAACTGGAGAGCTTCCATTCTGCCCTATACAGCAAGGAGCAGAGGGGTTAATCCCCTAGACAACTGAGGAGATGGGCCTTCTGTAGCCATGGGAACACCAATCTCATCTCTCCAAACTCTTTTAGGCAGGTCTGTCTGCCAACCAGAGACCTCCTGTTCTGCTCTATGTGAGCATTTCTTATATAAGGCACAGCTCTCTGCCTCGTGCTTTTCAGTTCCAGTAGACAGAGGGAGGACCTGTTGCTGGGATTTGGAGTGAGAGAGTGGAATTGGGAGCTTTTAGCTGGATTTGCTGCTGCTTTAAAAGAGACTGAAAAGCCTCTTTCTTATTTTCAGCTCTTGGCCTTGATGGGAAGGTCATTGGGTGAAGGTGCCTTCTTTCCTCCACCCCACCCAATCCCAGTCTCCGGGCATTGCCTGGCTCTGGGGCCTAGCTTGACTGAGGCCTACCTTTTTTTCCCTTTAATTTTCTTTGCTTATATTCTTATTTAGTCTAAGCAAACAAGGGAATCCACCCGGATAGTAGAAAACCAACCAAACAAACAATTCCGGGAATATGTATATAACTATCAGTTTTTTATATTTTTATATAGTGCAAAAGTGCAAAGTGCAAAATATAGTGCATAATTATGTACAATAATAAATATACAATAAATACAATAAAATATTGATCTCTCTGTCCCAACATGCAATAAATATGGTAAAAATACAGAATTTGATCCTAATGGTTATGAAATATATTTTCCAAAGGAACAATGTCCATGAATTAATTAAGATGAAAATGTAGCAGCATGCAGGTTTCCTCAGATAGAGCTCCTATGCAGACGTGTGGGAGGCATGAGATGGCAAGCTCCAGTCCAAACTGCAAATAAGTCCAAAAGTGCCGACGGGATTATGCGTGCATATTTATACAATTCCCGTTTCGTATAACATACTTCTTCATGGGCACAATAAATATGGACTGTGAACAAAAGTTAAACGTAGTCAATTTATAATTCAACATACATAGCAAAACTCTGTACATACATTCCATCTACTCACCAGCCCCCACTTCACCGGTAGCTCCAGTATTGCTGCTTATACCATTCTGATTCAATTTCAAAAAGCATGAATTGACAGACAGAAATCATGCATAGGAAAGGACTCTCTTAACCACAAGACGGTAATTGAATGATTGGCCAAATTACAATGAAACAAGCAACAATTAGATTGCAGCACAGACCTCAACACCACTTAGGTCCTGTTCCGATTTTAAAGAGACAAGTAATATCAATTACGCATTCAACAAGACAATGCAGTCTATATCCCCAAATGGGTAAGGCAACGCCGGGCATCCATTAACCCAAAAAACATGAGTAATCCACTTCACTATTGAGACCTCCTGGTGCCAAACTCCGTACTTTAAAGATCCACCTAGACTCTAATTGCAACAATTTCCTGGGGCCATCCTGCACACCCTCCCGAATCATATCAATAACTGTTACCTTCAGATCTCTTGGGTTATGCTGAAAACTCAAAAAATGTTGGACCAATGGTGCCTCTCTTACCTGATTACGGATTCTCGATATATGTTCCTGCACTCTAGTTTTGAGTGGACGTGTTGTGCTACCAACATAAATTAAAGGGCACCCGCAGCAAATCGCATATATCACATTGGGAGTCCGACATGTACTGAATCCACCTGGAGCGTCTCGGCGTCCAGGGAACAGATCTTCAAATTTTGTCATCAGGGTACAAACGTTACAATCCCCGCACGGGAAATGTCCCCTCGGTACCCGGGTAGCGGAGCTACATGGTAATTTATGCTGTATAAATTCTGAACAAGTGAGTATGTCCTTAAGACTACGAGTTCTACGGAGACCAATGCTTGGACTCGCCTCGCACCCGGGAATATTATCAACAAGGTGCCAATGCTGTCGGACAATGCGGCAAATGGGGGTGGCTAGTGTGGTATAGTCAATAGCCCATTTTAAATGTGTGTTCCTATCCGTAACTTTAGGAACCAATAGTTGTTCACGCGGTGTCCTCAGTGCCCGGTTCCTTGCCGAAGCAATGGCAGCCAAAGGGTATCCTCTACTAACCAGTGCCTTCCCTAATTCAGTGCCACTTTCCCTGAAATCCGCATTCTGTGATGAATTCCGTTTCAATCTAAGGTATTGGCTAATGGGAATATTGTATTTTAGTCGCTGTGGATGGAACGAGGAGAAATGAAGGTATGAACACCTATCCGTATTTTTCTTAAAGGGACGCACACCTAGTCTCCTCTCACTACATTTGTAAATAGTTACGTCCAAATAGTTGATACATTGACCATTCCCCTGCCAGGTAAATTTAATGTCCGTACTGATCGTGTTAATCCATTGGCCAAATTGTTCTGCACTTTCCTGATTTTCCATAATGGCTATGATGTCATCAATATATCGGCGGTAAAACCTAATGGTCGCCTTAAAAGGATTATTAATGTCATTCAATATGTAATTCTTTTCTAGTTGTGACATGAATAAATTGGCGATACTAGGGGCCGCCGCGCACCCCATCGCCACCCCCTTTATCTGGTAATAAAATTCCCCATTAAACTTGAAATAATTACGTTCAAGTATAATGTCCAGAATGTTAAGAAGAAAAGGAGTGGAGGGGCTCTGCTGTGTCCTAGTTAGCAGTGCTGTTTGTACCACGGCCCTGGCCGCCTCGTGGGGAATCGATGTATACAGAGAGGCTACATCAAGAGTCAACAAATAGGCTGAACTAGGTAGCTCCAATTCTTCTAATAAAGAAATAAGGTGCATAGTATCTCGTAGGTAAGCCGCCGTTTCCACAACAAGTGGCTGTAGGAAGTTATCTAAAAACTGGGAGAGGGGTTCAAGGACTGAGTTGCTCCCCGAAATGATTGGTCTGCCAGGCGGCGGAATACCCCCTTTGTGTATTTTCGGGAGTAAATAAAACACGGGGGTGCGGGGATTCTTATTCTGCAACCCCTCGTGTGTTTTATTATTTATTTCAGATTGGCCTAGACCCTCATCAAGGACTATTTTAATAACCCTCTTAATTTGTGGTAATGGATTAGTGGCGATTTTCTTGTAATCGGTAGCAACCGAGAGTTGTCGAGTCGCCTCCTGAATATAATGGGCAGTATCTAGGATAACAATACCCCCGCCCTTATCAGCTGATTTAATTACTATTGTGTGGTCATTTTTTAAGGAATTAAGTGCTTGCCATTCCTCTCGGTCCAAATTATACCTCCGGAATCTCCTCTCCCTCTCCAGGTTCTCAATATCACGCAGAACCACTCTCTCAAAACAATCAATGGAGGCATCGGAGACGGATGGACAAAAGGTAGATCTGGATCTAATTTGCCTGTCAAAATCCTGTGCCCTATCAGGGAGGTTGCCAAAAAACTTTCTAAGTTTGATAAGTCTAATAAGTTTGTATACATCCAATCTGGTGTTGAACCCACAGTAATTAGGGGTGGGTACAAAACCGAGACCTTTGTTCAAAACTCTCCTCTCGGCTTTTAGCTGGATTTGCTGCTGCTTTAAAAGAGACTGAAAAGCCTCTTTCTTATTTTCAGCTCTTGGCCTTGATGGGAAGGTCATTGGGTGAAGGTGCCTTCTTTCCTCCACCCCACCCAATCCCAGTCTCCGGGCATTGCCTGGCTCTGGGGCCTAGCTTGACTGAGGCCTACCTTTTTTCCCTTTAATTTTCTTTGCTTATATTCTTATTTAGAGCATTTGTTCTTGCTGGCTTGTTGGATGAGGTTGGGTGGAGGAGAGCCTGCGAAGTCTCCCTGTGAGTTTGGCATCTCTGGGTATGAAGGGGCCATTGAAGTGCCCTGGGTTCTGACAAATCATGAAATGGGACAATTTCATGAAAGTTTGTGATTCGTGATTTGTGGAATGCAATGAAACACGAAATGCTCGTTTTGTTTTTTTCCCCATTTCGTGCCCATCTCTACTTGATATCATGTCTCTGATGTTTAATTATTGTCCCTGTATATTTTGCCACAGAAAAAGTAAGGGAATCATTTGTATCTGATAGTAACCACGTCACCTGGGCTCTCATATTAGGTAGTTTCATATTTTTAAGTAGAGGAATGATTAAGCTAGCCCTCAGCTCATTAAATATTGGACATTCTATGATAATAAGTTCAATGGTTTCATTTTTATCATATGGGCATCTGCATGTTCTGTTAGCATTTGGTACTTTCTTGTATCTACCCTCCAAAACTGCCAAGGGAAGGGCATTCATTTTTGCCAGTGTAAAAGCTCTTCTGAGCTTTGGTACTGTCAGATGATAAAAAATACTTCAGCAGTTGCATTGGGAGGGCAAGTAAAGAGTCGAACATACCCTCCGTGACCTAACATATGTACTAGTAACAACCAATTTCCTTACACACATCTTTATTTGCCTAATTATATCTTTATTTGCCTAATTATATCTTTGTAGCCTTGACTATATTGTATGTTATTCGTAGGCATTTCATTTTCTTTCCCAATAGTTGATCCTATTGACTATTATATTTATCTGCTTGAATGAGTCCAAGTAGAGTGGGTCCTCCCTCAGATTTTAAGATCTTTACTTGAAAAATAAATGCTTTTATCCATGCCTTAGCTTCCATCCATGCCTTAGCTTCCTAAGGTCAATTAGTTCAGATATGATCCACCTTTCTGTGCCTCAGCCTCTCCTTATCTCTCTCATCAAGGTCTTCCTTATCCTTCTTCTCTAGCTCCCTGAAGAGAAGGGTGAAGACATTGATGTATTCTCTGTTGAGAATCTTATCCCTAGTGGCCTGTGTTAGATGCCCACCCAAAGGGAGTGCTCCATCTCCAAAAGGCAAGGCCCTGAAGGGGACCGATCCATAGGAGGTAGGTCCATAAACTGAGGAAGTCCAAGGAGCACCTGGGTAAGCCTGCCAGGGGACCATTGAGCCCATCTAGGATTGACATTCACTTCCCTGCCATCAAAAGGGTGTGTGGCATGGCAACTGCAATTGCCTCACCAATGCCGGCTGGGACCAGGAAGGTCACACTACAGACTGAGTCAGACCCTGAGATATACTGGATTGGGTACTGGTTGCTTGCATAGAGCCTAGAGATGTGGGAGCCTGACCCCAGGGTCCCTGTGGGCAGACCTGTGTGGGAGCCTGACCCCAGGGTCCCTGTGGGCAGACCTGTGCTTGCTGTGGTAAGGTGGCCTTACCTTCCCTGTCAACTGGATTGACCGCCACCACTATGGGACAAGACTCAGCCAGCCAGTTTGGTTCAATTGCAGCTGCTTTGGTATCCACTGCTGTGGCTTCCAGCATCTAGGTCCCACTCCCTTCACCTCTCACTGCATGAGAAAGTCCCTTAATGTTGCCTGTCCCAGCTGTAGGAACCCCCTGTCTTGTTCAAGGGTGGTGATTTATACTGTGATTCATGTGACAGTCAATGTAGGCACTCTGTGAAAAACACGTTAAACTTGACAAAATGCAGACCTATTACAGGAGTTGCTGACACTGAAATCTTAATCTTGTTCTGTATAAAGATAGAGCAAATAAAAGCTGCCAAATATTTTTTAAAAAAACATAGTAACAGTATGCAAGAATCAATACATGAAGAAGGGTTCAAGATTATCATCTGCATACACAAACTAGAAATGACTTTATTTAGTTACCTGTTCATAAGACTAAATTTACAACTTGAGCATCACAGCAAATCTGAAATGTGAGAACTTGGATTTCTGAGCACCCATTGGGTGCATATTATCTTCCTACCTGTTCAACCTCTATGCAGAGTATATCATAAGGAAAGCTGGATTAGATCTAGGAGACGGTAGAGTGAAAATTGGTGGAAAGAACATTAACAGTTTGAGATATGCAGATGACACCATGTTACTGATACAAAATTTTGAAGACTTGAAACAACTACTGATGAAAGTTACAGGAGAAAGTGCCAAAGCAGGATTACAGCTGCACATCAAGAAGACAAAAATGACTACTGAGGAATTACACAAACTGAGTCTATCGTACTTTGGACAAATCATGAGAGACAAGATTCTCTGAAAAAGTCAATAATGCTAGGAAAAGTGGAAGGCAGTAGGAAAAGAGGAAGACCTAAAATGAGATGGCTTGATTCAATAAAAGAAGCTATGTTCCAGTTTGCAAGATTTGAGCAAGTCTGTTTATTATAGGATGTTTTGGAGGTCTTTCATTCATAGGGTCACCATAGATCAAAGTTGAGTTGATGACAGATAACACACACACATTTAGCCAGCTAACAGAATCATAGAATCAGCTATATATATTGATTTCCTATTGATGCATATAATCTGTACTCAAACAAAATGATGCAAATTCAAAAACCTACCCATAGGGACATTTATAGTACATGACATGGTTAAATATTTTAATGCCAGCTAAAATTTGCATTTCTTCTCTCACTCTTCCATGTATGATTTAGCTTTCAGATTTCAGCATCATTTCATTTTAATTTGGGCACGCACAGTCTTGTGCAATTCTTGAGCATTTTTTCATCCAAATGTGGATGGCTGGCATTTACTGTATGGGAAAACATGTTAAAAATACAGTGTGCTAAAATTCATAGTTTGTGAACTTAGTAAAACTACAAAAAAGAAGCTTTGACCAATGTCAAATTTATGAGTGGGTGCCAGTGAAGCCTAATTGTAAATGTAAATAAGGCTTAATAACACAGTTGTGGTTGAAATATTTCTGTGTGATGCATGGTGGTGTCTTTTCAGACTGTGTCAAAGCAGCACAACAAAATCCAAGGCTGCTCACTCTGATGAATGCCTTCATTGTTGATAAGCCAAATGGTGAAGAGCTCTTCAGGTGGAAGAACAAGAGTCTGCCTCCTGTGTCAGAGACCTGCTTAGAAGGCAAAGAGGATAATCTTGAAATAAATCATTAATAGTCAAGAAATGTTGAGATACATTGTATTGAAAACACAGATTTGGTGGAAGTGATATGAGTGGTACAGTACAAGAGAAATGGGCAGATTTAGTGCAGGCAAAGTTGTAAGCTTTTCCCAGCTCCTTTAGAAAAGAACCTGAGTTGTTACTGTTACAGATATTTGGTGACATTAACTGTTGAAAGAATAGCATCTTCCTTTCTTTTCCTCATTAAAATAGGGAAGAATTCTAAGCATACTCCCGGGATGGTATTCTTAGGATCGCAGCCACAGCCCATGTTTTCAGTTTCTAGTAGCACTGCTGAAAAAACAAACTAGTAAGCAAATAGAGTCAATTTGCTGCAATCCTGATGACGCTTTTCTGGGACTAAGCCCCATTGAATAATGTGGAATTTAGTTCTGAGTAGATCTGCTTAGGCTTTCTGCTCCCTTTATTATCTTTACAATGTAAATAAGACTCCAAGAAAGAAAGAAGTTAAAGAATGAATGATACAACATTACAAGATACAGAACTTTAATGTAAATGTGAATACGAATTAAAGTTTCTCAGCATTTTGGCTAAAATCAAGTGTAGTGTCTTTATCTCGAGACAGCCAATAAATGTTGATGTAGTATACATTTATCTCAGTGAATTAGCATAGGAAAAACTGATATAAATTAATTTCCAAAATACTTCCCAAGCTGTGCAAAGGACAGACATCATTTTCTAAGGGAGAAATATGAAAAAGAAGTAGAGTTTTTGTTTCAACAATGATAGGCTTGTTTATTGGTTTAATGATTTAATATTATTAGAATTAATAGACCTGATGGTGGTGGAAAGTGCTGACAAGTTATAGCTGACTGATGGCAACTCTGCTGGGATTTTAAAGGCAAGAGACCAGGGCTCATTTGAAGAGGGAACGTGCTGGAACGGTGTTCCGGTAGCTTTGAAAAGAGATCACGTGGGTTTTGGCCCTGCCCACATGATTCCTGGCCCTGCCCAGGAAGCGGAAGCAGAAACTGGGCTGCTGGGGCTATCTTTGTAAAGGAGAGTAAGCTGCTTTGATTTCACTTGCTTTACTTTCATTTGTGACTCCTGAGTGAGTGAGAGTGAGAGTGAGTGAGTGCCTGCCTGCCTGTCTGCAAGCCGGGCTGCTGGTGTAAAGGAGGACAATCTGCTTTGATTTCACTTGCTTTAGTTTCATTCGTGACTCCTGAGTGAGAGATTGCCTGCCTGCAAGCTGGGCCGCTGGTGTAAAGGAGGGTAACCTGCTTTGATTTCACTTGCTTTACTTTCATTCATGACTCGTGAGTGAGTGAGTGAGTGAGTGAGTGCCTGTAAGCCAGGCTGCTGGGGCTGGCTTTCTAAAGGAGGGTACACTGCTTTGATTTCATTTGCTTTATGTCCATTTTTGACTCCTGAGTGTGTATCAGAGAGCATGTGGACTGGAGGGGGAGAAAGAGAGAGGGGGGGGTAGCAGGAGAGAGAAAAAGAGAGAAAGTATGGAGGGAGAGAGAGGGGGGGTATAGAGAGAGGGAGAAAAATCAATCCACAGATCACAAATACAAATATCCACAGATCATGAATTCATTTCATCTGAGGCTCAGCTCTACTGCTTCAGTTATCTGCCTAGCATGCCATTTTCCTTCTTGAATTGCCCAGGAGATGCAGTTGAGGTCTGAATTGTGTTAGAAAGCTCTGGGCTGGCCTAGCAAGTGCACAAGGTGGCCACTTAGAGAGGATTGTAGCGTTAAGTGACTTACAGTGCAATTTTAAGCAGAGTTACTGCAGTCTAAGCCCATTGAAGGGACCTCTCCCTCAGTTTGATCTTTGCCACTGCAAGGAGAGGGTTGTTCCTTAGTGTGTACTACACTGTGTAGTGACTTTTTTCCTCTGATGTTATTTTTTGTCATCTTTTGATTGTTACCTGTTGATTATCATCTTCCAGAAGGGCCCTAGGAATACATATCTGTATTCCTCTGGAGGGAGAAAAAGGGCACTCTGGAGGGTGATAAAGCCTCCCCCAGTGATGTCAGGGGGTGTGGCATATGCAAATCAGTTATGCCAACGACACACTTCCAGTGATGGCAAGGGGTGTGGCATATGCTAATGAGTTAAGCTAATGAGTTCCTGCAGTTCTTTTTCTACGAAATGACCCTTGCAAGAGACTAACAGAGATGGTTTGCCATTGCTTGACTCTGCATAGCACCCCTGGAGGAATTACTTTGGTCATTTTTGGTGATCATACAAAATGGGTATTGGGGATTGGTATGTTACGTGAGAGCACCAACTATAATTCTTTATGCTAAATTTTGGAAATAAAGAATAATTCCCAAAATTTGAGGAATGTAAAAACAAATCATATCGGTAAATAGCAATGCTTAAATTGACCTGACCTGGATAGCCCAGGTGAGCCTGACCTTGTTAGATTTCAGAAGCTAAACAGGGTCAACCTTGGTTAGTAATTGGATGGGAGACCTCCAATGAAGACCTGAGTTGCAGAGGGAGGCAATGTCAAACCATCTATGTTAGTTTCTTGCCGTGAAAATCCCACCAGGACTTGAAGGCACTCTTCATTCCACATGCTTAAATTAATACATAATTTAAGAATAAAGGCAGGAATACAAACAATTCAATGAAAACTGGCAATGGTTTGTTGTTTATTAGGACAGTACATCATATATTCAACCAGTGTTAATCATATAATAAGTCTTTTATATAATAATCTTGATATATGCACATACTTTGAAAAGTGTTCAGATATTTGGTTGAACCAGAATACAGTAGCCAGGTTAACTTGACATTTAAATATCTTCACTGCTTTCTAGTTTGTTTCTAGTGGACACCATTCAAAGTAATGTCTTTTTAAAAATGATCTAAGTAGTCTGAGACCAGGGTATCTACAGGACAAATCTAAGCAGGGTTATTCCTTCTGAGTCAATTAAAGCTAGGGCTGTCAACCTCCAGGTGAGGCTGGAAGATTAGGATTTACAACTAATCTCCAAATGACAGAGATCAGTTCTGCTGGAGAAAATTGCTGCTTTGGAGGGTGGACTCTATGGAATTTTATCCTGTTCAGGTCCTTCCCCTCCCCAAACCCTTCCCTCCCCAAGGTCCACCCCCCAAATTGCCAGAAATTTTCTGACTGGGAGCTGGCAAGCCAAATTAAAGCAAATGGGTTAAGAAGGGTATAACTCTGCTTAGGATGACTACACTAAAGCACTTTCCTGTAGAATTGGAATCTACTTGTCTTTTTTTAAAAAAAAAATATATTTTATTAGTTTTCTCATAAAAGTAGAAAAAGGAGAAGGGGGAATGGGAGAGGAAAGGGTAAAAGAAGTTATATAGTCTGCTTGCATCAGCATTCTATTTATCTACATATCACATCTTTTCATACTACAAATCATTCGACTGTGATTGTTAATAACAAATTACAATACTGCCTTCATATATTTACTACATTCAGGACATTGACTTCCGGTTTGGATTCATGGTGGTCTGAAGCAGCCTAAGACTTGGATTGTCTGAAACAGTTTTACTTGGAAAGAGAGGTGCTCCAATGCCCATTTCCACCCCAACTTCAGGGAGAAGTTGGGCTCGAATGCTACACACACCCAAGAGCGTGTGATCTTGGTGAGGGAGGGAGTTCTGAATCAAGGACTACCACCACCACCTTGAGGTCCCCTCGGAGAAGGGCGAGCTTCTATCTCTGCAGTGCCTCAGGAGTCATTAAACTGGCATAAGATCATCAGAACCAAGCTTCAGTAACAGCTTTTACCAAAGAATAAGCAAAGGAAACAACACAGACAACCCGCAGAATCGGCAAAGGTAAAGATCATTATCGGACTTTTAAAAAATGGAACAGCAGTAAAAAGACCAAGGGAAAACAAAGTAATGGACAGAATATAAAAGAAGATGTTGCCAAGTAGGCCCCCTCTCCTGCTTTAAGGCCTGCCATGGACTGTGTTAAAGTTTCCTGCATTGCTGTTTTACTGCTACACAAAGATTGCCCTGCACGTGTGTGTTCTGGTACACGTATCAGTTTCCTGTTTGCTTGTTAATTGCCTTGCTGCTGCAATAGACTGTGCAGTTCCCTGCCTCCATGTTTGGATAACTGCACAAAGGACTCTCTTCCTGGGCAGCCCTGCCCAGACCTGTATCTGGACTTCCCAGTGTGTGTTTGGACTTTATTACAAGTGTGCCCCGTGCCTGCATTGCCATCTGCCACGGACCGTGCCTGATCCCTGCTTTGGACTGTGTTTTACGTGCTGTTCCCCCTGCCTCCATGGAAGCCTGCCTCATATGGGCCCAAGCCGCTGCTAGCAGCCGGACGCCTGCCGGGGAAACCTCCAGCGAGCCTGGCTAGGTGCTCCCTGGTCAGTTCCCGCCTGGAGACTCCCGCGGGTCGGTCACTGAGCTTGCCCTCGCTACCGGGCAACCTGCTAACCAGCCCCAGCTATGCCCCACCGGCATCCATGTTCTCAGGCAGCCAGAAGACCCAGGGAAGAAGACTGCTTTGAGAAGCCATTTCGGCGAAGCGGGCACACCACATCCGCAGCGAGAGTACCTCGCCCCGCTCTGCATATCTTAGGAGCCGCCCCGGAGAAGGAACTAAGTGCCGACCATCCCAAGCACTTAGAGAATGCATCTCAAAGAAACCTCCGCATTCCAGAGCTGATGACATCAGGACAAGCCCTGTCCGCTGGAACATCCATTCAGCCCACTCCGATTTCCCCCTCCCTCTTTTGTCCCCTCTTCCTGAGGTGTCACTTATCACAATCAGATTACCTTTGTTTTAATCTGTGAGAACCACCAAGTACAGCACCAGCCCCAGGGTACGTTTTGGGGTATTTAAGCCGGTCTCCCAGACCGCATGGTGCGCATGCCATCCTATCCAGAACCCCTTGCTGTCCGTCCGTGGTCCCAGTGCTGGCATTGGGCCACCTCGCTGTTGCGTCTCTGCTTCGCTTCAGGATTGTGAGTATTCCCCACCAACATTGGGAACCTGCTAATGCGAAAGTCTCTGCATTTCATACTCTGTATTTCCTAGGTCTTGTGTGCTTTCTTGTGTGTATGTGCAAGTTCAGGCTTACGCCACACTATTAGTAAATACATGTGTTTGGAACCTATTTGTAGTCTGCCTCTTTGTCACTAGAGTGTCTGGAATCGGGACCTCCGTAAACATAGGTTAGATCTGCACTAATAATTTTAGTTACAGACTGCTAAAGCTAATTTCCCCATTATAAAAAGAGCAGTACTGGTAACAAAGAGACGTTTAATAATAGAAGCAGAGTAAAATTGAAGACACTGGGGAAGTAAATAAGGACTAAAAATTTGAAAAGAAATATTGTTTATACTTACTGCAGTTAGAACTGAGATAACCAGCGTGAGAAAGCGGAGGGGGGACTGGAGAAACATTGCAAGATGGGAAGTTAACAGCAGAGCAGACAACTGGATTCCTAGCAAGGACAGCAAAGCAAAAGGGAAGAGGATTGACAGAAAAAGGAAGCAAAATAAGTATACCACTGGGAGGCAACAAAGGCAACAGGAACAGGAAGTGCGCCATCTTAAGTAAGAAATTTTAAGAAAAGGCAAGGTTTAAACAATTCAACACGAATTTGAGGAAAAGAGCAGACATGTGGGGAGGCTCAAAACCAAGCCCCACGATGGCCGGGGGAAAAGGAGCAGATAAGGAATGGCAAATTTCGGTGGATGCTTCAATCGAAGAACTGGAAAAAAAAGTGGCAGAGAATCACAAAGAGTTGTTACAGAAGATGCAAGAAATGTTGGCAAAGGATTTTAAAGAGATAAGAGATGTTATTCAAGCTGATGTGGCTGTACTGGCAAAAAAGATAGAGGGAGTAAAGGAAGATTTGCAAGTGACAACTAAAAAAGTGGAGCAGGTGGAACAAAAGACAAGTGACATAAAAGCAGAAATGAAACATGAAAATCAAGTGATTCAGACAAGAGTGGCAATGATGGAGTGTAAGGCGACGGAAAAACAGTTAAGATTTCGTGGCATTCAGGAATCTGAGACTCAAACCACACAAGAACAGATGACAGAGATATTGGCAGAAGTTTTAGGGAAAGAGAAGGATGAAATAACAGCAAATATGGATTTGGCGTACAGAATCAATTCGGCTTTTGCACAACAGAGAAAGCTACCAAGAGATATTATTGTACAATTAGTGACAAAGAGAATGCAGGAAGAGATACTTAAGAGGCATTTTGAAAAATCTTTAATAAAGGAGGGGAGTAGAATTAAGATCATGAAAGAAGTCCCAAAATGGATTCTCCAAGAGCAGAAAAAATATAGGGAACTGACCCAGAAACTAAGAGACAAAGACATCAGATATAGATGGGAAATTCCAGAAGGTCTAAGCTTTTACTACAAAGCCTTGAGAATTATCATCAAAACAAAGGACTTTCCTGGACTATTAAAAATGTAAAATATGGAGTACAAATTAATATCGTGGAATGTGAATGGACTAAACTCACCTCAAAAGAGAGAGACAATTTTTCATTGGCTAAAGAAGCAAAATTGTAATATAGTATGTCTACAAGAGACACATATTAAAGATAAAGATATAAAATATTTAAAAAACAAACAATTGGGGAAAGAATATATATCAGTGTCTAAACAAAAGAAGAAAGGAGTAGTGATTTATGTAAAGGAGGCTGTAGAATCAAAATTAATTTTTCAGGCTCAAGATGGAAGATATGTGGCCGTGGAAATAAATATAAATGCAAAAATAATATTGGTAATAGCTCTCTATGCACCAAATGGAGCAAAAGACCAATTTTTTAAAGACTTATTGAATAAATTAGATCAGGATATATTTGATCAGATGATATTGGTTGGAGATTTCAATGGTGTGGTGGACTTGCAATTAGACAAGAAATCAAAAACAACCGTTAAAAAATCAGGGAAGCTACCAAAAAATTTTTTTGAATTAGTTCAACAAGAACATTTGGCAGACGTATGGAGAAAAGAAAATCCGAAAAGTACTGAATTTACATACTACTCTGTAAGGCACTTATCATTTTCACGTATTGATATGATTTGGGCAACAAAAGATTTGACTCTATTGACAAAAAAAGTGGAAATCTTACCGAAGGTGAGCACAGACCACAATCCAATGTTATGGAAATGGACAATGGGTCAAAGAAAATTTACATGGAGAATAAATGAGGATTTATTACAAAATCAGGAAAATTTGAAGTATTTGAAAGAAGAAATTAAGCAATTTTTGTAACAAATAACAACAATGAAGTCTCAACACAGATGGTATGGGATACCTATAAGGCTGTAATGAGAGGAAATTTAACTTTACTTAACAGTAAGGATAAGAAAAGAAAGCAGGAGAAATGGCAAGAAATTCAAGAAAATATATATAAAAAAAGAACAACAATTGAAGAAAAGACCAGGAAAAAATTCGATCATACAGGAAATTAAAATATTGCAGGATCAAATAACAACCAGTAATAAAGAGCTAGAATGGAAGTTAAAGACATTAAAGCAGAAGTCATTTGAAGGAGCAAATAAACCAGGAAAGTATTTAGCCTGGCAACTGAAAAAAGGAAGGAAATGAAAATTATTAATACAATAATGGAGGAAGGTAAAGAATTGAAAGATCATCAACTAATTAAGCGTGCGTTCTTTAAATACTATGCTAAATTATTTCAAAAGAAATCTGTGAATGTACAAGAGATAGATGGGTATTTAAGGAATGCCCACTTACCAAAGCTACCAGAAGAGATGAAACAGAGACTGAATGCTCCAATAACAGAAGAAGAAGTCATACAGGCAATTGAAGAGGCTAAGATTGGGAAAGCACCAGGACCTGATGGGATCACAGCTAAATTTTATAAAGTAATGAAGGAGGACCTAGTACCGATTTTAAAAAATGTAATGAACGATATGCTTCAAGGAAAGGGTCTCCCAGATACATGGAATGAAGCTAGTATCGCACTGATCCCAAAAGAAAGCCAAGATTTGACAGAGTTGAAAAATTATAGACCCATATCGCTTATAAACAATGACTACAAAATAATGGCAAGAATACTGGCGGATAGGCTCAAAATATGGTTAATGGATTTTATAGATGAAGATCAGGCCGAATTTTTACCAAATAGGCAGTTAAAAGACAATTTGAGAATAGTGATAAATGCTATTGAATATTACGATAAGCGACCTGATAAGGAAGTTGGCCTTTTCTTTGCGGATGCAGAGAAGGCCTTTGACAATTTGAACTGGGATTTTATGTTCGCAACTATGGAGAAGATGGATCTACGTAATGAATTTATACAAGCAGTGAAAACAATTTATAACTTACAAAGAGCAACAATATGTGTTAATGACGACCTGACACAGAAGTTGGAAATAAGGAAAGGAACCAGACAAGGATGTTTGTGATGGTCTTAGAAGTATTATTGAGGAGGATTAGAGAAGATGATAGTATAAAAGGAATAAAAATAAAAAGATCCTCCTACAAATTGAGAGCATTTGCAGACGATGTGATGTTTATAGTGGAAGACCCTCTACAAATCTTGCCAAGACTGCTGGACAAAATAAAGGAGTTTGGAGATTTGACGGGTTTCTACATAAACAAAAAGAAGTCAAAAATAATAACTAAAAATATGACTAAGAAGAAACAACAAGAATTAAGTGAATTAACAAACTGTGAAGTGGCACACAGAACTAAATATTTGGGGATAGAGCTGACAGCTAAGAATATAGACTTGTTTAAGAATAACTATGAAAAGCTCTGGACTCAAATTGAAAGAGACATGATAAAACGGAATAAATTAAATTTGTCATAAGGTCAAATTGCCACAATTAAAATGAATGTACTGCCCAGAGTGATGTTTTTAATGCAAACAATTCCAATTGTGAAAGATAAGAAACAATTTGAAAAATGGCAGAGGAAGATATCAGAATTTGTCTGGGCAGGAAAGAAACCAAGAGTCAAGATGAAAGTTCCTTGTGATGATAAGGAAAGAGGAGGAAATGCAGTTACCTGATCTAAGACTTTTGTATTGGCTAAGTGCTGTAATAAAGAAATCTGAATCTGATCTAAGACTTTACCATGCAACGATATGTTTGGTGTGGCTAAAAGAATGGGTGTCTTTAACCAATCATAAGTTATTAACATTGGAAGGACATAATAAACTATTTGGATGTCATGCATATATGTGGTACGGGAAGCATAATATGGATGCAATGTTTCAGCACCACTACCTGAGAAGAAATCTACTGTCAACCTGGCTCAAGTATAAGAAATTTATAGAGCTAAAGAAACCACTTTGGATTGTTCCAGCTGAAGTAATCAACCCAAATATGGAATATCAGGGAAAGGAATGGCTTACCCTCAAAGAATTAACACTATTAGAAAATGATGGGTTGAGACTTAAGAGAAATGAGGAGTTGCCATTTAAATATGGTTGGTTACAATATAGACAAATTAAAGATTTATTTGATTCAGAACATAGAAAGAATGGTTTTAGAATTAAAAATTCAGAACTAGAGGAACTATTATTGGGGGATAATAGTAAAGCAATATCTAAAACGTATAAGTTGTTATTTAAGTGGTTTACAGAAGAGGAAACAGTCAAGGTGCAAATGGTAAAGTGGGCCATAAATTGTAATAAGGAAATAGCGATGGAAGCATGGGAACAACTATGGAAAAATACCTTAAAAATATCAACTTGTACCAATATTAAAGAGAACGGTTATAAAATGCTGTATAGATGGTACTTAACACCGAAAAAATTAGCCATAGCTAACAAACAGTTATCCAATAAATGTTGGAAATGTAAGGCGCATGAAGCTTCTCTATTTCATATATGGTGGACTTGCCAAAAGGCTAGAGACTTCTGGTCTAGAATATGTGCTGAAATGTCTTTGCTATTACAATACAATGTCCCTAAAAATTATCATCTTTACATTTTGAAGATGTTGATAGAAATGATAAGATATTGTTGTATTATATGATAGTAGCAGCAAGAATTTTATATGCTCAATATTGGAAAAAAGAAGTACTGAATATTGAAGAATGGACAAGGAAGCTGACGTTTCCAATATTTGACATTTCCAATAATATGCTAATAAAATTCTGGCTTCTGTTACTACATGTACTACGAAGTATTTCTGGTCTTTGTTCAGTTCCTCTGGTACACAGTTTAACAAAAATATCTCTGGTTTACGAGGAATTGGAGCCTGTAAAATTGTAATCATGCATGTACCACTGTGCAAAATTTATATACCTCTTTGAAAGTCCACCACATGTGATAGAATGTTCCTGTATATTTCCCACATTTCCAGCAATTATTTGACATATTTTTATACATTTTGGCAAGTCTGTCTGGTGTAAAATACCATCTATAAAATTTCCTGTATAAATTCTCTTTAAAAGCAACTGACTTAGTTATTTTAAGATTCACTTTCCATATCTTGTAAATTTTGTGATCATTTAGTCTTATATTCTTCCACCCTCTCATTTTTTGTCTTCATTTGGATTGAAAATACATACATTTTTTAAATCAATTTTTCATCAGAATCACATAGCAGTTTTTCAAAAGCATTTTGTTCTAAGTAAAAACCTCCCATTTTTTATCTTTATTATATCTAGATTCGATCTGAACCCTTGACCACCAATCTAAGTTAATACCTTGTCTCTGTAATTCCTCTTTTGTTTTTCATAGTCCTTTATCATCCGAAAGGTTTTCATGTCTAATAATCCTGTCTAGAGGCAGGATTGGCATTTGGCTGTGAAAATGCTTCTAGTGGTGAGACCCATTGTAGAGTCTTAGAATATATTGAAGATACAGTTCCTTCCCATGTTGTTATAAGAGATTTTATCAGTTGATTTTTAAAATGTTTATGTCCAGTTTTTCCATACCATACAAATGCATGCCATGCTAGCTGTAAATCATGTCCTTCCAGGGCCAAAAGTCTTTGATTTTCTAATAGAATCCATTCTTTCATACAGACTAAGCAACATGCTTTGTGATAAATTTCCCAATCCAGTAAGGCAAAATTGGCGTTTTCTTTCAAATTTTGGAGTGTTTTCAGTTTGATTCTTGGCTTTTTTCCTTGCCAAATAAATTTGGATACTGATTTGTTTAGTTCTTCAAAGAAGGGTTTATTGATGCAGATGGGAATGGTTTGGTATAGAAATATAATATGTGGTAGTATATTCATTTTAATGGTTGCAATCCTTCCCATCAGTGACAGATGTAAGCCTCTCCATCTCTCCAAATCCTTCTTGATCTCTTGAAGCAATTTCACATAGTTGTCTTTCATTAACAAGCTACATTTTGAGGTTAAGTATACACCTTAATATTTTACTTTCTTCTCTAACTGAAATCCTGTCAATCTAATTAATTCCATTTTTGCGGTATTGTCATATGTTTAGTTATCACTTTTGTTTTCTGGTAGTTAATCTTCATTCCAGCCATCAAGCCATATTTCTTGATATGATGCATTAATTACTCTATTGAGTCCAAAGGTTCCTCTAATATAAATAACAGGTTGTCCGCAAATGCTTGTAGTTTATATTTATGTCCTTTAACAGGTGTTCCTTTAATTGCAGGATCCTTCCTTACAGTTCTCATCAATATTTCCAGCATCAGAATGAATATTAGTGGTGAAAGGGGGCAACACTGTCTTGTTCCTTTTTCGATCCATATCGCTTCTGTCAAGTCATCATTGATAACTATTTTTGCTTTCTGCTTCTTATAAATGGCTTCAATAGCTTTTATGAATCCAATTTGAAATTCCATCTCTTTCATCTGCTCAGTAAAGAATTGCCAATTAACGTTGTCAATGCGGCTCTCCCAGCGCGGCAGAATGCCGCTCAAGCTGGGAGCCGTCCTTTGGAGCCCCGCCCGGTGGAAAGGAGACAGTCTCCCTTCCCGGGCATCCGGGGCTTTGCTGGGGGGCGGAGCCTCGAGCCGTTTACTGGCTGCTCCCCCCTTACCCAGCCTCAGTCTCTTCGATCGCTCGGGGAGACAGGACTGTTTTTGCCTGCCTCCTCCGAGCATCGAAGAAAAGGCCTTGTCGGCCCGGATCTCAGTCCTGAGAGCCTCCAAGACGTGAACGGCCGGATTGGCCGCCTTGCATTGCCGCGGTTGCGGCTTGCATTGCCGCGGTTGCAGCAGCATCGCCCCGGGTTCGATAGACAGGCCTGACAGAGGGCCCCTGGAGTGGCCGCATAGCGGCAGTGCCGGAGGCTGCGACGCGTCTTCTTGGCGAGCGGCCACTTGAGGGCCTCATTTTCGGTGGCGCGCCGACGCGCCTTTTCACAGCCGCCTTAGTGAGGGGCGGCGAGTTAAACAAGACACACGTTCACGGCCTTTGTAGCCCGTGGGGGGTAGGGGGAGACCTTTTACACATATCCTGTGTTAACCCCCCCCTTTGGCCCATACAGTCTGTGCTTTTGTTTCCCCCTTGGGCTGCCTAGTGGGGAGAGGGATTATTTGCCCCTAGGCCTTATCAAGAAAAGGGGGGCCATTTTGCTGGTCCATTGGGCTGCCGGATGGGGTTGCCATTTTAAGTCTTTCTTGTTTAAGAGGCTGTTCGAGGCCCTCTAGGGGTCTTTATTGGCAACTGAGGGCTGCTCAAGGGTTCTCGGCGACACCTAGTGGCGACAGTTGGCTATTGTTCTGTTTGCCTTGGCAAGCTCCTTTGGCTCGGGTCTACCTTACAGGGGGGGGTGTTGTGATTGATTAGGAGAGTGGGTGTGGGTCAGTTTCTTGGATAGCAATCGCCTTTGGCGGCTTCAGTGGCCTATTTTCGGGTAGTTATGCCACCTAAAAAAGGTTGTGGCCCCTCTAAAGGGAAGCAGCCTGCTAAAAGGCCGGTGCCAAGAAACCCACCCCCAGCTTTGTCCTCTTCGGACGAGGAGGACGGACTGAGCAGGCGGGAACTTATGGAATGCCTTTTGGCTCTTGAGGTGGCAAAAGGGGGTATGACGTCAGTTGCTGCGCCCACTCAGCCGTGCAAGGGGCCCAAAAGGGTAGCGAAGGTGGGATTTAACAAAGATTTTGCTTCTCGCCTTTCTGCCCTTGAGCAAATGTCAGGTGCGGTAGCAAGTGAGGGTGCCCTGGAACAGCCGACCACTTCTGAAGGGGGTACTGACGGCGGCCAGGACTGGCAGGTTGATAGCGGGCAAGTCACCGTCGCAGTGGAACCACCAATACCTGAGGGTAAGGATCCCCTGCCCCAATAGAGTACTTCTTGGCCCTGGGGGCCCTGGGGCCAGGCTGCCGCCTTAGGAGTGTCTCCCCCTTCTGTGGCGAGTGCTTACCCCTCACAGGGTTGGCCTCTTGCGGGCCCATCGGTGTTGCCTACCTACCAGCAACAGGCTTCAGTTACGCCTTCTTCAGGCGGTGCAGCCAGCTGAGATGGACAAGTCTTGCTGCCTCCTGCTGCAGGATGGCCTTACGGGTATGGCAATGCTCTAAGTTTAACCCCTTATGCTGCGCAAGGTTATGGCATGGTCCCTTATAGGGCATTGCCTCCGGGTGATACTGCTTTACCGCTCGGAGATCATTTAACGCAGGCCACCCGGGAGAAAATCATAAGGGGCAAGTATGTGGACGTCTTTACCCTTCTCTTCAGGGAACTGGAGAAGAGGGATAAAGACGATCTGGAGGACAGGGATAAGGAAAAGATCCACCGACTGCGGATTGACAGGACCTGGGCTCACTGGTTGCCCGGGTTCCTGGTTTACGCCGGGGTTCTGGCCAGGGCACAGCCACACAGGGCCCTCCCCCTTTTTCAATACATGAACATAATTTACAAGGGGTATACAGATTTTGAGGGGGGGACCTGGCTTCGCTACGATGAAGAATTTCGTATGCGGGCAGCCTTGACCCCAAGCTTGCCCTGGGATCAAATACTGGTCCAGCTGTGGGTCCAGATAATGGCTCCCTCTAAATCCACCAATGGAGATAGGACTGACAGCGGGCATATGATTATTAGGCCCGCTCAGGGTTCAGGTTCCCGCGCCCTCGCGGGGCAGCAGGTTCAATCACGGCTGCTCTGCTGGGACTTCACGTCCAAGGGGGTGTGTTATAGGAAGGCCTGTAAATTCAGGCATGAATGCCCTACCTGTGCAGGACCTCATGCATACTCTGCCTGTCCCAGAGGACGTCAGGGAGGCCAAGGTGGAAGATGCTTTGGGGGCGGTGGGGGCCAGCAAGGGCCTGGTAAAGGGGCCCAGTCCAGTAAGGTTGAGGGACTTGAGCGGTTGCTTCAAGCATACCCGAGGCGCTGGGACGCTGGTTACTTGCTTTCCGGTTTTAGGTTTGGGTTTAAGATCCCTTTCCAGGGTCCCAGGACACCTTTTATGGCAGCCAAACTTAGGTCAGTGGCTGGCATGGAAGATGTGGTCCGTCATAAGATATTAAAGGAGTGTGCTGAGGGCCGGGTCTTAGGCCCCTTTGATGCCCCTCCGGTCCCATCCCTTCGGGTCTCTCCTTTAAGGGTGGTGCCTAAAAAGGCGCCGGGGGAGTTTCGCCTCATTCACCACCTATCTTTTCCCAAAGGGGGATCGGTGAATGATGGCATCCCGGATGAACTCTGCACGGTGCACTACACTTCTTTTGACCAAGCGGTCAAGGTTGTGCGGCGGTGCGGGGTGGGAGCTGAGATGGCAAAGTGCGATATCAAGTCTGCCTTTCGCCTGCTCCCAGTTCACCCTGAAGACTTTGATCTTCTGGGTTTTGCATTTGAGGGCAAGTTTTATATGGACAGGGCCCTACCTATGGGGTGTTCCATATCTTGCTCTGCGTTTGAGCGCTTCAGTTCCTTTTTGGAATGGGAGTTGCGTCGCCGCTGTGCCTGTTCAGACACCATTCATTATTTAAATGACTATATGGTGTCTGGGCCTGTTGGCACGGGGCAGTGTGCCAGGCTACTGGCAGGGTTCATGGAGCTTGCTGAGGAACTGGGGGTTCCCGTGGCCCATGAGAAGACAGAGGGACCAGCGGTTGTCCTGACGTTTTTAGGCATTGAACTGGATACGGTTCAACAGACCTTGAGGTTGCCGCTAGAGAAAGTGGTAGACCTGAGAGACAGGTTGGAGGATTGCTTGAGCAGAGACAAGGTATCTCTCCTTGAGTTGCAGCAGGTAGTTGGCCATTTAAACTTTGCCTGTAAGGCAGTGGCACCTGGGAGGGCTTTCCTCAGGAGGCTGTGCGATGCCATGGGGACTTTGCGGTTGCCCCATCATCGGTTGCGAATTAATAAAGGGATGCGGGAGGATTTATTAGTGTGGATGGAATTTCTGGCCACTTATAACGGGGTGACCTTCTGGAGGGAGGATCTGCTTTTAGAAGCTGAACTCCAGGTCACCTCTGATGCTTCCGGGTCCACAGGCTTTGGAGTCTTTTTCAGGGGGCATTGGTGTGCTGACCAATGGCCCGCAGATTGGATAGCCCAGGGATTGTCTAAAGACCTTACGTTTTTGGAGTTCTTTCCCTTGGTAGTGGCTGTGTGGCTTTGGGGATCACAATTGGCGAACCAAGCTGTCCACTTTTGGTGTGACAATTTGGCAGTAGTGCACGTGGTCAACACCATGGCATCTAGATCCCCCAGGGTGATGAGGCTGGTAAGAGCCTTTACATTAAAATGTTTACAGCTGAACATTTTGTTTAGGGCCAGACACGTTCCAGGCATTAACAATGGTGTGGCAGATGCTTTGTCTCGCCAACAGATGGAACGATTCTGGCAGCTTGCCCCCTGGGCCGACAGGCAGCCTGCACGGATGCCCCAGGAGCTGTGGGAGCTTGGACGGCGGAAGTAAATAGAGCAATCCAGCTGTCCATTGCCCCCAGTACACGCCGAGCCTACGACCGTGCGGTAGGGCTGCTGTTCCAGTTCAGGGCGTCGGTGGGGCTCCAGCAGTCGTGGCCCATCCCACCTGAACACCTGATGCACTTTTGTGTGGTGCAACGGGGGTGGGGACTTGCTGTCAAGTCTATCAGGGGACAGCTGGCCGCATTGGCCTTTGCCAGCAAAGCACGTGGCTTGCCTGAATTCACAGGTGTTTTCAGGATTCGGAAAATGCTGGAAGGCTGGGCCAGGGAAATTAAAATGCCAAGTGACCCAAGACAACCCATCTCCCCATCAGTGCTGAAGGGGATGGGGTCAGTGTGGGCGGAAGTCTGTTCATCCGTTTTTGAGCGGACACTGTTCCACGCTGCTGCCTTAATGGCATTTTTTGGAGCCCTGCGAGTAAGTGAGCTGGTGGCCTCATCGCGAACAGATGCGTCTGGACGGGCCTTGAATGCCCGGGACATTAAATTTGTTGGGGATAAAGTCTCCATTGGGATCAGAAGGTCCAAAACAGACCAGCGGCAGCGGGGGACCACCTTGCTTTTGGGCCCCTGCTCTGATCGGGAACTGTGCCCTGTTAAGGCCCTCAAGGAATATGTCACGCTTCGTGGGGATGCCCAAGGGGTCTTATTCTGCCACGAGGATCAAGCCCCTTAGACTAAATATCAATTCTGGGCTGTGACAGAGAGGGCGCTTAATAAAATGGGCTTGTCGGGGGTCAAATTCGGAACCCACTCCTTCTGGATTGGGGCGGCCTCTACAGCAGCTGCTTTGGGGTACCCTCACCAGGCGATTCAGAGAGTGGGTAGGTGGTGGTCAAGGGCGTTTCGGTCCTATGTCCGGCCCCTACATCTGTTCTAAATGGCTAACTACTTGTTCTTTCCTCAGGTGCCGTGTCGGGCCGGGAGAGGAAAAGAATCCTGATTTGTGGCCACAGCATGGTGTTCTGGGCGGCCAATCAAGCCAAGAGAACACAATTTGGATCCCAGCTGGGCCTGAGCGCTGTGGCGACGGTGGACTGGCTGGGCAGGCGTGGCCTCAGATGGCCCGGTCTGCTGCCTCTCCTGTTTAGGGGATGGACGAAGCCTCCCCCACACATAGTGGTCATTCACCTGGGGGGTAATGACCTTGGGCTGTTACAGGGCAAGGCCCTGTCGATGCAGGTAGCGGAGGACCTTGAATACAAAAGCAGCCGATGGCCGGGTGTGCTTATAGTATGGTCGGAGATGCTACAACGCAGGGTTTGGCGGGAGGCATTTGACACCAGGGCTATAGATAGGGCCCAATGCAAGGCCAACCACGCCATTAAGAGGTCTTTGGGGCAAGGCTTGGGTATTTATTTACCACACCCCAAGATTAGGGCTGAGTTTGCCCACCTCTACAGAGGATATGGTGTCCACCTGGCACCTGCAGGCAATGATATTTTTCTTGATGACCTGCAGCAAGGGCTTCGGGTGGCTCTAGGCCACCTGTGGGGCGCGAGGGTCTAAGCAGAGGCTTGACCCTTGCAGTGGCAGGAGATTTTGGGGAATAGGGTGCGGGCCGGTGAGCCCCTCTGGCATTTCCCCATGCGTGGGGTGCAGGGTCTGCCAGGACGGCGGGATGCTTTTGACGGCTCCTTGCTAGGAGGGCAGGCGCCTGAGGGGATCCGCAGGAGCAAGGCCTAACCTCATGCTAGACGGCTGGGGCGTAAAGGGTGCTTGAGGGGGGATCCAAGGCCTGGCCGCCGGGTTCCAGCCATTCATGAGATGGCCTATACCCGGGGCAGGGGGGCTCGCCCAGACAGGCAAGGCGGTGGTCAGTGGTATGACCCCAGGGCTTGACCTGTACCGCTTAGTTAGCTCTTGCCGCGCATTACGTTTATGGTCATTTAATAAACGGCCCTTTATTCCAAGCCTGTGTCTGTCTCTTCCTTCCGGCTGGGGTTACAAAGGCTTTTTCAGCATCCAGGAACACCATGGCCATCTGCTTCTCAGGATGTGTTTCATAATATTCTAGTAAGTCTAAGGCAACTCTAATATTATTTCTCAGGGCCAAGCTACAAGTGACGAATGACACTTGAACGGCAAGTGGATTGAGTGGAGGGCAAGTGAACAGGGAGAAATACACTTGTTGTTCGAGTGTCATTCGTCACTTGTAGCTTGGCCCTCAGTTGTCTTTTGGGGAGAAAGCCTGTCGGATCTTGATGTATTATATCAGGTAGTACTTTTTTCAATCTTGTAGCTAATGTTGTAGCAAATAATTTATAATCACACTTAAGTAGAGAGGTCAGTAGTTCTTAATTTCCTTCATATCCATTCCTTATTTATGTATTAATGAAATCGTCGCCTCCATCCATGATTCAGGCAGAGATGTTTCTTCTAGTCTATGGTAATCATATTTTTATAAGGTAAAAGAATAACATCTCCTAGTGCTTTATAATATTCTGCTGGAAGTCCATCTGGCCCAGGAGTTTTTCTATTATTTTGTTTCTGTATGGCATCCACTATTTCCATCACCATGAATGGATCATTCAGACATTTTCTTTTTTCCTCTGATAGCTTAGGTAGCTCTTGTTTTTGTAGGTACTGTTTTTGATTTTCTACTGGTATTTCAACTTTGCCATATAATTGTTTATAAAAGGCTTCCACAATTTTCTTTAGTTCATCTTTTTGCGTCTTTTCTCTCCTTGCGTCATCATACAGGCAGTGAATGAGTCTCCTTTCTTTTTCCTTTCTAAGTTCGTAGGCTAGCCATCTCCCTGATTTATTTACATGTTCAAAGTAGTTTTGTTTAGCATATTTAATATTTTGCGCAACTTCTTCCATCAATAACAGATTTATTTGGTTCTGTAGAGTCTTAATATCATTTTAAATTTGCATTTGAAGGATCTCTTTTTAAACCTTTTTCATTCTTATCCATGATTTCCATTATCTCTTTATATCATTGTTGCTTCTCTCATCTTCGCTTGGCTGCATATCTTATCGCCAGTCCTCTGAAATATGCTTTACTTGCATCCCAAACAGTATTTTTTTTAAAAAAATATTTTTTATTTTTAACATCTAAAACAGTAAACTACAAGAAACTACAATAGTACAAGGGGAGGGAAAAAAGGAAAAAAGAGAAGGGGAAGGGGGGGTGGAAAAAAGGGGAAGGCAGCATCCCAAACAATATTCATGTGTGTTTCAGGGTTTATATTTTGCTGGAAGTAATGTTTCATTTCTTCCTTGACATCCTGCAAAAATTTTTTTATTCTTCAGTAGCTGTACATTCAGTCTCCATCTAAATTTCTTTGGTACATCTCTATTTTCAGCAATAAGGGGTTGTGGTCTGTGTATGTCCTGGGAAGTATATCAACATCTTTGACTTCCTGTAGAAGGCTTGCTGAGATCCAACACATATCTATTCTGGACCAAGACTTATGACAATCTGAATAGAATGTATAATCTCTTCTTGTTGGGTTTCTTATTCTCCAAGCATCAATCAGTTTATATTCTTCTACCAGTCTGAGAAAAGATCTTGGAAGCAGCCCTTTTGAATTCTTACATTTCTTTATTGTTTTCCTATCTAGGTCCTGGTTGAATACCACATTGAGGTCTCCTAATAAGCATATCTCCATATAATCAAATCTTGCTAAGACCTCATTTACGCTCTGGTAAAATTTTTCTTGATGGTCATTTGGTGCATATATCATCACCAGCAGGATCTTCTTCTCTCCAATAAAAATCTCCCCCAATAATAATCTATCTTCAGCTGAGTAAACCAAATTTGGTTTCAGTTCTTTTTTTATGTAAGCTACTGTGCCTCTTTTCTTGATAGAGTCTACTGTACTAAAAATGGATACAAGTTTTTTGCATGTCAGGTAGTGCTGGTCTTTCTTTCTTCAGTGGTTAACTATCAAAAGGAGATTGAGTCTTCATTTAATTTAGTTGTTAGCAGTGTATATTCCTTTCGTTTCTGCCGTATTTTCCATGGAATTTCCTTCACCCTTATCTCTTTATCCTGAATCTTAAGTGGTTTATCACGTAATGTTCTCAAAACACGGTCTCTAGTTATACATCTTGTAAATTTAATATGCACTTCTCTTGGCACATTGTTCTTTTTTGCATATATAGTTAACTCTATATATTAAGTCATTTTTTCTAGCAATCTCCTCTGGTTCCTCTTCTAGAAATTCAGCCAGGGCTTCTCTGTCATTTCCATCATTAGGTCCTCTCCTTTCTATTCTGATATGTTCTGAAATCTTAAAATAAATGCAGCTCATTCCTTTTCTAATCTCATCAAAGAGTTCCAAGTAATATTTTGATGACAGGCTATTTCTTCTGATCTCTGCATGGCTGTCTCACTCTCTATATCCACTGCTTTAATTTGTTCAGCCATATCCTGAGTTACTTGTTTATTTTCAGCCAATTGTGCCTGGAAGTCATTCATCTTTCCTTTTAATTTCACCACTTCTGTATTTAAATTCTTGATTTGTTCTACAACCTGGGTTAGAGTGTTTTGGATTTTCTCTCTTCCTGTCTGAAAAATGGCTTGTAAGTTATTCTGGAACTCTGTCGCTGTTTCTTGAGCCATTGGTATGGTTAATTTAGGTTGTGCTGGTGAGGAAGGGCCTACAGGGCCTGAAGGCAGGGGACCCACTTTTTTCCCTTGTTTGCTTATTATCTCCGGATACCAACACCTTATATAGTCTGTTACTTTCCCTCCTCACCCTATTAACCAATTAAGTTAACTTATTAACTTTTACTTCACCAATCAGTTATTAATATTCAATTGTTAATATTCAATATTCAACATTCAATGTTCAGTATTTAATTAATTCAGTCCCTCCTCAATTATTTCTTATCCCAATTACTAAAAGAGACATAAACAAACCCATCAATTTACCAGATTTAAGTATAAAAAAAAGAAAAGAGAGTTCAACCTTTTTTTCAAATCTCTACAAATTACAGACTGTCCAGCAAATGGCAGTAGAAGATTCCAAAGCAAATTGATCTCACCCCTTTTATCTTTTTTGTAAGTTTCATTTAGTTATATGGTTATCTTCACTCCACAGTATGCCTCATGTGACACATCAGCATTATAGATCCCTTGTAATCCAGAATGGAAACAATTAACAAAAATCTTCTCATACTCTTCTCATAGTCCAGCAAAAGGAAAAGCAAACAGTAGGATTCTTCTCAATGCATAATGAGGACAAAAATATCAAAAAAGGATGTAATACGCTTGGTATTCAAACCAGTCTACTACATCTCATAACAAAAAAACTCAACAGATCCCAGGTCTCCAAAAACAATACCAGCTTCAGAATCTCCTGAATGAATAACTGTGTTTCTAATTATTCCAAAATAAGAAGTTAGTCTATAGAGAGAGAGAAAAAAAATGTGTCTCTATGCAATGGAAAGCTGCTTAATGGGGGGGGGGCGGATTGCCATGTCTTCCCCTCCCCCTTTTTAACTCCTTTCAAGTAGTAATGTTGTAAAATCCCTTTAAACATGCACCTTCTTTGGCAGTACTTGCCAATTAGCTCACAGTTCAGATGTAGATTACATCTCAAGCAGAGTGAAAGTTGAAAGCTTCTCTAGAAAGTTCCAGTGTCCCCAGCTTGGCAGCCATTTCAGTTCCTGCTCTCCATCTTGGCACTAGGCTTACCTCTGGATACACTCCTATCAGCTGCTACTGACAGAAGTGACCTCAAAGCGTTAATCCCCAGCTTCAGAAGCACCCACCAGGTGCCTCTTTGAGATGTAAAATCTCCCAGACGGGGCAGTTCAGCTCGTCTCTGAGGAAACCTGCCCGAAATTCGACTGATCTTGCCGTGATGAAACCGGAAGTCTAGAATCTACTTGTCAATGAGATCTTCATCTAAAGCCCCCCCACCCTGCATTGGCATTCATAGATTAGACTGCAAATGGGGTCTTCTCTGTTGTGGTGTTCTGGTTTGGAATTCTTTTCATCTGGCTTCATGATTATCTTACAAGCAGGGAACTCACAACAAGTCACAGTGGAGGGGATCCCATCTACTGTTTGCAATTTTCTTGCCCTCTATTGTGTTTAGTTTGCTATCCAGTGTGGGACCAGAGCACTGCAATTAGGTATAGTGATAGAAACTAGGTTTAAGTCCATCTTATTTTAATATAGGAGTTATTGTCTGTTATTGTCCTTTAGCAGAGAGTTTTGGTTACTGATATTGGCTCGAGAGCTTTTCTTACAGAAAAGCAGGGTACAAACTCTTAAATAAATACTATGATTAAAGAAGTATTAGTTTACATATATGTTTATAATAATCTTCAGAGATTAAGTTTATGTATCTCTCCAATGGAATTACATTGAATCAACAATACAAAATGTAAACTGAAACCATACATTTCTACACTATAAAACAGACTGAGAAGCAAGGTCTTAGCCATTGTTCCTTAAGTAGGTAATGCCTGGATTTACAGATATTGTATCAATTTGAGAAATGTCTTAAAATATAACCTGCTGTCAGTTCTGGTACTGCACTTTGCTTTGTCACAAAGCCTTACAATCAAAGCTAGATATGCACGTGCTTTATACTCAGTCTTCATTGTTGCATGAGCTAAGACATCTCAGCCTGTGAACTGAACATATATAGTATGCTTGTTATAGCCTGTAGCTTCCTGTAGCAGTTATAAGGCAACTGTTTGATTTAGTTGTGCTTGCATGAAAAAAATAGAACTTGCATTAAGAACCTGCAAAGGGCATACGAGTGTCAATCTTTTCTCCACTCTCTCTCTTTCAACTACATCACTGTTGCCCTATAACACACAAGAGAACAACAATGTGATACTGAGCGGCAAAATCAACTAAGAAAGAAGCTGCCACTTGGGATAGAACTGTAATGCGCTAAAAATGCTACAATCACATATTTGTGATTTATTTTGCAGTAGAAATGAAAGGTCATTTCTTTCCCCACCTTCCTGAATTACAATCATGCATATCAGTATATTTAGCATGGAGCTGTAGCTAGGCTAGCTTTTGTATATTTCAGTATCAAATACATCCATCTCAATGACAAAAACATCTATTTTCCCCTTAGCAGTGATAAAGTCAATCTTCCTACATTGTGAATACCAGATCATGTTTCTTGAAATTCTGATTGGCACACAGAAGTTATAAAGTGACCTATATATTGTGCATTATGTATCTTTTATTGTGTTCTGCAAGATGTCTCTGCTGATGGACAGCAGAGATGGTTCACTTTTTAAAATCCATCTCTATTAGAAGGCATAGTATGTCTCAATTTTCTGTCTTACCCATTAAATAAGATAATAAACATTTATTTGAATAAGAGAAAAGTAAGAAAATGTTGCCCACTTATTCCAGAGAATCAAGATGCTTTCCTTTAACAAACTTGTTTTATTTGGCAACACAAGTGGGGGATTCATAAAGACTTTTGGGGTACCTCATTTCTCTTCCTCTACTATGTCCTCTTTCTTTTCCTGAAAGCCCTCATAGCCTCTCCCCTTCTTCTGATATCTTCTCTTCTTCCTCCCCACCAGCCAAACTACCTTTACTTGTCCCTCTATCTCTAACTTTCCCTCCCTTGGCAGTCTCAGTCCAGGAAAAGTATGGCCCAGTTGTATGACATTAGACACCAGGCCAGGCCCAATTGCATGATGGATAACCCTCAGGGACTTGTGGGGGGAGGGTGCCTCATTTTCATTTGTTTTCCCTTCCTTGCACTATTTTCCCTTTCCCTCTTCCTGGCCCTCAAACCCTC
This sequence comes from Eublepharis macularius, assembly GCF_028583425.1. Classification (NCBI taxonomy): domain Eukaryota; kingdom Metazoa; phylum Chordata; class Lepidosauria; order Squamata; family Eublepharidae; genus Eublepharis; species Eublepharis macularius. The sequence goes on from NC_072797.1 coordinate 77,976,972, forward strand.
ATCTTTCCCTGATTCCTTCTTTCCATCCCACCCATCAGCCAAACTATATTTCAACTGTAGTTTGCTTGATAGGTGGGATGGAAAGAAGGAATCATTTTAACTGTCCCCTCCCCAATCTCCAATTATTTATTTATTTATCTCCACAATAGAGACCCATTATTCTCTTGGCCTCCATTTTATCCTGTGAGGTAAATTGGACTGGCAATGTTTAACTGGGCCAAGGTAACTCAGTGAGCTTCAACAATGATTTGATCCTGGGTCTCCCAGACTGTAGTCTGATATTCTAATCACTATACCACATATTGCATTAATTTGTATTGTGGGGGTTAACCCCCCAATGTGTGTGTGTTTAAATTTCAGATTTTTCTGCAAACCTGGGGAAAATTTTAGATTTGTAGATACATCCGTCTTGTATGTTCATGCTTCTAATCTCCAGATTTAAGTATCCATAGATTTGGCCATGTTGAGAAATAGATAAATTTATTGCATTTTACCATTATTCAGGCAATTCTTTCCAAGCTACCAGTGTCACTGAAGCCTTGAATATTGCCTTGAATGTAGTTGCACAAGAGCAATGGACACAATGGATTCTATGCTGGTTCCCTTTTCTCTTTCAAGCTTCTCTTTAAATCATAGGGATATAGCATTAGCATTTTTCTGGCCACATCCTAACAGAATGGGCTGAATTTGGTAACTGGGCTTTAGTAGATGGCGCCTAACCCATTTCCACCAAACTAATACTGCTCTCGTGGGAAGGCACCATTTTTTCCTTCTATTAGCAGAAGAAGAGGAAGTGGCTGGCACTATATATAAGTTCTTATTTCGATATTAATGTATCCTTTACTGATTTTTAGACTGAAATCTATTATGTTTATGCATTCCATGCTACTATTCAGGTTTAACGAACGTTGAATTCAGGGGTGGGAATTAGCATAACGTCAGTGTTTCAGCACTGTGGGACATATATGGTTTTCACATCACCACTAAAGGCACTGTTTCTGAAATCCTTTCATTTGTCCCTTTGGAAGTTTGGAGGATTGCAGAATAGTTTACAGAATTCATCCCATTTCATTCATAGGGTCACCATCAGTCAAAAGTGACTTAATGGCACATAACATACATGCATACATATTATAATGTTTCAGTGAGCAGAGTGCTTCAAATATATATCACTGTTGATTTTATCATAATTCTGAAAAGTAAGGTATTATTCTCTTCTTATCAGCAAAAAAAAATCCCTGGCTGGGATAGCTTCCTCAAGATTATTCAATAAACCCATAGCTAAATTGTTCAACATATCAGCACTGTGAGCAACTAATGTGCTATGCATTGTTGTTCAATAAGCTGTACATTGGCATCCTAAGAGACTGCACTCCATACCCTGCTGCGAGGGAGTTGCCCCTGCCAGGCTGTCCTCTTCTTCATTGGGCGGTGCTGACAACCAGTGTTACTGCTCCTGGCTGCAGAAAGGCACTGCAGAAGGAATGTATACCAGCTGCATTGCCAGCAGCAGTGCTACTTCGGGGCAGACTAGGAGAAGAAAATAGCCCTGGAAAGGCTTGACTCCCCAAAGAAGGAAAGGAGTGCAAGTAGAGGGGTGAGAGAGCCTACTGAGCCAACCTGCTAGCTGCAACTTGATTTGGCATACACCCACCTCCTCAAGGGAGGGAGGGATGAATGGAGACTGAGCTATCCTGTTGCATGAAGATTTGCCAGGCAGCCTCCCCCCATCTGAAACAGCAAGGCTGGTTTCAGTGGTGGCAAGATGGCAGCATGGCGGTGATAGCTCACACCAGGGTTCCTCATTCTCTGCTGGGTAGTGTCATTTCCCAGGGCTGCAGTTTGCTGCCGCAGGTCATGGCTGAATGCACTACCACTGTGGTGAGTGCAGGCTTGGCTCCCCTCCAGCAACAGTGAAGATTGGCACCATAGGCAATTGCCTAGGTCTGCCTGGTGGGAGGGCTACTCCTGATGGCATTGGCTCAAGTGCTCCAGTGCATGCATGAAGCATCCTTGTCTGTAAGATCTTCACTATGCATGTTAATGCAAGAAGCACATTTTCTCAAACATCTGAGATCTATGTTCTTCATTCAGCAGAGGAGGGTTGATTGTACATACAAGTCCACTTTCTCCTGTATGAGCCAGCCTAAGTTCTAAGACTATCTTCTGGGGCCATATGCCAGTGCCACTTGTCTCAGAAATAAAGTGGGTGGCAACTACGGATAGCAACCTTTTCATTTGTGGTGTCTGAATTATTGACTTCTTCCACCTGCTCTTTACATGACTTAGACATTGATGTCAGCCTTTATAAATAGTAATAACATGGTTCGGGGTGTCAATAAGTTGTACATTGATTTCAGTGGGGTAACTGCATAGGATTGCAGCAGGACTGTTTTTGTCTTCCAACTGATTTTATGTTTTAGAGTTTTGTTTGTAATTTTATGTATTGATTTCTTTTCATAGGCATTTAATTTTTACAGCTGCTTATACTTGGTTTTAGGATGTTGGAATTAAAATGTTTCTGTTATCAAAATCTTCTTGATTTTGTTGTGTTTGATTATACAGATTAATGTCAGGTCTTGCCAGGTACTTCTCAAACACTTCACTGCATCACTCAGGTATATGAGTTAAAGATGTTTTTATTAAAGAAAGATACCAGTATCAAGGTCCTATGACAGGGGAATTGGCTGGAATGTCTAAAGGTAGTGAAACAAGGTTAATTATAGGTTGATGTTCCCACCCTCCAGTGTGAAGAAAAGTCTGTTAGGAGTTTTGGCATGCAATGCCTGGGAAGAGGGGAGGAGGGAAGAGAGGAGCTTAGTTCAGTCTCTGTGTGGAATCCAAGGTCAGGTTGTGGGGCAAGCTTAAAGGCAAGGGTCCCAGAGCAGAAGAAACATGCATACAACTTTGTTGGATGAAAACAGGCCACAACTTTATTGGTTACACAGATGAAAAGGAGCATTGGCTGCGTAGGGCATGGATCCCAGCATCGGGGGACCCGTCTGCCCGCCGATGACACTCAAACCCCTTCAGCCCGCCTGCCGAAGGAGGAACCCCGCGGGATGACGGTTGAGGGGTCCACACTGGGCGGCAGCCTCTGCGTGGGTCCCCCATCACCTGGAAGCAGGCATGCCCCGGCAGCCCCCGAGCTGGGCTGCCATTGCCATGCCTGGTCCAAGATCCCTTATGGGGATCCCCATCTATGGGGAAACAGTGCCTGCAGGCCCTGTTTCCCCCCCAAGGGATCGGTGCCCAATGCTCCAAACCGCCACTGGAGCCACGAAATGGCTCCCCGCCAAGCTCCTTACCATGCAACCAACTCAACAAGCCATCCCGGATGTCCTGTAACCATATGTCCTGTCCCCAGCTGGACAGGTGCACTCCATCTGGGCGGTACAAGGCCGAAATCCAAAAGGAAATATCAGGGTGGCATATCACCCGTCCCCCCTGTTCCCCAACAAATTGTCCCACCTTTTTGGATAGCCTCCTGCAGGCCAGATCCACCTTGGAGTTATCCCGCGCCCCCCTCCAGGTGCAACGCTCAAGCAATGTATACCAAAAAATCATCATATTCTCATAACAATACCGCAACAACCCCAGGTCTCGTAACATGTCCTGTAACACTTCCAACTTGGTTCTTCTGGTCAGGTCATTTTTTCCCAGCTGTAATACCACCGCATCTGGAGGTCCGTCACGCACAGCAAGACGCTGAAAATGAGGCATCAGCGAGCTCCAGGTCATCCCCCTCGATCCAATCCACTTCATGGTGACAAATTCTGCAAGGTCCAAGTCACGTCCCCAACCGGATGCTTTGGCATAGTAGGCCGCCCAGAAAACGATGCTGTGGCCCATGATCCACACCCGCTTGTGATGACCTGCAAGAGCTAAAAAGAAGACGGATTAAGTACCAGCTCTGGCCGGAGATATGTCCTATAACAGCTGGACCGCCAACATCCAATGGCCTGCACACGACCCGGGGGGAGGCTGATATTAGAGGCATCAGTGGCGGCCCCTATCCGAAAAGAATGAGTCCCAAAATCCCAGGCTGGCAAACCAGCATCCGCCAAAGCCCTGCGCAAAACGCTGCCAAACTGGAAGCGGGAAAATGGGGAACCATCCTGGTGAATGAAGAATAAACCCCCAACCCTAGGACGCACACTCATGTAGGCCATCAGAGCCCATAAGGGGCATGGTCCAGAGTCAGACCCGCCCAGGGAAATGTGGGTCCCTTTTCCCCTTTGATCCGTCTTAGAAGAACGGAGATGTATGAGCACACCAGTGCTAAGCAAGGAAACATCCCCAAACTTGAGAGCCCGACTCACTACCTCACGACGGGAGCCTGCCACCAGCTCCCCCACCCGGAATGCACCAAAAAAGGCCAAAGTAAACGCTGCCTCGAATAACAATGCTTCAAATGACGAATGGCAGATACCCGCAAGTTGCCGAAGAAGCCCCTTAAGAATAGAATAAGTAATAGGCCGACGGGCATCTGGAGGAGGGGGGGCAATGCGCCGCCACCCTTCAATTGCCCTGCAAGCTGCAAAAATTGCGCAAGGATCAGGGAGCCCACGAGCCTTACTGAAAAAGGAAATGGCAGCTAAGTGGCATTTCATGGTTCTAGGGGCATAACCTCTCTCCTGGAGATGAGCCAGATAACGAAGCACTAGCACTTCAGATGTAGGAAGCCTGCATGACCCACCCCACGTGACAGAAATATTCAAAAAACTGGACAGGGCCCCATGGTACGCCGGCAACGAGGATGGTGCCAAAGATGCCAATACTCCCTGTACTATGGAACGTTCCCAAGGTTCCAGAGGTCCTCCGGGAATGGAAACGGGTCCCGACGTGCGTCCGGTGCCAAGGCAAAGAACTGCTTTGTCTGGAAACGAGATAATGCGTCTGCGATGCTGTTATCTGTGCCTGCTATGTGTCTTACAGAAAAACAGATGTTACTTTGCAGGCACACCAGCACAAACCTGAGTACCAGATGCATAACCCTCTCAGAGCGCAAGGATTGATTATTCAAGACCTTGACAACAGCTAGGTTGTCACACCAGAACACCACCCTCTTGTTCCTGAACTGCTCCACCCAGATGATGACGGCTACCAGAATAGGGAAAAGCTCTAGGAATGTCAGATCCTGGATCAAGCCAGACCCACTCCACCGAGCAGGCCAAGGCTGGGCACACCAGCGGCCATCAAGGAAGATCCCAAATCCCCCACTGCCCACAGCATCAGAATGAACCTGAAGTGCTGGAGACGCCACCCATGTATCCTGCCAGAATGACACCCCATTGTACCGTGATAAGAAGTCTAACCAGACCTTCAGGTCCTCCTTCATGCCCTTGGAAACCCTGATGTGGTGTCGGGGGGAAGAGACCCCCGACATGGCCCTGGACAAGCGAGCACAGAAGGGGCGGCCTGGGGAAACTACCCCACAGGCAAAATTAAGATGACCCAAGAGTGACTGCAACCCCTTAAGCATGGTTTTGGGCTGATCCAATGTGCCCTTAACAAGTTCGCTCAACGCCAAGAGCTTATCCCCTGGAAACCTGGAGCATCCCGCCACAGAGTCCAGCTCAATTCCCAGGTAGGTGAGCTGAGAGGCAGGACCCTCTGTCTTTTCCCCCACCAACGGAACCCCCGACTCCACGACTAGGGCCTGGAAACCAGCAAGCCTGTCGGCACACACAGAACCTCCAGGGGGAGCTGCCAGGAGGAAGTCATCAAGATAGTGCGTGACCTGAGGGCACCCCAGCCGACCCTTGGCAGCCCATTCCAAGAAGGTACTAAAGGCCTCAAAGGCTGTGCAAGCAATAGAACAACCCATGGGCATGGCTTTGTCTACATACCAGGCGCCCTCAAACTTAAAGCCCAGCAGACAAAAATCGTCCGGGTGGACAGGCAGTAACCTAAAGGCAGACTTTATGTCGCACTTGGCCATAAGGGCTCCAGTGCCACAAGACCGGACCAAGCGCACTGCATGATCGAAGGATGCGTAGCGCACGGAACAAAACTCAGGTGGAATGGCATCGTTACCAGAGGAACCCTTTGGGTAAGAAAGATGATGAATAAGGTGGTATTCACCGGGGGCTTTCTTAGGGACGACCCCCAAAGGTGACACCCGCAGGTTAGGGAATGGAGGTGCCCCAAAGGGGCCTGCAATGCGCCCGGCTTCGAGCTCCTTGGCCAGCTTGCTGGCAACAACATCAGGCATATCCCTGTCAGATTTCAAATTGCCAGAAGTCGTAGCCACCCGGGATCCAGTAAATGGGATATGAAAACCGAAATTAAACCCAGCCCATAAGTAAGCTGCAGCTGATCTGTTGGGATAAAGATCTAATAGAGGGTGTAAAGCCTCCTTCCGGATGGGAGAGGGAGCAAGGGCCAGCCCCAGGGTATCCCAGCTACTTCCCGCCGTCTGCAAGCTGAGAGGCGGCACTGATGGAGCTGGCAGAACCTCCCTCCCTTCAGGCACCCGCATTGGAGGGCCAGCCCCCTCGAAAGGGCTGATTAGAACCTCCTCGAGAGCAGGAGGATCGAGGATGAGCCCCATAGCAATGTTCACACGAGTGCTCAAATTTGCAACGAGTGCATTGGCACTTGCCCTGATTAAACTCCCAAGTACATCCAAGTAGAGAGAGTAACGGATCAATTAAGCCAGAAAAAACAGTATAACCGTCACCAACTAACTAAGATCTCACTGAAAACACTTGGCAAAATTACAAAATTTTACTAGTGCAAAATATGAACTCTAAGTGGACAATAAAGCAAGGACTGCTTCTGGTAGAACGTGTATAACACCCACACCAAGAAGGAAGGGGGAAAAAACGTCCTAACCAACACTCAATGTCCACGGAGTAAGTACAGTTATAGTAAGGCTGAAAAGCCTATACAAAAATTCATCACAATACGTTTCAAAATAAGAATTCGGTATATACCTCAAGAGTGGAAATTAACATTCAATGAAGAACTAATACACTTATCACAGAACTACACATACATGTCGCCAGATTCACTGGTCAATAAGAAATAAATTCATAAGCTGTAATGTAAACATTCAAATTGTAACCGCAACGGGTTAGCTAGCAAGAGGTCCCGTTTCCGGTTTCCCCTTCTTCAAAGCAGTTACAAACACAGCAAGTCAGAACAGTTCATAGTCCATATATAGCATAGTCACGGCTCGCTCACTGGCGTCCTTGCTTTATTGTCCACTTAGAGTTCATATTTTGCACTAGTAAAATTTTGTATTTTTGCATATAATTTTGCCAAGTGTTTTCAGTGAGATCTTAGTTAGTTGGTGACGGTTATACTGTTTTTTCTGGCTGATTAAACTCCCAGCAGACAGATCTCCTGTCTCTCCTCAAGCCCCTGCCGGGAAGAGTCGGCCTTGCCATGCATTCTAGGCCCAACCAACCATAGCCACAACTTTTGGTTGCTCAAATCCCATCTCCTCCAGGCGTTATGCGAAGCCCTCTTACGGAAGGCTTCATCATAATCTATTGCCGCCCCGTCCCTGGCAACGGCCCTGGCTCTCAACACATTGGACACGTGGTTAGACAAGTGCCACCCCCTTTCTGCATATGCCAGCTGGACGACCCCCATGAGGACCATGAAGCCCTCCATCCAATTGGCAAAGGTCCTGTCCACCTCCCCCGTCTTGTCCTTCCCCTTGCGTTTCCTGGAAGGAGGATGGGAGAGACCCTCCTCCTCCTGTGGATGTACAAGGGAAAAAACATCCACGTAATAGCCATCCAAGATGCTGCAAGATGCTCCTTCTGAGACAAATGGGCTCCCGGAGGGTCCTCCTCCTCCCCACGGGGCCCCTTATTGCATGCTCCTTCCAAACCCTGATCCTCGCCCCAAACTGACCCGGGGCCTGTGGTCCTAGACCCCTTAGTGGAACGCCTGCGGGCAGCCCAAGAAAGGATAATGGGAACATGAGAAGCCACCCTCCAATAATCCCCATCCGAGTCCCTGCCGCCCTCCTCTGACGAAGACTCACTCGTGGAGGTGGTCATGTCCGTGTCGTCCTCGCGCCGCGATGCCCTGCGGGTTTTCCTCGCCTTCTTCCTCTTTTTTGGCGCTGGGCACCTCCCAGCATCTGGGCTGGAGGATCCTCCACTAGATGGTGAAGGAGCCCACCGGCCGCCCCTGGAAGGGCCTCTCCCAGCCAGATGCAGGCCCGCATCCGAACCTGGAGAGTCCTCAGCCTCAATGGCCAAGGAACCCCCCCACTCTGAAGAGCTGGGAGCCTCCATCATATTTACCCTCTCTTGCAGCTGCTGAAGGGCCTTGGAAATGCCCCTCAGGGAAGAGCTCCTATGTGACGAGGTGCGCTGCCTTGGCGACCGAGCAGGAGCAGCTTTCCGCCCTGTTCGGGTAGCTGCAGAGTCCACCCGGCCCCATGCGATGGTATCTGCGAGCGCATAAGTGCTCCTGAAGCAAGCCTAGTGGCTGGTCTGTCCCTGCTAACAGAAGGGCTGCCATGCCCGGCTGCCCCAGGAACTCGAACTGCATTAGCCCTCCGAGGTGTATTGGTCCTACCCCTGCCTGGGGCTTGTGCCACAGCACGTCTAGACCCCACGGGCTGCACCTGATCCTGTGCCCTGTCCCTTGAAGAGGTTGGCGTAGCCCTACGGCTCCGTGAGGCGCCACCCCCATGCCGGGGCTGTCCTTTGCCCGCAACCTTGGCCTTATTACGGGGAAGGCCCCTGCCCTTCAGGGCCATTGCTGCCTTCTTAAGAGGCATGCTACCAACTCTGCTCTGCCTATAAGGCAAGCAGGGGCTAGGGCCTTATGTACAGCCCTCAACCAATGTGCAAGGACTTATGCTCTGCCTGTAAGGCAGGCGGGTGCTAGGGCCTTATGCACGGCCCTCACCCAACGTACAAAAACTGATGCTCTGCCTGTAAGGCAGGCAGGGGCTAGGGCCTTATGTACGGCCCTCCCCCAATGTACAAAGGCTAGTGCCCAGGGACAAATGGGAGCAGATGGGCCCACCCTCAACGCAGGGCCTGTGCCTGAAAATGTGGCTGGGCATTAACTTGGCTTAGGCCCTTATAAGGTGGCTTGGGCCCGACAACCTGGCCTTCCGTGGGCGAGGCCTCCGGCCTAAGCACCCGGCGCAAGGCAGAAAGCGCCGCGTCTAGCCCTCAAGCTCCGCCCACCCCACTCAAGTCCAGTCGTCCTGCACTGCCCGCACGTTAGTCTGGGCCCCAAATGGCCCTCCCCACCGACCCGAGGACACAAGGCTGCCCCACTCACCCGCGCACTCACACTGCCCCGATCGAGGGAAGAATCGTCCCCCAAGGCCCTCTCCAGGCCGCTGCAGCGAGGCGCGGGCCGAGTCTGCCGGCCGCCGCAGTCCCACCCAAGCCAGAAGTCCGGAGCTGCGGATCGGTGCGACTGCTCCGTTCGCAGCTCCAGAGCCGACTGCAGGGCTCTCACTCCGGCCCCAGCTTTATGAGACAGAGGAGGACCTGAGGGAAAACTTCTTCCCTCAGTTCCAGCAACTGCCTCCATTCAAATACCCAGCCAGCCAATAGCCTGGCTGGCTGGGAAATGCCTTCGCGCGGCTCACTTGGAGCTGTGCACATCGGAGCTGGGGCCGGAAGGGAAAGGAGCCGACTCTGCTCTTCCCACCCCCTGCCAGTGAGCCCCGCAAACGCCGGCCCCAGTAAGAACGGGGCCGGGAGCTTCTCAGGCTTTGACCGGGACTCACAATCAAAACATCTTGCCTACAAAATAAGCAGTTAGCAACAACGCAACAGAAATCAGGGTTTACTCTGCATATACTCAGAGGCATATTACTCTAACAAGAAACATTTAATACATGGCAGATATGCGGGAGGCCTATGTAACAATTTGCTATGCTAGTAGTAACATGTCCTTTGATACAATGACTCTTCTACTAGCGCAAGAGGTTATTTTACTAGTGGAACAGTCTCTTGTGTAAGCAGAAGACTTCCTGCACCAGACAAAAGCACAGCATTAGCAGTATTTGTATTTTTTTTATTATGTGCTTTTTATGACATTTTAAACTGCCTCAGTCTATTGTGACACAGAAATCAATTCATTAAGTAATTAATCTTTCTTGTGTACATTACCAAAACCAAGCAATACAAATTAAAACTGAGATGAAATTTTGGCATTACTGGTATTTTTCAATTTCTGTTTGAAATACCAGTGATATTTGCTGAAGGTCAAAGGTCTTAATTGTAACATGTACTCTTCTGCTTAGGGGGAGATAGGATTCTTTTACTTAACTTTCCCCTTTATATAGGTCTAAGAACATTTAAAAAAAAATTAAATTACTCATGGTCTCAATTCTGGTTCACTCATTAACCATAGAGAATTCTGAGAGCATCACCTCTCTGATCTTTTCTTCAGACTTGGTTTTCAGAGAGCTGTGTTTCTACTAATAATAGTTTACACTCAGCCATCTTACAGACAGTCTATATGCCAAATGAGTCATCATCACTCATCAGAAATAATAAATACAGCAAACTTATTCAAGCTTTGAAACAAAACATTTACCATGTTATAAAGTCCTTACATGGGCCTCAGTCTTGAAATATTTCATATTAACAAATGAAATTAACATGAAAGATTTCATATGTTAATATGAAATATGTCATATTAACATATGAAATGTTATATTTATATGAAATATATCATATTCTTCAAATAGCATCAGTTTATTCCGTAAAGTGAACACAATAATGAAAACACTAACAACTTCTTTACCTATAAGTGCAATTTTAAGGCTTATCCAAAATAAGCCTTAAAATTGTGTTTATATCTATATGAATGTGTATGTGCACACAAACATACACACAGGCAAAGACCGGCATATATTGCATGATGCAGCAAAGAATGATCTGTACAGGGAAGGAGGTAGATCTTCACAACACAGACAAAAGCCTACATTGGGAAGATCAATTCCTATGAATTATGTATGCGCAGGAGATTCTCTATAGTGGGGGAAGGGGGGAAGCCACTACAGATATCCATTTTTCCTTCCTGTTGATGAACAGGGTGGGGAAGCAGGAAGGGGCTCCATGAGCACTGATGAACATGGGGATTTTTGGACAGTGTATGTTCAATGGAGCTATTCAATGGATCAGTGTTAAACACACATGCTAGTGTTTTTATGGAGTACAGCTGATGAAGAGGGGAATAAAGGCCAAAGGCCCCTGACATATTGAGCTGTCATGTCTGGTTTTGGCTGACATACAAAGGCATTGTTCAGTCAAACAAGAGATGTATGATTTCTGAGATGACCCCTTATTAACATCGTCTATCTTAGCTGTAAAGCCAAGATAGAAAAAAAATCATACAACACTTTAGCTAAATAAAAAGAGTACTGAATCTAACACACTCTGTGTGTGTACTGTTCACATGAACACTCTTATGTTATGTATGTATGTAGCTTTCTTTGCCCAGGGAATAAGACTGAATGCTGAACAAGTGGAGCTTTCCCCATGCATCCCAGATACCTGTTTGCTATGTCCAAAAGATAAAACTGTTTTGAACTACTCCTGATGATGGGCTATCTATAAACAAACTGGATTTTTTTCTTCCTTCAGGCAGTTAGAGAGCTTTCTATCCTTTGTGTCTTTCTGAAGGGGGGGGGGGCTTTATGTGGAAGACACACAAATGTACCCCCTCCCCCGGATTCCTTCCCTAAGAGCACTACTTCGTTTCTCTCAATTCCATCCCTCCTTTGTCATGTCTGGTCAGTTTTCTGCCAAGAATAAATTTTTCTGGAGGGAAAACCTAGCCAGTAAACTTGTGAGACAAATGTTCTCCTTGGGCTATATTATTAATAAGAACAAAATGGAAAATAAATCTTGATTTACGACTTGTGCTAAATACCAACATAATGCTAAACTATGATGCAGTGTCAGGAAATACATATATTGTAGTAGATATAAATGTAGGCTGTAACTTAACAAAAGATTTATGTTAAAACTGACTGCATACTATACTTAGTTTTGGGGTTCACAAACCGCACTACACTGGGCTTCTGCAATTTTAAAATAATGGGTTGAGTCTGTCTTCATGATACTCAGTGTGGTGCTTGCTGATGTATTTCCTGGCACCTTCTTGTAGCCTCACTTCCTGACCCCTCCCACACTCCTTCCTTATCCCCTTCAAGGGTTTTTTCTCTTTGATCTGCTAGGCATTGTTCACACAAATGAATGTCTGTCTTCTATTGCCTTGCCCCGTTCTTTTCCTCCTTTCAATTTTTTCCTCTTTTTCTGTCCCTCCTTCTCTCTTGGGCCTCTCATGGACCAACACACTCTTGCTCTTACACATCAGCTTATACAAAAAGCCTTGTGCCTCTGGCCACAGGTTGAAATGCTTGTTACACAGTGGGAATCAGAACCCCAGAGCAGATAGCATTCAGCTGGGAGACATGTCACATGTTCCCACGATTGCCCTTCAGTTTATTAATTTTTTTTTTACATGGCTTTCCAGAATGAATTTCCACTCAAATAGAAAGTCATTCATTCTCTCTGTCTTTCTCTCTGAGTGATTCTGCACACGTTGGATAATGCACTTCCAATCCTCTTTATAGATCATTTGGAATGGATTTTTTTGTGCGCGGAACAAAAAGTCCACCTCAAATGATTGATAAAGTGCATTGAAAGTGCATTATCCAACGTGTGCTGACTCAGCTTCTCTCACACACGTAAGTCTTCCTGAGCATACATGGTTAACAACAGATAGTAGTTTAGACTGTGCCACCTGCTGGGGAATTTCTAGTATTTGTCACATAGGCTAGTAGGTATGATTAAGAAGACAGATTAAGTAAGTCTTTGGGTTGGATGTTGCAGTCTGTGAGTACGAGCATCAGAGATCTTCTCATGCCACCAACCTTGGCAAAGTTAACTATTAAGGTAAGCGGATCCACAATGATAACCATGCAGTTTGTGGGATCCATCACTTTGAGTGGTTTGCAGGTCTTGAAAATTACAAAACCATCCATATGGATATGCCCTTTGTAAAGCCTCTTGGGAGCCTCTTCTGCCACAGTTGTGCATGTGTGATTATTTTTAATACGAGACAGAAAGTAAGATCCATTTAAAATGAAAGCTATATTCTAGCCAATGCAGATATGACAAATGTATCGCAAACTGATTGTACCAGTAAATCAATATGTGTGCTTCAGAGGTGAAAATGTGTTCTTGTATATTCATATTAAGAAAACACTTTTAAAGATATATTTTGAGTTCTAATATAGACTGTTTTCACACACTCTTAAAGGGACGGTACACTCACCAAATGCTGGCAGCTTTTCCCCAGGAACCTGGACAGCTCTGTTTGCAAAATGGTTACAGACCATTTGGCTTCCCTTTTTTTTTTTGGTGCCTTTTCTGGGAATGCACTTTCCAGAAAAGTGCACTGAAAAAAGGGAAGCCAAACAGCTGACAGCCATTTTGCAAACAGAGTTGTCTGGATTCCTGGGGAAAATGCCATCTGCATTCAGTAAGAGCATGTGGAAACGGCCATCATATAAAACTGAATACTGTAGCATGAAAACCATAATACTAGCAAATTACAAATAAACTGGTTTTGCTTCTGCTTGTTAGAGACAGTGGAATGTATCCTACCACTACACTCAATAAAGTTTGAAGTCATTCTCCAGCCTAAGGAAACGTCCTCCATCTTTCTTTGGTAGGAGAGTCCCTTGTGTTGAAGGAATGATTTAGACTCTACTGAACAGATTAGTATGACATGTGTCAATAATTCTTTCCTTAGAGTGCTTCACTATCATTGAAGGCCTTCTGTACAAGAATATGTTAATTGTTCAAAAACACAACTAGGTAAGTATAGCATAATTCTCTTATTAATACAACTTTACTGTAGGAATAATTTATTTATTGGGATGCATTATGCTTAGCAGTGACTGATTAACGAACTGCAATTTATAAAACAGTTATCTAAAATGGGTTATAAAATGTATATGTATGTGTGTGTGCATGAGCATATATGTGCATAAACATCTTTGTCCCCAAAGGAGTAAATTTGTATTTGTAAATTTGTATTTGTAAATCCAGAAACAAGAAAAAAAGCCATTCAATACCTTTTATTATGACACAAAGCAGTATGCAAGCTTGGGTAAAAATAAAAGGAGAAGGAAATAATACTGATATTATGGTAGAAGTCTGCTATAGACCGCCAAGTCAAGCAGAGGGCTTGGACGATATACTCTTAGACTAGATTACAAAATTTTCAGAGACAAGACATAGTGGTCATGGGAGATTTTAGCAAGTCCCAAGGTAATGCCAATCGCCACTTTAGGGTCAGGAAGGAATTTTCCTCCAGGCCAGATAAGAGGGTTTTTGTCTTCCTTTGGGCACAGAGCAGGGATCACTGGGAGTGGTGTGTGTGTGTGAGAGGGATAGCTGTGAATTTCCTGCATTGTTCAGGAGGATTAAACTATATGACCCTTGGGGTCCCTTCCAGGTCTATGTTTCCATGTTTTCTTTCAAGTTCTCCAGAGCTCTTCTTCAGGCTGATTGTTATATAAATTAAAAAGTAGGGGAAAGAAAGATTAAATCTACAAATACCTTTGTGATATGAATACAAGAAGTGGCCTTATAGTGAATCAGGCCACTGGTCCATCAGAGTCAATACTATCTACTCAGACTGGCAGCAGCTCTTTTATATCACCTGCTACCTGGTCTTTTCCACTGGAGGTGCCAGTGGAAGTTCCACCCTGCTTCCCAGCATGATCCTTTCACTGATGCTCAGCTGACTGGCAGACTGGGGTGGGAACACGTTTTTATGCTGTGTCCCCAAACCTCTGTTAAACAGGATCTTGGGGTGGTTCTTCAGTAGCCCCCTCTACCTCCAGGGTATTTATTCTGTGCCCCCCATGCAGGGATTGCACCCCTGTTTCCAGTACTGCCCCAGAGGAATCAGTTACCCAAGGTTTCCATTCAGTAGAATGTAGCAAATGGTCAGGGCGTAGTAGGTTAGGAATCAGGCAGTACTCTTAAGTAAACAACATTATATCTAGAAGGCACATACTCCAGTGTAGGATACTTGATAGTCTACCTTGCAGTCTAATAAAATAAAAGAAACGTGAAAAGGTTACTAAGAAAGACTTACAAGTTCTGTCCATTGTGCTCCCAGGCAGGAGCCAATGGGTGGGTGCACAGATTCACACGCAAGTCTTGCACATACAATCACATACACACAAAGACACATATGCAAAGGGTCAGTCACTTTTTCAGGGTTTCCCCCATCTGCACCAAAGAGATGTTAACCAATCCAAGGTTGGGGTTCTGGAACCCAAAGCCCACTAGAACCACTTGTCCAATAGTGAGGTGTTAGCACAATAAAAGGATGACATTGTTTTTCCTTTGGGTTGTAAAGGTAAGATATTCAGGATGTTACAGCTGGTTCCCAGCCTGGAAGACACGAATAGGCTGCTGTATCACAGTAAAATGTCACCTGTCTCCCCATCTGACCCCCTGCTCCTCATTCCATGACAATCCTAAGTGGTTGCATAATGTTTTTCTGTCATGTACCCATAACTGGCCTCCACATACTTACTATGCTTTTGAATAATTGTCTTTATTAGTACTGGTGGTTGATGATGTTGAATCAGGAAAGTACAAGTTGTCTTCTTTGATTTTCTCCACTTTTTAAAAAAGAGTTCATCATATAAAGGGTCATTGGAAAGATTTAACTGCTGAACCTCTCCTCCCCTAAATTAAGAAATTAGATTCTGGCATATCAGAAGTAGTGTGTATGTAGTATGGCAAAAGGGGTTAAATGAGGAATATGTATATATGCTTACTTTGGACTTTAATATGTAAACTGGGGGGGGGGGCTCTTTTTATTTTGCAGAGATGTGGTGTGCATGTGCATATGTACAAACATGTGCGCACTTACACTTAGTACAGCAACTGAAAGTACACTTAGTACTGAAAATAAAGCCAAATGCACTTGAGTAGAAAATGTGTGTGATTAATTTTAAGTCGCACACAATGGAAGCTTGATTTAACCTTCCATCTACCTATCTAGTTCTAATACAATGAATCTGGAAGTGGTAATGAAGCACAGCTGCAATGCGTGGAACGATAGGTAGAACTAAAGTCTGTACTCCATAGCAACAGAACAAGTTAGTAACTAGGGCTGGAGCAACAGCAACAATGAAATATTACAAAGGCAGGCATGGTCATCTGTATTGCAGCACTTTAGCATCAATCACCTCTTTGTCTGGATTGCAATTTGTTCCAACACCATGAGCAGACCCCATCCACTTAAAAGAAAAGTTTGTTTTTAGAACATTTGAAATGGGATCAAAACTGTTCTGTGCATGCATTATCACACTGTTTCTCCAAATGTCTAAATATGAATATTGATCATATTTTTGTCTATTTCTCAGTATCCCTGTTTAGTGATTATTTACACAAAAAGAAAGCCTGCAGGTCTTACATGCCACATCATGTTGTTTTTTGACACTGTTGTCAAAATGGCAATACTGTTTAAGCAAATGTTAAAACACGGAAAGAAAAAAAGGACAAAAAAGCATCTATGTAACCAAATAAACTTCTGATATTTCCTTTTTTCCTTTAAAAGTACAAGTAAGGTCACTTTTAGCCTTGGAATGGATGCATGTTCTGCCTGTGATGAGCTTGCTAGCCACTACACAGCACTGGAAGTCCTCTGCTAAGGAATCTAAATTTGAAGAAAGCAGTAGTTACAAGAAGAATCTGTTAGTACGTAAGCTTTCCTTTTTATGGCAATTAGTGAAAACTTGTGTGACTCTGGAGGAGGGAGCTTGTGCTTGTCTGTCCCCGTGAGATGCTGAGGATCGAGTGGCTTTCAAGCAGCATGGCGGGGGGTGGGAGAGGGAAAGGGCCAAGGGCTCTGCTGTTTAGATCATACGATTGCATTGATGGATCGGGGAGTCTGTAATGCCATCTCCACACTAGGCTGAGGTACGCTTTCTAGTTCCACCATTGTCCAAATGGAGTGCCATTTCTTCAGATATGGAAGTGTTCAAGTCAACATCATGGAGTCTGTTTCTCCTCCGACTATTGTTGGAGCTGCTGCTCATATGTGTGGGCAAGCCCAGAGTGCTTGAGCGAACACTTATACTAGCCATTGCCCCACTAAGACCATGGAGAGCAATAGCTTCTCGGAAGGGCTGCAAGTCTGCCTCTATAGAAGAGCTTTGTTTCTGCTGATGTTGCTTGGTTAGGAGATACTATAGTCAGACTTGGGGGAGCTCTAGAATTTTGTGGTGGGGGAGCTTTCCCACACAGGAAGCTGATTAAGTCTTCTCAGTGAATAGTTGTTCTGTGTTTTTTAACCCAAGCCAACACATCCTTATTGCGATGCTGGTAGCCAATATGGATCCTTACATCAAAACTCTACTGATGGGGGACTTCTGGTTTGGGATCATGGTGGTCTGACGCAGCTCAGAGAGCAGAGCTGTCCAAGCCGTGGTTTGTAAGGGCTAGGGGGGTGCTAGATTGCCCGTGGCCCCCTGTTCTCAGGCGGAGAACAGGTGTGAATGCTCAAGATCCAGAGGGTGCGTTGATCTCGGCTGTGGGGGGAGATCTGCGCAATGATCGCCCACCCAGCCTTGAGGTCCCACTCTATGAAGGATGGCAAAGATCTCTGCAGCGGCTTTGGAGTCATTGAATTGACATAAGATCACCGTACCCAAGCTTCAGCAACTAATTTGGACTAATTTGGAATATTTTGAGCATTGAAACAGCGATTACAACCCGCAAATAGAACTGTTAAGGTAAAGATTGCTATCTCTCTTTCTGAGAAGAAATTTGATAAGAGGAACTGAATTAATTTGGAAGATAAAGATCGCTAAGTTTTAAAGACTTATTGGCTATGCTCCGGTAAAGTGACTGAGTTAAAAAGAATTTATTTAGAAGAATTAGAGCGGAAAAGTAATTATTGTTTACATACCTGTGGTCTAAGAGAGATAGTGAACTGTGGGAAACTTGAAGAAATGCGAGAACAGCTGTGTGGCTGTGATGGAGCAGGAAGTGCATCAAAGTAATAGAGTAACGAGCTGGAAGCAGCGGTTAAAGGAAACCCGGAAAAGGAAGTGCGCCATTTTGGAAAAGGGAAAGGGCAAGACCTCAACTTAAGCAGAAGTGGGACATCTTGGGGAAGGATAAGGGCAGAAGCTTCGAGTTAAAATCATAGAGAAAAGACGCCCACCATTTTGGACACCGGAATTTTTTAATTGGAGAAGAATTCATTTTAAATAAAGGACTTAACTTTGAAAACAATAAATTATTTTTGCCACGGAGTTGTGGAAGAGAGCGGACTCATGGGAGCGAGGTAAAGCTAGCCCCACGATGTCGAAGAAGGAGTGGCAGTCGGCGTTGGAGAGCCTGGACAAGAAGGTGGCGGATGGAAATAAAGAGATTAAGGATATGATAAGGGATATGGCGAAAGACTTTAAAGAGACATTTAAATCGGAGATGGCAGAAGTAACCAAGAGTATTGATGAGGTCAAGAAGGAGTTACAAATGACGCAGTTGAAAGTGAAAGTAATGGAAGATGAAGTTGATAAATTGTCTGCTTCTTTTAAGATAGAAACCAAGGGTTTACAAGGAAGAATGGCCATGATGGAATGTAAATACATGGAAAGACAACTTAGATTTTGTGGAGTCCCAGAAGTAGAGGGAAAATCAGCCCAAGAGCAGATATCAGAAATACTTGCAGAATTTTTGGACAAGGAAGTGGAAGAAATTGCGGCTCTTCTGGATGTGGCGTACAGAATTAATTCAAAATATGCAGCTCAAAAAAATCTACCAAGAGATATGATAGTGCAATTCATAACAAAAAGAACAAGAAAAGACATTGTGAGTAAGCAGTTTCAAAACCCTTTGGAAATTGCTGGAAAAAGAGTGCGAATAATGAAAGAGCTACCTAGGGGAGTTTTGTTGGAAAGGAAGAAATATAGAGAATTGGTTCAAATGTTGAAGGATTTGAATATTAGATACAGATGAGAGATATCAGAGGGTTTGAGTTTCGAATTTCAAACAGTCAAGAAAACGATCAGGTCCAGTCATGAGATGGAGAGGTTTTTTTATGGACAATGAAAAAGACTTACCTAAAAGATCCAGAATTTGATTATGGAATGCAAAATCATATCTTGGAATGTAAACGGACTGAACTCACCTTCTAAATGTAAAATTATCTTCCATTGGCTATCCAAACAGCATTGTAATATAATTTGTTTACAGGAGACCCATATTAAGAAACAGGATGTGAAATATTTAAAAAATGCTAAACTGGGAAGGGAATTTGCAGCTTCATCGAAGCAAAAAAAAGAGGAGTCGTTTTTATATTAAAGATGAACTGCAACCTAAAATGATATTTAAGGATGTGGAAGGCAGATATATAGCCGTGGAAATTATTTGGAATACGGAAAATATTTTGCTGATTGGGATTTATGCACCCAATGGTGCTAAGGATATTTTTTTAAAGCATCTACAGAAACAACTAGATGGATTAACTCACTCACAAATAATTTTGGCAGGTGACTTCAACAGAGTTACGGCTTTAGACGTTGATAAAAAAACAAAGGGTACACAAAAGAAAAGAGGACTATTGCCAAAATCCTTCTTTGAAATTAAAGATCAGGAGAATTTGGAGGATATTTGGAGAAG
Source organism: Eublepharis macularius (assembly GCF_028583425.1). NCBI lineage: Eukaryota > Metazoa > Chordata > Lepidosauria > Squamata > Eublepharidae > Eublepharis > Eublepharis macularius. The sequence continues at coordinate 77,996,648 of NC_072797.1, forward strand.
GAATAATCCTAAAGTAAAGCAGTATATGTACTTTTCGCCAAGACATTTGACATTATCAAGAATTGATATGATCTGGGCCTCTAAGGACTTGGTTGTATGGACAAAAGATGTGGAGATAATGCCAAAAGTAGGCTCAGATCATAATCCAATTATGTGGAAGTTTGGAAAATGCACCAAAAGACGAGGATGGAGAATAAATGAGGATTTGCTGCAGAAAAAGGGTAATTTAGAACTGTTACAAAAGGAGACCAAATTCTTTATACAGTATAATTTGAATAACACCGTTCCAACTCACAAAGTTTGGGATACTTACAAAGCAGTTATCAGAGGAGTATTGATGGATTGAAATGCAAGGGATAAAAAGAGAAAAGAGGAAAAAAAGAAAGAAATTGTGGAGAATATAAGAATTAAGGAGATGCAATTGAAGAAAAGACCAGGGAAAAAGAAATTATATCAAGAAATTAAAATCTTGCAAGAACAATTGAAAGCAATGGAGAATAAAGAGTTGGAATGGGAACTGAAGAAATTAAATCACAAGTCATTCGAAGGAGCAAATAAACCTGGGAAATATTTAGCGTGGCAGCTGAAAAAGAAAAAAGAAAAAAAGGTGATAGCTAAGAAAATGGAGTGACATTGATGGATCAATCAGCGATTAGTAGAGCATTTTTTAAATTTTATGCAAAACTATATCAAAGGAAAGAAGTAAATTTGGATGCTATTGAACAATATTTAGATAAAATTAAATTACCATTGATATCAGAAAAATGGAAGGAAAAGCTGAATGCAGAAATTACAGAGACAGAGATAAAAGAAGCTATTCAGTCGACTAAATTAGGCAAGGCACCAGGTCCAGATGGAATTACGGCTAAATTCTATAAATCATTGGCAAATGAATTGGTACCCTTTTTGAAGGTGTTAATGAATGAAATTTTAAGAGGACAAAAGGTTCCAGAATCTTGGAATGAGGCCATTATATCATTGATACCAAAGGAAGACCAGGATTTATGTAATGTTAAAAATTATCGACCTATTTCGTTGCTGAATAATGATTATAAAATTTTTGCAAAAATTTTGGCGGAGAGATTAAAGGAAGGGTTTGTGGAATTTATTGCAGAAGAACAAGCAGGTTTCCTTCCAAATAGACAAATCAAAGACAATTTGAGAACTGTTTTAAATGCGATATAATAGTATGACAAACGCTGTGAAAAAGAAGTTGGTTTTTTTTTTGTGGACGCAGAGAAAGCTTTTGATAATCTAAATTGGAGTTTTATGTTCGCCGCAATGGAAAAACTGCAAATGGGAAAAGATTTTATCCAAGCAGTAAGAGCGATTTACAAAGACCAATGTGCAGCAATTGTAGTCAACAACAATTTAACCAAAAAACTGGAAATCAGAAAGGGCACAAGGCAGGGTTGACCCTTATCTCCATTGTTGTTTATCTTGATTTTGGAAATGCTATTGATTCAGATTCGAGAGGATGATGCTATAAGAGGCATAAAGATTAAAGACTTTACCTACAAAGTTAGAGCTTTTGCGGATGATGTGATGGTTATTGTTGAGGATCCAATACAAAATATGCCAAAGTTGCTAGATAAAATAAAGGAATTCGGAGATCTGGCTGGTTTTAATGTCAACAAGAGAAAGTCAAAGATATTATGTAAGAATATGACCAAACAAAAGCAACAAGAATTGATGGAAATTACAAATTGTGAAGTAACGCATAAAGTAAAATATTTAGGAATTGAGCTGACAGCGAAGAATATTGACTTGTTCAAGAATAATTATGAAAAGCTATGGCAGCAAATTGACAGAGACTTGATTAAATGGATTAAATTAAATCTGTCATGGCTGGGAAGAATAGCGGCAGTCAAGATGAGTGTGTTACCACGGATTATGTTTTTATTACAAACAATTCCAATTATTAGAGGCAGTAAGCAATTCGAAAAGTGGCAGAGGAAGATTTCCGATTTTGTATAGGCAGGCAAGAAACCTTGAGTAAAAATGAAAGTTTTGTGTGATGCCAAAGAGAGAGGTGGACTGCAATTGCTGAATATCAGATTATATTATGAAGCAGTTTGTTTGGTTTGGCTTAAAGATTGGATGCCACTGGAGAATTGTAAGCTACTAACTTTGGAAGGCTATAAAAAATTGTTTGGATGGCATGCCTACTTGTGGCACGATAAATTGAAAGCTGATTCTATGTTTCTGCATCATTATGTTAGAAGAAGTCTCTTCACAATCTGGAAAAAATATAAAAGTCATTTGGGTGAGGGTATCCCCTCGTGGGTGGTACCATTCGAAACTATCGACCCGAGAGTTATTTATAATAGAGACCAATGTCTGTCCTATAAAAAGATTCTTATTCAGGAACAAAATATGATAAGAATTAAAACAGAAGAAGAGCTAGCTTTTTGTTATGGATGGTTTCAATATAGGCAGATAAAGGATTTATATAACTCGGATCATTCAAAAGATGGAATTAAATGGAAAGACTCAGAACTGGAAGAAGCTATACTACAAGAAAGTAAGAAGAAAATTTCAAAAATTTATAAAATTCTTTTGAAGTGGTACACAGAGGATGAAACTGTTAAAGTCCAGATGGTGAAGTGGGCTATAAATTGTCAAAGAGATATAACAATGGAGACATGGGAGTATTTGTGGAAAAATACATTGAAGATTTCGACTTGTACCAGCATTAAGGAAAACGTTTTTAAGATGATTTATAAGTGGTATTTGACGCCAAAGAAAATAGCTTATGGAAATGCCAAGATGTCTGATAAGTGCTGGAAATGTAAAAACCATGAAGGATCATTTTATCATATGTGGTGGACTTGTGAGGTTGCTAGGCAGTACTGGGGAGATATTTTAGAAGTGATAAATGAGATTTTGCAGATTTCAATAATAAAGAACCCAGAACTCCTGCTACTGAACTTAAATATGGAAGATGTTCCTATGCAACACAGAACACTGTTATTTTATATGACAACAGCGGCAAGAATACTATATGCGCAGAAATGGAAAGTGCAAGAAACATGATCTATTGGAGAGTGGATACAAAAGTTGCTGTACTTGGCAGAAATGGACAAAATGACAAGAAGGCTGAGAGACCAGAATTCTGAAGAATTTTTCAATGACTGGGGGAAACTGAGGGAGTATTTGGAGAAAAAGTGGGACGTGAAGGGGAAACTATGGCAATTTGAAAGTTATTAATTGGGGGAATTATTAGAGATAGGGATCTTTACCATTTAAAGTGAAGTTTTAATTATTGTTAAGTTTAAGTTTTGAATAGATTTGATTTTAATGGATATTATTTAGTTTATTAAGGAAATATGGGACAATAATATATAAAGGGAATAGATAAGTAAGTAATAGAATAAGATATGGGTTGGAAAGCTGTTGGAAGTCCGAGAAAAAGGAGGGAGGGAAAGGGTGGGGGAAAATTGATATTTAGGTTTTTAAGTAAAAACTTTATTTGTAATTTGTACTCACCTAATAAAAAACTTTTCAAAAAAACCCTCCACTGATGGGCATCCACACTTTCTTTGTAGAGGTTGGTGATGGCGGTGGCGGCATTCTGGAAGGGCACCCAGAGGGACAGGCCCAGCTGCTGGCAGACTCGGTCCTTGTAGAGCTGGGCCACGGCAGTGGCGGAGTTCTGGAAGAGGTGCCAGAGCTTCTGCTGCTTGTGCTCAGGTTGGGGCGGCAAGGCGGTGGCGGCAGCCTTGTCGTCGTCCTGCAGCTAGGGGTGGGAGGGCACCGTCATCCTACTCGGCCTTGGCCAGGCAATGCCGCTCCCACTTGCTGAACCAGTGCTCGGGCCCATGCAGCTTCTGGATCTCAGCCTCGCCCTCCTCCTTGGCCACCTTCTCCTCCATGGCTGCAGGCGCCTCTCCTCACCACTTGCCCCCTCACTGGCTGGCCAGCTGCCCGCCCAGCTACCTTCACGCGGCCACCTCCGATGGCGCCTCCATGAGCTGTCTTGGCCTCATTACAACCCGCTCGCTGGTGCGTCTGGCTAGTCCACTGCCTCCCAGCACACTGAGCCCAAGACACTGCCCAGAGCTCACCAAAAGGCCTCCACCGAATTTGCTGGGTGTAGGGAAAACCTGCCTCCCCTCGCATGCACGCAGCCACTGGACAAGGCTGTATTTTAGCCCCACTATTATTCAATCTCTTTATAAATGATCTGGCTCCCTTTCTGGAGGATATAGATGGCCATGCTCCAGGACTCGGGCCAATCCATGTTCCACTGCTTTTATACACAGATGATGCAGTTTTACTTTGTGTCTCCTCAATTGGTTTGAAAAGATTATTATCACCCTTTCATGATTTTTGCAAAATAAACAAACTGACCCTGAATTTTGAGAAATTGAAAATCATGGTTTTTGCAAAAACATGGAAATGTTTAAAATGAATTATAAGAGGTAACAGGATTGAGCAGGTCAAAAGTTTTTGTTACCTAGGAATCTATTTCAATTACAGAGCTAGTTGGGTTCCGCATAGGAGGGAATTGATAAAATCTGTGAACTGCAATGTACTTGCACTCACTTGCTTCTTTTTCACCAAGGGTAATCAATTTGTGCCCGCAGCTATCAGAGTATTCAACCACAAAATTAGTGCGTGACTGTTTTATGGTGTACCAATATGGATTATGGCTCTCAACAAAGAAGTAGAAAGAGTACAATCCACTTTCCTACGGAAAATATTGGGCCTTCCCATGTGTGTGTCTTATGCAGCCATCTGCCTTGAAACCAATCAAAGACTCCTTGAGACTAAAGCATGGATTAATATTATCGAATTTTGGTTACATCTACATTTTAAGAATAATGAGGATAGCCTCATTTTTACATGCTGATGGAGTCTCAGTCATCCATGTGGCTTAACAACATAGGGAAAAAATTAACTCAATAAGGATTAATATTGAAGATTTGTTTTCCCTCACAGAAAAATCAGCTTATGCACTGATCAGACAAAGACTCCTTGACATCGCGATTCAGAATCTCATGAGTCTTGTAATAGGCAGATGTTCACTCCTAGGTTTGGGGGTTTTATTCCATGGGTATAGGGCAGAATATCTCACTTGTTTAGTGGCCCCACATTATCGCAGAGCTTATTCGTTAGCTCGGTTTAATGTGCTACCTTCTGCGATACTTTATGGGAGATTCCATAAAACGCCATATGCTAAGAGGTTATGCACTTGTGCTCAGTGAAACCCTGGAACATGTTTTTTTTTTATTTTACTTATTACTGTGATATATGTCCCACACTCATTGACCCGCTGTTGAGAGAGCAAATTGGAAAATCTGATAAATGTAAAGTTATCTTCCTATTGGCTACTCAGGACCAAAAAGTTATCGAAACTGTAGCTAAATTTTTGTATCTTGCATCTATGAGGCAAGTTGTGCATTTGTAGACTGAGTTCTGGTTGCATTGAATGTTTTTGTTAACATGGATGTAATGCCAATAAAGGTTGCTGCTGATGATGATTAAGAAACAACTGAAACAACCAGGGAGTTCCACCGGTAAAAAGGTACAACTTGCTAACACACAACCGGGGAGTGTGTTAGCAAGATGATTAAGAAACAAGCAAACTTCTTCACATTTCCCTTGTGGTAATCTGTATTCAGCCTATGTCATGTTTCAGCTCTCAAGAATAACCTCTTTCAGTAAGTCAAATGCTGGAAACTCTCGAGTTCGTATTTCCAAACTGCATTTTTTTAATGTGTTAATATATTTAGACCTAATAGAAAAAGTTCAGTGTAAAAAAGGGAAGTATGTGTGTGTATGTATCTTTAAGAACTGTACACTAGTTGTATTGTCGAAGGCTTTCACGGCCGGAGAACGATGGTTGTTGTGGGTTTTCCGGGCTGTATTGCCGTGGTCTTGGCATTGTAGTTCCTGACGTTTCGCCAGCAGCTGTGGCTGGCATCTTCAGAGGTGTAGCACCAAAAGCTTTGAAGATGCCAGCCACAGCTGCTGGCGAAACGTCAGGAACTACAGTGCCAAGACCACGGCAATACAGCCTGGAAAACCCACAACAACCATGTACACTAGTTCATTCAGTTCCCTCTGAATTATTGTGAGTTGCTTTCTCAGTGTGTGGCTCAGTTCTGCATAGGTTATCTGCCCAGATCCAATGCTGTTAGAAAGGGACTGAGACTCAGAAGTAGAGCATCTGCTTAGCATACAGAAGGTCCCAGGGTCAATCCCTGGTAGTGGGTTTTGATTCTCTGAATTTCTCAGGCAGTGGCATTTCTTCTTTCCTATCAGATCCAATTAGGTGAGTGTAGTGTGGGTTGGGAATGGTGTGGGGGTGAGGCCCTGTAGTCCTCTCAGACTGCACCTTTGCAAGTAGGATGGGTTGGAAACCTTGTTCACCTTGGTCGTCCAATTCTCATGAAACTTGGGGGGGGGGGTCTTTAGTGGGCAAGTAGCACTAACGCCCCTGCAATTTTGGTGCTCTTTAGTTGAAAAACAGCTACTACAGCCCACCAAAAAAGTTTCCTATGGAACCCAGATAATTCTGGATTCCCAGAAAAACCCAACCCTGAACTCTGAAACAGTAGTGGAGGATTCAAATAGCATTGAATACTGGTATTTATGCCCTTCCCCAAATGTGAATCCAATCAGGTGCACCTCCAGTGAAAATCAGATTGCAGGTGATGTGAAAGATCTCTAACTCGGACCCAGGATAGCTGCTGCCAGTTTTAGTAGACAGAACTGGCCTTGATGGAACAATGGTCTGATTAAATGTAGCAGCTTCATGTGTTCATGTGAAGCAGGCTTTTTTTTCTTGCTTCCCCACAGCATTGTGGTGCATTCATGCACTTCATGGGGTTTTCGGACTTTTCTTCAATCTCAAAGTTGTTTTGCTCGGAAGTTTTGAAAAATAATATAATAAAATGATGAAGGTATAAGCAATGGAAAGGGTTAGGGAACTTCCTTTTCTAAAAAAGTGAAAGCTGAAAATTCACAGATCCCATTCCAACTATTGTTACAATGGTATATCCAGGCAAGATGGTAGTGCTACTGGTGGTGGGAAGGCCTGATTAAGAAAATATGGCACTCCTAGCTGGCAGCAACAGCTGCTTTGGCCGGGGGCTTTATTCACTTCCCTGAAGTAGGAAGAGGCAGCAGTGCTTCCCCAGCCATATGGGAACACTGGAGGGAGCAGAGCAAGCGAGCTTATAGGACTGCTTCGCCCCTCAGTGTATCATTCGTGCCTCATGCTTGGCCCACCCACCTCACCCTATTTCAGTACAGCTTTAGCTGGTCACTGTTCATCAGGGCCAGGTAGGATTTTTTTCTCCTTTTCCTACAATTGGCAACAGGGTGAGGAATTTTTCACCTACCTTCCACTGTTTGTATGGAGAGGTAATTGGCTTAAGGTGGGTCTGTTAGGAGCTGCTTCTGACAGGTTAGAATTTGGGGGAAATCAGCAGGCAGGTGAGCCCCCTTGGCATATCCCCATTGGTGGGGAATTGGGGTCTGTCAGGAGCATCTGGTTGCTTTATGGCCCAGTTGCGAGGACAGATGCCCTGGTGGGAAACCCCTGGACAAGCCAGTCTCCCCGCACAGCTTTACAGCCGAGTGGGAGAACTTTAAGAGGGGGAACCACTTCACCTGACTGGGCTGGGTCCCAGCCATGTGCATGAATGGCTCACACCCTGGGCAGTGGGAGCTTGCCCAGGCAGGTCAGGGCAGAGCTCCAGGAGTGACCCCAGGGCCTGACCTGTGACACTAGTTAGGCCCTTGCCATATTGACAATTAATGTTGTAATTTAATAAAGCTGCCCTTTAGTTCCCAACTCTTGTGTCTCTCTCTTCATTCTGAATGGGGGGGGGAGGGGAATGGGTTATCTCCTTTTCTATCTCCCACCCCTCTTGAACTCCCTTCTCCTTAAGTGTCTCCTTAAGTGGTTCTACCCAGCATAGCTTTCTGTTCGTTAAAATTTGCTTTCCTGAAGTCCAACCTATATGTCTGACTACGTACAGCTTTTCCCTTCCCCAAGACTGTACATTCCAAAATTACATGGTCACTGCTACCCAGGGTGCCCACTACTTTCACCTCATCAACCAGTTCTTCCCTGTTGGTGAATATTAAGTCCAATATAGCAGAACCCCTTGTCTCCCTCTCTACTTTCTGAAAAATGAAGTTGTCAGCAAGACAAGTCAGAAATTTATTTGACCTTTCATTTTTAACAGAATTAGACTTCCAACAGATAGCCAAGTAATTGAAATCTCCCATGACCACTATGTTCCGTCTCTTTGTGAACTTTGTAATTTGTTCTAGGAGTTTCTCATTTAAGTCCTCTGCTTGGCTTGGTGGTCTATAGCAGACCCCCACTATAGTATCACTATTATTTCTTATTCCTTTTATTTTTACCCAGAGACTCTCAACTGAATTTCCATGCTCAGATACATGTATTTTGTCAGGCTTTGGCCAAGGCATAGCTGCACATGGTGTCAGTGTGCCTGAACTGTGGCCATTGGCTGTGGACAGGGACTGCACAGGTCCCTGCTCTGTGGAAGGAGGGGAGGTATACATCACCCTTGCTCCCTCTTTACCACTCACAGGCCTGTTCAACCTGTAAGGGTCCCTGTGGCATCATCCTACTTCCAGCCTTCCACAGCTTCCACCCTCTTTGCCTCCTCCTTGCTGGTTCTTTCTTCTCTCCTTCGTCCCTCCAGTTCTTCCCCTTTCTGTCCTTTCTCTCACTTTCCTCTCCTCACTCCTACACAACCCAGTTCCTGCTCCTAACTCACCACCCCACCTTGTGGGAAAACTTCCCTTATATACCTTTACCCATTCCTGGCTCCACCTGCCAACCATGCCCCCAGCCCTCTAGCCATGGCCCTGGCTGTTCTAGGCAGCCACACCTGTGGTTGCTTTGCTGGCTGCTCTGGGCAGCCGCACCTGCACCTCCTGTGCTGGCTGCTGGGCTTTCTCTGCTGATTGCTTCAGCCACACCTGCGCCTCCTTTGCTGGCTGCTGGAGTTTCTCTGCTGATGGCCTCAGGCAGCCCAGTCTGTGGCTGCTTTGTTCCTAGCCTCACCTGGTCCTGACTAACCCCTTCTAGCCTGCCTGCAGGTCGGGGCATGGCCCTTGGTTGCCCTAGCTGCCTTTCTTCCCTGCTGGTAAGGTTGCTGGCTGGCTTGCTGCTGGCTGGCTGTCCCGGCTTCTTGTGCCCTCCCCCTCTGGTTGAGTCCCTTCCTGGCTGTCCTCGCTCTCCCTGCCTGAGCTCATAGCCTCCCACAGGAGGGTGGGGCTAGCTGGCTTCCACCTGCCCTGTCTGGCCCTCTGAGGCTTGGGAGCTTCTTTCCCTTCCTCTGGTGCCGGTGGGTTCTGGACCTGGGTGTACATTGGGACAGCTGCACTGCTGTCTCCTGGCCATCCCCTGTCCTCTTCTCCTGGTGAGTTCAGGGCCTGAGCCTCAGACCCTGGATATATTTCCTCACAAGTACATACATCCTTTACATATAATGCTACTCCTCCTCCTTCCTTGCTTGTCTATCTCTTTTGCACAAGTTGTATCCCTCAATCCTATTATTCCAATTGTGAGTGTCATTCTACCAAGGTTCAGTAATGCCTATTTTGTCATAGTCCCCTTCCTGTACTAGGACCAAGTCCCTCCTGCTTGTTTCCCATACTCTGTGCATTAGTGTAAAGACATCTGAAGCCATGAGTTATATGCCCTGAGATTTTTGTTTCTGTGCTTACCTGCGAGTTAATATTTCCTAGCATATATTCCATCACTACAGGTCTTCAGTGTTCCCTTCTCCAGTTATAGGCTTTGAATTTTTGTCTCTCTCCTCTATACGATTTAGTGTAAAGCCCTCCTTATCAGGTTTGCAAGGCTCTTACTGAACACATTTTTTCCTGCCCTTGTGAGGTGCAAACCATCTCTCAACAGAAGAGCTTCATCTTGAAAGTGTAAGCCATGGTCCAAAAAACCAAACTGCTCCTGATGACACCATCTACGTAGCCAGTCATTTATTTGCAACATTGTTTTTTACCTTCCTAAACCATGGCCCATGACAGGAAGAACTTACAAAAACACAACCTGCGCTTCCAGGTCCTTAACTTTTTTACCCAGAGCCACATAGTATCTTTTAATGCATTCTGGACTGTGCCGAGCAATATCATTTGTTCCCACATGTATCAGGAGGAAGGGATAATAATTTGTGGGTTTGATAAGTCTTCCTACCCTTTCTGTCACATCCTGGATGCATGCACCTGGTAGACAACATACTTCTTGAGTCAACAAGTCTGGTTGGCACACTTTACCCTCTACTCTCTCAGTAGGGTGTCCCCAATCACCAGCACACATCTTCTCCTATATTGAGGAATGGAAGCTCGAGTCTTCTCATCTGCAGGGGCCTGAGAAATTTCCTTCAAGGTTCAAAGAGTCTGGGGGAGTAACTCTTGATCCAATTGTCAAGAATCAATGTCTATAGGGAGATCCTGGAACTGATTTCTTAGTATCAGAGGCTGAGAATGTCTCCAGATTATCCTGCCCCTATGGGTTATTTTCTTTCATATGCCCGCCACTTGTATTGGGTGCTACTCCAAATCCTGAGATACCTTTCCCTCCTCCTCATGTTGCCCTCTGAAAAGTGTTTCATGCATTCTGATCCTGTATTCTTCACCTTCCCTTATTAAATAGAGTGTGGACAAGTGTGCCTCAAGTCCCTGTATCTTCTTCTCCAGTAGGGCTACCAACTTATACTTGCTGCCAGTGTAGTTGCTGTTACCCTCATAATCCTAGTTCAAATGTTACGATGTTCAATTCTACTTCATCTCCTACTTTTGCATCCCAATCACATATGATTATCAGTGCAACTCATTTAGGTGTATGATCAATTTCTTCTTGGACACTTGCATAAAAGCATTCAGTTTCTTCCTCTTGATGGAAATGGATTCTATGGACTGGAATATCCTATGTACCTTTACTATCTTTATGCAATTATATGATATTCTCAGGTACTATTGTAGTATGCAAAGAGCTAACACTAGAAACACATGATATGCAGGGAATAGCCCAGGGCAATAGATATGCTCACCAAGTAAAGCCTGCTGCAAAGAAAACCACACCTGTATTCAGATAATGCTATGCTATGCTTAGAAATTGATAAGGGAAACCTGCTTCCTGACAAGTAGAGACTGCATGTAGCCACAAGAAAGTAGACAAGAAAGAGACAGCTACACATGAGAGGATCAGGAACACTTGTTCCTAGACACAGGACTAAGCGATGAACCCCTTAGTGAGAAGAATGGGCTTGCGTCCCCCCTAATTAGATTAACTGAACCTCCCAAGGCTGTAAGAAGTCCCTAGCAAGAATTGCATACACTGAAAGTAACTTTCTGCACATTCCAGAGGAGGCGAAAAGGCTCCTCTCCCATAAGACTCTAAGGGAGCAATCTCTGCCTGCATGGTAGAAGGTTGCCGAAGCGATACTTTGGCACCCTTGGCAGAGTGTTACACTGTCAGGCTGATGAGGAATAAAGAGAAGCTCTAGGAATGGGAAAGTGTGGGAGCAGAAAAAGATGTTCCCTGAGAAGATAAAACAATGCACTAAAATGATAAGCAAAGCTAATTGCAAAATAGTGTAATTAAGCTGTTGACCAAAGTTATTCCTCCAATAAGCGACCACCTGGTCATTAGAGGTGGCCCCTAGACAAACCAATGGGAATCATCATTATCCCTGCACCAATGGAACCCCAATATTGTAATGAGCCCAAAGGTATAAAACATCTTGCACAGCCATTGTAACTTTGATTAACGTGGTGTACGTGTGATTCTTCATTCTCCGTGTAGCCAGTGTTCCTCCATGCTTAATAACCGTAGCAGACTTGCTTCTTACACAGGACTCTGCATCTGTCTCTTCTTTGGAATTGGCTAAGGGACATTAGAACTACTGATTGTGTGGGATACTCTTCAGCATCTCTAGTTGAGGTATAAACTTGAATCACAGCTATGTTTATTGGCCATGAAGTGTGATAGATATTAAATGGTCAGACTTTGTGTTGTAGCTCTTGATTGCTTGTGAAACATCTCATTTTACTATTAAAGCAACACTGTTTCTTCTGAGTTTGTCATTTCTGCAGTAAAACACTTTGTAATTTTCGAACGGAAGTTGTCCTAATCCAGTCCACTTTAGTTCAGTCCTACCCAGGATTACAATGTTTAAACATTCCATTTCTTGTTTTATGATTTTGAGGTCACCTGGATTCATACTTCTCACATTCCATATTCCTATTATACATATTGCACTACTTTGGATTTCTTTTTGCATCTATTCACATCAGCAACTGGATGTCCTTTTGGCTTTAATCCAGTTCCATCATTTAGAATACCACTATTCATACTTGTCCTCAGTTCTTCCTCTGTAGCCAACTGCGTGCCATCTGACCTGGGTTTCCTGTCCTCCAGTACTCTTGAACAAACCTGAGCTCCTGATTGAATTGCTCTCACCTTCACTAATACACTGTATCTTGAGTTTTCCACAGAAGGCATGCCTTTCAGCAAGGGGGGTACTGATTCCCTTCTCCAAATTTAGACCCTCATTTTAGTGCCCTTGATGTGTCCTGGGATCCACTGATCCTACCCCCACCCTAAGCACAATTTCTGGAGGCCCAGATGACTGCCGTGGAAGGTCGGAGGTCAGAAAGCTTAGTTCTACAAACAGCTTTGCTCACATTAAAAAAGTGCAAGCTATTGGTGCCAACCCCCAGGTGGAGTCTGGAGAGCTCCTGGAATTACAACTGCTATCCAGACTACAGAGCTTAGCTCTGTTGGAAAAGATGGGGGGTATACTGTGTGGCATCACATCCCTGCTAAGCTCCCTTCTCTTCCCAAATTGTGCCCTCCTGAGGATCCACTCCTAAATCTCCATACATTCCCCACTGGGACTTGGCAACCCTAGTCCATGTCCATGTTGTTAATTAGCCTAAAAGTGATGCCATTAACCATTTGGCAATGTAAGCAGTCGGCCCGCCCTCTGCCATTTTAATAGCTGCCTATGATATAAAATTCATAAGCCACTGAATCTAATGCACTTCAAATCGCATTAGCAAGCCGCCTGGCTGAGCAAAGTGTTGTTGGATCCTGCCTGGGGGAATGAGACATTAATGGAATGTGAGTACATGCCGAGTGACTGGGAGTGATTGACTCCTGCCTCCCCATGCTGTGGATGTGCTATCTTTGACAATAGAGGTGCTCGTGAGTCACTGCCCTGAACATTCCAATCTCCCCTTTTCCCATTGATTAAATCCTGTCCTGCAATCGAGGGCCATCAATCAGCTCTGATAAAATTAAAACTCTTCCTGGGAACATTTAATCAAAACTCTAAATTCATCAGTCAGCTCCAGAAACATTTAATTAACTACAGTTTCTTTGTAAGGCACCAAGAGCAACCAATCTTATTCTTTTGTAACATCTAGGCAGCACCAATCAAGGTACTCAAGCCTTTTGTCCATCCAAGGAAACAACCCTTAAAGTCTAGTCTTAACAGCTGAAGTCAGTCTCCATCCCAGGGCCTGATTAGCCCTATAAGAATCCTGGCTCTGCCCCAATAAAATTGAGCAGTGTGGTGGGTGCCTACTTTGAATCTTAGTACTGCTTCCTCAGATATCCCTCTGAGCCTTCCTCCCTGGATGAAGATGCAGGATGTTCAAAGCCCTCTTTCTCTGCAGACTACTCCTCTGATGGTAACTATCTCCCAAATCCCTCACTATATTCCATCCTCTGGCTAATTTCCTAGAACTGTGGTATGTTTGAGTAAACCATTTATTTGCCTCTTGTTTGTGTGTGAGTTTTCCCCTTTAAATAAAAACTACTCTTTGTTTTTGAAGAATGCCTGTCTCATCAGTTTTCTTGGGGAGGGGACACCATAAAAATTGGAGGAGGATCTCACTTGTTACCCCTCTCGCATAGCCCTCTCCTTGCTGCTAATTCCCTCTCCTCACAAGGAGACTGATTCCGGTAACAGCAAAACTGTCTGTTTCTAGATTTTGAGGTCTGACCTTCTGGAACTGTAACATGCATCTATGTATCTCACAGGATAAAACAGCTTGAAAACCAGCATAGGGTTTCAAATAGTAGTGGCTGGAGAGAAAAACATATGACTCACATGTAAAATGTAAGTAAGCTATGGCAAGAGATGGGGCATGCAGACACAGTTCTTGTTGCCTAGCTTCAAGATATTTTTACTTTCTTGGTCTGAACCAAGGGTTTTCTTTTCTCTTCATGACAAGCTTTGATAATTTAAAAAGATAATTTTCCTGACATTTTTAATGATACTTAATGAAATTGTTCCTAGTGCGTCTTCATAAAGAAGAACACTGCACTGGCTTGTCATTGCTACATAATATAGTGCTTATTTCACAATGTAGGATGTCATATCTTCACTTTGAGATTTGTGTATCTGACAGTTACACATTTTAGAATTGGCTTTGTTATGGCTAAGCAATAACATGATTTTAAAATGTGCAAAGAAAAAAAAGGACAAGCTCATACAATACTTTCTCCTATCTGAGCTGAACTTTTTATTTAAAATTTTTACAAGTTTGCCATTTACCCAATAATTGCAACACAGGGCTGGTAACAGAGGTAAAGTGATCTATAGTATCACAAATTAAACAAAAATGAAAACAATACAAATCCAGAACAAAATTCAATAAATCAGCCAAGAAAAGCAAGATACAATTTCCACATGTGGGAATTCTCTGTGCTGTTTCCTCTGTCTTTTCCACGCCCACACGTCCTCTGCAATGACTCCACATTGGCCCTCAGATGAGGACATCTTAACTGCCATGCTGGCTTGCTTATTGAGTATGGGGGAAACCTGGAAGGAGAACAATTAGGCCACAATGTTGTGTGGATGCTCAAAAAAGCACCCCCAGTGCTAAAACTTTTACATGAAATCTTTCTGAAATCTATAGTGGCTACTTGCCTGCTGTATGGGTTTGGTGTTCTTAGCAACGAATCCATGTTCTTCCTGTGATTAAATGGCTTCTCTATTACTTTTGTGCCTTGATGTTTTTCTTTTGAAAAGCAGGGTGAATTATAAATACAGTAAACATGATGCATAAATGAATTGAGAGATCCTGATGGCTTTTAGAACTGGTTGATCCTATCACAGAAGTGATTCAAATACTATATGATCTACAATGAAAGTGGCAACAGAAGAAACACCATCCTTGCGGTTTTTCTTTTCCTAATTCTGTACACTTAATAAATAGTAGGGCGGCGGTGGTGGTGGTAGTAGTAGTATTTATTTATTTTACAAAATTTATACCCTGCCTTTCTGTCATAAGGGCCACCAGTAGCACTAGTAGTAGTAGCAGCAGCAACTGTAAGATAGTTGCAGAATCAGTGGAAGCAGCAAACCTTGAAGCCTTGAAAACAGATGACTGTACTAAGTAGATATGCTGACACTCAAAATATATTTGAAGCCATAGCCACTATGAATGTTCTGTTAACAGTAATAACTTTGCTTCCACTTGTGCATATAGAACTATTAATATTCTATGCAAGAGAATGCAATGCCTATGCAAATGGAAATCAGATATACTGCATGCTAAGAATTCTTGCAGTTTTCTTTCTGTAGCTCATAGCAGGAATTGATATTAACTAAATTACTAAGTGACAACATTTGTCCTGAAGCCATGGAGAGTTTAGCAACCCAGTAAGAGAGGAGTGCCTCTGTCACCAATACGTGGGAGGCTTTCAGGCTGTCAAGCAATTAAGTGGACCTGAATAATCCCATGTAATTATGCTGCTTACTGCATAATTATCTTTATTTTAAATGTGTCTTTTGATGAAACATCTGTTCCTTGCTTGATATTTGAAAAGAGGTGCCGGCACACATGCAGAAAATGATGCTTGCAAGACCGTCGCACATGGAGCTTCTGTTTAGCTTCTTGATGACAAATGTTGTAATTTGTTCTGTCTTTTTGTGTGCAAGAGGCAGGTGCCAGAGCATCCATGGCCTGCTCTGCTTGACTTCCATCCTTGCTGCAGCTGTCTTTCACATTGTTACCTGAAGTAATAATTGTGTTTGACAAATCAAGCTGAGGATCGTTGCGTGGTCAAGTGGGTAGGGAGCAAGCACAGAGTTAGTGGAGTTAGCAGCAGCAGCTATGTATATATTTTGTAGAGCAAAAAAAAAAAGCAAATCGGTCTTGAAAGAGGGATGGTCCAAGCATTTTATTCCAAAAACAATTTCAAGTTTCTTTGGGGTCTTAAATGTCATACATTTTGTCAGTGTGTTTCAGTGTACAATGACAGCCTCTCACTAGTCTTTTTGCTCACTTACCATTTTTAATGAAGGATAGCCTCAGCCCACATTCATTTTCAGTCATCCACCATATTCACCAAGTTCTGGAATAGAATAACAATGAAGTCCAATGCATTATTTTTCAAATATTAGAAAGAGTAGTGATTCCATTTTTCATTGAGGAAACAACTTCAGGCGAAATGTTCCATATTTTAGTTTTAATTGTATTATGCTTGGTTTCATCTAAATGGTAGGGAGATGAATGAATTACAGCATTTTCACGTTGTTGAATTTTGGAAAACAGAAGAAGTATGACTTATTTTGCATTTTCTATTTCAGTGCATCTACAAAGAAGCCAGAGAAAAATATATTAGGTTTCATGCTTCCTTCTCAGTTTTTCTCAGTCCAACCCAGAGTTCTAGATGCTGACAGAAGCAAATCTCTGCATAAACTACTATTTTAATTTGCTGTGACAGAAGTCCTTGAGTCCAAACACTTAAGTTGTCTTTACAAATCTAGCTTGTTTTACAAGTCAGCACAGTTAAGTAAGCTGTTTAAAGTAGCCCAAATACAACAATCTTTACTGTATCTGAAATGTTTTGGAAAGCATGTCTTTTAAACAACAATCCTGATTACTGTTGTGTTTCCTGTTTCCACAGCAAACCCTAATCCAGTTTACTTCTCAACCACTGAAGCAAACCATTTGGTTGGTGATGTTGGCAGAAATCCTTGCCATTCATTTGTCATAGCAATGCACATTAATACCACTATAATTATATAAGTGTGTGCACTTGTTTCTGTTTATGTTCAGCTAAGTGTTCTTCTAAATTGAGCTTAGAATGATCAGAGGAAAACCTTTAGATGTAACATCCATGTAGACTTTTCATAACAATATATTCTAGGGGTGTGCACTGAAAAAAATTCCATTTCCATTTCAGATCTGGTGATTCTGAACCAACTACGCACCATTACTATTATTTTATGGCTGGCGCATTGTTAGCTCAGATCTAATCTGTTTGGGTTTTTTAGTTATCTTGAGTTTTGGCCCCACCTTTTGCCATGTGGGCTTTCAGGCTCTTTGGAACAGTGGTTTTGGCACTTAATGGTACCAAAATTACTCGGAACACAGTCCTCCCTCTAAACAATTGTAGTGCTAAGCTTTTTCCTTAGGTACCCTATACACATACACAATAACAACAAACCCTGAAGGGTCAAGTATTGGTGGGTGCACACTATGGTGAGAAACTAGTTGGGTAAGAGAAAATGGGGAGGAGGTAGCGACATTAAAAACAATCCTGCTTTATGTCTTCTTTTTTTCTTTTTATATAATGCCAATAAATTATTCTTTGCCATGTCTCTTTGTTCTTACTCCTAAGCCTATGATTGAAGGTCTTCCAGGACTTTTATCAAGTTTGATTGACCAAACCATCCTTTCCCCTGCCCATGGCACTTTTTCTTACAGCAACTGTCAAAGTAATGAAGAGGGTGGGGGAGACAGACTAGTGCCTGGGTAATGCGACAAAACAATCCAAGATGCACCCCAGCAGGTCTACTCAGATGTAAGTCCCATGTTATTCATTAGCGCTTACTCCCAGAGAAATGTTTTTCAAATTGCAGCCTATGATTGAAGTCTGCACATTCCCCTTTCCAAATGTTTCCAAAGCTGATAGACAGGGAGGGAGTCTCCCCTTGCAATGACCCGATTGGCAGGGAGACAGTGCCATCTCTCAGGTAGCAGTGGGGAGGGGAGCTGCTCTCATGCACGCTGCGTTCATTTCCCCTTCCTGCCAACAGAAGTAATAATGCAAGGTTTCTCTTAACTTGGGATCTGATTGGTGCTGTTAAGGAAAACAAGATGCTACTGTGTGAGCCCAGTGCCTCCCAGTGCTGCTGTGAGGTATAGACCAAAACAAAATACTTAAGACTTTTTTGTGGGAGTCTGCAATTTCCTGGATTTAGATCACTGTTCCAGAAGCTGCTTTAACAAAATGAAACAGCAATTTCTGGATGTATTTTCAGCTCATTTTTTTCATTTTGCAAACCTTAATATATTCAGATAATGGTCATGTGCAAGAAAAGTGGACCTGAATTCAAATGTTTTCATCTGCAAACTCTTGATCAAACAGAAGCATGAGAATTGTGATATCTTTTTTCAATGGCACTGTGTGAATGTTGTGGAACTTGTGAGTATACAAACATTGCTTTTGCCTGTTGTCCTTCTGCTCCTTGTCCAGTCCAGTGTTTCTATTGAAATTTAGTATTTGTGGTAAAGGCTGCCAAGAAATAAGCCCCATTCGATAAAATGGGACGTCTGAGTAGACTTGCTTAGGTTTGCTCTCAAAGTCTCCGTTCCTGTGTCTATTTAACTCCAACCAACCTCACTGAAGTAAATAGATGCAGAGGAGTTAGCCGTGTTAGTCTGTGGTAGCAAAATCAAAAAGAGTCCCGTAGCACCTTTAAGACTAACCAATTTTATTGTAGCATAAGCTTTCGAGAATCAAGTTCTCTTCGTCAGATGCCTGATACAGATACTGGCCAAATACAGAAGAGCAGGAGAGAGAAGAGAGGCGGCAATTGGGGGGGAGGGGGAGGGAGCAATCAAAACATTCCTTTGCTAGTATATGTAAACATCTCCTTTTGGTGTGTGTATCAGTTGGCTTCAAAGGAGTTTGCCCTGTTAGTTTGTAGCAGCCAAACAGCTAGACCATCCAATTCCAATGTAGTATGGGCCTTCGACAACCACAGCTCTCCCTGCCAGATGCATCTGACAAAGAGATCTGTGGTTCCCGAAAGCCCACACCAGGTGCCACTGAGCTCCCCCAGACCCCACCTCTGTAAAGGAAATCTGTTACCTGTGGTAATGTGATAACCATTCATAGTCCCTATTCAGTCCCAGCTTGACAGAGTCAAATTTGCATATGAATTCCAGTTCAGCAGCCTCCCGTTGGATTTTGTTTTTGAAAGGTTTCTGTTGAACTACAGTGACCTTTAAGTCTTTGATGGAATGTCCTGGTAGATTGAAGTGTTCTCCCACTGGTTTCTGGACGTTTCCATTTCTAATGTCAGATTTGTGTCCATTTATTCTTTTGCGTAGAGGTTGGCTGGTTTGTCCAATGTACAGAGCAGAAGGACATTGTTGGCACA
The DNA here is from genome assembly GCF_028583425.1 of Eublepharis macularius. Classification (NCBI taxonomy): domain Eukaryota; kingdom Metazoa; phylum Chordata; class Lepidosauria; order Squamata; family Eublepharidae; genus Eublepharis; species Eublepharis macularius. The sequence continues at coordinate 78,016,072 of NC_072797.1, forward strand.
TGAGGGCATATATCAGATTGGAGGATGAGCAGCTGTAAGAGCCAGAGACAGTGTAGTTGATGCCATTGGGTCCTGTAATTGTATTCCCTGGGTAGATATAGGGGCAGAGCTGACATCTGGGTCTGTTGCAGGGCCTGGTACCTGTGCTGGTGATTCTGCTGGCCGATTCATGATTGTAAGTGAGAAGTCGTTTAAGATTGGGGGGCTGTCTGTAGGCAAGGAGAGGTCTTCCACCCAGGGCTTCTGAGAGAGAGGTATCATTTTCCAGGATGGGTTGTAGCTCACTGATGATACGTTGGATGGGTTTGAGCTGGGAGCTATAGGTGACAACCAGTGGTGTTCTGTTGTTAGTTCCTTTAGGTTTGTCCTGGAGTAGGCTGTTTCTGGGTACTAGTCTGGCCCTGTTGATTTGTTTCTTCACTTCATTTGGTGGGTACTGTAGTCCCAAAAATGCTTGTTGTAAATCTCTTAAGTGTGAGTCTCGGTCGAGAGCACTGGAGCAGATACGGTTGTAACGTAAGGCTTGGCTGTAGACAATAGACCGAGTGGTATGTTTAGGGTGGTAGCTGGAGGCATGTAGATATGAGTATCGGTCTGTTGGTTTCCGGTATAAGGTGGTATTTATTCGTCCATTATGTAGTTGTACAGTGGTGTCCAGGAAGTGTACCTGTTGTGTAGAGTGGTCCAGGCTTAGGTTGATAGTAGGGTGAAAGTTATTGAAGTCTTGATGAAATCTCTCAAGAGCTTCCTTCCCATGGGTCCAAATGATGAAGATGTCATCCAGGAATCTTAAGTATAGTAGTGGTTCCAGTGGATGGGAGCTGAGGAAGCGTTGTTCCAAGTCCGCCATGAATATGTTAGCATATTGTGGTGCCATGCGTGTGCCCATGGCTGTGCCATTAATCTGTAGATATAAGTTGTCACCAAATTCGAAGTAATTGTGAGTGAGTACGAAGTGACAAAGTTCAGTGGCGAGGTGTGCTGTGGTTTTGTCCAGGATAATATTCCGTATGGCTTGTAGTCCATCCGCATGTGGGATATTGGTGTATAAAGCCTCCACATCCATGGTTGCTAGGATGGTGTCATCAGGTAGGACACAAATCTGACATTAGAAATGGAAACGTCCAGAAACCAGTGGGAGAACACTTCAATCTACCAGGACATTCCATCAAAGACTTAAAGGTCACTGTAGTTCAACAGAAACCTTTCAAAAACAAAATCCAACGGGAGGCTGCTGAACTGGAATTCATATGCAAATTTGACTCTGTCAAACTGGGACTGAATAGGGACTATGAATGGTTATCACATTACCACAGGTAACAGATTTCCTTTACAGAGGTGGGGTCTGGGGGAGCTCAGTGGCACCTGGTGTGGGCTTTCGGGAACCACAGATCTCTTTGTCAGATGCATCTGGCAGGGAGAGCTGTGGTTGTCGAAGGCCCATACTACATTGGAATTGGATGGTCTAGCTGTTTGGCTGCTACAAACTAACAGGGCAAACTCCTTTGAAGCCAACTGATACACACACCAAAAGGAGATGTTTACATATACTAGCAAAGGAATGTTTTGATTGCTCCCTCCCCCTCCCCCCCTAATTGCCGCCTCTCTTCTCTCTCCTGCTCTTCTGTATTTGGCCAGTATCTGTATCAGGCATCTGACGAAGAGAACTTGATTCTCGAAAGCTTATGCTACAATAAAATTGGTTAGTCTTAAAGGTGCTACGGGACTCTTTTTGACTGAAGTAAATGAAATTGATCTAGAATGAATGCTGATAGTACATGGGCTTTTATCACAAAAATAAATAATTTGTATTTATTTATTTACTTTATTTATACCCTGCCTTTCTTCCACTGCTTACATAGTTCTCTTCCCCTCCATTTTATCCTCACAACAACCCTGTGAGATAGGTTGGTCTGAGATTGTATGATGGGCCCAAGTCACCCAGCAAGCTTCCACGGCAGAGTGGAGATTAGAACCTTGATCATCCAGAGCTTAATCCAGCACTCAAACTACTATACAAAACTGTCTCTCGTTAGAGATTAAAAAAGACATGTATACACATCCCTATATTGCATTCCACTTTAAACTATATATAAACTAAATAAATTATGTATGAACTACAGCCTTCAAGGAATATAGGAGCCCATTTAATTTCCTATACCCATAATTTTGTTTTCACAGCTGAGACTCCAGTTTGCTAAGGCAAAGCCCAGAGTGCTGAAATGCTAGGCATTGTTTTCCTGCTCACTTTTTCTCACATTCTGCTGGCAACACTTTAGGCAAAGGAGAGAATACATTGTTGACCTTAACTTGGAAGTATTACATGGAAAGGAGATTTCTTGTGTATAGTCTTGGCCTCATTTGTGAACTTCTAAAAATACTTCCCATATCAAATATATTGCCTAATCAATGAACTCTTTTTGCAAGGAAAGAAGGAAGTTCAGACTACTGGGAGGGCAAGGATAATATTTCTTGTAAAGTAGATCCATTCAACTAAAGATGTCCTGTTCCCTTACTAGAGGCTTACTGTATGGAAATGGGCAGCTGAAATTCTTAATGGAATGGAAGCAAATATCATCCCATTAAAACTCTGTTAAAGGGGCAGGGCATTTTTTCTCTGGGCACTTGGCAGCCCTCCTCAGCCCAGCCAAAGTATCAAGATGTTATCTGAGCTGGGATTTCACCCTGAAGATCACAGCCTAGCCTTATCATATCCTCTAGGATGCATATCCAGCTGAACCCTGTAAGGCTTGTTTCTGAATAAGCACATGAAATGTTTAATAGCATAGCTTAATACCTCAAGATTAATTACTAAGTGCATGCATAAAGTTACTGTTGGAATAGCAGTGGATCACACTACAAAAAGGACAGAGGTATTAATAATAATGTTCAATTTATGAAATGTACATGCAAGACTTAGCACTTTATCGTTACACAATGATTTGTTGAAGGCGAATTCTATATTGTTTTTTAGAGACTGAATTAATGAAAAACTTTGTATATGTGTATTTCTGGATATATGACACAAAAATACGAATTAGTGTTGGCTTAAATGCTTTATTAAATGATTTGTGATATTTGAATATATCTTAGTTAGCTTTCACAATTGAATTTCCTACTGGGAGACCTGGCAGCCTATGACTACAATGCTAAGAACACTTTCCTAGGAGTAAGCCCTATTTAATAAAATGTGACTTGATTCTAAGTATATCTGCTTACAATTTTTCCCATAATATGTTACTTAGCAACTAACTAGGCCTAGAAGTTTCTCTTCTAGCATCTGTTTTTCTTACCTCTTTGCTGTCTCTTCTGTAGACTAGGAGAGAGCCCTGCACTATTTCATCTCCTATGTAAGTTACCTGTTCTGTGTGTTTAAAAGTGAAGTAAAGATTTTTACTTTTTGAGAAAATTCTTCAGCCTGGGTTCAGTCTTTTGTTAATTGCCACACTCATCAGTTGTAATGGCAATCAAATTGCTCTTCCAGCAACTACAGAGAACCTCATTCAGACCTCGAGTCCATTTACAAAATGTCCTGGAACATGGAACAACTTGCTCTGAAATTGAGTCCCCCCCCACAAAAGACCTTATGTTCAGCTCCTGTTCCACTACTATCTTGCTTGAAACCACAGAAATTCCAATCCTCTTCTAAGGAGCAATAACCTCTAACCTCAGGGGAATGACTCACAATGGCTTGTGAAGAATAACAGCACATTCATCTTCCCACTTGACAACCTGTCTGTCAACATTGTACCTATGTATAGGGACTGTGTGGAGGGGAATGCAACATTTCCCGTACTACTCCATGGCCAAGATTTTTGCAAGATTTTTATGATGCTCTATTAAGAACTTTGTGATATTAAAGAACAGGCAATTGAAGTAATTTATATTCTAAGTGCAGCCCTGAAATATGTTGCATGTAACTTGCCAGAATATGTAAAAAAAAAAAAAATATATGCTGAGTTTGTCATCTTGAATACTTTTTCTGCAATAAGCTCCATTGAGTAGATCTGAGTAGGATTCTGAGTAGACCTGCCTAGGACTGAAGTGTACATCACTCAATGAAGACATAGATCCAGAGGAGTTAGCCATGTTAGTCTGTAGTAGCAAAATCAAAAAGAGTCCAGTAGCACCTTTAAGACTAACCAATTTTATTGTAGCATAAGCTTTCGAGAATCACAGTTCTCTTCGTCAGATGCAAGGAGGGCAAAAAGAAACTGGTCAGATATAGAGGAGGAGAGGGGAGGGCGGAGTAGATGCAAACAGCTCCTTCTGATATGGAGATCAGTTTGCTTCTGTTGAGGAAATCAGTTACCTCTGATAATGAGATAACCATTCATAGTCCCTATTCAGTCCCAGCTTGACAGAGTCAAATTTACATATGAATTCCAATTCAGCAGCTTCCCGTTGGATTTTGTTTTTGAAAGGTTTCTGTTGAACTACAGTGACCTTTATGTCTTTGATGGAATGTCCTGGTAGATTGAAGTGTTCTCCCACTGGTTTCTGGACGTTGCCATTTCTAATGTCAGATTTTTGTCCATTCTTTTCCGTAGAGATTGGCTGGTTTGTCCAATGTACAGAACAGATGGACATTGTTGACACATGAGGGCATATATCAGATTGGAGGATGAGCAGCTGTAAGAGCCAGAGACAGTGTAGTTGATGCCATTGGGTCCTGTAATTGTATTCCTTGGGTAGATATAAGGGCAGAGCTGGCATCTGGGTCTGTTGCAGGGCCTGGTACCTGTGCTGGTGACTCTGCTAGCCGATTCATGATTGTAAGTGAGAAGTTGTTTAAGGTTGGGGGGCTGTCTGTAGGCAAGGAGAGGTCTTCCACCCAGGGCTTCTGAGAGAGAGGTATCATTTTCCAGGATGGGTTGTAGCTCACTGATGATATGTTGGATGGGTTTGAGCTGGGAACTATAGGTGACAACCAGTGGTGTTCTGTTGTTAGTTCCTTTAGGTTTGTCCTGGAGCAGGCTGTTTCTGGGTACTAGTCTGGCCCTGTTGATTTGTTTCCTCACTTCATTTGGTGGGTACTGTAGCCCCAAAAATGCTTGTTGTAAATCTCTTAAGTGGGAGTCCCGATCAAGAGCATTGGAGCAGATACGGTTGTAATGTAAGGCTTGGCTGTAGACAATTGACCGAGTGGTATGTTTAGGGTGGTAGCTGGAGGCATGTAGATATGAATATCGGTCTGTGGGTTTCCGGTATAAGGTGGTATTTATTCGTCCATTATGTAGTTTTACAGTGGTGTGTAGAGTGGTCCAGGCTCAGGTTGATAGTAGGGTGAAAGTTGTTGAAGTCCTGATGAAATCTCTCAAGCGCTTCCTTCCCATGGGTCCAAATGATGAAGATGTCATCCAAGAATCTTAAGTATAGTAGTGGTTCCAGTGGATGGGAGCTGAGGAAGTGTTGTTCCAAGTCCGCCATGAATATGTTAGCATATTGTGGTGCCATGCGTGTCCCTGTACATAGGTACAATGTTGACAGACAGGTTGTCAAGTGGGAAGATGAATGTGCTGTTATTCTTCACAACGCTTCCTCAGCTCCCATCTGGACTCCCTTTAGGGTATTCTTCTATTTACCTTACTTTGACACTCAGTAATTTTATGCTGAGCACTTAGATATACGGATTACTTGCCTGTGTGGTTGTAGCAAAGTCAGAAGCTGTCAGATAAAATGACCCAAAAGCTGATTACTTATTGAACCTTGTTTCTCTCTGGTATCAAGAACCAGTCTTGATCTGGACAAAGATTTGTTAGCCTTGGGAACATTAAATGTGTTACACTGTGATTGTGATCATGGCTAGTATCAGTTTTGGGAATTTGGTGCTGTCCCCTTCCTTTAGAGTTTATGGAAATCTCCACTTTATTTTTTTTAAAAAAGCTTACAATTAAAACAGTAGAAAGCCCAGACTCAATTTATAACTGCAGTGTCACACAAAATAACTGAAACTCCTATTGGATAGAGAAGAGCAGATAAATGCTGCAATTGTATCACACTTAGAATAATACCTATTGAATAAAGTGGAAGTAACTAAAGGATTGGACAGTAAATAAAGTAACCTTTTAAAATGCCTGACAGAAGTTATCCTTAGGATTATTTGATTAGGGGACTGTGATGGTATGCATGTTCTGAACTTTATCTCAGTGAACTGGATACATATTCGTTGAATTTTACCTCAAAAAGTTTCATCTCCTGACTTTACCTAACCTACCCCCTCTAATGTAAATAAACTAACTAGTTATTTTTAAAACACCTCTGGTGCCATTTCTGTGGTTTAAGGAAGAGGGAGCATCATAGGAACCTAATCCATTCTGATGGGGGTACAACTTGGAAACTTTACATTGCAATGTATACACAGAGTCCCCTAATCAACAAAGGATATTGGATTGGATCCTACAAACCACAAGTACAAGGAATTTGTGGAGGTGAATTTTTATACCTTTCCCCTAACTGTTTCTCCAGCTCTAAAAAGACCAGTGCTCCAGATAAGGTGACACTGCCTGCCACACTGCAAAGGCAAAGTTCTGAAGAAGAAGAACAAGGTGAAATCATCCACTCCCTCTTGTTCTAGTCTAGGAAGCTCAGCAGAATAAGTTCCATATGTTGTCCATTGGAGTCCACCAACCTTAGAATGAACTTTTCAGGGAATTAAGGAGGCTGCCAGGAGGAAGGTAAAGCTGTGGAATACCTACCTTCACAAAATCCTTGCACTGGTAGTTAATGGGATTCACCCATTGTTGAAAATAACACTAGCATTCCTAATAACTAATATGGTAAAGGTAAAGGTAGTCCCCTGTGCAAGCACCGAGTCATTACTGACCCATGGGGGATGTCGCATTACAATGGTTTCTTGGCAGGCTTCTGTTTCAGGGTGGTTTGCCATTACCTTCCCCAGTCATCTACACTTTACCCCCAGGAACCTGGGTACTCATTTTACCAACCTCGGAAATATGGAAGGCTGAGTCAACCTTGAGCCAGCTACCTGAACCCAGTTTCTGTCAGGATTGAAGTCAGGTCATGACTAGCAGAGCTTGGGCCGTAGTACTGCAGCTTACCACTCTGTGCCACGGGGCTCATCTTCCTAATAACTAATAAATTATATATATAGTGATATCTTGGACAATATTTTTCAGGCATATGGCATTTTAATGAAAAAAATGTATAATGGAATGGTGGAAAGAGGAGAAGGAAGATCCCATGGTTATTTTCCTCCCTTTCAGTCTCGAAAAGGTTTACTGAACTACAGAGAGGGGTAACATTTTATTTGTTATGTGTCCAGATGGCTGTACACTATCCTAGCTGTTAGATACCTACTGGGCACAAATAGGACACAAACAGTATACCATTTTCTAATGAACTGTGATTAGAGGTGGGCACGATCCAAAAAAAAATTACCAATCAAGCTGATTGTGGATCCGCGCCGGCGACGAACCCAAATCACCGATCCACACCGATCAACTCCCATTTCTGATCCATGGATCGGAGAGGCCAAAGCGGAGGGGCGGCCCGCTGTTCCCAGCTATGTGGGAAGGTGGCTGGTGGTGGCGACCGCCGGGCCTGGTGGGCACGGGGAGGCAGCGATGAGCTGCCTCCCCTCAGGGAGGGGATGTTCACACACACACACACACGCACGCACGCACGCACGCACGCACGCACGCACACACACTTAGAGCAAGGGGGGAGTTTTTAACCCAACAACGAACCGCCTCCCCTCAGGGAGGGGACGTTCACACACACACACACACACACACACACACACACACACACACACACACTTAGAGCAGAGGGGGGGGAGTTTTTAACCCGTCCCTGCCTCTCCAAATAGAGACACCCCGTCAACATGTTTCAGCCAGCTTTTTAAAAAAAGCGGGGACAGAATCCTCCATTCCTCCCCACCCAATTTTAAAAGCAAGCAGCCAGTCTTCCAAAAGCATATTTTAAACACACGCACAGAGCTGTGACTGAGGTTTCCCCACAAAATACAGTGTTTTAAAAGCAAGTTAAAAAGAGAGAGTGACAGACAGAAAAACAGCCATTCATCCTACAAAGCCCCGTTTTTTTAAAAAGCAAAAAACGTTTGGAGTGCCCATGGCTACAGAACACCCCCTTCCCCCTCCCTCCCCTGGGTCTCTTCTCCCAACTGGTGAGTGTGTTGCTGTTCTGTGGTTGGAAGGATGCCATTTGGGTTTCCAGGGCGACAGAAGGAGGGGAAACGCAGCTCAGGCATTCCCCTGGCTCTGTTGCCAGGGGAATAGATTGCTGGCGCCAGAGTGTCTGGATCATGATCAGATACCGATCAACCCGATCAAGCCCTGAACAAGCGCCCCCCCCCCCCGACCACTGGATCTGTTGCCGTGGACGGCACCGATCAGCCGGGTCCCAATGGCGCGAACGCCATTATCGGGGGTATTTTCCTATCATAATGCCGATCGTGCCCATCTCTAACTATGACCTCAGAGTATCATATCAAGGAATCTCAAAATTATTATTCTAGTCTTAAGAAAACAGAGCCCCAATAAGACAAAAATGGCAGTTTCGTGTAAGTGGAAAGCGAAAGAAATTTCAGTAAAATAAATGTTTAAAGATATTTTTCTTTGGCAATGCCAGATTAGGTTTCTAGTCAGTCTCCCCCATCCAAACCAATTACATTGGGGTATTATGACAATGAGATAGCTGGCTTGCAAAGGAATCTATAGGACTTAAGAAAATTCAAGGATACCTAGGCTTATGTTATTATGTGTGATTGAACTTCAACTAGATTAGAGCATCTAGCTGTACACCTGCACGTGTTTAAGAAAGTGAACTCTCACTGGCTCAGCATGTAAAAGGTTGGGTCTCTGGATTGCAAATCTTGTGCAAGTCAGGGTGTTCCTAGCTTTTTTTCTGAGCACATGAACTCTGACCCTTGATTTCTTTGTCTGCTTACCTTGCCAGATTAGTGCCTTCCACGTGTTGGCAACCGTATCTGTAAGCTTAGTGCTCCGATGCAGGAGAAAAACCTGAAGTGAAAACATACTTCAGCAGACTCTAACCACTCAGACCTATGTGTGCTTGCTCATAAGTCAGCCCCAATACATTTACATGGAAGGAGGTTCCATTTAAATCAATGCAAGTGACAAGTAAAAATGTTACATGGTTTGTTAGCAATCCTGCTCCACTATGCAGGAAGAGTCAAATTGGGGTGGATTAGCCAATAGCTTTACCAGGAAAAATCCCTGTGGGCCCTGAAGAACCATCTATGTGGTACAGCCATTGAGGATGAGCACAATGGTATCTCCTTTCTATTCAGTCCAGTTGGGTGAGGAAAGATCAGTGCCTCTTTCCATGGCCATTTTAATCTCCCCGTCTGCCCCGAATCTCATCTTCCTGTCTAACATTTCAATCCTGCTGTTTAATGTTGCCATGCATCTGTTTAACAGATAAACCTGCAATAGATTTGCAATCCTTTAGATTGTGTCAATAAATATCTGTAATCCATAGTTGGGTAAGAGGAATCTTTGTCTTGCAATTCTGACTGTTCCAGCTGACCTTACTGAATTTACATGGGGTATTATAGAAGCTGATTACTATGTTACTTTGAAAATTACCATGTTTACCTTCTTTCTTTTTTTCTTCTTAGTATTTCATGCTGTCCTACTTGATCATAAAGGTAACTGTTTATACTGGTGCCAAATGAATGAAGTCTTTTCCTTTGGAGGCTGATAATTTGTCTCATTGTTGACTCATGCCTTGGGTTCAAACAGAAATCTACTACTATTGATAATTCCCTTTGAAAAAGCCAGCTGCCTTTGTTTGCTTAGAGAGATGAATGTAATTGGGTTTTAGACAATGTTTCACATTCAACATACCCCCTGAAAGAAATGAGATCCCATATTTACTATAGATACTGCATGTAGATATCTCTCCAGTTTAATTTAAGATGAAATATATGACCACAACATTATATTGGACCTTGTGTGCTCATTTCCCCTTTGATGTATTGTTTTGTAATTTTTTTTTCTATCTGTAGAGTACTCTGAGATTTGGAAAGTACTATGTAAATATTAAACATTAAACAGTAATTATGTGCTTTTAAACTTAGTTTCTGTTGACAGAGTGATACTAATGTGGGGCTGTCAAACAGAAGGTTGACAAGAAAATACCACTTTGGACAAAAGGAGCGAAATAAGCTGTTGGTAGGTCAGGCACTTGGTAGCCTTATGACAGTCAATTCTGAGCAGTGACTTCCACAGCTCTGTGATTTAAGTGGATGTTGTGATACAGAGATGCAGGATCCCTTAATTAATACTCAGGAAGGCCCTGATCTTAGAGAAGGCATTCTTTCATTGGGAAGGGAATTATAAACATCCCAGATTGCCAGCTGAGAGGAGTTGAGTTTCTTTTATGGAGACAAATAGGCAGGATAGACATGACCATTGGCTCACGTGCCAGGAAGAGGCAAGATGGATGGCTAAGTGGATATACTGAGTGGATTAATAAAAAATTTGGGAGGTGCAACTTAATTTGCTTGTAGAATGGGGTGCAGAGCAGTACATGTGGGACCCACAGTAACAAACAGGGGAAAGGCTTCTGAGTATCAAGCAGATTTTCTGTCTTGTAGCTGATTTTCCACATGGCTGTAAGCTACAACCCTCATGTTGAGAACTAAAGTAGAAGAGCCCTTCGACTTTGGTCAAGCCCAGGCCTTAAATACAGAAAGAGGATCAAACCCAGCAAGATGTTATTCAGCTGTAGCCAGACAGCTAGCAGGATCTTCCCCATTTCCCCCTCTGCTTGAATAGAGTGCCAGTTTGGTGCAGTGGTTAAGAATGTGGGACTTTAATCTGGAGAACTGGGTTTGATTCCCCACTCCTCCTCTTGAAGCCAGCTGGGTGACCTTGGGTGAGTCACAGTTCTCGCAGAGCTCTCTCAGCCCCACCCACCTCACAAGGTGAGTGTTGTGGGGATAATGACATACTTTGTAAACTGCTCTGAGTGGGTGTTAAGTTGTCCTGAAGGGCGGTATATAAATTGAATGTTGTTGTTGTTATTATAGATGAGAAAAATGAATGTTGTGAAAATAAGAATAGGGCAAATGAAATACAAACCTTCTGAGTCTATTCCCAGAGAGCTCCTTGATATGTCCCTTGGAACCCTCCTTGGAACTCTTGAAAAGGAATTATTCTGTGTTTTCTGAGCCCCAAGTAAGGAATGTGAAACCACACAAAGGGAAACAAAATCCTGCACCCACCAAGAATAAAATGGAGTGAAAAACTCATAGTAGTTAATATACACACTTGTGCAACAGACAATATATCAAAATATATCCAGTGACTCTGAACAAGAAACCGTATGAAACCAAATTAAAAATATTCGACCTTGCAAAACAGCCAAAGTTACATGAGACCTGGTAGACATCATTGATCAACCATCACATATACAAGCATACATGTCTAAACATTGTGGCTGTTAGCAAAGCACATTTCGAATTATTTTCGTCAGACGGTAAAAAATTATTGTTACAGAATATATGGAGCAAACTGTGACCTTGCAGAGTTTGTATTAGAGAGGGAAAAACCATCTTGAGCTTTTTAATTCATTCCTCCTCACATGGGAGGAAAAGAAGTTTGCTTCAGATGTGATGGTTGTTCTATGATGTCTACCAGGTCTCATGTAACTTTTTATATGCTTTGCAAAATTGAATGTTTTGCATGAAACATTTGGTTTCATGCGGTTTCTTGTTCAGAATCATGGGATATATTTTGATATATTGTCTGTTGTACAGGTGTGTATATTAACTACTATTAGATTTTTTTGTTCTATTTTATGGTTTGTGGGTGCCAGTTTTTGCTTCCCTTCATGTGGTTTCACATTCCTTCTCAGGTACTTGAAGGGATACCTCTTAATTTTGGTTCTTTATCAGCATCAAGCATGTTTCCATATGTCTTTTTTCAACCTCATGATTGATTTCTTTTGTACAGTATCAGTCCTCAACCCTGCTGCCATGTATTCTGATCTTGCCTTTTGAAAAGTCTTCATCAGATCCTGGTCTGAAGTGTGACAGTGTTGCTAGTCACAATCATGTAATACCAGCTTTTGTTTTTACAGATACTTGTAAAGAGAGAAAACATTTTTGTGCAAAAACAGTCATGTTATGAGTTCATATAAATGCTAGCTGCATTCAGACTAGAGATGGGCATGAACAGGAAAAAACAAACAAACATGATGTTCGTTGTTTGTTGCCATCCACGAACAGGGACTCACGAACAACCACGAATATGGCCCTGTTCATGAACATGTTCATAGTTGGCTGTTCGTGGGGGCCAGCAGGCTCTCTTCCAGCCATCATCCAAGTCAAGATCCCTACTGTACCACTCCCAGAAACCTGACCTGAGCAGGCAGCAGGTAAGGTACCAATAATAAATAATAACTTGGCCCAGAGCCTGGCAGCAGCCCTGAAACTTGAAGGGGTAGATCCCTATCCCATCACACACAAAGAAAATTCAAGCTCCAATGCACTCTTTCTATCAAAATGCCAACAGCAACTGTCTCTCTCCCTCTCTACTGTCTGCAAAGTCAGATCTGGGAGCCCCCCTCCCCCCTGGTTTTTGCTCCTTTATTGTAACAAATTTGGAGTGCCATACTTGAAGACCTGCCTATCAAGCTAAATTGGTCTTAGATTGGGGTTTCCAGGGCAACAGCAGGAGTTCAGACAGAGTTCAGACAATCCCTGCCTAAGTTGCCAAGGGAATTGATTGCAGGTGCCAGACTGTCTGGCTTGACGAACAGCAACGAATGAAGCTTGCAACGACCACCTGTTTGTTTAGAATGGTGCCTCACGAACAGCTTGTTTGCGAACAGCAGATTGAGCTGTCCGTGGCTTTTTTTTGTTCATATTGCTGTTCATGCCCATCTCTAATTCAGACCTCACGATAAACTGCAGATTCATCAAACCTTGATTGACTGAGATGTTTGAATGTAAATGGTCCAATCACCACCACCACCAGTTTGTTGATTGGCCCCAAGCTGGGATTTCCAGCTAGAGTTTGTAGCTGGTTTGTTAACTAATTAGTAGTAATTGTGATTATGATGCCTCAGTTTACAAACCAGTTTGTTGAGTGATGCTGCTTCTAAGGCTGCCTGGCCATAGAGATGACAATACAGAGATTTCCCTTCTGGGAGCTGGGAAAAATCAAGAACAGGCTACTGAGGTTTATACACAAAACAGGACTTGTTACATGAATCTTAGTAGACTAACCAAAAGTTTTTGCACAAGAAATGGTATATCATAAATTCTGAATCCAGCCCTTCTCTAGGTACTGAATAACATGTTCTAGAAAACTAACATTTAAATATTCAGGTTTCCACTCTGTAAACATACATGCCCTTGTTCCACTAAGGTCAGCTGCAAAGCCTGTAGAAACTTGCAACAGTCTGAACATGGGACAAAACAATAGAGTAATCTCTTTCTCTTTTTACTTTTAAAAATCTTTCACAACCCTAGTCTTTTGTATCCTGCTAATACAAGTGAAGGACAACTACTGCTGGATAGTGACAAATGGGATTACAAAAATGGTTTATCCATTCATTGTGTTGTATCTAAGGTCTTTCTAAAGCTAAACCTGCTGCCACAGGGGGAAGTTACTACAGCCCATTTGCTGCAGTAACCTTTTAAACGAGACAGCATCTCATATTGGATTTAATTTTAACTTTTTAAAACTTACCATGTATTTATAATGAACACACTGAATATTACTGGAAGTGATATGTTATTCTCTGTAGAATTTGAACTATAAAGAATAAGTAGATACAAATGACCTACATCTTTTCCACACTGTGACACTGAGAGATCTCTGTCTTTTGGTGCTACACCTCTGAAGATGCCAGCCACAGCTGCTGGCGAAACGTCAGGAACTACAATGCCAAGACCACGGCAATACAGCCAGGAAAACCCCCAACAACTATAAAGAATAAGTTAGAAGGGATGTCTGTTCTGTTTCTGCTTTTGCTGCCTTCTTTATTTTTCCTCACTGGATGGCAAATCAGATGCAGAGATTCTGATGTGCATACAAAGTAGTCAGTGCAATGCTTGTTCATGATGCACAGTTGGAATATGGGATGCATTTTCCCATACTTGTCTGTGACTACTGCTTGCTTGCAGCTATATGCGTCACAGAGCCAAGAATACTGTATGCCCATCAGAGCATGCTTTTTTATTTTACTTCATTTATACCACTTCATTCTCTCTAATGGGGACACAAAGGGGCTCACATCATTCTCCTCTCCTGTATTAGGAAGAGGCATTGGGTGCTTAAATTTATATTGTTTCTATGTATACATAGCTTTATTTTTATGTGTTAATATTAGGAATGTCTTCTCTTTGCTTCTAGATCAAGATCCTATTTCTGAACAGGAAATCTCACAGTCAGATTGCAATGTACATCTGGATACATATATCCCATTCAGGTTCTACACAAAATACATGTATAGGACATATCATATTCTACCTCCATGGTAATTAATATGGAAGTGCTATCTCACTATTCATACACTAGTCATACCAAACATATTTTACGGGGGATTGTATCTGGTTGATGGCCAACTTCTGTCTGTCTCATTCTACAGCCTCTTGGTTTTGTAAGCTAATGTTAAATGTCTGTGAATAAAGACCACTTCTCTTGTTGCTTTCCAAAATTCACATTTTTATACACTATTTTGTACTGGAATAGTTCTCAGATGCAAGTCTGAAACATTATATAGCAGAGAAGCATCCTCCAGGAGCTTTGTAAGATGTGTGTCTCACACTGATTTAATTTCCAAAAACATATGATTGGGGGGAAGGCTTTCTTATTGTTTACATTTGACATTTCAAGTAAAAGAGTAATCAAGGAATATACCATAAGAACTATCCATCTGTCAGACTATTTTATACAATATAGTATAGCCTACAATTTTTTTTTGTTCATTATGAAGCCAATAGAAGCTAATTTTTAAAGAAAAGATTCTATAATATCCTGCTGTGAAGCTAAACTGAGTACTAAGGGTGTGCATAATGGAAAAATGAGCAGAAAATATACACAGAACTCCCTGTTTCAGCTTGTTAAAGCAGCTTTCAGAAAGCTGACCTAAACCCAGGAAACTAAATTGTAACAAGTCCCATCAAAAAGTTTGTGTGTTTTGTTTTGTACCTTCTTGCAGCAGGCAGGCACTGGGCTCACCTCAAAGCAGCAGGCCGGCATTGGGTTCGCAGCTTGTTTTCTTAAACAACGCCAATCAGATCCCAAGGTGAAAGAGACCTAATTCTGCTGGCAGGAGGGGCATGAATGCATCTTCCCACCCGCCACCCCGTAGCTACCCAGGAAATGGCATTCTCTGATTCCCTGCCAATTGAGCCCTCGCAAGGGGAGACTCCTCCCTTCCTATCAGCTTTGGAGATGTTTGGAAGGGAGACATCAATCATAGGCTACAATTCCCTGGGAGTAAGCACTATTGAATAACATGGGACTTACATCTGAGTAGACTTGTTTAGGATTGCTTCCATAGTCTTTTAGGGCTTTCTTTTTTTCTGAGTCAAATAACAAATGTGTACCCACTCCACCCTTTCAAAAACAATCCTACCTGCCCTCACAGCAAAGGGAAAACTTTTGGGGAAAACATGGGTCTGTTTGGGATGGGGAATTCAGCCAATCATTCTTTCTGCCTGCACTTGGCCAATGGAGAAGATTGGTCGTAAGAATGCCCCATTTTGCAGTGCAATGCTGATCATCAAAAGGAAGGATTTGGATTCACCTCTCTTTGTGGGAACAAAACTACAAAGCACAAGGAAACATTGAACCAATAGGCAAAAGCAGAATGCAAAGTTATTGGCACTATAGACAAAAAAAAAGTGAACATGAAGCAAGCTTGTTTTCAATGTTGTTGCACTGTACTGGTTGGAGCTTTCTCCTAGTTGGAAATGCCCCTCTGCCGCTGCTCTACCTGCTGGCACTCACCTGCTACAGGCCAATTATTGTGTGTGTGTGTTACTGTGCTTGATGAAAAACTCAGTGGATAAGTGGTTTAGACTAGGAGGAGTCTAATGGTTGGCGTTTAAGTGTGAAAACAGCTGCACCAGAGCCTTGTTTCCCCACCCTCCTTGAAAAGAACAGTGTATGTTTGCACATGTGAGGCCAACAAGTGCACAATAGACCAAAAGTCATGAAAATGAAAAAAAATTGGATCACTTCTGAGTTGGCTCTGGCAGATCCAGAACAAACCAGTAATGAAATGGAATTATTCCGGAACCCCCCCAGAACCAAAACTGAAATAGAAACTTCCTTGGTGCATAGTTCTACTGAGTAGTACTGCATAACAAAATTAGGATTTTTCAGAACAAAGAATACCTTTTAGTTTCCCAGGTTGCATATAAAAAAAGAAATAATAAATGCTAACAAAACATACATAATTTGACAATGAAAAGTGAAAAGAACCTTTGAAGAATCACATGGGTAAAACAATTTAGATAACATACATTCTGTAAATAATTCAGAAGCAGGAAACTAGCCTGGAATGTGTTTGGACTGAGAAGTGAAAAGATTGCTAATAGACAGTAGGGAGATTTGTGGAGTTTAGTGGATTACTCCAGAATACCAAAACCATTGTTTTGGGTAAGGGCATTTGGAGAATTGAATCAAATGAGGATGATAAGAGATGACAGGAGGTTCAAATATTTATTAAGAGTAAAGTAGGTATGCTGAGTCAGACCAGTAGTGCACTTAGTCGAGCATCCTGTTTCCAACAGTGGCCAGTCAAATGCCATAGGGAAGCCGCCACAAGCAAGACCCTTGGACTATAGCCCTCAACTGCTGATTGCTACCCAGAATCTGCCAGAGGCATTTTTCTTCTGAACCCAGAGGCATTATTCAGCTCTGGTGGGTAGTAGACCTGCTTCCCACAGATCTGTCTAATGCCCTTTTAAATCTGTCTAGTCTGGACTGTGGCCAACACCAAGTGGTAGAAAGTTCTACAAGACTACCATTGTGTTCAGAAGTAGTCATTTTGTTGGTCTTGAATTTAATATCAGTTAGTTTCTAAGGGTGATCCCAAGTTCTAGTTTTATGAAAGGGAGAAAAGTTCACGGTATTCACTGTCTCCATGCCATGCATAATTTTGAGAGCAATACTAAGCAAGTTTACTGAGAGAGATTTACTGTCAGGAAAGGGTTTTTAGGATTGTAGTTTGTAAACTTATATTTAAAATTAACCTTTTTTTCGGCCTCCCTGCCCCTCAAATGGCCGCCGTGGCTGTTTTCTGCCTCTTCCGCCACCCTGCAGGCCCCTAGCGTGACGGAAGAGGCTGAAAATAGCCTTCCTGCCCCTCCCGGGAGGAGAGGAAGGACACCGCACCGCAGGAGAAGGTAAGTGTGGGGCTGGGGCTGGGGGGTAGGGGAGCTGGGGTTTGGGCAGTTTAAAGGGCCCTGCCACTGGCAGCTAGCAGGCAGTGAGGGGGGATCCCCCCCTGCCAGGTGATAGTTTAAAGGGACCTGCCGCTTACAAGGCAGGAAAGGGCCCTTTAAACTGTTAAATGCCCCTTTCCCTGCCACTGTTAAGGCCAGAAAGGGGCATTTAAACCCCATGAACTATGAACCATGCACTGGTTTGTAACTGGTCCAGTTCCGTGGTTCATGACACCCATGAACCACAAATCTCCTGGTTCTTTTTTTTCTTTGTTCCATGCCCATCTCTACTCTTAACCACTACACCAAACTGGTTCTCAAATGTAAAACTAGCACATAGTTTTACATTTGTCTTGATTGCCCCCCCTTCTCCTTTTTTTCTGTACTTCCTTTATGCTTTAATAAAATTTTTAAAAACTTTTTAAAAAGAATTCTGTCTTCAATGACACTTTCTACCAGTTTATCCAGGACAAGACAGTAGGAATAAGTTGCTCTTGGTTATTTTCCAGTCTTTTGGCATAGAAGCTGATGAAAAATTACATATGTTGTTAGAAGTTCAGTGATTTCAATGTTTAGTCTGCCTGCCTGCCTGCCTGTCTGTCTGTCTGTCTAGTACTGCTCCTACAGCTACCGCCTGAAGCAGAAATTAAAATGGGAAGAACGTTACTTGATATCATGTCTCTAAACATTATTGCCCCTATATATTTTGCCACAGAAAGAGTAATGGAATCATTTGTATCTGATAGAAACCATGTCACTTGGGCAAAATTGGGCATATTAGGTAGTTCCATATTTTTAAGTAGAGGGATGATTAACCTAGCCCTCAGCTTATTAAATATTGGACTCTCTATAATCATACGTTCAATGGTTTCAGTGTTATCGTATGGGTATCTGCATGTTCTGTTAGCATATAGTACTTTCTTGTATCTAACCTCCAAAACTGCTGAGGGAAGGGCATCCATTCTTGCCAGTGTAAAAGCTCTTCAGAGCTTAGGTGCTGTCAGATGATAAAAAAACTTTGGCAGCTGATTCAGGAGGGCAATACCTAAGAAAAGAGTCAAACATACCCTCCGTGCCCTAACAGACGTACTAGTAATGTCCAACTTCCTGACACACATTTTTATTTGCCTAATTATATCTTTGGTCTCTGTAGTCTTGACCATATTGTTTGTTATCCTAGGCATTTTATTTTCTTTCCCAATAGTTGATCCCATTGACTATTATATTTATCTGCCTGAATGAGTCCAAGTAGAGAGGGCCCTCCCTCAGATTTTAAAATCTTTACTTTTTTTGCCCAATTCAGCTCTCAGAGCTATTCCAAAACACATATGGGAGTAGCCAATAAGCACCAGAAAAAATCATACTGGACGTAATCCATTCTCTCAAAAGCAGTGTGAATCCAGATTTCTGCACTATACAAAAATTGGTTTCGAAGCTTGGTATTATATATCTTTAAGGCCGAGGGGACAAAATCATCTCCCGCTGTATAAAAATATTTTTACAATTGTCCTCCTTACTCTCAAAGCAGTATTCCTTGCCAAGTCTAAATGTGTTTTCCATGCAAGAAATGCTTCAAAACGGATTTCCAGGTATTTAAATTGTTTAACCTGTTCCACAGATTGGCCTGCTACATACCATCTGAAGATTTTTCCTTAACAGTAATACTCAAAGTTTTTAATCAATTTGTGGACTCCCACAACTGATCTTGACATTATCACTGCATCGTCAGCATACAAAAGGGTCAGAATTTCACACTTAGCTATATATAGAAGATGGCAAGCATTCCTCAGGAGACAGGATCTAAGATCACTTATATATAAGTTAAACAGCAGGGCGCAAGAGTACTCCCCTGCTTGATTCCTTTATCTAAGGTAAATGGCTCAGATAGCTGTCCTCAATCTCCACATCTAACCCGAGCTGTAGGATAGATGTATAGTTGTTGCATTAGGTAAAGAAGACATGATTCAATGCCACACGTCTTCAGCTTTCCCTATAAGTGGGGCCTGGAGATTGAGTCAAATGCTGATCTAAGCTCCATGAAAACAGTTGCCATCATGCCTTCTCCTGAGCTCATATATTGGTCTACCAAATACCGGCAACATGTGGCAATGATTGGTGGTACTTGCTCCTTTCCTAAAACCAGCCTGTTCTTTCCCCAGAATATTATTTCCTTTGACCCTAAACTTTTCAAAAAGCATTGAAGCATAGAGTTTATCTGTGATGGATACCAGACTTATTGGTTGATAATTCACCGGGTCCATTGGATCCCCCTTTTTATATCAGGACAATTATGTGTCTGGGCTAAAGCTTAGTTAGTTACATATGGGGAGAGGTGACAGATATCTAGGCATAATAATAATTGCACTGGGCAATGATCATCTCCCAAATATTCCATTACTTCCAAGCTTTCTTTTGAGTAGATCAGCAGATGCAACAAAATCTACTACGCTTGTCCCTTTATGATTTATACAAGTACAGTCTCCTTTTCCATCAAACTGGATGCATCCATTTAATATCACCAAATTGTTCTTTGACAATGAGGATGCAAAATGTCTGACAGCACCATTAATCTTCCTGTCTTCGGATCTTCTATAATTCATTATTAAGATTTCTTTTATCTGGGTTTTAAAACATTTCAGGAAAAGATCCTTATTTGTCTCTCCAACCCTAACATTGAAATCCCTGGTCAAAAGTATTGTTGTTGCAGGTTGAAGCCTGGCCAAACTTTCCAAGTAGACATCTAGCTGGTTCCAGCACTGGAGGATCTTAGACTGATGAACATGTGATGGGAGATAGATATTTACCAGAACTAAAGACAGTTCCTTGAATTCCAAAAGTAGTGTCATTGCAGACGGAAAACTGTTGGGTAGCTCAGTAATCTTCACTTTGAGGTTTACTGAGATCAAACAAGTCAGACCTCCAGAGCACCTTTCATTTTCCCAAGTATCAGTTGTAGACAATGAATATGAGATAAATCCAGAGAGAGAAACTTTAGCCTTTGCTCATGTTTCCTGAAGTAACTCTAGGTTAAATCTACTCAGAAATTCTTTTACATTGTTTGATCTCATCCTAGCAGCCCACCCAGTCATGTTCCAGGAGAGTATTCTGAATCAATCACTTTTTCCTTTAAAGACTGGATTTTCAGCTATGTCATCTGATACCCTATAACCAATGGGGCTCAAAGGCAGATATAGTCTCTCATCCCAAGAAAGCCTGTTTGAAGGCATCTCTAATGAACAAAGTTGTTCATCCAATTTGTGATCTGATTGCATTTTAATATCATTTAAGGTACTGACCAACCCTTGGTACTTTTCACATTGGGACTTTAAATTGTTTCAGAATGATGGTTGTTGTGGGTTTTCCGGGCTGTATTGCCATGGTCTTGGCATTGTAGTTCCAGGAACTACAATGCCAAGACCATGGCAATACAGCCCGGAAAACCCACAACAACCATTGTTCTCAGGCCGTGAAAGCCTTCGACAATATATCGTTTCAGAACTGTTTCTGCTTCCCATTTTTGCGTGACTTTCACACTTGAAAGGTAGTCATGGGATGCAGAACTGAACATTATCTGTGGTATCTCCAATGTCCCCCCCTGCGCATATACTGCAAGTTTATTTTGAAGCCGCAGGCAAGTCACAGCTGACACAAACAATGTTAGTGAGGACACTTACACTCCCATTCTGCTTCCCTTTCCCCCCTCTCCTTTACCCTGGGAGCTGATTGATCCATGGGGAACTAACCACACCCACCCTCCACAGCTCCTAGACTGCTTTTTCCATCATTTTTTTGGTTTTCAAAAGGACACTATGTTTCCACATTGCAATGTTAGAAAGTAATTTTAAATTATCACATTTCCTAAAGATGACAGTAGTAAATGGTGGAAGTCCAGCGGGTTTGTTCACAGTGATTGGTCCATGCAGAACTAACCACATCTACCCTCCACAGCTCCTGGGCTGCTTTTTCTGCCATTGGGGGTGGGGGGTTGAAAGGACAGCGATGTTGCTGCATTGCAATGATAGAAGGTAATTTTAAATTATCATGTTTCCTGCCAAAGGTTTACAGTCAATCTTCACTGTTTCAATTTTGGTGGGATTCTTTCAGTCCAATGAAGGAATGATTGGCATGGGGGGGGCAGGATCCTGTCGGACAGACAAGGTAGCAATGCCACAACATTACAACACATGTAATGCCACAACAATGCCACAACATTACAACACTTGTGTAAAGTTAAAGAAAAAAGATGACGTGCACCTTGGGGAAGCTGTGCAGTACCTATATAGTGCACTGGCAGCTTTCCCACCAAAGGTTTACAGCCAGTCTTCGCTGTTTCAATTTTGGTGGGATTCATTCAGTCCAATGAAGGAACGATTGGCATGGAGGGGGGATCCTGTCGGGCAGACAAGGTAGCAACGTCACAACATTACAACACATGTGCAAAGTTTTTTTTTTTTAAAGTGACGTGCACCTTAAAGCCCCCAAAACCCGAAACTGAACCAAGGCTTCAAATCGTGTCTCAGATGCAAAATCAAGGCTGACACAAACAAGTGTGAAATGAACAGGTGCAATGCTGAGGCCACTGCGATTGGAACAAATCCTCATAAACAGTGGTTTAAACTATATGTGAGAAAAGTACCCTTGTAATCTCTGTATCATATTGTTCTGATCTTTTAATGGCAGGGTACCAAAAGATGTTAATAGGCTCTCTTCCATGCCCTCAATTCCACCTCTGTGAAAACCTTTTTGTATTAAGGTATCCTTTTTCAACTGTGAAGGGGTGAAAGCTAATAGAAGGTCATTTTGAGATGTCGGCTCTTCGTAATACCTAGAATGCATTTGATTATTCATATGCTCAGCACCCTTCTTAAATACTGGCTCTGGAGACATAAGATCAATAAGCAGTTCATAGCATTTACGATCTTTGTTTGTTTGACTGAACTTAGGGACCTGTTCTCCTCTATTCCTCCTTATCTGAAGTAAAGCCTCCTAGTTCATTAGGAGGGGTATCTTTCCTTTCTGGTGCTATGACTGTACAGGAAATACCTGATATCTTTTTAAGTGCTCCTGCATCAAAAATATCAGTGTTAGTATCCAAAGGAAATAGAAATGGAACTGAAATCAGCCCTCCCTCAAAAAACCTGGAATACATTCTATAAATTTTAAATCAATACATGATGGATGTTTATGTAGCAGATAAGATAGATGTTCTCTAGCTGCTTATTTATTCATCCAACTTATCACCCATCCATTGTAAGGGAGGATGTTCAATACTATTTTCTTATGTTCAAGTATCAAGGAGTGTGCAAATGGATTCAGGTCTGATACAGGTTTCAGGTTGCCTACCCTTGACTTTCCTGTATTAAACACCCCACCATTTCTCTCTGTGCCTTTAAATTGATAAGATGCCCCATCTCCTTGTTTACATAGCTTTTGCTTTCTCATTGGCAAAGGAATAACTGCTACCTTCATTTTTAAATCTGTACTTCCTTGCTCTCCTTGTTGACTCCTTGTTGTCCTTGTTTACCTTTGTCAACAAATCTTCTATTAATTTTGCCAATGTATCTAAGGGTAGGGTAGTTATAACCCTATTCCTAAGAGAAGGAGACTTATGGGGGGGGCATCAGGGGCATGTGCCCTGGATATGCACTGGGATGTAAAGAATACATAATTCTCAACCCACAAACAGAAATGGTGAAGATCTGCAATGTGGTCTACATTGATGACAGAGAGAGACCAAATAAGAAAGAGAAAGTAGACATCAGAGAATCTACACCAAGAGAAAATAATGAAGCACAACAACCACAAATGGTGGAACTGTGTGAGACAACTGACATACATGAAGCACCTGCTGAGCCTACAGAAGGAGAAGGGGATGCAGGACAAAGTGTCAGACATTCATCCAGACCAAACAAAGGAATACCACCAAGAAGGCTTTCCTATTTTAGCTGGGAAGACATAGAAGGAATGCCATCAAGAGAAGCAGAGAAAAGGAGAGAAGCTACACAGGAAGAAATTGAATCCATGATCAAGAACCAAATATGGACTCTTACAGAATTACCACCTGGAAAAAGGGCAGTAGGATGCAAATGGATCTTCAAGCCCAAGCACAATGCAGAAGGGGAAATACAGAAGTACAAGGCAAGACTTTTTGCAAAAGGATACTCTCAAAAGTATGGAGAAGACTATGATGAGACTTTTGCTCCAGTAGTGAAACACACTTCAGTCAGAATGCTACTGAGCATAGCAGCAGGAAAGATCCATGTAGAGCATCTAGATGAGAAGACTGCTTTTCTACATGGGGAGCTGAAAGAAGATGCATATATGGACCAGCCTCTAGGATTTGAACAAATACAGACGACTTGTATGCAAACTGCAGAAGAGCATTTATGGGCTGAAGCAGGCTGTATGGGCCGGGAACTATAAACTAAACAAATTGCTCATCAGAAAAGGATTCAAACAAGGCAGGGCAGAACACTGCCTGTATTCAAGAAACAGAGATAACAAATTGACTTTTATTCTGATTTACGTTGACGACCTTTTACTTTGCTATGAAGATCAACAGGACTATGGTGAAATAGTTCAACACCTGAATCAAGAAGTAGAAGTGAAATGTCTAGAAATGTCAGTTTTTCCCTTGGGATACAAATAGAGCGAGAGGAAGATGGAAGTTATCTTCTTAATCAAAGACAAAAGATTATGGACTTCCCGGACTACATGAACATGAAGGAAGACAGGCCAACAAATACTCCCATGGAAACAGACTTCCTGAAACAAGATGGAAAGAATGAACCTCTAAGGAATATCAAAATGTACAGAGAAGCAATTGTAAAACTGCTATACATAAGTACAGTGACACGACCTGACATAGCAGCAGCAGTGTAAATACTATGCAGGAAAAGGGCATCACCACGTGTGAATGACTTGAAATGCAGTTAAAAGACTAGCAAGATACCTAAGAGTCACTGCACAACTGAAGCTCAAGTTACCAGCAAGCGACAATCCCAGACTAGTGGGATACATGGATGCTGATTGGGCAGAAGACACTACAGATAGAAAGTCCACTAGTGGACAAGTGTTCTTCTACAGTGGAAGAGCAATCAGTAGGACAAGCAGAAAACAAGAACTTGTAACAGCAGCATCTACTGAAGCTGAATACATATCAGCGGCAGAAGCATGCCAAGAACTCAGGTGGATTCTACAACTGATGGAAGATTTTGGGATAGATGAACCAAACCCCATACAACTCTTTGAAGATAATCAAGTATGCATAAAGATTGCGAAGACAGAAAGAATCAGAAAGTACTAAGTACACAGAGTGTCACATAGTAAGAAACATGCAAGAAGAAGGGCTTGTTGAGTTACAGTATTGTCCTACAGAAAAAATTATTGCAGATGTCCTCACAAAGCCACTTGCCAAAGAGAAGATTGAAAGTCTACGTGAGAAGATGAATCTTGTGGAATTTATACTCTAGAGTCTAGACCTTGAGAAGGAGTATTGGAAGTAGCAATGTCTGGTGTACAAAGAATGAAGAGAAGAAGACCTTGCCATAGAGGGGACAGCAAGGATAGTCAAGAATGTGAGGGACAGCACCTCTCTTTTTCTGTTAGATGTCATTTCCTTGTCTTGTCTCCTATTGGACATAACAAAGGCAATATCCTCCTTTTCTCTCAACTCCCAGAGAACACTCTCTCTACTATGTAGCTAGATAGCCAGCAGCTCTTTCTCTCTCTCTTCTTTACTATCTGAAATGTAGTTCCTAAATAAACTCTTTTTACACCTTTGAACCAGTATTGCACAAATACCGTTTATTTGGCAGTCTGCCAACAAAGCATGCACAAAGCTATGGAACTGCACTGTAAGAATTCATGGTTCAGTCCCATTTACACATTATGAGATTGACTGTCTTTAGTGAGGGATGGGAAGTAGTAACAAGTTAATGTTGTCTAGCAGACACTTTTACAGATCGTCATGGAACAGATGAGATACAAAACTCTCTCTCTCCCTCTGAGTTATGTGCTGTCAAGTTACTTCCAACTTTTTAAATGGAGTGTGTTAGAGTTTATTAATGCTCAAATCGATCCTGCACATCCTATATTTTCTTGAGTTAGAGAACTATCATACATAATGTAACAACAATATTAATTTAAACCATTTTCACATGCTAAATTAACATGGGCTAACCCAGATTCTAAAATTGGGAGGAGATCCTTTTTATGGAAGGCTTGGACAGATAGGTGGATTTTTACTCTGGATCAACTGATACATTTGGTTGATGAGATTTTGTCTTTTTCTTAGCTGAGGTCTAGAAAGGAGAGATGTGCACTTCAGGTTTCCGATTTGGGTAAATTACCCAAATCAGACCCAATCCGTAAAGATTAGGGATATCCGAATCGGGGCCAGCATGCTGGCCCCAATTCAGAAATCCCTAATCAAAGCTTTCCGAAGCATTTGGAATGCTTCGGAAAGCTTCAGGGCTGAGTTTAAAGGGCCCCGCTGCTGCTTGCAAGCAGCAGTGGGACCCTTTAAACATCATCCCACCCCCACCCCCAGCCCCCCACTGCCACCACCAGCCCCCCACCCCACACCCACCTGCCTTGTTGGCGGCAGTGGTGGCTCCAGCTCCTCTGCCACCATGACGCCGTGCAGCTGCACCACTGCCTGAGCCTGTGGGGCAGTGGGGAAGGCCGGAGCCACCACCGCCGCATCTGGCCCTTCCTGCCCCTCAATTGGCCGTGGCATGCCGGCAGCCATTTGAGGGGCAGGAAGGGCCAGAGGCGGCTGCGGTGGCTCCAGCCTTCCCCACCGCCCCACAGGCTCAGGCGGCATGGCAGCAGAGGAGCCGAACTGGCTGGCTCCAGGCCATTGCAGCCTCGTGCTTCCACTGCCACTGCCACTGCAGCCCACTGCCCAGCTCTCAAAGACCCTCCCACCAGGTAAGCGGGTGGGGATGAAGGGGTTTCCCCAGGGGGGTGGGTAGTGGAGGGGTTGCCTCAGGGGGTGGGAGGTGGGGGGGGAGTTCCCCCCTCACTTCAGTATGCTCTGAATATTTATGGAGCATACCGAAGCAAGTAAAATACCTTAATTCCGAAACGGCTTGAAGAGAGGGAGCTGGAAGAGGCTACCTTGCTGAGCAAAGAAAGGTGATAGAAAAGTTATGCACAGTGGAAAAGGCTGCTCTACCTTGAATCTTTAAAACAGTGCAACAGCATTCCCATAAAAGTTGAGAAAGGACTGGAGTGACCTCGAAACATACCAAAATCTTTGTGGAATTCATAAACAACCCTGACACACTATGGAGCCAAAACAGAGAATCACTACTGCAGAATCACTCTCTCTCTTTAATCCTGCCAACCCAAGCTCCATTTGCCATTTCAAAAACCAATGCAAACAGAACAAACCATACATGAAGGAAAAATAATCAAATCAATCTATAACTCAAACAATAAACCAAGCTGTCAATCAAAATATATATTAAATACAGTGAAGAACATAATATCAAACTTATTTAGGGAAGTATAGTTAAGACACATTTAAAGCACACATTCACAAATGGTAAGCTGCTCTAGAACAACAATTTAAAGGTACAGTTCCGTCCATACAATCAACAGTCACTGTAAAAAACATATTCCCCACCATTCTTTACAGAGAACCTTGCTGTAGAGAGAATGTCAGTGGATACATCATTTAGGCTCTCTTAAACCTAATAGACTTAATAACAAATTAAATCTTTCTTGTTTTTTGTAAGTTCTGAATGACATTTTTGACTGTAATATCTCTTTAAGAGGTCTTCTTCATGAGACTGGTAATTAGCACTTTAAAAAAACAGTGTCTTGGGCTATCTGATGTTTAGCCACCATTTGAATTTCCTGTTTTGACTTAGCTGCATTGGAGCACTTTACTGTGTGATTTATTGTTTGCATGTTTGGTGAGTTTTCCCTTTTGTACTTTATAGAACCTGTATGAACGAGGGAGATATTGTAATTTACAGATGTTGCTTTATTGTGATTGTACTGTATTTTTGTATTTTTGTATTTGTCTAATACAGGAGAGATGTGTTTCTGCCCCTGAGGAAGATTGGATGAAACAACAGGCAAAACAGCCGGCCTTGGTTGTCAGGCGGCTGTGTGTCTCTGTGGACATTCTGCCTCTCACTACTTGGCACATATCTGCTTAACAGGGGTCATTTCGTAGAAAAAGAGCTGAATGAACTCATTAGCATATGCCACGCCCCTTGCCATCACCAGAAGTGTGTCATTAGCATAACTGATTTGCATATGCCACACCCCCTGACATCACCTATCCTGGAGTTTTGGACCCAATCCTGGCCATTCAGGGCTGAAATTGGGCCCAAAATGGTCAGAATTGGGCTGCTGCTGAGTGGAAGAGTGATCCACCACCTGTCAGAGGCCCAATCCGGGTCATTTCAGTCCCAATCCAGGCTGAACCTGGCCCAAAATGGCTGAGAGTCGGGTGGGCGAGGCCACCTGACATGTGACTTCTTTGGGTAACTGCTGGAACTGCGTTCCTGCGCGTTCCCCCTCGAAATGAGCCCTGCTGCTTAAGAAGAATAAGAGGATTACTTATTTGCTTTACAGTACATCCTTTCCACGTACCTCTTTTACTCTGGACTGATTTTTTACAGTGACTGTGGATTGTATGGACAGAACTGTACCTTTAAATTGTTGTTCTAGACTGGCTTACCATTTGTGAACGTATGCTTTAAACGTGTCTTAACTATACTTCCCTAAATAAGTTTGATATTGTGTTCTTGACTGAATTTAATATATATTTTGACTGACAGCTTGGTTTATTGTTTGAGTTATAGATTGATTTAATTATTTTTCCTTCACGTACTGTTTGTTCTGTTTGCACTGGTTTTTGTTTGTGTGGTGGAGGAGCCTCTGTGCATATTACTCTCATTTGCCATTTCAGCAATAAAAACTGTTCTAATGAACACAGAAATATTAAAACTCTTCCTATTTAACAAAACCAGATTATCTTCTGCAATGACTGCTAATCACAGTTACAAATTACATTTGTTAGGCATATGAGTTATTTGATTGTAGCTAACCTGTTTTATGCCAATGTCAAGGGTATACTATTTGGTCTTTAAAATAAACATTTTAAAAAACATTTAGATCAGGATTTTTTTTGACAAAAAAGTATCAGGCTTGTTTCTCCTTCAGGTATGAAAGAAAGGGCAAGCCCACGGGGAATACAATGAAACAATGCTTCACAAAGTGTTCAATTTTTAAAGTGCCAGTGCTGTATAATTTAAACATTCATACATATTTGTGCAGTTCTTACAGGAACAAGAATGAATCCAATATACAGAAAGTGCATTCAAAATTATTGCAACATGTCCGGGTGTAATAAAGTTTGTATAAATTTTAATCCTTGCATTAGTCTCTTTCCTTCTTTCTGGTGTCCTTTCCATGCACAGAGCAAACGCAGAGG
Source organism: Eublepharis macularius (assembly GCF_028583425.1). NCBI lineage: Eukaryota > Metazoa > Chordata > Lepidosauria > Squamata > Eublepharidae > Eublepharis > Eublepharis macularius. The sequence continues at coordinate 78,044,949 of NC_072797.1, forward strand.
TGGGAGAGATGTAGAAATCCTCCTGAGGCCCAATCTGGGGCCGGCTTAGAAACCACAGATTTCGTGTCCTCTTCTACGGGAGCACTGCCTCTGGTTCCATATGGTCGGAGATTCTCATATTACATCAACCGGATAGGGCGGCCGTCTATTCCAGGGCGCTTGTTTCTCCTTCAGGCTGCTTAAAAGCCCTCACCAGAATAAAAAATCCAGAGAGTATTGTTCTTTGTCATCTAGCTGACAGTATGTATAGGTAACTAGTGTGAAATTTACAGTTGAAAGCAAGAGTGGGTTAGACTTGATGTATAGAATGGATTCCTACACTGTACTGAATTGCCAATTGCTTCCATCTTTCTTCAATGGACCACTGGCTCTTCCAACCACAAAATCCCACAGGATGTTTAAAAGTGCTTTGGTGGTTTAAAAAAAAAAATCCTGTTGTCTAATATGCTTGGAAGAGCTTCATTTCACTCTATGCTTACAGAAAGACCAAAGAAAAGCAGCTGCAGAGGTTATCAAGCACAACAACAGGGGCCTTTTTTACAGTAAACCATTATACTAATAGAGAAAGTGCCAAACTATTTAATATTTGTGTTTTGGGAGGTACCAACCAGCAGACATAGCTCTGATATTCAGACCAAGTGTGCACCTAGGAATGTTTTTTTTATTATTTAGATTGCATCAGATCTCAGTTTGCTGCAATTCCTGCTGAATATTACAAAGAGTGTGCTGCAGATGAAGGAGGAAGGGATTAAAATGACTAGCGTGCAGGTAGATCTGGATATCATCAGTTCGTTGAAGTTGAAAGGAGCAATTCCTTCCTATTGATATTCAATTTTTCTGCATTAAGCTAAAATGGGTTTCCTTGTACCTTTTTCAGGCCCAAAAGGCATTGTGATGCTGTGAGTTTGCATGAACACCAGCAGCTCTTTCTTTTTCTGCAGTACAGAGGGAGAAAAAGAGAGATCTCTAAGCACGGCTGCCTCAGCTGTTTGGGGGACAGCTAAGACTCTGCCTTTGTGTTACAGCTATAATTGAGACTTTACCTCATTATATATTTAGTTGTGGTTTGTATTCATCTATAAGAGCTAAATTTAGATTACCCTTGTTGAACAGGTTTCCTTGCTGTTCGCATGATTTCAATTTGTTACATCTTTTGGCTGGTAATGATAGGTGTGTCAGTCTGTCTATGATCAAGTTTATATTTTATGCTGTTCGAATTAGGCAGGTACATTTTAAAATATCTCTGGGCCAAGTTTTAGTGGGCTGCTGATTTTATTTCTTTCTTCAAGGGGCTTTCGGGCATGTAGGCATTCTGATTTTGAAACAGGAACAGCTGCTTCAGGGACCAGTGGACACTTCAAGATTTTTGTGGTGTTTCTTTCCTTGAGATGCCTAATTAAAATGCAAGCTAGGACATATCAGTATGGGGTAGAAAATTTAAGTATTTTATACTGGCCATTTGAATGCAATAAGGTAATAAAGGGCATTTTCATTTAGGGTTAAATCACCTTTGTTCTTCTTTGAGGCTATTTATGTTTTTGTCTGTAGATCATGCAGAAGAGAACATGGGGGAGTGGGAATGGAAATGATATTTTAATTTAATTTATTTATAATCTGTCTTTCAGCTGAGATTTAAAACAGATTATGCAGTATGTTAAAACAACAGGATGAGGTATCTAATAAACAACTAGGACTAGAATTACAAAAAATGAAATAAAGCAAAAATTATTAGATATGCTATGACTAACAATGAAGAAAATGCTGTTACAAAATTAGAAAACAATGTAGTAAAACTAGGATAATATATATGTAAGCCTGTATTGGAAAAAGGGTTTGGGGCCTAGGACCTAGGCTTGATTAATAGACTGCAGATACTTAGCTAGACCAGACTAGCAGACCAGACTAGCAGATAACTGATGTGTACCTAGGTTTCTACTAATTTGCATGTTTAGCAAAGGCTCATGAGGCATGTGTTGGAAAAGGCCACCATGACTAGGAGAGGTGGTATAATGCAGGACTACGCTAGCTGAAAAGACAGAAAGGGAGAGATGAATGCTAAAGCTAGTGCTCTTTGGAAGGCAAATCTTGTTTTCAAGCTTTGGATCTAGAAAAGTCACAGAGCTGAAACTGTTAGCTGGGAAGAACTGAACACTTCTTTCTGGGAAAACAGCAGTAGCTGGGAAGAACTGAAGAAGCAAGAAGCAGCAAAGAGGAGGAATAGCTGACAGCTGAATTTTTCATTGACTGCCTCAGACTAACACTCTAGTATAGAGCTGCCCCACTTTGTCATGCCAAGACTTAGTTTGGTCTTACTCTGTGTTAGGTAACAGTAACGCAACATAAATTAGACAAGCATTTAGATTACTTTTTTGTATCACAGCTAAATTCTGATTTGTTGACTTGTGGTCTCAAGAAGACACTGAGCCCCTTGCTCCAGCATAAAAAACATCAGCCATTTTGCAATCAAACAATGAAAGATTGATGTGAATTAGTCTAATTGGAGTAATTACCTTAAATTTGGGCATTTATTTTGCACTAATCCTACTAAGTACGATTTTAAAAAAAATCTGATACAGTCATGGAGTTCTGACATGAGCAGATATAATTGTAGTAATAATGCCAATAGCTTATTTTTTTTTAGGTTAATCCTTTGTCTCCTGATTAATCATCTAAGAGGAATTAAATATTTTACTGATGAAGGTAATGTCTTACCAATGTTTAAACGGGGTGGAGAAATGTGAATTTGTCACTCAGCAAAAAACAAGGACCAAGAACATCATGATGTGTGCTGTTATGGTTAATTTACATTTTTGATGCTGCAAGCCCAACTTTGTTTCCTAGTTAGATTTCCAACCGTTTACTGTTGTTATTGCAACTAGCTACTTTTTCAATAATAGTATTAATTTATTTTATATATGCAGTCTACTATTCAGGCTGTTTAACTGCAGAGTTCTCTTCAGGCCTGAGGCCCCTTACAAATAAATTTCACTGATATTCCCTGAAATCTAAGCTTTCATTATTTTCTCTTTCATGGAAAGATGATTTCTGAGTAGACATGGGCACGATCTGAATTACGATTTCAAAAAAACCCCGATTTTGGCATCTGCGCCATCGTGACTCAGCTAATCGGTTCTGTCCATGGCAACCGATCCAGCAGTTGGGGGTTTGCTTGTTCAGGACTTGATCGGATATATCGGTTTCTGTTCTGAATTGCAGACACTTTGGCGCCACTAATTTATTCCTGGGGCAACGGAGCTAGGGGAATGAGCTGTGTTTGCCCTCCTTCTGTCGCCCTCAAAACACGAATGGAAGCCCAGCTTTCCTTGATTAGCAGGCTTCCTTCCAACCACGGAGCAGCAACCCAGGGGAGGGAGGGGGAAGGGGGTGTTCTGAAACCATGGGCACAAAGGAAAGGCAAAAGGCAGCGCGGGAGGCTGGGAGGCCGCCCGCGCTGTTCGCCTTTCCCCAGGACAAGGGGCATGTGGGCAAGCCAACCGCCCCTTGTCCTGGGGAAAGGCAAAAGGCAGTGCGAGTGGCTGGGAGGCTGCCTGCGCCATTCATCTTTCCCCAGGACAAGGGGCGCGTGGGCAAGCCGGCCGCCCCTTGTCCTGGGGAAAGGCAAAAGGCAGCGCAGGAGGCTGGGAGGCCGCCTGCGCCGTTCGCCTTTCCCCAGGACAAGGGGCGTGCAGGCAAGCCAGCTGCCTCTTGTCTTGCGGGGCAGGGGAACGACGCAGGCAGCCGCCGAACCACTCGCACTGCTGCCAGCTCCGCAGTGCACCGGGACAGCCGGCTTGCTGCATGGGTGGGTGGGGGGACCCAGGAGCACGCGCACGCACGCGCAAGAGCCTGACTATGGTTACCCTAGGCATTGGCAACCATAGATCCAGCCCTGGGAATGTCCCCTCGTTGCCAGGTTAAAAACTCCCCCCCTCTACTCTAAGTGTGTGTGTGTGAATGTCCCCTCCCTCCCTGAAGGGAGGCGGCTTATTGCCGCCTCCCCCTTCCCGCCGGGCCTGGTGGCCGCTGCCACCAACCACCGTTCCTATATTGCTGGAAACAGCAGGGTGCCCTCCCGCTTTGGCCTTCCCGATTCCAGACCGGAAACAGGACTTGATCAGTTAGAATCAGTGGCCTGGGTTCGGCAGCGGCCCGGATCCATGAACAGCTTAATCGGTATTTTTTTTGGATCGTGCCCATCTCTATTTCTGAGTCTTTCTCCAACATTATCTGGGCTTTCTAAATGGAGCAATTACGTGAGATAAACAAAAACATTTTTTAATATTCTCTATGTAAATTCTAGATAAAATCAAAGTAGTAGCACTAGATTGAATGTACCACATCTTGAGTTTTTAAGTACAGGCACAACTACAAAATTAATTTTGACCCTTATAAGTTTGGTTTGTATATGAGCATACATACTACATATGCTGGATTATCATGAGAAAGTGTGAAATAGTAATTCATTTCATTGTATAGATGGTGTGTTTTGTCTTTTAAAGCAAATTTAGTTCATCTTTTCCCATTATATTGATCATCTTTTTTCAGAGTTATGGGATTTTTACTTCCCTTGTTATTTTTTAAACCTTCCTTTAGTCTGCATTCCTTTGCACACTTACTTATGAATAAGTTCTATTGAACTCAGTGTCTGCCAGTCTCAGTAACATTCTGTATGTGACTCCAGCATCTGTATGTATATGTTTCCTTATGCATCAGTCAAGGTGGAAGAGAGATAAATCTAAATTTTAATTTTAAATTAAGACTGCCTAATGGGAAGAGACTTTATCTTTTGTTTATGAAAATCTGTACAGAACAGTGGAAAAGAGCAAGAGTCCAGTAGCATCTATAAAACTAACAAAATTAGTGGTAGGATATGAGCTTTTGTGAGCCGTCTGAAGTTAATGCTTTACTGGTTCATTGTAAGTAAGCTCTTACAAGCTAGTGGGAGTTGTGAGTAAGCTCTTAAAAGCTATTGTAAGATGTAACAAACAGAAAGAGTTATAATTTAATGTCACTTTATTTATTGTTTTAGCCCTGTGCTGTTGAGAAAGCTGAGGCACATTTGTGCTCCTGCGAAACAATCTTGCAAGCTAGCTGGTTGTCAAGCTGACAGGACATTTTATCTTATCTTTTCTGTGGCTTGCAGAGAGCTGGAAGACAACTGCAATTACTATCCTCTATGAGAGACTTTCACACAGTTGCTAATTGAAAGTAGTTGAGAATTGTAGCTTATATGACCTGTCTTTTATCACTTGGAGCCAAACAACTTATTTGAGTTTGTGTGTTGTGGTTTGTATATTCTCAATCCAGATGAATGACAATGTATAATGGATGTGATGGAATCAATAATGGTGATAATGTAATCAATTTATTCACCACACTTCTTAATTGTGTACTGTTGTTTATTATTAGTTTGAATTGAGATAAGATTGGCTGTTTTGCTGACATAGAGAGCCTGTGTTTTTTCTTCTGTATTTTGTTTGCTTTCCCTTTAGGAGCCTCTGTTCTAGCCCCTGGAAAACAACAGCCAGCTAATCCTGCACTGAAATAGGGTGAGGTGGGTGGGCCAAGCATGAGATGCAACTGAGGTGCTGAGGGGCAAAACAGCTCTGTAAGGCCTCTGACTTCACTCCATGCCGCATTCGTGGATGCCAAGAAAGCACTGTCTGCCTCTCCCTCCTCCAGGAAGGCAAATCATGGCTCCCCGGTGCAGCAGCTGTTGCCACTGTCTGGGAGTGCTGCATTGTCTATTGAAAAAATCTGACTCTGCTATGAGTACACAGGTTCATTAACCTCAACAAAACCTGAAAGCAGACCTTGGCTGTGTGACTTCAGGGCTCAGTTTGTGTTACGTCCAGTATACAAGGAAAAATTATTTTCCACAGATATCAGTAATGAGAAGACTATGGACCACACTATACAATAAAGCCAGCATGGTGTAGTGCTATGAGTGTCAGACTAGGATCTGGGAGATCCAGGTTCAAAACCCTCACTCTGAACTGGAAGCCAGCTGGGTGACCTTGTGCCAGCAATGCACCTAACCTACTTCACAGGATTATTGTGATGATAAAATGGAGTAGAGGAGAACAATGTAAGCAACTTGGGGCTCCCACTGGGGAGAAAGACAGGGTGTCAAGTAAGTAGGTAAAAAAGGACTGTACCTTACTTAAGTGTACACTATAAAAACTAGATTGGCCAACATGTTTTGATTCAGAATGTATATTTGTTGGAAGCTTATTATTAGTTTTTTGTATAATATAAATGAATTCAGATGTAAGAATCTACCCAGAAAAATCTGTTTACCCTCCAGATAAGATTTTAAGAAGATTTAATTTCATGAAAATACTATAATATTATTAAAGCCAGCAAACCAAATGTTATAAAAATCATAGAGTATATAATGCACTAATTCATCTCATTAATGAGTGTCAGGTTTGTTAATGTAGTACAGTCATTGGGTGCTCTTTTTGCTATTGTATTTTTTAAAAAGGTGAATTAGTGATGGATATCTATTTGCTCATTTGTAAAAACTTTCTTCATTCATAAGTATGCATCTTCAGAGGTTTGGGAATCTTTCAAAAATCACCCCATACCGTCATGTCTGTGTTCAGTCATGCCATGATTGTTTGTATGTTGTATTAACCTGATGTATTCTCTCCTTAATGCAAGTGTTACTTTTGAGACCCAGAGAGTTATAGAAACATGCTCCTCTAAGCTAGTACTGACCTTGGAGCATCCAGATGCCAGCTCTTGCTACTTTGCCCAGATGCTGGGAATGTATGATTGTATACTGAATGTCTAGCCATAACTAAAAATGGTCTCACAGGACCCGTGTATACTGCACGCCAAAACCTTAAGTTATTTGAGCATGGGAAAATCAAGTATAATACAGAACTGCTTGCCTTGCCTTATCACTTCTACCAAGCGCCGTGATGGAGTGCAGACCTGAACTGTCAAATCCTAAATAAAGCTTTTCTACTGGAACCAATGTGTGTTCACTGGAGAGGCGCTGAGGGATCTACTTGCCAGGAACTGACACATACTGATTATTCTAAGGTTAATGATTTCACAGTGAATTTATCAAAATGGAGAACCATAACCAGAAGTTCTACTTAAGAGCAAAGAAGGTAGCTTACTTTTAATCTTATTATCCCATGATCTTGAGGAGCAATGCTACTTAATCAAATAAGATACTAATGGGTACTTAGAGGGAAAGGAATAGTTCTATAACAGAAAGTACTTTTGAGTGTTCAAAGCATTCACCTATATTATTCCAGTAATTCTTACAAGACCTCTGTACTGTAGACCAGCATTATTCTACCAATATTGTAGGGGGATAAGGGGAGAAAGAGACATACCAAATGCCACCTAGCAAGGACAAGGCCAAACAAATTTTCAACTAGGTATTCTGGTTCATAGCTCAGTTGCTTGACCACAATGCATACAAATCTAATGACTGGCATTATTAGGGGTACGCAGCAAGAAAGTTTCCATTTCTGTTTTGATTCCAGGGGTTCTGGAATAATTTCATTTTATTACTGGTTCTGGGTTGGCTGGTGCTGACATGGAACTGAGACATTTGGTTTCTTCATTTTCGTGAGTTCTGGCCGATGGTGTGCGCATTGACCACTCATACACAAATGCACTCTGTTCTTTTCAAGGGAGTGGGTGGGGAAACAAGGCTATGGGGAACAAAGCACATTCCTCCCTCTAAACCATCAATCCACCAAGTTTGAGAATGGGATTCCATATTTATGGCCCCTTAGGAATGCTTGGGGAAGGCACACATCAAGTTAAGTGTTGAGCTGCATATACATGCAAGAAAGTTATTTTCAAGGACTGAGGAAACAGGGCTCTATTTGTGTTTAACCAGAATTGTCATCTTCCAAAACCCCTTTGATCCAATGAGTTTCTCCTAAAGCACATGAAAATGCACACAACTATAGAACTCAAAGAAGATGAATTTTGGTGGGTACACACAATGGCGAAAAAATGTACTGGCAAAGTGGCACTGACACATAACACCATCATATCACTCAAGCAGAAAAGTGTTCCATTGCCAACCAGCACAATGCAGTGATTTTTTTAAAAAATTGTTTCTTTATGATAGTGACAAAGTTAATAAATTATTACCTTTGAGTATTGCTGTGATGCCATGAGGATAGTTAGATGTGTAGCCATGTTGGTCTACAATAGAACAGCAGACTTTTAGTCCAGTGCCACCTTAAAGATGAACAAGGTATTCAGAGTCTGCAGAAGGGAGCTCCAACTCTGAAAAGCTTATACTCTGAAAATCTTTTTGGTATCTAAAGTGCCACTGGATGAAAACCCTGCTGTTATGCCATATTTCCCTGTGCCTTGTAGTTTCATTTCCACAATGAGGGGCAAAATCCTCCTCAATCTAATATGCTTTTCTCCCAGCCACTAGCTGTCCTTCCACTGTGCATAAAAGCCCACAGAAAGGGAAGTTTAGAAGTTGTTTTTTTTCCCTCACAGGAAGGGGAGGGAGGAGGGCACTTCTCTCCCCCCCACACACTATTTTTTACTAGTGGGAGACTGGATAGGTTGCTGGCTACCAGTCTCCCATTCTGACTAAAACTATTAATCCAGAGTTGAATGAAAACGAAAAAGGAAATCACCTGAAGACAAACAGAAAGAAAAAAAATCACCAAATTGATCCTTCCACATGGAATACTGATCTGGAAAGACTTGAGTATGCATGTATGTGCAAGTGTTAAATACACATAACTGTGACCTCCCCATCATTTAATGCTGGGTTAACAGTTTCAATCAGAAAAGCCCCAAAAGCCGGAAAACTTTTTAGGGAAGGTGAAACACTTCCTACCACTCTTCAACCTGCTGTCTTTGGAAGAATTCTTTAGTCACAGTGAGTGGCCCTGGCACCATGGCACCTAAGTGAAGGATAACCGCAGCAAAAGGCCACTTAACCAGCTCCATGGACCTCCTCAGTGCTCATCTCCTTTAGTAATTGCTTCTTCCCAATTTTCACCCTAATCTGCATAATGTGTGAGCATTTCAAGCAGCCAGGGGCTCAAAGGCTGAAGGATAACCTCCACCCTTCCGGTGCGTCTTCATGGCGCAATCAGTTCTCCACACGCCACTGAGTAAAGCATCACAGTGGGCGGTTCCATCCTCCGCCATCAGAATTGACGGCGCTTGTCACTTCCCATTTTTTTTAAAAGGGTCAATTATCCGGTATACCGATATCTCGACTCCGGTGACCGTTTCTTCCCGCGCAAACTGCTGCTCACTATGGTTGGTTTACCAGTATACTGACCTTTATGCACTGTGAAAAAAAGGGGAGAAAACGGATTTACGCGAATATCATGTGGTTTGGAGGGAAGGTGCAATAGTGGCGCGGTGATGGCAGGGAACACGCGGAATGGGAAAGTGTGTGAGTATCTGCGTGAATAGCGCGCCAATTGCGAAAAAGCCGCGGAAACAAATATGTAGTGTGGATTCGGCCCTATATGTGTATGTCTGCTTGGATGTTGCCAGGCCAGTCTTTCCTTGTGTTGTGTGTAAATGCACAAAGAAAAGGATAGTAATGGTGACATTGACACTGATGGCACCATGCCATCTGCTGCTCCCCTCCCCAGTGTAAAACAAACCTTTTTTCCTACAAGCCGCTCTATGCCAGTGCCATTGCTCAGAAAGAGGTGGAAAAAAATGCACTCGTGTGCCATGTACATCCTTTTCCTACCAATGGAGTTAACTCTAAGGGCTCAGTCTTTCTCTTTGGAGCCAATATTTGCATGAGTGCAGAGCTGCTCTTGAGGAAAACAAGATGCTGCCAGACCCACCCACCCCCAAATGCCTGGCCTGCAAAAAGAAAACACAAAGTTTTCAGTGGGGGAACTCATTACACCCTTGTTTCCCAGATTTGGTCAGTGTTCTGAAAGCTGCTTAACAAGCTGAACAAATGAGTTCTTGTTTTTCCTATTATTCATACTCTTAAGCATTATCTTCTGTCTTCTTTCCACAGATCTGTATTTTTTCTTCATTTTGGACATAGATCAGCTAATACTGTAGATATAGTTCAGGTAGGACTGTTCATCTTTCCTTGAAAACTGATTTATTTTTAATATTTGTCAGAAGTTTATCTCATCCTTTTTCCAAGGTGCTCAGGCCTGCCTGCATAACTCTCCCCTTCCCCTTTTATTCTCACAACAACCGTGTGAGGGAGGTTAGACAGAGAGGGAGTTTTTGCAAGGTTCCTACATTAATGTCATGTATTCTAATTTGAATTCTTTTTCAAATGATCAGGACTACTAAAACATTCTTAAAATGAAACTTAAAAAACAACAACATAGAACAGACTAGAATTTAACTAATCTAGCCCATTAAAGCCACCCCTATTAGAAAAGATATTGACACTAGTCCCTTTCCTTGGTATTTTTTTTTGCCCACACTAATAACAAGTGCTACCACTTGTTATTAGTGTGATGTTAATTGTACTGGCAGATTTATATCAGCACGTCATGTGGGAAGTGCTCCATCTCTTTGAATTTCCAATTTATGAGTAGACGCCAGTATGGATCCTTCCCATGCTATTAATTTTAACAAGGAAGTCAAAAGGAGAAGCTTTGATCTCAATTACTCATCAGGGAATGACACAGAAGTTAATGTGTTTAGGTAAGTAGTAAAGATCTGGCTTTGAACCCAAGCTCAGCTAAGGATTTGCTGGATGATCTTGGGCAAGTCACTGCCTCTCAGTGTTCTAGTTGAAATAGCAGTAATGTGCCTTATGGAACTGATATGAAAGGAGATTAGGCTTGTAAATCAATTTGCATAGTAAAAACACTGAAGAAAACAGTGACTGATGCCTTGTTATCTCAATTTACAGCTTGAATACATTAAGTCTTTTGAATTGAATCTTTGTCTTGAAAGACAAACACCCACCAGAACACGTTTCCCAAAATTTCTTCATTTTGTGACTTGTTTCTCTCTCTGGTAAATAACAGTATCCCTTTGAATAGTTATTCTAGTGTTCTGTGTATTAAATATGAAACTAATTTTCTGACTCCCTAAAAATTAGTGATTCAGTTCCATGGGCACTTTTGACAAAAGTTGTAAAAACATAGTCCTCAAGTTTAGAAAGTTTCCTGTGAAATTTTACTTGAGAGAATTCGGCTCTCCCAGCAGCAGCGTAGCTGTTTCAGCTAGGAGCCATCCTTTGCAGCCCTGCTCAGAGGGAGAGACAGACTCCCTTCCCTTTGGCTGGGGGCGGAGCCACATGCCTGTAGAGGCGGCTCTGCTGTCCCAGTTCCAGTTGCTTTGCTTGCTCGGAAGTGAGAAGGAGTGTTTGCCTTCGTCTCCTCCCGAGCACTGGAAGGGAGCGCCGGCTGCATTGCGTCTGGCAGCAGAGCTTCGGGAGCAGCGTGGAGGGTTTCTCATTTATGCCAGGGTATTGGCCAGGGCACAGCCTTGGAGGGCTCTCCCCCTCTTCCAATACATGAACATCGTCTACAGGAGATACACTGACTTTGAGCGGACGGCTTAGCTGCAGTATGACAAAGAATTTTGCGTGCATGCGGCCTTGAACCCAAGCCTTCCATGGGACAAAATTCACCAGCAGCTGCGGCTGCAGGTAATGGCCCCTGCGAAATCTAATCTAGGTGATAGATCCAACACTGGTCACCTGGTTTTTTGGTCTGCGCAAGCTTCTGGTACCTGCACCCCTGCGGTGCAGCAGGTTCAATTCCGGCTCCTCTGTTGGGACTTTACGTCCAAAGGTGTGGGTAACAGGAAGTCATGCAAATATAAGCATGTGTGCCCTTCCTGTGCCAGAGCCCACCCATACGCAGCTTGTCCCAAGGCCAAGCAGGGTGGTAAACACTCTGGGTGCAGAGGTGGTCAGCAGGCTTCTGGTAAAGGGACCCAGTCCAGTAAAGCTGAGGGTACTTGAGTGCTTGCTTCAAGCTTACCCTAGGTGCCAGAATGCTGCTTATTTACTTTCTGGTTTTAAGTTTGGGTTTTGTATCTCCTTCCAGGTTCCTCAGATGCCTTTCATGGCAGCCAACCTTTGATCTGTGGCTGGCATGGAAGAGGTGGTCTGGAACAAAATTATGAAGGAACGTGCAGAGGGCAGAGTTTTAGGGCCACTTGATGCCCCTCTGTTCCCTTCCTTGAGGGTGCCACCTTTGGGGATGGTGCCAAAAAAGGTGCCTGGTAAATTTCGTCTTATCCACCACTTGTCTTTTTCCAAAGGGGGCACAGTGAATGATGGCATTCTCAATGAGCTTTGTTCGGAGCATTACACTTCCTTTGACCAAGCAGTTAAGGTTGTGCACCAGTGTGGGGTGGGAGCTGTGATGGTGAAGTGCAACATTAAGTCTGCCTTTCACCTGCTCCCAGTGCACCCAGAAGACTTTGAACTCCTGGAGTTTTCATTTGAGGGCATGTTTTACATGAACAGGGCCCTGCCAATGGGGTGTTCTATATCTTGTTCGGCATTTGAGTGCTTCAGTTCCTTTTTGGGATTGGAGCTGCATCGCTGTTGTGCTTGCCTTAATATTGTTCATTATTTAGATGACTTTTTGCTGGTGGGCCCAGTTAGCACAGAGCAGTATGCCAGACTTTTGGCTGGATTCATTGCACTTGTAGAGGAACTGGGTGTTCCTTTAGTGCATGAAAAAACCAGGGATCCTTCTGTAGTGTTAATGTTTCTGGGCATAGAACTAGATATGATACAGCAAACCTTGCAGTTGCCCTTTGAAAAGGTAAAGGGCTTAAGAGCAAGGTTAGCTGAGTGCAGGAGCAAAGGTAAGGTGTCCCTTCTTGAACTGCAGCAATTAAATTTTGCTGGTAAGGCGGTCATCCCAGGCAGAGCCTTCCTTTGACGGCTATGTGACACCATAGGGACTTTGTGGTTGTCCCATCATTGCTTAAGGATAGGTAAGGGCATGCATGAAGACCTGGAGGTCTGGCATTCCTTTTCAGTTTAATGGGGTGACTTTTTGGAGGGAGGACCTGCTGCTTGAAGCTGAACTACAGGTCACTTCTGATGCCTCAAGGTCTATGGGATTTGGAGTTTATTTTCAGGGCCACTGGTGTGCTGACCAGTGGCCGGCAGATTGGCTGGAACAGGGGTTGTCCAAAGACCTTACGTTTTTGGAATTCTTTCTCTTATTAGTGGCAGTGTGGCTTTGGGGAACAGAGTTGGCCAACCACTCGGTCCACTTCTGGTGTGACAACTTAGCAGTGGTGCATGTGGCCAACTCTTTATCATCTAAATCCCCCAGGGTGATGAGGCTGGTGCATGCCTTCACTCTAAAATGTTTGCAATTAAACATTTTATTCAAGGCTAGACACGTTCTGGGAATTAATAATGATGTGGCAGATGCTTTGTCTCACCAAAAGATGGAACAATTCTGGAAGCTTGCCCTTGGGGCCAACCAGCAGCCAACATGGATGCCCAAGGAGCTTTGGCAGTTTGGACAGCAGAAGTGAACAGTGCGATCCAACTGTCCATTGCCCCCAGCACATGCAAGGCCTACGACCGGCAGTAGGGCAACTTAATGAATTTAGAAACATGGGTGGGCTTCAGAAGTTATGGCCTATTCTGCCTAAACACCTTATGCACTTTTGTGTGGTTCAGCATGGTAGGGGTCTGTCGGTCAGGTCCATTAGGGGTCAGCTGGCTGCATTGGTCTTTGTAAGCAAAGCACATGGCCTACCAGAAGCCACGGGGGATTTTAGGATCCGTAAAATGTTGGAAGGCTGGTCTTGGGAGACCAGGATACAGGGTGATCCCAGGCTACCCATCTCACCTTTAGTTTTGAAAGTGTTGGCGTCTGCTTGGGGGGATGTTTGTTCATCTAGCTATGAGAGGAAGCTTTTTCATGAGGCTTCCTTAACCGCATTCTTTGGGGCCCTGCGGGTCAGTGAGTTGGTGTCTTAATCACGAAGGGATGCCACCAGCACGGCCTTACTAGCCCAGTATATTAAATTTATCAGGGATAAGGTATCTATTAGGATCAGGCAGTCCAAGACTGACCAACAGCAGCAGGGGAATACCTTCCTCTTAGGCCCCTGTGTTGATCAGGAGCTTTGCCCTGTTAGGGCCCTTGGAGAGTATGTTGAGCTCCATGGGGAATGCCAGGGCATCAGAGCCCTTTAACTAAGTATCAGTTTGGGGCAGTGACAGAAGATGCTTTTCTGCCGTGAGTTTTACACAATCTTCTGGGTGCATGGCTGTGTGAAAACGGCCTATGCTTTATAAGATAATGCTGAAGTTGATTGAAGCAAAACTTTTCACGACAATCAATGGATATAATGGAACATGCTCTAGTCCCAATTGCACAGAAATGTGTGAAGTGATCCCATCAGTTAATTTGAAGGTCATTCTTGTCACTGACCATCAAAACAGTTAGACCAGCCTACCACAGTCAACATTTTGTCATTTTACTAAATAGGTACAAATGTTTATGTTTTTTTTTTAAAAAAAAATCATCTGTGGCTGTGTATCTCATGTGTAATATAATTTTGGCTTAGTGCAAAGAGGATCACAATATGATTAACGTGATCACAAGACAGAACAGAGGGTAATATGCTTCATGCCCCTGATATGGAGCCCAACAAAACAAAACCTTCCTTTTTTTAGAGACAGAATAGCATAGGGGATGGCACCGTAGTTATGTTCTGAATACAATTGTCCCAAGAGGTGTTATGCCCAGCAACATCTAGGGTTCAGCTATATGTTACCCAGCACTAAGTGAGATCCCTCTCCATTCCCCTCTGGGACATACAGCTGACAGGCGTAGATGAACTCCCCTCCTCAGTTGATGCCTCAAGGTGCTCATCAAGTTTTCCTGCCCACCTCATTTTTTTTCAAAAATGCTATTTATTTATTTTAAAACTTTTTAAAAAAACAATCTTACAAAGACACAAACTTTTATTATTTACTTTCAAATAGACAACCCTGATTTCTGGTATGGGTTGGGACCAGCAAGTGGCCCACCAAAACTTGGAGTGAGTCCAGCCTGGCTCTGAACTTGGCCAAGCTACTTCTGATTTCACACATGCCTCCTCAGTTGGGACTTCATCAGTGTATAGTAATCAAGACTTTAAAGTTTAAGCTTCCTGATACAGTATGAAGTAGGTGACTTTTGCATGGCCCATTGGGAACAGTCCCAAACGCATTCCTGCTTGGACCTAGAATGACCAGCTAATCCCATACTACATATAATACACACATGTGAACATCCAACTAAACCCACAAATTCAGAATGAATGGGGTGGGAGCAATTGGACTATGAATGTAGAGCTGTATATAGTATATATAGTGCCCATGATGTCATACATTGTCTGGTACAAATTATGGGATGCTTGTTCCTCTACCCATGCACAGAGGATCCTAGACAGGTAAGTTAGAACCTATATGATTGTGTGATATCTTAGTCTACAGTTACCCTAACAATTAATCAGGGAAAACTCAGCTAAACCTTGCTAGCCCAATATTAACACAGAGGGAAACTGGCATGTGAAATGGTTGATGGTGATTATAAGTTGGTTGCCTCAGGAAAGAGGAAGATAGTATATTGCCTGTTTTCATGTTCACTCAGTAAAAGAGCTAGTGTTTATTGTCCTGATCTGGGGTGGCAGTGCAGGAGCATATTATAAAAACAATGACACTATTTTATTAGTTTTAGTTATAGGGACTATAGAAATAATTAAACTTTGGTTCCTTTGTCCTATATAACAAGTTAATGCAGGTAATTTGTGACAAAGGTTTATCTAATATATACATTCGTTTTACACTGTAAATGATAAGATTGAATATACAATCTCTAAACTGATACTAATAAAGAAGGAGGTACAATATTGTATGACAAAATAACTGAATTAAGGGTTCTAAAATTCTTTTGACTATTCAAGGGTTCTAAAATTCTTTTTTCTATTCAAGAAATCAAGAAAAATGGATCTATAAAAGCCATGAATGTTGACAAAACTGATTTTATTTTTACCATTGATACATGTCCACTTATATAAATCTCAGACAAAAGGTACCAAGATGACAGAAACGAGACATTAAGGTTGACCAGCATAACAGAATTGATAAACTAATTATACCTTGAGCAAGTACAATTAACCTGGACTTCACCCCAGTGCTGTTGGAGCTGTCTGAGCTATTCTTTTAATTACTTGTCTTTCATATAGATCATTCCCTTTTGCAATGGGGAGGAAAAGAAGATAAATAAGAACACAAAGATCAAATCACTGCAATTTTCTTTACAAGCAATAACTAATTAATTCTGAAGAGACTGTGAAGCCTAAGGTACAATCCATCTTGTGGATCCACCTTCACTCTACCTTCAAGATCCATGGCAAATGTTTCCTGGAATTTGAATGGGGTTGCAACCAGCATTTTTAGCACCATCCATATTTCCTCAATAAAGATTGCTATTGAATATTTCCTTACAGTGATAATCCTGTTTCCAGGAAAGTAAGACCCAATTAATACACTCACAGGACTGCTATTCTGATTGGTGTGGTGAAGGAAGAAGGGTGTACAATTACACCCAGAAGCATGAACATAACCTCATGGTGATACATGTGTATTGTTCCAAGAGATTTATAGGCAATATCTTTGGTTCTTACCTTTAAAGCTCTTCCTCACCTAAGGAACCATCTCCCACTGTATGAAATTGTGTTAGTGCTCCAACTTTGTGGAATTATCTTCTGCTGGAGATTAGTAATCTATCTAGTTTATGGTCTTTAGGAAGAGTAACTAAGTCGTATTTCAGAAAGACTTTACTTGTTATTGAAATGGTTCACAGAAAATGAAACGTCAAGGTACAAATGGTAAAGTGGGCAATAAACTATAATAATGAAATCAGGATGGAAGCATGGGAACAATTGTGGAAAAATACGTTAAAAATATCAACATGTACCAGTATTAGAGAGAATGTCTATAAAATGTTATATAGATGGTATTTAACACCAAAAAAATTAGCCATAGCCAATAAGCAGCTATCTAATAAGTGTTGGAAATGTAAGGAGCATGAAGGTTCTCTATTTCATATGTGGTGGACTTGCCGTAGGGCTAGAGACTTTTGGGCTAAAATATGTGCTGAGATGTCTTTGATACTCCAGTATAATGTGGTTAAAAATCCAGAAATGCTGTTGTTGTCTTTGCATTTAGAAGATGTTAATAGAAATGATAGGACATTGTTATATTATATGATAACAGCAGCAAGAATATTATATGCTCAATACTGGAAGAAAGAAGAAATACCTGAAATTGAAGAATGGACAAGCAAATTGTTGTACATGGCTGAAATGGACAAATTCACAAGAAACCTGAAGGATCAAGAACCAAAAACATTTTTGGAAGATTGGAAAAAGCTGAAAAAAGAAATGGGATGTTAAGGGACAACTGTGGTCTTTTGAAGGGTTTTAATGATGCTAAGTAAGATAAGATATAGTTAAGATCTTTACCAATAACATGATAAGAACAACTATAATATAGAAATAATGTGATATTAATAGCGGGGGTTCGAGTGCTGTTGGAAGTCAACACTGAAAAGGGGCAGGGGAGGGGGTGGGGAAATATACTTGTGGAAATTGAATTGGATTGTATTTGTGTTTTAATCTGAATATATATTGACCCATCCAATAAAAATTTATTAACTAAAAAAAAAAAGAAAGACTTTACTTAAGTTTATCTCATTTAATGTAATGTAGGTAATGTATAACCAAACAGTGGAGTTTGGTTATTTGGTGCTGTTGCACAATTATATTGTGTTATGTTGATTTTAATTGTGTATAGGAACATTGTTTCATTATAAGCCACTTCAGGCCCGTTTGGGATGAAAAGCAGATTATAGCTATTTTAACAAATAAATGTATCTGATTCATAGGATCTCATCGCATTTTTAAGAAAGTAAAAGAAACCATGAATCAGGTGATTCACAGACCTCCATGAAAATCAGAGCGGTGGAATGGTTAGAGTACTAGTCTAGGGATGGGAAGATCTTACCACACTTGTGGAGCATTCCACCTTATATGTGACATTGTGTACATTGTGGAAGAGACATGCAATTTGCCATTCCTCTACTAAACAGGGGCCATATGATGAATGCATAAACTGAAACTAAGTATTTATACTACATAACATACCTATGTGTAATTAATCATATTAATATTATCTAATCTCCTGGAAGAAACTTTGTTACTATGGTAACTGAATGAATGATATTGAAAACAAAAACAAGTGTATAGCAATATCAATGTTTTTTAAAACAGATATTCAGCAAGGATTTGGCGGGTAACAAAATGTGGGTAACATGACATATAAAGAATACAGCATTGAAGCAGGAAAGTTAAGGCTGCACACCCTTGCAACTAAGTTTTTTTAAAAAACTATCTTAAAAAAAGGGGGGGAGAAAAAACCCTTTTATAAAAAGGGACATTTTCACGATGAAAATAATATTTCAGATGGTCACAGCTGGAGCTGCTGTTAACAGAGGGGTTTGATTGGCAGCCTGTAGTGTAAGCAAACCTTTTTGGCTTCTGTACCAAACATGATCTGTAATGTACGAAAGGATCATCAGGCTCTGTAAGCAAGACAGTGGTGGGCTTGAAGCGTTTGCTAAAAATAAGCACTGGAGATATTTTGGTCTTCTCTGAACATTTAATTTTCTTGAAAGCAACTCTTTGCACGTTGCAGTAAATAAATCTTAATGGCACTTGGGGAGTGAAACAGGACATATCTTTTTTAGGTCATATTATCTGCAACGTTAACTGGGAAGTATTTCATATTTTCTTTTATACTATTTTAATTTTTTTTAAAGATGTTTTTGCTGCTGCTATAAAATAACTTTAGGAGAAAAGGTCATTTCACTGTCCTCTCTCAGTCCAATGTAAATGCTCACTGACATCTTGAATCCTCTTTAATTTTTTTGCTGATATCTGTTTTAGTCTAATGCTTCATGAGAATTTACAGACTAATTGTAATGCATCTTACTGTGGATTACAATATCCTGTGCCTTGTTGCATTGCAGCTGTCTAAAGCTTCATTATATGTGAATGCAAAGCCCAGATGCTTGGCCAGAAGAGCCTCAGCAAAGTTCAGCTTCTGTTTGAATTATAATTGAACATATTTATAATTCCCACACTGTGTCGTCTCTAACATGTTTCCATCCCTTTTCCTGTTGCCTCTGTTCGAACAGGATTCAGAAGGAATGATTTAAACAAAAACAACAGCATCATGAACTGTTGTGAACTGATTTAGGAAGGGTCATTAATGTTTTTGACAAATCCCTTTGCCTTTAAGACAATATTCTTTAAAAGTACAAAGACGAGCTCCCTCCCCTATCAGTTGTACTCCAGATGGTTTGTTTCTTTAAAAAATGAATAGTTCAATGGAAACTAGCATCTGGGTTGAAACAAAGAAAGCTTGCAGCCAGAATACTAAAAGAGAGAGTGGTTATCAGGTAATAAAGCATTACACCTGCTGAACGCAGGTAATAGAGGCAATGAAAGAGTGTTTGTAACCAAAATTGCCCTTTATAGAAAGCCTTTTGTCAAGTATACGTTGGTAGTTATTCTACCAAATCAACAAGGAATTTTGCAAGGAAGGGCTGAAGCATTTGCCATGATTTGACAAAATAGTACACATTATTTCCATGGTAACATGGATGAGTTTCACGTGCTCAGCCATTTTTCTTGTATGTCTTTTATTTACCTGCTTTGGGGTACCCCTGTCATCTGAGGTGAGACAGGTGGCAACCCAAGAAAGGATTTTATTGGGTATGGCATCAAAACTGTGGAATTCCCTCCCCAGGAAGATACCTCTGCTCCTTTGATCATTGCTTTCCACCAATGGATGAACAGTTTTTTGTTTCATTTGCATTCCCTTATTGACCCTCCTTCCCACTTGTTTGAATTGCCATTTTATATTCATAAATTGCCTTTCAGTTGATTTTAATGTCTTTTTAACTAATCACTGCCTTTATGGCCCTAATTGGGCCAAAAGGTAGGATACAAATGTTTTAAACAGCTAAATAAATATTTATTTTAGATATTCATACCCCACTTCCAAAGCAGCCTACAGCATTGTTTTTCCTTCTCCATTTTATTCTCACAACAACCCAATGAGGTAAGTCAGGCTGAGAGAGGATAACTGGCCTGTCTTCACCTAGAAAGCTTCCATGGAAGAGTGGAGTTTTGCTTAGTTCAGCACTCTAACCACCATAGCCATACTGGGTCTCTTATAGCACTGGTGTCATGTTACCAGTGTTTGAATTACAAGGGGAACAGAGGGCCCATTCTCTTGCCCCTTATTATAGCCCTTTTAACTACTGGTTTACTAGGCTTCATGGGGGCCATGATTTGCCCCCTACTTTTATACAAGAGCACCCATGGCTTGGATGTCTCCACCATGTCTCTCTGTCACTATATACCTGACTGAGAAGGAAATTTGGTCTCCAGACTGCTTTGCCTCTCCCGGCACTGATGATGTGTAATGCCAGGGCCATTAATAATGAGACCGCCATACTGCGGTGAGTGATATGAACCTGGTATGTGTGACTGAGACCTGGGTATGGGAGGAGGAGACAGTTGTCCTGAAAGAACGGATCCCACTGGGTTTCTCAGTCCTCCATCAATCCTGGGTTGATGGCCAAGGGGAAGGGTGGCAATATTCATTCATGCAGAGGAGTTAGCCGTGTTAGTCTGTGGTAGCAAAATCAAAAATCTCGAAAGCTTATGCTACAATAAAATTGGTTAGTCTTAAAGGTGTTACTGGACTCTTTTTGAATATTCATTCAAGAGTCTTTCTTTTTCAGGCTGCTCCCCACACCAAAGATTGCTGGCATTGATTGCGTAGGCCTGGCGCGGAATGCTGAAGACACTAATTTGGCTATCTTTCTGGTGTACTGACTGCCTAGCACACTAGCAGCTACCCTGTCGAGCCTGATGGAGGCAGTAGTGGGCTAAAGGATTCTTCTGTTTTCTTTAACTGTTTTAAAATTTCCCTTCTATCTGTAGCAGTGTCAGAAGAAGCCAACACCCAAACAATAGAAAGAACCCAAGAACCAAGGTGCAGAGTATACATCTTTGAAGCCAGCAGAGGAATAAATTAGGGAGGGTCCACCTCAAATACCACCAGGAGCAGAACAGAGGAAGGCTGTGTGTGTGCACTGAGGATCTGCTGGGGGAGGGAGGGACAAAAGGAGTCCTAGCTAGTCTTTGCTATGTAAATATCCAGAAAAGGAATTGGAATCAATGAATGAACACCTGAAGTGTTCCTTCTGGAATTAAGGTGGTGCCAGAAGGATAGCCCTGAACAAGATGTTACTCTGACATGGTCACATAGAAGGAAGCCTTCAGTGAAACTTGGGTGCCCAGAAGACGCCCAGTGCAGAAACTTAAGTTTCGTGTGGAAATGATGGCAACAGCAACCCATCTGAACCCAAAGCCAGCCCATGTGAATCAATGGAAAATACTCGGGGGGGGGGGATTTCAACAATCTGGGCCAGTTCTGAGTGGCATTAATGGACAGTTTCTGGAGAAATTCCAATTGATAACTAAACTGTACCTATTGCTGTTAGGGATCAGAAGTTTGGCAAATATTGACATTTACCAACAGTTCTTCAGAGAACTCAGGATTCAGGAAATACTGAAAATCTTGAAATCTGCCACTCCCTTTAAAAGTGTCCAAGCAACCACTTCATTTCCATTTCTCCTCAGAGCAAGCCCTGAGAGTCAAACGGCAAAAATAAGTCCTCGTGACACAAATATTTCTGACATTTCCCAGTAGGCCTCCTAAAGTTACAGGAAAATGTCAACATTTGCCAGTTTCCATCCTGACATGTTGCTTGTACAGGATCCCCATGAACTGGAATCTCTCTGCCCCCCAAAAAGATTTTGTGTGGATGTATGTATACACTTTGTTTAATACGAGTGTAATGGAGACTGCACATGCACACTAATAATTGAACACAAAGGTTGCTCCAACACAATGATGGTTTTCCACATAGCCCTTGTTGCTGCTCTGACTGCACAGGCATTTGTAGTGGCAAAGGAGCATCCCCTTTCCATGGCTATTTTCCCCGCACTTTCCTTGCCTCACCTTCCTCTGGCCACCCTTTTCCTTTGCCGAGGGCTTTTCTCAAAATTGGCAATTACTAGATCACTACAGCGCAGCAATACTATCACAGTCTATTGCCATAAACTAGTAGACCCAAGCTTTTATTTTTAATACTCTGTCACATTGCAGAGAGGAAACTAACTTGTGAAGAATCCACCTATATCTCAGTTTAAAGGGAGTCTCTGCTGGGTGAACCCAGCAAGGTTCAATATTTCTCTTTCTCTTACAAGTATATTGAGGAAAGAGGTAAATGCATCCCTATTTTTCCATAGTGGAATTTATTTGCTCCATACACTACAGGAATAGCTTATAAGCGAGAGGGACAAAAATTAAGGGGAGCTGGGAGGGGATCCTCTTAACCCCCTTCACAATAATTTGAATACTGAATATTACCAGCATTAGCAATTCTTCTTGGAAAGATACACAAGCAGAGGGTTTTTAGATTTTTTTTTTCACACACAGCTATGGTGATATAGGAACCACTTGCTCAGTGGTGCTATTTCATATAACTGAATATCATGGATATCACAATGTCATGGGTAAAGCTGATAATTTGAACAGTTTCAATGTGTTCATTGTCTCTCAGCACTATGGCAACTGGGAGAGAAAGATTCATGTGATCAGCCCTGACCATCTGGCTGCAATACTTATCTATATATAAGGCTACTCATCTCAAGATAGGGCCTGAGTTCTTCCAAAATTACTACTGATCTCCAGATTACAGGGATCTGCTCCCTTGGAAGAAATTACAGCAGCATAGGATAGATTCTTTGGTATAAAACACAGTCTAACAGGACAAGTATGTCCCAGAGTGAGGAGGGTGGTTCCTCTAGGACTTGCACTGCTTCTGCAGTCTTCCATAGAGACTAGGAGAAAAGTCCAGGGAGAATTTAGAGAAGAATGGGACTGCCACTGGCTTGCATCCTCTTTGGGTGTTCAGGCTGGATTCTTCTCTCCTTGATACTGCAAAACACCTGAAGAGGATGTAGATAGGTTAAGAAGAACTAATCTATATACATAAAAACAAGTGTCCTGACTGACTCATCAATGCCCAGCCCAAACCCCTGGACCTAGAAACATTAAATTTGGGGAGAACATTCCGTTCATGGTGTAAACACCAACAAAGAATGGATTTTAAGAAATTCACCCCCTAAAGGGGTAAAAAGGGGTAAAATGTGTTTTCCCAAAGGGATACAGCTTCCCTGTGTGGTTGGCAGGCTGCTGCCTGCTTGCGCCCACACCCACTGCCAGCTTGGCCACTCTTCCCTGATTGGGCCAGCCTTTCAAGCTCATTTGCATATGCAAGCTGATTGGGGCTCACAACATTCCACACCTCATCCCCCCCCCCCAACAGTTGTAACACAGAATCATAGAATCATAGAATCATAGGGTTGGAAGGGTCCATACAGACCATCTAGTCCAACCCCCTGCCCAGTGCAGGATCATCCTAAAGCATCTCTGACAAGTATTCATCCAGCCTCTTCTTGAAAACTGCCAGTGAGGGGGAGCTCACCACCTCCCTAGGCAGCTGATTCCACTTTTGAACTACTCTGACGGTGAAAAAGTTTTTCCTAATATCCAGTCGGTACCTTTGTGCATGTAGTTTTAGCCCATTGCTTCGCGTCCTACCCTCTGCTGCCAACTGGAACAGCTCTTTGCCCTCCTCCAAATGACAGCCTTTCAAATATTTAAAGAGAGCAATCATGTCCCCCCTCAACCTCCTCTTCTCCAAACTAAACATTCCCAAGGCCCTCAGCCTTTCCTCGTAGGGCTCAGTCTCCAGACCCCTGATCATCCTCGTCGCTCTCCTCTGCACCCTCTCGATTTTGTCCACATCCTTTTTGAAGTGAGGCCTCCAGAACTGCACACAATACTCCAGGTGTGGCCTGACCAAGGCAGTATAGAGAGGGGCTATGACCTCCTGCGATTTCGATGCTATGGTCCCTTTGATACAAGCCAGGATTGAATTAGCCTTTTTTGCCACCGCATCACACTGACTGCTCATATTCAGTTTACAGTCCACTCTTACCCCAAGATCCCTTTCACATATACTACTGCCCAGAAGTGTATCCCCCATCCAGTATTTGTGCTTCTCATTTTTGTGGCCCAGATGTAATACTGTGCACTTGTCTTTGTTGAATTGCATCCTATTCACAGCTGCCCACTTCTCCAGAGTATTCAGGTCTTGTTGAATTTTAATTCTATCTTCTTGGGTGTTTGCTACCCCTCCCAATTTGGTATCATCAGCAAATTTAATGAGCAGCCCTTCCACTCCTTCATCCAGATCATTGATTAAAATATTGAAAAGTACCGGGCCCAAAACCGAGCCCTGCAGCACCCCACTGGACACCTCCCTCCAATCTGATGAAACGCTGTTGACCACCACTCTTTGAGTGCAGTCCTCCAACCAGTTCCCTATCCACCAAACTGTCCTATAGTCTACTCCACAGTCTTCCAGTTTGCCCATCAGAATGTCATAGGGGACCTTATCAAAAGCTTTACTGAAATCCAGATAAATCACGTCAACAGAGTTCCCCCGATCCAGTAAGCTGGTCACTCGATCAAAGAAGGAAACCAGGTTGGTCTGGCAGGATCTGTTAGGAACAAAACCATGCTGACTTCCCCGGATCACTGAGCGGTCCTTCAGATGCTTACAGATTGATCCCTTTAAAATCTGTTCTAATATCTTCCCAGCAACAGAAGTCAGACTGACTGGCCTGTAGTTTCCCGGGTCATCCTTCCTCCCTTTCTTAAAGATTGGGATAACATTCGCTCCGCTCTTCTCCAATCTTGTGGCACATCCCCAGTCCTCCAGGAGGCCTTGAAGATGTTGGACAGGGGTTCTGCAAGTTCTCTGGAAAGTTCTTTCAGCACTCTTGGGTGCACCCCATCCGGCCCAGGGGATTTGTATTCATCCAGTGCAGCCAGATGCCTCTCCACTACCTCTCTGTCAATGTCAATTAGCCACTCAGGTGTCCTGCCACATTTTCTACTATCTCTAGATGTGCCTGAGTTCTTCAGGGAGAAAACAGAGGCAAAAAAGTCATTAAGCCTGTCTGCTTTTTCTCTGTCCTGCATCAGAGTTTCTCCATCTACTCCCAACAGTGGTCCAATTGCCTCTTTTACCTTGCGTTTGCTTCTCACATATCTGTAGAAGTTTTTCTTGTTGTAGCGAGCCCTCCTGGCCAGACCCAGCTCGTACTGAGCTTTGGCCTCTCTGATGGCTGATCTGCAGTACCTAGTAACCCTCATATACTCCTCTTTAGAGGTCTGTCCTTCTCTCCATTTCCTGAACATTTCCTTTTTCTCCCTTAGCTTATTATGGAGCTCTCTGTGCATCCACATCGGTTTCTTGGAGCCCTTACCATGTTTCCGTCTTGCGGGGATAGTGAGGGCTTGAGCTTGCAAAACCTCGTGTTTGAGAATGGCCCACCCTTCACTCGCTCCTTTCCCTTCCAGCACACTCCCCCACGGAATGACTCTCATCAAGCCTCTAAGTTCATCGAAGTTGGCCCTACGAAAATCTAACCTACGAGTCTGGCTACGAACTTCCTTGGCTCCCCACAGCAACTGGAATTCAAGAAGGACATGGTCACTTCCCCCTAAGGTCCCCACCACCTTCATCTCATCTACTAATTCTTCCCTGTTGGTTAATATCAAGTCTAGTATGGCCGAACCCCTTGTAGCTTCCTCCACCTTTTGAAAAAGGAAGTTATTGGCCAGGCAGGTCAGGAAATTGCATGATTCATGACGCTTTGCTGAGCCTGTCTCCCAGCACACATCGGGGAAGTTGAAGTCACCCATAATTACAAGGTTCTGATGTCTGGATACTCTGTCAATTTGTTCAAAGAGGGCAGCATCCATTTCTTCTCGCTGGTCGGGTGGTCTGTAGCAGACTCCAACAACAATACCCTTTGTCCTTCCTCCCCTTATTTCTACCCATATACTTTCCACCGGGCTGTCCGCCCCATTCTCCATAACTTCTTGACAATCAAGCCCTCTCCTCACATACAACGCCACTCCACCTCCTCTTCTACTCTTCCAGTTTTTCTTGAATAACTCATACCCATCCACTAGCACATTCCAGTCATGGGAATCATCCCACCAAGTCTCAGTAATTCCTACTATATCATAGCCCTCTGTTTGCAATAGAAGCTCAAGCTCTTCTTTCTTATTGCCCATACTTTGGGCATTGGTATATAAACACTTGTAGCCTTGTACCTTTGTTTGACCTTTCCTACCCAGGTGGGTCCCCACTGTGTTCACTTCATCATTGAAGTTGCCATGTCGATCGTCCCCTGCCCCTTGCGGCATCAGTTTAAAGCTCTCCTGATGAAGTTCTCCAGGTTCATTCCAAACGTTTTCTTCCCTGCCCTTGAGAGGTGAAGCCCATCATGTGCTAGAAGGCCTTCTCTAAGAAAACCTATCCCATGGTCCCAGAACCCAAAGCGCTCCTGCCAGCACCGCCATCTCAGCCAGCGATTCACCTCAAGTATGGTCCATTCCCGGCGTGCTCCTCTTCCTGTGACTGGAAGGATAGAAGAGAATACCACCTGAGCCCCCAATGTCTTCAACTGCCTTCCAAGGGCTTCATAATCCTCTTTAACTCTTGCAACAGTATTTGAAGCCGTGTCGTTCGTTCCCACATGAATCAGCACAAACGGGTACTTATCAGCAGGCTTGATGAGTTTTGGCAGCCGGTCGGTAATATCCTGAATTCTGGCTCCCGGCAAGCAATACATCTCTCGGAATAGGGGATCTGGCCCAGAGACATGGCGTTCCATACCCCTGAGCAAGGAATCCCCGACGACTACCACCTTTTGTTTTTTTCCACTTCCATGAGGCCCCATGTCTTCTGCACTCCCTCTTCCAGATCTTTGCATTTCTCGTTCCACTGTCACCTCTGTCACCATCCCTAGCACTTCAAAGCGATTCTTGAGCTCAAGTGGACCAGTGCACCTTCTTCGTTGACGCCTTCGGGTTTGTACTGTAGATCTGAGAGGAGGCTCAGAAGGGAGATCGGCTCTTTCCCCTCCTCCTTGACTTTCCTCTTCTTGGCTGTGCGGAGCCCCCAGGCTGTTGTCAATAAAATTGTCTCCCTCCTTGATCTCCTGAAGGGTGGTGATCCTTTCCTCCAGAGATCATTTGCGTATGTGGCCTGATTGGTCCTCACTCCCCACATTCTAAACAGTATGCAGTTGCTATTGAGAGTCATTGAGTGTGTCCTGTAGCTCCCAGTCTTCCCCTAAAAGTTCACTAGGGTTGCCAGTCTCCCTGTGGGACATGGCTTTCCTGTGTGGCTAGCAGGCTCCAGCCTGTTTGCACCCCCCTCTCTCCGATTTGTCAGCTGTGGAACTCTGTGTTCTGAGATAAAAATCAGGTAAAGGAAACTGCAGACAGTTGAAGAAA
This sequence comes from Eublepharis macularius, assembly GCF_028583425.1. Taxonomy (NCBI): domain Eukaryota; kingdom Metazoa; phylum Chordata; class Lepidosauria; order Squamata; family Eublepharidae; genus Eublepharis; species Eublepharis macularius. The sequence goes on from NC_072797.1 coordinate 78,072,472, forward strand.
GATGGCACAAGACTCCTGAATAGGGACAACACCCTTCGCTTTATTTTAACACCTTTGTGAAGCTCGGGTACTATGCTATACAAAACCAACTTTAAAAAAAAAAACAAGCCAAAAAATGTTACATACCCGTAAGTATTAGAACTGGCTTTAAAGTAGTTAAATACTGTAGTGAAGCATGGGTATCAAACTAGTTAGATATGACAGTTATATCAGCACAAGTATTTAGGACCAAATTGTTATACAGAACACATGCACATAGAACTGGACAAATGATGTAAGGTAAGGGTGGGGGAGTGGGAGGAAGTGATATGAGGTGGGAAATTTACATTTTAAATTAGAATTTTCTAGAAGTGATCTTTCTGTAAGGGAAAGAACTGGAAGAGCTGACCTTTGATATGTATGTGCCGCATAGGATGTGACATCACAGAGCTACCTCTCATCTCCAAGCCCCACCACCTCCAAACACTGCCCCTAGACCTCTAAAATTTCCCAAGAGAGACATGAAATCATGTGGAATAACACTCCATAGTAGCTTCCCTCCCACAGACACATGTATATAGAAGGAACACTATATAGAACTATGGTTTTGATGTTTTGAAAGTAGTACATACACTGGATATAGAGGTCATTTAAAATTATGGACATGGCAGTTGGTGAGCATGGGCAATCAGCATAAGATGAAAATAGTATTATGAGTAAAGTCTGATCTTATAATTTGTTAATTTGCAATTATATAAGTATCTCCATAAAAGGCATGAGTCATCTCAAGTAGGAAAAAGTGTCAAGCAAGTAGGAAGTAAAGCATGTGCTGTGCAGTACCTTCCTGGCACATTCCTTCCTAAAAAGAAAAGAAAAAAAGAAAACCTGTTGCATTCTTCATGTATGATGGGGGACATTTTTTTAGTACACATTTTTCCCTATTCAAAAATGAACTTTATATAGGAACATTTCATATATGATGCAGCCCTGAATGTAGCTAGCCTGGCCTTTAGGCAAAAGGCATTTAATAATAATGTTATATATTAAATCATAAAAGTTGATAAGTGAACATAGCTGTGATTCAGTCCTCTTTTCCCTAGGGTATTTTTTAAAAAGAAAATTATAGCACAACAGAATAACTTGACTTCCGGTAAGTGCTTCTTTATACCTGTAGGTATTTCTAAATATGTATTTTAATGGAGCATAAAGAAACCCATTATGTATGTCTAATGTTTCCCTGCTGGCCTTGACACATACCGTTCAGCATTTTATCATACAGGGGACTTAGGGGGCAAAAAAAAGGACAAACATCTTAGGCACAACAGATAAGTACTATTTTTCCCAGTGGTTGGTAGAAAGATAATTGAGTGAGCAGAGAGCAACTTTTTGTCCTCTTGATATTTAAAGCCTGGCCTAGTGAGATGAAGCTTTTGTACTTTCTGCTTAAAAAGCCTGCAATATATTTATACACTAAAAAAGCCAACATGGCTAATGTTATACTTGTCAAACACAAACAAATTTGTTTTCAAGAGAGGATAAGTGTAAAGCTTCTCCTTTGCTGAAATAAGCACATTAAGTATGATCCCATCTGAGTGAGTCTGTATGCTTGTGCAAGAAAGCACTGGAGATATATAATTAATAATAGCTAACGCATAGTAAGGTTAATTGTTGCTTCTCTGAATGCTTAATCTGTATGCAGTTGATAAATCCCATAATGAATAAAAAGGAACCCATATTTAGGGTACACAAAATCATTGCCTTCTTTTACATTTGAATAGTGGATGAGCTGAAAACACAAGTGATTCTGGAGAAGAATTCTTTTTGTATAAAAATTTCCACAGTTTGCCCCCAGGGACACGTTAATTAAGCATTTTTAATGTGTTCAGTCTGATCTCTGACAATCTTTATTTCAGAGATGGCATTTGTAGGATAGGGCTGCAAGTTATCAATAAGACACAGTAATTGCTGAAAGTGATTGAGCTCCATAACTTAGGCTGCACACTATTGAGTTCTTTTGATTATCATGCAAGGCTGGAGATGTCTTACAATAGATGCTCAAATTATAGGCTATATTGTTAATCCCAAAACACACAATAAAGGACAATTTCATTTTCTTTTTTATACTACCATCAGCATTAATTAAAAATATTGTGCCTGTACCTGGGTCCTGCACCCCCTTACTACACACACATGCACGAGCGTGCACAAATAGACACACACACACACAGTTATACACAGAGACATGTATATGTATATGTATATGTATATGTATATGTATATGTATATGTATATGTATATGTATATGTATATGTATAAAAGAAGTAAAAGTAGTCTCCTGTGCAAACACTGAGTCATTACTGACCCATGGGGGATGTCACATCACGACATTTTTTTGGCAGACTTCTTATGGGGTGGTTTGCCATTGCCTTCCCCAGTCATCTACACTTTACCCCCAGGAAACTGGGTACTCATTTTACCGACCGTGGAAGGGTGGAAGGCTGAGTCAACCTTGAGCCAGCTACCTGAACCCAGCTTCTGCCAGGATTGAACTCAGGTCATGAGCAGAGCTTGGGCTGCAGTACTGCAGCTTACCACCCTGAGCCATAGGGCTCTTAAGATGTATACGTATACGTGTGTGTTTATGCTTTTTCAATTTTTTTGGCTAAGATTATCTCTTATACATTATGATTTGGATGCTGGTTGTAATATAACTGAGGCGCTAGAAATCCATCACTTGGATGGGCACTGACAGGATGCTGGGATTTGAAACCCACCACTTGTACTATGGAACCTTGTCTGCGTTAGTTATTGAAATCATGGAAGGATAACATCAATGTGTCCATGATGCCCATTGTAAATCAATCACTGACTTAGGACACCTTTCCTTGGTTTCTAAAAGAGGCAATCAACTATCCATTACTTTAAAAACCATCACTATAGAAAAATGATGTGGCCACTTATCTTCCTGGATAACACATCTGCTCTTGAACCCTTTTCTGGCTGGCTTCGGGTTGGGCTATGGGACAGAGATGGCACTGGTAGCCTTAGCTGAGATGCTGTCTGTCTGCATGCAAATAAGGGCTGTTCTTCTTAATTTCTCTTACTAGATTGTCACAGTACAAGGCAAGAACCCTCAACAGGCACTTTAACCCAGTATTAGTTTAAGAGAGCAAAACTGCATCATCTGCATAAAGTAAAACTGAAAGTGCTCTGAAGGACAGTTTATGGGGATGAAATCTGAGAAACTATTAAGGATCAAATTGATATAAAAATTAAATAAAATGTGGGCCAGAGTACAGCCCTATTTGAGTTCATTGGTGACCCCAGCAAGGGGCTTTCAAAGCAAGTGAGCAGCACAGGTGGTTTGCCATTGCCTTCCTTTGCAGAGTTTTCCTTGGTGGTCCCTCATCCAAACACTGACCCTGCTTAGCTTCCAAGATCTGACAGGATCAGGCTATGCCATGTCATCTTCCCTCCCACTACCCTGTTTAGTTCCATTAAAATAATAATAATAACTTTTGATTTGTATAGCACCCTTCCGGACAACTAAATGCCCACTCAGAGCAGTTTACAAAGTGTTATTATTATCCTCACAACAATCACCCTGTGAGGTGGGTGAGCTTGAGAGAGCTCCAAGAAGCTGTGACTGACCCAAGGTCACCCAGCTGGCTTCAAGCAGAGGAATGGGAAATCAAACCCGGTTCTCCAGATTAGAATCCTGCCACTCTTATCTGGAGACAAAATAGGAACAATGGCTGATAGATACACAGGGGCTGTTATAATTGACCCATAGCAATGTGTTTTAATATAGGCATTGAATAAGAATTAATAGATATCTATCTTTATCAGACTTCTCAAATTTACTCCCTAATCTGTTAAATCCCCATGGATTTAAAATGAATAAATGCCATATAAAGGGTGCCACCCCTTGGAGAGGCATAGTTATCTCCCAGGTGCTGAAGGATAAGACCCTAGTAAAAAGTTGATCGACCGATTCTAAATTCCAGTTTTTCATCCTCTAAAATATTTTCTAACCAATCCAATAGCTTCACATGCAGATGGCTTGCATATCATTTACTAATAATCCTCAGTAAACTGATGGAGTGATAATTGGCAGGTTCAAACCTACCACCTTTTTTGAAAAATATAATAACGATGGCCAATTCTCAATCTTTTCGAGTACAAGCTGAATGGTCAATCCAAATAAATAGCACAGCAAGAGCTGGTGCCCACCAGTCCAGATTAGTTTTTAGTAAGTCTGCAGGGATATAATCATTACTTGGGCCTTTACCCAGTTTCAAGTGCTGGATAAGTTTGGTAATTTCTGATTTGATTGTTAATTATAGCAAGTTTAAATTCCTTGCTTTTACTAGAGGGAAATCCAAGCACAGATGGACAATCAATGGGAACCTTTTGGGGCAGGTGTTAAGCTATAAATATTTAGCAATAGTTTTTCATTTTTCTAGTTATTGGCACACTCTGGTAAAGAATATGATAGGGAACACCCCAAGAAGAAAGTGTTTTAATAAGATTATTTTATACCAGAAAAGGTCAATATAGTCTCTCATCTATTAGTGTTATTTGAGACCAAGGTCATTACACGGCTGTTTTCAGTATTTTAGATCTTTTAAGAACTAATAACTCAGTACTTTAGATCTTTTTAGTACTTTCAGTACTTTAGATCTTTTTAGCCCTGATAACTTTATATCTTTTTAAATTATACAGACTAAATTTTTGAGAACCATATTTGTGGTTCCCCACCACATTCCCAATGTTTTATTGTGTCTTGAGGTGTGCTTACTTTTTCATGTTTGTTTGTTTAAAACAAAAAAAATCATTTCAATGTTTTGGATGCTTCTGAAAAGGAGTTACAGCAAGACAGTGATCAGGAGTTGGAGGAGAGCATAGGGCTTAGGGAAGAAATCAAGGGAAGAAGCGAGCTACTACTACAGTGCTCCCTCTGGGGTGATATAGATGCTGAAACAGGTGATCAGGAGTTGGAGGAGTGTATGGGACCTAGAGGAGCAGCCAAAGGAAGAAGTGATGTAGATGTTAAAACAAGGAAAGATAACTTTAGTTTATTGGCAGCCCAAACATCTCTTATTGACAAATCTCTTGATAACATTTACGAAAAATTAGATGCACTAACTTCTTATATACTTCATAATAAGAAGCAAGGGAAGGAAGTAGCTAATGGTCCCTTAGATTCTTATCCATCTAAGTACTCACAACTGGGAACCAAGATGAGCCAACAAAATTTGATTTTTAAACCAAACAAAATTATTCTAGAAATCTTCTCTTATCAAAGCAGAGATATAAACTGGCAGAATAAGTGGCAAGCTAAAAGACACAGCTATTTATTAGGAATACCAAGAAAGGAAATAAATTTATGGAAATTAGAATGCTTAAACAGCCTAATATATCACCAATCAGTTTTGCTAATCTTCCACTCTAGACATATCCCTCAATTATTACAGGCCACAAGATTTGAAATGAAGCCTTAAGGTCTGTGTATTAAAAGCAACACAGACACTTTTAATACACACACAACTTTCACAACTCCAAACTGGGTTCTCTTTTGGAGGACAAGGAAATAAGACCAAGGTGGGAGGTAAAGCAACTGGAGAGGAGTCAGGCTCTGGCCCACCATTCAAGAGAAGAACAGAGGAAGCCCCCTATATTATCCAATGGTAAAGAGAGGAAAATGCCATGGAGCCAGTTGAAATCTACTAGCAATGGGAGCTATGAACACTAAATCCCAACTGATTGATTTCACTTCACCTTTGAACCTCCCCAAAATGCAACTACTAACATTAGGCAACTTAGAACAACATCTTATAGACACCCCTCAAAGAATGACCCTTTTCTAATGGAGGCTGAGTTAATAGCTACCTTTGGTTTGGTAGCAGCAGAAGTCCAAGCAAATCATCTTTCAAGACTACAAACTCTTCTGTGCATATTAAAAGAAACCAAAAATAAGACCCACTCTACTCAACTGAATGTAGAGGGAGGAGAGAGGGAAGATAAAAGATCATAAACACCAGAGGACAGAAATATGGAATTTGACCCATGAATCAACCAAGATGTTATCTCCTCTCCTTCAACTAGTGATACTATAGAGGAAGACGTACACCTGAACTTTAAAAGCCTCTGGCCAAAAGTAATTGTAAAGTCTAGTTTTATTAAGGAATAGGAGTTTACAAACATTAATTGACTAGAGGAAAGCCTAACCTTATTTTTTTCATGAAACATTCAGAATGGGTCTCTAAAATACAGATCCCTGAAATCTATACACAGATTAAGAAATTTCATATTCTGCTGATCCAGAAAACATGAGTTCCAGAAGAAATCTTTGTAGAAGGATATACTACCTTCTCAGTTAGTGCTGAAAGATCCAGCAAAAAGGGGTGCTTTTGTGGAGGATTAGCATGCCTAATTGCAAACTCCCTGAATATAAAGGAGGCGAGAACAGTGGCTTCTACCACTCCAGCACTTGCAGGGGGTTTGGTCCTTCCAACAATCTCCCTTTTATTGATTTTATTGGCGCCAAAAAATGGAAGCCAAACAGCCTACTACCGCTTTGAAATCAGAGATGTGTGGAGTGAAGGAGAAAAGCCGCCAGCGTTTGGTGAGTGTGCTGTCCCTTTAAAGATGCATGGAAATAGCCATAGTCAGTTTCTTGATAATCCCCATCAATGATGCTGATTCATTTCACACATATTTCCTAAGTATTTTTATTTAGATATTTATGACCTGCCTTTCACAAGTAGAGACCCAAAGGGGATTGCACCATTGTTCTGTTTCTTCATTTTATCCTGACAAAACAACTGTGTGAGATAGGCTAGTCTAAGAGAGAGTCACTAGCCCAAGGTTACTCAGCAAGCATCCATGGCTCAGAAGGGATTTGAATTTGGCTCTCCCAGATCCTACACTCGGACAACTACACCACATTGAATCTCAAGGCTCTGTAAAGATGTAAGAGATGTACAAAAGTTTGTGAAGGAAATTTCTATTTAAATGTAGTTGTGTTTAGATACAATTTATACCAAGAATCTTTAGAATGTCATTTTTCCAGCCATTAGAATAATGGCAAAGTTAATTTAGATACCTGCTTGGTCCACCCCCTGCAAATTCAGCCTTGCGCTAATAGGCTTAGATTTTTAGCCTTAAGAAGCTACTATGCAGAAATGTTCTATATCTTATTTCCTGAGATAGTAAAGTAAAGGTAACATATTCTTATTCACAAATATGGTATAAACCCACCCCCACAAATGGGAAGCATGACAGAAATACAAACAGGGCATTGTAGTTAGTGTCAGGAGGGTTGATAGTTGCCTAAAAAAGATGAATGAAATGGTTTGAAGTAAATATTACAGCTTGACATGAATTATAGGTAGATTTTTTAAAAAGGTCATGTGGAGATTCTTTCACAAAGACAGCTGGCATTTGATCACAAAGCATTTTTTTAACCTTGGCATTAGACAAAAAATTAAGCAGGAGCAACAGTTACAGAAGGTGAAGGGCAAGCCATAAAAGCCATTGCAAAGCATCTTTGCTGTCTGCGGGACACATAAATGAGAATAACTAAAAGAGGAAAAAGCATGGTGCACACAGAGATAATTAATGATAAGTAGTCACCCTAACAATGTCTAATGTACTTTTTTCATAAAATATTTAGATTTGGCCAGGGTGGTGGAAAAGGAGAGCAGGGAATCTTTGACTGGGAGCTCAGAATACTACTCAGTAGCCCTCTGACTCTTCCTTAGCTTAGCAGGCAGGCTTATTTATTTCTTAGCAGAAACCTTTAACATCACACTAGAGTAGGGAGCCAGAAGGATACCTCTTGCCCCCACTGCTGCCTTCTACAGCAGCAGGAGAAATTGGGCCAAAAAATGACATTGCAGTGTCACTGCAACACTTCTAGTCACATAACCCGAAACAATACGTGGTCAAGGCACTCTAGAAGGGATGACTAAAGTGACCCTGGCAACATGTCATGTAATTTCTAGTGATAGACCAGAAGTGACATTGTGACATCCCTGCCCCAAGAAGCTTTCAGGAGGTGCTAGCCCTCAGCTGGCAACCTTACACTGCGGTCTCTTCTAAGAAAGATGCTATTGGGGCACACTATTAAGGCCACTGGGGGAAGTCCTAGGTGGCCACTCCCTCCACAGCCAGGACCATCCCGGGCCCAAGTGAGGGGTATCCTCACTCCCTGGGGACCACTAATTCCCAGCTTGCCTGGTCCAAGCCAGAGCAGCAATAGCCATCATGGTGAGCAGCCAACCACCCTCATTCACACTGAAACAGCAGCAGCCACCACATTGAGTACCCAAGTGACGCCGCAAGCACCCAGTTAGTTCCAGCCATACTTAAGCAGCAACAGCTCTGGCAAGTCTACTAGTCCTTCTCTCTGCCCCCACTGAACAGTTGGGGGTGGGCAAGGTTGGGAACATGCTGAGGAGTGGGGCCCTGTCCAGAGCATTTTTGCCTCTTCATCTACCCTTGGATGTTGTCACTCTCCTTGCAGTCTATCTACTCCTTGGAAGCCTCGAGTGATTCTTGGATAGAGTTTCCAGTCCCCCTTGGCAACTATCAGTAGGGAGGGACAGCACATTTTATGTCTTGCACATATGTACTCCACACAGCCTCATGATGTCACTTCCAGTGTAACCCAGAAGCAAAACTGTTGTGCTGGGGTTGATTCTTTAGGAATTGGCTCAGCATATAACATTTTGCTGTGTTTGGGACTGATTCATAAAGAATCTGCCCTGGTTTACAGACCACACCCAAAGAGTGTTTGTAGATAGTCCTCATCCTCTTGGAAAGGTGTAGCAAGTAAGAGGCCTCAGGGGTCTTTCCTGGGCCCTGTGTTGTTCAACATCTTTATAAATGACTTGGATGAAGGAATAGAGGGGATACTCATTACATTTGCAAGTGATCCTAAATTGGTAGCAAAATTCAAGGTGATGTTGACAGGCTGAAAAGCTGGGCTAGAACTAACAAAATGAATTTCATCTACATTTTGATAAGAAAAATCAAAGGCATATTTATATAATGGGGGTCCAACCTGCTGGAGCAAAAGCAATGGGTTAAAATTAAAGCAAAAGTGTTTTTGGTCAAACATTAGGAAAAACTTCCTGTCAGTTAGAGTGGTCCCTCAGGCTTCCTCCCTGGTGGGCTATCATTCCTTGGAGGTATTTAAGAAGAGGCTAGATGGTCACCTGACAGCTATGATGATTCTCTGACTTAATATGAATGTACACACATTAGGAGATGGAGTGCATGAAGGGACAAACTGATGCCAGGCTCTCGTGGCCCTTTCCTATATGCCTAGGTTAATGCTGATCACCACTTGGGAGTCAGATTGGCCAGGGATCCTGGAGGTTTTTTGCCTTCCTCTGGGCATAGATCAGGGGTTACTGGGGGACAGGGGACAGGGGAAAGCTGTGAATTCCCTGCATTGTGGAAATGACCCTTGGGATCCTTCCAACTCTATGTTTCTTTGTTTCTATGACATTGGCTGGGGATGTGGTGTCAGGTCTGACATAAGTTCCTTGTGTGATCTAACCAGAGAGACTCCATTTTAATCCTGTCAGTGTTTTAAGCTCTTCTTTTGCAGGTGACAAGCAGTCCAGTAACAGTTATCTCAAAGAAGAGGAATGTTTTGACTACAGTCTTTCCAGCCTTGGGAAAGTTTCACTCTCTCAGCTTCAAGCCGTTTGTTTTGAGAACTGTGGGGGGAGGATGGGAATTGATGGGCTATGCTACTCTGTACCTTAACTTTTACCTTCATTCGTAACAATACTCGTGTACCAGCTAAGATATTGCATCTTGGCCAGTGGACTATAATGGTTGTTTATATTCAGTAAAATCTTTTGAAACCAATGGACTCATGTCTAATTGCAAGAGATAGTCTGGATTGCAACATTTATTAAGCCACAGTCTGACATGTGGGAGTGTTCGTGCCCATTTCTCCAGCCTGCCTCCAGGCCTCTGCCAATGGCAGGCAATCTCTGGGTGGTCTGCCTCTTCCTGCTGATTGCGAGTGATTGGTGAATGAAGGCTGGGAGATTACTGACCATCAATGGGAACCTGGCAAAGCTGTTTGTGAAAGTCTGTCCTAGCTACTGATGGCTGCAGAATTAATTTCAGACCATCCTTGCCTGGGGCCCCTAAAGCTTTCCTCTCTCCTTCATCTAAACTTCCATCTTCGTGGTCTCTTTAATTTTTTTATATTGTTCTGATTGAGAGTTAGTACATCTGTTTGGTGGGGCTTCTGTGCAATGCTTCATTTAAACATCTGTCTCAGATGCAGGTCATCACAACGGCTTTCAAAAGAAGTAAATCAGGTCATCACAATGGCTTTCAGAAGAATTAAATCACTCTAGCTCAAAATTCTAGTGCTGATGAAGTGATTTGAAGTAGCTGTGACATAACTGTGTGTGGTACTGAACAACAGTAGATTTGTTTCATTGCTCTTCATGCATAAGAGACTCTTACAGAAGGGGTGGTTTCAAGAAGGGAGAGAGCTTTTGCAAAGAAGGTGACAGAGTTTCAGTGGCAACCAACAAAGAATGCAAGAAGCTCAACCAACCACCATTCTGCCCCCACCTGAACTGCCTACCCTGCTAATTAGATTGAATTCCTATATAAGAGCCCCTTCTTGCTTTCTAGATTTCATGCCAGGTCAGTGATAGCAGTTTAGATCTTGGAACCTACAGAGATTGTAGTAGCCATGCCAGAGATTTGGTGAGTACTTGCGTCTCCATGAAGCTTCTCTGGGCGGACTGGATTGCTGGGCTCACATTGCAGCTGTACCTCTGAATCTGTCACATGAATACAGTTATAACTGTGGAGGTACTTCACAATATGCCCCAGCCCTTAAGAGCTAACTTCACATTTATGAGTAATGGGGCCCTGCAATCACTCTTTTTCCTTTTCAAAGTATGTTTGAGAAGAGAAAATTTTGAATGGGAAAGCAATAGGAGTAGAAGGCATTACAGACCTCTCATCATTGCCTCTATGCTCAAAATTACCTTCTTTTAGGATAGCCACCTCCAGGTTAGGAAAGTCCTGGAGATCTGGGGATAGAGCCTGGAGAGGGCAGGGTAGCATGCCATAGAGTCCATCCTCTGAAGCAGCCCTTTTCTCCAGGGAAACTTATCTCTGTAGTCTGGAGATTCATTTTTAATTCTGGGAGATTTCCAGGCCTCCCTTGGAAATTGGCAAACTACCTCCTTTCAAAAGAATGGTGCTAAGGCTCTGTGAATAATGTGTAGTTAAACACAAACACAACTAGAATTCATTTTTTTTAAAAAATATTTGTTTTCCTATTACATTTGACATTTCAAAGGACAAATAGTTATATTACTGCAGTAAGCAATGTGAGCCATATGGTCTGGTGATGGTCACAACCTGCATTCTGGATATGACTTAAAATTCAAACTAGTTGAGAACTGCAATCATTTCGCTTATATTGTTACTCTGCACATGACTTTATGTGGACATTCACAGTGAGAACAAGACATTAAGTGAATCTGACACTCAGTTTACCAGCAAGTTTCACAGTACATGGGCAAAACGTTGCCCTGAATATGTAAAATATTATGATCATTGCCATACCTAATTGCATTTGAAGCATGAGGGCCATAAAATTAATTAGCAGTACAGAAAGCATTATGATAACCAGCTATAAATACTAAACACAACTGATTATTTCAGTCATTAAATGATCCTGCCAAGAAATATATAATGAAGCAATACATTGTAAAAAGGAAGAAAGGAAAGAAAGAAAGATCTTTGGTTTCTTTTTCTGTTTACAAATGCAGCCAGTGACAGCCAAGCTAGTCTGTTTTGTTTTACTGTTGGCACTAGTTGATGGATACCAATTTGAACCTAAGCTAAAATGAAACTCATTTTCAATGTTCTTTACAATGTTTTGCAATTGTTGAGGGAAATGCAGGTAACATTCCTTTGATTGTTGACACCTGAAGTGGTAGGTCGCCCTGAATCTTTGCAGGACATTCTGAGCTTCAGCAACAATTGATATCCTTTTTTAAAAAATAATAATAAAGCAGTTGGTATTACAATAAATGGCCTTCTTTCGATTTTTCTCTGCCAGTGAAGCATTCCATGAATGCAGCAGACATAATGGGCTGAAGTAAACAGTGTCAGGTTCTGTTATATCAGGAGCTCTTTTAAACCAGGCAGACAAGCTATCATCAGTGCCTCAAACCCTGTAAATCACTGTTGAGACTGAAAATGAGTTTGTTCCCTAACAAGGGTTTTGATGACATTTTAAGAAATGGAAGGAGATACACTGCTGACTGTTGGGGTTGCCATACATTCAGTCATCATACAGTTTTAGTAATGAATAAATATAAACAGTCTATGTGAGCCACTAATAAAATTAGAATATCACTGAACTAAATGCCATTGAGCAGGATACTCATAAAGATGTCCGGAGAGTATGAATAAAAGATATCCAGGTGATGTATTTCTTGCCTTGTCTCAAGGTTAATGTTAAGTTATTTCAGTTGGGAATGTCAGGAAGATAGCTGATATGACAGAGCTAATTTATTTCTGAACAATGTCAGTAGCAGCTACTCTAATGCAGCACCGACTTGGTATAATTAACTAAGCCAACAAAGTCAGAGTCTCAAACTTTTCTATTTGTGTTCTGAATGAGGTGAGGTGGTGGTTAGCGAAAGGAGTCTTCATGACAAGCTCTCCAACAAAGAGGGAGATACTGGAAATACCTGTAGAGAGCAGGAACTAGAGGTACAGGTTGAAAAGGCTGGGTACAGGCTATACTCAGAGTTCAAGACCAGACGCTCTAAATATAGGAAGTCATAATTTTAATATAGTATTAAAATATTCTACCTTTCTAAAGGCTTGTATATATACTAATGTCAAGACAATAAACCAGTAGTATGCCAGTGTGGAAAAATTGTTTTGAACCTAGTCCTTATCACCAGTGTTTTAGGTTTTAGAGGAGATAATCTGGATTTTCTGTGTCATTAAGCCATTCATTTCATACTTGATATGCTCATTTTATATTCAGTTTCTGTGGGCTGCTGTACTTTCACATTTTGAGCTTTTGTTTGCCTGTCATTGCTTCAGTCTATTGATTCTATAGTTCTACTTCTTAAGACCCATTATTACTCCTTGTTCTGTTTTCAGAGGAAGCAGAAAAGACTATATCTTCTGATAGTTTACTATTAAAATGGTTTTCAGATTTTAATATAGAATAAAGAAGGTATTAATTAAATGTATAAATAATACATGGGAACCAAGTACTTTTACTACAAGAAGAAAAATTCAGTGAATATGCAGTATTTCACTTTCTTAGCTTGTGCGCCTTTATGTTATTTTTAATGTATATGTTTATAAGTTGGCTGAATAAGATTCCTGTATGTATTTGATTAGGAAAGAATGATTACATTCTGCCTAAAATGTTTGGTATTATATTAAAATCTCTATCTTCCTGAATTTAAAACTGTGTTGTCATTTTACACACACATTTACACACCACCCATTCCCTTCAACTAGAAAAAGAGATCACCTTCCCCAAGACCTGAAGAATCATTGAGGGAGATATCTTCCATCTTTAAGAAATATTACCATACCTTTTGTCATGGGCTTTCTCTGATTTCCCAAGGCATGCCACTTTAGGCCAAGCTTATTTCGACAGAACCATTCATAAATTCCAGTCTTGTTACAATATGTTACTTGGCATGGAGCTCTGGATGATGTATTTTTTGAAAAGGGTAGTAGAATGAAAAAGGAAATGCTAGACATCCTTGGGATTTCAACACTTTTAGAGAACTTCATTTGTCCCAGTTTTTGGTCCTTTAAGCACTCACATTCCAAATAGAATGTAATTATTGAGGAAATTAACTTTATAGCTACAGATCATAATGTCACGATAATTTAGAGGAATAGGAAGGATGTTTTCTTACCAATCTTTTTTATCTTTCTCTTTTTGGTTATCACTTAATGGCATTCATTAAAACTGATAACAGAAAATTGCTTTTCTTTTAAATTTCCTATGAAGTCTGTAGTTTAGTCAAGTTAACTTTCCTTGGAACAATATATTAGTGTCATGCTCAATTGACTTTCCTTATGAAGAAAATGAAAGGCTATTCTCTGCACCAATGTCAACAATATAAATATACATGTTTCTGTCCTTTTGTTAAAATAATGGTTAAGCCTAACAACATCTGTCACCAACAACCTTTGCATTGACACAATACAGCTTGCTGAACTTAATAGTCTTCAGTTCTCTATTGAGAAAGCAATATTTACCTTTGGGATCCAGAGCAGGTTAGCTCAGAGCTTTGAGCATGAGCCTTCATTGTCAGCTGATCAACTGGTTCTCAGTTCCTCACACTTTTTCTAGAACAACCTGCAGCAAGAAAACATACTGACTTTCCAGAGACCTGGACTTCAGACTTCTTAGTTCCTCTCCATATTTTATAATCATTCTGGAAAAAAGACAAAGAAGAAACTATCCAATCATCCTATTCAGCTGTCTTTTCTTCTTCATTTTCTATATTTTTTAAAAATTCAAAATAATGTTTAGCTGTAAATCCTGAGAGAGCTGATTATCAGTTTGATTCTTCTACAGTAAAGGTCAGAAGGTTCTGATCAGTTGAGCTTCTTTCATATACTTCAGATGTTCGTAGGACTTTGCTGCTTTCTGTACAGTCATTTTACAGCTGCTCTCCTCCTTTATGGGAAGCCTTATATGAGTATCCAGCCAGTGATCCATGTTCCTGATTTTACAGGCAATTCGCACTGCTATAGTTTTCTCCTCAGGCAACCTTTACAGAATAAAATCCTTTGAAGACTCTATCACCTTTTCAATGCTTTACAAGTGTAAAACACTGTCTAGTGAGACAAGATAAACTGGGTTGACCTTCAGGGGGGGGGCAGAAAAGATGTTTTATAGGGATGTTTCTGATTAATTTATTTTCAAAAATATTGATTTAGTTTTGCTAAATGCATTCTTAAACAATTATTTATTCATTTTTTGTTTCCTTTTGAATCAGTTGGTAACCCATTTCCATGGGTAGGTCCAATATGGATTTAAATTAAACATCTCATCTGAAGAGAGGGACAATGTAGGCACAAATATTATATTAATAATAATAAAACACCATCAGGCAACATGTTTAGCAAGAAACTGGTTTTTTTCTGAAGCAGGCATGAAGGGATTGGGTGTAAGTGCACCTTGCAGATCTATCTTCTAAGCCAACTGCCTGCTGTAGGACATTAATGTGTAAGTTTGCTTCCTTTCCCTTTTTCTAAGCTCAGAACTGCTCTTTGGTTGAAACTCCATGTTCCTTTTAATCAACATTTGGGTTTTCTATTGAATGCGGCAATGAAGGTGCAACTTTCAAGGGGGAAACTGAGGTAGGAGAAAGAAGAGATTTCCCCCCCCTCTTTTCTCTTTCTTCTTGTGCTATTTGCCTCTTAAAATCTAGTTGCATTTTCTTCTGTTGTGTAGTATCTTGAACACCAGGACACTCCAGCTTTACCTAAAATAAGTAGGTTTTTATTTAGCTCTCATGCTGGCTCAGCCTGCATTTCAGTGAGCCTTCCAGTCACCCCTCAGCAGTCACCAATTAGATACAGGAGCCTTGCAGGGCCAAGGCTGAAGGACATGCAAGCAGAAAACTGTCCTCTAGAAAGTGCTTATATACATTACATTTTCCTCCACCATTAAATTTTTACTGAACTAAACTAGAATACCCTGACAACAATACTAAGAAGAGCACAAAGAACTTTATACTACATATTCCTTTGAATAAGTAGGAGTAACTGTCTGACATGTAGAATGTTGCATTGTCCTCAGAATAGGTCCCCTCAATTCACATCAACATTAGTAAAATAATACAAGTTCTTAGTCTTTCAAAATATATGGCTATCATCCCACCCCCTGACTTTGGCTAATATGAGATCTGTATACCTTTGTCTGGCTGTCACTGGCAGAGAGGCAGAGTAATCTATGTGTAAGTCATGATTGCCATTGTTCACAGTTGTAGGCACTTCAAGTAATGGTGGGCAGCTCAAAGCATCTGCATGGCCAAGTTCTTTTCCAGTTCTATACACTGTATTATATGCATAGGCTGTCCATCTCTGGATCCTTGGTGAAGCCATCTGTGGTACTGGTTACATCTCATTAAATAAGGAAATCAGAGGTTTGTGGTCTGTGCAAAGTGTAAAATTTCATCCATAAATATATTTGTGAAATTTTTGAAGTCCAAACATAACAGTTCATTCTTCCTGACACGGCTGTGAATAATTGTGCTTAGAGGGGACATAATTCATGCCACAAATCCTATGGATTTCTCAGACCCATCCTCCATCCAATGAGCCAGAACTGCCCCAATTTTGTAATATGAAGCATCACATGTTGAAACTAAGACTTTATCCAGTTGATAATGAACCATACAACTGAAGGTTGCAGGAAGTATTTTGATTTCTCAAACACTTGTTCTTGAGACACTCCCCAGTGCCATGTGAAGTGCTGACAAGCAAAAACTTGTACTAATTAAGCAATCCTAAGTAAGCTTTTAGCTCAGAAACATTCTTCGGTCTAGGAATATAGTATTGTTTCAGATGTGCTACCTGTTAACAGTCAATTTGTAATCTCCACATATATGCACTGAACCAACTGGTTTTAACATGGCTACAATTGGAGCTGTCCATTCTGAAAACTTCACAGGTTCTTTAATATCTGCTTTTAATAATCTTTCCAATTCCATTTCTACTTTTTCTCTCATTGCAAAAGGAACCAATCTACGTTTAAAATAATGTGGCTTACAGTTTGGTTTTATGTATATATATTCTTGCCATCATACCTTTCATAATTCTTCCTGTGAAGCCTCTTGGTGCATAGATAAAACATCTTCCAAGAAAAATGCCTTTTTCAGGTTGAAAACTCTTCACCAAGGCTTAAACCCAAATCAGCTAAGCATCCCCTTCCTAGTAAGTTGGGGCCACTGCCTGAAACCACTTCCTGTGGTAACAGTTTTACTTTACCTTTGTAGGGAACAATTACCTCACCATCACCTAGTAACTTAAGCGTTTCTCCTGTATATGTTCTTAATTTAATTATACTAGGCTGCAATAAGGGTTCTCCTCCTCATGCCATAACACCTCAAATTAGGTTTGACTCATAAGAGTCACACTGCAACCTGTGTCCAGTTTAAAGGATACCTTCTTGTTGTTTATATCTAATGTAATGTGACTAGGGTCCACCTTAGGAATTTTTGTTCCAGTCAGATTGTAAATTGGTAACGGCTACATCTTCCGCAACATTTACAGGACTTTCATCTTCTGCTGCATACATCCTATGAAATATGGATTGATGTTTCACATAGTGTCACAGCTCTACAGACTTTTCTAATGTGGCCAATGGTGCAACATTTTGCATTTTTAAATCTACAGACTCTGGAGACATAGAATCCAGCGCAATGATAACAACTGTCCCAACTTTTTTTTTCTGGTTCTTTGAAAACTTTCAAAACACGTTCAGGCACCCCCTGCATGGTATTCTTCTCCTCCTCGTATAGGGGTGGTGCCTGCAAGTCCTATACATTTTTAGTCACAGATTCCATAGCCAGGGCCAATATCAATGCTGAATCAAAGATAAATGTGGATTCAAACAGTAGTTGCCTCTGGATTTTCTCATCATTTACTAAGACTAACCAATCCCTTAACATCTCTCTTTTTTTAAAAAAATTATTAAACAAAACATCTTGTAACATATAACAACTTGGTATATACAACAACTTGGTACATGAAGGTAAGTTACAATCATAATGTGAGGCTAACATTTAAATATTATTTAAAACATCAAATTTTTATAAATTTTATGCTATATAACGATGAGTTCAATTTTTAAAGTATTTTCATGACTTTAAATAGTGTTCTTTAGCATTAATCTTTACTGTTCTAAGATATTACAGTATAAAGAACTCGAAGGCTGCATATCATTCTTTTCGATGAACTCAAAAAAGGGCATCCATTTCTCATAAAAAATTGTTTTTGCGTTGATTGAATTGGAAGATTGAATCCTGTCAGTAATTTTTTCAATTATAAATTGGTCCCAAACTCGAGAGTACCACTGTGACATTGACGGAGGGAGATGATTTTTCCAATTAAAAGCTATTAATGACTTTGCTGCGTTTAAAAGACTTGTTATGAGTTGTCGATATATGTTTGGGATTTGAACTTCATGCCAGAGGTCAAGGAATATCAATGTCACGCACAGGGCTGGGCACAGCAGGCAGGAGGCTCACTGGTACTGCAGGGCTGAACACAACAGGCAGGAGGTCAGTAGTCCAGAAGGCAGCAAACCAGGGTCCAGAAGTCAGGCCAAGTGTCAGGTCCAATATGCCAGTCAGAGAGAGGAGCAGGCAGAAGGGTAGTCAGAAGGCAGGCCGGGGTCCAAGTCCAATCAAGCAGCAGAGCAGGGCACAGGGCAAGGCAAGAGCATCCAGGCGTAGAGCTCTGGTAGCAGGGAGTGGCGAGCTGAGTTGCTTCCACGCTTAGTTTCCTCGGCGTCTTCCTTTTATGCTGTCCTAATGAGGAACAGCTGTTGCCTCTCTCTCTAACAGCTCCACTCGGTGCTGTGCCTGTAAACGGGCACTTCTCCGCCTCTCCAACAGGGCTGTCTGATCTCTATGTTTCCTCCTTTCAGCTGGCCCCAGGTGCTCAGGTTTCGCTTTTGCCCTGGGGGAGTTTTTGTCTCTTACAGCCTCTGTGGAGGTTTCTGGCTGTTCCTAGTCCCTGACAGTCTCTGCAGAAGCTCCAGGCTGTTCTTGCTGGATTCCCTCTGGAGCAGCAGCAGTGGTTTCTGACTGCTCTTCCTCTCCAATCGCTTCTGCAGGGGCTTCTGGCTCTAGAGAAGATCCTGCAGGCCCTTCCTGCTCATCTTCTGAGGAGGACTCTGAGGCAATAGGTAAGGTGGCCAGTTGAGGCTGGGGCTGACTCATGACACCCAACTTTGGAACCATTGGAATTTTGTATGATGTTATATTTTTTATTTGTTCTATGATATCACCCCAAAATTTATTTATAACTTCACACTGCCACCAACAGTGTGCATAAGTGCCAATTTCTCCACATTTTCTCCAGCATAGGGGGGAATAAGATGGAATAATTTTAGATAGTTTTTTGGGAGTGCTGTACCATCTTGTAAGAATTTTAAATGCTTGGAGTCGTACATTGATTTTGTGTGATTTTAGTAAGGGGGAGAACCAAATTTGTGTCCATTGTTCCTGTGAAATTGCTGTGTCACATTCGTGTTGCCATTTATCTTGGTAAACATATTTATTTGGTTTGGTGTTATGCAGTATTATATTATATACCTTGGAAATTAAACCTTTCTCCACTTTGGAAGTTGGATCTAATAGAGTTTCAAAATCTGTTTTGGGTTTGTGGAGTATGTCGTTTAGTTTTATTTGTATAGCCATGTATGAGATTTGGAAGTAAATAAACCATGGTATTGAAGCCTGCGTTGTCTTTTCAGTTTCTTCCTTAGTTTTGAGGCCTTTTTTTGTTGTTAAGTCTGAAAGTTTTATTACATTTAAGTTTTTCCAATAGTTCCGTATGGTTTGTTGTTTGCCTGGTGGGTACCAATCTTGAAGTAGGAATGAGGAGTAACGTGATATTTTGGGGAGTAATTTTCTTTTATATGTGTCCCATACGCTGAGTAAGTGAGCTATGAATATGTTATTGTTCAGTTGTTTTGGTCAGGAAGAGTGCTTACTCAAAAGAATTTCAAGGAAAGATATAGAAGAGGTAAAGTGACTTGATGCCTGAATCCACTCAGTATTGCAGATTTTTTTCAGAGATTGTACTATTTTAGCAAGATGTATCGCATCGGCATAGGTGGTGATGTCTGGGTATTTGATGCCGCTATTAATTGTGAGTTGTCTCAAGATTTGAAAAGAGATTCTAGGTTTTTTATAGTTCCATAAGAACCTATTCAGAATAGTTTGCCATTGATGTAGAGTGGATTTAGGTGGGAGAATAGGGATAGTGCGAAAAAGAAAAATAAATTTAGGAAGAATAAAAGCTTTAATTAAGTTTAATCTATCTTGCCATGCCAATTGCTGCTTATTCCAATCATGGATGTTTAATTTTATTTCCTTAATTTTCTTTGTATGGTTAAATTTTATAATGTGATTTACGTTATTGGGGATATTAACTCCCAAGTAGGGAAGATATTTATCAACCCATTGGTAATTATATAGTTCACAAAGCTCATTTTTAGTTTTTGGAGTTAAATTAATTGGGAGAATTGTGGATTTGGATATGTTGATTTTGAGACCGGAAATTTGAGCAAAAACGTATAGCATTTTTCCAATTGCTGTAAAGAATCTTTAGGGTTCATAATGTATAAAAGAATATAATCTGCGGACATACTTAGTTTGAATACCTTATCTTGGACAGTTATACCATGAATGCTAGTATCTTTCCAGATTTGAACTGCCAGGGGTTCTATGGCGAGGGCAAACAAAAGAGGTGAAAGGGGACATCCCTGTCATGTTCCCCTAGATATATTTATTGGTTGTGATGAGTTATTGTTTATTATAATTTGAGTTTTGGCATGGGAATATATTGTGTTAATGGATTGTATGAATTTGTTTTCAAAATTCATGTGATGCAGTAGGGATAAGAGATAGGGGATTTCTAAAGAATCGAAGGCTTTTTCCATATCCAGTGAGAGAAATAGTGATTCTGTTGATGTTCGTTGTTTACAGGAGGTAAGTAGCGTTAATGTCTTGTGGATGTTATCTGTGATGTCTCTACCAGGAATAAATCCAGTTTGATTTGGATGAATATAGTTGCCTATAAAAGAGTTCAGTCGTTTGGTCATTATTGCAGTAAAAAATTTATAATCGGTATTTAGTAGGGAAATGGGACGGTATGAGGCTGGGTTCATGATATTTCTACCTGGTTTTGGTATTACAATTATTGAGGCATTATACCATGTAGGTGGGAGGCCATGGTCAAATAGTGTGTTACAAGTTTCTGTTAGTGACGGTGTTATGCTAGTATTGAATTTTTTATAAAACTCTATCGGAAAACCATCAGGGCCTGCAGTTTTGTTATTCTTTTGTTTTTTTTATCACCTCTAGTATTTCTTTCGATGTGATGGGTTCATTTAAAAGCTGTTTGTGTTTTCCTTCCAATTTTTTAATATCTTTGTTATTATTGAGAAATTATGTTATGTTATCCTCAGTGGGTTTTTTTTGATGTATATAATTTTTTGTAGAACTCTTCCATTATTTTAATTATTTCCCTTGGTTTATTTTGAACATTACCTTTGGAGTCTATCAGAGCAGTTACCGTTTTTTCTTTTATTCTTCATGAGAGTATTTATTCTCCATGAGAGTATCGTCATGGAGAGTATTTATTCTCCATGAGAGTATCGTTATTTCTTTTATTCTACATGAGAGTATTTTTAGTTGTTTTGGTGAATAGTGCCAGTGCTTTTGTTTCAGGTATAAAATATTTTTTTGTATTTGGGAAATTTCTAATGAGTCTAAAATTTTACGTTCATTTAATAGTTTGCGGTAGATTTTTTTGCTTCCTGATTCTTTGTTTTTTTGTTCTAGCATTTTTATGTTATTCATAATTAATAGTTTTTGTTTTTTTTAAAGTTTATTTTCATGTGCCGAAATTGATATTAAATGGCCTCTCAGGACTGCCTGAGAGGGCATCCCATTTCATATGCGGACTTACTTCAGGAGTATCGTTATCCTTCAAATAATTGTTAATATGTTGTTCTATTAATTTGACTGTTGACTCTATATAAAAGAGATTTATCTAAAGTCCAGTGTTTCTCTGGTGTTGTTTGTGTTTCTATAGTGTACGAACAGGAAGTCTAGGCATGATCTGACCATGTTATGTTTCCAATTTGTGCATTTATTACTGTGTTTTTTAATTTTTCCGTGATTAAGATGTAGTCAATTCTAGTGTAAATGTTGTGATGTGGAGAAAAATAAGTGTAGTCTTTTTCTTGCATGTGCAGCAAACACCAAATATCTATCAATTGAAATTTTTTTAGTAGTGGGACCAGTCCAGTGTTGCTCTTTTTGCTTTGATTGCTATAGTTTGATTTATCTAATTTATAATTGAAAATGTGGTTGAGGTCTGCCCCTATTACTGTTTCTCCTTCCTGGAAATTTTTTAGTTTGTTGAGAACATCTTCTATGAAATTTAGTTGATTTAAATTGGATGCAATTGGAAGCAAAAGCATTTTTTTAATTTTTTATTATTCCCTTTATAAATAGATATCTGCCTTGGAGATCTTTGAAGATTGCTGTATGTTGATAGTCTATAGTTTTGGCTATGATAATTGAAACACCTCTCGATTTGGAGGAACCATTTGCATGGAATCGGCTTTTAAAACAGATTTATTATTTGGTTTGAGATGCGTTTCTTGTAGAATTGCTATGTCAGCCTTCAAGTTATGGACTGGAATGTGCTAGTGGATGGGTATGAGTTGTTCAAGAAAAACCGAAAGTGTAGAAGAGGAGGTGGAGTGGCGTTGTATGTGAGGAGAGGGCTTGATTGTCAAGAAGTTATGGAGAATGGGGCGGACAGCCCGGTGGAAAGTATATGGGTAGAAATAAGGGGAGGAAGGACAAAGGGTATTATTGTTGGAGTCTGCTACAGACCACCTGACCAGCAAGAAGAAATGGATGCTGCCCTCTTCAAACAGATTGGCAGAGTATCCAGACATCAGAACCTTGTAATTATGGGTGACTTCAACTTCCCCGATGTGTGCTGGGCTCAGCAAAGCGTCATGAATCACACAATTTCCTGACCTGCCTGGCCAATAACTTCCTTTTTCAAAAGGTGGAGGAAACAACAAGGGGTTCGGCAATACTAGACTTGATATTAACCAACAGGGAAGAATTGGTAGATGAGATGAAGGTGGTGGGGACCTTAGGGGGAAGTGATCATGTCCTTCTTGAATTCCAGTTGCTGTGGGGAGCCAAGGAAGTTCGTAGCCAGACTCGTAGGTTAGATTTTCGTAGGGCCAACTTCGATGAACTTAGAGGCTTGATGAGAGTCATTCCGTGGGGGAGTGTGCTGGAAGGGAAAGGAGCGAGTGAAGGGTGGGCCCTTCTCAAACACAAGCTTTTGCAAGCTCAAGCCCTCACTATCCCCACAAGACGGAAACATGGTAAGGGCTCCAAGAAACCGGTGGATGCACAGAGAGCTCCATAATAAGCTAAGGGAGAAAAAGGAAATGTTCAGGAAATGGAGAGAAGGACAGACCTCTAAAGAGGAGTATATGAGGGTTACTAGGTACTGCAGATCAGCCATTAGAGAGGCCAAAGCTCAGTACGAGCTGGGTCTGGCCAGGAGGGCTCGCTACAATAAGAAAAACTTCTACAGATATGTGAGAAGCAAACGCAAGGTAAAAGAGGCAATTGGACCGCTGTTGGGAGTAGATGGAGAAACTCTGATGCAGGACAGAGAAAAAGCAGACAGGTTTAATGACTTTTTTGCCTCTGTTTTCTCCCTGAAGAACTCAGGCACATCTAGAGATAGTAGAAAATGTGGCAGGACACCTGAGTGGCTAATTGACATTGACAGAGAGGTAGTGGAGAGGCTTCTGGCTGCACTGGATGAATACAAATCCCCTGGGCCGGATGGGGTGCACCCAAGAGTGCTGAAAGAACTTTCCAGAGAACTTGCAGAACCCCTGTCCATCATCTTCGAGGCCTCCTGGAGGACTGGGGATGTGCCACAAGATTGGAGAAGAGCAAATGTTATCCCAATCTTTAAGAAAGGGAGGAAGGATGACCCGGGAAACTACAGGCCGGTCAGTCTGACTTCTGTTGCTGGGAAGATATTAGAACAGATTTTAAAGGGATCAATCTGTAATCATCTGAAGGACCGCTCAGTGATCTGGGGAAGTCAGCATGGTTTTGTTCCTAACAGATCCTGCCAGACCAACCTGGTTTCCTTCTTTGATCGAGTGACCAGCTTACTGGATCGGGGGAACTCTGTTGACGTGATTTATCTGGATTTCAGTAAAGCTTTTGATAAGGTCCCCCATGACATTCTGATGGGCAAACTGGAAGACTGTGGAGTAGACTATAGGACAGTTTGGTGGATAGGGAACTGGGTTGTATCAAAGGGACCATAGCATCGAAATCGCAGGAGGTCATAGCCCCTCTCTATACTGCCTTGGTCAGGCCACACCTGGAGTATTGTGTGCAGTTCTGGAGGCCTCACTTCAAAAAGGATGTGGACAAAATCGAGAGGGTGCAGAGGAGAGCGACAAGAATGATCAGGGGTCTGGAGACCGAGCCCTACGAGGAAAGACTGAGGGCCTTGGGAATGTTTAGTTTGGAGAAGAGGAGGTTGAGGGGGAACATGATTGCTCTCTTTAAATATTTGAAAGGCTGTCATTTGGAGGAGGGCAAAGAGCTGTTCCAGTTGGCAGCAGAAGGTAGGACACGAAGCAATGGGCTAAAATTACATGCACAAAGGTACCGGCTGGATATTAGGAAAAACTTTTTCACGGTCAGAGTAGTTCAAAGTGGAATCAGCTGCCTAGGGAGGTGGTGAGCTCCCCTTCACTGACAGTTTTCAAGAAGAGGCTGGATGAATACTTGTCAGAGATGCTTTAGGCTGATCCTGCACTGGGCAGGGGGTTGGACTAGATGGTCTGTATGGCCCCTTCCAAGTCTATGATTCTATGAAGTTGTATAAATTGTATAGTATTCTCTGTCTCTTTATTGCATTGTTAAGCCCTTTAACATTGTAAGAGATTGTATTAATTTTTGAATCAGACATGTTTCACTGTCTAGACAGTTATTATCAATAAGAACAGTTTAAATTGTATTTACAAATTGCCAATGGAATATATGATAGATAGAAATATAACTTGAATTTCAAGTTTCTTCTTTATTTGATCTATTGCTATTTCAAATACAAATTGTTTCTATATATCTTAATTGTATTATTACAAATTTAGAATAGATTATAGTTTACCACCTCTAGAACATTAAGCTTCAAATTGTTATTTAAACACACTCTCATATAAAATTATTATCAAATTCCTAAACCCTTTTTTTAAAAACTATATATGCTTTATTTTAAAAAAATTTTTTGACAGCCTCAAACTTTTATCAGCTAAAATACAATACAGTATTAAGTATTTATAATATAACCACATTTACAACACAACTGTATAACTTGCCTTTAGTGTATCAATTTTAACAAGTATTAAATTTTGTATTGTAAATAAAAGGATTGTAGATAGTAATGAATTCCAAGTACCCAAGTCTATATTTTAATTAACTTTATCCCTTAACTCCCTTCCCCTTAAATTCCCCTTATTAATTATCTATTGCTTTAGGAAAATGTGATTATAAATTTTTCGATTGAGTTTAAGCTTTTGTTTTCAACTATAAAATCTTTCCCTCCCTCTTAGACCCTCCCAACAAATATTATATATAAAAGTCTAAATTTGTGTTAATTATTCTAATTTATTATCCTCCTAAGCTAGTGTTGATTGGTATCTTATAGCTATGAATTATGAGGACTTATATACTCTAGCAACTTAACAATTACAATTTTTAAGAGATAACAAATCAACTTGGTAGCTAACTTACCCACCCCTCCTAACCCCCCCTCTATTTATAAAATTCCCTCCCACACCCTTGATTTCTCCTTAATCAAGTGTAGTGTAAATATAATTATTACAGCTTCCTATAGCTGAGGAGTTACTCAACACACTTCAGCCGTCAGTCTCCAACCTAAGTTAGCAAGCTGTGAAAAAAGAATACCAAAATTTCCAAAAACAGGGGCAACTCTTGAGTATCCAAACCCTCCCTTGCCATGAACCCTCAAATGAAATGCTGTTGTTAAACTCTAGTTTTAACTGTACCCTTGTATTTATTGTTTGGTAGTCTCTCTTGCATATTCATGTTGGACACACGGGGATCTTGCTTCCTTTAAGAGGAGAAAGTGCTTGGTCCATCTTCCTTTTTTGTGAAGTTTTGTCCAGATCCATTGGTATTTCTGCCTTGATGTTTTGTAAGAGCATTTTTCCAGAGTCTTCATCTGTTGCAGATAGATGTTTTCCTTGAAAGTTGACAGTTAAAGTGGTCAAGTTCATCCATCTATATGGCATCGCTGCTTGTTTTAAGGCTTCCGTGACTGATCTCATTTGCTTCCTTTTATTCAAAACCTCCCCGAATAAGTCTGTAAAGACTAGGATTGGGTTACTGTCATAAAAGAGTGATCCCATTTTCCTGGCTTCAGTTATAATTCTTTTGCAGGGTCTGTTGTCTTGGAATTTGACTAGAATGTCTCTTGGGGTGTTCCGTTGTTTTTTAGGACCCACTCTGTAAGCTTTGTTAATTATTGGTGCTATTCCGTCTTCTAGCTGTAAGGATAATGCAAACCAGTTTGCCATAAATGCTATTAAATCTGTATTTTGTGTTGCTTCTTCGTCTAGACCTCTAAATCGGAGGTTCCACTGATGGGTTGCAGCTTCCAATTGTAGAATCCTTCCTAGCAAGTCATTTTGGGTGACTTTCAATTCATGCACTTCGCTCTGTGCTACAGTGCTTAGTTCGATAGCTTTCTCAGCTTTTTGATTTGTTTTGTGTAGCTCTGTTTTAATTTCCAATAATTGTAAATTGATTGGTTGAAGCAACAGAGTCATTTGAGTAAGAATACTGCATTTCAGGGTCGCTAGGTGAGGAGGCAGTTCAGAGTTAGGCATTTTAGAAATAGGAGCTGCGTCATTTCCCCGTTCGCCCGCCATTTCTGTGAGCTCACCTTGCTCTTTCTCCAGTAGCACAGCCTGGTTTGTTGTAGGGTAAAAGTCTTGTAGCTTTTTCATCGCTTTATTTTGTTGTTTCTTTTTGTCGTTAACTTGCTTGCCCATATTAAGGTGGCAAGGGTAGTCGTTCTGTTGATTTTGGAAGGATTATTGGCAAGGGAGAGACGGAGCTCAGCTAACACGCATCCATTCTCGCTGTCTTATACGCCATGCCCCCCCATCCTTTAACATCAGCCCTAGACCCCTTCCAGTCTGGTTTCCGCCCGGGACATGGGGTCGAGACATTGTTGGTCGCCCTCACAGACGATCTCCGCAGACATCTGGATCAGGGCGGATCAGCACTGCTGATTTTGCTGGATCTGTCAGCAGCGTTTGATACGGTCGATCATGAGCTTTTGACCCACCGCCTTGCCGATGTGGGGATTCAGGGGACAGCACTGCAGTGGCTGGTCTCCTTTCTCCACGATCGGGGACAGAGGGTGGCGCTCGGGGAGAGGGTGTCATCTCGTAGGCCACTGGTTTGTGGTGTGCCACAGGGAGCGATACTCTCTCCATTATTATTTAATATCTATATGCGCCCCCTCACCCAGCTGGTGCGGAGTTTCGGGCTTGGGTGTCACCAATACGCGGATGACACCCAGCTTTATCTGTTGTTGGACGGGCAGCCTGGATCGGCCCCTGATGCCCTGGAGCGTGCTTTTGAGGCTGTGGCTGGTTGGTTGAGACAAAGTCGGCTGAAATTGAATCCCACGAAGACGGAGGTCCTGTATGTGGGTCGTGGGGAGATGGCTTTGGGACCCCAGCTTCCTACACTTGATGGGGCAGCACTTACACTGGCCCCGAGGGTTAGGAGCCTGGGGGTGATTCTGGATTCCTCCTTGAAGATGGAGGACCAGATCACTGCAGTTGCCAGGTCTTCCTTTTATTATCTTCGGCAGGCCAGGCAGCTTGCCCCTTATTTGTCTCCCCGTGACATGACTACAGTGGTCCAAGCAATGGTCACCTCTAGGTTGGATTACTGTAACGCGCTCTACGCTGGGCTTCCCATGGGCCTGATCCGGCGGTTACAGCTGGTACAGAATGCAGCAGCGCGGGTCATTGCTGGAGCACCGGTGTGGGAGCATATTACACCGGTGCTACGCCAGCTGCATTGGCTGCCAGTGGAGTACCGAATCAGGTTCAAGGTTTTGGTGTTAACCTACAAAGCCCTACGCGGACTGGGACCGACGTATCTGAGGGACCGTCTCTCACCATATGAGCCCCGGAGGACTCTCCGCTCTGGCGGAAAACATCTTTTAAGTGTCCCTGGCCCTAGGGAGGCCCGCCTGGCGTCGACCAGGGCCAGGGCCTTTTCAGTCCTGGCCCCGACCTGGTGGAATGCTCTGTCTTGCGAGACAAGGGCCCGGCAAGATTTGCTTGCATTTCGCCGGGCCTGTAAGACAGAGCTATTCCACCAGGCATATGGCTAACGCCGGGCAGTGCCCGCCCCCCCCCCGTGAAGGGGGGGTTAAACCATCACCCCTATGCAAACACAGAGGCATGTATGAACCACTGGGCAGCATGAATTGTTATATTTAATGTTTTTAAATGTTTTTAAATGTATTATTTAATGTTTTTAAATGTTTTTAAACATGTTTGTATTTGTTATCCGCCCTGAGCCTGCGAAAGCAGGGAGGGCGGAATATAAATATAATAAATTAAATTAAATTAAAATTAAACATCTCTGTCAATGTGGCATCATAATTACAGTTTTGAGAGAGTCTCCTCAGTTCAGCCACAAACTCCTCTATGGACTCCCCAGACTTCCTGGATCATTAATTAAATTTAAAACACTCCACTATATCACTAGGAGCAGGATTTAAGTGGTTCTTCAACAAATTTTCTAAGTGTCCAAAAGTTTTATCACTGGGTTTTTCAGGTAGAGACAGATTTCAAATTAGACTATATATCAAAGGCCTCATGTTGCTTAGCAGAATTGTTTTCTCCCTCCCCCCTCATCTGTACATCAGCTGCAGTGGAAAAAATGTATGATAATTTCACAGCATTCCTCCCAAGTTTGTTGCCTTAGGTCAAATTGTGAAACAGTTCTCACAGTGGTACCCATTTTCCCCTATCTTGAGGAATTACTTAAAAGATCAACCAAAAAATAAACACACTCTTCTGAGGTTGGTCATTCAGTTTATCTTTGTTACCATAGGTAGTATCTTGAATATCATAATATGCCAGATTTATATACAATAAACAGGTTTTTATTCAGCTCACACTCTGGCTCAGCATTCATTTCAGTTAGCCTCCCAGTCACCACTCAACAGCCACCATTTAGCTACAGGAGCCCCACAGGGCCAAGACTGAAGGACACGCAAAGCAGAAGGCTGTCTCCTAAAGGCTGCTTGTATACATTACAACATGGTGGGGGAAGCACTGTGTGTATTACTAATTGCTGTGGCCCTGGTTGATATAGGGGGCATAGCATTTGCATTCACCCTGCATTCAGTCAGCTGCACTGCCTGTTTGCCTCTGTCTGCTCCAGTGACAGTACTACCTAAATATTATACTGCCTGGAGGCAAGTATGGCATTTGGCTCTATAATCTGCAGTGCTGCCTTTAGAACAGGGTGTACAAACAAAATGCTTTCCTGTTCAGACATAGTTCCTGAGTATGCCTGAACAGGAGCCATGGTTAAGATAGAATCAAAGCCCTCAGAAGCCATTGAGCAAGCTATAAGATTGGTTTAAAGTGGGCAAGGCCAAGTGGGGCTTTAATCTAGCAGGGCTTCTGATTGGTTATTGAAGATTTGACTGGCTATGCAGATTTTTTAAAAAATTGCTTCCGCAGCAGCTGCCCCTACAGTTCAAGTATGTTCGCTATGAGACAGAAGGTAAGCTGTGATTATGCAAGAAAATATTTTAAACAATATATTCATTTTAAAAGGCACTCTGTTAAACAGAGCTTCTGCCTGAAATGTTGAAGATTTACTATTAGTTATGCATGAACTTATTTCCTGACACTTTGTGGTTGGCTTTACCTCTTGGAGCAGACATTTGGTGGTTGGTTCCACCTTCTGCAGCAGCCATTTTGTAGTTGAACTAGGGCTGCCAAGTCCTCTGGTGAGGATAGGGGATCCCCCACTCCCACCCTCCAAACCCCACCACCACTCACCTGGCCGACGGGGGAGAAAGATGGGGGAACAGGCCTCTCAAGCTCTTCCTGGTGCTGTGTGATGACATCACTTTCAGAAGCGATGTCATCATGCTGCACCAGGAGCATGAGCACACAAGGAAAGAAAAAAGTATCAGATCCCCCCTTTCACCAGAAGGTTAAGGGGACCTGGCAACTTTTAAGTTGCACTCACCACCCCGTGCTAGAATTCCAATGATACCCACAGGTTCAAAAAGGTTGGGGACTCTTGATCTTGAACTACAAAGAAGAGAACAGATGTGATCTTCACTCTTCATGACTATGTTTAACTCACATTTATTAAGTGTGAACAGGAACACTCCTAAAGTACATATTAAAACTTAGATAGCAGCCCTTATGATGTAATGCTTAAGAAATGCCTGAATAAAGCAAATTTACTTTTACATTAATGGGATTTAATGCCCCAGGAGTAAACTACATTAAATAGACCTGACTGGGATTCCGAGAAGACTGCTCAGGAGCCAGTGTGGTATAGTGATTAGACTAGGATCTGGGAGACCCAGGTTCAAATCCCCACTCTGCCATGAAAGCTTCCTCATTGACCTTGGCTAGTCACATTCAGTCTAACCTACCTCACAGGTTACAGAAAGGATAAAATAAAGGAGAGGAGAATGATTTAAGCTGCTTTGTATCCACATTGAGGACAAACAAACAAACAAAGGTTGCTGTCTCTATTTTGTGGCCAACAGCTTGTAAATTCAACCCTCAAGGAATGCTCTGTAAATGAGTGTTTCTATTATGAAAATAAAATTTAAAAATACACAGGCATATAGAATCAAGATATGTCATGGTGAAATTATGTTCAGGCATTTGGAATTTATTTTCTTTCGTGGAAAATTCTTCTTCTTCCAACTCCTTGAAAATAATTCCCTTAAAACAAACTACCAAAATGTCAGTATTTGTCTAATAGAAATGTGCTGTTGTTTTTAATAAAAATAATTAATATAATACATACATGTATATACATACCAACTCCAGTAGGCTATTACAAAAGGTATATAGAGTATGGTTATAGGGATTCTTGTTAGAAGTTTATAAAATGTGCAGCCTCTGGCCATATCATAAGGTCACTATATCCTCCAGAAAGCTAAATACAATTGTAGAAAGAAACAAATACACAATCAACTTGTGGTTAACCTTGCTGAATTGTTTTTCTTTTTGCAGTTGGAGCTGCTTTACAAATTCAAAGTTACTGGAGACGGTAACAAAGAATGCAAGTGCCCTAGCTTTGTAAAAGGAAAAATGTCACTGCCATGAAATACAGAAAAGGAACTATCTTAGCAGCCTTAAACTTTGTCACATTAGCATGCAAGTATAAGAGGGGAAGGAGCATTTTACATGTATCTGTTCACATTTAAGAAGTCAAGAATCACATATTTTTTCATTTCACCCAGAAGATATGACTAGACTTTGGTTTGACAACCATTCTGAAAAAATATACTGAATTTCCACCCCAAATTAACATGCTCATGCTGATTTATGCCTTGTGCAAATGTGATATAAGTTCAGACAAGATGATAAGCAATCCAACTACTGAATACAGAAGTCCATTTCTCTTTCTGTTCATGTAGATCTAGACTGTGTGTGTATGTACCATCAAGATGCAATCCACTTATGGTGACCCCAGGACGGAGCTATCAAAGCAGGTGAGAAGCAGAGGTGGTTTGCCGATGGCTTCCTATGCAGAGTCTTCCTTGTTGGTCATCCATCCAAATACTGACCCTACTAAGCTTCTGAAAGCTGATGAGATTGGGCTATACCATTTCACCTTCCCTTTCAAACTTAGATTACTAGAGTATAAACAGTAAATATCTGCCTCTACTTCCTGTCACTGAACTCAGGACTGCATGTAGAGGCACCTGACTTTGGTCTCTCTTACACATACATACAACTGTGTTGAGAATCTCATAAGAAAAGTACCTTTGACTCATCTCCTAATTGTTATGAACACATGTGCATGGCTTCAGTGCTATTTTGAATATGCAATAATGGAGTCTTGGTTGAAGGCTAAATAGATTTACAATCATATTTACAACTCTAATTAATTGCATGTCACCTATGAATAAATGTGATCTATTGATCTATATGACACTATTTGTTTTATCATGCTACTGTGTAAGGCAGGTAGGAAGTATCTTGTAACTATTTCACCCAGACAGGCCAATCCATAGTTAAGAGAGTCAATGGCCAAAAAAATCAGACCCTGAGAAATTGGAAGTGAGTCAGCAGCATATCTATTGTCCTGGATACTGAGATGTCATTTCAGTTCTTAAAAGGGAAGGCAAAGAGATATGAGAAGGGTAATTTTTAAAAAAGAACAGACATCATGTTAAAACCTCACCATTCACGTAGTTTTACTATCATATGGGGAAACTCCTTTTGTGCTGTTAAAAATAGACTTTACAGTCAGGTGTGTTCATTCCTGTCCCAGATTCTCAGAGTGCACAGAACCCTAGCCACAGTAGCAATAATGACCAGATGTGTGTGGCTCAAATACTGGCGTATACATGGATCATAAAAGGAGTGCTCCTGGCACACAAAGCCTCTCTGCCATATTGCCTCTCTTTTACAGATGGCCCTTTCTAAATTTTATTTTTTAGTACTAAAGTGCCAAATTGGAACACATGTAACTATGATCTAATTGTCTTAAAATGGTGTTTTTAAAAGGGTGATTGCTTAAGTGGGGCAATCTGAATAGTTACAAGATTTACACAATACTAATCGAATCGAGTACCTTTATTGGCACATACTTATGCACAGTCAGCAAGGAGAAAGAAAGAAACATCCATTACCCCATCACTTAAACCATTCCTCTCTTCTCCGATGCACAACAAAGAAATTTAGCCACAGACTCAATGATTTCAGGGTTATGTGTGAGTAGTAAAAGGTGAGTCTTACTGTCATTCGATTGATCTTCATGATTTTGAAGGAAAGGTTCTAGATAAACAGTGCAAATAGCACAATACAATAAGCAATACAGGAGAACTTGTTCAGTACTTTCTATATCCCTCAAGCACAGACACAATACCTGGTGGAGTAAGGAATTTTCTTAAACCTCCCATGCAGTATCACAGAAGGAAGAACATTAAAGTATGCTAACATAAATGTTCTCTGGAGGTAAGGGGAAGTCAAACAGGAAAAATACTCTGCCAAAGAACCATTAGAGGAAATCCCCCATCTCAGAGGGGAACATCTACCAGAGGTGAGGCTTCTAAGTTCTTGCACCTCAATATCTACAAGTCTTTGTTTGATTTACACAGTAAAAGAAAATTCTTAGCATCAGACGGTTGAGTGCAGTCTACAGGTTGGAATATGTGCCAAACTTTATCTGTCATTCTATTGTGGTCACAAATATTGCTGAATATGAGTTAACATGGCCAGTGGTGGAATTCCTGACATAATATGACAGGAGTAATTTTGTATCAGAAGCTTTCCATTACTTTAGTCCAGCTTTGAATTAGCATGTCTCCAGCAAGATTGCCAAAAATCTGTAAATGTATCTGTGTGTTTTGCATTGGGCTAAATACTTGCTATTTTGCTCCATAGGAAAATTTTACAGCACTCTATATTCTTTTGAACAAATACTTTTCAATCTGTGATCCCTTGGGAAATTGAAGAAACTATAGGGAATTAAATGCATTAATTTTTTTTGTTGCCATAGAGAACTGAAATTAAGTTTAGAGTTTTTGAAACCAAGCCTGGAAAAAAAAAACCTAGATCTCGACCTCAGATTCATATAATGGTTAGGCTTTATATACTGAAAGTTTCTAAATTTTGGTATCAGCAAAGATGTTGCTTTAAACCACATTTTTATGGTCTGTCCAGACCTCACATGGGTTTCTAGCCACTTCTAGCCACTGTCTCCATGTAGTGAGGGCGAGTTTAACAGCAAAAGCTTCGTTTCCCCACACGTTCCAGTTATGTTCAGTTTCAGAAAACTTTTTGGATAGGTAAGCACAGGGGCGCAACTTTCTTTCCTCATCCGATTGCAATAATACCCCGCCCACCGCTGTATCACTTGCATTGACTTGCACAATGAACTTGCGGTTCTCGTCTGGGTGCTGTAGCACCGGCTCCAAGACAAATTTGCTTTTTAGCTGATCAAATGCCTGCTGACATTCCGTAGCCCATTGTAATTTGACTTGTGGTTTTTTCTCCTGCAACTCCTTACCCTTGGTTTTAAGCAAGTCTGTTAAGGGTAGAGCTATGTGAGCAAAGTTTTCTATGAAGGGCCTATAGAAATTGGCGAACCCCAGGAAGGATTGCAATTGTTTGAGGCACTGCCCACCCTTCTAGTGCTTGGATTTTGGCAGGGTCCATCTTAAGCCCTTGACTGGAAATGCGATAACCCAGGTAATCCAACTCCTCCTTGTGGAATTCACATTTTGACAATTTTACTGGTAACTTGTGCTTTATTAAGGCATTCAACACCTTCCAGACTAGTTCAACATGTGAGTTTTTATCCGCTGAATAAATAAGCACGTCATCTAGGTACACAACCACCCCTTTGTACAGGAATTCGTGCAAGACTTCTTGGATGAGCGTCACGTACACGGCTGGGGAGTGTAGTCAGTGGAAGAGCAGGAAGGAGCTGTCCCAAGGCCGCTGCAGCGAGCCATCCTAGGTAAGAGCTCAGCTGTCCAGGGAACTAGTCAGCAACTGTGGAAAACAGACACATGAGAACATACTGCAATATACTCAGGGTAGGCAATACGGAGGGACTGTGGGCAACAGACCTGACAGGTGGACAGCCCTCACAGGGAGGGTTAAGATTTCATACACCCCTTTTTTCTTTTACTTAAAACTTTTTACAAAGTTTTAAGTAAAAGAAAAGTCAGAGGACCAAATATATGACAATAGCAGAAGTGTGTATTGAGACCCACATCAGCTACAATCAGGGCTGGCTCTGGGTTTTGAAAAGGCATGTTTTTGTCACCACAGCTTCATCCTCCTTCACTCCATTTGACTTCAAACACCAGCCCTGTTCAGAAGTCTCAAAAATCATGGTTTAATTAAACAATAGCTAGCACAATCATCTAAACATAGACCATTCAGCTAACTATAATGAATTAGGGTAGCTCAAACCATGATGGATAACCCTGGCTTACAGTTGGTTTATTAACTGTGATTAGTCTTAACTGCAATTTAGCATGACACATGAATGTGGAAATCCTGGCTTGTTCCCCAGTGTTGCCTTCACCTCATTACATGGGATGGCACCTGTGATGGAGGTGAGAGAAAGAGTCAATGGAAAGAAAAATGACTCCTGGTTTCACAAAAGAATTATAGTTAAAATAAACCAAGGTTTCATGCTATGTCTGAACCAAGCAAAAAGACAGAAAGCAGGCATGAGTGCCTGTTGGTACTCACTGTTGCCATTGCCCTGAAGTTGCTGTCACAACAAGTAGCTCATCCTGATGAGCCTGGGGAGGGCCCTATTCCCCCAGGAGGCCCACTTGACAGTGGCTTCTGCTACTGCAGTGCGGCAGAGCAGGGATTGGTGGTAGGCCCTACCAAGGTTCTCATACTTTGGCAGCTGCCCAGTACAGCCCAACTCCTGACACTAGTCATGTGCAGACTAGACATGGGCACGAACCAAAAAAATTTAACGAGCCAGCGGTTTGCGGTTCGGTGCCGATGATGACCCCAAAGTCGCGAACTGCAACGAACATTTTCAGTTGCTGAACCAGTTCATGGTTCATGGGGCGCAGAACAGCCCCAATGGCACTTAGAGAGCCCATATTCCTGGGGAATCTTTTGCAGGCTCTCCTACAGCCATCACCCAAGTTTGGACAAGATTGCAAAAGGGATCTTGGAGTTAAACCCTCTCCAATCCAAGCCCCCCAGGAAACTCCCACAAAAATCCAAGCTCAATTATACTCTCAGTCTCTCTCCCCAAAGGCTAGCAAGTGGCAAGCAAGAGCTCTGTCCCACTCCACTACTCACTGAAAGTGAAACCCAGCCTGGGAGCCCACGGCTATTTATAAGCACAGGTCCCATTGAGCAACGCAGGAGGTCTGTGTTTGGCCGTCAGAGCTGCCTATCAGGGTTTGCAGGGATGAGATTGGAGTGCCCATGGCTACAAAATACCCCCTTCCCTCTCCTTCCCCTGGGTGTCTTCTCCCAACTTGTAACCGCTTTGCAGCTCCGTGGTTGGAAGGAAGACCTGCCAATCAAGGTAAGCTGGGCTTCCATTCGGGTTTCCTGGGCGACAGAAGGAGTGCAGACAGAGTTCAGGCATTTCCCTGGCTCCGTTGCCAGGGGAATTGATTGCTGGTGCCTGAGTGTCTGGCTTTCCGAACTGCTGTCGAACCCACTGAACCAGGCCTCTCCCGAACACTGGTTCATTGGCCATGGGCAATCACAACGTGCTGGATCGCGATCGTGCAATCGCCAATTTCATGGGTTTTTGAAGTTCGTAATGTGGTTCATGCCCATCTCTAGTGCAGGCTATGGGTGAATAAGTAAACAAAACCTTCCTTCCATCCATGGTTTACTTCACTGCACCTCTTCTCCCAAAGCATTTTTATCTTAGAGTCTCTCTACACAATACTTTGACATGTGTTCTTCACATGTTGGGAGACACAATGTTGGCCAGGAAGCTTAGTTTTAAATGACAGAGCTGGTGGAGATAGCTCCAGAGGAACAGATTCTCTCACAGGCCTCTGCTGCCTCTGGCATCTCCCTTTCTAGAGCCTTTGCCCTGCCGAGGCTCAGTTAATTCAAAGTTTTAAGCAACGGGGACAGTAAGGTAAAAGCTCTGGAAGGGAAGACAGTCCAGCACCAGTTTGGTATAGTGGTTAAGAGAGAAAGGACTCTAATCTGAAGAACCAGGTTTGATTCCTCACTCTTCCACTTGAAGCCAGCTGGGTGACCTTGGGTCAGTCACAGCTTCTTGGAGCTCTCTCGGCCCCACTCAACTCACAAGGAGATTGTCATGAGAATAATAATAACACATTTTGTAAACTGCTCTGAGTGGGTATTAAGTTGTCCTGACAAGCGGTATGTTATTATTATTATTCCTGGCTAACATTGCATATCCTGACACTTGACAGACACATGCCCCAACATCTTGTGTAGAGAGACTCTCAGACAGCTGTGCTCACTTCTGGTATTGAAGCAAAGCTGTAGAACAGGGAAAGAAATCAGAGAAAGCTTCAGGAAAGTTTGTGAGCTGGGATGGTTTTAACTTTTCTCCAATGCATCCCTCTTGTTATTAAAAACATTCTATGTCCAGAAATGAAACAGTAAACATTTCCTTGTATTCGAATTCAGATATATAACATTAGTTATGAAGAATAAGTATTTAAAGCTACTGATACCTATAGCATACTATCAGGCTATAAAATTAATGCCAAAATAACTGATGTTGAGTATCTGTGTCTATGAAAAAAGGGGTTTTTAAAAATAAAAAAAAACTTTTTGACCAGTTATATAATTTAAGATGAAATATTAAGCCCATGTTATACATAGATGTAAAATTTAATGCCAAATTGGAGAATCTTTTTCAAGTAAGATACCTTCTTCTTAGATAATAATCTAACCCTGAAATCCTAAGCAAAGTTACTCTAATCTAAGCCCATTGAAATAAATGGACTTAGGCTGGAGTAACTTTGCTTAGGATTGCACTGAAAATGAGTTAATAAAATGGAATGTTCTAGATTTATGTGGTTTAGGGAAAATCTTGTTTTTGAAATTAATATTAGGTTGTGGAACAAGTAAATTTCAGTTTCAGTTCCAGGGGTTCCTGAATAATTCTTTTCCATTCCTAGTTCATTCTGGATAGGCCAGCACCAGCTCAGAACTGACCCATTTGGGTTTTTTTGGTTTGAATGAGCTTCAACCTGTTGTGCACTTGCACACTGTTCTTTTCAAGGAGGGGTAGGGAAACAAGACTGGGGAAGCTGTTTTTGTTGTTTTTGCACACCACAGCACCAAAATCACACACAACACAGTTCTACCTCTAAACCATCAACCCTTTGAGTTTGAGAGTGTGCAACAATGAGCTTCCATCCATGTTTATGGACCCCAAAGAATGTTTGGGGAAGGTGCACCTCAAGGCAAGTGTTCGGCACTGGCAGCTGCACATGCGTGAATACACTGTTCTTTTCATGGGGGAGTTGAGGAAAAGCAACTCTATTTGTGCTTAACAAAAAAATATATGCAAAAACTCAACAATCCAATGAGTTTTTCCTCAAGCACATGAAAACACACAACAATGGACCCCAAAGAAGGTGAGTATTGACAGGCACACACAATGGAGGGAAAGTTCCTGACAAAGCAGTGGTGGCACAGCACGCTGACACAATGCACAAGCAGGAGAGTGCTCCATTACCAACTGGCACAGTGCAGTGAAAGAAAAGAAAATCCTACTTTATGATAATGACAAAGCCAATACGTTGGTCACTAAATGGGCATGAACCAGCTTCACATGCCTGGGACCTCCTCAGTGCAACTCTCCTTTAATAATTGCTTTTTCTTTCCAATTTCCACCCTAATCTGCATAACATGAGCCTTTGAGGCAGCTGGGGACTCAGACGCTGAAGGAGACCCCTCCCTCTTCAAACCCACATGTGCAAGCCTGCATAGATGTTGCCAACCTTTCCTGGCATTGTGCATAAAAATACACAGAAAGGGATGGCAATGGCAACACTGGCACTGATGACACCGGCACTGATGGCACTGTGCTCCTTTCCCAGGTGCAAAGCAAATCTTTTGTGATTGGATCTCTACAAGCTACTCAATGCCTATGTCATTGCCCAGGAAGTGCTGAAAAAATGCACTAATATGCTGTTCACATCCACTTCCCACCAATGGAGTTAACACTAAGGGCTCAGTCTCTCTCTTTTGGACCCAATTGATTGCATGATGAGTGCAGACAAACTTGCCATTAAGGAAAACAAGATGCTACTGGATGGCCCACCACTGTCTGCCCTGTTTGCACTGCTGCTGCACAGATAAGAATTGAAACAGAACACAAAAACTTTTCTTCATGAAGAAGCTTTTACAGCCGTGTTTCCTGAATCTGTTCTGCTGTTTGGGAAGTCCCTTTAACAAGCTGAATCAGCAATTTCTGTGTATATTTTCAGCTTTTTTTTGTTTGTTATGCCCAATCCTAATCAATGCATTGCCTCAACTGTTATTAATAACAGGTAATGTTATTATCCCTTTCTGAAAGGGACACAGAACATGCTTAAGAATTATGAAGCTATAGTTGCTTCAACAAGTTGGTAAAAATATTTACCATCAGGGCTTTTTTTCAGCGGGAACGCAGTGGAAATACTGGGCAATAATGTGAAAATAATATTATTTCAAAAAATCCTGTGTGTTTCCTCCTCATTTCCCTCTTGAGAGTTCCGCCACTTCTTTTGCCCCCCCCCCCAGTTGGAATGATAGACAGACACAAATGCTTAGAGAAAATGGGCCGCTTTATTAAAATGAACAGCAAACAAGAACTACGGCAAGGGGCCTAACTAGCGATACAGGTCAGGCCCTGGGGTCATTCCTTGGACCCCGCCCTGACCTGTCTGGGCGAGCACCCACTGCCACCGGGTGCGAGCCATCCCTCGAATGGCTGTGACCCATCCTGGCCAGGCGGAGTGGATCGCCCCTGGAGAGCTCCCCCACCCGGCCGAACAGCAGCGGAGGGAGACCGGCTTGTCCAGGGGTTCCCCACCCAGGGCGTCTGACCTCGCAGCTGGACCATACGGCAGCCTGCTGCTCCTGAAAGACCCCAGTTCCCCACCAATGGGGAGGTGCCAAGGGTGCTCACTGGCCCACCACAGATATAACCCTAACTAAATCCTGCCACCGCAGAGGCCAAGCCTCTGCTTAGGCCTCAGCGCCCCACAAATGGCATAAAGCCAACCTCAGCCCCTGCCGCAAATCATCTAAGAAAATGCTGTTGCCTCTATAAGAGAGGTGCACGCCATCCCCTCGGTAGAGGGCTACAGATTCGGCCTGAATCTGCGGATGGGGCAAATAAATCCCCAAACCTCCTGTCATTATTTTAAACAGGGCTCTGTTGGACATCCGCCTAGCCCTTTCGATCGCTTTGTGGTCCAGTGCCTCCCGCCAAACCTGGTGTGGAAGCATCGCCGACCAGAAGATTAACACACTGGGCCATCTCCTCCTGATTTCCAGGAAGTCGTCCCACACCTGCCAAGAAAGGGCTACCCCTTTCATCAACCCTAAGTCATTCCCTCCAAGATGTATAACTAAAATATGAGGGGGAGGTATAGTCCTCCCCTCAAACAAAAGTGGCAGCAGTTCTGACCAACGAAGGGCTCTTCTACCCTGCCATTCGATAGCAGCCCACCGGCTGAGCCCAAGCTGGGACCCGATCCAGGACCTTCGCGCTTGGTGAGCCACCCAGAAGACCATACTGTGGCCACAGATGAGGATCCGCACCCTCTCCTGACGAACCACAGCACTTGCAAAACAAATCAACATGAATGACCCTGTCCTAGAGGCCTAATGTACGCCGCATAAGCCCCAGAACGCCATCGACCGACCCTCTGGATATCAGGGCCAGAGTATCCCATGGCTACGGTGGTAGATGCTGCCCCAATACGAAATGAATGGGTTCCAAATTTGACCCCATCCAGCCCCAACCTATGGAGAGCCCTACCTGTAACTTCCCAGAATTGAAATTTGGTCAACGGTGAACCATCCCTGTGACAAAAAAGGATACCAGATTGATCCCCACGGGCCCTTACCTAGCGCCTTAAGGCTGCCACTGGGCACAACTCAGGGATGGAACAGGGGCAGAGAACAAGATCCACCCCTTTCTGCCGCTGGTCCGTCTTGGACCTGCGGATCCTAATGGTCAGTTGTTCGCCGACAAACTTCACATCCCCAGCAGTAAGTGCTCGGCCTGAGTTGTCCTTAAAGGACTGCGGAACCAACTCACTCACTCTAAGAGCCCCAAAGAACGGAACCAGAGATGCGGCATGAAACAACAGCTCCTCAAAATGCGAGCTGCAGACACCTGACCAAGCAGCTTGTAAGCCCTGTAGGATGGCCGGCGAAATAGGTTGCCTGCCATCCTTAGGAGCAACTGTCTCCCGAGACCAGCCCTCCAACATTTTCCTAATGCGGAATTCCCCTGTGTTATCAGTAAACCCCCTGACCTTAGCAGCAAAGGCCAGCGCTGCCAGTTGGCTGCGGATATATTTAATCCCATGCCCCTTACTTGTTTGAGAAACGCAAAATTGCGCTATGTGCTTCACTGGAATGGGCCATAACCGGTGGAGGCCTACCTCCTGCCGGAATGCATCAAATTGCCTTACCGCCCTGTCGTATGCCCTCCTGGTACTAGGGGCGATGGCTAACTGGATGGCCCTGGCGGCTTTGGTTTCCCAATCTTCCACAGCTCCTGCGGTACCAGGGCTGGCTCCGAATCGGCCTCAGGGGCAAGCTGTCAAAACCTAACCATCTGCAGATGAGACAAGGCATCTGCCACCTCATTGTTTACGCCAGGTACGTGCCTGGCCGAAAACAGAATGTTAAGGTGCAAGCACTTTAGGGTAAAGGCGCGGACCAATTTCATAACATGGGGCGATTTGGATGAAAGGGAATTCACCACTTGAACTACCGCCATGTTATCGCACCAAAAGTGCACCGAGTGATTACTAAGCTCCTCCCCCAAAGATAAACCGCAACCAAGATGGGGAAGAACTCTAAAAAAGTTAAATCCCTGCGCCAAATATCGCCTTCCCAATCTGCGGGCCAAGTAGCAGCACACCAGTGCCTCCTAAAATAAATTCCCAAACCCACAGATCCAGAGGCGTCCGAAGAAACTTGGAGCTCCCCTTCCAGGAGGAGCTCCTGTCTCCAAAAAGACACCCCGTTAAATCCGCTCAAAAATTGCAGCCAGATCCCCAAATCTTCCCGCATGCCTTCTGACAGGCGTATCTTATGATGAGGTAGCCGGAGGATCCCCATGGCCTCACAGAGATGCCGCAAGAAGGCTCTACCGGGGGCCACCACCTTGCAGGCAAAATTAAGGTGGCCCACCACCTGCTGTAGCTCCAATAATGAAACCTTGCATTTACCCAGCAGGGTGCGTAGTCGGGCCTTCAGATCTACGAGCTTCTCAACTGGAAGCTTAGAAGTCTGCCGCACCGTGTCTAACTCGATGCCAAGGAAGGTCAGGACAGTTGCTGGGCCCTCAGTTTTTTCATGCGCCAGAGGAATGCCAAGTTCCTCTGCCAGGCTGACAAAGCCAGCCAAAAGACGTGCACACTGACCGGTTCTCGGGGGCCCAACCAGGATAAAGTCATCCAAATAGTGGGCGGAGTCACAGCAACGCTGCCTGTGACGCAACGCCCACTCCAGAAATGTGCTGAAGCGCTCAAAGACCGCGCATGATATTGAGCACCCCATAGGGAGGGCCCTGTCCATATAGTATTGACCCTCAAA
The DNA here is from genome assembly GCF_028583425.1 of Eublepharis macularius. Lineage (NCBI taxonomy): Eukaryota > Metazoa > Chordata > Lepidosauria > Squamata > Eublepharidae > Eublepharis > Eublepharis macularius. The sequence goes on from NC_072797.1 coordinate 78,114,914, forward strand.
GGCGAACCCAAGGAGCTCAAAGTCCTCGGGATGCACAGGGAGAAGACGGAATGCCGACTTGATGTTGCATTTCACAATTTCCGCTCCCCGGCCACAACGTCTAATGACCTTAACAGCCTGGTCAAATGAAGTATAATGCACTGAGCACAAGTGCTCAGGGATCACGTCATTTACAGACCCACCCCTGGGGTAAGACAAGTGATGAATTAATCGAAATTCACCAGGAGCCTTTTTAGGAACCACCCCCAGGGGGGAAACCCTCAAATTGGGTACCGGAGGGGTTGGGAAAGGGCCCAAAACTTGACCCTCAGCGCATTCCTTAGCTATTTTGGACCTGACAATATTCTCCATGCCCACAACAGAACGCAAGTTGCTGGACATGAAGGAAGAACGAGGTCCTTGAAAAGGGATACGAAAACCTACAGAAAAACCGTCCAACAAAAACTGGGTGTCCGCCCGCCTAGGGTAATCCGCCAACATGGCTTTAAGTACCCTCAGCTTTATTGGGCTGGGGCCCTTTTCCAGCACCTTGCTGCCCCCCGGGGCCGCCACCCTTTTTTCCAAAGGGCTTCTGCTTCTTACATGCACTGATAGCATGTGGCCCCCGGCAGATGGGGCATGCATGGCCATAGCGGCAGTTCTTCCTGCTGCAGGCCCCCCGCAAGGTAAACTCAAAACAGAGCAGCCGGGGCTGAACCGACTGCCCCGCGTATGCACGGGGACCATAACTGGTAGCAGCTGAGGCAGCTGTTCCGGAACCAGAACGCTGCATGATATGGCCACTATCGGACCTATCTCCAGAACCAAATTTAGTTAGGGTCATGAACTGGAGCCAAAGATGCTGATGCACCTGATCCCAGGGCAAAGAAGGGTTAAGAGCCGCCCGCATCCTAAACTCTTCTTCGGCTGCCCCGCCGAAGTGAGTATATGCTCGGTATATTATGTCTATATACTGAAAGAGCGGGGCGGCCTTCCAAGGCTGGACCCTTGCAATCACCCCAACGTAAATTAGGAAACCCAGTAACCAATTGGACCAGGTCCTATCGATCTTACGGAGCTTAATGCGCTCCTTGTCCCTATCCTCTACGTCCTCTTTATCCTTCTTCTCCAGATCCCTGAAGAGAAGGGTAAAGACATCAACATACTCCCCCCGCAGGATTTTCTCACGCGTGGCTGGAGTGAGGTGATCACCTAGCGGCATGGCCGTATCCCCCAGCGGCAAGGCCCGGTATGGCACTGCCCCATAATTGGTCCAAGGTGCGCAGAAATAACTTCCCCATGGGGCGACTGGACCCTTATCACTTAAAGCACGGGCGGGGGTGGTTAGCCATCCCGGGGCCCCAGGCATCTGGCTGGGAACAGCCCAGTCAGCAAGCCTCACTTCCCCGCCTGCACCTTCTGACTGATGTCCCTGTGCATAAACATGTGTGTAAGTATTATGATGCTGTGCCTGCAAACCTTGGGCCCAAGGCCAAGCATTGACCTGCTGAGGCCAAGAGCACTTACCCTCCACCTCCGGGGGCTGCACAACCAGCGCCAATTGGCCAGCCTCTGCCGGCCAACTACCCTCGATTTCTGCGGCAGCCGTCTCGACGACATCCTCCTTGGTAGCCTGGCCGCCCACTGCCACCACAGGAACCACTGGACCTTTGGAAGTACCCTCAAGAGCAGATAAACGAGAGAGAATGTCAGCCATAGACACAGACCTAGAGGCAGCCCACACTGGCCTTTTGGTCACCTGACCTACCGCACGGGGTGCCCTTGCTTGTTCCAATGCTGCAATTCGAGCCATAATGTCATGCCTTAAGGGCCCATCATCGTCCTCATCAGAGGACAAAGCAACTGCCTGGCGCTTAGGCGGGTGTGGAGCAGGCTGCTTGCCCTTAGAATTACCAACCCCTTTCTTAGGGCCCATCCCAAAAAAGGTAAGACAGTAAGTCTCTTACACCCTGCTGGTACCATGGTACCCAGCCACTACCCTCCACCAGGGCGATTTAATTAATAGGCCAGTGCACCAATGCAATTTAATTAATAGGCCAGTGCACCAATACAATTCAAATTATGGCCAATGACACACAGACCTAAAATGGCTGCCTCACCTCAATAGAATCAGGCCCTCACAAAATGGCCCCCACCGCCCTGACTGAAGCAATGTAATGGCTGCCAAGCCCGCAAACCCAGCCGGCAGTGAGCGGCAGAAGGGGGAACCCAAACCGTTTTTTAAAATTATTATTTATTTGTTTTGTTTTGTTTTAGATTTGGCTGCTGTAAGCAGCCTGTATTAAGGGCCCGCAGAGCCTTCTGCTGCGCGCAACAAAGGGGGGAAAGCCCGCACAGCCGAAAAGCGGCACACACGAAGCGCGGGCAAAAGAGAGCCGCCGGCAGTGCAGAGCACACCACAGCCGCAGCCAAACGGCAGCCATGTTCAAATGCAGCAAAACGAACGCTGGCCGAAGCCCGGGGGGCTGCTTTAACAGTGGCGCCGCTAGCGCGCCAATCATGTCATGCTGCGGGCCGCTGGAGGCTGCAACCCAAGGGGAGGGGGCAAAATATCCCCTCCCTCACCCAGGGCAGTTCAAAGCGCCGGCCCCTGCAGCGCCGGCAACTGCAACGGCTGCAGTCGTCCTGCAAGCGTGCCGGCCAAAAACCTCCCTTCCCCACAAACCAAGCCTGCAACGTCCAAAGGCCTCGTGCCGGAGGAGCGAAGCACGTCTTCCTCCACCCGAGCACGAGGCGAGACTGAGCCTGCAAGGGCAGAGCGGCTGAAGGCACCTCCGTAGCTCCGCCCCCACGCAGCTATGCCCTAAAATCAGGGCTAGACTAATCTGCCTCCATCCTGCCAGGGAGGCAAATGGCTGCCACCAGCCCAAGAGGCTCAAGCCCCAGGGCTGGAATGGCCGCATTCCCAGGAAAAAAAACCCTGATTACCGTGAAGGACATTTAAGAAGTCCTGATGCCATATTGTATTACTATGCTTCTCATTGGAAATGTTTAATTCAATAGATTAATTAAGGATAGATGGTATTCTTTTAAGCAAATGTGTTTGAAAATTCATTTGGTTTTTACCATATGATGATTCCTTTAAAAAAGATAATATTTCTCATGTCTGACATCTGCATCTTGTCAGAATTTTTTATTTACTTATTTAAAACATTTATTAGCTGTCTTTCTGTCTTGTCAGGACTCAATGTGGCTGACAAGATAAATAAAAGCATTAATAAAATGAATAAAAACAAGGTTTAAAAACCTAATTTAGGACTGCTAGTGAACATAAACACATATTCACTTAAAAACAGTCCTGAAGATCAGCAGTGAAAGAGCCAGATTCATCTCCCTGGGGGATGCTGCTCCATAATCGTGAGACTGCCAGCAAAAAGTCCCTCTATTGTGTACCCACTAGGTGAGCTTCTTTAGCTTCTGGGAGAGTCAGAGGGCCTCTCTCCCTGAGATCTGACTGAGCCAGGAAAGGGAGCAGTTGTTGTACCAGTCAATGCTTGGCAAAAGCACTCCAAACCACCACAGTTATTTGGTTTTCTAAAGTGACTGCTGTGTTGAGCAGCAGTCCCAAGCAATGAATCTGGCTTTTCAAGGGAAGTAGAACCCCATCCAAGATGGCAGAGATCTCAAGTTCCTGGTCTGCCAACAATCTACTAACCCAGAGAATTTCTGTCTTGTCAGGATTCATTTTCAGCTTGTTCACTCTCATCCAGCCCACTACTGACTCCAAGCATTGATTACCTCAGCTTAAGCTAAGAAAGAAATATTTGTTTCATTTATACCCCACTTGTCTCCCCAGTAGGAATTTCCTGAAGATTAACTGTATATGACCAGAACAGGGGGATACCTTATCACAATCCTTCCCTAAGTGGTGCCCCTTCTTGGCCACACTGTCTCTGACTTTACTTTCGGTATTCATTTTTAGGGCTACTTCATACATTATGATCTTAAGATGTACCTGTAAAACATACTGTCATTACTTCTAAAAAGACACCATGCTTGCAAGCCAAATTTGTGCTTTCATATCTCCTAACTATGCATGTGTCAGCAAACTTACATTTGCTTATATTTAATGGGTGAAGTGGATTTGAACAACAATAAAAAAATCAACAGTTTGCTGAAGATGGAGAACATTGAGTTGGATTTATGACTTGTGTTATCTTTAGGTTCAATATTATCCGTCTGTTCCTAGTCACTAGGCTGGATTCAGAGAGTTCCGTCTATGAAGTAAAAATGTTCCTGTGGTGAAGGAAGCCTTTTACTTAGTAGAAGGGAGCATTTGGATCCTACTCAATTTTTTTTCAGGAAGAACAATGTATTTCTGTAACATGAGCAACAACGACTATATCCAAATAGCCTCAGCTCTCTGAGAAAGTATGGTCTAGGCACAGCTTAATTTATTCCTCTGAGCATGTCAAAACAATAAATGTGAATAACTACTAGTGTCTCCATCTGCTTCACTGATGTGACTGATTGTAAATGAAAGCTGATATATCAAAATAGTTTGTATCTTATGGTGCCGCTTCACTGCTTCAGTTCCATATACATGGCCATAATCTAAATCACTATCTTCCTTGTAATCACTTTCCAATAGGCTTCCTTAAAATTCAGTGCCTCCAGTTACTTTTATATTTGGATATGATCTCTGTCTGAAGGGAGTCATAATATATACCAGTACTGACAACATTTGCCAACCACACAGGCGTTGGAAAGAAAAACTCTTTAAGTAGTTTTTCTTTTCAGCTTTTAGCCCTGTTAATGCTGCAGCCACTGCCAGAACAGGAAATCTGCACATTTCCCAGGGGATATTTTGCACTCCATGTGCCTGTTCAGATAATGTCAATATTATTTCTCTGAATTAGTACAAGATGATGAAATGTGACTTGAACAAATGCCACTAATATATATATTTAAATACTTATACTTACATAAAAGTTTATGTAGTGTGTTGATTAGCCAGTCACTTCAGGTAAGCATTTATGAAAATTCCTCTGAGGTAAGAAGGTATGAAAAGAGGCTCTTTTTAAAAGAAAAAAATCTTATGGGATTTTAGTTACATTCATAGAACAATGTGTGCTTATGCACAGGACATACCAAACCTCAGAGTTTATTTAAAGTCATAGCCTTTAATCTGTATACCTGGTTACCAGCTGTCTAGAATGACAGAAATGTGTATCTTCAGTCTGATAGAAATATTAACAGTGTAGATAAGTAATTCAGGAACATTTCAAGTATTGCAAGTAGCAGTGAAAGAAGCATGAAAAATCATACTTACTGTTTCTGTGTTTGTTCTTTGACCTTGACTGCATTTTCTGCATGAGGAGAGTTGTGTAAGATCTTCTTTAGAAATTATAGAAATGACATAAACATTTTCTTTTCCAGCTTTGTTTGAAATGCATCATAGTCTTACATGCCACTATCCATTTCAATATTATACTGATTTGTATGTTGGATCCTGTGGCTAGGATCCCACCAAGAATCTCCACTGAGAGAAGGAATTCTTTTAGCAGAGTGCAACTTCTCTTCCTACCCCTCCAACTGCTAACCAAAATGCCTTCAACAGGGGATTCCTAGGAACAGAATGAGAGATGATTCTGCAGGGAGAAGAGGGATTGGCAAAATTCACCACCACTCTTTATGACAGCAGAGATGTTCCTCTTCCGCTGAGACTTCCTCCATATGAAGAATGATGTCCTTAGATGGAGAAATATTTCTTCTGATTCAGGAAGTCTTTTCTGCCAGAATATCTTTGCACTGAATCCTGTTTAGTTGAGGGAAGAGAGTCAAGGGAGATAGTCACTTATTGGAATGATCCTATGAACTGTGGATACCAAGTGACTCCTCCCTGTAGGAAATCACACCACACTTTAAAAGATATTTCAGTAATTTAGAACCTTGGTGGACAAAAAACAATGTGAAATGAACAGTTTACAGTGAGGAAGGAGAATTAGATGACATGGAAACCATCTAACCATCAGATTTTTATTGGTGGAAGAGGAAAGAGTAGCGTGATTTCTTTTAATTTCCCCTTTTTGCTGCAGTCTGATGTCATGCAGCTTATTGATATGCCACCTTTCCCAAGATCTACTCAAGGCAGATCAGAAATTAAAACAACAATATAACAATTATCAATTATAAAACAAGCCATAAATACAAGTCAGAGTATAAAAATAGCATAAACTTTTATCAGGTTAAAAAGTCCTAAGGCTAGAAGCAGACCAGAAAAACAGCTTTAAAATCTCAGAACTCTTCAGTATTGGCCTGATGTCTGAAGAACGGAAAATGAGGTACTAGACAAGACTCAAGGAAGAGAACATTTCGAAGATGGGTGCCACCACTGGAAAAGCCCAGTTTCTGGTGAATATCACCTCTATAGGTGGGGGCATAGAAAGCAGGGGATAGGAAGCAGATATTGACAGGCTGGAGAGTAAAGGAGGAGGTAGCCTCCACTAGGATCCAGTGCAGCTTTAAGCTCAGAAGTTATCTGATCCTAATATCCAGCCCCTGACAATAGTCTGGTTATTTTTGATCAATTAAAGTTTCCCATCAGTTTTCAAACTCAGCCCACATGAAACATATTGCAGTAATTTAAGGTGCATGTGAACAGAGCATGGATCACTGTAGCCAGATCATCTTTTTTGTCCACAAGAGTCCCCCAAGCCCTGGCCATACCTTTTTTGGAGTTGCACAGGGTTGCTAAAGTGGAGAAGATCCACTCTCATGCAGACACTGTCTTTATGGTTCATAGATCCAGAGGAGTTAGCCATGTTAGTCTGTAGTTGCAAAATAGTAAGAGTCCAGTAGCACCTTTAAGACTAACTAACTTTATTGTAGCGTAAGCTTTCAAGAACTACAGCTGTCTTCGTCAGATGCATGATGAAGAGAGCAGTAGTTCTCAAAAACTCATGCTACAATAAAGTTGGTTAGTCTTAAAGGTGCTACTGGACTCTTTATGGTTCATAGGATCCAACCCATTCTATTCTGCCCTGGCCTGAATGGCATGTTTGAAGTTAGCAAAATTTTACCAAAAAAGGTCAGTATGGAGGCTAATACAAATGTTGAAGTTTTGGATTGATGGCAGCACACAGTAGTGAATGCTGGTGAAATGTAATATCTACTGCTCCTTCTGATCCCCCCAAACTGTATTGTTCTACAGAACTTTACTGTATCCCATCAGTGTGTCTGTTGAAAGCATTCAGTTTGTAAATGAATGCAAAATGTTAATGGAAAATGTTAATTTGTCTAATTGCACATCTTTGGGTTAAAAATGAGGATTCTGTTTTCCAGAATACACAGGAAAACCAGGGATGCTCTATCAGCTACCAATTCAATTTGCATCATGTTTGCAGGTAGTGATCGTCAGACCCAAATGTTCAATACACTAGCTTTGTCCAAACATCTTGAGCATGTTGGATTGCAGGAGAAAATACAACTGCATATGCACAATTAAATACTGATGTACTGTCATTGTCTCCTACTCAACTGTATCTGCTATTGTGCTACCTCCATTTGTTAAAAGAAAAAAAACTGTATAGTATTTAATATGAAACTTACTACTACAGTAATCCAATCTCCAGATTGGATTACTGTAACTCACTCTACACAGGGCTTCCCTTGAGTCTGACCCAGACATTACAGTGGGTCCAGAATACTGCTGCCCGTGTCTTGATGGGTGTGCCTTTCAGGACACATGTAACTCCAATTCTGCAGCAGCTACACTGGCTTCCCGTGGAGTTCTGGATCAGATTCAAGGTCTTGGTATTAACCTATTAAGCCCTAAACGGACTGGGACCAGCATACCTGAGGGACCGTCTCTTCCCATATACTCCCCGGAGGGTGCTGAGATCAGCTGGAAAGCACCTTCTGGTGGTCCCTGGCCCCAGGTAGGCTTGATTGGCCTCAACCAGGGCCAGGGCCTTTTCGGTCCTGGCCCTGACCTGGTGGAATTCTCTGACTGAGGACACCCGTGCCCACCAAGATCTTGTCTCCTTCAGGTGGGCCTGTAAGACAGAGATGTTCCTCCAGGCGTATGGTTGAGGCCATCAGGGTTTCCACCAAATGAGCCTTTCTCCCAGTCTCCTCTATGTCTGTAAGGGGCATTGACCATCTACCCCCCATATATGAACTGCACCTCCACCTCCGTCAAATGTTATATGATTTTTAAACGGTGAGCAGGTGTTTTATTAGAAAGCTGTGTTAATTTATTGTGATTTTATCTTGTATATATTATCTTCTGTTGTAACCCGCCCTGAGCCTGCTTGCAGGGAGGACGGGATATTAATAATAATAACAACAACAACAACAATAACAACAACAATAATAATAATAGTGATGGGCACAAACTGGGAAAAATCTGAACCCTGCGGTTCGTGGTTCGTTGTGTTTCAAGAACCACGAACTTTCACAAACTTGCCTCAGTTCAGGAACTGGTTCATTTGATTCATGAAAACGTCACTTCCGGGGCAGCAGAAGGTCTGCAGAATAGGGGTGTGCGCTTTCAGTTTCCCCCTTTTAAACACCACCGCTTTTCAGTTGATGGGAAGGGGATCCACCCTCAGCTGAAAAAAGCAGCCAGCTTGAAAGCAGTAACACTTTTCTTGCGAGGCAAGAAAAGTATTGCTGCCTTCAAACACCTGCTGCTTTTTTCAGCTGACGGAAGGGAAATCCCCCTCTCATCTGCTGAGATCCTTTTCACACTTGGACTAATGCATTTCAGTATCTGTTCTGCTTCCCAAGTTTGCAGGAGTTTGTTTATTCTCTGCTGGTTTTAAAAGCTAGGAAACGGTTAAATGGCTGGTTTTCCCTTCTTCCTTTGGGGCATGCACGCTCTCTTTTTTTCCCCCAAAGACAAGAATGGGTTGTAACATGGTAACATAGCAACATTGGAATGTTATTGCACATTCTTCCTGGTTTAAATGCCAGGAAAGGATTAAATATCTGCTTTTCCTTCCTTCCCAGGTATGTTTCAGGCTTTGAAAAAGAGAAAAATCCAAGCATTTTGCACAGCCCTTTGGAAACAAAGTGGCAGGGAAGCTGCTGCTTCACCCCCTCCCAGCTTCCCTGCCGATTTCTAGAGGTTGAAGAAAAGTGTCAAAGGGAGATGTTTTTAGATATGAGCTTTATTTAAGTTCTTCAGTTTTAATGTTCAAGATTTTGGTCTAAGAACAGGGGGATGAAAGGAAAGCTGCTGTAGGGCTGATGATGTGGTTTCCTCCATTGGCCCTGAGTTTTGCCTAGCTTCTGTGAGTGACACTGATTCTCTTGGGTTTGCAACCACGTCCCTTGCTTCAGTTTGGTTTTGGTAGAATTTGCTGGTTTGACATAATTCTCTGATTTGATGTTGGTTTCTTTGCTTCAATTTGATTCTGGAGTGATTTTTTCCCATTGCTTCAGTTTCATTCTGTTGAGCTTGCTATGGGTTCAGTTTGCATTTGGGAGTGTACCTTGGCCAATGGCTGCTTTGCCTTTGTGTGTTTTTGCCTGAAAGCCAGCTTGAAATTTTTTCCCTCCATAGAAAACAACAGAAAGTAGGTGGGGGCACCTTGTTCAGGGGCCAATAGATTATGAAGTCCAATCTTCCTGAAACTTGGAGGGTCTTTATTGGACAGTCATGAGTAGGTTCCCTGAAATTATGATGGTGTTTGCTTGGAAAATGCCCCCCAAGGCACCTGAGTAGTTTTCCCTATAGGAAATAATGGACAGATAAATTTAGATCTGAATCAACCTTTTTTTTTTTGGCACACACCTCTAGATAAGCAGAATGTGCTTTAACCTAAAAGGTATTCATATTAAAAATTCTTCACTTCCCTCTTCATTAGAACACAATCTTGAATCAGTCATGTACCTTTCACGGAAATATGCCTTGCCATCTGACTCCAAAGGTGGCATCTAGAAAGTTCAACTGGACCAGATGAAGTTTGCAATGCAGAGGGATATTTAGATGTACATCTCACCTCCTATCAGTGAATAACACAGAAGCCTTTTTTACAATATAAATATCTCTTAGACTAGCATGACAATGCTTCACATGTATGAATATTTCTTTAAAAATAGCTATCTATATTTTCAAATTGCTTGAAGTACTGCAAATCAATTATCTATAATGGTGAGAAATATCTAGTTGAGGAGGGATTAAAGCTCCATTTGTACTAAAATTCACCTTCTATGATGGAAGGATGACTGCAGATTGTTTTGTTGTTTCATTATAACAAATTGGATTTTACTTACGGACACTTTACATCTGTGTGTTCACTGTACACATTTTCTTTTGTGAACAGCATATTGTATCATAAGAACATGTAAAAGTTCCATTTGTCAGATTCAGATACATCTACATTCAACATTAGCTCCTTTTTCAGTAGTCTCTAATACAAGCTGTTTTGTTTCCTTCTGCCACTACTATAAGTTAATAGGGAAGGAAATTCTAATCTTACTTTGTTGGTATATAAACGTGCCATTTCATATAACTCGCTGTTTTTCTTTGTTGTAACTTCTTTCTCTCTGTTTTAGCCTGAGGCTTTACTTTTTATTTGATCAGTATAGTTTATATCATATTCCAGGCACCATTTTTTCCCCAAGAGGAAAACAGGATTTCAAATTTACTATTCATGATTCCTAAGGCGAACTAAAAGGGCATCAGCTGAATTAATGTTTTCTTTACTGTTTTCAGGGCTTATTGGTTTTATTTCTATTAGCTTAGAGGTATTCATTCCAACTTTAATACGTTTCTTGCCATGTGACTGGCATTTTTTAACAACAATATAACTTTTGCTAAGCAGCAAATTACTTAGTCTGATTATTAAATAACCTACAAATAATTAGTTTAAAAGGTTCACAAAGGAAAATGGTAACACACATTTACTTCTGTTTGCCAAGAATTTAACAGTTGAAGATTAGTGTATCGGGGCATATGATCTCCAGTAATTCTACAACAGGAACTAGATGTTATTTCATTAGTACATTGACATAATATGTTCAAAATGGTCATTTGAGGAGTCTTGCATGGGAGAAGCACCTTCATCCCGTTTCTGCTGAATGCATTCTAATCCAAGGAGTTGGTTTAAAAGTCATCACTCATGTTAGGTTCATTCTAGATATCATAATGCAGACAAAGGAGACATTTACATCAACAAGCCTCTGCTTTCTAGAATACTTTTTGCATCAATTTTTTCCCATACAGTTAAGAAGGATGGCAGGACTTTATTCACTTGGTAGTTTCACTTTTCTCCATCAAATGATCACTTGCAAACTAATAAAGGAAAGTTTTAAAATGTTATTAATTTATTTCACTTATCTACACTCTTCCTCCGTAAAAGCCAACTTATACATGGTTCCCAGGATGTCACCCATCCAAGTCATTGGCCATGTCACACCTACATAGCTTCAGCAACAGAATTAGATTGCACACCCAGTTGCATGTAAAATGTGCTCAGGTCAGGGGCTGCTTTTGCCTCACCGCATGAAGGGAGAGGCAGCCCTGCATTCCCAGGCATCTGGCTCCACCGCCATAGGGCTGAGTCAGCTTTGAAACTCGGAGGCAAAAGGGTGGTGGTGAAGCAGCTTTTCTGAAGCACCTACTCAGTGGCTGAGGAATCTGCACCTGCACTTTGCCTCCTGGCTTGGAGAGCTTGCTGGAGGCTGCAGCTTCTGCCACATCAAGCCTGTGCTGCAGTAGTGGTGGAGGGGGCCACTACTTGCAGTGCACAGGCAAATAGTGGTCTGGTGGTTTGAGGGGAGGTACAATCCTTGCCTCACTTTCTGGTAATCCACCTGGGTGACAATGATCTTAGCTCACAGGGCATGGCCCTTTCCTTACAGGCTCACATAGACTTGTAGTGCACAGGCAAGTAGTGGTCTGGTGGCTTAAGGGGAGATACAGTTCTCTGTCTAACATTCCAGTCATTTACATGGGTGGTAATGACCTTGGTCTGCAATGCTTTCATGTCATGTGTGGCGGGAATGTTGGGATCCACTAGATGAGAGGGCTGGGCATATGGCCAACATCCTTGAGAGGGCTAGGTATATGGCCAACAGAGCCCAAGAGAAAGCTGTGGGGAGGAGCTGAGCATTTATTTGCTGTGCTCCTGTATAAAGGCTGAATTTGCCAACCTCTACAGAGGTGACAAGAGGGCATGGCATAAGACCAATAAAGCTCTTTAAGAGGCTTCGGGAACAGGATGGGGTATTTATTTGCCCGTTCCTGGCATAAGGGCCAAAGTTGCCAACCTCTACAGAGGTGATGGTGTTCACCTATTGGTGGAGGGCAACATAATATTCCTTGGTAACCTACAGCAAGGGCTGTGGTTGGCACTAGGTCAACTGTGGGATGTGAAGGCCTAAGCAGAGGCTTTGACCTGGCAGTGGCAAGTTAGATTTGGTTAGACAGAGCGGGCTGGTGAGCACCCGGTGGCACCTCCCCATTGGTGGGGAATTGGGGTCTGTCAGGGATCAGCTGGTGGACTTTACAACTGCCAGCTGAGAGGGTGGGCTGCCTGTGGGACCCCCTGTACAAGTCCTTCCCTCAGGCTCCACGGCTTGGGATGCTTGGAGTTTTAAGGGGGGGGACCATTTGTCTGTCCGGCTGGGTTACAACCATGCACATGGATGGCTCACACTTAGGGCAGTGGGTGACTCACCCAGACAGGTCAGGGAGGTGGTCTGGGGTGATTCCTTGGTCCTGATCTGTACCACTAGTGATGCCTTTGCCATTATTAAGTCTAATGTTGGACACTGAACAGCCCAGATTTATAACCAAGCCTTGTGTCTGTCTCTTCATTATGAATGGGGGCAGGAAGGCACCCCGGCTGTACGTGGAAAGCACTTTTGCTCAGAGGGATAGGCAGCCCTGCATTCCCAGGCATCAGGATCTTTGGGAGGCAAGGCCTTTAAAAGGCAGATCCACCTCCATAGGGCTCAATCAGCTTTGAAAGCTTGAATGGCAGTACAAGATTAGCTGGTTGCTGGTTATTGGTTACCAGGGCCAGGTAGAATTTTTTTTCTCCTTTTCTCAAATTGGCTCAGGGAAGAGGTGTTTTTCATCTACCTTGTACTGTCCTGTAGGAGTAATATTTGGAGTGGTGGAGCTGTTACCTAATTATCTGCCAGGTTAGATTTGGGTAGACAGAGTGGGCTGGTGAACACCTAGTGGGACCTTCCCATTGGTGGGGAATTGGGGTCTGTCAGGGATTGGCTGATGGACTTTACAGCTGCTTGCTGAAAAGGGAGACTGCCTGTGGGACCATGGCTTGGAGTGCTTGGAGCTTTAAGGTGGAAGCCATTCATGTGGCATGGATGGCTTGCACCTGGGGCAGTGGGTGACCCACCCAGACAGATCGGGGAGGAGGTCCAGGTTGATCCTTTGGCCCTGACATGTACTGCTAGTGATGCCCTTGCTGTAATTAAGTTTAATGTTGGTCAGTAAATGGCCCAGATTTATACCAAATCCTTGTGCCTGTCTCTTCATGTCAAGTGGGGGGGACAATATCATGTGCCTTCACACTGTTCACTGAAACACAAACCTGGTATAGGCAAAAGCTTGATATGCCTGTTAATACAAGAAAAATAAGTATTTTCAATATTTATGAACAATGAAATGAATAAATCAGTTACCTTTTCTGAAATAATGAACCCAGCAATGGTTTTTTGCACAGCCCATTGCTGTCATGTAATCCTTCACAGATGTAAAACAGTAGACATTATCTTGTGTCAACTACAGGGGTTACATGTATGTTGCATGTTATTGGGACTTTCTCAAAACCATCAAATATTCCTATCCATGAATTCTATCACATGAAACCTGGCTAGAAGCATTCAAAAAGTGGAAAGGCTATGATTTTTATTGACTTCCCCCTCCAGCAGGGGCAGCGCATTAATGGAGGCAATTCGGGCAACTACCTCGGGCGCAGAGGTGTCAGAGGGGGCACCAGGGTGGGGGCACATGCACTGTGGAGCAACTGAGTGGGAGGGCAGGGAGGACGCATGCACGCTAAGCATTCCCCCCCTATCTCTTGCCTGTCACCTCACAAACTGGAAAGGAGCAGAGGAAAAGTGATAAGTTTCTTTTGGGGGACTGTGGGGGGGGGAGGATGAGATAGAATAATGACAGAAGAAAGCAAAGGGGAAGGGAAAGGAGAAAGCGGGAAGGACCTAGAGAATCAGTGGGGACATTTCTCTCTCTGCCATTTCCCCCCTCCTCCTCCTGCCTCCCTTCCTCCCTCCCTCCCTCCCCCTCTCCCTCTCCCTCTCCCTCTCTCTCTCTCTCTCTCTCTCTCTCTCTTTCAATTTAAGCCCTGAGCAAAGCTTCCATGTGAAGCAAGGAAGAGAGGCTCTAGCTGGCTGGGGAGCAGCGAGCTCCCATCTGACCTTTTCTCCTCCTTGCTCCCTCCTTTCTTTTTTGATCCCTGCCTCCCCACCACCATATACTAAAAGGAATGACAGGAGGATTGCCCTTTGGAAATAATAGGAGAGGCTTGAAGGCCCATTGGAGATAATGGGAGCCAGGGAAGCCAATCTACTTGCCTGGGCTTCATTGAAATGCATCACAACATAAAAAAAAAAGTTGCAAAGAAAATGCAGAATGGATTTTCCATAAAGGTCTCTGGTACCAGATAGAATACTCTGGAAGTGGAATGACAGCCCCCAGAGTGCAATGACTGTCCCTAGCTATAGAGTTTGTGCTCCGGAACCAGAAGGACAGGTTTCAGAGTGGAATGACAGTCCATGGAATAGGCTCAGTGCTCTGGGACTGGAAGAACAGCCCCCAGAGTGCAGTGCAATGACAGCCCCTGGGAGTAGAAGAAGTGTTCTGGAACTGGAAAGACAACTCCCAGAGTGCAATGTCAGCCCCTCAGAGCAGAATCTGTGCTCTGGGAAGGAATTACAGGTTGCACAGTGGAAAGACAGTCCTTGGTAGTATAGAAGCATTCTTGGAATGGAAATACAGGCACCACAATGGAATGACAGCCCCTGGGAGTAGCAGAAGTGTTCTTGGACTGGAATGACAGCCCCAGAGTGGAATGACAGCCTCTAGGAACAGAACCTGTGCTCAGAGACTGGTATAACAGGTCGAAGAGTGGAACAACTGTTTCTGGGAATAGAGTCTGGAATGACACCCCCTGTCATTCCACACCCACTGCCATTCCAATCCCAGACCACTGATTCTTCTCCCAGAGACCGTCATTCCACTCGGGGCCTGTGTTGATAGATCAAGATGGGTAGCCATGTTTATCTGTAGCAGTAGAAAAAGTAAGAGTCCAGCAGTGCCTATAAGACTAACAAAATTTGTGGTAGGGTATGAGCTTTCATGAGCTATAGCTCACTTCTTCACTACTGGACTCTTGCCCTTTTTGTGTGTTGTAGTGCATTTCAATGGAGCCCATGCACATAAATTGGCACTCCTGGCTCCCATTTTCTCCAATGGGCCTTCAAGCCTCTCCCATTATTTCCAATGGGCAATCCTGTCATTCCTTTTAGTACATCCCTTTCCCCTTCCCCCCAGCTGGCATCAATTCTACTTCTCACCTTTCCCCAGGCTTTTTTTTTGGGGGGGGTGCTGCTTTTGGTGGAAAGAGTGGCTGGTTGTGTGTGCACCTCCACAGAGGAAGGAGGAAGTGAGGTGAGACACACACAATTCCCTTTCAGTCCCTGTGCGACAGAGGAGCAAATCACTGTTGTTGGGTTTAAAGTTGTTGTTTTAAATTCTATTACTTTCCTCCCCCTTCTCCCTTTCATTCTCCCTCCCCCTTCCTCTTCTCTGATCTCAATGCTGCTCCCCCTTCATTCCAGCAGAGCAGCGCCCTGTACTGCACCCCTTCTTTATCACCTCCCTTCTCTCATTCCCTAGTTTCCATATATCACCCCCACATTCCCCCTTTCCCCCAATAGTTTATTTCAATATTTATACACCATATGCTTAGCTGTCAGCTGCTGCTCACTTCAAACCCAAGGGTGGGAGGGAGAGAAGGATGAGGGTAGTTCCCAAAAGAGATCTCTAACAAAGGTGATCAAGCAGGCCCTGTAAGAGAAGCCCTCCTTCTTCTGCCTAGAGTCTCTGGGTTCAGAGAGAGGTGAGAAGAGAGAGGGAAACTTTTTTACACACACACACAAGGAGGTATGCTCAAAACTTTAATGCAAGTTGCTGTTTCTGCTCACAAAATATTAATTAAATGCAGATATTACATTTCTACAAGAAACCCATATTAGAAAGAAAGATCAGCACTATCTACAATGCAAAAAACTTAGGGATGTCTTTTCTACTGCAGATTTGACTAAAAAAAGAGGTATAGTAGTATATGTTTAAAAAGAACTGAAACCATCTTTGATATATTCTGTGGAAGATGGTAGAATATTACTGGTTGAAATCTTCTTAGGGGGACAGAAGACTCTATTGGCAATGATTTATGCACCAAATGACCATCAGGAAGTTTTGTGAGAATTTGACTAAAATCTTGGCAAGATTTGATTACATAGAGACATGTCTAATTGGAGACTTTAATGCTGTATTTGATTATTACTTAGACAGAAAGTCAACAAAGAAATCCCCAAACCCTAAAGTACTTCTTCCAAGATCCTTTCTTAGATTGGCAGAAGAATATAAGTTGATTGATGTGTGGAGAGTTAAGAACCCAACAGGGAAAGACTATACATTTTATTCAGACTGTCATAAATCCTGGTCCAGAATTGACATGTGTTGGATATCTACAGGTCTGATACAAGAAGTTAGAGATACTTCCAAGGACTTATGCTGATCATAATCCCTTACTATTGAAAATAGCAGAAACAACAAGGAAATTTAGATGGACATTGAACGTACAGCTCCTAAAAAATAAAAAAATCCTCAATGTTGTTAAAGAAGAAATGAGAAATTATTTTTGGCAAAACATAAACTCTGAAGTACATATGAATATTGTCTGGGATGCAAGTAAAGCATACTTTAGAGGATTGGCTATAAGATATGTGGCAAGACGAAAAAGAGAGAAGCAACAATGATACAAGGAAATAATGAGAAATTTGGAAAGAAAAGAGCAAGACTTTTAAAAAGATCCTTCAAATGTAAGGCTGAGAAACAATATTAAAGCCTTATAGAACCAAATTAATTTACTTTTGACGGAAGAGGTTGCACAAAATATTAGGTTTGCTAAACAAAACTATTTTGAACATGCAAATAAATCAGGGCAATGGCTAGTGTATAAGCTTAGAAAAGAAAAAGAGATGTATTCATTGTTTATATGATGAGACAAAGAGGGAAAAGATGTGGAAGGACGAAATACACAAGATAGTTGAGAACTTCTATAAACAGCTTCTCTATAAAAAGAGAAGATCCCAGTAGAAATACAAAAAAGATATCTTAAGAACCAAGAATTACCCAAAATATCAGAGGAAGAAAGAAAAAGATTGAATGACCCTTTTACAGCGATGGAAATAGTAGAAGCAATACAGAAGCAAAATAATGGGAAAACTCCTGGCCCGGATGGACTACCAGCAGAATATTATAAAGCATTAGAAGAGATCATTATTGTACCATATAAAAATATGATTACTACAGCAGTGGAAGAAACAACTCTAACGGAATCATGGACAGAGGCAACGATTTCATTGATACATAAAGAACAGAACCGAAAGAAATTAAAAATTATAGACCCATCTCCCTGCTTAACTGTGACTATAAAATATTTGCTACAATATTAGCTACAAGGCTGGAAAAATATTACTTGATAAGATACACCAGGATCAGACAGGCTTTCTCCCTAAAAGACAATTGAGAAATAATATTAGAATTGCTCTAAACATATTAGAATATTATGAGGCACACCCGGAAAAACAGATGGCGATGATATTCTTAGATGCTGATTCGGTTTCGTTTTCTCAGCCATGCCGGACGCTCCTCTCGGCTGGTCCGGGAGGAAACGACCGGGCACCCTGACCGGGTGGCTGATCCGCAAGGATTAGCCCCCAGGACTCCCAGGGAGGGAGCCAGGGTCCGGGACGCGGCGGGAAGAACTCCCCGAAATTAATGCGGGGGGGGGAATTGCCCGTTTGTCCCTATGGAGGCCAGCAGATGTGCGCGGCGCCTCGAGTGCCGCCGGGCAACGAGAAACGGCAAGTAAAAGAAACAGGCGGAAGCCTGTAAACAAGCGAATCCCTTCTGTTTTACAAGCGTTTGTGAAGGAGAGGTTGATCTGAAGAAGACTCGCTCTTCCCCTTCGTTGAGTTCCAGAATTTTGTTGGCGCCCCCCCCCCCCAAATGGCAGCAAAGAAGCAAAGTCCCGCTCTCGGTAAGTCAATCTCGGCTACTTTGAAGGGGGAGTCGCTCGAAGAGTTGGTGCGCAGGGCGGTGGTGGAAGCCATAAAACCCTTTGTTGACAAGCTGAACGAAACTGATCAAAGGGTGGGCTTAATTGAAAGCGAGGTGAAAACCATTAAGGCAGCAGCGGGGGGGGCAGAAAAGTCTGCTCTGGAAAGTGCGTCACTTGTGAAGGCTACAAAAAAGGAGCTGAAGTTGGTGGAGAACCAGCTGATCGGGCTACAGGTGGAACGAACGCAGACAATTTTGCGTCTCCAAAACGTGAAAGAGGAGGAAAATGAGGATCTGTGGGATTTGGTCTCGGAACTACTGGCGACACCCGCGAGGACGACTAAAGAAGAGGTTAAAAGCGCCATTTTGGAGGTCCGTCGGGCTTCTTCAAAATATGCAACAAAGCGACAGTTGCCTCGTGAGATCATTATTGACTTTTCATCTAAAAAGATTCGGGACACCATCCTATATAACTCATACAATGCGGATTTGGACTTTATGGGTTTGAAAGTCAAGATTTTGAAGGACGTTCCATTTCTAGTCCGGAAACGGCGTTTTAAATATAAAAAGTTTGCAGCTCTTCTGAGGGACCATGGAATAAAGTACAAATGGTTATTCCCGGAAGGAATATGGTTCAGATATAAAGATCAGGCCTATAAGATATTATCAGAAGATCAACTAAAGGATTTTGAGAATAAAAACCCAGAACTCTGCTGCACCAAGAACGAAGAAAAGGAGGAGCCGGAGGGGGGGGGAGGAGGAGGAGAGCATTGCAACAGCAGTTGCACAGAGAGAATTGCGTCCGGGACCTAGAAGGGGGAGGAAAGTTTAATCAGAATTTGAAATGTTTATTCTCTGTATGATTAACCACTCCATCATTATTCTATGGAGCTATTTTTGTATTATGACAGTATGAAGGGAAACATTGAAGTGTAGTGTTTAGTGTTTGTAGTTCATTCCCCCCCCCTTTTCTTTTTCCACCCCCCTTTGTCCCTTCCCTCTCCCCTTTCCTTGTGATAGTCTGGTGTAGTGTTTTGTAGTTATGAAAATAAAAAAAATTATAAAAAAAAAAAGATATTCTTAGATGCTGAAAAAGCATTTGATAATGTTAATTGGCAATTTTTTATTGAACAGATGAAAGAAATGGACTTTGGAATAAAATTTATAAAAGCACTTGAAGCTATATATAAGAAACAGAAAGCAAAAATAATTTTGAATGATGACTTGACAGAATCAATCTCAATAGAAAAAGGGACAAGACAAGGTTGTCCGCTCTCACCATTAATATTTATTTTAATGCAAGAAATACTGGCAAGAGCTATAAGGAAAAACTCTATAATAAAGGGAACATCGATTAGAGGACATAGATATAAACTACAAACATTTGCAGATGATCTACTATTCATACTAGAAGAACCGCTAGAATCAATAGAACAACTAATAAAACAAATAAAAGACCATAGATTGATGGCAGGAATGAAGATTAACTACCAAAAAACAAAAATGATAATGAAAAATATGACCACACAGCAAAAAATAGAATTGACTAGAATGACAGAATTTCAACTAGGAAAAAAAGTAAAATATCTTGGGGTACACTTGACAACCAAATGTAGTTCACTAATGAAAGACAATTATGTGAAGCTACTACAAAAAATAAAAGACCTGGAGAGATGGAAAAGATTACAACTTTCACTGTTGGGAAGGATTGCAACTATTAAAATGAATATACTACCACGTATAATATTTTTGTATTAAACCATCCTGATAAGTATTAACAAATCTTATTTTGAAGAATTAAATAGAAGTGTAAGTAAGTTTATCTGGCCAGGAAAAAAAACTAGAATTAAATTGAAAACACTTCAAGGCTTGAAAGAGAATGCAGGCTTTGCGCTACTAGACTGGGAAACTTATTACTAAGCGTGCTGTCTAGTTTGGATGAGAGATTGGATCCTATTGGAAAATCCAAGACTTTTAGCCCTTGAAGGTCGTGATCTACAGTTAGGATGGCATTCATTTATGTGGTATGGGAAGACAGCTGGACACAAATATTTCAAAAATCACCTGATAAGGAAATCCCTTATAACAACATGGGAAAGAATCTTACCGGAAATATATGTGAAGACCACCCAATGGGTCTCCCCATTAGAGGCATTTACACAACCAAACGTATGTTCTGCAAATAAGATTATTAGATATAAAGAATTGTTAGATGACAAAGGAATATTAAAAATGAAAGAGGAATTGGTAAACCAAGATATTAATTTGGACTAGTGGTCAAGAGTACAGAATGAACCCAGATATAACAAAGATTAAAAAATGGGGGGTTTCTTTCTAGAACAAAAAGATTTTGAAAAACTGCTATGTGATTCTGATGAAAAGTTGATTAAGAAAATGTATATCTTCCTAATGCAAATGAAAGAAAATGAAGGGGTGGAGAAAAGTAAAACTTTATGGGCACGGAATTTAGCTAATAATATTGTCCCGGCACAGTGGAATAAGATATGGAAAGTAAATATTAAAATAACTAAATCTGCTACGTTTAAAGAGAACTTATATAAGATGTTTCATAGATCGTACCTAACACCAGATAGATTGGCTAAAATGTTTAAAAATATGTCAAATAAGTGCTAGAAATGTAAAAAATGTACAGGGGTGTTCTTTCATATGTGGTGGTCCTGTAAAGAGGTGCATAGATACTGGATAACGGTACACAAATGAATACAAACTATTTTGCAGATATCAATTCCCCTCAAACCAGAAACTTTTTTATTTAATTGTATGCCAGATATGAGCAAGGAGCAAAGATGTTTGATAATTCATATAGTAACGGCGGCTAGAATTTTATTAGCGACTTACTGGAAACAACTAAGAATTCCACAACAAGAAGAGTTAATAGTGAAAGTAATGGAAACTACAGAAATGGACAAATTAGCTTCACTAATGAAAGGGCAAATGGAAGAAGACTTTTCCGCACCATGGGATTCCTTCTACAAATGGATGACAAATAAATATGATTAAATGTAATATAATACTAAGGGTAATAATATATGATACAATAGAATTCACAGTTAATGATGTAGTAGGACGAAATGCAGGCGGTGAAGAACCAGATAATGGATATAGGCAAGCATAATGATAACTGTCTCATGTCTCTTCTATATATATGTAAAAAACAATAAAAATATTTTTTTAAAAAAATAAAAACAAAGACTTGTTATTTATTCTCACACTTATTTAAAAAATTAAAATTTAAAATTTAAATTAAGAAATAAAAATTAAATTAAAAATGTAAAAAGTTTCAAGTTTTATGCTTTTCATTTTTCCTACATTTCTTCTGTTTTTTAAAATTGGTTAGTGGGGGGAGGGGGCGCAAGCAGATATCTCACCTCAGGCACCAGAAACCCTGACATCGGCCCTGCCCTCCAGGCCTCCTATTTCCATTAGGCGATTTCTGGGAATCCTGTCCCCCAAAGCAGCATTGGGGAGAACATTTTGGGCTTCAGCAGAAGGTCAGAGGAGGAAGTTCTGCTTCACAGATGGAAATCCCTTCTCTACTTGAAGAAATTACTGGTGGATACCAGCCCCTGAAAAGCATTTCCTTTCAAATCCTCTGTTAATATTTCCCCTTTTTGTGGAGAAAAAGATATTCTTTTATAAGTTTGGTCTTCTCTGGAAGCACAGAACTAGATATCATACTTAAGTTCTAGTCACAATCATTCTCCCATTCCCTAGGACCCTTAGTGGCTTAACATCAGCATCCCATCCTGTAGTTTCAGTCCTTGAAATCCTATTGAGTATCAGTTGACAAAGCTACAAAAATGCTGACTTTATCCCCTCTGACATTGCAAAATGTAAACCCTTACTTTGGGTTGCACGGCAAAGCTAAGGGAAATGCTGGTATTGATAAAATATTGCTCCATAATTGGATTCTGGTGGTGGTCAGAGATCTTTTGTACTATATCAAGCAAGTGCCTTATACTAATAGGAATTGTTTCTTTTACACCCAGTCCTTTTCTCAATTCATATTTTAAAAGCAACAAATGTATTGTCTATACTATGTGTTACAAAATTTTTAGTACTTCAGTGTTTATCTTATCTAGATATTGTTTTATTCCTGATAAGCTTTGGATGTAAACTGTGTGTGTGAGAGTGAGTGAGAGAGAGAGAGAGACTGACTCCAGGTCCCACAGTGAGGGCAAGAGATTCTCTGCTCCCACTCTTCACTCCTCAGTACCACCACTCACCTGGCCAGTGGGGGGGGGGGGGAAGCAGAGGAACAGGCCTCTCAGGCGCACTCCCAGGGTGCTGCAATGATGTCACTCCCCAAATGCACTCTTATGCTTTGCAGAGGGCCCACTTCCTGGAAATCAAGTAAAAGTGAGTTCTTGGTCCCTCCCCTTCTGTTGGGAAGGTAAGGGGACTGGGCAATTCCTAATGGATAGTGGAGTCCAATTACCATGCTTTCTATTTAAAATTATTTGTAATCCAACCCATTATAGGCCTCATTTTCCTGCTTAAGGCTTCTGATCCAGTTAGGGTTGTTAGCCTGCAGGTGTGACCTAGAATTACAATTGATCTCCAAATAACAGAGATCAATTCTCCTAAAGAAAATGGCTGTTTTGGAGTGTGGACTCTATAGCTTTATAATAACCCACTGAAGTCCTTCCCTTCCCCAAACCTGCTCTTCTTAGGCTTCACTCACGAATCTTGAGAAATTTCTTAATCTGGAGCAGAGAACGCTAGATTCAGTGAAGTAGTAGTTGCCAGTCTGCTGTACTGGATACCATGGGGCTCTCATACTGAAACTTAGGTCCATTTCAGGCAGTTAACTAGCAGTTCCCTGTAGTTCTCAAAACAATGAAGTCCAGTTTCCCTGGAGAAAATGGCAGCTTTGGAAGAGTCTATGGCATCACATCCTTGCCGAACTCCTTTCCCTCTCCCCAATTCCGTCCTCCCCAGGCACCACTCCCAAATCTCCAGGAATTTCCCAAGCCAAAGGTGGGATCACATTTCCTTACTCTCTATGCGTGGGTGGAACTAGAACCAATTTCTTTCTGCCATATAGCCCACTGTTGTTACCTGCATAAAGCAGCAGCACCTTGCGCACTGCAGGGATTACAGACTCAGCTGCTGCCTTTGTCAAGACATAGGCTCATAGGCAGTGAAGGCTGCATTGACTATAGAGGAAAAATGTACTCCAAAAACCACCCTGATAATAAAGATATACACACCAAGTCAGAGGAGATACAAGAGATCGTTATTGAGGAAAAATTACAGCTTCTGAATCTAGGATCTGTCAATGTTAAGAAGTCCATCCTAATCAGTTAGGGGGAAAAGTATTTACCATTGAAATAATAGAAAACTACAGTTGTATTTAATGTATTTGTTATAATGGAACTGAATGCTTCCCCCTCCCCAATATTTGTGACATATGGTTTATTCTCATGGGGTAGAGACCCTGCTCAGGTCGTTCTGTTTGTTAATTAAAACTGTAGACTGCATGAGCTCCCTTGTCCTGAAAATGCACAGGAACACAGTTCTGGTAGTTCTCCAAAAAGGTCACATGTCAGGTGGCCCCGCCCACCTGATTTTTGGCCATTTGGGGCCCGTTTCAGCCTGGATCGGGGTCGAAACGGCCAAATTCGGGCCCAAAATGGCCAAGATCAGGCCCCAAACACCCAGGATTGGTCCTGAAACGGCCAGGATCAGGCCTCTGATGGGTGGTGGATCACTCTCCCGCTCAGCAGTGTCCCAATCATGACCATTTTGGGCCCCTTTTCGGCCATTTTCAGCCCCTTTTTGCTATTTTGGGCCCAATTGGGTCCAAAACAGCCAGGATAGGTGATGTCAAGGGGCATGGCATTTGCAAATAAGGGCCAAGCTACAAGTGACAAATGACACTTGAACAGCAAGTGGATTGAGTGGAGGGCAAGTGAACAGGGAGAAATACTTGCTGTTCAAGTGTCATTCGTCACTTGTAGCTTGGCCCATAGTTGTGCTAATGAGTTCCTGCAGCTCTTTTTTCTATGAAATGACGCCTGCCAACATCCATATATTAGCGCAGAGATACAGGAATTAGAACAATTGTGTTCCTGTGCGTTCCCCCTCAAAATGAGCACTGGATGTTGGTTTGAAAATGTTAGAAATAACAATGTCTGGTGTACTGCAGCAGCAAGAAGGGAAGAAGAGCATTCCATGCAGGGGGCAGCAAGGATCACTTAGTTAGGACAGTGAGAGTAGCACCTCTCTTGTTTCCTGGGGGTCATTTCCTTGTCTTGTCTCCTATTGGGCTAAACAGGGCAATATCCTGCTTCTTCTCTCTCCTGCCACACTTCTTCTCTCTCTCTGCAAGATGTAGTCAGATAGCTAGGATCTATCTCTCCCTCTTTCCCTCAAGTATGTAACTTCCTCAAATAAAGCTTTTGCCTCTCTAACCAGCTCGGCGTTTAATTCCGCAGCGTTGTTTTACACTTGCTCTAACAGGGTTATGGGCCCAGAGGCAATTAACGCAAGCTGAAGTTAAGAGAGAGCAATAAAACTTCTGCCATAGCCGCAGGCTAAAGTACAGAGGGCAGACAATAGAGGAAAGATGGCGGACTCCTGGGGAGCACAGCAGGGGTTCCAGGTCAACCGACTAGGCGACGGGGGAAACTATGATCTTTGGGCAGAAAGAATAAAAGTGCACCTCATACAATTGGACGTCTGGTCTGCAGTAACAGATGAAAAACCGACTGGAGATCCACAGAAGGAAGCCAAATGGGTCAAGCAAGACAACAAGGCAATATCTATTATCATTAATGCTTTAAATGATAAACAATTGATAAGAGTTATTCATGAGCCCACTTCTAGACAAATGTGGACGTCTCTTCTAGAAATAAACCGTCAAGAATCAATTAAAACTAAAATCTTGCTAATGATTGTATCGGATTCAGATGCAACTTCAGCAACAACTAAAAGACCATATTACAAATTTCATGGAATTAACACAGAAATTAAGATCCCTTGGAAAGGAGATCCAGGATGAGGATTTGGCTATAATTTTGCTAAACAGCCTTCCTCAATGTTATACAAGCATTGTGCATGTTTTGGAAATGAGAGAAAGTCTAAGCTTAAACTATGTACTTGCAAGACTGCAAGAGGAAAGTCTTAACAAACAGATTTATAAACACAAGCCAAAAGAGCTAGCTTTAAGAGTCAGTTCAAGAAATGATTTCATCTGCAGCATCTGCAGAAAGAAAGGACATTTAAAGGAAGACTGTTGGTTTCGTGATTCACAGAGAGTGAGCAAACCGCCACGAGGGACGGAAACAAAAGGCTTTAGGAATGCTAATGCAGCCATTAAGTCACCTAATGCCGATGGTCAAAGGAAAAACAGATCTGATAAGAATTGTTTAAATGT
This sequence comes from Eublepharis macularius, assembly GCF_028583425.1. Lineage (NCBI taxonomy): Eukaryota > Metazoa > Chordata > Lepidosauria > Squamata > Eublepharidae > Eublepharis > Eublepharis macularius. Next base: position 78,140,605 of record NC_072797.1, read on the forward strand.
TGGTAAAAATGATCAAAGCATATGCAAATAGGCAATTGACAGTGCATGTACTAACCATCTATGCAATCAAGAAAGTTTCTTTGATGAAATGAATGAGTATCATGATAAACTGTATACTGCAAATGGAGAAGCTTTAACAGCGCGGGGACAAGGGACCGTATCTGCATGTTGTGCGCTACCCAGTGGCCAAACTAGAGAAGTGCAGATCACCGATTGTCTCTACGTACCTGAAGTTAAAACTAATTTATTATCTGTATCTGTAATGGCGAAGAAAGGAATTGAAACTGTATTCAAAGGAGAGAAATGTTTTATTAGCAATGAAGGTGAATTAATTGCACAAGGCACATTAGAGGATGGCCTGTATATGCTGGATTGCTCTGAAGGCGCAGTGAATTTAATTGAAAAGTGCACTCACAAGAATTGTACTAGTCTTATCCATAGATGGCTTGGACATGCTAATATGGATTATATATATCAGCTTGAAAGGCAGAATCTGACTAATGATTTGCAAATGAGAAAATGTCCTGATGCAGAGAAATGTGTTTGCTGTATTCAGGCCAAAGGCACAAGACCTTCTTTCACCAAACAGAGTGAGAAGCAGACGACAAGACCACTGGAGCTGATTCACAGTGATGTCTGTGGACCCATGGGAACAGTAACACCCAGTGGAAGTAAGTACTTTCTGACTTTTACTGATGATTTTTCAAGATTTACTGTGATTTACCTGCTCAAGGAAAAAAGCCAAGTACTGGAGAAATTCAAGCTGTACCTAGCAATGGTGCAGAACAGATTCCAGAGAAAACCAATAGCTATCCGCACAGACAATGGAGGCGAATACGTGGGGAAGGAGATGACAAGCTTCCTAGCAGATGAAGGAATAGAGCATCACCTGACCGTGCCATACACCCCCGAACTCAACGGGATAGCAGAGAGGAAAAATCGTTCTCTCACAGAAATGTGCAGGAGCATGCTGCAAGAAGCACAGCTACCTCAAAAATATTGGGGGGAAGCTATCAACACTGCTGCCTATCTGCAGAACATGCTACCTACAAAGGGTGCAAGCAGCACACCATTTGAAATGTGGTACAACCGCAAGCCCAATGTAAGGCATCTGAGAGTGTTTGGATCAAAGGCCTACACTTATGTTCCGAAGGAAAAGAGGTCTAAGATGGATCTCAGAACAGAAGAAGGCATATTTGTTGGATATGCACTGGGATGCAAGGGATATCGAATCCTCAACCCAGAGACAGACACGGTGAAGATCCGCCATGTGGTGTACATTGATGAAAAAGAGAAGGCAAGCAAGCCTGACACCAGAGAGTCTACACCAAAGGAAGCTGATGCAGCACAGCAGCCAGAAATTGTGCAACTCTGGGACCTGACTGAGACGCAAGAGACACCTGCAGAGCCCACAGAAAGAGAAGGGGAAGCAGAGCCAAGTGTTGGACGCTCAGACAGAATAAACAAAGGAGTTCCACCACTGAAATTCTCTTACCTGGCAAAAACAGAAGCTGTACCAGAACCTTCTAGCTGGGAAGACTATGATGAAACCTTTGCGCCAGTAGTGAAACACACTTCAGTAAGAACACTACTGAGCATAGCAGCCGCAAGGAAGATGCATGTGGAGCATCTGGATGTGAAAACTGCTTTTCTTCATGGAGAGCTGGAAGAAGACGTGTATATGACACAGCCTCCTGGATTTGAACAGTCCAAAGACAGAGGACTTGTATGCAAACTGCAGAAGAGCATTTATGGACTGAAACAGGCTGCAAGGGCCTGGAACCAGAAACTGAACCAAATGCTCATCAAAGAAGGATTCAAGCAAGGCGGGGCAGAACGCTGCCTGTACTCAAGAAAGAAAGACAACAAATTGACTTTTATTATGATTTATGTAGATGATATTCTCCTTTGTTATGAAGATCAACAAGATTGTGATGAAATAGTTCAGCACCTGAACCAAGAGGTTGAAGTAAAGCGTCTTGGAAATGTCAGCTTTTACCTTGGAGTTCAAATAGAGCAAGAGGAAGATGGAAGCTATCTTCTCAATCAAAAGCAAAAGATCATGGATTTCCTAGACTACATGGATATGAAAGATGGAAAACCAACATGTACTCCAATGGAAACAGATTTCCTGAAACAAAATGGAAACAATGAACCTCTGAGAAACATTAAAGTGTACAGAGAAGCAATTGGAAAACTGCTCTACATAAGTACAGTAACCAGACCTGACATAGCAGCAGCAGTTGGAATACTGTGCAGGAAAAGTGCATCACCAAGTGTGAATGACTGGCAAGCAGTCAAAAGACTGGCAAGATATCTGAGAGGTACTGCACAACTGAAGCTCAAGCTACCAGCAAGCGACAATCCCAAACTAGTGGGATTCATGGATGCTGACTGGGCAGAACACATCACAGACAGAAAGTCTACCAGTGGACGAGTATTCTTTTATGGTGGAGGAGCAATCAGTTGGACAAGCAGAAAGCAAGACCTAGTAGCGGCATCAACTACAGAAGCTGAATACATATCAGCAGCAGAAGCATGCCAAGAACTCAAGTGGATTCTACAACTATTAGAAGACTTTGGGATAAATGAACCCAAACCTATACAACTCTTTGAAGATAATCAATCTTGCATAAAGCTTGCAAACACAGAAAGAATTGGATCAAGAACCAAGCACATTGACATAAAGAATCACATTGTGAGAAATATGCAAGAAGAAGGGCTTGTTGAGCTACAGTACTGCCCTACAGAAGAAATGATAGCAGACATCCTCACCAAGCCACTTGCCAAAGAGAAATTTCAAAGTCTACGTGAAAGACTGAACTTTGTGGGCTTTGTACACTAGACATTGAGAAGGGGTGTTCGAAATAACAATGTCTGGTGTACTGCAGCAGCAAGAAGTAAGAAGAGCCTACCATGCAGGGGGCAGCAAGGATCACTTAGTTAGGACAGTGAGAGTAGCACCTCTCTTGTTTCCTGGGGGTCATTTCCTTGTCTTGTCTCCTATTGGGCTAAACAGGGCAATATCCTGCTTCTTCTCTCTCCTGCCACACTTCTTCTCTCTCTCTGCAAGATGTAGTCAGATAGCTAGGATCTATCTCTCCCTCTTTCCCTCAAGTATGTAACTTCCTCAAATAAAGCTTTTGCCTCTCTAACCAGCTCGGCGTTTAATTCCGCAGCGTCGTTTTACACTCACTCTAACAGAAAACACCTATATCTGCAGTGTGAACCTAACAGCAGGAACCTGAGTTCCCTATTCCTGATTTGCAAGGAAAAGGAAATAGTTTAGAAACAATATGAAAAATCAAGCATACAAGTAATAAGCATAAAAAGAAAACAAATTTTTAAAAAATACACAACAGATCTTACAGAAAATTAAAATTAGATGGCCATCCCTAATATGAAATGTCTTCCTCACATATTACTTTAAGTACATGTGGAGAAGCATGTACTTTATTCCACCATGCAAATGAGCCATAGTGTTGACTGAGACCTCTTTGTGCATGCCTAGAGTACCCTATAATGCAAATATATTCCACAATCCACTCTAAAGTTGTGTTAAAGGGGAATGGATCATAATCCCTATCCCTCTGTTTCTCACATGTAAAGAAATGCTACTTGGTTTTTTTCCCTAGACTCTAAAATACATACTTCATAGATTTCCAATGTTAAGAAAAGGTAATTTCAATCTCTATTTCTGAATAATGCCCAAGGCTATTACAGAGTTACACAAATTTAACATGAGAATAGTTAGGTAAAGGTATGCGAATAGTTATAATGCAGAATAAGAGTACAGTACTGTGCTCCATTCTGTTTAGTGTTTCATGTTCCTTAATAGATTAACAGTACAATTCTATCATTGCCCTAGTCTAAGTCCTTTTATTTGAATGAGTTTAGACTGGAATAACTCTGCATACAATTGTAATACCATTGTAGTAATGTTGGAAAAACGTGTTGATATCAAGGTGCATAATGTGATCACTTATTTACCTAATTGTTGTTCAAGTAATCTGAACACTTCTCTTATACCCGCATCACCAAGTGGCTTTATATGCTCTGTGTTCTTACAAATTTTCCACAAAAAAATGTATTGTCCTTTAGCAAGATGTCTTCATTGTGATTTTTGAAACATCATATATAAATTTTAATCATATATATATATATATATACATATACACATACATACATACATACATACATATATATATATATATATATATATATATATATATATATATATATATATATATATAAAACCAGAGGGAGGCAGGATGCAGTTGGGGGTGGGGCAAGGACTAAGAAAGGCCAGAGGGACAGCCAGGGATAGGCCAGCTTGGCTGGCCGTTCCTAAGGGTGGGGGGAGGGAACAGCAGAGACTGATCAGTGCCTGGAGGGGGTGGGATGAGAGACCAGGACTGACCCCATAAAAGTGGGTAGGAAAGGGAAGCTGATGAGGAGTGATGGGCTACAGACTGGGTGTGAGAGAGAGAGAGAAGCAAGGAAAAGCCACAGAGAGGATGCAGAGCACTTTGTCTACCCATTGGAGGGAGAGAGAGACAAGAGTGCTGTAAACCCCCCTCCTCCCACCTGATTCATGGGAGGGCATCATGGAAGGCCCACCACCCTCAGGCACCAACACCCTGAGTTGTACTGACAACAATCAACTCTCTTTTTATTTCTTCTCATACAGAGCTTCAAGTATTCAAATCACCACTTTAGCCAGGCTTTTACCTTGAGAACACTGCTTTTTTGGTGTGTGTAACCTATTTATTGCTGCCTCCCTGACTCTGTCAAAAGGTTTTTGCCTTAGACCTCCTTGGTTTAACAAGTAATATAGGAAGGCTTGTTACACATGGTAGCTTGACAGAACATTCAGCAGATGAGGGTGGTTGCAAAGTAAAAAGGATATTTTTTCTTTAAAGTAGAATTAATTTGTAAATACATAAGCATGATAGTTGCAGAGTTTTGATAAGCATAGTAGTTTCAGAATAGTTCTTAAATGTGGTGATTTCAAAAATAATTATATCTTCTTAGAAGTATATTCACAGACTCTGTCACACAGTAATTTTCCACACAGGTCTCCACTAACAGAAGGAATTCTCTTCTCATCCGCAAAGACATAGATTCACTCAGGCCTTTCCACACAGTTTGCCTGACCTAGAAAGATTAATCTCTCTCTCAAAGATACACAGATTGACCCCGGCACACACACAGGCCCTTTTCACATTCAGACTTTAAAGTGTTTCAGTATCTGTTCTGCTTCTCATGTTTGCAGGAGTTTCACATGGGCTGCAGTACTGATATTTGTCTGCAGTATTCCCGATTCCCCCACCCTGTGGATATACTGCAATATTATTTTGAAGCATCTTCTGAGTTGCATCTGGCCAGATTAATGTCAGGGCAAACTCTATACTCCCCTTCTGTTTCTCTTCTCCCCCCTTTCCTTTTCCCCGGGAGCTGAATGGTCTGTGGAGAATTAACCACTTCCATCCTCCTCCGCTCTCGGAACTCCTTTTCTGCCATTTTTTTCAATAAAGCGAGGTAAGGGTCATAAGGCTGCTTCTCCGTTGGCTCCCTACCTTCCAATTATGCATGCACTCTCTTATTTTTTTCCCCCAAAGCTAAGAATGGTTCCTAATGTTGCTGTTTATTTCCTGCTGGCTTTAAAAGCCAGAAAAGGGTTAAATGGCTGTTTTTCCCTTCCTCCCTCAGTGGTACTCTTTTATTATTTTTTTCAAAGCTAGGAAAGTGTTGTAACCTTACTCTTCATTCCTCCTGGCTTTAACAGCTAGGAAAGGGTTAAATGGCTGCTTTTCCCTCCCTCCCAGTGTTTTCTGCCAATGTGGGGGGAAAAGAGCATTTTGCACATCCGTTTGCAAATCAAAGCGGCAGCAAGAGAAAGAAACAGCAGCATTTTAACCCTGTCCTGGCTTTTCTTTTAAAAAAATAAATGAGAGTGGTACATGTTTTCCCCCACAACTCTGCCACCAGTTGCCTCTCCAGTGGCCAGGGGACCGCCCAATCAGCAAAAGCGGTAAGTAAGTGGGTTCCAACATTACAATGTTAATATGCATGTTCAAAGTTTTTTAAAAAGTGTGACATGAATTGCAAAGCCCCGAAAGCCAGGCCAAAGCCACTGTGATCAAGGTGAATATTCATAAATGGCAGTTTAAACCGTAAGTGCAAAAGGACCAAGTTTGCCTGACACAGAATTAGGTTCTCAGGCTTTCAAACAGTTCACCTGATTCAGCCAGAATCCTTTCTCTGAGACACCCAAAGACAGACTTAACCAGAATCTGTTGGCTGGTTAACTTTCTTTCAGAAACTCACAGGCCATTTCCACATGTCTTACCGGCCTCCGGAAAGTTGCACAAAACACCCAGAAGACAGCGTCTTCTCGTGCAAAATCGCACCAGGAAGATGCAATGTCACGCAAAACTCCCAGATGATAGGGTCTTCCTGGCGCAATTTCGTGTGAGAAGATGCTATCTTCCAGTTGTTTTGCGCAATGTTCCAGAGGCCGGTAAGATGTGTGGAAATGGCCACAGACACAAACTCTCTCTCAGGCTCCACATACAGTTTGCTTGACCAGAATAAATATTTTCTCTCAGAAACACAGACACAAACTGTCTCAGCCTCTACACAGTTTACTTGTTTTGACTAGAATGAATACTTCCTCTCTACACTCTGACTAAAAGGTGCAATTCACTCCGCCATCTTGGGTACATCTGCCAATGTGACTCACCCTGCTGCTGCTTCGCAGTGTTAGCAGGGAGTCATCCTTTCCAGCCCCGCCTGGAGGAAAGGAGGCAGGCTTCCTTCCCGGGCATCCGGGGCTTTGGCCGGGGGGGAAGAGCCAGGAGCCATTTGCAGGCGGCTCCGCTTCCCCCCGGCCGCAGTCGAAAACACGCTTGGAGAAGGCAGGAGCGCTTTCTCTCCTCTCCTTCAGAGCGCGGGTGACTGTTGGCAGCTTGAGGCTGGGCCGGCTTAGAGCCTCGCTCAGGTGGCCCTTTCGGCCCTGGGAACTCCCAGGCTGCCTTTTCGAGGCTTCAGCCTCTCAACGGCGGCGGCAGCCTTTTGACGGCGGCAGCCTTTAGGCGGCAGCAGCCATTTGGCGGCTGCGGTGGTGGCAGCCTTTTTACGACGGTGGCAGCAGCTTTGACGTGCGGCTGCAGCGCCATCTGGCCAAGTGGCGTATTTCTGCCCCGGGCAAGCAGCGGTGGCGCAGTCATTTGTATTTGGTGGCACATTGTGGGGAGCATGACCATTGCTCTCCACATACTCCCTCCTACTCTCCCTGTAAGCCAGTAAGCCCATTTAGGCAGCATTAGTCCCCCCCCCATCTTTGAGAAATAAGCGACTGTAGCCAATCTCTGTGTGGGGAGGTTAGTTTTCCTTGGGAGCATAGAGCTATTGGTTGAGAATGGGCAGTTAACCAGTTCCCGCCTGGTGGCCATTTTGGTCCTTCAGTGGCAGCCATTTTGGTGCACTAGGGGCCTGTTCTGCCACCATCCATTGCTTGCTAAGGCTATGGTGGAATATAGTTAGCATATTGGTTAAGTGGTGCGCCTGTGAACTTGCTACGGTTGTGTTGATTATTGTTTTTTGTTTATATGTTGCTCTTCCCTTTTCCCCAGTCCCCCCTTTTTCCCTTATATCTTTGTAGTCTTTTGTAGTTTTTTATGTTAGCTATTAAAAATAAAAAAATTTACAAAAAAAAAAAGTGGTGCGCCTGTGAACTTGCCATGGTTGTGTTGATTATTCAGTTACTTGGTTCATAATGCCTCCCAAAAAGGGAAGTGGCCCATCCAAGGGCAAGTATCCAGTTAAACGCCCTGCACCTAGACAGCCCCTGCCAGCCATTTCCTCGTCAGATGAGGATGACAGTGGGCCCACTAGGCGGGAGCTTCTGGAGCAGATTGCTGCATTAGAGAAGGAAAGGAGGTCAACGCCGGTGGCGTCACCAGTGCGTCCACGGCGGGCTTCAAAAAAGGTATCTAGAGCTGAATTTTATGGTGAATTCCTGTTTCGTCTTTCCGCTCTTAAGGGCTCATCTGGGAATGTGGCTGGAGATGGCAGTGGAGGCCCAGAACCTTCAACCTCTTTACCTGAGGGTGTGGTGGAAGTCGAGCTGGAGGGAATGGTGGATGGCGGTCAGGTGGCCATAGCAGTTGAGTCACCTTTTAATGAGGGTAAGTCATCCATGCCTCAACAGGCGGGCAACTGGCCATGGGGCTTTTTGGGTCACCAGGAAGCCCCTGGTATTGCTGCTCAGCCACCTGTCTATCCTTCTCCAATTCAGGGCTGGCCATCATATCCCTCTCCCTCTATGGGCTGGCCTTCTGCAGGATTGCCGGCATTGCCAGGTTATGCCTCTGGGCTGGGCGGCCAGCAGCGGGAGCAAGTTTCAACTGCGCCTGGGGGTGCCGCTAGTGTGGGCAGCCAGGTCTTTCCACTTTCTTCAGCGGGCTGACCATATGGGTATGGCTCACAGTTGGGGTCTACTCCTTTGGGTTTACCTGTTTATGGCATGGTCCCGTATAGTGCATTGCCCCCTGCAGATGCGGCATTGCCTTTGGGTGACCACTTGACACAGGCCACCCAGGATAAAATTATAAAAGGGGAATATGTTGATATGTTTACCCTTCTCTTCAGGGAACTGGAGAAGAAGAATAAAGATGACCTGGATGATAGGAATAAGGAGAGGATCCGCCAATGGCGGATCGACAGGACGTGGGTGCATTGGTTGCCCGGGTTCCTGGTTTATGCCGGGGTTTTGGCTAGGGCGCAGCCATGCAGGGCCCTCCCCCTTTTTCAGTATATGAATATAATATACAAGGGCTATACGGACTTTGAGGGGGTGGCGTGGCTTAGGTACGATGAAGAGTTCCGCATGCGTGTGGCCTTAACTCCGAGCCTCCCCTGGGATCAAATACTAATTCAGCTTTGGGTGCAGGTTATGGCCCCTGCCAAGTCCAACCTCGGGGATAGGACTGACAGTGGTCACATGATTATTCAGTACGCTCAGGGTTCAGGTTCCCACACCTCTGCAGGGCAGCAGGCAGCAGGTTCAATTACGGCTGCTCTGCTGGGACTTCACATCCAAAGGGGTGTGCAACAGGAGAGCGTGCAAGTACAGGCACGAGTGCCCTGCATGCACAGGATCCCACCCATATTCAGCCTGTCCCAAGGGAAGACAAGGTGGAAAACGCTTTGGGGGCAGTGGTGGCCAACAAGGGCCTGGAAAAGGGGCCCAGTCCAGTAAGGCTGAGGGTACATGAATGGTTGCTTCAGGTGTACCCAAGGTGCAAGGATGCGGACTATCTTCTTTGGGGTTTTAAGTTTGGGTTTGGGATCCCTTTTCAGGGCCCCTGGACACCTTTCATAGCAGCCAACCTTAGATCAGTGGCTGGCATGGAAAAGGTGGTCCGCCAAAAATTTTTAAAGGAATGTGCTGAGGGCAGGGTTTTAGAGCTTTTTGATGCCCCTCCTGTCCCATCCCTGAGGATCTCCCCTTTGGGGGTGGTGCCAAAAAAGGCACCGGGAGATTTTCGCCTTATTCACCACTTGTTTTCCCCCAAGGGGGATCGGTGAATGATGGCATTCCTGATTAACTCTGCACGGTGCACTACACTTCCTTTGACCAAGCAGTCAAAGTTGTGCGCAGGTGTGGGGTGGGAGACGAGATGGCAAAGTGCAATATTAAGTCTGCCTTTCGCCTGCTCCCGGTTCACCCAGAAGACTTTGAGCTCCCGGGGTTTGCATTTGAGGGCAAGTTTTATATGGACAGGGCCCTTCCAATGGGGTGTTCCATATCTTGCTCAGCTTTTGAGCGCTTCAGTTCCTTTTCGGAATGGGAGTTGCTTCACCACTGTGCTTGCCCGGACACCGTCCATTATTTAGACAACTTTATGACGTCTGGGCCAGCTGGCATGGGGCAGTGTGCCAGGCTATTGGCAAGGTTCGTGGAGCTTTCTGAGGAACTGGGGGTTCCTTTCGCTCATGAGAAAACGGAGGGGCCATCTGTTGTCCTAACGTTTTTAGGAATTGAACTTGACACTGTACAACAGACCTTAAGGTTGCTATTAGAGAAGGTGGTAGACCTGAGAGCCAGGTTAGAGGACTGCCTGAGCAGAGACAAGGTGTCTCTCCTTGAGTTGCAGCAATTAGTTGGCCATTTAAACTTTGCCTGTAAGGCAGTTGCGCCTGGTAGGGCTTTCCTCAGGAGGCTGTGTGATGCTATGGGGAACTTGTGGTTGCCCCATCATTGATTATGAATTACTAAAGGCATGCGGGACGACTTATTGGTGTGGAAGGAATTCCTGGACACCTTTAATGGGGTGACTTTTTGGAAGGAGGATCTTTTGATAGAAGCTGACCTTCAAGTCACCTCGGATGCCTCCGGGTCTATGGGCTTTGAAGTCTTTCTTAGGGGGCATTGGTGTGCTGACCAATGGCCCGCAGATTGGATAGCCCAGGGATTGTCCAGGGATTACATTTTTGGACTTCTTTCTCTTGTTGGTGGCTTTGGGGGCCACAATTGGCTAACCAGGTTGTCCACTTTTGGTGTGACAACTTGGCTGTAGTGCATGTGGTCAACACCCTGGCCTCTAGATTCCTCAGGGTGATGAGGCTAGTAAGGGCCTTTACTTTGAAATGTTTACAATTGAACATTTTATTTATGGCCACACACATTCTGGGTGTTAATAATGGCGTGGCAGACGTTTTGTCTCGCCAACAGATGGAACGATTCTGGTAACTTGCCCCTTGGGCCGACAGGCAGCAGGCAAGGATGCCCCAGGAGCTTTGGCAGCTTGGATGGCAGAATCGAATAGAGCGATACAACTGTCCATTGCCCCCAGCACACGTAGAGCCTACAACCATGCGGTAGGACAGCTCTACGAGTTTAGGGCATCGGCTGGGCTCCAGCAGTCATGGCCCATCCCACCTGAGCACCTGATGCACTTTTGTGTGGTGCAGTGTGGGAAGGGTCTTTCTGTGAAGTCAATTAGGGGACAGCTCGCTGCTTTGGCCTTTGCCAGCAAGGCATGCAGCTTACCTGAATTCACAAGTGTTTTCAGGATTAGAAAGATGCTAGAGGGATGGGCCAGGGAAATTGGAATGCCGAGGGACCCCAGGCAGCCCATCTCCCCATCTGTATTGAAGGGGTTGGAGATCGCTTGGACAGAGGTTTGCTCCTCGGTGTTTGAAAGGAAGCTCTTTTATCCTGCTTCCTTGATTGCATTTTTTGGGGCTTTGCGGGTCAGCAAGCTGGTTTCCTCATCTCATAAGGATGCTTCTGGCCAGGCCTTAGCAGCCCAAGACATTAAATTTGTGGGGGATAAACTCTCCCTTTGTATTTGGCGGTCCAAGACAGATCAGCGGCATCATGGGAGTACCTTGCTTTTGGGCTCCTGCCCTGAGCAGGAGCTGTGCCCTGTTAAGGCCCTTAAGGAATATGTCACACTTTGTGGGGAAGACCAGGGAGTCTTATTCTGCCACGAAGATAAGACCCCATTGACCCCATCAAATTCAGCACCCATTCCTTTCGGATTGGGGCAGCCTCTACGGCAGCTGCTATGGGGTACCCTCATCAGGCAATTAAGCGAGTGGGTAGGTGGTGGTCAGGGGCATTTTGGACCTATATCCACCCCCTGCCTCAATTTTAATACGGCCATACTAATTGCTATTTCCTCAGGTGCCATGTCGGGCCAAGGGAGGAAGAGGATCCTGATTTGTGGCCACAGCATGATGTTCTGGGCGGCCCACCAAGCCAGGAGAATGACGATTGGATCTCAACTGGGTTTGAGTGCTGTGGCCACTGTGGAGTGGCAGGGCCGGCGTGGCCTTAGATGGCCAGGCCTGCTGCCCCTCTTGTTTCGGGAAAGGAAGGGTCCTCCCCCTCATATGGTTGTCATTCACCTTGGTGGTAATGACCTGGGGCTCATGCAGGGCAAGGCCCTGTCGATGCAAGTAGCTGAAGACCTGCGAGTTATAAGCAGCCGATGGCCAGGCGTGCTTCTATTGTGGTCAGAGACACTACAGCGACAGGTTTGGCGGGAAGCCTTAGATCCCAGGGCAATTGAGAGGGCCCGGCATAAGGCTAATCACGTCATCAAGAAGTCTTTGGGGCAAGGCTTGGGCATTTATTTGCCACATTCAAGGATTAGGGCCGAATTTGCCCACCTCTACAGGGTCGACTGTGTACACCTGTCACCTGAGGGCAATGACATCTTTCTGGATGACCTGCAGCAAGGGCTTCGGTTGGCTTTAGGCCACCTGTGGGGCACGAGGGTCTAAGCAGAGGCTTGACCCTTGCGATGGCAGGAGATTTTGGGAATAGGGCGCGGGCTGGTGAGCACCCAGTGGCACTTTCCCATGGGTGGGGAACAGGGTCTACCATTAGTGCGGTATGCTTTTGGCGGCTACCATAGCACTGGCAGAAACCTGCGGGGATCCCCAGGCACAAGGCCTTCCCTCGTGCTATACGGCTGGGGCATTAGGTGCTTGATGGGGGGATCCATTGCCTGGCTGGCCGGGTTGCAGCCATTCAAGGGATGGCCTACACCCGGGGCTTTGGGGCTCACCCAGGCACGTCAAGGCAGAGGTCCAGAGTTGACCCCGTGGCTTGATCTGTACCGCTTAGTTGGCCCTTGCCTTGTTTATGTTAATGGTCACTTTAATAAATGGCCCTTTAATTCCAAGCCTGTGTCTGTCTCTTCATTTCAGCTGGGGTTGCAATCAGAGCAGACTCCAGTGACCCATCTACCCCCCCTTCTTTCTTCAGAGGTCTACATTTAAACCCATAGAAACAAATATTTAAAAACCCACATTAGCAAGCAGAAATAAGATCCTCAAACTATTTATATGCAAAATATTACAATCCAGTTTTTCATCTAAAAAAGGGTTGTCCTGTCCTGTAGGAGGTGATTGCTTCTCATCCCTTATAAGTCTGAATCTACGATTTCGACTCAATATGTCCTGGAAATCTAGTGATTCATGTTTTTAGTTAATGAAACGTGCTATACATTTTCAGAAATTATTATCTTTAATTAATTTGCCAATTATACGTTATTAATTTATCTTGTGTCTTCTTTTTTTTTCCCAGTCAGCCTCTTTAGTGAACTAAACTATTGTAATCTTGGCTAATGAAAGCAGAAGTATGATTGACTGTAATATCAGGCCACCTTAGTTTCATCCTATTATCTAAAATTATATATATAGTTAAATACTTCCACATGCAATATAAGCTTTACTTGCTTAATGGTAAACCAAGAAGTGTTTTAAAACATTATAGCAAGAATTTTCTAGTTAGTAATTAGACATCTGCCTGCAGGAATATAGCAGTTCTGAGCTTTCTCACTATAGGCTCCTAAAGATGTTTCATTGCAGCCTTTCTTTCAGCCTACAGTATTGGACAATATTGCAGCAGCAGAGATCTCCAGCTGTCTGTATCTTTGTATATGACCGTAACTTTATCATTGTAACCAGTGCTTTTTTTCTAAAAAAAATGTTTAGGGGTACTCTCAGTTTGACTCAAGAAAATCACCATTTTATAGTTGAAATCGGAAAAAATAAATGCAGTCAATGGACAAAATTACCAAGAACGTGCATTACCTCATATTACACAGCTCACAATAACTTCCAGATTGGCATGAGGTTGTGTTCACTAACATCTTCCCGATTCCTCTGCTTGCTTTTGGTGTCTATCACCAGATGTCGTCCTTTCAAAAACCATGAATTTACATACACTGAAGGCTTAAACAAAGTTAAAGGAGCGCCTAACAATTTTATAAACATTAAGTTTATAACCGTAAAACACCGTGAAAGGAAATGACATCAGAAGACTGTCGGTGATTAGAATTATGGGTATCAATATTGCCAACCAAACCCCTCTATAGTGACATGTGCGCACAACCAAAGAGTTTTGGTATAGACAAACTCTTTGCACTCTTTGCACAAAACGTACACAAATACACAAATTGGTCACCACCATTGGGGGTAGCAATAAGACTGACCAATCACCATGCTAGATTCCAACTACCAGAGCTCCAAGTGGCTTAGAGAAGACTTGTTTGTATTTGTCTGCACCTGATTATCACCGATTATGCCAGCGATCTTGGTGGTGTGTTCGATGCTCAAAGACGTTCCATTTTTTGTAAGATGAACGGCGCTCCTAGTGAGTTTAAATATAACTAAACATCTTTGTTGCCAACACACACTACATAAAACTTAACAAATCACATAAATATCTATAATACGTTTGGAGCTGGTTTAGCAGGAATTCCAACATTTTAAAATTTTTACTTTCTCCCGTTAGATTCACAAAATGTTTAGGGGTACGCATCCCCCTGCATCCCCCCAGAAAAGAAGCACTGATTTTAACAGTTTGATCAAAATCTGAAGTCACGTGATAAACACTGTATTTCTATTCTACACAAATAATAATAATAATAATAATAATAATAATAATAATAATAATAATAATAATAATAATAATGTTCGATTTATATACCACCCTTCAGGACAAGTTAACACTCACTCAGAGCAGTTTACTAAGTATGTTATTATTATCCCCACAACAATCACCCTGTGAGGTGGGTGGGGCTGAGAGAGCTCTGGAGAGCTGTGACTGACCCAAGGTCACCCAGCTGGCTTCAAGTGGAGGAGTGGGGAATCAAACCTGGTCTTCCAGATTAGAGTCCCACTGCTCTTATCCACTACACCAAACTGGACAATATATATTAAGCCATTATACAAAGTACAGTCTACAACAGTTGTATTTTCACTGACTGATAAGCATTGCATTCTCTTTCCTACCAAATTAGATCTTCTCCAATTACACAGTGATTCATGTCCTCCTTTTAAATAGTGATATAATCCCCCCCATATGAACTGCAGGCTATTAATCCACAACCACCCCCACCGCCAAGGCCTGCAGCTCACTAACTGTGTTCTGGGAATCCTGGGATTCCTTAGATGCTTATTAGGCATTCCTCAATGAGCAGATCAATGATGGCACAGAAGTTCCAGTGAATTCCTTTCTCCTTCAACATGCAGCTTCAAGGGAGTTCTGACACACACATATATCAGTTATTCAGAATTTCAAATATAGATTCACACATTTAAAATGTTCAGTTTTAAATCTTTTGCCTAAAAAATGGCCAAATTTGGGGAAATGATAATACAGAATAATTTTGTGATAGGATTGTTTTTCTGATGGAATAGGTGTGCTTTTTGTTGGTAAAAAAGCTTGCCCATCCCATCTATTTCAAGCTAGATGGATCTGTTCAAAGGCACCAGGCTTCAAAATAGCCTAGTGTTATGTTTTGATTCAGGAAACTACCCTTTTACAAACCACCAAATTGTACAGCCGGTTTTGACAGGCCACTTTGTTATCAGATGAAGCCTTATTTTTCCAGCATTGTGGTGTTGCAAAGGTGACAGCTGAAAGAAACCAGCAGCATATGCTGGACTACTAATGCTGCCCTGATTCACTGAGTGTGGTGGTTTTTATCCCCCTCCTTCTCCTTTCTGCACTTATGGTAAAGGGAATGAACGTGATGAGTTTAACTGCCTGAAATGAAAAATACAACCTTTCTATTGCTTTCTCTCTAGCAATTGAACAGCTTGGTATTCTCTCCAGGGTCCATCATAGCTTCACTTGGGAACTCTGTCCTCAGGCCACTGTCCTTATAGCTTACCCGTGATCTCATTACAGTAGAAGCAGAAATAAAACATACAAGTAGGGGACCCACAAGGACTTACAGGGGGCATCTCATTTCCCCTCCTCTGCTACTGCTTCTTTTCCTTCTGTAAAAGCTCCCATGGCCTCACCTCTTTTTCTGCTTCCTTCTCTCCTTCCCATCCACTAACCAGCCTACGTTTTATCTGCCTCCCCTCTTCATTTTATTTATTTATTTCATTTATACCCTACCTTTCTCCACAATGGAGACCCAAAAGAGCTTAAATCATTCTCCTCCATTTTATCCTCACAACAATCCTATGAGGTAAGTTAGCTTACAAAGTGATTGGTCCAAGGTCACCTGGTGCTTCCAGTGCAGAGCTAGATTTGAACCTGGATCCTAGTCTGAAACTCTAACCACTACACTATACAGGCTTTCATGGAATGGCTGCTATTGAACAGCAGCAAGAAGGCAAGGTGAATCATGGAAGTCATGTAGTAGCAATCTGCCCAATGACTTGGCCCCAATGAGTCCTCCCTCAAAGGTGCAGAGCAGGTGGCAATGCCTGACTCCCATCTTAACCCAGCTAGAATCAAGAGCAAAGCAAGTGGTAATACTCATTCCCCATCTTCACCCAGCTGGGATCAGGAGTGGAGCAGGTGTCAATGCCCACCCCCTGCCTTCACCCAGCTGAGATCGGGCGCAGAGCAGGTGGCAATGCTCACCTTCTGCCTTCACCCAGCTGGGATCAGGTGCAGAGCATGTGGCAATGCTGACCTTCTGCCTTCACCCAGCTGGAATCAGGAGCGGAGCAGGTGGAAATGTCCCTCCCCCCACCTTCATCTGGCTGGGATCAGTGACAGAGGATGAGGCAATGCCCGCCCGCCCTCGCCTTTCTAGAGCCCATTGTATTTTTTCCCATAATGGGCTTTGTTGCTACTTAGATATATTGATTTAACTTTACCTCACACTTTAAGATGTTCTCAGCCAATGAAAACCCAGAGGCTAATAATGAAAAGCAAAATCGGGAATAAGCTTTGTAAGGGATTGGTGGTTCAGGGGGTGGAAAGGCTTTAAAAGGGCCAATCATGAAGCAATCATGACAGAATAGGTGGACAGGATCATGATGACAGCTTAAGTGAGGCATTAGAACTATTTCTTTCTTTTATGGTAATGCTTCTCTGTAGCTGTAATGTATTTATTTACTGCCTTTCTGATAAAAAGATGCTGTTCATCAGAAATTTCTTAGTGGAAGCCATTTGTCATAGCACCCCCTTTAATCCAACCTTTCTCCTTGTATATAATAAAATCTCTCAGGCCAAATCAAGATGTTACACTTCACCATCCACATCCTCCCTTACACCTGTACCAGGATGTTCAGCTGTGAGGCGAAGTTATATTCTTTGAATAAACAAATCTTCACAGGAAAGATTTGTTATTAACCAGGACAGCTTACACTCTGTGTATCTATTAACCATACAGTTTATACAACTGTTTATATTATTCACTTGAGACATAGACATAAAATAAATTTATTAAATGAGACAGTGTAACAAATTAACTGAGCTGGGTCTGAAGAATGCACACATTTACAGTGAAAAATATTTGAGTGGCTTGTAGTCATCATGAATACCTGAGTAGATGCGTTTTTAAATTTTTAGTTGTTTTTAACAGGAAGGGCACCCAAACTCTGCCTACTTGCTAATTCAGTAAGATCCCTACTGCACTCCCTGCCTAGTCAGGGGTTCCTGCCTAAATCCTCTACCTCAAAATCCACTATTTCTCTCAACACTCCAGTTGGTCAGCAGTTGAACTTTTTTTCTTCTAACATTGCAAATTTCCATTCCCGATTAAAGGTGATTAGCTATAACCAGAGGAGGCAGTGTCTTCCTTTTCTACCACAGCATTAGTCTATAAGGTACATTATTCTGCATATCTTGGATGGTAATAACTGTGGGTACCCTTTGAAAATCTAAAGGTCTTTAACTTTGGCTGGATTGTACTCTCTTATTGGTTCAGGCTGTACATACCACCATATAAGAGCAGTGATATTCTGTTGCATAAGTGTGATTGCTCATAATCATGGGGCTATTGGAATTTGCATTACCATCCTAAATCCTGCCTTTGAATGGCACAAGACAGTGATGAGGTCCTACACCAGAGTATTCATTCTCCAGATCACTGCTGCCACCTGATATACCATGCATTGGGGGTTACTGAGTGAATTATGGCCATGTGGGACAACCAGTCTGCATAAATAGCCTATCTCAAGTGATTGTATTAAATAAGGCAAAACCTCAGCTGTGTCTGGGACTTTTTCCTGGGCTTTTAAAATTTTATATCCTTTGTTCTCCCTTCCATGTTATCACCGCAATAACAAGCCTGTGAGGTATACCTGGCTGAGAGAGAATAAAGGGCCCAAAATTGATCAGCAAGTTTCTATGGCAGAGAAGGATTTGAACCTGGATCTCTCAGGTGACTACACATAGTGACTACATTATGTTAGCTTCCTAGATGCATGTGAGACTTGAACTAATTATTTTGGGTATGCTACTCTTTACATTTATAGCCTCTAAGTTTTTGTATTTTCTATAACTGATTGGGCTTCAGAGGCTAACAACTCAGCCATCATGCACAGCTGTAACCTTTGTAGCTTCCTTTACAAAAAAAAAGCAAAATACCTATTTATCATTTGCATATATTAATTTATTAACATATATATGCTATGACAGTTTCACTCATATGTGCAGGGTCTTCTGCAGGTGCCACTTTGAAATGAGCAAAATCAATAACTACCTGTATATGTGCATTCTCTCTTGTGGCACACACCTTATAGAGTGGCCTGCCTGATGGTGTCAGGTATTTTTTATTTATTTTATTTATTTCAAATTTCTATTCCGCCCTCCCCGCAAGCGGGCTCAGGGTGGATAACAACATATTAAAATACAGAATACAATAAAAACAATATATTAAAATACAATAAAAACAGGACGGTGGACAGCCTTCACAGGGAGGGTTAAGATTTTATACACCCTTTTTTTTCAGGCCGGTGGAGGCTCAGCCTCAGCCATATGCCTGGCAGAATAACTCTGTCTTACAGGGCTGGTGGAAGGATAGTAGGTCCTGCCAGGTCCTGATTTCAGCAGACAGAGCATTCCACCAGGTGGGAGCCAAGACTGAAAAGGCCCTGGCTCTAGTCGAGGCTAGGCGGGCCTCCTTGGGGCCAGGGACTACCAATAGCTGTTTGTCCCCTGATCGGAGTGTCCTCCGGGGAATATATGGGGAGAGACGCTCCTGTAGATACACTTCTGTGCCATTCTGCAAACTATGCAAGACTGAATTATTCAAGAGGGCTTTATTTACAGGTAATAGGGCCATATGTAACAAAACAGTTCAGAAAGATGCTTCAGTAAAGGCTTAAGGATTGTGGATTATAGTAGTGTGTATAGTACATACTGTCTGTTGCTATAAGTATGATGCTACTGTGTAATTTCTGCATGGTTTAATGTGTCACATCAATACATATGCTTTGTTTCAGCTCAGTTTCAGATTTCTGCTTGGTTTCAGATTTCTGGAATGTAAATCCTACTGCGTTGTTTATTGGATGACCATCCTTTTGATTGTATTGACTTACACTATATAGTCTACCTCGAGTCTCTTGAGAAAGGCAAACTATAAATAATATAAATATATACATTAAATATATATTCATATATATTCATAATACACCATCAAGATGTTTAACAGATACTTAATGAATTAAAGTGCAAAATATACTCATTTTGAGACAGAATAATATAAATTCTTCTTTGTTAATTATATTAGATCTTTCTTCAGCATTTGATACTGTTGCTCATGGTTACTTGATATATCCATCAGGAAGATGTGTGGAAATGACTATCATAATACATTATTAATTTGATATTGGTGTGGAATCAGAAACTTGGTCTTTAACTAGCGATGTGTAATTTGGGATTTGTGAACTGGCAAAATAGCTGGATTTATGCTGATCCAGCAAAATCCAGCTATATCAGATCACTATAAAGAATCCTGGATCAGATCTAGGGGCCAAATTGTGATGGGCCGTATTATTTGACAAAAGAAAAAGCAGGCAACCAGTGAAGCAGCAGCTAGCAAGAGGGTAGTGCCACAGACGTTAAGTGGTGGCAAGTTTTGCAGAAAGCAAGCAAGAGGGAGGCAAGTCTCATGCCATGGCAGGAGAGCCATGCAAGGCAGACAGGGGACAGGCAGGCAGCAGGCAGTGTGGATTCCCATCCTCTCCTGCCTCTCCACCCATGCTTGAACTCCAAGATCCCTTGAAGCCACCAGCAGCCATCTTTAAACACCACAGCTCTAGCAAGCCTCCCCCCTTGCTTCAGTAAGGAGCCTTTATATTGAGATTCTCTGGTTTTACATTGGGATTCTCTGGTATTACATTGGTTCCCTTGCTTCACTTTAGTTCCTTTGGGCTTTGTTGGTTTAGCTTGCAAGGGAGTGAGACTTGCATTTGGGACTGGCTTTTGCCCAAGAGCTGCCTTTGTTTAAGGTTTCTCTTTGCCTTGGAAATCTTTCCCCTATAGGAAACAATGGAGAGTGGTTGTTGTGGATTTTCCGGGGTGTATAGCCGTGGTCTTGGCATTGTAGTTCCTGATGTTTCACCAGCAGCTGTGACTGGCATCTTCAGAGGTTTAGCACCAAAAGACAGAGATCTCTCAGTGTCACAGTGTGAAGAAGATGTTGGCAGGTCATTTATATCTACTCAGGAAAGTGAGTCATCCTGTAGGAGTTTCCCAGGGTGTAGAATGCTAATGCAGGGAAGCTTCATTGTATCCTGAGGAGGTTCTTTTGCATATGGATTGGTGCTTGATATGCTAATCTTCTCTGCAGGGCTATTGTAGGGTGTAGAGTATTTTGTTAGCTTGGTGTTTTTCAGGACTGGAAACCATGCTCTAGTCATTCTTAAAGTCTCTTCTTTCCTGTTGAAATTGTGCTTATGCTTATGAATTTCAATGGCTTCCCTGTGCAGTCTGATGAAGTAGTTGGAAGTGTTGTCCAGTATTTTAGTGTCCTGGAATAGGATACTGTGTCCTGTTTGAATTAGACTATGTTCAGCCACTGCTAGAACAACATCCTTTGATCCATTCTAGGATGTCAGTTAGAGCAAATGGTGTTTATTGCCCCATCTTTCCTGCTTTCCCAGGGCTAGATTTGAAAAGGTGAATTACCACCCAGGTTGATGCCCTATGCCCTCATCATGACAAATGGTATGAAATTTATCTCTGGCTGAACAAATAAAGAGTATTGGAGTGTTCTTTAAGGTATAATTTTCTACCCTTTGAGAAAGAACTTGAAGCTGTAGCAAAGAGTGTTCCCTTTGAGCTACAGCTCATTAAGAAATTATCCTACCTTCTAGTATGCTGACCCATGACATCATAACCGTATTTTGGTCCAATAGCTACAAAAGTGTGGCTATCATATACAAAAGTTTAGAAACTTGGCTTAAAAAAAAAAAAAAACCTGTGGCCTGGACTGAACAGGCCAAACAGTAGCCCCAACTAAGAGCCAAAATAGACCTGATGAAGATTATAGGTCTCTGTCCATTTCTTAAAAGTTAACTGCATACACATACAAATCTAGTTCACATGGGGAAGGGAGAGGTACTTTACAGGATGATCTGATGCAGAGTTGCTCCACCGTAAGTGCTGTCAACAAAGAGCACCATTTCAGGGGGCATTTTGAGCTGAAAAAGGAACAGAGGTGAGAAAGTTACATATTACTGGTAGAAATCTCTTCCATTAGTGGAAACTTCCTTCCAGTGCACTAACTCTGCTATGGATTGTCCATCCAACTCCCCTACTCAGTTTTATAAGCCTCTGGGATCTATGTTTAGTTAATAAAATGGATTGAACTTAATGTCCACTGTCCTTTTCCTCCCTGACAAGATCAAATTATGTGTATGTGACCAATTTACTGTCAGAGATCCATACTCTTCAACACCCTAAGTTTGTTGTCCATGATAACAGCAGCATACAAATATTTGTCAGGTATGGTTCTCATGGGAAACCTCTTATTTAGAACAATAATACTTATTAGGTAACAGAGCCCCGTGGTACAGAGTGGTAAGCAGCAGTAAGCCAGCTCAAGGTTGACTCAGCCTTCTATCCTTCCGAGGTCGGTAAAATGAGTACCCAGTTTCCTGGGGGTAAAGTGTAGATGACTGGGGAAGGCAATGGCAAACCACCCCATAACAAAAGTCTGCCAAGAAAACGTCATGATGCGATGTCCCCTCATGGGTCAGTAATGACTCGGTGCTTTGCACCTTTATCTTTTTTTTACTTATTAGGTATTGTACAACAGCTAATCATTTATTCTGATTTATAACTTGCCCTCCAGGTAGGCACCATCACATAACCAATATTTTAGCCTGATTTTAAGGCAGACCAAAGGGGAGAAGTACAAGGCAGAAGCAAACCAAGGCATAAACCTCAAAATGGGCAGTGTGTATGTATGTGTGTGCAAATGGAAATGTGTGTGCATTTTTTTAACAAAACACCTCAGACAAAGGCTAAGAGCAATTTGCAACTAGGAAAAGTCTTTATTTTTAAAATGTAAGATATATTCCTCATCTAATGAACTATTTTCATAGCACTTTTTAGTTCTATTTGGTTGTTATTATCAATATAAAAAGTCTCTGTCTGTCTGTGTTCCTTCCTTCCTTCCTTCCTTCCTTCCTTCCTTCCTTCCTTCCTTCCTTCCTTCCTTCCTTCCTTCCTTCCTTCCTTCCTTCCTTCCTTCCTTCCGTAAGAGGCTAAATTGGATCATGGCTGAGTTGTATGTGGAAGGTTAAACACTTATCCCCATACTGCTTTCTTATGCAAATCCATTTCCTTCAGAAGCTGCTGTTTGACCCATATTGGAAAACATATAGGTACCAGTATCTGTGTATTTTTACTTGCAGTACAAATAGTCACCCCAGGGATGATTTGCATGAGGAAAAGGTAAAATCAAACCATAGTTCTCTGGGACTGATCTCTTTGTGGCCTTCAAAGTTTCTTTAAAATCTACACACAGACACACAGATACATACACACATAAACTCAGAGATCCAGGATTGTTTCAGATTTTTAGTTTGGATACAATAGTATGGGAAGACAGACCACCTCTTGCCCTGCAGCACAAGCAACCCAAAGATAAACAGTGAGTTTTTCAAAATATGCTTCATTTTGTTTTAGAGACAATAAGGAAGTCACTAATAATGCATGGATTCAGATTCTTTGCTTTGACCTGCTACGCAATGAGGACATGCTAGTGATTTCCCTCTCATGTTTATGGTTATCTCTTTAGTGCATGGCAAAACTTATAGAGGCAATGAACGAAAATATATTTAAAAATATATGCTGGTGCTAACAACCAAGTAATGCCAGAATTTTCTCTACATTTATTTATTTATTTGGATATAAGTGATGGTGACTAGACATGGGCACGAACTGCATTACGAACCAAAAAAACCCATGAACCGCCCAACCATCCGTTCGCGATCCAGCAGTTTGTGAGCGTCCATGGCCAATGAACCAGCATTCGTTAGAGGTGTGGTTCGGTGTGTTCTTCTGCAGTTTGTGAAGCCAGACAGTCAGGCACCATCAATCAATTCCCTTGGAAATGGAATGCCTGACCTCTGTCTGCACTCCTTCTGTCACCCTGGAAACCCAAATGGAAGCCCAGCTTACCTTGATCTTACAAGGACAATTCAGGGAAAGTAGGTTTTGCACATTTGATCTCACAGGATACCTATAAGAGTAGCCGAACTAATTTAATTAACCAGAAACTAAAAATTCTGGATATCGATATAACATCTTTACAGACAAATGAGGCCCTAAGAGTTATAAAATTAAAACTAAAGGATCTCGATTACAGCAGTACTCTCCAGAGAGCCAGACGTACATGTTCGGGCTTATCCCTGAGACTTTCACCTCCAGAGGCTATTCTATCTTATTGCTATTCTTTAAAGATTCCAGCTCAACGCAGAGCCTTCACATTGGCCAGACTTAACTCCTTCCCCTCTAAAGTGCTTTCTGGTCGTTTCTCTGGACTCCCTTATTCTGAACGAGTTTGTGACTGTGGACAAGGAAAGTTAGAGACCTTGGATCATATAATAGTTTTTTGCCCTAAGTGCAGTAAGGAAAGAGAGAGATTTATTATTCCTATTATGTTAAAAGAAAAGCTTCCCTTCCTTCCTTGGGCAATCTCAGTGTTATTGTCTGATAACTTTCCTGACAATCAAACCTCTGCTATAGTGGCTTCCTTTTTAGCCACGGTGATAAAGAAACAAAATCTTCATGAGCTTAGATAGTTTAAAGTGATAATGATGAGTTATGTCTGTGTGAATTGGGTATGTTCAAGTGTACAGTTCATATTTTGTTGGTGTTTGTATGGCTTATGGCTTCGGCCGGAAAAGCAATAAACATATTATTATTACCTTGATCAGCAGGTCTTCCTTCCAACCATGGAGCTGCAAAGTGGTTACAACCTGGGAGAAGACACCCAGGGGAGGGAGGGGGAGGGGGTGTTCTGTAGCCATGGGCACTCCAATCTCATCCCTGCAAACACTGATACGCAGCTCTGATGGCCAAACACAGACCTCCTGTGTTGCTCAATGGGACCTCAGCTTATAAACAGCAGTGGGCTTCCAGGCTGGGTTTCACTTTTAGTGAGCAGTGGAGTGTGACAGAGCTGTTGCTTGCTACTTGCTAGCCTTTGGGGAGAGAGACAGAGAGAGTTTAATTGGAGTTTGGATCCCTATTGCAATCTTGACCAAACTTGGGTAATGGCTGGAGGAGAGCTTGTTAAACACTCCCTGGGAATATGGGCTCTCTAATTTCAACAGGGGCCATTCTGATGCCCACGAACCTCGAACCGGTTCGGCAACGGGAAATGTTCGTTGCAGTTTGATGGTTCGGATTCTTCGTCTGCACTGAACCATGAACTGCTGGTTCATTAAATTTTTTCGGTTCATGCCCATGTCTAATGGTGACTCAGTAAAGGAAGCCATGGCCTACAGTTTGCAAGGCCTGGGTAAGGCTGTCAATGACAGGGCATTTTGGAGGTTATTAATTCATAGGGTTGCTGTAAGTTGGAAGCTACTTGACAGCATATAACACACAAGTGATGAAGATTTATAGGGGAAAACATCAACTTTCACTTTTTGAACATGACAATTTTTTAAAACATTATTTCCAGAGACTGAGACTCAAAGAACGTATTTCTGAGTTATAATGGTATAGACGTTCTTGCTCTGTTTAGTTTTATGAAACCTATTATATGGTTTGGCATAATTTAAAACATATAATAGAAAAGTTACATTAATGTGGTTTATTGCTGAACTAGTTGGCCTGATTCTTTTTTCTGGCTGGTTTTATTGACCTTCTTTCAATCCTTATGGGCCTTGACCAAATGGGATTGATCCTCGATGCATGCTCTAAACAGATGTCAGTCAGAGTTGCTCTCAGTCAGCTCAGTTGGGAAGGTTTGCAGGGATGGGAACACTATACATATTGATATGCACGTGGAATGTTGGATGCCACTAATCCAAACCCACTAGTTTCCCAACTTTATTTCACATCTAATCATATGGCCAATACTGCTTTCTACCAAGCCCTAAATATAAAAATGTTACAAATAAATGCTTGTAATTACTTTGTTCACTCCCCCTCAAGGACTCAATAGAAATAGAGGGCTTTTAAATCTCAAACAGCTTTACGAGCTAACAGGGCTAAAAGTTAATTAGAAATTAAGTCTGCATCATGGGAAAATTATTTATGTTAAATCATGTGTCACTATATAAATAATATACATTCAAACAGACAATTGTAATTATTTTATGTTTAACGATAAACGGAACATATTATTCTGTAATAGCACCCTTTTGCCAAGTCCAGCTTCATTTTCTCTCTCATAAAATTAAATGATGATGTTGCTTTATATGCAAGTCACAACTGTTTTATTTCACTTCTACACAGGCAGAACCTGTCTTGTGCAGAAGCTGTTTCCTATTGTCTGGGTCTTTCCAAGATTTTTTTAAACAACATGCTTATATATCCTAAACTGCACACATTGTAAATCAAAAAGACTTTTGAGACCATCTGTCATATCTTTACATGAGATCACAAAATCCTACCAATTGCTTAACAGATATCACATTGCATTAGCCAGACAGCCCTTTTGCAGCAGACTGACTGATAGTAATATGATGTTTTAGGAAAAGCAAGAACAGTTTTTAAAATTGTTCATTCCTAAATACAGTTAGGAACTCTGCTTGCGAAACAATAATTCCCCACCCCCTCACATTTGTATTTTGGCAGCAACAAATACCAAGGAAAAGGAGAGGAGGTTGATGATGATGTTACTGCAATCCCCCTCTTTGTTAGCAGAGGTGTTGTTAATGCACTTCCCACATCCATTTAAATGCAAATCCTCATGCAAATAATCCCTTAGAGTGGAGAATAGAAAAATGTGTTCAACTGAAGACAAAGCTAGGGCGATCACATGGAAAGCCTGAATAGGTTGTCAGCGGAGGGCTGTACAATTTTTTTTAAAGCCTTTTCGGAGCCCAAGTGAAAACAAATTAACTATTGTGTAAATACCTTCTCAATAGATTCTTCCAACCTTAGAATGATTCTGCTAAGGTCAACAAACTAAAAGGACTGAAAAGAGATTTAAATATTCTGAGCTCTTACAATAATATATGCACACCCAAATGTATATCATATTTGTGTTTATCTTCCCATACTCAGAACAATATTTGAAAATTTAGTTAGATACTATTCAGATAGTTATATCATGAAACAATACTTTTATCCAGAAGTAGGGAAAAATCAAGGCAGCAAAATAAAGTCTGACAATAGTTAAGAACAGTACTGCTGAGTAGGGGTGTGCAAAGGCACACTGTTTCGGGATTCTCGTTTTGGGTATACCTGAAACGAGAATCTGTTTCGGCAACCGCTAAATCCGAAATGGCAAGCCGTTTCGGGTTTAGCGGTTCGGGTATCATTTCGGGTTGTTTCGGGTTGTTTCGGGTTTCTTTTCGATGGAAAAATGCCTCCGTCTTCCCGGACGCCTGGGGGAGGCGTTTTCCCACCGAATCAAGCCAAAATTGGTGGGGACCTTCCTCTAACTCCTCTCTAACAATCCTCCAAGTTTCAGACCGATTGGACTTTGGGAGGCCATGTTATGACCCCCCAAACCAGGTCCCCCAATCCTCGCCTAAAAAAGGGAAACGTGAACGTATTTTTAGCTTGCTGCTGCTAATCTTCATTATTTCCTATGGGGAAAAAATGAAGAGGCAGACTTGTCTTGCCAGGGGTGGCATTTTGCATGCAAAATGCCCCCCAACCCTCAGGGGCCCTTCTCCCACCTTTCCTCCCACCCCCCACCAAGGCTCAGTCTGCTCCCACTTTGGGGGGCCATTTCATGGCCTCCCCAAGTAGGTGCTCTTTTCTCCACCAATTCCACCTGGGGGAGGTTTGTCTTGCCAGGGGTGGCATTTTGCATACAAAATGCCCCCTAACCCTCTGGGGCCCTTCTCCCACCTCTACTCCCACTCACCACCAAGGCTGAGCCTGCTGCCACTTGGGGGGGCATTTCATGGCCCCCCCAAGTAGGTTTTCTCAGCCCCCAAAGTCCACCCCCCACAGCCCCACACAAACCCAATTCCCCCCCAGCAGCCACACACAGACTCAAATCCCAGTTCCCCACATTAGCCCCTCAGAGACCAAAATCCACCCCCAGCAGCCCCACACCCATAACCCCAGGAACAGGCTGGCAAAGGCCAGCCCTCCCCCTTTGTTCCCTATGCTGGGAACTTCTAAACTCTCTTTCCCAGGGCAATTCTGCACAGCCCAGGGGTGCCACAATGGTGGGCAAACTTCTGAGTGCCAACTTGTCCCTGGGAAAGAGCACCTGACCTGACACACAGACAACCACTCCCTGACAGCCCCACCACCTACAGAGAAGCCTGGCCAGCCTGCCGTACTGTTTCCTATGATGGGAACCAACTGCACATCAAAGAATAAAACACAAACAACACAAAATATTTTTTTTAAAAAATTATTTTCTCACTTTCAAAGTACAAGTAGGCAAAGCATTATGACACTTTACACCAGCAGTCCCCCACACAGAAAAATAACATGACTCACTTAACATCAGAGAATCACAAAAACACAATTCCTGTCAAAAACACTTTATTTCTTGAACAGCTTTAGGTTACACAGCAGGGGGGCACACCAAAGGGTATGCCAGAAGTATCTTACACAAAAACAACAGAACTCATTTCACATTAAAGAATCACCCAAAAACACAATTGCTTTCAAAAACACTTTATTTCTTTAACTGTTTTAGGTTACACAGTAAGAGGGCACAACAGGCCATGAAAGCAGTGTACTACACAAAATAATACAGCCCACTTCACCTTTTTTGACAGCAATTGTGTTTGAGTGATTCTCTGATGTGAAGTGAGTTGTGTTATTTTTGTGTAGTAGACTGCTTTTACGCCCTGTTGTGCCTTCCTACTGTATAACCTAAAGCAGTTAAAGAAATAAAGTGCATTTGACAGCATTTGGGGGGGGTGATTCTTTAATGTGAAGTGAGTTGTGTTATTTTTGTGTAAGATACTGCTGCCGTGCCCTTTGGTGTGCCCCCCTGCTGTGTAACCTAAAGCTGTTCAAGAAATAAAGTGTTTTTGACAGGAATTGTGTTTTTTGTGATTCTCTGATGTTAAGTGAGTTGTGTTATTTTTGTGAGGTGGAATGCTGGAATGCCCTTTGGTGTGCCCCCCTGCTGTGTAACGTACAGCCTACTTGCCTACTTGTACTCTGAAAGTGAGAAATGTTTTTTAAAAAACTTCGTGTTTTTCGTGTTTTAGTCTTTGTTGTCCAGTTGGTTCCCATCATAGAGAACAATGGGGCTGGCTGGCCAGCCATCTCTGTAGGTGGTGGGGGAATTTGAGGGAGGGTGTCTGTGGTTCAGGTGCTCTTTCACAGGGACAAGCTGGCACTCAGAAGTGTGTCCACCACTGTGGCATCCCTGGGCTGTGCACATTTGCTCTGGATAACAGAGTGTTATAGTTCACAGCATAGGAAACAAAGGGAGAAGGCTGGCCAGCCTGTTCCTGGGATTGTGTGGGGCTGCTGGGGCTGGATTTGGGCCTGTGAGGAGCTACTGTGGGGATTTGGATCTGTGTGTGGCAGCTGGGGGAGAATTGGGTATGTGTGGGGCTGTAGGGGGTGGACTTTGGGGGCTGAGAGCACCTACTTTGGGAGGCCATGAAATGCCCCTCCCCCAAGTGGGAGCAGGCTGAGCCTTGGGGCTGAGCCTTGGTGGGGCGTGGGAGGAAAGGTAGGAGAAGGGCCCCTGAGGGTTGGAGGCATTTTGCATGCAAAATACCACCCCTGGCAAGACAAGCCTCTGTTATTTCCCAGCTGGAAATAGTGGAGAAAGGGGAGGAAGAGCACCTACTTTGAGAGGCCCCCCAGGTGGGAGCAGGCTGAGCCTTGGTGGGGGGTGGGAGGAAAGGTAGGAGAAGGGCCCCTGAGGGTTGGGGGCATTTTTCATGCAAAATGCCCCCCCTAGAAAGACAAGCCTGCCTCTTCATTTTTCCCCCATAGGAAACATGGAGATCAGCAGCAGCATCCACAACGTAAGAGATCAGCAGCAGCAAGCAAAAACCTTTCCCTTTTAGGCGAGGATAGGGGGACCTGTCTTGGGGGGCCATAACTCCCCCCCCAAAGTCCAATCTTTCTGAAACTTGGGGAGTTGTTAGAGGGGAGTTAGAGGAAGGTCCCTACCAAGTTTGGCTTGATTTTGTGGGAAAATGCCTCCCCCAGGCTTCCGGGAAGCCTGGGGGAGGCTTTTTCCCATTGAAATGCATTACTAAAACAAGCTGAAATACCAAAACGTTTCGGAAATCGCTGTTTCGGATTACCCGAAACGTTTCGGGTTTTCTGAAACGTTTCGGGAAAACCCGAAACAACCCAAAACAGGTTGTTTCGGGGGTTTTTCGGGTATCATATACCCGAATTGCACACCCGTACTGCTGAGGGATTATCAGTACTCATGGAAAACTTCTAATTCATAACATTTTATAAGCAAACAATCTTCAAAAGTTAAAATTATACTGCAAAGAGATTTTTATTTGTGCTGTAGTAGTAATGGCAATATCTTGCCAATAATTTATTCATCTTGATCCAAGCACTTTTGAATAGAGGCAGCTTGCAGAAACACACCTTTTCCGTCTTCTTATAGCTGTCCCCACACCACCCATGAAGCCAGTACTAAGAATCAACAGATAATTGTAAACAGTATGGAAGGTGTGGGTGGGGCATGACAATCTGGGACAAGAATAGGGACTTGACAGATTTGTCCTGACAATTCTGTCACTAGACTAAACCATGATCCACTTTCCTTGAATAAATGCTCAGAAGAGACAATAGGTTCAGCATTCTGTAGCCAGAATGCTCACTGGAGTTGCTTGTGTAGACACCATATAAATGCAGTCTTGTTACACCTGCACTGGCTCCCAAGTTGCTTCCAGGCCCAGTGAGAATTGACAGTATTGACCTTTAAAGCCCTTTCCCTTTAAAGCCAGCATACTGTAAGGACCACCTACTTCCATATGAACCTATCCAACCAGGTATCTCTTACCATCTGAGGTTAGATAGGTGGCAACCTGAGAACAGGCCTTCTCAGTCACGGTACCCAAATTATGGAATTTAAAATGACCTGCCAACACCTTTTCCACACTGTGACACTGAGAGATCTCTGTCTTTTGGTGCTACATCTCTGAAGATGCCAGCCACAGCTGCTGGCGAAACGTCAGGAACTACAATGCCAAGACCACGGCAATACAGCCCGGAAAACCCACAACAACCATCGTTCTCCGGCCGTGAAAGCCTTCGACAATACATATGAATCTGTTGTTTTAACACTAGTGCCAGGATTGGGGGTAGGATTGGCATTTGTTTTCAGGTTCAGAAACTGTCCTTGCCCATGGCCTTGCCTATACTATTGAGCCCCTTCTTGAATTTTACTGAATATCTTCCTTGAATGCAACATGTGTACATAGTACACTTTAAAATGCAGCCGTGTGTGCAAATGATGATAGCAGTGACCCAACAATGCTCAACAGCTCAGAGAGGCACTAAGGTCTTATATCTTCTGCCAATTTCTCAGAATCTCCTAAGGGTATCAGATTGCTATCAACAATGCATCATCTTATGAATATCAGATTGTTTTATATTTTGACTATATGGCATAAATGGCCATGATCTGGAAGATACACAATCTAGAAACAGTTAAAAACATTTAAGTCCCTTTGACTTCAACTACATGTGTTTAATGTTCACACTGAAATCAAGGAGATTTTGAATTGCTTGGCTTTGGCAAGGACTTTTTTCTTAAAATGGAATACAAATAAACTGAGGGGGAAAGAATAAGCAAATGGATTTGTGCTTTTGGCTTGCACGTCCAGTATGTGGCTTCCTTTAATGGTTTATAATAATAACCACTCAACCCTACATTCAGCCAGGAGTTTGCTGAAACAGGAGAGTAGCACAAAGTTCTCCTTTCCACAATGCCAATACTCTTACTAGTTTACTGATGGCACAAATTTATATCTAAACAAGGCATTTAATGAATTATGGTCTGATTACTGCTAACCTTTGTATTATCTGTATGAAGAAAATCCTGACAAATGGAAAAGAAACAGTCCACCCTCGTAAGCTGGAAGAATTCCAGTGGCTCACTTTACAGCTCTGTTACAGCTCACACACTACTAACTTTATCTCACAGTCTTGGGATTTAAAGTTTACAGCAGCTGTATGGTAGCCTTTCAGGGACACCCCTCACAGCTGTAATGTGTTAAAGGTCAGGGAATATGTGGCAAAGAAAGCACACCAAGAGAAAAAACAGGAAGGATTCTTTGGGAACTGAACTTTCCCACACTCTATGAAGATGTATCTTGAGACTGGTAGGAAGTGTGGTTTTCCCTTCAAACACAAGATTTTTAACCACCAACATTAATGAAAGAAAATCTACATACCCAGAGCAACAGAAGCATAATATTTAATTAAAACTTTTTGATTATGGACTGCCTCTCACCCCTAAGCAAATATTTTGAAAAAAATAAAAGCTGACAATGTGAGGAAAATTAGAAGCCTCTGTATAAAGAATGCCCAGTTAAAACACTGACCAAATTAAAAGTGCGAAGTTTGCATGTTTGAATGTATTCCATTTGTCTGTTGCATCGATTGCTGGTACTGTCAAATAGAAAAGATAACACTGTGGTGGTGCCCAGCTCACCTCAGAAGTTGCTTTCCTACTCTGTGCTGAGAGTTTCTTGTTGTCTCTAACATAAGGTTTTGAAATGGTTGATTTTGAACATTTTGAATTGTTTGTTTATGTTTGTTGGTTATTACGTGAACAACGTATTCGAAGTGAAGAAAAGATCCTATAAATTCGTAGCTTGTAAATTTCCTTATTAAAGTCCAGAGAAGGAATATAGCTCCAAGATATACCAGGTATGATGTGGGTTCTCCTGAAAGCATGGCTTCTTTTGCAATAGAAATGCGGCCATCCCAGCTGGCAGCATTAACTGCTCAAGCCAGGGGCCGCACTTTGCCTCCCTGGAAGTAAGAGGAGGCAGCACCATTCCTGGCCATCTGGGTATTGGAGCAGTGGTGGGGCCAGTGGCCTCAGTAGGCAGCCCCGCCTACCCAGCCGCAGTTGTTCCACGTGCTCGGTCCACTCTCCTCACCCTGTATTGGTGCAGGATTAGCCAGCTACTGTTATCAGAGTCAGGCAGGAATTTCCCCCCTCCTTTACCCAAATTGGCACCAGGGAGAAGGGGGGGTTGCCTACCTTGCACCATTTATGGAGATTGGAGTAATTGGCATAAGGTGGTGCCCGTTAGTGATGTCATGAGCAGGATAGAGTTTTGGGATAGGGAGTGGGCTGGTGAGCACCCTTGGCACTTCCCCATTGATGGGGAAGAGGGATCTGCCAGGAGCAGCTGGTACTGCTTGTGACAGCTGCCAGCTGCATGAGCAAACTATCTGGCAGAACTCCACAAGCAAGTCCTTCCCTCACTACTGTATGGCTGAAGCTTTGGGAGCTTGAAAGAGGGAACCAAATTTCCTGGCTGGCTGCGTCCCAGCCATCTGCATGGATGGCTCGCACCCGGGGCGTTGGGGCTTGCCCAGACAGGTCAAGGCAGAGGTCTGGGGTGACCCCCATTGCTTAACCTGTACAGCTAGTAGGCCCTTGCCACAGTTATTGGTTAATGTTCTGGTTTGATGTTAATTTAATAAAGTGGCCCTTAGATCCAAGCTTGGTGTCTGTCTCTTCATTCCAACTAGGGTGGCAAATGAAATCCAGGAAAATTCAGAGTGAGATAATTAAGCTGACATTGGAAAAAGTAATATTTATATTCAATATAGTCAAATGTATATATGGAAGGGTTTAAAGCCAACAAGACTCTTCCATCCACTTTTGTGGGGTAGGGTAACTGTCAAGCATGTTGTGTGGAACAAGTATCGAAGAATACACATTCATCAATAAAGTTGATAGTAGTGACATTGATCATTGAATGGCATACAAAGGTCATATATACAATTTGTACTTCTGGTTTATATATACTTTATATATATTTTCCACTTTCCAGTGCACTTGCATAATCCTTTAATCAATGGGATTTAACTGCTGGAGTACATTAGTCTTATTGACTTATAGCACAAAGGTCTCACAACATAGTGGTGAACTAATTTAGACATAGATTGGGGAAAGATTGATACAGAAACAAAGTTAGCTTGTAGAAAGAAAGCTAGATTAGAACATCTATTTTATAGGATCAAGCAAAATTTCATTGTAAGGACAGACATTCCATCATGTGAGCTCTCACCTATCTTCTAAAGTAACACAGACCATGTTACTACCTCATTTATCCTTTGACAATACAGCACTCCCAGATAGCAGTAACAGATGCTTTGGCTGGGGGCTGCAATTTGCCTCCCTGAAGGATGAGGAGGCAGTAAGAGGCCTTATAGGGCTGCTTGGCCCCTCAGTGTCTCATTCATGCCTAGTGCTCAGCTTGAGCAAAGCATACCTCAAGTTCTCTCAGCCAAGCTCCTCTGAGACTGGTTTTACTGAAGGCCCTCTCGGCAAGGTAGCAGTAGCTGCCTTAGAAAAGCTGTGCTATTCCCCTGCTTTCTACCTAATTGATAAGGTAGGTAAGTCTAAGACCCCTAGTGCATGTCTATGTGGGTTCTGGGAGTCAGTCAACAGTCTCTGGGCTCCCATGATTAGACTCCTGCATTGTATCATCTTGGGTCTTGCCTTTGGGAGAAGAAGGAGAGGGGAGAGGAGAGCTGTTTGGTCACTGCATGAGTGAGACAGGAGCACCTGACATCTCTCTCTTTTTTTAAAAAAATAGATTTTATTGGATGTGATATAAAATAGTTGGTTAATACATACAACTTATCCAAATCAAACCTTTCTAAATATATAACCCCACCCCTCCCCTCCCCCTTTTCTCTATTGACTTCCAACAACACTCGAGCCCCCCGTTTATTCATAGAGATTATTATTTCACTATAATACAATTATATTATGTTATCCATGGTAGAGATCTTATATATATTCCCTCGTTAAAATCTTACTTAATAAAATTTAAAATCCCTCCAAAGAACACAATTGTCCTTTAACATCGCATTTCTTTTCCAAATATTTCTTAAACTTCTTCCCAAAAAAATTCTGGATCTTGCTCTTTCAGATTTCTAGTTAATTTGTCCGTTTCGGCCATGTACAACAGCTTCCTTGTCCATTCTTCAATATTCGGTACTTCTTTTTTCCAATATTGAGCATATAAAATTCTTGCTGCTACTATCATATAATACAACAATATCTTATCATTTCTATTAACATCTTCTAAATGTAAAGATAGTAATAACATTTCTGGATTTTTAGCAACATTATATTGTAATATCAAAGACATCTCAGCACATGTTCTAGACCATTTAAATGGCAACTCCTCATTTCGCTTAAGTCTCAACCCATCATTTTCTAATACTGTTAATTCTTTGAGGGTAAGCCATTCCTTTCCCTGATATTCCATATTTGGGTTGATTACTTCAGCTGGAACAATCCGAAGTGGTTTCTTTAGCTCTATAAATTTCTTGTACTTGAGCCAGGTTGACAGTAGATTTCTTCTCAGGTAGTGGTGCTGAAACATTGCATCCATATTATGCTTCCCGTACCACATATATGCGTGCCATCCAAATAGTTTATTATGTCCTTCCAATGTTAATAACTTATGATTGGTCAAAGACACCCATTCTTTTAGCCACACCAAACATATCGCTTCATGATAAAATCTTAGATCAGGTAACTGCATTCCTCCTCTTTCCTTAGCGTAACAAAGAACTTTCATCTTGACTCTTGGTTTCTTTCCTGCCCAGACAAATTCTGATATCTTCCTCTGCCATTTTTCAAATTGTTTCTTATCTTTCACAATTGGAATTGTTTGCATTAAAAACATCACTCTGGGCAGTACATTCATTTTAATTGTGGCAATTCGACCTAACCACGACAAATTTAATTTATTCCATTTTATCATGTCTCTTTCAATTTGAGTCCAGAGCTTTTCATAGTTATTCTTAAACAAGTCTATATTCTTAGCTGTCAGCTCTATCCCCAAATATTTAGTTCTGTGTACCACTTCGCAGTTTGTTAATTCACTTAATTCTTGTTGTTTCTTCTTAGTCATATTTTTAGTTATTATTTTTGACTTCTTTTTGTTTATATAGAAACCCACCAAATCTCCAAACTCCTTTATTTTGTCCAGCAGTCTTGGCAAGGTTTGTAGAGGGTCTTCCACTATAAACATCACATTGTCTGCAAATGCTCTCAATTTGTAGGAGGATCCTTTTATTTTTATTCCTTTTATACTATCATCTTCTCTAATCCTCCTCAATAATACTTCTAAGACCATCACAAACAAAAGCAGCGATAGTGGACATCCTTGTCTGGTTCCTTTCCTTATTTCCAACTTCTCTGTCAGGTCGTCATTAACACATATTGTTGTCCTTTGTAAGTTATAAATTGTTTTCACTGCTTGTATAAATGCACTACCTAGATCCATCTTCTCCATAGCTGTGAACATAAAATCCCAGTTCAAATTGTCAAAGGCGTTCTCTGCATCCGCAAAGAAAAGGCCAACTTCCTTATCAGGTCGCTTTTCATAGTATTCAATAGCATTTATCACTACTCTCAAATTGTCTTTTAACTGCCTGTTTGGTAAAAATCCGGCCTGGTCTTCATCTATAAAGTCCATTAAACATATTTTGAGCCTATCCGCCAGTATTCTTGCCATTATTTTGTAGTCATTGTTTATAAGCGATATGGGTCTATAATTTTTCAACTCTGTCAAATCTTGGCTTTCTTTTGGGATCAGTGCAATACTTGCTTCATTCCATGTATCTGGGAGACCCTTTCCTTGAAGCATATCATTCATTACATTTTTTAAAATCGGTACTAGGTCCTTCTTCGTTACTTTATAAAATTTAGCTGTGATCCCATCAGGTCCTGGTGCTTTCCCAGTCTTAGCTGCTTCAATTGCCTGTATGACTTCTTCTGTTATTGGAGCATTCAGTCTCTGTTTCATCTCTTCTGGTAGCTTTGGTAAGTGGGCATTCGTTAAATACCCATCTATCTCTTGTACATTTACAGATTTCTTTTGAAATAATTTAGCATAGTATTTAAAGAACGCACACTTAATTAGTTGATGATATTTCAATTCTTTACCTTCCTCCATTATTGTATTAATAATTTTCATTTCCTTCCTTTTTTTCAGTTGCCAGGCTAAATACTTTCCTGGTTTATTTGCTCCTTCAAATGACTTCTGCTTTAACGTCTTTAACTTCCATTCTAGCTCTTTATTACTAATGGCTGTTATTTGATCCTGCAATATTTTAATTTCCTGTATGATCGACTTTTTTCCTGGTCTTTTCTTCAATTGTTGTTCTTTTTTATATATATTTTCTTGAATTTCTTGCCATTTCTCCTGCTTTCTTTTCTTATCCTTACTGTTAAGTAAGGTTAAATTTCCTCTCATTACAGCCTTATAGGTATCCCATACCATCTGTGTTGAGACTTCATTGTTGTTATTTGTTACAAAAAATTGCTTAGTTTCTTCTTTCAAATACTTCAATTTTTCCTGATTTTGTAATAAATCCTCATTTATTCTCCATGTAAATTTTCTTCGACCCATTGTCCATTTCCATAACATTGGATTGTGGTCTGCGCTCACCTTCGGTAAGATTTCCACTTTTTTTGTCAATAGAGTCAAATCTTTTGTTGCCCAAATCATATCAATATGTGAAAATGATAAGTGTCTTGTGGAGTAGTATGTAAATTCAGTACTTTTCAGATTTTCTTTTCTCCATACGTCTTCCAAATGTTCTTGTTGAACTAGTTCAAAAAAAGTTTTTGGTAGCTTCCCTGATTTTTTAACGGTTGTTTTTGATTTCTTGTCTAATTGCAAGTCCACCACACCATTGAAATCTCCAACCAATATCGTCTGATCAAATATATCCCGGTCTAATTTATTCAATAAATCTTTTTAAAAAATGGTCTTTTGCTCCATTTGGCGCATAGAGAGCTATTACCAATATTATTTTCGCATTTATATTTATTTCCACAGCCACGTATCTTCCATCTTGATCCTGAAAAAATAATTTTGATTCGACAGCCTCCTTTACATAAATCACTACTCCTTTCTTCTTTTGTTTAGACGCTGATATATATTCTTTCCCCAATTGTTTGTTTTTAAAATATTTTATATCTTTATCTTTAATATGCTTCTCTTGTAGACATACTATATTGCAATTTTGCTTCTTTTTTTTTAAAGAAATTTTTATTGGGTGAGTAAAAATTAATATCACAGATTTTCAATTAAAACCCTCACTTCCATGTTCTCCCACCCTTTTCCCTCCCCCCTTAATCTAAAACTTCCAACAGTTTTCCAACCCGCTGTCTGAATCTACTACTTATATCCCCTTTTCTATTCTTAACTGTCTTAACACACTACTAAAATAGATAATATATATTAGATTAAACAAAACCTAACATCAAACTATCAGTTACATTATGTTTCTAACTTATCTCCTCTCTTCTCTTGTAAAGATCAGTATCTCCTCCGTTCTGAAAAATTAATAATTATCTAACAACCATAATTGTCCCTTTACGTCCCACTTCTTTTCCAAATACTGTTTTAGTTTACCCCAGTCATTAAGAAATTCTTCTGGATTCTGTTCTCTCAACTTTCTCGTCATTTTGTCCATTTCTGCCATGTACAGCAATTTTTGTATCCAGTTTTCAATAGATGGTACTTCTTGCGTCTTCCACTTCTGAGCATATAAAATTCTTGCCGCTGTTGTCATATAGAATAATAAAGTTCTTTGTTGCCTGGGAATCTCTTCTAATTTCAGATTTAGCAACAACAGTTCTGGGTTCTTATTTATTGGGATTTGTAACATTTCAGTCATAACTTCTGTAATATCTCCCCAGAACTGCTTTGCTACCTCACAAATCCACCACATATGATATAATGAACCTTCATGGTTTTTACATTTCCAACACTTGTCTGACATTTTGTTGTTCCCATATGCTATTTTCTTCGGCGTTAGATACCATCCAGATATCATCTTATAAACATTTTCTTTAATATTGGTACAAGTCAATATCTTCAATGTATTTTTCCACAAATATTCCCATGCCTCCTTTGTTATGTCTCTATTACAATTTATGGCCCACTTCACCATCTAGACTTTAACAGTTTCATCTTCTGTATACCATTTTAACAAAATCTTATAGACTTTAGAAATCTTTTTCTTGCCTTCTTGTAGTATACTTTCTTCCAATTCAGAGTTTTTCCATTTAAATCCCGATTTTAAACGATCCTTGTCATATAAGTCTTTAATCTGTCTGTATTGGAACCATTCATAGTGAGACGATAATTTGTCTCCTGTTTTAAGTTTAATTATATTTTGTTCCATTTTCAACACTTCCTTATATGACAAACATTCCTCTCTGTTGTAAATTGTTCTCGGGTCAATAACTTCCAGTGGCACCACCCACGTTGGGATACCCTCATCCAAATATTTTTTACATTTTTGCCAGACCATGTAGAGGCTTCGTCTAATGTAATGGTGCAGGAACATAGAGTCCGCTTTAATTTTATCATACCATAAATACGCGTGCCAACCAAAGAGTTTCTTGTATCCTTCAAGTGTTAAAAGTTTAAGATTCTCTAATGACATCCATTCCCTGAGCAACACCAAACATATTGCTTCATGGTATAGTCTTATATTTGGTAATTGTAGTCCCCCTCTTTCTTTGGCATCACATAACACTTTCATCTTCACTCGAGGCTTCTTCCCTGCCCATACAAAGTCCGATATTTTCCTTTGCCACTTATCAAATTGTTTATTGTCTCTTATTATTGGTATTGTTTGCAATAAAAACATAATCCGTGGTAGTACATTCATTTTAATTGCTGCTATTCTTCCCAGCCATGACAAATTCAACTTATTCTATTTGATTAAGTCTCTGTCTATTTGTTGCCATAGCTTTTCATAATTGTTCTTGAATAAGTCAATATTTTTAGCAGTAAGCTCTATTCCTAAATATTTTACTTTATGTGTTACCTCGCAATTGGTAATTTCCATTAACTCTTCTTGTCTTTGTTTCACCATATTCTTGCACAATAGCTTAGATTTTCTTTTATTAACATAAAATCCAGCCAAATCTCCAAATTCTTTTATCTTATCCAACAATCTTGGCATGTTTTGAATTGAATCTTCTACAATAACCATTACATCATCTGCAAAGGCTCTGACTTTAAATGTAAATCCCTTAATCTTCATACCTCTTATGGCATCATCTTCTCGTATCTGCATCAATAAAATTTCCAATATCAAGACAAACAATAATGGAGCCAATGGGCAACCCTGCCTTGTGCCCTTCCGTATTTCCAATTTCTTAGTTAATTCATCATTTACTACAATTGCTGCACATTGGTCTTTATATATAGTTCTTACCGCTTGAATGAACTCTTTTCCCATCTGTAACTTCTCCATTGTGGCGAACATAAAATTCCAATTTAAATTGTCAAAAGCCTTCTCTGCATCCACAAAAAAGAAACCGACTTCTTTTTCACAATGTCTATCATAGTACTCTATTGCATTTATTACCGTCCTTAAATTGTCTTTAATCTGTCTGTTTGGTAAAAATCCTGCTTGTTCTTCTGCAATGAATTCAACCAGCCATTCTTTGAGCCTCTCTGCCAATATTTTCGCAAATATCTTATAGTCATTATTTAACAATGATATAGGTCGATAGTTTTTGACATTGCATAAATCCTGCTCTTCTTTTGGAATCAATGATATGTTAGCCTCATTCCAGGTTTCAGGAATCTTTTGTCCCTTTAAAATCCCATTCATCACTTTTTTCAGGAAAGGCACCACTTCTTTTGCCATTACTTTATAAAATTTAGCCGTTATTCCATCAGGTCCTGGTGCCTTCCCCAATTTGGTCGATTGTATTGCATCCATAATTTCTGTTTCTGTTATTTCAGCATTTAATTTTTCCTTCCACTTCGCAGATATCATTGGTAAATTAATTTTGTCCAAATATCGATCAATAGCATTCACATCCACCCTTTTACTCTGATATAATTTAGCATAAAATTTATAAAATGCTCTACTTATAGCTGGTTGATCCGTTAACATTTTGTCGTTCTCCACAATTTTGGTTATCATTCTCTTTTCTCTCCTTTTTTTCAGTTGCCAAGCTAGATATTTCCCCGGTTTATTGGCCCCTTCAAATGTCTTTTGTTTTAATTTTTTCAATTCCCACTCCAATTCTTTGTTCTCCATAGCTCTTATTTGCTCTTGTAACATCCATATCTCCTGATGTAATTTCTTTTTTCCTGGTCTTTTCTTTAATTGCATCTCTTTGACTTTTATTTTTTCTTGAATTTCTTTCCGTTTTTCCTCCTTTCTTTTCTTGTCTCTTGCATTTAAGTCCATTAGAATGCCTCTCATGCTTTATAAGTATCCCATACCTTAGGTGTTGGTACCGATTTGTCTAAGTTATATTGTATAAAAAATCTGGTTTCTTTCTGTACAATTTTGCTTCTTTAGCCAATGAAAATTGTCTCTCTCTTTTGAGGTGAGTTTAGTCCATTCACATTCCACGATATTAATTTGTACTCCATATTTTACATTTTTAATAGTCCAGGAAAGTCCTCTGCATTTTCCTGTAAATTTTTTTCCATTTGCACCTTTGTTTTGATGATAATTCTCAAGGCTTTGTAATAAAAGCTTAGACCTTCTGGAATTTCCCATCTATATCTGATGTCTTTGTCTCTTAATTTCTGGGTCAATTCCCTGTATTTTTTCCGCTGTTGGAGAATCTGTTTTGGGAATTCTTTCATGATCTTAATTCTACTCCCCTCCTTTATTAAGGGTTTTTCAAAATGCCTCTTAAGTATCTCTTCCTGCATTCTCTTTGTCACTAATTGCACAATAATATCTCTTGGTAGCTTTCTCTGTTGTGCAAAAGCCGAATTGATTCTGTACGCCAAATCCATATTTGCTATTATTTCATCCTTCTCTTTCCCTAAAAATTCTGCCAATATCTCTGTCATCTGTTCTTGTGTGGTTTGAGTCTCAGATTCCTGAATGCCACGAAATCTTAACTGCTTTTCCATCGCCTTACACTCCATCATTGCCACTCTTGTCTGAATCACTTGATTTTCATGTTTCATTTCTGCTTTTATGTCACTTGTCTTTTGTTCCACCTGCTCCACTTTTTTAGTTGTCACTTGCAAATCTTCCTTTACTCCCTCTATCTTTTTTGCCAGTGCAGCCACATCAGCTTGAATAACATCTCTCATCTCTTTAAAATCCTTTGCCAACATTTCTTGCATCTTATGTAACAACTCTTTGTGATTCTCTGCCACTTTTTTTTCCAGTCCTTCGATCGCAGCATCCATCGAAATTTGCCATTCCTTATCTGCTCCTTTTTCCCCGGCCATCGTGGGGCTTGGTTTTGAGCCTCCCCACATGTCTGCTCTTTTCCTCAAATCCGTGTTGAATTGTTTAAACCTTGCCTTTTCTTAAAATTTCTTACTTAAGATGGCGCACTTCCTGTTCCTGTTGCCTTTGTTGCCTCCCAGTGGTATACTTATTTTGCTTCCTTTTTCTGTCAATCCTCTTCCCTTTTGCTTTGCTGTCCTTGCTAGGAATCCAGTTGTCTGCTCTGCTGTTAACTTCCCGTCTTGCGATGTTTCTCCAGTCCCCCCTCCGCTTTCTCATGCTGGTTATCTCAGTTCTAACCGCAGTAAGTATAAACAATATTTCTTTTCAAATTTTTAGTCCTTATTTACTTCCCCAGCGTCTTCAATTTTACTCTGCTTCTATTGCTAAACATCTCTTCTTTTATATTCTGTCCATTACTTTATTTCCCCTTGGTCTTTTTACTGCCGTTTCATTTTTAAAAGACCGATAACGATCTCTACCTTTACCGATTCTGTGGGTTGTCTGTGTTGCTTCCTTTGCTTATTCTTTGGTAAAAGCTGTTGCTGAAGCTTGGTTCTGATGATCTTATGCCAATTTAATGACTCCTGAGGCACTGCAGAGATAGAAGCTCGCCCTTCTCCGAGGGGACCTCAAGGTGGTGGTGGTAGTCCTTGATTCAGAACTCCCTCCCTCACTGAGATCACATGCTCTCGGGGGTGCATAGTGTTCAAGCCCAACTTCTCCCTGATGTTGGGGTGGAAACGGGTGTTGGAGCACCTCACTTTCCAAGAAAAAAAGTGTCTCAGACAGCCCAAGTCTTAGGCTGCTCCAGACCGGCATGAGTCCAAACCGGAAGTCAGGAGCACCTGACATCTCCATGGGTCCGCAGCTGACCTCCATCCCGGAGAATGACCCAAGGATCAAGCCCATGGGGGACCTTTTGCTCGGAACATCCCAGACCACTTCTGAGAGAGGAGTGGTGAATACAGCAGCAAGTGCATCAGATTTCTGGTGGGATGATGAGTTGGGACATTATGTAAGCCTCCCCTTGCAAAAAGAGAGTTATTTGCCGTGGGGCTTGGAGCCCCCTCCAGGCCTCCCTCCATAAAGATGCCCTGAGTCATGAACGGCTCACCAGCGATGGAAAAAACATTTGCCAAGGGAGCTTATTCCTCACCCAGGACTCCCCAGAGCCGGCAGATGGGATGGAGTTGAGACGGGAGGACTGTTTGAATTACCTCAGTGAACTGTTCCAGGTGATGAGATATGACCTGTTGGCATTAACAGGACTTACCCGGGGTTGGATGAGAAGCGCAGTGGATGCCCAACGTACCCTAGCCCCGGCGGATTTACAAGCAACAGGGGACCCTGGACTACCCCCTGGAAATGCTGCAGAGTGCTGTGGATTTACATTTGACCCACTAAACAGGTGGGAAATGGGAGCTGTGGCTGGGCCAAGCAACCAGGAATGGAGCCAGACACCACAGCAACCTACGGCACAGGAGATGACAACACAATTTGTGTTGGGGGATGTACAAATACAGGTGGACCTTGGATTACCCCCTGGCAACTGGCAGAGTTCCCAGGATTATATATGCAGTGATGGTACATACACCCTGGACTGGAGTGCAGCTGGGCCATCAGTCCCATTTTGGGGCCAGATGCCGCAACCAAGAGAGGTGGGAGACAGGTACCAGACCCTCAAGG
The DNA here is from genome assembly GCF_028583425.1 of Eublepharis macularius. NCBI lineage: Eukaryota > Metazoa > Chordata > Lepidosauria > Squamata > Eublepharidae > Eublepharis > Eublepharis macularius. The sequence continues at coordinate 78,184,124 of NC_072797.1, forward strand.
CCCAAGTGGCAATGAGGAGAAAGGAGTTGGAGCAAACCACCCAGCTAGTAAACAAAACGATGAGCCTACCAGTGGGACCAGTTGCACAACTGTTGCCAGAGGAGCAGGGGAAAGCTCCACAGATTTGCCAAGAGCAGTTAAATGCGGGGAGATCAATGTCTTCGGAAAGGGGAAGACTAGCTTTAGTGACTCTGGAACATTTTATGGGACCCCAAATGACTCTTCCGACTGCACAATATCCTATAGTCACAGAAATAGGAGGATCTGTCCCACCTCCCATCACAGTGACGGCATCTAACATACCCTCCTGGAGAGAGAGAATGGGCCCAATTGGGGCACCACAGCCTTAGATCGTAGCTCTGGTCATGAGTGGTGCAGGAGCACCAAGTGCCACAACAGGGATGAGAGTGTCAAGGAACCTACCAGTTCAAGCTTAAACAAACACAGGGGCATCAGTTGCCATCAGTGGGATGAGGGTGCCCCAACCTGGCCAACCACAAGGAAACCCCATCATTGTCCCAATGGGGACAGGAGTACAAACAGGACACCCGAAGGTGGGGAGTCCTCCTATGAATGTCCCTCAGGGAGTACAAATAGGACACCCATGAGTGGGGAGTCCTCAAGTGGATGTCCCTCAGGGACCCCCAAGTGTCCAAGCACAAGCCTTTCACCCACAATATGGAGGGATACCACAGGCTGTTCCAATGGGTTACGGAGCACATGAAGCCCACCAGATACCCTACGGGGCAGAGGGACACGTTCAACCACTCCCCTTTGAAGCGGCCCTGATCCACCAGGGGGTGGGGTACCAGGGAACAGGAGCTCTTGCAGCAGGACTGCCACAAGGATGGTTTGAACTGGAAGCCACGTTTGATGGGAACCCCAAGAACTTGGGATTTTTTTTATAGTACAAGCCATGGAGTTTTTCCAAGACTGGGGACATTTGTTTCCTTCACAGCACAGTCAGGTGAACCGTTTAGGATCTTGACTGGAAGGAGCAGCAGCTGAATGGTGTGTAACTTTGCATAACATGAGAGTACCTGAGATGTATGACTTAAATGCCTTTATATATGCGCTACAAGCTCAATTTGAAGAACCATTAGAGGGGGAAAGGGCTCAAACAAAGCTCAGAACCATAAGGCAGAGGTCCAGACCCATAAGAAAGTATGCTGCCGAATTCAGGCAATTAGCAACCAAAACACAAAGCTATCATGATGGAGTGAAAATTGAACTCTTCTAAAATGGACTAAATGCTGACTTACTAGATCACCACATGAAACAAAGAGGTACCTCCACACTAATTGCAAGTCAAAAGGCAGAACAACCGCAAGTGGATGGTAGAAAATAGTCAATGCACCCAAAAGTACAAAATTCAATACTCTAATATAGTCAGTAAATATCATAACCATGTCACAAAAATGTATAAACAATTAGTCAAGCAACAGTAATACATGTATATCAATAGCAGGCAAGCTGCTCCTTGTAATCTTTAAAGTCCAACAGGTGTAGTCCTCCACTAATACATATAGATGTGGTAAGTAGAAAGGAACAGGTAAGTCTATAGAAGTAAATGTTTCAAGTTCCACAGTAGGTAATATTCTAATTTCTTCCTTTCAACATGTATGCTGTCCCAGTTGGAATGTAAATGTATAAACTCCCTGCCCAATAACCTGGGCCAGCTGTTGCCAGTTGCTTCATGTGCAATGCCTCTTCAGGGTGGCAAACAACAACACCTGTGGTTATATGGATACCTACAAAGTATACAAACCCTTCAAGGTTACATGATATAGAATTTTTAAAAAAAATTTAAAAATTCTTGTCAGTGTTACATAATTAATGATACCAATGTAAGAAAGTCAAAAATACAAACAGTTCACAATCAACAATGTGCTCAAAGCAAAGTCAAAAGGCAGTGGCTAGGCACTGACTCACCCAAGACGCCCAGCTTATAAAGCCCCGACATGAAAGCTCTTAAAGACACAGTAACAATATAATACAACATAATATACATGCAATGTCACACTATAAAGCTTCAAGGATGACATTCAAGGTGACACAATACATATGTTGTACACACTATAGATTCAGAGGAAACAAGACATGTTAATTTCATTATTTAAACCATTTGGCTTCAAAGAGTGCAAGCAGTGTATCCAGTAGTACTCTTTTTGCAATAGAGTTTTCTGTAATGATCTAGAGGGAAGAGACATCCCTGAAAATAAAACCATAGCTCTAAAACTATCTTCTGTGTTTTGATTGTGAAAAATGCTCCACCAACAGAGCTTCCTGAATACCATTCCTGATGTGTGATATATGCAAACACACTTTTAAAGGTCGAATAGTGCTGCCTACGTAAAAAATATTACACTCACACATAATTAAATACACCACGCCTGAGGTTTGACAAGTAATCAGATTCCTCAACCTAACACTAATCTGAGTGCCGGGAATTATGACATTATTTCCAGTCATGATCAACGAACAAACACAACAATGTCCACATTTAAAGAGACCCGCCGGCAACTTGGTCTCCTCCTTATTGTTTACTTCTATGGACTTACCTGTTCCTTTCTACTTACCACATCTATATGTATGAGTGGAGGACTACACCTGTTGGACTTTAAAGATTACAAGGAGCGGCTTGCCTGCTATTGATTTACATGTATTACTGTTGCTTGACTAATTGTTTATACATTTTTGGAACGTGGTTGTGATATTTACTGACTATATTAGAGTATTGATTATTGTACTTTTGGGTGCATTGACTATTTTCCACCATCCACTTGCGGTTGTTCCACCTTTTGACTTGCAATTAGTGTTGAGGTACCTCTTTGTTTCATATGGCAGATCATTGTGTTGGAGGATGGATGCCTTTAAGTCTCTTTTTGCATATTCCTTGGAGGAATGCAATAAAATAGTTGCAGGCATTCCCTTTTTTACGGTTGCTCAGGACAGCCTGCAAAAAGAGAAGGATGACTGGCAGTTGCTAGAATTTCTTCAGTCAAAATCTGCTAAATTAACATTGCATATGACTTCACTTACTGAATATTTCAAATTACAACAGATACTGAGAGGTTGACACATCAATAAGCCTCCAGGCATGTTTGCGTGACTTCAGGGCTAGATGGGCTGCTATTTTAAACAAATGCAGCATGGATTTGATCATTTTGATTATAGAGCCGTGTAAACAAGAAATTGATGATACAGACAAGGAGGTGGAGAGAGTATCGGAAGCTCTAAAGACCAATGTGATACAAACTGAGTTTGATGCAAAGCTTGAAGATCTAGATAAACAGGTTAAAGCCTTTGCTGCAAAAATAAGAGAAGCCAAGGTAAAAAAGTTTAAGAGAGATAATAATGATTACACTTCAGGCAAAGTTTACTCGTGGTGGCACAGATCCACAGCCAACCTGAAGCAGATATCATGGGCTAAGCCACTCCAGTCCTTTTTGGATTTTGAGTCTTCTGGCCCCTCAGTCATTGATACTTCCAGGGATGAAGGTAGCAGCACTAGGAATTTATGCAACCATAAGGTTAATATGGGTTCAAGATCTTCTTCCTCCAATACCTCCTCTTTTTTTAGGAAAATGGACCTTTTACAAAGGGAGGAAGAAAACCTAGTGTTAAATTTATCTTCAAGAATACTAACTACTGCCGAGATCTGTATTTTGAATTATGGCTTAAGCTTTGTCCCAACCCCTCTGTATGATTCTTTTCAGACATGTGTAGATGTGTTTAAATTGATATGCTCTATTAAATTAAAGGACTTTTTTTGCTGACAGGATGGAGTTATCGAGAACAACATGTAAACTCAAACAGTGCTCCACTTTTGTGCCCCCTGTTGCAAATCCATCAATCCATCCTTTGAATGACTGATAATTGGCAAGATTGATAGATTGGAACAAGAACAGAGCCGCCAGTGGTCCAATATGTCTAGGGAGGACAGATGAATATTAAAATCTTTGCAGCAGGATCAGAACATAGTAATAAAGCCTGCTGATAAGGGTGGAGGGATTGTGGTGCTGGACAGGACCATCTATATTAAGGAAGAGGAACGTCTATTATCAGACACATCCAGTTATCTTCCCATCACCTGGGAAAGATTTGTATCAAGATTTGAAACAAGTGTTTGATGAAAAAGAAGCTGATGAGTTACCCCCTCATAGAGGCACGGACTGTGCTATTGAGCTCATTCCAGGGGAAAAATTGCCTAAGGAGAAATTGTACTCTATGAGTCCAACAGAACACAAGGAACTGAGAGAGTTCATTGATAAAACTTAAAGCGGGGATTCATTGTCCCAGCTAGCTCCTCCCATGCGGCGCCTGTGCTATTTTGCAAAAAGAAAGATGCGGGGCTGAGACTATGTTCTGATTACCGTGGAATAAATGCTGTATCCATGTCAAATGCGTACCCCCTCTCCTTAATCAGAGACTTGCTCAGTGTGGTGGCACAAGGAAGAATCTTTTCGAAACTGGATTTAAAAGATGCTTATTTCCGAGTGAGGACACGGGAGGGGGATGAGTGGAAAACCGCATTCAACACCTCCTTAGGACAGTTTGAATACTTTGCAATGCCTTTCTGCCTACAGGGGGTGCCAGGGGTGTTCATGAACCTGATCAATAAGGTTTTGCATGAATATCTGTACAAAGGTGTGGTTGTTTATCTAGACTATGTATTGATCTATTCTGCTGATAAAAAATCCCATGTGGATTTGGTCAGAAAGGTGCTGACCACTCTAAAGAAGCATAAACTGCCAGTAAAATTGTCTAAATGTGAATTTGATAAAGAGGAGCTGGATTGTTTGGGGTACCGAGTTTCTCACCAAGGACTAAAAATGGACCCGGCAAAAATCCAAGCGATAGGGTGGTGGGAGGCTCCCAAAACAAGAAGACAATTGCAGTCGTTCCTAGGGTTTGCTAACTTTTACAGACCCTTCATAAAGAACTTTGCTCAAATCACCCTACCCTTAACAGACTTGTTAAAAACGAAGGGCAAGGGACTGCAAGGGGAAAAGCCCAGTGCAAAATTGAATTGAACAGCAGAATGCCAAGAGGCTTTAGAAACCCTAAAAAAGCTGTTTATTTCTGAACCAGTTCTACAGCACCCTGATGAGAATTGGAAATTTGTAGTCCAAGTGGATGTGAGCGACACAGCAATGGGGGATGTGCTCTTACAACTCAATGAGGAGGGGGAAATGCACCCCTGCGCATACATTTCTAAAAAATTCTCTGAGACTGAATGCAATTGGAGCGTATGGGAGAAAGAATCTTTTGCAGTAAAATTAGCACTTGAAACCTGGTGGCATTGGCTAGAGGGGGCTAAAGTACCTTTTGAAGTATGGACTGATCACAAAAAACTTAGACGCACTATGCACCCCCCATAGACTGAATGCCATACAATTAAGGTGGGCAGAATTATTCTCTAAATTCAACTTCACATTGAAGTACCTCCCTGGACGGTCAAATTTCTTAGTGGATGCCCTTTCACACATGTCCCAACATGATGGCCAAAAGGAGGAGATAATTGATACAGTTTTCTCACCAGCTCAATTGGGAGGAGCGGTGATGACACATAGCCAAGCCGCAAAACCACAAAACAGCACGAAACCTGATCTCTCAGAATGGGGAGAGAGAGTAAAAGCGGAAACTGAAAAGGAGGGGGGAAACGTACCCAAAACTGAACTGATTCAAGAAAAAGATGGCCACTGGTACAGGAGAAATAGACTTTACATACCAGTCAGTTTAAGAAAGGAAATCTTACAACAATGTCATGACTCAAAATTGGCCGGTCATTTTGGGTATCTGAAGACCCTTCATTTAGTGCAAAGGCAATTTTGGTGGCCAAATATGAGGCAGATTATCTCTCAATATGTATCTTCCTGTCCAGTATGTATAATGGGGAAAACTAGGAGAGGGAAACCCCCTGGACTATCGCAACCCTTAGAAACCCCTCCTAGACCATGGGCTGTAATATCAATGGTCTTTATCACTGACCTTCCCTCCTCAAAAGCATATACGGTCATTTTAGTGGTTGTGGACTTATTTTCTAAGCAAGCCCATTTCATTCCATGTACTACTATCCCCACAGCTAAAAAATTAGCCAGCCTGTATATGAAACATGGTTAGATTGCATTCATTTCCTACTAAGGTGATCTCGGATTGCGGAGTACAGTTCATTGCCAACTTCTGGCGGGAGCTTCTCAAAGTTGCTGGAATTGAACAAGAATTAAGCTCCGCTCATCATCCTCAGACCAATGACAAACCGAACACACAAATCAGGTCTTAGAACAATTTTTGAGATGCTACATTAACTATCAACAAGATAACTGAATCAATTTCATTTATTTTGCCGAATATGCATACCACAATTCGATCCATAGCTCTACAGGAGTTTCTCCTTTTAAAATAGTCCAGGGATATGAAGAGAATGCTGTACCATTTGCTACAGACCTTCCTTCCCCAAAACCTGGAGATTTAGGGAAATGGTGGGCCAACTTAACTTCCCAATGGGAGGTGATACAAGAGACTTTAAAGAATGCTAAGGAGGACTATAAAAAATTGCTGACAGGAAACGTTCTGAACTGCAACAAGGAGATTTTGTGTACATCTCCACAAAAAACATTAAGGGACAACAACCCAGTAAAAAAACTTGGATTAAAATACCTAGGACCTTTTTGTAAAAAGAGTAATAAATGATGTAACTGTAGAAATAGAACTGCCAAAGAACTTACAACAAATCCACCCAACATTTCACTTCAGCCTCCTGAAAAAAGCTCCTCCACCAGACAAATGGCATCCAGGAAAAGGAGCTCCTCATCCAACGTTGGTGGATGGCTAAATCCACTATGAAGTGGAAGAGATTCTGGACTCTAAAATCAAACACAATAATTACTTAATCAGGCGGAAAGACTTTGAAGAATCTTTCCGAGAATGGGTAGAGCAATCCCATGTAAATGCTCCAAGACTGGTTTCAAAATTTCACAAACATTATCCTAACAAACCTGGCCCCTAAGGAGGAGGTCAATTTTTAGGGAGGCAGAAATGTCATGTCTGTACCCCTACATCCATGTCATTGTTCTAGGGGTTGAACCATTGCTAATACTGTGCCTTGATTTCAGTTTGTAAATGCTATAATCATAACTTTCGTTTCTCTGTCTAGCAGCCTGAGAACACAGCTGTGTTATCTCTTTCTTTGAAGCTCACTGAAGTGACCTTGCACTGTCTGAAATGTTGCCATTTCTTTTATGCCTCTTTGTCCTGTCTAGCTGATGTATAAACTCCAGCAGAAGTTCCCAGACTCCTTCCCGCGCAAACTTGTGGTTTGGGAGGGGGAAATAATTGAGTATTTAGCGCTGTACTTTTCTCAAGTTTCTATTCCTATCAAGGAAGAGTGTACTGCTTGGATGTTTTCTTGCCTCTGAGTAATTCTATGGACATATATATGGAAAGATTGGATTTCTGAATAAAAACCATTTAACCAAGAGTTTGGACTTCTTGTTGCAAGGTACAGAGACCTGTTTACCATATCCTGTCATCCATAGCCTGACACCTTGTCTCCTGGGTGTTGGCACCTAGAAGTGGAGTTTCCTTGGAGTTTCCTTGGAGTTTCCACTGCTTCAGGCCCAATGGCTTCTGGTATGGGTTTAGTTCAGGGGCACTGATGGGCTGAGCAGTGGCCCATTGACCAGTCAGAATGGGGGTCTTACTATAGACTGTATATGCTTGGAATTTTCCAATCCTCGTGGCAGTTGGATTGTGGGGAGGGAAATAGATGACCCCTCAGCCCACTTCACATGGACAGTTAGGCAGTGATGCTCATTCCTAACCCTCTTTCATCCAAGTGGCATAGGTTTTTGAGACAGGTCCTTGAGACTGGTCCTGGTGTTTATGTTTCAAGTCAGTGCCTGGTCTCACCTGCAGAGGGAATGGTGAAGCTTGTCCCTTGGATTTTCTTTGACCTATGCTTGCAGGGAGGGCAATGGTTGCTTTGCAACCGGGCACCATTGGCCCCAGCACACAGGGAACCTATGACCAACTAGCCAGCAGTCACTAGGCTGGGGTGAAGGTTGGTTTGTAGGAGTTATGGCTGAGCTGGTGGATCTCACTCTCAGTTCTGGGGGAGTGGAATGTTAAGGGGCCTGCCTCATATCCAGTGGCAGCCATCAGAGGGCTTAGGCGCCTTTAGGTTTACCAGTAAATCTTCCAGTTTGATGTAAACCCAGGTGATTTCCAGGGTCGCACAACATTAGTGTTTGACACAGGATCCTGAGGGTTAGTGCAATGATGGCCCATGCCCTTGAGGAAGGGTCTGGCAACTTTGCACTTAGCCACTGGGCTGGCGATAGCCAGGCTGCTACTACTGTTTGATGGGAGGTGGGGTCCTTTGCCTCACTCCTGGTCCGTCACCTGGGGGTAATGAGCTGGGCTCCTCAAGGACACAGCTCTTCCATTATGGGCCCACAGACATGCATGCATAGGCAAGATGGCCCAGTGTGCTTGAGGGGAGGAGCAGTCCTCTACCTCACGTTCTGGTCTTTCATCTGTGCAGTAATGACTTTGGCTGCAGAGCATGGCCCTTTCAATGTAGGCTTATGCAGACTTGCGTGCATAGGCGAGGTAGCCTTGTGAGCTGGAGGGGAGGAGCGGCCTCCGGCTCACATTCAGGTCATTCACCTGGGTGGTATGACCTTGGCTCACAGGGCATGGCCCTTTCCTTACAGGCTCACACAGACTTGCAGCACCCAGGCAAGTAGTGGCCTGATGGTTTCAGGGGAGGTGCAGTCCTCCACCTCATGACCTGGTCATTCATCACTTGGTAATGACCTTGGCTCACAGGGCATGGTGGAGTGAGCAGTCAGCATAGCCACAGACACTCTACTGGGAATTCTCCTTATAGGAGGCCTGCTCCAGGGAGACTTGCAAGTTTCACCATGTGTGCCCAGTTTGTGCAGGTCGTCACACCTTCACCGCATGTAAGTGTTTAGGACAGGGCAAAAGGTGTGAGACAGATGGTGCTCGGGATGCCTAGCAACAGGCACGCAAAGGGCTTTCACCACAATGACGGAATGGACTGTTATTGTTTAAGTATTACGGCCTTGTTATTTAAGGCAGTTACTGGTTGTTGTTTTTTCTTTAGGTGCTGTTGTTGGGGCTGGCGATGACATGGGATGAATGGCCTATCCAGCTCTCACTGGAGACTAATGAGATTTTGTTGGTTTACCATTGTTGCAGGATGGGCCTATGGCTTCTACGCAGCATGTGCTTCAGAGGCTAAGGAGTCCTATGTATTTCCAGGGTATTTGATCCAATGCTTCCCCGCTGGGTGTGTTCAAAGAAGCTTGGAATTATTTTCTTTTGGGCCCAAAGCTCTGTGCCATGCATGTGCTGAAATCCAAGGCTTCCCCGCTGGGTGTGTGGAAGAAGCTTGGAATCTGGTTTGTTTGGGCCCAAGGTCTTGTGCCTGGGTGCACAAGACTTCCTTGCCTGTGATGCAGGAAGTTGGAATTTGAGGCAGGGTCCAAGGCTTCCCCACCAAGTGTGTGCAAGAAGCTTGGGATTGCCACATGTACTCACTCCAAGGCTTCCCCACTGGGTGTGTGCAAGAAGCTTGGAGGTTTTGTTTTGGGCCCACGGCCTGTGTGCCTGGGTGCGCAAGACTTCCCTGTCTGTGGTTGTGGGAAGGTGGATCTTTTTGTTTTGGGCCCAAGGCTTCCCCACCAGGTGTGTGCAAGAAGCTTGGGCCCCGGTTTGCAACTTTAGTCCAAGGATCCCCACCTGAGCTGCTCAAGGAGATTGGAATTGGTTGAAGGGCTGGGCGGAGGCCCTAGAGCCCTCTTTATAGTATTGGGAAAGGGGGGTCCCCCATCTGCAAATCAGGGCCACGTTTGCTGACCTCTACTGAGGAAACAGAAGGAACAGCATCCTGGAGGAGATGCAACAAGGGCTTTGGTGGCTTTACTCCATCTGTGGGGTGCGAAGGCCTAAGCAAAGGCTTGGCCTTAGTGGTGGCAGGTTAGAAGTTGAGGGAAATCAGTGGGCCAGTGAGCCCCCTTGGCATATCCCCATTGGTGGGGAATTGGGGTCTGTCAGGAGTGGCTGGCTGCTTTATGGCCCAGTTACAAGGACAGATGCCCTGGTGGGAAACCCCTGGACAAGTCAGTCTCCCCCCGCAGCTTTACAGCTGGGTGGGGGAGCTTTAAGGGATGCAACCACTTCACCTGACCGGGCCAGGTCACAGCCATGTGCATGGATAGCTTGCACCTGAGGCAGCCGGGGATCATGCAGACAGGTCAGGGCGGAGGTCCAGGGGTGACCCCAGGGCCTGACCTGTACCGCTAGTTAGGCCCTTGCCATGTTGACAGTTACGTTGTAATTTAATAAAGCAGCCCTTTAGTTCCCAACTCTTGTGTCTGCCTCTTCATTCCAAATGAGGGGGCAAAATTAATCCATAGTCACACACCTAGTTTTTCTAAAACTCCCCTCTAACATTTCCTTGATTCTCATTAGGTCACATTCTTCTTGATATTAACAATTCAGATTGTTTTATTTGTTGATTATTTACACCCTATATGGAGTGTAAATAATCAACAGCCCCGTGGAGCAAAGTTGTAAGTTGCAGTAATGCAGTCCAAGCTCTGCTCACGACCTGAGTTCAATCCTGGCAGAAGCCAGGTTCAGGTAGCCTGCTCAAGGTTGACATAGCCTTCCATCCTTCCGAGATTGGTAAAATTAGTACCCAGTTTCCTGGGGGTAAACTGTAGATGACTGGGGAAGGCAATGGCAAACCACCCTGTAAAAAGTCTGCCAAGAAAGCGTCATGATGCAACGTCCCCCCCCCCCATGGGTCAGTAATGACTTGGTGCTTGCACAGGGGACTACCTTTACCTTTTTTATATGGAGTTTAAAAAACTAGTAGTTTTGAACAGTTGGATCCTATGACTTTTTTCCTCCAGCACAAGGAATGCCAATAGAGCCTCTTCAATCAGAGGAAGAGGATGGAGAGGTGATTTTGATTATTTTTCCTCCTCACTGTTGAAACCCACATTGCAAGCCTTCCTCCCTCCACCTTGGTTCCAAGGTTGAAAGATCTACTCCATCATCTCTTTCTACCAATTGTGCATAGCATCCAATACTAAAAAGAGAGGGATGTGGTTACTGTGTTTTTCAATGGGAAATATACATTCTTTCACGTTACTACCTAGGTCCCTTTTGTACAGGCTCTTTAGCCCACTTTGGCTTCTAAAGGCAAACAGATTTGTTTAAAGGTTCACATACCTGGAGAATAAAATGCTGTCCTCCTGCAGTTAATGAAGTTTTAATTTGGATTTTCCAAAACTTGGTTGTTTTCCACACAGATATGGGATTTTCTGGTTCCTCGTTGCTGGTGCTGCTGCAGATATAGTACAGCAGCAACAGGGCTTCCACATGGCAGGTTTCCGAGCATTTCCCTGGATGTGGCCACACTCTGTCCCTGGGCCACTAGGCCTTTTGTATTTGTTTTCATAAGTCAGCACAAGAATACTGCTATATCAATATACCATTGTAACAATGGGTATCACTCATTCTCTGACTTCCCAGCTTTCATTCTTTAAAAAAAAAAAAAAAAGTCCCTAGCGTCTTCCCTTGTGAAAATGTGTCTTTCCCCACATATTTCCACAAGGGAAGAAACTATACAATTACTTTTTTAAAAAAAATTAAAGCTGGGAATTCAGAGAAGACGTGACACATATTATTACAATGGTATATCAATATAGCAATATCCTTGTGCCAATTTTTTAAAAAATAAAGAGCCCCTGATGGCAGGAGGAGAAGATGGTTGCTGTGTGGAAAGTCAGGGGAAGTGGCTGCCTATGGATTGGAAAATCTAAATTTTCTCTGCCACACAGCAGCCATCCAGGCTTTACTGTGATCTTTACTGTGATACTGTAAGACCCAGTGTAGTGTAGTGATCAGAGTATCAGATTAGAATTTGGGAGAACCAGGTGTGATTCCCCACTCTGCCATGGAAGCTTGTTGTGTGATCATGGGCCAGTCATATACATTTAGCATAATCTACCTCATGGGGTTCTTGTGGGGATAAAATGGAGGAGAGGAGAATTATGTAAGCCAGCTTGGGTCCTCAGTAGGCACAAAAGTGTGGTATAAGTAAAGTAAATAAATAAAATCTTCCCAAAATTTTGGAGCAAAGCAGGTTTGAGAAAGATCCCAAAATTTTGGAGCAAAGCAGGTTTGAGAAAGATCAGAGAAAAGCCAGTGAAACCTTTGGAGATGCACCAATGCATCTCGATACTGAGGAAGAAGGGGGGGAAATCTGCTTCCCAAAAGCATTGAATTTGGGGCTGAGAACCAGTGTGGAAAACCCCTTGTTTTGATCCAGGATTTTGTTGTTGTTGTTGATCTACTTTGTCCTTTAGGTGTGTGAAATCTTTTTTTAAAAATCTGTTTGCCTTCAGAAACCAAAGCAGATTTAAAGAGCATGTATCAAACAGACCCCAGTATGAATCCATTATACAACAATAGATCATACAACAATAGATCATGGAATGGTCTCCCTTGAATGTAGAAAAGAGCAAGAGTCCAGTAGCACCTATAAGACTAATAAAATCTGTGGTAGGGTATGAGCTTTTGCGAGCCACAGAAGTGAGCTGTGGCTCACAAAAGCTCATACCCTACCACAAATTTTGTTAGTCTTATAGGTGCTACTGGACTCTTGCTCTTTTCTACTGCTGCAGACAAACTAACACAGCTACCCATCTTGATCTATCCCTTGAATGTGTTTTACATCCATCTTATGTAGTTAGCAGATTGTGACTTCAGTGCTTAAAACCAAGATAGAGTTGTATGGTGGATGTGATGGTTTACATTAGCCACGCTAACACTTCTGTAGATGTCATTCCTCTATTCTTTATGAATTTCCTGTAGCTTACTAGCTGTAAGTGTCTGAAACCTATCTGTCCATTTCAAATGATTGCTCAAATGCAGAAACAAAGTAGATCTTTTATCTCAGTACCATTTTGCCATAATCATTGTCACACTTGTTCTTGTATGCTTGATTTACACAGTAAGACCCAAGAATAAAATAATTCAAAGAAAAATTTTCCTGCAGCCTTTTTTCTTTTCCAATTTCTAACTGCACTTCTTTGGGGCTCTCTCAGTACTCATATGGCCTGCAATTCTCACAGAAGCTAAAGGATTATAAAATCTGCTTGGAGGCAATTCTTGAAATCCTGCAGAATTTGCTGGTTGGCACTCAAGCTTTATGAAATAAATGTCTCTGCGGATGGTGAAAGTCATAAAGGACAAACCACCAAAAAAAAAGCATATGGAAGATAAAAGAATGCTAGGGGAGCAAGGAGAGGGTACATCCCCATGTCAATTTCTCTTCTCAAAAAGTAAATCTTCTAGAATTTTCTCTCAGTACATTAGTTTTAAGTTTTCTACAGGTTTATAATTTTATTGGATGTTCATATTTTGAGAGCATATCAGTGGGAAAGCTTATTATGGGAAAAGTTTGTCCACATTTTATATGAGGGTGACATTTTCTGAACAAATCCACTAAATTAATATGTTTATGAAAAAACTGTTTTTCTGTGGGACCCAACTCTATATGTGAGTCAAAGTATATAATTTAAACCAGAACTATTTCATTTATTTTAACATTTTGTTCCTGAAATAATGGGCTACATGTTTCTAATCTATGTAATCAAAACAACTCTATATAAACATAAGAAACAGTTGAAGTTGCTAGAAACTTGCTAGGTTCTACACGCCTGCTAATTCAGACTGCATCACAGAACTTTCTTGTGCTGGATTAGTACTATAAAGGAGGTATTTCAAACTTGGCTCGGGTATGGCTAGACTAACATTGCGGTTGCAGACCTCATCTGCAAAGTCAGTTTTACTCTGTATCAAAGGAGATATAATGTAAAGTACAGCATGTGCACATGAGGGAAGGAGAGTCCTGCCAACCCATGACTTTTCTACCTCCCTTTAAAAAAAATATACAAATCTATGTACAAAAATATGAAATAGGTATAGTATGTCAATATGAATTACAAAATATAGCATTCCAAAGAGCCATCAATTTCTTCTTCATCATCATCATTAATAACAGCAACGACAACTATGCTTATATACCTCTCTTCTGGACAAATTAGTGCCTACTCAGAGCGGTGAACAATGTCAGTGTTATTATTATCCCCACAATACAACTGGGGATCTGGGGCTGAAAGGAGTGGCTTACCCAAGGCCACCTGCTGAGCTCATGGCAGTAGTGGGTTTAGAACCAGTAGAGTGTTTATTTACAACCCAACCACATAACTGGCTCAGCTCAAATTATACTTGACTCAGAAATACAAAAGGCATAGCCTTATCTGAACTTTATTATTTCAGTACATGATAAGCATTGAATATTTCTTTGTTACAGAGGTATCAATTTAATTCTCAACACGACCCCATCTGCAGATACTTAAATCCCTGGATCAGGGTCATATAGAGTGAGAGGTGATCTTTCTACAAACTTGGGGAACCTCATGGTTTTCAGAAAAATCTAAACTTTAAAAAAATGGATGGAGGTTTTAAATCCCACCCCCCAAGCCTAGCTTCATCAATGGCTGGCACATGCAACCACTTCTGAGTAGGTGACTGGAGGAAGGCAGGGGAGAAGTAGGAACCATTTTCACCATGTGAGCTGGGGAGGCAGTGGTGTGGCAGACATACAAGCAGGTGGGACTAAAAGCAAGAAATGCTGCTTCTCCATAACTGCCATGCAAACTGCAGAGGAGTAGCAAGACAGGCAGGTGTGGGAAAAGCTGCACCACTGCTGTCCCTCTGCCACTGCCACCATGTGGGCCATGGATTCAGGAGGATGGCCATGGGGCGGGGGGAGAGAAAGCAGCCACTGCCACATGGATCCCAGAGGTGGAAGTGATGCAGATTCACTGTAGGAGGAGAAGACACTGGCGAATGAGATATTGGGATGGCTGGAACAGCATATGAAAGCAAGGTGGTGGGGAGAGCAACAAAGTCCAGGAGGAGGCAGCAGCAGGTGGGGAAAGGGGAAGCAACAGAAATGAGGGGGGAGAAAAGTGGAGGGGAAGTATCCATGGGGGACAGGACAAGAGAGAGAAGACCCTGGAGAGCAAAATATATGGAATTTCCCACCCATAAGTCTTGTGGGTCCATGCGTGTTGCTAGCCATATTTTTAGCCCTCACATAATATGACAGTTTTATCATTAAAGTGACTTTCTATAACATTTAGTATCAGTTAATGAACAGTAAATGGTGGATTATACTTTTTTCACTTTGCTGCTATATAAAGTTTAGGTGTTGTTGACAAGATAAACCAAAACTCCTTCTTTAAGTTCCACCACAAATGAGGTTTCATGGGGCTCCAAAAGTGTAGGGATGGAGGACAGTTAAAAGGGAGGATGTTTGGAGAGAAATTTCTGTGCTCTCCTTTTGCCTCTTCATGCAATGTTGCATGTTGGGTGCTGCCACTGTCACATCCAGTGGGACCATCAATGCAGGGTTAAAATCATAAGCTGGAAACTTTGGAAACAAAACAGACTTGCAGTTATTGCAGAACAGTTAAAATAGCAGTATTTAGTAGTCAACATATCTGAAGGCATATATTAAGACAGAACACATACAGAGGATGCTTTTTGTACAAATTAGATCATTTAATATCATTCATTGGTACAGTCACATAGCTACAACTGGCTAGTTTTTACTACACATAAAACAATAAATCATGCAGTTGACATTAATGAGGTTTTATCAGCATCATTTTTTACAAGGCAGACCAATTAATAATTTTATGGTTGAAAAAGCCCATTTTTAATCTTTCCATTTGTTTAAAAAAATGCTAAACTTGCTCTGTACCCACTTTGTTGAGGTCTATTTTTCTTTTTTTTCCTTAAATTTTTTCTTTATTTAAACTATAAACTATACACCATAACATAATAAACAATAAACATAGAGAATAAGAAAAAACACACAATTCTAAACATGACACACTAACAATACATGTATCTATATAATTAAAAGGGAAAGGGAAAAGAAAACAAGAAAAAAAACCCCTAGATTATACTAAAGGTTGAGTTCCGATTTTCTCTGCAACAAGTATATATCATTTCTAGAGTCACACTCAGGGCTTTTTTACAGGGGGAACGCGGAGGAACGGAGTTCCAGAACCTCTTGAAAATGGTCACATGGCTGGTGGCCCCACCCCCTGATCTCAATCTAAATCCCTGTTTGTATTTTTTGTGTCTATTAATTGGTTCATATAGCTCACACCTGCAATAGTAATGAAATAGCCCTATTCCATCAGTTATAAGCCAACCAATAGAAATAAAGCAAGTAATATTTCAGTTTCGCAGATGCTGATCAAGAAGTATAGATTTGCTATGTAAACTTTCTAAACTTTCAGTTTAAAGATACACAAGCCTCCTCCTCCTCTTTCTTCTTCTTCTTCTTCTTCTTCTTCTTCTTCTTCATTTCCATTACTAGCAAAAAGAATTTGAAATGTTTTGTAGCACCTGATCCTCCCACTATAAAAAGTGCAACTATCATTACAGTGGTAGAGGTGTCTATGCATTTGTATAGTTATCACTGTTGCCTATTGTATGGTGTCCGTGACTTCCCTGAAACACAATTCCCTTCCCACTTCTGATGCAGTTTTGAAGCTGTTTCAGTACATTTTAAATACCTATGTTCAGTAAAAGATGGAGGATTGATGTATGGGGGAAAGTGCCATCCAGTCATAGCTTATGGCAAACATGCTGGGGTTTTGAAGACAAGAGAACAACAGTGCAATCCTATGGTGAAGGGCTTAGACTGGACTCACCATAGGATTGCATCCTAACAGAGGTGGTTTGCCATTGCCTGCCTCTGCAACCTTGGTCTTCTTTGGAGGTCTCCCATACAATTACTAACCAAGACCAACCCTGCTTAGCTCCCAAGATCTGATGAGATCAGTCTTACTTGTGCTATTCAGGTCAGGGAGACCTTATTTACCACAGGAGAAATTATGTAGCCATATTAAAAATACAAGTGAATTCATAATTCAAGATTATCCTTTCCCATAATGTCCCAGCATTTCAAGAAAAATTTCTTGTTAGTCTATGAAGAATAGGTCTGAGATGGAACCAAAATGAACAAACCCACCTCTAAACATATTCACGTTGCAAAACAATTCCAACTATATAGAATTGCTATAGAATCAGTAGTGCCACATTCAAACTCAAGGAAAATCACTTGATTGCCTCCTCCCCAAAACAATTGTCTGTAGAAGTTTGAAACATTGAGATAATTTTTAAAAATTCATTGTTTCAAACAACCATTCATCCTCTTTCAGTACACACGTAACACTATTAAATACCTTTTTGTACAACCGTCTTGTCTATTTTTTTTCAAATGTTCATCTATATCTATATTAGTCTTGCATTTGTATTTTTCTTCTCAATACCCACTTAAGGATTTGTATGGAAATAATGTTAGCGCTAATTTTTTATTGGAGTGTGCATTACGTTGGCAATAGTGGAATAACATATGGCATGTTTTATACCAATGTGCATTGCCTCATCTCATGCTAGTATTAGTATTATTATTTATAGCTAGTAAGTATTATTTTATCAATATTCTTCCAATTGATCCTGAGAGACAGCAGTTTGTTCAGTGAATCTAAGAATGGACAGCATTTGCATGAAAGTTGCACAAGGTTCCTATAGCGGGAGTCTCCCACGGTCCCATTATAGTAGGAATTAGAGATAGGCACGAACTGAAATATGAACCAAACTTAAGCACAAATCAGGCCTGTTCGTGGTTCACGAACCACGGTTCATCAGATCCCATTTCTGACGAACCACCACGAACTTTAGGCTGGTTCATTTGGTTCATTTTTTTGGTTTGTCACTGCAGACAGCCTGGTGCCAATCAATCAGTTTCCTAGGCAACAGGGGATGGACTTCCTGCAGACCTTCTGCTGACCCGGAAGTGATGGTTTTCTGACCTGGGATGTGCTGTTTTCATGAACCAAATGAACCAGTTCGTGAACCAGGGGCAGGTTCGTGAAAGTTCATGGTTCGTGAAATTTGACAAACCACAAACCACATGGTTCGGGGTTTTTTTCTGGTTTGTGCCCGTCTCTAATAAGAAGCCTCAACATTGCCTGCCAGCTTCCGAAAGATTGGTGGGAAAAATGGCAGCAAATTGCGAGGTGCATGACAGCATTGTGCTAGCATGTTACATCACTTCCACTGAAAACTGGAAATGATATTATAGAATGCTCTAGGATTTACAAAAAGCTCTATGGTTTTAACATAGTTTTTTGTAAATCTTTGTGTGTCCTGTGATGTCACATATGGTTTTTGGTGGAAGTAATGTCAGTGTACCAGAGTGATGCTGGAATGCCAGACTTCATTTCCAAAATGCTCCTGAGGATTACTGGCTGTGGCCTGACCACCCTACAAGAGTAACATCATGAAATGACCCTGCCTCCACTTACATAATACTAACTTGAATGCCTTTCTTTCTCAACATTAATATTTTAGGAAACTGATGGGGAAAGTATGCTAACAAAATATTTCTGAATTTTTATTTTCACAGAATATCTGAAGAATGGATCCTATATTTTCCAATTCTTTTTAACAAGTGGGTTTT
Organism: Eublepharis macularius; assembly: GCF_028583425.1. Classification (NCBI taxonomy): domain Eukaryota; kingdom Metazoa; phylum Chordata; class Lepidosauria; order Squamata; family Eublepharidae; genus Eublepharis; species Eublepharis macularius. The sequence continues at coordinate 78,202,785 of NC_072797.1, forward strand.
GAGGAGAGGCTTGAAGGAAGAGGGGTAGTAATACTTTCTGAAAGAGTGTTCAAGGCCTAGGAGTCACAAGAACAATGGCTGTTGGTGTTTGGTTTTTTTAAAGAATAGGAGGTTTTTATTTTAATTTTTTTAAAAAAAATAGGTGTTTAGCAAGTCCGCCAACCAATAATTCAAAGGGTAGCAGGAATGAATCAAATAGATTCAAAATTCAGAAACCAGGATTAAGCACTAAGAGAACAAGTACATCTCAGGAGTCAGAGATACAGTGTCTGTTATCAGATGGGGTGAAATGTATAAAGCCACACCCCATTCTTTACCTTAGTCGAAAACTTGTAGACAGAGAGTAACATCTTTCTCTCATTGAAAGGGAATGCCTAGCTATTGTGTGGGCTATAGAGAAACTAAAACCCTACTTATGGGGGAGAAAGTTTACATTGTGCACAGACCATTCACTTTTGTGGTGGTTGAATCAAGTTAAAAGCACCAACAGCAAGCTGATTCGATGGAGCTTGCAACTACAGGACTATAATTTTAATATTGTTCATGTGCAAGGAAAAGAAAATGTAATAGCTGATGCTCTTTCTAGAAATGTTACTTGAATGTCTAAGGTTATGAATAACCATATGTGTGTGTCTGTGTGTGTGTGTGTGAGAGAGAGAGAGAGAGAGAGAGCTGTAAGTAGCTTGGATACCCTGGGGTTGGCCCTTACTCCCTCTCCCATCCGGAAGGAGGTTTTACGCCCTCTTTTAGATCTTTATCCCAGCAGATCAGCCGTGGCTTACTTGTGGGCTGGGTTTAATTTCGGTTTTCATATCCCATTTACTGGCTCCCGGGAGGCTAAGACTTCTGGCAATTTGAAATCTGCCAGGGATATGCCTGATGTTGTCGCCAGCAAACTGGCCAAGGAGCTCGAAGCCGAGCGCATTGCAGGCCCCTTTGGGGCGGCTCCGTTCCCTAACCTGCGGGTGTCGCCTTTGGGGGTTGTCCCTAAGAAAGCCCCCAGTGAATACCGCCTAATTCATCATCTTTCTTACCCAAAGGGTTCCTCTGTCAACGATGCCATTCCACCTGAGCTTTGCTCCGTGCGCTACGCATCCTTCAATCATGTAGTGCACTTGGTCCGGTCTTGTGTCACCGGAGCCCTTATGGCCAAGTGCGACATACAGTCTGCCTTTAGGTTACTGCCTGTCCACACGAACGATTTCTGCCTGCTGGGCTTTAAGTTTGAGGGCTCCTGGTATGTAGACAAAGCCATGCCCATGGGTTGTTCTATTGCTTGTGCAGCCTTTGAGGCCTTTAGTACCTTCTTGGAATGGGCTGCCAAGGGTTGGCTAGGGTGCCCTCAGGTCACACACTACCTTGATGACTTCCTCCTGGCAGCTCCCCCTGGGGGTTCTGTGAGTGCTGACAGGCTTGCTGGTTTCCAGGCCCTAGTCGTGGAGTTGGGGGTTCCGTTGGTGGGGGAAAAGACAGAGGGTCCTGCCTCTCAGCTTACCTACCTGGGAATTGAGCTGGACTCTGTGGCGGGATGCTCCAGGTTTCCGGGGGATAAGCTCTTGGCGTTGAGCGAGCTTGTTAAGGGCACATTGGATCAGCCCCAAACCATGCTTAAGGGGTTGCAGTCACTCTTGGGTCATCTTAATTTTGCCTGTCGGGTAGTTTCCCCAGGCCACCCCTTCTGTGCTCGCTTGGCCAGGGCCATATCTGGGGTCTCTTCCCCTCGACACCACATCAGGGTTTCCAAGGGCATGAAGGAGGACCTGAGGGTCTGGTTAGACTTCTTATCCTGGTACAATGGGGTGTCCTTCTGGCAAGATGCATGGGTTGCATCTCCGGCACTTCAGGTTCATTCTGATGCCATGGGCAGTGGGGGTTTTGGGATCTTCCTCGATGGCTGCTGGTGTGCCCAGCCTTGGCCTGCTCGGTGGAGTGGGTCTGGCTTGTTCTGGGATCTCACATTCCTAGAGCTTTTCCCTATTCTGGTAGCCATCATCATCTGGGTGGAGCAGTTCAGGAACAAGAGGGTGGTGTTCTGGTGTGACAACCTAGCTGTTGTCAAGGTCTTGAATAATCAATCCTCGTGCTCTGAGAGGGTTATGCATCTGGTATGCAGGTTTGTGCTGGTGTGCCTGGAAAGTAACATCTATTTTTCTGTAAGACACATAGCAGGCACAGATAACAGCATCGCAGACGCATTATCTCGCTTCCAGACAAAGCAGTTCTTTGCCTTGGCACTGGATGCACGTCGGGACCTGGATCCATTCCTGGAGGACCTCTGGAACCTTGGGAACGTTCCATAGTACAGGGAGTATTGGCACCATCCTCATTGTGGGCGTACCATAGGGCCCTGTCCAGTTTTTTGAACATTTCTGTCACGTGGGGAGGGTCAGGCAGGCTTCCTACATCTGAAGTTCTAGTGCTTCGTTATCTGGCTCATCTCCAGGAGAGAGGTTTTGCCCCTAGAACCATGAAATGCCACTTAGCCGCCATTTCCTTTTTCAGTAAGGCTCGTGGGCTTCCTGATCCTTGCGCAATTTTTGCAGCTCGCAGGGCAATTGAAGGGTGGCGGCGCATTCCCCCCCCCCTCCGGATACCTGTTGGCTTATTACCTATTCTATTCTTAAGGGGCTTCTTTGGCAACTTGCGGGTATCTGCCATTCGTCATTTGAAGCATTGTTATTCGAGGCAGCGTTTACTTTGGCCTTTTTTGGTGCATTCCGGGTGGGGGACCTGGTGGCAGGCTCCCGTCACGAGGTAGTGAGTCGGGCCCTCAAGTTTGGGGATGTTTCCTTGCTTAGCACTGGCGTGCTCATACATCTCCGTTATTCTAAGACAGATCAACGGGGAAAAGGGACCCACATTTCCCTGGGTGGGTCTGACTCTGGACCATGCCCCTTACGGGCTCTGACAGCCTACATGGGTGTGCGTCCTAGGGTTGGGGGTTTATTCTTCATTCACCAGGATGGGTCCCCACTTTCCCGCTTCCAGTTTGGCAGTGTTTTGCGCAGGGCTTTGGCAGACTCTGGTTTGCCAGCCCGGGATTTTGGGGCTCACTCTTTTCAGATAGGGGCTGCCACTGAGGCCTCTAATATCGGCCTCCCCCCTGATCGTGTGCAGGGCATTGGACATTGGCAATCCAGCTGTTATAGGACATATCTCCGGCCAGAGCTGGTACTTAATCCGTCTTCTTTTTAGCTCTTTCAGGTCATCACAAGCGGGTGTGGATCATGGGCCACAGCATCGTTTTCTGGGTGGCCCGCTATGCCAAAGCATCCAGTTGGGGGCGTGACTTGGGCCTTGGAGAATTTGTCACCATGAAGTGGATCCAATTGAGGGGGGTGACCTGGAGCTTGCTGATGCCTCGTTTTCAGCGTCTTGCTGTGCGTGACGGACCTCCAGACGCAGTGGTATTACAGCTGGGAGAAAATGACCTGCCCAGAAGAACCAAGTTGGAAGTGTTACAGGACATGTTACGAGATCTGGGGTTGTTGTGGGATTGTTATGAGAGTATGATGATTTTTTGGTCTACATTGCTTGAGTGTTGCACTTGGAGGGGGCCCCGGGATAACTCCAAGGTGGATTTGGCCCGCAGGTGGCTATCCAAAAAGGTGGGGCAATTTGTTGGGGAACATGGGGGATGGGTGATATGTCACCCTGACATTTCCTTTCGGATTTCAGCCTTGTACCACCCAGATGGAGTGCACCTGTCCAGCTGGGGACAGGACATATGGCTGCAAGATATCCGAGACGGCTTGTTGAGTTGGTTGCATGGTAAGGAGCTTGGCGGGGAGCCATTTTGTGGCTCCAGTGGCGGTTTGGAGCATTGGGCACCGATCCCTTGGGGGGAAACAGGGCCTGCAGGCACTGTTTCCCCATAGATGGGTATCCCCATAAGGGATCTTGGATCAGGCATGGCAATGGAAGGCCCAGCTTGGGGGCTGCCAGGGCATGCCTGCTTCCAGGTGACGGAGGACCCACACAGAGGCTGCCGCCCAGTGTGGACCCCTCAACCGTCATCCCACAGGATTCCCCCTTCGGCAGGCGGGCTGAAGGGGTTTGCAGGTCATTGGTGGGCAGACGGGTCTCCTGATGCTGGGATCTGTGCCCTACACAGCCAATGCTCCTTTTCATCTGTGTAACCAATAAAGTTGTGGCCTGTTTTCATCCAACAAAGTTGTACGCATGTTTCTTCTGCTCTGGACCCCTTGCCTTTAAGCTTGCCCCGCAAGCCAGCTTGCATGTATCAGGAGGACTTCAGTACAGGAGAGAGGGACTTACCAATCAAAACAATGCACACACTCACATAGCATATTGTTTTTTAGCCCCAGAATGGCAAGACAGGCAAAGAAGGGATGGTTTCGATAGCTGAAACCATATGAAAAAAAGAAGTTGTGCTACAATCTGCACAACTGCAAAAATTCATTCACATACTTCCCAGCATCATATCTGCTTTGGCCTGAGGGAGTTAGCTGAGTAAATGTCAAAGATTGGGATATTACTAGGAAATTAGGACAGAAAAATAACTAAGTTTTAAAGATATGGGCAAAAGTTTTGTGCTGGCTATATAAAAGGCTAGATAGCCAGTGAGGAAAGATGTCACATAATTTAAGGAACTCATGTTTTATATAAATGGATTTGTACGTACAGTATTTGTTCTATATTGAGTCTTGTTTTATTTTTACAGAGTATGTTTTTTTACTCAAGTCCTAACCTTGAGTGAGGAGGTGTAATATTTCAAATGCATATTTCAGTAATGTTTCTAAGAAGCCTAGGAGTTTTGTTCTATGCCAACAAATGGTTTTGCTTCACACAAAGAGCCTGCCTGATGGAGCTACATTTGAAGTGGCAAGTATTATTCTGTTTGCATGTACTGTGGGCCTACAGCAGCCTTCAAAGTGCAAATTCTTCAGGGTTTAGTTTTATCAAGTTTTCCAGAATTTGTTGGTGAGGTTTGGGGCATAAAACAGAAAGTTACATCACTGTTCACTCAACATGAATTGGACAAAAATATTTCTTTCTACTGGGTAACATTTTGTGTTTATTCTTTTGTATGTCATACAGGCCCATTCATCATTTTAGCATCCTCTGTACCTCACAGGAGATGTGGGGAAATGATAATGTTTTATGTAAGTAATTAATCCAGTAGCAGATGTGTTGTTTCCAAGACTACTGCCATTAAGAGTATTGACAGTCTTCAGAACAAATACTCCAGCTCTGGCTCTGTAATGATTTTAATATGATAATATCCAGTTTCTCATAAAAAGGAAAATATTCAGGCCTAAAGTTTTGCATAAGTGTTCTAATTGCCAAGTGTCTTAGAACACATCATGAGTTTTTCATATTCACAGTGTAGAATAAGCAGCACATAATTAATATTTCAACTATAAATTCGTAATATCTCACACTCCGCTTTAGTTGTGTAAGAGCTGTCAATTCTGAAAGTGAGAGAAGAGATTCATACTGAAAGAGTGTATGTTTGTGTGTGTGTGTACTAGGAGCATGCATAACAGAAAAACGAACCAAAATTACACACAGAACTCCGTGGTTCAGCTCGTTAAAGAAGCTTCTGGAACGCTGAACCAAATTTGGGGAAATAAATTAAAACAAGTTTCTTCCATTAAAAAAGTTTGTGTCTTTCATTTTAGTTCATGCCTTTTAACAGTTTTCCTGAACAGTGCCAATCAGATCCAAGGACAGAGAGACCTTATGTTATTAATTAACTCTGTTGTCTGGAAGGGGAATGAAACTAATGCACATGGCATGAATGCATCTCCCCACCCCACCTCTTAGCTACCCGGGAAATGGGTCTCCCTCCTTACCAATCCAATCCTTGCAAGGGGAGACCCCTCCCCTCCTATCAGCTTTGGAAATGTTTGAAAGAAATAGGCTACATTGCAATTTGAAAGACACTTCTCTGGGAGTTAGTACTATTGAATAACATTGGACTTACATCTGAGTAGACCTGTTGGTGTGCATTTTGGTTTGTTTTGCATCACTATCCAGGCACTGAGCTGTCTCCCACCCAACCAGGGCACTTGGAATTGCTGTGAGAAAAACTGCTGTGAGGGGTGGGCATCTGTTCAATCAATGAAACTTGATACAAGCCCTTGAAGATTTCAATCATATGCTGCAATTCTAAAGAGTAAGCACTACTGAATACCATGGGGCTTACATCTGAGTAGACCTATTTGCTTCCATAGTCCTTCAGGTCTCTCTCTTTTTCTGAGTCAATTGACGAAAGTGTAACTCCTCCCTTTCAAAAACACTCCTGCCTGCACCCATAGCAAAAGGAAAACTTAGATCTGTTTGCTGGGGGTGGGGTGAGGTGGGATGAATTCAGCCAATCATTCTGCCTGCCTGCAATTGGAAAATGGAGATTGGCAGCGAGAATGCTCCATTTTGCAGTGGAAAATAAGATAAAAAATTATGAGGCTTTGACTATGAAAAGACAGAGTTTGAAAAAGAATTTTGTTCAAATGACGAACACTTTTTTCAAAATGTACAAACTCTTGTTGAAATTTGAAATAGAAGAAGAATGTGTGAAAGACTGTATGGTAAAATGGGCTAAAATTTGGGGTATAATATACAAATGAACCAATGGGAAAATATGTGGGTAAAGGAACTCAAAATCACTTTGAATTCCACACTTAGAGAAAATTTTTATAAAATGATGTATCATAGTATATGTCTTCTGATACATTAGCAAAAATAAGTAAAGGTGGACTTGTTCTAAAGCAAAAAAAAAGTCACAAATTCATATGATAATACAGAAAATTTTGAAAAAACCAGAGGCCTTTTTATTGGGTCGGCTGGACAAACAGTTGGAAAATAAACATGGTATCCTATTTCTGTATATGACAATGGAAGCTAGGCTTTTATATGTGCAAAAATGGAAAAGTACAGTATTGCCTTCAATGGATGATTGGATTGTGAAAATGATGGCATTAGCCAAGATGGCTAAACTTACAGCTTTTTTTTTTTTTAATATTTTTTTTTCCTCTTCCTCCTCACTTAATTCATCGCCGAAGATATTGTATCCTATAGCCGGGGAGGGTTGAGAGTTTTAGTGTATTTTGGATGACTATTTCCCATTCAAGTTATTCATCTGTATTTCCATACCCTTATCCCTCCCGCCCTCCCTTTAGCTACTCATCCTTTCTAGCCAGGGGCACAAGCTTAGGAGCTTCCACCGAACGTCCCGTTGTTGACCCTCCATGACCCATTTTAAATATAAATGCCATTTTTCCTTAATCTTTCCTATTCTTAATTCCCATGACTCATCCTGATTAATTATGGCTATAATGTCTGATTGAATGTATTCAAATAAATAATCCTGCCAGTTTAGTTCCGTCCACTTAGTTTTGTCTTTCCAACCAAATGCTATTACTGCTTTACCGGCTAGCACCATTGCTTTAAATAAGTCCTGTCCTTCTTTTCTGATATCTTTATGACCTAAAGTACTACCTAACATCAATTCTAGGTCTATCTTTGGTCTTATTGCGAAGAACTTATAAAGTTGCTCTGTTACCTTCTCCCAAAAAGCTTTAACTTCTGCACACTCCCACCACATATGGGAGTACCATCCTTTCCCGTTTCTGCAGTGCCAACAGTTTGAACTTAGTCTTGAGAACATATTAGCTAATATAGCCGGGGTTCTATACCACTTCGTGTAGAATTTCAATTCCAGCTCTCTGAATTTATGCACTTTTATCTCCTGTATACCTTTTATAATTCTGTCAACCCTTCTATCCGCTAGACTAATTTCTACGCTCCACTTCCCCTGAAGGAGGGTTCTTGTCCGATCTTTATCAGACATCATCCTTCTATATATCTTGCCTGCTAATCCTCTTTTTGTGTTTATCATCACCTTTAATAACTCCTCCATTGGTTCCCCCGCCGTCAGAGTCCTATTTTCGATTATCTTTTTAAGTCTATTATGTAGACCTATTAGCTTCAACCAATATTGCCTTCCTATTTCATCATGTAATGTTTGTAATGGTTTAAGTGACTGCCCACATAGTATATCTTGCAATCTAGTGTATCCTTTCTGTTTAAGTAATCTCCACCACTTCTCATCTTCCTCCTCCTCATCCAATGCCTCTAATAATACTTGTTTAGATACTCCCTTTAACCATTTCGGTTGCCATTTCCTCCAAATCATTAATGCTGTTTTTCTCGGTCCCGGTTCTAACATACTGTATTTAAACTTTCCTCCTGTAAATACTCCAAATCTTCCAACCCCTTTATTTGCCTCATTCTCGATTCTAACCCATTTTTGTTCACTTCTCTCCCCTATTTCCATTAATGTTTTTATTTGAAATGCTTCATAATAATTTCCCAGTTCTGGGACACCCCATCCCATGTCAGATCTATGAGCATATATGAAATATCTAGAAACCCTACTTTTTTTACTGCCAAAGACCCATTCTTTTATTCTCGCATTCCAACTGTTAATTTTTTGTCTATTGATTTCTAAAGGTATCGTTTGAAACAAATATAATAACTTTGGGGTCCAGAACATTTTCACTATATTAATCCTAGCTGTTATGTTTAATGTCTTCTTGCCCCACCTCCTCATTTCTTTCAATATTGTGTTCCACGTCCGATTATAATTCCTCTCTACCATCTTATTAACATTTTTAACTATATCTATCCCTAAATATCTGAATTTCTTGACCCCTAAACCTATTCCTGTCCATTTATGTATCGCTTTCCTTTCTTCCATCCTCACATTAATATACATTATCTCTGATTTTGCCATATTAACTTTTAATCCTGAATTTAACTCAAAGTCTTCTAATATAATTTTTGTCTCTTTGACTCCTTCTTTCGGATTAGATATAACTATGATCAGGTCATCTGCAAATAAGTTTAATTTAATTTCTTCCTTGCCTATTTGACATCCCTCTATCCTCCCAGAGTTCCTAATGCGTTGAGCTAGTTGTTCTATAGCCATTATGAAGAGGAACGGGGAAAGTGGACATCCTTGCCTAACTCCTCTCTGAATTGAGAATTGTGAGGTATGTTCCCCATTGAGTCTAACTACCGCTGTGCCTTCTCTATATATTTCCTGGAATACTTGTATAATTGATTGACTAATTCCATATTTGGCCATAACTGTCCATAAAAATTGATATGACAGTGTATCAAAAGCTTTATAAACATCTAATTTTAATAAAGCCAGTTTCCTAAATTTACTATGACACAAGACATTGATTAAATTTCTTATCGGGTGTGCAATGTTTCTACCCTCCATAAAACCGTATTGATCCTCTTTTATCACTTTCCGAATAATATTCTTAAGTCTATTTGCCAATATTTTGGCAAAGAGTTTATAATCCTGATTCAGCAGGCTAATCGGTCTATATGAACCCACTTCTTGGGGGTCCCTCTTAGGTTTCAAAATCACCGTTATTTCTGCTTTCCTCCAGGTATCTGGGGCCTTTCCTCCTTTTAATATATTATTAAATACTTCTTGTAATTCAGGGATCAATACCTCTTTCATTTCCCTATAAAATTCAGCTGAAAAACCATCTAACCCTGGAGATCTACCTGTCTTCAAGCTACCTATCGCCTGCTCAATCTCTTGACGCTTTACATCCTCCTCAAGCCTCCTTCGTTCAGTTTCCGTTAACACTGTCCCTATCTCTTCCTCAAATTCCTTCACCTCTTTTTCCTCATATAAACTTTTATAAAATTTCTCAAATGCTCCTTTTATCTCCTCTGGATTCTGTGTCACCTTTTTATTTATCTTAATACTCCTCACCCTTTGTCTCTCCTTTTCCCTTCTCAGGTAATTTGCTAATCTCTTGGCTGAATTAAGTGTATTTCTCTGGTATTCGTTTTTTACCATAACCTGCTTTTTCCATAATGCCATGGAGTCAAGAACATCCAGTTTTTTCCGCAGTTCCCTAATTAATTTATGTCTATTGGGGCAAAATTTCTTTATTTGGTCCTCTTGCAACTTACTTAATTCCTGTAGTTTCCCTTCCCTATCGGCATGCCATTTTTTCCTTATCTCCTTTTCTTTCATAATACATTGCCCTCTAATTACCGCCTTAGCCGCATCCCATAGTGTATTTGTCTCCACCGTTCCTCTGTTCTCTTTGAAGTATAGCTTTATTTGATCCGTAATATATCGCTTGTCCTCCTCCCTAGCCATAATCATGTTGTTGTATCTCCATGGTCTTCTAACTTGTTTATGCATTAGTATTATTTCTACACTTACCGGGGCGTGGTCTGAAATCCATGTTGGATGGGTGGTTACTCTTTTTACCTCCCAGGTACTCATTCTATTTATAAGTACATAGTCTAAGCATGAGGTGGTTTTATGTCTACTTGAAAAATATGTGGGTTTGGGCACTAGGTTAAGAACTTTGTGTACTCCAGTCAGATCCCATTGTTTCCAATTAATTATGTTATCTTTATTAAAATCCTTATTTAAATCTCCTGCCAAAATTACCTCTCCTTCAGAGAAGCTACGCGCTTTTTTTAATACCTTTAATAAAAAGGTTTTCTGTCCCGTATTTGGAGCATATATGTTTATCAATGTTGTTAATCTATTTTCAACCAGGCATTTAACCATTATGAACCTCCCTTCAGCATCTCTTATCACTTCTATTACTCTTATATCATTCCTCTTGTGAGCCAGAATTGCCACACCTCTTGATTTTGATGATCCACGTGCCTCTGCCAAGATCCCCCAATTAGGGTCTCTGAATAAAGGTCTTTTATCTTTCTTTGATTTATGTGTTTCCTGGAGCCATGCTATATCTATATTCTGTTGTTTAAGAAATCTAAGAAGTTTATACCTTTTTAAATCCGAACCCAGACCATTGACGTTCAGTGTCAGCACCTGTAGCGTTTTATCCATTTTCAAACTCAGATTTACCTTCCCTTTGTTCCCCTGGCCCGATATTTAGTTTGATATTCCCCTTTGTATACCCAACTTCCCTTCCCTTCCCCCTCCCTCCCCCTCCCCTTCCCTTGTGTAGAGCCATGAGCTGGGGATGAGTACTCATCCCTTCTCTACACATCTGGGGTAAGCGCACCCTCCACTCCCCGAGTTATATTAATAAACATTTTAATACTATTTTAATTTTGTTTGTATACTTCCCTTAATATGTCTCAGTCTCGAGACAGTCTTGGCCTCTTGTCCTGACGGTTAGATGGACCTTCCTCAGAGTCTGGTTGCTGTGGCCGAGGTTGATGCGTTTCATCCATCGGGATTGACTCAGTATTCCTCACATTTACTCCCAAAGTTTCTAATAGGTCCCGTGCCTCTTCAGGGTTCCTCGCACAAAGCCTCCTCCCCTCTTGGTAAATAACCAGGGATGCTGGGTACGCCCAGCTGAATTTAATGTTGCTTTGGTTAAGTTTCTGTGCAAAAGGTTTCATTTGAGTCCTTTGATAAAGCGTTTCTTTGCAAAAATCTTCCTTCACATAAACCCTTCTGCCTTTAAATGTCAGCTCTTTATTTTTCTTGAGTGTTTTGAATATCCTCTGCTGTAACTTCTCCCTCACAAGCTTCATTATCACCGGGCGCGGTTCCCCCCCCATTCTTCTTGTTTGGAGTCTGTGGGCACGTTCAATATCTTCTTCTTCTATTTCCAGCTCCTGTTGTGATAACCATTCCACCAGGATCCGCTCTAAATCACATGCTTTAACTTCTTCAGAAATACCAAAGAAAATAATGTTCCCCCTCCTATTACGGTCGGATAAGTCTATGTATTGTTTTTTCAATGAATCAATCTCCACTTTGTTCTGTTGCGCAAGAGCCTTGGCTTCCGATGCAATGCCTGCCACCAATTTAACCTCTGAGCCCAAATTTCTCATTTCTGCTGTTAGCTCAGTTAAAGAAGTTTGTACTTTGGTCTGGGAGTCAAGCATTAGTGCTTGAAATTGTGCCAGTTGTTCTGATAAGCCTTTCACAGTAGCCGCCATGTTATCTCTGTCTCGGCTCGTCCTCCCTTCCCTTTTAAAACTAAACAAGTTCTGTTATCCTCTCACCTATTCTTTCACCAAGCTTCTTCTTGTTGTGCCAGACGTCTCATAAATCAGTTTCAGCAGTTTCAATCAGCAGTTTACATTCTTTTAAAGCTGTTAACTTGGATGTCCTCGGGAGAGTGGAGACAAGGCGTCCAAACGCTAGCGCGTGCGCATTGCTAAACTTACAGCTTTGATCAGAGATAAATCATTGTCTACTAGAGGCAGGCATGGACTGTGAAAAAAACCACGGACATCATCCTGTGGTCCATCGTATTTCACAAACCACAGACCACAAAATTTTCACAGACCCTCCCCAGTTCACAGACTGGTTCGTTGGTCCATGGTCCATCAGTTCTGAGGGCCCTAGGACCACCCCCTTCACACTCAGAGACGCCAAACTCAGCAAGTTTTCAGCAGGCTCTCCTCCAGCCACCCTCCAAGTTTACCCAAGATTGTATTTCGTACATCTGAGTTAAAAAAAAAACCAAAGTGGCCACCCCTAGGAAACTTCCAGTGAATAGAATAGGAACCACAAATGCCAATTGACTTGCATTGGCTTGCAGCACCAAAAATTTGCAATGAAAACATGGGATGGAGTTGGAAAATCTTCCTCTAAGAATGGAATAACAGCCCCCAGAGTGGAATGACAGATCCTGGGAGCAGGAAACCTGCTCTGGGGCTGGAATGGGGAGAGAGAGAGCCCTATCCCAACACCACAAATAATAATTGAAAAGAAAAGAAATGAGATAGAAGAGTGAACCCTCAAAGAGCCCAATAAGCTTGCACCCATAGCCTGTTTGCAGCTCTGAGACTGGGTTGGGGCAAAGCCCTAGGCTCGCTCCCCAGTGCCACCACCCCACAAGCAAATAAGAATTGAAATTAAAAAAATTAAACCAAAGAGTGAGCCCTCAACTGAAGAAACCCAATAAGCTTGCTCCCTCCCAGAGCCTTGCAGCACAAGCCCCAAGCCTCTTTCTGACACGATAAAAAAAACCTCCTGCAACAAGCAGTTCCTCTCTCCGTAACCAGCTGGAAAGTGAAACTGAGGCTCAGCACTGGGTGTTATATATTCTGCTTACCCTCATAGAGAATAATGGGAGCTCTCTGATTGGCAGCCAGGGCTGCCTATCAAGGTTTTCAGGGCTAAGATTGGTGTGTTCCAAAGGCAGCACAGGGTCTGCAGGCAACTCCCCTATGTTGCCCAGGGAATTGATTGCTTGGTGCCAGAATGTCTGGTTTCATGGACCAATGAACCAACGGACCAGCCAAAAGGTCATTGCGACCATGAAAAATGCACGTCCCGTGACCCGCCAGTTCATGAACACTGAACCAGGCCGGTCCATGTCAAATTTTGGTCCTTTTTTTGGTCTGTACCCACCTCTATTGTCTACCTTTATTGTTAATTGGAAACCTCTTAACGATTTTCTGTGTGAGATGAGAAAAAATGAATTGATAACAACTACAACATTCAATTTATATACTGCCCTTCAGGATAACTTAACACCCACTCAGAGCGGCTTACAAAGTATGTTATTATTATCCCTACAACAAAAACACCCTGTGACATGGGTGGGGCTGAGAGAACTAGAAGCTGTGACTGACCCAAGGTCACCCAGCTGGCTTCAAGTGGAGGAGTGAGGAATCAAACCCGGTTCTCCAGACTAGAGTCCCACGCTCTTAACCACTACACCAAACTGGCTTGATTTGTGGATTTGATTTCTAAGAAGATAAATTGGGGGGAAATAAATAAAAGAAGGGGCAGTATTAAAAAGGTAAATTTTAGAGGTATTAAAACTACAAGTATAATGTGTGTTGATAGGTGTTGTAGAGGAAAATGGAAAATGAAATATGTATTATTTTTCTTTGTTTCTCTTTTTTCTCTCTCTTTGTATTCCTTTTTCTTTAATTTTTCTTTTCTCTACCCATTTTATTGGACTTTTAATCCTATTAATAAAATAAAAAGTATTTTTTAAAAATGAAGGATTTGGATTCGGAACAAGCCTAAAAGTGCAAGGAAACATTGAGCCAACAGGCAACAGCAAAATGCAAAGGTAACAAGTTATTGGCACTATAGAAAAAGAAAAAAGTGAACATGAAGAAGGGGTTTTTTTTTGCATTTGTTGCAACGTTCTCCTACTTGGGAGTGCCCACTTGCTCGACCAGCAGACACTCACCTTCTATGGGTTTGTTGTTTGTTGTTGTTGTTGTTGTGTGTGTTATTGTGCGGGGGGGAAAGCTCAGTGGATCAATGGTTTAGATTATGAGGGTGACTAATGGTTGACACTGTTTTTGGTTAAGCATGAAAACAGAGCCTTGCCCCTCCCCACCCTGAAAAGAACAGTGTGCATTTGCACATGTATACATGCAATGGACCAAAATGAAAAAAAAAAAAAGCCAAACAGATTATTCCAGAATTCCTGGGACTAAAACTGAAATGGAAACTTTCTCGATGCACACCCCTAGTGTGCACTGAAGATATTCTGGAATATATTAATGGAAATATTGGGAAAACATTATTTCTCATGTCTTCCAGCTGAAAATATTTTTCAGATATATATCCAGATTGGAAATATCTGAATGCACATCCTTACGCAGAAACACCAAAGCACAATACCCCCACTTCCAATTCAACAAGCCTCTCCAGAAGGATGCAATGAATAATGGTTTTGAATGCTGTAGAGAGGTTCAGACACACTCACTTTCCCAGTGAAGATGATCCATCAGGGCAACCATGGCCATTTCTGTCCCAAACCCATACCTGAATCTTTATTAAAATGGCTTCTACACATAAAAGCCATTGAATGCTCTTAACATTCCTCTGAAACAACTGCGATCGGATCCCAACTATATTTACTTGGAAGTAAAAGTCACTTAGTTTAATGGAACTTATTCCCAAATAAGTGTTGCATTTTTGTGTGTTTAATAGTGCACAGGGGTTGCATCTTGTGTTTAATAGTGGGCAGATTCCAGTGATTCTAAAAGGACACGTTTGTTTACCTTTTATGAATAAACTCAAAATGTTAATCCATTACCTGCTATATAACTACATTAACTACAGTTTCTTATTTTGTTTGAATCCAAGTGCAGAGGATTCTTGTGATTTTTTTCCCCTGGTCCACAATTACTTTTCTGAAAAATTAGCTTGTGGCATAAACAATGTTTCTGACAATACTATGAAAGTCCTAGACAGACACTCCTCTTTTCCTGATCAATTGATACTGTACTTTACAACAAGTTGTGTTGCTCTCTGAAACTGATCTCTGCCATAAAAATACATGCATGATAAATATAGTCATTTATATTCCAGGCACAGAAGATGAAATAATTCCTGCACCATGTCCATTTTTGTGGTGTTAAGGCATTCTCTTGCTTTGCAAGCAAAACAGTAGATCTTTCATTTGGCAGTGACATTCCACAAAGTGCTTATAATTCAGTGCTCGCTTATCAGCTGTCCAATCTCCCTCTCTAGGGAATGTGTCAACCATCAAAAGCAGTGGAGGAGTTGTGCAGAATTTTAATGACTTCTATTTAATCAGATTCACTTTCTTAAGGGCATTTAATCAATGAGGACAAGATGTAGGCAGATTTTTAAATAAATGTGTCACTTTAGCATAATCCACAGCACAGCTGAATTTATTTGTTTATGAGATTCTCCAAACATACTCCTTGTTGCTCAGCTGAACTGGCGATCTGTAAATCAAAAATGTTACATGTAGTTTTAAATAAGCCCTCCAGCAATAACTTTATTCTGAATATCCAAAACATCAAGAAGTTTTAGATTAGAGAGTATTTAATATCAGTGTTAACTTTGCTGCTAAAATTTGGTGGAAAGGGAATGTTCAGTTTTGTTAATTATGAAGACTAATACAAAAATTCTAGTGTGATATTCTGCATACCCCTACCTGGAACCTTCTCTACCACTCCGTCACAGCCCCCAACCCCAAAGCCCTTTCAAAAATCTCAAAATATTACAGCAATAATATTGGTGCAGCAACATCTTTAAATATTACTCTAACTGGAAATGGTGTGGGGGATAAATATTCCATTGCATAAGAGTTCTTTCTTTACATGAGGGACCTTTTCCACCTTTATTTGTTAATTTATAGTCCTCTTTCTCACCGAGACTCAAAGTGGATTATATATAAATAACACAGAGATGCAGAGACATCCAATAAACAATATAATAGGACTAATATGTACTAGCTGTTGTTGGATGTTTTTATCTTGCTCTCACTGATATACGGCAGCCCTATTCCTTTATAAAAATGCCCTCTTAAACAGCTGTTTTACATACTTTGTGGAAAACCAAAATTATGGGAGCCTTCCTGATCTCCTCAGTCAGGCCATTATACAGGTTGGGTGCCACTACAGAGAATACTCTTGTATGGGCAGTTGTTGATCTTGCCCATTTGCTGGATGGCACCTGTAAAAGATTTTCTTTCTTTCTTTCTTTGTTTATTTTACAGATTTTATACCCAGCCTTTCCATCTCATCATGGCCACCAAGGTGGATAACGGATTAAAAGTTAATAAAATCACATCCTAAAAACCATTAAAACAAAACAAAAACACATTATTCAAACAAAAAACAAGTTAAAATATACGTACAATACAGTGAAATACACATACATAAAACAACAATTGAAAACAGGGCAGAAAGAAGGAAATATCAGACGAAACAGAAACGTCTTCAGCTGCTGGTGGAAAATGCAACGGAAGGGGACAGGTGAGTCTCTCTGGGGAGAAAGTTTCATAGTTTCAGCACTGCAACCAAGCCATCTTCTGAATTCCCACCCACCTAATCTGAGAAGGGCCTCAAATGATGACCGTAGCTGTCAATTAGGTTTGTAAGGGAGCAGTGTCCTTTGGTTATGCTGTACTAAGCCACATAGGGCTTCAAAGGTCAACACTAACACCTTGCATTGTGCCTGGAAACAGTGGGAGCCAGTGTAGATGGGCCAAGACTGGAGTGATATGTTCCTTACTACCTGTTCCAGTCCACTTTCTGGCTGCAGCATTCTGCACCAATTGAAATTTCCAAATACTTACCAAGAGCAGCCCCATGTAGATGCATTCCAGTAATACAACTTAGATGTAACCTGGGCACGCACCACAGTGGCCAGATCTTTTCTGCCCACAGAAGTCTGCAGCTGGATAGCCATTCAAAGCTGGTAAAAGGCACTCTGGTCTCTGCTTCTTTATACCACTCCTGAACTTTATAAACATCTACTCATGAGGGACAAGAGACCAACTGCAAAACTGGGTTTACACTGTGAAAGAACCCACTGTTATCTAATGGGGAGGTTTCCTTGCAAATTGGGGGAATTGGTGTGCAAGGAGAGGCAGTGAGAGGCAGGTAACTTAGTGAGGTCTCCACCTATGTATACAAGGGTCCCTTCCTCTAGAGAACTCTTTAATAAACAGGCAGATGTTCAACCAAAAGGGACTTTTTATTTATAAAATAATAAAACTCAATGGCACATAGCAAATACACACACAGCACACACGCAGAATTAACTAGAGAAACAGTAACGGAAGTGGGAATAGAAGTTCAAGCATTGGGTGATATTTGCCAGTTCTAAGAGAGCTTGGAGAGTGAAGAAGTTTCTGTGGAGGAGCAGCATCTCATGAAATGGGAGATAGGGGACTCAGAAATAGTCTGAGGGTGCATGGGGGGAGGGGGGAAGATTACAGAACACACACTGAACACATGGCAAGGCAGTCAGATATACTGTGAAACATACCCTAAGGCAGGACTGAGAGTCTATGCCTTAAAACAATGGCTTGATGGCCGTCTCCAGAGATGAGACAGTAGGACTAGGAAAGCTTGATTGTGCCTTCTAGAGAGGAACTAAAGGTGTAAAAATATTATTGAAGACTCCAGATGGCTTTTGGGTGAGACTTATCAGTCCCTGAGTGACTCAGGTGGAAAAATGGGATCAGGAAAGATTGGCGGGGTGGATGACCAAGATTAACTCAAGTTTCTGGAGACTCTTTTGTTCTACAGTTCTGTTCATCTCTGGGGATGGGGGCTGAAAGCTGGTCTCACCTCATTCCTCCCATTCCAGTATTTTTCCTGACTAGCCAGGCAGTTTGTCCGTGTTAAAAAACGCATGAGGAGAGGGGCTTATGATATTCCATATTTATAAGTACCTCCAAAATCATGAGAGCAGGTCTGACCACAAACACCACTATGATGCCAGAAAATCTATATTCTCCTCAGACTCTGGAAACAGATTTAACTGGAATCTGATAGTAAAATTGTACCTTACAGAGACAGTGATTGAATAATGCTACATATGAGAGCTTTTCCCATAGCTTTTTTATTAGGGTTTTGAATTGATTTGATCAGAAACTATGTATGACATTGAAAGGATGCACCTAGCTTGTCCAATAAAACCAGTCAAAATATAGTCTGCTAGGTATTCTGTGGAATGCATATAAATAGTAATGTGTACTTTGTATACAAGATACTACATGCACTTAATATATGCAAGAACTACGGATATATTTTAAAGAAGGGTACATACCAAACAATCACTAGAAGAGATCAATGGAATGAAACATGCTTATAGACGCACCTGAGAACACATTCAACATTTTATAGTTCTTGTTGCTATTTGATTGGCATTAAATGCCTTTGGTTAAGAGTTATTTAGAGAAAAATACTGAAATGAGGATCACATTGATACATAGATACAAAAGGGCTCTCTCGTGTGACAATTTTGTACAGCAAGTCAGCTTTTTAAATTCAAGGACAAATTAAATTCATTCTTGTGCATCCCACTGGTAATATAATGTCCCATTAGCTTCTGAACACCATACTGCCTGCCCCCACCCATCTTTAAGCATCTAAGCTGCTTCTGACAATACCAAGAAATACTCTACAGATCTTTGGGAGGGGGAATTATCTTTAATATGAATCCCCAAAGTCGCTTAAATCAAACCATTATGTAAACTGTGTCACAACCTTTTAAAATATATCTTTGTGTTAGCCTTAACATCATTATGTCCCTTTGTGATGAAAATGGACGTTCTGTATCCTGTGATAATGAAAATAGCCACTTTATGTAGTTTCTGTCTGCAATTATCCAGGCTTTTCTCAGGCTCTGGAGAAATCTACGCTAATTGCTTTGGGACTTTCACTACATTTCCATAAATTCTTTGTTAATTTTTCATGAGAAACTGTTATTGCAGTTGGCCTTAAAGTTCCCATTGTATTCAATAATGTAAAGAAGTCATTTGTGAAAACATAACCAATTCAACAGCCCTTAAATCAAAGCTTCTATCTTTTTATCTTCTAATATTCTCACGTGAAGCTAAGTGTGACTCATCCAAATCTTTCAATGCTTCTTTTTCTTTTATTTTGATATGAGCTTTCCCTCTTCCCTCAAAGCAAATCTAAAAGTGGCTCTATGTGGAGCATGACCTTGTCATTATAGGACATGAATTGAGTTTGCTTTATCGGACAGTTTGGCTTGATGAGAAGGTATAAAAGCAATTCCACTGCAAAGACAAAGAACTCCCTGACATACTAGGAACAAAAATGAAGACCACATCCAAGGGGAATGCTCTGCAACTTGTGATCTCATATTTGATTTATTGATTGTTTCAAACTGAAAGCCACAGTTTCCACAGGCTCTAAATAACAGCAAGAGAAAATGTGAGTCTATTTTATTGCATTCACTAGTCTAAGCCAAAGACAAATTCTCCACAGTGCTAAGCACATGGGGGTCAGGGCTGATCTGCTGCAAAACCTACAAAAACCCACCTCAAACTCACCTTTCCAACTGGCCTATAGTTTCTTCCATATAAACTTATTTACTTCAATGCTGCCATTGCTTATTGTGGATCCTTTCCACATGCAGATTTTCTTGGGGTGGTTATGCAACTGTGATCAATCCGGGCATCTACTCAGTAGCTGCTCTTATTGTGGGGTAATTATTATGTACAACTTCTGTTCACCCATGTTGCTAACTTATCCTTTCCCTCAGCAACTGCAACTGAGACTGTTGCATGTCTTCTTCATGGTACTGACAGCTATATCTTTGCACTGGCTACATACCAGCTAGTGCCTATGATCTCCCCTTTCCCTGCCTACTTGGTCCATTTTAAACACTCTCACATCAATGATCCGTTTGACCTTTTCTGTTTCCCATTAGCTGTTGTGCATTCATTCTCTCCAGCACTCAAAATACATACCCCCTCTTTAAAAACACAGTACTCATTCCCTGGAAAAATGTTCTGCTTTATCAAAATTAGCTTCACCCCATCCACTACATGAAGAGAAGGATATTGACAATGATTGCAAGCACTAATAAATCACTGACAGAAAGCTGTGTTATCCTTACTATCTAGTAGCTGTGGTGGTCCACCCTTGCAAGTTATCCTCACATCTGCACAGCAGGTTGGATTTACTCCCCTTCCAGAGTTTTAGACAGTTGGATCAAACAGTTAAATGGTACATGTGTGTATGCTGCAATTCCCATAAGATTGTGCAAGAGTGTACATGTACAAAATGCCTCCATGACAACATGGAACCAATTGGTACACAAAATTGTAAGACTCTTTGGAAATACAGTGTTTATTTGCAGCAATTGACCAAGTAACTGATCTGTTCAATGTTTGTGTGGGTGGTTGCCAAACAGAAAGCAGTCCTGGCAAGTCTCTAGGGAAGTGAAGCTAGTCATCATGAGATGTTTCTATAACGTATGAGGAGTGCTCAGTAAGTACAGTTAAGTAGCTTATGAGCTGTAGAACAACCCCTCAAAATTGGCTGTCTTCTCACAACTGCTGAATGTGAACTAAACAGAATATTTGAGCACTGCTAATTTCTGCATATCATTGCTGGGCAATTGTATGTGTGGTCACAATTTAATTTTTAAAACAATTTTAATGAATAAAACATATGACCCATATGCCTTCACCATACTTTCTGTTGTTAGCACTTCCAGGTTGTGCTGGTTGGCTAGTTTTCTCTAAACATAATGTATTAAGAAGCTATTGCTCAGGGATTTCACCATTGTATTGAGTACATGCAACATCCATCCATCCATCCATCCATCCATCCATCCATCCATCCATCCATCCATCCATCCATCCATCCATTCATTCTAACATTGTAGAAGCCAACAAGAACAACACATTGTCAGTACAGTGGCAACTAGTGCCTTCTTTTATCCTTTCCCTATCTCTAGCTGGCTATTTAACAAGGGCTGGGTGAAATGGGCAGGCTAGGGTCTGTTAAGGAGAGAAAGGGCATCTTTGCCAGGTTCTTCCTCTCCACTATGTGTTTCCACTTGCAATAGCAGCATTTGAGATATTTTAATATCTCACACATGCTTATTAGCTTCTAGCAGGAAGAAAACTGCTTTTGGGATGCTGGGCAAAGGGGGATGAGTTGGGCTAGAAATGGAGTGCAGCATGATAACAATTTGGCAAAAAGCAAGTTTTAGCTCTTATATCCATCCACACATATTTTGTAAAAAAACTAACCAAACCCAGCTACCTCCAACTAATACTTGAAGAAAGAAGATTAAGACATCTTACCTGCCTATTCTTGCTTCCCTGTACCTACTTTGCAAGTTAGAATTTTAATTCTTCACTGTTCTTCCATGCAGGCCAGCCACTCAGAAAAAATCTTTATAGCTTTTAAAAAGCTCCTTTAGGGGCTGCGTCTCCCAACTCACATAGCAACCTATTTACCTGCCAAA
Source organism: Eublepharis macularius (assembly GCF_028583425.1). Lineage (NCBI taxonomy): Eukaryota > Metazoa > Chordata > Lepidosauria > Squamata > Eublepharidae > Eublepharis > Eublepharis macularius. The sequence continues at coordinate 78,224,485 of NC_072797.1, forward strand.
ATGGGAATGTGATAAAGGAGGAGCGACCCCTCTTTCCTCCAGTTCTCTCTGAGCCACTGCGAGGAGAGGATCTTAGCTTTTGTGCTGCGTTCTTTAGTTGTTTTACCTGACTCATCTTAGGCTTCTTGGACTCTGGACCGTTTACTGACTTCTCTTTTGGCTTCTGGATTTGGTCTCTGTGAGTTTTTGGCATTGATTATCATCGAACCACCTTGACTTATCTTACAGATTGAGGATTAAATTTGGTGTTTTTGTTTCCCAGCTTTTTGAGTCTCGTCCTAGGCTGCTATGGCCGAGGCAGAGGCTCTCTTTAAGAAATGCGTCCGATGTGACACTAAAATGATACATTCTGATCTGCATGATCTCTGCCTTTTCTGCCTCAGGGAAGGGCATAATGTGGGAGCATGCTCTATTTGCCACCAATTTACACCTAAGGCACACAATGAAAGGTTGGTTCATCTCAAGGCTGCACTATGGCAGAAGGTTTTTGCTGCTAAAAGGCTGTTCCCATCTGAGCAGCCATCTCAAGCTATGGTTCAGAGTGACAGACTGTCATCAACCCCTGATCATCGTTTGAGGACAGGGTCGATCGCCTCCATTGCCTCTGTGATGAAGCTGGAACTGGCAAGGGTGAAACCCACAGAAAAACCCATGCCGGAGGAACCAAGCAGACCCTCGGATGTGCCCATGAAAAAAACTAAAGAAATCCAAGCATCTCTCTCAATATGACCCAAAGTTGAGGTCAGACCATTCTCAGTCAGAGTCAAAGTCTTGCTCGGAGTCGTGGTGGCTGTGCTTCTATCTTGCATAGTTTTCTGCACATGTTGGGATGAAGTGAGGAATTTCTGATCAGCATGTTTGTTAGCCTGGTGATTTTGCGGGTTGGGTCTCATTTTAGTTTTTTGTATGTGGAAGGGTCCAGAAGTTCCTTAATCTTCCTTTTGTATCCTTCTGTTTTCATGATCACTGTGGCATTGCCTTTGTCAGCTGGTAGAATAATAATGTCTGGATCTGCATTGAGGGTCTTGATGGAGTTCCTCTCCTTGCGTGTTATATTGCTGGTGGGAAGCTTTGCCTTTCGTAGAATCCTAGCCATCTCTCCTCTAATTGCCTCAGCTTCCTCTTCAGGTAGATGGTGAATGGCAGCTTCTACATTTGCAATGATGTCTTCCACAGGAATTTTGGTGGGACTGACTGTAAAGTTTCCTCCCTTAGCCAAGATGGAGGTTTCTTCCGGTGAGAGTTAACGATCCATCAGATTGATAACAATGCATGCGTTGTTGAGCATTGAGTTTGTCTGTCTTTTATTTTGTAATTTGTTAAACTTCTGCTTCTATCTGGAAGTATGGCTGGTTAACACGTTTCATTTTCCTGTAGGTGAGAAAAAGAGGCATAACAAAAACATTAGTAGACCATGTAAGATGAATATGTGAACAGCACTTTCTCAATGAGGAAATTAATCATCTAAACCACACACTTCAAGCAAATGGCTTCTCCAGAAATGAAATCAGAAGAGTGATTAAACCAAGGATAAATCAAACAACTAAGGAAAAACAGTCTCCCACAGGAAAAGTGTTTTTGCCATATATCAAAGGAATCACTGATCTGATGGGAAAACTTATGAAAAAGCACAACCTACAAACAGTATTCAGACCCATCAGAAAAATACAACAGATGCTACGATCAGTAAAAGACAGTAGAGACCCCCTCACCTCTGCAGGAGTATACCGCATAACTTGCAGCTGTGGACAAGTTTACATCGGGACCGCACAGCGTAGCATCCAGACAAGAATAAAAGAACATGAAAGACACTGCAGACTTGGCCAACCTGAAAAATCAGCAGAGGCTGAACATAGCCTAACTCAAACAGGACACAGTATCTTATTCCAGGACACTAAAATACTGGACAACACATCCAACTACTTTGTCAGATGGCACAGGGAAGCCATTGAAATTCATAAGCATAAGCACAATTTCAACAGGAAAGAAGAGAGTTTAAGAATGAATAGGGCATAGTTTCCAGTCCTGAAAAACATCAGGCTAACAAAACACTCTACATCTTACAATAGCCCTGCAGAGAAGATTAGCATATCAAGCACCAATCCATATGCAAAAGAACCTCCTCAGGATACTGTGAAGCTTCCCCCCATTAGCCTTCCACACCCTGGGAAACTCTTATAGGATGACTCAGCCCAAACCCACCTTCCTGAGTAGATATAAATTACCTACTAACATCTTCTCCACACATGGACACTGAGAGATCTCTGTCTTTTGGTGCTACACCTCTGAAGATGCCAGTCACAGCTGCTGGTGAAATGTCAGGAACTACAATGCCAAGACCACGGCCATACAGCCCAGAAAATCTACAACACCTAATGTTCTCCAGCTGTGAAAGCCTTCGACAATATATTGTTCATCAAGTTCTTCTGTGTAGGCACCCATATCCTCCCTTCTGCCCTGCTGTGAACTTTCTGATGGTAGCCAGTAGTAGCTCATGGTGGCTCAGGAGAACTGGAGGGAACAGGCATCGCTCCTCCTTTATCATGTGCCCATTTTGGCGGGAAAATGGGTTGCTACGTGAGTCGAGAGAAGCAGCCCCTAAAGGAGCTTTTTAAAAGGTATAAAGATTTTTTCCGAGTGGCTGGCCAGCATGTATGCACAGTCCCATGTGTGCCTGCACAGAAGAACTTGATGAACAATAGTTACAGGTATGTATGACCCTGTTTTGCCTATAAAATAGTTACACTTTCCCTTATACAATTTGATAGGGAGGATTCCTTCAGTGAAGAATTTCATTCCAATTGGAGTGGGTGGGATTTATACCCAGATACATGTTTATGATGAAACCAATGGAAAGAGCTATCAGGTTGATTTCCTAATGAGACTATTTTAATTTCTGTATTAAAGAACTGGACATAAGTTTTTAAAATGATATATGACCTGAATCCAAATATTTGGTTGGTTGTATACCCCTAGCTAATGGTGCACTCTGCTGTATAGGTAAATATCCTAGTGAATGCCTGAATCAGTAACTGACCCTGAATCTTACTACCAAAAGAAATGCAAAATCCAGTTTTTTTATTTGCTCAACAGCTATTTTTCTTATACATTAAAGGGCATACAAATTCCCCAGCTACACACAGAAACCTGTGTTTGGTATGTATGAGTAAGTGAAGTCTAGTGTTAGCACATTTTGAACTCCACTCATTGATGTGGGGAAACAATTGGCTTGTTGAAATCCTCTGGGAAGACAATGTTCATGTGCTTTTGTGAATGAGGATTCTCTTAGAAAAGCTAAATTGCAGTAACTGTGAATAACACATTGCTCTGCAGGATGCTGAGTTGCATTTCTAGTGAATTTCTTTTTCAGGCTGTATTGAAATGAAGTGTCCTGTGACTGTGGGTATCAATTGGCTCCTCAGTGATCCTAGCTGAGATAGGTGTGATGAGCAGGAGACTATTTCAAAGCAGCCAAGCAGGTAGGGAAGAAGTTTACTTAATGGTACTGTGTTAAGTTATGCAGACAGCATTATCATTACTTAACTGCCATGGAAGACTGAATGTATCCCTGTTGGTTTTATTGGGGAGGGGGGCTGTCAGGCTCTATAATTCACACATCATTAACTGCTTCATTAAGACTCCAGCAGGCCCACTGGGCCTTAAAACTGTTGCACTTTCAAGACAATGCAGCTAAATATTCACTGTCTGAGCTTTTCAAGCATCTCCAGTGATTGGTTCACCAGGTTCTTGAAAGTAACAGCTTTTAAAAGCATTTTTAAAATCAATTTTCAAGGTCATAGACTTTAAGTTACTATTTACTTTTTAGCAAGTTGCTTCTTTTCCTGCCAGCATCTATAATGAAACTTCTATACCTTCAAATGGGCAGTTATTCAAGGATATTCATGTTTCTTGATTTTTATGGTGGGTTTTTTTCAAAGCACATTCTGCACTGTTAATTTAAGCCCAAAGAGTAATCACACAAAAATAAAGTTGCGTAAAAATAATTTTCAGGTGACATCATATATGTACTTAAAGCACATTTTAGTGGTGCCTATTTGGAACCTTGTCTCAAATAATATATAGTGAAAAACATGGCAGATGTTCCCCTCTGTCGTTCTTGGCTTCAATTGAGAAGCACTAGTGGCAAACTCGCTAGAGTTACCAGGGATGGGTATTGTAAGGATGCCTTAATAATTTTACTTACTCTTTTCTGCATCTTTTCTGGATCTATAATAGCTTTTCTGATACCAAATTGAACACAATATTACAAATATGATCACATTATAAATTTTTATGAGTCAAAATAGGTTGCAGAGAGACTGAAATCAAAATGTTATGAATTTGTGTGCCTATTATATATATATATATAGTTTGATCAGTATATTATTGTATTTAAATTTGAATTGGGACTTTTCAGGAATAGAATCCAGCCCCTAAAGTATGGCCACAAAATTGGAAACATAGGCTCATATCTCTTTAATTTAATTTTTCAAAACTGTTTGAAATATCTTTGTTTGAAGCCTAAGGATGAGGGTTAAACTCTCTTTTCTTTTAATCTTGTGTCTTCAGTTCTTTAGATCTTGTTTTGAAGTGACTCTCACTAAAGAATTTTATGATATTCTCTTTGAAGTTAGTTAAATGAAATAAATGATATTGTATTGTATTCTTTTATATTAACCTAAGTGCATAATGAGAGAATAACTGATTGAAGTCCATTTGAGTTGTCCTCTGTTAATTCATTGTTGTTCTGATGACAATTTGAACAGAATATTTATTCTCATAAAGCAATCTCTGGGTAAATGTCCTATCGTCAAAGAGATTGTGTATTGCTTTGAGGTGTGATGTGAAAATCTCTACTGACGTGTTTTGGTGGGACACAGAAGGTCATTTTGGAATGTTTAAAAAGGCTTTCTTTTATTTTCTCCATTAAATAAAACACATATAACTACCTGCTCAGCCATGTTTTTATTTAAATCAAGGTTAAATCCCAAATCTCAGAGTTAAAGTATTATTCTTGGCATTAGAAAATGTCACTATTTAAATGTGAGCTCTATTTAAATGTGAGCCCTAAATGTGATGACCACCACCCACCAATTTGTTTGCATATAAGATTCCAATTGCAATATATCATTCCTGTAATTCAGAAGGATGTATAAGAGGAATCCCCAGCATGAACCTTCTGTTGCCATTAACGATTGGGAACAGAAAATCAATTGCAGTTTCTACTTCTTTGTTCTTGTATAGGAAGAGCACTGGTCTTTGTAAAGAAGGTACGAAGGATGGGTTTTCCATGTTTTTAAAAACACCAGATATTGTCTCTGGAAAGATGGGGTGTTTTTTATAAGAAACTCATATATATACTTAGTAATTCTTTCAAAACAATCTGGATCACACAATTATCAAGCAAAGGTGGATTCACACAGTCCTAAATTCCAACTTGTCTCTAACCTAGAATGTTCCATGGTAGTATGAGTGGTTCAACATATATATACATAGCACAAGGGAACTGTGATAGGAAGTTTTAACTTACTTCAGATAAACGGCACTCCTGGAGCACACGCAGCATGCTTACTCTGGTGCCACCATTTGCCTCCCCACAGGGAGAGAGAGAAAGCCACTGCGTTCCAAAGCATTCAGGCATTTTGGGGGGTTGGGGCCTGGGCCAATATAGGCTGGCCCCGCCTTCCACTCCCCAGCAGTCGACGCAGAAAGCTCAAGGGAGACGTTGCTTTCCAGCCTTGGCTTTCTTCAGGAGAAGGGAGCAACATGCTGGTTTTTGCCGCAGGAGAGCTGCTTTGCCTGCAGCATGGCTGCGGGTGGTGGAGCATGCTCCCAGCCTTCACTTCTTATCCCATTCACGGGAGTGGAGAGGCATCTTCGAAGGTGGCAGCGTGGTCTTTTCGAGCAGTGCTGCCCCCCTTTTTTCAGCACGGAGGCTGGAGGCACTCTGCAGATGAGAGCGGCATGCCTTTTGTGCGGCAGGCTCACCTTTTCCTATTTCAGAGGCTGAACGGCGTGCTACCAGGGTGAGTGGGGCTTCCTGGGGGAGGGCCGTTTTTCAATGCTTGCCTGTGCTGCAGTAGGGTTCGTGTGGAGGCCTGATTTTCACCCCCCCCCTGTTTCTTTTATTGCCCCTTTCGTTTCATGAGGCTGGGGGGCAGGATTTTTGGAGGGTGGTGTTTAGGGGCTGGATTACCGGTCCTATTATTCCCCTCCTGTTCTGGGGTGGTGTGGCTCTGATACTCTGCCAGGCCTGGGTGCTGTTGGCTTCTGCGGGGCAACCACTTTGTGAGGCAAGGGTGTAGTTAGAGGGCGGCCATTTGGGGTGCCGTCTGGTGCAATGCTTGGGCAGCCAAGGGGCCTTTGGTTTGGCTTTATACTGCGACCTAAGGAGGGTTTATTAATTGAATTGGGTTGTATGTTGGGTGTGCCCTGCCAGTTGCATCATGCCACCTAAAAGGGCAGTGGACAGAGCAAGGGCAAGCAGCCTGCCAAAAGGCCTGCTGCGAAGAGGGCATTGCTGCCTGACTCAACCTCTGCTGAAGAAGAAGTGGTTAGGGGCAGGCAGGAGATTTTGGAGAAGCTGGCGGCTTCAGAACGGCCCAAGGGTTTGGCACCAGCTCAGGCTGGTGGTGGTAGAAACAAGATAGTAACCAGTAGGATCCCCAATGCAACTTTTCACAGGGATGTCATGGCTCGTTTATCTGCTCTCAAAGGTTCTGCTGCGATGTCCAAGGAGGAGGCAAGCAGCAACCACGATGACCATGAGATAGCTGTGAACAGCAGTGGCATGGAGCCGGATGCAACATGGGCGTCGGACATGCCACCAGTTGCCGTGGTTGTGGACCCCCCTTAGGCTGAGGGTAAGTCCCCTGCATTGCAGGATACACACACCTGTCCTTGGGGACCTGTAGGTACAGCACAGACCTCAGGAGGCATCAGGTCATGGCAGCAGCAGCCCAGTGTGCAGCAGAGTGTTCCGTAACAGGGCTGTTCTTCTTGGGTAGGACACCCCTATTATCCATCCACTGCCGGGGCTAGTTCATTGCCTTTTGGGGGTCCGCAGACATGGCCATGGCGGGCTGGTGAGGGAGTCCCTGCTGCTGCACCTGTGGTGGCCGCTCCTGGCTGGGCTATCTCTAGTCAGCCCATGGTGCCTCCACATTTGGTCTGGCCCTCGTTCCCACTGGGACTTTATTATCAGGCATTTTTCTTGGGAGCTGTGCCTTATAGAGCCTTGCCTTTTGGGGATATGGCTTTGCCCTTGGGGGATCATTTGACTCCTGTTACACATGATAAGATACTACGTGGTGAGTTTGTAGACGTCTTTACCCTTCTCTTCAGGGAGCTGGAGAAGAAGGATAAAGAGGAGTTAGACGATCGCGACAAGGAAAGGCTTAAGCAGAGGAAGGTGGACTGCACTTGGGCTAACTGGCTGCCTGGTATGCTTATTTATGCCGGGGTCATTGCATGTCCCCAGCCCCAAAGAGCTGCCCCCTTATTTCAATATATAGACATCATTTACAGGGGGTACACAGACTTCGTTGGTGCAGCTTGGCTGCAATATAATGAAGGGTTCCGCATGCAGGGTGCAGTCAATCCCAGTTTGCCATGGGACCAAATTCATCAGCAGCTTTGGCTGCAGCTTATGGCCCCAGTAAAGCCCAACCCGGGTGATAGGTGCACTTCGTGCAGCACCTTTCTACCCCTCTGTGGGGCAGCTGGTTCCGCCCTGACTGCTTTGCTGGGAGTTTGCTTATCAGGGTGTGTGTTCTAGAAAGGGATGCAGGTTTTGGCACGAATGCCCTAGGTGCACTGGACCCCATGCATTCTCGGCTTGTCCCAAGCCTCGACAGAGGGGGAGTGGCAAGAAGCCTGGAGGTGGGCCACACCAGCTTGCCTCTGACAAGGGGCCCCACATCCATAAGGCTGAAGGCACTTAGACGCCTATTGCAGGGTTATCCTAATCGGGCTGCAGCTCAGTTTTTGTTAGATGGGTTCACAGATGGGTTCCGTATTCTGTTTCAAGGGCCTAGGGCCCCCTTCATGTCCTCCAACATGCATTCGGTTGTCAGCATGGAGGAGGTGGTCCAACTTACAATTTCTAAGGAGTGTTCTGAGGGCAGGGTGCTGGGGCATTTTTCAGCCCCTCCTGTTCCTAATCTGAGGGTATCCCCCCTGGGGGTGATGCCTAAGAAGGCGGCCAGTGAGTATTGCCTGATACATCACCTATCCTTTTTAAAAGGAGAATCTGTTAATGATGCTATTCCGGAGCACCTGTGTTCTGTTAGGTACACGTCGTTTGATGATGCGGTCAGAGTCATATGGCGCTGCGGGGTGGGGGCTGAAATGGCAAAATGCGACATCAAGTCTGCTTTTCGCCTTCTGCCAGTCCATCCTGATGATTTTGAGTTGCTGGGTTTTTCATTTGAGGCACAATTGTACATGGACAGAGCACTCCCTATGCGTTGCTCTGTTTCTTGTTCTGCTTTTGAGAAATTCAGCACATTCCTGCAATGGGCTTTGTGTCAGCGGCTGGGTTGCTGTGACTCTGCCCACTATCTTGACAATTTCCTCTTCGCAGGGCCTGAGGGGTCAGGACAATGTACCAGACTCTTGGCAGGGTTTAGGGACTTGGCTGATGAGCTTGGCATCCCTCTACCCAGAGAAAAGACGGAGGGCCCAGCTCACGTTTTAGTGTTTTTGGGTATCGAATTGGATACCATACAGCAAACATTTCATTTGCCAGCTGCCAAGGTCGAGGACCTAAGGGCCTGCCTGGCATCTTTCAGGAATAAGTGCAAGGTTTCCCTGCTCGATTTGCAGCAGTTAGTCAGGCATTTTAATTTTGCCTGTAAGGCAGTTGCCCCAGGGCGAGCCTTTCTTCAATGTTTATGTGATGTTATGGGCACCTTGCAGTTGCCTCAACACAGGGTTAGGCTAACATAGGAAATCAGGGATGATTTGGCTGTTTGGGAGGACTTCCTCTCATCATTCAATGGGGTCACTTTCTGGCAGGAAGAGCTTTTGCTGGAGGCTGAGTTGAGAGTTTCTTCTGACACTTCTGGATCTACAGGCTTTGGGGTTTACTTCCAGAGGCACTGGTGTACGGAGCAATGGCTGGCCAATTGGCAGGATGGTAATATTACCAAAGACCTCATCTTTCTGGATTTTTTTCCAATCCTGGTGGCAGTCTGGTTATGGAGGGATGAGCTTGCCAACCATGTGGTCTACTTTTGGTGTGACAACTTGGCAGTGGTGCAGGTGATTAATTCCCTCTCATCCAGGTTCCCCAAGGTTATGAGACTGGTCAGAGCCTTCACTCTCCAGTGCCACAGGCTGAACATTTTGTTCAGGGTGAAACATGTTTCAGGAGTTGATAATGGCATGGTGGATGCTTTGTCTCACCAGAAGATGGAACGGTTTTGTCAGCTGGCCCCGAAAGCTGACATGCCAGTTCAGATGCCCCAGGAGTTGTGGAACCTTGGAGGGTAGAGGCGTTTAGAGCGATACGGCTGGCCATCACCCCCAGCACGAGGAAGTCGTACAATTGCGTGGTGAGACAGTTTGCATGCTTCCGGCTTGAAGTGCGTCTGGATCAATCTTGGCCCATTCCTGCAGAACACCTTATGCAGTTCTGTGTAGATAGGAAGGGCAAGTGTTTGTCTGTTAAATCCATTAGAGGACTGTTGGTAGCTTTGGCCTTTGCCAGCAAGGACCGGGGCTTGGCTGATGCAAACTCGGTTCATGCCTTACACGTATACATAGAAAGTAGGGGTAGTGGCAATGGGCTTCTGTTTCGCCATTCTGACGGGACCCCTCTCATGCGGTACCAGTTTTGGTCAGTGACTGAGAGGGCACTTTCTAAATTGGGACTGTTTGGATTCAAGTTTGGTACCTTTTCCTTTTGGATTGGGGTGGCTTCCACAGCAGCTGCGGTGGGCTACCCTGAGGTGGCCATTCAGAACATTGGCCGGTGGAGGTCAGCAGCATATCGGTGGTATGTGTGCCCTCTGCTGTCATTTTAATAGACCAATGTCCAATTGATGTATTGTCGAAGGCTTTCATGGCCAGAGAACGATGGTTGTTGTGGGTTTTCCGGGCTGTATTGCCGTGGTCTTGGCATTGTAGTTCCTGACGTTTCGCCAGCAGCTGTGGCTGGCATCTTCAGAGGTGTAGCCCCAAAAGACAGAGATCTCTCAGTGTCACAGTGTGGAAAAGATGTAGGTCATTTGTATCTACTCAGGAGGGGTGGGGTTGAGTTGAGTCATCCTGTAAGAGTTTCCCAGGGTGTGGAATGCTAATGGCGGGAGGCTTCACTGTATCCTGAGGAGGTTCTTTTGCATATGGATTGGTACTTGATGTGCTAATCTTCTCTGCAGGGCTATTGTCGGGGATAGAATGTTTTGTTAGCCTGGTGTTTTTCAGAACTGGAAACCATGCTCTGTTCATTCTTAAGGTTTCTTCTTTCCTGTTGAAGTTTTGCTTATGCTTGTGAATTTCAATGGCTTCCCTGTGCGGTCTGACAAAGTAGTTGGAAGTGTTGTCCAGTATTTTGGTGTCCTGGAATAAGATACTGTGCCCTGTTTTAGTTAGGCTATGTTCAGCCACTGCTGATTTTTCAGGTTGTCCAAGTCTGCAGTGTCTTTCATGTTCTTTTATTCTGTCTGGATGCTACGCTTTGTGGTCCCGATGTAAACTTGTCCACAGCTGCAGGGTATACGGTATACTCCTGCAGAGGTGAGGGGGTCTCTACTGTCTTTTGCTGATCGTAGCATCTGTTGTATTTTTCGGGTGGGTCTGAATACTGCTTGAAGGTTATGCTTTTTCATAAGCTTTCCCATCTGATCAGTAATTCCTTTGATATATGGCAAAAACACTTTTCCTGTAGGAGACTGTTTTTCCTTGGTTGTTTGATTCATCCTGGGTTTGATTGCTCTTCGGATTTCATTTCTGGAGTAGCCATTTGCCTGAAGTGCGTGGTTTAGATGATTAATTTCCTCATTGAGAAAGTGCGGCTCACATATCCGTCTTGCACGATCCACTAATGTTTTCATTATGCCTCTTTTCTATAGTCTTCTACTATGCAAGACTGAAGCACAGCCACCTAGACTATATGGACTCCCCAAAATACATAAGGATTCAGTCCCACTCCGACCCATTGTGAGTGCCATTGGTTCACCGACATATGAATTAGCTAAACATCTGGCAGATCTCCTGCAGGACCACATCGGGAAAACCTCGTCTTACATCAAAGATTCAGCAGATTTCATCAACAAAATCAGTTCTCTGAAACTCAGTCCACAAGACATTCTTGTCAGTTTTGATGTTGTATCCCTGTTTACCAAGGTTCCAGTAAAAGACACTATTGCACTTATTAATCAGATTTTCCCAGAGGATGTAACAGCCTTATTCCACCATTGTCTGACAACCAGTTACTTCCAATGGGACAACAAATTCTATGAACAGATGGATGGGGTGGCCATGGGGAGCCCACTCAGCCCAGTTATAGCAAACTTCTACATGGAACATTTTGAAAAAACAGCTCTAGAATCAGCACCCCACAAACCTAGTGTATGGTTCCGGTTTGTGGATGATACATTTATCATTTGGAGCCATGGGGAGGAAGAATTGATGGGGTTTTTGAATCATCTCAACAACATCCACCTGAACATACAATTCACAATGGAGAAAGAAATCGAGGGAAAACTCCCATTCCTGGATACCCTGGTCATCCGCAAAGCAAACTTTCAGTTAGGTCACAAGGTCTACAGGAAACCAACTCACACTGATCGGTACTTACACAAAAACTCCAATCACCACCCCCGACAGAAAAGAGGCATAATGAAAACATTAGTGGATCGTGCAAGACGGATATGTGAGCCGCACTTTCTCAATGAGGAAATTAATCATCTAAACCACGCACTTCAGGCAAATGGCTACTCCAGAAATGAAATCCGAAGAGCAATCAAACCCAGGATGAATCAAACAACCAAGGAAAAACAGTCTCCTACAGGAAAAGTGTTTTTGCCATATATCAAAGTAATTACTGATCAGATGGGAAAGCTTATGAAAAAGCATAACCTTCAAGCAGTATTCAGACCCACCCGAAAAATACAACAGATGCTACGATCAGCAAAAGACAGTAGAGACCCCCTCACCTCTGCAGGAGTATACCGTATACCCTGCAGCTGTGGACAAGTTTACATCGGGACCACAAAGCGTAGCATCCAGACAAGAATAAAAGAACATGAAAGACACTGCAGACTTGGACAACCTGAAAAATCAGCAGTGGCTGAACATAGCCTAACTAAAACAGGGCACAGTATCTTATTCCAGGACACCAAAATACTGGACAACACTTCCAACTACTTTGTCAGACCGCACAGGGAAGCCATTGAAATTCACAAGCATAAGCAAAACTTCAACAGGAAAGAAGAAACCTTAAGAATGAACAGAGCATGGTTTCCAGTTCTGAAAAACACCAGGCTAACAAAACATTCTATCCCCGACAATAGCCCTGCAGAGAAGATTAGCACATCAAGTACCAATCCATATGCAAAAGAACCTCCTCAGGATACAGTGAAGCCTCCTGCCATTAGCATTCCACACCCTGGGAAACTCTTACAGGATGACTCAACTCAACCCCACCCCTCCTGAGTAGATACAAATGACCTACATCTTTTCCACACTGTGACACTGAGAGATCTCTGTCTTTTGGGGCTACACCTCTGAAGATGCCAGCCACAGCTGCTGGCGAAACGTCAGGAACTACAATGCCAAGACCACGGCAATACAGCCCGGAAAACCCACAACAACCATCAATGTCCAATTGTTTCTTTTCTTCTTAGGTGCTGTGGTTTGCCATGGGTGGTGTCGGATCCTCATATGCAGACACAGCATGGTCTTTTGGGTGGCCCATCAAGCCAAGAGAATGCTGATGGGGTCCCAGCTTGGTCTTAGTCGTTGGGCCACAGTTGAGTGGCAGGGCCATCGGGGCCTTAGGTGGTCGGGCTTGCTGTCACTCCTGTTCGAGGGAAGGAGTGCACCTCTGCTTCACTTTCTTGTCATTCACCTCAGTGGGAATGACTTAGGGTTAATTAAGGGCAAGGCCCTTTCACTGCAGGCCCACGCCGATTTGAGGTTTATTGTGAAGCAGTGGCCAGGGGTTTTGATTTTCTGGTCTGCTATTCTTCCATGCTGGGTTTGGCAGGAAGCTCTGAGCCATGAGGGAATTGAATGTGCTAGGTGCAAGGCCAATAAGGCTATGCAGAAGGCTTTTGGTTCCAGGTTGGGGATTTATTTACCTCACCCTCAGATTAGACATGTTCGCCGACCTTTACAGGGGTGATGGCGTGCACTTGTCTGTGAAGGGCAATGACATATTTTTGTCCAACTTACGGCAAGTGTTATGGTTAGCATTGCCGCAAAGGTTGGGTGCAAGGGCCTAAGCAGAGGCAGGTTAGTTTGCAGTGGCTGGTTAGTTTGGGTAGGCAGAGCAAGCCGGTGAGCACCCGGTGGCACCTCCCCATTGGTGGGGAATGGGGGTCTGTCTGGGATCCGCTGACGGGCTGTACAGCTGCCAGCTGAGAGGGCAGACTGCCCATGGGACCCCCTGTACAAGTCCTTCCCTCTGGCTTTATGACTGGGGTGTATGGAGCTTTAAGGGGGGAACCATTTGCCTGGCCAGCAGGGTTACAGTCATGCCTTGTATGGCTCGCACCTGGGGCAGGTGGTGCTCACCCAGGCAGGTCGAGGAGTTGATCCAGTAGACCCCTTGGCTCAACCTGTACCGCTAGTTATACCCCTTGCTGTTCTTAAGTTATTGTTGGTCAATAAATTGCCCTGTTTTTCACCCAAGCTTTGTGTCTGTCCCTTCATTCTGAATTTGGGGGGGGGGGCAAATGCTTTTGCTGCAACTGCAACAAATATTGGGTGTGATAGGAGAGGTTTTCCTTTCCACATGAAAGCTAATGTTGCAATTAAAAGTTTCTTACTGTGGTTCCCATCTTTCCTGCCCTACTGACATTTTGTCACACTTGTTTTTGCTACCAAGAAAAGTAAAATAAACCAATTTGTTTTGTAACAAATAATCAGGGGTTTCAAAGCAAGTGTCTTCAATAATCTCTCTGTGTATAAAGTGCTGTCAAGTTGTAGATGACTTATGGAAACCCCTGCCGGAGTTTTCAAGGAAAGAGACTAACAGGAATGTTTTGGCATTGCAACCCTGGACTTTCTTGGTGGTTTCCCATCCAAGTACTAACCAGTGCAGACCCTACTTTGCTTCTGAGATCTGCTGAGATCTGTATTTTTAATTGTATTTTTAATATGTTGTTATCAGCCCGCTCGCGGGGAGGGCGGAATACAAATTTGAAACAAACAAACAAACAAACAAACAAACAAACAAACAAACAAACAAACAAACAAACAAACAAACAAACAAACAAACAAACAAACAAACAAACAAACAAACAAACAAACAAACAAACAAACAAACAAACAAACATAAGAATGGGCTTGTCTGGATCATCTAGGTCAGGGCTCAACCACATTCATTTTATGTCCTCTTGTAAGTAGCTCCCATGGCAGCCAAACATTCAGCACTCTGTTAATTTGTATGCAATAAGTTCAATCATGGAAGGAAGACAACTAGACATACAAGATCACATACTGCTTTGCTGATGCTGCCTTGAATTAAAAAGCACTTTGTTAAAAGAAAAAAAGTTTGACATTGATGTGATGGTACCTGGCATTTTTGTATTACTTGATGTTCATCAATGTCTGCCAAGCTATCTGAATCTAATTGTGCATGCATATTCACATGAGCTTTTCCACACCAGCAAAATACATACTTGTTTTAAAATCTTTTATATGCTTATGAGATGTATCTTGAGGCTTGTTGCACTTGATGTGCAGTCTTTCTGTTAGGGCACATGGTGTCCATATTGTCAACTAAAAAGAACAGTTTCATTTTCTTTTGAACTGAATGGTTGGTTGTTCAAGTAACTTCTTTAAACAAAGAAGCATAGAACATAGCCCATCCTTGAATTGTGCCATCAGTTCCTTCACTCATGATAGATGTCACCAACTTCCTAAGTACAAAAAGCAGGCAACGTATCCAATGTTTGTCATTTGCATACATCTGACTGTGTAAGTGTAAAGAAGCAAACTGCCCATGAGTCTATATTTGATGAGTAGATCATTTTAATGATTTGACCATAACTCTAGAGGATATGTGCCTTCTTCAGTGACTGAAAATATTTAATTTGCTACTTCCACAGGTACAAAAGCATAAGCGTACATTACAGATGTAGCTTATCTTCCAAGGCACAGACATTTCCATAATCCTAGAGGGCAAGTTGTGATTGTCGGTCATAGGAGCACTCCTGTACTCTGGGCGGGGCTGATTTGGGGCAAAATCAGCCCCAAACAAAGCACAGGAGTACTCGCACAGCTGGTGCAATGACATCACTTCCAGAAGTGATGTTGTCACACACCCCGGGAGTGCACACTCCATGTGTGTTCTCAGGGTGCCTGCTGGTGGCAGGCGACCTCTAGGGGCTTGCTATCTTCTGCCGATTGCTGGTGGATCAGTGGGCAAGGGGACAAATCCAGTGAGTTTGCTTGCCACCAGCAGGCACCTGGAAACTATTCTCCAACAAAAAGATCTCAGGTAGTATGGGATGCACGAAAAAGAGACTTATCTCCTTTACAAGGGAGCCAGTTTGGTGTAGTAGTTAATAGTAGTAGGACTCGCATCTGGAGAACTGGGTTTGATTTCCCACTCCTCCACTTGAAGCCAGCTGGGTGACCTTGGGTCAGTCACAGCTTCTTGGAGTTCTCTCAGCCTCACCCACCTCACAGGGTGATTGTTGTGAGGATAATTGTAACACATTTTATAAACTGCTCTGAGTGGGCGTTAAGTTGTCCTGAAGAGCAGTACACAAATCAAACGTTGCTGTTATTATTAGTTGTGTAGAATAGAAATACAGTGTTTATCAAGTGACTTCAGATTTAGATTAAGCTGTTAAAATGATAAAGTTACGGTCATATACAAAGATGCAGACAGCTGGAGATCTGTGCTGCTGCAACATTGTCTAAAACTGTAGGCTGAAAGGAAGGCTGCAATGAAACATTACTACTACTACTACTACTACTACTACTACTACTACTACTACTACCACTACAAAACTTAACGAATATTTAGATTTGTCCCTTGCATAGACCAAATAAATGCTGCCTTTTATATTTTCTAGTGCCCATAAACATCCTTGTCTCCTTCATAATTTTTGTTCTTTTTTGTGTTTTGTTTCAGCCTGATGAAGCGTTCTGGAGAACACAAAAGTTTGTTCAATATTCTGTGCCATTTAATCTAGGCCCGTGGAGGTATTATGTGACTGTTGCTCTTGTATACTTTTGCAGTTACTGAATTAAATCAAAGAAATTAATATAAACTGC
Source organism: Eublepharis macularius (assembly GCF_028583425.1). NCBI lineage: Eukaryota > Metazoa > Chordata > Lepidosauria > Squamata > Eublepharidae > Eublepharis > Eublepharis macularius. The sequence continues at coordinate 78,240,943 of NC_072797.1, forward strand.
ACTGTCGTAAATTAGAATTTAAAAAAAATAAAAAGGCTTTCTGTGAATCTCTAATGACAATTATACCCAGCCTCAACTTCTGCTTTCAAATTAGCTTCTCAATATGAAAATACCTTTTCACAACTCTTTGGCTGTAAGAAAAGATAGTAAGAAAATAATCCCAAATCTTAAACTCTGTTCCAAGATTAAGAGTGAAAAATAGTAGGCAGACAATCCTGTGCAAGTGAGAGCAGGATGTACTGCTTTGTAAAGACCGACTCCCTTTACAGCCCTGGAAGAAGACCCTTTGAATGAGATCATTCTGACTTCCTTTGCTCACATGCTAATGTGTCCATTCTTTCTTCTAGCTAAAGCAGGTCAGCTATGCCGAAGGGTTCAGTGCCGCATTGTACAATATTTCCGAACCCCTGGAGATTCTGCGGTGACTCAGGTCTGAAGTATGTGACACAAGCTAGCTATTTCTTGTTGTCCCAATGGCTATCCCAAGGCTTGGCATTCACAGCAACTCCTTTTGTACTTCCACTGAAATCTTAACAGCAGAAGAACTTGGCAACCAAGTGCTAGAGAGCAAACATTGTACAAGTGGGCTTGATTTTAAAGCAGGCAGCCTCTTGAATGCTTAGCAAAACGAATTGTGTGTGTTCTGGTCTACTTGATAGCTCACTAAATTTTAATAGGGATTTTCTCATACTTTTAGCAATGCCAGTCATGCTATCCTACTTCAGTGAAAAGAGATTTACCAGCAATATTTATTTCTCTTTTCTTTGTGTGTGTTTTTAAGTTAATCCACAGAGTTCTCTGCTCTCAATTTCTTGTTACTTCTTTTCTACTGAATTATTGGACCAGAAGAATTTAGGCACCCTGTTTTGAATGTGATTTTGAATTTGAGCTAGACTGAATCTAGTATCTTCTACACTCATGAAGTTGTAACACTGAAGATAGTTTAAGTTGGGTAGCCGTGTTAGTCTGTAGTAGAACAGCAAGACTGAGTCTAGTAGCCCCTTAAAGACTAACAAGATTTCCAGGGTATAAACTTTCTTTTGAGAGTCTGACAAAGAGAGCTTGACTCTCAAAAGGTTTTACCCAGGAAATGTTGTTGGTCTTTAAGGGCTATTGGACTTGAATCTTGCTATAACACTGAAGGAATCCCTTGCGTATCTCCAGTGTACACTTATGCACTTTCAATGCAAAGTCATCAATAGAAGGATGCCAGAAGATATCAGTCACTGTCTATTTCACAGTTGCTTAGTTCAGTAGTGCCCTGGCAAAGCAGGCTCATAGCAGCAGCAAAGATCTAGGAGGATTCTCTAGGCTGGGACAAGCAGGAAGCAGTCTGTTCACTGCCTTCCTATGCTAAGCTCTGAATGCCACCGACTCCAGGCAAGTTAAATGCCTATGCAAAAAAAAAAAAAGGTAATTAATTGAAGGTAAACTAAGGGTATAGCCAAGCAAGGTTAATTCTGTAATAATATACAGCCTCTCAGATCTGCTGAAGTAGCTATGGCCCAAATGATATGTCATATTTTACATATGATCACTATGGAGAATTACACTCACATGGCAGCAATAAGTTCCTCATGGCTGCTCTATTTAGAACCATGTAGGGGCCTGATTCATATCAAGACTTTAGCACAGGGGTTGAGAAGGCTCTAACCTCCCCCTTGCACAGTTTTCCCAATCCAAAATGGTCCCAAGGAATAGATACCCATATTTCTTTAAATATTAAAACACTTACAAAAGTATCTTTAGATAAAACAGAATTGTGAAAAAGCCAGAGAAGTGATTGGACTGTTAGATGACAGAGGCTATTTCTGCACAGGTTATTTGCCCTGGGTTTGATGTTGTTAGGAAGCGGGTTTTTCCCACTTTCCTGCAACATTGTGGTGCATTTGTGCAACTCATGAGGTTGTCCCAGTTTTTCTTCATTCTTTCATAAACCTGTTTTGCTCCAGAGCTTTGGTAAAGATTGCCACGAAGACTGAATTGCTGCTGTGTGGGTGGAAACATCTGGATTTTCCTGCTCCTACCCAAACAGCAGCCATTTTTCATGCCCCTGTCTCCACAGAAGCTATTTTCGACCCCTCAACACTAGTGGGATTTTTCTGTGTGTTTTTAAATCAACAGTTCAATATTGTTATATTCTTACAACTATCTTTTTAATCATGTTCTCAGCTTTCTTTCTTTTTTTTATAAAGGGAATGTATTTGCAACCAAAGGAGATAAATCTTACTTTTTGTTGATAAATGGAAGCAGAGAACCTGATAGGTTGTTATAATGACAGTCAATTACATATTTTTTTAAAAGGATGAAAAACTCCTGGTTGTATGGGTGGAGGGTGGAGGATGGCCACTGACTGGGGCAAGGAAACCGTGGTGGGACCTCCGTGTTGAGGCTTTGTTGCTACTACGCTGTACTGGCAGTCACTATCCCAGCTGGGAACCTATACAAGCCTCTCCCAGTATGGAAAACCAGAGCTGTGAAAGAATTAGTAAAGGAGTCTATGGAGAGTGTAGATATGCTGAACAAAGTATTTGCACTTATCTTCAATGTGGAAGAAGCTGAACAGATGCTAGTGTCTGAATCATATTTTTCAGGGAGATTTTGTGAAGAATTAAGTCAAACAGAAATGACAAGAAATAAAGTCTTAAAACTAGTTGACAAATTACACATGCAGAAGACTTAAGGTCTGGCTGGCATAAATTCAAAAGTTGCTAAAGAAATCAAATGTAAAATTGTTAATCTTCTAAAAAATCTATCCAGTATGTAAAAAAATTGTCCTTCATATTGGGAAGATAATAATTTTTATAAAGGGATTGGGATGCTACTAGAAAATTACAAGCCTGTTATCACCACATTCATCCCACATAAATTTGTGGAAAGTGTAATCCAAGCAAAAATGATCACACAAATAATACGGGGTGGGGTGGGGGGACAGCATGACTTCTGTGGAGGGAAATCTTATCTCCCCAAACTTTTAGAATTCTTTGGGAGTGTCAACAAATATGTAGATAAGTGTAATCCAATAAACATTATGAGCTCAGGTTTCCAAAAAGATTGTTACAAAGTTCCTCCCCAATTGTTGCTCACTAAAATAGAAGTCATGATTAAGAAGGCAGGTCTTCTTATGAATTGGAGGAAAAAACCAAGTTGGCTAGATGTAAAGATTCTTGTGGATAAATGCCTTACACTGCAGAAATTCCATCAGTGTACTATTATCAGGTTTGCACTTTGCATTATCTAACTATTTTGAATTTTTTAATGCTGCCTCTCAAGGAACCTGCCCATGGTGGCTTACAAAACAAAAATTATAAAAACAAAACATTAAAAGATACTAATTAAAATCCAGTATTAGAAAAAAACCCATGCACATTATAAAAATATAGACCATAAAAATGACATAGACAGCTTTAAAAAAAGTTTTCAAGCTACAACTAGGATTCCCAGGAGTTTGCCCCCTTGCCCACTAATCTCTGGTGATTGGCAGGTAGTGGCAACTCCCCACCCCCGCCCAGCGATCACCTGCTACTGTTACTGGGATTGGTCTCTTTGCGAGTAGGGGGAATTAGCAGCAAGGAGGAAGGCTATACTGAAGAAGTAACAATGAGATATCTCCACCAGTATTTACGAGGTCCCTTCCCCAAGGAGGCAAATGAGACCGGTGATCTTGAATGCAAGAGTATTTTTATTAAAAGGAGAAAACTCATACACACACATACAAGAGATTGTTCACAAATGCACGCTTAGGAAAAGTAGGGGTGAAAGTGGAATAGATTTGAGGGATTTCAGGGTGATAATTACCTATCTGAAGAGCAGAGTAGTCCATGGAGGAAGAGCTTCAAACATCCAGTGTTCTCAGCCAGGAGGGAGAGAGTCTCAGGGAAAGTGACTCTAAGGAAGCAGCACTTGGATCCAGAAGGCATGCACAGTTTGAATAGGGCAAGAGCCCTTGTTCTTATAGGGCAAAATGTGCCCTGAGGCTGGGGAGTCCCCTAAGCCATTAGAACAAAGACCCTAAAGGTCAGTTCCTGGAAATTACAAAGGTTTGTTTACTGTGATTACTTGCTGCTGGGGTGTGTGAGAGGAAATGCAAAGTCTCTCCTGCTGACTCACAAAGGGCCAGTTTGCTAATGAATCTCCCCAGAGCTGAGTTGATGAATTTAGATAGGGACGGCATCTTCCCAGGTACAAATTATAAACTTATCAGTGCTGATTGATTACTCCTCAATCTTGGGGTGGGGATTTCATCATGGAAGGAGGGCATTGGAAAGTGCTAAGTGGGGTGCTTATACCAAGAGGCATCTATTTGGGGATATGTAAAACTGAACCCTTTTATTCAATCTGCTTGAAACGGGGGGGGGGGGGGGTAATATAGAGGGAGGACTCTGCTCTGTCCGATTTTTGGTGCCATTATCTTTATGAACAACTGCCCATTCCTCATTAAAAACAGTTATCCCAAAACATGGACCCTCCCCCAAGCAAATGAATTTGAATCCCAAACCAGTAATGCCTACCCAAAAATCATCAATCACAGTAAAAAAATAACATTTTTTCCCAGAACACTTTCCTAATTGCCACTTGCTGCCTTCTAAAGGCAAAGTATAGAAAGCAGAACTTGTGTGACAGATCTTAGCTGGCAAAATGGAAAATTTGGTAGGAGGTGGTCTTTCAAATACCCCATCCCCAAGCCCTTTAGGGCTCTAAAGGTAAGAACCAGTGCTTTGAATTGTGTCTGGCAATAAATGAGAAGCCAGCGCAAATCTTTCAGTTCAGAGGTGCTATAATCTCTGTATCCTGTGCCTGACAATAACCTGATGCATTTTACATGAGCAGAAATTTCTGGACTTTTTCAAACTCATCCTGCTATGTAAAAGGCTAAGCGTGTTCCAGATGAACTCCTTTCCTACCCTGGTGCACCACCAGAGGGCGCTGATGAGGAGGGGAGACTAGGCAAGACAGCCTGTCCCTCCAGAGAGTGTGCCATGCTGAGAAGCTTAGGCTGGGATCAGGTGTGGAACAGGTGGCAATGCCTGTACCCTGCCTTCACCCAGGTGGGATCAGGAGTGGTATCAAAGCAAAGAGAATAACGTGGTACAAGCCCACAACAACAAAAAAGAATATCCGTGTAAACTTGGTACACATGTTAAGAGTCAGTAAACTTTAACAGTGCAATACTTAAAGGTATTACAGCATTTATTACATAGACAATGAAGGCAAGCAAATTCCTAAAACTCCCAAAACACAGCTGGAATAATTATTCATATAGGTGCTATATTTGGAAGACCCTGTCATCAAGTATTCATAAAGTGCTGCTACTAAAGTGCTATTAGATGTACTCAATATTGCACATACATATTAAAGTGTAAATGCATAAATTATCACCAATAAAGGAAGCACACATCCATATACGAAGAGTCCAATAGACAAGGGTCAAAAGCACTCAATATCCATACAATGTAAGAAAGTTCTGGAGCATTCTCAAATGGAAGCAATTTCAAGTGACTGTGAAAACCTAATTGAAGGAAAATCTTCTTGGTTCTGATTCTGTTCTGGTTCTACTCTGACGGGTTGTCTAGATCGTTATTAGTCCCGTTTCAATTCATATCTTTATCAAAGAATACACAAACAAAATTCCATTTAAATCGGTTTCTTATAACACGGTCACACATCTCATTTACAGTGGTACTACTTATTTATTAGAGATAATTTATGCATTTGCACTTTAATATGTATGTGCAATATTGAGTACATCTAATAGCACTTTAATAGTAGCACTTTATGAATACTTAATGACAGGGTGTTCCAAATAATGCACCTATATGAATGATTATTCCAGCTGTGTTTTGGGAGTTTTAGGAATTTGCTTGCCTTCACTGTCTATGTAATAAATGCTGTAGTACCTTTAAGTATTGCTCTGTTAAAGTTTACTGATTCTTAATGTGTATAGCAAGTTAACGTGGGTATTCTGTTTCGTTGTTGTGGGATCAGGAGTGGAGCAGGTAGCAATGCCTGCCCTATGCCTTCACACAGCTGGGATCAGGAGTGGAGCAGGTGGCAATGCCCACCCCCCGCCTTCACCCATCTGGGATCAGGAGCAGAGCAGGTGGCAATGCGCAGTCTGTACCTTCACTCAGCTGGGATCGGGAGCAGAGCAGGGAGCGATGCCCATCCCCTGCCATCACCCAGCTGGGATCAGGAGTGAAACAGGTGGCAATGCCTTCCCCCACCTTCACCTAGCCAGGATCAGGAGCAGAGCAGGTAGCAATGCCTGCCCCCTTCAACCTGCCAGAATCATGCACAAAGCAGGCAGCAATGCCTGCCCCCCCTCACCCAGCCAGGATTAGGTGTGGAGCAAGCAGCAATGCCCACTCCCACCTTCACTCAGCTGGGAGCAGGTACGGAGCAACTGGTAATGCCCACTTCCCCTTCACCCATCTGGGATCAGGAGGGGAGCAGGTGGCAATGACCACCACCACTCCTGCCTTCACCCAACTGAGATCAGGAGTGGAGCTGGAACAATGCCCACCCCCCTTCACCAAGCTGGGATCAGAAGCAAAGTAGGTGGAATTGCCTGCCCCCCCCTTCACCCAGCTGGGATCAAGCATGGGAAGTAAAGAAAACATTTCTATATATTAAGGCATAAGCTCAGTCAATAATATCATATAACCGGTGATATTATTGATTGAGCTTCTGCCTTAATATATAGAAATATTTTCTTTACTTCCCGGGTGGTTTTTCCACTCTTTGCATTCAGTATTGACCGGGATTTGCCTTGTTCCATTGCATATGGGATCAAGCATGGAGCAGGTGGCAATGTCCACCTCCTTCACCCAACTGGGATCAGGAGCAGAGCAGGTTGCAAAGCCCACCCCCTGCCTTCATCCTGCCAGGATCAGGTGCGAAGCAGGAGGCGATCCCCATTCCCCACTTTACCCAGCCTGGATCAGGAGTGGAGAAGGTGGCAATGCCCACTCCCCCTTCAACCCGCCGGAATCAGGCATGGAGCAGGCAGCAATGCCTGCCCCCCTTCACCCAGTCACAATCAGACACGGAACAGGGAGCAATGCCCGCCCCCCTGTCACCCAGATGGAATCAAACGCAGAGCAGGAGGAAATTCCCACCCCCGTTCACCCAGCCAGGTTCAGGCATGGAGCAGGTGGCAATGCCCACTCCCTCTTCATGCAGCCAGGATCAGGAGCAGAGCAGGTGCAATTCCCACCCCCTGCATCCAATCAGGATAAGGCACAGAGCAGGATGCAATGTCCAACCCCTCTTCACCCAGCTGGGATCAGAAGCAGAGCAGGCCCCAGTGCCCATCCCCTGCCTTCCCTGCTGGAATCAGGCACAGAGAAGGAGGCAATGCCTGCCCCCCCCCTTCCCTGGCCAGGGTTAGGAGCGGAGCATGAGGTAATGCCCACCTCTCCTTCACCTGGTCGGGATCAGGCATGCAGGAGGAGACAATGCCTGCTTGCCCTCCCGCCTGTATTTTTGCCCTATATTTTCCCCACAATGGGCTTTGTTCCGAGTTCCCAAATAAAGTACATTACAGTAATCTAAACTGAATGTAATCAGATAATGGATCACCATGACCAAATTATGCCTTTTGAAGAATGGCCATAGCTGGCTTACCAGCCAAAGCTGATAAAATGCACGTGCCACCGAGGCAATCTGAGCCTCCAGCTGCAGGACAGGATCTAGTTACAAACCTGTTCATTTAAGGGAATGCAACTCCCTCCAGGACAAGCTAATATCTCTGTCCTCAAGCAGCTTTGTCATTGACTGGCAGCACCTTAGTGTTGTCTGGATTGAGCTTCAGCGTATAAGCCTTCATCCACCCCACTACCATCTCTGGTCACCTGTTTAGGACTTCCACAAACCCATTTGATTCAGCTGTTAAGGAGAAGTAGAGTTGGATACTATCTGCATATTGGTGGTACCCTGATTATCTCTCCCATTGGTTTCATGTTGATTTTAAACAAGGACAAGATAAATGCCATGAAGCCAAACTGTTACCAGAACTGCTCTTTATTATAATGGGGAATTAGCTGCAGCAGTCTGTAACTATTAATATTAAGCGAGGATCATAACCTATGTTTACGGAGGTCCCGATCCCAGACACTCTAGTGAAAAAGAGGCAGACAAGGAGTAAGGTTCAAACACGTGTATTGAGTGTAGCGTAAGCCTAGCTTGCACAATCATACAAAGAACATACAAGGTCTAAGAAATATAGCGTAGGAAATACAGAGACGTTCGCATTAGCGGGTTCCCAACGATGGTAAGGGAAATACTCACAATCCTGGAGCGAAGCAGAGACACGACAGCGAGGGTGGCCCAATGCCAGCACTGGAACCACAGACGGACAGCAAGGAGGTCTGGATAGGGAATGGCCGAGGCACCGAGTGGTCTGGGAGACCAGCTTAAATACCCCAAAACGTACCCTGGGGCTGGTGCTGTACTTGGTGGTTCTCACAGATTAAAACAAAGGGTCTAATGGGCTACTGAATGGCTTGGATGGGCCACTTTGGTAATCAGATTGTGATAAGTGACACCTCAGGAAGAGGGGACAAAAAGAGGGAGGGGGAAATCCAAGTGGGCTGAAAGGATGTTCCAGCGGACAGGGCTTGTCCTGATGTCATCAACTTTGGAATGCGGAGGTTTCTTTGAGATGCATTCTTTAAGTGCTTGGGATGGTCGGCACTTAGTTCCTTCTCCGGGGCGGCTCCTAAGATATGCAGAGCGGGGCGAGGTACTCTCGCTGCGGACGTGGTGTGCCCGCTTCGCCGAAATGGCTTCTCAAAGCAGTCTTCTTCCCCGGGTCTTCTGGCTGCCTGAGAACATGGATGCCGGCTGGGCATAGCTGGGGCTGGATAGCAGGCTGCCCGGTAGCGAGGGCAAGCTCGGCGACCGGCTCGCGGGAGGCTCCAGGCGGGAACTGACCAGGGAGCGCCTAGCCAGGCTCGCTGGAGGTTTCCCCGGCTGGCGCCCGGCTGCTAGCAGCGGCTTGGGCCCATATGAGGCAGGCTTCCATGGAGGCAGGGGGAACAACACTTTAAAACACAGTCCAAAGCAGGGAACAGGCACGGTCCGTGGCAGATGGCAATGCAGGCACGGGGAACACAGTCCAAACACACACTGGGAATTCCAGATACAGGTCAGGGCAGGGCTGCCCAGAAAGAGAGTCCTTTGTGCAGTTACCCAAACATGGAGTCAGTAAACTACACAGTCTATTGCAGCAGCAAGGTAATTGACACGCAGACAGGAAACTGACACGTGTATCAGAACACACACGTGCAAAGCAATCTTTGTGCAGCAGTGAAACAGCAACGCAGGAAACTTTAGCACAGTTCATGGCAGGCTTCAAAGCAGGGGAGGGGGCCTACTTGGCAACAATTCCCCCCCCTCGGAGACCCCGGGACGTCAGGCGCGCGGGTCTCCGAACTTGGCTTCAAAGGCGAGGTGGTTGGCAATGTCCGGTGGTCGAGCTTCGAGCGAAAGAGGAGTGGGAAGGGAAGGAGGGGGAGGCGTCACTCAAAAATTTAGTTTGGAGAACCACCTAACCGAATAAGTGCAATTTAGATCAGCCAATGGGCTGCAGGTCTCTGGGTTCACACCAGGGGGTGTGCTAAGTGCAATTGTCAGAATAAATAGTAATAATTCATAGCAATAGTAATTCATAGTAATAGGCAACAATGATCAATTCATGCATATAAATAGCAATAATTCATAATTGTGTACATTGATTAATTCATGATTGAAGGTAATTCATACGGAATTCATGATGGGTTAAAAGCACTAAAAACCAGGAGCAATTAATATACATGGATCAATTCATGGATAGTTAAAATCATAAATAGACACATAGGATTAAAAGCAGGGACAATTAAAAGCAATTCATACAGGGTAAAGTGGAATGTGCAAGCATGGCATAATTCATCAAGGGTAGAGTAATTCATAAATGGCTAAAATCATAAATACATATACGTGATTAAAAGCAATAGTTCATGAAGTCAAAAGCAGCAAGAATAAAAGCAAGTGCGTGGAAACAATTCATGAGGGGTAGGCGGCGGAAGGGCTCATGGGGGCAGAAAAATACACTCTGCAATTAAAAACCAAATCAATATGGCTGGATTAAAATCAAATTCATAGACTAGAACTGCCTCGGCGGAGGGAGTCAGGTTAAAAAGGCAATTCAAAAGGTTAAAATCAAATTCATAGGGATAAAGTTCATGGGCGCACTTGCAGTAGATAGAGGGAGGGACTAGTTCGGGGCTAAATTCATGGGAGTAAAATTCATAAAAGTAATGGAAAGAAATTCATAAGAAACGTAAAACAATAGAGCAGCAAAGATCACAGACGGCTCAGTCCGCAGTACAGCTGCTAGACTGGGTTGCATATTTACAGGAGCAAGCAAACTTAGTCCATGTGTTCCAAAACACACTTCCACCCCCCCTTGCTGTCTGCGTCAATCCGCAGAGCAGGGTCGGCAGGCGGCGAGAAGGGCTTCAGGCACACAGTTCTAGTCCTCATGGAAGTGGCGCTGCTGGCGGTCGTTCGTAGGCAGGCCGTGGGCTGGGAGGCAGAGAAACACGTCCCCCCCTAGTCCACAAGAGGGCCTCGGAGCGGTGTCCGGCAGCAAAGCGTCCATGGGGCTGGTTCAGGATCCATACACATAATAAAATATAGTCATAGTTCATGACAACGCAAGCAAATAAACAAGGGTTAAAGGAGGGCGCCAAGAATAACCCTTAAGGCAGAAGAAGGTCGGGGTTATAGTGATCCAAGCGGTGAGACAGCTGGAGTTGCTGGAGCTGTCGGCGGCTCCAACAGCCCAAATAAAGTAGTGAGGCACATAACAAAACTTGGAAAACCAAAATAACAACGATCGGGTGCAAAGCCAAATTGTAAATTCCAGTGGCAGTGGGGCTCCAGCCAAAGAGGGTTTCCCACCATGAATGCTCGCCGGTGGTCTTGATCCGCTGGACAAGATCCAACATCTCCTTGCCGTTGTGGGACACAACCAAAGCAGTAGTGTCCCCGTCCCTCTGGATGCTCTGGAGGGTGCGGTGGAGCTGCGGGTGTGCCAGGAGCTCGTGGATTAGCTCCAGACCGATGCCAAGGGGAATGGGCTTCACATGTCGATAGATGGAGGGTGCCACCAGGATCTCTTCTTGGGTCCAGACCGGTACCGTGTAGGTGGAGTCGCAGGCTGCTACCGAAGACAGGTTGCAAAAGCAGCGGTTGACTCCCGGGATCACGGGCTTGAGCTGGAACGAGTTCAGGATCACAAAATCGCAGGCCGTTCGCACGCAGGCACATCCTTTCCCAATGTAGACCACAGCGGAGCTGTTCTCCCGGACGACCTCGAAGGGGCACTCGTTGAGGGCGTCGACTTGCGGGGCTACACAGGGGTGATGAGGTGCAAAGGCTTGGTCTTGGCAAATGAAGCCGGTCTGGTCTCGATGCTGGCACCCTTGGAGGCTGACGAGCTGCCATCCGGTCGGGGTGAAGCGGGCCCAATGGTCGGGGTGTCTGGCGTAGAGGACTTCGGTGTCGCTGACTTGGAGTCCCAGAGGCACGACTGGATACACATGGAATGACTCGTGCGCACTGGCCGTTAATAAAAATAATTTAAGTTCCTGGGTGGTCGGTGAGAATGAGGAATTTACAAGAGACCACCAGGATTCAAGCTCCAGTTCAATGGGTGACAATTTGGGCGTAATCAATCTTTTAATTTCCAGGGGCAAGTGCCCATCCGTGGCTTGCCGAATTAGCCCCATGGCCACAGCCTGGTTTAATTGTTGGGCTTGCATACATGCCATGGCTATTGACACGTTGCGTTCAAAAGACTGTGTCCCTTTGAGCAGCAGAGAAAAATCTCTTTCAATTTGACTCTCCCAGTTAACTAAAATGGAGCTGATCTCGTGTTGCCCATTTGAAATGGAATTTAGGGACTGCACCACCGGTTTACCTAAGTCGGAGATGCTAGTCGTGACATGGGCAAACTTATTAGCGAGAGTCTCAATATTGACCGAATCCATGATTGCTAAGCCTCCGGCTGCAGGAGCAGTCCAGTCGGCAATGCTTCGTCTGGCACGCGAGAGAGAGGGAGAGGGATCGATCCACAGTTGTAGCCATGCATTCCAACCCTTGCTACCGGCCTCCAGATAGGGAGCGCACTGCGGCAGCCTCTGGGTTACATTTAGTTCAGCTAAGTCTATGCGGATCTCTTTTAAAGACATTTGCGGGCGGACTAGAACTCTCTCTCGAATGTCAGTTTTCAAAACATGGGAGCCCACTATGTGCGTGCCGCCTTGGCTCAATTGCTCATTGCTAGCAATCAAAGGGTCAATTTGGATGGTGTGGGTCTCCTGGGTCCGGATCAGCAGGGAATAATTGCCTGGTTCATGAGTCAAATTTACAAAGAGCAGCCCAAGCCGGTGAAATTTCTCTACTAGGGGCTTGGTTTGGCATTCGGGCGTCTGTTGAACCAGTATCCAATCGGGTGGGCCGTGTTTGGCTAGATCTTCCTCCTTTACAATCCAGGTCAGGTTCTCCCAGCGTTTTATAGCAAAGGAGAGAACTGCGCCTGAAGGGGGCGTGATAGTGACAGATGCAGATTCAATGGCAGTGGTGCCTAGTAGGATGGTCATTCTAAAGGGGTCTCCTGCCTTCCATACTGCGGCCGACACTAAAATAACTTCACAGTATGGTCCGAGAGCCTCAGTGACAAATGGCGAGGTTTCGAAATTGGCAGGGGTGGTATATTTGTCTACCACCGGGACTGCGGTGGGGGCTGGCCTGATACGGGGAAGAAACATACAAGGGATCGGGGCAAGTGGTGACACTGTGTCAGTAGTTGAGTAGCATATTAATTCTTGGGACATGGTTTTCACTCCCACACATAAAATAACAAGCTCTGGGGGTCGGATCCACTGCTCTTCACAGCTGCGGAAGTTAGTGCGATCCGTGGGGGTGGTCATATTGCTCTGCTGCACAACTTTGCAGACCATCATTTCATTCCCTGCCAGGGTATTAATACATCTCCAGTGGGGGTAGGGCATTAATTTGGACGGGCGTCCCTCTATTAGGGTGCCTGCCAGCACGAGCAAACACAGAGTAGCCAGGTGCCTCATCTCCTGGCCTTCCTTTCCTTTCTGTAGTGAAAATATCCTGGGGAGACCTGCGGATATAAGTACAGGTTCCCTGAGTTTATTGCAGCAAAAATAAGTGAAGTAAAGCGGGGGGAAAAGGAGGGCGTTTTTCTGCCAGCACTGTCTGTTAAGCGGGGTTCGAACGAGAAGTCCCAGAGCACTAAGCGAGCCTTCCAGCTTGTTGCTCTGGGGAACTCCTGTGCGGGGGCTTCTTCCTATAGCATGTATATTTCAGAGGGGACGTCTTTGCGTCGGGCAAGGGTCGGCTGTACGTTAGGCGGGATTATGCAAACTCGCCCCAGGGGTCCCTGGGTGCCTAGACTATGTGGCCTTCAGGTGCCCCTTGCTCGGTGGCGGGCTGTTTTTATTTTGCGGGCTGAGAGCTATCGGTCCGGCTCGGCCTGGCCTTGCCGTTTTAAAAAGAAAAAACTAGAGAGCGGTTTCCATTAACTATAAGGGTTGCTGCAGACGGGGGCCCTCGTTTTAATTTTTCAAAAATAGGCCTTCGTCATATGTTTGCAGGACAACCAATTTTTGGGGGGGGACTCCCTCGGGAGGCCCCATTTTCTGGTTTAAAAAAAAGGTACACCGGGCAAAAAGAAAAATGCACTGAGCACAAAAAGAAAAATACACTGAGCAAGAAGCATACGGGTGTGGGGTACTTTCGGGTTGCCCTCACTTGGAAGGCCTGGCAGGGCTTCATTATAACTTCAATATGTCTCCCCCCCTTCTTTTCCCTTGTACGGTACGGGCAAGGGAAAAGATTTCGGTACGTGGGGCGAGCGGCTGCTGGCGGAAAGGGCCGAAGTGGAGCCGAGGGCGCTCGGCGGCGTTTATCGAAAAGCGGCGGAGACGGCCGAGATCTGCCGGCGCCACTGTGTCTGGGTTGTTCGGGGGTCATCTTGGCGCAGGGGATCCTGGCTATGTAAATGAGGCACGCTGCCCCTTGTGCGTGGCGAACGCACCCCAATGACATATTCCAGAGGGTACATATTTACAAAATACTGGCGGGTCTTTTACCTTTGCACTAAAGCGTACTGGATGGTGGCGCCGTATAGCAACTCACCATGACGAATATGAACATTAGTAAAAGAGGGATGTTGGGCTATCTGGGGGTCCTTTTCCAGGGGAGGCACGGCCCTCAAAGCCAAAGCCGACCATCATGCGAAAGCGTGGGTCTGGCAGGTGAGACCCCGAATCTACGTAGATGCGGGATCTTCACCAGCACGGCGGGTGAAATGTTTTCAAATACAGAGATCACCTCTTTTGGTGATTCCACTATGTTCGAAAGAATGCATTCACCTCTGGGCTAAAGCCTCTCCAAACACTTTCACACACAGCAAATCTCTTTTGCCTGTGCAATTTTTTTCCCGAACATGCGGCTTACAATCCAATTAAGAATCACTCTCGGTGGTGGTCCTATTTGGCTTTGGTTGCCGTGTCTTCCCCAAGGGTCCCAACTGTGGGGCCCGCCTAATGAAGTTAAAGAATAGAATTGGAAAAACTTTGGACATTCACACCTATATCTACATATTCTACTGTTTCTTTTATACTAAGGCTACAAAGGTCTGGTCTAAGGGAACACAGGGTATCTCTGGCCCAGGGTGAAGGGATATCTGGCGAATCACTGGGCAGAGGGGGGCTGGGCTGGTGGCGGCTCCCCCAGGATCATACACAGGAGGGGCAGTTTGCAGCGGCTTCCCTTTCCATTCTTTTAACTGAGAGGCGTGAAAGTATTTTAACCAAGTGCCTCCTGTCTTTCTCTGGATAGCTACCTGATAGACAGCTGGGGAGACTCTTTTCGTGATGGGGACTGGGCCCTGCCATTTGGCTGCTAGTGAATGCGCCTTTTGCGAGAACTTCCTGTACAGAACGAGCTGTCCTTCCTCCCACTGCCTGGGGTTCCTGACCCATCCTAATTTGCGGTCCATCTCTTTCTGAGCGGTGCCCAACTTCTGGGCCACTTGCATGTGGACGGCGTGTATAGATGAGAGCAGGTCTTGAACCCAAGCGTCATTAATCACTACGGGCTGCATATCAGAAGGGAGCTGCGTATCTAGCCAGAAGGCTTCCGGGAGCTGCATTCTTCGCCCTGTCATTACCATATGGGGGGTGAGCCCGTGAACTGCGGTGGTGCCTCTGATGGCCATTAGGATTATGGGGAGTTTTTCATCCCAGTCTCTCCCGGAGGAGCGAACCATTTTGCGGAGAGCCTCCTTGAGGGTCCGGTTGGTTCTTTCTATGGCGCCCGAGGCTTGAGGGTGGCCGGCTATGTGGAACCGCTGCTGGATGCCCAGTGCTTTACAAAGCTCCTGTGTAACTTCTCCGATAAAGTGTGAGCCTAAATCGGAGTCCATGACTCGCACAATGCCCCATCTTGAAAAGACATTGTTGAACAGTAGTTTGGCCGTGGTGGCTGCATTGTTGCGCTTGCACGGAAACGCTTCGACCCATTTGCTAAAGGGGTCTATGACAGTGAGACAGTAGCGATTACCGCGAGGAGTGGGGGGAAGGGGGCCGATAAAGTCAATCTGTATGCGAGCCCAGGGTCCGTCAATTCTCTGATGCTGGAGGGGGGCCCTAGGTCCGGTGGGGTCTGCATTGACCATAGCGCAGGACAGACAGTTGTCTACCCATTGCGCTACTTCGGTGCGCATGCCAGGCCACCAACCAACCTCTTTTACCCTTTCCAGAGTCAGATCCTTGCCTCGGTGTCCCTGCTCGTGGACAAACTGAATTAAGTCAGCCCTAACTTCCAATGGCACTACCCAATGGCGTTCGCCGGCTGCATCCACTGCCCAAACTATGCCTTCCTCTTCTCTGATCATGAGTCTCCCTGTCTGATCCCTTCCTGCGGCTAGGAGGTCAGTTATTTCTGGGTCTGATTGCTGCAGTTGTGCTAGGTCTAGTGTTCCCGTAGTTCCCCGAGCCTGGCTGCGGGCTTGTGCGCGAGTGGTGACAGGGTGTAAGGGGCAATCGGTGGCTGGTTCCGGTAGGGGAGCATTTTCAGTGGCGGCTGCCTTGGCTGCGAGGTCTGCCTGGTCATTCCAATAAGCGGTCTCTGAGTTTGTCTTCTGGTGTCCCTTGACATGGGTAACCTGCGTTGGGCCTGAGCGGGACTGAAGGAGTGCTGCTACTTGCTGCCATAGCTGTAGGTGGGCTACGGGTTTCCCATCGCTAGCTCTCCACCCCTGATTCTGCCATACCGGGAGCCAGACCGTGGCGGCTTTGGCCGTCCAATCCAAGTCTGTGTAAATGGCAAGCGGGCTTTCTGGGGGCTCAAACTCAAGCACTGCCAGAAGCGCTTGCACCTCAGCCGCTTGGCTGGAATGGGGGCGGGCTGGACCTTTGAGAGTATGGGCGTCGCTCACTCGCACGGCGCCGTAGCCTGTCCGAGGAGAGCCTCCAACGTGAAAGGAGGAGCCGTCACAGAACCAGCATGTGAAGCCGTTCTGTCGGGCTTCCTCTAGCGGGACTCCCCAAGTGACTGGCCAGACAACCTGCGGTGGCGGGTCCAGGGGGCACTCGTGCTCGGTCCCGGTTACCAATAGGCCATAGGGGGCTGGAGGCTCGGTGGTCTCCTTTTTAAATTCCACTCCGCGGTTAACTAGGGCCAGGGTCCACTGCGCTATGCGGGCGTTTGAGACATGTCCATCTTGTATTTTTCCCGACAGGATATATTTGAGAGGCGTGTGAGTGGTTTGAACTATTGTACGTGAACCTCCTATGATAAATTCCCAATGGGTCAGACTCCAAACTAGAGCAAGGCAAGTCTTTTCGCATGGGCTGAACTTGGTCTCTACTGCGGTTAGGTTGCGAGAGGCATAGGCTACTACTCTAGCGGTCCCCGCTTGCTGCTGGGTGAGCGTGGCTCCTATGCTCTTGTCTGATACTGCCAGCTGAATAAAGAATGGCTGAGTTACATCTGGATGGGCTAGGGCCGGGGCCGCGGCCAGGCTACGCTTTAGCTCGGCTAAGGCTGTCTGTTGCTCCGGTCCCCACTCCCAGGGAGTGTTCTTCTTGAGGAGAGCATAAAGGGGGCGAGCTTTGTCTGCAAAGGACTCAATGAAGTCTCGGGAAAAGTTAAAAGTTCCTAGAAGGGCTCTGAGGGAGGGGACATCGGTGGGTGCAGGCAGCTTGGAAATGACCTCCATTCGCTGGGCGTCCGGGGTGCGACCCTCGGGTCCCAGGGTCAGACCCAGGTACTTGACGCTGGTCTGAACCAATTGGGCCTTTTCCCTGCTTGCCTTGAACCCAGTCTCGCGGAGGAGTTCCAGGACTTCCCTAGTGATCTGGTGGGCTAATTCTTCCGTGGGGGCGTGGACTAAAATGTCATCCACGTAGCTCAGTACGTGGGGCCTCGAGGAGGGTTGGAGGCGTTCCCACATCTGAACCACATGGGCATGACAAATGCTGGGGCTGGAGTGGAATCCCTGGGGTGTCCGCTTGAATGCGTATTGCTGGCCGCGGAAAGTGAACGCGAACTTGTACCAGCAAGACTCATGCAACCGGATGGAGTGGAAAGCATTGGCCAGGTCTATGACCGAGTAGAACCGGGACCCGGCGGCAATGGCCGTTAGGATCTCATTGTACTTGGCCACAACCGGGGCAACTGGAGGGGTGGTGGCATTCAGGGCACGGAAGTCGACCGTCATTCTCCAGGTCACTCCATCTGCTTTTAGAACTGGCCACAATGGGGCGTTGCAGATGGACTGCATCGGGAGTATGACGTCCCACTCAAGGAGTCCTTCTATAGTTTTGGCTATCCCTGCCTCAGCTTCCGCTGGGTACTTGTACTGTCGTTGGGGAGGGGGGTCCTTTCCTTCAATCAGGACGCAGGCGCCCTTCACTATCCCACACTCGGCCTTGTCTGTCACCCACACTTCGGGAAAGTCCTGAACCCAGGGGTCTCCTGTGATGGGGGCGAGAGGGAGGGGGGCCTTAAGGGCTGCGCACCGATGGATTGCACTGACGAAGTCTGGGCCTCCTGGGATGCGCCACAGGAGCCCATTTGCTAGGTCGATGGTCAGTCCCTCGGCACGGAAAAATGGCATGCCCAAAAGTCCATCGTCTTCTCCCCGGTTTGCGCATGCCGAAATCCGGGTGGCCAGGTTCCCAACGGAGAGGGGAATATCCTGCCAGACCGGGGATTCCTGCATGCCGCCTCCAAAACCGGCGAGTTGCATGGTTGTGGGGGTCTGGGTGCCCTTCGTGACTAAGGTGGGCCGGAGTATGTTAAGTGAAGCTCCGGTATCTATGAGGAGAGTGGCAGGCTTCTTCTTTTCCCCGGGAGTCCCGATCCCTGCCTTCACTGTCGGTCTCCCCCATGTGTCCGGCTTTAGTTTGGCAACTATGCCCACGGAGGGAGACTGGGACTCGGGGCAACCCTATTCTGATCCTGCACACTGGTCGGTGGAAGCGGCGCTTCCTCTAAAGGGGTTGTTGGGGCTCGGTCGTTCCCGGACCGCAGCTATCGGGGGACTCGAGAAGGGAGGGTCCGGCGGTAAAGGGGGCGCTGACGGAGGTACTGGGGGCTGTTGCTGGTCTTCCCACTCCATGATCGCCTTCATTAGAACGGACGTGGGCTTCCCATCGAATAGCTCCATGTTCGCTCCAATGTTTTTGAGGCGCATCCATAGCTCCCAACGGAGGGAGTCCCTGGACTGGGGCGTGCTGCCGCGGTCCCGGTAGCCCTCGTGGTCGCCCTGCGATGCTCCCCAAGCGTTAGACTGATCTGGAGGCGGGTAGACCTGATGATTGTACGGGTGTGATGCTCGCGAGTGAGAAGGGGCTAGGGGCGCCTCCTGTAATCGGGGCTCGTGGGGTCCCTGCTGGGAGGAGGAACTGTAACTCGGGGTGGGCGCAAAGGAAACTCCCGGGCGGTAGTCCCTTGGTCCTCTTCCCCGGTTAAAGCTACTGCTCCTTCCCCTCAGGATCCCTCCCCTTGCCTCCGGGTACGGGCTGCGTCCCTGCGGTCGGTATTGAGAGTGGGGGCCATGATTGGCATAGGTGACTGCACTTATCGGCTCGCTCTCCTTTCTACGAGAGGCCGGGGACTTCACATGGCGGATGGCGCCGGTCTCTCGCAACAGGCCAGCAATGCTCCTGATGCGGGATTCCAGCTCTCCCCATGTAATGCTCCCGGGCTCGACTCCTGCTAGGGCTAGGCGAGTGGTGCTGTTGAGCCCATCTATGACTGCCCTCCTGAATTCTAAGTCGTCGAAGTCCGGCATGTCGCTCAAATCTAAATCTACTTCGTCTGCTAGTTCGGCTAGGAGCTGTTTCCTGGCTAAATATGCCTCTGGATCCTCTCCGGGTTTTTGAGACTCTGCAATATACAGGGCTTTTAAACTCTTGGTGGGCCACAGGAAGGCACACAACTCTTTCATGGCACCATACTGACTGCGAGTGGCTAGTCTCCTGTTAGAAATGTATGCATTAAGAGAGGTGACTATTTCGGGGCTGGCACAATGGCGGGCCAGCTGAGCTACATCGGAGCCACTGGCAGAGGGCTGGGACATGGTCACGTGTGCAAACCATTGTATAGCTGAGTCTCGGTTCAGGGGTCCCATGCGGTCTGCTATGGCTTGGAGCTCATCGGGCCTCCAATTGCGGGTCTCCTTAACTATTCGGTCTGTCTTCCTGCCATCATCGTCTGTGGTGACAATTTCTTTAGTAGCTATTGGATGGAGGGGCTGTGGAGCTTCCTCGGGCTGGGACGAAGGGGGTGACCAACTGTCGGTACTACCTTCGGGGAGGGCCAAGAGGGCTGAGGGGTGCACGGCGGAAATTACGGCCTGTTGCATCCCCAAGTGTCGCTTCAGGGCCTCTAGCTCCCTCTTACAAGCTGAATGGTCCGCGGCTGCGGTTTTAGACTGGTTGTGGTCCGCCATGAACCGGGCGGCATGGGTGAGCTTAGTAATCTCCTCTTGTCCCTCAGTTAATGCGTGCTCAGCCATATCGGCACGAGCGGCGGCCGCTTCAGCCTTGTGCTGGGCGTCCTGGAGGGCGGTAGTTAATCCCTGTTTCTCTAGTATGAAATTGACGCGTTCGGCGCGCCACTCAACTGCCTTTTCCTCATGTTCTTTCTCCTGTTCGGTTAGCTTGGTCCTGAGAGTCTGGATTTCTAGGCGCAAGGCGTCCTGTTCTCGTTTGGACCTCTCCTCTAACTCCTCCTGTGTGGTTTGTAACTAATTAGGGACACGCTGTCCTGCAGGGCAGTGAAAAGTGCCCAGGCTCCATATCTGTCCTTCTTGCTAGACCTAGGTTTCTCCTTGTCACAGAAGTCCTGGAAGGCGCTTCTAACTATCTGGAGTGGGTCGGGTCCCTTGAAGGAACCGGCTTCCCAAGGGCAATCTCCCTTCTTAACTAGCCACTTCTCCAGGCGGGGCACGGTGGGGTTTGCCCGGTACATCTTGCTTTCGTTTAAGGCTGATCACGGGGGAGGTTAAAGAGTGGATCAGCGACACCAGGGGTGGGGCGATTAAAGCTGCTCAAGGGTTTTAACAACTTCTTCCTCTCTATGTCCCTTTTGGGAGGTTTATCCTTCCCTCAGGTCCTCAAGGGTTTTTACCAGGGGGTTTTAAGGTTCTACTTTTAGGTTCACAAGGGGATTTTTAAGGGTCCTACACTCTGTCCTTCTCCACCGGGGGAGAGGGAAAATTCCTATTCCCGTTTCAGGCTTGCTTACAAGCCACGGGACCAGGAAAAGTTTACTGGCTCAGAAGGTGCTCTCAAGCTCTCTAAGCCCAAGAACCAAAAACGCTCAGTGCTCCCAAGCCTCTGCTCAGAAGCCAAAGCTCAGGGGTCTCCCAAGCCTATACTCGGAAAACCAAAAAGTGTTCCCAAGCCTCTGCTCAGAAACTGCAACTAAGGGGTCTCCCAAGCCTCTGCTTAGGCAACCAGAAATGCTCCCAAGCCTCTGCTCAGGAACTGAAGTGCTTCCAAGCCTCTGCTCAGGAACTGAAGTGCTTCCAAGCCTCTGCTCAGAAGCTACAAATGCTCTCAAGCTCTCTGCCCAAGAACTAAACTCAAAGTGTCCCCAGGCCTCGTGCTCAGAGACAAACGGCTGAACTGTCTCCAAGCCTCGACCAAAAGACTAAATGCGCTCAAGGACTGCCTCTGCAAGTCCCCAAGCAAAAGTGCCCAGGAGTAAAACCACGGTACTCCCAAGCGGAAAAAGCGCTCAAGAGTTCAAACAACTCCCAAGCGAAAGTGTGCCCAAGAGTCCCACTGACTCCCAAGCGGAAAAGCGCCCACGAGTCTGACTTAAAACTCGCAAGCGGAAAGGCGCCCAAGAGTCTACTTTAAAACTCTTAAGCACGGTGCGGCTGGCTGCCGCGGGGCTTCAGGAACCTGGCTTTAGATTCCCAAAGCTAAACTAAAACGAACGGACTATCAATCCCTTCACGTTTTCTCCGGAGCGGGGATTGAAGCCTAAGTGCTGGCAGGAACGGGGTTTGGACGGACTTAGGAGAGACGGGGGAGGGCGGAAAAGAATTTTATATGTGCTGCTTCAGGATGTATATAAATCTATAGAGCCTACTTCTGGGATCCCACCCACATAGACGCGTTTAGGCGGCCCGGAAGGTGGCCAGGAACTTCACCAGTTCAGAGGTCCTCACCCACAGTACACCGGTTATAATGGCTGGAGGGCCTCGCGGTGCACCACAAAAGGCAAGTAGTCCAAAGCTGGCTGAAGGAGGAAATGGGGGAAAAGCCAACCCACAAGATAGAAATGCTCACTAGAGCCACACACATTCACACTTTTAATTCCCTGAGCTAAATTGCACTCTTTACACAGAGGTCTGGAAAATTTTCCTCTAAGTCAGTTCGCTGAAGACACGCGTGTCGACTCACGTGTATTCACACGAACTGGGTTATGCCCGCATATTCTCCACCAGTAAACTGTTACCAGAACTGCTCTTTATTATAATGGGGAATTAGCTGCAGCAGTCTGTAACTATTAATATTAAGCGAGGATCATAACCTATGTTTACGGAGGTCCCGATCCCAGACACTCTAGTGAAAAAGAGGCAGACAAGGAGTAAGGTTCAAACACGTGTATTGAGTGTAGCGTAAGCCTAGCTTGCACAATCATACAAAGAACATACAAGGTCTAAGAAATATAGCGTAGGAAATACAGAGACGTTCGCATTAGCGGGTTCCCAACGATGGTAAGGGAAATACTCACAATCCTGGAGCGAAGCAGAGACACGACAGCGAGGGTGGCCCAATGCCAGCACTGGAACCACAGACGGACAGCAAGGAGGTCTGGATAGGGAATGGCCGAGGCACCGAGTGGTCTGGGAGACCAGCTTAAATACCCCAAAACGTACCCTGGGGCTGGTGCTGTACTTGGTGGTTCTCACAGATTAAAACAAAGGGTCTAATGGGCTACTGAATGGCTTGGATGGGCCACTTTGGTAATCAGATTGTGATAAGTGACACCTCAGGAAGAGGGGACAAAAAGAGGGAGGGGGAAATCCAAGTGGGCTGAAAGGATGTTCCAGCGGACAGGGCTTGTCCTGATGTCATCAACTTTGGAATGCGGAGGTTTCTTTGAGATGCATTCTTTAAGTGCTTGGGATGGTCGGCACTTAGTTCCTTCTCCGGGGCGGCTCCTAAGATATGCAGAGCGGGGCGAGGTACTCTCGCTGCGGACGTGGTGTGCCCGCTTCGCCGAAATGGCTTCTCAAAGCAGTCTTCTTCCCCGGGTCTTCTGGCTGCCTGAGAACATGGATGCCGGCTGGGCATAGCTGGGGCTGGATAGCAGGCTGCCCGGTAGCGAGGGCAAGCTC
Organism: Eublepharis macularius; assembly: GCF_028583425.1. Taxonomy (NCBI): domain Eukaryota; kingdom Metazoa; phylum Chordata; class Lepidosauria; order Squamata; family Eublepharidae; genus Eublepharis; species Eublepharis macularius. The sequence goes on from NC_072797.1 coordinate 78,263,891, forward strand.
GGCGACCGGCTCGCGGGAGGCTCCAGGCGGGAACTGACCAGGGAGCGCCTAGCCAGGCTCGCTGGAGGTTTCCCCGGCTGGCGCCCGGCTGCTAGCAGCGGCTTGGGCCCATATGAGGCAGGCTTCCATGGAGGCAGGGGGAACAACACTTTAAAACACAGTCCAAAGCAGGGAACAGGCACGGTCCGTGGCAGATGGCAATGCAGGCACGGGGAACACAGTCCAAACACACACTGGGAATTCCAGATACAGGTCAGGGCAGGGCTGCCCAGAAAGAGAGTCCTTTGTGCAGTTACCCAAACATGGAGTCAGTAAACTACACAGTCTATTGCAGCAGCAAGGTAATTGACACGCAGACAGGAAACTGACACGTGTATCAGAACACACACGTGCAAAGCAATCTTTGTGCAGCAGTGAAACAGCAACGCAGGAAACTTTAGCACAGTTCATGGCAGGCTTCAAAGCAGGGGAGGGGGCCTACTTGGCAACAAAACAGCACTCCTCTAGCATAACCTTCTGGAATTAGCCAGTCAATTAAGTGCAAAACTATCAAAGCAAGGTACACCCCACTCCTAACTCAATAATAATAATAATAACATTCGATTTATATACCGCCCTTCAGGACAACTTAATGCCCACTCAGAGCGGTTTACAAAGTGTTATTATTACCCCACAACAATCACCCTGTGAGGTGGGTGGGGCTAAGAGAGCTCAAGAGAACTGTGACTCGCCCAAGGTCACCCAGCTGGCTTTGTGGAGGAGTGGGGAATCAAACCCGGCTCTCCAGATTAGAGTCCCGTGCTCTTAACCACTACACCAAACTGGCTCTCAACCAGCGTCTCCAGAAGGATACTATGATGCTCCTGATCCCAGTTGGGTGAAGGAGGTGGACATTGCCACCTGCTCCATGCTTGATCCCATATGCAATGGAACAAGGCAAATGTCCAATAGGTACGTTCCCATGACTTTAAAAGCCTTTGATGCCAAATCGAGCTCTCAACTCCTTTATGGAGTGTCCATATGGATTAGTGCAGTCAATCACTTAATAGAGGGGGTACAATCTTATTTCCTACGGAAAACTCTGGGTCTTCCTAACTGTGTCCCATATGCTGCAATCTGTCTTGAAACAGGACAGATGTGGTTGGAAACTCGGGCCTGGCTTTGAACAATCAAATTCTGGCTTCGCCTTCTATTTAATTCCTACTCAAATTCCTTTACTTTTCTAATGCTCTCAGATTTCCACGAATTCAAGTAGTTGGAACTAATCCACAAAAAAGTTAGGTGTATGGGTATATCTTTAAGAAGAGTCCAGTAGCACCTTTAAGACTAACCAATTTTATTGTAGCATAAGCTTTCGAGAATCAAGTTCTCTTCGTCAGATGCATGATAAAGATATACCTCTGGGTATATCTTTAGAATCACTTTACCTTGCATCTGCTCCAAGAGCATTTCAGACAATTAAACAGAGGCTCTTAGACATTCAGTTTCAGCGCCTGACCGAGGCAGCTAGGAAAATTTGTTCCCCAATTCACTTGGGACTGCCTCTGTCATCTGGCCAGTTAGCCGACGATTTCTGCTCTCTAACTGATCCCCATCAAAGAAGGGCACTAATGCTGGCCAGATTCAACATACTGCCTTCGGCCATTTTCATTGGCAGATGCCAAGGGACCCCTTATGAACTCAGAAAATGCCCTTGTGGCCTGGGTGTCATTGAATCTGTTTCCCGTGTTCTATTATACTCTTTATTTTATTCTAAGATCCGAGACAAACTTTTGAACTCCCTTCATTATTCATGGTGCGGCCTTTCTGATAATGTCAAGGTCCAGCGATTACTATCTGGTCACAACTTTTCTATAACCTCTAATGTGGCTAGTTTTCTTCAATCTGCAATCTGTATCAGGGAAGCTATCAACTAATTTTAATGAACCTTTTTCGCTCTGACATACCAATAAAGGTTGTGTGTGTGATGTTCCTTTGTCCTTTAACTACAGAAATAGCACTTTTAAAACATTTTTAAAACTTCAAAAATAACTAGCTAGTTTTGTCGAAGGCTTTCACGGCCGGAGAACGATGGTTGTTGGGGGTTTTCCGGGCTGTATTGCCGTGGTCTTGGCATTGTAGTTCCTGACGTTTCGCCAGCAGCTGTGGCTGGCATCTTCAGAGGTGTAGCACCAAAAGACAGAGATCTCTGTCTTTTGGTGCTACACCTCTGAAGATGCCAGCCACAGCTGCTGGCGAAACGTCAGGAACTACAATGCCAAGACCACGGCAATACAGCCCGGAAAACCCCCAACAACCATCCAACTAGCTAGTTTATTTACATTAGAGGTGATAGGTTAGGTGAAGTCAGAAGCTGAAACTTTTTGAGGTATGAATGGTTTATTTGCGATTAAAGACCATTACTATAACAATACAGTGCTCAGCCGTCGACCTTCCTGCCCTAAAACCTACCTGCTCCAATGAGATAATTTCTTCTTCTAGCCATATTCCTAGTTTATCTAGAAGGTAATTTGCTGGATCATTTCTCTTGCCCTTCTTGAAAATAGGGACAAAAATAGCAGTCCTCCACTGCTTTGGAATTTGGCCAGTTTGATCTATATAAGTAAACAAGGTTGCAAGAAATGGCGCCCACCAATCTGCATTCTCTTTTAATACTTCAGGGGGTATTCCATCTAATCCAGGGACCTTTCCATTTTTTAAACAGGAGATGTAGGCTCTTATTTCTTGGAGGCTTACAGGAGGTCATTCCAGGAAGTTCTCTATACTTCCGTAGAAGGTAATTATTATAACAACAACAATTGCACTTATATACCACTCTTCTAGACAGATTAGTGCCTCACCCAGAGCAGTGAACAAGTTAGTGTTATTATTATCCCCACAATGCATCTGGGGAGCTGGGGCTGAGAGAAGTAGCTGACTCAAGGCCACCTGCTGAGCTCATGGCAGTAGTGGGATTTGAACCAGCAGAGTGCTGATTCGCTGCCAAAACCACTTAGGCTGACTATGGTCATCATAGAGGTTCTGAAAAAATACAAACCAGTTTTCAGCAGAAATATGCATATCCAGAGGTGAGGATATCTTGGGCCTCCTAATGTTGGTAAGCTTCCAAAATAGGGCACAGTTATTTTGTTTTACTGCCTGAATGAGTTCCTCCCATAGATTCAAAGTATGCTCTTTCTTCTTCCATTGTATAACAAGTTTGTAGTTTTTTTTCTGATTTAATAAAGCTAATTGTGCCTCTGATCTCATTTCCAAATCATTGCTCAGGGAGAGAGAATAAAAGAAGTTTAGTTCTTTTTTTTTGCTTGGGCACATTCAAAGTCAAACCAGGGTTTGACATTTCTATGAGGGCGATGTAAACTATTTTCTGCTGGGGTCATCAAGATAGTATTAAGCTTGTGAGTTAAAACCAGGTAAACAGTTAACGGATCTGTAAATGGTGAAACACATTTCTACAGATTTTCTGGAGTTAGAAGATCCTTTACTTTTTTATCAAGTTTGCTGGCCCATCTTAGTCTTTTGTCAGTAAATTCTACCCATGTTGTGTATTGTTAATCCTGTTGGTTTAGATTCAGTGGAAGAGCAGGCTGTAAGGATAATGGTAAGTGATCGCCTTCCAAGTAAGGGAGTACTTGAAAGATTTTGATCACCAGTAGTAGGGAGATACTTACTAACATATAATCAACTGAACTTGCCCTATTTCCTACTAAGAAGGTGAAGTCCCCTGGGTAGTTACCATAGAATGCCCCATTTAAAACATGAAGTGCTCTCCTCCATGCTAGTTTGCCCAAACATATGCCTGCAAAGTTCACACAACAATCTTTAGACATTTGTGTAAAGGGAAGTCTGACTGACCCCTCATCTTGGTCCTTTAAGAACAAGTTAAATTTAGTTGTTAGAGAATTTCATTATGTCCCAAGCGTGCATTTAAATCACTGGCCAGCAGAATTAGGGCTTCAGGATGTTCAGGTCAAAGGTCCATTATATAACTGTCAAGCGCTAGCCAGTTTTCCTCAATGAGTGACTTTTTCACCAGGGGTAGAAGGTATGCATTTATAATAATCAAATTTCCTTTCTCCAATCCTACCAGTAAGGCCATAGCCAGATGAGCCAAGGAGGGTTTCTGCACAAAATGGTCCTTAAGGGAATTTGAAATAAAAATACCCAACCTTCCCATTAGTCTACCCAGAGCTTTTCCGGGAACTGCCTCTAAGTTATAGGAATAAAAATCATCTAATTGGAGGGTTTCTGCTGCCATGTCTCCTGTAGAATGATAATGTCAAAGTCACACTGAAAAAAGGGGATATCTGTATATGAGTAGAGGCAACGATACCACCCAGCTACATTCCGTGACAAAATTTCTAATGGCTTATTCAGGGTCTCGGTGTGTTGCAATGAAGATAGTCAGGAGCAGAGGTGGGCAAAGACCATGAAAAAGCCACAGACCATCAGACCATGGTCCATCAATTTTCACGGACCATGGACCATGGATCACTCACAGACCCACCCCAGTTCACGGACTGGTTTGTTGGTCTGTGGTCTGTCACTTCTGGGGGCCATGGGACTGGTCCCCTTTGCATGCAGAGATGCCAAACTTGGTGTGATTCTTCAGCAGGCTCTCCTCCAGCCACTGTCCAAGTTTGGACAAGATTGGATGTCAGAGGTCTGAGTTACAGACCCCCAAAGTGGCTGCCCCCAGGAAATTTCCATTAGATAGAATGCAAGCAAGGATTGGCTCCATTGAAATACATTGCAGCATCCAAAAGTTGCAATGAGGATGTGGGATGGACTTGGAGAACCTTCCTCTGAGAATAGAATGACAGCCCCCAGAGTGGAATGATGATTCCTGGGAGCAGAAAACCTGCTCTGGGTCTGGAATAGGGAGGGAAAGAAGTACTGCTGGTGCTGGGCACCGATGGGCAACCAGGACAACCTTGGCACTTCTTCCCCCCATGACCACCCTTCCTCCTCATTCCAACCCTCATGATGCTATAAGAAAAGCCCTTAGCCAAGGAACCCTCTGAGCTTGGTCCCAGAACTTTGCTGCAGCCCTGAGACTGGGTTGGGGCAGAGCCCTAGTGCAACACCACAGATAAGAATTGAAAAGGAAAAAAATACAGAAAAGTGAGCTCTCAAGGAGCCCAATAACCTTGCACCCAGAGCCTTACTGCAGCTCTGAGTTGGGTTGGGGCAGAGCCATAGGCTAGCCCAACACCCCACAATCCAATAAGAATTGAAAAGAAATATGAAACAGAAGAATGAGCCCTTGGTCCCAATAGCCAGACTGTTTTGGGGCAGAGCCCTAGGCTAGCCCACCAGCCCACAATCCAATAAGAACAGAAAGGAAAATATGAGACAGAAGAGTGAGCCCTTGGTCCCAATAGCCAGACTGTTTGGGGGCAGAGCCCACTAGCCCACAATCCAATAAGAATAGAAAGGAAAAAAGGGAAAGAGAACAGTGAGCCCACAAGGAGCCCAATAAGCTTGCACTGTCCCAGAGTCTTCTTGCGGATCTGAGACAAGGTTGCACTAGCCCACCAGCCCACAATCCAATAAGAATAGAAAGAAAAAAAGCAAAGGCATGGATCTCAACCTTCAAATTCTGTCTTCGCCTACATTTTTGAAACGGGCCTAATAGTCTCATAAGGTATATGTTACACGAGTCTAACACGTGTGACTGGTTGAACTATATTGAAAGGAAAATAACATTGATGGGGCTCAACGTAGAAGATCTGTACCTTTTATCTGAGAAGAATGCTTTTGTTAGGATTAAACAGAGGCTAATTGACATGGAGATGCAAGACCTTAGAAGCCTCGCTTCGGGACATTGCTCTCCTGTTCAATGGGGGATTCCATTTAGTGATACGCCGGCAGAGTATTTTTCCTGTTTAATCGATCCCTGTATTCAAAGGGCATTTATGTTGGCCCGTTTTAATGTGCTCCCTTCTGCTTTCCTATTTGGGAGATTCAAAAAAATCCCATTTGGAGAAAGGTTATGCCCCTGTGGGATGTTGGAAATCAAGGATACAGCCCATGTACTTTTATCGTGCAGATTTTATGATGATTTACGTGCATTTTATTTGGATTACCTACTGCAATCGCTGGAGGGCAAATCTGTTGAGAGCAGGGGCCATTTCCTAGAAAAAGAACTGCAGGAATTCATTAGCATAACTCATTAGCATATGCCACACCCCCTGACATCACCGGAAGTGTGTCAGAAGGCAACATCCACCCCTCAGGCCCCTTTCAGCAAAAGTCTCCAAGTATTTCTTTAAAGGAAAATTAACTCAAAGCAGCCTACCCTCCTCTGGAGAGCCAGCCCTGCTTGCAGCCACTCACTCACTCGATCTCAAGTCACAAATGAAAATAAAGCAGCATGAATTCCAAGCAGCTTGTGTTCCATTGGAGCTCAGCACCACTTGGCTTGCACTCACTCACTCATTTTCTCTCCCCACCCCAGTCACAAATGAAACTAAAGGAGCAGAGCAGAATGAATGCAAGCACCTTGCCTTCCTTTGGAGCTCAGCACCACTCAGAATTCACGCTTTTTCTCTCTCCACCCCCCCCCCCATCCCTGCCCAGTCAGAAATGAACATAAAAGAGCAGAGCAGAATGAATGCAAGCACCTTGCCTTCCTTTGCAGTCCAGCAGCATTCGGCATTCATGCTTTTTCTCTCCCCCCCCCCAAACAAATGAACGTAAAGGAGCAGAGCAGAATGAATGCAAGCACCTTGCCTTCCTTTGCAGCCCAGCAGCACTCGGCATTCATGCTTTTTCTCTCCCCCCCCCCGAACAAATGAACATAAAAGAGCAGAGCAGAATGAATGCAAGCACCTTGCCTTCCTTTGCAGCCCAGCAGCACTCGGCATTCATGCTTTTTCTCCCCCCCCCAAACAAATGAACGTAAAAGAGCAGAGCAGAATGAATGCAAGCACCTTGCCTTCCTTTGCAGCCCAGCAGCACTCGGCATTCATGCTTTTTCTCCCCCCCCCCAAACAAATGAACGTAAAAGAGCAGAGCAGAATGAATGCAAGCACCTTGCCTTCCTTTGCAGCCCAGCAGCACTCGGCATTCATGCTTTTTCTCTCTCCCCTCCCCCCTGAACAAATGAAAGTAAAAGGGCAGAGCAGAATGAATGAAAGCACCTTTGCAGCCCAGCAGCACTCGGCATTCACTCCCAGGAAAGGGAACCACGTGGGCGGGGCCAAAACCCATGTGACCTCTTTTTAGAGCTACCGGAACACCGTTCCTGTGCGTTCCGGCTCCAAATGAGCCCTGGTTGAGAGTAAGATAGTGAGTCTTTTAGTCTCAACCAAGGTTGAAGTCACTGAAATGGTGGCAAACTTCCTTTACCATGTGTACAAGAGGAGAAGAGTGTTTAGAATGTTTAACAATTAACAGGCTCCACTTTTTTTGACACTGTTACGGTTATGCCAATAAAGGTTCTGTCTTGAAAGAAAAAAAGGGAAAGAGAACAGTGAGCCCTCAGCGAGGAAACCCAATATAAACTTGCTCCCACAGCTGTTGCTACACCACAAGCCCAAGCCTCCCTCTTGCGACTCAATGCAAAAGAACCTGCTGCAGCAAGCAGCTCCTTACTTGGTAACTGCTGGCTGGAAATGTGAAAGTGCTGCTCCACGCTGTGTCTTATATACAAAATGCTGACATAGAGAATAATGGGAGCTCTCTGGCTGGCAGCCAGAGCTGCCTATCAAGGTTTTCAGAGTTTAGACTGGCGTGTTCTGAAAGGTCAACAGGCAGCTTCTATGTTGCCTAGGAAATTGATTGCTTGGCACCAGGATGTCTGTGTTCACAGTGCAACAGACAAACGGACCCACCCCAAAGTCATGGCATCCATGAAACACACTTCTCTCATGGGCCGCCAGATTGCAAATACTGAGCAGGGCAAGTCTAGGTGAAATTTAGGTCTGTTTTCCAGTCCATGCCCATCTCTAGTAAGGATCATTTTCCTCCATTAGGTGCAGTGGGGATATCCCTTATCGAGCATAGTTCAGGATCATCAGATGGAACAATCAGATTAGAGTTGGAGTTGCCTTTATTAATTATTATAGTTGGTTTTAGAGGGAGTTGGTTTGCTCCCAATAGACAGGGAGCTGTTTCACCTGGAGTCTCCAAAGGCTTGGTGGAAATAGCGTTGGCATTCATTTTCTTCCCCCTGACATCTACAGGCCCTTTTAAGCCCTTCAGGGTGACTGAACTTTTTGAGGTAAAATTCAACAATATATCTTGTTCACTGAGGTAAAGTTCATAACATGCACAGGCTTCAGTTCTTATATTCTTCACTTTTACCTAAGGCTTCTGTTTTTAGGCTTTGTTCCCTTGTTCTCCGCCCCCCAAACACTTGAATATATTTTCTTTTTAGAATTCTTTTTCTCTTCTGGGGTTAGGAAAGCTGGTACACACTTTCTAGTATTCCAAGCCCCCCTCTTCACACACCAGGGCTTTTCTTCAATCCTTAACTGTATTTAAAGGTCTTCATAGACAGTTTTCAACCAGGGATTTCTCAACTCTCCATAGCTACCTCCCTGTTTAACTGGGAAAGGAAAACCTCCTCAGAATATCTATCTTTCTTTTGGCCTGTTTGGAAGTCTGCACTAGACATGGGCACAAATGGGGGGGGGGAATGAACACACTGTTTGTTGTTCGTTGTCATCAACAAACACGAACAGATGAACAGTAACAAACATGTCCTGTTAACAAACATGTTTGGTGTTGGTTGTTCACGGGGGCCAAAATGGCCCTTGTTGGACTTAGAGAGCCCATATTCACAGAGAGTGTTCAGCAGGCTCTCCTCCAGCCATCACCTAATTTTGGTCAAGATTACAATATGGATCTTGGAGTTATACATTTCCAAATCTGACACCCCCAGGAAACTCCCATTTGATACAATTGGAGGCACCAGTTGACTTTGGCCCCGTGTACAAGTGGTGGACTCGAAGGCGGGCAGCCTCCCCTCTAGGGGGTGGGGGGGTTGGCAGCTCATCGGCAGCACCCCCCCCATGTGCCCGCCCGCCAGGCCTCCAAGAGGCTACTTTCCACCAAGGAATTAATATGGGTTATGTTGGCAGCCACTAGACCTGGCAGGCTGGGGGAGGTGGTGGCGGGCTGCCTTCCCTCTAGGAAGTGGGGTGTGTGGCCGCTCACTGGTGGCACCCCCATGTGCCTGCCCACCAGGACTCCCAGAGGGTACTTTCCACCAAGTCCAGAAGGTGGGTCAGGTCTGCGGCTGCTGGGCTTGGTGGGCTGGGTGAGGTGGCGGCTGTCAGACTGTGGCTTATTAAAAGTTGCAATCCAGACTATCTCTTGCAATTAGACATGAGTCCATTGGTTTCAAAAGATTTTACTGAATATAAACAACCATTATAGTCCACTGGCCAAGATGCAATATCTTGGCTGGTACACGGGTATTGTTACGAATGGAGGTAAAGGTTAAGGTACAGAATAGCATAGCCCAGCAATTCCCATCCTCCCCCCACAGTTCTCAAAACAAACGGCTTGAAGCTGAGAGAGTGAAACTTTCCCAGGGCTGGAAAGACTGTAGTCAAAACATTCCTCTTCTTTGAGATAACTGTTACTGGACTGCTTGTCACCTGCAAAAGAAGAGCTTAAAACACTGACAGGATTAAAATGGAGTCTCTCTGGTTAGAACACACAAGGAACTTATGTCAGACCTGACAGCAGCGGGCCACCTCCCCTCTAGGGGACAGGAGGGGTGGCCACTCACCAGTGGCACCCCCATGTGCTTGCCCACCAGGCCTCCCAGAGGCTACTTTCCACCAAGGCAGTAATGTGAGTTATGTCGGCAGCCACCAGGCCTGGTGGGCTGGGGGACGTGGTGGCAGACTGCCTCCCATCTAGGGAACAGGGGATATGGCTGCTCACTGGAGGCACCCCCCATGTGCCCGCCCGCCAGGCCTCCCAGAGGCTACTTTCCACCAAGGCATTATGGAGGGTGATGTTGATGGCCACTGGGCGTCGTGGACTGGGGGAGGTGGTGGCGGGCCACCTCCCCTCTAAGGGGCAGGAGGTCTGGCTGCTCGCCGGCAGCACCCCCTATGTGCCTACCCACCAGTACTCCCAGAGGCTAATTTCTGCCAGGCCAGAAGGTGGATCATGTCGGTGGCCACTGCATAACCAAAAGACCCAGCAACAGTCTGCAAAGAAAATCCTCCAGCAAGACATGATGGCATACGCAGAGGCCTTGCACACACAAACACACATGCTGGTGAGTCAGAGACACCAACATATGTTCACCAGATGGGGACATCATGGCATCGGGGCCAATGCTGTTGTCCACACCTCCTGTGGTGCAGAGGCTGTTGCCACCCAAACACACCAGCTGGACATGGAGCATTGGACGTTTAGGTACATGGGATAGATAGGTTTCTCGATAGACAGGTACATAGCTGTATGGGATAGGTATATAGGATAGAGGGATGCATGGATACATTGAATACCTGTATTGGATTGACAGGAGAGACAGATACCTTGTACAGGCATATTGGGGAGACATGTGAATTGCATAAATTTCTGCACTATCCCGTCATTAGAAAGTTGGAAGGAAAGAACCAAGGGTGGGAGGTGGGCCCTGCCCCTAACATGTAGAAGCAGAGGCTCACATGCTGGCCATCAAGGCAATGGACGATGCCTTCCCCCCATCTTGGGGGAGGCATCAGTTCCCCTAGAAAAGGGGATTGTGGGCAGACAGGTAGGTGCCCATGTGGGGAGCTGTGGGCTGCCCCCTGCATCACCCACCGGCCTTCCGTCACAGACATGGCAGTTTATTCAGTGCACCCTACAGAAGACAGCATTTCCACAGAATCCACACCACTCAGAGATAGCTTACCTGTGTAGGCAGTACAGGAAGACTGCCTCAAGCATCAACCACCTTCATGCCTTCACGGAAAGGACGGGAGTTGTGGGACCCATTCCCCCTTGCACAGAGGGGACAGCAGGTGCCATGGAATGGGGAACACCGTGCAGCACATCTGTATCAGCAGCAGCTCCTGAGCTGCCTCTCATGCCCAAAACCAGCAGCAGCAGACAGCACCCACCTTCCTGCCTTCACAGAAAGGGTAGAAGTAATGGGACCCATTCCCCCCTGCTCATAAGGGAAAGCAGGTGCCATGGAATGTGCAACCGTATGTGCAACAGCTCCTGAGCTGCCCTTCATGCCCAAAAGCAGCAGCAGCAGACAGAACACACCTTCCTGCCTTCACAGAAAGGGTGGGAGGGACCCATTCCCCCCTGCTCAGAGGGGACAGCAGGTGCCATAGAATGAGGGGCATCGTGTGGCACAACCATATCAGCAACAGCTTTTGAGCTGCTCCTCATGCCCAAAAGCAGCGGCAACTGACATAACCCACCTTCCCGCCTTCATAGAAAGGGCAGGACGGGCAGGAGAAGTTGTGGGGAAGGGTCATAGTGGTTCCATCCAGAGAGGGCAAGGTTGAAAGAGGGACAGGGAACTCGTCAGGGAGAGGATGCAATGGGCAGGACAAGTCATGGGGAAGGGTAGTTTGGGCACCATCCAAAGCGGGAGAAGTTGAAAGAGGGACCGTCCAGGAACTTGTCAGGGAGAGGAAGACAAAGGTTTACCAGACGCATTGTGGAGCGGAACCGAGAAGGCACCTTCATTTGTGAGCCATGAGCCAAGAAACCCACTGAGTGGTGGGACAGTGGCGGCAGCTGACATGAACCACCTTCCTGCCTTCGTGGAAAGGATGGGATGGGCAGGACAGGAGAGGTCGTTGGGAAGGTTCATATTGGTTCCATCCACAGAGGGCAAGGTTGAAAGAGGGACCATCCGGGAACTTGTCAGGAAGAGGACACAATGGGCAGGACAAGTCGTGTGGAAGGGTCATTTGGGCACCATCCAGAGAGGGAGAGGTTGAAAGAGGGACCGGGACCTTGTCAGGGAGAGGGGGACAAAGTGGTATCAGCTGCATCGAGGAGCAGGACCGGGAAGACCCCTTCATTGGCGAGCCATGAGCCAAAAAACCCACTGAGTCATGGAACATGGGCAGCAGACAACATGACACACCTTCCTGCCTTCACAGAAAGGACATGAGTCATGGTGTGGGACCCATTCTGCCCTGCTCAGATGGACAGAAGGTGCCATGGATAGGGGCCACTGTGTGGTGCCGTACAACCACATGCAGAAAAGCAGCTGAGCTGTCCCTCGTGGCCAAAAGTGGTGGCAGCTGACAGCACTCACCTTCCTGCCTTCGCAGAAAGGACAGGATGGACAGGACAGGAGAGATCATTGGGAAGGGTTGTATTGGTTCCATCCAGAGAGGGAGAGGTTGAAAGAGGGAACATCCAGGACTTTGTCAGGGAGAGGAGGACAAAGGGTTGTTACCAGCCGCATTGCAGAGTGGGAACGGGAAGGCCTAAAGGTGGCGGCAGTGCCATGGTAGATCCTAGTGCCCAAAAGTGGCAGCAGCTGACATCGCTCACCTTCCTGCCTTTGAGGAAAGAATGGGATTGGCAGGACAGGAGAGGTTGTTGGAAAGGGTCGTATTGGTGCCATCTAGAGAGGGAGAGGTTGAAACAGGGAACGGAAACTTGTTGGGAGAGGAGGACAATGGGTTACCAGTTGTGGAAGCAGCCCCAAGAACTGAGGGGGGCTAGAGCCCGCTGCAGAGGAGTTTGGCCTAGAACCACAGTAGACATGGGGTGGCTCAAAGCCCAGGTAGGTCGAGGTCCATGGAGGGATACTTAAGTAGGTTGAGGTTGACCTTGATGAAGGTCAACATGTCTACCAGGTCCGGGTGCAGATGTGCACAGCAGGGACGGAGGAGATCACCCAGGTGGGAGAACACCCGCTCGCTCTGCACACTGATGGGAGGGCAAGACAGGATGTTGGTTGCCACGATAGACAGGTCTGGCCATATGGCAGATTTACTCACCCAATACTCCAATGGGTTGGAATGGGAAGGCTTGGTGGGCTCCATGAGGTACTCTCACACCAAAGCTCCCGCCGAGTCCTCCACTGTGAGAGACGCACCCACTGTGCTGCGGCCAACCACACAGCCCAACAATGAGGCCTAGAGCTCAAGTGGGGCGGGTCTCTCCTGGCGTGGCTCTCTTCCCACCTCCTCACCCACCTCCTCCTCCTCCTCCTTCTCCGCCGCCTGCTGCTCATCCCTGCTCGGTTCCCCCCATCCTGCCTTCTCTTTCTGGAAATGGAGCACTGCTCTGCAGTGCTCCTTTTTCCAGAGCTGCATCTTACCTGCCCACATGGCAATGTGACCTTGATCCGGGGGTCATAGAGGGAGGCCATTTGGTACAGCATTTCGTGGCGCAGAGGATGCAAGCGCTTGGATACACATGCCTGCATCCTCCTCACAAAGTCCCTGAACCTGGGGAGCAGCTCTTTCTCATACTCAAGGTCCTTGGCCAGATGGAGTTCCAGGGGGTGGGCAGGTCAGAGTTGGTTCTCAGGGGGCCCCCTCCCCCTGCCTCTGGAACAACATGTGGGAAGAGTTGCTGCTGTGGGAGAAGTGGGAAGTGATGCTTCGGCAGCTGTCCAGAAGATTGTGCATCCACAAGGTTCCCATGTCCCAGCTGTCCCTTGGCTTGCTTCCCAGCCCGAGCACATCCCTCAGCACTAGGTGCAGCTTGTGTGCCCTGCACACCAGGCTCAGGAGGGATGCCTCTTTCAGCACTACCAATGTGTTGCTTCCCACGTCTGTCACCATGAAGCCACAGATGAACCCTCCCCCCCCCGGCCATCCACTCCCTCAGAGCTGTCTTTACAGTGGTGGTGACCCGTATGGACCTCGTCCATCCCCTGCGCTTGGAGAAGAACTACCCTGTAGCCCGCTGTCAGGCATGGCACCTTTTTCCGGGTGCCAGTTCATGGCCTGGGGTGGCGGAGATCCTCTGGTTGCCACCAGTGGGCAATGATGCCAAGGTAGCGGTGATGGCAGCCACTCCAGAGGTTGGCTGTGAAGTGTACTTTATGGCCTTTGGTGGCAGACAGTTCCCTGAGCACCATGTCTTGCACAGACTGGTAGAGGGCAGGGAGGACTCTACGCTCAACAGTGCGCTGTGATGGCATGGAGAACCACGGAGCAAAGTGCTGAAGCAGCCTTTGGAAGCCCATCCCTCCATGATGGTTAGAGGGAATCCTTGCAGGGAAATCGTCTCTGCCACGACATGAATGCCCACCTCCTGAGGCCTGGACCTCACCCTTTCCAACAGCACTATCCCAATGGAACAACCTCTCCAAGGGCGGCCTGCCTGACCGTTCTGCTCTCACCTGCAGCACCCTTGGTGCAAGGCTTCTTGCTTTGGGTGGATTCCAGTGACCCTCCCACTGATCCCGACTCAGAGGAGCTGATAGCCCTCTGTCTCCCCCCGCCAGATGTTTCACTGGCCGAGGACGGAGACCACAGGCTCGGGTGGTGCATCTTCAGGTGCCTAGTTAGGACCATCAATGACAGGTGCTTCGTGTCATTGCCCCTGCGCACCAGGGCATCACAGACACGACAACGTACTACATGGGGGTCATTCAGAAGGGCCCGAAAGTGCCTCCATACAGAGAGTTTGAACCGTGTCCCACTAACTGTTGCAGGGGAAGGAAGACGAAGGGTAACTGGCTGCACTGTTGTCAACAGAAGACGGAGTGAGGGGTGGATTGCATGCAGGGACAGCACCAGGAGGTTGGGATGGGGATGGGATGGATGTTTCATCCAACGCCAACCATTCCTCCACGGATCCCTCGCCCTCCTCCTCCTCCTCAAACAGTTTAAAGAGTTCTTCTTCTCCCAGTGGCAAGAGCTCTTCGGCCTCCTCCACAGCCTGCACAGGAGAATTTTGGGGAGCAGGAGTCTCTGCTGCCCCAGAGACCTACCCAGTACTGCTTCCCATGGGGCAACTGGGACAATCTTTGCACTTCCCCTACGACCACCCTTGGCCCCCAGCCAAAGCCTCATTGTGCAAGCAAACAAGAATCAAGGAGGAAAGAAAAGAAGAGAACACTGCGAGACCCTCAACCGAGGTGCCCACTGAGCTTGGCCTCAGGGCCTGGCAGCAGCCCTGGAACCAGAGGCTGGGGCTAGAGCCCTAGCCCAACAGCAGTCCCAGAAACGTGACCAGATCAGGCACTAATATTACTAATAATCAGTGTTAGCCCTCAGCCAAGGTGCCAACTGAGCTTGGTCCCAGGGCCTGGCAGCAGCCCTAGAATGAGAGGGAGGGGCTAGAGCCCTAGCTCAGCACTCCCAGAAACCTGACCAGATCAGGCACTAATGCTACTAATAATCAGGGTGAACCCTCAACCAAGGTGCCCACTGAGCTTGGCCCCAGGGCCTGGCAGCAGCCCTGGAGCCAGAGGGAAGGGGCTAAAGCCCTAGCCCAGAACTCCCAGAAACCTGACCAGATCAGGCACTAAGAATAATGTGAGCTCTCAGCTGAGGTTCCAACTGAGCTTGGCCCCAGGGCCTGGCAGGAGCCCTGGAACCAGAGGGAAGGGGCTAAAGCCCTAGCCCAGCACTCCCAGAAACCTGACCAGATCAGGCACTGATAATAATAATAATAATCAGTGTTAGCCCTCAGCCGATGTGCCCACTGAGCTTGGCCCCAGGACCTCGCAGCAGCCCTGGAACCAGAGGGGATAGATCGTATCTCACCACAGACAAAAAAATTCCCAGCTCCAATGCACTCTCCCTGTCTCTCTCCCAAAAGGCTAGCAACAGCTCTGTCCCACTCAACTTCCTGCTGAGACTGAAAGCCAGCCTGGGAGCACAGTGCCTTTTATAACCAGAGGTCCCATACAGCAACACAGGAAGTCTGTGGTTGGCAGTCGGAACTGCCTAACAGGGTTTGCAGGGATGAGATTGGAGTTCCCATAGCCACAGAACACCCCCTCCCTCCTTCGTCCCGCCTGGTGTCTGCTCCCATGTAATCAATTATAACCAATTTGGAGCTCCACACTTGGAAGGAAGACCTGCCCATCAAGCGAAGTTGGGCTTAGATTCTAGGGTGACAGAAGGAGTGCAGACAGACTTCAGCCAGTCCCTGCCTCCTATGCCAAGGGAATTGATTGAAGGCGCCTGGCTGTCTGGCTTCACGAATAGCAGACCACTTGTTCATCTAGAATGCGGTCTTCCGAACAGGTTGTTCGCGAACTGCTGATCAGGCTGTTCGTGGCTTTTTTGTGTTCGTAATGCTGTTCTTGCCCATCTCCAGTCTTTATCTACTAACCAAACCTCCTGCCAGCTTTGCCAGTTCTGTTGCCGATGTTGAAACTACGATTTCTGAGGACTCCATCTCTCCCAACTCTCCACACAGAACCTCTCTCTGCTAGGATTGGGAAAAAAACTAATCTCTCAGCTCAGGCTATCCAGTCAGATGATTTTGGAGTAACCTGCCACTCAAAGCTCTCTGACTCTGAGTGGGGTTAACTCTTTAACAGTCCTATGATTGTGTGTGTACACAACCCTACCAGGCTTCTCTAAAACATGCAGACCATCACAGATAAGATGGTTGATGGTATCAAATGCTGCAGAGGGATACTGAACAGAGCTTGAGACTATAAAGGGTTATTTTGAGCTGTAAAAGAAAGACATAGGAGGATGAGCCATTTTTAAAGAACAAAGTACATGAGTGCTGTTGAAATAATAATATTTGATTTATTTACTGCCCTTAATGACAACTTAATGCCTATTCAGAGTGGTTTACAAAGTGTGTTATTATTATCCTCTCAACAATCATCCTATGAGGTGAGTGGAGCTGAGAGAGCTCCAAGAAGCTGTGACCTACCCGAGGTCACCGTGCTGGCTACAAGTGGAGAAGTAGAGAATCAAATACAGGCAATTTGGCCTTACGAGAATAAAGGGTTACCAACCAAAGAGTTGCACCTACGATACAGAGTATTAGAGGCCAAAAGGTAAAGAGTAACTCTTACTTCAAGACAAGAAGAAATACAGGATCTATTGGGGTGGGCAGAGGGCAAGAAATGATAAACGTTACTGGATATGAGTATGAAGCATCCATTTTAGGTATGGTCTTCTGAGTGGCCATTCCACATAGCCAACAGCCATCTTGACACAGGACAGCAGCCATGACTTTGTGTAGCTAAAGCAACATGATCCTCTGCAACAAAGGTGATGGATCAATTCTGAATGCTTGCAACTCCAACAATCAATAGCCTATCCTACTTCATCATCATTTAGGGTATGTCAGTGAGTTTTCAGTTTATTCCTAATTTCTTTTACCCATGCTCAGTTTGTTACTCTTTTATTCTCTTATTAAACTTCTTTTCATTTTGAACTAATTCTGACAGATCTCTGTGAACCACAAAGCCTTGATTGATCATATTTATCAAAAGAGAGAAGGGGATGGGGCAGCTGTGATCTGCATCCTGCCTTGAATACTCAAGTGAAAGCCCCAAGTCCCCACAGCAACTAAGGCAAGAAAAGTGGGAGACATGCAAAGGACATGCAAAAGCAAAGCTAAGTCTGTAATGGTGATAGAAAATTGGGCCTGAGTTCAGACTGCTCAGGTGGAAACCTCATTTAGTTCACAGTCTGTGGTGGTAGCAACAATTTACCCAGAAAGAGTTTGGAACTCGGGAGCTCAAAAAAAAGGAGCTTGTTTGGGCCAGAACTGTAGGAAAGCTGGATAGCTTTGTCACTCGTACATGTGTTGAAATGGGGCATACAAGTTTGTTTCCCAACAGTTTTGACAATAAAGGGAAGAGTAATGGTGGTCCACCATGAATTTGTATTGGAACTAGACATGGGCATGAACAGGGGAAAAACGAACATGGTGTTCGTTGTTCATCCATGAACAACGAACAACGAACACTGACGAACATGATCCTGTCACGAACATGTTCATTGTTAATTGTTTATGGGGGCCAGCAGGCTCTCCTCCAGCCATCAAGATCCCTACTGCACCACTCCCAGAAACCCTACTTGAGCAGGCAGCAGGAAATGTTCCAATAATAAATAATAGCTTGGCCCCAGAGCCTGGCAGCAGCCCTGGAACTTGAAGGGGTAGATCCCTACCACACCACTCCCAGAAACCCTACCTGAGCAGGCAGCAGGAAAAATACAAATAATAAATAATAGCTTAGCCCCAGAGCCTGGAAGCAGCCCTGGAACCTGAAGGGGTAGATCTCTATCCCACCACACACAAAGAAAATTCAAGCTCCAATGCACTCACCCTGTCTCTCTAAGAGCAGGGGTCTCTCCCTGAAAGCCAGAGCTGGGAACCCCCTTCCCCCCTGGTCTTTTCCTCTTGTAACAAATTTGGGGCTCCAGTCCACACTTGGAAGGAAGACCTGCCTATCAAGCTAAATTGGGCTTAGATTGGGGTTTCCAGGGCAACAGCAGGAGTTCAGACAATCCCTGCCTGAGTTGCCATAGGAATCGATTGCAGGTGCCTGACTGTCTGGCTTGATGAACAGCTACGAGAGCCTTGCAATGACCACCTCACAAATGGGGGCTCACAAACAGTTTGTTCACGAACAGCTGAACAGGCTGTTCGTGGGCTTTTTTGCATTCATAATGCTGTTCATGCCCATCTCTAATTAGGACCTCTGTGCAGCATAGAAATACTGGATTAGATGCAGTGGCTGGGAGGATTATATGAGATAAGCTATAGGCAAGAAAGGGAGAGGTAACAATTAACATGGGGGTAAATACAGGGAGCACAGACCCTTAATGGGAATTATACATACTGTCCAATATTTTACAGATAGAAACTATGACACACTTGCACATGCCCCTATCTCATATACCAAGTTAGCTGACCCCCCCCCCACACACACACACATATACTACATATTAGTAAAACCTCTGAAGCCAAGAAGTTTGTTCTCTAGGCTAAACCAAATATAATTGTCAAACTATTTATTGGGAGTGAGGATTAAGAAAACTTTGTTTCAATTTTGAATCTGGGGTTTCTGAGCAAACTCTGTTCCATTAAATCCATTGATCCACTGAGTTTCTCCTCCAAGCACAAAACATACACAACAATGGACCCTGAAGAAGGCAAGCATCAGTGGGTGCTCACATTGCTGGGAAACTGGCTGACAAAGCAGCAGGCTGGCCTGGTGCCCAAGCAGGAGAGTGCTCCATTGCCAACCAGTGCTGCACAGTGAAAAAAAAATCCTGCTTTATGAAGTGCTAATAAATTAAATTTGTATCCTGCTGTTGCCTGTTGATGCCGTTTCCCTGCTCTTTGTACTTGCATTTCCATGATGAGGAGTGAATACTTCCTTTCAATGCCAGAGTCAATGCAAGTGTATCAGCTCCATTCTCAGCTCTGATCTTTGAATTCCAGAATTTAAAAACCTGGAGTATTGTAGAGTTCTTTCCAGGCTTCAAAATTAAAAGCGAAGTGTTCCCAGTTTCCAGTTTAAGTCCTTAATCTCAGCATCAGACTTCTTGTCACAATGGACCTACTGTCACAGTGGAGAGACCTGCTGGAAGTATGAATGGCACTAAACTTGATGCCCTCTGCCTCTCAGCACCTGTTGTTCTTCAAAAGTTACTGTGTTTTTGACCAGAGTAGACCATGCAGATCACATTACCATGATCCTTTGCATTTGGCCCTTGATCAATCATGACTTAATTAAAGAGTCATGATATTGTTTCATACTATACTCAAAACATGATAGAGCACTGGCAGAGAAATGGGGGGGGGTGCTGCCATGCAGTAAACACAGGAGTCAGTCAGTGCTGTGTTTCACTCATAGCATCCTACAGCAATGATTCCTCTCCTTCTTAAAATGGTTCATCACAGTGAGATTGGGAGCTGGGGGGAGGGTCTTTGGTTTTGTTAATGGGACATTGAGGGAATGATGAGGGATAACACACTTTCTTTTCTCTATTTTTTACCAATAAAGATGGGAGACTAGGCAGGCTGCCCAGTCTCCCTTTTCCAACTAAAACTGTTAACCCAGAGTTGAATCATGAAGTACAAGAAGTTAAACTGAAGCCAAAGCCACAGACTGGATAAAGAAAATGTAGAGAGCACAGTCTTCAACTAGACTGGCTCATGTGGAATACTGATCAGGAAACACTTCAGTGTCTGCTTGGAACTGAGCACAGTGCTCCACTCACTTAACACTGGGCTAACAATTAATTAGATTGCAGAAAAGACAAAGTCTCTTCTAGGCAAGATGAAGCATTTCCTTGTGCTCCTTGAACCATTATCTTAGATTGACTTCTGCAGTCACCGTTTTAATTTAATTTATTCGATTTGTATTCTGCCCTCTCCACGACAGCAGGCTCAGGGCGGATCACAATTTGCATGCCAAGTTAAAATTACATCAGATACTATTTAAAACCATAAATTAAAAACATCACACAGTGGCACGGTAAAATATACTATACATAGGCCGATTCCAGATGGCCAGAAATTGCGGTTTTTCCGCGGAAATAATCGCTTACCGGCCACACGTTCACTTTCGTCTCCATCCGCTTTGTCTCACAGCGTGCCGTGCTGTCCCGCTTCCGGATGTTCGCACGGCCAACTGAGGTACCCGGGATTGGTTGTTTCCTCCCCGTCACAGTTGACGTCGGGGGCCTTCATTGGTTCGCATTTTGGGTTTTTTTTTAAAAAAATTTTTACGTGTTTTGCGCAAATGCGCAAATGTATGCGAATATGCAGCATTGACTTTTGTGCGCTTTTGTGCGTTTGTGCATTTGTGCACATTTGCGCAGTTCGATGTGTGCAAATGTGCGACTGCACGAATGGCGCCTGGTTTAAAAAAAAAAAATTAAGGGAATATTGTTGCCGGCTGGCCGGCAAAGGAAGGAGGGAAAGGGGAGGGCCTCTCCGCGGCGACGAAGGGTCCAGAAGTGTGCAAACCCACAATACCGCGTTCACACCGTCCACTTATAGAGCGCAACTGAGCGTCATGGACCGCAGGTAAGCCGGGACGGGAAATTGCGGGTTTTTACGAGTGAGGTCGCTGAAAAAGCGAAAGCACTCGGTCTATTTGTGCCCGTCTGGAATCGGCCATAGGCACAGGGCCTAACCCTTTAGTCAGCACCAGAGCATTTGGAAGTATTCAACAGATGGAGATGTCACCAGTGGGGAGGGCATAGTCCATACTCAACCAGATAGGGGGGCTCCACCTAGCATCAACCATATGACTGGTGGAACAGCTCCATCTTACAGGCTCAGTGGAAAGATAAGTCCTGCCGGGCCCTGGTCTCATTAGACAGAGCATTCCAGCAGGCTGGGGCCAGGACCGAAAAAGCCCTGGCCCTAGTCGATTCCAAGCAGGCCTCCTTAGGGCCAGGGACCTTCAACAGATGTTTACCATTGAAACTAAGAATCCTCTGGGGTTCATATGGGGAGAGGTGGTCTCACAGATACACTGGTCCCAGTCCACACAGGGCTTTATAGGTTAATACCAAAACCTTGAACTTGATTAGGTACTCCACTGGTAACCAGTGCAGCTGGTGCAATACCGGCGTTGTGTGCACACACCTTGGCGTTCTGGTTATGACCTGCACCACTGCATTCTGCACCAACTGTAATCACCAGATCAGGTTCAAGGGGAGCCCAGTGTAGAGCGTGTTACAGTAGTCTTTGGTGGGGGAGACTAATTACAGCTTTGTTTCTTGGATTTGGTTGTCCAGTCCAGAAGTGCTTTAATGAAATGAAACAGCAAATTCCAGTATTTCCATCTCAATTTTCTAATTTGCACACCCCTACTATTTATTATAAATAGATGTGCACACCCCTACTATTTATTATAAACAGTTCAACATGAGCCTAACTCACATGTAAGATAGCAGGCTGACACATGGTTACATTCAATAATGGAAATTTATCTGTATGCACTAGAGACAAAGTGCTTCCATAAACCATTCCCTCAGAAATCTATCTTCTAGAGATGAAGGGACCTGAACCCCAAAGAATGGTAATTCTAACAACTCTCCATAAGAGAGTTGTTAGCTTTAAGAGGACACCTCCAAGTGCTGCAAATAAGATACAAAATGGAGGCTGTGATTTACAAGGGACAGATTCCAGAAAATAGGAATTATTCTTAGTAAAAAAAGAAAAGAAAAGAAAAGAAAAGAAAAGAAAAAATGTTGGAGAGTATGTAACTTTGTCATTCTCTAATGTGCCCTCAACTAAAGCCTTCTGTTTAGACTAGATGATATCAGCACAAGCCACATGATTGAATCTCTGTGTCTTAGAAGTATCAAGCATAAAAGATAAGTGCACCAGACACCAAGGAAGTGTCCACCTAGAGGAAGTGTAATTTTTCTCCCCAGACATGCATGTAATTTGTGGAATTGGTAAAGTACTTGACAGTGGTCTGATAAAATCACTGTTTCCCCCCTTGTAGCTGTTCAAGTCTTCCTTAACCTGTTAATATTGTCATAGTTTATTGTCAAAACATTTTGCTTAGGAGACTGAGAGTACACATTTGTGGTCCAAACATAAAATCCACCAGTCGTGATCTTGTAATGCCTTGCTCATCATAAGCCTCTTAAAGAATTGTGCTGGTTGCTGTTGGGAACAGAATGCTAACCTTTGGTCTGATCCAGTAAAGCAGGACTTATATTCTTATCATGGAATGGAAAGAAATGAGACTGGTATTTGTGGAGGTTGGGGGGGGGGTAGGATGACGACAACTCTGTATTGCAAAGCTAGCACAAATTTACGCCAATAGCTTGCAATATCCACACCTTGCAAGATGTAGTGTGATATATCCTTATTTACTCCACAGAAGTACAGGGTGCTCAGCACTACCATAAGCAAGCCATTCATTTAGATACTCAAAAATGACAGCAGGGGAATGATTGTAGATGTCTGGAAAGTATCTTTAGAGAAGCAGAAGCAGACATAGGATGAGGTGATCATTGAAAAGTCAGTAGGAATTGGCTGCCTAATTCCCATTTACTCCTCTGACAATCTCTCCTGTAATGCTGTCTTCAGTTTCTGGTCTTAGCCATTCTGCTGTCATTCAGTTGTTGTTACTAGAGATGGGCATGAACCAGAAAAAAACCCAAACCATGTGGTTCATGGTTTGTCAAATTTCATGAACCACGAACCACAAACTTTCACAAACCTGCCCCTTGTTCGCAAACCGGTTCATTTGGTTTGTGAAAACGTCACATCCAGGTCAGAAAATTGTCACTTCCGGGTCAGCAGAAGGTCACTTCTGGGTCAGCAGAAGGTCTGCAGAAGTCCATCCTCTGTTGCCTAGGAAACTGATTGATCGGCACCAGGCTATCTGCAGTGATGAACCAAAGAAACAAACCAAATGAACCAGCCTAAAGTTCATGGTTGTTCGTCAGAAATGGGATCTGACAAACTGCTGGTTCGTGAACCACGAACTGGCCAGGTTCGTCATGAATTTTGGTTCGTATTTCAGTTTGTGCCCATCTCTAGTTGTTACAGCATGAGATTTGAAAGCTTTAAAATGCAGGTTGAGTGCAAAGTTCACAAGCAGAGCCTTAACTACAGCTTTGAAAAACACAGCCTTGAGAAGTATAAGCATGGACCCAAGCTGATGGTTTTCTGCTCAAAGAGTGGATTTGTGTTCTCAGATAAAAGAAAAGAGACCCCAGCAGCCTCCCCTTACCTCATTGGAACATTAGATTATTCACTTTCTCCAACTAATCAATAATGGTTATAATTAAAATTGATAGCTGCAAATAACATGACCAAGGGCCTCTGCCAGAATCCTGATTGTGCATTTGGCTTGGGAAGATAGGTGGGAGCATGGAACACTTATTTTCCAATTTGCTTTTCGCTTGGTGCAAATTGCTTTAGCTGTAGCCAGCTGATTTAGACCTTGCCTAGAGGTACACGAGATTAATTGGGAACCACACTCTCATTGCTTATAGAATAGACTCTGTAATTGGCAAGATTTGTTAGTGCCAGTTATAAAATAACTGGAATGTCCTGCTTTTCAGAGTGTGTGGTTATTATTCGTTCAGCACAGTGCAAGAGGGAAACAATTAGAACGTTTCAAACAATTGAAATTGCTTTTAATTCTTCTTGTAAAACCACCAGCCTGACTGCAGTCAATATTTCATACAAGCAAACATTAGTGTGAGTATGGTATTGATTCTCTTTTTCCTTCCCCCACCCCAAAATGAAAACCACTTCAGTGTACACAAGAGAGAGGAAGAGGCCGCCCTTGTTACAACTTAACTTCAGATAATGAAACCATTATGTTGTAACTACAGGTTTCCTTTGTCTCTTGTTTCTTTTACAGCTGATTACTGAACAAAAGGCAAATTCATTCTGCCTTCCTGACTACCCAAGAGTTGAACAAAAAAATCCCAACAAACCAGGTTCTAATAGTATTCTGCCAGCACCTTGAACCAACAAAAGCATTGCTAGATGATTAATCAGTGCACATCCACTGCGTCTTATCTCTAGCACAATCTGCCTGCAAGTTGTTAACTGATTGATATCAGTTTGCTATATTAGGACGGAACCAGAATTTCCCAGATCCCACCTATCTTGACTTGGGAAGCCCAGCTAAATGCACAGTCATCAGGATAAGAAGCTGGGGGTGGGGGTGATCCTGAGTGTGTGGGACAAACTTTCTACTCAGGGAAGTGACGTAGGGAGAATGAATAGGGAGCGCTGCAGTGGCAGCTGCACTTTGTTGAGTCTGTCTTCTTAAAAAAGTACAGAGAATGAATCAATGAGCACAGGAAGCAGTTTTATTAAACATGACACTGGTCCCAGTGCATTCAAGTTCTTTGGGGAAATAACATAAAACGTAGCCGTGCAAGAATCAGTGTTAAAATAACAATAATGGACAAAGTTTGGATTGTAGGAACTACAATAAAATATTATTTAACCTCCAAAAGGTGCATAAAAAGACACACTCATTAGAGCTTGATAATGAAAGGAGGAGTGGGTTAACCCTTCCTTCTATATTGTCTCCCTAATTTAAGTCACTCTCCTGGAGCTGATAGCTGCTCTGCAGTGGGAAAGCATACAGGTGCACTTATGTTGATCTGACCTTACAGGGCAAATAGGAGCCCCATCAGTGAGGAATGAGACAGGGGCAAAAGCAGTGTGTAAGTGACTGAAAAAGACTCTCCCTGGCCTACACCCCAATCCCAGTGACCCAGGAGGCTGCTAGGGTCTCTTTTCTTTTATTCACTCTTTGAGCAGAAAACCATCAGCTAGGTTCATGGGTAGACATGGGCACAAACGGGAAAAAAAAAGAAACATGCTGTTCATTGTTCGTTGCCGCCGACGAACACAAACAAACAGTAACGAACATGTCCCGTTAATGAACATGTTCGTTGTTCGTTGTTCATAGGGGCCAGAACAGCCACCGTTGGACTTAGAGAGCCCATATTCACAGGGAGTGTTTAGCAGGCTCTCCTCCAGACATCATCCAAGTTTGGTCAAGATTGCAATATGGATCTTGGAGTTATACATTCCCAAATCCAACCCCCGCAGGAAACTCCCATTCGACACGATGGGAGCCACCAGTTGATTTTTGCCCGTGTACAAGCGGTGGACTCTAGGGGGCGGGGGGTTGGCTGCTTGCTGGTGGCACCCCCCATGTGCCCACCTGCCAGGCCTCCCAGAGGCTACTTTCTTGATGGAAGTAAGGTGGGTGATGTTGGCTGCCGCTGGGCCTGGCATGATGGGGGAGGTGTGGTGGGCCACCTCTCCTCTAGGGGGCAGGGGGTCTGGCTGCTCACCGGTGGCACCCCCCATGTGCCCACCCACCAGGCCTCCTGAGGCTACTTTCCGCCAAGGTATGACAGTGGGTGATGTCAGCGGCTACCAGGCCTGGCAGGCTGGGGGAGGCATTGGTGAGCTGCCTCCCCTCTGGGGGTGGGGGGTCTGGCCACTCACCAGTGCCCCCCATGTGTCCACCCACCAGACTTCCCTGAGGCTACTTTCCACCGCAAGGCTGAAAGGTGGGTCATGTCAGAGACTGCTGAGCATGGCAGGCTGGGGGAGGCATTGGTGAAGTGGAGGCTGTCCTCAGCATCACTCACCTTCCTGCCTTTGCGAAAAGGAAAGGATGGGCAGGATGGGCATGTCCTTGAGCACCTGCTCAAGGAAATATAACCAAGAAATAGAATTCCCGTATAGGACGGTATAGTCTGTATCTATAGAACCTCCAATGGGCAAATTTCAGTATTCTTAATATACATACTAATACATAGTCCTCTATACATACATCAGGTGGAACCAGTATTTCACATAAATATACAAACATCCAAGTGCCCCAAAATTGGAGCAATTACAGCCAAAACCCAAACGCCGCTTGTTCCCCTATATGCGGGGAGAGCTCTGGCTTGGATTCTGGGCAGCTGGTGTTTCCACATGTGCCAAAATGGAAGGCAGATGCTAAAGGCAAGAATATTGAGTGACTAGTGGAAGTGTATATAAATACTGGCTGGAAGAAGAACTACTTTGAAACGAGCGGAGCAACAAAGGGCCGGCGAGGCTCGTAAGCCAGCTTCTTCGTCGCGAAATCACCCCCACCCTCGCTCAAGCCGTCTCAGCTCCCGCTTCATCCGTCGTAGCTCCTCTGTATACCAGGGAGCCAATCTGGTGCAGGGGTGAAGAGGGCAACGGGGGGCACACTGCTTGACAGGCCGAAAAACTGGGCTAAAACAACTAAAATGAATTTCAAAAGAGATAAATGCTAAGTTCTGCATTTAGGAAGGATGCATAATATAGGATGGGGGAGACTTGTCTTAGCAGTAGTATGTGCAAAAAGGATCTAGGAGTCTTAGTAGACCATACATTGAACATGAGTCAGCAGTGTGATGTGGTAGCTAAAAAGGCAAATGCAATTTTAGGTTGTATCAACAGAAGTATAGTGTCCAGATCACACGAAGTGATAGTATCACTCTACTCTGCTGTGGTTAGACCTCACCTAGATTATTGTGTTCAGTTTTGGGCACCACAGTTTAAGAAGGATATAGACAAGCTGGAACGTGTCCAGAGCAGGGCATCAAAGATGGTGAGGGGTCTGGAGACCAAGTCCTATGAGGAAAGGTTGAAGGAGCTCAGAATATTTAGCCCAGAGAGGAGACGACTGAGAGGTGATATGATAACCATCTTCAAGTACTTGAAAGGCTGCAATGCAGAGGATGGCGTGGGGTTGTTTTCCACTGCCCTAGAAGCTCGGACCAGAACTAATGGCTTGAAATTAAATCAAAAGAGCTTTTGATTCAACATTCGGAAGAACTTCTTGACAGAGCGGTCCCTCAGTGGAATAGGCTTCCTTGGGAGGTGGTGGGTTCTCCTTCATTGGAGGTTTTTAAGCAGAGGCTAGATGGCCATATGACAGCAATGCTGATTCTGTGAACCTGGGCAGATTGTGAGGGGAAGGGCAGAAGAGTTGCATTAGTGCTTGATTTTTGTGGCCCTTCTTACATGCCCAGGGTAATGTCGATCACCACCTTGGGGTTGGGTAGCAATTTTCCACAGGCCAGTTTGGCTAAGGATGCTGGAGGTGTTTCACCACCTTCTGGGCATGGAGCAGGGGTCACTGGGGCAGTTTGGGGGAGGGTAGTTGTGAATTTCCTGCATTGTGCAGGAGGTTGGACTAGATGACCTTAGAGGTACCTTCCAACTCTATGATTCTATGATTCTGTGATTCTACCTTTTAAGTTGTAGAAAACAGTGGAAGGCAGAATTGATTATGAAAGTGTTTGTTTAGTGCCTCTATTGTGAATTTTCTGGAAGTGTCTAGGGATTTCTTTTTAAATTGATTTGAAATTATCTTGTTTTTACCTATTGTTGCTAGCTGACTTGAATAAGAGTTGTTCCGCCAGGCTTATGGCTGAGGCTGGGCCTCCACTGGCTGGAGGATACAACATCTACTCCCCTCCCTATGAGAGCTGCCCACCACTGTTCTTAAGCTGCTGCTATGCTCAACTGCACTGTAACGCTTTTTGTAATCAACGGTATTGCTGCCATCAAGAAAAGAGTGCTGCTATTTTTAAAATCTTTGTATAATGTTTTTAAATTTTTTATATGCAATGTTTTAGAAGTTTTAATGTCATTATCCGCCCTGAGCCTGCTTGCTGGGAGGGCAGAATATAAATACGATAAAATAGATAGATAGATAGATAGATAGATAGATAGATAGATAGATAGATAGATAGATAGATAGATAGATAGATAGATAGATAGATAGATAGATAGATAGATAGATAGATAGATAGATAGATAATGCATGGTAAAATGGTAAATGGAAATGAGTCCGGAAATGAGTCCAGGCAGGCATTCCTTGGACATACAATTCTTGTTCTATATTTCCAATTGTTTTTTTTCAGAGATATGCAAAACTTTCTACATGGTTATTGTTTTCTGAACAAGCACCGCTTTCTTACTTCACCTCCTTTAGGTGCCTTGGTACAATTCAACAGGTGCCATTTTATCAGTTGTAGTGTGAAATGGGTAAACCCTCTAATGACCTGCTACCATGCAATGAGCAAAAAGGAAGAAGTACTGGCCATGATTGTTGATGCCTTTTATGATTGCTAGGATACACATCAAATGAACCCTGACACAGTCTATTAAGTGTGAATGTCTTGCCTCCCTTTTTACATGTTATGAGCTGTCAGGATTCTTGAGCTGCAACAACTATCGTATCCTATAATTTCTTGTATGAATAAGAAATTCAATTAAGAAGTTAAGATCTTATTAAGAGTGACTTGGCTGTTACTTTCATTTTTCTTTATGGTATGCAACAATAGAGAGACAAAAAGTACCTTTTATTGCCTATTGATATTGGTGAATGTAGTTGTGAAGAACACTTCAAGAAGTTACCAGCATGCCTGCCTCACTTGAAAACCTGCATCCTGTGAGCCAAGCTACAAGTGACTTTTTTCACGTGGAGAACACCCCTGCTCCTGACCTCCTGGAGAAAAACTGGAATGAGGGCATGTCAGAAGCAGCAGCAGATTCTTCCACTGTCACTGCGGCTGGAGCTTCACTGACATGGCAGCTTTCTCCAGAGCAGCTCCCTGGGAGCAGGATGCCCAGGGAAAAAGTAGCAACTGCCCGCCCCCAAAGATCGTTGAGAGTCCTCTTGTCCAGCAGGCTTGTGACTGAAGGAACGATTTGCAAAATCTCCTGCTGCCGCCGGCTTTCTCTGGCTCTTCAGGTAGCAATTCTAACAGAGAGGGGAAGGATACTCGGACTTCAGTTCCCAGGAAAATTTGTGAAACCAGTCAAGTGTGAAAAAAGTCACTTGTAGCTTGGTTCTGTTTCACCAGCATAAAATAAGTTCGCAGACTCACTTGCGGGCTGTGTTGGCACCGGGGGCAAGAAAGAGGTGGAGGTGTGGCTGAGACGGAAGAGGTGGAGAGTCCATGTCCTCTTCCTGGCCGGCAATGTGGTCAGCACTATTCTGGAAGATCCAACCCTAGAGCAACTATACCTCTATGCAAGGTAGTTTCACTGGGTTCCTCAGCAAGATAATCAATAATGTCAAGCAACTCAGGTCACCAGGTTTCCACTCCATGTGTGTCATTTCCCATCCCTCAGCAGCTCTTCTCACCACCACTCAGTGGGTGGGGTGATTAAAATGGGGGGCATGATTGTAAGTGATTACATTGTATTGCCAGCAAGCCCTTGCAATTCCTTTGGAAACAATTCTTTGATGCAGATAGTTTACATCCTACTGGTTAAGTAATGTAAGACAATTTTGACAAGGCACCAAAAAAAATAATCATCAAGTGCTAAATTGGAACGGTCTCATGGACAGTATATTTAGAATCAAAACATGGCTCTGCAGTTCCTACATCATTCTGCTGCAGTTGGTTTTGTTTCATGTTCTATCAAGCACCTACTTATTTTCTGAAAATGCCAATAATGACTCCATGAAATGAATGCAGGGGGGAAAAACCCCCTACAACCAGTTGTCAAATGCAAGGACATTATTAAAATCCTTCTGTCCCCAAAGCATTTGTTCTATTGTTGATATTCGTGACATCTACAATTTATCAGAAGAAGGCTCTTAAAGTGTCTGGTATGTCAAAGATGAATGGGGATGGCTGCTCTTTGGTTTGCCTTGTATGAACTTGGGACATGGTTGCCAGCCTCCAGGCAGCATCTGGGAATCTCCCAAGCTTACAACTGATCCCCAGGCCATGGCAAGCAGTCCCCCTGGAATAGTGCTGTGCAAGACCTAAGCAAATGGCATCGTGCCCCACAGAGGGGATCCAGGGGGATGCCAGCCTCCAGGTGGAGGACTGGAGATGTTCACATGGCACAACGGGATGCCAATCTCCAGGTGCTGGCTAGAGATCTCCTATAGTACATCTGGCTGGAAGGGGAAGCTGGGAAGCTTCTAGATCACAACTGGCAGCAAACCTTCAGGCAGTGGCTGGAGATCTACTCATGTACATCTAGCCAGAGGGGGTGGCTGGATGGGAGCCAGGGGCTTCTAATCTCCAGGTAGGGGACTGGAGACCATCTTGTGGCACAACTGGATGCCAAGCTTCAGGCAGCGGCTGGAGAGCTACTACAGTGCATCTGGCCAGAGGGGATGGCTGGAGAGCATCACATTTACAATGGACTGCCAGTCTCCAGGGAGTGGCTGGAGATCTTCCAAAATTACAAATAACTGCCTGCCTCCAGGCGGTGACAGGAGATCTTCTTGAATTACAACTGGCTGCCAATCTCCAGGGGGTGGCAGAAGATCTTTTGAATTACAACCGGCTGCTTGTCTCCAGGTGGCAGCACATCTTCTTGAATCATGAATGGCTGCCAATCTCCAGGAGGTGGCTGGAGATCTTCTAGACTTACAGCTAGCTGCTGATTTCCAGGGGTTTTTCTTGGATTGCAGTGGGCTGCCAATACCCAGGAAGCGGCTGGAGATCTTCTTGAATGAAGACTGATGGCCAATCTCCAGCTGTTGATGGAGATCTTCAAAAATCACAGCTGGTTGCTAACTTCCAGGCAGTGGCGGAAGATCTTGTGTTACAATGAGCTGCCAATCTCCAGGAGGTAGCTGGTGGAGACGTGGTTGGCAGCTTCCCACTGGAGGAGGCCAATGGGCACAGTGCGGGCATGATCCTGCGATGGGTGGGGCTATGGGAGCACTCCCAGCAGGAGTGCCCTGAGGCTCCAGGAAGCAGTGTCTGTGATCACTCATCCATCCCAAAGCCCTGGGAGTCCTGGTGGGGGGATGTCCCCAATAATGCCAGGAGAGCACTGTCTGATGCAGCCATGGTCCACCCCATGGGGCCCAGGCAGGGGTTCCTGGCCTCCCCTGGCCAGGCCTGGGCACGGGCTGAGTGTGGGCAGACAGGCGGAGCCCCAAGAGTTAAGCAAGGGAGTTGTTCAGCCAGCCCTGACAGTGCATTGGGACTATCTTCGCCCCCCCCTGCTTGCATGCCAGGACAGGGGTAGGTACAGAGTCATGCCAAATGGATGCTAAGCAGCAGGGCTGCCTTCAAAACTTTCAGCACCAGGTTTGGGAAAATGGTGCCACAAGAGGTGGCAATGACAAGATTCCTATGGGGGGGGGGTCTGGAGGGCACTGCTGCCTGAACTGAGCAATGATGGAGAGGTCCGCTCTTGGGGCAGGTGATAGACCCCCACACACACAGGATACACAGGGGCAGACAACATGGGAAATGCAGGTGCTGCCAATAGCAAGATGAGTTGGGGGGCTATGGAGCACAAAGTGGGGGCCCTAAAGGAAGCCAAGGACACCGAGTAGTGAGCCAATTCTGGGGGAGGGGTCACCCAAAGTTTGCTTGCATGGGGCCAGCCCCAGGGTGAGCTTTCTGTGCACCTGGCCCAGGCAAAAACAGGGTTTCTCATCTGTAACTGTTGATCGTCGAGTCTCTTCTGTGCAGACACACATTGGGACTGCGCAGGCGCAGGCCAGCCGCGGAAAAGATTTTTCTAGCTTATAGAGATGTGAAGGGGACGTTCGGATCCACCGCACATGCGCGCCAGTGTTCCCGCCAATTTTGAATGTATATATATCCGAACGTCCCCGGCATTCCCTCAGTTCACCTGAGCCGCCGGAGAACCAACTCAGTTAACCAAGCACTCACAGCGGGGTAGGTGGGAGGGAATGTGTGTCTGCACAGAAGAGACTCGACGATCAACAGTTACAGGTGAGAAACCCTGTTTATCGTCGTCGTCCTTCTGTGCAGCCCCACATTGGGAGAATAACTAGCATCTCACCAATGGGGGTGGGTGTGAGTGTCTACTTGAACAAAGAATGCAGGACAGCTGTGCCAACAGCTGATTCACGCTGTGCATTCACGTCCACAGAATAATGTTTGATGAAAGTGTCTGCAGTGGACCACGTCGCAGCTTGGCAGACATCCCGGAGCGGCACTCCTCGCAGGAAGGCAGCAGAAGCAGCTTGTGCTCGAGTAGAATGAGCAGTAACCAACAAGGGGCACTGGACTCCAGCTTGCTGATAATAAAGTTTAAATGTAGACACAATCCAGCAAGAGATGGATTGCAGAAGCAGGTGAGCCCTTGCGAGGGCCAGAGTAACACAAAAACAGAGCAGGAGATTTCCTGAAACATTTTGTGCGATGTAAATAAAACAATAAAGCACGTTTCACATCCAATGTGTGTAGCGCCCGTTCCCCTGGGGACGAGGGAGTCGGAAAAAAGGAAGGGAGGACCACCTTTTGCTGCAGGTGAAATTTGGAGACCACCTTGGGCAGAAATTCCATGCTAGTGTGGAGCATGACCGTACCAGGGAAAAACTGCAGGAAGGGAGGGTCACACCTCAGAGCAGACAGCTCCCCAACATGCCTAGAAGACGTGACTGCCACCAGAAAGGCTACCTTTTGTGTGAGCAAAGGCAAGGGACAGGTGGACAGGGGCTCAAAGGGCCGAAGCATCAGTTGGGAGAGTACCAGGGACAAACTCCACTGAGGAATCGGCGGGGCCCTAGGAGGGAAGGTCTTGAACAGGCCCTTTAGGAACTGCTTGGAAAGCCAGTGCGTAAAAACGGTCTTCCCATCAATCTGCTCATGGAAAGCAGAGATCGCAGCCATGTGTACCTTAATGCTCGAGAAGGCAAGAACCTGCGAGCACAAGTCCAGGAGGTAGTCCAGAATGATAGGTAAGGGACAATCAAAGGGAGAAGCCCCCCTGGGGGCCAACCACCTGGAAAAATGTGACCACTTCCTCTGGTAGGATAGCCTGGTTGATAGCTTCCGGGCATTCAGAATGACCTTAAGAACCTCTGAGGAGAGGCCTACTCCGGAGCGCACAGGAGCCAGGCAGCCAGGCTCAGAACTGCCACATTGTGGTGTCTGACCCCGTCCCTGATTAATAAGTCCAGGGCAGGTGGCAGCGCTAGGCATCGTCCCTGTGAAAGGGAGAGTAAGAGAGATAACCAATCTTGGCGAGGCCACCGAGGGGCAATCAGGATACAGTGGGTGTTGAAGGCCCTGACCCTGGAGAGGACCTTGTGCATGAGTGGAAAGGGCGGGAAGGCATAAAAGAGCCCTGGGGACTAGGGTATTTGAAAAGCATCCCCTAGCGAGTGACGGCCAATTCCGGCCCGGGAGCAGAACAACGGGGCCTGCTTGTTGTGGGCTGTGGCGAAGAGGTCGATGAGTGGTGTACCCCAGGTGCAGAAGACTAGGCGGAGGTAAGCCCTGTTGAGGGACCACTCGTGTTGAGGCAGAAACACCCTGCTCAGTGTGTCTGCTGCGGTGTTGAGCTCCCTGGCAATGTGAACGGCCCTGGGAAGGACGTTGTTGACAATGGCCCATTTCCAGAGAGTCATTGCTTCCCTGCAGAGCTTGAGTGAGACCATTCCTCCCTGCTTGTTGAGGTAATAGCAGGCTGTGGTATTGTCCAACAGGACCTGAACCCTCCTGTTCCGAATGACATCTGCAAAAGAAGCAAGGGAGTAACGGATCGCTCTAAGCTCTAAGAGGTTAATGTGCATGTTTGCCTCAGTCGGGGACCAGATGCCTTGGGCTGAGAGCTGCCCACAGCGCCCTCCCCATCCCAAGTTGGAGGCGTCAGTAAAGACGGCGACCTCTGCCAGGAAAGGGCCAAAAGGACAACCTTCGGACAGATTCTCAGGGATAGCCCACCAGGCCAAGGAACGATGTATCACCCTGGGGATGGAAAACTTTTGATGCTGGTCCATAGTGAGGTGGTTGTACCTACGGACGAACCAGTTTTGCAGAGGCCTCATGCACAGGCATGCGAAAAAACCACCCCTGTGGAGGAGGCCATAAGGCCTAGTAACGTTTGAATCAAGAGGGCAGTTTGGAAACGGTTGTGCAGGAAATGACGGGCTAGGGAGGAAAGCCTGGTCAACCGATCCGGGGGTAAGAATGCCCTGCCCCGTGGTGAGTCGAAATGGACCCCTATAAATCTAATGGCTGTGCCCGGAGATAGGACAGACTTGTCCCAATTCACTACCAAGCCCAACTTAGCTAGAAGGTGAGGGCAATATGTCCCCGGAGAGAGTCAGCTGAGGGTCCCACCAGGAGCCAGTCATCCAGGAAGGGGTAGATAAAGCATCCTTGGGACCTAAGATACGCCACCACAGTGGCCATACACTTTGTGAAAACCCTGGGTGCCGAGGCCAGCCCAAAGGGCAATACTGTATATTCATATACAGAACCCCCACCGACAAACTGCAGATACTTTCTGTGGCCCTCAAAGATGGAGATTGTCATGGCCCAGCCTGGGCTCAGTGAGAGCGAGGACTCCTCCTCAGGAGGAGAGGGGCTTCGTGTAGCCAGCCAGGACTCCTCAGGAGAAGAGGAGCTCCATGCAGCCAGCCCTGACTCAGCAGAGGCTGGTAATCAGGAGCCACAGCTGTTGGCTAATCGGAGCCTACAGCCAGCAGCTGAAGCAGAGCTATCAGTGCAGCCAGGGACTTCCACAGGGGAAGCTCAGTCAGGGACTGCCAGCACCACAGGGGAAGCCCAGCCAGAGGCTTCCACCCCCCCAGGTTCACCCACACCCAGAGAACGCCGCAGACAGCGCCAGAGACTGGAGCTGCAGGAGAGACGGCGCAGTGCTCGTCTCCTGAGCCGACGCCAGCTGCTGGAGAGTGATGATGAGTAGCTTCAGGATGGAGCCCCAGCAGCTGGCTGAAAACCATGCCTGGCTATAAAAGCCAGTCAGGAGCAACAGCCAGGCGTGGAAGCAACGTGTCTATTGCCTGCAACCACTCTGTGTTCTGTGAACCTTGCCCGTGCCTGTGCCTGCTTTTGGACCTGACACTACCTTGGATTGTACCTGACCTTGCTCTTGGACTCTGGACTCACTCCTGGCGTTATCTCGTGCTCTGACCACCGGTTTGACCTGGCTTTTGCTCTTGGAACTCCCCTCAGACTCTGCCATTAAGGTTTGGACTTGAACCACCCTGCTTGGGCTGGCCCAGCCCGTGACAGAGATGTGGAAGTAAGCGTCTTTCAAGTCTAGAATAGCTAGCCAGACGCCTGCTTCCAAGAGCTCTATGACCCTTGTCAGGGTCAGCATCCGAAATTTCTCAACCTTTAAAAAGCTGTTCAGGCCCCTAAGGTCTAAGATGGGTCAAGACCCACCATCCTTCTTATCTACGAGAAAGTATCTTGAATAGAATCCCCAAGGGGAAGTAGCGACATTGACCACCCGGACAGCACCTTTGTTCACCAACTCCATAACATTATTGTGTAAAACAACATTCCAACATGGAGAACAACGGGGAGGGAAAGGGGAGGTGCATCAGAAAACAACAATTTGTAACCATGGGCCACAATAGAGAGGACCCAAGTGTCAGAGGTAACAAGTTGCCAACAGGTCAAAAAAGGCCGAAGCCTGTCCAAGAAACGGGCAGCAACGACAGTGTCCTTGGAGGCCGACTGGGGAGCGTCCAGGCTTAGTCAGAAGACAGAAGGCTTCTGCACGAAGGTCGAGGGTTTAGGCGAGGGGGGCTGCTGCCTCCCCTTGGACCGGCCGGAGCGCCTGGAAGAATGGCGCTGCTGGGTCGAGTAGGACCGGTGGCCATAGGACTGGCCCGAGAAGAATCGCCCTTGACGCTGCTGGTAAGGCTGATAAGGGGTCTGGTAGGATCGGAACCGACCGTAACGATACCTCGGACCCGACGGCTGAGCCGAAGGAGCGACTCCCAGGGACTTGGCCGTTTGCTGGTTCTTTTTCATCAGCGAGAGCAATTCATCTGTTTTCTCTGAAAAGAGCTGGGGCCCCTCAAACGGAAAATCCTCCACCTTCGCCTTCTTCTCTGGTGGCAGGGCCGTGGACCAGAGCCAGGCGTGGTGACGCAAGACCACCGAAGTCGCCATTGCTCGCGCTGCAGAGTCGGCGGCGTCCTTGCCCGCTGTCATCTGCTGCTTTGACAGCTTCATAGCCTCAGCCTGGAGGGCCTTAACCAGGTGGCGACGATCCTCCGGGAGGTCGGAGAGGTAAGAGGACAGCCTCATCCACAAGAATAAATTGTAGGACCCCATTATATCTTGGAAATTCGCTATACGGAATCCTAAGGAAGCAGACGAATAAAGATTCCTGCCCATGCCATCCAGTTTCCTGCCTTCCCGGTCTGCCGGAGCCAAAGAGGAACCATATCAGAACCGAGCCTGACCTTCCTCCGCCAAGATGGAAGAGGGCTTAGGGTGAGTGAAAAGGTACGGACAGTCGTCCTGTTTCAGGCGATAGTACCTTTCGACCTTCTTTGCCGTTGGCGGCAGGGATGCTGGTGTCTGCCAGAGCGCAAGAGCATTATCAACAAAGTCCTCCACAGGAGGGAACACCACCGAGGCAGGGGACCCTGAATACCAGTCATGCAACCAGCAAGCCTCCAGCAGCTTGCTTTTAGGCTTGGAGGTCATGGAGGCAACATCTATCTCCTGCGCAGCGGCCATCCTGACCATCTGTTCGGCGAACATTCTGTAGTCGTCATTTGGGGACGACGAACGGAGCTCACCCACGGTGTCATCCGGGGAAGGGTCAGAAGCCACATCCGAGGAGTAATCGGACGGAGACGCCAGGCCCTCTTCATCCTCGGAATCCGAAAATTCCACCGGGGTCTGCGTCGGAACCGAAGCTGGACATCCCGGCGGAGCCAATGGACAAGGCCCGGGAACCGAGGGATGCAGTTGCACTGGAGCCGCCGGAGGAGCAGGCACAGGTTGCATGACTGGTTGAACCGGAACGGAAGACAGGGGAACCGAAGGATGTTGCAGGAAGGGCACGGACTGCTGGAACCAAGCCACAAAATCCTGCCAGGAGGTCATGTTCCCTATTCCTGGGACAGGCTGCCAAGGAGGTAGAGGAGCGGGCATCTGAGCAGGCCATTGGTACGGCGCCGGAACCGATGGGATAGGCTGCATTGGAACGGAGGCCTCAGAAGGCGCCGGGGCGGATGGCAGGGAACGCTCAAACGACTGATACGGTTCCGAGAGAGGTGGGAATGGTACGTAATCCTCCCATGTTGTTGGAGGAGGCGTACAAGGAGGTGACGGGGTATGAAGACTCACCACATCATCGTCAAGCAGAACCGGTCTGGATGGCGTACCGGGCTGCACAGTCGGGGCCGGGGATGGTGCACGGCCCTTAGCTTTCGACTTGGCCTTGGCCTTTTTAGGCGGGGGCTCCGAAGAAGCCTCTGCGGCCGAAGCTTTAGACGAGGGCTTCGATGACGGTTTCGATGAGGAACGCTTCTTAGCCTTCCGGCTAGAAAGGCAATCCACGGAACTGGAGTCAGATTGGCCCTCCGGAACGGGTTGCCCTGTCGGTTCCGAGGGGAGCGGCTCCGGCGATTTTCGAGATGGTGCCGGCAAAGGAGCGGCGGAGCGGGGCCTATCTCTCGACGACCCTGATGGCTTGGGGGGAGAAGGTTGGCATCCCACAAGAAGGCACGAAGTCTGGCCTTTCGATCGCTCCTTGCTTTCGGGGTGAAGGACATACACACCGCACAACACTCCACAACGTGCCCCTCGCCCAGGCAGATGAGACAGAGCTCATGGCCATCTGAGTGGGTCATCTTCGTGCTGCACTTCAGACACTTTTTAAATAAAGCTGTCTGAGACATCTCGGGATGATGTTTTCCTCAAGATGGACACAGGAAAATATCGTACAGCACAAGAAATGATGAATAAACTCCGAAGAGACGCTGAGAGAGAAGACAAGTAACGCTAGAACAAGAACCTTTTCGATGGCGGCGAAAAAGGAACTGAGGGAATGCTGGGGACGTTCGGATATATATACATTCAAAATTGGCGGGAACACCGGCGGCATGCACGGTGGATCCGAACGTCCCCTTCACATCTCTATAAGCTAGAAAAATCTTTTCCGCGGCTGGCCTGCGCCTGCGCAGTCCCAGTGTGGGGCTGTAAATAAGGACAATGATGATAAGTAGGAATGCAGGTGCAGCACTAACACATATGGGCCACAAGAGGGATGAAGGCCGACTCACAGGCATGGAGAGCATGCCTGGTGGAGCTCAAGGGTGTCTCATCCTGGCACACTCGTGGAGAAAATGAGGGGATGGATGCAGCAGTGACAGTGGACTTCAGGCCAGTGGGCAGGACCAGGCACGCTCCCAGAGTATCACACACCATGGTGTGTCAGTCAATCCTGGACCAGCGGGAGATGTGGGTGGGTCCCCAGCCCCTGCAGGGCAATGCCCACAGGCTCTCACGCCATGGTGTGTTGATCAATCCTGGACCAGCGGGAGATATGGGTGGGTCGCCAGCCCCCACAGGCGCAACACCCCCCACCCCCCACAAGCAAGTGGAGCCTCCCTGACCTGGACCAGGGCCCAGGTCCTTCAGGGGAGCCAGATCAGTGCACTAGGGGATGTCCTTCTCCAAGGTTGGTGCAATGCAGAAAGCCAGCAGGTGAGCGATGGGGTCCCCACCAGGAGGGTTCGGCTCTCACCTGGGACAGGGGCAGCCACCACAGAAGCAGAGGCAAGGCTATCAGCAAATTGCATGCAACCTGCCAGGGTGACGGAACTACAGGCTGATCCAAGACAGGCTAGAGGATGAAAGGGTCAGTCAACTCAGTCAGGATCGCAGTGGCCACCACTGCAGCAGAGGCAGGGAAGCCGGTGAGCGGCAGGCCATCCATCAAAGGGGATGGGGCCTCCATGTCTGTCTCGGAGCTGGTCAAGGGAGGTGAGGAGCAATGCCTCTTTTTCTAGTTGCAGATTCAGCAGTCACCCCGGAAGCAGCCAGCTGGTGGACTGGAAGTGAAGAGATGCTGGGTGGAGAGAAAGGGAATGGGCGGGGAGCTCCCTGGGGGGAGCAGAAGAGATGCCTAAGGCCCCTCAGGCCAGTCATTGGTGTAGGGGATAGGAAGGAGTTGCCCTACAAGGGCTGTATTGGCCAAGGGCCCAAGTGTTTTTCACCCTCTTTAGGGACATCAAGTCAGGGCCAGCCCGGGAATTTGACCTGTGGGTGCAGGAATGAGGCAGCTGCCACTGCTGCAGAGGCAGGGCTGCCAGCAGGTTCAGCAGCAGAGGTGGGGCTGTCAGCGGATCGCATACAGACCATCAGCTGTTCAGCATCCAAGGCCCACTTGGGCTATGGCAGGAAGGAGGAAGGCACTAATGTTTGTTTGTTCTAGTTGCAGGTGCTATCCACCAACATGGTGCATGATAGCAACACCGTGGCAGGAGCTGGAGAGCAAGAGGTGGATGCAGTTGGGCCCCTGGGTGGTTGCGGTCGAGACTCCCAGGGCCCACTGAGCCAGTTGCCTGAGGGGGCCAGGAAGGAATTTTTCCCACAAGAGCCAAATTGGCCGGGCCTCTTGGGGTTTTTTTGCCTTCCTCTGGTGGTCAATGTCAGGAACCACTTGGGAGGGGGGGTGGCTCCAACTTTACACAGCAGGAATTGGGCCTCTGGCCTGCCTGCTGTGGTGATTCTGAGGCATTTGGCTGGATCCAAAAGGGTGAGCGGGGCAAGGGGTCAGCTCACCCTGGTGGATTGGGAGGCAAGGGCTACCTAGCATGGCTGGCAGTGGAACAATGCTTGCCATGGTAGACCAGCAAAGTGGGCTGGTGAGTTATGCATCGGGTCAGCACCAGGGCCTGCCAATGCCAATGGGGATCTGTGCCCATATGCCTGGCCAATACTCCATCCAGCTGTAAATCAATAAAGTTGTGGCCATTCCAGCCAAGAGATGGTGTCTGTGTGTGTTAATCGCTGAAACCCTCTGACTGCACATAGCACATAGGTGACAAATTAAGTTAATAAAAACATTAGCTGATCCATTTTGTACCATTTTTCAGGATCAGTCTAGCAGTGATTCGGTATACTAAATACTAAATGGAGCAGAACTAGTTTTTGGGAAGTAGCAAAATTGAGCTAATTTATACAGCAGGATGTTACACAAGCCAATATTTCAATACCAACACAATGCAAAAGTGCAACATGTGCAGTTATCTTTTCTTTACAAAACAGAAAATAGCCAGACTTGGGCCTTCAACAAGATATGTAACAGATGTCACTGTTAAAGCTAGGCAACCAGGCATCTGCATGTTGCTAATGAAAAAAATGCTAATGTATCAGAAAAACATAAAATGTCTGATCAGAAAAAAAATGCCCATAAGCATCACAAATCAAGTGCAATGAATTATGCTTTTGGCACCATCTATCATCTCCTGCCTGTTCAAGGATCACAAGTAGCCTGAATGCTAAAGGCCTGAAGAACAGCAAATTGCTGAATAAAAATAATTCCAGATGGGGAGCTGTGTCAGTCTGTAGTAGCAAAATAAAATAGGAGTCCAGTGGCACAAACAGAATTTAAACTTTCATTAATCAGGTTTCACTTCATCAGATGCAAAACTCAGAAAAGCTTGTGCTGGAGGAAATTGTTAGTCTCTGCTGTGCCATTGGATTCCTATTTTATTTTTCTGAATAAAGAACTTCCCTACTACATCTGCATGTGAGGTATGGAAAGGCCTTACTGGCAACTGCTGGGTGCATGCGCATGTGCCAATCTCTCTGGTAAATCCCCAACAGAGATGGGAAAAGCTCTATAGAATGCAAATAAAGCATCTCCACCAACATGTGGGGAAAAGAGGAGAAATGGCTAGTGAGGCTGGCTTTCACTCTGAGGTACCATTATTTATTTATGTCATTTATTTATTTATGTCATTTATATCCTGCCTTTCCCACTGAGACTCAAGGTGGATTACATAGTGTACGATGAGCACAGTCAGTATTAAGGACATTTCAATAAATAATATCATAGGGTAAATAAATGCAAGTTTACAAAGACATAACATTAGCAAAAATCCAATACAGAATTGAAGAAATGCTGAAATGGAACAATCAGTTC
The DNA here is from genome assembly GCF_028583425.1 of Eublepharis macularius. Classification (NCBI taxonomy): domain Eukaryota; kingdom Metazoa; phylum Chordata; class Lepidosauria; order Squamata; family Eublepharidae; genus Eublepharis; species Eublepharis macularius. Next base: position 78,305,150 of record NC_072797.1, read on the forward strand.
TAGGACTGACATTAGACAACATAGAACTACCCAGAAGGGTCATACTTAAAGTAACAGATAGCATAGGAGTACATACTTAAAGCAACAGATAATGCATAAGGCAACATAGTGGTGAAGTCTATGGTCCCTAACTCATTAGTGAAGTATATTTTAGAAATCATCTCCCTACAATGCAGCTTTCCTATCTGCGTAAAGAAGCTTTTTTGATTAATTCAGTTTGCAGAAGGCCAAGAGAATGGGGGCTCTCCTGACTTCCTCAGGCAAACCGTTCCATAGGACAGGGGCCATCACAACGAATGCACTTGTATGGGCAGCTGTTGATTTCACCCATGTGCAAGGTGGCATCTGCAGGAGACCTTGTTCAAATGAGCAAAGCTGCCATGAAGGGACACAGGGAGAAAGGCAGTCCCATAGGTATGCCAGACCAAGGCCATGCAGAGCCTTGTACGTGAGAGCTAATACCTTGAACTGAGCACGGTTACTAATAGGTAGCCAATGGAGTGACTGCAAGATGGGAGTAATGTTCATGCTGCTGCTCACTCCTGATAACAGCCGAACTGCAGCATTTTGTACCAACTGGAGCCTCCTAGTTAACTTAGATGGGAGGCTAATGTATAGCACATTACAATAGTCAAGTCTTGATATTACCATAGCATGGATCCAGGTGGCCAGATCGACCATGCCGAGATAGAAAGCCATCTTCCAGACTAGAATGAGGTTGTAAAAAGTATTTTTTACGGCTGCTTTAACTTGCTTTTCTAGTAGTAGCGCTGGATCCAGTATAACCCTAGGCTCTTAACCAAGACTGCAAAGGTCAGATGAACTCTGTCAAAAGTGGGGAGTACAATGTTCTTCAAAATCTCTGTCTTCCAAAAGAGCATCACTTCCATCTTGTCTGGGTTCAATTTCCATTTGTTCATTTTCAGTCATTTGACAACTATCAGGCAGCGATCCAAGATTTCTACTGCATCCTGTGGGGACTTGGATAGCATCATGGTCTTGGCATCCCATGCTATACTTCAGGGGCTTGACCACCCCCTGATCTGAAAGTGTAAGAGCCTGGGCCAAGGACTGAACTCTAATGGACATTGTGCTCTTAGGTTAGAGACAGCTGCAGCTGTCTCTGTCCTGTGAGAACATACAGAGGAGGGGGCCCCTCCTGATCTTACTTGTGTGTCTCCTGAGAAGAACTGTTGTCATGGATACATAACCTTGGAATGCCTGAACTTTCTAAAACATCCTCTTTGCTTTCATCCTTAGTTGCTTTGCTTTTGTTTACATATACTGTAGCTATTGGGGAGGGGAGGTGGGAACTGGGCTGTACTTAGACTTCAATATAGATTTGGGGCTTAGCGTAGAATTTCATTCCTGGCAATGATCCTGTAATGGATTGCTGAACTTGTAGGTTATTAATAAAGCTTTAATTCATGCAGTTTTGGACTCATGCAGTTAAGTTATTGAGATCTACCTGGAAGAACCTGACAGTGAGCTATAGACCACGGCAATACAGCCCGGAAAACCCACAACAACCATCGTTCTCCGGCCGTGAAAGCCTTCGACAATACAGTGAGCTATAGAGTTGAAAGTTGAGTGTCATCTGCATATTGATGACATCCCAGTTCATAGCTGCAAATGAGTTCTCCTAAAGGCTTTACATAGAGGTTGAATAACATGGGAGATAGAATTGTGCCCTATGGAACCCCACAAGATAATTCCCATTCTGGAGATAGCTAATCTCCAGCTGCTACCCTTGAGTCTGTTCCACGAGAAACAATTCAAACCAGTCCAAGGCACATCTTTGATGCCCACTTTTATCTTTAAATGCCTCAACAGGATGGCATAGTCTACTGTGTCAAAGGCTGCAGATAGATCCAGGAGGAGCAATAAGGAGGCATGGCTTTTGTCTATATTTCGTCTATATTTAGATGGAGACCATCCACTAAAGCCATCTCAGTCCCATGACCTGGTCTGAATTCAGACTGAAAAGGGTCCAGAGTGCTAGAGTTATACAAGAAGACCTAGAGTTGCTCAGCTATTGCTTTTTCAATCACTTTGCCCAGAAAGAGAAGATTAGAGACTAGGCAATAATTGGCTATGTTATTTTTTGTCTCAGAGTGGTTTTTAATTAATGAGCAGATAACCACCAGTTTGAGCAGCTGGGGGAAGGTGCCCTGTGTTAGTGATTGATTTTCAATAAACCTTGTACTGGAAGTCTATGGAAGCTGAAAGACTCACGAAGAATAATAGCAACCCCTTCTCCCCAGCCACCATAGCAAGGTTGGTGTAGGGCCACATATCCGGGATATGTGACGGTATGTGAGGGGCGGGGTGGGGGTTAGTTGGGACAGATACACCATGTCATTTTCCTACAGCCATATCTGATTTATGCAGACCACAATCATTTTTTATAATAAGCAGGGTTTAAGAATATAACTTTTATATAACTGTATCTTAAATTTTTATTCATTAAAATGTATATAAGGTAAAGTGATCCTCTCTTCAGTTTTAGAGGATAATAAATTTATTCAGTTTTAGAAAGATCTGTCCTACAGGAGAGGACAACGATGTAAGCTGCTTAGAATCCCCATTGGGGAGAAGGCAGGGTTTAATCAAAACAAAACAAATAAATAAACACACACTTTGTTCTTGCCCTCTTACCTTTAAAATAGAGGAAATCACTTCCCCAGGGCCATGTTTCAATATTAGTCTTCCTTTTCCAGCATCCCAGATAACTTTCATTTCTTCATTTTAGCTTCAGCTGAAATCGTTTTCATTTTCTTCTTATGAACAAATTCTGTAGCACTATACTTAATGTAATAAATAAGTACTATTCTAGTTACAGCAAACTCAAATAACAGAATTGCATAATTGGTAAAATGCTGTATCTCAACATATCACAAACTGTTTTTAAAACTCTGCTTTATTTCAATATTTTTTAATTTATTTATCTTACTAGATTTTTAGTTCACTCTCCCTGCAAGTGGGATCAGAGTGGAGCACAATATAATAATATACGTAAAAGATAAAAACAATGGAACAATGGTAGCAATTCATTATATTAAAAACATCATAGTACAGTGCACTCAGTGCATCCTCATTTCTCTGAGCATTATGGCCAGCCGGGCAGGGTGGCCCCTCCATCTGATGACAACCTATATCAGGAGGACATATGTCCCCCACTCACTGGTAGCAGGCTGATTGGAGAAACTGCCTACATCAGTCCCCATAAGCCTGGTGAAACATCTCTGTCTTACAAGACTGGCATTTACCATTTGATATTGTGTTCCTTTTTCTTTTTTCCCTCCTCATTTTAGGTCCACTCTGTACAGAGTCAGGTATTTTGGACTTATTAGTTATATTCATGGAGTGCTGTGTATGAATATATATCCTTGAGGGATATATATCACTGAGAATGTCCTTGGGCCAAAATGCTTCCGATTCTGGTTCTATACTAACCTATCTGTATATTTGTAAGTTGTATATGTGCATATACAAGAGGATGGTACTTAGGTTGAATGACACTGTTGCTATTTTTAATCACATTTTTGCACGTTATTTTGTTTGATTAAATTATATACCAGTGTTTTATTCGTTTGTCTTACATTTGTAGTTACGTTTATTTTTTCTGTTCCAACCTCTCTGCTTACTCTTCTTCAGAATGTTTTTTTCACCATTTTTTTGTTGTCTTTACAAGCATATAAGGGGTTACTGGAGGGGAGAAATAGGAATACAGTGGAAAGAGATGCATCCTCACCAAGTCCTTGCAGGTTCTCCACCACGCAACTGTGCCTGGGTGCAAAGAGGGAAAGATGAAGATGGGAGTAGGGGCAGACAAAGGTGGGTGGGAAGGAGAGAAGAAGGAAAGGGGGGAGAGGCTATGGGGATGGCCAGGGAAGGGGAAGAGGACATAGTAGAGGAGGGGAAAAAGAGATGCCCTCCTAAATCTTTGTAGGTCCTCCACTTGTCAGCTTCTAATGTTGCTATTTGACAGTGTTTTTACTAGACAATATAGATTTTGGACAGAAGTGCCTGATGCTGGCACAAGTGTCAATACCACTGGCTCGTACTGGGTGCTGCTGTACGCAGCCATTTACAGTGTAGGTCTGAAGCTTAACACCTCCACTTCTTGGGCTCACTCAGAGAGGTCTTCTTGACTTCAGCATAAATCCCTGGATCATCCTATTTTTTCAGGGCTCATTAGTGAAATCTGCATGAGCTACTAGTGCTTCTCTATGATACCATCTGACTTTGTATTGAAAACACTCTGAGCAAATAAGGCAAATAAACTCCTAATCTTTTAGATCAGCCTAACTAGTTAAATCATATAATTAATGTTTTACAGCCAAAAACTGTACGGGAATGTTAAAAAGCTGCGCTTGTCACAGATATAGGAAAGCCACTAATAATCTTCAGGAAAACAATAAATAGGAATTAAGCCTTTTCTTTCAGGCTCAAAGACGTAATAAAACTTTTAACATCAATTATCATTTAAGCTGCTGCTTACATCTTATTAGTTGGGTTAATTCATTTCACTTATTTTCAGGTGGTCTTAAAACCACACTAAATCAGAATCACCAATAGTGTGAATTTATAAAATCAGTTCTTCCTCTAGATGTGTTAATGGCTTGGGCTGAAAATCAATGACACATTTCAGTATAAAACTCTTCTGAGATTTTAACAGAGGGGATATGGAACTTAATTGTCAGACAATTCTGCCCAAGAAAGGTCTTTCTTTCCCTGTCTTCCTGATAAAATCAAATTGTGGAGCATTAGCACATGACTATATTTAAACATATATTCAGGATGAGATGGTATGGGCAGGTTTTATTGCTCCTCAGTACTTCAGGTTATAAATCCATAACAATGACAGAAACGTTAATTAGAAATGTATCATAATGATAGACTCTTGGGAATTAAATTCATTCCAGTATTTAAGGAAAATGATACTTTTCAATCACTGGCCATGGGTACTTTGTGATAGTTAAGATACTATTTCCCTCGCAAAGGATACAACAGAAAATACTTTATACTATATTCTATACTATATTATACTATAGATGAGGGCATGCTTTATACTATATTCATGGAATAATTAGTGTTATTCTTACAAATGCCACATAGAATAAATAATTGCTCCAGTGTAATAAAAGGGTTTGATGGTATTCAGTGTGGTTTTTGGTAACAGTATGTTCCAAATGACTGGCATGAATTATCTTCCAAGATATCTCCAAGCCTTTGTTGTAGCCATACAAATATGGTTTTAAAAACCTGTATTGTGGAAGACTGGAAGCTTCAGCTGATACAACATGCAGCAGGGGCTTTCTTTGAAAGATAATAGATGTTGGGACATTTTTTGGACATTATTCAAGGTGCTGGTAATATAATCCTACGCAAACTGGGATGCACTGGGATGAGGGCATGCTTTCCCCCAGATGAGGGCATGCTTCCCCCCCCCCCGTTATACCAGATGATGGACGGACGGCCTGGCTCAGCTCCAGATGTCCTGGAACGTGCCTTTGATGCCGTGACTGGTTGGTTGAAACAGAGTCTACTGAAATTAAATCCTACAAAGATGGAGGTCCTGTATTTGAATTGTGGGGGGTTAGGTGCCGGACTCTGACTCCCGACCCTTGACAGGCTGCCGCTTACACCAGTGCTGTCGGTTAGGAGTTTGGGGGTGATTCTGGATGCTTCCTTGAAAATGGAGGCTCAGGTCGCAGCAGTTGCCAGGTCCTCTTTTTTCAACCTACTCTGGACTAGGCAGCTTGTCTCGTACCTCTCAGTCAGCGAATTAACTACAGTGATCCAGGCAACGGTCATCTCTAGGCTGGACTACTGTAACTCGCTCTATGCGGGGCTTCCCTTGAGCCTGACCCGGAAACTGCAGCTGGTTCAAAATGCAGCAGCACGTGTTATTGTACGAGTGCTAACTGGAGCACATATAACACCTATATTGAGCCAGCTGCATTGGCTGCCAGTGGAGTACCGGATCAGGTTCAAGGTTTTGGTATTAACCTATAAAGCCCTATGCGGACTGGGACTAGCATATCTGTGAGACCGCCTCTCCCCATATGTGCCCCAGAGGACACTCCGATCGGGAGAGAAACACGTATTGGTGGTCTCTGGCCCCAAGGAGGCCTGCCTGACCTCAACCAGAGCCAGGGCTTTCTCGGTCCTGGCCCCAGCTTGGTGGAACTCTGTCCACTGAGACCAGGGCCTGGCAGGTTGTGTTATCATTTTGCCGAGCCTGTAAGACAGAGATGTTCCGCCAGTCATATGGTTGAGGTCAGGCCTGGCCTCCACCAGCTGAAAAATGGAGAAGTATAAAATCTGAATCCCTCCCTACTAAGGTTGTCCATCACCTTATTGTGTCAAGTTGTTTCTGCTGCTATTGATTGCCACCATCTGAGTGTATATTTTATATGTGAATATGTTATATTTTTTAACTATGTATGGTTTTAACCAGGGCTTTTTTTCTGGGAAAAGAGGTGGTGGAACTCAGTGGGTTGCCCTCGGAGAAAATGGTCACATGGCTGGTGGCCCCGCCCCCTGATCTCCAGACAGAGGGGAGTTTAGATTGCCCTCTGTGCCGCGCAGAGGACAACCTAAACTCCCCTCTGTCTGGAGATCAGGGGGGCGGGGCCACCAGCCATGTGACCATTTTCAAGAGGTTCCGGAACTCCGTTCCCCCGCGTTCCCCCTGAAAAAAGGCCCTGGTTTTAACTGTATAAATTAATTTTAATGAGTTTTAATATGTTGTAATCTGCCCTGAGCCCTTTGTGGGGAGGGCGGAATAGAAATCCAAATAAAATAAATAAACTTCTTCCTACCCTTTGAGACTGGCTAATGGAGGCCTTTCACCAGAAGTATGAAGACTAAAGTTGAATGCAGATACCCAATTCACACAGCAACACTTAGTGGGATTCAATCTGCCCGATATTTGATGCAGGATACAGACAAGAGGCTTTCAGATCATAGCCAGAAACATATTACTCCTTCCCCTCACCATTTTTTTGTTTTGTTTAAATGGTTCTGGAGAACTCAATAGCTTGCAAACAGTTTGTGTTATATTGGTTGGTTATACAAAAAAGGGTATTACATGGCTTTTGGTTTTGCTTTGGATCAATCTGGCTACCTGAAACCTCTATTTAAAATTTTACTTATTCTGTTTTGATATTGATTTTGACATTTAAAGTCTTTGTAAGCTTCTGTGTCTGAAAGCACTCACTTAATAGCAGTGTCATGGAAGCAATATAAATTCACCTAAAGTGGAAGTCTTGCCCTAATTGGAAAATTAGACTCTGAACTTTGGCAAAAAAAATTTAAGTTGACAATAAGACTGACAAGGAATTTGAGCAAACTTCTAGCATATAAAAGCAGCCAAAATTTCTCTAAATTCATTAGGAATAAGAAAGGAAACTGGTAGTGAAAATTGTTGTCCTCATGCCCTGCGTGTGGACTTCCTGCAAACATCTAGTTAGCATTTGTTGAAAACAGGATGCTGGACTAAATGGACCTTAAAACTGATTTTGAAGGATTCTTACGTTCTTAGGTATGGTATGAATTGTGCAAATAATTAAAAAGAACTACAATTTTGTATAACATTTGAATCCAGTAGCATCTTAAAGACCAACTAGATTTCTACTGCAGATCAAGACAACTACCCACCTGAAATTAGGATTGCCAGGTTCCCTTATCCTCCCAGAGGGAGGGAGAACATAGCACTGACCTTTGGGCAACCTTATTTTGCATGTGCAAAATACACGCAGATTCCTGCCAGCAGCAACATCACTTCCTTAAGTGATATCATCACTCTTGGCAGTGGGCATGCTCTTGCCCTTCACAGAGGCCCAAATAGGCCCCTGTGAAGCGTAGGAGCATGCCCACCGCTGGATGCAATGACATCACTTAAGAAAGTGACATTGTCGCTGCCAGTGGGAGTGAGTCCACTGTGTGCTGGCCTGAGAAATTTTTTTCCCTCCTTGGCCTATTCCCTGGGATCTTTTCCCTCTGCTGGCCAGGTAAGTGGCAGTGGGGGGCATATGCTGGGAGTGAAGGATCCCGTGCCCCCACTGGGGGGGGGGACTAGCAGCCCTACCTGAAGCGTTTTGTATAAATGCACTTACAGTAGATTTTAATTTCTTAGTAGAGCATGTTAACAACCAGCTTAAATGAGTAGTATTATTGCCACCTAACAGTACCATTCCCTATTTCAACATTTATTGTAAATAATGGGCACATCTAATGCTCTTGGTGTGAAGTGCCGTGTCATTTTACATCTCCTAATCAGTGTTCATCCATGATGCAGTTCTCTTTCAGCACGGCTAATATATCCTTGGGTTCTTACAATATAGAACACTCGTCAGTCTTACAGAGCCCAATTAACTGGGCTCTGTAAGATTTACTGAGAATAGTGAAATGGCCCTTAGCCCAAGTGGAAGGTGACTTGAGATTTGAAACAAATCCAACCAAATCAAATTAGAGCTTATCTTCAGGCATACTTTGTGATACTTGGTAACAAGTGATCTTGCTGCCACTGCTACCTCTGCACAAAATCACTCAGTCAAGTTGTTCTGCACAAAACCACTCAGTCAAGTTGTTCTGAGCATTGCGGGAGTTTATCTATTCTGCCTTTGATGATGTAGGCTTGGAATATTCAATAGTTCACTGTAGTATCTTTGCTAGACAATTTTAGATAAATGGTTGTTGGGGGTTTTCCGGGCTGTATTGCCGTGGTCTTGGCATTGTAGTTCCTGACGTTTCGCCAGCAGCTGTGGCTGGCATCTTCAGAGGTGTAGCACCAAAAGACAGAGATCTCTCAGTGTCACAGTGCGGAAAAGATGTAGGTCATTTGTATCTACTCAGGAGGGGTGGGGTTGATTTGTATCTACCCCTCCTGAGTAGATACAAATGACCTACATCTTTTCCGCACTGTGACACTGAGAGATCTCTGTCTTTTGGTGCTACACCTCTGAAGATGCCAGCCACAGCTGCTGGCGAAACGTCAGGAACTACAATGCCAAGACCACGGCAATACAGCCCGGAAAACCCCCAACAACCATCGTTCTCCGGCCGTGAAAGCCTTCGACAATACAATTTTAGATAAAATTGCTTGCATCTGACATGACTTAGACTGGTTCAACTGTTCAGTCTCAAAATGTTATCTGAGCACTATGTCATCACTGTTCTTTGGATGGAAGAGCCTAACCCTCTGTACTTTACCTTCTATATCTTGGCTTAAACCTAGTCAGAGGTAGTGTGATCTTGTTCTCATGGATCACTCAGTAGCTACCACTTCAGTTGACCAAGTTAGCCTTTGGGAGTGGCTAGTTGAGATGTGCTTTGGATGGACCACACTGTAATTGTTTAATTCCTAGCAGGAGGATAACTGTTTAGGTTTGTAGAATTTATGCTACAGGATTCAGCAGGGTTCTACCATGCTATTTAACACTGACATGAAACTGCTGGGGAGCCATTTGAAATGAGTTGTCATCAAAATATGGATAACACTCAACTCAATTTTTCCTTCTCACATCAGTAGATATTTTTTTCATTACAATTCCATTGGAAGAAACAACTACTTTGTAGCTGAAAGTCTTCAGGTTTGTGTATATGAGTACCAGTTTGTCATATTAAACTAAATAAAGAAGTAGCACCTGTATCACATGCATGTTATGCATTAGTATTTTCCCTTTTAAAATTTACAGAATTTTTGATTTACTATTCTTATCACTGTATCACACTGTAGACTTGCTTTTAAAACTATGCATATGGTAGATTAAGTCCTACTAGAGATAAAAGGCTCTTTTTCTCTCAGACCTTCTGTCTCAATCTTGGATCTAGCAGAAGACAACCAACCACTCTGCAAGAAAGAAAAAGAGCCATTGGCCACCCAGCTCCTTTCCTCACAGTGACTGGGCACATTGCTGCAGACCAAGATAGAATGATACCTGCATATGTGACTGACACTTTCTATCTTGGGCTCCATTTTCTTGCAGAAGAGGTAAAAGTGATCTCCATTCTACTGGCCTGGCAGACCCAAGTATCACTCATTTCCTCTTTCAATATATTCTATCTGTGCCCAGGCACTCAACCAGAGAGAGAGTGAAAACAGTACAATGAAACTGACTGGCTCTTACTTCACAGTCAGTATGTAGGCAGTCATACTGCAAGACTGGGAGAATGTAGTGTTTTGACCCATTTGTATTTAATATTTATTTTGTTAGCTACCTTGAATGTTTCTGTTGAAACAGAAAGGGAGGATAAATATAATAAATAAAAAGCATTAGTAGTGTTACCATCTCTCCTTATTTGACATATTTTTACAACTCAACTGACTTGTACCATAACTATTAATTAATCTCAGGAGTGTATTGTCTCCCCCCAAATACTGATAGACCGTGGAACATTTTTAGGGAATTTCTGGGTCAGATCCAAGGTCCTACTGACATCACAATATCAAGATGTTTTAAAACTAATTATGATACTTCCCTCAAGGAACTCTGGAACTACAAATATGGCAGCTTTCTGAAAAGTTGACTCATTTCTTGTGGTTGTTTCACAGAACGACAGCTTTCAGGGGTTTTGGGAATGATGGGTGATACTTTCAATTGTCAGTTTAATACTGTGTGATAGGTGGGAAAGTGGATAGCAGGGCTCATACTTTTCTTTAATTGTGTAGCAAATTGTCCTTCAAGGAAGCCGAGCCCCTTTTCAAATGGATGTCATGTGTTCACTAGAACAAGCTTAGTACTTAGTGATTTCTAAATCAGGCATGTGACACCAAAAATTACAAAAACAGCATTTTTTTAATTCTGATTGCCAAATTATTTAAGGCAGGTATAAAAATGAAAGCATTCAATATACATTTTACATAAAATAAACTAGATTACAGCATAAAACAAGTAACCAGGCAATGGCATTAAAGTCTCTCTTCTAAAACGGGATAATTGTAAACATTAAAAAAAAGACTGCAGGACTATTCAAGTAATAGAACAATCACAGACGTCTTCTGGTATGCAGGCTATTGGGTTATTTGCCATTCAAGATTATAAAAAGGACATTTCATTATTCACAGATGCTCATTATTTCCCCATTTAAAATCTATACATTATGTACAACACAGTTTTTGTGGTACTGGCAACCCCATGCCTTCCAAATGTATATTCTTCACAATACACAATTACAATGAAACAGTTAATACAGTAACATTTTACACTGATGCATCTTAATAAGAGCCACCAAATAGACATCTAAATTGTACCAAAGTGTCATCGTCGTCATCACAGTTAGCCTCTATTGAGGATTGTGGGCAATATTAGGGTATACAAGGTTCAGGCACACAGATACATAACATTAGTTATTTACATTTTAAAAAAGCAGAGTGAAGAGAAATGACCTTTTGTGGTTAACACTTTCTAAACAAGACAAGTACACTTTTTTCATTTACTTTGTGATTTACAACTTAGCAGCAGACCCTGTGTGCGAGCCTGATTACTGATACAAAAAAGTAAAGAATATATATATATTTATATTTATATTTATATATATATAAGCATATATATATATATATATATATATAAAACAGAAGTCTAAATACAGCAACATTTGTTACTCTGTGATAAAAATCTGCAATTTACAAAAATGAAATGACTGGTTTTTGCCTGCCATTAAGGCATTTCAAATTAACACCATGGAACTGATGTCTGTAATAAAACGCTTTTTTCATGTGATCCGGTCACATGACAATGTACATTTCCAAATGCATTATTCTCTGAAAAATAAAAGGGGGAAAAATCAGATTTTAGAACAATGTCCTTTTCAATCATTTAAATCAGCAATCTTAATCAGTGAAAAAATAATCATGCTGCAGCAACATCAGAAGGACTTAATTATTATAAACTGCAATGAGCTAGTTTGCATTTAATTATATGTAAGGTTTCCATTTCCTTTGAAAGGAAATCCTATTTAGAGGCAGATAAATAATTTACAAAGAAATGAGTATGTGAATTCGCTCTCCCCTAGTTTTGACTTATATTTTGTTTCTTACAAGTGTATCAAGATATCAGAAAGAGATGCACATCCGGCTTATAGCAAGGCATATACGTACCTATAAACCAAAATAAACTGACCTCAAAAACAGCAGGACACCCCCCCCCCGCCCAAACTCCTAATCTATGGAATTCTAAATGACTTGCTTTGACATGATGGGTAAGATATGTACAAATATTTCAGGAGACAATAGTCTGCTTCAGTGATTAATTATCTGTGCTATGGTAACAGCTTCACAGGAAAAAAAGAGCACAGTTTATCCAGGAGAGAATAATGTTGCTATTAACTGAACAAAGCAGCTGCCCTATAAAATACTGAAGTCTATGCAGCCCTGTACTCTCGAAACCTGCAATTTGCTTCTTCTCCTTCCTATTAAGATGTCTGCATGAGTATAATTCAAGGTTTACAGGATATTTACCTTCTTTGTGCAGGAAACATACCAGATGCAGATGCCTGAGCAGCCACCTGCTGAGTGGCAACAAGGGCAGCAGAGGTCAACCCTGGAGGAAAGGTGAAACAGTGTATCTCAATGGATGCATTTTCTCAGTTTGCTAGCACTCCGGAAAGTTGACAATAGCTGTGGCCCTAAGTTTTAACAAGTCATGAATCACAACAGCACCGCTGCACTTTGTGCGTAAGGCATACATAATTATTGCAGGCAAGCAGAAGGAAAAACTGGCCTGTCTGCTCTAACCAGCATGCCTTCTTAAGATTTCCCCTAATAGGCATTTTATATGGGAAGAAGGCATTCCGCCTTATTGTATTCTTTTCCAAGTACTGCACTGCATGGTGCTAAATGGCTTGTATGAATTCTTGAATAGGAAGCTCGATAGAAATAATAGGCACCAGGAAACAACAAGAATCAAAAGTCACAGTGAGTTACAGCAACGACGTGGTAGCTACTCGGAACATAATACTTTCATAATAGCTATCATTTTAACGTTTTTCCTTTTGAATGCACATAATGTATCCCATAAGGCATATGGAGCCACTGAATTGCATTTGAAACAGTCAAGATTTCTACACAAGAAAGAGACTGTTAAGGCTCTGAATGAACATAATGAATTAATGCAATTTAAGCCAAACCGTTCAGCTTCTCTGCTATAGGTAAGAAAAATCTGTTTTTCAGATTGCTAGAGTACAAGTTCAGAGAAAAAGGCTTTACTGCATTTTATTGAGTAGCCATTAGCACCTCCAATAATATGTGGTATTTATATAAATAAATATAGGCCGTATTCTATAGCTGTCAGAATTTTAGGTCTGAAAGTAAGATAGTTTTCTTTTATAAATGTATTTGTTCCTAGTAAAAAAATCTTTTACTTCATACCATGCTGTTAGCACTGTTTGAACAAAGTAAGTCATGCAAAGTACTTTCCTTTAAAAAAAAATCACTTTAGTTGTCTCACCAATTTACTATAAATTCATATCATATATCATTCCCACATGTATTATAAAGTGAACATGAATGATAATCTAATACACCAAGTGAAACTGACAATAACATATTGTTTTTAAAAATAGTTCTCTGCAAGCATTAGATAAAATAATTGGCAAGAACGTTCTATTCTTGTACCTGGATGTGAATTATTCTTGATATCACGTTCATAAAATGAGTTCAACTATTTCAATGGTTCTCTAGCTGACTCACCTTGAAATGGGTCATATTGGCCTGGAATTAGAGGGTAGCCCATTCCAACATGGGTGTGGTGGTGTGTATGAAGATGCCGCTGGCTAAAAGGGGAATGACGATCACGTTCCCTTTCTGCTTCCCTCTCACGCTCAGCTGTAGATTTTTCCACAGGCTAGCAATCAAGTAGTATTAAAATAGTCAACACAGCTTCAGGATGCAGGTGATCACAATCAAAATCACATTAGACCTTTTTTTTAAGGTCATCACTCAGGTTTTATCTTGAAAAAATACCTTTTCTCACTAAATATGGTGCTGACATCAGAGGATTCCTCAGTGCGACATAACTGGTTTATACCTTTTGCTTCCCCATCAACTCTGCGGCCCTCAGCTACTTTACATGCCACTTGGCAACTCCAAGTCAAATCTTTAGCAGCATGAGTCAACTTGCTTTCAATGCTACTCTAATTTATGCTGGAAACAAAATCAGCACTGAATTGGCCTAAGAAGCAGAAAACCTATTTTAATAAAAGATATGGGTAAGCAGCTTTTGTCTCAGCAAGTAACGTGTTTAACTTTTTAAAAAACATGTAAGCTATCATATATTCTGCCATGGAAACTGCAAAATACTTTGCAGGTGTTACCCCCTTCTCTTTCTGCTAAAAATATGTATGTGTGTACTAGTTTAATTTATATGCCACGTTATTTAATACTTGGCAGACCTGAGAAGAAACAGGACCTTTTCCATTACATATAGGGAACACACTGAAATTCCAGGTCATTTCCTGAGGCTTGCCTAGTCTTCCTGTCCCCAGTACTTATTTTTCTGAAAATATGCAATTCTGCAACAATAAGAGAAGAAGTCTTACAGCAGGAGACTTGCTGCGGTACTGGTTGGCATGTTGCTGCAACAAATCCAGTGCTTTTGATTCAGTGGTTGATTTTACATTGATGCTGGGGCTGGTGTTGACTTTCTCTACCTCTTCTCTCCCGGACATCTTCCCATAAACAGGATAATGAAATCCTGGTGAGAGGTAGGCCCCTGCAGATGTACAATAAATACCATATCAAGTTTACATGGGTGGGAGGATGGTCCAAAACACATCAAATTTAAGTCATGTGATTACAAAAGTTTTTTACATGTGATTTTCCCCATGATAATTCAGTCTAATGAATGTGGTTCTAAAGTAGGTTAAGCGTATAGCCATTTCGAACATTTTATAGGTCCTCTTAAGTGAAAGGAATAGTAACTATAATGATTCTGACAGTAAGTGCTTAGAATATTTTTATAGGCTATAAACTATTTGTCAGTATAATGGCCATAGCAGAATGTCACCGGTTGTGGAAACTATATCTGGGAATGCTGACAGTTCATAAAAAGAAACAGTTTGTGTTAAATCTACTTCATCCTTAGAACTCGGCAAAACAAATGCCAATATGAACTTCTAATTTTCCTTTGATGCTAACATGCAGCTAACACGTGACAAAATATATGGGCCACTGCACTATTTGCATATGTCTAGTTGTACTCAGTACCCACCTGGATAGCTGTGCATGAGGACAGGAGACACAGCACGGTATGCAGGATGATTGGGATCATACATCTGTGGGTAAGGATAAGCATGCAAGTACTGTATATATGACTGATGCTGAGTCATTGGAGAGGAGACAGCCACTCTAGCACCCCGTGACTCCTTCCAATTTACAGGAGTCTTTCGATCATCATTTTTTAGCTTGTTCTCCTCCAGTGACTGGGAATCAGAACGCTTGACCTCCTTCGGCTCCTCTTTAATGCTGTTTAATGAGACAGGAAGATTGGAGAAGGAGGCTTCCTTATTAGGTGTTTTTCTGGGGCTCTCTTCTTTTAACTTCTTTTCACGATCCAGTTCCTCTGTTTTCTGCTGATCAAGGTATTTTGGCTGATACACATAATGGTGCCATGTTCTTGTATCTGGGTCCTGATATGTGAGGGAGGAAAAAAAGAAACAAACACTCGATTCACTTCAAATTTACATTCCAGATGCTCTATAGACACATTGATCCATTGGAGGGGGGGGGATTAAACACAGACAGTGATCCTGTGGCTGTTTGAAGAGCTACTTTATTTCACTGAAACAGCGGACCTCATGCTATGTCACACTTAGCTTTTGACACTTCTCTGAGTTGCAAAAGCAGTTTTCTAAGCAGTATAAAAAGGCACTAAGAAATAAGGGTCTTGGGTGTGGTACAGATTAGGGGTGTGCACCCTCCAAAAATTCAGGTTTCCTGCTTCGGGTTTCCCTGAAGCAGGAAAAAAATCCGGAATTACCAGAATCCCGAAGCGGCAAGCATGCTGGGCCCAATTCCGAAATCCTGAATCATTGTGAATTGGGTCTGATTTGGGTACTTTACCCGAATCCGAAATTGCATACCCCTAGTACAGATATATAATTTTCACAAATTTTGTTGCTGAAAAGAGATGGAAGGAGTGATTTTTTCTCCCTTCCCGTGACCTATGGGAAAACTGAAAATTTGGGCAGAAATTGAAACATATGCACTAACAGCAAAAAAGAAAAAAAAGCTCATAAAATAATCTTACAATGTAATAAAGGAATAGAAATAAATTTGGATATTCAGTTATGCGCTATAAATAGCATTGATCTTCTTCAGTGTATAACAAAATGTAAAGCTGCAATCTTATGCATACTTATCTTAGGGTAAGCCCCACTGCATTCAGTGGGTCTTGCTTCTGATTAAACCAAACACAGGATCAATCCGCTAATCTCATAGTAACTTAAGACAAAAGCAGTTACCTTGACTTCCATCCCAGTAAACAATATATCCTTGAAGGTACTAGCATAAATCAATTTTATTTAATCAGAATCAGTATCTTAGTTATTCACAACTTATTGTTCTGAACTTTGAGCTGCAGACTTCAGAAAAATTGAAGGTTTGCATGAACGTAAACAATCTTCTCAGATCTTTCACCTTAGTTTAGTCCTTAATTATGTGTGTGAGTTCTCACATATTTATCAGTTTCTTTCATTTGACATTGGAAAGCATAGATCTAAGGTTGTATGTCTGTAAAAGGTTATGCTAAGAACAGTCCTTAAGTCCTACCTAACAGGTGCTTGCACAGATTAAGGTCTATAAAACGTTGGCTCAAAACCCTATTTAACTTATGCCATCTCTATTGTACGTGCAATGACACAAACACGAATGAATAGTCACACACGTAAGTCTAAAAAAAAAAGGCTGGGTAGTTAAAACCATCTAATCTATTCTCTTATAACTTTAGGAGTAATCCTGAAATCAGCAAGTTTACATAACTTGTAACTGTACAAGGACAAGATGACAAAATTCTGGCTTTGAGAAAGTGAGAAATATACACTAAACTTATATCACTATCCATTTACTAGCTGTTATTTTACTACCTATTTACTATTTATAACCTATGAAAGTTTGAAGCCATTCGAGTCTCACCTGTTTAAACCTTGTAGTAGGATCTACTCCGGTCTGTTTCATAGAATCCATAACAGATTTCATTTCCACAGCCTCCTTTATAAGCTGATGGTTTTCCATTTGTTTTGCTTTGAAGCTATCAGACTGAAGATGTTGCTGATGATTGGAAAGAATCTGTGATTTGCTTGTATCCTCAGTTTTATTAGGGACCGATGACCCCATTTTAGGGTTGTTTTTATTGGCCTCTGGAGTAGAAGGAGCTTTTGAGATAGTAGCAGATGGGATATTTTTCAGCTTGTCATCTTTTCCTAAGTCCTTCAGGGGGAGTTCACTTTTCCTTTCACAGTCTCTTCCAGTTTGTGCCATTTTCTGTTCAGCCAATCTCTGGTCCTCATAATATTTTTCATACTGCTGCCTATAAGCAGGGTTCGAGGCCATTAAGGACTTCTGGTCCATGTAAAGTCCATAAGCATACTGTCCATAGTAAAGTGACTGTGCAAGTGCAGGATGCCGTTGGGTTATTACTGACTGGTGGTGGGGCTGTAAATTAGTGGAATTGGCTTCACTTTTCTTGGACTCTGTGAACTCTGCCTTGTCTTTCTTTTCAGCCTCTTCCTCTGACTCCTTTTTGATCTTCATCCCCTGCGTATTATTGCTGTTCCCAGCCGCAGGGGTGCTGACCTGTCCAGAGTGCATGTAACTTGGAGAATAATAAGGATCGTAGCCATGGTAATAGGGTGAATGAGACTCTTTTACTTGGGGTGGTTGTACTGGGGTTGAGGAATGTCCTTTAACAACACTGTCCTTATTAGAAATAATATCTGAAGGAGAGCTGGCCTTTGACCTCATGCCCTCTGACCTGCTGTCAGAACCACCATCGTCTGCAGCATCAGAGATATCAGAGTAAGCGGGGCTATTTGTTTTAGCAGCTGCACCCTCTGCCCCATTCTGTGTCAACACATGCAGTGGCGCCATAGAAGACTGTCCATTCACCAAAGTGCTGCATTCCATTCGGGAGGCACTCCCTATTGAAGGGCTGGGTGCATTGTCTGTGAAAGTGTAAACCTTATCAGCTTCAGCTTTAATGCTTGCCATTCTGCTCTCTTGAGACTCTGACAGTCCATTAGCTAGCACTTCATTCTTGCTGAGGTGTTCCTTTAAAAAATGTCCAGCCATCTCCTTTCCAGACCCCTTTGTGTCCTCTAACTTTCCCAGCTTCAAATCTATTTTAGGACTTCCACTCTCTTTGCTTTCTTTGTCCTTCAGCTTTCTCTTCTCCTTTTTCTTTTTATCTTTGAGTAATGTGAGAGCTGGGTTTACAGTGCTTGGCTCTCCCATAATTGTGGGCTTTGGTTGAATAGGTTTTAGTGGAGGACTCTTTGGTGTAGCCTGCACAACAGTCGTCGTTAGTGAGGGCAATCCTGGTATTGTTCCGGCAGTGGTGGTTGTAAAGGCTGCTGTGGGTATAGCTATTAATTGAGGCGGTGTTGGAGCTGGAGCTGGAGCAATGGGCCTGGCAGTTTTAAGCTTTGAAAGGTTTTTATCCACTTTGCAATTGTTGGCTTTTTTGCCTTTGTCTTTTTCGACCAGATTTTTCTTGTCTATCAGTCCTTCAGCCTCTAATTTGGGCATTTCAGCAGCTAAACTACCATCTGCCACTGAGCAGTTCTCCAAAGTCACTGTCATATTAGAAATTACTGGTAAGCTGTTCAATTCACTGTTCAAGCCCCTCTTTTTGCCAGAATTCTTGCCGTGGTTAGTCTGTTCCCTTCTCCCCTTGGGTGTTCCCGGGGTATTAAGAGGGCAAGGAGATGTAGGGGACTTCAGCTGATCAAAATGAGATAAGCCTGTGCTTGGCTCACTGCATTCAAGTGCCACGTTGCTTAATGCTTCCTCACAATCTGAAATTTTGTCTTCACTGTCAGGTTCAAATTCTAGCTTATTTTCCGGGTCTAAATGTGCATGGGCCTGGTGATACCTCAACCCATTAATGTGCTTGTACTTTTTGTTGCAATTAGGATGGGGGCAATCAATCAAAACAGGAGAAGAACAACCTTGGTCCAAAAAAATAGTCTCTGGCTTCCCCTGAGGGGTGGTTGGAGTGCTTCTAGAATTGGTTCGAACACGCTTTCCAGATTTATTGTCTTCTGAACTGGAGTTCAAGTCTAAATCAATTGGTGGCTTGTTTTTCCTCTTATTGGTGGACAAAGGGCTGATTTTGACATCTTCCAGGGCACAATTTGGGGGGGTTCTGCGGCCACTAGAATTAAGGCTTCCCCGTCTCCCCTTTCCATTGGCACCACCTCGGTTCTTGTTCTGAAGTCCCCTGGATTCTGTAAAGCTAACATCATTCCCAGGTGCTGCTGCAGCCGCCGCAGACCTTGCTCGTTTTCCTCTGCCCCGACCCCCTCGCATCTCCAGGTCACTTGTTGGTGATTCACAAAACCTGTTGAAATAAAACCAGATGTCAGAATTATATAGTGCGGGGAATTTAATTTTTTTTTTACTTCATTTATACCCTACTGTCATCCCCAGTGGGAACCCAAAACTTCTTACATGGTTCTCCTCTCTTTCATTCTATCCTTACACCAACCCTGTGAGGCAGGTTAGGCTAAAAGTGTGTGAGTGGTCCAAGGTCACCCAACACTCTTCCATGGCAGAGCTGGTATTTGAACCTAGGTCTCCTAGATACTAGTTCAACTTTCTAGCCATTACACCATGCTGATTTATCATGAAATAATAAACCACAATCTAAATACACATTAAAACATGCAGAGCATAAGAAACATCTCTGGTCTCAAAAAACCTTAAAGGAAGAGAAAAGTTTCTACCATCGCCTTATAAAGAAGATGAAAGGCATATTATATAATATAAAAAAAATTCTTACTTTCATTTTATACCATGCTTCCTGGTAAAAAAAATGGCCCACAGCTGATTATAATAAAGTAATTAAAATACTCAGAATAATAAAACCAGAAAGAAATAACAGGATAAAAAAAAACAACTCAAAGCATAAAGCAAGTTCCATAAAGCAGGTCACACAATTCTTCTTTAAGAGAAAGGTCTTGATCAACTTCCTAAATACAAGTAAGAGGACAACCAGTAGAATCTCTCTCAGTAAGGCAATCCAAAGAAATGGTACTTAAACAGAGCACTGGCTGGCTGGCCACCAGCTTTTACACCTCTGAAATTGAGGCGCACATAACAGGCCTGTCAATGCATGACAGGGAGCATGTCAATACTGAATTTATTTTAACACTGAGAAAGAGTACCCCTCAGTCTAACAGAGAATTTAGTAACCTTGTGTATGGTTTTCAGTTACATGGATTTTTTTTATTAGCTTCTGTCCAGTTTCATGCCAGAATTTGAAGCAGAAACAAGGAAATCCGGACTGAACTGGAATGTTTACCTGGGAGGAGCCCAATCGTGCTTTGTACAATCAAGCAACGTTCCAACGTAGGTTTTATTCCGCCAGGTAACATTTACAACTAGAACACCTGCAGGTGAGAAGAAACAAAAAATAATCACAGTTAAAACAACTTCTTTTAACTTTGTTTAAAAACAACAAAACAAAGCCCCATTTGCTTTCAAAGGCTGTGGTTTACAAACTTCCTCTTTTTTGGTTTCAGTGACCTCCAATTAAAAGCCACAGGAAAGTATGTTTGTGTGAGAGTGCATGCATGTGCACAAAGAGAGAGACAGAGTAATCAAGATACAGCTGGGAGAAGAAAATGGTTTTTGCTCTGTCCTGCTGTAAAAAGACAACATTTACCTCTTAATTTTGCTATTATTGTGCATAATTGCTTTCATTTGGCAGTCAGCTGGCATATATGGAGCACCAGTAAACAGTGCTTAAAGCAGTAGGCGATTTATGAAGAATCTGCTTTGTCTTCAATAATACTATAATAGTGATAATAGTGATTTCATTTATTTCAAATTGCACCATAACATACCATTAAATACAGATGAATTTTACATGTTATTTCCATGCTGATATTGAAATTCTTCACAACTGAACAATAAGCAATAAGCATTTGGAAAAGATGATGCACTGTATTCTTTAAAAATATCGGGCCATTCTAAAGCTTGGTCTGTTTATTTTACACCCCGAAAATCCTGGGCTTTGTTCATCCTGAAAATCAGTCTGCCAATCAATATTCTTTCAAAGTCCTTTCTTAAACAAAGACCTGTCTATTTTTTTCTTCAAGAAAGCTCATGTATAACGACAATTTATAACAATTAGGCTTGTGGACTTGAGAGAAAAATTTTAATTTAACAGATACGGTCTGTATGCATAATTGTCATGTCTTCCTTCAGGATGGTAAAACAGGCAACCAAAAAGGGTAAAGCAATAATGCTGCTTAGAAGCAAACAAGTTCTTTCCAAATATTTAATACAAATGGCAAGGTCTGAATGAGTCACACTACATCTTTGCATCTTCTAGTTCCAATTCTGGCTTTTTAAACAAGTGAAATAACACATAAATAAATAAATAATGACATTGTGCTTCTTGTTTCCAGCTTGTCGGTTTGCTTTACGTCACCAGTGTGATTTCTAATTTTGCATTAAACCTTTCCCTAGACTGCTGCTCCAATGTAAAGAAAACATGTAACCTGCAAC
This sequence comes from Eublepharis macularius, assembly GCF_028583425.1. Classification (NCBI taxonomy): domain Eukaryota; kingdom Metazoa; phylum Chordata; class Lepidosauria; order Squamata; family Eublepharidae; genus Eublepharis; species Eublepharis macularius. Next base: position 78,326,889 of record NC_072797.1, read on the forward strand.
TTATTTCCTCAGGGTCCTTTTAACAGCAGGGAAGTATGTTGAAATGCTATTAGCTGAAGTACTAGGGAAGAAGGGATTTCCTTTAAGCGTTTTCAACAGCATATTGGAAAAAGAAATGGTTCCCTGCATGATTTCAGCTTTTTATTGTATAATGACAGTAGGCTCCCATTCAAAGGGTAAATATCAGTCTTCTCTTTTAATAAGCCTCAGATTTTAAACAAGATAAAATTCTTACTCAGATCAATTAACATTTAAATGTGTTACACTTTGCTTTTAGGGAATTGTAACAGCTGAGAAAACACACTTTATTCTCACCTCTCCCTCCCTCCCTCCCTTTTTTAAAAAAGCACCAGATAAACTATAAAAAAGTGGCCTGTTTTTCTCATCATTTGCTCTCTAGGGCACCGTGTGTGGTGTCAGAGACCTTTCCAACTGCTTAAAATTCTTCAGCATGTCAGCTATATTTACAGCACTGGAATATATTTGTATTGCCAGAAGGTTACTGCATTTTTAGCCTGAGACGCAATAGGCTGAATTACTTTGTTCCAGAGTCTCTGATGTAGCACAAATGTATAATTAAAACTGCTTGAAAGGGAAACATGAAAGAAACAACAAACCCTCCATTCTTGGAGTAATAAAATTAAAAACAGGAAAAGTCTGCATAGACACTTAACATTTGTCTGCAGTGAAAGGCTTTTGTTATTGCCTTCCCCTAAGGGCTTCATATTTCCAGCAAACACAAGCTCTGGATTGGCCAATGCCTGCTGGGAATGCTGCTATCTGATTGGCTGGGCTGAACACTGCAGCACTGGCCACAAAAAGCAAACTTCAAAGGAAAACAGTGATACAACACCAAAGCCTGTGAAAGGAGCAGAGGACAGGGCAAGGGAACAGAGCAAGCCAGAAATAATCCCAGCAGCGTGAGAGGCTTGCCTAATGCTTCCGGTCTCTGTAATCAAACCATTTGCTCTAACCAGGCTTGAGAATGTGATGAAAGGTTACTGTCTTCTAACTTGCATTGCGTTTATAGTCAACCTGTCATAATAGCATTTAAATGTAATCTGGGCAGGAAAAAAAATGGTCTGGAAGACCTAGAGAGTGGCACAGAGAAAAAGAATTAGTCATTGGCTATTCAGGTAGCAACTAGTGACCAAGGGAAAATGAAACCTTGCAACAGTGAATTATTGAAATCTCTTGTGGCTATTTCATGATGCTTCTTTTTAAGCAGCTAATAAAACCCAGGTAAGGTTACAAACTGCAAATATAGTTGTCTGAATAAATATCTGTATACCTAGTGGATCTGTGAACAAAGGACTTCTTTTCATGGATATGAAAGTGGATCTATACTGCATCAGGATAAAGAAAATCCAGCCCTGAACTGCAAAATAGGATTTGACACAAGCTCCGCAGAGCCTCAGGCTTATTTGGTACAATTTAATTGGAGAAACCAGGATCTGCACTTTTGCAGTGTGCCACAGCTTCTGCCCCAGAGTGCAGAAAGAGGCCTGTTTTTCACATTACTTAAGCAGCATGCTTGATGATAGAATCAGAACCACATGAGCTCAGCTTCTTGTGGTTAGCTGCTTGGGTGGAGAACTCTCCCGATTTGAGCTGATTTTAAGCATATCAAAGAAATCTTCCACAGAAGAGATCCTTTGTGTCTGCTACCGTATCACTTACAGCTAATAAATCAGAAGTGACATCACAGTGTTTTCAACTCTCCCCTTTCCCGCAGCTCTGCTTCCAAAATATTGCAAGAGTTGTAGCCAAAGGGCTGGCAACCCTAACTCTCTCATAGTATTTTTTCTTCATGAAGGGGAAGATCACCCAAGCTGGATCTCCATGTGGATAATTTTACATGTGTAGAGCCTGTGCAACATCACCCTACATCCTTGAAAAGGGCTTGTTTGTCTGCTCCTCCACATGAAATGAATCTTGGTTGAGCCTCCCTGCACCACTATACAGAGCTCCTTAGCTACACTGCAATTAGTTTCAATATTTTGTCTCAAACATTTTGTTTTACACAGATTTGAAAAGTTAGCCTTGTTAGCAGGGACGCATTATATCTCAGTGGACTTTGGACTTTGTTTTTATCTAAGCACATCTCCCAAAGACTGCTCAACTAGTTGAAAGGGGAGAAATTATGATGACATAGTAAATAAACAATTCATTTCACAGGGTGAACAAAAGACAAAGAGTTTATTAGAAACATTTATAATGGAAAGGCACTGGTGTGAGACCTAAGTTTTTCAGATATTTATATGCTGCTATGCTCAGTATCCCCTTAATAAAAGACAGACAGAGAGCACCCTTTGAAATGCTCTTCAGAAAATTATAAAGCAGTTTCCATACAAGACAAAATCCAATTAAATCTAGATTTTTGTATATTGGGGTTTATCAACCAGCTATCGAGTGATGCCAGTCCCTTGGGGCTCCCGCATGTTTATCTACCAGATATTGAGGGATGCCAGTCCATTGGGGCCCCCACTCCTAGCCTGCAACCCCCCACCACCACTCACCTGGCTGGAGGGGGGGGGAGAAGGCCCAGGGAACAGGCCCAGGAGACAAAATATCTCTGGGGTAAGCTTGCAGCGGGCTTGCTACTGGCAGTAAATGACGTCACTTCCAGAAGTGTGTTGGCTGTGGAAACATCATGTGTTGGCTGTGGAAACACCTTCATGTTTGCTTGGGGCCAATTCTTTAAGAAGTGATGCCATTGCAAAATTTTATATATGTAAAATTTTGAACTTGGTCCCCATGTAGATAGAAAACCCACAGAATGGAGCCCCCGCCCGAGGAATGTTGTTTTTGCTTGCGCAGACAGCTAAAAAACAGTCCCTGTGGACTGAAAGTGGGCAAAGGAGAAATAAGCTGCTGCCACCTGAGTTGGGTTGGCAGGCACAGAGGGAAGAGGGGGGAGCTGGAGCCACCTCCACCTGTGCATGAGCCAGGCAGATGGGCAGGTGAACCAGGGGAGGGGGAGCGAGAGCCAGTGCCACCACCTTCCTCCTCCACAGTGTGGAAACAGCATTGCAGGTGACTGGCTGGCCAGCCCAGTGAAGGAGGTAATGAAAAGATGGGATTTCTCATCCCTGCAGAGGCTTGTGGGTTCCCTATTTCTACATTTTTTATTTCTTTCACTTACTCCTCCTTCAGTTTGTATTGCAAAGGGGTAGAGAACAATTATTGCTTTAATACATCATTTTTAATTATTAACAAACCATATTTCCCTATTCAGTTTATGTTTAAATAAAAACACAGATTCCTTTATTACATTTAACTAAAGCTAAAATCAAGGAAATACGTGAAACAAGGAACAAAGACTTAAAAGATGGATATTTTCCTTCCAGATTAAGAAATAGCTGGAGGAGGACTGATTCACTGCAGGACATACATCTCCTTTCTTGCCTTCAGTCACAGGAATGTTCTCTGAGAGCAAGCAATGAAGAGTATTTAATTCAGCAAAACTACTGTGGGAATTATATTTTAAGAAAGATTATTTCTTGAAGCTATTGTGTCTGGCCATCAAGGATACAATCTTTTTATCCCTTTTGAGAAAAAAAATTCTAAAGATTTTCCCAAAAGAGCACAGAAGGAGAACTGAAAACCGTAACTTAAAAGGGCCAGTTTCCCCATGGGCTGTTGTGCTTTAATACTCAAAAGAACACATGGCCACTTCCATCACTGTCACATCCCTTGCCGCCTTTGTTCTGAAGCCTGATGAGTTGTATTGATTTGGGAAAATCATTGAGCTTCTTGGAAAACTAGACCCTAGCTTATTCACCACCATCTATTTCTTTCATGGGAAGACAGCCAGTCAATATTCAGCGGCTGGTCTACTAAAATAACCTCTAGCTGCTTTTCTTCTATTTGCATCTTTAGTAGCTTTTTGCTTTCCGAACTCTAATAGGCTAGGAAGCTTTGGTGCAACGAGTGACATTAAATGCAAATGTCTGTGGACAAAGTCACCATTTAATGTTGCAACTGGCATTCTTTAAGAAACAAAAGGGTAAGAGCAAAGGACAAGAGAAATTTTTAAACAGATTTGTACTGGTGTTACAAATGTAGGGCTGGATATATCGGGGGGTAGGGGGGTTGCCTGCCCCTGGTGTTGCTGAACAGAGGGCACTGAGCGGCGGCTGGTCGGGAATGCGTGCTCCCGGCCCTCCAGCGGCAGTGTGGGTGGCGGCATGGGAGGGCTGGGAAGCTGCCTCCACGCCATAAGCCTGCAGCACTGATGGGACAGCCGGCTTGCCACGCGCTCCCGGCCCTCCAGCAGCAGTGCAGGTGGCATGCTCCTGGGGGGCACCCTACGTGATAACGTCATGGAAGTGATGTCATCACGCACTCCTGGGAGTGTACCCCCCCTTTATACTTGCAAATTAGGAAAATGCCAATTGCAGTTATGAGATCTGGTAAGGGCTCTATTGGGAGGGAAGATGGCATGGTATAGCCAGACCTCAACAGATCTCAGAAGTTAAGCAGGGTCAGTACTTGGATGGGAGACCACCAAGGAAGACTTGGTGGAGGAAGGAAATGGCAAATCACCTGTGCCCCTCGCCTGCTTTAGAAGTTCCCTTGCTGGAGCCACGATAAGTGAGAGATAGTTTCTCTCCCCCATCCAATTTTTCTAATATGTGGCCTGATGAACAGTTTTGTAGAAATTAAAAAATTCCATGCTGTTTTGATAGTTTGATAGATGTTAATAAAATACTCTAAATAGGGTTTTTTAGTTTTGGGGTATACTAGGAACGGTATCTGATCCTCAAAAGTAGCTGCAGAAAAATTGCAACATTGTTTTTTTAAAAAAATTCAAACTGCCACAGTTCTCCTTTTACATCCCACTTTTTTCCAAAAATTGTTTCAATTTCCCCCAATCCACTCACCAATAAAATTTTATTTTTTTTAAAAAAAGTAGCTGCAGAAAAATAACTTCTTTCGACAGTCTTGTGAGCAAAGTGATCGCTTCAATTTTTCTATGATATGAGAGCTTGGAAAAATAAGAACTTGTCTATCTTAAGTAAGGTAAGGGCAGTTAAGATGTTTCTGGTGCCAAAATTATTATATTTATTTCAAGTAATTGCGCTTCCGATAAGAACAAATTGGTTTAAAACCTGGAATAAGGTGCTTAAGAACTGGGTTTTTGGAAGCAAAAGGGCTAGAACTCCAGATATAGTAAATTATGCATCACAGGAGGAGATGGGATGGGGGATACCAAATTTGGAGTTGTATTATGAGGCGTTTCAATTGAAATATTTAATAGAGATTGGGTATAATGATAGAGTTAAGTGGGTTAGGATGGAGAATGAGATAAATAATAGAATAGGAAGAGAGGGGATCTTTAATAGGGATGTTCAGATGGCTTTGAAGAAGGCGATTGGTCCAAGGAAAACAGCGTTAAGTATTTGGAAAAGATGGTATAGGAAATGGATGCCGGGTCTTTCAAAGTGGACTCCATTAAAATATATAAATAAGGACTATACAGACACCGGGGGGTGGAAGAAATTAGAAGAATTTGGATTTAATAGATTAAAAGATATGTTTGTTGAAGGGGGGACTTTAGTGGCAAAAAATAACGTGCTGGAGAAAATAGGAAAACAATACTGGTTGGAGGTGCATGAATTATACGAGTTAATTAAATCTGAAAAGGTGGAGGAGATAATTGGGGTAAAAACAGAAATGGATGATATATTAAGTAAAAGACAAATAAAAGAGAAAGGGCTAGCAGGGGCGTTATATAAATTAATGATAAGAGAAAAGGAAAGGATGATAAGGATAATACAGAATAAATAGGAGTGAGAAGGCTTATCTCATCAGGAAACGATTCAAGAAATAATGAACGGTATAAATAAAATTAAAAGGGATAAAGAGAAAGAATTGGCTAGGAAATTTATATGGAAATGGTATAGAACACTGGCTCAGATATCATATATAGTTAAAGGAACGAGCCCTAAATGCTGGCACTGTGGCCAAGAAATAGGCATATATGCTCATATGTGGTGGGAGTGTAATGTTGTCAAGGAATACTGGAAAAAGATTATAAGGGTAATTTCTGATTTATGTCAAGTGAATATCGAGATTAATAGGGATTTGCTTGTCTCTGGAATATTGGGAAATAAAAAGAGTAGATAGAAATAAGCAAGATCTATATAAAATCATGATTTTAGCCGGAATGGCTGTAATAGCATTGGAATGGAAGGATAAGAACAAATGGACAATGGAAAAATGGAACAATTATGTCTTTGAATGTGTACAATTGGATATATTTGTACAGATAACTGCTGATGAGACATGCGAGGATAAACGTCAAAAGATTATAAGTAAATGGACCTGTTATAGGTACTGGGTGGAAAGGGGGGAAGCCAACCCAAGCATTCAAACCCGAATGAAGAATTTGTGCACATGGTTAAAGATATGAAGACACAATGGGGGGTGGGGGGAGGAGGGCAAGGGGTAAAATAGCTGTATACGGTTCATGTATGACTATGTATATATGTTATAACAATAAAATAATAAAAAAAAACTTCAATTTTTCTATGGGGGAATGGAAAGGAAACCAATCTGCAGAGAATGCTCAGTAGACTTTATGATGGTCAGTTATTTTCAAATCCATTATCTAATGTAACAAGTCCACTGTGTTAAAGCTATTGCTATGTTTTGAAGAATATGCTTTTGAAACCTTTATTTCCATGCCAAACTCCTGATATTTTATGTTTTGGCACATTATGCTCTGGAGTTCTTCAAACTGTGTGTGGTGGTGGTGTGAGGTGGGTATCTCTATTCTAGTTTCAGATGCTCCTAAGAGATTCTGAACTTCTTTCCAAGTGGGGGTGCAAATGGATGGGCATGGGAAAAGTAGATTTATACCATGCCTACTGCCTTCTGAGTAGACCTGCTTTGAGCATAGTCTGACTCCCCACACACCTTCCCTTCTTTCTGCATCTTCATAGTCTCTCTCTCTCACACACACCCTCCCTCCCTCTGTCTCAATCACAGGGACCCCTCCTGAACTGTCTCAGTTCAAGCAGGAAGGAGGGAACAGCTGCCTGCAACACCAAGTTCAGGCTGTCCCAATATGTGCCAAGCCTATCCCTTGGGATGTCTTTGGATGACAGACAGAGGGAAGGCAGCAGTACCAGCCAGTTTGTGTCTGAAAAAGGGAGCTCTGTCTCTCAAAAACTTACACTTTGAAAATCTTGGTTTCTGCAGAGTAGGACTGCCAGCCTCCAAGTAGTGGCTGGGGATCTCCTGGAATTACACCTGATCTCCAGGTCACAGAGATCAGTTCATCTGGAGAAATTTGCTGTTTTGGAGTGTGGACTCTATGGTATTATTCCCTAATGAGGTCCCTCCCCTCCCCAAACCCTGCCCTCTCCTGACTCCATCCCCCAAATCGCCAGGAATTTCCTAACCTGGAGCTGGCAACCTACTGCAGAGTCACTGGACTAATATCCTCCTCTTCCCTCTGGTTTTGCTGCCAGCAGAAAAGATCCTCTGCCCTCTCCTCCCCTCCAGGCAGGAAGACAGCAAATGAAAGCAAGCAAGCACCGAAGCTCAGGCTGCATTCCCTCCCTCCAATCTTGCCTCATTTGAGCTGCTCTCCATCTTATCTTGCAAGGAGCTCTATCAAGCTAATTCTCATCCTTCTGCAGAGTGTGTGGCAGACGAGTTGTAAAGAATTAAAAAGGGAAGCAATGGCAAGAGCAGAGCTCACATGCACGCACTCACTCACTCACTCACTCACTCACTCACTCACTCACTCACTCACTCACACACACACTCACACACACACCCATGGGCTGCCCAGGACAAAATTCTGAAGCAGGGGAGGGGGGAAGAGTGGAGCTTCTGTATTGTTTTGCAAATCGGTGAAGGTTGGAACTAGACAGCTGAGACTTACTCACTGGCAGCCTCCTCCACCCCATTCTCTGCTGGGACAGACACACATGTAACATTTAAGAAAGGCAGCTGACAGAATTAAATGGAGCAAGTCAAGGACCCCTGCATCAGCGGGGGCGGGGAGGGAAGTAAAAGAGTGGAACTTAAGACTCAGAAGGCTGTGTGTGAGGTTGCTTAGATCTGCTCACCACCCACCCCTCCACACAAATAAATATTTTTAAGAGACGTGTCTCCTTGGGAAAGCCTCCATTTCCATTAGGAGAAGAATTTGGCCTAACCTACTTCTCCTCTTCTCCTATTACAGAGTGCACACAGAAGCGGTGCGCACCAGCTTTTACCCAGAGGGGACGCTCTAGCTGAAACTTGTCTTCCTTCCATAGAGACTAGGAGGGAAGAATGCTAGAGCGTACCCCGGTGGTGGCCATTTCCACCCCCACCTCCAGTTGCTGAATGTATCGGAAGCGAGGAGAGGCGCTCAAATCGGGGGATTCCCCGCCCCCAGCGGGGGCCTGGCAACCCTGGTTCCAAACATATACTATAGTGGTTAAAAAAAGCAGAATGAACAGATATCAATAATTAGGTAAGAAACCTCCTTTTCTTCTTCATGGTCTGCATATCCTGATATAAGTGCTGGCCCACCTCACAAAAAGAAACTCTGCAGAACCAGTGAATACAGCAGCCACATGAGCTCTAAGATTTAGAACATAACTTTTACAAAAATATGTGGCGTCTCCCAAGTAAATTCTTAATAAAGGTCAGTAAGCAAAACACCATGAAGAGGAAAAAAATGTACTCATTCCCTGTATCAAACATCCCTTTGAGAAAAGAGGTAATTGGGAATTAAATGTAACAGCCAGAACAAACTGACTAGAGTATCTGTGAGGAAACATAATTGCCTTTGTTAGGAATGCCATAACAAGCAAACATACAGAAGTGGCTGTTGTATTTAGGAAAGAATCATAATTGCAGCAAGCTCATTTTCAGAGGATGAGGCATATGATGAATACAGTGGGGGTCATGATTCCCAGATAGTGTTGCAGCTGAAGCACATGCTGAGTCAGGTGATGAAGAAAGATGGGAGGTAAAAAAGGTGTTTTGGATACTCAAGGAAGAAAGGCTTTATGAAATGACTCCAGGATAACCCTAATAAATAGAATGAACTTCTACAGATTCAAGCGGGATGAACTTGTGAGGAAATATACAGACTAAGAACAGATCTCTCTCAAGATTTTTGAATGAGGTCCATCTCCTCCTCTTCTTAGTAGGCAATAGTCTATTTAGGGAAAATAATTATTCCCCTAGGTTGAAAATGAGCTAAAAAAGAGAATCTTTTGATGCTGTGTTGTCCTATTATACTCTGTGCAATACTGATAACTAGCATTAACTATGGCAAAATCAAAGGAACTAATGCATCAGTAAATGCAGACCAATTAGACAATCAAGAAGAGGAAAAATGTAGGCAACAGATAATACAAAACCTTCTTGGTCAAAAAGAAGTCATTACATCAAGAGAATGGACTGAAACCTACCATCTTTATTTCGGACAGTGAAATACCTGGAATGGAACCAAATACGGTAGAATAGAGGTAGTTCAGTGAGTCCTGAGAGCCTAGGAGCTATACTGGATCCAGTGCTACTACTAGAAAAACAAGTTAAGGCAGCAGCAAAAAATGCTTTTTACAACCTCCGTCTTGCTTGGAAGATGGCCTCTTATCTCGACATGGCCGACCTGACCACTTGGATCCATGCTATGGTAACATAAAGGCTTGACTATTATAATGCATTATACATAGGTCTCCCATCTAAGCTAACTAGGAGGCTCCAATTAGTGCAAAATGCTGCAGCTCAAATGTTATCAGGAGCGAGCAGGAGCATGAGCATCACTCCCATCCTACAGTCAGTCCATTGGCTATCTATCAGTTACTGTTCTCAGTTCAAGGTATTGGTTATTACATACAAAGCTCTTTATGGCCTTGGTCCGGCATACCTGTGTGACCGCCTCCCTCCCTATGTTCCTCTACGGCAGCTTCACTCATCTGAACAGGGTCTCCTGCAGGTGCTAGGCTGCACATGGGCGAAATCAACAGCAGCCCATACACTGGCTTTCTCTCTGGTGGCCCCTATCCTGTGGAAGAGCTTGCCTGAGGAGGTCAGGAGAGCTCCCACTCTCCTAGCTTTCAAAATGGAATGATTCAAAAAGGCTTTTTACTTGAATGGGAGGGCTGTATTGTAGGGATGGGGTCTCAGATGCTTCACTAATGAGTTAGGAATAGGCATGTGTGGTTCGGGAATCCGATTAGGAAAAAATGCCCAAATTGGTCACGATCCGTAAAGATTCGGAATTTCCAAATTGCTGGCCCCGATTCGGAAATCTCAAATCAAAGCTTTCCAAATAATTTGTAATGCTTCGGAAAGCTTCAGGGCTGAGTTTAAAGGGCCCCGGCGCTGTTTGCAAGCAGTGGCGGGGCCCTTTAAACATCACCCCAGCCCCCCCACCCCCACTTACCTTGTCGGCGGCAGCGGTGGCTTCGGCCCTCCCTGCCGCCCGTGGGGCTGCAGAGGAGGTGGAGAAAGCTCGTCCTGCCCCTCAAATGGCTGCGGCGGCCCTTCCTGCCCCTCACACGGCCGCAGCGCCATGGCATTTGAGGGGCAGGAAGGGCTTTCACTGCCTCCTCCGGCCCTTCCTGCCCCTCACACGGCCCCGGCGCCATGGCACTCATTTGAGGGGCAGGAAGGGCTGGAGGAGGCAGCTCCATCCTTTTCCACCGTCCTGCAGGCTCAGGAGGCGGTGTGGCAGCAGAGGAGCCAGCTGGCTCCAGGCCACGGCAGCCTTGTGCTGCTGCCGCTGCCCACCTGATGACCCTCTTGCTCTCCGTCCGGCCAGGTAAGTGGGTGGGGGGTGGAGGGGTTGCCCCCCTCACTTCAGTATGCTCCAAATATTTACAGAGCATACCGAAGCAAGTAAAATACCATAATTATGGTATTTCTGAATACGGGTAAACCCAAAACAGGAAACCCGAATCTTTTTGGGCTGCACACCCCTAGTTAGGGACCATAGACTTGACCACTATGTTGCCTTACATATTATCTGTTGCTTTAAATATGTACTCTTATGTACTACCTGTGCTTTATGTTGTCTAATGTCTATCCTAGAATTGATTATGTTCTGTTCCAGTATTTTCCTTCTACTTTGTATTGGACTTTGGTTAAAACTGTATCTTTTAAAACTTGTATCTGTTTACCCTATGGCACTGTTTATGGAAATGTCCTTGATACTGTATGTAAATGTACTTGATACTGTATGTAAATGTGCTTGATACTGATTGTACTAAACTCGTACTGTGTAATTGCCTTGAGTCTCAGTGAGAAAAGTGGTCTATAAATGACATAAATAAATAAAATTTTAAAAAGCAGCTCCTGACTTCTACATGCTGATGATCCCTTTGAGACTTTGTAGGCTTCATCTGTTCCTCCTTCCAGTAACTTCTAACACTGGTATTTGATCACTTCTAATGGTTTTGTGTGTGCTAAACTTAAGCATGACTCTAAGTTAGCAGCAAAGTATTCTAAATATAACACAAAAATTGCTGAGTGTATTTTCAGCCTTTACGTTTTGGTGAGAAAAAAGGAAGAAATACTGTACAATGAGGATTCACTGTACAAAGCCTGTAGGCTGACTTTTTCAGTCCCCAGCTTCTTTGGAACCCAAGTACTGACAATTAAGATAAGAAAGAAGAAGAAAAGCAAGTTTCAAGTCTAGTTGACTTGAATCCAGTAGACCAACTATATTTCCCAGATATGGCCTTTTGAGAGTCAAAGCTCCATTCCTAAGAAGCCACTCGCTAATTATCCTTGAAATTGCAAAGAAAAGAGCTGAGGAGGAAATGCAGATCATCAGAGATGCTGCTTTTGTAGAACTCAGGAGCAGGGATACACTTAGTGCAGTGGTACAGCAGGACTTTAATCTGGAGAACTGGGTGTGATTCCCTACTCCTCCACTTGAAGCCAGCTGGGTGATGGTGGGTCAGGCACAGCTCTCTCTGCCCTAAGTACCCCACTGGGTGTCTATTTGTGGGGATAATAATGATATTGACTTTGTAAACTGCTCTGAGTGTGGTGTTAAGTTGTCCTGAAGACCGATACAGAAGCACAAGATTATTACTATTATTTATGGTGCCCATCAGAGTAGATGCAGCTCCCTCACTTGAGCTCTATATGATTCCAGAAACTGCTTGACAGAAGTATTGAATCCAATGGTGGGACTGCATAGAGCTGAAGAGAAAGAATTAGAAGTGCCAGCTTTAGCTGGATCACACCTTACGTTATAAATAAAGGGCAGTTTAAACCCAGAGTTTATTTGTGCAGTGAAAAGGGTGGGTATATGCAAAAACAACCAGCTACATGTCTTCAACCTCAAATTTATACACTGATAAGTTTCTGGATTGTGTATTTTAATTTTTACAAGTAATCAGTTGAACTATGCAAAATTTACATAGCACATTTCAAGTATTCAGAAGAATTTAACGTACATTATTTCAATAACCCTTCCCCTAATCTATATGATAAATTGAAATCAAGGCCACCAAATGTGTCCACAGGTTTTCCAGCACAATTGGTAAGTCAGTGTATTTCTGTAGGTCTTACATTTGCAATTTTTTAAGGCTTTAAGGCTTTATTTTCAAGCAAAGATGATGAGAACAAGATAAAATGCAACACACATTTGCATGGTAACTCAATTACTGTTACTAGTTACCATTTACTTCATGAAAAAGTTGTGCTATTACCTCCTACTTTAAAGTAATATGTGACCGCTAATGTGAAATCCAGTTGTTTTAATTAATAATCCCACTCTCTGTAGACAGAAAATGAAAATAATCTTGCTAGTCTGCTAAACATTTATAAAGAAAATTCCAGATCACAATGCTAGTGAAATAACTCTGCAAACACCTCTCCAACATCTGTCTTTTTTAAAGATCAAATGAGCAATTTTCTCTTTAAACTGACGTATATATACCGTATGTTATTCAGAAACTCAAAACAATGAAAAATACAGATTTGTTGTGAATAATAGGAAACATGTTTTAGTATTCAATTTGCATTCTTTGTTTGAAAGGATCACTATACAGTTGCCCTGCATAAACTCTTCCCCCTTTGGGAATTTACAACGCAATCCTATGCAGAGTTACTCAGTGTAAGCCCATTGACTTTAATGGGTTTAGAGTGGAATAAATCTGCATAAGATGGAATTTTAAAAACAGGGTTTAAAATATGTATATAATAAGCACATAAACACACAAACATGGAGGAGAGTTAATAAGGACACCCAAAGCAGAGCCTCTGAAGATGACTGAAGTGGTCAGGTTAGGTTTCACACGGCTTTAGGCGGTCCTTAAGGTATGCTGATCCCAAGCTGAATGGGGGGGGGATCTCTTTCTGTCTCATACTAGAAGTTTTGTTGTACATTATAAGGAAACTTAAGGGTCCGTATTCTATCTTGCGCAGAAATATATACAGCCACAAGCTGGATACTGAATTTAGGGAACAAGCATAAAAAAGTCCACTCAGAAGTAAGTCCTCTTCTATTTAATGGAGATTTACTCCAAGGAAAGTGTTCATAAGACAGCAGACTCAATCTTCTAAAGGAAGTTTCAGGAACAGGAGAAGCCAAATATTTGATTTACCCCCAAGCTGAGAGGTGCAGTTTTTATTCTTTAATATGTGCACTTCTGAAAGCACAAATTACTAGGTAATAATGAAATTTTAGGACTGCACTGAAATGACTTTCACCCCACCTCTTCCCTTACAATGCACTTGCCAACAGAAAGGAATGAAGGTGCCATGCTAGGTATTATACGTAAACTGTCTTCTTTAAAATTACTGTGCAGGAGGATAAAGTCACACTCTGCATATTTCTGTGGATTACCTACTGGAAAGTAGCCAATGCAGCCTTTGACAGGACAGAGTCCATATCACTTTGTGCAGGTTATTGTTCCCCTTTAACAGGCACAATTCTAAGGTTTGCGATGTACTTACAGCTGCGGATGGCTTTCTTTAATGTGAAATTTTCAAAGGAGGCAAATGTTTTCATCCTGGTCATGTCCTCTCCCTTTCCAAAAAAAGATGGTTGAAATCAGGAAGCCTTTTTTGAAAGGCATGCCTTTGTATTTAGCATTCTTAATAATTTATTTTTAGCTTTGCTAATATTGTGATTGTTTTATTTTTTTCTCCCCGCCCAAGAAAAGTATGCATATGATATGAAAACATTTTACAATTTTAAGAAGAGCTTACTATTTCTCACTTTGTTCCAAATTATAACCACACTTGAAAACACCATTAACCTCATGCGGTCTATTTTTAAGACAATTAGACATTTTAAAGACAATAGATAGGCCTATTTTTAAAACAATTAAGTATCCAACATACTTCACATGAAGACTGAAAAGGCTTTAACAAAAATGTCTATTTTCTTCCCTGTTCTATAAAAGCAGCCTGAAAAATTCAAGCAGCCTGTGTAATTCAAAAGCTTGCATACTACACCTTAAATAATAGATGAGCCATTAACTGTTTATTCTTTGTTTCTTGTTTTGGGACCAATGAAACCACAGAAGTTTACATCTGAAGAAAGGGCATCTGCAAACTATAAGTAAATAAACCTCAAAGTGTGTTTTGTGATTACTCCCCCATTGCTTCTAATGGTTATAAAAAGCTACCAGGTGTGAAGGATGGCAAATTGCTGAACAACGGATAATGAAACATTAAGAGGGAGTTGGGAAGACAGGCAGTATGAGGAAGAAAAGAGCAAGGAGGGGAGGGGCTGGAAAACACTTTTTGTGTCAGGACGTGGTTATCAAAATATCCCTTCAAAAGGTACTGCTGATCCATGTATCTTGTTGGGGCTGAGAAGCAGAGCCTCATATTAATCACAGTGCTTTATTTAAAGTCAAAGCATTTTATTTTCTTTCGTGCCAGCTCTGGGGTCCTTTTCATTTTGAGCTACCAGACCCAAGAGAGAACACACTCCTATAGCTCTGTTGGCAGCCAGCTGTGGCCTCTGTAAATCATACAGCTGCTTAACCAGTCCTTCTTTACAAAGACCAACTGCAGTTACAAGACACGATCACTCCTCTATTATTCCACTCAATGGAATTTAAAACAGCAATTTAAACCAGCAGCTGAAAAATAGTGAAACTCACTGAGCTGCATTTTCCCAATATGTAAGTTTGCATTAAATTTCACGTACTGTTTAAAGACTTCATTGTCTTCATTTTGAAGCAGAGAGTTAAGTACCTAGGCCTGATGTACCCATAACAAAGAGGAGGCAGCATTCAAATAGGATTTTTACGTGCATCCATACTATATGCATATATATGAATAGTTTCCAACTTAATAATTCTCATAGACTTTTTTGGGTGTCAATGATACGCCACCTAATTAACCTTACTAAACCACCTCAATTTGTCAAACTTAACTTTTACCTTTTGATCTGTCTGAATCCAGACTAAATTTTCTACCAGCAGAAATTTCTAATAATTCTCCCTTTCTTTTACAGGCTTCCCTCGTGTTGTTCTTCAGGATCCACTATCTACCATGAGTAGCACTTCATGATCAGTGAGGTGCAATGGGAGGCAGGAAAATTCAGTTCCTATGATAGAAAATTTAGTCTGGATCCAGTTGTGAAAATTATGTATTTGCCAACACGCCTCTTGAACTCTCCACACATACAGTTGCATTTTACTGTATTACATTTATTCTTTGTAACAGCAAATAGCTGCTATTTCATACGCATTTGCAGCACACGAGACAGCCATTTACAAAAAAGCTGTCCTTTCTACATGCATTTGTAGCATTTTATTCCACATGCAATCTGCCATGGGTGCAGACTGTATAAACAATACTAATGTATGGACAGAGTTGCTCCAGCGGGAAAGTTGACTGAAATGTAAAGGCTTCTACTTCAGCACAGTTGTGTATTAGCAGACATTACATCAATTTTTTAAAAATGAATGTAGCTTTGTTTCTTTTTGTTAGCATAACCAAATATATCAGAGGGCATCTGTCACTAAGAATACTCACCTGATATGATCTTAGTGGTTTTTTAAAAAAGGTACTGCTTTTGTAAGCATTATCTCTTTTACACACACACATTTGTATAAAATGCTGGTTTCTTTTGAAATAAATTCAAAGTTAGAAATAAAAGCAGCAAAACAAATCTATTACATAAGACAACCCCCTCTTAAATGAAGATATCACTGTCAAATAGGGTTGCCAGCCTCCAGGTAGTGGCTGGAGATCTCCCGGAATTACAACTGGTCTCCAGGCCGCAGAGATCAGTTCACCTGGAGAAAATGGCTACTTTGGGGGGTGGACTCTATGGAATTATGCTATGCCAAGGTCCTTTCCCTCTCCAAACCCCACTTTCTCCAGGTTTCACTCCCCAAATCTCCAGGAATTTCCCAACTTGGAGCTGGCAACCTTACTGTCAAATGTTAAAATAATGCTTAGTAGGATATTCTACAAACTAATGGTTGTGATGTTCCTACCTTCCCTATCTCTGTTTTGCAAAATAATCATTCTTTACTAGTTCCAAGAATTTCTGTAATGACCATATTCATCCAGTAAACAAGCCCAACGAATTGTAACTAATAGTGTTCTATAGCAGAAGAAAGGTAAAAAGGGCCTTAGTTAGTAAGTAGTCAATTTGCTGGGAAAGTACAGTTATCTGGTTGGTTATCTGGATCAAGATAAGTCAGTGTATATCCAGACAGACTGCATGCTTCTCAAGCAGGCAAAATTGGTAAGTTATCGAAAAAGGTACGTTGTCCATGATAGCGTGAGATCAATCAACTCTGCTGACTATGACTGCTTGATATATTTTCTCTTCAGCTATGTTTAATTAAATGGCCAACATTCTGATAAATTTCTCTTCAGCACATTGCTCACTGATTGCTTTGTTTATTAGCAATACCTTGGCTTGGGCTTTCCTTGAACTGCAATGATCCGTGCAGCCAACAGTTTTTTCCCCTTAACCTGTATACATAGTAAAATGAGATCCCTTTGACATGAGTAGCATGGAACTCAAACTATTTGAGACAATAAGGGCAGGCTTCAGAACAAACCAGATTTATCTTCTTTAACGCTACTCTTTTATAACCTCCAAAAAACTAGTGACAAATTACAGTGACTAGGAAGTCTTCTATGGCACAAATTGCTGTTCAAACATTACTTACTATTTTTACTTGTTTCACTTGGGGAAAACATGCACAAATTCATCTGAATTATCGACTGCACTTTAGCCTCATCTGAAGCATTGGCCCCTCCATCTGATAAGCGATGACCCCGAGTGGCACATAAAAACCTCTCCAAAGAGGCAGGAACATTATTGCTTTGCACTGGGGACTGCAGCATGAGAGCCAATCAATCACTTTTCTTGACAGCTTTTACAGCCTCCTCACATTAGGCCCAAGTCAAGCTTCATGGCTCCTATTGTTCACATTCTTCTCTTTCTTTTTGGCTCTGTTCTGAAGAATTTAGGGCAAGTCCAAGGATTCAGCAAAGAAAGACTATTATAAGCAGCTCAGAGCTTCTTGCCTCCAATCTATACAGAAATGCTCTAAAGCTCCCCCCTAAATGCAACACACTGTGGTTAAAAAAAATCAAACAAAGCAAACACCATAGCTATAGCCAACCAACCAATGTGTGCATCTCACACACATTTCTTCACAAAAACTGGATGCTCTAACCATTTTACTGAAACACATACACATGAGCACAGAAACAACCCTGTAAAACTATAAATTGTCACAACAGCACTCTCCATTTCACAAGGAGAAAATCTTTAAAAATCTAATGGTATTGCTACTTATCAAACAACTGACATGAACTTTGCACATTTACAATTCCCATGTGGTATCTTTCATGTGTAAGATTACCACATATTAGTACTTACATTTATGTGCTTCTGAACACATACTGACCTATAATGTTTTGCTGCAACCACAAGTGTTAACAATCACAGTGATGCCTTGGGGCAGAAATCTTTATATGCTGGATATCTCTGTTGACTGTGACATCAAAGTGCGTCTGTTTGTTTATTATTATTACAGTCCTTAGACCAAACATACAAAAATAAACACATATTTGAAACATTA
Source organism: Eublepharis macularius (assembly GCF_028583425.1). Lineage (NCBI taxonomy): Eukaryota > Metazoa > Chordata > Lepidosauria > Squamata > Eublepharidae > Eublepharis > Eublepharis macularius. The sequence continues at coordinate 78,344,936 of NC_072797.1, forward strand.
CATATTTTAGATTAAAAGTTTAAAAACAGTTTAAAATTGGATTTACATCTAGGTATCATAAGATTTTCTTATCCTGGGTATTGCCATACAAAAGCTGGCTAATTGATATGTGATCTTTGCATCTTTATCAGATCAAAGAAACCCCAGTTTGGCTTTTTTGGAGAGGTCCAGATTTCCCCGTAACAGCGGAATAATAAATTTATTGCGTGCCAGCTTATAATAAGGACATAAGAAAAACTTATGTTCCAGAGTCTCAACCTCCCTTGTCTGGCAAGTACAGAGCCTTTCAGTAAAGGGCGTGTTCTTGTACTTGCCTTCTAGTACGGTGGAGGGAAGGGCAGAGCACCTAGCAAGAGTAAAGGCCCTTCTGATCCCTTTTACTTCCAACTATGTTTGCCGGTTCCACAGAGTACTTGATGTTTACCCCAGCCTTTGTATTGATCAGTTTGATGTTCAATATCTTCGATTCTCTGCTTGACTAGTTTTTTTGCATGCTCTATTCCACATGAAAGAAGCATTTGAGGGGGGGGGGGAACCAATTTTCAACAGGCGACTCTGAATAGCCCTCAGTCAGTTTGATTGAAAGTTGTCACAGAATAACAAAGGGAATAGGCCTTGTGGGTTAAACTGACCCTTTAACCACATATATATAGATAAAATACAGACCTAAGCTTCAACTTTCAAACAGCCTGTCTCCAATCTTACCCTAGCATTTGACACACACCTAGGAACCTGCAAAATGGTTCTTAGGAACATAGATTGAACTTTTTCTTGAGATGCAAAACACAAGCTGGGCAGCCCCATAAAAGAACCGTACAGCAATTGGGGCAATGTTTTAGCCTTATATAGTTTGAGAGCTGCAGGGACAAAAAAGGCCCCCTGCACTCGATGGAATTTTGCAATGTTATTTGCAGATCTTTCTCTTTGGTTCGCAGCATAGTTACTATGTTGGAGCCTGGAGCCAACTGTGACATCAAATTTGACTAACAAAGAATCTTAGCATTTGTAAGAACAAGAAAAACACTAGCCCATATATTAAACTACATCAACAAACAGTGAGTGCTGTATAATTAAATACCAAAGAGGCCACAGACAGGGTTTTCTGAAGCTAGGAAGCAGGGCTTCTATTCCTTTAACAATGCAATCCTAAACAGAATTAATAACAATAACAATAATAATGTTTGATTTATATACCGCCCTTCAGGATGACTTAACACCCACTCAGAGCGGTTTACAAAGTATGTCATTATTATCCCCACAACAAAACACCCTGTGAGGTGGGTGGGGCTGAGAGAGCTAGAAGCTGTGACTGACCCAAGGTCACCCAGCTGGCTTCAAGTGGAGGAGTGAGGAATCAAACCCCGTTCTCGAGATTAGAGCCCTGCGCTCTTAACCACTACAACATTCTAACAATTACAACATTCTAAATCCATTGAAGTCTTTAGGTTTAGAAGGGTGTAGCTGTTTAGGTTTGCAGTGCAAGTCTCCCAATTCTTACTCTTAACTGCTCATTTCTGTCCTTTCTCCTCTTGCCCTGAGTATGTGCAATCTTGACACATCTAAACTCTAGCTTGGAAAATTTTTTGCGTCATTCAATACTGCTGTAGCATTAATTGTGATTTGATTAATCTGTGATATTTGACAGATCAAAATTAAAGATGGGAATAAAAAGGGGTCTAAATGTGCAAAGAAAGAGGCAAGGGAAAGCCATTTCTGTTCCGCAATAAAGGGAGCTATTGATCATCTAGTCAGAAATCAGATGCAGCCATTCTAAAAAAATCAATTCTCTTGGAGTCTAAAGAAAAGGAAGCAAGAATGGCTCTGACCTGATAGAACAGTAACTAGTTAAAGAACAGGAAGCAGAAGGTTTGAGTAAATGGACATTCTCACAATGGAAGGAAGTAAACAGTAGGGTTCCATGAGAATATATACTATTTATTTATAAATTGTCTGGGAGAGGGGATATCAGTGATGTACTCAAAAGTTCAGACAACACCAAGTCATTCAGGATAGCAAAACGACAAGCAGGCTGGGAAGACTGCTAAAAGATTTCTGAAAAGTAGAGGAAACCAAGTGAATGAATGAATGAGGTTAAATAGAAAAAGCTCTAACGTTGTGCAAACCAGAGGAACTCTAACCTCAAAATCACACTAACAAGGAGTGAACTGTTTAGGAAAAAGATATTGGGGTTACTAGACAGCTCAAGCCAAACAAGATGATGCATTTCCCCAATCCAGCTCTCGTTCTCCTATGTAACATAGGAGCTTCAGAGAACCAAATTGCTTAGAGCTATAAGGTAAAGTGTGCCATTGAGCTGCAATTGAATCATGGTGACCCCACAAAGTTCCACCACATGTGGTTTTCAAAGGCAAGAAATGAGCAGATGTGGTTTGCCATTGCCTCCTCTGCATAGCAGCCCAGTCTTTCTTGGTGGTCTCCCATTCCAGTACTATCTGTAGGTGCCCCTGCTTAGCTTCTGAGCTCTGACTGGTCTAAGGTGTGCTATTAGGGCTGCTGCCAAGTGCTAAAACAGCCCAAGTCAGACTGGGACTGCAGCTTGGGATGGAGTAGGGTTGCCTGGTCCAGACCAGGAAATTCCTGGAGATTTTGTGAGTGGAGCCTGGAGAGAGCAGGGTTTGGGCAGGTGAAGGCCTCAGTGAGATATGATGCCATAGAGTTCACCCTTCAGAGCAGCCATTTTCTCCAGGGGAACTGGTCTCTGTTGCTCAGAGATCAGTTGTAATTCTGGGAGATCTCCAGCTACCACCTGGAGGCTGACAACCCTAGGAAAGAGATGCTTCAGCCCCCCGCCCCCCATCACGCACTCTTCCCAACTTGAAATGGCCTTGAGGATGTTATTTGCCCTGTTGCCCCAACCCAACTTGTGGCTAAATATATTCTCTACTTTGACCCTCAGTGAAGACACTGCTTTTGAGGTGAAAAAAAGAAAAACCACACATTAGAATTACTACAAAGTGCAGATAATCTGGTAGTATTGTAACACCTTCATATAAATCTATGATGTAGCCATGTCTGGAATTCTGTGTATTGTTCTGACTGCTCCATCTCAAAAAAGATACCATAGCACTAGAAAAGAACCAAGACAATCAAGGGGGCTATGCACTTTTCTTAGGCTGAAGTATTTTGAGCTTTTCAGTTTAGGAAAAAAATGTTGACTAAGTGGATAACATTGTTCTGGCTAGACAGAAATCCTTCTTTCATCATTTTAGAATTTTCAGTCACCTAATGAAATTTATTGGCAGTAGTCTTAGGACAGATGAAAGAAAGTCTTGATATAATATATATTTAGTTTAGGGAATCTGCTGCTAGATGTTGTGATAAACGACCAGATTATAGTAGACTATCAATGCATATTATACATTATAGCTAAATGGAATTAATTCACAAGAAATATGCCTCTGAATACCAGAGGGCTATTGCCATTATGCCTTGCTTCTGTTTTTGGAAACATCTGGCTGGCCAGTTTTGTATCTTAGCACTACCTTTATGTGAATATAAATACAATATAATTCTACAATTATAAGATTCAAACTCACTCTGCTTATTTTCTTAGAGTGTACCCTCTGATCAACTGACTTCTTCAGATAGTAGAGACATTGTATGAAGAATACCAGGTTCACATGTGTAGCTCCCTAGCATTCTACTGTATGTGCAAAACATGGACAGATCTACTCCACCTTCTAGATCTGGAAATGCATACTAGATTATACATATGGGTAATCAAGGAATCTGTGCACATGGTATGATATTTATTATTTCTTTATTTCATTTATACTCTACTTTTCTCCCCAATGGCAACCCAAAGTGGTTTACAACATTCTCCCCTTCTATGTTTTATCCTTACAACAACCAGTGAGGTTGGTTAGGCTTAGCATGTGTTACTAGCCCAAGTTTACCCAGCAAGCTTCTATAGCAAAGTGGAGATATGAACATGACAACCTCAGATCCTAGTCCTACATTTTAACCCCTCAGATCCTAGTCCTACATTTTAACCTACATGATACAACTACAACTCATATAATGGAAACACAGGGTTGATAACTGGTCAATCTTCCAGAGTAGCATATGCACAGTCTAATCTGTGCATACCAAACTAGCTCCCTGGTATACAGAGGAGCTACGTCGGAAGAAGCGGGAGATGAGACGAATAGAGCGAGTGTGGCGGCAAACTAGTGATGAAGAGGCAAGAGCATCTTATAGGACGTTTATGAAGGCCTATGAGATGGCAGTGAAGGCTACAAAGAAAGAGTTCCATGCAGCCTCCATTGCATCAGCTAGCTCACGCCCAGCAAAACTGTTCAATGTGGTTCAGTCTTTGGTCTCCTTATCAGGAGGGGACCATCAAAATTCAAATTCGGATATTAGCTGTGAGGCTTTTGGGAGCTTTTTTGCTAATAAAATCTTGTCTCTCAGCCGTGATCTCCCAGCCACAGTTGATACAGTTGAAGGTTAGGCCTCTCCTGAAAAAACCATCTTTGGACCCTACCGACCCGGTCAGTTACCGCCCAGTTTCGAACCTCCCGTTCCTGGATGAGGTGATTGAGAGGGCGGTGGTAGAGCAGCTGGAGGTCTTCCTGAATGATTCCTCATCCCTAGATCCTTTCCAGTCGGGCTTCCATCCAGGACATGGGATGGAGACATTGCTGGTTGCCCTGATGGGCGATCTCCGTAGATAGCTGGATCAAGGCGGGTCGGAGCTGCTGATATTGTTAGATCTATCAGCAGCATTCGACACCGTCAATCATGACCTGTTGGTCCTTGCCGATGTGGGGATTCGAGGGACAGCTCTGCAGTGGTTTGTCTCTTTTCTCCACGGTCGGGGACAGAGGGTGGCACTAGGGGAGAAGTTGTCATCCCGCCACCCACTGGTGCGCGGTGTCCCTCAAGGGGCAATACTCTCCCTCCTGCTATTTAATGTATATATGCACCCCCTCGCCCAGCTGGTACGGAGTTTCAGACTTGGGTGCCATCAATACGCAGATGACACCCAACTGTATCTGATTATGGACGGCCGGCCTGGCTCTGCCCCAGATGTCCTGGAACGTGCCTTCGGAGCTGTGACTGGATGGTTGAAGCAGAGTCAGCTGAGATTGAATCCCTTGAAGGCAGAGGTCCTGCATGTGGGTCTAGGGTCCATGGGTGCGGGACTCCGGCTCCCTGCTCTCGATGGAGCGCCACTTACTCCGGTGTCGAAAGTGAGGAGGTTGGGGGTGGTCCTGGATGCTTCCTTGTCTATGGAGGCACAGGTCGCAGCGGTTGTTAGATCCTCTTTCTTCTATCTAAGACAGGCTCGACAACTTGTCCCCTACCTATCGACCCATGACCTTACAACAATGATCCAGGCAATGGTCACCTCCAGATTAGACTACTGCAACTCACTCTACGCAGGGCTTCCCTTGGGCTTGATCTGGAAACTGCAGCTGGTTCAGAATGCAGCTGCACGGGTGGTTGCCAGAGCACCAATCATGGCTCATATAACACCTATCCTCCGTCAGCTGCACTGGTTACCGGTTGACTACCGGGTCCAGTTCAAGGTTTTGGTGTTGACCTATAAAGCCCTATGTGGACTGGGCCCAGCATACCTTCGGGACCGCCTCTCCCCATATGTTCCCTGGAGGTCGCTTCGATCATCTACTAAGAACTTGCAGATGATCCCTGGCCCCAGGGAGGTCCGCCTGGCCTCTACCAGAGCCAGGGCCTTCTCAGTTCTGGCTCCGACCTGGTGGAACTCTCTGTCTGAGGAAACTAGGGCCCGGCAGGATTTGTTATCTTTCTGCCGGGCCTGCAAGAGGCATTCGGTGGGGGCTAGGCTGTCCTCTCACTGGCCATACCACTGAAGACCTTCCACCACCCATGCAGGACAATGCTGTATTTTAATATTTTATACCCGCCAATTTTAATTGTTTGATATGTTTTAATGTTTTTATAATGTTTTTATTGTTTTAAGCTGTTGTTAAACCGCCCTGAGCCCATCTGACGGGGAGGGTGGTCCAGAAATGTGATTAAATAAATAAATAAATAAATCTAATGAAGATGTGAATATAAACTAGTTATACTATGCTTTTGTACACAACTATCTCTGGATTGAGTCCAGTATATCTATGTGATATTGAAAGAAAGGACATTTATAAGCTTTTCCACCCTTTTATGTAATTTGTTCTCAAGATTGTCTTGTAGTGTACTTTGTTGTTTTTTTCAACGAATGTCATACACCATCTTTCTCCCCAGCAGGCACCCAAAGTAGTTTACATTGTCCTGTCCTCCACCGCATTCCCACAACAGCCCTGTGAGGTAGGTCTGTCTCAGAGAGTGTGACCAGCTGAAGGTCAGCCAGCAGCCTTTTTTGGCAGAGTAGGAAACCTAGATCTCCTTGATCCAAGTCTGTCAACCTAACCACAGAGGCTCAGATATCTTTCAGATAGGAAAGATGTTATACCTCCTTTGTTTTGTAAGAGAAGGGATATTTTCCATTCATTCTGTCTATATTGCCTGAACTTGTGGGCTTCTTGCAAGTAAACTGTTGCATCCACTGCAAATACTAGAGGGATGTTAGGGAGATAATCTATACTAGATAATCTATATGCATAATGTTTTTCATGCTAAGAAGTTTGACTGCTTTATTTCTGCTTGATGTGTCTCTAAAATTATTAGTGTGAATTTAAATGTGGGCCCTCTGAGGGAAGAAGAAGGGGGCTTAGATGGGTGAGTGGAATGTAATCTGATGGAACGCCAGGAGTGGAGTGAACTGCAGTTTTGAGTCAGTGCTGAGGGAAAGTTTTTCAGTCACCCTTTGTAAGTGTAGATGACTGGGGAAGGCAATGGCAAACCACCCTGCAACAAAAAGTCTGCCAAGAAACCATTATGATGCGATGTCCCGCCATGGGTCAGCAATGGCTCGGTGCTTGCACAGAGGACTACCTTTACCTGTACCTTTTATATATCTTAGAGAGATTAATCTAGTTAAGTCAGGCAAACTGCGTGGAAGCCTGAGAGGGAGTCTGTGTATATCTGAGTGAGAGACTAATCTATCTAGTTCAAGCAAGCTGTGTGGGAAGGCCTGAGTGAATGTCAGTGTGGATTATTAGATGAAACTTTATTTTGTTAGTGAAGATTTGAGCAAAAAATTAGTTTGTGTGATTGAGTTTGTGAATTTATAATGCTTCAAAACCCACCAAGCTTAAGAACTATTCTGAAACCCATACACATCAAAACTATGCAACCATCATGCTTGCGTACTTAAAAAACCATACTTTTGTTTAGAAAAAAAATCATTTTTTAACCTCACAGTCACCCTTACATGCTGACGGTTCTGTCAAACTACCATCTATAATAAGCCTTTCTATATTACAAGTTATAATAAGAAGGTCTAAGGTGAAAGCTTTTGGTGGCAGCAAAAACCTTTTGAGGGAGTCAGGGAGGCAGCAATATACAGGTCACATAAACACAAAAAGGAAGGTGTTCTTGAGGTAAAATATTGGGTAAAATAGAGAATACCTGAAGCTCTGAGTGGAAATAAAGTGTGTATGCTGGGACCGGAGCCCCATAAGGTCCACAAGCAAAGGTTAAAAAATTGTTATAAATATAGAAAGGTTTAAAAACAACAAACAAATAATTACAGTATGATTCCATTCATTTTTGACACTGCAAGTCTCTTGATCATCCTGAAGCTCTGATGAGTTATTCTTGCCACTAACAAACAAATTTAGTTTTCAATGCAAAAGGGGGATCTGGAGGGGGCTATCTGGAGAGAATGTGGGCCAGGATGGTCCAACCCTTCAGGTTTGGCCCTGCAACTCCCATGATCATCCTGATATCAGTGGCCAATTTTGATCATCCTAGCTTTATTTTTGGATGAATTATAAGTGTCACAACTAGAGATGGGCACGAACAGCAAAACGAACAAAAAAAGCCACGAACAGCCCAAGTTGCTGTTCGCAAACAAGCTGTTCGTGAGGCCCCATTCTAAATGAATAGGTGGTCATTGCAAGCCTCGTTCGTTGCTGTTCGTCTTGCTGTTCATCAAGCCAGACAGTCTGGCACCTGCAATTAATTCCCTTGGCAACTTAGGCAGGGATTGTCTGAACTCTGTCTGAACTCCTGCTGTTGCCCTGGAAACCCCAATCTAAGCCCAATTTAGCTTGATAAGCAGGTCTTCCTTTCAAGTGTGGAGCTCCAAATTTGTTACAACAAGGGAGCAAAGAGCAAGGGGGAGGGGGGCTCCCAGCTCTGACTTTGCAGACAGTGGAGAGGGAGAGAGACAGTTGCTGTTGGCATTTTGATACAGAGAGTGCATTGAAGCTTGAATTTTCTTTGTATGTGGTGGGATAGGGATCTACCTCTTCAAGTTCCAGGGCTGCTGCCAGGCTCTGGGCCAAGCTATTATTTATTATTGGTACCTTTCCTGGTGTCTACTCAGGTCAGGTTTCTGGGAGTGGTGCAGTAGGGATCTTGACTTGGATGATGGTTGGAGGAGAGCCTGCTGGCCCCCACGAACAGCCAGCCACGAACATGTTTGTAAACAGGGCCATGTTTGTGGTTGTTTGTGAGTCCCTGTTTGTGGATGGCAACGAACAACGAACATCATGTTCGGGTTTTTTTCTGTTTATGCCCATCTCTAGTCACAACCTTAGCTTTCTGTGCAAAAAGCACTGGGGGGGGGGGCTGCAGATACCTGGGCCAGGATGTCCTGAATCCCTTTATTTTTGGCACTGCAATTCCCATCATGATCCTAAATGGGGAATCTAATGCATTGTGCCTGCTAAGGACAACCATTCCTTCAAATGTACAAAGCAGGACATGAGGGTTTCTGGGAATTACATGCCCCAGGATTTCCTTCATGTTTGGCACTGCAGGTCTCATGGCTATCCTGGAAATGGTAACCAATTTTGAAATTTCGAGCTTCATTTTCTGAGGAGTTATGCATGCCACAGACAGACTGAAGTATCCTTTTATTGGTATGGATATTCTATCAGTGACCCAAATAGAATCAAAAGGAAGACATGAGAAGATTTCTCTATAAGTAAAACAACAAGCAACCTGCAGGACAGTTACCTCTTAGCTAGTGTTTATACACTATCCACTCAGCTCCAGGCAGTAGCCTCATCCTGAACTCTGCAATTTAATGAACAGTCATATCCAACAAATCTCCTTGTAACAGCTTGACGGTGGTTATTGTCTTACATTCATAGCCCAAAAGACAGATTTGCCATTGGTTAAATAAGTTATACAGATTTAACAGATAAAGGCTATAAAGAAAACAAGAATTTTATATAAGAAATGCAACAGAGCATAAAACTGTTCTTCCAAAATATGTGTGCTCGGGTACGCCGTGTCCACACCGAAGGAAAATATTCAGTGAAGGTTAGGAAGCATGAAACAATGGCCTTCTTTGCCTTTCAGGGTACATAAATTTTATTTTCAGAATGTAAATCCGAAACCCAGGTTCTTCAATTTACATATGCCATTATATAAAATTGACTTCAAGGAAATCTTCTCAAAAGCACAGATCTTGCCCAAAGTATTATTTATTGGAAAATAGGTTCTTAGACTGTACAGCATTTTGGGGTCTCTGCTTGGTTTATAGTTTTCTTTTGCACCCTTGGTTCATCAATCTTTTGCTTAAATTATCCATACTGTAAAAACTTTTTTTTTTAAAGGAAAATTGTACAGGCATCAACACTTTTACTTCAGTTAAATGCTCTTTCTCTTTTTTGCTGCATTTATGATTTTCACATGCTACTGTAAAACAGAGTCACACTTACCTGTAACTACTGTTCAATTAGGTCTTCGTGCAGGTACACATTGGGACTGCGCTTGTGCAGGCCAGTTGTTTGGAACAGGGTTCTTCAAGCTTTTAGGCTATTCGGGGGGCAGCCTTCCCTGTGGACCACTCCAAGCCAGCTTTTTCCCGCCAAAACGGATACATGGTGAAGAGGTCACCCCCATTTTCCATCAGTTCTCCTGTGCCACGAATATGGGGTTTTTTTCAGAGAGCTCACAGCGTGGTAGGAGGGAGGGAATGTTTGCCTGCATGAAGATCTAGATGAACAGCAGTTACAGGTAAGTGCAACTCTGTTTTCATGTATGGTCTTCAGTATGCTCCCACATTGGGAGAATAGCAAGCTACTCACCAAGGAGGCGGGGTGATGCTCTCAAGAGAAGAGTGACAATAGAACTGCTTGTCCCACTGCAGTCTCCCTTCAAAAGTTGACATGCATCGTGTAATGTTTGACAAATGTCTCTTCTGAGGACCATGTGACCGCTTTACAGATGTCTCCCAACGGTACTCGCTGCAAGAATGCTGCTGATGCTGCTTGCCCCCTCGCTGAGTGGGCTTTCAAGTTAAACGGGCAAGGGACTTTTGCTATCTTGTAGCTGAGTCTAATTGCTGAAACCACCCATCTAGAAATGGTTTCTAAGGATGCTGTCTTGCCTTGTTTTGACCTGCATGACACACAAAGAATGTTTGACTCTTACGAAATGTTTTTGTTCTATCAATGTAAAATAAAACTTCTCTCTTTACATCCAGTGTATGGAGTGTTTCTTCTCGTGGAGAGGTAGGGTTGGGGAATAACACTGGTAGGGACAAACATTGGGAGATATGAAATTTAGAAACCACCTTAGGCAAGAACTGGAGACTATTATACATTACTATCTTGTTTGGAAGATCTGCAAAAAGGGAGGATCTACTATTAATGCCTGTAATTTGCTAACCCTCCATGTTGAAGTAATTGCTAAGAAGAATGCTACTTTAGCTGACAGCAGGGTTAAGCTACATGTTGGCAATGACTCAAAGGGGTTGAGCATCAGGCTAGTTAGTATTAGTGGTAGGGACCATTATGATACTATCTGGGTTCTTGGGGGGGGGGGCGGGTATAAATTATATAACCCCCTCATGAACAGCTTAGAAAATGGGAGAAAATGGGAACAAATCGTTTTACCATCTACACTGGCATGGAATGCAGAGATAGCTGCCAGATGAACTTTGATGGATGAGGAAGTGTCAAGCCTGGCTAGGGGATTCTCTCACACTTTATTAGATATTGCTCCCTAGAAGTGCACTTGTACATAGTAATTGCCTGGAATGCCAAAGCAAAGTCTTTCCCGAGAGGTTATACCTCCAGTCCCCTCCCCACAGTTCGAACAAAAATCACTTGAAGTCAGCGAAAATCCTGAAAGAGATGCAGAGCTGAGTTTCCCAAGGTTGTTTCCCAGACGTTCAGTTCCAGCTGCACTGATAACACCACTCAACCCAAGCAAAGCGTAGCCAAGATACAGCAAAGGAAGAAAGCTACACTACTACCCATCCCTTCCCCAGTAGATATACATTCACATGTATGGCAGGCAGGCAGACTGGCCTGTCTGACATTACTTCCCCTCCCCCCCAAATCACATCTGTAACATGACCACCCCTCCCTCGGTTTATCAAGATAACCGGGTTTTTGCTTCAAACCCCTTTGTGATCTTGAAGGGAGATGTTCCTGTAGAACTATGAAATCCACAACAACTATCAAGATAACGATGTATTGTTGAAGGCTTTCACGGCCGGAGAACGATGGTTGTTGTGGGTTTTCCGGGCTGCATTGCCATGGTCTTGGCATTGTAGTTCCTGACGTTTCAGACTGCACAGGGAAGCCATTGAAATTCACAAGCATAAGCAAAACTTCAACAGGAAAGAAGAAACCTTAAGAATGAACAGAGCATGGTTTCCAGTTCTGAAAAACACCAGGCTAACAAAACATTCTATCCCCGACAATAGCCCTGCAGAGAAGATTAGCACATCAAGTACCAATCCATATGCAAAAGAACTTCCTCAGGATACAGTGAAGCCTCCCGCCATTAGCATTCCACACCCTGGGAAACTCTTACAGGATGACTCAGCTCAACCCCACCCCTCCTGAGTAGATACAAATGACCTACATCTTTTCCACACTGTGACACTGAGAGATCTCTGTCTTTTGGTGCTACACCTCTGAAGATGCCAGCCACAGCTGCTGGCGAAACGTCAGGAACTACAATGCCAACACCATGGCAATACAGCCCGGAAAACCCCCAACAACCATTATCAAGATAATGTTTGTGAAAAGCTTTGATGAGTTTTCTAGCTCTTACATCTTTAGACTGAACCCATTTATTTTGACTCTGGTCAAAGTACTTCCACTGGATAAGGTAAAACAATTTCCCCCTTTCCCATTCGGAGTCCAACACAGCTTCCACTTCATGATGAGGTTGTTCATCTACCATGAAAGGGCGGGTGTGGGGGGAGGAACTCCAGATTTCGGGTCCCAGACTTCTTCCCGTAGGGCTTTCTTTAGCAAGCTGAAATGGAATACTGGGTGTGTGTGTGTGTCTCATTTTTTTTGGCAGATCTAGCTTAACAGCCACTCCATTTATTACTTTGAGAATCTTATACGGTCCTATGAACTTTCATCCCAACTTTTTGCTCGGTTGTTGCCCTTTGAGATTTTTTGTGAACACATAAACCTCATCTCCAGGTTTCAGATCCTGAGGGGAGGGGGAGCATTTAGGGTCTGCATGTTTTTTGTAATCCTGTTTGGCTTTTCCCAGGGTTTTTGTTATCAGATCCCACTGTTCCACAAGTTACATCAAGTGCTGAGATCCACCCCCTCCAGAGCAGGGGTCTTTCACAAAAGGCAAGGGTTTGCTTCAAAACCCTTTGTGATCTTGAAGGGAGATGCTCCTGTAGAACTATGAATGCTATTGTTGTAACAATATTCTGTGAACGCCAAAAAAGCATTCAAATTATTTTGTTGATAATTAATGTAACATCTTAAAAATTGCTCCAGGTCCTGATTAACCCTTTTGGATTGCCCGTTGGTCTTGGGATGATTTGCTGAACTCAGTCCTTGAGTCATGCCTGTTACTTCCATCAGCTCCCGCCAAAACTTGGCAATGAATTGTGGGCCCCGATCCAATATTACTTTGTCAGGAAATGAATGGAGCTTTACTACGTGCTACATGAACAATGTGGCCAACTTTTGGGCTGTTGGCAACTTAGAGCATGGGATGAAATGGGCTTGTTTGGAAAACAAATCCTCCACCACTAGAATCACAATTTTCCCTTTGTTCGGGGGAAGGTCAGTAATGAAGTCCATGGATACTACAGACCAGGATCAGGGTGGGGTTTCTAGAGGTTGTAATAGTTCTGGAGGTCCCCCCCTCTTTTTGCCCATTAAACAGGTCTGACACATGGATACATATTGCGATACATCCTTCCATATTCCTGGCCACCAAAACTGTCTTTGTATTAAAGTGCAGTGTTTTAAAATAACCCAGATGCCCGCACAACTTGGCATCATGACAGCGTTTCAATATCTTTCCTCGCAGTCCCAGCAGGATAAACATTTTGTTGTCTTTATACCGGCAATAATTTTCTCCTTTCTCCAAGTCCTCAGGCTGATTTCCCCCCTCCTTTTCCAGTTCCGCCTTGATTTTCTCTACCCGTTCAGAGGAGGAGGGGAAGAAAGGGAAAGGCAGTTTGCCTTTGAAACTTGGTTTCTGGTAATGACAGCCCGTCCTAACTGGGCGGGGGAAAGCATCATGTCTACCACTTCTTCCTGTTGGCTGTCATACTGGGCGAGGCGGGACAGTGCATCAGCCAGAAAATTTTATTTCCCAGGAAAATGTTTAAGTACAAAGTTGAATCGGGAGAAAAACACCGCCCATTGCAGCTGCTTTGCTCCCAGCCTGTGAGGTTCTCACAATGCCTCCAGATTTCTATGATCAGTCCACACCTTAAATGGCACCTTGGCCCCCTCCAGCCAGTGCCTCCATGTATTTAGGGCCAGTCTGACCGCTGCCGTTTCCTTATCCCACACCGCCCAGTTCCATTTGGCCCCTGAAAATTTTTTGGACACAAGCACAGAGGTGCATTTTCCCATACCCCCCCTCCTGCTGGACAACTCCTCCCATAGCAACATCGCTCATGTCTACCTGTATCATGAACAGGCAGCTCTCATCTGGATGGTGCAATGCATGTTCAGAGGTGAAGCGAGTTTTTAACTCCTCAAAGTCTGTTTGGCACTCCTTAGACCTGGCTAGTTTAGCACTTGATTTCACTTTCCCAGCGTCCTTCCCCTTGGTTTTTAGTAAGTTTAGCAAGTTTAGCAACTTGAGCAAAACTTTTTACTAAGGGTCGGTAGAAGTTAGCAAACCCCAGGAATGACTGTAGCTGCTGCTGCGTTTTAGGGGCCTCCCATCCGAGTACGGCTTCTGCTTTGGTCGGATCCATTCCCAAGCTTCTCCCCAATACTCAGTACCCTAGAAAATCCAGCTCCTCTTTACGAAATTCACACTTGGACAGTTTCACATAAAGTTTCTGTTGGTACAGGGTTTTTAGCACCTCCCGCACCAATTTCACATGGGACTCATAATCTTCTGAATACACCATTACATTATCAAGGTAAACCATCACTCCGTTATAAAGATACTTGTGTAGAACTTTACTAATTAAATTCATGAACACCCCAGGGGCCCCCTGCAACCCAAAAGGCATGACTCGATATTCAAATTGCCTCAGGGGGGTATTAAACGCGGTCTTCCACTCGTCCCCCTCCTTTATTCTCACTTGGAAATATGTATCTTGGAGGTCCAGCTTTGTGAATATCTTCCCTAAGCCCCTAACAAGTCTCTGATCAACAGGATGGGGTAGGCATTCAACACTGAGACCGCATTGATTTTTCTATAGTCTGTGCACAATTGTAAGTCCCTATCTTTTTTTTCTTTCTAAATAACACTATGGCGGCATGGGGGGAGCTAGCTGGCCGGATGAAACCTCGCACCAGGTTTTTATCAATGAACTTACTTAACTCTGCTCTTCCTCCCGGGCTCATTGAGCAAATTTTCCCCTTCGGCAACTTAGTTCCTGGAACTAACTCAATCGCACAATCCGTGACTCTGTGAGGGGGTAGAGTTCATCTGCCGCCTCCTCTTCAAACACATGACTTAGGTCCCAGTACTCTGGAAGAATGCTCTCTCTCTCTTCCTTAGTTAGATACACCATCTCTGGGAGGGGGGGAGGGTCTTGGCTCCCCAAACATGTTTTTGACAAGCCTCAGAAGGGAAACACAGCTCCCCAGCCTTCCCTCACGTAGGGGTCATGGTCCCATAGCCATCTTACTCTCAACACCAGAGGGAACTTAGTGGCTGGGCTGACCACAAAAGTCCTTTCCTCCCAATGTTGCCCCATTCCCACCAGGGCAGCCTTGGTTTCATAAGTAGAGGGGGTCCCCTTCACGACCTTCCGTCCTGTCCATCTGTTCAAACACCAGAGGCTCAGGTAGTTTCACCACCTCCAGACCCAACCCCGTCACTAGAACTGGGGTTTCCCAAGGTTGGTTCCCAGACGTTCAGTTCCAGCTGCACTGATAACACCACTCGACCCAAACAAAGCGTAGCCAAGATACAGTGAAGGAAGAAAGCTACACTACTACCCATCTCCACCCCCCCCCAGTAGATATACATTCACATGTATGGCAGGCAGGCAGGCTGGCTGGCCTGTCTGACAGGAAGCAAGGCCTGAAGTTTGCAGCAATACAAAATAATAAAAAATATCACGTAATGAGCAAGTAACAGGAGCTATTCCCTTAGAATGCGCCCATAGAGCAAACCTGTTCCATTTCAAAGCATATGAGTTTCTAGTTGAGGGTTTGTGAGTCTTTAAGATGATGTTTGTCACTTCTTTTGAGAATTGAACATTTAGTGCACTATGAACCACGCCGTCAGATGCAATCTGCTCTGATTGTATTACCATGTTCTGCCAAAGTACAGAAAATCTGGTATTAACGGGAGATGCACACAATTTCCCTTAGCCATTTTCCTGAGCGTATGGAACCAAGGCTGTTGCGGCCAGAATGGGGTTATTAGGATACATTTGGTTTGATCTGCTTGTATTTTGCAGATTGTCTTCTGGATTAAGGGAATTAGAGGGAAGGCATAGAAGAGGCTTTCTACCCACTTTATTTGAAAGGCATCCCCTTTTGAATTCCTGCCAATGCCTCTTCTTGTAGAAAAGTGTGGTGCCTTCATGTTCTCTTGAGTGGCAAAGAGGTCAGTGTCTGGGAATCCCCACTTCTGGAATATCTGTTGTGTATATTTGTCTGGTAGAACCCATTCGTGATCGGAGCTCCCTAGTCTGCTTGGGTAATCCACTCTGTTATTTTGGGAACCTGCAATATGGAGAGCAGAAAGTGTAATATTTTGGAAATAGCCCAGTCTCATAGTCTGATAGCTTCTCGACACAATTTTGTCAACACTGTCCGTTTCCAGACGGCTTACCTGCCCCCGGAACGTCGTGCCATGTTGTGAGGAAAACGCGAAATATCGCGTTTTCTTGCGAGAGTTTTGCGCGGTGTCACGCGACGTCACGCAAAACTCATGTGAGAAAAAGCGATATTTCGCGTTTTCCCCGCAACATGGCGCGACATTCCGGGGGCAGGTAAGCTGTCTGGAAACGGCCACTGTCCCTCCTTGTTTGTTTATATAGAAGACAGTCGTCACATTGTCTGACAGAACCTGGACCTTTTTTCCATACAGCATACCTGCAAATTAGTTAAGAGAATTATAGACAGCTCTCAACTCCAAAAAGTTAATATGACATTTCTTTTTGCTCTCCAACCACAGCCCATTAACTGCTACATCTTCATAATGACCTCCACAACCTTTCAAAGAAGCATCTGTGGTAATCATGACTAGGCAACCCAAATGGTGTTCCTTTAGACTGGTTATTAATGTCTGCCCACCATGTCAGGGAACGCAAGATCTTTCTTGGGATAGAAAATTTAGTCTATGGTGACTGGTTCTGAGGATTAAATTGCCTGATAAACCACTGCTGTAACGTTCTCATTCTTAAACATGCTAGATGAACCACTGCTGTGGTGGAGACCATGAGATCCTGTAGAATTTTAATAGATTGGGCCAACTGAAATTTATTCCTTAGGAAACACTGCACCAATGCCATCATGGTCTGAAGGTAGAAACACCTTGTTGGCCATGACATTCAGAGTTGCCCCTATGAACTTTACTACCCTGCTTTGCTTCAAACTGGATTTTTTTTCATATACCACGAATCCTAATTTTTTACATGTGGTAAATAAAAGGACTATGTGGGATTCCGACTCCTCTGGTGACTGCACAGTGATCAGCCAATTGTCTAAGTACGGGTAAATGGCATATCCTAACCTCCTAAGGTAGGCTTCCACAACTGCTACACATTTGGTAAATACCCTCGGAGCTGTTGCTAGGCCAAAGGGTAGTGTTGTGTATTGAAAAATTTCAGCCTGAAAATTAAAACACAAGCATCTTCTATGCTCTTGGCAGAAGTCACGTACAACACAGCAAAACATGTGTTTGGGGGAAATCATATTAGTTACCCAGGGTAGGGTGACCATTGTGAATTTAGACACCAATAGATAATCGTTCTGGCCATGCAAGAACGACACTTACCGTGAAGGGTCCTTCTCCTCTGAGGAACGGAGGACATCTTGGGTGATTCCCACCATCCAATTAGGGAGGCAGGAATTTACATATTTTTCTCCTTCCTGTTGGTGCATGGGTTACGCTTCCTTCAGTTCGGTTGACTCCATGTAGCAATACTCTATCTTTACTAAATGGAATAAACAAGTCTAACACAGAAAGGAGAATACATCACGAGAAAAAAACTTGTAGTAACAGAAAACAGCAAGAACAGACAAGAAATCAAGAAATTAAGATGAAGAACCTGGGAGGGCAAGATGTCCTCTGTTCCTCAGAGGAGAAGGATCCTTCACTGTAAGTGTCCAAAGATCCGTTCTCCCTCTGAGGCGGAGGACATCTTGGGGAGCTCCCAAAGCAGTTTAATTCCTCTCGGGTGGGACAAGGTCTTCGTCGTGAAGTACACGTTGCAACACTCGTCTTCCAAAGGCAGCGTCTGCTGAATCGTACAGGTCTAACCTATAATGCCGTATGAATGTGGACACTGAAGACCATGTGGCAGCTCTGTTGACCTCTTCCACTGACGCTTGATTTGTGAAAGCTGCGTTAGTTGCTGCACTTCTTAAGGAATGGGCCATAATTCCCTCTGGAATCTCCTCATTAGACGCTTTATAAGCTTCTGCGATACAGGACCTAATGTTCCAACCTATAGCTACGGCTGGCATTTTCCGCCCGGTGTTAGGAGGACCTGTGTTGATGAATATGAAATCAATATATTGTCGGAGGCTTTTACGGCCGGAGAACGATGGTTGTTGTGGATTTTCCAGGCTGTATTGCCGTGGTCTTGGGATTGCTGGCGAAACGTCAGGAACTACAATACCAAGACCATGGCAATACAGCCCGGAAAATCCACAACAACCATCAATATGAAATCAGTTTTTCTGATGTTTTCTGTCCTGGCAAGATATGTCTTGAGGACTCTTCTCACATCCAGGCAGTGCCATTCCCTTTCCCTGGGGTGTTTTGAGTTCGGGCAGAAGGATGGGAGATTGATTTCTTGGGTTCTGTGAAATCTAGAATATGCCTTCGGAAGGAATGTGGGATCCATGCGCAAAACCACTTTATCTTTATGCAACACACAAAGGTGGGGCTTCAACGATAGTGCGCCAATTTCCGATATCCTCTTTGCCGAGGTTATGGACATCAAGAATAGGGTTTTGACTTTGAGCCATTTCAGTGGTATGCCCCTTACTGGTTCGAAAGGGGGCTTGGTTAATGCCTTAAGCACCACATTGAGTCTCCAAGTTGGGAAGCGATACATCACCAGGAGACTCAACAAGGATGCTCCTTTCAAGAAGCGTTGAATGTGCGGATGTCCTGAAAGCTTCAGGCCGTCCTTAACTGATAGAACAGAACCCAAGGCTGTGACTTGCTGTCGCAAAGTAGCTGATTTTAATCCCGAATCCAAACCATCTTGCAAGAAGGACAGGATTACATTCAAGGAAGGGTGAAGGGGGTCTACCTTCTTCCTTCTGGTCCATCTGACAAATGCTTTCCAAGAAGTGTAGATTTTTATGGTTGATCCCTTCCTGGATGCCATCATGGTGTTGACCACTTTTGGAAGGTATCTCAGTCTGGTTAGGAGGCTCTGTTCAACTTCCAAGTGGTCAGGTATAATTGCTCTGGATGAGGATGCCAGCTCGGACTCTGTGACAGGAGGTCTGGAGTCAGCTGTAGAGACAGAGGGGGTTCTGTCTTCAATCTCTGAAGTAGTGAGAACCATGGTCGTCTTGGCCACCAAGGAGCAATCACGATGATGAGGGATCCCTGTTCCATTATCTTCCTCAAGAGTTTGGGAAGGATTGGGATGGCCAGAAATGCGTATAGGAGACCCTGAGGCCATTGTGACATGACTGCATCTGTGCCCTCGGCTCGAGGATTATGGTATCTGGATAGGAACCGGGGTAATTGGCGATTCAGATGGGACGCAAACAGGTCCAAGACCGGCAGACTGAAGTGCTCTGTCACCATCTGGAAGACTTCTCTCTTCAGGGACCATTTCCCTGGGAAGATAGTCTGTCTGCTCAGCCAGTCTGCTTGAATGTTGTCCAAGCCCCTGATGTGTTCTGCTCGGATTGATGCCAGGTGGGATTCTGCCCAAATCAAGATTTTGTTTGCTTCCTTGAGCAAAGCAGATGAACGAGTTCCCCCTTGTTTGTTGATATAAGCTTTCGCAGATATATTGTCCGTGCGGATTAGCACATCTTTCCCTCTGATCTTGTCGGAGAATTCCATTAGAGCCAGTCTGATCGCCCTTAGCTGGAGGAGGTTGATTGTTAAGGTTGACTTCTCTTGGGACCGGCTGTCCTTCCAGGGATGCACCCCAGCCCGATAGGCTTGCATCTGTGAATATCTGAGTCACTTGGGGCATCAGGAAGCTCTTGCCTTGATTCAGGTTCCTGTCTCTGGACCACCATAAGAGGCTCTCTGACTTTTCTGGGTACTTGAATTAACATCTCCGCTCTCGTCATGATGAGGAATTGGTAAGGTCTCAAGGACAGAAGGGGTTGAGAGTGAAGCCAACCCCAGTAAATGGCTTCGTAGTTTGCCGAGAGGGTACCCATGAGCTTGGATAGGGTCATCAAGGGGACTAACTTGCTTCGGATTACAGATTCGATTAGGTTCTTGGTCTTCTGTATCTTGTCCTTGGGGAGGAGAATATAGCACCTTGTGGTGTTCACTATCATGCCCAGGTGTTGAATTGTTTGAGTGGGTGGAAGAGAGCATTTCTCCAAGTTTATCTGGAAACCATGTAGATGCAGGAAGTGAATAGCTGTCCTCGTATCTTGTTGCGCTTTCTCTTGGGAGCTGGCTCAGATTAACAAGTTGTCTAAATACGGGTGGATGTGTATTCCCTTCTCTCTGAGGCACATTATAGGGTTGATGAGGACCTTGGTGAAGACTCTTGGAGCTGTGGTGAGGCTGAATGGAAGAGTTCTGAACTGATAATGGTTGTTGTCTACATTGAACTGGAGAAAGCAGCGATGTGACTTGTTGATCGGAATGTGAAATTACGCTTCCGTAAGGTCTACAGATGTTAGAAACTCTTCTGGTTGTATGGCCTTTGCCATTGATCAAAGAGTTTCCATGTGGAATCGTCTTATCCTCAAGAATATGTTCAGAAATTTTAAGTCCAAGATCACTCTCCAGTCCCCGTTTCTTTTTGGAACTGTAAAGAATAGGGAATACATGCCTTGACCTCGTTCTGCGGTGGGTACTGGTTCTATTGCATGAATGTCCTGCAAGTGGTGGACTGTTTGCATGGTGATGTGTTTCAGGTAGGGGTTTTTCTGAATGGGAGAAGCGATTAATTGATCCGGAGGAAGAGATTTGAATTCTATCGAGTAGTCTTGGGAGACTACTTCTAGGGTCCAATCGTCTGCTCCTGATTCGATCCATGCCTGACTGAAATGAAGCAGCCTTCCCCCTACTGGTATGTGAGGTGAGTCATAATTTAGAAGCCTTGTTCTCAAACTCTCGCTTTTCTCCCCTGTTCTGAAAGTGTTTGGCAGGTTTGGTGCCGAAGGGGCCCCTTTTGAAATTGTTCTTGGCTGGGTTCCATGACGAGTGTTTGGAATCCTGATGTGGTCTAGCCAACGTGTGGTAGGAACGAAATGGCTGAATGTTGAAAGGACATCTGTCTGACCTCCTAAGGCTCCTAGATAACACCTTTTTCTTGTCTCTTGTCTCCACCAGGACTTTGTCGAGATGGTCCCTGAACAGCTTGTCACCTTGGAGGGGATACGCCATCAGGATGAACTTAGAATGGATGTCCACCTGCCATGCTCTGAGCCATAGCAATTGTCTGGCTACTGCCGCCGACGCCATAGATCGAGAAGAGAAGGATATGGCATCTAAAGTCACATCTGCTGCGAAGGCACTGGCTTTAAGAAACCTGTTCACTCCTTCAGTCAAGTGTCTGTTGCTATCTGGAATCAATTGGATCAGCTTGTGGACCCAGACCACTGACGCCCTTGACACAATAGATGCTGTAGTGGAGGCTTTGATGGCCAAGGCTGCCGTCTCATGGGCTCTTCTGAGAGAAACCTCTGCTTTTCTGTCTAGACTGTCTTTAACCACTCCCTGACCGTCTTCAGCGAGAAGGCCTGCCGTCTGGATGGCTGCAACAGAAGCATTGATCCTGGGGACCTGTAACAACTCGTTAGCATAAGAAGGTAAGGCATATAACTTTTTGGCTGCAGGAGAACATTGTTTATTGGCAGCAGGCATTTCCCATTCAGCTTTGAGCTGACGCTTGAAGTATTCAGGAAATGGAAAGACCCTCTAAGAAGTACTCGCTCTGGGAAAGAATTCTTTACTCCCTTTAGGTCTGTTGCCCTTTTTGTCAGACTTTGGGCTGTCCTGGTCCTCCCTCTTTTCCCGTTCCTGCAATTCTAGGACTGATAAGGACTTAGAGAGGAGGTACTGATAATCCTCAATCTTAAACAGTCTATTAGGCTGTTCTGGAATGGAAATCTCTTCCTCCTCCTCCTCAGAGAGGAACACTCCTTCCTCCTCATCACTATCAGACGAGGTCCCCTCTGTCCAGTGGGACGTCGAATTGGGCAGGCTAGAATGGGTAGCCTTCTGACCCGCCTTAGTGGGCCATGCTGGAGCCTCTCTAGGCTCATCTTTGGGCTTACCACGGGGAGGGGAAGGGGGGGAGAAGAAACCTCACTATTAGGCCAGGAGACTGGCTGACATAGCTTGGCTAGTTCATCTCTCATGGCTTGTTTAATAATTGAAAATAACTCAGCCAAGGCGCCCCCCCCCCCCGTTGTTGGGTTGTACATCACCCCTCCTGCTGGTCTCGGCCCTTGGGTTCTGTGGCTCTTGAACCGAGTCTGGCAGGGCTGGAAGTAAGCCTCCTGCTGGGAGTTTGGCCTGCCTGCCACTTGGGCCCGCGCGGGACTTGGCATGCTTACCGCCACTTTTTCCTGCCTTTTCTCCCACTCGTTTTGTGGCACCACGCTCAGCTTCTTTGCAGAGCCGTGGTGCATTTGCCACCTTCGAGTTTGTCTTCCTGGCCCTCTTGGCGGGCACACATGGCTCTACAGCCGTATCATTGCCAGGAGCCAGCTCCAGCCTCAAAGGCAGGGTTGCACTGGTTAGCTGGCGGCTTGCCACTGTCACAGCACCTGGGACTGCCGCTTCCTCCTCTTCTCCCAAAAAGCTCTTGTCAGACTCCATACCCTGAGGGCTAGGGCAGTTCATTGAGCTCTTCCTAGAAACTTAGAGTAAGGAGGAAAGGAAGCCAAAGAAGATTGAATAGAGTTGAAGGTGAAAGTGAAAGTAGGCCTAAGAAGCAGCTCAAATCACTGCTGCTTCTGCTCTCCCTGGAGGCAGGAAAGAACTGAAGGAAGGGTGACCCATGCACCAACAGGAAGGAGAAAAATATGTAAATTCCTGCCTCCCTAATTGGATGGTGGGAAAAACAGGGTTAACATACCTGTAACTTGCGTTCATCGAGTTCTTCTGTGCTGACACACATGGGACTGCGCAGGTGCAGGCCAGCCACCGGAAGATTTTTCATCGCTTTCCTCAGCTCCGAAGGGGCCGTTGGGCGCGCGCCTCAGCGACCGTTTCCCGCCCAAATGGTCACATGTTCCAACAGCAACCAACGGCCCCTTCCCTCAGTTCAGCTTTGCTGCCGCTATCCCATACAGAACTTAATTCTCCTTTACAATAATTACCAATTGAAGAATCCTCATTCCCTTTTTTTTTTTTTTTGGTAATAGGAGTTCACAGTGGGGCAGGAGGGAGGGATGTGTGTCAGCACAGAAGAACTCGATGAACATAAGTTACAGGTATGTTAACCCTGTTTTCATCTTCGTTCTTCTGTGCCTCCACACAAGGGAGAGTACCAAGCTTCACACAATAAGGAAGGTGGGGTGAAATCCAACTCAATTTTACTATGTACCAAAAACATCAGCACAAGATAAATAACTTGTTCAAAAAACATTAAATTTGTTCAATAAACTATATACGTATATACATATACAGAGTTTCATTCTCCATTATTGGAGCAAGGCATTCAAGTGTATTGTTATGAAAACAAGGAGTGGAGGACAGCCTTGGCCACAGCAACATCTTGCTCTGCATTAACATCCATAGCATAATGTTTTACAAAAGTGTCAGCAGATGACCACATCGCCGCTTTGCAGATGTTAACCAGCGGCACACCCCTGACCAGCGCCAACGAAGCGGCCTGAGAGCGTGTGGAGTGAGCACTGACCCCCAGTGGACAATCCACCCCGGCCAGAGCATAAGCCTTAGTAATGGCCGACACTATCCATTGGGACACTGTTTGGGATGATGCCTTGTGACCCCTGTCCTTACTACCAAAGCAGACAAAAAGATGGGGGCTGCTACGGAAGGCCTTTGTCCTGTCCAAATAAAAGGCTAAGGCCCTCCTCAAATCTAAAGTGTGAAGGGCCTTTTCCCCTTTAGTAGATGCATTCAGAAAGAACACAGGTAACGTGATCTCCTGCGACAGGTGGAAGGTGGACACCAACTTGGGTAGAAACTTAAGGCATGGTCGCAGGACCACCCTATTTTTATGGAAAAGAAGAAATGGGGGGTCAGCCCTGAGTGCTGCTAACTCGCTAACCCTTCTAGCAGATGTTACAGCCACCAGAAACGCTACTTTGTAAGACAGTAAGTCCAAAGGGCATGTAGCTAATGGTTCGAAGGGAGGCAGCATCAACCTAGATAACACTAGGGAGAGAGACCACTGAGGCACTGGTGGTGACACAGGTGGGTAGAGATTAAACATCCCCTTTAAAAACTGACGAGATTTATGGTGTGAGAACACCGTACAACCATCAACCTGCTCGTGAAATGCGGAAATAGTCGCAAGGTGTACCTTTAGGGAGGTAACCCTAAGCCCTTGGTCTTTCAAATGACATAAGTAGTCAAAGACAAACACTAAGGGGCTACTAATAGGCACTACATTCCTTGAAACTGCCCAAGCCTCAAACCTAAGCCACTTAGCTTTGTAAGCCTGTCTAGTGGAGAGTTTCCTTGCATTTAGCATGACTTTCTCCACTTGCTCAGAATAAGTTACAGGCAGGGTAGAATCCGCCAGACAGACAGGTGCAACTTCTTGGGCTTGTGGTGGAACAAGCTCCCGTTCAGCAGAAGATCCTGCTGGGGGGGGTAGACTCACATACGTCCGATTGGACATCTGCAACAGTTTGGGGAACCACACTTGTCTCGGCCAGAAGGGTGCTACCAGAATGCAATCTGCATTGTCGTTCTCTATTTTGCACAACACCCTTGGTATTAGCGGGAATGGTGGAAACATATAGTGCAACCTGTGGGTCCACGTAAATTGGAAGGCATCCCCAATAGAGAGGGGGTCGCTCCCCACACTTGAACAAAATATTCGGGCCTTGGTGTTTGCTGACGTTGCAAACACATCTATGCTCGGTTGGCCCCACATCCGAAAGATCGGCCCAATGTACTTTACGTTTAGTTCCCACTTGTGGTCCAACATGTGCACCCTGCTCAGGGCATCTGCCCGAACATTGTCTGATCCCGCTATGTGTATAGCCCGAAGCATCACACCATTCTGGATTGCCCATTGCCAAATGACCGTGGTCTCCCTGCAGAGAATCATAGATGCTGTGCCCCCTTGTTGGTTTAGGTAATACATGGCAGTCGTGTTGTCCGTCTGCACCAACACCTGACGGTTTTGTAGAAGTGCTGCAAGGGACACAAGTGCAAAACCAATAGCCCTTAGTTCAAGAACGTTAATATGCAGGTTTCTTTCCCTTTCCGACCATACATCCTGTACACACACAGCACCACAATAGGCACCCCATCCCTGCAGGGACGCATCAGTGGTTACTGAAACCTCAGGATGCAGATAGCCAAACAGGGTCCCCTTAAACAAGTAGTCATCTGACAGCCACCAGTCAAGGGAGGATAGAATGACCCTAGGTATGGATAACTTGAGAGACGGAGGGTGGCGCATAGCATCGTACCTCCGCACAAACCAATTTTGAAGCGGACGCATACGCAGTCTCGCAAAGGGTACTACTGAGGTAGCAGCTGCCATGTGACCCAGTAAGCATTGTATCATGCGCACAGATTGGAAACGATTTCTCTTGAACATGGAAACTAATCCTTTAAGAGACCTAGCTCTTTCCTGTGGAAGTAGTGCTTTACCCTCAACTGAGTTTAATACTGCACCAATGTAAGAGACCTTACGGCTGGGTACCAGCTTTGACTTATCCAAATTTACCAGCAGACCCAACCATTTGTATGTGCTCAGTACTAACTCTACAGCGTGCACAAGCCCAGCCTCAAAGTCTGCCACGATGAGCCAATCATCAAGGTAAGGAAAAATGGCACAGCCTTTCTCCCGAAGGAAAGACACCACAGGAGCCACACACTTGGTAAATACCCGTGGCGCCGTGGATAGGCCGAAGGGCAGCACTCTATAACGGAACACCCTTCGCTTGTAAACGAAGCCCAGAAACTTTCTGTGCTCCTCTAGTATTCCAACATGGAAATAGGCGTCCTTCAAATCAAGGACAGCAAACCAATCCCCCTTCTTTAGCAAGGAAATTACAGCAGACAGCGTGACCATCTTGAACTTTGTCACCTTTAGAAAGGCATTGAGACCCCTTAAATCTAGAATGGGACGTAAACCCCCATCCTTTTTGGGTACCAAAAAGAAACGAGAAAAGAAGCCTTTCTCAGACTCCTCATATGCCACCTCCTCCACAGCACCCTTGGCCAAGAGAGATATGATCTTATCCCCTAGCTCAGCCATGGTATTATTCACAGCCCTTAACGGTGAGATACACCTAGGCAGTTCAGTGAATTCCAACCCATATCCTTTGTTCACAATCGTTAAGATCCATGAGTCAGTTGTTATCGACTCCCATTCAAATAGGAAAGGCTTCAGCCTGTCCGAGAAAGTCAGGGCTGTGACTGGTTCATCCCGTCAGAATTGCCTCCCTGCTCCTTGCGGATCTTTTTGCTGAGCAGGAGGCTGAGATGGACGGGGCTTGAAAGGCCTACGCCTCTTGGGTTGCTGCGCAGGAGTGTAATGGCGCTGAGCAGCAGGATAGTGCTGGAAGTAAGGACGTTGCTGGTATCTTCCATGGTACTGGTACGGGTTGTATCTCGTAGGGTACCGTGGCTTAAAAGCAGACCTGTCTGCCGAGGTCACTCCCAACGACTGAGCCGTCTGCCTATCCTCCTTCTTCTTCAGCGCCTCATCCATGGTGCTTGAGAAGAGGGAATCCCCTTCAAAGGGCAGATTTTCAATTTTGGTCTTCACCTCCTGCGGGAGAGCCGTCGACTGGAGCCAAGAGTGCTGTCTCAGGATCAACGCTGACGACATACCACGGGCCGCAGTATCAGCTGCATGGCTCCCCGCATTCATCTGCTGCTTTGAAAGGCGAATGGCTTCGTTTTGCAGCAGGGACACCACCGCCTTCTTATCTGCAGGCAAGTCAGCGACATAAGACGCCAGCTTCTCCCACAGGTATAGCTGATAGCCAGCCATGATGGTTTGGTAGTTGGCTATACGGAGGGCTAGGGCCAAGATGGAGTACTGGCGTCTGCCCAGGGCGTCCATCTTCTTCCCCTCCTTGTCTGCCGGGATGGAAGAGGAACCTGACCGTCGGTGCTGGATTTCCTCAGCAATCAGGGATGAAGGTGGAGGATGTTCGACAAGCAACTGCCATGTGCCTTGCTTGATTTTGTACATCAGCTCAATCCGCTTCAATGTAGCTGGCAGATCTGAAGACACCTTCCACACCTTCTCCACTATCTCCTCCACGCCCTCCAACATAGGGAAACCCACCCGTAGCTAGGTTGTCACCATAGATGTGACACAGGAGCTTGTCCTTCGTTTTAGGCGTGGCCGAAGAAATATCAATCTCCAACGCCTTTGCCATACGGGCCATCTGGTCGGCGTAGATACGGAGTTCCTCATAAGGGGAACTCGTACTGGGAGCCACATTGTCATCTGGAGACGGCTCCGACAAGGAATCAGAGCGATACTCGTAGTCAACAGCAGCCTCCTCCTCATCAGAAGCAGGAGCCGACACCTCATCAGCTAGAAACAGTGGAGGTAGCCACTCACGCTGCCTGGATGTTGATGGCCTCGGATCCGAGGAGTCATACCCCACAGGGGCCCCCTTCCATTGGCAATGGTATGCAGGTGGAATATAGGAGGCCTGCCGGTGTCGTGATGCCAAGGATCGCTCAGAACCAACACTTTCCACATTGGAGAAAGGGAGTCGACTCTGAGTGGAGGAAGCTGGCGACACGGACGAGCGCTCTCTGGGTGTGCGTCGGATCCGACGAGGGGCAGCCAGGCTCGGTTCCGGTGATGGGGAACAATGCTCACTCGAAACCACGACATACGCACCTGGATCCGGCACTTCCTCCGGAGCAGAACGGTCTGGTGAGTTCAGATGAGGGGAAGGCGTGCGTGGAGATACTAGCACCACCTCATCAGCAGACTTGCGTCGAGAGGACCGAGAGTGTCGATGTTTGGACTTCTTCAGCTTCTTCGACGGCGGCTCCGAGCTGGCTCTTGGATCCGACGCCCTCTTGGTGGAAGACTTCTTGCCAGCGGTGTGTGGTCTCGGAACCGCAGTAGACTTCGGATCCGGCATCAGAGTGGACAGGCAGATAGGATCCGACCCCATCGGATCCGATCCCAAAACCGAATTCTTCGGATCCAACTTTGACGACGCCCTTTCTCTCGGCGATTTCGGAGACATCGCCACTTGTGAACCCGCTTTTGATACTGCTATACTCGCCGGTCGAGTTGTCGACACTGACTTAGCAGAGGCCACAGAGCCCACTTGTGAATGCCGTTCGGCCGAGGAGCTAAGGGCAGCCTTTGGGGAGGACAACGGAGTTTTTCCCACCACCGAAGGGGGTCTGGGAGTCTCCTCTCCATCCAACACTTTCTGCCATAGCGATGCCTTCAAGCGCGCAGACCTCTCCTGTCTGGCCTTATGGGTAAACTTCTGGCAGATCTTACACGTTGGGACAATATGACCCTCCCCAAGACAAAAAAGGCACAGATCATGCCCATCTGTTTGGGCCATCTTCATCTGGCACTGAGCACAGTGCTTGAATAAGGCCTTAGAGGCCATGTTAAAGGGGTTCAGCACTATGCGTCGTCGAATAACAGTCCGAGTCAATACACACTGAGTCCAAAGTCCGTCCAAATCAGTCAGAAGAAGAGTAAGTCAAGTCCGAAATCCAAGTCAATACCGAAATAATCAATCGCGAAGCAGGCAATCACTATAAAGCACGGAGCTGCGAAGCAGACGTTCCCTTCTAGCGGCGGCAAGAAGAGAACTTAGGGAAGGGGCCGTTGGTCACTGTTGGGACATGTGACCGTTTGGGCGGGAAACGGTCGCTGAGGCGCGCGCCCAACGGCCCCTTCGGAGCTGAGGAAAGCAATGAAAAATCTTCCGGCGGCTGGCCTGCGCCTGCGCAGTCCCATGTGTGGAGGCACAGAAGAACGAAGATGAACACCCAAGATGTCCTCTACCTCAGAAGGAGAAGCAGGCTTCTGGCACAAATCATCCATTATTTTAACAAAACCCTCTATCATTGGAAAGACTATTACTTCTGGTATGTCTGCATAAATATGCTTCAGGATGTTATCCCTCTCCTTGGGCTGGGGTCCTGAAATGTCAATGTCCAATGACTTAACCATACACATTTGTTCAGCATATAGCTTGTAGTCAATGTTCGGGGACTTCCATTCCAAATCTCCTACCGTCTACTCTGGTGACAATTCTGACGTGAAACTAGAATTCTGCACAGATGCAAGAAGCTCCCCTGAACCTGAATCTCATTCACATCTCAAAACTGGTGGGTGGGTTCGAGGGCACCATGTCAGGTCTGACTCATATGACTTGCTTGGAACTGATCTGGAAGATCCTGGAACCAAGAAAGGGCATGTCAGGTAATATTTCCACTCGTGGATAATTGGGTGGAGGTTAGGGTGGGTACAAAGGTGCTCTCAGGTGGCAGTACTGAGACCTCTCATTGGAATTTGACCTCTGCTTCTGATGTTCAGCTGATTTGGCTCTGTTGCCCGATGTCAGAGAAGCGGAACTTGATCTCATCAAGGGTGGGAGTGGAGGTATCTGTCAACTTGGCTCCAGTGAAGAAATCAGAGCAGATGATGCAGCTTGCTGCCAAGAACTATGCTTGCTCTTATCCTTGCATTTGTGAGGCTTGGCAACGTTCTCATCGCTTCCGACCGGAAGTGGTGATTTGATCCTCCATTTCTGGAAGCTGAGAGATCAACTTCGACTAGCTCCAGAGCAGACTGAGGCTGTAGTCTCTTGAGACTGAGAGCATGGTTGGTTTCGAGTGCTCGGAAAAACTGTTTCTTACCTGTAACTGTTGTTCATCTAGGTCTTCCGTGTAGGCACACATGGGACTGCACACGCGCAGGCCTGCCGACTTCGGAGATTTTTACAGCTCAAAAAACTAGGGGGCACCCTCGCCTCTCAATGCGCATGCGTGGCCATCTTCCTGCCGAAAACGGCTCCTAAGAGGCAGGGCGCCCCCGACGTACCCTCAGTCCTCTTTCGCCGCCGCACTACAAGGTAAGTACCAAGAGAATTAGCGGGGAAGGAGGGAGGGTATGTGTGCCTGCACAGAAGACCTAGATGAACAACAGTTACAGGTAAGAAACACTGTTTTTCATCTACGGTCTTCCTGTGCAGTCCCACATGGGAGATTACAAAGCTTAAATACCTGGGTGGTAGGAATTGTAGTATCATTGCAGGAAGATCGGTTGTAGGACTGCTGTACCCACTATCGTTTCCTTCCTGTCCAGGACATCCAGGGTGTAATGCCTGACAAACATGTCCGCCGAAGCCCAGGTCGCAGCCTTGCAGATGTCTTGCAGAGGGACACCTCTCAGGAGTGCTGCCGAAGATGCTTGAGACCTGGTGGAGTGAGCATGTACCTCCAAGAGACAAGGCAAGTTAGCACATTTATAACTTAACAGAATTGCCTGAACTACCCAACGAGCCAAAGTCTGAGGATTAGCTCTCATCCCTTTCCTTGGACCCACAAAACAAATGAAAAGGTGGGAATCTTTTCTAAAGGGCTTCACCCTATCCAAAAAAAAAGAGGAGAGCCCGACGAACATCTAGTGCATGAAGGGACCTCTCCGCCTCTGTAGAGTGATCTTTAAAAAATACAGGTAGAGAAATCTCTTGAGAAGGAGAAACTTGGACACCACCTTGGGTAAAAACTCCACTTTTGTTCTAAGCACCACCTTTTCTGGATGGATACTCAAATAAGGAGCCTCACAGGAAAGGGCTGCCAACTCGCCCACCCTCCTGGCTGACGTGACAGCAACTAAAAATGCCACTTTAAAGGTAAGTAAATTCAGTGGACAAGTGGCCAGTGGCTCAAAAGGCTTGGAAATAAGCTTAGTCAACACCAAGAGCAGAGACCACTGAGGCTCTAACACCCGTACTGGGGGAAATAAATTGTTGAGGCCTTTCAAGAACAGCTTTGACGTGTAATGGGAAAACACTGTTCTACGATCAACTGGGGGGTGAAACGCAGAGACAGCAGCCAGATAAAACTTAACAGATGAGTTGGACAAACCAGACTGCTTAAGCCCCCACAAAAACTCTAGAACATTGGAGAGGAAGGAGGCCAATGGAGCGACGGGCATTTTGAAGCACATGCATTACTCCTTCATGCATCACTCTGTGATGAAGCACCCCCCGGAAAGACAGTAAATCTGGTTGGTTCGGGAGATGGTGCATCCGGCTGTGGAGTCTCAGAAGTGCATGAAACCATGTCTGCCTTGGCCAGTAAGCTGTTACCAGAATGGCCGACGTTCTGTCCATCTGAATCTTGGAGAGTACCCTGGCTAACAGGGGAAACGGAGGGAAAATGTAATGAAGGCGACCAGACCAGTTTAACTGAAACGCGTCCCCAAGAGACTCAAAGCCGACGCCTCCTCTGGAACAATAACGGAGAGTCTTGCAGTTCTCCTCTGATGCGAACAGGTCTAAGTCTGGGAATCCCCATTCTGAAAAGACAGGACGTAAATACACGTCGTGAAGGGACCACTCATGGTTGTCTCCCTGAAGTCTACTAAGATGGTCAGCCGTGACATTATCAATGCCCGGTATATGAACATGCCATGAGCATAGGATCCCTGACAATGAGCACCCCACCCTAGTGTAGATGCGTCTGTTGTAACCGAGATCTCAGGCTGTTTGTAGCCAAAGTTGATTCCTCCAAATAGGTTGGAATCCTGCAACCACCAGTCCGGAGAAAGGAGGACCCTCCGGGGAACACTAAGTCTCCTGTTCTGGGAATCCTTCTCAGGGAAAAAAGCCTTGGAAAACCAAAGCTGTAGAGGCCGCATACGAAGTCTTGCAAAAGAGATTACAGCCGTAGTAGCAGCCATGTATCCCAAAAGCACCTGAATAAGCCTAGCTGGTTGAATCTGCACTTCTTAAACTTCTTAATAAGTGCCTTAATCTTAAGTGCCCTATCATTGGGTAAAAAACCAGCATCCCATATACCATCAATAATGGCCCCAATAAACTGGGTAACCCTAGAGGGGTGGAGTTTCGATTTCTTTTGGTTAACAAATAACCCCGATTTTAAACAGGTAGACAGCGTAATAGAAATTTGATTGCTCACGTCCTCCTCCGACTGGCCAACAAGCAGCCAGTCATAAAGGTAAGGAAAGATACAGCAACCTTGTGTTCTAAGAAAGGCAATAACCACAGCCATGCATTTGGTAAATACCCTGGGGGCTGTGGACAGCCCAAAAGGGAGGACGCGATATTGGAAAACACGGGTGCCATAAGTAAACTGAAGAAATTTTCTATGCTCCGGAAAAATGGATATATGGAAATATGCATCCTTGAGGTCAAGAACCCCAAACCAGCTATTAGTGGGTAGTAAAGCTAAGACCATTTGGAACATGGTCATCTTGAATTTCCGGACCCTTATGGATTTATTTAATTCCCGTAGGTCCAAGATAGGGCGAAGACCCCCATCCTTCTTTTCTACCACGAAAAGATTCGAGTAAAAACCATGGGGAAGGGAAGTATCCGTCACCTCCTCAATAGTCCCCTTCTTAAGAAGAGCTGAGAGTTCAGACACTATTCCACTTTGAAGTTTCTGAGAAGAAAAAATTGGGAGCCAGAGACCAGGCCACTGAAAAAACTCAATTTTATATCCAACTTTTACTAACTGTAAAACCCAAACATCTGAAGTAACACTGCACCACTCAGAGAAAAATGCAGACAGCCTGTCCCCAAACAAGGGGTCAGGACCCTGTAATTGTCAGAACTGTTTCTGAGAATGCGCCAGATCTTTAGGCTGATGCTGATTATTTCCCTGTCTGCTTTTATTGCCCTGCCTCCTCTTCGAAAAGGTCGACTGTGGGCTCTGATACTGGCGCTGTGGTTGGTAGCCATACCCATAATAGGGGTGGAAACGGTGCTGCCGGCCTCTAGCATATGACCTATATTGAGGTCGAGGAGGTTGATGTTGATGCAGAACACGGCAAGACCATGCCGTAAGTCTGTCCTTTCGTTTCTTGGATAGGTAGTCATCCTGTCATGGCCCAGTCTGAGAGTGAGGTCTCCTCTGGAGGAGAGGAGCCTCGTGTAGCCAGCCAGGACTCCTCAGGAGAAGAGGAGCCCTGTGTAGCCAGCCCTAGCCCTGATTCAGCAGAAGCCAGCAATCAGGAGCAACAGCTGCTGGCTGATCAGAGCTTACAGCCAGCAGCTGAGGCACCAGCACCCTCCAGCTCCAATACTACAGAGGAAGCTCAGCCAGGGACTTCTACAGGTGCAGCGCAGCCAAGAGCTTCCACCCCCCCAGGTTCACCCACGCCCAAGGAACGCCGCAAGCAGCGCCAGAGACTGGAACTGCAGGAGAGACGGCGCAGTGCTCGCCTCTTAAGCCAACGCCAGCTGCTGGAGAGTGATGATGAGTAGTGGCAGGATAGAGCTCCAGCAGCTGGCTGAAAACCACGTCTGGCTATAAGAGCCAGTCTGGAGGAACTGCTGGGCGTGGAAGCAACGTGTCTCCTGCTTGCAACCTTCGTGAACCTTGCCCGTGCTTGCTTTTGGACCTGACACTATCGGTGACTGACCTTGGACTGTGCCTGATCTTGCTTTTGGACTCTGGACTCACTCCTGGCTTTATCTCGTGCTCTGACCACCGGTTTGACTTGGCTTTTGCTCTTGGAACTCCCCTTTGACTTTGGCTTTAAGGTTTAGACTTGAACCACCCTGCTTGGGCTGGCCCAGCCCGTGACACATCCGTTTTATCCGAGAAAAGGGTCTGTCCCTCAAATGGGAGGTCTTCGACCTTGCTTCTAGTTTCCGCTGGTAAGGCAGTGGTTCTCAACCAAGCAAATCTATCTAAGACTAAGGCTGATAGAAGAGCTCTGGCTGAAGTATCCGCCATGTTTCTGCTCACATTAATTTAGTGGTGTGATAGACCAACCGCCTCCTCTTGTATGACTCTAAGAAAAACTTTTTGGTCATTGGGTAGCTGAGGTACAAATGTTGCTACTTTCGTCCAGAGTAACAATTGGTAGGCAGACATCATCGCAGCAAAATTAGCGATTTTAATGCCAAATGCTGCCGAAGTATAAATTTTTCTTCCTAAGGAGTCGATCTTCCTACTCTCCTTATCCGACGGAACTGATAAGGAACCTTGCTTCGGTCTTGCTTGCATGTCTTCAGTTACAAGTGAAGACGGAGGTGGGTGAAGAGATAGGAATGGACATTGTTCGTTCTTCACTCTATACAAATTTTCCACTTTTTAATTAGTGTCAGGAGTCGATGCCGGTTTTAAATTCAGGCCTGACAAGAGGTCCACGAAACTGTCGATCATTGGGAAGGCCACCGTCGGAGTCGAACCCGAGTAGATGTGTTTCAGTATTTTATTAGTCGAGCATGGTTCCGTAGACGCCACTTCGATCTCAAGCGCCTTCGCCATGCATTGAAGGAGTTCATTATACGCGCGGAAATCGTCTGTTGGGGAAGCCTCCTCCGATGGACCGATCACTCCGTCGGGTGAATCTGAAGGAGAGTCATAGGACCTTTCATATTGAGTATAAGCTTCATACTCGGTATCTGACAGTCCAAGGGTCCTTCTGGAACCCACCGAGGAACCAGCGTGCACGGAGGGTGACCTTGATCGTCTCCTGGTTCCATGGTCAGATCTATAGGAACCCTCTCTGTAGTAATGGTGTGGCAGGCTCACCACAGAATGCCTTTGTCTAGAGTAAAGGCTATACCCCTCCGTACGACGTGAGACCTCCGTTAGCTCCATACGACCCCTCACAGTGCAAGAAGAATGCGAAGACCAGGAGTCAAGAGAGGGAGAGCGCGGTATCCCCGATGGTGTTGGGGGTTTCCCGAGCAGGATGACATCTGGCTCCCAAGACCTGTCAGACTGTGGAGTTCCCTGAGGGGAGACTCTGTCCGTGGAACCATGGCGTCTCTTCTCTGGCGGCTCGGATCCGGGTGGAGCCTGCTGATCCGTAGTTTGTTGCGGAACAAGGATGCTCTCAAAAATTTGTTTGTCAGATTTAGAAGACTGACGCTTCTTTTTCTTTTTCTTTTCCAGATTTGGAGCAGATGGTTCCGAGGAACCCGTCGGAACCTAGGCCTTTCACGAAGAGCTACTGCGATGATCCGACTTAGACCCACTCCGGGGAATTCTCAGCCCCAAGAGACTAGGTGTCACGGAGCTATCCCTCCGAGACCGATCACCCAACATCGACTGCGGTGGTTCCGAGGCTGGTCTCGACTTCGAAATCGGATCCGACAAGGTAGGAGCAGTCGGTTCCGAAGAACCCCGAACCGGTGTTGTCGGGCTCAGCGGTCGCGAGCTAGTGCGGGCGGGTGACTGGCAGGAATGAGGTGATTTTTCAGAGGACCTGGACGTCGGAATGGTAGCCGTCCCTTGCGCTGGGGATTTTCCCGTTAGAGGAGGGTCAGTAACCACCATGGCGTGCCGCCACAAACAGGCTTGAAGCCTACCCGCCCGCTCTGCCCTGGCCTTCGGAGTGAAGGTGTGGCAGTACTTACAGGCCTGTGTGTTGTGGGTTTCCCCTAAACAATACAGTCAAGTAGAGTGGCTGTCGGATTTCGTCATTTTTCGATCACAAGAAGTACATTTAAATAATGCTTTCTCTGACATTCTCACAGATTACGATGAACGCTTTCCGAAGTAGAGCGAGCAAGAACCTCTCAAGTCGGCGGCAAAAGAGGAACTGAGGGTACGTCAGGTGTGCCCTGCCTCTTAGGAGCCGTTTTCGGCGGGAAGATGGCCATGCATGCGCATTGAGAGGCGAGGGTGCCCCCTAGTGTTTTCAAGCTGTAAAAATCTCCAAATTCGGCAGGCCTGCATGTGCGCAGTCCCATGTGTGCCTGCACAGGAAGACCGTAGATGAACCGATGGATCCGACAGCAACTCCGTAGATGCGCAGATCGCTCCACCAGGGCAGATTTCTTAGTTGCCGGGCTTGTGGAGCTAGACATAGCTCTTTCCCAGAGCACAGTCTTGAGCCTCAATGCTCAGTCTCCTTGTGCTTTGGGGGTAAGTAGATGGCAATGTTTACAGCACTCCACCACATGCCCTTCCCCCAAGCAAGCCAGGCATAATGAATGGCTATCAGCCTTTGCCATTTTTGTTCTAGTCCTCACACTTCTTAAAAAGGGACTTGTCCACCATTGTAGCAATTTATAAGATTAATCACAGCTGAGTGTGGAAAGTTTCTCAACTCACCCTTTCCAATGTCGAAGAATAACTATATACCCAAACTCTAACCAACTAGAAAACAATTAACTAAGAACTATGACAACTTCACTAATACTACAAGCCTTGAAAGAGTGTCTGATCTCCCCAGCGGCAAAAAACAAACTGAGGGAAAATGGGGGTGGCCTCTTCACCCTTGTAACCATTTCAACGGGAAAGAACTGGCTCAGAGTGGTCTGTGGGGGAGGCTTGAAGCTGTCTGTTCCAAACAGCTGGCCTGTGCAAGCACAGTCCCAATGTGGGACTGCACTGAAGACCGTGGGTGAACTTATTAAGATTTACATTACTGAACTTTTAAAGCATTATTATCTTTACCTTATATGTTAAATGGCTAGTTAGTGCTTTTTTCCAGCATCTGGTTTCATTCGATAGGAAGAACACAAAATAATGTGGTATTTTAGATAATGTTTTCTAAATCAGGAGACAACTCTCTTGTTGATGCAATGATTTATAAGGAGCTGACTCACCTGATGGCAAATGTGGAAGGCAAAACCCTCTGTTCTCCCTTCTTCTTGCTTTGTAACTTTCCATTACAGCTGCTGCATATAAAAGGCCAAAGGATCCATTGGATCACAGCTATTGATGGAAAGAAGGAAGAAGAAGCTGGAGCTCTCCTGCGCATTCCTAACAAGCACTTCCTGCCCATTCCTAACAAGAGAATTTTCTCAATTTGGCAGAATGTGATGGAACAAATCTCAAGAAATTTTAAAAACCAGGTTGGAAAAGGAAGGTTAGAGTTCTAAGAGGAAAGCTTTAAAAATAAGTCTGAAGCTTTGCACAGTTCTGGATCTCATACCAGCCTCTTAAGCCTGCAAACCTACAGCCTGTGAAAAAAAGATAGATAATGCCCAGATTCACAATTCAAGTACTGCACCAAATGGCATTAAATCAACTTGACTGTCTCAATAACTGAGTTTAAACTATATTATCTGTATGTCATTTGTGTGGACAAATGTTGGAAATAGAATTTCTTTTAATTGAACATAATGGTTGCATTTTTCCACCATTAAAAATGTTCAGTGAATCTATTACATGCTCAACTAAACAAAACATTTTTGCCATCAAAACTGCTCTGTGGCAATTTCCGTTGGATACTGTTTATTTTTCTACTCTGCAGATCCTAAGATAAGTACCATAATATAACTCAAATATGCTGATTTTTGCTGCACTGAGCTCTTCGGAGGAAGAGTAGAAGCATGACTGTTCAATCAAAAAGTGATGGCGGTAGAGTAACTTGGAGAGGACAGCTATTTTATACTGAATTTTCAAATATTACTCATAAGTCATTTAGCATATTTACTTTCAGTAAAATCTCAGGGAATCAACTAGCTCCAATGCCAATGTATCTATCACTTACATCAATGTAAGTTGGAGTTACTCTGGTGCAGCTCCTTGGTGGTACCCCACTAGTCCTGCATGCCGGGACTGCCCACTGGCAGCCCATGGGTGGAAACTCTTGTGCTGGCATGGGAGTGTGTGGGCCATGGTGCATGCCAAGAGGTAGCCAACTTAAGCAGTTCCAGCCCAGGAATGCCCTCCAGTAATAGCAGAAAGTTTAAGACAGCATAGCACAAAGGTTCTCATGCAAAGGGAAAAGTCAGCCGTACCAGAGGAGCACGGGATGATCACTACAGCCACCACCAATCCCCTCACCTATCCCCTTCAGGCACCCTAGCCATGTCATGCAATGGGAAAGGCTTCCATGAAAACTCAAGAGAGCAGTATCTGGGGGGAGGGGATGCTTGTAGCCCCACCCATAACTATTAGCACACTCCTTTGACAGGTCTCCCACCCTGGTCAAAGGCAAGACACTATTGTGGGCTGGGATGACTAAGAGCTGATTCCTTGAAATTTCTTGATAAGCTGGCCAAGCAAATCATACCTTGCAGGACTAGAGGCCAGTGCAGCGGCAGCAAGATCAAATCAATCTTTCACACTCACAGAACACTTCCACACTGGATGGGTGTCATTTGGATGGCAACAATATCTGTCTTGATGGGGGTCTCCTGACACCACTCCTGGCATGTGGTTGTGGTCCCTTCCAGGGCACTGCAGACCTGGCCACAGCTGTTGCTGGGGGCATGGTTGCACATCCGTGTTTCTTCATGCAAATGGAAATTCAACAGGGAGACCTGGGTCCATAATCTTTCCATTCAGACTTAGACTGGCTCCTGGGGAATCCGTTGGGCAGCTACTCAGCCTGGGAATCTGCCTCACTGATGAACATAGTATGCTAGGGATGGCCTAACCTGTCTTGCCATGACTCCTGGGAGAAACCCAAGAGGTGTCATGCCAGATGGGTAGCTGGCAACCTTAGTCCTCAGACCTCTACATGATGTGCAGTCTAATACAGTCTGGACTGTTCCAAAACCGTTTTCTTGTTTGTGAGTGGATAACACTAGCTCCAAATCCCCCCTGCCCCACTCCTTTCTTCCAATCTGTGACTTCCTCCTAGGGCTATCCCTTTACACAGAAAAGAAGGTGGGCTCTGACTCGTGGATGACCATCTGGGGTAGCTGTGGTTGGTTTTCCAGCCCCTGGACCCTGTTTTGTTCTGTTGCAAAGCAAAGCAGGGGGAATTATTAGGAAAGGGACTGCAAATAAAACAGTCACTATTATAATGAGGTGTGGCCTCATTTGAATACTGTGTACTGTTTTGGTCACCGTATCTCGAAAAGGACATTGCAGACTCGAAAAAGTAAAGAGGGCAACCAAGATTATTAAAGGGTTAGAGCACCTTTCCTATGAGGAAAGGCTGAAGAGTTTGATATAGGGAAAAGATACAGGTTTCTAAAATACTAGAACTTGAGGGCATATAATGAAGTTGATGGGCAGATTCAGCAAAGAGAAAAGGAAATTCTTCTTTACACGAGTGATTAAAATTTGTTGCCAGAGGATTGTTCCCAGAAAATGAAGAGACAGGTGTAGGCACAGACCGCTTTAAAATGGGATTAGACAGATGCATAGAGGAGAGGTCTATCAGTGGCTACTAGTCATAATGACTGATGGGAACTTCCATATTCAGAGGCAGTAATGGAATACCATTACAAAGAGGCAACATCAGAGGAAGGCCTCAGCCTCTAAGCCCTGTTGTTAGCTAGCTGGCCACTCTGTGAGACAGAATGGTGGATCTGTGATCTGATCTGCAGGGCTCTTCTTATGTTCTTTCACTACTTATAGAGGATTATGGCAGGTTCATACAAATGTCATGAAGGCATGGGGAGCAATGGTTAGGTCTTGGTTCTCCTGCAGGAGGCCCTCAAATCAGTCAACCATGCCAATAATATACAAATATTTATTATTTTATACCATGCCCTCCCCACAGATGGGCTCAGGGCGCCCATCAAAAATATACATGTGAGGGGAAAACTTCTCATACTAATTGTAGCAGGAAAGGGAAATTCAGGAAACAAGTAAAGAAGGGTGTATGAACTGTGTTCATTTTTATTTTGTGAGAGACATAACCATGAAGGCAGCCAAAGTTCTCATGTAATGAGATCTCAGAGCAAATGTGTGATTTGTCAATATACATATACATATGGTCTTTTTAACTATAGCAAAGGTAAAGATGTATGCAAGAATCATGCCTAATAAAGGTTTAAAAGCATTAATATTTTTCATTATGTACTTTTGCAAGAAGTTCATGAAAGGAAGCAATCCTATTTAAATGGAACTTTGTTGGAATGCAAATGGACCATGTGAAAAGGCTCATCTGAAAAATATTTGATATTCTACAACAGCTATTACAAAAAAAGTGAGAAGATGCTGCTGTGAAATACCTGCCTAAATAGCTGTTAAAATAGCTGTGAAAGGAAAATTCATATTGACTTTAAAGAACTAATCTCTGTATATTCTCAAAGAGGAAAAATAAAAATACATGCTGCATAGAGTACCATGTTTACTGGAGAGAAAATCTTATCTTTATCATGTAAATAAAGTTCAAATTTAACAACGCTGAAAAAAAATTAAAACAAATCTTTAAGATCGAAAAATTAGAGGATAAAGATGTGGATTTTTGGAAGTTATTTTATTTTAATACAATACATTATACATATTGTTAGACAGAATCAAATGCCTATGAGTTGTGATTGGATGCACTTTAAAGAAGGTTTCCTAAGTGCAGCAGTTGGAGAGCTGGAAGGGAAGGAATTAACAATTGCCTGGAATGAGAGTTTGATTGACAAGCTGCTCCCTCCTCTCTGATTGGCCAGTCAGAACGAGCCTTCAGGATGACAGTTGGCTGCTGACAGGATTTTGGGTTCAGAAAACAGTTTGTGAGTGAGTCTGACAGAGAAGGTCAGACAGGTTCCCCTCTGGAGTGAGAAAAAAGAAATCATTTGCCCTAACTGTATCATCATTGTCCTGAGGGAGAATTCTAGTTAAGAATTCCAAGTATAAAAGCCAGCACAAGCTGAAACCCGTTTACATAGCCATGATAGAACTGTGTGTGTGTTTTGTTTGGCAAGAGTGATTGGGTAGAAAGTGGAGAGTCCCATTCAAGCTAAGTGTAGAACGGTTAATTCTTCTCAAGAGAAGAAGATTAATTCCTACCTAGGGTCTAAAGGGGATTTGGCTCTGAGGAGTACCCTCAGTCTGTTGCAAAGGGAAAACAGTTTTGAACTAATGTCAGGAAACCTGGCTTGAAAAAGGAAACTCTGTGAAGAAACATTGTTGCTGTAACCAAAGTATTAAACAAAATACCTCTCACTGTTAAGAAGTAAGAACACAGAAACTAAGCTTAAAGGAAACTATTTTGCCTGTGACTTAAAGAGTATTCTGTTCTACCAACAAATCTTACCTCATCTCTTTCATTCCGATTGCCTTTATTCCATCCCTCAAAGAAAGAGCTACTCCAGGGACAAAAGATCTAAGCCAAGAAAAAACCCCAGAGTTCACAACAATCAATCTAATAATTGTAAAGTTTTATAAACTTTTTTAAAGTGCTATAAGTGCAACAGTGCCTAGCTTATCAATGATTGTTAATAAATACAATAAATAACAGAAGGTAACAACACATATACCACTCTTTACAAAGTTTCATGAATATGAAACTAAGCTTAAAGGAAAC
The DNA here is from genome assembly GCF_028583425.1 of Eublepharis macularius. Lineage (NCBI taxonomy): Eukaryota > Metazoa > Chordata > Lepidosauria > Squamata > Eublepharidae > Eublepharis > Eublepharis macularius. The sequence continues at coordinate 78,386,346 of NC_072797.1, forward strand.
CATTTTGCCTGTGACTTAAAGAGTATTCTGTTCTACCAACAAATCTTACCTCATCTCTTTCATTCCCTGATTGCCTTTATTCCATCCCTGCCTGTTCAATAAAGTTGTTGTTTATTTTGAATGTTATACAGTCTCCAGTGCCATTTCCAACCCAGCGGAAGAGGGAACCTGCTCCCCACCCCTATCAAGTTGCTGGCCTGGGCTAGAAAGTCAAAATTGTAACTGCTTATCAGGGTGAGACACAAAATGAACTTTAAACCACAGACAGAGACACACTACTTGGGGCTGCTCAGCCAAAGCATGCAAATTTGGATTTTGGTGGGAAAATGTGCCTCAGAGTGAGGAAGTGAAGCGCAGGGGGGGGGGTCCATCATACAAACCTTTTTGACCATTACAGCAGAGAATTACCATCCATAAAAAGTAACAGATTAACTAAAGGGGGGATTCTAAAGAACCTGATTTCAATAGAAAAACATCCTTATGACTATTACTGTGTAATAGTTATATTATACTAAAAATATGCTAAGACTACTAGAGAACACACAGCATGATACCCATTAGATGGCTTGGGTAGAGAAATAAGAAAAAATGAGGTCTCCTCTTAGCAGCTTGGGAGCATCTTCTATAAACTATAATGTGATCCTACAATGCAGGGGAGGTTAATACATAACCATGTACACGGAGATGATTTCAGCTGACTGAAACCCAAGTTCCCCAATCCCAAAATATCTTCAAAGAAGTGGAGATTTTTTTTGTCAAGAGACTTTCAGTAGAAGTCTATTTAAATCAGCTCAGCAGAATCTGAGCTAATCCCAATATGAATGATTCTATTAATGTGACTAAGATTAATTCATCCATGTGACAACTGTTTCATATAAATGGGATAATTTTGGCAATCATCCCTCTCAAGTAATATGTGGATTGAGTAAGAGGATAGGAATGTGAAGGAAAGCTATAGGAAAGGCATACCATGGGCAAGGATTTACTAAAAGAAGCACTTTGAGAAAAGTGCATTTGAGATAAGAAGTACAAAATTGGTTTACTCAGACACAAGAAGTAGATCCATTAGTAACAACAAGTAGTCTTTTGTCACCGTATAGACTGTTGTGACATATGCTTAATGCCCAGAGTGGGGAAGGGGAAATGAAAGGGAGGATTTTAAGCATCAACACCTTCTACTTATTTTTAGTATTTCTGAATTGTCTTTCCACCAATTAGGCACTCAAGATGACAGAACAAATGCAACTTTTACTGCAACTTACAGATCTTCTTATGAAGAAACCCTTCAACAAAATATCCTTTATGGAACACCAAAAGACTTCCAAATAATTCCTATGCTGCTTTTTTGTAGCCCCACAAAAGGAAATAATGGGATGAGGCAAACAGCAAAAAGAAAAACAAGCAAATGATCTGAAGAGCAGTTACAGCTTTCTTTAGACTGACAAATTTTATACTGCACTATATCACACATTCCACACTACCAGCCAAACAACATTTAAAATAAATGGGGAAGAATACAAACCATATATATAATCTAAAAAATCAGTGGAACTGTGTAAGAAGTACTACAGTATCTTAATAGAGCAATTACAACAAAATCTGTCAAATCGGGCTAGATATAATGGTTCAAATAAGATACAGGCAGCTGTCCTTTTACTTCATACACTATGCAGTACCTATTGCCTATTGGTACTGACTCTACTATACTGGCACTATTGCTATCACCACTACTATAAAATCCAAATCCTAAGCATTTTTATTACACTTAAATTCCACTCTCTTAGAAACCTTGTATGAAATGTTTAATGGTAACAAGAGATGGAGCTAGGGCTAACCAACAGTTTAAAAATAAAAATAATCAATTTTAATGTAACAAATCAACAGAGAACAGATTACTTATGAAACTAAAAAGTATAATTCTCATTTTGTAACAAAAATATGCAAGATAAGATCTGTTAATGAAGAGTTGGATAATAGGTAATGAAAGGATGATTTTTAAAAAAGATATCCAGGGGGCAGCCAGAAAATCACAGGTATTCTTGCCAATGTAATGCCCAGTTTAGCTCCACACCAATGGCTTGATGAATTTAGTAGTCATGGGATAAGTGGATAAAGCCCTCTAGGATTAGTAAGTGCCTGTTTATATAAGAACAGGAGGCAGATGATATGTATAAACCAATAATTCCTATAAAAAGGAGGGAACGGTGGTGGGCTCTTCTGAGATTGGTATTGGGACCAGTGCAATGTAATTTAGTCATAAAGAATTTGGGTGGGAGTTGAGAAAGCCAAGCATACAGATGACACTAAATTATCCAGAATAGAAAAATCCTAATTTCACATACACACTGCCCATCTCACCCAATGATTGCTGGAAAGTAGTTTCAGGACAAGGAAAATATTTCTTCACGTAACGTGCACTTATACTGTACAATTCTCGGACACAGCTGTTATCTTAGACGGCTTTAAAAGATTAGACAGGCTCAGCTGTCATGACTCAATGGAGCTAGTATACCTCTGGATGTCACGTGCTGGGAGGCATCAGCTGGGTAAGCATTTTTGTCTGTGCTCATGCTGTCGGTCTTCTGGGCCACATGGCTGGTCACTATAAAAAACAGGAGCCTGCAGACAGCTTTTCTCACTATATAAGTGGCAAGCCATATTGGTGATGACTCACTTTTTATCCTGGTGCGCCTGCAAGTGCACCTGCGCAGGTGCCCCAGAATAAAAAGTAAATCATTGGCAACATGGCCTCCAGAGGGCCAGGATACTCTGTTGCTGTGGTGACCTCGCTGTAGCTGCGGGGCCATGTTGGGCCTCCCTGCCACCACGCTGGGTCTCTATGGGTCTTTGGGAGGGCCGCGATGGGCCTTTCCACAGCTTTGCCAGGCCTCCCTGCTGCCATGCAGGACCTCCCTGCTACTGTGCTGGGCCTGCTTTTGAAATATTAAAACTGAGAACCACCTCCATGCTCCACCATGATAGCTTTACTCATCTGAACAAAGCCTTCTGAGGGTGCTACCCTGCAACTGCCCTCCGCAAGCATTCTCTGTTGTGGCTCTCATCCTTGTGGAATGAACAGAGTCAAAGATGTTTAGTTTGTAATCTTTCACAAATGTCGACATGGATGACCACATGGTAGCTTTGTATACTTCTTCTATGGACACATTTCTTTGTGTTGGTAGCTGCACTCCTCACCGAGTGTGCTGTAATCCCTATTGGGACTTCTAAATTCAGAGATCTGTAGGCTTCTCTGATGCAAGATTTGATATTTGACTGTATAGCCACTGGAGACATCTTCTATCCCATCTTGGGTAGCGACCTGTTGATAAACAGAGAATCTGTTTTTCTGATACGCTCTGCTCTAATTAAGTAGGTATTGAGAGCTCTCCTGACATCCAAGTTGTGCCAGTTTCTCTCCTTTGGGGTCTGGACAGAAGGAAGCATCATTCCTTTTGTCCTAATCTCTTGAATCTTATGTAACTTGGATAGGATTTTGGTAGAAAGGTGGAGTCTGTGTGTAACACTACCATGTGCCTGTGGAAGAGGTAGAGTTCTGGTCTTATTGACAGGGTATTGAGTTCCAAATAGTCTTTAGATTTAGCCATTTTAATGGGACTTCTTTGATTGGCTTGAAAGGTGCCATGGTGAGTGCTGAGAGTACTATATGGATCCTCCACATGGGGAATTGATGTATAGGGGGATGACTTATTGAGGTTGCCCATCTAAGGAATCTTTTGATGCATGGATGGTTGGATAGTGCTGTCCCATCCCTAGGAGAGAGGACTATACTTAATGCTGCTACTTTCTTGCACAATATTGCTGGTTTGAGCCCAGCTGTCAAGCCCTCTTGAAGGAAACCCCAAATCCCTTCAGCAATGGACATAGATGGTCTATCTTTTTTCTGTTTGCAAATCTAAGAAAGGCCTTCCAAGACAAATTGTATATTCTGATTGTTGATTGTTTCCTGGATACTAGGAGGGTGTTGATTACCTCTGTACAGCACCCCATTCTGGTGAAGCCTTCCCATTCAATTTCCAGGCAGTCAGACAGAGCCACCCTGGATGTGGATGCCAGACTGGCCCTTGATGCAGTAAGTCTCTACGTCACCGCCGTCAATGCCATGGCCCTGGAGGAGAAGGGCAAGGCATCCAGAATCGCACCTGCCATGAAGGCACTAGCCTTCAGTATTCTATTGGCTCCTTCTTGTAAGTGCTTGTTGTATCATGGTAGTAATTGAATCAGTTTACGGATCATACAATCGAAGCTCTGGACACAATAGACAATATGACTGTGGCCTTGATGACCATGGCTGTGGCCTCGTGAGCCTTCTTGAGTGCTCCCTCTCCTTTCTTGTCTAGGTTGTCTTTGACAGTACCTTGGCTATCTTCCAACAGGAGACTGGCAGATTGTAGTACCGCCACCGGGCATCAATCACTGGTACCTGTAAGAGCTCATTGGCAAAGGTAGGTAGTGAATACAGTTTCTTAACTATGTTGGGAGACTGCTTCTTGGCTGCTGGTAGGGCCAGCAGTAGACAGCTTTGAGCTGTCTTTCAAAAAATTCGGAAAAAGGAAAAACCTTTTCAGTGGCATCTGATCTAGGAAAGAATTCTTTATTCCCCTTGGGCCCGATCTTTGATTTGTTTAGCAAGGTACCTTCTTCACGGGGGGGGGGGGGAATTCCTAAAGGTCTAAGGATGACACTGTTTTAGATAACCGGTATTAGTAGTCATCTGCTTTGAATAGATGAGCAATTTCCTCCTCCTTCTCAGAGAAGAACGGACCTTTGGACACTTACCGTGAAGGGTCCTTCTCCTCTGAGTGCAGGAGGACATCTTGGGTTGTTTCCTTTTACCCAATCAGGGAGGCAGGAAGTTAAAAAAATAGCTCTTCCTCTTGGAGACTAGGAACGCCCCCTTGTCCCAGTTCTGGTGACTCCACAAAGCAGTAGAAGGAAAAAAACTATCAAATAGTAGAACTCTCAAGAAGAAAAACTTGCGCCCGACCCGAAAAAGGAAAAGTTAGTCGGTGCGCAGAACTATGTTAAGTAAAAAACAGTGGAAAAAACCGACTGCAGCATGTTGAGAGTGGAAGGAGAGACAGGTAATTCCAGCTGGTAAGGTGCTGATTATAAGGAAGTATCAGAGAGGAGTAAAAGAGACGAGGGAGCCTGGGAGGGGCAAGATGTCCTCCTGCACTCAGAGGAGAAGGACCCTTCACGGTAAGTGTCCAAAGGTCCATTCTCCCTCTGAGGCGGAGGACATCTTGGGTACTCCCAAAGCAGTTAGTCTTCTCCGGGTGGGAGAGGCTCCCCGTCAAACATTATGTGCTGGAGAACTCTCCTTCTGAAGGCAGCATCCGCTGAGTTGAAAATGTTCATTTTGTAGTGTCTCACAAATGTGGAAATTGATGACCAGGTGGCTGCCTTGCAAACCTCTTCCACGGAGGCATCCTTGAGGAATGCTGCGTTGGTTGCCGCGCTTCTCGCCGAGTGGGCAGTAATGCCCTGAGGCACGTCTCTGTTGCACGCCTTGTATGCTTCCGCGATGCAAGATCGAATGTTCCTCCCAATGGTTGCCGAAGACATCTTCTTCCCTTGGCTGGAAGGAGAAATATTGATGAAGAGCAAGTCGGAACACCTGATAGATTCAGTCCTAGACAGGTACAACTTGAGGGCTCTACAAACATCGAGGGTATGCCAGTCCCTTTCCTTAGGATGAGATGGGTTAGGGCAGAAGGATGGCAGATTGATCTCCTGAGCCCTATGGAATCTGGAACAGGATTTGGGAACAAAAGTGGGGTCAGTCCTGAGAACCACTTTATCCCGGTGAAAAATGCACAGGTTGGGCTTGATTGACAGAGCCCCCAGTTCCGAGATCCACCTCGCTGACGTGACAGCCACCAGGAAAATAGTCTTGAGGGCTAGCCATCTCAAGGAAATTGAATGGAGAGGTTCGAACGGGGGCCTGGTTAAGGCCGATAAGACAACGTGAAGCCTCCAAGTAGGAAAACGATGAACAACTGGGGGGCTTAGTAAGGTAGCACCCCTGAGGAAGCGTTGGATATGAGGATGCCTGGTGAGTCGGCAACCTTCTAGGACAGGAAAGACCGAAGACAGAGCCGCTACCTGCTTGCGGAGAGTGGCCGGCTTGAGTCCAGCTTCCAGGCCCTGCTGAAGAAAGTCCAGAATCGTAACGATGGACGGGCGCAGAGGGCTAACCTTCTTCCTCCTAGCCCAGCGAGCGAAGGCCTTCCAGGTGGTGTTATATAGCCTAATAGTTGATTTCTTCCTAGACGCCAGGAGGGTAAGGATCACCTGTGGAGGGTACTTCAATCTGGTAAGGTACTGCCTTTCAATCTCCACGCGGTCAGACACATCCATTCTGGATGGGGATGCCACACCGGGCCCTGATGCAGGAGATCCGGTACCGTTGGGAGCTGCATCTGAGGGGAAATCGTCAGTGCCTGTATCGTGGAGAACCAAGGTCTTCGAGGCCACCATGGAGCCACTAGGATTACCTCCGCTTGACGCTCCGCTATCCGCCGCAAAAGTTTGGGAAGAACCGGGATCGGTGGAAAGGCGTACAGTAGCCCCCTGGGCCACCGAGCAGAGAGAGCGTCTGTCCCTTCTGCCTGGGGGTACAGGAACCTGGAGAGAAACCTCGGGACTTGACAGTTCGCGGGAGTGGCAAACAGGTCCATGATCGGTGTCCCGAACCGTTCCACAATCATACGGAAAACCTCCTTCTTGAGTGCCCACTCTCCCGGGTAGATGGACTGCCTGCTGAGCCAGTACGCTTGAATGTTGGCCACGCACCTGATGTGTTCGGCTTGCAGAGAGAGGAGATTGACTTCTGCCCAGTGTAGGATCTTCATGGCCTCTCTGTGTAGCTTGGGGGACCGGGTGCCCCCCTGATGGTTGATATACGCCTTGGCTGAGACGTTGTCGGTCCGCACCAGGACATCCTTGCCGACAAGGTCTCGGCTGAAGAATGCGAGAGCAAGGCGAATGGCTCTCACTTCCAGGAGATTGATTGGCAGGACAGCCTCTTCCCGAGACCACGTACCCTGAGCAGGCTGGTTTTCCAGAACTGCCCCCCAGCCGGTGAGACTGGCATCGGTGAATAGTTGCAGCCTGGGCGGATTGAGGAACGACTTCCCCCGACGCAGGTTGGGTACTGAGGTCTACCATCTGAGGCTGGACTTGACCTTCAAGGGCACTGTGAGTTGTCGATCGCACCTTAGTGCAATAAGAGATTGGAACGGTCTGAGGAAGGACACGAGTTCCCGTGTGTGCAGGCGGCCCCAGTCCAGGGCCTCGCAGTCCGCTACAAGGGTTCCCATCAGCTTGGAGAGCGACATCAGAGATACGGAGCTGTGGCTCAGCACTAGAGTGGCTATCTCCTTGGTTCTTCCCCCCACCGGATACGGCCGTGAGTCAGGACTTCTGAGTTTTGGAGTCGAAGTCCTGCCTTTCCCCGCGCTGTTGATGTTGTCTGTTAGACCTGAAACCGGAGTTAGCTCTCCTGAACAATTGTTTGTTGGCACTCCAGGAGGACTGTTTGGTTTCTGGACGTGGTCTCGCCAGGGAGTGGTATGTACGAAAGGACTGGTTGTTGAAGGGTCATTTGTCATACCGTCTAACCGACTTGGGTAAGGCTTTTTTCTTGTCTTTGGTCTCGATGAGAACCTTTTCCAGGGCATCTCCGAACAATTTGTCCCCCTGGAAGGGATACGCCATCAGGATAAATTTGGACCTGATGTCAGCTGGCCATGCGCGCAACCAGAGAAGTCTTCTAGCCACTGCCGCAGAGGCAATGGCTCTGGACGAAAAGGTGAGAGCATCCAGAGTAGCATCTGCAGTAAAGGTGGTTGCTTTTAAGACTCTATTTGCCCCTTCTAACAGACGCTTTTGATTTTCAGGTAGTAGCTGGATTAACTTGCGCAGCCAGACTACTGCCGCCTGGGACACGATGGACGCGGTGGAAGATGCTCGAATCGCCATGGCTGCTGCTTCACGTGCTCTCTTGAGTGCCGCTTCCGCCTTCCTATCCAAATTGTCTCTGACTGAGCCTTGGCCATCTTCGGACGACAGTCCATATGACTGAAGCACTGCCACTGGGGCATCGATTCGAGGAACCTGCAAAAGCTCAGATGCGTAAGAAGGTAAGGCATACAGTTTTTTAAGAGCGCTTGAGCATTGTTTACTAGAGGCAGGGGAGACCCATTCTGCTTTTAATTGTCTTTCAAAATATTCCGGAAAAGGGAAGACCTTCTCCTGGGTATCAACCCTCGGAAAAAATTCTTTACACCCTCTGGGCCTTGAGGGACCCCTATTGGTACCACTAGATGCCTCTTCCCCTCCTTGCTTCTCCTGAAGCTCTAGGGCTGCCAGAGCCTTACTCAGAAGGTATGGGTAGTCCTCTGTTTTAAACAGTCTGTTTGACTGGTCAGGCATAATGACTTCTTCCTCCTCCTCTTCTTCTGAAAGAAACTCCCTTTCTTCACCCTCCTCGCTATCAGAGTAGGTTCTCCCCCCCCTGCAAAAATATCCCCGTCTCTGGCTGGGATTGGGGGTGCTTTTTGGGCTGCCTTGGTAGGCCACTGGCAGGAGGTGCGACGCACTTTACTGGGGGGGGAGGGAGGCAGGGAGGAAGACTGGCTTGCTGCCTCAGGAGGGGGCTGACACCATTGAAACATTTCTTCCCTCATGGTCTGTAAGAAGGACGTGAATTCGCCTCTCAGGAGGGAACCGAGGTCACCATGTACGTTACCCGTCCCTTGGGCTTCAGTGCCGATCGATTGCAGAGGCCACGTCGCTGTAGAAGGGCCTGCAGAGCACTCTCCCGGCTGGAGGTTGGCGACCGCGGCACCGGGAACCGCGCGGGAATCGGCGCGGGCGCCATCTTTGTTTCCCGCCAAAACCACGGCTGTGTCTAACGGGCTGCTGATGGCATGCTCGGCTGGCTCCGACGCCTGAGGGTCCTGCTGCTTGCGTCGCGATTTCTTTGAAGAAGTACGCGGCTTTGCAGCCGGAAAGGTGCCGGGATGCCGTTCAAGCCTGGGCGGCAAGACGGTACCAGGTACAGCAGCCGATTCTGCCGCCGATGCGGCCATCGGTGAGCCTTCCTCCTCACCCTCCATAAAACTATCTTCAGAGTCCCTGGACTCCATCATCTTGGTAGACTTGGGCCCAGAGAAAAGAGGTGAAGAAGGGGGAGGAATAGGGATAAGAAAAAATAGAGTAGAGGAGAATAAAAGAGGAAGAGGGAAGGATAACTAGAGCTAGAACAAAGAAGACAAAAAAGACAGAACTGTGGGCTGACAGAGAAAATTGTAGCCACAACTGCTCTCCCTGGAGGCAAGAAAGAACTGGGACAAGGGGGCGTTCCTAGTCTCCAAGAGGAAGAGGAAGAGCTATTTTTTTAACTTCCTGCCTCCCTGATTGGGTAAAAGGAAACAACCCAAGATGTCCTCCGCCTCAGAGGGAGAACTCCCCTTCTTCCCTGCCCTCATTGTCTGAGGATTGAACATCAGCCCATTGTAGGGTCTTTGCATGGCACCCGCTTTTGTGCTGTCTTGGTCAGCCATGGACCCTCTTGTTGGGGTTCCCCTGTTCAGGGAGTGGCTATCAAAGAGGGTGACAAAGGGGCGCTGCCGCTAAACGATGTGGCTTCTAATTGGCAAAAATTGAGTATCTCCTCCCAACGGTTCCGAAGAAACTGATAAAGGGGAAGCAGGTATATTACCCATCTGTTGAGAAGCCCCTGGGTGTTGCTGCAGGTCCTGATCTGCATAGAAAAGTCCTGCCGTGCTTTCTTCCGCTGGGAGGTTAGCAAGCACGTCATTGGAAACCGCTGTTAACATGGTGCGGGTTGTGCCATCTTTTCCCACCAGAGTTTGAGGCCTTGTTGAGCAGAGGCCTCAGTAGGGCAAACCTGGCAGAGGTGCGCTATTGTCTATGGCTCCTAATCGGAGAGACTGGACTGTTTAGTGCTCTGGCTTGCCTCTGGTGCCATCAAAACATAGGGGTCTTGTGCAAGCCTCGAAGGTATGCTGGCATCGGGATCACTGTTCCTCACCATCAGGCAGTTGGACTCGGGGGAACAGGCTTCATTGCCCTCCATGAAGCTGTCTTCTGAGTCTCTGGGATCCATTTTCTGAGCTTTAGGCTCTCAATTTCTAATCTGATCTCCCAGACAGTAGGTAAAGTAAAGCAGCTAGAGAGCAAGAGAAGGATTGTAAAGAATAAAGTAGGGTTACAATCTGAAGGGCTGCAAGAAGAGTAAAGTAGAAATATTAAAGAAAGTTTGAGAAAAAAAATCAAGATCTAAGACTGAGGAGAAAAGCCGTTATGGCAGTTAGAATATAGTAGAGCAAGTCTGCTACTAGAGTGCTCTCCCTGGAGGCAGGGACAGAACTGAGGAAGTGCACTAGACAGGAAAGAGGAAGAATTTAATTCCTGCCTGCCTGATTGGACTGTGGGAATCACCCAAGATGTCCTCTGCCTCTGAGGGAGAAAAGTGGGCTATAAAGGAAGGGAGGAAGGAAAGAAAGAGACTGGGGCAGGCAAAACAAAGTACTTCCTTGCACATTGTTAACTTACAGTGATGACTCCTGGATTAGATGGCTTTGGTATAGTCAAATTCAAGGAAAACAGATCTATCAACAAGTATTAGCCATCACAGAAACATGGAACTACTATCTTCAGAGGAAGTTGTCAGTGGGCAGTTAGCTACTGGTGAGCATACAGCAAGGGCCCTAATCCAGCCCAGTGGTCTCCTATGCAGGCACATCAGACATATTCCTTCTTTTTTCACCTGAGCGACAGCAATTGGTTCTACCCCATTCTCTGTCTAAATGTTGTGACTTATTTTCAAGTAACTACATAGTAAATACAGGTTAAGCATGCTACAGATGCACATATTTAAACAGCAACAGAATCATTTGGTACAAATGAGAAAAGCAGCAAAAAGGGATCAGACAATTCACTAAATTATACTGTCATATAATTTGAACAATTTACAATGTCACTTAATTACTGTATAATAGTGTTCATAGTAGGATTAGTTCAAAGTCTATGAATGACAGGTGATTTTAGTTCTGATTTTCCTCTTTTAAAAGTTTTTGTTTGGCAATAACCCATTCTGATATTATTGGGGTAGCAGTCTGTAATTTCTGACTCACTTTGTCAGATGGCAACCCATTCTAACCTATTCTGTTTACCACATGGCTGTCACAATGACGCATGCCCAAAGAAACCTTTAACTGCTACTCATAATTCTACCAATATGTATTAAGGAAAAAATATTTTTAATTCCACACCTACATATCAAACATTGTTATAGAGCTGAAATACAAATTATTAAGATTGTTGGGTCAATTTTACAATTAATTGAATAAATAATTTGCTAAAGAGGAGAATTCCATTTAATAGTGAATTCTCCAAAGTATTTTTTAACTTCAGGGTGTGTTTTCATTTGTGACAGATCCAGTTGAAAACTTCTGTTTCCTTGATAAACACCATGTATTACAATGACGACTAACCATTGCCCTTTTACACTGATTTTATTAAAGAAAGAGGGTTTTTTCGCCAGACATCTAGAAGGGAAAGGCTGTAGGCTTTATTGCACTGCTTATCACAAAAACCTCCTGTGAGGCCTGGAAAAATAACAATTCCGCAAAAGCAAGAGCGATGCAGTCACTGATCCAGTCCCCATAAAACGATTTCAAAAAAAGACAGCTTTCAATGAATCTGTTTTCAATGGGTTTTCTCTCCACCCAGATTCTGTTATAGAAGCTTCTCCTCTCCTCTCCACACTGGAAATTTGGTAACCATAGTTTCTGTATCCTGCTGAGACTTGATATGTAGAGCTGTATTCTACCTGCTATTAAGCTGCTGATAGCAGTGTTTCTGTTGCAATTTATGAGAAATGTCACTTGAAGGCACAGAGTATTGTACACATTATATTTTCCCAGCTGGATGCCTTCGTGAATGGAAAGCAAAACTATGAATACATGTGCAATGTTAGCTGCACAGGGGGCAAATAATGGGAGGGGGATATACAGGTTAGATCTGCTGGGTGGTCTAGAGTTGGAAAACTATAATAAATACACAAAAGGAAGAAACAATTTAGATACCAACAAATGGATTAATGGCTGGAACATCACCAAACATTTGTAAATAATTAGTGTCCGGATGAATATATTATTTCTATCAGCAGTTATGTGTTTTACAACACATATTAACATTAGAATAATTTCCCCTTTGTTTTGCACAGGCTTAGCACACCAATGGCAATAAATAAATACAAACTGTGGACCTACCAAGCATGCTAAGCACTGAGGGCTGTGAATAGAGATGGACATGAACAGCAAAATGAACCAAAAAAAAAGCCACGAATAGCCCAATCTGCTGTTTGCAAACAAGCTGTTCATGAGGCCCCATTCTAAACGAATAGGTGGCCATTGCAAGCCTCGTTCGTTGCTGTTTGTCTTGCTGTTCGTCAAGCCAGACAGTCTGGCACCTGCAATCACTTCCCTTGGCCACTTAGGCAGGGATTGTCTGAACTCTGTCTGAACTCCTGCTGTTGCTCTGGAAACCCCAATCTAAGCCCAATTTAGCTTGATAGGCAGGTCTTCCTTTCAAGTGTGGAGCTCCACATTTGTTACAACAAAGGAGCAAAGAGCAGGGGGGAGGGGGGCTCCCAGTTCTAACTTTGCAGACAGTGGAGAAGGAGAATAGAAAAGAGACCAGTGGCACCTTTAAGACTAACCAACGCTACTGTAGCATAATCTTTCGAGAATCACAGTTCTCTTCATCGTCAGATGCAGAAGAGAACTGTGATTCTCGAAAGCTTATGCTACAGTAACGTTGGTTAGTCTTAAAGGTGCTACTGGACTCTTTTCTATTTTGCTACTACAGACTAACACGGCTAACTCCTCTGGAGAGGGAGAGACACAGTTGCTGTTGGCATTTTGATACAGAGAGTGCATTGGAGCTTGAATTTTGTGCGTGATGGGATAGGGATCTACCCCTTCAAGTTCCAGGGCTGCTGCCAGGCTCTGGGCCAAGCTATTATTGATTATTGGTACCTTTCCTGCTGCCTGCTCAGGTAAGGTTCCTGAGAGTAGTGCGGAAGGGATCTACCCCTTCAAGTTCCAGGGCTGTTGCCAGGCTCTGGAGCCAAGCTATTATTTATTATTGGTACCTTTCCTGGTGCCTGCTCAGGTCAGGTTTCTGGGAGTGGTGCACTAGGGATCTTGACTTGGATGACAACTGGAGGAGAGCCTGCTGGCCCCCACGAACAGCCAACCACGAACATGTTCGTGAACAGGGCCATGTTCATGGTTGTTCGTGAGTCCCTGTTCGTGGATGGCAATGAACAACGAACATCATATTCGGGTTTTTTTTCTGTTCATGCCCATCTCTAGCTGTGAAAGTGCATTTCAGCAAATGAATGAGAAATTAAAGAATTCATTATAGATCAGATTAGGCAAACCCTGGCATGTGTGCCAAATCACATCACACCAGACCATGATACTTGGCCTAGCAGCAGCTTTTGTGGGATCTGAAGTGGTGGTTGCATTATCCAGAGCTCCTTTTGGCCCTTCCTCCAGCAAGTGCCATAGCTTTGGTCCAACAGTTGGTTTTGCACCTCACAGACATGCACCATGGGCATGCAGTGTATTCAGACTGTTAGGTAGGCTCAAGGAGCTGCCAGCTGTTTCTCCGGAACCACCACCTCCATGAAGAGAAGCCATTGCTGCCATTGTCCCTCCTTCAGACAGAACACTCTCTGTGGCTAGCACAGCCCTCATCTCTCCCCATCTGCCTTTTGTGGGTTGGCTCATCAACTTCTCCACAAGTCTACTTAGCATTTAATTTTACACCCAGGCCCAAAAGTTTATCTATTCCTGTCATAGATCACTTTGTCAGCTCTAGGGGGTTGTTCTATACTGTACACGGCAAAACATTCTGTTTACATACAGACTGATGTATACACATAGCATACATGTTTCACTACATGTCTGCCTGCATAAGATATATACCATAAATAAGCTTTTAATAAAATTAAATGTTATTTATAATTCCATCAAGTTTTGCTAACCAAAAGCTTTGAAATTGTAATTACTTTTACTATGCAATTAGCTGAAGTAATAATACTCAATGCTAAGTGTGGAAATTCTGTACATCCCTCTGTTCAAGAATAGTCCCTGTAACACAAATTAAGTTTGTCTAGACAGAATTGTAATACAATGCTAAATAGGCACACATGTGTGAGATGTTTCTATTTGTGGCTCTGTTGTCAAGGTCAAAAATATTTTCTCCTAGGGTCTGAAATTTCTGATATTTGAAGACAAACTCATCTGCTTCTGTCTACCTTGTAAGATCCCCGTTCTTAATAAAGATGTCTGATAGTTGCCCCACAGTTTTGGTTCGGTACCTGAGTCTTTTGGGGGCTCAGAGCCTTATGGGAAGTGGACAGTTTACAAAACTAATTTTTAATGTGATGCCTCTATCATAGATGAGCTGAACGGTGGTCAAAGTTTCCATCTGCAAGAAGCAAATGATAGTTATGCCATGAATAGCTCCTCAGGGTTTTTTTAAATGCTGGCATCAGCTGCTCCTTTGCTTAGTAAGCTAGAAGTTGTGCAAGACACCCTGCTTCCCCCCCCCCACACACACCTCAAATCCACCAATTCTTATATAACAGCAAGTGATCTATAAGGCTCAAGTCTCCGTACAAGCCATGCCTATTGATCCTTGAGGTGGTTATTAAAGGAGAGAAAAGCCCTTCTGCAGCTACTCAGAAACACTTTCCTGCAAGAAAAGTCCCAGATAATGCAAATGCAACTAGTGATGAAAGATGGGACCCAGGAATTCGATCTGCTTGAAATTAAGTACTGACAATAGAAACTTGGACAAGTGATTTTCCATACATTTTCTACGCAGAAATAAATCAAAGGTGGTAAGATGCATATTTTTTCCTCTTCTGTAGATTATTGTGAAAGACAAAATATTTCAGGAAAGTGATTTGATCAAATTTCACAGCTTGAGTTTAATAAATAGTACACATAGTAAGAAAGCTTTCAGCTGTCTGTAAGAAAGCTACTCCAGATGTGAAATTCAATAGCAAAGCAAAGACACACAAGTACAAAAACAGAACCAGACAGAACCAAGCCTTTAAAACATGTGTTTCTCAAATTATTCTTGTGCCTTCCAAAATTTATCAACCCCTTGTACAACAACAGTCCTTTTTGTAATGGTCCTTGAGTATAACTCTATTACAAGCACCAACTCAATAACATTAAAATCCAAATCCTGCTAAACAATTCAGAGCTTGAAACGAAACCAACGATGGAGATGATTACCATTTAAATAATAACATAAAACTCTTTGTAATAAAGCCCTTTTGATCTTTTAAAAAAAGGATCAAATACTGAACAATTAGAGTTTGAGTTCTTTATATTTTTAACAAGAAATTGCAGAAATGAACTATAACCTATTGCTGCCCATGTAATATGGTAAATCTCTAGCACATTACAGAGTTAAACATAACTTCTACTTTTGGTTGTTAAAATTTGGAAGAAGTAACATGCTCAATAAACTCTTGCTTTTATCAAAAAGTGTATTCATGTTGTGGTTTTACCCTCCTCCTAAAACGGTACTCTCCTTAGCACATAGTACAAATATGACTGTTTCTAGACTTAAATTATGATGTTTTCAGGAATCCATGGAACGATGGGGTGATTAACTCAAGTTTTAGACAATATTCATCCAACACATATCCAAGAAAAAAAATAAGAATATAAAATCATGGTTTACAGGGTCTCAGTTCTATCACTTCTTTTCTCATCAGGATCAAGGATGCCATTTGTAATCCATCAAAATACGATTGGAGATATTTTCCTGGAATACCTTCTTCTGCCTGATTTCCTATGTTCTACAGCAGTGGTCAGCTATTTTACCACTGTTTGATGTGTTAAGTTCAAAGCATGAGAATGCCATTCTAATGCATTATAATATACATGCAGGTATCATGTGCTAGGAGTGGGAATTTGACAGAAGTGCACTCAATATATCCAGGTAGGAATTGATGTGATTATGCTATAGCCCGATTGCAGATCCTCTAGGTCCTATTCAGCAGGGGTTCTCAAATATTGACTGGCTTGTGCTAGCCAGTCAGTGTTTGTATTAACACCCATCTGACCACTACTAAATCCTTTAGAGGAGCATACTGGAGGTTTGGAAGGAGTAGGGAGATATCTTCTCTTATTTGAACTGAGTATGGAGAAGGTAAGACTAGAAAGAATCTCTGCACACACACATGGGAGAGGCTTCTGCCATTTCTTACCTGCTCCATTCACAGCACCAAAGAACTCTGTGGAGAGGAATCTGAGCTGCAGAGCATCTTGAGAGCAAGTGGGTTTTATCCAGGCAAGCCATATAGACTAGTAACCAAGGCACTTAAGTGACCTCACCTCAGAAATACTGTATAGCTGAAAGGAATATATTTAAAGAGCAAAACACTATCATCAGATGTTTGTCTGCAGCAGAAAGAACACACAAAATTGACCACAACAAGGTCTTTTGTTTCATTATATTGTTCATTAAGTACTTTTGGTGGAATTGATAGTGCTCATTATTGCATTTTATAACTTTAATAAGAGTACAAATAATACTGTATTAGCATATTTTCTTTGTACTGTATGAAAATCAGGTTTGGAAAATCTAGCAAAGCGGCCTGATACTTCTTGAAGAATTTCAAGGAAGATTTTATTTCTAAAATGGTCTCCCAGCCTTATAAAGGTAGAGATTCAAACAATGAAGCTGATGTGGAATGCCATTCTAACTGCTCTTTTTTGAAGGAGGGGGAAGAAGCGTATTTCTTTTTCCTCTCTTGGAAAAGTCATGAATAAGAGGAGCTTTTGAAAACTGCTCTAGCCTTTGACAGCTTGTGCAGTCTCCTGATGTCACGCCTCCTAATTGACACAATGCAGGGTCTGCACGGCACATTGCTGCAACATTTGTTTTACAAGCACACATTTCACAGGAAACGAAGGATTAATCTTCCGAAGACTTACATGCATACTCTCCCCAAAAAGGGAAAAATAAAACCGTTACACATCCACACAAATAAAAATTCATAGGATGGTGGCAGGCAGCCAACAAACTATTTCAGGTCTGGCCTTCCATCTGTTCAGCCTCTTCATGATGAGAAAACACAATCAAATTGCTTTTTCTCCAACTAATTCTCAGAAGGACTCCTTAAAAACAGATTCCATGATATGTCTGTAATAAGACAGAAGAGTTTGCAATGCTCAATAAAGCAAATTCTTCCAGCAATCAGAATGTGAGGCAATCTCAACAAAGGACAGGATCCCCCTCCCCCTGCCCTTCCTTCCAGCATCACAAAAGCACCTTGCCAAGAAACCATCAAAAATCATGAAAAGTGGCTTATCTCCTCAACAAGCACACCCAAGGTTTTCCCCCTTTCCAAATATGGTAATTTGCTATGCAACATATATTAATTAATTTACTACTGTTTCTTAACCCATACAGTAAAAATAATTGCATCGGACCATTTCAAAAGCCACCCATAAATCATCCCTCCTATTTGGTACCCCATCTTCAATTGTAAATTCATCTCAGCTTCCTTGTACACATTTTGCCTGCTGCAATTCTGAAGAAAGATTTTTTTTATTATTCATACAAGGACATATCCTGCCAGTGAAATATGGTTTTAAATACTGGCCAGGTCTTTACTGCTGTACTGATTAAACAAAGCAGTTTATAATAACAAACATTATTCCACTTCACACAGTATGGATTCACAGGGCTTGCACTTCCTTTGTATTCAACCATATATTCTTTCAGCAGGTGCTGAATTGTAAGCATACTGTATTGTTTACACAACAGTGAGATATGCCATACTAAAAAGACTGTGCCCAGATTTTGCATGTACATTTTCTTTCCTTGTTATCTAATGATGTATATTTGCACAATGCAACAACAACAAACAAACCCTGAAAAAACTGATGAAAGATGCAAAAAACTGATTTGGTAGCAAATCAATTTTTTTAGTAAGGAGAAGATTCAGTAAAAACAGCGTTCTTGCACTTTCCAATGTGCATGGAGATGCATGTTGTTCTAGTGTGAAGTTTCATGATTAGACATTGTCAACGTGAATACTACGTTCCCCTAATGCACCAGAAGCACAGCTCCTCCAAGAAGGGAGAGCTGTGCAGAAAATCCAGCCAACATTTCAAGCTTTCCTAGCCATCCTAATCCCATGCAACTAGATTGAAGATTAAGGTGCAGGAAACAATTACATTGTGTGTATTGTCGAAGGCTTTCACGGCCGGAGAACGATGGTTGTTGGGGGTTTTCCGGGCTGTATTGCCGTGGTCTTACATTGTGTGCTACTGCCAAGAGGTAAAGAAGACTGTAAATCTCTGAAGAGGAAAACAAATTTGCAGGTTTGCCTGCTTCAAACTGCTTTTACCTAAAAAAATGATTTAAGGAAACAAAAAAAATTTCCTTGCATATTAAGCAGTCACTTTTTGTGTGGTAATGGGTGGTTGAGGCTTTTCATGACATGAAGGTAAATAACATCACATTAAGCCTGAATTAAAGGAGAGGACATTTTTTTCTTCCAAGTAGTCGGCACCCTTAACAAAGGGTATCAAAGGATGTGACTGGTTTAAATTGTTTCTCATGGAACAGACTCAAAGGGTTGCTGTCGGACAGCAGCTGTCTCCAGAATGGGAGCTATCTTGCAGGCACAATTTTATTCAACCTTTATGTAAAGCCTTTAGGAGAATTAATTCCTAGCTATGGAGTTGGATGTCATCAATATGCAGATGACACCCAACTCGGTATCTCCCAAGTTGTTCTTGGGAAGTGTTCTACTTGATAGATTTTATCATACAACTTTTCCGATATATAATGGTCCCAATTATTTTTTTTGCCAGTTGTCAATTGAGGGGATAGCCTTAGATTTCCAAAGTGTAGCTATTTCACTCTTTGCAGCTACCAGTAAGGTGGTTATTGGGTTTCTCCTTAATGTGGGAATATGGGTCTGCCAATTATCCCATTGATCTAACAGGATAATTTCTGGTGCCAGAGGAATTTCATATCCTGTTATTTTCCGGATTTCCTTTAGCACTTTTTTCCAAAATGTTTCTATATGCTTGGACCTCCACCAGCAGTAGGCAAAATCTCCTTCTCCACAATCTTTCCAGCAATTAGGGGAGGATGAGGAAGAGATCAGGGATATTTTCTTTGGAGTTATATACCATCTGTTAACTATTTTGTAGGTTTGCATCTTAGTGACAATTGACTTTGAGGTATAGGCATTGGAAGACCAAATTTCCCCCCATCTTTCTGTAGACTGCTGTATTTGACAATCCTTGTTCCATTGGACTTGAAATTTCCATAATTTATGTTTTTAGATGGACAGCATTATATTGTAAATTTTGGATAACAAACCTTTTTTATGAAGAGGAGAGTCTAATAGGCATTCAAACTCTGTTTTGGGGGAGGTAATTATTTTTGATAAATTGATGTGATCAGCCAAATTTTGTAATTGGAAGTACCTAAACCAGTGGATTTTATGATTCATGATATTCTCTATTTCCGATTTTTCTGCTAATCCTTTATGCGTGGTTATATCCATTAATCTAGTTATTTTTTCTCGGCTCCAAAATTCTGAGAAGGATTTATCATGACTCTGAGGTAACCAATGTTGGTGCGTGCATGTAGAATATCTTGATATCGCTGGAACTAGGTATTTTCTATTCTTGTCCCATATTCTCAGTAGGGAAGCTAAGTAATTGTTTTTCAATAGACGGTGGTTCCTAATTGCAATAGCCAATGGTTCTATAGCTAGTGCAAACAGGGCTGGGGATAGAGGACATCCCTGTCTAGTTCCTCTCTCTCTTTTTTTTTCAAATAGTATTTTATTTGGATTTTTGATAGTTCCTCTCTTTATAGGGATAGAGTCTGAGAACAAACCGTTTATCTTGATAGCAGAGGAGTGGGAGTAAAAAGCTTTGACTGCTGTGAGAAAATTATTCCCAAAGCCCAGTTGTTGGAGGATCGACTGCAGATATATTGGTTCCAGCGAATCGAAAGCTTTTTCAATGTTTAAGGATCCCACTTTCAATAGAGTTTGTCTGACCCTGGCGGACTTGGTTCAGAGCCTAGGGACTATACTGGATCCAGCGCTATTACTAGAAAAACAAGTTAAGGCAGACGCAAAAATGCTTTCTACAATCTCTCCCTAGCCTGTAAAATGGCTTCTTACCTCAACATGGCTGACCTAGCCACCTGGATCCATGCTGCGGTAACATCAAGACTTGACTATTGCAATACACTATACATCTAAACTAATTAGGAGACTCCAATTGGTGTAAAACGCTAAGGCTCGACTGTTATGAGGAGAGAGCAGGAGCATGAACATCACTCCCAACTTGCAGTCACTCCATTGGCTACCCATTAGTTACCGTGCTCTGTTCAAGATATTGGTTATCACTTACAAAGCTCTTCACAGCCTTGGTCTGGCATACTTACAGGACCGCCTCAGCCTCTATGCTCCTCCATGGCAGCTTCGCTCATCTGAACAGCGTCTCCTCCAGGTGCCACCCTGCACATTGGCAAATTCAACAGCAGCCCGTATGGAAGCTTTCTCTGTGGTACCCCCTACCCTGTGGATTGGCTTGCCTGAGGAGGTCAGGAGAGCCCCCACTCTCCTGGCTTTCCGCAAATGTTGCAAAACCAAATTATTCAAAAAGGCTTTTTTACTCAAACAGGAGGGCTGTATTGTAGGGAGGGGATCTCAGATGATCCGCTAATGAATTAGGAACCATAGACTTTACTACTATGTTATACTGGATTCTAATGTCTATGTCTTTGTGAACTTGTATCTATTTACCCTACGACATTGTTTATGAAAATGTTCTTGATATTAACTGTACTAATCACACACTATGTAATCTGCCTTGACTCTCTGTCGAAAGGCATACTATAAATAAATAAATAAATAAATAAATAGAATGCTTTGCCTTGAATCTTGTATGAATCTGACACTCTTGTGTTTTATTTTTTTTTAATTGCATGACGCCTGGGTCTTCAAAGTAATCCTTTTCACATTCATAAAAATTGGTTTCCTTCCTGAATGTTTAACCCATAATGCTTCCAATTTCATTTCACCATTCCCCAACCCTCTCTTTTTCCCTACATGGTTTTTACTAATGCATATTTGCTTCAAAAATGAGTATTATTTTACACAGGAGTACACAAGCGATTCATAAGATTTTGTACTATAAATTTGTGGACTTTAAAATTCATATTTTCTCAGTCACTGCTTTATGTTTTAAAAAAATAGTTTCAGTGATCTATGAAAAGTGGCATTTGCTGATTGACTTTAAACAAGTTGGTCTTTGCTGCCTAGTAAAATAAGACACCAAACAGTCAGCTCCTATGCATATTTACTTGGAGGTAAATCACACTGAGTTTAATGGGACTTAAGCCTTATAAAGATCTGCTGCCTTAAGCATACTGAATCAGCTATTTAGACTACAGTCAAAATAAAATGAGTATGACCTGCTGTCATTACATGTACCTTTCAATACTCATCAATGAGACAGATACTGGATAAGAAAACTACGAATGTATATAAGTCGTACAGAGAGAAGCCATTTTACCCATCTGATACAGACAAATTTTTAAAGGTTTTTTTTTCTTTGCATGTATGGATTTCAAAGGAGAAATGAAATTCAGGAGTTTGAAATCAACAGTTTGTTCATATGTTTTAATAAATATTATACAAACGTTATATTTTATTAACACTCACAACTACATACCTGCAACGCTGGGCATTAAAATGGCTATGTTGAATGTCTTGTGTCACACTGATTTAGGACTGCATTTTTTGCTATTAGCATATGCTCTAGTTTTTCAAAAGTGTCCAGAGACTGAGCAATGGCCAGTAAGATGTTAGTCTTATGACTCTAGATTGTGGAAGGCATGGTGCTAAAAAGTAGTCGAGCTACAATTCTGCCTTATCCCTGACCCACTTCAGGCAGAACCTCTGACCCTGGAATAGCTACAAATGGACAGTTACTATGTAGTTTTGGCTGTAAAGCCTATTGGATTGCCTCCATCCACCCCATACAACAATCTTACAGGGGGTAATCCAGCAGCCAAAGGAGGGGAGGGGTCAATTTTAGATACAACAAACCATGAGGGAAACTACATGAGATGCCTGGGCATGTGCTGGGTACCGCAAGGTTCCCTGGGTAGTGTAGTCTTCCAAAGAACAGCCACTCAATGAGATTCTCCACCGAAGGATCTCTCTCTCTTGCAAAAGCCTCACCTCAGGTTTCCCACAGGAGCTTGGGAACAATGGAGGGGGGACACTAACAGGAAGCAGGAAATCCAGCTATGAGTAGCCCAAAAGAAATATGTGGATGCAAGAAGGACCCTGATGAATTTGACTAGTGGGCTATCTAGTCCAGCATTCTGTTTGATATACTAGCTATTCAATTGCCCTGGAGGACACAGAAGCCAAGGCTTCCCTCATTGCCTCCTACCCCTGGTATCCAGAGGTTTAGTCTCTGGATGTGGAGGTTCCCTTTGGTCACTATAATGCACCCATCTTCTATGAACTTGTCTCATCCTGTGTTAAAGCCATCTATGATGGTAGCTACCACTACATTGACTGACAGTGAACTACTCAAATTTGCAAGCAATTATCAAGATTTTCTTACTTCCCTATACAGATCTTATACCAAAGTACACACACCATCATCTAAATAATATAGCTCTGTAACCTGTCAGCCACAATTAAACCAAAATCTCTAATAAAAAACATTATAGTGTGCCTTAATTGTTCCTGGTTACAGAGATTCGTATCAGATACTAAACTGTATGAATGTTTTCCTTTTTGCAAACTGACTAGAAAAACACAATTTCTGAAGATCTTTAATGTTTTCAGTTGCTATAGAATAAATTCCTCATCTCTGAACTAACACAGCTTGTAGTAGGAAATGAATATCCATGAAAAGAGTGATTCTGGCTTATCACTATCTTCAGCACACTGTACCACAGTGTAGCTTCTTAGTGTAGGTTCTTATAATTCTCTTTAGCATACTGTAGCACAGTGGTTAAGTGGTTCAGTTGTGACTCAGCACTTTACTGGTTCGAATCCCACTACTGCCATGAGCTCAGTAGGTGGCCTTGGGTAAGCCACTCCTCTCAGCCCCAGCTCTCCAGCTGTATTGTGGGGATAATAATGACACTAACTTGTTCGCCACTCTGGGTAGGGCACTAATCTGTCTAGAAGAGCAGTTTATAAGCACAGTTGTCATTATTTTCTTCTCAACAGGGAAACATCATTAATGGTGACATTAATAACACTATCATCTTGCCCACCTAAAATCTTCTCCTGAATCTTTCCTCCCACCCAAAAACTATGGCATTTCCTAGTCAAGACAAGAGATGGGCACGGACAGGAAAAAAAACCTGAACACAATGTTCGTTGTCATCCATGAACAGAGATTCACGAACATCGATGGACATGACATGTTCATGAACATGTTCGTAGTTGGAGGTTCTTGGGAGCCAGAATGCCCCCCTTGGGACTTAGCTGAACTTGAGCTGGGGAAAGGAGAGTCCATGGGTCTCCCCCTTTCATGTCATTTTCTCTTCACAGGGGCAAAAACTAGACTGTCTGCTGGAAGCTAATTGAGGAGTTACAAACTGACCTTCCCAATGTCCAATACCCACCAAATTTGCAGGGGAAATAGTTCTCACTGTCCTCTGAAGACCCCTCAAGTTTCAGAGAGATTGCACCCCGGGAAAGGCATGATTCATGGGTCTCCCCCTTTCATGTCATTTTCTGTTTACAGTGGCAAAACCTGGATTGTCTGCTGGAAGCTACTTTGAGGGGTTACAAGCCAGAAGGTGTTCAGACAGAGTTCAGACAATCCATGCCTATGTTGCCAGGGGAATTGATTGAAAGGCACCGGACTGTCTGGCTTTACGAACGGCTGACAAATGCCACAAAGAGGGCTTGGAACGAACACATGTTCGCCGGGAACATGGCTTCACAAACAGCTTGCTCGTGAACAGCAGATTGGGTTGTTCGTGGCCTTTTTTTGTTCGTATTGCTGTTCGTGCCCATCTCTAGTCAAGACTGCAGATGCCTTAATGGATACTAAATTAGGCAAATATTCTACTACATTAGACAAATATTCTACTACATACCAATTTATTTGTAAATTAACCACTGTCTGGGTACTGCTTATATGTTTATTATATTTTCATTTTAATTCTCAAACAACTGTCTCCTACAACAGCCAAAGGTAATGGGAATCTAATACAAATATACAAATGAAGTAACCAGTACTCTCAGGAGAGGGTGGAAGTGATATGGGAAAATATTTTTTTTAAAAGACACACTCCTGACCTAAAACTTAGTCTAAAAGATGACAAATGCGGGGGCAGGGGAGAGGACAAAGGAGGGAGACAATATAGAATGAAGTGATTTTTAAAGAGGTGTTTATGTCTAGTTGAGGCTAGGTTGCTCATCCCTCAAGGATTCTGATATAGAGATGGTGGGTATCTGGTTTTTGAGCCTGGGGATACTTCTGGAATTTTGAGAAAGAGTAGTGGACACTATTACAAAGTGGCTGTCATTGGGGGCAGAACCAATCACAAAATGGGGTAGGGGGATTGTCTGTTTGGGGGAAGACGTGCTGTTCGGCTTTTACTTTCAAGAAAAAGGAGAAGGTGACTAAATGGAGTGGTTTAAAGGCCCAAAGACATATAATAAAAAAGTCTTTGTTTATGGTCATTCTGCACTCCAAACCCTGCTCAGTGAACATATGCAGATAAGTCCTGGCTCATGAGGAGACACACAGATCCAGAATCCTGAGACCAGAAAACTAATCCACTTCATCCAGGTGTCCAGCTCTCACATCTTAGTCTTAAACAACCTTACATACACTGTACACTATGCTATGGACGGTTAGAACACCAAGCATAATCATCCTTGTCAGCTTCAAGAAAAGAACATATGCAGTGGAGTGTGACAGGCAGTTACAGCCTTAAATGAGAATATTAGTGACCTTCACAAAATAGCCTCAAAGCACATTTCTCCTCAATGCTAGATCAGCATGTTACTTTTAAAAACTTCATGTAAAATATGATCACTGCACAGAATATTATTCTTATTATAATTGTTACAACCATATTTTTTGTTGTTCCCCTTTCCTTGAAAAATTAACATAGCCTTTCAAACTACGTTCTGGGTATTGCTCTCATTTGTAGCATATACCTCATATACACCTATTGTGACATTGCACAAGTCATTCTGACAAGTTAATTGGTAACATAAACACAATTTATCTCTCTCATAAACTCTGCACATGCAAAGGATTTAGTGTTTGTATATAAATAGTACTGAATGGGATTTGGCACTTTTAATGTAAATCTTCAGACCCAAATTCGAATCCCCACTTGCCATGAAAACCCACTGACTGACCTTGGACCAGTCATACATTTTCAGTTTAACTTATCTCACAGGGTTGTTGTGAGGTAAAATGGAGGAGAGGAGAACAATGTAAGCAGTTCTGGGTTCCCATTGGGTGGGAAAGGCAGGGTACAAATACATAAATAAACAAATACATAGTATATCTGATAACAGCACTGGGGCTAGAGGAAAAGTTTTTTATCACAGTTTCTGTGAGGTTATGCAACCCTCTTGGATGATGCTTGAAATTGTGCTTTTCTTAACGCTTTTGGAAGAAAATCTACCTCTTCAGGCATAAAGTCTTCAGTAGCCAATCAGTGGAAATCTTGTAGTACTGCTGTCATAGCGTGATGTTTTTAGTAATTTTTGACTGAGAGATTCATTTCAAGATGTATTATTTGTAGACTTCCAGTTTGGCTAATGGAGACCTGATGTGGAATCAGGGAGCTGGATCATCAAGAGTGACTGTTTTGGGCAGGCCAGGTGCCTAGATCACCTGCTGCCACTCCTCTACAGGTAGAAGAAGAGCTAGAACGCTACAAGACCTGGGAGAGTGTGTGATCTCGGCAGTGGGGGAGGTCCAGGATAAAGGATTTTCCTCATTGCCTTGAGGTCCCCTCAGAGAATAGCGAGCTAAAATCTCTGCAGTACTCTTTGAGTCATTTGTTTGGCATAAGGTCTCCAGAAACCAAGCTTCAGAACCAGATTTGGCCAATTGGAAACGAATGAAACAGCATGAAAGAACCAAACGGAACAAATTGAGGTAAAGATTTTTATCTTCCTTTCGGACTTAAAATGAGAAGAGAAAGTTAACTAAAAGTTAAAATTGTGGACTGAGCTGATAGAATAAGAAAGGAGCAAGGAATCTTGAAGTAAAAACTGAAATTCGATAGACTATAAAGTGTAAAAGAAGTGAAATTAATTTTTGTTTATGCATACCTGCGGTTTTGGAGGAGATAACTGGCAGTGAGAAAAGGGGAGGAGGCTGAGAAGCTGCAGAGCAAACATCGCGAGAGGCTAGAAAAGCAAGGAGAACAATGAGTGATACTGCCTAGAGAGGCTTAATCTGGAGAGTAAGAAGGAAGTGGAAACAGCAAAGAAGGACCCGGAAGGAAAACAAAGGAAGAAACAAGAGATATAGCAACGAGAGGACAAAAGAAAGTGGATACCCACCACTCCAGAAGGGAAAAGAACTAAGCAAGCTACCATAGAGACTCTCCGCCCGATATCTGGTGAGATTGAAGCAGTTTGGATTTTTAAAATAAGAGATGAAAGGATATCTGGGACAGGGAAGAATCTAGAGTAGAAGCATGAAGAAAGTAGAGAAGGAATGGCAGGTTGCCATAGGAACGGCTATAGAATCGCTGGGAAAATTTTTTACGGAGGGATATGAAGAATTGAGCCAATCTATGCAGAAAATGGAAGAAAGATTGATTAAAAGCATAAAGGATTTACTAAAACCAGAAGAGGAGGTGAAGATTGAGCTACAAGCAACGAAGCAGATAGTTCAAGAGATGGAGCAAAAAACCACCGATTTGACATCGAGCTTAAAAGTTGAAAAACAAGCATTTCAAGATCATGTGGCAGACAATGAGTATCAAACTACAGGTATTAAGCTGGAAATTCGCGATATGCCAGGGAAAATAATGCAGAGTGTGCAGGAACAAATGATTCAAGTCTGGACAGAATTTTTAAAGAAGCAATCAGAGAAGTTAACAGTAAGCATGGAATACAGGCAATTTACCCCCCGCATTGATTTTTGGGGGGCTCTTCCCGCAGCGTCCCGGACCCTGCCTCCCTCCCTGGGAGTCCTGGGAGCTAATTTTCGCAGATCAGCCGCCCGGTCAGAGTGCTTGGGCGCTTCCTCCCGGACCTGCGGAGAGGAGCGTCCGACATGGCCGAGAAAACGAAACCGAATTGCCCGTTTGTCCCTATGGAGGCCGGCAGACGTGCGCGGCGCCTCGAGTGCTGCCGGGCCATGGAGAACGGCAAAGAGCAGAACCAGGCGGAAGCCTGTAAGTAAGCGAATCCCTTCTGTTATTACAAGCGCACGTGAAGGAGTGGTGGGATCTGAAGCTAAGAAGGCTAGTTCTTCCCCCTCGCTGAGTCTCAGAATTTGGCTGGTGGTCCCCCCCCCTAAAATGGCAGCGAAAAAACAGAGTCCCGCTCTGGGCAAGTCAATTTCGGCTGCCCTGCAGGGGAAGGGAGAGTCGCTCGAAGAATTGGTGCGGAGGTCGGTTATCGAAGCCATAGAACCCTTTGTTGACAAGCTGAACGAAACAGATCAAAGGGTGGGCTTAATTGAGAGCGAAGTGAAAACCATTAAGGAAGCAGCGGGGGGGCAGAGAAGTCTGCTCGGGAAAGTGCGTCACTCGTGAAGGCTACGAATAAAGAGTTAAAGCTGGTGGAGAACCAGCTGATCGGGCTACAAGTGGAACGAACACAAACAATTTTGCGCCTCCAGAACGTGAAAGAGGAGGAAAATGAGGATTTATGGGGTCTGGTCTCGGAACTATTGGCGACACCCGCGAAGGCAACTAAAGAAGAGGTTAAAAGCGCCATTTTGGAGGTCCGTAGGGCTTCTTCAAAATATGCAACGAAGCGTCAGCTGCCTTGCGAGATCATCATCGATTTCTCATCTAAAAGGATCCGAGACACTATCCTATACAATTCATACAATGCGGATCTGGACTTTTTGGGTAACAAAGTCAAGATACTGAAAGACGTCCCATTTTTAGTTCGGAAAAGACGATTTAAGTATAAAAAGCTTGCAGCTCTTCTGAGGGAACGTGGAATAAAGTATAAATGGCTATTTCCTGAAGGTATCTGGTTTAGTTACAAAGATCAAGCTTACAAGATATTATCAGAAGATCAACTAAGGGATTTTGAGGATAAAAATCCGGAATTTCAGCGAGACACCAAGCAAGAAGAATACGAGAAGTCTGGGGGGGGGAGGAAACGAGCACTGCGGCTGCAGTTGCTCAGAGAGAACTGCGTCCGGGACCCAGGAGGGGGAGGAAAACTTAATTTGAATTTGAATTGTAATTTGCATTTTGTAAGGTCAACCACTCCATCAATATTATACAAAGCTTTAGTTTTTTTTAATAATGGCAGTATGAAGGGAAAGCATTCTGTGTAGTGTAGATGTTATATGTTGTTGTTTGGGGTTTTTTTCCCTTCCCTTCCCTTGTTCCCCCTCCTTTCCTTTGTATTGTTAGTTAATGTAGTTAATAAAAAGAATAAAAAATCTATATAAAAAAAAAAGTAAGCATGGAATACAGAATCAACTCCAGTTACGTACAACAGAAGAATTTACCAAGAGACAATATCGCTCAAGTGAAAGAGGAAACCCGGAAAAGAGGCAGAAGTACAAGATTCAAGTTACAAACAGGAATTACTTAAGGGACTAGCTTTAAGCTACAAGAGCTATTTAGGGGACTGGATATATGGTTAAAATGTAAAGTTATGGAACAAATTGATAATGTAAGATAAACGAACAAATTGGAAAATGTTAAATACAAAGTTAAATGAACTAATTGATAAGAAAATAAAGAGAAAAAATTTAAGTAAAATTTATGTGTAAAAGATGTGGAGAGAGAGAAATATAAGAATGAAGCTACAGATGGAATTATTTGAAGGAATAAGTTTTTTTTTTTTAGTTCCAAGTTAAAAGTGAACTAACGGGATTGAAGCTAAAGCAAAAGTACAAATTATATGTAATTGGTTAAAGAAACAAATTGTAATAGGTTGAAGATTGGATTTAAACTGTTGTATATGGCAGAAATGAATAGATTGATAAGGAAGTTATGAGAATAAAGTTACGTGAAATTTTTTATAGAATGGGGGAAATTTAAAATCAAATTTATGTGGAATTAAAGGGGATCTGATAGGATAAGAGTAGTCTATTGATGATGATAGAAATGTAACGATAGAGAATAAGCTAGAACTTTGCCTTTACTTATAGGGACAAAGGAAAGTAACATAGAGTTAATGATAAGAAATAAAGGAGTCATAGTGCTGTTGGAAGTCAACATAGAAAAGGGGGAGGGGGAGGGGGTGGGTCACATATATCAATATATGGGGAAAACGTGTTGTAACATGATTGGTATATTGTATGTTAACCCATCCAATAAAAATATTTTTTTAAAAGATGTATTATTTGTATTTCACCATACATCAGCTATGACTTGATGGCACTATCCACCACCATTTGTATTTTTACTGTGCATTTTGTTGAAATTTCCTTATAAATAGACAAACAAACTGCTACATCTAGTAAATTTCCTCTGTTGAAGAGAAACAAAATCATGTGTCTTTCCTTTTCTTATTTAATGATTTTTCAGTATTGTGGCGTGTTATCAATATTATTCAAGATGCTTTATGACATGCAAGATACAAATAACTAGAAACCTTTACTATTATAATCTCTATTGCTATGAAGAAGTAGTATTATTTAATCCTTATGTATGCCACACAAATGCTCCAGATCTGTAGGTGCACTAACTGAATAAGGGATAGCCAGTGTATATGAAAAAGTATGTGTCTGTTCTCACACTTAGGCCACTTTCACATTTCTGTTATAATTCGGTTTTTATCTGTTAATGCTCCAAATTTATTGTGGGGGCAATAGTTTCAAACAGCATTCACATCCATTTATGAACCATATTTGAGTCCCTGTGGACATTTCAAACTGCTGATTTTTCTGGTGCAAAAAATGGCTACATTCTGCTGCCTAGGCCACCAGAGCGTTTGCAATTTAAAAAAAACAACAGCAAAAAAACACACATAAAAGTACTGCTACGGTGCTATAGCATAGGTGTAGTGAGTTTGCTGAATTCCCAACTTTCATTTTTAAAAAAGAAAGTCTCTAACCCCTTGTGAAGATATAAAGAAAAAGACATCTCTCCACACTGGAAGGGGCTAGAGACTTACTTTTAAAAAAAAAATAAAGCTGGGAATTTGGAGAACCAGCCACGCCTATCATTACAATGCTATATCACTAATGACTACAGAATGCACTGGAAATGGGTGAAAAATAAAAAATGTGGTGCTGCAGAAAGTGCCTCCAACATTTTAAACAGTGCACTGTAGCAAATCAGAAACGCAGAGAACACTTGAGAACGGAACAAAAGGTGTTTTGTTTGAAAAAATGGCTCAGCTCAACACTGCAAATGGAACACAAATGGCTGTGTCTGAAAAAATTGAAAAAATCTGTTAGCAGCCAGTAGATAAAATGGCAAAAGAAATCCATTAGCAATCAGCATCCAAAACAGTTTACAAAGGCTGTGTGGAAAAGGGCTTAAACTGTGCTTCCTTTCTCCTCCAGAACTGAGAAGAGGGAGTACAGGAATACAGAAGGATTTCCAAAAAATAAAAACCTTCTCAACTGGATATGGAAGAAGACAGATGGAGTGACATTCTTTCTAGTGCACAGGCACATTATAAAATACCACACTAGTGCCCTCCGGATCTTTAACAAGAAACACTTCTTAATTCAGTGGGGGTCAGAAGTTTACTTTACTTAGCAAGAGTAACACTATTAAAAGCTACTGTTCCTTCACGTCACAATTCACACACACATTCCAATTCTAGTCAATGCAGGAGAGTAAAATGAACATTGAAGCATAGGTACTCTTCTCAGCCAGGATTTTTTAAATAGAAATTATATGTGTTTTAAAAACAATCTAAAAGAATCAATCCATCTTATGAGTCTCATGAAGGCATATATCAAAGGGAAAGATGAATGGATGGCTGAGAGCATATAAAAGCAAGTAATCACATTCTTTCTATTGATTATCAAGCAGGCAGTGTAAAGCACTTTAGTGATGTCTTATATATTACTGAACAGAATATAATATCTAATGCTAAACATGGCCCCAGAGTGAGGATCAAAAAATTCACTCAATGGGATCATGAACAGCTGGGGGGGGGGGAATTTCCAACAAACCCAGGGAAACTCCCAGTTTTGTGGGGGGTGGGAATGGGGAAGAAAAAGGCAGGAAAACTGGGTGGGTGGAGGCAGCAAAGGGCATTCAAGAATCCACAAAGCTAAATAAACATGAGATATCATAATGCTATGCCCAAGATCTTAGCCATCATTCTGGATGTTGCTTAGCAGCCCCAGTAACCAATGATGCAGCAAGAGAATGATCAAGTGGTGTGGGGAGGAAGATGAATGTGGTGGCAACAAGAAAAGAAGAAGATGCAGGGACAAGAGGGTTGGAGAAGGTGAAAGAGGTGTCAGAGAAGGGTTGCTAACCTCCACATAGGGCCTGGAGATCTCCCAGAATTGCAACTGATCTCCAGACTACAGAGATCAATTTTTCTTGATAAAATGGCTGCTTTGGGCTCTATGACTTTAGATGCTGCTGAGATCCCTACCAAAACTCTGCCCTCCCCAGGCTCCACTCACAAATCTCCAGGAATATGCCAGCCTTGAGTTAGTGGCTGTAGACAGAGAAGAGTGATGAGTGGTAGGGATGAATGGGTGAGCAGGAGAGAAAGGCTGCCATGATGTGTTGGGTTTTTAGCATCATCCCTTCTGTCATGAAAGAGTTAAACTGATGTTTAGGTTTAGCTAGTGATAGCTAGTTTGCATAGAACCAATTAGGAATACAGTAGTTCCTTCCCGCCAGAAAGGGGGTGGTATTATTCTCAGGGAGGTGACCCTAAGATTGACTACTGGGTGATCAATTTTATTGTGAGGCAATTAGGATTCCTGCATGTACACAGGGATCAATTACAGTGTTCCATTGCAGTTTGGATTACAGAGATGTAGGAATAAAGAGAACAAAGGAACAACATGGCGCTTGGATAAGCTATTTGTTATTTTACTATTCATGTACCCTTTTACTCTATGTTTGTAGTAAACTGTATTATAGAAGCTAAACACACATGTCTGTGCTGCTTATATTCTTCTGCTGCGTAATTTTATCCAATATGATGAGAGAAGAAGAAGGGATAATGCTGTAGCAGGAAGGGGGAAGTAACAATAGAAGAAGAAGGAAGGGAGAGGAAAGGGAGAGAAGCTGGTAGGAGGAGAGGCAGAATAAGATAACATGGCAGGAGAATGGGGAAGGAAAGAAGTAGATGAGGCAATGGCAAAAGATAGGGATGCAGTAGTGGGAGGGTGAAGAGAAATCTGGTGGGGAAAGAGGGGAAGCAGCAGTGGTGGGAGGATGAGGAAGGGAAGAGCTGGCAATAAGTTTGGGGAGAAGAAGCAGGAGAAGGCTTGTGGGAGAATTCTCCTTCACACATTTCTTGCATATTCCCTGCTTAGGAACTACTATTGTGCAAATGGATGAAATACATTAGAATGCCCAGCAGTTATTGTATTTTAGTACACTTTCGAAATGAACTTTCTTGATGCAGAGGCTGCCAAATCACCATTAAATCCTTCCAAGCAAACAGGAGAAAACACCTATAATATTCCAGAAATTATTATTTGATTTCAGATCCTTCATCAAAAGGAGTAATGAAGTTGACACATACAAGTATGACATTAACAACAGGAAGTTCAGACATAACACCTGCCTTTATTTTAACAAGAAACAACATCTTTCAAACTCCTTTCCAGCCCCAAATTTATTCTTTGATGATTTTCAAGAAATTATGAATCAACATTCTGTTCGCTGTTCCTTATTTAATAGGATATGTCCTCTACAGGAAATCTCCATAGATTGAACAAATTCACAATCAACTATTGCACAATTCTCAAGACAATCAGGACCAAATCTTTAAACTTAAGATCACATGAAAACTTTTTTCTTCACCAAGGAACTTTACCTTTATAATAAAATGATAAACAAAAGGTTACAGCATTCATACCATATAATAGGATGCCTAAATATGTCAGGAGAATAAAACACATCAAAACCAACAGTGTAAGATATGGATATAGTTCTATAACTTCCCCATTTTAACACTTCTTCATGGGTCATAATTAATACATATGCCAGTCAAGATTACCAGTCCTTCTAGTTCAGCAGCGTTTCAAGAATGGGTTTCAAGAATGGAAGGATTTTTTCAAGCACTTGCTACCTGAGATCCTGTTCTGCTGATGCCAGGGGTTCAGCTTAGGCTTTCTTCATGCAAATCACATGCTGTATTACTAAACCAAAATGCCTCCTAAAGGCACAGTTTCCTTCTACTCCCCCCTCTTCCAAATGGCTAGACAATTATTCAAACCAGCACAGAGTTCCCA
Organism: Eublepharis macularius; assembly: GCF_028583425.1. Taxonomy (NCBI): domain Eukaryota; kingdom Metazoa; phylum Chordata; class Lepidosauria; order Squamata; family Eublepharidae; genus Eublepharis; species Eublepharis macularius. The sequence continues at coordinate 78,420,089 of NC_072797.1, forward strand.
AGCACCACCACACCCATTCTTTCTCTAATTCTGCTACTCTATGAACCATCTTATTTCTAAACAAAGTCAGATATGAGGTGTTAAACATTCAGACACACAACTCATCTATATACAAATGCATAATCAAGTCCATATTTGTAACTGGAAACATATAAACTGATGTCCGGTATCACTAGAAGACATCTGACTTGAACAGTGTCAAAGATTCAGTTAAAATTGCAAGTGTTATGTTCGGTAATGTGCATCACAACCAAAAGTCAGTTTTCAAACAAAATGGAAAAGAAATGGACTTACCTTCTTCAGTTTCATGCCATACAATCCCTTCTAAATTCACACTGGTCCCTGGTTCACAAGGTCCAAGGCATTCAGGTTCTGTTACTATTCCAACATCACAAGTATTCACACCCACTGAACGAGTCCGTACCAAAAGTTGTTCAACTGGGGCTGCAATGTTGGAGGAAGATGGGGAAAAGTAGGAAGGCAGAATCTGAGGCGTGAGACTACTAGAAATAGGAGGGGGTGGTGCAGGCACTGTAAAGAGGGGGTCGACCTAAAAGTAAAAAAAAAGAAAGAACTTGTTACATTTAATATACTGGGGAGATAGTTTGCTTTTAGACCTGTATCAATCTGTATCCATCTCTAATATTATTACATTCTTAAAATAACCCACACTTAATAACAAAGTTTGTGGAAATTCACTAATAAAAGAATGAAATTAACCTGTTAGACTACTTAACTTTTTATGCTGTTCTCCTTAAACATATGTGGTTACTCAGTAAATCTTAGCCTACATTTCTTTATCTGTAAGCAAGACCATTTCACTTCTGCATCACTGGTTTAATTAAACTAGCAAACACAATGGATCTTTGGCTTTCAAGCCAACAACAGCAGAAACTACTAGTTTATTTTAGTAACTAATCTTTTAGTTTTACATTCTGTTTTCTCATTCTCATATTTACTACCATTTTTTTTTAAATCTTGGTACCAGTAAGAGAAGAATAATTTCTAGTCTAAGCACCTGAACCAATAGTTTGTATGATCTTCTTATTTGTATCAATTAAATATCTCATTCACTTCAAGTCTAAAGTGCATTCAAGCTGAACCATGCTATTCTTCGTCTGGATGCCAAAAAAGCTTGCTTTCAGAAATGTAATAAATGTTAAAGGTTATACTCTGCCATTATTTGTTCCTAATTCTAATGCCCAGCTAAGCAACAGTGAGAGACCACACTGTAAGAAGCTGCAGTTTATTAAAGCAGCATCCAAAATCATATTGATGAAATTAATTTCATAAAAGACTGTACATAGAGAAAACCTGCTGATTTCGATATTGTAGATTTTGGAAAACTGTACAAATCTATTATTATGAAAAGTGAATTGAGATCTTGAAACTACAATGGTTTATTGAAGCATGGAGCTTGATGCCTGAAGTAGAATGAGAAGATGGTAAGTAAAAGGGATTCCTATGATCCCAGTGAAGAATTTAGTTTCATGTGTGATATTGATTGGGCTACAGTAGCCAAAGCTCTCTTCTTCCCTTCTTCTGAGTTCCCTGAAACTCTTTGGGCAGATGAGGTGGACAAAGAAATGGTAAGAGTGCTCTTGCTTGTGCATCCCAGTTCTTCTCTTTCTCCCTCATATCTTTTTCCACTGCAAAGGGGGCCCGGAAAAGTTAGAGAGGACAGAGAAAAGGGCAAGAGGTCCAGCCATGCAAGAAAGGGGATGCTTTACTTAAACACCGTTTTTTCTCAGGCTTTTCCAGTCAAAAAATAGCTTGCAACAGAAGCCGTTGGAGTATGCATAGCAACATAATCAGGTTTCTTTCTTTTCTTGTTTCTCTGTCTGTAATGGTGTGAAGGAGTGATGAAGGGAAATAAGTAGTGGTGGCTAAATGCTGGGTGGCTGGAGGAACCCTTCCTCCCCCTTTATTCTAAACCAGTCATTGACCAGAAGCATAGGTATTGAAATAGAATCTAAAAATAATGGTACAAAATGACTTTATGTAAATAAACGCAATATAGAGACAAGTGTAGCAAGAGTCCTACTTGTAGTCTTTATTTAAACTTTAAATGACATACATATCCTAAGCAACTGAATTAAGCTGAGGTGGGGGCAAGTTAAAACGTGGTTTTTAAATTTTTAGGTTTGGCAAAACTGAGCTCTTGTGATTCCAGTGGCTATTACCAGATAAAAACTTGAAAAAGCATGACTGAGTATAGAAGCTGTGTACTTTGTTCTGTGTTTATCCTCCTGCCATCAGACTTTAAGATGCTGGCAGCATTAAAAAAAAGAAAGCTTTTCAGCAAGAAGCCAAGCATGCAAGCCAATGAAAAACCAACTGACCTCAAAAACAGATGTTCCTTGCAAACTAGTTGTCAGCTAAGCAAGATTGAAATAGAACAATATTTATCTTTGTATTACATTCAAGACATCAGGCCAGAGTTTGCACTACACCGAGTTTGGCCATTGCAAACTCTTATAACAGAGAATCTGAAGCTTTTTTTCATACTTCCAGCTCTTTCCCCAACAGTCTACCCAATGTGGCCTACAGCAGCAAAACCCCAATCTACTCCCTTTTGTGCACTGCCATGAAACCATCTGAAATACTCTTATAATACTCTAATTGAGACTGACATACATCTGACTAAGAGAGCTGTGGCTCTTGAAAGCTTATGCTACAATAAAGTTGGTTAGTCTTAAAGGTGCTACTGGACTCTTTACTATTTTGCCACTACAGACTAACACGGCTAACTTCTCTGGATCTGAGACTAAAACTGACTCTTTCCTTGACATTACCAATATAATTTTTGTGAGAATAAAATGGAAGAAGGGTAGATAAAAGTCTATTAAATAAATCTTTTAAGATCACAAAGCTCTGTCCTGTTCCAAAATAAAAGGTAGTAAGATTTCTACACAGCAAGAGAAATATTGCTGAAACTGAGATACTATAATCACTTCAGCAAGATGATGTCCTGAGCACTAAACATTTTGCTCTTCAAAAAACAGAACCATTTTATTCAGCCAAGTATAGCAGTTCCATGCTTTCCATTGCAGCAGTACCTGAATACTAAAGATGTTGATATAAGAATACTGAGAATTCTGAGGTTCTCTCACTCTTTTGGATGGCAACAAATGAGTTTGCTACAGTATAGTAAGTCAGTTGGTTGCTGCATTTGGACTAGGAAATAAAAGATCTTTTGCAAAACAACAAGATTAGCAGAAATGTGCCCAGTTTAGAGCTTCTATGTTTCCAAATGAAAATGGTATCAGCCAGAGCAGAAGATAACAGGGTGGGGGAGAGGAGAACCTACATGCAGCATTTTGAAGTTGCACACTTAATGGATCCTACATCATAGTTGTGATTATCTCTGGGCCAAGCTACACATGACGAATGACACTTGAACAGCAAGTGTATTTCTCCCTGTTCACTTGCCCTCCGCTCAATCCACTTGCCGTTCAAGTGTCATTCGTCATGTGTAGCTTGGCCCTCTGTCACAAATGGCAGCATCAAACATGACTTGGAGGAGGAATGGAGGAAACAGGGAGGTGAATCAGATCTGCCAGTTTTGTTAGAACTCTTAGGGTGTGTATATGCACTCTAGAAATGCAGACTTTTGATTACATTTTAGTCAAGGGCAAAGACCTCTCCGATGTATTTAGTTATTTACTACACAAACTAATTTGAAATAAAATTTATTGGCTCATTCCTTTATATTGTGTTCCATGATCTCACAAAATGGAAGGAATTCTTGATCTGAGTAGAATGGGCTGCTGATTCCTATGGGTATCATTGGCACAGCACCCTTTGTTTGTACTTCCTCTGTTTATGGTATCCTACTTAACAGAGATAATGTGGGCTAACATGCTAAGTGTATGCTCTTTAGTGCAAAAGGTTGGATTGAACCATCATATCACTCAATTCTGCAAGATTATTAATCGAAGGAAAAGAGGAAAGACTCACTACAAAACAGGAAATGTGTCTCAATAGATCCTTAGTATCTCAAGAGTTGATCCAAATATTCAGTTATAGCATATAGTCCTGGTACCACCTGAGAATTCAAATAATTAATGTTTGAATGCTTTCTGGTATTAAAAATAAAAGTTGAAACACCTTCCTGACTATGAAAAGCTAGCATGTCAGGAGCAACCGAAACTAATGGATTACTAACGAGATTACCAAGGGCAAGGCTTTTTTTAACATGGGGAAGCATCTGAACATGGCAACAACTTCCACTTGAATCTTGAAAGAACAGAATTTCCAAAAGGTCAGCTTACTCTACTGTTTCTGAATGTCTGAATTGGCTTCCAAGTCCTGTGCCAGAATCCTGGGTCAGAACAGGTTGCTAACAAGTGAAAAATTCTTTTCAATTGCTGCATCCTAGTTTCAAACAACTTTGAAAATGTTACTAATATCCCTGCTTATTCCATAATCACAAGATTAGCAAAATCAGGCTACTGCTTTCAGACAGATTTGCAGGGAAACCCCTTGAAAGGATAAAGAAGTAGCCCATTAGAAGCAGAGAGAAAACAAGGCAGAAGCAGGAAGGCAGCCATCTCCAGTGGGGGATGGTGGAGGGAGAAGGAAGGCACACACAAGTCTAACATCTGCTGGTGGCAGTCTGTCAAGCTGAGGAAAGTTAATGTCGAGAACAGACGCTCTGCAGTTCCTCACTGTTATTTTTGCATGATTATTCCCAGGTGTTAGGGCATGCTGAGCAGTAGCCTTGCTATTTATCACAGAAGAGGTTCCAAGGAGGAAAAAACAAGCAACGCTAAAGGCAGCATTTGTGTACACAGTCAGGCAGCTTAGAAAAGCTGCGGAAATATTTTCTTCCTTCACCTTATTTCATGAGCTTTTGGGGACCTGATTAGCAATGAAGGCTACAAAGTTTCAGAGTGTTGTGCTTGGCAGTTTTCCATTGCCCAAGTGTATGATTGCATCAGGCAGCTAGAAAGCTGACAGCGAGTTATCTGCCAATAAATAAACTAAGCGCCCCAGTGAGCACTTTTCATTCTGAACTTGATACACAATAAAAAAGAGGGAGAAAGAACAGGTTGGAGAAGGAATGTCACCATTACGAAAACACAGCACTGATCTTTCCTTTATGTACACAGATACTTCTCAATTTTTTCTCCAACTTTGTTCTAGACACTAAAACTAAGCTGTGTGTATGAAAGCCAGTCTCTCTGATGTACTCACAAATCTCCAGAATTACAGTCCTGGAGCCATAAAATTCCACCTTTCCTAAAGGGGATTTCCTACACTGCAGGGTGGAAGCCATTTAATATCTCCTTGCCCATGTTCCTGTAGAAAAGAAACTCCTTTCCTGCTAGACAGAAGGAAGCTAAGTTGATCCAAGTGCTGGCTTATTTCACATGATGGTGTGGGAAAGCTACATGAAAAAAAAAGATAATCAAATCTAGGACTAAAAAAAGACAACCATGCTGCACACCAAGCAAACATCCAATTCATAATTTTATATACTAATAGCCTATTTTTGGAGACCAGAGCCATGAACAGACAAGACAGATCTTCCTACATTCACGTACTCTTACCCTAACTTACCTCTCAGGGTTGTTGTGATGATAATATGGAAGCAAGGAGAATGTTAACTGCTTTGAGTCCCCATTGCGGAGAAAAGCAGTATATAAATGAAGTAAATTAATAAATATAGGTGAAGATGGGGAAGATAAAAGTAGATTTGAAGGAGAAAAGGAGGAAGGGAAAGGTGAGCATATGGAGGGTGCCATGAAGATGGAAACAGGACATAGTGTGGGGTTAGTGTGGGTTAACAAACATTTCTGCATTCAGCATTAGATTTTGTCTTTATACAACATTATACATAAATGATACATTACATAAATGAGCATATAACAAAATAGAAAATAATAATATATATTAGAAAGTGCCTGCTGCAATGGCCAGAAATATAGCAAGCCTGTGGACATTGCTGAACAGAACATGGATAGATGTGCTCTTTTCGGAGCATCTGAAAAACAGAAGAGCAGTGTAGTATACAGCGGTCCAAACTCTGCTCTGTGATAGAAGCTCACTGGGTGATCTTGGGCCAGTCATACTCTCTCAATCTAACACACCTCACAGGTTGTTGTAAGGATAAAATGGAGAGGAGAATGATGAAAGCTGCTTTAGGTCCCAATTGGGGGGAAAGGCAGGGTATAAATAAAGTAAATAATAAAACTCAGTCAGTCTAGGTCTAGGTCAGGTCCAGAATTACCAATTCAACCTGTGAACCTAGACTAGAAGTAAGGGGATTTTTCCTACTTGAAAACAGTTTTCACCAGGAATGTGTGTGTGTGTGTGTGTGTGTGTGTGTGAGAGAGAGAGAGAGAGAGAGAGAGTATGTATATATACACACACACACATATATGTATATATACATACATACATACACATATGCATACACATACATATACACATATATATATACACACACATGTACACACACATATATATGTGTATGCACACACACACACACACATATACACACATATGTACACACACGTACACACACACATGTACACACACACATGTACACACACACACACATATACACACACACACATGTACACACACACACACACACACATATGCGGGGAGAGATTTTTCACCATGACTGCTTATTTTCAGATAGTTCAGGAATCAAATTAAGGTGGTTTTTCAGGTTCCAGAGTATACAGACCATTATTTTCAACAAGGAATCTATTGAAGGGTCTTGGGCAATTGTTTATAAAGATAATGGAAGCAAATCTGTACAGTATATAATGTCCTCCCTCTAATCCAGGGGTCCCCAACCTTTTTGATCCCGTGGGCACATTTGGAATACTTAGGGCCAAACTACAAGTGACGAATCACACTTGAACGGCAAGTGTATTTCTCCCTGTTCACTTGTGCTCCACTCAATCCACTTGCTGTTCAAGTGTCATTCGTCACTTGTAGCTTGGCCCTCAGTATGGTGGGCACATCTACAAAATAGCTGCCACAAAATGGCTGCGGCAGGAGGGGAAGCAAGCCACAAAATGGCTGTCACAGTTTGCCTTCAATCACACAGAGAAGATTCTTGTGTTATGAAAGCAACTTCTGCCAAAGAAATGCTTTTAGAAATCTGCACAGCTAATCCAATCTCCAATAGCTAATCAGAAACTTTGGCAAAAGCCCACCTGGCTCTACCCACTTTTTTGGCAGGCACCAGGAAAGGTATCAGTGGGCACAATGGTGCCCATGGGCACCATGCTGGGGACCCCTGCTCTAAACTAAAGACTCCATAAGTTTCAAGCAAATTGAATAAACAGGATTAATTTTACAGACCCTCAAATTAGATCCCTCTTTGTGCACCCACACTTCTTTCTCTATGGACTTCTAAAATTACAGCAACGTAGCAGGTGAGCTCTGGCCAGCCATCTGCATTAAAAAAAACTGTTTAAATTCATTTCATTTTCCTACTCTTACAGTGACTAACAATAAAAAAAATTAAAAATGTAGTCACGGATAAGCTCTCACTCATCAAAATATATTAGATGCAGAGGAGTTAGCCGTGTTAGTCTGTGGTAGTAAAATCAAAAAGAGTCCAGTAGCACCTTTAAGACTAACCAATTTTATTGTAGCATAAGCTTTCGAGAATCAAGTTCTCTTCTCTGACGAAGAGAACTTGATTCTCGAAAGCTTATGCTACAATAAAATTGGTTAGTCTTAAAGGTGCTACTGGACTCTTCAAAATATATTAGTTACTCAATCACAAAACAGCCTTGATAGTAAAATGGTATATTATTTTTATAGGAATGTATGGACAGAAAGAGAAAGAAATAGTAATTAAAAAAATGTTCCTAGTAAGCAACATGGTAGTTCAATGCTAAGATTTTTAGTAATACAAAAATTAGGGGTTTCCCGAGATAGTTCCATAAGCTATTCACAAATATTAAAATATTTTAACTATCGTTCCACACCAAGTATCAACTGCATATACTTTTAGGACAATTAAGGTAAGCTTTATATGTTTAATTTTACAGCAACATCTCACCACCACTTAATACAGTTTTTTAAAAATCATTTGTGTTTTTTTAATGTCATGTATGGATGGCATATGGGAGCATCTAAAGTCAAGTATTTCTAGTTGAGGATACAGTTAAATGAGATGCATTATTGTGCACAGAAACATGCTGTCAATTGACAAAAGTCTTTTCTTCTCCCTACAAATCCCACAATGGCAAGAAATAAAGAAGCACACTGCAGCAGCATTAATATTCTCACTTTAAAAGGCTGAATGGGGAAAACAGCAGAAAGATTTAATGTGCTAGAGTGCCTCAAGGGAGGCCTATGAACTAAGTGGAGACTTAGACATGTCACTTACCTAACTACAAATTAATTCTGGTTTTCTTTTGATTATTTGCAGAGATCAGAAAAGTAGAAAAAGTATTGCTTGTTTAAAAATCCAACAAATGTAAACATTCCTAAATGTCAGCTGCAACACTGTTATATATTTCTATTATCCACTGTTATAGCATGTATTACTTTTGTTACGACCATTCAAAAGTATGTCTCAACACTTCATAGAAATTCAAATGTTTTGCCCATGCGAAATGTAAATAAACCCAACCTAAAAGCTTGTAAAATCATGAAATGCCTCTGGCAGTTCTATCAAAGTGTGTAGATGCATACAGAGTATTTGAAGAAATGAAACCACCATTTTATCAAGTGTGATTTATAAGCAACACTGATTTCGCTGGAAGATAACAGGGAGGTCCAATCATTAGTAGTCAGACAACAGCCATGTGAACACATCAATTATGGGCCAATGCCAAAAGCCCTTGAGATCCTGTAGATTAACAGCCAATCCTCTGTTTTACAAGTTCACATCAAAAAGAATATTAATAAGAGGAGGGGCAATGTGAAAGCCTGTCAGACTGATTCAGCCACTAAAACAAGGCATTCTTCGGCTCTTGCTGAGCCTTGAACTGGCCCATGAAAATAGCTGGCATCAGCTACTATGTGTGGATCTGCCAATTTTCTGAAAATGTTTTGATTAACATATGGGAAGTTGTGAAAGGCTGCGGAAGCTCTATTTTGAGTATTACGACAGCAGACCTTTTGCACCTCTCCTTTTAAACACAACAATTATACAAAAGCAACTATTATTAAAATATTTGAAAAATAAAATCCCACCACAGATACCTTCCATATAATTTTCAGAAAGATAATACGTTAGGTGGCCTCCTAAATATATATTTCAAAAAGCTATCATGAACTTACTAAGAACTATCAAGGGATGCAAATATTTAAATCCTTTGGAACCTGTCTCATTTTTAGGAATCAATTCCAAATGTCTGTGCAATTATAAATAGAGTTATACCCTTCTAAGTACTAGTGCTGGACAAAGCTGAATAAATATTTCAAATTTCCAGTTACAACTCTAAATTTCTAGACACACGGGTGACCATACACATCTGGAATTTTCTCAGCTTTGTACATTTCCACACCTATGTTGCACTACAAACAAATCAAAAGTTTTCTATGTGTATGCCTGTGACAATAGTCCTGTGATTATCCTTAACTTTCTGGATTTCATTACCAGACTACTATCCTGAAAGCTGCCATATCCCTTAATCCTGATAATGTTAAATTTACACAGAAAAGCAACTGCCAAGTAAGCAAAACCCTCCCCAAACATTCCTGCTCAGCTTCTGCTGGACCACAGAAACTGACCTGATTCTTCCTGATAACATGAAAACTCCAGCATGCTGCCTACACTCTCCTATCAGCTGATTCCTCTCTAGGATCCCTCTGGGATGTCTGCAAGAATAATCTAAGAATTGAGGGCTTTGAGAAAAGTGAGCCTTTTGATGGTTGCAAGTAGCATGTGGGCCTCATGTCACTGGGAACGGGCAGGGCAAGCAGTTGCATATTCAGCGCAGTGGCAGCAAGTTCAGCTGGGGACCATTTTAAGGAGAAGTCTATAGAGCTCTTTCCATGTACACAGAGTCTCCTGTGCAAAAGACCCATATACAGGAAAGGAATTGTGCATTCCCTTCATTCAACTATTTATTTTTATTTATTTACATCATTTATAGTCCGCCTTTCTCATTGAGACTCAAGGCGGATTACACAGTATGACGTTAATACAATTAGTATTAAGTATATTTCAATACAATACCATAAGATAAACAGATAAAAGTTTAAAAGCAAGGATCCAAGATGGAGTAGAAAAAATACTGGAGCAAAACATATTCAATTCTAGGACTAACATTAGACAACATGAAGTGCTGGTTGTACATAGGAGTACATATTTAAAGCAGCAGATTATAAGGCAAAAATAGTGATGAAGTCTATGATTCCCAACTCCCTACAATACAGCCCTCCCATCTGAGTAAAAAGCCTTTTTTAATGGTTCGGTTTTGCATTGTTTATGGAAATCCAGGCTCTTCTGACTTCCTCAGGCAGGTCATTCCACAGGATAGGGGCCACCACAGAGAAAGCTCTTGTACGGTCTGCTGCTGACTTCACCTGTGTGCTGCCTGGCACCTGCAGGAGACCCTGTTCAGATGAGTGAGGCGGCCGTGGAGGAACATAGGGAGGCAGTCGCATAGGTATGCCGGACCAAAGCCATGAAGAACTTTGTATGTAATAACTAATACCTTGAACTGAGCACAGTAAATGATGAGTAGCCAGTGGAGGGACTGTAGGATGGGAGTGATGTTCATGTTCCTGCTCGCTCCTGATGACAATCGAGCTGCAGCATTTTGCACTAACTGGAGCCTCCTACTTAACTTAGATGAGAGGCCAATGTATAGAGCATTACAATAGTCAAGGCTTGATGTTACCATAGCATGGATCCAAGTGGCCAGGTCAGCCATGTCAAGATAAGAAGCCATCTTCCAGGCTAGAGTGAGGTTGTACAAAGCATTTTTTGCCACTGCCTTAACTTGTTTTTCTAGTAATAACACTGGATCCAGTATAACCCCTAGGCTTGTAACTGAGTTTGCAAGGGTCAGACGAACTCCATTGAAAGTGGGGAGTACAATGTCCTTCAAGATCTCTGCCTTCCCAACAAGCATCACTTCCATACTGTCTGGGTTCAATTTCAATTTGTTGTTTTTCAACCATTTCACCATGGCTGTCAGGCAGCGATCTACGATTTCCACTGCATCCTGCGGGGACCTGGATAGTGAGATATAGAGTTGGGTGTCATCTGCATACTGATGACATCCAACTCCATAGCTGCAAATGAGTTCTCCTAAAGGCTTTACGTAGAGGTTGAATAACATGGGAGCTAAGATTGCACCTTATGGAACCCCACAAGATAGGTCCCATTCTGGAGATAGCTGATCTCCAATGGCAACGCTTTGAGTCCACTCCAAGAGAAATGATTTAAACCAGTCCAGGGCACATCCTTTGATGCCCACTTCTGTTTCTAAACGCCTCAACAGGATGACATGGTCTACTGTATCAAAGACTGCGGACAGAGCCAATAGAAGCAGTAAGGAGGCATGGCCTTAGTCTATATTCAGACGGAGATCATCCACTAAGGCTACTAGTGCTGTCTCTGTCCCATGCCATGGTCTGAAGCCTGATTGGAAAGGGTCCAGAGTGCTAGAGTTATCCAAGAAGGTCTGGAGTTTGTCAGCTATTGCTCTCTCAATTACTTTTCCCAGAAAGGGCAGATTAGAGACTGGGCAATAATTGGCCACATCATTTTTGTCTAGGGATGTTTTTTTAAGTAGTGGATGGATAACCGCCTGTTTGAGCTGTCGGGGAAAGCTGCCCTGAGTTAGTGATTGATTTACAATAGACCTCAGTGGCTCACTTACGTGGTCCTTACTTGAGGTTAATAGCCAGGATGGGCAAGGATCGAGTGCACAAGTAGTGGTTTTCATAGACATCAAGATCTTGTTAGGATCTGTCATGGTGATTAGTTCAAAAGCAGTCCAAATGTAAGCTGGATGGTGTATTTGTCATTTCTTCTATCTCGCTTGCATTGCAGCTAGCATCTAGATCAGAGCGTATTCGTGCTATTTTATCTGCATAAAAAATCTCAAGGATACCATCTTTTTCCTTTTCAAATATTTGGCTTTTATTCTAGCACAAAACACTTTGCAAGTGGTGACAAATAGTGAAAACTGTGGTTCCTCTTCAGGAATGGCTGATTTATGAACACATTTAATTTTGCACTTAACCTAGTTTTGTAAATTTTGTGAGACTTAGATGAAATAAAAATTGTGACAGAAATTGTAGGGGGAAAGGGGGGAAAAAATCAATGTACATCTTCTGTGTAATTGATGTAGCTATGCAACTGTCGTCACATTAAGATCCATGATAGTTCAGTAGTTAAAAGACTAAACTAAGCCAAGATTTAGCCATCTCAGCTATAAAAGCAACTATTAGGCCCGTGTCACCACTTGCACTTGTTTTGTGCTAGAATAAAAGCCAAATATTTGAAAAGTAAAAAGATGGTATCCTTGACATTTTTTATGCAGAAACATGTCACAAGCTTAATACAGGGATGTTTATTGTATTCACACTTTTAAAAATTGAACGCAGTGTTTCTCATGTGGTGACAAAAAGAAAATAATTACACTATAAAATCAGTCTTAAGGGTTTTTAAGTTAATGTTAATTTAGGAATTTGTATTTGTTAGTTTAAGGTTGTAATCATAGAGCAGCTACCTCACTTTGGGAGGCACAAAATCCCAATGGTTTTTTTCTTTTAAATCATACTCCATCAGTCATTGTCTGGGTCACTCACAGGTCACTGAATTGTGGCTAGATTGAACTCCGTTAGCCTATCTAAGGTGTTAAGTAGTAGTTATATAAGCAGGTCTTGAGATTTTCTCTAGGATATTTGCAGCAGTTACAGGAATTAAACAAAATAACAAATAGATACAAACAACTCTATAACACCCGCCCCCTAATAATTCCTAACTTTTTAATGTAATACTTTGATTCAAATTATTATACAATGTTGTAGAATTTCTTTTCATTCCAAACATTATGAACGTTGCTTCTTTTCAAGTTTATGAAGGTTTTGAGCACAGAGTGATGAACACTAGACACTAATAAAAAGTAACCATCAGTGATAAGACTCTCTGTGAGTAAAACAGTTCAAAACAGTATGTAAGGTGTACAACATAGTGTATTATAAAATCTAAAGTCACAGTTAGTATAGTTCTGCTGCCCTGCAAGGGAAATGCCTTTTAATCCTGCTACCACATCTAATTTTATGTTACTACAAACCATTTTCCAGTACCACACAGGATCCCATTTCCATGTCTCCAGACTATCATTCAATTTAGGCGTACAAAATACTGGGGAAAGTGTAAGAAGTGAAACAGAACTGTGAAACATATTCTAATCTGGAACTGGACTCAGAAGAGTTCTTGAAAAATCTGATGTTTGTATATAGTCCTGCTGAGCATTAAGTTCTGAAGTATACCCAGGCAGGCACAAGTGTGGTATAGCGCACAGACGCTTGATAAGAATCTAGGAGACTCAGGTTCAAATTTTGACTTGTGAAGCTCCCTAGGGAACTTTCGGCCAGTCTCACCGTCTAACAATGCAATCATAAGCAGCTTATCAATTTAAAGTGACTTAGAAGGGTGTAACTTTGTTTAGGATTGAATCATAAACCTATTTAACTCACAGGAATCAAAAAGAGTCCAGTAGCACCTTTAAGACTAACCAATTTTATTGTAGCATAAGCTTTCGAGAATCACAGTTCTCGAAAGCTTATGCTACAATAAAATTGGTTAGTCTTAAAGGTGCTACTGGACTCTTTTTGATTTTGCTACTACAGACTAGCACGGCTAACTCCTCTGGATCTTAACTCACAGGATTATTGTGAGGGTAAAATGGAGGAGAAAGGAATGGATAAAAATGTATTAATGAATAACTGAAACAATTAACACGAATAAAATTTTGACCATTTAATCCTCTTCAAGATTCAAGACTACTAACTAACTAATGTAACTAGAGGGAAGCCCTCAAACTATTCCAACTCCCACTAGCAACCCTCCATAACTAGGTAGCTGGATTTACATGCCAGAATGAAGTTATACTGCTTCAGCAACCTTGTCTCATTTGCAAATGCAGTAGTCACCCAGCTATCAATATGTTTGTTAGGTTAGAACATTAAGCTACACTGACTTATTCCCCATTTGGAACATCCTTAGGATGACTTACAGCAAGGGCCCTCAACCTTTTTCAGCCTATGGGCACCTCTGCAATTTTGACATAATGTGAAGACCAAACCTCAAAATTATTGCCACAGAAGGTGGTGCTAACCACAAAACGATTTCCACAAGAGGCAGAGCCAACCACTATTTATTTATTTATTTACTTCATTTATTCCCCACCTATCTCCCCAATGGGGACCCAAAGTGGCTTATATTCTTCTCCTCCCCTTCATTTTATCCTCACAACAACCCTATGTGGTAGGTTAGGCTGAGTGTGTGACTGGCCCAAGGTCACGCAACAGGTTTCAATAGCAGAGTGGGGACTAGAACCTGGGTCTCTCCAACCACTACACATCACTGTCTCCCAACCACAAAATGTCAGGGAGTGAGTTTCTGCATAACTCTAATAGCAGGTCTTCAACATTCCAGGCAGAAGTTCAATTTTTGGAGGTAAGAAAATCACATACACCCTCTCACACACTCATTCGCATATAAACAAAGGAAGCCTAAATGCATGGAAGGTAATTTTAAAAAATACACTAGGTGAATGAGAAAGAATAAAATTAACACTGTGATGGCAGCTACTACTGACATAATTTTTTAAAAATCTCCACAGCCAATCAGATCTCCAGTGGCAAATAAGAAGCCATGCTGGCTACAGCCTCACCTAGCCCCGCTCACTTTCTAAAAATATTCAGCAGGCACCAAGAAAGGTGTCAGCAAGCACTCACAGTCAACACATACAGGTTACCCTGACATATAGGTTACCTTTCCTTCCTCACTCCTTCCCTTCTCTGCAATGAGCCTGTGCTACACAATTTTATGCAGCAGCTGTCAGTTATACACATTGAAATGCCAATGACAACACATGACCTCTAGCTGTGTGTTTGCCCAAAGACATCAGTCTTTTCCATCTAATTATTCTGAAAGTGTAGTGCTGCTGTGGTGAATTACTGAGTGCTAGTACTCAGAAGAGCATATATTAAAACTTATTTTCAAGGACAGGAAGAAATGCCCCATGATCACCTGAAGATAATAAAAAATGAGCTTTCCATTATTGGGAACGTGGTTATTATATTTTTTACACACACACACAGGGGGGGAGAGGGGGAGAGAGAGAGAGAGAGAGAGAGAGAGAGAAACATTCAAAGCAGGGACTCACACGCAAAAATTTACATAAATGGTCCCTATTTTCTCCTTCACTAGCCCCTTTCTTCACTCTTCTCCCCTGCTGCTTCCTCCTCCCATCTGTTTGCTCACATTCTCCCACCCCCTTACTCCCACAACACTGTTCTCCATCTCCCTCTTGTCCTCTCGTGGCCCCTCTATTTTTAGTCTACCTTTCCTTCCCAATCAACTCCCCCCCCCCACACACACATCAATCTCAAGATCTTTGCACCTTATTACTTAAACGTGAATAATATTTTCATGTGCAAAGGACTGAAAGTTAGCTGCAGTTTTGACTGCAATGAGAATAAAGAAAGACAAATCATTTTAGATATCTATACCTTTATCATACCACTTCTAAGCTGACGGCAAGAGCTTGTATAGCAGACAAATACCTAAGGATGACTGCACATTATTTAAATGAAAATGTTGGATGTTTTTAAAGGATCCTTTTTTGTCTGTCCTATACTCCAGGATACAGCTCCAGCTCCTCTGTTCTAGAGTGTACTTATTACAGGTATGATGCAGGGGCCGGCTCTTTATTTAAATTCCTATAATTTATTGAAAATTATTCCATCATACAATGTTATTTGAAAGTTTCTGCAACTTACCCAGAATCAAGTAATAGATACCAAAGTAGAAATAAATTCTATTTTTGCATTTTATTTCCCTTTCTTAAAAATTAAAGGTGGTTTACAATATTTTAAAAACTCATTCACACCACACCTTGAACATTATTGTACTTCCAAGAGATGATCTACACAGAAAAATTGTTACACATGAAATACAGAAAGAATTCAAAACAGACAGAAATGGCTGTCATAATATAAATGGCTGCTAAGTCATATCCATTGCAACACAGGCTTTTATGTGGCCTTTACATTTTTATAAAACCAAGCTAAATAATAAAACCAAAACCAACCAACCAACCAAAACTAAATAAAATAAAAACATTTGGGCTGAATTTCAACCTTTGTGTGGAATTTCAGGTCCGTATTTAGAGAGGTTTCCTTCTTAAACAGTCCTCATTTTTCAAAAATCCATTTCCCCTTCCAGTGGTGGTGGAGAGTGCTGTCAAGACAAAACTGACTTACGGGGACATCCTGGTGGGGTTCTCCTGGCAAGAGACTAACAGAGGTGGTTTGTCATTGCCTGCCTCTGCAGCCCTGGTCTTCGCTGGAGGCAGAAACTCACAATTGTGGTAGTTTTCTTCTCTCCCTCTCAGTTTACCATGCTGGTGGGTGAGACTGGAAGAATCCAATATTCAAGGATTTTCTTCCAATTAAACAGGTTAGACATATGATGGGGAGGAGTCTATGTATATAATTTAAAATTTCTTCTATCATCCTATTTTAAAGGGGTGGGGAATTAGTAATACTGGTGAGGGAAGAACAAATAATAAAAAGACCACCCTTATAGACTGTCAAAAGCACAGAAAAAGAAAGTGAATGACCAAAATGGATTTAAAAATGAGCTATCTTTTTGAAAAATTCTAAGCTGAAATCCTAACAGCAAGACAGCCATTTCACCTTTGTCTTTTTCACAAGATTCAATAAGATAGTCATAGTTATTCAGGGTTTGGCAAATAGCATTGCCATCAAATACTTGTAGAAGAATTGTGAAAAACAAAGAGAGACTTGTAGGTATGCAGTGCTAATGGCCATCTAAAAGACCAGTTCAGCATGGCTATATCTTCTTTCACATTCAAAACTGCAGTTACACTAGAATAGTCCTACATAATAATCTGCAGCCATTTTAAGCCATAGCAGAACCTCTAAGAAGCAGGGTGTGAGACAGTAAAGAGCTGCTAATCTGCAAAGTAAATAGCAGCAATCTTATTTTAATTTCAAAAGTTATTACAAAATTTACCCAATCTACTTTTCTAAGTTGCAGAAACATGAAGAAAAAGGGAGACTTGTCAAAAAACAAAATATTTTTAAAAGGCTTGTTTACAATATTCCACGTGCAAGCTGATGTGTTTTATTAATTAAACATATATGGTGTAAGAAGGAGTTACGACGTAAACAAGACTTTTGAAGAGGTCATTGACCTTGGAATAACTGTCTGTGACTTCAGTGTCCCTTGAGATCTCACACTGAAATCTAATATGGACAAAAATATTTGTAATCTGAGTTTAGAGATTAAAAGCCACACCCAGTAAAGTATAACACACCCCTTGTCTTTTCAATATGCATGTCGTTTTTGGACTAATCTTGTGAAAGCAATATGACAAGGCATTTCTTCCCCGCTGAATGACTGAAAAACTTATTTCCCTCCCTCTTTACCATCAAGTAAAATCATTTGTCAGTCAAGGCCACTTAAACTAGGAGTAAAGCATTGCCTTTCCACTGCTGTGAAAATGGTATCAGTCATCACTCTGATAACTCCCATAATTTCTCTCTGTAAACATTTGGATGGGAAAGTTCTAGAATGAAGTGATGGGACTGTGCCAGTTGAAACTGTCAAGTTCAGAAGGAGGTTAACTGGAAGAAAGGGGGAAACTATATTTTGTTTTCAGCCAAGAATTTTAAAGAAAGCCGAGGTCTGCTTATACATTTTGTATGCTGCCTATAAATACCAGTTAGATGAAAGCAGAATTTTTGGTTGCTTGTGGCAGAACAATCTATATAATAAAGGCGCAGGACAGTGAAAAGATATAAACTCAACAGTAACTAGTTAATATCATACATCCCGTTCTTGTGTGAACATCTGTGAAGAAGAACAAATTAAAACAAAGCAATAACAACAGATCTATGGGTTTAAAAGAACAGCTGTAATTCTATATGAACACTTCTGAACTGAAAATATTGTCAATGAGAAAAATTGGTCATATATAGATAGTTTAACTGCCAAGCATCACTTGACAAGAAACATGGCTTCAGCCTTTCTCTTGTGAGTGTTCATAATAAAATGTCACAGACCCACACACCTTACGAGTCAAACCATCCACGCCTCTTTCATAACATATAGTAAATCTCTAAGACTGCCACCATGCCTCCTAATTGTGCTCCTGTGCTTTAACAAGCAGCTCACTTAAGTTTTATCCACCACTTATCTTTTCTGGTTAGAGATTTTTTTAACCAGTCAGCTGTAATCACATAGTGAAACAGTGGCAATCTGACAAGCCTCTTTCACCATATGTAGTTAATAGAGCACTGTTTATATTGCTTTCATTTTCAATATCAACTATTTTATTTCCTCATAATGATTTTAGTATCAAGCCTCGTACTTGAAGTGACTGGCATGTGTGACTCCTGTTTAATACAGAAGACAGAAGTCCTATATTACTGTTCTGTACAGTGCCTATCAAACTGTTGTGTTAAACAGGCATTAGCCCCTATAGTACCTTTCCACACAATATCTCTACTCCTTTTTATTAGCAAGAAATCTTACCTCCAAGAGCCTCATTTTTCTCTGGGATTAGTAAGAGACAAAGCAACTGAACTATCTATCAAGAATGCCTGGAAAGTCACTGGTAGCGAAGAAACTGCAGACACAGTGGTGACAGTTGGTCAGGTACTAGCTCACTCTCCCTAAAGTTCTCTCCTTCACAGGCTAGAGAATACAGAATGTGCTGCACAGACATTCATAGACAATCCAGATTGGGCAGCCAATGCATAAAACATACAACTAAACAACAAAATAAGATCTCTAAGTAGCCAGGAATTATCTCCTCAACCAAAACTGACAGTCAGAAAGATCAGAGAGAGAATGATCATTATTAATTCAAAGGGAAAAAAACACTGGAGAATCTCCAATTACTCCTGATAGTGCTGTTGAATAAAATGGAACATAACTTCCCAGTATACCTGCTTATAATTATGGGTTTTGCAGCTCAGTCCTAAAGGGGATGTCAAAAGTGCTCTGGGAGCCAACTAGTCCCTTGGCCATGACAGCATATTTGGCTGATACATTGTTGTAAATCCCACTTACAACAACAGACACTCAGGCACCACTCTGTCCAGATTTCCACCAGTAGATGGCTGCAGCAGCCAGATGCTGGCGGATCTGGAGCATGAATCTTTGCATAGGTGGGGGAGGGAGAGAAGTTAGTAAGCTCCCTAAGCCGTTCCAACCTTGGGAACGCCACTAACAGTGACAGAAAGTTATGTCACAAAAAAGGTGGTGTAGTCCATAATCAACCATGTTACAGGAAAAGTTGTCTTCTCCCTCATGCACAGCCCTGCCCAAATGGCACAGAGGACCACAGGATGCCGACTAAAGCCGTGACCAATCCACTTGTGCCCCAGCAATGGCCAAGCCTTCTCCCTGGAGCCAAATCATGATCCTCATACCCTACATGATCACTGGCCAGGGCCCCATTAACTCAGTAAGTAGGATGTGGTATGAAGCTCTGCCCAACAGTCCTCTGCTGTAGAGCGAGGCACCTTGGTGGTGGGGAAGGAGCGATGAGCGGGCACTTTGTAAAACTGGCCAAGCACTTTGTAGTCACACATGGGAGAATAGCTAAGTCCAAAATGTTTGACTAACATCTCTCATTCAAATTCCCTAACAAGTAACCCATTTCTAGAGACTGGGCTCAAGGGGCTGAGGATGCACTGATAGGTATGAAGGAACAGAGGAGTCGACTGCCCCAGCTCTCTTGTTCACACGTGGCTCCCTCCTTCCCCTTACACATGAGCTGGCACCTCACTGCAAATGCTGACCTCTACAATCAAGGCTGGCAGCATTGGGGAGGGGGGGGGAGGCCGGTCCTTGCCCTTAAGACACCATGGCTCACACCTGACAAAGAAGCAGCCACCAAGGGAGCTATGTTTGGCAGAGCTGCCTTGGAGGGGTGGGGAAAGTGTTCGCAGCCCATGTCAGGGATGTTCGTAGTCCATGTCGGGGCTGCATGCAGACTCCTTCGACCACACACACCCCTTTGAGCAGAGGACAAAGCATGGCCTTGGATCTGGGTGCCTGGGCACCAGCTCTCTCAACTTTCCTGGCCAAGCAACCCTCACACTTGTTTTCACACAGGATCAGAGTTCCAAGCAGCAAGAGAAAAGCAAGCTGATGCTGTCAAGAAGCATTTCCCAGCTGGATGTGTAAGAGCCATTTGGATGCTCATCACCTCTGCAGTGAAGGGGTCTCCAACAGCCCCCTCCCCCATGTGGCCATGGATCCCCTCAGGGTTCAGCAGATCTGGCTGTGGCTTGTGCGAGGCTGAGCCCCTTGCCTTTGCTGCACATGTCTCTGTTTCCTTTTCAGGGAGGGGGCAACCTTACCGGGAGACATAGCTGCATGGCTGCCACAGACCCTAGCAGCACTCTCAGACTGCATTCCCAGCCCAGCTCCAAGAGCACTCTCCCTGTCCAGCAACTCTGCTTCACTCAGAAGAAATGCAAGAGCTGGCTTGACTAACCTCCAAAAGTCTCCTGGGAGGATTGTGAACAAGAGGAGTTCGTAACCTGTGTCCAGACATCCTCTTCATCTTTGGCAGTTAAATAAAGTCTGTATTGTACCACAACTCCCTTCCTATCTGTTTCCTTGCCATGCCCCTCCCTGATCCAACACCTCCTCCCTTATTTGTTACTTCTCTATAGGGCTGTCCCTTGTTTTGTTCAGCTGCAAAGCAGAGCAGCGGCCCAGTGACACCTTGAAAGTGGATGACACACTTAGCTCCCTCCCCCATTTTCCTCTCAGACACACCAAGGAGAGTGGGGTGGGACTTGGGAGTGCTGTCTATATGTGTCTGCCCATACAGTAATACTTCCAGCAATAGTAATAAAGTCTATAGTCTTTACTGATGCTTCTCTTTGAGACAATTTCCTTATATTACGGCCCTCCTATCTGTGTTTAAAAAATCCTCTTGAATAATTCAGTTTTGCATAAATCAAGATGGTAGCCATGTTAGTCTGTCTGTAGCAGTAGAAAAGAGCAAGAGTCCAGTAGTACCTATAAGACCACAAAATTTGTGGTAGGGTATGAGTTTTCATGAGTCACATTTCACTTCTTCAAATACAGCTAGAATGTGAGTCCATCTGTCCTTGAATCTTGGAGAGTGGAGTGATTTCAGATGCCGAATGACAACAGCAGGTAAATGACAATAGCTAGTGAATAACAATAGCAGGCATGATTGGATAAGTACAGGAATGCAGAGGGGTGGTAGGGGTGGAAAATGCAGCATTGGTAATAAGACAGGAAATTTTGTTTGTCTTATAGGTGCTACTGGACACTCAGTTTTGCATAGTTTGCGGAATGCCAGAGGAAGGAATCTTTCCTAACCTCTTAATGTGCCTAATGGCTAATTCTTAAAAAATGAATACACTGATAGTCTTTGCATAGAGAAGCCTAAAAGGGGAGCAGCTCCACCATCCATGCCTAAGTCCCACCTCCACAGTCCAAACCAGACAGCTGTACCTGGGCTGACCCAGAGCCAGGAGGCAGAGGCTGGCACTGGCAGGGCAAAACAACCTCTGCTGGCACGGAGCCCAGAGCAGTAGCAGCTAAGTGCTTTTCAAACTGTGGTTTTTTCTGGTGCCAAAAGTGGCCACCTCCCACCACTAGGGCTTTTGCAATTTTTTTTAAAAAATTAATATCTCAACCTAACATTGTAATTATAGGTCAAACAGGTTCTATGAATTCTCAGCTTTCAGTTTTAGGAAAGTAAGTGACTGGATAGAAGGGAAAAGGGATATTTCCACAATTTTGCTAGAGGCAAAATGAAAGCTGGGAATTCAGAATTTGCTGTACTTATTATTACAATGACAAGTTGTTATATATTAATATGAAATTGTTGATTTTTTTAAAAAAGTCTGAAAACAAAATCTCAAGAAGAAAGTAAGGAGGGGGGAGTGGTTTGATGACAACAAATATCCAATAATTGAAAAGTGGGTTGGAGGTGAGTGGGAGTGGATGGAGCAAACAAAACCAAAAGGCCGAACCAAAAACATTATACACAAGGAAAAAAATCAACTCAAAAATCAGCTTCCAGAAAAAGATTGGGGTAAAAGTGGTCTTAAAAAAACTGAGGGGGGAAAACAAAACAAAACCAAAAAAGTGAAAACTAAAGGAAAAACCTGCATGCAGAAATAAGGGGATAAACCAAAGCAGTATAGGGCCAATAACAGCGACAACAAAAACGTGCAAAACCCCCCCACAGCATAGCATGTTGATGAGGCCACACCCATCAATGTCAGCCCATATCTACCTCCCATATGTAGAACAAAAAGAGGGATCAATGAGGACACAGCATCTGCCACTGTACCAAATGATTGTGGTGTTAAAGTGAGCAGCCTTGGAATGAAAATGTCAGTGAACCCCACAGATGCAGGTTCAAGACCCTTCCTGTTATTGTGTTCCCTTTTGCCAGGCACACACCAAAGAGAAAGAAACATGGCAGTTCTGACCAGCTCCCACTATCCTCACTTGGCAGAAGGGAGGGTGCAGAGCAGTCAGGACCTCTGATACACAAAGAAGTTCTTCTGTTCAGGGAGGGGGAAGAGCACTGGAACACCAGCCTTTTGCCAGGCGGGGAGAGACACACACTAGAAAAGCAGTTAGAGAAAATGCACTTGTTGTCATAGAAGAAGTAGGATCATTACAAAAGGCAGCGACTAAAAATCCTGACAAGAGGAATACTGATGGAAGGCGATTTTTTCTTTTTGGCCAGCAACAGGAACCACAAAATAGATTAGAACATACATTATACACACTCTGTGCAGTCCTCTGATCTCATCCAACTGAGAGAAAGAGCAAAATCACAGTGAAGAAATTAGGACTCTCCCAGCAGCTCTGTGTACCGCTCCAGGAAAGGACTACAAAAAATACAGTACAGTGGAAAGATAAAGCATAGGAGACCCTGGTTCAAATCCTAAATGACAGCCATGAAGGCATTCCAGGAAGAGCTTATTTTTACACCCCATATATAATTACATAGGATGGGCCACCACATATCCCATTGTGACTAGCAGCTTAACAAGCAAGTCATTCTGGTCAACAAACCTCCAAGAACCATTCCTGCACAACTGATGAGATACCACCCCTAAAAGAACCCCTCCCAGGTGGAGCACAACTGTGCTAACATTGCAGGAGTCCAGCATGGAACAGTGTGTTCCTATATATCAAACCCCAACTAAACTGATCACCGTGGTAACACAGCATCAAGAATGCATGATGCAAGCCAGATGAAGAGGTTGCCAATGCACGTTCCAGTAAATTACTTGTGAATTTAATCGTAAGTAGAACTTACTACCACTGCTCACTCACAAAAAGGACAATTGTGCTGGTCGAGCAACTGTTGTGTCCTACCTAGGAAGGTTTTGACTAACTGCAAACTCTTCATAAGCTTTGCTGGGTCTTGAGAGCAGAACAGATGGGGGAGCTTGTATTTTAATTCTCTATGAGATTTTTAAAAGATACACCAGAACTGTTAGTGCCATGATGTTGCACTGGTACTGGGAATGTGCCTGTAGCTGGGGTGGCCAACTTCATCCCAATATGCCCTGCCCATTTGTTTGCTTGGCCAAGGTTATTCCCTTTCCCCAAATCAGAATGAAGATACTTTGATAGGCACGGAGTAGGTGTAAAGACTATTAAAAATAGTTCATGTGCAGTTGGATGCAGTTGTAACTGATTTTTTTAACCTTTTCAGACAAAGCTGCCTGTGTCCCACTTGCAATGTAGGGTTGAGTTATCTTTTTAAAAACCCACTGTTTTTCCCATTGTTAAGTTTTCAATGAGCTTCCCATTCACTGTGGAATACTATTTGAAATGTCCATTGCACTTCTGACAGTGCATCCTTTTTATTTTCCCACCCATTTCCAGTGTTTTTTTAACTTATATAGGTAAGTGCAATAATGCTACAGCATTGTAACTATAGTACAATATAGCAGGTTCTCTGAATTCCCAGCTTTTATTTTTTTAAAAAAGTAAGTCTCTAGCCCCTTCTGTTGTGGGGAGATGCTTTTTTTCCACAACAGAAGGGGAGAAAGACTTGCTTTTTTAAAAAATGAAAGCTAGGAATTCAGAGAACCTGCTACATCTATCATAATGCTGTTGTGATATTTTTGTGCTTTTTTTTTTAAATGTATATGCCCTGGTGATCCAGGAAGGTGGCACAGCTATTCCCCATGCCAGAAAAAGAGGCACTATTTGAAAGCAATTCACATACAGGTCATAAACATATAAATGCTGTTTTAAACTGCTGTCCCCCACACTGCTTTACATGAAGTCAGAGCTGCAAAAGATAAAAACCAGGTTAAAGTGACCATCGCTGTCATCTATGTGTAATCTTAAGGAAGATGGTTGTTGTGGGTTTTCCGGGCTGTATTGCCGTGGTCTTGGCATTGTAGTTCCTGACGTTTCGCCAGCAGCTGTGGCTGGCATCTTCAGAGGTGTAGCACCAAAAGACAGAGATCTCTAAGATGGTGCTACACCTCTGAAGATGCCAGCCACAGCTGCTGGCGAAACGTCAGGAACTACAATGCCAAGACCACGGCAATACAGCCCGGAAAACCCACAACAACCATCGTTCTCCGGCCGTGAAAGCCTTTGACAATACAATCTTAAGGAAGTTTGGTTTAGGTTACTAGTCACAATTCATTTAAGTAAGTCTATCTGAACACAAGCCACCTTTATTTTATTGGCTGTGACCATCCTACTCATATCTGTCATACAACAGTCCTAGATGGATATTACACCCAATTTGGATGCCCCACAAAAGTGAAGCATGATAATGCCATACTGCTCTTTTGAGCCAAAAACCGGCGCAGACATATGTAAATGAACAAAACCACTACTTTGAAAAAATGCTATAAAAAAGAACAACTTGAGAAGAGAATATAACATAATTGTATTGTCATTCATCAGACTATAACATATTTGTATGGTAATTCATGTTTTGTTTTGTCTTTTAACATACTGATGACAATGCATCTTTCATAAAGTAATACTGACAACAAAAAGAAGTTAGTCTTCTAGAAAGAAAGAATTATTTCAGTATTAAGGAGGAAGGGAGGATCACAAGCATAATTAAATTCTAAACAAAATGCTATTTCTGTAATTAGTATTAGGGCTCTTTTGCCAGCTAAACAAATGATCACGTTTCATTTTCCCAAGAACCATTCCACACTGTTTAAAGAAGAACAAGAGGTCTTCTTGACCTCAGAAGGTAATAAAATATTATTTGTAACTGTAACTTATCTTACAAATAAGTTTATCAAACAGTTGTTTATTTATTTATTTATTTATTTATTTATTTATTTAATTTACATTTTTAGACCGCCCTCCCCGTCAGACGGGCTCAGGGCGGTTTGACAACAAATTAAAAACAGTAAAAACATTATAAAAACATTAAAACATCGTATAAAAAAACATTAAAATTGGCGGGTGTGGAATATTAAATATTAAAATGCAGCATTGTCCTGCATGGGTGGTGGAAGGTCTTCAGTGGTATGGCCAGCGAGAGGACAGCCTAGCCCCCACCAAATGCCCAGTGGAACATCTCCATCTTGCAGGCCCAGCGGAAAGATAACAAATCCTGCCGGGCCTTACACAAGATCGCAGCAAGAAACGCTGTGTAGGTTTCTTATACAGTAAAGCCAATATTTAACTAATGCTATGTGGTGCCTTTTATTAAGACCAACTAAATTAACACAATATGCACAGTAAGGTGGTTGGGCTAATAAATGATATTATGTGGCTTTTGTCTATGGATTTTGCTATAGACCAATATAGCTACCTACTTTTTTGCCTCCTATGTTTGATTATAGTATCCCTTTATATTGCTGCCTAGAATTTCAAATGCAGGTAAGTTATATAGTACCCTTTCCAGCAAGGAGGAGGAGCAGCAGTGACATGGCAAATTGGGCCAACAGGTTCACTATACACATCCACAGAAGAGGCATACTATTAAATTGAAAAGCTACACTGTGAGTCTAAAAATGTCTAGCCTTCTGTCCATGTGGCCTTCGTTATTTAGACATCAGCACAAGAAAAATTAAAATGAGGTTTTTGGAACATGTATTCTGGATTAAAATTCAAGTGTAATACCAAGTCTATTTGTATTAGAGCAGTGGTTCCCAATCTTTTGGATATGGTGACCCAGAAGTCCAAATTTACTTGGTACAGTGATCCATCCAGAGATGGCTCAAGGTTTTATGATGTCCTAGGTAAAGTATGACCTTGAGGGACATTCAGTACAGCATTCAGTTTTCTATACTGGCCATATACTTTTGAGAAACCAAACAAACATCACATCCTACTCTGAAACCCAGTCAAGTGGCATTCTTCTTCTCCATTATTCACCCTAATAACAATCAGGATACATTTCATTTGATTCTTTATCAATCAATATGAATATGCAGTGACGAAAAAAATACCAACTAATGTATGACATGGAAGATATTGTTTCCAGGGTCAGGTCTTATTTTCCAAAATACAAGTCCAAGGCCTTGCCTCATATTAAGCACAAGAGTTGGTTCTTGCAGGAGTCACTTCATACATGACGATTTTCCTACAGAAATATTCTGCATAAGAAAATGAGCACACTTGTAGGTTTACTAGTTACTGTATGGCTTCTCCCCTCATTATTGCTGCAAAGGGAAGAGAAGCAAGAATGCGAGAAGCTGGTTTGGAGGAAGAGGACAGAGGAAGAAGAAGGGCAGGAGTGGCCATTAGGGAAGGCTGGCCTGTGACCCACTTTCAGAGACCTTGTAACCCACTTCTGGTTCCCAACAGGGAAACACTGTTTTAAAGCTATGAATAAGGAAGTATGAATCAATTTAAACATTCCTTTTTAAAAATTAAAGGCCGCACATTTTAGTACTTAAAAACAAAAACAATCCTTTTCTGCCTGAAACTGAATTAACAACTCAGGCTGTTCCACTGAGCCTGGGAGCACTAAACAATTAGGCAGCAGGTTGAAGACTGGTCTGTAAGAGAATTTTTACTTGAAAAGACAGGTTTTGTTGAAGAACAACTAGTCTATTTTGTTTACATACTGAAAATAGCTGGTAGCATATAATTTAATGATTATTATAATCTTTCAGGTGCGTTATGCGGAAAAATAGGTATTTTAGAATTCATCCATTTCAGTGATTGTTATTTCTTTCATACAGAATGCTTTAGAAACATAAACCCAAAGAACAATCCATGCAAAAGCTAAACAGGGGTCAGCCCTGGATAGTAATTGGATGGGAGACCATCAAGGAAGTACAGGGCCACTACGAAGATGCAGACAGAGGCAAACCACCCCTGAAAATCTCTTGCCTGGAAAACCCTAAAGAGTCGACGTAAGTCACCTGCAACTTGATGGGACTTTCCACCAACAAATGGCTGTTATCCATTTGCAACTAAACCCAATGCAAGTGCTGTATCCAGCCACAGTTAATATTCACAATTTGAGAGGACAGACCAGGGCTGCCAGGTTCCTGCTGTTGGGGTGGGGGATTCCTCACTGCCAGCAGTTGTTTCTCACTACCACTCAGCTCAACAGGAGGAGAAAAATGGTGGGGAAATGGGGGAGTGATGCCACAGTCTCACTGGCAACGTGGTCATGTTGTTGGTGAGACTGCCCACCAGCTGCCAGCCTTGGCATTTGCAGGACAGACAGATCTGTTGAAAAGTAAAAACACTGCCGCTCATCTTGAACTTCGCAGTGATAAATTTTAAGAACCAGTTGGTTCCTGGACTATTGCAGAGTATATTGCTTTAAAAATGTAACAGCAACAATACTATGTCTGAAAAGTGGTTGACTCATGGTATGTGTATATTTTTATGAGCTCTTCCTAGACATTATGTACCTAGGGGGTTGAAATAAAGGTAAATGTATGCAATCACTCCATTTCTTTGTTGGGAGGCAGAGCTACAGGAAAGAGCAATGAGGATCTGTGGGCAAGCCAAATGGCATTTCAGATAGATAAGTTAAAGTGAATGTATTATATTTGTTCAGGTTAACAGCAGTATGCCTCTCTCAGTATTCCTTTCTCTCCTCTTTTTAGATGTGAGCAAACAAAAGAGGAAAGCTCCATTTGCCAACAACTGATGCCCCAGAGTTGTCAGGCTTCTGTCAGACAGCAGAGGCTTACCCATACTCCCCTTCCCCCTCTCTTTTGTTGCTTTTTCAAATACGGATTTTGCTCACCAGTACTTGCTATTAAACAATTCACTCCCCCCCCCCCTTTCCTTGGTTTCTCTGCTTCAGGAGGGGGTAAAAATAGCAAAATGTGGTCACAAAATATAAAGCTAGACATTCATTTCCTGCACCTCAGAGCCTCATTCTTTCACCTCCTTGTCCATAGGATTTGGCTACCAAATAGGTCTTAATCTGTAAACAAATGATTTGCCCTACAATTAAACCATTCATCCCCCCTTGCCTTCTTTCTCAGGCTGTTTGGCTGCAGTCCAGCATAGAGGCTCACAGGTTCTTCTATTATTTAGTGCTCATAATGTTTAAAAGCAATACGCTCATTGAGAGTTTATAAAACTAAGTGGCATCACCAAAAGCATTATTTGAGTCTCAGAATCAGCATGACTTCTACCTGGAAATGGTTTTTTAAAACATTTATGCTAGGTTGCATTAAAATAAATTGAACATTTTTCCTTATAAAATAATATACTATCAAATTAGACATAAAGATTATAGCCCAGACACAACTGCCTGTATAGAAAACTGTGAATGTTGGAGTTGTGGTACGAAACTGCCAAGAACACTAATCAGATGCTTGATCAGGAAGTATAGCAGGGTGGGAGAAAATGCAATCATGGATTTTCTAAGAGTCTTTTCCAAATACACACAGGCCAGTATTCAAAGAGCCACTTCAGCGTCCCCACAATTGAGACCCAATGTGGACAGTGGCTTAAGTGTTGGATTTGGATCTGGGAGACATAGTTTCAAATGCTATGAAGTTTCATGAGTGACCTTGAGCTAATCATTCTTCTGCAGCCTAACCTACCTCAAAGACTGTTCCAATGATACAATGAGGGAGGGAGAACCACATAAGCCATCCTGAGCTCCTCAGAGGAAGGATGGGATAAAAGTGTATTACATAGCTTGTACATGCCTGACAGAATCTTTTTCTTTCAAATGGCAAAGTCGAATGCTGAATCACAAATTACTTTTGAAACTTTCCCTAGACCCAAAACTGGGACCTGCTGTTCAAGAAATGCAAATCCAAAGTTCCCTCTGGAACTAGTTGTGCCATTCTGAAGCTCCTACACAGGTTCAGTTATCACTCCAACCTCGATTAAAACACACATATTTTCCCAAAAAGTTCATCAGGTTCCTGAAGATAAAATATACACAGTACACTGACAAGAAGTTTTAGGCTATCATGTGTGGCCCATCTGGGAACTCTGATCAAAACAAGAACTAGGCTAGTGTCACATCTCACGTCCCGGGGGTCCTTATATGGCAGAAACAGCTCTGACCCCCCGCCCCCAAATATCCTCTGAACATCATATTCTGGGGTGATTTCTGCACTAAGTGTGTTTTGGTTATGGGAGAAGCCATACCTGCTAGAATTTTATGGTCTATGTAACTCTGAATCCTGATTGAAATATAACTGTTTTCATAGGTAACAACCCACTTTAGAGGCTTAGGGTCCTTCTGTAAATTTCAAAGAAAAGTCTAAACAAGAGGGAAATTTCAGTAATGTTTTTGGGTTGCCTCTCACAAGATCTAGGCCACCATTTGGGATTGTCTGTGAAAGAAAAGAAAAAATGAGGCAAGGGCTTTAGTGATATTGGGCGGGGGATTCCACGGGCAATCCAAAATGGGCTGTGAGATCTCATGGTAAGATCTATAGATTTATGTATAGGTTGTTTTCAAAGAACAGTTCAGCAACACAGGTCTTGAAATAGTGCCAGGTCTGGATGGGTTATCGGCAACGTATTATAAATGTTTTGAGGAAGAGCTGATATTGCCACTTCAAAAAGTAATGAACAAAATAAGCGAAGACAAGATCTTACCTCAAACCTGGCAAGAGGCTTATATAACTTTGATTTAAGAAGATAGTGACACTGTTACTTCAATTTTATAAACCCATTTCGTTACTGAACCTAGATTACAAACTCTTTACTTCATTACTGGCAGAAAGGCTAAGAAAACTTATAGCAAAAATAATACACTCAGACTATACAGATTTTTACCTAAGAGATTAATGAGGGATAATGTTAGATTTGAAGTAGATGCAACAGAATTTGTGGAGAAGAAAAGATATAAAGTGGCATTTATGTATTTAGATGCTGAACAGGCATTTGATAATCTTTCTTGAACTTTTTAACAAAAAGGATTAGGAAATTTAAATTGACACAAGGCAAAATGCAGTCAAATTGAAAAGGGGGCCAGACAAGGATGTCCACTATCAGCATAATTATTTTAGCAATGGAAGTTTTCACATCAAAGATGAGACAAGACTCCAAAATAAAGGGTTTAAATGTAGATGGTGAAGAATTCAAATTGAAAAATTATGTTGATGATGTAGTTCTGACAATCTTGAATCCACGTAAAATGTTAGATTATGTTACAGAACATCTGACAAAATTTGGTTCCTTTTTGGGATTTAAAGTTAGTAAGAAAAAAATTAAAATAATTTCTAAATTATTGGAAAAAAAAGAGGGAAAAAAATCAAGGAAATGACAGGATACGAGATAACAATAAATTAAGTGAAATATTTGGGTATTAATTTGACAGGACAAAAAAACACATTATTCAGTGACAATTATGATGTACTCTGGAAGAAAAAACAAAGTGATCTAGAAAGATGGTCTAAATTATCTTTGCTAGGAAGAATGTCTACAATAAAAATGAATATTTTGCCAAATTATATTTTTATTTCAAATGATACCAATAAATATACAAGAAAAGACATTGAGAAATTAGCAAAAACAAATATATTCATCTTTTTTTTTTTTTTTTGAAAAATTTTTATTGGGTTAGAATCCATTATTTCCACATTTACATTCAATTTTCCCCAATTTTTTCATCTCTAACCCCCTCCCTTTCCCCCCCCTTTTTGTTGACTTCCAACAGCTTTCCAACCCTTTGTCCCCTTTCCCTTACTTTTATTAGCTTCCTCTATCTAAAACAAATATATATTCTCCATTATTCTAAGCAGTACATCCTTAACTATTTTTAACATTATATGCCCAAACTGTAAGCCTTTGTTTCCATCTTAGATAAACAATTTATCCCAATTTTTCAATTTCAGGTATTTCTATATATCATAAACCATATAGATCATACATTCGTTTATATCAAACAATTTGACTTATTCTCTATATATATTACTCATTCTATCTTTTTATAATAGTTCTATATATCTCTCCTCACGTAGTCAATCAATTTGACCCATCTATATCTTCAGACATTCAGTTTGGTACAAAACTTGTCAGAAAAAAAAAGAAAATATTGTTAGTTAATCGCTCCTTATATTTAGTCCTTATAATTAATTATTTTCTCTATGTTCTGTTTGTTAACCTATATATATCTATATATATGTCAATCTATTAATCTGACTGCTTATTAATTCACATTTATCTCTTCTCCCCCCGGTAAAGTCTCCCCCCTCTACTTCAATACTTCAGTAGTTCTCAAACTGCCACAGTTTTCCTCCCACCTCCCATTTCTTCTCCAGGTATTGTTTCAGCTTCTCCCAGTCTGTGTTGAACTGCCCTGAGTCCAGATCTCTCAATTTTCTTGTCATCTTGTCCATTTCAGCCATATACAGCAATTTATAAGTCCAATCTTCAATAGTTGGCACTTCTTGTACTTTCCATTTTTGCGCATACAAAAGTCTAGCTGCTGCTGTCATATAAAATATCAACGTCCTGTGTTGGGCTGGAATTCCCTCCATTCCCAAGTTCAGTAGCAGGAGTTCTGGGTTCTTATTAATTTGAAATTGTAAAATTTCACTCATTTCTCTTATTATTTCCCCCCAGTACTGCCTGGCTACCTCACACGACCACCACATATGATAGAGGGAGCCCTCATGCTTCTTACATTTCCAGCATTTATTAGAAGTATTCGAATTCCCTAGCGCAATCTTCTTTGGTGTCATGTACCAACGATAGATCATTTTATAAATGTTCTCTTTGATATTAATACATGTCGTTGTCTTCATTGTAGTTTTCCACAAGTATTCCCATGCCTCCATTGTTATTTCTTTATTAAAGTTTATAGCCCATTTCACCATTTGTGTTTTAACTATCTCATCCTCGGTATACCACTTCAACAGTACTTGGTATACCTTGGATATTCTTTTCTTATCTTCTTTAAGAAGGGTCTGCTCTAGTTCCGAATTCTCTATTCGTATACCTCCCTTTACAGAGTCCGAATTATATAAGTCTCTGATCTGTCTATACTGGAACCAATCGTAGTTAGGTGATAGTTCCTCTTGTGTCTTTATTCTAAGTTTGGATGCTTCAGTTTTAGTTATTTCTTTATACGTTAAACATTGTTGTTCATTATCAACAGCTCTCGGGTCTATCACCTCATATGGAACCACCCACAAAGGGGTTCCTTCTTGTAGATAAATTCTGTACTTCTTCCAGATTATGTATAGACTTCTCCGAACAAAGTGATGCAGGAACATCGAGTTGACCTTTACTTTGTCATGCCATAAATATGCGTGCCATCCAAATATTTTTTTATATCCCTCTAGGGCTAATAGTTTCTTGTTCTTTAATGTCATCCATTCTTTCAACCAAACTAGGCAGATTGCATCATGATAAAGTCTCAGATTGGGCAGTTGCATTCCGCCTCTTTCCTTTGCATCTTGTAAAACTTTCACTTTCACTCGAGGCTTCTTGCCTGCCCAAACAAAATCTGATATTTTCCTCTGCCATTTTTCAAATTGTTTGGAGTCTCTGATGATTGGTATTGTCTGTAGCAAAAACATTACTCTTGGTAACACATTCATCTTAACTGCTGCAATCCTGCCCAACCATGACAAATTCAATCTATTCCATTTAATCAAGTCTCTCTCTATCTGAGTCCATAGTTTTTCATAATTGTTTTTGAATAGATCTATGTTCTTTGCAGTTAATTCGACTCCCAAATATTTCACTTTACTTGTTACTTCACAATCCGTTGTTTCCATTAACAATTGTTGTTTCTGCTTAGTCATATTTTTGCATAATATCTTTGACTTCTTTTTGTTAATGAAGAAACCTGCCAAGTCTCCAAACTCCTTGATCTTATCTATCACTCTTGGCATGTTCTCCAATGGGTCCTCTACAATTAACATTATGTCATCCGCAAATGCTCTGACCTTGTATGAATAGTCCTTTATTTTTATTCCACGAATTTCATCATCTTGACGTATTTGTATCATCAGAATCTCCAATACTAAAATGAACAACAATGGAGATAACGGGCAACCTTGTCTTGTTCCTTTACTTATCGTCAATTTCTTGGTCAATTCATCATTCACCACAATTGCTGCAGTCTGGTCTCTATAAATTTCCTTAATTGCTCTGATGAATCTTTCTCCCAATTGTAGCTTTTCCATAGTGGCAAACATAAAGTCCCAGTTTAAATTGTCAAACGCTTTTTCAGCGTCAACAAAGAAGAAACCAACCTCTTTGTCACAACGCTTGTCATAATATTCAATAGCATTGATCACTGTCCTTAAGTTGTCTCTTATTTGTCTGTCTGGCAAAAAGCCTGCTTGTTCCTCCTCTATGACTTCCGAGAGCCACCCCTTCAATCTCTCCGCCAATATCTTCGCAAAAATTTTGTAGTCATTGTTGAGTAGCGATATAGGTCTATAATTTTTCACATTAGTCAGGTCTTGGCCCTCTTTTGGGATCAATGATATATTCGCTTCACTCCAAGTTTCTGGAATCCTTTGATCCCTTAAAACCCCATTCATCACCTCTTTTAGGAATGGTGCCAGTTCATTAGCCATTGTCTTATAGAATTTAGCCGTAAGTCCATCTGGCCCTGGCGCCTTTCCTAGATTTGCAGATTGTATTGCCTTACTTATTTCCTCGTCAGTTACTTCACTATTCAACTTATTTCTCCAAGCTTCCGAGATTTCTGGAAGTTTGGTTTTCTCCAAATATGACGCTATTGATTCTTTGTTTACTTCTTTTTTATTATACAGCTTAGCGTAAAATTTATAAAAGGCTCTACTAATGGTAGCCTGCTCCAAATACGTTTTGTTATCTTCGCAAATTTTATTTATTATCTTCTTTTCCCTTTTCTTCTTCAATTGCCATGCCAGGTACTTCCCAGGTTTATTAGCACCCTCAAACGCTTTTTGATTCAGTCTTTTGAGATTCCACTCCAATTCTTTATTGCTCATTGCTGTTAGCTGTTCTTGAAGTATTTTAATTTCCTGGTATACCTTCTTTTTCCCTGGTCTCTTTTTTAGCTGTATTTCTTTGGCTTTTATTTTCTCCTCAATCTCTTGTCTTTTCTCCTCTTTCTTCTTTCTTGCTCTACCATTTAAGTCCATTAGTATGCCCCTTACAACCGCCTTGTAAGCATCCCAAACTTTATTGGTTGGTACTTCTTTATTCACGTTGTATTGTATAAAAAACTTTGTCTCTCTTCTCAGTATTTCCATATTCTCTCTTTCCTGTAACAAGTCCTCATTTATTCTCCATGCTTTCCTTTTTCTCTTTTTTCCAAATTTCCACATAATTGGGTTGTGATCTGAGCCTACCATAGGCATTATTTCTACCTCCTTAGTCCATAATGCTAAGTCTTTTGAGGCCCAGATCATATCAATTCTTGATAATGTAAAATGCCTTGCAGAATAAAAGGTAAACTGTCTGCTTTTAGGATATTCTCTCCTCCATACATCTTCAAGAGTCTCTTGTTGAATCAACTCAAAAAAAAGCTTTGGTAATAGTCCTCTTTTCTTTTGTGCCGTTGTAGTCTTTTTGTCTAGTTCCAAGTCTGTCACTCCATTGAAGTCTCCAGCAAGAATTATCTGGTCGTATGCAAGATCGTCTAAATGCTTCCTTAAATCCTCAAAGAAGCTTTCTTTTGCACCGTTAGGTGCATAAAGTCCGACTACCAACACTCTCTTTAAATTCCAAATACATTCCACTGCTACAAATCTAGCTTCCACATCTCTCATAACAAATTTTGGCTGTAGCTCCTCTTTTATGTACAACACCACTCCTCTTTTTTTCTTGTTGGAGGCCGCTACATATTCTTTGCCCAATTTTCCAGATTTTAAATATTTTACATCCTGCTTTCTGATATGGGTCTCTTGCAAACAAACAATATCACATTTTTGTTTTAGTAGCCAGTGAAAAGTATTTTTCCTCTTATTCGGTGAGTTTAGTCCATTTACATTCCAAGATAATACTTTACACTCCATACTCATGATCTTGTTGGTAAGTCTTTTTCATTGTCCTTAATAAATCGCTCCATCTCTCGCTCAGATCTGATGCGTTTTTTGGCCCCTCCAAACTCAAAGGACACTCCTTCCGGTAACTCCCATCTGTACCTGATTTTCATGTCCTTCAAAATCTGAATTAGTACTTTATATTTTTTCCGGTCCAGTAACACTGATCTGGGCAGTTCCTTCATTATAATAATCGTCTTGCCATCAATCTCCAATGGATCTTGAAACTGTTTTGTCACAATCCTCTCTTTCATATTTCGTGTTGTAAACTGCACAATCACATCTCTTGGTAGTTTCCTCTGGGTTGCTATTCTCGAATTCACACGGTATGCCACATCTAGGATAGCCACAACTTCCTCCTCCTCCTTCCCCAGGTACTCAGCCAACACCTCAGTCATCTGTTCTTGCGCTGACTTTCCTTCCACTTCTGGCAAGCCACGAAAACGTAGCTGCTTCTCCATATGTTTAGTTTCTGCAACTGACATTCTCCCCTTCACCAATCTCATCTCTGTTTGTTGCGTGTCTGCTAAATTCTCCATCGCGTCTTCTACTGTTTTAACTCTCTGCTGCGTTCCTTGTAATTCATTTCGTATTGTTTCCATACCTTTTTTCACTTCTGACAGCTCCGATTTTACTGTCTGTGTAACCTCTTTAACCTCTTTTATCAGCTCCAATTTCGTGTCCTTAAGTTCTTTAATCATATCTAAAAGTTTTTTGTCCAGGTTTTTATCCAGGTTTTCTATTGCCGATTGCCACTCTTTTTTTGACATCGTGGGGCTTGCTTTAGCTCGCTCCCACGAATCCGCTCTCTTCCTTAACTCCGTGGCGTAAAATTTAACGTTTTTCTATTTTAAATGTCCCGGTCTTCTTATAGAAATTAAGTTTTAAAGAGTCCAAAATGTCGGGCGTCTTTTCTCTATGGTTTCTCTATGATTTTGTAATCCAAGATGGCCTACTTCCTCTTCCGCTGAAGCCGCGACCCTTCCCCTTTCAAAAATGGCGATTCCCTACTTCCTGCCCTCCAGCAAGGGCCGCTTCTCTCCAGCCACTCTATTGTTATTACGCACTTCCTGTCTCCCGTCTTCCCACAGCAGATCTCGCGATGGTGTCTTTTTCTCACAGCTCCAAAGCCACAGGTATTCAAAACAATAGTCCCATTTCTTTAATAACTTCTTTAAACTTAGTCTCTTTTTAAATTCGATTCCTGCCGAGTCTTCCCCTCCTTTTCACTAGTCTGTTGCAGTTTAAAAATCTACTTTTTTTCCTCTCTGTTTTTATCAATCTGTCCCGTCTCAGAAGATAATGATCTTTACCTTCTCTTCACTTTTCTCGGGTTGTAATCGCTGTTTCGATTTTAAGTTCTCCTCTCAGCTTCTTCCCCCAATCGATGCTTGGGTATGTAGGTCTTATGCCAGCCGAATTGGCCCCAAAACTGCCGCAGAGATTATAGCCGACCCGTCGCAAGGTGGGACCTCAAGGATCGGGGGGAGACTCGTTGTGTAAAGCCCCCCCTCGTCCGAGATCTAGCTCACCCTAGGGTCTTGAGCGTTCTTTGCCTGCTCCCCGCCTGAGAGCAGTCGGCCGCGGGCTATTTTCACCCCGCCGGCCGGTTAAAACGGCAGTCCGGTCAGCTCCGCAAGTGGAGCTGCGTTAGACCTCCATGGATCCCAAACAGGAAGTCCAAAAACAAATATATTCATCTGAAATGGCAAAAACCCAAGAATTAGATTTAAGGTGTTACAAAATAAAAAAAGAGGCGGCCTAGCTGTACCAAATATCAAGTTATATTATCAAGACGCTGGTCTGGCCTGGATTACAGACTGGATTCAAAAACCAAATGATAGATTAATAAAGTTAGAGGCAGCAGATCTGACAGAAGGGCTACATAATTACCTCTGGCTAAAGAAAAGAACAAGAAACACAACACACAAAGCATGTAATCAGAGACAATTTGCTCAAAATCTGGGATTCTGTGAGAATGAGGATTAGTCCCCTGATATCACCAATAATGTTACCAATATATGCCTTCTGTGATAAACATACAAGGAAAATTAATGATTATACAATTTATAGGTATAATAAATTCTCAAGGAAAAATAAAAATGTGGCAATCAGTTAATGAACAAGGTAAGAAGATACAATGGCTGGTATATCTCCAGGCAATTTTCAGATTAAAGGAAGCTATGAAAGATCACAGAGGCCGACTAAGAGATCTAACGGATTTTAAAAAGATAATTATTCAGCAGAAAGACCATATGCTAGGACAAATTTATAAACTTCTACTTAGGGTTGCCAGCTCCAAGTTAGGAAATTCCTGGAGATCTGGGAGGTGAAACCTGGAGAAACCTGGAGAAAGAGGGGTTTGGGGAGGGAAAAGATCTTGGCATGGCATAATTCCATAGAATCCACGCCCCAAAGTAGCCATTTTCTCCAGGTGAACTGATCTATGCGGCCTGGAAACCAGCTATAATTCCAGGAGATTTCCAGCCACTACCTGGAGTCTGGCAACCCTACTTCTACTGCAATATGACACAGAAACAGAACAAGTGAAAATGTGCATGTTAAAATGGAGTCAGAATTTAGGAGAAGACAGAGATAACATTTCAAAAGTGGGAAGATTTATGGATGAAGGGCATAAAATTTACTTCAAATCAAACATTAAGAGAAAACTGCTATAAGATTTTCTATTGGTGGTACATAACTCCAAAAGATATTGCAAAAATGGACAATAAATATACTGGAATGTGCTGGAAGTGCAAAGAAGTAGAATTTAAAATTTGGAAAAAGATACATGCAGAGATTCAGGGGATCTTGAAAACAGATTTTGCCAAGAAACCAAAGACTATGCTGTTGGGAATATTGCCAGACAGTGTTGATAGACTATTACATGAACTGATTAGGTATATGTTAACAGAAGCAAGAGTAGTATTGGCAAGTAAATGGAAAGATGAAAATATCCAACTAAAGAAAATTGGAAAGATAAAATGATAGAATATGTAGCAATGGGAAAACTAACAAATTATATAAATAGAACATCCATTAAAGAATTTGAAAAAAATGGGGAAATTACTTCGCCTATTATAGATAAAGATGAGAAATAAAACAAATGAACTAACAATGTAAATTTGGATATGAGCCTTGACTAACAGAGGTTATAGAAATGTTTAAGTTTCAAAGTTTCTGAAACAGAAACATACATTAATTAATTTGATTGATAATTAGTATAATTTGGTATATTATAGTATAATATAGTTAATATTAAAACGGTTAGAATATAATACGTCTTATACAATTAATTTAGAGGTAAGAAAAGTATAACAATGAATATTGTTAAATACTTTAAAATACAATATTATATCTTTAATATTTGATTTAATAGCAAGATATAGTAAAAGAGAGAGAGGAAACGTTTCCGAGAATGGTTATAATAAAACCGCACATGATATTTAAATGATATATGGATATTGTACTCTAGACAATCTTTGTAATGGGTACCTTAAATTTTCCTTTAGTGTAATTTGTATTCCTGTTCCTTTTTTGTTTGCCTCTCTCCGCCACGGGATGAGGTGGCATGTCAAGGAGATCAGAACAGCTAAATCTATGATGTTGCTGAAGCTCAAAATCTGGGCTACTGAATTAGCATTTGCTCTAAATTTTGTCTTTCCATAGAGCAAGGAGATTTATCATCAACAGCATCCTATTCCTCCTCCTCCCCAATGCCATGCTGATATTCATCCACTGTGCCATGAACTCTAGTTCCTCCCCGCCCCCCCCCCCACACACACATTCCCTACCAAGGTTTTTTAAAGGGCCATTGGAGGTTTCACCTGGTATAGCTGTAGCCTGGGTCAGAATAGTGCAAAAAGCAGGGCTATTGTTGTCATCGTTCCTCCCCGCCTTTTATAGAGGTAAAATAATAGAAGTAGAAAATAAAAGCAAAATAAAAGTAAATGGAGAAAAATTATAGGACAAAACAAGAAAGGATGAGAGTGAGGTCTATCTCAGACGCCTCAGAAAGCCTGTGCTTCTTTCCTAGAAAAGAAATAGTGTAACACCTCCAGTGGAGACAAGATATTGATAATCAAGTCTTGCCTCCTTGATTAACAGTGGAATCCGAAACAGAGTTACTCCAGTCTAAGCCCATTGAAATCAATGGGCTTAGACTGGAGTAACTCTTCTTAGGATTGCACTGCAAATCAACCATACTTCTCCTTAAGAGTGAGAAAGAACCTGTTTTCAAGTCTCTAGTTAACTACTGAGTTCAGTCAGCGATTCTAGGTCCAGGCACAATTTCCCCATTACCTTCCTGGTGTGAGGATAACACTGAGAGGGGAAAAACAAGTCATGTAAACAGTTCTGACATCCTTAGAGGAAAAATGGGATAACACTGTAATAAATAATGTATTTGTACACACAGTTCCTCCTGTTACTAGGACCTTTGGGTCATTTAAATTCCAGCCAAATTCACTTTTTTATTTCCCTGACAGAAGTGACATTGTTCACAATGTTTTGTTTACAATTTCATTCCTTCAGCAGTTAAGGTATCTGAGATCAGTCCATGGTATCACTTCAGCATGTCCATTTGCTGCCGGTAGCTTCACTACCTCAAGCTCTCTTAGTACTTCAAAATACAAATTCTAATTGTGAACTTCCTTAGCTATTGATAAAGAGCACCCATAATTGGATTTCATAGAAAAAAATTATCGATTTTATATAAAAATTAATGACTACTTCAGGGACTTTGAACGTTTGGTTTAAATTCCAACTTAGCAATAGGTACATTTCCTGAAAAAATGTAATACACTTTTAAGTAAACAACTGCAGAATTTGGTAAAAACATACTTGTAATCCTTTCTAGTTAAACCAACCAATAACATTTGTTCAACTTCTTTCACCTCTTTTTGTGGAAGGAATAGTTTCTTATAAGACAACATTATATTCACTCATCAGCTGCATCCATGTAAGTGTGCTCCAACAGAAGAATATAGTGCTACAAATTACCATGTCAATCTAGGGAATTTTACTATTATTTTCCCCTGTCCATAAATTATGGAATTATTGATGACATTCCAATAACTAAATGTACAGGTGGAAATCTCACTTAGAAATGACAGATACTTAACAATATCAGCTTCCACAATTTACTTTCAATGAATTCTGCAAGTCTATTTAAAATCTATTACCGCTGCTGACATCAATCTGCCAAGTTGCACAGCGCTAACTTGTATGAAAAATCTGGACCTATAAATTTAGGCACTGCATACTTAAACACAGCTTCTCTCTAGATAAGCTACTTGTGATAATAATTCAATGCAGGAAAAATGTAACCATTTCTTAATTCCAAGTTTATCCTGTAGTTCTCACAAACCAGAATCCTAAATGAAAGACCAAAATGATAATTTCTTACTCAGCAAGCAGTAAAACATCTGACCAATATAAAAACACTCCCATGGACAGCACATGATGTAATAAAATGTGGTTTTCAGGTTCCCTTTAAAATCAGATTAGTACAATGTACGGCGCATAGTATTGTAACAAGCCCAATTGTTTGGCAGGGGAGGGGGTTATTTATTCAATATAACCTCAGATTGCACAACAATCAAGCTATAGTTAACTGCCTACTACAATTTTTCAAGAGCTCTTCACTGACCATGTGTCCTCCTCTCACTTGAACTGTACTAGAAGGTGATCTTTTTACTGCTTCTGAATTGCTAGGTCTCAGATTATGCCTAGTAATTCATCTGAATTTGGTAAACCACGGTTATTATTAACTTTTTCTTCTAAAAATTGTATCTTCCCTCACATCATTACACTTACTATAGGCAACTGCCAATCTATATATATAAAGACAAGTGTCGTGACCGACTCACCAATGCCCAGCCCAAACCCCTGGACCTAGAAACGTGAAATTTGGGGAGAACGTTCCTTTCATGATGTAGAGGCTCACTAAATGGGGATTTTAAGAAATTTTCCCCCTAAAGGGCTAAAAAGGGGTCAAATGTGTTTTCCCATACAGATATAACTTCCCTGTGTGGCTGGCAGGCTCCTCCTCCCCCCGCCCCTGCCAACTGCCAACTCAGCCACTCTTCCCTGAGGTCATTTGCATATGTGGCCTGACTGGTCATTACCCCAACATTCTAAAGAGTATGCAGTTGCTGTTGGGAGTCACTGAACATGTCCTGAGGTAAAAATATACCTCCCAGTCTTCGCCTCTAGGGTTGCCAATCTCCTTGTGGGGCCTGGCTTTCCTGTGTGGCTGGCAGGCTGCTGGGTCAGCTGTGGAACTGTGTGTTCTGAGGTAAAAATCAGGTAAAGGAAACTGCAGACAGTTGAAGAAAGACAGTACAAGACTCCTGAAAAGAGATTTTATATAAAAGTCAGTATGGCAACTGAGTTTTTAAATGTTCATGGGGAGATGGTGCACGACCTTTCTAGGGGCATTTCAATGCGAACCTCTCACATGAACCTGCTGAAGTGCCCACCACACCACCCCTCCCCCAGTCCAACTCCACCTCACACCTCTTGCAGCCATCACCTCTTACTGCTCCCAAGAAGCCTCCTGGCAGACGTTGTGCAAGATATAGCGATACTAAGAGGAGGAAGCAATTTAGAGATGTAGCAAAGAAATATGCACATTGTACTCCTGCGGTGCACTGAGCAGCAGTGGCCCAGCACCAGCACGTCCCAAGTCCAAGGGAAAGGTGACCATCCCTGCAGGCCTGGGCAAAGTAGCGATGACCCTAGCAGACCTAACAGCCACGATATACCCTGATATCGTCACTATCACGGAGAAGTCCATGGACTGGCTGTGCAAGCGTGCCATTCTGATCCCCAAGAATGACAAGGCTGCCATCATTAATGAAACACAACTTAACTCCCTTGAACAAGCAGAAATGGAGTACAGATCTGTGGACTCAGTGGTGCAAATGGATGACATGGTCCACTGCCCCGTAGAGTTTCTCAACACACTGAACCCTCCTGGATTCCCAGACCACAAACATCTCCTCAAAGTGGGGGCTCCAGTGATGCTGCTCTGGAACCTCAACCCACCCAAACTCTGCAATGGCACCAGACTGTGAGTGAAAGCCCTCCACAGGAATGTTATCGAGGCCACACTATTCCCCAGCAGTGCTCGGGGGGGGGGGCGGGTTGGTGTTCATACCACGCATACCATTCATACCATCAGACAACCTCTTCGAGTTCAAGAGCCAACAGTTCCCCCTCAATGTCTGCTTTGCTATGATGATCAACAAGTCCCAGAAGCAGATACTGAAGGTGGCAGGAATTGACTTGAGGACTGCTTCTCTCATGGGCAGTTCTACGTGGCCTGCTGCAGAGTGAGCTCACCCAGCAGCCTGGTGATCCTAGCACCTGAAGGGAAAACCACCAATGAGGTCTACAAAGAGGTCCTCCAGTAGAAAAAAAAGGTTGTAGGTATTTTTCACTTCATTTATTGCACTACAATCTTTTCCTTTTAAAATCTCTTCAATAAATGTTACATTTCGAAATTCACTTCATCAGTTTTCGGCATCAACACGCTTCGCTTTATTCAAACACCTTTCTGAAGCTTGGGTACTATGCTATTACGCTACAAAACCAACTAAAAAAACCACAAACGAACCAAAAAAAATTACATACCCATAAAGTAGGTAAATACCATAGCTTTTTGGTTTGTTTTTGCTTTCTTCCTGATTAGCTTTGGGAGAATCAGAGCGGTTGGAAGGCAAACAGCAGAACACATGGCTACTGCGATGTCAATGCATCGGTTACTTTGGCCTTGGAATGGAAGCACCTGGTGAAATATCTGTCCACTTAATTGGCTGACATGCTGTCTGTTCTGATTAGAGTGTGTTTGTCTAGTATTCGTGGTCTAAAATGTAGTAGGGCTATATAAATTGCCTAAAGCTCCAATAGGTTGACAGAGAGTCTCATCTCTCTGTCGGACTATCGACCTTGCACTGGTGGATCTTCTAGTGCTACTTCCCATCCGGACAGACTGGTGTCCATGGAACCTGTTCCATTACTGGAATGCAGTGTTGCTTTCCTTACAGAAGGCCTGTCATAGTTGTCCACCATACGAGGCTTTAAAAAAAAATTACTATTTTATTTATTTTTATTGTGAGGGGGAACTGAATGGAAAGACCTTTCTTGTT
Organism: Eublepharis macularius; assembly: GCF_028583425.1. Classification (NCBI taxonomy): domain Eukaryota; kingdom Metazoa; phylum Chordata; class Lepidosauria; order Squamata; family Eublepharidae; genus Eublepharis; species Eublepharis macularius. The sequence goes on from NC_072797.1 coordinate 78,463,900, forward strand.
CATAATTTGTAGTTGGAAGGGTCTCAGAAGTCTGTAACGGTCTTGTATGTAGTCAACCTCACTGGATGGTGTCAATACTCAGAATCAGTAGACTCATCAGTTTCGCAAATGTCAACAATAAATACCTGGCCTTGATGATCACTTGTGACATCTCCTTTCTCTTCTTTGCCACTGCTTCAGTTAGGAAGAAACAACTGAACATTGTATCTAATAGAGCTTCCAGAGGTTCTAGTCACTGTTTGGATTATAAAGAACTTCTCTGTAAATTGATCAGGAACTGTAAGCTTGTAGGCATTCAGAGCTTAACCTGATCAGCAAGTTGTCCAGGTAAGTGTGTAGATTAATGCTTTTTCTCCCTTAGCTTTATACTGGGTTGATCAAATTATTTGTGACACCCCTTGGTGCCATGGAGAGGCCAAATGGAAGGACTCTGAACTGTAGATGTTCTCCATTAATGCGCAAGGGGGCTCATCTACAGTTCAGAGTTCACAGTTCACAGAGACTCTGAATTCTTCTGTCCAAATAGACAGCACTCTTGTTACAGGTAAATGCAACCCTCCTTTTTCATGCAACCACTCCCCCAGGACAAGGGGGAAAAGGAGTGTACACCATATTCTTCACAGTGCCAAAAAGAACGGATATTGGAGGGTGATACTAGACTTAAAATATTCAACAAATTCATCAAACTTAGGTATCTCAGATTGGAGATGATGAGCTCCATCACAGAATCCCTACTAATGGAGGGTTTATAGCTCAGTGGCAGACCACCTGCCTTGCATACAGAAGGACTCAGGTTCCTCAAGACTTCTCCATTAATGCGCAAGGGGGCTGTCTTCGGTGCCCGGAAAAGATCAGAATGTGGAGATATGCTTCCATTAGATCTAGAACAGTAAGGTACTCCTTTGGTATAGGTCAGCCCGGAGATTCATGAATAACAGACCCCAGGGGCTGAACCTGAGTCCTTCTGTATGCAAGGCAGGTGGTCTGCCACTGAGCTATAAACCCTCCATTAGTAGGGATTCTGTGATGGAGCTCATCATCTCCAATCTGAGATACCTAAGTTTGATTAATTTGTTGAATATTTTAAGTCTAGTATCACCCTCCAATATCCGTTCTTTTTGGCACTGTGAAGAATATGGTGTACACTCCTTTTCCCCTTGTCCTGGGCGAGTGGTTGCATGAAAAAGGAGGGTTGCATTTACCTGTAACAAGAGTGCTGTCTATTTGGACAGAAGAATTCAGAGTCTCTGTGAAGTCACAGGAACAGTCACTATGAAACACACAGATATCTGAAAAAGTAAACTGAACTCACAAAAACACATAGCAAATAAACATTAGTTCTTAGGAAGCCACTGGGCTTTTATCATTTCTTACAAGAATGCAATCTGCTATTAGAGATTATCAATGGCCCATACTCTTTATGCCCTTGGATAGGATTAAACACTTTTCATACTCCCTTCAAGAGGGTGGCAGAGAGGTCATAATGACCTGTTCATCAGTAACTTAAAGGAAAAATTGCAACAGAGAATTCTGGTTCCCACATAGACTAACAGTTTATAGCATTTGCTGTCTACAGAGAGTGAAATAGAGATGAGGTGCTATTTAATCTGTAGATCCTCAACAACAATAATTATGACCACTGGAACAAAGAATATATTTGCTAAGGGTTCCAATAGCCAATTTAATGAAAGTTTGTGCATCAAGGACTTCTTGCCCTGGGTCACCCTTTCTGAGTAGAAAGATGGTTGTGTTTATCTAAACCCCAGCTTTTGGCCCCAGTAGGGAGCTATGACGTGTATATAACATTTCATACCTTTCCATTCTAGGCACACAACAAACCTGCAAGGCAGGCCAGGCCTACAGAATGCAATGAGCCCAAGGCCACAGGCAGGCCTCCCAGGGAGAATGGCAAGAGAATCTGGATCTTCAAGATCCCAACCCAACACTCCAGCCACTATACAAAACGGTCTCTTGTTTAAAAAGGTGTCATACAGGAAAGATTCCAGAGACAGGATGAACACAATGGCAGCGAGAACTGTCTGTCAACATAGGCAATTGTAATGCTGTGGAGTCTGTTTCATATTTTATGTTGGTCCCAGGATACTAAAAACTGGAGCAGTTCCACTCCAGTCCAGAGTTTACTCATGTCTGCATGAGCTGGCTGAAGGCCTGCTAGGCCTTGTGCTCTTTTCTTTGTTTCTACTGCATAAAGTTACTCTGTGCTGATTAAAAGAGATTGAGAACCCTGGGGAGAGCAGGCCCCATTCCCTGTAGGGAAAAAGGGCGTATAGGCATATATGGAACCAACAGGGAGAAAACACTTCGCTATCTGCATAAGTTTCAGTTTCCCTTTCTTTTTCTGGTATAGGTTTCCTTTCTAGCTGCCTCAGAGGGCCTGCTAGGATTCCCTTTGTAAGAAATGGTCTCTTCCACAGTTCCCTGTTTGGGGGGTGGGAGGCCTAGAGGAAGGACCAGAGGGAGGCCTGTCTCTGACAGTCTCAGTTTATATAATCAAGTTTAGGAAATCTGGGGATAGCATCACAGTGCCTGACCCAATTGCATTACTCACAAGCAGACCATCAGGAGCACTGGATCCTGGGGCTGTTGATATTTGGTGCTCTCGCTGGGTCCTGCACCATTGATTTGCTTTGGATGTGGGAATCCACTCCGTAGCCACCTCCTGGTATGTTGGCAAGGTTGCCAGCTTTGGCGAGGCCAGGAATTGCTGCCACAGCTTTCTGATGTAAGATAGGCTAGCTTAAATAAAAATAGTATGTCTAATGACATTTTGGAATTTCTGGGGCACTACCACAGGTTCCAATCCCATCACATTACTCATGAATAGCCCTCCTTCGTTCGCCATGGGCTCTGGAGGCACACGATTGTTGAATCTCAGACTGGCTTGGCTGCCCTGCACTGGGTCTTACACCATTAGACTGACTTAAGGATGTGGAGAATCCACTCCATAGCTGCCTCCCAGCTGGTTGGCAGTATTGCCCTCATTGGCGAGGCCAGAAATGCCTACCATGTTTCCTTTGCTCAGGGAGGAATAGCGCCTTTTGTGCTTCCGGTCTCTTCGTAATTTGAATGGCTGCAGCTGCGGCTTCCTCATAGTTTGCCCCACTGTCTCTGGGGTTGTTGCTAGGAAGGGGCTGAGGGGGGCTTCCAACTCTCCTTCAGAGAGGAATCCATTGTGTCCCCCATGATTTTCGTCCTATCATGATGGAAGAGTACGTTCTGCTGGTCCACGGTTGTGTCTTCCCATGACCACTGTGGCCAAAGGAAGTAAGAAGAAAGCTCCCCCTGCAAGCCTTCTAGCAGACACACAGGGAGAAAGAGAATATCAAGTAAGTAGAGTAGAAAGGAGTAAACAAGGCAAGAATCAGGTTCTGGGAAGTAGAAGTGAAGGAAAGGAAGAAAAACAGTTGAAAGGCAAGGTAGCGCTCAGATTAAGCTGCTCTCCCTGTTGAGGCAGGAATGAAACTGAAAGAAAGGGTGATTCCCGCTAGGAAGACAGGAAGTAGAAAACTTGTTCCTGCCTCCCTGAATGGAGGGTGGGAATCACCCATCAAGAAGGGGGTAAAAAGCAGTAAAAAGGGTAAAAGGTGTTTTCACATAGGGATACAGCTTCCCTGTGTGGCTGGCAGGCTCTGCTTGTTTGCTCCTCCCTCTCTTTGATTGGTCAGCTGTGGAACTCTGTGTTCTGAGGTAAAAATCAGGTCAAGGAAACTGTAGACAGTTGAAGAAAGGAGGTACAAGACTCCTGAACAGGGATTTTATATACAAGTCAGTATGGCAACTGAGTTTTTAATTGTTCATGGGGATATGGTGCATGAAATTCACTTCATCGGTTTTCAGCATCAGCACCTTTGTGAAGCTTGGGTACTATGCTATTACACTTCAAGACCAACTTTAAAAAAACATAAACCAAAAAAATGTTACTTACCCATAAGTATTATAACTGGATTTAAAGTAGTTAAATACCATAGTGAATCACGGGTATCTAGCTAGTCTCTCTCTCTCTCTCTCTCTCTCTCTCTATATATATATATAAAGACAAGCGTCCTGACTGACTCATCAATGCCCAGCCCAAACCCCTGGACCTAGAAACATGAAATTTGTGGAGAACATTCCTTTCATAATGTAAACACCCACTAAGAAGGGATTTTAAGAAATTCGCCCCCAAGGGGTAAAAAGCGGTAAAATGTGTTTTTCCAAAGGGATACAGTTTCCCTGTGTGGCTGGCAGGCTCCTGCCTGCTTGCGCCCCCGCCCACTGTAAGCTCGGCCTCTCTTCCCTGATTGGGCCAGCCTTTCAAGGTCATTTGCATATGCAGGCTGATTGGGGTTCACAACATTCCATACCTCATTCTGCCCCTCCCCCGAGACAGTTGGAACACCGAGGTCATTTGCGTATGTGGACTGATTGGTTCTCACCCCCCACATTCTAAACAGTATGCAGTTGCTACTGGGAGTCATTGAATGTGTCTTGAGGTAAAATGCACCTCCCAATCTTCCCCTAAAAGTTCACTACAGTCGCCAACTCAAAAACAAAACAAAACCCGCAAACCAAAAAATGTTACATACCTATAAGTAGTATAACTGGATTTAAAGAAGATAAATACCGTAGCTAAATACCGTAGCAAAGCACGAGTATCAAGCTAGTAACTAATAAAAACAGTATAACAACATGTTAGCCAAGCCAAGGTCAAGAGTCTCTTGTTTATACCAAGGACACCTCTGCTTGTATGTGAAAGGGATTGCCAGTTTCCCCTTTGGAAACTGACCCTCACTCATTGCACTGAGTACTGCTCCAGAGTATCCTCTGAGCTTCAGTAAAAGCTTGGAGGGAGGCTCTGAAAAACTTTAGTTTGTGTTTCGAACTCTGATCATGGGTGGCTCTTTGGAGCCTGACTATTGTATTTTACATAAATTGGGTTAACACCAATACATGTGGTTTAACACAAGCACCTTTTATTTGTTTTGTCTTCTGTACAAAGATCTGTGAATGTGAGATAAATTGCATTTCCAACAGCTCAGGAAAAAACCTGTTTTTAAAAATAAGCTTCTCCATCTATAGTATTCTGTTCAGTAACATCAAGATGCCAAAAATATTTTACTTGTAGGATTAAAAAAAAACACACAGGCAGCATTTAAATTTTAAATCTGTAGTAAATATTAGAATTTGAGTAAAAAAAAATATATAGCCCTTGGACGTCACTTGAAAACATTTGGCAATTTTCTCCGTGAAAGTAAATCCAAGGGCTCAGAAAATAAATATTCAAGAGCATTAATTTGTTTCTAGATGTGTTCGTGCAAGTAAAACAGCAGTCATAATGTGGAAATTTCAGTCACATTTTGCAACTAATTGGAAGCAGATTAGAATTCTGCCTCAGGGGAACATTGTCAAACTAGAAGCTGGAGCAAATGAAGAAAGAGGTGAAAGCATCGTGAAGAGCTGACAGATTTACAGTGCTCAAGGCAATAAACGGGTACTAGATGAAAATGAATGTGCTTCACTGTACTGCATGCAGTTCTCTCAGTCATATCTCAAGAATAACAGCACAGAGCTATGAAACTATTATTTTCAGTGGAGGCGGAGAAAGTATAAAAATGCAAAGCAGCTATTTATACTGAATATATAAAAAGTTCACATAACTCAGACCTGTTAGAGCAATAATCAGTCAAATTATTAATCTAAGGCCCTTTTTGCATCCCTTATTCAGAGTGGGTAGATTTTCATGCAGGTAATTCCATGACTATTTCCAGTTATGATTCAGTGTTCCTGAGGGATACAAAAATCAAAGAAATGACCAATATGTATTTTATACTAAAATCACTCTCGAAGTTAAGTAACAATTGGGTCAAAAAAACACAATGTTAGTAAAGAGTGCTCTCAACCATGCTTTCTGTGTCTACATCATGAACAAAGGTCACAACCATTTCTGACTTCCGGATTCCAGCTTCTATAAACAAATGGTTATTCCTAGCTATTCCTACAAAGTATGCAGTTGATAGGAAAAGAAATTTTGTTACTTCGCCTGTGCAAAATTGTGTAATTATAATTTGGAGGAAATAGTTGCTTTGGGAGAAAAAAAACATGTCTTGCACAGGTAAAATAGAGTATCATGTTCCAGCTGGATACCTAATCTGGTGTAACATGGCAATAAACTGAAGCATTGGAAGTCAGTCATTCCTGAGCAGATAAGGTTTAATGATCAGAAGCAGACTGAGATGAAGAGATTTCAAAGGCCACAGATGGCATACGGCAGAAGCAACTGTCATCCAACTACAAACAGTCTAAATACTATCAAGAAGAATAGTGGAATTTTAACAATCGAGTCAAAAACAGGGGAAAGAGTAGAATTATGTTGGTTCAAGGCCTCAAGCTGTGAAACCAGTGAAGAACATGAAGGTATTCTTCATGAAGGTAACTAACAGACTTGCTAAAAGACACGTGATAAGTAGCAGAAACTGCAAATATGAAGCACAGTCAGTCCACTCAATGCACGTTATAAGCCCCAAACAGATGACCCATCTGCACATTAACTAAATGACCCCACCTATGAACAATTGCTGTATCTGCACAGTGCAAATGCATGGAGGAAGTGTCTGTGCATATGCTCCCTCCCTGTGACCTGAGAAACTGTTTTCCAAATGCTGCTGATCATGAGAGGGGGCAAACTGAAGGGATGCAAAATTTCTCCAATCCCTCCTCTATAGCCCCCCTAGGGCAGCTGAGGCGAGACACTCGTATCTATCGGGGAGACCAATTCCTCAAAACGATCCAGCCTCCCCTCCCTGAGGAGCCACTCATGCTGGATCTTCGTGCTTCAGCACCAAACAGCTGCGCACACACACCCTCCTCCTCACTGCAGTCTCCTCACTGGAGCTGCTCACTTCCATTGTTTGGAGGGCCGGCTGGGCCAGGAGCATGCTGGAAGATGTAGTCCTGTGGGCACCACGATTGCAAGCACGCTCAGGAGCAGCGACTGATGTGCAGTGCAGGAGCCAGTGGGTGCCTCACTGCAGGCGTAGGAGTCAAGATGGCCGAGAGGAAGCGCTGCAGCTCTTGGCCCACCAGAAGCTCTGTGGTTTGGGCTTGGGTGCCCATTGCACCTGCCCCAAGCTCAAAGCGTGCACAGCCACCATTGTGCGTGTGTGGGAGGGGGAGAGATGTGCATTTACTGAACCCTGCAGAGAGGGATGAGCAGGGGGCGAAAAAATATGCATAAAAGGTAGGGTTGCCAGCTCCGGGTTGGGAAATTCCTGGAAATTTGAGGGATGAAGCCTGGAGAAGGCAGGCTTTGAGAAGGAAAGGACCTCAGCATAAGATAATTCCATAGAGTACTCCCTCCAAAGCAGCCATTTTCTCCAGGGGTATCAGGCTATGGATGACAGGCTATGGCAGATAGACCCCTGTACCATTACAGCAAGAATTCCAGTTTCTTGGTTAAAAATATTTTATTCAGGAATCAGATAATTTCCACAGATATGTCCATAGGATTACTCAGAAGCAAGGTAAACAACGAAGCAGTAATAACAGGTTGACAGGAATGGCAACATGTGGAAAAACCATTCCTCTTAAAAGAACACAATTACTCCTTTCCCCCCCTCCCATCAGCAAAACATAACTTTTGGCACAAACCTGTCCTGAGAACTTCCCACATATTTTAACTATCAAGTCTAGACACTGAGAAAGCTGGAGATTAAAGTTGAAACACAGTAATTCATGGGAGCAAGCAGTGTACAAGGTCAGAAGCACTGAAAGCTTGAAAGCCATTAGATAAGACACATGCAACTTCAGTAAGCCTGTGAAAGCAAAGCAGTTATGGCATTGGAAATATGGCATCAAGGTCCAGTATGAAACACTGGTTCATAATAACAGGTCAGCATCAGATAATGGGGCACAGACATGACATTTCTGCCTCCCCAAAGATGGCCCCTCCCTTCAAGGGCCAGGTTTATCAGGATAATGTTTGTGGGATTTCAAAATGTCTAGGAGCATTATGTGGGATGATTCCACCCATTCTCTGTAAGATTCATCAAAGTCTTTCCACCTGACTAGATAAAAAAGTTTGCTGTGTTTCACTTTAGAGTCCAAGATTTCTTCTACTTCATGATGAATTTGTCCATCTACTAGCATTGGATGTGGGGGCCCCCTTTCTGGATGCCACTGGTCAGGTTGGGGAGCCTTTTTCAGAAGGCTGAAGTGAAATATTGCGTGGATTTGTCTTAATGTCTTGGGAAGCTCTATTTCCAGTTACTTTGTTGATTAATTTCTTTACAGGAAAAGGTCCTAAACATCTCCACCCTAATTTCTTGCTAGGTTGCTCCCCTTTAATGTTCTTGGTGGAAATATATACAAAGTCTCCTGGTTGTAATTTCCACTGTTCAGAGCATTTTTTGTCAGCAATTTTTTTATAGTCCTCTTTTGCTTTGTCCAAAGTCTTTTGTATGATTCCCCATTGGGAAGTTAAATTAGTCCACCATTCTCCTAAAACTCCTGGCTGTTGGGGCCCAGGGGTTGTAGCAAAAGGCAAGGCATTTCCTTCACATCCATGTACTATTTTAAAAGGATTGGCTCCTGTAGAGCTGTGTATTGATTTGTTATACGCATATTTGGCAAAATCAAGAAAATCAATCCAATCATCCTGTTGGTAGTTAATGTAACATCTTTAATACTGTTCCAGCTCTTGATCTGTGCGTTCCAATTGCTCGTCGCTGTTGGGATGATAGGCGGAGCTAAGTCCTTAATCAATTCCAGCAAGTTTGAGAAGCTTCCGCCAGAAGTTGGCAACAAATTGTGGACCTCTGTCGGATATTACCTCATTAGGAAAGGAATGCAGTTTGACCATGTTTTTTATGAACAGGCTGGCTAGTTTTTTAGCTGTAGAGATTGTAGTACATGGAATAGAATGAGCCTGTTTTGAAAACAAATCCACTACTACTAAAATGACTGTATATCCTTTCGAGGGGGGGGGGAGATCTGTGATAAAGTCCATTGAGATCACAGCCCATAGTCTAGGAGGGGTTTCTAAGGGTTGCAACAGTCCAGGGGGTTTCCCCTCCTAGATTTTCCCATTATGCACACTGGGCATGAAGATACATATTGAGAAATATCTTTTCTCATAGCTGGCCACCAAAACTGTCTTTGTACCAAGTGCAGGGTTTTTAGATACCCAAAATGTCCAGCAGTTTTGGCGTTATGGCATTGCTGAAAATTTCTTTTCATAGGCTGGCTGGGATGCATAATTTGCCCATTCTGTACCAGTGGCCAACTCTCTCTTGTTTCAGTTCACCTTTGGGCACATTTTCCGCCTACTTTTCAGTTTCGGCTTTTACCCTCTCTCCCCATTCTGAGAGAACATGTTTCGGGCTGCTGTGTGTTTTCGCAGTTTGGCTGCATGTTGTCACTGCTCCTCCCAGTTGAGCTGGTGAGAAAACTGTATCAATTACCTCCTCCTTCTGGCTGTCGTGTTGGGGCATGTGCAAAAGTGCGTCCGCTAGGAAATTTGATCGGCCAGGGAGGTACTTCAATGTGAAGCTGAACTTGGAAAAGAATTCCGCCTACCTTAACTTTGGCAGTCAGTCTCCGGGGAGTGCGCAACGTTTCTAAGTTTTGTGATCAGTCCATACTTCAAAAGGAAATTTAGCCTCCTCTAACCAATGTTGCTACGTACAAATTTCACTGCAAAAGTTTCTTTTTCGCATACTCTCCAATTGCGTTCAGTCTCAGTGAATTTCTTAAAATTGTATGTGCAGGGGTACAATTTTCCCTCTTTATTTAGTTGTAGGAGAACCCCTCCTACGGCGGTGTCACTTGCATCGACCTGGACTACAAATTTCTGGTTCTCGTCTGGGTGCTGTAGAAACGGTTCTGAAATAAACAGCTTTTTTAGTTTTTTGAAAGCTTCCTGGCATTCCACAGTCCAATTCAATTTTGCACTAGGCTTTCTCCCTTGCGTTCCCCTCCCCTTGGTTTGTAGTAAATCAGTTAAGGGGAGAGCGATTTGAGCAAAGTTCTTTATGAAAGGTCAATAAAAGTTAGTGAACGCAAGAAACGATTGCAATTGCCTTCTCGTTTTGGGGGGTTCCCACCCCACTACATCTCGGACTTTTGCCAGGTCCATTTTAAGTCCTTGATGCGAGACCCGGTACCCCAGAAAATCTAGTTCCTCCTTACGGAACTCACATTTAGACAATTTCACTGGCAGCTTATGATCCTTTAAGACGGACAGCATCTTTCTGACCAATTCCACATGGGATTCTTTATCAGGAGAATAAATCAAAACGTCATCTAGGTAAACAACCAAACCATTGTACAGGTACTCATGCAGCACCTCATTAAATAAATTCATAAACACACCTGGCTCCCCCTGCAGGCCGAAAGGCATCACGAGATATTCGAACTGGCCCAGGGGGGTATTGAAGGCAGTTTTCCATTCATCCCCTCCTTTATTTGTACTCGGAAGTAAGCATCTTTCAAATCCAATTTTGAAAAAAAATTCCCTAGCGCCACCACACTGAGCAAGTCTCTGATCAAAGGGAGGGGGTATGCATTTGACATGGACACAGCATTTAATCCATGATAATCAGTACACAGCCTCAGGCCCCAGTCTTTCTTTTTGCAAAATAATACAGGCGCAGCATGAGAGGACCTGGCTGGGTGGATGAATCCTAGCTCCAGGTTTTTATCAATGAACTCTCTTAGTTCCTTTCTTTCTGCAGGGCTCATACAGTACAATTTCCCTTCAGGCAACTTCTCCCCTGGGATTAATTCAATAGCACAGTCCGTATCTCTATGAAGGGGGAGTTCAACAGCTTCTTTTTCATCAAACACTTGTTTTAATTCTCGGTATTCGGGGGGAATGGGTTTTTCCTCCTCGGCAGTTAACAACACAGTCTCTAACGGGGAGGGTGCTTCTTGTCCCCACACTTTAGTCAATGCATGTCTTGCACAACGATCCCCTTTGAAAATCACTTCTCCAGTGGACCATTTGATATACAGGTCATGGTCCCAAAGCCAACGTCTTCCCAGTACTAAGGGGTATTTGGCCACATCACTGACTACATATGTTCTATTTTCCCAATGATTCCTCATGTCCGTCAGGGTAGGTTCAGTTCTATAAGGAGCAAGAGTCATACTAGATCCATCCATTTGCTCAAACACTATAGAGTCTTTGAGTTCTATCACTTCTAACCCTAATCCCGTGACCAGGGCTGGTAACATTAAGTCCCAAGTGCATCCAGAATCTATTAATGCTTGCACTCGCACATGGGTTCCCTTTTTTGGGTTCAGTAATATCACTGGCATAAACAGTAGGGCCCCTTTTTCTCTCACCTCTGGTGGCTTTGGCTCTTTTGGGACCTGCCGTCTGGACCTTTTTATGGCAGGTCTGTCTCGTTTCCCAACGGAGGGGTGAGGCTCTCCTCTACATCCTTTTGTGCGGGTTCCTCAATGAAGGTCTTCAGGACTCTCATTGGCTTCCAAGCCGGTCTCAGGCCTCCCACACTTCGGTGGCAATCTCTGGCCTGGCGGTTTATGGGGGGGCTACGGGTTTTGGTGCGCCTTGGCCTCTTCCCCCTGAGGCTAGCTGCACAGGGCACTGTGCAGTGAAATGTCCAACGTCCCCACAATTCAAACACAGTCCTTGTCTCCATCGTAATTCTCTCCTAGTTCTTGGGATGGGGGGCTTGGCCCTAGCTGAATACATTCCCTTTCTGCGGTGGTTGGCCTCCTCACCCCCGCATGTTGTTGCATTCGTACGAGTTTCATCACTTGGTTTCTATTTTTGACCTTGCATGCTAATTGGATCAATCCTAACAGAGTCTGTGGGTTGTCTTGCATTAGTGCTCTATCTAGCAGGTCAGCATTTAGTCTGTTTTGGAAAAGTTCGATTTTAACTCCTTCATGATAGTCATGAACTTTGGTGGCTAATTGCCTGAATTCGGCAGCATATTCTCGTATGGATCTGGACCCCTGCCTTATGGTTCTGAGCTTTGTTTGGGCCCTTTTTTCTTCCAGCGGGTCTTCAAATTGGGCTCTTAAAGCATAAAAGCATTTAAAACATATAATTTGGGTGTTCCCATTTCATATAATGCCACATACCATGCAGCTGCCGGGCTCCCTAATCGAGATCCTAAATGGCTCACTCGACTGTGTTCAGTTGGAAACAAATGCTCCCAATCCTGAAAAAAATTCCATGGCTTGTACTATAAAAAACCTCCAAATCCTCAGGTTTTCCATCAAAACTGGCATCCAATTTAAACCATCCTTGCTGCAGTCCTGCACCGGGAGCTCCGGCTCCCTGATGTCCTGCTGGCTGCTGGATTGGGGCTGCTCTGGGGGGTGGCTGAATGGGTCTCTGCGCCATGTACAGTATGTGCTGTGCTACATTTGCTCCATACACAATGGGGGCGGCTTGAGTCACCACTCTATACGCTGGTCGAAAGAGTTATGCTTGAACCCCGATACTCTCCGAGGGGGATATACTATGGGGTCTCTGGGTAGCAGATGACCCATTTGTAATCCTGTCCCTGTTGGGACTACGATTGGGGCTCCCTGTGGTTGGGCATTTCGGGTCACTCTCCTCCCTGTTGCGGCCACCAATGCCCCTACATTTGTTACAGCAGACAGAGCACTCACTGGCTGTGTTCCCCTCTGCTGGGCCCCCACTCTCCCTTGGGGTAGTAACATAGGAACTGTGACTATTGCGGGGGGAGCTCGAACCTGTAGGTTTCCTGAAACTTTCCCCCCTGTTGTGACAATTTGCACCCCTGCACCATTCGCTGCCGTGGGAATGATCAAATGCTGTGCTCCCCCAGACAGATCAACCCCTACTCCGCAGGGTGGTACATTAGAGCCAGTCATTAAGATGGGGGGGGGCAGAACGGATCTCCCTCTCCCTGCTCCAGTTACTATTGGAAACTGTGTAGTTGGGGAAATTACTTGAGCTCTCATGAACTGTGCAGGAGCCATTAAAATCAGCCTTCCCCTTTCCAAAGGTGTTAGTCCCACAGCATTTCGGGGTCCTTGGACCATTTGTGGAGCTCTCTCTTGCTCCCTTGGCAGTAGTATCCCAACCGGTCCCACTGGCTGGATCCCCATTTCTTGTACGCTTTGGACCTTTCGTTTCCATTCTAGTTGCATCCTTATCGCCTGTTCCTGTTCCTCCAGGGATCAATAATTCTCCGATTCATATACTGCTTGTAGGATTTGTGTGTGGCCCAGGGGAGGGTCCTGTGCAAAGAAACTTGATGCGAGTCTTTCTGTTGACCCCACTGACTACAGCTTCTGGACCCCAATTGGGTTTACCTGCCCGGCCGCAGCTTCTGATTCACTTATATCCGTGGTGTCAGTTTCTTCCTCGACTTTAAAATCCAAAAAGTCTTGCCCATTGCCAGAAGGCAATTCAGGGTCCCCCTGTATTTGTACATCCACCAACACCGATTGTGTTGCCGTCTCCTGTGGTGCGGGCAGCTGCGGCATCTGGCCCCATTCCTGGTTACTCGGCCCAGCCGCAGTTCCCATTTCACACGTGTTTAGTGGATCCTCTCCTGGGTCAATTGCAAGCCCACGGTACTCTGCGGCATTACCGGGGGGGATAACCCAGGGTCTCCCAGGTTCTCCCATACTCTGCGAAGTCAATACTCAAGGGTCTCAGCCACCTGGCATTCCAGCGGTGTACCTACAGGAGCACCTTTCTTCCTGACCCTGCGAGAGCAACTGCTCTTACTAATGATGGATCGTTGGGGACTTCCATTGCCCTCAGGTCAGCGATATACTTCCCCATCTCTAGGGAGCGCCCTAAACAACTAAGTAAATAACTAAGCAGTAATAACAGGTTGACAGGAATGGCAACGTGGAAAAACCATTCCTCTTAAAAGTACACAATTACTCCTTTCCCCCCTCCCATCAGCAAAACATAACTTTTGGCACAAACCTGTCCTGAGAACTTCCCACATATTTTAACTATCAAGTCTAGACACTGAGAAAGCAGAAGATTAAAGCTGAAACACAGTAATTCATGGGAGCGAGCTGTATACAAGGTCAGAAGCACTGAAAGCTTCAAAGCCGTTAGATAAGACACCTGCAACTTCAGTAAGCCTGTGAAAGCAAAGCAGTTATGGCATTGGCAATATGGCATCATGGTACAGTATGAAACACTGGTTCATAATAACAGGTCAGCATCAGGTCAGCATCAAATAATGGCATGGATGGGGCACAGACATGACAAGGGGAACAGATCTCTATAGCCTGGAGATCAGTTGTAATTCTGAGGGATCTCCAGCCACTACCTGGAGGCTGGCAACTCTAGGGCAGGGGGAAGGATAGGCCAGCCGGTGAGCCTGGTTCCAGGCAACCAAAGTGATTCAGGAAATGCTAACAGTCCATGGGTTAGGGAGCGCAATACTTGCATTGCCCTGGGCGCTGGCAACCCACGCTATGCCACTGTGACCCAGGACTTAACGTGTTATCAGTTCTGGATGGGGTTGCACTACCCTTGAAGGAAGAGGTCCCTACTTTGGGGGTACTCTTGGACCCAGGTCTTCTGTTGCATAAGATGGTGACAGATGTGGCCAGGAGTGTCTTTTACCAGCTTTGACTGGCTAGTCAGCTGCAGACTTCCCTGGGCAGAAAAGATCTGGCCACTATAGTGCCTGCCAAGGTTACATCCAGGATGTTGACTGGAGTATGTCGTAGGGACAATACCACTACAGTCTTAGCCAATTTAAACTAGCTTCCAATTAGTTTCCTGTCACAATTCAAAGTGTTGGCATTGACTTTTAAAGCCCTATATGGCTTAGTACCAACATACCTGTGTGTGATGTGAGTCAGTGTGGTGTAATTGCTAGAGTGACCAACTATGATCTGGGTGATCTAGGTTCAATTCCCTGCTCTGACACGGAAGCTTACTGGATGATCTTGGGTTAGTTACCTACTCTTAGCCTAAACTACCTCACAGCGTTGTCGTGAAGAAAAATGGAGAAGAGAATGATGTAAGCTGCTTTACATCCCATTGGGGGGTGGGAAGCAGGGTAGTTTTAATGGTATGTTTTTGTTTGGTTTTAAAGATTGTTAATGTTTTTCATTACATTTTTAAAAAATTATTTAGCTGGTTGCCCTGATGAGGGTAGAAAAGTTGGGCCACTGCACTAATGCCCATTCTCTCTCCCCATGCTATCAGTTAACATGTGGATAAGTCATCTGTAAATGGCTATTGCAAAGTTTGGTAAGTAAGGGGCATCATGCAAAAAATATTAGACAACAATAAAAATTGGACCATGAGACGCAGTGTTTACAATGGGTTTATATTCTATTCAATTGCAATTTTTTCCTGGTCCAAAAGAAAGGGCACTCTGGAAACAAGAACTAAACGTTGGTTTGGCAGTAGAGGTGGGCACGAATGGGGGAAAAATGAACCATGTGGTTCGTGGTTCATCCCATTTCACGAACCAGGAAGCATGAACTTCCACAAACTTGCCCCAATTCGCGAACTAGTTCATGGTTTGTAGGGTTTAAGTATCACAGGATGGGGCATTTCACCCCCTCTGGCTTGGATCAGCTGCTTGTCAGGGAGATCCCCAACAAGCAGCTGATCAGGGGATAAATGCCCTTTTCTGTGCTGCTTCACAGCGGTAGAGAAAGGGGCATTTCACTCCCCAGTAGCTTGGATCAGTTGCTTGTCGGGTAGATCCCCAACAAACCGCTGATCTGGGATTTAAATGCCCCTTTCTGTGCTGCTTCGCAGCAGCAGAGAAAGGGGCATTTCACCCCCCACCGGCTTGGATCAGTTACTTGTCGGGGTGATCCCCAACAAGCAGCTGATCTGGGGTTTAAAGGCCCCTTTCTGTGCTGCTTCACAGCTGCAGGGAAAGAGGCATTTCATCCCCTACTGGTTTGGATCAGCTGGCAGACTAGTTCATGGAAAACAGGCCTCCACGAACTGCTGATTCGCGAAGCACAAACCATTCCAGTTCGTGACGAACCTTAGTTCGTTTTGCAGTTCATACCCATCTCTATTTGGCACTATGTATGCAATTGCCAGGTACAGTTTAGATTTATAAGGATGCAGAATGTTTGAAAGAGTGGAGGATCAATTAAAATGGCTCTCAGTCAAAGGCTGATGAATCCAAATAATTTTTCAAAAGCCCCTAGGAAGTTGTTTAACGATATAGCTGGTGTTTTATTGAAACTCTGGTGGGTCTCTAGAATATGGAGATTATTAGGTAGGTGCTATGTCCCATGCAGTGCTTTTTTTTTTAGCTCTCTGACTTACCAGGGAGTTGACTATATTAAAATGAAACTCTGGCTTTATCATGAAGCTTCCTTCTAATACCAGAATTATGTGACAACTTCAGAGCATGAGCTGCAGGTGAAGAAAAATTTTAGTGGGAAAACCCTGTTGCCCAGAAGAATCCCATTATGGGCCAGAACTCCATCAATGATTTATTTATATTTCTTTGAAATATTTCTGTAGTACATTCCCTCAAATGTGCCAAGGGCAACTAACAACATAAAAATACAATTTAAAATTTAAACAATATTTAAATTAATTGAGTAATCTAATAATAAATTAAAGCAACAATAAAACAACATCAATATCTTAGAAAAGCAAGCAACTTAAAAGTGGAACAGGTCAGGACAAATATAATTTAGTTGAAATCTTAGTGGAAGAAAGTTATTTTGGCTGGGTGCCAGGTAAACCTCAAAGGGGAGGATATTCCACATGTGAGGCACTACCACTGAGAAGGCTCCATTTCTGAACACCATTCACTTCAGGCAAGGAATACCAGGAGTAGAACTTAATAGGAGGACTTTGACTGATAAGCTAGACTGTAAGAAAGGAGGTGGCCCATCAGGCACCCTAGTCCAGAGCCACTGAAGCAACCATCTGAGGAGGCAGGCAGGAAATATTATTTTTTTAAAAAACAGTCAAAACTGACAAAGTAACCCAACATATTCAATTTCAAGCATCAAGCCTCAGTGCTCGTTTTGTGTAAGGTTCCAAAAACATAGAAACACAGCAGAAGACTCATCATGACATGTATTAAGCCCAGAAACAAGAACTTGTGAGCAAGATCATCTTTATGAAGTAGGGAAACACTGCATCACGTCAAATATAAATCAAAACAGATATCTTTGTTCTATAAAACTGAGAGGAGATGGAGGAGATCAGTTTTTCTACTGGCCAACCACAGGCATCTAAAAAAGAGGAAGGACGTGAAGGACACTTTGTATTCTCAAAGGTTAGCACCTCCATAGGGCTGTTCACCTCCTACTTTGGGAACTCTGGGCACAAACTGATATACACTGATTCTGAAAATCTCGTAACTCATTTATTATGTGCCAGATTCTCATTTTTGGAATTATGACACACATTTCTAACAGTAGCAGGAGATCATCCTGAGCCAAGTCAAAGCAGTACTTCTGCAGCTGCACCTGCAATTGTACATAATGAATAGGCTGCTATATAAAGATTTCTATGAGGTCACAAGCAATTCTAAGTGCATTTCCCCATACTTTCCTTCAAAGTACAGTCTGTTTATTGTGTATCCATTATACTGTTTCCACACATTACCAGCTTTCCAATGGATTAGTTAAAAGATCTGACATATTATTTTCCAACAGAATGTTATGATTAGAAAATCTTACCTAGATTATTCATAACATTAGGTATTTATTTTTACTAAATTTTTATATGCCCTTGGTTGGTTAGGAGAAAAACTCATCTGTTCCTAAATTTATTGAAAATATAAATCAGAGTAGTATTCCACATTTACATCGAATAATCCTATTTAAGGGTAAGAAACAAGCATTAATCAATGTTTTTCTCTATGTGTATTTTCAAACAGCTAAATTTACCTGTATAGCCCAGGCTAGCTTGATCTTGGAAGCTAAACAGGGTCAGCCCTGGTTAATAGTTGGATGGGAGACAATCAAGGAAACCTAGGGTTACTACACACAATGGTAAACTATCTAGGAACATCTCTTGCATTGAAAACCCTACAGGGTCACCATAAATCACCTGTGATTTGATGGGGGGGAAATATCAAATGTCTAAAAGCATGACCCCAGAAAAATCTCCAATTATGAATAAAGTCGACCATGGAACACTTATTGCACCTTTCCCAAAGACATACATTTTCCCAAAGAACACACACTTTTGATATACTACATTTATAAGATTATAATGTAGCTCCAGATTCAATAACTGTCTGTGTACTGTAGCAAGCCACATATGAATAAACATTTTTCACTGAAAAATATAAATCTAAAACTTTATCATTGCTTTCAACAAGAGCCACACATGCAAATCAACCAAGAAAATAATTGGAAATCCAAAAATAATATGGTTTGGCCATGTTTACTTTATGAAAGAATATTACAAGTTGGATTTTTAAGAACTCTTATTTATGTTATGGCTGAGGGGAAAGAAATAGGAAAAAGACTCTAAAAAATCTAATAGGGAGGGGCTGAGAGAAAATTAACATTCTTCCCCCTTTCACAGCTATGTAATATAGCTGGAACAAATTAATGAATGTGGTTTCTAAGCAGTAAAAGGTTGTGGCTAAGAAATCCTTTTTTTAAAAAAACTGGATTAAAATAGCCATACAGGTGCAAAATTAAACGATATATCATGAACTGCTTTTGACACCAGATGTTATCCAACCTTCTAGGGAAAGTCTTTCTCAAAACTCAGGTGTTTTCTTCAATCAAAGGAATGGATAATTTCTAGCAGTTTACAACATTATGGCTGTTTTGAGCTTAGTCTTCTGTTGTTAACTCGAGCATAAAAAGTGAGTCAGATTTTTAAGGGAAACTACAAGGATATACTTTTAATAGTCTATCACCACATGATAAAAACCAGAATCAAGCTGACTGTGTATAAAATTGACTGGCAACCAAAGACCATGTTATTATTTGAAACTATCATGGGAAGGCAGTAAAATTGCTACCAGGTCTCCTCAAGTTACCCTTCAATAAAACAAAGCCATCAGGGAAATAAGAGGAAAAGAAAAACATCAAAACTTTAAAGTTCCTTTAAGAAAATTATACTTTCATGGCACAATGCCATCAGCTTCCTGGTTAACACAAATCAATTCCATTACTTAAATATCAGCTTTCTAAGTCTATTTAAGAACATGGAATAAATATATTCTCATTTCTATATGTTTAACTGTAAAATATTCTATATATTTAACTAAAAACTACATTTATGTAGCATGCCTAGAATATGCTTAAGCATTCCTGTGGGCATATTTCCCTTATGTTACTAGTTGACAATAAGGAGTCCCAGGAGATAGGAATGAACAATAGTCAAGCAGGAATACTGAAAGTAAATTTCATGCTGAGACTAGATAAAATGGAAATAAGTGGTAAAGAAATGTCAGCAATGATATTAGCAATAGGATTTAGAAATATTTTACCATAAGAGATTGTTCAAGTTACCCACTTATACTTTATCACAGAAAATGACATCTGCCCAGTGAGGCTTGAACAATCTGAACTGTAACATTCTCCAAATGGTGAAAATTGGAATTTTGGTGTTTGTATTATATAAAAAACAGCAGGGGACTCACAAGAGAATCAGAGAAGTGAAACACCATTCCACACTTCCTTCTTTTTTCTTCCATGTCCCCTGCCTCTTCTCCTTTTCCTCCACTTTTCCTCCTTTTCCTCCACTGCTGCCTTGTTCTATCCACCAACCTGCCACTGCTGCTATTGCAGCATTATCACGCCTCCACTGTTTCCCCCTCCATTACTGCCTTCAGCAATATTTGTTAGGGTTTCTGACCCCCCTCCACATACACATTCACAAATGGCGGCTAAGAACTCACAACACTGTGTTGCAAGATCACATTTTTTTTCTGTAACTAGTAAAGCACATTCCAGCAATTTGAGAGGGAAGAGTTACACCCAACATTTTTTTTTCATTTTCTGATATTTTTGCAAATTTAAGCTCCCCCATTACACCGTGCTTGCATCTGACAGGATAAGAACCCATACTTCCACTTTTAGCAGCCAACCCTGACCATCACATTAATAGGGAAGCTTATGAATACGGCTGTATTATAAGCCCCTCTCCTCATGTATTTTAAGAACACAGAAGCACTGCCTGGTAAGGCAGAAAATGGCTGCCAACCCCTGGCCAGAAGCTGGAAAATTACCAGCGTGGGAATCACAGGCAAGACTGGCTATCAGCCCCACAACTCCGGAGAAGTGCAAAGATCCCAAGACAAAAAGTCTTCCAAGAGTTCCTGAATTAATCACCTCCATGCCCTGCCAATCTTCCCTTATCCAATCTCCCAATCTAGGTTAATCAGGGATCCGATAAGCCCCACCTATCCAGCCATCACAGGTCATCAAGCACCTTTCTACCTTTGGTAATACCCAGGTTTAATGAAACCTTTCCCAGTATTATTGTCTTGCCTCCGAAGACAGCCATTAAATGATTGTTTTTGGGCGGCAGAGAAACAACTGCAAGGGCGGCGAGCAAATTTATGCTCGCCCACGGAGAATTATGGATCCAATTGGTTTCCAGAATGCTTTGCGGGAACCGACACTCCATGGCGGTTCATTGGATGAGCTGGTGGAGGACTGGCAGGGCTGGCTCTCCGAGGCCATCGATGAAATCACTCCCCGTTGTCCTCTTCATTCCCATAGTCGCCGAGCCCCTTGGTATACAGAGGAGCTACGCCAATGAAAACGAAAATGCAAACTTGAGCACGTGTGGCAGCGATCCCGCGACGAGGAGCGCATGTGGTGGCGATCCCACGATGAGGAAATAAGAACATCTTATAGGCTGCTTATGAAATCCTATGAAATAGCAGTGAAGAAGGAATTTTACGCAGCTTCCATTGCATCAGCTAGCTCACGCCTGGCTGAATTGTTCATTGTGGTACGTTCACTGGTCTCCCTTTCAGCTGGAGACTATCAAAATTCGAATTCGGTCATAAGCTGTGAGGCATTTGTGAGCTTTTTTGATGATAAAATCCTGTCTCTCCACCGCAAGTTACCGGCCACAGTTGAGACAGTGTGTGAACTAGAAGCCCCTTGGCCATCTTTGGGGGTAATATTCGATCATTTCAGCCCTCTTTCCGGGGAAGAGGTGGACAGGATTCTGCGGGCAGTGAGGCCTACCACATGCCCCCTGGACCTGTGTCCATCAAGGCTGGTGAAAGCCACTGTCGACGGGTTACAGGATTCCTTGGAGGCTATTGTTAACTTGTCCCTGGGCTCTGGGGTTTTTCCAAGGGCACTAAAGAAGGCTGTGGTGAGGCCCCTTCTAAAGAAACCATCATTGCCGACCCGCTTGGTTACCACCCAGCCTCAAACCTCCCATTTCTGGGTAAGGTGATTGAGCAGACGGCAGAGAAACAACTGCAGAGTTTCCTGAAGGAGACCTCGGCCCTAGACCCCTTCCAGTCTGGATTTCGCCTGGGGCATGGGGTGGAGACATTGCTGGTCGCCCTCACAGACAATCTTCGCAGGCATCTGGATCGGGGCAGATTGGCGCTGCTAATATTACTAGACCTTTCAGCAGCATTCAATATGGTCAACTACGATCTTTTGACCCACCGCCTCGCTGACGTGGGAATCCAAAGGACAGCACTACAGTGGCTAGTCTCTTTTCTTCACGGTCAGGGACAGAGGGTGGCGCTGGGGGAGGTTATCATCCCAAAGGCCACTAATATGCGGTGTGCCGCAGGAGGCGATACTCTACCTGTTACTGTTTAACAACTACATGAGCCCTCTCGCCCACTTGGTGCGAAGTTTCGGGCTTGGGTGTCACCAATATGCAGATGACACCCAGCTATATCTGTTGATGGATGGCTGGCCTGGATCGGCTCCGGATGTCCTGGAGCATGCTTGTGAAGCCGTGGCTGGATGGTTGAGGCAAAGTCGGCTGAACCTAAACCCTGTGACGACGGAGATCCTGTATTTGAGTCACGGAAACATGGATTCGGGTCCTCGGCTTCCTATACTTGGTGGGGCAGTGCTTACACTGGCCCCGAGAGTTAGGAGCCTGGGGGTGATTCTGGATGCCTCCTTGACTATGGAGGCCCAGGTCACTGCAGTTGCCAGGTCTTCTTTTTTCTATCTTCGACAGACCAGGCAGCTTGCCCCTTATCTTTCATCCCGCGACTTGGCTACAGTGATCCAGGCAATGGTCACCTCTAGGCTTGACTACTGTAACGCACTCTATGCTGGGCTTCCCCTGAACCTCATCCAGCATTTAGAGCTGGTACAGAATACAGCAGCGCGAGTCATCACCGGAATGTCAAGCTGTGAGCACATAACGGCGGTATTGCATCAGCTGCACTGGTTACCAGTAGAGTGCCGAATCAGGTTCAAGGTTCTGGTATTAACCTATAAAGCCCTATGTGGACAGGGACCGGTGTATCTGCAGGACCGCCTCTCCCCATATGAGCCTCAGAGGACTCTTTGCTCTAATGGCAAACATCTGCTGAAGGTCCCTGGCCCCAGGGAGGCCCTCCTGGCGTCAACCCGGGCCAGAGCCTTTTCGGTCCTGGCCCCAGCCTGATGGAACGCCCTGTCTAATGAGACCACGACCCGGCAGGATTTATTGTCTTTTCGCCAGGCCTGTAAGACAGAGCTGTTCCACCAGGTGTATGGTTGATGCTAGGCGGAATCCCCCCATCCAGTCGAGTATGGTCTGTGCCCTCCCCACTAGCGACATCCTCCATCTGTTGAGCTCCACTGTAAATGCTCTGGTGAAGGTGAAAGGGAGATGCCTTGTGTATGCATCTCTTGCATTTTATTATGCCGCTGAATATACGTGTATGTACATATACGTATTTTAAATTTTAGGATGTTTATATATTTATATTACTATATTTATATAAATACTATATATTTATAATTTTAAACTATGTAATTGTTAGATAATTTTAAATGTATGTAAATTGTAATCCGCCCTGAGCCTGCTGGTGTGGGGAGGGCGGAATATAATCTAATAAATTAAATTAAAATTAAATTAAGAAGATGCCATCCTGCCCCAGGGTACATTCCACAGCTACCCTCCACCATAATTCCATGCGAGTGTTTTTGGATCCGACACTCACCCTCAGACGCATGTCTGAGCCTCTTACTTCCTGCCGTGAAGCTACTCTCCTTGACGTCACCTGCCTTTCAGACTGGTAAATATTACCTGACCTTGTACTCCTTTCCATTTCCCCTCGCTTTATTTCTAGTTAGCTCTGTGTGTATGTTGTGTGTGATTTCTTGTGTTTGCTTCTGCTACCCTTTTAATAAAAAAAACATTTTTGTTGAACATCTGCTTGTTTTTATTAAGAGTTCTCTAGAGGAACGATCTTCATATACACAGGTGGACAAATTTTGCTTAGTTACCCCCTCTCGCTGCTTCTTGTACACTAATTCCCCCAACTCACAAAGAGACCACCTATTAGGGTAACATCACCTCCCTTGGCTATGTGTTATATGGATCTTTCACCACCAAACTGATTTTCATGCTTCCGTTTCACCAACAGATTCATACTGGTGAGTCTCTGAGCACATGCGGATTGCCAAGCACAAAGGAACAGCTCCTATTTATTTATTTATATTATTTGTAGTCTGACTTCCTCGCTGAGACTCAAGGCAACTTACAAGTGTAAATCAAAAGAGTCAACAGCTGGTACATCCAACAAACACTACAATTGGTTATGGATTTCAGAAATTTGAAAACAAGCACAGAATCGAAAACAGAAAATGATGCATTGCATAAACAAAACAAGCAATTTGACATGAACACATTAAATGACACAAGAACTCTCAGTAGGAGCATATCTATACTAACAGATAATGGTAGTGGTGGAGAGTGCTGTCAAGTCATAGCTGATTTATGGTGACCCCTGATACGGTTTTCAGGTTCAAATCCCAACTCTGCCATTAGAGCTCACTGAGTGACCTTGGGCCAGTCAGAGATTCTCAGCTTAATCTACCTCACTCAGGATTGGTGTGACAATAAAATGGGGGGAAAGGCAAATGATGTAAGCTGCTTTGCATCCCCATTGTGGAGAATGGTGGGGAATAAATGAAGTAAATAAATAATTCATATAGCTGAAGATGGCGTGGGGGTACAGATAAATGCAAGACTGTTTGGTGGATGGGAAGGAGAGAAGGAAGCAGGGGAAAGTGAGGGAATATGTGGGCTGCCAGGAAAAGGAAAAGAGTAAATAGTGTGAGAGGGGGATACAGGAGGAAAGTGAAGTCATCTCCCTCAAGTCCTTGTGGCAGGCACCACAAGGTCCAGTGGCAGGCACCACACAACCATAATTGTCCTGCGTAGAGGCTGCCGGGGGAGGGAAGGAGGAAGAGCTGAAGACAAGGGGGCAGATGGGAAAGTAAGAAGGAGAGAAAGGTAAGGATATGGGAGCAGCCAGGAGAACAGAAAGAGTGGGGGGAGGAGATAGAGGGGAAAGTAAGGCTCCCCCTCAAGTCCTTGTGGGTTCCCCACCATGTAATTGGGTCCAGAGCCCAGCACCATGCAACTAAGTCATAATTTTCCAAGACAGAGGCTGACCTGGAAGAGAAAGAAGGAAAGCTTATAGACAGGAGGCAGGTAAAGGTAGGTTGGCTAGTGGTGGGAAAGAGAAAAACAAGCAGGAAAAGGAGAGAGGCCATGGAGGCTGCCATGGAAAGGAAAGAGGAAATACTAGGGGAGGAGAAATGAGATGCTCCCCTGCAATTCCATGCAGGTCTCCTGCTTGTATACATATAAAGTGCAGAGTAGAGGTGGGCACGGACAGGAAAATGGACCAAAATTTTGCACGGACTGGGCTGGTTTGGTGATCGCGAACTGGTAGGTCATGTGATGCCCATTTTCCATAGACCCACAGACTTTTCGTCAGTTCATTGGTCCATTAAAGCCTCCGGGCGCCACTGACAAGTGACGCCAGGAGTGCTTTAAGATTTAAATCCCCCTTCCTCCAGCTGTCTGACGGCCACCAGACAGCTGGAGCAAGGGGGGTTGAGTGCTCCCAGCAGCCCGCACTGACGAACCAGTTGGTTCGCGAACCATGGCTGGACCGTGAAAAGTTCATGGTCCATGGCCCGTGAAACACCATGGACGACGGAACCAAGACCCAAGGATTTTTCCTGGTCCATGCCCACGTCTAGTGCAGAGGTGTAATAAACTTTACATTCTACTTAGAAAGCTGACACTGTATCTGCAGACAGCTTAGAATGGAATCTCACAATCATATTCTTTCCATCTGGATAACTTTTTTTTCCAAATTACTTCTTAGTGAAATGTACAGAAAAGCAAATCACAGGGAAATGTCCTCCAAAATTGATTTTGGAGACTCCCTGAACTCAGTGTTGGACCAGCACCTCAACTCTGTTCCACGTGGCCCTCATTATGAAGCAAGAGAAAACCTAGTTAAGAAAACCGAACAAATTAGAGAGCAAAAAAAGAATACAGAATTAATCATCTGGGCTTCCTGGATAATTATGATAACAACAGGAATGGCATACAAGACCTAATACCTGTGAGTTCTTGTTAAGGATATAAATTTTGCTTTCCAAGCAACCACTGTTAGCAGTCATTTCTCTCTGAGCACTCAACAACATATTCAACAATATACTCCCTATTCTTAATTGGCCTTTTGACCATTCCATCACTGGGCCAGCCCAGACTTGCTGGAGGGCTGCTTCTTGACCCCAGGCCATTTGACAACCTACATTACAGGGGTGTGATGTTTCGCTCATATCAGTAGGGGGTTTAGTTTGGCTGCTGTGACACAAGCAAAAACGACACTATGGAACTGAAGTTGCACTCTGGTAACACAGGTTATCACAATATTTGGTTTTGAAGACTGCATGCATAAAGGGAGTAGCACTTGGTCACAAAAAATTTTTTCCAGGCTTATTTAAACATTTACAGAAACACACAATGACAAACAACTCCTTATCATTTAATGATTACATTCCTATCCCTGGGTCCAACAGGAAGCACATAATAATAAATGTAATAGACAATTTTTTAAAAATCAGCCTTTAATTCAATTACATTGATACTACAATTCCACCTTGTGGATTTTAATGACTCAATTTCATTTTAAACCATGCTATTTTTAAAGAAAAACACTATCAATGATTCTTAGGTTAGGAAAATCAAATTTAAATTTTTGAAAGAATTTATTTTCTGCCATGAATTTATGGCACCAGAAAGTGAGTTTAGGATTAGGGATTCCTTTTCTTTGAGAATTAAATACTAATGGTGAATGGGAGCTTTCTGTTAAATAGCCTTTCTCTCCACTACCAAACTACCACTCAATATGGTAAAATGTATTGGAATTAGGGGTGTGCGCTTCGGTTTCCTGATCCAGAAAAAAACCAAACTGGGCCTGATTTGTAAAGATTTGGTATTTCCGAATCGGGGCCATCATACTGGCCCAAATTCGGAAATACCAAACCAAAGCTTCCTGAAGCGATTCGGGCCACTTCGGGAAGCTTCAGAGTCTACTTACCTGGGACATTCTGGTGGTGTCGGCACAGGCAGCGTGGGCGGTGGAGGCACCGGCTGCGGCCTTCCCTGCCACCCTGCTGGCCATGGCAGAGGCAGAAGAGCTGGCTCCTGCCTTCAGGATTCGGTAAGTGAGGTTGGGATTGAGGGAAGGGGGCCTCACTTTGGTATGCTCCGAATCATTACAAAGCATACCGAAGTGATTCCGATAACCCAAATCCGAAGCAGCTTGCCACTTCGGGTTTTGGGTTATTCCAAATCTTTTTCCAAAAGTTATTCCTAAAAACCGAGTATTTCCCTGGTGCATACCCCTAATTGGAATATAACAAACCAACCATGTAACTAAACTATAGCAACCCCAGCTAGAATACATTTTAAGCTTGTCTTTCTAAAAAATTAATTATAGAATGTCATACTTTAAAAAGTTATTTTAAAAGAAAATCTGAATTTAAGAATTTTTGACAAGTTTGTGCTCTCTTTCCTTCAACTGAGTTTAAGAAGGCATATCCATACCCCATTTTACTTTGGCATACCCATCCCCCATTTTATTTTACAACAAACCTGAATGGTGATCAACCAAGAGTAATGTAGATAAGAATCATAAAGAAATATACAGTGCTATCCTAAGCAGAGTTACACCCTTCTTATTCAATTAATTTCAATGGACTTCGAAGGGTGTAACTCTGCCATGATAGCACTGTTACTTGGAAGAAAATTCCATTAAAATGAATGGGAATTAAGATTCGTCTGTCAACAATCTTCAAGGATGAATGGAGACTTGAACCCATCTCTCTGCTTCTAACCCATCTTAAACCAACCTTTCCAAATCCTGGCAATGGAGTCTAGCTGTAAATCAATGTATTTTAATGGTTACTAATTAGTACACACTTGTTTAATAAATATCTGAAGTACAAATAGTAAACATTTTCCTCTTGGATGCTTTATATCACCTATATTTTGGCTTCAGCTATATGTCTACAAGAATGAGCAATGTTTACTGATAGACAAGCAATTCAGGGTATTCATAAATTACCAGTAATGAGGCATGAACAGTGAAGTAGCTGCTTCTGTGTTTGATACCAAAGAATTTAGAATGTTGAAATCCAAAATAGATTGTGAAGAGTTCTAAAAGCATCTCTTAAACGAGATAAACAGGCATCAAAATGGCTGATGAGATCCATCATTAACTACATGCAAAGAAAAAATAAATCCTAACTACATATGCATTAATGAAGTTATGAACTGGCCATAACTATACAGGAAAGAGATCTTGGGAGTTCAGTGAATAGCTAATTGAAACCATCAATTTAGTGTACAGTTGCAATCAAACAAGCAAATTCTGTGTTAGAAATTATAATACTGAATCTGATGAAGCAGGCTCATGTATAACAAACTTGTAGATTTTTTAAAATGCAAAATAATATAAATACTGGTCTAGAAAACAAGGTCACTATATATATCGTATGCATTCACAACAGATGGATTACTATCTATAGTTCTTGACACCCTATCTCCAAAGAGCATCATAGCTAGCCAGTGGGGTGCCTACTGTATCATACTAGGAATGAGAAATGGATACAGGTTTGGATCCAGAATAAACTAGCAGTTTTCACTAAATTCCCCCTTCCTGCTGCAGACCTCCTCATGCCATTCCTTCAAGACCCCTATTTCCTAGGAGGAGGAGCATTTCATCGAGATCAGTGAGCTGCAGAGGGAAGGGGAAGGCAGGAAAGTTTCCTTTTGCCAGTGAAAATTTAGTTTGTCTCCAACCCTCAGATCCTTGACCAGTTACAAAACTCACTGGAAGACACTTCTCCAGTCACTCTTTTCCAGCCTAATCTAACTATCAGAGTTGTGAGAATAAAACTGGGAGCAGAGAACTAAGAGCCCTGCTCTGAGCTTTTGGGGGGAAGGACAAGATAAAAATGTGATGCATAGATGATAGAACTGGAAAAGTTACATAAAAGAACAATGAAAATGATCAAGCTGGATACCTTCCAAATGTCTAGAAGGCTAAAGTGATTAAGTTTAGGAGTAAACAGTGTAATTCTAAACAAAAATCCACTGAAGTAAGAGGTTTGAAAATCTGAAAATCTGTTTAGGATTGCACTGTAAAAGACTGATAATAAAAGCTGACTAAGTTGTTGTCCAGATGAAATATATCTCTAAATGAAACATACTTGAGGAAGCTGCTTCATTTATTTCCTGCTTCTCTAAGGCATGTTATTAGAAACAGAATGCAGCACTAGATGGTCCTCTGGTTTGATCCAGACAGACCTTATGTACTGATTTTTAATGAAGGTGCTATTCAGTGGACTCTGTGGGCAACGTTTCCCCCACAGTAGTGGCAGAATTAGATCTTAGGATTTATCATGTATAATATGTCTTGATTTATAATTCACCATGCTATGTGGAGCTAGAGTTGCCTCAATACTAGCTCGGCTGTAGGTTTATCAGATTCTGCATTGCTCTGGCTTTTACCTGCCTATCAGTTCTTACCCAATAACCCCTAATCATTAGGGTTGACTTAAAATTTCCCAATAACTACTCACAAGAACTGGGATTCGTACAACCCACATTTGAAAGAGAAAAATACAAACGTACCGTATACAGCTCCTAGTATGTATCCATATCTTGTATACAGGAAACCTTACTTTAGCAGCATTTAGAGGATATCAACAATCTTACTGCAATTGGAAGGAGTGGAAAGGAGTCTGGGAGTTTATTTCATTAGTTTTAATTTGTAATGTTTTAACTGTGGCTTGTAAGCCACTCTGAGACATGAGGAGAGATGGGATATAAATATTTTAATAAATAAATATACTATTTATTTATTTACTTACTTATTTACCTCATTTTACCCTGCCTGTCTCCCCAGCGTGAATGTGGCTTACACCATTCTCTTGTCTTTCATTTTTTCCCCTCACAAAGTATGCAAAGATCTACAGGTCACTGACCCTGGAAAAAATAGGAGGCAGTTTAGTTTTAATCACAGCAAACATTTACAAGATGTCTAAATGCTGTGTTTTAATTTTAATTAGGGGTTAAAGGGCACAGTTCTGGCATATAATGAGATCAGAAGCTTATCTGTGACTATATGAGGAAACTTCCTTAGTCAACAAAAGGAGACAGTGTTTTGTTTGTGATGGGAGCGAGGCAAACTTTACAGCATTTCTACAAAACAAGGCTTCTCAACTTTTGTTCCCCATCTGAGGAAAACTAAATCTTTCGAAAGGGGTGGTGTACTGCCAGGCTCCAGTGCCTTATTTCAGAAAAATTACAATGGTCTACTGTAATAATATATCTTTAATATTTTAAAGGTCAGTCCTACATCTGATTGCTACTAGTAGGAGGATGGTCTGACCAAGAAACTGGGATATCTCCTCTTCTGGATGGGGTTGCACACCCCTTAACCTGTTCCTTTAGCTGCGTAGCAGTGTTGCTGGAACCAGGTCTCCTGTTGGATAAACAAGTGATGGCAATGGCCAAGGGCATTTTTCAGCAGCTTTAACTGGCGGCCCAGTGGTGGTCATTCCTGAGCAGAAAAGATCTTGCCTTGGTAGCATCTATATTAGAATATTGCAATATAGTCTATGTGGAGCTGCCCTTGAAGACTGTCCAGAAGCCACAACTGGTAAAAAATGCTGCAGCAAAAACACTGAATAGAGTGGGTCATAGGGATCATATCACTCCATGCTTGTTCCATCTACACTGGCTACCAATTTGCTTCTGGGCTTAATTCAAGCTGTTGGTATTGACCTTCAAAATCCTATGTGGCTTGGCCAGTATACCTGAAGGACTGCAAAGTTCCATATAAACCTACCCGACCACTCTGGTCATCTTCAGAGGCCCTGCTTAGTGTCCCCAACCATCTGAGATTAGATGGGTGGCAACCTGAGAAAAGGCCTTCTTGTTGAGGCACAGAAATTTTGGAACTCCATTCTCAAGGACATATGGCTGCCTGCCTCTACTGTTGTCTTCCATCAGTGGGTGAAAAGGTGTTTTTTTTGCTTTGTTTGATGTTCCTTCATTAGTTCTTATTATCCCTTCTCCCTGTTTGTGTCTTTATATAGTATGTGTTGTATTATGTTTTATTTTTAAAAAATGTTTTATATATACATTTATATTGAATGAAATATTTTCATGTTTGTCACCTCAGGGACCCTAAAATTGGGTGGAAAAGCAGCACAGAAATATTTTTAAATAAATAAAATCTGATTTGAGGGCATTTTTAATCAGCCAATTGAATATGGAATGTATGCATGTATGCATGTATGTATGTATGTATGTATAAATTTAGTATTTTAAACAATGTTTGTGAATCCAGAAGCAGAGCAGTAATACATTAGAATTAATTCATACAGATTAAAAAGAGATACTAAAATTTATTCAGGAAAACTGGCTCTTTTTCTTTCTCTCTGAATGACACCTGTTTAAAGTGGTGTTGTGTTACCTTTTTCTTGTATGGTGCTGGCCAATGGTGAAAAAATGAAATACTGTTAATACATTAAAAGAATATGTTTATTTTGTCTAATGGAATAAATTTTTGAACAA
Source organism: Eublepharis macularius (assembly GCF_028583425.1). NCBI lineage: Eukaryota > Metazoa > Chordata > Lepidosauria > Squamata > Eublepharidae > Eublepharis > Eublepharis macularius. Next base: position 78,494,951 of record NC_072797.1, read on the forward strand.
AAATAAAAAGTGATTACATTGGAGGAGCTAGTGTAGTGTATAAGTTAAGAGCACAAGACATGAGCTGGTGTCATTTCACCTCAATCATAACATTAGTCATCTCTTTCTCAAGTCAACCCACTGTCTCTCAGCTTAAGTCCATCACCTGTAATGCCACTCATAGTTATAACAAAATTAGTGGCGCCATCCCAATCTCTACAGTAGAACTATTTGTAAATACAAAAGAATGTTCCACAGGAAAAAAATATTACTTCCCTTCCCTTGACCCTATGAAACTCCATAATCACCAGATACAGAACCGTGCACAGAATCCTGGCAGCACTAGGACAAAGTGCAGATTCAAATCTTCATTGTGCCCTGTGACCATTTTGATATGCTTTCCTGCAGACTATAGCAAAATGGGGCCTGCAAATTGGGGGCAACATTATTCACACTATTAGACACACACCTCCTAATGGAAATTTCTACTTCTACTAGGTGAAAAAGGTAAAGGTAGCCCCCTGTGCAAGCACCAAGTCATTACGGAACCATGGGGTGACACTGCAGCATGACATTTTCTTGGCAGACTTTTGTTACGGGGTGGTTTGCCATTGCTTTCCCCAGTCATCTACACTTTACCTCCAGGAAACTGGATACTCATTTTACAACTCTGTGCCACGGGGCTCCTTCTACTAGGATACTCTAATCTTAAAGGGGGGGGGGGCTGGTCCCTTTGCTGCTTAATCTCAATAGGAGTTTGAGGTGGCTTAATTTGGAACAGATCTTTTAATTTTCAATAATCCCTAATCTCCCCCTTCCTGCCAACCAGGCTGGAAAAGAAGTAGAGAATTGCCTGTTTCACCTTTGGTTGAAAAGAATGGTGAGCTAAGGAAATCTTTTTTCCTGTCACTCCTGGATTCCTAATGAGAACCCTTAGTTACAGGGTAACATCATGGTATATTTTGCACAACTGTTACAAACATTACTGAGATAGCATGTATGAAGTGCTATGAGCGTTTAGGACAACTGTTATAACTATTATAACTATTCTATATGTGCTGTCAACTTGTTTAAAGAACAAGGGTTCTTTTTCCTCAAGTGAGATTCCAAGTTGTAAAATTCCAAATGGTGATTGTCATTCTAAAAAAAGATCCAGAGAGGGCAATCATTCCAATTTGCAAGATCTGAGCAAGACTGTTAATGATAGGATGTTTGGGGGGCATTAATTTATAGGGTCACCATAAGTTGGAAGAGACAGAACACACATATAGAAATATGATCCTGTTTAGCATTTATGAGAGTTCTGGACCACACACACCACTGTCCTTACAAATTTCCATACCATCATATAATCAGATGTGTTCACAAAAAACAGATGCATCTTTGTTCTCACCAAAACTGATGTTTTACACTATATTATGACAATTCAGTTAGACCTCATTTTATAATGCAATATTATTCAAATGTCACATTGTTTCCCATTGCTAAAAAAAGCTCAACTACTAACAAGATAAATTCATTTAAATAAAGAGAGTCATAGAATGTCATACCCACACATATATATCACACAGCAAACAAAACATTTGTCATTTAAATACTACTGCACTTTCTCTAACAAAAGGCCACAAGGTTGTGTATGCAAAGATACTGGGGGAATCAGTTTTATGGTTTAAGTAATTGTTGGCGAAGTAGCTTTCCAATTATCACAAACCTGCTAGGAAAAGCAGGAATGCATTATGTGTTAATGATCGCAACCAGGGGTCCATGCTGAACTCTTTTGTCAGAAGTACAGCAGATCCTCCCTGCAGCTTCACCATTAACATGTCTGTTTCCTGTCAGTCTACTCAGAGATAATGCCATTTATCTCAGGGCGGCACAAGACCAGTCATTAGCTTCAATAACAGACCTTAAACAAAGGCCGGATGATGTTTTATCCAAGGTGCATAGTCTGCAGCCAAGAATCCTATTGCCTAACCATTCAGAAACTCAGTTTGTATCTTACAAATTGATTGTTTTCAGTTACTTATATCAACTCTTTCCGTTAGCTCCTTTAAAGAGTGTTTCCTGGAAATTTTAGTGAACAGCTTTTATCATACCATTTGATAATTGTTTCAGGTGGGTAATAACACTCTAAAATTATCCTTTGGGAGCCTTCCCCCCTCTATCCCCATTTTCTTTTTTACTTTCATATCTCTAGAGGAAACACTGACAGAATAATTCAAGCACTTGATAAATAATGAGATGTTTGGAAAACTGACCATCATGGTTGCCTGCAGAACTTATTCCTCTCTTCTCAATCCTTCAGTACCAAACGTAGCTTTCAATAGAAGCATAGAGTATTGAAGTCTATGTATGAACATAAATTTTCCCCTCATGGTCTTACATTCTAACGATTTACAGCACTACAAAGTTACATAGGAGTATTTTAAATAGAAAGTAAAAATGTGTGCAAGTAGTTTATTCAATTCCTGTTTTTCTGTTGAAACTATGAACAGATGGTAGACTCCATGTTAGCTTGAATTTAGTTATTGAACACCTCTGTAGTTACTGGGGATTTTTCTTAGAGCTTTTAATATACATTTCATTTATTAGACTATAAAATGCTACTTTACCAAAAAAAAGTCTGTATATAACCATAATTAAATCACGTTTGCAGGAAAACCTTTTAAAGAATAAGCTTAACCTCATCACAACTTTATAATCTTTTCTTTTTTCTCTGGGTATTTATAAAGTTATCAAAATACAAAAAAATTGTGGATGTCCTGTCGGAAACATGCATTTCTTCAGGTATTTGCAAAACCTTTAAATACTGTTCTTTATAAATGTTCCAGACAATCTCTATTGTTTCAGTGTTACTTCAACCTTGCAAAGAAATTCAATACAGAATGGATCTGATCCGAAAGGTCAGTAGGTTCACAAAGAAAGCTTTCCTCTGCCAAAGGGCAGCACCTCTTCACCTAGATCCAAAAACGTTGTCACACTACTAGACTATGTTCATTGTTAAGCACCCAATAGTTATCTATGTTTTCAACAGCTAAATCCCTTATGAAGCTTTCAAAACAGTTTGCTGTCAAATAACAATGGACTTTGTTCTTTAATTACAGCCAGTGACCTTTCTGCCCTTTTTCTCCCAGCGGTAAATAAAGGACCCCCAAGTAGTAGCATTTGTAGACATATTTTTAAAAACTCATCTCCATAAACTCATTAAGTCAACACATGTCCTTAAATAAATCACAAGTTTGTAAAAACAAACCCTGTCCACAAAGCCATGATGCGTTAAGTGGGCATGTTATGATATATTTGAGAAGTATGGTATACAAGCACAGTAATCAACCATTGTGCACATATGTATAAGCCTTGGAAAGTGTGCATAAATATAGGAAGCAAATGTGTTTTTATTAACCTTATTTACTTCGTTTATACCTGCTCTCCTTTCAGCTATTTTATCTTCACAATAACCCTGTGAGGAAGATTACATCTAGAGTGTCACCCATCGTTTCCATGATACAGTGGGGATCTGAACCTTAGTTTCCCATATCCTAATCCACCATGCTAACAAGTAGATCACACTGGTAAGCATGTACATAAACAATCTAGAGTCAATGCATATTAACAGCCAATGTTTCTCCTAGGTATCTCTGTATGTTCTATGCTGAGTTTTGTAACTATGCTGAATGTATAACATTTAACGCCCTTCATGGCCATATGAATATGGGTTCATATCAGAACTCACATATTGAAAAGACTACTTCTTCCCATGTGCCTCTATATACCAGCTGTGGTCTTCAAGCTGTCACCAGCTAGCTGTTCCCTCACTTAAGGTGGCACTGCTAGCCTCAAACAGAGTGTGTACTTTCCCCATGAAAACTCTCAGCTAATAGGCTCCATGAGAGTTGAGGGAAGAACTGTCTCCGGAGGTGTTTAGAAATTATCAAAAGGCTATGTTATTTGCCATGGCTTTTAAAGGCATGTATGCTGCAGGCACTTTGAGTGAGGTTTGTTGTATATTTTAAATTTGAGCTTGTAAACCAGCTTGAGCCATGGGAAAAGTAGAATATAAATATTTAAATAAATAATGTACATTACACAACTAGGCACATTTACTGCAACATATCTACATGTCATGTTACATATGAAGCTATATGAAATACTCCTACAAACAATCTAAATTCCACAAAAGCTAAAGCATGGTAGAAATTGCATAATAACATGGGCAAGAGAAAGTTGGATCGGCTACCATTACAGTGGAAATGTGGGAATGTTGAAAGGGAGCAGTTCCAAGCATGACACACGTAATTAGCCTGCTGGTGAAAACTTGATCATCGAACACTGTTCTTTGTTTTATGTATTTAGACATACCAGTGAAGGCTGAACCACAAAATGGGCTGAAAGCATACATAACCTCAGACATTTTAGAATTCTAGAATACTTTTGATTTTATCCACAAACAAGGGAAATGATATCTTTTAAAACACACAAAACCAGAGCCACTGATTGAACTGGACTCCCTAAGATTCATTAGATCATGTTTTGCAAGACTATCTGCAACAGAGGCAGAAGAAACCAATACAAAAAAGATACTTAAAACTAGATATGAAGATTATACTGTGACTGCAACATTTTGAGAATCTGCTCAGTGCCTACCACATAGCCCAGCATTGCCATGCACGAAGAATATGAGGGTTTAAACATTTAGTTATGAATTTAAACTTGACAAGCCATTTACAGAAATTTCAGTTTAAATGTGATTTGATGACCTAGTGTTAGCAAAAGCATGCTGCAGCCAAGAAATTTACTGTTTTCCTGTTAGTTACATAGTTGTATTTAACCAAATACAGAAAGATTAAATCTTAATTTCCCAGATGTTGGAACAAGGGTACACTTGATGATCTTGAAGACTGTGTCAAAAAGTGCCACCTTGTTTGCAGCAAGGTTTTTCATTCAAATGCACTAATACTTGATTGAAAGGAATTTCTCCCTTAAGTAAAAAAAAAAATCTGAGGGACATTTAGACAGTAAGGCAACACACCAGTGTGACAGACAATGGGCAGCACTACAGGGCTCTAACAAGTGAAGCCATTAAAGTCAGTATGAACCAACAGCAGTGGGTGTTACTGGTAATTTAAGCTCCACCAATTCTATAAAAGGCAAGAACAAAAATGTGAAGTGGTCCTTTAGCAAAAAGCTACTCCAGACAGGTTTGTTCCTAGTTTACACATTACCTCATTTACATTACACTGGCTGAAATGTACTTGCTTGTGTATGAATTCATTCCTCATATAATTTCCTGTGTGACTGGAATGAAAAGGAACACAAAAACTGGAGAAAACCACACCACTCTCTAATCTCTTGTTGCCATGACAGCAGCCTTTGAGATACTGAAATGTTCAGATTGCCAGCTAAACAAAATTGTTGAATGTGAACATTTGGCTGAAAGATTAAAAGGCTAAGGGGGTTACAAAAGGGCAGTACCTCCCACATTCCAGGCATCCACTGAATCCAATCAAATGGCTCTGACTCTTTAACCACAACCATTGTGAAGACTGGATTAGGGCAATTTATCTAGATAGTTAAAGAAGATTAGAGAACTGCAATTTGAAGACTATTGGCAACAAAAGCAAATGCCTACTGTACTGAGTTAATAAAACAACCATGGGATTTTAGAATAGCTTTCAAATTCAGACCAAGCAGAAGCATTTCACTAAACTAGAACACAGAAACGCTTATACCTAAGAAGTAAACCAATCCAGGGTCCCCCCTCCTTTCATCTGCATTTAGGAAAGAATCAAACAGACCATTCACACCCATGTTTGCTTTGTGTTAGCAAAATTTAACACAACGCTCTTAAAAAGAGAGAAATATACTATTAAAATGTGATCTTCTCCAAAACATTGGGATTTGTATTTAGATAAGCATTTGTTAGAGCAAACAACAAGTATTATTGTGGGGGTGGGCAGGGTTGCAAAGCCACTGTTCACTAAAGCATTATGAACCAATCATAAGACGAGTCACCCAACATATTGTGAACAGCGCAGCAATCTGCTCCTGAACACTTGTAAAGACCTTGTGTGTTTAACACATCAGTTAAAAAGTTCTCCCCTTGCAATATTTAGCCTGGGAACTGTAAAGAGAAATAATGGAAGAACAATTATATGTAATCATGACACGAACAATCACTCTTAAGGGCTCTTTCTGGGGTGGGAAAGGTCTTGTCTTTGTTTAAACAACCTGTAGAATTAATTTGACTCTTTAATTATAAGCCAACAATCACTCCCTAGATGACAAAGAAACCGTCTGTCTTCTGGACACAGAACAACCACTGCTTATACCAAACCTTGCCCCAGTGAGCAACAACAATAACCAAGAGGAACCAATGCTCTCCACCTCCCCTCAGGATGCAAGACCATTTATCCTTAACAGAGTACATCTTTCAGACTTCAGTGGAGAGGAAGAACAACACACACACATTTTTCAACTAGTCAACAAACAGGCAGTTCACATCCAGAAACTCATCAAGAATTCAGGTAAGAGGAGACTGATGGACACAGGACAACATGTTCCCCCATATTGGGAGAGAAATATTTTGTACACATCTCAGTACAGTATGCCATCCCCTCCCCCACTACCCTCTTTCCAAACACATTACAAACTCATCGCATGCCTGCTGACAAATTACTCCCCATACCAGTATCTGAACAATGTCAGGCTTTTTGGCTTTTCTACAAGCAGCAATGACTCTCCACTTCGTCCTACCTTACCCCTTCCCCCTCCAAAGAAGGATCCAGGAACTTAGGCTGATTAAATGAACCAAAGACCTGCTTTGTATCTTTCCTTGTTGTTCTGAGCCAACCTAAACAGAAAGAACTGTAAAGATGGTGCAATTTTCTCTGATGCCTGGGGAGCAGGTTCAGCCTCACTTTTTTTGGATAGAGGCAGTACACACACAAAAAGACCTGCACCCAAGCAGTACATATACATACTAAAACAAGCCTGCAATTTGCAAGATAAACAATCTGAAGCCAAGACTAATAAAAACTACAGCTTGGGTACCATTTCCTGCAAAAATATTCATACACAGAGAAATACAAGACTTTTACTCCAGAGTACAAGTAAATGGGTGGGGGAATTAGTCAAGTAGAAGAGTTTGAAATATTTAACAGTATGCAAACTCAAGAAGAAGCCATCACAGTTTTGGAAGTCTTTATCAGAAAATGAAGAAAAGATAGGTGGAAAAGGAAGGAAAGCACACTGTCCTACCTTTTCTGTTTTCAGTTTCTTTATTCGCCTGTGGCTGTCCTCCTCTTCCTCTTCTTTCTTTACCAAAATAGAGTTCCCCATTAACCCTGAATCTGGGGCATTTTTGTTCACATCCCCTGCTGTGGAGGCGGTGCAGTGGAAAGGGCTGTTGCTCCCAGCATTACCTCCCTTGGCCCCAAAGCCATACAAGTGCCCAGGAGGAGTTTGGCTAGTGTTGTTGGGGTGTCCCTGCTGGAGGTCAAGTTGTTTCTCTTTCCTGGATTTCCCTCCATCTTTATCCCTCTTGGAACCTCTGCTGCCCTGGGTTTTACCTGTTTTCTCCTCTTTAGTTTTCCCACAAGAGGCAATAATGTTGTTATTGTTGCTGGTGTTGTTATTGCCATTTGGACTGTTGTTCACACTTTGACCCATTGCCGTATTCATGCCAGTTACCTCGCCTGGGCGCCCTTGGACTTCCTGCCTCTTGCCAGCACTGCTGATTTCAGGAATTCCATACAAGGCAGCAGAAGGCAGAGATTTACTAGCATCCTTCGAAGTTTTATTCCTTTTCACTTTTGATTTGCTAGTTTCTTTGTGTGAAGAATTCCCCTGAGAAACAGAGGGCTGAACAGAAGCAAATTTTAGGCCATCAGCTAAGGCTGAGGTAGCATTAACCCCACTAGAAGCAAGACCCCCACAATCCTTGGAACTGGTGGAATTATTCATCTCAAATTTTTGTCTGTCCTTTTCCAAATCAGCATCCAAATCAATTATTAAATTCCCGACCCCAATTTCCCAGTCATCACCACTGTCATAAGTATCAACTGTGTTTGGATCCACACCTTTGCCAGCAGTGGAAGTGTTCAATGACATCCTGAAGATGAGACCTCTTGAGTAAAAATCAGACGAACTTTCCTTTGGAGATGAGGGGACATTCGTTTATCTCCGTGGGGCTTTTTAAAGTGTAACTCTTCTTGCGTTCCTTCCCCAGGTATATCTGGGTATATACCCTGAAGTCCAGGTCCACCTTTTCCTGTGAGGAAGGGGAAAAGTCGAATATATCTTGGCTGGGTGTTACCAGAATATAATAAAATTACTACTATAGAGGCAGAGGAGAGAGGGAACACTCCGTATTTTAATTGTTAAAAGGTTTGTTAAATTGCAGCCTTTGATAATGAACATCTTCCCTAGAGTTGCATTCCATGCGCCAGGATCACTTTTTTAAATGCCATGTCCAAAAAACACAAACCCTTTAAACTGAAGGATTTAAATCCACAAAGCTCCCAAAAAAATACAAAACTGGGAGTGTGATTATGGATCATCACCTAGGCACAAAGACAGTTCCCTCCCAAATACATTTCACACATTTTGTAATTTTAAACTAGATCTCATTCAAGTTATGTGACTTTTTTCCAGATTTGATTAGCTTTTTTTCTGAGGGGCAGGGGAGACACAGAGGACAGCCCCGAAATACAACAAAAAGAACCAACAGAAAGGCATTAATTTCAAAAATTTTAACTGGGGAGAAGGAGAATACATAATTTCTTTCTAAAATGTGCGCAACATTTCTAGATGTGCTTCCAATATCCTCTTAGGACACTTATAGCTCAGTCTGTTAAATATAGTATTACTGACTGTACAGGAAACTGATTAAGACATGCACTTTAAATGATCTACACCAAGGTGGCCTCTAACCACAAATGAGTGTGTTGACACAGGTTAACTAAAATTATTTTTAAAGGAATCTATCCTTTTAAAAATGATTTGGTGTCCAAATATTTACATACATATTACATACATTGCTTACCTTTAATCCTTTATCATTTTTAATTAAGCCAGCAAATCAAAATTCTGTCCTCACTGCTATCAGCCAGAACTCAGTGCCCCATTTCATTTTACTTAAAGAACAAGTGAACAAGAAGTAGAAACCAACTAACATTTCTGCCAGAGCAATCGCTGAATAACATATCTCCCTCCACTTTGGCACAAGAACCAGAAGTCTTTTTTCCCCCTTTTTTGATTTGGTTTTCCTCTTTTAAAGATTTTGTTCCTCACAACTTCGCAGGCTGGAAGATAGTATTTCACATTCACAACACCAGAAGCCTCAAGCACCAAAATAGCTTTTTTTCCCCTTCCCTGCTTGAACAAGCACCAAAATATGATTGTAGTAAAAATAAAAAATGCAAAATGTTTTTTCTTCAACTTCACATTCCGTCTTCAGTTCCAGATTCTACAGCCATCCTGATCAGTAAGTAATGATTCCATGAAACAAACCTACAGGCGTCCGGTTGTTACAAGGCAGAATGTGCTAACATCGGGGAAAATTAGTGAAAGAGAGGGAGGGGGAGGGGGGCAAAGAAAAGACTGAAAATCTGGGCTGGATTCCGCCTGTTAGTCGGGAAGTGGCATTTTTCCCCCTCTAGTCCTGACAGATCTGACTTCTTGAACTAACTTGAGGGAAAAGCGGGTTGGGGGGGTGGGGAGCAAAAGAGGAGAGAGAAAAATCAAGGTTTCATAAAACAGCGATCAAAATATTTGTTGGGAGTACAGCAGCAAGACTGAAATAATGAAATAATGAATAATGAAATAAATATTTCCAAGCACATGATTTCCCACCATTTAAAGTTTGGGGTTTTTAAAAAAGACATCGTATTCCAGATGCTGTCCAGGAAAAGAGGCAGCTCCAAAGTGAATAAGTCATGTGGTAAGTAATTCAGTAATTAGAGTCCAAAGAGATAAAATAGGCGACCTTGTTTTCAGGACAGAACCCCCCCCCCCCTTCACACGCTAGTTCATCTCTCTTTCATTTATTTCCCACCACCTCCTTCCTCTTCGGAGCTTGGCTTAATATTTTTTAATTGGCTGGCGTTTGGAAGCTAAAAGCTGTAATGAATTGTTGATAGATTGGAAAGCAGAGTTGCTTCGCTGGAAATGTATGGGGGGGGGAGGGAGGGGGATGGGCGAGTTAGTTACAACCAACCATCTAAAAGGAGCGATTTTGTTACAGTTCAAGCTTTTTCACATCACGTGAGGATCAAGGGCTCAATTGGTTGTCGTGAGAACAAAAAAAAAGGGGGGGGGTTGACAACCGTATCAAGAAAATACTGATCTGATCTTTAAAAGAAAGGGGGGGGGGGATTAAGGTCTATTTTCTCCCTTCCTTCTCGTCCTTCTTTTCCTCCCTCCCTCCGTCCCTCTGTCCGTTGTTGGCACAGCTACAAGTTATGAATCTGAAACATTACTCCCCGAGCCCTGGCTTCTCTGGAGTTAGGAATGAGTGAAATGCACGATCCGCGAAGCGTCTGCTGCGGCGGCGGCGAGAGAAGCACCTTATAAACCTTTCCTCGAGTTCGGTGCAATTTGTAATTCTGTACATGGCACGGAGCTTTTTCCTGGCGATTTTTTTTAAAAAGCCTCCTCCGACCCAGCACAACAAAAACACTGCATGGCGTTCAAATTAATCTGTCCTTTATCTGGCCATGGCAGTTGGAGGTTACGTTTTTTTTAACACACTGGGCTGAGATCGCGGTGGGGGAGGGGGAGAGACTGTGCGTGGTAATGGGGAAATGTTCATTGCACCAAAAACCGCGTGGGCGTCCTCCTGCCCCAGTTTTACTATTGCATTATTTACATGAGACAGATGACAAAATCTTAGTTTTATTTAGTAAGTGATCAGGGTCGAGGTTCTGGAGAAAGGGGCAAGGCAATATGCAGACTGGGATATTATTATGTCAGTTTTATTTCCCCCACTTGGTCAGTTAAACCCCACAAACGTAATATGCTTTAACGCGCCCCTCTCTCCCTCTCAAGTGCACGTTAAGGATGATTTGTGTGAGAAACTGCAACGCTTTAGCCCTCTCCTAAATATCCCTCACCTTGATCGTGGATTTATTTTTATTTAAAACCCCGAATAACCAGTTCCTTTTTTCCGATGCATACATTTGTTAACACTCAGTCCCCTTTGCATATTAAAAAAAAATCCCCTCTAAAGTGCTATAGATACGCAACCGTACTTACGATCTGTATTGAATCGAGTTGACCTTTTCCTTCTACAACTGCATTGAGTGTGTTTTTGTTGCAGCCGATTTTTATTTTAGGAAAAAAAATCTAAATTTCTTCAACAGATTTATGGGTTTTTTTGAAGAAAAGAGCACCAGATTTCATGGACTTTCCTTTTTAAAAAATAAAATGTTTTTTTTAAAAAAGTAAAATAATTCCTTTAAAACAACACACAGAATCTCTCACACAACACACTACACAACCAGCTGCCTTTACTGCAACAGTGAGCAGCACAAATCAGGACCGGAGAGAAGGGAGAGTGCGAAGCAAGCACAGACTCCGTACCTGAAAGGGACTTTTCTTTGTTCCCAATGCCCTTTCCCATCTAGCCAATCAGAGGCCAACTTTTATGAAACTGGGCTCTCTGATTGGACAGCTGCTCTTCTTAGCTGCCGGTGGGGGGTGAGAAGGAGAACTGCACACACGCATAGAAAGCCCTTGTATTTTGCAATCGCCAAGCTGTGTTCTGTGCTCCAATGGGTAGGCTCCTGCTACAGCAAGATACAAATCATGTTTCCCATTTCAATTACGGCATTAGCCTATACATTTTATTTAAATTAAAGGAACGGGGTGGGGGGAGGGCGGGAGTACTGCCGCACCGTATCTGTTCCGTGTCCCTCCCTCCTTTGATTTCGGTGTTTTTTTGTAAAACCACAACTAATGGCTTCCCTATGTGTTTTTCCAAGGAGCAATTGAAAATCTCATTTATCGTTTCTCCAAATGGCCCCTCGCTGAAAATCTGTAACAACTTGACACTGTCGGCTGATCCTCTTAATACAGATGTGCGAGGGTTTTTATATTCTACTGTCGAGGGGGGGGGGGGGACAGTGGATCCCTTCCCCCACGTACTCGGCATTGCAGTGGCACATTATGTAGGGCGGCGTGATCTCGCCTCTTCTGACTTTTCCGTTCGTCCTTTCGTCCCATATTTTATATTCTCCTTTTTACAATATGTCTTAAGTAGGCTGGTTCGATTTTTTTTTTTGTTATGGAAAGGAGTAACCCTTTTGTTTCCAGCTTACTGATTTACAGCTGCAAGCACTGGACTGGAATAGCAAGAAACCACTTAACGACCATGTGAACACATCAGTGAGAATACAATTATGTTTCATCTTCCCCTTCCCTTCAGTTAACCTCCTTCCAGTGAAGCAGCTCGTCAAGAATTGCATTTAGCTTTGGATTTAGATTCGAGAATGCATTAAAACAGCAAGTCTATTCCAGAAGTCTTGCTTTGTACAACCTCGTTTTGCAAATATAGCCCTCCCCCCACTCTTCCAACACAGAATATACTTTTACTTCAGGCAGCCCAGTCTAAAAGACCATGTAATCATCAAAATATCTGATTACTGGGGAATGGTACTGTGGGCATTCTTTATCAAGCACATGCTAATAAAACCTAATTACTGTGTCCTTTATACCGCAGTTCAATTTTTTTTGTGCTTATAATATATGACTACTGTAGGTGTGAAGAATCAATTTTTTTAGAGCAGGTGATAACGAATTTTATTGAAAACTCAAACCATGAAATTTTCAGTATACTGCACAAAATGATAATGGATTGCACAAAGCTGAGAAAATACATTCATGTTGTTATCAGGACATCATAAGGGTGCTTTACCCTAAAATGTGTAGATGAGTAACCATTATATGAGCCTCCTTATTTCAGGAGCTAACGCTTTAAAGAAAGCATTTGCCTGACAGAAGGTTGTTGTTGACTAAAACCCCTTCTGCACAGACCAATTTCCACATTCAGTGCCCATACTGCAGCATTTTGTTTGTGACCATCTACACCCAATTTTCTGCAATGAGCAATCGCTACAGCCACCATGTGGTTTTTCTGGGGCTTCCCTGGGAGCAGTTATACCCTGACTTAAAAAAAAAAATCCGCTTTGCAGTTGGCTGTTTTCCCATGCATGCTCTTTATTCTGTTTTTGGTGTTCCACCCTTCCCCTCACCTCCTGCCCCCTGCCAGCCCACCACATTGTGATTGGCTACTCTTATCTATCCAGCCATCCCTCTCCCCTCCTTTCTATCCCCTCTACTCCTTTCCATCCTTCCCCCTCAGCCCTCTCTTGTTTTTTTTAATAAAATGTTTTAAGTCCAGTGCAGGATCAATTAATTGCTGGTTTGAAAGCATGCAGGGGGGAATTCCATTTTTATTCTTTTCACTTTGGCACAGGTGGGATTGTATAGGGGAGCTAAATATTTGGGTATCAGAAATAAATATTTTAATACTGAGTTTTAGATTCTCTTTTTTATCCCATGGTGGAGAAATGGATGCTTGGGGGCAACAGAAAAGGAGGCAGGAACGGAGCGTTGCCAGTGATGCATCACTGCCCAAATGAGATGATCACTTCAAAACAAAATTCCTTTTTAAGAATATTATTTCTTTGTTTCTAGGACAAATAATCCCTTTGTTTGTGTGAGTGATTCAAGCACATGCTTGAATCACCCCCTCCACACCTCCTCTGTTGTTTCCACTGCTGGGTAATACTCAATTCTCACAGCAAATCACATGTGTAGTTTCTTAAAAGAGGAGCACAGGCAAATCAGCAAATCAGAATCAACAGAGAGGAGTGGAGAGGTGGAGGCTGAAATCCAGGAAATAGATTGATCCAGCACTCCAGCGATGCATCGATTCAGTGCATGTGGGGCGGGGGGAGGAAGAAAGGGCTGGCGCTGTGATGCCACAAATGGCAGGATAAGTGACAACAACAAGCACTCATGATCCTGACTCATTTTGGCATGGTGTGGTCTAAAAAAGAAACGGCACCATGCCAAACGAACATGAGAGGGGCAAAAGGCCACGTACAAGCTGATTCCATGCCTTTTGGCTTGACTTCAGGAAAATTGAGGAATTGTGGTGCAGAAGAGGCTTAAGACTACACCCCTGATCATTTCATGCTCACAGATCCTATTGACTTCAAAAGGACTTACAAGTGTGCATGGGGGTGCAATGTACTCTACCCAAACTTTATGCACCCTCCTCTCCTATAATTCTTCTCCTCCTGAGACAGCGTCCAAGTAAAATGTAGTAAAATATACATTATTAAACTATTTCTGAATTTTCCCTGACATAAAAGTTTGAGACATTGCTATATCGTGTCAGTAATGATGTTGCTATTGAAAACTAACTTAATTTTTGTACTTATTTACTGTAAGGCATAATCTTTATCCATGGATACGTCCCATGGAAATCTTTGTTTGAAATGTAGTGTTCACCCATGCCATGTGCCAGTTTGATGTTAAACTCTGGAAACATTTCCACCAGCTTTTATTTCAAAACATGTTTGCTCCATCAAAAACATATTTGAGCGGAAGATAATGCTAATTTACAAAGCCACCCTTCACATATTTGTTTTGAACCTGGTTTGTATTGTGCCTGTGGGTTGTCTAAATCATTTGCTGTGAGTAAAAGTTCAGGGTTTGCATTCCACAATTCAATTTGAATGTTTTATTTATTTAAATATTTATCAACAGCCACCTGCACATATGCTTTCTCTGTCGTAGCCCCCACCTTATGGAATGACCTGCCAGAGGTGGTTAGGAAAGCCCCCTACTCTCCTGACTTTCTACAAACTATGCAAAACTGAATTGTTCAGGTGGGCTTTCTACCCAGATTACAGGACTATGTCATAAAAAATAGCTCAGAGAGATGCCTTGGTAGGGACAAGGACTAAACTCTTTGCTATTGGGTACTGATTGCTAATATAGATATGTACCTAATAGCGAGTTTCCATGCTGCTAAACATTCCATGGAAATTTCTTATGCTTTGTTTCAAATAGATTTCATTGCTGTGCTCAGCTTTATGCTTGTTTTTTAAAAAAATTCTGCTACCTTCCATATGGTATCTGTTTTCCTAAAACTGTTCTTCACTTACTTTGCTCAATGAATATCCTAGCTGTCAGTTATATTGTATTTTCACTAGCACTGTTGTAATCCGCTGTGGGTCTCAGTGAGAAAGGTGTACTATAAATAAATAAATAAATAAATAAATAAATAAATAAATAAATAAATAAATAAATAAATAAATGGACATTCTTGAGCTGATAAACAACAGAAAAGATCAATTATATTTTATAAACCATTTTTAAAACTAAAGGTGCCAGGAAGGTTTTGCAGCACTGTGTGAAATTGCACTTTGTGCTCATGATGAATAATTCAGACAACATATTCCCTATAGGACTAGTATATTTCAGTCTGGGGAAAAGTATAGAATGATCATGTGAATTGATCCTTAGTTACATTAGTTTCAATGGAATTCACCATCAAATAACAGCAGAATCTTACATTATGAGAGCAACATGGAAGAGAAGTGAGGCTGTTGTGTGATTTCCATGCTGCCTTGTAATGTAGGAGCACACTTCAGTGCTAAAGATTGCAGCCTTGTGATCTAGGGATCCCAGGTGCCTGCTGGTGGCAGGCAACCTCCCAGAGATTTATCTGCTTGCCTGCCAGTTACTGGCAACTTGCAGGAGGTTTCTGGCCGACTAGAGATCACCTGCCACCAGCAGGCACACTAGGAGAGCGTGACATCATTGCACCAGCTACAGGGGAGTTCCTGTGCCTCATTTGGGGCTCCGCAGAGTGGAGGAGCACTCCTGTGGCCAGCCAACTAGGGATCTTTTGAAGATAAGAGAAACCTTGCATGCATTGGTGAGTCCATGTCTACAGATGGCAAAGTGGTACATCTGATGCAGCTTTATTGCCCCTTCTATTAAAACTATTTTTAACTTATGTTAAAAATATATTTTTATCTGAACCTTAATATAGTGTTTACTCAAATTCAAGAATACATCCCCCGCTGCACAGGTATGCTATCCAAAATAAAGGAGTCATCTTACATTCACATATAAATTACAGTTATGTTCTATAATTGTGTGTGTGTATGTAACATTTTAAGAGGGCCATCTTACATTTAGGGTCATCTTCCTTTTGAGTAAATACAGTACCTGTTGAAATTTGCAATGATATAAATGTCAAATTAGTCTCCTCCCCCCCCCAAAGATTTTATTTAAAAAGAAAAGATACAGCAATAGAAAGTGCATAGAAACTTATACAAGCACTACATATGAATTTAATATAAGCCAATAGAATTATATAATAGCTCTCTCCCCCTCTTCTGAGTTGCTTTTACCCAAACTTTAATGTCAATAATTTTTAACCAGTCATTTCTTCTGTTTTATAGCTCAATTACCTTAATTTATCTTAGTTTTAACCTAAGTAATCAAAAATTTCAATTTTTTCCAAAATTCTGCTATTGGTCTATTGTGCACATAGGAGGTTAATTTAGCCATTGATGCGTATTCATACATCTTGTCTATCCACTCTGGCATGTCAGGGCACAAATCTGTTTTCCATTTCGCTGCATATAATACTCTTGCAGCTATCACCATGTACCAAAAAAGATCTCCCTGTTCTTTTGTAACCTTATGCGGTAAAATGTTTAGTAACATATTTCTCAGGTTTAGCTCAAACCTGAGCTTGAGAACCTTGGCCGTTTCCAGATGGCTTACCTGAAGCCTCTCCATGCCGCAATGTTGTGGATTGTGCCAGGGAAAATGCTAAGTTTGAATCCCCACTTCTACCATGCAAGCTTGCTAGGTCACCTTAGGCCCATCATCAACTCTTAGCCTGGCTCACCTCACAGGGTTCTTGTGAGGAAATGGAGGAGGGGAGAATGTTCTAAGTCGCTTTGAGTCCCAGCTGGAAAGAAAAGTGGAATATAAATAAACATGCACATACAGATGAAGCAGGGCCTTTCTTTAAACAAAAGTTGGGTGATTGCTACACAGTGGATTTATGGGAGATTTATGATGCATCCCCAGTGCTGCTTCATCAACTCCTTAGCTCAGATAAAAGTGAGGCTGCCAATGGTCTTTTCATGTGCCTGCATCTAGAAGAAGCTGAACTGTTCCTCTTCTAATTCCAGTCCTGGATTAATGTCTCAGAGCCAAGCTACAAGTGACACCTGACACAGATTGAACACTTGTCAGCTTCCCTCAAATTTTGATGGGAAATGTAGGCATCCTGGTCTTGCAGCTTGACTCTCCATTTAATTGAAGTTTACAGAGCGGCAGTCTATGGGAGGGAGAACATGAGGTTGGGAGTGCTGGTGTCGGGCTCTTTCCAGGAGCCCCCCTTCCCCTCCTCTGGGTTTCTGTAAACTTCAATTAAATGGAGAGCCAAGCTGCAAGACCAGGACGCCTACATTTCCCATCAAAACTTGAGGGAAGCTGACAAGTGTCCAACCTGTGTCAGGCGTCACTTGTAGCTTGGCTCTCAGATGATAGACCCTCAAGTACAGCAGTGGGCTGTACGTGAACAATTTCACAAGGTAATCTTTATGCATTAATGCACAGAACTGATCGGTGGTAGTGCACTGCAGGGAGAGGGGACAAAGTTTAAACAGATTTTAGCAGTTTGAACAGACATAGTGTTGCTATTCTACAAAATAAAATACTTCCTGAAAGTGAAAAGAGATATTCTTGAGAATAGGCCTGTTTATAGCAACACAGTTGCAATATAAATACAGTCTCTTATGTCACTTCTTGCTCTCACCTGGATAGCCCAGGCAAGCCTGATCTCCTCAGATCTCAGAAGCTTAAGCAGGGTTGGCCTTGGTTAGTAATTGGATGGGAAACCTTCAATGAACTCCAAGGTTGCAGAGGCACGCAATGGCAAACCAACTCTGTTTGTCTTTTGCCTTGAAAACCCCACTAGAGGTCAGCATAATTCAGCTATGGCTTTATAGCACTCTCCACGTCATTTCTTAGGAGGTCCTCTCTCATAAGCTGTCTCTGAGTACAAGTACTATGCTAACAAAGGTCAGTGCTTGCAAAGTCAATATTTTCAATTACGTGGAAGCTATTCATTAGAGCACTCACTAAACATTTACATCAATAATTGGATACTAGAATTGTGTGCATTTCAAAATAGTTTAGAATGGTTTTGCAGGTCTAGTTTAAAGACAGAGTCATCTTAGGTACGTCTACTCAGAAGTAACATCCACTGTCTTCAGTGGGGCTGCACAGGATTACAGTCTTAGTTGTGAAAACGTGTTAAATGAAATTTGTAGCCAAATCCTCTCTGTGATAAGTCAGAAACAAGTCCTGCTGATTTTAATAGGCCTTGCTCCTAGATAAATGCAAACATTTGTAGACTTAATGGTATAGTTAAACAGACACGCACATCTCAAACCATAACATGGGCCAGAATCCACCTTAGTTGGAAGAGAGTGGGCTATTTTGTTAAAATATGACATCATTAGGCCCAGCCCTATGTCATCACCTGGCCTTGCCTCTTAAGCTTCAGGGGTTGCAATGCTGTGAATCTGAAAACGCTTAGGGCTCAAACAGATCACCTTCTTTTCTCACAGATATGTTGAAAATTGCAGCCTCAATTTGTTTTAGGGTTGATGCAGGGAAGGAGAGGTGGTTTAACCTTTCAACATCGATTTGTTTTTATTGTTCAAAATCTGATTCACTGCTTTGTTGTTAGCATTTTAAGGGGGGGAAATATCCTGAGTGTCTGTGCCTCTTGGCAACTTTCCTAGGAATTGCCACCCATCTTCTGGCACTGCTTCAGTGGCACTCAGCTGCCCTGACACTGCAGAGTTACTCCAGTTTAAGCCCATTAGCACGGATGGGCTTAAACTGGAGTAATTGTGCTTAAGATTGCACTGAGAATCTAGCAATGCCTGCTGAGTCACGAGACTGGTAAGTGGTGATGGGTGTTTCAGGCCATGACATGGAGGCAGGCCATTTATTGTGCACCCCTATCTGCAATATGTTGTAGTCAGAAATGTGAATTGCTAAGTATTGTCATCATTATAAATTAATACATTTTGTAGTAGTTGGGTAGAGTCCCTTGTTGTCAGCCCTTTGTCTTCCTAAGAAAATGCAGCATCTCAGAAACCTGTGTATCTAATTGACTGAAGCAACCACATTTTTCAGACCACTTTTCTTTTCTTTTTTTGCTGACTAAGAAATCCCAATACTGAACTGACATTTCTGCTAGAGCCACCCAGGCTAACACTTCCCTTTCCGTGTTTCTGTTTTTGCTATCATGCTTTGCATGCAGCTCCAGAATCTATTCAGCCTCTCTTGTTCACTGAACAGTGCTGCTCATTAAGAAGAGTGAAATAGTGATTTTTAAAAAAATTAACTTAAAAGTGTGTAACAGGTTAGTGCTGGATTTTTCTTTCCACGCACTCTCTCTCCCTTACAATATATATTTTACTTATTTGGTTAATAGCCCTGATTTTTCAGAATCGACCTCTGTTTAGACATGTTTCACTTTAGGCTGTTCGTGTCTGCAAAATTACAGTCATTTGCACATTATTATTATAGTGAGTGGGAGACAGATTGTATTTAGCACTGGGTGGGGGAAGGGTTATTATGGAAAACGATCTGCTACGGTCAGCACATAAATTCAGCCTGAAGAAAATTGCTTCTGAATAGTTAGCCTGTTAGCTCGCCAAGGAATGGTCACTGGGTGAGATTGCAAACATGCTTTTGCTTTATCTGTATTATACAATCCTAACATTACAGAAGGATAGTCTATAGAACAAATGTTTTTGTAACTGAAACTGACAGGGGTGAAATAGCATCACTCCACCCTACCACATTCTGATAATTCAGAAAATATTTAGTGGAAAAGGGTCAGTGTTTGGAAAATAAGTTGGCTATAATGGCTGTGGATTTTGAACCGTGCTGTTTTTTAAAAGGTGGAATTATCCAGAGCATGTTAACATACGGTTGCTGTATATTTTCAACAGCAACATGTTGTTAATAAAGAAGAGATGGTTTTCTCTCCCCTAATTCAGGTTCTTTATGTTGTAGGGGTTTTCCACCCTCTTAATTTATTCCTGAATTTCTTAGCATCAGAATTGTTTTGGGTACAGGTCTTCTGCACACCTACCGTCCATCTATATTTTTCCAGATGTGGGGCTGGTTTATTTTCTTCCAGAAACGTCTGAAATAATTAGGATTTTCAAGCAAGGCTGTTGTCATCAGTGGCTTAATAACACCAACCTTAAAAAAATCACCAATGCTATATAGCTGTATTGATATAGTGAGAAAGAAACGGCAATTCTCAGCATCATGGTAAAGATGCTTCTCTTACATTCAGTGTTACCACCCACAATGTGAAGTGTTTTGGTTGGCTAGTACAGTTCACAGTCACAAGTGATTCATTGAAGGATTGCCATGATTGCAGTTCTGGGATTGGCTGTAGAACCAATAAATGCTCATGTATGAGAATCACCATTTGACCACACATAAAAAGTGATATCAAATAAAGAATAAACCATGATAGTCCTATAACAATAACCAGAATAACAAGCATAGAATTTTTAAGAATGGGGGTGGAGGTGCAGAGGATGTGGTTTGATGATGAAAGTCCATTAATTGAAAAGTGTGTTGGAAGTGGGTGGAACAAACAAAACTGAAGGAAACATTAAGCGCAAGGAGCAAAGGTGACTCCAAATTGGTTTTTAAAAAATCAAGGTGAAAGAGGTCCCAAAAGAACCAGAAAAATGGGGGGGGGGGGGAGCGAAGTGAAAACTAAAAGCACAAGAAAATGTGAGGAAATCATGGGATAAACCAAAAAAGCGACCAGAAGTGACCAAAAAAATAATGTGAAAAACCTTGTAGAGGAAGAAAAGTAAGGAAGGTCAACCGCACAGTATCAGTAAAGGAAGGACAGTTCTTGCTGGCAATTGTACAGGGAGTCTCAGTACTTAGGAATAGTTGCATTGAGAGATAACAATGCTGAATCAAATGGAGTTAATTACCGCTTTGGAAATAAAACTGATGGTAATTAAGTTCAGTCAGTCATGAAAACATTTTCACTCCTAACTAGTTATTATTATCGGTCATTTCAAATAAGTATACTTCTATTCAATTTTTCTCCTACATGCTAAGTGGACAGAGCTCTTTAAAATCTCTTATCTCATATAGAAAGTAACAAATTAGAATTCCTCCAAATACAGACCAGAATTTATCTCATGCAAATGACAGCCAGTGTGGTGTACTGGGTAACATGTCAGACTAGGATCTGGGAGATATCTCTCTCTGTTCTGTAGGCTAACTGGATGACCTTGGGCCAGTCATACATTCTCAATCTAACCTACTTCACTGGTTGGGAGAGGATAATGATGTAATGCTTTGAGTCCTCATTGGGGAGTAAAGCAGGGTATAACTGAAGTAAATAAATCCTGTTTGTTAATCTTAATCTGACTCTCTGGCAATAATGTCTGTGGTTGAACTTTCAACTTCCATTTCTTCACACCATCTTTAAGATTCTCTTCTCTGATGGCCTGTAAGGAGCAGTGAGAAGTGACTCTGCAAACATGGGCTTGAACTCTGTGCATAGGGGAGACCCAAACTCCCTCCCTAGGGGAGGGGTTGTTTTCAGGTTATATAAACTGGGGTATTCTTTTCCTGAGCCATTCCAGCTATATGTTTGAGTTCAGAAAAAGGCTTTCTTTGTGCCCATTGGGAGGAGGCAGTATCTGGGGCAGGTGGTGGTGTTAGCTGTGTCCAATTCTATTCCTAATCCTATAGATTAGAATATTAAGAAAAAGAGGAAAGAGTTTTGCTAAAGAACCATCCCATCCCACACCCCAGAGTAGGCATAGGGATGCCATTCCCCTGCTGGGGCCAGGGGATCCACCGCTCCCACCCTCTGCCCCCACCTCTATTTATCTGGCCAGCAGGGAAGAAAAGGTGGGGTAACCCCACCCCAGGTGCATTCCCCAGCCAGCTCGACGATGTCATCTCTGGGAGTGATGCCACCATGCTGACCCTAAGAATGTTCCTGTGCTTCTCAGTGGGTCGATTTTGACTCTAAACAGGCTCCAAATTGATCCCATTTAGGGCTCATATCAGCCCGCTGAGAAGTGCATGTGCACTTCCATGTCTGCATGATGATGTGACTTTCTGGAAGGTGTGGGAGCATGCATGCACTACATGTGTGTGTGAAAACTACCCGGAAACAATGAAAAGGTAAGCACTGGATCCCCTACCCTCCTGCCAGGTGGGTACGGAGATTTGGCATCCCTAAGTAGGCATCATAGCTTGTTTGCAAAGTCGGGCCTCAGGCTTCTACCCTAATAAATAAAATAAAGATATAAACATACAGGGTAAGGGTAGAGAAGGAATAGACCATTCTGTGTGAGATCTCTCTTTTAAAAGGGGACCCAAGTAGGAACAAAAATACTGTGTCTCATGTAAAGGAGGAAGGGTCTTTTTTCCCTTTTAAAACAAATCAAATCCTGCTTTCTTCCCATCTTTGCCACTATGCTGAATGTTTGACTGGAAGTGAGATTTTTAATTGCCTCTAAGGTTTCTCTAGGTTTCTGTAATTTGAAATGTCTTAGATGAGGCATAGAATCCCTGAAAATTCAAGTTGCCAAGAATCCCAGTTGCCTAGAAGACAAAAGAGTTATAAGTAAGAATGCTTTTTCCACAAACCAGTGTAAATATCACTGGAATGCAATAAGTTAGATCCAAAGACGCTCTACCACCAGTGTGATTGCAGAACAGCAGTTCCATTGACAAGAAAGGGGGCAATTTTTATTGATTCCCCCCACTACAGACTCCATAACCCCCCTACACTGTTTATGAGGGAACTGTGATCCCTGCTCCATCCAGAGCTAGGCTTCCCAGTTGCCAACCGGTGGCAGGCAATCTCCCAAGGGTTTGCCTCATTGCCCACTGATTGCTGGCAACCAGCAGAATGTGGCAAGCCCCCTGGAGACTGCCCACCACCAGAAGGCAATCTGGGAAAGCACACCCTGGTGTGCTCCCAGTGGGGTGCAATCACATCACTTCCTAAAGTGATATTAACCAGCTGCAGGTGTGCTCTTGCACTTTGCTGGAGCCAATATTGGCCCCAAATGGGCTGAATTGGCCCTGTGCAAAGTGCGGGAGCACGCCATTGCTGGTGTGATAACATCACTTCACGGAAGTGACATCATTGCGCAAGTGCCTCCCACCAGGAGGGTATAGGGACCTGGCAACCTTATCCCGAGCAGAATTTGTAAGGACTCAGTGACCTACAGCAAGAAGAGGCAGATGGGAAAGTGCCATTCAGTGAGTCACACGCCGCTCACAGCACTTTGGATCCAATCCAATTTTTATTAATTTTATTAATAAAATTAATGTTTATTAATTTTTAATAAACAAAGTGAACCAAATTTTTAATAAACAAAATGAATCAAATTTTTAATAAAGTGAATCAAATCCAGAAGAAATCCTTTGTTAATACTTTCTTCTTCATTCCTTGTTATAGTAATGGTGCAATTCTAAACAGTTGTGCCCTTCTAAGCCCACTAATTTCAATAGACAGAAGGGTCTAACTCTTCTTACAATTGTACTGCAACACACTAGGTCCAAAATAGCTTAAACAAACTGGCATACCCCTAGCTCACAGGCTCACAGCACCAACATAGGATTTTAAAGTGGTCTGAAAACTTCAGTTGAAAAAATCTGCTGATTAACTTTTGTTTCAGCTCTTATGTCTTACTGAATTTTTGCAGTTGCTTTACAGAAGCCTTGCAACAATTTGCAGAACAAGACTGCTTTCGATTCAGCCATTTTTTGCAATCCTTTATAGTATGCAGGAATGCTCTAGGTCCTCCTAAATCAGTGTGGAAACCGGAAAGTTTTGTTTTGCTTTTGCCTGAATAGATCTTGTAGATAGTGTCTTTGCCTAATAAATATTTTACAGTAAAGCACAGAAATGTCTGTTTGTATGTCACAATATAGTAACTGCTACTATGATCATTAATTTACAAAACACCTAACTATCAGCTAGGCACTTAACAAAATTAAAAATTGCATGGAAGGCCCACCTGCAGATTAATAGCCTGTAAAGATGATATGCAGCCAGACAGTGAGGGATAGAAAGGGGAAAGAGAGAAATACTAGTCAGGATTAGACGGAATAAAAAGGTACAATTTCAGTGTTCCTATAAATAAAGCATGGAAAAGGCTAAGCAGATATTGGATCAAAGGGAGTTCTATGATAGTGAGTGGCTGATTCCACACACGTTAGATAATGCACTTTCAATGCACTTTATCAATCATTTAAGGTGGATTTTTTGTTCTGCACACAAAAAAATCCATTCCAAATGATCTATAAAGAGGATTGGAAGTGCATTATCCAACGTGTGCAAAATCACTCAGTGTTGAAAGAAAAGGGACTAAGGAACAGATGGAAGAAGAAATCTTAGCTCAATGAAAAGATTAACTCTGAAATAGCGAATGGTACAAGAGACAATCAGAGAACAGAAGGATTACCTCATTGATCTAAGACTGCCCTAAGTACCTTTACTAGGGAGTATAGACCATTGAGCTCAGCGGGACTTACTTCTGCATAAACATGTTTAGGATTTATTTAAAACATTTCTATGCCGCCTTTCCACCCAATTTGGGTCCCTAAGGTGGCAAATACTAAAACATTAAAAAAAAGTTAAAATAAACTGTAAGCAATTCAATAAAAATATATGGAAACAGAAACATATGTAATACAACTGGGGTAGGGGCCAGTAACAATTACTAAGTGTATGCCAAACAAAACAAAAAAGTCTAATGTCCCTAGGGAGAGAGTCTGGCAACTGAGAAGGCCCTTTCTCAGATTGCAGTTTGCCCCCCATTTACCCAGGGCCAACCTTGAAGCAGGGGGCCTCTACAGATTACTGGAATAGAGGGTAAGATTCATATCATAAGAGAGAAAGC
Organism: Eublepharis macularius; assembly: GCF_028583425.1. NCBI lineage: Eukaryota > Metazoa > Chordata > Lepidosauria > Squamata > Eublepharidae > Eublepharis > Eublepharis macularius. The sequence goes on from NC_072797.1 coordinate 78,519,970, forward strand.
AGTCCTTCAGGTAAACTGACTCCAAGCCATGTAGGGCTTTAAAGTTCAATACCATTACCTTGAATTGAGCCCAGAAACAAACTGGAAGCCAGTATGGATGGAACAAAACTGGAGTGATAATAGTCCCTATGACCCATTCCAGTCAACATTCTGGCTGTAACATTCTGGACCAACTATAGCTCCCAGACAGTCTTCAAGAACAGTTCTATGTACAGTGCATTACAGCAATCTAATCTGGTTGTCTCTAGGGCATGCACCAAAGTGGTAAAAACATTGCCATCCAGGAGGGATTACAAGTGGCTCAGTAGCCAAAGCTGGTGAAAGGAACATATGGCCAGCACTGCCACCTCTTTATCCAACAGGAGACTCAGGTCCAGCAACACCCCCACACTATGAACCTGCTCCTTTAGGTGAGTGCAATCCCATCCAGAATAGGAGATATATCAGTTCCTGGTTCAAACATTCCCACGACCAGTAGCACTACCATATTGTCAGGATTAAGTTTCAGTTCGTTAGCCCTCAACCATTACAAAACTGCCTCCAGGCCCCTGTTGAGTTTTCAAAGTCTCTCTGGGATCTACTGGAAGTGCAAGGTAGAGCTGAGTGTCATCTGCATATTGCTGGCAATGCAGCACAGATCTCTGAATGACCTCTCCCAGTGGCTTTACATAGATATTTAGAAGTATGGGAAACAAGACAGGATCTTGCAGGACCCTGTGAACCAGAGGCCAAGAGGTTGAGTAGCAGTCCCCCATCACCACACTCTGAAACCTACCTTTGAAGTAGGACTGGAACCACCACAGAACAGTACCTCCCAGTCCCAATGCTGAAAGGTGGTCCAGAAGGATACCATGACTGAAAAGCCACCAAAAGGAAATTAACAAAATGGCACTCCCCTTGTCTATCTCCTGGTGTAAGTAAGGCATCCACCAGGGATGCCTTATTTAACGCATATATGCCTACAGACACTTTTTAAAACTTATTTTAAGAAATGTCATCCTGCAGGAAAAATTTAACTTTTAATCTTTTCTTAATATAAGGTATCCTAATTTGAGCTGGTTTAATCTAGTCTGTCTATCTATTTGAAGGAAAGATTCTTCAAGGTCAAAATTAAAAGTTGTAATCTAATAGATGTCAACAATTTTCTGTATTCAAATTTTAAAAGAGCTTTATAAATTAGTCAATGCATAAGCAATTGGCTAGTAAAAGCTACACATTTTGTATATGGGTAGAAATATGTTTGTTAAACACCTTTTAAACATAGTTCTATTAATCTGTTGTGAAGTCATTTTCTCTACAGGGGTTTTGATGAGTGCTGGATTCCATCATTAAGAAAAAGAATTCTTCAGTTCCAGTAATCTGATACCAAAGATATACAAATAAGCACCCGTTTGATTATAGGCAATCACATAGAGGCTGCCTCCCTTGTGGGTTGCTTTGTCTGCAGCAGAGTGGCCAATTTTCAGCCTGCTATCAAAAAAACCTGAACATTTGTGATAGCGTAAAAAATGGAGGATATGTATGGCATGGATGAAAATATACAACGTTCATGGGAAGGAGAAAGTTTTATTATTAGTTTAATTACTTGAATACAGAAAAACGATTACACCAGTCATCATTTCATATCTTATATCCAGCAGCTTCTATTTCCTATTTTGCATTCTTAAATTCATTTCATTTAGTAAATAATAATAATCCAGTAAATAATAAATGGTCACTAACTATTGTTCTGGAACTGATGAATATTTACTTCTTTTATTTCCCCATAGTCTTTTTATAATTACATTGTGTAAGAATAGTCATTACTTTACTACAATGTTCTCATGCATTCCTCCTTAAATGGCAAGTTCTTCTATTATTTTACAACTAAATACTGGAGCTAACAGGTTTCTAACAAGCTCCTAATGATCTTTCTTCACTGCATTGTTTAGATCCTCTTCCCTCAAAGCACCTGTGGCTCAAACAGTAGTTTATAACCAGCAATTCCCTAAGCAATAGTAATAACATTCCAAACATTGTAATATGCTTACACAGCTACCATATACGGTTAAAGTATGCAGATGCAGATGCTTGATTGAATTGGCAGCTCTAAAGTTTTAATTTTAAATTATGCTGTATAACATCAGAGCACAATACCATATATAAATTCTCCTTTGAGTTATTTATTTTAAAAGATTTCTATGCTACTCCCTCCAGAGGCTGCTTGAAGCAGCTGAAGGAGCAATTCTAGGCAAGTTGGCTCAGAAATAAGTTCCACTCAATGAAGCTTAATCTCAGGGACGGGAGGAAGGGATTCCCTAGCATCCCTCTGCCTGGTCATTGCCACTGCTGGCTGCTCCATCAGCTTCCTTCTACCTAGCTGTTTGCCTACCTCCCTCTCACCCCCCCCCCGTGGGTGGTAGTGGGGCCATTTTACGCCACATCTGCCTTCATTTGCTCCCTCTGGGAGTTCAGGCATACACCCACTGAGAGTGCAGGGGAAGGAAGTGAAGAGAGAGTAGCTGCTCTCAGAAACCCAGTAGTCTCCTTTGTTACTCTGTACTATGTTGGGTTAGGCTTGCAAATTTCCATGGTGCCCCAGTGTATGAGTACAGAGATAGTATGGATGACATAGAATAAAAGTAAACAGAAATCCTCCTGTCTTCGCTCCCTTTCCCTGCATTCTGGGTGGTTGTATGCCTGCATTCCCAGAGAGAGCAAAGGCAGGAGGAAGGCAGAAGAAGCACACAATGGCCCCCATTGCCACCCAAAGCGAGAGAGAGAGAATGGAGGCAGGCGAGCAGCTGGGGTAGGGAGGGAGCCAAAGGAGCAGCCAACAGAGGCAGCAGTCAGGTGAGGGCTGCAAGGGAATCTGTCTCCTCCTCCGTTCCCTAGTGAGCCCTCATAACTCTGTCTTTGAAAACTACAGTTTCCAGGTAAAACTGTGTAACACTTGGCCAGCATCTTGTTTAGCTTGACTCTAAGTCTCACAGGACATAGACAGACAGACAGACAGAGATCTCACATCACTCTGTAGAAATGTTTAATTAATTAAAACTTGCTTTTCTACCTGTTTTTTATAAATATAGTGTATAGTCTGTAATTTTGCAGAACTTTTAATGTTTTGATAATGGTCTTTCTGTGAAACAAGATGTATTCATTTTTTAAAAAAAAAATGCCGTTGTGTGGAAAACATAATTTCTGTTTCTTGCTTTTAACTTGAAGTTTCTGAAAAAGGAAAGGACAAGACCCTCAACTTTCTGAATTAAATTCCTTTTTCTAACAATTACCCTATTTTTAATAAGGCCACTCATCCTCGAAACATCATTTTCCAGCCACACATCAAAATTGTAATAGGCTTTTGCAATCTGAAACTATATAATATAGACATTCAAAAGGAAAATTTCTGGGCCAATGTAATTTTTGTACTAGCCACAAGACTCTAAGAAAATATTTTGCTGAGAGCGTAAATCAGTGAATTATATGTTCCAAAGGCAAAAAGAGAGTTTCGTGGATAGTATGAAGACTTACAAAGCAAAATGTGACGTTTTTATTTCTCTTTCTTTTATTGTTATTAAAAGGGGGGGGACTGTATACTAAATGAAAACATGAAGAAAAAAGGCAGTGCTGTTAGTTTTGGAGTGCTGAGTGGTGGTGAATGAAAAAAAAAAACATTGGTCTCAGTTTTATTACTACAATAGCCTTTTATGAGGGGGATTAGATATGCCTAGAACTGGTGCAGCATTAACTGCAGTGCTGGGTAACAATCAGGGAGTGGGGGTGGGGAGCCAGTTTGTTGTAAGGTTAAATCACCACAGACTTGCCCAATTGGCTTTTCTGATTTTTTTTTTTGGCTTGGAAAGGAAAAAAAATGCCTAAAAGCTTTTTCTCATATATTTTCTCTCTGCCTTCCTCAGGCTATAGTGTTCAGAAAACATGTTGAGCGAGTTGAGGCATTAAAAAGATCAGTCTTTGGCTGTTGAATGAAAGGCTGTTGTGTGTGTGACTCACATACTAAATGGGAATGTGCCTTCAAAGACTATTTTACTGCCTAATTATATATACACAAAATGTAGCTGTCTGTTTCAATCAAATCATAGGAAAAGAAATAAAACTCCTCTTAAGATGCAATTTTCATGGTTTGTCATAACCTTCCAACATACACTGCTAATGCAAAAGGAGGAAGTACAGCTGCAAGGTCCAGATAAGACTGTCATAATTGTTTTTTTCTTTTAATTATTACATTATAAAGACATTATACCTCCTGTTCAGAATCTGGGAAAATTGTGTCCTTGGGGTTTTTTGTTAAAAAAATATATTTTCCCTTTCTCTACAGAGAAAGGCTGTTGATATTCAATTGCAACGTAGTTAGCCAATAGGAAATCTACTTTCAAATAACTTTGAACAATTTTGCAATTAACTTGATGTGAAACCATATTTTTACTGGACCAGATATTCAAACCTCAGACTTGGAAATAAACAGTTCTGCCCACAGTAGTTACTACAGATTAGAGATTCTCCCTAGAAAATACATGTTGAAAAATACAATTTTGACATGTTAAATGTTTGGGTGTGTGTGTGCTTTTGTGTGTTGGTGAACTGACAATGCCTAAAATATGTTGCTTGATTTTTTCCTGTGTAAACATATTTATCTTGCAATCTGTAAGAATGGTCCATAGGATTCCAGAACTGAAGAGGATGTATTAAAATATATATTTTAAAAAGTTAGCATATTTCTCATACAAGTATTTTTGTAACATATTAAATTACAAATTTTAAAAGACTGTTATTAATATGCACCTATTTATGGATGCCCATGAGTGAAATGATGTTTTAATAGCTTGATCAATGTATTTAACTGTAGCAAAAAGCTTTCTAATTTCCAATATACTGTATAACTCAGAGTCTTATGGGATGCACAGGTTTGCACCATCACAGATAAACCAACGAGGAACTAGAAGTTCTCCAGTGTTCCCAACTTTACTAAAATTCTGTTGTCAGATGTACTGTGCCCCAGTTCTAACTGGGACTATGGGATGGGGGTTAAGTCTTCCCTGTGCTATTTTTCTGACCTGAGATGATCCTGGGGAGCTACTATTAGTACCACTGGGGGAACATATGGCTTTTTAAAAAGCAGTTTCCTTCCAGTGTGACTCTGTAACTAGAAGAAACAAATGCCAGGAAAAAAACAACTGCAATGCAAAAACAACACTGAAAAAGCTCTGAAAGGGGAGGGTTCAACTTTCCAGGCCATGCTGGACTCTTCATTTTTAATTGAAAGTTTACTCGGTAGTTTCTATGGACTGGTGGGAGTTTGCCAGCACTAAGGGTATTTAAAAAAAAGTTGGTGATATCTTACAGGATGTGTAAGCAAAGCCTCTGCCCCTGCTTAGGAACTGTCAGACATCACAGTGATTTGCAGAAAGAAGAAACAATGAGAGCAGAAATATCAGTTGGGACTATCCTTTTTCGTGGAAAGATGAACTAACTGTTCTAGTTGGACAATGTCCCTGTCAGGCATAGAATGTCGTGTTTGACTGTGCCCATTCATCCATGCCAATATTAATTTTGCTATGTATATGTTTAATTGCCTGGTGTAACTCCATTTCCTGTTGCTAGTGTTCTAGTGGGTTCTCAAACGTTCCCAGGTGGCTGTCTGTTTACAACTTTGAACCTTTCTTCTGGGCTATGATATGTCTTCTTTCTTCGTGGCTTGATAGCACAAATATGCACAATGTTCTCACACAGAAAGAACAACAATGAATTGTTTGGGCATTGGGAGGGGAAAGGAAAGTCGAGTAGAAAAGGGATGTGTTTTTCCCATGTTGTCATTCTTGTCAAATTTCTACTAGTGCTGCTTAGTTACTTACCTTACTCCTAAGTAGACCTTTGGATCTGAATATGGAAAGAACTGATTTCTGAATAAAAGTCATTTAACCAAGCACCTCTGTCTTGCTATAATGAACCAGGAATTTGTGTTCTGTATTCTGTCAACCAGAGCCTGACATAGATGGGCTGAATCCCTCATCATCTGGCCTACCCTCCAATGCTAAAGAAAATAAACTAAACAGTGAAGTGCTAGAATAAATACTAAATTAAAAGATATATAACAACTCCCAAATTTGGGAAATTATTTTAATTCAACTCAGAGCATTAATGATCTTTATCAATGGGCATTACTTGGGTCTGATCTTGATGATCTGTAGCATACACATAAAATCAGAGTATCATCCTGTAAGTGCAACCTGTTCACCTCTCCCCTTGATACAGCCAGGTAGAAAAGCTGCTGAGGAATGCAATCTGTGGAAGCATTTAACTAATGTGCTCAGCAGAAGTTAAGTTGCTTATTTATTAAAATGAAAATGTTTAAACGTTCACAAATGACCTCATTAAGGAATAGTCTATTTATATCTCACTTTTCAGTCTAGGATTATTGTTTTATAAACAAAGCTTTGCCTTTAAATTCATATTTTACATTTAAAAGTAATAGGAAGGTTAACTGGTATTTCCCTGTTTTTTTTCCCCAGAGGACTCTTAGGCATCTCAAGGCCAACTTATACATACAATTAGGATCTATAACTGGATTCTCCCTCCCGTTTTATTTAACATGAAAAACAGCTGTGGTGGGGGAAGGACAATCTGGATCAAGCCCCATGGGATAGGATGTTAACTCTTTCCCTCTGCAGTATTTCCCTGATAGAAATTATCCCTATTAGCACAGTGGGGATTAGCCCTTGAGTTATGTCTTTGAGTTATTTCCCTACCATGGCTAAGAAGAGATCTCGTGAAAAAGGGGGCCCTACTACTTTTTATAAATGTGTGGATTAGTCTTCAGAGCTTTAATATTGATAGTTTAATTAAGAGTGTGTTTTGATTAAAGTCTTTCAAAGGACCCCTACGTTCCTAGAAATACAATCAGCTTTCTATTTCCCAACTTCTTTCCTACATTGCGGGGGAGGGGGGGAGGATGCTCAGTGGAGACAGCCTCTTTCTTAATGGCTTTCAGGGAGGGGCAGAACTGCAGAACCTTACCTCATCTGTGCAGCTCTACATGTCCCACAATGTCAGGGGGGAAGAGGACTACAGGACGATTGCATATGCTGTCAGAGTTTTAAACCTTTGTTTAAACTGTCTTTCCATATAGCAGGTCCCAGTTTCCATCTTTGCCATCTCCAGTTAAAAGGATCAGGCAATAGGTGATGTGAAAGATTTCTTCTTTAGACTTAGTATATGGCAGCTCCATGTGTTTATCTATTCACAGGGCCTAGTGAAACAAAAACATCCAGAAACATCTGTGAAAAGATAGTGTGGAATTACAAGCCTGCTAAAGTGGTCTCTTAGCATTTTGAATATATAAAACAGTTGGGAAATATTAGGAACCTACATATTCTGCTAAACAAGTTTGATAAAACAAATGATCTTATCTTACTCCTCTGCTTTTCCAGCTCTCCCATCTTTGCCAGTGTCTTCCCCTTGGAACTCAGACACTGAGAAACGGAGAAGAATAGTACAGACACAGTAAACTCAGGTACTAAGGCAACACACAATTTGAAAGCACTAGAAGTAGGATTCACAGAAGCTCACTACCTTCTGCACAAATTAAGTCAGTCCCTAACCCCAAAAGTTAATAAACAGATTAGTCTTGTTCAAAAGTTACAGTGGATGTGCATACAATCTGTGTACAGTATACACTTGATTTTTCTTTATATGTACCTTGAGCACTTCTCATGTTGCATTAAATGCATGTACATTTTAAAGTGTGATTTACATCCTATATTTATCCATGTTCTGGTCCACAGTTTCATTATTAAATGTAAAGCAGAGTTTCTGCTGTTAATCTATATGAAAACTTATCAGTTCATATAGCTAAACCTTACAGTCTACTTAGCTACTTCAAAGAAGAAGCCCATGCACATTCTACTACAAAATGATAACTGATATACTTCAGAAAGTGACTAAAATACTTCCATCATAGTGGAGAAAATATGTTATGTGCACCTACTCTGTTGCAGTATGTTTGCCTGTAAAATCTTGTCTTTCCAACCACAGCAGGCCACAGATTTATAAGATGATATTTTATTAGTTGTTTTGGTTACAGATCAGTTAATTTGTTGTTTAGTAGGGTTCAAGACTGCCATATTCAAATTATACTCACCCTTAGTTCCCTAGCTTAGAACTTGTATTATCAGTGAATTCTTGGTAAATTGTTAACTTCTGTACAGCCTATTCTGTTCCATACAGTGTGTAGCTTGCCACCAGAACTGCATTTATTGGAACACAGGGTCTCCCTGACCCATCATGATTTGGATTGGAGAATATCTCCTCCTGTCTCTGAGTTCATTGGTTATGTTTTACATAAGATACAGGAGCAAAATGGGTAAAGTGAGAAGATGCACAAGCTGAAGTTCACTGTCTGATCTCATCACAAGAACAGGTTCCATGATGAAATGAGTATCAGATGAACAAGGCCTAAGGCACTAACCGTATAAAACTGGGTACTGGCCCATATTATCCTACTTCAGTACTATGTTTGTAGACAGAGAACTTCTGAAATATTGCATATATATATAACAATTTTGAAGCAACCAACTAGCATAACTTTTTGTTCTGGGCTTTACCTCTGTTATGATGATGCATTACACAATGGGAGTGTGAAGCTTCTCAGGACATTACTTTGGGAAGAATTATACTAAATTAGCATTGCTTCCATATGGTCAATTTTTTCATAAACAAACTGACCTTAGTAAATTATGCTGACATAAAACAAAAATATGCTATCACAAGAAACACTTGGTATAGCAACACAAACATAGTTTATTACAATTTTCTCCCTCTGTCTTTTACCAAAAGTCTAATTTCAAATCCCTTTCACGTCCTTCTCTTGCAGGGTTTAATGTATGTGATTAATCTTGACTTGGCTTAATACTGCTAGGAATGTGGCAATGACCTCAGCTGAACACTGGGAAAGTGATTAATGTTACATGAACAGGGATATTTCTTACTCTAGATCTTGAATAAACACAGACATGCAGGATTCTGTTACAGACCTTTGCTCAACTGAAAATGTACCATAGTTTCAAAGAATAATGTTTCAGATGCAATAAACAGAGGAAACATGGCTCTTGTTAAAAAAAATGCTGTTTCAAGCTAAAGTCTCACTGAACATAAAAGATATATGATGCAATAAACAAAATGAACCACAGGCAAGACAGACTCATTCAATGCCTAACCACTGATTGAATTTTCCAACACTCCTGGACATTCTGTGAGATAAACTTTCACACAAGGTCCATGTTAAATATAAGCTTGTCATTTCCCTTAAAAAATACTGCAGCTCCAAAAAATCTTTTCTACTATAGGTTGTTTGTGTTTTTGAATTTTTTATGATGTGGGAAGACAAGCAAACAGTTGCTATGATTGTCAAATAGCTTAAATCAAGTAGAGAAAATGCAATAAAACACTGTTTCCATAGCAACACATTGTAACCTAGTACCTCTGGATTATGAGCCAGCTCACATCTATGATCATTATTTGTTGACAGACATAAATTCAGCCTAAAAGCATTAATTTCACAGGGAGGAAAAAAACCCTGGAATGTTCAGTTACGATATAATGTTTAAATATTCTTAAGGCAGGAGCAGAATATCGCCAGTCACTTATATAGCCATTTTAATATTTTAGTGTTAATACAGTAAAAGAAAACACTATTTATTTTTAAGCTTGTAAAATAGGCTAACATACATTTTCCAAGGTCATTGACATGTATTCTTTACTGCTTTAAAGAAATGTGTGAGACTGAATTTTAAGTGGTGAATGACAAGATTTTTATAAAATCCAATAATGTTTCTTGTCTATGATAAAAGAGAGAAAAGAGGAAACATTTCAAATGAACAACATGCAGGAGGAAAGCAACCAGGCAAGCCTTCCTATCTTTCCAAAGACTTGCATTCCCATCTGTCACCCTGTTTTATATGAATCTAGAGGTCAAAAAAAGCAAAAGGAACCAGTTCATTTGTTCTCATGGCTTTCCTAAAAATAAACACAGAGGAATATAGTTTATGGTAATAAACTTTGTTTTTTTTTAATGTTCCCTGCCAACTTGTTAATTATTAATCAAAGCAATCAACTGTGAGAAGCATTTTCTAAAAAGATTTTGTTTTCTTTGTTCTTCCCTTGCTGAACTACCAGTAATTGGAAAGGATTGGTTGAAAGTGGAAGTGTATTATATAACAGGTGTTTAGGAACATCCAAAAAAAAAATATTTAATTGACTAATAGTACTTATTATAAATAAATAACAACTCTTAGTTATGAGAAAACTGAAAGCAGAGGTTATCACCTGAACCATGCCCTGGGTTACAATAAATTTGTTGAGGCAGTTGCCTGTTATGATTGTTTTGTATAGACTTTATTAACATAAGTTTAATTTTGCAAGGGTATTGTAGAAGACAGGCTGATACTAGTGCATATGCCTAGCTTCAGTAATGAATGGAAATGTCCTTACACTACCAAATTTACAGCATACATTGCCAATTGTGGACAGCACCACCCATCTTTTTCAGTTCAGAAAAGGGCCAGCCCCACTGCACAGGATTTCCTGGAAATAAAAGAACATATATCACTCATTCCCACACTGCATCTACACTCCAGCTTGAATCTCAAAGCCATCTTTCATTGGTGGTAGCGATCAGTAGGCACAACCACTGGTACTTCTTAAGGAACTGCACTTTGTTTTTGTGTGTCATAATTAGACATGGGCATGAACTACAAAAAAACCAAACCGTGTGGTTTGTGATTCATGGCATTTTCACGAACAAGAAACCACACATTCCCACGAACTGGGGCAAGTTCATGAACCAGTTTGTGGTTCATGCTTTGTTGGGTTTAACTGCCCCTTTCCAGCTGCTTAGCAGCAGCAGTGAAAGGGGCATTTAACCCCCCCCCCCCCCAGATCAGCTGCTTGTCGGGGAGATCCCAGACAAGGAACTGATCATTTAAGCAGGGGCTGTTTAAATGACTGCTCCCAGCAGCGGAGAAATGGCCATTTAAACTGTGGGTGGGGCTTGGCTGGCTGGGAACTCCTTACCGGCAAGCCAAGCCCCACCCGCTCTTTAAATAGGACCCATTTAAAGAGTGGGTGAGGCTTGGCTGGCTGGACAGGAATTCCCGGCTGGCCAGCCCTGCCCCACCTGCAGTTTAAAGGGCCATTTCCCTGCTACTCTGAGCAGTGGGGAAATGGCCATTTAAACTGCGGGTGGGGCTTGGCTAGCTGGCCAGGAACTCCTGGCCGGGCAGCCAAGCCCCACTGTTTAAATGATCAGCTGGTTGTCGGGGATCTCCCTGACAAGCAGCTGATCCGTGAGTTAAAATGCCCCTTTCCCTGCCGCTTTTAAAACAAACCAAATGAGCCAGTAGACCAGTTTGTGGAAACGAGCTTCCATGAACCACTGGTTTGCAAATCACAAACCAGGCTGGTTCATGGGGTTTTTTGGTTCATATTCAGGTTTGTACCCATCTCTAGTCATAATGAAACTTCAACAAGTAACCCCATAACCATGGCTGTTTCCTCACGTCCTTAAACAAGTGGCATGCTCCTGGAAGCTGTCAGCTTCTTGGTGCAATTTTTAAAAAAAATGGAAGTGGGGTGTTTTTTCAGCATATACCGCAGAAAGCAGCCACCAGCATTTCAGGAGAGTGTTGCTATTTTAAGGATGTGAGGAAATGGCCCATGACTAGCAAAAGATCCCATACATGAAATAGAATGGTGTAATTTCCATGAAGACAAAAAAATTTCCTTTGTTAACATTTTGTAGTACTTTGAATTGTGCCCTGAAACAGACTGGGAGGAGTGTAGATGAGCCACGACTAGAGTGATATGTTCATTGCAACCCAATTCAGTCAACATCCTGGCTGCAGCATTCTGCATCAATTGAAGTTTCTGAAAACTTTTCAAAGGCAGCCTCACATAGAGCACATTGCAATAATATAATCTAGATGTAATGAAGGCATCACCACAGTGGCCAGATCTTTTCTGCCCAAGAAAAGGCGATCCATGCTGTGCAATCTCAAACCAAGGTCTAAGACCAGATCTGGTTAGCAGCAACTGAAAAAGATATGGGCTGAGTTCTTGGACCTTGGTTCTTAGCCCATGTGGTTTTGTGTAAACCAGCCCAGCTGATTCAGGACCAGAACAGAACATGATTTCGAGATTTTTGTGTTTATTTAAACTGTATTTTTATGTTTTTGTAAATTACTTGCAGTGGGGGTAGGGGGAATGAGATAAAAGTACACAAATACATCAATCCATTCCCATATACTAATGCATGAAAAGATCTGCCATTAAGAATCAGATAATTAATGCTGTCAGATTCAGCAATGAGGATATCCTGTTGGAAGATAGAATTGGAAGGCACATAATCAGTTCTCCACCAGGAAGTGGTCTATTCCTAAGTATAATGTTTTAAGATAAGGACTTTCATACTAACTGAATAACTTTTATATATCACCTTTCTGCTAATGGACTCCAGTGGAAAGTACTATTAGGGTGCATATGCAGACAGAATTCAACATGAATATCTATGCTGCACTTTAGTGCTAGATGTGCCCCACAGTACAATTTTGCATATACATCAAACCATCTCTGTCAGAAACCTATTTGTTAATACAGATCACACTTGCAAGAACAGAAAGAAGAGGGTTCAATTCATGATTAATTATGTGGCTACCATCCTTTTGGAAAGCCTAAACAATCTGGCATGCCAGAATTTTGGGGGACCAGGTTATATTATAAAAGGTCAATTGAATAATGAATTCTTAGTGAGCCAGGTTTTCATTGCCTTGAACTGGATGGCCCAGGCTAGCCTCTTCTCATTAGATTTTGGAAGCTAAGCAAGGTTGACCTTGGTTAGTAGTTGGATAAGAGACCACCAAGGAAATTGAGAGTTGCTACTCATTGGCAGGCAATGGCAAACCACCTCTGTTGGTCTCTTGCCGTGAAACCCCCAGTAGGGGTGGCCATAAGTCAGCTCTATCTTGACAGCACTTTCCACCAACAAGGTTTCCATTATAGTGAGGAAACAGACTACAAATCTGACTAATTAACATTCTCAATTTAATCTTTTAAGCGGAGTTTGCCTCCAAGCCTTTGCTTATTGATAGGGTTGCCAGGTCCCTTGAGTCCCTCAGTCGGGGACTGGGAACCTGGCACTCACCCTCTGTGCCCTTTGATGTCTCTTCTCACACACTCTATGCATATGTGCACTCCCAGCGGGCGTGATGGCATCACTTCCAGGAAGTGACATCATCACATGGGTCAAAGGGTGGCCCGGCGTGTGCTCCCATGCTCGTCAAAGGGCTGAATCGCCCCCCCTCGCAGGCCCGATTTGGGCCCAAACAAGCCTGTTGCACAGCATGGGAGCATGCCACGGAGGGGCGTGGGGGTGCACCACACAGTCTGGGGGCATGCCACACTGCCAGGAGGTGCCTGGTGGGTGTGCCCCCTCACTGGCCAGGTAAGTGGGGATGGGGGAGGAGGTGGGGACAGGGGATCCCCCACCCTGGGCGGCAGGTTGGCAGCCCTACTTATTGAGTTGCTGTTGACTACGCTCATTTACTGTTCTAGAGAGGCCCAGGATTTGGGGGGAACATGGGCAAGGCAACCTTAACAGTCCCTTTTAATTTAGAAGAGGCAGAATTATCTGATTCAACTGAGACCTCTGAAGCAGCCTTTCATTTTGGATGTTTACCTCAGTTTAAAGGTCAGCACACACAAATTCAATTCCTGATGAGCCTCTAAAAATCTTGCACATCTCAGAGTGTACCCTCCCACAACTGAGGGAAATTCAAATCAATTCCATTTCACCCCAGCATTCCTTTAGATCAGAAAGGACTAGGAGATAATGTGACAATTCTTATGGATACAGCCTGAATTACAGAATGTCTTTCTCCCTTTTGAACTACAAAAACAGTACCCTTGGAATTTGCAGTGGTCTTTCCCAAAGTTCACAGCAGATGAGTGGCAGAAGGCTTGAGGCTAGCAGGTACTTTCATTTTCATTCTCTCTCTCTTTGCCAAGGAACAACCAGGAACTCCTTTACTGAACCATGTCAAACAGCTACAGTTGGGGCTAGAGGGAAGATTAAACTATCTAAACCTTTCAGTTTATGCAACTCTTTACTGAAGGAATGGAAGAACCAATGGAATTCTATTTGATGGGAATAAGAAACATACCTGTACCTGTACAAAACAACCACCAGAAAAAATACTGGAAATATCCAAAGAACGAGGCTGCAATCCTGGCCCTTTAAGCAAGGGCTTCTATGTAGCCCTTGCTACACTCCGGACTTCCTCCTAATTTTTCAAGAAGACAAGCTGAAACCAATGCAGTTGGCCACGTTTCCTCCTCATTTCTTCCATGTAATGGTGGTGTGGTATTGCTTTATTTATTGTGCTCCATATGCAAATCAAAATTGAAGAGGGCATCACAGCGCCAGCCCTTTACATTTTTTTTCTTTTTTTACATGCTAAATCGATGCATTGCTGGAACACTGAAGGGGTTGCTATTCCTGGAATTTTTCCCTCTTGACCCCCATTTTGTTTATCTGATTGCTTAATTCAGACTCTACTCTTCTCCCTATACAATATTCTGACCTTTACAGATGTTGAAAAAAGAAAGCAATGAAAGCTATGGAGAATCCTGCATCTCCTGGATGCTTGCAAACCATCAGTGCATTGATCCAACACTAGATTTAGAAAACTAAAACAAAAAAGAGGAGGGGGAGGGAAGAGGGGAGGGGAGGAAAGGAGAGAAGAGGGATGGCTGGATAGATGAGAGTAGCCAATCACAAACAAGTGGGTTGGCAGGGGGCATGAGAGTGGCAGAAGAGAGCTGAACACTAAAAGCTGGCATAAAGATTATGCACAGGGGAAAACATGGACTGGAAAACAGCTTTAAAAATAGATGGGGAAACAGTACACCCAGAAAATTCAGAAAATTTTCTGAAAAAAGCTGAAAAAAACCTGGACCCACTACTAATGGCATAAAATAGGGGGTGGAGGAATGCAAATAGATTGATGCAATTTGGAGAATGAACGGGCAAAATTAAGTGGTGCTGAAAGGTTTTATATCCAGCACAACCTTCATAATTTTTAACATTTCTCCGTCTGCTGTAAGCAGTTTTCTCCTTCTTGAATTTGAAAGGCATCCTGTGATTTGGAAGCAAGAAATTGCAACTGGGAAACAAGAAAGATAAAAAGCCAGTTTGGTGTAGTGGTTAATAGCGCGGGACTCTAATCTGCAGAGTCGGGTTTGATTCCCTACTCTTCCACTTGAAGCCAGCTGGGTGACCTTGGGCTAGTCACAGTTCTCTCAGCCCCACCCACCTCACAGGGTGTTTGTTGTGGGGATAATAATAACATAGTTGTTGTAGATTTTCCAGTCACAGCTGCTGGCGAAACGTCAGGAACTAATTCCATTCCATCATTATCTGATAGTACAGGAGCATATTTAGTCACTGGCAAATGGAGCACTAGGGAAAAAATAATCCAACTCTTTTCTCTATAACCCCCTTCCTATCACAGCAAGAATTTTTAAAATTATGGTTCAGTGCTAGAATACTCTTCTGAGATGCAGTTTCAGAAACCATCAAGAAGCTGAAAGCCAAAGGATATGTGACACTGGCAGCTCTGTAAAAGAGCTCCAAATAATTTCTTCTTTCAAAAAACAGATATGTAGGACCATGATTCAGAGAGCCAGTTTGGTGTAGTGGTTAAGAGCACGGGACTCTAATCTAGAGAACCGGGTTTGATTCCTCACTCCTCCACTTGAAGCCAGCTGGGTAGGCTTACCATTCCCCTGCTGGGGGCGGGGGATCCCCTGCTCCCACCTCCTCCCCTGCCCCCACTTACCTGGCCATCGGGGGTTGCCTCCTGGCAGTGCGGGCACCCCTCAGGCAGCACAGCGCATCCCCGTGCCCCACTGCAGAGCACTCCCATCCCCCACAATGGGCCTGTTTCAGGCCGAATCAGGCCCATGGGGGGTGATTCAGTCTTTTGGGGTGCACATTCACACTCCCGGGCTGCCCTTTGACCTGCATGATGACATCACTTCCTGGAAGTGATGTCATCATGCATGCTGGGAGTGTGCCCCCTGGCGGCTCGGGTCCTCCGAGCATGGTCCTATTCCTCATGTAATTTAATCTCTATGTAAAGCCCTTAGGAAAAATAATTTGCAGTATTGTAATTGGATGCCATTAATATATTGATGACACCCAGCTCTCTCTCTCTCTATAATTTCATGACAATGTGATAGGGGTCTTGAACCATGGCTTGACTGCTGAGGTTGAACGGTTAAGATTGAACAAATTGAAACAAATTGAAACTGAATCCTACTGACAAGACAGAGATAATGCTGGTTGGGATTCCTGAGTTGTTGAGGAACATTGTACTCCCCACTTCTGATGGGGTTCAGCTGGGAAAGGCACCAGGGAAGAAGTGTGCACCCTCCTGCACTCCCTTGTTGTGCCAGAAAATGACATCATTTTCCAGTGTGATAGGGGAGCTGTGGGTCATGCTGAAGCCCAATCAATGAAAAATTGACCACAAACAGGCTAATTGAATTAGGAGGGGAGTACCTCGCTGCCCTCCCCAGTCCCCTGAATGTTCATTTTGGCCCCTGGGGGACCTGGAAACCCTATGCATTGTCTAATGTCTAATAGTTATGCTTTGTTTCAGATTTCTGTAATTCCAGTTCTGTTACATTTTTTATTAGATGTTACATCTTATTCAGGGCTTTTTTTTCAGGGAAAAGAGGTGGTGGAATTCAGTGGTATAGACCGGGTTGCCAGCATCTGGAGCAACTTATAGCGGGAGGTGGTGCCCCTGGCACTACATGTGCACACAAAGTGCGCACGCTCCCGAGACTGTGCAGAGCACAGCACACCCCCATTTCAGCAGGCCCATTTGGGGATGAATCGTAACCCGTGGTGGAGCGATTCAGCCACTTGGGGTGATTACAGCACAGGTCAAAGGGTGCTCAAGCCACTCTTTGACCGATGTGATGACATCGCAGCCAGCAGGAGGAACCATCATGGAAAAGCAAGGCAGGAACCAGCGTCCCAATCTCCCACCGGGGGAGCGAAGGGACCTGGCAACCCTAATTAGAGCAAACATACAGATCCTTATGATGGGCCCATATGTTTACCCTGGCTGGCCAAATAACAGCTCTGGGTGCCATATTAGGATGAGGTATGAATCTAATAAGCATTGAAACACATTTCTGACAGTGTTGCAATGGGCCTCTCCTTATTTGAGGCCTGGGACATTTACCCCGCCCCCCCCCCCCATTTCCCTCCTTTAACAATTCCTATGATGCAGATTTTTAGCTACATTGCCCTTGGGAGCACAAGAAGGTTCCTGGCAATGACCACAGAAGTTCATGTTTCAGAGATCTCTTGTACTGACAAGAAAAGAATGAAGGAAAATAGCACTCTAGAAATCTAACACAGAGATTGTGAGGAGGTATTATGGAGACAACAAATCAGAGCACAAGGAAAGATGAGAGGATTAGCAATCAAGTCTAAAGCACATGAAAAACAAAAAAAAATCCCGTCTTAATATACATAAGTATAAAATATCCTTGACTGCGCTTATGCCTGAGCACTAGATAGCCTCTGTAGTGCTGCATCCAGGAATTAGCTGTATCTCTGACTGAATCCTGGATCTGCTAGCCAGTTTAAAAATAACTGTGTGTTATTCTTTGCAAGATATTTAAAGCTGTGCTATACAGAAAGGCAAAATAAAAGCTTCAGATTTTAAATATAAACTAGTATATGTGCATATATTTCATTCAAAGCAGACAGCCAAATGTGTGTGCAGGTATACATCACAGGTAATCAGTTGGGTGTGCCAGACAGCTTCATTTGTTTTTCTAAATGAACATTTAGGAGAGAACTGAAGTTAAAAGAGGGGACAGGGTTAGGTTAAAGGGAATGAATCACTCTTATTCACCTGTATGTTAGAAAGTATATAATAACCATATGTTTAGAAGCTGAGAACAGGATGTTTTGTCCTTCATGTCGTTCAGGTCACTGGTGTGTTACGTTTCCATTCAGCAGAAATATATGTACTTTAATAAGGCAGCAGCCAATATGATCTGCTGGATATTTTTAAGGGACCCATCAAAGGATAAAGAATATAAACCAACAACAAAACCATACTTGGGGCTCCAATTTAACTGCAATTTACCCCATAGTAAGAATGGTTAATCTTTTGATTCTAAGGAATAAAAAAAGCAATGTTTCCCACTTGGTTGGACAGAATTTGTCTCACATGAGCAGTATAATTGCAGCAATCTACGTTTCTGCCTTCTACATCTGTATAGACTACTGTTGATCGACTACCATGTTGTGCACAATAAGCGACATTGCTTTACTGCTCTTGGAATGCTTCAGCCACTGATACAGAGCCCTGTTTCTCATTACTGAAGCTTGCTAGTCATCATCAAAGGCACACTTTTGCAAATAGCTCCCATTTTGTAAAATATATGCAACTTCAATGGAGGCAGCATTGGCAGAGGATGTGGTTGAGTGGCAAAGCACATGTTTTGCATACACAAGGACTTAAATGGATTTAAGAGGCTGCAAGTCTGTTTAGGATTGCATTGTCAATTGTCCTGTTTGCATTATTATGAAAACAAGTTATTGGGAGCTTTAGACAATGGTTTTCACATTCCATTCCAAATAATCCCCCCCCTCATGTCCCTCCCCCCACATATGTTTAGGGGAATGCTATGAAATCATGTGAATAAGGTGGAAATTTGTGAACAGCCTCTGCAGGCATTTTAGGCTGTGTGCTAACTATGGCTTGAGAATCTTTCCCTCCCCATTTCCTGAGCTGCCCAAACTGCTTGGCTATGACTGACTTGCTGATGATGAAGCCTTTGCTGGCAGGCTGCCCAGATAGCAGCTCTCCTACAGATTCCAGTCTCTCTCCAGGAGTTGCCTGCCTTCAGCATAATGGGCAACATTGAAAGCAGCAAGGCATTCGGTCGACAAGGTCAGAGTGCCTTTCATTCCTGCAATAATCAACCAGTGTAGCTCTTCCTCCGACCTGGGGAGAGAGAAGATAGAGGTCAAAAGAGCAATTACATTTCACATTGACTCCAGGAAAGACTTGGAACACAACACTGAAAAGAAAAAACAGCACAGAGGTTCACTTTTTTCTCACTCCTTTTCTGGTCATTATTAATTTGGGGCAAAAACAACCTAGCAGCTATTTCTACTATAGAAGCTTGGAACCAGGGTGTGTGTTGGAGGAGGGGAGACATTTTGTTCCAGTTTGTGAAATCTCTATCCCCACCCCCTTCTTCCTTTCCCTGAAGCATTTAGCACTGTCAGCATATTACAAAGGAATGTAAATGAGATACAGGATGTTATAACCAGATAGATGGAGCAAAAGCTATTAATTATGTTAAAAATGTTAACCCTAGCAGACTGGAGAACAAGTAATTGTGCTAATTTTCATGCTGTAATCAGTTCCTGTATTAGCATAACAGTATTTATTTAGCATTAAGACAACAATTTGGAGAATATAATTTACTTGGAAATGCCAGTAATTTTCTGCTGGCATATTGTTGTTACACAGCTACCTTTAGTTGACCTTTCAAGCTGCCAGCCTTAATTACTTTAACAGTATTAACTGTAATGACCAGTCTGATGTTTTAAAAGTTAAAATTGCTGTTACTACACAGTTGGAAGTAGTAGTAAGGGATGTGTCCGAGTGTATTGATTCCTTGAGTGTTTTTGTTTACTTTTGTTCTGAAGAGTCTGCTTCTTGAATAAAAATAGTCATACAAAATCTGATTCCTGATTCCTGCCCCAATCAGGTACAATTTCAGTGAATGGCTTGTCCCCACCTGTGGACAGCTGCTAGTATGCAGCCACATCCACATGCTGATGCCTCGCTTTTTGGCCAAAACTGATTTAGTGTGTGCCTTTTACAGTGCAGACCTAAGCAGAATTAGCCTTCTAAGCCCATTGACTTCAATGGACTGAGAAGGATGTAATTCTGCTTAGGATCCCACTGTCACAGTGCTTTAGCTAGTCTCTTGCTAGTGGTGTGCACACATCAGAAATGATCCTCTGTGTGCTTGTAACATGCTGTGAACGAATTGACAGCAGTGCAGAAAGGTTGATTTAGCCACCCTGTTTTATAATGCATACATTTCTCATGAACCTGAATTGGACTGAAATAATTTCAGTCCAATTTTGGGTCATGCAAAATTTTAATCTTGTAAATTTTGGCTGTCAGTGGAGAGATGGCATACACAGGAATCAAGTGAAAACCATGTAGTCCCCATGCAATAGAAAACCAAATTTCTCATCCTTTAGTAGTGGATTAGGACACATTTTGTATTACTCAGGAATGAGAAGTCTACTTAAATTCTCTCTTCCACATGCAGCCATCAAAAAGAAAGGAACTCCTGTCTCTTCTTCATTGTGCCTCTTGATTAGACATGGGCATGAACGGGAAAAAACCCCGAACAGGCTGTTCAGTGTTCATTCCCGATGACGAACATGAACAGCTGACCGGAACCGAACATGTCCCATTACCTAACGTGTTCGGTGTTCATTGGAGCCAGAGTGCCCCCCCCCCCGCTTAGCACTTAGAGAGCCCATATTAACAGGGAATGTGCAGCAGGCTCTTCTCCAGCCACCTCCACAGTTTGGTCAAGATTGCAGTATGGATCTCAGAGTTATGTATTCCAAAATTTGATGCCCCAGGAAACTCCCAATCAACACAATTGGAGCCACCCTCCCCAGTTCACTTGTGCCCCGTGCAGTGGTCCTGAAGGCATGCCGCCTCCCCTCTCAGGGACACTCGCCGGCAGCACCTGTCATGTGCCTGCCTGCCAGGACTGCAGGTGGGAGGAAAATTATCCACTTACGCAGCAAGGTGGGGGAAGACTGCAGGCACTGGGCCTGGTGGGCACAGGGAGGCATTGGCATGCCACCTCCCCTCAGGGGGTGGGGGGTCTGGCTGCTCACCAGTGGCACCCCTCATGTGCTCGCCCACCAGGCCTCCGGGTCGGAGGCGGACAATGCATCCCCTTGTGCAGCAAGGTGGGTGAAGACTGTGGTCGCCAGGCCTGGCGGGCATGGGAAGGTGTTGGCGTGCCACCTCCTCTCAGGTGGTGGGAGGTCTGGCTGCTCACCGGTGGCACCCCTCATGTGCCAGCCCGCCAGGCCTCCGGGTCGGAGGCAGACAATGCATCCACTTGTGCAGCAAGGCAGGTGAAGACTGCGGCTGCCAGGCCTGGTGGGCACGGGGAGGCGTTGGCATGCTGCCTCCCCTTAGTGGGCAAGGGGTCTGGCCGCTCACCAGCAGCACCCCCATGTGCCTGCCCACCAGGTCTCTTGGTTGGAGGCGGACAACGCATCCGCTTGTGCAGCAAGGTGGGTGAAGACTGAGGCCACCGGGCCTGGCGGGCGCAGGGAGGCAGTGACGTACTGCCTCCCCTCAGGGGGCGGGGGGGGTCTGGCCACTCACCAGCAGCACCCCCCATGTGCCTGCCCGCCTGGCCTCTGGATCAGAGGCGGACAACGCATCCACTTGTGCAGCAAGGTGGGTGAAGACTGCGGCTGCCAGGTGGTCAGGGAGAGAAGGACCCAGGGGTTCCAGCTGCAGTGACAAGCTGCACCTGGAAGATCCTGTGAGGGGGACGGGAAGACCCTGATCTGTCAGCGGCTGCTGTCTTCACCCACCTCCCTGCCTTCATGGAAATGAGGGGATGGGGCGGTGCAAGTGTTGGGGAAGGAATTCCTGGCAGTACCCAAGAGGGAACAGGAAGTAGTCAGGGTGGGAGAGGGGGACCCAGGGGTTCTGGCCGCAGTGACGAGCCACACCTGGAAGATCCTGCGAGGAGGAAGGGAAGACCTTGATCCATCAACAGCTGCTGTCTTTGTCCACCTCCCTCCCCTCACAGAAATGAGGGGACGGGGTGGTGCAAGTGTTGGGGAAGGGACTCGTGGCAGTACCCGAGAGGGAGAGGAAGAAAGAGGGAACATGAAGTGGTCAGGGTGGGAGATGGGGACCCAGGGGTTCTGGCAGTAGTGATGAGCCACACCTGGAAGATCCTGCAAGGGGGACGGGAAGATCTCGATCTGTCAGTGGCTACTGGCTTTACCCACCTCCCTGCCATCACAGAAATGAGGAGACGGGGCGGTGCAAGTGTTGAGGAAAGGACCGCAGGCAGCACCCATGTGCCTGCCCGCCAGGCCTTCAGGTTGGAGGCGGACAACGCATCCACTTGTGCAGCAAGGTGGACAAAGACTGCGGCTGCTGGGTGGTCAGAGAGAGGAGGACTCAGGGGTGCCAGCCGCGGCGATGACCTGCACCTGGAAGATCCTGTGAGGGGGACGGGAAGACCTCAATCTGTCAGCGGCTGCTGTCTTCACACACCTCCCTGCCATCACGGAAATGAGGGGATGGGGAGGTGCAAGTGTTGGAGAAGGGACTCGTGGCAGTACCCAAGAGGGAGAGGAGGAAAGAGGGAACATGAGTGGTCAGGGTGGGAGAGGGGGACCCAGGGGTTTTGGCTGCGGCAATGAGCCATACCTGGAAGAGCCTGCGAGGGGGACAGGAAGACCCCGATCTGTCAGTGGAAGCTGGCTTCACCTACTTCTCTGCCATCATGGAAAGGAGGGGACAGGGTGGTGCAAGTGGTGGGGAAGGGACTCGTGGCAGTACCTGGGAGGGAGAGGTATGGATTGGGAACTGGAAAGCTCCCAAGCAAGAGGTAGTTGGGAGGGGTTGGAGGGGTCCCAGAGATGGAGAGGAAAAAATAGGGCAGCAGCAGCAGCTGCCTTCACCCACCTTCTTGCCTTTGCGGAAAGGATGGGAGTCGCTGCCTGGGACACATTCCCCCCCAGTTCAAAGGGGTCCAATTAGTCCTGTTGACAGGGGAGCCACCATGCTGTACAACTGACTGTATCCCTATACAGTACAATCAGCTGTGCGATCACAACTGAGCTGTCCCTCATGACCAAGGAGGGAGCAGTAACAGGATAGTCCCTCGTGAAATGGCAGCTGACATGACCCACTGTACTGCCTTTGCAGAAAGAAGGGGATGGGCAGAACAGGAAAGGTCATTCATAAGGGTCGGAGTGGTTCCATAGAGAGAGAGGTAGAAAGAGGGACCAGCAGCCCCAAGCAATGCGAGGGGCCACAGCAGTTCCACACCGCTCCGAGACACCTTACCTATGCAGGCAGTATGGGCACTATAACAGTTTGGGCGGCACCGCCATACACCAACTGCCTTCCTGCCTTCATGGAAAGGACGGTATGGATGGGACAGGAGACATTGCTTGGACGGGTCAGAGTGGTTCCAGAGATGGAGAGACAGAAATGGGACAGCAGCAGCAGCTGACATCGGCCACCTTCCTACCTTTGCGGAAAGGACATGAGTCGAGGGACCCACTCCTCCCTGCTCAAATGGCACAACGTTTGCAATGGATATGGGCACCATGCAGCTCAACTACATGTGCAACAGCTCCTGAGCTGTTGCGCAAGTGCCCAAAGGAGGCTGCCGCCAGCATCACCCACTTTCCTGCCTTAGCAGAAAGGAGGTGTCATGATGATCTGGTTGTGCCAGGAAGGCTTATCACAGTCTCAGAAGCCTGTTAACAGTGGGAGTGGGCCTGGCTAAACCTGACCCAAATGTGCCAGCCCTCATTTGAGATACCCGCTGGACTCGACAGCCAAGGGTGCGCGGTGACGGCATGGAGAACCAAGGGGCAAAATGTTTTAGTAGCCTGCAGAAGCCCACGTACTCCACGATGGATATGGGCAAGCCATGTAGGGCAATCGTCTCTGCCAAGACCTGAAGGCCCACCTCCTCCTGAGCCCTCAACCTCGATGTTCTAAGTGGCGCTGCTGTCCCAGACTCAGAGGGGACAACCTCCGCGAGCGCGGCCTGCCTGAGCGCTCTGCTGCCACCAGCGTCACCCTCAGGGCAAGGTGACCCTCTCACTGATCCCCACTCAGAAGAGCTGGTTGCCCCCTTTCTCCCCCCAACAACTGTTTCGCTGGGCCAGGATGGAGACCTCAGGCTTGGGTGGTGCATCTTCAGGCACCAAGTCAAGGCCGTCGAAGACAGGTGCTTTGGGTTTTTGCCCCTGCACACTAGGACATCACAGGCACAGCACCGCACCACACGGGGGTCATTAGGAATGGCCCGAAAGTGCCTCCATATGGAGGTGTTGAAACGTGGACTGCTAACTGTCCCAGGGGAAGGAGAATGAATGGTCACAGGCTGCGCTGTGGAGCTGGCCACAGATGACGGAGTGAGGGGTGGACTGCAGGCAGGGACAACACCAAGAGTTTGGGATGGGAACGGGAGGGATGTTTCATAAAATACAAACCATTCCTCCAGGGATCTGTCACCCACCCCCTCCTCAAAATATTGAGAGAGATCCTCTCCCCCCAGTGGAAAGACCTCTTTGGCCTCCTCAACAGCCCCCACAGGTGAATTTGGGGGAGTGGAAGTACTTTCTGCTGCCCCCGAGCCACACCCAGTACTGCTTTCCACAAGTAAACCAGGAGAGCTGCCTTCGCACTTCACCCCACGACCACCCTTGGCGGCCAACACAACAGGAAGACTCATTGTGCCACCAAACTAGAATTAAGGAGGACAGAAAAGGAGAGAACACTGTGAGCCCTTAGCCAAGGTGCTTGGCTCCAGGGCCTGGCAGCAGCCGTGGAACTGGAGGGAGGGGGTAGAGCCCTAGCCCAGCATTCCCAGAGAACTGACCAGATCAGGCAGTGATAATAATGTGAGCCCTCAGCTGAGGTGCCCACTGAGCTTGGCCCCAGGGCCTGGCAGCAGCCCTGGAACCAGAGGGAGGGGCTAGAGCCCTAGCCCAACACTCCCAGAGACCTGACCAGATCAGGCACTAATCAGGGTGAGCCCTCAGCCGATGTGCCCACTGAGCTTGACCCCAGGGCCTGGCAGCAGCCCTGGAACCAGAGGCAGGGGATAGAGCCCTAGCCCAACAGCACTCCCAGAAGCCTGATCAGATCAGGCAGTGATAATAATAATGTGAGCCCTCAGCTGAGGTGCCCACTGAGCTTGGCCCCAGGGCCTGTCAGCAGCCCTAGAACCAGAGGGATGGGGTAGAGCCCTAGCCCAACACTCCCAGAGACCTGATCAGATCAGGCAGTGATAATAATGTGGGCCCTCAGCTAAGGTGCCCACTGAGCTTGGCCCCAGGGCCCGGCAGCAGCCCTGGAACCAGAGGGGATAGTTCCCTATCCCACCCACCACACACACACAAAAAGCCCAGCTCCAATGCACTCTCCCACTCTCTCCTCCCAAACGCTATTAAGAGCTCTGTCCCACTCCACTGCTTGCTGAAAGTGAAACCAGAACTGGTTTAAAAACAAACCCAAAATGATAAAAGCAGGCCCTGTTGCTTTAAGAATTAGATTCCCTCAGTGGCTGTTGCTAGGCAACCATACCATTTTCCAGGCTTCTCCTGGAGGCTGCCAGGAGAAGGGAAAGAAGAAATAGTGTGGGGAAGGGGATGCAGAGAATAATAAAGTACCCCTCACAAGTCACTGCAAATTCTACACCATGCAAATGAGCCTGGCTCAGCTATATTATAAAGTGACAAGTGCTTGTCCCTTTTAGTATATTTCATTATATAAATATATAAAATATTTCAAAAACTTCTATTGGGGTTTTCACCCTTTTCCTCCAATTGTGGATTTCTACCCTTCCATTTCAGTTTCATTCTCCCACTGGGGGCAGGGGATCCCTCACTTCAACTCTCCACACACACACCCCTACTCACCTGGCAGGCAGGAAAGGGGGAACGGTGATCTGGGCATGCTCCCAGGTGGTGCAATGACATCACCTCTGGGAGTGACATCATCACAACACCCCTGAGAGCACTCCTGAGCTTCTCAGCAGGCCAATTTGGGCTCCAAGCGGGCCAAATCAGGCTGGTTTGGCGTCCAAATCGGTCTGCCAAGAAGTGCATGTGTGGTCCCATGCCTGTGTAATGACGTCATTTCCCAGAAGTGATGTAATTGTGTATGTATGAAAGTGCGCATGCATGAGGAGCACCCAAGAACAGCGAGAAGGTAAGCACTGGGTCCCCTGCCCTCCTGCCAGGAGGGTAGAGAAAGCTGGCATCCCTACCCTAGTACCTTCCCCTAAATTTGCCCAGTTGATCCCAGGAAAGTATTTCTATTTGCACACAACTTCAAATAATTGAAGCAACCAGCTTGAAACAGGCTGTGAGCTTTTGGCAGTGGTAACAAAGTTCTATGGCACATGTAATTTTAGTGCACAGTAGCCATGTGAAGTGTGCTTAAATCTTAGCCAGCCTGTCAAACAATTCAGAAGTCTTCACATTCTACATGCATATTTTCTTTCATAAAAGAAAATTTAGCTTTCTGTTGACAGAGGATTACACAGAGAGAGAGAGAGAGAGAGAGAGAGAGAGTTTCTTCTATGGTTTACTTAAGGCAAAAGTAGACATTTCTTTGTTGAACAGAATAGGTTTTTTGCTGTCTTACTATGAACTAAGAAAGCCATTTTTTTACCGCATCTTTTATTTTCCTTTCAATTTCCCTTTTAAAAATGCAGAACACTAGTAATCAGGAAGATTACCAGATAGGGAAACCAATCCTATATTCTGTGCAAGATCCCAGAACTTTCAGTGGTACAGTTACAACATCCATTCTCATAGTAACCCTAGCTAGTATGAAGATCCTATAATTGTTGTAAGGATGCATGAGATAATGTAGGTTAGGCATTATACAATGGCTATGTATGATGGTACCAAAAATGTGTGAGAGTTCAGAAAGGAAATTGGCATAGTGATTCAATGGTTTGATATTCACATGGTGCACAGAATGTAGAATAGTCATTCTTTTTCTTGACTAGCTGAGTGATTAATGCAGTGGGGAATTCCCACCATACACAGACTATTTCACTTCATAGGGATGGATGGATCTTGCCAATTTTTCTGCTGGTTCAAGAGGAACCTCTTTTGATGCCTGAAAAGACTATGCTGGGAATCGTAGACAAAAAACAGTATAGAACATGGCTGCAGTGAGGAAGGAAATGGTCCTTTTTGCACCAGTGAAACAGCTGGTAAAAGTGTTTCATATAAATGTAAAATGTAAAATCACAACCTGTATTGAAGAAGCGGGTTCTAGTTTGCAGAAGTTTATGAGAAATCTTTAAGGTGATCCGAGACTACTGTTTATGTTAACTATATAAGAAATTAGAAAGAAGTGCATACTCTGACAAATTTCTGCTTCAAAAAGACCTATTTTGCTACCTTTTGCTTTGAATAACTGGTCTAACGAAGGCAATAAAGCCCTGATATTTGTTTTGTAGTGATATTATTTTTAAGTAAACAAGATCTCAGTAAGAAGAGAATTAGAAAGTACTGTTTTGAAGAATGTATCTAAATTAACAAGAAATGTGTGCCATTTCATTGTCTCTGTTAAGGTGACACAGTAAAGCATCTTACACATAAAAGCTTTTACAAACAGCAAATTATATTTGAGAGAGTAGCACATCCATATTTAGTAGTGACCACAAAGGAAGTATGCAGCTGAGTAATACAGAGCCCTCTCCCCCCCACTGTAAATCCACAGTCTGCTCACTCTTTTCTCTTCAGCCAGGCTCCAAAAATTTCATTGTGCTCATCTGGGAGAACAGTGGTTGAGGAGAGAAGCAGTGGCAAGCAAGGGTGGAGGGAGCTTAAAAGCTTCTTATACATGCACTCCTTTTGTTGTTAAAACTGACTCCAGTCCTTACCCCTCTCTTATGTGCCTTCAGATATCCTCAGTTAAACATGCACCTGCCACTGTCACTTCAGTGAGGCCCAAACAGGGCAATCTTAGACCTATTGAAACAGACATAATTTGCATGGAAATCAATGGGATTTACTTTCAAGCATATTTTTAGGATGATGGTATAAAACTGCTTCTATATAGCCTTCAAGTAGCTGTAATACAAATACTAACTGACACCAGTTTATTCTTCTGGAATTTGAAATCTTCATGTTAGTGATGCCTAAAGTTTTCCCCATCCGCTTCTTAATCTCTTTTAAATTGCCAGTGAGATCTGTTCTAAAACAGCCTGTCATCAGCATTGACACTTCTTGCAACCCAAAGAGATGTACATATTCTAGTCCCTTAAAAAATAGAACATGCAAGTGCACAATTTGGAAAGCATAAAAATAACCATCTCACATAGATTGGTTTCTGCCATATAATATTAATTGATCTGCTATCATCAACAAATGGATGATGGGGAACTAAAAATCAGCTCATTGGCTATGGGCAAAACTGAAATACCAATGATACTAAGGAATTTCTTAGCTTATCTGGATTAGAGAACATGAGCCATAAGCTGAAAGTTTCAAATACTGTGTTATTCACCGAGCATCTTTAAGTAAGCCACCATATATTAACCTTTGCTCCATCTGTAACATAAGCATAATATAAGCATCATTGAGGAGCTGTTCTAGAGCAAGTGTAGATAACTTTTTTGTATGAGTGCCAAAACCCCTGCAATGTCTGCCTGTGAAGATGTTGTTCTGCCAAAAACAAAAAGAGGTGAGGAGAAAGACGTTGTACTGGGCTAGATAAACTAGGAGCTACCAAGCTCAGTGGCTGGGCTAACACATCACAGCCTCACCTCAGTCACTGGAGGGGGGGCAGGTCCTTTCTGCCCAGAAAAACGGTCAGTGTACCTCTGTTCAACTCACCTGCCTTCCCTTGTTCTAGGGTTTTCTGAAATAACATGTGTGAGGTACATTAAATACTTGTTTTAATATTGCGTGTCCTTAGTTAAGTTTTCCACTGTTTCAAGATTGGATTTTTCCCCCAGGGAAAGAAACACGGATTGCAAAAGACACAATATGGCACAGAGTTGTCAATTTAAGCTTTAATAGATAATATTAATACAAGGATTCTTAGGGTAGATTTCAACGTTTTAAAATATTATTATGAAAACGTAAAGATTAATGAGCTCCTAGTGTGCAGACACTTTAGTGCTAGTCAAAATAATGGGCTTTTCTACAATATTCCTAATTTTCTGAGCAATCGATCCCTAAGCATTAGGGGATGCTTCTTCTGCACATCTGACCTCCTTCTGTATTTTTACAGTTGTGGACTTGGTTTATTTAATTCTGCACTTGCCTTGAATAATCAGGATTTTTAAGTGAGGGTGCTGTTGTCATAAGTGGTATCATTGGTGACATCACAGTATCTCCCTTTTATTTTTTGTGCATGCTTATATCGATAGATTGCTAGTCCAATATAAGGACTGAATTTTGTAAAAGATTGAAAATGAACACATGCAGAAGTCTTTGCATGGCACAGCCTAAAAGGGAAGCAGCAGTACCACCCATACCTATGCCCACCCATGATCCAAACCAGAGAGCCCTGCCTGGGCTGGCCTGGAGCCATGAGGCAGAGGCCAGCACCAGTGGGGCAAACCAAAGCTCAAGGAAAAAAGCAGCTCAAGATCGGCTTCGAGAAAAAGATCAGGATAAAAGTGGTTTCAGAAGAACCAGAAAAAAGGGGGAGGGGTGGGGGGGAGCTCAAACCGAAAACTAAAAGCAAAAAATCCCCCACCCCAAATGTGGATCTTGGGGAAAGCTAGAAAGTGAGGACCAGATGACAAAAAGCCTAAATATTGTCTTCAGTTCATCGTTTGTGTTACCAGTTTGCTCCACTTGAACAGTTTTCTGTATAAGAATGCACTCATCATGGTTACAAATTATGGATGTGTTCCTGCACCATATACGTTACCTTAAATTGGTACTGGCTTCCCTTTCATGTTAAAGCCAATCCTGAACTCTGTTCAAACAGCACAACCCATTGAAGCAGAGGCCCTCAGAGAGAGCAAAAGGCCAGCCCATTATTGTTGGCTTGATCTCTTGCCACGCTGTGCCATTGTTTGACATCAAGAAACACTCAATCCAGTAAAGGTCGTTTTGTTAGTGAGGATGAAAAAACATGACTGCTTAGCCTGAATAGCTATATGTCATGTATCTGGGAAATTCCATCCAAGCTGCTAAACATTCTCTGCACTGTTAGCCCAGGATGTGCTTACTTTCTGTACAGCAGTGGGACTAAATGTCATCATTTAATAATTAATGTTCTAATTCCCACTGCCATCATTTCTGTGGAGGTTGAACTTTGAGGCATAATCCGTTACATGTCAAATCTTTAGGCAGCTATGTCTGCCAATCAGAAACTAGTGTGATATTGCAAAGAGGACATGGTGTGTCAGGTTCCGTCCCCATCTTGCAAGCACTCTAAAAACAAATCCAGTAGCAACAGTGTCCTTCCCTTAGTTCTCATCTACAGCACTCCATGTTATTTAATGTCATTGGGCAGCTGTGGTTTCATAATTTATGTGTGTAAGTGTGCTTTATCTTACTGGTCATGTAATAAAATTATGTACTTCAGGGCTATATCATTTTAATGTTAGGATATTTAAAACACACTTTTAGAAAAAAAAGTAAATGTCACTGAGGACCTATGGGATATTTGTGATATGTAGAAGAGTTACAGTAGAGAGATTTTCTTTTTCTTTTTTTTAGTGCTCTCCTTCTGTCTCCCTGTAAGTACCGCAGCCAGTGAGGTGGCAAAATCCCCTTGTATAGTTAGAGTGAGAGCTGAAACACATGGCTGAGAAACACATCGAGAGGCTCTTAAAAAAAAAAAAACTACATTTCCCAGGGATCCTTGCAGGATCTGACACATGCCCGTGCATCTTGTGTGGTTCCACTCACAGTCCATTGAACGGGCATGGGAACCATGTAGACAGCTCCTAGAAAATGTCTATGTCTATAGCTGCCTGATGGCTCCAAGGAACCAAGATTCCCCTCTCAAAGAATCAAATTTGTTAGTGCCTGCATGTAGTTCTGTAAAGCATGAGGGAAATGTTTAAATAGAACCCCTGTTTTGGAACCCTTGTTTAAGTGATAATGGGGTGGGTAAAATTACCTAAGGTAGCAGAATCCTTTCTTACCTGCAGAAAACCCTTTCCAATTTGCATCTGATGCAGACTGAAAGGGTAACAAATACAAAGATTGTGTGTGTGTGTGCTGTTGACTCTAGAATTGTTCATCTTGTTCATTTGTTGGAAATGTTTAGCCTTTGCATTATTACTAGAATACATTTACCTGAATTGGATCTTAAACTGGCATGTCAAATCCATAAATTACTAACACTAAGTAAAATGCTTATTCATCTGTAAAAGGCTACTGGGCACCTTAAAGATGTACTTTCAACATTTTGAATATTCTTATACTAAGGCAATATGGATATTAAATAGTGCTATATTCATATGCCTTCTCTCAGATCCCCTCTTACAGTCCAGGTAGCCCCTAGGTTATCTTAGGGGGTGAAGGCAATGAAAAGACAAGGGACAACTAGAGGACTCAGGATGGATATGATAAGACTTGGCTAAAGTTCATTTTAAAGTGTACTCTGTGGTGGTGATGGCAGCAAAGATACAACACCTTTCCCCTACCTTTGTGTCTCCACAGTGTAGGCCAGCAAAACTGTTCTATGTAGTCAAAGGCCTGTTGGGATCTGGCAGGAGGCAGATGGCTTGGTGGCCCACTGTGACCATTTTACTCAACACTTTGCAGATAAAATCTCTCATATCCATACAGACTTGGTCTCTACATCAACAGTGACAGGGTCAGATGGTGCCAGGGTGCAGACTTGTCCAGCTCTTTGGGATCCTTTTCAATCTATTCAGTCTAAGGTTGTGAACAGAGTTCTTGAAAGTTGAGGCCTGCCACTTGTTTACATGACCATTGCCCTACCTGGTTACTTAAACCTGCCTTGGGAGGAGGGCTGACTCAGGCCGTTTCCAGACGGCTTACCTGCCTCCGGAATGTTGCGCCATGTTGCGGGGAAAACGCAAAATATCGCGTTTTCTTGCGCGAGTTTTGTGCGACGTTGCGCAAAACTCGTGCGAGAAAATGCGATATTTTGCGTTTTCCCCGCAACATGGCACGACGTTCCGGAGGCAGGTAAGCCGTCTGGAAACGGCCTCACTGAGTCCAAGAAGAGTGCCTTTTACCAGCTTTGGCTGGTTAGCTTGCTGCAGCTTTTCCTAGGTGTGAATAGGGTTGCCAGCTCTAGGCTAGGAAATTCCTGGAGATTTAGGGGTTGGAGCCTGGAGAGGGCAGGATTTGGGGAGGGGAGGGACCTCATCAGGGTTTAATGTCATAGAGTCCACCTTTCAAGGCAGTCATTTTCTTCATGGGAACTGAACTCTGTCACCTGGAGATCAGTTGTAATTCCAAGAGATCTCCAGCCACCACCTGGAGGATGGGAACCTTAGGTGCGAAAGATCTGGCCACTGTGTTACATGCTCTGGTTACATCAAGATTAGATTACTGGAGTGCATTCTATGTGAGGTTATCCTTGTAAAGTGTTTAGAAACTTTAATTGATGCAGAATGTTGACAGGAGTGGGTCATAGGAACCATATTACTCCAGCCTTGGCCCATCTACACTGGCTCCTAATGTGTTTCCAGGCACAATTCAAGATGCTTGTTGTCACACTTGGGCTCAATATCACCTCAGGGAGCAGGGACACCCATAATATAGTGTTCCTCCCTTTGCTCACCCTCATCAATGGCACAATGAAATTGTATGTTTTAAAATACATTGTTGTTTTAATTTATTGTATTACTTTATGGTG
Organism: Eublepharis macularius; assembly: GCF_028583425.1. Lineage (NCBI taxonomy): Eukaryota > Metazoa > Chordata > Lepidosauria > Squamata > Eublepharidae > Eublepharis > Eublepharis macularius. The sequence goes on from NC_072797.1 coordinate 78,552,705, forward strand.
TTGAACTCTCCATCAGCCAGCTTGCAGGGAGGGCAGGTAAGAAATCTAATAAATTAAATTGCCATTTATTTATTCTCTTTTACAAACTTTGAAGATGTAATATGAATCTGCAGTCTCTTCCTCAGGTTTGGAGCTTGCCTACTGGCCCTACCGCACCTATAGGTTTGCCAACTCCTGGTGAGAAAATTCCTGGAATTTGGGGGAACGAATCCTGCAGAGGGAGGGGTTTAGGGAGGAGAGGGACCTCAGTGGGGTATAACACCATAAAGTCCAGCCTACAAATCATCCATTTTTTCCAGGGAAACTGATCTCTATGTCCTGGAGATCAGTTCTAATTCCAGGAGATCTCCAGTCACCCTGCATCCTCTAGGGAACAACTCTGCCTGGCATTGATCTCTGTTGCCTGGTCCTCTTTGCTGCAGACCCCAGACTGCTCCTCCATTGAGAGATTTGCCCACCAGCAAGTCTTGCCTGGGCCTGTCCTTGGTAGCCTCCTTTCATTGCAGACCTTCCCCCTTTCTTCCAGCTGAGCCTGCCTTTTTATCAGATTCCAGCCTTATCCTGCCCCCCCCCCGTCAGTTGTCTTTAAACTCAGCTGAGCCAGTGATACTTGAGTTTAAAAGCCTGTACACCATTTTTGGCACCCTCCACCCTCACAATGATGCTGATCTTTAAAGCCCTGTATGGCTTAGAACCAGCATACCTGAAGGATGCCTACTCTCTTCTGAGCCCACCTGAATGCTACAGTAATCTTCTGAGCCCCTGCTTTGAGTGTAGGGTTGCCAGCTCCTCTTACCCTCCTAGCAGGAGGAGGGGGGAACTTACCTAGGTGCTCTTCTCAGATTAGGCTGGTAGCAACCCAGGAGAGGGCCTTCTTGGTCATGACACTAAAAATCTGGAACTCTCTCCCCAGACAGACTCTTCTGTCCTTTCTGTTGCTATCTTCTGCTTTGTGGGTGAAGACTTTTTGTTTTGGTGTTTGCTCAGAAATCCCTCATTTCTCCTTGTTTTAAATTGTTGTTTTTATTTATGTGTATTTTGATTGTATGTATATTTTGACTTGTTTTTAATTGTTTGAATGATTTGTTTTTAATGTTTTTAAGATGTTTAAAATCTGTTAGCTGCCTTCGTGGCCCTCATGAGCAAAAAGGTAAGGTATACATTTTGTAAACAAGCAAGTAAAATTTCCCAGTACTTATAGTGTAAATGTTGTCAAGGATGTTCTTGATAGTGTGTATTTGGTAGAACACTTCAAGCCAGCTAAATTGGTTAGCTTAATCTTATAAAACTTTTAACAACAACAATCCTAAAGGGGAATAGTACACTAGTTAAATATATACTGTAAACAGAAAATAGTGGCTATAGTTGTTATATAAGTAACAAGGTCACTGGCTGTTCAGCTGTAAGAGCAAACTCGATTAAGATGAGGATTATCTTTTGAAAGATAGCCATTTATCTCGATCTGAAGGTTATTATCTAGGCTCTATAGCTATCCCAGACAGCAAGGTTAACAAATATTCAGTGATGAATTTTTGAAAGCTCAAGTCTCATCTTATTCCCTTAAACCTTTCACATGCTACAAAAATGACTGTCAGATTTGTACACAGGATTACTTAATAGGCTTTCTTTCAGAAAATGTGCACGAGTCACACTTTATTTGTACTAAATTACACCTCATAGCAGAGTCATCTTTGAAAGCATTCTTCCAGTAACAGAGACTAGCTTTGAAAACATTCCTGTTGATATAAGGAGTTAAGAAATTCAAAATATTAAATGATAAAATGTAAGGCTTTGGGTACCAGTGTCTATGAATAGTTGTTACACATTACATAGAAAATACATATTGTATTTAAGCCAGCTTCTATACAAAATACCCTTATACAATTTATAGGTAAAGGAATTGTGATTTTTATAAATTTCACATCCTAGATATGAATTTTGGAGGGATATTTTATTTTTAAAATACGTTCAGCTTTATAAGGACCAGGCAAGATTTACCATTTTGTTGAGTAATTTACAGATAAGTTGAGGTTCCTGCTGTGTCACACTTACTTATGATGATATATGATGCATGCCAATCCTTTGCCTTGTTTTAGGCAGGGTTAAAAAACATGCTTACATCTCAGAATGTAGTGACCCTATCCATATTTCCCTGCCTGCAGCAGCAGCAGGCTGTACATGGTTTGGTGCATAAAATTTTCTATAAGTGTTTGGTTCACTGATAGATGGTTGTCATGAACTGCCTTGGAAGGCTGAACCTTTTCTTGGGCAGCTGTTGGGAACAGATGCTTGGATTTTCCCCTTGATTGGTGCTACAAAATTGACTGTGTCAACCATCTCTTTGCTAGACCAAAGCAGGATCCCAATGCTTCTTGAATCACTGCCACATGTGCAGTCCAGATGCTAAAAATGTAAGACCCCGTAACAAGCAAAGGAGGCAGTGGCTATTATGAATCTCTCCAGCATGAGAAATAGAATTCTGTCTGTAATGTTCAGCAGAAAGGAAGGCTGGGATATATTGTGAGAAGGGATGTATAGTGGGAAGTGGTATAGTACAAAGGAGTCTGACTTCACTTAAGTAAATCAACTAAAATGATTCTAGAGGAGAAAATATGGTTTATAGGTCATTCATTTGGAGCTCATGAGATGCTTCAGTAAGAGGCCCCAATGCCCCTGATAAGAACACCTACCATATTATATGTAGGGATTTCTTCCCACTTAGAAAACTACTGGAGAAGAGGAAAGGGACCAGTGTGAATACATTTCTTGTTTTACTTACTTACTTAATTTAAATCCCTACCTTTAAATCCCTGTACGGTTTGGGGCCAGCATACAATAAGGACCATCTTTTCCCATATGAACCTGCTCATCAACTCTGGTAATCTTTGGAGGCCTTCCTTCGGGTGCCCCAGCTATCTGAGAAAGGTGAAAGGTGCCAACCTGAGAAAAAGGCCTTCTTGGTCATGGCCCCCAAGCTGGGAACTCCCTCCCCAGGGAGATTTTCCTGTCTGCTATTATGAGGTGAAGACTTTTTGGTTTCATTTGGCATACTCCCAGTAACCTTGTATTTGCCCTTCTCCCTGGCTGTGTGTATTTTATATGTTGATATGTTTCTCTCTTTCTCTCTCTCTCTCTGTGTGTATATATATAATGTAATTTTATTGTTTTAATTATCTCTCTTCATCTCCTTGGGGACCCTATTTTGGGGTGGAAAGCCAGCATATAAATATTTTAAACAAACAAACAAAACAAAAGTGGCTTACAGTGGCTCTACTCCATTTTATCTTCAGTACAGCCTTATGAGGTAGCTTAGGTTGAGACGACATGAATGGCCCAATAATACCCAACAAACTTCCAGTGCAGAGTAAGGACTGGAACTGGCATCTCTCAGATCCTACTCTGAGTGACATCCTTAGCTACTACACCACACTGCAGTGTCCATTTTGCTAGATGCATCTAACTGTACTGCTACAAAACAATTTCTTTTTATGCCACTAGTTTGAGGAAATAAAATAAAAATATTTTCATTTTTACTTTACTAGTGGCACAGACCCATCCTAGACATTTATGCCAGCTTAACTGGTTACAATAGTAGAATGATGTCTTTGTAATAGTTCTTTCCAGATTCAGTGGTACCTACAAGATGTACCTGCTGGCTCAGCAGTTTTAGGATCAGGCATTTAAAATTATGACAGATTGAGAAGAAGGTAATTTGAAGCTACATTAAATGTTTTGTATCACATATTTGTATCCAAATAGCAAGCTCTCAGGTCACAACTAGACATGAGCACGAACAAAAAAAAAATGAACACGGTGTTCATTGTTTGTTGCCATCCACGAACAATGAACACTGACGAACATGATCCTGTCACAAACATGTGCGTTGTTTGTTGTTTGTGGGGGCCAGCAGGCTCTCCTCCAGCCATCAAGATCCTTACCACATCACTTCCAGAAGCCCTACCTGAACAGACAGTAGTAAAGTTACCAATAATAAATAAAATAATAGCTTGGCCCCAGAGCCTGGCAGCATCCCTGGAACCTGAAGGGGTAGATCCCTACCGCACCACTCCCGGAAACCTTACCTGAGCAGACAGCAGGAAAAGTACCAGTAATAAATAATAGCTTGGCCCAGAGCCTGGCAGCAGCCCTGGAACTTGACTGCCTGTTCATTTAGAACTGAGGGCCAAGCTACACATGACGAATGACACTTGAACGGCAAGTGTATTTCTCCCTGTTCACTTGCCCTCCACTCAATCCACTTGCCAGGCAAGTGTCTTTCGTCATGTGTAGCTTGGCCCTGAGACTCACGAACAGCTTGTTCGTGAACAACAGATTAGGCTGTTTGTGGCTTTTTAAAAAGTTCGTATTGCTGTTCGTGCCCATCTCTAGTCACTACAACTATGCTGTTGCCATTGGCCTTGTATAACAATTAAACAGCATAGCATCTTCCCAGACCATTGGATGTTTGGCAACATCATTTACTTCTCTCTCATTTTTGGATTGACAGTTACATTACAGATATCTCAAAGACTTACTGGGAAAGGGTTATGGGCAGAAGGAGAAAGGTTAGTGTTCATGATACACAGCCATCCACATCACCAATGAGACTGAAGGGAAGATAGAACCTTACTGTTATTTGATATAGATATTTGAAATTAAAAAAATGAGATTTACCAAGGAATTATGAATAATAATAGAAACACCACATAGATAAAGGTTTAAATAAGTGGATAATGAAGAAAGGAACTAAATTGGAAGCATAGATCATTCCATGATAGCTTCCAAACATGTTACGCTTTGATTTTCTGTAATTTCGTTCAGAAATGATGGAACCCAATAGCTGATGAGAGTCAAATTTATAGACAATAATCTTGAGCAAGATGAAAATGTATGTCACAAAATGTGTTCCTCTTTAAGGTGCCACAGGACTCCTTCATGTTTTATATGAAGTTAGATATTTTTAGATTCAGTGCTGGCTTTAGATGTTTTCTTTCCCAAACAACTGCTTTATGTGGCTTTGTGGTAAGGTTGGCTTTGGTATGTGCTAAAAGCAGGCTGCTTGGATAGGGAATGGCTAAAAGAGGTGCCAAGAAAAGAGGGGGAGGGGACAGTTTGCAATGCTTTCTGCTGCGTTATCTAGATATGCAAGAGCTTACACTGTTTAGAAGAATTCTTCTGAAGGGCAGATCCCATGGATGAATGACATCAGAAGGCTGCTGCCTTCATGTCCTACTTGTAAGGATCCAAAAATTAACTTTTTATTTTATTTATTTATACCCTTCCTTTCTCCCCAATGGGAATCCAAAGCAACTTACATTATTCTCCTCCATTTTTCTTCACAATACCTGCCCTGTGAGGTAGGTTAGGCTGGGAAGGTGTGATTGGCCCAAGGTCACCCCGCAAGCTTCCATGGCAGACTGGAGAATCAAACCTAGTTCTCCCGGATCCTAGTCCATCACTCTAGCCATTCCATCACACTGGTTCTCTGACTGGCTTATATTGAAAACAGAATATTGCATTGGGTTAAACTTTGGTCTGATTTGGCACAACAGTCCTTGCTACAGAAGGATATCTAAAATAAATATTCTTTTATCTGACGCAAAGTTGTTTAAACTATGGCCTGTGGGGTGTCACAGCCAGTCACTAACCCCTTTTAATCTGGCCCCAAGTCCCTCTATCAAAGCACACCAGCCCTCCCTCCTGGAGTGCCTCGGCAGCCAGAAACCCTTGTCCACACAACTTCAGCCTGAGCTGAAGGAACAATGCTATTTTGATGCAGATAGGAATTTTCTTCTAACTTGGTGTGAGGACAGGTTTCATGACTCTGGAGAGGCAGCATAAAAAATCTGATTGATAGACAGACAGACAGAAACATACATACATAGCATTTTTATATTCCCTGACTTACATACCTGTGCTTCCATTCTATTAATTACCATCATAATCTTTTTGTATAAATTATATAGAGCTTCATAAAAGTAAAGCACAGAACTTGGTTAAAAAGACCTCTGGTTTACAATTGAAAAGAATAAACAAAAAATGTCGTGTCCCCCCCCCCACACACACACAAAAGAAGGATTTGGCTTAATGAGTCTGAGGAAGAGTACTGGAGTTTGCCCTTGTCCTTCATTCAGGATGAAATATTTTAGAAAGTTTTCAAGGTTCAAAGTGCTAAGAAAATCTTCCCCCTCTCTCTGATATTTTTGTCATCTTTAACAATAGTGAAAAGTGTTTGATGAAAGAAGAAATGTTTTTACCTTATGCTGTCTTTGGTGATCTCTTTCCCTTTGGGAAAACTGCTGAATTAAGGGTGCATTCATATTAGCCCTTCACTATGGTTTTAACACAGGAACTGCCTTGGGATTTGCCCTTGCCATAATAGAGTTCATACATCCCCAGCTGTAGGTTGGTATGATGATGACTGATTTATTAATACTGGAAGATTTCACAATGGTTTCATCCCTAGAGAACTCATGTTATATTGGCCAAGAGTTCTAGGCCAGAAAAAAAATTCATCCTCTACTGGCAAAACTTCTCATGAGAAGCAGCATGTATATTCATATCAAGAAAATCTACACACATCTACATACACCACCTAATGAAAACCTACAACTTCAAAGGGGATAGTAATTTTACTCTGCTGCAGGAAGAATGACAGAAAGTCTTCTGACTTATCAAAGATTAAGAGACTTATTGGGGCACAAAATTTTGTGGGCTAGAGCCCACTTTATCAGATGCAAGAAATGAGCTCCGCAATAAACTTGTTAGTCTTTAAAGAAAGACTCTTTGTTGTTTTTATGCAGTCTACACTGCACTGGGAATCTAATGTAGATACCAGAAGCTATACATTACAGATTAGATTCAAAATACTGCAAGTGTAACAAAATTTATGGTATAGAATTTCCCAGCTTCCTCCATCCCAGTGCAGCCCACTGATAGGGCAATCCTAAACCCAGTTACATCTTTCTAAACCTGTTGATTTCAATGGACTTATGAAGGCTGTAACTTTGTTTAGGATTGCACTGTGAACTTCGCAAAATTTCACAAAATTTAAGGGTTCAGGGAACCCACATTAATAACACTGGAGGCAAAGTGGAAGTAGGAAGTATAATCAACAAAAGTCATTCCTCTCCTCCTCCAAAAGAAGTCGCATTCCACTAGCATAAGTGATGTTGTGCTTGTGAAAGCACACCACAATCCATCCCAACATTGATATGCTGTTTGAAGATTCATGGTAACTGACAAATTGAAATAACACAGTAGTGTGTATTTCTCTGTGCATTTTTAGGAATAATAGATAAAAACAAATTCAATGGCAAGTAGAAATAGTGATAGAGTTAAAAACAAAAATATAACAAATAAAAATCATTTAAGAAAACATGGATAGTAAAATATACCTTCAGAACAAGGAAACTGTCATAGATGACTGATATCCACAAGCTGCCCTGAGTGGGAGGTCCAGAACAAAATGCTCAAAACTGGAAGTGAGTCCTCACTTCCAAGGTAACAAGCCATCACCAGCCTCTCTTGACCAAACCTTCAGCTGTAGAACAGAGGGGCAAGTTCCCAGCTCTACCAGATTTTAAGCAGAATGTCAACCCTGCAAGACAGACCACTTTGCAGATTGAGTTGCACAAAACTATTTGCGTAGTTGTAACCAAAATGAGCTAAAGTATTGGATTCAGATTGAAGCTTGCAAATTTCCCCAAAGCACAAAAGGTTATAGTCCAAATAATTTATCAACAGAAGTGCAAAAGAATACATAGAATTGTGCAGAGAGGAAAACAACAAAACTAGCTAGCTTACCATAGCACACTTAGACTTTCAGTCTCCCGGCTCAAGGTTATTTTTCAGGCTAAACCAAAAAGAGTCTGATCAAGGTTCCAAGGTCTCAAAATCCAGAGATAAAAATCCTGAGCTGGCACCAATCCAGGTGAGCATGTCCAGAGCTGAAAACCCTTCAGCAACCATATGGAGTCCCAAGAGCAATAAGGATAGTCCGCAGACCAACTTGGGAGCAGTGGGAGAGCAGAGCATAGAACCGTTGTGGATTTCATAGTCCTAATTGCTTCATGCCCGATGATGAAGTGAGTTTGCCTCACGAAGCGGGTTAAACAGAAATACTGCTTGCCTTACCCCGTCGGCACCATAACGTATTTACTTTGGGACTGTGAACCTCCATGAGAAGACACCCGGTTGGCTCTCCACCAAGCAGCGCTTTTCGACCTTGCACTTTACTCCTATACTTTTGCACTTTTCGACATTGCACTTTACTCCTATATTTCGGACAGTGACTTGTTGATTGTATTTATTGCATTCTGTATATAATGTATGGACTCACTTTTTGTATATGAACACCTATTTATGTAGTTATTAAGTTATTTCACTAGTATTGCATTTTTGCACAGCACTTTCGTATTTTCATAATTAAAATTAAATCATAATTCTGGTGGTTTTTGTAGTTTTGACCTTTTGGTCCACCAGACTTGCCCCCTTTTTTGTGGTAGCTTATCCAAAACTGTAGCAACTGGCCTGATCCCAATTAGCCAACCAAGGACAGTGCACATATTCTCACCCAAGGTCCTTTGCTAGAATGATGCAATGTAGGTGAAAGGCCTTGAAGCTATGATCTCATTGCACCTGCATAGTTCAATCCCAGCCCTGAAACTGCAGAGCCATGATGACAATACAGGCTTCTACCAGAACCAAAGCCTGAACTAAACCAAGAAACAGACTGAGACAAGTAAGTTTCTTGACAGAAACCATGTTAACATTTGTAAACATGAAAAGTCATCCTTTGGTGACAAAGAAGGATCAAATGAAAATGGACAAAAATTAATGAGTTACCACAAAACCTAAAAATCTGATATAAATTTAATGGGAATAAATGTGATATGATATGTGTTCTCCAGGGGAAAAATGGCCCCTTCAGCTGCCGGTGCAAGCCGTGCAAGCTGGGGACCATACTTTGCCTCCACGGAAGGAGGAAAAATGGCGCCGTCCCAGGCATCCAGGTGCTTGCCAGGGGGGTGGAGCCAGAAGCCTGTTTAGGCTGTTCCGCCCATCCCCAGCCGTAGTTTATCTGAGCACTCGGCCCACCCTCCTCACCCTGTATGGTGTAGGTTTAGCCAGTTGCTGTATTCAGAGCCAGGTATGAATTTTTGCCTCCTTTCACCTGGATTGGCGTTGGGTGCAGGGTTTTTTTCCGCCTACCTTACACCATTACTAGGGTTGAGGTAATTGGCTGGGTGGTGTCTGTCAGGGATGTCATGGGCAGGAGACAGTTGGGGAATAGGAAGTGGGGCAGTGAGCACCCTAGTTGCTTCTCCAATGATGGGGAAGAGGGGTCTGCCAGGAGCAGATGGTACTGCTTGTGACGGCTGCCATGCTGCATGGGCAGACTGCCTTGGGTAACCCCAGGTGCAAGTCCTTACCTCACTGCTGTATGGCTGAGGCTTAGGAGCTTGAGTTGGGGGGATCCATTTTGCCGGCTGGCCAGGTCTCAGCCATCCAGGGGATGGCTCACACCTTGGGCTTTGGGGCTCATCCAGACAAGTCAAGGCGGAGGTCCGCTGGGTGACCACATGGTTTGACCTGTACTGCATGTTAGATCCTTGCAGCAGTTATTAATGGTTGTCATCAGTTGTTGTTAATTAATAAAGTGGCCCTTAGATCCAAGCTTGGTGTCTGTCTCTTCATTCCGATTGGGGTGGCAAAAGCATGTATACTGAAAAGGGAAAAACTTAATGACTGTGGGGAATAAATATTTCAATCATTTGCCAAACAATCTTTTTTCTGTTGTTCTTTTTCTGATTATAGTTGTCTGTTAGGCTCTTGTACTAGGATGCCTTTCTGTTTATAGCCTTGATTTCATTAGAGCCATATGCATATTGAATTTGTTCCTTGAAGTAGGGCAACAGGCACTCTTACAACAGCTACAGCTACCACTAATTGATTACATTTGATTCATTTACCATCAGACAGATGACACCCACAGACAGTCACATAGCCACACAGTTAGATTCTGTAAATACATTGATTAATATGATTGGAAGTTATATTTTGAAATTTCTGAGCAAAATTGTATTACTGCAGCAAGTTTAGGATTTGGTTGCTTTGGAAATACTAACTGCCCATTAAGAAAGCCAGCTAAATACTAAGAAGAGAGAGACTGACAGATCACTTAACATTTTTTTGAGAGTGAGTCAGTGACACTGTAATTGTCAACTAGAAATATTTTACTTGCCATTTAGTTTAAAAGAACACTCACTGGTAAGAATAGATGGATAGACAGAAGCTGTTTACAATATAAAATAACTTCTCTGGAATGTAAGACATATGCATGCTAGTTAGACCAGCATATATATCTAGAAAGCTTGAGCCTTTGCATTATTGAACACTTTTTGAAAAGTCAGTTTATGGATACTTTCCTTGGTGGTCTGGCGGTGAGGGCAAAGTATCCGTGAGGGTGAGGTATTTGTGATGATGGCTGCTCCACAGGTCTGCTGTGAAGTGCACATCCTCCCTTGTGCTCTGGACAACTTGTTCCAGACCAGCTCTGCCACAGAGAGGCAGTTTGGTGTAGTGGTTAAGACTAAGAGTGAGGGACTCTAATCTGGAGAACTGGATTTGATTCCCCACTCCTCCACTTGAAGCCAGCTGGGTGACCTTGGGCTAGTCACAGCTGTCTTGAGCTCTCTCAGCTTCACCTACCTCACAGGGTGTTTTGTTGTGGGGATAATAATAGCATTCTTTGTAAACCGCTGAGTTGGCATTAAGTTGTCCTAAGGAGCTGTATATAAATCGAATGTTATTATTATTATTATTAGATGGAGGGCAAGACTCGCTGGCCAATGGTCCACTGTGAGGGGATGGTATACCAGAGGGTGAAATGATGTAGCAGCCAGTGAAAGCCCACCCCCTCCGCAGTGGACAAAGGTAGTCCATCCAGGGCAATCATCTCAGCAACTACACGAGTGCTCACTTCCTGAGCCATCCCCCATTCCTTTCATTTGGCAGTGCCACTGACCCTGAGGAAACAACCTCCTGAAGGGTAGCCTGCCTGGAAGTTCCACTCCTACCTACAGCACCCTCAGTGTGAGTCTTCTTTCTTGGGGTGGACTCCCATTCCCCTCCCACTTCTCCCTGCTCAGAAGCCCTCTTCATTCCCCTGCTGGATGGTTCTCATTGCTACTGGAGGCAACAGACTTGGCTGCTGCCTCTCCAGATGCCTCTGGAGGATGGTGAATGACAGGTGCTCAGGATCCGAGCCCCAACATGCCACACTGCATTTGTTGGGGACGTTTAGGAAGTGCTGCCTAAGTGTGGGCCTGAAATGGGCACTGGGAGTTGGTAGATCAGGATGGAGGCTTAACTGCCATTGTGTGTGGCTGGACCGGGAGGACTGAGTGAGGGGTGGACTGCAGGCAGGGGAATCCCCAAGTGGTTGAGATGTGGAGGAGCTGGATTTTTCTCCATGACCCTCGATTCATAAGCACCCTGAGATCTCTCCTCCTCAGAAAGTTTTAGCAGCTGCTCTTCCTTTGGCAATGCTAACAAGTCTACTTCCTCCTTGATCCTCACAAGAAGATCTGGAAAAAGAGGCTTTGCCTCTGAGACCTCCCCACTAGTGCTGGGCACTGGTGGGCCAGCAGGACGGGCTTGGGACTTCTTCCCCCCATGAACACCCTTGCCCATCACTCTAACTTTCATGGTGCTAATGGGCATTGTGGTTGGTAAGGCAGCACTGTGTTAACCCTCAGGCAAGGAACCCTCTAAGCTTGGCCCTTGAGCCTGGCAGTGGCACAGAGACTGGGGTAGGGTCAGAGCCCTGACCCACCAACCAGGCACCTTCCCAGCTGGGACAGGTGCTCTAAATAAGAGTCCTCACAGGAAATCACTAGGCGTGGCCCAAGCCTGGCAGTGGCACAGAAAGAGGTGCTTCGGAGCCCTGAAGCACCAGAATCTCAAGCACAAGTTTTAAATACCTCCCTCTGTGACTGAAAACCCAACAGCAGTTCCTCCCTGTCTAACTGCCTGGTAGAAACTGAAACCACTCACCTGAGAGCTGGGGGTTATATACTCCTTCTGCTCTCATAGAGCAGAATGGGAACTGTCTGGTCAGCAGCCAGAGTTGCCTATCAAGCTTTGAAGGGCTGACACTGGTGTTCCCAGGTCTGCAGAAGGTTTGCAGAAGTCCATCTCCCCATTGTCTAGGGAATAGATTGATCAGAGCTAGATTGTCTGCAGTGATGAACCGAAACACGAACCAAATGAACCACCTTAAAAATCATAGCGGTTCGTTGCAGTGCGTCAAAAATTACGCACCGATGAACCGCTGGTTTGCAAACCATGAACTGATCCAGTTTGTGACAAACTTTGGTTCATATTTCAGTTTGTGCCCATCCCTAGTTTACACACTTCCATAACATACGCTGACCTTTGATGTTCATTTATCTCTTCATCTTTTGATGATTGTCTGTGAACATGAGTACTAATATATTTTTTTTTTTATTTTTAGTGATTATATTCACAGTTATGAGGAAGTGTAACCACCAGTCGTGCAACCTGAAATTTTATCTAGGCCAGTTTATAATCCAATTATCATAATTGCTGCCTAAACCCCTTCTCCCTTTTAAAATTTATATATGCTTCCTTTTGACTGACAAATATACTTGACAAATACTTCCGTTGTACAAGGCTGAAAGTGTAGTAATTTAAATAGACATTTGTTTTCATACTATTTTCCAGGTTATACAGTAGCAAAAGGTTGGGGAAAGTTTATGAACAAGCAATATTTGCTTCAAGAAAAGCCCTTATGAGCTAACTATTAATTCATTACTGTAAATTAGCAGTGTTGGTAACTGATCAGGTAACAAATGTTTAGTGAATAGTCTGACATTCCAGCTGGAAGTAAATTCATGCAACTGTACTTGAAGGCAAAAGTGATTATAACTTGGCTGGACATTTTTCCTTTACATGCTTTTATAGGGTTTTGTTTTAATTTCTATGAGGAGGTAGAAAATGTGAATCTATTTAATTTGCCAGCAAATTGTCAGTCCCTGGCAGTTAGGTCCCTCAAGCTCTCCACAGTTAACATACATGTGTTCCAGTTGAAGCAACTTTATTGAGATCCATACAGTTCAGGATGTTCACACAAAGGTGGCAATTGGCAGAAGTGACAATTCAAACAAAGGCATTACTAATTATAGGGAAACTACCCGCCTTTCAGGTCCATTGACATTCTGGCACGAAAACCCAAAGAAGTTACATGGGAACTAATTAGTTTAGACTAGACAGAGTACAAAGTGAAATTATCCCAGTCTCTGGGAAAAGATACATTGTTCGCTTCTCGCCTCCAAGGACACTTGCTGGAAAAGTGAAAGTAAATATTTTCAGCAGATAACGGAGAGGCCCCACTGGCTCTCCTGCATTTCATGTTAGCAGTTTATACACTCTCAGATACTATAACAGAATACAACTTAAGCAAAACAGTAATGATCAGCACAAAATGCAGAATACAATAATGGCAGGTATGCTGGCATACATGACACAAATGTTGATTCAGTTCTGTTGTCCCTCAGACTGGTAGATAATATTCTGGCACCTTAAATATTCATTGAAAATTGTCAAGGAGGAATTCTAGAATCTATTATTTTGCAAAAGTCCTATTATTATAAATGGAATGTGCAGGAGAATGGCATTTGGAGTCATTAAGACCACATGAATATTTTTGCCATATGCATAAATGAGAGTCTTTCTACATGAGATGCCTCAGCACGTGTTCATCAAGTGCAGGAGAAGCATAGTTTAAAAAGACAGAGTTGGTGGAGATCACACCTCAGAGCGTTTGTTAATTTCATCTTTGCCTCCCTGAAGACTCTGTCAGTTTCACCTCTCCAGTCTAAAACTGTGTGTGACCACAACCAGAGGGCCATAAGGAATGGAAATAAGATGGAGCTGTCTTCCAGAGCTGGGCTTGGACCTGGAGAGATTATAATGGGCTGAAGTTTCCCTTCTGGCATTTCACAGCCCCTTCACACTGCTCCAGTGTATAGCAAAGCCTTTGCCCTGCCACTGTTCTTCTCTCCTCCATTTTAGACTCCCAACAACTTTGTGAGATAGGTTAGGCTGGGAATGTGTGACTGGCCCAAGGTCACCCTGCAAACATCCATGGTAGTAGCCAGGAATCGAATCTGGGTCTCCCAGGCCCTAGTCTGTCACTCTAGCCACTACATTGCACTAGCTCTTAATGATGGGGTTTCTATATATCACCGTCTCAGCATCAACCAGAAAGCTTCCAGGGAAGAATAGGGATTCAGACCAGGGTGTCCCAGATACTAGTCTAACATTCTACCACTCTAGCTACTACATCACACTTTAACCACTACACCAGGTGAAAACTTGGCTATTTCTTGAAGCATTTTGTTGATAGTTTTGAAAGCTGTGTTTTATTAGGTGTAAACCTAAAGTTTTGCACTGTCTTTTGCTGCTAAAGGTAAAGGTAGTCCCCTGTTCAAGTACTGAGTCATCACTGACTCATGGGGGGAGATCATATCTTGTTTTCTTGGCAGACTTTTTGTTACAGGGTGGTTTGCCACTGCCTTCCCTGGTCATCTACACTTTACCCCCAGGAAATTAGGTACTCATTTTACCAACCTCAGAAGGATGGAAGGCTGAGTCAACTTTGAGCCAGTTACCTGGATCCGGCTTCCGCCAGGATCGAACTCAGGTCATGAGCAGAGCTTGGGCTGCAGTACTGCACCTTACCACTCTGTGCCACGGGGTTTTATTTGGCTGCTAAAGTACTAAAATTCCTGTATTACATTTTTGCACAACATAACTCATTTAAGCATGTGCTGAAATGGTATTGATATGCTTTTGATGCTGTAATTGTATTTTAACCACATGTGGATGTTGTTTTAATTTCCTTGAATGCTATTTTCCTGTTGTATTAGTAATTTAGAGAGCAGTCCTAGCTAGGTCTACTGAGAACTAAGCCCCATGTTGTTCAATGGGACTTACTCCCAGGAAAGTGTTCTTAGGATGGCAGCCATAATTGTAATAAAGGTTACTGATTATGTTCATAATGCATGTCTGTTTTTGTCTGCCATTACTTCTATTATCTAAAATAAAGAATTGTGAACTGAATCTGGGTTTAGGTTGCTGTATAAACACCATAGGGGTGTAAATTATACAACACTATTCGAAGCTAATTTGTTAAAGAGACTGAGTTTCTTTGAACAAATTAATACAAAACACAAATGCAGGCAAAAGAAGCACATTCTAAAATGAGAATTATTTTTTCTTTTCCAAAGCAAAGTTATGTTCCGGTTTCTCACTGAAGCTTTTTTCAAATCCTTTGTTAGTTTTGCAAAGAACTTCTGATTCTCAAGATAGAAGAAACAAGGAATCTACAGAACTGCAAAAGAAGAAAAGTGAACACTGCTCCAAATGCAGGATCCTGTGGGTCTCAAGCATTGCAAAAGAAACACAAGAGCTGTGAAACCATCTTGTCTTGTCAAATGAAAAAAAAAAGCAATTTATTTCACCTCCTTTTGGAGCAATAATCTCTTTTTTTTGTACTTGATAATTGTGAAAGCAATCTTCAATGATGTAAATATTATTTTTGGAGGAGCCCCCTCTTTTTCAAAATGTAATCGAACATGTTTAGTTATGCATATTTTTGCAAGCTTTTAATTTGGCCCATCACAAACTCTCAACCAGTTAAACAGGTCCCTGTGAATTGGATCGATACAAATAATGGAGAAAGTGGGTCTATGAAGAGAGGCAGGGTGGGAGGAAGAAGTAAAAGTTCATATTTGGGTCAGTGAACAATTGCTGGTGTCTGGAAAACAATGTTAATGAACAGCAGCACTCAATGTACCTTTAAAAAAAGAGAGAGAAAGAGAGCTAGGAGAGGAAGAGGGGGAAAGCCAGAAGGCTTTCCCCCTCCTCTTAACACTGAAGGATGTGTGAGTTTTGTCAAAGGCCCAGTCGGAGAGATGGGTTAGCAAAGAACAAATGGCCTGCCTCTCTCTTCTATCACGGATCATTGCTGTCATAGAATAACTGATGATATAGAAAAGAGTAAGAAGCATGTAAGATATAAGATGAGCATTATATGTTTCAGAGCAGCTTTGAGGGACATTTCCATTTTTTCCTTATAGCCACATTTAAAAAGTGCTCATATGGCATTTGGAAAGAAAGGTTTTGCATTGGATTTTCCAGAGTCGCCTCTATCAAGTTACCCTGCAGGACTAGTTTGAAAGCCACAGCACTTCTAGACGACTACAGTTCCACTGATTAAGAGCTAACTACATGCGACGCTATATGTAGCCACAGGAACAGACGACTTTAATAAGCAACTAGATAGATTCATGCAGATAGGTCCATCACTGGCTACCAGCCATGGTGACTAAAGGAAACGTCCATGGTCAAACCAGTAAACTCTTGAATACCAGTGCTAGGAGGCAACATCAGGGAAAGGCCTCAGCCTCTAGGCCCCATAGTTGGCCCTTCAGAATAACTAGCTGGCCACTGTGTGAGATAGGATGGAGGACTAAATGGGCCACTGATCTGATCCAGCAGGACTCTTCTTATATTCTTATGTACACTTTACACAAGTTGCCAACAGGGACTGGCATCCATATTGCAGCTGCGAGTCCCTAGTGGCAATTACCACGTAAAAGCACAGAGGGACCTTGCTTGGATCAGGACCCTAGTGCAGGAGAGGAAGCACTCCTGCTCTCCCCATGCTGTTTGTAGGAGCTGAAATGTTCCAGGGTGCACAGGAGACATTATTTGCCCTGTTGAGAGCCTGCACATGCACTGATAGCTTGCATGGGCAAACTTCCAATAGGGCAAATAACACTCCTCTTCAAGCCCTTGGACCATTTTGGCTCCCAATTATGGAGCAGGGGAAAGGCTGGAGCCCCTCCTCTCTCTGCACTGTGGTTGTGGTCTGAACTGGGCTCCTGCTGTACTATTATGCAGTATGATCAAGATGGGTAGCCGTGTTAGTCTGTCTATAGCAGTAGAAAAGAGAAAGAGTCGAGTAGCACCTGTAAGACTAACAACATTTGTGGTAGGGTGTGAGGTTTCATGAGTCACAGCTCACTTTTTCAGAAAGCTCATACCCTACCACAAATTTTGTTAGTCCTATAGGTGCTACTAGACTCTTGCTCTTTTCTACTGTTACACAATATGTAATATGGTTGTGAGCCTCCATGGTGAACTCATGTAAAGTATAATAGCTACTTTGGCAAAGGACTGCAAACCTAAGCATACTTCTTGGAAGTAAGTGCCATGGAAATCCATGGAATTTAATTCTGAGAAAAAGTCTCTGTGACTGGGTTAAAAGTTATGATGGCAATGGTAACTATTATACTTGCTATATTCCACAGTTTTATATCCCACAGTTTAGTCCAAAACAAGGCCAGTAAAGAGTTAACAAAAGCAATAAAACATCCATAAATCATCAAACAGCACTAAAAATTCAAAGCAGGAAGGCCAGCGGCAAAATAAAATCAGAAACCAAAATTACAGCAGCAGCAAAAATACCTCACAGGACTCTTCAAAAGCTCGATTAAATCTTAAAAGTCTTCCTGAAGACGTTTGATAACTACACTTCCCTAATTAGTTGGTTACAGTGGCAAAATGCCACCCCAGAGAAGGTCAAAGAACCTTGCCCAGGAACCCCCCAAATGAAGACACAAGACAGATGCCTGGGTTCAGCTAGCTTTAGATAGATGGCTGATCAATGTCATTGCCAAGTGCAGGCTGCGCTAGGTAGCCAACTGTGGCTGCCTTTTATGGGCAGGTTCACGTTGGCTCCAAACTTGGCCAGTGCTTCCGTCAGCCTCATTTATTCTCACTCGCACGTACACTATGTACCAAGAGCTGCCTGGCCTTATCCCTCTCCCATTTCATGCTGTAAGGCCTCTACCAGGTTTGGAAAGATGCTGCTTAGCACCAAAGGCACTCCTTCTCAGGGCACCCACCCATACGGCATGTGATAGCCTGTTCCAGACACACCGTCTATCACACTTGATGCCTCAGGGCATTTGCCAGGTCTCCCTCACTTGAGCAACACGCCCTATTTCTACCAAACACAGAGGTTAACCTAGCTTAACACCTCTTGCTCCACCTACAGCTATATCTGACAGGCCTTGACACAGATCTGCCAGACAGGCATCTTACCCTCTGGAGAGAGATGTACTCCATCATCCTAATACAGGTGAGGCATTTCATGGTGAAGTGAGTAGTGGTGGATATACACTTCTTAACATCCCAAAATATTCCTTCTAATTGACCTATTAGCATTGTATCTCATTGTCACAAAAAGCCAATAGGCTTAGTGACCCCTCCCCAGATCCTCTGCTGGAGAAGCTTGGACCATACTACCACCATACCTGGGCACAGTTCCTTGATCTTTGCTAAATTATTAAGCACCTGCAGCACGTGCAATACTATTGGATTGCACCAGACCTTTCTCTCCTAGGTGAAGAACCCGGACTTTGGGACAATTGCCCTCTCTCAAAACCTGGCAGAGAGAAGGCAGGAGCTGGCATCCCAACAATCCATGCTTGCCACACCACTGGATGTATACAAAAGGGAAGAGACTCAGCAGAATCTCTCCAGGACTGGAACTGGCCCTTCTTACCCCAAAGATGATGGAATGGCCCAGGATAAGAATGCTGACTGGGTTACGTAATACTGTTGCCTATGTCCCCCTGCCTGCCATCAAGAATGCTAAACTGTGCCAAGTGCTTTGCCACACCGTTATTACACACGCAGGCCAGGAACTCTGTGTGGAACTGTACTGTCATGTTTGCTGCTGTACCATGAACTGCGATGCTGTTACCTGCTTCCCTGGACCTCTGCTCCATTTGGGCCCAGTATCACACTGAGTCTGCCCAGATACCGAGCAACCTGCCAACTAGCTCGGAAAATATGCCCAGAGAGAAGCCATGCCTCTAACAGCAGAAGCAGTTTGCAGACAAGCCATTTCGTGAACCTGCACACAGCACATCCGCAACGCCCAGCCTTGCCCTGCTCTGCATATCAAGGGAGGCCGCCTCAGCAATGGACATCAGGAGCCAGCAATCCAAACACACTTAATGACACCAGAACCGTGGCATTCCTGGCATAAATCAACCTGACATCCCCTTTCCTCCTTTCCTGCTCCCCCCCCAGGTGTTACTATAGGATATCCGGACTCTAAAAGTGGCCCATTCGTCTTAGAGATGGGAGCAATAAAAACCTTTTGTTTTTATTCCTGAGAGCCCTTAGGAACACGCATGCTTCAAAGCCCATTTTTTGGGTATTTAAGCAGGCTTCCCTCGCTCTGGAGTGCGCGGGCACCTTCCCTATCCACATCCTTGCCTATCTCTCTGCTAGTTGTTAGACTAACTCTCCGCTGCTGACCTCTATCTTCCCGCCGTGACAGGTTCGTATGATTATCCCAGTCTCATCATACTCTGGTGGGAACCTGCTTAGGCAAATGGCTCTATTCTTTCCTTGATCTATTTGCTTAGTACTTGTGTGTTAGTGATTGAATGTGTATTGATACAGGCACACGCAACATTATTGCATTAAAACAACATTTTATTTGAAGCAATCGCCTCCCTTTCTTGCTGCATTGGAAGTGGACCTTGGTATACATTGGGTAAGATCTGCGCTTAATTTAGTCCCAGACTGCTAGCTAATTTCCCCATAAAAATAGCAGTTCGGGTAACAATACGGGTGTGAGGGCTTCAATTAGGTGAAGTAAAAAGGTCAGTGTGCTGCTCTGCAAGATGGGAGGGAAGCTTGGAAAGAAGAACACTGGAGCTGCTGATGAGAAACCAACCATCCAGAGGTCTGAAGAAGACATCAATGCATCACTGTCCATTTCTGAGGCGATAAGAGAGCCACAGCCTTTAGCAGAGGTGGGGGTAACCCCTGAAAAAGAGGGATTCGTTTCTGATGTTTCACTGGAGAAAGAAGCAGGAGGAGATTACATAGAGATTGGCAAAGGAATTGCTGAACCCACACTGGAACAACAGACCCAAGTTTGTCCCACAGTTAACAATGAGGAGCCAACACAAGTCTCTTCCCAGTGACGAAGCAGAAGCAACCCGACCTGCATTGGCTGTGAAACTTGTAGCTGGTGCTGCCAAAACAGCTGAGAAAACACAGCCACCAAATGTCTGACTGCATGTGCTGTAGCTCCTTTCCATGTGTCCTGCTTCTTGGAGTAGGCAGCTTACCTTGACATACCTTCCTTCTTTCCACCTTGATCTGACTTCAGCTTTGGGCAGATCCATTCCCCGTTCTTGCAGAACTGTGGTGGAAACAGACTTCAACAGATGCCATTGAAAGCATAGATCTTCCCTGAAACTAAAACCAAAGTTTTTCCTAAAGTATGCTTGGGACACTTGCATATGGAAGGCAGGATTAGAAGCCTGCCACTTTGGGGAAGGGAGAAAAGGGTTACGTAATATGCTTACACCTGCAAAGCATAAACCACAATCAACTCACCTAATGTAACTCTTACATGCACCAGATTGCCTTCTGCCAATCCTTTATATTGCTTCACTGGAAAAACCCAGCCTTACCACTGTTGCGACAGCTCCAATGCAAAAAGAATGAGTCCCATATCCATGCTCAGGCAGACTCATATCCACTAGGATTTGACAGGACATGACTCAGAACTGATATTGTAAACCACTGTCCTGCTGAAATAAACATTCTTTGCTGCAGGTCCATGTACTCATCATCATCCATCATCATCATCATCATCATCATCATCATAATTTATTATATTTATATCCCACCCTCCCTGCAAGCGGGCTCAGGGCGGGTCACAACAGAAGATAAAATATACAAGATAAAATCACAATCAATTAACACAGCTTTCTAATAAAACACCTGCTCACCATATAAAAACCATATAACATCTGACGGAGGTGGAGGTGTGGCTTAACCATGTGTGGTCGCTCATATATAGGGGGTAGATGGTCAATACCCCCTACAGACATAGACGAGACCGGGAGAGAGGCTCTTTTGGTGGAAACCCTGATGGCCTCAACCATATGCCTGGCGGAACATCTCCGTCTTACAGGCCCGCCTGAAGGAGACAAGATCTTGGTGGGCCCGGATGTCCTCAGACAGAGTTCCACCAGGTCGGGACCAGGACTGAAAAGGCCCTGGCCCTGGTTGATAAATGCATAAATGCACTCAATGCATTAATGAAGCAGACTCAAAGATCTTCCTAAAATTCTGCCTTGTGACTCCTTTGAAAAAGGAGGCCAGGAAAAAGTTATTCTAAGCCATATTCTGGACCAACCAAAACTTTTCAGATGTTCTTTAGAGACAGTCCTACATAAAGTGCTAGCAGCAATACAAGGCAGAGGTGAATATGGCATATATAACTGAAAGTAGTTTCTTGTTTCCCAGGAAATATAAAGCTAATAGATTACTGTAGTCCTAGCCTGGCCACTCTATGTGAGTATGAAAAAGCAGCTTTTGCAAATTTCAGATGTACTTCTAAGTGGAAAACCAATCAGCAAAGATCTTTTGTGAAAAAGGATCTTTGCTGATTGGTTTGCTAAAATAGGAAGGGGGAATATTTCATTAGTTAACAAGAAGTGGTTGATTGCACCAACTTACTGCTATTGGTAAAATGCAGTATGATTCAAACACCAAGGCCCTAATTCAGCACGACATCATGTTAATATCTTTGATTCCAATTAGTTTAAAAGTCCTTAACTCTGTGCTGGATTGCAGCCATTGACTTTGTGGAGGATTGGGTCTTTCCCCCTTATCTTCATGACAGCGAAAGTTGCACCTGTCAATTCTCTGCCTGCTATACAACTATTGTAAGTGAACAGGCCATGTAGGAAAACCAGATATCAAATTGTCTGTTGGGTAACAAACTCCTTTCAAATTAATCTGTCTCACAGGGTTGTTAAATGAGCTATGTCCAGGTCTGTCACTCAGAGGAAGGGCAGGGCAAACATGCACGAGAGAGAGAGAGAGAGAGAGAGAGAGAGAGAGAGAGAGAGAGAGAGAGAGAGAGAGAGAGAGAGAGAGAGTACAAAACCTAAAGCACATCTATAATATTATTGGTTTCTGTTGTTAATTTCCTGTTTTATTGTTTTTAACAAGTATGTTTTGTCTGCTGCCCTACTGACTTCTGGGCAGAGTCCAGGAACACTGATCTGCCTTGTTATGCAGTGGTATGCTGATGGGTGTCTCATGAATGATCTGCCTTCCTCTGCCAATTCATTCTCCTAATTTGCTCCTGTGCTCTTGCATATTGTCTGATGCTACTGCTGCTGCTCTAATTACATATTCTCTAGTTTTGTTTTCCTGATGAAATCCAAAATCACATAACTGATGAAATGTCATTGTCACCATTGCTCCTGGCAACAGATGTTTGGCCAAATTTAGCCTGCTGTGCTACTCAATACCTCTGTTGTGTTTTCCTTGTATTTCCTTTCACCTCAGTACCTCAGCAAAGAAAACATTATTGCAGCATGGCTGGTTTTGAAGTTTGATCACACACTAAGAAAAACAATCATTAATGAAAAGTAAGTCAATGATCGATGTCCGCTCAACAACTTTATTCTTGTGAGATCTTTGAACATTGGTCAAGAAAGAAATGTTCTTGTTCATGACAGTTACATCCCACAGTGCTCTTGTTATGGGCATATCAAATATTCATCCTAATACTATCAACCCAGCCTACAACCCAGTTAATCTAGTTATGATGAAAGCAGTTTAAATTCAAGAACCTTTCTCAACTCAGTGGTGCATTGGGTAATACGTTAGGACAATTCACACAGTCTTGGACTGAGGGTGGTTCTCTAGGCTCAGAAAAAGTGCATCTGCAGTTCTCCTGGGAGAGAGTCATATTTGCAAGTGGAATGATGCATATTTGAAAGTCCCACCTATCAAAGTTTCCATGCTGTTTAGGATATTCTACGCCATCTCTTCAGAATACTGCTTGAAGCAGCTTATAATTAAAATCACCACAATATTCTCCATTTGGCCCACCTCCTTTAGTGTCTTTGAGCCTGGGTGGGTGGGGTATTGCTCTCTGGCCTCCTCCAGGCTTCTGCTCTCTGGCCTGGACGTGCCTGGCCTACCTGTGGCTGGTAAGGCCTTTCCCCAGTTGCTGTCCCTGCATTGGCTCCAGTGGTGCTACAGGGACCACTGCCTGCTTCTGGTCCACTTCCACTCCCTGCTCAGGTTGCCATGCCACCACCACTGCCACATTCCCTAGCAACTAGAGGTCTTCCTCCTCCCCCAAGAGCTTGAGCTGTTTCTCCTGGGCTGTCCAGTCACCTGGTGTCCCTGTCACTTCTTGGCTCAGCCCTAGGTCAGTTAAGCCAGCTGGTTGAGCTTGGGATGTCCCTGGTGGAGGGAAATCAAAAAGAGTCCAGTAGCACCTTTAAGACTAACCAATTTTATTTTAGCATAAGCTTTCGAGAATCAAGTTCTCTTCTTCAGATGCCTCTATCTTCTTCAGATGCATCTATGACCCTGGTGGAGGGGAGGCTGGCTGGCGGCATCTGACTGTGGTCCCACCAATTCCAGTGTGGGCTGCTGTGTCAGACATTGAATTGTCTCAGACATTTTCAACCCCGAATTTCACCTGACCTTTTCCCTCTAAAATTGGGCAAATCCACATGCCCTTGGCGCGTCCCAGCATTGCACTAAATGTTTGCGAAACACCCGGAAGTATAGCATCTTTCTAGCACAATTTTAGAAATCATGCTAGAAAGACGCTATACTTCCGAGTGTTTAGCGAACATTTAGAGCAACGCCGGGATGCTCCGAGGGCATGTGGATTTGCCCATATTTATTTTTTTAATTTTAAAAATGCCTCTGGTGCCAGTTCTGTCATTTAAGGACAAAGAAGAGGGAAAGAGGAAGAGAGAAAGTCATACAAGCCATTACAAACAAGCCACTGGATGTGAGCAGCATAAAAACTAACCATGAAACAGAAGCAGACCATTAAAGATAGAATTAAATGGAATTCTCTTGATTTCTCTTCGTTGAATTTCTCCCTGAAATCCAGCAATTCATTTCTATTCTTCTTTTTAGGAATTTAAATCTGTTTCAAATCAATTCCTCTTTCATGAGGAAGAAGATTTGATTAGATCTCAGGGAAGCCATTTATTTATATGCTACCCTGAGCTGGTTCTCTGGAAAGGTAGCATAGAACATTTTAAATAAATAAGAAAGGTGGGGGACATTGGGCCGCTATGAGGAAAAATGTAATGGAATGACTGCTGTTCTCTGCTTGTACTCTATCTGTCCTTTCATCTTTACACAATCACATAATTTCAGCCTCATCTTCCTCACAGGGTTGTTGTCAGGATAAAAATAGAGGAGAGAAGAACAATGAAGCCTGCTTTGGGTTGACCGACATTGGGGACACACCCAAACACTATAAATATCTGAAAAGTGAACCTTGAAATTCAGCTTCTTCATAGCAATCTCTTTTGATACAGTCTATAACCACTAGACACAACTTTTCCTTCTTTGGCCAGGAAGAAAGAAAGAATGTCTTGGTCCTTTCCTCCTCCTGCTAGAGCCCCTCCCTGAAGTGTAGAACCTCAAAAGAACTGAAAGCACTGAAATTACAAAAGGGTGCATAGAGCACAACTGGGTGGTATGAACAGAGTAAAAAAAAACCCCAAACCCTCAAATGTAAATTAATGATGAATCATTAAAAGATTCAAAAGATTTGAAAGAAACATGAATAAGAGGAACCAACAGCTATATCTAAAAAAGAAATTTTCATAAAAAGAAAGTCTACCTCCTCGCAAATAACAACTCTTTAAAAAGCTGATAAGATAACCTCTCTAATTAAAACCCTTGGTAAAAAGATGTGTTTTGACCTGGCACCTAAAAGAATAGAAAATAGGTGCTAGGCTAGCCTCAAAGGAAAGGGCATTCCAAAGGTGAGGTGCCACCACAGAATATGACCTATCTTTAATGGCCACTCTCCTCACCTGTGAAGACAGGGGCACAGAAAGCAGGGCTTGAGAGGCAGATCTTAAGTGGTGGACTAGATATATGGAAGTTGAAAATAAGCATATTAGGGAATATCCTAATATTAGTGTTCTACATCCTCTAATTGTTTGTTCATGGTAGAGCTTTGAAACATTCAACTCCTCACTTGCATTCTAAATTCTCTGTGTTGTGACCATCCTGGAGGTGTCCCCGTTATTATAATTGTAAAAACTTAAGACATCTCCAGCCCTTTAAATCAAGCCAGAATCTGCAACGTGATACATTCTATTTCATCATTATGTTAAATGAAGACGTATGCTATGAAACTCTTCCTTTTTGAACAGCAAAATGTATGACCAAGAACACTGGAACCTGATGCTTGGATCTAATCTAC
This sequence comes from Eublepharis macularius, assembly GCF_028583425.1. Classification (NCBI taxonomy): domain Eukaryota; kingdom Metazoa; phylum Chordata; class Lepidosauria; order Squamata; family Eublepharidae; genus Eublepharis; species Eublepharis macularius. The sequence continues at coordinate 78,578,110 of NC_072797.1, forward strand.
ATGCATTATTTTTTAGTCTGCGGTTTAGTTAATTCCAAAAGAGAAACTGACTTCCGAAATCTTTGATAGAGGTTCCATGTATTGTGGTAACAACAAAATGAATTGGAATCAATATATCTAATTCTCAATGTGGCCAAATCTGTGGATATTTAAATGCAGAGACTGGAGCCATGAACAGACATTTAAAAATGCCCCAGGTTTTCAGAAAACTTTGAAATCTTAAAAAAATACACTGGCGGGAGGGGGGGGGGAGATTAAAACCCATAAAAAAATAGAAGCAGCAAGCATTGCTTTATGAAACAGATGCCCTCAGTGGCCATTGCTAGGTGGACACAACAAATGTTGCAAACCTTCAAGCAATGGATTTTTGGTTTATCTAAAGAGTACTAAATAAGTTTTAAGTTGCAATCTCCATGAAATCTGCTAAGCAATAGTGGAGTGTTGTTGATCTACAAATCATAAACTATGCTGCAAACATACTTAAGCATGTTCTGCTGCTTAATGAACTGGGAAGTAAAGTCTCATTTAGCCCTCTTTAATCTACTTCACAATAATATACTTGTGAGACTTGTCAAAATATCAATCATTATGCACCCTCTTGCTAATTACAACTGTACTGATGAAAAATGCGAACACTTTTGATAATAGCTTTTTTAATAGTCTGAGAGAGAGAGAGAGAGAGAGAGAGAGAGAGAGAGAGAGAGAGATATTTTCTTAACCAGACTATTTAGGTCATTATTGCCCACCAAGCCCAAAAATGAAGATACTACACAAAATCTTGGACTAAACAGTTGATCTTTTCATTTCTAATCTGCCTTTTTTGCTAGGATCCAAACTGGATTGCAAGTAGGATAAAAAAAATACTTTGCAATTGATCAGTAGGTAGTTTACAAAATATGATAACATCAGGCAATCAGTAACCAGATTACATTGTAATTCATTTTGAATCTAGTATCTACTGCCATGCTAGAAAGAATGAATGTACAACTTGTGAAGTCTTTGCTCTGAATAGATCACTTCCTCAGCCGCCTTTGATCTGGCCAGCCCTGTAAGACTGATGTAGAAAACCTCCCCTGGTCATGAGATTCCTCAGGAGGTTTGCTAAAAATTGAAGCCTTAAGCAAACAACCCACACTATTCCAGCCTACCTCGTTAGGGGATAACTGGCACTACAACTATGCCTGCATAACAAGACAGTGCTGAAAAAATCAGACAAAAAATAACATTTATACAACCCATTTGGAATAACCCCCCAGAGTTCCTGCTTATTCCATAGCAACTGACGCATCTCATCTTGTGGATACAGAGAGCGGGCAGATAGGCATTTCAGAAAGAGACCGTGACATACACTGTCTGGTATACACTATTTGCTACACTTTATCCTATTTGATATTTTGGTTTCATTGAAACTATGACAATAATTTACTTTGGATTTTCCAGTTCACATAATTTTTATTATGCCACTGATATCAGTAAATATAATTCTTAACTTGGACCCATTTGTGGATATTTAAGTCCAGTGATTGGTGACATGAACAAACAAGAAAGACATTTCTGCAAACCTGAGAATTTTTGCAGAAAAATCTTCCTCCCCAAATAATAGAAGCATCTCTGTGCCTTTAAAAAAGGAATGCTTGCAGAGGTCTCAATAGCCATTGTGGAAGTTGCTAGGCATTCACAACAATATTGCCAGCCTTCAAACTTTCGCTTCTTTTAGTAAAAGACAGGAGGAGGGCCCTTTCCAGGGCTATTTTGGCATCTCTGTACACCCTTGCCCCCCTCAATCCTGCCCGGGGGGAGGATTCTGTTGGGCCAGGCCCAACAGCGACCACTAAGCTTGCTACCATGCAGTTTGCACAACTCACATGGTGCATAGGTGGCTACCAGATGACTTGATGCCACACAACTTGCCTGGGCCAAGCAGCGGCCTCCACATGATTTACTCAATTTAGCTAGGCCTGGCTGTGGCTAGCACATAACTCACCTAATTGCTTGCGACCACACAACTTTTGCAACTTGGCCAGACTTTTCCCAGGGAGAGGCTGCTGGGGAAGAGAGGGAGAGAAAGATGACAGCCAGTGTAGTGTAGTAGTTAGAGTGTCCAATCTGGATCTGAGAAACCAGGTTAAAATCCTTGCTCTGCCATGGAAGCTTGCTGGGTGACCTTGGGCCAGTCATTCTCTGTCAGTCTGATCTACCTCACAGAGTTGTTGACAGGATAAAGTTGAGGAGAGGATAACAACATAAGCTGCTTTGGTTCCCTGCTGGTGTAGAAGGGTAGGGTATAAATTTAAAAAATAAAGCTTAAGACTGGGAGCAGATAAAAGAGAGGTTGTCTGGTGTGTGGTAAGGAGAGAAGGAAGCATGGAAAAGGGAGAGGAGGCTGTGAAGAGGAGAGAAAGCGTAAATGGTGTGGAGAAGGGGATACATGGAGAAATGAAGTGATCCTTGAAAGGTCTTGTGAGTTCCCACTTGTCAATATATCTAATTCTGAACCTGGCTCCTGTGCAGATGGAAAGAGCGAGAGAAGAGGACAGTTTCAGACAAAGGACATTCTTCTACAAATCTGAAATACTGCCCCCCCCCCCTCCGGTTTGAAGAAAAATGAGAACATCCCAAAAATGGAGGTAATAAATCCCCTGAAAACAGAGATGAATGGTCTGCATACATGCAGTCCGCACATCTCCGTTGGAGCTGCTGCCTAATGACAGAGGGGGTGATGGGGAGGGACTGTGGCTTGTTGGTAGTGCATATGCTTGGCATGCAGAAGATCCCAGGTTCAGTCCCTAGCATTTCCAGTTAAAGTATCAGGTAGTAGGTGATATGAAAGATCTTTACCTAACACTCCAGAAAGCTGCTGTCAGTCTAAATAGGCAATAGTGACCTTGATGGACCAATGGTCTGATTCAGTAGAAGGCAGCTTCATGTGTTCATTTATGATGCTACAGCTAGATTGTAGATGGTGGGCAGAAAAAGTGGGATGGTGACAGGCTGGTAGGCAGAGTGGCAGGGAGGGGGCAGGAGGAAAAGCTGTCACTGCTTCCCAATGTGTGAGCTGAGTGGGAAGGAGAGAAACTGCCAACCTCACCCTCCATTGTGGATGGTCAGGACAGGAGTCACAACTGCTATCCTCCCAATGCTAGAGGCAGGCAGGAGAGGGGGAGCCACTGTGACAGGCCGGCCATAGGTTTCAGTCGGATGGTCTGGTTGGCTGGCAAATGACTGGCGTGCCAACCGAGGGGTAGAGGATGGGGGAGAGAGTGGCAGTGCTGCTGGTGGGTGGGCTGCCTAGCAAGGGAGTGGCCCAGTGGGTAAGGGGGAAGAGGATGAGATTCCCTCCCTGCAAGTCTTGGGGCCTCTCTTGTTAGTGTCCAAAGCAAATCCAAGATGCAGTGTCTTTTCAGCAGTCTATGAAACTGAAAGGAATGCAAGTTTTGTGTGTGTGTATGTGAGTGTATAAAAAGTAATGTCTAGCTTGCCCCTACATCTTCCCACACATCTATGTGCACACATGGATGACAGAAAGATAATGTGTCTAGATTCAAAGATGTGTCCAGACTCAATGCTTTAATCTCAGGCATCCGTTATACTTTGAGCAGTGGTTTACTGCTGAACTTTTAGGGCGGTAGCTGGAACTTGTCTCTCCCCCACCAGGCCAGTCCCATCACCACCACTGTAATTGCTCCATCCTCTCATTGCTTCCTACTGCAAACCTTAACATAAGTTGAAAAAGTGGCAATGAAGTACAAAAGACTTGAGAGAGGAAGAGGGATAAAGGGGACAGAAGGAATGTGAAAGATAATAAAGCAAAGAAAAGAAAATGAGATAGTGGAAAAGGTAAAGGAGGACAAAGAGAAAAGGGGAATCTGAAAACTGATCAAAAAAGGTCAGGGAAAATGGCAGTGCTGGCACTAGAAAACACACTGATGGGCCAGTGGGTGCCACATTGGGCATCTTTTTGCTTGAGAATATCATCCTGATAGACATTTTCCACTATTTTTTCTTTTTCTTCCTTCTTTTCCAGCTTCCATTCCCAAAGCACAGCTAGATAACTTTTGTTCCTTCTGCTGTGAAAATTTTAGAGTCACCAGACAGCTCCTGCAATTGCGAGCCGTCAGTTTTGGGATGATAAAATCAAGTGCAGCTCACATAGATCTATGAGCTGATAGGACTTAATTGACAGCTCACATACTTTAGTTTCCAGGCAGAGTTAGAAGGAGCAGAAGCCCTGTGGGGTTCATTTGGGCAGAGATAAAGCAGGCTTTTATTCAGCATTCATGGAGAGAGCATAATTAACCTTTTAGAAGTTTAAGAATGATCAAATTGTTATTCATTTTTGCAAATGAGAAAAGAGAGCTTCTTTTTCTGCCGGCAAAATGCCAGTACTGATTTCAAGGTCACTTGATCTGTGCTGACAAAAAAAAAATGGAAATGAAGATGAAAAAAATGAGTGGATTGAGTAATGTTGCCACCAAAACATACATCATAATATAAACTGTATCTATATGTTTTTCTGTTGTACCATAAAATGTTTAACTAATATTTATCACTAAGTTAAGATGTGACAAATTTTGAAGATGATGTCGTTCCATTTCTCCAATAAAGCAGCAACCTTCAGTGTTTGTTGAAGAGGCACATTCGAGATATGTAGGATTTTTTATTACACATGGGAAAGGGGGATGACCATTTATTTATTTATTTATTTATAAGTCATATATATCCATTGAATCAGAAGGTTTCTATAGGGGATGAAAACATGTGTGCTTTCTTTCCCTATAGTTATGAATGTGGAAACAAAAGGCATTTTATAAAGCAAACTAAGAAAGAAAAAATGAACTATTTTAAGGAATTTCCTATAAAAATGAATGCTTTTGTCAGAGCTGACATCATGAAAAAACAGCATTCCTGATAAAATATCTCAGTATTTTTTCCTTACAAAACATTCCCACATATCCTTAAGAATTTTTAGGTTTGCCTGTTTTCCTTCTCTGAATAAAAGTTCAAATACTGAGGCAGTGGTCAGGCAGCAATATGCCAACGTATCTAATTGTGAGAGCAGGGGGGTAATATATGTTATAAGACTGATTCCTAGATTTACTAGGCCAATTTTGTTGCATGTAAAAGCACTTGCTTTTTGCCAGATCTGCCAATTAGGTGATATACTATGGGCAGCCATGCTTGTGAAAGGCCAGAGTCCTTGTACAAATTAATGTAGCATTCAGTATGTATGTAAAGCCAAGAAAAGGAGATTTCTGGATCACTAAATTGACCTGGAGTTTGGATCCCCCACATGGGTTCAGGAAAAACACAAATTATTATGGGGCTTGGTGGGGGAATTACTTGTAATAGTTAAATGGGCATGTTGTATTAAAGAACTTGACCTAATTTGTGCAGCTACGATTACCATTTTGGAGGGGGACATGATGTTGGGTATATGGTTATTCCATGTAGTTTCTGGAATAAAGGGAGAACACTGAGATTTGTCCTTTCAGTCATTTTTGAAGAGCACTGTACTCTGCTTCTCCATCTTGGAGAGGTTAGTTGCTTTGAGGCTACTGAGTATCCTGCTGCAGAAAGAGCTGAAAAAATTATTTCTCAGGTTATCAAATCCTGTATGTGAGGAAAAGGCCTCATGAAGGCCTTTCACCAAATTCACCAAATCTGAGGGCAACATAAAAGGTCTCTGACAAATTGAGGAGAAAATGTCCCCTTAACCTCTGTGGTCACTGAACTGATGACTATTGTAGATGCTAGAACTTTATTTGGATGACATGTCACATAGAATCCTCACTCTGTCATGGACATTTGCTGGATAACCTTGGAAACAGACTGTCTCACAAGGTTGTTGTGAGAATAAAATGGAGGAGAGAAGAATGATGTAAGCCACTTTGGGCCCCCACTGAAGAGAAAGATATGGTAGAATAGAATAGAATAGAATAGAATAGAATAGAATAGAATAGAATAGAATAGAATAGAATAGAATAGGTGGGAGACATGAGAGGACTTCTGGAGGGGCATCTGCTTTCCCTCTTTCCCTAAAAACGCTTATTGGTTTCTTCCCTTTTCTCTCCTCCCCACCCACCAGCCAACATACCTTTATTTGTTCCCATCTTCATCTTTCCCTCCTTCCCCTGGTAGCCTCTACCTGGGAAAGCTGTGGTCCTGTTGTGTAGTGCTGCTGACCATGAAGCCAGGAGGACCAGTTGCACATTGGGCAAGCATACCAAAAAGTATAATCTTGCAATGTAATTATTCTGGAATAATTGTGTTGAAACTAACAATTAAGCACAAAGAAATATATTTTTTCACTTTTCCTCTATGTTGCCTAATATTGCTTGAATACTAAAAATGTACCAAGTACGTTACGTTTTATTAGGATCTTTCTTAGGCCAGGACTAAATTATATTCATTTTTGATATCAGATCTGTTGATTCAGCAGATCAAATCCCTCTAAACCTCATAGCACTTGTGCTTGTTCTATGTTGATCTCCCCTTCCCACAAAAGAAGACATAGAATTCATTGTAGTAAATATACCCGTACAAAGGATCACAAAATTCTGCTCAGCTTTTGAAAAGTGGACATTTACCTCTAATTATCTGTTATGGCATCAGTCTAAGAATACAGAAGATACCATTGTAGAAAATGAAAACAAATATTCTGTTCCAGTGTGCTTTGGGTATCAGTGGAGCAGAGAAATAAGGTAACTTACCAGGTGTATGTTTTTTGCTGTAAATCATTCTCATATAGTCCCCTTGTATTGCCAACACCGGCAAAACACCACTACAAATGTTTTTCTGTACTATGTGTCTGTTACATTGGTTTCAAAAAGAACATTAATGATAAAATGGTGTTCATAACTTCAAGCTTGGTAGCAGGACTTTAGCGTTTTCTATTTTTTTAAAAAACTTATTTAGTTTTCACAGTATGGAAATTATAGACATGCTGACATTTAAACCTTTGGTTTTCATAACATTTCACACTTACACTATTTTAAAAGACAGCTATTAACATTTACAAAAATCTTTCCAAAACCAAATGTTCTAACATACAGAATTCCAATTATACTGCATAAGGGGGTTATCAACCATTCTTCTACAAGACTACTTTGAAATGTTTGGTATTAAACCAAGAGCTAAAATGTCAGTTGCACATAGACAATAAATTAAGGTTTATAAAACCATGTAAGATTTATTTAATATTACAATTTTGACCTTTAGGCTGCCTTAACTGGAGCTTGTGTAACTTTTTCCTCTATGTTGCCTTCTTTCTTTATGTGGCTAATATTGTTTGAATGTTAAAACAAAGGTTGCAGTGCATACCTTGTAAAGTAATATTTGTGATATTGGCACGTTTCTGTTACTGCTTCATGCAAATCTAGTGATTTTTTAAAATTTTTCATCAGGTATTTGACACACTGTTCCCTAATTTACAATTTTTGAAATGCCCTAGTAATTTCTCTCATTCCTTTTAAACCAAATTACCAATGGTACTTTCATTTATTATGTCCTGCATCCAATCCTTGCAGCTATCATTTGAAGCCTGCTTTATTGTCATACAAAAGAAGAATTCTACAGCAGGAATAAAAAGAAAGCCAAGTATATATGCCTTTGAAACTCTGCACAACTTTATATATCAGGCCCTAGTTTTGCTGCCTTCTTCCTCTGCATCATAAGGGTTCTGTGAGATCTGAATAGTAGCAAAGATGGAGACTTGCTTTGTCCTTTGAATGTTACAGTTTATTGGCTTTGCTTCCTTTATTTAATATTACATCTGCAGAGGGCTTGTGTTACCCAAGATCTCTAAATTTATTTTTGGGACAAAACAGATGATATTCTGGGGAATCTGTAATTGTATATTCCGAGCATTTTTTTTTAAAAGAACATTTCAGGCATGCATAGCCTTGATTCAGATTGAAGAGGGAAGGGCTTAATTCTTTACTTCACCATGATTTTGCTTATTGAAACTGTCCTCTTATTCCTAACCTGGAGCATGGCTTGTGAGGTCCACCCTGCATGATAAGGTATACCTTATACCTTGGAAGAGGAGAAAAGACAGGCAAAAGATAGATGACTGTTTTCCCACCCTTCCAAAGCTAATAGGAGCATGGCCTGGGGATAGTAGATTTGCAGTGCAATTCTGAGTGGGAGGGAGGAAAGCACCTAGGAAGCAGACTAAGGGATCCACCATTGTAACTTGGACTTACACGGGCATAACCCCCCCTGCTGCTGGTGGCTGGGCGAGGCAAACCCCTGCTGTGGCCCAGTGATGCCCGTGAACCCAGGAAAGTTGGAAGGCAGCCAGAGGCTCTGCTCAGCAGACCTCTGCTTCAGGGACATAGAGCTGCAGGGACTTAGAGTGTGAGGCAGGAGAAGGTGCTCACAGTGGTGGGGAACAAGTGCTCTTGGGTGACATTGAGTAATCAGGGAGTACTTTGCACTCACTCAAGGGAAGAAGTGCATAGTCTGGAATGTCATACTAACGAGGTTTGTCGGTGAGGGGTGGGGAGGCTGCCCGTGGTGGTCACAAAGGCAGTTGCCCAGGGAACCGCTCTCAAACCACCATTCAGAGGGGGCTCCAGCTCCCCATTTGGGGGCTCTGTTCAGACCCCCTCAGCTGGGCACACACACCCTGGCAGAGGAGGAAGTGGGGCCACAGGTTGGGGTGACTGGGTTTTCATAACTCCCTGTTGGTGGTGGGTTCTCTTACAGAATCAGACCATGCTGATGCAGATGAGGAGTGATTTTTGCCTGAGGGCTGCAGTTGTGACAATGGTGCGGCCGCTGCTGCTCCCACCCATGGACACCCTCCCAGAATGTGGCAGACTGGGCTGGGGCTTGCACAGGGCTGGGTTCCTTGCCACACATGTGTCTGTTTCCCTTTCAGACAGGTCACAGCCTGTCAGGGAGGCCAAGGGCATGGCTGTTCCAGCCCCCCACGACCCTCCTCAACTGTCATTCAAATCCAGTTCAGGGAGTGATTCTCCAGGCAGCCTGCATCTCAACCTCGCTCCTGTGAGGGCAGAATGAGGAATGGATCCCACAGCTCTGACAGTTGCGCAGGTTTGCTTTGCTTCCAGCCTGACCAGTTGACATTGGGAAGATGCGAGTCCAGACACCCTCTTCCCTTTTCACAGTTCAATAAAATTTGTTATAAACACCAACCACCCTCCGGTCTGTTTGCTTGCCTTTTGAGGACAGTAGGCCCCCTCCACTTCCCCAAAGGGCTGCTATTCCACACTTTGAAGCAAATTGTCTCTGACTTTGGGCTGGGACAGGTGGGGTGGCTCCAACAAGGCTCTAGGTGGCTCTGGGCCTTTGCATGGCTCTGCAGGCCAAAAGAGCAGGTGTCCAGTTGCACCTTGGAGACTCCAACCTCAGCCAGCTTCCCTCCCCCTGCTCCTCCTTAGGCTCACAGCATGCAGCAGGATGGGACTTGGAGTGCAGCCTGTGTGTGTCTAATGGGGGTGTGGTGGTGCTACAGAGAACTCCTGTTCTCCAACAGCTCTCCTGGCATCTAAAAAGCCAGGCAGAGGACCTCTGCATTTGAGGAGTGAAGTTGTTGATGAGGGGGAGTGGGAGAGATGGAGCGACGTCTTGAGATCTTGGGGGCTCTTCCGCTGTGAGGCCATACACCTCTCCTGTTTGTTCTTTGCAGAACCAAGGATGGACTCTGGAAATCTTGAGCTGGGGAGTGGGATGGCAGCCCCCAGAGCAGGTTCTTTGGTCCTGCATGCCATCATTCCATTCTGGGGGGCAACATGCCGGGACTGGAGCATAACTTGTGAGGTCCACCCTGCATTCTCCTTACACCTTTTCGGTGCAGTGATGTGTAATAGAGCCACTGCAAGTTGATGGGCATTGGCTGTTCCTATCACATCCAATGTTCCTTTCAGTTTCCTTGATGGTCTCCAATGGGCAGCACTGTCAGTTGTTTTGGCACCCGCCCCTGCTCGCCTCTACATATTTGCCTCACCTTGACCATGGGGGGCTGATCCTGGGTGCTGGGTTCTTTTCCACTCTTCGCAGCCTTTCTGGTCTCACTTTTCAGGGAGGGAGGATGAGTTTCTCATGGTAGGGGGGGATTTCAATCGAGCAGAGCTGCAGCCTCATCAGAAATGGGGGTTGGACAGGCGAGAGGGTGGGTACCCTGTCTGCACCTTCAGTGTTACCTCTGCAACTCAGGCAGGGATGCTTGCTCCCTGATGGGGGGGGTGTCACTGGGCAGCAGAGATCGGTTCTGTCCATTGGCTGTGCCGCTGCTCACCCCTTATGTGCCTGTCAGGGCAGCGGTGTAGCCATTGGCTGGTGCTAGCAGGGTTGTCAGGGGAATGGCAGGTGGGTGCTCTTCTCAGTGGCCACGCCTCACCTTACTAAACTTGTGCACCAGCCTGGCTCTCCTGCAAAAATCCATAGGGAGTGATGGAGCACTGCCAGTTTTATACTGACATGTGGGCACAGATGCCAGTCCAGACCTTAGGATTGGGCTGCCTGAGTGGCAAACAAAATCCCCTCTCTCCTCCCTGTGTGGTCCAGATCTGAAATTTACCTTTAAAATCCAATAGGTGATCTATGATCCTGATCTCATCTGGTATGATTCTTATTTGTAATTCTTACCGTCTCTCATCTTTTGCTCTGACATGTACCAGACTTATGCAAAGTCATATTGTTTCATTTTCTTCTTAAGGTATATTCACCTTGTGATATCTTTATTGTATACATTACAATGGAATGGTCTGCTTCCCTCTGATATTTGTGTGAGTTGGTTGAGTCTCATGGGTGGGGTCCTTGTTTAGTTAGTTCTGTTTGTTAGCTAAAAGAATAGACTGCATGAGCTTTCTTGCCCTGAAACCAGTTGCTACCATCCCTGCAATGACTTGTTAATAAATAGGTGTTATTTTGAGCATACCTACCTTTGCTGTATGAACCTTTGAACAGGAACCTGAATACCTCAATTCTGACCTACAAATAGAACAGAACATCATACACATCTCCCTAGCATTTAAGCCTGGGAGTACAGTATAGATCTACAGCTGTTTAATCCTGCAGTTGTTTTCTCAGTTTGTACAGAGAACAAACTGGGTTTGAACCACAGCAGGTTTGATAGATTGCTGGATGTTTCCCTGAACCGAACAGTCTTGATGAAACATAAAAGGCAGCTGAGCATCTTGACTTTTAAGTAAGCCCCACTGAGTTAAAATGAACACAACCCAAGGTAGTATGCATAGAATGACTATGTCATATAAATGTGGCCATTCTAGCAGCTTGTTAGGCTATAACATTGCAAACACTTCCACTCATGTAAAGAGGAGTTCCACAATTTCTGGTGCTTCTGTCCTTCAGCTGCTGAACCCAGGCTTCATTCCATTCCATATCATCCTTGCATGTGGCTGCAGCATGAAGAGAAGGTGGGAAAATTCTGTTCCAAAGTGATGTTCTAATCATGAATCTCTGAAGTCCACCTGAAATCATCAGAGGGAGATGTTAACAAAACATCCTGATAAAAAGCTGGACAGTGTGTTTGAATCAGTATCACTTTCTAGGAATAACCTATTAAAATTAATAGGAATTTGAAATAACAAGGATAAGAAGCACGAGATTCTGGAGAACAAAAACTTCCTCCTGCCAGATGATGTCTCCTGGTTCCAAAGTAGGTGATACTGAGAAAATAATAAAGTCAAGCTTATATATGTGCCAAAACACTACAAACCACACTTCCCAGAGTGTATAAAGATAGTCAATTAATTAGTTTCAGTACAGTATATTAAAGTGACAAATTGTGAAAACTGTTCCACAATAATAAATATAACAATTCACATACAACCCAAAAATTAACCATACATTCAATAATTCAAGGCAATTGACGGAACAGATGTAGAAGACCACACTAAAGTTCTGCTTGGTAACCAGGGTCAGAAATCCAATGTTCCATGAAAACTGATGGGAAAGGTCACTTAAATGCTGATGATAACTACCACTTGGGAGCTCTCTCTAGATACTTACCTTTTAGATATTTCAGTTATGAAGAAAAGATTAAAATGTGTAGACTTGATGGATAATGATCAGAAGTGGAATTCAGCCTTCTGTTTCACACAAGCTGAAGTTTAGAAATCGAAAGAGGTCGTTCTTATTTTACAAAAAGGAAGAAAATCTTAAGTGGTAAAAATATTAAATGATTCACAGTGTTTCTTGCTGGAAACTTTGGAGCTAAGTAAGAAACCCTCTTCATCGTCCAAAAACAAACTGAAAAGAAGGTCATCAACTGTTGCATGCCACACATTTTCAATGCATGCCATTACTATTGGCAGGAAGAAAAGGGATCGGGAGACTTTTTTTATATGTGTGTAGGTGACTTTATACAACACAACATCAAAGGATTACCTGTGCTTAAAGTATAATACTGTACACATCTACCTGAGAGTAAGCCATATTGAATATAGTAAGACTTACTTCTGAATGGATAGGATTGCACTGTTAGTTAAGTAATCTAAGGATGCACCTCAAAAATCTGTAGAATAAGACCAAGATTCCTATTTAAGTTCTTAGTAATTTGTAGATCAGTTTCCAAACCAAGGTCTTTTTCTAGGTACACCCAGTTAGGCATCTATGTAATAGAAACTGAGTATGATGCTTGGAAAATCTCCCATAATGACAACATTTTGCAAAGAGTTTTTACAGGTAGAAATATTCCATCAAAAATATTGTTCCTTTACAGATGTTCTATTAAAGCCCAGTTGCATCCTGCGATCTCAATTGCTTTTTCAAGTGGTTGAAGTAATTGGCTGTACTATGATGACCTTTTCAGCCTTCCTTATGATTTTGACAGCGATAAATCACAGCTTTAGTATTGGTTTCTTTATTATTACTTTGTGAGTAATTTTATGTCTCCTTCCCATCTGCCTCTTTACCGGCATTATATGGATGAGTTGGGAGCTCAGTTAGTTTTACTGGCCTACATCAGTGCACATATTTTATAAGAATACTGGGTCTATTGGACAGGTCTACAATTACAGCCACTTGGACTATTGCATGAATGCTTTTTCTCATATCTCCTCTGTTGCAGCTGCCTTTCTTTCTGTTCAAAACAGGATGCATTCCAAAACTGTTGGTGTGGGGCTGAGAGGTTGACTTGTGGAGACAGGCTTGGCCCTGTGAGTTGATTAATCAAAAAGACTGTTATTGTACTCAGTACTGAATGATAAAGAAGGGTGAGCTGACTGCAGATCCTTGACCAGTGAGCCTTGGGAACAGAAATGAATGGGGGAGGGAGGAGACAAACTGAGCTGAGAAACACTAATGTGGTGGAGTGAACAGGAGCAGGGGGCTGTCAGGACCACACCAGAGTGGGAGCTGAAGGAACAGAGGAAGATCTGGGAGGCACCTCCCATGAACAGAGCCCCAATGCTGCAAAATCTAGCCATTTCAGCTATTGAAAATGGCACAGGGGGACACAGTGACCTCTTATCCCTCTGTATCACGGTCCCCAGCACAATTGAATCTTCATGTCTCTAAAATGGTGCTGTGTCTCATGGTGGACTTGGGGAGGTAAGATTGTCTAGTTTGCAGGATGAAATCCCAGAAACAACACTTTGAATAGGCTGTGTTGATTTCCTTCAGGATTACTTAATCCTCAGTCCTCCTTGGTCATTTTGCTGGTTCAACACAGCTTTGTATTAGCCAGCTTGTGATGACCAAATTTTGTTAGCAAGCACCCTGACTCTTACCCTGGCTCTGATCCAGGTCAGGAACTGGCCCCAGCACATGGTACTGGTCTGGGGTAAAGCTCTGTTGCTGAATCCAAGTTGGCCGCTTCCCCCATATACTTTCTGCTTCTTGCTCCTAGGGAGCCCTTATTCAGATCTAGCCCCTTACTCACAAAAAATAAATACAGAGCTGATGTTCAGAGTGGAGATAATGAATGTGAACTGTTGTCTTCTAACACTTCTGCTTTTCATGAATTGTGTTTGCTCTTAAAAAAAAATTGGACCTTTCCCTCCTCTAAGTGACAGTCTTTTAAATGATTCAAAGTATGAAAGAAACCCAAGGTCCAAATTAAGATCACATTGAACAGATGGAAATGTATTGACAAATTCTAGTTCAGCAATTGCATGCTGCAGGTTTCCTTTGAAGTCTTTTGGTTGAGGTATTGTTACTTTTGGTTGATATACTTTGAAGTAAGCAGAAAATTCATGGGAGACTGAAATGTTCTTCATTTGCTTTCTGATGTTGACATGTTTTATATTATTTGTATCTGTTTCAATTTTTTTGGCACAGAAAGTGACTTTTTTGGTCTTATATAGACTGTAGAAGGATGGCAGGAGATAGTATGTATCACCTTGGACAATGAATGAGAACCTGATAAAATGGGTAATGATATTAAGTCCTGTTACAGTGTTAATCTGACTGGGTATGGAGTGGGGGGGGGGGGTGAGTGGCTTGAGTTGCCATCTACTCCAGGGCTGTCAAGAGTCACCACAGGACCTGGCAAAGATTCCCTATTGCCCCTCAAACCACTCAGAATCAATACAAATTACGACTTGCCCAGCTCCATGGGCTTCCAAGAAGACCAAGGGCCGACTAATTTTGCCCATCTTGTTGCCCCATCTGCATATTGCAAATCCCAATCTTTGGCTGTATTTCTGTATTGTTGCTAATTAGTTGCCACTTTAGATTAGAAGGTTGTCTTAGGTGAGAACAGATCTGCTTATACAACACCTGTGGGAGGGAAGCACCATTGTCAGGATAAGCTTTGGATCATTGATGATGCATTGGAAGTGTTTTAACTGAAAATTATATGTGAGAATTAGCAGCGTTCATGCATCTTATAATTTGGTTTCCAGTCTACAAAAGTTGGTGTCACAAATACATCTGTAAGTCTTTACGGTCCAATAGGACTCTGTTGTTTTGTTTCAAAAGACTATCAAGGATGGAATCTTTAAGTAAGTGAATTTTGACTTTTTGTCCACTTCAGCTGTTTAAAATAGTATGTGTGACCTACCAAGTATCTGTAGAAATCAGACTATTGATCTAATTTGTGTTAACTGGCATCTGGATATCAGTGTCCCAATATTATGTGTTATAGAATTTCTATAGACTGTGGCTTAAGGAATGCCTGAGAGATACAACATATGGTCTACTGAAGCTTCTTTCTCTCCATATTACATGTTCCAATTATTTCCTCCAGCCTTTCTAGAAACTGGATGGGACTGATTAAGATTGAAAAGAGGTATTTAAGGATCTTAATGCCTTTTGGACATTTAAAAAATATATATGATTATCCTCTCTCTCTCTCTCTCTCTCTCTCTCTCTCTCTCTCTCTCTCTCTCTAGGCAGAGGGGAGAAGCATACAAATATTTGTGCATTTGCACAGCTATTGATAAGTGTGACGTATTGATTAAATAGAAAACAAGTATCTCCACCGTGAATTGTATGGCTATTTCCATTACATATGGGATGTTTTCAAGCTCAGTAAGGCAATTTACTTTCAGGTAATCAGGACATTGTTTTATTTAAGTGCACTTGGTACAGACACCTGCAGTTGTCACATGTCTGGATCATTTCCTTAGATAATCCCTGAGGCAGGAGGCCACTAAAGCTAATAAACAGCTATGCCTCTGTCCTTTCAAGCCAAATGATATTTGCATCACTGTTGATTAGTAATCATAAAATGAATGAATTGGATCATAATTCCAGAACATAAATAATTTTCACCATTTAATAATCAGGACGTTAATGAACGAGAAGAAGAATGCTTGTAATGATTATGAGCTCTCTTTTCAAGCACCACCGTCTAGGCGAGTGCTATTTAACATATATTTTCAGCGATTTGGCAACGAAAACAAAGGTGTTCATTTTGTTTTATGGCTCTGTGGGGAAATTAATGAAGTGATCTAAAAAGTGGTTCAATAACAAGGAACAGTAAATGGCAGAAAAAGGAAGAGAGCAGAAGAGAAGGCTGTGGGGAAACCTAGTCCTTATAGAAGAACAACTACTACATCTCTACATTAAGAAGATGCCTATCATTTTGACTGCTGAGAGAGAGGCTCTATAGACTCCCATGGGGTATAGCACGTCTCTGTGTACAAAGGCAAACCACATCATTTGCAGAATATTGAAAGAGGGACTAGGCTGTCCAGTGACTGAAAGGTTAGCTTTACTCTCATCCCAACTCTGTCCCAATGCACAGCACTTCATTTTTCTGGCAGGAGTTAAGCAGCAGACTTTCACTTATATGGCACATCCTTGGTAAAGCCTCTGTTATGGAAGCAAAACCTGTTTCCTGCCCTAGTGACCTCAGTGTCTGAGGTGAGGGTCTGGTTTAGTCTGCTCTCTGCTCTGTCCTAGATCAAAAGCATATTTTGTCCCATAGAATGAGATGTGACCCAGCTTCTGCCTGCACTGTTCCATCCCTTCCTCTGCAGTGCCTGTCACAGGTGTTGTTTCTTTCTAGAGAGGAATGGGAATGTTAGGAGATTAACTTTATCCCTCATCTTCATCTTCTGAGCAGAGACAAGCTGTCAATGGCTAGTGTTCCTCATTTATCTTAACTGTGGACAACTGGGAATTGTTTGGTTGTGTTTTTTTGGGGGGGGGGTGTAGACAAATGGTAGCATTGCCATAACTTCTTACTTGGATGGAATACAAGTCTTTTTCATACAGATTTTGATACCCCCATAGCTCTTGCTATAACACAGAAACAACAACTCATAGCTTGTTAAATACATATTCCCCCCCGCCCCGATAATTGTCTGGTGATCATGGTCAGCTTTGGTTGGTGCTCATGATATCACCTTCCATCTGTCTGTCAAAATAATTTTTGTACATAAACGTAAAAAACTGCAGCAATGCTATCAGAATTGTCTGTGTACATGGCTTGTGCATTGCCCAGGTTTTTCTGGCTACAGAGTGCATTCATGTACACACAAACTCTCTCTCTCACGCACACACGCAAAACACCACTGTTATAGTCCATGCTATAAGATCAACACTCTTTACGCCTTCTGCATATTTCATGCTTCTTCTGCCAATTGGGTGGATGGGAAGTGGGCCAGCAAAGGCAAAGCTCTCTGTGCGAATGAACTGTAAGAATCAGACTCACTGTAAAAGTGCCCTTAGATCCCAAAATTAAGAACTCAAAAAGGGGGCCACCTTGGTTTGAAGTATACCAATAAAAGCAAACTAGATGAGAAGCCTAGTATTAAAACAATCAGGAAGCCACCCCACACTCTGTGTATTAAAAAAAAAATAGCAATGTGAATATAGTGGGAAAGTTAATTGCCAACAGTCAGAAGGAAAACCACCATGCAAGATCCTGCTTATCAGTCTTTAGAGTACGGTAATTTATCTAAAACACATCACTGTGAACACATGGAAGCTGGTGCGGCTTCATTTGAGTGTATTTCAAGAGAACTGTAATTGTGTGGTTATGTGCTGGAAAAGGTCTATTGAAAATTGGATTCAGTGCCCTAAACAGAATTTTCCCTCTTCCTCCTACTCCCCTTTAGCATAACTGTACACTTTGAGGACTGCAAACTGTATAAACAAGATGGACTGAAGTGGAAATCACTTAACATTGGCATTTTGCATCTTGCTTTGAAAACACCACTTTCGACTTATGTCTGTGTTTACAGAATCACCATTAGACTGGGCCCTTTAATGAGCTGTAACTAAGAGCAGATTCACAGGAACATCAAGTACTTTTTCAGAATTCAGCCCAGTAACCAAAAAGCATTTGATCTTTTATTAGCATGGTAAGGCTGTTGTAAAAGGAAAGCAATGAACTGACTATTCAGAGCTGAGTAACTGCAGATGGCTTCCCTTGAAGCTATGCCCATATTGTTAAAGTTATGGTCTGCCGTGCCTAATAATCAGCTTCAAGGCAAGCAAATGTGTGTGTTTATGTGCATATTATTTATGCATTGTGTGTGTGTGTTTGTGTAGTGTCATTTAGTAGTGCCATTTACGCACATGCATGTGCACGCACACACATGTAGTTTATACATTTTATTGCAATATGCATATTTATTTATTTATTTATTTATTTATTTATTTATTTATTTATTTATAGAACACCTTCCTCAAGATCCATGGTGGATTACACAGTGCAAGTGAAATACAATATAAGCAACAGCTTGGAAATTCACTGAGCAAAGTTAGTAATGAACAACATTTAGGACACTCAGTGAAACCAATATGATAGGGTATGGCAGCAGAAAATTTGAAAACAAGCATAAAGCTGGTAGGAGTCTACAGAGCCAATATTGCAATATGTTTCCATCTTTTCATCCATCCATCTATGGAGAGTGTATGTTTGGTTCTGCATGTAATTTTCATGTAAATGAAATATTGTTTTCTTATCTTTTGTATTGTAAGCTGCCTCAGATATAGAGAGGTGGGATATAACTATTTTTAATAATTGTAATAACAATAGTAGCAGTAATAGTAGTAGTAAAAGTATCAACAATAATACAATGTACTATATACATTTGCTACCATTACAATTTATATTCCTCTGGATTTTTAATACCATATGCTCACACAAAACAGAAAGCAAGCAAGTGGTTAACAGAACCCTTGTGCCACAATCACATTTTCTGTAAAGTCTTGCCAGGGGCTAGGAGGGGTTTTGGCGCAGTGGAAGAGCTTCTGTTTTGCATGCCAAAGGTCCCAGGTTCAATCCATGGCATCTCTAGTTAAAAAGGAACAGGCAGTACGTAATGTTAAAGACTTCTACCTGGGGTTGCCAGCTCCATGTTGGGAAATTACTGGAGATTTTGAGGGCAGAGTTTGGAGTGGGTGTGGTTTGGGAGGGGAGGGGCCTGAGCAGAGTGTAATGCCATAGAGTGCACCCTCCAAAGCAGTCATTTTCTCTAGGGCAACTGATCTCTGTCAGCTGGAGATCAGTTGTACTTTCGGGAGATCTCCAGCCACCACCTGGAGGCTGGCAACGCTACTTCTACCTGAGACCCTGCCAGTCTGAGAAGACAATACTAACCTTGATGGACCAATGGTCTGATTCAGTATAAGATACTTTCATATATTGTTCATGTGTGATTCTTCCATTGTACGAGTATTTACACAAATTGTATGCAAATCATGTACCCAGATGTCTCCTGTCTGGACTGGAAGAACATATTTTTTGCTCTAAATGTGATTTCATTTTAAAAATGCATAGATAGGTCTGCAAGAAGACACTTCAGGCAATGCAAAATGCAACACTGAAGCTGTGTTTAGTCCTGGCATGGCAAATCCACTTACGAGTCCCTGGAGATGGTCCTGCTGGGCTAGAATAACAGCTCCATTATTCAAAGCTTCATGTCTATCACCCTCCACTTATTAGCATAGTTTTGAGGTTAAACAATGGCATGAGTTCTCTCTGTGTATCCTCCTACTTATTCATTATCTAATGACTTTACAATGTTTATTTATCTTTCTACCATGTAGATCAAGTATACAAAGTTTGAAATGCATCAGATTCTCAATAACCTTGATAGTTAAGCTTAAAATGTCAAAGAAACAGAAGCAAAAAACAGATGTTATCTTGAAAGATACAAGAAGCAATACACTTCTCTGGGAATATTCCCCACTATTTTCTAACTTTAATTTTTTGAGCTGTACAGTGTGATCCACAAACTCATTAAGCAAGGGGTTTTTTTTTTGCATTATCATTAATTTACTTGACTTAGAAGGACTTAGCTATCATGTTAATGTATCAGGGTGCCAATGCCTTGACATAAGGGAAGCTTAACAATATGATTAATTAACTGAAATAAAATAAGTACAGAAAAAAACAGGCCTTAATTAGATTAAACACAAACAGTGTAGTTTAAGTGATTTATCAAAACCTTTATTATTTATCTAAGAAAACAGCTGATCACAGACTTAATTTGACTGGTGTGCTTGGGTCTAAATATATAAAAAGCAGTCTTGAGGCAATCAGCAGTGCAATCCTAAGCCTTGCCTCCCCATCATCATGTGGGCGCCTGCAGAAGCCCAGCACCACTCATTCCCTCCCAAATGACTTTTGCAAGTGCTCAAGTTTGGCATGGTAAACTTGGCCAGGCACAGACTGGAGAGAATGCTCTCTAGTTGTCCTAGTAATGCTAGTAGAATCCACCAATTGCAGGGGCAGCTGCAGTTGACTGCGTCATGAGTAGCAAGGAAAAACTTAACCACTCTGCAGACTGAGCCATATTTGCCATTGCCAGCTGCCAAAGTTACTCCCATGCCCTGCAGAGAATGGGTGCACAGGGAAGAAGGACCCCACAGTTGGGCTCATTGCATCCCAACAGAGGTGTCTGCCTCGAGAGGAGTCCTGCCCATGGGGGGGGGGAAACAGGGTGCCTACCCACCTGCTTCCCCAACTTCCATTTCTGACAAGAGCCAGGCTAGCAGCTGAAGAATCGTCCTCCCACTCGCTTGCACACATCCCACCACCCCTGTGAGAAACATGCACCCCCTCCCAGAAAAGTAAGACCAGAAAGGCAGTGGGACTCAGCAAGGGTCGCACTTGCAGCCCCTGGCACCCAGGATCAGCCCCCCCCCCCAAGTCAGAGAGACAGCTGCTTAGAGACAAGGAGGAGGGTCTGAAACGAATGACAAGAATGTTCATTGGAAAAAATGGGAGAGGCTTAATGGCCCATTGGATATGATGGTCATGAATGCCCATCAACTTGCAGTGGCTCCATTGAAATACATTACTGCATTGAAAAGGTACAAAGAAAATGTGGGGTGGACCTCGAGAGTTGTGCTCTGGTGCTGGGATGACAGCCCTCTGAGTGGAATGATAGCCCCAGGGACCTGAGAAACTGCTCTCGGGGCTGTCATCCCATCCCCAAAGCTAGATTCCAGAACTCCATCCCTGCCTCCACAAATAATAAAAGGGAGCATGGTTTTGCCTTGCAGGGGAGGAACTCCAGAGATCCCAGGATGTCACTCCACACACATCACTCATTCCAACATCAACCTCACTCCTCCATATGCAGCGGTCTTCTGCCTGGCTTATCAGATGCCCACACAAGACACACACAGGCAACACTCCACCCACTCTGCTACTGTGATGAATTTGAGGGGGAGAAGGGGAGGTTGCAGGCAAGTGCTGAGTGGGGGAGGTGAGCAGGGAGGGGGCATGGCGACAAAAACACACGGACACAGTGCTGGAAGTAAAGAAGGCCACAACTTTATTGAGATTACAGCTCAAGGAGCAAAGGCGCACATAGGGCACAGATCCGAGCATCGGCTGACCCGCCTGCCAAGCCGATGACCCACACGCCCCCTCAGACCCCTGCTGAGGGGGGGAACCATGGGATGACAGTCAGTGGGATGCCAGGTGGGTGTACACCCCTGTGTGGATCATCCCCTGTCACTTGGGAGTGAGGCAGACTGACAGCCCCTGACTGGGCATACACCGGCCATTCCTCACTCCCCAGACCCCTTATGGGGATCCCCATGATAGGGAAACTGAGCCTGAGGGCCCTGTTTCCCCCGAAATGGATCGGTGCCCAATGCCCAATACGCCACAAGAGCCACAAAATGGCTCACCGCCAACGCTCCCAAGAGCTGCAAAATCAAGCCCAGCAAGCCCCTCCATGTCCTACAGCCACCTGTCCAGGCCCCAGCTGGATGAACATCACCAGGTGAGAACCATTGCTGTTCCATGAGAGCTGACTGGGGTTGGGAAATCCCCCCGTGGGACTCCACGGCCATCCCACAGCCTCTGATCCACTGCCCAAAGGAGGCTCATCCTGGGCCGGGGCCCCAGAGGAGTGTCCCACGTCCTTAAGAACTGCCAGATGCCCACACAGCCACTGCTAGGATCCACCGAGCCAGCGCACTCCAGGTCCTGCCCAGGTCCTGGCCAGCTTGCCACCACCGGATCTGCCAGCCTCTAACTCCTTCCAGTAAGGCCGCACTGGAACCAATGCCGGACCTGCAGCTAAAAAAGAGAGAATCAGAGGGGAGCTTTGGCTCCATCAATGCTGCTCGATACCATCAGCTGTATGAATCCACCCATCCACGGCTGTGAATACCTCAGAACATCCGGCCAGCAACAACCTCCCCCAAGAAATGTGGAGAGGGCAGACTAGCTTGATAGTAAGGACATGCATTCCAGAGAGGGGAATCCTGGATGAAACTCCCCCCCCCCCAACCCCAGTGACCCTCTATGCCCAGAGGAAGGCGAAAAACCTCCAGGACCAAAGGCCAATCAGGTCTGGAGGAAAATTCCTTCCTGACCCCCAAAGGGCGATTGGCGTTACCCAGGTCACATGAGAAGGGGCCACATGATCGAGATCTAATGTGC
Organism: Eublepharis macularius; assembly: GCF_028583425.1. Taxonomy (NCBI): domain Eukaryota; kingdom Metazoa; phylum Chordata; class Lepidosauria; order Squamata; family Eublepharidae; genus Eublepharis; species Eublepharis macularius. The sequence goes on from NC_072797.1 coordinate 78,600,407, forward strand.
ACATTCCCTCATCAGCCGACTGACATTCTGCATTGGCCGCCCCATGGGAATGAATCGAACAAGGCTAGAAGTTGGGAGGGATCCAATTGTTGCCCCCCCTACATTGTCAGGCCCCAGGCCATGCCAGCCCCTAGCAGATCAGGAACCCAGGGGCCAGACCTGTACCACCTCCAAGGTCCGCTGCCTGGGGCGAGCCATGAGCCCTGCCCCAGGAGGGGCCAGTACCAAGTGACCCCTTTGCCAATGCAGAAAGTTCCATTCTCTCCCGGCTGGATCAGCCCAGGCTGTGACAGTGGACATTGGCTGAGAAAGCCTGAAACTGGAAGCCATGGCCAAGAGGGCCTACTGGATGGAAGAAGCAACCAAACCAGGAACTAGACCTCATGAGGGGATCACAATTCCCACCATTTACTGGATACTGGTCCAGGCCTTTATTCTGTCCGGAGGGTACTTGAAGAACCATTCTGGTGCATACTCCAGATCCTGCTACAAAGTGGGCTAGAAAAACAACTAATTAACCACTCCCAATGAACCAGTGCATGGGAGCCAGTTGAGGCCCAACATCTCCTTGGATACACCCTTGGATACACCCCCCTGTCCGCAGCTAACTTGGGATCACAAGCAACCGTTCTTCAATCAAGACTGATTTGGAATACATTGGCAACCAGGCAGGTAACCGAGGGACAGGCTGAGCAAATGCTGCCTATTTAGAATAATCTGACACTGTTGTACACTACTGGTAGGGATCAAGCATTCCCAAACTCCACAAATGTGTTTTAATTGCAGCCACCTCACAATTCAAGAGTAATTTCAGCATGGACTGCTACCGAATACCTTCTGGAGAAAGCTTGGGGTATGGATAAGAAAAAGCTGGCCATTATGGAATTTTTTGCACTGTGCTGAAACTAATGGATTCAGACAAATGCCTTACAGTAGGCTTGCTGTAACTGCAACCTAGTGTTCGTGTTCCAACCATTTGTGCCTGCTCTGTTGGGAACATGTCCGCGGAACAGAATTAAGGCTAAGGCACTAGCTCGCTACTGGTGTCATATGCTCCTATGGAATGCAGAGCACAGAAGCACCTATCACTGAATCTCTGAAGGGAGTGTGGGACCTGCTATTCCATTATTTCCATCTTACACAGGGACAAGAAACACTGCGTCTGATTGCGAGGAAGAATCTGCCCTTCCAGCCATGGTCTTGAGGATTTCAAACCCCTTCACAGGAGCAAATGCTGTGCCCTTCCTGCATATGAACTTATCATAATGCACCCCCTCCAGTTTGAAGAACTTGCAATGCGCCTTTATTGGCCACCTCCATGCACCCAGAAATCCAGCACCGCATGCTGAGGGTAACTGAGTTAATCAATGGGCATTAACTACATAGCACTAAGTGCAAGGAAAGGTGAGAGACTGTATCACTATGAAGTCTGCAGGGAATTGATGGAAATATGTGTTGGAGAAACTATGTGCCATTATCCTGTGTGGGAATGGGCAGTGGGTGCAATAGAAAGAGATAGGACCACCTTGCACCATGCCACAGGCATGGGCAGATGCCTAGCCTAAGGCGCTAAAATGGTGGCTGCAATGGATTGCATGTTTGACAGTACATGTTAGTCATTTGTGAACATGCCAGCCGCATTCTTCCTGGCTGGCAGCTAGTGTAGCCAGGGAACAAAACTGTTGCTCAAGATGCCTGTATTGAACCCCTTAGGCAGCTGTCCATCTTGGACTCTCTTTTATAGCCACTGACCTATAGGAATCATGCCAAAATTTTAAGTGAACATGCCCTAAGAGAGGGATGCTAATCTGATAATGCAAATTTAAAGCCGAAGCTCAGCAGCACCTTGGACTCCAACAAAATCAGCCCAGTATAATCTCTCTCTCTCTCTCTTTCTTCTTCTTCTTCTTTTTTTTTGCTTGCCAGTTTATTCTCTGATTTATTTATTCATTTATTTATTTTAATCTCTAAACTCCCTCACAAAACTGCCCTCTCCAACTTGCTCGCTGGAAGTTAAAAGGTTTGAGTGCTACTGGCCATCTAAGTCATTTTATCCATACTGCACGCCAGCATTTTATCTCTGCCATTTAAAAAAAAACAGAACTCCTTGGCATGCATCATACTTTAACAACATATATCATACATTTGAAATTCCCTGTCAGCATGAATGCAGATTAACTATTTTAACAAGTGCTGTTCTGCCTGCCTTCCCAGTTGGTGAGCCTGAGAATTACCCACCTTTTGAATGCTGGTTATAGGTTAAACTCAAATTATAGCTGTACCTGAAAAGCGAACTGAGGCTCCCAAAAGCTCATACCCTACCACAATTCTGCTAGTCTTGTAGGTGTCACTGGACTCCTGCTCCTTCCACTGCTACAGGGACTAAGAGCCAAAACACACGAGAAGAAATACCTAGGTTCAGCACGTGTTCTCTTACCTCAAGGTTTGCCGGGATCTGTAGGCGTCCTGGAAGCTTAAAGTTTAGCATTTACAGAGCAGCAGGAAGGGAAATACAGGCGCCTGTATTTCCCTTCCCCTTCCTGCTGCTCTGTAAATGCTAAACTTGTTCTCTTACCTCAAGGTTTGTTGGGAAGTGTAGGTGTCTTGGAAGCTTAATGTTTAGCATTTACAGATAAGCAGGAAGGGGAAGGGAAATACAGGCGCCTGTATTTCCCTTACTGCTGCTCTGTAAATGCTAAACTTTAAGCTTCCAGGACGCCTACAGATCCCGGCAAACCTTGAGGTAAGAGAACACGTGCTGAACCTAGGTATTTCTTCTCGTGTGTTTTGGCTCTAACACTCCCACCCATCTTGACAAAGAAAACCGAGTGCGCCTATCATCCCCTGGGAACCACAGTTTGCATACATCATTAGTCTGGGACACAGCCGCTCTTTTTCATCCTGTGCATGAGCGCCAGATCTCTCCACTGCGTCTAGTGTCCTCAATACTGCTACAATGTATATGAGATATGGGGGAATACTGAGCTCTGTGAGGGTTGAGCCTGAGCCAGGTACCATGCCATACAGCCAAGAAGCAGCAATTTTCCCAGGAAAATGTCCCTGCCCTCTGGAGATCAGTTGTAATACCAGGAGATCTCCAGTCACTACCTGGGAGCTGGTTGCCCCCATCATTAGAATAAAGCCAGAATGCACTAAATCCAATGGCCGCTTTAGCAATGAATGAGATGTTTTTTATTTCCTTTCCATTTTTTGATGCTGCCCCTTTAGCTACCCTCCCGGGGCTGGGAAGAGTTGGACGTGGGGTGGCCAGCTCTGACGTGAAGCCCGGGAAGCATAATCTGGGGAGGAGAGGAACCCAAGCAGAGTATAATGCCATACAGTTCACCACCCAGACGCCTCCCTTTTCCCAAGGGAGAATTGAGCTGTTGCCTGGAAGTATCTGTGCTGCTGGAGCTTACTGGCTGGAGGTTAGTAACCCAATGGTACAGGGCTGTAGCCCCCCCCCCCGCTGTCAGCTCCAAGCCACGGCAGCAGCCTCCTCCCCCGCCATGGCCCTCATGCACAGCGCTCGCACGAGGCCCCTGCCAAGGGGCAAGGGGAGCTGGCCCTCTCAGCCTCCGCCCCGATACTTATTCCGGCGCCCAAGCCTGACGCCACCTGTTGCTGTTGGGCTTTCTAGCACTTTGTCAGCATGTGCCGTGCGCAAGATGCCCCGTGGGCACTCCCAGCCTCCGCTTCCCCCTTACCACCAGGGGCCCAAGTACGGATGAGGCGCCTAACGCACTTGCTCCCTGTGTAGCCGAGGCCCTTGTGCACATTCGCCTACACGGAAACTGCTGTAGCCCGGCTTGGTTCTCCTTTTGATCCTGATGCGGGCCTCTAGTTGTTACTGCTGGTGCCACCTCCCTTGCCTGGACGCAGCTCATGTGCTGCTGCTGCTGTCTGCGATGGCCTCGCACTCCTACCGCCGCAACCTTGTGACGGCCTCTGAAGCCCGCTCCTCGGAGCCACACACTGCCTGCTCACCGCTGCCGTTGCTGCCTCGCGCAGGTCCCCTTGCCAAAGCTATTACCTTGTGGAGGCTTTCCTCCTCGCTTCTACCGCCGCGGCCTCATGCACGACCCGCTTGCCGTCACCGCCTCGCACAGGCTCGGTCGCAAACTCTGCTGCCTCGCACGACCTCATGGCAGCCTCACAGTGGCCTCCGACGCCTGCTCGTCACCACCTTTGCAGCCGCCGGCGCTGCCTCACGCAGGCCTGCTCATGAACCCTATCTGGCCCTGGCACATCCTGCTTCCACGCCTCCACGAGCCAAGTGCTGAGGGGTGGGGGCCAGCCTTGTAGAGCAGGGGCCTGCACTAGATGAGCCTGGGCATGCTTCCCCAGCTCCTGGTCATTCCCCCGCCCCCTCCACAACATGGCGGCCACCATGCTGTCCCCCTGCCCACCTCCCCCTCATCGCCTGCAACCTGGCTCCCAGGTGTGTCTAGGAGCCATTGTAGGGAAGCTAAGTGGAGCTGGAACTTCCAAGGTGCCATTGGATCTCAGCTCTTTTTTGGCAGCAGAGCCACACAAAGGTGCAGTGGCGCCTGGAACCTCTTCAGGGCCACCCCATCCTTACCACCCAAAGCTAGAGACCATCATCCTGGATTTGTGAAAGGGCAGCCCTGCAGGGAAGGGGATGTCTGGATGCATGTTGCCAACTTCCCTTGCCCAGGATGGGAGTTGTGCCTGTCAGAGCCAGGACAGCCATTCCTCATCCTGCTTTCTCAAGAGCAAGGTTGAGTCATCATGAGCTGCCTGGGGAACTGCTCGTGGAACTGGGCTGGGCTCTTCTCTTCACCCAAAGGTAATTATGTAGCCCTTCAGGCAAATCAGCTGCTTCTAATCGTATTAATCTGACCGTAATAGAGATGGACACGAAATGAATCATGGAACAAAATTCCGTACAGAATGGTTGGTTTGTTTTCACCGAAACAAGCGTTCCACGGGAACACGTGTTTACAAAACAAACACATTTTTCCAGCTGTTCCGTGGCTGGGTTTAGAGTTTCACAGCTGGCTGAACCCAGCACAGGGACTGTGAAACTGACAGCCCCTGCGCAGGAGAAAGGAGCTGTCAGTTTCACAGACCCTGGGCTGGGTTCAGCCAATGGGCTGAAATCAGCATGGGGTCTGTGAACCTGACAGCCTCTTTCTCCTGCTACCTGGGCTGTCAGTTTGTCAGTTTCACAGACCCCCATGCTGGAACAGTGCGGGATCTGTAAAACTGACAGCCTGGGCAGCAGGAAAAAGAAGCTGTCCTTCCACAGCCCCTGCACCGGTTCCAGTGCAGGGTCTGTGAAAAGACAGTCTCTTTTCCTGCTGCTCTTGCAACAGGAGAAAGAAGCTGTCATTTCACAGACCTCGCGCTGGAACCGGCACGGGGTCTGTGAAACTGACATTCCACAATCCGTGGGAAAGAAGCTGTCGTTTCACAGACCCCGCGCTGGTTACAGCGTGGGGTCTGTAAAACTAACAGCCCGGGCAGCAGGAAAAGAGGCTGTCATTTCACAGACCTCACGCTGGATCCGGCGCGGGGTCTGTGAAATGACAGCCTCTTCTCCTGCTGCCCAGGCTGTCAGTTTTACAGACAGCCCAGGCAGCAGAAGAAAGGGGCTGTTTCAAACGCCCCTCACTGGCTTCAGCAGTGGGTGCAGGGCAGTTGAAATGCCATGGAACAATGAACCACGAACTGGGAAAAGGTCGGAAATTCATGGTTCGAGGTTCCATGGAATGCTATGAATCATGAATCACTTGTTTTTTTCTTTTTTCTTTTTGGATTGTGCCCATCTCTAGTCCTTTGGATTTGTAATCTAATCCATAATCCAAACCAGACCAGCTGCTTCATAGTATAACTTGATATTTGGCACCCTGAATCCTCCTCTTCTTTCATCTTGTAGTACCTTAAATCTTACTCTTGATTTTTTACTGTTTCATATAAATTGTTTTATCTGTCTCTGTCAGGCTTTAAATGTCTTATCTTTTATACTGGTTGGTAACATTTGAAACAGAAAATTAATTTTCAGTAAAATGTTCATTTTAATTGCAGAAATTCTTCCTATCCAAGACAATTTTAACTTGGGCCAACCGTCTAGATCTTTTTGAATTCTCCTCCATAATACTTCATAATTGCCTTTAAATCATGTTTCCTTTTGTCCTGTTAGATTTATGCCCAAACCCTTTGGAATAGATTTTGAAATACATTTATCTGAGAAATATAGCCTGTGTCAAAGTCTTAGGAAATCATATTTCAAATCTCCACCCTGTTGTAATAAATAATGATCTAAAACACCACATGCTGTAGAAATTGGAATGACCATAGTGGTAAGAAATCCATGTTCAAATCCATGCTCAGCCATGATGGTCACCAGGGGTGGGGGTGCTGCTTAGATCACCGTCTCTCATCTTAATCTATCTCACAGAGTTGTTTTGGAACTAAAATTTTGGAGCATCTGAGAGAAGTGAAAATGGGATGCCAATGTAAACAAATTAGAAAATCATGCCACTTAAAAACCAATATTCTCAAGATTGTTCAAAACAGAAATTATTATGAGTGGAATTCCTGACCCTGTGTTTTCATTGTAAGGCAAATGCGGAGGGAATAAGTGTACGAGGGAAGGGTTAGATGTCTTCCTTGATGTTCTTCTCAGCCCCCTTTCAATTGTGTTTTCTCCTGCCGGGCTCTAAAACTAGAATTCAGTTTGGATTGGTGGGGCAGTCTTTCTGAGAATGTGGAGGATCTGAGTGGAATAATTAATAAGTTTGGGAAGAATTACTCCTCCCACGACCCACCAATTATCTTCTACAAATGCCCAGCACTTTGCATTATCTTAGCAGACATAGTGTTGAGAATACGTATGTAAGTGCCATTGTGATATAGTTTATTCAAGTGTTGGAATAGGACCAGGAATATCTGGTTCAGATCCCCATTGGGCTAGCCACTCTCCTTTAGCCGTATCCATTATTTTAGAGAATCATTGTGAGATAAAATGAAGAAGAGGGGAACCATGTATGCCTGGTTGAGCACCTTGGAAGAGAAGACGATTGAAAGTGTAGCAAATATATCTGCCAAGGAAACATCATTTGGATGTAAGTAACTAAAACAAAACAGAACCTCTGAAATAACAGGCGTCAGCAGTGGTAGAGTTAGAAACCTGTGGCTTGATACTTCTGTTACTACTCAAATGTACATAGATTTTTATGCTTTTTTAAAAATAATAGTATATTAACTCATTGGTTTTGTATGTTTTAATGTGATTGATTTTTTAAATTGACAGATTATAAACCATCTTGAGCTTTTTTTTTTTTTGAAAGACAGGATAGAAAAGTTTTAAAATAACTTTTTAAAATGTGCATGGGAAAGATTTCCACAAGAACATTTCTTCAGTGGGAATGAATTGTGTTAAGCACTCCAGTACTTCTTAGCTGCTACTTTCATTAAGAGGGCTGTCCATATCTCCCGTATATAGATTCAGTATTCTCACACCTCCCTACCAAGGCTGAGAGTCTGGACGGGAACATGGGGAAATGCTGTAAGTGACAACATGATATCACTTCTGGAGAAAACCTGCAAATGACATCATGCCTTAGCTGAAATCACTGGAAACTCTAAGGTAAAACTTTTCCATTTCTAGCAATGCTTAAACTGGTGTGACCACACTTTTGGGGTTTCCCCAGAAATGAATGTTACAGCTGATGAGGAGGAGGGCTGTCTGTGCATGCATGTGTCTGAGAGGGCAGTTCCCTTTTCCTCCTCCTTCTCAACTGGCACTTCAGAATTTGCCTCCACCCAAATTGATTTTAGCCTTTTCATTTACCAGCAGTTCGAGGCACTGGTGAGGTTCTGTGTCAGATTTAGAGTGATAAGGCCCCCATCTCCCCACTCCCCTTTCTCCTGCTTGCTCCAAACCCAGAACAACCAGGAGTTTGTTGTGTGAGTGTGAATAAAGTGGTTAGACAGATAGGAAGGCTTTTTGAGCACACAGTCTAATTTCTTAAAAGGAGAAAGATCTTTATTCACTACAACCCAGCTTTACAATCTAGAGCACAGTAATAGGGAGAAGGGATATGATAGCACCAAAAGAACTATAGTATAAGTAAGAAAGGAAATAAAATGCTTTAACAACTTTAGAGTCACAAATGTTACTCCCCCCCCCAGTGGGGGGGGAGAGGTGTAAGCCTCTGGAAACTTTTGGAAATAGAGTCAGATATCCCACTTTTTTTTTTTTTAATCCTTTCAGCCCCAGCTTGGGGTGGGGTGGGTCTATTCCACTCAATTCTGAGTTTGGGAACTGACACCCCTCATAGGATATGCAACCTTCCTTTCTTCAATCAAGTTGGAAGCATGTTTCTCTACTTTTTGTTGCTCAAGTTAGTGAAACAGTCATCCAACTTGCCCTTCTTGGGCAAGGTGTTTAGCTAGCAATTTGAGCAATTCAGGACTCCTTTCCATGGAAAAGAGAGTTATTCCCAGAGATTTAGGTCCCCAGAATATAATTTAAGGCATTTTTCACCTTCCAAACATAAAAGTAACATTTTTTTTATTTTTTTTAATGAGTGGAGATGGAAAACAAGAGCTGGGGGCTCCCTACCACTCCAGAAATTTAGTAAAATGGTTTTGTGTAATGTATCAGTATGTTGATTTACTTTGTACATCCTTAAGAACAATGGGTTGGGTCTAACCAGTATTTCTACCAGTGGGAAAGAGAGGAAGTAGTCCTCTTTGACTGCCAAAAAGGATACATTGAGAAACATGGGGGACCATGAGGATAATGGCCATGGGATATAGAGGCTCTAACACATCGGGGTATCTTTGCCTTTAGTACTATTGTGTTCTGACTTTTGCTGTAATTATGAACCTTCTGGATAGTTTTACCATGTTGTTTAATAGATCATGTCAATTTGCTTATGTTTTAGTTCAGCGTTGTTTCTGCTTATTTCAAATTCCTATTGTATTGTTTATTGACTGTCCTAGCCATTGATCATATTGACTTACACTGTGCAATCCATCTTGATTGTCAATGGGAAAGGTGAACTAAAAACAAATATATTAACGTTCTCATAATATATAATAATTCTCTTGCTGACTGACTGAATAGCTTTGGTTTAACTTGAAATATTTGCTGTTAGATTCAAATATTGTTATTCAAACGTTCTATTTTGTAATCGGCTCAATGACTGATTGAATAGTTTCAACATACTTGTAATCCACCTTGAGTTCCAGTGAGAACGGTGGAATAAGTAAACAAACAAATAAAACAATAAAATAATTGCATTTTCAATGTTTTTTGTTTCCGGTGAAGATTTTACTAAACCCATTGCCATATCCAAATGGAAATATGAATTAGTAACATGAAATGTAACCATAAACATTACATTGGTTCATCTCAATGAGACCCAGGTCTGAATTGGACTGACAGACAAGGATCCAGGAGACCCAGGTTCTAGTACCCACTCTGCCATGGAAGTCTGCTAGGTTACCTTAGGCCAGTCACATACTCTCAGAGCCAAGCTACAAGTGACGTCTTACACAGGTTGGACACTTGTCAGCTTACCTCAAGTTTTGATGGGAAATGTAGGCGTCCTGGTTTTACAGCTTGGCTCTCCATTACAGCTGCAAGACCAGGATGCCTACATTTCCCATCAAAACTTGAGGGAAGCTGACAAGTGTCCAACCTGTGTCAGGCATCACTTGTAGCTTGGCTCTCAGTCTAACCTACCTTACAAGGTTGTTATGAAGATAAAATAGAGGAGAGGAGAATGATATAAGCAGCATAAGATCCCCATTGGCGAGAAAGGCAGAATATAAATGCAGAAAATAAACAAATAAACCCAAAGCTGCTCAGTTGTTGCACTTAATCATTCAATTCTAATAACTTAATGCCAGTCCATAAAGCTGGCAGCTTAGATTTAGAGGTCTTAGGGAATGTGTGGGATGTCTCACAGCATTATGACCTAGTGTGGTACCTGGAAGTTCCAGCTATGTATGATTTGGTACCTCTGGATAGAGGTTTTACAGGCATACATGCCCTCTGATTTGCACCATAGTGACTGCCTGACAAAAGATTCACTGTGGCCACAAAAACACATGAAGGTTGGTTCATGTAGCCATTACCTCAGTATGATTCGGGTCATGCCATGAATTCTCTAGCTCCACAGCTCTTTGGCCAAGAGACTATTGCAGGGGTGGCCAAACTTGCTTAATGTAATAGTAATGTAGCCACTATTACATGGGGACTGCCTGTTGTAAGGACAGCTCTAAATGAAGCAATAATTTGTTGGTATATGGCTGTATATGTAAGATCTCATAGTGGTTCTAAATAATATGTTGTGTCCAATGCAAAAGATCAGTTTGCGCCCCCCCCCCCCAAGTTGGAATGAAGAGGCAGATACAAGTATTGGGAACTAAAGGGCCACTTTATTAACATTACAACAACGTATCTGTCAACACAGCAAGGGCCTAACTAGCTGTACAGGTCAGACCCTGGGTCACTCCCGAGGCACTTCAGGCAGGGAAGCCTTGGAGATCCAGTGCACCCAGGCTCAGGCCATGGGCCCAAACCAAAACCACATTCCAAGCTTCTTTCATACCCAGTGGGTAAGCCTTGGATTTCATTAGCACCTTTGGCGTGGAGCCTTGGGCCCAAAACAAAACAAATTCCAAGCTTCTTGCGCACACCTGGTAGGGAAGCCTTGGATTTCATGTGCTCCCTCAGTGTGGAGCCTTGGGCTCAAAACAAAACAACATTCCAAGCTTCTTGTACACAGGGAGGCATTAGAGTAAATACCATAGGAATCCTCAGCTTCTAAAGCACACACTGTGGAGAAGCTGTAGGTCCTGAACCTGCAACAACGGGTAAAGCCTCAACAAGGTTTATTCATCTCCTGTGACTGGCTCAACAGGCTGTAGATCCCCATGTTCACAGGTCCTCACCAGCCCATTGACAACCGCACCTAAGGAAAAACACAACCAGTAACTGTCCTCAACAACAAGGCAGCAAAACATAACGTTAACCTGTCAAATCAGTCCTCCGGCAAAGCCGCACTGCCCGCCCATTGCTGAGCAGCCCACGCACCATCTGCTCCTTGCCGCCTACTATGTCCTTGGTGCGTACAAGAGAAGGATAAATACATCTATGTAGTCCCCTTTAACAATTTACTCCCTGGTCATGAACGTCAGGTGGTCTCCCGAAGGCATAGCTGTATCCCCAAAGGGGAGGGCCCTGAATGGCACTGACCAATAGGGTGACCCAGGGGATCAATAGAAGGAGCCCCAAGGTGCCACTAAACCCATCCCAATTTGAGTATGAGTTGGCATAGGCGGCCTACCTGTTGTCCCAGTGAGCTGACCCCACTGTGACCACTGTGAACAACCTGTAGCTTGGAACATGCTGGCCTTGGCATATGGAGCCTGAGGTGTCCATGGGGGCACAGGGGCCACGGCCTGACCTCAGGGCTCCCACAGCTACTCATACCCCTGCTGGGGCCACAATGACTTACCCTCTGGCCCAGGCTTCGACAACCAGCTTCCTTCAGCCATATCCATGTCAGTTTCCATCATCACACCTTCTGGAGGTTGTTTGCCAGACTCGTCACTGCCGGGGACACTGAACAATCCTCCCAGGCCAGATGGACCCAACTTTGTCAATCGGTTCCACTGCTATGCAACAGGACTGGATTAAGGCAGATTAGCCCAGATCAGCAACCGTCCATCAGTTGCACTAATCTGTCAGAAAGGTCAGATAACATCTTAGACTTCTGTGCCCCGTGTGACAGCTTTGCAGGCTTCTGCACTCCCCCAGAAGATTCCCCACCTAGCTTCCTCTTCTAGACCCTGGCCTTTCCTGGCATCTAGATGTGCCACTACGTCATTGATGCCCCTCGTACTCAGAAGATAAGGAAACTTGCCTCAGGGGTCTCCTGGTTGTGGGGCGCATACATGCTCCCTCTTTCCTTGGAGTGGCTTTTGGATGGCCGTCTTTGGTGGCATTCCACCATGCTGTTACAGCAACCCACAAAAGCCTGACACCTAGTAACTGAGATGATTGTCCTTCAATATCAATTTGTTCTGTTTGTTGTAAATTAAATGCTATTCATCAGATCCCACACACTGCCTATCAAATGGTTAACTTCTCCTCTCCCCTTCTGTCACTCTCTTTCTTTGCACAAAAACCCAGTTCTTGCTAAAGCAGATGCAATAACACAATATGCCATCAGGTGGCATGAGAAAGAAAACCTAATAGCATTTCTTTAGGCCTTAAAAAGCCAGCAAAATTGAGCAGGCAAAAAGAGAGGGGTTATCGGCATCCACCCTGGGATTGCAGACCCCTGCTAGACCATTAATAATAATGTGTAAAGCAATCCACTCCTCAGATGGCTGCAGTCCACCCCTGCGGGCTACAGCAAAGCCTTTGCTGTTGCTGTTGGAAATTTTCCCTCCAAACAAAATGAAAACAGTGGAGGGGGGAGGAGAGAAGGCCAGAGGCCTGCAGGGGCAGGGTCTAACCCTGCTTTAGCCCTTCCAACTGATAGACAATAGGCTCCAAAAGTAAATAAGAAAAAGTCTCTGCCAAACCAATGAGCCTGGCGCTGGGCCCTGGCTCTCATCCTGACGTTTGAAGGTAGCAACCAGGAGAATAGCACAGAGAAGCTATTCTCTGGAGTTTGAAAGTAGAAACCAGGAGAATAGCAGAGCTTCTCCAAGGCAGCTACTGCCACCTAGCCATGAGGGCCTTCAGTAAAATCAACCTCAGAGGAGCTCAGCAGAGAAAGCTTGAGGTGTGCTCTGGCTAGGAAAGCGCCGCTGCCTCTCCCTCCTCTGGGGAGTCAAATCATGGCCCCCAGCCACAGCGACTGTTGCCGCTGGCTGGGAGTGTTGATATCTAAGTGTCAAAAGCCAGTGTGCAGAGGCTTTAGATCAGAACGATCAGTATGACAGGTAGACACATCAGGTGACATAGAGTCAGATGGTTAACTTAAGAGTCAGGAGACCATGAAGTGAATGACTCAGCTAAACTCATGCATGTATCTGATTGGGTGTCTACATGTATATATAGCTACTATGTACAGTATGGTAGGGGCTTCTTGCAAGTCCAGGTGTAGGCGAAGCACTTTGTCTCTCTGGACTGTAAACTTGTATATATTGCTCTTTATCCACCTATAAATAAATTGTATTATACACCTTTGCTAAACTACCAAGGTGTGGACTCTTTGTGGATCCTCCTTAAGCTGGTGCAGTCACGCTCAATACACACTATCCAACAGGGTTATGGGCCCAGATAGACTGCGCCAAGCTGAGGAGGCTCTACTGAAGTAGAGAAGCAGCAGAGTCGGTGGTGGATGTTGGCACCTGACGGCCGCGATCCCTTGGAGGAGGAATTATTGGCAGTGGAAAGTGTCAGTGACCTGGAGGAGGAGGAGGCAAACGAACTCCCTCAGACCAGTGCAGAAGCAAGTATGGCACAAAGTATGGTCGTGCTGGTGGAGAAGCTGACCTCCGTGAACTACTCCATTTGGTCGTTGCGTATGGAGCATTTTCTAAAGAGAGAGGGGCTGTGGAAAAGTGTCAGCAACCCCCCAGCAGCTCCCAATGATGCAGAAAAGATTGCAGATGAGCGTGCTTTAGCTCATATCGTGCTGGCTGTGGGGGATGACCAATTGCTTCACATCAGGGACTCAGCTACCAGTTCAAAGGCCTGGGAAGATTTGAAGCTGATCCATGCCAGAACATCTGCAGGGTCATTAATTATGCTGACACGTCGCCTCTACAGACTTGCTCTCAAGCCGGGGGAGAGCATGCAGAAGCATATAAACAGTTTGACGGAATGTTTCCAGAAACTGGCTGCTCGTGGAAAGCCCACGGAGGACTCTGATAGGGCATACATTCTGTTATCAAGTGTGCCTGATGTATATTTTCCTCTTATTGCAAGCCTTGAGAGCCTGGAGCCAGATAAACTCACTTATTCCTATGTTACATCTCGTCTTCTTGAGGAAGAGGCTCGTGTTTCAACATACGGAGGCTGGCATTCAAGGACGGAGCAACGAGCAGACGGAGGGGCCCATCGAGGGGTTTCAGCCACTGACGGCGGAGGAGTTGCTAGCAAGCAGCGGGAGGTCACCCAGTTGTCAGCAGCAGCCGTGAGAAGATGTTACAGCTGCGGCTCCACTTCTCACCTTCGTCGCTTTTGCCCGGACAGGAGAAGAAAACAACAGAAGCAGAAGCAAGGACGTGTACAGGAGCCTCGGTTTCCGGATGAACATGCGAGGCTGGTCACTGCATCTATTGCAGATACACGTTGCCAATGGATTATAGGCAGTGGCGCCTCAGACTGCTTTTCCCACTCGGAGGAGGTGCTGTATAATTTACAACAAAGCAACCTGCAGTCCGTGTTGTTGGCAGATGGGAGAGAATCTTCAGTGAGTGCTATGGGAACTTTGCGGTTTACAGCTCTGGAGGAGGACTTTGCGCCTGTGTATTGTGTTCCCTCTTTGGACCATAATCTATTATCAGTAAGTAGGTTGACCCAAAAGGGGTTTGAGGTCCGGTTTGTGGGGGACAAATGCCAAATAAGCAAAGCTGGCAAGATTCTAGTGAATGGGGAACTGAAAAACAATGTTTATATTGTAGAAAATAGGCAGGCAAAGGCTGACACGGTTACAAACAAGTGTAGCCATGACAATTGTGTGCATTTATTGCACAGGCGTTTAGGGCACGCTAGCTTTGGGGTTATAAACAAAACTCTAACACTCCTGAAGGGAGAAAAGGTGTCAAGCTGCTCAGAGTTCCTAGACTGCACTGTTTGCAAAGCAGTCAAAACAAAGGCATTCCCTGTAGCTAAGAAAAGTGGCCGGGTGTCTACAAAGCCACTTGAATTAATTCATATGGATCTGATTGGTCCATTCCCCAAAAGCCATTCTCAAAATTGTTATGCCCTGGTCCTAACGGATGATTTTAGCCGGTACTCATGGCTGTACGTTATGAAACACAAGTCTCAAACTTTTGATTTGTTTAAGGTTTGGGCAAAAAGGGTACAAAAACAGTTGGGGCTGGACATAAAGGCCATCCAGTCTGACCAAGGGGGGGAATTCATGTCTGTAAAATTCTCTCACTGGTGTGATAAACATGGTGTGTTGCACAGGGTAGCAAATACAAGTGTGCCACAAGAAAATGGTCTGGCAGAAAGGCATGGTGCCATTATACAAGAAAAAATGGCTGCTATGTTAGCTGCTGCTGGTTTGCCAAAAACTTACTGGGCTGAGGCAATTATCTGTGCCTGTTATGTAGTAAATCGTCTGTGGTCCCGTGCTGTGAATGAAATACCTTTTAGGTTACTTTTCAACAGGGACCCTAATCTAAAGTTACTAAGGGTGTTTGGCATGACTTCTTGGGTGCATATCCCTTTAAAACAGCGGAGAAAAGGGGGCCCAAAAGCCTCTAAGATGATATTCATTGGATACCAGAGTGGCATGAAGGCCTACAGGTTTACAAATGAAAACAAAAAGGTATCGTACAGCAGGTCCGCCAGTGTATGTGAACATAGGAGTTGGAAAAAGCTTCACGGGTATGAGAGTGAAAGCCAGATTGCGTTGCCAGTTACCAATGAAATGCCTAAAACAAGTCCAGAGGGGGACGTGAGTGTGAAAGAGGAGATTAGTTCTCCAGCCAGGCAGGTAACACAGGACACACAGAGGTCTAGTCCTCCTATACGTGTGTCCAGTCGTCCTAATAAAGGTGTCCCACCTCAAAGGTATGGTTTTGAAGCTGCAGTAAACTGTGTACTGGTAAAAGAGCCAGCTAATTATTCAGAGCTTCTCACTTATGAGGGGGAAGAGAAAAAAGCTTAGCTCGAGGCCATGAAGGCCGAATATCAGTCTCTAACTGACCATGAAGTGTTTACAGTTGTACCTAAGCCAAAAGACACAAATATCATTGGCTGTAGATGGCTGTATAAGGTGAAACGACTTCCCTCAGGTAATGTGCAGAGGAAAGCTCGCTTGGTAGCCCGTGGTTTCTCTCAGGTACAATTCCAAGACTATGACCAGGTATTTTCTCCTACTGTTAGGCCTGAAACAGTAAAGTTAGCCTTATGTAAGGCAGGGGCTCAACACAAAAACATAGATCATTTTGATGTCTGTACAGCCTATCTCCATGCTCCTATACAGGAATGTTTATACATGGAACAAATACCAGGGTATGAGGTGTCAAACAAACATATGGTGCTCAAACTAAACCGAGCTTTGTATGGGTTGCGTCAATCAGCACGAGCTTGGTTTCAATACCTGTCACAATCCCTAAAAGCAGCAGGCTTTGAGCAGGGCAAAGGTGATGCCTGCATATTTACAAAAATGGTAGGAGGTTCAGAAGTCCAACTCCTTATTTTTGTAGATGATATATTGTGTATATATGAAACAGAAGAACAATTATGTTGGTTTAAACAAATAGCTAAAGATATTTGCAAAGTGAAACATTTGGGTCCTATTTCCAACTACTTGGGAGTGCAAGTGTCAAAAACCCAGGATGGTTTTTTCCAACTGAATCAGAGAGACAAAATTACAAAGTTGCTCTCAGAGTATGGATTAACTGAAGCACATGGTGTGTCCACTCCTATGACTACAGGGTATATCAGGGAGCCAGATGATGTTCCCTGGGAAGATGTACAAAGATATCAGTCATTGGTGGGCAGTCTTTTGTATCTCTCATGTTGGGGCCGTCCAGATATAACACAAGCAGTAAACATGCTATGCCAAAGGTGTGCTAAGCCTTTCCATAGGGATTGGATAGCAGCAAAACGCGTCTTAAAATATCTTAAGGCTACTCTCAACTTCTCTTTGGTTCTGAAAGCCACTGAACCTATGCAGATCACTATGTTTTGTGATGCTAGTTGGGCAGATCGCCCTGACGGTAAATCCACTACAGGACTAGCCATATTTGTAGGAGGTGCTCTCATTGCACATAAGACATTAAAACAGTCTTTGTTGGCACATTCATCTTGTGAAGCCGAGTTCGCGGCCATGAGCCAAGGTATCTTAGAGCTGGAAGTGATACAACAGCTCACGTCTGACATGAAAATGCATTGTGCAGTACCTATTGCTGTTTATGGGGACAATACAGCAGCACAACAGTTAGCCCAAGATGGTGGAATCAAAACACGCAGTAAACACATCTTAATCAGGTATTTGAACGTAAGATGTGCTGTAGAGCAAGGATTCATAAGATTGTTTAGATGTACATCTGGTGACAATATAGCAGACATGTTCACTAAAAGTCTGTATACTGTACCATTTGAACGATTACGTGATGCCTTAAACTGCTCTCATACTGGCTTGGAGGAGTGTTGATATCTAAGTGTCAAAAGCCAGTGTGCAGAGGCTTTAGATCAGAACGATCAGTATGACAGGTAGACACATCAGGTGACATAGAGTCAGATGGTTAACTTAAGAGTCAGGAGACCATGAAGTGAATGACTCAGCTAAACTCATGCATGTATCTGATTGGGTGTCTACATGTATATATAGCTACTATGTACAGTATGGTAGGGGCTTCTTGCAAGTCCAGGTGTAGGCAAAGCACTTTGTCTCTCTGGACTGTAAACTTGTATATATTGCTCTTTATCCACCTATAAATAAATTGTATTATACACCTTTGCTAAACTACCAAGGTGTGGACTCTTTGTGGATCCTCCTTAAGCTGGTGCAGTCACGCTCAATACACAATATACACACGCTGCCTCTCCCTCCTCTGGGGAGTCAAATCATGGCCCCCAGCCACAGCGACTGTTGCCGCTGGCTGGGAGTGCCACATTCTGAATAGTTTTTAAACTGATGTATAATCACTGAGCTTGTCTCTGAAATGTATTATTTTACACTGCTTTTAAAGCTATTTAAGGGACATCACACAGAGCATCAACTCTAAATTCAAGGATCTGGAACTCCATAGCCAATTCTGATGAGTATATCTGCATAACACACATACACATTTTCTAACACTTTTGTGTTGCTTTCAGGTGTATCTGTAGGTTTACATTAAAAAAAAAGAAGTAGGTGCACTCATTAAACCATAATGGGTCAAGAGATCTTCAGGGCAAAAAGTTCCTGGTTCTCTGTTGCTGTGCAGAAACCTCATTACATTATATTAATTTCTGTCTGGAGCTGGACACCAACATTTAATGTATTTCTGTCTCTTGCCTGCAAAACTGGCATATGGGGAAACCACTAGCTCCTTAATAAAAGGATTGTCAGCTGATGTTCTGCTGATCAATGTTCCTATAATTTGGGTGGGTAGTTTAAAAAATGTATATGCATAGTAAATTGCAAGCTTATTTTGAGTCCTGAAGATGTACTGCATTGGAACCTGGAAGGAATTATTTCTTTTTTATGTGTTGCCTTGAGATCTGAATTCTTGCTGGAAAGGAAACTATATTACATTTAAAGTGTCTCCAGGCTTAAATAAATCTATGCAAAGTGTTTCATTTTGTAGGCATGGCATCTTTACCCATTTATTTGGAAGCTGTGTATGCAATAAAGAGGAGTGGGTTTAGCACCGATATAATGCTTTTTTGCATGATGAATCGCAACAGCCTGGGAATATTATATTGTGCTCTGTTTATCATGCAACCATAGCAGAAGGGATATGTTATACTTTTATAACCTTCTGTTTATAGTACAGAGGTAAGCACCCAGTGTGAGCTAGAAAATATAATGGAGAAGTCTGGGGAAAGAGGTTCATTTTGTGCATAATTCTAGTACCACAGCTGAAGAAAATCAGTGAGGACAAAGCATTGATCTACTTGCAGAGTGCAAATGCAGTTAGCTCTGGAATGCTCTGTTTGGATTTTTGTTATTAAAGTCATTTGATTGCACAACATGTTTACTAACCAAGTTCTTATCATGCAGCACCTCACTGGGATAAACTTAGCATTAGTCGTGAGTGTATATTATACACATCACACATATATATCTCTTTTCAAACGTGACAGCAAGAAAATTCTTTTTGTAGAAAAAGGAACAGTTGCATATACACACTTCGACTCCTTGCATGTTTGCTCAAGGCTAAACCAAACTGCCTTTTCTTCAATGACACTTCACGATGTCACCAAATATATGAACATATTGCAGAAAGCAGCATGGATATGAATCACTCCAGAAAAATATTATCTTCTGTTATAATGAATTTTATGCTACTGTGTGAGGTGGTAATTTATTTTCCTTTTTTCCTATTATTATTAAAGAAGCAAATGTAACCAAGTAGAACTTGAAGAGTGGACTGTACAGACAGATACACTTATTTATATATATATATATGTTCTATATTTCATGCTTGTCAGTAAAAATATTTTTATAACATACTGCCTCCCCAACTGTGAGAAATAAATCAAGTATTTTAGAAGTGACTGCAGATTATTCATTTATGGCTGTCATAATAGAATGTTTTCTTTAATGAAAACGTAGATTATTTTCCCACATGCTGAAACTCAAAAGTAGACATTGATGTGGAGATATGGAAAAGGACTGATGGCTGTGGAGCTACATGCTGACTGATATTTGAGAATAAGCATAACTGAACTACTGTGTCATATTTGGAATCATTCACTGCACCCTAACCTAGAAGGTTTTATGTTAAAATATAGACTAAATATGGATCCACTGAATGTGAACTTGCAATACAGCATATTCTAATAAAACCCAGTTTAGTAAATTATAATAATTAGACATTTTTTATAATCAAAGTTAAAAGTTTTAACTTCGACTTTAAGATTAAGAGTGTGCATGCACACACACCCCGAAAATCTGGGTGATCTGAATCTGAGTTTCAGGGATACCACAAACAAACAAACAAACAAACAAACAAACAAACAAACAAACAAACAAACAAACAAACAAACAAACAAACAAACAAACAAACAAACAAACAAACAAACAAACAAACAAACAAACAAACAAACAAACAAACAAACAAACAAACAAACAAACAAACAAACAAACAAACAAACAAACAAACAAACAAACAAACAAACAAACAAACAAACAAACAAACAAACAAACAAACAAACAAACAAACAAACAAACAAACAAACCAACCAACCAACCAACCAACCAACCAACCAACCAACCAACCAACCAACCAACCAACCCAGAATACTTGAAATCCAGGTCAGATTCTCTGAGCTGGGTTAGAGAACCACAAATTTAACTGACCATTATTCCCTATGGGGAAAAGTGTCCCAGGAGGCTGGGGAGCATTTTTAAAGAAAACACCACCAAATTTGCAGGGAACCTACCTCCACTTGTCCATTAAAGACCCCTCAAATTTCAGAAGGATTGGACCTTGGGGTCCAATTCGATGAACCCGTGAACAAGCTTCCCCCAACCTCTTTCCATTTTTTCCTATGAAGAAAGTATTACCAAGGCTTTTAAACTCCACAGCTTGTCCCCCTGCCCCCTTACTAGGGATTCTGTCCCAACTGCAGCAAGGGAACCAGTTTTGAACCTGAGACTCCCAATGTCGAACCAGAAGATCCCAAGCAAGGAAGAGGCTTGTTGAGCCACAGATGATGATGATGATGATTATAATATTTCTAACCTGCTCTTCCTGCCAACAGGCTCAGAGCAGAATACAACATGTATAAAATACATAAACATGTTAATTTAAAACCAGATAAAAATGTCAATAAATATATAATACAGTTTCTAAAAGACAGCAGCACATGTATTGCACAACACAAACAGTAATCTGTGGGGCTGGATGTCCAACTAATAGATGTTAACAGAACAGGGGTTAACCCCCCCCCCACCGATGACAGGAGGCTGGCTTCATGGCCCACCTGCCTCAACCACCAATGGAACATCTCTGCCTTACAGGCCCAGGTCTCCAAAGACAGAGTTTCACCAGGCAGGAGCCAGGGCCGAAAAGGCCCTGGTCCTGGTTGAGGCAAGGCGAACTTCTTTGAGGCCGGGGACCACCAAGAGATGTTTGTCCACTGATCTGAGTGTCCTCCAGGGAACACAGGGTGAGAGGCAGTCCCATAGATATTTATTTTATTTGTTTTTTTATTTGATTTGATTTATACCCCACCCTCCCCACAAATGGGCTCAGGGCGGCTAACAACATTAAAAAATACATTAAAAGTAAAAAAAAAACATAAAATCAATAATTTTTTAAAAGTCATATTGATACTGGGGCAATATAAATTTCATAAGCATTATAGGTAATCAATGTTATCAACAAATCAATTAACATCCACCTTCCAAAAATCAATAACCTAATCCTATCCCCAGATAAAAAAATAATACATATGATTTAATTCCTATCAGGCTACAAAAAGTTTAATTTATGTTACAGAGAATCCATAACAGCCCAATGGTTCACCAATGTTCTTAAAATGCCCCAGGCACAGAGGAGGCAGGGCCGAGCAGTTGCCTCACTTACCACACCAGGCAGGAGCTTGTCCTTCTTGACTCCCTCCCTCCCTCCCTCTCTGGAAGAACAAGGCTCTTGGGCAATGTTCTTAAAGTGCCCCAGGCACAGAGGAGGGCAGGGCCAAGCAGGGCAGTGTTCTTAAAGTGCCCCAGGCACAGTGTTCTTAAAGTGCCCCAGGTGCTGGTTCCAGTCCATTAAGGGTTTTAAAGGTTAAGACCAAGACCTTGAACCCGATCCAGAATTCCACTGGGAACCAGTGCAGCGTGCACAATACTAGTGTTAAATACTGGAGTGAAAAAGGTGGCCTCTGGCAGTGGTGGAGGCTTGATGGGCTCTTTGGAACTTGGGTGGAGGTTGAGGGGAAAGAATGGGATGGGAATCCACTCTGCTTGTTCTATACATATGGAGAAAAATGTACAATAATCCCTGTATATTTGAAAATTGTCCATTTGAATATATAATGTTAATGTACTAAACCACTGGGGTGTGTGGGGTTTGAGCCATTTAAAAGGCCCTGCTGCTTGCAAGCAGCAGGTCCCTATAAACTATCAGCTGGCAGGTGGTGGTGGGGATTCCTCCCCCCTGCCAGCTGATAGTTTAAAGTGCCCTGCTGCTTGCAAGCGGCAGGAAAGGGCCCTTTAAATGATCAAATGCCCCTTTCCCTGCTGCTAAGCAGCTGAAAAGGGACATTTAAACCCCACAAACTGGTTTGGGAACTTGCCCCAGTTTGTGGGAGTTCGTGGTTCCTGGTTCATGGAAACCCATGAACCGTGAACTGCATGGTTTGGTTTGGTTTTTTGGTGGTTCGTGCCCATGGCATCAAAACTCTGGAACTCTTTCCCCAGGGAAACTCACCTGTCCGGTTCCTGTTGCCATCTTCTGTCAGTGGGTGAAGACTTTTTTGTTTTGTTTAGCATTCTTCAGTGATCCCTCCTTCCTGCCTAATGTTTTATTTTTTTTAAAATATGTTTGCATGTGTTTTAGCTCTGGTTTTCATTGTTTTAATTTTTGTCAGTTTTAATGGTTTTAAGATGTAATTTTTACTTATGTTTTAATTTGTTAGCTGCATTGATGGCCCTTATGAAGGTGAAACAGCAGACTGTAAACTTTGTTAAATAATTTGGGGTTCTGAGGCATCCATGTCCCTGCCCTCAGAAGCTTCCCTATCCATCACACCCTTTTCTCTCCTGCTTGGGCTTGCAGAACCTCAGAAATAGAGAGGGAGGGGGGTCACAGGGTTCTTCTTCTCTCCACTGGATGGTCTCCTGAAGAGAAGCCCCACCACCTCCTCCCTGGCCTGCCTCTAAGCCCCTTATGAGGCTAGTTCAACAGGCTGCACATTCTTAATCATTTCCCCAAAGTCTTGTGAGATCTAGCAAAAGAATCACGGGCTGCACTTGCAACTTCTTTCCCCCTGAGATTGTCCTGGCCAGGCTAAACCACCAGCAGCTGTTGGAAGTGACTGAAATGGGGCCTTAAAGGTCCCATACTCTGTGACTCCTATTGCAGCTTTCCTCTTTATTGCTATTGTCCTGAAGGGATTCCTTGTTGCCAGCACCATGGGTTCCCCAGCAAGCATCCTGTAACTCCTAGGTAAGTCTGGGGGTGGCTCTGGCAATGGGGGCAGGCCCACTCCCAGATCCATAAAATTAAAAAATATATGAATATACAGAATATGAATATACAGGATACCTCCATTAACAATAATAACAAGAACAAGAACATCTAATCTAGTTCAGTGCCTGTTAAAATGTTTTAGATCCCTTGAAACACAGCATAACTCAGAAGGGCTGTAAGATTATTTGCATCCCTACTCAGAAGAGATGCAAGTGTAATATTCAAATCCAATTCCATCGCCATTCCCTGAATTTTAGCCACAGATCCAGCGAATACTGGTCATCCTTTTTCCAATCACAGTTCTTATTATTCCAACAACTGTCATTTAATAAACATTCCCCCGAACTTTTTTCCATATCCCAACTCTTCTTCCAGTCAACCATGCCACCATGCTCTCTTTCCTCGAGCTCTCAAAATAATTTTTCTTTTGAAAGCATATAAAAGCATATAAAATGAGAAAAAGACTCAACACACACACTCAACATACTGTTAAATTAATGAAGTATGTGTTAGCTTCATTTGCTGACCTTCCTATCTCTCTTCTCTGTCATAGTTTTTGGCTCCAAACTCATGGCCAAGATTGAAGCTGTAATACTACTGATGCATCACTAGTGCTATTAAAAAGGGAGCGTTGCAGAAGTGTACTGTACTTCTGTAGGAATTAGCTGTGCTGAATCAGAGGTTTAAATTTCCCTCTAACTGGACATGCCTTGGACATGCCTTCCAGTAGCAACCAGCGAAAGAGTGCTAAAGAGAGCTGCTGTAGCACAGTGGTTAAGTGGTTTGGCTGCGAATCAGCACTCTGCTGGTTTGAATCTTACTACTACCATGAGCTCAGTAGGTGGCCTTGGGTAAGCCACTCCTCTCAGCCCCAGCTCCCCAGCTGTATTGTGGGGATAATAATAACACTAACTTGTTCACCACTCTGGGTGAGGCACTAATCGGTAAATAAGCAGTATATAAGCGCAGTTGTTGTTGCTGCTATTATTATTATTATTTGAATTATCTGAAACACAATCAACAATAAGCAGAGGTCACATGTTATTATTGATTGGCTTTTCTAAGCTGATACAGGTTTCTGCCGAAGACCTAAGTGTCAACCAGATATCGGTGTAATATATACGCTGTTCCAAGTAGCGCTGTCTTTTGCAGTTCTGTAGGTGTTATGTCAGAAAGCTGTAGTTTTTCCATATGAATTGCAAAGTTTTTCGAGATGGTTCCAAGTACCCCAATGACAATGGGGACTACTGTTGAGGTCTTCTTCCATAGTCAGGTGGTTTCTATTGCCAGATCTCTATATTTAATCGTTTTTTTCTTGTTCTTTTTCTTTGATTCTGGCATCCCCAGGAATTGCAATGTCGATTATCCAGACTTTTTGATTTTCCACGACTGTTTTGACTGGTGTATTATGTTCAAGGTGCCAATCAGTTTGAATTCTGAAATCCCACAAGATCTTGACGTGTTCATTTTCTAGCATGTTTTCCACCTGATGTTCCCATGAATTCTTTGATACTGGCAAGTTATACTTTTTACACAATGACCAATGAATCAGCTTTGTGATCCTGTCATGTCTAGCTTTGTAGTCCATCTGTGCAATTTTGCTGCATTCAGAGATAAGGTGGAACACAGTTTCATCTTTTTCCTGGCAAAGTTGACATTTTTGATTTTTACTGATTTTCTGAATTTTGGCTTTCATAACATTCATTTGCAATGCTTGTTCTTGTGCTGCAAAGATCAGACCTTCTGGTTCTTTCTTGATTTTACCCATCTTCAACCACTCTCAAGTTAGGCTGTTGTCACTTTTTCATTCAATATTTTTTAGATGTTGCCCATGTAAGGGTTTGTTTTTCCAGCCATTTAATCTATTCTCAAACTGTTTCTTCTTGTATTCAGCCTTTGTTTTGGTTGTTTTTGATATGTTCTCTGTTTTCACAACCTGAAGTAATTTTTCTGTACTTCTACTGATGTAATAATTCAGGCCTCTATGTATTGTCGAAGGCTTTCACGGCCAGAGAACGATGGTTGTTGTGGGTTTTCCGGGCTGTATTGCCGTGGTCTTGGCATTGTAGTTCCTGACGTTTCGCCAGCAGCTGTGGCTGGCATCTTCAGAAGTGTAGCACCAAAAGACAGAGATCTCTCAGTGTCACAGTGTGGAATTCACAAGCATAAGCAAAACTTCAACAGGAAAGAAGAAACCTTAAGAATGAACAGAGCATGGTTTCCAGTTCTGAAAAACACCAGGTTAACAAAACTCTCTACACCCGACAATAGTCCTGCAGAGAAGATTAGCACATCAAGCCCCAATCCATATGCAAAAGAACCTCCTCAGGATACAGTGAAGCCTCCCGCCATTAGCATTCCACACCCTGGGAAACTCTTACAGGATGACTCAGCTCAACCCCACCCCTCCTGAGTAGATATAAATGACCTGCCAACATCTTTTCCACACTGTGACACTGAGAGATCTCTGTCTTTTGGTGCTACACCTCTGAAGATGCCAGCCACAGCTGCTGGCGAAACGTCAGGAACTACAATGCCGAGACCACGGCAATACAGCCCGGAAACCCCACAACAACCATTCAGGCCTCTCTTTCCTTCTTCCACTACTTGATGTACTTGTAACAGTCCTCTTCCACCAATTTTTCATGGAAGATATAGCCTGTCAACATCACTTTTTGAGTGTAAAGAGTGATGCATGTTCATTAGTTTTCGCGTTTTCCATCTAATTTTTCTAAATCGCTTTGTGTCCAATCTATTATTTCAGCTGGATATCTTATCACTGGAATTGTCCATGCATTTATAGCCTTGATTATGATTATGATTATGGCCCAGCAAAATTGTTCAATGTGGTTCGGTCACTAGTCTCCCTCCCTGGGGGAGACTGCCAAATTCAGAATTTGGACATCAGCTGTGAGGCTTTTGGGAGCTTTTTTGCTGAAAAATGTTTGTCTCTCCGCTGTGACCTGCCAGCCACAGTTGATACAGTGAAGGAACTAGAGACCCCTTGGCCATCTTTAGGGTCAATATTTAATCAGTTCAGTCCACTCTCCGGGGAAGAGATTGACAGGACCTTGCAATCTGTTAGGCCCACCACGTGCCCCCTGGACCCTTGCCCATCGTGGCTGGTAAAGGCCAGTGCCGATGGTCTACGGTCCTCGCTGGAGGCCATTGTTAACACATCCTTGGGCACTGGGGTTTTCCCTGGGCCACTAAAGGAAGCCGTGGTGAGACTGCTCCTGAAAAGACCATCATTGGACCCCACTGACCTGGTCAATTATCGCCCAGTCTCGAACCTCCCATTTCTGGGAAAGGTGATTGAGCAGGTGGCAGTGGGACAGATAAAGGGTTTTCTGAATGATGTCTCGGCCCTAGATCCATTTCAGTCTGGGTTCCGGCCAGGACATGGGACGAAGATGCTGCTGGTCGCCCTCACGGACGACCTTCGCAGACATCTGGACCGAGGTGGTTCAGCGCTGCTGATATTACTGGATTTGTCAGCAGCGTTTGACACAGTCGATTATGATCTTCTGACTCACCGCCTCGCTGATGTGGGGATACGAGGGACTGCCTTACAGTGGCTTGTCTCTTTTCTCCACAGTCAGGGACAGAGGGTGGTGCTTGGGGAGAAATTGTCACCCCGTCACCCATTGGTGTGTGGGGTCCCACAAGGGGCAATACTCTCCCCTTTACTGTTTAACATCTATATGCGCCCCCTTGCCCAGCTGGTGCGAAGTTTTGGGCTTGGGTGCCATCAATATGCAGATGACACCCAGCTGTATCTGATGATGGACGGCCAGCCCAGCTCAGCCCCAGATGTCCTGGAACATGCATTTGCAGCTGTGACTGATTGGTTGAAACAGAGTCGACTGAAACTGAACCCAACAAAGACGGAGGTCCTATACTTGAGCCATGGGGGACTAGATTCGGGACTCCGGCTCCCGACCCTTGATGGGGCACAGCTTGTGCCTGTTCCAAGGGTTAAGAGCCTGGGGGTGATCCTAGATGCCTCCCTGAAAATGGAGGCACAGGTCACAGTGGTTGTCAGGCCTTCTTTTTTCCACCTGCAGCAGACCAGACAACTTGTCCCTTACCTGTCTACCTGTGACTTAACTACAGTGATCCAGGCAACGGTCATTTCTAGGTTGGATTACTGTAACTCGCTCTACGTGGGCCTACCCTTATGCCTGACCCGAAGATTACAGCTGGTGCAAAATGCAGTGGCGCGCATCATTATGAAAGCACCAAATAGGGTGCATATTACACCAGTATTGCGCGAGCTGCATTGGTTGCCAGTGGAGTATCGGATCAGGTTCAAGGTTTTGGTATTGACCTATAAGGCCCTGTGCGGACTGGGGCCAGCGTACCTGAGGGACCATCTCTCCCCGTATATTCCCCAGAGGACTCTCCGATCAGGAGAAAAGAAATTGCTATCAGTCCCTGGCTCCAAGGAGGCCCACCTGGCCTCGACTAGAGCAAGAGCTTTCTCAGTCCTGGCTCCTACCTGGTGGAACACTGTCTACTGAGACCAGGGCCCGGCAGGATCTACTATCTTTCCGCCAGGCCTGTAAGACAGAGTTGTTCAGCCAGGCTTCTGGCTGAGGCTGGGCCTCCACTGGCTGGAGGATATAACATCTACTCCCCTCTCTATGAGAGCTGCCCACCACTGTTCTGAAGCTGCTGCCATGTTCAATTGCACTGTTGCACTTTCTGTACTCAACAATATTACCGCCACCAAGAAAAGAGTGCTATTTTTAATCTTTATACAATGTTTTTAATGTTTTATGTTTAATGTTTAATGGAATGTTTTAAATGTTTTAATGTTGTTATCCACCCTGAGCCTGCTTGTGGGGAGGGCGGAATATAAATACGATAAAATAATAATAATAATAATAATAATAATAATAATAATAATAATAATAATAATAATAGATTGTATTTCCACTATTTAATTTTGATTTCAGAATTTTTCATACTCTCTTGATATATTTTTTCCGAGTCAGTTCTTTTACTTTCACACCAGTGAAAGTAATTTCGCAGGATGTTATCTAATTCTAATATTCCAAGATATTTATAATTTTCATTGTTTGATAATGATTTCATAATGTCGCCATTTGCAAGGAGAATACTAAACATTTGTCTAAGCCAAATTTCATTTGAATATCATCACTGTACATTTTCACTGTATTAAGCAATGATTCAAGTTCAGTGGGATTCTTTGCATACAATTTCAAATCATCCATGTACAGGAGATGGTTTATTTTCCCAGCAAGATCAGAAATATAATAACTCATTTTTGTTTTCTCTAGGACCGTTGTCAAGAGGATTAATGAGATGTTGAATAATAAAGGTTACAAGGAGTCCTCTTGAAATATACCTCTTTTGATACAAACTTCCCCAATTTCTTCACCATAGGCCATTAACATGGTTTCCCCGTTTTTGCATATTTTCCTTAAGAAACAGCTTGATGTTTTCACTAATTCCAAAATTTTTCAGGCAAGTATTAAGCCAACTGTGTGGCAGTGAATCAAATGCTTTTTTGTAGTCAATCCATGCCATATTCAAATTCGTCTTTCTTCTTGAATTTTTCAGTACCATTTTGTCTATTAGCAGTTGATCTTCAGTGCCTCTTGACTTTTTAAAATTGCCTTTCTGTTCAATAGGGTACATATTGTTTTCTATTAAATAATCATATACTGATGTTGCTAATATCCCTGTGAAAAGTTTGAATGTTGTTGGAAGGCATCATCATCATCATCATCATCATCATCATCATCATCATCATCATCATCATTAAAGGGCAACAATTTCCTGTAACTGCCCCCCACCCCCATTATGGAGATCTCTCACCATTGGCTCTGGGTACATGATTGAGTTTATCAAACAATGCTGAACTAACTTTTGAAAGTAAACTATTTGCGAATATTTTTGGACCGTACTAATGGCAAGCACCCATGTTTTCACTTTTCCTTGCTTCTTCCTAATAACTAGATAGGATAGACTAAGGAAGTTTTTCAGACTAGACTCTTTATCTTTAGTCTTTATCTTAGACCTTCTGGGTTCTAACTACAGTCTGTTCTTGTACCTTTAGCTGCTCCCACATCCTGTCTCTCCCAGGCAATGAGTTACTTGCAAGTAATGTCATGTTGGTATAACAAATTTTTATCCATGTCTTCACTAGCTCCCACTATCCCAAAAGAAAGATCTATCTTTACTCTTGGATAGCTTTCAGAAATTAGTAAGACCTGTCAAACAGAAACTGCTCTTTGAAAAAGTTCTGCTTATTGGTACATTATTTATAGGGTCCTTCTTACTTTACTTTTTCTCATCAAAATACACAGACACCTTCTAGAGTTTATTTATTTCCTTTTAATTGAAATTACACTCTAGTTTTTTTAAAGAAGCAAAGTATCAAAACATACATAATCATTAATATAAATCCTACAAAAATAGAACACAGAAAAGCAATAAGAATTAGGTTTGCTAAGTTTCTATGAAATGCATTAAGATTCCCATAGCATACAAATACAAAGGTAAGATTCTCACCTAAATTCTCACGAGATTTCTTCCAATCAGAACTCTAACATGCTATTTGAATGTGCATGTTTTATAGGTTATCTTACACAAATATCTAAGATCATTTTCATGTGTCAGCAGAGATGAAATATGATTGGTATGATGCTTAATTAAATATTCATATTTTCTACTGTATAACCTAATTAGCCCAAAAGTGATGTTAGATCCAATTTACAAAAAATCCTAGAAATCTGTGAGAAATGACAGAAAGAGTTAAGTTGATAGATCATCATTGGTCCATTCTATGATTAGAGAATATTAATCTAGGTAGAGTCCACTATTTTTAATTGTCTGTCAAAGATGAAAGCACACCTGTGTTAGTTACATAACATGTAAAAAAACACATAGACAGTTCATACAAAGTGCAGAAATTCACCTAGAATATAAGTGTATTGTCCTGTATTGCTTTATGTAATGTGTTTCAATCTATATTACTGCAACATTGGGGGAAAGCATTGCTATCTATTCATTGTTTATTGGCCCTCCAGGTCAACTGGTTGGCTATTCTGTGAAAGAGGATGCTGGACCAGACTTCTGGTCTGTTTCAGATTCTTAACACTTGACAGTAGCCACCTAGAGAAGCAGCAGCCTGAAATAAAATGTAAGCTCAGTAGCACTTTAAAGGCTGACTAAAATTTATTCCTAAGAACACTTCCTTGGGAGTAAGCCCCACTGAGTAGACTTAGTAGGATTCTAGACCTGCTTAAGATGACACTGTAAATCTCCTAGATTCCCCCTGCCTCTCCTGCTCTCTCCCAACTTGTCCTGAGGCAATAAAAGGATCTATGAGCAGTTGAGCACACTTCCCTTTGATGGTTCGTATCTGTACATTTTCAATGTAAATCTGTTCATACCACTAGTGGCACTTCACACGTGTATAGATGATTGGCTGAAGGCCAGAAATTAGTGTTTATGTGATTGATTTTTGTCAAGTTGTATGAAATGTTATAAGAATCAGGTCCTTATATGAATAGCAGAGAAAATGTGCATAGAAAAAGACTATGCAAGTCTCACTTCATGGGCAGCAGCAGGTCTTAGTATCTGAGCTCATTTTTTTTACAGACTTTAAACAAAATTTTGTTTGTAGTATTGTTTATGAATGGCTGTGATCTGACTTTTTAAATAGGTTCCAGACCTCTTGGATGGTCCTAAAGGGGCTAGATTCTACTTTACTAGCATTTGTTTAAAAAAAATTATACTGCCATTAAATTGTAGCTTGAAGTTTAATCCATATCATAATTTCTGCTACAGTCACCTGTCCATGTCCACAGCTTACTTTAAGTAGAATATCACTTTCTTCAAAATGAAGCAGTGCTGTGTGCTTTTCAGAAAATAAACTAAGTCCACCCCCTGCCAGCAACTCAGCACTTCTCAGTATCCCTACTGGAGTCTGTTTAATTATTTATTGTGAACTATCTGAATGTAGCTCTGTTCTTCCTTCATGAATTGCCTGAGAAATGATCCCAATTTTAAGAAAATAGACCTGATGCATCTGTGCTGAATAGTTTAATGTGAACAAATTTCAGCCTATGGCTTATTCACAAAAGGACACTTAACACTGTTTGCTATTCACTATTCATAATATGTGTGTGCTTGTTCATCTTTGTGAGATATTTTTATTGCTTCTGCATCAGGGTAGAATGGATGAATGTTTTTCCAAGGCAAATGTTAGCTAGATACACCTACTACGTGTCTTAATATCCTTCATATTTGGATTTTCAGATAATTTATATTCTACCATTTCCTGAATGTTTGAGGTAGGCAATGAGAACGTGAAAAAAAACTATCTTATACCTTTCTGGCTGTGTGATCCTGTTGTACTGCTATTTTGGTTACTGCCGCCTAAAGCCAGCAGAACCTAGCTGTAGGCTTGAAAAGTGCCATCACCCTTACAGAAACATATGCTAATATAGCAGCACCTGCAACCATACAACAACATCCCTGCAACTCTATCCACCCTCTAAACAAGTAAATGCACCACATTAACCATGCATGGAAAGAGCCAACAATACATGGCAATGGTTGGAACACCACAGTACTGCCATGCTATCCAATACATGTCTTCTCTAGTAAGCTGTCAGGAAAGGTCTACTGCCTATTCTGACAGAGCCTTCCATTGTGCAATTGTTAACAGGGCAACAACTAATGCTGACAATCACATGTTGCAGGATTGCCCTCAGACAGGACTTTGAACCTGTTGCCAACTCAAACATAGCTTGCTAACTTCCCCTTTGCAGTGAAAGACTAGGTCAGACTGGTTAGGAATTAGTACTGTACCAGTCTCAGCCTCCTGCCAGTTGTGTAGACGAAATCTTAGGAAACCAACATATAATGCACATAGCCATTGAAGGCTCCCTGGTGAAGGAGGTTGAGGCCACTGTGGTGCCAGATATCCCAGACAGACAGTATTGCACACAACAGAAGTATATTAATGCTACGTGAGGGAACAAGCATTTTCCAAAGGAAAAAGAGTGGAGCAATTAAGACAAGGAAGAATGTAAACTACAAAAGGAAGCACACAGAAAAAAAACACTGTGAGCTACCCAGTCCAGTTTGTAACAGCAGACGTCTTGACATTGCTTTGGGGTGTCTGTGTCAGGCAAGGTCTGAATAAAGAATACTGAGAACACAAATACTGTTAATGTATCTTTCTATGTTGTCATTGGCTTTAGCTTGATTGTGCAAAGAGATCTCTTTTTGTGCAAAGCACTTCATTGCATTTCATGAACAAAGTTGCCTCTTGTATACTTGCATTCAGTCTGATCATGATAAATGATTGTATTATGATAGACTGTTGTACTTCCTCTGGAAAGCTCTGGGCTTAAATATAGGTTCAGCCATTAGCCACTGATGTAGGGCCAGTATCTATTTCTCTGCCTAACCTACCTCACAGAGCTCTTGTGAGAATAAAATTGGTGATGAGGACACAACAAACACCATCCTCAGTACTTACACTACCTGTTCAACAGGCATAACAGTTTAATACTATCATATGTATGTATGTGCTGTCAAATCACAACTGACTTATGACGACCACAGAAAGGGGCTTTCAAGGCAAGTGAGAAGCAGAGGTGGTTTGCCATTACTTTGTTCTGCAGAATCTTGCTTTCTTTATTTATAGTCTGCCTTTCTCACTGAGACATTAGGGTGGATTACAGTGTAAGTCAATATGATAATAGCTGGGACATTCAATAAAACAATGATTCCCAACATTTTTGGTATGGTGATCCACAAATCTAAATTTACTTTGCATGGTGACCCATCCAGGTCTGGACTAAGAGACTGAGAAGGAGCTGGGGGCCCTGGGTTGAGGAGATGTAGGAAAATGGCAGATGTTGGTAAAGAAGTGGGTGGCAAGGAGCTCAGTGCAATATTTCACCCACAGCAGGGAGAGGGCAGGGAGGCACTTCAGGGGACTGGGTAAGAGGCTGGCATGTTGAAGGAGCAACATCACTACATAGTGTATGCTTTTCCATGCACTTAACAACTCCCATTTACTCTCCAGCCTTTCCCCACTTCTTCCAGCTACTATTGTAAAGTTCCTAGTTACAGCTGAGCTCTCTTTTCATTATTATTGCAAATAATAATGAAAGGTGAGCAAGGTGAGAATTAGAGAAGCTGGTGATGAGGATGAGGAGAGAGGTGCAAAGGCAGGAACTGCCATTAGGGAAGGCTGGCCTGCAACACATTTTCGGAGGCTTTGTGACCCACTTTTGGGTTCTGACCTACAGGTTGGGAAACACTGCAATAAACAATACAACAGGTATAGATGGCAGAAATTTGAAAACAATGTTGAAACAAAACATAAGCAATTTGACATGACACAATAAACAACCAGAGCACAGTAGTATAGTCTACAGACCCTATCCTTTTATTGAAATATCTCTTTGAACAATTTCCATATGAACCATAGTCCAGTTTGTGGAAAGCTGGGAGATATTGCGATCGATTATATACTATATACCTCAAGAGAAAGCCAGGAGAGTGGGAGCTTTCCTGCTTTTTTCAGGCAGCTGTTCTTGGTGGTTCCCCACCCAAGAACTGACCCAGTCTAGCGTTTGAGACCTGAAAGATTGAGCTATACTATGATGTCTTATTCCCTCAATGTCATAGACTTAATCTAGTCTTCAAAAGCTTGATCTAGTTATGCAGTCACTTGAAAGTCTTAGCAGGATTACAGTCTTAGACATTATATATCCTGTTGTATTGTATTGTATATTATGAATCTTCAAGGTGTTATGAAAATACAAGTTCAGGATTCTGAAGCGATGGTGTAGAAATATTTGAAATAAAAATAAATAAATAAATAAATATGGACAACCTTGACTGCAGCATTTATCCTTTGCAGGAGGAGTTTGATCTGAATTCCCTCTCCCATGCCTGCTCAAATATGCATTGTATCATTGACTATTTTCAGCTTGTTACGTTAATCAAAACCTGTCCCATTTATAAAACTGTGTCCTGCAGCTCAGTCATTTGAAATGCAGAACACCAGCAAGCTGCTGCTAGGTACCATGAAGGGAAGAGGTGGGGTAGACTTGAGTAATGTACAAATTGGATTTCAAGTGACTGAGCAACCTCTTTATCTCTCTGCAACACATCCAGGGATTGCAACAGTGTTCTTTAAGGCAATGAAACCTAGAGCCATGGTTCAATCACTGTGTAGTTGCTAAAGCTTTCCCAGCAGGCTTTCCAGAACCACTTATGAGTATGACCTTTGGGGGGAGGGGGAACAAAAAGAAACTTAAAGCCTTGATTTCTGCACAGTTAAACTTGACTAAAATGAATCTTCCTGTAGAAACAAACCACAACAGAGAGATTGTGTCTGAAATAACACATGCACAAACATATCATGAAAGAAGTGCAGCCCTGTGCATTTTTACTGTGAAGTAAGTCCCACTGAATTCAAGAGAGTGTGCCTAGGGTTGCAGCCTAAGAAGTTTTTTTAAAAAGTATGTGTACATGCGTGTGCACGCACACACAAACACACACACATTGGATAATTTCACTGAGCATGAGTTACTCCACTTCAATGCATTTTCCCACCATTTCCAAATCAAACAGTCCAATTAATATTACTGCCCCCCTCATTCATCAGTGTGGTGCCAATCCAAGTTCCAGGTTCCAGGACTGCAGACACCCCAGGAATAAAGATGATAGAATCCAGTTACACATAGGAACCCGTTTCATGCTTTTCCTGTGGAGAACAGGTAACCATCCAAATTTAAATTAATGAGGCATAAACAATATGTACTCTAGTATTGATAATAATAAAATGGAATGTGATTTTTCCTAGGACAAGGTAAACCCCCAGAGTTCAACTCAAAGTTGACCAGACCAATTTATTGCTGGTTTGGGCCGTTAAAGTGGCTTTCAGAAATGAGATTTTAAAGATTCTCCCCGCCCCGAAAAGTTGATGTGTTTCATTTTGGTTCTTACCTGTGCAGTAGTTGTGCAGGCAGGCAAGCCAGTCTGGCAGTGTGGGCAGCAGCGCACAATATCTTGTTTTCCTTAAAGACAAATCTGCATGCAACTATCCCAAGGGAAGAGATGGAATCACCCTCAGTATTAACCCTGTTGACAGAAAGGGGAATACGAGTGGTGTGCATGAGTACATTTTCCCCAGGCAGTCTTGCTGCCAATTGGGTCATTGAAAGGGGAGGAACACAGACCCCCTCCTCCTGCCCATAGACTTTGCAAACAGTTCATTTTAACTCCATTAGAGGGGAGGGGGAAAGTGCTGTACATCTGTTGTGGGGGGGCACTCCTCATTGTGGGAACGAAACTACAAAGCACAGGGAAACATGGCATCAACAAGCAAAGTAGGACACAAAGGAAATTTATTGCCACTACTGCAAAGCAGGACTTTTAAAAAAAGTGTTGTGCTGATTGGCAATGGAGCACTCTCCTGCTCAGGCACTGGCTCACTACTGCCACTTTGCCAACCAGTTTACCACCATTGTGAGAACTCTTCAGGGTCCATTGTTGTTGTTGTGTGTGTGTTTTGTCCTGGAGGAGAAACTCATTGGATTGATGGGTTTTTAGACTAGGAGGGATGAATTTGCAGCTTTTGCTTGATTAAGCATGAATACAGCTTCATTTCCCCAAACCCCCTTGAAAAGAACAGTGTGTGTGTGTGTGTGTGTGTGCGCGCGCGCATGAGCGCGCAGCCCCAACACTCACTTTGATTCCTTTCCCATTCCCAAGCATTCTTCAGGATCCATGACTGAACCCCGTTGTTGTTGTTGTGTGTGCATAAACTCGGTCAATCAATTATTTGGAGAGATGAATTTGTTCTGAGAGATTTTGATGTCGTTAAATGCAAAAACAGCTGTCCCAACCCCCTTGAAAAGAACAGCACATGTCTGTGCATGCATGACTCATGTCCACCTTGCTCATGCATGCAACAAGCCAAGACTCATAAAAACAGAAAAAACCAAACAGATCAGATCCAAGCCAGCACCAGTCCACCAGAACAAACCAATAATAAAATGGAATTAGTCCAGCACCCTCAGAACCGAAACTGGATCAGAAATTTTCTTGGTGCCCATGCCTATTAGTGACATCTCATGCAAAAGAGATAAAGTTGGATGTATCCATGAATGCAGGACATTTGAGGCAGCTCTGCAGAAGGTAAAGGTCTAGTTCTGGTCAGAGAGAGGATAGCTGACCTCCAGGTAACTCTCTGTATTCTGCCTTGAAATGTTTGATAAAAGAAAGGAGGAATATGCATAAATAATGGTGTCTTTTGTGTTGGAAATGAAAAATGTCAGTTCTGTTCTTTTACAATTGTGATGTTTGTGTAAAAAGATTTCTTAATGGAAAATTGCATACTGTTGTTGATACATAAGATTACACGTACTGTTTATCAATTTGGACATTTTATTGGATTGGCTAAAATCAGAGCTAAAGATGCTGTCACTGCCCTGCTGACAGTTGCAGAATTCTATGGGTTAGCAGTTAGCAAAGTAACAAAGAAAGAAGAAGATTGGTCTGTGTAAGGGAATATTTTTTTTAATGCTACATATACACATATACATAGAAGGAAGGATATGATGGTGCCTTTCTGGAAATGTTTGTATGATCAAGGGTACATAATACATGTGGTCTTATAATAATAATAACATTTGATTTATATACTGCCCTTCAGGATGACTTAACACCCACTCAGAGCGATTTACAAAGTATGTCATTATTATCCCCACAACAACATTATCCCCTGTGAGGTGGGTGGGGCTGAGAGAGCTCTGAGAAGCTGTGACTGACCCAAGGTCACCCAGCTGGCTTCAAGTGGAGGAGTGGGGAATCAAACCCAGTTCTCCAGATTAGAGTCCCACCGCTCTTAACCACTACACCAAACTGGCTCTACTCCACATTTTATACTTTACATTAGATTGTGAAGCTTTTGTCCTCTTTTTATTTTTCAAAAACTCATCTTTTGTTTCTAAACAACTGAGACATATATTTTAAAAAACACAAATTTCACTTTTTGCTGACTGTTGCTATATAATCTGTTGCTATATAACCAAATATTTTAGTATAGAGAGGTGACTCAAGGCAGGTATTTGGCATTGTAGAGCTTCTCAGCACCTCTGTCAGTTTTCACCCCTTAATTCATAATAGTCCTATTATCCAGTAGGTGATGGCATAATTCACCTAGTTATTTTGTATGAATTTTGGGTGGATTTCTTCACAGCAGTTTCCAGCTGACACACAGGAGGGGATGTGTTGGTGAAAGAGGTTAAGCTTATTATACCTTCCATCTGCAATTGGCAATGTAAAGTCCATTCACATGTCAGCAATATAATGCAGCCTATGAATAGATTTTTGTGACTGTGTCCGACAGAGTCATGTTATGTGTTCTCAGGAAACCCTGAGTGGGATGCCATGCTTACCGAGGCATTTTAGCTTCTGTTAGGAAAAAAAAATCAATGTGAGAATTGCAGCCTTTATGTCCTCAAAGCTAAACAAAACAACAAACCAGCAGTATTGTTTTTATTTCCTATCATGACAATTCCTATCTTGTCATTTAACTTTTAAAAATGGAAAACAGTAAACTGGACTTAAAAAAAATTATCACACATTCAAATGGCATATGGAATTGAATCATATTGATTAATCAGCAGCAGGGATTAACACAAGAAGGACTCTAGATCAAGGGGTTCTTTAATATTTGATCTTTGTTTTTAAACAATTTGGAATGTTCCAGAAAATCCCAATTTGACTTGCTGATTCAAATTGAGTCCATGGTTCACTATGAGACCTAGTTCCATACAGAACCAGTTCACTGTACAAGCTATGCAAGCGATTGCTTGAAAAGGGTGACAGCAGAGGAGGAGGCAATGGGCATAGTTGACACCCAGCATGATCTTCTATAACTGCCACATTACTGCCAGAGCCAAAGACTGCAGTAGGATTGATAGCAGTCATGAGGCTTGCTTTCCTCCTGGATCCTGGTTGGCAATGGTGCAGGAGAAGATAATGGGCAGAGCCTTGCCTTTCCCCTCCCCAACCTGAAACAGTGCTATCAGCAAAGGATGCAAGCTCCAGCAATGCTGGCAGCACCACTGGCGCTCATCTTCTCGGCAGTATGGAAGGAGGCAGTTGGTGCTGTGTACCAATATTTAGAGCTGTCCTTGGTCCTGTATACCTTGTGACACATCAAATTCCACCTTGTATTTATTGCTGCCTGTCAAGAGCTGGATAGCCCCCAGGTTTTTGCACACCAAAGCAGGCAACACAAAGGGGAGGTAGCCGTGGCAAGTCATCATGTATGGCTGGTGGTTCTGTTCAGCTTGGTGGGCCACCACAAACTGCAGAGGCCTAGAGTTTGATGAAATGCTTACATGTAATATATAAAGGGTCCATGGTCATACGGCTTCAGTATAGATCAAATCTAGCAATTGTTTAAGGAGTTGCTTTCCAAGGTACCTACATCTATATTTTATAAGTCAAGGCTTTTTGTTGCTTTTCAGAATTGTAGCTCATAATCCACTTAAAAAAATTACATTATTGCTGCTTAGAAAGCAACACCACATACTTGAATCTTAGAAGGAACATAACTTTAATTCATTCTGGATGACCTTTTCATTGAAAAACAAAGCACTGCCATGAGGAGTCTTTAGTTTTACCCTCTCACTTTTAGAGTTATAAGGCACATATTGGTGCTTTGTGTGTTTTTCACACAACACTTTCATCTTCATCTCTCTCTCTTTCTGTTTTTTGTTATTATTGTTGTTTGTCTTTGGAGCTCATTAATTGGCTTCAAGTTCCAGCTTGCAGAAAGCTGGAGTGTAAAAATTTCAGTCATAACAAAACATTGTCAGTATGATTTGGTAGGCAAATATTCATTAAAGCCTCAACACTCTTTCTGATTACTGAGAACTTGTTTTGTTTGGTTTAAATAACCAGCTTAATCTCAGCTGAAACAGTATTACATTCACAACTTGTCATCTCTTCCAGGGTAGAATCTTGCAATGTACATGTGGGAGTTTGCACCCTGGGGATAATATGTTAATTGCAAAGCAAGGAAATCATGTTCTGCATCTGATTGGTAAAAAGTCTTTATTAACTGCTTGGAAATAGTTAATTCTTCATTAGTCAGAACACTGAACCAGAGGCTGCTGCCTACAAACCATTGATTGGAGTTTATGGAAGCAATAACTTCCCCGAAAAACATTTGTTACCACTCTTAATGACCATATTTTAGACTATTAACCTTTCACGGGAGGTCAACCAACAAAATGGATGTTAACTGCCTGTAACAACCGATATCTTTGCCATGAATATTCAGATGCCTTTACCATTAAATATGCTTCTCCACCTCTTAAATTTTTATAGTAATAGAAACAGTATTGGGGTAATTTTTTGTTTTCCTTTAGAAACAAGTCAGTACTTGCAAGGTACTAAGGCCCATGCAGAGCTCTGCTCAAGATGATCCCTCCCCAGTGTTTTTAATGTAATATACACACCAGTTTGGCGTAGTGGTTAAGAGCATGGGACTCTAATCTGGAGAACTGGGTTTGATTCCCCACTCCTCCACTTGAAGCCAGCTGGGTGACCTTGGGTCAGTCACAGCTTCTAGGAGCTCTCTCAGCCCCACCCACCTCACAGGGTGATTGTTGTTGTGGGGATAATGATAACATAATTTGTAAACCGCTCTGAGTGGGTTTTAAGTCATCCTGAAGGGCAGTATATAAATTGAATGTTGTTGTTATTGTTGTTGTTATACCATTCCCAAATATTGCAGAGAATAAGGCAGACTCTGCTCATACTGAGCCTCATCTATGCTGTGGAGCCACTCAGAGCAGAGAGGATTTATTGACCACATTTGTATCTTTGTGAAGCATATATGTAAGCAGATTATTCCATTTTATTATCACAACGGACCTCTGCTATATGTTAGATTAAGAAACGGTAATATGCCCAAAAGTACACATAGTGAGTTTTTGTGACTGAATGATTAATGGCATCCTAGTTTTTCCACGCAAGGTACATGTTGGCCAGACATACTGTACTACACTAGCCAATTCTGTGAGTCATCACAGCTCCTCTCCCATTGTCCTTCATTACCATAATGCTCCATATGCTCTATAGCCCTAAGTGGCCATGGAGATCACTTGGTTGGGGCAAAAAAAGCTTTGTTAGCTTGCAGTACTTTCTTTGTAACCATCATCACATCCAACAAACAGATATCTTTGAACT
This sequence comes from Eublepharis macularius, assembly GCF_028583425.1. Classification (NCBI taxonomy): domain Eukaryota; kingdom Metazoa; phylum Chordata; class Lepidosauria; order Squamata; family Eublepharidae; genus Eublepharis; species Eublepharis macularius. The sequence continues at coordinate 78,640,718 of NC_072797.1, forward strand.
CCTCAGCCTTCCCTATAATAGGTCAAGCAATTGGTCCATCTAGATTAGCATAGTTTATTCTTACTGGTAGTAGCTTTTTAGGATCTGGGGCGAAATAGAGTTTTCACCGACTACCTTAGACACTTTGAAGTTGCCAAGGATAGAATCAAAAATACTTCCATAGATTTATGACTCCTCCTGACTGTGTTAGGCTTGATAAAGGACAAACTAGTCCATGTAGGTAGATAGTGGAAAATCTCTTACCACTATTTCAGGTGAACATATCATATTGATTTTCAAATGACTCCTCCAATTTTTCCTCCAAGAGCCATTTTGAAATGTGAATATGTCCAGAAAAATTGCTTGTATTTGAAGTAATGTTATAATTTGTTTCCTGTATTATTAATTTCATTTTAGATGACTATAATGAGCCAGCATGGTGTAGTGGTTAGAGTGCTGGCCTAGAACCTGGCAGGCCTAGCTTCCCATTCCCACTCTGCCATGGAAGCTCGCTGGGTGACCTTGACCCAGTCATACATTCTCAGCCTAGCAAGCAAGCAAGTAAGTAAATACAGTTCCTACCAAGTGAAGGAATAGGATTATTTGAAACCCTACTCAGTGGTACTTTTCGCTGCGGACAGACTGCAATGTTTTTTTAAGTCCGCTGCCGACTGGCAGCTGGCCCGCATTTTGCTAATGTGAACACTTTTGCCCCCTTTTTGCTTCTCTCCCCCCTCTCCTTTTTCCTGGGAGCTGATTGGTTTGTGCAGAATTAACCACTCCCACCCTCCTCAGCTCTCTGAACTCCTTGTCCACCAATTTTTTTAGTAAAGCAAGGTGAAGGTCATACGGCTGCTTCTCCGTTGGTTTCCTTCCTCCTGGTATGCATGCTTTTTTATTTTTTTTCCAAAGCCAGGAATGATTCCTAAGTTTGCTGCTAATTCCCTGCTAACTTTAAAAGCAAGGAAAGGGTTAAATAGCTGCTTTCTCCTTCTTCCTTTAGGATATGCACACACACTCTTTTTTGTACTGTAATGTTACTGCACTTCCTTCCTGGCTTTAAAAGCCAGGAAAGGATTAAATGGCTGCTTTTCCCTCCCTCCCAGGCATGTTTCAGACTTGGCCAAAGAGAAAAAAAAACCCAAGCATTTTGCACAGCCCTCTGGAAACAAGCCTCGTACTTGCCAGGAGGGGATGAATTGGCAGCATTTTCACCCTTTCCTGGCTTGATTTAAAAAAATGAGTGTGGTATATGTTTCCCCCCAGAACTCTGCCACTAATTGCCTCTCCAGTGGGCAGGGGACAGCCCAATCAGCAAAAAGGGGGGAAGGGTTCCAAAATTGCAACGTTACTACACATGCTCAATTTTTTTAAAAAAAGTATGATGTGAATTGCAAGGCCCCAAAAGCCTGAAACTGCACCGAGGCTTCAAAGTGGAAATGAAGTGAAATGGAAGTGAAATGAAGCACAGACACCAAGTCAAAATTGCAGTGGACAGTGTGAAATGAACAGGTGCAATGCCGAAGCCACTGCGATCGGGGCAAATGCTCATAAATGGCGGTTTAAACCGTAAGTGCGAAAAGGGCCAGAGATTTCAGAATGTTATATTCTTCAGTTTTAGTGCAACTCTAAGGCGCTCTGGTCTACTAAAAGCAAAACAATTCCAATGAAGGGATCCTAAATCTAGAAACTGTATATAAAATGCAAAACAGCTTGCGCTAACATATCTTTGCCTTCATCAGACAATGGGATTCAAGTTATATTTCATGGACTCAGCACCTGAAAGTGACAATAGGTAAATCGAAAGCTTGCACGTGTGTAGTAGAGCATTTCACTCTTTTTGTCAAAAAGTATTTCTCCCAAGTTCCCAAGTTCCAAAAAAGGCTTCTATGGAAATGCTGGAATTTTTGCTTCTCTATAAAAGCCTTTTGGAGGGTGGCACAATCTATCTGCACAGCATTCTGGATTCTGAATTTATTTTCTGTTATATAGTATAATATGGTACCGCCAAAGCACATACGGTGCTCGTGATTTCTGTCCATTCTGTTTCTTTTGATTGAGTATAGGATAAAATAAGGATATTTTAAGACTTATTTACTTAGTTACTTATTTACTGGAATCTTAGAATGTTTCTTTAGTGATTATTTTACTAGTATGTGAAGTAATATATGACTTCTATGAGACATATTAGTTATTATGGATTATTGTGTCAGTTGTGTAAGTTTTCTAAAAAATTATAAAAAGTTTAATATATATTTTTGATATCATGGTAATGAAGGTGCTTAAGCTGTTATTTTTCCACATCACAACAGTTCAATGATACTGTTGTAGCTGCTTTTTAAAAAGCACTTCTTCAAGGCTATGATAATAAACCACATGTATGGTTGTTGTATCAATAAGTATAATGATGCAAAATGTATCAGCTAAAGAGCTTCATTATGGTATCTCTGTCTATTGACCAAGGGAGATTTTACAAAGCAGACACATGGATTTACTTTATCATAAATGATTTCCCTCTCAGGTGGGCACTTTTGTACAATGGAATTTTAAAAACATTCTTGGTAAGCTTTCCTCCTATAAACGGGTTATATGAATTTTTAACTTAGCCAGATCTGTAGAATAAAAGTACTGACAACAATAACAATAAAAACTGGATTATTCCTTATTGCTTTGGGATGCTTATTAAGTGAAAGGGAACAGTATGGGCTCACTGATGTCTATTTCACTTTTATAGTAGCTGCATTTGGATCTCTCCCACTAACCGATACCACAAAGCAATGGCAATTTACAGTATTAGCAATATTTGGCACTGGTGAAAACCAGTTTAGATGCTAGCATTTCTGCCTCTCAAATTTTTTTAGTCTAGATTAGACATGGGCACAAACAGCATTACGAACAGAAAAAACCCATGAACAGCCTAATCTGCTGTTCTCGAACAAGCTGTTTGTGAGGCCCCATCCTAAACGAACAGGTGGTCATTGCAAGCCTCGTTCGTTGCCTTCTGCAGCAGTTCGTCAAGCCAGACATTCTGGCACCTGCAATCAATCTTTTTGGCAACCAGAGGCAGGGAGGGACTGAACTCTGGCCGAATCCACATTACCTCCGTGCGTCCCGGTGTTGCACTAAATGTCCGCGAAACACCCGGAAGTATAGCGTCTTTCAAGCGCGATTCAGAAATCGCGCTTGATAGACGCTATACTTCCGGGTGTTTCGCGGACATTTAGTGCAATACCGGGACGCGCGGAGGTAATGTGGATTCGGCCTCTGTCTGAAATCCTTCTGTCTTTCCTTCTGGCTTTAACCCTTCAAAGTACTTCCAGCAGAGAGTCCCGTTTTTGCCACTGTGAAGAGAAAATGACAGCCAATGGGGAGACCCGTGGATCATGCCTTTCCCGGGGTGCAATCTCTCTGAAACTTGGGGGGTCTTCAGAGGACAGTGAGCACTGTGTCCCCTGGAAATTTGGTGGGTATTGGACATTGGGAAGGTCACTTTTGTAACCTCTCAAACTAGCTGCCAGCAGACACTGCTGTTTTTGCCAGGACAGGGCCCTTTAAACTATCAGCTGGAAGGTGGGGGGGATCCCCCCTTCCGCCTGCCAGCCGATTGTTTAAAGGGATCTTTAAAGGGCCAGGTAAGTGGGTTTGAGGGGAGGGGGGCTAAGTGGGGGGTTGGGATGGGGGGTTCTGGCCCCCACGAACAAAGAACAACAAACATGTCCGGGAACAGTTCATGTTCGTCCATCTTCATTGTTCATTGTTCATGGATGGCAACGAACGACGAACAGGGTGTTCAGTTTTTGCCCCCTGTTCGTGCCCATGTCTAGTCTAGATTCATCTGAAAGCTGTCCTTACATGACCCAAGAAAAGATTCAGAAACACCTGAGGCTCTTTTTCTCACTTCCAACTCCCTTTAATTTAAATTTACCTCTTTATCAGATGCATCAAGGCAAAGGTTATTGCTGCTTCAGGATAATTTATCAAGTTAATAAGCCTTGAGAAACATGACAACAAAACTGTTAGCACATTATAAAAAATAACAGAGAGGCCAGTTTACTTTGTACTAGACACAAAAACATTATTGGCACTTAGAAGAATTAGAACTAAAGACTGAGAGCTTGGCTGAGGCAAACTGCCTTCTCCATCCCTCTTTTTCATTTTAAGAGATTTCATATTTTCTCATAAAACATTATTACACATATGGACTTTTTAGGGAATAAGGGTTATAATGAATGAAATCCTGCCCTCAGGTCATAGTTGATTTATGGCAACCCCTGGTAGAGTTTTCATGGCAAGAGACTAACACAGGTGGTTTGCCATTGCCTGCCTCTGCAACCGTGGTCTTTGTTGCAGGTCTCCCATCCAATTACTAACCAAGGCTGGCCCTGCTTAGCTCCTGAGATCTGACGAGAGCAGGCTCTCCTGGGCTATCCAGGTCAGAGCAAAGGTTGTAATAGTTTTTGAAAATTCTGTTATTTGGATACAGTGGTAGTTTGTTGCTAACACAAGGCATTTCCATCAGTAGAATGGTACTTTCTGCATCTCCCACTTCCACCTCTGAGTACTCCAGAAAGCTTCTCTTGGGAGAACTGGGAGAAACAGCATGGGAAGAGGTGGAAAACTGGTAGTCCATAGTGGGAAGAGGGGAAAGGTGAAAATCACTCCTCCCTTCTTCTGGTAAAAAGTTACTACTGAAACCAACCAAATATCTGAAATCCTGCCAAAATTCCAGCTGATATTTAGTGTTCAAGCAGGCAGCCTGAATAAATAATCCAAATGGAATGAAGATTGCCAGTTTTTTATCTGGCTCACAATCCAGCCATTGACTTGGTATGTATGCATGCATGCATGTATGTATATATTTATATGCCATCAAGTCACAACTGACTTATGGTGACCTCAGCAAGGGGCTTTCAAGGAAAATGAGATGCAGTGGTGGTTTGCCATTACCTTCCTCTGCAGAGTCTTCCTTGGCAGTCCCTCATTCAAGAAACTGGCAGGGAGGGAGGAGAAAAACCTACAGATGCTGCTAGTTTGGTGCTTCCCTACATCTGACTTGATATACAGGGAGGGGCAGCTCTGAAGGCACTCTAGGGTTGCAAGGTGGGTGTTGTGGCAGCTCCATAGTTGCAGTGGAGAAGAAGAAGGGGGCAAATTGGGGGAGCTCCTCCTCCTCACTCCTTTGTAGCTGATGGGCTGCTCTGTTCTGAGCTTCTCTATTGGCTAGCAACTCCCTCTTTTCCTTCCCTCTTTTTCCTCATCCTGTCTCTTGATGGAGAGAGCTGAGTTTCAATTTTTTCAACAGGGCAGGTGGGGAAGAAATGTGATAGCGTCATTGTCCCTACCACTGCTTCAGCCACAGACCAGCCCTTTTTACCTTGCATGGGCCCAGGCTGGCCAGCGGTGGAATGGCACTAACCTGCATCCTTCATCCTTTGTGCTGCAACCACTGCTGCTCAAAATCTGATGCCCCAGGAAACTACCCAGGTCACCTATATGACTGGACAGGCTTGGGAGTCCTGTTGGAAACTTTCAGGTAGGTAGCTGCATTGGTTTAAAGTAGAACAGTAGGATTTGAGTTCAGTGGCACCTTAGAGATCAATAACATTTTGAGGGTATAAGCTTCTGGGAGCTTTTAAAAGCTTATATCCTGAAAATGCTATTGGTCTCTAAGGTGCCACTGGATTCAAATCTCACTGCTGGATCTTCCTGGTATCTTGCTGGAGAAGAAGTGACCATAACAGATAAAATAGCTTTCTTTCAGCTTATCTTAATTGGGAAGCAAACTCCTTTTTCAGGCTCTTGATTTGGAAACACTTATCCATGACATCAATGTTTCAGTAATCTTAAAGTAGATGACTGTAACTCACTCTATATGGGACTGACCTAGGATTACTGTTCTCCAGGTTGGGTCTGGAGATCTCTTGGGATTATGATGGCTGATCTACAGACAACAGAGATCAGTTTCCCTGGAAAAAAATGGCTGCTTTGGAGGGTGGATTTTTTGGCATTATATGCTGCTGAGGTCCTTTCCCTCCCTACATTCCACCCTCCCCCAGGCTCCACCTACAAACATCTCAGAATTTCTTAAGCCACAGTTGGTAACGCTAAGCTGTCCTTGAAGATCATCTGGAAACTTCGGCTGGTGCAAAAGGCAGCAGCCTATCTATCATCAAAGACTAGCAGTCAAGACCATATTACATTAATTTTCAAGTTCTTCACACTGGCTGCTTATTTGTTTCCAGGTACAATTTAACACATGGGTGGTTGCCTGGGGCCGACTTGAAGGATCACCTCTCTCTGTACATGTTCCCAGGCATCAGCATTGGGGACGGGGTAAAATGGAATGAGCTGGAATGGGGTGGAATGGGCATTAAACAAATAAGGGTACTAGAAAGAATAGTGAGATGTGTTAAAGACATTGGAGAACAATATTTTACAAATGAAAACATGGAAATATCATGTTTTTATTAACCATTTTCCTGCCAAAATGCTCCTGGAACAGAACAAAACAGGCTGGAACGGGCACTAAAGAAATGCGATTTCCATAAAAAAACAGTGGAAAGCATTAAAGGTAAAAAGAACAATATTCTAAAAATGAAAACATGGAAATATCAGGCTTTCATTAACCCGTTCCCTGACAAAAAGGCTCCCGGAACACCACAGTCTGGAATGGGCAATAACTAAATGCTAGTACTACAAAAAACAGTGGGAAGTATTAAAGACACGGGAGTTCAAGGGACATACTAAAACTAAGGACACCGATTGCCCATAGACAATACATGATTGCCAATAGAGAACACATGATTGCCCTTAGTGAATAATGAAGACCACGCTTGCCCATAGAGAATGATGGAAGCCCTGCTTGACCATCAGCAATAATGTAGAGCATGCTTGCCTTTAGAGAATAATGTAGTCCACGCTTGCCCATAGGGAATAATGGACACCATGCTCCATGGAGGGATTACACCCTCCTTACCTTGCCTCTAATTTTCCTTTTGACTTCCCCCAGAATTTTTGAGAACTTTGGCATTCTAAAATGAAATGTTAAAAAATGGGTTTGGGTTGGATTTTTTGGTCAACCTTTCATTAACATATAAGTTGCACTCCACTGAGTTGTGATCACTGTTCGCAATGGGCACAACCAGCTCTACATCTTGCACCAGGTTCTGACTGAGCATTACTTAGGACTATAGATGGGCACGAACCACAAAAAAACTGAACCATGAGGTTCATGGTTCATGGGATTTCACAAACCAGGAACCATGAACTGGCACAAACTGAGGCAAGTTTACAAACCAGTTTGTGGTTCGTGGGGTTTAAAGGCCCCTTTCTGTCTGCTTAGCAGCGGAAGGGAAAAGAGCATTTAACAGTTTAAAGGGCCCTTTCCTGCCTTGCAAGGGGCAGGTCCCTTTAAACTATCAGCTGGCAGGCAGGGGGGAATCCTCCCACCGCCTGCCAGCTGATAGTTTAAAGGACCTGCTGCTTGCAAGCAGCAGGCCCCCTTAAATGGCCCAAACCCCAGCCCCAGCCCCACACTTACCTTGCTCAGCCACCCTGCGGGCTCATGGCTTCCTCCCCCTCCTCCTGTGTGGGCCGGAAAGGCCATTTTTGGCCTCTTCCACCACCCCAGTGGCCATTTGAGGGGTGGGAAGGCCATTTTTGGCCTCCTCTGCTGCCCTGTGGGCCCGTGTGGCAGTGGAAGAGGCCAAAAACGGCCTTCCTGACCCTAGGGTTTGGGCAGTTCAAAGGGCCCTGCTGCTTGCAAGCAGCAGGTCCCTTTAAACTATCAGCTGGTAGGTGGAGACGGGGGATCCCCCCTGCCACCTGCCAGCTGATAGTTTAAAGGGACCTGCCACTTTTAAGCGGCAGGAAAAGTTTATATAAACTGCCCCTTTAATATGACCCAAATGAACCAGTAGATCAGTTCGTGGAAGTTCGTGGAAATGAGCTTCCATGAACCACTGGTTCGCGAACCACGAACCGGCCTGGTTTGTGCGTTTTTTGAGGTCGTAATTCGATTTGTGCCCATCTCTACTTTGGACTAACTCTTGGATCCCCTCCCCTCCAGTTGGTTCCATGCTCATCTGTTCCAAGGAACAATCATTTAGATTCACCTCTATGCTTGAGAGGAGACAGATGGCAGGGTCTCAATGAATGGCCTCAATCAATTACTCTCAGCATTCCACAATTAAGGACACGTCAGTCTCTAATTTTGACATATATTTCTTTCACTGTTTTTCCTCTGGAATTGAACCCAAACAAATGGAAACCATATAAACTAAGTTTATTATTCTTGTTTGACCCCTGAATCTGTTAAACATCTTCATTATGCTGTATGATAATTTACTGCGCACCCTAGCCGATGGATGAAGAATCAAGAATCACATCAGGACAATGGAACCCCCCCAGGGCTTAACAGAGATATCAGCTTTTTATCTCACTACACACGCTAAGTCATTCTGTGCTTACTTATACACAGAAATTAAACTCTGTGGGTCTTAAAGAAGCCACTGGACTCAAACTTCGTTCTCACATCTGTTGATGATACCGAACTCTATCTGTTGATGGACGACTGGCCAGACTCTGCTCCAGATAACTTGGCCAGGGCTTTGAAGGCGGTGACTGGATGGTTGAAACAGAGCAGGCTGAAGCTGAATCCTATGAAGACGGAGGTCTTGCACCTAGGCCATGGGCTCTTGAGTTCAGAGATCCAGCTCCCAGCCCTTGATGGGGCGCCACTCACAACTGTGCAAGTGGAGTCTGAGTGTGGCCTTGGACATCTCCCTGTCAATGGAGACCTAGGTCACAGCGGTTGCCCAATCTGCATTTTTCCACTTTCATCAAATTGGGCAGCTTGTTCTTTACCTTTCAGCCCCCAACCTTGCTGTTGTGATGCACACAATTGTCACCTCCAGACTGGACTACAGCAACTCACTCTATGGTGGGCTGCGCTTGTCCCTACTCTGGAAACTGCAACTGGTCCAGAATGCAGTGGCACGTGTTCTGACTGGGATGCCATTCTAGTCACATATAACACTGGTTTTGCACCAGCTGCACTGGCTCCCAGTAGAATTCCAGATTAGGTTCAAGGTCTTGGTAATGACCTTTAAATCACTCAGCAGATTAGGACCAACATACCTGTGGGGCTGCCTCTTGCCATATGCTCCCTGGAGAGCCTTCATTCAGAAAATCAGCACCTTCTGGTGGTCCCCAGCCCCAGGGAGGTTTGTCTCACCTCGACCAGGGCCATGGCATTTTCAGCCCTGACACTGACCTGGTGGAACTCTCTGTCTGTAGAGACCCGGCCCCGGCAGGCTTTATTATCTTTCCACCCGATGGAGTTGTTCTTCCAGACATACAATGTTTGAGGCGGGTGTCCTCCCTCCTTCAATCGGCCTCCCACCAGGGGAGTTATGATCCCCCCTGGTCTGCTGAACATCAAGTAGCTTGCCACTTGCCCCCATGAGTTTCTTGTATATAGAGGGATTGTGCAATAAGAATGCTGCCATGTTTTACTGAAGTGTTATTATGCTGCCTGTTTTATATTTTTTTCTGTGATACGCTCTGAGCCTGGTTCTCAGGGAGATGGTGGTGGAGAGCACCCTCAAGTCAGAGTTGACTTATGGTGACCCCTGGTGGGGTTTTCATGGCAAGAGACTAACAGAGGTGATTTGCCATTGCCTGCCTCTGCAACCCTGATCTTCATTGGAGGTCTCCCATCGAATTACTAACCAAAGTCGACCCTTTTTGACATCTGAGATCTGATGGGATCTGGCTCGCCTGGGCTAGCCAGAACAGGGCGGTTCTCAGGGAGAGTGGAATATAAATGTAATGAATAAATGAATAAATAATGTTAACTCATTTATTATCTGTATGACAAGTTGCTGCTATTTACATTTCCTACCAAATGTGTTGTTCCAATCTCAGCTGTATTTATTGCTCAGTTACTTATGAATCTTGGCTCTAATTAGCTTTTCCTGGCAACTACCCCCCCCCCCTTGCCACCTGCATGTAATATATGAGGAAATCTGTTCCAATGTATGTGAAGAAGTGGGTACATGCTGAATTTCTTTTCTCGAATGTACCCAGGGTTGAATCCTGAGCCCCCCCTCCAAATCACTTTAGATTTTATTTAACTATTACATCACAATATGCTTAAAGATAGGCATATAGATTTGGCATTCTTGAATTTATCTGCGTACTAGCTTGATACCCATGCTTCGCTATGGCATTTAATTGCTTTAAATCCACTTATAATACTTATGGATATGTAAGATTTTTTGGTTATATAAAATCCCTTTTCAGGAGTCTTGTACTGTCTTTCTTCAACTGTCTACAGTTTCTTTTACCTGATTTTTACCTCAGAACTCAGAGTTCCGCAGCTGACTAATCAGAGAGAGGGAGGTGCAAGCAGGCAGGAGCCTGCTAGCTACACAGGGAAGCTGTATCCCTTTGGGAAAACACATTTGACCCCCTTTTACCCCTTAGGGGGCAAATTTCTTAAAATCTCTTCTTAGTGGGTGTTTGCATCATGAAAGAAATATTCTCCACAAATTCCATGTTTCTAGGTCCAGGGGTTTGGGTTGGGCGGTGTTGAGTCAGTTCGGACACTTGGTCTTTATGTATATAGATGATTCTAGAGTTTCATGAAAGCCCATTTAAACGCTTGGAAAGTTTTCCAATGTCTCTGAAAACAGCACTGGGTGTTATATACCTTATTGTCACCTGTTCTGAAACATACATGAACACACGCGCGTGCGCGCGTGCACACACACACACACACACACACAATGTTTTAGTTCTAAAGAAGTTTGTGATCCTGGTTTAAGAGAATTTTTTGTTTCATTGTTCAAAATATTGTTTTAAACCTTTATCTTCTTTAGCAGATAACTGTAACTTTGGATCCTTCTGCCTCTCCTTATATTAGCTCCAGCCTTTGTTATCCAGTCTAGAAGGAGAAAGCAAACGAAGTAAGAGGTGGAGAAAATGGGTGGAAGACAATTGTAGCATTCTCAGGTTGGCATCAGGATTTATGTGGTTAAGCACTTGTCAGGCTCTTTGGCCTGGCAAAGGTTCTCTCCTGCATCTGGACCCATGGGATCACTCTCCCATTTCTCAAACGAAGTGCCTAGAGGCACCGGAGGAAGCAGAGAGAAAGATAATTGTGCTTTGGTGTTTCCTCCAGGCACCCCCTCAAACAGCCCAGTGGCTCCAATATCATTTTAGTGAATCTTACATGTTCTTCTTAGACGAGCTGGCACTGATAGAACTAGAATGTTGTATTCCATTCCCTGTAGTGCAGCTGCAATGTAGGGTGGTGGCTATTACAGAAGGACAGTACAGACAATGGAGGGAAGAGCAAATGTGGCAGGGTTTTGAGGGGGGCACACCAGTGGAGGGAACCATGGACATCTTGTGCCCAGTTGTCCCAAAAAACCTGCAGCCAACCGTAAGTATATTAGGAGTGTGTGATTTAGTATCTGGTATACTTAATATATACTGAATAATTGCTGATTCATTTTTTTCCGGGTATACTGAATAATATTAGATAATTCCAAAGAAAACTAGGATACCAATTAAATCAATACCAAATAACTCCAAATTTATATTGGAATAGGTATTAAACACGTCAGTTTGCAAGCATCAAATGGACAACATGGTGATATGTGGAAGTCAGCATAGATTTGTCCTCTACTGGTCCTGCCAGACCAACCTCATCTCCTTCTATGATCAAGTGACAGGCTTACTAGATCGCAAAAGTACTGTTGATGTAGTTCATCTGGATTTCAGTAAAGCTTTTGACAAGGTCCCTTATGATGTTCTGATGGGTAAACTAGAGGACTATGGACTGGACTATAGAACAGTTAGGTGGATAGGAAACTGGATAGAGAACCACACTCAAAGAGTAGTTGTCAATGCATTTCATCTGAATGGAGGGAGGTGTCCAGTGGGGTGCCACAGTACTTTTCAATATTTTTATAAATGATCTGGATGAGGATGTGGAGGTGATGTTCATTAAATTTGCAGATGATACCAAATTAGGAGAAGCAGCAAATATACCAGTAGATAGAGACAGAATTCAATAAGATCTGAACACACTGGAAAAGTGGGAGAATATGAACAAGATGCAATTTAACAAAGATAAGTGCCGAGTTCTACATCTGGGTAGCAAAAATGAGGAACACACATACTGGATGGAGGATACACTTCTGGGTAGCAGTGTGTGTGAACAAAATCTTGGGGTTCAGATGGAACAGCTGTTAAATATGAGCAGCCATTGTGATGCTGTGACAAAAAAGGCTAGTGTGATCTTGGGAAGTATCAACAGAAGCATAACATCCAAATCACAAGATGTCATAGGGGGACACAATTGCCCTCTAAGTATTTGAAGGGCTGTCACTTAGAGGAAAGCAGGGAGCTGTTCCTGTTGGCAGCAGAGGATAGGACTCACAATAATGTGTTTAAATTATGGGCGGGAAGGTACCAAATGAATATTAGGAAGCACAGTAAGATGGGCTTTGGAGGGATATAATGCCATAGGCACTGACCTCCAATGACACCATTGTTTCCAAGAGAGATAACGTCATCATTTGGAGTTCAGTTGTAACGGAAATAGATCTCCAGGTGCCATGTGGAAGTGTCGGCAACCCTACTATAGAGGGGCCTCTGTGAGGTATAGTGACAAAGAGGTTACTCTCCAAAACATCTGCTGTTAGAGAGAGATTTAAATTCCCTCCTTTGGAGGTCATTGGTTGTTCTTGAAGATCTCCCGACAGGTTGGCAATTACTGTAAGGAGGTGTTTCAGACGCTGCAGTTGCCAATATCCAATGCCATCATTGTCTCCAATTTAGGTAAAATAAGTCATGTGGAGTTCAGCTGAAATGGAAGGGTTGACATCAATTGTCAGGTGGCACCTAAGTGAGGTATAATTCCAAATAGGCCAGCCTAAGAAGTCTCCATGTCTCTGAGAATGTTAAAATCTACCATTTGGAAATCAGCTGTAATTTGTGGAGTTCTCCAGGAGGGTTGGCAACCACAGTAGTGTTGTCAAGCCAAGAGGCCTTAGCATGGACCTGCCTGCTGCCAGACCTGCCACTGTCTCCCAAAGAACTCCAGGAGCAGCGAAGGCTGAGGGTAAGGGCAGAGACATGGACCAAGCCTAGGAGTGCATGCCTGGCAGCCCAAGGCCTTCCCCCTGCTGAGGAAATGTCAGGAGAGCCTTCAGCCAGTACTACTCCTCATGAGTAGCAGAGATTAGTCAACTTGGAGAAAGGAACCTAATGAACTCAGCCTTCTCTGTAGGGGAAACTCCCTTTATAAAGCTACAGCCTTATTAACTTGTCACAATCTTGGTGTTTTTGACCTGCTTGTTTCTGCTTCTAACACCTTTTGGATGCCTGCTGCCTGAACCTTGGAGTGCCACGGTCTTTGATTTTGGAATATGCTACCTGATCCTGGACTTTGACTTGAGAAGCTTTGTTGTGGGCCCTGTTATTCAGGTTGGACTTCCCTCCAACCTGGTGGTGTTCTCTGCTATACTTGTAGAATTAAGTTGCTGCTGTTTCATCATTGAAAATATGGTTTAAAGCCCATTAGTGATACACATGTATTCTAATGAACTTTGTAAATTCTGGAATTTCATTAGGTTGTTGCTCCTGAGTTTTGTTTCTAAGATTTCTATTCATTGGTCTGCTTCTGTCAAGGAGCTTGCTTATATAACTAATTCATTTTTTTCTTGTGACTCTCTATGTCTTAATTTCTTGGATTTTTTTCATTTATTTCTTGTAGTCCAGATGGTAACTCAGTCCTTATCTTAGTATCCTAGTGAACTCTGTATGAACTTTACTGTAGTTTTTTTTCTATCATGTTGTGTGCTCCAGGTGCTCCTTCTTTCTTTTTTTCTCAATAAAGGCTTTATTTTCAAGATGCAAAATACAAACATATGATTAACTTACAGTTATTAATACTAACAAACTATTTACATCAATATCTGTTCATAAAGCATTCTTTTCACTTGTCTTTGTTTATTATAAACATTGAGACATAAAGTTGGTATAAAAGAGATCTATATTTTAACCATTGTATTTTAACTTTAGTTTTGTAAATTTAATATTGCTTGATATGATATACTTGGAGGCTGGATATTGTTAACTGTAATGAATTCAAAAAAGGGAAAACATTTTCCGATAAAGTTTGTTGATTTGGGATAGTTTTATTTATGAAGTCACATCTAATTTGAAGAATTGGTAAGTTATGCAATTGATCAAAAAATACCAGTTTTGCATCCAGCTGTATTCTGTATCCAACTATATCAAATATCTATTTTAATACTGTTAAATAAATTGAATAATAATAATAATAACTGTACTTATGTACTGCTCTTCTAGACATATTAGTGCCTCACCCAGAGCAGTGAACAAGTTAGTGTTTATTCTTATCCCCACAATACAGCTGGGGCTGAGAAGAGTTGATGAACAACACAAGGGAAACGCCCGGATAGTAAAAGCGCAAACAAACAACAATTCCGGGAATCAACAGTTAATAACAATTCATTTTCATTTTATAGTGCAAAAGTGCCAATGTGCAAAGTGCAAAGATACAGAACAATAAATATAATAAATACAATAAGATCTTATGTTTCTCGTGTCCAATCAATCATGGAATAATGATGTCCAAAAAGGGGATAACATGAAAACCCACACAGGGGCTGAACATAGAGTCACAATATGGGATAAGAGATGACCCCAGTCCAAATCGGAGTGAAATCCAAATGTGCCGACGGGATTATGCGAGCATTTTATACAATTCCCGTTTCGTATAGATGATACTTCTCCCTGGGCACAGTTAATTCTGGACTATAACAAAAACATAATCTCTTCTTAAAATTATGAAATTTCTTTAAAACATTCAACAACAATTTATCACAATACATACTTACTGGTCACCATATGAATAAATACACCAATGTGACAGTACATATGTTCATCCCAACTTCAATACTTCAATACATCACAGCAATGAACAATGACGTGGACATGAAACATACAGGAAAAGGGAACCTCCTAAATACATAATTAACAATTACTCCTGTGTTTTATATGCTCCCGAAGATACATAAAGAGGGCAGACCACCGCCGGGACGCCCAATCATTTCGGGCAGCAATTCCATACTGGAACCACTTTCCATTTTTTTGGACCACTTTTTACAGCCACTTGTGGTCCAGACTGAGACATATTTACGGGATACGATGCACTTTATTTCTTCGGTGGAGCAATTGGAGCTCCCCAGCACTGCTTTTCTCATGACACTGGATGTGGTCTCATTATATACCTCGATCCCCCACGACGGGGCGAGGGCTGTGGTAGAAACATCTTTACTAACTAGATCTAATCAAAGCCCCTCTACTCCATTTCTTCTTAACATCTTAGATATTATACTAGAGCGGAATTATTTCAAGTTTGATGGGGTTTTCTATTATCAAACTAAAGGGGTGGCGATGGGGTGTGCTGCCGCTCCCAGCATCGCCAACCTCTTTATGGCCCAACTGGAGAGAGATTACATTTTGAACAAGGACAATAACCCTCTTAAGGACAATATTGTATATTATTGTCGTTATATTGATGACATCATGGCCATTATTAGGACTCGGGAGATTGGAGAGCAGTTTGGCAGATGGGTAAATACCATCAGCCCTGATATCAAGTTTACCTGGCAGGGTAGCAGTGCATGTATTAACTACTTGGACGTTAGTGTCTATAAAATTAACGATAGGAAACTTGGCGTGCGGCCCTTTAAGAAAGGCACAGATAGGTGCTCATACCTCCATTTTTCCTCCTTCCACCCGCAACGCTTGAAATACAATATCCCAGTGGGCCAGTTCCTGAGGCTGAAGCGAAATTCCTCCAATACAGGGGACTTTAGGACCAGCTGCACCCAATTAGAACGGGCATTTTCTAGCAGGGGTTATCCACTGCCAGCGATCAGCTCGGAAAAAAATCGAGCTGTGGGTACACCACGGGAACAATTACTCGTTCCAAAATCCCGCGCAGGCAATAACCGTTTAAAATGGGCTCTTAATTACACAACTTTGGCTACCCCAATTTCCCGCATTATTCGGAAACATTGGCATTTAATAGACAATATCCCTGGGTGTGAAGTCAGTCCAGCTATCGGCCTCCGTAGAACTAAATCTCTCAAGGATATACTAACACGTTCTGAATTTGAACGTCACGATCCCTCTCAGAATCGTGGTGGAATGGCTCCTAAGGGACATTTTAGATGCGGGGATTGTAATGTCTGCCCATATATGGTTAAATTCGAGGAAATAATTAGGGATAGACAGGAATATTGCCGCGGCTTTACCACATGCAGGTCTTCATATGTGGTTTATGTCATCCAATGCAGCTGCCCACTGTATTATGTGGGCAGTACTACGCGTCCGCTCAAAATCAGAGTCCAGGAGCATGTGTCCAGGATAAGGAACCAAGTTAGGGAGGCACCTCTGGTCTTGCATTATTTGAATTATCATCATAGCTTGGGGGACCTTAGGGTAACAGTGGCCGACATGATTAAAGAACCATTCACTGAGGATAGTCCTAGGAGACTATTGCAATTGGAAACGAGGTGGATTTTCAAATTGCGGAGCCTGGCCCCGGGCGGGCTTAATAATGAAATTGACTATTCCTGCTTTTTGGGGCAACATTGAAATTTGCTGGTATTCCTTCCACTTTCCTCAGTAATCCTTCCACTTCTCCTTGCACAGCAGTATAAGCCCAACTAGGTACCCAGTACAGATACATAGATATGATGGGTTTACTTGTTAGCTGTGTGTAAGTTTTACTATCTGTAAGTTTTACTATCTGATGGCTGTATGATTGCTGTAAGTTTTGCGGTCCCTGAGGACAGGACCCATTAATCAATTCATTAAACAATTTGTTAATTATGTATTTAGGAGGTTCCCTTTTCCTGTATGTTTCATGTCCACGTCATTGTTCATTGCTGTGATGTATTGAAGTATTGAAGTTGGGATGAACATATGTACTGTCACATTGGTGTATTTATTCATATGGTGACCAGTAAGTATGTATTGTGATAAATTGTTGTTGAATGTTTTAAAGAAATTTCATAATTTTAAGAAGAGATTATGTTTTTGTTATAGTCCAGAATTAACTGTGCCCAGGAAGAAGTATCATCTATACGAAACAGGAATTGTATAAAATGCTCGCATAATCCCGTCGGCACGTTTGGATTTCACTCCGATTTGGACTGGGGTCATCTCTTATCCCATATTGTGACTCTATGTTCAGCCCCTGTGTGGGTTTTCATGTTATCCCCTTTTTGGACATCATTATTCCATGATTGATTGGACACGAGAAACATAAGATCTTATTGTATTTATTATATTTATTGTTCTGTATCTTTGCACTTTGCACATTGGCACTTTTGCACTATAAAATGAAAATGAATTGTTATTAACTGTTGATTCCCGGAATTGTTGTTTGGTTGGGGCTGAGAAGAGTGGCTTACACAAGGCCATCTACTGAGTTTGTGGCAGTAGTGGGATTCAAACCAGTAGAGTACTGATTCACAGCCAAACCACTTAACCACTGTCCTATGTTGGCTTGAGAAACCTAATTAAAGGATTCCATAGTTGGGCCATTAGCAGAGTCTATTGTTTGCAGTGAAAGCATGATCATAGGTGGTGTGAGCTGGTTCTGCCGGCTGGTGTGTGTGCAAGAATGAAAATAACAAAGCATACACTTGTTTATACTTAGGAAGGAAATAAGAATTTTTTATTATAGGAACTCCATACTCTGATAGGAAAGGAGGGGAGATAGAGCCCATCTACCTATCTAGTCTAAAGATAGGAATGGATGCTAGGACAAGTAGTAGTTTAAACAAGGGTATAGTCATATTCTTGTTCATTAATTTTTTTTCTGTGTACAAATGTATTTCCGGAAGAATCCTTCTTGCTTTGCTTGCTCCTTAGCACTTTCTGCCTTTCATTTGCAGAAGTAAGCTCCAGATGGTCGTTTTTTATCAGTCATAGCTCCCTAGAAATATTACTAAATTTTCTAAATAAGTTTAAGATCAGTTCAGAGATAAGCCAGGACTGTAGTTAGCACAAACCCACTTAGTCCAAGCCAAGCAAACCAGGAGACAGTTGGGTTTGGATGGAGCACATTGCATGGGAATAAAGCTAGCCAATCATTAAGTGAGCAATAATGAGGTTATAGTAGTATGTCAACCCATGCCATATGACCCTTCACTCCACACTTTGCTGCTGGTGGAACAGATCAAATAGTGGACTGCAGGATCCTTGAAAACTTTACCACAATTGTATCCTGAGTATTAGTCTGCCTTCTGCTGCCCCTTCCCATTTATTAATTTAGATTTTGGCTGAGACCATATACTGGAGCTATAGTTGCTGAGTCCCAGGGGTTGTTATTGCTGACTTGTAAGTAGGGCATTCATATAGCTTTAGGGAAAGGTATGGGAGCGGTTGCAAAGTTCTTAGCGCAGAGGTATTTTCCCCCGTACTTGCTCCTCTGCAGCAAGTATGCTCTGCACACTCTGCACACAACAGAATTTCCCTACTTTCCTCCCCTTTCTTGCAGCTATGAAGCTGACTTTCCGCCTATTTCTTTCCAGACACAGCAGAATAGTTGTGGAGATTGTAGTGTTTTCCACTCTGCCTCTTGGTGTTGCTGGGCTACAGTTTGCTGTATGAAGTAGTTTTTTTCCTTAGCTCTGGAGGCAGTTTCCCACCCTTTTTTCCTTTGTTTTCCTTCTCCCTTCTTGCTTTGTTTCCTTAAGTTGCTGAAAAGTTTCTTTTTGCAGCATTGGAAGCTATTTTCCTGCCTTTTCCCCAGGCTGGCACAACAGAGTGTCTTCTACTCCCCACCCCCTTCTCATGCTTGCTGTGAGACAATGGGAGAGAGAATTATATTGTACTTGAAAAGAAGATACTTTTTCTCTGCAGTTACTTATTTTTGTTTGCTTTCTTCTTTTAGCTGGCTCTCTAAAGAGCTAAAAAGAAGTAGTTTCAGTAAGGCTTCCAGGCTTTTTTTCTGGGAAAAGAGGTAGTGGAACTCTCAAGTGGCAAGCCACTTCGGAATTAGGGTATTTAAACACCTTGATAAGAAATATAAAGCAAGAAAAATGACAGGAAAAATAATTGCAGATCATCATTGGTCTTTTCAAACAATTACAGTACATTTATCTGACACAGTGTGAGTGTACATTAGACATGGGAATGAACCAAAAAAAATTACAGAACCAGAGGATCGTGGTTCGGTGCAGGCCACGATCCCAAATTCCCGAACAGCAATGAACATATCCCGTTCCTGAACCCGGATCATGGTTCGTGGAGGCCGCAGCGGAGGGACGCCACGCTGTTCCCAGCGATACAGGACCTGACTAGATCAAGCACTAATGTGAGCCCTCAACCGAGGTGCCCACTGAGCTTGGCCACAGAGCCAGGCAGCAGCCCTGGAACCAGAGGAGATAGATCCCTATCCACTAAAGCCAAGCACAATTGTACTCTCTCAGTCTCTCTCTCTCTCTCTCTCTCTCCAAAGGCTAGCAAGTAGCAAGCAAGAGCTCTGTCCCACTCCACTGCTAGCAGAAAGTGAAACCCAGCCTGGGAGACTATGGCTATTTATAAGCATGGGTCCCATTCAGCAACACAGGAGGTCTGTGTATGGCTGTCAGAGCTGCCTATCAGGGTTTGCAGGGATGAGATTGGAGTGCCCATGGCTACAGAACACCCCCTTCCCCCTCCCTCCCCTGGGTGTCTTCTCCCAACTGGTGACTGCTTTGCTGCTCCGTGGTTGGAAGGAAGCCCTGCTGATCAAGAAAAGCTGGGCTACCATTTGGGTTTCCAGGGCGACAGAAGGAGGGCAAACAGAGCTCAGGCATTCCCCTGGCTCCGTTGCCAGGGGAATAGATTGCTGGCTCCTGAGTGTCTGGATCCCCGAACCGAGCCCGAACGCCACGATCCAGGCCTCTCCCGACCGCTGGATCATGGGCCATGAACAATCACGTTCCGCCGGGTCATGATTGCGCGATCGCCATTTTCGTGGGTTTTTTATGTTCGTAATGCGGATCGTGCCCATCTCTAGTGTACATATACAAGCTGCAAAATTTTTATTGGATAATAGTGCAAAGCATGATTACTGAGAAAACTGCTTTCACTGTTTTCATTGTCAAGAGCTGCTTGTAGATCAAAGCAACCTAGCGAGCTGTCTTCATGCAGAGTGCACTTGTGTCCCTTGGCTTTCAATTCTGCTTTCGTTCAGCATAAGTGAATCCATGGCCATTTCCACACATGTTGAATAATGCACTTTCAATGCACTTTCACAATCTTTTTGAAGTGGATTTTTTGTTCCACACATGGAAAATCAATTTCAAATGTTCACTAAAGAGTATTGAAAGTGGATTATCCAATGTGTGTGGAAGCAGCCAATGTGTCAGCAGTGAACATTTGTATCACTCCCCTCCAAATGACTTTAAATTTTACTGCCTGTACTGGCAAAGCAATTAAAATTAACAATAGTTACTAAGCTGCTAAAATCAATTACTGGCTCTTATGCTTTCTTATCTATTGGACGCATTTGTACCATCCCAAGGGGCAGAACTTTGATTCTCAACCCCATTTAACCACTAAAAAAAACATATCACATAATGACTACCAAACAAATGCCTTTTGTCAAAGGAGTAAGGTTTCCTATAAACAAGAAAGAAAAAAATCTTTTTTTACTGCATTTATTAGTAAAACTATAAACTTTTTCTTGAAGATTAATTCTGGAGGATATGGCTTTTCTTGTGTTTTTTTTAACTGATTTGATTCTTAAAAGAACCAGCTGGAAATAGTGCTATATCTGATGCAAAACAATTACTTTACGTACATAATTCATAAAGATAGTGGTATTATCACAATTGGTAAGTAAAAATATCAAAATGTATACTCTTATAAAACTTACTTGTTAAGATGTCCAGGTTATTGACATCTCCTATCCTAGTGCAAAAGGGTTACTTCAGATGGCTAATCTACATTGGTTGTAAAGTGAATCTATTGGCTAGGTTAAATTATTAGAATGCATACCTTTTTAATGTCACAAAATTAGAACCAAACTCATAAAATTATCTTTGTTAAGTGTCAGGGGCTAAACAACAAAATTAAGGCTAGGAAAGTGAATTCTGCTCTAACCAAATTTCCACCCTTACTCTTGTTTCTTCAGGAAATGCATAAAAAGAATTCAGCATTCCCGATTCTACAATCAAAATGGTTTGGTCAGTAGTTTCAAGCCCCTGGCTCTTCCAAATCTCAGGGGGGTGGCAATATTATTTTCAAGAGACACCTAGTTTTATTTAAAAGACTCCTTAACTGACAAAAAAGGTAGGTTTTTGTTCCTAAAAGGCAATCTAGAACAAGAAATTATCACATTGGCATCTATGTATGCTCCAAACCAAAATCATTGAAAATACTCTAACTAAACTTTGTTCCTTTGCAGAGGGGGAAATAATTATTGCTAGCTATTTTAACTATATCATGAATTCTGTTTAGATCAATCTTAGAAATGACAGTCACCAAAAAATGAGAAAAGGAACCTCTGAACTGTCAAACATAATGACTAACTTAGATTTTCACGATATCTGGCATCTTCAAAACCCACTGGTAACAGACTATACATATTTCTCTTCTATCTACAATATATACACAAGTATTGATTACATATTCTTATCTTCTACATTAATTAGTCAAACTCTTACATCAAGCATTGGTGACAAATTTTAGCCAGACCATGCTTGGACAGAATGCACACTGACAATAAATGGCAATCTGTAAATTAAATAAATCACTTTTTGGTTGTTGTGGGTTTTCCGGGCTGTATTGCCGTGGTCTTGGCATTGTAGTTCCTGACGTTTCGCCAGCAGCTGTGGCTGGCATCTTCAGAGGTGTAGCACCAAAAGACGGAGATCTCTCAGTGAGAATCTCCGTCTTTTAGTGCTACACCTCTGAAGATGCCAGCCACAGCTGCTGGCGAAACGTCAGGAACTACAATGCCAAGACCACGGCAATACAGCTCGGAAAACCCACAACAACCATCGTTCTCCGGCCGTGAAAGCCTTCGACAATAAATCACTTTTTATTTAACAAACAAATTTCTTCTGAAGTCTCGTTAGAAATTAAACAATATTTAGAAACAAATATGCAATGTGGCATTCCTCAAATCCATGTATGGGATGCTATGGAAGTGGTGGTTAGAGAGAAATTAATCTCCATCACCTCCTATCATGAAAAGCAAAAAGAAAAAATTAGAAATGAAACTATATCTAGAATAGAAAACCTAGAAGACGAATACAAAAAAACTTGTAGCAAAAGAGTATATAAACAACTCCTAATAGAAAGAAAAATCCTGGAAAATTTAGAGATTTCTCAAATTTAGAAACATCTACTTTATATTAAACAAAAATATTGGATGTGATCACCCAAATCTATGAAGTTACTTGCTTGGAAATTAAAGGAAAAAACATCCTCACATTTTATACAAGCTATTAATGACACACAAGGAAAAACATGAACTAATTCGAAACATTAGCCAATGTATTTGCTGAATGCTACCAAATCTTTTGTACCTCAGAAAATCCTTACAATAATCATATTTTAAATTATCTATCATCATAGGAAATTATTAGAAAAAAAATCTCACAAGAACATAAAACAATATTTGGACCAACCAATCACAATACAAGAAGTTAGACCTAACTACGATTGGTTCCAGTATAGACAGATCAGAGACTTATATAATTCGGACTCTGTAAAGGGAGGTATACGAATAGAGAATTCGGAACTAGAGCAGACCCTTCTTAAAGAAGATAAGAAAAGAATATCCAAGGTATACCAAGTACTGTTGAAGTGGTATACCGAGGATGAGATAGTTAAAACACAAATGGTGAAATGGGCTATAAACTTTAATAAAGAAATAACAATGGAGGCATGGGAATACTTGTGGAAAACTACAATGAAGACAACGACATGTATTAATATCAAAGAGAACATTTATAAAATGATCTATCGTTGGTACATGACACCAAAGAAGATTGCGCTAGGGAATTCGAATACTTCTAATAAATGCTGGAAATGTAAGAAGCATGAGGGCTCCCTCTATCATATGTGGTGGTCGTGTGAGGTAGCCAGGCAGTACTGGGGGGAAATAATAAGAGAAATGAGTGAAATTTTACAATTTCAAATTAATAAGAACCCAGAACTCCTGCTACTGAACTTGGGAATGGAGGGAATTCCAGCCCAACACAGGACGTTGATATTTTATATGACAGCAGCAGCTAGACTTTTGTATGCGCAAAAATGGAAAGTACAAGAAGTGCCAACTATTGAAGATTGGACTTACAAATTGCTGTATATGGCTGAAATGGACAAGATGACAAGAAAATTGAGAGATCTGGACTCAGGGCAGTTCAACACAGACTGGGAGAAGCTGAAACAATACCTGGAGAAGAAATGGGAGGTGGGAGGAAAACTGTGGCAGTTTGAGAACTACTGAAGTATTGAAGTAGAGGGGGGAGACTTTACCGGGGGGAGAAGAGATAAATGTGAATTAATAAGCAGTCAGATTAATAGATTGACATATATATAGATATATATAGGTTAACAAACAGAACATAGAGAAAATAATTAATTATAAGGACTAAATATAAGGAGCGATTAACTAACAATATTTTCTTTTTTTTTCTGACAAGTTTTGTACCAAACTGAATGTCTGAAGATATAGATGGGTCAAATTGATTGACTACGTGAGGAGAGATATATAGAACTATTATAAAAAGATAGAATGAGTAATATATATAGAGAATAAGTCAAATTGTTTGATATAAACGAATGTATGATCTATATGGTTTATGATATATAGAAATACCTGAAATTGAAAAATTGGGATAAATTGTTTATCTAAGATGGAAACAAAGGCTTACAGTTTGGGCATATAATGTTAAAAATAGTTAAGGATGTACTGCTTAGAATAATGGAGAATATATATTTGTTTTAGATAGAGGAAGCTAATAAAAGTAAGGGAAAGGGGACAAAGGGTTGGAAAGCTGTTGGAAGTCAACAAAAAGGGGGGGGAAAGGGAGGGGGTTAGAGATGAAAAAATTGGGGAAAATTGAATGTAAATGTGGAAATAATGGATTCTAACCCAATAAAAATTTTTCAAAAAAAAAAAAAACAATACAAGAAGTTAGAGACACCATCAAATCCTTAAAAAATAACAAAGTTTGAGGCAGGAATGGATTCCCTGCCCAATTTTACAAAAAATACCTACTTTCAAGCATACTAACTGCCACATGCAACTCTGTTATGGCAGAAGTAGCATCCCTCCATCTTGGTCAGAGGCTGAAATAGTAGTTATTCCAAAAAACGACAAAGATATTACAAATACTAAATCTTATTGACCAATATCCTTACTGAATCAAGATCAAAAGTTCTTTACAACCATATTTGCCAAAAGATTGTCTAAATTTAAATAACCAACTACATTCAACTTGACCAGACTGGCTTTATGTCAACAAGTAATCTTATTGACAATACATGTAAAACTTTAAATATAGTTAACTTCTGTGAAGCATACAAACTCCTAAAAAAGCGAAAGTTGTTTCCAGGCCTCACTTGAAGGTTTTAAGCTGCTCAGGATTTAAGATAAAACCTTCACCCCATCCTGATCTCCATCAAGTATTTTACTTACTATTAAACATGTTTAATACCTTACTATTGAACATATTTAAGGAGTTGATGGCTAGTTTAGATGGATTGTAACCTCCATGATTAGTTCAAGATTTTTCTGTGAACAAGGGTACACCTGATATTTGTAGGAACATGTATCCTGTTTTTAAGTGGCTCCTAGCTACTCCATACCATGAAAAGCTTCAACTGTCAATTTCCTCTGTTAAAGGGACAAGACATTTTTCTTCAGAATTGGTAATAACCATAGCTCCAGGCCACTTCGTCTTTAATGCTTCCCACTTTTTTTGGTGGTACTAGCATTTCTTTAGTGCCCGTTCTACATAGCTTGTTTTGTTCTAGAAGCATTTTGGCAGGGATAGGGTTAATAAAACATTATAGTTCAGTGTTCTTATTTCTAAAATATTGTTTTCCAGTTGCTTTAATGCTTCCCACTGTTTTTTCTGGTACTAGAATTAATTTTGTGCCAGTTCCATCGTGTTTCAGGAGCATTTTGGAAGATAAAAGGTTAATGAAAGCCTCATATTTCCATGTTTTGATTTATAGAATACTTTTCACTTGTGACTTTAATGCTTCCCGCTGTTTTTTATAGTCCTATCATTTCTATAGTGCCTGTTCCAGCCTGTTCTGTGGCATTCAGGGAACATTTTGCCAGGGAAGAGGTTAATAAAAGTGTGCCAGTTCAGTGTTTTCATTTCAGAAATCTTGTTCTGCAGTGTCTTTCATGCTTCCCACTGTCTTTTGTGGTCCTGTCATTTATTTTGTGCCCATTCCAGCCTGTTCTGTGGTGTTCTGGGAGCCTTTTGGCAGGGCAAAGGTTCATAAAAGCACAATATTTCCATGATTTCATTAATAAAATATTGCTCTCTAGTGTCTTTTATGCTTACTACTGTTTTTTGTTGTACTAGCATTTCTTTAGTGCTTGTTCTTGCCAGTTCCATGGTGTTCTGGGAGCCTTTTGGCAGGGAAAGCGTTAATAAAAGCCATGATATTTCCATGTTTTTACTTCTAAAACATTGTTCTCTAGGTTCTTTATTACTTCCCACTGTTTTTTGTGGCAGGGCTTTTTTTCAACTGGAATGCCGTGGAACGGCGTTCAGGCACCTCTTGAAGCATTTCCAGGCTTCTCTGATGTCACCCGGAAGTGACATCATCACATGGTCCCAGGAGTACTTGCACGTGATGATAGGGTCATCACTTCTGGCCAGGAGTTGCCTTAGGTGCTGGCAACTGAGTTCCACCACCTCTTTCCCCAGAAAAAAAGCCCTGAAGCATTTATTTAGTGCCCATTCCTGCCTGTTCCGTGGTGTTCCAGGAGCCTTTTGGCAGGGAAAGGGTTAATAAAAGCATGATGTTTCCATGTTTTCACTTCTAGAACATTGTTCTCTGGTTTCTTTATTACTTCCCACTGTTTTTTGTGGTACTAGCATTTATTTAGTGCCCGTTCTGGCCTTTACCATGGTGTTCCAGGAGCATTTTGGAAGCAAAAGAGTTAATGAAAGCATGATATTTCCACATTTTCTTGTATAGGATATTGCTATCTGGTGTCTTCTCATTGTTTCTTGTGGTACTAGCATTTCTTTAGTGCTTGTTCCAGCTGGCTCTGTGGTGTTCCAGGAGCATTTTGAAAGGGAAAGAGTTAATGAAAGTCTGGTATTACCATGTTTTCCTTTATAGAATACTGTTCTTTTGTGTCTTAATCCTTCCCACTGTTTCTTGTGGTTTTAGCTTTTCTTTAGTGCCTGTTCCGGCCTGTTCTGTGGTGTTCCGGGAGCATTTTGGCAGGGAAAGGATTAATAAAAGCATTATATTGCCATATTTTCATTTCTAAAATATTGTTCTCTGGTGTCTTTAACACATCTCACTGTTTTTTGTGGTACCACTATTTGTTTAATGCCCATTCTGGCCCGTTCGGGCCTATTCCAGCTTTTACCCCTTTCCTCAGCATTGCCCTTCTCAGTATGGTCTATTAACTCCCCCCACCCCCATCTCCTTCTAGGGTGCTATCTACAACAGCCCCGGCTTAGACTTTTTCAGTGCTTGCTCCATGCCTGTGGAACAGTCTCCTAGAATAGGAGAATAGGGAGAATAGGGATCATCCTAAAATAGGGGAGGAGGGATTCTGGAGAGACTGTAAAATAAAACCATTCTGCAATGCATTTGGAACAGTTTTGAGTCTGAGCCAGTAGATATAGGTATGCAAGGTATTTTTAAAGTGGTGGATTTAATGTTGTTTTGAATTTATTTTATGTTTTCAAGTTATTAATTATGTGATTTTATATGTTGGTGTAATACGGCCTTCCCGGCTAGCAGCTTACCTGTTTGAAGACAGGGGCCATGTTTTGCCTCCCCACTGGCAGAAGAGCGACAGACACTCTCCTGGCATAGGAGGAGTGAGGAGGGGGTGGAGCCAGAATGTATATAAGGTGGCTCCACCCCTTGTCCTCTTGCAGTCGCAATTTCACTCAGCCCACCCACCCACCCTGGAGTAGTACAGGTTTAGCTGGTCACTGTATTCAGGGCCACGTAGGATTTTTTTCTCCATTTTCTATATTGGCAATGGAAGAGTGGAGGTTTTTTTGCCTACCTTGTACTGCTTGCATGGGTTGTGGTAACTGGCTTTGGTGGAGCTGTAATTAGGTCCTTTGGCAGAATTAGGAGAGGAGAAATGAGCAGGATGGTGAGTACCCTTGGCACATCCCCATTTTGGGAGGGGGGAATTGGGGTCTGTCAGGATCACTGGTACTGCCTGACGGCTGCCAGTTGAGAAGGCAGACTGCAGTGTGGCTCCCCTAGAGAAGTAAGGCCCTCCTGCTGTACGGCGAGGTACTATAAGCTTGGAATGGGGAGCCATTTGCCTAGCTGGCCAGGTTCCAACCATGCATGTCAATGGCTCGTGCCCGGAGCAATGGGACTTGCCCAGACAGGTCAGGATGGAGTTCCAGAGGTGACTCCAGGGCCTGACCTGTAACATTAGTTAGGCCCTTGCCGTGTATATATGTTGGTTATATGCTGTTGCCAAAATAAATATGGCCCATTTAGTTCCCAATATTGGTTTCTGTCTCTTCTTTCCATCTGGGATGACAATTTATTTTTACCAGCTTTGGTTCAGGAGAAAGGTAGGCTTATAAATATTTAAAATAAATCAATAACGCTTAGTGGGCATCATGACTCTGCACAATAATTTCAGTTTTCAGATGAGATGCCACATATAAAATGATACTTCTAAGTGCTCTAATGCGGCAAAACAAGTTACCTCCTTGCCCCTATCCAGACACTGAATGCTTGGAGTGGGAACTGTAATCATGATTTCTGGCCACACCCCAGATCTATCTCTACACATTCATCCAAATTGTCGCTATGCATGGGGGAGATAAGTGGCAAAGCCAGCAGGCATAAATCACTCCAGAAATTCATTGTATGTGCTGGGTTATGTGGGTAAGGCGTATGTCCTTACTGCACAGATTTGATTGTCCTAAAGCTCTCTTTTGAATTTGTCTTTAAAGTGCTGCAAGACTTTTTGTTGTTCTTAATGTAGTGGTAACTCAAAGCAATTAGCGAAATGTAGAACATGTATTGGCAAGATCCATTACTGTGCACTGGAGTTTTAAAACTGGTTGTGATTATTAGTGTTCAGTTAGTCATGAACCTCCATGTGCTGCTCCCTCAAAAGGATTTCCTGGTTTCTGTTCATCCCATATGGCACTCTGATGAGCTTACACTCTGTCTTAAGTACTTGGCTATAGGAAAACAAGAACAAAGCTGAAACAAAGTGAGTCATATGTGTTTGTCTTTACTCTCACTGCATGAGATAATGTGGAGGTGTTAATTACAAGACTTCACTGAGTCTTGACTAATAACAGTGTGCAAACAAATGGATGTCAGCCTCAGTTTCAGAAAAGCTTCTACTAATAAGGTAAAACTAGCAATTAGAGCTGACAATGAAGCAAGACTATGCCTTGAATATTCATGTGTGAAGCTCTCCTTTGATTTGCCTTTGCTTGTCCAGATGGAAACTAAGAATAGGAACTCACAGTTACCCCTTAAAATGATTTAAATATTATTTGGTGTGCTGGCACATTGGATTAATTCCCCCTTTGTACTCATGCACTGACCCTTGGCATCAAAGTGGACATGTAATGTTCCTGAAGATTTTCCAATCTGTGACCTTCCTGTCAGGGAAACAAACTGAATTCCTCCAAGAAGCAAAACAAAACTGACTGTATAAAATCACTGACTGTTTATTGGAAAGCCCATATATTGCATTTAAATTCTAGACTGTAGCTGCTTAGGCAAGAAGGAGAAAGAATGTGATTCTCTTGCTAAATGCAGCCTGTTCACATCAACCTTGTCCACATACCGAGCCCATCCCCCTGACCTTCCTCTCAAATTGGATTTGACAGGCTTCTTGAAGCTCAAAAGTTGTCCTGGATGAATGTACATCAGAAAGCATGTACTTGCCCTGCCCTTTGTCATGTCCCTGAATTACAAACAAAGCTTTACAATATCATTTGGGTACCTGCTAACGCGTCATTCGTTCATCTCTGAGTTTGTTTTTCAGTTTTTCTTTGCTGTTTTGTTTCATTTTATTTTAGATGGAATGAAGATATAATAATAAAATAATAATATAAATATAGTAAATATTTATATAGTAAATATTTATATAAAACATTTATAACCTTTATATAATATTTATATAAACTATAACGACAGCAATAGAGTTCCTTCATGTTTATTTCAAATAATCAACAGGTGGAAAATTCTTCCTAAGTTGTGCTGGAAATTTTAAATAATTTTTTAAATAATTAGTAAGACTGTAGCTATCCTACATATTTGTCATGATCCTATTTTATTTGAGCACAGGTATATGGGAAAGAATTCCTACTTAAGCGGAGGGTGGAAACACACAATACGAATTACATGTGAAGAGCACAGGTTGGGTCATGCAAGCCTCCCTGGGAGCAGCAGTCTTACCCTCCCCCCTCTCCAAGCTCCTGAAGGAAAACTGAGCTGAGTGGATTTTCTTACAAAGAACAGCCGCTCGACTGGAGAGATTATTTACTTTTTTCTTTACATGAGAACCCTTAATCCTTAAAACAGAGAGCACAGCTGATACCATTCAGGACCCTTTTCCCCTGGATCCTTGGGTTATATGGGTTGATGAAAACACAGGAGTCAAGGGTAACAAACATACTAAAGTTTATTAAATTTGTAAAATGATATATAATGCCTTCCCACTCTACTATAACAGATGACACAAGTTACCAGAGCTGGGAGGTGATCTATGCTTAGTGATGACCAAATATTATTTTCTAAGAGTCTGCATTAGAACTCCTAGTGCACACAGGAAGGCATTTTCAAAGCCTGTTTTGACCCATTTATACTTTCATATGCTCAAAGCATGGGCATTTTCAGTCTATGTGGATTAGAAATTGGGTATTTTTCAAAAATCAAATCCTCCTGAACCTCAAGTTCATGACAGATCCCGATTTTTAAACTGTATAGAAAATGTAGCAGCTCAAATAGCTCATCAGAGCTTGGCTGCTAAGAAAGGTTGGGCATGGTTAGTACCTGGATGGGAGACCACTATGCAGAGGAAGACAATGGCAAACCACTGCTGATCATCTGTTGCTTTGAAAACCCCATGAGAGGTTGCCATAAGTTGGTTGCAACTTGATGGCATTTTATTATTATTATATAATGTGTAGATACCCAAGGCTCTGTAGCTGTTAATCTTATGAACCTCCCGTTAATCAGCCAAATAGCTATTGGTTGTTACAGACAACATTAGATCTGCAGTATAGAAGCTAAAACCCAGAATCCCCCAAAGTGAACAAAATTAGCATTAAAATTATTTAAGTGAATGCAGAATTTTAGAAACGGAACTTCTCTTAATTATATCTTGCAGCAGGTAAGAGCTGTCAAGGTAACGCATTACTAGACTATTTGGAAAAACTACAGTTCTAATTAGATGAGCAAATAAATGTTCAGTTCAATTTATTAATATAGCTGTAGGCCGTGTTGCAATTTATCTCTCATTTCTGAGACCAATCCATCTTGGGCTGGAAATCATTGTGGTGAAGTAACAGGCTTTAATAATGGATACCAGCAGTGAATTATTCATGCACATGGGAGCAAGCCTTGATGCCTTCCACTCACTCCTTTAATTAACTGTGAGATGCTGACGAGCTCTGGAGTTGAGTGCTTTCTAAGGTTAGCTTCCCGGGAAATAGGAATTGCTTATAGCCACAAAGACTGTTTTGTTTGTCAACAGCATAATTCCACAATACTGTCTTCATGCAGAAGCTGCTCAACAACTCTTCTTGCTTGTACCCCAGATTTGTTTGCTCTTTATAGCAGTGTCAATGAGAAAATGTATGTGTTTTTAAGCATAATCAAATTCTCTATTATAATAGCCTTGCAGAGGGAATATTAATTATTACACCTTTGTTTTGAGACTGTGTACTGAGAGTGTTGTACAGATCCTATACATAATAAGACATTCAAGAAGGGTACTATGCTATTGTGGTAAGTGTCTCTTAATGTGACAATGCATGAAGGTTTATTTTATTGCATGGGTTTGCCACAGTAATAATCAAATGTCACTTATGCATGTGCACTGGTGTCAGACAGATGAAGTGATCCCTTCCAAATACATTTAATTAATGGTAGTTAGAGTGCCAACTGCAATCTGGAGACCCCAATTCAAATCCTCTCTTTGCCATGGAAGCTTGCAAGCCAACGTTGGGCAACTCGCTCAACCTAATGTACCTCACAAGGCTGCTGTTATGAGGATAAAATGAAGAAGAGGAGAATGATGAGAACCACTTTGGATCCCCATTTCAGAGAAACATAAGGAATAAATGAAGTAAATATTTAAGTAAGTAAATAAACAGGTGCATGGCCAATCAGAGGTGTCATGAAAAGTAATGCCCTATAGGGAAACATTCCACAAGAATAGAAGGGCTTACTATATAAGACTGAAGGTTTACGGAGTCCAATATTTTGTTTCCCACAGTCTCCAATTAGCTATAATGGAAAATGGTGGTGACAGACCAAGAGGCTGTATTTCTCTTGTGTGTATGTGTTATATGCTCTCAAGTCACTTCTGACTTATGGCAACCTTAATGACCTCCAAAATGTCTTATCATTGACAGCTTTGCCCAGGTCTTGCAGCATGAAGGTCATAGCTAGAGAGGGGCACGATCCAAAATAAATTAACGATCCAGCTAATTGTGGATCGGCGCCAGCGACGATCCCCAATAAACGATCCACACTGATCATTTCCCGTTCCTGATCCGTGGATCATGGAGGCCAAAGCGGGGTGCGCTGCTATTCCCAGCTATGTGGGAAGGTGGGTGCTGGTGGTGGCCGCCGGGCCCTGCAGGCACGGGGAGACAGCGACAAGCCTCCTCCTCTCAGGGGGCGGGGGGTCTGGCCTGTGTTTGGCTGTCAGAGCTGCCTATCAGGGTTTGCAGGGATGAGATTGGAGTGCCCATGGCTACAGAACACCCCCTTCCCCCTCCCTCCCCTGGCTGTCTTCTCCCAACTGGTGACTGCTTTGCTGCTCCGTGGTTGGAAGGAAGCCCTGCTGATCAAGGAAAGCTGGGCTTCCATTCGGGTTTCCAGGGCGACAGAAGGAGGGCAAACAGAGCTCAGGCATTCCCCTGGCTCTGTTGCCTTCAAATTTTCCTAGCACTAGTGTCTTTTCCAGTGAGTCCAGTAATCCTTGTACTACCTTTTAAACCAGTAACGACAACCCTGTTGACTAAGGAAATTCCACACATCAATTCTGTAGAGTGAAAATGTACTGAATTTTTTGTCCCGAATCTACTGGTACTTATCTTTTCAGGCCCTAAGTGGCTTGGGGTTAAAATCCTCTTGCTAATCTGTTCTCTTTGTTCTCATGCTTGCAAAGGTGAAACAGGTGGCAACACAAAACACACGTTTTCATGGGTGGCACCATATCTTTGAAATGCCCTTATGATGGATTCTCCTTTACTTCCCCGCACTATGAGGCAGATTTTCCCACCAAAATTCAGTTTCCCTGCTTTTACACAGCAGCTCCAAGTAGCATGTTAATGTACAGAAAACATTTTGAGTAACAGGCAAAATAGTTTCCTTAAAGCTTAATTTCGGATATTCTCGGTTTTACCTTATACTTTAGTTAACAGCAACAATGTTTCTTCACAGACTTTCCTATGACAGCTCGTTTTATGGAGTTAGTTTAAAACTGTTTTCCCTTCACAACAGACCCAGGGTCCTTCTCAGAGCCAACCCTCACTTTAGAAACTGGGCAGGAATTAATCCCCTCCTAAGAAGATATAACCCTTCTTCTTTGGTCTCAAAAGGGAGTCTAATCTACTACCCAAACACTCTTGCCAAAATACACTCACAGTTCTATAGTCTTAAATAGAATTCTTCAGAACAGTTATGTTTCAGTTAAGGCAAAAGTTTTTTTCTTTCTTCTCTCCAGAGGAGAACCTGTTTGACCTTCCCTGTCAAGACTCACTCACAATCTCTCTGTGAACAACCCTGAAAGAAACCGTCAGCCCTTCAGCCGGGTTCTAACCAACTAATCAGCGAGGAAGGAGCAGCCTGTCACTCAAGCTCTCTGTTCCAAACAAGACTTCCCTCCCAGCTCTCTGATTGCTGCACTTAGAGAACCTGCTTTCAAGTGCAGTCTGTCACAGTCCTCTCCTTTAAGCTCGCTTGATACATGCTTTCTTTTCAATCGCCAGACCAAGTTATTTCTTTTTAACTAGGTTTTAAATTGAAGGGTTCCATCTTTTTAGCTTCAAGTGGGTAGCTGTGTTGTTCTGCAATAGAAGACCAAGATTTGGGTCCAGTAGCTGCTAGGGAGCTTTACCTCTTGAAAGTTCATACCATAGAAATCTAATTGATCTTTTTATCTGTTGATTTTTTGGTCCTGCTTCTAGCACAAGAGTGGTTTTATATACTCTTTTTAGACAGTTCAGTAATGTTTATATGTTCTTTTTGTGTCCCAGGCAGGCTCTCAGACTGTTGAATTGCTGCTTTTAATAATAAGATTTCTATACTTGTCTTGTGGTTTTATTGCTGTGCCATTTCTACTTTGTTAAGTGGCACAAAAAGGTCTGTACTCTCTGAATAATGCTGATTAGTTTCATTGTGTGATATTTCTTTTTAAACAAATAGTATGTAATTTAGCCATTGTCTTCTCCCGGAGGTTATTCCTGATTCCTTCTTCATAGTCTATCTGTTAAAAATAATCAAAATATAGAACCCAGTGTTACAGAAGGAAGGAGTACCACCAGTGGACTGCTGTCCCAGGGCCTGGAAGATTTGCTGCATTTTTTTCACTTGATGTTGACTGCATCCAGCTACATTTTCCTTACTGACAATAGTAGTGTGGATTCTATCAGTTTGGGGTGCTGGAAGCTTGTTCACACCAGAAGATGCTTGGGACAGAGAGGTTATTTTCATCTTAAATCTTCCCCCCGCCCCCTGCTCCAGTACCTATTTTCTTACACTCTGTAACTGCTACAAGTATCTAGCAAATTTTTACCTATGCTTGGAACATAGTCTCCATAGGCATTGTTTACATTATAGTCTTTGTTTTTATTGCACTGAGATAGATAGATAGATACACACTAAAAATGCCCCTTATGCATTCACAATAGTGGCCTGCTACGTCTGGATATGATTTCGACCTAGCATTGCCCTAAGTAAAAACCCAACCATATATATAATTAGTATACCATATGATCTTGCCGATAGCAACAGCTTGTATGAACGTTATGTAGTTTTTCTTCAATAGTTCCAGGTCTTTTCCTGAATAAAATCATGCATGAAAATGTCTGCAAGCAACTTCATAAACTGTTAACTCCATCCTTCCTTTGATAAAGCAAGTAGCAAGTAAATTTGCAAGTAGCAAGTAGACTTGGAAATATTTTTATCTCACCTTAAGCTTCCTTATTTAGATATTGCTCAGCAACAGCTACTTGCTGAACCTTTGCATATGTATGAAATTAAGGCTGGGATAATGAATATGAACCCTGGAAAATCTCCAGGACCAGATGGGTTCCCTATTGAATGGTATAAAACCTTTTCAGATTTTTAAGTTCCAAAATGATATCAATTGTACAATGAGATTTTTGAATCTGATGTATTGACAGCATCACTGCAGGATGCTTATGATACCTCTGAATCAGAGGATGATGTGTTACCAGGACCTGCCTTGGGGAATGAGATGTGGCCTAGACAAGTAAATGCAGCCAAAGGGAGTGAGGTGGCCTGTCTGATTAATGGACTGCAGATACTTTAATACAAATGTAGGTACACATCAGTTATCTGCTAGTTTGGTCTCCTAGTCTGGTCTATCTATTTGCATGTTTAGCAAAGGCTCAAAGGGCATGTGTTGCAAAAGGACACCACGACTAGGAGAAGTGGTATAATGCAGGAAAATGAAAAGACTGGAAGGGAGTGACAAGTGCTGAAGCTACTGCTCTTTGGAAGACAAAGCTTGTTTCCAGGCCTTGGATCTAAGAAGGTCACAAAGCTGAAACTGCTAGCTGGGAAGAACTGAATACTTCTCCCTGGGAGAACAGCAGTAGCTGGGAAGAGCTGAAGAAGGAAGGAAGAGCAAAGAGCAGGAATTGCTGGCAGCTGAATTCTTCATTGACTGCCTGAGACCAGCACCCTGGTACAGAGCTGCCCCACTTCATCTTGCCAGGAAGAAAGGGGAACTGCTCCTAGGGCAACAAGCAAGCTCCAGGATTCATAAAGCATCTTCATAAGAATCCTGCTGTTGCAAGGCCTTTTGGATATTTGGGGATTCTGTTCCAGGCATAGCCTCTGGCCAAACTCAAAGAACTGTCTATGCCCTCTACCAAGTGGATTATGAGTGGGACTGCTCTGGGGTCACTGGTTAGTGAACCAGTATTGATAACTTTGGAAACATTTTCACAGTTGTGTTCTGTTACATTTAAATAAATTGGATTTACATTTTGAATTTGTAAACATCTGTCTAGAAATTGAACCTGGTCCTCAGGACTCTGGGGGTTACATTTACATTACTTTCATTCCAAAGCCAGGCAAACACCATTCTCAGTATGCAATTTTTTGACCTATTTCTTTGATTAATGTGGACACTAAGATATTAACTACCATTCTTGCTAAAAGACTTCAAATGATTATTAGAACTTTGGTACATGTAGACCAGATAGGATTTATACAAAGTAGGTAAGGATCTGATAATCTTAGATTGGTTGCTGATTTGATTTCATTAAACAGAAAGAGATCTGATCAAGTTGCTATTCTTTCACTCAATGCTGAAAAAGCTTTTGACAAAATATACTGGAATTTATTTTCTCTACATTGACTAACCTTGGCTTCCCTCATTAATTTTTGAAATGGATTAGAATTTTGTATTTATCCTGTAGATCTAATCCATCCCCTAGATCTAAATACCAATGGTATTTTTTCTGTACCATTTCCTCTTGAAAGAGGAACTAGGAAGGTTGTCCTCTTTCTCCTCTCAGTTTTGATTTATATTTGAAACCCCTGGCTTGTGCTGTTAGACAGAGTAATAATATACATGGCTTTATACATAAATCTTTAGAATTTAAAATTATTTTATATGTAGATGATATTTTATTATTTATTTCAGAACCTTGATATTCCATTCCTGAATGAATGAATTTGGTTAATAATTTTGGTGATCTGTCTAGTTATTCAATTAATTGTACAAAATTGGAATTGATGCCACATTGAGACAATATATCACAGAGTGTAATTACTGAGGGACATTTTTAATGGTGCCCAGATGCTTGGAATATTGATCCTAAGGAATATTAAGGACAAGATTTTGTTGAATTGTAATCAACTGATCTCAGATATAGCCTTGGATTTGGATAGATAGGCAACCCTAAACCTGTCATTATGGAGTAAAATAAATACACTCAAAATGAATATTATACCTCAAATTATATATGTTATGCTTGCAATTCCTTTCTATATACCTTGTAGATATATTCATAAAATTAGTACTTTGTTTCAGAAATTTATGTGGGGTTCAACACCACACAAGATTTCTTTAAAGAGGATGCAAGTTTCAATTAATGAAGAAGGATTTGGTCTTCCATATCTTAGTACTTATCATCAGGTGTATTTATTAATTTGTATAAATTATTGGAATCCCTCCCCTAAACTGGAGTATCTATCTTGGGCTTTTTGGAGGCCTCCTTTTTGGAACCACTTTTTAAGAGGAATGCATTCGTATCTACTTACGTTAAAATGGATTTTGTTCTTCCAACAATTTTGTAGCTAGTAATATCACAACAATATCAATTTGACCCATTCTCATATGCTAAACTAAAATTATGGTCAAATCCAGACTTTAAATTAGGAAGAGATCTTGGACAGATAAAGGAATTTTTACTTTTAATCAATTGATAGGTAATAATGATGTGTTCTTGTTATTTTTCCAACTGAGGACTAAATATGATTTGCCAACTTCTACTGAATATTCAATAATACAAAGGGAAACCCCACCGCAATAAGACTGACATCAAATAACAATAATATACTTTATAAGTGCTTACTGAAAGTGCTAGGTGCAAAATTCAAAGTATACTAATGGTTATAACAGAAATAAACATGTCATTCTATCCATTTTTAATATAACAACAACACAGTACAAAACATTTCTTTCACTACTCTGTTTCCTTGTTAAAAGTATTCTAGTTCCACAGCCTCAATCTAATTATTACATGCAGGTAAACTCATTACAGTCCATAGATCATTGTAATGTGTTCCTGTTACTTTTTTCTTATCAGATGGTCTTGACATGCTGTTGGAACAGTTCAGAAAGACACCTTCAAGGGCCAGTCAATAGAACAAATCAAGTTGTGAAAGCCGTGCACCTCAATAAAGTGCTGGCTTAAAACTTGTTTCGTCCTCTTCCTCAAGAGATGCTGAATGGCAATATTTACAATTGGAACATTTGTTGGTGTCCAAATATTGTCTGGCAGCTTTGAGTGCCTTAGAATCTCCTCCACTTTTGGAGATTCATATTGAATCAATACAGAAAGTGACATCTACAATATTTGTATGTAAATATTTGAGGTCAGTTAATAAATATTAGAGATGAATGGAATAATGATCTGGAGGGATAAAGCCTTAAGCTGTATACCTGTTGCTACTATGGATCTTAAGTTGCATCTTAGCAAAAATTATGTTTAGGGTATATTGGACTCAGCACCATCTTTTTAATAAAGGTCTAATAACAGTGTCTAACTGTTGGTAGTATAATTCATAAAATGCACCTCTTAAGCATATACTCAGTCATTCCCTTTTGGGAGGAAGTTATATTAGTCATATTAATTTTGTGTTAGAAAACTCGTTTATTTTTGATGCATTGTGTCATGTATGCCTGCCTACAATACATGCCATATGTATGTTATATGCAACTTATTGGTCCTCTGACACTATACAGAGTTCTGAGTACCATTCAATGCCTGTTATTTGGAAGTTAAGTGTGTTATCTCTGCTTTGAAGTTAAACACTTTCACTTTTGTAGCCAATGGCCTTGAGACCAGATGCATCCAGTCTGAAATGTATCTTCCCTGAGAACAAGGATGATTTCATTCCCAATTTGCTATTGTTGCTTATCATAGTCCAAACTCTAATACTTTTTGTCTCTGGCTTTCGCGCCAGAATTCCAACAGGCTACTAACCTGGGGGTGGGACATTAACCTATAACTAACCATGCTTTCCCTCAATACATCGCTTCTGCCAATTTCCACTGTCTGAACACCTTGAACCTGATAGATCTCTAATAAAAGTTACTTCAACCAATTCACCTGTGTGATTGCTGTGGAGAACTTGGGGATTTAATTGCCAAGGACTGACACATTGCATTTTAATGCACTGTTAAACTACTTGCCTATCTCTTGGAATCTAACTGATAGTCAACAGAAAAGGATTTTCCGTGCCCTTACAGCTGCTAAAAGACTTATACTTCAACACCGGACAGGCAAAAGCCCATTTCCTGTAAAACACTGGATTGAAAACTTTATAAACATATCAACATTTGAACATATCACATATAGAAGGCAATTGCATATGGACTTATTTTTAGATATTTGGAAATCTTTTATAGATTTCTATCTATAGATTTGGCAATAGTGTTTTTATAGCAGCACTGTTTCTTTTTTTCCCTTCTGTTAGCTTTTTAAAATGTTTTCTGTTTCACACTAATAAGGTAATTTAAAATATTTAAAAAATAATAAAACAAGTAGCATGATGTCTATTCCAACCCATTGTTTTTGAGCTGCTTACAATTACCAAAATATTTTAAAGCCTTCATTTGATGGAACTTCAAACAAAAAAATTAACTAATTTCTCATACAAGCGTTGCATTTCTTTGGGTAAGAGGAAACCTCTTCCACTTTCTCATGGTTTAACACTGGGCTCAGGTATTCCCCATAAAAAACTTCTCCTCTACACTAACAAAAAAAATTAACATGAGAGACTTCCGGTTTGGGATTTATGGAGGTCTGATGCAGCTCCAACTGCGGAGCTGACCGGTCTGCCGTTTCAAGCGGCCGACTGCTCTCAGGCGGGGAGCAGGCAAAGAAAGCTCAAGACCTCAGGGCGCGTTGATCTCGGGCGAGGGGGGGCTCTGCGCAACGGGCCCCCTCACGACCCTTGAGGTCCCACCCTGTGACAGGTTGGCTATGATCTCTGCGGCAGTTTCGGGGCCAATGCGGTTGGCATAAGACCTACGTACCCAAGCTTCAACAGGGGAAAGAGGAGTAGAGGAGAAATGAAGATTGAAACAGTGATTACAACCCACGGAAAGTGAATGAGAAGGTAAAGATCACTATCTTCTGATACGGGACAGATTGTTAAAAGCAAAGAAGATTAAAAGTAGATTTTAAAACTGCAACAGGCTAATTATAAGGAGGAGAAGACTCGGCAAGAGTCGAAATAGAAAAAAGACTAAGTTTAAAGAAGTTATTAAAGAATTTGGACTATTGTTTTGAATACTTGCGGTTATGGAGCTGTGAGAAAATTTTACCATCACGAGAGCTACTGCGGGAAGTCGGGAGACAGGAAGTACGTAATAACAATAGAGTTGCTGGAGAGAAGCGGCCCCTGCCGGAGGGCAGGAAGAAGGGAATCGCCATCTTTGAAAGGGGAAGAGCCGCGGCTTCAGCGGAAGAGGAAGTAAGCCATTTTGGATTACAAAAACCATAGAAGAACCATAGAGAAAAGACGCCCAACATTTTGGATTTTCTAAAAGTTTTTCCTTTGCAAAAAGATCGGGACATTTAAATTAAAAATTAAAAATTAAAAAGACACTAAATTTTACGCCACGGAGTTAAGGAAGAGGGCGGACTCGTGGGAGCGAGCTAAGGCAAGCCCCACGATGTCGAAAAAAGAGTGGCAATCGGCAATAGAGAACCTAGACAAAAAACTCTTAGAAGTGATTAAAGAACTTAAGGACATGAAACCGGAGCTGATCAAAGAGGTTAAACAGACAGTGAAAAGTGAGCTGTCAGAAGTAAAGAAAGGTATGGAAACAATGCAAAATGAATTGCAAGGAACACAGCAGAGAGTTAAAGTAGTAGAAGGCGCGGTGGAGAATTTAGCCGACACGCAACAAACAGAGATGAGGCTGATGAGGGGGAGAATGGCGATTGCAGAAAGTAAACACATGGAGAAGCAGCTGAGATTTCGCGGCTTGCCGGAAGTGGAAGGAAAGACAGCGCAAGAACAGATGACTGAGGTGTTAGCTGAATACCTGGGGAAGGAGGAGGAGGAAGTTGTGGCTATCCTGGACGTGGTATACCGTGTAAATTCAAGAATTGCGACCCAGAGGAAATTACCAAGAGATGTGATTGTGCAATTTACGACTCGAAATATGAAAGAGAAGATTGTGACTAAACAGTTTCAAGATCCATTGGAGATTGACGGCAAGACGATTATCATCATGAAGGAATTACCCAGATCGGTGTTATTGGACCGGAAAAAATATAAGGCGCTAATTCAGATTTTGAAGGACATGAAAATCAGGTACAGATGGGAATTACCAGAAGGAGAGTCCTTTGAATTTGGAGGGGCCAAAAAATGCATCAGATCTGAACGAGAGATGGAGCGATTTATAAGAGACAATGAAAAGGACTTACCAGCAACAAGATTATGATTATGGAGTGTAAAGTTTTATCTTGGAATGTAAATGGACTTAATTCACCGAATAAGAGAAAAAGCATTTTTCACTGGCTATTAAAACAAAAATGTGATATTGTATGTTTGCAAGAGACCCATATTTGAAAACAAGATGTAAAGTATTTAAAATCGAAAAAATTGGGCAATGACTTTGCAGCGGCCTCCAATAAGAAAAAAAGAGGAGTAGTGCTTTATATTAAAGAGGAGCTGCAGCCAAAGTTTGTAATGAAAGATGTGGAAGCCAGATTTATAGCAGTGGAATGCATATGGAATTCAAAGAGAGTGCTGGTAGTTGGAATTTATGCACCCAATGGAGCAAAAGAAAGCTTCTTTGAGGATTTAAGGAAGCAACTAGATGAACTTTCATATGATCAGATAATACTTGCTGGAGACTTCAATGGAGTGACAAATTTGGATTTAGATAAAAAATCATCAACTGCACAAAAGAAAAGAGGATTGTTACCAAAGCTGTTTTTTGAATTGATACAACAGGAAACCTTAGAAGACGTATGGAGAAGACAAAACCCGAAAAGTAGACAATTTACGTTCTACTCCGCAAGACATTTTACACTATCAAGAACTGATATGATCTGGGCCTCAAAAGACTTAGCGTTATGGACTAAGGAAGTGGAAATAATGCCGATGGTAGGCTCGGATCATAATCCAATTATGTGGAAATTGGGGAGAAGGAGCAAAAGGAAAGGATGGAGAATAAATGAGGATTTACTTCAAGAGGGAGAGAATATGGAGATGCTGAGAAGAGAGACAAAGTTCTTCATACAATATAACATGAATAAAGAAGTACCAACCAACAAGGTCTGGGACACCTACAAGGCGGTAATTAGGGGCATACTAATGGACTTAAATGGGAGAGCCAGAAAAAAGAAAGAGGAGAAGAGACAGGAGATTATGGAGAAAATAAAAGCCAAAGAAACACAGTTAAAGAAGACACCAGGGGAAAAGAAAACTTATCAGGACATTAAAATATTACAAGAACAGCTGACAGCAATGAATAATAAAGAATTGGAGTGGAATCTTAAAAAACTGAATCAAAAAGGGTTTGAAGGTGCAAACAAACCTGGGAAATATTTGGCATGGCAATTGAAAAAAAGAAAGGAAAAGAAAATCATAAATAAGATATTTGAAGATGACAAAACGTATATGGAACAGACATCCATTAGTAGAGCCTTCTACAAATTTTATGCTAAATTGTATAATAGGAAAGAGGTGAATAAAGAATCAATAGTAACATATTTGGAGAAAATGAAGCTCCCAGTAATCTCGGAAGCATGGAGAGACAGACTGAACAATGAAGTAACGGATGAGGAAATAAAAATGGCAATACAATCAACAAATTTGGGAAAGGCGCCAGGGCCAGACGGACTTACAGCCAAATTTTACAAGACAATGGCCAATGAACTGGTACCATTCCTAAGAGAGGTGATCAATGGAGTTTTAAAGGATCAACGGATTCCAGATACCTGGAAGGAAGCTAACATATCATTGATCCCCAAAGAGGGCCAAGATCTGACTAATGTGAAAAATTACAGACCTATATCCTTACTTAATAATGATTATAAAATCTTTGCGAAGATACTGGCAGAGAGAGTGAAGGGATGGCTTTCGGAAGTTATTGAGGAGGAACAAGCAGGCTTTTTACCTGATAGACAAATTAGAGACAATTTAAGGACAGTGATCAATGCTATTGAATATTATGATAAGCGTTGTGACAAAGAGGTTGGTTTCTTCTTTGTTGATGCTGAAAAAGCGTTTGATAATTTGAACTGGGACTTTATGTTTGCCACTATGGAAAAGCTACAAATGGGAGAAAGATTCATAAGAGCA
The DNA here is from genome assembly GCF_028583425.1 of Eublepharis macularius. Taxonomy (NCBI): domain Eukaryota; kingdom Metazoa; phylum Chordata; class Lepidosauria; order Squamata; family Eublepharidae; genus Eublepharis; species Eublepharis macularius. The sequence continues at coordinate 78,683,516 of NC_072797.1, forward strand.
GTTAAAGAAATTTACAGAGACCAGAATGCAGCAATTGTGGTGAATGATGAGACTACTAAGAAATTGACTATAAGTAAAGGAACAAGACAAGGTTGCCCGTTGTCTCCGCTGTTATTTATTTTGGTATTGGAGATACTGATGATACAAATACGACAAGATGAAGAAATCCGCAGAATAAAAATAAAAGACTTCTCTTATAAGGTCAGAGCATTTGCGGACGATATAATGTTAATTGTGGAAGACCCAACGGAGAATATGCCAAAAGTGATAGAGAAGATCAAGGAGTTCGGAGACTTGGCAGGGTTTTATATTAATAAAAAGAAGTCAAAGATACTATGCAAAAATATGACTAAGCAAAAACAACAACTGTTAATGGAAATAACGGACTGTGAAGTAACAACTAAGGTGAAATATTTGGGAGTTGAACTGACTGCAAAGAATATAGATCTATTCAAAAATAACTACGAAAAATTATGGACTCAGATTGAGCAAGATTTGATCAAATGGAATAGACTGAATTTGTCATGGTTGGGAAGGATTGCAGCAGTTAAGATGAACGTGTTACCAAGAGTAATGTTTTTGTTACAGACAATACCAATCATCTGAGACTCTAAGCAGTTTGAAAAATGGCAGAGGAAAATATCAGACTTTGTTTGGGCAGGCAAGAAGCCTCGAGTGAAAATGAAAGTTTTACAAGATGCAAAGCAAAGAGGCGGAATGCAACTGCCCAATCTAAGACTTTATTATGATGCAATCTGTCTAGTGTGGCTGAAAGACTGGATGACGTTGAAGAAAAAGAAATTATTGGCCCTAGAGGGATATAAAAAAATATTTGGATGGCATGCATACCTATGGTATGATAAAGTAAAAGTGAACTCTATGTTCTTACATCATTACATACGGAAAAGCCTATTTGCAACTTGGAAGAAGTATAGAGATTTTCTACAAGAAGGAACCCCCCTGTGGGTGGTTCCATATGAAGTAATAGATCCGAGAGCTGTCGATACTGAGCAACAGTGTTTAACATATAAGGAGATAACCCGAATAGAATCTTCTAAACTTAAAATAAAGACACAGGACGAGTTATCACCAAACTATGACTGGTTTCAGTATAGGCAGATCAGAGATCTCTATAACTCGGATTGTGCAAAGAGAGGCATAAGAACAGAGAATTCGGAACTAGAGCAGACACTTTTAAAAGAGGATAAGAAGGAAATTTCCAAGGTATACCAAGTGCTGTTGAAATGGTATACTGAAGATGAAATAGTTAAAGTACAAATGGTGAAGTGGGCCATAAATTTTAACAAAGAAATAACAATGTAGGCATGGGAATACTTGTGGAAAAACACAATGAAGACTACAACGTGTACTAACATTAAAGAGAACATTTACAAAATGATTTATCGTTGGTACATGACACCAAAGAAGATTGCGCTAGGGAATGCGAACACTTCTAACAAATGCTGGAAATGTAAAAAACATGAGGGTTCTCTGTACCATATGTGGTGGACGTGTGAGGTAGCTAGACAGTACTGGGGAGAAATAATAAGAATAATAAGAGAGATTTTACAATTTCAAATTAATAAGAACCCAGAACTCTTGCTACTGAACTTGGGAATGGAGAACATTCCAGCCCAATATAGGACATTGTTATTTTACATGACAGCAGCGGCCAGACTTTTGTATGCGCAAAAATGGAAAGCACAAGAAGTGCCAACTATTGAAGATTGGACTTACAAATTGCTGTATATGGCCGAAATGGACAAAATGACAAGAAAATTGAGAAATCTGGACCCAGGACAGTTTAACACAGACTGGGAGAAGCTGAAGCAATATTTGGTGAAGAAATGGGAGGTGGGAGGAGAACTGTGGCAGTTTGAGAACTATTGAAACATGATAAAATGCAGAGGGGGGTGACTTTACCGGAGGGTAGAGAGAGAAATGAAAATGTCTAAGCAGTTATCTTGTTAGATTGTTATATATAGAAAAATATATAGAATATGGATAGAAAATAACTAACTATAAGGACCGATTAATTAATATTGTTTCTGGTATAAATGTGTAATATGTTAAATTGAATAAGTCTACCTGAAGAAATATATGGATCAAATTGATTGATAACTTTTGACGATAGTTATATAGATGTATAATTAAAGTAAGAGGAAATTAATAATATAATTAAATATAACTAAAGTAGAATGAAGATAAGATATGCAGAAAAAGTAACACACAATATAAGTTAAATTGGTTGACTTATATGAATGCATGGATTATATGGTTTATATGGTTTATGGTTTATAGAAATATTTGAAACTATGAAAAACGGGACAAATTGTTTGTCTAATATGGAAGAAGGGACTTAAAGATAGGGTACAGAGTATTAAAAATAGTTAAAGAATTATTGCTTAGATTAAAGGGAAAGTATATGTTTGTTAGATAGATGAATTTAAAATGAGTAAGGGAAAAGGGACAAAGGGTTGGAAAACTGTTGGAAGTCTACAAAAAGGGGGGGAAAGGGAGGGGGTTAGAAATTGGGAAACGGGAATTGACTGTAATGTGAAATCAAATGATTCTAATCCAATAAAAATTTTATTAAAAAAAAAAAATTAACATGAAATATATTTATAGATTTGTTCTGATTTTTTTTTGTGCACAGACGTTGCTGTAAATATGTGTATGTTTATGACAGACACAAAGACAAATGCATTTCTCTCATTCTTTCTGTTTGAATGTAATTGATAGCTTTGCAGCAAACACATCAGGAACATAATTTATCATACCTTATCTGGTGAATCTTCTCAAATCTATTACCTGTTACTAAGAGTTTTTAAAAAATGTAGCAGACATGAACATTCAAGGAGCACTGTGATGACAAGAGCTTTTCTGTCTGAGTGTTGCTGTTTTAGGAGCAATAAAGTGTGTGTGTGTGTGGGGGGGTCTAAGCTGACTGCTTATTTGCTAAGAATTGAATAATTCTTTCTATAAATCATAAAACCATGTTAAAAGGACTGTGAAGTAAACAATGATGTATGTGAATTAGAAGCCCAACCTTAATCAATACAAATCAAAGCGGCTTTGTGAAGGTATTGACATTTTTAGCTTTTACTAAAGTTGAATACATTTATGCATTTACCCTTGGGGGAATTTTGATCCAAATGAATCTATTTCCTTTGAAACCAGATCATGGCAACAAACAAGCTTACAAATTCTGAATTACATGTGACATTTATACAGTCCCTGGTGAAAGACTTTAAATGCACATGTCTGACCTAACAGTGTGGAATACAGAAACATTAATTATTATTCACTTTTAATGGATGTTAACACCGAACATTGCAGAATAACAATTTAGCTGGTATTGGGGTGTTTGTTCACCTCTCCATTTGGACTACAATGTGAGAATGGTACTCTTGTTTTCAAAAAGAAGAGTGCTATGCACATGTACATTCTCATACTGCTCCCCCATCCCTGATCCACCAGTTTTGTGTTTTAAAAAAATCAGTGAAATAAAAATTTAAAGAGGGGTTTAAATTCTGCTTTGTGTGTTTGTTTGTTTGTTTGTGTGTATGAGAGAGAGAGAAAGACAGAGAGAGTGTCTTATCTTTCTATTCAAGTCTTGCTCATTTGCCTCACTAACTCACAATGTTTGTTGGGTCCAGCTCACAGGTATTTGCCTCTTCCCCATTTATTCACCCAACAGGGAAAAAAACATACAAGAACAGGAGCTCTCCTTGGTTGTCTTAGTCCTGCGGAGCAGAAGAAGCTGCATGGCTTGTCTCTCAGTTATTCCAGCCATTCCATTTCACTCCTTCCTTGGCTGTCAAAGCCAGTCATATTCAGTGTGTACTAATACATGTGCTTACACTGCTGCTTAGGACATGTAGTTGATCCAGTCAGGTCTGAACATGCATCAGAGAGACAAATGCCACTGAAAGCATGCAGATGCCAGAACAAGGCATACATGCTAACAGAGTAGATTTTCCATGATGCATGTGCTCCCTAGGGTGATGATCCTAGGGAATATCTGATCCAAATAAGCCAATAATTTTGAATATACCATGCTAATTCCCACCACCATGCAGAGGCAAAACCCTCAAAATGCTGTTCTTAATGACAGAAAATTAAGGTGATGAAATAGGACTAACCACCACAGACAGAACTTGACACCTTGAGAATGTGGTACTCCCAGCCAGCAGCAATAGCTGTTGTGGCTGGGGGCCGTGTTTTGCCCTCCCAGGATGAGGCACAGGCGGCACTTTCCCCTGCATACAGGGTCCTGTGCGAAGGGTGGAGCTAAGCCAGGCGTTTTCTGCTGCTTCACCCCTGAGCGTTTCAGTGCGCCTCGTGCTCGGGTTGTGGGTAGATGTACTCGTCTTCTCTCCCCCGGCATGAAAAGCAGGCTGAGCCCGACACCGCTCTGCAGCCCGCGGAGGCAGCCTGCCACCGGCTGAAAGATGGGGTTCCTTGCCCCCTCCTTCCTGCTGCAGCTGTTTGCTGCTTGGAGGGGCTGTCTTTCTGCTGATCCCCGCTTCACCGTGGCATGAGCAGCTGGCTCGGGGATCTGTGGCTGTCAGCCAGGATTGTGGAGCTGCATGGTGAGCCCACCTTTGGGCCAGTGTTTCTTCTCTAGCTTCCCATCTTCACTTCGGACGCAGGTGGCTGCGTTCCTTTTGCGCTGCCCCAGGCTCCATTAGGAGCAGGTGCGGCGGCAGGTTTGCTTTATTGCTCCGCCAGGGGTTTGGGTCAAGTTAGGCCCCGCAGTGTTCGCGTGGGCAGCCCTCCCCCTGTGGCGCGGCCCTTGCTCGGTTGGGAGGCTGTGCAGGCTGTTACCTTGGCCTTTCCAATTTCTCCTTGGGGCTGAGGTTTTAGCCGGGCATTCCTTGGCGTGGCTGTGCTGCCTACACCGCCTCTTTTGGGGCTGGTTGCTGGCCATTGCCTAATGATCTCCTTTGAGGAGCGCTTTACCACGTGCTGCCACAGCAGGGCCATTCCCTCCCTATGTGGCCAGCTTGTGTTCAGGAGGTAATTGGGGGGGGGGTGCTTTAGCAATTGTCCCCTTGCCCCCTTTCCCCTCAACGCACTGAATGTTCCTCAGCCCTGCTGCCTCATAGTTATTGGCGATCCCTGTGGGGACTGGGGTTGGTGGCTATTTTAGGGTGTGTGGCTGCCATTTTGGGTGCTTGTGTTTGGGGCCATTTTAGGGCTAGTTATTGGTGGCCATTTTGACTGGCTCTGGGTGCTCTTCCTGACTGTGGTACATCACAAGCCCTGGCGTGTGCCTTCTGTTGGGGGTATTGTGCTATCCAACTTGGCTTAGTGGTTAAGAACAGCAGGGTTTCTCGGTAGAGAAGTTTACAACAAGAGTTAATATGCCTCCTAAGAAGGGCTCTGGCCCCTCCAAGGGTAAACAATCGGCAAAAAGGGCTGCTACATGGTGCCTCTGGTTGCCCTTTCATCTTCTGAGGACAAGGATGCAGGCCCTAGTCGGCACGAACTTCTGGATAGAATTGCTGCTTTGGAACAGGCCTGGGGCTTGGCCATGGCCAACACTGCTTTGGCACACAAGAGGCCTGTGAGGGTGGCCTCTACCACTGCTTTCTTTAATAACTTGTTGTCCTGCATTTCTGCCCTTGAGGGTCCATCTGGCACTCATGGCCTCTTGGCCCCACCAGATGGCGATGGAGCAGGAGTTTCTTCCCAGGTGCATCTTTGGATGAGGCTGCAGGGTCAATGGACACTGGGGCAAGTGGCCATCGCTGTGCAACCTTCTGAATTGGTGAGTAAGTCATCTTTGCCTTGACTGGGGGAGGATAAGTCATCTTTGCCCCAGCCAGGGTGTGTGTGGCCTTGGGGGCCCTGGGGCCATGCCACTACAATTGGTGGGTCCTAGTGGCATGTGGCCACAATGGGGCCAGGCCTCTTTTCTGGGTCCATTGCCCAGGGCAGCTAGATGGCCGCTCATATCATCCCAGTAGCAAGTGGGAATGGGAATGGACACCATGGCTCCTTTGAGCTCATGCTATGGTTCCCCGTGGTCCACAGTGGCTCACATGCTATGCTGAGACTTTGCTTCCCAGGGGGTTAGTGCTAGGGAGCCATGCAAGTTCCGCCATGCATGCCCAATTTGTTCCAGTCCTCATGCATTTACGGCATGTAAGCAATCTGGTCAGGGCAAGAGGTGTGGGCCAGATGTCCGGGGGTCTTCTCAGCAACATGACAGCAAGGGGCCATCACCTCAGTGAGGTGGTGGTGGGTCTGATCACTCCTTGCCTAGTTATGGCTATTAGCGGTTGTGGTTTTTCTTGTTCGTTCTTCTTCAGTGCGGTGTTTGGGAAACGTTGGTGACTTTGGCTGTGTTTCTGTTGCAGGTCCGGGCCCTGGTGTGTCTCGCAGTGGCAGACCTCAGTTTAATGTTTCAAGGCCCTCAGCCTGCACTGTGGGTGTGCAGAACTCCAGGGCTTCTCCGCAAGCTGTGGCGAGTATCGAATCAAATACCTTTATTGGCATAATAGGCATAATAATATTGGCATAATATTGGCATATGCACAGTCAGCAAGGAGACAAAAAAAAATTCCTTGCCCCATCACTTAAACCATTCCTCTCTTCTTCGATGCACAACAAAGATGCACAACAGATTCCATGATCTCAGGGTTATGTGTGGATAGTAAAAGGCATGTCTTACTGTCATTCAATTTTGAAGCAAAGGTTCTAGATGAATGGCAAAAATATCACAATACAATAAGCAGTACAGGAGAACATGTTCAGTACTTCCTATATCCCTCAAACCACAGGCACAATACCTTGTGGAATAAGGAATTTTCTTAAAACTCCCATGGAGTACCATAGAAGGAAGAACATTAAAGTGCGCTAACATAAATGCTCTCCGAAGGTGATGGGAAGTCAAACCAGAAAAATACTCTGCCAAAGAACCATTGGAGGAAATCCCCCATCTCATAGGGGAACATCTACCAGTGGCAAGGTTCCTAAGTTCTTGCATCTCGATATCTACAAGTCTTTGTTTAATCAAAGCAAATGCAGACCTCTCACAAAGAAAAACTAATTCATCAAGGCAAAGCACGATTACAGAGGTTTTTTTTTCTATATCAGCTAACCATGCAGAAGTCTGGGATTCAGTTATCATGCATGCAATAAGACTATTGGGGGCTGCTCCTGAAGTGCAAACGCAGCCAGAATTTAATTGTTAGAATCCAGGCTTTTGTCTCTAGTCGTCTTTGGTTGTCTCCAAACAAATAGCTGCATAGGGCACGCATGATGGCAGCCCTAAAATTTTCTTTAGAAAATTAGATAGTATTTGTTTGACTTCTTTATTAAAGGCTGTGATCCATATTGGAATGCCATAGAGCAGTTTAGCACTGATTTTATGATTAAACACTTTAAGGGCTGCTGGGATATATTGATTTCCCCTAGTGTAGAAAAAGCAAGTAATTGCTAATACATTGTTGTTCACAGATTTTATCACTTCTTTTTTGGGAGTCACCCAACTAGCTTTATGGTGGAAATAGACTCCTAGGTATCTAAAACTTTTGACCTGTTCAATCACTCTCCCTCTTATATTCCACTTAACCAGTTTCCAGGTTTTCCCAAAAGCCATGATTTTAGATTTATCAAAATTTAAAGTCAGTTTGTTCAATTCACAATAGTCTAAAAAGCGAGATAACATCCTTTTCATTCCTATTTCCGAGACAGACAGGAGCACCATGTCATATGCATACAAAAGCAGCGGTATGTGCATTGATCCTAGTTTTGGATTGTGACCATCAATTCCTTTCAAAAAGGGGGCCAAGTTATTTTTAAAAAGATTAAATAATAAGGGGGCTAAGATGCATCCTTGCTTAACTCCAATATTAATTGGAATCTTAGGAGTTAGATCACTGTCCTTGGAGCATCTAACTTGACATGTGGTTTTGAAATAAAGCTTTTTAATCAAAAAAAGCAATCTCACCTCAATCCCCATGGCCCTTAGTTTCTCCCACAGAAGATCTCTATCAACAGAGTCAAAGGCCCCCTGAAGATCTAAAAAAGCAACATATAATTTAAGCCCCTTCTCTTTTGTATATTTATTCACCAAATGACTTAGCACAATACAGTGATCTAGGGTTGACTTCCCCTGACAAAAACCAACTTGTTCTGGGCCTCAATTCTGTTGTTCTAATATCCACAACTTGAGTTTGTTTGCCAAATATCTTGCATACAACTTCCCAATAGTAGATAAAAGGCTAATCTGCCTGTAGTTACTTGGGAGTTGACAATCACCTTTTTAAAATATAGGAACCACTATAGCATTCACCTATGCTTCAAGTATTAAACCTGACTTATCTATAGCAGTGAACAAAGTGGCTGAAAAAAGGGCGCCCACCACTCTGGTAATGCTTTAATAGCTTCAGGCGGGATTGCATCAGGCCCAGGGGCTTTGCCCGGCTTAATTAACGTGATCAAGGATTCAACCTCTGCAGCCTGTACCAGCGGCCATTTTACACAATCGTCCAAGCTATAATCAAGTTCTTCTATGATGTTAACTCTATTCACCTGAAAGATCTTCAAGAAATATTCATACCAAGCATTTACTGTTATTGAACTATTTACAGAACCATTCTTGCTCATAAAGTTTGAGATCAATGCCCAAAATTTCCTCGTATCATTATTTATTGTGGCTTGGAGGAGGGGTTCCCAGCATTTCTGCATAAAGGCTTTTTGCTTATCTTTATATAATTGGTGTAGTACAGTTTTAAGTTCAAAGTACTCCTTTGGGAGACACTCTAGGTTCAATTCCCTGTACTGATGATAGACAGAACGCACTTGGGCCTTCATACAATGGCATTCCCTATCAAACCAACCTCTCATGGAACCAACCTCTCACTGTTGCTGCTCAGGCTGAGACTTCAAAGACTCAGAGAGTTGGAACATACTTTTGTCATACTCCTGAAGCAGTTCAGATGTCTGGTTCAAATTTCTAGCTAATGAGACGAATTCTTCTAAAATATGAGAGTCCAGAATACAAGCTGCCATTTGGGCAGCCTTATTAGACCAGTGGATTCTGGGCATCCTATATATCACCCTTCTGGAGTAATCTTTCAGATGTTCCCGCCTTTGAGAGGGTGAGGGGAGATTTAATGCTAAAGCCAGGGGAAAGTGATCACTTTCTACCCGTCCCAGGATTGACAAGTCTCTCACACCATCCACCGGGACTACGGCCAGGGAAATCATCATATAATCCACAACACTGCAGCCACGACTTGAGGCATAGGTAAAATCTCCAGGGAGGTCGTAGGGAGGTAACCCATTCAAACTAACCAAATTAAACCTCAAACAAAGTTGGGTAAGGCAAATTCCAGCTTCATTAATTTGTGAATCCTTGGAGTGTCTCAATTTAGGGAAGCAGCTAGGCAGGGCATTATCTGAAATGAAGCCTAATCTCCCTGCAAGGTCTGAACCATTCTGTCCCACTCTGGCATTAAAATCACCAGCCATTATAATATCCAAGGCTGGGGATTTCTTTTCTACACCCTCTAAAAAATCTAATAGCCCATCCCAATACAAGGTCAGGGTCTCTCTAGCAGCACAAGGTGGCACATAAACATTAATTATTATGAAGGACTTTCCTGAACTTTTCAAGAGACAGGCTTGCGTCAAGTGACCACAATCCTGTAGGTGAAGCACCTCAAAATTGGAGTTACAGGGTCATAACATTGAGAGGCTGGCTTGGTATCTACCAAAACACTTAGATTTGAAAGCTAACAAGGAGAGCGACCTAAAACCCTCAAAGAAAATCTCATACTGTGCCCAGGTTTCCTGGAGTAAGATGACATCAAACTTTCTATTGAAGCTGCTAAAATTTGGGTCACAGGACTTGTTCTTCCAGCCAGCAATATTCCATGACAAAATCTTGAGGTTGGAAATTGCTGTGGCGAGTTGCTGGGAGCTTGGAGTTGTTTTGTTTTTTGGGCCCATGGCAGGGATGCCTGGGTGCATGTGCTTCCTTGTCTGCTGGGCGGGCGAGTTCTGTTGCGTTGGAGCCCAGGGCTTCCCCACCGGGTGTGGGCACGAAACTTGGGCCCTGGGTTGCGCTAGTCCAAGGCTCTCCTTCTGTGTGCAGGGAACTTGGACGGGGTTGTTTGTTTAGCAAGGGGCTCCCATCTGCTAATCAGGGCTGCATTTGCTTACCTCTGCTGAGGGGATGGTGGAACTACTATTTGGAGGAGGCATGACAAGGGTTCAGGTGGCTTTATGCTTCCTGTGGGGCACTTCAGCCTAAACAGAGGCTTGGCCTTAGCAGTAGCAGGTAGGACTTGGGAAATATGAGCGGACTGGTGACCACCCTTGGCATATCCCCATTGGTGGGGATTGGGGTCTGTCAGGAGTGGCTAGCTGCTGTATGGCCCAGTTGTGAGGTCAGACACCCTGGTGGGGAACCCCTGGACAAGCTGGTCCCCCTGCAGCTTTATGGCCAGGTGGGGGAGCTTTAAGGGGGTGAACCACTTTGCCAGGCCTGCCAGGCCCCAGCCGTACCATGGATGGCTCGTGCCCGGGGCTGTTAGGGGTCACCCATACAGGTTGGGGTGAAGGTCCGGGAGTGACCCCAGGCCCCAACCTGTACCACTAGTTAGGCCCTTGCTGTGTTGACAAATATGTTGTTATTATTTAATAAAGCGGCCCCTTAATCCCCAATACTTGTGTCTGCCTCTTCATTCTGACTGGGGGGGGCAATTACTTTACGGTCATTTCACAGTTAGCGGGCTTTGAATAATCACCTGATCAGAAATGAAGCACAGTACAGGCATGTGTGAATCAGCCTTTCATGGAAAGGATAAACAAAACAAATGGGAAGCAATAGATCCTTTAAGGCTCTGGCACATGTAAAAATAGCACTGCAAATTGTGTTGGTGCTATTCCTTTTGCCAAATTCTTCAAGTAATGGAACAGTGTCCAGAGATACCAATGTTTGTCACAACCTTGATGGATATAGAAGTAACATGGTGTAAGTGGGGGTGAGGGAGGGGGAAATTAATACTGATCAAGCAGTGGGTTAATGAAACATTTACACAAGCAGTTTGTGGTAGTAATAAAAAAGCATCTTACATCCTACTCTTTCATTACTTAGCACAGTCCTTAAGAGGATTAACGTTGAAAAAAATTAAGAGAGAAGGGTAGAGGAAAAAGAATGTGCTTATCAGATAAGTTGTAGAATTGATAATGCTGAGTTCATAATAGATTGCCCCTGGATTTGGGATTACTGCCTTGCAAGTTCTTTCAGGAATTGCAACAGAATGGAGAGGAAACCTTTTCTCCTCCCTTTACTATTGACTTTGTGATGAAATGACCCAGGCTGCCCAGTTGATGCAAGCTGCTAATCCTGTCTGCTGCTGTCAAACTCTGCCTCTTCAAAAGCAAAACATGGTATTTATTTTTATTTGAGAGGGGAGGGAGTGGCTTGATGGGGGACTGCCCTGAGACATGAGCTAATTCCTGTGATTAAAAACTGCTGGAAATAAGGGTGGTACTGGTGGAGGTATAATGGCAGTTCTCTACATGACAAAAATCCTGAACCCCTGGGTACAACAATCAAGAGTAGAAACAGATATACTACAGACACGTTGAGTGTTTAATTGAAACATTCTTGCTTGGTAGAAAAGAGGAGTATGATTCAATAAATCTCCTTTTTGGGGTTTGAACATAAATTGAGCATCTGTAAAATGTCACTCCATCTATATAGAGGGCTTCTTAGAGCTTCTCATCTACACAGACTTCCTGAGAAGGGAAATGGTCTTCATAACTAATGCATAACAGCCTCCCTGATGCATGCACAGCAACCATTTCTTACTCTGCAGAGAACAACAGACTAGCCCGTGTATAGGCGAGGAGTGGCTATGGCTCATAGTTATATAATTGTGGTTTGGTTCTCTCATATGTACCCTCTGGATAATGCCTCGTATTTTTACACAGACATTTTAATAAAAGAATCATAAAGTACTGAGGACAATAAAGAGGAGCAATTAATGATCCATTTAAAAACATATTGTTTTCAACCAAGGTTTTACAAGATACTTTGCATTTTGAATGCCTTCATGGATGAAGAATAATCACACACGCCCTGTTCTTCATCGAGAGCTTTGGTACTCTTCTAAAGCAGACCTATAGCACAATCCCTATAAATAAAATATCTTTTTATGTTTTTAAGAAGAAGGTTTTCAGTTTTTTGCTTGTGGGTAGAGAGAAAAAAGGAAGAGGAACAAAAGATTCTTGCCTCAAGGAGAAAACAGAAAGAAGAGTTCTGAAGTGCATATATCTTTCATTTGTTTTCTGTTTTATTTTGATATTGGAGATCTTTATTTATGGTCTCTCCAGGCTATATATCGAACGAATGGTGCTTTTAAGCAGATGCATAGTAAGAGTGCATTTTCTCACTATTTTCCTGCATTCTTTTTTTTTGCAAATCTTAAGCAAAAGCCCCCCAAAAGTCTTTCTACCAGTAAAAGCAACACCCCCTACCGTCACCTCAAAATGATTCTAAATTTTAAAAACATGGTGTATATTTGGTATGAAATGTACTTCAAACAATTTTTTTCCTTTGGCATTTAGTAACACCTGCAATCAACCCAGTGTTTATTTAAATTGATGGTGAATAGTTCATTTATATTTCTTTATTCAGTAAACAGTAGAAAAGAGCAAGAGTCCAGTAGCACCCATGAGACTAATAACATTTGTGGTAGGGTATGAGTTTTCATGAGTCACAGCTCATTTCTTTAGATCTATTCACTGCAGAGTTAACGTGTTGTCAGGGGAAGTATGATGATCTGAGCCTTTAGATTTTAGCAAACTATTTTCCATTTACTAATATTATTAAGGATAAGTTATATTAATGTTCAGGTGGGGAGGTAGTATGTTATAACTCAGCCTTGTCAGATTTCAGAAGCTAAGTAGGGTTGGTACTTGGATGGGAGACCACCAAGGAAGACTCTGTAGAGGAAGCCAATGGCTAACCACCTCTGCCCCTCACTTGCCTTGCAAACCCCTTGAGGCAGTCACCATAAGTTGGTTGCAGCTTGACAGGTCACACATACCATAAGACAAAGAGGTATATGAAGGATAAAACTTCTAGGCAACAAGGAAGTGCTGGGATACTGCACAATTCAAAATGAACATGCTTATAATACAAATTCCCTGTCCTCATTTTTATTTCAAACCATGCCTTCCATTTATAATTAAGAATGAGATGTATTTTGATTCTGTGTGGCACTTTTGTGCTCTGTGCAGCTGGCATTCACTGGGGTGAGGCTTGTAGGTGCTCTTAGCAGAAGCTCAGAAGTTGATTACATTTACCCTGATAGTGAAAACATAAAAATGTCTTTGTAAATGCTGCGGAGGCTGTAGCCATTGCTGCCCCTTCTTACCTTCTCCTACTCTATGCAGGTAAATGTGGAGAATGAGGCAAGGCAGTGTAGTAAAACACAAGATATGCATCAGAAAAGAGAACATCACACAGTTACTGAGAATGCCTTTCCCTGTACTCAAATATCAATAAATATTTGGTGAGGAGGACAAGCAATTTTTTGTTTACAAAAAATGATAAAACCCATCTTTGTTCAAATATTCAAATTGCCATTTGTATTGTGTACTGTGGGTGACCCACAGTACAATCCTAAGCAGGGTTACTTATACTTTGCTTTTTTCCCCAACAGGGTCACAAAGAAGCTTACATCATTTTCCTCTCCTCCATTTTATTCTCACAACAACAGCCCTGTGAGGTAGGTTAAGCTGAGAGTATGTGACCAACCCAAGGTTACCCAGCAAGCTTCCATGGCAGAGTGAGGATTTGAACCTAGATCTCCTAGATCCTACTCTTAAACTCCTATATCACAGCAGTTACTAAACCAATGGGCTTAGAAGGATGCACTTCTGCATAGAATTGTAATGCCAGTGATGATTTAGACCATTGGGAAAGTTTGTCCATTATGAGTGGTGATCTCCATGCCTTTTGAGGAACGAATATTATGGGGACTCCTCATGCTATTAAAAGAGCACAAATTGCCTTTGTGACATTTTATCTCTTAGTAGCTTGAGAGATTAACGCTTTCTCCTGCATTTCATGAATCACCATTTCCAAGTATACAGGGATGAAAAATCATGCACTCAACTCATTTTTTATTGCATATGTTGGACAGAGAAAATGAAAATTTGCACGGAGCCCTTCCTTCCTGCTAAAGTAGCACTATCTTGTTAACTGTAGAGAGAAAGAGATTGGCACATTTTCCTGCCAACACTCAATGGAACAGCTCCATCCTGTAAGATATTTCAAAGTGGAAAAATGAGAGGCTACAGTTGTTGAAATGTATATGATTACTTGGGGGTGAATAATCTGAATCATGTATTTTTAAAAAAGCTAGACAGATACTCCCCCCCACCCCAATAGCAGTCACTGAAAATCTCCCAGCCTGTCAACAACCCACTACTCATTGAATACTCAAGAAGACAAATAATATTGATAGATGCTTTCAATGGTAGCTCACTGAATGCTGAAATGCAATATTGCTATAAAAGCAGAGAGTTTTAATGCAAAGATTGACCCCCCCCTCAGTTGAAATAAAAGACAGACAGTGCTTGAGTATAAAATTTGGGCCACTTTATTAATTTCAACATAAACTGGGAATACAGCAAGGGATCTAACTAGTGGTACAGGTCAAGCCCTAGGGTCACACCAGACCTCTGCCTTGACTTGCCTGGGCAAACCCCCACTGCCCCAGGTGTGAGCCCTCCAGAGGATGGCTGGTACCCAGCAGCCAGACAAATAGTTCCCCTTTAAAGCTCCAACCCCCCACTGCTGTGGAGCCAGGGTAATGGACTTGACCAGGGGTCCCACCAAGCAGTCTGCCCTCACAACTGGCTGCCATAAAGCCTACCAGCCACTCCTGACAGACCCCAATTCCCCAGTAATGAGGATGTGCCAAGGGGGTCACCATTAGAGGTGGGCACGATAAAAAAAAAAATACCGATCAAGCTGTTCGTGGATCCGCTCTGCCGATGACCCCAGATCACCAATCCACACCGAACAAGTCCCGTTTCTGATCTGGGATCAGGGAGGCCAAAGCGGAGGGGCGCCCCCCCCCACACTTAGAGCAGAGGGGGGGGGAAGTTTTTAACCCAGCGACAAGCTGCCTCCCCTCAGGGAGGGGATGTTTTCACACACATAAACACACACACACATTTAGAGAAGGGGGGGTTTAACCCGGCGACGAGCTGCCTCCCTCAGGGAGGGGACGTTTTCACACACACGCACGCACTTAGAGCAGAGGGGGGGGGAGTTTTTAACCCGTCCCTGCCTCTCCAAATAGAGAGAGAGAGAGACACCCCATCAACATGTTTCAGCCAGCTTTTAAAAAAATAGCAGGGATAGAATTTTCCATTCCTCCCCACCCGATTTTAAAAGCAAGTAGCCAGTCTTCCAAAAGCATATTTTAAACAGGAAGAAAGTAAAACCAGGATCCACACGGATCCTTGCAGATCCTATGGTTTTTTAAATAGGAAAAACACAAATGAAACATCAAATCACATATCACAGCCAGGTCCACAGACTGAAATATAAAAAACACAGATCCAAAAATATTTGGTGCTGCCACGGTGAAAAAACATGAATCTGAGACACGGATCCTCATGAATTCATATGATTTTTATATTGAAACAAAACAAAAAGGCTGTCCTATTTTAGATCTTTTGGTCCTGTTTGTGGCATTGGACATGATCTGGGACAGTATACTGTCCCCATGTAAAAATCAAGGGGATCCATGAGGATCCGTGCTTTTGAACCATGTTTTTGTGCCGTGGCGCTGCCACAAAGCTGTGGATGAATGATTTTTTTTGGTCCCATTTGTGGCAATGGACATGATCTGGGATTGTATGGTGGATTTTGGGTGGCCCCATGTAAAAATCAAGAGGATCCATGAGGATCCGTGCTTTTGAACCATGTTTTTGCGCTGTGGCGCTGCCACAAAGCTGTGGATGAATGATTTTTTTGTTCCCATTTGTGGCAACAGACATGGTCTGTGATTGTGTGGTGAATTTTGGGTGGCCTCACTTAAAAATCAAGAGGATCCATGCGGATCTGTGCTTTTTTAGCATGTTTTTGTGCCGTGGCAGCGCCATGGATTAGTGGATGCATGATTGTTTTGTTGCTGTCTGTAGACTAGGACATGATCTATAATATGACAGCCTTTTTGTATTGTTTTGTTTCAATATAAAAATCATATGAATTCATGAGGATCCATTTAAAAGCATCTGGATCCAGCTTTTACCCACTCCCTTTTAAACACACACACAGAGCCATGAATGAGGATTTCCCACAAAATACAGTGTTTTAAAAGCAGGTTAAAAACAGAGAGTGACAGACAGAAAAACAGCCATTCCTCCTACAAAGCCCCGTTTTTTTAAAAAGCAAAAAACATTTGAAGTGCCCATGGCTACAGAACACCCCCTTCCCCCTCCCTCTCCTCTCTTCTTCCAAATGGTGATGCGTTGCTGGCTGCTCCGTGGTTGGAAGGAAGTCCTGCTGATCAAGGAAAGCTGGGCTTCCATTCGCATTTCCAGGGCGACAGAAGGAGGGCAAACACAGCTCAGGCATTCCCCTGGCTCTGTTGCCCCAGGAATAGATTATTGGCGCCTGAGTGTCTGGCTTCCCGATCTGAGCATGATCGCCCCGATGTAGCCCTGAACAGGCAAACCTCCGACCACTGGATCGGTTGCCGTGGACAGCACCGATTAGCTGGGTCCCGATGGTGCGAACGCTGATCGTGCCCATCTCTAGTCACCATCCCACTCATTTTCCCACCCTATTCTACCAGTGACCAACTATTTACAGCACCACCGTAACAGTTAATCCATCCTGCAGTGCAAGGTAGGCAAAAAAATCCCCTCCCTGTGTGCCAATAGGGAAGGGAGAAAAAATTCCTACCTGGCTCTGGAAAACAGCAACCAGCTAATACTGCATTGTCAAAGGGAGGTTGGGTAGGCCGAGCAAAAGGAGAAGACTGCAGGCTGGGGAGGTAAAGCTGGCATAAATGCCTTTGGCTCCACTGCCCAAGCAGATACCAGGATGCCCAGGAAGAGATTGCTGCCTTTTCCTCATCCGGGGGAGTAAAACAGGCCCCCAGTCCTAGCAGCCTGTTCTACCAGCTGGGATGGCTGAATTGCCCCCACCTCCCAGACCAAATAAAAGGCACACACAGTGCTTGGGTATAAAATTTGGGTCACTTTATTAAATTCAGCCTGTAAGCTGGGGTGCAGCAAATGATGGTCCAGCCCTCCCCAAAAGCCAAGGTCATTACCATCCAGGAGAATGACCAGAACAAGAGGTGGAGGACACGCCTCCCTTCAAGCCACTGGGCCACTAATTATCTACGTATAGCAAATCTGTGTGAGTCTGCAATGGAAGGTCATCACTCATAACCACCAAGTGAATGACCAGAATGTGAGGCAGAGGACCGTACCTCCCCTCAGGCCATCAGGCCACTACTTGCCTAGGCGCTGCAAGTCTGTGTGAGCCTGTACGGAAAGGGCCATGCCCTGTGAGCCAACAAAAGGCGTAGGATCACACCTCCCCTCAAGCCATCAGGTCACTACTTGCCTGGACACTGCAAGTCTGTGTGAGCCTGTACGGAAAGGGCCATGCCCTGTGAGCCAACAAAAGGCGTAGGATCACACCTCCCCTCAAGCCATCAGGTCACTACTTGCCTGGACACTGCAAGTCTGTGTGAGCCTGTACGGAAAGGGCCATGCCCTGTGAGCCAACATGAGGTGGAGAACCACACGAGCTTATAAGCCATCAGTCCACTAACCCTCACAATGGAGAACCTGCAGAGCCCTCACTTGCGAAAATAACTAAAGCGCTCAAAGTCCACTAAAGACAGAGCACTCCCTTAGAAGAGCTCTGATTATATAATGCCTTTTGAAAGTGAAACCCAATGACTCCAAATCTTTGGGATGAACCAGTGGGCCGAAGGGCAAACTCAATGTCACATTTTGCCATCTCAGTGCCGATTCCACATCACCGAACCACTTTGATCGCTGGTCAAAAGACCAATACAAAAAACAAGAGAGGTATCAAAAACAGGGGGGGAGGGCAGCACCACATTCCTCTGGTAATTTGTACCAGGACCCTGAACAGGGATCCGGCATCTGTGGGAAATCCACTAGCAAATAAAGGGCCTCCTGGCATCTAGGATATGCAGCCAGTAACCACCTAAGAACCTTCAAATTTATGGGACGGGTCCCTTCACCCGTTTACTGTTGTTAGGACCATCACCCAGCTTCCCAACATGCCTAACTCTGTGCCCCTGATGTTTGCAGGCCGTGAAGGAGGGGGGACACCTCCAATTGGGTATTCATGACCATATCTACAGAATTTCCTAGCACCACCCCAACAAACTCCCAACAAAGCATCCAGGGCTGAACCAACTGCCCCCTGGGGTGCAAGTACTAGGATTAACAACAGCCCTATGCACCAGGAGACTACTGTCAGAATGATCCCCCATATTGGCTTTGCAGGAGACATCCAGTAGCCCATACTGCTAGCGTATCCTATTCCAGGGTAGGCAAGGTTTGAGGACAGCCCCCCAAACCTGACTTCCTCATCGTACTGCAACCATGCAGCACCACCTAAGTCATTGTGCCCTTTATATTATATACAGGTACTGAAAAGAGGGGCAGTCAGGGGGCCATTGAGCCTAATAAGGCCTAACCCTCACCTCCTTGCCATGGCACAGTGACAAAAGCCAACTGTGTGTGTGGACAGGGTCGGCGTGCCCATTGAGACAGCTCCAGCCCCCGCCTCAAGTGCTGAGGTGCCAAAGGGGGCACCAGACGGGGTGCCAGGGGCAGGGGCACGTGCCTGGCCCACAGCTGCTGCAGCTGGCCAGCCCTCTTGCCCCATGCCACCACCGCCAACACACGCCCCTGTCCGGGAGCAGCAGCTGCGAGCCAGGCATGGCAGGCATCCGGGGTGGCATGCAGAAACTCCCCAGCAACCCACCGCGCCTGACTGGAAGTGCAGGCAGCCTCTGTGCACTGTCCCAGCCACCCGCTGGCCAATGCTGTGGGTAAGAGTGCACACGTATGTTGGGGCAGCCACGGCCGGCAGAAACCCTGGCACCACCCCTGTGTGTGGACTGGCTACCTGCATGTCATATTGCCCAGCTGTAGATATGGCTGGAGCCATGAAGGCCGCTGTCCTAACTAGCTCAAGCCCTGAGATGTGCTAGCCTGGATTCTGCCTGAGTGTAAAGCACCAAAGGCGTAGGAGCAGAGGCTGACCCCAAGCCCCCATGGCCAAGCATATGCCCACTGTGGTGTAGTTTGTTTACCATCTCCATCATCTAGACCACCTCCAAATCTCCTCCAACATCCTCACCTCTCCTTCAGCTGGCTCAACATCAAGCACCTCAAGCCCTGGCTTTGCCACCCATTTCTGTTTTGCCGATCCCTTGGGCCACCAATAGGTGGACCCCATCACCTCTGTAGAGGTCAGTACAATTTGCACTTATCATGGGGTGCGGCAAATAAATGCCCACCCCTGAGCCATAGCTTTCTCAAGGGCTCTGTTGGCCTTACTCCTTGCCCTCTCAATTGCAACCGGTTACAAGGCTTCCTGCCACACTTGATGCGGAAGCATCGCGGACCATATAAAAAAGATGCCAGGCCAGCACTTGCTTATCAATTTTAAGTCAGCCTGTGGCTGCAAAGACAGAGCCCTGCCCTTGATCATGCCAAGATCATTGCCACCAAGGTGAGGCGGAGGAATAGTCCTCCCCTCCAAAAGCAAAGGCAGCAAACTGGGCCACCCCTGGCCCCTATGGTCCTGCCACTCAACTGTGGCCAACTCACCAAGACTGAGCTGGGACCCAATCAAAGTCCTTTTGGCTTGGTGGGGCGCCTAGAAGATAATGTGACCGAAGATGAGGATCCGCAGCATCTCGCGAAACACAGCACCTTCTCCCTCAGTCTGCTCAATTGCCAATGCCACATGCCATGGATCAGCTGTCCATCCCTGTTCTGCAGGCCCTTTTGGTTCAGCTGTTGGGTCATCAGTTACAGGATATGAACAGCTCCCTCTACTATCAGCCGCACCTTGTCAATCAGGTCCACTGTCACCTCAACAGGACTGGATTACGGCAGCCTAGTCCAGATCTGCTACTGCCCATCAATTGTGCTAATGTGGTAAAAAGATTAGATCACATCTTAGACTTCTGTGTCCTATGTGACAGCTTTGCAGGTTTCTGCACTCTCCCCAGAAGATTCCTCACCTAGCCTCCTCTTCTGGGCCCTAGCCTTTCCTAGACATTTAGATGTGGCAATAGGTCCATGATGCCTCCTCAAACTGAGAAGATAGGGAAACTTGCCTCAGGGGTCTCCTGGTTCCAGGCTATACACATGCTTCCCCTTCCTTTAGGGTGATTTTTGAATGGCTTGCTTTGGTGGCATACCACCATGCCGTTATGCCAACCCACAAAACCTGACACCTAGTAACTGTGATGAATTGTCCTCATCAAAGGATGAGTATGCAGGTAGGGCCGCGTTGCAGGAGCCCTATTCACTGGCTGTTTGCTCTTAACAGGGCTACTACCCTTTTTGAGTGGCATGATGGAAAGGTACAGTAATGTAATGTAAGGTAATGTAAAATGACTGCTTTTAGTGTTTGAAAGCCCAGTTGGAACCCAGCACCCCCAAAATGGCAGCCCAAACACTGTGAAGGCTGCAGAGGCCTCTAAAAAATGGCCACCAGTGCCAGGAGTCTAAGCAGGCTACTGGGTGACACACTCAAAATAGCGGGCCCCCCAGCACAGGATAATCTGCAAAAGCCCCACCAAAATGGCTGCTACTGCCAGTAAGCAGGAGGAAAATCAGGCCACACAAAATGTCATACTCAAAATGGCTGCCCCCTGGGGCTGTGCATAAAGGCTTTCACAACATGGCCACCACTGCCAGGAGGCTAAGCAGGCCACTGGGTGTCACTCTCAAAATGGCTGCACCCAGCTTTATAAACTGCTATTGCTGCTGGAAATACACCCTCCCAATTAATTGTAAAGTGGGGGGGGAGGGAAAAGCCTAGACAGGGAGGGGGGTCTACCAGCATCCATCCTGGGAATATGGACCCCTGCTAGGCCAGTAGCAATAATGTGTGAAGCAATACACCTCTCAGATGGCTGCAATCCACCCCTGTGGCCTACAGCAAAGACTTTGCTGTTGCTAATGAAAATACTCCCTTCCAACAAAGTGAAACAGTGGAGGGGAGGGGTGGGGAGAGAGAAGCCCAGGTAGGCCAGAAGCCTGAAGGGGCTGGGTATAACCCTGCTTTAGCCCTCCTCACTGATAGACAACAGGTCCCAAATGTAAATAAGAAAAAGTCTCTGCCAAACTAGTGAGCCTGGTGCTGGGCCCTGGCTTTCATACTGGAGTTTGAAGGTAGCAAGCAGTAGACAAGCACTGCTTCTTTAAGGCAGCTACTGCTGCATAGCCCTGAGGGCCGTCAGTAAAACCAGCCTCAGAGGAGCTTGGCTGAGAGAGCTTGAGGTGTGCTCTGCTCAGGCCAAGCAAAAGGAGAAGACTCCAGGCTGGGGAGGCAGAGCTGGCATAAATGTCTTTGCCCCCCAAGCAGATCCCAGGATGCCCAAGAAGAAGCTACTGCCTTTTCCTCATCTGGGGAGCAAAACCGGCCCTAGCAGCCTGGTCTGCTTGCTGGGAGAGCCGATTCTTTCATAGCTGGTGTAACATGCCTCTGCGCAGATACCACTTTCTCGTGAGAAATAGTGGTATGTTAGAGCAGGAAAGTACTTCAGTTGTGTTTCTCTGGCAAAGGAACAACTATGTCATAACAATGGAATAAGTGACATTTGTGCTTGGCAGAGTCAACTGTTGTATGGATGAGACTCCCATTAATTAATTTGCTAGTAGACTCAGTCACTCAGGCTTCAACCACACTGTCTGAAAGATGCAGTGTCAGGATGATGAAGTGGCTCTGTCCTTTTCAATGCCAAAGAATCCCTTTGGGGCTGGTTGCCCTCTTCATATATCTCTTGGCCCATAAAGACAGAACTATAGGCCTAGATTTGGGATGGCCTATAGTTCTGCAATCAATAAGATAGTTTTTTTTAAAAAAGGTAGCAGCACCACCAACGGAAAGATATGCTGTTTTGTTTGGATGTATGACCTATGATTAGCACAAATGCCAGAGAGCCATTCAGCGGGGGTGGGGGGAGGAGTAGAGCAGAGTTTTCTACTGTCAATTAATACAGGACTAAGGGTAGATTCAGTGCACATTTGAAACATTCATCAGACTAGTCATCCTACTGTTACCATTCTTCTCAAGAGATTTTAGTTGTGAACGTGTCGGCATTCTTTTCTGCATCTGACTGGTTAGGCTGCAAAGCTATTTTTTCCAAGAGTTGTGATCAGTGTGTGCTTCTTACAACACTACTAAAATTGTATATTAATTATTTACATTGATTACGTGGTAGGATAGGCTGAGAACAATCATATTGGTCTAAAGCCAAAGCCAAAAGCTGCATATTACCTTCTATTAGAGCCAACCAAAATAACACAAGCATTCGATAGGGTTAAGTTCACTGCCATTGTGACTTCCTTACTCAGATGATCTACAACTTCTTTGCCATCATTTGAGTTCTCATAGGCCAAAATTAGATCATCAACATAAACTAGAATGTAAATCCATTCTTCATTTTTGTGTGTATAGGCATGGGTCAGACTCACTTCTTTGGAAGCCTCCCTTCAGAATAATGTCATTTAGTTTGTCATTCCAGCATTTTGCACTTTGTTTTAGGCCATAGATTGGTTTCTGAAGCTTGCATACGAGATCTTCCTTGCCTTTTTTGATGAAACCTGGTGGTTGTTTCATGTAGACTTCTTCTATTAGGTCACCGTGTAAGAAAGTAGTCTCGACATCTAGGTGTTCTACTTGCATCCTCTTGCATGCTGCAACACTAAGGAGTGTTCTTATTGTAGTGTGTTTCACAACAAGTGCAAATGTCTCATCATAATCCTCACCAAACCTTTGTGTGTAGCCTTGGGCAACAAGTCTGGCTTTGTAACGTTGGATTTTACCTTCATTGTCTTGTTTCAGTTTAAAAATTCATTTGCTGCCCACAGCTCTCTTATTTCTAGGGAGTTCAGTGAGCATCCATGTGTTGTTCTTGTACATGGCATTTAACTCTGTTCTTGAAGCTTGCTTCCATTCCTGTGCTTGAACAGGTGGCAAGCTTGAAATGTCTGTCCAGGATCTGGGCTCCAGTTCTTCCTCAGCCCTAATCATCAGGTTTAACTTTGGGGCCGGGATACCTTTGTTGGAGCGTTCTGACTGTCTCAGCTTCTTCTGTGTGGCTTTTGCGGGTTCCCTCTGCTCTTCAGGTACTGTTTGTACATTTGGTAGAATGTCTTCACTTTCCCCCTCTGGTTCAGGCACTGCTTGTTGGGCAGCTTCATCTGTCAGGATCACAACTGGATTATCCGATTCCCTAGTTTGTGCCTGTTTTCTTTTGGAACATGTGCATAAGCTCTGCATCCAAAGACTCTTAAGTGCTTTGTCTGGGGCTGAGACCCGGTGCCCTGGACTCCAGCACCTCCCCCCCTGCCGGCCCCAGAGCCACAGAAGACGTCACTCACCTGGGCCCAGGGTGAAGGGCCAGAGGACAGCTGGCAGTGAGCAAGGGCTGCAGGGAAGCCCCCGCAGCAGGCCCAAATGCCAATGCAGCTGCAACAGGAGCTGCAGTGAGTGCTGTGGAGGCCAAAGAGCCGGCAAGGCACCCGGTGCCTGCAGGAAGAGGCACTGTGAGGCCACAGCGAGTGGCCGCATGGAGGATGCCAGTGCAGGCGCAGCCTCGCCAGCCTTGCCTGACCCAGCTGGGAAGCGGCGCACCACTGGCTCCCCAGCAATCCCACCCCCCTGACGAGGCAGGCCCAGGAAGGAGCAGAGTGGCAGTGG
Organism: Eublepharis macularius; assembly: GCF_028583425.1. Lineage (NCBI taxonomy): Eukaryota > Metazoa > Chordata > Lepidosauria > Squamata > Eublepharidae > Eublepharis > Eublepharis macularius. The sequence goes on from NC_072797.1 coordinate 78,707,514, forward strand.
AGGGGAGGAAGCAGCTACCATGCCATCCCAGGGAGAGCCTGGTTGGGGAGGGGGCAGGAAGGACAGGCAAACAGGCCCATGGAAGGGAGCAGCTGGGGTGGGGCATGAGGGTGTGGCCACACCTGGCCAAGGTGATGGGATGCACGTTGGGGGCGGGGACGTGGGAAGCTGGGAGGGGCTGGTAATGAGGGAGGGGATATTAGGAGGGTTCCTGACTGGGGCCAGGGAGGAGAGGGGAGCCTGGCTGCTGCATTGGGCCAGGACTCCTCTTCAGTGGGGATTCCAGAGACAGCTCTGCAGTGGTTTGTCTCTTTTCTCCACGGTCAGGGACAGAGGGTGGCACTAGGGGAGAAGTTGTCATCCCACCACCTGTTGGTGTGTGGTGTCCCTCAAGGGGCAATACTCTCCCCCCTGCTATTTAACATATATATGCACCCTCACCCAGCTGGTACGGAGTTTCGGACTTGGGTGCCATCAATATGCAGATGACACCCAATTGTATCTGATGATGGACGGCCGGCCTGGCTCTGCCCCAGATGTCCTGGAACGTGCCTTTGGAGCTGTGACTGGATGGTTGAAGCAGAGTCAGCTGAGACTGAATCCCTTGAAGACGGAGGTCCTGCATGTGGGTCTAGGGTCCATGGGTGCGGCACTCCGGCTCCCTGTTCTCGATGGAGTGCCACTTACACCTGTGTCGAGAGTGAAGAGCCTGGGGGTGGTCCTGGATGCTTCCTTGTCTATGGAGGCACAGGTCACAGCGGTTGTTCGATCCTCATTTTTCTATCTAAGACAGGCTTGACAATTTGTCCCTTACTTATTGACCCATGACCTTATGACAGTGATCCAGGCAATGGTCACCTCCAGATTAGACTACTGCAACTTGCTCTATGCAGGGCTTCCCTTGGGCTTGATCTGGAAACTGTAGCTAGGTCAGAATGCAGCTGCATGGGTGGTTGCCAGAGCACCAATCATGGCTCATATAACACCTATCCTCCGACAGCTGCACTGGTTACCGGTTGAGTACTGGGTCCGGTTCAAGGTTTTGGTGTTGACCTATAAAGCCCTATGTGGACTGGGCCCAGCATACCTTCGGGACTGTCTCTCCCCATATGTTCCCCAGAGGTCGCTTCGATCAGCCACTAAGCAATTCCGGATGGTCCCTGGCCCCAGGGAGGTCTGCCTGGCCTCTACCAGAGCCAGGGCCTTTTCGGTCCTGGCTCTGACCTGGTGGAACTCTCTGTCTGAGGAAACTAGGGCCCGGCAGGATTTGTTATCTTTCTGCCGGGCCTGCAAGACAGAGATGTTCCGCCAGGCATTTGGTGGGGGCTAGGCTGTCCTCTTGCCGGCCATACCACTGAAGACCTTCCTCCACCCAGGACTTCCGGCTTGGGATCATGGAGATCTGAAGTGACTCAGAGAGCTGAGCCATCTAGGTTGCTTTTTTTGGGCTAGTGGGGTGCTTTGATCACCCACAGGCCCCCAATTTCAGGTAGAAATTGGGCAAGGACGCTCGATAGCCCTAAGAGGGTGTGATCTCGGCAGAGGGGGGGTTCTGAATCAAGGATTCTCCATCTGCTTTGAAGATCCCCTCCCAGAGGGGCAGCTAATATCTCTGCAGCAACCTTTGGAGTCATTTAATTGGCATAGGATCTTCGTACCCAAGCTTCAGAAACAGATTTTAACCAGAAGGGAGCCAAAGAGGCTGTGAGTACAACCCTATGAGAGTGAGAGAGAGTAAAGAGCACTATCTCCCCTAACGGACTTAATTTCTGTTCAAGGACTGAAACATTTTAAAGTAAAGAGACAAATTCCTAAAGCAAAAGGCATTAAAAAGTGGCCGGTAGTGAAGAAAGTGATTTTAATGACCTAAAGAGCTTAAAAAGAGCAAAAAGAACTTTTGTTTTGCATACCTGTGGTTTGGGAGATAACGACGCAAGGGGGGAGTCTGGGAAGAGGCTGGAACATCGTGAGAAGTGAACTGCCTGTAATTGCCTGTAATACAAGTGAGTGGTGGCTAGAAGGGCAGGAAGATGGCAGGAACAGAGGAAGAAAAACAAAGCAAAACAAGAGACCAGAAGGGGAAGGGGAAGTTAGCCATTTTGAGTGTGGGAAGGGCAGAAGGCTTCAGAAGGCTTCAGTAAAGAGAAAGTGTACCTGGCATTTTAAAGAAGAAGCAGAGTATGCCATTTTGGACAACGGAAAAATTGAGGGCAACAATAGAGAGTACCATTGAGAAAAAAGGCCCAACATTTTGAAGGTTTGCAAAAGATTAAATTATTTTTCCTCTTTCCCATTTATATTATTGGACTTAACTAATTAAGTAAAATAAAACAGAAAAGACAGAGCTGAGAAAGAGAGCCGATTCGTGGGGTCCCAAGGCAAGTCCAATGGCGGGGAAAAAGGACAAAGAGTGGCAGGCAGCGATTGAAAGTTTAGACAAAAAAATAACAGAAGGCAATAAGGAAACAAATGAGACTATACAAAAAACACAAGAAATGGTCCAGGAATTACAGAAGCAAGTGAAAGACTCACAATTGAATTTAGTTAAAGAGATTAAAGAGGCAATAAAATCAGAGGTTGCAGAATTGGCAAAGAGTATCGATGAAATAAGAACAGAGCTCCAATCTACAAAACAAAAAGTGCAAGAGGTGGAGGAGAAAACAGAGAGTATAAGAGCAGAGGCAGCGGGAGTGAGTGATAGAGTTGTTGTAATGGAATGCAGAGCTATGGAGAAACAGCTTCGTTTTCGAGGTATTCCATAGGTAATGGAGGGATCTGCATTGAAACAAGTCACTGAAATAATTGCGGAATTTTAAAGTAAAGAGCAGGAAGAAGTGGCTGCCAACCTAGACATTGCCTACTGAGTTAATTCCATGTATGCAGAGCAAAAAAACTTGCCAAGAGATGTTATTGTCCAGTTAACCACCAAGAGAATGAGGGAGGAGATTATCAGAAAACATTATGAATCCCCATTGGTACTTGAAGGGAAGCGTGTTCAAATTATGAAGGAGTTATCGAGATTGGTCTTGCAAGACCGAAAAAAATACAGAGACCTGACTCAAAAATTAAAAACAATGAACATAAGATACAGATGGGAAATTCCAGAAGAGTTGAGCTTTGAGTTTCAATCTGTGAGGCGAGTCATCAAATCAAGACATGCAATGGATGTGTTTTTGACAGAATTTGAAAAGGACTTACCAAAATCAACTAGACTGTAATTATGGAATACAAATTAATATCATGGAATGTAAATGGACTTAATTTACCTTCAAAGAGAAAAGCAATATTTCATTGGTTGGCCAAACAAAAATGTAATGTGATTTGTCTACAAGACACCCATATAAGAGAACAGGATGTAAAATATTTAAAAAATAAAAAATTAGGGAAGCAATTTGTGGCAACAACTAAGCAAAAGAAAAGAGGGATTGTGTTATATATTAAAGAAGAATTGCAACCGAAATTGATTTTTAGTGATAAGGAGGGGAGATATTTGGCTGTGGAATTTGATTGTAATGCCAAAAAAGCCCTGATTGTGGGAATATATGCGCCAAACGGGGTGAAAGAACAATTTTTCAATGAAATTAAGGACTTGGACAGATGACATATGACCAAGTGATTGTGACGGGGGATTTTAATGGAGTGATAGATCCACAAGTTGATAAAACAACAAATTTGATAAGAAACAAAGGAGGTAAGCTCCCAAAATCCTTTTTTGAATTTCAAAGACAGGAAGGTTTAGAGGATGTATGGAGGAAACAGAATCCGGGTGCTAAGCAATATACTTTTTTTTCAGCAAGACATCAATCTTTTTCAAGAATTGACATGATTTGAGTATCAAAAGAGCTTGCTGTATGTACAAAAGAAACGGATATTTTGGCAAAAATTAGTTCAGACCATAATCCGGTGTTCTGGAAATTTGGAACGAAAGGGGAAAAAAGGAGATGGAGAATAAATGGGGATTTGTTAAGTAGTCATGTTAATGTGGATGTTCTTAAGAAAGAGACTAAAAGCTTTATACAGTACAATGTGGATCAAGGAGTGGTAATTTATAAAGTATGGGATGCGTATAAAGCTGTGATTCAGGGAGTTCTTATGGACTTAAATGCCAAAGATAAGAAAAACAAAGAGTCGAGGTTGAAAGAAATTCAAGAAAAAATCAAATTTAAAGAGCAGCAATTAAAGAAAAGACCGGGTAAAAAGAAAATACAACAGGAAATTAAAATATTGCAGGAACAAATAAGAGCAATGGAAAATAAGGAGGTGGAATGGGAGTTGAAAAGGCTGAAACAAAAATCATTTGATGGAGCTAACAAACCAGGGAAATATTTAGTGTGGCAGTTAAAGAAGAAAAGAGATAAACGAATAATTAGTAAGATCGTGGAAGACGGGAAAGAACTGTTTGATCAAAATTCAATAGAGAGGGCTTTTTTAAGTATTATGCAAAGTTGTATCAGAAGAAACTAATTGATAAGAATTCAATAGAGGATTATTTTCAAAAGCTGACTTTACCAACGGTGCCTAAGAAATTGAGAGATAAATTAAATGCTGAAATAACAACGTTAGAAATTGTGGAAGCGATACAAGCTACAAAGATGGGAAAGGCACCAGGACCAGATGGCCTCACAGCTAAATTTTATAAAGTAATGGCAGAAGATTTGAAAGAGTTGCTGCAAAAAGTGATGAATGCAATCTTAAAAGGTGATGATCTGCCGGAAACGTGGAATGAAGCTAATATTACATTAATACCAAAAGAAACACAAGATTTAACCAATGTAAAAAATTATAGACCAATATCTTTAACAAACAATGACTACAAGATTTTTGCGAAAATATTGGCTGAAAGGCTGAAGGCCTGGCTGGTGGAGTTTGTAGGGGAGGAGCAGGCAGGCTTTCTACCAGATAGGCAGATAAAAGACAACCTGAGGACGGTATTGAATGCGATAGAATATTATGATAAAAATCCAGGAAAACAAGCTGGTTTCTTCTTTGTGGATGCTGAAAAAGCGTTTGACAATTTGAACTGGTTCGTTCAGTTCGTTCTCCGGCCGTGAAAGCCTTCGACAATACAAATTTGAACGGGGATTTTATGTTTGCAATGATGGAAAAAGTACAGATGGGTAAGATGTTTATTCAAGCAGTTAAGGCGATATATAAGAATCAATCTGCAGCCATAGTTGTCAACCGAGAAATAACAAAAAAGTTGGACATAAGAAAGGGAACAAGACAAGGATGTCCACTCTCTCCACTGTTATTCGTGATGGTGTTGGAAATTTTACTTACGAGAAGATGATGAAATTAAAGGTTTGAAGATTAAAGGATATACATACAAGGTGAGAGCCTTTGCAGACGATGTGATGTTGATAGTGGAGGACCCTCTACAAAATATGCCAAGGTTAATGGAGAAGATAAAAGAGTTTGGAGATTTGGCAGGATTTTATATAAATAGGAAGAAATCTAAATTGCTTTGTAAGAATATGTCTAAGCAAGAACAACAAGAGTTACTGAAGATAACGGATTGTGAAGTGGTTCATAAAATAAGATATTTAGGTATTGAGTTGACTGCAAAAAATATTGATCTATTTAAAAACAATTATGATAAGCTTTGGCACCAAATAGACAGAGACATGATGGTGTGGAATAAGCTAAATCTATCGTGGTTGGGTCATATTGCTGCAATTAAGATGAATGTGTTACCAAGAATAATGTTTTTAATGCAGACGATTCCAATTGTGATAGATAATAAGCAATTTGAAAAATGGCAAAGAAAAATTTTAACCTTTGTGTGGGCAGGAAAAAAGCCTAGAGTGAAGATGAAGGTGTTATATGATGCAAAGGAAAGAGGAGGACTCCAATTACCAAATTTGAAACTATATCATGAAGCCATATGCTTAGTTTGGGTGAGGGATTGGATGCTGTTAGAAAATCATAAATTATTGATATTGGAAGGGTACAATAAAACCTTTGGATGGCATGCATATTTATGGTATGGAAAGAATAAGGCTGATGTGATGTTTTTGCATCACTTTGTGAGGCGGAGTCTATTTGCAGTATGGACTAAATACAAGCGATATTTGAATGAAAGAACACCAATGTGGATTGTACCTGCAGAGGTTGTGAATCCAAAAACTGACTATGAAGGAGCGGAGTGGATGACATATCAGAACATTCTTAGAGTGGATCAGAATGTATACAATATTAAAGATAATGATGAATTGCCATTTCGATATGGGTGGTTTCAATATATGCAGATAAAAGATTTGTATAATACTGATTGGAGGAAAGTAGGGTTTAGAGTGGAAAATTCAGAATTGGAACAATGTCTACTGAAAGGGGGGGGGAATTGATATCTAAAGTGTATAAGATTTTGTTGAAATGGTTTACAGAAGATGAGACAGTTAAAGTTCAAATGGTAAAGTGGGCAATAAATTGTAATAAAGATATATTGATGGAAGCTTTGGAGAAATTGTGGAAAAATACTATAAAGATATCAACATGTACCACGATAAGAGAAAATGTGTATAAAATGATTTATAGATGGTATCTCACGCCAAAAAAGCTAGCCAATGGAAATAGTCAGATGTCAGATAAATGTTGGAAATGTGGAAAGCATGAGGGTTCTTTTTATCATATGTGGTGGACATGTGAAAAAGCGAAGCATTTCTGGGGGGAAATAGTAGACGCTATGTCAGAGATATTGAAGAAAAAAGTTGTTAGAAACCCAGAATTGTTATTGTTATGTATGAACCTAGAAGACTTTGACCAAATGGACAGAATAATGGTATTTTATATGACTACGGCGGCTAGGATAATTTATGCACAGCTGTGGAAGACAAAAGAGATACCATCGGTGGAAGATTGGATTTTAAAAACATTGAGCTTGGCTGAAATTGATAAACTGAGGAAACTTCGAGAGGAAGATATGGAAGAGTATGTAACAAGTTGGGAGAAATTTAAGAATTATATAGAAAAAAAGTGGGACATTAAAGGGAAGGTGTGGTCTTTGGATACTTTCTGAGGGGAGGGTAGTGTTCTGTTACTTTGAATTAATATAGAGGTAGTAATCATTATATTATATTAGAGGTAAAAAATCTAGTTTGTGATAATATACCATTTTATTGATATATGTAGGTACAATATGTTATAATTTACTAGGTTATAATGTCATGAATTGGATAACAATATAAAGGATATTAATAATTTTGAACATTATAGATATGATAGATATATGTAATAGTGCTATCTAAAGATATGCAATGGTATAAAATATATTACTGTGACCCATTATTAGAATGTAGTATATAGCTATTAATATAGGTGACATATTATATTGTAGGTTATTGGATATTATTGATAGATAGTACTAAAAGATATGGAATGTTAGATAATGGTATTTATCATTAGATAGGTATTATTATATTATATATATTTTCGCTTGGTTAAGGTTTTATTTAAGAGGTAATAAAGGGAATGGAAAACTGTCGGAAGTCAACAGAAAAGGGGGAGGGAAAGGGTGGGGGGGTATTACAATATGATGGAAAGTTAACTGTGTATGTTCTTATATTTGTATAATGACCCATCCAATAATTTTTTTTTAAATAAAAAACAAAGACCTTCCACCACCCATGCAGGAAAATGCTGTATTTTAATATTTTATACCCGCCAATTTTAATTGTTTTGATATAATGTTTTAATGTTTTTATAAAGTTTTTACTGTTTAAAACTGTTGTTAAACCACCCTGAGCCTGTCTGACGGGGAGGGCGGTCTAGAAATGTGATTAAATAAATAAATAAAATAAATAAATAAATAAAAGACCCAGAGTGCTGGAACTCTAGGGCGGAGACCTCCATCTGAGGCCCTGGGGAACCCCAGGGCAAACCCCAGCAGCCGCCAGTGCCCGGCAGCTTGAAGGATGGACCCATGCAGCACCCTGCCACCTAAGGCAGACCCGCCGATGCCAGCAGGGGGCGCCCGAAAACCTGACATGCTCAACTGATGGCTTGTAGCCAAACCAAAGTTGGTATGGTGTAACACCTCTGGCCTTAGTGGGTAGCCTATTTTGTGTGTAATTGGATGTAAGGGTGGCTTTGCCCCCAAAGGTGTGTGGTACGTGTGAACTTTTAATCATGCATCTCACCGCATCCAGTAGATAGCGATTCTTCCTCTCAGCTATGCCATTTTGTTCTGGATATCTGGGAATGGTCCTTTTGTGAACAATGCCTTGGTCTCTCAGGAACTGTTGGAGCTCATTGGACATATATTCACCTCTGTTATCTGAACATAGGACCTCTGGCTTTCTTCCAAATCTGTTGGACACCATCGCTATATATTCTTTGAGCCTGCAAAACACTTGAGACTTTTCCTTTAAGAGATAGCAAACATTATATCTGCGAAGATCATCTATAAAATTCAGAATGTTTTTGTTTCCTCCCACTGTGGTAGGAAGTGGTCCACATAAGTCTGTGTGAACCAGCTGGATTGAGGCATTTGTCTTCTCCTGGCTTCCCTTTGGGAAAGGCTGCCACACTGCCTTGCATGCTAAACAAGAAGCACAGCTTTGGTTAATTTTGCAATCCTTAATACACATATTTCTGACAAGCCCCTTTGTATGCATTTCCTTTATAGTTTCTAAGTTCCGGTGACAAAATCTTAGGTTCCACAAGGTGGTACATTCTTTATGGTCGCAGGTTGTAGTGAAATTTACTTGCACTTCTCTATTTTTGCAATCAGAGGACTCTTGCTGCAACATATCAGTAAAGTCTTTCTCTTCATCATCTTCCACTGTGTCTGATTCTTCTTAATATTTGTCCATGTAAAAATTATTTTGGACAGTCTCTGATATTTTGTCCACTATATAAAGTCCACTTTTGGTACTGCCTGAGAGATACACCTTTCCATTCTTTGCGAATACAATGTTCTCTTTATTATAGTGTCCCTCCAGGTTATGTTATTCACAGATTTGCTTTATAGAAAGCACATTGCTTTGGAGTTCAGCAGCATACAAAACATGCATTTCTAGCTGTTCTTTGGAAGTGTCTTGTGGAAAAGGAATACTGATAGTTCCACATCTGATGGCAAGGATTTCATGTGAGTCAGCCAGTTTTAACTTGATGGGCTGTTCTAAGTCCTTTAATTCTTTGAAGAACTCTTTAGCGTGAAAGACTGATACAGATACTCCACTGTCTAATACAGTATTTGTAAGGCTGGTGCTAACTGAATTCAGACTAAACTTCTTTTATTGATCTGTCTTGTGTTTAAAATTACTTGATTTCATGTTAGAAGATGGAGGGGGAGCTCCCATTGCTCTGGGGGAAGAGCTGTCGATTTGCTTATGGCCTATACCCCCCAATTGTAACAAGTTAATTGTTTTGCCTTTGGAGCAATTAGTTTTGCCCTGTCTCATACTGGGTTGCTGTAGTGAACCTTTGTTTGCTTAAGGATTCTCTCTTTCTGGCTAACATAGTCCCCTTAGGATGCTTGCCAATTTGATAGTTTGAGAAATGTCTTTCTCCAGGGCTGGAGGTGGCAACTTGCATTTTTGCTCTTAGGGAGACTTTATGAACAACCTGGTCAGGCAATTCTCATAAATTTGAGTTTAAAGCTTTATGTCTTGCAATTTCCTTTTCAATTTGTATGACTGCTTCTCAAAAGTTTACTCCCCTTTATTTCAAGTTGGGAGGCTACTGGCAGAAATGTGTGGTCTAGATATTTAAACAAAGCTACAACCTTGGCAGAATCATCTTGTTCTTCCCCTGCTTGGGCATACTGAAAGAACAGGTCCTGTAGTTTTCTCACATGATTTTTAAAGCATTTTCTGTCTGAATATCTTAACGCTTGCAATTGATCTTGCCAAAGTGACCTCATTGCCCAATCATCTGTCACATGCTCTTTAAGTATAAGGTCATACATCTGCTTAGCTGTTTCACAGTCATGAATCAATTCTAGATAATTGGTAGAAACAGAACTTACAATGACTGCTTGTGCTACATCGTCTTCCTGGTTCTACTTCACTCTCTTGTTGCCCTCAGTTGGTGGTCCTTCTGTGAGGTGTTTCTCCAGGTGCTTTTTCTTGGGATTTTTCTTGAGATTGAGAGAGGAGGAGAAGGGAAGGAAGTTCCCCTGGCAGGAAGGAGACTGATAGCAGCCTATCTATCTAACTGACTCTATGGTTGTTGCCTTCCTTCTTCTCTGCTTGCAGTCCTAAAGGCCTGAGCAAGAGACATCTCCAGTCCCTTCTTCTAACATATAGCTCCTGAACAATCTTGCAAAAGAGAGAGGAGAGTGCTCCTTCTCTTCTCTCCCCACCAAGCTGGGCAGGAACAAAAGCAATGTTTTTGATTTCTGCATTGCAAAAAGAAGAGGAGAAAGGACTAATTTATCTCCCCGCCCCTTCACATTTAGTGAAAACTGAAGCAATTACTTTGAACTCTACACTACAAAAGAGAAAGGGCTCATTTTTCTGAAGCCCAAACCAACAGGTTGAGATAGAAAGAAAAATCAGTTGGATTTCTCATCACACTGAATTTGCTGCATCTTAGCACACCTGGTAGGAAACGGAGTTCCCAGGATGGGAGAGCAGAAGAACACAACTTGCATCTATTCAGTTGGTAGATAGCTGCTGATTCCTCCCTCAAAATAAAACAGTTATGGGTACAGAGCAAAATTTAACCTGTAGGAAATCAGAAACCAACTTCCAGCTGATCCGTCATCATAACTCTGGGTTACTATGATAATGTATCTGAACCTGAACTGTGCTATATAGTTGTTGAGCATCATTAACACATTTTCCCTATTTTAAAAACCATTTAAAAATCAGATTAGCTTGAAAGGTTTGTGGATGTCCTTGGACAAGCCACTGTCTCTTTTATAGTCCACCTGGCATGTTTGTTGGAAGGCTAAAACAGACCCCTGAGCTTCTTGGAGCCAAGGGCAGATGCATATGTCACAAAACAGCAAATAATGCTGCTATTATATTGAAGAAGAGAAATGTAACATTGATAGGGCTGTGGGACTGTTTTTGAAGCAACCAAATTACATTTAATCAAAGCATAGCTTTTGACTGCAGGGGTAAATCTGTTATGGGCAAGCCCATTTTACATATTTGTAGCAAATGCTATGGATGATGCTTATCTCTGGCATATGTGCTATACAAGCTTCATCAATCTTTGTTATAGCTTAGCACCTTTTGAAAATTATGAGGTGATGGATGAATGACAAACATTCGTAAATGAGTTTTATATGTATATAAAAGGCTGCTATCCAGTTTTGAGTTCCCCTGATAAATTCCGTTTAAGTTTACAGAATTTGGCCCTGCAGATTGATTGGTACAATTGGATCTTAAAGATTTATTGCAGTTGTTTGTAGCTCTAGTCCTAAAGAACAAGGAAGCCAAACAATAGTTAATTTCCCTTGGCTCCAGAAGTTATATGCCACAGAGAGCTTCATTCTTTCAAGCATACGCACTTGTAAAGTCATCTGTGTGATTAGGAGATTAACCTATCTAACATAACACCAGTTAAGTATATGCCTATCCAAAAAAAGCCACAAGATAAATTACAGCCATGCCATGTTCATCTTTCTTAGTGGGAGAAAGGGAATCTCGGTCCACTGCTAACGCAAGAGCAGAAGGAATGATGCATTTGATATGTGGAACATCAGGTGCATAGAAAGGGCACATCTTTATAATATTGCCCCAAGGGTGAAAATTGGTCAACTGGTGTCATCGTTAATCTTGTAATACTGTCTAAAATGGCACAGTCATTTAGTCCAGGAAAACCCTGCCTAACAGCCAGAGTACATATTTGATTTTGATCCAGTGACAAATGTATTTTGAAGGCTTCCTGGCTGGCCAATGACATATTAGATCATGTCTATAAAACAAGATTTAATATTAGAATAATCAAGGAAGACTGCAGTTTTTCTCCCTCACCACTCCAAACTCATGCATATACACTTTCTTTTTAGGAGCTGAAACTGAATATGTAAGCTTCTTTTAAAAAAGTGTCATTGAAGCTAGTTAAGGCAGCCAAAGAGGGATAAAATAAAATATATATTATTGCATTAATATTTTACTGAAAGCTTTCTTTAAAAAAATCAGAAACAATGCCTATAACTACTACAAACAACATAGAAAAGTGCCTGATACTTGCATAACGTAGAAATAAAAATAAGTGTATAGCATTATGTTATGAAGACAGGTTTTCAGAAGTGTTAGGACACATTGTGTTTTAGAACTACATAAACAGTAGTGACTAAAAATCTCATCTATCCAAATTGTAGTTGTAGTCCATTTATACCCAGTCTAAGAAAAAATGAGTAAACAGTACTTCCAAATTCAAATGCTTTAGATACATTCTGATCTATTTCCATACATGAAATTGTTAAATCAAATCTGTAGTACATAGTCATGAATGAAATCTGATATTGTGAGTGTATTGTTGAGAAGATAGCTGCAAATGAAGAAGCCTTAAAACAAATCCACAAACTGCATAATATCCAAGACTTGAATGATTTCTTCAAGAACCTGAATATGAAATTGTCAAATCATTATGTTATTTAACATAATTCAGCTTGTTTACCAAATTGTCATGAAGCCTGTTACTGTGACACCTTTTAAAAAACTGACTGGGCTGACTCCAGGAAACTGTATGTGTCTCGACTTCTGTCTCCAGGAAATGATTCAGAAGTGTGATTAAAATATTTTAAAGACCTGAGGAATGAAAGTAAGGAAATGCAAGTTATATGATTAAGATTGCCCACTGGGAGACTGGGTGGGTGGGTGGGAATCTGGAGAGGCAGTTGTTAGCAACAATGTGATCAAACCTCTCTAGGAATCACCAAAACCTCTATGATAAAACTACACAGATTCAGGCAATTCATAGAAAGAATTGGCATTGCTTCTAAGTTTTCCCCTGGAAATGATGTCATGCTATCAGTTTAATCACCATTATATTTTTATTTTTTTCCTGTCACCATTCCATGTGGCAGCAGGAAACAAGAGGCTTGCCATAAGGAAGTTGACAAACTTATGATCCACTTGTATACATAAGCCTATGCAGAGAATGCACATTTTTATGAAATGCAGGGGAAAAGAGTGTAATAGTTACAATGATAAAAATAGTTTCTTCTTGCATAGAATAATTCATTCAGTACACTTATATTACAGTAGTATGGGATCCTTATAACTGAGATTTTTTGTGGGTTACAGAGCATAAATGCACAAGGCTTGTGAGAAGCATAAAGTGCAATTGGGGAACAGTCTGGGTAATCACACAGTTAAGACGTTGTTGGCAGCAACACTGAAGCCAATTCTGTTTAATAAAACATTTGTTTTAGCAACCACTGCTGCACAAGAATATTTTCAGCAATTTGATCAGCATTAACTGCAAGTTGTGGTCAACTTTCTATGACATGACTGGCAACCTTATTTCTGAGATAGAAAGGACTTTAATGTTCAAGACACAGACACTTCACATAAGGTACCTGTTTTAAGAAGTTAGCACACTACCTTATTCATGACCATCTTAGAGTGACACCATCTCAGCCTCAGCCGGTTAGGGCTTAAAAGACCATACTTTTGGAAAATAACATTATTTATGTTGTACATGAATAGGTACATTTTGTGTCTGAGTTTTGAATGCCTCTTTCTGGTTGTGCACCAACTGGAACGCAGAGTATATTATATCCTTGCTGCCACTATGCAGGGCGGTTGGAATCATAGTTAAAAAATGTGGGACAGTCTTGTGAGCATCACAAATGGTACATTTATTCGTTTCCCAACTTAAAGCCGAATGCATAAGGGCTGTGCACAGGCCAGCCTTGAATATATACTTGAGAAACCCACAGAAAGGGAGTGATAGAACTAGAAGCAGACTGTTAGGTCCTTGTGTAACTGCAGGTTTACAACAGTCAGTGTTATGGGCCCAATTTTGAAAAACGGATGACCAGGGATGCAAGAACTTGAGCTGAAAAGAATATCTAAATTTATTCAGTGATAGTGATTGTACATTCAAGAGGTAGGAGAGTATCTTTTTGCATTACAGCACTGACTACATTCAATAAAATGCCACACAAAATTAGCTGCTGAATGAATGCAGAAAGATTGCCCTCCCTCAAATCTATAAAAATGGCTTTTACTTTTTAAATGAGTGAGTTAATTTATACCTTTTTCTCAAGCAGGATTGTAGTTCTGACTCCCTGCTGAGTGTACAACAGCAGTGGCCAACTCAAGTTTGTTGCCGTATAATTCATAAAAGTGTCCATGTATGAAATACTCTAGAGATAAAATGGCTTATCAGGCTTTCCTTCATGGAATGGTATGTATTTCAGCTTTTTCAGTTCATTATATAAAAAGTGGGGGTGGATGGGTAAGATGGCAACTTGGGAGTAAAGCCTTTTCATGGTATTTCCTTCCCACATTGTCTCCATTTCATTCTCTCTCAACATCCATTTAACGGCTTTCAAACACCAGTTACCAGTATGGTTTTTCTTCCAGACATTTAATGCTGCAGAATCTCTAAAACCATAATATAATTCCAGACATTATATTTTGATTTTAGAGATTCTGCTGGATTTTCTTGGTAGCTGTTTTGTTACGGCTTTTGATTTTTAAAACTGATTTCCAGTCAGCCTCGAGAATCTTTGGTTAGATGATGGGAGAAAAATAGGGTTGCTGACTTCAGGTTGGAAATTCCTGGAGATTTGAGGGTGAAACCTGGGGAAGGCAGGATTTGGGGAAGGGAACGACCTGAGTAGGATATAATGCTATACAGTCCTCCAAGGCAGACGTTTTCTCATAGAGAACTTATCTCTGTTATCTGGAGATCAGTGGTAATTCCAGGAGATCTCCACACCCCACCAGGAGGTTGGAGGTAGGTAAAATATGTTAAATGAAGTAACACTGTATACATCAGCAGACTAAAGATTTAGTCCAAAGTCATCTGTAAGGATCTCATTTGTGAAGATGTCTTTCAGCTACAATCTGTTTCTGGTTTGGTTAAAAAGCAGTGAAGCAGGATTACATGATAAACCACTGTCATTTTTATAGTATACATGAAACCACTGGTAGAACAGGAAGCCTTCAGAAAAGGACATTGTGTTCAATAATTATTTTAGAGCTTTATTTGCAGGAGAAAGCAAACACTTCTCCTACTCCTCTTTGCTGTTTAGTGGCTCATCTCGCTGCAACAAAGGGTGTGAATGAAAACCTGACAAGGAGGTGGGAAAATCTTTTTTTGTATTACAGCACTGACTACATTTGATAAACAGCTACACAGAATTAGCTGCTGAAATAATAAATGCAGAAAGTAGGGCTTTATTGGTTCTACATATGCTGTACTCCCAAGCCAGCTGCTGCTGGAATCTTAACTCACAAGCTAGATTCCGCCCCCCCCCCGAAGTGATTAAATGAATGGACATGTCCCACTTTCTACAGATCTCTCAAGAAAAAGCATTTCCCAAATCTGCCTTTTAAAATCCTAGCTGAGCAGCTTTTATAACAAGAACTGGTAAGTACAGCAGTCAGAGTGTGAGCCTTGATCCAGGGAGACGGTGCTGCAAACCTAACCATAGCCAAATATTTGCTAAGTGCTCATGCACAAGCCCCCATTCTCCTATATCTGCAGTTTGGAAACAATATTGGCCTACCTTGCAAGGCTGTAGTAAGAATTGTTGTAATATGTGAAGCATTTTTGACAAACTGCACTATAAAAAGGTTAATACTGTCAATTCACTTCACTGGCACTTTCTAATATTCACAGATGTTACAGCAATTCATCTTCATCACATCAAATTAGTGGCACAGCCATTAAAATTTCCATTTTATAGAACAAAAGAGAATCACACCAGCAAGTCTGGCTAAGAGATAACAGTGAAGGATAAATTCAAACCCAGGTATTCCTGATCAAAGACAAGGATTCTGTCTTCTGTAGTGCACTGGCCCACGGGTAATCAATTAATCAAGATTGTATATGGATCTTGCTCCTTATACAAAAGTAGATGCAGCCAATTTTATTAGAATTAACTGTCTCTCTCTCTCTCTCTCTTTTTTTTTTTTAACTGTGCAGGAAATCACCCTGATCCAGAGCTTTCATAT
Organism: Eublepharis macularius; assembly: GCF_028583425.1. Classification (NCBI taxonomy): domain Eukaryota; kingdom Metazoa; phylum Chordata; class Lepidosauria; order Squamata; family Eublepharidae; genus Eublepharis; species Eublepharis macularius. The sequence continues at coordinate 78,723,605 of NC_072797.1, forward strand.
CAGACAAGTTCAAGGGAGGGAAAGAAAGGGGCACTTGTGTCTTTTATTTATTTACATTATGTAAAGTCTACCTTTTCCTCTAAGACTTAAGACTTTTAGCCTAATTCCCCCCCTCCCCCAGAACAAAATAAAGAACTGGATGAGTGAAACTGTCATGTCTGTGTCCCTACATCCATGTCATTGCTCTATGTGGTGAGCCATTGCTAATACTGTACCTTAATGTCATTTTGCAAATGCTCTAACCATCACTTTCGTTTCTCAAGCAGGCCATTTCCCGCACAAACCCGTGGTCTAGGTGAGAGGGGGGAAATGATTGGGTATTTAGAGATGTACTTTCTTCAAGTTTTTATTCCTATCAAGGAAGCATGTACTGCTTAGATGCTTTTTTGCCTCTGAGTAATTCTATGGACGTATATGTCCAGCGATGCCGGCCTTTTGTCCACCCTCACCACCAGCCCTGCAGCAGCAGGCACCCCCTTTAGGCCCTGCAGCACAGCCTCTGGCAGTACCTCAGTTGCAGGAGCCCCTACAGGCCTCCAGGCCTCTCTCACCCTTAGGTCAGTTGCAGCCGACGCCCAGGCACAACTCTGGGGAACAGCCTGCAGCCACTCAGCAGACTCACCTGTCTCCTGCAGTTGCCCAGATGGCTCCACTTCATCCAGGCTCACAGGAGGTTGCCATCAGCACAAGTCAGGCAGGCGCAGGCCCCAAGATGCCAAGGGAGCCACTGGGGAAGGTTCAGAAGCAGCAGGGACGAGCCAGGCAGAGAGCAGACCAAATGCCCCACCCTAGGTGGGGATGGAGCAGGTGGGGCCAGGAGACTGCAGAGTCTACCCAGCCCTCCTATCAGATAGGCTGGGAGCAGGGCCAGTCAGGGGGATGGGGTGACGATTGGGGCCAGAGCCAGGGAGGTGGGGCCAGGGGAGGCCTTTAAATTCAGGTTCCTGTGAAGGCCGAGGAGGATTTTGGAGGGAGAGACAGCTGGAGCGTGCTGCTACTCCCAGGGCAGGAGAAGGAACAAGGTGGTACAACCCCCTTCCCTGCCCATCTGAGGCCGGAGGACACCTGCCTGGAGAGCTGGTAGGATGGCAGGCCATCAGGAGAGGGTGCCAGTGAGGGAGGATCCTCACATATATATGGAAAAGATTGGATTTCTGAATAAAACCATTTAACCAAGAGCTTGAACTTCTTGTTGCAATGGTACAGAGACCTGGCTACCATATCCTGTCACCCATAGCCTGACATTTTGATAGGAATCATCAGAGCCTGGGGCCAACAGTACCAGAGGATCCCATCCATCAACTGGGACCAGGTGCAACTCTGGAAGGGACTTCCAGAGAGCTGGCACCTGTGACCCACACAAGTTTGGACTGCCTTATGGACTATATCTACAATGAGGGGAATTAGTGCTGCCAGGAGTCTCCCGACGTATCCTGAACTGGGAGCAATCCCCAATGCCGGGTCTACCTACTACCACTGGAATCTACCACCCACTCACGAGTGGGGCCCTCGTAGATCCATAACTGCAGAGGAGAGGATGCAATGCCATGGGACAATATACTTTCAATGTTCTATCAAGATGGAGGGTATGTTGGCAAGGGGAGCAGCTGCTCTAACGGGCCACACGGAACGGAGTGTGAATGGACTGTGCATGGCTGAGACCAGTGAGTACCACTTTTTGTGAGATATAGCAGAGGATTTATAAATATCAGGGGACCTGGATTACCCCCTGTCAACGCTGTGGAATATTGTGGAGTTACAGTTGAGACAGGAACAGATCCTTTGGACATCTGTGAGTTGGGACCCATGGTTGGGCCAAACAACCAGGATTGGGGCCAGATGCCATGGCTACCCATGCTGCAGGGTAAAGCAACAGAATTGGTGTTGTTGGATTTACAAATGCAGGGGGACCGTGGATTAACCCCTGGTAATGAGTGTGGATTGGTGGATTATACCATCGAGGAAGAGACAGACTCCATGGAATCAAGATTATTGGTGGATTATACCATCGAGGAAGAGACAGACTCCATGGAATCAAGTGACTTGAAGGCTACAGCCAAGCCAGAAATCCCTATTAGGGCCAGACACCACAAACTGTGAGAGATGGGATGCATCCAACTCAGGAGGAGTTAGCCCATGCCTTGAGGATACGACAAAAATGGGAACGAAGCCTCCTAAAAGAGCAAGGGAACATAAGTTCACCAGAGGCACTGGTGAGACCAGTGACAGGAGCATGCAGGGAACCAAGAAAACCCCCTATCCTGCCACAACTGGGGGACTCCAGTATGTATAATGGGGAAAACTGTCAAGTATGTATAATGAGGAAAACTAGGAGGGGAAACCCCCCTGGACCCTTAGATACCCCTCCTAAACCATGGGCTGTAATCTCAATAATCACTTTATTACTGACCTTCCCTCCTCAAAAGGATATACAGTCATTTTAGTGGTTGTGGACTTATTTTCTAAGCAAGCTAATTTCATTCCATGTACTACTATCCCCACAGCTAAAAAATTAGTCAGCCTATTTATGAAACGTGGTCAGATTACATTCCTTTCCTACCAAAGTAATCTCGGATGGGGGGGGTACAGTTTGTTGCTAACTTCTGGCAGGAGCTTCTCAAAGTTGCTGGAATTGAACAAGATCTAAGCTCCGCTTCTCATCCTCAGACCGACGGACAAACCGAATGCACAAATCAAGTGTTAGAACAATTTTTAAGATGCTACATTAACTATCAACAAGATAATTGGATAGATTTCATTTTGCTGAATATGCATATAACAATTTGATCCACAGCTCTACAGGAATTTCTCCTTTCAAGATTGCCCAAGGATATGAGGGGAATGCTTTACCTTTTGCTACAACCCCTGATTCCCAAAAACCTGGAGATTTGGGAGAGTGGTGGACCAACTTAACTTCCCAATGGGAGGTAATACAGGATACTTTAAAGAAAGCTAAAGAGGACTATAAAAAAATTGCTGACAGAAAACGTTCTGAACTATGGCAGCTGCAGCCAGGAGACTTTGTGTACATCTACACTAAAAACATTAAGGGAGAACAGCCCAGTAAAAAACTGGGGGTTAAAATACCTAGGACCTTTTCCTGTAAAGAGAGTAATAAATGATGTAACGGTAGAAGTGGAACTGCCAACGAACTTAAAGCAAATTCACCCCACGTTTCATTTCAGCCTTTTGAAAAAAGCTCCCCCACCAGATGAATGGCATCCAGGAAAGGGAGCTCCTCATCCAATGCTAGTGGATGGCCAGATCCACTATGAAGTAGAAGAAATTCTAGACTAAAATCAAACACAATAAACTTTTTTATTTAATCAGGTGGAAGGACATTGATGAATCTTTCCGAGAATGGGTAGAGCAACCTCATGTAAATGTTCCCAGACTAATTTCTAAGTTTCACAAACATTATCCTGACAAACTTGGCCCTTGAGGGGAAGGACAATTTTTGGGGACGCAGAAATGTCATGTCTGTACCCTTACATCCTTGTCATTGCTCTATGTGGTGAACCATTGCTAATACTGTACCTTAATGTCGTTTTGTAAATGCTCTAACCATTACTTTCATTTCTCAAGCAGCCTGAGAATGCAGCTGTCTTATCTCCTTCCTTTGAAGCTCCCAGAAGCAACCTTGCACTGTCTGAAATATTACAGTTTAATCTTATGCATTTGGTCCTGTCTAGCTGATGTGTAAACCCTGGGCGAACTTCCCAGGCCATTTCCCGTGCAAACCTGTGGTCTAGGTGGGAGGGGGGAAATAATTGGGTATTTAAAGATGTACTTTCTTCATTTTTCTTCCTATCAAGGAAGCATGTACTGCTTAGATGCTTTCTTGCCTCTGAGTAATTCTATGGACATATATATGGAAAAGATTGGATTTCTGAATAAAACCATTTAACCAAGAGCTTGGACTTCTTGTTGCAATGGTACAGAGACCTGGCTACCATATCCTGTCACCCATAGCCTGACAGTAACAGCATTCAGGGTTCTCTGAGCTGGTATTATGCTTCAGCCAGGCTCCACCTCACAGCAGTCTCCTTTGAACCTGGTAGAGAAGATTTACTTGCAAAATCCAGTCACTGCCATATAGCAGCCCTTGTTGGATCACAGCTAACTGCTGGCTGACTGGCTTTATAGAAGAAAAGCTTAATATTAGTCATGGGAACATGGAAATGGAATCTCTTTTCAAAGGCCCTTAAAATCTCATCAGTTCAATTTGACCCTGATTTTAAATAGATTTATGTCACTCAGCTTGTTTGTCCAGATTCCCGTGTCCTCTTCAGAAATGGGGAAAAAAAGTTTCCTGTTGTGAAAATGAGTAAGTATGGGGCTCAGAATTGCATGACAATAGAGATAGCTTCATTTTGTATTAGCATTAATAAATTCTTATTGGCAAGGATTTTTCTGTCTGTGCCACAATTGTTTAACAATCACCATGCTTTAGTGTGTAAAACTGTTCATTCTATCTTAAAAAGTAACATAACCCATTGGAAAACAAATGTGTAGGATTAGCACATTATGAAGAATAAAGAGCAGCTTTCAGCTCTCTGTCATAGATGGTGTTTATCACATTTTTCACCACCTGGCTCAGATAACACAGGAGAGATAAAGGACCTTGAATACATCCACTGTAATAGTGTATTTTACAACTGGAAGAAGCGTAAAAGATGATGTATGTCTTGCCATATAGATATATGTGTATATTAAAAACCTCACTTGTACAAAAGTGAGTTTGGACCTCTTATCTGTTATGTAAATGTATTCATAGAAAAAGCTGGTGCAAAGGGTGAATCTCCAATTAAGACAAATGAACCACATTGAATTATCCCCCCCAGGGCACTGCAGGGGTGCTGGCAAAATTGACTTGATTCTTTTCTGTCAGGGCTGAAGTGGAAACAAAAGCATGGAAATGCAACACATCCACTTACAGCATAATAAAGGCTGTTGTTTAAAGCGTGAAGAGTTTTGGCATCCTTCTGGGCCCTTATGCAAATCTGTCATTCCCTGAACTACTACCAAACCATCGGAAAGATGTTCTTGGTTGGCTGAGAGCTGAAATGAAAAGCTGAGCCTGCAAGTCAATTAGATATGTATTAAGCAACTAAATCAGGATTGACTGATATTGGTTGAACTAAAATGCCTTCTTATAGGTTGACAGTAATTCTAATTTGATTGACAAATCTGTATGGCTTGTGATGAACCTAAATGAAAGATGAGAATAATCCTATTATTTTAAAAGTTATGTGCAGGCAAATGAACTCCATCCTTCTGAATAATTAAAAATTACCAATCAAGATAATCAATGTTGTGCTTCTCTTAAGTGAGAATATCTTACGTACAATTCAAACAACTGAATACAATTTTACTTTTAGAGGAGGGAGGGACATCACAGGGAATTTAGATCACATTTCCATCTGGGAATAGATGTAGATAACATCGTGTTAGGGGAGGTGTTTCATTGTGTATTATAGAAAGTATAGAATCAAGCTAGAAAACATTACAGGAATGAAGTCGCAACAGAAGTAATATGGGTAGAAGTACTTTGCCCAAAGGGTTACTTAAAAGCGGGGTTTGAGGCTGATCCCAGGCTGGAGAAGAAATTAGGGAGGCAGATAATGTTGCAATACTGGGTGACTTCAACTAACTTCGACTGGGTAAACGTGTGCTCAAGTCATGCTGTAGAAAGTGGATTGCTTGATATCAGAGATGACTATCCACTGGAACAGGTGGTCACAGATCCACCAGAAGGTAGTGAACTTGGAAATTTCTCAGCAGAGCTCAAGACTAGAGGTGGGAACGAAGAGCAATATGAACAAAAAAAAGCCCTGAACAGCCCAATCCGCTGTTCATGAGCAAGTTGTTCATGAGGCCCCATTCCCGGCGAACATGCGTTTGTTCCAAGCCCTCCTCGTGGTGTCAGCCCTTCGTAAAGCCAGACAGTCTGGTGCTTTTCAATCAATTCCGCTGGCAACATAGGCATGGACTGTCTGAACTCCTGGCTTTCCTTCTGGCTTGTAACCTCTCAAAGTAGCTTCCAGCAGACAGTCCAGTTTTTGACACTGTGAAGAGAAAATGACATGAAAGGGGGAGACCCATGGATCATGCCTTTCCTAGGTTGCAATCTCTCTGAAACTTGGAGGGTCTTCAGAGGACAGTGAGGACTATGTCTCCTGCAACTTTGGTGGCTATTGGACATTGAGAAGGTCAGTTTGTAACCCCTCAAAATAGCTTCCAGCAGACAGTCCACTTTTTGCCACTGTGAAGAGAAAATCACATGAAAGTGGGAGACCCATGGATCATGCCTTTCCCGGCTCAAGTTCAGCTAAGTCCCAAGGGGGCCGTTCTGGCTCCCACGAACCTCCAACTACAAACATATTCGTGAACATGTCATGTCTGTCGATGTTCATGAATCCCTGTTCGTGGATGGCAACGAACAATGAACATTCTGTTCGGTTTTTTCCCTGTTCGTGTCCACCTCTACTCAAAACATGGTGATATATGTAAATGCTGTTGCACCAAATGGGAGCAGTAATGATAGTGCTGTTAAGTTCAGCATTCTTGTCAATGGAATGTTACCCCAAAGTCCAAAGTAGTAGCATTTGATTTCAAAAGAGGGAACTTACCCCTACAGTTAATGACTGGAGAATACGTTTTATGGACACAGGGTGCAATCTTATCTCCCATGTTATTCAATCTCTATGTAAAACCTTTAGGAGAACTCATTTGCAGCTACGGAGTGGGATGTCATCAATATGCAGATGACACCCAACTCTATATCTCACTGTCCAGGTTCCCACAGGATGCAGTAGAAATCTTAGATTGTTGCCTGACAACCGTGGTGAAATGGCTGAAAAATAAATTGAAATTGAAGCCAGACAAGACTTAAGTGATGCTTGTTGGGAAGGCAGAGATCTTGAAAGACATTGTACTCCCCTCTTTCGATGGAGTTTGTCTGACCCTGGCAGAGTCGGTTAAAAGCCTAGGGGTTATACTGGATCCAGCGCTACTACAGGCGGCCACAATAAATGCTTACTACAATCTCACTCTAGCTTGGAAAATGGCTTCTTAACTCGACATGGCTAACCTGGCCACCTGGATTCATGCTATGAAAACATCAACACTTGTCTATGGTAATGCACTATACATTGGTCTCCCATCTAAGATAACAAGGAGGCTTCAATTGGTGCTGCAGCTGGAATGTTAGCAGGAGCAAGCAGGAGCATGAACATCACCCATCCTACAGTCACTCCATTGGCTACCTTAATACTTTGCTCAATTCAAGGTATTGGTTATTACATACAAAGCTCTTCACAGTCTTGGTCTGGCATACCTATGGGACCACCTCTCTCCCTATGTCCCTCCACAGCAGCTTCGCTCATCTGGGTCTCTTGCAGGTATCAGCCTGCACATGGGTGAAATTAACAGCAGCCCATACACGGTCTTTCTCTATGGTGGCTCCTACCCTGTGGAAAGGCCTGTCTGAGGAGGTCAGGAGTAGAGATGGGCACAATCAGCATTACGATAGAAAAATACCCACGATAATGGCGTTCGCACGATCGGGACCCAGCAGATCGGTGCCGTCCACGGTGACCGATCCAGCGTTCGGGGGGGGGCTTCATCGGGGCTTGATTCGGGCCATCGGGATCTGATCGGGGATGCAGACAATCAGGCGCCAGTAATCTATTCCCGGGGCAACGGAGCCAGGGGATGCCTGAGCTGTGTTTGCCCTATTTCTGTCGCCCTGGAAACCCGAATGGAAGCCCAGCTTTCCTCGATCACCAGGGTTTCCTTCCAACCATGGAGCAGCAACACACTCACCACCAGTTGGGAGAAGAGACCCAGGGGAGGGAGGGGGAAGGGGGTGTTCTGTAGCCATGGGCACTCCAAACGTTTTTTGCTTTTTAAAAAAACAGGGCTTTGTAGGAGGAATGGCTGTTTTTCTGTCTGTCACTCTCTGTTTTTAACCTGCTTTTAAGACACTGTATTTTGTGGGAAAACCTCATTCACGGCTCTGTGTGTGTGTTTAAAATATGCTTTTGGAAGACTGGCTGCTTGCTTTTAAAATCAGGTGGGGAGGAATGGAGGATTCTGTCCCTGCTTTTTTTTAAAAGCTGGCTGAAACATGTTGATGGGGTTTCTCTCTCTATTTGGAGAGGCAGGGATGGGTTAAAAACTCCCCCCCCCTCTGCTCTAAGTGTGTGTGTTTGTGTGAACATCCCCTCCCTGAGGGGAGGTGGCTCGTCGCTGGGTTAAAAACTCCCCCCATGCTCTAAGTAAAGATGTGTGTATGTGTATGTGTGTGTGTGAACGTCCCCTCCCTGAGGGGAGGCGGCTCGTCGCCGGGTTAAAAACTCCCCCCCTGCTCTAAGTGTGTGTGTCTGTGAACGTCCCCTCCCCGTACCCACCAGGCCTGGCGGTCGCCGCCACCACGCACCTTCCCACATAGCTGGGAACAGCGGGGCGCCCCTCCGCTTTGGCCTCCCCAATCTGATCCACAGATTGGAAACGGGAGATGATCAGTGTGGATAGGTGATTTGGGGTCGTCGCCGGCACGGATCCATGATCAGCTTGATCGGTAATTTTTTTTGGATCGTGCCCACCTCTAGTCAGGAGAGCCCCCACTCTCCTGGCTTTCCGTAAATGATGAGAAACCAAATTATTCAAAAAGTCTTTTTACTCAGATAGGAGGCCAATATTGTAGGGAGGAGGTCACAGATGCTTCACTAATGAGTTAGGGACCATAGACTTCTCCACTATGTTGCCTTACATATTATCTGTTGCTTTAAATTTGTACTCCCATATACTACCTGTGCTTCATGTTGTCTAATGTCAGTCATAGAATTGATTATGTTCTGTTTCAGTAATTCTTCAACTTCATATTGGATCCTTGCTAATGCTATGTCTTTGTAAATTGTATTTATTTATCCTATGGCATTGTCTAAGGAAATGTTCTTGACACTGTATGGAAGTATCTTTGATATGGATTGTACTAATCTTACACTGTGTAATCCGCCTTGAGTCTCAGTGAGAAAGGCAGACTATAAATGACATAAACAAACAAATAGTGCACAAGATTGTGGTCAATTTAGATATGACAACTAATAATAACTCAGTAGAAAAGTTCATGCAGACATGTATTGTATACTTGAATATTTGATGGATATGAAGTCTGGTCAAGCAATCCCTTTTTACACAAACAGAGGGAGGTCTTCAATGACATTAACACAACCAGAGCGGAACTCCGCAAGAAGACCATAAACACTACCAGGTGTTATCCAAAGTAAATTATATTAATTTAAAGGTGCAAGTGCTCAATTGTGAATATTTTTTCAAATATTAGTAAATTCCTTTAGTGCTCATTGCATGTCGATAAGGTAAGTCCATAACTTGATATAGTAGTCTGTAACCACAGTTTCATAGTAATTCCTATTTCTTTCAGGCAGATGCCAATGAAGTTCCGATGCTGATGTCTTTGTGGAACAAGGCCTCTTCCGATTCTAACTTGCAGCAGCCCAAGGGCTCCCAGCAGTTGGCAACGAGCCCACTGGATTGTAAACCTGCTCATTTTGATGTCTCTTCATTCTAGCCAATAATTTCTATAAATATAATTATCCATTCATCAAGCCATCCTTAACCAGTAATGAGTAAAGTAATCAATAAAGCATATTACATATTATACACAACAGACTTACATTTTTCTCCAAAGTTGTACATTTTACACCACATAATAGCCATTCATTTTCCTGTCATGTGCAGCCCCAATTAGCTGCAACATATTTAACAGTGTGATCATCACCGAATCACTATGATTTAAAGGGATCCAGTTACATTAACAACATCAAAGTTTGAAGAGGTTACATTTCATTTAAAGTTACAACAATAAGAAAAAGACTTCACCAATACGTTTTTATTACAGAAATACTGTAAAGTCTATTTCGTTATTTTGACCTCCCGGAGCAAGACTGTCCATTCTATATATCTTTGTGCCTCTGCATGATGTAATCTTCTAATTATATTGTCTACTGATCTAATATCCTCCAACACTGAAAATTTAAATTCACATTATTTTTCATGATGAGCCTTAAAGTGTTGTACTAAGGGAGCCTCTCTACTTGTAGTTTGAATTTTAGAGAGGCGTTCCTGTATATGTGTTCTTAGCAATCCCTTTTACCAAAAATGGTTATTGTTTTGATTTGGCTAATGGATTTTTATATTTGTATTAAATGATCACATTATATGTTATCTTTATTGGTAGGTATTTCATAATAGTTTAATTGATGTTTTAGATGTTTATGATCTGATAGGTAATTTTTAGCTTTATTAATCATATGGATTAATGACTGTATTTTAAAAATTAAATTAAAAAATAAAAAAGAGGGAAATTTACAAAAATGAGGGCAAGAGTTAAAAGAAAACTGAAAAGGAAATACAAGAAAGTCATAGCTAGAGGATGCTTGGAAGCTATTTAAAACCACACGAATGAAGCCCAGATAGAATGCATTCCCCAGGTTAGGAAAAGTATAGCCAAGTTTAAAAGAATGCCTGCATGGTTAGGGACCCCAGTCAAGGATGCCATAAAAAGCAAAAAGACTTAAGGCAGAAGTCCTGCCCCATGAAGTGAGTGGAAGAGAACACAGGGTCTGGCAAAAGAAATATAAGTAAATGATGAGGCATTCGGAAAAAGAAGCTAAAGAGTTGTCCTGGATGACTATGGTCAGGCCTGATTCAGATAAAGGCATACACTTAAGAAATCCTAAGCATCTAGTTAGCTTTCCTACATCAAATCATTTAACTTCCCGGTATGGTACACGAGTAAAACTATCACAGAATCTCTGCTTCCATTCTAAGCCTTTGTTATTAAAACTCAATTATTCAACATTCTTAATATCAGCTCAATCAATAGAAAATCATGCCATCCATTATAACTACATAAATCATTTAAGGAGAGGAATTACATGCATCCAAGTAAGTATCTTACCCAAAGATAAGCAGGAATAGACAAGGAGCCCCTTTTAAGAAGAAGGTCCCAGTCAATTCAACTTCTCTTATCTACAGATATTTGAAAATGGGAGCTTGCAATTCTAATTGCAGCTTTTCAGCAACTTACATGCAGAGGCAAAGATGATAACCAGTGCAAAGAAATAGAAGACAACAACAAAAAAGGAAGAACAAGAGATATGTTCCAAAAGATCTGAGAAATCCAAGCCATGGCTTAGGATGCTGAAAAAGCAACACGAAAATGCAGTACCAGATCAGGACAAAATAAAGATGGAAGCAATACACCAAAGAACTATACAAAAGATATGGAAGGGTGACAGATACTTTCGATGAAGAATCTTTTGATGAAGAACCAGAAATCCTAGAAAGCAATGTAAAAGCTATACTCAAAGCAACTAGGAGAAACAAAGCACCTGAAGGAGATGGGATACCAATAGAGCTATTTCAAGCTACAGAAATGGAATCCATCAGAATCTTAACAAGAATCTGTCAACAAATATGGAAAACAAAACAATGGCCCACAGACTGGAAATGCTCTCTGGAAATCAAGATCAAAATAATCTAAACTATGGTATTCCCCATGAGAGATGGGCACAAACCGGAAAAAACCTGAACCATGCGGTTCGTGGTTCATCACATTTCACGAACCACAAACCACAAACTTTCACGAACCTGCCCCAGTTCGCAAACTGGTTCATGAAAACGTCACATCCAGGTCAGCAAATCATCTCTTCCGGGTCATCAGAAGGTCACTTCTGGGCCAGCAGAAGGCCACGTCTTGGTCAGCAGATGGTCTGCAGGAAGTCCATCCCCTGTTGCCTAGGAAACTGATTGATCGGTGCCAGGCTGTCTGCAGTGATGAACCAAAAAATGAATCAATTGAACCAGCCTAAAGTTCATGGTGGTTCATCAGAAATGGGCTCTGATGAACCACCAGTTCACAAACCATGAACCAGCATGGTTTGTCATGAACTTTGGTTCATATTTCGGTTCGTGCCCATCTCTATTCCCCATTACTATATATGGATGTGAAAGTTGGACAGTGAAGAAAGGTGTCCGGAAGAGAATGGATTAATTTGAAATGTGGTGCTGGAGGAGAATTTTGCAGAGACTTTGAACAGCCCAAAAGACAAATAATCTAGATCAAATCAAGCTTGAATTCTCCCTAGAAGCTAAAATGACAAAACTATCATACTTTGGTCACATCGTGAGAAGACAAGATTCTCTGGAAAAGTTAATAATGCTAGGAAAAGTGGAAGGCAGTAGGAAAAGAGGAAGACCTAAAATGACATGGTTTGACTCAATAAAAGAAGCTACGTCTGCCAGTTTGCAGAATCTGAGCAAGTTTGTTAATGATAGGACGTTTTGGAGGTCTTTCCTTCATAGGGTTTCCATAGGTTGGAGGCAACGTGATGGCACATAACACACGAAGTGTTCCTACTGCATTTAAAAAAAATTATAATCTGCTTTGAGTTTCAGAGAGAAAGGCAGAGTCTAAATAAAATAAAGTAAATAAATAAAAGGCCAATCTTACTTGAAAGAAAGCACAGAAGAGAAAATTTCTTTACTTGGTCTTTTACCGTGGCATGACGCCCATACCAAGCACATTGGCAGCAGAAATCCATCTCTGCCTGCTTTCACTGAATTCTAACCAGGAATAACTTCTCCTAGCCCAAATGTGCCACTTTCAACGTGGTATTCTTACACATCACAGGGTTCTTCCTATGAACATTGCAGATGCAATAAATACTGCCCTGGTTCTAACTGAACCTTTGAGCAGGAGGGTAAAGAGCCTGTTGCTAAGCAAGAAGGGAAGGAAAGCAAGCACCAGCAGGCCCCTTGAGTTAATTGTCAAAATAAGATATGTTTTGTTAACATAGATTAAAGGTTATGCACATAAAAAGCACTTTGTGAGAACCACATAAGTGATTCATATATAAGAAGGGTTCATGATGCAACTGGAACACCCACACATACATAGGCTTATTCACAGTTTTACATTATGCATACACAAAGGCATTTCAAACTTTTAAAAGGCAAACATGTCAAAAGCCTGTTTGCCTCAAGCTTTCCTGCAGACTTCTTTTTGTACAAGCCTGCCTGCAAGAGATAACATGGAGAAAAGACGAAAACAGTGTGAGTGAGAAGAAGAGTGAAGGAGAAAAGAGAGGAGATTTTATAGATGTCCTTTCACCTGTGACTTCAAATCTGAAGGACTTTAAAGATACTTTAGAAAACACACATTGCCCCAACTTACAACTTGCCCCAAATTCCCTTGCTACACAGGGTATCAGTCTAGGTTATATATAAATACACATCCATATAAAGGCAACGTTAATAGAAACAAGAAGTGTTACACGATTATGAAAATATAATACTGCTAATTATTGTCATAAGTTTACTCACAGCAGGAGAGATCTTTTAAAAAAAAATTTTTTTTAATTTTATTAATAAGATAATTTGGGCAGAGAAACAGAAAAAGTAAAGAAAAAGGAATACAAAGAGAGAAAAGGAACAAAGATTGAAAGTAACAGAAAAATAATACGTTTCATTTTCCATTTTTCTCTACAACACCTATCATATTTTAATGAACATTACACTTTTAGTTTTAATATCTCCAAAATTTACCTTTTCAGTACTGCCCTCCTTTCTATTTATTTTTCCCAAATTTATCTTCTTAGAAATCAAAACCACAAATCATCAATTCATTTTTCCTCATCTCACACATAAAGTCAATAAAGGGTTTCCAGTTAACCATAAAGGCAGACAATATTTTATCTCTGATCAGGGCTATAAGTTTGGCCATCTTCACTAACTCCATCATTTTCACAATCCAGTCCTCGATTGAAAGCAATACTGTACTTTTCCATTCTTGCTCATATAAAAGCCTAGCTACAGTGGTCTTATACAGAAATAAGATACCATGTTTTTTTTCCAACTGTTTATCCAAGTGTCCAAACAAAAAGTTTTCTGGTTTGAATTCTATATTGATCTTCAACATTTTTTGTATTATCATATGAATTTGTGACCAATTTTTTTTGCTTTAGGGCAAGTCCCCCAAAGATGATAAAATGTTCCTTCATGTTGCTCACAGTTCCAACATTTTTTTTCTGGGGAAAGAGGTGGGAGAACTCTCACTCAAGACAACTCCTGGAAGGAGGTGGCAGCCCTGTCACTACATATGAATGTGCAAAGTGCATGTGTGCTCCCCGGACTGTGTGATGACATCATTGTGCATGACATGGCCGTCCCCCTGGAGGAGAAAGAAAGAAAGACATGGAAAGGGAAAGGAAGGGAAAGGAAGGAAGGATGGAAGGAAAAGAAAGGAAAGAAAATAAAGTAAGAAGGAAAGACATGGAAAGAAGGAAAAAGAAAGGAAGGGAGAAAAGGAGGAAGGAAGGGAAAGAAAGAAAGAAAGAAAGAAAGAAAGAAAGAAAGAAAGAAAGAAAGAAAGAAAGAAAGAAAGAAAGAAAGAAAGAAAAAGGAAGGATAGAGGAAGGAAGAAAGGCAGACAGACAGACATGGAAAGAAGGAAAGAGAAAGGAAGGGAGAGAGGGAGGAAGGAAGGAAAGACATGGAAAGAGAAAGGGAGGAAGGAAGGAAGGAAAGGAAGAAGGAAGGAAAGAAAGAGAAAGGAAGAGAAACAGAAAGGAAGGGAAACAGAAAGAAAGAAGTAAAGAGGAAGGAATCAAGGAAGGAAGGAAGACTCAGAAAGCAGAGCCACACACTCTTAAAGCACATGTCCTCTGAAGCAAATGCATTCCCTGCCCCTCCACCTCTGCTGTTCTGCAAGCACTTATACGTGAGCCAGTCCTCCGTGCAATGAATGGGGCTTCCACCCATGCAAATACACCCCGGTACAGGCTGCGCTTCATGCCACGAGTGGCTCTCACCAGCTGCACACTCACCTACCTGGGAGTAATCCAGCAAGCAGGGAGTCCTGGGCCACCTCTGCCTTGCCGCTTCCTCACTCCTTCCTTGCCCCTTCCTTGCCCCTTCCCCCACATGCCTTTCCCAGGTGCTTCAGGGCCAAGGTGGCATTGCTGAGAGTGTGGGTCTGGCCAAGGGTGCTGCCCACAGAGGAGCACGTGGCATGATGAGGGAGGGAGGGCTGTCCTTGGCCCTGGCCTGCCCCTTCCTTGATCCAGCCTTGGGAAAGGAAGGGGGAGCGTGCTGGGTTCATCGGTCAGGAGAGCTGCCGGCCTACTGGCCTGCCCACTCGCCAAATGACACCAGTCCCCGGCACTGACTCTGCCCTTAAAGGAGCCCAGGGGAGTGGGTGAACTTGCAAAAAGGCAGCAGGGGAGTTCTATCTTATTAATCACTTGTCGTTCCCCAAAAGGAATTCAGTCAATGACACCATTCCGGAGGAGTTGTGCTCTGTTAGGTATACTTCCTTTGACCAGGCGGTCAAATTCATATGCAGGTGTGGGGTTGAAGCGGAGATGGTGAAATGTGACATTAAGTCTGTATTTCACCTACTCTCCATTAACCCTGAGGATTTTGAGCTCCTGGGGTTTTCCTTTGAGGGAAACCCCAATGCTTCTGGTTCCACAGGCTTCGGAGTGTGCTTCTGAAGGCATTGGTGCGCAGAGCAGTGGTCGCCTGATTGGCGGAGATTGGGGTTAGATAGGGACTTGAACTTTTTGGAATTTTCCCCCATTTTGGTGGCTGTGCACCTGTGGGGTGAGGAATTGGCCAACCACTCTGTCCACTTTTGGTGTGACAATGAGGCAGTGGTTCATGTGGTTAACTCTGACTTCTAGATCCCCTAGGGTCATGAGGCCGGTGAGAGCCTTTACATTGTTTTGCCTCCGGCGGAATATTTTATTTAAGGCCAAACACGTTCTTGGAATTAATAATGGTGTGGTGCCAACAGATGGAGCTGTTTGGGCAACTTTTGCCACAGAGGCCAACCCGGAACCTGCGCAGATGCCCCAGGAGTTATGGCTGCTTGGGAGGCCGAAGCACTCAGGGCTATCCAGCTTGCAGTTGCCCCCAGCACATGGAGGGACTACGTCAGAGCAGTAGGACAATTGGTGGGGTTCAGGCGGGAAGTCGGATTGCAGCAGCAGTGGCCTATCCCTGTGCAACATATCATGTACTTTTGTGTGCATCAGAAAGGTTGTGGTTTGGCTGTTAAAACAATAAAGGGACAGTTGGCTACCTTGGTTTTTGTTAGCAAGGCTCGGGGGTTACCTGAGGCCACGGGCAACCAATGAGTGAGAAAAATGTTGGGGGTGGTCCCGTGAAGCTGGGGTTTGCCCTGATCCTAGGGAGCCTATTTCTCCTGCGGTGCTTTGGGGACTTTGCGCTGCTTGGCCTAATATCTGTAGCTTTGGCTTTGAGGCCATGTTATTTCATGCAGTGGCATTGGCGGCCTTCTTCAGGGCTCTGCACTTTAGTGAACTCGTGGTCCAGTCTAGTACAGACACATCGACTCGAGCCCTTATGGCATGGGATGTCAAGTTGGAGGGAGACGGAGTTTCCCTCACAATTCGTAAGTCCAAGACGGATCAGAGGCAGAGAGGGGTGATCGTCAAATTGGGGTTTTGTGCTGAGTTAGAGTTATGTCCTGTTCGGGCCCTACGGAAATACTTGAGAGTTCAGGGGGAAGACCAGGGGATACTGTTCAGGCAAACAGTACTGTTCAATGTGAAAGTGTTGGCCAAGTTGGCTTTAGCTGGCGTCAAGTTTGCCATCCATTCTTTTCGGATTGGGGTGGCTTCGACAGCCGCAGCTATGGGGTACCTGGTACAGGTGATTCAGCGTGTGGGCAGATGGAAGTCCTCTGCTTATCGATCATATGCTAGACCTTTGTTGCAGTTTTGAGTGTGTTACTAATTAGTTTTTCCATAGGTGCTGTGTCTTGCTGAGAGAAGCAAAGGATTTTGATCTGTGGGCACAGCATGGTCTTTTGGGCGGCCCATCAAGCGAGGAGGATACAGATCGGGTCCCAGCTTGGTTTGAGCGAATGGGCGACTGTTGAGTGGCAGGGCTGCCATGGCTTTAGGTGGCAGGGCCTGTTGCCATTGTTATTCAGGGACAGATGTGGTCCTCAGCCCCATATCTTGGTCATTCACCTGGGAGGGAATGACTTGGGGCTTGTGGAAGGCAGGTCTTGTCTATATAGGCAAAAATGGACCTGCGGGAGATAGGACATGGCTAGCCAGGGCTGCTGATTATGTGGTCGGCAATGTTACCCCAAAGAGTTTGGCGGGAGTCTGAGGACCAGCAGGCTATTGAGAGGGCCTGGATGAAGGCCAATAGGGCCATTCAGAAGGCCCTAGGGGAGGGGCTGGGTATTTAGGAGCTTGAAAGGGGGGGTCCAATTTGCCTGGCCGGCTGGGTCTCAGCCATCCACTAGGATGGCTCACATCTGGGGCTTTGGGGCTCACTCAGACAGGTCAAGGCAGAGGTCCAGAAGGTGACCATATGGCTTGACCTGTACCACTAGTTGGCCCTTGCCACAGTTATTAGTTGCTGTTGCAGGTTAATGTAAATTAATAAAGTGGCCCTTAAATCAAAGCTTGGTGTCTGTCTCTTCATTCCGACTGGGGTGGCAAATGTATTAGATCTGGTTCTATGTTTACAGGTGTCAGGTCTGTTACCCACAGTCCCTCCATCTTTGTGAACTTTGCAATCATCTTCTGTGTGTGTGTGTGTGTGTAGTTTTTCACATAGGCTGTCCAGCTCCTGGGAAGACTGCACTCTTATCTAAGATGGCTCACCACAGTGGCCTTGGGACAGCTCCTTCCTACTCTCCCACTGACTATGCCCAGCTGGTCGGGCACCGAGGGTGGGGGCTTACAGAGAGGGACTGAAACTTTGTAGCAAGCATTCCATATGTCATTCTCAACAAAAGCCCTATGTACAGCCAAACGGTTTTATTGCTTCTGTGCAACCTATGGACATATATACGCTGTAGTTATGATTTCTCATTAAAAAACTTTGACTCAAGAGAGCTTGGATTTCTTGCTGCAAGGGGGGAGTCAGCTCCAACATTTCCTGTTCTCCATAGACTGACAATAGGATTATGGTCTGAAAAGGACTTTGGCAATATCTCCACCTTTGGATGGCCCCATTTTCTGTTAGCATAGTATTCCCATCTTGCAATTTTCTTATCTCAGTTAAAAAGGGGGGGGGGAAGAGTGAAAGTCCAGAAAAGGAGATTAGCATCTCACCACACTGTAAATAATAGTGTTGTAGAGTTGATTGATTCTTTGGAGTCCTTAGATTTAAGACTTGAGGGTAGGTTTGCCTTTGAACTCCAATCATAGTTGTGAGTAGATGTTTTCTTCCAGTCTCCAGACGCCCCAATTTCCAGCCATCACCCAAGACAAACCTGGGCAGTTAGACCTTCAACAAAGCTGTCAAATGGAGCACAAGTAGGTAAACTCATGATCCCTCCTTATCCAGAGAGATTTGTTAGCTGGAGTTGCATCTCCAGCTGTTAATCAAAGCTATGTTGTCTTTCCCAGCACGGAAAGCTTCAGGAAGCCATGCTCTCCCATCTCATGATGACAGCAGGAAATATCTGAGGAAGTTGGGGAGGAATTCATATGAAACAGGTGAACTGGAGTGATCTTCTATCTCCTGTAAAGGCTCCTTTCTCTAAGGCTCTGAAATGGCCGGTATTATGCTGTTGCCCTGCTTCTCACTTAGTGTTTCAAAATGATTTTCTCTGCCACCAAAGGATTTTGCCTTAGATCTCTTCAGTTTGTCTTATATTATGGGAAGGTATAGTTATAGATGGTAGTATGACAGAATGGTTAGTGCAGGGGGGGCTGTAAGGTAAAAAAAGGGTTCCTGTATTCCAGATGAAACAGCCATTCTGCTTAATCAGAAAGTACATATGTGTAAAGTTTGCAGAGTATTGATAAGCATATTGACATCAGAGTTGGTTCAGAAGCTTCGTAGTTTCAGAATAGGTATAGATCCTTAAATGTTTATTTATAGAACCAGTCACAAAGACTAATTTTCCACAAAGTTGCCACTTAGGCTACAAATTATAAACAGACTCAGTCACAAAGACTTATTTCCCTGCGTTCCTCACTCACAAAAATAATTATTTTCTCTCACCACTCACTGAACTAGACAGCTTCCCTCAGTACCCTGATACAGCTTCAGTTCACTCCATGTCTAGGGTACAGCTAATGTCCAATCACAGAACACTTCTCTCACCTATTCAGCTTCCCTCCTCCTTAGACTGCATTTTAAATTTCCGTAACAAATATTCAAAACTCCACATTAACCAGCAATAACAAAACACAAACTTTATGTGGCAAAATATTACAGACATTGCTGCAGCATCCTTACCTTTTGGGATCCTTCCTAATCTTCCAGAATGGACAATGCTGCTGCAATTGGAATGCAGCTGTTGTCCACATACTCTCCCTTCTTGAGGAAAATGATTCTCAGATATTGGCCTTGGACTTGGTTTTATTTCACCCAGCATCGTGCCATCATCAATGTGAATTATTTGAAGTACATAGGAATGGAGTACAAGACATCTTAAGTCTTCTATGGCTATTTTTAAAAACTTTGCTAATACTATTTGCTCCCTCAGTCAGAATGAAAGGCAGACACAGTATTTGGGTTCTAAAATGGGCTGCTCTATTAAAATTACAACAATTAAACATAAACTACGGCAAGGGCCTAACTAGTGGTACAGGTCAGGGCCTGGGGTCACTCCTGGACCCCGCCCGGACCTGTCTGGGCAAGACACCTGCTGCCCCAGGTGCGAGCCATCCATGGTATGGCTGGGACCCGGCCTGGCCAGGCAAAGTGGTTTAAAGCTCTCCCACCAGCCATACAGCAACGGGGAGAGACTGGCTTGTCTAGGGGTTCCCCACCAAGGCATCTGTCCTCGCAACTGGGCCGTACAGCAGCCAGCCGCTCCTGACAGACCCCAATTCCCCACCAATGGGGAGGTGCCAAGGGTGCTCACCAGCCCGCTCAAATTTTCCCCTAACTTAAATCCTGTCACCAGGGAATTACCTCAGTCCCACCATGCCAATTACCTTACTCTTCTCTGGTGCAAGGTAGGCAAAAAAACTCCATTCCCAAGTGCCAATCAGGGACAAGGAGAAAAAAATTTCTACCTGGCCCCAAACAGTGACTGGCTAATCCTGCACTGCAATAGGGTAAGGTGGATGGGCCGAGCACGAGGCCCAACTGAAGGCAACAGGGTGGAGAAGCCAGCTAAGGCTACAGACTCCACCCCGAATGCTAAGCCCTGGATGCCACAGTGCGCCTTCTGCTTTCCTCCTTCTGAGGAGGCAAAGAGCGGCCACCGGCCTGAGTGGCTGTTGCCACTGGCCAGGATGGCCGAATTGCCCCCTTAGTCGGAATGAAAGGCAGACACAGTATTTGGGTTCTAAAATGGGCCGTTTTATTAAAATCACAACATGCAAACAAACTATGACAATGGCCTAACTAGCGGTACAGGTCAGGCCCTGGGGTCACTCCTGGACCCCACCCTTACCTGTCTGGACGAGACACCCACTGCCCTGGGTGCGAGCCATCCATGGTATGACTGGGACCCGGCCTGGACAGGTGACGTGGTTCACCCCTTTAAAGCTCCCCCACACAGCTGTACAGCAGTGGGGGGAGACTGGCTTGTCCAGGGGTTCCGCACCAGGGTATCTGTCCTTGCAACTGGGCCGTACAGCAACCAGCCGCTCCTGACAGACCCCAATTCCCCACCAATGGGGAGGTGGCAAGGGTGCTCACTGGCCCCTTCAAATTTTCCCCTAACTTAAATCCTTCCACCGCAGAGGCCAAGCCTCTGCTTAGGCGTCAGTGCCCCACAAATGGCTTAAAGCCCAACCTAAGCCCTTGCCACAGATCATTTAAAAATATACTATTGCCTCTCATAGAGAGGTGCACACTATCTCCTCGGTAGAGATCTGCAAACTTGGCCCGAATTTGCGAATGGGGCAAATAAATCTTCAACCCCCCTGTCATAGCCTTGAATAGGGCTCTGTTGGCCATTCGCCTGGCCTGTTCTAAAGTGTTGTGGTCCAATGCATCCTGCCACACCTGGCATGGAAGCATTGCAGACCAAAAAATCAGGACGCCAGGCCAACACTTGCTATTCTCCAGCAAGTCAACCCGCACCTACCAAGATAGGGCCATGCCCTTCATCAAACCCAGGTCATTACCTCCCAAATGAACAACCAGGATGTGTGAGCCAAGGTTATTACCATGCGATAAATGACCAACTTGAGGCAGAGGTCCACACCTCCCATCAAACCATCAGGCCACTACTTGCCTGGGCGGTGCAAGCCTGCGTGAGCCTGTAAGGCCATGCCCTGTGAGCCAAGTTCATTTCCATGCTGTGAATGACCAATGTGAAGCGGAGGTCCGCACCTCTCATCAAACAGTAGGTCACTACTTGCCTGGGCACTGCAAGCCTGTGTGAGCCTGTAGGGAAAGGGCCACACCCTGTAAGCCAAGGTCATTATCATGTGGTGAATTACCAACGTGAGGCGGAGGTCCGCACCTCCCATCAAACCATCAGGCCACTACTTGCATGTGTGCTGCAAGCCTGCATGAGCCTGTAAGGAAAGAGCATGCCCTGTGAGACAAGGTCAACACCACGCGGCGAATGACCAGAACATGAGGAGGAGGTCCACACCTCCCATCAAACTATCAGGCCACTACTTGCCTGGGCACTGCAAGCTTATGTGAGCCTGTAAGGAAAGGGCCATGCCCTGTGAGATAAGGTCAACACCACGTGACGAATGACCAGGACGTGAGGCGGAGGTCCGCACCTCCCATCAAACTATCAGGCCACTACTTGCCTGGGCACTGCAAGCCTGTGTGAGCTTGTAAGGAAAAAGCCATGCTCTGTGAGCCAAGGTCATTACCATACAGTGAATGACCAATGTGAGTGGAGGACTGCACCTAAATGACCAGAAGGCAAGGCAGAGAACTCCATCTCCCTTCCAGCCACCAGGCCACTCAGGCACTGAGATGAGGGTGTGTCATGCATGCCAGAACAACGGTCACATCCTATCACTGGACCTCCATGTACTGGCCAAGGGGACCCCTGGGCATAGCTCCCAACCACCCTGGGGCCCAATAGCCTCCTAAACCCCACTGCCTTTGGCTCATTTGCAAACATGTCACCTGTAAGATTTGTGTCATGAGCCATAAAGGCTTCTCATGACCCATCCTTAAGGGATTAGGCCATAACAAAGCAGAATAGCTGAAAGAAGTGTCGTCACATCAAAGCTGGGAGGCATGCTAAACCAAAGTTGCCATGCCTCCCTCCACCTAACCAGGTGTACAGCAATATTAGTGCTGGGTAAAATGGCAAACTGGATTGCCCTGTACACCTCTGCATTCCAAGCTTGGGCGGGGGGGAATCCTGAGGAATCCAGGCAAGGGATCCACCGGCCTCAAGGGCAAGCTAACTAGGGCTGCCATCAAAAGACCTTCAAGCAGGCATCGGAGAAGGCCTAAAGCACACCAACTAGCAACAGGCCTCCCTCCATAAAGTGACTCCGTTAAAGGAGTTGAGAAACCTCCATACTTGGAGATCCTCCTGCATGCCTGCTGTAATCCTAAAACTGAGATATGGAAACTGTGGGATAATCATGGCCTTGTTAAAGCTGTGGGTGAGTGCTACATGCCCCCTCAAGAAAAGAGCTGAAGCAGCCAAAAGCCACACCTGAGACAGAGCACCCGGTTGGCAGAGCCCTGCCCGTGTAGGGATGGTCCTTGAATGACAACCAAAAGCAAAGAGTCTGTAGGAAGGACCTGGAGGAGGCAAAATGCCAACTCAGTGTCACCCTTCTGCGTCAACTGCACACTGCTGATAACTTGATGGCCTAGATGAAGCATGTGTCCGCACAGGCATCATTTACTGGGCTTCTCTGGGTGGGAAGGGTGATGAATGGAATGAACCACAGCAAACTGTCTGGTATCTGACAAAAAAGTGGGGGAGACCAGCCAGAAAGGAGGGAGCTTCCCGTCCATAGGAACATGCTTCCCCAAAACAAGGCATTGGCACGTTTGGGAGATGCTCCATGCTGCCAAGGTACCTTCAGTTGTATATGGCTGGGCCATATACCAGTTGTATATGGGCTGGGCTATGACAGGGGGGTTGAAGATTACGCTCCTGCAAGTGTGATGATGTCACTTCTGGGAGTGACATCATCACACAGCCCCCGTTTGGGTGCTGATCGGCCCGTTGTGGGCCCCTGTGGAGTGCAGGTACACTCTCATGCCCCACAGGGGCCCACAACGGGCCCAATCCATGCCAAAACGGGCCCAATCCGCGCCCGTTTTGGCACAGATTGGGTCCATTTTGACACGGATTAGGCCCATTTTGGACCCCTGTGGAGTGTGGGAGCATTCCTGTGCTCCGCAGGGGCCCACAATGGGCCCAATCCGTGCCAAAACGGACCCAATCCATGCCAAAATGCGTGTGGATTGGGCCCGTTTTGGCACGGATTGGGCCCATTGTGGGCCCCTGCGGAGCGCAGAAATGCTCCTGCGCTCCACAGGGGCTCCGATCCAGGCCAAAACAGGCCTGATTCTGGGGCTGCTGTGTGCGAGGGCGTGCAGCACCGCATGGGGCGTGCATGGAAGGTGTGTGCACGACCCCCTCTGGCCAGGTAAGTGGGGGTGGGGGTGGGAGGGGTCTGACAGTGGGAGGGGGCCCTAGCAGTCCACCATGCTCTTACAGCAACCAACAAAGCCCGACACCTAGTAATTATGATGATTGTGATGGATATAGATTTGAAGAAAAGGAATTTTATATACTTTTTATATACTACTTCTGCGCCTTTTCAGTATTACATGCCTTGCACTTTTTCTATGCTCAGGAGCCAATGTAGTATTTGTAATGCAACCTGTAAGAATATGACACTTGAAACAAGAAGATCTGAGAAGAATGTATGCTGAACCTCTGTAAGAACTGAGGACTAAAATATATATATATATATATATATATATATATATATATATATATATATATATATATATATATATATATATATATATATATATATATATATATTGCTTGTAGAGCTGCACTTATAAGAATATTACACATATGTTACATTATTCTATAAGATTCCAATAGGAATCATTATTAGAGAACCTTTTGTAGAAAACTGATTTGATGCAGCAAGCTGGTTTGGCCACCTGTGGCATTATCTCCCTTAAGGCTGCAGAAAAAAACTGGGGGAAAGGGCAGAAATGGGGGAAACGTTCCTTTCTGCCCATGGACTTCAGTTATCTGAAGGCCCCAAGGCTGCCAGATTGAGACTTCATGGTGCCGTCGAAAGTAACAGTGGCAAAAGGAAGTGGGCAAAAGAATGGAAGGTGTCCTTCCAAAATGAGGTCAAGATAAGAAGCTGCAAGATTTGGAATTCCCCCAAGTAGAGGGGACGACCCAGAATTGCATCTTCAAATCAGAACTGACCCTAGATACCTTATGAGCCAATAAGGTAACAAATATTAGAATATTGTAATATTATTATAATTACCTGAAGGTATTAATTGCTTTGCACTTCTATTGCAATTTTGATGAGCTTTGCACACGAGGAGACCATCTACTTCTGTGTAAAAGAAAGGGCTCATCCACCGGTTTAATTAAACCATCTGTTTTGCTTCAATTCAAAAAGGACTCCAGGATCTTTATTTTAATTTTTATTGTGGTTGGTCAGAAAAGGGAGAACGAACCACAAAGGTGCAAAGTTTTGCGCATAACAATTGTCCTCCAACATCAATTTGTTCTTTCTTATAAATGAAATGTTATTCATCAAATTCCACACTGCCAATAAAACGGTTAACTTCTTCTCACCCTTCAGTGCCTCTTTTTCTTTGCACAAAAACCCAGTATTTGCTAAAACAGATGCAATAACATAATATGCCATTGGTGGCATGAGTGAGAAAGCAATAATGTGTGCTACCAGCCCAGGTATGAAGCAATCCACCCGTGTTGCTGTAAGTACTCTCTCCAAATAAAGTAAAACAATGGGGTGGGGGAGGCCTGTGGGGGCTCGGCCTAACCCTGCCTCAGCCCTCCTGACAGATAGACACCAATAGCCCAGTATTTCCTTCATCCCTTTGGTCTCTTCATCATCCTCAAAGGATGAGTCTTCAGATAGCTGCACAAGCCCCACCAAAATGACTGCTACTGCTAGTAAGCAGGAGGCAAATCAGGCCACTCAAATGCCACACTCAAAATGGCCACTCTTGGAGATGTGTATATTGTAGATGCCTTCATAACATGGCTGCACTGCCAAGAGACTAAGAAGGTCACTGGGTGCCACTCTTAAAATAGCTGCACCCAACTAAATAAACTCCCAAGCCCTCCTGCAAAATGGCCACTGCTGCCTGAAGGCCTTAGGCTGAGCTATTGCTGATGGAAATACTCCCTCTCAAGAAAGTGTAAATGGCAGGGGAGGGAAAATCCTAGATGGGGGAGAGGGACTACTAGAATCCACCCTGCTAGGATGGTAGCAATAAAGTATAAATTAATCCACCCTTCAGATGGCTGCAACTTACCCCTATGGCCTACAGCAAAGCCTATTGCTGTTGCTGCTGCTGGAAGTATTCTCTCTCAACAAAGTAAAACAGTGTTGGGGGGGAAAGGAGCCTAGGTAGGCCAGAGGCCTCAAGGGCTAGGTATAATCCTGCTTTAGCTCTCCTGACTGATAGACAACAGGCCCCAAATATAAATGAGAAAAAAGTCTCTGCCAAACCAGTAAGCCTGGCGCTGGGACCTGGCTCTCCTCTTGAAGTCTGAAGATAGCAAGCAGGGGAATATCCCAGCTTCTCCAAGGCAGCAGCTGCTGCCCTGAAGGCCTTTAATAAAACCAGCCTCAGAGGAGCTCGGCTAAGAGAGCTTGAGATGAGCTCTGCTCAGGCCGAGCACAAGGTGCAACTGAAGGCAACAGGGCGGAAAAGCCAGCTAAGGCTACAGACTCTGCCCCCAATGCTAAGCCCTGGATGCGCCTTCTGCTTTCCTCCTTCCAAGGAGGCAAAGAGTGGCCACCAGCATGAGTGGCTGTTGCCACTGGCCAGGATGGCTGAATTAGGGCAAGGAAGTGGTCAAGAATGTTACCCAATATGTGGTTCCTGCCTCCAAATAGGGTCACAAAGCCTGTGAAAATGGGTCTAAGATGTTTGCATTTTATTGATTCATGCATACACTGTTTTTAAAAAAATCAGTCACCTTACCAAGTAAATTTGGACTTGTGGGTAACCATACCAGAAAGGCTGGGCACAACTGTTTTAAAATACAGATGATTGGGATAGTCCTAAATAGATCTACTCACAAGTAAGTCCTATTTTATTCAATGGGATTCCTAAGAGTGTTCTTAGCACTGCATACCCTTCTATGCTTACTCCCACGAATACCCCTTAAAGATATATACTCACTGGGGAGACAGGCCTATTGTTTCTATTTCTGAGTAAACATGCGTTAAGGGCATGTGAGTGTCCAAATGTGAATACGTCCTAAAATACAGACAAAGCAATTCAGTTCCAGATTAGGATCACAGAGGGAGTCATTGTTTTTTGGTAATTTCTGTTGGAGTAGAGAACTCTAAAATAAACAAGCACAGTTTGCCATAGCAAGTAAAACAGCAATTAATGTTAAGGGGATTGTTTCTGTCTATGGGCTTTTAGGGATTTTGAAAGATAATCTAAATAATTTGTTTTCTTAAAATAATATCCTTTTAGAAAGTACATTTATGTTTAATAGGTTGAAGACTTGCAATTTAAAGTAAATAATACAATAATATGAAACGTTGGAGACCCAGTGCTGCTCTTATAACAGTATAAATAATGCATGAGTTCATGATTACATTTTAATGTAATCTCCCATTTTTGAGTTCCTAGTCAGACTATTGTGGAATCTCATCTATGTTTTATACATTATTTCTTCCAAATATTCTTTAATTTCCCAGACAGGGGTTTATAGGGAATTTGGGGGGAAAGTGCTTAATTTTTCAAATGAGCGATTGTGTACATTACCGTGGGAGAAGACAGAGCAAGAAAAGTGTTTAATTCAGTCTACAAACTTCGTGCGTAAGAGTCATTTCAGTGAAACCCTTTGGACTATTCCAAGGTTACTTGAGAATGATTTGCTGGAGGATCTAAGCCATTCTATTATATGACTGGGAAGGGAGGCATAAGAAATCTTCACTCCCTCTTTGGTGAACATACTCACTTGCATGAATTTTAAATCATTTTTTAAAAAACTGTTAATAGCTTTTTCATCAATCTCAAAAATTATTTTAATAATATTGTTCCTTTTGAATATTTATAGCAATATGTTTGTTTTATTGCTATTTCCTCTGATTGTATTGATTTCTCCCCCTTGTATTACAATTTACTGTGGGCATCTTAGTCTTCTGCAACTATGTAAAATCAATAAAAATGTTGATGATAAATGTGGGAGATGCACTAAAGAGGAAGCTAGTATCCTACATATCTGGAAGGAAAGTCCTATTAGTCAACATTTCTGGGGGATCTGTGGGATCATATTTATCCTTTTCCAGTGACCTTAGCTGACATCTTGGCTGAGATCTTAATGTCCACAAAATGGTCGGAGCCATGGCTTCCCTTTATAAGAAATGGAGAGTTCCTTAAATGCCAGAAAATTGCCAAGATGGCAAAATTTATTCATCTCCAAGATAATGATGATGAAACATATCAAATGCCATATCAACTCCTTACTACCTGTAGGAAATCAAGATTTAACATGAACATTATTGTATCATATGTGTTATGTGCTGTCAAGTCGCTTCCAACATATGGTGACTTTATGAATTAATGACCTCCAGAATGTGCTATTATTAACAACCTTGCTTGATCTTGCAGACTAAAGGCTGTGGCTTCCTTTATTGAGTTAATTTTTCTCATGTTGGATCTTCCTCTTTTCCTAATGCCTTTAACTTTCCTTAGCATTATTGTCTTTTCTGGTGTATCTCGTCTTATCATGATGTGATCAAAGTACAATAGCCTCAGTTTAATCATTTCAGCTTCTAGGGAGAATTCAAAGTTGACTTGATCCATATCCGACTCATTTGTCTTTTTGATAATCCATAGTATCTATAAAACTAGCCTCCAATACCACATTTCAAACAACAATTTTCTTCTTGTCAGTTTACTGACAACTGTACCTAAATACCACACTTCTGGACAGATTAGTGCTCCACTCAGAGTGATGAACAAAGTTAGTGTTATTATTATCCATACAATACACCTGGAGAGCTGATCCTAAGGGGAGTGGCATATCCAAGGCCACCTGCTGAGCCCATAACAGTAGAGGGATTAGAACTGGCAGAGTGCTGATTTGCAACCCAACTACTTAACCACTGTGCTACAACAGCTGTCTTCGTTGTTGAACTTTCACATCCATACATAGTAATGGGGAATGTGTGTATGTGTTATGGGTCGTCAAGTCGCCTCTGATCTATGGTGACCCTATGAATAGTAATAGGGAATACTATGGTATAAATTATCTAGTTCTCCAGTGACATTTCCTTACACTTAAAGATCTTTTCTAATTCATTCTTGTCTACCCTTCCGAGTCTCAGTCTCCTGATTTCTTGGCTGTAGTCTCCCTTTTGGTTGGATGATTAAGCCAAGAAATAGAAACTCCTTAAGAGTTTCAGTTTCTTCATTGTCGATCTTAAAATTATGTAATTCTTCAGGAGTCATTACTTCTGTCTTCTTGATGTTCTGTTGTAATACTGATTTGGCATTTTCTCCTTTAACCTCCATCAGTAGTTTTTTTTTTTAAGTCTTACCTATTTGTTGCTAGTAACCTACATATATTAAATTTTCACTCCATCTTTATCAACAAATCTAACCCAGCTTTCCTGATGTTTGTGGCCTCTTACCCACTGCCTCCCAGCATAAACCCCTCTTCCCAGGTCTAGGGCTATAGGCAAGTAAAGCAGTCACAAATCACCACACATCTTATCTCTGTTTAATAGGAAGAGAACTCTGACCCTGTTTCAAACACTACACCTCTTTCCCAGAGACATCATCAGACACAGCATCCTGGTTCCCTTATCTGCCACCCATCACCCAGCTATTGCCCATGGCTATTGGAGCCAGAGAACTCTATACTTCTTTCTCTTATATGCTGCCACCATGTAGTTCAGGAATCCCCAGCTTTTTTTGCTCATGGGCACTTTTGGAATTCTGGCACAGGGTGGTGGGTGGAACCGCAAAATGGCTGCCATAAGATGTGGAGCCAGACATACACATGGAGGAAGTCCAACTGCACGGAAAAAAGGGGCAGTTTTTAAAAAAAACTGGGAAAGTGGCAGCTGCCACTGAAATGTTTTTAAAAATATGCACAGCCAATCAGATCAGTGGCCAGTCAAAAGACCTGCTGGGCAAAAGCCCCACTTGGCCCACCCACTTTCTAAAACATTTGGTGGTCACCGGGAAAGGTGTCAGTGGACACCACGGTGACCCTTGATGTAGATGTTGACTATAGTCTGAAAGGTTGGTGTATGTATGTGTGTGTGTTAATTTGAAGACATATTGGGCAGTCAACAGCATTTAAACAAAGAAAAGGAGTTAACTTTTATTTACAACTTCAACAGTGTTTATATGACTCAAACACTGAGATACGTTGTTCCAAGTAATTGAATATTTGATGCCAGATCATTCCAGCAGTCCATGATTACAAAATATCAGTCCTCAGAAGTTAGCTGTAATTCATACTGCTTTTTCCACATGCACAGAATCCTTCTCCTCAGACAGACTGCCCTCTCCCTTCCAACTGGCTGTCTTAATCTTTTTTCAACTGTCAGCCTCATTCCAATGGTCCATCAGTTCCCACTGGCCATCATTGGGAGATCTGTCTGTCACAATGATAAGTTCTTCATATGGATTGAATAGATAGGGAAATAATATCCATTCTTGTCTGACACCCTTGCCAACTGGAAAATATTCTGTTTCTTCATATTCTGTCCTAATAGTAGCCTTCTGGTGCATAACCAGAGTACAGGCTATGCATCAAAAGAACAGGATGTGGCACACCCATTACTTTTATAACCATCCATAGCATTTCATGGTCCACAGTCAAAAGCTTTGCTGTAATCTATAAAACAAACTGATTTTCTTCTGAAGTTCTCTGGTATGCTCCAGTAACCATCATAAATTTGCAATATGACCTTTAGTGCGCGTTTCTTTTCTGAATCCAGTTTTAACAGCTGGCATTTTTTGTTCCATATATGGTTAGAATCTTTATAGTAAAATTACAAATAATTAATTTATCTTGTAGTAGATTGCTTTATAATAACAATTTTCATTTAAAATGCAAAACAGAAGAGAGATGACTGAAGTTTCATCCTAAAAGTTACTATACATGAGATGGATTACCAGTAGAGGTCTGTACCATGTGGTGGCTATCATTACATAGTGAACTGATGTTTATGTGCACTGGATGTTTTAGAACTTCCAGGTAGTGAGATAAATACAAGGTGGCTTTGTTATTGGCACAGTGGCACTTGAGAATATGTTGATCAACAGAACAGATCTTTAATTAAAAAAAGGAAATGGCTGAGGTGGTGGATTCCTTTTCAATAAAATGTCTTACGGACATAGTTTAGAGAGTGGATTTAGATGTCCATCATGTCTTTTTCATGTATTAATATGTTCATCATCATACACCAACTTCCCTCTTCTGAACATAATAGAGCAACCATGAGAGGAAGAATAAGATGATAGAATTGTCAGTGGAGAAATGTTGGAAGACCAGTCTTTTATGTGCTAATAGTAGTCTGTACATGAAAACTGTCTTCTGTGGTATTGTAAATCTAGATGGTGGTATTTAATGATTGTAAATTTAGATGGTCTTGCGTATTTTAACATTATTTTGAACTTCAAATTTCCTTTAAAAAATTAGACATCTATGATGGACATGTTCAGTCATGCTTTCACTCCAGAAAGTTTCAGAGGGATGATTAAAGCACCATTATTCCAACACTTTTTTTGTTATGCTAAAACCACAGAAAAAATGTGGGCAGAATGATTGCCAGAAAGTATTATGGAGCTTGGAGTTTTGGCTCCAAAACTAAAACAACAGTGGCTGAACTTTCCCCAAATAGAACATTGACTCTCAATTGTTAGTGTCTGCTACTATTCAGTTAAAATTGCTTCTAGGTCACAGCAAAATGAAAGTTCTTTTTAACAATTGCAGCATGCTTCAGAACAACCTCTTATCAAACAATAGTCTATTTTCTGTGGTTTGGGACAAAGCCAAAGTAAAATTTAGATTCCTTTGCCTTTCAAAAATGAAATCTACAACAAAACAAAACTAACTCCATGAAGCAGATCTACAATACAACAATTGTGTGGAGTTCAGCAAGGCTATAAAATATTACATTTGACAAAATTAATGCTGCTGAAAATACATGCTGCCAGCAGCTCAGATAATTACAAGGGAAGGCAGTTAGTAATGAATTCTTTTACAAGAGAATTCAGATCTCGGACTGAATGTTGCCCATTATTGCTGTTCAAAGGCAAGTATCTCTGGAATTGTTCTTTCAAAATTTGCTCGATGGTTTTAGTTGTTCTTTTTTCGTCAGCACACAATTGTTGTCTTGATCATTGCGATAAAAAGAGCTACACTGCAGCTTTGTAGTGAATCCAGTTGGCTGGGTAATGTATTCTTTGAAGAGTACCAAAGTAAGAAGACAAAGAGGAAGGAAAGAGAGGCCCCTGAGCTGCTTGTTCATGGCTGTGGGAATCTAACACAGCTCTGTGAAACCAAGAATCTAGTATACCAACATTTGTATATGACTCTGTCTCCTTTTGAGTTTCCTAATCTGAATTTTAGTTTTATTAAGAAGAAAGTAGCATCTGGTTGTTGTGGGTTTTCCGGGCTGTATTGCCGTGGTCTTGGCATTGTAGTTCCTGACGTTTCGCCAGCAGCTGTGGCTGGCATCTTCAGAGGTGTAGCACCAAAAGACAGAGATCTCTCAGTGTCACAGCTCTCCTGATCTTCAGCCCACAGTACTGGGCTTGACAGCAACGGCATCATAACTCTGACTGTCCTCTCTTTTTGTCTGCAGCTCAGTGGACTCTCCATATGGAAAAGTTGAATACCCTTCTGTTAGAGGATGTGTGATCATCCATGTTGGCTCTCTGTTTTGCACTTGACTTGATAACCCTCCCTCCGCCCCCCACACACATCAAATCTTTGTACATACCACCTCCTTCAATCTTTTATTCTAAACTAGCATGTATTTGCCTTTCAGGCTAGAACTATTATGATTTCCCTTACATTGTAAGGGCTACAGGCAATTGAAGCAGAAGTGCTCAGTTGAAATTGGCATTAACACATCATTTACAGTTGGATCTGATGCCAAATGGATAATCTTTCAATTTGTTTCTTTCTAAAGCCATTTGGGATTCTTTATGATGGGAAATAGTTCATATTCCCCGTTCTAATGAACAGGAAAATATTAAAGATCACTTTTTCTTCCTGTAACATTTGTTTGTTAAATTTTAAATTAACTTATACTTAAGAGATCAGGAATGGAGTGGGAAGTGAAACTGGCCCTGGACCAAGCCAAGCTGAATGGCTACTGGTAGTGCTGGAAGCCAGCACTGCAGAGGCCTCTCAGTTCAACAGTGCAAACATTGGGCACTAGCTCACCTACTGCTTCCTCCTTAAAACAGGCAGCAGAGCAGGAAAAGACTATTGGGAACTGACACTCAGTTTGATGTAGTGGTTAAGAGCGTGGGACTCTAATCTAGAGAGCCAAGTTTGAGTCCCCACTTCTCCACTTGAAGCCAGCTGGGTGACCTTGGGTCAGTCACAGCTTCTAGGGGCTCTTTCAGCCCCACCCATCTCACAGGGTGATTGGCATGAGGATAATAACAACATACTTTGTAAACTCCTCTGAGCATTAAGTTGTCCTGAAGGGCGGTATATAAATCAAATGTTGTTGTTGTTGAAATCAGTGGGATTTAAAAAATACTCTGCTTAGTCTATGTCCATTTTGTCTGACATTTTATCTGCTGATAAGAATGCTTTTTCAAATGTTGATTTTCAAAGGCTGTGATGGACTTCACACACGCTTGATAGACAGTCAGTGAGTGGTCAGTTCATTCATTATCAAGGGAGTTTTTTGTGATAGAGGAAGACACCCATCTCCCCTCCACTAGATAAAAGATGCAGTATATGAACAAAGAACTCCACAAAATAGCCAGTATGTGGAGAGAGAGAGTATGTGATAGCTCACATGGG
Organism: Eublepharis macularius; assembly: GCF_028583425.1. Lineage (NCBI taxonomy): Eukaryota > Metazoa > Chordata > Lepidosauria > Squamata > Eublepharidae > Eublepharis > Eublepharis macularius. The sequence goes on from NC_072797.1 coordinate 78,756,861, forward strand.
AACTCAAATAGGATTCCACATTCACATGTTGCATTATGACATCCAGGTGGTCATGCCGATCTTCCGCCATACAGGGGCTCAGTGTGAAACTGGGCTTTGTAACTGATGAGCATATCCCTTAGCTACAAATTTATTAATAACCTTGAGATAATTCTGGAATGGTGTTTTATAATACTGGAGATAGTGAATAGTCTGATTCTCTGTCTGATGATCAAGTTTCTGCAGCTTTTAAGGTCACCTTTGCAAGTCACTATTTACAATAGCTGCCTCTTCCAGCATCCTATACACACCGCTGTACCTTATGTCTTGTTATGGGATAGAAGCATGGTATGCTTCAAAGTAAAATTGCATGCTACTTTTGGCATGGCATTAAAATTCGATTTTTTTTTCTGTCTAGAAGCTGTTGCCGCTTTTAGGATATCAGTATGAGGCAGACAGCATGATGGGCCTTGAAGCAATAAGAAATCTTTGTCTACTCTGTAGTTCAAGCCACATTACTTGAACTAGTTTCAAGAACAGCTTATCAGATGAATTATTCATTGCCATGGCTCAGGATGAAACGTTATACCAGGAAAAAAAATGTCTTTCCTAAATGTGTGTCTGCTGGTTAATGCAAATGCAAAGAGTAGACTCAGGGATCATTCACAGGCAGGTTCAAGGGTACAGATTCATTACAAAATGAATTGATAGTTAACAGTGTTGATAATTTTATCTTAGCTTTTCTGCAGTCTGCCAAATTTCCCCTGTAAATGTCACTTGTAGTAGAATTCTAAACAGTTAAACTTCTCTACATTTATTAATTCCCATGAATTTAGAAGAGTCTAGCTCTGCTCAGTCTTGGACTGTTAGCACTTTTCCCCTAGAGCCCAGATGGAAAAGCAGTGTAACACTTGGGCAGAGAATATCTGTGGGAGTAAGTTGGAGGTTGGAGGAAGGGTTAAATAGCTCTTAATGTTTACTGGAGGGATTTCCACTTGAAAAAAATAAATCCATGGTTTTTTATTTGGATTTTTGGAACACTTTCCAGACTAGTATTCCCGATTATTTTGCAATTGGACTGAGGATTTCCTCCACAGAATTTCCTCCCCATGGAACGTTTCAAGTCTGGCTGTTTTTCAAGCAACTAACACAAACATTTCTGGGAACCAGTTAGTACTGCCCATCCACTAAAGATCACCAAAGTTTCTAGTGAATTGGATCAAGGGGTCCAATTCTACAGACCCTTGAACAAAGTGCCTCTGGTAATCTCACTTCCTAGGAGGGAAAAACGTTCTATAGGACAAAGAAGCTAAAGGGCAAACACAAAAGAGCAAACACTGGCCCAGAGCATCCAAATACAAATCAAGAAGCTGAACACAATCAACGTCATACAAGATAATCCCAGCAGAACCATGGGCCAATGTGGCAAACCAGAAACTCCTTTCAAACCAACCTGGCAAGCCAGTACCAAGGCAGACAGCCAGAGCTGGCATGACCCTGACCCTGACACACATACACAAACACATTAACACCTTCCCAAGAAGGGTGTCAGAAAGCAAGAGGGATGGGGGTTTGAGGCACTAGAGTTCTCATCTCTCCCCGAAATCTGCAGCATATAGTGACTAGCTCACAGGAAGAGCCATAGTAGCTGTAACTTTCCTTTATCACTGTTGCTGCTCTTCCCGGGGCCGGATCGAGGGGAGGGCAGGGGGGTAGCCTGCCCCCGGCACTGCCAAAGAGGGGGTGCCAGGCGTGGATGTCAGCTGCCAGGAGCGCACCAGAGCTGGTGGCAGCAACGTGGGCGGCTGAGCGCAAGGTTGTGAGGCCCTCCGCCTGCCCCACTAATGGGGCGGCTGACTTGCCGCATGCGCAGGACAGGGAGTGTGCGGCAAGCCGGCCACTCCATCAGTGGTGCAGGCGAACTGCACAGAGGGCCTCCCAGCTCTGTGCTCAGCTGCCCGCACGGCAATCCAGCTACCCCAGTGCACACCCCCACTGCCGCCGCCAGCTCTGCGGCACACTTTGCTGGAGCAGCTGGCTTGCTGCATGGGCAGCACACCTTCCGCCCCTGCATGATGATGTCATGGAAATGATGTCATCACGCAGCACTTGGGAGCGCTCACGCATGCTGCATGCACACACGTGGGGAAGGCTAGACAAGGGTTGCCCTGGGCGCGCCGGCAACCCTAGATCCGGCCCTGGCTCTTCCCTCCTACTCCTGTGAAGAAGAAACACAACACAAGGTCTGCACACATGAGTTTCATTTTAGTTGCTTCAGTGAGTTCTGCTTGTTGTAATTGAGATACTCATCTACTTTCGTAATACCTCTTGCTTCAATAATGTTTGTGTTTTTTTCCTTTATGAAAGTGGTAAGAGCAACATTTTTGGCAAAGTATTTATTTTCTACATAGAATTGTGTTAAGAGGTGGTGAGCCACAACAACATCCCCCTGTGTCATCGAGCACTTAGGATTCAGATGACTGTTTTTTTAAAAAAATTTAAGAGCACAATTTGGAATGTGGATTTTACATAGTGCCAATCAAATTGGATAACGAAGAGAGCTGTGGTTCTTGAAAGCTTATGCCTCAATAAAGTTGGTTAGTCTTAAAGGTACTACTGGACTTTTTACTATTTTGCAACTACAGAATAACATGGCTAACTCCTCTGGAAGTATTAGGAAGGGCATTTTCTCTTGACTCCCCAACACAGACTGAGGGCCAAGCTACACATGACGAAAGACACTTGCCTGGCAAGTGGATTGAGTGGAGGGCAAGTGAACAGGGAGAAATACACTTGCCGTTCAAGTGTCATTTGTCACTTGTAGCTTGGCCCTGAGAAGATGCAGGCACAAGTATGAGGTCACTTCATTCATTGCCACTCTCCCCTCATTGGAATAAAGAGGCAGACACGAGGCTTGGGTATTAAATGGCCACTTTTATTAAAAATACAACCTAACTGTCAATGTGGCAAGGTTCTAACTAGTGGTACAGTTCAAGCCCTGGAGTTCCCACAAACCTTATAAGGTGCTCGGCTTCAGCCCCAGGCAGACACCCAGACACTGTTTTCTCCTTCCAGGGTGGCAAAAGTGGCCCCCAGCCACAGGAGCCTTCATCCGCCAGCTGAGAGGGCTGTACTCTCAAAGTCCAGGACTGGGTAGTTGAAGAGCTCTGCTGCTCCCCCATCTTCTGGAGGCAGCATATTCCTCTTGGCCTGCAAACAGCACACCTGCTGAGAGTGTGTGCATCTTCAGTGAATGAGATAGCCAGCATGCTTGGAAAGGTTGTCCTTGATGCGTGGGGTCATACGTGGTCAACAACATGTAGACATTCTGCTTGAAGTATCTCCAGACCGTGGAGGAATAGGAGCAGCCAGGCTGACTAGTAGTTGTGGGTTTTGCCAGAGCCACCTCTGTCATGATGGGGGCATAGGTCTTTTTATGTCAAACTGGCCTGTGATTCACTTTTTCAAATTCACCCTTGGAAAAGGAGGGAGGACAGGGCAATAAACACCATTTGCTCTTACTGACACCCTGGGATGGATCAAGGGATGTTGTTCTAACTTTTTAGTACTATTTATTTATTTATATTTTATATTTCAATTTATATACCGCCCATCCCCAGGGGCTCTGGGCGGTGAACAGTTAAAATCGATAAAAACAAGAACTAAAATCAATATACAAACAATAAAACAAATTGACAAAGTGCAGTGGTGGGGAGAACCCTCCCCCACCCCAAAGGTGGGAGGCTGACATGGCACCGCCCCCTTCAATCACCGAATGCCTGGCGGAACAGCTCTGTCTTACAGGCCCGGCGGAAAGATAATATGTCCCGCTGGGCCCGGGTTTCCATTGACAGAGCATTCCACCAGGCTGGGGCCAGGACTGAAAAGGCCCTGGCCCTGGTTGAAGCGAGGCGGGCTTTCTTAGGGCCAGGGACCACAAGTAAATATTTATTCGCTGTAGCCAGGTCCTGGGGCATCAGGTAGGGGGCAAGTTGCCTGATCTGACAAAGATGGAAAAATGCAGACTTGGCAACCGCTGTGACCTGGGCCTCCATCGATAGGGAGGCATCCAGGAGCACACCCAGACTCTTTACCACTGGCAAAGCTGCCAGTGGTGTCCCATCCAGGGCAGGGAGCTGGATCCCAACATCTGGCAGCTCCCGTCCCAGCTGCAGGACCTCCGTCTTCACTGGGTTCAATTTCAGCCTGCTCTGTTTCAACCATGCCGTCACAGCCTCCAAAGCTCTGGCCAGATTGTCTGGGGCCGTGTCTGGCCGGCCGTCCATCAACAGAAAAAGTTGGGTGTCATCCGCGTATTGATGACAACCCAGCCCAAACCTCCGCACCAACTGGGTGAGGGGGCACATATAGATGTTAAATAACATCGGGGAGAGTATCGCCCCTTGGGGAACCCCACACACCAAAGGGTGACGGGGTGATAGATCTCCCCCGAGCGCCACCCTCTGTCCCCGACCCTGGAGAAAGGAGACCAGCCACTGTAAGGCTGTCCCCCTAATCCCCACGTCGGTAAGGCGGCTGGCCAACAAATCATAGTCAACCGTGTCAAACGCTACTGTGAGATCAAGTAACACAAGCAGCGCTGACCCGCCTCGATCCAGATGCCTGCGAAGGTCATCTGTGAGGGCAACCAAGACTGTCTCTGTCCCATGTCCAGGACGGAAGCCAGACTGGAATGGGTCCAAGACTAGAGCATCATTCAGGAATTCCTGCAGTTGTACCGCCACCGCCCGCTCAATCACCTTGACCAGGAACGGGAGGTTCGACACTGGGCGGTAACTGGTCGGGTCGGTGGGGTCCAAAGATGTTTTTTTCAGGAGGGGCCGCACTACCACCTCCTTTAACGCTCCTGGAAAAACCCCAGAGCTCAGGGAGATGTTAACAATGGCTTCCAAATGGTTCCGTAACCCCTCCGAGCTGGCCTTCACCAGCCAGGATGGGCAGGGGTCCAGAGGACAGGTGGTTGGCCTCATCCCCTGCAGGATCCTGTCAACATCATCCTGAGAGAGCAGCCTGAAATGGTCTAATACGGACCCAGAAGACGGCCAAGGGGTCTCCAGTTCCCTTACTGTATCAACAGTGGGTGGCAGGCCACGGCGAAGGGACAAGATTTTGCCCGCAAAATAGCTCGCAAAAGCCTTGCAGCCAATAGTTGAATTAAGAATTTGGTGGTCTTCCTGAGAGAGGGAGACCAAGGACCGAACTGTTCGAAATAATTGAGCCGGGCATGAGCTAGCGGACACAATGGAAGCAGCAAAGAAATCCTTCTTTGCTGCTTTCACTGCCACCTCATATGCTTTCATAAACGTCCTATAAGATGTTCTTGCCTCTTCGTCGTGCCCCTGCCTCCACACTCGCTCTAGTCCTCTCAGAGACCGCTTCATCTGGCGAAGCTCCTCGGTAAACCAAGGAGCTACCCGTTTGTGGGCTCGGAGAGGATGGCAGGGGGCAATAGCGTCGATGGCTTCGGAAAGACGGCCTTGCCAATCATCCACCAGCTCATCTAACATACTGCCAGGGGGCATCGGATCCCACAGAGCCACCTGGAAACCAATTGGATCCATAAGCCTCCGCGGGCGAGCATAAATCCACTCACTGCCCACCCGGGAAAGGATCTGACCGAACAAAGTGATCTGACCATGGCACTGCATCATAGGCATCCAGGACCACCATCATCCCTGCCCCAAAAATCAAATCCAGCGTGTGACCTGCTAGATGCGTGGGAGCCGAAACAAACTGGGAGAGTCCTAGGGCCGCCATGGAGGACACAAGCTTTTAAAAACAGTGCAAAACCAAACCAAAGTTTTTTTTAATAACCAAAAAAGAAAACAAAGGTCCCCCCTTCAATTACAACCCCTCATGCAAAACCAAAAACCCATAAAAACTTGAAATACTATTTTAAAAATATTTTAAATCAAAGTCCACTGTGGGCAAACCAGTCCTGAAGATGTCCAGGCACAGAACAAAAGGCACAGAAGAAACTCTTCCCAGGCAGGCAGCAGCAGGCAGAAGAATTAATCCAAGACAGACAGACTAGAGCAACAGAAGTGGTGGTGCAGCAATCCAAAAAATTAGCCTTGAAATGGAGTCAAGCTGTAGGACAGGCCTGTTTTTTACCCTCTTGGTCCAGGCTCAGAGCTGTGAGAGAATCATCATGGTTGGGCAGACAGTTCTAGCATCTACTCTTATCCCATTATCTTGGAGAGCTCCATCCTTCCCCTCTCCTTCCTGTTGCCAGGGAAACGTGTTAAATGGAAGAAAAACAGGTCTGGGAGCTTTAAAATGCTAGCCTGGAGATTCTTGAATATTCCTAAATATTTCCAAAAAGACACAGGACCTAATATTCAGAAAATTCTGACTATCTTTCCAAATACATGATTGTATCAGAAAATACTGATAAAGTATTTGGCACTGATTTGCCCACCATCTCATCTCTACCTTAATTTTACAAGGGAAACCTGGGATTGGCAAGCCATATATTCTTTGTAATATGGAGGTGCTTCCTCATTGTCAATATGGATGATTTAGACATTAATGTAATTCTAGCAAATGTACTAATGACTCAATCTCAGACTATGACTGTGTATTTATAGTTACTTCCCTGCTGAAATATCTCTGAACTCAATCAACAAAGAAAAACAAATTGAGGAAAAGAACAGTGGGGTAGAAATGCTACCCATGGAATAAGGATGTAGGCAAACAAAATGTGCCAGTATCAAAGCTCCTAAAAGGCTATTCAACCTTTCAGTTGAGTAAATTTTTGTTTGTCAATCTTCTCTCCTCCCTGCCACATCAGATTGACGCCTGTTTCTAAATATAGTTCATTGCTACAGCATATTCAGCTTTAATATGTTTATTAAATATTTCTTCAGTTTAAATTATATCTTTGGAATATCCCAAAGAGCATTAAAGAGTGTTCATAATGTTTGCAATTTTCTCTGTTGTACATTTTCAGAATTTAATTTTTCGTCTCCTGTTCTATCCTTGATGCAGCTGACAGATCAACACACAGAAGCAGCTTTCCATGCTTATGTCCAATGTGGATCTCTCTGGATGCCCTGCCGGTATAGACTGCAATGCTCATCTAAACTCTACCAAACTAGCTGGTCCTATCCATTGCCTCCTTCAGTGCAATGCAGATGTGTACCTGAAACTGGGACCACAAGTTGTTATCCAGACAAGTTGCTAAACTAGTTGCATTGTTTTTCCACCCAAGGGACTGAATTGTAGTGAAATAATGGAAGGCTAAGATCAAACAAGGAAAGATGTCAGAAGATCTGTGAATGGATGCCAAGCATGGATTTTATCCTTGGTAAATAGATGTCGGGGATCTAATTGGGATGAGAGTGGTAATGCAAATAGAGTAACCCATACCATTTTTGTTACATTGAATCCCCGCTCCTTTCCAGAGATTCCATTTTCCTCACTTGTAGATACTTCTGCGTAACATACAACTAAACTGAGTTTGCCCCCATGATATAGATAACTGTTGAAGTACTTCTGTAAAAGTATTAAACCCTTCTCTTCTACCTCCACACTGCAACTTCAAAGTCAGAGAGCACCAGAATGTTTACCTACCAAGAAAAAAAAATGTGTGTGTGTGTGTGTGTGAGGGAGAGAGAGAGAGAGAGAGAGAGAGAGAGAGAGAGAGAGAGAGAGAGAGAGAGAGAGAGCTTTGTCCAGATAAGGATGTTTTCAGTGCCTATATCTCTTCTATATTTAAGTGCAAAAGTCATAGTGATTATAGAATAACCCTAAACAGAGTTAAACCATTCTCAGGTCATTGACATTGATGGGTTTAAACTAACTCTACATAGACTTGCAATGTTAGTCCCTTTTCATGTGTCAAGTTTTTGCATGAATAGAAAATCTTACATGCAGTTCTCTGGGAAATACTGTATGAATATCGCTTAGACACAGCCATCTTCCAAATCTCTGAATTAATCCATGGCACTTGTGTAATCACACAAACAGTTCAAGAAAACTTGAAGTTTGAAACTAATCCAGAACACATGTCTAAACTACCATTTGTTATTTCAATCAATTTACCATCTAGTTAATGAGAATATCACTTTGTTATCCAAGAGGTCATTCTTTCAGCATTAGTATGGGAAAGGAGTGCTTGCAGTCATTTGCTTGCTTGCGTTTGTGGTCATAATTTCCTCATTGAAACACAAAGTTAAAGTTGCTTGAGTTAAAAATCATAAACTTTTCCACGTTTAGATTCAGATTTTAATAGTTTCACATCAGTGCCACTTTGAGGGTTCTTTTGGACTGGATGGCAGGAGAAATCAAGTAAATCAATCATTTTATTGAGAACTGTGATAACAATATGTGAAAAGACAAGTCACTCATGTACAAACACAAACAGCTAACATATATTTAACAGATATCTTAACATAATTGTGAATGCTGTAATCATATTTTGAGAACAGACATTTGTATTAACAAAATTGGATCTGATCATGTTGAAATTGCTCTGCACATCAATCCATCAGATGCTCTTGCTTCTCCAGTGCACTGGAGAATAACAATGTAACAATTTTGTTTGTTCAAAATGATGGGTAACCAGACAACATGAATTAAATCTGGGGTTCAAGTAATGTATGCTGTTTTTCAAATAATGAAACCAAGCTGTGTTCCATTTTACTAGGAGGAGGGATGACCATGCTTCCTTCCCCTCCACCCCAGAGACCATGCAATATGCAACTGGGGTGCACTATGTTGACTTTCAATATTACAGAGAAAGTATTAATAGGTGATTGTTTTAAGGAGAGAAAACATGTGAGCAGGTGTAGACAAGGAAATCGGTTGTATGGTGGAAAGAAGGGAGCTCACAAAGAGAAGCGACTCCCTCAATAACTTAAGAATCAGGGCTAAAAAGACAAGGCCTCTTGCTAACAATCAAATTGCATGTAAGGGGGTTCCTGTATAATGAAATTGCACTCAGAATTAAACTGGGCATCTAAAAATATGTTAGTTACTTTATTTGTCAAAATTCAGCAATCCTTCTGGGCAGTGCATATTGGTCTCTCCTCAGTGCACATACCATTGAAATAAATGGGATTTCTTATGTAGGTATATATAAGCAGGGAACATTCTAGGACTTGCAGGGGGCATCTCATTTCCCCCTCCCCACAATATTTCTTCTCCTTTCCTGAAAGCCCCCATAGTCCCCATTTACCTGCTTCTTTCTCTCTTTCCTGCTCTTTCCTGCTACCTCGATCTGACTCCCTGTCTTCAGCTTTCTCTCTTCCCTCCCCCTAGCTGCCTCTGTGATGACCTGATAAGACCCCAAAGGTTTGCAAGTCTCACCAGGTTGTCAGTCAGGTCTTCTGAAAATAAGGACTTAAGTCTTAATTAGAAAAAAAACTAAACTGCAAATCAAATGTTTACATTGCTCTGTCCCTCACTGAAGGGCTGTCATCAAGTCATTCTTTTTTAAAAAACAATAGGAATTTCCCTATTCCTTCATCCCAGCCAGTACTTCATAGGCTTACTGTCCTGGAGATTTCCTAATGAGACAGATTTAGGACTGCCTTAGGATACTTCGCAGTTTTTCTTCTGGTTCTCTTTCTTCACACCCTTCCCATCTCAGCAGGCAGACTCAGGGTCTCCCTACATGATACGTTTATGCACAGGCAGGCACTGGTTTTAACATGCTCCCTACAGACATACATTAGCTGAGGAGAACTGCTACTTTTCAAAAAAAGAGAGAACTCAGACAAGCTCCGAATGGCACCCTAAGGAGCAGAAACACTGCTACCTTTCCCCAAGTCATTTTCCAGCATAAGAACAGCATGGGGGTGCTGTTTAGTTTTGTAGAAAGATCAACCTAGTCTATTCATGGCTCCAGTTTCTGTATTTAAGTGTCCACAGATCTGGCCAAGTTGAGTATTAGATATATTGATTCATACGAAAACATGTATATCTGGGTTAGCATTTCAAGCAACATCTTATTGTATGATATATAAATATATTCTTTTTTTTTACATGAAGAAAAATACTCTTCAAAATGTGACTCATAATTGGATAATTATAATAGCTATATAATTAGAGAACACCAGAGGAAACTATCAGTGACCTTATTAGCATCGTTGATCTCAAAGAGCATGTGAGAAGTAGCGCATATTTTATTGTTTGAAATGTTGTGTGTATTTTTTAAAAAAACGAGCTAAACAAAGATAGTGTCACAAATCCAAACTGACACTTATCATAACCCATAGCTATGAAAAAGCCTTTTCAAAAAGGCATTAGAATAAGCTAATTTCATTTCTCCCAGCTGCCTGTCTCTCAGTTCTTTATCCTCGCTATCAGGTTAGAATAAATTTCATTTCTCACACTAGAAGTAATGAGCAGGCAATGACTTATGAAGCAAGGAGACCAAGCTGAGGCAGAATTAGAATACAGTTTTAATGAGATGGAACTGAGAAAGTGGAAGTGTTACTCATTTGACAGACTTGGCAAAATACCCAACATTATTTCAAATGCCTTTTTCCTCTCTGTAGACCAACTGTCAAATATTAATTTTTTTTTAAAAAAAGGCAATGCTCTAGAGGATCTTTTTAGAAGTATACTGTTAATGCAATGTAACTCAACACTAAATTATTCAGGAAGCTCCTTTATGGTAAGACTAAGTGTGACTTTAATTAAATAGTCCTCTGGTTGCACTGGACAGTACATAAGTCAAGGTGTACCACTTTTTGCTACTGATAATCCCTATTTTGAGATTTGCCTTTTCTTCCTTAGGATTTTCTTTTAAGATTATAACATCTATGCCCACAGTCCAAAGATCCCTAACACTGGAATGTGAATATGGAACTGTGTATGCATAGGAGTCCATTATGCATTATCCAACTCATAGCACTGCAGAACACCTGTACATAATATGCATCTCAAAGTGAAAAGCATATCATGTTGTGTTATTCCTTTCATGGGTCGTGTCAGATTCCATTATTTTAAATTCAACAATTATCATGAATGAACCTATACTCTTATATACTTGTGGCAAATGGAAGGGGAAGTTTTCTAGAAGTACATCTTTGGTGTGTCAAATACAGCTCTCAAGCTTTACGTTGTCTATCTCAGCTGAGGCAAATTCTCTACAAAAGAACTTGTTTCTGTTGTTTGTAAGTAATTCTGCATTTTATAATTTGTTGTCCAGTTATATTTCAAAGTCTGAAGTTATAATAGATTTTAACCCTAGGCCTAGTTTAATTACAAAAGATATCATATAAATGTGTGACAGTTTATTATCATAACAAGCATCTCTTTTTATATAAAATTTTATGTTGATCAAGAACCTATTATCAACATATTTCTTATGTACATATGAAATTTTTATCCAAAAATTTAATCCTTGATACATCTTCACTGCCAACAGAACTGGATTAGACCAAAGCCCTTATATACCAAGGACCAGCACTGTATTCCCAGTAGGATGGAAGATCTGGAAGTTTACAAGCAGAGTATGAAGGTTTCCGCTTCCTCCATTGTTTGAACAATATGAACTTTCAAAGAAGCACCACTAACTGTCCAACATCTACTAAATGTTACTGTTTCTCCTTTGTCCTCTCCAACTTTCTTTAATTGAGCTCTTCCATTGGCGAATATGATTTACATATGTCACTTGTTTCCATGAGGTAACACGTCTCTGATTTGCTAAAGCACTCGGTATTTTTTTAGAGATGCTCACAGCAGGTGCCATTAAAAGGATCTATCATGTGTGTTATCCAGGCCCTAGTGAGTTATTTTACTTGTTACTGCACAGCTCTTATGGAAAGGAGGACTGTTATCTGTGTCTACCCAGCATGCATTATCCCATAGAATCACTTTTTTCTATTAAAGGAAATGTTTAAAGGACAATACATATAAAGTATTCTTCAGTAACTTAGAACTGTGTATATTGTAATGGTGTACAGATATTTCAGAAACCTAAAATATATTTCAAGGGGGAAACCATCTTCAGTCTTTAGTACATGAGACTCATTGATTTCAGTGGGACTACATCAAGCAGCTGAATGTACTGTTCTCAATAACCTAAAAATAAGAAAAAGTTCAGGGAGGGAGCAGTTGGGAAGGGTCTCTGCTAGAGATGGGCATGATCCGCATTCCGATCGAAAAAAACCCACGATAATGGCGATCGCGCGATCGTGACCCGGTGGATCGTGATCATCCACAGCCAATGATCCAGCGATCGGGAGAGGCCTGGATCGTTGCGTTCGGGCTCGGATCGGGGATCCAGACACTCAGGCGCCAGCAATCTATTCCCCTGGCAACGGAGCCAGGGGAAAGCCTGAGCTCTGTTTGCCCTCCTTCTGTCGCCCTGGAAACCCCAATGGAAGCCCAGCTTTCCTTGATCAGCAGGGCTTCCTTCCAACCACGGAGCAGCAAAGCAGTCACAAGTTGTGAGAAGACACCCAGGGGAGGGAGGGGGAAGGGGGTGTTCTGTAGCCATGGGCACTCCAATCTCATCCCTGCAAACCCTGATAGGCAGCTCTGATGGCCAAACACAGACCTCCTGTGTTGCTGAATGGGACCCGAGGAGAGGCAGCTCGTTGCCACCTCCCCGTGCCTGCCAGGCCCGGCAGCCGCCGCCACCACCCACCTTCCCACACAGCTGGGAATAGCAGTGCAGCCCACTTTGGCATCCACAATCCACGATCCACAGATGCTCGGTGTGGATCGTTAATTTGGGATTGTCGCCAGAGCTGGATCATTAATTTTTTTGGGATCGTGCCCCTCTCTAGTCTCGGCCCAAGAGGTATTTCCCTCTGTGAGTATGTAACATCCTCCCATACAGGGTGTTAAATGCTGGCCAATATTTAACAAAGCAAAGGTGAAGGGTCCACAGTCTTCATGACCATTTTGCTCCCCTTCACAGATACGGCTTTTATCCTTCTGTTCAGGTCATTGGGTACCATTATACACACTGTCATTTATGTTTTGAAACATATATTATAATGAGGTAGGTTAGCGATTTTGGTCTGCAGTAGAACTGTTGTTATCAGGGGTCCAGGGGCCAAAACTGGGGTGCGGAGGACTGGGGGGCAGGGGGAAGTGGGATAGTCACCTCCTGTACATGCACATAGCATGCACGTGCTCCTGCACTCTCCCTTCATGCAAGAAAATGAAGTCATTTTCTGGTGCAATAGAGGAATTGCAGTGTGTGCTGAAGCCAAGTTCTGTGAAAACTGCCCTTCTGGAGGCAATTTTCACTGAACTCCAATTCAGTGCACACCACAAAACCTCCATCATGTTGGTAAATGAATACAACAGAGGAGTTGTGATAAGTTCTGAAGCAGAGCTTAGAAAAAAGGGGCAGTTTTCACAGAGCACAGCTTCAGTGTGCACAGCATTCCTCCATTGCCAACGTGATCAGGGAGTACAGGAGCATGTACATGTGTTCCTCCCCACCCCAATGTCTCTCCCAACTGGCCAGGTGAATGCGGCTGTGGGGTGGCAGGTAAGGGTGAGGAGTCCCCTCCCATGGGCAGAGGGATGAGAAGCCTAAGCTGAACAGGAGGTATCTGAAGAAAGGAGCTTTGACTCTTGAAAACTGATGCCCTGAAAATCTTGGTCTCTAAGGTGCTACTGGACTCAAAATCCTATTATAATTTAACTATTCCCCTGGAAAAGGGTTGTTAAATACATGTAGATGTAGTGCCTTAAAAACGTTTTCATATTTATTTTAAAAGCCTGTCTTGCATTTATCCTCTCCACACTAGTATGTGGTGTGCCGCAGGAAGCGATACTCTCCCCATTGTTATTTAATATCTATATGTGCCCCCTCGCCCAGTTGGTGCAGAGTTTTGGGCTTGGGTGTCACCAATATGCGGATGACACCCAGCTTTATCTGTTTGACAGACGGCCTGGATCGGCCGTGGATGTCCTGGAGCATGCTTTTGAAGCTGTGGATGAATGGTTTAGACAAAGTCGGCTGAAACTGAACCCTACGAAGATGGAGATCATGTACTTGAGTCGTGGAAGTATGGATCCAGGACCCCGGCTTCCTATACTCTTTTTTTTTAAAGAAATTTTTATTAAGTGAGTACAAATTTACAAACATTATTTCAGTTATTAAACCTAGATATCAATTTTCCCCCACCCTTTCCCTTCCCCCTTTTCTGGTGACTTCCAACAGTTTTCCAACCCATATCTTAATCTATAACTTATTTTTCTATTCTCTCTCTATATAATTAACTCTTATTACATTAATAAACTAAATAATTTCCATTAAACTCATATCTATTTAAAATTTAAACTTTACAGTAATTAAAACTTTTCTTTAAATGGTAAAGATTACTGTCCCCACTAAATTCCCCTAATAACTTTCAAATTGCCACAGTTTCCCTTTCACGTCCCACTTTTTTTTCCAAATACTCCTTCAATCTACCCCAGTCCTTAAAAAATTCTTCAGCATTCTGGTCTCTCAGCCTTCTTGTCATTTTGTCCATTTCCGCCATGTACAGCAACTTTTGTATCCAATCTCCAATAGATGGTATTTCTTGCACTTTCCATTTCTGCACATATAGTATTCTTGCCGCTGTTGTCATGTAAAATAGCAATGTTCTGTGTTGTATAGGAACATCTTCCATATTTAAGTTCAGTAGCAGGAGTTCTGGGTTCTTTATTATTGAAGTCTGCAAAATCTCATTTATCATTTCTAAAATATCTCCCCAGTACTGCCTAGTTACCTCACAAGTCCACCACATGTGATACAGTGATCCTTCATGACTTTTACATTTCCAACATTTATCAGACATTTTAGCATTTCCATAAGCTATTTTTTTGGCGTCAAATACCACCTATACATCATCTTAAAAACTTTTTCTTTAATACTGGTACAGGTTGAGATCTTCATTGTATTTTTCCACAAATACTCCCATGCCTCCATTGTTATGTCTCTTTGACAATTTATAGCCCACTTCACCATTTGGACTTTAACAGTTTCATCCTCTGTGTACTACTTCAAAAGAATTTTATAAATTTTTGAAATTTTCTTCTTACTTTCTTGCAATAAAGCTTCTTCCAATTCCGAATCTTTCCATTTAATTCCACTTTTTGAACGATCCGAGTTATATAAGTCCTTTATCTGCCTATATTGAAACCATCCATAACATGAACCTAACTCTTCTTCTGTTTTAATTCTTAACATATTTTGTTCCTGAATGAGAATCTTTTTATAGGACAGACATTGATCTCTGTTGTAAATAACTCTCGGGTCGATAGATTCATATGGTACCATCCACGAGGGGATACCTTCGCCCAGGTAACTTTTATATTTTTTCCATATTGTGAAGAGACTCCTTCTCACATAATGATGTAGAAACATAGAATCAGCTTTCAATTTATCATGCCACAAGTAGGCATGCCACCCAAACAGTTTTTTGTAACCTTCCAAAGTTAGTAGCTTACAGTTCTCCAATGACATCCAATCTTTAAGCCAAACCAAACAAATTGTTTCATAGTATAGTCTGATATTTGGCAATTGCAGTCCACCTCTTTCCTTGGCATCACACAGAACTTTCATTTTTACTCGCGGTTTCTTGCCTGCCCATACAAAATCAGAAATCTTCCTTTGCCACTTTTTGAATTGCTTAGTGTCTCTAATAATTGGAATTGTTTGTAATAAGAACATAATCCGAGGTAACACATTCATCTTGACTGCCGCTATTCTTCCCAGCCATGACAGATTTAATTTATTCCATTTAATCAAATCTCTGTCAATTTGCTGCCATAGCTTTTCATAGTTATTCTTGAACAAGTCAATATTCTTCGCTGTAAGCTCAATTCCTAGATATTTTACTTTATGTGTTACTTCACAATTTGTAATTTCCATCAATTCTTGTTGCTTTTGTTTGGTCATATTCTTACATAGTATCTTAGTTTTTCTCTTATTGACATAAAATCCAGCCAACTCTCCAAATTCCTTTATTTTGTCCAACAACTTCGGCATATTTTGTATTGGATCTTCAACAATAACCATCACATCATCCGCAAAAGCTCTAACTTTGTAGGTAAAGTCTTTAATTTTTATGCCTCTTATTGCATCATCCTCTCGAATCTGAATCAACAATATTTCCAAAATCAAGATAAACAACAATGGAGATAGTGGGCAGCCCTGCCTTGTACCTTTCCTAATTTCCAGTTTTTTAGTTAAGTCGTTATTGACTACAATTGCTGCACATTGGTCTTTGTAAATCGCTCTTACCGCTCGAATAAAGTCTTTTCCCATTTGCAGTTTTTCCATTGTGGCGAACATAAAACTCCAATTTAAATTATCAAAAGCTTTCTCTGCATCCACAAAAAAGAAACCGACTTCCTTTTCACAGTGTTTATCGTAATATTCTATCACATTTAGAACAGTTCTCAAATTATCTTTGATTTGTCTATTTGGAAGGAAACCTGCTTGTTCTTCTGCAATAAATTCCACAAGCCCTTCCTTCAGTCTTTCCGTCAACATTTTTGCAAAAATTTTATAGTCATTATTCAGCAACGAAATAGGTCGATAGTTTTTAACATTACATAGGTCCTGATCCTCCTTTGGTATCAATGAAATAGTAGCCTCATTCCAAGACTCTGGAACCTTTTGTCCTCTTAAAATTTCATTCATTACCACCTTCAAAAAAGGTACCAACTCATTTACCAATGATTTATATAATCTAGCCGTGATTCCATCTGGACCTGGTGCCTTGCCTAATTTAGTCAACTGAATGGCTTCTCTTATCTCTGTCTCCATAATTTCTGCATTCAACTTTTCCTTCCAATTCTCTGATATCAATGGTAATTTAACTTTGTCTAAATATTGCTCAATAGCACCCAAATTTACTTCTTTCCTTTGATACAATTTTGCATAAAATTTAAAGAATGCTCTACTAATCGCTGTTTGATCGGTCAATGTCGTTCCATTTTCTTGAATCTTAGTTATCACCTTTTTCTCTTTTTTCTTTTTCAACTGCCACGCTAAATATTTCCCATGTTTGTTTGCTCCTTCGAACGACTTTTGATTCAATTTCTTCAGTTCCCATTACAACTCTTTATTCTCCATTGCTTTTAATTGTTCTTGCAAAATTTTAATTTCTTGAAATGATTTCTTTTTCCCTGGTCTTTTCTTCAGTTGTATCTCCTTAGTTCTTATATTCTCCACAATTTCTTTCTTTTTCTCCTCTTTTTTCTTTTTATCCCTTGCATTTAAATCCATCAATACTCCTCTAATAACTGCCTTATAAGTGTCCCAAACTTTGTGAGTTGGAATGGTATTGTTCAAATTATACTGTATAAAGAATTTGGTCTCTCTCTGTAGCAATTCTAAATTGTCCTTTTGTTGCAGCAAATCCTCATTTATTCTCCATCCTCATCTTTTGGTGCCTTTTCCAAACTTCCACATGATTGGATTATGATCTGAGCCTACTTATGGCATTATCTCCACATCTTTTGTCCATACAACCAAGTCCTTAGAGGCCCAGATCATATCAATTCTTGATCATGTCGAATGTCTCGGCGAAAAGTACGTGTACTGCTTTACTTTGGGATTATTTCTTCTCCAAGTATCTTCCAAATTCTCCTGATCCTTCATTTCAAAGAAGGATTTTGGCAATATTCCTCTTTTCTTTTGTGCACCCTTTGTTTTCTTGTCCACATCTAAAGCCATAACTCCATTGAAATCACCTGCCAAAATTATTTGTGAGTAAGTTAGCCCATCCAGTTGTTTCTGTAAGTCCTTAAAAAAATTATCCTTAGCTCCATTTGGTGCATAAATTCCAATCAGCAAAATCTTTTCCGTATTCCAAATAATTTCCACAGCTATATATCTTCCTTCTACATCGTTGGATATCATTTTAGGTTGCAGCTCATCTTTAATGTACAAAACTACTCCTCTTTTTTTTTTGCTTCGATGAAGCTGCAAATTCCCTTCCCAATTTGGCATTTTTCAAATATTTTACATCTTGTTTCTTAATATGAGTCTCTTGTAGACAAATTATATTACAATGCTGTTTAGATAGCCAATGGAAAATAGTTTTACGTTTGAAAGGTGAATTAAGTCCATTTACATTCCAAGATATAATTTTGCACTCCATGGTCATATTCTAGATCTTTTAGGTAAGTCTTTTTCATTGTCCATGAAAAACCTCTCCATCTCATGACTAGACCTGATTGTTTTTTTGGCTATTTGAAATTCAAAACTCAAACCCTCTGGTATTTCCCATCTGTATCTGATATTCAAATCCTTCAACATTTGAACCAGTTCTCTGTATTTCTTCCTCTCCAACAAGACTCCTCTAGGTAGCTCTTTCATTATTCCTATTCTTTTCCCAGCAATTTCCAGAGGGTTTTGAAACTGTTTACTCACAATATTTTCTCTTGTTCTTTTCATTGCAAATTGCAATTGGTAGATTTTTTTGAGCTACTTATTTTGAATTGATTCTGTATGCCACATCCAGTAAAACCACAATTTCTTCCACTTCTTTATCCAAAAATTCTGCAAGTATTTCTGATATCTGCTCTTGGGCTGACTTTCCCTCTGCTTCTGGGACCCCGTGAAATTGAAGTTGTCTTTCCATGTATTTACATTCCATCACGGCCATTCTTCCTTGCAAACCCTTAGTTTCTGTTTTGAAAGAAACAGACAATTTGTCCACTTCATCCTCCATTACCTTCACTTTCAACTGCATCGTTTGTAACTCCTCCTTGACCTCATCAATACTCTTGGTTACTTCCGCCACCTCCGATTTAAGTGTCTCTTTAAAGTCTTTCACCATGTCTCTTATCATATCTTTAATCTCCTTATTTCCATCCGCCACTTTCTTGTCCAAACTCTCCAACGCCGACTGCCACTCCTTCTTCGACATTGTGGGGCTGGCTTTACCTCGCTCCCACGAGTCCGCTCTCTTCTGCAACTCCGTGGTGAATGTAACTTATTATTTTTAAAATTAAGTCCTTTATTTAAAACAAATTCTTCTCCAATTAAACAATTCCGGTATCCAAAATGGCGGGCGTCTTTTCTCTATGATTTTAACTCTAAGCTTCTGCCCTTAACCTTCTCCAAGATGTCCCACTTCTGCTTGAATTGAGGTCTTGCCCTTTCCCTTTTTCAAAATGGCGCTCTTCCTTTTCCAGGTTTCCCTTAACCGCTGTTGCCAAGTAGGCCCCCTCTCCTGCTTTGAGGCTTGCCATGGACTGTGTTAAAGTTTCCTGCATTGTTGTTTTACTGCTACACCAAGATTACCCTGCACATGTGTGCCCTGATACACGTGTCAGTTTCCTGCCTGCTTGTTAATTGCCTTGCTGCTGCACTAGACTGTGTTAGTTTCCTGATACCATACCTGGATAACTGCACAAAGGACTCTCTTCCTGGGCAGCCCTGCCTAGACCTATATCTGGACCTCTCAGTGTGTGTTTGGACTTTATTACAAGTGTGCCCCGTGCCTGCATTGCCATCTGCCATGGACCATGCCTGTTCCCTGCTATGGACTGTGTTTTACGTGCTGTTCCCCCTGCCTCCATGGGAGCCTGCCTCATCTGGGCCCAAGCCGCTGTTAGCAACCGGGTGCCTACCGGGGAAACCTCCAGCGAGCCTGGCTAGGCGCTCCCTGGTCAGTTCCCACCTGGAGCCTCCTGCGGGCTGGTCCCCGAGCTTGCCCTCGCTACCAGGCAACCTGCTAACCAGCCCCTGCCATGCCCAGCCGGCAACCATGTTCTTAGGCAGCCAGAAGACCAAGGGAAGAAGCCTGCTTGGGGAAGCCATTTCGGCGAAGCGGACACATCACGTCCGCAGTGAGAGTACCTCGCCCCGCTCTGCATATCTTAGGAGCCGCCCCGGAGAAGAAGCTAAGTGCCGACCATCCCAAGCACTTAGAGAATGCATCTCAAAGAAACCTCCGCATTCTAGAGCTGATGACATCAGGGCAAGCCCTGTCCGCTGGAACATCCATTCAGCCCACTCGGATTTCCCCCTCCCTCTTTTGTCCCCTCTTCCTGAGTTGTCACTTAACACAATCAGATTCCTAAAGTAGCCCATCTAAGCCATTCAGTGTCCCATTAAAGCCTTTGTTTTAATCTGTGAGAACCACCAAGTACAGCACCAGCCCCAGGGTACGTTTTGGGGTATTTAAGCTGGTCTCTCAGACCGCAGGGTGCTCAGGCCATTCCTATCCAGAACCCCTTGCTGTCTGTCTGTGGATCCATTGCTGGCATTGGACCACCTCACTGTTGTGTCTCTGCTCTGCTTCAGGATTGTGAGTATTTCCCCTATCATCACTGGGTACCTGCAAATGCGACCGTCTCTGTATTTCTTACTCTATATTTCTTAGTCCTTGTATGCTTTCTTGTGTGTATGTGCAAGTTCAGGCTTACGCCACACTATTAGTAAATACACATGTTTATTGAACCTATTTGTAGTCTGCCTCTTTGTCACTAGAGTGTCTGGAATCGGGACCTCCGTAAACACTGGTTAGATCCGCGCTAATTTTACTTACAGACTGCTAAAGCTAATTTCCCCATTATAAAAAGCAGTTCTGGTAACACCGCCGCTTCCAGCCTGTTACTCTATTGCTTTGATACACTTCCTGCTCCGTCACCACCACACAGCGGTTCTCAAGTTTTTTCAGGTTTCCCACAGTTCACTATCTGTCTTAGACCGCAGGTATGTAAACAATAATTACTTTCTTCGCTCTAATTCTTCTAAATAAATTCTTTTTAATTCAGTCACTTTACCGGAGCTTAGCCAATATGTCCTTAACGCTTAGCAACCTTTATCTTCCAAATTTATTCAATTCTTCTTACCAAATTTCTTCTCGGAAAGAGAGATAGCAATCTTTACCTTAATAGTTCTATTTGCGGGTTGTAATCGCTGTTTCGGTACTCAAATTATTCCAAATTAGTCCAAATTAGTTACTGAAGCTTGGGTACGGTGATCCTATGCCAATTCAATGACTCCAAAGCCGCTGCAGAGATCTTTGCCGCCCTTCTTTGGGCGGGACCTCAAGGCTGGGTGGGGGACCATTGCACAGATCTCCCCCCTTAGCCGAGATCAATGCACCTTCTGGATCCTGAGCGTTCACGCCTGTTCTCTGCCTGAGAACAGGGGGGCCCGGGCGATCTAGCACCCCGCTGGCCCTCACAAACTGTGGCTCAGACAGCTCCTCTCTTAGAGCTGCGTCAGACCACCATGATCCCAAACTGGAAGTCCGCCCCGGCTTCCTATACTCGATGGGGCAGTGCTTACACTAGCTCTGAGAGTTAGGAGCCTGAGAGTGATTTTTGATTCCTCCCTGACAATGGAGGATCAGATTACTGCGGTTGCCAGGTCTTCCTTTTATTATCTTCGACAAGCCAGGCAACTTGCCCCCTATCTATCGTCCCACGACTTGACTACAGTGGTCCAAGCAATGGTCACCTGTAGGCTGGACTACTGCAACACACTCTATGCTGGGCTTCCCCTGAACCTGATCCGGTGGTTACAGCTGGTACAGAATGCAGCGGCACGGGTCATCGCTGGAACACCAATATGGGGGCATATAACACCGGTATTGCACCAGCTGCATTGGTTACCGGTGGAGTACTGAATCAGGTTCAAGGTTTTGGTACTAACCTATAAAGCCCTATGTGTGTCAGGGCTTACCACCACTGCCGCTGGGCAGGGTGCTGGCTGGGCCGGCCCTGACGTCAGAGGGGTGCCAGGGATGCTGCAGGACCCTGCTTCATGGAAGGAGGGACAGTATACTTCACCCAGACTCCCTCTCAGTCCACTCGCTGGCCTGCTCAACCTGGCTTGCTCACCCCCTTTGCCCTCAGTCATCTCCTCCTCCCAGAACTCTCCTCCAAGCCTCCACTCTCACATTGCTCCTCTCTCACTCCACACCATCTCTCCTTACTCACATCCACCACCCTAGAGCTCTTCCCAGCCAGCCTTTATAGGGCCTTCTCTCCCTGTCCCGCCCTCCTTGCAGGTCCTGCCTGCCAGGCCACACCCCTCCTTGGCCTCCCAGCATTGGCCTGAGCCGTCTCAAGCTGCTGCAGCCGGGGTAGCTGGCTGGGCTGCCTGGATCAGCAACAGCTGTGTCATGTTGGCTGGCTGCCAACATGACACATTTTGATTACTGAAGGTAGGCCCAGCTGTGGCCCCTTGGCTGGCTGCCCAGCTCTTCCCACAGAATGCCCTCAGCAGCTCCACCTGGAGGGGCTTGGTTCTGAGCATCTCCTGAGCCAGGTTGCTGTCTTCAAGCTGAGGTGGACGCTGGGGCATGGCTCTGAGCTGCTGTGGCTGCTTCTCCTCCTTGGCTGGTAAGGGCTCTGTTTGGGCTGCTGCTGGGTCCCTATCCTTCCTGCCTTTGGAGGGTGGGACTAGCTGGCCTCTCCCTGTCCCCTCTAGCCCTCTGGGGCTTTGGCCCTTTGCCCCTTTCCCCTGGGATGGGCAGGCTCTGGCCCTGGCTGCTGGCTGGGGTGGCAGGGCAGCCCCCTCCCGGCTGCCTCCCCTTGCTTTCTCCCGGAGAGGCCGGGGGCTGTGTCTCAGACCCCGGACAATGTGGACTGGGACCAACGTATCTGTGGGACCACCTGTCCCCATATGAGCCCCAGAGGAGTCTTTACTTGAGCGATAAACATCTATTAAAGATCCCTGGCCCTAGGGAGGCCCACCTGGCATCAACCAGGGCCAGGACTTTTTTGGTCCTGGCCCCAGCCTGGTGGAATGCTCTGTCTTATGAGACCAGGGCCCAGCAAGATTTGTTAGCATTTCGCCAGGCCTGCAAGACGGAGCTGTTCTGCCAGGCATATGGTTGATGCTAGGCGGTGCCCCCCTCAGCTGGGGGGAATAAACTATATGCCCTCCCATCCAATGTCACCTTCCATCTCCCACATATTTTTCTGGTAAAAATGCTTTAGAGATGGTGAAAAGGTGATTGTCTAAATTATGTGCTGCTATGCTTCTTGTTTTTATATTTATATAGATGTAGTATTTTAAATTATGGTATGTAGTGTTTTATGTTTTTAATGGTACTAATGGTTGAATTGTGCAATGTTTTTTAAGCCTTGTTGTGATCCGCCCTGAGCCCGCTGGTGTGGGGAGGGCGGAGTATAAATTGAATAAATTAAATTGAAAATTAAATTTCCCCAGGTAATTTATACATTTCATTGTGAAAACTAATGCTGTGAAGCATGACATGATATGCTTTGGGACAAAACCACAATTTCTATCTTCAATGCAACTATGCTCTGTTCTAGCTTTCTCTTAATTGCCTATAACAAAACTTTTAAGACTAAGATATGCTGTATGAAGTTTGCTGGTGGTGAGATGGGGAAGCTGGCAACGTGGCCCAGTTAGGACCTAACTATTCCCAGAAGACCAGGACTATTTGTTTGGTGCCCTCTATCTTTCTCAATGTAAAGCAAGTGAAAAAGACTCCTCTTGGGTAATCTGATAATGATCCCTGTGTGGACCCAAATTGACCTACTGCTGCCCCTTTGACAATTTAGGGCCAAGCTACAAGTGATGGCTTCCCTGAGTTGTAAACCCATGTCTGCTGACACCATTTTAATTGATTTGTAGTTTTTAAGGCCTCCTCCAGAACAGGCATGTAGTGGGGCAACCCTAGTCACTCAGGCTTGCTTTCCTCTTGCTCTCCTCCTGTCACAGGAGGAAGAAGGGTGACCTGGCTGGTGAGCCCAACTGCTGTCTCCTTGCTGTTATCTACACCCACCAAATGTATTCAGTGAGCAACAGACTGCTGGGCTGTTCACTGTGCCTGGGGATGTCACTTGGTAATCCTCACTATGTACAAAAATATATTTCTTTTTATTGAAAAACTGGGTCAAAGTGTTCCTCAGGAATAGTGTAGAGTGATTAATGAACAACACATAACTATCCTGGAAGGGGGGTGCATTGTGAAAGTGCCTAAATGAAAGCACAGATTCTGTCCAGTTTACAGGACCTGCACAGGGTTCTATAAATCCTGACCGTGGTGGATTCAGGGAACTTTCCAAACTGAAAGAGCCAGCATGTGGGGAGGGACAACTAGACACCTCCTGTTCCTAGTGCCCTCTGAAGCCCAGTGCACCTGCTTTGCCCTCCCTCTCCCTGGCTCCTTTGCAAAGAAGAGCTGCTGAAGCTGAGTCTTAGCTCTCCCCTTTCCACATACAGATTCAGTGCTAGACTGGGCAAGGGGAGGCAGGGCAAACATCACTCATCTGTCTTAGGATCAGAGAGAAGTGGAAAGGGGCAGCCAGGTTGCTGTCTTCTGCCTGCATCTTCCTCAGGAGAGCTGCCTGGTCAGCGAGCTCACTTGACTAAGGCTGGTCCTCTGTGTGTTTGTTCTGGAGGGGGCCTTGCAGCTCTGTGTTAAAAAAGTACATATAAATTAAAATGGTGTTAGCAGACACTCCTTTAAAAACCAGAGAAGCCATCACTTGTAGCTTGGCCCTGAGAAGGAGGTTGCAACAGCAAAATGTTTTCTGTCAGGGATGCAGTGGGCTTTTGAACTAAGCCCTGATTTAAGCATTAATGTCAGTGGAATAACTTTGCATAGGATTGTAATGCTAACATTTCTTATGGGCTTTTCAGAAAAAAATGATTTAAAATGTCCTCAGATAAGGGCTTGCATGAGATCTGAAAATCACGTTGCAAAGAAGGGGGAAAGGCTCAGTTTTGAATTTCGTGAAGTCACATCAGTCTGACAAGCTAAGGTCATTGCAGTTCAGTTCCAAAATGCTCTCATCCCTTAGGAGAAAGGGACATTATTAATATTTTTGTAGAGAAGAGCTCATGAGTGATGCAGTCTCTCTCAATGATGAAATGAAAAGGGTATTCCACTGTGTACTGTGAAATATATAATATATCTTCCACATCGTTTGTTGGGGGATCAACTGCCAGTTTCTTCACGGTTTGAGCTCCTGATTGAAGTGCCAGCTGTGTTCCTGGGATTGAAAGAGACCTTGAAAATGGCAAGCAAGGCCCAGCATACCAAGCTGACAAAACAAAACTGACACGAGCAGCAGTAGCTATTCTTTCTGAGTACTCATCATAGGGAATGTCAGTGAGAAAGGAAGAATGAGAAAGAAAGAGGAGAAAAGGGAGACAGAAATCAAATAGTTTTATGCTGGGCTTGGATGTGGATTTTTTAAATATATACTTAAGAAAAAAATATAAAACCTAAGGTAAAAAGTATGATACGATAAAAAAAAACCAACCACCTTATACTTCAGAAACTGTGATGGAACTCATTATCTCTAGTGAGCTCAATATAGTAATAGTCACCTAATGTGAAAAAAGAAAAAGGGGCCCTTGACACAGTGTACACTCTGGCCACAGTCCTGCATAGTATAAAGCATACATAAGCTCCATTGGTTTGCATAGAGCTAGAATACATTATGGTTGTTTAAAGGGTTGCCAAGCATGGATGGCAATGAGCAGGAGATGAGGGGGTGGCTGTCGATTATGGCATGGACTCTCTACGAATCACCAAAAATTCTGTGGTAAAATAATAGACTTTCTTGTGATTCTTAAAAATGACAGACGACACTCTTGATTTTCCATAGAAGTGATGTTATGCTGTTGGCCCTATGGTCTTTTTTCTTTCTTTCTGAGAGCTAGTGATGGATCACTTGTGTGCTGGCAATCCTATGGTTTTAACATATATTCACTCTAATCAACAGCATTTGTTTTCAAGAAGAGAAATATTTCAGGATACAATGCTTCTTTATTTTCACTTACAAGCCACATAGTTGGGTGAGGCTTGTTTGCCTCAGGAAAACTATAGAGAACCCTCACGGGAAGAAACAACAATTACAAATTAATAAACAACTCTATTATAAGTGCCCAAAGATACAGGGCGGCTGTATCTTCTAAAGCAGATACAGAAGATTTAGAAGATACAGCCGCCTTGCTAAAGAAGATACAGCTGCTCAGGTCCGGGAGTGAATAATTGTTACAGCGTTTAAAGGTCTACCACACAGTGTTTGGCCACGCCCCTGAGGAAGATTCTGTACGAAATCTGAGCTTTTCAGCCGGCCCCAGATTGGGTGTGCAGCCGTGGATTCCCTTACCATGTGTGGACAGAGCTGCGCATGAATGCTACTTTATTTAAAGAAGATACAGGACACATTTTGTTTGGACCTTTGTATTTTTCAAGTTTAAGGAAGAATCATTGTATAAATTGTAATTGGACATCTTACTGATTGGTTTATTTATATAAGAAATACATATGGCCCTTTGGGCACTTATAATAGAGTTGTTTATTAATTTGTAATTGTTGTTTCTTCCCGTGAGGGTTCTCTTTAGTTTCACTGTTACAGTACGGGAAGTGCCATTGTTTTGTTGCTCTCAGGAAAACTATATGCAGGTCTCAGACACACAGAT
Source organism: Eublepharis macularius (assembly GCF_028583425.1). Classification (NCBI taxonomy): domain Eukaryota; kingdom Metazoa; phylum Chordata; class Lepidosauria; order Squamata; family Eublepharidae; genus Eublepharis; species Eublepharis macularius. The sequence goes on from NC_072797.1 coordinate 78,783,211, forward strand.
AGCTGGAATGCACACCTGAGCTTTCAGTTCATTTCCTTGGAATTGTTACGTTCTATTGTTTGTATCTGGCAAAGCAGCCAGCTTCTCATGTTATGATTTCTTTTTTTTTATTTGAAGATAAGTTTTTTTGGTTTCTTTACAATCTCAAGGCATGTGAGTGAAGAAGTATTTGCCCTGCTGGACACTTAGAACATAGACACTGAAGTCTAAGTTTTCTTAATCTCAACAGGAGCCAGTTGGAACAGCTTTTGAACTCTGGCTCTGAGATAAAGATTACAAATTATTGCTTTAGTAAACAACATGCTTCAATTTTTTATCACATGGCTCTTTAAATCAACCCATAAAGGTATATTGTAACTGAAAGTCAGTGGCTGTATTCAGATATCCTGAGATGCTCATGAGAAAGGCAGGCATATAAATATTTTAAATAAATACAAACATATTTTAACTAAACTATGACAAATTTCCATTTATTAATGGTGAAAGTGATGTGGTGTGACATCTGCAGCAGTCAGTAACACATCCAAACCACTCAGAGATTCTGAAGTTGACCAAAAATTTGAATCAAGGTATGGCATTTTGCCCCACTTATGAGACCTGTATTTGTGTGCCTCCTTTAGTGTTCCGAAAAGGTTTCTGTTGTCACCAAAGGTCTACTTTCAGTACCACTTGTAGTATAGAAAAGTAGAAGAAGAGAACAGTCAGAGCGTGGGTATGGCTGTGAAATAAAAGAGGATTTATTATAATAGATGAAATAGACATTTCACTTAAACAAAAGTAGAGTTTATTTATAAGTTCATATGCTTAATGGTTTCAAAGTAATTCATAAGCATATTGGTTTCAGAATACATCACTGAAGAACTTGGAATTCTCTGAGTGCCCAGAAGTCCATTAGTGCATAGGCTGATTTTATCCATAAAGCAAAGCTTCTTATCACAGCACTTCCTTCACAGAATAACATTCTCTCCTCACACACGCACACACAGACCCAGACTTCCACACCGACTGACTGAACTCTTTCCCTATGGATCCATTCACTAAAGCTTGCAGCTCACTCTGTCCCCTAGGGTACATCTAATATCCAGTCAGAACACACTTCACTTACCTATCCAGCCCCCCCCTTCTTTATTCAGAGAGTCACATTTTTAACCACAGAAAACCTCACCTTAATTAGCAAAAAATAAAATACATAATCTATTTATATGACAAAACATAACACTAGGGTTCACAGGCTTAAGGCCAACACTTGTAGATAGATATATTTGGCTTCAATGCAGATATTAGCTTGAGGTGACATAAGGAGGAATCGTAAATAGATCTATTTTTAAGCAAATTTCATATTATTCAATGGGGTTTAACTCTCAATAAAGTGGTGTTTGATCACAGCCATAGTTACAACACGTCAATCTTGTAAAAAAAAAAAAGTCAGTTATGTCCTGCTACACTTTCTGTCAGTATGCAATAGATAAGTATAATTGCTTGACTCTGTGGTGACCTTTAAGACACCTTCTAGTTTCATACCTTAGAACTCTGAATTTATACAGAAAGAATTTTTAAAGTGGATTTAAATATTAGAAATGTAATTTTTAAACGGTAGTGACTTTTGTATGTTTTTTCATAAAACAATTCTGGGACTAAATAATAAGTATGCCTTTAGATTTCTGGTGATGTCAGTAAAGAACTGGATTTATTGTGAGATTATATGGGACTCAGGCATTCAAAAGAAAACAAAATAAATAACCCCACTGCGAAAATTCTTGAATGCTCTTAAAGTGCTTATCAGATCTCAGGCGTAAACAAAATATTAATTTGAAGTTATATTTGAAGCATTCTTCCAACACTTGCTCCTTTTATGAGTACTGAGTTTATAATTATAGTTATTTTAATATAATAAAGGAGAAAGGAATCAGTGTCTAATCAGATTTTCTCCAATTCCATAATAGTTGCCAGCTTTTTGTTGGCAACACCCTAGGAGTGTTTGAGGGTTGTAGAGTCCTGGAGAGAGAGTGGCATTGATACCATTATATCACTTCTGGGCAAGTACCCAGAAGCGACATTATGGCATGCGTGATACTTTAGGAATTCTCCAAATTTCTATGATTAAGACCAAACAGATTTGGGAAAGTTCCTAGAACATCACATATACCATGAGGCCATTTCCCTCTTCCCCCCTTTTTTCCTTCTGCAATTCCATTGAGTGTATGGTACACAGCCCAGGGTGGGAAATTTCCTGCCATGGGAGGGCAACTGGTAAGCCTATGTCCCACTTCTACAAAGACTTTGTATCCTGCACACAGAATTTGCAGTACTAACAGCCTTGCAGTATAGCAGCAAGGTTATATGTAACCTGTATCATCTTCTCTTTAAAAAGTTATTTTATTTCTGTTAAAAGGCTTAAAATGTAGGGAAAGAGCTCCAGATAGTTCAGACTCAGGAAACAAAAATTCACAGTAAATTTGCTCCTGTATTATCAACTAAGAAAGCGTCCCTCCCCCATCAGACTGTTCTGCAGCAGGAGAAGAAAGGCCTAGAGCTTGATTGATGAAAATGCTAATTTCTTTGTAGGTATGTGATGGGCCTCAAATAGGGAGAAATTGTAAACGAAAATTTCCCTTCTAGGTGATACTAGAAAGAAAGAGTTTGTCAAGGCGTTACCTATTTATTAAGTCATTGTTTAAAAGGGGTGCAAAACTCTTTCCCTGAATCAGTCCAGACTGCAGCAGAAGAGGGAAGACTGGTTGATGGAACTGTTAATTTGTTTGCAGGTTCAGCCAGGCTTACTACCTGCCCATCACCTGCCAGTCTTTCCACTTCTGCTCAGCTGGGTATTTTGAATGGAGAGGAATGGGGGTGATCAGTGTCATTCCAATGCTGTTACATCACTTTCAGAATGACCTAAAGTGGCATTATTGCATCAGACAATACTCTAGCATTTGCCCAAAACACTATGGTTAAACCAAAGTTTTGGGTGAATGTTAGAGGATCACTGGTGAAATGATACCATTTTTAGGTTCCACTGGAAGTGACATCACCACATCATCCAGAACCCCTAGGCCCAAACCAGAAAAAAAAGCATCAAACACAACAGCAGAAAGAGGAGTCATTGAAAAACACACAAGGAAAGAAAAAGCCCTGCACATCCATAAGTTAGCATTACGGACTTAATCTTCTCTTTGTGTTATTAGGTCCCATCTATTAGGATCTGCCTCTGATCAGAGTGCCCTTTCTGAAGGGCACTGAAGATCTTGTCTCTTGGTGATTGTAAAAGTATACTATCTTGAATTTTTGAAGCAATTTCATAATTGCTTAATGTGCCACTTATTGCCATTTATTGATCTGAACCATCCCCAGCTTTCCAGTTGGTGGAAAAAAATAGGAGAAGCATCTATGTAGCCAGAGTTCTGCTGGGTTACAGTTGTATACTATTACACACCTGCAGTAGTTTGAGTCTGATCATATTGCTAGTGGAGCAATAAAAATTAAGATATTTTGCTGCTGCCGTAGGCCTTCTCCTGACCTTACACAACCATGAGATTACATAGAAAATTATAGAATTGAGACAAAAAAATATAAAAATGGGATTTATGTGCAAATTCCCTGAGGCCAGCTTGTGTTCTAGCTAGCAACAAAGGAAAAAAAATATTTCTTGCTTTTAAAGAATAGAAATATTCTTACCTTCCAAGAACCTTAACAGCTTTCAAAGACTTTTAACAGCATTTTCTCAAAGTTCATTTTTTCTTCCTCTTCTTTTTTATTTGGCAGTAAAAGTACTGAACATCAACTGATATCCCCTGGAGACTTCATTTCCACCATCTGACAGTACCAAAATTATCAAACTGCTCCGGGTTTATCTCACCTACTGTGACTCAGTTGGAAAGCCTAAATCAAAGCTGCACAGAGCATGGACTGGAGGTTGATTACAGTCAAACCGAAGATATAGTTTTGACTTCAGGATCCATCAGCATGGCTGCCATTTTTCAATAGAGTGCAAATAGCAGCATGCATCCAATTCCGACTCAATAAAAATGTGATAATCAGACATTTCTAAGAGAAGATGACAAGAACAGTAGGTGTCATGTTGAAGGAAACATTGATCTTTCACATATAATTCATAAGGCCACTTGATATTGAGTCAGATGACTGGCCCATCTAGCTTAGTACGGACTTCTTTGAGTGGCAGTCGTGTCAGGCGTGGAAATGCTACCTGGACCTGATATCCTTTAACTGGAGATACCAAGGACTGAACTTGGATTTTCTTGCAAACAAAGTAAATACTGTAGCTCCTCTTTAAAAAGTAGAAATGCACTATTTGCAATGATTAATATAATTAATTCTGTTTTAGGGTAAAGGTAAAGATAATCCCCTGTGCAAGCACCAAGTTATTACTGACCCATGGGGGTACGTTGCGTCCCGTTTACTTGGCAGACTTTTTGTTACAGGGTGATTTGCCACTGCCTTCCCCAGTCATCTACACTTTACCCCCAGGAAACTGGGTACTCATTTTACCGACCTTGGAAGGATGGAAGGCTGAGTCAACCTTGAGCTGCCTACCTGAACCCAGGTTCCACCAGGATCAAACTCAGGTCGAGAGCAGAGCTTGGGCTGCAGTACTGCAGCTTACCACTCTGCACCACAGGGCTCCTTAATTCTGTTTCAGGTCTCTCATAAGAATTGGTACATTGAAACAGAATTTCCTCATATTATATTATATTATATTATATTATATTATATTATATTATATTATATTATATTATATTATATTATATTATATTATATTATATTATATTATATTATATTGTATTGTATTGTATTATATTGTATTATATTGTATTATATTGTATTATATTTTATATTATATTATATTTAAAACATTTCTATGCCACTTTTCTATCTAATTCATGATCTCCAAAGTGGAAATTAATATATATAATATCAAGTGGTAATATTAACTAGATATGGGCATGAACTGGGAAAATGGCAGTTTGTTACAGTTCATGGTTTGTCATGTTTCACGAACCATGAACCACGAACTGCCATGAACTTGCCTGGTTTACAAACTGGTTTGTTTGGTTTGTACGTATGTCACTTCTGGGGCTTCAGATGGTCTGAAGAAAGCCCATCCCCCCGTCACCTAGGTAACAGATTGATCAGCACCATGCTGTCTGCAGTGACGAACTGAAAAATGAACCAAACAAACTGCTCTAAAAATCATAGTGGTTCATCATGGTTCATCAAAAATGAGTTCTGATGAACTGCCGGTTCACGAACCAAAAACCAGCTTGGTTCGTGATGAACTTTTGGTTCAAATTTCGGTTCATCTTTATTAACAAATAAAGACATTATTTGTTGTAGGGTCTGGTACCTGTGTTGGTGACTCTGCTAGTTGATTCATAGTTGTTAGTGAGAAGTAATTAAAGGTTGGGGGGCTGTCTGTAGGATAGGACAGGTCTTCTACCTAGGGCTTGTGAGAGAGAGGCATCGTTTTCCAGGATGGGCTGTAGATCACTGATGATATATTGGATGGAGTTGAACTGGGAACTATAGGTGACAACCAGTGGTGTTCTGTTGCTAGTTCCTTTAGGTTTGTCCTGGAGCAGGCTGTTTCTGGGTACTAGTCTGGCCCTGTCGATTCATTTCCTCACCTCATTTGGTGGGTACTGTAGCCCCAGAAATGCTTATTGTAAATCTCTTATGTGGGAGTCCTGATCAAGAGCATTGGACAGATACAATTGTAACGTAAGGCTTGGCTGTAGATAATCGACCGAGTGGTATGTTTAGGGTAGAAGCTGGAGGCATGTAGATATGAGTATCAGTCGGTGAGTTTCCGGTATAAGGTGGTATTTATCTGTCCATTATGTAGTTGTACAGTGGTGTCCAGAAAGTGTACCTGTTGTGTAGAGTGGTCCAGATTCAGGTTGATGGTAGAGTGAAAGTTGTTGAAGTCCTGATGAAATCTCTCAAGGGCTTCCTTCCCATGGGTCCAAATGATGAAGATGCCATCCAAAAACCTTAAGTACAGGAGTGGTTTCAGTGAATGGAAGCTGAGGAAGCATTGCTCCAAGTCTGCCATGAATATGCTAACATATTGTGGTGCCATGTGTGTGCCCATGGCTGTGCCGTTAACTTGTATATATAAGCTGTCACCAAATTTGAAGTAATTGATTAAGTATGAAGTGGCAAAGTTCAGTGGCAAGGTGTGCTGTGGTTTTGTCCAGGATAATATTCCTGATGGCTTGCAGTCCATCCACATGTGGGATATTGGTGTACAGAGCCTCCACATCCATGGTTGCTAGGATGGGGTCATCTGGTAGGTTGTCAATGGACTGTATTTTCTTGAGAAAGTCAGTGGTGTCCCGTAAATAGCTGTGTGTGCTGGTGGCATAGGGCCTGAGTCCATATATTCTGAGACTCCTACTGTGATAGTGCCAATTCCTGAAACAATGGGGCATCCTGGATGACATGGTTTGTGGATTTTGGGTAGTAGATAGGCTGTTCATGGCCTTGGTTCCTGAGGTGTGTCCATATGGATACGTTCTTGTATGTCCATGGAGAGTGTCTTTAATATTTTATTGAGTTCTCTTTTGTATTGCTCTGTAGGGTCAAAAGGTAGTGTTTCTAATATAGACTGTGACTCTTCTGACAGGTTGCATCACTCCCGTGCAATGCCTGTTAAGAGATGGTTGTATACGGATTCCTTAACACACTTTAGATAATGCATATTCAATGCACTTTAGCAATTATTTGCAACTGGATTTTCCTGTTTCACAAGTGCACTGTCCAACATGTGTGAAAGCAGCCTAAGACTACACAGTGAATTCATGGCTGTGATGAGATCTGAACTAAGATCTAATCACTGTTAATGAATATACAGCACAATTTATATTATGTTTCCAGTTCAAATCTCCTTTCAGGTGGCACTTACATATATTTATATACTAACCAAAAGCTGATTCTCAAGGTATGCAGGGACTGTGCCAGACTTATCCATTCCTGAGCAGTGTAAACTGGATTTCAGCCATGGAATCTTGACTTTCTGAAAATACACACTGTAGCTCACAGATACTAACACATCTCCCTTATCCAGAATGGAACCTTTAACTGTTCCAGTGAGGGAACTATAAAGAATTGTTTTTTCTTCTCCATCTCACACTTACAGGAAGCAATCCTAAACAGGTGTACTCAGATGTAAGTCCGATGTTATTCAATAGTGATTACTCCCAGGGAAGCGTCTTTAGGATTGCAACCACAGTGTGCTATTCTGTGCCTTATCTTTTGTGCTTACACATGCACACACAAAATGAGCTTTCAACAGGTTCCAATTACATTGGCAGCATCCCAAATAACCTGACACTAGAAGCAGCTTGATTAGCCAGATATATAGGGATTCTGTTGACACTTGCCATTGTGGTTCTTTTGTTCTTTCCTATTTCCTCTACTTCAAAAGTTTTCACTTTCTCTGAGCAGATGTAGTTAAGCACCTAGCTTTATGTCAGGTTCTATGGTGTATGGGTAAATTTTGAAGTGCAGGAGCTGTTCATGACACCCTAAACACCCATGCCTTAATAAGCCCACACATCAAGAATTAGCCTTTAGATGTCTTCCTTTTCACAGAGTTCTTCAGAATGTGTAGTAAAACAAAAATTAGGGTATGTTCCCAACAAGATGCCTGTAGGAATCCCATCACCTATCCTTTTAGAAATCAAAACACTGATATGAAACCCAAATACCATTCAAATTTCTCTGTTTTCAGGAAGCTGAAGCAGAATACGTGGTGTGGATCAGAAAGTTTGATTGGATCATGAACTTGCTAGCTGGCTTCATGTAAGCTTCTTTACCTTCAAGGTATCTTGCTGGGGTTGCCCTTAGCTGGTTTCAACTTGACAGCACATACATAGGTAATATCAACCTAAGCAGAGTGTTGTTGTAAGGATGACAGCCCTGCTGGCTCAGAGCAAGGGTCCATCAAATCCAGCAACCTGTTTCATGTAATGGCCAAAGAGATGCCTCCTAGAAACTCTGTCCTCCACTCCCCACCCTTCTCCCTTTCTCTCTGTCACACTGGCACAGAAATGCTGCTGATGCAGTTATGTTCATAACAGTCCCCCAATTACCTAGCAACCAACCCCCTCTTTCCCACTTTACACCACCCTTTGCTGAGGCATAAAGATAGACCATGGTTCACTTTTGAACAAGGCATGCCTGGAGTGGACTCCACATTGTGTGGATGATCCAAAAAAGACAGGGACATCTCATATGGAGAAAAATCTCTGTATGGAAGTAGCCATTGTTTTCACCTGAAAGTTTGCCTCTTAGATTTCCAACAGCCCAGATCCATTTTTTTTTTGGTTGAGATATATTTTCTCCTTGTATGTTAAAAAAAACCTTGCAATAACTTTTTTTTTTAAATCACATTTTTTACCTAAGTGGGAAGAAAGAGGAAGATGAGAGGGACCACTTTCCTTTTTTCATGCAAAGTGGGTATGGGTAGGAAAGACAGATCCTAGGTCAGATCTAGCTGTGTGTGTTTTTTTTTAAACTCTGAGCTTTAATTGCCTCCTAAAACTCCCCTGTTGCAAGCTCCCCTACCAAGTTACTCCTGAGTGAGAGACATTGCTTTCAAGTCTTTCCACCAGAAGCTCCAGTTGGTGATACGTCTCCAGGTCTTAAAGTCCCAGAGCTTTATCCTGATGTATCACTGCTCCTCTACACCCCCAGTCAGGTTTCTATTAAAATATGCACCTGAGAGTGGAGAAGCAGAGGTCAGCTGGCTTCCTGAACCAAGCTCTAAGTCAACCATCCCTAGAAGCAATCTTAACAATTCTTCCTCATCTTTAGCAGAGGGAATCCTTTGAAATGGCTTTCCTAATAAATCCCAGCTGGTTTTAATGGCAGGATTTATAGGCTACTTCCAGGCAAATGTGGATTGTATATCCATTGTGCCTCAGAGAAACTGTATCCTGCATCACACGAGTCCATTTTCAATAAGGGGAAATTTAACCACTGTTATATGATCCATGGCTATTTTTTCTGAACATCAAAAGATCCTTAAAACCTACCATTCTTTTCATTCCCCAACACTCTTCTTGTCTTATAAGACCACTTCATAAATGCATAAATTACAGGGCACAGAAGTTGCCTTTCATTAGCAAGTTGTACTAGAGAAAGGCTTTCCCCTTTCATTATCCAAAATGTAGGAGGCTTTCTGTTTCTGTTCACTGGACAAATAAGATGCTGACGTCCCAGTTTTATACACATTTACTCAACCATATATAGATTCCAGTTGAAATTATTTCCAAGCAAGTTTCCTTTACATTACTTGAATGTTTCATACCACAATTCTTAGGACTTGGGATCCAGGCCTCTCTCAGCATGGAGCAATATATACAAACACCTTTTCACACATGTGCAGGAAGGGGGCCAATTGGAAAAACCAGCTATTGGTCTGGTAATTTCTTCATGTACAGCTTTACACATGAAAGGATGGACAGATTGGGGAGCTTGATTAGCTCTTTTCTGAAATTAAAAGTTTTATTGAAGGCGTTTTAAGAAAAAAGACAATATATGTAAAAAATTAGGGTAGAGACTGGAGGATTGGGGACATCACTGATAACTGGGGAAAAGGAATTCATGAGGCCTCTTTTTCTGTATTTAAAATGTTTATCCCCTGCACTTATTCAAGGCAGCTTATAATGGAGGGATGGTAGCACTGCACTCTGGTGATTCCATTGCCTTCTGGCTGATCATTTCTAGAATGAGATACTTGGGGACAGTAGTTCAGACTAGGGATGCCAAAAACTTTGCAGTGAACACCCTGTTCAACAGCCACAATCACCAGTGCAAGGAATATCAGATCTATTCACATGTCCACCTCAAAAAGCTACTCACCAGTTTTGCAGCTGTACAGTAACTTTGATGGTAGATAGTTTCAGGTGGGTAGCTGTGTTGGCCTATAGTCGAAGAACAATACCTGGTGGTGGAGTTTTGTATCCTTGTCTTGCAGAGAGTTTTCAATCTGTACAGTAGGTGAGATTATTCTGCCATTGGGCACAGATGGTCAGGTAGGGCATACATGGTTGGGTCAAGTAATTAGGTGACATGAATGAGAAACTATACCTCCCATAAGGTTGTGCAAAAATATGCATGCATGAAATAATTTTAATAATATGGATTTAAATGAAAACCAGTGCTTATAATGGATGGCTATTTGTTTATATAATTGGCTGCCAAGCAATATCCAGCAATAACAGATCCGGAGGTGGGGGGAGTCAGACTTGTATCAGGCTGTGTATGAATGCACATGCTTGAAACACTGCCAGTTGTTCTGTACTATACAGTTTGAACACATGAAAAGTATCAAATGAATAGGTTCAAGCTCTTTTCAAACAACTTAACTGTTCAACAACAACAAAAGGCTCCTTTTCTGTGATTGGAAAACAGACTGTGAACCAATGTGCTAGGAGTTTGAATATCACTGGTTCATGCCTGTCTTACTTGTGCTATGAAGTCCCATCAAGCTTCTTCTTGTCCCCCTTCTTGTTTCACACCTACATGAGACTGCTGAGGGAGCTCCCAGAGATTTAGAGTAAAGAGTCTCTTAATGATATCCCACAATATGCCTACCTTTCAGTTGAGCAGATGTAACACTGGGTGTTCTGACTTGTATCAATCAATAAATCTAATTCTCAGTGCTGCCAGATCTGTGGGTACTTAAATCTGGAGACTGGCACCATGAACAGAGAACTCCGAAGGATACCCACTAGGAACTAGGTGGCTGGTAAGCAAGCAGAAAGACTAGTTTGCCCTTAGCCCCCAACATGAGGAGAATATCATCACAGCATAGTAATTAAGTGATTGGGTTGGGAATCAGCACGCTGCTGGTTCAAATTCTACAACTGCCATGAGCTCATTCGGAGGCCTTAGGTAAAGCACTTCTCTCAGCCCTAGCTTATTGTGGGGATAATAATAGTAGTGACTTTGGTGGTGACTTTGTTCACCACTTGGAGTGGGACACTAATCTGTTTAGAAGAGTGGCATATAAGCGCAATTATTAATGTCAACTATGGCTTGTATTGGAAGTCTGAGGAAGTTGAAGGACTCACACAGGACAACTGCAACCCCTCCTCCCTGACCACCAGAGCAGGGTTGGTGTAGGATCATACAACTAGGTGGAGTTTGTTGGGACAGACAAACTTCATCATTTTCTTTCTGTTATACATGCTAGGTCAATTTTCTCTTTCTGTGATATTTTGCTGAGGCATGAGTTTAACACAATATTAATGAAGAATGAAGAGATGCTTGTGTGGTTGATTTGGTTGGTGGCTTTTGTTGACTTTTGGAAGAAATGTGCAGTTAGCTAGTTTCCAAAAACTATACAATATTTCCTTAAACCTTCATTATAAAAATGACATTCTTCTTTTGCTTCTTAATATATGTGAAACCACAGCCAATTACTCCAATGTTTCAAGGAAGATTGCAGTGTTTCCTTCAGCACAGTAGAAAGTAAGCACAGGCAGTCACAGTTTTCAGAGAACCATCTTTCCCATGATTAATTATTCAAGCCAATCTATTAATTATTCAAAATAGCTTACCTATGAAACTTGACAGTAGGATTTCAAAATATTGAGTTAAATAACATTTCATAAAGTGATACAATCTTTGTTAAGTCACACATTCCCAGCCAGGCATATGTAAATTCAAGTGAGCTACAAGCAAGTTCTTGTGACCCGCTAAGAATGTTTTTTCCCCATAGTCCTGTTTATTTCCAAATCCAGTACCATGATGGACTTTGCTTTCTAAAAAAAATGTTGAAACAAAGAGAAATTTCCATTTTGATTTTAATACATTTGTCTGTCAATCTATTTCAAAAGATGAGGAGGTGAGATGTAGTGCATTAGGTTTCATTTCCACTCTGTTTAACTATCTAATTCCTATACCCAGAATGGCTATAACTTCAGTTGGGATGGCTTGGTAGGCATACATCACTTCCTATCTCATCCCTTCATGGCTCATCAACCAAGAGTATGCACACTGGGCCCTCACAGATGCATTGGAGGGGGGATTGCTGAAGTTGCCACTCCTGAACCAAAATGTTTTAAAAGTATGAGTTAATTGGATCCCAAATGGTTTCTTTCCTTCTCTCAGCAGTCCCGAGGAAAGTCCTCCTCATCCCCCACATTGATCCCTCAATGGTCAATCATCAATCTTCTTCCCAATCTCATGTTTCTGTTGTGTCCCACTTAAGAAATATTAACACTGCATATCTAATAGTGTCTCCCATCTTAAAAATAATTATAAGACACACACACACACACAATCCAAACTCCTGTTGCATATCAGGGCCAAAGTGGGGGGGGGCTATTTGGCCCACTGAGACAACTGGATGTTCCTGTCTTGTAGTATCTGGAGAGCAGTGGGTAGACACAAAGCAAACTAGATACAATGTTTGCAAGATCGTCTACCCAGACTTAAATAATGCTTGTCTTCTTTGGGCTGGTCTACCTCACACAAGATAACTGCACCAGAGTCTCGGTGGACAAAATTCTGGGCTCCTGGTCATCTTGGGGGCCCATGAAATCAAGCATGTCATGTTATTGGTTTTTATATGATGTGTGGGTTGTATCTATATGGTGTATGAGGATGGCAGGGTTGCCAGCCCTGTACTCCTGTACTCGCATATCCCCCTGTACTCGCATATCCCAGGAGCATTTGGGGATGGAGCCTGGGGAGATGGGTCATTGCAGATGTTGTGATATCACTTCTCAGTGATCAACCCCAACCCCCATTTTTGTTCCTGCTGCTCAATTGATTAAACACAGGTGACTGAAGGCAAGGTGGAAGTTTGGTTGCCACAGGTGGGAATAGAGGGATTTTTTTCTAGGATGCCTTGATGGCTCTTGATTCCCACTTACCTCCTCCACATGTAGCTGAGTTCAAAATTGGCTCTTTATTTACATGCAGTACAGAAGAACAAGAAAGAGTGGGAATGATAATGCTGGACCTGTCCAAAATCATTGGGAATTACAGCAGTAACTTTCATTTATGCCTGTGCGCTGAGATCTCAAAACATGTCTGGGTTTGCAGGATGGTGTTGTGGAGAAAATAAAAGGATCCAATCACAACCATCACAATGATTAAAAGTTGGCACAAGTAAGAAAGTGGAAAAGCAAACATTTGCTTTTCAAATCAGGGTAATTGAAACTGCTGCCCTGGTCAGCAGGAAGGCAAGTTATCCTGGGTATAAAAAGTCAAGGAAGTATGTATCTGGCCAGATGCCATTGAATAAGTTAGCTATGGTAGTTGTAGAGCTCTTAAATAGGATTAGACATGAATATAAATCTATAACCCCCTTTTATTTATGGCTGGCTGAACAGCTGTGAACATGTTAGTCATAGATATGGAAGAATTAGTGGGGTTGTAGTGGGAGGTGGGATGATATCATAAGTTGTTTTACTCTGGTTTAGAAATCTCCACAGGACTCCTATAGAATGACTGAAAATACGTTTCTAAAGATCAGATTGAGGCACATTACCTATTTCTTTACACTCTTGCCTGTCCCCATGCCAAAAGAAAAAGAATTCTGTCCCCGTGCCAATTTTATATCTAGCATAGGTTTCACCTTCCTAAAAGTCTATCATATTGTAGCCTGAGCAGAAACCAGGAGGTGATTGAGTGGGCATTTTATTATTCTAACTTGTATAGACACTCTTTGTACCCTTTGTATAGATGAGATTTGATAGTGGAATTGACTCCAGCAGAGTGTTTCTTGGTTAGAAAGAAGCAGGAGGGAGTGGTAGCCTTTTGGGATTAAACTATTTACTGCTTCTGAATTAAGATGGGGATGATTTCTTCCTCCTTTTCATTCAGTTTTTCAAATCCTTAAGAACATCAAGACACATGGATGTAAGAATTACTTAAGTGGATCAGAAGAACTAGGACCATCTAATCTAGCCTCCAATAGCAGCCACTAGAAAACTCCTACAGCATGGAGGTGATAACCAGCATCTTGTTTGCTTCTACAGCTGCTGGTACTAAAAAGCATGCTGTTTCTGTCTATGGATTTCCCTTTTAGCAGTCATAGCTAAGAGTCATTAGTAGAATTATCATTCATGTAATGGGAATCTTCCCTAATGAGAGCCAGTGTAGTGTAGTGGTTAGAGTGTTGGACTGGGATTTGGGGAATTGAGGATCAAATCCCTAGTCTGCCATGGAAGCTTGCAGGGTAACTGTAGATCAGTCATTCACTTTCAGCCTAACTACCTTCCAGGGTTGTTGTGGGAATAAAATGGAGGTGAGGACAAATGTGTAAGCTGCTTTGAGCCCCTTTGGGAGAAAATAAATAAAAATAAATAATGTCATATAAGAACAAATCAGTGAAATTATTTGTCTCACAATTAAGGATCGTAGGATTTGAGTAATTATGAGCTATATGCATCTCTTTCAAAATACAGGAAGAACAATTACATTGCACATTATGGGAAAGCAGAAAGAAAATGATAGTTTCAACTAACTACAAATAAATGAACTGGAGAGTATTTTTTTTTAAAAAAGAGCTAAAGTTCTCCTTACACATATGCATACAAACTCATATCCTCTTGGTTGTAATTTAAGCAGCCCTACATTCTCAACATCAAAAAGAGGTTAAGTAGTATGTTATTTAAACAAGATGGAGGTATTTGATAATGACTGAGTGAGGAAAGTGTAGTGGGAGGAATGTAGGAATGGAATGGAACTTTTATAAGCAGGGCATGGGAGAGAACTTTAAAGCAACAGCCCATAAATCTACTTGCATATAAATATTGGTGTCACAACATAGTAATTCATTTCTCTACATTTTTATGCTTCCCACTTTGGAAGACAATTAAGTCTATAGATACCATTTCACCTTTTTATTGTATTATTTGAAAGAGTATCTAAGGCTTATTAGATTTAATTATCCCCAATAAGTTATGTTGAATATGAGGCACAGAGAGGGTTGCTCTGTTGAAGTGAAGTTATGGTACTTGTTACGAGGGTACAGGATTTTGACCATCAAACCAGCAGCTTGGCATTTCCCCCCAATATGTTATGTCTATGTGACATGTTTTCTTTTATTTGTCTCTGATATTTATAATTAGGGGTGTGTGAGTAGGGTTCAGAATTTGGTTAAAAATACCAAATTTTACCTGATTTGATAAAATTCAGTATTACCAAATTTAAAAGGTAAGAAATCAGATTTGGTAATACCGAACTTAAGGTTACTGAATTTATTCAGTAAAATTTGGTAAACTGGAAATAATGGCTGGGCCGTTCCAAAGAAATATTGCTGCCTGCTTTTTTTAACCAGATAGGAGTGGGGGGAGTAAGACAGAAAGGAGAGGGAGGGGAGAAGGAAGGGGGGAATGAAGGGCCAATCCTTGCAGGAACTCTCCTTCTCTGGCCAATGGGATTCTCAAGAAGAAGAGTGCCTTTTTAAAACTGCCGTGCAAGAAGTTAAATTAGGCAGGCTTACCTCAGAGCAGCCTTTATTTTGCTCTGGCTTGGAAATTGAGAGATACTGCTTGCTTCCTGCTGCTGACGGTTGGCTCTCTCTGTGGGCTGGAGCTCTAGCCTGCTTTGAACTGTGACTGGATCCTGACCTAGAGTGAGTGAATTCCTGCTGCTGCCCATTGAGACCTGCTGTACCTGGAGGACTTCTGCTGCTGCCTGGTTGGAGAGTCATTAGACTCACTGTTTTTCCCCCTCTTTGTGGTGGAGAGGGTTGGCCTGGCATCTGGAAGGGATAGAGTTGGGAGGGGGGAGGATTTTTTTTTTACTTTGTTTTAAACACTGCTTTTTTACTGTGTGTGTGGGGAGGCTTTGCATGGCCTTTTGTGTAGGGCTTTATATTTACTGTTCATTTTGCTGCTTGTTTTTCTGGGGGGTGGAGCTTGTTTTATCCTATTGTGAGTAATTTGTTGTTTGGAGTTTTATAGTTTCTATTCATTTTATTAAATTCAGTTCTTCTTGAGTAGGGGCTATTTTCCCCTGTTGTCTGGCTTTCTTTATAGCGGTTTGGTTGGTGTTTTTTTGCTGGGTTCTGTTTTCTTTTTGGTTTGGTCAGGTGTTCAATTGTTATTGGTTGTTCTTCTTCAGGGAAGTGTTTCTTGGAGTGCTTCTCAACTTCAATCACCTAGTGGTGTTTGGGTGTACTTTTTGGGTATCTTGACAGGGTTGTTAAGTGTGAACTTTGAATGTGTTTTTAAGATAGTCTAGTTGTAGATCTTGTAAAGGAAAACTTAAATGCTAGCTTTTAGGGACCAAAGGGAGGTGTTTTCCGCCTTTAATAGGCTTCAAGTTCTACTCAAAATCTATAGATAAATAGGCCATCCAGTGCATTTAACTATATTTTTCCTGACCACCTATGAATCCCTTGGATCCTGGCAAGGCACATTAGAATTGGGTTTTTTTGTCATAGGCTTACCTGTAGATTGGGGTCAGGGGTTGCTTCATTCCTGAAGAATGTAGTGCTCGTGTAGTGCTACCACATACCTAAATAGGGGTTTTTTTTAAAGAGATTTCTGTGCCCATCTCCAGGATTAGATCCACAACAAAAGAAAGCTTTTAGAGCAGTTACATAGGTTTTAAAACAAACTCTTATTTTTGACTAGGTGGTCTGGGTGGGTGGACTTGTTTAATAAGGTTAGTTACTAGTTAGTATAGGTTCCAGGGGGCAGAAAAACGAGTGATAGGAGACCAGAGATGGGTCCTGAGGGAAAGAGCTGTGGCTCTCCCCTCACCTAAGTGGAGGAGGCCTACCCCAAGAGAGCTGCTGTTCACCAGCCTAGTTTCTTGTGACAGAAAGAGGGTCCACAAGGCCCTCTTTCTCTGAGGCAGCTGCAGGAGCACCACCCCACCACAAGTGCCCAAGGCAGGAGTTGACACCGGGCAGGGATCCGCTGCTGAGTCTCCCCTCCTCCTGTTGTTGAGACCCAGCAGTGGGAGAAGGATCAGCAGCATGGGTAGGCTTTTAGAGTGGAATTGGGGGATGTGAGTTTTCCTTCCCTTGTACTCACTCCAGGGACCCCAAGGATGTTGGCGGAACTGGCTGAGGGGCTCAACACTGGTGAGCCTTTCCCAGTTTTCTCTGAGGCCAGCAGCAGGCCTTTCACAGTGAGGCAAGAGGAGAGAATAGAGGAGGAAGAGGAAGAAAGTGTGGAAATGGTGACCCCTCCATACACATCTCTACCCTTCATCTTCTTCTGCCCAGCCTAGATATGATGTTTCTGGCCTGAGCACCTCACTGGATGTGTTTCATGGGATGCCCATAGCAGCAGGACAGCATGGGCAGACTTTGTCCTCCAACATCTGGGAGCACTTCTAGAAGCTTGAGGACCCCCAGCGTGCACAGTGTCAGCATTGTAGGGCCCTGGCCAGTCCTGGAAGGGATGTGAATAATCTCTTGATGACCAGCCTGAGGAACCATATGAAGAAGCACTGCCAGGCAGAGCTTCTTTGGGGGGAGAGAGAGACTGGCACCATGGGATTGCCAGCAAGCTAGCAAGAGGGTTGTCCCGTGACCACCTCTGCTGCTTCCCCCCCCCCCACAGCTTTCCTGTAAGGAAGGGACACGAAGCATCTCTGCTGGATATGTTTGGTGCCCATGACACTAGTGTGCCAAGAGGGGAATCTAGAGGGCATCTGGACTCATCACTCAGAAAACTGCACAGATGATCACTGTAGACGGGCAGCCTTTATCCATAGTAGAGGACTTTGGCTTCTGCAGGCTGCTTCAGTTAGTTTGTCCTTGGTATCTGCGCCCTGCTTGCACCATGCTGAGCAAGACTGTGATGTCCTCCTTTTACAGGGCTGCCAAGGAGCACATGATGGCAGAGTTCTCTCGTGCCACCGGGAGAACTGTCCACTTCATGTCAGACATCTGGACCTGTCCTCAGTCACAGCATTCATGCCTCTCACTTACTGCACACTGATGGCAACCCGATGACCTTTGGGGGTGAGATGACCAGTATCAGGCAGGACCAGATGAGAGACTAATGGGCAAGGCTTTGCTCCATGCCGAGGTTCTTGACAAGGCACACACAGCAAAGAACATTGCTACCACCATCAGGAGGGAATTAGTGGACTGGGTAGGTGAGGATGAGGGCATTTTCATCATAGGATTAATGGAGAATGATGGTGGTGCAAACATGAAGAAGGTGGTGACACAAGTGAGCCTCAAGTGCATTTTCGGTGTGGCCCACAAACTTCACCTTCTGGTGAAGGATGCACTTGGTTTGGGTTCCTCTGAGGAACCTGCAGAGGACTTTGAAACTTGTGAGTTCCAGTGTCTCCTCCAGAAATGCTGGTGGCTCACAAGTCACTTTTCATGCAGCATGAAAGCAACTCACCAACTATGCCAGAAGTAGGCCAAGGCAGGTGTGCCAGAGTATCACCTGATCACTGATGTTGTCACTCACTGGAACTCCATCTGTGCTATGCTTAAGTGTTAGGTGGAGCAGCAAGCTGCCCTCACGGTTTGGCTTTCAGAGAGCAAGACTTGGAGGGGGGAGGGGAGTTCGGCCCAGAGGATTGGCTTACCATCTGTCAGACAGTGGAGGTTCTGAGTCCCTTCAAGGAATTCACTGTTGTCTGACATGGCGACCCTGGGTATGGACATTCCTCTAGTGTATATGCTTCAGAGTGCTATGGCCTCCTTCCTGGACCTAGGTGCAGGGCGTGCAGACCTGATTACAGGAGTGTGCAGTTTCGTGAAAAGGCTACAACAGGGCATCATGTTCTGACTGCAGCCTCTCATTGAGGAGTTCTACAAGTTGGCAACCATGTGCGACCCATGCATCAAGGGCAACTTTACCAAGTTGGCCAAGCACCTCACCAGCACAAGAGATGCTATATCTTTGTGGTTGTGGTGTAGGCAGGCCAACAGGGGCTTCCTACCAGCAGAGAGGATGGAGGTGGTGCCCAGCTCTTCTGTTCCCCTCCCACTGCTTCTCAGCAGGTTCCAGCACTGGGATGTCACTAGAGATACTCCAGTGTGCCCTCAGCCCCTCTGGGAACTAAAGGTGCATGAGCCAGTAATGACATATACCCTACTCAATCCCCCATTGTGAGGCAAATTTTCCTTCCCAAACTTTCAAGGTTGCTTGCTGTGGCTGGGCAGCCTCAGGTAGCATGACACTGCATGTTATTTAAAGGTCTTTTTGTCACAAACCTTAAGCTTATGTATTTATGGTTTATATCCCAGCCCAAATGTTTGGTAGGGGAGAAGCAAGAGCCCATGTCGTCTTCAAATGAAATGGTGCTAGAGGTTGAGTAAAGTTCAAAAAGAAACCAGCAGGACTATTAAATAGGCAGGGTTGATATGTAGGTAGGCAAAGAAAGTAAAGCTGAGGTAAACATTGATTGTAGAACAGAATGCTTCGCAAGCAATAGGCACAATCTTCTTAAAGATTAGTTTCGGTAGTTACAGATCTTAAAAAGTGAGAGGTTGGTACTTTCAGACTTGGGTTGCATTAACAAGGTTCCTTCATAGATTTCACTTCACACTTCAACACAACATTCTTTACCCTTTACATCAGACCCAGGATCCTCCTTAGAGCCAACCCCCCTATTTTAGACATCAGGCAGGAATTATTCTCTAAAACACATAACCCTGATCACTTGGCTGAAGGAGAGTCTCCTTTCACTACCCACTACCCCCCCCCCCAGTTCTATCTTGTCTGTGCAAATTAGTGCTGGCTTTCACACTTAAGTACTTTAACCTAAAGCACGAGGCATACCTTTCCTTTTTCCTCACACAGAGGATTATTAGTCTGACCCTCCTTTTCAGACTCCAAACTTCAACTCCTTCAACAATTCTGTCAGCACCAACTGTTACCTTATCACTGGCAAGTCACAAAGAGGAGGGAGCAGCCTGTCAAGCATACTCCCTTCATGCAGTTTTTTAACCCTTTCCCTTCCACTCTTTGGGTGCTGCACTTAGTACTGTTCATTTAAAAGCCCATTCCGTCACACCAGAATTTAGTGGAGACAATAGTCAGGGACTACCTTGCAGAGCCCTGTGAGTTGTTTTTCATTGATAAACTGAGTTACTGGGCCAACAAGGAGGCGGTCTGGCCGGACCTCTCTTTCGAGGCTTAGGAGCTCCTCTCACACCCTCCAACAAATGTGGAGAGCAAGAGTGTCATTTCCCATGCTGGGGACATTGTCAACTTACATTGCATTTGCCTGCCCCACTGGAGAGCTGAGCTGTTGGTCTTCCTGAAGGTCAACATGCCACTCTGTAATTTTCAAACACTGGACTTTCAGAGTGAATGAGGTGAGCCCACCTTGTGGCCTGCATCCTCTGTGAATCTATGTGCTGGGGGGAAACAAACTTCTCAAAACAGTTGATTCAATTGGCACAACAAATGCACAATGCAATTTGGACCCCCCCCACACACACACACATTGCAAAACCACCAGCTGGTGTTAGCACAAATTTCTGCAGATAATTGAAAAAACAGGCCTCAGAAATGTTGATCTCTTGCCACTGGGATGGCAAGAGTCAGATAGAGATGTTAGGGAAAGCAGAGAACGACAGACACCATATGTCACAGAGGGAATCCAGAGAAACACCCAAATGAATTTAACTTACCTCATTGCAGAGGTGAGAGAAATGGCTGATGTAATGTGTAGTTCTAATATGTTGTTTTTCTAATGTTAACGTAAGTTTCCTCATTGCAGGGGTGAGAGGGGTCCAATGATGAACACTGCTGTAAAGAGAGAATTAATTGGGTTTCTCAAGTACCTCACAGTCAGATTTGGCCTGAGGCCAGTGGGTGGGAATGGGATCCCACTTATGCAATGGTGCTTGGTGCATAGCATTGACTTGTGCTTCTGACTGGGTACTGTTTGGTTCAGTGATGTGGGGTTCCCTCACTGGCTGAACTTAGTGCCTGACACCGGTTCCGTTGGGTTAAGTTGCAAGAGGTGCTGGGTTGGGGGGGGGGGGGTGTCAGTTTTATTCTGTTGGACTGTCTGGTGCAGAGCTTGTATTTGGGAATGTATCTCTGACCATGGCAGCCTTGGTCCATGTGTTTCTGCAGTGGGAGCCAGCTTGGAGGTTTTTTTCCTACAATAGGAACAAATGGAGTGGCTAAGGTCACCTTGTTCAGGGGCCCACAGAATTGGACCCTGGGGTCCAATCTCCCCAAACCATGGACGATTTTTAGAGGACAGTCAGGAGTAGGTTCTTTGGTGGATTTTTCTTGCAAAATGCCATCCCAAGCCCCATAGATAGCCCCCAGATCATCCCCCCCTGAGAGAATAATGGAGATTGGATGTGGCTGGGGCACCTTCTTTGAGAGGGTCATAAAATGGATCCCTGAGGTCAAATATTTATGAAAGTTGGGAGGTTATTACAGGACAATTTGGACTAGGTCCCCTGCAAATTTGGTGAAATTTGCTCCAAAAATGATACCACTGAGGCCACCGAATATACCCAAATTGAGTTTCCCATAGGAATTTACCATTTTTTTTCCTGTGCACACCCCTATTTATAATCTATAGAGAGAGGAACTGTCAGGTTCATTGCCCACATTCCCTCCATATTGTTACCCAGCTTTGATATATGTTGCAATAACCTCATGCACCTGTTCCCTTGTTGCTTTCCAGATTCCATTAGGGAGGAGCCTTTATCTTGGATGGCTCGCCGCAGCGGCCTTGGGACAGCTGCTTCCATCCCGCTGCTGATTAGGTTCTGCTGGATGGACTATGAGGGTGGGGGGGGGACGACATGTAGAGGGATAGATATAATGTATCATGTACTCGCGTCATTCCTAGCAAGGAGTCTGTGTACAGCCAGATGCCTTTATTTTGCTTCTGTGTATCCTATGGACATATGTATGGCGAAGCCTGAATATCTCAATAAAACCCATTTACTCAAGAGCCTGGATTTCTTGTTGCAAGGGGTTAGAGTCAGCTTCAACGTATCCTGTCTTCCATAGACCGACAGGAACCATTTTTAAACATATTGTTGTAAATTTAAAGTGTTTTCTGGCTGATTACTGACAGTCATATCCAATTGTATACATGTGGACATACCTTAGGTCTTGAGATGCTTGGGAGAATGGTGGGTATATAAATATTCTAAATTAATAATAATAAAAAACTGTCCAGATTATGAGGTCAGCTGTATGTGAGTGAAATCATGGTTCCACACATGTATCCCTGCCTTGATGAGCAATGTATTCTGTGCACATGCCTGCAATGTGTGTTATTCTCCTTTCTGATGTCCATAAAAGAAATGAGAATTCTACCAATCAGCTCTTTGGTATAAGAGTGAGAGAGAATGGATTGCAGTCCTTCCTGATTTTCTTTTCCTACCAAACAACTGATTTGCAAGAACTTCACATGGTCTTTTAAGGCATATAATTTTGATAGAGCAATGTTCCAAGCAAGGACATCTGTTTCTAGTTCAGCATTGGTACCTTCATAATTGCATAAAGAAAAGAGAGTGAGACAGTCTGTTTGCTTCCTGTCCTCATTTCATAATTCCTAGTTCCAGCAATTCTAGTTTCTCAAAATGGCATTGATATGGAAATAAACTGCTATTCATTAGTAACCAATAGCTGCCCGTGACGCTTTATTTTAATTCATTTATACCTCACCTTTATCCACAATGCGGACCCAAAATGCTTTACATGATTTTAATCTCTTCCACATTTGTTCTCCACAACAACCTTGTGAGGCAGGTTAGGCTGAGAATGTATGACGGGCCCAAGGTCACCAGGCAAGCTTCTATGGTAGAGTAGGGATTTAAACCTGGTTCTTCCAGAACTTAGTACAACACATTAACCACCACCAACAACAACAACAACACTTGATTTATATACCACCCTTCAGGACAATTTAACACCCACTCAGGACAATTTACAAAGTATGTTACTATTATCCCCACAACAATCACCCTGTGAGGTAGGTGGGGCTGAGAGAGCTCCTAGAAGCTGTGACTGACCCAAGGTCACCCAGCTGGCTTCAAGTGGAGGAGTGGGGAATCAAACCCAGCTCTCCAGATTAGAGTCCCGCGCTCTTAACCACTACACCAAACTGGCTCTACACCACTATACCACTACACCATACTGGCACCATACTAATATAATCATATTCCACATATAGTGCTCTTTGAAAGATGGAAGACTTTGAAGGGAAGGAGGTTCCCCATGCCATTTGCAAATGGCATGGGGAACCTTCTTCCCTTCAGAGTCTCCCCCTCCCTCTAGAGAGCTGGAAGGAGGGAGACTTTGAAGGGAAGGAGGTTCCCCTGGCTGTTTGCAAACGGCGCAGGGAACTTTCTTCCCTTCCAAGTCTCCCCCCCCTCCCTCCCACGAACAGCCAACCACGAACATGTTCATGAACAGGGTCATGTTAGTGGTTGTTCATGATTCCCTGTTCGTGGATGGCAACGAACAACGAACATCAT
This sequence comes from Eublepharis macularius, assembly GCF_028583425.1. Taxonomy (NCBI): domain Eukaryota; kingdom Metazoa; phylum Chordata; class Lepidosauria; order Squamata; family Eublepharidae; genus Eublepharis; species Eublepharis macularius. The sequence goes on from NC_072797.1 coordinate 78,806,645, forward strand.
GTTTGTGGTTTTTTTCCTGTTCATGCCCACCTCCATTTTAAACTAAGTCATGCATGTGGACAGACTGTCACAGGCATAATACCATCAATTTCATTACATTTAGCTGGTGATTAGGTTTGAAAGACATATCCTCCATTAATATGTCTAATTCTCTTTTGCAGAAAACTAAACTAGCAGTTATCATTACATCTTGGGATAGTGAATTCATATTTGTTCACATCATCTGTGCTTTTCAGTGGTATTTAATTCATACAAGAGGTGAAAAGAAATCAATAAATCAAATTATTTATATTAGGGGTGTTAAATATCAGAAGTATTGTTGTCAATTTGGAATGTCATTTCAGAAATATGGGAGTAATCAAAAGGAATAAACATGCCATTCCTGAATCTACCATGTGGAATCAAAATGGAAAATGGAGAGTTACAAAGGGCGCCCAAATTACTGGCGGCACATGGGTCCTTTACATAAAGGGCCATTATTTTTCCTGGAAGTAGACTTGGTCTCATGGAAAGTTTAGTTAAAAGGTGCACCGTGGGCCCGCTGGAAAGTACTCCCTCCTCCATAGCTAACCCTGTCTCCCTGACAGGATTTCCAATGCCAAAATTATTGGGAATATAATGTCTGTCTGTCTGTCTGTCTAGTACTGCTTATATGGCTATTGCCTTATGCAGAAATTAAAATGGGAAGAACCTTACTTGATATCATGTCTCTGATGTTTAATTATTATCTCTATGCATTTTGCCATAGAAAGAGTAACAGAATCATTTGTATGCGATAGTAACCACATCACCTGGGCCGATTCCAGACGGCCCTCCCCATCCCGAAACGTCGTGTGTCATCGCGCGGAAAATGCGAAATATCGCGTTTTCTCGCGCGAGTTTTGCGCGATGTCGCGCAAAACTCGCGCGAGAAAACGTGATATTTCACGTTTTCCGCGTGACGACGCACGACGTTTCGGGATGGGGAGGGCCGTCTGGAATTCGCCCTGGACTCTCATATTAGGTAGTTCCATATTTTTAAGTAGAGAGATGATTAAGCTAGCCCTCAACTCATTAAATATGGGACATTCTATAACCATAGGTTCAATGGTTTCAATTTTATCATATCTGCATGTTCTGTTAGCATATGGTACTTTCTTGTATCTACCCTCCAAAACTGCTGAGGGAAGGGCATTCATTCTTGCCAGTATAAAAGCTCTTCTGAGCTTTGGTACTGTCAGATGATAAAAATACTTCAGCAGTTGCATTGGGAGGGCAATACCTAAGTAAAGAGTTGAACATACCCTCTGTGCCCTACCAGATGTACTAGTAATGTCCAACTTCCTGACACACATTTTTATTTGCCTAATTATATCTTTGGTCTCTGTAGTCTTGACCATATTGTTTGTTATTCCTAGGCATTTCATTTTCTTTCCTAATAGTTGATCCTATTGACTATTATATTTATCAGCCTGAATGAGTCCAAGCAGAGTGGGCCCTCCCTCAGATTTTAAAATCTTTATTTTAAAAAGAAATGCTTTTATCCATGCCTTAGCTTCCATCAATATTTTGCCCAATTCAGTTTTCAGAGCTACTCCTGAAAGACATCTGGGAGTAGCCAATAATTATTAGAAAAAAATCATACTATATGTAATCCATTATCTCAGAAGCAGCCTGAATCCAGATTTCTGCACCATACAAAAATTGATTTTAATCAATTTGTGGAGTACCACAACAGTTCTGGACATTATCTCTGCATTGTCAGCATACAAAGGGATAGGAATTTCCCACTTAGCTATATGCAGAAGATGGCAAGCATTCCTCAGGAGACAAGATCTAAGATCATTTATATATAAGTTGGGATAGACCTGAGTTCCATCCTCCTAGGCTAGGTGACAAACACATAGGGGTGCCTCTTTATGCTGATGATGCTGTTCTGCTCTCAAGGACTCCAATTGATCTTAGGAGAGCTATGGGCTCTTTTGCCCAGTACTGCCAACAAAACAACTTAGAGGTCAACTATTCTAAAACAAAAGTTATGGCCTTTGCAAAAAATAAGACCCCAATGATAAATTGGTCTTTAAATTCCATTCCTATCGAACAAGTTTCATATTTCAAGTACCTGGGTGTCTTTTTCCAGGCTCAAAAAGAGTCCAGTAGCACCTTTAAGACTAACCAATTTTATTGTAGCATAAGCTTTCGAGAATCAAGTTCTCTTCGTCAGATGCATCTGACGAAGAGAACTTGATTCTCGAAAGCTTATGCTACAATAAAATTGGTTAGTCTTAAAGGTGCTACTGGACTCTTTTTGATTTTGCTACCACAGACTAACACGGCTAACTCCTCTGCATCTATGACCTTTTCCCAGGCTAATAGCCAAAGAACGGTTAATATAAATTCTGTTATCTTGGATGCAAAAAGAAGCTCAGGGGCAATTCAAAAATTTTACTGGCATAAAGGAGGTAAATGCCTGACTGCGACCCTCAGGCTATTTAAGGTTAAATCCCTCTCTCAGCTTACCTAAGGAGCCCCAATAAATGTCACCTCAAATCTAAAGAAGCTGGATACAGTTCAACGTAAATTCCTGAGAACAATCTTACAAGTGCCCCATGGTGTCCCAAATGCACTTACCAGAACTGAAACTGGCATGATTACAGTAGAGGCAAGGTTGTGGACTGCAGTAGCCCTGTACTGGCTAAAATTAGTTTTCTTTCCCAAAGGGCTGACAAGTCTATTCATATTGGATCCCTTTGCCCCCCATGGCTTAGGGCGCTGGATAAGAAGTCTACACGGTCTTTCTAAACAATACCTGTGCTCTATGGGTTATGAAAAACCTAAGGATATAGTAAAACAGAGGATATTAGATATTGCGAGGCAACATGACATAATCAGAAAAGAGAAATGGCGAGAGCTTTTGGAGCCCCCCAATAGGGTAACGCCTGTGCCTTATCTCCTCAACCTATCAAATCAGGAGTATAGACGAATTTTTACACTAATGCGACTGGATGTTTTTCCCTCAGCTGTCCTCGAAGGGAAGTTTTAAAAAATCCCTTATGAGGAAAGGATTTGTCCCTGCTGTGAGGAAGGCATAGAATCATTAGAACACATTGTATTTGATTGCAAGGTGTACAGTAATCTTCGCAAATCTCTTCCTCTCTCTTCAACTTTGCCCCTTACCCATAGCCAAAGGACATGCATTCTGAGGGGTTTCTTTTCAGATAGACACCCTAAGATCATGCATCAGGTAACCAGATTTGGTTGGATTGCTTCAAGGATCAGGAAATCCTTAGTGGCTAAGTGAATGGTTTTATTGTACCACCGAGAATTTTAAATCTTATATTATATATTATATAAGTTGAACAGCAGGAGCGCAAGAATACGTCATTGCTTGATGCCTTTATCTAAGGTAAATGGCTCTGATAGCTGTCCTGAATCTCCACATCTAACCGGGGCAGTAGGATAGCTGTATAGTTGTTATATTAGGTAAAGGAGATGCTCTTCAATGCCATACTTCTTCAGCTTTCCCCATAAGCGGGGCCTGGAGATTATGTCAAATGCTTATTTAAGATCCATGAAAGCGGTTACCAGCATACCTTCTCCAGAGCTCATATATTTGTCTACCAAATACTGGAATGTGTGGCAATGGATTCCCAATGCCAATATTATTGAGAATATAATCTTGGAATTGTGAGTTGTGTTGGGGTGGGTCAGAATGGTATCAGACTTTACTGAGCTGGTCACACATTTGAAATATTGGGCGTCTTATCAGGTCATCAAACTCCACTGTGCACCTTTAAGGTGAACATTTGTGAACTAGGACCAAATGATTGACAAATGAAAGTATGCTTCGAACTGATGTCATTCAAATCCATTGCATTTAGGCTGGAATTATGTGGTATGGCTGACAGAACAGCCATGTTTGATCAGATTATTATTATTATTATTAATGTATTTATTTATGTATTTGATTTATAACCTGCTGTCCCCGCAAGTGGGCTCAGGGCAATTTACAATAAAAAAGATAAAATACAGGATTACAATAAAATCTCAAAATTCACAACACAACATTTCAAGAAATTCACCTGCTCACCATATATAGGAAGGGTGAAGGTTTGAATCAATATCTTGTGGCTGCTCAGGCATGGGGGGGTGGGTGAAGGTGGCCATATAGCTCCCCCTCCCCAGGTAGGAGACTGTCAGGGAGACTCATTTGATGGATTTAATGTTGGCCTCAACTATATCCCTGGTGGAATATCTCCATCTTGCAGGCCCGCTGAAAGGATGGAAGACCTTGACAGGCCCAAGTGTCTTCCTGGTCTTGCTAGTCTAGGATACATGCAGCTAAGCAGAATCAGTTATATCCAGGGGTCATTTCCTAGAAAAAGAACTGCAGGAACTCATTAGCATAACTTATTAGCATATCTCATTAGCATATGTCACACCCCCTGACATCACCGGAAGTGTGTCAGAAGGCAACATCCACCCCTCAGTCCCCTTTCCACAAAAATCTCCAGGTATTTCCTTAAAGCAGAATGAACTCAAAGCAGCTTACCCTCCACTAGAGAGCCAGCCCTGCTTGTGCCCACGCACTCACTCACTCACTCACTCTCTCTCACAAGTAAAGCAGCAGAGCAGAATGAATCCAAGCAGCTTACGTTCCTTTGGAGCCCAGCACTACTCTGCTTGCACTAATTCACTCATTTTCTGTCTCTCCCCCTCCTCTCTCACAAGTCACAAATGAATGTAAAGCAGCAGAACAGAATGAATCCAAGCAGCTTATGTTCTTTTGGAGCCCAGCACACCAGAACGGCATTCCTGTAGATCTGAAAAGAGGTCATGTGGGTTTTGGCCCCGCCCATGCGATTCCTTTTCCTCCCCACCGCCTCCCCTCCAAGGAGGGTAAGCTGCTTTAAATTCATTCTGCTGCTTTATTTTCATTCGTGACTTGTGTGAGAGAGTGCAAGAGAGTGAAAGCGGGGCTGCTGGGCCTGGTTCTCCAAAGGAGGGTAAGCTGCTTTACATTCATTCTGCTGCTTTATTTTAATTCGTGACTCATGAGTGAGTGAGTGCAAGCTGGACTACTGGGCCTGGATCTCCAAAGGAGGATAAGCTGCTTTACATTCATTCTGCTTTATTTTCGTGAGTCTGTGTGTGTGTGCATGCAAGCAGGGCTGCTGGGGTTGGCTCTCCAGAGGAGGGTAAGCTGCTTTGAGTTCATTCTGCTTTATTTTCAAGAAATACCTGGAGATTTTTGGGGAAAGGGGCCTGAGGGGTGGGTGTTGCCTTCTGACACACTTCCGGTGATGCCGGGGTGTGTGGCATATGCTATTGAGATATTGCTAATGAGTTATGCTAATGAGTTCCTGCAGTTCTTTTTCTATGCAATGGCCCCTGACTAGGTTGCAGCACGTTTTAGAACATAGCAAAAGGACTGTTTTCACTACTGATATGTTATTGATCACACAGTTGAACTGTAGTTTATAGCATGATAGCCTTTTTAAAAAGGAACTGAACATCTTTTGGATTAAATCAATACCGATCTTTTCTCACAGAGCAGCATGTTCATTTCTCATACTTTCTTACTTTACAGCATGAGTGGATTCCTAGGCATTATCCATACAATTCTGACGTGTGTGTGTATGTCATTTATAGTCCGCCTTCCTCACTGAGACTCAAGGCGGATTACATAGTGTGAGATCAGTACAATCAGTAGCAAGGACAAGGGTAGGCATTTCCATACAGTGTCAAGGACATTTCCATAAAACAATGTCATAAGGTAGATGAATACAAGTTTACGGAGACATAGCTTTAGCAAGGATCCAAGACAGGGTTGAAGGATTGCTGAAACAGAACATAATCAGTTCTAGGATTAATGTTAGACAACGTGAAGTACAAGCAGTATATACTGTCAGACTGTGGCTAGATAATGTCCTTCCTACAGATTCTCCTTTACAAGCAAACAAGAGTCCATTGTTTGAATAAGGAAACTTTACTGCAGAAATAGTTCATTATAGTCCACTGGCCTGAATAGAAGATTCAGGATGGTACAAGAGCATTGTTACCAATGAAGAGAAAGCATGAGGTACAAAGTAACAGTTCCCAGCTGAACCAGCCTCCCCCCACAGTTCTCAAAACAACAGCTTTCAGACTTGGGAAGCTGGACTCTCTCAAGGCCAATCTGGGGTGGAACGTTGATAGACATAACATTCTCTTTCGGTGAGAAGTCTGCTTGGGAACATGTGCACCTGTGGAGAAAGCACTTAAACACTAGAAGCATTAGAAAATGGAGTCAGTACAGCTCATATACACACTGAACCTGACATTCTGCCCCCTTTAAAATAAATCCCCCCCAGGTTTATATGGATAGCGAGCATGAAAAGTTTTGGTTAATCTAGGGGCATGAACATGCACAGAATTCACCCATTCATCGAACCCAAAATTCATCGGGTCAAAGTCCTTCCATCTGATGAGGTAAAACAGCTGATTGCGTTTGATTTTAGAGTCCAAAATCTGTTGTACCTTGTAGTGTATTTGGTCATCTATCAAAGTAGGGATGGGTGGAGCTTTGACATGCCATTTATCATCTGTTGGGGCTTTCTTCAGCAGGCTGACATGGAAGGTGTCGTGGACATGGCGAAGATTTTTGGGTAAATTTACAGCAACAGTCACTTTGTTAATTACTTTGCGTACCGGAAAAGGTCCGAGGAACTTCAACGCCAGTTTGCGGCTGAGTTGTGCTAGTTTTAAATTTTTGGTGGATATATAAACATGATCTCCTGGTTGCAAATCCCATTCGGCCGCACGATGGCGATCTGCATATTTCTTGTAATCCTGTTTGGCTTTCTCTAGGTGTTTTTTAATGAGAGTCCATTGCTGGGCTGCCCCCTTCCACCATGAAGACACATCTGGCGAAGTCGGTGCAGAGGAAGGGGGAGTGTCTAATGGAAAAGGATTGAAATGGGCCCCATACACAACTTTAAAAGGGGCTTCTCCTGTGGATGCATGTACACTGTTGTTGTATGAAAACTCTGCCAGAGGGAGGAGGTCTACCCAGTTGTCTTGTTGGAAATTGATGTAACAACGAAGGAATTGCTCTAGAATTTGATTAGTTTTTTCCGACTGCCCGTCGGTTTGTGGGTGGTGGCTTGAACTGATTCCCTGTTCAAGGGAACGCGAACTGTCCGCCGCGATCCGAAATCACCTTGGACGGAAAAGAATGTAATTTTACAATGTGTTTTAGGAATAGGTCTGCCAGTTTTCGAGCGGTGGGTATAGTGGTACATGGGATGAAATGAGCTTGCTTGGAAAATAGATCCACTACCACTAAAATGCAGTTGTGTCCCTTGGACACTGGTAAATCAGTGATAAAATCCATGGATATCGTCTCCCAGGGTCTACTGGGCGTTTCCAGGGGTTGCAACAGACCCGGCGGCTTCCCTTTACGGGTTTTGGCGCTGAGGCAAATGGGGCAGGAGGCTACGTATTGGGAAATGTCTTTGCGCATGCCCGGCCACCAGAACTGCCGTTGTATTAAATGTAGTGTTTTTAGCTAACCATAGTGTCCTGCGGTGGGGGCATCATGACATCTCTGTAAAACCTCCTTCTGCATACTGTCGGGTACATAAAAGCGATTTCCCGATAACCACTCCCCCTGCGGGGATTGATTCAGTTTGGATTTGGGTGCTTTATCCCCCTCCTTCTCCACCTCAGCCTTAAGTTTCGATTTCCACTCTTGGGAGCTGGTCAGAAGGGGCTGAAGTGTGCGGCTGCATGTAGTTACCCAATTGCGTAGGTGAGAAGACTGTATCTATAGTCTCCTCCCGTTTGCTTTTGTGTTGGGGCATGCGCGATAGGGCGTCTGCAAGAAAATTGGTTTTGCCCGGCAGGTAGTTCAAAGTGAAATTGGATTTGGAGAAAAAATTCGGCCCACCGTAATTGCTTGGCATTTAATCGGCGGGGACTTTGGAGGGCTTCCAAATTTTTATGGTCTGTCCAAACTTCGAATGGGTGGCGTGCCCCCTCCAACCAATGCCGCCAATTCGTGAGGGCTGCCTTTACTGCAAAGGCTTCCTTCTCCCACACATTCCAATTTCTTTCAGCCTCAGAAAACTTTCTCGATAGGAATGCACAAGGTCGAAGCTTCCCGTCCTCCCCCTTCTGCAATAATACTCCTCCAATTGCAGTATCGCTGGCGTCGACCTGCACTATGAAGGGGTAGTTTTCATCAGGGTGGCGGAGAATGGGTTCTGTTATGAACTGCATCTTCAAGCGTTCAAAGGCTGTTTGGCAATCGGGTGTCCACAGTAATTTGGAGCTGGGCTTTTTCGCCTGATCCCCTTTGTCTTTGGTTTTTAATAGTTCCGTCAGGGGAAGCGCTATCTGCGCGAAATTTGCAATGAATTCCTGGTAAAAATTGGCAAATCCCAAGAAAGATTGCAGTTCTTTACGGGTAGTGGGAGTTTGCCATTCTTGGATCGCCTGTATTTTGGCTGGATCCATTTTTAAGCCATCTTGGGATATACAGTAACCAAGGTAAGTGAGTTCAGTTTTATGGAATTCGCATTTAGACAATTTAATAGGCAGTTTATTATTCATTAGGGTTGCCAGGACTTTTTTGACCAATTGTATATGGTCTTCCTGAATAAATTAACACATCATCTAGATACACCACCACTCCTTTATACAGAAATTCATGTAGCACTTCATTTATCATAGACATGAATACAGACGGTGCTCCCGTTAATCCAAAAGGCATAACTAAGTATTCATACTGTCCAAGGGATGTATTAAAAGCGGTTTTCCACTCGTCCCCGGCTTTGATACGAACATGGAAGTAAGCATCTTTCAAATCTAATTTTGTAAAGATCTTACCTTGGGCCACGACGTTGAGAAGATCCCGGACGAGTGGGATGGGGTAGGCGTTGTTGGTTGAAACAGCATTAAGTCCTCTAAAGTCTGTGCATAGTCGGAGTCCTCCGTCTTTTTTCTTTACGAAAAGAACTGGTGCCGCATGGGGACTATTGGCTGGACGAATAAATCCTCTCTGGAGATTGGTGTCAATGAATTTTCTGAGTTCTTCTCTTTCCTGGAGACTCATAGGGTAGAGTCGGCCCTTTGGCAGCGAGGCTCCGGGTAAAATCTCTACCGCACAATCGGTCCATCGGTGCGGGGGTAGGGTATCGGCTTCCTCTTCGGAGAAGGCCGGTAAGTAAGCCCAGTAATGTTCAGGTATCTGGTTTATTTCCTCCTGTGTAAGGAGGGCTTTTTCGGTGTGGGTCGGATTGGCACCCCAATTTTGATTCCACCGATGGTCTTCGCAATTGGCGTGACTGAAGGTGACGCTTCCTTCAGCCCAATTTATGTAGGGGTTGTGATCGCATAGCCACTTACTGCCCAGAATTAACGGGTATTTGGCAGTGGTACTAATAACAAAGGATCTTTTTTCCCAGTGTTGGCCCATGCCCGTCACCACCGGGATTGTTTCAGTGGTGACAGGGTTCATATTGGTGCCATCCATTTGCTCGAAGATGACTGGGTTTTTCAATTCCCGCACTGGTAATACCAGTCCATTAACCAGGGCGGGGGCAATGATGTCTCTAGAGCAGCCTGAGTCAATTAGGGCTTGTACACGGATATGCATCTTTCTCTCAGGGTTTAACAAAGTCACTGGTATAAACAATATGGACCCTTTTGGTCGGTCCCTTGTTGGGGCGGACCGAGGGTGGATCTGCCGTTTGGGTCCCTTTACGACAGATCCATTTCGTTTCCCGACTGGGGGCTCTCTGGATTCTCCTCTCCATTCAAGGCAGTAGGGTCGTATTCCATGAGTTCTTCCACCTCTAACCCTCTGTCGGGGACATTTCGTTGAGAAGTGCCACGACCCCTGCCCAATCTGGGAGCGGGTGTTGGGCGTTTAGATGGGGGAAACGGAGCAGAGGTTGGACGCCGTAATTGGAGCGGAGGTCTCTGCACATGCCGGTATGGACATTGCGCTGCAAAGTGACCAGCTTGCCCGCATTGCAAGCACAAGCCTTGTTGCCATCTAGCATCTCTCGCTCCTCGAGTAGCATATCCAGTGCCCCGTCCTCCCTTTTGCAAAGTTAGAGGTCGTCTTTGTCCCGATTGTTGTTGTTGTTCAACTAATCGGACTTCTAATATACGATTCTCAACTTCACAAGTTAATTGAATCCATCCTAACAGCGTAGGAGGATTGTCTTGCATGAGCGCTCTGTCCAAAAGTTTTGGGTTTAACCCTTGTTTGAACAATATTATTTTAGTGGATTCCTCACATCTGGGGCATTTGGCAGCTAGTTGTCGGAATTTTGTAACATAGTCTCTGGCCGACATGCTGCCTTGCTTAATAGCTTGCAGTTCCGTTTGGGCTCTAGTTTCTTGTAACGGGTCCTCGTATTGTGCCCTTATAGCATCCACCAACCCTTGTAAGGTATTAAGTTCGGGCGCCCCAATATTATACAGTCCTACATACCAGTCTGCCACTTTGCCTTGAAGCCGGGATCCGAGATGTTCGATCTGGCTGGCCTCGCTCCCGAATAGATGTCCCCAACGATTGAAGAACTGTACCACTTGTACCAGAAAAAATCCCAACTTGGAGGGATCTCCGTCAAAAGTGGCTTCCAGTTTCACCCAGCCCATTGGGAGATCTTGTCGTGGGACTGGGGTGGTGGTGGGGTAGTAGTCCATCGGGATGGATAGCTGTGTTTGCGGTGTGATAGGAGGTTGCTGGGGGGGTGGGGGTAGTTGGGGCCAGGGTTGTGGCTGCGGTAATGGTTGCCCGGGCCCCCCCCGGCTGCGGTTGTAGATGCGGGATCGGTTGAATTGGTGGCGGTCTCACCGGCTGAACTGGCGGTGGCCGTACCGGTTGGGTTGGGGGTGGCCGAACAGGTTGGGCCGGAGGTGGTCACTGGGGTGCGGGTCGGAGCGGTCGAAGTGGGGGAGGCCTTACCGGTTGATCGGGAGGTGGTAACATCGGTTGAGCTGGAGGTGGCCTTATAGGCTGCGGTGGTGGTATTTGTTGAGGTCGGAGCGGAAGGGGCCGCTGCGGTGAGGGCCTGATAGGTGCCGGACCGCGCGGGCTTGCCCCTCCCGGCGTTGCCAATCTCGGACCTGGAAGTAGTCCTTGGGGTATGGTCTGCAGAGGTTGATCCCCCCCTGGAGGTTGTTGCAAGGGGGTTGTTGTTGGCGTTTGGTGTGGTGTCCCCCCCCTTGGAGGAGCTGGAAGTTCTTCTTGCTGATCCGGTTGGAGGATTACCGGAGAAGTTGGGGGGGTATTACCGGAGTAGTTGATCCCATCGGGCGGACTGGTTCATCTCCGCCCGCTCCCGGGACCTCTGTCGGAGTATCTCCAGGGCCGGAATCTTTAGGAACTTCTGTCGGAGTATCTCCAGGGCAGGAATCTTCCTCTTCCTCCGTGTCAGATGTAGACCCCTCAGGATCGTCTGGGCACAGGTTATCGGAGCAGGAATCTCCTTCACCTCCTGTCCCTTGTTCGCCCGTGGGTGCCGGCTGAAATGGGGCAGACTCCCGCGGGTTGGAGATAACGCTTTGGAGGGTAGCTATTTGTAGAGCCATTTCTTCGGTTGATGGCCTCTCTCCGTTCCCCGCTACCATTACTGAGAGTAAATGTATGGCATGAGCTAGGCTTTCTTCCATATCGGCTAACCTAGCTTCTAGTAACTGAACTCTACTTGGACCCTGTTGGTCCGTCGGTCTTTCACTCAGTGTCGTTGAGTCTCCTGCGGTGGTGGCCACCGGGGTACTCGGCCTCCATGGTGGAGGGTCTCCCTGATCGTCTTGCGACCTCACTGCTAGAATTCCTTTGGCCAATCCTGTAACTGCGGAAATGCCGGAATCCACAGCCAGGGTACGACTTTGCATTTGTACCCAACGTTGTTCGGAAATCTCTGGTTGTCCCGTCCACGGGGTGACTTCCGAATAGTCCCAGCTTAGGACGCCGCGGCGGGACGTTTCCCATTCCATCTGTTCGGTCGTCCTGTTCCAAAATAGCCATGGTTGGCTGCTGTCCTGCTCAGGGACTGTCTCTAGGCTTCGGCGTCCATCCATGGTTAACGGATGGAGCATCCCGCTGGCCCTGCGTTCTCTCGTTTCTCGAGGCCTGGGTCTCCACTCCGAGGGTGTAGGCACCGAGAACAGTGGGATGGTGATGGCCTTCGGCTTTTCACCCTCACTGTCGAGATCGATGAGAGGAGGGATGGTAGTCGAAGCTCCAGTCCCCGCCAGTGCAGGGCCTTGAGGTTGTAACTGTTGATCGCCGGGAGAAGCATACGGATCAAACAAAGGATCCCTGTCCGGGACTGCTTTGGATTCCGATGAGCCCGGCTTAGACATGATTGGTAACAAAATGTCAGACTGTGGCTAGATAATGTCCTTCCTACAGATTCTCCTTTACAAGCAAACAAGAGTCCATTGTTTGAATAAGGAAACTTTACTGCAGAAATAGTTCATTATAGTCCACTGGCCTGAATAGAAGATTCAGGATGGTACAAGAGCATTGTTACCAATGAAGAGAAAGCATGAGGTACAAAGTAACAGTTCCCAGCTGAACCAGCCTCCCCCCACAGTTCTCAAAACAACAGCTTTCAGACTTGGGAAGCTGGACTCTCTCAAGGCCAATCTGGGGTGGAACGTTGATAGACATAACATTCTCTTTTGGTGAGAAGTCTGCTTGGGAACATGTGCACCTGTGGAGAAAGCACTTAAACACTAGAAGCATTAGAAAATGGAGTCAGTACAGCTCATATACACACTGAACCTGACATATACGAGTTCATATTCAAAGCAACAGATATTATGTAAAACAACATAATAGTAGAGCCCATGGTTCCCAACTCATTGGATATGTCTTCCTTATATACAGGAAAAATAAAGAGTAAATGCATTTGGGAAATTTAAGAACATTGTCCTATAGGTCTGACCATTGCTTGAAAAGTTGTAGACTGTAATAAAGTGGAAGGAGGAGATGGCATTTGTACCAAGCTGATATTCTGATGATCAAAGGAGGTTTTGTGGCCCCATTTGTCAGAAATTATATATTCTTGGTTCTCTTTAGAAATATCGGCTATTTTCGCACTGCCTAATATTCCGTTAATTTTGTGCCATGAATAGATATCCACATTGCCGCTATCATGGTGCCTTTTTTCGATATGGAGCGACTCGTGGTGCTTCCTTGTGCTTCCAGAAGTTCACATTCCAAAGCAGAAGCGCAAGAGGGGGTGGTGGAAGTACTTGTGTCATAGCAGATGACAGCACATTCCAACCTCTTTTTCCTATTTTTTTAAGTCATGACAAGTTTTGCGCTATATTGCAGTTCTGTCATATAAAAATTGAGCTCCCCCCCAACATACCCTGCGATAGGCAGATGCATTTTCCCACCTCTGTACTGGTGAAGAGATTGGTTGAACCAAATTTTCATCAAATTTCAAAACCATTAAATAGCAAGCTTGCTACCAAAATCACCTTGTCTGATGAGCTCATCCTCTCTGAAGACTCTACCATGGCACCTCAGAGAGCAATTTGGCAATATAACAACATAGATCCACAGCAACATAGATCCAGAGCTGTTAGCCATGTTGGTCTGTGCTCACAAAATTATTAAAGAGTCCAGTAGCACTGTTAACACTAACTGACTTCACAGAAGCATAACCCTTCAAGTACCACAGTTCTCGATCTGACGACGAGAGCTGTGGTTCATGAAAGTTTATGCAACTAAAAATTTAAGTGTTATAGATGCTACTGGACTCGTTGCAATTGGTCAAAAGCAACATAAGACGCGGCTTTAACAATTTGCTGTTGGTTCCAATTTAACAGGATATCGCAATAATGCACTAAGAATTTTTTAAGGGTTTGCCAGAAGCCCACAAAGGCTTGCTGGACTCCTTGTCTTGGGCAGGAAAATCTTTACCAACGGTTAAGAGATGGGGATGGGTAAAGTGAGAAGTCTCCAGAACACACATTTCCATTCACTACAAATCGTTCCCAATTGTTCTCATGCCAGCAAAAAACACACAAAAGATAAATCAAAAAGCAGAATTAGGATAACGCAACAGGTATTCTTGGATGAAGGTGAAATTTTAGTGGCATGAAGTAGAGAAATGGGATGGAGATAACTTTTTATCTCTCTCCCATAATATTTAATACAGTGATGAGCAATAGATTCAGGATGGATTAAAGGAAGTGCTTTGTTTTCACTCAACAAGTAATTAAATTCTGGAATTTGCAGCCAGTGGATGTTTTGTTTGTTTGTTTACATTATTTTTAGTCCATCTTTCTAATTGAAACTCAAGGTGGATTACATAGTTCAAATCAATACTATCAACAGATGGAATATTGAATAAACAATACAATAGAGTATAGATTGCAGAAATTTGGAAACAAGCAGAAATCTGATACAGAGTTGAAACAATGTTGAAATAAAACACAAGCAATTTGACACGACATAATAAATGACAGTAATAAACAGTGCATAGTAGTATAGTCTACCAAGATTGGCCAGGATCTATTGATGTAGTGATGATCATTAATGTAGATGGCTTTAAAGGGGAGTGGTAGACTGATTTATAGACAATAGGTCAATCAGCGGCTTCAGAGAAGATTGAACTAGCAACTTTTTCCTGTGAACAACTCCAGAGGACTGTAACAGCAGGTCCCAATTCATGGCATCTGTTTATAAATGTAAATCAGAGGACAAAAGCACTTCTTATTTTTGCAGAATATATGGATGGCAAAGGAGTAGAATGGACAGCATCAAGTCTTGTCCTGGATCTTTAGATCCAGCTATGGGAGACAGTATTATTTTAGTGATATAGTTTCACATTTCCCTTTACTGGTTATTATGATGCATTTATACCCCACTTTTCAGCTAGACTGGCTCAACAAGCAGCTTACAGCTCAAATTTGTTAAGAGCATCCCCTTGTGTAAATCAGTAGCTGATTGCTGTTCAGTTTGTGATAATATTTTGTGTCACCAACAACTTTCTTCCTTGTGTTCAAAGACCCCGTGTAGGCCAGACCTGCATTTCATATGAATTCCTAATATAATGTGTAACACATGGCAGAACATTGAAGAAGTTTGCAATATCTATATAGTTTTAATCAAAACTCATGGGATCAAAGACAGAGGAAGGGAAAGGAGTGGCAGGATAGATGAAGGGGGGGGGCAGGCAAGACCATATGCTCTCTTGCTGTTCTGAATTTTACAAACTGAATTTTCAGCCTGGCAGATGGGAGAAGTGGGCTTTTTGCAAAGCACACATGGGTTCTTCTAACAAAGCAATTATAAGTTGTCTGTGTAAAAGCCCATCTGACTCTTATCAAATCTGTTAATGATGAGTTTTACAAAATCCTGGGGAGTTAAAAAAGTGTTGCTAACAAAATCTCTTCAGTGCCATCAACTTATTGATAGATATTTCTTTAAAGGACAACACAGAAATTGTAAAAATGGCATTAATTCGGTGGGAGGAAAGAGGTTTTTTGTCTGTGTTTTAAGAATGTTAGCTGTTTACAACATTAATAGATAATAGATCCCTTAGTGTTTCTAAAGAATGTGCACAAGAATAGAATTCAATTAAAATGGTACATTTAACTCCACCATAAATCTTGGTGCCAGCAGGTTGATGGAAGCATTTTGATAGATTATGTAAACTAAAGATTTTCAGTAGATAAACTCATCAGTCAAAATCCTCTGATGCTTAATGCTGTAAGAGGAATGTTAAAAGGGCCATATTCAGTGTAAATACCCAAATCTCTTTCAGGAAAGCTGAAGAAAACAGTAGCAAAGATACTTTTTATCTGGAGCTGGAGGAAGACAAATGAAGGTTAAATTTTGTCAAAGACCAAACAGGAGCTATATTCATAGTGCTCATGAATACTCTGTTCTTTTTCCCAGAGAAGGCTGGCAGCCATCCAGTATATAAAAACAACAATCAGAGGCAAATCTTCCCTCTGTACACAAAATGAGTCAAGGATGGATCATTTTCTCAAATAGCCTTGTTCACTGAGGTATAAAACTATAACAGCCAACAATGCATTTGGGAAGAAATTATTTCGTGAATATTGCTGCATTCAGGCCTATTTTGCTGGGCGGGGGGGAGACCATTCCCTTTGTCTTGGTGCTCTATGATATCCAGGGTGGAGTATGTTGACTACTGGAGCAACTTTAGTTAATTAAATTGACATTTCACCAAGCCCCCCCCCTCTCTAATTTTGATTTTCCTGGTGTGCCATACAAATAAATGGATAGAGTCTCCTGAATTCTGAAGTAGATGTGTTTTGCTAGTGGAACTGTTCTGGAGAGAAAGGGCACAGACCAATCAAACTGTTTAGTAAGTGCGCAGGTTTTACTGAAATCAATCAAAGTTTAACTTGTACATCTCTGGCAGCCCTGCCTATAGTTTGGATCTGGTATTGGCTTGGAATGGGTTGCTGGAATAATTAATTCCTGGATATGTGTGGTTGTACTTAGGATTTTAATGACCACTGAGGAAGGTCGATATGGGCTAAAACGCATCTGGTCAATTTATTTTTAAATACTGTATTGTTTGATGTGTATATATGGTCATTGGATTCTCTATCAATTTTTAGGGAATTTTCAACTTTGTGTGTATTTTATAGGAGTTCTGATTTTGAAACTTTTATACTTTCATTTTATGGTATTTGTGTACACATTTTGTAATAAATATTACATTTTTATACTTTTATAGGTTAGCTTGACCTTCTTAGTTCATTCTTATTTCTTTTACTTTCAGGTCCATAAAGAAGAATTCACCAAAGAGTCCCAAATTAGGCTTCAAGGTACGTGCAATGTCTTTGACAAATTCTGCTGAAGACAATGACAACACTAACACTGTTTTCTTATTTTCCAGCTGTCTTACCCATTGCTCCGCCCCAACAGACTGCCAGCTTCTGTCTGTTTCGCTTTGCTGTGCTTTTTTAAGGGGTCGTTTTAAACATTCTAATATGTGCAACCATATATCTCTTTGATCAAAACGGATGCTGCGTGCTCTGCTCAATGACAGCTAGTGCTTCTGTCACTACTGTTTATTGTATTTATTATATATTGTATTTATTATATGCACTAGAGCATAATATGTGCTAGAGCACGATGTCACTTAAAATTATTTTTTTTAAAAAAATGTACTGATATAGTATTAGATTGTAATAGTTTGATATGTCCTTGGGGAGGGGGGATCCTTTCTTTTTTTCACAGTTATTCCCAGGGGAGCCCTATCTCAGTTTGCTTAGCTGTGTTAGTAGAATAAAATTAAAGTCTAGTACCATGGTTTACATTGTATTCCTCCACTCTGACTCCAGCTGGCATTTCTTTGTATCACTTGTCCCATCTACTGACCTGGATATAAGGACTGATGGATATGCATTTGTGTCTGATTTGCTGAGCTTTGATTCATGAAAGCTTATACCTTGGAAAATTCAGTCAGTCTTTAAGGTCCTGCTATACACAATATTTGAATAAAGATGCTAAGAATTGGACTACATAGTATACTTGAGAGACTTCTGGATCACAAGGCTGTTTTTGTTAAGTTCCTTCCAATAGCAAAGTTCTCAAGACCACAACATTCCATGTGTGTCACCTGCCCTTAATTAAAATCCCTTTACGTTGGTTTTCACACCCACAATTATATGTCTCAGGCAATAATTTCAGAGGTTAAACAGCACTGCTGTGAACTCCAAAGGCAGTCAAAGATGTAAGACTAGGGTTTACACTGGAAGAATGCCTCTTAGTCAGCAGAGTCTGCCTCAGGGAGAACTGTCTCTAAAAATCTGCTTTGTTTGCAAGGCAGCATTTTGTAAACAAGGCTTTGATAATGGCACAGTCATATTGAATTGGGACTGTGTGACTGAATGGCTGTTGAACTTCTAAGTTATGATTCAGCACACTACTATGAGAACAGAGCACAAAAACATTAAACACCACCAGATGGTAGTTCAAAGCCCATCAGATACACACATTCCCCTTTCTTCCTCTACAAAAGATTGGCAAGGCTTCATATGGGGAGGGGGGAACCCATTAAGATAAATGGAGCTGATTTAGCTTTTGTCTTGCTAGGCTATTCTAGGAAAGTCATCTGAATGGGTCAAATTACAAACAGGCCTGGATCAAAGGATTACTATGGCAGTAGCAGGTCAAAGTGATTTAAGCTATGTCAACTGGATCAGCATGAGATCCTAAACTGCAGTGCAACAACTCTTAGAAAGAGATTTGACCAAACTAATTAGATGAAGCAATGTTTCTTTTCTACAACAGATTTAAAAAAATTAGTCATTTTCTCAGAAGCCATTTACCCTATAAGCTGGCTGGGAGGATGTAATTTGCAAGTATGGGCTCAACGTTCCCTGTTGGGGAAGAACTCAGCCCATTAAATATTTTGCTGTAAGGGAGAGATTTTCAGCCTCAATGAGGTTAGTGGTTTAGCCTTTTCCTTCAAATTGAAGAGCTGCTAACCAGGCAGAATTATATAGCCTCAGCTGGAATTCTACCCTTTTGCATGGCTTACAGAATCATAGCATCCTTCCACTGTCCCAATTTAGATGCTTAGTGCAGTGCAGATAAATGTGCTGTCATAGGACATATATGTGTATTATGGTGTGACATGTGAAAGTGAATTCATTTTTATGGCATTGAATAATATTTTATTATTTAGTTAAAAAGAGTGCCTGTCATCTGTCTTTTGTACACATCTAGGAAAGCAGCATGAAACTTGGGTAATATTCCAGAAGATACAGCTTTCATACAATTTTGGTTTGCAGTTTTGTAGCTCTTGTTTAATCAGCATGTAGTCAGCATTAAGTTCTAGTATTCATAAATATATTCGAAAGAGTGAAGTCTCATCAGACAGCATATGCCATAATTCTAGAAGAAAAAAAATATGGTATTCTTTCACAGAAGAAGTTTGTGGAGCTATTATGTCCATTTCCAGAGATCTTGTTTCATGGTTTGGAAGAATCTGTTTCCTAGTTTAAAGTAAAGGGATGCATTGACTTAATAAGCCCACTTAAGGAGATATCATAAAAGAGATGAAACCTAATTATTAGGGGTTGTGCATTTTGAAAGTTTTTGAGATGTTTTCTAACTTGTGCTATTGTTTGAAAAGTTTATCATGATTGGGTAGTTTTCCAATAGGGCATCCCCATGTTGGATTCAAAATGCATTAGTTTTCTTTCATTCTCATGATTTTCATGGCTGTATTTTATAATGGTCTCAAGAACTGAAAGGCAGGTGCAGTTCTTCCATTTTCATTTTAAAGACCTTTGTGGTAATTTTGTAACAAGACATTCCATAAGTTAATTTTGTATTGTGTGAAGTGCTTGGTTTATTTTTTAAAAAAATCTGATCTCAACTCTACTGAAAGATGTCTGCACCATGTTTTGAGCTGTAGACTTTTCAAAAATGAAATTCATATGATTAATGCTTCAATATAAAAACTGTTCTTTTAAGAAATTTTCATGAAAACACATGCTACTGTTATGGAAGAACTATACTGTGGTTATTAGTACTTATTACTAAAGGACTTTTCAAATTCTTTACTGAATTGAATTTCTCATACCCCCGTTTAACTATGTCTGATACTAAAAAGAAAACCCAACAGACATGCTAATTTCAATTAATTGACATATTAAAATGCAAGATTCACTATGATGTTTTCCTGCACATGTCTCATTGAAATGAATGGGAGTTGTTCAAGTGCAGTGTTGTCATGCATAGGTCTCATTTATTTTATGGAATCTTGCTCAGGAGAAATTTATGTTGGATCGAACCCATCAGAATAAAGCAATTATTCTCGAAACATGAGACATGCCAAGCCAACACATTGTTTTGCACATAAACAATGAAACAAAAACATTGCCAGTGAGTAATATGTATGCTCAGTCAATTTGGCGATCTATTATTCATCCTATTGTATTCTGCATTATGTACACTTCCTTCTTTGCCAGAGCACCAGCAGAAGTCTTGTATATACTCATCAGGAAACTGGTAAATTACACTCAGAGCAATCAGATAACGTTGTTAATATGACTCACATCAGTGCAATTTCTTTGCTCCTCCCTGTATGATTAATTACAACTAAATTGATGTTGCCAGCAATGATTAATTTACATGTTCACATGCAGAATAAATGAGCTAAGCAAAACTGAGCTGGCACTGTCAGGATCTTAAAAGCCTAAAACGAAAGCTCCCATTCTGCAGCACAGCCCACTCCCACGTTTGCTTAAGTGATCATTAAGTCAAGATTGTATTCGAAATTAGTGGTGCTGCTCTTTGATAATGTTTTCACCATGGCTTCATTTATAATAGTACAGTTACATCAAGTGTTTAACTTGTCCTTTTTGACCAGGTCGTTTGAATAAAGAACTGTTATATGTATACCTCAGAGTTAAGCATTAAATCAATAGGCCTAGGCTGGGTAACTGCATACACTGACATTGTTAAAGACATACACAGAAAGAGAGTACGTATCTTGCAGCATATCGACAAATTCAAGTATGATTATTGGGGCAGTGCTTTATTTTCTATATATTCTGCTATACTTAAAACAACAACACTGATTTCCACTCAACCACAGAAGGTAAAATGTTGAAATGGGTTAAAGAAAAATCCACTATACACAGTAATTCAAATGTATGGGGGGTTTTTTCCACTATATTTTGAAATAAACTATATGCAAATCAAATCCAAAAGTGAATCGTGAGATATAAAATAGCTAGAGTTTTCCAAATTCTGTTTATTGTTTTCAAAATCACCAACGATAAAAATAACTTTTACAAGAATAGGTATCTATAAACAATTATTACATTCAGTATGTTTTCTAAATTATTATACATTCAAACAATCATAAATAACATATATTTACAATTCAAATACAATCATTTAGCCATTATTATATCTTTCTATATTGAATATCCATCCTGTTACGTGCTGTTGAATCTGAGCATGTGGAAGTGGATGTGTATAACTAGTAGTGGAGATATAGTGGAATTATATACTTCCAATTTACCACAGATCTATCTCTTTTTTTGTGGATTTCTTTTTTTTTAAAATAATTTTTATTGGATGAGGCAATATAAAATAATTGATTAATACATTAAACTTATCCAAATTAACCCTTCCACATAGATATATACCCCACCCCTCCCCTCCCCCTTTTCTTTGTTGACTTCCAACAACACTCGAACCCCCCGTTTATTCATAGCTATTATTATTACACTATATTGCTATCATTTTTACCATGGTAAAGATCTTGATATATTTTCTTTCATTAAAGTCTTTTTATATAAAATTTAAAATCCCTCCAGAGACCACAATTGTCCTTTAACATCACATTTCTTTTCCAAATATTTCTTAAGTTTCTTCCAATCCTCCAAAAAAGTTTCTGGATCTTGCTCCTTCAAATTTCTAGTTATTTTATCCATTTCGGCCATGTACAACAGCTTCCTTGTCCATTCTTCCACATTCGGTATTTCTTCATTTTTCCAATATTGAGCATATAGAATTCTTACTGCCACTAACATATAATATAACAATGTCTTATCCTTTCTATTAACCGCTTCTAAATGTAAAGATAATAATATCATTTCAGGATTTTTAGCAACATTATATTGTAATATCAAGGAAATTTCAGCACATATTTTAGACCAGAAGTCTCTAGCCTTTTGGCAAGTCCACCACATATGAAACAAAGAACCTTCATGCTCCTTACATTTCCAACATTTGTTTGATAACTGTTTGTTAGCTATGGCTAGTTTTTTCGGTGTTAAATACCATCTATACAACATTTTATATCCATTCTCTTTAATACTAATACAAGTTGATATTTTTAGGGTATTTTTCCATAATTGTTCCCATGCTTCCATGGTTATTTCTTTATTACAATTTATAGCCCACTTTACCATTTGAACCTTTACTGTTTCATCTTCTGTAAACCACGTCAATAACAACTTATACATTTTAGGTGGACTTCCGGTTTGGGATCCATGGAGGTCTAACGCAGCTCTAACTGTGGAGCTGACCGGGCTGCCGTTTTCAGCGGCTGGTGGGGCAAATTTAGCCCGTGGCCACCTGCTCCCAGGCGGGGAACAGGCAAAGAACGCTCAAGACCTCAGGGTGCGTTGATCTCGGGCGAGGGGGGGTTCTGCGCTAAGGACTCTCTCTCGTCCCTTGAGGTCCCACCCTAAGACAGGTCGGCATAAATCTCTGCGGCAGATCCAGGGCCAGTGCGGCTGGCATAAGATCTTCATGCCCAAGCTTCAGCAGGGGAAAGTAATTTTGGAAGAGAATTGAAATCGAAGCAGTGATTACAACCCAGAAAGACGTTTGAAAAGGTAAAGATCACTATCTCTCATACCGGGACAGATTGCTTAAAGTAACGAGGCTTTAAAGTGGACTTTTAAACTGCAACAGATGGATTATATTGAGAAAAAGATCCGGCAAGAATTTGATTAGAAAAAGGACTAAGTTAAAGGAAGTTATTGAAGAAAATAGACAATTGTTTACCATACCTGTGGTTATAAAGCAATAGCAGGCTGTGAGAAAACTTCTATCATCGCGAGAGCTGCAGTGGAGAGTCGGCAAACAGGAAGTGCATAACAGTGATAGAGGTGCTTGTGAGAGAAGGTCCTTATCGGAGGACAGGAAGAAGGGAATCGCCATTTTTGAAAAGGGAAGGGCATTGACTTCAGTAGGAGCGGAAGTAGGACATCTTGGATTATAAAAAGACTATAGAAAAACCATAGAGAAAAGACGCCCGACATTTTGGATTTTGTAAACGTCTCTTGTTTATTTTAAGAACCGGGACATTTAAATTACTTCAAAGGGACATTAATTTAGACGCCACGGAGCTAAGGAAACATGCAGACTCGTGGGAGCGAGGTAAATCAAGCCCCACGATGTCGAAGAAAGAGTGGCAAACAGCTATTGAGAATTTGGACAAAAAATTCCTTGAAATGTTAAAGGAATTGAAGGAAACAAAACAGGAGTTGGTGAGAGAAGTTAAAGATGTTAAAGAGACAGTAAAAAATGAATTGGCAGAGGTGAAGAAGGGAATGGAAACAATACAAATCGACCTACAGGCAGCGCAGCAGAAAGTTAATGTTGTGGAAAAAGAGATGGAGAATCTTACAGAGACGCAACGAACAGATATGAGAGTGATAAGGGGAAGAATGGCAGTTGCGGAGAGTAAATATATGGAGAAACAGCTGAGGTTTCGAGGTCTGCCGGAAATAGAGGCAAAGACAGCACAAGAACAGGTGACTGAAGTGTTAGCTGAATACCTGGGAAAGGAGGAGGAGGAAGTTGTGGCTATCCTGGATGTGGCGTACCGAATAAATTCCAGATTCGCGGCCCAGAGGAAATTACAAAGTGATGTGATTGTGCAATTTACGACAAGGAATATAAGAGAAACGATAGTGAGTAAACAGTTTCAAGATCCATTGGTAGTCGATGGCAAGACGATTATCATCATGAAGGAGTTACCCAGATCGGTGTTGCTTGATCGGAAAAAATATAAAGTGCTCGTGCAGAATTTGAAGGACATGAAAATAAGATATAGATGGGAATTACCGGAAGGGATATCTTTTGAATCTGGAGGAATGAAAAAGCGCATCAGATCTGAATTTGAGATGGAAAAGTTTATGAGGGACAATGAAAAGGACTTACCAACAACAAGGTTATGAATATGGAGTGTAAAGTTTTATCTTGGAATGTAAATGGACTTAATTCACCCAAAAAGAGAAAAAGTACTTTCCACTGGCTATTAAAACAAAAATGTGACATTGTATGCTTGCAAGAGACCCATATCAGAAATCAGGATGTAAAATATCTTAAAGTGAGTAAGTTGGGCACTGACTTTGTAGCGGCCTCAAAAAAGAAAAAAAAGGGAGTGGTATTATATATTAAAGAGGAGCTACAGCCAAAATTAATGATTAGAGATGTGGAAGCCAGATTTATAGCAGTGGAATGTACATGGAATTTTTAAAAAGTGTTGGTTATTGGAATTTATGCACCAAACGGTGCCAAAGAGAGCTTCTTTGAGGATTTAAGGAAGCAATTAGATGAACTTTCATATGATCAGATAATCCTTGCAGGAGACTTCAATGGAATTACAAATTTGGAACAGGAAAAAAATCAGTAATTGCACAAGAGAAAAGAGGACTTTTACCAAAGACGTTTTTTGCATTAGTGCAACAGGAAACTTTGGAAGATGTATGGAGAACGCGGAACCCCATGAGTAGACAGTATACATTTTTCTCCGCAAGACACTCTACTTTATCACGTATTGATATGATCTGGGCCTCAAAGGACTTAGTGCTCTGGACTAAGGATGTTGAAATAATGCCTATGGTAGGCTCAGATCATAATCCAATTATGTGGAAGTTTGGGAAAAGAAACAAGAGGAAAGGATGGAGAATAAATGAGGATTTGCTTCAGGAGGGAGAAAATATGGAGATGCTGAGAAGGGAAACTAAGTTCTTCATACAACACAATATGAATCGAGAAGTACCAACCAATAAGGTTTGGGATGCATACAAAGCAGTAATTAGAGGCATACTAATGGACTTAAACGGAAGAGCCCGAAAGAAACGAGAGGAGAAGAGACAGGAGATTATGGAGAAAATAAAAGCCAAAGAAATACAATTAAAGAAAAGACCAGGGAAGAAGAAAATTTATCAGGATATTAAAATTCTTCAAGAGCAGTTGACGGCAATGAATAATAGAGAATTGGAATGGAATTTGAAAAGAATGAATCAAAAGTCGTTTGAAGGTGCAAATAAACCTGGGAAATATTTGGCATGGCAATTGAAGAAGAGAAAAGAAAAGAAGATAATAAATAAAATATGTGAGGACAATAAAGTGCATCTGGAACAGACTGCCATTAGTAGAGCCTTTTACAAATTCTACGCCAAATTGTATGGGAAAAAAGAAGTGAAAAAAGATTCAATAGCGACATATTTGGGAAAAGTAAAACTCCCAATAATTTCGGAAGATTGGAGAGCTAAATTAAACTGTGAAATAACAGAGGAAGAGATAAGGAAAGCAATACAGTCAACAAATTTGGGAAAAGCGCCAGGGCCTGATGGACTTACAGCAAAATTTTATAAGGTAATGGCCAATGAGCTGGCGCCATTTTTAAATGAGGTGATCAATGGTGTCTTGAGAGATCAAAGAACTCCAGATACTTGGAGTGAAGCTAATATATCATTGATCCCCAAAGAGGGACAGGACTTGACTAATGTTAAAAATTATAGACCCATTTCCTTACTTAACAATGATTACAAGATTTTTGCGAAGATCTTGGCAGAGAGGCTAAAGGGATGGTTAGCTGAGGTTATTGGGGAAGAACAAGCAGGTTTTTTACCAAATAGACAAATTAGAGACAATTTAAGGACAGTTATAAATGCTATTGAATACTATGACAGGCGTTGTGATAAAGAGGTTGGTTTCTTCTTTGTAGACACCGAAAAAGCATTTGATAATTTGAACTGGGACTTTATGTTTGCAACTATGGAACAGCTACAAATGGGAGAAAGATTCATAAGAGCAGTTAAAGAAATTTACAGAGACCAAAGTGCAGCAATTGTGGTGAATGATGAGGCGACTAAGAAACTGACTATAGGGAAAGGTACAAGACAAGGTTGCCCGTTGTCTCCACTGTTGTTCATTTTGGTATTGGAAATTCTGATGATACAGATCCGAGAAGATAATGCAATCCGTGGAATAAAGATAAAGGACTTTTCCTATAAGGTCAGAGCATTTGCAGATGATATAATGTTAATCGTGGAAGATCCAATTGAAAACATGCCTAAGGTAATAGATAAAATTAAAGAGTTTGGAGACTTGGCAGGTTTTTACGTAAATAAAAAGAAATCAAAGATATTATGCAAAAATATGACTAAACAAAAACAACAGTTATTAACGGAAATAACTGACTGTGAAGTAACAAGCAAGGTAAAATATCTGGGAATCGAACTGACTGCAAAAAATATAGATTTATTTAAGAACAATTATGAGAAATTATGGACTCAAATAGAGCAGGACTTGATTAAGTGGAATAGATTGAACTTGTCATGGCTGGGAAGAATTGCAGCAGTTAAGATGAATGTTTTGCCAAGAGTGATGTTTTTGTTACAGACAATGAACTGTGGCAGTTTGAAAATTACTGAAACACAATATAAGAAGAGGGAAGTGACTATACCGAGGGGTGGAGAGTTAACTGAATAATTCTAAGCAAATATCATATTGGATTATTATATAGGGTATTAGTAGTGCTATTATTATAAGAAATATAAGGATAGAAATTAAATCAAATATCTTTCTGATGGTAAATAGTAACTGTACAAGGATGAATGGATATATATTAGCATATGAAATGTGGATATAATAGATTGACTTATGTTAAATGAATATATATGAATGGATTACTTTAGTTAGATAGCTCTATAATGGAGAAATTAGATAATTAAAATGGATAAGACATGTAAAAGGAAGTAAGGAGCAATATATATAGAATATAAGTCAAATTGATTGATTTATTATGAATGTATGCAATGTTTATAGAAGTACTAGAAAATATGTATAAGATGGGGCAAATTGTTTGTTCCATATTGAAGAGAGTAGAAAGAGTAAGATAGACTTATTAAAATGAATATTATTAGCATTAGGGAAGAAGATAGGTTAAGAGAGTCCTATTCATTTGTAAGGGAAAGGAATCAGAAATAACACAATTATGACAGATAAGCTTAGAAGAATGTGAAAGTATATTATAATAAATATAGTAAAGTTGATATGAGTAAAGGGAAAATAGATGAGGGGTTGGAAAACTGTTGGAAGTCAATAAAAGGGGGGGGAATGGGAGGGGGTTAGAATTGGAAATTTAAGGGAATGTGAGTGTAAATGATATGATATGTTTCTAATCCAATAAATTTTTTTTTTAAAAAATAACAACTTATACATTTTAGATATTGCTTTATTATTATCTCCCAATAATAACTCTCCCAAGTCTGAATTTTTAATTCTAAAGCCTATCTTCCTTTTATCTAAGTCAAATAAGTCTTTAATTTGCCTGTATTGTAACCAACCATATTTGAATGGCAAATCCTCATTTTGTCTAAGCTTCAACTCATCCTTTTCTAGTATTGTTAGTTCTTTGAGGGTAAGCCATTCCTTTCCCTGGTATTCCAAATTTGGGTTGATTACTTCAGCTGGTATAATCCAAAGTGGTTTCTTTTCTTCTATGAATTTCTTGTATTTAAGCCAAGTTAGCAATAAATTTCTTCTTAGGTAGTGGTGCTGAAACATTGCATCCATTTTATATTTTTCATACCACATATATGCATGCCACCCAAATAATTTATTATATCCTTCCAATGTTAATAACATGATTGGTCAAGGACACCCATTCTTTTATCCACACCAAACATATCGCTTCATGATAAAGTCTTAGGTTAGGTAACTGCATTCCTCCTCTTTCCTTTGCATCCCATAAGACTTTCATTTTTACTCTTGGCTTCTTCCCTGCCCAAACAAACTCAGATATTTTCCTCTGCCATTTTTCAAACTGTTTTTTTTATCTTTCACAATTGGTATTGTTTGCATTAAAAACATCATTCTGGGCAATACATTCATTTTAATTGTAGTAATACAACCTAACCACGACAGATTTAGTTTATTCCATTTTATCATATCTCTTTCAATTTGAGTCCAGAGCTTTTCATAATTATTCTTAAATAAATCTATATTCTTAGCAGTGAGCTCTATCCCCAAATATTTGATTTTATGTACCACTTCGCAGTTTGTTAATTCACTTGGTTCTTGCTGCTTTTTCTTGGTCATATTTTTTGTTATTATTTTAGACTTCTTTTTGTTTATATAAAAGCCCGCCAAATCTCCAACTCCAACTCCAAGCTTTCAATTTGTAGGAAGATCTTTTTATTTTTATTCCTTTTATACTGTCATCTTCTCTAATCCTTCTCAATAATACCTCTAAGACCATCACAAACAAAAGGGGCGACAGTGGACATCCTTGTCTGGTTCCTTTCCTTATTTCGAAGTTTTCTGTCAGGTCATCATTAACACTAATTGTTGCTCTTTGTAGTTTATAAATTGTTTTCACAGCTTCTATAAATTCATTTCCCTTATCCATCTTCTCCATAGTCGCAAACATAACATTCCAATTCAAATTGTCAAAGGCCTTCTCTGCATCCGCAAAGAAAAGGCCAACTTCCTTCTCTGGGTGTTTGTCATAATATTCAATGGTATTTATCACAATTCTCAGATTGTCTTTTAATTGTCTATTTGGTAGGAATCCAGCCTGATCTTCTTCTATGAACTCCATTAGCCATATTTTAAGTCTATCTGCTAGTATTCTTGCCATTATTTTATAATCGTTGTTTATGAGCGATATAGGTCTATAATTTTTAACGTCTGTCAGGTTTTGATTTTCTTTTGGGATCAGAGCGATACTTGCTTCATTCCACGTATCTGGGAGGCCTTTTCCTTGAAACATATCATTCATTATATTTTTTAAAATCCGTACTAGGTCCTCCTTCATTACTTTATAAAATTTAGCTGTGATCCCATCCGGTCCTGGTGCTTTCCCAATCTTAGCCGCTTCAATTGCTTGTTTGACTTCTTCTTCTGTTATTGGAGCGTTCAGTCCTTGTTTCATCTCTTCTGGTATCCTTGGTAGATGGGCATTCATCAAATACCCATCTATATCTTGTTGATTCACTATTTTCTTCTGAAATAGCTTTGCATAATATTTAAAAAATGCACGCTTGATTGAATGATGCTCTTTCAATTCCTTACCATCCTCTATTATTCTATTAATAATTTTCTTTTCCTTCTTTTTTTTCAATTGCCAGGCTAGATACTTTCCTGGTTTATTTGCTCCTTCAAAAGTCTTCTGCTTTAATGTCTTTAGTTTCCATTCTAGCTCTTTATTACTAATAGCTGTTATTTGATCTTGTAGTATTTTAATTTCCTGTATAATCGACTTTGTCCCTGGTCTTTTCTTTAATTGTTCTTTTTTGTGAATTTTTTCTTGTATTTCTTGCCATTTCTCCTGTTTTCTTTTCTTGTCTTTACTATTGAGTAGTGTTGAATTTCCTCTTATTACAGCTTTATATGCATCCCATACCATCTGTGTCGACACTTCATTATTGTTATTTGTCAAAAAAATTGCTTAGTTTCTTCTTTCAAATACTTCAAATTTTCCTGATTTTGTAATAAATCCTCATTTAATCTCCATTTAAATTTTCTCCACCCCATTGTCCATTTCCATAACATTGGATTATGGTCTACACTCACCCTCGGTAAAATTTCTGCTTCTTTAGTCAATAAAGTCAAGTCCTTAGTCGCCCAAATCATATCTATACGTGAAAATGATAAATGCCTTGTGGAGTAGTATGTAAATTCTAAACTTTTTGGATTTTCTTTTCTCCATATGTCTTCCAATTGTTCTTGCTGAACTAAGTCAAAAAAAGTCTTTGGTAACTTCCCTGATTTTTTGACAGTTGTTTTGGATTTTTTATCTAGTTGCAAGTCCACTACACCATTGAAATCTCCAACCAATATCATCTGGTCAAATACATCCTGATCTAATTTGTTCAATAAGTCTTTAAAGAATTGGTCTTTTGCTCCATTTGGCGCATAGAGGGCTATTACCAAAAATTTTTTTGCATTTACATTTACTTCTACAGCCACATATCTTCCCTCTTGATCCTGAAAAATTAATTTTGATTCTAGAGTCTCATTTATGTAAATCACTACTCCTCTCTTCTTTTGTTTTGACGATGATACATATTCTTTCCCCAATTGTTTATTTTTTAAATATTTTATATCTTTATCTTTGATATGTGTCTCTTGTAGGCATATTATATTGCAGTTTTTTAGCCAATGCTTTTTTAGCCAATGAAAAACTATTTTTCTCTTTTGGGGTGAGTTTAGTCCATTTACATTCCACGATATTAATTTGTATTCCATATTGTTAGATTTTTGATAATTCAGGAAAGTCCTCTGCATGTTCCTGTGCAAACTTTTCCATTTGCTCCTTTGATTTAATAACAATTCTCAGGGCTTTGTAGTAAAAGCTTAGTCCTTCTGGGATTTCCCATCTATATCTAATATCTTTATCTCTTAGTTTCTGGGTTAACTCCCTATATTTTTTTTCTCTCTTGGAGAATCCGTTTTGGCAC
This sequence comes from Eublepharis macularius, assembly GCF_028583425.1. Classification (NCBI taxonomy): domain Eukaryota; kingdom Metazoa; phylum Chordata; class Lepidosauria; order Squamata; family Eublepharidae; genus Eublepharis; species Eublepharis macularius. Next base: position 78,836,864 of record NC_072797.1, read on the forward strand.
TTCTTTCATGATCTTGATTCTACTGCCCTCTTTTATTAAAGGATTTTCAAAATGCTTTTTAAGAATCTCCTCCTTCTCTTTGTCACTAGTTGGACGATTATATCTTTAGGTAACTTCCTCTGCTGTGCAAAAGCTGAGTTGATTCTGCATGCCAAGTCCATATTTGCTGTTATTTCTTCCTTTTCTTTCCCTAGAAATTCTGACAATATCTCTGTCATCTGTTCTTGTGTAGTTTGGGTCTCAGATTCCTGGATGCCACGAAATCTTAACTGCTTCTCCGTCACCTTGCATTCCATCATTGCCACTCTTGTCTGAATCACTTGGTTTTCATGTTTCATTTCTGCTTTTATATCATTTGTCTTTTGTTCTACCTGTTCCACTTTCTTAGTTGTTGTTTGCAAGTCCTCCTTTACTCCCTCTATCTTTTTTGCCAGTGCAGCTACATCAGCTTGAATAACATCTCTCATCTGTTTAAAATCCTTTGCCAGCATTTCTTGCATCTTCTGTAACAACTCTTTATGGTTCTCTGCCACTTTTTTTCCAAACCTTCAATCATTGCTTCTACTGAGGCTTGCCATTCCTTGTCCACTCCTTTTTTTCCTGCCATCGTGGGACTCGGTTTTGAGCCTCCCCACATATCTGCCCTTCTTCCTAAATCCATGGTGGATCGTTTAAAAGCTTAGGTTATCTTAATATTTGTTGCAGAAAAAAATAAAATAAAAAAGTCCTTTTAAAATCCAAAATGTTGGGCGTTTTTTCTCTATGGTTTGTTTATAGCGCCTCTATGGTTTCTGGCTTAACTTGTCTTTGTAGCCCCTTAAATTAAGTGTTTGTTTTGCTTCCGAGTGACACCTTTCTCGCTGATCCTCTTCCCTTTCCCTTTGCTGTCCTTGCTAGGAATCCAGTTATCTGCTCTGCTGTTAACTTCCTGTCTCATGATGTTTCTCTAGTCCCCCTCCACTTTCTCACACCGGTTATCTCAATTCTAACCACAGTAAGTGTAAACAATATTTCTTTTCCAAGTTTTTAGTCCTCATTTAGTTCCCAATGTCTCCAATTTAACACTGCCTACTAATCGTTAGCTCTTTTAAAATCTGTCCATTAATTTATTTTCTCTTGGTCTTTTTGTTGCCAATCCGTTTTAAATAATCTGATAACGATCTTTACCTTTGCCGATTCTGCGGGTTGTCTCTGTTGTTTCCTTTGCTTATTCTTTAGTAAAAGTTGTTACTGAAGCTTGGTTATGATGATCTTATGCTAATTTAATGACTCCTGAGGCACTGCAGAGATAGTAGCTCTCCCTTCTTCGAGGGGACCTCAAGGTGATGGTGGGAGTCCTTTATTCAGAACCCCCCCCTTCACCGAGATCTACACTCTCTCGGGGATGCGTAGCTTTCAAGCCCAACTTCTCCCTGAAGTTGGGATGGAAATGGGCATTTGGTGCCCCACTTTCCAACAAAAACAGTGTCTCGGACAGCCCCAGTAGGAGGCTGCGTCAGATCTCCATTAATCCAAGCCGGAAGTCGGATTTCTTGTTTCATTGGGTATTCTAAGATTGGGTACCAGTTAGGTATAAAGTCTTTTGATGTCACTTGATGTCACTATATGTGAGAGTAACAGCAGCCATAGTATAATTGTCCCATAATTTTTTATGCCATAAAGATCTGGAGCATTTACATTTTTCCAGCGGGTGGCAATGGCTGCTCTGGCAGCTGATAACAGTGTGCTTTTTTTTGCCAGCATTCTTGGTATGTGAGCATACGAGTTTTATTCAGTCAGAAAATACATTGTAAAAGGCTGAAATAAGGTGCTTTTTCGACTTCTGTGCTTTTATTACTACCTCAAAGTCTGTTAGAAGTTGCCTAAGAATGTTTTGCAAATCTATTTGAGAGCACATATGGATTACCTGAAGATATTGAAACCATGGAATTGATGTACCTAATTTGTCCTCTAATAGTGTCTTATCCGTTAATTTACAATTGATTGTGAGATCCTGAATTAGTAGGATCTTGGCCCTTCCCCATTCTCAGAAGGAGTTATTGCCCAATCCTGGTAGAAACCAGTGCTGATTTAGAAAGATTTGTAGTCTGAATTTGTTTGGTAGTAATTTTGTTCTAAGTTCATCCCAGACCTCCAGTACTGAGGTTAGAAATGGATTAGATTGTATTTTATGGGTCTGTCGGCTGTTCTTTGCCGTACTGCTTCATGTACTTTATATGGTGCGGTATATTCAAGTTGTAGTGCAATCCATTCTGGCTGGTGGTTTAATTCCAGGAATTTAGCTGCATTTGAAAGGTGAATAGCTTTATAATATTTAATCACATCAGGAAATCCTAGCTCTCCCCATTTAGAGCTCTGTTGTAGTGTGTCAGCATTAACCCTATGTTTCTTGTAGGACCATAAGAAATCTAAAAAGAGTTTTTGCCAATTCTTCAATATTTTAAGAGGTATCTTTATGGGTATAGCTTGAAATAGGAAAATGAGTTTTGAAAACATGAACATTTTAATCATGTGTTACCTATGTAACCATGTCTCATGCCATCTATTTAATAGATTTGTCTTATGCCATCTATTTAATAGTTGTTGTATATCTTTCATAAATTTATCATGGTTAAGCTTTTGAATATCACTAAGATTGCATGCATTGCTGGGATGTTGCAGGAAGAGAAAATTGACGTGGCTTACCTAACAGAGACATGGCTGCAGGAAAATGAGAAGGTGTGTCTGTCCCAACTAACTCCCTGTGACTGTGGTCCTACGCCAACCTCACTATAGCAGCTGAGGAGGGGGGGTTGCTATTATTCTCTGTGAGTCCTTCAACTACCGTAGATCTCCAGTACAAGCTATAGATGGTATTGACTGCATGTACCTGTCTCTGGGAATTAAAGATAGATTGGGTATCCTTCTTGTATATAGACCACATAGCTCCCCCATAAACACCGTTTCTGAGTTGGCAGCGCTGCTAGCAGACATGGTGTTAGAGACACCTAGACTTATTGTTCTGGGAGACTTCAACATCCATGCTGAGTATTCAAAGTCAGGCCCAACTCAGGACTTTATAGGTTGACTGGCAACCCTGGGCCTCTTGCAAATTGTGACAGGGCCTACACATGAAAGAGGCAATACCTTAAATTTAATATTTTGCAATGAATCTTTAAGAGAAGGTTCCAACATTGGAGGTTCGGCTTCAACCATGATCTGCTGAAGGCAAAAGTGAATATAGCCCCAACTCCCCACAAAAGTGGGGGTCCAGTTAAAATGATTTCACCCACAAAGGCTCATGGACCCTTCTAGATTCCAAAATGCCTTGGGGGATTTTAGAATCCTAGACAAATGCCCCATGGTAGCTACTGTAGGAGTGTAGAATGCAAAGGTCCTTGAAACTATTGACACCATTGCTCCTTATCGACTGCTCCAGCCCTTGGGACGGACACCAGTCCCATGGTTTACCATGGAGTTGGCTAAGTTAAAGAGGGTTGGAAGGGGTCTAGAAAGGCGCTGGCAAAAAACTCACATGGAAGCAGATAGAACATGCTACAGAATCCACTGGAGGACCAATGAAGTGGAAATGAAAGTGGCAAAGAAACATTTTTTTTCAGCAACTATTGTGTCAGCTAGTTCATGACCATTCCAATTGTTTAAGATAGTCAGATACTTCATAATCCCTAAATCTGAACCTTTACAGTCCCAAGAACAGACAATTAGTTGTGAGGTCTTTGCTAAGTTTTTCGCTGATAAAATAGCACGAATACGCTCTGATCTAGATACTAGCTGCAATGCAAATGAGATAGAAGAAATGCTTAATACACCATCCAGCTTACATTTGGACTGCTTTGAACCAATCACAATGACAGATCTTCACAGGATCTACTTCTGCTTGCCCATCCTGGCTGTTAACATCAAGTAAGGGCCACATAAGTAAACCACTGAGGTCTATTGTAAATCAATTGCTAACTCAGAGCAGCTTTCCCCAGCAGCTCAAACAGGCAGTTATCCGTCCGCTACTTAAAAAACCATTCCTAGGCAAAAAATGATGTGGCCAATTATTGCCATGGCTCTAATCTGCTCTTTCTGGGCAAAGTGATTGAGAGAGCAGTAGCTGACCAATTCCAGACCTTCTTGGATAACTCTAGCACTCTGGACCCTTTCCAGTCTGGTTTCAGACTAGGGCATGGAACAGAGAAAGCAGTAGTAGCATTAGAGGATGATCTCCATCTGAATATAGACAAAGGCCATGCTTCTTTATTGCTTCTATTGGATCTATCTGCAGCCTTTGATACAGTAGACCATGCCATCCTGTTGAGGCATTTAGAAGCAGAAGTGGGCATCAAAGAATGTGCCCTGGACTGGTTTAGATCATTTCTCTCAGAGTGGCCTCAAAGGGTTGCTGAAATGGAGATCAGCTGTCTCCAGAATGGGAATTATTTTGTGGGGTTCCGCAGGGCACAATCTTATCTCCCATGTTATTCAACCTCTATGAAAAGCCTTTAGGAGAACTCATTTGCAGCTACAGAGTTGGATGTCACCAATATGCAGATGATACCCAACTCTATATCTCACTATCCAGGTCCTCACAGAATGCAGTAGAAATCTTAGATTATTGCCTGACAGCCATGGTGAAATGGTTGAAAAACAACAAATTGAAATTGAACCCAGACAAGACTGAAGTGATGCTTGTTGGAAAGCCAGAGATCTTGAAAGATATTGTACCCCCTACTTTCAATGAAGTTTGTATGACCCTTGCAGACTCAGTTAAGAGCCTTGGGGTTATACTAGCTCCAGCATTACTAGAAAAACAAGTTAAGGCAGCGGCAAAACATGTTTTCTACAACCTTACTCTAGCCTGGAAGATGGCTTCTTATCTTGACATGGCTGACCTGGCCACTTCGAATCCATGGTATGGTAACATCAAGGCTTGACTATTGTAATACTCTATACATAGGTCTCCCATCTAAGTTAACTAGGAGGCTCCAATTAGTGCAAGATGCTGCAGCTCAACTGTTACCAGGAGTGAGCAGGAGCATGAACATCACTCCATCCTACAGTTGCTCCATTGGCTACCCATCAGTTACTGTGCTCAGTTCAAGGTATTAGTTATTACATACAAAGTTCTTCACTGCTTTGGTCTGGCATACCTACAGGACCACTCCCCTCCCTATGAGCAAGAGTGCATTTTAGCCCCCCTACTTTTTAATTTATATATTAATAACATTTTTCAGAGACTGTCAGGCCCTGAATTTATTGCTTCCTCCTTAGATCAGCAAAAATGATCAATTTTACTATATGCAGATGATATGGTTTTGATCTCTTTAACCAGAATGGGACTGAAGAGGCTTTTGCACAGTCTAAGTGAATATTGTAAGGAAGAAAAACTGATAATTAATTACTCGAAAACCAAAGTTATGGTTTTTCAGAAATGGCCCAAAGTGTTTAAATGGAACATACAAGGTACTCCAATAGAACAATGTAAATCATATAAATACCTAGGTTTAACTTTTAGCGAAACCCTCAAGTGGGATGTTCATCTAGAATCGGCTAAAGCATTAGCCCTTAAGGCAATGGGAGTTGTAATGAGATTTTATTACACCAGGGGAGGTCTCCTCATAGACCCCGTGCTGAAACTTTTTGTTAGTAAAATTATCTCCCAATTGCTGTATGGTATTGAGATCTGGGGGTGGGGGCAGCCCTCAGGGAATAGCTTTGATCTTCACAATTGGGTCTTTAGAGAAGATGCCCTAATTGATGCTTCTCTGATTTCTCAATCAAGGTTTGCCCCTTGGTTACTTCTAAAGTCAGAAAGAATCCAAAACCTCTTTATGAGGTGAATTCTGGCACTCCCTCAAGGGACACCGGCTGCCCATTTACGAGCTGAGTTGGGACTTCCTTCAGTGAGGGCTCAAGCCTGCCTGATGATTATAAATATTTTTGGGGGGGGGGACAGCTAAAAACTCCTGACTCATACAGTAAACTTAGTTTCCATCTACTGAATAACAAAGATAATGCTCGCCTTCAATTTAACTACATAGTTGCCAGATATACTATCCCTGATGATTTATTGCAGCCCTCAGGGAATAGCTTTGATCTTTAGAGAAGATGCCCTAATTGATGCTTCTCTGATTTCTCAATCAAGGTTTGCCCCTTGGTTTAATATGGTTTAAAAAGATCATTGTAAGACCTCCTACTTAACCAACATAACTTAACCAACAACTGCTTCCCTCCCTATGTTCCTCCATGGAAGCTTTGCTCATCTGCACAGGGTCTCCTGCACGTGCCAGACTGCACACAAGTGAAATCAGCAGCAGCCCGTACATGAACTTTCTCTGTGGCAGCCCCTATCCTGTGGAATGACCAGCCTGAGGATGTCAGAAGAGCCCCCACTCTCCTGGCTTTTTGTAATGAATTGATTATGTTCTGCTTCAGTATTTTTTCTTTTCTGTATTGAATTCTTGCTAACCCTATGTCTTTTAAACTTGTATCTATTTACCCTATGGTATTGTTTATGGAAATATCCTTGATACTGTATTGAAATGTACTTGATACTGATTGTTCTAACCTCATACTGATTGTTCTAATCTCATACTATGTAATTTGCCTTGAGTCTTAGTGAGAAAGGCGGACTATAATGACATAAATAAATAAATAAATAAATAAATAAATAAATAAATAAATAAATAAATAAATAAATAAATAAATAAATAAGGTTATTTTGGTATTTCTATGCCCAGATATTGTATAGAAGTCATGGCCCATCTGTAAACTGTTGTATTCTTTAATTCCAAAATCTGATCTCCCTCTAAATTAATTGGGATCAGTTATGATTTTTCTAAGTTCACTTGTAGGCCTGATATTTCTCCTATTTCCTTCAGGGCCTGTTGTATGTGTCTAATTGTAGAAGATGGGCGTGATACAAACAATAACATGTCATCTGCAAACATTGAGAGTTTATACTCCTTCTCTTGGATTTGTATTCCTCTAATCTCCTTAGTTGCCCTCATTCTGTCAGCAAGGGGTTCCAGTGCTATCACAAATAGAAGGGGGGACAAGGGACACTCATCCCTCTCTTAATCTTGAATTTTTCCAATTTTGTATTGTTTATTCTCAAATTTGCGGTTGGAGCAACATATATGGTATTTACAACAAGCATTTTTGGGACTACAGTACCCACCAAATGAAGTGAAGAAACAAATCAATAGGGCCAGACTAGTACCCAGAAACAGTCTGCTCCAGGACAAACCTAAAGGAACTAACAACAGAACACCACTGGTTGTCACCTATAGCTCCCAGCTCAAACCCATCCAATGTATCATCAGTGAGCTACAACCCATCCTGGAAAATGATACCTCTCTCTCAGAGGCCCTGGGTGGAAGACCTTTCCTTGCTTACAGACAGCCCCCCAACCTTAAACGACTTCTCACTCACAATCATGAATCGGCCAGCAGAGTCACCAGCACAGGTACCAGGCCCTGCAACAGACCCAGATGCCAGCTCTGCCCCTATATCTACCCAGGGAATACAATTACAGGACCCAATGGCATCAACTACACTGTCTCTGGCTCTTACAGCTGCTCATCCTCCAATCTGATATATGCCCTCATGTGCCAACAATGTCCTTCTGCTCTGTACATTGGACAAACCAGCCAACCTCTACACAAAAGAATAAATGGACACAAATCTGACATTAGAAATGGCAACGTCCAGAAACCAGTGGGTGAACACTTCAATCTACCAGGACATTCCATCAAAGACTTAAAGGTCGCTGTAGTTCAACAGAAACCTTTCAAAAACAAAATCCAACGGGAGGCTGCTGAATTGGAATTCATATGCAAATTTGACTCTGTCAAGCTGGGACTGAACAGGGATTATGAATGGTTATCACATTATCACAGGTAACAGATTTCCTTTACAGAGGCTGGGTCTGGGGGAGCCCAGTGACACCTGGCGTGGGCTTTCGGGGACCACATTTCTCTTTGTCAGATGCATCTGATGGGGAGAACTGTGGTTATCGAAGGCTTATACTGCATTGGAATTGGTTTTGCTGCTACAAACTAACAGGGCAAACTCCAACTGACCCCAACACCAAAAGGAGATGTTTACATTTACTAGCAAAGGAATGTTTTGGTTGCACCCTCCCTCTCACACCCTAATTGCCTCTTCTCTCTCCTCCCCTCCTCCTCCCTCCTCTTCTATATTTGACCAGTTTCTGTAACACGCATCTGACGAAGAGAACTTGATTCTCGAAAACTTATGCTACAATAAAATTGGTTAGTCTTAAAGGTGCTGTTGGACTCTTTTTGATATATGGTATTAGTTGTCCCTAAGAATTTTTCCCCAAATCCCATTTTCCTAAGTACAGCTTTTCCTACTCTAACCTGTAGAGAAAAAAGCTTTTCTACCTAACTTTTGCAGAGGCCGTGTCTCCTGAAATTTTGGTCAAGAAGCCTTGCTGTTTTGCTAAGAAATTCCTTAAGCCCAACTCCCCCCTTTTCTCTTGTTAGCAGCTTCTTGAGAACAGAGCCGTCTCCAGGGTTTCGGCTCGCACTGACCTTGGAGATAAGATAACATGTTTCACTGTGAGCAACTGAGCTTCCATGGACAGTCAGAAGAACCAACTAACATACTTGATTTTGAGAACCAATTTGCACCTGCAAGATAGAGGGTTGGTGCCAGGGACTGAAGCCTTTGCACCCATCCTCTTTTGCATGTACTCTCCTGTTGCCATGACATCAGCATTTTGGTGCCTCATTGGATGAGGGCCCACTCCACTGAGGTACCAAAATGGCATATAAACCAACTACCCAACATGGAGGTTCAGACCTTAGGTGGGTGACAGTGAGCTTCCATTGTAACTCGCCCATCGTCTCAAATCTGGCTCCGACTGGATGGAAGCTCAGGTGACCACTCATTTTGCTTTGCTGTGAAGCCTAACCATTCTTTGCTTCTCAACCAGAGACTTTGCCTCCCGCACCTTTGACAACGCTGTGATTTTCCTTCTGCTGAAATACTGGTATGTATAGTTAGAGCTTACAAAGCTATAGGCTGTTTTTATTTTAACCTCATTCTGTCTCGTGCATTTAATATGACTTTGCACCTTAAATAAAATAATTATGTTATATTTTTGTGGGGGCTTGTTGACTTTGGAGTCTCAAAGTCATTCTGCTGAACTCACTTTTGCAAACACTCGTGAACCACCTACCATAAAGTTATTTTGCCGTGGACTCTACTTGCAAAACCATTCTTGCAAGGTAGACTTCATTTTGCTAAGTTCCCTTACAGGCTTGGAGTGGTGTCCCTATACTCCTAGGCTTTGGGAAAACCTTGAGGGACTGGTGGCAGATTTGTAGGGCATTAGAGGGACTTCCTCCCATTTGCCAGTTTTGTAACTTGTGTGAACCCGCCTATAGGGCACTGCCGGCTCTTCCTCTTAGCTGGGTTGAGGCACCAGGGCCCCGTAGTCACAACATAACCCCAGTGTCATCCACCTTACATTCTAAGGCGTAATTCTGCTTATGAGTACACAGTAAATTCCTTTTTCTTCCACTGCCTGCTAACAGCAGCCCCTCTATTAGGATTCTATGGCAAACAAGGAACAGCATATTGAGCCATATATAGTAAGAACAAAATAGCATTTTCCCAACTTGGACCTGTTTTCCTGGCATTTGGATATGACTTCATCAGGAGCACAAGCACAATGCATGCAGCAGTCATTTGAAATAATTTACAGACTCTGAAAGAATTCTAGTTCTCTTTAATGGGATGCAGACAGTGGTAAAGTGTGTGCATCTTTTCTGTGCTTAAAGATAATTTTGCATAACCATGTTCATGTGACAGGAATATTGGCTCTTTATATATAACACAGCATACATAGAACATAAAACGTATGTGCGTCTATAACCAGTTGCCTAATTGAATCATGGAGACTATCTGTTGCCAGTTTCTGTTCACTGTTTTACCTATGTGTTATGTGATGGAAAGTGCTATCAAGTCATGGCCAACTTATGGCAACTTCTCCTGGTGTTTTCAAGGCTAGAGACTAACAGAGGTGGTTTGCTATTGCCTGCCTCTGTGTTGTGACCCTAGTCTTCCTTGATGATCTCCCATACAATTACTAACCAATGCCAATCTCTGGGGAAGAGATTGACAGGACCCTGCAATCTGTTAGGCCCACCACGTGCCCCCTGGACCCATGCCCATCGTGGCTGGTAAAGGCCAGTGCCGATGGTCTGCGGTCCTCGTTGGAGGCCATTGTTAACACATCCTTGGGCACGGGGTTTTTCCCCGGGCCACTAAAGGAAGCCGTGGTGAGACTGCTCCTGAAAAGACCATGACTGGACCCCACTGACCTGGTCAATTATCAGCCATTCTCGAACCTCCTGTTCCTGGGAAAGGTGATTGAGCAGGTGGCAGTGGGACAGATACAGGGTTTTCTGAATGATGTCTTGGCCCTAGATCCCTTTCAGTCCGGGTTCCGGCCAGGACATGGGATGGAGACGCTGCTGGTCACCCTCACGGACAACCTTCGCAGACATCTGGATCCAGGTGGTTCAGCGCTGCTGATATTACTGGATTTATCAGCAGCGTTTGACCCAGTCGATTACAATCTTCTGACTCACTGCCTCGCCGATGTGGGGATACGAGGGACTGCCTTACAGTGGCTTGTCTCTTTTCTTCACAGTTGGGGACAGAGGGTGGCGCTTGGGGAGAAATTGTCACCCCGTCACCCATTGGTGTTTGGGGTCCCACAGGGGGCAATACTCTCCCCTTTACTGTTTAACATCTATATGCGCCCCCTTGCCCAGCTGGTGCGAAGTTTTGGGCTTGGGTGCCATCAATATGCAGATGACACCCAGCTGTATCTGATGATGGACGGCCAGCCCGGCTCAGCCCCAGATGTCCTGGAACATGCATTTGCAGCCGTGACTGATTGGTTGAAACAGAGTCGACTGAAACTGAACCCAACAAAGATGGAGGTCCTATACTTGAGCCATGGGGGACTGGATTCAGGACTCCGGCTCCCGACCCTCGATGGGGCACAGCTTGTGCCTGTTCCAAGGGTTAAGAGCCTGGGGATGATCCTAGATGCCTCCCTGAAAATGGAGGCACAGGTCACAGTGGTTGTCAGGTCTTCTTTTTTCCACCTGTGGCAGACCAGACAACTTGTCCCTTACCTGTCTACCTGTGACTTAACTACAGTGATCCAGGCAACAGTCATCTCTAGGTTGGATTACTGTAACGCACTCTACGCGGGCCTACCCTTGTGCCTGACCCGAAGATTACAGCTGGTGCAAAATGCAGCGGCGCGCATCATTATGAAAGCACCAAATAGGGTGCATATTACACCAATATTGCGCGAGCTGCATTGGTTGCCAGTGGAGTATCGGATCAGGTTCAAGGTTTTGGTATTGACCTATAAGGCCCTGTGCGGATTGGGGCAGCATATCTGAGGGACCATCTCTCCCCGTATATTCCCCAGAGGACCCTCCGATCAGGAGAAAAGAAATTACTCTCAGTCCCTGGCTCCAAGGAGGCCCGCCTGGCCTTGACTAGAGCAAGAGCTTTCTCAGTCCTGGCTCCTACCTGGTGGAACACTCTGTCTACTGAGACCAGGGCCCGGCAGGATCTACTATCTTTCCACCGAGCCTGTAAGTCAGAGTTGTTCCGCCAGGCTTATTGCTGAGGCTGGGCCTCCACTGGCTGGAGGATATAACATCTACTCCCCTCCTTATGAAAGCTGCCCACCACTGTTCTGAAGCTGCTGCCATGTTCAATTGCACTGCTGCACTTTCTGTAATCGCCACTAAAAAAAAAAGAGTGCTGCTATTTTTAATATCTTTATACAATGCTTTTAATGTTTTATGATAATGTTTAATGAAATGTTTTAAATGTTTTTAATGCTGTTATTCGCCCTGAGCCTGCTTGCGGGGAGGGCGGAATATAAATATGATAAAATAAATAAAAATAAATAAATAAACCCTGCTTCTGAGATCTGATGAGATCAGGTAGTCTGGGATATATTAACCTTGTTATATTGTTCTGTATGTTGGCATGCATTGAGTTAAAGATTTTTTAAAATTTAATTTAAAGTTCTTGCTATCTTTATTCCTGAATTAGATCCATAAAACCCACACAGGCAGAGGCCATAAGTGCACTCAACATAAACGCATGACCTGTTTTCCTTACGTCTCCCCAAATCCTGGTGATAAGACATGTGCTGCAAATTCCATGGTGAGAACTCAATGACCAGGCTGAAGGGCCCAATTTGGATCAGGATCATGACACATGGGAAGAGCGGGCTGAAGTTTCATCCCCAGTTCTGTTTTTCCAACCTGAAATGGACCAAAGTTGCTAGTTGTGCATTGCAGAAACTCACATGCATGAAAGAAAATGTAATATGGTACAAAGACCCTGAGTCACAGGCAGGGCAGCTACCTGCATAAGGATACTCTTAATGCCCACTAATAAAAAAGTAGACAATATGATAAGACAAAATGGATGGATTTTAATTATGGCTCTAGAGGAGCAAACAAGCATCAGAAGAAATAGAGAACCATATACATAGTACATTTGTTGTTACTGTGCGTGCTGACAAAAACACTGCTTGTCGTTTTATACATCATTGTACTATAGCTGTAGTAAATGCTCTTTGTAATGCATTTTCAAGCACAAAAATTGCTTCAGAAAAAGAGCATTTATGAAAATAATTCTATTGAAATCAATAAAGTGTTCACGTGTACATTGTCTGATGCAAATTTGTTTAAGGAAGTTTATTTTAAGCGATTAAAGTGCAGGCTTTAAAGCAAAAAAAAAATGTCAGTGCCTGCTTGGTATAGTGACTTAGAGAACATTGCAACAGTATGTTCAGCAAGAACCCCTTCATTAGTCCTTTCCTGTAATTCTACCCTATTCACCTTTTCCCTTGCCTGACTCAATAGAATGTAAAACCCGCTGTCAGCACAGTAACTAACCCAGAACCCATTCATTACTCAGTCAAGGCATTTGTAAGGTTTGCTGATTTGTCCATGAATAGAAACACAGTGTATATCTGGACTTTCAGGAGCCTTATGCCTCTGCCCGCACCAGTATAACTGCTGCTTGTATGACGTGCTGGTGAGTTAGAGTCCATCAAGGCTTTTGATATATTCAGCATTTTGGATAGCACTGGCATTCCATTCCAGCTAACCCTAGCAAAAGAAAAAAATGTTTGCAGCTGAGGAAAATTATGTACCACTTATTAAAAAGATTCTTATTCATAGCAAAGTAGGCCGTGGCACTCACAGTAAACTTCCAGAGACTGAAGCTTCTGTTCAAATTATGCAGAAAAAGCAGTTACATCCCCTGACTCCCAAACAGGCTTCCTATGTGGTGGAATTAAACATGTTTAATAGTGAGCCTAGGATAATTAAGGACTTGACTGGTCTAAGTCTTGCCAGAAAGACGCAAGGAAAGATTTTTGCTGAACAGGAAAAATACAAGCAAAAACAGCTCATAAGATACTTTTCAAGAAGGTCCCCCCCCCTTCATGGATACACACGAGTATGAAGTACCAGCACCTCTTTCTGCAAAACTGAAACCTCTTTCTGTAATACTGGCACATTTTTTTAGCTTGGGCCTCCAAAGAAGTGAACATGATGAGTACAAGAGTCTCTTTTTTAGGAAAAAGCATTCATTTTCACAATCGGTGAGTAACAAGGCCATCAAGATGGGCAAACCAGGGGGACAAAAATTCCTCTGATCATCTCAAAATCCTGGAAAGCCAGACAAGGCACCACTGGGCTTTCACCAGCAAATCCTCTTTTTTTCTTTCTCTGTGCAGTTCAACCCTATGGCTCTGGAAAGTGGAGGCAGGGCTGTCACATCCTTCACCACCCCAGCTAACCAGAAAGGCTTTCTCTCTCTCTCTCTCTGTCTGGTATGGTACCTCCACCCTGGGAAGCTGTGATTTGGGAAGGCACATGTTCTAATCTCTCTCCCAGCAACCTTCCAATGTAGAACACTGGGGTCTCTTCTTGCTTGCCACTACCATTGGCTGTTGGGCTTCCCTTCCGCATACCTTGGGAGTCCCAAGGGGGACTTGACTTTGCAGTCAGGCATGTAGGAAAGAAACTTTGCAAAGATCTCTACTAAATCACTTAATTTACCACAGCCACAACTCTATAGTAAAACACAGACGAAGTCTAAAGTTTACAGCTAATGAAAAATAAAGACTGAACAAGTACTAGCTAAATGGAACTTATAATTGCTGAACATTAGCCCCAGTGGGAACTGATGAGTAGGAGCATGCATACACACAGAGCCTCACACACACACAAATAAGCACACAAAGGAAGAGTAGCCTTTGAGGAGGCCCCCACATGGGCTCTCAGACAAGTTACCAAATGCACTGTTAGATCTGGGACCTCAAGAGCTCAGAAACTCCTTTTGCCCTTTGCAGATCACAGGGATGCCATGGAACTTCCCTCCTGAGACATCGAGCTGTTTCCAAGGCTGCCTCCCCCTGATATCCTGGAGCCAGGCACCATAAAAGTGACAGCAGACCCTTCACTTCCCAACATGGCATTCAGGGACAAAGCCCCTAACACATGCAGATCTCCATCTGGCCACAGCAGCACTGCAACACCATTGCAGCTCTTGCTCAGAAATGTGGGGCCATAGCATGAACAAGGTACTTGCAGCCCTGCTGCAGCTGTGTCTAACTTTAAGAGTGCTACTGCCTGTTTTCCTGCTCCAAAAATGCAGGTCTCAAGAACTGCATGCATTATTTGAAATGTGCTTGTTTCAGCTCAGTCTCATGGTCCCAGGACTCTGTAACAACTCTAGCGCAGCCATGTTATTTACCATAACAACTACGGAGCAACCCTCACAAGAACTGAACCTAACAATATAATACAAGGGCAAACAATATAACAAAATTTAACAAAATTTAATGTATCAAAAATGAATAAAGTCCAAGGAATGAACCGGACATAAAAGTAAGCCCCCACATAAGGGAGACACAGGCAGCAATAGTCAATGCAACACAGCAGCGTAGTAAGGTGCAAGGTAAGTGCAGTAAGGATCTTTAAACATCTTGTTTGAAGACAAAGCCTTTAATTCTTAATGTTGCTTGACTTGTGTGTTTTCTCTGCAGGTGTCCACAACCAAACAAGGGGTACAAAGATCCCAATGACTCTACAAGGAGCCAGCAAAGAACTTGTTTCAATTTCTCTTCCTCAGGAGTCGAAAAAACAGATGACCACCTTAAACATAATGAAGCACCTAGAATCTCTATTGTGGCAACATGATGCCTACAGAACCAAAAAGCCTGTGAGGCTATGGCTCTGTTAGCCTTTCACCTAGCCCTCTCAGGAACGAATGAGTCCCAAGCTTCTCGCTGCACCAACATGTAAGCATTGTGGACCAATCATCAACACACCAGGCCCCTTCTTGCCTATGCACTGCAAGCCTGTGTGAGCCTGTAAGAAAAGGGCTATGCCCTGTGAGACAAGGACAACACCACGCGGCGAATGACCAGGATGTGAGGCGGAGGTCTGCACCTCTCCTCAAACCATCAGGCCACTACTTTCCTGGGCGCTGCAAGCTTGTGTGAGCCTGTAAGGAAAGGGCCATGCCCTGCAAGACAAGGTGAACACCACACAGCGAATGATCAGGATGTGAGGGAGAGGTCTGGACCTCCCCTCAAGCCATCAGGCCAATACTTGCTTGGGCGCTGTACGCCTGTGTGCCTGTAAGGAAAGGTCCATGCCCTGTGAGACAAGGTGAACACCACGCAGCGAAAGACCAGGATGTGAGGCGGAGGTCCACACCTCCCCTCAAACCATGAGGCCACTACTGCCAGCCGGCTGGGCAGAGTTGCCTCATAAGGCTCCTTTCTCTGCCCCCTGCCCCTGGCCTGAGACCCAGATACCATGGAAATGCTCTGTCTCCTCCTCTTTCCAGGGAGGCAAAGAATGGCCCCCAGCCTTATCAGTGGAAGCTGCTGGCCGGGAGGTCAGTATTATATAAAAGAAAGAACATTATATAATAGCACTATGTAATAAAAGAAATAGAACAATATAACTATTATATAAATGTGATATAATAAATACAGATACAGCCATGATATCATAGTTACTGTCGATCAAATGCCATCACAGTTACACTTCTGATGCTAGAGAGGAAGTCATTTTGGTGGAGGAATCCATTTATCTCAGCAGAAATCTCTTGCTGCTCTCCAACATTCTGTAAAGTGGGTTCAGAGTCTTTCTCTTTGAAAGCCTAACAGTACTTCCTGATCCCTGTCCATCCCCACTGCCATAAATGAAGAAGTATCTGAAGAAGTGAGCTGTGCTACTGGACTCTTGCTCTTTTCTACTTCTTGATCTATCCACTCCCACCCCCAGTTTGCTTGTAGGAGGTGCTAGTCCAAGCTAGGAGTGCTTTTTCATAGCATGAGTTGCAGCAAGGCACATAGATAAGAACTGAGGCAATGCTTTTTATTATCCAATACAACTTTATTTTACAGGCATCACATAAGAGTAAACAGAGGTTATAGGTCTAGGATACAGACTAAGGAAAGAAATGAGACAGATTGCTAGATTGCTAACTTACCTGAAACTAACAGATCCTGAACATCTGATCTCCCCTCCCTGATGGAAGATTCAGATGGGTGTCAAGCATAAAGAGGATGCTGTCATTCACACTCCCCCTCCCCCATACACATGCATGGAAGAGACAGCTCCATTTTAGATCTTCTCTCCCATGTGTGTAGAAAGGCCTTAATAAATTCAAGTCTTGTGTTCTGGAAGCAAGAGACTATCAGTACCTGCTTAACCAGTAGAGAGGCACCAACACAAAAAAAGATGCCATGTTTTCACCTGGCTGTAAAACTGTGCCTACCTGGCCAGCCCCTGTATAGCCTCAAACCTTGGCCAATCTTTATAAATGTCATCCTCCATTTGCCCTCATCCATGACAGCAGGTTTCATAATGTCTTGGGTACCCAACTAATCAGCGCTTTGCAGTCATTTTCTTCATTAGCTGGCATAATATTTCCCTTGAGCTAAGTGTAAAGAGAAGATTGTACATTTGATAACAGCATGTTAAGTGTTTTTCCAAAGCAGAGTGGGCCCTTGTGTTTGCGAGTCTGAATGCATCCTAAAATCATAGGTTTCCCCCACTTCAATCATATATAGATTATTCACAGGGTTAATGAAGGTGTCTTTGTCCCATGCATTGCAATATCTTTTCTATAAAGGCTCAAAAGAATTAATAACTCTGTGTGTGTGTGTGTGTGTGTGTGTGTGTGTGCGCACGCGCACTTGTGCTCATGTACTGTTAAGTGACTCACAACTGACTTATGGTGACTCCAGTAAGGGGCTACTCAGGCAAGTGAGAAGCAGAGGTGGTTTGCCAGTGCCTTCCTCTGCAGAGTCTTCTTTGGTGGTTGCCTATTCAAGTACTGACCCTGTTTAGCTTCCAAGAGCTGACGAAATTGAGCTATACTATGCCACTTTCCTTTCTAATAACCACATACCATATCAATGTTTGGAGTCCTTTTAGAGATGCTTCCCCTCCATTGCTGCCAGAATTACATACATTTTTTTTTGAATTTTTTTTTATTGGATTAGATTATAATATTATTCAAAACATACATTGCCCCCTTATAAATCTATTTCTAACCCCCTCCCTTTCCTCCCCCCTTTTTGTTGACTTCCAACAGTTTTCCAACCCTAAGTCTATCTTATTATTTAATTACTTAATATCTCATATATCCTATTATACACACATTTAATACTCTTTTCTCTAAGCTTGTTTGATCTCTACTAAAAATACTCTATAATATAAATCTCCCTTTGGATGCCTCCATTAAACCACATGTTCTACATAAAATAATACTAACATAATAATATATATTAGCAATCAAGATATTAAAAAATATAGCATTGTATTCATTTTACTTTCCAATCACCTATGTTCTTTACTTTCCACAATCATCCTAACTCTAATATTAGCTTAGACTCTAATATTCTATTACTCATCCATCTTTTACTATTTCTTATACTAGGCTTCTTTTAAATCTGTAAGGTAATTGTTATATTCAAATATCCCATATATACTTTTTACTTAAGCTATATATTGTAAATAATATCTAACTATCTTATTCTTATATATCCATAATGAAACATCCAATATTTAGCACTCTATAATTTTTGATTTTATCATAACTCCATTAATAGCTTAGATTTTTATAATTAAATTCCCCCCTTCCCGGTAAAGTCACTTCTCTCTTCCTCTGTTACATTTCAGTAATTCTCGAACTGCCACAGTTCTCCTTTCACGTCCCATTTTTTTTCTAAATATTGTTTCAATTTCTCCCAGTCTGCGTTATACTGTCCTGGATCAAGGTCTTTAAGTTTTCTAGTCATTTTATCCATCTCAGCCATGTACAACAATTTGTACATCCAATCTTCTATAGTTGGTATTTCTTGTACTTTCCACTTCTGTGCATACAAGAGTCTCGCTGCTGTAGTCATGTAAAATAACAATGTTCTATACCTTGTTGGAACATCTTCCATTCCCAAGTTCAGTAGCAACAATTCTGGGTTCTTATTTATTTGGGTTTGCAAAACCTCATTAATTACTTCAATTATATCTCCCCAGTATTGCTTCGCTACCTCACAAGTCCACCACATATGATATAGTGATCCTTCATGTTTTTTACATTTCCAGCATTTATTTGACATATTAATATTTCCTAATGCAATTTTCTTTGGTGTCAAATACCAACGATAGATCATTTTATAGACATTCTCTTTAATACTTGTACAAGTCGTAGTCTTCAGAGTCGTTTTCCACAAATATTCCCACGCCTCCATTGTTATTTCTTTATTAAAGTTTATAGCTCACTTCACCATCTGTGTTTTAACTGTCTCATCTTCTGTAAACCATTTTAAAAGTACTTTATAAATCCTTGAGATTTCCTCTTTACCGTCTTGAAAAATTACCTCTTCTAGTTCTGAGTTCTCCGTTCTTATTCCTCCTTTCAAACAATCCGAAGTGTAAAGATCTCTGATCTGTCTATATTGAAACCATCTGTAACATGAAGACAACTCCTCCTCTGTTTTAATTCTCAATTTTGAAAATTCTACTTGAGTTATCTCCTTATAAGTTAAACATTGCTGCTCATTATCGACAGTCCTCGGATCTATTACTTCATATGGAACCACCCAGGAAGGAATTCCTTCTTGTAGGTAATTTTTATACTTCTTCCAAATTGTGAAGAGGCATCTGCTTTTACTTTGTCGTACCACAAATACGCATGCCATCCAAATATTTTTTATATCCCTCCAAAGCCATCAATTTGCGATTCTTCAGTGTCATCCATTCTTTTATCCATGCCAAACATATTGCTTCATGATACAGTCTTAGATTGGGCAGTTGCAATCCACCTCTCTCTTTGGCATCCTGTAATACTTTCATTTTCACATGAGGTTTCTTGCCTGCCCACACAAAGTTCGATATTTTCCTTTGCCATTTTTCAAATTGTTTGGAGTCTCGGATAATTGGAATTGTTTGTAGTAAGAACATCACTCTTGGCAATACATTCATTTTCACTGCTGCAATTCTTCCCAACCATGACAAATTTAACCTATTCCACTTTATCAAATCTCTCTCTATTTGTATCCACAGTTTGTCATAATTATTCTTGAATAGGTCTATATTTTTCGCAGTCAGTTCAATACCCAGATATTTTACCTTATTAGTTACTTCACAGTCCGTTATTTCCATTAGTTCTTGTTGTTTCTGTTTGGACATATTCTTACATAATATCTTTGATTTCCTCTTATTTACAAAAAATCCAGCCAAGTCTCCAAATTCCTTTATTTTCTCCATCACCTTCAGCATATTCTCAATTGGATCATCCACAATTAACATTATGTCATCCGCAAACGCTCTGACCTTGTAGGAAAACTTTTATTTTTATTCCTCGGATTGCATCATCTTCCCATATTTGGATCATCAATATTTCCAAAACCAAGATGAACAACAATGGTGACAAAGGGCAACCCTGTCTTGTACCTTTACTTATTAACAGTTTTTTAGTCACTTCATCATTCACCACAATTGCTGCACCCTATAAATTTCTTTCACTGCTCGTATGAACTTTTCACCCATTTGCAGCTTTTCCATAGTGGCAAACATAAAGTCCCAGTTCAAGTTGTCAAATGCTTTTTCGGCGTCCACGAAGAAGAAACCAACTTCTCTATCACAACGCTTATCATAATATTTAATAGCATTTATAACTGTCCTTAAATTGTCTTTAATTTGTCTATTTGGCAAAAATCCAGCTTGCTCCTCTGCAATAAATTCAGACATCCATCCTTTTATTCTCTCCGCCAAAATCTTCGCAAAAATTTTATAATCATTGTTCAACAACGAAATTGGTCTGTAATTTTTGACATTAGTCAAGTCTTGTCCCTCCTTGGGAATCAATGTTATATTAGCTTCTCTCCAAGTATCGGGGACTTCCTGGTCTCGCATAACTCCGTTAATCACTTCTTTCAGGAAAGGCATGAGTTCATTAGCCATTACTTTATAAAATTTAGCTGTTAGTCCATCCGGACCTGGTGCTTTTCCTAATTTTGTTAACTGAATTGCCTCTTTTATTTCCTCTTCCGTCACTTCCCTATTCAATTTTTCTCTCCAACTTTCAGAAATTGCAGGGAGCTTCATCTTTTTCAAATAGCTCATTATAGAGTCTTTGTTCACTTCCTTTTTTTGATACAACTTCGTGTAAAATTTAAAAAATGCTCTACTAATGGCTGCCTGTTCCAAAAATGTCTTATTTTCCTCACAAATTTTATTTATGGTTCTCTTCTCTTTTCTTTTCTTTAATTGCCACGCCAAATATTTCCCAGGTTTATTTGCACCCTCAAACGACTTCTGATTCATTCTCTTGAGGTTCCATTCCAATTCTTTATTATTCATTGCTGTCAATTGTTCTTGTAGGATTTTAATATCCTGATATATCTTCTTTTTTCCTGGTCTCTTCTTAAGTTGTATCTCTTTGGCTTTTATTTTCTCCATAATCTCTAACCTCTTCTTCTCTTTTTCCTTTCTAGCTCTTGCATTTAAGTCCATTAGTATGCCTCTAGTCACTGCTTTATAAGTGTCCCATACCTTATTAGTCGAAACTTCCCTGTTCATATTATGTTGTATAAAGAATTTGGTCTCCCTTCGCAACAACTCAATGTTGTCTTCTTCTTGCAAAAGGTCTTCATTTATTCTCCATCCTTTTCTTTTATTTCTTTTCCCAAATCTCCACATGATTGGGTTATGATCTGAGCCTACCATAGGCATTATTTCCACCTCTTTAGTCCATAACGCTAAATCTTTGGAGGCCCAGATCATGTCAATTCTTGATAAAGTAGAATGTCTTGCAGAATAAAATGTATATTGTCTAGCTTTGGGATTCTGTCTCCTCCACACGTCTTCTAAAGTCTCTTGTTCCTTTATTGCAAAAAAGGATTTTGGTAGTAATCCTCTTTTCTTTTGTGCAGTTCCAGATTTCTTATCTTCCTCCAAATTAGTAACTCCATTGAAGTCTCCAGCTAAAATTATCTGGTCATAAGATAGTCCATCAAATTGTTTACTCAAGTCCTCAAAAAAATTTTCTTTTGCTCCGTTGGGTGCATATATTCCAATCACCAACAGCTTTTTTAAGTTCAACATAATTTTCACTGCTATATATCTAGCTTCCACATCACTCACTACTAATTTTGGCTGTAATTCTTCTTTTATGTACAACACCACACCTTTTTTCTTTTTTTTTGAAGCAGCCACAAATTCACTTCCCAATTTTGCACATTTTAAATATTTTATATCTTGCTTTTTAATATGGGTTTCTTGCAAACATACAACGTCACATTTTTGTTTTAATAGCCAGTGGAAAATATTTTTTCTCTTGTTAGGAGAATTAAGTCCATTTACATTCCAAGATATTATTTTGCACTCCATACTCATAATCTTGTTGTTGGTAAGTCCTTTACATTATCCCTAATAAACTTTTCCATCTCCAATTCAGATCTGATGCACTTTTTAAGTCCTCCAAATTCGAAGGACAGTCCTTCTGGTATTTCCCATCTGTATCTTATCTTCATGTCCTTCAACATCTGGACCAAGTCTTTATATTTTTTCCGATCCAACAGCACCGATCTGGGTAGTTCCTTCATAATAATCACCACCTTGCCATCAACCTCCAATGGGTCCTGAAATTGTTTACTCACAATCATTTCTCTTATATTTCTAGTCGTGAATTGCACAATCATGTCTCTTGGTAATTTCCTCTGGGTCGCGAATCTTGAGTTTATTCTGTATACCACATCTAGGAAAGCCGCAATTTCCTCTTCCTCTTTCCCCAGGTATCCAGCCAAAACTTCTACAATCTGTTCTTGGGCAGATTTTCCCTCAATTTCCGGCAAAGCACGAAATCTCAGTTGTTTCTCCATATGTTTACTTTCTGCTACAGCCATTCTGCCTCTCATCGCCCTCATCTCAGTTCGTTGCGTGTCCGCTAGAGTGTCCATTGCATTTTCTACTACATTAACTCTTTGCTGTGTGGCTTGCAGTTCATTTTGTATTTTTTCCATACCTTTCGTCAGTTCCGCCAGTTCCTTCTTAAGCGTCTCTTTAAACTCCTTCGCCATCACCTGTATCATGTCTTTAACTTCTTTATTTCCTTCTGAAACTTTTTTATCTAGGCTTTCAATTGCTGCTTGCCACTCCTTTTTCGACATCGTGGGGCTGGCTTTACCTTGCTCCCACGAGTCCGCTCTTTTCCTTAACTCCGTGGCGTTTAACTTTATGTCCTTTTGCTTTTAAAAGTCCCGCATTTAATTTATTTCTTAAAAAAATACCTTTACACAGTCCAAAATGCCGGGCGTCTTTTCTCTATGGTTATTTCAACTCTACTTTCAATCCAAGATGGCCTACTTCCTCTTCCGCTGAAGCCACGACCTTTCCCTTCTTCAAAATGGTGGTCTTCTGCTTCCTGTCTCATAGAAAAGGCTGCTTCTCTCCAGCTTCTCTATCGTTCTGACGTACTTCCTGTTCCTCTACCACACACAGCAGTTCTCGCAATGTTGAGACTTTCCCACAGTCCACTATCTCTCTCTCTCCACAGGTATGTAAACAATTATCAACTTTCTCTGCTAACTTCATTATACATAATCCTTTAAAAAAAAAATTTCTTGCCGGAGGTTCCCCCCATTACAGTCAATCTGCGGCAGTTTTTAAATTCACTTTAATCCTTTGTTTCTTAAAATAGTCAGTGCCGTTTCAAGAGATAGCAATCTTTACCTTCTTAGTCGCTTTCTCGGGTTGTAATCACTGTTTCTATATTCAATTCACTTCAAATCCCCTTGTCTCTTTATGAAGCTTGGGCATGCAGGTCTTATGCCAACCGAATTGGCTCCAAAACTGCTGCAGAGATCTTGGCAAAACCTCTCTTTGGGTGGGACCTCAAGGGACAAGAGGGAGTCCGTTGCGTAGGACCCCCCCTCGCCCGAGATCAACACACCCTCAGGTTCTTGAGCATTCTACGCCTGTTCTCCGCCTGAGAACAGTTGGCTACGGGAAAATCCTCGCCCCTCTAGCCTCCAAAACAGCAGCCTGGACAGCTCAGCTCTTAGAGCTGCGTTAGACCTTCATGGATCCCAAGCCGGAAGTCCCTCTGCCAGAATTACATACATGATAGATTCAGAAAATAAAAGTTATCAGGGATAAAAATAATCCATATTAAACTGCACTCTACAATTTTCCCCAAGGCTGACCTTTCAGCCTTCCTTATGATTAAGCTGGCCAGGGTATTCCAGAATCCTTAAAGCTATAGGTGCAGTCTTTTTTGTCTAGAGCAGACAATGCCTAGTAGAGAATGAAGGATTTCCCCCCCATTAAGGTTCAAAATGTTACTAATGTAAAGAAAATGAAACAATTTGCTTACAATATTCTGATTGTTTTGCTGAATGTTAGGAATGCCAACCATTCATTAATAAAATCCCATGTTTTTGCAACTGTACATTTTAATAGACCAAAGTACTGCAGATATTTTTAAAATATATGGATTTCCTAAGCTAGGGACTTGCTTGTCAAGTTTCAGCTCAAGGCAAATTTAAAGAGTCTTGTTATAAAACTCCAAATAAAATGTTGGTAATGGAAATGCTGACAGAACCTCAGTGTTACCAATACCAACACCAGCAGACAGAGCTCAAATAAAGCATCATAGTGCAGGACAGAAAAGATTAGATATTGGAAAATCTCCTAAGCAGTTGGAATTAGCAAAGAGAAACTTGGTAATATTTTTTCCCTATCTGTGTTGTTAAATTTGTGGTTTACAACTTATTTTTGGCTCTCATAATTACTGATATTTATGCACATTTTTCAAATAGTTTAGCTATAACAACTTTTAAAGAGGAGATTACATGGAGCAGTCTTCAACAGAGTTACATTCT
The DNA here is from genome assembly GCF_028583425.1 of Eublepharis macularius. Lineage (NCBI taxonomy): Eukaryota > Metazoa > Chordata > Lepidosauria > Squamata > Eublepharidae > Eublepharis > Eublepharis macularius. The sequence goes on from NC_072797.1 coordinate 78,861,348, forward strand.
TCCAAGTCCCTGCAAGTCAATGGGCTTAGAAGAGTGTAACTCTGCTAAGGACTGTGTTGACAATAAACTAAGCATTGAACCTTCAGTCAAATAAAGTATGACTTTGGTTACCAGATGACTATATCCATCGTGCCTTGTTTACTGGTGATTGACCTTCTTGGTGACAGAATGCTGGGTTATATGGTTCATAAGTTCCTTGGAGGAAAGGCTGCCCATAAGGTGGCTGTGAAGGTGACAAAGAAGGATTTCTAAACTGCTTCCATAGCAGCTGCAAGCTCATACCCACCAAAATTATTTCAAGTGATTCGGTCACTGGTCTCCCTATCTCAGGAAGATCACCAAATTAGGAATTTGGATATTAGTAGCGAGGCCTTTGGGAGCTTTTTCACGGATAAAATCTTGTTGCTCCATTGTGACCTACCACCGTGACCTACAGTTGATACAGTGAGGGAATTGGAGGACCTTTGACTGTCTTCTGGTCTAATTTTAGACCAGAAAGAGGTTGAAAAGATCCTGCAGCTGATGAGACCCACCACATGCTCCCGGGTCCCCTGTCCTTCATGGCTGGTAAAGGCCAGCGTGGATGGGATGAGGGCCCCACTGGAGGCAATTGTCAACTTGTCTCTGATCTCTGGTGTTTTTCTGGGGGTGCTCAAGGACGCTGTGGTGAGACCTCTTTTGAAAAAACCTTTAGACCACTGTGCCACCTAGTTACCGCCCAGTATTGAACCTCCTGATCCTGGGTAGGGTGATTGAGTGGGCTGTGGTGGAACAACTCCAGATTCTCCTGAAGGATATCTCTGTCCTGGATCAATTTCAGTCCAATTTCATCCAGGCCACAGGACAGAGATGGTGCTGACTGCCCTCACAGACAATCTTCACAGACACCTGGATAGAGGTGGGTCGGTGCTCCTGGTACTGCTAGTTCTCTCAGCAGCATTTCACACAGTTGACTACAATTTATTGACTCACTGCCTCACTGATGTGAGGATACAAGAGTTGGCCTTACAGTGCGCTTGTCTCCTTTTTCCACAGTTGGGGTCAGAGGGTGGCACTTGGGGAGGAGTTATCAGCATGCCATCCATTGGTATGCAGAGTCCTGCAAGGGGCGACACTCTCCCCTTTGTTGTTTAATCTTTATATGTGCCCCCTTGACCAGCTGGCATGAAGTTTTGAACTGGGTTGTCACCAGTATGTGGATGACACCCACAGTTGTATCTGTTGATGGATGGCCGGTCTAACTCTGTCCTGGAGGTACTAGTAAGCACTTTGGTGGCTGTGTTTGGATGAGTGAAGCAGAGTCAACTGAAGTTGAAACCTTTGAAGGCAGAGGTCCTGTACTTAGGCCATGGGCCATTGGGTCTGGGGTTCTAGCTCCCAACCTTGGATGGTGCACCACTTGTGCCCAATCCAGCAGTCAGGCACTTAGGGATGACTCTGGATATCTTCTTATCAATGGAGGCCCAGGTTGCAGCAGTTGCCCTGTCTGCTTTCTTCTACCTTCAGCAGGTCAGGAAGCTTTCCCCTTCTTTTGACCCATGACCTAATGACAATGATCCATGCAATAGTCACCTCCAGGTTGGACTACTGTAACTTGCTCTATGCAGGGCTTCTGCTGGGTCTGATACAGAAGTTACAACGGATCCAGAATGCTGCTGTGCGTGTCCTAACCAGTACTCCATATAGGGCACATATTATTCCCATCTTGCTGCAGTTACATTGGTTCCCCATGGAGCTTCCTATGGAGCTCCGGATCAGATTCAAGGTTTTGGTATTGACTTATAAAACCCTTAGTGGACTGGGACCAGCATATCTATGGGACCACCTCTTGCCATACATACCCCGGAGAGTGCTTGGATCAGCTGATAAACATCTACTGGTGGTCCCTGGCCCCAGGGAGGCTCGACTGGCCTCAACCAGAGCCAGCGCTTTTTCAGTCCTGACTCTAGCCTGGTGGAACTCTATGTCTGTAGATACTCGGGCCCGATAGAATCTTTTGTCCTTTCGGCGAACCTGTAAAACAGAGATGTTCTACCAGGCATATAGTTGAAGCTGGCCTTGTACCCATCTCCTGAGCCTTCCTACCAGTCTCCTGATAGAGGGAGGAGCTGTGTAGTCCTCTCGTCCCCCCCACTGAAGTCATAACATGACCAAAATGGCCATTTCTTCCTTCCTTCCCATCCCTTTAAGAGTTCCCTCCCTCTATGCACTATTGGAAGGGGCAGTCGGTAGGGACTACCATCTTGGGAAATTGTATTTTATCAATTTACTGTATTTTATGCTTGCTAGGATGATCTAGTCTTATTATGTTTTAAATGTATTTATAACCTGTTGTGACCTGCCCTGAGCCTGCTTGTGGGGAGGGTGGGCTAAAAGTCCAATAAATCAATTCTTGCCAAGCCTAAACACGTTACCATTAATTCGCTGTCATGTGTGCTTAGGGTTAGCTGAGTGTTATCTGTTATATCTCATGTTAACAATTGACTTTCTCACGGAGTCACTTATGATTGCTAAAGAATTAGGCAGTAAGAAAAAAATCCTATATTTCAACTATGTAGTGAACATGAACAATTAGTAATGTGAATAGTGAATCAAAATACTTAGGAGTCAAGTCAGCCCCATTCTGTTATGGGGCATATTCAGTGAAAAAAATACAGTGGTATAATATCAAAGATGAAGATCTCAGTTTAAATGTGGGCACATATAATGTGTTAGAAAATCAAAAATAGCACTCTGTGACAGACTGCACTTTTTGAAAGCCTGGAAATGCTGTAAAAACAGCTAACGGACTATTAGGGGTTAATCTCTCACAGACACAGAGGTTTGAGTGACAGGCTACTCCAAAGAACCTGATTGGGTAGCATAAGCTGGAAAAAGGAGGATCTATTTTTCAGGCCAAGCTGAGAGGCATCCAGTGTGAAGAATGAGGAAATGGACTAACTGAGAGCAGTTCAACATCAACAGGAGAACTGGGGAAAATTTGGCAAGGAGATTTGAGAAGTAGATGCAGACTCCCATTTGGGCCAAAGAAAGGGGGTAGATCTTCTAGAGGGGAGACTTTCCCTACCCAGTTAAACAGGGAGGTAACTCTGGAGAGTGAAGAGATCCATGGTCAGGTGTGGTTGGAAACTGCCTTTTGGAGAAGGAGTTTGGGATACTAGAAAGTGGGTGCCAGCATTCTTAAACCAAAAGAGAAAGAGAATCCTAAAAGAAAGTATACTAGAGTGTTTGGGGAAAATACGGGAACAAAAGCCTCTAAACATAAGAATTTAAGTATCTGTGAAGAGCATAAGGACTAAAGTCTCTGCATGTACTGATTTTACCTCAGAAATTTCTATGCTGAATTCTCAGAAATTTTCAACTCCTGATTTCACCTACCCTTTCCCCTCTAGAAAAAATAATATAGTTAGTTTCTTTTGAATTTTAAAAATGCCCCTGGTGCTATTTCTGCTATTTAAGGACAAAGAAGAGGGAAAGAGGAGGAAGGAACATCATACCAAGCAATAAGAAAGATGCACTGAGTGGGACTGGAAATTTATTCTTTTCAGTTCCTCTCCTAATCAGCTGGATAGCAATAGCCAGTTTTCCAGCTGGGTCCAAACTAGGGTTGCCAGCTCCAGGTTGAGAAATTCCTGGAGATTAGTGGGGTGGAGCTTGAAGTGGGTAGGGTTTGGGAGGGAAGGGGCCTGAGCATGGTATAATGCCATAGAGTCCACCTGCAGATTAGTTGTAATTCTGGGAGATCCCCAGCCACCATTTGCAGGCTGGCAACCCTAGTCCAAACACACAGCTCTGCAGCTTTGATGTAATGAGGAGAGAGGTACTATGCACAATGTCCTTTAGTTTTTTTCCCTTAACAATTTTGTTTCAAATGACACTTTTGGATTGTTGTTTCCCGGGAAACTCAGAATATCACATATATATTCATTTCTCTTCCAAGATGGCATAGCTTCTTAAAATAAAACCAATATTTTTATGAAATCACTTTACTGTTACCACCTGAGAACATATTCCATCAGGATGCCATTGCAGAAAGAATAAGCTTTTTATAATAATAAAGTAGTACCATTTTGAGACCCTTCAGGCAGAGTGCATACCATTATTATAGAAACATTTATTTGAATTATCCAGTTATCACCACAAAATCCATCAATCTGATACAGTTCTACATGGCTACAAATGATAAGAAAGTTATGTTATTGATAGTGTCTGCAACATTATTATGAATGGAAAATCAAGGACTTTCGCTTGAATTATTTTGGTCTTGGTATAATAATTCAGTACTTCAAAGACCTGAAAATTCACAAAAGTAATAACCCTAATCCTTGCACAGATTATCATTCATCTGAAAAGCAGGTAGATGAATAAAAAATGTCAAGAATGATGTCATATGTCACATAGTAGAATATTGTTCAATAATACAATTTGGTACTCATTGTCCGCACATTCTGGCTGTCTATAAATTTCCTAAATAAATAAATATTCATATTACAGATTGAAACAAATACCTTAATAGTACTGAGGAAAGGTCACTAGGACTGACCAAGCTCTGAGAAGCTGTGACTGACCCAAGGTCACCCAGCTGGCTTCAAGTGGAGGAGTAGGGAACCAAACCCAGTTCTCCAGATCAGAGTCCTGCTGCTCTTACCTATTACACCAAACTTATGTACCAAGATGATGCACCCAGGGTTCATACTTGTGCTTGACTGAGAAAATAGCTTTACAATAAAACAAAAGTAGTACTTTCCCCACACAATACATAATTTTTTGGTTTAATATATTTCGATACCATTTTCCTGAATACATTCACAGTGATTACCATATATACACAAATCCAGTATACAATAAAGAATGTCAGAAAACAACAGCATCCTAAAATCATTATGGGCCAATATAAAACCATAGTGAAGCCAACAACTCTCCTTATATTTCTTTTTTAGATCTCAGAAGAGAAGATAATGTCATCACATAACTTGGCAGCCCGTTTCATTATTGGCCAGGCTGCAACTGTCCTTACAGGGGGAATAGGAAAAAAAACCTGATTAGGCTTGCCTTGGCTCATATGACGAGAGGCAGCCCTTCAAATATATATATATCCTACACCAGCCATAAAAGTAAAAAGAACAACTTGAATTGGACCCAGAGACCAAATGGTAATCAGTGCACCTGATGTAATATATTGCTGGTCTGTATATCACTGTAATATATTGCTGGTCTGGCTGACCTGCTTAAGTAAACATGTGTACAAGTGGTAGTTCTGGGTTGTTTTCAAGGAAAGCTCTATGTAGTATGTATTGCAGTATTTTATTTTTTTAGTAACAACAGCGTGGATCACTGTGGCCAGGCCACATGTAAAAAGGTGCAGTTTCTGAAGCACTTATTTATTTAGTACTAGTTCTATTCCATGCTATCTTCAATTAGCTCAGGATTTTCCTCTTCTTCATTTTATCCTTAAAAGGTAGGTAGGATGAGACAGAGTGAAACCTCAGTCTTCCAGATACTAGTTCAGCACTTGAACCACTACTCCAAGCTGGTGCTTGGCTTGTAATTGGAAAATTGCATCTGAAGGTCAGATCCAAGAGTACCCTAGTGTTCTAACTAATGCCACAAGCACCCTGTCGAAAATGGCCAACAATAGGACACTAACTTTCCTGACCCACATTACCTCCATCTTGTATGGAATTAGCTTTTTTTAGCTTGTTCATTCTTGGCTACATGATCAAACATCTAGACATTGACCAAAGACTGAGACAGCAGCATCAAGGGCTCAAATAAATCAAAGAAATACATATTTTGGTGTCAGTCCTTGGCAAGTAAATCCCCAAGTTCTCCACAGTAATTACACAGGTGAATTGGTTGAAGTAACTTTTATTAGAAATCTATCAGGTTCAAGGTGCTCAGACAGTGGAATTGGCAGAAGTGACATATTGAGGGAAAGCATGGTTAGTTATAGGTTAATGTCCTGCCCCCAGGTTAGTAGCCCATTGGAATTCTGACGCAAATGCCAGAGACAAAAAGTATCAGAGTTTAGACTACGATAAGCAACAATAGCAAATTGGGAATGAAATCATCCTTGTTCTCAGAGAACATACATTTCAGACTGGCTGCATCTGGTCTCAAGGCCATTGGCTGCAGAACTGAAAGTGTTTAACTTCAAAGCAGAGATAACACACTGAACATCCAAATAACAGGCACTGAATGGTACTCAGAACTCTGCATAGTGTGGACTTCTGGTTTGGGATTAATGGCGATCTGAAGTAGCCTAGGGAGCTGGGCTATCCGAGATACTGTTTTTGGGAAGCAAGGCACTCGAACGCCTGCTACCATCCCCCCTTCAGGGAGAAGGGGGTCCTGAACGCTACGCGGCCCTGAGAGTGTGTGATCTCGGTGATGAGGGGTTCTGAATCAAGGATTTTCCCCATCACCTTGAGGTCTCCTCGGAGAAGGGTGAGCTACTAACTCTGCAGTACCTCTGGAGTCATTGAATTGGCATAAGATCATCAGAAACCAAGCCTCAGTACTGGATTTGACCAACTAGAAATGGAGGAAACAGCACAGACAACCCGAGAAAGCAGCGTAAGGTAAAGATTGTTATCAGACTTTTGAACAGAAAAAGCAGAAAAAAGACCAGATATCAAAGTAACAAAAAGACTTAATTAAATAGAGGAAACAATAAGGAACAATATTTGAGTAAGAAATCCCAAATTTGGCAAATTTTTAAGGACAAAAAGAGTGATATAAAAGATTGTTTACACATACTTGCGATTTGAAGAGAGATAACCGGCGTGAAAGAGGAGGAGGGAGCTGGGAAATAGCGTTGAAACATCATGAGAGGAGATGAGACTGGGAGAGGAGGAGACAACGCGTGCCTAGAGAGGACAAGAACAAGCAGGAAGCAGGAAGAACAGTGAGAAGAAAGAAGACCCGGAATCAAAATAAAGCAAGCATTGCAAGAAATTGGGACTAAAGGAACAGGAAATACGCCATTGTAGCTGAGGGAAGAAGCTATTCCAGTTACCATAGAGAAATTGCGCCCAACATTTTGGATCCAAATTGATTTTTTTTCCTTTTTTTGAGACCAGTAAAGTGAGTAATATTAAGAGGAAAACAATAAAACAGCAAAACGGATTTAAGAAAGAGAGCGGACACATGGGGGGGCTCTAAGTCAAGTCCAAGTATGACAAAAAAATTAGATAAAGAGTGGCAAGCCTCAGTAGATGCAGTGATTGAAGGATTGGAGAAGAAAGTTACAGAAGGTTATAAAGAACTGAACCAATCGATACAAAAGATGCATGAAACATTGATAAAAGACTTGAAAGAGGTAATTAAAATGGAGGTGGCAGAATTGGCTAAGAATATGGATGAAATTAGAAATGAACTACAAGCAACAAACAACAAGGTGCAAGAAGTGGAAGAAAAGACCAATGATTTAGCTACAGATGTGAAGATGGAAACTCAAGTGATGCAGGAGAGGATGGCAGCAATGGAATGTAAGGCAACAGAAAGACAACTAAGATATAGGGGCGTTCCAGAATCGATGGCACAAAATGTACAAGACCAAATGACGGATACTTTAGTAGAATTTTTGAATAAACAACCAGAAGAAATTACTGCAAATTTGGATCTAGTATATAGGGTCAATTCTGCATATGCACAACAAAAGAACCTACCAAGAGATATTATTGTGCAGTTAATAACAAAAAGAATGAGAGAAGAGATTATCCAAAGACATTTTGTGAATCCCCTATTACTGGAGGGAAGTAGGATCAAGATAATGAAAGAGGTACCTAGAAGAATTCTCCAAGAGAGGAAAAAATATAGAGAATTGACCCAGAAGTTGAGAGAGAAAGACATCAGATACAGATGGGAAATACCCAAAGGGTTGAGCTTCTACTTTAATGGTTTGATAGTCATAATTAAATCAAGACAGCAAATGGAGGAGTTTCTCTCTGAGAATGCAAATGACTTTTCTAGATCAGTAAGAAAATAGAATGATGGAATACAAATTAATATCATGGAATGTAAATGGACTAAATTCACCACAGAAGAGAAGAACTATTTTTCATTGTCTAAAAAAACAAAATTGCAATATAATTTGTCTACAAGAAACACATATTAAGGATCAAGATGTTAAGTTTTTATAAAATAGACAACTAGGAAGAGAATTTATTGCATCGGCAAAACAAAAGAGGAGTAGTGATGTATATTAAAGAAGATTTGGACTCAAAATTAGTATTTCGAGATCAAAATGGGAGATATCTCACTGTGGAAATTAATGTGTGTGACAAGAAGACTTTAATAATAGGTATATATGCACCCAATGGAGCTAAAGACCAATTCTATCGGGAGTTAATGGAAAAATTAGATCAAGATGTATATGACCAGATAATAATGATGGGAGACTTCAACGGGGTTGTAGATTTGCAATTGGACAGAAAAATAAGAGGAGGAAAACAGAAATCTGGGAAGTTACCAAAGTCATTTTTTGAACTAGTAGAACAAGAAAAACTGGAGGATATTTGGAGGAAAGAAAATCCAAAAGACAAAGATTATACGTACTATTCAGCTAGACATCAGTCATTTTCAAGAATTGATATGATTTGGACAACCAAAGGATTGGCATTACGGACAAAAAAAGCAGAAATAATGCCAAGAGTGAGTTTGGACCATAATCCATTGTTTTGGAAAGCTGCATTGGGACAGAAGAAACTACAATGGAGAATAAATGAAGACTTACTGCATAATCAAGAAAATATGGAATACCTACAGAAAGAAACAAAATATTTCTTTCAAACTAACAAAAATAAGGAAGTCTCAACCCGGGTGGTATGGGATACATACAAAGCAGTAATAAGGGGAATATTAATTACTTTAAACAACAGAGATTAAAAAAGGAAGCAGGAGAAAGCTCAAGAAATTCAAGAGAAACTACATAAAAAAGAGCAAGAATTAAAGAAGAAACCAGGGGAAAAAATCAATCGTACAAGAAATTAAAATATTGCAGGAGCAAGTAAGAGCAATGGAAAATAAAGAATTAGAATGGAAACTGAGGACATTGCAACAAAAATCATTTGAAGGAGCGAATAAGCCTGGAAGGTATTTAGCCTGGCAATTAAAGAAAAAAAGAGAAAAGAAAATAATTAGTAGAATAATTGAAGAAGGGGAAGAAATTAAAGAACACTATAGAATTAAACGAGTGTTTTATAAGTATTATGCAAAATTATTTCAAAGGAAAGCAATACCACAAGAGAATATAGATCAAGCTCTCTTGCCGGTTCACCCCCATGGCCTTATAATAGTCCTCCGTCCCCAAATCGCCCAGGCTGGTGGAGCGGGGTCAGCGCCCTCCTCCTCCTTCACTCCGAATCTCCTAGGATTGAGGCTCCTCGGGGCTGGTGCCTCTCAATAGCTCCCTTGCCTTCTCTTCCCTGAAAAGGGTATCCAGACGGGTCATAATTCTTGCTCTGGCTTGATGGTCCAGTGAATCCCAATTTGAGCACAGACTCTCCATCAATCTCTGTCACTCAGTGGAAGTTTCAGTCCCCCCAGGACCATAGATATCTCACCTGTCAACTAGGTTTGGTCCTGGTTCGTACCTGGTGTCCCACCAAATGTCCAATCTCTGTCTCATCAGTGCAGCCACACTGAGCCCATGCAGGTTTGCAGGATCTTGTAGTTTGTAAGTCCCTGCAGTGCAGCGTCTTCCTGCCATGGCAGCTATGACCTCATTCGGGATGCTGGCTCCAGAGATATTTTTAGGGGCTTCTGCCAAAATGTCAATCCTTGGCAAGTAAATCCCCAAGTTCTCCACAGCAATCACACAGGTGAATTGGTTGAAGTAACTTTTATTAGAGATCTATCAGGTTCAAGGTGCTCAGACACCAGAATTGGCAGAAGTGACGTATTGAAGAAAAACATGGTTAATTATAGGTTAATGTCCCACCCCCAGGTTAGTAGCCCCTTGGAATTCTGGCATGAACACCAGAGACAAAAAGTATCAGAGTTTAGACTACGATAAGCAACAATAGCAAATTGGGAATGAAATCATCCTTGTTCTCAGGGAACATACATTTCAGACTGGCTGCATCTGGTCTTTAGTCCATTGGCTGCAGAAGTGAAAGGGTTTAACTTCTTTTTTTTTTTTTGAAAATTTTTTTATTGGGTTAGAACATTATTTTTGCATTTACATTCAATTTTCCCCAATTTTTTCATCTCTAACCCCCTCCCTTTCCCCCCCCTTTTGTTGACTTCCAACAGCTTTCCCACCCTTTGTCCCCTTTCCCTTGTTTTTATTAGCTTCCTCTATCTAAAACAAAGATATATTCTCCATTATTCTAAGCAGTACATCCTTAACTATTTTTAACATTGTATGCCCAAACTGTAAGTCTTTGTTTCCATCTTAGATAAACAATTTATCCCATTTTTCAATTTCAAATATTTCTATATATCATAAACCATATAAATCATACATTCATTTATATCAAACAATTTGACTTATTCTCTATATATTACTCGTTCTATCTTTTTGTAATGATTCTATATATCTCTCATCACGTAGTCAATCAATTTGACCCATCTATATCTTCAGACATTCAGTTTGGTACAAAACTTATCAAAAAGAAAGAAAATATTGTTAGTTAATCAATCCTTATATTTAATCCTTATAGTTAATTATTTTCTCTATGTTCTGTTTATTAACCTATATATATCTATATATATATCAATCTATTAATCTAACTGCTTATTAATTCACATTTATCTCTTCTCCCCCCGGTAAAGTCTCCCCCCTCTACTTCAGTACTTCAGTAGTTCTCAAACTGCCACAGTTTTCCTCCCACCTCCCATTTCTTCTCCAGGTATTGTTTCAGCTTCTCCCAGTCTGTGTTGAACTGCCCTGAGTCCAGATCTCTCAGTTTTCTTGTCATCTTGTCCATTTCAGCCATATACAGCAATTTGTAAGTCCAATCTTCAATAGTTGGCACTTCTTGTACTATCCATTTTTGCGCATACAAAAGTCTAGCTGCTGCTGTCATATAAAATATCAACATCCTGTGTTGGGCTGGAATTCCCTCCATTCCCAAGTTCAGTAGCAGGAGTTCTGGGTTCTTATTAATTTGAAATTGTAAAATTTCACTCATTTCTCTTATTATTTCACCCCAGTACTGCCTGGCTACCTCACACGACCACCACATATGATAGAGGGAGCCCTCATGCTTCTTACATTTCCAGCATTTATTAGAAGTGTTCAAATTCCCTAGCGCAATCTTCTTTGGTGTCATGTACCAACGATAGATCATTTTGTAGATGTTCTCTTTGATATTAGTACATGTCGTTGTCTTCATTGTAGTTTTCCACAAGTATTCCCATGCCTCCATTGTTATTTCTTTATTAAAGTTTATAGCCCATTTCACCATTTGTATTTTAACTATCTCATCCTCGGTATACCACTTCAACAGTACTTGGTATACCTTGGATATTCTTTTCTTATCTTCTTTAAGAAGGGTCTGCTCTAGTTCCGAATTCTCTATTCGTATACCTCCCTTTACAGAGTCCGAATTATATAAGTCTCTGATCTGTCTATACTGGAACCAGTCGTAGTTAGGTGATAGTTCCTCTTGTGTCTTTATTCTGAGTTTGGATGCTTCAGTTTTAGTTATTTCTTTGTACGTTAAACATTGTTGTTCATTATCAACAGCTCTCGGGTCTATCACCTCATACGGAACCACCCACAAAGGAGTTCCTTCTTGTAAATAAATTCTATACTTCTTCCAGATTATATATAGACTTCTCCGAACAAAGTGATGCAGGAACATCGAGTTGACCTTTACTTTGTCATGCCATAAATATGCGTGCCATCCAAATATTTTTTTATATCCCTCTAGGGCTAGTAGTTTCTTGTTCTTTAATGTCATCCATTCTTTCAACCAAACTAGGCAGATTGCATCATGATAAAGTCTCAGATTGGGCAGTTGCATTCCGCCTCTTTCCTTTGCATCTTGTAAAACTTTCACTTTCACTCGAGGCTTCTTGCCTGCCCAAACAAAATCTGATATTTTCCTCTGCCATTTTTCAAATTGTTTAGAGTCTCTGATGATTGGTATTGTCTGTAGCAAAAACATTACTCTTGGTAACACATTCATCTTAACTGCTGCAATCCTACCCAACCATGACAAATTCAGTCTATTCCATTTAATCAAGTCTCTCTCTATCTGAGTCCATAGTTTTTCATAATTGTTTTTGAATAGATCTATATTCTTTGCAGTTAATTCGACTCCCAAATATTTCACTTTACTTGTTACTTCACAATCCGTTGTTTCCATTAACAATTGTTGTTTCTGCTTAGTCATGTTTTTGCATAGTATCTTTGACTTCTTTTTATTAATAAAGAAACCTGCCAAGTCTCCAAACTCCTTGATCTTATCTATCACTCTTGGCATGTTCTCCGATGGGTCCTCTACAATTAACATTATGTCATCCGCAAATGCTCTGACCTTATATGAATAGTCCTTTATTTTTATTCCACGAATTTCCTCATCTTGACGTATTTGTATCATCAGAATCTCCAATACTAGAATGAACAACAATGGAGATAACGGGCAACCTTGTCTTGTTCCTTTACTTATCGTCAATTTCTTGGTCAATTCATCATTCACCACGATTGCTGCAGTCTGGTCTCTATAAATTTCCTTAATTGCTCTGATGAATCTTTCTCCCAATTGTAGCTTTTCCATAGTGGCAAACATAAAGTCCCAGTTTAAATTGTCAAACGCTTTTTCAGCGTCTACAAAGAAGAAACCAACCTCTTTGTCACAACGCTTGTCATAATATTCAATAGCATTGATCACTGTCCTTAAATTGTCTCTTATTTGTCTGTCTGGCAAAAAGCCTGCTTGTTCCTCCTCTATGACTTCCGAGAGCCACCCCTTCAATCTCTCCGCCAATATCTTCGCAAAAATTTTATAGTCATTATTGAGTAGCGATATAGGTCTATAATTTTTCACATTAGTCAGGTCTTGGCCCTCTTTTGGGATCAATGATATGTTCGCTTCACTCCAAGTGTCTGGAATCCTTTGATCCCTTAAAACCCCATTCATCACCTCTTTTAGGAATGGTGCCAGTTCATTAGCCATTGTCTTATAAAATTTAGCCGTAAGTCCATCTGGCCCTGGCGCCTTTCCTAGATTTGCAGATTGTATTGCCTTACTTATTTCCTCGTCAGTTACTTCACTGTTCAACTTATTTCTCCAAGCTTCCGAGATTTCTGGAAGTTTGGTTTTCTCCAAATATGACGCTATTGATTCTTTGTTTACTTCTTTTTTATTATACAGCTTAGCGTAGAATTTATAAAAGGCTCTACTAATGGTAGTCTGCTCCAAATACGTTTTGTTGTCTTCACAAATTTTATTTATTATTTTCTTTTCCCTTTTCTTCTTCAATTGCCATGCCAGATACTTTCCAGGTTTATTAGCACCCTCAAACGCTTTTTGATTCAGTCTTTTAAGATTCCACTCCAATTCTTTATTGCTCATTGCTGTTAGCTGTTCTTGAAGTATTTTAATTTCCTGGTATACCTTCTTTTTCCCTGGTCTCTTTTTTAGCTGTATTTCTTTGGCTTTTATTTTCTCCTCAATCTCTTGTCTTTTCTCCTCTTTCTTCTTTCTTGCTCTACCATTTAAGTCCATTAGTATGCCCCTTACAACCGCCTTGTAAGCATCCCAAACTTTATTGGTTGGTACTTCTTTATTCACGTTGTATTGTATAAAAAACTTTGTCTCTCTTCTCAATATTTCCATATTCTCTCTTTCCTGTAACAGGTCCTCATTTATTCTCCATGCTTTCCTTTTTCTCCTTTTTCCAAATTTCCACATAATTGGGTTGTGATCTGAGCCTACCATCAGCATTATTTCTACCTCTTTAGTCCATAACACTAAGTCTTTTGAGGCCCAGATCATATCAATTCTTGATAATGTAGAATGCCTTGCAGAATAGAAAGTAAACTGTCTACTTTTAGGATATTCTCTCCTCCATACATCTTCGAGAGTCTCTTGTTGAATCAACTCAAAAAAAAGCTTTGGCAATAGTCCTCTTTTCTTTTGTGCAGTTGTAGTCTTTTTGTCTAGTTCCAAGTCTGTCACTCCATTGAAGTCTCCAGCAAGAATTATCTGGTCATATACAAGATCATCTAAATGCTTCCTTAAATCCTCAAAGAAGCTTTCTTTTGCACCGTTAGGTGCGTAAAGTCCGACTACCAACACTCTCTTTAAATTCCAAATGCATTCCACTGCTACAAATCTAGCTTCCACATCTCTTATAACAAGTTTTGGCTGTAGCTCCTCTTTTATGTACAACGCCACTCCTCTTTTTTTCTTGTTGGAGGCCGCTGCAAATTCTTTGCCCAATTTTCCAGATTTTAAATATTTTACATCCTGTTTTCTAATATGGGTCTCTTGCAAACAAACAATATCACATTTTTGTTTTAGTAGCCAGTGAAAAATATTTTTCCTCTTATTCGGTGAGTTTAGTCCATTTACATTCCAAGATAATACTTTACACTCCATATTCATAGTCTTGATGGTAAGTCTTTTTCATTGTCCTTAAAAAATCGCTCCATCTCTCGCTCAGATCTGATGCGTTTTTTTGCCCCTCCAAACTCAAAGGACACTCCTTCCGGTAACTCCCACCTGTACCTGATTTTCATGTCCTTCAAAATCTGAATTAGCACTTTATATTTTTTCCGGTCCAATAACACTGATCTGGGCAGTTCCTTCATTATAATAATCGTCTTGCCATCAATCTCCAATGGATCTTGAAACTGTTTTGTCACAATCCTCTCTTTCATATTTCGTGTTGTAAACTGCACAATCACATCTCTTGGTAATTTCCTCTGGGTTGCAATTCTCGAATTCACACAGTATGCCACGTCTAGGATAGCCACAACTTCCTCCTCCTCCTTCCCCAGGTATTCAGCCAACACCTCAGTCATCTGTTCTTGCGCTGACTTCCCTTCCACTTCTGGCAAGCCGCGAAAACGTAGCTGCTTCTCCATATGTTTAGTTTCTGCAACTGACATTCTCCCCTTCACCAATCTCATCTCTGTTTGTTGCGTATCTATTAAATTCTCCATCGCGTCTTCTACTGTTTTAACTCTCTGCTGCGTTCCTTGTAATTCACTTCGTATTGTTTCCATGCCTTTTTTCACTTCTGACAGCTCCGATTTTACTGTCTGTGTAACCTCTTTAACCTCTTTTATCAGCTCCAATTTCGTGTCCTTAAGTTCTTTAATCATATCTAAAAGTTTTTTATCCAAGTTTTTGTCCAGGTTTTCTATTGCCGATTGCCACTCTTTTTTTGACATCGTGGGGCTTGCTTTAGCTCGCTCCCACGAATCCGCTCTCTTCCTTAACTCCGTGGCGTAAAATTTAACGTATTTCTGTTTTAAATGTCCCAATCTTCTTTTAAAAATTAAATTTTAAAGAGTCCAAAATGTCGGGCGTCTTTTCTCTATGGTTTCTCTATGATTTTGTAATCCAAGATGGCCTACTTCCTCTTCCGCTGAAGCCGCGACCCTTCCCCTTTCAAAAATGGCGATTCCCTGCTTCCTGCCCTCCAGCAAGGGCCGCTTCTCTCCAGCCACTCTATTGTTATTACGCACTTCCTGTCTCCCGTCTTCCCACAGCAGATCTCGCGATGGTGTCTTTTTCTCACAGCTCCAAAGCCACAGGTATTCAAAACAATAGTCCGATTTCTTTAATAACTTCTTTAAGCTTAGTCTCTTTTCCAATACAATTCCTGCCGAGTCTTCCCCTCCTTTTCACTAGTCTGTTGCAGTTTAAAAATCTACTTTTTTCCTTCTCTGTTTTTATCAATCTGTCCCGTATCAGAAGATAATGATCTTTACCTTCTCTTCACTTTTCTCGGGTTGTAATCGCTGTTTCGATTTTGAATTCTCCTCTCAACTTCTTCCCCCAATCGAAGCTTGGGTATGTAGGTCTTATGCCAGCCGAATTGGCCCCAAAACTGCCGCAGAGATTGTAGCCGACCCGTCGCAAGGTGGGACCTCAAGGATCGGGAGGGGACCCGTTGTGTAGAGCCCCCCCTCGTCCGAGATCTAGCTCACCCTAGGGTCTTGAGCGTTCTTTGCCTGCTCCCCGCCTGAGAGCAGTCGGCCGCGGGCTATTTTCACCCCACCGGCCGGTTAAAACGGCAGTCCGGTCAGCTCCGCAAGTGGAGCTGCGTTAGACCTCCATGAATCCCAAACCGGAAGTCTGAAAGGGTTTAACTTCAAAGCAGAGATAACACACTGCACTTCCAAATAACAGGCATTGAATGGTACTCAGAAGTCTGCATAGTGTCAGAGGACCAATAGGTTGCATATAACATACACATGGCATGTACTGCAGGCAGGCATACATCTTTTGCTCTGCTCATGTCATATTTACAAACCAGTGAATGTTTTGAGCGGCGTTCACCAGTAGAATTCACAAATGGAGCCACTTGGTAACAAATGCTTGTATAAACTCAATGAAAGAGAGATTCTGTGTTCTCAAATTTACCTTGTGGTGTTTATTTGCACTGTTAGACCTCAGAGAAATATGAGCATTTCATTTACCACAGATACTTGATACTGTCCAAACCCATACAGCTTGTCCGAGTTTAACATACTCTTTATGTGATATGGAAAAACTCATTGAAAGAGCAAGAATAAATCACTGGAAAAATGCCATGAGTGTATTACTGTGCTGACAGCTGCTTCTCAGAATCTTGACTGTAATATGACAGCTCCCAACACATCACATGTAATTCACAGACAGACATTGTTCTTAGTAATCTTTGTTATTGTTTTTTCCTGCCTGATATAGTTGAATTTGCATCTGCTTTCTGACTGTTTTTGTAGCTTAAAAACACTGCACCAGCTACTCCCTGTAGTTTAGCAGTCAGAGGGAATGAAGCCATGGCCTTCAGTTTGGAAGACCTGACCAAGGTTATTAATGATAGGAGGTGATTAATTCAAAGGGTTGTTGCAAGTTGGATGCAACTTAATGGCACATAGTACACACACATAGAGAAGAGAGAAAAGAACTGATCTTCGATAAAAGTTTGAAATAGTTATTTCAAAGTAATTGTAGGAACAGGGAAAGTTCAGTAAATATCTTTAATCTGATAACTTAGGTGGGGTCTAGAGGAGTTTGGAAGGGTTTGCCCAAAGCCCTTCCTTGAGCTCTGAAGGTTGCCATGAATGAAAAATAGGATGCTAGGCAGACCATGATCCCTCCGCCCCAGTGAATGGGTTGTGACTTTTCATGTTTTGACTGGCTTTAATGATTGTTTGATTGTTTTAAGTGGTTTGAGGTGGAAAAGGAATGATTTTACTTTCCAGATTGAGCTCCCATGGTATGGTTGGAAAACATATGATATACACTTTCACTTAAACTAAGCAGATCTGGATCTGGAAAGTACAGGGATAGGCGACCTCATGGAAATCCTCAACAGACTTCCATTCCATGGCAGAAGGAATGTCTGATATAAATTATAATATTATATTAAAGCAATACAACTTCCTTGAAGGTTATCAGTACAGTACATTGAGTATAAGACATAGGAGTTTTCCACACAGGTTCTCCGCCCCCCCTCCCCTGATTTCTGCATACATTTTTTGTCTTTAGGTTTTTTTTTGAATTTTTTTTATTTTTAATATCTAAGACAAAAACCTACAAAAAAACCTACAAAAGTACTAGGAAAGGGGAAAAGGGAAAGAAGAAAGAAAAGGGGAAGGAGGGCTGGAAAAGGGGGGGAGGTAACATACAAACAATAAACACTACACTACAATGTTTTCCCTTCATACTGCCATAGTTAAAAATTTAAACCTTCATAAAGTAATGATGGAGTGGTTGACCTTGCAAAATACAAAATACAACCCATATTAAATCTTCTTATTCCCCCCCCCCTAGGCCTCGGACGCAGTTCTCTCTGAGCAGCTACCGCCACTGCGCTCGCTGCCTCCCCCCTCCCTTCAGGCTTCAAGTCTTCTTCATTTTGCATGGTATCTTGCCCGAATTCTTGATTTTTGTCCACAAAATCCCTTAGCTGATCCTCTGAGTTTATCTTGTAAGCTTGATCTTTATAATTAAACCAGATTCCTTCCGGAAAAAGCCATTTATACTTTATCCCTCGTTCCCTCAGGAGAGCAGCGAGCTTTTTGTACTTAAATCTTCTTTTCCGAACTAGAAATGGAACGTCCTTCAGTATCTTGACTTTATTTCCCAGAAAGTCCAAGTCTGCATTATATGAGTTAAATAGGATGGTGTCTCGGACCTTCCTAGATGAAAACTCAATAAAAATCTCGCGAGGCAGCTGCCGCTTCATTGCATATTTTGAAGAAGCCCGACGGACTTCCAAAATGGCGCTTTTTACCTCTTCCTTAGTTGCCCTCGCGGGTGACGCCAATAATTCCGAGGCAAGCTCCCTTAGATCCTCGTTTTCCTCCTCTTTAACATTCTGGAGACGCAAAACAGTCTGTGTTCGTTCCACTTGCAGCCCGATCAGCTGGATTTCCACCAGCTTTAGCTCCTTGTTTGTTGCTCTCATGAGTGACGCATTTTCCCGAGCAGACTTCTCTGCCCCTCCCACTACTTCCTTAATGGCTTTCACATCGCTCTCAATTAAGCCTACCCTTTGATCTGTTTCATTCAGCTTGTCAACAAAGGGTTTTATGGCTTCGATGACCGACCTTTTGACCAAGTCCTCGAGCGACTCCGCTTTTCCCTGCAGGGCAGCCGAGATTGACTTGCCCAAAGTGGGACTCTGCTTTCTCGCTGCCATTTTAGGGGGGGGGGGTGCCAACCTTCTGAAACTCAGCAAGGGGGAAGAAATCCGAGTCTTCTTAACTTCAGATCCCACCACTCCTTCACATACGCTTGTAATAACAGAAGGGATTCGCTTACTTACAGGCTTCCACCTAGTCCTGTTCTTTGCCGTTTTCCTTGGCCCGGCAGCACGCAAGGTGCCGCGCACGTCTGCCAGCCTCCATGGGGACAAACGGGCAATTTACCCCCTGCATGGATTTGCCAGAGGGTTCTTCCCGCAGCGTCCCGGACCCTGACTCCCTCCCTGGGAGTCCTGGGGGCTAATCTTTGCAGATCAGCCGCCCGGTCAGGCTGCTCGGACGCTTCCTCTCGGACCTGCAAAGAGGAGCGTCCGACATGGCCGAGAAAACGAAACCGAATCCTTTTTTTTGTCTTTAGTTTTAACTGAGGGTTTTTGTTTTTCCCCAGGGTTTTTTTGCAGTTCCTTTGAGACCACTTTTACTTTGATCTTTTTCTGAAAACTGATTTTGGCTCAATTTTTTCCTTGTGAGTCATGTTTCTTTCAGTTTTGTTTGTCCTGCCCACTCCAACCCACCTCCAACCCACTTTTTGATGACTAGACAGTCATCATTGTCAACCCCCATCCAACATTCCTTCCCCCTCCAGATTTTTTCTATCTTTAAAAAAAAAAATCATTGCAACCCCAGCTGGAAGGAAGAGACAGACACAGGTTTGGAATAAAGGGCCGTTTATTAAAATTACCATAAAGATAAGCGCGGTAAGAGAGCTAACTAAGTGGTACAGGTCAAGCCATGGGATCAGCCCACTGACCACTGCCTTGCCTGTCTGGGCGAGCCCCAATGCCCCGGGTGTAGGCCATCTCAGGAATGGCTGCAACCCGGCCAGCTAGGCCATAGGATCCCCACTCAAGCACCTGTTGCACCCCAGCCATCTAGCATGAGGTTAGGCCTTGTGCCAGGGGATCCCCTCAGGTGTCTGCCCCCCCTGATGGTAGCCGCCACAAGCATACCGCCCTAATGACAGACCCTGTTCCCCAACCTTGAGGAATGCCACAGGGGCTCACCGGCCCGCACCCTATTCCTAAAATCTCCTGCCAACTACTAATGAAACAGCACAACCCAACAATAACTCAGACCACTGTAATTAGTGCAAGATAGGCGAAACCCCCCCTTCCCAAAAGCCAATCAGGGAAAAGAGGGAAAAATTCCTACCTGGCTCTGAACCCAGCAGCCGGCTATTCCTGCACTAAAAACAGGGTGAGGTGGGTGGGCCGAGCGCTCGAAGAGACTGCAGCTGGAGAGAGCGGAGCCGCCTGGATCAGGCTCTTGGCTCCGCCCCCCAGCTAAGCTCAGGATGCCTGGGAAGGGACCCTATCTCCTTTCCTCCAGGGCGGGGCCGCAAAGGACGGCTCCCAGCTTGAGAGGCCGCGCTGGGAGAGCTGCATTGCAACCCCAGCCGGAAGGAAGAGACAGACACAGGTTTGGAATAAAGGGCCGTTTATTAAAATGACCATAAAGGTAATGCACGGCAAGAGCTAACTAAGCGGTACAGGTCAAGCCCTGGGGTCAGCACACTGACCACCGCCTTGCCTGTCTGGGCGAGCCCCAATGCCCCGGGTGTAGGCCATCTCAGAAATGGCTGCAACCCGGCCAGCTAGGCCATAGGATCCCCATTCAAGCACCTGTTGCGCTCCAGCCATCTAGCATGAGGTTAGGCCTTGTGCCAGGGGATCCCCTCAGGCGTCTGCCCCCCCTGATGGTAGCCACCACAAGCATACTGCCCTAATGACAGACCCTGTTCCCCAACCTTGAGGAATGCCACAGGGGCTCACCGGCCCACACCCTATTCCCCAAATCTCCTGCCACCGCAAGGGTCAAGCCTCTGCTTAGACCCTCATGCCCCACAGGTGGCCTAGAGCCACCCGAAGCCCTTGCCATAGGTCATCTAGGAATATATCATTGCCCTTAGGTGACAGATGGACACCATCTCCTCTGTAGAGGTGGGCAAACTCGGCCCTAATCTTGGAGTGTGGCAGATAAATGCCCAAGCCTTGCTCCAAAGACCTCTTAATGGCATGGTTAGCCTTGCGTCAGGCCCTCTCTATTGCCCTGGGATCTAAGGCCTCCCGCCAAACTCGTCGTTGTAGTGTCTGTGACCATACTATAAGCACGCCCGTCCATCGGCTGCTTATGTATTCCAGGTCTACAGCTACCTGCATCGACAGGGCCTTGCCCTGTACCAGCCCAAGGTCATTACCCCCCAGGTGAATGACCACAATGTGCGGGGGAGGCTCTGTCCGTCCCCTAAACAGGAGAGGCAGCAGGCCAGGCCACTTGAGGCCATGCTGGCCCTGCGACTCCACAATGGCCACAGCGCTCAATCCCAGCTGGGATCCAATCGGCTTGCTCTTGGCTTGATTGGCCACCCAGAACATCATGCTGTGGCCACAAATCAGTATTCTCCTCCTCGCCTGGCCCGTCACGGCACCTGAGGAAAAAGCAATTAGTTCGCCATTTAGAACTGCTGCAGAGGCTGGACATAGGACCGAAACGCCCTTGACCGCCACCTGCCCACTCTCTGAATCGCCTGCTGAGGGTATCCCATAGCAGCTGCTGTGGAGGCCGCACCAATCCGGAAGGAGTGGGTTCTGAATTTGACCCCCGACAAGCCAATTTTCTTAAGTGCCCTCTCTGTCACTGCCCAAAACTGATACTTAGTCAGTGGGGCCTGATTTTCGTGGTGGAATAAGATCCTTTGGGCATCCCCACAAAGCGTGACATATTCCTTGAGGGCCTTAACCGGGCACAGCTCTTGCTCAGAGCAGGGGCCCAAGAGCAAGGTGCTCCCCCACTGCCGCTGGTCTGTCTTGGACCTTCTGATTCCAATGGAGATTTTGTCCCCAACAAATTTAATATCCCGGGCATTCAAAGCCCGGCCAGATGCGTCTGTACGTGATGAGGCCATCAGCTCACTTACTCGTAAGGCCCCAAAAAATGCCATTAAGGCAGCAGCGTGGAAAAGCTTCTGTTCAAACATGGATGAGCATACTTCCGCCCACGCGGTCACTAGCCCCCTCAGCACTGATGGGGAGATGGGATGCCTCAGGTCACTTGGCGTTTTTATTTCCCTGGCCCATCCCTCCAGCATCTTTTGGATCCTGAAAACACCCATGAATTCCAGTAAGCCCCATGCTTTGCTGGCAAAGGCTAACGCAGCCAGCTGACCCCTGATGGACTTCACTGCAAGTCCCCGCCCCCGCTGCACTACACAAAAGTGCATCAGGTGCTCAGGCGGGATGGGCCACGACTGCTGCAGCCACGCCGATGCCATGAACTGGAACAGCTGCCCTACCACACGGTCGTAGGCTTGACGTGTACTGGGGGCAATGGACAGCTGGATTGCTCTATTTACTTCCGCTGTCCAAGCTCCCACAGCTCCTGGGGCATCCTTGCAGGCCGCCTGTCAGCCCAGGGGGCAAGCTGCCAGAATCATTCCATCTGTTGGTGAGACAAAGCGTCTGCCACCCCATTGTTAACACCTGGAACATGTCTGGCCCTAAACAAAATGTTCATCTGTAAACATTTCAATGTAAAGGCCCTCACAAGCCTCATCACCCTGGGGGATCTAGATGCCATGGTGGTAACCACGTGCACTATAGCCAAGTTGTCACACCAAAAGTGGACAGCTTGGTTCGCCAATTGTGATCCCCAAAGCCACACGGCCACTAACAAGGGAAAGAACTCCAAAAACGTCAGGTCCTTGGACAATCCCTGGGCTACCCAATCTGCGGGCCATTGGTCAGCACACCAATGCCCCCTGAAAAAGACTCCAAAGCCTGTGGACCCGGAGGCATCAGAGGTGACCTGGAGTTCTGCTTCTAACAGCAGCTCCTCCCTCCAGAAGGTCACCCCATTAAAGGTGGCAAGGAATTCCTTCCACACTAATAAATCCTCCTGCATCCCTTTGGTAATTCGCAAGTGATGATGGGGCAATCACAAGTTCCCCATAGCATCACACAGCTGCCTAAGGAAAGCCCTCCCAGGCACCACTGCCTTACAGGCAAAGGTTAAATGGCCAACTAATTGCTGTAACTCAAGGAGAGATACCTTGTCTCTGCTCAAGCAGTCCTCCAACCTGGCTCTACGGTCAACCACCTTCTCCAGTGGCAACCTCAATGTCTGGTGAACCGTGTCAAGTTCAATGCCCAAAAACGTCAGGACAACAGCTGGTCCCTCCGTTTTCTCATGAGTTAAAGGAACCCCCAGTTCCTCAGAAAACTCCATGAACCCTGCCAAAAGCCTGGCACACTGCCCCAAGCCAGCTGGCCCAGACATCATAAAGTCATCTAAACAATGGATGAATAGTCAGCATCCCTGCACCTTGGGGAGACCTGAAGAAACCGTTCAAGTACCCTCAGCTTTACTAGGCTGGGCCCCTTTTCCAGGCCCTTGTTGGCCACCACTGCCTCCAAAGCATTTCCCACCCTGTCTTCCTTTGGGGCAGGCAGATTATGGGTGGGTTCCCATGCATGCAGAGCAGTCATGCATATACTTGCCCACTTTCTTGTTGCAAAGCTCCTCGGACGTGAAGTCCCAACAAAGCAGCCGTAATTAAACCTGCTGCCCCGCAGAAGTGCGGGAACCTGAACCCTGAGAGGGCAGAATAATCATATGACCACTCTCGCTCCTATTTCTGAGGTTGGACTTGGCAAGGGCCATGACCTGCATCCACAGCTGTATCAACCAAGCCATCCCCTCAAAGTCCGTGTACCCCCTGTATATAATATTCATGTATTGGAAAAGGGGGAGAGCCCTACCTGGCTGTGCCCTAGCCAATACCCCTGTATAAACCAGAAACCCCGACAACCAATGAGTCCAGTTCCTGTCAATCTGCCTGCAGCAGATCTTCTCCTTATCCCTATTGTACAGATCATCTATATCCTTCTTCTCCCATTCCCTGAAGAGAAGGGTAAAGACATCCATGTACTATCCCTTTGTATATTCTCCCCCCACCACCCCGCAGGCAATGCCATATCTCCCGGGGGAAGTGGGTTATAAGGAACCATGCCATATCCCTGGGGTCCATAAGGGGCCAGGCCCATCTGCTTGCCATAACCAAAAGGCCACCCAGTCACAGACAGAGGGAAGGCCTATCCATCCCAACTGGTAGCACAGCCCGATACAGGCAGTACTTGCGTCTGCTGCAGGTGCAAGGAGCCACTGGCATAACTAGGCCAAATAGTTGGGCCAGCAGAAGGCCAATCAAGCATGGGATATGTCTCCAAAACAGAAGATGCAGGAGCACCAGTAGCAGCTACCTGTCCCAAAGAGCCCCAGGGCCAAGTGGCACTCCGCTTGGGCAAAGGATCCTTACCGTCAGGCATGGGTTGTTCCACTGCTATGGCAACTTGCCCACTGTCAGCTGACCATTCCTGGTCAATGTCAGCCACACTCTCAGTTAATGTTGGATGGTCCTGGCTGCTGCCTCCATCACTTGCCACCACTCCTGATACTCCATCCAGGGCAAAAAGACAAGAGGCAAAATCCTTATTAAAAGCAGCCCTTGTAATTCTTTTAGCACCCTTGCGTGGCTGAACAGGTGCAACAGCTGATGCTGTACCACTCCTAGCCCTCTCAAGAGCAACAATGCGCTCCATAAGTTCCTGCCTGCTTGGGCCATCATCTTCGTCTGAGGAAGACAGAGCCCGAGTAGGGTTCCGCGGCACTGGCCTTTTTACAGGCCACTTCCCCATTGATGGGACACCCCCTTTTCTGGGCGGCATAAACATTCCCAAATGATGACACAGCAGCCGTTAATAATGTGTTGGACTGGCTCACAGCTTTACCCCTTAACCAACTGTTAACGCTAGCCCTGACAGGTAGCACTAAGCCCCTGCAAAAGTAGCAATTGGAAGGAGCAGTACCAAGCTGCCACATAAGATGGCGCCGAGCATGGCCCTGAGCAAATCTGCCTGCCAACAGAATGGCTGTCAGGCAGAGACAGGCCACCAGGCCCTCTTTTATGGCCTACAAGAATATATGCTTAGGTGCCGCTTTACCAGTAAGCCAAAGTGAAGAACACAGGCTCTTTTTTTAAGTTACTTTATTTTACTTCTTGCCGGGGTGGGGGGAGGCTAAATGGAAACAAACAGGCTTATGGCAGGAAGAGTGGTTTATGTGTAAGTGGGGGGGGGGGGAGAGGGCTCTCACCACCCACTCTCTCCAAGACAACTATTAAGGGGAGCGACCACACCCAAGTTGGGCCAAAGTCCCTCTGATACAGCCTAGCTGCCCGCCACCCCAGTGCCCAACCAGCCTGCTCAATTAAACTGCTCAATTACTCTACCCCCAAAAGGCCCTGAAGCCCTGGCCTGTATTGTGCGCTGCAGCTGCAGGTGCCAGCTGCCTCCGACAGCCTCCAAGAGCTGACTGCTATCGCTGCTTTCCAACTGCCACCACTGCTGCCATCAATGCTTGTTCAGCACACATTCCTCCCTTCAGCTTCAGCACTCAAAGGAAGGCAGAGCAAAGAGCTCTTGCTTCACCGAGCACTTGAAGAGACTGCAGCTGGAGAGAGCAGAGCTGCCTGGATCAGGCTCTTGGCTCCGCCCCCCAGCTAAGCTCAGGATGCCTGGGAAGGGAGCCTGTCTCCTTTCCTCCAGGGCAGGGCCGCAAAGGACGGCTCCCAGCTTGAGCGGCATTCTGCCGCGCTGGGAGAGCCGCATTCTCATGCTGATATATTAACTTATCATAGTTCTAAAAGATGCAGCAAATTCTCTGAATTTTCAGCTTTCATTTTTTTAAAAAGTAACTCTCTAGCTCTTTCTGTTGTGGAGATGAGACTTTTTCTTATATCTCCTAAATGGGAGAGGCTAGAGACTCGCTTTTTTACAAAATAAAAGCTGGGAATTCGGAGAATGTGTCACATCTATTATTACAACAGTAGGTCACTACAGCAGTATGAAAATTACGTTTTTTTAAAAATTGCAAATGCCCTTGTGGCTCAAGGGAGGGGGAGCATAGCCACTTCTGGCACTGAAAAAGCAGCACAGTTTAAAAACACATTGCTGCTGCTGCTCCGGGATCCATTCCAACAGAGATAGGTTTGCTCCACTGGTGCCAGCCTCCACCTCCTGGATCTGGGCCATCCCAGGCAGAACTGTCTGATTTTAATCACAGCTGAGGGGGGGCTTAGGTATGGGTGGTGGAGCTGCTCCCCTTTTAGAGTTCCCCATGCAAAGACTTCCCTGTGTGTTCATTTTCAATCTTTTTTTTAAAAAATCAACTCTTATGTTGATACAGCAATATAAGAGGTGGTGGTGGTGCTATCATGTCACCAATGATCCCATCAATGATGGCAGCACCCTCACTTGAAATCCTTGTTTGTATATGACAACAGCAGCAAGACTGTTATATGCTCAAAAATGGAATGCTACAGTATTACCTACAATAGAGGAATGGCTGGAGAAGAGGATGGAGTATGCTGAGATGACCAAACTTACATCTCTGATTAGGAAAAAGACACTGGATAAATATATTGTTACCTGGAAGCCCCTTATTGATATATTATGGAAAACAGAGAGAAATGAACTGATGGTTTGTGTGTTTGAAGATTAGGAGGTGGAGAAAATTGTTTTAGAGGGGAAGGAGATATAGTCATTTAGGATTAATTTGGAGTTAAGGTGTAATATTGATGGTAAGGGGAAATTTACAGTGCAATCCTATGGAGAGTTACTCCAGTCTAAGCCCATTGAAGTCAATGGGCTTAGACTGGAGTAACTCTCCATAGGATTGCACTGTTAGAGTCAGGGTATAATATGTAATATTTATATCTCTTTTCACAGAGAAATTGGCAATTATTCCTCATTTTTTTTTCTTTTTTGGTAGATATCAGTTTTTCCTTTTTTTTTCTCTTTCTGTCTTTTTATTAACTGGGAAAAATTCTTTTCAATAAAAAATAATTAAAAAAAGAAAATCCTCAAAATTTAAGGCACGTGCAGAACAAAATAAATCCACTGCGCAACTGTAAAATTGCTGAGGTAGGGCAGATCTATGGAAGACTTGTACCTAAACTTATTTGATGCTTTGGAGTTGACTGTTAAGAAAATCAGGGATGAGCTGAATGTGCAGGAAAGCTCATTATTTCAATATGAATGAAACAGATTTTTGAACTTGTTTTGATCTTATACCCATGATCATTTTCTCATGAGACTGCTAAGCAATAAGATGAGGAAGAGTCAGACATCTGACTCTGTTCTAAATGTTTTCATTACTTACACTGATATATGTGAATATGTAGATATATGTGAATGACTCTTCACCATTCTACCATGAATTCAGATAACTGAACTAAAGTTGTGCTATAAGCTGAACCAAGCTCATAGCTGTTTGTTATATATGATCATAGCATTTTAAGCTTTATTTTTATTTAAATGAAGCTGCTAGATAATGACTTTAATGTATCATAATCCCACAGTATATCAAGATTTACAGAGAAGAAATTAGATATATGTCAAGACAGTATCTTACAACCTTTACCAACTTGACATGGATAATGTAAAAAATGACACAGACAAAACAGTATGCTTCTTATGATGAGAAAAAATCTAAATAATAGACTGATGTCTATGCTTTCTTTCAGTTCTCTTCTGGTATTTCCCCTGAAATGAATGGAACCTGCGCAACAAACATGTGCTACTGTGTTCTGAAGCAATTCTCATAAATTTCATCAGGGTTTGTGCAAGGAAACTTCACAGTATTGTCGAAGGCTTTCACGGCCGGAGAACGATGGTTGTTGTGGGTTTTCCGGGCTGTATTGCCATGGTCTTGGCATTGTGGTTCCTGACGTTTCGCCAGCAGCTGTGGCTGGCATCTTCAGAGGTGTAGCACCAAAAGACAGAGATCTCTCAGTGTCACTGTGACACTGACTTCACAGTATCTATTAGGGGTACACATAAAAAAAAATCCTGAGTCACAACAATCCACCCCCCCCCCATTTTCAAACCTTGCTTGTTACTCTCCAGAATGGAAACACCAGTCCTGACAGATTGGTACTCATGGAAACTCTCCCTTATAAAATCTGTGGGTCCCCCCCCCCCCAAGTTCTGGCATTTACCAGCAATGCAGCGTAAATTCACATTGCAATTACTTTTTTTTACAGCATTTCTCCCTTCCAATCAGATCATTGCAACAGAGAAGCAAAGAGCCCTCCTAGCCAATCCAAGTGGCAGAGAGCTGCTGTTCTGCTCCACTTCCTTCCCCATCATCATTTCTTGTGGGATGGAGAGAATTTTTTTCTTGTAAAAATAAAAAACCTAATGGCTGCAGGGGGTGGCTTGCTCAGGAGCCTATAGCACAGCGATGGCAAACCTATGGCATGTGTGCCATGGCGAACAGCTGGCACGCAGAGCCCTCTCTGTGAGCACACAAGCCAAGTCACCGAATCGGTGGGTCTAGGGCTCATTTGGAGGGGGAATGCACTGGAATGGCATTCCGGTAGCTCTGAACAGAGATCACATGGGTTTTGGCCCCACCCATGTGATTCCTTTTCCTCAACGCTGCCTCCCTGCTGCCCGTCTCTTTAGCAGCAGGAAGCTGAGGGAGCAGCCGGGCTGCTAGGGCTGGCTTTCTAAAGGAGAGTAAGCTGCTTTGATTTAACTTGCTTTACTTTCATTCGTGACTCCTGAGTGAGTGAGAGAGAGAGAGAGAGAGAGACACTGCCTGCCTGCCTGTCTGCAAGCTGGGCTGCTGGTGTAAAGAAGGGCAAACTGCTTTGATTTAACTTGCTTTATTTTCATTCATGACTCCTGAGTGAGTGAGTGAGTGAGTAACTGAGAGAGAGAGAGAGAGAGAGAGAGATGTTAATTAGTTGGGACAACTGTATGAGTTGTTTTTTCTTAACTAAAACCTCAGTATTCAGGTTTAATTGCAGTGCTGGCACTTTGAAATAAATAAGTTGATTTTGTGTCGCAGTTTGGGCACTCGGGCTCAAAAAGGTTCGCCATCACAGCTATAGCATTTGAATGCTTTGCTCAATTTGCTTGAACCTCGGGGATGTTTTGAAGGATAGGTAGAAGACACTCATCTGAAATTTTGGTAAGATTTGGTTGAAAACCAATGACTGCAGCCCCAACAGAATTTACACATAGGAAATAATGGCAGTAAACAATGGTGGGCAACTTGCTCAGTTTATTTGAAATTTGGGGGATCTTTCAAAGACGGGCAGAATTTGGTTGAAAAATAATGACTTCAGCCCATCCCCCCAGAAATCAACCAAAGGAAATAATTAGGGTTGTCAGTCTCTAGGTGGAAGCTGGAGATCTTTTGGAATTACAACTGATTTCCAGGAAACCAAAAAAACCCCACTTTTTCTCATTCTGGAACAGCAAGGGAAAGAATGCTGCCACACTACCCAAAGCTTACCGAAGCATTCCGAAGCACTTCAGTAAACTTTGCACTTGCAGCCAAAAAAGATAAGATCTAAGGTGGTATTGAATGAGGCTGTTTCGTGATTCCTGGGATAGTGTGGTATACTGTACTATTTTAATTAATTTTAATTAACCTTTTCAAACTGTGATACTGGATTTAACTGTTTATTAGTTGATGTTTGGAAAATTTGTGATGGCCTATGGCTATAGACAATAAACTCTTTGGTACTTTGGACTTTGGTAAGACCAAACTGAGTCGATTTGGGCCCAATTAAGATTAAAAACCTGAATCCCAAACCTGAAACACATATCCCTACTTTGTGATTTTGGTACTGTTAAATACAAAAACAGCTGCCTCAGTGTCTCCAATTGGTCCTCCCTCCCCATCCTTATTGAAAGGCCTTGGAAATCATAAGAATAAAAGAAAACTAATGAATTTCAAGTATGATCCTGCAACATCCCAACAGAAAACTATGAAATCATGATAAATATTTCACTTGGGGGCGGGGCTTCAGTGTGGTGGGAAATGGAGGTTC
The DNA here is from genome assembly GCF_028583425.1 of Eublepharis macularius. NCBI lineage: Eukaryota > Metazoa > Chordata > Lepidosauria > Squamata > Eublepharidae > Eublepharis > Eublepharis macularius. The sequence continues at coordinate 78,891,134 of NC_072797.1, forward strand.
AATGCTAGAGCTCCAGCCCTCCCTGACCCAATTTTCCAGCTAAAAGCTGTACAACAAGGGGAACAGCTCTAAATTATGAAAAAGCAGATGCCTGACAAAAGGAAGCAACAGGTAAAAGCTTTTAAAAACTTACAAGAATTCTTTCCAAGCCAGGAAGGAAGCTCTAAACTTGAGAAAAAGCAGGGGGAGGAAAACAAAATGGCGGGTGCAATTAAAACTTCAGGAGTAAGCCTTCCCCCCCATTCTGACAATGACATCATTGTCTTGATAAAGCAAGTAGAACAGAACTTGCTAGAAAACATGAAAATGATGTCACAGCAATTTACTGATCAGTTTGCAGAACTGAAAATAGAAATAAATAAGGCAGCTACAAACACGAATGAGGCTATTGCACTCAGCAATAAGACTCAAACGGAGGTTAAAGATCTTAGAAGAACAAACTTGGACTTCCAAGACAGAATACTGAAATTAGAGATGGTGGCAAGGCAGAGAAATGCCAAGTTACGTGGCTTTGAGGAACACATTAACACAAATGGAAATTTGTCCACATTCCTCAGTTCCTGGCTAGCAAAACAATTGCAGCTAGGCAGAGAAGAAACCATAAAAATAGACAATGCCTATAGAGTGGGTCTCTCAAGCCAAACAAAAAGGAAATCAGGTATTGTCTCAAAAATGAGACAATACCTGATAGCACAATCAGAAAGAAGATATTTGAAACTGCAAAAGCAAGGGGGGAATTGTGACTACAATGGAGCTCCAATATTAGTTCTCGCGGATCTACCCCCAGAAGTCTTACACAAAAGAAGAGAATTGAAAGAAGTGACTGCAACACTAAGAAATGCTCAAATAGACAACAACTGGCTCAATCTCACTACTCTTCAGATTAAATACAAGGGCAAAATCTATAAAGCTATGGATCAAGAATCAGGAATGGCTTTCTTGAGTGAACTGGAAATAGAAATAACAATGGAAGTGGAAAGGAATCCACAAAAAAGAAGAATGCAAAATGACCTGACTCCTCATAAGAACACTAAAATGCTGGTTCAGGGGAACTAAACAGTTAGGTTTAAGGATCAGGATTTGGAAAGCTTGTGTGTGGGATGACATGCACTTAAAAGAAGTGCAAACGGAATTGGGGTGGGGAGGTATGGGAGGTATAGCATTAATCCCCATTGTTGTATTAACCTGATCTCAGAGTTGGTACTATACCAATAACTTGTAAGGGGTGTTCTTGCAAGTTAGAGAGACCAGGATTGTTTTTCTTTTTTTCTGTATCATTCAGTTAGTGTTGGCAGGGAGGGAGCGGGGGTGGGGAGGTTATATAACAAAAAAGGAGAGGAGAAGAGAAGGGAAGGGAAGGGAAGGAAAAACCAAACCAACTTTTAGAAGTGAAGAGGGGAGAAGGAGTAGGTGGGGAAAAGGGGTGAGGGCGGTGAATACAGAGTACACTGGGTTTGGAAGTTTGGGAAATAGCAGGGATAAGGGGAGTGTGGAAATTGGAAAAAGGGAAGAATGGGAGGGTATCATATAAAGGCTTACCTATAAGGCAGAAGAAAAACAATAGAAGGGGGTAATATAAATACTATATTAAGGTTATACATTTTCTGCAACATAGAGATTGTTCTGTATTTAGTTTTTGCTATTTAAGAATTTCTACTTTTAACTAAGGTTAGGTGATAGCAAAAATGAGACAAATGATAAAAGTGATATCTTATAATGCACGAGGACTTAACAACCCAATAAAGAAAAAACATATTATGTCCAACTTATCCAAATTGAAACCAAATATAATTCTTTTCCAAGGAACACATTTTAAACATGCAGATAAACAAGAGTTCAAGGCAAACTGGATTCATCAGCAAATACATGCACCAGGCACATCAAAGGCAAGGGATGTTTCAATCCTTATATCCACAAAATTTACAGTAAAAGCAACCTGTTGAGATCAGCTTGGGAGATACCTTTTTATTAATGGTCATTTAGAAGGAAAATTGTACATGATAGTTTCACTATATGCTCCAAATTCAAATCAGACTAACTTTTTAGAAGAAACCCTAATTAAGCTAAGTACGTTTCAGGAGGGAGAATTGATAATGGGGGGGGGGACTTCAATTGCATAATTAATCACAATCTAGATAGATCACACCCCAATATTAAACCAATTAAAAAACCTAAAAACAAATCATGTTTGGAAAAACTGCTGAACAGATTCCAGCTTTTAGATGTTTGGAGACAATTTCATTACTGGGAGAGGGGCTACACCTATTACTCTCCTAGACACGACGTGCAGACCAGGATAGACTTTATACTAATTTCTGAGGGTCTGTTTAAAACTGCACCCAATCCTGAAACGGGGAAAGTAATTTGGTCTGATCATGCTTGGACAAGCTGTAATTTTGCAATTGGAAGTGAATTTACTCCCACGAAGCACTGGACATTTGACAAAGATCTCTTAAAAAATGACTACACTAGCAAACTCCTAGAACATCACATTACCCAATACATAAATGATAATAAAGACATTCCAGCCCATATGAATTGGGACGCACTAAAAGCAACCTTAAGAGGTCAAATCATTTTGTTAACAGCATACTTAAATAAACACAAAAAGAAATGATACTAAACAGAATAGGACAGCTAGAATCACAGCACAAAAAAACTGGTAGTAAATTTTTTTATAGAGCCTTGTTAGATGAACGAAAACTATTAGAAACACTAGAAACCAAGCAAATAAAAAGGAATCTTCTTTTTCTGAAGCAAAAACATTGGTATAATTCTCCCAAGAATTTGAAAATCCTCTCCTGGAAAGTAAAGGGTAGACAAGCATCCAAGCAAATAATAGCTTTACAAAACAGCAAAGGACAATTAGTATACAATTCAAAAGATATAACTGACACCTTTAAGGAATTTTACAAAAAATTGTACACGTCAACAAACCCAACCACAGATCTAATTAGCCAGTATTTACACCAACGTAAGCAAATTAAGAAACTCTCAGACACACATAGGCAACTATTAGAAAATCCAATCACAACACAAGAAATCAGTGAAATCATACAGAAATTAAAAAACAATAAAACTGCGAGACCGGACAGTTACCCTCCAGAATTTTACAAGAAATTCTCCAATATCATTATACACTTATTGACAGACACATGCAATGCATTCTTAAATACAGATCAACAACCTCCTTCATGGAAAGCAGCCTCAATCATAGTGATACACAAACAGGGAAGAAATCCAAAGGAACCAGCCTCATACTGCCCAATATCCCTTCTAAACCAAGATTATAAAATTTATACAGCAATAATGGCCAAAAGAATTAATTCCTTCATTAAAGAATATATCCATCAGGATCAGACAGGGTTTATCCCAGGAAGAGACTTAATGGAAAATATCTATAAAACACTGACTATAATATCAGCTTGTAACAACCATAAATCAGAAGCCTTATTGCTATCATTGGATATAGAGAAAGCATTTGATTTAGTGGAGACAAAGTATTTAATTGAATTGCTAAATGTTATGGAATTTGGCACCAAATTTATAAATTTGATAAAAGCAATATATATGCAAGCATCGGCACAGAGTTCAATAAATGACATGTCATCTGAGAAGTTTACATTGTTTAGGGGAACAAGACAGGGTTGCCCCCTGTCACCAACACTCTTCGCACTTGCTATAGAACCATTAGCAGCCTCAATCCATTAGAATGAGCAAATACAAGGAATTGAGATTGAGTCTAAAGTTTACAGACTTAACCTCTTTGCTGATGATATGTTGCTTTTTATTACAAATGCAGAAAACTCTACTACAGTTACAGGAAGTACTACACTGGTTTGCCCAGGTGACCGGTTTAAAGATAAATCCATCAAAATCAAGTATACTACCTTTACATATACTGCCAATGACAAAACAAAACTTACTCACTAAACTTAAATACCGCTGGATGGACGACACACTACCATACTTGGATATTAATATCAAAGCAGACTTAGACCTGTTATTGAAATTCAATTATTTCCAAAAGATAAAAGAAATCAAACCAGATCTAGAGCAGAAAAACAAGCAACAATATTCTTGGTTGGACAGATTCCACTTGATAGAATCCTTTATTCTTCCCAAAATTTTATTTCTATATAGAGCGATTCCCTTAACTCCGCCATTTAAAATGATAAAACAATGGCAAAATATGATCAATAAATTCTTATGAAGCAATAAGAAATCTAGAATCTCATATAATACATTTAGAGTAAAAACCCATCAAGGTGGCTTTAACTACCCAGATTTGAAAACTCATGCAATAGCAGCTAGACTAGTGAATGCACTACAGCTGCTAACAACTACAGAAAACCATGACTGGATCCAGATACTAACAGAGCAATCCTAAGCAGAGTTACACCATTCTAAGCCCATTAAAGTCAATGGGCTTAGACTGGAGTAACTCTGCTTAGGATTGCACTGCAAGACACCTATACAAACCATATACTATTCAAGAAATCATATGGAATAATAATAGGAGTCACCTTCCAAGAATAAAACAAAATAGATTTTTTTTAGGTATACTAAAGGTAAGGGATATGCAAAGGAAACAACTTCTCCTTGAAATCTCTCGGTACTCTCCATTCACAATGCAAGAGTGGTTTCCACCAGAGAAAACACAACAAATAAATAGATTTTGGAAGCGAGTCAAATTAACAAGATTTTCAGTGCAATCCTATGGATAGTTACTCCAGTCTAAGCCCATTGACTTCAATGGGCTTAGACTGGAGTAACTCTCCATAGGATTGACTTCACATTGACTAGCACATTGACTTCAATGGGCTTAGACTGGAGTAACTCTCCATAGGATTGCACTGTAATTGATATAACATCAAAAGAGAGAATCTCAACAAAAATAGAACTTGAAAAAAAGACTGCTCAACATATGCCTTGGTTTACTTATTTTCAAATCAGTTACATGGCATCACAAAAAAGGGGGTGTATAAAATCTTAACCCTCCCTGTGAAGCCTATCCACCATCCTGTTTTCAAAGTGTATGGATTTTTATTGTATTTTAATATGTTGTTTTTATTGTATTTTGTATTTTAATATGTTTTTTTCTGCCCCAAGTCCGCTTGTGGGGAGGGTGGAATAGAAATTTGAAATAAATAAATTAATTAAATAAACAAATAGATCTTACAGACATTCTCAAAAAACCAAAGACAGACTTGGAAAAAAATTCTAGATCAAGAAAAATAGACACAGAAAGGTCTGGTTTCAAAGGTCTATTCTATTCTACTGATGTCAGGTGTCTCAATAAAACACACATATCAAACAAAATGGGAACAAGATTAGGGCCTAATAATCACTCCAGACCAATGGAAAGAAATCTGGAAGTCAAAACTATTCAACTCCTCAGTAATAACGTCAAAACTACAAACTTTTAAAATCATAACTCACTGGTATCATACTCCTAAAAAACTGTCTAAAATAACAGCTAAATACTCCCCACTATGTTGGGGGCAGTGTGAAGAAACAGGTACATATATTCATTGCTGGTGGTCATGCAAAAAGATATTGAACTTTTGGAAAGTAGTAGCAGAAACCATTTATAAAATAACTATCTACCCTTTGCAGACACAGCCGCTAATATTTTTTCTAGACCTACGTCTAGATAATAGCATCCCTACAATTAGAAGAGATCTCATTAGGAGTCTCCTTATAGCTGCGAAAACTACAATCACTTCAAAGTGGAAGGCCAAAACAACACCAACTATGAGCCAGTGGTATGACAAAATATGGGACCAAATTATCATGGAAAAAATCACAGAAGATATACATTGCTCTCTTGGAAAAGAAAAAAAAAAGGGTTCTATGAAAAATGGCAACCATTTATTGAATACATTATGGCACAAAATTTATATCCTACAGATACTACCTATCAGGCAATTTTTAATGCATAAATAATAGAATGATAGGTAGGGTTTATCTATGATTGTCAAGTTTAATAACTCTATTTCTAAGCCCCCTTCTTTATTGTAAACAGCAAACTGTATTGAAATGAGGAATAGGCCCTCTTATTAAGGACAATTATAATTCTTGTTCATGGAGTGGTTAAAGCATTTGATTATCGTAATAGTAAGAATTCCACCTTCTTTGTTATGCATTTATATCGTTGTTTATGTTGTTGAATGCTCAATAAAAATTTAATTTAAAAAATAAATGTTTCACTTAACAGTCACAGATTCAAAAACATCACAACAATTTTATGGATGCACATCCCTACTAGCTATATAAAGATCTGGTTCAATATTGTAGCTATGATTATCTATGTAAAATTTTAATGCTTATCCAGAACTAAAGTTTGTGGGAAGATAATTAAAACAAAAAACAGCAATTTAAAAAATGGCAGCTCCTCATGAGCTCAAATACATTGTCCTGTGCTAAAATACCTATGAGTTTTAGGAATGACACAAACAACTGAAAAAAATACAGCCAGAGGTTCTGAATAACTAATTTTTGTTCCCAGAGACCTTGATTGATCTGCTCCAATTGTTTTGGAATCGAAACAAATAATTGACCTTCTGGAATACCATGAGTTAGCAGCTGTCACATTTTCAGACATGGTTTTGATATCACTGCATCTTTGAGTACAGTCAGTCTTCAATGTATCTATTTAAATAAGAAAAGAGTAAACAAGTTTTTATTTAGATTATCCAAATGAAACCAGCATTAACTATTTCATATCATTGCTTAAAAACTTTTTGGTATTGGGATTAGACATGGGCACGAACAGCATTACGAATGGAAAAAACCCACAAACAGCCCGTTCATCTGTTCGTGAACAAGCCATTCGTGAGGCTCCATTCTAAACGAACAAGTGGTCATTGCAAGCCTCGTTCGTTGCCTTCCTCAGCCGTTCAGCAAGCCAGACAGTCTGGGGCCTTTCAATCAATTCCTCTGGCAACGGCAGGGACTGAACTCCGTCTGAACTCCTTCTAGCTTTCCTTCTGGCTTTAACCCTTCAAAGTACTTCCAGCAGAGAGTCCCGTTTTTGTCACTGTGAAGAGAAAATGACACCAAAGGGGTGCAATCCCATGCATCATGCCTTCTCAGGGGTGCAATCTCTCTGAAACTTGAGGGGGAATCTTCGGAGGACAGTGAGGACTATGTCCCCTGCAAATTTGGTGGGTATTGGACATTGGGAAAGTCAATTTGTGGGGTGTTTAAAGGGCCCTGCCCCTTGCATGTGGCAGGAAAGGGCCCTTTAAACCATCAGCTGGCAGGCGGCAGGGGGGAATTCCCCTTGCCACCTGCTAGCTGATAGTTTAAAGGGATCTTTAAGGGGCCACGAACAACGAACAACAAACATGTTTGTGAACAGGATCTTGTTCGTTACTGTTCGTTGTTTGTTGTTCATTGTTCGTGGATGGCAATGAACAACAAACAGCTTGTTCAGTTTTTTTCCCCATTCGTGCCCATGTCTAGTTGGGATGGCACCCGCTACAATCCAACCCTTGTTGTGGTCTGTAGTTTCATTTCATAATTTCTTATTTTGTCTGTTGAGTGATTCTCAATCACTTCCATGTTGTTCTAGATTGGTTTAATGTCCCTAAAGGCTTTCCCAATTCTGTGCATCTCTCTTCACTTCTTTATTTTCTTGCTGGTAAAATATAACAGACTGTAAACTTTTCAGTCATATTTAAATGCTGCAAGGTAGAATAGATTTTTCAGAACAGATTGTTAAAGGTTTTGACCATAATTTTATATTCTATCCATGGACACTGCTTTGAAACAGAGCATTAAACTACCCATGCTAAAACATTAGATGTGTTTTAGTAACTAAAACAATGCAACTTCAGAAATTCAGCATAATCTTTGTGATGCCACTTTTTCCTATACACATTTTGAAAACTGCCTGCATATGAAAAGACATCTTCTGTCCCTATTCATCATTATATCTCTTTACTGGAATAAAAAGTACCACTAGTAAATATGCTATACAAGAAATGAAAACACATTTATTTATTTATTTGTTTATTTATTTGTTTGTTTGTTTGTTTGTTTGTTTGTTTGTTTGTTTGTTTAATCGTATTTATATTCCGCCCTCTCCGCAAGCAGGCTCAGGGTGAAATAAAGATTGGTGAAACAGCAATCAATCTATATTTAAGCTTTCTTTGACACCAGAGAGATATGTTTTACTATAACTAGAACTTTATTGGAATTTGTAATGTGTAATCTTAAACACCTAAATATAAGTCTAGTGCCAAAGACCTATGTCCCATCTCCAGTAAATTGCTATAGGATTGCCTATTAAAACAGACCCAAGGAATTAACTTGACTTCATACCAGAGGTAAAGGTAGGTAAAGGTGCAAGCACCAAGTCATTACTGACCCATGGGGGGACGACGCATCACAACATTTTCTTGGCAGACTTTTTATGGGGTGGTTTGCCATTGCCTTTCCCAGTCATCAGTCACCAGAGAAGAGTAACCAAATGCCAGTATCTAGTTCCACTATGTTCTATTGTGTAGCTGGATTGCCCAGATCAAAACTTGTATAATGATTCCCAAGCTACTTCTTCCCTGAGCTAGAACAGCTCTCAAAACTCAGGTGACAGGGGGTGTGGCTTTGGTTCCATTGAAGATGGAGGCTAACTGAAGAATCTCCATCCTCCCCAACCCCCAAAATACCTCAGCATCGTCATTTAAAATGGTAAAATAAGCAAATATTATGGAAAAATCTGACTCTGATAAAAAGAGAAATCAGACAAAAACATTTAAAAGCCAGCAGGCAGGAGGTTTTTCCCCCTCAGAACAAAAAACAGACATCAGAGAGCCTGTTTGCCTCAGCTGTTAAGATGGCAGATGCGCAGCCTGCCACTGTTCTATTACAGCCAGTAACAGCAGAACAGTTAGAAAGGAAACTGTCAAGATTAGAAATCAATATTCAACAACAATTCTCGCTTGCAATTAAGCCACTTCTTGATCAACTCTCAGATATGCACTTAGAAATTCAGAGTGGCTACAAAATCAGAAGAAGCGAAGGAGACAAGCACAACAGCTTGTAATGAAGTAAAAAGGCTTCTAACAATAAATGAATCACTACAAGACAGAGTACTTAAACTAGAATTAAATGCAAGACAAAAAAATATTAAACTGAGAGGGGTGGAGGAAAGATATACACAAAAAGTTGACATAACTGCCTATATAACTTCATGGCTGGCAACTCAGACTGGTTTGGAGGATGGCATAACACTGACTGTAACTAAAGCTTACAGAATCGGAGCGAGGAAACAAAGTGTCAAAGACTCTCCTTGAGACATATTAGTTGAATTGCCAGATTACCATACTAAAAAAAAGATCCTAGAAGTGGCAAGGAAAAAAGGCTTTTTTCAGCACAAGGGCAAAACAGTCTCAATCTACACAGACCTACCAGGAGAGATCCTTGAAAAAAGAAAAACGTTAAAGGCAGTAACAGCAACTCTCTGGCGTTTAAGTATTAAATATAGATGGCTGAACTTGACAAAGCTGTCAGTTCTTCACAAAGGCAAATTTCTCATTGCGACGGATGAAGAGTCAGGATGTATATTGCTACAAGACCTAGATGTAGAAACCAACATGGAGACTGAGAGGCAATCTCAGAAGAGAAAACTGTCACAATCAATGTCACCATCGCCTTTGAAGGGAAGAAAGATCCCTGTGCGCCCCACTTAAGATTTTGTGGCAGACTGCCTTATTTTCAACTAAACCAAACAAAATTATTTTGGGGGATGGGTGTGTGTGATTTTCTGTGTGTTCTCCTAGTGTTTCTGGGTAGCAGCACCGCGTTATTGCCGGTGGTAATTACTACTGTGTGTTTTAATACAGTAGTATACAGGTGCTGCTAGCTAAAGTCATTATAAATAGTTATATTTAAATCTAGGTTTTATTTTAATCTTTTACTTATATATCTATAATTAATATTAGATTAGATTAACTTTTAGGGTTAAGTACAAGGGCTTGTTCAGGTTTAAACTAATCGGGGAATCAGGGAGGGAAGGGTGGGGGGGATAAATTACCAATACAATAGTATAACAGTAAGTTTCATATAACATTAGGAATACATATTACTTATTTAAGGGTAGAGTAAGATTATTAACTGTATAAAACTTTATTTTTACACAACAAATCTATATTTATATATTCCTATCTGAATCTCGAACTCTCATCAATATCAAGACTCAGGAAGTGATATAACAATATAAGGCTATAATTAACTGGGTTATAAAGTAAGAAAGGAGAGTGAACTAGTTCTTTTTTAGATATTTATTAGTATTAATTCAAAAAATTAATTATCTGAGCCTAAATCCTTCAGACCAGAACAAAATTTTATTAATTAACAGAGGGGGTGTTAATAATTATATTAATATTTTAATTAGGGGGAGTAATACAAGGGGTGATATTGTATTACTAGATTTAAATCAATTGGGTTACAGGGGAGGATAAGGGAGGGGGGAAACTTAAGCACAATTATAATATATTTCAGAACAAATCAGACTATTGTAAGTATTATATATATATATATATATATATATATATATATATATATATATATATATATATATATATATATATATATATATATATATATATATATATACATATACACACACATTAAGAACTCAAGAAAGGGGGGAGGGGGAAAGGGAAGGGGAATTAGAGTTATAAGAGAAGGGATAAGGGGGTATTTACATACTCAATAGTTATTTCTATAAAGTAAAATTGTCGACTCAGTACTCGTTGACACAAACTGATCATTAAGTTTAACAACTCACATTGTCTTTTTAATAATTTATACTGTTATTTTTTAATTTAAGGTTGCCTAAGCGATAAATTGTTTATTAGCAATACTGCAAGAAGTTATTCTACACTATAAAATTTAGAAATTTGGACAAAAAAAACCCCCTCAGGTGACAGGTTGCTGATACCTAACCACACCAGATTTTCTGAGGTTTCCCTATATGAACAATCACAGAGCTGCTTAATATTTTGACATTTAACAATACAAGAACAAAGAAACATCCATATGCTGACAAAAACAACCTTATTCAATTAATTACATAGTAATCAAGTAAGTATGGCAGTCAGTGACAGCTGTGGACCTTTGTTGAATGACACTGAATTTTCTGCTTCTTTAACTGCAGTTAGTAGTGGTATGCACAAACACAAAAAAGGTATTATTTGGATTTAAGCATCCAGAGCAGCATATATATTCAATATTCCCAGTTACTGTATCCAAAAATACTGATATAGTATTCAGATTGAGGTTTCATTTGGAATTGTGAATACATTCAGCTCCATTATTTCCTATGGGGAAATCTTTCTGGGATTTGGGAGGGGGGGGTGCCATTGTTCAAGAAAACTACACCAACATAGCAGGGAACCTAATCTCAACTGTTAACTAGAGATACCCCAAGTTGTAAGAGAATTGGACTAACAGGTCTATTTCTACAGACCCCTGAACAAGCTGCCCCCAGCTGCTGTCTGTTGTTTCCTATGGGGGGAAAATCCAAGGCTTTTCCAGACACAGGAAGCCTTAGCCAGACATACAACAGCAACCAATGGCCAAAAGCCTCACAATGCAAGGACAGACAACAAAGCCCAACAGAACCAGTGTTACTCAAAGATATCAGGCAGAATCCAGGACCAATGCAAGCCCAACAGAACCAACATCAATTCAAAGGATTCAACCAGAACCAATGACAAACCAGAACATCCCAACAGAATTAACAGAACCAGTGTCACTCAGAGTGTCAAAACAACACTGACACAGATACATACACAGTAATGCTAACAACCTTCTCCCTCCTCCTGTTGCCTGGGAAGCCTGCAAAGAGAGGGAATCAAGCCACTGCAGTCCTTAAAATGCAGTTCCCAGATATTTGCAAATATACCCAGATTATTTGGGAAAGTAAATACCAGTTTATCCAAATATTCCCCAATAAGATGGATATATCTAGATATACCTGAATAATACCAAATAAGTATGTTGGGGGTATATATTAAATATTCCTGAACTGAATCCCACACGCCTAGTCGTTAGTTAAACAACACTTGTTCACAAAAGTGTTTAGCCTTAAATGGAGCAATTCTAAGCAGATCTGCTCAGAAGTAAGTGCTATGTTATTTATTGGGGCTTACTTCTAGGAAAGTGTCCTTAGACTTCCATTGTAAACATAGTGATTTAGAAATACTGTTCAAAAAGTCACGTCTTTCCACTGTGTCTTTTGAGATGTAGCCTGATAAGTCAGCCCTAATTTTTCCTTATTGTGTTGTGAGAATACAGCAGAGGGATAGAATAATCAGTCATCCTTTGGAAATAATTTTGCTTCTGAAATCCTTTTTCAGCAGCATATAATTCAGCAGGTGGCTCAAGAGCTGATGACTCCAGCTATCCAGCTGGTGGGTCAATCCTGCTATTATTCCCTGAAAATAGAGATGCAGAGTCTGAGTTACTGAGAACAAGGTGGGAGTTTCAGATAAGACTATGCCTGGTGATAGAGGACTAGTGAAGGATCACTATAAGTAGGCAGTTGGTTGATATAGTTCCAAAACTATCAATCCATGTTCTGTAATATGTATGACCCTGGCTATGTGTCTCCTATGTAGGGTTTTTTTTCTGGAGGAATAGGTGGTAGAACTCAGGGTAGCGGTTGCCAGCACCTGGGGCAACTCTTGGCAGGAGATAGCTACCCTGCCACCACACGCTCACACACAAAGTGTGAGTGTGCTCCTGGGACTGTATGATGACATCACTTCCAGGCAATGATGTCATCATGCAGGGCACTGTCACCCTCCCCCCCAGAGCACTGTAAAACAGAGGGCAGGGGAGGAGTCTTGTTATGCAAGCAAGGGGTTCTTTAAATTTTAAACCCGCAGCTTCAGCTGACTGGCAGGTACTTCTTCGCAGGTCAGCCAAAGGCGGGTTGCAAAGTGTCCCTTCCCCACTGGCTTGCAAACCACATGGAAATGGGCTCTTTAAATTTTAACCCCCCCTGTGGCTTCAGCTGGTCCATGGGGACTTCCCCACAGGCTAGCTGAAGCCAGGTTGCAAAGGGCCTCTTTCTCCATGGGGTGCAAGTCGCGGGGAAAGGGGCTCTTTAGCTTTTAAACCTGTGGCTTCAGCTGGCCCGCTTCAGCTGCAAAGTGCTACTTTCCATGGCTTGTGCTAGGGCAGGCCAGTGGGAAGGCAGGCAGGCAGGCAGGACACTGTCATGGGAGCAAGGAAGGGAAGGGTGGACTCACCATCTGGCTGGCCAGAAATCTCCTCTGCCCCCTTGCGTGCTCTGGGGGAGGCTCTGTTCTGCCTCCCACTGGGGGAATTGAGGAAGTGGTGGTAGAGGCAGCCCTTCCTTGGCAAGCTGGGGGGCAGGGCCTATTCCTGTTTCCCCACGCAGAGGCTCAGTGTGCACCTAAAGAGTGGGAAGCCTTGGGTGACATGTTGGGAGGAAACAGAATCAGGTGAGCGGGGCCACCAGACACTTGATGACTTTGGAGAGGTGCTGGAATGCAATTTCACTGTGTTCTGGCTGAAAAAAAGCACTGCTCCTACAGTTGTAGAAGGAACCCATGGTGGAACGCATAACTTTGAGCATTCTCAGTTTGCTATAGAGGAAATGAATACAGAATGGTGGATGTCAAAGGTCAGCCCAACTCTTGCTTCCTTTGAGGATGCATGTCTCTTACAGGATCAGGGTTGACAAAATGAATCATTTCTTGAAATGAACATATAAGATGGTTGGTTGGGCTACGTCCTGTCAGAGGAAGGAGTGACAAGTAGAACAAGCAAAAATGCTATCACGGTTTCTTTTAACAATCATATTCTGTAGTCAGCTTGAGCTCCAGAAGGGATAATGGTGAGAGCTCAAATGAAGTTGTTGCTGGTAAAATTTTGGCATTCTCTCAAGATGAACACATTACCATTTTCTGAAATAATCATTAGGCACTCTGTAAATGACAAAAAAATGTTGAGGGTTGGAACTAGAGATGGGCACGAACCAGAAAAAACCCGAACCATGCAGTTCATGGTTCATCAAATTTCATGAACCATGAACTTTCACGAACCTGCCCCTGGTTTCCGAACCGTTTCATTTGGTTCATGAAAACGGCACATCTGGGTCAGAAAACCATCACTTCCGGGCCAGAAGAAGGTCACTTCTGGATCAGCAGAAGGTCTGCAGGAAGTCCATCCCCTGTTGCCTAGGAAACTGATTGACTGGCACCAGGCTGTCTGCAGTCATGAACCAAATAATGAACCAAACGAACCAGCCTAAAGTTCATGGCTGTTCGTCAGAAATGGGATCTGATGAACCGTGGTTCGCGAACCACGAACCAGCCTGGTTCATGCTTAATTTCGGTTCATATTTCGGTTCGTGCCCATCTCTAGTTGGAACAATGGTTACTTCAAGCTATTTTCTTACCAATATCACAACAATTAAAAACTCTTATCATGAAACAATCATGCAAAGTTAAGGCTTCTTGGTTACTTACCTGTGGAATATTGGTGTCTTAGGGAGATTGGTAGGGTAGTTTGTGCTATCAGACACTGTATGACTGAAACTTGCTCCACGATAGTAGCCTCTAATTACTGTAATGAACAATTCATGATCATTATGTTTTTGAAAGACTTCACCATGCTGGAGACTTCATTGAACTCCTTTATCCAGAAATTGATGGTGTCCTGATATGGTGGCTTTATTTTTCAAGAAGATGAAATAAAAGTTGAATAATCCTAGGAGTTTGGCATCATTTATTCCTCTTGATGAGATGCCAGATGCATCAATTCAGTATCCCAGGACATTGATACTAAAAACTCTAAGTGAACAGTTCTGTTTCTTGATCCTGATATTTGATTGATCAAATCACAGCTAAAAAGTTTTTTTCCCCAAACTAGATTTCCCTGTTCAAATTACAGCCTCAGATGCCTCATTTTATAAAGAAATTAAAATCGCCATTTGAAAAAATGATGCAATTGGTTTACTTCGATACAAATCTAAGAATCAGAATTCCTTGATTTAATCAATTTTCACACACATCACTAGGTTTATGACCAGAACAAGGCCATGTAGCTTAATTTTCCATGCCCCTCTTACATTGCTCCATTCTGTTCACTTTTTAAAATGTCACTGTGGTAAAGCAAATTGACATCCACCTCTAAGAATACAAATGAAGCCCCCCACCCTCTGCCCTGCAAGCTTATTTATCATCAGACATTAAATATAATGCCAAACCATCCCTAACACTTTTCTCCTGTAAAAAAAAAGAAAAGAAGTGGAAAACCAAAAGTAGGAACAAACTGTCTTCTACAATTTAAGCTTCTACATTGTTTCAAAATGTACTAAGGACATGTGCTTTATCTCTAATTATAAATTTTGGTATTTGCCTCAGCCCTTCTTCTCTGAAATAACAGTGATTGTCTTAGTGAAAATATGAATGTAATACTTCAATGCCCTTGAGCAACTACTCAGGAGTATTGCTGTCTAATATTGAAATATATGTAACATCTAAATTGCTCTTCAAATGCAAAATAATGTAAAAATTCAGCAACACCCGCTGTTTTGGTTTAACTTTGAAGTAGATATATTTTAAATTTTTAATTCCAGTCTATGTTTGTTTACTAAAGGTCTCCTTGGCTGAAACATCATATAAAATCTCTAAGTAATTTTATTACCCAATTATAAACCCCAGTAAAGGAGGTGTGAATGAAAACATCAATAGCTATGTTCACTGGCAAATACTATAATAGTCTTTAAAGAAAAGACTGCATCTAGGAAACCATGGAGGTTTCAGACATCCAAAAGCAAACATTTAGTAAAGAATGTAATTTTTAGAGGTATTCGTGTTGCTTTGAGCCTTTCAGTATTGAGTCATGCCACTAGAAGACATATTCCAGTTTCAGTTGCTTTCAGTGACTATTAGGAACTCCTCTGAAAGAGTTTTGGTAGCCCATAATAAGAAAAAGCTGAAAGTTCTGTAAAATTGCAAAAAACATCTGTCATTTCTATAAAAGAAACTTGGGAAAGAAAAAATAGAGTAAATAATTAAATACAGTCAAGTCACAGCCAATTCACGGCAAACCCCTCAAGGGATTTTCAAGGCAAGAGATGAACAGAGGTAGTTTGCCATTGCCTTCCTTTACATAGTAACCCTGGGCTTTCTTGGTGGTCTCCCATCCAAGTACTAACCATGGCTCACCCTGTTTAGTAGTCAAGCTCTAGTAAAGTCAGGCCAGTCTTGGCTATCAAGGCTACTACAAAATAGTTATCACCAGTTAAATTGTGAATAAATGGGAAGTGTGGTCAAGCCAAGATGGCATCTGTAAGACCATTTAACAAGGGAACAATATCTACATTAGATGGACATCTGTGGCTTGCATAATAAATATCATATGTTAAATAGATGATTCATTGAATTGAAAGAGAAGCCTTTATAGTGTTGGAAATGTCAATGTACGGATGCACCATTTTATCACGTGTGGTGGACATGCAAGGAAGCATGAAGAGATTGGATGAAGATACATGCAGAGATACAGAAGATTCTAAAACTCAAGGTTTGAGTTGAACCCAAAAAATATGCTATTAAATATTTTACCAAATAATGTTACAAAAGAACAGGGAGATCTTTTCCAGTATATGGTGACAGCTGCGAGAGTACTATATGCAGCAAAATGGAAAACAGATACATGCCCTGACATGCCTGAGTGGGCAGACAAGATGTATGAATATGCATCAATGGCTAAATTAACTTTCTATGTGCACAATAGACCAATATCAGAATTCTGGAGAAAATTGAAAGATTCCTTCGATTATTTAGGTTAAAACTGAGATAAATTAAGGTAATTGTTTTATAGAGATAAAATACAGAAGGGATGACTGATTAAAAATTATTGACATTAAAAGTCTGGGTATAAGCAACTAAGGAGAGGGGAAGAGAGCTATCATATAATTTAGTTGTGCTGTTATATACTTTGATTATATTTTTCTGTTAGTTTAAATCTAATTCAAAAGTGGTGCTTATATAAATTTCTATGCACTTTCTATTGTTATTCATATCTTTTCTTTTTAAATAAAACCTTTACTCAAAAAAAGAAAGAAAGAGAATCCTTTACATGGCAAGTACCATATTTAGCTTCTCTCATCTGTAACATATAAATTTAGCTAGTCACTTGCATCTCTTCATATACCCATTTCCTGCTAAGTGATACCAACTTATACCATTTCAGATAACCAGGACAAGACTATGTCTTCATCTACCAGTAAATATTCTGACTACAGTCAAAGTAGCAGTCTGCTAGAGGAACCAAAAAGGATAGATTTCATCTGTTTTTAACAGCAGGGCATCTCTCACCATTCCATCTTATTGTAAATAAGCTATACAACAGCTGTTAAGTGGCAAAGATTTTTGGTCAACAAATAGTTGACAGACTGCAACAACTGGCAGAAAACAACACAGGTCTTATTTTGGCAGAGAAACTGAAGGTAGTTGATAGCTGACAAAGGAGAATGGCAGATGGATTTTCACTCAGACTGTTCCTTGTAAGAGGCAGATTCTCCAGTGTCCTTCAACAGCTTGTTGAATGCTGTTAGGCATACTGAAACTTGGTATTATTAAGTCTCAGCACATTGTGTCAGATAGTTGTAACAAGAGACACATACTAGTAGCAGAGTGTGGCTGATGTTTGAAAGATCTAACCAACTTGGCACAGTACTTTGTGCAAAGCAATGTCTTGGAAGTTATTCATCAGAATTTCACTTCTTCACCTCACCAAAATTACACCTATAAGTAGTAATACATCATTCCCCCATATTACAATGTGTTGACTTATTTATTTAAACTATTTATAAATTGACTTCTCAGTAAGTTGTCTGAAGTGGTTTGAAAATACAAAATAAAAAGTCACAGTTTAAACCATAAGAAATGAAACGAATAGAATAGAATAGAATAGAATAGAATAGAATAGAATAGAACCACCTCATTGGATGGCATGCCAACATCAAAACCAAACAATTCACAGTCCCAGCACACAACTAAAAAAACCCTGCATGTCTAAAAATGCACACATAATAAAAGTAAAATTATTCAAAAACAGGGAACAAGAACCTAAACATCACAAGATATTAGAGGGTCACCTTTCTCCGAACTTCAAAACTGAGAACTGCCCCCAACCAGGGTGAATAAAAAGCTTTGGCGCTATTATTGATTGATTGATTGATTGATTTGATTTGATTTATACCCTGCCCTCCCCGCTTCCACACCTTCCCCTATACACTAGAGGAAGGGAATTCCACAGGTGACTCACTGCAACAGAAAAAAACCATGTAGCTCACATCTGAAGGGAGGGGGGACTGAAGGAGGGCATCCATGATCTTAATACTCAGACAGGTATCCTGCTTCCAGTCCCCTCAAGGCTTTAAAGGCAAGAACCAGCACCTTGAGAATTAGGGCTGGAAATAAACAGCCAGTGCACCAGAACTGTAACATATTAACTAAAACCAGATCAATTAGCTGATCTTTGGATGAACACAGAACTGCTCTTATCCAGTTTTAAAATATATAGAAATGATAAAAACAGAAGAGATGTCTGAAGAGAGGACAAACATTGTGGAAAAAAATTGAAAGTTTAGTAAAGATCCAGTGAATAGTGAATCATTGTTTATCTTTGAAAATACATAGAATTATGAAGGCATCAATACACAGGAGCTAACCATGTATTCCTAACTGAGAGTATTTCAGAGCACTGGAAGTACTTTGTATACATACAAATCAGACCGGTACAGTTTGAATACCAAGCCCAAAGTAGCCTTGGACCCTTATAATTACAGGACCACCCCTCTTTTTATGATCCATCATGACAGCTTTGATCATTTTTTCAGAACTTTCTGCAGGTACCACCCTGCAAATGGGAAAGATCAAAAAACCACCTGTACACGTTTTTCTGTTGTGGAAGCCACCCTGTAGAACGGCCTGCCCCAAAAGTTCAGGAAGGCTCCCACACTTCTGTCATTCTGTAAATTATGTAGAACAACAGTGTTCAGGTTCAGGAGGATATTTCTATAAAGATAGAAGGTTAGGGTATAACAGATCTGTTCAGGAAGGCTTTTATAATGAGAAGGTACTGTGGACTATATCAGGGCCACTTCCAGGGTTTGGGGGACCTTGGGTAGAGAGTGCTGCCCCTGCCACCATGCCCTCAGATTGTGCCCCACTCCTAAAGAAACCATCTTTGGACCCCATGGACCTGACCAATTACCGCCCAGTTTTGAACCTCCTGTTCCTGAGTAAGGTGATTGAGTGGGCGGTGGTGGAACAGCTGCAGGGGTTCCTGAAGGATTCATCAGCCCTAGACCCTTTCCAGTACGGTTTCTGCCTGGGGGGATGGGACAGAGACATTGCTGATCACCCTCATGGGATGATCTTCACAGGCACCTGGATTGAGGCAGATCGGTGCTGCTGATATTATTGGATTTTTCAGCAGTGTGCGACATGGTCAACTACAACTTTTTGACCCACCACCTCGCTGATGTGGGGATACGAGGGACTGCCTTGCCGTGGCTTGTCTCTTTTCTCCACGGTCAGGGACAGACAATGGCACTTGGGGAGAAATTGTCATCCCGCCACCCTTTGATGTGCAGTGCTCTGCAAGGGACAATACTCCCCCCGTTACTGTTTAACATCTATATGTGCCCCCTTGCCCAGTCGGTGTGGAGTTTCAGACTTGGGTGTCATCAATATGCAGATGACACCTAGTTGTATCTGATGATGGATGGCCGGCCTGACTCAGCCCAGATGTCCTGGAGTGTACTTTTGAAGCCATGACTGGTTGGTTGAAGCAGAGTCAACTGAAATTAAACCCTATGAATATAGACGTCCTGCACTTGGGTCACAGGTGCTTAGGTACCGGACTCTGGCTCCTGACCCTCAATGCGGTGCCGCTTGCACCAGTTCTGATGGTTAGGAGCCTGGGGGTGA
Source organism: Eublepharis macularius (assembly GCF_028583425.1). NCBI lineage: Eukaryota > Metazoa > Chordata > Lepidosauria > Squamata > Eublepharidae > Eublepharis > Eublepharis macularius. The sequence continues at coordinate 78,911,125 of NC_072797.1, forward strand.
TCCTGGATGCCTCCTCGAAAATGGAGGCGCAGGTCACAGCAATTGCCAGATCCTCTTTTTTCCGTCTACGATGGGCCAGGCAGCTTGTCCCTTACCTCTTGACCTGCGACTTAACTAGTGATCCAGGCAACAGTCATCTCTAGGTGGGATTACTGCAACTCGCTCTATGTGGGGCTTCCCTTGAGTCTGATCTGGAGATTACAACTGGTTCAAAATGCAGTGGTGCATGTTATTATGGGAGTGCCAAGCAGAGCATGTATAACACCAATATTGCGCCAGCTGCATTGGCAGCCAGTGGAGTACTGGATCAGGCTCAAGGTTCTGGTACTGACCTATAAAGCCCTATGTAGACTGGGACCAGCATATCTGTGGGACCGCCTCTCCCCATATGTGCCCCAGAGGATGCTCTGATTGAGAGAGAAACAACTATTGGTGGTCCCTAGACCCAAAGAGACCTGCTTGACCTCAACCAGAGTCAGGGCTTTTTTGGTCCTGGCTCCAGCCTGGTAGAACTCTCTGTCTATTGAGACCAGGGCCCCGTAAGACTTGTTATCATTTTTCTGGGTCTGCAAGACAGAGATGTTCCGCCAGGCATATGGTTGAGGCTGGGCTCAGCGTCCTCCAGCTGATAAGAGGAAAAGTGAAAGATCTGAACCCTCCCTATTAGGGCTGTTCACCATCCTGCTTCTAAATGGTGTATACTGACTGCTGCCATATCGTTATTAAATATTGCTTGTATGTTGTGCTATTGAAATGTTTTAAAATATTTTTATTGTTTTATAATATATAAATTATATGATGTGTTTTAATTTGTTGTAATCCACCCTAAGCCCACTCGCAGGGAGGGCAGAATAAAAATCTAATGTAAATAAATAAATAAAGTATTGTGCATGCCCTTCCTCTCTGGGCAGTGCATGTGGCTGCATGCTTGACTGGCAGGTGGGCTAGCAAGTGGGGGAAGAGTAGCAGTTGATCCACCTTGGAGTATGCTGACACTGATCCTGATGCACAAGTAGTTTTAAAATACAGTTGGTTTGAAGTAGCTCTGGAAACTGTTTAATTAAAGAAAAGAACACAGCATAGCAGATTCTCACTTTAAGAGCAAGCGAGCCTTACCACAGATGCTTTAAAGTTCTAAATGCAATCCATGGTGATCAATCATCCTTGAAATTTGGCTGAGAGGCAGACAAGGAGAAGCACACTTCTGCATACACGTGCATACACATGCAACCTCCTCCCACCTACAGAAAGCCTCTCTCAGAAGCAGCTCTTCTCTCTCTCCTTCTCCCTCTCTCCTCTGCCCTCTCTCTCACACACACTCCAAGCCCAAATATCTAGCCCTGAGGTCTGGCTCCTACTTAGCTTGCTGGTGTGCAGGTGTGGTATAGTGATTAAAATGTCAGACTAGGATCTGGGAGTTCTAGGTTTGAATCTTCACTCTAGCATGGAAGTTTGCTGGGTGACCTTGGGCCATCCATACACTCTCAGACCACCTGCCTCAAGGGTTCTTGTGAGGATAAAATGGAAGAGAGGAGAACAATGCAAGTTACTTCATCCTCCCATTGGGAGAAATGAATTAAATAAGTTAACTTGTTGGAGAAGGAGGATTAATGAACCAATAGTTGTAGAAACTGAGAGGCAGAGAAGAAGCAACACACACCCCTTTCACAAGTGCAGCCTTCCCCCAATCCTACAAGCAACTAACCCCCCCCCAGCCTCCCTCCCTCATAAGCAACTTTTTGTATCCCCCCCAGCTAAACATATAGCTTTGCTTCTTGGCTCCTGCATGCACAAGCTGGTTGAGGTGCACAGGAGTGTGCAGGAGCAGTTCGACAGAAGAGTGGCCGGCTGCTCCCGCAGCATGTGTGTGCATGGGACTGCAAGGGGAGGGGCAGGGAGGAGATAGGAGGAGTGGGCCCATTGGCAGCGTGTGGGCCCTGGTAGGCAACCAACTTCATAACCATCTATGGTCTATATAGGATATATTATCAGTTTGCTGTATATATTGTCCTGCAGAGAATGCATTATTTTCTGATGAAGTAATGCCACTTTTCTGCACTCTTTCTGCACTATGTATCTTGTTTTAGATTTCAGATATCCTAGTTCATTGCTTATTAGATATATCATCTTATTGATTGCATCAACTTACACTGTGTAATCTGCTTTGAATCTCAGAAAGAAAGGAGAAAGAAAGGATTTACAAGCAAGCCATTCATTCTTCCAGGTTTCAAAGATCCAGCGCAACTGAAGTGTATTGAAATGTTGCAACATTGTTGTTTGACAACAAATATAAATATAATAAATAAATAAAAATATCCTGTTCTGTATTCTGGTGTGGCCCTCTAACAGAGGCTGTAATACTATTTAGATAAAAAGGTCCCACACATATCCTTTTAATAGCAAAATTGTGTTTTAAAATTAAAATGTGGTATCTGCACTGTAGATGTATCTCTTGGTTAATTTAGAATTAGGAATAAGGGCAGTATTCCATGTCTATCATATTTGTGCTAAAATATACATAGAATAAAATAAATTTAGTGGGAAAGAACCTATAGTGGAAAAAAAAGTTTAACTAGCCCTGACTTTTGAGCTGACCATGCAAATAATTTTGCATGCTTTCCAACTTAGATGCAACACTGACACACATTGTGGGACTGCTAGTCAGAGGCATCAGTTCCAATAAATGCCATCAAACTCATGGTGATGCTGTTGGAGAGAAAAGGAAAAGCACTCCAGGTGATACAGCAAGAGGCAAAGTAATGGAGAGAACTTGAAGAGAAAAGTCATGTGCCTGGCTTGCCAAATAGTAGCAGATGGAGAGATCTAAAGGGAGAGAAACATTAAGGATTTACAAGCAAGCCATTCATTCTTCCAGGTTTCAAAGATCCAGCGCAACTGAAGTGTATTGAAATGTTGCAACATTGTTGTTTGACAACAATAAAACACATCTATAGGGCAGATAGCATGTGGAGCAGAGAGAGTTGGCTCTTATGCAGGCTCCCTTTTAAAGTCAGATGACTGTAAATGTCAGGCAAGGATGAGATTAAAAATGCAACAGGTGAATTATATGGCAAAGCATCAAGCACAGTGCTGAAATATTGAGGCACACCTGGCAGGTAAGCCAACAAGCCATATGAAGAAGTAGGTCAATCTGTGTTTTATGGTAAGAGTCCCTGGGAGAGTATTTTTAAGAAGTCTAGTGTGCTGTGTTGGTCTGAATATTCTTGTAATTACACTAAGAGCATGCCTTTTCATTTTTATTCAACTAATTTTTAAATGTTTGCTTTTAAATTCATTATTACATTGTTTTCATTTTTCTATTATTTTCAACAAGCACCACGCACAATTAGGCTGTATTTTATTTCCATCCAAGTGGGAGGATGTTTTTTTTGGAAATGGTAAGCCTTTGATGGAGGGATCCTTTTCTCTGCCAGTGTTCAGGCTGATAGGAGAAAGATAATCAGTTTCATAAGCAATTAAAACCCTTGCTTGCAGAGCAGGCAGAGGTAGATATTTGACACTGGCTTGGAGGCAATGTGAATATCTATCACAACTCTACGTGTAGTTTCAAGTCCAGAAAGTTAGAAGCAGGCAGAATAATCAGATGCACTGGCAAAATTATTGCAGATGCAGCTAACCTCTTTCTACTAAAAATGCCATTTTACTCCTTAATTTGCAGGAACATTGTGCTATCTAGGGTTGCCATATGCTGACAGCCGTCCCTGCCCACTGGCACTCCAGAGGCTGTTACAAAAAAGGAAAAAATGGCTGTCAGTGACATTGTAATATAACTTCTAGGTTTTACTCAAAAGTGAAGTCATGCCTCCCTAGGAATCACTGGAAACTATTGTAAAATTCTATAGTTTTTCCATAGAGCTTCTGGTGATTCCTAGAATGGCCACTTCTGGGCTTTCCTGGAAGTAAGATTGTACCATTGCTGATGGCAGCTGCCTCTATCTCCCTGATTTACTGGTCTCCTGTGGTTGCCAGGCTAGGCCTGGTAATTTTAGTGCCCTCTCTGTATTGGGCATGGAGGAGTGTTGTTGGCCAGGGCAGAAATGCATAAGGAAAGGAATTAGCTTGAAATCTGCAGCAGTCAGTATACAATGCCCATCACACCTTCTTGTCCCTGACTCTTCCATATCTAGCTTCTACACTAGAACTATACATCTGCTAATGTTCTCCAGATAGCTATTAGGGGTGTGCAATCAAGGGTTCATGGACTGGCTAAATAGCCAGATTTATCCCAATCTGGCATAATCCATCTATACCAGATCACATTGGAGAATCCTGGATTGGATCCAGAAAACCAGACTCCCTGTTCACTTGCCCTCCACTCAATCCACTTGCTGTTCAAGTGTCATTTGTCACTTGTAGCTTGGCCCTCAGTGGTTACAGTTTTTCAGCCTGTCTTTGTACCTGGGTCCTCAGAGCCTTAGTTCAATACTGTGAACACTACACCATGAAGTATATATTCTGTATGTTCAGCTATTTCATTGTCTGTTAACTTACATGATACTGATATAAGTATAAGTGCTAATTGAATGTTTCATTAATTATAAAAGAAACTTTCAGGTGGGTAGTCATGTTGGTCTGCAGTTGAAGAGCAAGAATTAGGTCCAATAGCACCTTAAAGACCAACTAGATTTCCAAGGTATGAGCTTTTAAGAGTCAAAGCTTCTTTCATCAAGTATCCTAGGTTAATATAAAAGAAAAGATGTAATTGGCACCACTTTAATCTCGTTACTACAATTAGTTGGTGGATTGTCAATTGAATGTACTGTGGTATATTGGAAGTTGTTGGGCTTGCATTAGAAAAATATGTATGTCACAAGACATTAAATAAAGACAAGTGGTCCTCATTCAGTTTACATGTTTGCCAGGCCTATCCTCACATAGTGAATGAGGATGTATTTAAATACAGATACCAAGGGGGTAGTAGTTCTAACTTCATGGTTCTTTACCATCTCAGTATTGATTGCCCTTTAGAGAAACATGGAAGATTCAACTAGACAGTGGCTCCTTTTCACCATAGTGGCATGCAAATATATCATTAATCTGGGAGACAAAAAGAATGGAAAGAAATGTCATTATTCATAGGCAGATTTGATAGCATTCATTTTCCTTTCTTAGAATGGTAAAACATGACAACTGAAAGTGTTCCTGGCATCAAAGTGCTAATATAGCTGCATCATACATACACGTCTAGTTTGAACACGATGAAATTTTCAGATACAACTACCTTTCTGTGCTATTTGCATGGCGCTCTTTAAACCACAATGTAATGCAGATCCTTGTCACACTATTTTTACTGAAAAGAGAAGTGTGTGTGTGTGTGTGTGTATTCCAATACCTGAAAATGACTAATGCATCTGGAAACAGTTTTTAAATCTTGTATTTGTCGAAATACTGAGCTTAGAAATATATTATAACGATGTGTCAGATGAAAGTTAGATTAACATGAAAAGAAAAAAGCCATTTCTTCTAGCACAATCTAAATAGCAACATTCACAGTGTCATTACACACAAGACAACAATGTGTGAGGATTACTTGCTCTGCATTCTGCATTTCTAAGTGCAAGAAAAAATGGAGCAGTGAGAAAATCAGCAATTTTATGCTAAACTGTATATATGTTATCAAGAAATTCCAGCAGAGTTTTAAAAACATATCCATTAGCTCTGCAAAAGAACAGAAAGAATAGACATTAGGAAGGGGATTAGCTATCCGCATGATTCTAAACAAAATAGAAATGGGTGTTTAAACGTTGATCGCATAACCACTTACTACAGACTTATGTGTGAGTAAGGCAGTTCTGTAGTTAGCTACCTGCCCACTTAGTCTGGCTTGTGTTATAATACCTTCTGATCAATGTATACATCCCTGTCCATAATCCAATAATGCAGCCGTGCAGACAGAAGCAGAGCTTCTTCACTGATAGCAGAGCAAAAGAAAGTCCACAGTGCATTTGATTATAGCGCTTTCATTGTGTGTGTTATGTGCCATCAAGTCGCCTCCAACCTATGGTGACCCTATGAATGAAAAAACTCCACAATGTCCTATCATTAACAGACTTGCTCAAATCCTGAAAACTGGAGGATGTGGCTTCTTTTATTGAGTCAAGCCATCTTTTCCTACTGCCTTCCACTTTTCCTAGCATTATTGACTTTTCCAGAGAATGTCTTCTCATGATGGGACCAAAACATGATAGTCTCAATTTTGTTATTTTAGCTTCTAGGGAGAATTCAGGCTTGATTTGATCTAGTACCCACTTATTTGTCTTTTTGGCTGTCCATTGTTTTCGCAACACTCTCCTCCAGCACCACATTTCAAATGAATCAGTTTTCTTCCTGACAGCTTTCTTCACTGTCCAACTTTTACATCCATACATATTAATGAGGTATACCATAGACTGAATTATCTTGGTTCCCAGAGAGACATCTTTATCTTTAAGGATCTTCTCTAGCTCCTTCACAGCTACTCTTCCAAGTCTCAATCTTCTGATTTCTTCATTGCAGTCTCCCTTTTGGTTGATGATTGAGCCAAGGTATGGAAAATTGTGAACAATTTCAATTTCCTCATCAACTTTAAAATTGTGTAATTCCTCAGTAGTCATTTGTCTTCTTGATGTTCAGCTGTAATTCTGCTTTGGCTTGTTCACCTTTAACTTTCATCAGTAGTCATTTCGATCTTCACTATTTTTTGTCAGTAATGTGGCGTCATCTACATATCTCAAATTGTTAATGCCCCTTCCACCAATTTTCTAGATCTAATCCAGTTTTCCTTATGATATATTCTGCAAAGAAGTTGAACAGGTAAGGAGATAATATATATTTTTGTCTAACACCTTTGCCAATTGGAAACCATTTTGTTTCCCCGTATTCTGTCCTGACAGTAGCTTCTTGTCCAGAGTACAGGTTGGGCATTAGAACAATGAGATGTTGTGCACTCCCATTTCTTTTAACATTTTCCATAGCTTTTCATGACCCACACAGTCAAAAGCTTTGCTGTAATCTATAAAACACAGGCTGATTTTCTTCTGAAATTCCCTGGTATGTTCCATTAGCCATCATAAATTTGCAATGTGATCTCTGGTGACTCTTCCTTTTCTGAATCCAGCTTGAACACCTGACATTTCTCATTCCATAAATGGTAAGAGTCTTTGCTGTATAATTTTGAGCATCGTTTTGCTTGCATGGGAAATTAACACGATAGTCCAATAGTTGTTGCACTCTGGCGTCCCCTTTCTTAGAATTGGAATGTAGTCCAGTTGGTGGGCCATTGTTTTGTTTTCCCTATTTGTTGACAGATTCTTGTTAAGATTCTGATGGACTCCATTTCTGTAACTTGAAATAACTCTGTTGGTATTCCATCTACTCCAGGTGCTTTGTTTCTCCCAATGGTTTTGAGTGCAGCTTTTACTTCACTTTCTAAGATTTCTGGTTCTTCATCAAAAGATACTTTGCCGAAGGTATCTCTCATCCTTCCATCTCTTTTGTATAGTTCTTCACTGTATTGTTTCCATCTTTCCTTTATTTTGTCCTGCTTAGATACTATATTTCTGTGTTGATCTTTCAGCATCCCAAGCCATAGCTTGAATTTCCTTTTGATTTCTTAGATCTTTTGGAACAGATCTCTGGTTCTTCCTTTTTTGTTGTTATCTTTTATTTCTTTGCACTGGTTATTATAATTCTTTGTCTCCTTGTGCAAGTTGCTAAAAAGCTGCATTTAGAATTTTGACCCTATGTCTGTCACCTTTTGCTTTTTCTTCTCATCTATATTTAGTAGTTTTAAGAGTTTCCTGTAAGGATGCCAGGCAACTCTCAAGAAACTTCACTTCATGAGTAAAAGTTCTTTATTGATAAGATGCCAGTATCATACACTTACACCATCCTTGCTAGAACTGGCAGCTACAGACAAGCATTAAGCAGATACAGGTTCTCCAAGACAATTCCCACCCCCTTTTTCCTAACAGTCCTCTAAATCTGCAGACAGGAAAACAGACCATGTGATCCATGGACTGCTCAAGGTCAAACAGGTTCCCAGGCTTGGGAGAGATTACAACAGGAACAAACACCTCCCGTTCCCAGGTTCCCACTCTGGGTTCAAATAAAAAATTCACCCCAACAGCATCAGCTTCAGCTGACTGAATATGATAGGTGATCCTGAGCAGTCATCCATTTAGGCTTCTTCTTTCTTTCGGCTACAAGAATAGTCTCTGCACATTCTTCCTTGATAATATATCTGGTTTCAGCCCATAGTTCTTCTGGCTCACATTCAATTAAACTTAGTAGTGCAAATCTGTTCCCTACCTGGTCTTTAAATTCTTCAGGAATATTATTTAGATTGCATTTTGGCACTATGATTCTTTCAATGTTTCTCTTCAGCTTTATTCTAATTTTTGATGTTAGCAACTCATGATCTGTATAACAAATAGCTCCTCGTCTTGTTTTAGCAGAGAGACTAGAGCTTCTCCATCTTCTGCTTCCCATTATGTCCCAATTATGTATTCTATTTTGTTCCTGTATTGGTCACCCGGTGGTTTCCATGTATACAATCGTCTTTTTGGTAGCCTGAAACGTGTTAACAAAGAACAGGTTGTTGGCTACAGAAAATTCTATGAGTCACTTGCCTGCTTCATTTCATGATCCTAGTCCAAATTTTCTAACTATGTTTGATTTTGCTTTGTCTCCTACTTTTGCATTCCAGTCACCTACGATTATTAGCATATCTTGTTTAGGTGTACGAGCAATTTCTTCTGATGAATGTATATGCTATGCTCCTGCACTAAGTTATATATTTAGTGAATGTATATACCCCCTGTACAGACTCCCACTTGACAATTTCTTGAGTCTTGCTTGAGCCTGCCTTTGTATATTGCAAAAGAAATGCAAAGCACTCCAGCTTTTGCTGATCAGCCCATTTGCTATACAATGTGTTAAAATTAGTTTAATAGTACAGATAAATAAGGGAAGGGCTATGGCTCATAACTGCACTAACTAAATAGCTCTCCAGCTCTCAGAGCATTATTTCCGTGAAATATAATAGCAGTGCTTTACTAAGCAGTCATACTATTCAAAGTAGTTTCAGATGGGTAGCCATGTTAGTCTTGCAGTAGAAAAGCAAGATTCAAGTCCAGTAGCATCTTAAAAACCAACAAGATTTCCAGAGTATAAGCTTTTGACAGTCAAGCTCCCTTGTAACTGTTGAAAGGAGCATGATTCTCAAAAGATGATACCCTGGAAATCTTGTTGTTCTTTAAGGTGCTAGTGGACTCAAATCTTATCATTCAAAGTAGACTTACCAGCTTCCTGCTGGGGGTGGGAGACCTCCTGCCCCAGCTACAGTTGTCTGCAGCCACTCAGCTTTGTGGTGGGAAGGAATCCCAGGGGGAAATGGGGGGGGGGTTATCAATGTCTGCAGCATAATTCCAGATTGCACCGGAAGTGATATCATTGTGCCAAGGGTTCCAGTGGTCCCTCCAAATAGAAGTCTCTACCTCTCCCATCTCCTATCTAATTCTAATTCTGAGTCAATGGGTTTAGAATGGTGCTTAGGATTACACACACAGTGACTTCAGTTGAGAATGCAAAGTCTTTTTAACAATAACAGGGTGTGATAAACAATGGATATAAATCTTGTCTCATAGTTACTGAATCAGTATTCAGGTTTTGATTTGATATATCTCTGTTTGGGTCCCATCTAATACAGTCTGTGAAATGTTTCCACAAAAGCAGTCTGCTTATGATATGAATTTGGTTCAAGGAAAGGCCTCCAGCAAAATGTGAAAAACATGGTGAATGACAAAATAAATGCTCACTTATTTCACTGCATGTACATGTAACAAAATCAGAACAGCCCTGCTGGATCAGACCAGTGGCCCAACTAAGTCCAGCACCTGGTCTCACACAGTAACCAACCAGTTACTCTGGAGAGTCAACAATAGGGCATAGAGGCCTTCCCCTGATGTTGTCTCCTGGTTCTGATAATCAGAGGAAACTGCCTATGAAGGGGAGATTCCCTTAAGTCACCATGGCAAGTAGCCACTGATAGACATCCCCTTCATGAATCTGTTTAATCCTCCTTTACATATTTCTATGCCTGTGGCTATCACTGCAGCTTCTGGCAATGAATTCCACCTTTTAACCACTTTTTGAGAAAACATTTTCTTTTGTCTTTCCTGTATCTACTGCCCAGGCCATCATTCTCATTGGATACTTTTGAGTTCTCAAATTTGAGAGAGAGAGAAAAATTATCTCTGTCTACACTCTTTATGTCATGCAGGATTTCAAAAACCTCTATCATACCTCCCTCCCCTCCAAGTAATTTCTTTCCTCAACTGAAAAGTCCCAGACTCTTCAGCCTTTCCTCATAGGAAAGGTTCTCTGACCACTTCATCATCTTTGTTGCCCTCTTCTGTTCTTTTCCCAGTTTAAATATATGTGTTATAATATGTGATATTCTATACATTTTTTACATTCCATGTAAACACTGTAAGATTATATACACCCTTTCGTTCTTCAGTCAACCATTGTCATTCACTGTAAGCCTTTTTTTCTATCCCTCCCACCACCAATTGTAAGGATTTATTCTGACATTCCTCATTCTCACAACCATTCACCATAAATCTAGTCATTGACCAAAACTAATTCACATTAAATCTGGGTTGCACTTATTTATTTATTTGTAAAATTAACCTTTTGTCTGAATGGGCACTTTTTCCTCTTTTTATTTGAAACATACACTGGGGAATGCAATCAGGAGATTCCTATTGATTGTTCTGAAGCAATTTAGTGTTAGTCATGGTTGTACTGGATTTGCAATCATTCTGAAGAGAGGTGTTATTGACTGAACCTAGTAATTACCACACTCACATCTCAGCCTGCAACGTGTGCTCCTTGGTTGGGTTACTGTAGGTGAAATGCCTTATTTTCCCAAACAGAGCCAAGGTTATCAGATACTAAGTATCAGAAGCCAGTAGTCTCAAAACTTTTCAGATCTGGGACTGCTTCCTGGTTCTTGTCCTCCAGAAAAATGGTGGTGATATCATGAGGCAGAAAACCAAATTTGTACATACACACATTCTAACCTTCAAGTTAAAAATTACTCTCAGGCTCAATTGCATGATATGGCAGCAGCCCTGTTCCTTCAATTGCAGGCCTGCTCCAAATGCATCTAAAATGATGTGGACAGTATGACAACACCCAAAAGATACTGAAACTTACTTCAATGGAACGTCTTGCAATCTAGGGATCCCATTCCCCCCGTGGGGGCAGGGGATCTCCCATTTAATGCTCTGTCTCCCACCACCACTTACTTGGCCATTGGGTGGGGAAAATGTGGGAATGGGCCTCCCGGGTGCACTCCCAGGATAGCACAATAACATGACTTCCTGGGAGTTGTGCCATCTCACCACTCCGAGAGTGCTCCCACGCTTTACAGAGGGCTGTTTTGGGCCCCAAATCAGCTGAATCAGGCCTGTTTGAGGCCCTAATCAGCCCGCTGCAAAGCACATGCCCCCATGACTGTGTGATGACATCATTTCCCAGAAATGATGTCATTGTGCAGGTGTGGGGACAGTCATGCAAGCACAATGAAAACATCAAAAAGGTAAGTACCAGGTTCTCCTTTCCCATTGGGAGGGTAAGGGTACCTGGCAACCCTATTGCAACCTCTTCCTATAGTTACTTTTACTGTGCTTCCAGTTTCAGAGCTGGGATGGGATTAGGCTTACCACATGCCCACTTATGGTGGACAGTGTCCCAGCAATTGTTACTGTTGCCTAAGCAATGGCAGGAGAAAAATAAAAATACTGTACTCCTCTTTGCCAATATGTCAATTTCAGGTACAACCTGGAAGTGACAATAGATGGATCTAAGAATTACTGGAAAATCTATGGTAAAAAAACTTGGTCTGAAGCCCTAGATGGGATGTTAGTAGAGTAGTTAATTTTCAGCAGCTCTTGCTTAAAATTACATGCTTCTTTAAATGTGATTGGGGATTAGTAACATAGGTAAAGATGGGGCAGCTGCCATGAACAGTGGTATGCTCTAAACAAAAATCAGTATTGTGTTTGTATCTGGGTATTGGTTAGACCATAAATATCTGTATTCCCCTATATTTGGGTTGTCCCCCCCCCCAGTGGCTTGGTATTCGGATCCAGGTTTTTTCAGGATTCTGAAATTAACCATGTTTATTATTCCATAAGGGAGGATATTTCTGGGCGGCTGGAGGAGCTGTTGTTCATCTAAATTTCACCAAAATCACTGTTGAGCAGCTGCTACCTGTCCACTAAATACCTGCCAAGTTTCAAGTAGAGTGGGCCAAGGGATCCAATATTACAGGCCCCTGAACAAAGTACCCTGACTATTCTCCATTGTTTCCTATGGGAGAAAAATCCAATTTGTTCTCCATGGCAAAGAAGCCTTAGCCAAACACACAAGAGTAACCACTGACCCAAAGCCTCCCAATACAAAAAGAAACAACAAAGCCCAACAGAACCAGATAATCTCAGCAGAACCAAACTTGCAGCAGGCAGAAGTAAGGCACAGAAAGACCAGAGCAGCCAAAAGCACACACTCAAAATAATCTTGCCCTGAAGTTGCCTGCAGCCAGGCCAGTGTTTCTGTGGGCTATGAGAGAAGTGCTGTGATTGGACAGACTGTTGAACTCTCCTTCATGTGCAATGCTATTTGCTTGTAAGAGTTGCCCTCGCCCTCCCTGCTTTTTTTGCCCTAGAAATCTTCCAAAGCAAGAAAAACAAACTGCTACAACTTTTAAAATGCTACCCCTGGTTATTCCCATATGTTTCTGAGAATAATCAGGACCAGAATACCGGTATTTCCAAGAATCTCAGATATAGATCTAGATTTCTGAATATCCCCAGAAAATACTGATAAAGTATATATTAAAACTGGAAATACCAAAGCGTACATCCTTAGCCATGGCATGCAGTTTGTAACTCATGTGTGCAGCGTGTACCTCATGTGTACAGTTTAGTATATCATAATAGAATTAGTCACCTGAGATGCTTTCTAACTGGGCACAGTACTCTAAATTTCAGAGTATCTGGCCTGATCTAAGCATTACATTTAGCACACAGATTTATCAATATACATCAAAAAGAGTCCAGTAGCACCTTTAAGACTAACCAACTTTATTGTAGCATAAGCTTTCGAGAATCACAGTTCTCTTCGTCAGATGCATTGTGAACTGTGACAACTGTGATTCTCGAAAGCTTATGCTACAATAAAGTTGGTTAGTCTTAAAGGTGCTACTGGACTCTTTTTGATTTTGCTACTACAGACTAACACGGCTAACTCCTCTGCATTCAATATACATGTGACACATTCGTTCATTTGTTAAATTTACTATGTGTATTTGAAGAGCTGAGTTGTTACCTTGCCACCTCAGGCATCCACATCACAAATTCTGTAGTGATTTGACATAGGTTTTTTTTATTCCTAGCATTTTAAACATTAATATTATGCTTGCCAGCAGCATTGTGTATCTGCCCACCATTAAGTTCTGATTTCAAGTCATCAGAAAGAATGGATACTGTCTATTTTCTGTGTGCCTCTGGTTCTCCATCAAAGTTTTAGTTTTGGATAAATTTTCTACAGCTTTAGTTTAAGCAAGGATTCATAAAATATGAAACTTCTGGATTTTCTGGAGGGCATGGGAAACACCATAGTGGAAACATTTTTTTTCAAAAACGCTTTACACCACTCAATGCATATTATCATTAGCAGTGATCAATGCATGAAGCAAGTTCAAATGCTATATACCATGTCAACATCCAGGAATGTGATACATGCAATGTTTAAACCAGGTTTCTTTGTAAAGTAGAAAGTAATGAACAAAATTTAAAGCAAGTCTTGTGCTGTTTCTTCTATAGAAGAATAATCTGCATCTGAAATGAGATGGCTGGAATTAGAACAAAATTAAATTCAGGCCATTTAAAAATCTGCACTCCTAAAGAATACTTTCCTAGAAGACAGCCTTATTGGCTAAAATGGGATTTACTTCTTAGTAAGTTTGTTCCCTTCCTCTCCCAGATGGCATTCTAGGATTATTATATTTTTGAAGAACATCAAATCATTTCTACATTTTTTTTAGTTCATTAGAGAATTTATCAAAGTTGCTCCTTTCAGAACAGTTCTAGCAGAAATGACACATGCAAAAGGGCTAGTATATTTCTGCAAGACAATACTTTGATTGTGCCTACTGTTGAAAGGTGAAAATAGGAGAAAAATAGGTGATACTAATTAGACTGAGAGCAGCAGATCAATAAGCAAGAGTTCATTGGGAATCAATTACGAGATAAATGAACTACTATTCTAATCTATCCCAGCTCTATTTTTCTTCAGCATGCAGCTTTCCTTCCACTTTCAATTCACATGCAGAGAACAGTATATATTTAATCAATGATATGCCTTTCTGTTGCCTTCAACAGAAAGACTGTAGCAAAGGGAAAAACAGAACAAAACCCTACAATTGCCATGGCTCCCCCAATTTTAATTTAGAAAAAAAGCAACGTGTGTGTGTGTGTGTGTGCGTGTGTGCGTGTGTGCATGCCCTCTGCATTTATATAGAGATGTGTGTTTTTCTATTGGATAAATAGGCTACTAGAGTCTGTTTATTTAATTGCCTGTCTGGTGGTCAGAAATCAGCCTTGTTAATCTGATTTTCTCAGACTTTGCAGAATGATTAACCCTTTGGAAGAGTGTTTAGGTCTGTGACCTAAATATATTTATATAATTGAGGTAGAATAGTTAAAGACCAGTCAGGGCTGGTCAGGAAATGTTCTGTCCACAAACATTAGATTTAGGATCTATTTTACTTTTTTTTTTTAAAAAAAGAGCTGGTACCAGAAGAGTCAACAAATCATCAGATAATATTCATGTCTGTATAGTGTAATGTGATGCCTTGAGAAAAATGACTCCACTTATATATATCATAGCATACTGGATTAACTATCACAAGAAGTAGTAATGTTCAATGCTGAATTAAGTCTCAAAGAAAGGACTGTTATTAAAGTTTTGTGTGATTCTGATGTATTTGGCTCCATGTGAGCAGAGCAGAGACATGCAAGATTGCATGCGGACTGTTCTTTGCAGTTGGAAGTCCATCTGCATTTAGTTCAGAGGTCTAGGAGTGTGTTATACTTCTACAGATGCACTAGGGGTAGGGAGTATTGCAATTCTGAGATAATTATGTGAAACAATGGCTTTATATATGATTAGCTCATGAAACCAGGATTTTGCATGAGGATGATCTGGTTTTCCTCAGCAAATGCTGGCTACATCACCAAAGCTCTTTCCCACTCTTGTCTCACAAAGATCTAGATAGCATCCCAGCTTCAATGGGACAAGAATTCTACCAAGGCCCAAGGAATAACCCGGGATTTCTTCATTTACATGTCCCATGAAAACATTGATAACATTAACTGTAGTTTTATTTATTCATTTATTTGCTTGTTTATTTCTTTTATAGGCCACCTTTGTCACTGAGACACAAGGAGGATTACAAAGTTAGGAAAAACCACTCAGTCAGATAATACAAGATTTCCAATAGCAATGCAATAGGACCAGTATTACATAAATTAGGAAATAATGCAAAAAAAGACGGACATACTAACAATGCAGAGAGTGGATTACAGCAGTAGAAGACAGTGCAGTAAAAGCAAGTTGATACATACACTAAAGACTACCACAGGCTACGCTCCTATTCCCCAATAAAAGTGCCCTGCTGGACTGTTCTCTCCTTATATAAATGCCCTCCTCAACATTTTTGTTTATTTACTTCAAACTGTGGTTTTAGATCCCAGTTAAATGTACTGTAACTTAACATAGTTGGTGGAGTAGCCAGCTTTCAGTTGATCACAATAATTAAACCATGCTTTTGTGTGAAATCTGAACCAATCCAGAATGTTAAAAACATCAATAGTGCATAAGCCGGAAAGGCAAAACAGTTACACACTCTTAAAATCATATAGCAATATGGGAGGAAGTATACAGAAGAACAACCAAAATGAAAGATTAAATAAATTCTTGGATGAAAGGACAATAGCAATAAATGAGCTGTTATGCACTCTAATGCTTAAAATATCTCCAACACCTTAAATGTTGTTTGGCGTATTCTATTAATAGTATTTGTAGTTCAGAGGCTTTATTACACATGCAGTAATTGCACTGCAGAAGTATGCACATAAGGGTTCTAAAATTTAGAAATTCATTCTGTGTTTTGAGTTCTAGTATACCAGCAGCTGGAGCAATTCCAATTCATGTCAGACTAGCTCTTTTCATAAACTAGATATAGTTAGATAGCCACAAAAGACTAGAATGCCTCATGTAACATAGTTCTTTGTGTTAAATATTACTGTAACAGGATCAGACTGAATCTATGAAAATTTATCAGGGGATGTGTCATTCTCTTCTATGTCAGGTCACACATTCCATGTACTATTAAGTGCACTTAGAATATCTCCCAACTCTGAAGAGAACAGGGCAGGTCCTTCTTGGATAGAGCTCTGTATGAATGCTACAGAAAACAAGAAAGCAGATCAATTCTCTCTGAATCATCCTCAGTTGCAGCTAAAGGCCAGATATTGGCTAGATGCAGGCTCTGTGTGTGATGTTTCAGAAGACAATGAAAACAGGCAAAGAAAACAAATTTAAATGTGGACTACTTCCACCCTCTGTGTATGTATATGAAGAATACATAATGATCACCCAAGGGCAACATTATCTATCTGAATGGTGTGCAAGATAATGTAACACTCAGATGTTAGGAGAAACAAGAATATTACTTACAAAAAAGAAACTACATAGGGGTGTGGCACAATGGCCCCTCTGACTCACAAGCACTGCTCCGTTTGACCCTCTGAGGTGACTAGGCACCAGTAACTGTCCCACATCTTCACCTGGTGACATACTGCTCTCCCATTTTGCCCAACCCTCTGACAATTTTTCTCTTTCTTCTTCCCCAGTATGCTGCCATCAACTGTTTGTTTTAGGAATTATCTGCCAAGAGAGCCAGTACTTCCAGTACCCTAATCTTGTTCTAACGCTATACCTAGTGCCCACGTCTCCTGCTACCCAAGGTCTGATTATTATAGGGATGGCTTACTGCACTTGCACATTCCTGGAGAAATAGCTATTTACCTTCCCTTGACATGCATCTTAAATAGCATGATCAAACAGTGGAGGTCTATGTAGTACAGAGAACAACTACCAGCAGTTAATGTAATAAAGAATTTATTAAAAGTAAAAAGTCCACACACACTCTCTCTCTTCATAGCAATGGAATCAGCAAGGAATACAAAGGAAAGATGTAAATATATGATCCTGTCCCTCAGTTCTACACATGCCCTATCTGGTCTTATTCTAAGGCAGATTCTTTAGCTTAGTGTTTAGAGTGATCTATAAGTTTCCCATTACCTTGGAGTCTTTGTCCAGGCATCCAGTCCTCTGCTCCATGTGGCAATGGTGGTCATCAAGGAGCTCAGATTTGAGACTTCCTTTCTCCTGGAAAATGGATCCTCTCCCTCTATGCTAAGAGATTTGTTTTCCCAACTTTTGTAGGTAAAAGAATCCTTTCCTGAGATCTCCATGAAGATACATTCTAGCCTCTCACACCCCCAATTCTCATTGTCAACTTTTAAGTGTCAGAATCCAGCTAAGATGTGAACTGACCATTTCATTGTTCCTGGCCAAGATGGCCATGAGCATTTCCAAAGCCTTGATGGCTGATACTTTAACAAAACTTGGGCACAACTGACTTCTCCCCTCTTGCCTGTCTTCTGCTAGGAGACAGACATTTTTTTTAAAACCTAAATGTAGGGTTTTGTGAAGCCCAACCATAGAAAGGTATCCCCAACAAGGGAATAACAATGCCTTCATAGTTTGACTAATAAGATGTTTACAAGAGGGAGGCCCGCAAGGATCTGTGGGGGAGGGGAAATCCCATTTCCTCTTTCCTGCTGGTCCTGGAATTGTGTTGTATGGGGTCTACCAACAAAGTAAGCAATGGTGGCTTGGGAATTAATGTGCCCCCTTAAGTTACCACTGAAGACTCTTGATGACCAGATGACCTGTAGTGGCTTGAGGCTGCAAGCATGTCCTGTCCAGTGTTCACGTGGAATGGAGAACTCTGGTGATGAAGATAAGGTCTGGTGCCATTTTGGACTGGAATATCAGGTGTTCTTTCCCTGTTAAGTCTGTTCATGTTGGGCAGTGCTGCCATGGTGTCAACTAGGGAATCAGTGTTATATTTCATTCATAGTCTCTTACACCAGTGATTCATCTCTTTTTTGGCTACCATGGATGTTGAATCTCTATACACCAACATCCCCCACAAAGCAGGCATACAAGCCATTAGGAACACCATCTCTGACAACTCTTCAGCTGACTTTGCTACCAAGCTCTACGAATTTGTTCTCACCCACAACTACTTCATCTTTGATGATGATTTATTTCTTCAAATCAATGGCACAGCCCTGGGCACCCACATGGCATCACAATATGCCAACATTTTCATGGCTGACTTGGAACAGCACATCCTCAACTCCCACTCGCTAACACCTCTCTCATATTTGAGATTCATTGATGACATTTTTATCGTATAGGCATATGGAAAAGAAACACTGGAAAAAATCACCAGGCATTCAGCAACTTCCACCCCATCATCAACCTGACCATGAATCAATCCACACAAAAAGTACATTTTCTAGATACCACTGTACAAATACATCATAGAAGCATACAAACCACCTTATACTGAAAACCAACTGACCACAAAACATATCTCTACATCTCTAGTCATCATACCAAACAATCAATTGTCTACAGCCTAGCTTTACTCTACAGCCACATATGATCCAGTCCTTTTGACAGAAATTCTCACCTGTGTGATCTACAAGAGAGATTTCTGGAATTACTATACCCACCGAATGCAGTAAGAAAACAGATCAACAAAGCCAGAATAATACTGAAGGATGACCTGCTGCAAGATAAACCCAAACAAAACAACAGGACACCACTGGTAGTCACATACAGTTCCCAGCTCAAACCTGTTCAACACACCATTAATGACATACAATCTATGCTGGACAATGATACTGCTCTATCCAAGGCATTGGGAAGCAAACCTTTTCTTGCCCACAGACAGTCCCCCAACCTTAAACAACTGCTCATCATAATTAATATGTTTTTTCCCTTGCCATACAGGACACAGGCTTGCTGCATTGGTATGCTGAGGATAAAATAAGCATCTTTTTTAATACTAAGGCACTGCCCTTGCAAAACACTTCCTTCTCCCTCGCCCACTCTGTCAACAATTATTTGCTAGACATTTGCAAACAATGTGATATTAAAAGGTCACAGTAGTATTTGTGGAATAAATACACATACGGCAATATGCCAGGCCAGATCCCTCTTGTATATAATTGTGTTTGTATTATACAGTTATACATCCGTTTGGCATCTTCAGGCAGATAATATATGGGTTTATTAAAAGGGTGCTGATACATGTTCTGAAATATATACAAAGTCTGTGTGTTTTTACCATGTATATAAACTGTGTACATTTATGCTACCAGATGGTAGTTCTTATAACAGAAAAAATATATGAGTAGTTATTAGTAAGTATACCCTTTGTGCATGCGTGTATATATACATAATGCAAGCATACCTTCCAAAAAGAAAAGGAATATGAAAAATTAGCTTACATCTCACAGCTTACATTACCCATCTACTTAGGCAGAAAACAACATATGTTCTACTTCTGTGGAAATGTAATACTTAGAAAGGAAAAAAATATGATTGCAACAAAATGCGGAGATGTGATATTAAATACATGCTGAATGAAAGGTTCTTTCAGTCTAGTAATGAAAGCTGATATTTATGATGTTATTAATACAGTGAGCCTGAACTTCACATGGCACATCGAACAAGATTTATATGCTGTAATTGCTTCTCCTCTTCCATTTTTTCCTCTTTTGTACTGCAGAAATTACATGGCACTTTATATTTATTTATAGAGAATCTTTTCATTAGGCATTCAGATTTAATTGAGGCACAGACAGGTATTCTTAGAGATGGAATGAGTATGTGTGAAATCTCTTTCTATAATTCTGTCTGATATACAGATGTCAAACTTCAGGATTCCGCACCCCCCCCCCCCTTTTCTGTGACTTCAGTTCTTTTCCCAATGCTAAGCTATGTTGGTCTGCGCCTTTCTTCTTCAGTGTAGGGTTTTTTTTTGCCTAGAAAGATTCAATTACTTTTAGAATGTGGTGTAAACATCTGCTGATGAGCACTCTTAAACATATTTTTGTTCAGTACAAACTCTTTCCTCCCTCTCCCCCTCCTTTCCCAACAGCGGAAGAGAGATTCAAGGCAGCTTGTCAGCCTTAGCTCATTCTGCCTCCAGCACTGAAGTGTTGGCAGGCAGCCAACCAATCTCCATTTCCCAATGAAACTCTGATTCCATCTGCTTCAGCAGTGCAATATATTCCACTTCAGGTCAAAAGCAGGGAGCCAACAGTATTAACATTACACTAATCTGTAAAGACATTTTCACTAGCCTAGATAGGCTAATGTTACACAGCACTTTAAAAGCTTTGAGGATAAGGAACAGCAGTAATTGTCAGGGAAATATACTGTAAGCAGAGTTCAGCAAATGAGGATGCATTGCAAGTTGTGCAGATGAACTAAATACACTTGTAAAATTAAAATATTAATATAAATGTGATAGAAACCCTACATCTATTTTAGTCTGAGCCCTAAAAGAAACTGGCTACAAACAAATACACTACTTAGATTTGCAAAGAGGAAAATACATTATTTTCTGCTTGATAGGTGATAGCATTTGAAGTATTAAAAACTGAGAAGAAACTGCTATGGTTTCCAGAAACCCTTATGTATTTGTAGAGGAAGAAAATTAACAATTGGTTACTTCAGAAATACTATGTCCAGTACATTTGGTGTTTGACAAAGATACTCATAAAACACTTCAGCAATTCATTCCAAAGGCATTCATGCACACTTTAGAAATTTAGTGTTTGCAATAAAACCTAGACCCTTTTCATCTTGCCTCTTCTGCTAATCTCTTTAAAAACTAGTTTAAGATTCATGCCTTCAGGCACATCAGAAACCATTAATAACTACATTTCTGAAAATAAGCATGTATAAAAATTCAATTTAAATGCTTGATTCCCCCTTCCCCCATCTCTAAATAAATAAATACAAATGATTCAAAATGACCTATGTGAAGATCCAGTTTGTGAAATATTCAGTTGTTTTTCTGATGGGTTTGATTCATGTGTTACAAATGCAAAACATTATGTAAGCAATTACACAGTGAGGTCCCTCTTAGATTACATGGGAAAACAATGCTCTGAAATGGAAGATGAAACCACCTAAGAGTATGTATGATTAACGTGCAATTTATCCTAACTACAAGGATTTTAATATTTGGGAGCAATTTGCTTCCACCAGTTTGGCTACTTTTTTGTAGTTTTAATTAATATATATTGCTTAATAACTTTGACAGGCCTTGGCTTAATATTTCCCCAAAATACCTAGCTTTGTGTAAACTGACATTTTGAACACAAGATTTTCTCATGTAAAAATTCATTGTCTATGTATTGTCTATGTTGATTTAAGTGGTGCTTTCAGCATCAGAGACAGTGAAAGTTCATTCTGTGTAATATGCTTATATTTCTTTCTGTGTATTTGTATACACACACACACACAAGGTTTCAACTTAAATAAAAAGATGGTTTACAGGACTTTTTATCTGACTGGAAAAGTCTATAGTAAATTTAGATAAAGTGCATTGACTTCAATCCACTCAGACTTTCTGTATGCTTTATGTTCTAATCACTATACTAAGCATCTGTCCCTGACAGGCAGCCTGTTCAGTCTGGCAGATAACAAATGTGGTCTGATGGTCACTGGGCCTGGCCATTCCACATACCCTAGAAGGGATAGTATTCCATTTTTCTGATTATACAGGCAGCCAGAAAGGGCTCACAGAGCTATAATTGCCTCCTTTATGAATCATCTTCACCTGTTATCTGAAACGAAGTTGAATCACTGGAAATTGAAACAGTGGCTGTTTTCATGCCAGCTTAATCTGAGCTGATCCCGCTGTTCACTTAACACAGATGAATAGGTATGTAGGATGAGACTTTAAATGGAGATGACACCCCAATGAATATTTGCTCACCACTATCTCACAGGAAGACAGTTCCAAGGACAACAGACTATTGTCATGAGCTAAAGGAGGAGGGGGATGGCAGTGGAAGCATGTGATACTGAAGTTCTGCCATGAATGTTTACATACATAATAAAATCTAAATGGGTAACAGCTTTTAACAGCCCAAAGGTTTGATCCTAAAGTGCTATAATGGTAGAAGGAGTGGGAAGCTATATTTGAATGAATAGATAACCAGAGCTTACAACCTATTTTTTTCTTCCCCAAATTAGCACCTGCAATACTGGCAAATGCAAAGCAACTTCTGTGCGTTCATAGTGAGAAATATTGCACTGCATCAAACATGGCCAGCAATTCATTCCTCAGGGAGTCGGAAAAGGCATTAAAATTTAATCGTTCTTTCATTTTCATGGCAGTGTGCTTTATGAAGAGGATAATTTATAGCATTCTGCTTACTTTTGACTAAAGAAGGAACATTGCAGTATTTGATTTAGAAATAGTATGTGCTTGACATGAGAAACAAATCTTGCAGGTGCAGTTGATCGTATGGGGGATAGGGCTGTAGCAGAAAACAACTTCATCAGCAAGTCATTTTTATTGCTGAAGTATGATTGTGGTTTCAACATGTGTTTAACAGTTGGATCAGCCCCAAATGAGGATTGGTCTGTTCCAGTTGCAAAAGACAGTGATAGTGAAAGAGAATCAGCACGTATTGATTGGGGGATTGATCCAGATTAATTTGAATGGGAAGATTTGTCTCAGGTCAACATATACAAACCAGCCAATTAGGTGGCAAAAGAAGGCCAGGATTCCTTATGATCAAATGCTGTAAATGGAAGTGAATTTTCAAACATCCAATTGCAATTGCCTTACTCATTTTTGTTTTACTGGGGTTGGCTCTGTGTGTTTAACAGGCTGTACAAGCTGGAAGACTGGCAAGAATTACCACAGTGGCAGACTGATAGTCTCTGCCATTCCTGAAGCAGTATTGAAAGATATTTGCTGATGTTTTATAGCTTATTTTGGCATCAGAACTGGCAGGACAATTATCACTGCCCACCTCTTAAAAGAGTTTCTAAAGGCAACACAGAGATTGGAAAAGCTTCATAACCTGTTGTCTTACATATACTGCTGGCATGGATCAGGACTGCCTCTTTCCACTGAAGTTTCCAGACAGTCAGGTCAGGCTTAAAGTTAATGACAAAAGTTAGTATCCTGTGCATTTTTTCTTCCAGGGAAACTTCTTACTCCTCCTGAGGACCAAATTTATCCTTGAGGTTCAAAGTTACAATTCTTTGTCATCTGGAGATATTGTGTATCCAGAGCTCCTCCTGTCACTGTTATTTTTATCTTTGGTTAACATGGGAGATTATATATGTAACTTCTTGTTAGCCATTCAAACCATTCCTGGAACCCTGGCCATATATCGAAGGAAAACTGCAAAGGGAGAAATGCTGAGTAAAGACAGATTTCTTGTCATCTTCACAGTTACAAGGAATAGTAGTTAAGTATGTAAGGTACTGGTCCATATTGCAGAAAGACATGAGTTTAATTTTACTGCCACTTAGTTTGGATGTTTTTATCCACTGATGGGATAAGCTGTGACCATGAAATCAGGAGCATTATTTCAAGTTTTTCCAGTCAACAGGTGGTAAGAGATTTCAAGGAAAAGGACAACACTCACAGTAGTATTCACAGAAATACACTGAAGATTAAATTGCAAAAAAGGCTATGTATTTTAAGAGCCTTTAATGTGGATATATTTTTCCATGCAGCCAGAGATATATTCTTTTTGATGCTGCCAGGTATTCTGGTTCAATGGGATACCTCCATCTGGTAGCCCCAGTGCAATGATGTCACTTCTCGTTTCACACCAGACATGACATTGTGCATCAAATGACACACATTTGAATGTCTCTGCCCCCAGAAACCTACCATGAGTTGCCAGTGCTGGGCTGATAATACTACTTACTAAGAAGAGTTACACAAGCCTTAAAATACTGGAGATTTGAGCAGGCCCCACTGTCTTTCACAGATGATACCCTTTATTGGCTTGGGGAAGTTAAAAGCAAGCTATTATTTGAAGACCATAGAAACTGATGCCCAAGCTATAGGTTACATGTAAATATGTGCAATTGCCCCCCCCCATCAGAATAAAGAGGCAGACACAAGGCTTGGGTAATAAAGGGCCACTTTTTATTTTTTGGCAACATGAACTGCAACAATTCAGAACCTGGCAAGAGCCTAACCAGAGGTACAGGTCAAGCCCTGGGGTCACTCCCCTGGACCCTGCCTTGACCTGTCTGGGCGAGACCCGTTGCCCCGGATGCGAGCCATCTAAATGCATGTCTGGGTTCTGGCCGGCCTGGCAGATGGTTTCCCCCTTAAAGCTCCAAGCACCCCCACCGCGGAGCATGAGGGCAGGACTTTTCCAGGGGCTCCCACCAAGCAGCTTGCCCTCTCAACTGGCCGCCGCCAAGCATGGCACCCAATCCTGACAGGCCCCCAATATCCCCACGAATGGGGATGTGCCAAGGGTACTCACCATCCCGCTAACATCCCCCCAACTAAATCCTGCCAGTAATAGCTTATACAGCACCACCATAGCCAATAGCCACAGCTCCAGCAAGCAGTACAAGGGAGATGAAAAACTTAGTTCCCATGTCCAATCAGGGAAAAAAGAAAAAATTCCTACCTGCCCCCCATAAGGCGACCGGTCAAAACCTGCACTGCCACTGGGCAGGCGGGTGGGCTGAGCACGAGGCGGCAAGTGCAAGAACGGGGGCAGGGCTGCGCTGTTAAGGCACTTAGCCCTGCCCCCTTTACACATGATCCTACGAGGCTGGGGGAAATGCTGCTGCTTATTCTCCGCAGCAGCAAATGTGGCCCCCGGCCTCAAGCCGGATTGCCCCCCCCAGTCGAAATAAAGAGGCAAACACAAGGCCTGGGTAATAAAGGGCCACTTTTTAATTTTTGGCAACAACATGAACTGCAGCCTGGCAAGGGCCTAACCAGAGGTACAGGTCAAGCCCTGGGGTCACTCCCCTGGACCCTGCCTTGACCTGTCTGTGTGAGACCCACGGCACTGGATGCGAGCCATCCAAATGCATGGCTGGGATCCAGCTGGCCTGGTGGATGGTTTCCCCCTTAAAGCTCCAAGCACCCCCACCACAGAGCATGAGGGCAGGACTTTTCCAGGGGCTCCTTCCAGGCAGCCTGCCCTCTCATCTGGCTGCCACCAGGTATGCCAGCCAATCCTGACATGCCCCCAATATCCCCACCAAAGGGGATGTGCCAAGGGAACTCACCATCCTGCTAACATCCCCCCAACTAAATTCTGCCAACTCTAAGGCTGAGCCTCTGCTCAGGCCTTCGCACCCCACAGGTGGCTTAATGCAAGTCACAGCCCTTGCCTCAGGTCTTCCAAAAATACGTTGTTGCCTGCCACCAATAGGTGGACTCCATCACCTCTGTAGAGGTCAGCCATACGGGCCTTAATCCTGGAGTGGGGAAGATAAACGCCCAGCCTGTTCCCCAAAGCTACCTGAAGGGCCCTATTGGCCCTGTGCCTAGCCCCTTCTACCCCTTTGGGATTCAAAGCTTCATGCCACACCTGGCGCTGAAGCATCTCCAACCAAATAATTAAGACGCCAGGCCACTGCATGCTGATTTGTTGCAAGTCAGCCTGCACCTACAAAATAAGGGCCTGACCCTTGACACACCCAAGGTCATTACCACCCAGGTGAATAACCAATATGTCAGATGGAGGACCACTCCTCCCCTCAAACAGCAAAGGCAGCACCCCTGGCCACGTTAGACCTCAGTGGCCCTGCCACTAAACAGTGGCCCACTCACTCAACCCAAGCTGGGACCCGATGGCTGTCCTCTTGGCTTAGTGGGCCGCCCAAAAAACCATGCTGTGTCCGCAGACAAGGATCTGCAGCCTTCCACGGCGAAACACAGCACCTAAAGAAAAAACAAGTCAGTTAAGGCTCCCGGTGCCCAGTGGACGAATGTACGACCAATAAGCCTTGGACCTCCACTGGCCGAATAACCTCACTAGGGTAGCCCATGGCCGCAGCTCTCAAGGCTGCCCCAATCCGAAAGGAATGGGTGCCAAATTTTACGTCCTGCAGACCCAACTTTGTCGGCACCCATCCAGTAACTGTCCAGAACTGGTACTTAGTCAAGGGGGCTCCGTCACTGTGACGAAACAATAACCCCTCGTTGTCACCCCAAAGTGCAATGTATTGCTTTAGAGCAAAGACTGGGCCAACTCTGTGTCCGCACAAGGACCTAGCTGAATTAAAGCCCCCCACTGTAACTGATCAGCCTTGGAGTGCCTAAGTCCTAAGGTGACCTTATCCCCCACAAACTTTACATCCAAGGCCATTAAGGACCTCCCAGAGCCATCCTTAATGGAGTAGGCTACCAATTCACTTATCCTAAGGGCCCCCCAAAAGGCTGTGAGCACAGCTGCATGAAATAGAGCCACCTCGTAACCAGAGCAGCACACTGAACCCCATGCCATGCTAAGGCCACTTAGGACGTCTGGAGACATAGGCTCCCTAACATCCTGCGGTCTGGCTGCCTCCCTAGACCAACCCTATGACATTTTCTTAAGGCAGAAATCCCCAGTGGCATCTGCAAACTCGTGGGCTTTACTGGCAAATGTTAACACTGCCAGCTGTCCCCTAATTGACTTCACTGCTAAGCCCCTCACCTTCAGCTGCATACAAAACTGCATAAGGTGATCCACCATGATTGGCCATACCTGTCATAGTCCCTGCTCATTCCTAAACCCCGTAAACTGCCTCACTGCATGATCATAGGACTCTGTGTGCTGGGGGCAATGGCTAGCTGGATGGCCCTGTAGGCTTCAACCTTCCAAGGTGCCATAGTTCCTGTGGCATCGGGGCAGGCATCAGGTTGGCCTCTGGGGCAAGCTGATGAAATCGCTCCATCTGCAGGTGAGACAAAGTGTCTGCCACCCCATTATCTAACCCTGGGACATGCTTGGCCAGGAACAGAATATTCAATTTCAAGCATTGAAGAGTAAAAGCTCTAAGTAGCTTCATGACCCTTCGTGACATAGAGGTGAGTGAGTTCACAACATGAACTACCACCAGATTGTTGCACCAGAAATGTACAGTGTGATTGGCAAGGTCCCTGCCCCATAGGAATACCGCCACTAGGATGGGAAAAAATTCCAGGAAGGTGAGGTCCCGACTGAGACCCCGCTCTACCCAATCTGCAGGCCACTGCTCAGCACACCAGTGCCCTCGAAAAAACACCCCAAATCCCAAAGAGGCATCGGAGTGTACCTGCAACTCTGCTTTCAGCAAAAGGTCATCACTCCGAAAGGAAACACCATTAAATGCCTGTAAAAACTCCTCCCAAACCATAACGTCCTCCCTGATCCCAGCATCTATCCTGAGCCTATGATGGGGAAGCCTTAGTTTGCACATGGCATCACAGAGACGCCTTAAGAAAGCCCGGCCAGGAGCCACCACTCTACAAGCAAAGTTTAAGTGGCCTACAAGCTGCTGTAACTCATGCAGTGATAGTCTATGCTGCTCTTTAAATGAGGCAAGCCATTCCCTGAGGTTGGCTAGCTTATCCAGTGGCAGCCTGGAGGTTTGATGGACAATGTCCAGTTCGATGCCTAGAAAAGTGAGGGCAGTGGCAGGGCCCTCAGTTTTTTCATGGGCCAAGGAGACCCCCAATTGTGCTGCTAGATTAATGAAGCTCTCCAAGAGCCGGTTCCTAAAGGCCCCACGAATCATCCAGATAATGAATGGTGTCCCAACAGTGAAGCCGGTGACACAATGCCCATTCAAGGAAGGAGCTGAAGCATTCAAAGACCACACAGAAAATTGAGCATCCCATGAGTAAAGCTCTGTTCATGTAGAAACGGCCTTCAAAAGAGAAACCCAACAGCTCAAAATCATCTGGATGAACTGGGAGAAGGTGAAATGTTGACTTAATGTCGCATTTGGCCATCTCTGCACCTTGCCCACAACGCCTGACAACCTTAACAGCCTGATCAAAGGATGTGTACCTCACTGAGCAAAGGTGATCAGGGATAGCATCATTAACTGATCCCCCCCTGGGGTAAGAAAGGTGGTGTATCAGCTGGAACTCGCCTGCTGCCTTTTTTGGCACCACTCCCAAGGGGGAGACCCGTAAACATGGAACTGGAGGGGCTGCAAAGGGGCCCAACACCCGACCCTCAGCACACTCCTTGGCAATCTTGCCTCTAACAATCTCTTCCATGCCAGCCACTGATCGAAGATTGGCTGCCATGAAAGGAGTCCTAGGTCCCTGAAACGGAATCCTGAAACCAAATTTAAACCCAGTGAACAAAAACGAAGTGTCTTCACACTTAGGGTAACCGTCCAAAAGGTACTTAAGTACCCTCAGATTTACTGGGCTGGGACCCTTTACCAGCTTGCTGCCGGGTGTTACTGCCAGCCCCACCCCCATGCTTACCCCAACCTCCCTTATAGCGCCTAGGGCAGTAATTAAAGGAGTGGGAGCCGCTACATGTTAGACATTCATGTTTGTACTTGCACGGTTTCCTTGTGCATGTTCCCTGATTTGCAAAGTCCCAGCACAACAGCTGTGCTTGAACCAGCTGACCTGCGAACCTGCTGGTACTGGGAGTGTTGGAGGACCGCTGGACAAAATGGTCGCTGTCCGAGCAGTCAGTGAGATTAGCCTTAGCGGGGGTCATCAACTGCAGCCAAAGCTGCTGCAGGATCTTGTCCCATGGCAAATCAGGGTTCATTGCCGCTCACATATGAAACTCTTTGTCGTACTGCATCCAAGCAGCACCCACGAAGCCAATGTACCCTTTGTATATAATATCAAGGTACTGGAAAAGGGCTGCAGCCCTCCATGGCTGCATCCGAAGAATAACTCCTGCATAAATCAGGAACCCAGGGAGCCAATTGGCCCAGGGACGATCGACCCAGCACTGTTTCAGCCGCTCCTTGTCCCTATCATCTAGGTCCTCTTTATCTTTCTTCTCCAGTTCCCTGTAGAGAAGGGAGAAGATGTCCACAAACTCGCCTCTTAAAATCTTGTCCCTAGTAGCTTGGGTAAGGTGGTCCCCCAAGGGTAGGACAGTGTCCCCAAATGGAAAAGCCCAATATGGCACCAAGCCATAGGGGGTCATTGTAAAAGTGGAGCCCCAAGGGGGGGCATAGCTGGACCAGCTGGTTGATGGGCCAGGCACTGACTGACCATCAAAACCCTGCCAACTGGTCATGTCCATCTTCCCCACTGCACCTGGGTCAGCAGGGGCATACTGAACCCCCCCATGCCTGATTACCCCATGCAGGCCCAGCCCCGTAAGCACTTTGACTGAGCACAGTGCCTTGTCACAAGGCCGGTGAGGCCATCAGAGTTGAGGACGCTTAGGCAGAGTCCTGACTTTGGGGTCCCCATGGCCATCCATCACCCTGCTGTATAAGACAATACTTACCATCCCACACCAGGTCCACAGCCACCGCCACAGGTTCAGTATCAGCCATCCAGCCTGGATCAATGTTTGACAATTCCACACCGGCTGCCATGCCCTCCTTATTTTGTTTCTCAGCAGCCACAGCGTCTGTTGAAACAGAAGGCCCCTCAAGGGCAGAAAGCTGCTTAAGAACCTCAGCCTGAAAAGCAGCAGCTGACATCAACCTAACAGGCCTACGATGCTGTGCCCTGTTGGCCATGCCCACCCCCAAGCTTGCTTCAAGGCTGCAATGCAGCTCAAAATGGCCTGCCGACTAGTGCTTTCATCTTCATCAGAAGATGACAAAGTGGGGGGGGGGCTCTTAGGCAGGGGCTTCTTGGCCGGTTGCTTCCCCTTGGAAGTGCCAGACCTCTTTTTGGGTGGCATATCGGTGTATATAAACTATTAATAAGTAATAACAATTATTATTATTACTGCTGCTGAATATCCACTATAGGCACCCCCAAAGGCTTAGAGGCCCAACTGAATAATGGCAAGGCAGCCTTAAATGGTCGCCAAAAGACTTCCTGCTTGAATACAAAATGGTTGCCCCTCTGCCTGTGACTCTAAGACCTCTAAAATGGCCACCACCTATGCCCACAATGAGGCAGCAACCACTAAAAATGTCTGCCCCTTCCAAACCCACAGCTCCCTATAGGGCAACGGTATAGTAAAGTCAAAATTAGCAAGTCTGCAGGGGCAACAGCAAAGGTAACCAGATAAATGGCCACCAATCCACTGCTACTGAATGGGATAAGTTAGTGCTTCCCACAAAAAGGGCAAGCCTGCCAAGCTAGCCACCCCAAAAGAAAAACTCCCCTCCTTAGTAGTGCAGAGGGGTGTTAAGGGAGCCTCCGAAATGCTGGGAACGTGCAACTAAAGAACGCACGCCAGCCCGAGGGGAGGGGAGGGGGTGCTCGGAATAAACCAACCCTCCTGAGGGGCTTAAGGAAACTTCAGCCAGCATGGAACAGGAGCTGCCAGCTAGTGAACACTCAAACCATCAAGAAAACCTCTCAAAAGGCAAGTGGCGCAGAGCAGGAGGCTCCGAAGCTGCGATCCTTGCCCGCTCTGCCCCTTGCCACTGATCAGCTGTTTTGTGGGCTGACGCTCTGCTCTGCAAAAAGCCTCTAAGTGCTTGGGGAAAGGAGAAACTCAACCGCTTCCACCGAGCACGAGGCGGTGAGCGCAAGAATGGGGGCAGGGCTGCGCTGTTAAGGCGCCTAGCCCCACCCCCTTTACATGTGACACTACAAGGCCAGGGGAAATGCTGCCGTTTATTCTCTGTGGCGACAAATGTGGCCCTGGCCTCAAGACTTTGGCTGCCAGCTGGGAAGGGGCCGGACTGTAGCCAAACAGACAGGAGAAAACTGATTTTTCCCCCTCATGCTTTTGCTGCTCTAAATTGCCCTCACCAGTGACTTTCCCCATTGGCTTTTCAAACATAACTTTACAAAGATGAACATACATTTGAAACCCGTAGGGGTAGGATTTTGAACAAGGATAGAATGGGCTGGAAAAAGGCTATGCACTTTCTGCCCATCTCTAATTTTTCTGCTCTTAATAGCCTCTGTTAAAAACAGCTCTTCCTATTCCAGAACAGCCGCTAAGGTACAATTAATGCTTTTACATCAATGTGTAATTGGGACCATTTATTCCTTACTTATAAATTCTGTATTGGATTAAAATATCTCATAGAGAACTTTGATACCTGGACATAGCAGCTGTGATATCTACGTTGCTTTTGTTTTTGCAAAGTATAAATACTGTGACCATAATGGCTAAGAGACAGAGCACTGCTCTGAGTCCCCAGTTTGAATTTTACCTCTGCCCCAAACTCCCCAAATGGACAAACCAAGCAACATTTTCTTGGTAGCACCTTGCAGGGCAATTGTGCGGACTACAAGAAAATCTACGTGAAGCGTTTTGAACTTAACATGTAATGCTAAGTATGACTATTCCTTTATTAAACTGCTGAGAGACCTCTTTATTATTATTACAATATGGGCTACAACTTGTACAACAAATCAGGTAATCCACCCCCCACACATCTTCCCCGCTATTCTGAAACCTGAAGCAATGTATAAATAAGCATCTTTTAGGCTTAATTGTTTCCAGAGTCTCTTCCTCCCTCAGTGATATTCTACGAACAGTTTGAAATTCAATGAAGGCAGCTGGGATTTGCTGTTTGACTGGTTGAAAAATATAGGATCAATTTTGTAGTTTTCAGTTCAAAAATGTAATAGTGGGGGGCGTGGAGTCCTTTCCCGTGGGAATGGACGTGTTTTAGGAGAGCTCCGTCCTCCCGAACCCTATACCCCTGTTAAATCACTACTACCGAACTTTATAAAGTGCTTGATATGCAAAATCAAATCTCAAAGAAAAAGAAATTGTGTTCAAAAGTTGTGAAAAACTTATAGCAGTATTTTATAGACACAAAGGACACCAAATAGGAGACGAGAAAGGCTGAAGTACAACTTAAAATGGCGGATGAGAGAATGGCAATCGCTGAGGGGCAGGTAAATACCTCAGATCTTACTCTCGATCCCCAATTGCATTTCTTGGAGCAGAGACTTTCAAATTATATGGCTAAATTGTTACAACCCTTAGCAAATCAGTTGTCTGAAATAAAACTTGAATAAAAAGAATCAGAAAACAGAAATGGCTTTAACCCTGAGTCAGGGATCACAGAGAGTTATACAGGATCTTCAGAAGCTGACAGAGTCTCATCAGGAAAGGCTACTTGGTCTCGAGATTAAAGCCCGGCAGAGAAATTTAAATATAAGGGGGCAGTGGAGGAATCATTTGCCCTGAGTGAAAATCTGATGAAAAAACTGTCATCTTGGCTAGCTGAGTACTTCAAGCTGAGAGAGGATCCCCCCCTTCATTATTAGAGCCTATAGAGTCAGCATGGAGAGGTTGTATAAGAAGAAACCGAGCCCGAGAGATATTATAATTGAATTCTCGGAGGACTCTATGCGGCTGAAAATCCTCCAAGAAGCAAGATGCAGAGGGTCTATTCCCCTACATGGTGCCTCAATTTTCATATTTGAAGACCTGTCTAAGGAAGCCTTGACAAAACGCAAAGAACTGAAGCCCTTTGAAAATCAAATACACACTATAAATGGCTGAACTGCTGCAGGGTGCTGGTGATCATGCAAGGCAAACACTATATGGCCTCAGACACAGAAACTGGAGTGGAACTTCTCTCAGCCTTGGGAATAGAATCACCTATGGAAGTCGGTAGAGCCAGCAACAAGAGAAAGTCTCCGTCAACTCCGTCACCATTGAAAGGAACAAGATACCAATAAGAGAGACTTGAAGCCGGTTTTGCAAGCTGCTATTTAATTAATTAGAAATTTAATGCTGTGGTTTATAAAAAGTTCGGGGTAGCTAATTAAATATTAAAACAGGTGTGATTACAGGGGGGTGGGGGGAGGTAGAATTCTGTCGAGACAGCTCCATTTTTGCTATTAGTAGCTCAACAATTTTGGGATATTTTCTTTCTTTCCCAAAACTAGAGTATTACTCTAGGTGACAGAGCTACTGTTGGGGAGATTGGGTAGTAACTTGTACATTCAGTAGTTAAGAGGTGTTTTTCTTTGTTTCGTCTTATTTTTGTTTTCTTATCCTTCGATCTTAGGGAAAATCCCTTTACTTAAAGAGTTTGAACGGATTGTAGGGTAGGCTGAGGGATGGGAGGAGTTGAAATTTACTTCATACAAGGCATTGAATAAGCTTGACTGATTATACAAGTTTACAGTCGGTTTATTTTAATACTATTTATCTAGGGGGATTATTACCTGATAAATTATAGTGTTTCATATTTTTATTTTTATTTAAAGGTCTAAAAGCAATTTAAGGGCAGAAGGGGGGGTTGAAGCGGGCATAACATAAGAGTTTGAATATAAATAATAGATCTTACAAGTTTAAGTTTGATTCACTTTGGAATTAATTAATTGTTAATGATTTTAATTTGATTGAGTGCAGTGTTTCATAAATCAATTCATTTTTAAAGAAATTAAATTAACTTTAGGGCAGGAGGGAGGGAGGGTGGAGAGGAAGTTAAAGTTTATATAATACATAACATTGAATAAGTTTGCCGGGAGACATTAGTTTATCCCAAATTCATATTAGTATAAATTCATTGAGAGTAATAGTTATTGGGGAAAGTAATAGTTATTTCCCTACATATAAGGGGAAAATAACAAGAAGGGGGGGGGGACTTGCTAACTTTATTTGTGGTTTCTGTAATTACATTAGTGTTGGGAGATATCTTGAACTCAAGTGAGTTAGTCATTTTACATCTGATCACAGATTATATTTGAAGCTCGGTAATTGTATCTCTAAAATTTGAGAGTGCACAAGTTTTATACAGGAATATCTTTTCACAGAGTGTTGCAGGATAAATCTAAAGATTGTTTCTGGTGTGGTAGTCTGGCAACAAAAACAGCTGTGTTTTATTAATTAAAGTGCTAGTGCTTATATACTATACAGCTATAATAGATTTCATAGCAACTAAGGTATATCACATAGAGTAGACATGTGTTCTAAACTCAAAGTTGTTTCACTTAATGTTAGAGGTTTGGGAAATCCAGTAAAAAAAAAAAGAGTTATGTCACACCTAACCAAAACCAATTCTCAAATGGTCTTTTTGCAGGAAACTCACTTTGGGATTAATCATTCTAGTATGCTAAAGGCAAATTGGATCCAATCCCTGTACCATGCTGAGGGGTAATTTGAAATCAAGGGGAGTCGCTATTTTGATTTCAAAAGACCTTCCATTCCAACATAAGAAAACAATAAAAGACCCAAAAGACAGGTATATATTTAGTAAAGGATTGATAGGAGATCAAATGTACACGCTTGCCTCTCTATATGCACCCAATATAAATCAATTGAACTTCATAGAGGATTCTCTTCATAAATTAGTGAATTTTCAAGAAGGGCACCTGATTGCGAGAGGAGATCTTAATTATATTGTTGATTATAGATTAGATAAATCAAATTTTGGGAAGAAGCAAAAAATAACAAATAAATCAAAATTGGACTATTTATGTCAAGCCCATCATCTAACTGATATTTGGAGGTCACATCATAATGGAGACAGGGACTATACATATTATTCGCAGAGATATGACACATATGCGCGGATTGACTATATTTTAATTTCAGATTCCCTAATTGACAAAACTCTTAATTATGAAATTGAATCAAATGTGATCTCAGATCATTCTTCGGTCACTTTAACAGTCTCTCTGGATCCACGTACACAAAAACCCAAACAATGGTGTTTCCCAAGACACTTATTAAAAAATCAACATACAGCTAGGGAAATAGAGAAAATAGTAGAAACTGTGATTGCAGATAGTATCTCAGATGTTATTGAGGCTAATATTATGTGGGATACAATAAAAACTGTAACTAGGGGTTAGATCATAGCTCTTTCGGCTAGAGTTAATAAGGAAAAATCAAAACAAAAACAAGCTTTGATTGAGGATATTAGGAGACTAGAAAGCCAACACAAGGCAATGGGTAGTAAAAAAATCTACCAACAATTAACAAACCAAAGAAAATTGCTGGAGGCTAACAATGACCATAAGCATTTATTACTAGTGAAACAAAAGCACTGGCTTAACATGCCAAAGGCTCTACGTCTACTTTCTAATAGGATCAAGCAGAAAAGGGCAAAAACTATTATACATTCTCTTCTAGATGAGATAGCAAAATACAGCACGATTCACAATTGATACTCCAGGTCTTTAGAAAGTATTATAACCAGCTTTATGCTACAAAAATTCCAGATCAAGATAAAATTTTCAAATTTCTACAATCATTCAAAGGTATTAAGAAATTAGAAGAGATACATCGTTCACTTTTAGATAAACCTATAACAATACAAGAAATGGTAGATACTATCAAGATGGCCAAAAATAACGAAGGACTTCCGGTTTGGTTTCACGGTGGTCTGACACAGCTGAGGGAGCTGGGCTGTCCAAGTTGCTGTTTTTTGGGGCTAGTGGGGTGCTAGATCGCCCGCAGCCCCCTGCTCTCAGGCAGAGAGCAGGCAGGAACGCTTGAGACCCTGAGAGCGAGTTTGATCTCGGCTGAGGGGGGGGGTTCTGAATAAAGGACTCCCTCCTAGCCTTGAGGTCCCGCTCTAAGAAGGGTGGCTGGAATCTCTGCAGCGGCTTCGGAGTCCTCGAATTGGCATAAGATCACCATACCCAAGCTTCAACAATTAAGATGGACTAATTTGGACATTTGAAACAGTGATTACAACCCAGTAAAGAAAGGGTCAAGGTAAAGATTGCTATCTCTTCTATAAGTTTAAATTTGGATTGGAAGAATAAGATTAAAGAGGAAATTAGACTTGGATATTAAGCAAAGACTAATTAAGTGCACTCCGGAAGGAAAACTGCGCGAAAATAAGACATTTTAAAAGAGCTAGACAAGAAAAAAGCTGATTGTTTATATACTTGCGGTTGGGAGAGATAACAAAGTGTGGGAATGGAGGAAACATTGCGAGAGGGGAGCTGTGTGAAGAAGATGGAGGAACAGGAAGTGCATCAGGAACCATCGAGCTGTGGTGGCAGAGGGACCGCAGAGTGTGAGAAGAAAGAGGGAAAGCGCCATTTTGGGAAAGGGAACGGGCAAGGCTTTACTGTAGACAGAAGTGCTCCATTTGAAGAAGGGAAAGGGCGAGATTTCAAAACAGAAACCATAGAGAAAAGACACCCGACATTTTGGACGATACAAAGTGTTTTCTTGAAATAAGCATTGGGATTTTAATGGATTAAACAGTGAAAATAAAGTGTTTGAATCACGGAGCTAAGGAAGAGATGGAAGATGTTAAGAAAGAATTACAAACAACGCAGCAAAATGTTAAAGAAGTGGAGGAGAAGACAGAAAAATTAGCTATCTCCCTCAAAGTGGAGACTTCAGCGCTAAGCGACAGAATGGCTGTGATGGAGTGTAAATATATGGACAGGCAACTTCGCTTTAGAGGCATCCCAGAAGAGGAGGGGAAGACTGCTCAAGAACAGATATTGGAGATATTACCAAGATTTTTGAATAAAACACTGGAAGAGATTGCAAGTAATGTGGATGTGGTATATAGAATTAATTCAAGATACGCAGCCCAAAAAAATTTGCCTAGAGATATGATCGTACAGTTTGTGACAAAAAGAATGAAGGAAGAAATTGTTAGCAGACATTTTCAAGACCCACTGGTGATGGAGGGGGAAAAGGTGAGAATAATGAAAGAAATGCCTAAGAGGATTCTGATGGAAAGGAAAAAATACAGAGAACTTACTTCAATTTTGAAGGAGTTAAATATAAGATACAGATGGGAGATCCCAGAGGGGCTGAGCTTTGAATTCAAATCGTTTAGGAAAACCATCAGATCACGACATGAGATGGAGATGTTTTTTTTGGACAATGAAAAAGATTTACCTAAGAGACCTAGAGTATAATTATGGAGTGCAAAGTAATTTCGTGGAATGTAAATGGACTAAATTCACCCTTCAAATGCAAGGCTATTTCTCATTGGCTATTTAAGCAACAGTGTAATATAATTTGTTTACAAGAGACCCATGTGAAAAACCAAGATTTAAAATATCTGAAGAACAACAAATTGGGGAGAGAATTTGTGACTGCAACAAAGCAAATGAAAAGAGGGGTTGTTTTATATGTTAAAGACGAATTGCAACCTAAGATGATATTTAGTGATTCAGAAGGCAGATATGTGGTGGTGGAATTTATTTGGAACTCACAAAAGACATTGATAGTGGGGATTTATGCACCTAATGGGGCGAAGGATAATTTCTTCAAAGAATTATTGAAACAACTAGATCAAGTGACATACGCACAGATAATTTTGGCGGGCGATTTTAATGGAGTGGTTAATTTACAAGAAGATAAAAAAATGAAGGGAACACACAAGAAAAGGGGACTATTGCCACAATCGTTTTTGGAAATATGAAACCAGGAGTATTTAGAAGATGTTTGGAGAAGAAGTAACCCTAAGACTAGACAATATACCTTTTATTCTGCAAGACACTAATCCTTATCAAGAATAGATATGATCTGGGCTTCAAAAGATTTAGTGATATGGACTAAAGACATTGAAATAATGCCTAAAGTAAGCTCAGACCATAATACAATTATGTGGAAATTTGGAAAATGTGTGAAAAAATTCAGATGGAGACTTAACAAAGATTTATTACAACAACAGAGCAATTTGGACCTGTTACAGAAAGAAATCAGATTTTTCATACAATGTAACCTATCTGTGTTGACGCATAAGGTTTGGGATACTTATAAAGCGATCATGAGAGGAATTCTTATAGACTTAAATACAAGTGATAAGAAAAGAAAGGAAGAAAAACAGAAAGAAATACAAGAAAAAATAAAAGCTAAAGAGATGCAATTAAAGAAAAGACCGGGGAGAAAGAAATTATACCAGGAGATACGAATATTACAAGAGCAAATAAAAGCGATGGAGAATAAAGAATTGGAGTGGGAATTGAAAAAATTAAAGCAAAAGTCATTTGAAGAGGCCAACAAACCGGGAAAATATTTAGCATGGTAATTGAAAAAAAGGAGAGAGACAACAGTGGCAAGAATACTATATGCGCAGAAATGGAAAGTGCAAGAAATACCATCTACTGAAGAATTGATACAAAAGTTGCTGTACATGGCAGAAATGGATAAAATGACAAGAAGGCTGAGAGACCAGAACTCTGGAGAATTTTTTAAGGACTGGGGAAGACTGAAGGAGTATTTGGAGAAAAAATGGGATCTGAAGGGGAAATTATGGCAATTTGATAGTTATTAATGGGGGGAAATATGGGAGATAGGGATTTTTACCATTTAAAGTAAAGTTTTAATTATTGTTAAGTATAAGTTTTGAATAGATATGAATTTAATGGATATAATTTAGTTTATTAGGGAAATATGAGATAATAACATATAAAGGGAATAGATAAGTAAGGAATAGAATAAGATAAGGGTTGGAAAGCTGTTGGAAGTCTGAGAAAAAGGGGGGAGGGAAAGGGTGGGGGAAAATTGATATTTAGGTTTTAAATAAAAATGTTAATTGTAATATGTACTCACCTAATAAAAACTTAAAAAAAGAAAAAGAAAAAAAGGAGAGAAAAGAAAATGTTAACTAAGATTGTGGAAGATGATAAAATATTAATGCAGCAACCAGCTATAAGCAGAGCATTTTACAAATTTTATGTTAAATTATATCAGAGTAAAATGGTGGATGTGAATGCTATTAACAGATACTTGGACAAAATCAATTTACCAGCGGTACCAGAGAAGTTAAGAGAGAAATTAAATGCAGAGATCACAGAAAATGAGATCGCAGAAGCAATACAATCGACAAAGTTAGGGAAGGCACCAGGTCCTGATGGGATAACGGCTAAATTTTATAAGGTAATGACTGAAGAAGTGGTGCCCTTCCTGAAAAAAGTGATGAATGGAATTTTAAAGGGACAAGAAATACCAGAAACCTGGAATGAGGCTAATATAACATTGATTCCGAAAGAAGAGCAGGATTTGTCTAATGTGAAAAATTATTGACCTATATCTTTACTTAATAATGACTATAAAATTTTTGCTAAAGTACTGGCGGAGAGGTTGAAGGAGTGGCTGTCAGAATTTATAGCAGAAGAACAAGCAGGATTTTTACCGAATAGACAGATCAAGGACAATATGAGGACAGTGCTAAATGCAATAGAGTATTATGATAGACAC
Source organism: Eublepharis macularius (assembly GCF_028583425.1). Lineage (NCBI taxonomy): Eukaryota > Metazoa > Chordata > Lepidosauria > Squamata > Eublepharidae > Eublepharis > Eublepharis macularius. Next base: position 78,950,616 of record NC_072797.1, read on the forward strand.
TGTGAAAAGGAAGTTGGTTTCTTTTTCATGGACACAGAGAAGGCATTTAACAATTTAAATTGGGATTTTATGCTTGCTACTATGGATAGAGTCCAGATGGGAAAAGGTTTTATTCAAGCAGTGAAATCAATATATAAAGAACAATGTGCAGCAATTGTGGTAAATGATGAATTAACTAAGAGATTGGAAATACAAAAGGGCCCAAGACAAGGATGCTCATTGTCTCCATTGCACCATATGTGGTGGACTTGTGAAATAGCAAAGCAGTACTGGGGAAATATTATAGAAGTTATGTCAGAAATTTTACAAAAGCAAATAAGTAAAAACCCAGAACTGCTGTTGCTAAATTTGAACTTAGAAGGAATTCCAGTACAAAACAGGACATTAGTATTTTATATGATAACGGTGGCAAGGATTTTATATGCTCAGCTGTGGAAGATGCAAGAAGTACCATCGATAGAAAATTGGATACAAAAATTGCTGTACATGGCAGAAATGGACAAATTAACAAGGAAGTTAAGAGAACAAAATTCAGAAGAATTTTTTAATGACTGGGGGAAACAAACAATATTTGGAGAAGAAGTGGGACGTGAAGGGGGAATTATGGTTGTTAGATAACTATTAATTGGACAACAGGAGAGGAGATATGGATCTTTACAAGAAATATGAATAAGTTAGAGAAGTAATTTACAGTTTAGGAAAGTAGTTTATCAAAGAAGCATTTAAAGAAGTAGGTAAGGATATAAGAATTGATTAAAGAAGTTATTTAGAGATTTAAGAGGTAGAGGTAGACAACGGGTTGGAAAACTGTTGGAAGTCTAAGATAAAAGGGGGGAAGGGAAAGGGGGGATAAGGAAATGAGGAGATTATTTGAAAATCTGTATAACCATTGGTTTTTTTTTATTTCTCAACCAATAAAATTTTTTATAAAAAAAAAAGATGGCCAAAAATAACAAGGCAACTGGCCCTGACGGATACTCCGTGGAATTTTACAAAAAATATATAAACACTCTGAGCTCACACCTAACTGAAACATGTAACTTAGTTTTAGAAACTGGTAAGATGCCCCCCACATGGAAAATGGCGGATATTGTAGTCATTCATAAGCAAGGGAAGGATCCTTTAAAAGCGGCATCATATCGCCCTATTTCACTGCTAAATCATGACTACAAGCTATTTATGTCTATCCTGGTCAAGCGCCTGAACTCATTTATATTTAACTATATACATCAAAACCAAACAGGGTTCATACCACAGAGAGGGATCACAGACAATATTTATAGAACGTTGCAACTGTTAGATTTTTGTAAACAGGAAAAGTTAGAAGCTATCTTTTTATCCTTGGACATTGAAAAGGCATTCGATTTGGTGGAAATCAATTACTTACTCACTACTTTAAAGCACATGGGTCTTGGAGAGAGATTTCTAACAACAATAACATCTATATATTCACACCCAGGTGTGAATATCAAACTAAATGGACTTCATTCGGAAAGAATTAGCATTGATCGTGGTACTAGGCAGGGATGTCCCCTTTCCCCAGTCCTGTTTGCTTTAGCCTTAGAACCGTTTGCTGTTGCCCTAAGAGAGGATTCACAAATAAGAGGAATCAGTATAAACATGATAACTTCAAAAATTAGTCTATTTGCGGATGACATGTTGATCTACTTGACAAATCCATTATCCTCACTAGCTCATCTAGACCCTTTACTTGAGGAATTTGGTTCAATATCAGGTCTCATCGTCAACCAATCTAAATCACAATTCCTCGTAAGTAATGTATAAAGAAAAAATAAATCAAATTAATCGTGTATATAAATATCACTGGGCCTCCAAACAAATTACTTACCTTGGAAATAACTTATCTTCTAACCTTGATGACTTGATAAAATTAAACGATGACAAACTAATACATCAAATAAAGTTAGACATAGTACACTGGAATAAACTAAAGCTGTCATGGATGGATAGGTACCACTTAGTTAAAACATTCATGTCAAAAATGCTCTTTGTGCTCAGAGCGATCCCAATTAACATACCCAAATTCCAAATCTCCCAATGGCAAATCATTCTTAACACTTTCCTATGGCAAGGCAAACACCCTAGGATTGCCTTCTCTACACTCAGGTTAAAGACTTCAGACCTGATGCTATTTCAACCAGCAATAAGACTGGTTAACCTTCTACAATTGCACTTTCAGAGAACCCTCCTGATTGGATTTTGATAGCGCAATCCTCATTAAATCACACCACGTTAAGTGACATTGTTTGGGAAACAGATGCCCATCACCCAAAGTGCATCAGAAATAACAGAATAATAATGTCTATTCTAAAAACTTGGGACCAATATAGACAGAAACTCAGCCCTACAATTTCTAGATTCGCTACTTTTCTAGCACAGCATTGGTTCCTACCAAGGACAGAAATATCATTTGGTTCAGCCCTAAGAAAAGCAAAACTGACCAGGTTAAAGGATATTGCCTTGTGAACCGGTCTGTTAGAAAAAACAGAGTTTGATCAAAAACTAGAACAAAAGTTGCATTGGTGTAGCCACCTGCAACTGAAAAAATATGGCAGAAAAAATAGACTTAAACGCTATAATGAATAGACCACTTACGGAGTTCGAATTGATACTAAATAGTTCTACATTTGTTAAAAAAGGAATTATAGCTAAACTTTACAAAATTTTACTAAGTACTTTTAAGGAAAAACGGCTAAATTGCATAACCAAATGGGCTAAGGATTTTGATGTAGATCAAGCGAGTTCCTCATGGAAAAAGATATGGTCTTCTTATATATTTAAGTCAAATACGGTTGTAATGAAACTTCAGACCTATAAAATCATTCACAGGTGGTATCTGACCCCTAAAAAATTATCACTGATTTCCTCATCAACATCCCCCTTATGTTGGAAAAAATGTGGACAAGTGGGCTCCTTCGCCCATACACATTGCAACATTTTGGAAGGAAGTACTTGCCGAAATCAAAAAAATGACAGGTTATGACATAACTTTGGACCCCAAAATAATTCTTCTGGATATATGGGAAGATTTGGCAATACCTAAAATCCAAAGGGAGCTTATTGCTTCATTTTTTGTAGCCACACAAAGTGTTATAGCAACATTGTGGAAAGCACATAAAAGGCCGACCATTGAGGATTGGTTTGAAAAAATTTGGAACAATTTTATTCTAGAAAAAATAACTGATGACTTATACAGAGCGGAACACTTTCCTGCTGAAACGAACGTCTCTGACAAATGGCTTCCCTTTTTTACATATATAGAAAAGAACAACCTTCAACCAAAATCTAGAATTATATGATCAGTAACTAACTCCGGTTATTTCACCATATAATCATTTTAGATTGTCTTGAAATGCTCAAAACCTAGTTGGAGTATCGTGTTGTTTACTATGTACGTTTCTAGTGATGAGTATTGTTATTTGTAACTAATTAGTTCCAAACTGCCTGTAATTTCATTGATATGTTGTTTTATTGTTTGTTTGGTAATAAAAGTATATTAAAAAAATGTAATAGTGTGGTGAAAATTGCAATGTTGTCTGTTAAATGGCTTAGATGTACATAAATGCAGATATTCTTGTGAGTGTCTGCAGCCCTGTGATATTTCAAGACACAACGGCAAACCATTTGCATTCTTTTATGCCAAACTGTCTGCATACTCATAATATAAATATGTGACTTGACCCTGCTGAGATCTAAATTGGCAGTTAGATTTTCCATGGAACTCTGCTTTCTAACATAGGGAAACAAAATTGCAAAATAGAATTCCACTAGCAGATTTCCCTCATTCTTATTTTGCAGTATTCAGAGATCTTTGCATTCTTTCCTTAAAATGAATACATAACCACAGTTTACATTACTTGCCTGTAGAGTCAGTAAATAGTCAGTTACACACTATGAGAATATTCCAAAATGCCCACTGGAGAAGTCAAAATTTCTCATTCTAACATTTGGAAATAAAAGGAGATAACTGCTTGCTGAGTTTCTTGAAGGAAGGTAGTAGAGTGCTAGTGTGTATATATGGGTGTAAAAAAAGATTTTGAGTATTTGTAGTGTCATCCTAAGCAGATTTTCATCCTTATACATCCTTTCAAGTTAATGAGTGTATAAAGGTATAACTTTGTTTAGGATGGTACTGGTATAGACAGAAAAATAACAATAGGTATAAAATTCCAAGAAGCATGTATCTACTTGATTGTCCTGAAGCATAAGATTCTTCTATGCAAACCATCTCAGTTTTCATTTCAGTCAAACTCTGCAAAATCCAATTTCTACTATTTCAGTAATAGAATTGAAAGGCCCAAGCCAAAGATTTAGATTCAGTATATGAACTAGTTTTCTGAGCTCATCCATACACCTCTTCTCTGCCCATTCTCTCTTCCAATTTCCCCTTAGAATCCTCCTTCTGGACAATTCATTCTATCATTTTTCTTGTGGTCCACTCCTTCTTCCAAAATCACCTCTGTAGGTCCTCCTGCTGTCTCCTACTTTTCTATCCTTTTTCTCTCATGGTCTCCTATACTTCTTGAGGATCACAATGGCTCAGCCAATGATGTTAATGACTGCCCTGCTTCAGTTCATTTTGCCTGCTCTGCCCGTACTCTGTATATCATTCTCAGAGGCTTTACTACTGCTCTCAAATTCTTTGACGTATTTCTATCAGAGATTGAGGATTTTAATCACAGAATGTGAGGATTTTATTGCAAAATTTTAGATTTTTTTTCTTACCCATTCATAATCTTGTGGATTTTGCAGTAAGAATATCAAACCTTTTCAGGAACAGTGGTTTAAAATGGGAAAAGTTATTAGAATCCTGAAGTTATGGACTCCATTACCAATACAGAAGTAAATGCTGATTGCCTGTTAGCTAAGGTGCATAGACCAGGACCTAATAGAGTTTTATCAAATACAGAACGTTAAAAAGAGTCATTCTCACCAATGACATAAAAAAGGGCCTCAGTATTGATAGAACATAATTTTATTCTTCTTGACTTCCATTCAAATCCTCCTTGCAGTAGAAAACTTATCACATTTTATGATTTGCATTACCTGATTGAGCACAGCTGCCCAGTTTCTAAATAAAGCATAAAGGAATACTTTGATCCACTCTGAATGAGGTGCAATGTCATTATGATATCCTTGTTACATAGGAATGTTAAGACCTTTAATTAGTTACTTTATGAAGGCTTCATTTAGACATCACAAATATGGCTCTGTTCATAATAGACACAAACTTGGCTTGTTGCAATGCCACTCAAACACTGTCTCCATCCACTGGTTTCAAGTTCCAGTTAATTGTAGGGTTCAAATACAGGTATCTGGGCAAACTGGAATTTGGTTCCTCCCCACAAACTAGGATCTTATACTGTGGTTTAGAAGCTTGATTTGTAGAGAGGAAATACATCCCACATCACCCAAGTAGCTGAATTTAGGCTTCATTTCAAATTGGAGTTCCATGCAAAGTTTCCAAAAATCAGAAAACCTTCCATTGTACTTCATACATGAGGAAGGAGGAGGAAGGATGGGAATATGCAAATACACTATCATAAGCATACAAACTCATGTTCATCACACCTGAATGAGGTCAATACATCTAAGATCCTCAGACTGAATTAATCTCTTTTTATACCTCTGCCCACTTTGTATAATAGAAACACATTCCAAATATGTTACTGTCCTTTCTTAAAGAAATGCTAAATGAAATTGGTTCATAAACTATTTCCTTAATGAAAAGACTGGGTACCTCTGTTATATTTGGGATGTATTGCCCTATTAGAAGATTGGATTAGATAGGAGGAAAGACGCATATTCTCCTTGTAATTCACATTTAAACCTCTTAGTATTTGATGGAATAGTGAAAATACTAAGACATGCTGAGTTTTATGTAGAAGATCCTAAACTGATTGGATTCTGTCTTAAAGACTGTTCTTTTTTGTCCCACTGCATATCCATTTCTTTTTGGTGTTTTCCTGAAGACATTTTTATCATTCAGATTAAAAGGGCCTGGAGGAATGCATTCTCAATGGCCACTTTACTTTTCATATGGAACTCCTTTGAAGTATAGAATCCCCTTAATGTGAGCCTAAAACTCTGGTGGTTATAGTTTTATTTAGACATGGGCAAGAACAGGAAAAAAAACCTGAACACACTGTTTGTTGTTCATTGCTGATGATGAACATGAACAGACGAAGAGTAACGAATGTCCCATTAACAAACATGTTCGTTGTTCGTGGGGGCCAGAACAGCCCTTGTTGGACTTAAAGAGCCCATATTCACAGAGAATGTTCAGCAGGCTCTCCTCTAGCCATCACCCAAGTTTGGTCAAGATTGCAATATGGATCTTGGAGTTATAGATTCCCAAATCCAATGCCCCCAGGAAACTCCCATTCGACACAATGGGAGCCACCAGTTGACTTTTGCCCCATGTACAAGTGGTGGACTCTAGGGGGCATGGGATTTGGCCACTCACCGGTAGCACCCCCATATGCCGGCCTGCCAGGCGTCCCAGAGGCTACTTTCAGGATTGAAGTAAGGTGGGTGATGTTGGTGGTCACCGGGCCAGGCAGGCTGGGGGAGGTGGTGGTGGGCCACCTCCCCTCTAGGGGGCGGGGTGTGTGGCCACTTGCTGGCAGCACCCCCATATGCCTGCCTGCCAGGACTCCCTGAGGCTACTTTCTGCTAAGGTATGAGGGTGATATATGTCAGCGGCTGCCAGGCCTAGTGGTGGTTGCCAGACCTGGTGGGCTGGGGGAGGCATTGGTGGGACACCTCCCCTCTAGGGGGTGGGGTGAGTGGCTGCTCGCTGGCGGCACCCCCATATGCCCACCCACCAGGCCTCCCTGAGGCTACTTTCCACCAAGGTATGACGGTGGGTTATGTTGGCGGCTGCCGGGCCTGGTGGTCTGGGGGAGACACTAGTGGGCCACCTCCCCTCTAGGGGTGGGGGGTCTGGCCACTCGTTGGCGGCACCCCATGTGCCCAACTGCCAGGCCTCCCTGAAGCTACTTTCTGCCACAAGGCTGAAAGTTGGGTCATGTCGGCGGCCGCCGCATAACCAAGTGACCCAGCAACAGGCTGCAAAGAAAACCCTCCAGCAAGACATGATGGCATATGCGGAGGCCTTGCACACACAAATGCACAGCCTGGTGGGTCAGAGACACCAACATATGACCAAACACACCGGCTGGACATGGAGCATTGGATGGTTAGTACATGGGATAGATAGGTTTCTGGATAGATAGGTGCATAGCTGCATGGGATAGGTGTATAGGATAGAGGAATGCATGGATACATTGAATACCTGTATTGTATTAACAGGAGAGACAGATACCATGTACAGGGATCTTGGGGAGACAGGTGGATTGCATAAATATCTGGGTTATCCCATTGTTAGAAAGTTGGAAGGAAAGATTCAAGGGTGGGAGGTGTGGCCCGCCCCTAACATGTTGAAATGGAGGCTCACATGCTGGCCATTGAGGTGGTGGAGGATGCTTTCCCCCCATCATGGGGGAGGCATCAGTTCCCCTAGGAAAGGGGATTGTGGGCAGACAGGTAGGTGCCCACGTGCAGAGCTGTGAGCTGCTCCCCGCATTGCCCACCGGCCTGCCTTCATGGACATCACAATCGGCATCCTACAGAAGACGAGAGTTCCACAGAATCCACTCCACTCAGAGACACCTTGCCTGTGCAGGCAGTACAGGCACTACCAAGTAGTGTAGCCTGCTGACAGCATCACCCCCCTTCCTGCCTTTGCAGAAAGGATGGGAGTCATGGCAGGGACCCATTCCCCCCTGCACAGAGGGGACAGCCGCTGCTGTTGACAGGGGGCACTGTGCTGTACAACCACATGTGCAACAGCTCCTGATCTGCCCATCATGGCCCAAAGCAGCAGCAGCAGAGAGCACCCACCTTCCTGCCTTTGTGGAAAGGACATGAGTCATGGGACTGATTCCCCTTGCTCAGAGGGGACATCAGGTGCCAATGGATAGGGGGCACTGAGCGGTACAACCTTATCTGCAACAGCATCTGGGCTGTCCCTCATGGCCGAAACCACCAGCAGCAGACAGCACCTACCTTCCAGCCTTCGCGGAAAGGACGTGAGTTGTGGCGGGACCCATTCTCCCCTACTCAGAAAACACAGCAGATGTCTATGGATAGGTGGCACCACACATTTCAACCATATCTGCAACAGCTTTTGAGTTGCCCCTCATGCCAAAAAGTGGCAGCAGCGAACATTACCCACCTTCCTGCCTTTGCGGAAAGGAAGGGATGGACAGGATGGGAGAGGTCGTTGGAAGGCATCCGTGTGGTTCCAGAGATGGGGAGGTTGAAAGAGGGACCGGGAGCTTGTCAAGGAAAAGAGGAGGAACAAGGCTTCATGGTCGCATTGCGCGGCAGGACCAGGAAGGAAGACCCCTACATTTGTGAGCCATGAGCCGAGAAATCCACTGATTTTCTTAGTGGCGGCGGCAAACATCACCCACCTTCCTGCCTTTGTGGAAAGGACGGATGGATAGGATGGGAGAGGTTGTTGGGAGGGGTCTGTGTGGTTCCAGAGATGGGGAGGTTGAAAGAGGGACCAGGAACTTGTCAAGGAAAAAAGGAGGACCAAGCCTTCATGGACGCATTGTGGAGAAGGATCAGGAAGGAAGACCCCAAAATCCATCGTGTTGGATTATGCAGACTTCTCCAGGAGAGGCTTGTCTGCCCCTCCAGTGTCAAAGTAGAGGCTGTCACCAGCATCACTCACTTTCCTGCCTTCGAGTAAAGGATGGGATGGGCAGGACAGGAGAGGTCATTGGGGTGGGTCATATTAGTTCCATCCAGAGGGGAAGAGGTTGAAAGAGGGAATGGCCAGGGCCTTGACAGGGAGAGGAGGACAAAGAGTTGTTACAGCTGCATTGTGGAGTGGGACTGGGAAGGCCCAAGGTGGCGGCAGTGCCGTGGTAGTCCTTCATGCCCAAAGGCGGCGGCAGCTGACATGACCCACCTTCCTGCCTTCGCGGACAGGATGGGATGAGCAGGACAGGAAAGGTCATATTGGTTCCATCCAGAGGTGACAAGGTTGAAAGAGGGACCGGGAACTTGTCAGGGAGAGGACGCAATGGGCAGGACAAGTTGTGGGGAAGGGTCATATTGGTGCCATCCAGACAGAGAAGGAGAGGTTGAAAGAGAGACTGGGACTTGTCAGGGAGAGGACGCAATGGGCAGGAAAAGTTGTGGGGAGGGGTCGTATTGGTGCCATCCAGAGAGAGAGAGGTTGAAAGAGGGAACGGGAACTTGTCTGGGAGAGCAGGACAAAGGGTTACCAGCAGTGGAAGCAGCACCGAAAACTGAAGGGGGGCTAGAGCCCGCTGCAGAGGAGCTTGGCCTACAGCTACAGTAGACTTGGGGTGGCTCAGAGCCCAGGTAGGTTGAGGTTCACGGAGGGATACCCAAGTAGGTTGAGGTTGACCTTGACGAAGGTCAACATGTCCACCAGGTCCAGGTTCAGATGTGCGCAGCGGGGATGGAGGAGGTCTCCCAGGTGTCAGGGTCTGTTTGTATAGTGCCTGAAAGGAAGCAACCTGAGTAACGCCATGTTTAACTCTGTAGTTGTTTTGTCTTCTTTTCCCTCTAGGCCCCACCACCTGCGAGGAGCCGATTCCATGGGAGAGGATACTGTCTTATCTTTTCTTTGAGCCGTTTCGACCTTGACTAGTGTTCCCACAGAGAACTGTCCTGCTATGTGAACTCTGGGGGGAGGCTGGGCTCTGTGAGTGTGAAATGTAACAACTTTAGTTCTGTGCCTCATTCCTAACAATGCTTTGTTCAGCCAGGATCTCAAATCTTGGAATATGGACGTCTGGGCCTGAATGCTGTCTTTCAAAATAAAACCTTTTGAAATCAAAAGACCTTGTCTTCTTGCAGAAGGGAGTAAGACAGACTCTCGTGTCTGGAATGCCATAGTCTGACACCAGGTGGGAGAACACCCGCTCGCTCTGCACGCTGGTGGGAGGGCATCGTTTGTTGCCACGATGGACAGGTCCAGCCATACGGCAGATTTACACACTCAATACTCCAACGGGTTGGAATAGGGGGGATCGGTGGGCTCCGCAAGGTACTCTTGCATCATAGCCCCCACTGAGTTCTCCATTGCAAGAGATGTGCCCACTGTGCTGAGGCCAACCACACAGCCCACTGACGAAGCCCAGAGATCAAGTGGGGCCGTTTGGGTGGGACTCTCCTGGCATGGCTCTCTACCCACCTCCTTGCCCCCTCCTCCTTCTCCACAGATGGCCTCTCGCCACTATCCGGTTTCCTCCATCCTGCCTTCTCTTTCTGGTAACGGAGCACTGCTGTGTGGAGCTCCTTTTTCCAGCACTGCATCTGACCCACCCGCAGGGCGATGCTGCCCTTGATCTGGGGGTCACAGAGGGAGGCCATTTGTTACGGCACCTCGTGGTGCAGAGGATGCAAGCGCTTGGCCATGCATTCCTGAACCCTCCACACAAAATCCCGGACCCTGCAGAGCAGCTCTTGCTCATGCTGGAGCACCTTGTCCAGGAACTGGTCAAGCCCGTGGATCAGGGGGATGACCTGACCCAGGCTGGCTTCATATGAACACAAGAGCTCGGTGGACTCCTTAAAGGATTTCAGCATCCGGGACATCCGGGCAAGGACTCTTCATTCCATGGAGCTCAGGCTCAGCTCCTCTCCCCTCCTCAGAACGTCCGTAGATGACAGCATGTCCTGCAACGAGCCCTTCTGCTCCACCAGATGACTTATCATGTTGTAGGTGGAGTTCTATCAGGTGGGCAGGTCCTGAAAGAGTTGGTGCTCAGGGTCCCCCCTCCCCCTGCCTCTGGAACAGCTTGCAGGAAGAGTTGATGCTGCGGGAGAAGTGGGAAGCGATGCGCCAGCAGCTATCCAGCAGGTTGTGCATCCACAAGGTTCCCTCGTCCCAGATGTCCATTGGCTTGCTCCACAGCCCAAGCACATCCCTCATCACCAGGTGCAGCTTGTGTGCCAGGCACACCAGGCCTGGGAGGGATGCTTCTTTCAGGGCTGCCAACATGTTGTTTTCCGCATCCATCACCATGAAGCCATGGACAAACCCTTCCCCCACAGCCGTCCACTCCCTCAGAGCCACCTTTACAGTGGTGGCAATATTCTTCCCAGTATGGACCTCCTCCATTCCCCTGGGCCTGGAGAAGAACTACTCTGTAGCCCGGTGTCAAGCACGGCACCTTTTTCTGGGTGCCAGTTCTTTGCCTGGGGTGGGTGAGGTCCTCTGGTTGCCACCAGTGGGTGGTGATGGCAAGGTAGCCATGATGGCAGCCACTCCAGACATCGGCCGTGAAGTGTACTGTACAGCCTTTGGTGGCCGACAGCTCTCTGAGCACCATGTCTTGCACAGACTGGTAAAGGGCAGGCAGGACGCCATGCCCAACAGTGCACCATAATGGCATGGAGAACCATGGGGCAAAGTGCTGAAGCAGCCTTTGGAAGCCCATGCCCTCCACAACAGATAGGGGGAATCCTTGCTGAGCAATCGTCTCTGCCACAACACAAATGCCCACCTCCTGAGCCCTGGACCTCACTCTTTTCAATGGCACTATCCCCAACCCCGAGGGAACAACCTCCCCAAGGGCGGCCTGCCTGACCATTCCACTCTCACCAGGAGCACCATTGGGGCAAGGCTTCCTGCTTGGGGTGGATTTGGTAGCCGTCTTTGGTAGCCAGATCAGAGGATCTGGTAGCCGTCTTTCTCCCCCCGCTGGATGTTTCGCTGGCCAAGGATGGAGACCACAGGCTTTGGTGGCGCGTTTTCAGGAGCCTGGTCAGGACCGTCGATAACAGGTGCTTCAGGTAATTGTCCCTGTGCACCAGGCCATCACAGACACAATATCACACTACACAGGGGTCATTTGGAAGGGGCCAGAAATGCCTCCATGCTGCCGATTTGAACCGTGGGCTGCTAACTCTTTCCAGGGAGGGAGGATGAAGGGTTGCTGTCTGTGCTGTGGAGCAGGCAACAGAAGATGGAGTGAGGGGTGGACTGCAGGCAGGGACAGCACCAGGAGTTTGGGATGGGGATGGGATGGATGTTTCATCGAACCCCAACCATTCATCCATGGATCCCTCGCCCTCCTTTTCCTCAAACAGTTTAAAGAGTTCCTCTTCCCCCAGTGGCAAGAGCTCTTTGGCCTCCTCCACAGCCCCCAAAGGTGATTTTTGGGAAGTGGGAGCCCTGCGGGGCAACCGGAACAATCTTTGCACTTGCCCCCACGACCACCCTTGGCACAAAAGTTCATTGTCTCAGCAACCAAGGATTAAGGAGGAAAGAAAAGGAGAGAACACTGTGAACCCTCAGCAGAGGCGGCCACTGAGCTTGGCCCCAGGGCCTGGCAGCAGCCCTGGAACCAGAGGGGGGGGGGCTAGAGCTCTAGCCCACCACTCCCAGAAACCTGACCACATCAGGAACTAATATTAATGTGAGCCCTCAGCCAAGGTGCCCACCGAGTTTGGTCCCAGGGCCTGGCAGCAGCCCTGGAATCAGAGGGGATAGATCCTTTTCCCACCTACCACACGCAGAAAAAATCCCAGCTCCAATGCACTCTCCCTGTCTCTCCCCCCAAAGGCTAGCAACTTCTCTGTACCATTGCACTGCCTGCTGAAACTGAAAAGTCAGAACTTGGAGCACGCTTCCTTTTGTAACCAGAGGTCTCATAGAGAAAAGCAGGAGGTCTGTGTTTGGCAGTCAGAACTGCCTAACAGGGTTTGCAGGGATGAGATTGGAGTGCCCATGGCTACAGAACACCCCTCCCCCCTCCCTCCTGGTCTCTTCTCCCATGTAACCAATTGTAACCAATTTGGAGCTCCACACTTGGAAGGAAGACCTGCCCATCAAGCTAAGTTGGGCTTTGATTGGGGTTTCCAGGGCAACAGACGGAGTGCAGACAGAGTTCAGGCAGTCCCTGCCTACGTTGCCAAGGGAATTGATTGAAGGTGCCTGACTGTCTGGCTTCATGAACAGCAGACGAATGCAACAAACAAGGCTTGTGATGACCACTTGTTCATTTACAATGGCACCTCATGAACGGCTTGTTTGCGAACAGACGAACGGGCTGTTTGTGAGTTTTTTTCCATTCGTATTGCTGTTCGTGCCCATGTCTAGTTTTATTTAAGTTGTTATTTTGTAGCCTGTGCAAAGTACATAGGAGTGTTGTTGTAGTTATCCCTATTTTAGTTATTAAAAAGGTAAAGGTAGCCCCCTGTGCAAGCACCAAGTCATTACTGACCCATGGGGGGATGTCGCATCATGACTTTTTTTGGCAGACTTTTGTCACAGGGTGGTTTGCCATTGCCTTCCCCAGTCATCTACACTTCACCCCCAGGAAACTGGGTACTCATTTTACCAACCTCAGAAGGGTGGAAGGCTGAGTCAACCTTGAGCCGACAGAGATGTTCCACCAGGCATATGGTTGAGGCCAGCACTGGATCCATTTAATTAGCCTCCCTGCCATTCTCCTGCCAGTGGGGGGCGGGGGGAGCATATGGCCCATCTGCTTGAGGAGTTAGAATTTCACCAACCCACACCTCCACCCTTTTCTTCCCTTGTGTATGGTGGTCAGGGAAAGGGGGAAGGGTGCACCTCTTGGAATGTTGCAATCCCTGTTGGTACTGAGTTGTATTTTACTGGTTTTATTTGTTGTAATTTATCTATGATTGTAACCTGCCCTGAGCCTGTTTGCAGGGAGGGAGGGCTAAAATCCATCCATCCATCCATCCATCCATCCATCCATCCATCCATCCATCCATTCGATCGATCAATCAACCTGCATTCTAATGCATAGTGGAGGTTCAACTTCAGTAATACCCAATCCAAGATGTCTTAGCATTATATGATTTTCAACATAATTACTTGTATCTTGGCATTCTGGTAAAATCCAGACCAACTCTTAGTTCTTTCTCCTCAGAAAATATTTGCAAGTCTAAGAATCAAAGTACATTTATGATTACCAAAGAGGATCCACAAATCTCTCTCTCTCTATTTCTTTCATTCTTTTAAATAAGTTTTTTTTTATTTTTTACTAAGAAGTAGGGGGTACAAAATAGAGGGGGTGGGGAAAAGAAATTCATATTATATCACTCTAATACATTGCACCGTTCAGTCTAGTATATTTCTTGTCACATCAATGTATTGTGCAGATCAGCTATTTGTTTGCAAATTTTTCCATTCATTTTAGATAATGTCCATAAAAGTCTTCATCTTAACTAAAAGCTAGGTTTCTTCTCTCTCTTTCCATGGTGACTCTTCCTTGTTTCTATATTAACTAACTATTGTAATATTAGTGCACTGTCTGGAACTAATATGTAATAACTATGCTTGATCACTGAAGAAGGCCAGAAGGCCAAAACGTGTTTGATCAGGGTCACATAAGGTCTTTGTTTAGATTTCTGTATGATTTTTTAATCTGAATAGAAGCTATATTTGGGCCTGTCATTGTTTTTAAACTTATTTGTAATAAATACATGTATTTTTGTATATTGATATATATGTATGTCTTATATTCGGCAATTTTGATACTGGACCCTTTAATTTAGATTTATTTATCCTTTTAAGTTCTTATTTCTTCCTTTTCCCAACCAGACCATCTGCTACTGTTCCGAAAGTGGATGGGCAGTATCACATTCTGAGTGTCTATGTTGCTCTCAAAACCATCCAGAATGTTGAACAGAGTAACATAGGCTCTTTGGCTTAGAATACAAGTTTGAACATTTCATAAAATGCCTTCAGACAGAGGCAAGTTTCACCAATGGTTTTCTGAAAATGAAAGCTCAAAACAGCATTTCTTCTCCTCCTTCCATCTCTAGCTTACTTGCTGCAATGCTACTGCAGTGGCAACAGGCAACAGACCAGATGGAAGAGTTTCCTTGCCTGCATGCATTGCTTATCCTTCTTCCCATTCTGGCATGTTTAAGTGAGGCATCTAAAAATGACCATAGAGTTCAAGTGTTCTAAAATCTACATTTACTCAGACTCACAGCAATGTACCCTAATTCAACACATCATCCAAGCTGTCAAGCTACAGGAAGAAACCAAGGAGGAAAAGAAGTAGTCAAGGAGGCTTCCCCAGACAGTTAGCTCCTGCAGCAGCCACAGCAGTGGGCAGTAAATGGCAATTGGTGTTGGGGTGCTTGGATCCTAAAAATCAAGGAATTATTTACCCTGGGGCAATTGCAGCTTCTTTGAGCTCTCTCAGCCCCACCCACCTCACAGGGTGATTGTCATGAGGATAATAATAACACACTTTGTAAACCACTCTGAGTAGGCGTTAAGTTGTCCTGAAGGGCGGTATATAAATCAAATGTTATTATTATATTATTAAAATCTACTTCATTTATGCCCTACCTTTTTTCTCACTGGGGACCCAAGGAGGCTTACATAATTTTCCTTTCCTCTCCTGAATTTTATCTTCACAAGAACACTATGAGGTAGGTTAGGCTGAGAGAGTGTGACTGGCCTGAGGTCACCCAGCAAGCTTCCATGTCATAGTGGGAACTTGAACCTGGTTCTTCCAGATCCTAGTGAGACAATCCAACCACCACACCATGCTGGCTCTGAATATTTTGAATAGCTCAAGGGTAACTAAATATTTGCTGCTTTATCAAACAGCTCAGTCAACTGAATTCTCAAGTGATCTGTGGGGTGGGCTTGCCCACTGCTTATGGAGATTGGTTTGTCCTTGTAGGAATAACTGATTTGCAATTTAAACTACAAATGAAGTCTTGCAGCTGAGAGAACCAGGAGTGAAGGTTGAATATGAGGAGCTTCAACTAGGGACTGGGTAAAACTTCATTCTACAGGAGGAAGCATCCCATAGGATTCCACAAAGGAATAACACAATCCTATTTAGCTAACTTTAGTTTAACTTATTTTGTACATTCACACACACCCTTTCACCTGTATTTATAGAATTCCTTTTGGTTTCCTACCAATTTATAGTACTCATTTTCTACATGTTTGCTCTAAAGTATGTAAGAGTGCCACTTATAGTACTACACACACAAAAAGGATAAGAATAAGATAAGCATAAGTGATCTAAATTATAGATGGGCACAAACCAGAAAAAAACTGAACCATGTGGTTCATGGTTCGTCAAATTTCATTAATCATGAACCACAAACTTTAACGAACCTGCCCCTGGTTCGTGAAAATGTCACATCCAGGTCAGAAAATCATCACTTCCGGGCCAGCAGAAGGTCTGCAGGAAGACTATCCCCTGAATCAGGAAACTGATTGATTGGCACCAGGCTGTCTGCAGTGACGAACCAAAAAACGAACTAAATGAACCAGCCTAAAGTTCATGGCGGTTCGTCAGAAATGGGATCTGATGAACCATGGCTCACAAACCATGAACCGGCCTGGTTCATGCTTAATTTTGGTTTGTGCCTATCTCTAATCTAAGTCTTGTGTTTCTGAAACAGAAAAATACACAACTCTGATTGAGTTTACATGATGGTAAATTATGATGCTAGCATTCCAATAGGCTTCCAGGATTAAACCTAAAATAATTTTAGAACGTAAATGTTATTATTATAAATTATTAATTTTTAATCCACCTTTCTCATTGAGATCCAAGGCATATATAATTAACAGCTAGGACAGTCACTGATCAAAGTACAATAATGAGAAACCATTAGGACATTCAGGGAAACATACGATAGGGCATGGTAGCAGAAAAAATTTAAACAAGCATAAAGTCAAGTACAGAGATGAAATCTATCTGAAACAAAGCACAACTAATTTCCATGGCATGTTTAGCAGTGTGGAAACACCCTAGTAGGTGCATATCTACATCAGTGAACAGTACCCAATAGTGTAGCATTTAGTACCCCTCCCTACCAAGGCATTTCTCTGATCTATTTCTTATGACACAGTCTATTTGCACCCCAACTTTGCCTGTATTTCTGAATTTACTTCATACCGTCTTTTTCCACAATGGGACCCAAAGCATCTTACATCACTCTTCTTGACTCCATGTTTCCTCAAAACAACTGTGAAAAGTAGGTTAGGCTGAGAGGTTGTTACTGGATCAAAATCACCTAGTGAGCTTTCACAGCAGAATGGTTATTTGAACCTGGGTTTCCCAGATCCTACTCTGAAACTTTAACTATTACACTACACTGGCTTGGGGGGAGAGACTGATGTTGAATAGCAGCCAGGCTTGGGTAAGTCATGCAAGTCATGTGGTATCAAGTCACCCAGTGGTTGCTTCTGGGCCTGGCCCCAATGAGTCCTCCCTTGAAGGCCAAAACAACCCTGGAAATGGCCCTCCTCCTTCCCCCTGCCTTTTACTGACAGAAACCACGTTTGGAACACTGACTAAACTGTTATAGTTGCCTAGCAACAGTCACTGAGAGTGTCTGGTTAAACCTACAAATGCTCCCTTTATCATTTGGGTTTATTTGACACTCCAATGTATTTTTAATTCAGATTTTTCTGCAAAACTGTGGCATTTTTCAGGTATGTAGGAAGATTTGTCTTGTCAGTTCATGGCTCCAGTCTCCAAATTTAAGTATCCTCAGATCAGGGCCACTTGGATATAAGATGAGAAAGGAACACAATGATGTTGTCCAAGCCTTTCTGCAGGTTGAGTTTTCTTTCTGAAAAGTTTTGGATGAACAATTCTAGTGTGGTCTTAGGATGCTTCCATGGCTGTCCTTACAGGAAAGACATATTCCTCAAAGTTGTTATCAAGTACTGGCATCTAGAATAAAGTAGTGAAGAACTGCTAATATTAGTGACATTCAGATAATTTAGGGAGGCTCACAAACTTTGCTAACCATTACTAGGATTCTCTTTGCCTTTGAATATTTATTTATTTAGGGAATTCTTGAGCAACCTTTTCTGGGGAACTTGCCAGAAGTAGTTTACAAAATAACATAATAAAACATAACATTAAAAGCTATAAATTAAAAGCTGGCATTAAAAAAACCAGCTAGAGAATAAAAACCAATAATTGAACAGGTTAAAGCATGATTAAACAAAAATATTTCACACTGGCACCTAAAAGAAAGCAATCTTACCACAAGGCGAACCTCACGGGGAAGAGCATTCCACAGATGAGGTGGCACAACTGAACAAAGCCCTGTCTCTGTTTGCTACCCAGCCTCACCTCTGAAGACAGGGGCACAGAGAACAGGACAATGATGAGCTGGACAAAATGGAAGGAGGCAATCTTTCAAGTACCCAAGCCTCAAGCCATTTAGGGCTTTAAAGGTAAGAACCAGTACTTTAGAAAAGCAGCACTTGAGAAAAATGAGCAGTTTGTAATGATTTCTTTTCTCCAATACTATATCTGAGACACTCAAGCTTAAATGTATATTGTAAGGAACAATTTTTTACCTACAGGGTATATTATGTTACCTATCTGATTTTCAACTGCCATTCCATACCTTTCCTTGTGTAATTACAAGTGGCTTCTGCAAGGCTTAGTCTGTCTTAATTATTGCTGTAGTTCTCTCCCTATATACAAGGCTTTGATAAACATAGCTTGTTGGTGATGATTTCAAGCAGGAAGATGATATATTCTTGTCAACATAATTGGCACCTCCAGACATTCCCAGAGTAGTTACATTGGATAAAATACATTAGTTGCCCATATTCGGCATGCTTCCTAAACATGGAGCTATAAAAATGCTGACATTTCAGTTTAAAGGCTTGGTAGTTAAAGCTTTCAGGTTAATTCTCCACTAGGGAACATGATGTTCATAAGATGCTTGTTTAGAAACTTTAAAAAGTAAGTGTGCCTGGTTTCATGTTTTAAGATATAAATTTATAGATAGTAGTTTAAGAGGTTGAAATATATGTGAAGATGTGCAACGGCCCCTTCTCC
Source organism: Eublepharis macularius (assembly GCF_028583425.1). Taxonomy (NCBI): domain Eukaryota; kingdom Metazoa; phylum Chordata; class Lepidosauria; order Squamata; family Eublepharidae; genus Eublepharis; species Eublepharis macularius. The sequence goes on from NC_072797.1 coordinate 78,969,518, forward strand.
TGGCTGTGTTTCCTAATGATTTTCATTTGCCCATGCTGAAACCTCTAACCTGCCAGGACAGCTCTCTCAGAATCATTCTGTTGCTTTTTCCAATGCAAGTGAAGAGGGGAGAAAAAATCAAATGACAATAAATGTGGTTTTGAGAATCTATTCAAAGCATTCATCGCTACCAGCTAAAAGGATAAAAATGGAACTAGGTTAGGCACTCTGGAGGGAGACTGTGGAAATGACTTGTAACTAAGAGGATGTGACCCTCTGCATAATTCATAATCATTAGTCTAAGTGACACTTCTGCAGCATATGCACCAGTGCCTTCCAATACGGCAGGTTGGAGTCTAAATGGCCCACTCAGCAGCAGTCACTTTGTGATCAGGTTTCCCTGAAAGGCAACTCTGAATGCTGCATCTGGCCAGTATGTTTTTTTTAATAGTAAAGATGCTGGTTCAGCTTCATCATGTGTGCAATTTAAGGGTTGCTCAAGTGATTCCTTAAAACTGCATAAAAGCAATTCAGCTATGCCTTGGAGACACTATTGCTTGCTGTAATGTTCTGCGCATACATCTGCATGATTTCTCTGAGCTAATTCAAATTTAATGCATTGATAATTCCTGTTCTGCAGAAGTCACCCAACAGTAATTTGAAGGTTACAAGGCAATATTCCCATTCAAATAACACTACTAAAACAGGATAAACTGGAAAAAGGACTATAATGGGGAAAACCCCAAATGGTAAGTTTCCACTCTCTTCACAACCTTCACATAAGCAACAGCTTAATGTTTTAAATGGAATAATGAGGCTATGGGTTAGGTATATGTTGATTGCAAAGCAAAGCAAAAAAGAGCAATATGGCATTCTAGCATAGGGAATAATGTCAGAGATGGAAGTCAATTGGGAGGGACAATGAAATGACAAAAACAGACTGACTAAATTGAAAGCTAAACAGGAATAGCAGGCAATTCCCCAGTTTATTCAGCAGCATGATAAAATGGGGATTGCTTTCAATATTATTTTGATCCAAGGTATCATCTTAGCAGTTTTGAGGATCATGAATAGAGATGGGCATGAACTGGAAAAAAACCGAACCATGTGGTTCGTGGTTCATCAAATTTCACGAACCACCAACTTTCACGAACCTGCCTCTGGTTTGCAAACTGGATCGTTTGGTTCGTGAAAACATCACATGCAAGTCAGAAAACAGTCACTTCTTGGTCAGCAGAAGGTCACTTCTGGGCCAGCAGAAGGTCACTTCCAGGTCAGCAGAAGGTCTACAGGAAGTCCATCCTGTTGCCTAGGAAACTGATTGATCAGCACCAGGCTGTCTGCAGTGATTAATCAAAAAATGAACCAAACGAACCAGCCTAAAGTTCATGGCAGTTCATCAGAAATGGGATCTGATGAACCTCTGGTTCACAAACCACGAACTGGCCTGATTCATCATGAATTTTGGTTCGTATTTGGTTCGTGCACATCTCTAATCATGAACAATCTGTATGCATTTCTTTATGCAGGCAAACAGCTAACAGGAAACCTTGGATACAAGTAGGAGTTCCATGAATAAGAAATTTTTTTTTTAATTTTTTTTTATTGGATTAGAAATCAATCAATATTATGCTCATTACAATCAATTTCCTTTAAATATTCCAGTTCTAACCCCCTCCCTTTCCCCCCTTTTGTTGACTTCCAACAGTTTTCCAACCCCTTATCCATTTTCCCCCCACTCATTTCAAACTTAGTTTATTCTATTAAACATATACTTTCACTCTCTTCTAAGCTTATCTATTATAACACAGTGCTATCTCTGTTCCCTTTCCCACTTATCAACTAAATATTACATTCCTGACCTATATCCTTTAATAATAATAGTCATTTATCTAATTTTTGTACACTATACTCTGTCTTACGCATTCTAGTCTCATCAATATGGGACAAACAATTTGTCCCTCATTCTACTTTAACTTTAAGTACTTCTATAAACATAGTATACATTCAATATAAGTCAATCAATTTAACTTATACTCTATATGTTACTCTTTACTTCCTTCTACCTGTCTTATATTCATTCTATTTTGATTATATAATTTCTCCATTATACAGTTGTCTGCCGGTAATAATCAATCAATTTGACCCATACTCTGCATATTTCTAAGTACTGCTATAAACACAATATACATTCGACATAAGTCAAACAATTTAACTTATATTCTGTATGTTACTATATATTTGTTTCCACCTTTCTTATATTCATTCTATTTTGATTATGTAATTTCTCCATTATACAGTTATCTGCCAGAAATAAAACTAGTTAATTTCTATCCTTATAATTCTTATAATAACACCTCTATTACTTAATACTATATGTAATAGTCAAATAAAGTAATTGCTTAGAATTTCTCATTTAACTTTCCTCCCCCCGGTAAAGTCACTTCCCTCTTCTTTTGTTGTATTTCAGTAATTTTCAAACTGCCACAGTTCTCCTCCCACCTCCCATTTTTTCGCCAAATATTGTTTCAGCTTCTCCCAATCCATATTAAACTGTCCTGGATCAAGGTCTCTCAATTTCCTTGTCATTTTGTCCATTTCCGCCATGTACAGCAATTTATAAATCCAGTCCTCGATAGTTGGCACTTCTTGTACTTTCCACTTTTGCGCATACAAAAGTCTGGCCGCTGCTGTCATGTAAAATAACAATGTCCTGTATTGTGCTGGGATGTCTTCCATTCCCAAGTTCAGTAGCAGCAGTTCTGGGTTCTAATTAACTTGAAATTGTAAAATTTCACTTATTACTCTAGTTATTTCCCCCCAGTACTGCCTAGCTACCTCACAAGTCCACCACATGTGATACAAAGATCCTTCATGCTTTTTACATTTCCAGCATTTATTAGACATGTTCAAATTCCCTAGCGCAATTTTCTTTGGTGTCAGATACCAACGATAAATCATTTTGTAAACATTCTCTTTAATATTAGTACATGTCGTAATCTTCAGCGTATTTTTCCACAGGTATTCCCACGCCTCCATTGTTATTTCTTTATTAAAATTTATGGCCCACTTCACCATTTGCACTTTGACTATCTCATCTTCTGTGTACCATTTTAACAACACTTTATAAATCTTAGAGATCTCCTTTTTATCCTCTTGTAAAATTACCTCCTCTAGTTCCGAATTCTCCATTCTTACCCCTCCCTTCACACAGTCCGAGTTGTAAAGATCTCTAATCTGTCTATATTGAAACCAATCGTAGCTTGGAGACAACTCATCTTGCGTCTTTATTCTTAATTTAGAAAATTCTATTCGTGTTATCTCCTTGTACGTTAAGCACTGTTGTTCATTATCGACAGTTCTCGGATCTATTACTTCGTAAGGAACCACCCAGGAGGGAATTATGAATAAGGAAATTTCAAGGAGATACAGGAAGTTTTCCAAAGAGGGACATCTTTTTCAATAAGGTCCCCCTTTGCCTTCTGAAGGCAAATGGATTTTTAAACACCTTAAGGATAAAGTGCAACAACAAAATCTGATCAAAACATATCAGGGCTTCATTCACAGGGAGGATAACAATTTATCTTTAAGGTATGTGAAGCCTTCAAAAAACCAATTTGCCTTCAGAAACCAAAGTGAGTAAAACATCTCTTATGAAAGGGACCTAAGATGGCCCTAAGCAGGAAGCCAACACAGAAAACTGTGAAGCCTATCTTGACTTCACAGTGTCAACAGTGGATTAATTGCACCATATATACTACTCATGCCAAGGCCAGTAATTGTGTACCACAATGGCATCTCCTCATAATAGCATCTCCAAACTAGCCCTGAAAACATCTGCTTTTAACTTTGTTAAAAATGAAAATATAACCTCTTTGTCACTGTGTAAAATGGAGTTCCCCAACCTGTCATTGGTTGGGAACCGTTTCCTAACATGCACCTTGTCCCCAGAAATGCAGAAAGTTTCTCTCTCTGTTCAGTTCAAGGGGAAACTTGCTCATGTTGCTACTGTGGATAGAGATGGTTGATTATTCCCTCCTATTTTTACAGTTGGTCAGCTTTCTTTATCTCACTTAATATCACTGCTCATTTTTCTAGCCAAATTTCAAGGAAAAAATACAGTGTAAACAGTGCTATTTTAGAACATATTAGTTTCTGGAGATAAAAATAAGCTCATGAACCTGTTTCTTTTGGCTTTACAGTTGCCTTTAATATGGCCTGCCTCTGAGTGCTTTACAAATCTGATATTAATTACATGCCAAGCATACTGTGTTGGTGGAAAAGAGACATTTTGTTGAATGACTTGTGAATGTCAAGGATGACTTATTACCTTCAGCAAGTTTAAAAGGAAAGCTAATATGATTTTTTTATAGTAAAACCCCTAAGACAGCTGCTCCATAGAGTCAATTACACTGCTGTGAGCTTTCCAACAGACTTATTTTTCACACTCACAGGGAGCAGAGAACATGATGAACAAACATCTCCAGAGTAATCGAGGGCTTATCCCCCCCTTTTCTTTCTGCAAAGCTGGAGAATGACTACAAGTGTTGCCAAATAAAGCAAAGTTGGGAGAGGAGAGTGAAGAAATACTACAGGTACTAGCAACTGTTCATTTGGGAATTAGGTGATTACATCTTTTTAAATTCAAGCTCTTTCTCAGGAAGAGAATCTATGAAATGATCTAACCATTTATCAGTCTAGTTTTTCTTAAACAACGCTTATTGAAGCAGCTGTCTTTGTGCTAAGCCAGTACTTAGATGCTGCAGTCAAGTGGCTAAGGAAGAACATGCTGAAGACGAACCCTGATAAAATGCAGGCAATGCCATCAAAGAAATCTGAGGTCCTAGATGGAGTTAGATGGGCACTTATAACAGAAGAGCATAGGAGCTTTACTGGATCCAGCCCTTTTGCTAGGGAAGCAGGTGAATCAGGGGACAAAAGTTCTTTTTCTCACTTCATCTGGTACAGGAATAGCCCTCTTTTTGAGACATCTAACCTGGCATGTCAATCCATGTTCGATTAACCTTAAGATTGGACTATTATGTTGCTTTCTATATGGAGCTGCCCTTGGAGACAATGTGGAAGGATCAGTTGGTGCAGAATGTAGATGCACATCTGTCAACAGATGTCTAGTTACTAATTTGCTTCTGCAGCCAGTTCTTAAATTCTGGCCTCTTGTATCTGACATACCAGGATGTTCCTCACCACTCATAGTAGCCTTTTGGAGGTAAAATGTGGATCTAGATATCCCATTGGAACAAAAGCATTACCACAGCCTGTTCTACTTATTACAACAGAAAGATCAACTAATACCATCCTTTTTCACCATGGAACCTCTATGATTATGAGGATAAATTAGGACTAAATGGACTTTGGGACTGCATTGTGAATATTTGAGTATTTATAGTGGACTTGTGCAATATAAGAAAAACTGTATGATATATCAATTGCAATTTGTGATAAGTAGCAATAGCATTTACACTTTACACATTGTCCTCTTTAGGATGTGATTTTTCCCGTCTTGCACATGCTACTTTATTAATCAACATCACAGGACACTTTAACAGGAGAGTTCCCGGTCAATATAACAATAGCATATTATTTGTTTACACTCAAGACTGTATTTTATACATGACTTGAATCTTGAGTATGAATTGAACCTTGATAATTTTGAACATATAATATAATGGTAAAGGTAAAGGTAGTCCCTGTGCAAGTGCTGAGCCATTACTGACCCATGAGAGGATGTCGCATCATGGCATTTTCTAGGCAGACTTTTTGTTACAGGTTGGTTTGCCATTGCCTTCCCCAGTCATTTACACTTTACCCCCAGGAAACTGGGTACTCAATTTACCAACCTCAGAAGGATGGAAGGCTGAGTCAACCTTGAGCCAGCTATATGAACCCGGCTTCCGCTAGGATCGAATTCAGGTCATGAGCAGAGCTTGGGCTGCAGTACTGCAGCTTACCACTCTGCACCATGGGGCTACTATAATATAATAACATGAGAGCCTTCCCGGCCAGCAGCCAGGCCTTGAGGCCAGGGGCTGCATTTGCCGCCATGGAGGATATTACAGGGGCATATTATGATGTAGACCACTGCCTCTGTCTGGCAGGTAGAGAAAGATTTTAGTGTAATAGTATCTCCATTGACCCTCACTATTCTTCCTGATAGGGATAAACTGCAAACACGGCATCTGCCACAAGGAAAATGTCCTGTGGTAGAAAGTGATTGATCTTTTGCCACCCGATGGTCTGAGTGTACTAGTAGGTCTTTTGGTGAGGAGGTCTGTTGGCCCCTGATGCAGTCTAGAAACAAGCATTGTTAATGACCGGTTCCTTGTCGGGTCTCAGTCCTGCAGAGTGTTCCATCTCCTTGTTCCATCTGTTGAAAGAAAATGAGAAGAGTACATCTAATTAAGAACTTACCTTGAACAGGAACGAGGCGTCCTCACGGCTTCTCTGGTTTGCTGTCTAGGTTTCATCTCTGTTATGAACTTTGATATGAACTTGATTGCACCATTGAATATTTCTGAATTGGCCGACTTTAAGGTGTTTATTGTACATTGTTTGTTTATGTGATTTCATATGCCTATAACAGTATTGTTATTTATTTATTGCACTGCGCCACTTTAATACACTTGAATTTCATAACCTGACTGACTGTATCGCTTAGTTGTGGGTTTCCACTTTGATTACTCACTACAGAGGGGGTGGCAGAAGGTGTGGTGGGGCTGGCGGCAATGCACAGCAGCAAGCTAGTAGGGGCAACACTCAATAGCAAGCTAGTAAAGGGCCCCATTCCCATAAAGCTGAAGGCATTTAGGCAACTTTTGGCAGTATACCCTAGGATGGATGATGCTATGCTTCTGTTAGACGAGTTTAAGTTCAGTTTTAGGATCCCATTTCAGGGACCCAGGACCCCTTTTATGTCAGCTAACCTTCGACCTGTGGCTGGCATGGAAGAGATCATTGGGGAAAAAATTGCAAAGGAGTGTGCAGAAGGCTGTGTATTGGGCCCCTTTCCCACCCCACCCGTTCCCTGTTTTAGGGTTTGCCCCTTGGGTGTGGTGCCTAAGAAAGCTGCAGGAGCGTTCTGGCTTATACACCACCTTTCTTACCCTAGGGGTGGGTCTGTTAATGATGCTATTCCAGAGCACTTTTAGTCAGTAAAGTATACGTCTTTTGACCAAGTGGCCAGGGTCATTCGACACTAGGGCATGGGGGGATGAGATGGTCAAATGTGACATTAAGTCTGCATTCTGCCTTCTCCCTGTTCATCCAGATGATTTTGAGCTCCTGTGTTTTTCATTTGAGGGCCAATTTTAGATTAGAGTCCCACATCTTAACCACTATACCAAACTGGTTCTGCTATACTTCCACACAGGATTTGGCAGGAAGCTCTGAAACCTAAGGGGATACAGGGGGCTAGGCATAGGACTAATAGGGCCCTTCAGATTGCCTTGGGGTGAGGGTTGGTGATTTATCTCCCCCATCCTAGGATTAATGCAAAGTTTACTGACCTTTACAAGTGAAACCATCCACCAGGCCGGCTGGGTCCCAGCCATACATATGGATGGCTCGCACCCAGGGCAGCAGGTCTTACCCAGATGGGACAAGGCGGAGTCAAGGAGTGACCTCAGGGCTTGACCTGTACCCCTAGTTAGGCCCTTGCCAGATTCAGTTGTTTTACAGTTAATGTTGTTGCCAAAATAAAAGTGGCCCTTTAGTATCCAAGCCTTGTGTCTGCCTCTTTATTCCGACTGGGGAGGCAAGACGGCCTTCCCGGCTGGCAGCCAGGGCTTGAGGTTGGGGGCCACATTTGCCACCATGGAGGATAAGCGGCAGCATACCTCTGACCTCGTTAAGAGGGTCACATGACAGTGCCTTAAAAGGCAGCTCCACCCCCAGCTGCAGCATTTGCTGCCTCGTGCTTGGCCCACCCACCTGCCCTGTGGCAGTGCAGGTTTAGACCGGTCACTGTATTAGGTAGGATTTTTTTCTTTTTTCCCCAATTGGCGTTGGGAAGAAAGTTTTTCACCTACCTTGCTCTGCTTACATGAGATGTGGCTATTGGCTGTGGTGGTGCTGATTTTAGGTAGTCACCTGCAAGACAGAGTTGGGAAAAGTGAGCAGGATGGTGAGTACCCTTGGCAAATCCCCATAGGTGGGGATATAGAGACCTGTCAGGATTGGCTGGCATGCTTTACAGCAGCCAGTTGAGAGGGCAGGCTACCTGGTGGGATCTTCTGGACAAGTCCTTCCCTCATGCTCCACAGCGGGGGTAATTGGAGCTTTAAGGGGGAAACCATCCGCCAGGCCAGCCGGATCCCAGCCATGCATTTGAATGGCTCACATCCAAGGCAGCGGGTCTCACCCAGACAGGTCAAGGCGGGCTCCAGGGGTGACCCCAGGGCTTGACCTGTACCGCTAGTTAGGCCCTTGCCAGGTTCAGTTGTTTTACAGTTAATGTTGTTGCCAAAATAAAAGTGGTCCCTTTAGTATCCAAGCCTTGTGTCTGCCTCTTTATTCTGACTGGGGGGAGGGGAAATATAATTTCTACAGATTTTTGAGTATTTTTTCATTTTGAGTTCATTTTGGGGGTAGTTAGATATTGTTTGTGGGTGTTTTTTGCATCCTCTCCAGGCTAAATATAGCCAGCACTTTCAACCTTTCCTCATAGGGCTTGGCCTCCAGACCTTCACCTTCTTTGTCACCCTCCTTAGGACACATTCCAGTTTATCAACATATTTCTTAAACTGTGGTACCCAAAACTGAACACAGTACTCCAAGAATGTTCTAACCAGAACAGCGTAAAGTGATCACTTTGTTTGGTCTAGACACTATACTTCTGTTGATATAGCCTAAAATAGCATTTGCCTTTTTATCTACCACATCACACTGCTGACTCATGTCCACTTTATGAATTAAGAACCCTAGATCCTTTTCACATGTACTATTGCCAAAATAACTCTCCCTCATCCTGTAATTCTACCTTTGATTGTTCCTACCTAAATGTAGAACTTAACATTTATCTCTGTTGAATTTCATTTTGTTAGTGTTAGCCCTGTTTTCCAGCCTGTCAAGATTATTTTGAATCTTGATTCTGTCTTCTACTGTATTTGCTACCCCTCCAAGTTTAGCATCATCTGCAAATTTAATGAGCATCCTCTTTATTCCTTCATCCAAGTAATTTATAAAGATGTTGAACAACATGGTTATTGAGTTATAGTGGGGCTGAATTTTAAGAAGCTCTAGGTATTGTCACATGTTATGGTTTTAAATGACTGACGGTGTTGATTTTTATTTAAGCTACTTTCAGTTCAACAGTGTGGGTATATTTTTAAAAAAACAAAATAAATAAATAAGCAAGCCAATAAATTACGAGGATGTGCCAACAGCAGCTATCTGGCCACCACCATGCTGTATGCTGCCAACCACACAGATGCAAAACCTCTCAAATACAACTTATTTTAAATTGTGAACAAAACATCGAGACAATCATCTGGGTTGCATATCTTAAGAGAAAATGAGTATTGCAGTTACCTTTCAGAATGGCCTACCTGGGGTCAGAAAGGCCTCCACATTTCTATCATTCCATAGAATGTGCAAACCAGGAATGTTCAGGAGGGCATTTTTATATAGAAATTAGAAGTCTACTAGAATGGAGCAGTACAGGGCACCTTTATAATAATCTACTGTAGTGGTTTTTTGCAGGTATCATCTTGGTTTTACTGCATTGTTTTCTACCTTTGTAACACTTTCTGTATTGTTTAGTATATCTTGCCATAGATAGTATGTTGTTCTCATTGTTTTCTAATTCACTAGTCCTATTGTAATGTTCATTAGATGTATTATGGTGTCTGATTCCACTGTTTTATGTTCTCTAATACACCTTGAGCTATGAAGTAAAGAAAATAAAATAAAAAGTAAAATGTTTTTTTTAAAGAATTTTTATTGGATGGGTTTACAAACATAGATATAGAAATCATTATCTTATTCACCCCATTGCATTTTCCCCATCCTTCCCCCGCCCCCTTTTCTGGTGACTCCCAGCAGTTTTCCATACCCAACTTAATCTAAAAAGTATATCATATAAATTCTTAAAGTCTATAATAATAATGTAATAATGTAATATATATCTATATTATACCTATGAAATCTCTTTAATTATCTTAACAATCTACACTAACTATATTGCTTATCTTAATTAAAAATATAACAATTATATAAGTAATAATAGGTATATATACTAACTAAAAAAACCGTACATATATATATGTAACATACTATTCCTTACATACCAATTAACTATATTATCTATATTTCACATATACTCCCTATAACCTTATTACTCATAATTATACTCCCCTGTAAATATACTATACTAATCCAATAAAATACAGTAAAATATACCTCTTTTTAACCTTAAGTAAGTTTCTATCTCCCCTACTTCTCCAAAGACCACAGTTTCCCCTTCATGTCCCACTTTTTCTCCACATATTTCTTAAATTTTTCCCAGCTTAATGTATAGTCCAGTTCTTCTTGTTCTTTCAATTTCTTTGTTAATTTGTCCATTTCTGCCATATTCAAGACTTTCAGAATCCAGTCTTCCATAGATGGTATCTCCTGAGTCTTCCACATCTGCGCATAATACATTCTGGCCGCCGTAATCATATAAAACACCATAACTCTGTCCATTTTATCAAAATCTTCTAGGTTCATACATAATAACAGCAATTCTGGGGTTTTATTTATATTCCTTTGTAAAATATCTGACATAACTTTAACTATATCCCCCCAGAACTGCTTAGCCTTTTCACAAGTCCACCACATATGATAGAATGAACCTTCATGCTGTTTACATTTCCAACATTTATCAGACATCTGGCTATTACCATTGGCCAACTTCTTCGGTGTTAAATACCATCTATACAACATTTTGTATACATTTTCACGCACAGTGGTACATGCTGAAATCTTAACTACATTTTTCCATACCTTTTCCCAAGCTTCCATTGAAATTTCCTTATTACAGTTTATTGCCCATTTGACCATCTGAACTTTAACAACTTCCTCCTCTGTAAACCATTTCAGTAATATCTTATATATTTTAGAAATTATTTTCTTCCCCCCCTGAAGCAAACAATTCTCATTCTCAGAGTTTTGTAGTCTAAAACCATTTTTCCTTTTGTCTTTCTCATATAGGTCTTTTATCTGCATATATTGAAACCATCCATATTGGAATGGCAATTCTTCATTACCTTTAAGCATGTAGTTATTCTGTTGTATCTCAAGAACTTCTTTATATGTCAACCAGTCTTCCCCTGCATATTCTGTTCTTGGATTTACTACTTCCACAGGGATAATCCACATTGGTACAGTCTCTTCTATATATTTCTTATATTTAGTCCATACAGCAAACAAGCTTCTTCTTACATAATGATGTAAAAACATAGAGTCTGCTTTTACTTTGTCATACCATAGATATGCATGCCATCCAAAGAGTTTATTATATCCTTCCAGTGCTAACAACTTCAAATTCTTCAATGTCATCCATTCCTTTATCCAGTCCAGACATATCGCTTCATGGTATAATTTAAAATTGGGTAATTGTAGTCCTCCTCTATATTTCGCATCATAGAGTACTTTTATTTTAACTCTGGGTTTCTTTCCAGCCCAAACAAAGTTTAACATCGTTCTCTGCCACTTCTCAAATTGTTTACTGTCTTTAACAATAGGTATTGTCTGTAGTAGAAACATCATTCTTGGGAGAACATTCATCTTAATTACTGCAATACGACCTAACCATAACAAGTTCATTTTATTCCATCTAATCATATCTTTATCTATTTGTTGCTATAACTTGTCATAGTTATTCTTATATAAGTCAATATTCTTCACTGTCACTTCCACTCCCAAATACTTAACCTTGTTCACTACTTCACATTCCACCTTGTCCATCAACTCCTTTTGTTGTTGTTTAGTCATATCTTTGCACAATATTTTGGACTTCACCCTATTAATTACAAAACCCGCTACGTCTCCAAAATCCTTCATTTTCTTCATCAATTTTGGCATGCACTCTATTGGATCTTCCACTATCACCATTATGTCATCAGCAAAAGCTCTTACTTTGTATTCAAATCCTTTAGTCCTCAATCCTCTTATTGAATTGTCTTCTCTTATTTGCCTAAGTAAAATTTCCAGTACCATTACAAACAGAAGTGGGGAAAGCGGACACCCTTGTCTTGTTCCTTTTCTTATTTCCAACTTTTTGGTTACATCCGAGTTAACAATTATATTTGTAGATTGGTTTTTATATATTGCCTTTATTGCTTGTATAAATTTCTCTCCCAACTGCATCTTCTCTATTGTTGCAAACATAAAATCCCAGTTCAAATTGTCGAACGCTTTCTCTGCATCCACAAAGAAGAAACCAACCTGCTTCCCTGGATTTTTATCATAGTACTCAATAGCATTCAACAACACTCATAAGTTATCTTTTATTTGTCTTTCCAGTAAAAAGCCAGCTTGATCTTCATCAATAAATTCCACTAGCCAAGTCTTAAGTCTTTCCGCTAGTATCTTTGCAAATACTTTATAGTCATTATTAGTTAGAGATATTAGTCTATAATTCTTAACATTACTTAAGTCTAATGTCTCCTACGGTATCAATGTAATATTAGCCTCATTCCATGTATCTGGCATCTCGACCCCTTCCAATATTCCATTCATCATTTTTTGCATCAGTTGTTTCAAGTCCTCTGCCATCACTTTGTAAAATTTTGCAGTAATTCCATCTGGTCCCAGAGCTTTACTAACTGTAGTAGCTTGTATTGCTTGTAACACTTCCATTATTGATATCTCAGCACTAAGCTTCTCTTTCAACTTCTCCGGTACCTTTGGTAAGTCAATCCTGTCAAAGTAGTCTCTTATCTTTTCATGATCCACTATTTTTTTCTGATATAACTTGGCATAATATTTATAGAATGCTCTCTCAATCAATCCTTGATCATATAATTCCTTTCCCTCTTCTGTAATCTTACTTATTACTCCTTTCTCTCTCTTTTTCTTTAATTGCCACGCCAAATATCTCCCTGGTTTATTAGCTCCTTCAAATGATCTTTGCTTCATTTTCTTCAACTCCCACTCCAGTTCTTTATTTTCCATGGCTCTAATCTGATCTTGCAGTAACTTTATTTCATACAGCAATGTCTTTTTACCTGGTCCCTTTTTCAATTGCTGTTCAACTTGAATAATTTTTTCCTGTATCTCTTTTAATTTCGCTTCTTTTTTCCTCCTCTCTCTGCCATTTAAGTCCATCAAAACACCTCTAATTATGGCTTTATATGTGTCCCAGACCATGTGCATTGGCACCTCTTTATCCACGTTAGACTGAATAAAAAACTTTGTTTCTCTTCTCAACACCTCAACATATTCTGGGTCACTCAAAAGATCCTCATTAATTCTCCATCTCCGTTTCTTGTGTTTCATTCCAAATCTCCACATCACTGGATTATGATCCGAGCTAACTTTTGGTAATATATCAGTCTCTTTTGTAAACACTACCAGTTCTTTAGACGCCCAGATCATATCTATTCTCGAAAAAGATTGGTGACTAGATGAAAAAACAGTATACTGATTCAATTTAGGATTATATTTTCTCCAAACATCTTCTAAATTTTCTTGTTCCTGAATTTCAAAAAAAGACTTCGGTAATTTCCCCGTCCTTACTTTACTTGTTGGTAGACTTTTATCCAATTGCAAATCTACCACTCCGTTAAAGTCTCCAGCCATAATTACCTGGTCATAAGTCCACTGCTCCATTTGTTCTCATAAATCCTTGAAAAATATATCTTTGGAGCCATTTGGTGCATATAGTCCAAGTACCATAGTTTTCTTTGCATTACATAAACATTCCACAGCCAGGTATCTTCCATTTTTATCAGACACAATTAATTTAGGTTGTAGTTCTTTTATATATATAACAATTCCCCTCTTTTTTTGCTTTGTTGCCGAAACAAATTGTTTTCCTAACTTTTTGTTAATCAGATATTTAACATCTTGATTCTTGTAGATTTGTTTCTTGTAGACAAATCAAATTACTTCTTTGTTTAGCTAACCAATGTAACACAGCTTTACGTTTAGAGAGTGAATTAAGTCCATTAACATTCCATGAAATTAATTTGTACTCCATAGTTATAATGTGGATGAGCTAGGAAAGTCTTTTCCATTTTCCATCAGAAAGACATCCATTGCATATTTCGATTTGATCACTTGTCTCCCTGATTGAAATTCAAATGTCACTCCTTCCGGTAGCTCCCATCGATATCTAATTTCTGCTGCCCTTAGCTTTTGTGTTAAGTCTCTGTACTTTTTCCGATCCTGGAGTACTTTACGTGGTACTTCTTTCATAATTCGAATCCATGTCCCGGCTACCTCCAATGGAGTTTCAAAATGTCTTCTAATAATTTCCTCCTTCTTTCTCCTTGTGGTCAATTGGACAATAATATCTCTTGGTAGGTTCTTTTGTTCCGCATATTTTGAATTGACTCTATACACGATATCCAAATGGGTCATCATTTCCTCCTCTGTTTGCCCCCAAAATTTTGCCAATATTTCAGCTACTTGTTTAAGGGCAGATCCATCCATTTTTTCCGGAACTGCCCTCATGCGAATCTGTCTGTCCATTGCTTTGCATTCCATCATCACTATTCTTTCACCCATACCCATAGTCTCATTCTGTATAGCCTCTGTTTTTTTCTCCCCATCCTGCACCAACTGCTGCGTTTCTTGCACCTTTTGTTGGGTATTCTGTAAATCTGTTTTTATTGCCTCCATCTCCTTTTTAACTTCCATAATTTCCGATTTGATTGCTTCTTTCATTTCCATCATTAAATTTTGCTGTAATTTTTGTATCATCTCCCGAATCTCTTTATTTCCATCTGTTATTTTCTTATCCAAATTTTCAATGGCAGCCTGCCAGTCCTTTTCTTTTTTGGAGGCCATCGGACTTGCCTTAAGTCCCCACGAATCAGCTCTCTTTCTTAGCTCTGTCTTCTTTTTAATTCAAATCTCTATTTTTACATATCAAAAATTTTTGACGTTTGCCCTCAGTTAAAATGGCAATTGAGGCTTCCCTTGCCCTTAAAATGTCGGGCGATGTTTTTCTATGGTTCAAAATGTCGGGCGATCTTTCTCTATGGTAATACAGTCACACCGATGATCTTCCCTTACTTTCAATGGTGAATCCTCTACTTCTGTTTCCTTTCCCTTAGTTTCAATGGTGGGTACTTCACTTCCTCTTCCAGCTTTGTTTTTCTTCCAGGTCCTCCTGCTCTTCCTGACCTCCCTTGCTGCTCTTTCTCTCTATCTCCTCTCTGTCTATTGTTCTCCACTTCCTGTCTTGCGGTACGCCTTCCAGTTCCCATGATCCACCCACCGCGTCGCTATCTCCCCAACCACAGGTATGCAAAACAATATTCTTCTTAGCTCTTTTTAACTTTTTCTCGTTCTCAAAACTCCAATTAAATTGCTTAGTCTTTTAATATACTTTTTCAGCTTGGTAACTCAGTCTTTAGTTCTTTTAAAATTTAAGTCTTTATTCAGTAAAATGGTCCGTTGGGGGAGATAGTAATCTTAACTTAATACAGACTTCTTGGGATGTACTCACTGTTTCAAACATCCAAATCTGTTCAAATCCGTTCCCGAGGCTTGGGGAACAAAGAGCCTATGTCAATTTAATGACTCCCGAAGCTGCTGCAGAGATTTTGGCCGCCCTTCTCCGAGGAGGATCTCAAGGCTTAGGGGAGAAGCCCTTAATTCAGAGCCTCCCACCCGCCGAGACCCTTCACTTTCAGGGCTAAAAGCGTTCTTGCCGGATTTCTGACTAAAACCCGGGGGCTGTGGGCGATCTGAAGGCCCCACCAGCCCAAAAAACAGCACCTCGGATGATCCAGAGCTCCGAATCACGTCGGTCTCTTCATTACCCCGAACTGGAAGTCCCAATAAAAAGTAAAATGTTTGTAACAACCGAATAATCACTAGTAGAGATCCTGCACCATTATAAATGCTGCTAAATGTGTTGAAAAGAGGCTTTAAAAAATAGAGATGAAGCCTAAATTCATACCTTGACAGGAAATATGTACTTACTGAGATGAGTGTCTAGACTCAAGGGCATCCTGCCTACTGTTTTTGCTGTATGAGGTAATTAGAACTGATCATTGCTGGATTTCTATATACTGAGAAATAGCCAAAATAGTAGACACCAGGGAATGATGTTTTAAACACTTGATAGTTTTAGTGTCTCCAGATTGATACAGATGATACAGTGTTTCCCAATCAATACAGGCTACTTCTACAGTACTCAGGGCTTTTTATTCCTCTAGTGAACTCTAGTATACTAGCGTAGTAGAAGACCTGTGACCAAGATCTTCTAGAATCCTGGTTAGGACCAAAGATCCATCACAATGATGCTCCTTGTGAAGCATTCAGTGGTGAACAGGCTTGTCTCCTGTTTCTCTCTAGTCTTGCACATATAAGCAACACCTTCCTATTCCATCCCTGAGGGGTCTAGCAGCACTTCTGCAGCACACCTTAGAACCCAGTTGGGCAGAAGCTCAGCATTTCCCCACCAAAGCTGTCACAGCCAACCAAGTACCTCAGCAGAAGCAAGACATGGGGGGGGGGTGTCCCACTTCCCAGGCTTGCCCTGCCACAATCTTTCTGTGAGCACTGAAGCAAGAAAAGATTCCTTTTGTTACTATATGTCATAGTGAAGCATTATTTTTTAATATACCACTTTTCTACACAATGGAAAACCAAAACAGCTTACAATTAAAAAATCAGAACAAAATCAAACAAAAAAAGTGGAGAAGTCTTCTAAACACAGGACACCCCTCCCTCCTCAACTTATACTGCTAGGCAAATTCAGGCCTTAAATACCCAGAGAAACAAACTCAGCCAGATCTTCCTCAGCTGCTGCTAGTCAGCTAGCAAGGTCTTCCCCACTTCTTCCTCTTAGAGCTGCCATGGCAGACAACCCCCTGCCCCTGTGCTCCAGGTTCCCACTACCACTTAATGGAGCAGGAGGAGAAAAAATAGCACATAATTTCCACATAAAACTAAATACTTAGGAAAGCTCTGCTAGACCACACAGATACAATGATAGCAGAATATTTTTTTACTGGACCATCCTTACAAAATAGGCATTTAAATTAGTTTTAATATGTCCCACATTTTCCAGCTGTGGTCCAGCCATCTTCTCTGCTGCTTCATTATGTGTAATTATCTGGAATTCCAGGGAGAAGCGCACAGTCTTACACATGGGTATGGGTGTTTGGGAATTACCATAGAAATTACAAGGGGTGTACTTTCCAGAATTCCCAGAAACTCACAAAACCCACTGTTTCAGGTCATTACTGTGATTTTCTAGAATGGTCACAAAAATCTGGGATTCTTAGGCATTATGAAACACACACAAAATGAAAAATCCACATGGGTTTTTTTTGTGTTAAGGTGCTCACTGTCAATAGCTGTGGGCATCTTATCTTTCCTTGATTCTATGTATTTCCCAGACAGTGGCTCACGTAAGGCAGCTCCCGATGGGCACAAGCAGGCCCTATGGGGGGGGGGTCAGCAGGTGCATTGCACCCAAAGGGGGCCCAAGAGTTTCCTGCAGTCCCATTAAATGTTTGCATATGAAGACTAGCATTTATATCTTATGTTGTTGGCCTACATAGCATAGTTTTAACCTTTACATTGTTGTTACATTGCGAGTGAGATTAGCTAAAATTTGGAGTGAATCAGAGTTATGCTGGATGCCATGTGGTAAAGAAAAGGGGACTTTTTCTCATTTACAGTGGTCTTGCACATTAGTATAAAAATTCTGTATTATTGTTCATAAAGAAATAGTGTGTTTGATTTAATGCCAACTATTTATCTTTTAGGTGAACTCCCAGTTAAAATGGAAAAAGAATCAAAGAATTCTCTTATAATATCTAGTCATGGCAGCCATGATATCCTTAACTCAGAAGTGGAAAAAAAACAATCTGTTCCATCTTTGAGGCAATGGTTAATAGGGGTGTGCATAACAAAATTCCTGAGCTGAAGATATACACAGACATTTCTTTTTCAAATCATTACCTTGATTTTCAGAATGGTAACACACATCCACAATGCTAGGGAATTATGAAATCTCCCTTCCAAACCATGCTTTTAAAAACATTTCCAGTGCTTACCAGCCATGATACATGGCACATTTTTCTTTGAGTCTACTGATTTCCTGGAAAATGGCATTTCTCCTTTGCAGTCAAATCCTTGCAAGGGAGGAGCACAGAGCACTCCCAGTTAATCATAAGCTGCAGAGAGCTGCCTTCTCCTTCCCTCCTTCTTTATGGCAATTGCCTTTGAAAGTAAAAAGCCTGGAGGAACCAGTGGCTGGAAAATAGGAACACTTAGTTCAATTTCACTGTAAGAGTAGGAAAATGAAATGAATGCAGATGGGTTGGTTTTTTGAAAAAACATATCAATGCCCATTCAGGGCTCCCTTGCTAGGCTGCTGCCATATTAGGACTCGACCCTCTTTGTTTGATCTGCCTGAAACTTAGGGGTTATTTAGATTAGAGGGAAGACTGTGCGCTACAAATTTGGTGCTATTATCTTTATAAATAGTTGCCCCAGACCACTGAATAGATTACACATTGAAAAGAATGATCCCAAAGAAAAAACACACAAATTTGACTCCTGAACCATTAATATTCTACTGTGAAATATGAAATCACAGTACCATCAGCACTCCCATTCAGATCATAAATCATAATGAAAATTTTCTTTGTGCACACCCCTAATGGCTAAACATAGTTGGGTATGTTTGGACTATTAATAAGATTACAGTATATAAATGTATGTGGACATAGAAGTTATGGTCAGCCTCAAAGTTTGTAGATATTTGATATCCATTTGCCAAACAATAGAATTGTTATAACATTCACGGTGAAGTGCAACAATAGATATTAGAGTGTGTTTAGAAATCTTCTCCTTGAAGGCTATAAAATATGACCAAAAAAGTTTTATTTAGATTAGGATACTGGTAGTTTATAATATAATTTAATATAGGATTGTCTGATATATGATACTGTATTTATATTTTACTTATTTAGTCCACAGATTCTTATATTTGAAATACATCAAAGGTATATATTAGTTTAAATGATACTGTTAATTGCATCCTGTTAAGTGAATAAAATAAATATGCTTAAAAATTTTATGCCCTTTCTGCCTCCCCCCACCAAATTATATGCTTTCTGCCATCAAAGTAGCTAACAAATTAAAAATGTATGTGACAAAAATCACATATTAAAAACAATTAAAATTTACAAAAATACATCATTAAAACAATTAAAACCAGACCTAAAATATACATACAAAAACATTAAAACAACAATTAAAATATTGGACAGGAAGGAGAGATCCCTGAGGGAACAACAAACGGCAAATGTTGAAGTTCTACTGCACAAAACCCCTTAAGAGATCTCAGCACCAAGTCTGAAACCACCTGTGTCTGCATAGATAGGGAATATTCAAGACAGCAACTTTGCCTATGTTCTATTTCCAGAGCCAACATCAAGACAAGCATTAGATAAAGGCAGTTTGACTAAGTTCCTGGTATCTTGGCTTGACTCCATCCCTTCCCAAGCCCTCGCTTTAAACTGGTACTGACCAGGTAATTCATTTCAACATGTTATAAGTAAAGCTGCCTTTCTCAGCTGGATCTTGATAGTATCTGTCAGATGTACATTTCATCTTGTATTAATTCATGAATTATTATTATTTTTCTAACTCCAAATTTGCCATCCCATGGCAACATATATAGACTCCACTAAAAAAGGTCTGGGCAGGAACTGATAGCTGTCAGCATTATGGCACTGTGTTCTGAATGTGGCCACCTCTCAACTCAGCACCACATCTCCCTCTGTCCAGGTGCTTTTAATGGTGGTGCCATTTCCTTCCCAGTTACTAATGACTGTCTTGGAGAACACACCAAAATCAGCAAATCAGCAAATAGACACCCTGGAAACATATTTCATTTAAAAATGAAAGGAGAAAAAGAAACAAATTCTTCTTGGTTAGTCATGTGATTATCTGAAGTAAAAATTGGTTAGAAAATAACCAAGGAAAGTTGTTTACTAAAGCAATTGCATTAGGTATTGTAGCACAGTAAAAGTGGAGATATTTTAAAAAAATGTTCAATCATTAATATATGACCTCAAAAAACTAAAGCAAGACAAGGAGCCAAGTGCAATTAAAACTATCTGGTTTAGCATTAAGGCAATATTTGTATCATTTCTACCAGGAGAGAGGATTAATTATGTTTCATGTGATTTGATTTACAAGTATTTGGCTTCTGTTTGATGAAACAAATCCACAAGCGTTGTGGAAACTGGACATTTTATAGCAGCTGAATACATTAATGTTCTTCTGGCACACGTGCACACACGCACACACACACACATAATCTGATGGGTATTGCCCTTGTGAGCTACAGATCAGGAGTGGAGTCTACCAAATAGATGATGTTATTGAAGTAGAGAGCCACACAAGAGGAGCTGAGGGAGAAGTAATCTGGCATATTGCATGAGAAAATTACATTATTATCTGAAAGTAGATTGGTTTACTTGCCCTGTACTCACAAACCCCTTTCCCTTGATAATCATCTTCACACTCAACTGCACTTCATAGCTTGTTTACCATGTTGCAATGATATTTTGCTCCTGAAGTTTATTTGATGTTGGCCATTTGAAAACATTATCATGTAAATTTGTTCCTGTAACTAATGAGCATATGTTTCTTACTGAACAAGCAAATGAAAAATATAATCCACTTAAAAAAATATACTGAAAAATATAATCTGTACATTTTAGGTGCTGTACAACACATTGGAAATCTGATCTTGAATAGTCAGAAAAAGAGATACATTAAATTCTGTAGGATTTGCTGTCTATTAAGCATGCTGGATTTTGTGGTCTTAATCTGTTGAAGCAGATTCTGCCTCCACTTGATTCTGAGCATTTCCCCAACCCCAAAAGATGAAAAAAGTAAAGGGTATAAATTTATATCACTATACATCCCTGACTGCACTCACTAAATGAAAATTGCACAGCTAAAAAAAGAGAAGACAAGAAGGGTAACTGCAGAGTTGCAGGAGGCTTCTCATTTTCCCATTGCCTCAATATTTCTTTCAATTCTCTGAAAGCTCCCTTAGCTTGTCCCCCTTTCCTGTTGCCATCTCTCCTTCTCTCCCACCAGCCAACCTATTTTTATCTGCCCCCATATTCAGCTTTTGCTTCTTCCCTTGCAGCTTCTACCTGGGAAAACTATGGCCCAGTTGCACAGTGCAGGATGACAACTGGGACCAGTTGCATGGTGGAGGAAACACAAGGACTTTCACAAGCCATCTCACTTTCTTCTGTATCCCCTTCTTATTATAACAACAACAATAATAATTTTTGATTTATATACCGCCCTTCAGGACAACTTAACGCTCATTCAGAACAGTTTATAAAATGTGTTATTATTATCCTCACAACAATCACCCTGAGAGGTGGGTGAAGCTGAGAGAACTCTGAGAGAGCTGTGACTGACCCAGTGTCACTCAGCTGGCTTCAAGTGGAGGAGCTGAGAATCAAACCTGGTTCTCCAGATTAGAGTCCTGCCGCACTTAACCACTACACCAAACTGGTTCCTTTCTTCATATCCTAACCTTTCCATATTTCCTTCTCTTCTTCCCAACCACCCATCAACCTTGTATTCCCCTTCCATCTTCAGCTATATTTATTATTTACTTCATTTATATGCTGCCTTTTCCACAATAAAGATCCCAAACAGCATACATCATTCTCCTCTCCTGCACTTCATCCTCACAATAGAGATGGGCATGGAACGAAAAAAAAATGAACCGCTCGGTTCGTGGTTTGTTAATTTCCATGGAACATGGAACACGAACTTAACAAACTCACCCAATTTCTGAACCGGTTTGGGCTTTGAGGTTTGGGGGACCCCGGGACAGCCTCCTTCATGTTCAGAGAAAAAAGCACCCTTTTCCCAAACACCTCCCCAGTCCCCAGTCAGTAAGAAAAACAAGAAAGCAAGAAAAGAGGCTTTTCAACCCCTTTTCCAGCAGCCAGAAGTGCAGGCCAAAGATCCAAGTTCCAATCCCAAGCCCAACACCACAGCCAGCCACCAAGCTCTCCTCCCTCTCCCACTCTAGAGAAACTGAAACCAGGAATCACACAGCTTCCCCTATTTATGGAAAAAGCCAAGAGATTGAACAACACAGGAGCACTCTGGTTGGCAGAAAAACCGGCCTAACATGGTTTTGGAAGGAAGAGATTGGTGTTACCATGGCTGCTGAAGGCCCATCTCTTCAGTTGCCTTGGAGATTCTACCCCCCCCCCTTTTCTTGGCTGGATAGGCCAGAGTGGGAGCTCTCTAGTTGGCAGAGACAGCTGCCAATCAAGCCTGGAGGCCTCAGATTGGGGGCAAACTAAAGACTGCCATTGTTGCCTGGGTGAGGGAGTATTTGGCGCCAAAAGTGTCCAAACTGGCAATGGAATGGTAAGAAAAGTCCGTTTGGTTCAGAAAAACGCAGTCCCATGGAACGCGTGGTTCTTTGACTACAAACCATCCGTTCCATACAGAATTTTGTTCAGTATTTTGTTTTGTGCCCATCTCTACCTCACAATAACCCTGTAAGCAGGGCTGCTCATTCTAGGTTGGGAAATTCCTGGAGATTTGAGGGTGGGCCCTAAGAAAGGTGGGGCTTGGGTAAGGAACCTCAGTGGGGTATAATCTTCTAAAGCAGCCATTTGCTCTAGAGGACCTGATTTCTGTAGTCAGGAGACCTCCAAGCCCCACCTGGAGGTTGACAACCATAACTGAGCTATGTTATGCTGAAAATTTTGTAGTATTTTGTATTGAGATTTTGTTTCAAGCTTATCTGTAAAGAGATTTCTGAATTTATATATTTATTCATATTTATTCATATATATTGCCCTTTGGCATCTTAAAATTCAAAAATATATTTATAAAAATGTGTATCTTATAATTTTTTTATTGTCTTAGTCCCTTAGGTGTGGTTCTTCACTGTTAGTTCAGAGAATGTGTAACTGACCCAAGGTCACCCAGTGAGCTTTCACGGCAGATCTGGGATTCCAACCTGGGTTTCCCAGACACCAGTCTGAACCTCTAACCACTGTCCCAAACTGGCTTTTATGGGCTGGCTCTTATTGAATAGAAACAATAAGCCAATCTTGGGTGAGCAGCAGGATTTTAGTCCAGTGGCACCTTAGAGACCAACAAGATTTTTGGGATGTAAGCTTTTGAGAGTCAGAGCTCCCTTCCTCAGATACAAAGAATCGCCTTTCCTACTCCTGTCTGAAGAAGGAAGCTCCAACTCCTGAAGGTTTAAAGCCTGAAAATCTTGTTGGTCTCTAAGGTGCCACTGGACTAAAATTCTGCTGTTCTACTGCAGACCAACACAACTACCCACTTAACAACCCTGGGTGAGTCATTCAAATTTTATGGCATCAAATCATCTGGTGGATTCTGTGGGGCCTGGCCCTGATGAGTCTTCCCTCAAAGCACGAAACAGCCTTGGAAAGGGCCCTGTCCCCTTCCCCTGCTTTTCACTGATAGAAACCAAGGTGTGAAGACTGGCAATACTGTTGTCATTGCCCAGCAACAGCCAATGAACCAACAGCCATTTGTTTCTTAAAGGTACAGGCACTTCTATTATTTTGGGTTTTAAATCTCCCCCATATGTATCCAAATATATATATGGGAATCCAAAATAATTATATTGATTTATTAAATATAGTAATATAAACTATATTCACATGTGGGCTTCACATGTATTGATGGTGTTTGTAAAGGTTCTCCAATGGGAAAAATGACGCTCCACAAGGCTGTTTCAGGTCAGAAAAATATCGGGGGTGGAGGGTGGCAAAAGCCCTTTCTCCCTGTACAACATGAATCTGACCTGAATTGGGCCCATGTGCCTGGGAATTGAGTTCCCTGAGGGGACCTTATAAGTGTAGATGTTACTGACAGTCCTTATGGCAGATTGGAATCAAACCTGAGGACTATGTATCATGCAGTTCATGTAGTTCTATGGCAACCCATTGGCATCTGAATTACTTCTAGAAGGTATGTATATAGCACATTAATGCATGTAGAAGGTGTGTAGTTGTTATATTTTAGAATTGTACAGGTTATATTTCTCTGAAGTTCGGTGTTCTCCACAGTGTAGGACTATGCACAATGCTGAAAAGTAGGACAGATCTGTTAAAAGTAACTTTTAACAAAATTAATGTTCTTCACCACTTGAGTTCATTATAATGTTCTTAATTAAATGCATCAAAAGTGTATAAAGAGTTTTTTATTTGTCAAGCTTAGTAAGATTTTATGAAGATGTTTGCATTGATTTGTAATGAATGGCCAGATTCTACCACTTATAGCTCATTAAATGCAACAGAGCATGCCAAGATAAGAATGCATCTTGTCCATCAGTAGACTACAAGTTTGCTGGTCTTTTCAGTTATGTTGTCCAGTGTTCATTCATTGCTTATTTCATCTTGATCTTTTAAGTCATCTTGGCCATTCTATTCAGGACGTTTCATAAATCTTTTAAAAGTTGCTCTGTTTAATCAAGATTATATTCAAAATGGCCAACTGCAAATAACACTATTTTTAAACCAAATTTTCCCTTTTCTTACTTGATTGAAAATCTCACAATAGTTCTTAGCTAGACAAAAGCTCTTGATTATAATTTACAATTGTGTCCTGTGCACAATTTCTCTTTATCTCTGGTTATATTTTCCATTTAGGAAAAGCACAATAGGCTTGCTAGATTCTTCTGTTTGTATTTTTCTTGGAGTTTTTTTTGTTTGTTTACTGGTGGAAAGAATAGAATGAATAGAATGATCCATGATACAGATAACTAGGCTTCCATGTATATCTCCTAGGTTCAGGGGCTAAATCAAATATGCATCCATTTAAATATTGGGATGCACACCCAGTAATAGTAATGGATGCCATTATTTTGGGCAAGTGGGTGGGTTGTTTATCTCCATACCCATACTGGTTGAACTAGTCCCTTTATAAAGCGTGACTAGAATGTTCTCAGGAAAGCACTCAGGGCAACCTTTTGTTTATACAAAAATAAGCATAGAGATATGTATCATATGCATGCATAATAGATTTTCTTCTTCCATTGGAATCAACAAGGTGGTCATTGATATGCCAGCCACACAGGGAAGCTTTTATTTCTTATCTACTACAATGAAAACAAGGACTGGTTGAAATATACCTGTAAGTTATATATGTAAGTTATATATGTAAGTTATATTGGAAATGTAATAAAACCGTCAGGGAGAACTCTGATGCTGAACTAGTCATATTTTTTTGTTGTTATTGCCTGGAGATTTGATCTTTGGTTATCAGTTAACTCCTTCAGATATTTCACTTATGAGTATATGCTGCTCTTTAATATTTGGGTTGGGAGTCTTAAACATCCATGCCCTACCATCTTCAGGGCCACTGGACTGTCTATTGCCTAGGAAGGTGTGTGCCTGGGCCTCTGCTTCTATTCTTCCCCAAGTGTTTGCAGTTCTGCCTACCAGCATATTAAAGCAAAGCCTTTGCTTATCACTTTTGTAGGGAAGCTAGGGGAATCTTTACTCTATACATCTCCTCACGCTCTCTAAGTGAGCTGTCTGTGATGGGAGGGTGGGGAAGTTGAAATGTCCGGCTCTGCCCCTCAGTCTGCCCTTCCTATCTGATAGTGAGCACCAACAAATCAGTGTCCTCAGAGAAATGAAATAGCTAATACAAATTAGCCCCATGGATATATTGAATCAGAAAGCCCACCCAAAACCAGAGGGAAAGATCAGTGACTAACAGGAAGTAAAACATTGTGCATGGATACTCAGACCATTAGAATGATCCTCTTTGCCAAGAAGATTTGCTAACTGTTCTAGTTTAATTATGTGCCTGTCAAACATGCATTCTGACCTGTCCCTTGCTGTCCCTCCTATCTCCCACCACTTAGGAAACTGAAACCAGAGAGTGAAGCACCGGAATGATGGCCAGATTGATAGGTTTCCAATGGCTGTAAAAAATAATTCATTAATATTTGATATTTACAAGTAGCTTTTTGGATTTTCTTCATTCGTCTACTGAATACAAGTGCCAGTGTGTAATTCAATTTAAAATGCTTTCTGCTTTCTATATCATATTCAGAAGACATGGATTAGACTGCAGGGAGACATGTGGCATCTTAAAAATGAATTCATTATAACATGAGCATATGTGGACAAGAGTCAAATGCAAATGGACATTTAAAATAGTTCCAAGTGTCTAAATTCCCCAGGCAAGACGACATGACCACTATGGAAAACTCTGAGGAGCCTGTGGGCTTCTCTTGTCCTTGGCTATCTTTCTTGTGCTAACATCCCAGCTTCTAACTTCTAATTTTTGTATATCCATCAGAATTACATGGAACATGAGGTGCAATAAAAACAAACCAGTAGTGCAAATGGTCTTCAGGATGAGAAAGGATCTAGATGACATGAACATAAACAAAGTACTCACTACAGAACTTGCGGAGGATGGGAGCCAGGTTGCTTAGATGCAGTTCTGGTTCTTGGCAGAACATCACATTGCCACAGTAGAAGAGACCAAAAACTTGGTAGGCTGAAATTTTACCAGTGTGACAATGACATTTTATTGTTCTGAGCTAATGTGAGCCAAAGAGCACTACTCTATAGAGTGTAGCAAAGTGAGTAACCAAACCAAACTTCCAGACCCAGTTGCTACCATACAGTCTTAGATCACAATTTGTTATAGAAAACATTAAATTTGGCTGAGTGTGTCTTAATCAATTTCTAATTGTACGAAAAACATTCTCCTGTTTAGTTATAGAGTCAAACATTTCTTTAATTAATTTAATAAACATAATCTTATTAATTCAGTGCTTGTGTCAACTGAAGTTCCTATCCTCAATTAACCTGAGAGATGATACTAAATGAACTGAAAGGAAAAGATGAGTGTAGTAAAAATGTACTTCTTGAGGTAAAAATTGTGCTGAGAGCCCACCTTCTTGGTTCATCACACTAGTGAATCAAATGTTGATTCAAGTCCAACAGCCTCGTCCATCTCCATCTTTGGCTACTCTTCCTTAGTTTCCTCCTGGGTGTTTTCCACATGGGTTCATGCATGTGCAGTTTCCTCATTGTTGCTGCAGCTGCCCATGTAGTGCAGTGGCAATGGAACTCCAACACAGAAGGTTTTCCCCCATAACTTGTCATATCACTGTAATAGGTTCACTTAATTCCCAGTTTTCAGTAAGTATCTAGCCCTTTCTGTGGCAGAGATATACTTTTTATCTCCACAAAGAAACATGCTAAACAGTTATTTGTTTAGAAAATGAAGCTGGGAATTTAGAGAACCCGTTACACATATTGTTATAATGATATAGGAATAAACAACATTCAGTTGCTGACTAAAAAAGTCCCCCTGGTAGTGGGGGAGGAGGAGAAAATGACCCCTGTGGGGAAAATGGTTGCCATGTGGGTGGGATAGGGAAAACCTGAACTTTCCCATCCATACTGCAATCATCCAGGCTTTGCTGAGATCTTTCCCAAAACTTCAGAGGAAAGCAGGAAAAACAGCATTAAACCTGGGGTAAATTATCTGTGAGGTAATGGCCTTGGAGCCTCAGGTGAGAGGAAGGCTTGCCTCTTCGGTTCCATTCTCAAGCACCTCTCAGTGGGTTGCCTTGTTAAGGGCAACATACCTACTGGTACCCACTCTCTGGAACTCTGACTCTTGGACCGAACTGGACCAGACTGGACCTGACCCTGGACTTTTCTGTACCCCTGAGTTTTGGACTGGACTCTGCTCTGATTACTCTTTGCTACCCTGTTGTGACAGGCCTCTGAACTGCACTCCTGATCCCTGGGGAACTATGCAAGTATAGGAGCACTCTCGAGGCAGTGCAATGACATCATGCCCAAGAGTGACATTTTCACATACCCAGGAGGCTTGTTCTCCCACCTTCCCCCACTGGTCAGGTGAGAGATGGGGTGGTGGTGGAGGGTGGGAGCAGGGGACCCCCTACTGTGGGACCTGGGATCCCTGTTATACAACCAGGAGCCTTAGCAACACTTCCAGTAAAAAGCTGTGGCCGCACACTCTCTTTACAAACAAAATGCTACTATTCTTTCCACACATTAGAAATAATTTAAAATTTCAAAATGCAATTTTAGTTTTTTGCTCTAAGGGCTCCTTTGAAAGAGTTCTCAGAAAAGTAGTTAACATGAAGAGTGGCATGTGGCAGATGTAAGAGACACTGATCTACTACTCTTTAAGGCTCAAGGTGATATTGTACAATGAAGCCCATGACTTTCTCATTTTCCCTTCCACGGTAAACAACTAGCAAGAGTCTATTTTAAACTGCTGCTTTACACCATCATAATTCTTCTTTTTTAATTCAATCTCAGTCTGTTAGATGCCCAGTCATAAGAGGGAAAATCTAAGATAAACTGCTCTAATTACAGCGTCATGAAAAGAAACAATAAACATATTAAACTACGAAGGGATAATCGTTATCATGGCTTAAATAGAAGATCAGGGTCTAAGGCAGACGTTTCTAACAAGGTTCATTAACTGTCCTTACAGCTTTCAGAATATTTTAACTGTGGCAATTAACATAAAAATAGATTTAGCGACACCAGCTTCTCATTACTGTCAACTTGTATTTGGGTTCATAAAATATAATTATAAATAAAATACACTTTTTCTTCCTAATGCTTATTAAAAGGGGATATTATACAGTTTCACTCAGCTACTAATGATCAGTACTTTAATTCAATATTGTAAATTGCTGCATTCATGTGCACAAATATGTACACACTAGCTAGAAGTTCAGTGTATATCCACAAAGATACACAGTATTGTGGTATTGCAATACTTCATCTGTTTGACTCCAGACGAGGAATGTTTCAGTATTCATCCTGCTTATTTCTAGAGTAGATCTTTTAATTTCAGTTGAACTAATCCAGAGAAAATAATTTTCTCTAGAAACTTATTCCAGTCTCATTGAATTCTAGATGACCACTAGCATGAATAATTAAGAGTGGAATATGTCCACACAGAATTGCCCTAAGTTTGTAACTTTAAGCCACCTGGAGCAATTTGTGCTGTAAACTAGAGGCAGGCACGAACCGAAATATGAACCGATGGGCTCTCTGAAAACTTCTGCGGACCTGGAAGTGATGTTTTCACAAACCAAATGAACCAGTTCGCGAACCGGGGACAAATTTGTGGTTCATGAAAGTTTGTGGTTCGTGGTTTGTAACATGTGAAATGTGACGAACCGTGAACTGCGCAGTTTGGAATTTTCTGGGTTTGTGCTCATCTCTACTGTAAGCTGATTTTGCTTTTAATCGATATCTGCCCTCCATTAACAGATATATTATTTTGGATTGCATAGATGGTTTTGCTACAGACTAAAGTATTTTGGGACAGGAGCAAGACAACATGGCCACTAGGTTGTTTTCTTTTTTATGATTTCAGTCGACTGATTCACACTAATGTATTGTACAGAAGAGTTCCTTGTCAGATCTGGTCATCTCACCTATTTCTGCATGTTTTATTTTCTTATCCAACTAGTTCTTCTGTGTGGAGACAGTTTACACTTGCCTTTTCCCCTCTCCAAGTGGCAGAACCCTTACTGTTTCTACCTGCAAGAGAGTAAGAACATCTCTGACAAACAAGGAAATTCATTATCACAGCCTGACAGTAAAAACCAGTGAGTTCACTAGGACTTACATCTAATTAACCATGCAGACTCTCAACCTGATTTCCAGTACAGTTTATTATGGGTGTACAAAATGAAACAAGCCAGAAATACATGCAGAAATTGCTGATTCAGTTTGTTAAAGTCATTTCTGGAACAGTGAAACAAATCTGAGAAGCAAAACTGTAATGACCCCCCCACACACACACACACATACTGAAAAGTTTGTGTGTTTACGTTTGGTTTTTACTGTACAGTGGCAGTGCAGACAGGCAGGCAACTGGGCTGGCAGTGGCAGGCAGCAGATCTGTAACTGTTTTCCTGAACAGCAACCAACAATCAGAGCCCTAATGTTGCATAACTCCATTACTGGGAAGCATTGCTCATGAGTGCATTTTTTCTTTAGTGGTTGCTGAGCATTGGCATTGGACATAGCTCAAAGGAATCAATTGCCAAAAGTGGTCTTGGCATTGTAGTTCCTGACGTTTCGCCAGCAGCTGTGGCTGGCATCTTCAGAGGTGTAGCACCAAAAGACAGAGATCTCTCAGAGATCTCTCAGTGTCACACGGCAATACAGCCCGGAAAACCCACAACAACCATGGTTCTCCGGCCGTGAAAGCCTTCGACAATACATCAATTGCCAAAAGGTTTGCTTTGTGCCAGGGAGGAGAGCAGCAAATGGCACAGTGCCACTGTCATTGCCAATCTCTTTCTATGCACCTGAATGCACAATGAAGGAAAGGTCAGCAAGCAAGCAATGTCCATGTGGGCATGCACATGCAGGTTTGAGGAAGGAGGGGTCTCTTCCAGCCTCTGAGTCCTCAGCTGCTGCAAAGTCTCATGTTTTGCAGATTAGGGTGGAAATTGGAAATAATAAAGAATGTGGACCAAGGCATGTGTGGACCAAGTTGCTCATTTGGTGGCCTATGTGGATCAAGTTGCATGTGTGAACCACGGCATGTGTGGAGCAAGTTGCTCATTCAATTGCCTTCTGCTGCTGTCCTTTGCTTAGGTGCTGCCACTATGACCAAAGAAGTTCTCCTAAAATAATGGTTTGAGGAGCACCAGGAGGAACTTCAGACTTCCCAGAAAGACTTCCTTCTTTTTTTGGCTCTTCTGATTAAAACTGTTAACCCAACATTAAATGATGTGGAGAGTTACTGTGCTCAGTTGCACAAGTACCCCCAAGTCTGGAAAGTATTCCATGTGGAAGAACCAATCTTGTTTGATTATTATTTTCAGGCACTTTTTTCAGAACTTTGCTATTCACTTTGCCTCCTCATATTTCATTCAACTCTGGGTTAACAGTTTTAGTTGGAAAGGGAGATCAGACAACTTGTCCATACTCTCACTTTTACCAGTAAAAAATACCATCCTTCTATTTCCTGTGAACAAGATCTCCCACTCACTCCTCTCTTTACTTACAAACAAAGGTGACTAGGAGTATATTTTTATATCTCAAACCTAGGCATGTATACTTGGGAAGAGATGTGCACAATCTTTGGCATTGTCCTGAGAAATATGTTTCACTGTGCTCAATGGAGTTAATTCCCAAGTAAGTCTGTAGACTCAGAAATGTAAGGGTGCCTGAATGGGGGGGAATGGAAGCTATAGAGAGCCTGGGGAAGCTAGAGAATGATGGGATAAGTTTTTCAGAAGATTCGATCAGTGGGGCTTTATTGATCAGGCCAATTATTCCTATAGAAACATGCAAGAAAGAGCAAATCTCTTACTATCTTGTCTGCCAAAAGGCCAGTAAAATTGTTTTAACACTTGCTTGATATGCTCTTTGTAACAAAATTCACATTGACATTTTAAGTTTGAGTTAGACTCTTCAGTGGATTTCAGAGGGTTTAATGGCTTGGGACTGAACTCCCAGGCCACCATGTTTGGCACAAATTGAAGATTTTGAGATGTCCCTAAAGGCAGCTATATTTTGAATGCATTGCAATAGACCAGCTAAGAAATATGTATCAATAGAGCAAGGTCAACAAGTCTAAAAAGTGAGACAGCTTGTGAACCATCTGCACCTACTTGTTTATCCAATAATAGAAAGGGGTCAAGAAGTAGCCAACACCTCCTAACATGATCAGATAATTTTGCCACCATCAGCTTGGGCAGATCTAACCTTTTCCAACAACTCTGCCTTCTTCACCAACATTACCTCTGCATGTTTATATTACAGCCCTCAAACTTCTGAAAATGAATAACAACACAGTGTGAAAAATTTCAAGTTCTTGAAAACTATTCATCTGGCTGGAGGTTAAAAAATTGGGGGAGGGTCCTCAGACAAAGATTTTAAGATTGAAATATTTATTCATATTTTTGAAGTACATGTAATCTTACTGGTCAACAGCAATAAATAATGAGTTCTGTTTTCCCATAGCATGTTAAATCTCTGGTTATCATAACATTTTGTAGTAATTCATGTTTCTATTTTTTAAAAATTTGTAAAATCCCTCTTTAGGGAACAGTAAATTTAAATCTGGAGTACAGAATGATTTGTATAAAGTCAGGCAACGGAGTCAACTGTCAAGTGAGAACAAAACCAAAAATTTCTGACTTGCAGTCATTTGCTACCTCCTCCCTTTCAGGGTAACCTGATCCAAAATATGTGGTTAAAGCAAAAACCAGAACAAAAAAAGGGAAAAATGATAACATTGCAGAGGCTTTGTTCCAATTAAAAAGGCAAACCACATTAGGAACTTGCAGGAACTTTGCATTAAAAACTTTGTCCAGATCTCTTGTATACTTTGTGTGCCCCAGATATTCCAAAAAAAGGATGGATCTTAATTCAGAACAAAAAATGTGCAAGAGGATCTCCATCTTCAATTTGGACGAACAGGGACACTGCAACCAGGAGAAATGTGTTTGCATTGGACAGGAATAAATAGACTGGAACCCTTCCTTGCTAGGTATATTTCTTACTTTTTGTGCACAAGGAAATTGACAAAGACAGACCTCGGCTCTGCACTGGACCTCAGCCTATTTGTTTTGAAAAAATAGTTTTCAAAAAATTCTGCTGGGAATTAGAGACGTTTGAATGGGTGACCCCTGTTCCAGGATCAATAATTCCCTATTGACTGTGTTGATGAGGTTTTTATTTGTTTAAGATGGAATAAGTTGTGCATTGAGACTGCATTAAAATCCATGGGCTTTTTGTAGGCTTGATGCACCTGGCCATTCTACATAGAGCAATGCCATGCTTTCTAAAAGCACCCCAAAGTCTTGTTTTTCCTGCTTTTCCACTGCCAAAGGTGCCCTTTAAAATTTCTTGAAATGAAAACATGAAATTGTAACATGGGTAGAATTCACAGTGTGTGCAAAAACACTGGCTTTAATTAAACCCACTTGTGAATTCACACTCAGTATACAGTTCTACACAGCGGAAAAAAGCACACGTTTTTACTGAATATTCCAAACACATTTATCTCATTGGAGAGTTCACAGCCCTTTGCAATGAAAGAGTTAAGTGTGTGTGTGTAGCTGTCAATCATCATCAGTCAGTCAATCATGCAGATAATTCCTTTAGGGGTCATAGTTTCAACAAGGACAACAGTTGTCAGCAGAGCTGACAGACCGAGGCCCACCACCTAGATAACAGTTTGTTAATACCAAGTCTTTCCTTGTTCAAACAGAGGGTATAGTCCACTCAATGTGAGCTAATCCCTCAGTCAGTTTTTGACATTCTAACCCAAACAACTCCTGGATGAAAGAGGTTGAAGGAAGAAGAGGAGGGAAATCCCCTCCCCCAATCAGAATGAAGAGGCAAACCCAAGTTTTGGGAACTAAAGGGCTGCTTTATTAACATTACAACAACACATCTGTCAACAAGGAAGGGCCTAACTAGCAGTACAGGTCAGGCCCTGGGTCACTCCTGGACCTCTGCACTGACCTGTCTGAATGATCCACCCACTGCCCCACGTGCTAGTCATCCATCGTATAGCTGGGACCCAGCCTGGCCAGGAGAAGTGGTTCACCCCTTTAAAGCTCCCCCACCTGGCCGTAAAGCTGGGGGAGGACTGGCTTCCCCATCAGGGTGTCTGTCATTGCAACTGGGCTATAAAGCAGCCAGCCACTCCTGACCAGGCCCCAATATGCCACTGATGGGGATATGACAAGGGTGGTCACCGGCCCGCTCATTTTCCCCAACTTCTAACCTGTCACCACGAAGGCCAAGCCTTTGCACCCCACAGATAGCTTAAAGCCAACTGAACCCTTGCCATGTATCCTCCAAAATGTTGTTCCTTCCATCCCCTCAGTAGAGAAATTCAGCCCTGATTTGTGGATGGGGGACCCCAGCCCCCTTTCCCAATACTATAAAGAAAACTCTATGGCCATCGCCTAGCCCTTCACCCCAATTCCAAGCTCCTTGAGCACCACAGGTAGGGAGTATTAGATGATTCCATTAGAATATGAGGAATCTCATTAACGGACTGCGAGGTAACAAACAAAGTAAAATATTTGGGAATTGAACTAACTGTAAAAAATATAGACTTATTTAAGAACAACTATGAGAAGTTGTGGATACAAATAGAGATTTGATAAAGTGGAACAAGTTGAATTTATCATGGCTGGGCAGAATCGCGACAATAAAAATGAATGTTCTACCTCGTGTGATGTTTCTGTTACAAACGATCCCAATTATCCGAGACTCTAAACAATTTGAAAAATGGCAAAGAAAAATTTCGAATTTTGTGTGGGCAGGCAAGAAACCATGTGTTAAAATGAAAGTGTTACAGGATGCGAAAGAAAGAGGTGGCTTGCAACTGCCCAACTTAAGACTGTATTATGAAGCAATTTGTTTGACATGGATAAAGGATTGGATAACGTTGAAAAATTGCAAACTTCTGGCATTGGAAGGTTATAAGAAAATATTCGGATGGCATGCATACCTATGGTACAATAAAATAAAAGCGGACTCTCTGTTTCTGAATCATTATATTAGAAGAAGCCTCTTCACAATTTGGAAGAAATATAAGATGTATCTGGAAGATCAAATCCCCTCTTGGGTGGTCCCATATGAAGTAATAGACCCGAGAACTGTCGATAACGAACAGCAATGCTTAACCTACATGGAGATAATTCAAATACAACATTTAATGCCAAAAATAAAATCAGAAGAAGAATTGTCTCCTTGTTATAACTGGTTTCAATACAGACAGATTAGAGATCTTTACAAATCGGACTGTTCAAGAGGAGGAATAAGAATGGAAAACTCAGAATTGGAAGAAGTAATGCTACAAGAAGATAAGAAACAAATTTCAAAGATCTACAAGATACTTCTAAAATGGTATACTGAAGATGAAGTAGTGAAAGTACAGATGGTGAAGTGGGCAATACATTTTTATAAAGAAATAGCAATGGAGGCATGGGAGCACTTGTGGAAGAATACAATTAAGATTACAACGTGTACAAATATTAGAGAAAATGTATACAAGATGATATACAGATGGTACCTAACACTGAAGAAAATTGCGCTGGGGAACGCTAATATGTCAGATAAGTGCTGGAAATGTAAAAAGCACGAAGGATCATTATATCACATGTGGTGGACTTGTGAAGTAGCGAAGCAGTACTGGGGAGATATAATAGAAGTAATTAACAAGGTGTTACAAACCCAAATAAATAAGAACCCAGAACTGCTGCTACTAAACTTGGGAATGGAGAATGTTCCAGTGCAAACTAGAACACTGTTATTTTATATGACAGCTGCAGCAAGATTACCGTATGCGCAGAAATGGAAAATGCAATCAGTACCTACTGTAGTGGACTGGATTTACAAATTGTTGTACATGGCAGAGATGGATAAAATGACAAGAAAACTCAAAGACCTGGATCCGGGACAGTATTTGGCGGACTGGGCGAAACTGAAACAATTTTTGGAAAAAAAATGGGATGTGAAAGGAGAACTGTGGCAGTTTGAGAATTTTTAAAATAAGACATTTTAAACAGAAGAGAGAAGTGACTTTACCATTAAGAATTTATATCTATTTTAATCTAAGCTTGGATTATAATGTAGTAGAAAAGGGGTGAAATTTAGAACTGATTTTGTAAAGAATAAGATAGGGAGGTTAGGATAAGTAATACCTTTTTTAGAGTATATGAATAAGGGAATAGTTAAATAAATATACTGATGGGGCATATTATATATACTATAATGTTAGTGGATCAGATTGTATATTATATAATGAATGTGTAGTACGGTGTTGTATGCTGAGCCACATTGGTGGCAGGGCACACAGTAGGGGTTTTAATACATATTATAATGACGATAGTAGATTTGATAGAATATATGTTTAAAAGAAATAGAATATGTTTAAATTAAGACTTCTGTTATATATTATACTATATTATACTGGTCTGCTATATTGAGGGGTATAAGATCTATACTATATTGATAGTATAACTGATAGATGTATATTATACTGATAGAATATTTGATAGCATAATTGATAGAAGTATACTATATTGATAGGATATTTGATATATATGATAGAATACCTGGGAAAAAAATTAGAATGTGCTTAGAGTAAGGGATTTATTAAGTAATAAGAGGGGTTAAGGGTTGGAAAGCTGTTGGAAGTCAATAGAGAGGGGGGAGGAAAAGGGTGGGGGATAGGGTTAATTAGATACTGAGGGAATGTATGTATTGAATTTGAAAAGTATACTCACCAATAATTTAAAAAAAAAAAAAAGAATATGAGGAATCTTTTTGCTTTTGAAATTTTACTAGGCATTGCCAACACATTTACAATATCTCTTGGGGAGTTAGAAGGGCTAGAAATAGCATTTCTAAAGTCTAAAATAGAAAGCCTTAGGACACAACATCAACCCCATGTTTTGCAGCTTTCCTGAACTTACATAGAAGGGGTGCACACTGTCAGGCTATGGATGACAGGATATGGTAGACAGATCCCTGTAGCGTTGCAGCAAGATGCAGGTTCTTGGTCAAATGGGTTTTATTCAGAAATCAGATCATTTCCATATATATGTCCATAGAACTACTCAGAAGCAAGGTAAGTCTCTAAGCAGCAAGAGTAAAAGTTGACAGGAATGACATTAGGTGTGAGAGACTTCTCTTTTAATATTCAAGTCGGCTCCTTTCCCCCCTCCCAATTATAAACAAGATTTTGGTGCTCTTCTTATGTGAGAACGTTTCACATATTTGTAATATCAAGTTGAGTCACTGGAAAACAAGACATAACAAAGTCTGGGAGTGAGTAGTATACGAGGTCAGAAACACTGGAAGCTGCTGCAGTTCGTTAGATAAACACCTGTGAAAACCTGTGAAAGAAATAGTTATGGCATTGGTAAAATGACATTGAGTTACAGCAGGATACATTGGTTCAGAACAAAAGGATCATTACAATTGGCATGGAGGGGGCTCAGACATGACATGCACCCCCAAAATAATCGGGTTTCCTGCTTCAGAAAAAGATTCAGAAAAACCCAAATCACAAAACGGCAAGCCACTTTGGGTTTGAGTATTTAAACCACTTCGGTATGGTCTGGAAACGTTCGGCCATTGTTTTCAATGGGAAATGTTGCTCCCGGATTTCCAGAGGCTTGGGGTGGGGCCAGTTTCTTTCTGAAATATACTAAAGTTGGTGAGGACCTTCTCCTAACTCTCTTCTCATGACCACCTAAGTTTCAGAAGGATTGGAATTCAGGGAGCCATGTTATGACCCCCAAAGAAGGTGCCCCTATCCGCCTCCAGTCTCCATTATTCCCTATGGGGGAAAACAAAGGAGATTTCTAGGTGGCTGGGAGTGGCATTTTGCAAGCAAAATGCACCAAATTTTCAGAAGATCTACTCCTAACTGTCCTCTCATGATCCCTCAAGTTTCAGGGATATTGGAGCCTGGCCCTCAAAAGGCCTTTTATGGTCCCCGAAAGGAAGTGCCCTGAGCCACCCCATTTCTTTCTACTGTGGGGAAAACTAGACTCCCACAGCAGAAACACATGGATCGTGGCTGACAATGGCCACAGCCACACTCCCACTTACAAGCTACACCCCAAGCAGCCCAACAGAACCAAACTGAACCCCCTCCCCCCCAAAACAAGCACCCCTGCACACTGGTTAGCCACTGTCCATTGGTTCCTATTGTGGGAAAAATGAGGCTCCCACAGCAAAAAATCATGGATTGTGGCATCCGTAGCCACAGGCAGACTCCCACTTACAATCTACCCCCCAACAGCCCAACAGAACCAAAGACACAGAGCCCAAAATTCCCCAGCACCCTCAGAGCAGGCTGGTCAGCCACTCCCCATTGTTCCCTATGAAGGACAACCATCACACCAGAGAATTCACAAAACAAGAAATTGTTTCAAATAAATTTATTTATTAAATTTCTTGCCTGCCCTCCATGCAAGCAGGCTCAGTAATACTGTGATGCAAGCAGGCTCAGTAATACTGTGATGCAAGCACATCACTCTAATAAAAAACCACAACATACACTACAGTTGATAACAGATTTAAAAAAAAAATTACAAAGGGCACAAATAAAACCCTATGAAGTAAGGGACACTCTTGCAACTAGAAGTAAACTGAAGCCCCCCCCCCCCCGGCAATAGAACCAAACTGAAGCCTCCCAGAAAACACCAAGCACCTCCTGAGAAGGCTGGCTTGGCTCCATTGTTCCCTAAGAGGGCCAACCATCACACCAGAGAATCACACAAAACAAAAATTAATTTTTAAAAAATTAATTAATTGGATTTCTTGCCCACCTTCCACACAAGTGGGCTCAAGGTGGGAAAAAGCATATATACAGTTACAACATAGATTAAACACAAATACAATTTGATTTGGGAAATGGTGAAGAAGAAAAGTAAAAGCCATTACACTGCCCAGCTCCCCATCCCCAATCCATGCCAACCAACCCCATTGCAGCTAGTTTTCCAGTCCAAATAACATTTTCTAATTATATAACTCCAATGTTCCATGTAGTTTGACTCAGAGGTGGCATATAAACAAATGCATGCCCATACAGGACTTCTCCATAAAACCAGAAAGCCTAGAATGTTTCTGATTACCTGCAAAGGTCCTATGTACATATATTTGTACTTGCATTGACTGTGTGCATAATTTTAAAAAAAATAGTCATGGGTTGGGAGCCATGGTTTGCAGCCCCAATCCTGTTCCCCTTTCCATGTATTATTTTAAGGACTTGTACCTAGAACATATGAAAATTGCTACTGTTTGATTGAAAGCAATCATTCATTCAAACTCTAACAGCTGATAATTGTCAATTATTTTCATACTATATATAGCTGTATTATTTCTAAGCTATTTCAGAGGTTGCACATTGGAAATACATGCAAATTACCTTAGGTCTTAAAAATACTTACAGGGTTTAGATTTTATCCTTTTGCTTTATACTAAATATATTAAGGCCTTTTTTAATAGTGACATGAGAGCTGCTTAGGCACCCCTTACTCTGCATAGGATTGGGCTGTATAACCTTTAACCAAACAAGGGCAATAAGGACACCGTCCCAGTTCTCCTTCACAGAGCCCATTAAAATGTGCAGGAGAATGTCATCATGGATTGTGCCTTAGTTATTATTATTATTATTTAAACAGAGGCTTGGGAAAAAACTGTTCCAGATTAATTTTGCAATACAAACCTGGACAATAAAAATGCGTAAACCTCCACTACAACTCTCTGGGGTATGGCAGCTATTATCCCCTATTGAGATAGTACTTACCATTCAGAGCTTGAACAATTCATACAGAAAAATAAACCATAACATTCCTGTTTATTATTGCTTTAGCCGAGAGGCGCTGACATTAAACAGTTCTGCACTGCTGCTATAAATCAGCATGCTGCGGATGTTCCCAGCATGAGGCTGGAGCTCCTTGGTAACAGCACTCATCAAGGCAACCAGCTGCCAGAATTCTTCAAATTAAACTGTTATTACTGTAGTATTCATTAGTCAGTTACTGACTATTAAGATATTTTTATATCAAAGCTATTGACACTGGATATTGCTTTTTAATATGCAAGTTATATATAAACATGATTAAGTGGTTTGTATAGGTTAAGCAGCTTCTGTTATGGCTAGTGCTCCCTTTTGAAGGGGCTAGGCTATTAACCAGGCTGGCCTGGACTTCATCAATTAACTTTCCCATTTCAGCTCTGATTAATAGATTCTGGTCTCAAAAGAAGGA
This sequence comes from Eublepharis macularius, assembly GCF_028583425.1. Classification (NCBI taxonomy): domain Eukaryota; kingdom Metazoa; phylum Chordata; class Lepidosauria; order Squamata; family Eublepharidae; genus Eublepharis; species Eublepharis macularius. The sequence goes on from NC_072797.1 coordinate 79,009,530, forward strand.
CTGGAAAAGGGCAAGGTGAAAACTGTCCATGATGTAGCCCATGACTGGAAGTAGGTGTTAATCTGAAACCTGAAAAGGTCGTGAGTTCTGTGATAACAAAAGTGATTGTTGAGGCTTAATGGATACTTGTGGTTCAACTTGAGCCCCCCCCCCCTTACAGGAGCTAGAAAATTATCCAATGGACATTTCTGTAAACCCCACTGACTGTGACACTGGGAGATCTCTGTCTTTTGGTGCTACACCTCTGAAGATGCCAGCCACAGCTGCTGGCGAAACGTCAGGAACTACAATGCCAAGACCACGGCTATACAGCCCGGAAAACCCACAACAACCATCAATCTTGACATCAGTGTGGCAGGCCTCTTTATAAAAACTGAAGTTAATCTTTCCATTTTGAATACTAAACAAGAAATTTATACACAGTATCCCCCACTATATTCTGTGCATGATGCATGTTATAGAAATATAATAATTCTGTGTCCACATTTGAGCTGAAATCATGACTCCATTGTACACTAAATCAATCCATTGACCCATCAAGTTCAGATTTGTCTACTCTCCAGGTCTCAGACAAGGGAAGGTCTTTCCCACAGTCACAGCAGAGCCCAAGTTCACAGTGGGTATCATGGCCAGCCTTACCCAAGTGTATCGTGCCACTTTTCTATTGCTGCTGAAAGCACGACCAACCACTTCGAGCAGAAAGGTTAGGTAGAGATACATGAATTTCCCAAATAAAACTGAAAACACTTTTTAGAGCACAATCCAATGCACAAATCCACTATGTTCAATGTGATTTACTCCCAGGTAAGGGTATTTCGGATTGAAGCTTATTCTAGTGTTTTTATTTCATTGCTTGTTCCCACACTCTACAGCTAAACCTTCCTCCAGTTTCAGCATCATCTCATTGATGGAAGGCAGATCACTAGAGGTACACTCCAGCATCTCCCCTTAAAGAACTGCATGTTCTGTTTTTGTTTATTTTTGAGTCCATAATGCAAGAGAAAGATTTTTGGTGCACTACCAATGTAAGCAGCCAAGTATTTCCAATATTACCATAGCTGTGTATGGAGGACACATGTTGCAATGACTGCGACGTTATTAAGACAATGTTCCAAAAGCCACAAGTGGCAAGTTGGCACAACATTTCCAAAAGCTGCCTATAATGTTTGGTAGACATCAAGACTATCCAGTGTGGAAAAACCCTGTACATAAAAAGGTCCTATTTACAGTGGCCACTGCACAGTACTATAACATGTAGACTTACACTTATTCTCTGTCAAAACCACACTATGAATAAGAATCGAAATAGCCCCAAACCACTCAGCGAGCTTCTTGGCTGAGTGGGTCAGCTGAATAACATTCAAATTATCACCAATCCATTCTGCAAGACTTAAAAATGTCCATCACTTTCATTAGAGCTACATGGCTATTATAGAGAAAGTGACATGTAAGGCAAGAACTGAAAGAGAGATGTTTTATACAATTTGTGCTCTTTTATATAATTCATGCTCTCATTCTTTTTCATGCTTGGTAAGTATGAGCCTCTCTTCCAGAAAATCAGCTTAGCATTTAGTGTTGCACAGAAACAGAAAGAAAAAAATGTCAACAATGTTTTCTTGTCATTATGGAAGTAATAATGTACTGCTATGGCAACACTGAATACTGTTGTCTCTGAGTGAATGATTTAACCAACAAAATGCTTGGATGGATGGCACATCAGCGAGACGCAGAAAGAAAAAGGAAGGTGTATCAATGAAAGTTCAATGAAAATTTTTGTTAAAACATGGTCCTTAACCCTTTACCAATTTGATACAATTAGCCATTGGAAACAGAAACACTACTTATATGACTGAAACGGCATCTTTGGCACTTATTATTTAATTTAACTACACTTTTAAGCATATAGGATCACACCATATTTAAAATCTATATTTAGATATATTAACCTAAAGTATCAAAGCTAATCTCCAGAGTATTCTGATGAAATTAAAATAAAACAACCAGGGGGGAAAAATTAGAGACAATTCTATAATTACCTTAAGCACAGAGAAACCTCCAGAACTGATTAAGATTTCAATCTTTATTTTCCAGTGAAGATAATTTTATATGCTCTACCATTTATTGTACAGATGAGCAGTACGAAAGAATGGGGCAAATCTACAGAGTTAAATTGGTTTAATGGTTTAACAGCTTGATTAAAGAGTAATTTCCTGTCCTGGAAACTAGTTTTGTAAGTCAGGAGGCTAGGGATGTTTCCGAGACTATTAAGCACTCTCACCAAAATTCAGTTCCCTAGGACGCTTTGTGGAAACCATGACACCTTAACTGATATTAACTGTTGCTCTCAGTCAAACAGCAATTGGTTCATGAACAGTTTCAAGACTGCTGGCTAGAAAGGACTGTCAGGTACATATCACAGGAGAGCAGAAAGAATTCCACTAACTGCTGATTGATTTCTTCATACAATTCAACCTTTAAAGACGTAAGAAGTCTGGAACTGGGTATCTAAAGGACCGGCTGCTCCCATATGCACCTGTCCGGTTGCTGAGATCTTCACTGGATGAGCTGTTGTATTTTGAACTGAATTCCACTCTGAGTGGGTGTTAAGTCATCCTGAAGGGCGGTATATAAATTGAACGTTGTTGTTGTTGCTGTTGTTATTATTAATTGGTTGGCTACCAGAGATAAGGTCTTTGCAGCAGCACCTCCTTTATGGAATGCTCCCCTACATATATTCCCTGCATGGACATAGTTGAATTTTAGGCACCAGACAAAGATTTGTTTTTAAAAGTTTCCCAGAGATTTATTAATGGATAGTTATTGTTTTGACTTCGTACTGCTGTAGTATTCTACTGAAATTAGTATTGAAATAAATTTTGTAGGGTTTTTTGGATTAATGACATTAAATGGATTGATACATGTTATTTTTATTGTTATGCTATTTATTCTGAGAGCAACTCTAAGAATGCTTTTGGATAGCCAGTGAACACGTGGTTCAAACGAAGTGGGTACATCTTTATTACAGCCAGATCTATTCATGGACAGCAGTAAATTCATGATAGCTTTTTCATCCTTGCTTGAGGGAGTAAGAAGTTACAGACAAAGAGAGGAAGAGGGGCAATAAAACTCACACAACAGGAAGAACTACAATAAAGGGCTCGTATGCCCCGCTCTCCTAGGCTGGAGGGTTGAACTACAATTCCCATGAGAACCAATTGTTAAAGGGACAGTACATATTTTCTGATTAAACCTATACAGAGACTTTCTAAGTTGTGGCTACAGCATGCTATCTCTATACTGCTAGCTGTTTAGGCTGTCAGTTTTGATGATAATTTTAACTTTATTGCCTTGTGTTTTATTATTATTTAATTTCTTTCAAGAATTGCATTCCTTTTGATTCTTTGGAGAATTTTTGATTATGGATGCAGAATAAAATATTTTAAATAAATCAAGATTAACTATAATGCATAATTAAAGCATGTACTTGTAATAATAATACAAGAAAATAATTTACAATACAAACCTAAGCAGAGTTGCATCCTTCTAAACTTATTAAAGGCAGTGGGCTTACAAGATAATCACTCTGTTTAGGACTTCACTGTTAGTATATTCTTAAAATACCTGTTTCAAAATTCATGGTAAAATTCTGGATTTCATTGAATTGCTATGTAAACTTCCAGCCTTGAAGGCAATGATATAATATAGTATAAATTAGGATTCTGTGACCATCCAAGATGAATGCAGTCCTAGCGGCCACATATAGCACCCTACCAAGGGCTTGCATCACTTCCTGCTCAGGACTTCAAAAATAGCAAGATAATAACAGTGCAGTCCTGGGAAGAGGGTTATACCCTTTGAAAATCATTGACTTCAATGGATTTAAAAGGGCTTAATTCAGCATAGGATTGCACTGTACTGAACCTGGCACTAACAGAATATACTGAGTGGATAACGTTCAGCCAGGAGGATCATACTTAATCTACAACACTCTGGCTTTTAAAAGTTACACATGAATAATGCCGAGTTTGTCGCCATTATTATTTAATTTGTATTAGAGTTTCTTGTTTGTTTTACCTGAGAAGATACATGATTAGCACAATCTGTAAGTCAGGCATTTAGAATATACATTGATGCTTTCTTGTTATCTGGCCTTCCTAACATTAGTCAGGCCAGGAAATTAATTTTCCACATTAACATTTTGATATGGGCATGGACAGGATCAAGGAGAGAGGACAAGAATCAAAATTTCCCCCTTCTAGTGAGTGCAGGGATTTGTAGTCAGATCTTTCTATCCATTCTAAAGGTGGGATGGAAGAGAAGCGGAGCAATTTCATATCTTGAACACTGATGAGGCACTGGAGCTGAACCCAATAACATTACTCAGTTTCCAGTAAGTAGGGATAGCATAGAGAATGTGGAAGAGACAGACAAATTTTGCTGCCCTCTTAGTAAAGTCAGCAGCACTGAATCCTTGGACATAACTCTGAAGGAAGCCTCCCAAATGGCCCCCTGGCAGAGGGGCCGTATGACCATCTCCCCCCCCCCCAATATGGGTTATAGTTGATCATCTGCCCTCTAGATAAGTTATAGCCTAATTGGAAAGGCCTGTTCCCCTCTTTTACCCACCCCTCTGTATTTTACTGGTAGGAGTTGGGCTGCAAGGCTGCTGTCTGTGAGCGGTATTAATGGGATTTTTGCTGTTTTTATCAATGTTTTAAATGTAACATGTTTTTACTGTTGTAACCCACTCTGAGCCTGCTTGTGGGGAGGGTGGGATAGAAATCCAATTGAGGATGAGGATGAGGATGATAAGTGAGTGGGCCACGGTCGAGTGGCAGGGACGAGGAGGCCTGTGTTGGCCAGGGTTGCTGCCACTCCTCTTTAAAGGGAGAGTTTGTCCATCTCCTCACATCCTGGTCATTCATCTAGGTGGTAATGACCTAGGCTTGGTTAAGGGCAAAGCCCTGTCTTTGCAGGCCCGTGAGGACTTCCTGTTGATAGGCAGGTCCTGGCCTGAAGTGCTGATCATTTGTTCAGCAATGCTTCCCCGCTGGGTTTGGAGGGAAGCGTTACATCCTGCGAGGATGAAGCAGGCTAGGCATAAGGCCAACAGAGCCCTAGAGAAAGCCCTAGCACATGGGCTGGGGATTTATTTGCCACACCCCTTGATTCAGGCTGATTGTGCAGAGCTTTATAGGGGTGATGGTGTCCACCTCTCTGAGGTGGGCAACAACATATTCTTGAATGATCTACGGCAAGGGCTCAGGTTGGCCATAAGTCACCTGTGGGGCGCAAGGGTCTAAGCAGAGGCTTGACCCTTGGCGTTGGCAGGTTAGGATGGCAAATGAGCGGGCCGGTGACCCCCTTGGCACATCTTCATTGGTGAGGAATTGGGGTCTGTCCGGAGCAGCTGGTGGGCTGTATGGTAGCCAGTGGTGAGGGCAGACTGCCACGTGGCTCCCCTGTACAAGTAAGGCCCTCTTGCTGTACAGCGAGGTGCTGCAGACTTGGAGGGGGAACCATTTGCCTGGCTGCCGGGTACAGCCATTTATTGAATGGCTCACCCCTGGGGCAGTGGGGGCTCGCCCAGACAGATCAAGGCGGAGGTCTGAAGTGACCCCAGTGCTTGACCTGTACTGCTAGTTAGTTAGATCCTTTGCCGTAGTGACAAGTTATGTTGTAATCAATAAAGTGGCCCAATTTTAATCCCAAGATTTGTGTCTGCTTTTCATTTCAACTTGGGGGGGCCAAAGGATATTGGGACAGATAAGGGGAGAAGAGCAAGAGATTCTGTTGGACTCTTCTTAGTATTTGTACTGCTTTGAAAGAATATAAGAATGTAGTTATGAGTAGCAACATTGTTGTATGTGGTGCTTCTTCTCTTGCTACTGTGTCTCAAAACATGGTTTTAGCTTAAATAAAAGGAAAAACTGCAGAACACTGAATCTGATACTTTGAGAAAGAGGACTCAAAATCTGGGCACTACTCATTTTTAGGGGTCTAGCTAACTTGTGGTAATGTTAGGCAAGGGAATGGAATTGTCATATCGGTATAGAACATTATATAGCTTTAGAACACTATTTTTTTACTGGTTTGCATTCAGATACAGAAATGAATATTTGTCCAAGCTGTGTGCAGTTGCTATAAAGACAAAATGTGATTTAAAATTGCTTGAGGTTATTAATGCTATAAATCTTTCAGAAATACTTGAATTGATATTCTTTGTGAATTCAGAAAAAAATTAAGCATGCTGTAGATCTCCCATAAGTGACATAATTGCAAACAGCAATGAAAAAAAATTAAACCATTCATTACATCCAGATTTACAGATAACTGTTATATGATTTATTTTGTTAAAAAAACCTGAGGTTAGTAAATGCCAAGTAAATGGCAAGACAATGATGATTAATATATTAATCTCATTTGTCTTCTGGAATTGAGGAAATTATTGGGACCTTGTCTTTTGATTTAGAGATTCTGAATAACAGAATCAGGATCATTCTGAATCACAGTTATTCTGAACAAGCAAGCAACAGAGCCCTTTAAAAAAAAAAGGCCCTAGAAAATGGAGTGCAGGAATGCTGGCCTTCCTGCCACAGTGGCACCCTCCAGAGGGATGGGCCAGCTTGCCTGGGCTTTCTGCAGCAGCGGATGACTGTATTGGTGATGACTCAGTTTTTATCCTGGTGCTCCTGCACAGGTGCACCAGGATAAAAAGTGAGTCATCGCCAATATGGCTTGCCTTTTCAATAGAAAGAGAACAGGGTCAGTGCCAGTTTTGGTGGGCTTAAGTATCAACATTCCAATAAAAGTGAAAGTGCTGCAGTACAGTCTAGGATACCAACTCAGTTTGTAACCAATCACAACCAGGTGACTTATATCTCAGATGATAGGGCATACAACAATCTGGCCTCATGTGATACAAACTGATACAAACTCATGTGATGCAAACAGAAGAACAGCCAATGTTTCAGCATGTTGCTAAGATTGCACTGTTCAGAGTATAAAACCTCAGAATGCAAACACCAAATGAAATGTCTACTTCTCCAGCTGGGATTGCAAGGACAATTAATTCCACATACATAAGCAAAGGAAGGGGATCTCTTCTGCTTCAAACCATGACTGCTGGCAAACACCTCCCTCCCTACACTCCATGTACCTCCTGTGTGATTGGTTCAGTAACCCTTCCTCCTCCAAGAGTTGCTAGCGGTGTTTCCTGTACAAGGTACACTGCGTAAGTATGCACAGTGCAGAAAGTACTCCCCACTCACGAGATGTTGGCAGAACATCACCACAATCTTAGTGCAATGTACTTGCTAGTGTAACCCCACATGCAAGCAGGGAGAGAGGGATCACAGCCACGTTTCTGCGTAAACATCATGTTCATTAGCTATTGTGACTGCTGAACAAGCATTCAAGATCCATTTTGTTTTTTAAGATCAAATTTGCATAGAACAGCCCAAATAGAAACTCCAATGCAACCACCAAGCGACTTGCTACAACAAAACTTGCATGAGTTTTGTCCCCAGAATTCCCGCCCCTAAACTGTGGTTCTGAGATCTGATTAGAGTATAATTAAAGGAATCTTCATTTGAAGTCATAATTCTGATTACTGGGTCATAGACATTGCAGGGATTCACCCAATACATCAGGAACCAATTTCTTTATTGTGCAGTTTTTTTGTAAATTCATTAATCTTTTAAAGGTATTGTACTAGGGCCAGAATTCATTGATATGCAGCAGAATCTTTTCCCAGTAAATGTTTATTTATGTCATTCTTAATCAATGAATGCATATATTTCTTTGTGCGGTTTTATTATGTCACTATCCAAGGGTGAAAATGTAAAAAATGTAGAAATACATTCACCCTAATTTATTGAAAAATACATGAAAAATATGTTTGGATGTTTACATAGGACAATGTTATTATTATTTTCAAAAGCTATAAAAGGATTAAACTATCCATGATGCTGAGGATGCTGGAGGTCTGTGACAGGAACTCCAGATGTTTTTGGCACTCCAGATGTGTATATAGACTTAAAAAGCAGCCACAAGGAAGGGGAGGATCATATGGATTGTGGCAAAAGTGAATCCCCACACATGCCCACAATTATAGAGAAAAAAATATAAAAAGTAGAATTAAGAGACTATGAAATGCAAGTTACATAGACTGTGACTATTTCTATGTAAAACTTAAGTATGGTGACCAACTATTTCTGCTGTGACTATGTGTTTACCTTGATTACGTTTGAATTTTAAATAAAAATCTCACAGCCTGTTCTTGTATCTCATAATCTTTGGCAGTTCTTATCTCACCTCATTTTCATTGGGTAGTCTTAGGCAAAGCATACTCTCTTAGTCCACATCTAAAAATATCTAAAATATTTGATGGCCAGAGTGATGTCGTGGTTAGTGGTTAGGGTGTTGGCCGAGGAGCCAGGACTTATCGGTCAAATCCCTTTTCAGCCAGGACATTTGCTTCATGGTTTTTGGTCATTGATTCTTTCTTTCAGTCTTTATCAGCCTAAGCTAGCTTCCAAGGTTGTTGTGAAAATTAAATGAGAAAGTTGAGGACTATGGGCCAAGCTACATAATGACAAATGACACTTGAATGGCAAGTGAACAGACTCACGGGTATTCCTCCCTGTTCACTTGTGCTCCACTTGCACTCCACTTGATCATGTAGTGGTCATTCAAGTGTCATTCGTCACTTGTAGCTTGGCCCTACGTACTTAGCTCTGAACTCAGAGATAAAGTGAGATAGAAACCTGACCTTGGATTCTGCACAGGAAAAAAATCTAACCATCCCCTTTTCTGGCTGTTCCTCCCGAGTATCATTTAGTTATGTGCCCTTTGACCTACTAGGCTTCTCCCTTAAAACTGAACAGAAGCATGTAAGAGAGCAAGTCTGAAGCTTTTTTACAGGGCTGTTTTCCCTTCCCAATCTGGCCCTGCTATCTTGGGTCTTTTTTTCTTTCCCATCAGCACACTCCTGGAAAAGGCCTTGAGTGTTGTTGTTATTGATACTCCAACTTTCTCACTGAGATCCAGGGAAGATTACCTACTGTAAGTAAACACAATATAATCAATAGCAAGGACATTCTCAAAGCAAAATACATGATCAGCAGTTATGACATTCATTGAAAACCCCTACAAAAGGGTATGGTAGCAGAAATTTTTTAACAAGCATAAAACTTGCAGAAATGAGTAATTAACATGATGACATCTTTAGCACTGCCGAACTACCCGGTAGGAATGTATCTATATCAGCAGACAGTTCCCAGTAGGGTACTCTATAGTCCCTTCCTAAGATATCTTCTTGAGCTATTTTTATGTCACAGATTGTGCCCTATAATCTGAGTAGAAAGTCCTCCTGAATAATTCAGTCTTGTATAGTTTTCAGAAAGCCAGGAGAGTAGGAACTTTCCTGACCTCCTTCAGCAGGCCATTCCACAAGGTGGAGGCTACCATAGAGAAAGCACATGTGCAGACAGTTATTGATTTAGCTTAACTGCAGGGTGGTATCTAAAATATAGCCAGTAAAGTGTGATCTGTGGAGGGCTCTGGATGATCTAGTTGAGTTATACTGTTTCTTTCCTGGTATGTTGCCATGCCAAAGTATATGTGTTTGCAAGATGGTATTCAAGGACACCTTTATGGAGCTCTGGGGAGTGTGAGATTACATGGCTCCTACTGGGAATGTCACCATGGGGTGTGTTGTGATTGGGGTGAATTGGCCATTAAGGCCAGTAAGAAAAGTCCTGGTGGTCCAACAACACTATCTTGGGCCACAAAGGATTTGCCAAGCCTCCCCTTGCTTTGTATACTGCGAGGGAGGATGTGCCTACCTTAGCTGAGCCCTGTGCAGTGCAGGGAAAGATGCACTTGGTCATACCCATGTGTTACAGGGCTAGCTGAGCAGGCATTTTCTTCTCCTTGTCAGAACTATGTGAACTCGGGGGGGGGGGGAGGCTGGGCTAAGGAGTGTGAAATGTAACAATTTTCTTTTCATGAGTTATTCTTGTCAATTCTTTGGTCGGCCAGGATCTCTATCCTGGATTGTGTATGGTCAGAGATGAATGCTGTCTTTCACAATAAATCCTTTGGAAACAGAAAGACTTGGTCTTCTTGCTGAAGGGAGTGAACCAGACTATCAGCTCTGAAGTAGCATAGTCTGACATTTTGACAAGAATCAATGTACAATTGTACAATGTACAATTTATTCTCCTTAACCCAGTCTCCGTCCTCCGTTTGAGACATTTTTGCTTTGGGCGCTCCCTCCCCTTCTTTTTCCACTTCGCTTTTCACTCTTGCTCTCCACCCCTTTTCGGTTTCTTGCTTTTGCGCAGTTTGACTGCGAGTGGTAAGCACTCCCCCTAGTTGGGTGGGGGTGAAGACAGTATCTTTTTTTTTTTTTTTGAAAAATTTTTATTGGGTTAGAATCCATTATTTCCACATTTACATTCAATTTTCCCCAATTTTTTCATCTCTAACCCCCTCCCTTTCCCCCCCTTTTTGTTGACTTCCAACAGCTTTCCAACCCTTTGTCCCCTTTCCCTTACTTTTATTAGCTTCCTCTATCTAAAACAAATATATATTCTCCATTATTCTAAGCAGTACATCCTTAACTATTTTTAACATTATATGCCCAAACTGTAAGTCTTTGTTTCCATCTTAGATAAACAATTTATCCCAATTTTTCAATTTCAGATATTTCTATATATCATAAACCATATAGATCATACATTCGTTTATATCAAACAATTTGACTTATTCTCTATATATATTACTCATTCTATCTTTTTATAATAGTTCTATATATCTCTCCTCACGTAGTCAATCAATTTGACCCATCTATATCTTCAGACATTCAGTTTGGTACAAAACTTATCAGAAAAAAAGAAAATATTGTTAGTTAATCGCTCCTTATATTTAGTCCTTATAATTAATTATTTTCTCTATGTTCTGTTTGTTAACCTATATATATCTATATATATGTCAATCTATTAATCTGACTGCTTATTAATTCACATTTATCTCTTCTCCCCCCGGTAAAGTCTCCCCCCTCTACTTCAATACTTCAGTAGTTCTCAAACTGCCACAGTTTTCCTCCCACCTCCCATTTCTTCTCCAGGTATTGTTTCAGCTTCTCCCAGTCTGTGTTGAACTGCCCTGAGTCCAGATCTCTCAATTTTCTTGTCATCTTGTCCATTTCAGCCATATACAGCAATTTGTAAGTCCAATCTTCAATAGTTGGCACTTCTTGTACTTTCCATTTTTGCGCATACAAAAGTCTAGCTGCTGCTGTCATATAAAATATCAACGTCCTGTGTTGGGCTGGAATTCCCTCCATTCCCAAGTTCAGTAGCAGGAGTTCTGGGTTCTTATTAATTTGAAATTGTAAAATTTCACTCATTTCTCTTATTATTTCCCCCCAGTACTGCCTGGCTACCTCACACGACCACCACATATGATAGAGGGAGCCCTCATGCTTCTTACATTTCCAGCATTTATTAGAAGTATTCAAATTCCCTAGCGCAATCTTCTTTGGTGTCATGTACCAACGATAGATCATTTTGTAAATGTTCTCTTTGATATTAATACATGTCGTTGTCTTCATTGTAGTTTTCCACAAGTATTCCCATGCCTCCATTGTTATTTCTTTATTAAAGTTTATAGCCCATTTCACCATTTGTGTTTTAACTATCTCATCCTCGGTATACCACTTCAACAGTACTTGGTATACCTTGGATATTCTTTTCTTATCTTCTTTTAAGAAGGGTCTGCTCTAGTTCCGAATTCTCTATTCGTATACCTCCCTTTACAGAGTCCGAATTATATAAGTCTCTGATCTGTCTATACTGGAACCAATCGTAGTTAGGTGATAGTTCCTCTTGTGTCTTTATTCTAAGTTTGGATGCTTCAGTTTTAGTTATTTCTTTATACGTTAAACATTGTTGTTCATTATCAACAGCTCTCGGGTCTATCACCTCATATGGAACCACCCACAAAGGGGTTCCTTCTTGTAGATAAATTCTGTACTTCTTCCAGATTATGTATAGACTTCTCCGAACAAAGTGATGCAGGAACATCGAGTTGACCTTTACTTTGTCATGCCATAAATATGCGTGCCATCCAAATATTTTTTTATATCCCTCTAGGGCTAATAGTTTCTTGTTCTTTAATGTCATCCATTCTTTCAACCAAACTAGGCAGATTGCATCATGATAAAGTCTCAGATTGGGCAGTTGCATTCCGCCTCTTTCCTTTGCATCTTGTAAAACTTTCACTTTCACTCGAGGCTTCTTGCCTGCCCAAACAAAATCTGATATTTTCCTCTGCCATTTTTCAAATTGTTTGGAGTCTCTGATGATTGGTATTGTCTGTAGCAAAAACATTACTCTTGGTAACACATTCATCTTAACTGCTGCAATCCTGCCCAACCATGACAAATTCAATCTATTCCATTTAATCAAGTCTCTCTCTATCTGAGTCCATAGTTTTTCATAATTGTTTTTGAATAGATCTATGTTCTTTGCAGTTAATTCGACTCCCAAATATTTCACTTTACTTGTTACTTCACAATCCGTTGTTTCCATTAACAATTGTTGTTTCTGCTTAGTCATATTTTTGCATAATATCTTTGACTTCTTTTTGTTAATGAAGAAACCTGCCAAGTCTCCAAACTCCTTGATCTTATCTATCACTCTTGGCATGTTCTCCAATGGGTCCTCTACAATTAACATTATGTCATCCGCAAATGCTCTGACCTTGTATGAATAGTCCTTTATTTTTATTCCACAAATTTCATCATCTTGACGTATTTGTATCATCAGAATCTCCAATACTAAAATGAACAACAATGGAGATAACGGGCAACCTTGTCTTGTTCCTTTACTTATCGTCAATTTCTTGGTCAATTCATCATTCACCACGATTGCTGCAGTCTGGTCTCTATAAATTTCCTTAATTGCTCTGATGAATCTTTCTCCCAATTGTAGCTTTTCCATAGTGGCAAACATAAAGTCCCAGTTTAAATTGTCAAACGCTTTTTCAGCGTCTACAAAGAAGAAACCAACCTCTTTGTCACAACGCTTGTCATAATATTCAATAGCATTGATCACTGTCCTTAAGTTGTCTCTTATTTGTCTGTCTGGCAAAAAGCCTACTTGTTCCTCCTCTATGACTTCCGAGAGCCACCCCTTCAATCTCTCCGCCAATATCTTCGCAAAAATTTTATAGTCATTGTTGAGTAGCGATATAGGTCTATAATTTTTCACATTAGTCAGGTCTTGGCCCTCTTTTGGGATCAATGATATATTCGCTTCACTCCAAGTTTCTGGAATCCTTTGATCCCTTAAAACCCCATTCATCACCTCTTTTAGGAATGGTGCCAGTTCATTAGCCATTGTCTTATAGAATTTAGCCGTAAGTCCATCTGGCCCTGGCGCCTTTCCTAGATTTGCAGATTGTATTGCCTTACTTATTTCCTCGTCAGTTACTTCACTATTCAACTTATTTCTCCAAGCTTCCGAGATTTCTGGAAGTTTGGTTTTCTCCAAATATGACGCTATTGATTCTTTGTTTACTTCTTTTTTATTATACAGCTTAGCGTAAAATTTATAAAAGGCTCTACTAATGGTAGCCTGCTCCAAATACGTTTTGTTATCTTCGCAAATTTTATTTATTGTCTTCTTTTCCCTTTTCTTCTTCAATTGCCATGCCAGGTACTTCCCAGGTTTATTAGCACCCTCAAACGCTTTTTGATTCAGTCTTTTGAAATTCCACTCCAATTCTTTATTGCTCATTGCTGTTAGCTGTTCTTGAAGTATTTTAATTTCCTGGTATACCTTCTTTTTCCTTGGTCTCTTTTTTAGCTGTATTTCTTTGGCTTTTATTTTCTCCTCAATCTCTTGTCTTTTCTCCTCTTTCTTCTTTCTTGCTCTACCAAGGTAGGGGTGAAGACAGTATCAACGGTTTCTTCCTTTTTACTTTGATGCTGGCGGACGCTCTTTCGCGCATGCCCCAACATCAAAGTAAAAAGGAAGAAACCGTTGATACTGTCTTCACCCCCACCCAACTAGGGGGAGTGCTTACCACTTGCAGTCAAACTGCGCAAAAGCAAGAAACCGAAAAGGGGTGGAGAGCAAGAGTGAAAAGCGAAGTGGAAAAAGAAGGGGAGGGAGCGCCCAAAGCAAAAATGTCTCAAACGGAGGACGGAGACTGGGTTAAGGAGAATAAATTGTACATACCGGCTAGTCTCCAAAAGGAAGTTTTACAGCGTTGTCATGATGCTCGCGCAGCCGGCCACTTCGGCTATTTAAAAACTCTCCACTTAGTACAAAGGCAATTTTGGTGGCCGGGCATCAGAAAAGATGTTTCCCAATATGTTTCCTCCTGCCCTATTTGCATAAGTGCCAAAACCAGGAAGGGAAAGCCTCCGGGGCTTTTGCAACCACTCGAAACCCCAAGCAGACCTTGGGAAGTAATTTTTATGGACTTTATTACAGATCTTCCTGCCTCCAAAGGCTGCTCCTGTATATTAGTGGTTGTAGATCTTTTCTCCAAACAAGCACACTTTATACCTTGCACAACCATTCCCACCGCCAAGAAACTAGCGGAAATATTTATGAAACACATTGTTAAATTACATTCCTTTCCTTCTAAGGTGATTTCCGACCGCGGCGGACAGTTTATTGCCAATTTCTGGAAGGAATTACTTCAATTAATGGAGATGGAGCAAGGAATCAGTTCAGCATTCCACCCTCAAAGCGATGGACAATCGGAAAAAACTAATCAAATATTAGAACAATTCCTTCGGTGTTATATTAATTTCCAGCAAGATAATTGGGTGAAACTTCTTCATTTCGCCGAATACGCATACAACAACACAGTCCATAGTTCAACAGGAGAAACTCCCTTTAAAATTGTGCATGGATATGATGGAAAAGCCTTCCCCTTCAAGTTGCCACCAGGACAACAACCCTCCGGAGACTTACAACAATGGTGGACTTCTCTTAGCTTACAATGGGCGGCTATACAAACAGCTCTGAACAAAGCCAAAGCAGATTATAGGAAATACGCAGATCACCACCGTGCGAAAGAATGGGAATTACAACCAGGGGACAAAGTACACATTTCAACAAAAAATCTTCGGATGAATCAAACCAGTAAAAAACTGGCTTTAAAATATCTGGGACCATTTCCTGTTAAACGAATAATCAACAAAGTAACTGTAGAAATCACTCTGCCAAAAAACCTTCGCCATATACACCCCTCCTTTCATATAAGCCTCTTAAAAAGGGCCCCTGCACCAGACCACTGGCATCCTGCTCCCAATGCTCCCCTTCCCACACTAATCAATGATCAAGTACATTATGAAGTGGAAGAAATACTGGGCTCTAAAATTAAATATAATAAACTTTTTTACTTGATTCGCTGGAAAGACTTTGAAATAGGGTACCAAGAATGGGTAGAGTCTATTCATGTGAAAGCACCCAGACTCCTCAAGCAGTTTCATCAAGCATACCCTCACAAACCGGAGGGAGAAAGATTTTAAGGGAGGCAGAATGTCAGAACTTGTTTAACTGGAGTGAAGCCATGTTTAATTCTATAGTGTTTAGTCTGTCTTTTCTCCAGGCCTCAACACCTGCTGGGGGCCGCTACCATGGGAAAGGAAACTCTCTTATCAGTCTACTCGTCCTTGGCCAGCACATCGTGCCTCTGTGAAGCTTTGCTATGTGAACTCGGGGGGGAGGCTGGGCTAAGGAGTGTGAAATGTAACCATTTTCTTTTAATGAGTTATTCTTGTCAATTCTTTTGTCGGCCAGGATCTCTATCCTGGATTGTGTATGCTCAGAGATGAATGCTGTCTTTCACAATAAATCCTTTGGAAATAGAAAGATTTGGTCTTCTTGCTGAAGGGAGTGAACCAGACTATCAGCTCTGAAGTAGCATAGTCTGACATTCCTTCCATTTGGGAATGGGAACAGGGTGGGCCAAATCAGGGCCCTTTTCCAGGGCCATTTACTCCTCCAACCCAGCTATGTTTACTTTCTACCTTCCCTTCTTCTGTTGTCTGTGGATGGGATAGCAAGATGTCAGGAGGCATGGTAGCTTTGAGTTCTTTCTTACAGACCATGAGTGCAGTCCTAAGTAGAATTAACACCATTCTAAGTGCATTCTAAAAAGTGCAATTGTGCTCAGGGTGGCACATATGTATAATCCCTACACAAAACAATTATCCTTCATAGCTACATCACTAAGTGTATAAAAGAGGAAGGCTATAACCTTTTGGTAATATTAGCTGGACCAGTAAAACATAGAGCATGCCATGCTATTTACTGGATTATAACAGGACTGAGAGCATATGTTGGTGTTTGCCCTTAAAGCAGCCTCAGAAAGGCAGAAGGCTTTCACAGAACTAGCATCACAGAAGCTGTGATTCATCATCAATAAGACTGGAGGGTTCATATGTAAATATTTTGGAGTTTGTATCTTGTGCTCACATTCTAAAACTTCAACTACTTAACAGGATAAAATTTGCATTACTGAATATTTCATTTCTAATCTGTGAAAAAAATTAAGGTTTTGTGGGTATGTGCTTATTTTAAGTGTTAAATGATTTATACATGTTCTGCACCTGATATGGTTAAAATGATAGATCAGATTTTAACAGGCTTTTCATCTGAGCTTTCAAGTGCGTGATTTGTTTTTAATCAACCCACGTCCTTTGTTTTAACATTTCAGCTGAAAGACATGCACAGAATTCAATTAGATCTGGAAAGGAAATCAATGCTCTAAGAATATGGAAGGTGAAATATTTTTGCATTAAAATTGGTTTCTATATTCAAGTCAGATTTAGTAAATAGGATTAAGAGAAGAGATTTTTTTTCACTTGAGAACATTATTTTTCAGGCTGCAAGGAAGGCAAATAGAATGAGGCTAGAGATAAGATTTTTTTATACATCTCCATACTTTGTAATCACAGTGTGATGGAAACAGCAAAATTACTCTATGAACTGAATACTAAGGCAGTAGCTGTGATATAAGCTGTGCTGTAAGAGGTTTTTCAGCATACAAAATAATGTTTCTCTTGTTTGCTAATTTCTTATTTTCCTAAGTATAAGCACCATAAGTCTTAAGAGCAATTTCCCCATTATTACTGCTGAAGCACTAGTCCTGATTCAGCATTGGTAGCTTGACAACTGAACAAATATAATGGAGAACAAAAAAGGGGGTGGTCTTTGCTGTAGGGAGAAAACCTACAGGCAGCAATGCCTAAATCTATGGATAAACTTCCATGTGATTTATGTTATAAAATAATAAATAAAAAAGAATCAAAGATATAAATGACAGAACTGAGCATCCTTTTCTGAACTGTGATATTCTTAGTTTTGTCCTTTCTTCTCCGTTCCCCCTGTAGTTCTCTTCCATTTTTCTTTTCCTTTTTGTTTGGCCTTCTCTGTGACAACCATATCAGCAACTTTAACATTGCTATGGGAAATATGGTAGTGCCAATATATTGTCAACTTAAGTAAAAAAACGTATGTAGCAGCTCTGGGCCCTCTGATTTGGATCAAAGCCATGGTACAGGAGATAGACAGTTTCCCGTGCTGTGCTTTCTGAATTTAAATTAGCCTCCCACAATTGCTGTTCCCCCCTACCCCCGGAAATTTAGGAATTCTGTTCACCGATCTCCCAACAAAACATTTAGTCTGACCAGGGAAATCATATACATTTTACAAGATTATATCCAAATCATCAAGAAAAAGAATTGCCAACATGACTCTGGAACAAGGTTAAAAAACTATATGTTTCATAGTTTAAAAGGCACATCAAATTTTTAGACAATATAACCACTTTAAGTTGTTTTTTTTTAACAGCATCATGTTAAATCTTAGGGTACCTGATAACTTATTAATTGATATTGCTAGTCTTTAACATCTCAATAAATGAGGAAATTTAGCATATGCATGTGGAAATGGAAAAACATAAAGAAAGAAAAACAAATTAAGGTTAAAATAATTTTCTTTGATACATGATATATCTAAGGATTGTTAATTATCCAGCAACAAAAATCAGTGCATGAAAGAGACTACACTTTTCAAGTATCATACTGCTATTGTGTTTGCTGGAGGTGGTGCTTGCATCCCATCTCAAAAGGCTTATGCTAATTTTTGCTTAAAAATAAGGGATGGATAACTTAATGAATTATTTACAGGCATGAAATATGGCAATAGTATCATTTAGAACCAAAATCTCCTCGGGATACTCCTGGCGGGGTGTCAATTTGCTTTTTTTGCTTGTTTTTATTATAAGGTGGAAGAGATTAAGGAGCTATTTTCTAAGCTTTTAATGTCAGCATTGCATGGTTAGAACTATGTTGTCACTGGATCGGTTATAAAGACTGATCTTTTTCCAGAACAGATTTTCACAAGGGGAAAAAGCCCTTAAGGAATTGCCAGTGTATGTGAGTCATAAATGAAAGATTTTTTTGAAATACTTAATTGCGTGCTGCCAAAGATAAGGGAAACCACAGGAGAAGTAGGATGAGGCTTTCTTTTTATTAGATCAATTAGTCAATTCCACTAAGCAAACTTCTGAAACTTAGTTCAGTGTAAAGCTCCTTTAAAAATGAAGTAGAAACATTTGAGTAGATAAGGTCATCATGAGCAAGCAAAAGCGGATACAGAGCTATCAACCATAATACTCAAGCACTCATTCCATGAGGGATCATATGTGACTCACTATGGTGGTGGTTAAAAACTTACCAAGTTTATTTGGAGAGTTGAGAAGATTTTGAAAGGTAAATGATCTTGTAAGTTTTCCCTCTAGTATGCCATTACAAGAGCCAGGATTTCCTTATATAGACCTTCCTCTTTCTCTTTCAAGCAACAGCCTGGTAAATTATTTATTTCTAGAATTCTCCAAGGGGGAAAAAACACTTTGTGAGTGTTTCTCCTTTACACTGTACAGCTATGGACTGAACTGTACTGCACAGGCCATATGAGGTGTGGAGGCCTCTTCACTCTGACACAAATAGCCAAAGTGATCAATAACAGAAAAGTTTGTGGATGATGATTGACTGGAACCAACCAATCAAAATGCAGCTCCCACCATCTTCCTAATTTCTTCTCATTTCAGAAACTCAGGTTCCAAAGTGAAACAAGCTAGCATCAAATGCTTACTCCCAAGAAGGTACCTTTAAAACAAGTAGGATATCTATATGCTATCCATATGCTAATAGAGTTGATCTAGTACTACCCCTTACTACAGATGAAAACTGGCAAGATGTCTATCTTTTTCTATGATTCTATGGGTGTGTGGGGGGAGTTATTTGTGAATTTCCTGCATTGTGCAGGGGGTTGGACTAGATGACCCTGGAGGTACCTTCCAATCCTATAATTCTATGATTCTATGGTTTTAGGTAAAGGTAAAGGTAGTCCCCTGTGCAAGAACCAAGTCATTACTGACCCATGGGGGGACGTCGCCGTTTTCTTGGCAGACTTTTTATGGGGTGGTTTGCCATTGTCCTCCCCAGTCATCTACACTTTACCCCCAGGAAACTGGGTATTATTTTAAGTCATGTAACACCTATCCTCATGTAACACCTATCCTCCGTCAGCTGCACTGGTTACCGGTTGAGTACCGGGTCCGGTTCAAGGTTTTGGTGTTGACCTATAAAACCCTATGCGGACTGGGCCCAGCATACCTTCGGGACCGCCTCTCCCCATATGTTCCCCGGAGGTCGCTTCGATCAGCCACTTAAGAACTTGCTGATGGTCCCTGGCCCCAGGGAGGTCCGCCTGGCCTCTACCAGAGCCAGGGCCTTCTCAGTTCTGGCTCCGACCTGGTGGAACTCTCTGTCTGAGGAAACTAAGGTCCGGCAGGATTTGTTATCTTTCCACCGGGCCTGCAAGACGGAGATGTTCCACTGGGCATTTGGTGGGGGCTAGGCTGTCCTCTCGCTGGCCATACCACTGAAGACCTTCCTCCACCCATGCAGGGCAATGCTGCATTTTAATATTTAATATTCTACACACGCCAATTTTAATGGTTTTTATACGATGTTTTAATGTTTTTATAATGTTTTTACTGTTTTTAATTTGTTGTCAAACCGCCCTGAGCCCGTCTGACAGGGAGGGTGGTCTAAAAATGTAATAAAATAAAATAAATAAATAAATGAAGTCCACCTATTTAAAGAAATTTAAACGTATGCTTGATTGAACATATGCTACAAGCACCAAGCTGGCTTTAGCCATGATATATGACAAATAACACATGAGGCTGCCTTATACCGAACCAGGCCCTAGGTACATCAAGATCAGTACTGTCTGCTCAGACTGGCAGTGATTTTCTAGGATCTCAGGTGGAGGTCTTTCACATCACCTACTCCCTGCTCTTTTTAACTAGAGATGCCAAGAATTGAACTTGAGACCTTCTGTATGCTCTTCCCCTGAGACACAGCCCTTCCTGATCCCAAAACCTCAGTGAAGCTGGAAAGATGATAGGCAGCCCTCAGAACTGCTCATGGGCATATATCTTGTATTTTCTAGAAACAAACACAAATGCTACCAATCTGCACACAAGAACCCTGTTTTTAATTTATATGCTTGCAGATTCTTGTTCATTTTTACATTTTTATCCTACTTGTTCTTTATCAATTAAAACATTTATATGTGGTGCTAAAACAATATAATGTGGGTGTGTAAAATGGCAGGGTTTTTTTTAAAGATGACCTTAATGAGTGGGCAACTTGAATAGAGCTGCCAACAACAAAGCCACAAGTACCATTTGTACCACTTACAACATTGTCTGGTTCTGCTGTTCTTGCTGCTAGAGTCCAGCATGCTAACTGCAGATAGCGTTTTTGCTCTGGCAGGCTTCCCTACATAGTTCAGTGAAGTTCCATGTTCTGCTACCTTTCCATGAACAGATCTGTTCTGGTCAGTAAGGAACATTGGTAGGGAGGGGGGTTCTGGCTTTCCTAGGGTTTTTCTTTTCTGTATTAGAATCCCCATGCTCACAGAACCTCTGGATTGGGACATTCTTATATTATTTTGTTCAAGGTCATTAAAAACACAACTTTTTTGTTGTGTCCATGCAAAATGTAGAATTGATATAATCAAGTAAACCAATTCATCAATGTCTTATAGTTGTAGTGATTTCAGACAACCACACAAATAACAGATAATCTGAACATCAAGAATATAAATGGTACCTGGCTTTGTTTTAATAGAAAATATTGCCCAAACTTTTGATTAATTCAGCAGTCAGAGTGGCATGACCAACAGGAAATTAATATGAAGATGACAGACAAGAGTACAGATTCATTATGGAATAAGAAACATACTATATTAATAAAATTGTCACTTGGCATTATAAGGCTTATAATGCCACATCAACAAGCCAGTCTTTGCTGCAAGGCTAATTAATGTAGCCCTACTATAGCAAGAGAGAATTTTTCTGGATCCATGGAGCAGTCCAGTAAGTTCCCCCAGGAGGCTTCCTTTGAATCTGAAGACCCAGAATTCATCATCAAGCTGAAAATATTTGTAAAATTTAACAGCAGCTCTGCCAACTTACCCAATACATAATTAACTCTCATCAAAATGGAGGCATGTGCCATTTTTCACAAGGAATTGCTGCAATAAAGCTGTTAACCAATCAAAAATGTTTTGGCTGAAGTTGATTAACTCCTCATTGTGAATAAATAAATAAATAAAACTGATAGACTTTTAGTGGCAGCGAAGAAATAAATCGAAGAAATAAATAAATAAATAAAAATATATAAATAAATATATATAAATATAATATATATATATATATATATTAGCTCAAGTTATCTTTACAATAAAATGAACAAAAAGGAAAAATGGAGAAATCATTAATACTTTTTTTTTTAGTTTGGGAATTTTATAATATAGGATACCTTCTGTTTTGCCCAGAACTCAATTGCCTTCAAAATGAACAACAAATTCCATCATTATATCATATTTAACATATATAAGTGATGTGGGCCTTCACGTTGATGGCTCAGGCTTGCCTCACCTTGTGAGATCTTGGAAATTAAGTAGGGTTGGCCCTGATTAGTACAAAGATGGAGCCGCATGAGCACAGATGATCCAGTTTCGGAGGGGGGGGGCTGGGGCTGGGCCAGATGGGTTGCTATGCTAGATCCTTAAAAGAACCAGGGCCCAGTGACATCATAAGGAGAGGCCTTTACTATCTATGGAGGCAGAGCCATATAGGATTTAGAGAGGGGCTCTCTACCAGCGTTCCCTCTAGTGTGCGCTGTGTGCAATTGCGCACAGAATATTACCTCTTGGCGCACATGATTGCTTCAGGAGCACAGAGATGATTCCTCTCTGATGGCCTCGACTTCCTGCTCAGCTGGTGCCCTCTGAACGGTAAGGATGCGGCAGGATGGCACTGGAGCAGTCTTGACCCACACCTCTGAGGGCCCAGGGTGAAGGATGGCGCCAGGGCAGGCTTGGCCTACACCGCTGAGGGCCTAGGGTGAAGGATGGCACCGGATGGTGCTGAGGCAGGCCTGGCCTGCGACACTGAGGCCCCAGGATGAAGGATGGAGCAGGATGGCGCTGGGGCAGAATTGGCCTGCAATCCTGAGGGCCCGAGGATGAAGGATGGTTCTGGGGTAGGCTTGGCCTGTTACGCTGAGGGCCCGGAGTGAAGGATGGCGCCGGGGCAGGCCTGGCCTGCAACAATGAGGGCCTGGGGATGAAGGATTGTGTAGGATGGCTCTGGATCAGGCCTCACCCACGATGTTGAGGGCCCGGGAATGAAGGATGGCTCAGGATGGCGGCAGGGCATGCCTGGCCTGTGACAATGAGGGCCTGTGGATGAAGGATGGAGCAGGATGGTGCTGGGGCAGGCCTGGCCTGCGACAATGACGTCCTAGGAATGTAGGATGGTACTGGATGGCACTGGGACAGGCCTCATCCATGACGATGAGGGCCCGGGGATGAAGGATGGCGCAGGATAGCGCTGGGGCAGGCCTGGCCTGCAACAATGAGGGCCTGGGGATAAAGGATTGTGTAGGATGGCTCTGGATCAGGCCTCACCCATGACGTTGAGGGCCCGGGGATGAAGGATGGCGCAGGATAGCGCTGGAGTAGGCTTGTCCTGTGACACTGAGGGCTTGTTGGTGAAGGATGTGAAATTCCTAGAGATTTAGGTCATGGAACCTGGAGAAGGCAGAGTTTGGGGAGGGGGGTTACCTTGGCAGGGTATAGTACAATAGAGATCACCCCCAAAGCAACTATTTTCTCCAGGGGAAGTGATCTCTGCTGCCTGTAGATCAGTTGTAATTTAGGGAGATCTCCAGCCACCACCAGGAGAATGGCAAGCCTACTCCCCTTCTGCACATGTAGAAGAAATTCTTCCTTCGCCACCTTTAAGTCTGAGCATCAGGGCATTTCTCTGAGCAATCTCTGTCCCCTTTTTTGCCTGCATAAAGCTGACACCTTTTGTTTAAATGTAAGTAAAATGCACCTTTAGTGGCTTGTTGCAAGCACAAAACTAGCTCTCCACCTCTTTCTCATTCTCCCTCCTTTCCTTTCTTCTTCATAACAGGAAATCTCAGGATCTGCCTCTGAATTTGGCTTGAGGAGGGTTGAACTGTAAGTTTAGCATTCTGAGAGAAGGAAGGCATGTGAAATTCTAAACAGACCCACTCTGCCTTGTGTCTCCTTCAGTGGCAATGGTAGATGGAGGGGGCTGGGGTGGGGGGAATAATCCCACGTGAGCAAGGCAAGGGACCAAGGATAGCTTGGCTTCAAAACCCAGAAGTTGCATCATCCTTGGGCCCTTTGCTGTGGATCTTGGCTCCCTTCCCCTTTCCTTCTTGCTCCAATAAAGTTTGGATCCTATTCAGAGGCAGTATCTCTGTTCTCTTTGACTTGCCCATATCCCCTCTTCCTTGACTCTGCTGCCAGGGAAGACATTTGTCCTGTATTTTATAATCTGGTCCTTTCACCTGCTTCTTTTTCAGTCCTGTTTGGCTTGGTACATTTTTCACGTGAGTAGCTTTCCTCCCAGACTCCCGTCTGCTCCATAGTAAAGTGTCCAGTAGCACCTTTAAGACTAACCAACTTCATTGTAGCATAAGCTTTTGAGAGCCACAGCTCTCTTCATCAGATGCATCTGATGAAGAGAGCTGTGGCTCTCAAAAGCTTATGCTACAATAAAGTTGGTTAGTCTTAAAGGTGCTACTGGACTCTACTATTTTGCTACTACAGATTAACACGGCTAACTCCTCTGGACCCTCTGCTCCAGCCTCCTTTGGCTCAATATCAATAAAATACCAGTGTTTTCAAGTTCTGGAAAACAGAAAGGAAGAAGAGAGAAGTTAAATTGAAAGTCTCTGTAATGAAATGTGACTTATGTTTACAGGTATAATGTATAAAACATTCTTTAAAAACATGCTTAAAATACAGTTTAAAAATTAATTCTCAGATATTTATAAGGTTGTGGTTATAAGCTTCTACAAACTGATTTATGTGGTAGCCAAATGTTTGTATGTTTGTAAATTGCAATTTTTTTTCTAAAAAGGTGCTCTCAAAAATTTTATGCAAGTCAGCTCACAAAATAAACTTTTATGCAAGTTTCAGCTCACAAAATACATTTTTGGCTCACAGCACTGCACATCTTAGAGGGAACATTGCTCCCTACAAAATTAGGGGGACCTGGGCAGCCCCCTAACAATACCCCTGGGCTGGGTCAAACCTAGGAAAAGATGGGAGTTGGCCAGTGGTTATAGTGGTATCTCAGTGTTCTTCTGTGTCCTGTTTTTGAAATTCACTTTTAGGATAGTCACTTTAGGATCTACAAATACACATTCCTTGTGCATAGGACAAAGTAATGGTCACAAATTTGACACGAAGAAAGGCAACACAGAAAAGCCTGTAGGGGAACATTTTTAAAGACTTTCTGGACAATCATTTACAGGAGTCTTGTTTGTGCCTTATTCATAAGGATAACTTAGTTAAATTTACTAAATTATGGCATCACAGATGCCTTCATTTGGTAAATGCATGAAGACTCTGAGCCAGGGTAGAATACAAAACAGTTGCTGTGCACTCAATTTCTGAGCAATGTACAGAGTTCAGACTAGTAGCAATCTTCTTCTTCTCACTTCAAACTCATGTCCTATAAGTGAGTAGAAGCACATTTTGATACAATTCAGAACAGCACCCATAGCCATGACCCCAAAGAAAACTCACAGTTATGCCACCTAGGATTTTAAGTTACAGTGAATATGTTTGTTCTAACTGATGTTCTTTGAATGAACTCTTTAGCTATAATGTTAAGAGCAACTTACTGAGAGATTCGTTTATGTCCAAGAGGAACAGTCATTTGTTTGAGCCTGTCTCGTGCTTGACCGTAGAAAGGTCTTTATTCTATGAAGGCATGAGAATGACCTTTCTGAGGTGCAGGAGGAAACAGGTATGGTAAGGCCTATTAGTTTAGCTAATTCTGGTGGTAGCTGATGCAGACATTTTCCTTGTCTGAATATTCTGGACTGTATACATTACATGTTATATTTTAGTCCTTGGCAAATATGTGTGAATGTCTACTGGGACAGATTTGCCTTGGTTGTGCAGGCAGGGTGTAATCCCTAGAGCATCTAACTTTTTTTAATAGCATTTCAAATTTGCAAAAACATTTTATATCTTTTAATCCAAACAACCACCAGAAAAAGTAAGCCACAGTGCAATAATACTATTATATACTTGAAACCAGTTCATGTTAGCTGTTGCTGCTTGTATTGAATTATCAATATACATCTACTTGACGAACTCTTTAGAGTATAGACATTTTTTTAAAAAAATACTTAACAGGCTTGCTTGGACCATTAACTAACTTTAAAAAAGAACTGGTTCAGCATCCACTTCAGCAAACATAGGAAATCACAGGCTTGAAGAAGACACAAAATATCTGTCTACTAAAAGAATCCCGAAATCCTACAGCAATACATTTGCTGTAGTTTTGAAAGTGCTACTCAACTCCCCCCCCCCCAATTCTCTAAGCGTTAGCTAGTTGGCTGCCCATTTGAAACTGTACCATGCTATTTTAGGTAACAGCAAAACGAAGAATATAATCATGTACAGAGTGCACATTCCTTGCCAATGTTCTCTCTGAACTGCAGACTAGGCAAAAGGAAATTTTAAAAAGACCTCTGATCTGCATGCCCCCCGTTTTCTTGTTCATGCAGATGGGCTTTCTCGTTGCTTCAGAGAGACAGCACCTGGGTTGCCATTTTAGGAATTGTCCTTTTCTTCAATAGATACCACCTTGCTATTTAAAAATGGAATGAAAATTGAAAGAGGAGCTTAGGAATGGCTGAAGAAGCCCCCCCCCAACACACTACCATGAAAAAAATAACTGTTCTCAATCAATGTTATATAGACCTATCCAATACCCAGGAAAAACCGCAGCAGCAGCAAGCAAACAAACAAAACTATTTTAACAAGGAAACATATACCCTACCATTCCCCAGTGTTCCATTTCCAAAATACAATATAATGATAGCGTAACTGAAAATTAAAATAACATAGAGACTCATATTTTCTATTAAAAGGAACAGAAACTGATCTTTAACTTAGTAGCATACATTGCAGAGAAAATATGATGGGCAGTTGGAACATGGTGGCCGGTGTGAGTGTGAGAGAGAAAGTAACAAACTTAGACTTGCCTTAGGTTTAGAAAAGAAGAAAGAATTCTTTATAGGAACTCTATACTTTGATAGGAAAGTGGAGAGATAGATTCCTATCTACCTAAGTCTAAGGATGGTCATGGATGGCAGGAGAAGTCCTGCATCCATGATGCAAGATGGAGAGAAAAGGTAGAAGTGTGACAAAGGACAAGAAGGATGTCATGAGGAGGAAGTTGTGAGATTAGCAACTTGCGCATCAAAAGATAGTTCAGGGCTGTAAAGGAGTAAACGGATGCCCTAACTAGGGGTGTGTGTTTCGGGTGTCCGGTTCAGGTAAAATACCCAAATCGGACCCTATTTGTAAAGATTTGGGATTCCCGAATCGGGGCACCATGGTGGCCCTGATTCGGGAATCCCGAATCAAAGCTTTCACAAAGCATTCGGGTTGCTTCAGGAAGCTTTAGGGCAACTTCAAAGGTTCCCTTTCATGCTGCTTGCAAGTGGCAGGTCCCTTTAAAGTATCAGCTGTCAGGCAGCGGGGGGGGATCCCCCTCCGCCGCCTGCCAGATGATACTTTAAAGGGACCTGCCACTTGCATGTGCCAGGACCCTTTAAACAGCCCACCCCCATAGCCCCAGCCCCCCAGCCCCCAGCCCCTCACCCCCTAGCCCCAGCCCCACACTTACCTTCCATCTGATGCTGGGATGGTGGAGGCCTTCTTCGCTGCCCTGCAGTCCCGCAGCAGAGGAGAAGGAGCAGAGGAGCCGCGGCTGCCATTTGGGGGCGGTGTCATGTCTGTGCCCCATCCATGCCACTATTTGATGCTGACCTGTTGTTCTGAACCAATGTTTCATGCTATAACTTGATGTCATATTACCAGTGCCATAACTGTTTTGCTTTCACAGGCTTATTGAAGCTGCAGGTGGCCTTATCTAATGGACTGTAGAAACTCTCAGTGCTGCTGACCTTGTATATTGCTCATTCCCATGAACTATGTTTCAACTTTGATCTCCTGCTTTTTCAGTGTCTTGACCTGATAGTACAAATATGTGAGACGTTCTCAGGACGAGCTCGTGCCAAAAGTCCTATTTTACGGATAGGAGGGGGAAGGAGTAAATGTGTGTATTAAGAGGAAGGTTTTTCCCACGTTACTATTCCTATCAACCTGATTCTTACTGCTTAGTTGCTAACCTTGCTTCTGAGTAATCCTAGGCAATATCTGTGGAAATGATCTGATTTCTGAATAAAACCACTTAACCAAGAGCCTGGAATTCTTGCTGCAATGGTACAGGGATCTTTCTGCCATAGCCTGTCATCCATAGCCTGACAGGCGGGAGGGCCCTTTTCAGCCTCCTCCACTGGCCCATGGCCCACAAGGCAGTGGAGGAAGCCTAAAAGGACCTTCCCACCCCTCAAATGGCAGCTGCAGCTGCCATTTGAGGGGCGGGAGGGCCCTTTTCAGCCTCCTCTGCTGCCCTGCGGGCCCACAGGACAGCAGTGGAAGTCAAAAAGGGTCCGTTCTGCCCCTCAAATGGCAGCTGTGGCTGCCATTTGAGGGGCCAAAAGGGTGTTTTTCCCCCTTTCTCCTCTGCTGAGGGCTTGCAGGGCAGCAGAGGAGGTCTCCACCATCCCAGCATCAGAGTGAAGGTAAGCTGGGGGCCTGGGACTGGGGCTTGGGGGGGGGTGAAGGGCTATGGCTGGGGGGTGGGGGCTGGGGCTATGGGAGTGGGGTTTGGGCTGTTGAAAGGATCCCCCCCTAGCTGCCTGCCAGTTAATTGTTTAAAGGGCCCTTTCCTGCAAATGGCAAGAAAGGGCGCTTTAAACTATCAGCTGGCAGGTGGCTGGGGGGGGGGGATACTCTCGGCAGCCTTCCAGCTGATAGTTTTGCTTAAAGTAGCATGGGGGTGAGGTGTGGTTGTGGGGGGTGCTGGGAGAAAATCCAGCCCCCTGAATCACTTTGGAATGCTCTGAATCTTTATGGAGCATTCTGTCACGGGCTGGGCCAGCCCAAGCAGGGTGGTGCAGGTCCAAACCTTGATACCAAGCCCAGAGGGAGTTTCAGGAGCCAAAAGCCAAGTCAAAGCAGTGGTCAGAGCACAAGCTAATGCCAGAGTTGAGTCCAGAGTCCAAGAGCAAGGTCAGGCACAGTCCAAGGTCAGTTACCGGTAGTGTCAGGTCCAACAGTAGGCACGGGCAAGGTTCACGGAGCACGGAGTGGTTGCAGACAGTAGAGACGTTGCTTCCACGCCTGGCTGTTGCTCCTGACTGGCTTTTATAGCCAGGCATGGTTTTCAGCCAGCTGCTGGGGCTCCATCCTGAAGCTACTCATCATCACCCTCCAGCAGCTGGCGTTGGCTCAGGAGACGAGCACTGCGCCGTCTCTCCTGCAGCTCCAGTCTCTGGCGCTGTCTGCGGCGTTCTCTGGGTGTGGGTGAACCTGGGGGGGGGGTGGAAGCCTCTGGCTGGGCTTCCCCTGTGGTGCTGGCAGTCCCTGACTGAGCTTCCCCTGTGGAAGTCCCTGGCTGCACTTCCCCTGTGGTGCTGGGGCTGGAGAGTACTGATGGCTCTGCTTCAGCTGCTGGCTGTAGGCTCTGATTAGCCAACAGCTGTGGCTCCTGATTACCAGCCTCTGCTGAGTCAGGGCTGGCTGCATGGAGCTCCTCTTCTCCTGAGGAGTCCTGGCTGGCTACACAAAGCCCCTCTCCTCCTGAGGAGGAGTCCTCACTCTCACTGAGCCCAGGCTGGACCATGACACCATCCCCTCCCTCAGGCCCCCCTCCATTCCGCGGACCGGGTTTCCGGGGGTAGGCCCTGTGGAACTGGCAGATGATGTCCGGAGCATGGAGATTACTGGCAGGCTCCCAGGATCGGTCTTCCGGGCCATAACCCTTCCAGTCGACTAGATATTGCAGCTGTCCCCGGCGGCGGCGGGAGTCCAGGATCTGGGCAACTTCATATTCTTCTTGCCCATCAATAAGCACTGGTGGGGGAGGAAGTGGCTTGGGTCTCTGTGGGTCCAGGGGCAAGGCAGGAATGAGGAGAGATCGATGGAAGACCGGGTGGATCGGGAGCGTAGGAGGCAAGTGCAGTCGAAAAGCCACAGAGTTGACCTGGTCCGTGATGGTGAATGGGCCGATAAATCGGGCATCCAGTTTTCGGGATGGTCTCTGGGTCCGTATGTGGCGGGTTGAGAGCCAGACCTGATCTCCCACCTTCAAGGGTTCACCGGGTTGGCGCTTCCGGTCTGCAGCCTTTTTGTATGCCTCCTTGGCCTGTTGCAACTGCTCGTTCAAGAGTTGGTGTAGAGACTGGAGTTCTTGGAGGTAGTCATTGGCAGCAGGAACACCAGTGGAGGGGGTAGTGCTGGGGAAGAACCGAGGGTGATATCCATAGTTTGCCATGAAGGGTGTTTGTTGGGTGGACGTGTGCACCGCATTGTTGTAGGCGAACTCGGCCAGGGGGAGTAGGGCCACCCAGTTATCTTGCTGGTAGTTCGTATAGCACCTCAGGTACTGTTCCAGGGTTGCATTAGTGCGTTCAGTTTGCCCATCGGATTGGGGGTGGTGCGCAGAGGACAAGTGGACCTGGGTGCCGAGGAGGGTATGCAGGGCACGCCAGAACCGGGAGGTGAATTGGGCTCCCCGGTCTGTGATCAGATGGTCTGGTATACCATGGAACCTGAAGACGTGTTGTAAGTAGAGCTGTGCAGTAGCCGGGGCTGTAGGAAGTCCGGGACAGGGAACAAAATGAGCCATCTTAGTGAACAGGTCCACCACCACCAGGATACAGGTGTGACCTTTGGAGCAGGGCAGGTCAGTGATAAAGTCCATGGAGATAAATTTCCAGGGCCCCGGAGGTGTAGGCAGGGGCAATAAGAGTCCAGATGGTTTCTCAGGGTGGTCCTTGGCCCGTCTGCAGGTATCACAGGTGCTCACATATCGGGCCACGTCAGATTGAATCCGGGGCCACCAAAACTCCCGGGTCAGTAGGTGGGTGGTTTTGTGACGGCCGAAATGTCCAGCAGGCTTGGCATCATGTGCCAGTTGTAGTACTTCGGTGCGCAATGGGCCTGGGGGAATATAAACCCGACCCCGCTGGGTGAGCAGGCCATGTTCTTCCCCAAATCCAGATGCATTTGGGTGTGAGGACATGTGGAGGTCCTGGAGCTGCTTCTGGGCGAATGAGTCCTGAAATTGTTGCATGCGAATTCTGGCAGAGAGTCCCGGGGTGGTTTGGACGGCTGCAAGAGCTTCTGGAGGTAATATGGTGGTCAGGGGATGTTCCTCTCCAGCCGGTGAAGCGTACTCCGGCTTTCTCGAGAGGGCATCAGCTCGTTTATTCTGGGAGCTGGGCACATAGGTGATTTTAAAGTTGAACCGGGAAAAGAATAAGGACCACCGGATCTGTCTCTGGTTCAGGCGACGAGCTGTCTGGAGGTGTTCCAGATTTCGGTGGTCTGTGAGTACCTGGACCGGGTGTCGTGCCCCCTCAAGGTGGTGCCGCCAAACCTCAAAGGCTGCCTTGATGGCGAGCAATTCCCTCTCCCAGATGGTATAGTTTTTCTCTGCTGGGGTGAGCTGGCGGGAGTAATAGGCGCAGGGTCGCAGAGGGCTTGAGGATGTCTCTCGCTGGGACAGTGCAGCCCCAATCGCGGTGCTAGAAGCGTCCGCTTCCACAGTGAATGGCAGCTGGGGGTCTGGGTATCGCAAGACCGGTCCAGCAGTGAAGCAGCCCTTCAGGGCTTGGAAAGCTTGGTCTGCTTCAGGAGTCCATTGGAATGGCACCCGGGGCCGCAGTAGCTGCGTCAGTGGTACAGTGGTCTCGGCAAAGCCGGGGATAAACTGGTGATAATAATTGGCGAAGCCCAGAAAACGCTGCACATCCTTTCGGGAACGGGGGGCTTGCCAAGTCTGTACGGCCTCAACCTTCCTGGGGTCCATCTGAATCCCCTGGGGTGAAATTACATGGCCAAGGAATTCCACCGTCCGGAGGTGGAAGGCACACTTTTCCAACTTGGCAAACAGACCATGTTGCCGTAGTCGCTGAAGCACGGTTCGTACATGCTGTGGGTGGTCTGCAGGATCCCGGGAATAAATCAAGATGTCATCCAAATAAATTATGACAAACTGATCCAGGAGGTTGCGAAAGATGTCGTTCATGAACCTCTGGAACACAGCTGGTGCATTTGTCAGCCCGAATGGCATTACAAGGTACTCATACTGTCCATATTGAGTGCTGAAAGCTGTCTTCCACTCATCGCTTTTCCGGATACGCACTAGGTTATATGCCCCCCGAAGATCAAGTTTGGTATAGATCTGGGCTCCCTTCAATTGCTCTAGCAGGTCGGCGATCAGGGGAAGTGGGTACCTGTCTCGGACAGTGATTTTATTCAGGGCCCGGTAATCGTTGCATAACCGGAGTTCCCCACTTTTCTTTTTGACGAATAATACAGGAGCGGAGGTGGGCGAGGTGGACGGGCGGATGAACCCCCGCTGCAGGTTTTTGGCAAGAAAATCCCTGAGTGCAGCCAGCTCAGGCTCTGTCAGTGAATACAGGCGTCCCACCGGCAGGGGTGAGCCTGGAAGCAGGTCAATGGCGCAGTCATATGGCCGGTGGGGGGGAAGTTGGTCCGCTCCCTTCTCCTCAAACACATCCTGGAAGTCCATATACAGTTTGGGCAGGGTGGACGAGGTTGGTGCAGCTGTGACCGTGGCCAGGACCGTAGGCTGGGTCAGGTGCGGACATGGGTCCCGAAATTGGAGGTCCAGTTGGCCCCACCTGATGATGGGGTCGTGGAGGCTGAGCCAGGAAAGTCCCAAGATGAGGGGGAACCGAGGTGTACTCGCAACGTCGAAGCAGAGCTTCTCCTGATGCTGCTGGATTCGTAGCGTGAGTGGCTGGGTCTCTTTGACCACTGGGCCAGAGCATAGCGGGCGCCCGTCAATGGCTTCAACTATGGTGGGTGCCTCCTTGGACTGAAGAGGAATTTTGTGCTGGGCTGCGAAGTGAGCATCTATGAAACAGTGGGAGGCTCCCGAATCTATCATGGCATACACAAACAGGACCCGGCTGTCGGGTAAGCAAAGCTTCACTGGCACCAAGAAAGGTTCAGGATGGTCGTCGGAGGCATTGGCCACCCCAACCAGTTGCTTTACAAGAGGCTGCTCTCGCCCTGTAGCGGAGATTTTCTTCTTTGCAGGGCAGCTGTTGGCATAGTGGCCTGCCTCACCGCAGTACCAACAGAGGTGGTGGGCCTGGCGTCGCTCCTTTTCCTCTGGGGGCAAGGGGGGGCGAGGCCCCCCTAATTGCACAGGCTTACCCCTGTCTTCCGGTGAGGCTCTGGATGGAGGCCGATGGCGCAATGCATGGGCTGTTTTCCTGCTCTCCAGTCTCCCCTCGATTCGTAGGCATAGGAGAATAAGAGCCTGCAGATCCACCGGCCGTTCCGATCGAGCCACTTCATCAAGAACTTCGTCGGACAGCCCTTCCAGGTACTGATCCACTAGGGCTGCCTCGTTCCAGTTCAGGTCCTGAGCCAGTAGCTGGAATTCTGTGGTATACTGAGCCACAGTCCCATTTCCCTGGGTGAGGGCACGGATTTTCTGGTTTGCTTTGATGGCTTTCAGAGGGTTGGCAAAGACGGCGGTAATGTGAGCCACGAAGTTTGGAAAGTCCCCCAGCAGAGGGGATTTAGCCAGTAGCAAGGGTGTGGCCCATCTTGCTGCCTGCCCCTTTAACAGGCTGAGGATGAAGCCAACTTTGACTTTATCCGTGGGAAAGTCTCTGGCCCGGAGTTCCATGTACAACTGGCACTGGGCAAGAAACGCTGGGAATTCTTCCACATTGCCCTCAAAACTGTCAGGAGGCCTCACTGGGCATTTTGCAGGCAGAGGTGCAGCAGGGGCAACAAGAAGGGTAGCAATCTGCTGCTGCAAAGTCACCAGTGCTTGGGTTAATTGCAGCACCTGGTCCTGCAGCATTGCCAGGCTTCCCGGGGTGGGCATCACTGCGTCCATGCCGGGAAGTGGCGTGGAAGCAATCTGTCACGGGCTGGGCCAGCCCAAGCAGGGTGGTGCAGGTCCAAACCTTGATACCAAGTCCAGAGGGAGTTTCAGGAGCCAAAAGCCAAGTCAAAGCAGTGGTCAGAGCACAAGCTAATGCCAGAGTTGAGTCCAGAGTCCAAGAGCAAGGTCAGGCACAGTCCAAGGTCAGTTACCGGTAGTGTCAGGTCCAACAGTAGGCACGGGCAAGGTTCACGGAGCACGGAGTGGTTGCAGACAGTAGAGACGTTGCTTCCACGCCTGGCTGTTGCTCCTGACTGGCTTTTATAGCCAGGCATGGTTTTCAGCCAGCTGCTGGGGCTCCATCCTGAAGCTACTCATCATCACCCTCCAGCAGCTGGCGTTGGCTCAGGAGACGAGCACTGCGCCGTCTCTCCTGCAGCTCCAGTCTCTGGCGCTGTCTGCGGCGTTCTCTGGGTGTGGGTGAACCTGGGGGGGGGTGGAAGCCTCTGGCTGGGCTTCCCCTGTGGTGCTGGCAGTCCCTGACTGAGCTTCCCCTGTGGAAGTCCCTGGCTGCACTTCCCCTGTGGTGCTGGGGCTGGAGAGTACTGATGGCTCTGCTTCAGCTGCTGGCTGTAGGCTCTGATTAGCCAACAGCTGTGGCTCCTGATTACCAGCCTCTGCTGAGTCAGGGCTGGCTGCATGGAGCTCCTCTTCTCCTGAGGAGTCCTGGCTGGCTACACGAAGCCCCTCTCCTCCTGAGGAGGAGTCCTCACTCTCACTGAGCCCAGGCTGGACCATGACACATTCCAAAGTGATTCAAACACCTGAATCTGAAGCAGCTTGCCGCTTCGGGTTTTGGGTGTTTCCAAATGTTTTTCCTGCTTCGAGTAAACCCAAAGCACAAAACCCAAATATTTTGGGCTGCACACCCCTAGCCCTAACCTTTCTATCTTTTTAACTCTCTAGTTTGTCCCCCTTTGAAACCTGAGGAAAGGGACAGCTTCAAGTCCTCCTTTTCTAACATTCTCTAAATGTAAATTGGAGCCATCCAAGTATTTTGGGCTCAACAGAGGTCTTGCAATCTGACTGTTGCTACATTGAAAGTGGGTGGAGTGGGTTAAGGATTAAGCTAATTTGTGTGGTCCATAGCCACATATCTTTTAAGGCAGTGCGTAAATTCTTTTTAAATACAAATTTATTTTTTATAAATATAAACATAACAGAAAAACATAAAAATATCACTATTATAATTACATCAAAAGAAAAAAGAGTAAACATATAATATAATAAACAATAATATTGTAAACTTTACAAATTATATAATAGCAACTATTTTTACTATGTCTTTTTGTAATAAAAGATTGTAATTTAATCTCCATCTTCCCATTCTGTCTCTGTTTTGTTCCCTAGTTACTACTAACTGAATGTTATCTGCAAAGGTTTTGGGTTGTATCTTTGCATTCTCTAGATCAATAACTAAGGTTTTTGATATCCAGCACATATCAATCCTTGAATATGTTTTGTGTCTGTCAGAAAAGAATGAATTTAGTATTCAGATATTTGATCCTCCAAGCATTTTCCAATTGTAACATTTTCATATAATTAAACATATTTTGGAGAAGTTTGCCTTTGGTTTTTTTCACCTATCTTTTTTTTGATCCATTACCCCATTCATGTCTCTTCTTGAAAATCTAAAATGGATTGGAAAACATTTCCATAAATTTTGTCTCTTGAATTGTTTGGGGCACACACATATTGCAAGTGTGTAAATCTTGCCTTCCAGGAGCCTGATTTCCAAAGTCATATATTTTCCTTCAGAGTCCCTTAATTCTTCTATAACATTTATTTGTAAATTGTTTATATAAACTGTGATTCCTTTTTTTATTATAAATTCTTAGTAAACACACAAATGCGTACAAGCAAACAGGAACAAAGCCCCAAGAATCATGGAAATTGTAATATGATACAACAGGTTTGGAAGACGTCTAGAA
Source organism: Eublepharis macularius (assembly GCF_028583425.1). Lineage (NCBI taxonomy): Eukaryota > Metazoa > Chordata > Lepidosauria > Squamata > Eublepharidae > Eublepharis > Eublepharis macularius. The sequence goes on from NC_072797.1 coordinate 79,045,205, forward strand.
AGGCGCTGGCGAAAACCTCATGCAGAAGCAGATAGAACATGCTACAGAACCCACTGGAGGATCTATGAAGTGGAAATGGAAGCAGCAAAGAAATGTTATTTTTTGACAACTATTGTGTCGGCTAGTTCATGACCATCCCAGTTGTTTAAGATATCCAGATGCCTCCTAACCCCTAAATCTGAACCTTTACAGTCTCAAGAACAGACAGTTAGCTGCAAGGCCTTTGCTAAGTTTTTCCGCTGATAAAATAGCATGAATATTCTCTGATCTAGATGCTAGCTGCAATGCAAGCGAGATAGAACTGATAAATGCACCATCCAGCTTACATTTGGATTGCTTTGAACCAATCACAATGACAGAGCTTAACAGGATCTTGATGTCTATGGAAACCACTGCTTGTGCACTCGTTCCTTGCCTATCCTGGCTGTTAAAATCAAATAAGGACCACATAAGTGAACCACTGAGGTCTATTGCAATCAATCACTAACTCGGGGCAGCTTTCCCCAACAGCTCAAACAGGCGGTTATCCATCCGCTACTTAAAAAACCATCTCTAGACAAAAATGATGTGGCCAATTATTGCCCAGTCTCTGATCTCCTGTTTCTGGGTAAAGTGATTGAGAGAGCAGTAGCTGACCAACTCCAGACCTTCTTGGATAACTCTAGCACTCTAGACCTTTTCCAGTCAGGTTTCAGACCAGGGCATGGGACAGAGGCCTGCACTAGTAGTGTTAGTGGATGATCTCTGTCTGAATATAGACAAAGGCCATGCCTCCTTACTGCTTCTATTGGATCTGTCTGCAGCCTTTGATATAGTAGACAATGCCATCCTGTTGAGGCATTTAGAAACAGGAGTGGGCATCAAAGGATGTGCCCTGGACTGGTTTAAATCGTTTTTCTTGGAGTGGATTCAAAGGGTGGCAGTTGGAGATCAACTATCTCCAGAATGGGACATATCTTGTGGGGTTCCATAAGGTGCAATCTTAGCTCCCATGTTTTTCAACCTCTAAGTAAAGCCTTTAGGAGAACTCATTCGCAGCTATGGAGCTGGATGTCATCAATATGCAGATGACACCCAACTCTATATCTCACTATCCAGGTCCCCACAGGATGCAGTGCAAATCTTAGATCGCTGCCTGACAGCCATGGTGAAATGGTTGAAAAACAACAAATTGAAATTGAACCCAGCCGAGACCAAAGTGATGCTTGTTGGGAAAGCAGAGGTCTTGAAGAACATTGTACTCCCCACTTTCGATGGAGTTCGTCTGACCCTTGCAGACTCAGTTAAGAGCATAGAGGGTTATACTGGATCCAGCATTGTTACTAGAAAAACAAGTTAAGGCAGCAGCAAAAAATGCTAAGTACAATCTCGCTCTAGCCTGGAAGATGGCTTCTTATCTTGACATGGCTGACCTGGCCACTTGGATCCATGCTATGGTAACATCAAGCCTTGACTATTGTAATGCTCTATACATTGGCCTCCCATCTAAGTTAACTAGGAGGCTCCAATTAGTACAAAATGCTGCAGCTCGATTGTTATCAGGAGCGAGCAGGAGCATGAACATCACTCCCATCCTACAGTCACTCCACTGGCTACCCATCGTTTACCGTGCTCAGTTCAAAGTATTAGTTATTCCACACAAAGTTCTTCATGGCTTTGGTCCAGCATGCCTACGGGACCACCTCCCTCTCTATGTTCCTCCACAGCAGCTTTGCTCATCTGCACAGGGTCTCCTGCAGGTGCCAGGCTGCACACAGGTGAAGTTAGGAGCAGCCTGTACACGGGCTCTCTCTGTGGTAGCCCCTATCCTGCGGAATGACCTGCCTGAGGAAGTCAGAAGAGCCCCCACTCTCCTGGCTTTTCGAAAATGATGCAAAACCAAACTATTGAAAAAGGCATTTTACTCAAATGGGAGGGCTGTATTGTAGGGAAGATCCTTCGCTAATGAGTTAGGGACCATAGACTTCATCACTGTATTGCCTTACATATTATCTGCAGCTTTAAATATGTACTCCTATGTACCACCAGTGCTCCATGTTGTCTAATGTTAGTCCTAGAATTGATTATGTTCTGCTTCAGTATTTTTTCTTCTCTGTATTGGATTCTTGCTAATACTATGTCTTTTAAACTTGTATTTATTTACTCTATGGTATTGTTTATGAAATGTCCTTGATACTGTATCGAAATGTACTTGATACTGATTATTCTAATCTCATACTGTGTAATCCGCCTTCAGTCTCAGTGAAAAAGACGGACTATAAATGACATAACTAAATAAATAAAATAAACAGGAAGGGTGGGTAGTCCTGTGCTTCAGCTGCCATTGTAACTGAGTCCCTCATGTGAGTTTGTCACTGGTTGCCTGGGGGGGCTCAGCCCCCCCCCAGCCAAATCTGAGGGGCTTGAGCCCCTCAGCCCCCTATAGTTTACACCTATGGGTGGAGGCCACCAAGGAAATTCAGGCCTGCTACACAGAGGCAGGCAATGACAAATCATGGTCTCTTCTCATGAAAACCTTACAGGGTTGCCTAAGTCAGCTGTGACTTGACAACACTTATACACAAGTGATGTAGATTTCAATGGAAAGAATAGTAATAACTTGTACCTAACGTTGATACGTTAGGTACAAGTTATATGATTACTATTCCTATTTTATTTAGAATATTTATAAGTTCACATTTTTCTTGAGAACAAGAACTCATGTCAAGCAAGTAGGAAAAAACATCTAAGAAATTATTTGTTTATTTATTATTTATTAGGAATACAAAATTCCATGACAACAATGAGAACAGCAAACTGCTTTGTTTGTTTGTTTATTTTTTACTTTACAGCATTTATATCCCAACTTTTGACCTCAGAAGGGCCATCAAAGTGGTTAACAAATTTAAACATACATAATAAAAATCTCATTTTACAACAATTAACAGTGCAATCCTAAGAAGAGTTACTCCAGTCTAAGCCCATTGAAATCAGTGTGTATAGATTGGTCTAACTCTTCTTGGGATTGCACTGTAAAACTACAAAACACGACACATTATTAAATCAATTAAAATGTGAGCTTAAAACAAAGACATAAAAACAACAATTAAAACATTTAAAACAAAATATTAAGCAGGAAGGAGGGAATCACTGAGAACACCAAATGAAGTAAACAAAGTCTTCACCTGCTGGCAGAAGGTAACAACAGAAGGAAACAGACAAATCTTCCTAAGGAAAAGGTTTCAGAGTTTTGGTGCCACAACTCAGAAGGTCCTCTCCTGGGTTGCCACCCACCTCAGGTGTGATCTTCTTGTGTGGGCTTCCCCACAGGTGCAATGACATCACTTCTGGAAGCGACATAATCATGCCGTGAAGGGTCGGAGCAGGCAGGCTCCGACCCTTCACAGGGGCTAATTTTGGCCAATTTTGGCCCCTGTGAAGGGCGGGAGCATGCCCATCACCAGGTGTGATGATGTCACTTCTAGAAGTGACATCATTGCACCCGAGGGGAGCGTGCCTGCTACGTGCTGCCCTGGGAGGCTTCTTGCCTTCTGGCCTCATTCCCTGGGGCCTTTCCCCCTGCTGTCCAGATGAGTGGCAGCAGAGGGCAGAGGCTGGGAGTGGGTGATCCCCTGCCTGCACTGGGGGACTGCCAACATACAAGGGAAGCCCCCACTGGGAAATGTATATATGTCCCATCTGGAACACTCATATATTGAATGTTCAGGAGAACCCATATTATAGGAATATAATTTTTTTCAAACACTTCATCAATGATGTGTTTATAATAAAGAATTATTCTGAACATGCTGGGGTTTTTGTACATTGGTTAAATACCATAGATGTCAATATATAATTCACATGGGAAGGTAATTTACAACACATTCATTTCCTGGATGTCACTGTCTTTAAAAATGTGAATGGCAGATTAAGCGTGCATCTTTTTAGGAAATCAACAGGTAGATGTTTCTACTTGCACTTTTCTTCATTCCGTTCTGGATTTTCGACAAATATTAATAGAATTCCTTTTAATTCTAAGGAATTGGCTAGTAGGTATATTAACAGGGATTATGAGTGAGGGAGTGAGTTTTTCAGCAAATCATTTTTGGCATGGGGGTATCCAAGATAAGTTGTTGATACAGCTAACAAAAGAGTAGCTCAACCCTCCCCCATAGCTCTTTATTGATACCTAAAATTAGAGAAGCTACCACATCGATTAGGTAGGCAGTGGACTACACTCCACTGTCTATGCAGATTAGTAAAATCATTGGTAAACATTTGCACATTGTAAGTGATATCCAATCGTAGGATATCGCAGAATAAGGAGTCTGAGAGACATTCTTATGCATTCTAACTTTCAAGAATCCATGGTTCAGTCACAACAGCCTAAAGGTCATTATCCTTGTGGAAACTGAAATACATACTTTCAGTTAAAGTATCATTCATTTTGAACCCTGGAACGGATAAACCTTTATATGAGACTGCCTTCTCTACATGTAGAACTGCTAATGTAGTATATGTAATACAGTGTGCTTTCCTGATGTTATATGTGGGAAGCACCTCTTGTTCCTTAAAAATAAGAATTCAAGAACACAGGTCAAGAATGAGAAACAACACTACTGATGCACCACTGGTCTCCCATTTTATGCAGTATCACCCAGGGTGTAGTGATTTCAAATTTTCAGTACTATGTGTCATTAAACCATCTTTAATATGGACACACAACAGAAAATATTACAGAAAGAATGTGAATGGATATATAGATTAAACTCTTTATCCCTTCATGGTCTAAATGAATAAATTGAATTCTCCTGCATTTTATGAATGGAACACTGTCTCTTTAATTTTTTGAGTGGAAAACGAGTGTTTGTCTATATCTAGGATTGTTAAGCAATCCTCTATCTAGGATTGTTAAACAATTCTCCACGGTGATAGCCCGTAAGAATTGTACCAACTTGGTGTTACAACATAGTCTGCTTAAGAGCTATACTTGAGTAACTTATAAAAGTAACATTTTTGGATAGACTCGAGAGAAGTAACACAGCAATATATTGAAATATACTTTTATTACAGTGATTATCATGTTGATTTATGAGCCATTGATAAAGTGGATTATGAAACAGGAAATAAGATGCTGGCAAAGCCTGTTAGACTCTTTCCAGTAGCATTCCAACAACAATATGATCATCTAGATTTGTTCTGGAGTATCAACATCATTCAGAGGAGAATCCACTTAGAAAGAGAAGAACAGATTGTGAGGAATTACACTGTGACTTAATTACTTACCTTGTGGATCCTTCTGCTACATCTCTTCACCAGTTGGACGTATGAACATTGTGCCTGTTATAAATTAATTCATTGTATATGACTTCACATTGATTGATGGAAAGGACATTGGATGGCGTTTAGATTTGTACTTATATTTATTGTATTTATTACTCTTTGAGCACCTTTAGCACATTGCACTTCCTTAAAAACTTCTTTAAAAATTTCAAATATAATAATTTTATATGTAATAGTATTTATGAATAGATAAGTAACTTTGTTATACCTCTGGTGGAAGTTTCCCTTGTATGTTAGCAGCAACGGTATAACAAAGTCAAAATTAGCAAGTATCAAGGGCAACAGCAAAGGTAGCCAGATAAATGGCCACCAATCCAATGTTACCAAGTGGGATGAGAGAGGGCTGCCCACAAAACAGGCAAGCCTGCAAAGCAAGCCCCCCTAAATCTTCCCTGGAATAACCCCCCTCCTGAGTAGTGCAGAGGGGTGCTAAGGAAGATCCTCCAAAATGCCAGCAATGTGCCACAAAAAGAACACGTCACCCTTTATGGCCACAAACTAGGAAAGAAGGGGGGTGACAGAAAACAAAACCACCCCCATGGGGGTTAAGGACACGCCAGCTGGCAAGGAGCAGGAGCTGCCCCGCAATCAGCGAACCCCTCCCCCCAAACCACAGGAAGGGAAAAAATGCTGCACAGCCTGTGAACGGAGCTGGGCACTCTGACAGCTCCGCTCTTTGCCGCTTCAATGGCTCCACTCAGAGACCCCAATGCTTCTCCGGCTGATGCCCTGCAAACAGCAAGAGTAGCACCATCAAAAAAACTGTCAAAAGACAAGCAGCGCGGAGCTGGAGGCTCCAAAGCTGGACTCCTCACCATGCTGCCTCCTGCTGCTGATCAGCTGTTCCACGGGCCGACGCTGTGCAAACAGCTTGGCTCCACTCTGCAAAAGGCCTCCAAGTGCTCGGGAAGAGGAGAAACTCTTCTGCTTCAACTGAGCACAAGGCAGCGTGCCGTTATGGGGGCTGGGCAGCCTCTTAAAGCACTTAGCCCCACCCCCACCACACGACCCTATGAGGCCGGGGGAATGCTTGCGCTCATCCTCCGTAGCGGCAAACGTGGGCCCCGGCCTCAAGTCTTTTGCTGCCTTCCAGATGAGGGCCGTATTGTATTCCACAGGAGCCCTCTTGTTAGTTCGCACTGGGGGACTGGCAGCCCTAGCCTCCAAATATGATCACAGTGGTTGTATAGATTCATAAGGGAGCAAGCAGACCTTCAGGTTCAAAGGTATTGTATGAGCAATGAAGAAAATGGGATTACAGAGGTTTCAGATAATGCAATAGATGCAAGCAAAATATCACCTACAATAATAGATGATATCTGCAGTAATCATTACACTGGACAACAGACCTATTCCCATAATAAGACACCCTTCTGGAATATTCCATTTTACTTCTTGTAATTCCATTATAAGAATATATTCCTGAATATTTCTGTTTGGCACATTTTGCATACTGTGAGAACTTTCTTTACTTCCTCAGGTTGTTCTCAAGTTGGGAGCCACCAGTGAGAAGGCATGTGAAAAGGCAGTTGGTGATCTCACCTATTTGCTGAAAGAAGCATTCAGAAGGTGTTGCTCAGATGAGTGAAGCTGTCATGGCAGAGCACAGCAAGGTAGTCAGTCCTGCAGCTATATGGATATCTGATCATGAAGGGCTTTGTAGATAACCTGTACATTGTAACTAGCACATTGAATTGAACCAAGCAGCCAGTGAAGCAACTGAAGTATAGATGGAACATGCATTTCCAACCTAGCACCCACTAGTAACTGGGCTGCTGTGTTCTGTACCAATTAGAGTTTTCAAGTTGACTTTAATGTCAGCTCATGTAAAGTGCATTACAGTAGTCTAGCCTCACAATAACCATGGCATGGATCTATGTAACCAGAACTGATGAGTGAAGGTAGGAGGCCATCTTCGAGGCTAAATAAATCTGGCAGAATGCACTCTTTTTTTCCCCAGCTGCATTCTCTTGGTGCTTCGGCAGTAATGCTGGATCTGGTATAACCCCTAGGCTAAGAGCCTAGGTCAGAAAATATTAGCTGGACACCATCAAAAGCAGAGAGCAGTTTTTTAAAATTAATTTTTTACTTCAGATGATACCAATTAATATACAAGAGAAGATCTTGAAAGATTGGCAAAAACAAATACATTTATTTGGAATGGTAAAAAAATCAAGAATTAGATTTAAGCGTTACAAGATAAAAAAAGAAGAGGCTTTGGGGTACCTAATATTAAGCTATACTATCAAGGAGCAGGCCTGGTTTGGATTACAGATTGTATTAAAAATCCAAATGATAGATTAATGAAATTAGAAGCCACAGATCTGACTGAAAGGCTGCATAATCATCTGTGGGTACAGAAAAGAACGTGACCATAGTATAAAAGTCATGAAATTAGAAACAGCCTGCTTAAAATCTGGGATTCTTTAAGAATGAAGATTAGTCTGCTAACTTCACCAGTAATGTCACCAATAGATGCATTTTGCAACAAATATGTGAGGAAAACCAATGATTTTACAACTTATGAGGAGAGGATAAATTCACATGGAAAAATAAAAACATGGCAAACAGTTAATGAAGAAGGAAAGAAGATACAATGGTTGCAGTTAATTTCTAGAGCAGGGGTGGCCAAACTGCTGCTCAGGAGCCACATGTGGCTTTTGTAGACATATTTTGCGGCTCCCAGAGGTTTTACTCTAAAATCTAGAGTAAAAGAAGCTGCTCATGCTTATAGAGGTCAAATAAGAGATTTAACTGATTTTGAAAATATAATTACCTAGCAGAAAATCATATGTTAGGGCAAATCTATAAACTCTTACTTCAATATGATACAAAAACAGAACAAGTTAAAATGTGTATGTTGAAATGAATCCAGAATTTCGGAAAAGTGGAAAATTTATGGATGAAAGATATAAAATTTACTGCAAGTCAATCATTAAGAGAAAATTGGTGTAATATGTTTTACCGATGGTATATAACCTCAAAAGATATTGAAAAAATGGATAAGAAATACATAGGGAAATGTTGGAAATGCAAAGAAGCAGCAAGTGCAAGTGCAAGAATGCAAATAAGTTCATTAGTGTATCTTTTGGAAATATTTTAAAATGCATTGCTTATTTTTTCTGAACCAAAAATCATAAAGTATAGCTGTAATTGTATTTAAATATATAATGTTAAATATTTTACAGTTTATAATAGTTAATATTAATATTTTTTTCATTTTAAATCAGCTTAATTATATAGTTTATTAAAAATTGGTTGATCTAATGAAAAGGTTCATTAGGAGGGAGAGAGGAAATGTTTCTGAATATGTTTGTGTTGTATGCCTGAGAATTATATTTTAAATGTTATATGGCTATTGCATTTTGATAGTCCTTGTCAGGGGTCATTTCGTAGAAAAAGAACTACAGGAACTCATTAGCATAACTCATTAGCATAACTCATTAGCATATGCCACACCCATTGCCATCACCAGAAGTGTGTCATTGGCATAACTGATTTGCATATGCCACACCCCCTGACATCACTGGGGGAGGCTTTATCACCCCCCAGAGTGCCCTTTTTCTCCCTCCAGAGGAATACAGATATGTATTCCTAGGGCCCTTCTGGAAGATGATAATCAGCAGATAACAATCAAAAGATGACAACAAATAACTTCAGAGGAAAAAAGCCACTACACAGTGTAGTACACACTAAGGAACAACCCTGTCCTTGCAGTGGCAAAGATCAAACTGAGGGAGAGGTCCCTTCAATGGGCTTAGACTGCAGTAACTCTGCATAAAATTGCACTGTAAGTCACTTAACACTACAATCCTCTCTAAGTGGCCACCTTGTACACTTGCTAGGCCAGCACAGAGCTTTCTAACACAGTCCAGACCTCAACTGCATCTCCTGGGCAACTCAAGAAGGAAAATGGCATGCTAGGCAGATAACTGAAGCAGTAGAGCTGAGCCTCAGATGAAATAAATTCGAGATCTGTGGATATTTGTATTCATGATCTGTGGATTGATTTCTCTCTCTCTCTCTCTATACCACCCCCCACTCTCTCTCTCCCTCCAGTACACACACGCATACACACACACACTTTCTCTCTTTCTCTCTCTCCTTCTACCACTCCCCCCACTCTCTCTCCGCCTCCAGTCCACACACTCTCAGGACTCAAAAATAAAAATAAAGCTAACAAAATCAAAGCAGCATACCCTCCTTTAGAAAGCCAGCCCCAGCAGCCTGGTTTACAGGCAGTCACGCACTCACTGAAGAGTCACGAATGAAACTAAAGCAAGTGAAAGCAAAGCAGATTGCCCTCCTTTACACCAGCAGCCCGTCTTGCAGGCAGGCAGGCAGGCAGTTTCTCTCTCTCTCTCTCTCTCTCTCTCTCTCTCTCTCTCACTCACTCACTCACTCACGAGTCACGAATGAAACTGCAAAATTGCAGTAGAGTCAAGAACTTATTAAGCTCCTCTGGAAGACTTTGCTAGAGGAGAAAAGACACATGAGCAGCAGTAGATTGAACCTCAACCACTGGGGCAACCAGTAGATTGAACCTCAACTACTGGGGCAACCAGTAGATGATGCTGTGCAGAGCATTAATGCATGAGCTCATATTGAGAGAGGCAGCTCTTTGAGCATGTGGGCTCCAGGTCATCAATGGCTTCAAAGGCAAGCATTGTCCCCTCTAATAGGATCTGGAAACAAATTGGCAACCAGTGTGAAGGCTGTAAAGTAGAAGCAATGTGTTTCCTCTTACTACCCATGATAGCAACTAAGCTAGTGCATTTTGCCCCAGTTGTAATTTCCAACTCTTCTTCAGGGGCAGCCCCATCTAGAATATGTTATAGTCATATTGTAACAATCTAGAAGCAAAACTGCAGTCATTTAATCCTGAAATGCAAAAAAATCAGCTAAGTTTGGATACAAACTGGAAAGAAAACTATCTGCATATTTTGTAGGATGATAGGATTTTCAAACTCAACTCTGATTGGCTTTGTTTGGGTTCTATTTTTTTAAAAACTTATTATGTATGTCACTTTAATACTTTGCTGTAAGCATTCCCAGGATCTTGTAGAAGATGGGCTCAAACAGTTTAAATAAATAATTAAATTGCATAATTTTAGGAAAGGAAAAGAGATCATTTTATTAATCTACTGATTAAGTTGGTTGAGAGTTGTAGGTCAACTAATGGTTGATATACAAGTCACTGGAAGAATCATAAACTGGCTGTTACTTGGGCCACTGTTTCTTCAGCAATCAAATACTGGAACATAAATAAATCCTTAAAATATCCCATTTTAAAGAAATGGAACTAATGCCAGTGCCATACTTTCGTGCACATTTGTAGTAAACAGTAACAACAATTTAAAAAGCATTCAGATTGGAGCATAGCTAGTTTTATGGGTATGGGGTCACCATCCATCTTGTCTGAAAGACAATCTCTTTCAGAAGCAAGCAATCAACTTGAATCCCAAAAGTGGTAGAATTAGTAGGAGAAGAGCACTATCCATCTTCACTGCAATCTGGCAAAACCTTGAGAGATGGATCTTCTCTGCAACAAGCTGCTGTAACCTGCTCACCTTGCCTGTGATCAAGCTCAGTTAGCACACATATTCCAGACACCAAGAAAAAGTTAATCCTAGCCAGGTGTCTGGTTTTGTGTGTGTTTGTGTGTGTGTGATTAGCTGTATGAGAGGTGGGTCTAAGTGTTTGGGGTGGGTGGGAAATGTGGCTACAAGGCAGGGAAAAATGGTTTTGTATCTGATGTTGTCTTGCTTGGATGGGGGGCAAAAACCTTCCTTCCACATAAATTAAGGGGGAAATGAACTCCTTTTCAGTTCAGGTCTGTTCACAATGCAAGTCATATCCAACTGCGACAGCATGTAGTTGCCATTAAAGAGCAGTTTTTGTTCCTGAAGTCCCCAAGCCTCAGTTCTACTATTTCTCATCTCACTGGCATGCTCCGCTTAGACTAGGAATATAAAACTTGAAGGTGTAAGCTTATCTCTATTTCCTCCTAGAACCCAAAGAGGGGGAAATGTGATTGTATTAATAAATATATTTGCACTTCAAGATCTCTTCATGGAATAGAAGAATTTCTGACATTAAAAAAGAGAAAGAAAATAAATGAGTTGTTCCCTCAGATTAGGTCTCTGTCTCTGAAATGCAGTGTGGTAGAATGTTAATTGAGTTTGACATAAGCATGGGTATAAAATGCACGATGCCACTCAACTTGCCAGCAGTGAAACTGATTACCAATTATAATCATTCTGTGCTTGGTGACAGCATACCAAGATGGAGATGTTGAATATTTCAGTTGGCAATATCATCTGAGTTGTTTAAAGTACTGACTACGTGCCCTGAAACCAATAGAGGTAATTGGTATGCATGTACAAGCTGGCAGGCTGAACACATCACTTATTTATAGACTCTTTTGATGTAACTCTGTGGAGAGAAAAAAAGTTAATGAAACATGCTTCAAAGGCAAATTTACACTCACCATTATATTATGACGAAGTATAAATTATTGTACCTAAATAACTGTTTTCTGGCGAATAGGGATCCCTTATCCTTTTATCGAACCAGTCCAATGAAAAGGCCAATTGAATGAGGGGAGGGGAGCCAAGGAAGAACACGATGATTGTTATTAATGCCGTTCTTCTTTGGTGCATATTGTACAGCTGGTATGAATGTATGTTGTGGGGAGGAGGAGGGGGACCAGCATATTATATTCCCTCCAGTTTGCTCCACAAATTGTTTTATGATTCTCTCAGGACTCATTCATCAGCAAACTTCATGTCAACAACTGATAGGAAAGCTTGAACTGATCAGAAAACAGGATGCAGGAAGTGACACAGTGACCTTTGCTGCAAGGCAGCAAGCCAACTAAATTAGCTTTAATTTAAACCCTTCTACTGCAAGAATGCTGATATTCTTCTCAGGAACAAAAGGAATAGAAAATCTTTAAAAATGTTTATAGCATGCTTTGTTTTGGCCAGAGCTAGCTTTAGATCGGATGTGATCTTATCAGAATGTTATTTGATTGTTTAAGGGAGAGAGGTGCTCAGCAGCTAGCCATCTTTGGAGATGCTGTATAAAGGGAATATACCAAGTTCTGATACAAATCAATTTTGATAGATTTGCCATATGATCCAGAGACCCATCTGTACTGGGCACGTGCCCATAGAATGCATACATGGGTGAGATGCTAATAGATTAAATGGACAAGCCATTCCTGGCCAGGGATTTCTAAGTACTGAATTTCTTCAGCTGAATTTCTTGAGCTGCTTTAGATCCTGCATGTAGCAACTCCCAGACTGTGCACTAACAAAATGCAGGGACAGGGCTAGTTCCTATTAGGGATATTTGTTAGTTAATGTAGTAAAATTGCACAGTCAGGAAAGTGTGGTGTGGTGAAACACTCTTCAATCCAGTATATTGCAACAGATAAAAATACTTTTATTGAACCTAATTCACATTCACTTGCATTTTGTAGTAACAGAAGAAAAATAGAAATCTAATCTAAATAACACTGTTAACCAACAAAGCAAGTGACCAGTAGAAGTACACAAATATACACACAAAAATCTCAGTAATCCAGGTCTGGATTTCAAGAATTAAAAAAAATCAGGACCTTGAAATTTGGGTGAGATTATCTGATCTGGATTAGAGAATCCTGAATTTAACTAGCCACTATTCTTTATAGGGGAAAATGTCCAGGGGACTGGGGGGACATTTTGAAAGCAAACTCCTCCAAATTTGCAAAAAACCTACTCCTGACTTTCCACTAAAGAACCCACAAATTTCAGGAGGGTTGGACCCCAGGGTCCAATTCTTTGGCCCCCTGAACAAACTACGCCCAGCCACTCTCATTGTTTCCTATAGAAGAAACATTTCCAAGGCTTTTAAATTCCCCTGCCTGTCCCCCTCCACTTGGGATTCTCCCTCCGCTTGGGATTTGACATTAACTCCCATGCATTCTTGACCAAGAAAGCCCAACAGAACCAAACTGCAGCATGGGGACCAATGTCAAGCCTGAGTATCCCAATGTTGAATCAAAGAATCCAAATGTCAAACCAGAGAAATCCCTTCACTGAAGTTTGTTGAGCAGTGGAGTTTAAAACATGGAGTGCAGCAGTGGCAGCAGCTAGAAGAGCTCTTTTTGAGCTCAGGTGGCAGAAGGGGCAAAATGAGATGGGAATCCACTTTTCCTGCTGTCTCCTTCCCTGCTCTGCCAGCCTTGTGCTGCTCTCCTGCAGCAGTTCTGAGCTTGGTTCCATTCAAAGGAGCTTGGCTCTAATTCTGCCACTGCCCTCTGAGGTGCTTGGCTCTGCTGTGGCTGTCTGTGGCAATTACCTAGAGCTGGATAATTCAGCCCAGCAGAGTCTTACTGCCTGGATCAAATCCAAGGTTCATCCTCGGGAACTGCCATAGCCGGATTATGCAGATCAGCATAAATCTGTCTTTTTTGCTGGTATCTGGACCCAAATTGCGTACCCCTAGTGGCCAGCTAATCCAGCTGCATGTGAGTTGGAGTATGAGGTCATGAATGTGTCTCTGACATGTTTGCACAGAAGAACTCTGCTGAATTGTCTTAATTCTTTGCAAGACCACAAGGAGAGAGAGAATAAAGGCAAGAAGGAAGAGTCAGAGAGAATCTTCTCGCTCAGGCAAAGTCAGACATCACATATATGAACATTTTGGTTCTAGTGCAAGGAAAAAACAATGTCCTCAGTGTCCAGGCAGCTGAGTCGCCTCCGTTTCAAAAATTCCTACTTCAACAATTTAAGGAGAAATGAAGAGTTAGAAGAAATAAGAAGCAATAGAAATGGATTACTAGAAGTCTGGATTAATCTACCTCAGAATGGGAGAAATACAGCTCAAGTAACCCAAACTGTTGCCTTGGGATGCCTGAATTTTAGAGGCAGCACAGACAATCAGAGGAGGCAGGTTGTAGAAAGAATACCCTACCTGTTGAATCTCATGCAGCTTTTTGGAGGTGGTGGGGTGGTAAACCCTACCTATCTGCTGCCCATCTCCCTTCTCACATGAATAACACTAGCATTGAAACATGCAAGAACAAACTGATGCTCTGCATACTGACATAGTATGAGCATCTAGTTTTCAGTGTCTCCAGATGTATGTGGCGACATTCTATAGGAAAGACATTAAAGTGAAACAGAAGACGGTTTTATGTGATTTGATTAGGTCTTCATTGTATAGCTCAGACTATGCAGTTATGCAGATTACTAAACCATAAGGAAACATTAAAGCAAAGACCTTTTAAACAGAAAATACACATGACTCAAGCAACAAACATTAATTAGTGAGAACTTGGAAATATTTCTTTAGTAATATTAGTTTTATTCCAAATGCTTTCACCCAAACAGTCTCTTAATCAGCTTCATTATTAGCATTCAAAACATTTCTTCGTTTTTACAAAAACTACTTTTATCTTTTGTATAAATCATGCTGAGATTTTATTTTGGTTGCAAGAAAATCAACTAACAGAAAACTCCTATTTTCCTTTTGACATATAAAGTGCAAGGTGCTTAATATAAATCACAGTGAAGCAATAAATCTGGAACAATATACAAGTTGTAGACAAGTAATTAACATGAGCAACACCGCACAATGTCCCAGAGCTCCAAACAGTCCTCATAAACAGTGCAACAGAGAATTCTCTCTTCCTTCTTTTCCTTGTGTCGGCTGGGGTCCAAGCACCTGGGGAAGGCAGAAACCACCTGCCGGACTGGAGAATCCCAGATGGAGATACTGGAGGTGCAATGTAGATCACAGCTATTGACATGCTCAACAGGTTGCAAGCTGAAATTCTGTTTCGTAAGGCTTCCTCAAGAGCAATACCAGACAGAAAAAAGTAAATTGTATAGTTCCATATAGATAACCAACATTCACTTCTCTCTGCCCAAATGGGATACCCAGATACCAGAAAGTGGGAAAAGGTGGATGAAAGGGGGAAAGGGGGATGAATGGTGTTCCCCCTTTCATCCACCTTTTTCCACCTGCTGAGAGAGAGAAAGAGAAAAAACGAATCAGAAGCTGTTGCTACCTTTTATGGACTTCTCTCACCTTGCAAGATACCCACTTTCCCTTGAATAGACGGTGACATGGGGCTCCTCAACATATGATTTATTTGGAGATTGTGGTCATTTCTATATTATCAACAAGAGACTATATTTAATGTTGAGAGAGTGTTTGGAGGCTATGGTCTGTTGAAAGAGTTATATGTTGCTTCCTGTATTGATTCAGTATGATGAATTCTTGAATTGTATATATGTATATATTTGAATTTTGTAATCCACTGAGCACTTCTTATAAAACTGATTGTGAAATTATTGATTGCTTATTAGGCATTATTAGGGATCATTAGGAACATTACCCCAAGTGTGTTTTTTGTATTTTCCTTAGCTCTTCCTGGGGAAGCCTTTTGGTTGTTTTTGAGATATTACTTGCGGGCAGAAACTTTGGCTGTGATTTCCTGGGGCTAAATTTTGTAGGCCCATCGGCCATCTTTGTTTAGGGTGGCGGCCATTTTGGCTAAGGAGCCAGGCAGTCATTTTAGTTTTCAACTGTTAAATCGGTGATAGCCCGTGGATATTTTGGGGTAGAGGTTTGCTTTCCTCTCCCATTTTCCCATTCTATACAGCTGTTTCAAGCAGCACTTTTGCTTGCAGAGCAATGCCGCCTAAAAAAGGGGGAAGGCGTTCTAAGGGGAAGCGGCTGGTTAAACAGCCTGCTGCAACAAGGCCTGCTCCTCCAGTTTTGTCTTCATCTGATGAGGAGGAGACTCCAAGCAGGCAAGAGATTTTAAAGATTGCAGCTTTGGAGCAAGCTAAAGGGGGTGCTTCTGTTGGGCCTGCCAGTAAGCAGGGATGCAGGGCTGTCAAGACCAAATCTGATTCTGCTTTTCACCATGACATTCTATCTCGTCTCGCAGCTTTAGAGGGCACATCAGGTTCTGCTGGTTGAGTTGGGGTTGACAATCAGAACAGAGGGGCCGATACGATTGAAGTTCTGGAAGATACAACAGAGCCTACGCCCATGGCAGTTGCGGTGGAGCATGAAAATGCTGAAGGTAAGGCTGGTTGGCCTCATCAGGGATACCTGTGGCTGTGGGGGCAGCTGGCTGCCTTTGGACAGCCTTGTTCAGCTCAAATGGCAGAACCACAGCCTAGTACATCGCAGGGCATTTCCCACCATGTGGCCTTGTTGGGGCCAAGCAACCTGGGGTAATGCATATAGCTCTGCTTCAAGTGCACTACAGTCTCAAAATTCATCATCAACTGCAGCTGGTCAGGGAGGGTCAGTTTTGCCTGCACATGAGGTGGTGGGACCCTGGTATCCTTTACCGTGGGGAGACTTACAAACTTACCAGTTTGGGCTGGCTTTCTATGGGTCTGTTCCTTTTAGGGCTCTCCCTTTTTGTGATACTGCCCTGCCTTTGGGAGATCATCTCACACAGGCTACTAGGGATAAGATCCTGCGTGGTATGTTGATGTCTTCACCCTTCTCTTCAGAGAACTGGAGAAGAAGGATAAGGAAGACTTAGATGATAGAGAGAAAGAGCGCCTTAAATGTAGGAAAGTTGATAGGACTTGGGCCAATTGGTTGCCTGGGTTTTTTATATATGCAGGTGTTATAGCCAGGGCTCAGCCGTTGAGAGCAGCTACCCTATTTCAATATTTAGATATTATTTATAGAGCTTATAGGGATTTTGGTGGGGTTGCCTGGCTTCAATATGAAGAAGAGTTTAGGACGAGGGAGGCTCTCAATCTTAACCTGCCTTGGGATCAGATTCACCAGCAGCTATGGCTGCAGCCATATCTACGGGACCATATCTAGCCGTATCTATGGGACTGTCTCTCCCCATATATTCCCCAGAGGACACTCCAATCAGGGGAGAAACAGCTGTTGGTGGTCCCTGGCCCCAAGGAGGCCCGCCTAGCCTCAACTAGAGCCAGGGCCTTCCTGGCTCCCACCTGGTAGAACACTCTGTCTGCTGAAATCAGGGCCCGGGTACAACAAAGGACCAAGTCCACGGGAAGTAAATTGCAATACTCAACAGTAAATTTACAAAAGGTATATTCAAAGTGCAAGTGCTATAAATAGTGAAAATTCATACACATTGTGAATTCATACCCATACATTCATTCCATAGTCATCACAGAAATCAGGGCCCAGCAGGACCTACTAGCTTTTTGCCGGGCCTGCAAGACAGAATTGTTCCGCCAGGCATATGGCTGAGGCTGGGCCTCTGCTGGCCTGGGGAAAAAAGGGTGTATAAATCTTAACTCTCCCTGTGAAGGCTGTCCACCATCCTGTTTTAAATGTGTTGTTTTTAATGAACATGAATTTTTTATTGTATTTTTAATATGTTGTTATCCGCCCTGAGCCTGCTCATGGGAAGGGCGGAATAAAATTTTCAATCAAACAAACAAACAAACAAACAAACAAACAAACAAACAAACAAACAAACAAACAAACAAACAAACAAACAATGTTGCCCTCCAAGCCAAATACAGGTGACCGCTATCAGAGATTCACAGATTATCCCAAGCTTCAGCTTCTCAACAGACAACTACCCATGCGTCAGCAGGCCAGCCGGTTCAACCCCGGCTGCTCTGTTGGGAATTTGCCTATGAGGGGGTATGCTCCAGGAAGTTGTATAGATTTGGACATGAGTGTCCAGTCTGTAGAGGCCCTCATTCCTTCCCTGCATGTAAGAAGTATCACCAATCAGGAAAGAAAGGAGGGGGGGCAGGTCCCAGCAAGCTGGAAAAGGGACCCAGCCCCATAAAGCTGAAGGAACTTAAAACAGTTGTTGGATATTTATCCCAAGAGGGCCGACACAAAATATTTGTGCGAAGGATTTTCTGAGGGATTTAGGATCCCTTTTCAGGGTCCTAGGACCCCTTTCATATCATCTAACCTTCATTAGGTAGTTGGCATGGAAGAGATTGTATGTCAAAAAATAGCAAAGGAATGTGCAGAAAGTAGGGTGTTGGGCCGCTTTGCTGCCCCTCCAGTTCCCTGCCTGCAGGTTTCCCTGCTAGGTATAGTGCCTAAAAAGGCCCCTGGTGAATTTAGACTTATTCACCATCTCTCATATCCAAGGGGGGAATCCGTTAACGATGCCATCTCAGAGCATTTAGGCTCTGTTCACTATACCTCTTTTGACCAGGCTGTCCAAGTGGTTCGGCATTGTGGGGTTGAGGCAGAATTGGCAAAATGTGACATTAAGTCAGCATTTCGTCTTTTGCCAGTTCACCTTGAGGACTTTGAGCTGCTGGGGTTCTCATTTGATGGGCATTTTTATATGGACTGGGCACTACCTATGGGGTGCTTCATTTCATGTGCTGCATTTGAGTGCTTCAGCACCTTCCTGGAGAGGGTGCTAGATCATCAGCTTCAGTGCTGTGACACTTGCCATTATTTAGATGATTACCTCCTGG
The DNA here is from genome assembly GCF_028583425.1 of Eublepharis macularius. Classification (NCBI taxonomy): domain Eukaryota; kingdom Metazoa; phylum Chordata; class Lepidosauria; order Squamata; family Eublepharidae; genus Eublepharis; species Eublepharis macularius. The sequence goes on from NC_072797.1 coordinate 79,063,990, forward strand.
GGTGTCCTGCAGGAACTGGTCAATGTGCTAGGCTTCTGGACGGCTTCATCCAGTTGTCTAATGATTTGGGGGTACCATTAGCGCATGAAAAGACAGAAGACCCAATGACTGTACTAACCTTTTTTGGGCATTGAATTGGATTCTGTGCGGCAAGCATCTCGTTTGCCTGAATCCAAGTTGGAGGATTTGAGGAATCGCCTTATGGCTGTAAAAGGAAAGGAAACAATTTCCCTTTTGGAGTTGCAGCAACTTGTGGGTCATTTGAATTTTGCTTGTAGAGTAGTGGCCCCTGGGAAAGCCTTTTTAAGGAGGATCTGTGATGCTATGGGACAGTTATGTTTACTGCACCATAGATTGCGAATTAACTAGGGCATGAGAGAGGAATTTCTTTATTCCTTCAATGGGGTATCCTTTTGGAGGGAGGTTTTGTTGCTTGAAGCAGAGCTTCAGGTGACTTCTGATGCCTCAGGTTCCACAGGCTTTGCGGTATATTTCAGGAGGCATTGGTGTGCTGCAGAGTGGCCAGCAGACTGGGTCAATATGGGTTAACTTCTGACTTGACCTTTTTGGAATTCTTTCCCATCTTGGTGGCACTGCACTTATGGGGGAGGGAGCTGGCCAACCACTGTGTCCATTTTTGGTGTGACAATTTGGCAGTAGTTCATGTCATTAACGCCCTCTTTTCTAAGTCACCACAGGTAATGGGATTGGTGCAGTGGTTTACGCTCCATTGCCTGAAGTTGAACATATTGTTCAAGGCCAGGCATGTCCTTGGGGTTGACAATGGAGTGGTGGATGCATTGTCTCACCTACAGATGGAGGATTTCTGTCAACTTGCCCCCGAGGCCGACTCGCTGCTGGCTTGGATGCCCCAGGAGCTGTGGACGCTTGGAAGGCGGAGGTGTTCAGGGCAATGCGACTAGCTATTCCTCCAAGCACCCACAGGTCGTATGATTGCATGATCCATCAATTTTCTGACTTCAGGCGGGGGGGTAGGACTGCTGCAAATGTGGTTGATTCCTGTGGAACACATGATGCAGTTTTGTGTGGAAGGTAGACTGCGGGGATTATTGGTGAAGTCAATAAGGACCCAGCTTGCTGCTTTAGCTTTTGCAAGCAAGGCTCGGGGTATTAGGGAGTTCACGGCAGATTTTAGGCTAGGAAAATGTTGGAGGGGTGGTCTAGGGAGTCTGGAATTAGTAGCAACCAGAGGCAGCCTATCTCTCCTGCTATTTTACGGGGTTTGTGGTTGATTTAGCCTAATGTTTGTAGTTCCAGTTTCGAAGAGTTGCTATTTCATGCAGCATCTCTGACTGCCTTTTTTGGTGAGCTTGTAGCACAGTCCCTTAAGGATGGGTCAGGAAAAGCTTTGTTCATACAGGACTTGCAGTTTGTTGGGGACAGAGTTACAATTCGTGTTAGAAGTTCCAAGACAGATCAGAAAAGGCAAGGCGCGTTGTTAGAATTGGGTCCTTCTGGAGAGGAGGATTTATGCCCAGTGCGGGCCTTGTATAGATATGTAGAGGCTAGAGGTGAGGGTGCAGGAGTGTTGTTTCATCACATAGATGGTGCACCTCTCACTAAGTATCAGTTTGGGACAGTTACGGGTCATGTCCTTGCTATGCTGGGTTTAGCTGGGGTTAAATTTGGCTCCCATTCCTTTAGGATTGGGGCTGCCTCGATGGCAGAGGCCATGGGATACTCTGGGAATGAAATACAGAAGGCAGGTCGGTGGTGGTCAGCTGCCTATCAGACCTATGTTCATGCTTTGCATTTGTGAACCGGTTACTAATTCTGTTTTTTCTTAGGTGCTGTGCCTCATCCACGAGAGGCTGCAAATCCTCATCCACAGTATGATTTTCTGGGCAGCCCACTAAGCCAAGAGGATGCGGATTGGGTCCCAACTTGGGCTTAGTGAGTAGGCTACTGTGAAGTGGCTGGGCCGAAGAGGTTTGCGGTGGCCTGGTCTACTACCATTGCTTTTTGAAGGAAAGTCAGCTTCTCCTCCTCATATTTTGGTGATACATCTAGGTGAAAACGACCTGGGTTTGGTGCAGGGCAAGGCCCTGTCTATGCAGGCTCATTATGAATTGCAATTAATATGCAGACAGTGGCCTGGTGTTTTGATTATGTGGTCTGCAATGCTTCCCTGTTGGGTATGGTGGGAAGCTTGGGACCCTAGAGCTATTGAAAGGGCAAGGCAGAAGGCCAATAGTGCCCTATATAAGTCTTTGGAGAGTGGGTTGGGAGTTTACTTCCTCATCTACAGATTCGGGCCAATCTTGCAGACCTCTACAGAGGGGATGGGTGTCACCTTTCGGTGAAGGGCAATAGCATTTTTCTGGAGGACTTACAGCAAGGGCTTTGGCTGGCAATAGGCCAGCTGTGGGATGTGGGGACCTAAACAGAGGCTTGGCCCCAGTGGTGGCAGGTTTAGGAGGGGTGAAATGAGCAGGATGGTGAGTACCCTTGGCACATCCCCATTTGTGAGGGACTTGGGGTCTGTCAGGATCACTGGTACTGTTTGATGGCTGCCAGCTGAGAGGGCAGACTGCTGTGTGGCTCCCCTAGACAAGTAAGGCCCCCTGCTATACGACAAGGTGCTATAGGCTTGGAGTGGGGAGCCATTTGCCTGGCTGGTTGGGTTCCAGCCATGCATGTGGATGGCTCATGCTCGGGGCAGCAGGACTCGCCCAGACAGGTCAGGGTGGAGGTCCAGGGGTGGCCCCAGGGCCTGACCTGTACCGCTAGTTAGGCCCTTGCCATGTATTTATGTTGGTTTATGCTGTTGCCAAATAAATATGGTCCGTTTAGATCCCAAAAAATGGTGTCTGTCTCTTCTTTCCATCTGGGGTGGCAATAACAAATTATATCTTTGAAGAAATCATTCATGGAATACTTATCTGTTGAGTTGAAGTCTTCATTGGAGCATCCTTCTCTGGCACAGCTACCTGAAAGAGATAAGAAAGAACATTATTGGACTATATGCTCTTTAAATTGGAGCATTGTTCCTGTGCCTGGATACATTACTGATGTCAATCTCATATATTTATTGTTCAACTGTCTTTCATCTATAGAACATGGATTGAGCTTTTGTAATGTTTTTTTAAAATATTTATTGGTATTTATCAAAGCATGAGTCACTTTGCACTTTTGAATAATTTATAAACAGTATTATAAACTAGTGCCTATATATGTGTTGTAAAATCATTTTATCCCCTAGATGTGGCTTTGCCAATGATTTTCCTGGGTGCCTTTAACATCAGGCAAGAAAATCAGGCAAAACTCAGATTCTAAAGAGTCAAGTCACATCGTTTCCCCTTCCCACCCAAACAGGTTTGAAACAACCGCATATTGTAAGTTACTTTTTTCCTGTCAGGTGGTTGGATGGCTGGTGTATGGGTGAGGAGGGAAGTTGCTGGGAAACCATGTGAGAATGGAGGGTACTGCTCGCCATTTGTGAGGGGATGGTTCATCTATCAAAGGAAGAACACATAATCAAGGCAATGAATTTCTCTCTCTTCTTCCTCCTCCCCTACCTTCTCTCTGTGTCTTTGTTCATATGTCTTCACATACTATAGGAGAGGAAAGTCCCTTTTCCAGAAAGAAGAACCCATAGAGGTAGCCTCCAGTCTAGAAACCATGTCTTCCATATCAGTGTTAGTAATCAGTGTTTTACCTAATAAGATCTGAGTCCAAACCTTCGGGTATTTTCCCAAGGCTACTAATTTGATTTCAGCAATGCATGCATGAGAGAGCTTTGTTTAGTGGACTGGACTCACCTTTATTTAGAAAAAACTGGGATCCAAATGGTAACTTCCCTCGTTTCCCATTTTTTTGCATCAAAGGAAATCCTGCTCCTTTCATTCAACCACACAATATCAAATGAGTTTTCAGAATGTATATTCATTGTGAAATACTTCTTTTGGCTTAGGCATTATGGAATGCATACATCTTGTTGAGCTATATACATTTGCAAATTCAGTGCATTGTGATATGATCATTATAATATTATAAGGTCAGTTCAGGTTGCCTGGTCCCAAAATATATAACTATGGATTTTTAAAGAAAAACCTCTGAATTCTAGTTTTGTCTGTCCCATAAAATAATCATGCCAATAATAACAAAAATTCAATAATTTAAAAATAATTTATGTTCTATTTTGAAGGCTTGTCATTTGAGGAAACAAATCTACTTCTGTCAACATTCTTAAACCAACAGTGCTTTGGGACTGAAAATCTTTTCAAAGTCCTTTTGATTATTTGTGATGTCTTTAATAAAAATGAAGGCAGCACAAATGTTTAAATGAATGGCTCGATGATCTGCCATTTTCTTTTACTAATGACTGTTATTAAAAGAGGCTCTTGGTGTTTTTATTGTGTTTTAAATGGGCACAGAAAATCTGAGTCTGGTAATGACCTTTGTACATCATGCTGCAAATTGATTTTGATGACCTTTCACTTTCTGGTAATGAGACAGGCTGTATGCACATTGCACACCCCTTCTGGCTCCCTCAGCTCTCTGTATCGTGCCTAAGACTTTGCCTTTCCTTTGTCTTTGTCTCGTCATTGCTGATTAGTTACTGCAAGGTTAGATTTTCTGAGTGGAATTTATACTGAAGTAGGAAATGTCAGAAGTCAGAATATTTATTTATTGCATGTGGCCAAAAGCCATCATAATCAAGCTAATAAAGCTAAGAAAAATACATAAGCAAGTAGGAAATGTAACATACACACACTTGGTTTATTTCTGAAAGCTTTTTCAGTTTGAAATGCTTTTAAAACCATTTTTATTCTTGATGACCTTCCTCTTTATGGCTTTTATAGTGAATGGCTTAAAGCTTTCCATTGTTTATTGCTGCCATTTGTTACATTTTGAATATAGTGTATTGTGTTTATCTAGTTGTTGATTTTTTTGGATAATTTGTCGTGTGTCAGGCTATAGCTTAGGGATAGCTATCCAGGGTAAAACCATTGTCAATACACTTTGGTCAGAGAGGCAGAGGCATCGTCAAAATTATGCCATGATCAAGTTCCTCCTGGGCTGTAAGCAAAAGAAAGAAGGAGAAGCTTTTCAGGCAGCATTGTCACCTGGTAGAAAAGTTAATTAGCCTGAGGAAAAAATGTTGAGGCTAGAGCTTCAAAAGACCTGGTATGGTCCTTGAGATCAGTATACTGCTTGCTCAGATAGAGCTGATATTGAAGTCTAAATGGCATCCTTGAGGCACAGAGCTTAGTATGCCAACTTATTGTAGAAACAAAAAGGTACAGAGTATAAGCTACCAAGAGCCCTAGTTTGAAGTACATGTACAAATGCATGCGCACACATCCTGGTGGCCTTATACTGGGAACAATCCATATAGATAAGCATGTGAAAGACTGAAAGTCAGCATTTGAGGCCTGTTGAGATAACTGATGACCCAGACAAGGTACATTTTAAAAAACGTTTCCACTGCCTGTACCGTAGGTGCACTTATCAGGCAGAGGATTTCATCCTGTATTGGTCTTCTGTTGGGTCAGCCATTTGAGAGATAAAAGCACAGAGTACAGGGCTAGGGTGAGCATACTCTGAGATATGGCAGCTTCCTGGGCTCATGGCCCCAGACTCCTCCTCCAGTTGTATCCTGCCACCCACCTCTGCTTGCAAATACTCCACCAGTGCTCCCTTCTTTCCCAGATGAACATTTCCCCCAGTGCCACCAGGGAAGCATGCACATGCTGAACAGTGGACTGCCATCCACTGCCAGGGAAATCCTGGAACTGGCCATGACAGAAAGCATGTTATTTCTCCAAGACAGAACCAATTTGTATCTCCTAAATTATTTCCCGTGACATTTGTGTGTGCTGCACTGGCATATTAAGAATCAGGGACTCATAGGTTACGCACATAATATCAGAGAAGATTATAGAAAAACAGAATATAAAGGTTTGATAGAAGTAATTTGATACAAAAGGTGGCTTATAAATTTTGAAAATAAATTACTAATCAAATTCAACAATGTGATGAGTATACCCAACATATTGTCTTAGTGTTTCTAATCTAGGCCCAAAGAAATAGAGATTTGCTGTCAAATCATCTTGATGAAAAACCTGGTGGACAATTCAGTCATCTCTCAAGCCATAAGATCATTATGAATCAAGCTTGTCACTGTTCTTTATTGTATTTGAGCAATAATATTATAGAAATAATTATTCAGGACAACAAGTTACCTATTTGATCAGGATTGGAAAGGGTAAATTACCAAACAAATCTGTCTCAAACATTATGCAAATATAGAACATAGTAACTGGATGAGGAAAATGTTAAATACTACAGGCTAATTATGGTGTGTTAGAGTTGTGTTAAAGATTGTAGACATATGGATGAATATATGTAATAGGTTTACAATATTTACATACTTATTTAATTTGTATCCCACCTTTCTCCACAATGGGTGCCCCAAATGACTTGCATCATTCTCCTTACCTCCATTGTATCCTCATAATAAGCCTGTGAAGTAGGTTAGGCTGAAAGTTAGCCAGGAAGCTTCCATAGTAGAATGAGGACTCAAACCTGGGTTTCCCAGTTTGTACTCCAACGCTCTACCCCACCCCATGCTGGCTCTCCAATTTTCTCAGTGGTATAATTTTCTAAGGATGTGAATTTGTTACCGAGCAAATGAAAATATGAATTAAAAAACTGCATTAATTTCAATAGTTATGGTAATGAAAAATGAAGGCGAAAACAACAAATGGTATTTGTTCGTGCTTTACCAGCCTGGCATTTCCTTTGTTGCAGCAAACCTGAGTGCTGGACAACAGCAGCACTGGCCAGCTAGACAATGAGTGTAGTATTGGTGCAGGGGAGAATATGATGAAGAGGGCAGAGGAGAGAAAGATTCTAACACTTGAAAATGAACACATGGAAGAGCCACCTGGAAGAGCCACTTAATTTGGAGGAAGACTCCTTAGATGGAAGAAGTCTTCCCCTCTGTATACTAGTACAGCAATCCTGAGTGAAGGTGGGTCAATTCTAAGCCCACTGACTTCAATGGACTTAGAAGGGTGTAGCTGTGTTGATGATTGTACTGTTGGTGTTTTATTGCCTGCTGTATGAACTTCCTAGGAATTCTTGGTGCAATAGTAGATAAGAAAAGTGATATGATGGAAGGATTTTGATAAGATGTGCTATCTTTTATAGGATCACAATTCATTTATAAAATAGATTTATATACAGTGGAAACAGAAAATAATAGGTATGAAGTTTTGTATTTTGAAGCCATGTTTTATAAATGTGATTTCTTGACTTAAAAGAATTTGATTTATATGTTCTCTCTGTGTTAATGGACTATGAGCCTTATAAAAGAACATGCCCTCTTTTGTGATGATCAGTGGCTTTAAACAGGTAAACTGAGGTGAAACAGTTATTAGGATTTGTTTGCTTTAGGGAAAACATAGGTGTGAGATATTAAGAGAACTTACTGCACTGTGAATTCTCCTTGAGAACAGAACTGGAAAATGAGTATGTGAATTCTGCCTATTCCTTCCTTCTGACTGATCCTCTGCTGCCTTTCACTCTTGCTGGGAAAAAACAATTAATAAGGCTTTCTGCAAGCAGGAGCCTAAAATATGAAGCTTTCCAGCTTATACACTTGGCTGCAGGGCATTTTATCAATTTTCCCTAGATACAGCAGAAGGAGAAACTGGCAGCAAGGAAGGGACAGTAGGAGTGGGCCTAGAGGAACAAGTCTGACACCTTAAGCAAATGTTTAATTTGTTGGTATGACTGTGAAGAAGGGATGACAATGTGCTTGTAGAATTAATTCCCTTTTGATCTTTTAAATATGTCAGTCTCCAGTTGATACCCAAAGTAGAATTTTGTTAATTGTAGGTAAATTTTCTATAGAAAAGCTCACTGGGAAAATAAGTTGATATGTGATTGTGACAGTTTCAAGCTCCAGAAGCCTCAACCAATCAGTTTCAAATGGTGAATTAGAAAGTTGAAAAGTTTGGCAGTTTAACTGCTGGCCAACTGGCAGAGTTGAGGGTTGTTGGATTTTGGTGAGAGAAGGGTTAATGGGTCTGCTGGTAACATGAGAACATTAGGAACTTTAGGTATTTTGAGGATAGGTAGGATTTGGGTTCTGTTCTTGTCAAACAGAGTTCAACAACAACAACAACAACAACAACAACAGCAGAAAGAAAGAAAGAAAGAAAGAAAGAAAGAAAAGAAAGAAAGAAAGAAAGAAAGAAAGAAAGAAAGAAAGAAAGAAAGAAAGAAAGAAAGAAAGAAAGAAAGAAAGAAAGAAAGAAAGAAAGAAAGAAAGTTTGTAGGATATAAAATTTATGCCCCTAGTTTCTAGGTCTGGAGATGGGTTGTTGTCACAGTGATGATGATCAGATGATGATGCTAGTAAAAACAACAGTGTGCTTCTAGCTCTCTCTTCTAGACAGATTAGTGTCCCACTCAAGGCAACGATCAAAGTACATGTTATTATTATCCCCACTATTTCCTAGTTACTTAAAAGGACAAACTTGAACTAGAAATTGGATATTTTACATACTGCATCATGGCCTTACAAATCAAAGTTTAATAATGAATAATTAGTGGAAACTAGTGTTCTCTTGACCCATTCACTTGATATATGATTTCTGTATTTCTTCAACCTCTACTTCAAAAAGAAAAACAATACCTTGCTAGATACTTGAGGATAGGGATCCCCAGTCCCTTGGTGGGGGCAGAGGATCTCAGTTGAAGTCAGGAATAACTTTATTGGGTGACTGGAATTGGACCAAGGGGGACAGAGGCTCTCTCTCTCTCTCTCTCTCTCTGTCTAATTAGTAAGCAATTGTATTCACTTTTAAGTGGAAAGGGTTTGGAACTAAGCATAACCATGGATATAGGGATAGTTGGACCATGGAGTTCAGGAAAAGTGATCTGGTAGGTGGGAAATCCACCCAAGAGCTGAGGCCCTTAGATGTCAAGGAACCTTCTCACCTCCCCATCCTGTCCTCACCATGTTAAGGTGTGTATCCAAGAAGGTGGGTCTGTAAAGAGAACCTTAAAACTCAGGGCCAAGCTACAAGTGACAAATGACACTTGAACAGCAAGTGGATTCAGTGGAGCACAAGTGAACAGGGAGAAATACACTTGCCGTTCAAGTGTCATTCGTCACTTGTAGCTTCGCCCTCAGTCTTTGCTTATTTTGCATAGATTCTGCTCTCATTTTCAGCTTTTAAAAACAGGTGACATTTTGAATAAGAAATAAAAAAACACCCTACATTTGTTAACCCCCCCTCCAAATAATTAAAGTGCAAATGAAGTTAAAAATTGAAGTTTTAGCTTAGCAGTAATTGTGACATACAAACAAGTCACCATTGAACAGTACATAGGAGCAGAGTTCTGCTGGTTGCTTGGTAATCTGAGCTGTATTCAAGTGCTGTGTTGAGGTGGGGAAGGGAGGGGGTTATAATCTGGCATAGTCTGGAGGGACCCATAACCTGTAAGGTGAAAACTGTTTTTTGTTTAACTTTTTACTATTGGTCATGTCAATTTATTTAACGCCATTATCTGACTAAAGGCAAGCTGTCTCCCCAAAGGGAAAATCATCTGCTATGGTATGAAGGGATACATGTTCAGTGGATTAATTTTCAGCATACTACAGTCTTTCATCCTGAACTGGCATTATACTCTGTTCATTACTATCAGTGTCAGAAGTTACATCAGTATCTATAGCAGTTGCTACATCTTATGGATGAAAAGTCTCAATGTTTACCTTATAATGCCAATCCTCCTACACTTCCAACATTCAAACAGTGACTCTTACATTCACTTCCAGCTGCCCTGAAAATGTGTCTGGAATAAATGATGCATGTAGGACAGCTTGAATAGAGGACAGTAGTCAAAGTACCCAACACTTTAGTTTGGAAGTAATTCATCTTCCTTGGGTGAGATGTTGGCTATGTTACCATGACAGACTTTTTAGCTGATCAGTTATATGGTGATTCACCTTGTGCTGCAAGTGACCAGACTGTGGGACAATTCACACCACATTTGGGATCTCTATTCAGTCTGTGCTTTTTGCCAGCCCCAGCTTGAATGCACACACAGCAAGGAGCTTGTCTGCGCTTTCTACTCTGTCCAGATGCTGATTATAAGCAATCCTCTTAAAGAGATTGCCATACTGTAATGCATTAGGCTAGGGGCTCATATTAAAGAATCAGATAAGCATGCCAACACCTGTTCATTTTGTCCTGGCTGACCAAACAGACTTTGGGAGCTCCAGACTGAGATAACGAGACATGAGTTAGATATTCTAACTCATGATTATGGAACAACATTGTAATATCATTAGTATGATACCTATACCATTTGTTGGTTTGTACATTGCTCTGCTGTCATAAGCTATTTTGAGGTTATAAAGCACTTCTATCATTTTTTTGCATAAACCTAGGTCCCCATTCCTAACCATGACACCATACTGGCTCTGGCCCTTTCTCTTATGTCTCATATCTTTTTGGGCTGTAAGCATGTGGGTGAGAGAACCTGGTTCATTTTTATTTTAAAATGTTTTACACTGGGAAGTTTTATGAATATTAAATTATGATGTTGTGTCATGGTTGCATGCAATTTCAATTTATAATGGGAAACAATTGGGTAAGGATTTATTTATTTATTTATTTATTTATTTATTTATTTATTTATTTTATCGTATTTATATTCCACCCTTCCATTATTTTTAGTATTATTCATCTGATTTTTAGACTGTTGATTAACTCACAAGATTCCAACATCATTTTCAATCACTCACTGCAAAAATGTCACCACTTAGAGTATTGCTTATACATGGAGCTTTGAGAAGCCATTTTAGTTTTGTTACAGACAGGAAGACAATGATTTTCTACAGCAGTTTAATAACAGAATCACTGGCAGAATAGATGGAATTGCCATGTGTACCAGGCAACTACATTGCAATATATCAACTAATTTGTAATTTTTTAAATGTCGAGGTGCTATGGCATTGAATCCATTTGCACCATTGAATTAACAAAAATAAATTTAATTATGCATCTGAGGGCGTTTTATGAAATGTCTGATGTTTGGCTCACTGTTGACATCCTTGTCTCATTTCTATTTACTTACTCTCCTCAGATGAGATGTGATTAGATTTCAAAGGAGCTGGTTTTCAGCATTATCCACATGCAAGCTTCACATGATGTTCATTTCTTCAGAGCCATATAGGCACCAAATATGTACATGGTTAGCAAGGGTTATACCTTTACTTTAATGATACTGCTCATGCAGCCTATTCAGCTCTGAGCAGTGCCACACTAGAATTAGAATTAAAAGGCAAAATTTTTAATATGTAATCTGTATAGTATTAAAAATTTAATAAGTTTTTTCCTTAACTGATTGGGAAAGAAACTTGGCTACTGCTAAAGTAGTACTAAAATCCACCCCTGCTAAAAGAAGCAAGGGTTATACCCACATCATAATGCCTATAAAATAACTTGCAGAGATGAGGTTACAATTTATGTTGCAAATTAATAACCATGTCAACAATATATAATAATAATAATATATCATGTTTTTCAATGAATGAGATGACATTATTTTTCTATTTGTTTTGTCCTATATGCAGATAAAAGGAGACACATTTTAAAAAATTGTACTTACACTTTAAGGGTTGATAAATTCTTTCCTTTTTGATTCAGGCAACAAAGACCTTTGCACCAAGTTTAAATGCAAAATATTATACAGTACCATCAAGTTCATGACACAGATATATTTAAATGGCTGGATTTTCTTTCCATTGATCATCAAGGAGTCCTCGTGGCTAAAGCCAGATTTAAACATGCATTTTCTGTTTACAGTGAATGGTGCTGAATATGTATCTATTCATTTCAACACAGGCTCTTTTTAGTACCAAAGTTCAAAATGCAAAATACGAATTGGCTCTAAATATCTACAAATCTTCCCCTTTAAATGTAGGATTACTTTTCATGGGAATAGCCGTGAGGCTTCCAAAAGCATAATTAGTGACAGAAAAATGTGTAGCCTAAATGGAAAAGGAAGTTTTTGTTTTTAAACTTTTCAGAAGGAGAGAGAGGAAAAGGAATTGGCCTTAAAAAGAAGTTTGGTGTTTAAGCAGCCTATAACTGAGGTTCTTTTGTAGTGAATTCCTAATTTGTTCATTTTACGCTTGCAGTGTCACTAGATCGAAAAGCAGTATCAGATGCCTAAAGCAGTGTTTGTCGGCAGTGTTTTTCCTTCCCCTCCCTGCCCCCCACAGCATTTCAATGGAGGAAAGCAAGGTCTGTATTTCCAACAGAAAGTCTCCTGCTGGCAGCTCCTTGCTTGAGAATGAATACATGCTAGGAGTAAAGACCATTTGTCTGCTGATTAATACAGGCCCCAGGGGAGCCGCTGTTGGCTCTCATTTCACTCCTCTTTCTCTCACGGTGCCGTTTCCCCACCCCCTCCCCCTCATTCCTCACAGCTTTGAGCAGCTCTGCTTCTTGTCAAACCATGGTGTTATTTAAATCTGCTTTACAAATTAAAAGAAGACAAGATAGTCTGAAATGTGTTGATTTGTCTTGAAGGTTAAAGCACACACACTCACACATGTACACACAAAGTAGTTGTTTTCATTTGGAATTCATCATCATGCTCATAAAGAAGGTATTTGGTATTCACAAGAACCTTGCATAAATTCCCATAAAGAGTGCCACTGTAATTTAACGCTGTTGCTAAAAACAGTGACGGGCGAGGGAGCACTTAAAACAAAATGTCATGGTAGCAAAATGGATGGCACACTGATCCATTCCAAGTTTTCTGGGCTTGATTTATTATACTTTGTTTCTTGTGTTTGTAGAATTTCCTCAGTGAAAAGGAGGGGAATAGTTTATCGCACTAAATATGTAATTCTGTGATACAGTACTCTCAGGGGTTGTGATGATCTATGTGCCATCAAATTACGTGCATTTTACATACCTATTTTCTCTGTTATCCAATAAGAAATGTGTACGTATCGCAGTAACCGGGCATTACTCATACTGCTCTTGATAGAGACAGAACATTCTGGGAAAGAATGCCAGGTAGTCGCCTCTGACCTGTCTTTTGTGTCTATGCTTTATGATGGTATAAAAAGAAGACTCAACAAGAAGTCTTGTGGCATCTTAAAGACTAATGACATATATTTTAATAACACAGCTATTCTATGACATAAGGATAAAACTATGTCCTTTGCCTAAGGAAGCATTTCAAAAGATGGCACTAACTTTTCCTTTTGAGAGCTAAACTCCTACTTTAAATCTCTCTAATACCACACTAATATTCCAATTATTAAGGTGGAGCACATTTAAACTGCATTTCACAACAGCTAGCACCACATCTATTGTTCACCTTTAAGGTTAGTCCTACCACCTACTGTGACATGTAGCTGCATGCTAAGAGAGGGTCATATTATCTCTATGAGAAACTGGAACAGCTTTGTACTAGTGATCATAGCGTACAAAATCATCTCACAGATCTTCTGTCAAATCTGTTTTAGACAAATAATTTCTAATTCCAAATTTGTACAAACAAACCAAAACAATGAGGGTTGCCACGTCCCACCTGGCAACAGTTGGGGTCAGGGGATTTACCAGGTGACATGCTGACATCACTCCCTGTGCACTCAGAAGTTATGTCCATCACATTGTTGGGGGATGCCAGGGATGCTCTGGTATTTCGGCAGATCACTTGAGTTTTGCCCAAATAGCAGGGCATCCCTTTGCAATGCATTGACATTACTTCTGCATGCACGAGGAGTGACATCATTGTGCTGGGATGTTTTCAATGTTACCCTGTTTCCTACGAAGCTGAAGTTGGTTCCCAGTTCCAGTTTCTCATACACAGTTCCTAGTTCCTTATTCGCAGACCTGCCATTTCCCCCTCACTGGCTAGCTGAGCAGCAGCAGGAAATGCTGGCTGGTGGCAGAGGATCCCCACCAGTACTAGAGGAATGGCAGCCCTGCAAGTAATATGGGCATTGCCAACATGCCTCTCCCATAATATCTTCCTGGTAATGCTTAGGAGGGAAAATGCATATGTAAAATAATTGTGATCGCATTTTTAACCCCTACTTCATTGGCAGGGGCGGCGCAAGTGTCTGCCATGCTCGCGGCCGGCCATCTGGGCGTGCGCGCGTGCACCGGTCTGCATGATGACATCACGCGTGACGTCATCACGGGAGCGAGCACGCTGCCGCCGGCCTGATTGCTGTGGCAGGCGGCCTCCGAGCTCTCCCACTCGGTTGCCTGCGCTGCCGCAGATGCCTGCCCGCGGTGGCTGAGCCTGGCCGGGGGCTTGTGCTGGCGGCGGCAGCAGCGTGGGGTGGGAGGGATAGGAGGCTGGTGCTTTGTGGCGCGCACTCCTGCCCGCTGCGCCTCCTCCAGCGCTCCCTCCGGCACCCCGCGCCTGCGGCCACCGCCTACCTGGACTTAATAGGCGCGCCGGCCCTGTTCATTGGCTTCTGCTTGCTCAAGGTAGAGAAATCCTGTCACAGTGACTATAATGTGTTTTTATTACTCTATCAAGGAGATTACTAAGGAGAAATGGATTGGTAGCTCATAGTCATTGCTTCATAACATGTCATTTCTCTTTACAGGAGTTATGCTGTAAGCCACTCTGAGCCAATGGAACAGCAGGCTAGAAAAGAATAAATGCAAAGGGGTATAGATCCCTGTATTTAAAAAATGAGACAACTATATGACCCCTGCTGATAAAATGACTATAGTCATAATTAGACTTTAAAAAGTAGAGATGTTCATGCATTTTTTCTCCATTTTTTATTTTTTGTTCTTTTGTTTATTATATTTGTTATTAAAGCTATTAGTTTTAGTTATTCAATTCATTTTTCATTATTTCAATGGGAAACACATTTTTGTCTCAACACTCCCCATGCATCCAGTTGGGATGAATTCTCAGGGATTGCACCACTCCCTGCCAAATTTCACACAGATAGGAGGAAGTGTCCCATTTTTTATAGGATGGGAGTAAAAGGGAAAGCATTTGGCAAGGAAACCCAATAAAGGAAGTAGCATGGAAGAGGAGGCACAAATAATTTAAAGATACTAAGGAAAATGTTACCAAGCATGCATCACAACCCATAGGAATAGATGCAGAGGAGTTAGCCGTGTTAGTCTGTAGTAGCAAAATCAAAAAGAGTCCAGTAGCATCTTTAAGACTAAACAACTTTATTGTAGCATTAGCTTTCGAGAATCACAGTTCTCTTCATCAGATGCATGGAGGGCAAGAAGAAACTGGTCAGATATATAGGTGGAGAGGGGAGGGAGGAGTGGATGCAAACAGTAGCTTCTGAAATGGTGATCAGTTTGCTTCTGTTAAGGAAATCAGTTACTTCTGATAATGAGATAACCATTCATAGTCTCTATTCAATCCCAGCTTGACTGAGTCAAATTTACATATGAATTCCAATTCAGCAGCTTCCCGTTGGATTTTGTTTTTGAAAGGTTTCTGTTGAACTACAGTGACCTTTAAGTCCTTGATGGAAGAACACCTTCAATCTACCAGGACATTCCAGAAAGTGTGAGGGGTGTTGCAAAAAAAGGAGTCAAGAAATCAGCCTCTCTTAGCCTGTTTCTTGACTGACAAAACTTTGTTCAGGCTTT
Organism: Eublepharis macularius; assembly: GCF_028583425.1. Lineage (NCBI taxonomy): Eukaryota > Metazoa > Chordata > Lepidosauria > Squamata > Eublepharidae > Eublepharis > Eublepharis macularius. The sequence continues at coordinate 79,079,643 of NC_072797.1, forward strand.
TATCCTGGTCAGGCTTTAAGAAAAATCCCCTGGAATCTTATTGAAACTCAAAGCAAGCTGTTCCCAAAGAGATAAGCTTGGAGATAGTGTTCAAAGATGCGGATGAGATCATTAAGATCAGAAAAGATCCAGGCCAGGAAGAGAAGAAGAAGGTTCATCCCCTGCATTCCATTTCTTCAGCATTGGCGCACCTGTGGGCATTCGTTGTTTTGATTGTAGACATGTCTTGCGGAACCACAAGTGACAAAAGGCACAGGTTGGACACTTGTCAGCTTCCCTCAAGTTTTGATGGGAAATGTAGGCAGCTTGGCGGAATGTTGGACAAGTGACAGTTGAAAAGTCCATTGGACAGCAGTCAGAGAGCCAAGCTGCAAGACTAGGATGCCTACATTTCCCATCAAAACTTGAGGGAAGCTGACAGGTGTCCAACCTGTGCCTTTTGTCACTTGTAGTTCCGCTCTTAGCTGCAGAGACATGGTCCTGTGTCTTAGCAACACACTGATTAGACCTTCAGAGTCAGGTCATGTGTGGGTAACATGGCATAAGAATGGGATCTTCAGTTTGTTCTTTGCTTTTCACCTTGCCTTTAGTCATCTTTTCTTGAACTGGCAATTGGTCTGTTCTTGGTCTTTGGGGGTCTATAGTTGGGAGGAATGGAACCCTGCAGTTCTGTTTGGACTTCCTTTTTTTGACCTGACAAGATAACATCTGAAATATTAGTCAGTAAAAGGCTCTTATGCATTTTAGTTTAGATATTTAAACTTCGTTATTTTCTTTTCTATCTTGCACAATTACCATATATATAACCTTTAACACAATTCTTAATAGACTTTATTAATTATCCTTTCTGTGGCAATATTGAGTTTGGGGGGTTCAATCTGAATCCACTATCTTGGCCCATTTGGTCTCAGCTACCAACTGTTTTTGTCTGCAGGTGTTCTACCTTGCAAGGTTGACTTCTTGATTAACATCCAATACTGCTGGAGACCTTGTTTCTTTGGTCTATGAGCTTCAGGTTAGTTATATAAACTGGTGGTATCTTGTTACCCTGGACTGCCAGGGACCTTGCTTCCCAGAATTGTTTTTGTTTCTTGATCCCACCACCAGGCTCCTCGGGCTTCTGGGGAAATCTGTGACCAAAGTACAGTGCAGCTTGTTTAGAGCAGAAACTAGCTCTGTAGTAAGATAAGAATGTTGTGTGTCCCTTCTCAGTCAAGGAGGGTTCATTGTACTGAATTTGTGAAGGTACTCGGGTTCAGCAATCTCACATTGTAATCTTCCCTTGATTACAACATGAGACAGCTGAAATGAGTTCATTCACAAATTCAGACCAATGAATCCTCCAGGGTTTAATAGGGACATAAGGATTCTTATCTCACTAGTTATTCTGATGTCTACTTTAATCAAGCTGTATGACTCCCTTCTTCATAACACACTTCCCACCTTCTGGCTGGAATATAAAAGCCCATGCATCTCCATTCCTGAAGAAGGGAGCTTGACTCTCAAAAGCTTATACCCTAAAAATCTTGTTGGTCGTTAAGGTGCTACTACAAATCTTGCTGTTCTTTTAAATTGTTGCCATTCATTAAAAGCAATTTTTTCACCTGCATAAGTCCTATTTCTCCAACACATAGTATGGCTTGCCATTAATTTTTGTATTCAATAAAAAAATCATGAATTATTAGCAGTGCCTAGAGACTGCAACTAAATAAACAAATAAAATCTCAAATTACAATCAAGACTACAATATTCTGCACACGTTCAGAATAGAGATGGGCACGAACCGCATTACGAACTTCAAAAACCCACGAAATTGGCAATCACGATCCAGTGGTTTGTGATTTTCCACGGCCAATGAACCAGTGTTCAGGAGAGGCCTGGTTCGGTGCGTTCGGCGGCAGTTCGGGAAGCCAGACAGTCAGGCACCAGCAATCAATTCCCCTGGCAACGGAGCTGGGGGAATGCCTGAACTCTGTCTGCCCTCCTTCTGTGGCCCTGGAAACCCAAATGGAAGCCCAGCTTATCTTGATCGGCAGGTCTTCCTTCCAACCACGGAGCTGCAAAGCTGCTACAAGTTGGGAGAAGACACCCAGGGGAGGGAGGGGGAAGGGGGAGTTCTGTAGCCATGGGCACTCCAATCTCATCCCTGCAAACCCTGATAGACAGCTCTGATGGCCAAACACAGACCTCCTGCATTGCTCAATGGGACCTGTGCTTATAAATAGCCGTGGGCTCCCAGGCTGGGTTTCATTTTCAGCAAGCAGTGGAGTGGGACAGAGCTCTTGCTTGCCACTTGCTAGCCTTTGGGGAGAGAGACTGAGAGTATGCTTGGATTTTTGTGGGAGTTTCCTGGAGGCCTTGGATTGGAGAGGGTATAACTCCAAGATCCCTTTTGCAATCTTGTCCAAACTTGGGTGATGGCTGTAGGAGAGCCTGCAAAAGACTCCCCGGGAATATGGGCTCTCTAAGTGCCACAGGGGCCGTTCCACACCCCACAAACTGCGAACTGTGAACCAGTTTGGCAACGGAAAATGTTCATTGCGGTTCGCGACCTCGGGATCGTCGTTGGCACTGAAACACAAACCGCTGGTTCATTAATTTTTTTTGGTTCGTGCCCATGTCTAATTCAGAATAAATTCAAGTTCTTTCCATGGTACTCACATTTGAGCACACATGTTTAGAGTATACAGCATAGCCAAATTATATCTTGACCCTTTGTTGTTGTGGACCCCAATTTTTTTTCTCTGCCACAGCTGCTTTGTCTTGACTCTTGATTTTGCACTCAACGAAGTTATATTTTTGCCTCTGAAATTAGATTTCAAAATCTGGAAAGTCCATGTCTACTTGGTGCTTCAACTACAAGGGAGTTTCCACATATCTTCTTCTTCTTAATCTTTACCGCACTACATTCTCTGTTGTCTTGCGCTCTTTCACATAACAATAACCAAAGAAACCTATGTTGTGCATATGACACTTAGAAGCTGGATCAAAAGTAACTTTTGTCAAAGTGGATGAAACCTCAGTTTGTGCAAATGAGCTCTGCAATTTCTGTAGCTTTCTCTCCAATCTGCCCCTCATGATCTTTCAGGAGAATTTTTTTGTAAAAGAGAAAGGGAGTGATAAATACCTCTGCTTTCATGTCTTTAACCATCTTTAGCCATCTCCACAAGTTCTATTTAATCTCCATTTACAACCAAACCAGATGCAAATACTGTTATAGTGTTCATACAGTTTCCTCATTTCGCCAACCTTCCTCTTCCCTTTGTACATGGAGAACTTCTTTGATTGATAAAACTCCAATTTGTTGTGTCATCTGGAAGTAAGCACCTCAATGATTTGGGAGTCTTGGCTTATGTGGAACAAGCACATTTCAAATCACCAAGGTGCCTGCATTCAGATGTCACAGTGAATTGCAGCCTGATCACAGTTTGAGTGTTTTCTATGCAGTTGCTTTTTCACCCCATCTTCCCCATTTCTCCTCCTTTACAGCCCTTTAACATACATTTACTGTTTATGCCATGTTCCCCAGGTTAGCCATTTTGGCTGATGATCACCTTAACCAGTCCAAAAATCTTTCTACAATATTTCTGATGTTGATTATATTTATGACAAGATTAACTTTGTAGATCCTAAAGTTCATAGAAAGTTGTGCAAATTCTGGTCTATCCTATTCTTAGTCAATATAACTAAGAAAGAAAGAAAACACTGATCTTGCTTGTAAATATTCAAAATGAAATGTCACATTTCACAAATACATAGGACTCATTCAAGCACATGAGACAAATAGCAGCTTAGCAGGAAAAGGTTTGTGATCCTGTTGGACTTCTATAGAGATTCCTGTAAAGAAATGCCGCTTGAATGTAGTCATACAATAATCATCTGATTGTATTTTTGATGCAGTGCATAGTGCTCAACTATAAAAATAAAAATGCATTATGGATTAGCTTTTCCCTTTCTTTAGTATCAAATTAAATCTGATTTAATGCATAGCTGTGTGTCATGCAGATCAGATCTATTTGTACAAGGCTGTACAGTGTGGAGCTGGTTCAAATGAATGAATAGCTTTCTCATTACTTCACCCTATTCTGCTGCCTCTTTTTTCCCCTGTCCTTTGTAATGTAATGGAGGACAGCTGTGGCAGTGAAGTGAATATTAACTAACCCCAGTGCCTCAGCAGATTGTGATTTTAATCCCTGCAAATACCACTAAAATCAAAATTTAATTACACTCAGCATAGCTCTGTTAATGCCTGAAAAATATTTAACAATTAGTGGTAGGCTTAATTAAGGAAACTGCCTTTCACAAAGCAACCTGAAAAGCCTCCCCCCCCACCACGCAACCGCCTTTATCTCTCAGACTAATTAGTCTGATGTAAGCTTACAGCCCTTCATTTACTGTAACTGAGTCTTGATGTTGAGCTGATCCAGTTTGTGGAGCTTAAGTGTCTGTAATGTAAGGGGAAGTAGTAAAAACAAGGATAGTGGTTAACTGAGTCCTGCAGCTTAATAAAAGAAAGCCTTGAGAGACAACCTCTAGATATAATCAGATACACTCCAGTTACAGAGCTGAGAATGCTTTCCTAGCAAAACAATGGCTGTATTTATGTTTCTAGTCAGTACAGGATACTTGCAAACAGAGGCTGTCAGAACAGTATTTGTGTACCCAAAAGGCAAATCACTGTGTTTATGGGAACTAATAAGGAAATGGGTAACTCTGAAAAGGATTGAGATAGGTAGACTTTCTTTATTTTGGTTGGTAAAATTACTCAAGACCAAACAAAAGTAGATGACTGGTGTCTTTGTATTCTTTTTATTTATTGTTGGAAACTACCTTTAAGTTTTCACACTGGTATTTCCTGTCAGGATAAACATCAAATAAACACCTGTACCAGGATCCTGATTGGATGTGAGTCCCCATATACTCAGGTTTTCATACTCTTGGTGGAGTTGGGGAGGACACAGCCCCAAACTTTAACCTAAGCTAACTGGGCACCCTGAACAGCAATCCAAGAGGACATGTAAACACATGAAGCCACCTTGAACCACGTGGAAAAGCAGAATATAAATGCTTTAGTAAATAAATAAATTATACTGAGTCACATCATTGGTCTAGCAAGGTCAGTATTGTTTGCTCTGACTAGCTGTCTAGGGATTCAAATTTTGTCCGTCCGTCCCCCCCCCCCCCCCACATTACCAACTATTCTTTAACTGGTGATGCCAGAGATTAAACCTAGTATCTTCTGCGTAAAAAAGAAGATGCTTTACTACTGAGTTATGCTTCCGTCATTACCTCATTATTGACATGCACTGAGTTCTTGCAGGTAGTGGCACAGCTGGTTGTATGTGAGCGTTCACTGGAACATCTGGTGTCCATGTTGCTTTGCTAGGAGGCACCCTTCAAGCCAACATAACTTCTAAGAATCCGGGCTCTTCACTCCAGGATTTTTGGGTATGAATATGAAAACTTCCCTCTGGAATTTATCCACACAATCCCACTTGTATCTGGGGATTTTGGTGCTTCAGGTGATAGAAGCTGATCCCAAGTTCTGGCTCTGAATTTACTACCTCTGAATCCACCATGGTACCCAGGCTCTTTATGTCTCCTAGTGGCAGCAGCTTACCTCCAGAGCTGTTGCCAACTCTGGTGAATGGGTATGTTCCCAGTCATCCTGTGCTTGGTTGCTACCGCATGAAGATATTTAAAGATATGCGTGCACACATCATGTTTTTCTGCAGAAAATACTGATGTAACACCAGTGTTTTCCCTTACCCATCACAATGTGCAGTTTTACTTATATATAAGTAACTACACAGATACAATGGTTCATACTGCTGAGTGATGAACAAGAATGTACACTTCAGGGGGAAAAAATCAGTATTTTTTTGGATTCAGACTTTGGGAATGGTTTCCACCTAGTATTCGGGATTATTTGAGTCCCCAGTACTGTTTCAGAATTTGGATTGGTTTTTTTGTTCTTCCAGGAACACTGAAATGTTTTAGGTCTATTATTACCTTTGGAGAACAATTTCTCAGGGCTGGAGTATCTTTTTTCAAGAAAATGACAATAAAAATTCAGGGAAATCTATTCCTACCTGCCCACTAAGGATTCTCCCCCTCCAAGTTTCAAGGAAATTGGATAAAGGGATCCAATTCTATAGACCCCTAAACAAAGTGCCCCCAGCTACCCTACTTGTATCCATTTTTTCCTATAGGAGAAAAATTCCATGCCTTCTCCACAGCAAAGAATCCAATAGCCAAATACAAAGAGCAACTACTGACCAAAAACCTCCACTGCAAACAGAAACAACAAGCCCAACAGAATTAATGCCAATTCGAGAATCCAACTTGGAAAAATCCCCAAAACCACAAACCCTTTAAAAATCGAAACCTTTTAGGAACAGAGAAAATGCAAAAGTAGTTAACCAACCAAGCAGAGAGAACCTAACAAAACAACACAGGCCTTTTAAAAGCAGCTCAAAACAAAACCTAGGAAAACCATTTTTAAAAAGAACCAGAAAGGAAGCCTCTGTCCCCTCCACTCTACAACTTCCCAGGCAACCCTCCCTCAAAAATAGAAAACTTCGAATAATACTTTAAATAATGTTTGAAAACAAAGTCCACTGTGGGCAAACCAGTCCTGAAGAGCAGGCACAGAACTACAAGAAAGTTTTCTCAGACAGGCAGCAACAGGCAGCAGAAATGCAAGGCATGGACTAGAGCAACAGCAGCAAGCACCACCCAAACTCCAAAAAACCTTGCCCTGAAATAGAGTGAAGCATGCCTGTGTTTCACCCTGCGTTTTATCCTCTTTGCTCTTGTTCAGAAACCCATGGAGGGCTGTGAGAGAATTGCCACGATTAGGTAGGCCATTCTAGTACTCCCCGAACATCTGATCCCAACACCTGGGAGAGTTGCCTTCTCCCTCCCCTGTTGTCCGGAAAACCTGTTAAATGGAAGGGAAAACTGGCCTGGGACCCTTAAAATGCTAGTCCTGGATATTTCATAATATTTCCACAATTATTTGAGACATAATCACAAGTATCCCAACAATCCCAAATATCACTCCTGGTACCTGGCTATGTATTTGGACCAGAAATATCTGAATCCACTGATGAACCTTATTTATTGAATCCATTTGCAATGACTGCAATAAGAATTAGAGCTGTTCAAGTCTTTCAAGAGGCAAACACACCAGTCACTATCCTTGATTTAGTAGCAGTAATTGATACTAATTCCAAGCAAAAGTTTCAGTATATGTGCATCCCTGAGTTTATAAAATGACTGATTACTATACATACTTTTAAAACTAGTGTTCAATTTGAATATCACAATACACTACAGTTTATAACTAATGGTTTGATTAAATTCTTTAGTATGATATCTGCTTTGAAAAGCATAGACACAGAAGATGTGGAAATTTGGATTGCGCATTACAAAGATATACTGAATAGTAATTGTTTTCCACTTGGCTTTTATAGGTAAAAATGTACATGTTGCCATGATGAACTATAAGGTGGTGGAAGGAGAGATACCCTGTCGCCTGCTTCAAATCCAGTCTTACTCCTGAAAAGCTCTGTCCCCTTTCAATTATGAAAAGGGATTTGCTGGGGTTCTAGTTCGTCCCCTGTCCCCCTTGCTTGTTAACATCTGCAAGAAACTATTGTCTAAGGTCACTGGAGTATTTGAAGTATACTGCCATCTGTACATTAATTTATTTCTCTTTTTCATCTGATCTAAATGGGACAGTGAACATGAAGCGATAATGCGCTAGATGAAAGTGAATAAACTGAATCCAGAAGCTCCTTGCTGGAGCTGGGGGTGTTCACTTGTTCTTGATGGGAACATAACAAGAGCTTGGAGGTGATTTTGGATGTGGATATCTTTAGAGGTCTAAGCTGCTTCCATGGCTCAAAGTGATTTATCAACTCCTGGTGGTGCACTAGTTGTTTCCTTTCTTGGAACAAAATAGGCTTTCATTCTTTGGAGGTTTTGAAGCAGAGGCTAGATGATGAAGCTGAAGTTGATTTCTCAGTTCCCAGCTCCTTCTTTGTAAAGCCAAGACAAATATTGGATGAAATTGACAAGCTCTGTACCCCAAAATAAAGTTTGTAGAAGCACATATCATACACTGGAGGGCAGGAAGAGTTACATCAGTGCTTACTTCTCATGGCCCCTTCTTACATGCCCAGAGTAATGTCGATCACTACTTTGGAATCAGGAAGCAATTTTCCTCAGCCCAGTTTGGAGTTTTGCCATCTTCTGGGCATGGTAAATTTCAAAAAAGAAGAGAGGCCACCCTGGTACAGAAAAATATCTAGAAGCACAAGGGGACCTCCCTCACCTGGGCAACTAATCATAAACAGTTGAACCACAATAAATCAAACAAAGCTGAACTCACATATAGAGGTGGGCATGAACAGCAATACGAACGAAAAAAAAGCCACAAACAGCCCGATCAGCTGTTCGCGAGCAAGCCGTTCATGAGGCACAATTTTAAGTGAATAACTGGTCGTCGAAAGCCTCATTCGTTACATTCATCAGCTGTTCGGGAGGCCAGACAGGTGCATTCAGTCAATTCCCTTGGCAATGGAGGTAGGGACTGCCTGAACCCTGACTGCACTCCTTCCGTTGCCCTGGAAACCACAATCTAAGATCAACTTAGCTTGATGAGCAGGTCTTACTTCCAAGTGAGGAGCTCCAAATTGATTACATGGGCTAAAAGACCAGGGGGGAGGGAGGGAGGAGGGGGGTGTTCTGTAGCCATGGGAACTTCAATCTCATCCCTGCAAACCCTGCTAGGCAGTTCTGACTGCCAACCACAGACTTCCTGTGTTGCTCTATGGGACCTCTGGTTATAAACGGAAGCATGCTCCATGCTCTGGCTTTCATTTTCAGCAGGCAGTGGAGTAGGAGAGAGCTGTTGTTAGCATTTTGGGAGAGAGACAGGGAGAGTGCATTGGAGCTTGAATTTTTTTTGTGTATGGTGGGTTAGGGATCTATCTCCTCTGGTGCCAGGGCTGCTGACAGGCCCTGGGGCCAAGCTCAGTGGGCATCTCGGCTGAGGGATCACACTGATTATTATCAGCTCCTGATCTGGTCAGGTTTCTGGGAGTGCTGGGCTAGGGCTCTAGCCCCTCGCTTTGGTTCCAGGGCTGCTGCCAGGCCCTGGGGCAAAGCTCAGTGGGCACCTCAGCTGAGGGCTCACACTGATTATTAGCAGTGCCGGATCTGGTCAGGTTTCTGGGAGTGCTGGGCTAGGGCTCTAGCCCTTCCCTCTGGTTTCAGGGCTGCTGCCAGGCCCTGGGGCCAAGCTCAGTGGGCACCTCGCCTGAGGGCTCACAGTGTTCTCTCCTTTTCTTTCCTCCTTAATTCTTGTATGCTGGCACAATGAGGCCTCGGGCAGGGGCCAAGGGTGGTCATGGGAGGAAGTGCAAAGATTGTCCTGGTTGCCCCACGGGAAGCAGTACTGGGTGGGGCTCATGGGCAGCACAAACTCCTGCTTCCCAATATCCACCTGTGGGGACTGGGGAGGAGGCCAAAGAAGTCTTGCCGCTGGGGGAAGAGGCTCTCTTTAAATTTTTGAGGAGGAGGAGGAGGAGGAGGGCAAAGGGTCCATGGAGGAATGGTTGGGGTTCGATGAAACATCCACCCCAAACTCTCAGTGCTGTCCCTGCCTGTAGTCCACCCCTCACTCCTTCTTCTGGTGCCAACTCTGTAGCACGGCCTGTAACCCTTTATCCTCCTTCCCCTGGAACAGTTAGTGAGCCACGTTTCAAGCTCTCCATATGGAGGCACTTTCAGGCCCTTCCAAATGACCCCCATGTGGTGCAGTGCCATGCCTGCAATGGCCTGGTGCGTAGGAGCAATGACCCAAAGCACCTGTCATCGACAGTCCTGAGTAGGCACCTGAAGATGCACCACCCGAGCCTGTGGTCTCTGTCCTCGCCCAGCAAAATATCCAGCGGGGGGAGAAAGAGGACTACCAGCTTTTATGACCAGGGATCATTGGGAGGATCACCGGAATCCTCCCCAAGCAAGAAGCCTTGCCCCGAGGCTGCTGCTGGTGGGAGCGGAATGGTCAGGCAGGTTGCACTTGCGGAGGTTGTTCCCTCGGGGTCAGGGATAGTGCCGCTGAAAAGGGTGAGGTAGAGGGCTCAGGAGGTTCGCATTCGCGTCATGGCAGAGACGATTGCTCTACAAGGATTCCCCTATCTGTCATAGAGGAAATGCTTCAGTATTTCACCCCATGGTTCTTTATGCTGTCATGGTGCACCATTGGCCGTCGAGTCCTGCCTGCCCTCTACCAGTCTGTGTGAAACATGGTGCTCCGGGAGCTGTCGGCTGCGAAAGGCCATACTGTACACTTCACGGCAGACCTCTGGAGCGGCTGCCATCATGGCTACCTTGGCATCACTGCCTACTGGTGGCAACAAGAGGACCTCCACTGCCCCAGGCCAAGAACTGGCACCTGAAAACAGGTGCCATGCTTGACACCAGAATACAGGATAGGTCTTCTCTAGGCCCAGGGGATGGATGATATTCATACTGGGAAGAACATCACCACCATGATAAGGGCAGCTCTGAGGGAGTGGACAGTCAGGGGGAAAGGGTTTATCCATGGCTTCATGGTGACGGACGTGGGAAGCAACATGTTGGCAGCCCTGAAAGAGGCATCCCTCCCGGGCCTGGTGTGCATGGTTCAAAAGCTGCACCTTGTCATGAGGGATGTTCCTGGACTAGGGAGCAAGCTGAGGGACAGCTGGGATGAGGGAACTTTATGGACATGCAACCTGCTGGACTGCTGCTGGCGCATTGCTTCCCACTTCTCCAGCAGCATCAACTCTTTCCACGAGCTGCTCCAGAGGCAAGGGGAGGGGGAACCTCTAGCACCACCTCTATCAGGACCTGCCCACCCGCTGGAACTCCACCTATGACATGATAAGTCATCTGGTGGAGAAGAAGGGCCTGTTGCAGGACATTGTCATTGCCGGATGTTCTGAGGAAGGGAGAGGAGCTCAGCCTCAGCTCCATGGAATGGAGAGTCCTTGAAAAGATGTCCCAGTTGTTGAAACCCTTTAAGGAGGCCACCGAGCTCTTGTGGTCATATGAGGCCAGCCTGGGTCAGGTCATACCCCTGATCCATGGGCTCTACCAGTTCCTGGCCAAGGAGCTCGAGCACGAGCAACAGCTGCTCCACAGGGTCAGGGACTTTGTGAGGAGGATGCAGGCATGCATGGCTGAGCGCTTGCATCCTCTGCACCATGAGGTGCCATACCAAATGGCCTCCTTCTGTGACCCCCGGATCAAGGGCAGCATCGCCATTTGGGCGGGGGGGGGGGGAGATGCAGCGCAGGAAAAAGGAGCTCCGCAAAGCAGTGCTCTGTTTCCAGGCAGAGAAGGCAGGATGAAGGGAACTGGGCAGGGGCATGTGGTGGTGGTGGAGGAGGAGGAGGAGATGCCATGGCAGGAGCCATGGCAGGAGAGACCCATCCAAACAGGACCACTTGATCTCTGGGCCTCGTCGGTGGGCTGTGTGGTTGGCCGCAGCACAGTGGTTGCGTCTCTCGCTGTGAACAACTCAGCGGGGGCCATGGTGCTCGTGTACCTTGCGGAGCCCACTTAACCCCCCCAGTCGAACCCGTTGGATTATTGGGCAAATAAATCTGCTGTATGGCCAGACCTGTCCATCGTGGCAACCAACATCCTGTCCTGCCCTCCCACCAGTGTGCAGAGCAAGCAGGTGTTCTCCCACCTGGGAGACCTCCTCCGTCCCCGCCGTGCTCGTCTGCACCCAGATCTGGTGGACATGTTGATCTTCATTAAGGTCAACCTCAACCTGCTTGGATATCCCTCCGTGGACCTGGACCTATATGGGTTCTGAACCACTCCAGTCTACTGTGGTTCTAATCTAGGCAAGGATCCTCTGCAGCAGCCTCAAGATCTCTGGCCCGCTGACTGCCTTCAGGGCAAACCTACTTACTGCTATTATCTGTCCCATGGCTACTCAGGTCAGATTTTTGTGAGTGGTGGTCATTCTCTAGCTGCCCTCAGTTCCCGGGGCTGCTTCCACGGTCAGGTGCCAAGCTCAGTGGGTATCTCTGATGAGGGCGCACACTGGTTATTATTGGTGCCTGTCCTGCCTGCACAGGAAAGGTGACTCTAAGTAGTGGTGTCGTGGTGTAGCCCCCCTCAGTTCTCGGGGCTGCTCCAAGGTCCAGAGCCAAGCTCAGTGGGTCTCTTGGACGATGGCCTCTAAATGTTTGGGTCTTCCCGGTCCTGCTCGGCAACACGACTGGTAACCCTTTGACGTCCTCTTCCTGACAAGTTCCCGGTCCCTCTTTCAACCTCTCCCTCTCTGGATGGAATCACTATGACCCTTCCCAACTACTTATCCTGCCCATCCCGTCCTTTCCGCGAGGGCAGGAAGGTGGGTGATGTCTGCAGCCGCTGCTTTTGGGCACGAGGGACAACTCACCTGCTGATGTTCATATGGTTGTACAGCATAGTGCCCCTATCTATGGCACCTGCTGTCCTCTCTGAGCAGGAGGGAATGGGTCCTGCAACTCCCATCCTTTCTGTGAAGGCAGGAAGGTGGGTGATGTCAGCTGCCACTGCTTTTGGGCACAAAGAACAGCTCAGGAGCTGTTGCACATATGGTTTTACAGCATGGTGCCCCCTATCCATGGCACCTGCTGTCCCCACTGAGCAGGGGGGAATGGGTCCCGCGACTCCTGTCCTTTCCACGAAAGCAGGAAGGGCTCACACTGGTTATTATTGGTGTCTGTCCTACCTGCTCAGGTAAGGTGTCTATGAGTGTTGGGGAACTGCTGTAGCCCCCTTCAGTTCTTGGGGTTGCTTCCATGGCTGGTAACCCTTTGTCCTCCTCTCCCTGACAAGTTTCTGGTCCCTCTTTCAACCTCCCCCTCTCTAGATGGAACCACTACAACCCTTCCCCACTTCTCCTTCTCATCCCACCCTTTCTGCGATGGTGGGAAGGTGGGTTATGTCAGCTGCCACCACTTTTGAACACAAGGGGCAGCTCAAAAGCTGTTGCTGATACAGTTGTGCCGCACGGTGCCCCCCATTCCATGGCACCTGCTGTCCCCTCTGAGTAGGGGGGAATGGGTCCCTCCCACCTTTTTTGTGAAGGCAGGAAGGTGTGTGCTGGCTGCTGCTGCTGCTTTTGGGCATGAAGGGCAGCTCAGGAACTGTTACACATATGGTTGCACAGCACAATGCCCCCTATCAATGGCACCAGCTGTCCCTTCTGAGCAGAGGGGAATGCGTCCCGAGACTCCCGTCCTTTCTGCGAAGGCAGGAAGGTGGGTGATGTCTGCAGCTGCCGCTTTTGGGCATGAGGGACACCTCAGCTGCTGTTGTGCATATGGTTGTACAGCACGGTGCCCCCTATCAATGGCACCAGCTGTCCCTTCTGAGCAGGGGGAAATGGATCCCATGACTCCCGTCGTTTCTGCTCATGCAGGAAGGTGGGTAATGCTGGGGCCAGCCCACAGCTCCTTAACTCTAACCCTAACCCCCTCACCTGCTAGAGGAGAGGTGGCCTGCCACCACCTCCACAAACCCACCAGGCTCGGCAGCTGCCGACATGGCCCAGCTGTGTGGAAAGTGGCCTCTGTGAGGCCTGCTGGGCGGGCACATGGGTGCTGCTGCTGGTGATTGTCCAACCCCCCCATCCCCTAGAGGGGAGGTGGCCTACCACCACCTCCTTGAGCCCACCAGGTCCAGTGGCTGCCAACATCACCCGTCTCTTTGGCATCTAGAAAGTAGCCTCTCTGAGGCCTGGTGGGTGAGCCCATTTATTTATTTATTTTGTATCGTATTTGTATTCCTCCCCCCCACAAGCATGGGGGTGCTGCCAGCAAGTGGCCAACCCCCCACCTCCTAGAGGGGAGGCGGCCCACCACCACCTCCCTGAGCTCACCAGGCTCAGCGGCTGCTGACATCACCCATCTCCCTGGCTACCAGAAGGTGGCCTCTCTGAGGCCTGGTGGGCGGGCACATGGAGGATGCCACCAGCGAGCCGCCAAACCCCCCACCCCCTAGAGGGGAGGCAGCCCACCGCTGCCTCCCCAAGCTTGCCAGGCTTGGTGGCCGCCAACATCTCCCATCTCCCTGGCGTCCAGAAAGTAGCCTCTCTGAGGCCTGGCGGGCGAGCACATGGGGGGTGCTGCCAGTGAGTGGCCCAACACCCCTGCTCCCTAGAGGGGAGGCAGCCCCCCCACCACGTCCCCGAACCTGCCAGGCCAGACGGCCGCCGACATCACCCCTCTCCCTGGCTCCCGGAAGGTGGCCTCTCTGAGGCCTGGCAGGCAGGCACATGGGGGGTTCCGCCAGAGAGTGGCCCACCCACCGCTCCCTAGAGGGGAGGCAGCCCACCATGGCGTTTTGAGTCCACTTGTAAACGGGGCCAAAGTCAACTGATGGCTCCAATTGTATTGAACAGGAGTTTCCTGGGGGCGTTGGATTTGAGAATATATAACTCCAAGATCCGTATTGCAATCTTGACCAAACATGGGTGATCGCTGGAAGAGAGCCTGCTGAACACTTCCAAAGGGGATGTTCTGGCCCCCACGAACAATGAACATGTTTGTTAACAGGTCATGTTTGTTACTGTTCGTTTGTCCCTGTTCATGGATGGCAACAAATAATGAACAGCGTGTTTGGGTTTTTTTCCCCGTTCGTGCCCAGGTCTACTCACATACTAATTTAAATTTCTATAGATTTTTAAATTCTTATATTTATATATGGTGCAACAGAGAATACTAAAGTGCAAAGTGCTTTCTCTAAATGGTATAGCAAGATACTCCACAGTCCATAATGTTGTATGTAAACCATGGCAGATCTTTCCTCCAAGGCCAGTGCCAGGGAAGGATTATCTTCAAGAGAGATTATCCATCCTTGATGGGTATGCTGCAGATGGTTTAGCTTAGACATGAAGCTAATGACCAGTGGTGTTCTGGTCTAACTTTTTCTAAACTGTACTTTGGGAAGCAGATCCAGTTTTATTTTAATTTTCTTGGAATTTTGAGAGAGCAAAAAAACTCTACCACTCCTCTAAGACTTTGTTTACCAAAACTTCACTAGTGGTTCAATAGATCCTGTGGCTTCTTGATATTCCTTACACTTTCCTTTCAAATAATATAAACTAGTAGTGTCTATTTTTTCTGATATATGTTGCAGGATATGCCTTGCATTGCTTCAGCACAAAGGGTACAGCAGTTCTAAAGGCCAAATGTTGTGCCAGCAAATCATTATTAAGCACCTTCCACTGTAGTCTAACCTTCCTTCACTATACAAACACAGTACTGCTAGCTTCCTTTCATGCGGTTCATCCATTTTTTAACTAATTAATTTTTGGCTCATGGCATTTCCCAATTACTAGGCCAATAAGAAATAATCATATAAAACCTGTTCTCAAAATGCATATAGAAGGAATTAGGATACTCACTACTTTTGATACAGTCTAGGCATGAAAAATCTTGGAGGTAAAGTAAAAATGGCTGTAAAAATAGAAAATAAATTGTAATTGGCAGCACAGAGTTCTCTAATAATAAATAGATTGCACATTGATAAAAGGGGAACATGAAGAAATCTATATGAAGAAATCCTTTTTAGATTTTAAAACTAAATGTAGCTGCTCATGTGTTCGACAGATGTAACAACAGGTTTTGATGACTTTTGCAAAACATTAAGTAGTAATTAGGGAAGCTTCCAAACCTAGTCAGCAAATAGGACTAGGAAGTTCAAATTGGATTTGCACTATATTTTCTTGCCACCTTTATTCTTGGAAAATTGAAAAGATTCGGTCAAATATTCTAGTCACTCTAAGATACATAGAGGAAAATAGCTTAATTATGAAAAATGGCTGTTTATAAATGATCATAATTAATATGAAAATGAACCAAATACCTTATCTAAATAGACTATATAAACAAATTCAGGATTTTCTTTCATTCTGATCTGGTTTCTTTTGTGATTACAGTCTTTGCTTCAATTGGTTTCACTTTTACAAGACAGGCAGCATTTTCCTAATAAGGGCATAGTGAATGTCTTTTATGGCTTAGTTTTAATCCTTTCTTGTTTGTACTGTACAGTTTTATCATTTCCTGTATTAAATTTGGATTAATTTTTTTTTTAAAAAAGGGCATAGTGAAAGCACAGTGCTCCTTAAGGCGACAGGGGAGAGAATCTCTGGGCTTTCTTGACTGACTGCAAGCTGTAGCCTCTAGGATTACATATATGTGTGAGGTATTCCAGTCCTGAAGGATAGGTAGGACTGCTTTCCTCTCTCCTTCCAAATACTTGCACCACTGTACCAAATTCTCTCTTGCAGTCTATTCTCTCCTGCTAGTATATTGCTCTCCTCCTGCTGCTGCCTGCCCAGCCAAATCCCTTACCCTCCTTGTGTCAACAATTTGTCCCTAGTGGCCAGCAGTCCACAGCTGCTGGGGCCGGGGTCTGCGTTTGCAGCCTCGGATGAAGAATAGGCAGTAGGCCTCTTCCCAGGCATCCTGCTATTTTGCTGGGTGGGCAGAGCCGAAGGGTATATAAGCCAGCTCTGCCCTCCTGGCCCACAGTTGTCTCTTTGTGCTTGGCCTAAGCAGAGCATACTTCAAGCTCTCTCAGCTGAGCTCCTCTGAGGCTGGCTTTACTGAAGGCCCTCAGGGCTGGGCAGCAGTAGCTGCCTTGGAGAAGCTGTGCTATTCCCCTGCTTGCTACCTTCAAACTCCAGGATGAGAGCCAGGGCCCAGCACCAGGCTCAGTGGTTTGGCAGAAGCTTTTTCTTATTTACATTTGGCGCCTGTTGTCTATCAGTCAGGAGGGCTAAATCAGGGTTAGACCCAACTCCTGTAGGCCTCTGACCTATCAAATATTTTCCTCTTCCACTCCACTGTTTTCACTTTGTTGGGAGGGAGTTCTTACAGTAGCAACAGTAAGGCCTTGCTGTAGGCTGCAGGGGTGGATTGCAGCCATCTGAGGAGTGGATTGCTTCACACCTGGGTTGGTAGCACACATTATTGCTACTGGCGTAGCAGGATTCTACATTCCCAGTGTAGATGCTGGTGAGCCTATCCACTGTCCTCCTCTTCATCCTCCTCCTCCTCCACCGCCACCCCCACCACCACTGCCACGACCTAATAATGAAACAGTCCCCTTTGGAATTAATAACAAAAACAAAAGGAACAAAAACTCACATGCACAAGTTTAAACCAGAGGATTTTGTTCTTTAGTGAGAGCAAGATTCAGGTACTGTAGCACCTTATCTTGCTCTTCTATTACAGATCAACATGGCTACCCACCTGAAATTCTTTTGTGAGTCACTTTCCCATACTTTCTATATTACCTTCATGACTTTCTCCTGTACAAAATAATGCCATTTATTTCTTTGGTAGGTGGGGAGGAAGGTTTATGGTATGTTGGAAATGCAGAGGAATATTTTCTCTTTATTTGTTTCTGTTGGTAACATTAGGAGTTTAAATTTAAAGTACTTGTCTCCTTCCTGTTATAAGGGAAGACAGGGGGGGGATGAAAAAATTTACATTACATCTATTTGTAGAAAGATTATGTGGGCTGTATTCAACTATTCATGTCACTTAGAGTGGTCATTGTTGGACTAGAGATGGGCATGATCCGCATTATGATCGAAACCCCCCCACAATAATGGCAATCGCGCGATCGGGACCCGGCGGATCATGCTTGGGCACGGCCAACAATCCAGCGGTCGGGGCTGGATCGGGCAATCATGCTCGGATCGGGAAGCCAGACACTCAGGCGCTAGCAATCTATTGCCCTGGCAACGAAGCCAGGGGAATGCCTGAGCTGTGTTTGCCCTCTTCTGTCACCCTGGAAACTCGAATGGAAGCCCAGCTTGCCTTGATGAGCAGGGCTTCCTTCCAAATACAAAGCAGCAAAGCACTCACCAGCTGGGAGAAGACACCCAAGGGAGGGAGGGGGAAGGGCGTGTTCTGTAGCCATGGGCACTCCAATCTCATCCCTGCAAACCCTGATAGGCAGCTCTGACGGCGAAACACAGACAGCCAAACACAAACACAGATGCTGCTAGCATCAGCCACCATTCCTGTATCGCTGGGAACAGCAGGGCGCCCCTCCGCTTTTGTCTCCACGATCCACGGATCGGAAACGGAAGATGATCGGTGTGGATCGTTAATTCGGGATCGTTGCCGGCGCCGATCCACGATCAGCTTGATTGGTATTTTTTTTTTTATCGCGCCCACCTCTACTTGGGACTAAGAAGTAAAATAGGTTTCAATTTTAGCAAACTAAAAAAAGCATTATCCCTACGCACTGCATGCCAGAATTTATTAGAGTTAACAGCATGGTATGTACAGTTCCTCCCTTTTTGGGCTTTCTCATATTATAAACAACCACACAAATAAATAAATAAATGCATAGGCAATATTTAGGGTTTCTTTTACAAATTCTGTTTCTCTTTCCCCACCTCCCCTCATCATGTATATATCTCTGGCCAGTTTGTTCCTACCCTCTGTGCATCTGACAAACAGATCTGTGGTTCTCAAAAGCTTATGCTACAATAAAGTTGGTTAGTCTTAAAGGTGCTACTGGACTCTTTACTAGTTTGCACCTACAAACTAACACGGCTAACTCCTCTGTTTCAGACATGATTCAGTATACATTAAGATTAACAGTGAGGCAAAACCATAACTTTAATCCCATAGTAGCATGAAAACTAACAAGAAGTGTTTGCAGGAAATTTTGGGTCTGATCACATGCAATTTTTAAATGTTAAAAGTAGCCACTGAGGAGGCAATTTAGACTGAGCCTGCTGCGCAAGAACACACATACACATTTATATGGAGCAAATAGCAGCCCCATTGCTTATCTCTTATCATCAGTGCCACAGCCCCAAATCAGAAAGCCCTCCTGGACCTGCTTATAACATTTCCCAAAAATATTCAAAATGTGTCTCCCTTAAATAAAAATACATAGTAGGTCCAATGACACTTGTGTTCTTGTTTCAGTTTTTACTGTTAAAAGTTAGCATGAACATTATTTTGTGGGATGATGAAGCATAGAAGAATACTGCACCAATTATCACTCTTCACACAGTACGGACTTCACAAGCTACAGGGATCTTGGAGATATATGGAGTAGGTTTCCACAATTTCGATTTCCCCTGCATGCAGATGGGAAGAAGGTTGCTGGCCACTCTAGAAATTCCACCAATCTCTATTGTCCTTATCATAGAGATCAGTGAAATTCCTGTGAGCTTTAGGCTGTGAGCTCACTTCTGGGTTTTCACCCTGAAATGACATCACAGTGTTGGCAATGCCATTTCCCCAGGGCTATGCTCACAGAAAACTCCCTGAAGCTGCTGAGGAAGGCAAGAATTCCTGCTTAATTGATCTTTTTTAGCACTCGACATTATATGGTTCTCAAATATTTTTCACCAAAACTTAAAACCAATTTTTCAAGACAAAATTTGCATAGACATTTCATTTCTGTTTAATATGTTATATTTTGTTTTGGTTTAAATTTTTAGTGTAAATGGTGTATTAAAAGAAATATGGTTTCTCACTGACTTCTAAAAGCCTCCTATGCCTGGAATCCCATTATTCCTAATTAAAGATCCATATTATTTTCTTGCAAATGCATAGCTTCCGTTAATGGTAATGGGAATTATCCATGTGCAGTGATCTGAGAACAGACTCTTAAGGTATTGTGTAAATATTTTACAACTGACTGGGTATACCGCCTAACTGAGCAACATGATATTCTTGGATACACCAATGCAAGAAGCTTCGTCAGATCACTGTGCCTGTGCTTATTGAACCTGAAGGCTGTCCTGACCGGGAACAAAACATTTAGATTTATCAAGCAAGCTGCTTTTTATCAAGGACTACATTTGCATACCATAGGCAAATCCCTGCTTTAAATATAGTGGTCCACAGGATGGCCTTGGGTTAGTTTCTCTCCCCCCCCCCCCCAACTTGAAATTATAGAAATAAATGCAATCTAAATGGTAGTATGTAGAACCTGGATCTTTACATAACAGACAACATTTTGCCTTATGTACTTAGAGCTAACAACAACATGTAATATAGAAATAAGGTATGTATATTTAATGGAACTCGAATAAAATAATAATTTGTGAGCCTTAAAGTGGTATCCATTTACTACATGCTTTGTGAGACTGTCTCTACTATCACATTTTATTGTAGCTTAAGGTACTATGCTAGCGAGTGAGAGCAGGAATTGCTTAGTTTTATATTTTCACATTTGAATGCCCTAACCTTGTGCCTTAACTCTTAAAGTAACAAAGTATTGTTATTGAATTCAAAGGGAGTTGGAAGCATAGAAAAGCTTGGATTCATGTGCAATGCATCAGCCAAATAATGCATGTTTGCACAAAGTTTAAACATTTGCTTTTGGCCCTTCTAGGCCAATAAAAGAGAGCAGTAGATACACATAGTTATTAAATCTTTTCTTAGCTGGGAAATTAGTGTCAAATTGCATAAGCCCATAAACTATGTCAGTGTGAGACAGTCTCATTAATTTGATGGCTGAGGGTAGGCTTCTCAAACAGCAGGTTTCTCATTCCCATTTTTTAATTTTAATCAGCTAAAATAATGAGCTGGGGGTTGAGTTGCTTAACCAGGCCGAGAGAAGAAGAAAGCCGAATCATCTTGAAACACCAATCCTGGATTTAATAGCCTACAACAAAACACTAAGCAGGTCAGCTTCATGGTTCAGCAATTCCTAAAAGCCCTGTCTGCTTCTCAACAGCTTATCAGCGGTCAGTATATAAGCACTCCCAATGAGCTCTGATTTACAGCTCTGAAGGGGGTTGCAGTGAAAGACCATAGTGGGCTTTGTGTATATATATATCCATTCATATATATATATATATATAAACAACTTCAAACCTTGGAAACTGATTCCCATCTCATGATAGAAATATCTTGCATTTTACATTGACATAAACAGGTCACAGTGCCTAGGAAAGCTTAACAGAGGACTTAACAGCAATCTGGTTTGTTTTTTTTCTGGGTCAGTGTCTGGCTTCATCTTGTTAAGCCAACTAATTGAACACAAAACCATGTGATACAAATGAGACAAGTGCATTAAATGAGGAGGCAAGATTGTGAATGTGGGGGATGGGTCAAGTTTCCTTAATTGGTCTTCAGGAAGCATACTGTTTTCCCGGAATTTTAAACAGGTAGTGTGACCATATCTGCTTGGATGCATTAGGATTAGGGGGGGGGGGGAGAGAACAGCATCTAAAAATAGCTGTGTTTCAAAGAAGAAATAAGAAGAAATAAGAAAAGGTATCATATACTTGTAAATGTCCCCAACCAGAACTTTGCATATGTTTCCATACACAGAGAAAGAGTTCTTGCCCAAATGGCTGATCCGTTCATTTCAATGGAAATACACAGATTTGTGTAAAACAATGCATGCATGGATAAATCTTCCACACGGAAATGAGTGTAGGGGTCATGATAAATGACTTTATTTAATCATGGGTTAACTTGGCTCAGAAGTATCTGTTTTTTCCTTCATTTTAAATTATCAAATATCCAGCCTGTAGTGGAATTTGCAAGCTTGTGCATCAACTAGCCTAGGGAATATTGATTGGTTCAAATAAAGATACTATTTTACTGTCCCTGTATAGAGTGTTCTAGTATGCATGAGTTTGATGTATTAGATCATTTATTAACTTCTGTGTACAGTTACAAAATATTTCATGAAACCTACAAAGAAATTTCGTATCTCTTTTCTTAACTCACATTAAGAAAAGGGCCCTGAGATTAGAAATTGTTTGATTTTCCACTGTTGTGCCTTTATTGTAATAAAATTAACTTAAATATAAAGATTGCATATTTTAAAATGTTTTACTCCCTGTTTTGCTTTCTTTTAAAGACTAATTGGATAAGTTGAAGAGAAAGGATGTATTCTGATTTCCAGTTATGGAGAAGTTAAAAAGTGACAGAAGTCACCCAGCTAAAGTTTTAATGGATTTGTTCCAGATGTACCTTTGGATGACCAAGATGAAGTTCCAATTGAAACCATCAAGTAAGTAAAACTATGATTTAAACAACCATTGCACAAACCAGAGGTCCGTGCAGATCTAACTAAAGTTAATTATAAATAAAACAACACATTTTCTTAGTATTATTAGATTTCTCTGTCTCTTTTTTTAAAATAAATGCTTAAATTATGATAAAAATAACCTAACCTAGGTCTATGTCAGTTCTTTTCAGCCTCAGCACATTTGCTATTAGCATAAGAAATGCTGCTTATGGCAGAGCCAGCCGTGCTTGAAATTTCTGAATTAATGGATTTGATTTTCTCTTGAGACAAACCATCAACCTTGCAGTAATGGAAACAGATATAGTTGGTAAAACAAATAAAAAGATGGCATGCAGATAAAATGAGTTTTGGTTTAAAATAGTAATATTGTAATTGAAGTGAACAATTACAAGGTTGCTGCTAGGCACAAAAGACATACCATAAAAATGAAGTAATGTTGTTAAGTAGAATCATTTCATGGAAGTGTAGAGCTTCAGTGCAGATGTCGTTTTCTGAAAAAGGGGGAGGGGTTCTCCATTGAGGCTGCTTCATCACGTTTTACTAATTCTAACAATTGCTCATTTTGACCTCTTTAACATTTCATCTTAGTGATCAAAACAAACTAAGCTTTTCCTTGTTTTTTTAAGCCATAGCCCCTGAAAAACAGCTGTCAGAGTGGCAGACACTAGTCTACAGTCTAACATGACAGCGTGTTTAAAAATCTATTATGATAACACTAATTTTCTTCTCATTTCAGCAGAGTGTTTCACTACATCCTGGATATTTTGGCTTCTGCCTTTTTGTTTTAGCACTTATAACAGAAAAGCTGATATGCAAGTGAATTGTGTTATCTGCTTTTATTAATATCCAAAGAGAAACTACTATATTACTCATTTGGAGTACATAAAAAACCTGAAAGGAAATATCCCAAATATTTTCCAATTTGCAAAACTTCATTGCCAAGTAATTTGAAGATGACTTGTAGCTGCCACAGTCATCCAGATGATTATCTGTTTATACATGGCTTTATACAGGATTGCTTCTCCCTATATTTCTTAAAAATTCTACTTACATTGATCAAATTGCAATTTTCAGCCTACTGCTTCTTAGTCTTCTTGATATAATAGAAAAGCCTTTACTCCTCTTGCCAAAATATGGGGCTGATTGATTAACTAAATGTGGCGGGGGGGGGGGGGGGGAGGCAATATAGCACATAACAACCTGGCTGTGGTTACAATGTCAGATTCGGATCTGGGAGAACCAGGTTTAGATCTCCACTCTGCTATGGAAGCTCATTGGGCAAGTCAAATATTCTCAGCCTAACCTATCTCACAGGATTGTTGGGAGGATAAAATGGAGGTGGAGAGAATGCGGTAAGACACTTTCTGTCCCCATTGGGATACAAATGAAGTAAATAAATAAATGCTTTGTCAGCTTTGGAGAAGACAGTATCTCCCAGGGCCAAATTAGTCATGATGATAGCACCATTCACATTTTTTCATGTATCCTGCATTCACATGTAACGTGGGATAGGATAGATCTAAGTTTTGCATGACATTGAGTCACAGGTGAGGGGGATAGAACCTTTCAGTCTAATTCCTTTTACCTTCAGAAAAGTAAGATTAGGGTGACGGACTGCTTGGAAAAAATATTCAGCTCTCTGCAACTGCTTGTAATTTGAATGTTAAAATTGCTTTATATTTGAAATGGCTGGCCAAATGAACAAACACGGCTGCCACCATGACATTTACTTGGGTCTCTACCTGAAACTTGTCTCAGAGAATTATACAGTCAGTACATTGAGCACAGGAGTGCACTGCTCTCCACATGGCTAGTAACCACCATACACATAATCTTTTGTGAATCTTTTTGTATGTAAATATGATAAATTATTCTCAGTGTTTAGAAGTGCACTTTAATATAGCATCAGGAAGATTGCTGATTCTCTGAGAATACTGGAAACTCTCTCCTAAAAAAAAATAGTTCCAGAAGTTATCCTCGTCTCTCCAGTGTGTTTGCTCTTTATTTGGAGTTTTAGAAGAAAAAATTAAATCAGTTAGTATGATGCCATGAAATTAAGTTTACAATTAATCTGCGGAGGAAAATAAATGCCTGACATAAAGATTTAGCTCTTCCTCCTCCACCCACTCCCTGACATGGTGGCTGGTGACACACAAATGTACCCCCCCTCAACACACACACACACAATTTGACAGAGTAATAAAAATCTCATTATCTCTGAATAGGCAGCAATTTCGTTATCTAATCTTTTTACCAAAAGGTTAGTTAATTAATCAGAAACAAATCCTGATTATTATTTCAATAGAATTAGAAAGACAAATCACCAGAGTCAAGCTAAATAGGGCAAGCCTGTGGTTTAACCCACCTCATTTACATACAACTACAATGACTGTCAGGCAGAGAAGCTCTCAGTGAGCAAACAGCCCCAGGAACATAAACCAGCAGATGGTTTTCTCTGGTAGCTAGCCTTTCCTCTTCTCTAATGCCTGTGATCCCATTACCTCGCTGAATTCGTTACCAGGGTAACTGTTAAATTGCTGTGAAAGGCATGGTAATAAAGTAACCTGTCACACTAGCAATAAAAGCAGCAGAATTTTCCTGTTCACTGAACTTTTCAGCTCATCAATACTCACTTTACAGCAAAATTCACCACTACATATGGGTCAGCAGTGAGGATTGCTCCATGAGCCTATTGAAAAGCAAAATAAAATTCATGTAAACATGGGGAAGAAATAATTAAAATACTGGGTCCAAAGATGCAAAGCTTTTACAAGAGGAAGTCAGGAAGCAATTACTAGATATAGCTCTACAGTGTCAAAAATTACACTGTTCAATGTATTATTTATTTTGATTTTCAGCACTCTGGGTTGGGGACAATGTGAAATAAACAAGTGACCAAATATAGATACTTTAAAGAGGATCAGTCACTATTTAAAAAAATCACCCACTTACCACAAAACCATAGGTTTTTTTCCCCTTAATCTCATCTGTACAACACTGCTTTCCTTGTTACAAGTTACTGAAAGTGTGTGTGTATGTGGTGGGGGGGGGATGTCTCTAATTTGGTATCTCATTTTTCTTTGACCAAATATCCCTTCCAATAATCCTTCTACTATTTAATCTATTTATTTTTCATAAATGTAATTTTGGAGACTATAATTGTGCTATCTTCTTTATCATTGGCTTAATATAAGTGTGGGATATCTCAACTGATGGTTAGACCTGTGCTCACTATGGCTGAAGGCAAGGAAAAGTCAGCTAACCCCAAAGCCTCATTAAAAACATCCCTAACTTAATTTTTTTAATGTTTTACCCCATTCCCAAGGAAACAATGTTTCTCCCAGCCAGTTTAAGCCCTATGACTGATTAGGTGAGTTGCCTTGGTCAATCACACAGTCTTTCTTGGACGGGAGAGAAATTTTAAACTGCAGCTATCTGTTATGTTGGCCATTTGGCACTGTGTGTGTGCTGTGCTCACTGCTCTTCACATCTTGGAAGAGGTGCCTTGCTTGGATTCCACTAGCCCCAGCTGGCCAGATCCTGCCTGGATGGTGTTTATTGACAGACTGGTCTGATTAATTTAGTAACTAGTCTTTCTTCCATCCTTTTCCCTGAGGAGAGGATTATTAAGGGGAGTACATTTGGTCACTGGGGGGGGGAGTTTGGGAGAGGTATTATTCTTGTTCTTGTTTTGGGTTCTGTGCAGTTTAATATTTGGTTTACTTTGATCTTCTACCTTGTTTTTTTGTGCTTCTGAGGAGTTTGCCTCCCCCTTTTTGCAGATTAATTAGTGATCTGGGATAATGTCAGTTGGCAAGATGATCAAAAAGAGTCCAGTAGCACCTTTAAGACTAACCAATTTTATTTTAGCATAAGCTTTCGAGAATCAAGTTCTCTTCGTCAGATGCCTGATACAGAGACTGGTCAAACACAGAAGAGCAAGAGAGGGAAGAGGCAATTAGGGGGGGAGGGGGAGGGAGCAATCAAAACATTCCTTTGCTAGTATATGTAAACATCTCCTTTTGGTGTGTGTATCAGTTGGCTTCAAAGGAGTTTGCCCTGTTAGTTTGTAGAAGCCAAACAGCTAGACCATCTAATTCCAATGCAGTATGGGCCTTCGGTAACCACAGCTCTCCCTGCCAGATGCATCTGACAAAGAGATCTGTGGTTCCCGAAAGCCCACACCAGGTGCCACTGAGCTCCCCCAGACCCCACCTCTGTAAAGGAAATCTGTTATTTAGTCATTTAGAATTATTTACAAAGGCCAGAGGACTAACATTTTGCCAAGTGCTAGGGTCAGTCATGGGAGAGACTTCATGAGCCACCTCATCTTGCAAAGAAGGGAGTCTGCCTTCTACTATGGGAGAAGCAGGTGCTGATTGGCACAGGACAGCACTGCCTGATCACTGATGTTAAGAATCTGACATAGAAACCCTGGGCCAAGTTATTCTTGGAGCACGTGCCCCAGAGGAAGATAGACTCTATTTTGACCCAAGGACAGATGATGTGCAGATTGTTCTAGAGGTGGCTGGTTGCAAAGGGGCATTAAGAACTGATAGCAGCCTCTTACCCAGAAATGGGTCTGCAAGCTGGTGACCATGACAGGGTGGGGAAAAAAGGAAGCTCTCAATGCTCTCCACACTGTTTGTTCAGGCAGTATCTTGAATGCAGCTGTGTGTCCAGTGTTCGCAGTCATCAGGCAGTACAGTTTATTTCTTCTCTTTAAAGTTCTCTAGTTTGTTAGCTGGCCACTTTGGCAGGTTCAGTTACCAAAAAGAAGTCCTACAGCTTGAGTATTTCATTGTTTGGAACTAATACGTTGTTGGTAGGTACAACCTGAGTAAATGCTGTAGTTCACATGTTTGGGTGTTCAGTTCAGGTTTGCCTGGTGGGTTGTCCAAAGATCAACCAGTGCAGCATTGTTCTGATTTAGTAGTGTAATATGTCAAGGAACACAGAGGTATTAAATCATTCATTAATTTCCTTTTCAAAAATATATTAATACTAACAACAACAAAGTTAAACCCCAACAAATCTTCCATCCCAACACTACAGAATACCAACAAGTAACACTTTCCAAACACACAGCACACATTTTTGGCATTTTGCAACAGCTGCCACTAATGATGGGCAGCTGTTGTAGCCCCTGTGAGGGTCCTCCCTCCAAGGCACTGTAATGGTATGGGCTGCAGTCTGTGGTGGAGGGATGAGTTAATACCCACAGGAAATATCCCTCTCCAATTTCTGAGGCTGATGGGAACTGACATCTATCTGGAGATGAGGAAAACTCCGCTTTAATTTACATAGGAAAGGGCTGTGTCTGCATTAAGAGACAGAGTATGACACTATTGCTATTGACAGCACTGTGCAACCTATGCTGCCTCTAATCAATAGGTGTTTTTGCAATGTCTCCTCTGTTCTAGGGTGTGTCTTCTCATTTTAAATCCATTTGGACTGCTCAAATCAGAGTATTAAACCCCATGATCTAAAGGAATATCACCACCATATTCTTAGGTCCATTCATTCAGGTAGTAGGACTACCTGAAGAGGGGTTTTTCCTAATCTTATATACTAATAGCCACATGGTACTGATCTTGGATACTTAAAATCTGGAGACTGGAGCCATGAACAGACAAGCAGAGCTTCCTGTATACCTGAAAAATTCCCAATTTGCAGAAAAATCTGAAATCCAAAAGAAAGGGAGTAAAAAAAACCCCCAAATGATAAAAAGAGTGCCTGAAGCCACCCTCAGTGGCTATTGCTAAGCAACTGTAACCGTTTAATCAGTATTCTAGGCTTGGTTTCTGTGAGGAAAAGGCTGGGAGAGAGATCAAGGCCCATTCCAGGGCTGTTTTGGCCATTGAGAGAGGACTTTTCAGGCCCAGGCCTGAAGCAATCTCCAGCCAACTCGATACCACATGACTTGTATGACTCACCCACGCTGGGCTTCTTACTACTGTTCAACAGCAGCCCCCCACCCAAGCCAGTGTAGTGAGTACTTAGAATTTCAGAGTAGGATTAGAGATGAGCACAAATGGGGAAAAAAACAAACCATGTGGTTCGTGGTTCATCAAATTTCATGAACCATGAACTTTCACAAACCTGCCCCTGGTTCACAAACCGGTTCATTTGGTTCATGAAAATGTCACATATAGGGCAGAAAATCACTTTGGGGCCAGCAGAAGGTCACTTGAAGGTCAGAAGAAGGTCTGCAGGAAGTCCATCCCCTGTTGCCTAGGAAACTGATTGATTGGCAGCAGGCTGTCTGCAGTGACAAACCAAAAAAACGAACCAAAACAAACCAGCCTAATGTTCATGGAGGTTCATCAGAAATGGGATCTGATGAACCATGGTTCGCAAACCACAAACCAGCCTGGTTCATGCTTAATTTTGGTTCATATTTTGGTTCGTGCCCATCTCTAAGTAGGATCCAGGAGCCCCAGGCTCATATCACCATTCTGTTGTGGAAGCTCACTGGGTGACTTTGATCCAGTCACACAATCTCAGCCTAACTTACCTCACAGGGTTGTTGTGAGGATAATATGGAGGCAGGTAGAATGATGTAAGTGTCGCGGTCTAATTATGCTACACAGGCGTCAGTGGCAGGGTTCAAGAGAAGACACGGCACACCAAGCTTCAGTACAAATGGTGTATTATATAATTTACAGGTGGATACATTACAGATATATTACGTTGGCTGACAAAGTGCTTCGCCAGCAACCCGCAGAGCTGGAGCTCTTCACAATACAAGACTCTGCATCCTTATATATTACTTAGTAGCCTATCCCCACACAGTGCTGACTCACTGTGCCAGCCCAGGTGTCCTTGACATTTACAGAGAAGTACATCACCTGGCTGGTATCACATGATAGCTACCTGTCATCACTCTGTTACTACTGATGACACAGATCAGTCACTGCTAGCTGCCTCATCTGTTTGTTTATTTCATTATCATGACAGTAAGCTGCTTTGTGTCCCCATCATGGAGAAAGGTAGTATATTAAGCAAATAAATAAATATAGATGAAGATAGGGGCAGATAAAAGGTAAATTGTTTAGTGGGTTTGAGGCAGAGAAGGAAGTTGAAAAAGGTGAGCATATCAAGGCTGACAGGAGGAGGAAAATGGAAATTGTTTGGGGAAGAGGATATAGGGAAAAGTAAAGTACTTCCCTCAAGTTCTTGCAAATTTCTCACCATGCAATTTGGCCCAACATAACTGGTACCACACAACTAGGCTATAGGAGAGAGACTGCTCCGGGGTGGGGGGCAGGGTACAGAGAGGGAAAGGTGAAGAAAGGGAGGTCAGATAAAGGTGGGTGGGAAGGAGAGAAGGAAAGTAGGAAAAGGAGGAGAGGCTATGAGAAACTGTTGCATATGCAGCAGTACAATGGAGATATGATAAGTAAAAATGAGTCATGTCCCATGACTTCCCCCATAAAACAGGGACACTGAGTGAATTTGGCAAGGGGCAGAAAGTTGGATGGGAAGATTCAGTGAGTATCAGATGTTTTTGCAAAAACTTCATGTGCAGTGGCCATAACAAGGCTCATCCTTCCCCCTCTCCTAGCTTCCATCACAAAACAATGTGATGTGCCAGAGTGCATGGGACTCCACTGGGCATGCACCTAAAGGCCTGGTGCAGGGGAGTCAACTAGTCACACCAACAGCCCATCTAATCCAAAAATTTGACCTCTCCTGTGTTTTAACATCTTGGCTGCCTATTAGCCATACATCTCTGAGAAAAATCCAAGCTGCAATTTAAAATGTTGCCAACATTTTTTGGCTGTATGCTACCTAAGACTTTATATTTGCATGGTTCACCCTCCCTAATTCTTAATTTGCATAAACAGACTCCCCTTCACTGGAGGTCTCTAATCCTAAGTGACCCTAACCCAGAACTGAAAGCTTGGTTGTAATACTGGAATGGTCCCACCTTCCATTCCCTATTTTTGAAGTTTTTAAAGATGCTTGTGTACATGCTTTCCCACTCCAAAACAGAGCTTTGGAGGCCTGTGCCCTGGCAAATTAGCAAAAGGCCTCCCTCACAGAATCAGAGAGCTTTGATTGACAGGCTACTCCAAGGGGTCTGATTGGGTAGCGTGAGCTGGAACGAGGAGGATCATTTTTCAGTCCTAGCAGAGAGAGATTGTGTGTAAAGGGTTGGGAGATGGAGTCCTAACAGACAGCAGTTTTAATAACAACAGGAGAACTGGGGAAAAGTTGGCAAGGAGGTTTGGGAAGCAGATGCAGACTCCCAAATGGGCCAAAGAATCTTCTAAGGAGAGAAGATTTTCTCTACCCAGTAAAATAGGGAGAGTGAAGAAATCCCTGGTTGAGCGTGGTGTTGCCAAGTAGGCCCCCTCCCCTGCTTTAAAGCCCGCCATGAACTGTGTTAAAGTTTCCTGCATTACTGTTTCACTGCTGCACAAAGATTGCTTTGCACGTGTGTGCTCTGATACACGTGTCAGTTTCCTGCCTGCGTGTCAATTACCCTGCTGCTGTAATAGACTGTGTAGTTTACTGACTCCATGTTTGGATAACTGCACAAAGGACTCTTTTCCTGGGCAACTCTGCCCAGACCTGTATCTGGATTTCCAGTGTGTGTTTGGACTTTATTACAAGTGTGCCCCGTGCGTGCATTGCCATCTACCACGGACCGTGCCTGTTCCCTGCTTTGGACTGTGTTTTGTGTGCTGTTTCCCCTGCCTCCATGGAAGCCTGCCTCATATGGGCCCAAGCCGCTGCTAGCAGCCGGGCGCCTGCCGGGGAAACCTCCAGCGAGCCTGGCTAGGCGCTCCCTGGTCAGTTCCCGCCTGGAGCCTCCCGCGAGCCGGTCGCCGAGCTTGCCCTCGCTACCGGGCAGCCTGCTATCCAGCCCCAGCCATGCCCAGCCGGCATCCATGTTCCTAGGCAGCCAGAAGACCCTGAGGAAGAGACTGCTTTGAGAAGCCATTTCGGCGAAGCGGGCACACCACGTCCGCAGCGAGAGTACCTCGCCCCGCTCTGCATATCTTAGGAGCCGCCCAGGAGAAGGAACTAAGTGCCGACCATCCCAAGCACTTAGAGAATGCATCTCAAAGAAACCTCCGCATTCCAGAGCTGATGACATCAGGACAAGCCCTGTCCGCTGGAACATCCTTTCAGCCCACTTGGATTTCCCCCTCCCTCTTTTGTCCCCTCTTCCTGAGGTGTCACTTATCACAATCTGATTACCAAAGTGGCCCATCCAAGCCATTCAGTAGCCCATTAGAACCTTTGTTTTAAACTGTGAGAACCACCAAGTACAGCACCAGCCCCAGGGTATGTTTTGGGGTATTTAAGCTGGTCTCTCAGACCACTCGGTGCTCAGGCCATTCCTATCCAGACTTCCTTGCTGTCCGTCTGTGGTCCCAGTGCTGGCATTGGGCCACCCTCGCTGCTGTGTCTCTGCTTCGCTCCAGGATAAGTGAGTATTCCCCCCTATCATCGTTGGGAACCAGCTAATGCGAACGTCTCTATATTTCCTACTCTGTATTTCTTAGGTCTTGTATGTTCTTTGTATGCTTGTGCAAGTTTAGGCTTACGCCACACTGAATACACGTGTTTGGAACCTATTTGGAGTCTGCCTCTTTTTCACTAGAGTGTCTGGGATCGGGACCTCCGTATACATAGGTTATGATCCGCGCTTAATTTTAAGTTACAGACTGCTACAGCTAATTCCCCATTATAATAAAAAGCAGTTCTGGTAACAGTGGTTGGAAACTGCTGGTGGAGACCACTCAGTTAATGAGTGAAGGAAAGGGGATTGGTGTACTAGAAAGTGGGGTACCAGGATTCCTAACTCCAAAAGAGAAAGAGAATCCTAAAAGAAAGTATACTAGAGTGCTTGGGGAAACCAAGGAAACCAAAGCCTCAAAACAGAAGCCTTTAAGTCTCTGTGAAGAGCATAAGAACTGAAGTCTGTGCACATTCTGATTTTCTCATAGATATATGTTGTTTTACCGCAGAAATTTTCAGCCCTTGATTTCACCTGACCTTTCTCCTCTAAAGTAAATAAACTAGTTAGTTGCTTTTGGAATTTGAAAAACTCCTCTGGTGCCATTTCTGTTATTTAAGGACAGAGGAACATCATATGTGTACGCTTAATTATTTATATACTAGATTGATGCCCATGCTTCACTATGGTATTTAACTACTTTAAATCCAGTTATAATATTTATGGGTATGTAACATTTGTTGGTTTGGGGGTGGGGGTTAAGTTGGTTTTGTAGTATAATAGCATAGTACCTGAGCTTCACAAAAGTGTTTGAATAAAATGAAGAATGTTGATGCCTAAAACTGATGAAGTGAATTTGAAAATACATTTATTGAAGAGATTTTTAAAAGGAAAATATTATAGTGCAAGAAATAAAGAGAAAAATACGTACAACTGTTTGTTTGTTTTTCTACTGTAGAATGTGGTCTCTTTGTAGACCACATTGGTGTTTTTCCTCTCAGGTGCTAGAATCACCAGGTTGCTGGGTGAGCTCACTTTGGAGCAGGCCTCATAGAATTGCCCATGTGAGAAGCAATCCTCCTTCAAGTCAATTCCTGCCACCCTCAGAGTCTGGCCCTGGGACTTTTTGATTGTCATAGCAAAGCAGGCCTTGAGCGGGAACTGCAGTCTCTTGAATTTGAAGGGGTTCTCTGATGGTGTGAGTGGTATGCATGGTATGAATACTGACTCCCCACCCCCCGAGCACTGCCAGTAAATAATGTGGCTTTGACATTCCTGTGGAGGGCTTTCACGCACAGTCTGGTGCCATTGCAGAGTTTGGGTGGGTTGAGGTTCTGGAGCAGCATCACTGGAATGCCCACTTTAAGGAGAAACTTGTGGGCTGTGAAGCTAGGAGGGTTGAGCATGTTGAGGAACTCCATGGGGTAGCGGACCATGTCATGCATTTGCACCACTGAGTCCACAGATCTGTACTTCATTTCTGCCCATTCGAGGGAGTTAAGTTGTGTTTCATTAATGATGGCAGCCTTGTCGTTCTTGGGGGTCAGAATGGCGTGCTTGCACAGCCAGTCCATGGACTTCTCCATGATAGTGGTGATATCAGGGTATATTTTGGCTGTTAGGTCTGCTAGGGTCATCACTACTGTGCCCAGGCCTGCAGGGATGGTCACCTTTCCCTTGGACTCAGGACTTGCTGGTACTTGGCCACTGCTGCTCAGTGCACCGCAGGAGTACAATATGCATATTTCTTTGCTGCATCTCTAAGTTACTTCCTCTTTTTAGCATCGGTATATTTTGCACAACATCTGCCAGGAGGCTTCTTGGGGGCGGTAAGAGATGATGGCTGTGAGAGGTGTGAGGTGGAGTTGGACTGAGGGAGGGGTGGTGTGATGGTAAGGTTGCCAGGTCCAAGTTGGGAAATTCCTGAAGATTTGGGGGATGGAGCCTAGAGAGGATGTGGTTTGAGGAAGGGTAGGGGCCTCAGCAGGGTATGATGCCATAGAGTTCACACTTCAGAACAACCATTTTCTCCAGGGGAACTGATCTTTGTTGCCTGGAGATCAGCTGTAATTCTGGGAGATCTCAAGCTACCACCTGGAGGCTGGCAACCCTTTGGGGCACTTTGGCAGGTTCATGTGAGAAACTCATATTGAAATGGCCCCCGGGAAAGGTTGTGCACCATTTCCCCATGAACATTTAAAAGCTCAGTTGCCATATTGACTTTTATATAAAGTCCCTATTCAGGAGTCTTGTACCATCTTTCTTCAACTTTCTGCAGTTTCCTTGACCTGATTTTTACCTCAATTCCACAGCTGACCCATCAAAGACAGGGGGGTGCAAGCAGACAGGCCCCATCATAGGGAGACTGGCAACCCTAGTGAACTTTTAGGGGAAAACTGGGAGGTGCATTTTACTTCAGGACACATTCAATGGCTCCCTAAGCAATGGTTTAGAATATTGGGCTGAGACCCAATAAGGCAGCATAAGCAAATGACCTTGAAAAGCCAGCCCAATCAGGGAAGAGTGGCCAAGCTGGCAGTTGGAAGTGGTGGGGGAGCAGGCTGCAGCCTGCTAGCTACACAGGGAAGCTGTATCCCTATGGGAAAACACATTTTACCCCTTTTTTACCCCCTTAGGGAGTAAATCCCAGGGGCAGATACTGAAGGTATTTAAACACCTTTGTGAAGCTTGGGTACTATGCTATTATACTACAAAACCAACTTAACCCCCCCCCCCCCAAAATGTTACATACCCGTAAGTATTATAACTGAATTTAAAGTAGTTAAATACCGTAGCGAAGCACGGGCATCAAGCTAGTCTTTATATATATAGATGAGCTCTGAGTAATTCTCATGTTATATTTAAATATGCATACTTGCATATGTGATTGAAATCCCACATTTATCTGAGTACTCGTCCCTGATGTCATTTGTAACGTGAATGTATATTGGCTCTTTCGTACAAACAGATGTGCACAGGTTGTATGTGCATTCACTGTAACATGTGAACACGGCTAGAATGTTCTATATTTCAATTTCACCAAAAAGTTTTCTTGTTAGGAAAAACAATATTTTAAGGCGTTAGACAAGTTTAACATTCCATTGTTGCTGAACTCCCTCCTAAGATTAGCAAGGATCTTTGCCTCATGGTAGTTTCTCTGAGGTGAAACTGGAATTATGCACCACTTCCATCACTTTTTTATGTTTCTTCCATAGCATGGCTAAAGGGTAGCCTGCTCAGGCAACACTGCAAGTCCTGGGTCACCTGGGAAGAATCCACAACCCAGCTCCTCCCCAAATGAGCATTACTTCAGTTTCTGGGAAGAGCAACACTAGTGGGGAAGAATTACGTTATGAACTCCATCTGATCTGGTTCTGATGGCATGGGAAGGAGCTGTATGTCAGTGACTACTTCACTGTGAAGGTAATATAAGAAGGAGCCCATATGCTCAGAAACAGTCTCTTGAGATCATATGATCTCAAGCAATATTAATGTGTTTGTTCTTTTACTCACAGTCACTTTTCACTTAACCTTAAATAACTCTTCTTCCTTTTCCGTTAGAAAAATTTTAAACCATTTGGCATCTTTCTCCAATACCATACTTCCAGCTGTTATTTTACACTGACCATGAAAAAACATTTTATTATAATTTTGTAATGCGCTAAGCTGGAGCCAGCTATTGCAGAGTATTGAACTCAAAACTTAGATAAAGGACTGGCTGATGCTTGTTGCTGCAGTTTTAAATG
Source organism: Eublepharis macularius (assembly GCF_028583425.1). NCBI lineage: Eukaryota > Metazoa > Chordata > Lepidosauria > Squamata > Eublepharidae > Eublepharis > Eublepharis macularius. The sequence goes on from NC_072797.1 coordinate 79,114,959, forward strand.
TCCTTCAAAGATTTTCCTACATTTCTCTTCCAGATGGGCACATGATTTTCTAGGGCGGGATGGGGTGGGGAGATGGAGAAAGTGCTCAAGAGCTTTTATGAGGGAAATGATTTTCACAGAAGGGCAAATCAACATGTGTTCATTACCAGAAAATGAAATTGTGAATATGCTGTAGAAAATTATAGCTATGGTGCAGCTAGCTCCTGCATCATTAGTGTGATTACTGTATAAACATACTAAATGGAGGTTGTTGCAGAGTAGACGGCCTTGCTGTGGTGAAAAATTCCTTTGCTTCTCAAAAAAAAAAAAAGGCAGAAAACAGTAAGCTCCCCTCTTTCAAAGGAAAAAAAAAGGCATAGGGGATAATGAAGTATTTCTGGAGGGAAGAGAGTAACTTGTAGTTTTAAAGAATGATATGAACACTGCTTGGGCAAAGTAAGCATAAGACATCAGACATAATTTGAATTTTAAAATATGCCAAAACTGCATGGAGAGTACTGTGCCTTCCACCGTCATGCTGGTTGTACGTGGTTGTACTTCAGATTTAGTATGGACACCTAGTGCAGCAAAAATAATAGATTTCCACTGAGGGCAGAGTAATCGTAATCGTAATCGTAATCGTAATCAATCGTAATCGTAATCGTAATAAATGTATGTATCATATGTAGCAACAGGACAATGAGCATAGTTGATATAATTTGACTAAAAGTTTGGTTTAAACTGGGAAGATCTATCAACCATTATCTCTCAGATTCACCCACCTTCTGGAGTTGTGAAGACACCGAGGAAATAACCTCATGTATCGAGCTCCAGAGAGGAAGAAGACTATAAACATAAGAATGCTTATTTGTCTGAAAGCATACCTTTAGTCCAACTTAGGTTTTAGGGTGACAAAAAACCATGCAAGTGAAAAGGGAAGCATATAAAATTGCAATTTGTTGTCAAGAAGATCATTCAGCCCTCCTGTTCTGCTAGGGCTGCCAGACCCCCGGTGGGGGCGGGATCCCCTGCCCCCACCCTCACACCCCTGCCCCTACTTACCTGGCCAGTGGGGGGGTGCGCACCTTCCATGGGCACCCCCCTGCGGTGCTGCGCCCCCACTCACAGCCGCTGCCAGGATGCCTGTTTTGGCCTGGATTGGGGCCACTGCAGAGCACGGGAGCATTCCTGCGCTCCTCAGGGGCCCACAATGGGCCTGATCCACGCCAAAACGGGCCCCATCCGTGCCCATTTTGGCGTGGATCGGGCCCATTTTGGGCTGCTGCAAAGTGCAGGAGCATTCCTGCACTCTGCAGCAGCCCCCAACGGCGCAAGCCAGGGGGCTGTGTGATGACATCACTTCAAAGTGACATCATCACACTTGGAGGAGTGCGTGTGCGCACCCCCCCCCCAGGTAAGAGCCAGGCCCCAGTCTTCCGCTGGGAGATTGAGGGGGCCTGACAACCCTATGTTCTGCCAATCTTAAGAATGAATTTATTTATTTAATTAATTAAATTTATAAATTTATAAATTTATATTAAATTTATAAAAGATAAAACAATTCACAATATAAAATGAAATCCATCAATATTACAGATATTGTAAAACAATGTCACGATATGGCACTCAGTATTGTGCAACCCAGAACATTCAGACTTCATGTGGTGAGGGTGGCAGCTGTTTACATGAACAGGAAGATCAGGAGGGTAGCCCAATCTCCCCCCACCCCCAACAGCAGGAGGCCGGCTGGAAAATTTGCTCTCCTCAACCACCATAAGTTTGGCAGAACATTCCCATCTTGCAGGCCCAGTGAAATGATAATAAGTCCTGCTGGGCCCTGGTTTCCACAGACAGAGAGTTCCACCAGACTGGTGCCAGGGCCAAAAAAGCCCTGGTCCTGGTTGAGGCTAGGCGAACATGCTTGGGGCCAGGGATTACTACCAGATGTTCATCCACTGAACAGAGCACCTTCCAGGGAACATATGATGAGAGAAGATGCTGCAGATATGTTGGCCCCAGTTCACTAAGGGCCTTAAAGGTTAAAACCAGAACCTTGAATCTGATCCACTGGGAGCCAGTGCAGCTGGCATAAAACAGGTGTTATATGTGGCTAAAAGGGGGTCCCTGTAAGGACCTGCGCTGCTGCATTGCATTCTAGACCAGTTGGAGTTTCTGGATCAGACCCAAGGTTAGCCCTGTGCAGAGCAAGTTATAGTAGTCCAATCCAAAGGTCATGGGTCGAAAGGTAGGGGGTGAGTTGCTTGATTTGACAAAAGTGGGTCATGTGAGCCCTTAATTGGGAACTTTTCTAGAGGGGGACAAAATGTCTGAGGTAGAACATGAAGTACAATGGTTGTGTTGCTGAAAACTTCAATCCTGGCCCAAAAGCCCAGAGAGAAACAATTCAATCAAGCAGTACGAGCTGACACTTTTTAAGGCATTTGGCTCCAATCAAGGTGCCATTGGGCTCAATATACTGTGTCTTGCCTTAGTCTTACAGAACAAAATAATTCCTCTTGATTTCACCTTTTATCCCCAAAGCCAACACCTTCCTTGTCTCTAGTGCCTACTTCTTCCTGTTCTGTTTATTTGGAAAGCCTTCTACTGTAAAAGCCTCTTGTTTTGGATGTCTGTGGTTAGGTCTGATTCAGATATAGACATGTACTTAAGAAGCCTTCAGTGTCTAGTTAGCTTTCTTATATCAGATAATGGCCAATTCCAGACGGCCTTCTGCAATCCGAAACGTTGCGCGTTGTCGCGTGTCATCGCACAGAAAATGCGAAATATCGCGTTTTCCCGCGTGAGTTTTGCGTGACCTCATGCAAAACTCGCGCTAGAAAACGCGATATTTCGCATTTTCCGTGCAATGACGCGCGACAACGCGCAACGTTTTGGATTGCAGAGGGCCGTCTGGAATCGGCCAATGTTACGGCAGGAGGTACACCTTAACTATGTTTTTGGTTCATTTCAGTTATAGTACGCAAGTAAAAATATTACAATAGAATCCTTTCTTTTTTTTTTCTTTTTATTAAAACACAGCTGTTAGCATATTTAACATTAACTAACTTAAAATAATATGATAATGCCATCCATTGAGTCTATAAAGATAATTAAAGGATAGCAATTACTTGAACCCATTAATTATCTCTTACTAAAGGTAAGCAGGTCACAAGCAAGGAGCCCCTACTAAGAAGGAGCAGCTGATTATCAGTACACACTCCCATATTTATTTGCCATTCTTAGACACTTCTCACACCTGGTCCTCAACACCTATTAGATCCTTCACAATCAAGCACATCTCCTCCCAACCTCAAAACTCTCCCTTCCCCAAACAAGAGACTCACTTCTGATTTCACCTACTGCTGCATCACAAGCAAGGAAAATCAAGCCTTTGTTTCTTTTATTCTCTGGCCCCTATAACAAGAGGTACCTCTCTCTCATTCCAGCTTGTCCCTTGGATTCCCTTGGATCTTAATTTCACATGCTACAGGACTAGTTCACTTTTTGCCCAAGTTCTACCTATGTACTTTCTCTCCCAGATCTTTTTGGATTATTGCCTGAATCACTGTCTAGATTCCTGCTTTGGTCCCTCACCAAGTGATACATCCTGGAACTCTAGTTTGTGTAGGTCTGCAGTCCACTTAAATAATAAGAAACCCGAACAACTGGAAACCTGCAAGGACTTGCAGGGAGCATCACATTTCCCCTCCCCGCTATTTTTTCTTTTCCTTCCCTGAAAGCCCCCATATTCTCTCTGCTTTTCGGGCCACCTTCTCTCCTTCCCACCCACCTGCCAGCCAGTCTATCTTTATCTGCCCCCCAGTCTTCAATTTTTCCTCCTTCCAAACATCAGGCAGCCAGTTTTGTAATGCCAGTTGCTGGGTCCAGTTGCAGTAGACAATCTGCAAGGACTTGCAAGGGCACCATTTTCCTATCACCTTCCCATCACTATTTTCTCTTTCCTCTTCCTGGCAACTCCCATTTCCTCATCCTTCTCTGCAGACTGGGGCAGACTGGGAGTGAAAAAGCCTAGAAAAGGGCCCCAACTTCCAAAGGAGGGAAGCAGAGGAAGAAGCACAGTCTGCTTGCTGCTGCCCCACTCTGCCAAAGAGGGGAGGGAGGGAGGGAGGGAGGAAAAGGTTGTTTGCTTAACCTATTGACTTGCCTTGTGTGGAGGTTTCGGAGGGGCAGGAGCTGCCTCCTTCATCTTATGCGGAACTCAGGCAGGCCAAGCCAGACACCACCTCCTTTGCCTCACCTCATGTGGGGCTTAGGTAGGCTAAGCTGGGTGCCATCACCTCCCATACCTCGTGTGAGTCATGCTGGGCACCACTACTTCCCTTGCCTTGCACATGCCAAGCTGGGCGTGGCATCTTTCAGCTTGCGCAGAGCTCCTAGGCTGAGCTTCAACTCCTCTTCATGTGAGGTTTGCTTAGAACAGCACCTCCTCCCCTGTTTAGCACAAGGCTCAGATGGACTGGATGCCACAGTCTCTGCCTTGCCTTGTGTGGGGTGCAGGCTGGCCATGCAGTGCCTCCCTCTGCCTTGCAAAGGGCATGGGTGAGCTAGGCTCAGACCTTTTGTCACAGGGCTGGTCCATCCAGGTTAGGGGGAAACCATTGGCCCACTGGGAGGTGTACCAGTCCTCTTAATGCCCAGTCGACCCTTGTCTGTGAGGTAAATTAATATAAGAATGTGTAACTGGCCTAAGTTCACCCGGTGAAATTCCATAGCATAGAGGGTATTCACGATCTGAGTCTGAAACTCTAACCGCTACAGAACACTGGCTTTTGTGGGGTGGCTGCTGTTGAACAGAAGCAAGCAGCCATTCTGGGTGAGTTATGCAGTCCTGAATCTGATGATGAGTCCTCCCTCAAAGGCTAAAACAGCCCTAGAAAGGGCCCTGCCCATTCCCCTGCTTTTTACTGTGAGAGATCAAGCCTGGAACACTGGCAAAACTGTTGTGGTTGCCCAGCAATGGCGACTGTGGGCATCTGTATCCTAATGCTACAGGCACACCTTTTATCGTTTTTTCACTCTGGAGGTTTTTAAACCCTCCAGGTTTTTTTTATAGATTGTGGATTTTTCTGCAAACCTGAGACATTTTTCAGGTTTGGAGAAAGATCTGTTTTGTCTGTTTTGTTTATGGTTCCAGATTTAAGTATTCACAGATGGGGCCATGCTGAGAATTAAATATATTAATAATATTCATAAGATACCATCCATACAGAAAAGGATTGGTATGGTAATATTTCTCTTTACTTGCCTTGATATCCCTGCTTTCCTCTCCTCTCAGAGCAGAACCACAAGTGACAAAAGGCACAGATTGGACACTTGTCTGCTTCCCTCAAGTTTTGACGGGAAATGTAGGCAACTTGGCGGAATGTTGGACAAGTGACAGTTGAAAAGACCATTGGACAGCAGTCAGAGAGCGAAGCTGCGAGACCAGGATGCCTACATTTCCCATCAAAACTTGAGGGAAGCAGACAAGTGTCCAATCTGTGCCTTTTGTCACTTGTGGTTCTGCTCTCACTCTAAACCTCCATTCTCTTCTTACATAAAGATTTTGTGTGCGCGTTAGGAATGTGCGTATGTATTGAGTATTCAAACACGTTAAGTATTCTTTGCTGTAACATACTTTAATATTATTTTGACTAGATGCTTATTCCCATTTTCCCTTCAATAAATCTTCTATGATTATTCTGCTAAATTCCCTCTTCTGTTTTTCTTCTGTACCTACCTCAGAGTGCTATCCTTGTGTTTTAAACCACTTAAGTGTGTGTGTTATTCCCCTTTGGACAGCTGTTAGACCTAAATCTGAGGCTCCACTGGAAGTGCATGATGGTAGAAAGAAAAGGGCCTCATTCACACAAACATATGCCTAGTGTGCATTTGCCTTCTTGCGTACACACAGTAACAGATTACAGACATTGCACTAACATCATTTGATAATTCCATTTGTTAAAATGCATGAGTACTGAAATGGATGTAGCAACATATGACATAGTCCTAAAAGAACTGATTCAAAAGCTGAAACAAATCCAGCAGACTTTGCCAAGAGCTTAAGCAGGCTTTTCTTGCATGTTTTAAATTCCCACAGGTGTTCAGGGGAAGAAGAGCTGGTCCATATAGATTTGATCCCAAACTAATTGCACTGTAGGATAGATTTTCCATGGCTGAATCATAATTTTGAGTAGATACTCTTGCAAATATTTCCCTAGGCTGAATCAAATTTCCTTTGGAAATTTGTCTCAATTAGGATAGGAAACTAAAGCTTATGTAACAAGATTTTAGAAGATATACACAAAGGATAGGATGTAGTTTAGTGGGTTAACAAATTGCTTTAAAGCAAATTTATCTTTAGCTAAATATTTCTTGCTTGTACATGCACAAGCTTTAACAAGACAAAGGTACTTTTGTGTCATAATAGCAATGGCTGATACCACATATATGTGGACATGCATCTTAGAGCTAAGCTACAAGTAACGCCTGACACAGGTTGGACACTTGTCAGCTTCCCTCAAGTTTTGATGGGAAATGTAGGCATCCTGGTCTTGCAGCTGTAATGGAGAGCCAAGCTGTAAAACCAGGACACCTACATTTCCTATCAAAACTTGAGGGAAGCTGACAAGTGTCCAACCTGTGTAAGGCGTCACTTGTAGCTTGGCTCTTATAGCACATAATCACCTAATACACCTGCCTTAAATCAACTTTCTCCATTTTTATGTATCTAATAAAGTGGGCTTTGGCTCACAAAAGCTTGTGCCACAATACATTTCATAGTGTCTAAGAATACATTTATTTTGGTGGCAGCAGACTAACACCCCTCTGGAATTTGTCAATTAATATGAAAATATCGATCCTTCTGTTGTGATGGAGACTCTGAGAATGCAATCATGCAGAGTTATTCCAGTCTAAGGAACTGATTTCATTGTTTTAGACTGGAAATACTGCATAAGATCGCAGAGCCTATGGTTCCACATGGCCACATTTCAACCGAGGTTCTCTTCTGTGGTGCACACCTCTTCTTTGAAGTACTTCCTATGTTGTGGCTTTCATCCGTAGAGGAACTAACATTTGGAGGTACCTTAAAGTACACCATCCTCAATGGAAAAATGTTGCTTTAGTGTCTATCCAGATATCATCAGTATGCAGATGACACCCAATTGTATCTGTTGATGGGTAGCCGACCTGACTCTGCCCCTGACACTCTGTTGAGAGTCCTGGAGGCCATGTCTGGGTGGATAGAACAGAGCAGGCTGAAGTAGAATCCCATGAAGATGGAGGTTCTGTACTTGGGCTGTGGACTGTTGGAGGCAGGGATCCTTCTCCTGACCTTTGGGGGGGCACCACTTGTGCCCGTACCATCGGTTAGGAGTTTGGGCATGATTCTGGATTCCTCCTTGTCTATGGAGGGCCAGATCATGGCTGTGGCTCCGGCAGCCTTTTTCCACCTTCGGCAGGCCCGGCAACTGGCACCCTACCTCTCGGCCCAGGGCCTAACAACATTGATCCTCGCAACAGTCACCTCCAGGTTAGACTACTGTAACTTGCTCTATGCAGGGCTGTCCTTTGGCTTGATCCAGAAACTTCAACGGGTCCAGAATGCTGCTGTGCGTGTCCTAACTGGAGCTTCGTGTAGGACACACATTACGCCTATCTTGCAGCAGCTTCACTGGCTCCCAGTAGAATTCCGGATCCGGTTCAAGGTGTTGGTTTTCACCTATAAAGCCCTAAACAGACTGGGACCAGCGTACCTAAGGGACTGTCTCTCCCTGTATGTGCCCCAGAGAGCATTTTGTTCAACCGGAAAACATCTACTGGTGGTCTCTGGCCTTAGGGAGGCTCAGCTAATCTCTACCAGGGCCAGGTCCTTTTCGGTCCTGGCCCTAACATGGTGGAACTCTCTGTCTTAGGACACTTGGGCCTGCCAGGATCTTCTATCATTTAGGCAGGCCTGTAAGACAGAGATGTTCTGCCAGGCATATGGTGGAGGCTAATTTTAGCCCATCATTGCTGAGCCTTCCACCAGTCTCCCTCTACAAGGGGCATGGAGAGTCCACTCCTGCTGGTTGCCCCAAAAGGGGCACAGTATTTTACCTGTTTTATAGTTGATTTTAAGTTGTATTTTAATCAATGTTGTACCCTGCCCTGAGCCCACATGCGGGGAGAGTGAGTTAAAAATAAATAAATAAATAAATAAATAAATATCATGAGACATAATGTTGTGAATGTGTATCTTTCCAATGCTATTCTTGCTGTTTTCATGGCAAAACCAAGCAGCAGTCCTAATATGTGAGTGACATCACTGGGAACATGTGCATTTTACACGTCGTCGTCATCGTCGTCATCGTCGTCATCGTCATTACAAAGACTGGAACATATCACAGCTAGTACAGACATACCTTTTAAAAGGGACAGTCTGGTGTGGTTTGAATTGATTAAAATGAACAATTTTGTCTAGAAATGTATTTCATTTAATAAATTTCTATCTTTTCCCATAGACTGAAGGATGCTAACAAGGTTTCAATAGGCAAAATACTTTAAAACTGGGAAAATATGGTAGACCACCATAAAAGCAAGGTACAACTAAAAAAAAATCCTTACAATTTCTAAACCTCCCTCAGATTAGATAACATTCAGTCAAAAAAAGTTTTCAGAAACATGTCAGACTTAGGTTTCTGTGAAATCAGTAAAGATATTCCTTCCTAGCCTGTTCTGGTTGGCTATTTCATAAAAATTGTTCAATCACTAAGGAGGACCAAGATAAAGCAAAAGAGCACAGCAAGGCCAGAACTTAACAGGTACATATAGGAAGATGCAATAATTAAAGTACTGACATCTTCCGCTATGGAGTATGACAGGTGCAGGTGATGAAAAGCTTTAAAGGCAGCACCTTAAAGTGAGTCTGGATAGATAATAGGTGAACAGTGAAGATATTTAAGAATCTGAATAATGTGTTAAAAAGACATTCACCACAGTTTAAAGAAAATGAGACACATTCTTGTCGAATGGGAACTTCTGAGTTAGCTTCATGAGGATCTTCACAAAGAGTGTGTATTTACTACATTTATACCCTGCCTTTCTCTTCTCTCCTCCATTTTACTCTCACAACAACCCTGTGAGATAGATTAAGCTGAGAGCATATGAATAGTCCAAAATCACCTGGCAAGCATCCATGGCAGGATAAAGATTTGAAGCTGGGTCTCCCAGATCCAAGTCTGAGAGCTAAGCTACAAGAGACAAATTACATGAGGACAACCATGTGAAGGGAGTTGCAATGTTATCTGGGAAGCTGAGTTTTAAAAGAGATCGGAAGGCTTTGTCAATTTCCCCTCTCTATAGAGCCAGGGAGATCTCTGCTCAGAGCATTTGTTTATTTCCTCTTCGCCTCCTAGAAGGGGAGGTGAAACTGACAGAGCCTTTGGGAAGAGGAAATTAACAAACTCTCTGAGCAAGCGATCTCCCTGGCTCTCTAGAGAGGGGAAATTGACAGAGCCTTCCAATCTCTTTTAAAACTCAGCTTCCCAGCTAACATTGCGACTTCCTTCACATGCTTGTCCTCATGTAATTCTTCTCTTGCAGCTTAGCTCTGACACTCTAACCACACACAGGGACTTGGAAATTACACTAGCATGGATCAACATGACCAGTTCAGGCAAGATGCTGTTGAAAGAAGACATTGATATCCACTGTGGAAGCCTTTTTCTTTAGTAATTTCCTGTATAAAGCACCACTTACCTATCATTTCTTATCAACCTGTAAATAGGTAAAGAAACAAATTTCACAAAGATAGCTCTCTCATTGCTTAAAAAACTTGTGCCTGGTATTGGTGCTCCAAACTTTCTAATGCCTAGTAATATTATGAGACATTACGTTTCTTTGATACAAAAAATATCCTTTCCCATTGCTTTTTTCTTTTAATATTATGGATAGGGGTTCTGGGGGCTTTAAAACTTACAGTTTCTAGAAATCCAACATGAGTTTTTCTCATTGAAGTGATGTAGCTCACATTTGGTATATATACATTTTGGAAATGTAACATTTGCTTTGTATTAATGCAAGTAAGTTTTAAATAATGAAATGCCTGCAGAACACATACTATGCAGGCAAAAGTGCAACCAAACATAGTTAATTATATGAACAAATATTCAGGAAATATTCTTGCAGTGTTTGCCAAATTTTCACCTAACAGGAATTTAGGCTGGATAAGAGTTTACAGAATAGTTAATATGTAACAGCTAGTCTATACTGACATGGGACTCAGTGTATATTTTATATTTTCTTGGGCTATTTCGTTAAGTTCAGAACACTTATGTTTAACTTCTGAAGGCTGAACCTGACTAGTTTTGATATCCTTCTCCATGGAGAACACACAAATACAGCCATATAAATGTTTGCTTTCTTTTATGCCTTTCCAATCACTGCTCAGTTATGAAAAAATAAAAAAGGAGGTTAACTATGGATACCATCTTCACTTTTTATAAAAACCAGAAGGTTCACATTTGAAATTAACAGTAAACAATTTTAAAACAAAGTAAAGGAAGTACATCTCACAGTGCATCATAAATCTATGACACCTTACTAAAATAATATTGTAATCGGAAGTAATATGAATGACTTTTAAGTAGTAAATACATGGATGATACTGGAGGTGACTTGCCATAATGCAGCCTCCATCAAATGAAGGGACTAACAATAATGGCCAGGTATGACCAGGTCTATGCATAGGCCCAAACTGTAAGTCCATTTTTTTCTTTGGTTGAATCCCGTCTTTCTCATGGAACGTCTTCCCTTGTCTTCACAGGAGGCTTTCAGGGTTGCAGAAGAGTCTGTTGATGTTAATTGAAGGCTTTGCATACCAACTAAGAGATGAATACTGCCAGCATGCTTTACATGCAGACTTCCTATTAGTTGAAGTGCTAATAGAAGTGTCCTTTTTTAAAAATGCAGAATTTGTTTATTTGAAAAATAATGTTTTCTTTTTAGCCATTATAATAAGAATTCATTTTTGTTATTTTCATTCCCTTCTCCCTATCCTTTTCTCCTATTGCATTTAATGGTCTGGTAGTGACAGTTGTAGATGGCCAGCAGTGATGGTAGCAAGAAAAGAATGTTGGTTGGCCAGCCCGTTGACAAGCATCTGGATGTTAATGTTACACAACAAGACAGAGCACTTCATTCACTTGAGTATACCATGGTGTAGTGCCTTTAATGCATCAGAAACAGCATATTAAGTGTGATTGTAGAGTTTGAAGAGAGAGAAGAGAAAAACAAATGCCATTAATTCATTATCACAATAGTTTTGTCTGCCTGTGCATCTCACTTGCACAGTCTGTATGAACTGTGAGTAAATCTGTGCTTGACAAGTTTACAGTACAATCCTAAACAGAGTTACTCCAGTCTAAGCCCACTAAGATTGGAATAACTCTGTTTAGGATTGTACTGTTAATTACCTTTAATGACCTGACCAGATCATTGAGTGATAAATGCCTATTTCTCCAGTGACTGTGAGCCCAACTACATGAGACGCCAGATAAGTGATCTTCACATGTCAGGTCTCACAAGCTTACCTGAGAGGAGAAGTCTTTTTTTTTAAATGCAATTAAAAATGCAATTCTCAGCTGGAGAGAATCACAACTGGAGGGAGAGAAAATCAGCGCTGTGAGAAGAACAATCGGAGGGACTGGAATGCTCTCTTGTGCACAAAACACCTCAGCTTTTTTCCTGCCTCCTGTTACATTGTCCCCCTACCACAATCCTGAGCTCCTGTAGGATTTTTGAGAGAGAGAGAGAGAGAGAGAGAGAGAGAGAGAGAAAGAGAGAGAGAGAGAGAGAGTCCCTCCGGTTGTGATTTTCCCCGGCTGAGAATCACATCAAGTGGCTGGGTTTTTTAAAATCTTTTTTAAAAATAAATTTTATTAAAATTACATAACAAAACAACACAGTAACAATACAATAGCTATATACAATGAAAGAGGGGGAAGGAACAAGTAGATAGATTAAAACAAACCCAGCAGCTTATCCTGAACACAGTAGCATCTTCCCAATATACCCACCCAAGATAAACCAATTATACAGACTTTACTATGTCACGTAACTTAGATCAGCAATAGCTCCTTAAATCTTCGGTGCTGAAGCAGATTTTCATTTGAAACCAACAAATCCAATATTGGAGACCATGTCAGAATATATTGGTTCCATCCCCAGTTGTTTCCCCCCCCTTGTACTCCAGCTGCTATCTTTGCCATAAGCATTTGTTCCCAAAGTTCCAAATACCACGAGTCTAATGAGGGGAGGGGTCATTCTCCATTTTGATGCAATTGCCAACTTTGCACATGCTAACATGATTGCCACCAGGTCCTGTTTTGCCTTCAAAGATGGAGGATCTGCCCAGAAGTGCAATAGTACAGCTTCCAGAGTGAAGGCTAACTTGTAACCGGACATAATTTTAATTTGGCCAGCTACCTTTTTCCAAAATGCAGAAATATGTCTGCAAGACCACCAACAATGTAGATAGGATCCAATATCCCCACAGTTTTTCCAGCAGAGAGGGCTGTTCCTTTTGTTAATGAGACTAAGTTATTTTGGTGTGAAATATTATCTAGTGATTAGCTTAAAAGATTGATATCTTAGATTAATAATACAAGTACTGCACATATAAGTTGACCACACAGAGTGCCAACACTCCACACTGTCTAGTCCATTTGCCATTTCCTTTGAAACTGTACCATTTTCCCCCTCAGATAGATCCAACAAAATTTTATAATTTTTTTGAAATAAGCCCCTTATATTGAGTATGCTCCTCTTTAAACAGTCTTTCAAAATCTGTAAGGCAGTTCTCTAAAGATTGAACTATCAAAGGGTTCATTAAGAGACTGTCAATCTGTGAATACTGAAACCAAAGAATCCTATTACCCAATTTACACTCAAGTATATCTTTATCTAGAGGTGATCAATTATCCACTAGATTACAAATCCATAATAATTCAGATTTAGCCCATGTACAAGTATAGTGCAGCCTTTTGCTGGGGGGAACAAATCATGACAGAGGCAAGTGAAAATAATGGAGATCTTTGGGGCTAGCTTCCCCCTGTATCTATCCCAGATCTTAAGAGTTGATCCTAGAAACCTATTGCTTTTAATAGCTGGGGGGCATTGGTGCACTTTCAACCAAATAACCTCTTGAAGTGAGAGAGGATTGGCATAATCCTGTTCCATGCCATGCCAGTCTAGTCTCCTCTTTGCGTCAGCACTACAGCTGTTTGTTAGTGCCACCGCATCCTGATACAGTCCCAAATCTGGGATTTGTAAGCCCCGTCTATTAGATAGTCTTTGAAGAATTTCAGATCTAGTTCTCAACTTCTTGGGGCCCCAAATAAAATGGTTCAGCTTTTTTGCCATTTTTTCCTTTCCTCCTCTGGTGTTACTATCGGAATGGCCCTAAATAGATATAAAAATCTAGGAAAAATAAAATTTTTGACCAGATGTAATTTGTCTGCCCAAGTTAGATTCAGTTTTCTCCAAGAGAGCATTTTATCATCTATTTCCTATTTACTTCCATTAATTCCATAATGTTATTTAACATCTATATGCGCCCCCTCGCCCAGTTGGTGCGGAGGTTTGGGCTGGGTTGTCATCAATACGCGGATGACACCCAACTTTTTCTGTTGATGGACAGCCGGCCAGACACGGCCCCAGACAATCTGGCCAGAGCTTTGGAGGCTGTGACGGCATGGTTGAAACAGAGCAGGCTGAAATTGAACCCAGTGAAGACGGAGGTCCTGCAGCTGGGACGGGGGCTGCCAGATGTTGGGATCCAGCTCCCTGCCCTGGATGGGACACCACTGGCAACTTTGCCAGTGGTAAAGAGTCTGGGTGTGTTCCTGGATGCCTCCCTATCGATGGAGGCCCAGGTCACGGCGGTTGCCAAGTCTGCATTTTTCAATCTTCGTCAGATCAGGCAACTTGCCCCCTACCTGACGCCCCAGGACCTGGCTACAGTGATCCATGCAACGGTCACCTCCAAGCTAGATTACTGTAACTCACTCTACGCTGGGCTACCCCTGGGCCTGATCCAGAAACTACAACTGGTCCAGAATGCGGCGGCACGGGTCCTAACTGGTATACCTTACCAGTCACACATCACACCTGTCCTGCGCCAGCTGCACTGGCTTCCAGTTGAATTCCGAATCAGGTTCAAAGTGTTGGTTCTTACCTTTAAAGCCCTGAGTGGGTTGGGACCGGCATATCTTCGGGACCGCCTCTCCCTGTACGTTCCCCAGAGATCGCTCCGATCAGCGAATAAATATTTACTTGTGGTCCCCGGCCCTAAGGAAGCCCGCCTCGCTTCAACCAGGGCCAGGGCCTTTTCAGTCCTGGCCCCAGCCTGGTGGAACGCTCTGTCAATGGAAACCCGGGCCCAGCGGGACATATTATCGTTCCGCCGGGCCTGTAAGATAGAGCTGTTCCGCCAGGCGTTTGGTGATTGAAGGGGGCGGTGCCATGTCGGCCTCCCACCTTTGGGGTGGGGAAGGTTCTCCCCACCACTGCACCTTGTTAATTTGTTTTATTATTTGTATATTGATTTTAGTTTTTGTTTTTATCAATTTTAACTGTTCACCACCCAGAGCCCCTGGGGATGGGCGGTATATAAATTGAATAAATAAATAAATAAAATAAAATAATGATTGATAGTTGCACTGAGCTAGTTGTGATAGCTCCAAAGAAACCAACATTCCCAAGTATTTCCAGCTTTTCATAATCCAATTAAAATTGAAACCACCTCTAAGGAGAGGTACAATTATGGTATCTAAGTGAATTGGGAAGATTTCTAACTTTGTCTGATTAATGCACAGACCCAATATTAGTTCAAAATCAGTGAGAATCTGTTGAATATATTCTAATGATGGTGAGTGGCTGGGTTTATTTTTTTAAAAAACTACACTTCCCAGAGATCCTTCACATACCCGCATGACTTGTGTAAGATTTAGTTTAATTTAAGATTTAGTTTGACTACATCAGTTCAAAAGTGGTTGCAAGCTGCAAAACATGTATTACAAATGTCATTTATGACCTAGTGGTGACCTCATAACATAAGGAGCTATTGTGCTCAGAACAGCATTGCCAAACATCAAAAAATAGCAAGGAAACTCTAGAATTGCATATAAAGAAGTTCAATCATATTTGGTTCATCTAACTATTGCACCTACATCAAAGTTACCAGCAACTTTAATCTGAAAGGCTTCACAAACACATGAGCAACTGTCAAAGATCTAGTTCAAGAAAACTGTTTTGTACCCTTTATCTTTTATTCAAGGAATTATATTCATCATATAGGATTTTAGACACAGCAACAATGGGATTTAAAACATACAACAAAATATCCTAAATTACAATTAAAATTTAGATCCATTTAGGCATGTAGATTCACTGGAATCTAAGACGACTCACCCTGCAGCTGCTCACAGCCTCGGCAGGGAGTCTCCGTTTGCCGCCCCGCCCGGACGAAAGGAGGCAGGCTCCCTTCCTTCCCGGGCATCCGGGCATTGGCCAGGGGGCGGAGCCAAGGGCCGTTTTTCAGCGGCTCCGTCTTCCCCTGGCCGCAGTTTTGCAAGAGCTCGGAGGAGAGAGGACGTGTTTCCTCTCTCTCCTTCCGAGCGCGTGGGTGGCCTGAGCAGGCCGTTTGGGCTGCCTGTGCAGCCGCGGTTCCTTTCTGGCCACTTTTGAGTGGCGCTTGTTTGTTTTCGGCCAGTTTGTGGCCGTTTGAAGGGGGTATCGTTGCGGCGGCGGCGGCGGAGCTCTTGCGGCGGCAGCGGAGCCCTCAAGGCGGCGGCAGCTATTATATGCTGGGGGCTGCGGCAGCGTTCGCTGCACGCGGGGCGGCATCTCTGGGCGGAGCGGGGGTGTGAGGGTTATCCCTGTGCACCTTTCCGCCCCCCAGTGGGCTGGTTAAGCCCCCCCTTCTTGTTATCAGGGGGTATATGTAAAAACAAAACAAACAAACAAAAAAAAACAAAACAAGCACACGCACGCACACACAGCGATTCCCTGCACCCCCTCCCCTCCATCCCGCTCTTCTGGCCCGGGTGGTGATTGGGGGGCTGTGGATTCCCATGTTTGGGGGCTTTAAGAGGCCTCTTCCCATACTTAGGGGTCACTGTGCCTTCTGCCTGCCTTATTACTTGTGGCAGTTGGTGGCATCCATTTTGTCCCTGAGCTTCTGGCTGCTGTGGGGGCATCCATCTTATTACACTGGGAGACTAGGCAGCGCCACCTGGTGGCTGTTGGGGAGCAGTGACCTGCTGAAGTAGTCAGCATATAGGTTGCTGCCTTTAGCTGTGAGCCTGTGACATTGAATAGTGGTTAAGAGGGTAGGCTGTGAGCCAGTGAGACATAATTAATTCATTAATTGGGTTGGGACGTTTTCTGGCGCGTACACAGTTATAATGCCTTCCAAAAAGGGATCTGGCCCATCTAAGGGCAAGCAGCCGGCTAAGCGCCCTGCAGTTAGGAAGCCCCCGCCTACCATTTCCTCATCAGATGAGGACGACAGTGGGCCCCCTAGGCGTGAGCTACTAGAGAGGCTTGCAGCCTTGGAGAGGGTCAAAGGACATGGGCTGTTAGCGGCGCCGGTGCGGTCACGGCGGGCCGCTAAGAAAGTGCCCAGGAATGAATTTTATAATGATTTCTTCTCTCGTCTGTCTGCTCTGCAGGGCTCGTCCAGGGAGGCGGCTGCAGAGGAGGGTCCTTCGACCGCGTTACCCGAGGGCACTTTGGAGGTCGAGGCGGAGGTGACGGATGATGTAGGTCAGGTGGCCATAGCCGTGGAGCCGCCTTTTCCTGAGGGTAAGTCGGCTATGCCTCAACAGGTGGCCAGTTGGCCGTGGGGTGTTGTGGGGCAGCAGGAGGCGGCTGGGGCATCCCAGCCGATTTCCTATCCCTTGCATACGCCTGGCTGGCCTGCTCATGATTCTCTCGGCCAGGGCGCCCCTCCTGCGGCATTTCCTATGGGTTCGGGTTATGCCTCGGGCCATCAACCTTATGGCTTACCGGCCTATGGGGGGCCTACCAGGCTGGGCAGCCACGGTATGCCTCTTTTCACCCTGGGGGGGTATGGGGCTCATTTCAGCTCCCCCCCTTTGGGCTTTTCCCCATATGGCACTGTCCCGTATAGTGCTTTGCCACCCGGGGACACTGCATTGCCGCTGGGTGATCATTTGACCCAGGCAACCCGGGAAAAAATTATACGGGGTGAATATGTGGACGTTTTTACCCTTCTCTTCAGGGAACTGGAGAAGAAGGATAAAGATGACATAGATGACAGGGATAAGGAAAAGATCCGGCGCAGGCGGATTGACAGGTCCTGGGGTCACTGGCTGCCTGGGTTCCTTATCTATGCGGGGGTCTTGGCCAGGGTGCAGCCTGCTAGGGCTCTCCCCCTGTTTCAATATATGAATATTGTATACAGGGCTTATACTGACTTCGAGGGGGTGGCTTGGCTACGCTATGATGAGGAGTTCCGCATGCGTGCGGCTATGACCCCGAGCCTTCCCTGGGATCAAATATTGATCCAACTTTGGGTCCAGGTGATGGGCCCCTCCAAGTCCATTATTGAGGACAGGACCGATAGTGGTCACGTGATTATTTGGCCCACACAGGGTACAGGTTCCCGCACCTCCGCGGGGCAGCAGGTTCAACCACAGCTGCTCTGCTGGGACTTCACGTCCAGAGGAGTGTGCAACCGGCGTGTGTGCAGATTTAGGCGCGAGTGCCCCAACTGTGCCGGCCCCCATGCCCATTCTGCCTGTCCGAGGGGACGACAGGGAGGTCAGGGGGGAAAACGTTTTGGGGGCGGCGGGGGTAAGCAAGGGCCTGGAAAAGGGGCCCAGCCCGGTAAGGCTGAGGGTACTTGAGCGGTTGCTGCAAGTATATCCGAGGCGCAGGGACGCTGACTATTTACTTTTAGGTTTTAGGTTTGGATTTCGCATCCCTTTTCAGCGCCCCAGGACACCTTTCATGGCAGCCAACCTTAGGTCAGTGGCTGGCATGGAAGAGGTAGTCCGACGTAAAATTTTGAGGGAGTGTGCTGAGGGCAGGGTATTAGGGCCTTTTGATGCCCCACCTGTCCCGTCCCTGAGGGTCTCTCCTTTGGGGGTGGTGCCAAAGAAGGCGCCGGGGGAGTTTCGCCTCATTCACCACTTGTCTTTCCCCAAAGGGAGATCGGTGAATGATGGCATCCCCGATGAACTCTGCTCGGTGCACTACACTTCCTTTGACCAAGCAGTCAAGGTTGTGCACCAGTGTGGGGTGGGAGCTGAGATGGCGAAGTGCGATATCAAGTCTGCCTTTCGCCTGCTCCCTGTTCACCCAGAAGACTTTGATCTTTTGGGTTTTGCATTTGAGGGCAAGTTTTATATGGACAGGGCCCTTCCTATGGGGTGTTCCATATCTTGCTCTGCTTTTGAGCGCTTCAGTTCCTTTCTGGAATGGGAGTTGCGTCGCCACTGTGCCTGCCCAGACACCGTTCATTATTTAGATGATTTTATGGTATCTGGGCCTGCTGACATGGGGCAGTGTGCCAGGCTACTGGCAGGGTTCATTGAGCTTGCGCAGGAACTGGGGGTTCCCCCGGCTCATGAGAAAACGGAGGGACCAGCTGTTGTCCTGAGGTTTTTAGGCATTGAACTGGACACAGTTCAACAGACCTTGAGGTTGCCACTGGAGAAAGTGGTAGACCTTAGAGCCAGGTTGGAGGACTGCTTGAGTAGAGACAAGGTATCTCTCCTTGAGTTACAGCAATTGGTTGGCCATTTAAACTTTGCCTGTAAGGCAGTAGCGCCTGGGAGGGCTTTCCTCAGGCGGCTGTGTGATGCTATGGGGAACTTGTGGTTGCCCCATCATCGATTGCGTATTAACAAGGGGATGCGGGAGGATTTATTGGTGTGGAAGGAATTCCTTGCCACATTTAATGGGGTGACTTTTTGGAGGGAAGATCTGCTGTTAGAGGCTGAACTCCAGGTCACCTCGGATGCCTCCGGGTCTACAGGCTTTGGAGTCTTTTTCAGGGGGCATTGGTGTGCTGACCAATGGCCCGCAGATTGGGTAGCCCAGGGATTGTCCAAAGACCTTACGTTTTTGGAGTTCTTTCCCTTGTTAGTGGCCGTGTGGTTGTGGGGGTCTCAGCTGGCAAACCAAGCGGTCCACTTTTGGTGTGACAACTTGGCTGTGGTGCATGTGGTCAACACCATGGCATCTCGGTCCCCCAGGGTGATGCGGCTGGTAAGAGCCTTTACATTGAAATGTTTACAGATGAACATTTTGTTTAGGGCCAGGCACGTTCCAGGTGTTAACAATGGTGTGGCAGATGCTTTGTCTCGCCAACAGATGGAACGATTCTGGCAGCTTGCCCCTTGGGCCGACAGGCAACCAGCAAGAATGCCCCAGGAGCTGTGGGAGCTTGGACGGCGGAAGTAAATAGAGCCATCCAGCTGTCCATTGCCCCCAGCACACGCCGGGCCTACGACCGTGCAGTAGGGCAGATCTACAAATTCAGGGCAGCAGAGGGGCTCCAGCAGTCGTGGCCCATCCCTCCTGGACACCTGATGCACTTTTGTGTAGTGCAGCATGGGAGGGGTTTTTCTGTTAAAACTATCAGGGGACAGTTGGCGGCTTTGGCCTTTGCCAGCAAGGCGCACGGCCTCCCTGAATTCACAGGTGTTTTCAGGATTAGAAAAATGTTAGAGGGGTGGGCCAGGGAAGTTAGAATGCCAAGTGACCCCAGGAAGCCCATCTCCCCTTCTGTTCTGAGGGGGCTGGGGACCGCTTGGGGCGAGGTATGTTCCTCGGCGTTTGAAGGGAAGCTGTTCCATGCAGCTTCCTTGACAGCCTTCTTTGGAGCTCTGCGAATCAGCGAGTTAGTGGCCTCGTCCCGTGAGGATGCTTCTGGCCGTGCCCTGGCTGCCAAAGATGTTAAATTTGTAGGGGATACAGTCTCTCTTTCAATTAGGCGGTCCAAGACGGACCAGCGACAGCGAGGGAGCACTTTGCTTCTCGACTCTTGCGATGAGCAGGAGCTATGCCCTGTTAAGGCCCTCAGGGAATATATCGCACTTCGTGGGGATGACCAGGGGGTCTTGTTCCGCCACGAAGATCAGTCCCCACTGACTAAATACCAGTTTTGGGTGGTGACAGAGAGGGCGCTTAAGAGAATTGGCCTGTCAGGGGTCAAATTCGGCACCCACTCCTTCCGGATTGGGGCAGCCTCGACAGCAGCTGCGATGGGGTACCCTCAGCAGGCTATACAGAGAGTGGGCAGGTGGCGGTCGGGGGCATATCGTGCCTACATCCGGCCCCTGCCTTGACTTTAAATGGCGTACTAATTGCTCTTTCCTCAGGTGCCGTGTCGGGCCGTGCGAGGAAGAGAATACTGATTTGTGGCCACAGCATGGTGTTCTGGGCGGCCAATCAAGCCAAGAACAAGCCGATTGGATCCCAGCTGGGATTGAGCGCTATGGCCACGGTGGAGTGGCAGGGCCGGCGCGGCCTTAAATGGCCTGGCCTGTTGCCCCTTCTGTTTCGGAGACGGAAGGGTCCGCCCCCGCATATTCTGGTCATTCACCTGGGTGGTAATGACCTGGGATTCATGAAGGGCAAAGCCCTGTCATTGCAAGTAGCTGCGGACCTGAGATATATAAGCAGCCGATGGCCGAGCGTGCTTATAATTTGGTCGGAAATGCTACAAAGACGGGTTTGGAGGGATGCTTTAAATCCCACGGCCATAGAGAAGGCCCGGCGTAAGGCCAACCATGATATTGGGAAATCTTTGGGGCAAGGCTTGGGCGTTTATGTGCCACACCCCAAGATTAGGGCCGAATTTGCCCACCTCTACCGAGGCGATGGTGTGCATTTGTCACCAGGGGGCAATGACATATTTACGGATGACCTGCGGCAAGGGCTTCGGGTGGCACTAGGCCACCTGTGGGGCACGAGGGTCTAAGCAGAGGCTTGACCCTGGCGGTGGCAGGAGATTTTGGGAATAGGGTGAGGGCTGGTGAGCACCCTGTGGCATTTCCCCGTGAGTGGGGACAGGGCTGCCATTAAGGGCGGTATGCCTGGTTGCGGCTACCGTATGCTGGCAGAAACCTGCGGGGATCCTCAATACAAGGCCTACCCTCATGCTTTGCGGCTGGGGCGTAATAGGTGCTTCAATGGGGATCCATGGCCTGGCAGCCCGGGTTGCAGCCATTCAAAGGATGGCCTACACCCGGGGGCGTGGGGCTCGCCCAGACAGGTCAAGGCGGAGGTCCGGAGTTGACCCCAGGGCTTGACCTGTACCGCTTAGTTGGCCCTTGCCTTGTTTATGTTATGGTCATTTAATAAACGGCCCTTTAATTCCAAGCCTGTGTCTGTCTCTTCCTTCCGGCTGGGGTGGCAAGAAGACTCACCCTGCGGCTGCTCACAGCCTCGGCAGGGAGTCTCCGTTTGCCGCCCCGCCCGGAGGAAAGGAGGCAGGCTCCCTTCCTTCCCGGGCATCCGGGCATTGGCCAGGGGGCGGAGCCAAGGGCCGTTTTTCGGCAGCTCCGTCTTCCCCTGGCCGCAGTTTTGCAAGAGCTCAGCCCACCCACCTCTCCCTGTTTTAGTGCAGGACTAGCTGGCTGCTGTTCCAGAGCCGGGTAGGAATTTTTACCTTTTTTCCCAGATTGGCCACGGGAAAGGAAGGTTTTTTCGCCTACCTTGCACTAATGGCAGTGTGTGAGGTATTTGCGGTGGTGCCGTAGGGGTTTGTTCTGTCATTGGCAGGAGATTTTGGGAATAGGGTGTGGGCTGGTGAGCACCCTGTGGCACTTCCCCGTGAGTGGGGACAGGGCTGCCATTAAGGACAGTATGCCTGGTTGCGGCTACCGTACGCTGGCAGAAACCTGCGGGGATCCTCAATACAAGGCCTACCCTCATGCTTTGCGGCTGGGGCGTAATAGGTGCTTCAATGGGGATCCATGGCCTGGCAGCCCGGGTTGCAGCCATTCAAAGGATGGCCTACACCCGGGGGTGTGGGGCTCGCCCAGACAGGTCAAGGCGGAGGTCCGGAGTTGACCCCAGGGCTTGACCTGTACCGCTTAGTTGGCCCTTGCCTTGTTTATGCTATGGTCATTTAATAAACGGCCCTTTAATTCCAAGCCTGTGTCTGTCTCTTCCTTCCGGCTGGGGTGGCAAACGACATAACTGACTTTTTTAAAAAACCCATAGCAATTAAAGCAGTGTGAAAGAAGTTTCAAATCTCGGCACATTTCTAGCTAATTTGTGTCTGTTGTCACTGCAGATAACCAGTGATAGTATATTATTTGCCCGCAATAGTAACAACATCTCCTGGAGAGAGAACGAAGATCAAAGGTAAAATTCAATCTACAGCCTATTGATACTCATAAAGCACTCAAGCAGCACTTTCTCACTCTCAGGCAGCAACACAACTCTTGAGTCAATTATGGACTGTAGTCAACAGGGAACACACTTTAATTGCTGCACAAACAATAGAACTGACTGTGAGCATCACAAACATTTTAAAGACAATGACTTAATACAACTTGACAGTAGAAATTTTTTAGACAAGGTTATGTTGCAATTGCATGCCAAGTGCATGCAAACCTGTTTGTTTGTTTTAAATCTAATCTCAACCAGACTTGAAGTTTGGGTGAAATGCCCATCTTATACAACGAGTCAGATACAGTCTCAGACAACACTATATTTAATTGCTGTGCTGTTCCCCACTGGCCTGGTAGCTTTGTTTGTTTCCTCCCAGAAATGCAGACTTTGATTGCTGAATTCAAACAGTTGTACCCATATGACACATTGCTGCAACAGTGAGGGAAACAAAAGACAGAATGTACATGTAAATGATGGATGAATGCATCTCTCTTGGGGAAACAGTATACATTTATCACCCAGTTTTAATAAGAAAAAGGTTCTGGATGTGGCAAATGGTTGCGGGAGTAGTGGTCAGAAACAAGCTTCATGTAAGACCAAACACTGTTACATTTGTACCTCTTTAATAGAGTATACATTTTCCTATAAAGAAATACTGCATATGCATATACAACAGATAGGTACTTGTTTCGTTTTTCTGAGAAACTAGTAGACCCTCACTCCTGTTCTGATCACATACTTAGTTCCAGTCCCAACATTGCTTCTGGCTCTTTCCTTACGCTTCAGACAGGCTTCTACTTTGTTTTTGTTTTATTTTCAAAATCCCTGCACAGTAAGTTTGCTCAGCACTTGATTGCTTGTTTAAGCCACTCTCCCTCCTTTTTTTTCAAAAAAACCTTTGATTCTTCTGGGATTCAAAGAGAAAGTTGTGACAAATACAAATGCCAGTTAATCAGTGCTGTGCATGCCTGTGCCATGAATGGGTAAAGTAGCTTATCAGCCACATAAGGGCCAGCCAACCAGTACTGGATAAATCCAGACTTTTCTCCAGTATGTTTCCCACAAACCTGATCCTGAAGGCTCTGTATATTTTGCAAATGTGATATGCTCTTGAGGGCCCAGTGTCTGGGGAGAGGGGAGTGTCAGTGGGGTAACAGAAACCAAATACCAGAGACACACTGCTGGAATTGAAAAGGCTACAACTGTATTGGTTACTTACAGCTGCCAGAGACTTGGCACAGCATAGGGCACAGATCCAAGCATCAGTCAACCCACCTGTCAGCCAATGTATAATTGAAGAACAATCAGTCACATGAAATCCCATCTGTACTCCAAAGATATGTGTTTTACCATTTCACCAAGAACGAAGCTAAGGAATACATTTAATAAATTGCCTTCATGGACCCTTGACAAGATGCCGGCCTTGTTTCCCACCCCACCTTCTCTCTCACAGGTACTGCTTGCTATTTAACTGGGGCTCCGTGCAGGAGGCTTGCCTAGTTACGAGGAGTCTGTTGTGAGGGCTAGATGGATGCTTGCTTGCGAGGAGCATCTGGTGCTTCCCTTTGATCTGCAGCTGGAGGCCATTTGGAGATGCCAGCTTTGTTTCCCATCCCGCCTTCTCTCTCACAGCTACTGCTTGCTATTTCACTGGGGCTCCGTGCAGGAGGTGTGAGCTCTTGGCACAAGCTGAGGCACAAGAACACAAGGGCTCTTGGCCTGGAGCGCACAGCCAGGGAGCAGTCACCAATTACACAAGGTGGAGGGCACGAGAGGATAAGAAGAACATCACTATATTATGAACTGTCCCTGGGATGGTTGCAACACCTATTTGACACCGTTTGCTTAACTATTCTGATTGTAGCCGTAGTCTGTTTTCTGAGTTGACACCACCGGTATGTTTGATACTCCAGTATGTTGTTGTGAGGTCCAATGCTACGCTTCTTTACTACTTACTTGATTAGTGAAAATGTCTGGCAAATGTACTATTCAAGTGCAGTTGGGAGCTGATAAATATGAGAGTGGGACTTACCAAAGGCACCCAAAATCAAGCAGTAATGCTCGCTCCATATCCAACCTCTCTACTTGCTGACAATGGGGCCACTTCCACCACCATCACCACCCTGCTACACTCATACTATGCAATATCAGATCTGTTAAATACAAGGTTGCATGCATTGTTGGGATGTTGCAGGATGAGAAAATTGATGTGGCTTCCCTAACAGAGACTTGTCTGCAGGAAAATGACAAGGTGTGTCTTTTCCAACTAACTCCCCCTGGCTATGCAGTCCTACACCAACCTCGCTATGGTAACCAGGGCGGAGTGGTTGCTATTATTCTTCACAAGTCCTTCAACTTCCACAGATCTCCAGTACAAGCTATAGCTGGTAATGAGTACATGTTCCTGTCTCTAGGAATTAAAGAGAGACTGGGTATCCTGCTTATTTACAAACCAACCAGCTCCCCTATAAGCACCCTAGCAGACATGGTGTTGGAGACACCTAGACTTATTGTTCTGGGAGACTTCAACATGTATGCTGAGTGTTCAAAATCAGGCCCAGCTCAGAAATTTATAGCTTTCCTGGCAACCTTGGGCCTCTCTCATATACTGTCAGGCCCTACACATGAAAGAGGCCACACACTAAACTTAATATTTTGCACTAAGCCTTATTTCAACATCAGAGACTCAGCCTGAACCTTGGTCAGATCATCATCTACTGAAGACAAAAGTGAATATGGCCCTAACACCCCACAAAATAGAAGGTCCAGTTAAAATTATTCACCCACAAAGGCTCATAGACCCTTCCAAATTCCAAAATGCCTTTGGGGATTTTAAAATTCCAGAAGCTGCTGTAGGAGTATGGAACATAAAGCTCCTTGAAACTATTGACATTATTGCTCTTTGTTGACCCCTCTGTCCCTTGGGACGAAAGCCAGCACTATGGTTTACCATGGAGCTGGCTGACCTGGAGAGGGCTGGAAGAAGTCTAGAAAGACTATGGTGTAAAACTCGCATGGAAGCTGATAACACTTGCTACAGAACACACAGGAGGATCTATGAAGCAGAAATGAAAGAGGCAAAGAAACATTACTTCTTGGCAACCATTGCATTGGCTAGTTCATGACCATCCCAATTGTTCAGGGTATCAGTCTGAACTATTACTGTCCAAAGAACAGACAATTATCTGCGAGGGCTTTGCTAAGTTTTTCGCGGACAAGATAGCACGAATACTCTCTGATCTAGATGCTAGCTGCAAGGCAAATGAGACAGAAGAAATGCTTAATACATCATCTGGCCCACATTTGGACTGTTTTGAACCAATGATAATGATAGATGTTAACAGGATCCTGGCATATATGAAAGCCACTAATTGTGTGCTTGATCCTCACCCATCTTGGCTGTTAAAATCAAGTAAAGATCACATACGTGAAACACTGAGATCTATTGTAAATCAGTCGCTAACTCAGGGCACCTTTCCCCAGCCGCTCAAACAGGCAGTTATCCTGTTTCCACTAATTTAAAAACCAATTATCGTCCAGTCTCCAACCTGCCCTTTCTGGGCAAAGTGATTGAGAAAGCAGTAGCTGACCAACTCCAAATCTTCTTGGAAAACTCTAGTGCTCTAGACTCTTTCCAGTCGGGATTCAGACCAGGGCATGGGACAGAGACAGCATTAGTAGCATTAATGGATGATCTCCATCTGAATAGACAAAGGCTATGCCTCCTTATTGCTCCTCCTGGATCTATCTGCAGCCTTTGACACAGTAGACCATGCCATCCTGTTGTTGCATTTAGAAACAGAAGTGGGCATCAAGGGATGTGCCCTGGACTGCCTCAAACCGTTTCTCATGGAACAGACTCAAATGGTTGCCTTTGGAGATCAGCAATCTCCGGAATGGGAACTATCCTGTGGGGTTCCGCAGGGCACAATCTTATCTCCCATGTTATGCAATCTCTACGTAAAACCTTTAGGAGAACTCATTCGCAGCTGTCAAGTTGGATGTCCTCAATATACAGATGACACCCAACTCTATATATCACTCTCCAGGTCCCCACAGGAAGCAGTAGAAATCTTAGATCACTGCCTGACAGCCATGATGAAGTGGCTGAAAAATAACAAATTGATATTGAATCCAGACAAGACTGAAGAGATGCTTGTCTTACCAGAACTGCTTTTTATAATGGGGAAATTAGCTTCAGCAGTCTGGAACTAAAATTAGCGCGGATCTAACCAATGTTTACGGAGGTCCCGATTCCAGACACTCTAGTGACAAAGAGGCAGTCTACAAATAGGTTCAATAAACACGTGTATTTACTAATAGTGTGGCGTAAGCCTGAACTTGCACATACACACAAGAGAGCATACAAGGACAAGGAAATGCAGAATAAGAAATACAGAGACGGTCGCTTGAGCAGGCACCCACGATGATAAGGGAAATACAATCCTGAAGCGGAGCAGAGACACGACAGCGAGGTGGTCCAATGCCAGCAATGGACCCACGGACAGACAGCAAGGGGGTCTGGATAGGAATGGCGTACGCACCATGCGGTCTGAGGGACCCGCTTAAATACCCCAAAACGTACCCTGAGGCTGGTGTTGTACTTGGTGGTTCTCACAGATTAAAACAAAGGCTTTAAAGGGCTACTGAATGGCTTAGATGGGCCACTTTAGGAATCTGATTGTGATAAGTGACATCTCAGGAAGAGGGGACAAAGGAGGGAGGGGGAAATCCGAGCGGGCTGAATGGAGCGAGGCCCTTGGCATTTTAGTGAAAAAAATGATGACTGGAGATGGGATCAGAAAACAGAGAATGGACCACTTTATCGGCACAGGCATTGCCTTCCGATAAAGGTCCAGGCAATGAAGTGTGACTGTGGATGTGGGCAACATAAAAGGCATGAGAACGTTGTTCAAGGAGGAATTTTAAAGAAAGAAATAGAGCCATAAGATTAGAATCGATACGTGGCGCTAAGTACACACTGGGAAGGCAGCTAATTAGTTTGCAAACGTAGTGTGAATCAGAGATAAGATTGAAAGGTTGATGGGCAAAGGTGTGAAATGCTAAGATAGCTGCAGCAAGCTTGGCTCGCTGGGGAGAGGCCTGGTTTGCAGAATATTTAGTAATCCAGAGACCATCGCTCTGATAAACAATGGCCCCTCGGGAGCGGCCACCATCGGAAAAAACTGTGACCGCTGCGCGCACAGGCTGAGGAGACTGAAGAGATTGAAGGAAAATAGGTGCTGATTGTAGGAGAGAAAAGTGGTGATCTTTGGGCAAATGAAAGAGGATTTCTCCCACAAAGTCAGCAAGAGCAATTTGAAAGTGCAGAGAAGTATGCAGAAGTTGATTGAAATCATTTTTAGGAAAGGGCATAGTGATAGACAGCAAATCATGACCAGTGCGTTCAACAGCACGCTCTCGTGCCATGGCACAGAGATCGGCCATTGCATGAGGATACGGAAGGACGTTTTGGCGAGAGCCATGAGAGAGATACAACCATTCTACAAGAAAGACTTGCCCATGATGCAGCATTCCTAAAACTCCAGTGGGCGTTTGGGGGGTGGGAAGGATGAAGAGGTGGAGGCCATCAAGCCCCGCGGGGATTCTATTGACACACTGTTGAGCTAAAATATGATTTACTTTTTGTAAAGCTGCCTGGGCTTGCAGGGAAACAGTAATAAGATCGCTGGGATTTTTCGCAGTAGTTAATAAGGAAAATAATGGACTCAAAAGACTGGTAGAGAAAGAAAAATAAGGTCGCACCCAATTAAGGGTGTCTAGGAGTTGCTGCAAAGCAACGAGGGTAAGTGGAGACGGAAACTTTAAACAAGGAACCACCAGAGCAGCAAAGGAGTGAAGCATCTGATGCCTGAGAAAGGTATAAGGCTCCACAACTTGCACCTTTTCGGGGGCCACAATGAGGCCAAAAGGTTGGAGAGACTGAGTAAGTTCTCCCAACCACCCTGATGGAATCTGAAGCGCAGCCACCAGGATGTCATCCATATAATGGTAGACAAGAGCCTGTGGATGCTTTTCACAAAAAGGGCGTAACGCCCGGTCAACAAAATGTTGACACAAAGTGGGGCTATTCAACATACCCTGGGGTAAAACCTTTCAGTGGTAACGTTGGGTGGGAGCCTGATGATTAACCACCGGCACTGTAAAGGCAAATTTCTCCCGATCTGCCTTACAGAGCAGGATTGTAAAGAAGCAATCTTTAAGATCTACAATAAGTAATTGAAAATCATGAGGAATAAGATTGGGATTTGGAGTCCCACACTGCAGGGGACCCATAGGTTGAATGCAGGCATTGACAGCTCGGAGGTCATGCAACTTACGCCATTTGCCACTTTTCTTTCTGATGACAAAAACAGGGGTGTTCCATGGGCTAGTTGTTAGTTCAATGTGACAGGCGGCTAGCTGTTCAGAAACTAAAGATTGTAAAGCAGAAAGTTTGTCCAACGGGAGAGGCCACTGATCAATCTATACAGGCTCATTCATAAGCCACTTGAGGGGGAGAGCAGTGGGAGACATTTCATTCTCCCACTGTGACAACAGTGCCAAATTGGCTCAGCAAGTCTCATCCCCACAGATTAACATAAATATCGAGAACATAAGGGCGAAACTGCACCCGTCGATCAGAATCAGGAAGAGAAACAGAAAGAAAATGTATACTTTGTTGAGCTCCCTGTTTTCCCCCTACGCCCCAAACACTGGGACAGGCCTCTAGAGGCCACTCAGGGGGCCACTGTAAGTGGCTGAGAACAGTAACATCAGCTCCAGTATCAATAATACCTTTAAGCTTATGGCCTTGGATAAAAATATTTTGCTGAGGGTATGCAGAAGAGATAGTGGTAGTCAGTCCTACCAGTGAATCGGCGGAGGTAGACCCAAAATCTCCCGTGCCACGCTCACAGTTGGCTCCCCCTGCAGGCAAGACATAGGGGACAAGAATTAACTGAGCAGGAGCAGAATTTTGAGGCAATGTTTGCAAAAGATTGGTCCATAATTGCATCTGAATAATGCCTTGATAATCGCAATCAACTACTCCTGGTACCACAAAGATGCCTTTCTTTCCACTAGAAGATCAGGGTAGAATAAGACCAACGTGACCAGGAAGTAATGGACCCGTGAGTTGAGAGGGGACAACTTAGAACTCACCGGGGAACTGGAAAGTAAGATCAGTTTGTAGGAAAAGTTCAATCCCTGCACTGCCTTTAGTGGCACTTGGGGAATTGAAAACAGTAGAAGTAGGCAAGGATTTCAGCCCAGACTTGCCTCTGTTTGGACCGGGGCCAGAGACGGGCCCGTCTGGGAGTTTCCCGAGAGACACTCACTGGCCCAATGAAATCCCTTGCTGCATTTGGGACATTTGGTTCGAGGCTTTCCCTTTCCAGTTGGGCTGGTAGGTTTCGGTTTTACACCTCCACCCCCAGGAGCCCAACATTCTGCTTTAAAATGACCAAGTTTGCCGCAGTTAAAACATTTCCCCCCGGCTTTACACCCTGGCGGAGAGCGGCAGCAAGCAAGTGTTGGGCCCCTTTGCCGCCCCACCAGCCCTCATTTGCAGGTATCCCTCTTTGGGTGGTGCCCAAAAAGGCAGCAGGCAAATTCTGGCTGATACACCACCTTGTTAATGATGCTATCCCTGAGCACCTTTGCTCAGTAAGGTACATGTCCTTTGATCAGGCAGTCAAGGTTGTCAGGAGTTGGTACAGGGTGCCGAGTTGGTAGAATGCGACATTAAGTCAGCATTTTGCTGTTTCCTGGTTCATCCAGAGAACTTTGAGCTGTTGGCTTTCTCTTTCATAGGCTGTTTCTACAGGGACGGAGCATTACCCATGGGGTGCTCTATTTCCTGGAGGTCTTGTAATGCTTCAACTCCCTCCTTGAATGGACATTGTGTCACCGGCTGCTCTGTTGGGACACTGTTCATTATCTGGATGTTTTTCCTTTTCGAGGGGCCTTCTGGATTCAGCTAATGTGCCCGGCTCTTAGAGGGCTTCATTAATCTAGCAGGGCAATTGGGGGTCCACTTGGCCCATGTAAAGACGGAGGGCACTTCCAAGCTGGACACTGTCCATAAAAACTCCAGGCTGGGTTACAGCAGCTTGTAGGACACTTAAACTTTGCTTGTAGAGTTGTGGTCCCTGGATGGGCTTTCTTAAGGTGCCTCTGTGACACCATGGGCAAATTAAGGCTTCCTCATCACAGGCTCAGGATAGATGCCACGTTCAGGGAGGAACGTATGCTTTGGGAGGAATTTTTACAGGATTTTAATGGCATCTCCTTTTGGAGGGACGATCTTTTGCTGGAAGTGGAGTTGCAGGTGCACTCAGATGCGTCCGGCTCTCTTGGATTTGGGGTGTTCTTTCAAGGGCACTGGTGTGCCGAGCAGTGGCCATCAGATTGAGTTGAGCAGGAACTCAGGGGATGAGACTTTACCAAGCACACCATGTATTTCTGGCGTGCCACATCGTGTTCATAGCCAAGCATATCCCAGGGTGAGATATCACCTTATGTAGTTGTGTTCAACTGAGGGCTAGGGGCTTAGCAGTAAATTCAATTAGGTGACAGCTGGCAGCATTAGCAATGCATTTACCAGCAGAGCCCACAGGTTTGGAGTAACCATTGGGGATTTCTGCATTAATGAAGATGTTAGAGGGTTGGTCCCGAGAGGCAGCCAGACCAAGGCATGATAGGGAGCCTATCACTCCTGCCATCCTCACTGGCCTTATTGTGATATTCGGTTTCATTGTGCTGCTCTTATTTTGGGGTGACTCTAGTTCAGGCAGCTGCACTGACAGCCCTTTTTGGGCACTTAGAATAAGTGAATTGGTGGCCCATTCTTTCAAGGATGAGCCAGGTAGGGCCTTACTGGCCTAGGACATTAAAAGTTTGTGGATGATAATGTTACTTTAAAGATTAGACATACTAGGACAGATCAGTTACAACTGGGGTATGTTATCCAGCTGGGTCCCTGTGCAGATACAGAATTGTGCCCAGTATCAGGGCTGAAACAGTATATTGCACTTTGGGGGGATGATGAGGGGTATTGTTTTGTAACATTGATGGAGATACCAGTGTGGGATAGTCATTGGATGGGCTCTGACAAGATTGAGTCTGCAGAATGTTAAATTTGGCACCCATTCCTTCTGGACTGGGGCAGCCCTGATAGCTACAGTCATGTGCTACCCTAGTCAGGTTATCCAGCAGGTGGGCCAGTGGAGGTCCAGGGCCTATGGGTCATACATTCACCCACTGGGCACTGGGAACCACAACTGACTTGTTTTTTCTTTAGGTGCTGTGTTTCGCCGGGGAAGGCTGCAGATCCTTATATCAGGACACAGCATGGTTTTTTGGGTGACCCACCAAGCCAAGAGGATAGCCATCAGGCTCCAGCTTGGGTTAAGTGACTGGGCCACAGTTGAGTGGCAGGGCCACCGGGGCCTACGGTGGCCAGGGCTGCTGCCTTTGCAGTTTGAGGGGAGGAGTGGTCCTCCGCCTGACATATTGGTCATTCACCTGGGAGATAATGACCTGGGCTTGTAAAGGGTATGGCCCTTGCTTTGCAGGCACAGGCTGACTTGCAGTGGATTAGCAAGCAGTGGCCTGGCATCTTAACTATTTGGTTGGAGATATTTAAGTTAGCTTGGGGAAATGGGTTGGGCATTTATATTCCCCATCCCAGGGTTAAGGCCCACTTGACCAACCTCTACTGAGGTGATGGAGTCCACCTTTCAGTGGTGGGCAACAGCATATTTTTAGATGACCTGAGGCAAGGGCTATGACTTACAGTAAGTCACCTGTGAGGCATGAAGGCCTGAGCAAAGGCTCGGCCTTAGCATTGGCAGGATTTAGTTGGGGGGAATGTTAGCGGGACAGTGAGTACCCTTGGCACATCCTCATTGGTGTGGATATTAGGGGCCTGTCAGGATCGGCTGGCATGTTTGTTTTTTTGTCTATCTTGTATTGCTTGCTGGAGCTGTGGCTATTGGCTACAGTGGTGCTATATAGGACATCACTGGCAGGATTTAGTTGGGGGGATGTTAGCAGGATGGTGAGTACCCTTGGCACATCCCCATTGGTGGGGATATTAGGGGCCTGTCAGGATCAGCTGGCATGCTTTATGGTGGCCAGTTGAGAGGGCAGGCTGCCTGGTGGGATCTCATGGACAAGTCCTTCCCTCATGCTGCACAGCGGGGGTGCTTGGAGTTTTAAGGGGGAAACCATCTGCCAGACCAGCCGGATCCCAGCCATGCATTTGCATGGCTTGCATCCGGGGCAGCAGGTCTCGCCTGGACAGGTCAAGGTGGGGTCCAGGGGAGTGACCCCAGGGCTTGACCTGTACCACTGGTTAGGCCCTTGCCAGGGTTTTTGTTGTTGTAATTCATGTTGTTGCCTAAATAAAAGTGGCCCTTTATTACTCAAGCCATGTGTCTCCCTCTTTATTCCGACTTGGGGGGGGGGCAACTAGCTATCGAGCTATCTAGCTAGCTTAAAGGCAAAAATCTTAAACTGGTCTATAAAAATACTCATTAGATTCTCCAAATATCATACACAGTTTGTACACCATACATATGCTCAATTTTCCAATAAGTATTATAAATACATTGAGTCTTGAAAAAATTACAATAACCAATTTGGAGATGCAATTGATAAACTGGACGTGTTAAGTATTGCAAATCATCTGTTGATAGATCAAGTTGAAGAAGTGAGCTGTGGCCCACAAAAGCTCATACCCTACCACTAATTTTGTTAGTCTTATAGGTGCTCTCATCTATTTGGTGGTAAAGAAACTTCATAAGTTACAGAAGAATTTTGTACGGCTCCTTCCTTTTGTAAATCTTGCTGCTTCTATCCTAATAATGTAAAAGATTCTTGTAAAGGATCCTACCACCCCTGCAAACTGGAAAACTCTGTTTCAGTACTTTTATCAAAACAAGAACTGCTTGAATCCATTCTTCTTTACCACTGAAACATTTCTTCATCCACTGCAAAAGCACACCTTATGAAATGACTTTCCTTGAAATGCAAAAAGAACCAACAATCTCAACAGAACCAACATCAAACCAGAGAATCTCAACAGAGCCACAGGCCAATGTGACAAGCCCAATACAACCAAAGTCAAACCAGAGAACCCTAACCAACTTAAACAAGGGACATGCTTGCATGCCCACCAAACCAATGTCAAACCAGAGAATCCTAGCAGAACCTAGGGCCAATTTGGCAAGCCCAACAGAACCAACAGCCATTCATCACTGGCACTGTTTCCTCCAAGTCCCATGAAGAAGAAACAGTAATTCAGCATGCATGAGCTTCATTCTAGGTACTTTTGTAGGACAACAACAACACAACTCCAGATTGGAGTCCTGCCACTCTTAACCACTACACGAAACTGGCTTTCTTTCTAGTTGTGCTGGAACATCTCTTGTTCCAGTTATATTTTACATTTTTTTTCTTTATGCGAGTGACAAGAACAACCTTTTTTGCACCATATTTTGTATTTTCTGCCCAGAAATGATCCCCCTTATATCTAATCCCATTGCCTGAGAGAACTGCCTCCCTCTTGTTACCTGGAAATCATACAAAATTGAAGAAAAACCGGCCTGAACCTTAAAATCCTAGTCCCAAATATTTTCTGATATTCCCAAATATTTCCCCAGTTATTCAAGAATCAACATCTGGTATTCCTGAGAATCTTAAATATCACCTGGGTACCTGAAAATATCTCAAAATAACAATAAAGTATTTTTTCAGGTATATATTCAAAAATAGTCTGTTAATGATAGGACATTTTGGAGGTCTTTCATTCATAGGGTTGCCATAGGTCGGAGGTGACTCGACAGTATATAACATATGCACATATTCAAACATATATTTGGAATAATTATATCCAAATGCACATCCCTACTCATCCCCTCTGTTTGCTCAGAGATTTCCAGCTCCATTTTTCTTTTTCTCTGGGTCAGTGTAAGAAGCCACAAACAGGAAGATTAGAACTCAAAAGCAATTGACCTCAAATGTCCTTTGAGACATAATTGTCTGATCCAAGAAGGATGGGGCAAATCAGATAGAGTTCCATACCATTGGAGTCTTTGATTGTGGCTGGATATTCATTGTAATATCTGATAAAGTTATTAGTGGGAAGCAATATAATAGTTATGGTCTGTGTGTAAAGTCACTTTATCCTATCACAAGTATCCAGATAAATTTGGAGTGGCAGATGACATTGGGAGTATATGATGGCCACCACATCACAATCAACACACAAATCTTGTATATTACTTATCAGAACTTACAATGTAGACTATGGAATTCCGTGTACTGATGCCATGCCAGAAGTTGCAGGATTTCAGATTATGGGGTGCCTGTGAAATATGAAACAGTGCGTGGCACTGAGTTGGTGACTGTAAAGGTATCCCATGAAAACTGTGTCATCAGAACCCCAGGCTTCTGCACCATCACAAAGAACGCAGTCACCTGGGAAATAGCTCCCTTTTAAAACTTCTTTTGTTACAATGTTACCTTTCATGTGCATTCTTAGACATGTATGTACTCTATAACTGAGGTTCAGATCACTCACCTAGAACTGTGACCAATTAAGTCCAGTGGTGGGGGTGGGGGTGGGGGTGGTGGCATTCTTTCTGCTCCCACATCTTGGCTAGCTTGGAAAACTAATGCACTTGTGCAGCAGAAGACATCCTTACCTGGATAGCATGGAAGCAAGCTCAAAAATGCCTCAAATAGGCACTATCCAGGAAAAGATTCCTATACCACATGTTCTGCTCCTCCTAACTGGCAAGTGTGTTAATTTTCCAAGCTAGCCAGACTATGGAAGCAGGAAGAGTCCCCCCCCCCCTAATTTGACCCAAATTGGTCATGCTTCAGGTTCCAAAGCAAGGCATAGCTATCGCCTAAAATGGCCACCAAGGCAAATTTAGCCATGATGGAGTCATGGCAGACTAACATTTCCCTCCATTAATATCAATTTGCCCTTTGACAATGATGGAGGTTATGTTGTTTACAGGATTAATTTGGTGGCACTTTTCAGTTTTATTGAAGCATATCCAACCCTATGAGTAAGGGCTTTCCTTAGCTCTTAGAATTTCAAATGTACTTGCTCAAATTAAAATACTGAAAGCCTACTGAAGCAAAGGCAATTATAGAAAAAACAAATCATTTTTTACATCTGTAAGTTATTATATCTCTGGCAGCAGAGAAAATTAAAACTAAAATATTTATATCTGCTAACACTATGCATCCCAGAGTGCTTTGAACTGACTTGATATATGCCACACATTGTGATGTAAAACAAATAATTATATAAAAGAAAATGTACTCTGTATACTAATGCTTACTCTAACACTGGATTTAACTTTATGACAGGCTGGTTCACTTCATTCTAAAAAGGCACTTCAATGTGAGCCAATGTAATTGGGGGTCAGGAAGGATACATTTGGAAGCTGCTTCACAATGACATGATTATCTGTCTACATCCTAGTTGTTCTATTGCCACAATAACCTCTGATGGTTGGACAGTGGAGGTGTAGTAAAATATCTCTTCATTGGAAAAATCATGGAAACTTGATTCAAAGTCATTCTACAAGTATCAAGATTCTTTTCACTATATATGCTATCATCACTTGAAAATGGAGATTGCTATCAATAACATTTACCACATTATCTTGCAGAATCTATTAACTATGTACTTACTACATAGTAAGATTCGGGGGCGGGGGTCCCCATCAGTGAAAAGCATGGGCAATGTTCACTGAATCTTCTTTTCCCTACAAAATAGTCTACTATGAACCCTACTTTAGTCTATTCTATGCGGCTAAAAGCCAAGAAAGTATTTGTATGATTGTGCTGTTAGCAGCCAGCAAAAGTCTTTCTTCCTCTCTTGCTGGCAGAGATGTCTTATACCAAAACCTCCTCCAGATCCCACCCCCAGTCTAATTGTTTTCTTGTGATTTGTTCATTTCACAGCATGAGATAAAAGCTTTATGCTCTTTTGCCATTTTGCATCTCTCCCTTACTTAGTATAGGGGTACATTGAGAAGATCCAAATATCTTGCATATAAGTACATGAGAGAAAAGGAATTCAGTGTTGTTTCAAAGCAAGAAGGGTCAAGATAGAGGTCTTGAAAAGCAATTTCCACACTGGCAGATCCTGCAATATCACAGGCCTGACTTCCAGTTGGCTTTAAGATTAGGATGCAGAATTTACAAAAAATGGCTCCCTGAATGCAGATAGCTACAGTTCAAAAGTCCAGGAGCAGATTTAAAAAGGGTTCACGGTTTTTAAAATATATAGGATCTGTTATATAGGAAGTTCCAAGTTTCAGAGCATGACAGAGAGATCTGCAAGAATGTATTGCTTTCAAGACGTGTGGTTTTCTGCAGTTGTCATTAACTGGTGAACTGGGAAAAACACAAAAATTATTCCCTGGCTTTCAAAGCAGAACAGTTTCCCTGCTGTAAAACTAATCCACATAGGTGTAAGAACTTCAAAAATATAATATGTGCTTAGCCTTTGCCATCTGTGGAAAATGTTTCCCATATTGAATCTGATGTGATAACCATTAGTCTAAGTGAATGGGATTATTTATTTGAGGATGTTTGACTCTAATGGTGCAGTCCTAAGCAGAGTTACTAAGTCTATTGCAGTCAATGGGTTTAGAAGGGTGTAACTAGGACTGCACTACAAATTGTCTAAGGTTCTGAGATGGGCTGTTTCCCTCAAAAGACTTGCATTCTAGCACCCTTACTCCCCCAAAACGTAAAGACAAACACTATGATATTTGGAGGGAGGGGGGGCTTTGTTTGACCAAGTGTGCTTGCCCCATTTTGTATCCTAGAAGCTTCTCTTACTGGCACAAACAGACAAGCATGCTGGGTCATGAAACTAATTATGTTTTGTGATAGTGAAAATTCTGTTTCTGAGCTTGGGATGCCACTGTATGATAGATGAATGTTCAAAAGGCATTGCACTGTGCTTTTGCATATTTTTTGCTGCATATGTATTCTCACTACTTCTAAATTATTCATTTTCTTTAAGCAATCAATATTAATAATGTGATTTGCTCCTTGGCATTTTTAGTCACACTTCTGTTTAACTGACTGTAAATAAAGGTCACTTGGAGGCTTCCTGCTGCTGTTCTGAAGGTCCTTGCCTAATTAATTCCCTGCTCTTCTTTTTCTTATGACTCTGATTAGCTGTTGCAATCAAGCTTCACAATTAGCAGGCTCCCCACGCTGAGATTTGCTTATTGCAGCTCTGCATAAGAATATACATTTCTTCCCAGTTCAAGCCTCACCCCAAAGACTGGCATATATTTATTTTATGTCCCATGGCATGCACAACATTACAAAGTTGATTATTTTACAGGTGAAAGGTATTAACAATGACCTGAAGCCTATATTCATACATAAACTTTGTAATTGTATTCTTCCAGTTATTTTAGGAACATCTACCTCTGAGCAGGCAGAATACCTTCATTAAAGCTGGGGGGGGGGGATGAGGGGAAGGGCTGAGATTCCAAACTCATCTTTTCAAGCCATTAAGGGCACTGTGGGTTCAATCCTGACTTCCCTCTGCTAAGTAAAGAGTCTCTCTCAATCTTTGGATGTGACTAGAGCTGGTTTGGTTGTAGTGGTTAAGAGTAGAGATGGGCACGATCCGCATTACGATAAAAAAAACCCCACGATAATGGCGATCACGCGATCGTGACCCGGCGGATCGTGATCATCCACGGCCAACGATCCAGTGATCGGGAGAGGCCTGGATCGTTGTGTTTGGGCTCGGATTGGGGATCCAGACACTCAGGCGCCAGCAATCAATTCCCCTGGCAACAGAGCCAGGGGAAAGCCTGAGCCCTGTTTGCCCTCCTTCTGTCACCCTGGGAACCCAAATGGAAGCCCAGTTTTCCTTGATCAGCAGGACTTCCTTCCAACCACGGAGCAGCAAAACAGAGAAGACACCCAGGGGAGGGAGGGGGAAGGGAGTGTTCTGTAGCCATGGGCACTCCAATCTCATCCCTGCAAACCCTAATAGGCAGCTCTGATGGCCAAACACAACCTCCTGTGTTGCTGAACGGAACCTGAGGGGAGGCGGCTCGTCGCCAGGGCTGCTACCAGGTCCTGGGGCCAAGCTCAGTGGGCACCTCAGCTGAGGGCTCACACAGTGTTATTAGTGCCTGATATTTTCAGGTCTATGGGAGTGGTGGGCTAGGGCTCTAGTCCCTCCCTCCCTCTAGTGCCAGGGCTGCTGCTAGGCCCTGGGGCTGAGCTCAGTGGGCACCATGGCGGAGGGCACACAGAGTCATCTCCTTCCCTGTGTGCGGAGGGCACACAGATATCAACCATTCTAGAAGTAGAAATAGAATGTGAATGCATCAAGGAGATATAGAATCGAACTGAACACGCCACATCCATGGAGAAAAGGATTGAAAATCAAAAACAGAGAAAGAGACAAACAGTACAGAATATATCAGTATAATGCAAAAGACACTAGAATGTATGCACAAACATTAGAGAATGAGTGTTACAGTTAGAGAATGGTATATGGTTGGAGAACTGTATGTAGAGACAGATAGAGATTCCCGGCCCCTCTGCGCCAGGAATACCAGCTCACTCTTCTTTGGTCTGGAGGTTGCAGGGAGGATCTTCCCACTTACCCCCCACATGACAGGTCCTCTCCCTCCCATCTGGAAAAGATGGGAGGGAGAGGACTAGAGGACTGGCACCAGAGGGAGGGAGGGAGGGACTAGAGCCCTAGCCCACCACTCC
Organism: Eublepharis macularius; assembly: GCF_028583425.1. Classification (NCBI taxonomy): domain Eukaryota; kingdom Metazoa; phylum Chordata; class Lepidosauria; order Squamata; family Eublepharidae; genus Eublepharis; species Eublepharis macularius. Next base: position 79,154,151 of record NC_072797.1, read on the forward strand.
CACAGACCTGAACAGATCAGGCACTGATTAATAATAATCAATGTGAGACCTCAGCCGAGGTACCCACTGAGCTTGGCCCCAGGGCCTGGCAGCAGCCCTGGCACCAGAGGGAGGGAGGGACTAGAGCCCTAGCCCACCAATCCCACAGACCTGAACAGATCAGGCACTGATTAATAATAATCAATGTGAGACCTCAGTCGAGGTGCCCACTGAGCTTGGCCCCAGGGCCTGGCAGCAGGAGGGAAGGAGGAACTAGAGCCCTAGCCCACCACTCCCACAGACCTGAACAGATCAGGCACTGATCAATAATCAATGTGAGCCCTCAGCTGAGGTGCCCACTGAGCTTGGCCCTGGAACCAGAGGCGATAGATTCCTATCCCCCAAATCCAAGCTGAATTAGTCTCTCTCCCCAAAGGCTAGCAAGTGGCAAGCAAGAGCTCTGTCCTACTCCACTGCTCGCTGTAAGTGAAACCCAGCCTGGGAGCCCATGGCTATTTATAAGCACAGGTCCCATTCAGCAACACAGGAGGTCTGTATTTGGCCGTCACAGCTGCCTATCAGGGTTTGCAGGGATGAGATTGGAGTGCCTGTGGCTACCGGACACCCCCTTCCCCCTCCCTCCCCTGGGTGTCTTCTCCCAACTTGTAACCGCTTTGCAGCTCCGTGGTTGGAAGGAAGACCTGCCGATCAAGGTAAGCTGGGCTTCCATTTGGGTTTCCAGGGCGACAGAAGGAGCGCAGACTGAGTCCAGGCATTCCCCCGGCTCTGTTGCCAGGGGAATTGATTGCTGGCGCCTGAGTTTCTGGCTTCCCAAACCGTGGCCGTACGCACTGAACCAGGCTTTTACCGACCACTGGTTCGTTGGCTGTGGCTGATAACGAACTGCCGGATCGCGATCGCGTGATTGCCATTTTTGTGGGTTTTTGAAGTTCGTAATGTGGTTCGTGCCCATCTCTATTGTAAACTGCTCTGAGTAGATGTTAAGTTGTCCTGAAGTGCAGTATATAAATTGAATGTTGTTGTTGTTTGGCAATATTCTCAAATTAAAGTTGACAATGGAGCCATTTCCCAAGATTATTATACCTCACAATGCTCCTCCCACTTTAATCCTGTGGATTCCACATCAGTTGAAAAGCAGATTCTTAAACCACAAGTCCAGATAACTATTACCAACTGCTATAATGGATGTTCCACTGAGTAGTGGACACACAAAAGTCCTTACATTCTTACACGCTCCCATCTAGTGTCATTACCAAGAAGTATTTGGTGCCAGGCCACAGAAATAGTCTTAACCTGGCACTACCAGCAGTGAAGGACTTTGGTGTTAAAAGAAAATAAGGAGGAGGAGCCATTTACATTGTCAGTCACACAACCTCTCCATGTTTTTCTTCCTTCCAAACACTGGATTATTTTCAGGGTTAGAACTTGCTTTTTTAAGGGAGAGGGTTAGGTTTTAATTCTACCGCCCCTTTTTTACTGATCAGCACTATACTTCCTTTTTCTACAGCCCCTGAATGGCCCTGAAACTCACACGATATGCATCTTAACCTGGCATGTTGTAGCAATCCATTGAAGGCAGAAAAAGAATACAAAGTTGCTTGACAAACAAAAATTATTTCCTTGTAAACCGAGTTCCTGGAATGAATGTTGATTCCTAACAAATAAGTGAATGTGAACAGCAACAGAATTGCCTTATTTCTGCCATCACATCAATATCACCTACATATTTGCAATATTTTCTTTGTTTTCAGTATCTTTTTCTACTATGAACCCTATGCAGAAAGAGAGCATTCTGTATTCCATCACACGGACAGTTATATTCAGTTTTACTTAACTACATAATAAAATATTACAGGCCTCAAAATCTTTACCGCCAGCACCTAACCTACTCTTGTTCTGACAGCAGCAAGCCAAAGCACACTTGCCCTGAACAAGCAGATTTCCCTTTCCTTTTCTGTTCCAGCAAGTGTATTCATTTAATCTCACAGGGGATCTGACAGCTTTTCCTAGCTCTTAAAGCAATTCTTTAGCACTTGCTGAAAAGTGCTCTAAGCCAAAGGAAAGAATGCTGACTGGTGCTTACATGCAGAGACCTGCCATCGGCTACATGAGCTCCGAGGGAAATCATCTATTTTCCAAAGTCTACTGCTCAGCATAAGAACTCAAAACAACCAGTCGAATTATTTGGAGACATCCTCCAAATGAACTGTAAAGGATAACAAAGACTGCAGTGCAACAGATATAGTAGCAACCATTAAATACTGGCTAGTTATTTTTAATCTGATTAAGATCAGTGTAATATATTGATTCACCTATTACCATGCTTTATCTCATCAAAGCATTATCACAAAGCATTTACCATCCTTCCTTGTTATCATACAAAGGAAAAATGGTGCTGCCATTTCAAAGGAGGGAAGAAAGAAGAACTTCAACTCTCTTCAGATTGTCTCCAAAGTTGACACAGACCATTATTTTCAATGGGAAATGTATATGTGGGCCTTAGGCAGCTGTTTATAAAGATAATGGCACCAAATCTATGTTGCCTTGCAATATCTACTACCCTCTGTTTTACTATATCCTTAGCTTTTTCATAACCCATAGAACACAAGTATTGTTTAGAAAGACCGTGTAGAAGTAACTTCTTATCCAGTGCCCTGAGCCATAGGGGGGGGGGGCAAAGGGATCCAATATTATAAGACTTGTCAGCCCTTTGGGAAAGAAAACTAATTTTAGCCAGTACAGGGTTACTGCAATTCACAACCTTGCCTCTACTGTAATCATGCCAGTTTCAATTCTGATAAGTGCATTTGGGACACCATGGGGCATTCGTAAGATTGTTCTTAGGAGTTTAGATTGAAATGTGTCCAGCTTCTTTAGATTTGAGGTGACATTTATTGGGGCTCCTTAGGTAAGCTGAGAGAGGGATTTAGCCTTGACATTTACCTCCTTTATACCAGTAAAATTTTTGAATTGCCCCTGAGCTTCTTTTGGCATCCAAGATAACAGAATTTATATTAACCATTCTTTGGCTATTAGCCTGGAAAAAGACACCCAAGTACTTGAAATATGAAACTTGTTTGATAGGAGTGGAATTTAAAGACCAATGATAATTTTTTGGGGTCTTATTTTTTGCAAAGGCCATAACTTTTGTTTTAGAATAGTTGACCTCTAAGTTGTTTTGTTGGCAGTACTGGGCAAAAGAGCCCATAGCTCTCCTAAGACCAATTGGAGTCCTTGAGAGCAGAACAGCATCATCAGCATAAAGAGGCACCCCTATGTGTTTGTCACCTAGCCTAGGAGGATGGAACTCACGTCTATTTATGTGTGTAACCAGATCATTGATATAAAAATTAAAAAGGAGCGGCGCAAGAAGACATCCTTGTTTAACCCCCCCTGTTGGTTCTGATGGAGTCTGTAAGGTGACCTTGGGAGGTGCACTTGACCCTTATAGATGTATGATTGTACAGAATTAGAAACAGTAAACATTTGTCAATGCTTGTGGACCATAGTTTATCCCATAATATAGCTCTAGAAACTGAATCAAAAGCTGATTTCAAGTCCAAAAAGGCAGCAAAGAGTGACACACTTGAGTTGGAAGAGTATTTTGCAATCAGGTGATCTAACAGCATACATTGATCTAAGGTGGAACGACCCTCCCTAAAACCAGCCTGTTCTTCTGCTAGCACCAAATCTACCTTTCCAGGAAATCACTATAATGATTCCTGTGTGTATCTTCAGCTTGGGAATTTCATAAAGCTTGGCCCTATTCAAAACAACATATAAAATGAACTGTCTTTGTAAATATTCTCCAAATATCCTTTTAAAAAAACGAAATGCAAGGGGGTGGAGAAGGGAGCTATAAATACAACTAAGCAGTAGGGGGGGGTGTTTAACCCTTTCATGTCAGGTTGTTTATCTGATTAAAATTGCCACCCAGGCACTTTCCTACCAGTGCAGGTAAATTATTGGGAAGACTCTGTATAATTTGTCCTGTGGCCGCAGACCAACTTGGGGAAGACAATTTTGATTTAAATTTGCTCATGTAGAAAAGAGTAATAGCATGCTCACCTCCCACCACTGATCTGATCTGCAGCCCTGTGCAGTTGTATCATATTTGTTTAGGACAAAAATCCTTTAGGAGTCAGACCACAGCTGGTATTCAGACATCTTTTCTAGTTTGACTGTCATATGTCAATTTCATTAAACTACACTTCTTTCTGGACGCAAATTTTGGGCTTCTGCAAGTTCAATACTTGCGATGATTTTCAAAAGCAAATAAAAAGATCCCCAGTTCAACTGGAGGAGCACTAACCTAAGCAGTAAACTAGAAAGCCACTGAACAAAGCTAAATTTGCTTGATTTAACACATAAAATGTCTATAATAAACCTTTTAAAAGTTTGAGTGCCTAAGTGCCTGGTACACCAATAGAATTTTACAGTGTTGTAAAATAAAGCCATTAAATCATTCAACATTTATATTCAATGCAACGCACAGGTTTGTTTCATCTGCTGCTGAGCTCTGATCAAAACCTGCATATTTACCATTTTCTAATTTCTGATCAGATACAGGACATGTCTACAAAAGGAAATAGTGGCTATATAATCATGACACTGTAATAAGTATTATATCACTTATAAAATGAAAAAAAATATATTCTTCAGCATCGATATATGTCTTGCTGTACCTGCATACCAAATCTTTTGGTATTCTGTTCACTCAGCTGAAAACGTCAAAGTAGACATTGCCTTTATAATGATAAAAGTAGTGTTCCTGCCTCCCCAAACATCAGCTTCAGGGGTTTTTTCTTCATGATCTTGAGTTGTGTAGAGATAAATTTCTGAATAAATTAAGCATATTCTGATCAGTGATTATGAAAAACCTTAATATTTATTTTGTAAAATTCTGAAAAAAAATTCCCCAAAGCATCCTGGGAATTGTAATTTGGTTAAGGTGCTGAAAATTGCCCCATCCTAAAGTAAAGATACCACAGTGAATACATGGGTTTTACTAGGTTTCATTTAATATTTACTTACTTATAGTTTATTTAATAGTTGATCTTAGCATCACTAAAAGCCTCCCTTGGTATGGACATTATTAGGTGGTCATAGGCATGCTAACATTGTGGCCAATCCCATTCAGATTTTATGTGCAAAGCAGCCTTACATTGCTATCCTAAACAGAGTTATACCCTTATAAGCCTACTGATTTCAATTAACTAAGGTTCCTTCTTATGGGCTCCTTAACCTGCTTTGGCACTTGAAGTATTACATCTGGGCCACAAAAATGGGAAGCACAAATACTGGATGGGGGATACACTTCTGGGCAGCAGTATATGTGAAAGGGATCTTGGGGTAAGAGTGGACTGTAAACTAAATATGAGCAGTCAGTGTGATGCGGTGGCAAAAAAAGGCTAATTCAATCTTGGGTTGTATCAAAGAGGCCATAGCGTTGAAATCGCAGGAGGTCATAGCCCCTCTCTATACTGCCTTGGTCAGGCCACACCTGGAGTATTGTGTGCAGTTCTGGAGGCCTCACTTCAAAAAGGATGTGGACAAAATCGAGAGGGTGCAGAGGAGAGCGACGAGAATGATCAGGGGTCTGGAGACTGAGCCCTATGAGGTAAGGCTGAGGGCCTTTGGAATGTTTAGTTTGGAGAAGAGGAGGTTGAGGGGGGGCATGATTGCTCTCTTTAAATATTTGAAAGGCTGTCATTTGGAGGAGGGCAAGGAGCTGTTCCAGTTGGCAGCAGAGGGTAGGACTCGAAGCAATGGGCTTAAATTACATGCACAAGGGTACTGGCTGGATATTAGGAAAAACTTTTTCACGGTCAGAGTAGTTCCAAAGTGGAATCAGCTGCCTAGGGAGGTGGTGAGCTCCCCCTCACTGGCAGTTTTCAAGAAGAGGCTGGATGAATACTTGTCAGAGATGCTAGGCTGATCCTGCACTGGGCAGGGGGTTGGACTAGATGGTCTGTATGGCCCCTTCCAACTCTATGATTCTATGATTCTATGAAATGGATATATATGTATGTGTGTGTGTGTATTTATATATATATGTATATATATACACACTTTAAGGATACAATCCTATCCTCCTGCACTTAATGAAACTTTAATCCAGGCTTTCCAAAACCTGTGTTGCTCTGATGTGTTTTTGTTGTTGTTGTTGTGTTTTTTCATTATGGTATGTGAAACTTTTTAAAAAGTTTCATAGAAGCCAAAGTGGGTTAAAAAAGCGTATATAGAAGTAACCATAGAAGGGTGTAACTCTGCTTAGGATGGCACTGTTAATTTATCCGTAGATTTTCCTAGCCTGTATACCACAGTATGCCAAGAAGACCTTTTATTTCACCACCCTCCTTACAAAGAGTTGCCAATTCTATCTTGGGAAATCAATGGAAATTTGGTGAGGTACTATGGGAGTGTAAGGTTTGGGGAGGGGAGAGAACTCAGTGGGGATGTTTCTTCCATTGGAAAAATAAAGGTGTAGCATATCCATCTTCTGTTGTCAGATTAGAAATGGGAACTTCAGTGTGCAGCAATTGTAGCAAATGACGAATTAACTAAGAAACTGGAAATACGGAAGGGCACAAGGCAAGGTTGCCTATTGTCTCCATTATTGTTTGTCTTGATATTGGAAATTTTATTGACGCAGATACGAGAGGACGATGTTATAAGAGGTATGAAGATTAAGGGATTTACATACAAAGTCAGAGCCTTTGCTGATGATGTAATGGTTATTGTAGAAGACCCAATTCAAAATATGCCGTGATTGTTGGATAAGATAAAAGAATTTGGTGATTTGGCTGGATTTTATGTTAACAAAAGAAAATCTAAGTTATTATGCAAGAATATGGTGAAACAAAGACAACAAGAGTTAATGGAAATCACCAACTGTGAGGTAACACATAAAGTAAAATATTTAGGAATAGAACTTACTGCTAAAAACATTGACTTATTCAAGAACAATTATGAAAAGCTGTGGCAGCAAATAGACAGAGATTTAATTAAATGGAATAAGTTGAATTTGTCGTGGTTGGGAAGAATAGCAGCAATTAAAATGAATGTATTACCACAGATTATGTTTTTATTGCAAACAATACCAATAATAAGAGACAATAAACAATTTGACAAGTGGCAAAGGAAAATATTCGACTTTGTATGAGCAGGGAAGAAGCCTCGAGTGAAGATGAAAGTTTTATGTGATGCCAAAGAAAGAGGAGGATTACAATTACCAAATATAAGATTATACCATGAAGCAATATGTCTGGTGTGGCTTAGGGAATGGATGTAGTTAGAAAATCTTAAACTTTTAACACTTGAAGGATATAAGAAAATCTTCAGTTGGCATGCGTACTTATGGTACAATAAAATCAAAGTGGACTCTATGTTTCTGCATCATTATATCAGATGAAGTCTCTTCACGGTCTGGCAAAAATATAAAAAATATTTGGATGAAGGTATCCCGACGTGGGTGGTGCCACTGGAAGTTATCGACCCGAGAACAATTTATAACAGAGAGCAATGTTTGTCATATAGGGAGGTGTTGAAAATGGAGCAAAATATGATTAAGCTTAAAACAGGAGATGAATTATCCCCCCACTATGTATGGTTCCAATACGGGCAGATTAAAGATTTATATGACTCGGATCGTTTAAGATGGGATTTAAATGGCAAAATTCTGAATTGGAAGAAACTATACTACAAGAAGGCAAGAAAAAGATCTCCAAAGTTTATAAGATCTTGCTAAAATGGTACACAGAAGGTGAAATTGTTAAAGTCCAGATGGTGAAGTGGGCTATAAATTGCAATAGAGACATAACAATGGAGGCATGGGAATACTTGTGGAAAAATCCATTGAAGATATCGACTTGTACTAATATTAAAGAAAATGTTTACAAGATGATATATAGATGGTACCTAACGCCGAAGAAAATAGCATATGGGAACAGTAACATGTCAGATAAGTGTTGGAAATGTAAAAATCATGAAGGTTCATTATATCATATGTGGTGGACCTGTGAGGTAGCAAAGCAGTTCTGGGGAGATATTACAGAAGTTATGACTGAAATTTTGCAAATCCCAATAAATAAGAACCCAGAACTGCTGTTGTTAAATTTGAATTTAGAAGAGATTCCCAGGCAACAAAGAACATTACTATTTTATATGACAACAGCGGCAAGAATTTTATATGCTCAGAAGTGGAAGACACAAGAAGTACCATCTATTGAAAATTGGATACAAAAATTGCTGTACATGGCAGAAATGGACAAAATGACGAGAGAGTTGAGAGAACAGAATCCAGAGGAATTTTTTAAGGACTGGGGGAAACTAAAACAGTATTTGGAAAAGAAGTGGGACGTTAAGGGAGGAACATGGTTGTTAGATAACTATTAATTTTGTAGAAGGGAGGAGATATGGATCTTTACAAGGAGAGAAGAGATAAGTTAGAAATATAATGTAACTGATAGCTTGATGTTAGATTTCTTTTAATCCAATATATATTATCTATTCTAGTAGTGTATTAAGATAGTTAAGAATAGAAAAAGAGATATAAGTAGTAGATTTAGACAGTGGGTTGGAAAACTATTGGAAGTCTTAGATAAAGGGGGGAGGGGAAAGGGTGGGGGAATATGGAAATAAGGGTATTATCTGAAAATTTGTAACATTAAATTTTACTCACCCAGTAAAAAATTCTTTAAAAAAAAAGAAAAAAAAAGAAATGGCAACTTCAGAGGATAGATTACATGATATATTATAGAATTTACCTTCTGAAGTTGCCATTTCCTCCTGAGAATTAATCTCATTACTTGGAAGCCAGTGTTCATTCTGGAAAAACTGTGGGCCCCATCGTGAAGTTGACAAACAGTAGGGTGTAAACTAATGAAGCCTGAGGGAAGCATCTGTCTAACTCTCCTGACTGGTAAGCCATGAGAAACTTTCCTCCATCATTGGACATTTCAGGATGTTCATCCCCATAATCACTTTCCCCCATCATCGGAGACCTCAAGAAGTTCACCAAAAAATTACTACCTTAAATACAATCCCTCTGTTCCAGCCTACCCAGGCAGTTCCTAACTAGACATGGGCACTAAAAGCAATATGAACGAAAATAACCAACGAACAGCATGTTCAACTGTTTGCAAACAAGCCGTTTGTGAGGCGCCATTGTAGATGAACAAGTGGTCATCGCAAGTCTGGTTCGTTGCGTTTGTCCACTGTTCGTGAAGCCAGACAGTCAGGCACCTTCAATCAATTCCCTTGGCAACGCAGGCAGGGACTGCCTGAACTCTGTCTGTACTTCTGTTGCCCTGGAAACCCCAATCAAAGGGTTTTAAGATTGCACATAATCATCTATTGTACATCTTAATTTCATTGGCACAATTGTTGCTTTCATATCATAAGTTAAATATGGTGCAACAATTGGTAAATATAAATTTTGGAACACAAGTTCCATTAGATTCAAAGTATCTAGCCATTTTTTCCCTTTTCAGTAAGTTCACATAGTTACTCTGGTAAATCCTTCCAAGTATGGAGCTTGAAATTGATTACAATTGGTTACATGAGAACAGAGACCGGGGGGAGGGAGGGAGAAGTGGGTGTTCTGTAGCCATGGGCACTCCAATCTCATCCCTGCAAACCCTGATAGGCAATCCTGACTGCCAACCACAGACCTCCTACTTTTCTCTATGAGACCTCTGGTTATAAAAGGGTACTGTGCTTCCAGTTCTGGCTTTCAGTTTCAGCAGGCAGTGGAGTGGGACAGAGCTGTTGCTAGCCTTTTGGGAGAGTGCATTGGAGCTGGGATTGTTTCTGTGTGAGGAGGGTGGGATAGGGATCTATCCTCTCTGGTTCCAGGGCTGCTGCCAGGCCCTGGGGCCAAGCTCAGTGGGCACCTCAGCTGAGGGCTCACATTATTATTAGTGCCTGATCTGGTCAGGTATCTTGGAGTGCTGGGCTAGGGCTCTACCCCTCTCTCTGGTTCCAGGGCTTCTGCCAGGGCTGCTGTCAAGCTCAGTGGGCACCTTGCCTGAGGGATCACTGTGTTCTCTCTTTTACTTTTCTCCTTAATTCTTGTTTGCTGGCACAATGAGGCTTTGGGTGGGGGCCCAGAGTGGTCATGGGGGGAAGTGCAAAGATTGTCCCGGTTGCTCCACAGGAAGCAGTATTGGGCAGGGCTCTGGGGCAGCAGAGACTCCCGCTCCCCAAAAATCACCTGTGGGGGCTGTGGAGGTGGCTGAAGAGCTCTTGTTGCTGTGGGAAGAGGAACTCTTTAAACTGTTTGAGGAGGAGGAATGGTTGGGGCTCAATGAAACATCCATCGCATCCCCATCCCAAACTTCCGGTGCTGTCCCTGCCTGCAGTCCACCCCTCACTCCGTCTTCTAGTGCCAGCTCCGCAGAGCGGTCAGTAACCCTTTGTCCTCCTTTCCCTGGAACAATTCGTGGGTCATGGTTCAAACTCTCCATATGGAGGCAATCTCGGGCCCTTCAAAATGACCCCCGTGTGGTGCAGTGCTATGTCAGTGATAGCCTGGTGCACAAGGGCAAAAAGCACCTGTCATCCATGGTCCTGAGTAGGCACCTGAAAGCACACAACCCGAGCCTCTGGTCTCAGTCCTCAGCCAGCAAAACATCCGTTGGGGGGAGACAGAGGGCTACCAACTCCTCTGACCCAGGATCAGTGGAAGGTCACCGGAATCCACCCCAAGCAAGAAGGCTTGCCCAGAGGGTGCTGCTTGTGGGAGTGGAACAGTCCGGCAGGCTGCCCTTAGGGAGGTTGTTCCATCGGGGTCCAGGGTAGTGGCTCTGAAAAGGGTTAGGTCAAGGGCTCAGGAGGTGGGCATTCATGTGGTGGCAGAGATGATTGCCCTGCAATGATTCCCCTTATCCGTTATAGAGGCCGTGGGCTTCCAAAGACTGCTTCAGCACTTTGGTTCTCCATGCTGTCACGGTGCACCATTGGGTGTTGAGTCCTGCCTGCCCTCTAACAGTCTGTGTGAGACATAGTGCTCAGGGAGCTGTCGGCCACCAAAGGCCGTACAGTACACTTCACAGCTGACCTCTGGAGCGGCTGCCATTATGGCTAGCTTGCCATCACCGCCCACTGTGGTAACCAGAGGATCTCCGCTGCCCCAGGCCAAGAACAGGCACGCAGAAAAAGGTGCCATGCTTGAAACCAAGCTTCAGGGCAGTTCTTCTCCAGGCCCGGGGGATGGACGAGGTCCATACTGGGAAGAACATCACCACCACTGTAAAGGCAGCTCTGAGGGAGTGGATGACTGGGGGGGAAGGGTTTGTCCATGGCTTCATGGTGATGGACGCAGGAAGCAACATGTTGGCAGCCCTGAAAGAGGCATCCCTTCCAGACCTGGTGTGCATGGCGCACAAGATGCACCTTGTAATGAATAACATGCTCAGGCTGGGGAGCAAGCCAAGGGATAGCTGCGACAAGGGAACTTTGTGGACATGCAATCTGCTGGACAGTTGCTGGTTCATCACTTCCCACTTCTCCTGCAGCATAAACTCTGCCCGCGAACTGTTCCAGAGGCAGAGGGAGGGGAGGACCCTGAGCACCAAATTTTCCAGGACCTGCCACCCGCTGGAACTCCACCTATGACATGATATGTCATCTGGTGAAGCAGAAGGGCCTGTTGCAGGACATCTTTGGATGTTCTGGGTGGGGGGAGAGGAGCTGACCCTCAGCTCTATGGAATGGAGAATCCTTTACCAGATGTCCCGGATGCTGAAACCCTTTAAGGAGGCCACTGAGCTCTTGTCCTCGTACAAGGCCAGCCTGGGTCAGGTCATCCCCCTGATCCACGGGCTTGACCAGTTCCTGGCCAAGGAGCTCAAGCATAAGAAAGAGCTGCTTCCCAGGAGCACGAACTTTGTGAGGAGGATGCAGGCATGCGTGGCCAAGTGTTTGCATCCTCTGCACCATGAGGTGCCATACCAAATGGCCCCCCTCTGTGACGCCCGGATCAAGGGCAGCATCACCATGCAGGTGGGTCAAATGAAGCACTGGAAAAAGTAGCTCTGTACAGCGGTGCTCCATTTCCAGAAAGAGAAGGCAGGACGGAGAGAACCGAGCAGGGGCAAGGGGCAGGTGGCAGAGGAGGAGGAAGAGGTGGAGCAGGAGGAGGAGGAGGAGGTGGGAAGAAAACTACACTAGGCGAGACTCGCCCCAACGGCCCCACTTGATCTATGGGCCTCATTGGTGGGCTGTGTGGTTGGCCGCAACACAGTGGGCGCAACTCTCTCAGTGGAGGACTCGGCGGGGGCCGTGGTGTGTGAGTACCTTGTGGAGCCCACCGAGCCCCCTCATTCCAACCCGTTGGAGTATTGGGTGAATAAATCTGCGTATGGCTGGACCTGTCCATCGTGGCAACCAACATCCTGTCCTGCCCTCCCACCAGCGTGCAGAGCGAGCGGGTATTCTCCCACCTGGGAGACCTCCTCTGTCCCCGTCGTGCATGTCTTCACCCGGACCTGGTGGACATGTTGATCTTCGTCAAGGTCAACCTCAACCTACTAGTGTATCCCTCCATGGACCTGGACCTACCTGGGCTCTGAGCCACCTCAGTCTACTGTGGTCGTAGGCCAATCTCCTCTGCAGTGGCCCCCAGCCCCCGTCAGTTCTCGGGTCTCCTTCGACAGCTGGTAACCCTTTGTCCTCCTCTCCTTGACAAGTTCCTGGATGGTCCCTCTTTCAACCTCGCCCTCTCTGGATGGAACCACAATGACCCTTCCCTTCAACTTGTCCTGCCCATCCCATCCTTTCCATGAAGGTAGGAAGGTGGGTGATGCCAGCTGCAGTGGCTTGCAGGTATGAGGAACAGCTCAAAACCTTTTGCCAATATGATTGTGCTGCATGGTGCCCCCTATCCATGAGCACCTGCTGTCCCCTCTGAGCAGGGAGAATGGGTTTCTCCTACCCACCCTTTCCGTGAAGGCAGCAAGGTGAGTGCTGTCTACCACTGCTGCTTTTGAGCACGTACAACAGCTCAGGAGCTGTTGTACATATGGTTGCCCAGCACAGAGCCCACTATCCAAGGCTCCTGCTGTCCCCTCTGTGCATGGAGGGAATGGGTCCCATGACCCCCGTTCTTTCTGTGAAGGCAGGAAGGTGGGTGATGTCTGCTGCTGCTGTCCATCACGTCCTTTCTGTGAAGGCAGGGACCCTCCTCTCTCTGACAAGTACCCGGTCCCTCTTTCAACCTCTCCCTCTCTGGAACCGCTCCAACACTTCCCAATGACCTCTCCTGTCCTGTCCATCCCATCCTTTCCATGAAGGTAGGAAGGTGAGTGATGCTGGCGACAGCCTCCACTGTGACACAGGAGGGGTGGTAAAGCCTCTGCCGGAGCAGTCTGCACAATCCAACATGGTGGATGTTGGGGTCCTCTTTGTCCTCCTCTCCCTGTCAAGCTCCCTGTTCCTCTTTGAACCTCGCTCTCTCTGGAACCACTCCAACCCTTCCCAATGACCTCTCCTGCCCAGTCCATTCCATCCTTTCCGTGAAGGCAGGAGGATGGATGATGGCTGCTTCCGCCGCTGACAAGATCAGCGAGTTTCAAAGATGAAGGCTCACAAATGTTTGAGTGTTTTTCGGTCCTGCTCTGCAAGGCAGCCAGGAAGTGGTAACCCTCTGTCCTTCTCTCCCTGACAAGTTCAAGTTCCCTCTTTGAACCTCGCCCTCTCTGAAACCACTCCAACCCCTCCCAATGACCTCACCTGTCCTGTCCATCCCATCTTTTCCACGATGGCAGGAAGATGAGTGATGTCGGCTGAGGCAGCTTCCAGGTGCAAGGAACAGCTCAGCTGCTGTTGCGCATGAAATTGTGTGGTATGGTGGGCTATCTCAACGGAACCAGCTGTTCCCTCTGGGCAGGGGGAAATGGTTCTAACCATGAACAGTCATGTCCTTTCCGCAAAGGCAGAAAGGTGGGTGATGTTAGCTGCCACCGCTGAGTACCTCAGTGGGATCCTCGGAGAAGGCCTCGCAACTGTTGGGATATTCCCAGTTCCTGGTCCGACCTCTCAGTCTCTGGAATACTCTGACCCCTCCCAACAACTTCTCCCGTCCTGTTCCTCCCATCCTTTCCACAAAGGCAGAAAGGTGGTTGATGTTAGCTGCTGCTGCTGAGTACCTAAGTGGGATCCTCAGATGAGGCCTTGCAACTGTTAGAATCTTCCCAGTTCCTGGTCCGACCTCTCCCTCTCTGGAATACTCCGACCACTCCCAACAACCTCTCCTGTCCTGTCCATCCCATCCTTTCCGCTAAAGCAGGAAGGTGGGTGATGTCAGCTGTCAGTGGCCAGACCCCCCACCCCCTAAAAGGGAGGCGGCCTGCTGCCACCTCCCCGAGCCCGCCAGCCCTGGTGGCTGCACACAGCACCCACGTCCCTGTCTGCACAGGAAAGTACAGTACAATGCTCTGAGGCCTGGCATGTGGGCGGGCACATGGGGGGTGCCGCTGGCAAGCAGCCAGACCCCCTGCCCCATAGAGGGGAGGCGGCCTGCCACCACCTCCCCGAGCATACCAGGCCTGGCAGCTGATTCATCACCCACGTCCCTGTCTGTGCAGGAAAGTACTCTGAGGCCCAGTGGGCAGGCAGGAACATGGGGGGGGGGCACCAGCGAGCGGCCATACTCCCTGCCCCCTAGAGGGGAGGTGGCTCACCACTGCCTCACCGAGCCCACCAGGCCCAGCAGCCACATTCATCACCCACGTCCCTGTCTGCGCGGGAAATTACAGTACAATACTCTGAGGCCTGGTGGGTGGGCGGGCACATGGGGCACTCTGCTGAGCAGCCAGACCCCCCACCCCCTAGAGGGGAGGCAGCCTGCCACCGCCTCCTCGAGCCCAGGAAATTACAGTACAATACTCTGAGGCCTGGCAGGTGGGCAAGCACATGGCAGAACCCCCGCCCCCTAGAGGGGAGGCAGCCTGCCTTCGAGTCCTCCACTTGTAAACAGGGCCAAAGTCAACTGATGGCTCCAATTGTATCGAATGGGAGTTTCCTGGGGGCATCGGATTTGGGAATGTATAACTCCAAGATACGTATTGCTATCTTGAGCAAACTTGGGTGATGACTGAAGGAGAGGCTGCTGAACACTCCCTGTGAATATGTGCTCTCTAAGGGCCAAGCTACAGGTGATGAATGACACTTGAACAGCAAGTGTATTTCTCCCTGTTCACTTGCCCTCCACTCAATCCACTTGCCATTCAAGTGTCATTCGTCACTTGTAGCTTGGCCCTAAGTCCAACAGGGGCCATTCTGGCCTCCACAAACAATGAACACCAAACACATTAGTTAATGGGACATGTTCGTTACTGTTCATCTGTTTGTGTTTGTCGATGGCAACAAAAAAAGAACAGCATGTTCGTCCCCCCCCCCCCATTCATGCCCATGTCTATTCCTAACTAGACTCAATCATGCCTAATGGTCAAAATAACAGCCATCCCAACGGAGTGGCAAAATGAAGGAGATAAAGCAGAACCTATTGGCTAGATGGAAATACATACACCCAATTCCTGCTTGGTCTTAAAGCAACAGGATAATCTGACGAGGAGTGAGCTGACAACTCCAGATAGGAGATGCCATTTCACAGGAGAAGCAAACATACAAAACCAGCTTACCCTCCCAACTGCCTGTTCAAAACCTAGTTGGTGCATCCCTTTTAAGGTGAAAGAGGATGGGCAAAAACAGTGAAAATCAGGAGCTGGACTTCTGTTCAAGATCCCTGGCCCCAGTCTCATAACTATAGTTTACAATCTTCTTTTGGGTGAAATATGACTTTTAAATCAGTTTGCAGCATAGATATGTCCTTAAAGTTGTACATTATTAATCAGCAATTGTAATTTCTCCTACTGTGAAATGTAATATTCCTGGAAGGAATATCATCTTTTGCCCTGTAGCAAATGCTTATAGGATAGAATTTTTAATGAAGATGAAAACATCTTATACTCTCTCTGAAAGCAAAGTTGATGGTCAGATCAAGTGACTTCACAAAAACAGTGAAAGAGGTCCTTCCTCTTTGGGGCTGGAGTTGGAGTTTCTACATACTTGAGGAATATCCCAGTATTAAGGAAATATTAGTTTATATTTAACAACAAAAAACCACGGCACTTTAAAAAAAATGACAATGCTCATTGTCATTGGAATGCTCAGAGTGCCTAAGAATCAGTAAAATTTAAAAAACAGAGGGGGATGAGGAAAGAACTATTCAAGCCCTTAGGGGAACATAGAGGGAAAATTTGAATTTCCCAACAATTCCTCCGGCAATTTCTCAAGAGCTCTTGGCATGTGCTCTAATAGCAATGTTGATGATTGACAGAAGCTAATCATGGCCAATCGTAGACAAAATGAAAGTTCCTGCATGGCTGGGTTTCAAAGGGACCTTAAGGATTATGAAAATAACAGGATTTATGACTGGTCATCATACAAATATAAGGTCCCTGAGAAGAAATCAGTTTCATTCAGTACTAATATAGATAATAGTCATGATAGCAGTGGGAACAACTCAACAGAAGGCAGAACATCAGAAGACTCACTGAATTCATCTTCCACCAACCCTAGGTACTCTTTTCAAGGGAGAACTTACCAACAGATTTTAGGGAATGGAGGCAGAAGACAGAGACCTCGGGTGTCCAGAATACAAAACAAATAGAAAATTGTTGAGAACCCACAAGTAGTTAGTCTTTCTAAAATAGATCCCTCAGAACTGGAAATATCAATATTGAGGAAGGGTTTCTCTTTTGTTCCCACATCCCAGTATGCTCCCTTCAGATTCATGTCTGAAATACAACACCTATTCAGAAAAATCAGACTGGCAGATTTTTTGAAAGATAGGAATATGGATGATAATGCCTCATTTAACAATAATATGTTATGACTGAAATCCACCTTTAACCTGCCCCCCCCAAACCCCTAGGATATTAGTCTTCCAAAGTTTTATTTTGAAGATAGAAAAGCTAGAGTCTTCAGGGCCATCAGTTTGGCACAATTTAAACAAACTACAAAATAGCATTCCATTTTGGCTGGTTTACCAGTACCATACATACACACAGATGGTAATTTATTTCTAGCTGGTGATAGTTTTCATCCTTTTCACCTGAAAAAATACTTGCCTTCCCCCCTCAGATGTTGAGAATTAGGAGAAAATGCCATCAGGATATAGATTTTTATATACAAGTCAACATACTAATGAGTCAGTTAAAGGACAGAGGATATTCCACTAAAGTTACTAAGCAAGCCTTTTATAAGCAAGAAACACAGCCAGAGAATCTTTATTAGCACCTAGGACCTGTAATTACGACACAGGCAGAATGGTCATCCCTTTTGTCTATGACTGTGCCTTTACAGGAGTGAGAAATATAATTGAAAAACATTGACACCTTTTGTCAGGGATTACAAGATGTAAGTCTAACTCCCTATTCACTTTCAAGAGAAGAAAATATCTTAAAGATATGCTTGTCAGGTGCACACTGAAGGAACACACCTCAGATATCCTGAATGGGGGGGGGGGAGGGGAGTGGAATTCCCAAAGTTAACTTTCCATATGGCAATTGCACTATTTGTAGTCTTTGTCTTAAAACCAAGAAGTTTCAAAATTCTTCCTAGACCAAAAGTTACTGTATTAGATCTGTCACTCAAGCTTGTGTGATACCACGTATTCTGGGAAAATGTAACTCTGGATAGATGTTTGTATTAACATTTTTGATCTTCTGTTCTGTAAACAATTAGTGCTAAGGTATATAAGGTTCTATGATATAACTGTTCTTTATGCATATGAACTAAGGAGAATAGGCATCTGAGTTTCATTTGGAAATAATAAAACTCATATTTCTTTTGTATTACTGTGATTAGAGTCTTGGAATATATTTGGGTAAGTGGTTGTAGGGAAATTTATAATTGGCAGCAGAGTACTATTAAAAAAACCCCTCCCCTATCAAATGGGAATAGGAGTTCCGGAGCATGCTCCTCCAGAGCTTTCATTGTTGCTCTGGAAATAATGTCATTTCTGGCATGACAAGCAGGGAAGGCTCCCATGCAGGGGTATAAACAAAAATAAGCAAAGTGTGTGCACACGGTACGTCTTCCCCCACCTACCCCCCATGTACTCCCCATCCTCTGGTTTAGGCCTCAGAAGACCTAGCAATCCAACCTCATTTTTACACATATTTTTGCATCATCTTTCCCTCCTCTTTCTATAGTATATAGCTTAGATATATAGGCATGTTTTTATTTCATTTCTGTTTCATCTTTGGTTGGTATCCAGCACCCCTCCCCCTTGAATTTTATAATCTTGACCTGGCTATATAAAGTAAATTTCCTTGACTTTATTTTTTATTTGGAGTATTTCTTTTTCAAAATATTTTTTTTCAATTGGGATAAATTTGGCTGTATTTCTCCATTTTTAAGATTTATGGCCAAAAGAATTAAAACTCCTAATATAATACATTGCCCAGACTTTATTTCACATTGTCCTGGGGCAGAATTCTAAGGGATTCACTCCCTGTTATTTCCAATTTCATCTCAGTATGAGTAATTTCATTGAAATATATTTATTTGAAATTGGTTTTCTATTTATTTTACAGTATAAACCTTTACACATTTTTGTTCCCTTTTTCTAAATTCATTGTGTGCTAGGTCATGTATGTTTAATTTGTGTATTTTATTGATGGAGTGCTATCTCTGATATTTTTATACCACTGAGGAAAGCCTTTAGGCCAAAACTCATCTGCTTTTATTTATTCTGTAGATATGGCAATAACTTGTACTATCATATCTGTATATTATTTTATACAGGTATAATTTATATACAAGGTTTTATTTATTTATTTTATTTATAGACAAGGTTTTAGTATGTATATGTATTACCATACGATGTTTTTAGGTAATTTATGTATTTCTAATTAAATTTTATATCGGTGTTTTTAATTTATATTTTTAGTTATTTTCTGCAACTTTATTTTTTCCCCATTGTTCCAACCTCCTTGGTTACCCTTGATTTGCAGGGTTATTGTTTTTCTCTCCTTTTTTGTTTCCTTAGGTGCTCATAAATTGGCCTGTTCAAGCTAGTAAGAGCTTATATCATAGGGAAATATTTCATTTGTTCCTCTCTCCTCCTAGATGCTTGCTTGCAGGACTTCAACTTGTATTCCTTGGCTGATGAGTCCTTCAGTAGCACTGACATTAAAAACAGATATAGAGAAGTTCCAAGTTGTGAAGGCTTTCTGAGAGCCTTGCTACAAGTGACATTTTACATGTGAAGGATAAAGGATCATTTTTGCAAGTCTTTCTGGGAACTGAAGTTCCTCTCCCCCACCCCCTTTCCTTCTGTTCCTTCCCCTCGCTGCCTGAAGAGACAGAGAGACCCTACGACAACATTAGCTTTTACAAATCGTCTTGCTGGGGGGGGGAATGCTCCGGAGAAAGCTGAGAAAGTTGCAGCTGCCTGCCCCAAAGATCATTGAGAGCAGGCTTGTGACTGGAGAAACGATTTGCAAAAGTTGCTGTTGCCTCAGGCTTTCTCTGACTCTTCAGGCAGTGAGGGGAAGGAACAAAAGGAAAAGGGGTGGGGGAGAGGAACTTCATTTCCCAGAAAGACTTGCGAAAATGATCCTTTATCATTCACGTGTAAAATGTCACTTGTAACAAGGCTCTATAAGACTTTTGAGCATTTTCAAAAACCACTTGCAAGTAAGGCATTGACCAATACAGAGTAGCATATGAGCTTAGCACGTGGGCTGCAGTCTGTCTGTATTTATCACCACAATCTCCCTTCAGATTTAATTTTATGATTTACAGTGTTTCAGTGGAACTGCAGAAAGTGCATTTCATAATAAGCACTTTTTGCTGGTACAGCAAAACTCAGGATCAGGATAAGAGAAAATATGCTGCAAAAATAGCAACCATCTAGTCTAAGCAATACTCTTCAAGTGTTGAATCTCTTGTGGTGCCAAGAAAAGTTGAAGGTATTCAGGCACAAATGAAAGATAACCCAAAACACTGACTGAAAATAACCACAGACATGAATACCAGTGCTCCATTGCTTAAGAACAGACTATGAGGCTCCAGTGAAGCAAAGTATTTAAATATATGTGTCCTTGAAGATTGTTCCACTCACACAACGTTGATGCCACTTACCTCCTTTACAGATCAAAACAAAAATGAACTCAACAAACAAGACAGAAAAAGGAAGAAGATCCATTTTAATCATCATTTCAACAAATATATTCAGTTTTAATTACTTATATTTTAGTATAAACCAGATTTGAATCAGGTTGAATGCTGAATCAAAACTATTTTAATACAATGGTACTATTATGAGAGAGAGAGAGCACTAAGGAACATGGACAATTTGTCATTTTTATTTTAAAGTATGTGATTTCTGTAAACACATATTAGTCTATAGCAATTCTACATCTGAAAATAGGCATTTAGAATAACTTTCCATTCTTTCAGCAAATTATTATTTACAAGAGAGGGACCTGCAAAGGACTTGCAGGGAGCGTCTTATTTTCCCCTCCCCCACTATTTCCTCTTTCTTTTCCCTGAAAGCCCCCATCGTCTCTCAACTTTTCCTGCTTTTTTCTCTCATTCCCACCCACCATCCCACCTACTGTTATCTGCTCCCTTTTAATCTTTCCCTCCTTCCCGAGCATGCTCCTGGGGTGCCTGTCAGTAGCAGGTGACCTCTGAGGGGCTTGCCACTTCCTGCTGATCTCTGTCAGATTTGTGGGCAAGAATGCACACCCCCAGGAGTTTGCCTGCCACCAGCAGGTACCTGGGAACCCTAATCAAAGACCAAAACAGACCTAGAAAGTGGCCCTGCCTTTTAGTGAGAGAAACTAAGAGGTGAACATAGATAATACTGTTGTAGTTATCTAGCAATTAGCCTGAGGGAATTTATGCCTTAAACCTACAAGCATTCCTCCTATTATCTTTGGGGAGGGGGGAGGGGTATCCTCCCAGTGTTCCCCCCACTTAGGGTTTCCGTTTTTTCTGGAAACCTGGGGCTTTTCTCAGTATTGTAGAAAAAGCAGTCTTTTCTGCTTATGACTTGAATCTCCAGATTTTAGTATCCACAAACGGGGCCACATTAGAGTTGCCAGGTCCATATACCCTCCCAGCAGGAGTGGGGAGAACCTGGCACTTACCTTGTGCCTCCAGCATGTCTCTTCTTATGCATGAACAAAGTACATGTGCACTCCTGGTGCATGTGTGATGACATCATTTTCAATTCAGTCGCAAGTGAAGTGTGGGAGCACTCCTGCGGCTGGCGTGATGATGTCACTCCTGGAAGTGATGTTGTCACACTCCTTGGGAGCACGCACACTGTATTAAGAATTATATATATTGATACAGTCAATGAAGAACTGGTGAGGGCTTCTGATTGGTGATTAAACAGAAGGCACTGAACTAAACCAATGGCTGGAGTCAACAGCTGTTCAGCATTGACAGTCTAGGCCCAAACCAACAGAAGTAACTAAACCATACTTGTAGTTCAGTGCAATCTCTTCCGTCCCCTCTTACATAAACCATGGAGTGTTCTTTGAAAAGGATTAAGCTAAACTAGCCAGATCAGTTTTGTATGAGGCTGAAGACTTGACCACTTTGCTGATTCCCATCATTCATTCATTCATTCATGCAGATAAATTTATATGCTGCTGTATTAGACACGACACTCCAGAGCATAGGTAAAATGGTAAATACATGTGGCTGAGTTTATAGCTTGAAGGAGATGAGATGCACTTGCCTGCAGATGCACAGCATGCAAGGTGTTCCCTGTTGTCCCCTTTGTAGTATTTATCTAATTGAGGTGAACAGGTTCGTATAATTCAAATTAAATCTTATATTTTAATTACAATTCATATCTATGGTTAAAATTATTTTTCTAAAGTTTCTTTATATGAAATCATTCATATACACAACATGAAAAGGACTCACTCTATATTTTTTACACTTTATTCAACCTCACTGTACTGAATAAGACATAATAATTTGACTATTTTAAAAAAATTGTTATTATTAATGGCAATTTTTGATTCTCTTTGATGCTATTTGGACTTGATATTGGATGTTGCTGCCCAGGAGAAAATCTCCTTCAAGATTATAATTTCATATATAATCTTTCTGTAATAGATTCACTAAAGAGAACAGAGAATAGCTGCTGGTGCTGTTGCTGTCAGTGATTCATACGATCTAAATTTAAATTGAGAAGCTTGAATACTATTAACTACGCTCAATCCCCTTTGTCATGCTGTCTTTTCTGTTTAAAATAACAATGTCCAATCCATCTCTATGAACAATATGAGCATAATCCACTGGGAAGTTCTCCTCAGCAAGCCCATTGAAATGAATGAGAGCAGCAGTTTACAGCTTCCATTCATTTCAATGAGACTGGTACAGGAGAATCCCAATGGATTGTGTCCTGAGTCCATTAATAGCAACCATACAGCCATTTCTATTGTAAGCTTTCTTTCTCCCCAAAGATTTCCAAAGTACTTGTCACAGGTTGAAAAAAAGAGGCTTGCAAAGTTGCATATTATTTTGCTCTAGTTAAGGGCTTAGGTGCCTTTAAAAAGTCTGGACTCTTTTCATGATCTATCCCTTTTCTGAAGCTGAGTTGTAAACTGAGCATTTATGTTGTGCAAGATCCAGAATCAAAAGCAACAAAAGGCCAAGACTTAAATGTTATGAAACCCAACACTTCTACACTTTTCCAAATTCTATGCTTCTTATTACCATCTGAGGTCTTTCTGCTGCCACTTTACCAAATGGCAAAACTCTCTTGACAATTTTCTGGGTCAAGCAGTGCTTATGCTCTGAAAAAAGCTGCTCTCCATGCAGCCAAGTCATTAACCCAGAGGGGAAAAAATAACCTGGCATCCATCCACTTTGTTTATGGGATCTGATGGCAATTCCAGAATCTTGCACAAATAAACCAATAGGCTGGAAACACAGTTGACAAGAGAGGAATATACCATCTGGACAAGGCAGGAGAGCTTTCAGTAAACAGATTATGGAGAGGCATGCAATATCCAAAGTAAATACAGTACAGAAAAAAATACACACACGCACACAGAGTTCAACTAACATCTAAAGCAAAAAAAGCCAATAACATTTTAATATCCTGAAGGAAAGATTTTGTAATGAAGTGGAGTATGGGAAGAAAATAAAAGGATGTTTGGCTTTGAAGCATTTTTTTATGCCAGTCCAGAATGGAAAGAATGACCAGCCAATTATTTTAAAAAAACAAAATTATAAGGAACAATGTATTTATTCATACTACTATTCCATTTCTGCTATGCTTTGAGGACCAAGTATGATAAAAGCAGGTCAGGTATGCAACACTTTTCTCATTCATTAGCAAGAGCTGCCAGGGAGTTCCACCCTCCTGCTGTCTACCAGGTTCTTAAATTGCTGTCACACTTCCCTGTTACTACTGCTGCATCCTTTCTTGAGGAAAGAAGGCATTTGAGATGAGATCTGGTGGCCAGTAAGACAACTGTGTTTGCTCTAGAGTGATACAACATACTGACTTCTGTAGATGCCCAACAGTATTTTGTTTTTGTTTTTCCTGGCAAGGGGCAGAAGGTGAAGTAGCAGCATGGAGAAGAGCAGCAATGTGAAGATGTAAGGAATGGAATGTGGGGTTCTGAATAATTATTTTATTTTATTATTTCTTATATTTATATCCTGCCCTCCCCACAAGTGGGCTCAGGGCAGGTTACAATAGAAGATAACATATACAAGATATAATCACAATAAATTAACACAGCCTTCTAATAAAACACCTGCTAACCGTATTAAAACCATATAACATCTGACGGAGGTGGAGGTGCGGCTTAACCATGTGTGGTCACTCATATATGGGGGGTAGATGGTCAATACCCCCTACAGGCATAGAGGAGACCAGGAGAGAGGCTTATTTGGTGGAAACCCTGATGGCCTCAACCATACACCTGGCAGAACATCTCTGTCTTACAGGCCCGTCTGAAGGAGACAAGATCTTGGTGGGCCCGGGTGTCCTCAGACAGAGAGTTCTACCAGGTCAGGGCCAGAACCAAAAAGGCCCTGGCCTTGGTTGAAGCCAATCGAGCCTCCCTGGGGCCAGGGACCACCAGTAGGTGCTTACCGGCTGATCTCAGTACCCTCCAGGAAGTAATGTAGCAGAAGTCAAAAGACTAATGGCCTTTGGCAAAGAGAGGGGGTAAATATTATACATTATTAGGGATGTGTACCTAAAAACATTATCTTTCATATCTGGATT
Organism: Eublepharis macularius; assembly: GCF_028583425.1. Taxonomy (NCBI): domain Eukaryota; kingdom Metazoa; phylum Chordata; class Lepidosauria; order Squamata; family Eublepharidae; genus Eublepharis; species Eublepharis macularius. The sequence continues at coordinate 79,178,437 of NC_072797.1, forward strand.
CTGGTAAGGGCATATATACTGGTATTTGAGGGTATTCAGGCTCCTGAATACCATTTCAGCATTTGGATTCCCAGCCCCCCCCCCCCCAAGATTCTGGAATTATTTGTGTTCTATTATTCCCTATGTGGAACTTTTGGTGGTGGTGGTAGGGATGGAGTTTTTTTTTTCAACCAAAAGATACTGAAATTGTAGAAGACCTAGTGCTGCTTGTCCACTAAAAGTGCCTCCTCCCCCCTGCCAAATTTCAGATGAATTGGACTAAGAAATTCAATTCTACAGTCCTCTGAACAAAATGCTCCCAATCATCCTACTTTTCTTCATTGTTTCCTATGAGGAAGATATTCAATGAAGGCAATAATCACATACACAGGAGCAACCACTGGCCAAAAGGATCCAATGTAAACAATCAGAGCAAGCCCAGTAGAACCAATATCAAAATGCAAGCCAAACCAACCTTGATTTTTAAAAAATACCTCTAGTTAACTGTTACTAAAACATAACCCCATTTTGCACAGGCTGATTTTGCCATGCTGATCAAACTTGAGAGGTGTGAATGGCCACATACAAGCCAATTCCATGCCTTTCAGCTTAACTTCAAGGAAAGTGATGGGTCCCCGGTGCAGAAGGGGCTTTCATCAGTAATTTTGTCCTGAACCTCTTGCAACAATTAAATTTTTAAAAAACCAGTAGGAACGCCCAAAAATCACAAAACAAAGACAAGGAAAACTTTTAAAATGAACCAGAAAAAAGCCTCCATTGAAATACATTGCAGCACCCAAAAGCTGCAATGAGAACATGAGATGGACTTGAAGAATCATCTGAAAATAGAATGACAGCCCCCATAATGGAATGACAGTCCCTGGGAGCAGAAAACCTGCTCTGTGGCCAGAACGGGGAGGGAGAGAAGTACTACTGGTGCTGTGTACTGATGGCCAACTAGGACATCCTTGGCACTTCTTCCCCCCACAACCACCCTTCCTCTTTGTTCCAACCCTCATGGTGCTATAAGAAAAACTCTCAGCCAAGGAACACCCTGAGCTTGGTCCCAGAACCTTGCTGCAGCCTTGAGACTGGGTTGGGGCAGAGCCCTAGCCCATCACACCGCAATCCAATAAGAATTGGAAAAAAATGAGACAGAAGAGTGAGCCCTTGGTCCCAAGAGCCAGACTGTTTTGGGGCAGAGCCCTAGGCTAGCCCACCAGCCCACAATCCAATAAGAATAGAAAGGAAAATATGGGAAAGAAGAGTGAGCCCTTGGTCCCGAGAGCCAGACTGTTTGGGGGCAGAGCCCACCAGCCCACAATCCAATAAGAATAGAAAAGGGGGTGGGGGAAGAAAGAGAACAGTGAGCCCGCAAGAAGCCGAATAAGCTTGCACTCGTCCCAGAGTCTTCTTGCAGCTCTGAGACAGGGTTGTGCTAGCCCACCAGACCAGAATAGAAAGAAAAAAAGGGAAAGAGAACAGTGAGCCCTCAGCCGAGGAAACCCAATATAAGCTTGCTCCCACAGCATTGCTACATCACAAGCTCAAGGCTCCCTCTCATGATGCACAATGCAAAAAAAAATCCCACAGCAAGCAGCACCTCGCTTGGTAATTGCCAGCAGGAAAAGTGAAAGTGCTGTTCCGCGCTGTGTCTTATGTTCAAAACGCTGACATAAAGAATAATGGGAGCTCTCTGGTTGGCAGCCAGAGCTACCTATCAAAGTTTTCAGGGTTTAGATTGGCATGTTCCAAAAGGTCTGCAAGTGGCTCCTACATTGCCTAGGGAATTGATTACTTGGAGCCAGGATGTCTGCATTCATGGAGCAATAAACACACGGACCTGCCCAGAAGTCATTGTGTCCATGAAAAATGCCTCTCCCATGGGCCACCGGATCGTGAATGCCAAACAGGGCAAGTCCATGTGAAATTAAGGTCTGTTTTCTGGTCCGTGCCCACCTCTAGTCCTGGGTGCTTTTAAATGGTGGCCCCAGATATTTCCAGGTATTCCCAAATATTTCCAGGATTTTTCAGTAACTGATATTTGGTATTCTAGGATCCTGAATACTGTTTTGGCTATGTTTAGACCAGAAATATCCAAGTATTCATGTTGATTTAAAATGTCTTCATTGTAAACTAGGTTATCAGTTTTCTTTGAAAGGCAAAATATACATTTTAAAGATGAAATCTACCACTAATGACTATATAAGAGTAAATAAATAACCACAACAGTGCTGGACTCAGTGCTAAAACTGCTAATTCAAAGAGATTTCTGGTGTCCTCTGATTAATCCCCACCCTGATCTTATCTGTAAAATAGTTTATATTTAATTATATATAAAATTTAGCTACTCTGTTTCTTCACTTAGTTGCACTCTGGTACAGTATGGAAGTCTGGAAGAGATAAATAGACCCCATTCAGGCATAAGAGAGTGCCACGATTTAATTGTTTGGTTTGTGAATCTGGGTCAGTAAACTTACTGTAATTATTTTCAGTTCTTCAAACCAACATCTGATGAAAAGGCATGAAGTTGTTTTATTAATCAAGTTAGCCTTAACTGTGGTTTCTCTTTACATTCAAATATGATATCTTGACAATTCCACCTTGTTTTCTGTTGACTTCATGCTCACAGAAATACTTGAGCAAGAGCAGCTCAAAAGTGAAACTACTGTGCTTTTATTCCTTCTCGCTAGCATTTCTCCAGATCCATGCCAGTCTCTTTTTACTCCTAACAGCAGTACACTGGTTTGCTTCATCCATGTATATTATAGTCAAACTTAGCCTTCTTGTTTCACCACTCAAAGCAGAGTTGAGCTGGGGCTGGTTTGACAAGAGGTGACTAGGGTTACCATTTGCCCATTTCTAGTGAAGGATCCCTCACTGCCACATTCATTTCCCCACCACTGTTGATATTCACAGCAGGAGAGAAAAAGGGGGTATGATGTCTGATCCATAAGTGATGAAAAGTTTTAGGTTACACTCTAGATATCCCTCCAATCTCTATGATTTTTACTCATGGAAATTTGGGGGAATTTTTAGAGTATCATGTGGAAATAATGTCACTCTCGGGTCAGACACAACCTACCCCAGACTCCACCCTCCAAATCATTCAGAGCTTGTGAGCAGAGGCTTGGCAACCTTAGTGGCAGCAGAGTTTAAGGCTGAAAGTGCCAGAGGAGGCTTGAGTGGCATGGGAACAGGTCTGGAAGGTGTACACCTTTCCACTGCTTTCTGCACCCCCCGCCCAACGTCTAGAAAGTGTGTCAGTTTCTAGACTTTCTGTGTTACCACAAGCATGTAAAGCAAGATCCAGTGGCAGATAGGGTTGCCAGGTCCCTATACCCTCCCGGGAGGGGGGACACCTGAAACTTACCTTGTGCTGGCAGTGCATGTGCGTGCACTCCAGTGTCTGTGTGTTAACGTCACTCCCAGAAGTGATGTCATTGCACCAGCCATGGGAATACTCCTGCACTCTGTACGGGGGCAATTGAGCCCATTTGGAGACCAAATCAGCCTCAAATGAAATGCTGTAGTGCTCCCGTGGCTGGCACAACAACATCACTTCCAGGAGTGAGGTCGTCGCTTCTCTTGGGAGTGTGCACACCTTGTGTGCTCCTGGGATATCTGCTGATGTCAGGCGACCTCCTGGGGCCTTGTCACCTCCTGCTGATCACTGGCAGATCAGCGGGCAAGAGTGCAAACCCCTGGGAGTTTGCCCACAACCAGTGGGCACCTGGGAACCCTAGTGGCAGAAGAAGTGGAATAAGGTTACCAACAGTATGATAATACTTATAGGGGAATTTCTGTTGGGCACTTCAAAGTAAGGTGTGTTTGATTCAGTTTAATCAGAATTAAGTTTTATTAGGAAAAGGGGCAGTGGCTTTGTGGCCTTGCAGTAAAACTAGCCAATAGAAACTAGTTCTTAACTACTCTAACAGTGAAATCCTAAATAAAGTTACTCCAGTCTAAGTTCATTGAAGGCAATGGAAAATGAGAAAGTGCTGAATCCAGAATTTGTTGAAATATGCTATTATCTGTAAACATAACCCTGATTCATAGTTAAAACAAAACATTGTATCATGCTATGTCTGGACTTACCAAGTCTTGATGGCTTCTGTTATGCAAAATAAAGTGGCTTGGAAGCCATGGATAAACTCTTGTCCTGTGCCCTTGCAAAATATGGACTTCCCCTCCCCTGCTCTCAGACATAAGGATTGCCCATTTAATAATGTCTCAGTAGATCAGTAATTCTTGAAACCTTGACTCCAAAGGCGATTGCACAGAGATGTGTGAGTAGGTCTGCAGTGCAGTACAAATTATCATCTGATGTTGTTAAGGTTAACAAGTTTTGTTTGAAGTCACAGTAAAAATAAATATTACCTAAACATAAAAAAAGCTAGCTGGCAATTTCAGACTTGTCAAGTGTTTGGGATAATTTCTCCTAATTAAACAGACCTTTGAAAAACTAACCTGAATCCATTGACTCTGAATCGATTGACTCTGATGTTCATCTCTAGCATATTTCCACATTTGGAGAGTAATGCTTGGCAGGAGATGAAGAAACTGCATAACAGATCTCTCCTGTCCTTTGTGCTAATGCTTCCGGTGCCTTGACATCACTGAGCATTCCAAATGTGGGAGCCTGGGGAAGAGATATTGTGCTCATTTCCAGATAACACTTACAGAAAAACAGGTTGTTAAAATATGTATATAAACCAACTGTGGAAAACATGAATTCATAAGCAAAAATCATACCTTCCACAAAGAAGAGAATACAAAGAGACAATGGTATTTTATTATCCCATCAGTTTCATGTGTTTACAAATTAAATATTTAGATGCAATCAGCAGTTCTCATGTGGGTTTTCTCTACCTGTGATATATTATCAGTGAAATCCTAAGAACCCTTTCCATTGACTAGACTTCAGTAGGATTCTGAGTAGCCCTGCTTTGGATTGCTTTCTATAGGTCTGTTTCAGTTTCATCTTATCCCCTTCCAGTCTACCAAAGTCTAACTACATTATGAGGATCTAATCTACATTTGCTCTAAACCTTCTTCTGATATTTGCATATAAAAGTGAACAGGATCACCTGCTCAAAAAAACTGCCTTTTGTTGTGTATATATTCAGCAAAAGTCCATAGTGTGCCCCTATGTGCACAGATAGGAGGGCTGTATTATACAGAGGGGATCTCAGATGATCAGCTAATAAGTTAGGAACCATAGACTTCACTACTATGTAGTATTGGATTCCTGCTAATGTTATGCCTTTGTAAACTTGTATCTGTTTACCCTATGATGTTGTTTATGGAAATGTTCTTGATATTGACTGTACTAATCTCACACTGTGTAATCTTCCTTGAGTCTCAGTGAGAAAGGCGAATTATAAATGACATAAATAAATACGTAAATGCAAGTAGGTGTTCATAGATTAATGCACACATTTGGGAAGTTTGAAAGGGAAAAAAAGCAAGGTTCTAATTACATGGAAAGATCTACATATTTACAGGCATACAATACAGTGAAAGCCATGAAAAGGGACCACTATGTGGCCTTCATTGCATCTGTCTTTAACATCCCTTTCCTAAGGGATGAAGAAAAGTATGAATTAGGCTATAGGCTGTGAGGCGTTTGGGAGCTATTTTGCAGATAAATGTTTGTTGTTGTGCCGGGATTTGCCAGCAACAGTTGATAAGGTATGTGAACTGGAGGCCCCTTGGCCACCTTCAGAGTTGATTTTTGATCACTTCGAACTACTCTCCTAGGAGGAGGTGGACAGGATCCTGTGTGTTGTGAAACCTATCAGATGCCTGCTTCACCTGTGTCCATCATGGCTGGTGAAAGCTGGTGATGGTGGGATCTAGGCCCCTTTAGCTGACATCATCAATCTGTCATTGAGTTCTAGGCTTTTCCCAGACTCACTGAAGGAAGCAGTGGTGCTGCCCTTATTAGCTGTTGATCCAGCTAATTACCACACAGTCTCGAATCTCCTGTTTCTGGGTAAGGTAATTGAAAGGGCAGTAGTGGAACAGCTACAGGTATTCCTGGATGATTCCTCCATCCTAGACCCATTCCAACCTAGCTTCTAGCCTGGCCATGGTATGGAGACGGGTCTGGTCATCCTCATGGACGATCTGTGGTGACACCTGGATCGGGGCAGGTCAGTGCTGCTGCTGCTTCTAGATCTTATGGCAGCATTTAGCATGGTTGATTATGATCTTCTAGCCCACCACCTCACCACTGTGGGAATTCATGGGACAGCCTTGCAATGGCTGCACTCCTTTCTCCACAGTCAGGGTTGTGTTAAGGGAAAAGATTTTCGCTCACCATTCATTGGTGTGTGGCATCCCTCAGGGGGTGATTCTTTCCATGATTCTGTTTAATATTTATATGCACCCCCTTGGCCAGGTGGTTCATAGCTTTGGGCTGGGTTGCCTCCAATATGAAGATGACACCCAGGTCTACCTATTGATGGATGACCAGTTAGATGCTGCCCCAGACTCCTTGGCCAGGTGTTTGGATGCCGTGATGGAATGGTTGAATCCTCTGAAGATGGAAGTTTTGTATCAGGGCCATGGGGCGACAGACCTGGACCCCGGCTCCCAACCCTCGATGGCATGCAGCTACAACTGTTTTCGATGGTGAAAAACCTGTGCATGTTCCTGAATGCCACGCTTTCATTGGAGGCCCGGGTCATGGCTGTTGCCAGATCTGTCTTTCTCCATCTCTGACAGACCAGGCAATTGGCACCCGACCTCTCGTCCCAGGATCTAGCATCAGTAATCCATGCGATGGTCACCTCCAGGTTGGATTACTGTAACTCACTTTACGCTGAGCTGCCCCTGGGTCTGACCCAGAAATTACAAATGGTCCAGAATGCAGCGGCACATGTCCTTACAAGGATGCCAATTTGAGCACATATTCATCCTGTGCTATGCCAGCTGCTCTGGCTCCCGGTTGAATTCCAGATCCGGTTCAAGGTGTTGGTTTTAGTGTTTAAAGCCCTTTATGGACTGGGACCTGCATACCTGTGGGATCACCTTTCCTGCTCTGTGAATAAGGAGCTTCTGGTGGTCCCCATCCCATGGGACATTTGTCTAGCTTTTACAAGGGCCAGGGCCTTTTCAAACCTGGCCTGAGCCTGGTGGGACGCACTCCCAATCAAGATCCGGACCCTGCAGAACTTGTTACAGTTTCACAGGGCTTGCAAAATGGAAATATTCTGCCAGGCCTTTGGTTGAGAGCTAACGAATTGTCCCTCACCTGTCCTCCCCACATATTCCATCACATGCTGCCCCAGGCTTATATCATTGCTGCATTCATGCTTTTAGTAAATTCGATATAGCCTGTTTTGTGTATGGAGCCTATCCTAGTATCTGCATTATATTGTATTGATTCTAAGTATGGGTTTTAGAAAATTGTTGATGATTTTAATGTTTTCTTGTTGTCAGCCACCCTGAGCCCACTTGCAGGGAGGGTGGGGTATAAATAAATAAATAAATAAATAAATAAATAAATAAATAAATAAATAAATAAATAAATAAATAAATAAATAAATAAATAAATAAGCATGAAGTCACACTATGAATGTTCAGCTGAACACCTAGATGATGTGGCAGAGCCAGCAGGCACAATCCTGTCTCCTTATTTAGTGAATACAGCAACTGCAGATAGCTCCACTCAGATGAGGCTTATCTACTCTTTCTCAAGCTTCTTGGATAAGCAAAGCAAATTGTGTACCCCAAAAGACAGTCCATTTTCTGCTTTGCATTTATGCACAGTGCTTATTTTTTACAGATGCTCCAAGAATAATCATAATTGTGGAGTCAAGACAATCAACATATGCTGTACCTAAGCAGAAATAATGCCATCATATGATGCTTGCCTTTACTTACAAAACACTGGATGAATAGGAGGATGCTGTGATAGATATTATATAGTGGAATGTCTGTATCTTATTGACATGTGCCTATCCTTTCAATCACAATTAGCATGTTGACTATTTTTCTTCATTGTAGGATTATGAATAATGGCAGAGCCATGCATTTTTGCTTGGCTCTCATTTATTCCCATTTTTATGTGTGCACTCTAGAAGTCATTATTTTGTTTATACATATTCGGAGAACAATAAAACCCTTTTTAGTGTAGCGATTATGCAGTCTATTTACAGTGCCTGTAGCAATGTACTGCACAGAGATTCTGCATTGTTCACTTATTCATGCTCTGAAGACTCAAAATTAGATTCAGAGATTTTTGCATTTCAAGTAGCCTCTTTTACAAAAACAAGTATCTCATTTTAGATTTCATTTATTCACTAATGCTATGAGTGATCAATGCTACAAGGTTTGGAACGCTAAAAATTAAAAGTCCCTCATAAATACAGGAGCCAAATTAACCATAATGAATGCAGTATAATGAATGCGTTAGAATGAACCCCCACCCCCTTTCTATAAGCATATGGAAAAATGCATAATCTTTTCCTATGCCACAGTACATGATTATATACAATAAACGCTTGCCTTATCAAACTGATGCATTTGAGAAGACTGTCAGTAATAACTATACCAAGATATATCCCTTACAAAAGCTTGCAATTCTCCTAGGTTTTCTCTTATAAATGATTTATTTCTATCATAAGCCATTACCCGTCTCATGGTCCTCTGACATTACAATGCTGTTGCATTTAGCACAGTGGGGTGGTTGATGGTTTTTCTTCTTGGTAAATATGAAGATTGACAGGCAGGTGACAGTGCTAATGAAAAAGCTATGACCAACTATATAACATTTCTTTCAGCTGAGCTGTTACAGCAAACAAAGCAATAGCAACCATTTTTTTAAAAAATATATCAAAACCTGACATACAGTATAGTGCAAATAAAAAGTGTATTTCCTGTGCAAAGTTGTATCAGATGACGACTAAATATCTAGATTTTAAAAAGACATTTAAAAATATTATTATTTGGAACTAGTTTGTGGGAAAATGTTTGTTAATTGTACTTGTATTTAAGATCTGCTGTTCTCAAAATTGCAGTCAAGCTATTATATTCTTTAAACCAAATGGAATTTTATGAATGATGAAATATAGCATTAATGTTAAATGTGAGTACACAAATATGCCCTGGTATTTTACCCTTTTACTGCCTAGCAATCGACTCCCTAGAGATTCTCATAACAAACCAACTTAAAGAAGATAGATTTCCTTTGCAACTCAGGGTCAAAGGTAAAAGAGCATGTTCTCAGCTGCCTCAGTACATGAATTAGAATGGAGTAATGAATTTGTGATGTGCTGTGTGACTTCATGTTAGACCTTGACCTTAATATCACATTTAACTGAGAACAATCATAGGTCACAAATTAGAAGGTTTAAGCAATCTTTTCCTCTATCAAGGGAACCCAATTTAATCAGATCTGATTTAATACGTGGAAACAGTTTCTACAAAAGAAATTGTTACCACAGTTACAGCAGAGGTATACAAAGCAATTGCATCCATCTCTATAATGCAGTTTGAACTAAATTAATTTAAATTTGAGCACCTTGGTTTAATTTGGTTCCAGAATTTTAAGAAGGCTCCAATAACAGTTGTGGTCAAATTCCTCCAGTCCAAGCAGTCATAAATACTTCCATTTGTGAAGATTTATCAACTACTGAGATGCAAAATAAGATTTTTAAATTATTTTTAAAGGGTCAAAAATACAGTCATATCTAGTGAAGAACATTAATAGGGCCACCCTAAACAGATCTACTCATAAGTAAATCCAATTTTATTTAGTAGGGCTTACTCCCAGGAAAGTTTTCTTAAGATTGCCCTGCAAGTACAATCGCTCAGCTTTATAGCTAAGGTCAACTCATGACCACTCTTTTCTTAATTATGAACCTAAGATATATTTGATCTTGCATATAATTTTTGTCTATTAGTTGGAGATACCCCAAAGGATGTTCAATATTATAAATTCAAAATTTTACAAAATTTAGAATGGAATTAGGAATTCTACTATGGTTATTCTCAGTATTTGTGAGCTAAAAATAATAGTTTTGCATCAACAGTTACAGTGTATTAATTTTTTATTTTAGAATTCTTTCCAGGAGAAAACATATCTACAATAACATTCCATTACTCCAAGACCTGACAGAGTTATGTTTTTCAGATAATTCTTTAGTAATTGTTTCCTTGAAATTCATTATTAAACATAAAGGAAATTCAGGGATGAGAGATCATGGCTCAAGACTAAATATGGATATATTTTCCTCCAGGAACGGAGATTAGATCAGGTACCACTTTCCCTTGCCCTCACTCATGTAGTGCTACATCTGGGTTTAAATCCAGTGCACATTTTCACAAATTCCATACTTTTAAAAGATATTTAACCTTACTCTTTAAAAAAAGTCAGGCACTTAGCATGTGTTTAACTGCTTAGTCACTATATCTTCTTTTAAACTGATCTGTTTAGGTTTTTTAGGCTTCAAAACAAAAAAAAATCTGCGGGTTGCTAAACTTCTTGATTGCTCAAGAAAACAGCTGATCAGAATTCTGGATAAGCCAATCAAAACTATGCAGACCTAGTTTCTTCAGGAAATAGAAAGAACCAGTTGCTCCAGATCTCAATTCACTTTGGAATTTGTCTGTCTGCCCATGAAGCTGTGGCTGTAGATTAGAGATGGGCACGAACAGAAAAAAAAATTGAACATGATGTTCGTTATTCATTACCATCCACGAACAGGGACTCATGAACACTTAATAGCATGACCTATTCATGAACATGTTCATGGTTGGATTTTCATGGGTGCCATCAGGCTCTCCTCCAGCCATCATCCAAGTTTGGTCAAGATCCCTACTGCACCACTCCCAGAAACCTGACCTGAGCAGGCACCAGGAAAGGTACCAATAATAAATAATAGCTTGGCCCAGAGCCGGGCAGCAGCCCTGGAACCTGAAGGGGTAGATCCCTATCCCACCACACACACAAAAAATTCAAGCTCCAATGCACTCTATCAAAATGCCAACAGCAGCTCTCTTTCCAATGTCTGCAAAGCCAGAGCTGGGAGCCCCCCTCCCCCCCAGTCTTTGCTCCCTTGTAACAAATTTGGAGCTCCACACTTGAAAGGAAGACCTGCCTATCAAGCTAAATTGGGCTTAGATTGGGGTTTCCAGGGCAATAAGAGGAGTTCAGACAGAGTTCAGACAATCCCTGCCTAAATTGCCAGGGGAATTGATTGCAGGTGCCAGACTGTCTGGCTTGATGAACAGCAATGAACAATGCTTGCAACGACCACCTGTTCATTTAGAATGGAGCCTCATGAACAGCTTGTTCACAAACAGCAGATTGGGCTGTTCATGGCTTTTTTTTGTTCATATTGCTGTTCATGCCCATCTCTACTATAGATCTTCTGCAGGGTCACTGTGCAAAGTATGTACATCTCTATGCCATCCAATTTAGACAGATTCTTCACATGTATCAATGTGACTAAAGTAGACCCAAAGAAAATAAGAGGTAACTATCCCAGGAAAAACTACTGATGGAAAAGACATTTTATTATTACTCTTCCTTAAAGGAATGCATGATAGCTTGTTAATAATAATATGCATATATTATTAGGCTATATCAGATACAGAAGTTGATAGTTCTGAAGAAGTCCAAGCAGAAATGATGGAAAACAGGCGGGTGTACATATCAGAAACATAATGGTTCATCCAGCAAAGTGAGTATTTTGCAAATAAAATACAATGGTGCAAAAGATCAAATCTGTTAGATAAATCACTTGCCCAGTGGAATAAGACCTTGGGATCTATAATATGATAGATACCATTTGTCACTTTTAGTATCCAGTTCTGTAATGGCTGAATGAGGAAAGCAGAAGCCCAGTTGCTCTAATCACAGTAACTTGATTTGTCAACAAAACAATATATCAAGTGATTTATAAAGCAGATATTGCAGCAGCAGTAAAACAATAATGCTACAGTTTTATCTAAGAAAGACACATTTTTCCTCATCAAAGTACATTATGATTTTTTTTCTTTAAAATGCTCTCCTAGGTTGTTAAATCCGTTATTCAAGACCTAGAAGAGACAAGGATCAAAGGTCCTTTACTAAATTGCACAGACATATTAGCTCAGTCCAAAGATCCCCACTTGTAACATAGGCATGGTCTGCTAAACATAAAGACTTTGCCACTGAACAAATGGTTAATATTGCCATCTTTGACAGTGCCAGTTACCTGTTAGGAAAAACTGTCTTACTTGAATCTGTTCCCTTCCTTTTCTCTCTCATCGGAGTTGGTTAATCAGAGTTGGAATTGTCAATTGACAGTTACCAATCCAGCAAGAGGTCCCATGAGTTTTTGGATACTGTATGTAGGCATGTGTTATCTTGTAATAGCTTCATTTCTTGCACACGACCTAAGAGATAGAAAACATAATTGGCCCTGGGTAATTGGCGTGCTTGTGATTTTGTGAAATGCTGATTCCAGTTCAAATTTAACCCCATATGTAAATACAAATCCCTTTTGTGCTGCTGTTGCTTTTATTTCTTTTTAACGCTCTAAGAGTTGTGACCAAAATATTGGGAGTTGAGTAGAACTCACAGAATGGGAGTTGCATGCTACAGGCCACTGGACCCATTCCTAGGGGTCAAGTGACAATAACAGCATGAGGTGTGAAGGGGCGGTCTCCAGTGTAGGCCACCCTTCTCCACCAATTGATGTGCTAGTCTACTAGTATAAATTCAATTACACTGTCAAAAGAAGTAATCTTGGACACAAAATCTTTACTGTCTTTATATAACTGAGCCGTAAGACATTAATTTGTACATTTTACAGATGGGAAAAGTCTAAGAGACAAGTCCAAAGTAACTCAATAAATTAGGATTTAAGCCACCAGTTGTTCATTAAAAATTACATGGTTTTGCACATAAAAAGACAGGTGCCATTAGCAAAGTATTGTCCTTCTGAGTCTGAAGCTACCATCTTCCTTCTTGAGAGGTTTATCTGCATTGTGCATCAACAACAAGCATATTAAAAATATTTTTATACCAATCCTGCCCCCAGTCACCTTGATTAAAAGAGAGCCTGACACTGTGATTATGGAGAGAATATATTAGAGGTCATAACAACCCACTCTGGTACTTACGTTCATGAGATGATTATTTTATTAAACAGTATCTACAATAATTCACTAGCTTTAGCATAAGAAATACATTGCTTTCTCAAACAGCTGTACAATCAATAGACTCTTAAGATTGCAGCTATTTTTCTATTCCACCTGCACTAAATCACTTTATGATCACTTGTTCAGTCAGGCCAGCACAGGAAATTTGGCTTCATAACTTGCTAGCATGTTCATTCAGAATTCTAAATGTCCCTTGGGATGTTGTGTATCCTTTCACAAGTTACTAGGACTTACACCTGAATAGCAGAGGTTAGGTGAAGACTTTCCTGTGATGGCCAGCCACCGAAAAAATTTATAAATGGTTAATATTTTGGGCCTCATCGGTAGTACTTTTTTTTTTTTTGCTCTAATGCATCTTTTTGAACCTGTGAGTATTGTTTTCTGAGAAATTTAGCTACTAAAACAACTAAAAGTGTCCAAACACATTCTGATTTACTTCTGGAAATCCAGTATCAAGTAAGTTATTTCTTTTCCTTATTTACTTTCTGAGATTCTTCAAACTCTCAACTATTTCCTAATTTTTTGGATGTGCAGGCAGCAGAATGGAACATAATACACCGCTAGCAGCAATCTTATTGCTGCTTAATGTAGTAATGAAGATGCCTTGTGGAAAATGTGATTTCACTTATGATCTCCCAGGGAATTGAGTAAAAATAGGGAAATGCATTAGGAAGAGGAAGTGTTCATTGCCAGCTCAGGCATTTGTACAAAATGGAAATTCTTGCTTTCAGGTTTTCGTGTTAATGCTTTGCATGGTATAATTTAAAAACTGAGAAATACAAAAGCACAGACAACCAGTATACAGGATGTGACAAAAACAAGCTAACAGTTCGAGCAATTTGGTAAATCAAATCCAGATGTCATACAGAATCAATCCATCAAAACTGCCCCAAAGCCACTATAAATATACTGTATTTTGTTTCAACCACTGAAGTAGCAAGCCAGCTTAAAACTAGGAAATAACACCAGTTTAAAACCTCTAAAATTGCTGGTAACAATACCCGGAACATTAAAAATAACTTTAAGACTAGAAAAGCTTTGCTTTTCTGTAATTCCTGTAAGAGTGCCAGTTCTTTAATAAAACAAGTAGATGATAAATAAATGGGATGAACAGTTCAATCCTATGGAGCCCATTGAAGTCAATGGACTTAGACGGGTTTGATTCCCCACTCCTCCACAAAGCCAGCTGGGTGACCTTGGGCGAGTCACAGTTCTCTTGAGCTCTCTTAGCCCCACCCACCTCACAGGGTGATTGTTGTGGGGTAATAATAACACTTTGTAAACCGCTCTGAGTGGGCATTAAGTTGTCCTGAAGGGCGGTATATAAATCGAATGTTATTATTATTATTATTATTATTAGACTGGAGTAATTCACCATAGGACTGCATTGTAAAAAAAGGAATCATACTTATTATAAAAACTTTAGGCTTAAAAAGACCATCTCTTTCCGTCATAGTAATGTCCTTGATGGACACATACTGAGTTTACAGATCCTTTCCTACAGAGACTCAAAGCAGCCTAAGTGCCTTCCAAAATAAACAAAAAATATTTTATTTGGCAGGCAGTTGTGGTCAGAGATAACAAAATGGCAACATAATAATATTTTTTGGTATTTGATAATATCTTTCTAAGGTTAGCTTCCATGTGCCTTAGAAATATCAATCAATAAACAGAAGAAATCAAGTTGGTATCTGATGAAGGGAACTCTGACTCTCAAAAGCTCATACCCTGGAAATCTATTTGGTCTTTAAAGTGAATTTTGGCCCAGAACAAATCAGTGTGCTATACAGAAACTGAAGTTTAACCATGTCAAAATTCAACTGACACTGTAAAACCTACTCACATTTACAGATAAGTGGCTGTCAGACTGTGATCTTAGGAACCCAGGGATTGTGTTACAGCAGATTCCCCAAAGGACAGCTGGTTTGCCATTATTGTTCTTCATTTGCCATTATTCCCTATGGTGGGCTGGGGTGGGGAGTGAAGTGGCTGTTTTTTAACCAAAATTGCAGGAGTTCTAGCACTGCCTGTGTACTAAGCCCCCCCCCCTTCAAGTAAATTGGACCAAGGGTTCTATTCTACGGGCCTCTGAAATGGTGCACTTCAGTCATCCCACTTGCTGAGGGGAAAAGACTCTGCCCCCACAAAGGAGGGAAGGAAAAAGAAGGAACATGCCAGAACAGCATCTGTGCCCTGTGGCTGGCTTGCGCTGGTTGGGAGCTGCCTTTCCTGGGCCACTGCCTGGGAAATTTGGAGAATCAAAAATAAAATAAAATGCCCGCTGCTGAGAAGCACAAAAACATGAAAAATGTGCCTTTTTTTAAGTGTGTGTGTGTGTGGGGGGGTGTTTTGTAATGCCTAAGAATCCCCAGTTTGTGTAATCATTCCAGAAAATAACAGTAATGACTCAAAACAGTGGTTTTCACATATATTTTCAGCTCAGGAATTCCAGAAACCACACCTCTAACAGAGAGTCTGATTTTTTACAAAATGATCTTTACAACATCCAACAATATTCTCCCTCTATCTTACAGTTGCTAGATCTGACTAAATTTGATGAAGAAGACAAATTATTGGCATTTTTACAGAGTTATTGGCATGTTTTAAGTTATGTCCTCATTTCAAAAACCTGATATAAAAGATCTTTATTAATGACCTGCCTTAGGTGCTAAGCAGAGATCCATAATTTAACAGCTCCTTCCAAAGAGACTGGAATGTAGTTTGTTCAATGTACTTATTCATCCTGTTGGCATTTGTAATATGTAAATTGATTTGGGGCTTTGTTTAGCTGGTTTGCTGATAGTCTCTGTTTTGTATATAGCCACGTGCAGCCTTTTCAGATGTTGTATTCCTGGTGTGCCTGTTTCACAAACTGAGAAAGCTAGGCACACGTGATCACCACTACCATGTTGGAAAAGGAAAACAGGTATATTTTCAAGCCACAGTTTGAACTATATGAAACCTGGATTTTTAAGGGTGTGTGCATATGTAGGTGTGTACCAAAGCTGTTACCCTTTCCAGACAAAATGGCAATTGAGCATAACAGAGGAGTATACTAAGCATATTCTCCCAGTATGCAAGATAGGAGCACCATATATTTAATTCCTGATTAGGGCTTAAATTGTAATGTGTTTCTTCTTTATTCTATATAATGACATTTGCTGTAACTTAGTCTTTTTTATTATTCTGATTTCATACACTGAATTATAACCATTTATAAGCTCAATCCATGAAAGATCTTGTATAAAGTAATAGAACAATGACAGAACTCACGTTATCTACATTCTCTCCACTCATCTGCTGTGCAATACAATTAGTTTCAGCAGTTTGCAAGGGCTTATTCTCATGCATAGTTGCTAGCTTCAAAAATGTCATCACTTGTCAGCAACCCTGATCATCAGTTTACACTGGTCCATCAGATACAAAACAATTAATGTGGGCACAAATCAAAAATTAAAAACTAGTACATTAAAAACGCAGTTTGAAAACATGTCTTTTTGACCTTGGCACCAAGATACTTCAACAGAAGAACTGGAGTCCATTAACAAATCTGGCAGAGTCTCTTGGAAACTGAATAAGGATTGTAGATGTTGCTATCACTACATAAAGTAAATTGTTTCCTAATTGGCTATATCAGGGTGGGATATCCACTGATAAATCACCAGCTAATTCTTCATGCTGATATTCTTGCAAAGCATGTTGGGCTGTGTGAATCTTGGTCTTATATCTCAAAGCATTAGTATTCAAACAATTCTTATTTAGAAACACTTAACATATATGAGTTACACTAAAACAAGAGGACCATGCAAGTCAATTTCCTCCTAGGTTCTATATTAGTGATGATGCACTCACAAAAAATGTTGTTTGGGTTTTAAAGTCTTAGCTTTATTGATATCACATGTGTTTGTTTCCTTTAGTATATGTATTCCCATTGTTTTGGAGGGAGGGCATCCTTTGGAAGGTCTGACCAGCAGAGCCTCCCCAAATGCAATACAGGAACATACACAGAAGAGCCAACAATATTACTTTCCTGGCACCACATTTTGGGAAGGGTCTGCCACAATCTCTAGCATCACAGTTAGGACCCTGGTGATCTATAAATCACAATATTTGCACTGCCTCCAGGAAGTGGGGAAAGATCACTATATGGGCAGGGTCCTCCAACCTGACCCTCACATGGTCAGGAGAGATAGAGACAAGTTGGATCATAGCTCAGTATTTAGAATTCAATTGGTCAGCCATGCTCCAAAGCAGGTTCAATAGTGTCTTTGAGGTGGTGCAGAAGATCACAAAGATGCCCAGCCCATCTTTCAAAGACATGTTCTCATACAAGCCCTCCCTCCAGAAACCTGTTGGTGCTATACACTGCTCAGCAGCCAATTATCTGAATAATGAACAAGCAATGAAGACAGCAATTATAAATACTGGGTTTTTTTTTTTACCATACAGTGTTCACCAGAGTATGTGTTATTGATGTTATTTTGTTCATGCACATTTTCACATAGCCCTTCATTTAATAAACTGAGCCAAACCTCCATGACCCTGGGAGAGAGTCAATTTTACCTATTGTATAGATTCAAAATCTGCTTCAGGGCAGAAGCATTGAAACTCCACCCCCACAGCTACTACTCAGCTAGAAATATTTTTGTCAGCTACTTGAGTCAAACAGTGGTGAGGCAAACCAAGAGGCAGTTTACAAGTTGTCATTCACTGTATATCTAATCCAAACTGGGCCACATAGAATAGGGAGCAAGAGATCCACAAAATGGACCTAGGGACAGATTAGGAAGATTTCTCTAAACCTGAAGGAAATTCAAGTTTTCAGGAAAAAATCTGAAACTTAAAAAAAAGCCTGAGGATTAAAACTCCCAAAAATAATACTAATGAAATTTAAGAAAAGAATGCCCACTCAACTCTCAGTGACTATTTTGGAGGTTGCTAGGCAACCACAACAATATTGCTGAGCCTTCCAAGCCTTGGTTTCTGTAAAGCAAATCCACAAGATGGGTGGGTGTGGAGAACAGAGGGGGAATTGGAAGCCAAAGCAGTCCTGTCTCATTCCCCTCCCGTTACATCCCCTGATGTCTGCAGGGTCCTCTGGAGACTCCCCCCTCCCCTGTCATGTCTCTTGATGACTCTGGGGCCTCTGGAGACTCATGTTTCCATTTGGCCCAGCTTGGTAACACCACCCATTTTGTAACTGGGCTCAGCCTGACTGCCAACACAAAACTGGTCCTAGGGGCCTAGTCCAGTGGCCTCTACAGAACTGGGCCCATTCTGACCTGACAGCCACTCAAAACTGAGCCTGGTGCTCACAGTCACCATACAACTTTACCATATCTGGCCTGGCCCTCGCCACTACATAATCAGGTCAGTGCAGCCACTACACAAGTGGACCAGGCTCAGCCCAGCCCAGCCACTATGCAACTGAACCAGGCATGGCATGACAGCTGCAATCATTCAACCATATTGTTGCTGGGGAGAGGCTGATAGAGGGAGGGGATGAGGGAAAGGGAAAGATAAAGGGGCAGATAAAGTTTGATTGACTGGTGGTTGTGAAGAAGAGAAGGAAGCAAGAAAAGGGAAGAGGCTATGGTGCCTACCAAAGTAGAGAAAGAAGAAATCATGGAGAGCAGCTACAGGGGAAAATGAAAGGTGGGCCCCCCATTTCTAACTGTATGCTTTCTTCATGAGCAAGTTAGCTGTGAAGTGCATGTTACTTCTAATCCCTCATGGTCTGTAGTGCTACCTGCCTGAATGCCAGTGTGCATACTGTGTGCCTTTGTGTCTAGCAGGCTAAGCAGAGAAATGACAGAATAGCAGGAACAGAAACCACTGTACTTACAAAGAATGAATTCAAAGCTCTGCTCTCAAGCTAATGAAAAAAACAATGTAATTGGGTATAAACTGCACTTTAGACAGACCTATAAATGCAATCCCCTTTGACAGAAAAAAATCTGTGTGTTGTTCTGCTGGTTAGCAAAAGTTCATGTCAGTTATATTGTTACTGAATCTCTTTCTCTTCTCATTGTCCTTTCTCCTTCTAACTTTCCTGAACTCTAAACCAGAGAGACTGGTACCAGAATAATGACCAGATTTAAATCTTTCCAAATGTAACAGTAATTGTTTCCTTTTCCCCCCAGTATGGATCCAAGAGCATAATAATATTAAATAATGAGTTATTTTCAGTTTGCTTTTTAACAAATGGGATATGTGTAATAAAAACCATGAGTCATAAAAATCACAAAAAAATAACTGTTTCTAGGTCTTGCTTGTGACTCTCCAGAATAGAAATGCTAGTCCTAGCTGTTTGGCAGCCATGAAACCCCTCCCAGAAAAGCCCTTTGGTTTTTTTCAAGTTCTAGCATTTACCAGCAATACAGCATGAGCTTGCATGTCATTTTGAATCTGAACTTATTAGAATTTCTCCCTTCTAATTAGATTGTTGCAAGGAAGAAGCAAAGCAAACTCCATCTAATCCCAAGCTACAGAGAGCTGTCATTCTCCTTCCTTCTTTCCCCCCTCCTTCTTCTTTCACTTCTTCTAGTGGGCTAGACAGAGACTTTTTTTCCTTGTGAAAGTAGAAAATCCTTGTCTTAGTCAGGGGCACATAGAATTCTAACAATTTGCCAAAAATGCTTGAAACTTGGGGGTTCTTGGAAGGAAAGGCACAATGTTGCAATTTTGGTGGCATTTGGCTGAAAAGTGATTCCAGCTCCCCCAATGATGGCTGGGGAACTGGGATTCTTCAGTGGAAGCCTTCCTCACTTTCTGAAATGAAATGAACAAACCATAACAAGGAAGGAAGGAGGGAAGGTAAATTCCAAGTTGTCAGCGGAAAGGTAAATAAATAATTATTTTTAATCACTGTAAGAGTAAGGAAATTAATTTGGAAAGGGCTTTATTTTTGAAACATTGGCAGCCAGCTGGAGCTCTCCTGCTGGCTGCTGCTTGACAGTCATTTTAAGAATTAGTAGAGACAACTTAGTGTGACTGTGCACAGAGAGACCTAATTTGGGGGTCTGTAAAACCGCCTCCCCCCTCTGATCAATCGGCACGAAACTTAGGAATTCTTCAGATTAAAGGAAGAACTGTGCAATTTTGATGTGGTTAAGTGCAAAAATAGTTGGCCCAGAGCCTCCAATTTATCCCCCATCTCCTTCCCCACTGAAAAGAATGGTCACAAAAATCATGAGAATGAGGGGGCGGGACTAACAAATGTTGACCCCAACCGAGCAATGCCCCACTGGAAAACTACCAAATCACTTTAAACATTTCACTCAACAGTTCTCAATCCAAAACCACAATGAAAATTTTCTAGCTGCATACCCCATGAGAAGACAAGATTCTCTGGAAAAGTCAATAATGCTAGGGAAAGTGGAAGGCAGTAGGAAAAGAGGAAGACATAAAACAAGATGGCTTGACTCAATAAAAGAAACCTCATTCTCCAGTTTAAAGGATCTGAGCAAGTGTGTTAATGGTAGGATGTTTTGGAGGTATTTCATTCATAGGGTTGCCATAGGTCAGAGGCAACTTGACAGCACATATCACACAATCCCTATTAACTAATACCCCAAAACACATCCTTACCTTCCTCCCATGCAGCCTGTAATAAGTTAGGGAAGTCATTTTTTTTAACTTTGCAGTCTGTGCAGTAATGGCAACCTCCAGAAGACTCACCAGCAGGGGAGGAGACTCACCATGGGAAGGCACTCACTGGAGAAATAATAATCTTGCCGTAACATGCTGACATCACTCCCACCATGATCAAAAGTAACATCATTGTGCTCAGGCAACACTCTAGCATTAAGCCAAAATGCTATGGTTTAAACATAGAGTTTTGGCTGAATGCTATAGCGTCACCAGTGACATGCTGACATCACTTTTAGTCACACTGGAAGTGATGTCAGTGCATTAGAATGCTGCCAATCACTCTCCATTCTTCCCACATTTTCTCCCATTGCCCAGCTGAGCAGCTACGGGAAGGGCTTGCTGTGGGTGGGAGATCCCCCACACCTAACGAGAACATAGTAACTTTACGTGCAGTTCTCATGCCCATCCTTATCAACCCTTATCAGTCATGTAGACTGAAGAAATCAGTGCCTGTAAAGGAGGCCTCTGAATCTCCCCCAAATTAGAGTCATCTGGACAAGTTCTAAAAGACAAACATTTTCTCATCTTCGATAATAATCTTGATAATTCCTGGCATGCCTCTGGATTCTGAAAACATGTTGGCACTTGCTTGCACACCAGTGCTGTGCAACTATTCCATCATTTGAAGACTGAATTAGTGCATGTAAGCAGTCGCCTCACAATGAAAAACTCTGACAATGAGGCCCTGTCAGGTTTTTGGCAACAGCCTCCTGGAAGACATAAAAGCAAGTTTAAACACTATCATTTATGCATAATTCTTTCTTGGCATCTTTCCTCAGATGCCACAATTTGCAGCCAGAAACCACTTATTTCTCTTCTCCTGACTCTAGAAATAGTCCAGCCTTAAGTGGATCTAATTCCACCCCAGAAGAGAAACAGCCTTGTCAGGGCTTGGCTGTGTGTGTGTGTGTGTGTATGTTTGAAACATCAAGGCTCCCATTTATTTCACAGCTGCATTGCTTTGAAAAGCTGGGGGCAAGCCAATGCTCTGTACCCACAGAGAGCTGTCTGGAATGATAAACACCCAGCTGCCTGTGGAAAGGGCTACAAGCAGAATAGATAGCCGTGTCTCAACGAGACTCTGTCTGGGCAGACACATACTATTAATCTGCTGCATGTATATTAAGTATTACAAAATGTGCAAAATTGTGAGCTACTCCATGAGGGCTGGTGAGGAGGGGATAGCGAGGAGCTGTAAATATTTTTTTCCAAAGTTATGCAGCCAGTGCTGATTTACAGCTGTTAAGCCCTCTTGTTGCAAATAGTTCATAAAGCCTATGACCTAAGTACTTGCCCACAGGGCCACAATAACATTTATCTAGTATAAATTAATGTGTTTCAACCACTAATTCAATTTGGCTAGCTGATTCTTATGGTTTTGGCACAACCTGACCTCTGCAACAAAGTAGAGTTCTTACAGGGATGACTCACTGTTCTGGACGTGTTTTGTTTCAGTCTCATAAGCGATGTTGGAACAAAGAGGCCTATTGGTTGAGCAGCCATAAATTTTTTTTCTTGAGAAAAGGTTGGGATCAGCGCTAATTGAAACTTCCTTCTCATAGGTGACTGATCAAAACCAGCTGTGGATGTAAAGCAGGAACATATTGAGATATATTGCATTAGAAACCCAGCAAGTTCAGGGCTTTGTGGCTATAACATTAAGATTCAACTGGGATGCAGTGCTCCTAGTTAGTAAGAGACACAAAATGGTTTCAGAGTACTTAGAAATCTTCCTTTGTATTCCCCCCTTTATTTATTAGGTTTACATTTAACCATACTAATGAATTAAAATGAACCTCAGCAACTAAGTAATATTTGAGTTAAGGTTTAACCTGAAGGCAGAGAACTTAGTGTGTTATTCTACTGAATATCACATGCCTCTGGAAAGTGCAGCTTTCCTATTAAATTTTTCTGGTTAAGAAAATATGGAATTGGCTGAAAAGTCAAATATAACAAGTCTTTTGAAATTAGGAGAAATATGCCTGGGAAATGAAAACCAATACTCTTTTTCTCCAAAGAATCCATCTTCTTTATTTTATACATTCAGTAACACTTTTGCAGAATTGGCACTTGAGAATCACAACTTGTTAAAAATTGTCTCAGTGGCTGGAAGAGAAAAGTTCGTGTTGAACAGAGTTTCTGCTTCACGAATCAAAGGCAACTACTCTTCACTAATTATTTGTCTAATTGTCTGATTCTAATTATATTTACTTGGAAGGATGTCCAATTGAATTGAGTGGGATTAATCTCTTACCATGTTAAGGGCTGCAATCCAAAACAGATTTAGATATTTTGTTTGAAAAATTATTACAGAATTTTGAAATATACATTGTGACTTTTAAAATAAAACCTATTTGCGGGACCCGCTTGATATGGCCAAGGGTTCACCAAGCAGGAATTAAACACGCTGACACTTCTTTTTGAGAAAACAGGCCACAATTTTATTGATTACCAAAAAGAAGGAGCCATGGCTGTGTAGGGTACGGATCCCAACTTTGACTGACCCGCCTGTCAGCCAATGATTCATCACCCTTTCAGCCCGCCTGCTGAAAGGGGACACCATGGGATGACGGATGAGGGAGCCACACTGTGCGGTTGCCTCTGTGTGGTTCCCCCGTCACCTGTGCATGCAGGCCCTGTGGTGCATGGTGTGGTTCCCCCGTCACCAGTGCATGCAGGCCCTGTTCCCCCCACAAGGGATCTGTGCCTAACGCCCAAATCGCCCGCCTAAAGTTGTGACAAGCAACCCAGCATAATTCTTCATAAAGTCCAACAATGCTTCAAACCACAAATGAATGATACATTTGTAAACAGCAATACAACAGCCAACCCTCAACATAACCTTATTAACATAATAAAACCCTCAACTTGTAACCTAACCCCTTGACTTGAATCATGCGGAGGGTCTGGCAACGGCTCCCGCCCTCGCAACTCCTAGCCAGCTACCCTGATTGGCCAGCTGGGCACATTCAATTTGCACTCTCAGCCCAAGGCTGACAAGCGCGTATATGCAGGGCCAGCAGAAATGGCACTCCTGCTTACTTCCCTCGGCTGCACTGGCCCGCAAACGCCAGCCCAGGTGAGTTCAGGGCCAGGGGCTTGCGGGACCAGCTTGATATGGCCAAAGGTACACCAAGCATGAATTAAACACGCTGACGCTTCTTTTGAAGAAAACAGGCCACAGCTTTATTGATTACCAAAAATTTTATTGATTACCACAATTTTGATTTTATTGATTACCACAGCTTTATTGATTACCAAAAAGAAGGAGCCATGGCTGTGTAGGGTACAGATCCCAACTTTGACTGACCCGCCTGTCAGCCAATGATTCATCACCCTTTCAGCCTGCCTGCTGAAAGGGGACACCACAGAATGATGGATGAGGGAGCCACACTGGGCAGTTGCCTCTATGTGGTTCCCCCATCACCTGTATGCAGGCTTGCTCTGTCAGCCCCCCAAGCTGGGCTTACCACTGCCAAGCCTGGTCCAAGACCCCTTATGGGGATCCCCATCTATGGGGAAACAGTGCACGCAGGCCCTGTTCCTCCCCCAAGAGATCGGTGCCCAACGCCCAGATTGCCACTGGAACCACAAAATGGCTCCCCGCCAATGCTGCAACCAATAAAGCAAGCCATCCTGGATATCCTGTAACCAAATGTCCTGCCCCTAAGTGAAAAGAGATGTCAGGGTGGAAAACCACCAGACCCCCAGCTGCCAGTATGAATTTTCCTACCGCTTTTGACAGCCTCTGCCAAGCCAAATCAACCCAATCATTGTCCCACACCCACCGCCAAACGCGGCACTTCAACAATTCAGACCACAAAATAGACATGTTCAGATAACTCTCCCGCAACACCTCCAAGTCCATCAACATGTCCTGTAACATGTCCAACTTTTTCCTTTATGGTAGGTCATTCTCCCTGAGCTGTAACCTGACTGCATCTGGTGTTCCCACTTTTTGCACCAATTGAAGAAAACGAGGCAGCAACGCTTTCCAGGTCATCCCTCTTGATCCAAACCATTTGATTGCAATCGATCTTTCAAGGCCCAAGTCACGTCCCCAGCCGGAAGCCTTTACATAATGAGCTGCCCAGTATACAATGCTGTGGCCCATGATCCACACCCACTTACACCAACCTGAAGGGACTAAAAGAAAGAAGGATTAATAACCAGCTCTGGCCTCATGTAAGTTTTGTAACTGCCAGATGTCCATCTGCCAATTGCCTGCACCTGGCCCGGGGAGAGGCCGATCTGTGATTGGCGGCCCCAATTCAAAATGAGTGAGCACTGAACTCACATGCAGGCAAGCCATCAGCAGCCAGAGCAGAGTGCAGCACACTGACAAATTGGAAACAGGAGAGGGGGGTACCATTCCGATGGACAAAAAGGAATCCTTCTCCAGCAGGGTGCACTGCCATATAGGCAGCCAATGCCTGGAGTGGGCACGGGCCAGAATCAGAAACACCGAAGGAAAAGCTAACCCCCCGCCTGCGTTGATCCATCTTGGATCATTGGAGGTGGATGGACACCCTGTAGCGACCCAAGGAAACATCCCCAAAAACTAACACACAGCCTGGGACCTCCCGACGGGAACTCACCACCAGCTCACCAACCCATAACGCCCCCCCAAAAGGCCAACATGAAGGCAGGCTTGAAGAGCTGTGCCTCGTAGTCTGAGTGACAAATGGTGGGTAGGTGGCTGAGGAGGCACCCCAGGATGTGATAGGTTATAGGTCAGCGAGAATCAGGCAGTGGAGGGGCCAACCACTTCCAACCCTCAACAGCCTTACAAACTGCGAACAGATCAGGAGGATCGGGGAAACCTCTAGCTTTACTGAAGAAAGAAATGGTCACCAAATGGCACTTCATCATCCTGGGGGCAAGGCTCCACTCCCTCATTTGGGCCAAATAATGAAGGACTAGCCCCCCCCCCCCAAGTAGGCAGGCTGCCAGAACCCCCCAATTGCTGGGATATAGGCAGAAAAGTGGACAGGGCCCTACTATACAACTCCAAGGAGGATGGAGCAACAGACAACAATACTCCATGAATTATGGAGCATTCCCAAGATTCCAGAGGTCCTTCAAGAATGGGTCTGGCTCTCGGTGGGCTTCCGGTGCCAAGGCAAAGAACCGCTCTGTCTGGAAGCGAGACAATGTGTCAGAGATGCTGTTATCTGTGCCTGCTATATGTTTCACAGAAAAGGAGATGTTATTAATTAGGCACACCAGGACGAACCTGTGAACCAAACACATGACCTCCTCAGAGTGTGACAACTGTCTGTTTAGGACCTTGACAACTGCCCTGTTGTTGCACCAGAATACCACCTTCCTGTTCTTAAACTGGTCCACCAATATGACGACCGCCACCAGGATAGGGAAAAGATCCAAGAAGGTGAGATCCCGGAGCAAACCCGTCCTGCTCCAACTGCAAGACCAGAGCTGGGTGCACCAGCATCCCCCAAGGTATACTCCAAAGCTGCCACTCCTGCAGCATCCAAATTGACTTGTAGGTCAGCGGCCACGATGCTGTAGTCCTGCCAGAAGGACACCCCATTGTAATTTGATAGAAAGGTCAACCAAACCCTAAGGTCCTCTTTTATGACCTTGGTGATCCTGATGTGATGATGGGGAAAAGAGGCTCCGGCAGTGGCTCAAGCAACCCATGCCCAAAAATTAAGGTGCCCAAGCATGGACTGAAGCTCCTTCAAAGTAACCTTCTAGTGGTCAAGCATGGACTCAATCAGCCCTCTCAAAGCCTGAAGCTTTGCCTGAGGGAGGCTGGAGCAGCCCGCTATCGAATCCAATTCAATCCCCAGATAAGTGAGCCTGGATGCAAGACCCTCAGTTTTTTCCGCAGCAAGAGGCACCCCTAACTCACTGGCAAGGGCCTGAAAACCAGCCAGCCTCTCCTCACATGCTGGCCCCCCTGCTGGCCCCGCCAGAAAGAAGTCATCCAGGTAGTGCGTGACCTGGGGACATCCTAAATGCCCCTTGGCTTCCAATTCTAGGAATGTGCTGAATGCCTCAAATGCCGCGCAAGCCACTGAGCAACCCATTGGCATGGCCTTATCAATGTACCAGGTGCCCTCAAACTTAAACCCCAGCAGGCAAAAAGTGTCAGGGTGTACAGGCAACAGCTAGAATGCGGACTGTATGTCACACTTGCCCATCAAGGCCCCCGTGCCACATGAATGGACCAGGTGCACCACATGGTCCAGTGACGCGTAGCGCACTGAATACAACTCAGGCAGAATAAAGTCATTAACTGATGAGCTCTTTGGGTAAGACAGATGATGAATAAGGCGGTATTCACCCTCTGTCTTCTTAGGAACCACCCCCAATGGTGAAACCTTGAAATTAGGTAATGGGGAGTTGGCAAAGGGGCCTGCAATCCTGCCTGCCCCTATATCCTTATCCAGCTTCTTAGCTACAACATCGGGCATTTCCGTAGCTGACTTAAGATTGCCCGAGGTAGTGGGAACCCTGGAGCTCGTGAAAGGAATCCTAAAACCCTCATTAAATACAGCCCACAAGAAGTCAGCCATGAACCTATTGGGGTAGTGGTCCAGGAGAGGGTGGAGGGCGTCCGTCTGAACGGCGGAAGGAGTGAGGGTCATACTCAGGGAAAACTCACTGCTTGCTTCCGGTAGCAGGTTGATTGGTGCTACTGGAGCCGGTGGAGCCTCCCTCCTTTTGGGCACCTGCATTGGCAGGCTGGCCCCCATGAAAAGGCCATTGATTGCCCTCTTGGCAGGGGCAAGACAGGCATGAATGCAGACCAAGGCAAGAATCACAAAAGTGGTCAAATTTACAGCGTGCCCGCTGACACTTGCCCTGATTATATTCCCAACAAATCAGCCTCTTATCTCTCCTGGAGCTCCACCTCCCTTATTGGGAGAAGTCACCCCTCCCCTTCATGTGTGGGCCAACTAGCCACAACCATAATTGTTGTCTAATTAAGTCCCATCTCCTCCTGGCACTGTGCGAAGCCCGCTTGTGGAAGGTTCATCATAGTCTATAGCCACCTCCCCGGCCAATGCTCTGGCTCTGAGCACATTGGACATGTGGTTAGATAGGTGCCACCCCCTATCTGGATAATCTAGCTGGACTATGCCTATAAAGACCCTAAAGCCTTCCATCCAGTTGGCGAAATACCTGTCCACCTCGACCTTCTTATCCTTATCCTTCCGCCTTCTGGACGGAGGTTGGGAGAAGCCAGCCTCAGCCTCTGGACGAATCAACAAAAATACATCCACATAATATCCGTCGAACATGCGCCGCCTCATTTTCTGGGAAAGGTGTGCCCTGGGGGTATCCTTGTCCTCCCCGAAACTCACAGGGGGGCAACCAACTGCATCTGAGGCCTTGTCCGCCCAAACAGACCCAGGTCCCGCCATACTAGCCTTCCCTTTTCAATGCCGCCAAGCGGCCCAACCTGGAATAGGTGGCACCGGGGCAGCAGTCCCTCAGTAATCTCCATCCGAACCCCGCCCCCTTTGCTCGAGGATGACTCACTTGATGTGTCCATGGAGTCAGAATCGTCCCTCCACCTCGACGCCTTTTTTGTCTTACGTTTCTTCCATTTGCTCTTGGTAGCTGGGCACCTTCTGACTTCCGGGTTGGAGGATTCACTGCTGGATGGGAACCATACCTGCCACCACCTCTGGAAGGGAGCTTTGCAAGGCACCACCAATCTAGCGCCCCTGTCAGGAGACTCCCCACTCTCGGTAGTCGAACTGCCCGCTTCTGTCTCCCTTCCAGGAGCCCCCATCTGATCCACCCGCTCAAACAACTGCTGTAATGCTCTAGACAAGCCTTGCAAGGAAGGCCTTTTTTTGCTTTGTGCCCCAAGCCTGGAAGAAGCAGCCGGGCTACCTCCCCTCTCTGGGTGGGTCCAAGAAGCAGAAGCCCCATGACCCTTCCTGGGCCTAGACCCAGCTGTGGCACTCAATACGCGTGTGCACTTTAAAGCCCCAGACACCAGCCTGGTGATAGGTCTCTTCCTGGCCTCAGGAGCACAAGAGGGCCCAGAGGCACTATGGGCCTCTCCAAGTAATGCCCTGACCTGAGTTCGGGCTTATGCAGTGGTCCCGCACATTTCCAAGACCCTGCTCTTCTGCTGCGGACGCCCCTGATTCCTAGGCCCTGCGTGCTTTGGCCCTTGGCTCCCAGGCCCTTTTCTCTTCAACTGCCCCTGGCCCCTCAGCCCCTTACCCACTTTCAGTGGTAGCATAGTGCACGTTCTGCCTTGCTTCAACAGGATTTTTTTTTAAGGGAAGGGGGGGAGCATACAGTCAGCCAAATGTCACTGCTACTACGGCAGCCTTCCTACCAAGGCCTGCTGCCAAGGCCCCCACCTGAAGGCCCAACGCCACCCCACAAGGCCTGCCACGCTGCCCACACACCCGAAGGGGAAAATAAGCCCCTTGAATGCCTCAGCCATAACAGCCACATGGATGCACGTGGTCCTGCAAGCTGGCGAAAGGCCCAGCCTCTGGAGCAGCGATCAGCCACGTCAGCCCTGATCGCTGTTCCAGAGCTGACTGGGAAGCATGGGCTGGCCCTGCCTAAATATAGAGGGTGGCAGGACCTGAGTGAAAACTTCTTCACTCAGGTCTGGAAATGGCTCCCACCCTCGCAACTTCCAGCCGGCTGCCCTGATTGGCTGGGCACATTCAATTTGCAGGGCCGTATATGCAGGGCCGGCAGAAACGCTGCTCATGCTTACTTCCCTCGGCTGCGCGGGCCCGCAAACACCAGCCCAGGTGAGTTTGGGGCCAGGGACTTCACCTTTATCAGGACTTATTCTATCTTCATATTAATCACTCATTAGAACATGCTCTTTTGAACAAAAGAAGTTATAGTAAATATTTCATTTCATTACTTATATCTAACCTGATTGAGTTCAGGATTCCAGTCAGGTTATGATTATAAATTCCCTCCAAAAATGTGTTCTTTTCAAAGATTAGCACAGAGAGTCTACAAAGTCTTGAGTCTATAGAATTTGTTCATCCACATAAAAATAGAAATTAATCCCTCCCCTCCATCAAAGTTATGTTACATTTATATCTGCAAGTTTAGCTTCCCTTTGTGAAAACCTCCCACACATTTCATGATTCTTAAAAGCTTGCTCACAAAGAAAAATGTTCAGTAAGCAGGATATTTTATAACATTATTTAATGGCAGTAGTACTTTAGCACTCTTGATCTATAGGAAAGAATCCTAATTTAATTAGGCATGGAAGAATTTTTATTAGGCTGTTTCAAAAACATGTAAGTGTACTGAACTTCACTGCCACAATTACTTAAGACAAAAAGATGAATATGGAAGCAAAGTTCACAGTGCACAAAGAAAATGATCTGTCCACCTTTAGCTAAAATGTCTTCAGTTGTATAAGGCTGTTTTTTCAGTTAATTCTACAATCACATGTGATATTTTTTACCATATATTTAGATAATATATGTTACTATTTTAATTAAAATCTCATAATACAGCCCTTCTGGCCAGCAGTCTCCACTGATAAGGCCAGGGGCTGCTCTTTGCCTTTCTATGGCATCTGGGTCTCAGGCTGGGGAGCAGATACAGGAGCCTTATGAGGTAGCTCCGCCCAGCTGGCTGGCAGTTGTTCTCCATGCTCAGCCCACCCACCTCACCCTGTAGTAATGCAGGATTAGCCAGCTGCTGTTGACAGAGCCATGTAGGAATCCCCCCCCTTTTCCCTAATTAGCATGGGGAGGAGGTGGTTTTTCACCTACCTTGTACTTCTTGCAGAGGTTCGAGGTAATTGACAAGCCACCTTAGGATGGTCACTGGCAGAATAGAGTTTGGGGATAGGAAGTGGGCTGGTGAGCACCCTTGGCACTTCCCCATTAGTGGGGAAATGGGGGTCTGCCTGGAATGGCTGGTACTGCTTGTGACAGCTGCCTGCTGCATGGGTGGACTGCCTGGGAGAACTCTACATGCAAGTCCTTCCTTGGGTGTTCATCCTTTTAGAAAAATTACAGACAGATCCTCCTACTTACACTATTCTTCATTTCACCCACAGCACCTTACGAGGAATGTCCCCATTTCTCAGTACCTTAGGATCAAATGGAACTCCTCCCGTTTGAGCGATTTCAATATTAATAGTAAGATCTTGGATAGTGCCTTCCTTAACAGGGGCTATCCCACTAGGGTAATTCAGGAATCCAACTATAGGGCTAGATCTACCCGCGTTCTGAATTATTAGTCCAAAAACAAAGGAACAATGTACATCGTATAAAATGGGCAGTGGACTATACACATATGACACCTGGAATAGCCAAGGTGGTCAAAAAACATTGGCACCTAGTGGCTAATATTGTAGGCTGTGAACAGTTACCATCAATTGGATACAGAAGAACTAAAAATTTGTGAGACATCGTGGTGCATTCTGCGTTTAACAGTGGGAGGGAGGTGACACAATCGCCAAAGGGGCATTTCCCTTGCGGGAATTGTAATGTTTGCCCTTGTGTAATGAAATTGTCAGAAGTCATCGACCCAGTAACTAACAAACCACTATGCCCTACTTCCTTTTTGAATTGTAACACGCCCTGGGTGATTTACCTTATTAGATGCAGCTGCGATCTGCTTTATGTGGGTAGTACTACCCGCCCCTTAAAGGTGCGGGTCCAGGAGCATCTTTCTCGCATCAAACAAAAAAACTTAGAGGCTCCTATGGTGGAGCACTTTTTACTGATGCATGGGGGACAGAGAGACCTAAAGGTTACTGTGTTGCAATAGACTTTCTCAAAGGCTCATATTCAATAAAGCATTCAAACAATAAAGCAAATTCTATAATATCACCAAGTTGGTCTAAGTCTGATGGTCTGTTCACAACTAAAACACACCCTTGTTAGGAAGGGTCTCTCTGTGGCAAGGGGTCTACATCCTTTCTAGGTGCTCCATCTCAGTTGTTAGTAGTCAGACCCTACCTTCATGCTAGAAGGGCAGTTCATGGATATGAAATATCATAAACCTTCCTCAGTGTGCCATAAGAACAAAACCACTGCCCTGCCAGTTTGGTAACTTTCAAGCCTGCCTGGAGACTGAGAAAGTTACTAGAATGTGAGTCACAAATGGGCGGCTTGACTTGCTATCCCCAAGCCCTGGAGAGCAGCAGAGATAGCAAAGGCTTCCTAAGATACCTCCCTGCCTAATCCCATCAACACCTTCCTCCACCACTTACCTAATCAAGGGCTATTCAACAAATCTGATAGCCTTCTTATCTGATAGTTACCAGGTCATCAAGCAATATTTTTACCTATAGTACAACCCTGATAGTTATGTCACACCTTCCCAACTTATTGTCTCACCTCTGGAGACAGCCATTAAGCCATTGTTATCTCTCTGTGTATGCTTTGTACGTTCTCTGTGTGTTTGCCTTATTTCTCTTTAATTAAAAAGTTTCCTGTTGAACATCTGCCTGTTTATTTGAGAGTCCTCTAAGGTAATATTCTGGTATATATTGGTGGAGATCCTGCAGTTACCCCTTCTTGCTGTGTCTCCTTGGATACGACCCCCTCCCATTAGGGTGGCATAAGCAAGTCTACTTTTTCCATTGCAAACCATAGGAGTTCCATGGGGTGTCTCCTCAAGAGGAGTTCTGTGTGGATAGGAAGCAAGTGGCTCCACATGAAGCATTCTGCTTGGTGGGCCCTCCCCAGTTCACTCCTGGGAGTCTTGAATCCTCCATAAGAACTGATAATCTCCAGTTTCTTTTCATTGTACCTTCAGGTTTCCTCTGGCCTATCTAAGTGAGTGTGCTCTATGAAAGAAGCAGCTGCTTCTAATGACCAAAAATTATTGATGAAGCAGGTCAACTTGCATAGAAAGTCAGATTGTTGGCAGAATGCCCAAGTGCAACTCCACACAGGCATCATGTGTAAAAATTATCTTACTACCTTATCCATCACTAAGCTTGCTTGAGGGCCACTTCCAAGCTAGCTCTTCTAGTAGATGCAGAGTTTATTGTCTATAGCCATAGACCATCACAAATTTTCCAAACATCACATCAACTAATAAACAGTTAACTTCCAGTATCACAATGTAAAAAGGTTAATTAAAATTAATTAAAACAGTATACCAAACTATCCCAGGAGTCACGAAACAGCCTCATTCAGTACCACCTTAGATCTTATCTTCTTGGGTGCAAGTGCAAACTGAGAGAGACTGTAAGACACATGGCTATCAGTGTCAGATAACAAGAACACAATCTTCTCAATTTCAGAATATGTGTTTGTGGCTGGTAGGATTCTGGCCAAGAATTTAGCTCTGGGCACACTGTATAATGGACATTTGGGGGGAAGGTTCTCCACTGTAGATAATCCACAAATGTAGCTGCGCTGTTCCATAGGGTTGTGAGAATAATGCCCTGCTCTTCTAGTAAATAAGCTGATTCAAATGGGGTTTCTCCCTTAGACAACACATACACAAGGAAATGTTGTCAACAGGTCTCAGCATTTATATGAAGTTTCTGAAACATTTGCCTTGAATTTCTCATAGTCCAAGGTGCCAGCCACCCTTAGTGATAATAAGTAGTGAAGGCTGCCCAAGAACAAAAGGACCCCAAATTGCTGCCCACTACATCCTCAGTTAGGCCACCACCATCATGGTTCACTTAAAAGCAACCAAGTGAACTTCATTATTGTCTGTTGTTCAGTCAGAAAGGTGGGTCATGTGTGCCCTCCTGTGGTGGTGGGGGTGCAGGTTGTGTTGGCCTCATTGCCAATGTTCAGGCCAGCTTCCAGAACCAGTGGTCCTGGGTTGTCTGCCTCTGGTTCAGAACTCTCTGTATTAACTTGTTTTGCACTTGGGCTAGCTACTCTCCAAAATGCACCAGATACAGTCTATCACTAATGAGTACTCAGGATGACACAAACAAAAGTTACATAGCAGTTGTAGGATGTTTCTCAACAGCCTGTATCCCAAGGGTTTCAGTGGTGGGTGGTGTCTCAGCCTTTAGCAGGTAAGTCTGGCTAATAGGAGTCTTCTTCCATCAGATTATCTCCCTCGACCTCCCCAGCAAGCCCTCTAGTTCTGGTTCACTCTTTTACTCTCTTACCTACTTCTTTCTTCTTGTCTTTCTTCTCTCATTCTTACTCTTTTGGTGCAGTTTCTCTCTTTGTCTGCTTGATCTTTTGCTTCCTTTCTCCCTTCTGCATCTCCTTCATCCATTATCTTCTTCTTCCATTCTGTTCCCCTTTGTCCTACTTCATCTTCCCCTTCTCAGGTCCTCAACACATCCTTCTTCTCCCAGTATCTCTTTCCTGACTTATGCAGTCCCCCACTGTTGACTGCTGCATCTCTCCTTCTTTCCTCCCATGTGTACTTTCAAGCATGTGGGGTGAGGTGGAAGGCTGTCTCTGAGCTCTTGTGGGGCTGCCTCTGGGGAACAGGCTGGCTGTTGAGGCATTGCTGCTTGCTTCACTGCTGGGCACCTGCTGTGTCAGCTCAAGGGCTCCTCTCAGTTTCATGCTGCCTCCTCTGCTACTGCTCCTCTCACCACCTTGTAAGATGGAAGGGTTTTATATCAGCATTAGGAACAATGGGGCTGCTGCTTCCGCTGTTCATCCTTCACAGACAGCCTCTTCCTCACTGGAAAAGGGACTGGCACCTCTTCCAAGGTGGTGCCTCAGTTAACACTTCTAAGAAATGGGCCTAGAGAGACAGGAGTCATCAGAAGCAACATGGGGGGTGGTTAGGACAGAAAATCCCAAAGGTGAGAGTGCAGAATGGGGCACATGAAGAAAGGCAATAATGAGCCAAAAGGGCCGCAATTTGTAGGTACCAAAGTCTTCATGGCCATTACTTCATAAAACTCCCACTTTAAAAACTCTCCCATCTACATGTCTAGTCTGGCTGACACCTGTTGCATTTGGAAGTGGGCATTTCTCTCCCACCTTCCAGATTTTCATAGGGGACCAGACTCGGATCCTGAATTGTCAGCTTTCAGCTCCTAGTCCATCTGCACAGACAGAAGGCACTAACCATTGCAAAAATAATCAATGTAATACTTATAGCGAGCCAATGTGGCATAGTGATTAAAATATTGAACTAGGTTCTGGTTTGAATTCCTCACTTTGCCATGGAAGCTTGCTGGATGACCTTGAGCCAGTCACACACACTCAGCATAACATATCTCACAGGGATGTTGTGAGGATATAATGAAGGATAGGAAACTGATGTAAGCTACATTGGGGACCCTTTAAGAAGAAAGGCAGGCTTTAAATGAAGTAAAACAATAATAAATAAGTATAGAATAAGAAAGAAAAAGTAGTCTCTAAGAAGAGTAAAAGTCCAAGGAGCTGGACTTTTATCTCCAGCAATATTGGATTGAACTGTATTATCCATGAATCATTGAATGACTAGTAACAGCAGAATGAATAATTGACTTTGTAGGTTATGTATGCATTGAAACTCGGTTTCTTTTGGGAGTCACAATTGTTACACTAACAAAATAAATCCTTTTGATTGCATTTTGTATCTATGTAGTGGGATTACTTGTTCATTTTTCTTTCTTGTTTGTAAGAGCCATCAAGTTTTACATTAA
Source organism: Eublepharis macularius (assembly GCF_028583425.1). NCBI lineage: Eukaryota > Metazoa > Chordata > Lepidosauria > Squamata > Eublepharidae > Eublepharis > Eublepharis macularius. The sequence goes on from NC_072797.1 coordinate 79,213,799, forward strand.
AGCAGGACATACACTGCACTTAACACTAAGTGAATACAAAAGAACAAGCAAAAGTGCACTGCAGAAAAAGAACATTTTGAAACTGGGAATTTCAAAATATTCAATTTCTTCTTTTTAAAAATAACCTCATTCTGTTTTGAACAGAATATGTCAGCCAAAGTCATTTTTCAATGCAGCTAGTATGCCACAGAAAGGAAGACTTTTATCTTAAAGTGGATTCAAATTAGAAATCAAGTTAAATTCATATTAAAAATTCAGTCAAATTTCAGATTGCAAATTTAGTTTTCTATTTCATACGATTTCAACTTTTGCTTTTCAAATACAATTTTTAGAGACTTTTCCCCTTTTTAAAAAAAGTATTATTCATTTATTTTTTAGGAAAACATGTCGTATGTTCAACTAACAAACTAAAACTTCTAAATACAGTCTTCCCTCTAACTGAGAATATTGTTAAAATCAAATTCAAATATAAATCTGAATTTTTAAAAGGGAAATTCAGGTTGCTTGATTTTTTAGTCTTCAATCATCTGTTACAATGAAGAGTTTATTCAGTATCACTTAAAAACAATGCAAGATTTCTTTTTGATCTTTCTGATTTGAGTACAATACACTTAAGTGTCAACTGATGATAAACTGATAAGTAGTAGAAGCAAAAAGAACAAAAGACAGGAAAAGTGTAATATGTGAAATGATTATACACATAGATTCTTTTCACAAGTTATAGTCTTCGCTTTTGATGCTATTGGGATAGGGTTGCCAGGTCCCTCTACCCTCCTGGTGGGAGTGGGGGAAACCTGGATCTTACCTCTGTCATTTCCGGTGATGCCACTTCTGGTGATGGCACTTCCAGTGATATCGCTGCACAAGTGCAGGGGTAAGTGCATGGGTCAATTTGGGTCTCAGAGAGGCCCAATTCAGCCTGTTCGAGGCCCAAATCAGCATGTGGCAAAGTGTGAGAGTGCTCTTGGGGTGGCACAAAGACATCAATGTCATTGTCACTCTACCCGAGAGTGCACCCAGGAAGCCTGTTCCTGTTCCTTACTCTCCCACTGGTCAGGTAAGTGGAGGCAGGAGGCAGAGAGTGAACGTGAGGGATCCTTGCCCCCACCAGGGGAATGGGATCCCTATGTTGGGAAGTGTTCCCACCTTCTCCCCAGCATCATGGTGGATTCAGACACTTCTCAGTTTTTCCAGGTTTTTCACCAATCTTTTCAAAACCTTTGCTACTAAGTTTTAAGAAATGTTGATGTAACAACAACAACAACAACATTTGATTTATATACTGCCCTTCAGGACAACTTAATTCCTACTCAGAGCAGTTTACAAAGTATGTCATTATTATCCCCACAACAAAACATCCTGTGAGGTGGATAGGGCTGAGAGAGCTCTTAGAAGCTGTGACTGACCCAAAGTCACCCAGCTGGCTTCAAGTGGAGGAGTGGGGAATCAAACCCAGTTCTCCAGATTAGAGTCCTGCGCTCTTAACCACTACACCAAACTGTAAAGTCTGGATAGCTGCCATGTTGGTGGAAATGTTCACGTTTTCCTGGTTCCTCCCACAGGCCAGCCTTTCTTCCCTGCCACCTTAGTGTGTGTGTTTTAATTGGTAATAGAATACTGTTATAATGTTATCCTAATATACTTACCAGTTGCTCTAACTTTCAAGCTTTTATTTATTTATTTATTTATTTATTTATTTATTTATTTATTTATTTATTTATTTATTTATTTTTGTGCTGTGCTGTGCTGTGCTGTGATTTATACCCCACCCTCCCCACAAATGGGCTCAGGGCAGCTAACAACATTTTAAAAAATACATTAAAAGTTACAAAAACATAAAATCAATAATTTTTAAAAAGTCATTAAAATAGTCCAGGAGCAGGCTATTTAAACAATTATTGGGAGTCCGTATACGGGCATAGCAGATGGCCGAGGGCAGCCCCAGAAGAAGTGGTGGTTTTAGATGGAAGAAGGAGGACACCCGCTGGCACTCAGCCAAAGACCTGGCGGAACATCTCCGTTTTACAGGCCCTGCAAAACTGTAACAGGTCCCGCAGGGCCCGGCTCTCCAGTGGGAGAGCTTCCACCAGGCTGGGGCCAGGGCAGAAAAAGCCCTGGCCCTGGTGGAGGCCAGATAGATGTCCTTTGGGCCGAGGACCACCAGGAGTTGCTTGTCTGCAGAGCGCAACACCCTGCAGGGGATGTAATGGAAGAGGCGGTCCCACAGGTATGCAGGTCCCAGTCCATGAAGGGCTTTAAACACCATTAAAAAGTTACTAGCCCCTTTTGTTGTGGAGGTATGATTTTGCCATGTATCTCCACAACAAAAGAAGCTAGAGACTTTTTAAAAATGAAAGAGCACTTAATTCACATATTTTTAGAATGTGTATCACCCAGACTTTCTTTCATGCTACAGCCCACTCCCACAGTGCATGGCATATTTTTTATCCTTTTAAAAAAATTTCTTTATTTAAACTATGAACTATACACCATAACATAATAAACAATAAACATAGAGAATAAGAAAAAACACACAATTCTAAACATGACACACTAACAATACATATATCTATATAATTAAAAGGGAAAGGGAAAAGAAAACAACAATATATATCCTTCTGCCACTGCTTAAATGGTACCTCTGTTGTCAATACAGGAATTGTTTGAAATAAGAATAACATTCTAGTTAAGACATTCATTTTAATTGTAGCTATTCTTCCAAACAGCGATAATTGAATTTTATCCCATCTTAGCGTATGTCTTTTAATTTCTTTCCAAGTCTTAATATAATTATTTTGGAATAACATACAGTTCATTTGACAAAGTAATACCCAAGTATTTTACCTTTTTCTCAACTTTAAAACCTGTTTGCTCTCAAGTTTCATTTGATCTTGTATTTTCATATTTTTAGTTAAGACTTTGGTTTTCTGCTTATTAACCTTAAAACTGGCCACTACACCAAATGCTTTCAACTTTGTCATTAGAGTTTCAATTCCGTTCAAAGGGTCCTCCAAAATCAACACCAAGTCATCTGCAAAGGCTCTCAGTTTGTAGTTCTCCTGTTTCACCTTAACACCTCGAATTCTCTCATCTTGTCTTATGTCCCTATTCAAAACTTCAAGCATCAGTATAAATAACAAAGGTGACAATGGGCAACCTTGTCTTGTGCTTCTTTGTATTCCACATGGTTTGGTTAACTCTCCATTCACGACTATCCGTGCAGTCTGGGTTGTATAAACCGACTTAGTCCATTTAATAAAACTGTCCCCAAAGTCCATTTCTTCCAATATCTTAAACAAAAATTTCCAGTTTAAATTGTCAAAGGCCTTCTCGGCATCTAGGAAAATCATAGCAATTTGTCTTTCATTACGTTTTTCTAAATAGTCCAGAATATCCAATACTGTTCTTACATTGTCCTTTAGATGCCTCCTAGGTAGGAATCCACTTTGGTCTTCATAAATAATGTCCCATAGGATACTGAAGTCTTCCTGTCAAGATCGATGCAAACAGCTTATAGTCATTATTTAATAGTGATATTGGCCTGTAGTTTCTTGTCAATGTGTGATCTTGTAAATCTTTTGGAATAAGTGTTATGTTGGCCTCCTTCCATGAGTCTGGCATTTTCCCTCCCTCTAAAATAGTGTTCATCATCTTTTGTAAAGGCTGAAGAAATTCATCCTCAAAACACTTCTAGTAGCTACTTGGGAGGCCATCTGGTCCAGGAGCTTTTCCCAACTTACTCTTTTTTATGGCTTCTTCCACTTCTCTTACTGTTATAGATCAATTCATAATTTGTCTTTGTTGTTCCATGACCTTAGGTAACTTCTGTTTATAAATATATTCATTTATTCTTTCCATTGACACATCACAACTATTATACAGATTTGTGTAGTACTGATAGAATGCCTTTTGTATATCGATTTTGGTTTCATTTTCTCGGCCATGTCGGACGCTCCTCTCTGCAGGTCCGGGAGGAAGCGCCCAAGCAGCCTGACCGGGCGGCTGACCTGCAAAGGTTAGCCCCCAAGACTCCCAGTGGGGGTGTCAGGGTCTGGAGCGCGATGGGAAGAAACCCCCCCTGAAATCGATGGGGGGGGTAAATTGCCCGTTTGCTCCCATGGAGGCCGGCAGACTTGCGCAGCACTTCGTGTGCTGCCAGGCCATGGAGAACGGCAAAAAGCAGATCTAAGGTGAAAACCTGTAAGTAGCGAATCCCTTCTGTTACTACAAGTGTATGCGAAGGATTGGTGGGATTTGAAGCTAAGAAGGCTCGGATTTCTTCCCCCTCACTGAGTTTCGAAACTTGGCTGGCAGATTCCCACCCCCCTAAGATGGCGATGAAAAAGCAGAGCCCCTCTATGGGCAAATCTATCTTGGCTGCTTTGCAGGGGAAAGGAGAGTCTCTGGAGGAGCTAGTAAAGTGGTCGGTCGTCGAAGCAATAAAGCCCTTTGTTGACAAGTTAAACGAAACTGATCAAAGGGTTGGCTTAATTGAGAGTGAAGTGAAAACCATTAAGGAAGCAGCGGGGGGGGGGCGGAAAAGTCTGCTTGGGAAAATGCAGCACTCATGAGGGCAACAAATAAAGACTTAAAGCTGTTGGAGAACCAACTGATCGGGTTGCAAGTGGACCGTGCGCAGACAATATTGCGGCTTCAGAATGTGAAGGAGGAGGAAAATGGGAATTTAAAGGATTTGGTGTCGGAACTTTTGGCGATCCCCGCGAAGGCAACTAAAGAAGAGTTAAAAAGCGCCATTTTGGAAGTCCGTCGGGCTTCTTCAAAATATGCAACGAAGCGTCAGCTGCCGCGCGAGATTATTATAGACTTTTCATCTAAGAAGATCCAGGACACCATCCAATATAATTCATACAATGCGGACTTGGACTTTCTGGGCAATAAGGTTAAGATATTGAAGGACGTTCCATTTTTAGCTTGGAAAAGAAGATTTAAATATAAAAGGTTTGCAGCTCTTCTGAGGAAACGTGAAATAAAGTACAAATGGTTATTTCCAGAAGGTATTTGGTTTAGCTACAAAGATCAACCTTACAAGATAACATCAGAAGATCAGCTAAGGGACTTTGTGTGTAAACATCAAGATTTCCAGCAAGAAGAGGACTTTAAGCCTGAAGGGGGAGAGGAGGAGGGAACTAGCACAGTGACTGTAGCTGTTCAGAGAGAATTGCGACCGAGACCCAGAGGGGGCAAGAAGACCTAATCCTGATTGTAGTTTGTATTTTATAAGATCTACCAATCTAACAGCATTTTACAAAGTTCTAATGTTAAATAATTGCAGTATGAAGGGAATGCATTACTTGTGGATGTAGTGTTTGTGTTGTTATGTGTTGTTTCTTCCCCTTCTCCCTGTCCCTATTTTTTCCCTTTTGTAGTACTAGTAATTAAAAAAAAATGCCTTTTGTATATCTGCAGTGTCTGTTATCCGCCTCTTGTATTTTTAATATCATTCTCTTTTCTCTCTCCTTTCTCAATTTATAAGCCAATCATTTTCCTGGCTTATTTGCATATTCAAAAGTTCTTTGTTTAGCATAATTCAATTTAATTGCCATTTCTCTTGACATTAACATCAATAGTTGTTGTAGTAAGATCTTGATATGTTGCAATATATTATTATTTCCAGGAACGCTCTTGAGGTCTTCCTCTTTACTTTTTATCTCCTCCAAAATACGTTGCTTTTTCTATTTGTTCTTTGTTCTCAATTGAGCATTATATTGAATTAGGTAACCTCTAATATATGCTTTACTTGCATCCCAGACCATTCTCATATCTGTACTTTGTTTAAGTTTAATTCAAAATATTCTTTTAGTTTATTTTTAAAGTCTTTGATAGTCCCTTCATTTTTTAACAGAGCTTCATTTAATCTCCACCTAAAGGTACCCCTTTCCCCCCTATAAGTCATGGATACTGGATTGTGGTCTGAAAATGTCTTGGATAGGACCTCTATTTTAACTACCTTGGTGGCAATGTCCCTTGATGTCAAAATTGTATCTATTCTTGAGAAAGATCTATATTTTTCTGAAAAAAGTATACTCATTACCATTTTTCTGTCTCCACAAATCAATCAGACCTAAATTGTCCATTAGATCAAAAAAAGCTTTAGGTAGTTTACCCTGGTTCATCTTAATATGTTTCTCAGAGCATCTATCTATCTTTGGATCGATCACTCCATTCCAGTCCCCCATCAAATAATAGTTTTCATATGCTAGATCTGTTAAACAATCCCCAATTTTTTAATATAATCCAGTTTTATTCTCATTTGGAGCGTAAAGACCCACCACCAATGTTTTTGTCCCCTGTACATCAATTTCTACCACCACATATCATGGCATATTTTTTTAGAGGATCTCCTGACCAGAAGTGGTAGCTTGTGGAATGGGGTCCTAGTGGAAGGGGAACACAATAAACATTTCTTGCATGAATGCTTATTGGATGGTTAAACTGAATTTTAAGTTGACTGCTTTGAACATTCAAAATTTGAGTTATAATGTTCATTGGCATATTTTGAAGAGCAGTTGCTTTTCCTTTTTCCATGCTTTCATATTTTACTGCCATGTGGACTATTAATGCCTTTCAGAGTGGGTATCTTATTTCTCTCAGCTGTCTTGAGATTCTTGAATTAGTTTTCAGCTCATGCTCATAAAGTTTCATTCTGATGTTCAAAAAACCCAGAGCACAAAACCCCTCCAAAATTGAGGTTGAAATTGAAATAGTTATTCTATCTGATCTTTAATTAAAAACCATTTTTTTAAAAAAAAATCTACTGGAAAGGAAAGCAATTGACCACAAATCAATATGTGTGCATCATAGACTTCTTCATATTTGCAAGAAAGCAACAGGTATAGTTTAAAAAGAAAAAAAAGAATAAAGAGTTATATTTGTGAAGTAGGAAGATATACTGTTTAGTGTCAAAACTTATTTTTCTGAAATGCTTTTCCTGGTGCACTTTGTGAATCTCTTTGAAGTTCAGACAGCTACAGACAGATGAAGTCATAGGCATCAGTATGGGGGGACTTTGAAATATAATCAATAGTTACTGCATGATTCAACAAGGGAGAGTCTACAGAGGAAACACAGCTCCTCTGTGTTTTGCAAATGTTCTCCAACACAATGCTTTCATCTTTGTGCCTCATTCTAAACTATGACTGCCTTAACTGTGGCACATCTTTCTTAACAAGCTTGATTTAGTGACTGTCAAAAGGTACATACTGTTAAAAAAGGCTGTTGTGAGCAAATCATTGAAATTATTTCACTTGCACTGGTCCATCCTTAGATAGGTCAATATAGACATTAGTTATTGTTACCCCACAACAGAAAACAAAAATAAGAGGGGTAGACTAACCCGAAAAATACTGCTGGACTTACTGCATTGCTGTTGGACTTACTGAAATAACTGCAGTTCTGTAAGCTAAAGAGAAATTGCCTTCTTCAAATATTCTGCTTCTGCATAACCACACCTAAGAAAAGGTGTGGCATCATGGCAAGATTTTTCTCTCCAGGCTATTTCAGACAAATGCTGAATATTAAAAAAAAATTAGATCAAAATGATTGATATGGAAAATGAATATCCTACCATTCTACTTTTTAAAAGTGCTCAAGATGGTTTACAAAAAAAAACCGTTTAGAAAAATAGATACAATACACCATACAAATACAATAAAACAGATTAAAAACACACACACATGTAGAAACATTGCACAGTAGTACATTTAAAACAGCAGTATACTTTGGGGAAAAAGAGGCACTCCCAGAAATAAAAAAAACCCCATCCAGTTGCAAAGCCGTCCATTTTTACACAGAATGAGAAAACCTAGAAGTGAGCAAGGAAAAACTGATCCCAATGAATTGCCATACTAAGAATATCCTTTAGCACTCCAAATGCTAGAGAGATTAAGTTATACAGTTTTCCCTCGATTTCCCATCCCAACAGGTTCTACAAAACTGAAGCTGGTTCCCAGTTCCTTATTCACAGCTCCTAGTTCCTTATTCTCAAATCCAAATCCAAATACTGGGGAATACTGACAAGCTGCGCACCCCAAAATACAGTTTGGAGGAACATATCATACACTTCCATGTTCAAGGGACTCTGCACTCTGAGTGTACCATCAGAAGAGGTACAGCAGTGTGCAACTGTACAGACAGTTTTAAGGGGGGATTAGGCAGATTCATGGAGGACAGGTTAATCAGTGGCTACTGGCCATAGTAAAAAGTCTACCAAGAAAATGTCGTGATGCAATGTCCCCCCATGGGTCAGTAATGACTCGGTGCTTGCACAGGGGACTACCTTTACCTTTACTTGCCATGGTGACTAGAGGGAACCTCCACATTCAGAGGCAGTAAACCTCTGAATACCAGTGCCTGGAGGCAACATTGAAGGAAGGCCTTGGCCCCCATGTTCGGTTGTTGGCAAGAATAACTGGTTGGCCACTGTGTGATTCAGGATGCCAAACTAGATGGGCCACTGATTGATCCAGCAGGGCTCTTATCTTCTTATGTGGCACATCTAATACCTGCCTAGAGTTTGCCAAGGTGGATTGGTGCCTGCCTTCTTTGGATTGGCACCAGCACATGTCTTCTTGTAGGAGGCAGTCTCTGGAGTGCATGGCTGTGTGATTTGGGATAATCCAAAGATTGTTTTGGGGTGCAGAGGGCATGTAGATGTTCCAGTTCCTTATTCACATCTCTTCCCAATACAAGCTTCTGAGAGACAGCCCAAATAGGAGATCTTAGCTCCAGAACCAGTATTTGGATTGGCACCAGGGGCAGTCTCTGGAGTGCAGGGCTGTGTGATTTGAGATAATCCAAAGTTTGTTTTGGGGTGCAACTTTCCCCCCTTTCTGCCTGTGCATTTGTCCTGGGGCACCCTACTTTGAAGCAGTTAACACAAGAACTGGTTTGTAGGGAAGAACCCAGCATAGGTCTATTTGGAAGTCAGAATCTCCTGAACATGGAATTGTTTGGTATGTGTTCCTCCAAACTTTATTTTGGGGTGTAGAGCTTCTCAATTTTCCCCAATATTTGTGTTTGGATTCATGAATAAGGAACTGCGAATAAAGAACTGGGAACTGGGAACCAGCTTCAGCTTCATGCAGGTTCTAGACAAATAAGAAAAGTACTCTGTAAATTTTCTGTCTACCTGCCTACCAAAGTCAAGCATGTTTGTATTCATCAAGTGTTCTAAACTGGGTCACAATTGCATGTTTTTGCATTGCCATCTAGGAGTTCCAATAATTTCTAAGAATGTCCCAACACAATGAAAGTCGCCTACTGATTAATGGTGCCAAAAAAATACATTGAAAAATAACTGATTTAAAAGGATATATGACCTGCCCATGATGGCCCTAGAAAACACTTTATTCCAGCAAGCTAGTAAATTGTAAACAAGCACCAAAAGTGAGTACCTAATTTCCATCACAAAATACCACAAATATATATATATGCAAAATCTTTTACAATAGTACTTATGTTAAATGGTGAAGAAATCATCCAACAGGAGTAGGCAACTCTACTTTCAGGGCAGCTGCAGAAAGTGCATTACAAAAGTTCATCCTTGAGGTTATAGTGACATATCAATGTAGCCATGCCATTCAAGTACAAAAGGGAAGATAGCCTACACATACAATATACTATACTAATAAGCTTCTCCTTCAACACGGCAGAGTCAAAGTAATCTACATTGAATCTGCAAGAAATAATTTCATTCCATCCAATGTGAACAGGGCTACCCTTCCAGAATATCGACATAATCAACCAGTTTCTCCTTCATGTGGTCTAGATTCGATCTTAGCTTGTTTTCATTCAGACTCCACCCTGACCTGGATAGCCCAGGTGAGCCTGATCTTGTCAGATCTCAGAAGCTAAGCAGGGTTGGTTTTGGTTAGTAATTGGATGGGAGACCTCCAACAAAGACTACAGTTGCAGAGGCAGGCAATGGCAAACCACCTCTGTTAGTCTCTTGCTATGAAAACTTCACCAAGGATCACCATAAGTCAGCTATGGCTTGAGAACACTCTCCACCACCACCACCATTCAGACACTATTAGCCAGACATTGTTCAAAAGATAGAGACAGCTGCCTACTTAAAGAAATATAAACCTCCAAAGATATACAGTCTCATTCAGAAGACTGACAAAAATACGAAAAAAATCAATAAATGGACAATTACATCTTCCCAACTGACCTCTTTTGGGGAGGTCAGTCAGTGGTTTCACAGAACCACCAACCAAGTTAGAAGGAAATTCTGCCAGGAAGCCATTTAGGTTCATCACTTTCAGACCATAGTCTAGTTTAGTTCCCTCCCCCTTCCCTGAAGAGGCATTGAGCTGAAACCCCATGCTTACCATTGCTAACTGTGTGAGAGATGATGCAAGCCATTTGGATACAAATGAATATGAAATAATAATCCATTCTTTTCTCAGATACATGATGGGAAAACAGTAAGGACATATTTAAAGGAGTCCTAAAACCACAAAGATGCATAACCTGCCAGCTATGAGTAGTCAAGGTAGAAAACAGGTTGTAAAACCTTCCTTTAGAACTTGATTGGTTAGTTGCTGTTGTTGTGAGAAGGCCCATGGGGTTGGAAGTACTCTTCTTTAATAGATTATAAAGAGAGCAGCATTCAGTATTTCTGCATTTCCAGTCCTCCCACCCACCTTCATTATTAGAGAATATAGTGTTCTATTACAACTTTCATTGCAGATAACTTTGTGAACTCTTGCAATAAATTTAACGCTCAGTGTGTAACTGGACTGTTCTGCTTTTCACCTTATTTAGCAATATTTTTTTGGTAGTGATTGCTCCAAATAAATAAACTAGGTTTGGTGATGTCATGACTAGAGGTGGGCACGAACAGCAATACGAACAAAAAAAAGGCCATGAACAGCCCGATCAGCTGTTCGCGAGCAAGCTCTTCGTGAGGCCCCATTCTCGACGAACATGTGTTCATTCCAAGCCCTGTTCATGGTGGTCATCAGCCCTTCGTCAAGCCAGACAGTCTGGCACCTTTCAATCAATTCCCTTGGCAACAGTAGGCACAGACTTTTTGAACTCTGTCTGAACTCCTGTTGCCCTGGAAACTCCAATCTAAGCCCAGGGGCACTTCACCCCCGACTCAGCCGCTTGTCAGGGAAAACCTTGAAAAGGGCTGATTGCAGCCTCCTGGGGTTTAAATTTCTCTCTCCCTGCTGCTGCTCAGCACAGGAAGAGGGACATTTAAATCCTCCACTCAGCTGCTTGTCAGGGAAACCTCAGACAAGCAGCTGAGTGCAGCCTGCTGGGGTGAAATGCCCTTTTCTCCACTGCTGCACAGCAGCAGGGAGAGGGGCACTTTACCCCTGGCTCAGCTGCTTGTCAGGGGTTTCCCTGACAAGCGACTGAGTGCAGTCTGCCGTGGTTTAAATTTCCCTCTCCCTGCTGCAGGAAGAGGGATGTTTAAATCCCCCACTCAGCTGCATGTCAGGGAAACGGCTGGAAGGAGGGAAACTTTGAAGGGAAGGAGGTTCCCCCCACCATTTTCAAATGGCATGGGGAAACTTCTTCCCTTCAGAGTTCCCCCCCCCTCCTTCCAGCCAGCTGGAAGGAGGGAGACTTTGAAAGGAAGGAGGTTCCCCACGCTGTTTGCAAACGGCACAGGGAATTTTCTTCCCTTCCAAGTCTCCCCCCTCCCTCTCACGAACAGCCAAGCATGAACATGTTCATGAACAGGGTCAGGTTCGTGGTTGTTCATGATTCCCTGTTCATGGATGGCAATGAACAACGAACATTGTGTTAGTTTTTTTCCTGTTCATGCCCACCTCTAGTCATGACTGTATCTCATGTATTAGCATTAATTCAAAATCCATCATGCCTGTAGTCTAAGTATTGTTTGCATTACAATGGAAGGGTCTATTTTCCCACAATATTTGTCTGAGTTGGTCTAGTCTCATAGGATGAAGTTAGGGTTGCCAGGGACCTGGAGTCCCTCAACAGGGGATCCCCAGGTCCCTGTAGTCTCCTGGTGGGGGATTGGGAGCTGGTACTTACCCTGGCTTCCTCTATGCGCCCTCCCGGCTCACGTGATGACATCACTTCCATGAGTGACATCATCATGTGGGGTCAAAGGGTGCCCCGGTTCAAAGGGGGCCCTTGTTGCCACCACCAGCTCTTGTTGCAGCCACTCGCCACCACTCCTGCCGTCACCACCCACCTGCACGCTTGTTCGCTCATTGTCAGGGGCCACAGCAGCAAGAGGCAAGAGCTAGCACCTACGGCAGCGGTGGCAACAAGAGGAGCCTGCTCTTGCTGCTGCTGCCACCACTGCCCACTGTTGCAGCATGGGAGCACGCTGCCTGCTTTCCTGCTGTGCGCCCGAGCCAAGTGGCACTGCACACCCCGAGCTGAGCTCTGCCGCGCACCCCAACTTGAGCCATGCTGCTTGTCTTGGCTCTGCTCAGGGTGCACAGTGAGGCATGGCTCAGCTTGGGGTGCGCAGCTCAGCTCGGGGCACATGGTGCAGCTTGGCTCAGGGGGGCACGCCCTGGGGGAGTGCGTCCTCCCACTACCCAAGTAAGTGGGCACAGAGGGTGGAAGGGTGGGAGCAGGGGATCCCCCATCCCAAGCGGGGGAATGGTAACCCTAGATGGAGTTCTTATATATTTGGTTCTGTTTGCTAGCTAGAAGTGTAGACTGCATGAGCTCCCTTGTTCTGAAACCAGTTGCTGTTATTCCTGTATTCCCTTGATAATAAATGGGTTATTTCAAGCACACCTGCCTCTGCTGTTTAAAATTGCCAACTCCGGTTTAGGAAATTCTTGGAGATTTGGGGTGGTTCCTGGGTAGAGTGGAGTTGAGGGAAGGGAGGGAACTTTGTGGGGATGTGATTACTGGAAGTTTGCTCTCTGAAGCTGCTATTTTCTTCAAGGGAACTGATCTCTGTAGTCTGGAGATAAGTTATAATTCCAGGAGAACTCCAGGCCCCACCTGGAGGTTTGTAATCCTACTGCGGTATGAACCTGACAGCAGAAACCTGAATGAGTGCCCTGATTTTGATTTACAAGTATAAGGAAATAGTACACTGCCTTTCTTAGGCCGTCAAGGTGCTTCCCAGCATCTTAAAAATTATAACCATTTGAAGCCTGTTTAAACAACAAATCCATTTAAGACATGGTAAAAACCTCCATTACTGCTGTCAGCCATTTTAACCTCTCCATACTGAGGAAGCATGCAAGAGATATGGCCTCAAAGGAGAGGATGTCCTTCACAGTATGAAACTCTTAACATTTCAGTCATGAAAAGCCTGGGTGTAATTATGTCTGATGTCAAGTTTCTAAAATTCTTTCATAAGATTGACATTATCCTGAATGAAAAAGTCTGGTTTATATTCTATTGTACAAAGACCCACCTCCCAAGAAAAATGTCTTTCTGAATGATTAAAAAAATCTTCGCCCTAGATGAGAGATTAAGTTTATGGCTATAGAGTTAACTGCCACAATCCAGCCTTGTCATAATTAGCATTTGATTTAAACAACGATAATTTGAAATGGAGCATGACATTATTATGCACGAAGCAATGTCTCACTAATTATAGCTCCTGACATTATACCCCACAAAAATGCAGAAGCAGATGTATACAGCACTTCACATCGCCACGCTTCAAAATGCTAAAAGAAAATGTTAGAAAGTCTTCAAATAAATGTTCAAACATGAGTACATAAATAATTTCTTAGGAATCCATCTATTGTGCTCCTACAATGTTTAGCCCTAATGCTAAACCTAAGGGTTACAGGTGATAAATAAGTTTGTTCCTGTTCCACACGGAGATTAATCCGGTGCATCTGATGTGACTAGTGTGGGAGGCAAAAGAGGAATAAAATCTTTAACATAACTGCATAAAATGTCACACTGGGCCTTTTATTGTTCTACCTGGAGGTGTGGAAAGCAATATTTTTTCTATTGATGAAATCAAAATAGCTGTGTCGTGCATTTTTGTCCTATCCTTTTTCCAATGTGCTCAGGACATGGTCTCCCCAGCCCATTTTATCCTCACAATAAGCCTATGAGGCTGAGAGACTATAAAAGGGACTTCTTAAACATTACAGAGTACACCGATTGGGAGGGACACCCTGTGTCCTTTGTAACAGCTAGGTATGAATTGTGGGTGCTCCGGAATTCCTGTGTGTGTAGTGCCTGATTCAGTGTATTCTCCTCTTTGCTTTCCTTAATGGGACAAATAGCACCTTGACAGTTTTAGGCTGGGAAAATGGTGTGAGGGGGAGAAGAAATCCCCTTGTCTGCATGCATCACATTTGTGATACCAATTTGCATTGTGCATGTGGGAACTGAGAAGAATAGAAGCTCATATCTGACTATTATACAAGAAAACAGTTTGAATTGTAATCAAAATTCACTGAAATAAATGAGGATATCCACTTTGACATAATTTTACCATTGTGTGTGAGATGAGCCATCAAGTCTCTTCTGACTTATGGTGACCTCCAAATTACCTCCAAAACATCCTTTCATGAGCAGCTTTGCTTAGTTCTTACCAGCTGTAGGCTATGGCTTCTTTTATTGGATCAATATGTTTCATGCTAGGTCTTCCTCTTTTCCTATTGCCTTCAACTTTTCCTTGCGTTATTGTCTTTTCCAGTGAATCTTATCTTCTCATGATGATCAAAATATGACACCCTCTGTTTTATTGATTTAGCTTTTAGGGAGAATTCAGGCTTGATTTGAATTTATTTGTCCTTTTGGTTGTCCCTGGTATCCATAAACTCTCCTCCAACATCACATTTCAAATGAATTATTTTTCTTCCTGTTAGCTTTCTTCATTGTTCAACTTTTACATCCATCCACAGTAATTTGGCCTGCCCAGCCAGCAGTATAGCTTCTTAAGGCCAGGGCCCACCTTTTGCCTCCCGTAGGAGGAAGAACCAGATTGGTGTAGTTGTTAAGAACTTGAAACTCTAATCTGGAGAACCAGGTTTGATTCCCCACTCCTCCACTTGAAGCCAGCTGGGTGACCTTGGGTCAGTTACAGCTTCTAGGAGCTCTCTCAGCCCCACCCACCTCACAGGGTGTTTTATTGTACGGATAATAATAACATACTTTGTAAACCTCTCTTAAGTGGGCGTTAAGTTGTCCTGAACAGTGGTATATAAATCAAATGTTATTATTAATATTAAGAGCTGACAGATGGCTTCCCAACCATCTGGGGATTAAGGAGGGGGCAGAGCCAAGCACCTTATAAGGCAGCTCTGCCCCTGCTCTTCTACTGTTGCCTTTAGCTTGGCCCATCCCCCCACCCTGCAGTAGTACAGGTTTAGCCAGTCATTGTTTACCAGGACCAGGTAGGATTTTTTTCTCCTTTCTTCATTTTGGCTTTGGAGAGGGAAGTTTTCACCTACCTTGCACTTGTATGGATTGGGGTAATTGGCTTAGGGTGGAGCTGTAATTGAATGTCTCTCGGCAGGATTAGGATGGTGGGAAATAAGCGGGCCAGTGAGCACCCTTGGCACATCCCCATTGGGGAACTGGGGTCTGTCAGGATCGTTGGTAATGTTTGATGGTGGCCAGCTGAGAAGGCAAACTGCCATGTGGCTCCCTCTGTACAAGTAAGGCCCTTCTGCTTTACAGTGAGGTGCTATAGGCTTGAAGGGGAACCATTTGCCTGGCCAGATGGGTCCCAGCCATGGATGGCCCATGCCCAGGGCAGCAGGGCTTGTCCAGATGGGTCAGGGTAGAAGTCCAGAGGTGACCCCAGGGCTTGACCTGTACCACTAGTTAAACCCTTGCCATATATATATGTTCATTGTTCAATACTATGTCATTGCCAAATAAATATGGCCCATTATTTCCCAACACTTGTGTCTGTCTCTTCTTTCCATCTGGGATGGCAATGGGGAATACCATAGAATTAATTATTTTGATCTTGGTATCTGGTGATACTTCAAATTACGGTGAACAGAAATTGAGGTATCAGGAAGATGGTGTGGGATATGCCCTTTTTCCCAGTCCTAGTCTGTGCTCCTGAGCAGATTCCTCTCAACAAATTGAGATAAGCGCTGTGCATTACTGTTTCAAACCTCAGTGAAAGTAAGACCCAGCATGCTCCTACACTCACTGACAACCCATTTTTAATCAGCAGTGTTCATGTGGAGTTACTGATGTTTAAAATGGCCTTGAGAAAAAAATGCAGATAAGCACTGAAGTGCAGAAACATTTAAGTATCAAGAAGTGAAAAAGGGCTCTAAAATGTTCAATGGTAATTACAAGAAGCTTGCTTAACATATATCCTGATTACATGCAAGATCTGTTCTGGAAAAATTAATCATTATGAACTGGAGCTGGAGTACCGGTTTCTATATATTGGGAAAGTTGTCCCTAACCATCATTAAAGAATTTTCATGAAATAGTGGGAACTATTGGTACTGGAAAAATTAACACATTAACTGAGATTTGCAAAAGGTTAAGGCAAGTTAGAGGAGTTTAATAGTAAGTCATTTCCCATTTAAAAATAAATTTTAAGAGGATGCACTTTGACAAGTATCAGCATTTGTTAAATTATTGAAAGGATTTATTTGACCAATGCTAACCAATTTCAATTTTTAAGATGTGTATATATTTTGTTTAGTAGTTGCAGGGAATTGATATTATATGCCATCTTTTATTAAGTTATGATTTCCATTGTTTTTTATTTTAACCTTATCACAGACATCAGGGCCCCACTGCCTTCACCCATGCCAGGCATGAATGTATGCCAGGCTCCAACTCTGGTATAAGGAGGATTTACAAAAATGCTAATGAGAGACTGCTCTCACATTAGCCTAGGTAGCTGCCACCATTACTTTTGTCTCTCCCAAAGCACAGGCGTAAAAGGACAAACCTTTTCCTGTTGGAGAATTAAAACAGAAAGTCTACCCTGCAAAGGTGACTTGCAAGTAGAATTTTTAAACAAAGTTTTATCTGGTAGGTGGTTCAGGGTCAAGACACTGGTTTTAGCCTTTTGAGGTTTAGGAGTTGAGAACCACAACAGTGTAAAAAATATAATTATTTATTAGGTGCAAAGATATTCAAAAAGACAAGACAGACAAAATAACAAAGGGTCAGACAGATACAATAACAAAGGCTTAGCAAGAAGCTCTAATTACACAGTCCACAGTAGTTCCAGATGGCAAACACATAGGTGCAAATTACCTCAGTCTCTTACACAGAGATAAGCAGGACCTTAAGTGTTTAGATCCATAACAGCAGACAAAGAGATGGTTGCAAAAGAACAGCCATTGTGCAAAGAAGTCCTCTGACCTCTGGAGCTCTCTGACCTGTGGAGCTCTAGCTTCATATCAGTAACTTAACTTTATGGGTGGCTGTCTAAATTGGTCCAGACCTGTGTAGACAATCAGAACCCCAAGAATTGATGTCAGTGTTGCTAGCATGAACACATGAGTGGGCAGAAACTAAACCAATCTACAGTCTTGGTCCAGCCTCTTTCCCACAGATGTGAGATATGCTTACTGCTCAGGAATGTTAATTGGTTCAAAGCTGTGCCATGGAGGCTCTGCTAATGAGCTAACTGTGATCTCCAAGGTCACTCTGTACTGAATCTTCTAGCAAGCTCTGTAAACTTTCTCAGGCCTTTCTCCTGAACCAAAGATGTTAAGATGGACAAAGTTTGAACAGAAAAGCCATTTTCTTTACAAACTTGAAGTGGATTTATTATTGTTGTATTTTATATTAAATAAATAAACATTATTAATTTTATTTACTTCATAGTTTGACTTCCTCGCAGAAGCTCAAGGCAGATTACAGGATATAAACAGGACAGTCAGATGTTGTGAGAAATATTTGGGGGGATCCCTCCTCCTTTCTCTCTCCGTGGGTCCCCGTTAGCACCTCGGTTCTTTGTTCTGGGGAGCCACTTACCAAGGCTTGTATAGACCTAAAGCTAGCTCACTCTCCCTAGTGCTGATCTGAGCTACTGATGTAGACAAACACCTCTGTACAGACAAGATCTTAACCAGTACTGAAGGTTTATTATAGAAACAAGGAAAGATACATTAATAGCAAGACAAGGCACCACCACTCGGCCTGTCTGTCCTTGGATGTTTCAAATGGTTATTAAGACTGATAATGATACCAACACAGAAGCATGCAACAACATATAACCCTTATACATACTTAGCAAGAATACTTATCACTATAATACAAACCTATACAAACCTATGACAGTTCTATAATAAAATCCTTATACTGACCTATAAGCATGCAAGAATAACAGTTCCATAAATCCCTATACCCACAAGTGCACTTGGCCTACCTGTTGGAAACCCCAGGGCCAAGCAGGCCACTCTGAGTTCCCAAGAGGCAGAGCTGTGACTGCCGTTGGCACACACAGGCCCAAACAGGGACCAGTGTATCCCCACGGGTCAGTCAATGACTACCACTGGGAAGCACAGTACCATGCGGTTCTTAGCACCTCCCCAAAGAGCAGTCCTATGACTACTTGTTGGCAGACACAGGGTTCCTGTGTCTTCCCAAGGAGCAGTGAAAAGTATTCCTGTCCCTGCCACTTTTATAGACCAAGTCTCTGGGCTTCTGACATAGCTGGACACATGGGTTTTTGTTTTACTTCTTCCTCAGGTATTTCCTGACACAGGGGTATTAGAGGGACCCAGTTGAAACCTTCTCTTCTCCTGATACAGGGATGGTATTAGAACATTCTCTTCTCACATGATAGACATTTTACTTAACATACATATAAGCTAAAGCTGTAAATAACAATGTGCCTAGTCACTGGCAGATTACAATGTTCTAGGAGCCTGAGAAAGTGTCCACTTTGCTGGTCTTGTTATATTTTACAAGTAGAGGCCAGGAGGGTCCAACTCCTTACCCATTTAGTCTTTGCTTGTGACCCTCACTGGTTCTTGTTGTAGAGGCCAAACGGCCTTTGCCCAATTAGCCCTCTTTTATGGCCCTCCCTGGTTCTTGCCAGGGCAAAGTGCTGCAGGCTTCAGCCAGCTCCCTCAAAAACAGGCAATGAAACTTTAAATGGAGAGAGAGTCTTAGGAAGGTACTTTCAAGCCCGGACTGGTTCTATGCTATGGGTTTGGGTCTAGCATCGATCCAAACTACAGAATTCTGACCACATCAGACAGCATAAGACAGTCAATGAACAGAATCAGGGAACAACAAATTATCTAAGGCAAAGTATACTGTAAACAATACAGAAAGTTTTTAAAACATTGCCAAGAGGGAATATGTGAAATTACAATCATTTTCTCATACAAGGATATGGAACATAACTTTCTTAAGTGATCAAAGTGAAGAGATCCAGGCTCAGATCTATACTCTGTCATGTTTCTTTCTGTATGACCTTAGGCCAGTCACTCCTTCTCAGTCTAATCTACGTCACAGGATAGCTGTGAAGATTACAGGGGGAAAAGGACAACAATATATGCTTCCTGGAGCTCCTTGAAGGAAGAGCAGTACAAAAATATATTGGATGTGTTATCCTTAGTTATAGTTTCTTCCTGCATTTTTTCGGCCTTTACAATCTCATTGTAAGTAATTTCATAGTTTGTGGATCAGTTTCAAAACCTTCCTCAACACAGAGTATTTGTATGATGCGTACCTCTGACATGCTAGCAGACAATAACAGTAGTTATCAGCTTACACCAGCTCAAATAAGCATCTAATACGGAAAATTAATCCTTTTTTCTTTTCACCTCTAGCCATTTGCACATACTTTAATTTGCCATATAAAGTAAAAATACCCATTTACTGATTTTACATACAACAGATCAGGCAATCTTGGGTAGCATCAGAAGTTCAAATTCATAGGCATATTAATCTCCTTAATAAAAAGGTTTATTGACAGGAAATTAGAATTCAAAATATAAAAGTAAAAAATAGATATAGATATAAAATAAGTGTTTTTTCATGATAGTATAAAACAAATTTGCTGAATCCATGGATGCTTCTTGAATTTTGAGCACAGGTAATGAGCACCATAACAAAACGGCTGCCAGGAAAGCTGGGTCCAATCACAGTGTTAGCAGTCAGACCCTCCTTCACACTGAAAGGGAACTTTATAAATATGACAATATTATGAACCCTTTTTCCTCATGTGCCCTGAGCCCTAGTGATGTGCGCTTCAGGTATCCAATTTGGAAAGATTCAGTATTTCCCAATTGGGGCCAGAATGCTGGTCCCAATTAGGAAATACCAAAGCAGAGCTTTCCAAAGTGATTCAGATTGCTTTGGGGCAGCCGGCGGCAGAACTTTTGCAAATGCAAACAGCTGGCAAAATTCTGGAGCAAAATCAAGTTTCCCACATTTTCTTAGGAGAGAGGAGAAGGAGTGAATGACTCACTACAACCTCCTCCTTCCCCCTCCCATCATGTAAAAACCGGCAGGAAGCTTGAATTTGCTTCAGAACTTTGCTGGCTGTTTGCAATGCAATGCAATGCAATGCAATGCAATGCAAGCAGCCAGAAAAGTTTATAGAGATTCCCGCCTAATTTACAGGATGGGAGGGGTGAGGAGGAGCAAGTGTGTACCGGGGGGAGGGGATCAGGGAAGGGAGGGGGAGTTAGGAGTGTCAGATCCCACTGCTGCATCCTCCTTTCAGCCAATGGATTCTCTGGAAGGAGATGCAGCAGGGGATTTAAATTGGAGGCTTGCCTTTTGGCCAGCCCACAATTTTCCTTGGCCTACATAGAGACTTGAGAGTACTATCACTGGGTAGACTCTCTGTCTCCATTGTTGGCTGGCCTGCTGGACTAGGACTTCACTGAGAGGAGGAAAGAACTTTGCTTCGCTTCACCTGGAGGATTCCTTGCATGCCTGACTCACACTGCTGGACTGCAGGACTGGTGAGAGTCAGTCAATGACTCACAGAGTTTTCTTTGGGCGGGGAATTTTTTTTGCTTGTCTGTGGGGGGGAAGGGGAGGATTGTTTTTAAAAAGTTAATTTAAAATAATATTTATTTGGGGGAGGAATTCCTGCTTCTTTGTGTGTGTGGGGGGGAGGGCCTTTGTTGGGGTGAGCAGCTTCTGACTGGGGCATTTGTTTGGGGGGGAGGCTGGTCTTTATTTGCAGTTTTAAATCTTGGGACGGTTTACCTTTTTCCCTGCTGTTGGTGTGGGTGGGGGGATACTGTTCATGTTTGAGTTGTGTGTGTTGTTTTAAAGTTCATTTTTTCCTGCTGTTGTTGGGGGGGGGACTGTTCCAGTTTTTTGTTATTTAAAAGTGTATTGTTTGGGTTTTAAATTTTTTTACTGCTGTTGTGGGGTTGGGGGGAGGAACTTTTCCTTTTTTGCATTTTAAAAGTTTCCTGTTGGTGTTTTAATTTTTTTCCCCTGTTGCTGGTGTGTGTGTGTGGGGGGGCTCTTTCTGTTTTTTGCAGTTTAAAATCTTCCGGTTGGTGTTTTAATTTTTTTCCTGTTGTTGGTGTTGGGGAACTGTTATTGTTTTAAGTGTGAGTGTATGTTGGGGAGGCCTAGGTAGGGTTCAGGTGGGGCCTTGCTCAGGGGTTCTGATTTTATTTGCTGTGTTTAAGTGGTTGGGCCTGAGTTTTTAAATTCAATTTAATTTTGGTTTTGCTACTTTGCTGTAAGTGTGTGTGTGTAATGTTGAGGAGGCGTGGGTGTGATTAAGAGGGGGCTTGCTTGGGGGTTCTGGTTTAAATTACTGTGGTTAAGTGGTTGGGCCTAAGTTTTTGATTTGAATTTAATTTGGGTATTGCTTCTTTGCTGTATGTGTGTGTGTAGGAGAGTTGGGGTTCAAAGGGGGCTTGCTTGGGGGTTTTGGTGGGTTTTACTGTTGTTGGTTGTAGTTTTGCAAATTTTACAGTTGTTGTTGGCATTGGTGTTCCTTAAAGTTGGTGTTTTACAGTTAAGGTTTGTTATCTGCTACTGTTGTTCTGTTGGTTGGGTGGTTGTGTTTGCAGTTGTAGTAGTGTTTGGTAAGTTTACTTCGGGTTTTTCAGAGAAATTAGTTTTGATTTAAATAATGGACTTGTGAGTTAGGTAGGCTAGTTAGGTAGGCTTCTGTCATTGATTAATTTCACCCTCTAAAATAAATTTTTAGGGAATGAAGGCTAGTTTCCCCTATTAAATAGGCTTCTGTAGGAGAAGAATAAGTAAGAGTTAGGTTGGGTTCTGTTCAAACATAAATAGGCTGCCCAATAGTAGTCCCTTAACTAGGGTTTCCCTGCCCACCTCTGGCACTCTTGGAGCCAGGCCAGGCACTTTTTTTGTAATAGGCTTTCCCTTAACTTGGGGTTTAAGGCCAGCTTGATTCCTGAAGAGGAATTCAGCTGTTTAGTATAGGTTTAGGTTCACATACATAAATAGGGCCCTTTAAAAAGATTTAAGTGACCATTTCCAGTGTCAGAGCCAAAAAAAAAGTTTAGAAATAGGTAGATAGGTAATAAATTCATTTTGTTGGATAGGCTTGGATAGGGTTTGTTTTTAAATCAACTTAATAGCTGGTAGTTAGTGTAGGCTCAAGGGGGGAAGCATGAGTGAGAGGAAATCTGAGAGGGGCTCTGGGGGAAAGACCAGTGATAAG
This sequence comes from Eublepharis macularius, assembly GCF_028583425.1. Taxonomy (NCBI): domain Eukaryota; kingdom Metazoa; phylum Chordata; class Lepidosauria; order Squamata; family Eublepharidae; genus Eublepharis; species Eublepharis macularius. Next base: position 79,236,363 of record NC_072797.1, read on the forward strand.
TCTAGAGGGGTGGAGGGGGAGAGCTGTGGCTATCCCCCCATCTGAGCAGAGGAGGCCCTCCCCTGCGCTTCTGCTGTTCACCAGCCTGACTTCTTGTGACAGGAAGAGGGTTCACAAGGCCCTCTTTCCTGAGGCAGCTGCTGGAGGGCCACCCCCAACCCAGGTGTCTGGGGCAGGAGTTGGCACTGGGCAGGGGCCTGCTGCTGAGGCTCCCCCTTCTCCAGTGGTTGAGACCCAGCTGCTGGAGGAGGGGCAGCATGTGGTGTCTCCTGGGATGGATATGGGGCATGTGACTTTTCCGTCCTTCACACTCACCCAAGGGACCCATCTGATTTTGGAGGAACTGCAGGAGGAACTGCTGGGTGGTCCTCCCGTTTTATGAGGCCAGCAGCAGGCCTTTCATGGCTGTGAAGGAGGAGAGGGTGCTGGAGGAAGAGGAAAAGGCTATGGTGGAAGAAGCCACATCTCTGCCCCTTCATCCTCATCCATCTCCAACTGCCCAGCCAAGAGTGAGACACAGTGTGTGTGCCCTGGGCACCTCAGAGGAGGTGTCTTCTGAGGGGCCTGTAAGCACCTCCCCTGTGCGGCATGGGGCCCCATTACCTCTGATATCTGAAGTCACTTCCAGAGAATGGAGGACCCCTGGTTTGCCCAGTGCCAGCATTGTAGGCAACGGATCAGTCGTGGGAGGGATGTGAACCACCTTTCCATGTCTGGAATGCAGAACTACGTGAAGAGGCAACACCAGGTGGTGCTTCTTTGAGGGGACACTTCTAGTGGCACCACACTGATGCCAGCTAGCTGGAAGGAGGCAGGGTCCTCTGGTGCTCTCCCCCCATGGGTTCCTGTAGGGCAGAGATGCCAAGCCTCTATGAGGGAGATGCTTGGTACACAGGGCACTAGTGTGCCCAAAGGGGGATCCAGAATGCAAGCCAGCACATCACATGCCACATTGTCAACATGATAGTGGTAGATGGTGAGCCATTCTTCTTAGTTGTCCACTTCTGCTTCCAGGGGCTGCTCTGTAATGCCTATCCCTGGTACACGATCCCTGCTCGCATGACGTTGAGCAGGACCATGGTGCCCTTGTTTTTCAGGGCTGCCACAGACCACATGAAGGTGCAGTTGTCCCGTGCTGCCATGAGAACTGTGCATTTCACGTCTGACATCCGGACTTGCTCTAGTGTACAGCATGCGTACCTCTTGCTTACTGCTCACTGGTGGCAACCTGAAGACCTTCAAAGTGGGGGTGAGGTATCCAGTGTTAGGCAGGGATGGATGGGAGACTGATGGGCCAGCAAGGCCTTGCTCCATGCTGAAGTTCTTGACATGTCGCACATGGAGGAGAACATCACTGTCACCTTGAGGAGGGAGTTGGATGGCTGGGTAGGTGAGGGCACTGTTACCATTGGATGTATGGTGACAGATAGTGGCCAGAACATGAGGGTAGCAGTACGGCTGATGGGCCACAAGCGCATCTACTGTGCGGCCTACAAACTTCACCTAGTGGTGAAAGCTGCGCCTGGGTGGGGCTCCTCCCCAGAACCCCAGGGCCCTGAAAAACATGACCTCCAGTACCTCCTGCAGAAATATCAGAGGCTCACGAGTCACATCTCACACAATGTGAAGTCCTCTCAAGAACTGTGCCAGATGCAGGCCAGAGCAGGTGTGCCAGAGCATTGCCTGATCTCTGATGTAGTCACTCACTGGAACTCCGCTTGTACCATGCTGGAGTGCTTGGTGGAGCAGGAGGCCACCTCGAGGCATGGCTCTCAGAGAGCGATGCTTGGAGGCAGGAGGATGAGTTCAGCCAGGAGGATTGACTCACCCTCTCCCAGACAGCGGAGGTCCTGAAGCCCTTCAAGGATTTCACTGTAGCTGTCTTGTCTGACACGGCGACCCTGGGTCTGGTCATTCCTCTGATGCATACACTCCAGAGTTCACTGGCCTCCTTTGTGGACCCGGATGCACCACATGCAGACATTGTTCCAGCAGTGCGCACGTTCGTGAGAAGGCTGCAGCAGGGCATAGCTGCCAAGCCAAAGCCTCTCATGTAGAACGAGTCATACATGTTGGCAACCATGTGCAACCTGCGCATTAAGGGCACCTTCGCTGAGCAGGATGGGAACCTCACCTAAGCCAGAGATGACCTTTGTGCATAGGCAGGCCAAGAGGGGCCACTTGTCATCAGAGGGGATGGGTGGGGGACCCAGTCCTGCGAGTCCCCCTTGTGCCCCTTCTGAGCAGGCTCCCCCATGGCCACAGCTGGGATGTCCATGGATATGAAGATGCTCCAGCAGGCCTTCAGCCCCTCTGGGATCATGAGTCATGTGAGAGAGGATTCGGCGGAGGTAGTGGTCAGGGACTACCTTGCAGAGCCCTGCGAGTTGTTGTCCACCGATCCGCTGATCTACTAGGCCAAGAAGGAGGTGGTCTGGCCAGACCTCTCCCTCGAGGTGCAGCAGCTCTTCTCATGCCCTCCGATGAGCGTGGAGAGTGAGCATGTCTTTTTTTATGCGGGCAACATTGTCGGCCCACATCACTCTTGCCCTCTCCCATGGAGAGTTGAGCAGTTGGTCTTCCTGAAGGTCTACTCTCGGCTCTTCGATTTCTCAGGAGTGAACTTCCAGAGTGAATGAGGTGAGCCATCCTTGTGGCCTGCATCCTCTGTGAGTCTAGGACCTGGGGAATTGCCCTCTTCCCTACAGTAAATTTTGAAGTAGAAATCCAGAAGGACGAGGGTGGAACTCAGTGGCAAAGGGAATGCACTCTGCAATCCCCCCACCCCAAAACAGGGAAAAAATCCAAAACTGTCACAGCCACTGTGGGCACAAATTTATTCTGATAATTGAGAAAACAGGCCCCAGAAATGTTGATTGCCACTGGAGGGAGAAACAGGTTAGAGACAGGTTAGGTTAGGGACTCACACACAAACACAGCAGGAAGCCCAGAGAAGCAGCCAAGCTAAGCTATGCTGCTGAGGAGCATGTTGTCCTTGTTTGATGTTGTTAAATGTTGTTAAAAATGTTCAATGTCATTGTTGTTAAAGTTAAAATGTTCATGTTGAAGGGGTGGGGGAGGAGTGGGGCGAGTAGGAATGGTGCGGGTGGGTGCCAGCTGATGATGAAGGCTACATCCCAACACTGCCTCACACGTGGTTTCCAGTTCAGTCTGAAGATGGCTGGGGGAGGGGACTCCATAACCGAGCTCTGCGAATGCCATTGTAGCTAGGTACTGTTTTGCTCTGTGGTGTTTCCCCACTGGCTGAACTTAGAGCCCAGCTGCAGGAAATGACAATGGTTCTGCTGGACTAAGTTGCAAGAGTTTCCCCCAAGTTCAGTTTGGTTTGGGTGGAAGGGATGTGCGACCCAATGGTTTGGTTCCCTTTGAGTCACTATGATTATGTTGTGGGGGGGGGGGTAATAAATGTTGTACTGCTGTTGTTGTATGCTGTCTCCCATCCTCAGCCCAGGAACTCCAAGAAATAAGTGTTTTTGCAAGCAATTGTGTGTGTGTTTTTGATTCTCTGGTGTGCAGGTAGCAGTGGTACTGTCTAGGAGACTGTTGTGATGTGTTTTCCATGCTGTGTAACTTAAAGCCAAGAAATATAACGTTTTGCAAGCAGTTGTGTGTGTATGTTTGTGATTCTCTGGTGTGCAGGTAGCTGTGGTACTGTCTAGGAGACTTTGTGATGTGATACTAGTGTCATCATGTGCCTTTACTGCTGTAACCGAAAGCTAATTTTTTTTTTAAAAAAATGAACTTAATTCAATGTATATGTGTGTGTTATTCTCTGGTGTGAAGGTAAGTTCCCACCATAGGGAACAATGGAGAGTGGCTGGCCAGCCAGCTCAGGGGGTTGTGGGGAATTTGGGGGTGCATGCCTGTGATTCAGGTGTGCTTTCCCTGGAGTGAGCTTGCACTCAGGAGTATGCCCTCCACTGTGGCACCCTTGGCCTATGCATAATTGCCCCTGGAAAAGGCAGTTTAAAATTTTCCATCATAGGGAACAATGGAGAGTGGCTGGCCAGTTACTGCAGGTATGGTTAGGTTTTGGGGGGGGGGGGGAGTGTGGTTCTGATAGGCTGTTTGGGGTGTGTGGTATAGCCAGACTGTGGCTGCTGCGGTCATTGGCAGCCACAATCCATGTGTTTCTGCTGTATGGGAGTCTGCCCCACTGTAGAAATAAATGGTGTGGTGGGAGAACCACCTTTGGGAGGCCATAAAATGCCCCCCAAAGTGAAATCTCCCTGAAACTTGGGGGAGGGTGGGAGGACAGGTAGGAGCAGGTCTGCTGAAAATTGGGTGCATTTTGCTTGCAAAATGCCACCCCAAGCCACCTAGAAAGCCCCCTTGTTTTTCCCCACAGGGAATAATGGAGACTGGAGGAGGATAAGGGCACCTTTTGGGGGACCATAACATGTCCCCCCAAAGTCCAACCATTCTGGAACTTGGGGGTTGTTAGAGGAGAGTTAGGAGAAGGTCTCCAACACGTTTGGTGTGATTTGGAAAGAAAATGCCTCCCCCAGGCTCCCAGAAAGTCAGGAGCATGTTCCCCATTGAAAATAACAGCTGAATTTTTCTGAAGCATACCAAATCGTTCCAAATTCTCTTTATTCAGAATCTTTTTCCTGATTTGGGTAAACCGAATCTGGAAAACCAAATCACCCTGGCCCTGCACACCCCTACTGGGCACAAGACGTGCTTGCTAAGCAAAACAATTCCCAATCCAGCGGGAATTGGAAAACTACTAGAACTTGAGTCACAGGCAAGACTGACTAGCAGCCCTACACCCTGGAAATGGGCAAGAATTTAAGACAAAAGGTTTTACAACAATTCCTGAGTTTATCTCACCCACACCTTTCTGCCTTCTCCCATCCACCTTCTTAATCAGAGTTATTGAGGGACTTAATAACTCTTCCTTTCTGGTAATCACAGGATATCAATCACTATTTTCATCTATAGTTCCTCCCAGATATGCACAATCATACCTTTCCCAACTCATTATCTACATCTGGAGATAGCCATTAAGCTATTGTTTGGGGGGCAGGAGATGCAATTCTGCCATAGGGTATGTTTTTATGCTATAATTGGGCTGTACTGGGTACATTGTGCTCCCTACCTTTGATGGGTTCCAGCTGATACTCACTTATCCACTTAAGAGCCTAGAAGTTATGCTGGAGTCAACATTATTAACTGAGAAGCAAGTTAACACAGTTGCAAAAACAGCATTCTACCAGTTTCTTTTAGCTTGGAAGACCCTCTCCCCCAACTTGACTTGGCCGACTTGCCCACATGGATCCATGCTATGATTACTTTGAGGATAGACTATTGCCATGCATTCTGTATGGGGCTGCCCTTAGAAACATAGAGCTGGAAGGGAACCCAAGGGTCATCTAGTCCAACCCCCTGCACAATGCAGGAAATTCATTGCTATCTCCCCCCCATCCCTCAGTGCCCCCTGCTTTATGCCCAGAAGAAGGTAAAAAAAAAAAACCACCTCCAAAATCCCTGGCCAATTTGGCCAGGAGGAAAATTCTTTTGTGACCCCAAAGAGGTGATCAGCATTACCCTGGACATATAGAAAGGGCCACAAGAACCTAGTACTGGCTCATCCCATCCTGCCCTCCCTCTCATGATCTTCCTAAATTCATAGTGGATCATAGAATCAGAATTGCTGTCAGATGGTTGTCTAGCCTCTTCTTATAAACCTCCAAAGAAGGAAAGTCCACCACTTCCTGAGGAAGCCTGTTCCATAGGAACCACTCTAACTGTCAGGAAGTTCTTTCTAATGTTCTAATGGCTATCATATCACCTTTCAGTTGTCTCTTCTCCAAGCTAAACATACTCACTTCCTTCAACTTTTCCTCATAGGACCTGGAGACCCTCATCATCTTTGCTGCCTTCTTTTAGACATGTTCCAGCTTGTCAACATCCTTCTTAATTTGTGGTGCCCAAAACAGAATACAGTGGAGCATAATAGGAGTGGTGATCACACAGGTATTTCGGTCCAAGGCCATTAAGTGATCTGTAGATGATAACCAGAACCCTTAAGGGAAATCATTTGCGCACTTGAAGTAGGCTGTCATCAATAATTTGATGCAACTCAGTGTTATATATATTTCTTTATCCAAATCTCTTAACAATGCTGTAAAGAACCTGAGCCAGTGCTTTGGTTAAATGGTTAAGGATGAACAAGTTGAAATTGACTCCTGAAAAGACAGAGGTAATGCTGATTGGGAGGGCTGAAGAATGTAATTAAAACAAATACAAATTAAATGAATATGTGTTTAAAATGATAATGGGTAAATTATTTTGTTTCAAGGCACACACTTAACATTAAGCATCATTGGATTTAGTAAGACTTACTACCACGTAAAATGCATAGGATTGGTCTATTTACTTGTAGGTAACTAGGAAATTAAATTGTCATATTCTAAAATATTACTAAACATAACTTTAAAAAAAACAACTAAATAACTTTTTTTTAAAAAAATAGGCATCTGTAGTTTAACACTGTGTGTGTGTGTGATTGCATTCACTGAAGTGTTATTTTCCAGGTTATTTTCCACTGAAGAAACATTACCAAAGTAAGAGAGTCAGAAAACAGCTATCATCACCAATATACTGCATAGTCTCAGGCATCTGTTCTGGTAAACTTTTGATTGCTTATAAATTGTCATTACTACAGTAAATGCCTGTGACTGAAGCCTTTGGATATCTTTAGTGCTACACTTGTCAGCTCTACTTAGAAATAATCGTGACTGACTGTAACATGGTTCAGAGATTTTAAATGAGGAAATCAGTGCTATTGGGAAAATAAGGTTGCACAGACATAGAATAACTGAGCTTCATCTGATAATTCTCTACATCATTCATTTATTTGGGGGAGGGGGGAGGTTGAAGACTTGTAAGTAAAATGATTTTAATGTTTTTTTTTAATTTATAGGATGCTCTGGAAGTGGATTTGTACATTGCATTATCTGTATAGATTGCCCTTCTTTCCACACACACTTCCCATCTGGATTCTAGTCTGGATAGAGAACAAAAACTGCTTTGTTTTTCTTTTTAATGGATGACATACACTGGTCAGCCAGCTTGGTCCAAGCTAGTTCTAGACCTCTCAGCAGCTGTCAATACCATTGACAAATAATATTATTTTGGTTGTTGTGGATTTTCTGGGCTGTATAGCCATGGTCTTGGCATTGTAGTTCCTGACATTTCGCCAGCAGCTGTGACTGGTATCTTCAGAGGTGTAGCACCAAAAGACAGAGATCTTTCAGTGTCACAGTGGTAGATCGATAATCTCACCTACAGAAAGATGGAACATGTGTTTACCAGCCATACTTCCAGACAGAAGCAGAAGTTTAACAAATTACAGGAAAAAAGACAGACAAACCCAATGCTCGACAACGCACGCATTGTCATCAATCTGACGGACCATCAACTCTCACCCGAAGAAACCTCCATCTTGGCTAAGGGAGGAAACTTTGCAGTCACCCCCACCCAAATTCCTGTGGAAGACATCATTGCGAATGTAGAAGCTGCCATTTGTCATCTACCTGAAGAGGAAGCTGAGGAAATAAGAGGAGAGCTGGTCAGGATTCTACAAAAGGCAAAGCCTCCCACCAGCAATATAACACACAAGGAGAAGAACGCCATCAAGACCCTCAATGCGGATCTAGACATCATTATTCTACCAGCTGACAAAGGCAATGTCATGAAAACAGAAGAATACAAAAGGAAGATTAAGGAACTCCTGGACCCTTCCACCTACAAAAAACTAAAATGAGATCCAACCCACAAAATCACCAGGCTAACAAATGCGCTGATCAAAAATTCCTCACTTCATCCTAACATGCACAGAAAACTATGCAAGACGGAAGCACAGCCACCACGACTATATGGACTCCCTAAAATTCATAAGGATTCAGTCCCACTCCGACCCATCGTGAGTGCCATTGGTTTGCCGACATATGAATTAGCTAAACATCTGGCCAATCTTCTACAGGACCACATCGGAAAAACCACGTCTTACATCAAAGATTCAGCACATTTCATCAACAAAATCAGTTCTCTGAAACTCAATCCACAGGACATACTAGTCAGTTTTGATGTTGTATCCCTGTTTACTAAGGTTCCGGTAAAAGACACAATCAAATTTATTAATCAGATTTTTCCAGAGAATGTAACAGCCTTATTTCACCATTGTCTGACAACCAGTTACTTCCAATGGGATAAGGAATTCTATGAACAGATGGATGGGGTGGCCATGGGAAGCCCTCTCAGCCCAGTTATAGCAAACTTCTACATGGAACATTTTGGGGAAAAAGCTCTAGAATCAGCACCCCACAAACCTACAGTCTGGTTCCGGTTCGTAGATGATACCTTTATCATTTGGAGCCATGGTGAGGAAGAATTGATGGAGTTTTTAAACCACCTCAACAATATCCACCTGAACATACAATTCACCATGGAGAAAGAAATCGGGGGGAAACTTCCATTTCTAGATACCCTAGTCATCTGCAAAGCAAACTTTCAGTTAGGTCACAACGTCTACAGGAAACCAACTCACACGGATCGGTACTTACACAAAAACTCCAATCACCACCCTCGACAGAAAAGAGGCATAATAAAAACATTAGTAGACTGTGCAAGACGGATATGTGAACCGCACCTTCTCAACGAGGAAACTGATCATCTAAACCACACACTTCAAGCAAATGACTACTCCAGAAATGAAATCAGAAGAGCAATTAAACCAAGGATAAATCAAACAACCAAGGAAAAACAGTCTCCCACAGGAAAAGTGTTTTGCCATATATCAAAGGAATCACTGATCAGATGGGAAAGCTTATGAAAAAGCACAACCTTCAAGCAGTATTCAGACCCACCAGAAAAATACAACAGATGCTATGATCAGCAAAAGACAGTAGAGACCCCCTCACCTCTGCAGGAGTATACCGCATACCCTGCAGCTGTGGACAAGTTTACATCGGGACCACACAGCATAGCATCCAGACAAGAATAAAAGAACATGAAAGACACTGCAGACTTGACCATCCAAAAAAATCAGCAGTGGCTGAACATAGCCTAACTCAAACAGGACACAGTATCCTATTCCAGGACACTAAAATACTTGACAACACTTCCAACTACTTCGTCAGATTGCACAGGGAAGCCATTGAAATTCATAAGCATAAGCACAAGTTCAACAGGAAAGAAGAGACTTTAAGAGTGAATAGAGCATGGTTTCCAGTCCTGAAAAACACCAGGCTAACAAAATACTCTTTACCCTACAATAGCCCTGCAGAGAAGATTAGCATATCAAGCACCAATCCATATGCAAAAGAACCTCCTCAGGATCCAGTGAAGCCTCCCTCCATTAGCATTCCACCCCCTGGGAAACTCGTACAGGATGACTCAGCCCAACCCCACCTTCCTGAGTAGACATAAATTACCTGCCAACATCTTCTCCACACTGTGACACTGAGAGATCTCTGTCTTTTGGTGCTACACCTCTGAAGATGCCAGTCACAGCTTCTGGTGAAACGTCAGGAACTACAATGCCAAGACCACGGCTATACAGCCTGGAAAATCCACAACAACCATCGTTCTCCAGCTGTGAAAGCCTTCGACAATACAATATTATTTTGGGCCACCTAACCATATGAAAGTTGATGGGGCACTATTTCGTGGAAACACAGTATGGATTTGGTAATACTTCTGGATTTATCTTTGTCACCAGATAAACTATAAGTGTTTCTGTCACCTTTGGATACAGATATTCCAAGAGAAAAACTGGCCATTTTGACATGCACTTTAGTAACGTCCAGTTTCAGCTAGGGGTGTGTAATTTGAATTTTATCATTTAAGAGTCAGATTCAAGGCTTCAAAATGAAGTTGTAACATTATTGTTTTGTTCTGGTGGGCCGCTGCCAGTTCAGATATAATTCGTTTGGGTTTTCCCTGTTATCATTTTGGCTGTGTGAATAGCCACACATCCGCAGATGCTTACTGTTCTTGTCGAGAGTGGAGACAGGAAACAAGTCTCTGGGGCAACTATTTTCATATATTATGGTACCAAAATTGCATAGAACAAAGTCCTCCCACGCCAAAGCATCTACCCACTGAGTTTTCTATCAAGTTTTCTGCTGTGCTGTTGCTTGTTTCTGCCTGAGAGGGACTTTTGAAAGTCATGAGGAGAGAAACTACATCCTTATAAGTTGCTCCTAGCTTAGCTTTCCTTGTATATGCTGTGTGGCGGCAGCCCCTCATCCCAAATTCCTTTTTAAAATGACCCAAACAGTGCAGCACAACATCTATAAGAAGTAGGCTATTTACTTCTTAGCAAATAAATTGTCTTTGTATCCTACTGTGCTGTTGCATGTTGTTTCCTGGGAGCAATTCCTGAAAGCCGTAGGAAGAGAAATGGCATGCTTGCTAGCTCTCCTTGCATATGCGATTGGCTGGGAGCAAATGCAGTTGCCCAGGAAGCAGTAAAAAAAGTGCCTCCCCTTCCCCCCTCCCTTCCAATGAAACAGACCAGGGGGGGAGGCTGCCTGGGAAAAATTTACATTTGCGATTTTTGAAAGTGATTGTACATCATGCTTATTACTAGAGATGGGCACGAACCGCATTACTAACTTCAAAAACCCACAAAAATGGCGATCGCGTGATCGCGATCCGGCGGCTCATGATTGTCCATGGCCAACAAACCAGAGCTCGGAAGAGGCCCGGTTCGGTGCGTTCGGCCACGGTTCAGAAAGCCAGACACTCAGGCACCAGCAATCAATTCCCCTGGCAACGGAACCGGGGGAATGCCTGAACTCTGTCTGCGCTCCTTCTGTCGCCCTGGAAACCCGAATGGAAGCCCAGCTTACCTTGATCAGCAGGTCTTCCTTCCAACCACGGAGCTGCAAAGCAGTTACAAGTTGGGAGAAGACACCCAGGGGAGGGAGGGAGGGGGAAGGGTGTGTCCTGTAGCTACAGGCACTCCAATCTCATCCCTGCAAACCCTGATAGGCAGCTCTGATGGCCAAACACAGACCTCCTGTGTTGCTCAATGGGACCTGTGCTTATAAATAGCCACGGGCTCCCAGGCTGCGTTTCACTTTCAGCGAGCAGTGGAGTGGGACAAAGCTCTTGCTTGCCATTTGCTAGCCTTTGGGGAAAGAGACTGAGAGTATAATTCAGCTTGGATTTGGGAGATAGGGATCTATCTCCTCCGGTTCCAGGGCTGCTGCCTGGCTCTGGGGCCAAGCTCAGTGGGCACCTCGGCTGAGGGCTCACATTGATTATTATTAATCAGTGCCTGATTGGGTCAGGTCTGTGGGAGTGGTGGGCTCTAGTCCCTCCCTCCCTCTGGTGCCAAGACTGCTGCCAGGCCCTGGCACCAAGCTCAGTGGGCACCATGGCAGAGGGCACACAGACTCATCTCCTTTCCTGTCCTTAATTCTAGTTTGGTGGCACAATGAGTCTTCCTGTTGTGTTGGCCACCAAGGGTTGTTGTGGGGTGAAGTGCAATGGCAGTCCTCCTGGTTCAGTTGTGGAAAGCAGTATTGGGTGTGGCTTGGGGGCCGCAAAGAGTCCTCCTGCTCCGCCCAATTCACCTGTGTAAGCTGTGGAGGAGGCCAAAGAGGTCTTTGTGCAGGGGAGAGAAAATCTCTCTCAACATTTTGGGGAGGAGTGGGTGGGCGATGGATCCCTGGAGGAATGGTATGTGTGTTATGAAAGATCCCTTCCATCCCCATCCCAAACTCTCGGTGGTGTCCCTGCCTGCAGTCCACTCCTCACCCCGTTATCTGTGGCCAGCCCTGCAGTGCAGCCTATAACCGTTCGTCCTCCTTCCCCTGGGACAGTTAGCGGTCGATGTTTCAACGGCTCCGTATGGAGGCACTTTCAGGCCCTTCCTGATGACCCCCATGTGGTGAGGTGCCGTGCCTGTGATGTCCTGGTCCGCAGGGGCAAAAACCTGAAGCACCTGTCTTTGACGGCCCTGACTCGGCACCTGAAGAAGCACCACCTGAGCCTGTCTCCCTTGTCACCCAGTGAAACATTCATTGGGGGGAGAAAGGGGGCCACCAGCTCTTTGAGTGGGGGTCAGTGGGAGGGTCACTTGGCCCTGAGGGTGATGCTGGTGAGAGAAGAGTGCTCCAGCAGGTCGCGCTGGCGGAGGTTGTCCCCTCAGGGTCTGGGACAGTGTCGCTTACAACCTTGAGGCTGATGGCTCAGGGGGTGGCTGCTTCCACACTGTTCCTCAGTGGGACCCTTGGGTGACGACCCGCAGCTGCTGGGGGATCTTCCCCTTCCCCCTCCTCATGTCGGACAGAACAAGACAGAGAGACAGATAGAAAGATGTATTGAAAAACAAAAAAACATTGGGAAAAGATGGACACACAAGCCTACATATCGATGATGATAGAGAAAGGAATATAGAAAACAATATAGTTATAGAAAGAAAAAAAGACAGCTAGAGATGGAAAGAAATAATAAAGAGACAAACAGTACAGAATGTATCAGTATAATGAAAAAGACACTAGAATGTATGCACAAATATTAGAGAATGAATGTTAACAGTAAAGAATGGTACATGGTTGGAGAACTATATGTAGAGACAGATAGAGATTCCTGGCCCCTCCGCGCTGGGAATACCAGCGTTCTTCTCTTTGGCCTGGAGGTTGGGGGGGGATCTTTCCACTTACCCCCCCCCACATGGCAGGTCCTCTCCCTCCCATCCTTTCCAGCAAGGCAGGAAGGTGTGTACTGTTGGCTGCCGCTGCTGCACTGTCCCTCAGTGGGACCCTCGGGTGAGGATCTGCGGATGCTGGGGGATCTTCCTCCTCCCCCTCCTCATGAAGACATGTCCTCTCCCACCTACTCCAGGAATACCAGCGCGCTCCTCTTTGGCCTGGAGGTTGGGGGGGGTCTTCCCAATTACTCCCCACATGACAGGTCCTCTCCCTCCTATCCTTTCCGGCAAGGCAGGAAGGTGGGAGCTGTTGGCTGCTGCCACCACACTGTTCCTTAGTGGAACCCTCGGGTGAGGACCCGCAGTTGCTGAGGGATCTTCCCCCTCCCCCTCCTCATGATGACATGTCCTCTCCCTCCCATCCTTTCCGGCAAGGCAGGAAGAAGGGTACTGTTGGCTGCTGTAGAAATTTTACTTAGTGGGACCCCGAGGTGAGGACCCACAGTTGCTGGGGGATCAGGCCCCCGTCCGAATGTTATATCATCTCCCACCCACGCTGGGAATACCAACATGCTCCTTCTCGGCCTGGCAGGCAGGCACATGGGGGGTGATGCTGGCAAGTGGCCAGTTCCCCCATCCCCTGAGGGGAGGTGGTTCGCCTCCTCCTCCCTGTGCCCGCCAGGCCCGGCAGTCACCACCAGTACTTACCTTCCTACATAGCTGGGAATACCAGTGTGCTCCTTTTCGGCCTGGCAGGCAGGCACATGGGGGCTGCCACCGGCGAGTGGCCAGACCCACAGAGGTGGCTTGACGCTGCCTCCCTGTGCCCGCCAGACCCAGGGGCTGACGCTGGTACACATCTTCCTGCCCTCACTGGGAATACCAGCGTGCTCCTTTTTGGCCTGTTGGGTGGGCACATGGGGGATGCTGCCGGTGAGCTGCCAGACCCCCTGCCCCCTGAGGGGAGGTGGCTTGATACCGCCTCCCCATGCCCGCCAGGCCTGGCGGCCACAACCACTACCCACCTTCCTACATAGCTGGGAATACCAGCACTCTCCTCTTTGGCCTGGTGGGCAGGCACATGGGGGATGCTGCTGGTGAGTGTCCAGACCCCCCGCCCCCTGAGGGGAGGCAGGTCACTGCCACCTCCCTGTGCCTGCCAGGCCTGGTGGCCGCCAGCAGTATCCATATTCCTGCCCTCGTTGGGAATACCAGCATGTTTCTTTTTGTCCTGGTGGGTGGGCACATGGGGGGGTGCTGCCGGAGAGCAGCCAGACCCCCTACCCCCTGAGGGGAGGTGGCTCAACAATGCCTCCCCGTGCCCACCAGGCCCACTGGCCGCCGCCAGTACTCACCTTCCTATATAGCTGGGAATACTAGCGTTCTCCTCTTTGGCCTGGCTGGCGGGCACAAGGGAGGTGCTACCAGTAAGCGGCCAGACCCCCCGCCCCCTGAGGGGGGGTGGCTTGCCGCTACCTCCCCATGCCTTCCAGGCCTGGACGCTGCCATCTTCACCCATATTCCTGCCCTCGCTGGGAATATCAGCGCTCTCCTCTTCGGCCTGGCTGGTGGGCACATAGGGGGTGCCGCCAGCGAGTGGCCAGACTCCTTGCCCCCTGAGGGGAGGCGGCTCTCTGCCACCTCTCCATGCCCACTGGGCCCGGCGGCCACTTTCAGCACCCACCTTTTGTACACTGGGCCAATGTCAACCAGTGGCTCTAATTGTATCAAATGGGAGCTTCCTGAGGGTCTTGGATTGGAGAAGGTGTAACTCCAAGATCCCTTTTGCAATCTTGTCCAAACTTGGGTGATGGCTGTAGGGAAGAGCCTGCAAAAGACTCCCTGGGAATATGAGCTCGTAAGTGCCACGGGGGCCGTTCCGCGCCCAAAAATCCGCGAACTATGAACTGGTTCGGCAACAGAAAATGTTTGTTGTGGGTCATGATCTCAGAATCGTCATCGGCACCAAACCGCGAACCACTGGTTCGTTAAATTTTTTTGGTTCGTGTCCATGTCTTCTTATTACCTTTCCCAGCCTCTACACCTTTGTACCACACTGAGACTGTTTGCCTGCCTGCATGCCATGCCGCAAGAACCAAACTGAAACATGCAATCTTTTCTGTGAGAGTAAGTAATTACATCTTGGTTTCCTGATCTGTTCACCTGTTCTGGAAGCAGCTTTAACGAACTAATGATTTTTCTGAACTCTCAGCTCATTGCTCCTGTTACATACACCTCTAGTTTCAGCTACTGTAACGTACTTTATGTAGGATGTAGAGGTGGGCACGGACCAGAAAATGGACCAAAATTTGACACTGACCAGGCCGGTTCAGCGTTCATGAACCAGCGGGTTGTGGGATGCCTGATTTCCACAGACCCCATGACTCTTCAGCCGGTCCGTTGGTTCAACATCCAGGAATCCATAAATGGGGGGGGGGGTTAAAGTGCGAGGGCTTGAACGTTTAAATCCCTCCTTGATCCAGCTGACTGGTGGGCTCGCCAGTCAGCCTTAGCAAGGGGGATTAAAGCTCTCCTGATGTCACTGGCAAGATTAAAGCTGGGAGGGCTTTAATGTTTAAACACCCTCCTCTTGCTCCAACTGACTGGTGTAGTCAGCTGTAGCAAGGGGAGGGGGATTAAAGTGCTCCCAGTGTTGCTGGCAAGTGGTGTCGGGAGGGCTTTAACATTTAAATCCCCCTTGCTCAAGCTGACTGGTGGGCCCGCCAGTCAGCTGGAACAAGGGGAGGGGAGTTGAAGTGCTCTCAGCATTGCTAGCCAGTTGAGCCAGGAGGGCTTTAACATTTAAGTACTCCCTTGCTCCAGCTGGCAGGCCTGATAGTCAGCTGAAGCAAGGGAGGTAAAAGCGCTCCTAGCATCGCTGGCAAATGGGCATGGACCCACTAACCAGTCTGTGAACCAACATGGATCCATGAAAAGTTTCATGTTCTATGGTCTGTGAAATGCAACTGCCCATGGCCTGATGACCCATGGGTTTTTCCTGGTCCATGCTCACCTCTAGTAGGATGCTTTAAAAAATGTTCAGAGGATAACATTGGTGTGAAAATGTCTTAAGAGACATCTGCCGAAATGAACATATGAACATATGTTTCAACTGCACCAGCTCCCAGTCTGTTTCTGAGCTCAGCCAGTTCAAGGTACTGCTTTCTGACCTTTAAAACTTATCGAGGGTTACTGAGTTCAAATCTCATTGACTTCAATGGGCTTAGATTCTAGTAACCCTACATAGGATAGCATTAATGACTCTAATCCAAATTCCACAAGAATCATCTCGATCATCTCCCAGCAGTGTTGCAGGAACCTACTTGGTGAGGGGAACCTATCTGGTGAACACCTGCAGTAAGGACTTCAGAGCTGTGCTCCCTCTATTTTGAGAATTTATGGAGACTTTGATGTTTAGAATGTGTAGAAAGATGTTATAAACATTTGATTATCCTATGTAAAATGTTTTAAAATACCTTTTTTTATAGTAAATTTGACTTTTACAGATGTTTCACAGATCCCTAAAGAACGTGGAGATATTTCTAATCTTCTCTATAGGAGAAATGACCTTGAAGCATCTTCAATGAATTATGCTAGGTTAAAGGAAGAGTAATGGCTGATAAGAGAAGAAGTATAAAGCTTGGTATTTGGTTCAGTTTTGTTTAACTGGTTAGTGCAACACTCTTAATTAAGCTTTTTCTCAAACTATCATGGCATTCCACCCTCCTGCATATCCAACACATAAAAAATAAGAGCACATATGAATTTTTTTAAATAATGAAAGCATAATTTGAAATTTTTGCCAAATAAAGTAGGAGTAGGAAGACAGAAAGGCCTTATAAAGCCAGCTTTCAAATGGAAATGAGCTTTTAAAGTCAATATATCAGAGGCCTGATAGCTGCTCACTCTTTCTTCAGCCATGTGAAGTTATTGTTTAATTATGAAACAAGTTCAGCCTTAAGCTCCTTTAGCAGCATGAATGGTTCTTTCCATTTTTTCTTCTATATGATCATACTGAGTGATGCATAGATAAAAACTTGGCTTTCTCTAGAGAAAGTTTTTTTAAAAAAAATTGGATAGAGGGGGATGGGGGGAGCAAGGCCTTCTAGCTCTTTGAATTAAATAAAAAGAGTCCCAGCTGTTAGTACGCTAAAACAATATAGTACAAAGCACAATCCTCTCTAGGCAAAAGATCTACGAACTACAGATAATATCCTCTTTTTTCTGGTCAGGTGCTTGATTTGAGGAGGAAACAATCTGTGACCTACATGCAAAATAAAATTGCCTTGAACACTCTTCTTTAATTCAAAGGGAAATTATGAGTGAAGACAGCACCGCTGCAAATGAAAAGAATGCTCCACACACTTGTGGCTCTAAGCCAAATGTTCCTCTGTGTGCAGTTTGGTTTTACAACAGGAGGGTTCAACTCCACAAGGCACAGCCATAAATGAAATAGATAATGTTGATAACATTGTCACTCATGACATTTGGCCTCCAATATCTGAAAATAACCTTTATGGATAATACATAAAAGACTTCAGGAGAGCTGTTTTGGACACATGAATTTCTGAATACACATACACACTTACCAAGTAACCAGCCCCAAAATTCATGAAAAATACATTGAATATATGACCAATGCAAAAAGATGACAAGTCTGGTTCACTGAGTTGTTGTTGTTGTTGTTCTTCTTCTTCTTCATCTTCCTTCTTCTTCCTTCTTCTTCTTCTTCGCAAGAAGCAAAGTCTATTGCAAAAAATAAATGCCACCTTTAATCAAGCACTTTAGGATCAAGGGAAGGTGTGACAGTAAGATCATGTCTGCTTGGTAAAGTCATGCTTTATTCTTTCACAGTTTGCAATATTGGGACTATGATTTCCAGCTTGGCAAACAGGAGGAGCAGGGGGAGAAATGTGCCATCATATATCTAATAGCCAAGTGGCATCAACTTGCCTATGCTTAAATCCAAAAATTGGGACTACTAATTGCAAACACATTTTCTGCACATGCACAGAAACATTATTGTTTCTTACAAAATGGCCAGCAGCAGAAATTCAAGTCTGGAAACATGCCAGGGCCAGCAGCACCAGCAGAGGAGCTTGAGAGATGTGCAGTGCCTGGAGTTCAAGGCTGGAATCTATGCAGGCCCCAGCAGAGGTGGTGGTGGTGGCAGGGGAAAGACAATGAGGCTATCCCAGCAGCAGCGTAGCTGCTTGAGCTGGGAGCCGTTTGTTGTGGCCCCGCCTGGAGGAAAGGAGACAGGCTCCTTTCCCGGACATTCGGGGCTTTAGCTGAGGGTGGAGCCACGAGCGTTTTGCAGGCGGCTCCGCTTTCCCCTGGCTGTAGTTGCTAAAAGCGCTCAGAGGACGGAGCAGTGTTTCTTCCTCTCTCCCTCTGAGTGCGAGTGACCGTCAGCAGCTTGTGGCCATGCTGGTTTAGAGCCTCGTTTGGGTGGCTCATACAGCCCTGGGAGCTCCCGGGCTGCTTTTTGACAGCGGTGGCTTCTTGCGGCGGCGGCAGCGGCCTTTTGACAGCAGTGGTGGCTTTTTGACGGTGGCAGCACCATCCGAGCAAGCGGCGTGTTTGCTGTCCCAGGCTACAGTTGTGCACAAACAGTGGCGCAGTTAATCTACATCTAGTGGCCACAGTGTGGGGGTGGTGGCCATTGCTCCCCACATACTTGTGGTTGGTTGAGTGGGGGAAGGGAGTGTGGCACAGCTTTACGGTGCTATTGTAATTCTCTCTCCCATACTCTCCCTGTAAGCCTGTCAGCTCGTTATTGTCCAGCATTAAGCCCTCCCCCTCCCTTTTTTGAGAAATAAGCCACTATAGCCCATCTCTTAGGGATATTGTGGAGCATAGGGTGATTAGCTGATAACAGGCGATTTTCTATAAGGGGCCCTTATCAGCAGACAGGCCTCTTCTGAGGCAGGGTTCCCTCCTGGTGGCCATTTTAGTCTTTTGGTGGCAGCCATTTTATGTGCACTAGGGGCCTGTTCTGACACCATCCACTGGATTGCTAAGACTTGCAGAATATAATTAGCATATTGGTTAAGTGGTGCAGCTGTGAACTTGCCATTGTTGTGGACACTTGCCTGCTGATTATACAGTTATCTGGTTTCATAATGTCTCCTAAAAATGAAAGTGGTCCTTCCAAGGGCAAGCAGCCAGTTAAACGGCCTGCGCCCAGAGGGCCCCCGCCAGCCCTTTCCTCTTCAGATGGGGATGACAGTGGGCCCACCAGGTGGGAGCTTCTGGAGTGGATCACTGCATTAGAGAAGGAAAGGAGGCCAACGCTGGTGGCGGCACCGGTGCGGCCATGGCAGGCTTCAAAAAAGGTGTCTAGAACTGAATTTTACAGTGAATTCCTGTCTCGTCTTTCTGCTCTCGAGGGCTCATCTAGGGATGTGGCTGGTGATGGCGGTGGAGGCAAGGAACCTTTGACCTCATTACCTGAGGGTGTGGTGGAGGTTGATTTGGAGGGAACAGCAGATGGTGGTCAGGTGGCCATAGCAGTGGAACCGTATGTCAATGAGTGTAAGACATCTATGCTGGCAATTGGCCATGGGGCCGTTTGGGTCAGCAGGAAGCCTCAGGTATTGCGGATCAGCCTCCTTCATATTCCTCACCTACGCAGGGCTGGCCTTCATATTCTCCACCCACACAAGGCTGGCCTTCGGCGGGACTGCCAGCATGGCCGGGTTATGCCTCTGGGCTAGTTGGCCAGCAGCAGGCACAGATTTTTCCTGTGTTTGGGGGTGCTGCCAGTGGGGGCAGCCAGGTTCTTCTGCTTTCCACTATGGGATGGCCATATGGGTATGGTTCTCAGCTGGGTTCCACACCTTTGGATTTCTCTGCATATGGCATGGTCCTGTATATTGCTTTGCCCCCCGGGGACATGGTGTTGCCTTTGGGAGATCACTTGACTCAGGCCACCCGGGAAAAAATTATACGGGGCGAGTACGTGGACATCTTTACCCTTCTCTTCAGGGAACTGGAGAAGAAGGTTAAGGATGATCAAGACAATAGGGATAAGGAGAAGATCTGCCGCAGGTGGATTGACATTGCTATTTCTTTATGAAAATTTATT
Organism: Eublepharis macularius; assembly: GCF_028583425.1. Taxonomy (NCBI): domain Eukaryota; kingdom Metazoa; phylum Chordata; class Lepidosauria; order Squamata; family Eublepharidae; genus Eublepharis; species Eublepharis macularius. The sequence continues at coordinate 79,256,144 of NC_072797.1, forward strand.
GCCCACTTCACCATCTGTACTTTCACTGTTTCATCCTCAGTGTACCATTTTAGAAGTATCTTATAGATCTTTGAGATTTGTTTCTTATCTTCTTGTAGCATTACTTCTTCCAATTCTGTATTTTCCATTCTTATTCCTCCCCTTGAACAGTCCGATTTATAAAGATCCCTTATCTGTCTGTATTGAAACCAACTATAGCAAGGAGACAATTCTTCTTGTGACTTTATTCTTAATGTTGAATATTGTATTTGTGTTATCTCCTTATAAGTTAAACATTGCTGTTCGTTCTCGACAGTTTTCGGGTCTATTACTTCATACGGGACCACCCAAGAGGAGATTTGATCTTCCAGATACATCTTATATTTCTTCCAGATTGTGAAGAGGCTTCTTCTAATATAGTGATGCAGAGTCCGCTTTTATTTTATCGTACCATAGGTATGCATGCCATCCAAATATTTTCTTATAACCTTCCAATGCCAGAAGCTTGCGATTTTTCAATGTTATCCAATCCTTTATCCATGTCAAACAAATTGCTTCATAATACAGTCTTAAGTTGGGCAGTTGCAAGCCACCTCTTTCTTTCGCATCCTGTAACACTTTCATTTTAACACATGGTTTCTTGCCTGCCCACACAAAATTCGAAATTTTTCTTTGCCATTTTTCAAATTGTTTAGAGTCTCGAATAATCGGAATCGTTTGTAACAGAAACATCACACGAGGTAGAACATTCATTTTTATTGTCGCGATTCTGCCCAGCCATGATAAATTCAACTTGTTCCACTTTATCAAATCTCTCTCTATTTGTATCCACAATTTCTCATAGTTGTTCTTAAATAAGTCTATATTTTTTGTGATTAGTTCAATTCCCAAATATTTTACTTTGTTTGTTACCTCGCAGTCCATTAATTCCATCAGTTCTTGTTGTTTCTGTTTGGTCATATTTTTGCATAGTATTTTCGACTTCTTTTTATTTACAAAAAAACCAGCTAGATCTCCAAATTCCTTTATCTTCTTTATTACCTTTGGCATATTGTCAATTGGATCCTCTACAATCAACATTATGTCATCCGCAAATGCTCTGACCTTGTAGGTAAACTCTCTTATCTTTATACCTCGGATTGTGTCGTCCTCTCATATCTGAATCATCAATATCTCCAAAATCAATATGAACAGCAATGGAGACAATGGGCAGCCTTGCCTTGTGCCTTTGCTTATTTTCAGTTTTTTTGTCAAATCGTCATTCACTACAATCGCTGCACTTTGGTCTTTATAAATTCCTTTAACTGCTTGTATGAACTTTTCTCCCATTTGCAGCTTTTCCATGGTGGCGAACATAAAGTCCCAGTTCAGATTGTCAAATGCTTTTTCTGCGTCTACGAAAAAGAAACCAACCTCCTTATCACAATGTTTATCATAATATTCAATAGCATTTATTACTGTTCTCAGATTGTCTTTAATTTGTCTATTAGGTAAAAATCCTGCTTGTTCATCTGCAATGAATTCCGACATCCATCCTTTAATTCTTTCCGCCCACACCTTTGCAAATATTTTATAATCATTGTTCAACAATGAAATTGGTCTATAATTTTTAACATTAGTCAAATCTTGTCCTTCTTTTGGAATCAATGATATGTTAGCCTCCTTCCAAGAATCAGGAATCTCTTGATCCTGCATAGCACCATTCATCACCTCTTTCAGGAGAGGTGCCAATTCTTGACCCATTATTTTATAAAATTTTGCCGTTAGTCCATCCGGGCCTAGCGCCTTCCCCAATTTCGTTGATTGAATAGCTTCTTTTATTTCTTCTTCTGTCACTTCCTTATTCAATTTCTCTTTCCATTCTTCAGAGAGTGTCGGAAGTTTCATCTTATCTAAATATTCCGCTATTGAATTTTTGTTCACCTCTTTTTTTTGGTATAATTTTGCATAAAATTTAAAAAAGGCTCTACTAATGGCAACGTGATCACTTAATAGCTTATCATCTTCTCGTATCGTACTGATAATTTTCTTCTCCTTCCTCTTTTTTAGTTGCCATGCCAAATATTTCCCAGGTTTATTTGCACCTTCAAACGACCTCTGATTCATCCTCTTTAAATTCCACTCCAATTCTTTATTGTTCATTGCCGATAACTGTTCTTGCAATATTTTTATATCCTGATATATTTTCTTTTTGCCTGGTCTCTTTTTGAGCGGAATCTCTTTGGCTTTAATTTTTTCCATAATTTCTTGTCTTTTCTCCTCCTTTTTCCTCCTGTCTCTCGCATTCAAGTCCATTAGTATCCCTCTGATCACGGCCTTATATGTGTCCCAAACCTTATTTGTCGATACTTCTTTGTTCAAATTGTATTGCAAAAAGAACTTGGTCTCTCTTCGCAGCAATGCAATATTCTCTTCGGTTTGTAACAGGTCTTCATTTATTCTCCATCCTCTTCTTTTAGTATTCTTACCAAATTTCCACACAATTGGATTATGATCTGAGCCTACCTTTGGCATTATTTCCACCTCTTTAGTCCAGAGCGACAGTTCTTTGGAGGCCCAGATCATATCAATTCTTGATAGTGTAGAGTGTCTTGCAGAGTAATATGTATATTGTCTATTCTTGGGATACTGTCTCCTCCATACATCCTCTAAACTTTCCTGTTTCATGATTGCAAAAAATGACTTTGGTAATAGTCCTCTTTTTTTGTGTGTAGTCTTAGATTTCTTGTCTTCCTCCAAGTTTGTAACTCCATTAAAATCACCTGCCAATATTATTTGGTCATAAGACAGTTCATCTAACTGTTTTTGTAAGTCCGTAAAAAATTTTTCTTTTGCACCATTAGGCACATACATTCCAATCACCAATGTCTTTTTTGAATTCCAAATTATTTCCACCGCCAAATATTGAGCTTCAACATCACTGAACACCACTTTAGGCTGTAGTTCCTCCTTTATATACAACACAACACCCCTCTTTTTCTGTTTGGAGGCAGCTATAAATTCTTTTCCAAGTTTTGCCATTTTCAAATATTTTACATCTTGCTTTCTAATATGTGTCTCTTGTAGGCATACAATTTTACACTTCTGCTTTACAAGCCAGTGGAAAATAACCTTACGTTTACAAGGTGAGTTTAGTCCATTTACATTCGAAGATATAATTTTACACTCCATGATCAAGGTTTTATGGGTTTTGGTAAGTCCTTTTCATTTTTACTAATAAAATCCTCCATTTCCTGGCCAGATCTGATGCTCTTTCTTACTCCACCAAACTCAAATGTCAGTCCCTCTGGTATTTCCCATCGGTATTTTACTTTCATTTCTTTTAACATCTGGACTAGCTCTCTGTATTTCTTTCCAACAACACCGATCTGGGCAGTTCCTTCATAATTCTTACCGCCTTTCCATCAACTTCTAGTGGATCCTGAAACTGTTTGGTCACAATTAGTTCTCTTGTATTTCTTGTCGTAAATTGCACAATCATATCCCTTGGTAACTTCCTCTGAGACGCAAATTTTGAATTAATTCTGTACACCACGTCTAGGAGAGCTGCAATTTCCTCTTCCTCCTTCCCCAGGTACTCTGCAAAAATTTCTGTAATCTGCTCTCGGGCGGTCTTTTCCTCTGTTTCCGGGATCGAACGAAATCTTAGCTGTTTTTCCATTTGTTTACTTTCTGCGATGGTCACTTTCGCTTTCAGTCCTCTCATCTCTGTCCTCTGCAGATCCATCGTGTTTTCTACTACCTTCACTCTCTGCTGCGTATCTGATACGTCTTTTACCAGCTCTGCCATTTCCGATTTAAGTGTCTCTTTAAAGTCTCTAAAGTCTTTTGCCATCTCCTGTATCATACCTTTGAGCTCTTAATTGCCTTCTGTAATTTCAGAAACTTTTTTATCCAGATTCTCCATCGCAGCTTGCCACTCCTTCTTCGACATCATGGGGCTAGATTTACCATGCTCCCACGAGTCTGCCCTTTTCCTTAAATCCGTGGCGCTGATTTATTACTTCCAATTGCTTTAAAAAGTCCCAATTTACTCAGTTTTTGTTAAAAGTTGTTTTGCTCAGTCCAAAATGTCGGGCGTTTTTTCTCTATGGTTTTAACTTGAAGCAAATGCCCTTACCTTCTTCCAAGATGTCCTACTTCCTGTTTCCTTGAAGCCAAAACTTTGCCCTTCTCCGAAATGGCGAACTTCCACTTCCTGTATTAACACAGAGCGCCTCTTGCCAGCCTCTTTATGATCCTGACGTACTTCCTGTTTCTTTAATGTTTGCAGCAGTTCTCGCGATATTCAAGCTTTCCCACAGTCCAGTATCTCTTCCCACTTCAGGTATGTAAACAATATCCAATTTTCTGTCTTAACTACTGTTTAAAATATCACTTTTTAGATTTTCCCTTGCCGGAATCTTCCCCTTCACTTAATCAATCTGTTGCAGTTTTTAAGTCCAGTTTTAAACTTTATTACTTGCTTAAATCTGTCCCGGTTTGAGAGATAGCAATCTTTACCCTCTTAAACGTCTTTTCTTGGGTTGTAATCGCTGCTTCTTTTAATCAAACGAATCCGTTCCCCTTGCTGCTTAACGAAGCTTGGGCATGCAGGTTTTATGCCAATACAATTGACTCCTGAGCCGCTGCAGAGATCTTGGCAAACCTGTCTTCGGGTGGGACCTCCAGGGCGGGAGGGAGCTCATTGCTTAGAGCCCCCCACCACCCGAGATCGATGCGCCCTCAGATGCAGTGCATACTTGCCTGTTCTCTGCCTGAGAACAGGGGGCCGCGGGCAATCTGTGTCCCTCCAGCCTCCACAAACAGTGGCACGGACAGCTCAGCTCTTAGTGCTGCTTTAGACCTTCATGGATCCCGATCCCAAAATTCAGCACCCATTCCTTTCGGATTGGGGCTGCCTCTATGGTGGCAGCAATGGGGTACCCTCACAGGGCAATACAACAAGTGGGCAGGTGGTGGTCAGGGGCATTTTGGACCTATATATGCCTCCTGCCTCAGTTTTAAAAGGCCATACTAATTGCTCTTTTCTCAGGTGCCATATCGGGCCAAGGGAGGAAGAGGATCGTGATTTGTGGCCACAGCATGGTGTTCTGGGTGGCCTACCAAGCCAGGAGAACGCCGATTGGATTGGTTTTGAGTGCTGTGGCCACTGTGGAGTGGCAGGGCAGGCAAGGCTTTCAATAGCCAGGCCTGCTGCCTCTTTTGTTTCCGGGAAGGAAGGGTCCTCCCCCACACATTTTGGTCATTCACCTTGGAGGTAATGACTTGGGGTCAATTCAGGGTAAGGCCCTGTCAATACAAGTAGTTGACGACCTACGGTGTATAAGCAGCTGATGGACGGGTGTGCTTATATTTTGGTCAGAGATGCTGCAGAGATGGGTTTGGCGGGAAACCTTAGATCCTAGGGCAATTGAGAGGGCCAGACGTAAGAAGTCCTTGGGGGATGGCTTGGGCATTTCTTTGCCACACCCTAAGATTACAGCCAAATTTGCCCACCTCTACAGAGGCGACGGTGTACACCTGTCGACTGAGGGCAATGGCATATTTCTGGATGACCTGAGGCAAGGGCTTTGGTTGGCTTTAAGAGGCTTGACCATTGTGGTGGCAGGAGAGTTTTGGGAATAGGGTGCAGGCCAGTGAGCACCCAGTGGCGATTCCCCAGGGGTGGGGAACAGGGTCTTCCATTAGTGCGGTATGCTGGTGGTAGCTACCATAGCACAGGCAGGTGCCTGCGGGGATCCCCAGGCACAAGGCCTTTCCTCATGCTGTACGGCTGGGGTGTTAGGTGCTTGATGGGGGGATCCCTTGCCTGGCTGACCGGGTTGCAGCCATTCAAGGGATGGCCTACATCCAGGGCTTTGGGGCTCACCCAGGCAGGTCAAGGCAGAGGTCCAGAGTTGACCCCGTGGCTTGACCTGTACTGCTTAATTGGCCCTTGCCTTGTTTATGTTAATGGTCATTTTAATAAACGGCCCTTTAATTCCAAGCCTGTGTCTGTCTCTTCATTCCAGCTGGGGTTGCAACAGGGAAGAAGAGGGCTTTCCCACAATACACCTACAAAAGAAGCTGCCTTTGCACAAGTACAGGGATCTGGAGGGGAACAAGGTAAGCTGAGGTCAGGCAGGAGGACAGCTGCTGCCACAGTGAGGCTAGGTGGGGATGGCCTACATGTGAGCTCCTGCCACAGCAAAGCTGTTGGAGGTGTGGCATTGTTCAAAAGTATGTGGAGGGTGGGTGGGTGTGCCCCAAACAGGCAATTCCAGACCACTCTTCAAAAACTATATTATATAAATATTTAATTACTGCACCAAATGCTTTTAGAAAACATATTGATATGAAAATCTAAACAATAATCAAGAAGTACATGAAATAAAGTGGAGTTTCAGTATATCCTGAATTTGATCTGAATCCTTTTATTTTTGTATTTTGTTCTGAATTTTCAGACAGGAAGGCATGATTCAGTATCAATTCTAAATTAGTTAATAGGAGCATGCCCTGTGCCCGAGAAGAGAGATGCCTAAAAGTAGACTATTATAATAGATCTGGCAGAGATCCCCCACAATTATGCTGTTGTAGAAATGATTTATAAAATTGCCATGGAAGTTTGCCCTGTGGCTGTATCTCTGGGTCTATTAAGCTACTGCAGTTTTTCTTCTTTGCAAGTATTTCTACTCTTGTGTGACCTAGAGTATCTTGAGCTGACAGCTAAAACCACTTTAGCTGCTCCCTGCAGAGGATTGTATGCCTGTTCACTACTGAAAAAGAGCTTGGTAAAGTGTGAAACTGAGCAGAAAAGGGAAAGTGTGGGCTTTCGCTTCACACTGCCAATATCTCTGCACAAAATCAGGATTCTTTCCCTATAATCTGCATTATTTCTACAAGACTGTTGACTGTACAGTTTTGTGTCATTAATTTGACTTTTTCAAGCTGCCACAACTGTTTTGAGCACACTTGCCTGGAAGTAGAGAAAATCGAAGAGACACCTTCAGCTGGTTGATGGGAAAGATTGTTTCAGTCTTGACTTTATTTGGCAAGTCCACAGAACTAAAATCTGAAGGAGCAAATCACGCAAAGGAGGTTTGCCACCCACCCAGATTGTCATACACTCCAGAATTCCCAGCATCCATTGAGGCAAAATGATGCTCAACTGCAATTGATCAGGCATGCAGAGTGCTTCTTTCTGTGAATCTGAACCAGATTGACAAGGCAACCTGGTTTCAAACTAGCCCAAGAAGAGTTCTGTGCATCAGCCCTTGTTTGTGTGTAAATACCTCAAGTCCTGAGGTCCAGCACTCTGTAGTCTCTGTTCACTGATACTATAAGAAAGTTTCCTGAAAATAACAACGCAGAAACACTTCACTAAGTCTATCCCACTAAGAAATTCTAAGAATCCCATTGTGTTTCGCTCTTCAGTCTCCACTCAGGCTGAGGCATATTTTCCCTTTTGGTTTTCCTCTAAGCAAGCCAGCTGTCTTGAAGAGCAGCAGGGTTTATTTTTCCTGGCTTGGCTACAAACCTCAAGTTATTAATATGGGAGAGAGTTCTGTTAGCTGACAATTTAAGATAAAGTAAATTGGACGTGACATAAAAGAGCGTGTGGGTGTTAATGTGCGTCACCAAGGTCCTTTTTCTGACATCCTGAAAGGTCTCGCCTGTATGGCCCACACTTGCAACCTTTATTAGTGACCCTGTGTTGTTAAAGGCTAGCCACTCTCATTGATTTGTAAAAGTGACAGGTGCAGCCTGAGCTTGTAAATTAGCAACATGAAGCTACTCTCTACAGATTCACAAACAGGAGTCTTGTATCATTCTCATCCCACCCTCACCCACTGGCAGTCCTATGTTTGCCAAGCTGCTTGTGCAGGATCACTTAAGTGTATAACTCGCATGCATTTACTGTGTTTATAAGGAGTCTTCTGCTGAAAAGTAGGCTGGGGGGGGGCTTTTGTTTTTCTCTCCTAAGCAACTGCTGGATTTCTAGCTAGGTTACATCAGGTTAAGGCATACATTCCCATTCTGAGGAGAAGTTGTGGTTTTTATTTAGAATATTTCTAATCTTGTGCACAGGGGAAATGTTTTCACTAGTGAAGATTAGAAGTCTAACTTTGTTGTCAGATGAAAACCTCTTTGCTGTTCATGTACAGGCTAAACAGAAGCCCTGCAAGATTCTGTTTTTGCTTAGCATTGACCTCTGATATGAAAAATTCAGCCCTAGTTAAAGAGATGAGCAATACAACTTGGGTGACTTATTTTTCACAAGCAACAAAACCCATTCTGTGAACAAATACAACTGACTCTACAAAATAGATTTGGCAGGCCCCCTCCCAGTGGCAAATGGCCCTCCCAAGCGACACCTCTTGGCCAGACCCCACCATTGTTCCTGTGGGGCCACCTTGCCCTTTCTGACCTCAGACAGAGAGAGAAGTGGAAGTGCCAAGATGAGGAGCTGGAAAGATTAACACACATAGAGATGCGCACCCGCACATGCCCACACTCATCGAGGCTTCCCTCTGCTCCCCTTCCCCTCCAGCTGGCTCCCTCCCTCCTCCCCATTTCCCCTCCCTCCACTCTGGGGTGTAGTGGTAAGAGCTTTCCTTCTTATGTCATCCCCGATGATTGGCAAGGTTGACAGTGATGGGCAGGGCACTGCCATGGCAATGCAACAATGACACGTGGCAGGCCAATAGAAAAGCAAAACAAAATGCTTTGGCACTGTACGAGCTGTGGATTAAGGGGAAAGACAATGATGATGTGGTCATTGGCCAAGTCCCTGAATCTGCTTGGCGCGGCAGCGCTGCTTCATGCCTCTGCATGCTTACCTGTGTCTGTGTGTGTACGTCTGAGTGAGTGCAAAGCACTGGTGAGCAGATGTGAGTGCGTAGGCGCAGGCGTGAGTTTGGATGAGGGGCTCTATGTGGATGTATGTGGGGTGAGTTAGCCCCCCATCACTCCTCTCCTCTTCTGCTCTCTTTTCTGTGGCTTCCCCTCCTTCTCCATCCCTTTTTGCCTTGTCTCCTGCCCAGCTCGCTCGGTATCCTGAGCCTGCATCCTGCCTGTCTCTTGCCAGCCCCCATCATCCACCAGGTGGTCTGATCCCCTCTACAGCTTTATTTCTTCCTACCAAACTTCCCATTGTTCTACCATTGCTCGCAGCTCCTGTTTAGCAGCAGCAGGTCTGGAGCTGGAGGAGGCAGCCTGTCATGGGCTCTGATTCCTCTGAGGATGAAGACTTTGTGGAGGATGACAGGGGACAGAGTATTCCAAGTTCCTCAGGAGTCAGGCACATGGAGGACCAGCAGGGAGTGGAACAGCAGGAACCCTTGCCAGAGCAGGCTGAGGAATCCTTGGCAGAATCAGAGACAGAAGCTGTTCCCTTACCTGTACCAGTAGTTGAGACCAGGGCAACATCCCCAGCCAGCTCCCCTGAACCTGATAAGCAACGTAGGGTGCGACAGTGTCTTGTTGTATAGGGAAGGAGACAAAGTGTGAGGCTCGTAGGGTGCGACAGTGTCTTGTTGTATAGGGAAGGAGACAAAGTGTGAGGCTCGTTGTCTCTTAGAAGGGGAGGTGAAACTGATTTCCTCTTTGCCTCTTAGAAGGGGAGGTGAAACTGACAGAGCCTTCAGAAGACAACAGCTAATAAATCCTCTGAGCAGCAATCTCCCTGGCTCTGTAGAGAGGGGAAATTGACAAAGCTTTCCAATCTCTTTTAAAACTCAGCTTCCTGGCTAACATTGTGACTCCCTGCACATGCTCGCCCTTGTGTAATTTGTTTCTTGTAGCTTGGTTCTCAGTGCGCCTGTGCCAGGATAAAAAGTGAGTCGTCGATATAGTAGATTCTGCATGCAATAATGGCCTGCCACATGGGAGTGCTTTAAAGGGTTTGTGGTTACAGTCAAGGATGATTTACCCTTTTCTTTTCTGCTCTATGATTAACTTCCTGACTACACTATGACACCCCCCACATCTTTTCCATTGGAAAGAACACAAAGTAGCAAAGCAGCCAACTTCCTTTACCCTCTTCTTTCCCATTGGAGAAAAATCAATCTTGCTGTGCAAATGCATTTGGGGAATTTCCTTGTTGTGTTCAATGACAAACCATTATTTAGCAGCTGAAATGCCGAGAGTTTGGTTAGCCTTACTTTATTATATTCTATCACAGCAGTAGTTAGATATATTTTTGTATGATTATTTAGTCACAGCACAAGTTACTGTAAAATTATGTAACATATTTCTGTATGCATTTAGAGTGGCATCCACTATTATATAGAACTATTTGCTCTCCCTTTTCTGACATTTTGTCTCAGAGGTTTCTGACATTTGAATATGGCTGCTTATATGTTTGTTTTTAAACAAATCCTGTGAATGTTGTATCATATTAGGATTTTACTCAGAGCAGACAAGTATAGTTTTTTTTTAATAAAAATGCTATTGTCATGCATTAAAAACTAAAGTGTGGTATAGTGGTTAGTGTGACAGACCAACAGTGCAATCCTACACAGAATTACCCCAGTATAAGCCCATTGACTTTAATGGGCTTAGACTGGAGTAACTCTCCTTAGGATTGCACTGTAGGATCTGGAAGATATTAAGGAAACTTGGTGGTTGATCTTAGGCCACTCATACACTCTCAGCCTAGCCTACCTCACAGGGTTTGTGAGAGTTAAATGGAGGAGGTGATACTAATATAAGCTGCTCTGAGATCCTTAGGGGAAGGACTGGATACATGTAGAAAAAATAAACAAATAAGCTATTGTCTGAACAAGAAGTTGAAAATGTGAAAGTTCAAAATGTGAAGGTTAAAAGGACAAATGTGAAACTTAAAACTCCTATTCGGCTTCCTTATCTTAAATCACTTCCACTTTCCTGTGGTATGTTCTCATTCTAAATGAGAAACATTCCGGAGAATTTATAAGACACACATTCAGCATCATGTTGAAGATGAAAGAGTTTCACTTCCTAAGCTATCAAATCATTGCTTCTCTTAAATGTAACTATAATCTAAGCTAGTATAAGGGTTAAGGGAATTCTTTTTCAGAGTATATGAATAAGGGTATAGATAAACAAATACTAATGGGGTATGCTATATATACTATATGTAATAGTAATATGTAATATAGTATATGTAATATGTAATATGTAATATAGTATATTAGTGGATCAGATTGTATATTATATAATGACTGTGTAATATGGTGTTGTGTGCTGTGCCACATTGGTGGCAGGGCACACAGCAGGGGTTTTAATACATATTATATTGACAGTAGTATATTTGATAGAATATATGTTTAAAAGGAATAGAATATGTTTAAACTAAGACTTTTGTTATATATTATATTATATTATACTGGTCTGCTATATTGAGGGGTATAGGATGTATACTATATTTACAGTATAACCAAAAGATGTATATTATATTGATAGAATATTTGATAGTATAATTGATAGAAGTATATTATATTGATAGGATATTTGATTTATATGATAGAATATCTGAAAAAAAATTAGAATGTGCTTAGAGTAAGGGACTTTATTAAGTAATAAGAGGGGTTAAGGGTTGGAAAGCTGTTGGAAGTCGATAGGGAGGGGGGAGGAAAAGGGTGGGGGATAGGGCTAATTAGATACTGAGGGAATGTATGTATTAAATTTGACAAGTATACTCACCAATAATTTTTTTTTAAAAAAAAATCATTGCTTCTCTTGCCATATTTGTCCTTTTGGAAATGACTTGTTGTAGTACACTCCAGTATTGTCTCCATTGAGAAGGGTTGATCAAGCAAACAGTTCCCCTACAAAAAAGTTACAATGTGCCAGAATACATCATTTCCATCTCCAAAGTGTTTCTTTGGATCCCTTGGATCCACACCATTTGTATTGTTTTTTTAAGATGTTACCAGAGCCTCAAAAGTTTTCAGTACAACCAAGCTGGGTTTTGTTTTCCCATTATATAACCCTTATTAAAGTTTGTCTCTTATATGATTTACTTAAAAAGCATTTAAACATATTTTCATGTTGTGGGGATATTCCTATTTGAGGGAAGGAAAACCTGGATTGAAACCATGTAGGCCTATTTCAATATACCAGGATTCTGTCATTAGCAAATATACATTGGAGTCCGAAGCTAATCAAATATTCCAGTCTCTGATCAGGTCCTCAGATGATTCATATGTTTAATTTTGCTTTATATTTAACTAGCATTAAAATGATGAATGATTTTAACCCCATTTCCCACTCACTTGTTTCCAAGCTGCTCAAGCCTTTTGCACCCCACCCTTCAACCTTTTTTAAAATCCCAAACTGACTGTTTCTATAGTAACGGGTACAGATGTAACATCTGCAATTCACAAGAAAAAGAAATAAGGGGAAATGGATCAAAAAGTGTCACTTGCATTATGCAAAATTTCATGGCTCTGTATGAATCACATGCTGTGAAAAGGGTCCTTTGTGAACATGAAAGTTAGAAAGGTCACTTTTTGCATCATAGAAAATATTCTTTAAGTTTATACATGAAACCTCTTAAAAACCTTGTCTGTAAAAAAACCCCGCATCTGTAGAATCTTAATTTTGTTCTAATTTCCTCTCTCTTTCAATTATCAAGAAAGTATCAATTTCTTTATTACTTCCATACCATTTTTTTTACAAAAATCATTAAAATATTTCTTTTTGACTTTTTTTTGTTTCTTTCGTTTTTTAAAAAAAATATTCCAAAAGGTACTCTTTTGTTATTGGGTTGCTTCATGTGGCTTCTTTTCTTTTTTTGTTATTCCTGTTTTGCTTTTATAATTCTATTTTATTATTTCCGTTGGTTTCAAATGATGACAGATAGAATAACCACCACCACCTCAGATGCAATGAAAGGCTCCTATGCATAATATTAAAGCCTATGAGAGAACTAGGCATGCCAATTCCCCTTACCTCCAAAACAGGCGATGGGGGTGATTGCAGGTAGGTTGGGAGCTTCATTCTTAGTCCTCTCTCATGCTCCAGAGGCCCCAATAATGTCACTTTGCTTGAAAAATGGAAGTGATAGAGTCTTGGGGGGAGCGATCGGCTCCAAACAGAGAGTCATTGGGGCCTCTGGAGCTCATGTACGTTTGCCATTTTGCCATGTGCGCCAGTGGCTCCAGGCATGCCTTCCCCCTCCTTTTAACCCCGCCAGCCAGGTGAGTGAGGCTGGGGAGTGAAAGGCTGGCATCCCTAGGGAGACTTGATAGGAGAGATTCCAAACTAACACCAACAGCACTACAACCGCTGAATATAATGCCATGCGGGCAGCCAGATAAGGTTTAGAGGAGAGCAGGCAAGCAGGGGAGTACAGATAGCAAGGGGAAATATGGCATAGCAGTGCAGACATTTGGAGGATAGAGGAAGGCAAAGCCCCGTTGCATAACCATCAGGACTTCTATGGAGAGCTGGTGTGGTGCAGTGGTAGAGTGCCTGACCAGGATCTGGGAGAAACAGGTTTGCCTGCCATTTGAAGCCATTGAAGCTCACTTGGTGATCTTGGACCAGTCATACATTCTAAGCCTATCTACCTCACAGGTATCTGAAGTGAGCTGTGGCTCATCAAAGCTCCTACCCTACCACAAATTTTGTTAGTCTTATAGGTGCTACTGGACTCTTGCTCTTTTCTACTGCTACAGACAGACTAACATGGCTACTCATCTTGATCTACCTCACAGGGTTATTGTAAGGGCAAAATGGAGGATAGGAGAATGATGTAAGCCTCTTTGAGTCCCCTCTGGGAAGAAAGGTTGGGTATAAATGAAGTAAATAAAAACAAATAAATTGGAATACCTCACACAGTGGCTACTGCTTGCAGTCAATCAAGAATGCCCAGGATCTCTCTCCAGCTCCCCATAAGGGATACTGTCGTCTATGCCCTTATTAAAAATGTTGCCTGCCTTGTGAAAGTGAAACCCATAGAGGCAGAAACTACAATAATGAAGAAAAAAAAAGAAAAAGAAAAAAGAAAATCCCCCTCCCCCAGCTAGGCTGTTATCTGAGCACCCCATTTTAGTAGTTATTGTAATTAGTAATTAAAAGAAGTCTAGTTTCCATAGAAAATAAAATAAATTTGTATTCCTCTTAGTTTCAACTTGCCTCTAACACTGAAAAATATCTGCATTTCCAAAATTCATTTACCTTCATGATTTACCTGGTATCCTTTCTGTGTGAAATGCCATCTCTGTGTGTGATGATGGGATGGAAAATGAAAAACAAATATGAAAGAAATCCAGTGCCTTATATGAATTCCAGCTTCTGCTTGGAACTCTTGGTTTAGATCATATATTTCATTAAGGAGAGAGAAATCTATGCATGTAAAGGAATACATACAAGGAACTGTGACCTCCATTGAAATTAATGTGGAAATGCACTGTGGTTCAGGAGCTCGCTGTATACATTACAGCAATCGTTCCAATGAGGACTGAATTGAAATAGTAGGCTATAATAACCCTGTTCTCCTCTTTTACACCCTGTAAAATATACTAAACTCTGCAATATTTTTCTGACTTACACTGGGAAAACATGAAGAAAATATGTGGTTACAATGCTTCAAAAGTAGATTTGGGCAATATTTTTCTTTAAATGATGCTGTTTAGTAAAACTTGAAAGTTCTGGGACAACGGTGTTTTATCTAAAGTGCACCATAAAACACTCTCCACTCTCTAAAGAGTACATGTCTCATGGGTCTCAATTAAGGGTTGCAGTGAGGCAACAAGACAACATAGACCCTTGACTGATGCTCAGAGAGTCATTGTTTTTTAAACCATTTTTTGCATAACTTTTCAGGTAAAGTCTGAATCACTTTTTTTTCCTGACAAAGCATTACTAAAATTTGTTGAAGCTATTCAAAGATTTGTCTCCTCCAATAATTGCTCAGAAAACAAGTAAAAGAGATACTAAAACCCAAAATGCAGCATGAGTTATTATTAGGGATGTGCAATTTGGGTTTGGTATTTGGTAAAAATTATTGAATTTTGATACAGTAAAATCCAGTGTTAGCGAACTTAAATCTGTATTGCAATTGATGCCTAAAGTGTTCTCACTGGTTCCTGTTTTGAAAATTGTAGACTCACTGATTTTTTTCTCTCTTTGGTGGGAGGGGGTTGGCCTGCTGACTGGGAGGGATAGGGGTGGGAGAATGGGGAAAAAAATTAGTTTGCATTTTAAAAACCTTTTTAACTGTATGGGGGGGCTTGGGTTGGGCCTTTGTGTAGGGGAGCTTTGATTTTTGGCTGCTTGTTCTTCTGGGAGGTGATATATCCAATAAGCTTCCTTTTGAAGCAATTCATGTTGGATGTTAATATGATGACTTTTATTTGAAACATACAAGGTGGTAAACTGGAAGTGACCTGGTGAAATGATCTACTAAAGGTGCTCCAGCAACTCTATTTTTAATTCTGGAAACATGTTCCAGAATACAAGTTCTAATCGGTCTAACAGTACTTCCAACATAGAGCTGAGAGCTGAGAGGTACATATACAACCCCTGCAGTTTGGCAAGTGGAAAAATGCTTAAGTATAATAGGAGGTTCTCTGTTCATTACATTCATTGCGCCTCCTGGTCGAACTAAGGGACAGGCTTTACAATGGCCACAAGCAAAGTGCCCCAACAGGTTTGTCCGTAGTCGTGGTAGGAGTCCTTAGGTCTGAATGTATGAGAATATCTCTTATACTCCTAGTTTTTCTCAGACCAACACCTGGTACTTTCTCACATCCAAGAATCTCTGAAACCAAGTGCCAGTGTTTGTAAACAGTATTTTTAATGTGCTGTGTAAGGGGGAGTATACTCCAAAGCCCATCTAACTCTGTGCTCCTGTTCACAATTCTTCTTTAAGAAGAGTTCAGATCTAGGTCTCATATTAGTTCTTGCTTTAGCTTTAGATAGCAAGGAAGATGTATAACCTCTGCTCAAAAAAGCCCTCTCCAGTCCTTTACTTTCCCTTTTGTAATCTTCAATAGTGGTTGAATTGCATTTTATTCTAAGGAGCTGGTATATGGAATATTATCACAAATATGTCTAGGATGGTAGGACTGGTAAAGTAAATAGGAATTCTTGTCAGTAGCATTTTAAAGGGTTTAACCACAGCCTTGTTATCATGATCCCGGTATACCACAACATCCAGAAAGCTAATATGAGACCTAGATCTGAACTCCTGTTTGAACCACAGATATTATATGATATATTTTCAGCCTCTCCTTCAAAGAATGCAACAGGTGTTTAACCTTTTAAATATAGGAACAAATGGGGAAAGTAAGTAGTAGAAAATGGAATGGTAAAAACAACACAACAGTTATAAAACTATTCCTCAGTGTTTTGATCCCAAGATGATGAATGTTCTATGCTGCATGTTCTTGGCTCACTAGAAAAATAACAATTTTGATGCACACAAGTTCTAATATGAAAAATACAGGAAAAAGAATTTGATCATGAATTCATAACACATAATATGGAATATTTCCTAACTATTTTGCATATATACATATCTCACCTTATTTTACATGTAGCATCATTTTATAAAAAAGAGGAAAAAACTATATAGAGTGTTTACATTTTACACCCAGTGCCAAAAACTAACATTCTGGGGTTGCTTATTGTGTATGTACAGTATTCCTCTCCTTACTGCAAGAGTGAGGAAGTCACCACACAAAGAGAGGTCCATGAGTATCAAGAGTTCACATATATGCATCAGAACCTTTATATTACATCTAATGTATTTGGTTTACCTCAGGAAAAAATAAAGTCATAACATGAGAGCTACCTAACTGGATCAGACCAAAGGTCCATCTCACTTAGTTTTCTGTTTACAAGAGTCTGGGAAACTCACCAGCAGGAAAATGAAGCATAACTATGTTGTAAGTTCTAGCATCTGGTCATCTACTGCCACTGTAGGTTCAATTCATCTGTCAGATCTTACAGAAACTGATAAAATTAAATATGGCTAATTTTCTCCCCATAGATTTTGGAACATGCTGTGGGACAGTTGGGCAGGGGATAAGAAAAAGTTAGTTGCTTGGACTTTGGGAAGTTCTTGTGGCAAAGCAATTAGAAGCAGGAGAAATAGGTTGTAATATTTCCACTACTGCATGCCCAGCCACTCTTACTACCTTCTTCTGTAATCAGGCCACAAGCAGGCACTGAGACCCCGCCTTGCCTAGAGGCTGGGGGGGAGGGAATTGTCAAGGAAACCCCACTCTTCTCAGCAGGGATCCCCTGTGGCTCCTCATTGTCTTTCTTTGTCCAATCACCACTACCACCTTTTCTCCCCTTTTTTCTCCTCTTTCTAGTTTGATGCCAGAAGGACAATTAGACAGGGCTGTTTCAGTATTGCTGGCTACAGCAACCCCGAGCAGGTAGGAATCCAGCCAGCCTCTTTATATCTTAAGTAAATACAATCTTTATTCTACTAGCACATCTCCAGAGCATATACAGGCTATATAAATTATGGTGCAGATACTAACAAAGAAAATGGAACATAGAAATATTTTTAACCTATCCTGGAATTTACAGTACCTGACACCTGCTCCTCTCTTTTATCTGGAAGATGCAAATGGGTGTATGCATAAAGAAGATGTTCTCTGGCTGTCACTCACTCAAACTCCCTCACAGTAACACATACACTCAAAGAAAGAACAGCTCCTTTTCCGTTCTTTCCCTCATGTGTATAGAAAGAACCCAATGTGGCTTCCAGATTCTGGTTGCAAGGGCCCACAAGAACTCATTAGCCAATAGGCAGTTGTTTCTATATCAGATGGCTTTATATTCCCTGCAAGATGTGAAAACCCCCAGCTATGGAAAAAATGAGGCTTTCCCAGCCTCCCTGATACTACAAATATTAGTTCATCTCCACATAAATGCCCGTCCTTCCTAAGGTGAAAGGTCTTATCCTGTTCTCAGTTCATGACACAGGCTAGTACTCATGTAAACTGGATACTGAGTAGACCAATAGTGCTGCTCTGGCCGGAAGACAGAATGTGCTGGTTTTTTCAGGTGGGACTTTGGGCTGGGGAGTAGGCTGCATCAGCATTTGGTCTAGTCGAAGAACACTGAGTCACCTTTCTGTGGTGCATGCATCTGATTTTTAATGACAACAACAAAATGTGAACTGGAGCATTCAAAATTTAAACTGCTCTTAACTCAATCACTTCAATACAAGGCAAACCCAGGCCCTTGGGAAATCATGACTGGACTTCCACTGACACTTGTAAAATGGCCAGCTAATTGTCTCTCTTTCCCACCATGATCTCCCCTAGAACCTTCCACTACCCTTCCTGTCATCAAACTTACAGGGCCGTAGGGCCACAGTAGCAGCAAAATGTTCCATGTTTCTATTATCTGTCTCTTTGGGACTCATGCACCTACAAAAAGGCTGCAACACTTACTTACTTACTTACTTACTTACTTACTTACTTATACTGTGCCTTTGGGGACCCAAGGTAGCTTACATTTTTCCTTTGCAACAACCTTGTGAGGTAGGTTAGGCTGAAACTGTGTGAGTGGCCCAACATCAGCCAGCAGGGAATCAAACCTAAGTCGCCAATATCCTAGTCTATCATTCTAGCTACAACACCACATGGAGCAGAACTCTGGAAGGTTGACATAATAATCTCCTAACTAATCCTATCCCAGGTGCTAGGGAAACAGTTTTCCAGAGATCCTGAGTGTTGCAGAAGCAACAGCCCACTAACAGTCTAGTTACTATAAATACGGCTGAAAGTTTCATTCACTTGTATCCTAGGGGGAGCTATGGAGCATTCTCTAGTGTTTAGGATTTATTGAATGTTTTCTCCTGCAGTTTAACCTACCTCTTGTTGCTTTTTCCTCCCTCTGCTGTCTATCAGTATGTGTTAGCGTTTGTGCTTTAACAGCCTCTCTGTGCATTAATGGCCTGCAGTCGGTTATTGTCTTTTGCAAAAATCCTGTTGCAGTAAATTCATTGCAAGCAAATTCCAAATTGTGGTTTGGATTATTTCATGAACTTTGCCAACACTGAGTACAGACAGAATGATTTCAAGGGCATTGTGATGTACACTAGTATTTTGCACATTTCTGTGCAAATGCTTAAATAAAACTGAGGGTTAACACTTACAAGGGAAGCTCACAGAAAGTATATGTGAATCATAGTCGACTGGGGGCAGCTTTTTTATCACTATTTCTTTTATAATAAATGGTGAACAAAAGATCTATATTTCTGTTTTCATAAATTAATTTCACATTCCAAGTACTTGTTAGCTGGCTCATTGAAAAAACGAACTGGCCATTTTTATGTAGCCCTAGCCTCAGGTATTTCATCCATTTGCTTAACAGTTTCTATTCTAGAATAGTTAAAATTACTGAACTTGGTTTTCTTCTTGTATATGTGGTCCAATCCAAAGTGGGTCAGGAGTGAAATAGCAGATGTCTGAAGTCTCGTGTTCAAATACCATTTGGGAGTCACTATTACCACAAAACAAAAACCTTAGATTCCGAAAGCATTAAGCCATCAGCAATAGTGACTATAGTAAGCTCAGAAAGAACTTAACTTTGCAGTGGAAATTAATACAACTTAAATTAAAAGTGTTCTTTTTTGGCTGGTTTATGCCCTAAGTCTGAAATCCTATACCCTAGTGATCCTTTTCTAACATGTTTATCAGTAGTGCTATTAAACTCATTTTGGTTTCCTGTTAAATAAGTTTGCATCGCTTTTGTTTCAACAACTATGCTCATGACTGATGCCTAAAGAGTCCAGATGGTATAAACTCTGTTCAGGCATTCATTCATGAATGTTTAGGGGATTAATGGGGTTGCCCAAATGCCTGTGCATTTAAGGGTCCTATTTGCATACAGCCTGCATTTGTAGTCAAAGTGTAAGGCTTCCCTGTGAGTGATACATTCATCCAGATCATGCATGTGAGAAGATATGTGCATTCCAGACTCTGTAAACCTGGAGTATTTGAATACATGGAAATTGGAGTGTCCATCCCTCTGCCTGCCTGCCTGCCTGCCTGCCTCTCTCTCTCTCTCTCTCTTTCAGGGATGTGCAAAATGAAACAAATGTACCAGAAATACAACTGGAAATAGCTGTTTCATTTCATTAAAGTAGCTTCAAGAATGCTGAACCAAATCCAGTAGACTAAACTGTAACGAGTCATTCCCACCAAAAAATACGTATGCTTTTGTTCAGTTCATACCTTGCAGCACCAGCACCTGAAGGCAGGCACTGGGCTCGCCTCTCAGGGCAACATCTTGTTTTCCTTAACTGCATGATAAATTGCATTTTAGGCTGATATTGTTTACCTAAACATGATCTTCTGCTGTGGATAGTTCAAAGGTGA
Source organism: Eublepharis macularius (assembly GCF_028583425.1). Classification (NCBI taxonomy): domain Eukaryota; kingdom Metazoa; phylum Chordata; class Lepidosauria; order Squamata; family Eublepharidae; genus Eublepharis; species Eublepharis macularius. The sequence goes on from NC_072797.1 coordinate 79,276,444, forward strand.
TGTTCTTCCTCTGTGCTTTGTGTCATCCAAGAGCCGCATCTCCATTTGCTGTCTGTGTTATGAAAATGTTTGCATTTTTGATGTTGAATGCACACTCCCAGAGGTTGCAAGGTTCCAGGCAGAAAGATAAAGCTTTGCTCTTTATGTTGCCTTGTAGAAGAGCAGGCAATACATACCACACACTGTGTTTAAATCCTTGGTTTTATGAAAGTAAGAATAATTTCTACTTTGTGGTTCTTTTGACATTCAAGTGGTGTTTCCTGAGGGAACAAACCAGCCAGCAGAACATTTTCTCAGCTTCTCATGGTTTCACAAACTATATGCCGCTCTCAGGGAAAATTGCTGGTGCTGCAGAAGAGAGGCGAAAAATGGACTGCAATTACTAGAAAGAAGCATGGCTCATTCGACACTGCTGGCTGCAATAAAGACACCATATATTTATGAAAATAACTGCTTTAACATTGTGATCTATAAACAAAGCAAAATCCATACCACTGTAACTGGTAAAATGCAAAATTAAATTCTGTTCAAATGAGAAGTCTTAAGTTGGTTTTCCAATAAGAGGAAACAGCAAATAAAGAATAATTACAGAGTCTATTTTAAATAATTACAGATGAAATGCACAGGCCACAAATTGAATACTTATATACATATACTTCAAAGACAACTGGAATTTCACTTCCCAATGTGAAGTGCAGAACATTCTTACTATACATACTGTGTTAGTGTATAGCCTTGCAATGGTCTTCTAGGCTGATTCTGTGTGGTACTGTGGATAGTAGGACTAAAGATGCTGTTGTGAACATGTTTGAAAGCAGAACTTGCCCCCCCCAGTTGAAATAAAGAGGCAGACACAAGGCTTGGGTAAAAAGGGCCACTTTTATTAATGGCAACAACATGAACTTCAACCCATGAAACCTGGCAAGGGTCCTAAAGCAGTACAGGTTAAGCCCTGGGGTCACTGCCCTGGACCCCGCCTTGACCTGTCTGGGCAAGACCCGCTGCCCCGGGTGCGAGCCATCCAACTGTATGGCTTGGATCTGTCTGGCCTGGTGGATGGTTTCCCCCTTAAAGCTCCATGCACCCCCGCCATAGAGCATGAAGGCAGGACTTTTCCAGGGGCTCCCACCAGGCAGCCTGCCCTCTCAACTGGCCGCCGCAAAGCATGCCAGCCGATCCTGACAGGCCCCCAATATCCCCACCAATGGGGATATGCCAAGGGTGCTCACCATCCCGCTAGCATCCCCCAGCTAAATCCTGCCAGTGAAACCTATACAGCACCACCGTAGCCAATAGCCACAGCACCAGCGAGCAGTGCAAGGTAGGCGAAAAACTAAGCTCCCAAAGCCAATCAGGGAACAAAGAAAAAATTCCTACCTGGCCCCCAGGAGGTGACCGGTTAGCAACCTGCACTAATACTGGGTGGGCAGGTGGGCCGAGCACGAGGAGGCGAGTGCGGAGCAGAGGGCGAGGCTGCGCAAGCTTGTGCCAAGCCCCGCCCCCTCCCAAGAGGCCCTGCGAAGCCGGGGAAGCTGCCGCTTATTCTGCCATGGCGGCAAATGTGGCCCCCAGCCTCAAGCCCTTGGCTGCTGGTTGGGACAGGCCAAATTCCCCCCCCCCAGTTGAAATAAAGAGGCAGACACAAGGCTTGGGTAAAAAGGGCCACTTTTATTAATGGCAACAACATGAACTTCAACCCATGAAACCTGGCAAGGGTCCTAAAGCAGTACAGGTCAAGCCCTGGGGTCACTGCCCTGGACCCCGCCTTGACCTGTCTGGGTGAGACCCGCTGCCCCGGGTGCTTGCCATCCAACTGCATGGCTTGGATCCGGCCGGCCTGGCGGATGGTTTCCCCCTTAAAGCTCCATGCACCCCCGCCGCAGAGCATGAAGGCAGGACTTTTCCAGGGGCTCCCTCCAGGCAGCCTGCCCTCTCAACTGGCCGCCGCAAAGCATGCCAGCCGATCCTGACAGGCCCCCAATATCCCCACCAATGGGGATATGCCAAGGGTGCTCACCATCCCGCTAGCATCCCCCCAGCTAAATCCTGCCAACGCTAAGGGCGAGCCTCTGCTCAGGCCTTCGCGCCCCACAGGTGACTTACAGAGAGTCGCAGCCCTTGCCTCAGGTCATCTAAAAATATGTTGTTGCCAGCCATCGATAGGTGGACCCCATCACCTCTGTAGAGGTCAGCCAAATGGGCCTTAATCCTGGGGTGGGGAAGATAAATACCCAGTCCCTTCCCCAGCACTACCTGAAGGGCCCTATTAGCCCTACGCCTAGCCCCCTCTATCCCTTTGGGGTTCATAGCTTCCCGCCACACCCGGCGCTGCAGTATCTCAGACCAAATAATCAAGACACCAGGCCACCGCTTGCTAATCCATTGCAAGTCACCCTGTGCCTGCAGAATAAGGCCTTGTCCCTTGACAAGCCCAAGGTCATTACCACCCAGGTGAATGACCAATATATCAGGCGGAGGACCGCTCCTCCCCTCGAACAGCAAAGGTAGCAGCCCTGGCCACCTTAGGCCGCGCCGGCCCTGCCACTCAGTGGTGGCCCACTCACTTAACCCAAGCTGGGACCCGATGGCTGTCCTCTTGGCTTGGTGGGCTGCCCAAAAAACCATGCTGTGTCCACACACAAGGATCTGCAGCCTTCCGCGGTGAAACACAGCACCTAAAGAGAGAACAATTCAGTTGAGTTTCCCAGTGGGCAGAGGACGAATGTAAGACCGGTAAGCCTTGGACTTCCACCTGCCAACCTGCTGTATAATCTGACTGGGATAGCCCATGGCTGCAGCTGTCGAAGCCGCCCCAATCCGAAAGGAATGGGTGCCAAATTTAACGTCCTGCAGCCCCAACTTCGTTAGAGCCCGACCAGTAACCGTCCAGAACTGGTACTTAGCCAAGGGGGCTCCATCCTCATGACGGAATAATAACCCCCTGTCATCGCCCCGAAGTGCAATGTATTGCTTCAGAGCAGAGACCGGGCATAAACCAGAGTCTGCACAAGGCCCTAGCTGAATCACAGACCCCCGCTGTAACTGATCAGTCTTGGAGCGCCTAATTCTTAAGGTGACCTTGTCCTCAACAAACTTTACATCAGAAGCCAGTAAGGCCTTCCCAGAGCCATCCCTAATGGAGGTGGCTACCGATTCGCTTATCCTCAGGGCCCCCAAAAAAGCTGTGAGTGCAGCTGCATGAAAGAGAGCCGCCTCAAACCCTGAGCAGCACACTGAACCCCAGACTACACTAAGACCACTTAAGATGTCTGGGGACATAGGCTCCCTAATGTCCCATGATCTGACTGCCTCCCTAGACCAACCCTCTAACATTTTCTTGAGGCGGAAATCCCCCGTGGCCTCTGAAAAGCCACGGGCTTTGCTAGCAAATGCTAATGCGGCTAGCTGTCCCCTAATGGACTTTACAGCCAAGCCCCTCACCTTACGATGCACACAAAACTGCATAAGGTGCATCACAGGGATCGGCCATACCTGTCGCAGTCCCTGCTCTGTCCTAAACCCCACAAACTGCCTCACCGCACGATCATAGGACCTCTGTGTGCTGGGGGCAATGGCTAGCTGGATGGCCCTGGAGGCTTCAACCTTCCAAGCTGCCAGAGCTCCTGTGGCATCGGGGCGGGCATCAGGTCGGCCTCTGGGACAAGCTGATGAAATCGCTCCATCTGCAGGCGAGACAGAGCGTCTGCCACCCCATTCTCCAACCCTGGGACATGTTTGACCAGGAACAGAATATTCAACTTCAAGCATCGAAGGGTAAAAGCTCGGACAAGCCTCATAACCCTCCGTGACTTGGAAGTGAGTGAGTTCACCACATGAACCACTGCCAGATTGTCACACCAGAAGTGCACGGTGTGATTGGCAAGGGCCCATCCCAACAGGAATACCGCAACTAAGATGGGGAAAAATTCAAGGAAGGTAAGGTCCCAACTGAGACCCTGTTCTACCCAATCAGCAGGCCACCGCTCGGCACACCAGTGCCCACGGAAAAACACCCCAAATCCAAGGGACCCCGAGGCATCAGAGTGTACCTGCAACTCTGCCTCCAACATGAGGTTATCTCTCCAGAAAGAGACTCCATTAAATGCACGCAAAAATTCCTCCCAAACGAAAAGGTCCTCCCTAATCCCAGCATCTATCCTGAGCCTATGATGGGGAAGCCTTAACTTACCCATGGCATCACAGAGCCGCCGCAGGAAAGCCCGGCCAGGAGCCACCACTCTACAAGCAAAGTTTAAGTGGCCTACAAGCTGCTGTAACTCATGCAGCGATACCCTATGCCGCTCTTTAAATGAGGCTAGCCGCAACCTGAGGTCAGCTAGCTTTTCTAGCGGCAGTCTGGAGGTTTGATGGACGGTGTCCATTTATATGCCCAGAAAGGTGAGGGCCATGGCAGGGCCCTCAGTTTTCTCATGAGCCAAGGGGACCCCCAGACGTGCAGCTAGATTGATAAAGCCCTCCAAGAGCCTGGCACATTGGCCAGTTCCGGGGGGCCCAACGAAAAGGTAATCATCTAAATAGTGGACGGTGTCCCAACAGCGAAGCCGTTGACACAGTGCCCACTCCAGGAAAGAGCTGAAGCGTTCAAAGACCGCACAAGAAATCGAGCACCCCATGGGTAATGCTCTGTCCATGTAGAAACGGCCTTCAAAGGAAAAACCCAACAGCTCAAAATCCTCAGGATGAACCGGGAGAAGGCAAAAAGCAGACTTAATGTCTCATTTTGCCAACTCAGCTCCCGGCCCACAACACCTGACCACCTTGACTGCCTGATCAAAGGATGTGTACCTCACAGAACAAAGGTGGTCAGGAATAGCATCATTGACGGATCCTCCCCTGGGGTAAGAAAGGTGGTGAATCAGGCGGAACTCACCTGTCGCCTTTTTTGGCACCACACCCAAGGGGGAGACCCGCAAACGAGGGACAGGGGGGGCCACAAATGGGCCCAGCACCCGGCCCTCAGCGCATTCTTTGGCAATTTTTCCCCTCACGATCCCTTCCATGCCAGCCACTGACCTAAGACTGGCTGCCATGAAAGGGGTCCTGGGACCCTGAAACGGAATCCTGAAACCAAACTTAAACCCATCAAACAAGAATGCTGTGTCCTCCTGCATGGGATAAATATCCAAGAGGAACTTAATTTCATTCAGTTTTATTGGGCTGGGGCCCTTTTCCAGCCTGATGCTGGGCATTACCCCCGGCCCCACCACCACGCTTATTCCAACCTCCCTTATATCGCCTAGGGCAGTAGTTAAAGGAGTGGGAACCAGCACAGGTTGGGCATTCATGCCGGTATTTGCACGGTTTCCGCGTGCATGATCCCTGATTCGCGAACTCCCAGCACAACAACCGTGCTTGAACCGGCTGACCCGCGGGCCCACGGGAACTGGGAGCATTGGATAACCACTGCACTAAATGGCCGCTATCCGAGCGATCAGTGAGATTAGCCTTAGCCGGGGCCATCACCTGCAGCCACAGCTGCTGCAGAATCTTGTCCCACGGCAAGTCAGGGTTCATGGCCGCTCGCATCCTAAACTCTTCATCGTACTGCATCCAAGCAGCACCGACGAAGCCAGTGTACCCCTTGTATATAATATCAAGGTACTGGAAAAGAGCGGCCGCCCTCCATGGCTGAGCCCGCACAATGACACCTGCGTAGATAAGGAATCCAGGTAGCCAATTGGTCCAGGTCCGTTCTACCCTGCGCCGTTTCATCCGCTCCTTATCCCTATCATCTAAATCCTCTTTGTCTTTCTTCTCTAACTCCCTGTAGAGAAGGGAGAAGACGTCCACAAACTCACCCCGCAAAATCTTATCCCTAGTACCCTGAGTGAGATGGTCCCCCAAGGGGAGGGCAGTGTCTCCAAACGGAAGTGCTCGGTAAGGCACCAGGCCATATGGGGTCATAGTAAAAGTAGCGCCCACTGGGGGGGCATAGCTGGGCCAAGCAGTGGATGTACTAGGCAGGGACTGGCCCTCAAAACCCTGCCAGCCCGGCATGAACTGCCTGTCAAAACCCTGCCTGTCAAAACCCTGCCTACCCGTCTGCGTTACCGCTCCTGGGATACCCATTGCACCTGGGACAGGCTGCGCATATTGACCCCCAAACACCTGGTTACCCCACACCGGTCCCGCCCCAAAATCCACCTGACTAAGTGCAGGGCCTTGCCACATGCCCTGAGAGGCCATCGGACTCAAGGACATTTGGGCAGGGTCCAGTATCTGGGGACCCCAGGGCCATCCATCACCCTGTTGTGTAAGTGCAGACTTACCATCCCACACTGGGTCAACAGCAACCGCTATGGGTTCAGAGTCAGCCCTCCAGCCAGGATCAAGATCAATGCTTGAGGGTTCAATGCCCAATGCTCCGTCCTTTTTTGGGTCTCTACAGCATCTGCAGAAACAGAAGGCCCCTCAAGGGCAGAAAGTCGTCTGAGTACCTCAGATTGAAAAGCAGCCACTGACAACCGCCGAACTGGACGCCGACTAGGCATTGTCGTGCCTCCCGCCCCCACACCCCGTGATTGCTCCAGTGCTGCAGTCATGGCACTGGCCCCCGCAGCCCGTGATTGCTCTAGGGCTACAATCCGGCTCAGAATGGCCTGGCGACTAGCACTCTCCTCATCATCAGAAGACGACACAGCAGGGGGAGGCCTTTTGGGTGGGGGCTTTTTAGCTGGCTGCTTCCCTTTTGAAGGCCCAGACCACTTTTTTGGTGGCATAGTTATATATGTAATCTGCAAAACTAATAATATCAAGCGTTAAAGTCAGTATACAGCTGGGGCTAAGAGGCCACCTACTGAGTTTATGGCAGCAGTGAGATTTGAACCAGAGAAGTGCTGGTTTGCAGCCCAACCACTTAACCACTAGGCTACAGCAGCTACAAGAGCTTGAGCTGCAGTACTGTCAAGCGTTGCCGAGAGCTTGGGCTGCAGTACTGTCAAGCGTTGCCGAGAGCTTGAGCTGCAGTACTGTCAAGCGTTGCCGAGAGCTTGGGCTGCAGTACTGTCAAGCGTTGCCGAGAGCTTGAGCTGCAGTACTGTCAAGCGTTGCCGAGAGCTTGGGCTGCAGTACTGTCAATGCTGCCAATCTCTGCCCAGCAACAGAGCCACTGAAAGTAAAATGGCTGACAATCTCTGCTTGGCAACAGAGCCACAGAAATTAATATGACTGGCAATCTCTGCCCGGTGACAGAGCCAATGAACTGAACCACCTGCCCCCTATGGGCAAACCAACAGTGCAAGAAACCACTGACAAACCTGATTGGCTCCTATAGGGCAAAACTTCCCCTACAACAGGGAGGAAATGGCACCACAGCCAAATAGATGAAAGAAAAGGGGGGCAGTGAAGGGTGTGTGTGTGTGTGGTGATAAAACCCCACTAGGCAAAGAGAGGCACCCACCAACCTGACACCAGGCTAGACAAGAAGCACCCACCAGTGCTATGAAAGCCCCTCCGCCCTTGAGATGGCTGCTCAACCGCCTAAACAGCGAACCACCCCCACTCCAAAATTGTAGCCGTTAACACACAGCAAGGAGCCTGGCGCTCCCTGCTCCGTTTCCCCGCTGCTACCGCCACCCGCAACCCAACCGCAGGCAGCCCGTTGGGCCGAAGGTTGCCTGACTCGGCGCTGCTTGATGCAGCCTAGTGTGGCCATGCGCTGCTCAGCACGGCTTGGCCGCCCTTCACAGCCCGGTGCGGCCGTGCGCTGCTCAGCACGACTCAGCCGCCCTCCGCCGCCCAGAGCCATCCACCGAGCCGTGGCTGCACGGAGGCTGGAGCAGCACCGCTCAACTACCGGCCCGTTTGGGGAGCCGCGGCTGGCCTCGGTGCCGCTATGCTCCGCTCTGCTCTGCTCATCCCCTTTCCACTCCGCTCGTCCACGGCCCGTCGGAGGAGGGAAAAAACCCTCCACTGCAGCCGAGCACGAGGAGGCGAGTGCAGAGCAGAGGGCGAGGCTGCGCAAAGCTTGCGCCAAGCCCCGCCCCCTCCCAAGAGGCCCTGCGAGGCTGGGGAAGCTGCCGCTTATTCTGCCGCAGCGGCAAATGCAGCCCCTGGCCTCAAGCCCTTGGCTGCTGGCCGGGAGGGGCCGAATTACCATTGTCGAAAGTGTTGATCAGATGGGAGCCAATCACCCAGACTGTTTGGATAATGCCAAACAGCCATGAATGTGCACTGAACACATTTGCACTGAGTTTTTCAAAACTACTCATGTGCAAAGACACAGCTAATTCATACCAAGCAGCAGTCATTACAGTAACTAGGGACTACTTAGACAAACATAGAAGGGTAGATTTTTATTGAAGAGATTTGGGAATATTGGCTGTTGCATTGAGCAATGTAACTACTTAATTTGCACATGAGAGCAGTTTGCTATTTTGCTCAGTGTAACTTTGGTTGGTTATGGAGCGTGAGAACTGGCCATTTTTGAACTGGAAGAAGTGGTAAGGGAGGGGTTAGAAGCCCTTGCATTTGCTCCAAGTGGCTGCCTTATTGCTGAAAGACCTCTGTTGAAGAAGCAGCAAGGAAGATGTATGAAGAAAGAGAATGTTGACCTTTTCTTCTTCACATCACTGAGCTGAATTCTTCTGATGTGTGTCTTGCCACTTAGCTTCTGCTGGCTGAAAACATTTCCTAGGGAGTAAATTGGCCTCCAGACTTGATTGCAGCTAATTTCTTCCAGTGTGGGCTGTCCTAGTCTTTACTTGGCTGCAATCCCTTGCTGGGAAGAAGGCTGGCCCAGAGAGTTTATCTTCAGATTAGTGGCCTGGTTCCAGGAAACTGTGGTAGTCAACCCTGCCATTATCAGATTCTGCAAGAAAACATTGCTTCCAGTACATTGTCTTACAGACCTGCAGGAGCTACCATATGCCAAACCACATTTGCCAGAGAGCAGTACTTGCAAAATCCAGGTCCAACTCTGGACCTTTGGCTGGGAAGGGAATGAAGTTTGGGGGAGGGGAAGTACCATATCTAGGCTTGCCATTCCCCCACTAGGGGGGATCCCCAGATCCCACCCATTGCCCCACCCTCACTTACCTTGCTGGTGAGGGGCATGCTCCCTGGGGTGCCTACTCCCCGGATAGCACACCCCCGGGCAGAGGTGTGCTCCCACGATGCCAGAGCAGGCTGCAGCAAGAGCATGCCGCTCTTGTTGCCACCGCTACTGCCTCTCGCTGTCGCCTCTTGCTGTGGTGGCCTCTGTGTGGGCTGCAGTCGTGGTGCAAGCGAGCGGGTGAGTAAGCAGGCAAGTGGAGTGGACGCGCAAGAAAGCAAGCGAATGAGCAGGTGGGTGGCGGCAGCAGCAAGAGCACACCACTCTTGTCACTGCCACCACCTCTCGCTGCTGCTGCCCAGTGTGGGTTATGGGCAGGCAGCAGTGGTGGTGGCAACAAGGGCACCCTTTGACCCAGTGGCGCCCTTTGACCCCATGTGATGATGTCACTTTTAGAAGTGACATCATCACGTGAGCCAGGAGTGTGCGCACGAAGAAAGGAAGCCAGGATAAGTGCTGGCTCCCAGTCCCCCACCAGAAGACTACGGGGACCTGGGGATCCCCTGCCGAGGGACTCCCGGTCCCTGGCAATCGTAACCATATCCAACTGTGCAAATTGTGTTTTCCTGTGTTACAATAAATACAGTTGTTTTGCTCTAATCAAGGTGTATGAGTAAAAAGGAGGTGGATTAAGAAAGAAGATGCTAGGCCTTGAATATATCTTTGATCCCAATGCTCAGGTTATAGTATTAAAATAGGGAATTTATTTGATTGATTTATATTATTTGTGTTTGATTCAATTGCCTGTTTATACAATTGCCTGCTAACCAGAGTAGTCATGCAGCAAGGATGGGGGAGGGGGTTAGTAGGAATTAATTGTTTTATATAAGAATGTGCAAAAAGCCAGTTGCACTGTTTGGTGGTGGAGAGTCATAGCTGAGTTATGGCAACCCCTGCAGGAATTTTCAACACAAGAGTCTAACAGAGGAGGTTTGCCATTGCCTGCCTCTGCATAGCAACTCTTGTTTTCTTTGGAGGTCTCCTATCCAATTGCTAACCAAGGTTAACTCTGCTTACTTTCTGAGATTTGATGAGATCAGTCTTGTCTGGGCTATTCAGGTCAGGGCAGTTGTAGTGTACTGCATGGTTAGCATGGTTAGAAGGAATATAGTCAAACAAACAGCAATGGAATTGGCTGCCTAGGGATGTGGTGGGTCCCCCCTCATTGGCAGTCTTCAAGGAGCAGCTGGACAAATACTTGTTGGGTTATTAGGCTGTTAGGCTGTTCCTGAATTGAGCAGGAGTTTGGACTAGATGGTCTGTCAGGCCCCTTCCAGCTGTATGAATCTCTGTTTCTATGATTCTATGAATCTGCTAAATATCCATGAGCTGGTTGATGAACAGTTGAACTAATCATCAAAAACAGGCTCCTTGTGATTGATGAAAAGGATGTAAACTGAACCAACAGGTATTTGAGCATCTTTAAATAGGATGTCCCATGGCAGTAAATAAACAGAATAACTGAGGGGGAGACTCTAGTTGAGTTTTTCCCCATGCGCTAGTTTTCTATGCTGCAAGTGATCAAACATCTCTATTTTAAAGACCAAGAAGAATATTTGCTATGTAATATTTCTGAATCTCTGAGCAGTTCCGCTTTCAATGTAACAATAACAGCATGCCTAGAAAAGGCATAACTATGGAAATCCTTCCCAGGAGATTCATCAATGGCTGGACCTGACTATCTTTTGGCAAATCTTTGCTTTTACCAGACAAGTTTTCCTTTCGGGTGGGGGGGGCAGTTAATCTGATATTGGATTTGGTATTATTTATTAGTTTCTAAACTTAAATTGGATTTGTATTTAAATTGGAAAATGTATTTAAATAGGATTAGATTTCATATGCACTGAATTGATTTTTAGCTTTTCTGACTCCTGGAGAAGACAGAGTCTATATTATAAAATGTTTTTCAAACATCAGATCAGCTACAGAACAACAGCAACACATTTTTTTTATTCCTTAATACAGGAAGCTTTCTTAATACAATGATTCAGTTTCAACTCTGAAAATTCAAATAAGGCAAATTTTAAAACTGTTCTGAATATTAAATTACAACTGTACAGTTTCTCCTGCCCATTTATACTGCAACTTGGGTACTCAGGAGCAGACATGGGCATGAACGGAACCCCCCCCCCCCCCGAACAAGCTGTTGGTTGTTCGTTGCCATCCACGAACAATGAACAACAAACAATGAACAGTAACGAACATGACCCTGTTCACAAACATGTTTGTTGTTTGTGGCCCCTTAAAGATCCCTTTAAACTATCAGCTGGCAGGTGGCAGGGAGAGTTCCCCCTATGAGCCTCAATGTCAATACCATACTCTTACCCAGGAAGCGCTGAAGAAAAAAATGCACTTATGCATGCCATGCACATCTCCTTCCCACCAATGGAGTTAAGGGCTCAGTCTCTCCCTTTTGAAACCATGATGGTTCAGACAGACTTCTTGTCATTAATGAAAACAAGATGCTGCCAGATGGCCCACCCCACTGCCTGGCCTACCTGCATGGCCTCTCTACAGTAAGTACAGAAATGAAACACACACATTTTCGGGTGGAGATGGGGCTCATTATGGCCCTATTTCCTGGTTTTGGTTCAGCATTCAAGAAGCTGCTTTGATGAGCCAAACCAGTGACTTTTGTATGTAAGTTTGGCTCATTTTTCTTGTTATGCACACCCCTAAAATCAATCCTGCCTACCCACAGCAAAAGGAAAACTTATGGGAAAAAATATAGGTTGGTTTAGGTGGTGGTGGTGGGGTGGAATTCAGACAATCATGATTCCTGCCTGTCTACCAACCTGCACTTGGATGGAGATTGGTGAGAGAATGCCCCATTTTGCAGCTGAATGCTGAGCATCAAAAGGAAGGATTTGCTCCTCATCATAGGAAAAAAACTGCAAAGCACAAGGAAATGACACCAACAGGCAACAGCAGGATGCAAAGGTAAGAATCTCAATATTTTTAAAATGAACATGAAAAGCCTGCTTATCTTAAAACAACCTGCATGTGCAAATCCATTTTGAGACCAAATTGTGCTTGAGACAATGGCATGTTTGCACAAACATCTACAAGTGTGGTGACCTCACCAGTATTGAGCTCACCTTTTGTACACACTGCCACCACAAGGCAATGCACAAATCCTATAAATAGTTGGTAGACACAACTGATTTACCACAGGTTGAGTCTTGCCAAACAGATTTTTAAATTGTATATAAAGAAGCATTTTATTAAGAGAGTAATTTTGCAACTTTCTTTATGATGTGCTGAGATGTATGTTTATTTCAAAAAAAAACTTTTTTGTTTTAAATGTATGGCTGAAGTCCCAATTAATTTAAAACAATAATAAATCAATCAATTATACTGTTAGTTAACAACTACACATGAGTAAGTAATGTTAGAACTACATTTTACTGAAGGTAATGTTGGAGGTTTATGTTACACAGAACAGAATATTTAAGCTGACTTAAAAGGTTGGAAGGCAGTGTAAGAAGAGAAAATATTTTTGTAGATGTTTTTGTGGGTGTGACATGACTCAACTTAAATACTTTCCTCCCTGCTTGGTTCTTCTTCTATATCAGTTCAGGCTATAACCCTGCAGTTTGGGTTTATCTTGGCTGTAAAATGCTACAGTAATTTATATGTTCCCTCACTCAATGCTCCTCAGAGGCACAGGCAGCTGTCTAGCCAGCAGTTTAAAGAAAGAACTGTAATGAGCACTTGAGCATGCAGAGGAGGGGAAGCCAACCATCATACAAGATCATCTGTTTCAGCTATCTTACCTAGCAGTCATTACATTCAAATACCATGACTTTACTCTGAAATATCAGCATAAATGCTTTCCTTATGCATTTATCCAATACAGCTGCCTCTACCCAGATGAAGGCATTCAAACTGATATTTTTCTCAGTCAATACCTATTCTAATTGGAGCATGTATCAGCATGAAGTTCATTTTTGCATTGACTGGTCTTTTGCTAGAGAATTGCCTCTTGAACCAAAGGTGGTTCATACTAGAAGCACCGCTGCTGTTTTGGGTGCCCATTGGGGCAGAGATGGATTTAAGTTTTTCAAGGAAAGAACAAAAAAGAGCAATGAAAGAGAGTGAGATGGAGACAGAGAACACAGCTATATTCATCTGTCACATTTTTAATCCCACCCTTTCTCCATGGAGCTCCAGGAGCTGTACTTGATTCTCCTTGTCTTCATTTTATCTTTACAGCAACCCTATGAAATATGATAGACTAAGAAAGAATGACTGTCCCAAGATTGCCCATGATCTAAATGGAAGAATGATTACTTGATCCTAGGGTCTCTTCAGGTTACTTTAGCACTCTAACCATTACTCCATACTGGCTCTCTAAGAAGCTCCATCTTGCAATACATTAGGAGTGTAGACTAGAGATGGGCATGAACCGGAAAAAAACCAAACCATGTGGTTCGTGGTTCGTCAAATTTCACAAACCATGAACTTTCATGAACCTGCCCCTGGTTCGCGAACCGATTCATTTGGTTCGTGAAAACGTCATATACAGGTCAGAAAACCATCACTTCTGGCTTAGCAGAAGGTCACTTCCGGCCCAGCAGAAGGTCTGCAGGAAGTCCATCCCCTGTTGCCTAGGAAATGGCTTGATTGGCATCAGGCTGTCTGCAGTGACGAACCAAAAAACAAATCAAATGAACCAGCCTAAAGTTCGTGGTGGTTTGTCAGAAACTGTGGTTCAAGAACCATGAACCAGCCTGGTTTGTGCTTAATTTTGGTTCATATTTCAGTTCATGCCCATCTCTAGTGTAGAGACTCCAAGGTAACTTCATCTCCATCAAATGCCACTCTAATGATTCTGGAAGCTCTTAGTCATGTAGAAGTATTATGTCTCAAGAGATGAGTTTCAGTGGCATGGTAACGTATCATGTTATGGGATCCAACCAAATGACCAGAATCAGTCCTTGCTATCCTTCTGAGCAGCACCAAAAGGCACACATTTCAACAGCTCCCACATGCTAGAAAAGTCAGAAGGAACGCAAGAGCATAAGAGATCACATGGGTCTGCCCAAGAATTTGGGAATCAAATTAATCCAAGCAGTTATCACTGCAATTATCACTGCACTTATCCCTAGGGCTGCTAATGTTATTATCAGCAGAAATTTCATTTTTATTACTGCATCCAAATTGCAAGAGATCTAAGCAATTTTATTCACAATTATCTTGTGAAATTGTTACAGCAAGCTTAAGATGTTTCATTATCCAAATTTGCCCTAACATAACTTTTGCAACACAACCAAAATAGTCTCCCCCCCCCCCCCATGTCCAATCCTATGCTTGTCATTCTGAAGTAGATTTCATCCCCAGTACTTGCAAATGCATGGGATTATTTCCCAGTGATTTTCAAGGATGCCAAATTTCTGTCAGGAAGACATATTTTCAGTGCTCAAATCCAGTTCTCCCACATCTCTCTTCAACATCCCATAACCTCTAATTTACTTGATAAGGTTCAGAAGGACACAAATGAGATAATTTGTTGAACAAGGCAGAGTTCCAGGAAACTGAAATGTCATCAAAACAGTCTGTTAACCCTCCTAAGACACGCTAAACCTGACTGGATTCGATACAAGTCAGGTGGCCCTGCTGCTTCTGATACTTCATTCTGTCTTGCTTGTGGTCTTAAGGCCATGCAGATTTTATTAGTTGTCAATGTTTAGACAACTGTATTTTAAATTTGTAGAAAATTTATAAATGCATTAGGATCAACGTAAGATACAGCTTAAGGGCCAATGCAGATTTCACATTCTGGATCTATAGAACCATTCTGTTTGACATACACCTTCCATTTTGAAGTAAAATCTACTGGACAGTGGGAGGGACCTCTTATTTCAGTGTGGTATTCACTGTATGGAACAACATAATAATAATATTTGATTTATATACCGCCCTTCAGGACAACTCAATACCCACACAGAGTGGTTTACAAAGTTTTTTATTATTATTACCACAACAATCACTCTGTGAGGTGAGTGGGGCTGAGAGAGCTCTGAGAGAGCTATGAGTGACCCAAGATCACCCAGCTGGCTTCAAGCAGAGAACTGGGAATCAAACCCTGCTCTTCAGAGTAGAGTCCTGCTGCTCTTAACCACTATATCAAACCTGCTAAAATCCATCACTGATGTTTTTGTGTAGGCACTTTACTTTTGCTGTATGGCTGCTCTTCGGTCAGATTTTGTAAGAGCCAGTATTATTGCTTATGAGTGTGACAATGGTTAGAAAAATACAGAAGAATAACATTGCCAACTTCTGTTTGGGACATTCCTTGCATTTGAGGGGTATTGCCTGAGGAGGAAGCTAAGTGGGGTGAGTGCTGTCACTCCAAGGGTTCTGTTTCTACACAGTTCACCCTCCAGAGCTGCCATTTCATCCAGAGGAACTGATCTTTGTAGTCTCAAATCAGTTGTAATTCCAGGAGAACTTCAGGCTCCACTTTGAGGTTGGTATAACCCTACAGAAGAAGCTGTAACCCAAGGGTAGCAAGGTGCCCTGTATTTACAAAAGTAGTGTCACAATGTGGGGAAGGAGAAAGATTACAGCCATTATAGCTACTGGGGAATTTGCAGGTAGGCTGATGGCTTGCCCCACCACTAGGGCCAGTCTAGCCCAGAGCGGGAGGGATGTGCGCGGCCCAATACAAGTGGTGCCCAGCCCTAGGAAGGCAGCATCCTGGCTATGAAGAGTTACATGCAGATTTCCCCAGCCTAGCAGAGCCTGGTACAGCATGCACTCAGGCTTAGCAGAGACATGGGAGGTGCCCAGGCAAGCCATGCAAAGCCATGGCTGGCTTTTGCTCCTTCCCTCTTTTCCTCCCTCCTTTGTTGTGGGAGGCAAGTACAGGAGAAATGATCTATGAAAATTACACGTTTTAGGAGCTTATCTTGCTCCTTGACCCAGCATGTTGATCTTCCATGCTCTTGCTGTGGCTGGACTCCCCAAACTACTCAACCACAAGTAACCAGTGTGCTTGGATAAGCAGAGGCACCCAGAGTGAATGTTCTGTTGGAGGGGCTTCTGTTGTTACGCCAGAGTGTGGCAATGGTGTTGGTGGGTTTTGTTCATGGATAGTCTCTAGAGGCTTGATGCAAGTGACATGTCTTCAGAGGATCCCTCCCTTCCAAACCTTTAGTGCAAATGGGGACATTTGCACCTTGCCTTACTTGAATGTTAACTGGGAGGCTGAATCACAGCCTGTGATTTCACACTTATATTATTTTCACTTACATTTTTAATTGTGATGTTTTCAGTAGCTGTCACTAAGCAAGTTCGGAAAAGCTAACATTGCAAGAAAAAGCTGTATCAACACTGAAGCATATACAAAAATCAATTTTCTGGTGAAAAGAGTTCATCAGCAGACAGCAGATACTAAAATGCGGCTAAGTGCATTCTAAGGAAGGCTTGAAAAATGTAAGTATTGTCATCTCTGTTTAAAATTCAACTTATCAGAAATTGATAAATGAAACAAGAAAAGAAACTTATTCCCATGCCCATTATTGCATTATTAAATGTAGCTCAAACAAAGGAAAAATCATATTAATATAAGTTTGATCAGCCTAGAATATGCCAACATGTGGAGTGCTGTGTTATGATCTCATGTGAAATTATCTCATGTGAAAGTCTATCTTGACTCCTGTGATGTTTATTTTAATAAATCCTTGTTAAGTAGTTAAATATACTAAACCCACCCTCAAGGTGCAATTTTCACTACAATTCAATAAAAATAAGCCCTAGACATGCATGATCTCCCCTTTCATAGCTCTTATGAACAGGTTTGAATAATAATAGAACGAAGGAGCATAGAAAGGTCAGAAACATGGTCAGGAAGCAACAAAATGAGCACTCCGATATGGAAATAAATGCTGGTTAATATGTCTTGGGAAATGTAATGTGAAATAAAGATCAATTCCATAGAAAATTTGCAGATAAAGAATGCTGAAATATACTTAAGTCTCCTATCTCACTGTGAACCCAACTGCAAACTGAACTTTGCTCTGTTAGATCCACATAGGTAAGAGGTTGTGTTTGCAACCACAAAAACAGTGACAGAATCAATGGCAACCTGGAACATGAAGGAAACTCACTAATACCAGAACATTCTGAAATACCGTGGTCCCTTGTTAGAAATAATCTCTTGGGAAGCGTTTTCATTATTGTCTTGTGGAAGGGTTGCCAGCTGGCTATATGGCCTGGAAATCAGATACTGAGTCAGCAACTGCCAGAATCACATCCTTCCTCAAGATTGGGGGAAGTAGCTTTCTGATCCCTCCTCCCTCCAAACTTCCCAGGCTGAATATCAGAAGCCAACTTCCCAGATCAGTCCATGTCTGAAAATTAAGGTTGCCACTGTGGCTGTTTGATTTGTTCATTGCAAGCCAGTGGTCTGATTACGAATTTCAAACAGGGCATATTCAGCTGCCCAAAATGTATCTAGCAAAATGTGAGGCATCTCTAATTAGTTTTGCTAACTGTGAGGCAATTGTATTTTCTTCTAACCAAAATCTATCACCTAAGGTATTGTGCTGTGTTTTAGTAAATAGTTGTCAAGAGGTCAAGAGTTGGGAGATAAACAAGGTGCTCCCTCAAATTCTTGGAACTTGTGCAACACCAGGAGCAGATAGACAGTGGGATCAATAGATGGAGAAGGAGAATGGTTTACCTACATCTTTCCTTAACATCAGCTCTTTTCATTCAATTTAAGCATTCACAATGATCAGGAACAGGGGAAAAGCAGGGTCTCTGTGCGAAGCTCCACAACTGACCTATGTGCACTTGGCATTCTGTGCACATACAAATGGTGGGTAGCCTGTGCTCATATGAATGACACATGCGGTTAGGAATTCTGCACAAAGCAGGATCCCCATAGACCAGCCTATTGAATGTACATAGATTAAGGCAAGCTGAATTTGTAGTGCCACTTTGTTCTGCACATACTCTCATCACTTGCTTTAATTAAGTAATGAGGACTATTGGTTAGAGATGGGCATGAAATGAACCACGGAACAAAATTCCAAACAGAACAGCTGGTTTGTTTTCAAAGAAACGCATTCCGCAGGTCCAAGTTTTTATGGAACAAATGACTTTTCCTACCATTCCGTTCCGTTCTGTTGCTGGTTCGGGAAGCCAGACACTTTACGCCATTCAATCCATCGCCCAGGCAATGGTGGCAGTCTTTTGGTTGCCCCAAATCTGAGGCCTCTACATTTGATTGGCAGCTATCCCTGTGAACTACAGAGCTCCAACTCCGGCTCATCCAGCCAGTAAAAGGGCCAGCCCCTCAAAGTAGCTGCCAGCAGACTGGCACAGTTTTTGCCACTGTGAAGAGAAAATGACAGGAGAAGGGGGGGACCCATGGATCATGCCTTTCCTGGGGTGCAATCTCTCTGAAACTTGGGGGGTCTTTGGAGGACAGTGAGGAATCTGTCCCCTGCAAATTTGGTGGGTATTGGACATTAGGAAAGTCTTGTTTAGTTTGGCTGTGAGTGTGAAGCTGCCCGTTCTGGGCTCCCTCGAACCTTGAACCAGTTCCGAACCGGCTCAAGTTTGGCTAATTCATGGTTCATGTTCCATGAAAATGAACAAACCATGAACCACATGATTTGTTTTTTTCCTCATTCTGTGCCTATGTCTACTATTGGTTGGCCCTAGAGTACTACAAATGGAGCTTCGCTCAAAAATTTCCATTTGCGCTAGAGCTCTTGCATAATTGGAAACACAAGAGAATGACTGAGGTAGCTGCTTGCACTAAGTCCAACTTATTGTACCCTCTCCCCACCCCGGGAAGCCAGTGACAAACTCACATGAGGGACTCAGTTATACAATGGCAGCTGAAGCACAGGACTGCCTACCCTTCCATATTACAATTTGTATGATGCTTTGGGGCTTTGTTCCTGTTTCTTAGTATGTATTTGGGTGTTTATTAAGAACTTATAATAAAAAAGGAATCATGGTTTACATAGACAATTTACAGATAAATGTTATAGAAGAATTAAGAGACTCTGACAGAAGATACATGAGTTTGAAAATCAGGCTCCTGGAAGGCAAGATTTACACACTCACAATACATGCCCCAAACAATTCACGAGAAAAAAATTATGGAAATATTTTCCAATCCATTTTAGATTTTCAAGAAGAGACAATGAATGGGCTTTTGGATCTAAAAAAAGATAGGTGAAAAAAACCAAAGAAGGCAAACTCCCCCAAAGTAAGTTTAATTATATGGAAATGTTACAATTAGAAGATGCTTGGAGGATCAAAAATCTGAATACTAGATTCTTTCTTTTCTGACAGACACCAAACATATTCAAGGATCAATATGTACTGGATATCATAAACCTTAGCTATGAATAGAGGGTGCAAAGATACAACCAAATACTTTTACAGATCACAATCAGTTAGTAATAACTTGGGAACAAAAACAGAGACAGAACAGGAAAATGGAGATTAAATGACAATCTTTTATGAAAAGAAGACATAGTAAAAATGGTTGCTGTTATATAATTTTTATAGTTTACAATATCATTGTTTATTATATTATAAGTTTACACTTTCTTTTCTTTTTCTTTTGATATAATTATAATTGTGATAGTGTTTTTATTTTATTTTTTCAGTTCTTTATAAAAATATTTTTTTATTAAAAAGAATTTATACTCTGCCTTAAAAAACCTGTAGCTATGGCCCGCACAATGTAGCTTAGTACCTTGACTGGCTCCACCTACTTTCAATATAGCAACAGTCAGACTGCAAGGCCTCTGTTGGGCCCAACATACTTGCTTGGCTCTAATTTACATTTGGGGAATGTTAGAAGAGGAGGACTTGATGCTGTCCCTTTCCTCATGTTTCAGAGAGGGACAAACCAGAGAGTTAGAAAGATAGAAAGGTTAGGGTATCTGATTACTGTTTATACTTTTTCTACCCTGAACTATCCTTTGACAGGTAGATTGCTAATCTCAGGACTAGAGATGGGCCTGATCTGAATTACGATTTAAAAAAAAACCCGATTTTGGCGTTTGCGCCATCGTGACTCAGCTAATCGGTTCCGTCCGCGGCATCCGATCCAGCGGTCGGGAGTTTGCTTGTTCAGGAATTGATTGGATGGGTCAGTTTCTGTTCAGAATTGTAGACACTCTGGCACCAGTAATTTATTTCCAGGGCAACGGAGTCAGGGGAATGAGCTGTGTTTGCCCTCCTTCTGTCGCCCTCAAAACACGAATGGAAGCCCAGCTTTCCTTGATTAGCAGGCTTCCTTCCAACCATGGAGCAGCAACCCAGGGGAGGGAGGGGGAAGGGGGTGGGCACAAAGGAAAGCCAAAAGGCAGTGCGGGAGGCTGGGAAGCCACCCGTGCCATTCGTCTTTCCCCAGGACAAGGGGCTCGTGGGCAAGCCGGCTGCCCCTTGTCTTGCGGGGCAGGTGAATGGCGCGGGCAGCCTCCAAGTCACTTGCGCTGCCGCCAGCTCCGCAGCACACCGGGACAGCCGGCTTGCTGTATGGGCGGGGGGGGCGACCCAGGAGCGCACGTGCACACATGTGCAAGAGCCTGACTACGGTTGCCCTGGACGCTGGCAACCGTAGATCTGGCCCTGGTGTGAATGTCCCCTCCCTGAGGGGAGGCGGCTCGTTGCTGGGTTAAAAACTCCCCCCCCTACTCTAAGTGTGTGAGTGTGTGTGTGAATGTCCCCTCCCTCCCTGAGGGGAGGCAGCTCATCGCTGCCTCACCCTGCCCGTCGGGCCTGGCGGCCGCTGCCACCAACCACCGTTCCTATATTGCTGGAAACAGAGGGGCGCCCTCCCGCTTTGGCCTCCCCGATTCCTGATTCCAGACCGGAAACGAGACTTGATCGGTTAGAATCGGCTACCTCCGTTCGGCGGCAGCCCAGATCCACGAACGGCTAGATCAGATTTTTTTTTTGGATCGTGCCCATGTCTACTCAGGACTTCCTTTTCATGACATCCTTCTCTTCCTCCCTTTGTCACAATTCTACCTTTTCTCTCCATCTTGCACCATGGATGCAGGACTTCTCCTGCCATCCATGCCCATCCTTAGACTTAGGTAGATAGGAATCCATCTCTCCACTTTCCTATCAAAGTATGGAATTCCTATAATAAATAATTTTTACTTCTTTTCTGAAACCTAATGCAAATGTAAGTTTGTTACTTTCTCTCTCACACTCACATCAGCCACCATACTCCAACCACCCATCATGTTTTCTCTGCAATCTATGCTACTATGTTAAAGACCAGTTTCTGTTCCTTTTAACAGAGAAAAAGTAAGTACTTTCCAGTTGTTTTTGTTTGTTTGTTTGTGTGCTTGCTTGCTGCTGTGGTTTTTGCTGGGTGTGGGATGGGTCTATATAACATTGATTGAGAACAGTTTTTTTCCTCGTCGTGTATGTTGGGGGGGGGGGAGTTACCCACTTGCATCTTTCAGCATTTTTACCTCACTTGCATTTTAGGTATTTTGGATAGAATTTTACAGGTATCCATCAAAAACAACATCCACCTTTTCACCATGCATACCTTTGTGTATAACACAGAATATAGATTCTGCTAGCAGTTCAAATGTATTCTCATTGCCCTTTATTTTCTGCACAAAATTAATTCCATCAGTGATGCAGGCCAGTATGTTTTCTGCTGGATAAACTTTTTGCCCAACACTCTGGCAAGCACAGCCTTATTAGTCTTCCAGATTAATCCATCTCCATTTGCACATGCCCACATCAAAGTCCCAGAAGATGTGTTAAGACATTTTTCATATGCAGCTCTGTACTTTTCAGTCAGCCTTGAGTTCAGCTTCCTTAGTTTTTCTGTAACTGCATTTTGCCCTTTTATTGACTCTTGAAAAGTTCTCAGGTTCAGCTTGGACAGCTTGTCATGAAAAATGGTAGTTGGAGAACTTCCTTCCAAATACATCTTCTTGAACTCCAAATGTGCTGCATCTCCAGTTTCATGAGCTGTGAGATGAGCCCTGGTAACTTGGGAGGGGGGTACTACATAACCAAAGCTGCCTGATCATGGCTCACTGGATTCAGCCAATTATTCACCATTAGGTCAGCTATGCTTGCACATTTGCCTCATCTTTTTTATTCTAGTCTGATGGAAATCCGAATGTATCATCTTACTGCTGCATTGACCAACCATGCCTCTCAACTTCTTCAGAAATATGCTCCTGTATTCTGATGTCAGATAGTACTTATTGACAGTTCCTGAATCTCTCTTGGTGTTTGAATATCTTAGTTAACTGTTTATTCTATTGCCGGGTCTACAAGAATTCACCCAAATGGGTTGCTAGATCCTAATTACGCTGAAAATCCACCTTGCATGAAATTATCATGTATGTCAGGATGTTCAAGAGGAAGAGTCCTGTTAAAGACACAAAATTTGGTGCCTTTGTGGTATCTCTCTCTTAGCCAATCACAAGGAAAAAGACACTCTCAGAGTCCTGTTGAATTGAAGCAAAATAGATTGTTTAATTAAACAATGGACGAGCTCCCTTTTACATGGGAAGTAAAGGGTTTCCCTCGTGACCAGTGCTCATCAGAGCTACAATAGAAGTGCAAGGCAATTAATACCCTCAGGTTAATTATAATAATATCATAATATTCTAATATTTGTTATCTTATTGGCTCGCAGTCTTGACACAGGTGTCTAGGGTTAGTTTGATTGGATGACGCAAGTCTAGGTCAGCTACCTAATTGGGGAAATTCCAAGATTTGCAGTTCCTTATCTGTCCTTGTGTCTGTTCCTCTCGGAAGGACACCTTCTGCCTCCTCTTGCCCACCTCCCTTTTGCCAATGTTACCTTCGACGGCGCCATGAAGTCTCATCTTGGCAACCTTGGGGCTTTCAGGTAGCTGAGATCTGTGGGCAGAAAGGAATGTTCCCCCACTTCTGCACTTTCTCCCTTTCACAGCCTTGAGAGAGATAATACTAAAAGTGGCTGACCTAGTTTGCTACATTAATCAGTTTTTACAAAAAGCTCTCTTGTATTGATTCCTATTAGAATCCTATAGGATAATATAACATTTGTGTGACATTTCTACAGGTGCATCTCTACAAGCACTATATTGTTTAGTCCTCAGTTCTTACAGAGTTTTAACATGTTTTAACGTACATTCTTCTTTGGTCTTCTTGTTTCAAGTGTCATATTCTTGCAGGTTGCATTACAAATACTACAATGGCTCCTGAGCATAGAAAAGGTGCAAGGCATGTAATACTGAAATGCACAGAAGTGGTATATAATACTGAAAGGCACAGAAGTGGTATATAAAATCCCTTTCTTCAAATCCATATTCCTCAATCTGGTCATAACAGTATAGAAGGAAGAGGACATAATCAAGTCTGTCATAGGATCATTGCCCAGATGCATGTCAAGTGAAACAATTATCTTCATAGTAAGTGTAGGAGGATTTCTAGTGTGTCCAGATTAGACATGGGCACGAACAGGGGGGGGTGGGAATGCACAGGCTGTTCGTTGTTCATTGCCGATGATGAACACGAACAAATGAACGGAAATGAACATGTCTCGTTAACAAACGTGTTCAGTGTTCATAGTTTGTTGGTGCCAGAGTGGCCCCCTTAGCACTTAGAGAGCCCATATTCACATGAGATAGGTCCCTATTCCCCCCACACTTAAAAGCGTCAGGCTCCAATGCACTCTCCCTTTATCTCAAAAGAATGCTAGCAAGTACAGCAACAGCTCTCTCTCCCACCCGCTGCTTGCTAAAACTGAAAGTGAGAGCATGCAGCATGCTCCCTTTTATGAGCAGAGGTCTCATAGGGAAAAGCAGGAGGTCTGTGGTTGGCAGTCAGAACTGCCTAACAGAGTTTGCAGGGATGAGATTGGAGTTCTCATGGCTACAGAACACCCCCTCCCCCTCCCTCCCCCCTGCTCTTTGCAGCCATATATCCAGTTTTGAGGTCCACACTTGGAAGGAAGACCTGCCCGTCAAGGTAAGTTGGTCTTAGATTGGAGTTTCCAGGGCAACAGAAGGAGTGCAGACAGTGTTCAGGCAGTCCCTGCCTCCATTGCCAAGGAAATTAATTGAAGGCGCCAGAATGTCTGGCTTCCCGAACAGCGGATGAATGCACAGACAAGGCTTAGAGACAAACACCCATTTGTCTAAAATGGCGCCACACAAATGGCTCGTTCGCGAACAAGCATGATGTTCGTGGCTTTTTTCCATTCGTAATTCTGTTCGTGCCCATGTCTAGTCCAGATAGGATACTCAGAATGCTGGCAGACTGGTTTCGTCCATCTTGATAGCATGTGAAAAGCTTAAGCTATTTATCAAAAGAGGTTATCACATTAAAACATAATACACTGACATATACCTTTCAGAAAAAACATAAAGAAGTTTTGCCACCTTTCTTAATACCAATGTCAATTTGGGGCACTTGGGCCCTGGATTGTATGTCTTTGGATTCTTTCAATCCCTTATGTCAGTTTAAAGGGGAATATTCTGCATATGCTAGTAATTGAAGTCAAATAAAAACGATTGTGTGATTTCCAGTTCAAATGGCGTGTTGAACATCACTACTATGAAAGCAAATACAGCTATTTCTCAATTGACCTCAAATGACTACTAAACCTTATGATGATTCTAACATATGGATGCTGAAACAGAGAGGAACACACACACACCTCTCTTTTTTTAAAAGACAAAATGAATTTGGTCAAAGGCTTGATGTTCCCAAATCATCTTTAATCTTGACAACCAAGAAAAATAGCATTCAAAATGGTAACATCTGGTTCTGTTTCACATTCGAACTCCTGCTGTAAATCAAAAACCTTAAAACAGTCTTCCAGGAATTGTTTATATATTGACTCTATACACCAGGTATATCACAGGAGGGAAATGCTACATTGCAGTCTATCGGATCTTTGTGAAGAGGGCTGAAAGTGATCACATTTAGGCTTGTGATATGTTCTGAATGGGAGTTAGATTGCAACTGTAAAAAAGCTACAATATCATATTTTGGAGAGGTTAGTTGGTTAGTTCAAAGGTTTTTTTTCTCTACCCAAAGGAGCAACCAGATAAAAGTGTGTTTGACAGACAGCCAATACCTCCAGGAATACTGTCCCTGCTTGCATTCCATTGCAATGACATACACACATATGCTCATAGCCTCAATTTTTTCTTTGAAGAAAACTTGTGGGCTCTGAAATTGTCTCTGACTTTGGTTCCTAGGAGAATTTTCCAGGAGTGAGAAAAATAGGATATGCTCTCCTAAAATGCATACATGACAGGTTCCTATTATCCCTACATATAATAGTGGACCAGCCACCCAGGATGAACACCTCTTTATTATGTACCTGTAAGGTTCCAAAGGGAATAGATCTACTTGTGGGCAGAGTGGTGCTGGCATTTTTAAGCAGATTAATACTGTTTTCCCTTACTGCCTTGATTACAAACACTTCATTCTACAACATGGTCCATAGTATTTTAAAAACACCAGGATTCAAAAGCATGAACTGACTTTGAACATGTGGCTAAAGCAAAGATTTACATGGTGATAGAACCCTTGACCTTTTTTTAATCTGAAGCATAGATGAACTCTTTTCTAGCCACATATATTTCTTGAATGGCTGTGGTTTGAGAGGTACAGGAATTTATCACATAAGCATTCTCCACCTTTCTGTTAATAATGTGTATATAAATGTGTAATTTCCAGTTCTTTGAGGAGAGTGCTAATTTCTCAAGACCTCTTTTAGTGACTCTTGGGATGGGTTTATCAATTCTTCTCTTGCAGGTTGAATGAGTCTGGCAAATGAGTGGACTAAGAGCAGCTGAAATAATAAAAGGGGATTTGTAATGTTAATTTTTATGTTGCATTGAATTCAAATGCCTGCTGAATTATTTTGCATAGGCTCCAAGCTGCTATTCTAGCTCTTGGCAGAGCACAGAACTATTCCCTCACTCCTTCATGCTGCTTTGTTTCCTACAAATCTGCTGACAACATCTTTACAAATGTCTCCAAAGGAAACAAAACAGCAAGGCTCAAAAGTTAAAATCCTTTTAAACTAGGCTTTCAAACATATGCCAAAATGGCGTGTGGAGAGACAGTCCATTGAAGTCTGGTTCCAACACAGAAAAACTATTTTTAAGCTGAGAGCAAGAAGAGAGACAAGGGCTTTAATATAAGATTGGGAGCAGAGGGCTGTCACAGAACTAGAAAGATCCCATGGCAACACCCAATTCTGAACACTCTATACTTCATCATAAAGTACATCTCCCTAAGAATCATAGAGAATTCTAAGGAAAGATAAGTCTCTTCCCTTATCCTTTCCTGTATGAATACTGATAAACATGTTTAAAACTGAAGTAAAGCACTCTGAGTGTGGCTGACAAGCTGTAAATGAACTAATTACTTGCATAAGGTTGTAGATTTGGTCAAGTTGATGGAATCCATCTTCTATATTTGGGTAAAGGATACAACAATGGCATGTGTTCCTATATTAATAAACAGAATGAACTCAGTTTTCCTATTTTCTTTTCCATTCCTGCAGTCCCTTCTGACCTCTGGGAAGATCATTCTTGGTGTTGCAGAATCTGAGCTGGGAGACTGTCAAACTTGAGGTATTATACTATAGAGTTTTTTGGGGAAAGTTCTTTTTTCCACTATGCACAGGCACACATACACACATGCACAAAATGTGTATACACATACACAGAGGTGTGTTTGCATGTGCACAGGCATGTGAATATCTATGTGTATATGCATTTCAATACCTCTAATACTCAACATGGCCAAATCTGTGGATACTTACATGTGGATATTGGAGACATGAACAGACAAGACAGATCTTTCTATGAACTTGAAAAAGCCCCAGGTTGCAGAAAAATCTGAACCTAAATCTGTCTACCTGTCTGTCTATAGGTTTATAATAGAAGTAGCATATGCACCTTTAAGAAATGAATGCCCTATCTCAGTAGCTAAGCGATCAGAGCAATTGCCAGCCTTCCAAGCTTGTTGAGGAAAATTAGGATTTGAATAATGATCCTGTGAGCCAAATATTTTACAAATTACAGTTAAAAGAAACCATGGTTTCACATTTTATCTCAATTTAGCCATTCTTTCTGTCTTGTTATTCAGCTATGAAGTTTTTTCAACATCTTTATGACTTTTTTTAAATTAAAGAGTTGTTGATTAACCCCATTCGAAGAAATGCTAATGATTTCCCAAACTGAGAGTCAGTTTGGTGTAGGAGAGCCAGTTTGGTGTAGTGGTTAAGAGTGGCGCAACTCTAATCTGGAGAACTGGGTTTGATTCCCCACTCCTCCACTTGAAGCCAGCTGGGTGACCTTGGCTCAGTCACAGCTTCTAGGCACTCTCTCAGCCCCATTCACCTCACAGGGTGATTGTTGTGGGGATAATAATAATATATTTTGTAAACCATTCTGAGTGGGTGTTAAGCTGTTCTTAAGGGCGGTATATAAATTGAATGTTGTTGTTCTTGTTCTTGTTAAATGGCACAAATCTGAAATTTAATTGGCTGTTGAGATTTCTTCACTTTAATTTAATTTTACATATTGTGAAAAATACAGTATTAGGGACATACCCTGTACCTCTCTTACTATCGTAATCATATAGTATATCCCATAATTAAATTCAGTATGATACAAACAATACAACTCTGCAGATTTCCCATCAGGCTAAATAATGTTTTACTCTTAGTTCACCAACAGTGAACACTAATTTTTGTGAGCTGTAGATCCAAGGCTGGCAGGAAGTTTAATATCTTTGCAGGGGCTGGATTTTTATCCTAATAGCTTTCCCCAGGAAATGACAGATGGGTAGTGGGAGTAAGGAATCAGAAGAGGGAAGCAAGCTGATAGAAAAACACCAGGAGAGTAAAAAAAAATACCCACTGAAGGAGCTATAAGAAAAGGACAGAGTCTGATAAGAGTTTAGGGAATGCAACATAATTTGTTTAGAGTTGCTCAAACGGGACTCATTTTACTCTTATTATCTGAAGACTGTCTTTGGGGATTGAACGCTAATGTTCTCAAGAAGTAGATAAATTGCTCTGTTGAAAGCATTGTACTTTGTTCATGACTTCAGCATCTGACTTCCTCATGAATGTAGAGGAATTGAAGACAAGAATCTCAAGAGACAAAATACTGTCCATAAACCATGAACAGACAATTCTGTTTGGTTTTGGTGATTTAGTAATAAGCCACTTAAATTGCTGTAGCCCCCCTGATCTCTAGCAATTAGACCTGTTAAGTTTTTTCACAGTTACTTTATTATATTTTCCATACCAGCTGCTGTTTCCCAGCAACCAAAGCACAGTTTGGAGAGAACTGGGAAGTCAAAATTGTCTCCTAAAACATATATTTGTGTGTGTACACATGGCCATATTAATGCTTTGGAGATTCCAAATACAAGGAGGCATGCTAAAAGACTCCTTTTATTAACACAGAAATTCTGTGCAAGTTAAACCTGCAAACTCTATAGAACAGAAACACCTTGTTCCTTTCCTTAGTACAGTCCTGATTATAGAATAAATAGCTGCACATAGTTGGCTATGCTGAGGTTCTGTCATAGCTGAATGCCACTTATCATCACTAGCATTTCTCTACTTCTGCTCATGTCATCTAATCATGCCTAGGTAGATATGTGGAACACAAATAGTCCTCCCCTCTCAGCCTTTTCGAGTTGTTAAACTGCATGGAGTACAATGGAGTAAATGAAGATGCTCCTGCCTCTGTGCCCTCCTCCCTCCATTTTAAAGGTAAGCATTAGATCAAATGTGAAACTCCAGCTGAGTTGGAGTTTCCCCAACAAAACTCAGGTTTGGCACACACTTGAGTCTGAACATTAGTCCGACTTGCTCAGTATCATTTTCTCTGACTGGAAACAGTTTTGTGAGTATCTCCTACAGGTTTTATTTAGAAAAAATGAACTGCATGTACTTGGCAACACGGAGTTCCCTCACGTCAATAGCCTTGGGCAGTAGCTTGGTGAGGGGTATTGAATTTGGGGAACTAGCTGCCTGTCTGGTAGTCTCTGGAAAGAGGAGAGAGGGGACCTTGTGTGTATTTGGGTCAGGGCTCTCTAACTGACACAAAGAAACTAGACGTGTGGTAAATTGTGATTGCCCTTAATTGCCTGTGAAGCCCCAAACATGGAAAAGGTGGTTTGGTGGGTGGCACCGTGAAAAAGGATCCCAATTGCATTCATTTACAGTGTGTAATCTGCCTTGAGTCTTAGTAAGAAAGGTGGACTATAAATAACATAAATAAAAAAATAAAAAATGAGTTACACCCATGTAAGTTCATTGACTTCAGTAGACTTCAATGTAATTCTCTTTAGGATTGCACTTTTAGTGTCTAACATTAATCCAATAACTTTGGACTTTTTTGAAGTGATGGTAGAAAAATCAATGCATTTCTTTGAGCAGTATGTATGGAGCTATTTCTGTTCACACTCAGAAACAATAGTGTCTGGCACTTAAACTGCACGTTCTTGTTGACAGGATTGATTGCATGGCATGAAGCTGGCAAAATGCTATGTAGAGCCACAATTAAACAGAACACATTTTTACTCTATGTAAATTGGTTGTGTCTGGGTTTTTAAAAAAATAATTTTCCTATACTAGCTATTTGTCTGCATTTTCATGTAGAAATGTTAGGTGTGGATTCCCTCATAAATCAACAGGATTAGCAGTTACACATAGAGGATGGTGAAAGTGCTCAGAGTTTCAAAAAGATGAACAAATAGTTTAAGTTAAAACTAATTGATATTGGTTCAGGGTTTTAGACTGATAAAACCTGTTAGGAACAGCCAATTAAAATTTCTTAAAAGTGGATCATAAGTGACCCATATAACTGAATCATAAGTCAAGGCCGAACAAGGCTTATTTTGCAAATGTGAGCATTCCTTCGGTGTGGTAGATGTGGGCTTCTTAGAAATAGGTGACTATAAACAGAGTTACATGCATTGCCTGTGGAAAAATATTGTCTCAGAGAACAGGAAACATGAAGTAGAATACAGGAGATATTCTCAGGGCCTGGACTTAGAGGTAATGCAGCAGCTGTGACACATACCTTAGTTTTACACAATAAACTTTGTGTGGACTTATAACACAGTTACCTGATACAATATCTGGGTAAAAGAAAGAGGCAAAGAGTAGCTGATAGGCAGTTTGCCACCTTGGAGCATCTTGATTCTGTCTTCCTGTCATTTTAAATTCACTCGCTAGTTTCCTTTTCTTTTTTCTTTCTCCTTGTCCTGCCTGCTTTTATTTTTCCTCCCTCAGAATGCTACTCAACCTTGTCCATTTGGTTACTGCCTGCCATTCTTAGATCTCCTAATCCTGATCTTATTTAAATTTATAGCATGAGCCCCTAATAAAATTGGTTCAAGTGCTGACAAAAAACAGTGTTGCCTTACTGTGGTATCTAGACAAAGTTGGTATTACACATGTCAGTAGAGCTACACAGTGTTTTTCTCCCTCTTTCTTAACTTTGATATCTGCTGCCAGGGACTGTAAATTTAATGAGAGCACCTGCTGCCCTTGTGCTAGTTAAATCACAGTGATTTGCCTCGACGAAAGGATTTTTTAAAAAAGGCCTCTGTTCTTCAGTAATAAATTACCAGCCTATATTATAGCCTAAAGGGACTTTGATTCATGTAATATTACATTTACACTAAGCACTCCTGGCAGTGGGGACATTTAGCTTCTGAGTAGAGGGGGGTCTTTTTGGGGGGAGAGAAGTGACTGGTGAGATTAAAATAAAATGAGAAGATCAATTGCCTGAATGCTGACAGCTGAAGGGAAGGTTTTGTCCTCGACCTCATAGGCCTGAAGCAATTATTTTCACAATGCCAAAAGCCCACAACTAATACAGATTTTACTATGTTGAGTGACAGAATACAGTATGGGGGCCATTAAATGTAATGTTTTTTTAAAAGAGCAAATTATGACTACTTTGTAATTTCTGTTTTTTTGAAAATGGAAACCACACATTCACTTGAAAAATTGATACCATGACAACTAGAAAAATCATCATGTAAACAGCAAGGCATGCTTTCTTTTTTCTTTTTTCAACCTTATAAAGCCTTTTTCATGGAGGGCAATACATTAAGAAGCTTAGTAGAATATTTTAAAATAAAAATTACAAGCAAAAGAATATGTCAGAATTTAAGAGAATAGGATGTAAGTATGATCTGGAAATAGAGACTGTCTGAATTCAGTAAATCTAACATTTAGGAGAAACAATCTCTTGGAGTCTAAGGCTGACTCTTCTGAAGCCTCATTGTAATTGAGTCTGTAATAGTTACTTAGACTCTTCTTCTTAGGGTTGCCAGGCAGTGCGTGTGAGAGGGTTGTTGGGGGGCACTATTACACACACACAAAATTTTTTAATGCAGCTTTGTGCACTTATCAGAAGATCTTACTGGCAGTAACAAATGGTAGCTCTAGGAATTGCCAGAGACTCTATGGTACAACCATGGAGTTCCTGGCAATTCCTAGAATTCCTGGTGATTCCTACAGCTACCCTGAGTTACTTTAGGTAAAAACTTCTGGTAAGTATACGAGGCTGCATTTTTTAAAAACTGTACTTTTAAACTCAGCTGCTGCTCTGAGCAGAAGCAGGCAAAGGGACCCAGGGGTAGGGATCCATCACACAGGTTGCTTTGCAGTGCTGCTTCTACTTAACCTAGATGTTTTACGCATGGTCACTTTACAGTGTTTCAGAATATATTCTGCTTCCCATGCTCTCCCAAGTTCTACATCTGCAAGGGAGTCATGGGAAGCAGAAATGGTTTTTGTCCAGCTTTTCTTCATTTTTTTCCCCTGCACACATTCCATGATATTTTTGAAGGTGCTTCCCAGTGACTGTTGGTACACATTCTGTCCATGAAGAATCAAAAACTCCCATTTGACTTCTATCCCCGCCCCTTTCTTTTCACTGGGAGCTGCTTGGTCTGTCTGCCAGTAGCCACTCCCACCCTCCTCACCTCTCTGAACTCCTTTTCCACCATTTTTATCAGTAAAGCAAGGTAAGGGTCAAAAGGCTGCTTTCCCCTTCACTTCCTTCCTCCCAGGTAGATACACACTCTCTTATTTTTTTTCAAAGCCAGGAATGAGTCCTAAAGTTGCTTATTCCCTGTTGGCTTTAAAAGTCAGGAAAGGGTTAAATGGCTGCTTTTCCTTTCCTCCCTCAGGGGTATGCACACACACTCATTTTTTTTTCAAAGGCAGAAATGAGTAGGAATGAGTAGTTACTATTTGTTCCTCCTGGCTTTAAAAGCCAGGAAGGGATTAAATGGCTGCATTTCCCTCCCTCCCTGCATGTTTCAGGTTTCTGCTAATGTCAAAGAGGAAACCCCCCCAAGTGTTTTGCACTGCCATTTGTGAAACAAAGTGGCAGGGAAGCTGCCAGGAGGGAATGAAGCAGCAGCATTTTAACCCTTTCCTGGCTTGGCTTTAAAAAAACAAATGAGATGGAACAAGCACAAAAAGTACGTTTTCCCTTAGATCTCCACCACCAATTGCCTCTCCAGTGGGCTGGGACAGCCCAACCAGCAAATACAGGGAGGAGGGGATGGTTCCAACATTGCAAAGTTACCATGCATGCAAAAAAAATATTTTTTTTAAATGAAAATTATGTCAGCTCCAGCCCCCACAAAATGCAGCTCCAAACAGACACATCTCAACTCGTCAGCAGACACCAAATTGCCTAGAGGTTGTGCAGTGCAGAATGATGGGACCTCATGCCGTTTCAGCAATTATTGGCATGAATACTCAGCATAGGTGGCTAAAAGTGTGCCAGGCAGAATGGGCCCTAGTTCACAAAAGCAAAACACAATGACATCCAGTGAAAGTGAGCCATAGCTGATCCATACTCTTTTCTAAGAAATGCCACAATCCAGAGATTAGGAGACAGGTTAGGATCCCCTTCGTCCTATTTTAGCTACTTACCACTCAAATGGGATCGTCTCTGGCTTCTGCTCAATAGTCAGCTGTCAGATTGCTGAAGAATTCTAATTTTTCAATATTTATCCTTGGCTGTATAGATTGCCTTAGATAATTCTAACATATTATTGCAAAAAAGCTTATTACAATCAAGGTTAGGGTGTCCACTAATGCAAAATAAACTCAGGAGAGGTGACAGGTTATAAAGAAAACTTAAGTTGAAAATGGGAGGGGTTATGGGGGTCTTTAGTGGAGAAATGGAGAAAGTGTGTGGTGGTTTATGGAGTAAAGAGATTAATTTGATAGGGGAATTTGATGGGGCTTCACAGAAAGGCTAAAGAGGAAGTAGAAAATGTATACAGAAAAAAAGAATGTGAGGATGCATATTGTAACTTTAGAAGTTATAAGGTGAGCCTTTGAAAGAGGGCAAAGCTTAAGTGTATGTTAAATGGTGAAATAGAACAGAGACAGCAATGTTTTGAATGAACATGAATTTTTAATTGTATTTTAATTATATTTTTAATATGTTGTTATCCACCCTGAGCCTGCTCGCTGGCAGGGCAGAATACAAATTTGAAATAAATAAATAAAATAAATAAGGATGTGGAGTAATAAATAGAGGTCTCCACTGAAAAAGGTTCAATTTCCATTTTGGACCCAAGGTTTCTGAAGGAACTATGTACTGCTATTGGTTTTTTTTCCAGATGAGGCCATTGCTGGCTCAGTTTTTATTTATTTATTTATTTATTTATTTATTTCTGTCATTTATAGTCCACCTTTCTCACTGATACTCAAGGTGGATTGCATAGTGTGAGATTAGTATAATCAGTAACAAGGACAAGGGCAAGCATTTCTTGATCAGCCCCGTTCTTTACAATGAGGGCTTCTAGGTTCTTTGAGGCAGCTATTTTTGCACTTAATGGCACCAAAATCTCAGTGCCAAAACAGATTAGATGTCTGACATGTGGACGACACATGTCAGTTTCCTGCAAGGTTCCACAGGAAGTGTAGTGAGAAAGAACCTCTGCCAGGGAGAAGAGGGAGACAATCCCTCTTCTCCCTGGCAGAGGTTCTTTCTCTATGCATCTCGCCTAGTCTGCTTGGCTCCCTCTTACCACCACCAGATCCTCTTGCTCCCCTAAAAGCACTCTGCAGCCAGAGGGAGCTGAGCACACTGGCAACAACTAGAGAGAGCCAATTGCACCAGTGGTGGTTATAGGGAGCTAGCAGCAGTGATCGGCTTCTTGTCCCTCTTGTCACCATGCTCGGCTCTCTCTGGCTGTGGAGTGCTTTTAGGGGAGCAATGGGAGTGCACTGGCAGTGGTGAGAGGGAGCCAAGTGCACCGGTAGTGGTCAGAGGGAGCTGGCAGTGGCGATCGGCTCCTTGTCTCACCGCCACCAGTGCACTTGGTTCCCTCTATCTGCAGAGTGCTTTTAGGGGAGCAAGGGGAGGTGGTGAAAGGGAGCCAAGTGGACTAGATGAGATGCGTAGAGGATGCTTAGAGGAGATTAAGGAAGCTTTGTGCTGCAGATCAGCTCCAGTCAAGTGGCATCTCCATAAGGTTTGTATCTCTTGATAAAGCACATATCTGTAGATTGCTGAGAGTCTGTCCCTCTTAGGTACTTGAGACTATCTGATTGGGATCTAACCTAGTGAGTTAACAGGGGGCTGTTTCTTCTCTTTTTTTGTAATATACTACAGTACTGAATTTATATAGGGTGAACTATGACAGCAGGAATTGAAAAGACTTATGATTGTCAACCAAGAAAATAAAGTATCTTGGTAGCTACCTATTAATTATACTCTGTTTGCTAACAAGCACCAAGATGGGTGGAGCTGGCAGCTGCCTTCCAATTACTACTGGTTTATCAAAGTCTGTAGATAAAAGACTCCTGTTTCAATCAGCTCAATCAAACATCTTGCAATTAATGTTATTTGTGTTTTATAAGTAATTTACTCAGACTAACCTGTAACTATAATTGGTTATTGTCAAGCAATAACTAGAATTGCAATGTAATAATTTGTTTAAATAATGGGATCATTGGTATACAGGTGATAATCCAATGCAATAAAGATTTATTAACTTTAATAACAAATTAAACAAAATCTTAACCAAAGTAGACCTCAGGTGAGTCTTTCAGTTACCTTAAGTGAAATGGAAATATCATAACTAATTAAAGCATTGCATTGGTTGCTGGGAGGACAGCTGTTCAGACGTGTGGCTTGCACAATACCATACTATACCACTAAATCAGCCTCTTCAACTTAGTTTTAAACATTATGAATAATTTCAAATCAAACTAATGATTTCACATAGCAGTCACATATTTATTTAGATTGTTTCTATGCCACCTTTCCAGAGAGCATCCTTGAGGTGGCTAAAGGGCAGACATAACGTTTAAAAAGGTAATTAGAACTGGGGTTATCAACTATATTCCTGGAGATTGGAGGGGCAGTGCCTGGGGAGGGTAGAGTTGGGGTGGACGCATAGTGAGGACAATGCTGTAGAGGCTACCATTTTCTTCTTGAGAACTTATATCTGTAGTCTGGAAAGCAGCTGTAATTATAGGAGAACTCCAGGCTGAGGTCAGTTACCCTGATTACAACAGCCAGCAGGATCAAATGAGAGCCAAAAACAGCCCTAGAAAGAGCTCCTCTCTTGCCTGGCTCTGATAGAGGGAAGTGAGAAGGAGTAAGAGGGTGTGGCTCTGTCCCTTGCTCCACTCCCTGATGAAGCGAGAGAGATGAAGCAGGGTCTCCATAGCTTCTGTCCA
The DNA here is from genome assembly GCF_028583425.1 of Eublepharis macularius. NCBI lineage: Eukaryota > Metazoa > Chordata > Lepidosauria > Squamata > Eublepharidae > Eublepharis > Eublepharis macularius. Next base: position 79,312,248 of record NC_072797.1, read on the forward strand.
GTTCATACCCACCCACATTGAAGTGGAGGCTTCCAGCTTGTTGCAACAGTGGCAGCTTCCACCTACCTATCTTGCACAACATAGGAATAGATGGTTCACTCAAGATGGGAGCCACTTAGTTATGATGGTGGCAGTTCACACCCCTTCATGGGCAGCAGCAATTCCCAACCACTTCATGTGTGGCTGCTCTGGGGTCAGGGCAGTCATGAAGGGGCTCCCCTAGGCTGTCACTGCACAAGGACTTTCCTGGATGACATCAATGGCCAGTTCTCCCCCGCCCCGCATGCAGACCAAGTTAAACTGTAGCAAGAAGATTACTTTATTCCAATATTTAATGCAAAATATTGGAGGTTTTTTTTAACATTAGTTACTACATGCTGAAAAGGATCAGATAAATTATTGCTAAAACTGTAGCTAAATTGATAAATACTAGCAAATTGGTTAAGCAGGAATTGAATAAAGAGCAATCTAAGGATCTACATCCTATGCACACAAATTTAACAGTAAATATAATTGAATTCAAGTGTATTTACTTCTCACTGAATGTGTATAGGATTAGGTTTCAAAGTCACTATGTGCTCACAGCAGGTGGTGAACCCATTCCCCCAGCAAATCTCTATGCTAGATAGGAAAGTCAAAATTTAGTCATCACATAACCTTGTAAAGTCATTTCAGATTCTTCAGAGCAGAGGGGAATTTCAAGGTTTGAAAGGCCATGGAGAGATTTGCAAGATTATATTGCAAGAAAAGCAGATCATTTGTTGGGGTTTCTTTTTTATGTCTCAATAGCTTTAGCAATGTTAGCAACATACCTCACTCACCCACTTTTCTTTTATTAAAAAATAACACAGGAAATGTATGGCATGCACTCACCTTGTATATTGGCTCATTTTAGTGCTGATGACACTTTATTTTAAAATATTTTACCCCACTGTACTCCTGCGTTGTGGGTTATAACAATAGTAATCACTCTATCTGTCCCCAGAGTGGCCCAAACTAGACTGCCATTTGCATTGTATCTCCAGGATATATAAGTAACAGCAGCTTCAGGAGGCTTTGGGTTTCCATGCCCTTTCCTTTCTGGGCAGTTTTGCACTCAAAACCAGATTACCTGCTGTGTATGTGGGGAAGGGGGTAAACAGAAAAAAAGAAGAAAGGGCAAAGGAACTTCTCCCCATTATTATTTTGATATATTATTCTACTTTAAATTTTCTGCATGGTTTAACAGGCCATGTTTATGCTTATGCTTTGTTTCAGCTTTGTTTTTGCTTTATTTCACTGTTGCTTCAGATTTTTGCTTGGTCTCCAATTTCAGTAGTCCTAATCTAATTGCATTGCTTATTGGATGCCCCATCCAGTTGATTGCATTGATTTACACTGAAATCCTCCTTGAGTCTCAGTGAGAAAGGTGGACTATAATATAAATAAATTTTAAAAATTATGTTGCTCAAAGTTCCCAAACTGCATGAGAGTGGAACACCTATGGGTCCTCCCTAACCGGTGCTATGACTTTTGAAACCAGGACAAGCTTGCCCATCAAATTTTACATTATAATAATTCCATTCTCATCATTTCTGTGTATAGTTTATTTAGTGAACAAGTGGTTTTATTACTGTAAATTGTTTTAGATTAATTCATGTGCTAGTCTCTGCCACTAGCTGAAAGTTCAGAGCAGTCGTCGGGGTAATCTTTCATAATTTGTTTTATTGATATATTGTTTATTGTAAATTAATGTAATAAAGCACATTGGAAGCCTATTGAGCTTCAGAGGTGAGGTATAAATGTTTTTCAAAGAATGAAATAAATAAACTGAGGTATGGTTTTAAAGTGAAACTATTTAGTGGTTTGTCTGCAGTTCCATGAGGAAGAAGCTCAAGAGAGAGTAAGACTGGTAGCACAAATTGGGACAGAAAAATCCAAGCTTAGAAAAATAGGAATCCTCCCCAGCTTTCCGTCATTTTGAGCATCTTTCATCAATGCTCTGTTGTTTATTTTGACCTACCTTCAGTGTCTTTCAGTTGTCCTCTTACCGCTGTGAAGCATGGAGGGAGGTCTTGAACTCCAGACAATGAATGAGATAAGCCATGCTAAGAGTAATTAGCTTATTGACGTCACTTTGGCTTTCAGATCACATTTAACTGAGCTGTTACTTCTTGAAACAGTAGGTCATTTGTAGCACATTATGCAAATGTAAAGCCTAATCTTTTGCATAATACATAAGGACTTAGTTTTTGCATTAGCTAATTTATCGGTCTGTGCAGGAGCTATGAATGCCGATTTTTATTAAGCTCTTCATTAAGTCAAAATTGTAGCTGAAGTAGAGTGTGCTACTTTCATATATGCTATAAATATTATACCATCAGAGAGAGAGAGTGCATGTATGTATAGTTTGCCATACCAGCCGGAATGAAGAGACACAACAATAATGAATGATTATACAATTTTCAAAGTGCAAGTGCCTCTTGTTCATTGAGCCAATATTGCAATTCATACAAAGACCATTGCTCATAGGACAATTCATACATGTGCAAATCGTACAAGTGCAAAATCATACATGTGCAATTTCATTTCTGGTGCAGTACAACTCTACAATACCAGGTATATAAGTTATACAATGAATTTTATACAGATTCACTCCTTCCTCTCCTTCAACTAGTTCTTCCCAAAGGTGGTGTAAAGCCCAAATAAATTCCAAAGGAGGGAGTGGAGACCGCCACGCTCAATCTGGGGCCGGCTACGAACGCAGATTTCGTGCCACCTTCTTCAGGAGCGTGCCATCTATGATGAAAACACTCTATGAGTATGCTACCCATTTACAGCCTTTTCTCCATAATACCCCTTCCCTGTAGTTCACAATCTTTCCTACTTACAAACACTCCCCAGTAGAATGTCACCACCACATTTCTCTCATCGCCTGGTTAGTAGGTATGCTTGTTCTCTTCCTTGTACGTCATTGCAAACTGCCCTCTATTTAAATCAGCTGTAGCCTGTTGGTACCACCCTCTCTTAAAGCAACCACACACTGTATGCTGTAACCTCACATGCTATGTGCCTCAGTTCCTCACAAGAAACAATTCAAACATAATTCATTATTCAGTCCCTTTGGTTTTATCGTGTCAAGTTTGTGAATCCAAAAAGCTTCTCTGCGTAGAAGCCTTGTTTGGATTGTATCGGCGCTAGTTCTTCCCATTACTTCTAGGATCATTACCTTAAGGGCATTCTCTGGATGACTGCGTTCCCTGTAGTGTTGTGTGAGTGGAGCTTCCTGTATGTTATTGCGGATGCGTTCGTAGCCGGCCCCAGATTGAGCGTGGCGGTCTCCACTCCCTCCTTTGGAATTTATTTGGGCTTTACACCACCTTTGGGAAGAACTAGTTGAAGGAGAGGAAGGAGTGAATCTGTATAAAATTCATTGTATAACTTATATACCTGGTATTGTAGAGTTGTACTGCACCAGAAATGAAATTGCACATGTATGATTTTTCACTTGTACGATTTGCACATGTATGAATTGTCCTATGAGCAATGGTCTTTGTATGAATTGCAATATTGGCTCAATGAACAAGAGGCACTTGCACTTTGAAAATTGTATAATCATTCATTATTGTTGTGGCGTGCACATAGAGTGCAGACGTTTCTGTGGGTAACCCCTCCCTTGTCTCTACTGCGGTTGCAGAAACGGCCATACTTTTCTTTTTCAGGAATGAAGAGACAGACACAAGCTTGGAATTAAAGGGCCTTTTATTAAATGACCATAACATAAACAAGGCGGTACAGGTCAAGTCCTGGGGGCATCTCCGGACCTCCGCCCTGGGGTCATCTCCGGACCTCCGCCTTGACCTGTCTGGGCAAGCCTCATGCCCCCGGGTGTAGGCCATCCTTTGAATGGCTGCAACCTGGGCAGCCAGGCAATGGATCCCCCCATCAAGCACCTAATGCCCCAGCTGTATGGCATGAGGGAAGGCCTTGTGCTTGGGGATCCCCGCAGGGTTCTGCCAGTGTACGGTAGCCGTAAGCAGGCATACCGCCCTTAATGGCAGACCCTGTTCCCCACCCAAGGGGAAGCGCCACAGGGTGCTCACCAGCCCGCACCCTATTCCCAAAATCTCCTGCCACCGCAAGGGTCAAGCCTCTGCTTAGACCCTTGCACCCCACAGGTGGCCTAGAGCCACCCAGAGCCCTTGCTGCAGGTCATCCATAAAAATGTCATTGCCCTCAGGTGACAAATGCACACCATCGCCTCGGTAGAGGTGGGCAAATTCCGCCCTAATCTGGGGATGTGGCAAATAAATGCCCAAGCCTTGCCCCAAAGATTTCTTGATGGCGTGATTAGCCTTATGTCGGGCCCCCTCTATGGCCTTTGGATTTAAGGCTTCCCGCCAAAACCGTCTTTGTAGCGTCTCTGACCAAATTATAAGCACGCTCGGCCACCGGCTGCTTATAACTCTCAGGTCCTCAGCTACTTGCAGCGACAGATCGGTTTTTTAATTAAGGTAACCGTGGATGAAGCTTTAGCATTGGGACATATTACAGATCGGGAACATAAAGGCTTAATTAATTTGTCTCCCAGGACACCAGTAATGTATATATTGCCTAAAATCCATAAAGAAGGTTTTCCCCCTCCGGGTCGCCCAATTATATCGGGAAGCAACTCTATCCTGGAACCGTTGTCTAAATACTTGGATTTTTTTCTCCAGGATTTTGTAAGAAAACTACCGACTTTTTTACTGGACACGGGGGACTTTGTCAAGAAGTTTGAAGGCTTCAAATTACCAACAGGGGCGATATTAGCAACACTGGACGTTGCCTCACTGTATACTAATATTCCGCATGAAGAGGCACGCCTAGTGGTAATGGAAACTTTAGATCAAAGAGAGTGTTTGCGCCCACCCACTTTCTTTTTGACATCACTTTTGGAAATAATATTAGAAAACAACTACTTTAGAGTAGAAGACCAATTTTTCATTCAGCTTCGAGGGGTCGCGATGGGATGCTCTGCAGCACCATGTATAGCGAATCTATTTATGGGACGGCTGGAAAGGGACTATTTTTGTAATCCTGTAACTAATCCATTCTGGAAGGACATCATCATATTTGTTCGTTTTATTGACGATCTCTTCCTAGTGACAAATGAAAATGTCAACATCCAAGAATTGGGGGAATGGATGAACAGTATACATCCCAATATAAAGTTCACTTGGAGCACAAGTAGGGAGTCTGTGAATTATCTGGATGTGACAGTGTACAAGGGGGAGGATGGGACCCTGGCGGTAAGACCTTTTAGGAAACAAACAGACAAAAATTCATTACTCCATTATAGATCCTTTCATCCCGGACATTTAAGGGCCAACTTACCCTTTGGACAATTCCTGCGACTTAAAAGAAATTCTACTAGTATTGCTGATTATGTTCTCCAGAGTAATATATTGCAAGAACATTTGAAGCAACGGGGTTACCCAGATAGGGTGTTATTACAAGCAAGACGACGTGCTGACGAAACGACCAGAGAAGAATTACTTAGACCGAAGGTACGAACGACCAGAGACCGTATCGTGGGTGTTCTTGACTATAGTGCGAAAGCAAATGCCATCCGCAGGGCAATCTTGAAATACTGGCCGCTTGTCAATGATATCCCAGGCTGTGAGACTCCCCCACTGGTAGCCTTCAGGAGGACCCGGAACATCAAAGATCAGATTATACATTCGGATTTAAATTATGATATTGGCACCAGGAACATAGGACTGCCGAGGGGTGTATACAAATGTGGGAGATGCAAACAATGCTCCCTAATAATGACTACAGAAGATTTGGAACAGTCAGGATTAAGGACTACAAATGAATTTGTTAACTGCGGCACTGAGGGGGTAGTGTATGTTTTGAAATGCCCATGTGGTCTATTATATGTAGGAAGTACCACACGTTCCATTAGAATAAGGCTTGGTGAACATCAGTCCAGAATAAAGAATAACGTATTAGAGGCACCCTTGGTCCAACATTATTTGGAGAGAAAACATAGTGACATGGAGATGTTATTTACAGTGCTGTTCAAGACTCGAAAGAGGGAATATATGACTGCTACTAGGGAACTACACCAAAAAGAAACCTTTTGGATATATAAACTCAATACTCTCATACCTAATGGCTTGAATATAGCCAATGACTATACGTGTTTCTTATAACTACTTATGGGACTAATACCTCTTTAAGAGAGAATAACTATATGATGGGGGCGTGGATTACATTCAGAGGATAAAACGGTTACTAGCTAACAAGATGCAGATGGAAGTAATTGGAATACTAGAAGGGGATATGGAAGGTTAATTGCAAGAATCTCTGAGTGAGTATATTGTACCATGAATGTATTAGTGTAAATATTAGATACTCAGGGATTCTTTATGACTATGTATGTTTTTCCAGCTACTGTGCTCTTTGAAAAAGAACTTTGGAAACGGACCTTACAAGGATCTGGACCGTCCGTTAGAGAACTCAATCACAGAGTTTACAACGTATATTGGAAGGACATAGGTCTACCCATGAGCTGTGACACCCACAGTGTCTGGAATCATTCTTGGACTGCACCTATATTGTGACTGTATATTATAATTGTGAACAAGGCAATTTAAACCCTGTATAGGAAAAGTAGTGTCATAGGATGCCTGACCAGTAAATGCACTTTAATTGTAACAATTATAGCACTTGGAGCACGTGACACTTTAATAGAATAATTACAGGACGTCTGAAATGCCTATATGATTGAGGTTGAGGGGGAGTGCAATATGTGGTACAGTTCTTGAATGTGCTAAGAGAGATAATTTGAAATACAAGTTGTTTAATATACCCCTTATATATTGGTGAATAAATAATTCTGGAAACAATATTACACGCTTTATTGTTGATTGTGGAGGCATTATAGTACACGGGAATTTTTTTCTTGTCTGATAGCAGTATTACCGTGTTGCTCTATATTTTGGGACTTGCAGCGACAGGGCTTTGCCCCGCATGAGCCCCAGGTCATTACCACCCAGGTGAATGACCAAAATGTGCGGGGGAGGACCCTTCCATCCCCGAAACAGAAGGGGCAGCAGGCCCGGCCATTTAAGGCCACGCCGGCCCTGCCACTCCAACATGGCCACAGCACTCAAACCCAGTTGAGATCCAATCGGCATTCTCCTGGCTTGATGAGCTGCCCAGAACACCATGCTGTGGCCACAAATCAGGATTCTCTTCCTCGCTTGGCCCGACATGGCACCTGAGGAAAGAGCAATTAGTTTGCCATTTAAAGTTGACGCAGGGGCCGGATGTAGGAATGATATGCCCCAGACCGCCACCTGCCCACTCTGTGTATCGCCTGCTGAGGGTACCCCATAGCAGCTGCTGTCGAGGCTGCCCCAATCCGGAAGGAGTGGGTGCCGAATTTGACCCCTGACAGGCCAGTTTTCTTAAGTGCCCTCTCTGTCACAGCCCAAAACTGATATTTAGTCAATGGGGCCTGATCTTCGTGTTGGAATAAGACCCCTTGGTCACCCCCATGAAGCGTGACATACTCCCTGAGGGCATTCACAGGGCACAGCTCCTGCTCAGCGCAGGAGCCCAAGAGCAAGGTGGCCCCCCGCTGCCGCTGGTCTGTTTTGGACCTTCTAATACCAATGGAGACATTGGCCCCGACAAATTTAATGTCTTGGGCAGTTAAGGCCTGGCCAAACGCGTCCATACTCGATGAGGCCACCTGCTCACTGACTCGCAGGGCCCCAAAAAATGCCGTTAAGGCAGCAACGTGGAAAAGCTTCCATTCAAACACGGACGAGCAGACTTCTGCCCAAGTGGTCCCCAGCCCCTTCAGCACCGATGGGGAGATGGGCTGCCTCGGGTCACTTGGCGTTTTAATTTCCCTGGCCCAGCCTTCCAGCATTTTCCTAATCTTGAAAGCACCAGTGAATTCCGGTAAGCCACGTGCTTTGCTGGCAAAGGTTAAAGTGGCCAGTTGACCCCTGATAGACTTCACAGCAAAGCCCCGCCCCCTCTGCACTACACAAAAGTGCATCAGGTGCTCCGGTGGGATGGGCCACGCCTGCTGGAGCCCTGCCGATGCCCTGAACTGGTAAAGCTGCCCTACCGCACAGTCGTAGGCCTGGCGTGTACTGGGGGCAATGGACAGCTGGATTGCTCTATTTACTTCCGCCGTCCAAGCTCCCACAGCTCCTGGGGCATCCTCGCTGGCTGCCTGTCGGCCCAGGGGGCAAGCTGCCAGAATTGTTCCATCTGTTGGCAAGACAAAGCGTCTGCCACACCGTTGTTAACACCTGGAACGTGCCTGGCCCTAAACAAAATGTTCATCTGTAAACATTTCAATAAAGGCCCTTACCAGCCTCATCACCCTGGGGGATCTAGATGCCATGGTGTTGACCACATGCACTACTGCCAAGTTGTCGCACCAAAAGAGGACAGCTTGGTTTGCCAATTGTGATCCCCAAAGCCACATGGCTACTAACAAGGGAAAGAATTCCAAAAAGGTACGATATTTGGACAATCCCTGGGCCACCCAATCTGCGGGCCATAGGTCAGCACACCAATGCCCCCTGAAAAAGACTCCAAAGCCTGTGGACCCGGAGGCATCAGAGGTGACCTGGAGTTCAGCTCCTAACAGCAGATCCTCCTTCCAAAAGGTCACCCCATTAAAGGTGGCTAGGAATTCCTTCCACACCAATAAATCCTCCCTCACCCCTTTGTTAATTCGCAAGCGATGATGGAGCAACCGTAAGTTCCCGACAACATCGCACAACCGCCTGAGGAAAGCCCCCCCAGGCACCACTGCCTTACAGGCAAAGTTTAAATGGCCAACTAATTGCTGTAACTCAAGGAGAGATACCTTGTCTCTACTCAAGCAATCGGCCCACCTGTCTCTCAGGTCTACCACTTTCTCCAATGGCAACCTCAAGGTCTGGTGAACCGTGTCAAGTTCAATGCCTAAAAATGTCAGGACAACAGCTGGTCCCTCTGTTTTCTCGTGAGCCAAGGGAACCCCTAGTTCCTCAGTGAGCTCCATGAACCCCGCTAGTAGCCTGGCACACTGCCCCATGCCAGCAGGCCCAGACACCATAAAGTCATCTAAATAATGAACTGTATCTGGGCAGGCACAGCGACGACGCAACTCCCATTCCAGAAAGGAACTGAAGTGCTCAAAAGCGGAGCAAGATATGGAACACCCCATGGGTAGGGCCCTGTCCATATAAAACCTGCCCTCAAATGCAAAACCCAGAAGATCAAAGTCTTCCGGGTGAACAGGGAGCAGACAAGGCAGACTTGATATCGCACTTTGCCATTTCAGTTCCCACCCCACCCCGGTGCACAACATTGACCGCTTGGTCAAAGGAAGTGTAGTGCACCGTGCAGAGTTCATCAGGTATGCCATCATTCACCGATCCCCCTTTGGGGAAAGACAGGTGGTGAATGAGGCGAAACTCTCCCGGTGCCTTCTTTGGCACCACCCCCAAAGGAGAGACCCTCAGGGACAGGATGGGACAGGAGGGGCATCAAAGGAGCCTAATACTCTGACCTCCGCACACTCCTTCAATATATTGTGGCGGACCACATCTTCCATGCCAGCCACTGACCTAAGGTTGGCTGCCATGAAAGGTGTCCTGGGACCCTGGAAAGGGATCCTAAACCCAAACTTAAAACCTAAATGCAAATACTCGGCATCCCCGCGCCTTGGGTATACTTGAAGCAACCGCTCAAGTACCCTCAGCCTTACTGGGCTGGGCCCCTTTACCAGGCCCTTGCTTACCTCCGCCACCCCCAAAACATTTTCCACCCTGTCCCCCCTGTCGTCCCTTAGGACAGGCAGAATGGGCATGGGAGCCAGCACAGTTAGGGCACTCGTGCCTGTACCTGCACCCCCGTCGGTTGCACAACCCTCTGGACGTGAAGTCCCAGCAGAGCAGCCGTAATTGAACCTGCTGCCCTGCAGAGGTGTGGGAACCTATACCCTGGGCCGGATAATAATGTGACTGCTATCGGTCCTATCCTCAATGTTGGACTTGGAGGGGCCCATCACCTGTACCCAAAGTTGGATCAATATTTGATCCCAGGGAAGGCTCGGGGTCAAATCCGCACACATGCGGAACTCCTCATCGTACCAGAGCCACACCACCCCCTCAAAGTAAGTATAACCACTGTATATAATATTCATATATTGAAACAGGGGGAGAGCCCTGGCAGGCTGCGCCCTGGCCAAAACTCCAGCGTAAATCAGGCATCCAATGAGTCCAGGACCTGTCAATCCACTTGCGGTGGATCTTTTCCTTATCCCTTTCATCTATGTCATCTTTATCCTTCTTCTCCAGTTCCCTGAAGAGAAGGGTAAAAACATCCACATATCCGCCCCTTATAATTTTCTCCCATGTTGCCTGAGTTAAATGATCCCCTAGTGGCAGAGCCGTGTCCCCGGGGGGCAAAGCACTATATGGGACCGTGCCATATGGGGAAAAGCCCAAAGGGGGGGAGCTCAAATGAGCCCCATACCCACCCGGCCATCCGGGGGTGGAAAGAGGCAGACCGTGGCTGCCCATCCCGGCTGATCCCCGCATGCCGGAAAACCATAGGTCTGCTGCCCAGAGGCATAACCCGGCCATAAAGGAAGTGCTACGGAAGGGGCACCCTGTACGTGAGAATCATATGTAGGCCAGGGCGGTGTAGGCGAAGGATAGGCGACCGGCTGGGGTAACCCAGACGCCTCCTGTTGCCCCACAAGGCCCCATGGCCAACTGGCCACCTGCTGAGGCATAGCAGACTTACCTTCTGGAAAAGGCGGCTCCACTGCTATGGCCACCTGACCTCCATCAGCTGCCCCCTCCATCTCAACCTCCATGACACCCTTGGGTAACGCGGTCGAAGGACCTTCATCCCCAGCCATCTCCCTGGACGATCCAGAGCGGACAGATGAGAGAAGAAATCATTATAAAATTCATTCCTAGGCACTTTCTTAGCGGCCCGCTGTGGCCTCACCGGCGCCGTTAATTGCCCTGGTCTCCTGTCCTTCTCTAAGGCTGTGATTCTCTCCAGTAGCTCACGCCTAGTGGGCCCACTGTCATCCTCATCTGATGAGGAAATGGCTGGCGGGGGATTCCTTGGCGCCTGGCGCTTAGCCGGCTCTCTACCCTTAGATGGGCCAGACCCCTTCTTGGGAGGCATTATACCCCTGGGAATACAAGAGCCAATACCCCACCAAATTCTATTAACAATTTGGTTACTCAGCAATAGTACGAATCCACTGGCTCAAAGTCCAACTGCCTAAATAGGTATACCTCCCTGGTTCGCAGCCCACCCACTTAACCAATATGCAGATTAAGTGCGTTTAACTGGCTCACAACCCCACCCAGCAACCAGTATGCTGCTTTGATACCCAGGGTCACTGACACCCTACAGCCACTAGGTGGTGTCTGTCCCAGCCCTGAAGAGACAAAATGGCTGCCACAGTAGTTAACAAGCAGCCATATGAACAGCATGAAGCAAGGCCAAAATGGCCCCCAGGCAAAAGTTTGCAGCTACTGGGGCCTATCTCCCACGTACGGCCCCCCCACGCAGTTCAACAGTCCCCCAATCCCCACCCCTGCAGTGGCTTGTGCCCAATCTGTAAAAAAGGGGGGAAGAAGGGGCAGTGAAGCCTAGTGTGTGGGCTTGCTTGAACTATACCACCTGAAAAAAGCGGGGCTTAACAGGCCCTCAAGGAGAACGGGAGGGTGTATGGGCACAACACCCCCACCCCCCGCTCAACCTGAAGCCGCCTCCTCGCCTGTAGCAATTCCGCCGCCACAACACTGCCGCCGCAGCAACAAAAGTGGCTGCCGGCCGAGAAAGCTCACTGCCGCGCAAGCGCCGCTGACGTCACCTTCCACCGGCCACAGATTTGGCCGAAAACGACCGCCTTGAAAAAAGGTGGCCGCAGGGAACACAGCCGTGGCGAAAAGAGCCACACAGGAGAGCCACCGCAGCCCAGCGGGCTCGAGCAGCCCCCTTCTGGCCTTCGCTCCAAGCGCTCGAGAGGAGAGGAGAAAAGCACATCCTTTCTCCTCGGACCGCTTTTCAAACTGCGGCCAGGGGAAGATGGAGCCGCTGCAAAATGGCACTTGGCTCCACCCCCTGGCCAATGCCCCGGATGCCCGGGGGGGAGGGAGCCTGCCTCCTTTCCTCCGGGCGGGGTGGCAAATTCCGACTCCCTGCTGAAGCTGCGAGCAGCCGCAGGGTGAGTCGCCTTCCCAATGTAATTATGTTTTGTATAGAAAAAATGATGTGATTGTTTCAAGTAAGCCTATGGTTGAAACTAAGATTACTACCACACCACTGAGCCTTCATTTGCAGACCTACAAGCTAGCCTATGGGAATTGGCTGACATGTCACTTGTCCTCGTTACTGTAGGACAGAGACCTTGCTATTGTCATTCATATGGCATTTTTGAGATTAATGACTATAATATGCTCTGTGTGAGGTTGTCCCAGCAACTGTTTTGAAGTTTCAGCTAGTTCTTGATATTAGAAAAAAGCACAGTGGGGTATTTTTACTGTGTCCCAGAACTTTAAAATACCCTTTCATGGGCAATCTGCCTCCCTCCCTTGTGTGTTCTGGAGGTAAGTCTAGACTTTTCAACTCTCACTAATTTGTTTCAGGTTTTCTGGTCTACTGTTGTAATTGCTGAAAATTTAAATTGCTTCCATTATTTACTGTTTCTATAGACTGCATTGGATATTTTTTATTCATAAAATGGTACCGCATTTTCAAGCTAAATAAAAACAATGTTCCAATACACCAAATACAGCAACAAATACAACAGGGACTGGCAGGGTGGTCAATGAGGATGAGGTTGCAGGATTTCAAGAAAGGTGTTGTCCAGCACATGAACCAAAGTTGGCCACATATTTGAAAGACTGTGAGGTTCATTAAAAGTGAGGGATGGCAAAAAGTGTTTGGAAAGGGTTAACCAACTAGGCATTTATGGTATGCACATTAGAGAATCCACAGTTCTTTTCCTTTACTTTTGATTTCAATAGCTGCTAAGCTGTAATGTATGGAGGTTACCTGTTTGTTGCCTAAATAAACATAATTTCTTTTAAAATAACCATCCCTTAGAGCACCCACTGTTTGTGAAGATACATTGTTTGTGAAGATACAAGAATAACAATCTTTTCTAATTCACTCGTTTTAGTGAAAATTAGCAGATCAGAAAAACTGGGAAATAAATTCAAAACTGGAACTCCTGGGGGGGGGGAGGGGTGTCATGGCTCAGTGGTGGTGCATCTGCTTTGCACACAGACAGCTCCAGGTTCAATCTTCAGCATTCTGAGATAAAAGGGACTGGTAGTAGATTATATGAGTTCAAATTTGCTCCAATGGGTGAACACTGGCCAATAATGAACAAAGAAGGACTCAATAATTGGACTAAAATTAATTAAAATGGCTTACTATGCATAAAATAGGCTATTTTTTTTTCTGCCATGGCCTCCAAACTTGGAGAGTTTATTTTGGAGCATCCATGAGATGTGATGTCATGCTCTAAGCATCTTCTTTGCATTTTCCCCACTCTCAGTTCCCTCTTTCCCAAATTGGTTTTACTCTTTTTGAAAAAAATGCAGGCCAAGAGCCTTTTTTTTTTTGCTGCAAAGTCCTGCCCCATCTTGCCAAAATTTTCCTATCATCAGGCCCTCGGAGGTGCCATTATTCCAAGATTATTCTCCTGCTTTGCCACTGCAGGACTTTTTGTGGATTTTAAAACTGGTAATTGCTAAAGAACAATCTACCCCCAAGTTTATATCTCTGCTTCAAATTTTTAACTTTAATGTGATTTTATTGAATATATTATGCTTTGTATTGGTTTTAACTGAGGTAATTATTGTGAACTGCATCAAGCTCTAAATTAAAAAGTTGTGGTATATAAACCAAATCAAATAAAAAAAATAAATTCCTCTGACTTCTCAAACCCAATGTCAAACCAGAGAATCCCTGGGATTTTAAAAGGTGGCTGGTGGTGGCAGCTTGAAGGGGCTGTTTTGGAGCTTGGGTGGGTGGAATGGGATGGGAATCCACTCTGCCTGCTGCATCCTCCACTGCCCCAGCAGCCTATCTCTGCTCTCCTACTGTGGCCTGGAGCTCAGCTTGGCTCTGTCTGCTCTCCTGCCTTCTTGCTTGCTGCTTGTGGCTGACCGCTGCAGCCGCATAATCCAGGCCAGCACAGCCAGACTGTTTGGACTGGATCCAGGGTTCTTCTATGTGAACCAGCATAGCCACATTATTCCAGAGCAACATGAATCTGGCTATTTTGTTGGATCATGAAACTGGATTATACATACCTACTCTGGACCAGAAAGAGAGAATGGAAAAGAAACAGGGACAAAATCATCATAAAAAAGAAGGACCAATGCTGAAAACAGAAAATAAGGGAGCTGCAGCTATGAACACATGAGATGTTACCAGAACTGCTCTATTTGAATGGGGAATTAGCTTTAGCAGTCTGTAACTTAAAATTAGCGCGGATCTTAACCTATGTTTACGGAGGTCCTGATTCCAGACACTCTAGTGACAAAGAGGCAGACTACAAATAGTTTCAATCACGTGTATTTACTAATAATGTGGCGTAAGCCTAAACTTGCACAAGCATACAAGAGAACACACAAGATCTAAGAAATACAGAGCAGGAAATGCAGAGACTTTCGCATTAGCAGGTTCCCAACGATGGTGGGGAATACTCACAATCCTGAAGCGAAGCAGAGACACAACAGCGAGGTGGCCCAATGCCAGCAATGGAACCACAGGGGGACAGCAAGGAAGTCTGGATAGGAATGGCCTAAGCACCGTGTGGTCTGAGAGACCAGCTTAAATACCCCAAAACGTACCCTGGGGCTGGTGCTGTACTTGGTGGTTCTCACAGATTAAAACAAAGGCTCTAATGGGCTACTGAATGGCTTGGATGGGCCACTTTGGTAATCTGATCGTGATAAGTGACACCTCAAGAAGAGGGGACAAAAGAGGGAGGGGGAAATCCGAGTGGGCTGAAAGGATGTTCCAGCGGACAGGGCTTGTCCTGATGTCATCAGCTCTGGAATGTTGAGGTTTCTTTGAGATGCATTCTCTAAGTGCTTGGGATGGTCGGCACTTAGTTCCTTCTCCGGGGCGGCTCCTAAGATATGCAGAGCGGGGCGAGGTACTCTCGCTGCGGACGTGGTGTGCCCGCTTAGCCGAAATGGCTTCCCAAAGCAGTCTTCTTCCCTGGGTCTTCTGGCTGCCTAAGAACATGGATGCCAGCTGGGCATGGCTGGGGCTGGATAGCAGGCTGCCCGGTAGCGAGGGCAAGCTTGGGGACTGGCCCGCGGGAGTCTCCAGGCGGGAACTGACCAGGGAGCGCCTAGTCAGGCTCGCTGGAGGTTTCCCCGGCAGGCGCCCGGCTGCTAGCAGCGGCTTGGGCCCATATGAGGCAGGCTTCCATGGAGGCAGGGGAACAGCACTTAAAACACAGTCCAAAGCAGGGGACAGGCACGGTCCGTGGCAGATGGCGGTGCAGGCACGGGGCACGCTTGTAATAAAGTCCAAACACACACTGGGAAGTCCAGATACAGGTCAGGGCAGGGCTGCCCAGAAAGAGAGTCCTTTGTGCAGTTAACTGAACATGGAGTCAGGGAACTACACAGTCTATTGCAGCAGCAAGGTAATTAACACGTAGGCAGGAAACTGACACGTGTACCAGAACACACACGTGCAGGGCAATCTTTAGTGCAGCAGTAAAACAGCAATGCAGGAAACTTTAACACAGTTCATGGCAGGCTTTAAAGCATGAGAGGGGGCCTACTTGGCAACAGAGAGGCTGAAGTTAAAAGATGGGGGGGCGGTGTTTCTTGCAGTTAAGGAATCAAAAGTCATTCTTGAAGGAGGAAGTATTGAAGAAATGCTAAAATAGAGCATAAGTAATTCTAGGACTGTGGGGAAAAGAGCAATTTTTTAATGAATAAATTGAAACTTTGGGAGATCCAATCATAGTTCTTCAGAATTCATCAGTGAAGATGAGTACTGCCAGAGGAAATGGTAGTCCCTACTTTTTCTTAAATATATATTTTTCTGTATTTATTAGAATTATGTTTTCAGCCTGAGGCAAACATCATGTGGCTTGCAAACAAAGATTTAGCTGTTTACTAGGTTAAACCAGAACAAATCTCTTGAACATGAGCATTTCAACTGGTTGATGAGCTTTGAAATTACTAGTTTTTTATTTGCTGTTGAATACAAAAAATCAAAGGGAAATATATTTTCATTAAAATAACGTAATGTTTATTAAGATTTCCTGAGAACTGATTTCTTACTTTACCAAAAGCACATCCTGTATAGCACCAAGTATAAATAATTCATATCAATGTTTACTAGTATACATGCATGAAAGTAATTCATCCCTTAATAGAACTCCATATTATTTCCTGTGGGATAAATGTAGTCAATAATGGGACAGGCCTGTTAAATCAAACCAGTATCCTGTATGAGTTTTAAACCCACCAATACAAAACATTTTAGATATGAGATATTTTTATTCTTTGCAATAATCTAAAGAACAGAGGACTATCACTGAGAATATAGAAATGAAATTGTTCAGAGGAGCAGTAATTACATACCATTTTTATCTAGTGGTTACATTGTGAGGTTGCCTTCGGGTCAGCTTTTGGAACACTGTGGTGAATTGGTTGACATGATGACTCCTAGAATGCTATCCAGCACTAGACATGGGCACAAACAGCATTACGAACAGAAAAAACCCACAAACAGCCCAATCTGCTGTTCCCGAGCAAGCTGTTTGTGAGGCCCCATCCTAAACGAACAGGTGGTCATTAAAAGCCTTGTTCATTGCCTTCGGCATCCATTCAGCAGGCACCTGCTGCAATCAATCCCCTTGGCAACCGGAGGGAGGGACTGAACTCTGTCTGAACTCCTTCTGGCTTTCCTTCTGGCTTTAACCCTTCAAAGTAGCTTCCAGCAGAAAGTCCCATTTTTGCCACTGTGAAGAGAAAATGACAACAAAGGGGGAGACCCATGCATCATGCCTTCACCGGGGTACAATCTCTCTGAAACTTGGGGGGTCTTCGGAGGACAGTGAGGACTATGTCCCCTGCAACTTTGATGGGTAGTGGACATTGGGAAGGGCAGTTTGTAACCCCTCAAAGTAGCTGCCTTCCAACAGGCAGTTCCGTTTTTGCCACTGTGAACAGAAAATGACAGCAAAGGGGGGGGGAACATAGATCATGCCTTTCCTGGGGTGCAATCTCTCTGAAACTGGGGGTGGTGGTGGTCTTCAGAGGACAGTGGGGACTAAAGGGGAAGAGCCATGTATCATGCATTTCCCAGGGTGCAATCTATCTGAAACTGGGGGGGGGGTCTTCAGAGGACAGTGAGGACTAAAGGGGGAGAGCCATGGATCATGCTTTTCTGGGGTGCAATCTCTCTGAAACGGGGGGGGGGTCTTCAGAGGACAGTGACAACTATATCCTCTGCAAATTTGGTGGGTATTGGACATTGGGAAGATTCTCCTGGGTGCGAGAAGGATGGGGAGAATCTCCCCACCGCTCTCACACTGGGCAGGCAGCCTGGCTGTGCGACTGCTCTCCTGGCCCTTTAAACTATCAGCTGGCAGTTGGCACGGGGAATTCCCTCCTGCTGCCTGCCAGCTGATAGTTTAAAGGGATCTTTAAAGGGCCAGTTAAGTGGGTTTGAGGGGGGGGGCTAAGTGGAGGTTGTTGGGTGGGCAGGTTCTGGCCCCCATGAACAACAAACAATGAACATGTCCAGGAACAGTTCATGTTCGTCCATGTTCATTGTTTGTGGATGGCACCGAACTTCGAACAGGGTGTTCAGGGTTTTTTTTTCTGTTCGTGCCCATGTCTATCCAGCACTGGCTCATTGTTCTGAAGTGAAGGATGATTTTTGGGATCTTGTTATATAAAACTATAAAGTCCAGTGCAGATGCAAGTTGCACAGTGTGATGCCACCTACCATCCAACTGTAAGTACACTGGAACAAGTAATACACTCACAAGGACAAGGAAAGACACAAATCACTTGCCTTTTTGTTATAATCATCTTTTATGTTTCCACAGTCAACAGAAGAAATAACCACATCTTGTCTAATATCATGTTGAATAGAGGGGATGTTCTTTAAATTTGAAGATGATATTAAATTAAGAGGAGTAGAAATACAGTAGAAGACAGAATTAAGATTCAGGACAATCTTGACAGGCTGGTAAACTGGGCTAAATCTAACAAAATGAATTAGCAAAGATAAATGTAAACTTCTGCATATAGGTAGGAAAAATCAAAAGTATAATTATAGGATGGGGAAGAGTTGTCTTGTATATGTGAAAAGGATCGAGAGGTCTTAGTAGATGGTTGCTCATTATGGTACTTGCTCAGTGAAAGTCCTAGCTGTTTATTATATTGTATCTTACTTGCACTGTATAATTTGACTTGGATCTCGGTGAGACAGGCTAATAATGATGATTGATGATGATGATGATGATAAAGGCAAATGCTATTTTGGGCTGTATCAATACAAGTATAGTGTCCAGATCACATGAAGTGGTAGTATTGCTTTACTCTGCACTGGTTAGACTGCATTTGAAGTAGTGTGTTCAGTTTGGGGCACCACAGTTTAAGAAGGATGTAGACAAGCTAGAGCATGTCCAAAGGAGGGCAACAAAGATGGTGAGGGGTCTGGAGACAAAGTCCTGTGAGGAAAGGTTGAAGGAGCTGGGTATGTTTAATCTGGAGAGGAGATGACTGAGAGATGACATGATAGCCATGTTCAAGTATTTGAAGAGCTATCCAATAGAGAATAGAATGAAGTCGTTTTCTGTTACCCCAGAGGATTTAACCAAACCAAAAAGTTAAAATTAAGTCAAAATAATATTTGGCTAAACATTAGGAAGAACCTTCTTACAGTTAGAGTGGTTCCTTAGTGGAACAGGCTTCCTCATGAGGTGGTGAACTCTCCTTTGGAGGTTTTTAAGAAGAAGCTAGATGGCTATCTGACAGTAATGTTGCTTCTATGACTCAGTATGAATTTAAGCAGATCAGGAGAGTGAGGACTGAAAGGTATAAGCTAGTGCTAGGCTCTCCTGGCCCTGTCTTATATAAGGGCAATGCTGATCACTACTTTGGGGTCAGGAAAGAATTTTCCTCCAAGCCAGATTGCCCAGGGATCCTGAAGGCTTTTTGCCTTCCTCTGGGCATAGGGCAGTGGTCACTGGTGGACTGGGGAGGGGTAGCTGTGAATTTCCTGCATTGTGCAGGGGTTGGACTAGAGGACCCTTAGGTAACCTTCTAGCATTATGTTTCAATGTATGAGTGTTCCAAACAACAAACCATGAGGCGGAGAGAAATAGACTTAATATTATTTTTTGGACTGGATATCCTTTTGTTTGACAGCTGACTCATCATGACCCATCAAAGTAATGGGTCAATCTCTTTGCTATATAAACAGCAAGAAGTTGTGTTTGAATTAGCTAGATAAAAAATGAATTGCTAATAAAACAGACTGTGTGAACAGCTCCAGGGTCTGGCCCTGTGCCTTACTTTACAGGAGAATGTTTATTAAATTATTAAAATTTATGAGCTGATAACACACTTCTACAATTTATTGCAGCTGTAAAGCATTTTAAATTTTGGAAACACAATGAAATTGATTTAATAATCTCTTAATCTTATATCTAACTTTGCCCAGTATTTTCCGTAATGACACTTCATAAATAACATTTTATCCCACATTAGAGAAACACTAAAATAAATTTCATCATCAGATTAATGCACTTGGCTTCCTGTTAAACAGGAAATACAATGGCCTTTGCACTCTAAGCCCTGAGTGTCAAATACAGCCCATAGGCAAAAAAAAAATCCATCTACCAAAGATAACAGCCAGTTTTTATTACATTCACCAAGAATTTTGTATTTGTGAATCTTAAGAAGAAGTTAAGCAGGGTCCATGTATGTGTTTGTGTGCATGACAGGGAACTCTAATATAATTCTTTTAGCTGTGTAAAAAGAAGACTGAATCCCACCAAACTGTTTTTTCTGCATATGATGTGAGGATATGAATTTGAAAAATAAAGCAAAGGGCCGGTATGCTTTCCCAATACATATTCCCAACCCACAGTTGGATTCTCTGAGCAAGTTCTGCACGTACTAGAAGTGTGCTTCTTCTTGCACTAGCACTTCAGTGGGGCAAGATCAATGGATTTCAATAAGCCTTGAGCAAATAGAAGTGCTAGTTCTAGAAGAAGTGTGCACCACAGTACAGACTATCTAACGTGCAGAATTTGTACATAGACAAGTGATTTGTCATATTAAGACATATTAAGTAGAATCCTCACCCTGGTCTGTCTGGGAGGAATCAGAAGTTAGGAAATTGAAGCCAGAGTGGGGCAATAGTTATCCTATCAGAGACTCATAGAAGAGATGAGAAAGTGACTCAAGAGTCAGGAACAGTAACATTACCAAAACAACAACAACAACAATGGTAACTGCTCTCTTCTAGAAAGATTAGATCTCCACTAAGTCCAGTGAACAAGGTCAGTGTTATCATTATCCCCACAATTAGAATTGCCAGTCCTCTACTGGAAGCAGGGGATCCCACTCTCCCACCCTCCACCCCCCACCCACACTCACCTGGCCAGTGGGGAGGCATGGGCTCCCGGGTGGTGCAGCAAGCTCCCATGGGCCCAATCTAGGCCTGCACTGGGCCCAAATTGGCCTGGAATAGGCTGCTGTGGAGTGTGGGAGTTCGGGCTCCTGCAGAGTATGGGAGTGTTCCCATGCTTCGCAGCGGCCTGATCCAGGCCATAACAGCCCAAATCCATCCCAATGTGGGCCTAATCTGGCCCAATTCAGGCCAAATTGGGCCCTCCACAGAGTGCAGGAGTGCTCCCAGGGCAGCTGCAGCCTGCACAATGCCATCACTTCCTGGAAGTGACATCATCACATGGGCCAGGGAGTGCGCACACACTTCACATGCAAGGAACAGAAGATACGGTAGGTGCGCCTTCCGGTTTGGGATCCATGGAGGTCTAACGCAGCTCTTAAAGCTGAGCTGTCCGGACTGCTGTTTTGAGGGCTGGAGGGGCTGAAATTGCCCATAGCCAACTGCTCTCAGGCGGAGAGCAGGCTTAGTACGCTCAAGAACCTCAGGGCGCGTTGATCTCGGGCGAGGGGGGGTCCTGCGCAACGGACTCTCTCCCGTCCCTTGGGGTCCCACCCAAAGACAGGTTTTGCCAAGATCTCTGCAGTAGCTCCGGAGCCAATGCGGTTGGCATAAGACCTACATGCCCAAGCTTCAACAGGGATAAGAAGAATTGAAGGGAATTGGAGATTGAAACAGTGATTACAACCCGCGAAAGCGTTTAAGAAGGTAAAGATCACTATCTCTTGAAACGGGACAGATTATTCAAAGTAAAGAAACATTAAAGTAGATTGGAAAACTGCAACAGATTGATTATAAGGAGGAGAAGTTCCGGCAAGAATTGTATTAAAAAAAAGGACTAAGTAAAACGAAGTTATTAAGGAAATTGGACGATTGTTTTACATACCTGTGGTAACACAAGAGATAGCGGGCTGTGAGAAAGTTGTACCATCGCGAGAATTGCTGTGAGAGGCCGGGAAACAGGAAGTACGTAACAGTGATAGAGTTGCTGGAGAGGAGCGGCCCTTTCTGGACTACAGGAAGAAGGGAATCGCCATTTTTGAAAGGGGAAGAGTCGATTGAAAGGGGAAATTGGACGATTGTTTTACATACCTGTGGTAACACAAGAGATAGCGGGCTGTGAGAAAGTTGTACCATCGCGAGAATTGCTATGAGAGGCCGGGAAACAGGAAGTACGTAACAGTGATAGAGTTGCTGGAGAGGAGCGGCCCTTTCTGGACTACAGGAAGAAGGGAATCGCCATTTTTGAAAGGGGAAGAGTCGCGGCTTCAGCGGAAGAGGAAGTAGGCCATATTGGATTACAAATAAAGGGGAATAACCATAGAGGAACCATAGAGAAAAGACACCCGACATTTTGGACTCTTTAACTGACTTTCTTTGGAATAAGACCGGGACATTCAAACTAAGAGAATATTAAGTTAAACGCCACAGAGCTAAGGAAGCGAGCGGACTCGTGGGAGCGAGGCAAAGCAAGCCCCACGATGTCGAAAAAAGAGTGGCAAGCGGCGATAGAGAATTTGGACAAAAAACTCTCAGAAGGGATTAAGGAGCTTAAGGATATGATACCCGAGCTGGCAAAAGAGTTCAAAGAGACACTTAAGAATGAACTGGCAGAAGTGAAAAAAGGTATGTAAACGATACAAAATGACTTGCAAGCGACTCAACAAAGAGTTAATGTAGTAGAAAATGCGGTGGAGACCCTAGCAGATACGCAACGAACTGAGATGAGGGTGATGAGGGGTAGAATGGCAGTGGCGGAGAGCAAACACATGGAGAAGCAGCTGAGGTTTCGTGGCTTGCCGGAAGTGGAAGGAAAGACGGCCCAAGAACAGATCACTGAGGTGTTGGCTGAATACCTGGGGAAGGAGGAGGAGGAAACTGTGGCTATCCTAGATGTGGTGTACAGAATAAACTCAAGATTTGCGACCCAGAGGAAATTACCAAGAGACGTGATTGTGCAGTTCACGACTAGAAATATAAGAGAAATGATTGTGAGCAAGCAATTTCAAGACCCATTGGAGGTTGATGGCAAGACGGTTATTATCATGAAGGAGTTACCCAGGTCGGTGCTGCTGGACCGGAAAAAATACAAAGCTTTAGTCCAGATTCTGAAGGACATGAAAATAAGGTACAGATGGGAAATGCCTGAAGGAATGTCCTTTGAATTTGGTGGAGTGAAAAAGCGCATTAGATCTGAACTAGAAATGGAGAAGTTCATTAGGGACAATGAAAAGGACTTACCAACAACAAGGCTATGAATATGGAGTGTAAAGTTTTATCTTGGAATGTAAATGGACTTAATTCACCCAATAAGAGAAAAAACATTTTCCCCTGGCTATTAAAACAAAAATGTGATATTGTGTGTCTACAAGAAACCCATATTAGAAAGCAGGATGTAAAATATCTAAAATTGAACAAATTGGGTAATGATTTTGTAGCGGCCTCAACAAAGAAAAAAAAGGGAGTGGTACTGTATATAAAAGAGGAGCTACAGCCAAAATTAGTGTTGAGAGATGCGGAAGCCAGATTTCTAGCAGTGGAACGTATATGGAATTTAAAGAAAGTGTTGGTGATTGGAATCTATGCACCTACTGGAGCAAAAGAATGCTTCTTTGAGGATTTGAGGAAGCAACTGGATGAACTTTCTTATGACCAGATAATTCTTGCTGGGGATTTTAATGGAGTTACCAATCTTGATCAGGATAAGAAATCAGCAACTGTACAAAGGAAAAGAGGATTACTACCAAAGACTTTTTTTGTATTAATGCAACAAGAAACTTTGGAGGATGTATGGAGAAGACAGAACCCTAAATGCAGACAATATACATTTTTCTCGGTGAGACATTCTACGTTATCATGAATTGACATGATCTGGGCCTCAAAGGACTTAGCGCTTTGGACTAAGGATGTGGAAATAATGCCCATGGTAGGCTCAGATCACAACCCAATTATGTGGAGGTTCGGAAAAAGAACTAAAAGGAGAGGATGGAGAATAAATGAGGATCTGTTACAAGAGGGAGAAAATATGGAGACGTTGAGAAGGGAGACGAAGTTCTTCATACAGTACAATATGAATGGAGAAGTACCAACCAATAAGGTATGGGATACTTATAAGGCAGTAATCAGAGGCATATTAATGGACTTAAATGGAAAAGCCAGCAAAAAAAGAGAACGGAAGAGACAGGAGATTATGGAGAAAATAAAAGCCAAAGAGATACAATTAAAGAAAAGACCAGGGAAAAAGAAGATATATCAGGATATTAGAATCCTTCAAGAGCAGTTGACGGCAATGAACAATAAGGAACTGGAATGGAACCTTAAGAGAATGAATCAAAAGTCGTTTGAGGGTGCAAATAAACCTGGGAAATATTTGGTGTGGCAACTGAAGAAGAGAAAGGAGAAGAGGACAATAAATAAAATATGTGAGGACAATAAAGTACTCCTGGAACAGACTGCTATTAGCAGAGCCTTTTATAAATTCTACGCAAAGTTGTACAATAAAAAAGAAGTGAATAAAAACTCAATAGCAAGATATTTGGAGAAAATGAAACTCCCAGTAATTTTGGAAGGATGGAGGGATAAACTGAATAGTGAAGTGACGGAAGAAGAGTTAAGAAAGGCAATACAGTCAACAAATTTGGGAAAGGCGCCAGGACCTGATGGACTGACAGCTAAATTTTATAAGGTAATGGCTAACGAACTGGTGCCCTTCTTAAAAGAAGTGATCAATGGAGTTTTGAAGGACCAAAGGACTCCAGATACTTGGAGTGAAGCTAACATATCATTGATCCCTAAAGAGGGACAAGATTTGACTAACGTTAAAAATTACAGACCTATTTCGTTACTGAATAATGACTATAAAATTTTTGCGAAAATATTGGCGGAAAGAGTAAAGGGATGGATGTCCGAATTTATTGCAGAGGAACAAGCTGGTTTTTTACCAAATAGACAAATCAAAGACAATATAACGACAGTTATAAACGCTATTGAATACTATGACAAGCGTTGTGACAAGGAGGTTGGATTCTTCTTCGTGGATGCTGAAAAGGCATTTGACAATTTGAACTGGGACTTTATGTTTGCCACCATGGAACAGCTACAAATGGGGGAAAGATTCATAAGAGCAGTGAAAGAAGTTTATAGGGACCAGAGTGCAGCAATTGTGGTGAATGACGAGGTGACTAAGAAATTGATTATAGGCAAAGGTACAAGACAAGGTTGCCCGTTGTCTCCACTGTTGTTTATTTTGGTTCTGGAAATATTGATGATACAGATTCGAGAAGACGATGCAATCCGTGGAATAAAAATAAAAGAGTTTTCCTATAAGGTCAGAGCATTTGCGGATGACATAATGTTAATTGTGGAAGACCCAATTGAGAATATGCCAAAGGTAATAGAGAAAATTAAGGAGTTTGGAGACTTGGCAGGATTCTATGTAAATAAAAAGAAGTCAAAGATACTATGTAAAAATATGACTAAACAAAAACAACAGCAACTAATGGAGATAACAGACTGTGAAGTAACAAATAAGGTGAAATATCTGGGAATTGAATTGACTGCAAAGAACATAGACTTATTCAAGAATAACTATGAGAAACTATGGACTCAGATAGAGCGAGATTTGATTAAATGGAACAGACTGAATTTGTCATGGTTGGGAAGAATTGCAGTAGTTAAGATGAATGTGTTGCCAAGAGTGATGTTTCTGTTACAAACAATACCAATTATTCGCGACTCTAAGCAGTTTGAAAAATGGCAGAGGAAAATATCGGATTTTGTTTGGGCAGGCAAGAAGCCTCGAGTGAAAATGAAAGTATTGCAGGATTCAAAGGAGAGAGGCGGAATGCAACTGCCCAACCTAAGACTCTACCATGATGCAATCTGTTTGGTGTGGTTGAAAGACTGGATGACACTGAAAAACCGCAAACTACTGGCCTTAGAGGGATACAAAAAATATTCGGATGGCACGCATATCTGTGGTATGACAAAGTAAAAGCAGACTCTATGTTTTTACACCATTATATCCGGAGAAGCCTCTTTACAATTTGGAAGAAGTACAAAAATTACCTACAGGAGGGAATCCCCTCCTGGGTGGTTCCATATGAAGTATTAGATCCGAGAACTGTCGATAATGAACAACAGTGTTTAACGTATAAGGAGATAACACGAATAGAATCTTCTAAATTAAGAATTAAGACACAGGAGGAGTTGTCTCCAAGTTATGATTGGTTTCAATATGGACAGATTAGAGATCTTTATAATTCAGACTGTGTGAAGGGAGGGATAAGAATGGAGAATTCGGAATTAGAGGAGGTAATTTTGCAAGAGGATAAAAAGGAAATCTCTAAGACTTACAAAGTGTTGTTAAAATGGTTTACAGAAGATGAGACAGTTAAAGTTCAAATGGTGAAGTGGGCAATAAATTTTAATAAAGAGATAACAATGGAGGCGTGGGAATACCTGTGGAAAAATACGTTGAAGACCACAACATGCACCAATATTAAAGAGAATGTCTACAAAATGATTTATCGTTGGTATTTGACACCAAAGAAAATTGCGCTAGGGAATTTGAATATGTCTAATAAATGCTGGAAATGTAAAAAGCATGAAGGATCTTTGTATCATATGTGGTGGACTTGTGAGGTAGCTAAGCAGTACTGGGGGGAAATAATAGAAGTAATAAGTGAGATTTTACAATTTCAAGTTAATAAGAACCCAGAACTGCTGCTACTGAACTTGGGAATGGAAGGTATTCCAGCACAATATAGGACATTGTTATTTTACATGACAACAGCGGCTAGACTTTTATATGCGCAAAAATGGAAAGTACAAGAAGTGCCAACTACTGAGGACTGGATTTATAAATTGCTGTACATGGCGGAAATGGACAAAATGACAAGAAAATTGAGAGATCTCGATCCAGGACAGTTTAATATGGATTGGGAGAAGCTGAAACAATATCTGGGGGAAAAATGGGAGGTGGGAGGAGAACTGTGGCAGTTTGAAAATTACTGAAATACAATAAAAGAAGAGAGAAGTGACTCTACCGGGGGGAGGGAATTTAAACAAGAAGTTCTAAGCAATTATTTTATTTGATTACCATATATAGTATTAAACAATAGAGGTGTTATTATAAGAACTATAAGGGTATAAGTTAACCAAATATATTTCTGGCATATAATGGTATAACAGATAAATTATATTTTAAATAGATTGAATATAAGTAATGTGGAAAAGGGAAAGAAGTATATAGTAACATATAGAATATGTTAAATTGATTGATTTATATTGAATGTATATAGTGTTATAGAAGCATTTAGAAACATGTGGAGTATGGGTCAAATTGGTTGACCCATATTGACGAGAATAGGGTGATTAAGTAAGAGAATAGAATAGAAAATGGATAAAATGTTATATTATTAAAGAATATATGCTAGGAATGTAATAGTTAGCCTTATAAGGTATAAGGGGAAGGGAATAAAGGTAGCATTGTGTTATAATATAATATATAAGCTTAGAAGAGAATGAAAGTATAGGTTTAATAGCATAAAGTAAGTTTGAAATGAGTAAGAAAAAAGGATAGACAAGGGGTTGGAAAACTGTTGGAAGTCAACAAAAAGGGGGGGAAGGGAGGGGGTTAGAATTGAAATTATTTAAAGGGGAATGATTGTATTGAATATTTACATAATTTCTAATCCAATAAAAAAATTTCAAAAAAAAAAAGAAGATATGGTAGGTGCTGGGTCCCCTGCCTCCTGCTAGGAGGACAGGGGGACCTCTCAACCCTACCCACAATATAGCTGGGGCTGAGAGGACTGGCTTACTCAAGGCCACTTGCTTAGCTCATGGCAGTAGTGGGAGACAAACTAGCAAAGTGCTGATTCACAGTCCAACTGCTATACCACTGTCTTCAAAGTCTAAAGATTATATTATAGATATTGTATCTATAATATAAAATATTTAAATCAACTAAATAAAACACAAAAACATAAACATACAAACATACAACCACACAAATAGAAAGGAGATCAAATGAGAGTTAGTGAGAAAATGCAAAACAAAACAAAAAGTCTTCACTCAGTCAAGAAAGACAAGAAAGACAAAAACATAGAAAGAGAGACCATTCTTCCTGGGGAGGGAGTTTGAGTTTGGGCATCATGTCCAAGAAGGACCTTTCTCAATTTCCCACCTGCCTATCTTTAGATGGCGGGGACACCCAAAATAGATGACTGAAGAAATTTGATAGGTTCATATGAGAGGAGTAAAGTAAGCTGACCCTAAGCTGTATGGTGCTTTAAAGCTTAATACCAAGACCTTGAAATGGGCCCAGAAGCAAATTGAGAACCAGTATAAGGGGGACAAAACTGGGATGATACAGTACCTACATCCTGTTCAATCAACTTTCTAGCTGCAGGATTGTATCAATTGTAGCTTCTGGAAATGTAGAACACACTGCTGCAGTGTAATCACAATGTTACCAGGGCATGCACCACAGTGGCAAGAGTTTTTCGGCTCCTTAACCAAAGCTGGTGAAAGGCACCCCTGACCACTGCTGCTTCCTATTGGAACATTTCGTTATTGAGTATTTTCTATCTACTTTTGGGAGAATAACCTATGCAGATGGTTGGTTACTGGGGAAAGTGATAGCCTTACTTGCAGTGTCTTATTTACAGAGATACTTTGGCCGGCCAAGCTTTTCTTAGAATTGTTTTGGAGAAACGTGTGCACTTAATAAGTCTTGGAATTAGAAGCAATGCCTACAATTCCCTATGCCAGGTCAGCATACACACCTGGATTTTTCTTCTTTTTTAGTTTTAGCACAACTGGTAGGTGGCATAACCTTGCCTTAATCATTACCAGCTATGACAAATGAGGCTTTTCAGGTTTGGCCAGTATAAGCATACTGTTTGTAGTAGTCAATCTAGATCATATAAATCAAGTTTGTTGGACATAAATATCTCCAACTATCAGGTAATGTTTTGTTGTTGGATATTTTTTCATTTAAAAAAGCTCCATGTTTTTATTATTAGTATTAAGGACAGATGTGTTTTATTAACATTCTAGTTGCTATTTTTCAATTTTATTACTGATGTTTTATACATTAAGTCCCAAGGTTCTTCCTAGGACAGAAATAAATGAAGTGAGATTTCTTTAAGAGGAATTGGAGAATTAACAGAGGTATATGATTTTTTTTTATTGAACAAATGAGAACATTTGGATTTGTGCTTTTCTTTGGAATGGTTTCGAAGTACACATTAGACATTTTATTGATTCCTATGGGCTATAGATCCATCTCACATTAATTCGTTCTTTACTGCAACCACATCTGGATAAATTTGTGCAATGTGAATCTGAATTAGGAACCTGTTTTACCGAATTTTTTTTACAGAGATGATAAACTGAGCTGGAAAAGCTGAAATACACCTCACTGAGTCAAAACAGGAAGCCTGTTCTCTTTATGTTCCAAACATTTTGGTCTTTAAAAAGCCCTCTATAGTAATATTTTAACCTATAGTAATCTCTTTAAAAGAAACAATATCATTTAAAGAACAAATTAATAACAAAGCAAAGAATTGTTACATCTGAAATGGTAAAATAGCATTACTTGAGTTCATATTAAATTTTTTGAAGTAAAGAAATCATTCTGAGGAGAGTCTTTTCCATCATTTGGCACCTCACCAAAAGTAACATTAATTCAGACTGCAGGCCTAGAAGAGATCCTAACAAAAGGAAGGAAGTTCTCTCTTTAGCCAAATAGATATTGTTGATAGGTGACAGTTTAAGTGACAATAAAAAGGGGGGGAGGTGACCTGCTTTATCCTAGAACAATTTAGCAATACTACTGGAAAGGTTCTCTTCTTAATGACAGCAGCATAACTGCACATTCAGTTAGCCACAATATTTTATTGTAGCTTTTTGTAAGTCTTTGAACAGAGATTCCCATCACAGGTCCCTCCATCATTTTGTCCTCCTTCCATTTTTCTGACCCCTTCTCTTATCCACCCACCCCCTTTTAAGTTCTTCATGAACCCACTTACCTCTCCCTTCATACTCCCAGGCAGCAACTCCACTTATCTCAATAAAGTCTACTTACTGTGGCACCTTTAGATGGGGCACATTCTTCAATGGCCCAGGTTCAGGATTTTTCCATGGCTGTTTCATGGTTATATAACAACCTCCTGCCTTTCTGCCAAGGCTGCCAAGGCCTCTGTTCTCCTGCTTCTCTGCCAAGGCTGTGAACACAATTATTCAGAGGTCTTTGGGGCAGCCTAACTCTGGACAAAAAACAGCAGGGTGATTTATAGGGTGATTTTATACTGGTTATTTTAATTCATTTTAAAATATATTTTTACTGGTTTTGATGTTCAATGTTTTTAATATATTTTATGTTTGCTGTTACTCATCTTGTAGAGATGGCCATGAACTGGGAAAAATCAGAACCATGTGATTTGTGGTTCATCACATTTCATGAACAACGAACCATGAACTTTCACGAACTTGCCCCGGTTAGTGAACTGGTTCGTTTGGGTCATGAAAACATCACTTTCAGGGCAGCAGAAGAGCTGCAGAATAGGGGTTTACGCTTCTGGTTTCCCCCTTTTAAATGCCTGCTGCTTTTCAGCTGATGGGAGGGGGATCCATTTAATCCTTTCCTGGCTTTTAAAGCCAGGGGGAATGTGCAGTAACATTACAAAGTTGCAATGTTACAATGTTACAACATTACAACCCTTTCTTGCCTTTGGGGGGAAAAAAGAGAGTGTGTGTATACCTCAAAGGAGGAAGGGAAAGATCAGCCATTTAACCCTTTCTTGACTTTTAAAGCAACAGGGAATAAGAAAACATGGGAAGCAGAAAAAACAAGTTCCAGTGCAAAAAGGACCTCAGGTGATGGGAGGGGGATGCCCCTCCTTTCAGCAGAAAAAAGCGACAGGCCCTTTGAAAGCAGCAACACTTTTCTTGCAGGCAAGAAAAGTGTTGCTGCTTTCAAATGCCTCCTATCAGCTGAAAAGCGACTGGGTGAACACATCTACTGCAGAAAGCCCATCTCCGGTTGCCAAGGAAATTGATTGATGGTGCCAGGCTGTCTGCAGTGCTGAAACGTAAAATGAACCAGCTTAAAGTTCATCATGGTTCATCAGAAATGGGCTCTGATGAACCACCAGTTTGCGAACCATGAACCGGCCCAGTTTGTGACGAACTTTGGTTCATATTTCAGTTCATGCCCATCTCTAGTCCTGTGTTGTCAGGAGAAAAGTGGGTTTCTAAATGTTTCAAATAAATAAAATAAATATGGCAGTAGCCACTGACACAAATTCCCATTACTTGATGAGAATGGCATCCAGCAGCAGGAGAGTCTGGCTCTCCTTTGTGTCTTTTTAACTCTGTTGCCCCACAGCTTCTGAAGTCCCAGGAAGTGGGAGATTGCCCCAGCGACTCCTAGGATGCTGACAAGGGGCATCATTTCTCACACCTCTGAGGGGCATCAGGCAGCAGGAGGCCACAACTCTTTCATATTCCTTTTTGACCTGCTGGCACTGATCATGCTGAAAGGAGTTGAAGGTATTGCACCTACTTCCTCCAGATGCCTAGCCCATTAGGAAACAGAAGATTCATATTCTGCTCACAATCTCCACACCAGAAATTGGGAAGTTGATCTTATTTGTACGCATCTCTGAGACAACTGCCTGTTCCCTGATGGGAGGGGCAGGTAGAGAAAGCAGCTAAGAATGGATTGCTTGCAGTCTGTTTTCTCTACAGTTGCCAGTTCTGTTGGGATGGCCTCTACCAAATCATGGACCTTGTAGATCAAACTCTGAGGCCAGACCTTCATGCCCTTATTTCTTACTAACTGTGGCATTCCACCTATTCTGTTATCCACTGCCATGGCAGTGGGAGTTCTGTTACTCAGTAGTTCAACAGAGTTTACTGCCTCTCCATTTTAGCCTCTTCCTGCTTGTATTGAGCAGAAGTGTGCACCAATAAAATT
Organism: Eublepharis macularius; assembly: GCF_028583425.1. Taxonomy (NCBI): domain Eukaryota; kingdom Metazoa; phylum Chordata; class Lepidosauria; order Squamata; family Eublepharidae; genus Eublepharis; species Eublepharis macularius. The sequence continues at coordinate 79,343,947 of NC_072797.1, forward strand.
TCCATTTCAGTTTTCATTCCAGGGGTTCTGGAATAATTATATTCCCTTACTAGGTGTTCCAGGTAGGCTGGTGCTGGCTCAGATCTGGTCCATTTTATTTTCATGAGTATTTTCATGAGACACAAGGCATTGGCCACACATATGGAAACTCATGCTGTTCTTTTCAAGGGGGAGTGGGGAAATGATGCTGCAGGGCAGTTGTTTTCACACGCAATGGCACCAAAATCACACAGAACACAGTTCTTTCTTTAAACCATTGACTCACTGAGTTTGAGAGCGTACAATAACGGGGTTCTGTATTTATGAACCTTGAAGAATGCTTGGGGAAAGTGCGTGTCAAGGCAAGTGTTGACTATTGAGCTGCTGCACATGCATGCAATGTTCTTTTCAGGGAGGGAGTTGGGGAAATAAGGCTCTATTCATACTTAACAAAAAACTGCGTCATCAAAAACCCATTGATCCAATGAGTTTCTCCTGAAGTACGTGAAAACGTACAGAACAATGATACCTCCCATCATTTAATGGTGGGTTAACGATTTTAAATACAAAAGCTCCAAAAGCCGGAAGGCTTTCTGAGCAAGATGAAATTCTTCCTAGTGCTTCTTAACTTGCTGTCTTTGGAGGACTTCTTTAGTCACAGTGGTGGCCCTGACAAAATGGGACCTAAGTTAAATACAGCAGCAGCAGAAGGCCACTGAATGGTCATCAACCAGCTCCATATACCTGGAACCTCCTGGTTCTCCTTTAATAATTGCTTTTTCTTTCCAGTTTTCACCCTAATCTGCATAACATGAGCCTCTGCAACAGCCGAGGACTCAGAGGATGAAGGAGAACTTGCCCTCCTCAAACCCACATGTGCACACTCGTATGCCTGTTGCCAACCTTTTCTTGTATTGTGTTTTAAAACACACAGAATGGCACAGTGATGGCAATGCTGGCACTGACAGCACCATGCCATTTGTTGCTCCCCTCCTTGGCACAAAGAAAACCTTTTGCAATTCCTAGGAGCCACTTACTGCAATTCCTAAGAGCACTGAAGAAAAAAATGCACTTATATGCCCCACACACATCCCTTTCCCACCAATAGATTTAACACTAAGGGTTCAATCTCTCCTCTTCAGACCCAGCTGGTTGTATGATGAGTACAGACAGATTTACTGTTAAGGAAAATAAGATGCTGTCAGATGACCCTCCACAGCTAGGCCTGCCTGTGCAGCCTCTGCATGGGAATGAACTGAAATGAAACACATGAACATTTGGCAGGAGGAGTCATTATAGCCCCATTTCTCAAATTGGTTCCACCATTCCAGAAGCCTCTTTAACAAGCCAAACCTGCAATTTCTGTGTGTATTTTCAGCTTGGAGGCTTTCCCTCCCTGTTACGAACACCCCTAGTACCAAGATCTTGTCGGATTTTTAACAGAGACAGATGGAACAGTGGCAGCAAAATTCTATAATCTATGAAGTGTCACATTACGGTAATGTCAATATGATAAAGTCAGCAGCACTTATCCTTATTTGCAGGGGGTTTTTTTGAGGGGGAACACTCCAGAACGCTGTTCTGGAAGCTCTAAAATCTGCCCACATGATTCCTTCCTCCTTTGGCCCTGCAGGCTCTGCAGAGGATGCTTAGCTGCTTTGAGTTCATTCTGCTTCCCCCCCCCCCACTCCTCTGTGGGAGAGAAAGAGAGTGTGAAAGAGTGAGCTGGGGCCCAGCAGGGCTCTGCAGAGGAGGGTAAGCTGCTTTGAGTTCATTCATTCATTCATTCATTCATTCATTCATTCATTCATTCATTCATTCATTCATTCATGTGTGTGAGAGAGAGAGAGAGAGAGAGAGAGAGAGTAAGCATTGCTGCTGGGGTTGGCTTTGCAGAGGAGGCTTTAACTGCTTTGAGGTCATTCCGCTTTTTTCATTTGTGCGTGAGTGAGAGAGAGAGAGAGAGAGAGAGAGAGAGAGAGAGAGAGAGAGAGAGAGAGAGAGAGAGAGAGAGAGCGCAGAGCTTCTGGGGTTTCTGTGTATGTGTATGTGCTGCTTTGTGTATGTGTGTGCTGCTCTGAGTTCATTCTATTTTATTTTCATTGGGGGAGTGGGGGTGGGACTGTGTGTGTATATGTGCTACTTTGAGTTCATTCTACTTTCTTTTCATAGGCGTGGGTGGGGCTGTGCATCCATGTGTGTGTGAGTTGCTTTCTTTCTTTTGTTGACTGAAGTTGACATTGTTATGGTTCCCACAGATTTTGAAAGCAGATTGGTTCTGCGTTAGTTAAATATATCAGTTATGGTTATTTGTATTCGTTAAAATATCAGTTATGGTTATTCCAGTTTTATGCTGGGAATGGATAGCTGTGTCCAAGTCACAGAAGGCTTTCATCAATATATTCATCAGCATATAGGTGTTCTTATGTCTTAATAGCTGTAACTCAAATGGTTCTCCCCACCCTCAGCTGATTAACATCACTGAAATTTTAGTGGATGTATGGGTGTTAAAGAAGTTTTCATGAATATTGTTTGTGTGAGACATTGGAAAATTGATGAGCATTTCACGTCACAACAGCTTAGCCATTGATAAGGTAGAGTTGGCAGGCAACAACAAAAAAGCCATTTTAAAGTAAGTTTAACTCTAATGCAGCTAAAGTTGAGTATCTAATTTTGAATTGCTCCAGTAAAGTAAAACCATCCCTGAAAATCTGAAAATTCAATATTCATTAGATTAGGAATTTCAGACTCTGTGGAATTTTGAGAAAGAGTTTGAGAATTTTTTTTCTACGTTTGCGGAGGGAATCTGTTAGAATTTAGATTTGTGAGATGGGTTTTGGATTTTTAGAAGCCCCTTCCTTCTTGCATATTTTAAAATATGATTTCAAAGAAATGAAATGTTTGGGAAAGGGAATGGAAGATTTCACTTTTTGTAGAGGATACAGAAAGGAAAATACCCCTTTCTCATAATAGTGTAATTTTCCAAGCTTACTAACATTTATCTTGTTGTAATGCATTGTTCTGGGTTCCGGGAAGTGACATCACTGCCAGGAGTGATGTCATCATGCATTTCCGGGAACGCACGCGCGCTTTGCGCACACACATGTGATAATCAAGAGTTCTACCACCTCTTTTCCCATTAAAAAAGCCCTGCTTATTTGAGAGACACAATGAAAATATTCAAAGTTCATATTGTGAATCTGAAACACTACCCCCATGTTTTTAGAAGGCTTTTCTCAAATGAACTGTACCACACAGCACTGTGCATTACTTTAGGATCCAGGAAAATCCCCTTCCTTTCGTCTATCCTAACACAGGTTCATAAAGAGCACTTGAAAAGGCTGACTTGCTTGCCGAAAGTGTAAGATGATGTCTCCCTTGCCTATTGTTGCTCCATTTGTAGTGGCCAACAAATGCCAAAACAGCTTATCTTTTCCCAAAAGAACTGAAGCTTCAGATAGGAAGGATGGTGGTAAATGAAATGTTACATCTGAGATTCTAACTATTTGAAGAAATTCTGCTCATACATTATTCAAAATCTTATTCCCACCAACATCTGGGAAGGGTTAACAGCTTTTATTGAACCAGGTTTCCTGGCAATTTAGGAATGCCAGTGGGCAAACAAATGTTCTTAATTCTGAGCCTAGTCCCTTCCCTTTTAACTTCCTAATGGGTTAAAAGCAACAGAAAATAGTTTTGACGCTAAACAATAATCCTTACCATGAAAGCAAGGAGGAGCAAGCATTTCCTCAAATTTCAGCTGTGTAATTTATTGCTTGTAAGATGGACCTTCAGTCCTGGACAAGAGAGGAGAAAAATCAATATTAATCCACTCATACTTGTAATGGAAGGATGTGGTCACATAAAGTATTGCTTGAAAGTGCCAGGCTGAAGCTTGAGTCTGAAGACAGATTCTTTTGCATTTGCTATGGAAACAACAGACCATAACATTGTATTTGATATGGAAAAATCAATCACACCGTTACTAGCTAGAAACTGTTCCAGTCTGAGACAAGAATATAAAGTACTTCAAGCAGTTGTTAAACAGAAGAGGTTTCATGATTATTTAATCACTTTAGAGGTCAAACCAATTAAAATATCATCTGTCAATACTTGCTGTAAGATTTGTTTGTTGTGGGAATAGATGTTTTTGTGGTATCTGTTTTCTTGATTTAAATGGTGATAACCAAAAGCAATAAACATAGAAACACAGCACTGTCAGAGTATACACAATAGTTTCCCATCTGGTAATAATGGAAGGGTTTCTTGAAGCTGCAAATATCATTCACGTGATTTTCTTTGAATCTCACATTCAACAAATGCTAAAACTATGAAAACATACATAAAAGTTTATTCCCATTTAAAACCTACTCACCACTGTACTCCTCCTTGCCATATTTTCCAAGCTGAGGAACTCTCCAAAACAGAGGTCATTGAAATTGCAATATTAGCCATTTTATTCTCAATCCCTTTCTTAATAATCCCAGGTGTGGAAATTGCCTTTTTCACCACTATCATATACTGAGAGCCGAGCTACAAGTGATGCCTGACAGGAGTTGGCCATGTGTCAGGTTCCCAAAAGTTTTGCTGGGAACTGTAGGCGTCTTTTCTGGTGACAGCTCAGCTCCTTCCTATCTTATTACAAGCAAAGCCTGCTGGTGGTGGGCTACAGGGAACTCACCTTCTGCGAGCCCAAGGGAGCCCCTGGCAGCTGCCGCTGCTCCAAGCCCTCTTACCTCGTTTCACCAGCGGCTGGCAAAGGGCCCCTGGCAGCCAGAAAAATGAGGAGTGCTCTGCCAGCAGCAGTGCAGGAAACTTCCTGCGCTTCACACACCCCGCTCCTGCTTTGCCCGCCCGGCCTTTGTGGGCCCTTCCTGCCTCCATGCCTGCTGGGAGGGGAGCCACAGAGGCTTCCTCCATGCGATGAGGCAAACAATTATATTAATTTTGTTAAAAACTAGGCCAGTTTTTAAGTATGATATAGTAGGAATCTGGAATCAAACAATGAAGAGAATTTAATTTGGTTTTTTTCATCTAGTGCTCATTTTATATTTTTCCAAATCAGTTCTTAGAAATGCAATCACAATGGCAGACCTCACAATGCTGAATGGTTTACAACTGAACTGTTCTCAGCCATAAGCTGCTACTGAGACCAAACAGTGCTGATGGCCAGCACTGTTTTTGACAGGTTTGGACAAGTAAATCAATAAAAAGACACAGCAAAAGCTCAATGTGAACAGACACCACTAATACGACTGGCCTTTGGGGACCCACAGAAGCGTGGAACTGTTTTTCTATGTTAATTTCTCTCCAGCACCCTTGGGGTTATCACCTTCTTCGGCCCCTGTTAATTAAAAACTGCCTCTCGTTAAAGCTCCTTGCCAGACATTTTCCTTGTGTCAGCCGATTTTGCTGGCTGCTGAGGGAGGAAATGAGAAGAGGAAAGCTTCCGAGGCTGGTGTAAGGAAACAGTGCCAAAATCCTCTATTTTATTATTCTTTATTATTATAGTACAGCTTTCTTGCTTTTTCATATTAAAACAGTACAGAAGATGAAGCAATAAAGATGATCACTGTATGTATGCAGGGAAGGCTGTGTGTTTTGAAAGGACAGATTTGTGAAAATACACTGGAAGCTGAGTTTTCAATAGGCAATTTTCATTCCATATTATTCTATCATGCCGGCTCTTAATTTTCCTTGAATCAGAATAATAAAATATTATATGGGATGAAATACGTGATCATATGTAATATGTAATATTAATTCCTAAATAAAGCAAAAAAATTGTCTCTGATTATTTTTATGCTTTTTTGACACATTTCATAACCATAGTGTAGCCATGTTTTCTGTTACCAAAGCAGATCAACAAGTGAGGAAAATCTGTATGTCTTTGAGGATGGGCAAATAAAAATGTGGAATAAAATTCATGACTACGCTTACATATTTTATTTTTTATTTTTTTACCACATTTATACTCCACATTTCTCCCTGATGGGGACCCAAAGGAGCTTACATCGTTCTCCTCTCCTCCATTTTATCCTTACAACAACCTTACAAGGTAGATTAGGCTAAGATTGTATGACTGGTCCACAGTCGCCCAGTAAGCTTCCATGGCAGAGTGAGGATTCAAACCTGTATCTCCCAGATCCTAGTCCAACACTCTAACCACTACACCAAACTGACTGTCCAGTTTCTTAAGTATTTTTTCTTTGAACCTGACTTTATATTTACCAGTTAGCCAGGCTGTATCAAAGGTTTGTGCATATGAGATCATTAGAATCTACTTTTTTGTATATTCCTGCTGACAACTCCTATCATTTGCTAACTATTATTCAAACTTCAGATTTGAATTACATCATGCTGCTTAAGGTGTGATGTCGCTGTATTCCTAAATCACAGAGGTTCCTTTTTCTTCAGTCTTATAGCCCTGAACATTACTGTGCAAAACCAGGCATCTATCTACTAAACTGGTTTAAGTGAAGCCTTCTTCATATGTGACAGTGCAGTAGGTTTAGTGCCAAGATGTAAAACTCCATAGGCATAGCTCCATATAGTCAGTTGTTTATGTTCAGTGGCTCCCATATGTGTTTTGCCAATTTCCCCTGCCTATGAATCCCCCTTTCCAGAGAGCTTTGGTGGCACAGTTAAAAAACGGCCCAAGTGATCTATCACAAATAGCTTATTATGCAGAGCAGCATCCAAGCAGTTTGCTTCCTCCGCCAAAAATTATGCTGTATATGAATAGCTTACACACACTACAGGGAAAAAAAGAACATTTTTCATTTAGTCATATTCTGGGTCTGTATAAAGTCTCTAAACTCAATTTAATCATTTTTATATCTCTAAATTAGTGTCACTAAGCAAAATGTGTTCGGTGCTTCTTTTGGTCCACATGCCTGACATTATGTTCAGATGTGCTTAGGTTTTTTTTTTTTTTTTGCTGCAATGGTGGCCTTTGGAAATATTTCACACTATGAGTAAATTAAACATCTTTCACTTCTGAGCTAACAAAGGTCTCCAGCATAATATTTCTTTCTGTAATACTGCTTTTGCATGATACATATCACTGAACAGATATGGAATATATATCAAAATATACAAATGGAATATTGAAAAGGAATCTACAGCTAATATCTCTGAGTATTGCTTAAAGAATCTAATAGTTTTCTTAAAATAGTTTTCTTCTGTCATTATTGTCAGTTCCTTTCCAAGAATTATTGCAGAGATCCTCATAGAAAAGAAAATCAGGCATCAAAACCACCCATAAATAATTGGCTCAATCTTGGGTTTCCTTCTCCGGCCAACATAGCTTCATCGAGTACTATCTTGATGAGATATGCTATGTGTTGGCTAGGGTCCTTCTTTATCCTGCTATAGCTCTCCCTGTCGTCTAACTGCCTGTACTCTTCTGTCTCATAATCGGTGGTGTTGAGCACAACAATCCCATGCCCTTTGTCGGCAGGTTTGATGATTATGTCAGAGTCATTGGCTAAGGCATGTAGTGCCTGCCTCTCCTTGCCTGTCAAATTCTGCCACAGATTCAGGTTACATTTTTTGGCTGCTTCAGTGTCCCTCATAATGACCCTTTCAAATGTTTCTATGCTTGCATCAGTAAGTAATGGCACAAAAGTAAACTTAGTTTTGAAGTGTGGCCTTGTAACTTCATTAGTGGGATCTTCTCTGAAGAATTTTTTAGTTTCAGCTGTCTAGTAAGTTTAAAGACATCTAAATGCACTTTCAATGCACTTTAGTTATCCTTTAGAAGTGGATTTTTTGTTCCACACATGGAAAATCCGTTATAAATGTGCACTAAAGCGTATTGAAAGTGGATTATCCAACGTGTGTGGAAACAGCCCTACTCTTGTTCTGAAGGGGGAGTACCTCAGTGTTGGTACAAACCTCAACCCCTTGTTTAATATGTTGATTTGTATAGGATTCAGGGGTCTATGTGATAAATTTAAAACCTCCGTTTCCCTTGTCTGCCCGGGGGCCACTGAGGTGAAGATAATTATTATTATTATTGTGAGGATAATAATAACACAGTTTGTAAACCATTCTGTGTGGGCATTAAGTTGTCCTGAAGGATGGTATATAAATTGAATGTTGTTGCACAGGAAATTCTCTATATAGTAATTTATTTCAATTATCTATATCAATTTTCTCCATTTCAGTATCTTTAACTTCTAACATGGTAGGGGTCTTGAGTGCCCCAAGGACCAGGGCTGTGTCCTCCAATGCAGTTGGCAAGCTCAAGAGGACGGAATACAAATATGATAAAAACAAACAAACAAACAAATAAAATAAGAAGAGGAATTGTGCAGAGTATCTTAAAGCAGGAGATTTCATAGTATTTCTGAGCAGGAGATGTTGTGTTTTATGGAAGAGAAGAGGGAGAGGAGTACTAGAAAAACTGGTCAAGGGAGAGGTTGACTTGGGAAAATGGGCCAAAGTAGTCAGTGGGAAGAAAGCAAGAAGATAAGAAAATAATGGGAGATGGAAATATGTGCTTGGATCCACCAGAACATTTCTGCAGAATGAACAGTTCTTGCCTGCAGAGTGTGACTACCTTACCTTCACTCTCCCACTGCAGTCCCAAATTTCCTTAAAATGCTGCTCCAAGGAGGAGCATGGTGTGTGTGTGTGTGTGTGTGTGTGTGTATGTGAAAGAGAGGTATTTGGTGCTGTGGCAGCTGGAGAGAGATGAGAAACTAGCATCTATGGGCAGAAGTCATTTCAGCCACAGAAACGTTCTGGCAAATACAAGATGAGGGGGGAAATAAGGCTAGAACTAGTATGGAACTCAGGACTGGGTTCTAACTGTTGGAATAAAGTAAATGAACAGGCAAGGGAAGAGACAAAGTAGCAGAGGCTTACCAGGCCTAGAGTGTAGACCTGAAAGTGGAATTCTGCCAGCTATGTTTCTGCTATCACTGCACATATTCTGAGTTGGCAAGCTTAAGAGGGCTTCAGAGGACAAGAAGCAGAACCTGGGCATGAGAAGCTGCTTTTGGAGCTATGCAGCCAGCCAATTTTTGCCAGAAAGTAATTGCTCCTACCAAATGTTTCATAGTTATAGCCTTGCATGTATAATCTGCCCTTGTCACTTTTAAAACATAGCAATATAGAATTACTTGCTCTTAGCTATATTGAAGGACATATCTTTCATACAGACACAGATCTGCATAACCCAGTCTTGTTCTGGTTTGTTTTTCAATTCAGTGCCAGACAAGCAACATCTATACAATACCTTGCACTGCATGCAAAAAAGCTAGGAACTATCTAAATGTGTAGCAATAATGTATATAAAGGTGAAAAGCCTGTTGATGTTTGGGAGGGGTTAATAAAATGAGACAACACAACTAGCTTGTCCTTAATTGACAACCAGCTTCTTTGTCCCATTTCCATTTGTTTCTGTTGCAGCTAAAACACCTTGAAATTAGCTTCTCCAGCATGGAAGAATGATTTTTCCCTCTTTGCTCTAACTGTCAGAGTGATTAGAATTTTAATTAGTAAAAAGGAGAGCACGTACAGGGAGAAAAATCAGTGAAAAAACACATGAAAGATTCACAAAGGGGAAACGGGGAAACAAAGAGGGGAAACAAAGAGACATTTTCCAGCAGCTTTCCAGCATAATTGTTTCATCAGCAATTCACTTGCAGCCCAGAATTCCATATGGAGCCAACATACTACTGGCCTTCCACATTTTGATAAGTTGTGTCACCCAAATTAAAGCAAAGTGTGTGGGGGGGGGGAGGTGGATGGGGGACTGTTTTAAAGCTGACTGACAGGACACAGCTCCATTGCAATATCTATTGCAGACCTTTGAAATACTCCCAGGGACCTGGAGTTAACTAAAGATTGTCAGGTCTGTAGACAGCCATCCTCAGGAAAGAAATGGAGTTACTTATAATATCTCTATTGTTGAATATATGTGTGGCATGGGGGTAAGGGTGTAACATTTACAAATAAAGTTGTCTCTTACTTTTCAAAGCATTCATTCCTATTTCATTACAGTAACCAAAACAGAAAAAATACAATAGCATCCAATAGATATGTAAAGAAAATAATTCAAGTTTTCATCTAAACCAACAACCCCCTTAGTTCTTTTTCAGTTCAGTAAATAGCAGCTCACACCACAAACAATGTTTACTTTTTTAAAAAAAAATCCATATATCTGTCTGTCTTGTTGTTGAATTTTATGGATCAGCATGATAGTAACTGGTTGTATGTAAATGGCTTGGGGATATAATATGGGTCCTACTCAAGGCAGAGTGTCTCCACATACGTTCTTCAGCCAAACCTAGTGATAATGATTGGTGCACTTGAACAATTTTATTTTTTGTTAGTTTATCTGCCAATGGCTGCAGACTGGACTTGGAACAGTGCAAGTGTCACCAGGCAGTAATGCACATAGCACAGTGAAGAAGAGGACAGCTGGTGCTGGAAGCAAGCAAGCAAATACCCTGGCCTGCCCTGCCAGTCAGAATGGTAACATGCACAATTAATGGTGGCAAGGTGGACAACTACTTCTAACAAGCATTAGGCAAAGCACAGTGGGGTATATAGGCACAATCCTGTAGCAAGAGTTGGAAGCCAAGTGACAGGAGGAAGGGGCAGCAGGCTGAAATGTGAGATGCCCAGCCTTATGAAAAGGGACCGGAATACAGCGATCACACCAATTCAAATAGCGCCAGTTAGAGACTGACCTTAAGGGAAACCAGTTTTTCCACCAATTTGCATTTCAAGCAAGAGTGGTACGGAATGACAATTTCCTATGCCTAGAAGTACACCACAAACTAAGCACACTGCTTAATAGACAGGACATACTTCCATTTCTGCTCTGGCTAAAGCTCTTCAAACAGATCTGGGTTAATCTCCTTTGGCTTGAGAGCCAGTTTGCTGTAGTGGTTAAGAGTGTGGGACTCTAATCTGGAGAGCAGGGTTTGATTCCCCACTCCTCCACTTGAAGCCAGCTGGGTAACCTTGGGCTAGTCACGGCTCTCTGGAGCTCTCTCAGCCCCACCCACCTCACAGGGTGTTTTTGTTGTGGGGATAATAATAGCATTCTTTGTAAACCACTTTGAGTGGGCATTAAGTTGTCTTGAAGGACGGCATATAAATCAAACATTGTTCTTCTTGTTGTTAATTACTATTATTATTAATTTATTGAATGAATGCTAGTGGTACTTCTGCACCCTTACCCATAGGGCAACTTCCCCTATCATTTCCACATTCCATATTTCTGCCACACAAGCAGACTCTTACAAAAACAACATCAACTGCTATAGAATAGACAGGAGAAAAAATGAAAATGTCTCTTGACTCTTCCCGTGGACATACAAGAATGCATCCATACGGACACACCCCAGGAACCACGGCCAGGAAAATTCTACCTACTACCCAAAATCCATAAACCGGGTAACCCAGGACGCCCCATCGTCTCAGGAAGAGACACTATCACGGTAGGAGTCTCAGGATACATGGACTCTATCCTCAGGCCCTATGCCACCAGCACACCCAGCTATTTACGGGACACCACTGACTTCCTCAGGAAAATACAGTCCATTGACAACCTACCTGATGACACCATCCTAGCAACCATGGATGTGGAGGCTTTATACATCAATATCCCACATGCGGATGGACTGCAAGCCATACGGAATATTATCCTGGACAAAACCACAGCACACCTCGCCACTGAACTTTGTCACTTCGTACTCACTCACAATTACTTCGAATTTGGTGACAACTTATATCTACAGATTAATGGCACAGCCATGGGCACACGCATGGCACCACAATATGCTAACATATTCATGGCGGACTTGGAACAACGCTTCCTCAGCTCCCATCCACTGGAACCACTACTATACTTAAGATTCCTGGATGACATCTTCATCATTTGGACCCATGGGAAGGAAGCTCTTGAGAGATTTCATCAAGACTTCAATAACTTTCACCCTACTATCAACCTAAGCCTGGACCACTCTACACAACAGGTACACTTCCTGGACACCACTGTACAACTACATAATGGACGAATAAATACCACTTTATACCGGAAACCAACAGACCGATACTCATATCTACATGCCTCTAGCTACCACCCTAAACATACCACTCGGTCTATTGTCTACAGCCAAGCCTTACGTTACAACCGTATCTGCTCCAATGCTCTCGACCGAGACTCACACTTAAGAGATTTACAACAAGCATTTTTGGGACTACAGTACCCACCAAATGAAGTGAAGAAACAAATCAACAGGGCCAGACTAGTACCCAGAAACAGCCTACTCCAGGACAAACCTAAAGGAACTAACAACAAAACACCACTGGTTGTCACCTATAGCTCCCAGCTCAAACCCATCCAACGTATCATCAGTGAGCTACAACCCATCCTGGAAAATGATACCTCTCTCTCAGAAGCCCTGGGTGGAAGACCTTTCCTTGCCTACAGACAGCCCCCCAACCTTAAACGACTTCTCACTCACAACCATGAATCAGCCAGCAGAGTCACCAGCACAGGTACCAGGCCCTGCAACAGACCCAGATGCCAGCTCTGCCCCTATATCTACCCAGGGAATACAATTACAGGACCCAATGGCATCAACTACACTGTCTCTGGCTCTTACAGCTGCTCATCCTCCCATCTGATATATGCCCTCATGTGCCAACAATGTCCTTCTGCTCTGTACATTGGACAAACCAGCCAACCTCTACGCAAAAGAATAAATGGACACAAATCTGACATTAGAAATGGAAACGTCCAGAAACCAGTGGGAGAACACTTCAACCTACCAGGACATTCCATCAAAGACTTAAAAGTCACTGTAGTTCAACAGAAACCTTTCAAAAACAAAATCCAACGGGAGGCTGCTGAACTGGAATTCATATGCAAATTTGACTCTGTCAAGCTGGGACTGAATAGGGACTATGAATGGTTATCACATTACCACAGGTAACAGATTTCCTTTACAGAGGTGGGGTCTGGGGGAGCTCAGTGGTACCTGGCGTGGGCTTTCGGGAACCACAGATCTCTTTGTCAGATGCATCTGGCAGGGAGAGCTGTGGTTATCGAGGGCCCATACTGCATTGGAATTGGATGGTCTAGCTGTTTGGCTTCTACAAACTAACAGGGCAAACTCCTTTGAAGCCAACTGATACACACACCAAAAGGAGATGTTTACATATACTAGCAAAGGAATGTTTTGATTGCTCCCTCCCCCCCTAATTGCCTCTTCCCTCTGCTCTTCTGTGTTTGACCAGTCTCTGTATCAGGCATCTGACGAAGAGAACTTGATTCTCGAAAGCTTATGCTAAAATAAAATTGGTTAGTCTTAAAGGTGCTACTGGACTCTTTTTGATCATGCATACACAGGCTCCAATCCAGAACACTTCCCTGGATTAAGCCCTACTGAATGAGCAGGCCATCTTAGAATTGCTCCTACAGAGAACTTTAACTATAGAATTCAAAGTCTATAAATCTAGTCTCTAAAATTAACCTAAATTAATCCAAAATAATTCTTTCCTTAAGGTTAATACCTTTTATATATAAAAAAGTGTATATATACACTTTCCTGTTAACCTACTATCTAATTAATCCATGACTTCACTCATCCCAAATCTTGTTCCTAAATATAAACTAAAAGTACCAAATCCTGAGGGGGGGGGGAGCAGTCAGGTAGCCATCTGGCTGCCATGTCAGTGCATTTCTGAGGTTATACAAGGGTGCACCCTGGGTCTCTCCCACGGGTACACCAATCTATGGAAGCAACAGCATCAGCATGCAGCCTGACAGCAGTCCCCCGTACAGTGGCTCACAGACTGTGGACACAGGTAAAGAGGGTGTCAGCACCACTTTGGGCCTATTAATCACCCCAGTTGCCCCTCTATCAGATCCCCAACATGCTGTGAACAGCCACCCTTAATGAAGCAGCAAGCTAGGAGAACATGGTTCCTCCATTGTCATGGAGCATCTTTGCACCCTCACCACTTCAAGACTGGTTGGTCATCTTTTCAGTGAGAGCGGAACTACAAGTGACAAAAGGCACAGATTGGACACTTGTCAGCTTCCCTCAAGTTTTGATGGGAAATGTAGGCAGCTTGGTGGAATGTTGGACAAGTGACAGTTGAAAAGTCCATTGGACAGCAGTCAGAGAGCCAAGCTGTAAGACTAGGATGCCTACATTTCCCATCAAAACTTGAGGGAAGCTGACAAGTGTCCAACCTGTGCCTTTTGTCACTTGTAGTTCTGCTCTCAGACTCAAGGCGGATTACACAGTGTGAGATTAGTACAGTCAATTTCAAGGACATTTCCATAAACAATGCCATAGGGTAAATAAACACAATTTCACAAAGACATAGCATTAGTAAGAATCCCATACAGAGTTGAAGAAATGTTGAAACAGAACATAAGCAATTCCAGGGCTGACATTAGACCACATGAAGCACAAGTAGCTCCTAGGAGCACATATTTAAGACAACAGGTAGTACATAAGGCAACATAGTGGTGAAGTCTATGGTCTTTAACTCATTAGCGAAGCATCTGAGAGCCCCTCCCTACAATACAAAAGCCTTTTTGAATAATTCGGTTTTGCATCATTTGCATCGTAGGGGCTCTCCTGACCTCCTCAGGCAGGCCGTTCCACAGGATAGGGGCCACCACAGAGAAAGTTTGTGTACGGCTTTTGATTTCATCCATGTGTCCAGTGCTTCTCTAGATCACTAGCTGAGAGCCAAACTACACATGATACTATGTATGTCATTAGATCCACCATCATGTAATATAGCTGTGTGATCTGCCTTGACTCTCAGTGAGAAAGACTGACTATAAATGATGTAAAGAAATAAATAAAAACAAAGGGCCAAATAGATCTGGGCCACACCCCTGTGAAGACTTAACCCTTCTGCTGTTTCCCTGATCAAAAATGTCCTCACAGGATGTTTTAAGCCCTGCTGGAGTGCAGTGAGGGAGGGGGGGAGTATTCATATTGTTCCTGTTTTTATTTCCTTCCAGGGCTTACAACAACCAGAGCAGGAAGGAATTTTCAATGAAGAAAATAGCACAGGAGCAAAGTCTTAAAAACATCCTTCCCCATTAATGAAGTGCCTGTTCAGTATCATGCTCCCTACAGCTGTTTTTACACATCAGAGGATATAATAAAGAATCCCCTTACATCATGTGTAGTTTTGCCCTATCAGCTGATGGGCAACATAAACATTATTAGTTAAATAAGGGCTGTATTTCACATTGAGATGAAAGCTCCACATAAAAATGCATCCTCTTGCTTGATCTATGTTTCTCTTTGGGCAATCGTACACAGCTTCTAAAATATTGATCTACATTGTCAAATGCTTGTATTCTGTTTCACATTCAGCCAGATTTCCATTGTTCTCTGAAGGATCTTTGTACAGTCATAGGCAAATGTGCCCCCAGGGTAACCAACTGGCTTCTGTGACCTTTTCTCACAGAAGTAACATTTGGCATATTTGTAATTCATGAAAATAAATCCATAGAAAGTTTTTCACTTCAAGAAATTACAGGAAAGTTTTAAGATTTAAATAAAGGTGAGAAGGAGGTCATTAGGAAAAGGACACATTAAAATATAGCTAAAATTAGAAATCAAATGTTCAAAGTACCATACATAAAATAAAACTCTTAACAACAGTAAAGAGGTCTAAAAAGGTGAGCGTTGCAACTCATGCCATCTGTCAGCTGTTCTAAATATTCTGCTGTAAAACAGTTTAGGTCTCATGCTCATGTCTTCTACTCACACTTCATGTTTGTTTTAAAATGTTTTAAAGAAATGAGCAGTTCTTTATTTATAGCCTCTGCTCTGGAGACTTAACCATCTTTTTCCTGTGGTGTAGGTCAGGCTGAGAGACAGTGACAGGTCTAAAGTCAGCCAGCAAGATTCAGAACATGAACTGAGAGCTTCCTAGTGCAACATCTAGCCATTGACTCTTCCAATAAAAATAGAATATTTGATCTGGCAGCTGTGCAAGGCTTCTTCTCTATTACACTTCTTTCTACCTCTTACATTTTAATCCTGCCCTTCTTCCAGTGACCTCAGGTGGCTTTAAATGGCTCTGCCTTCCTCCATTTTATTCTCATAAGAACCTTGAAATCTTTTAGGCTGAGAAAGAACAAATAGCCAAAGTCACCGGGCAAGCTTCATAGCTGAGTGGGACATTGACCTTGGACTTTCCACTCCTAGTCTAGTACTCTAGCCACTATCCCATACTTTTTCAGAACCCTGAGCTCAGCATTAGGTTCCTAGTCTTCTGGTGCTATTGCTCCCTGGCAAAGTTTGTCTCAGCATAGCACTGCACAGAGCAGCTTTGCACCTATGCAATACATTCTTGTACTACAGGGCCAGGTTGTTGCAGCTTGTCTGCTTTTCCCAGGTCAAGAATCAAATCACTACCACTACTACAGGAGAGGCCTGTATCCCCCAAAGTCATGGTCTGGTAATTAAAGTGATTGACTTACATAAAAGTAAAGCATGGAATTGTTTGACTTCATCCTACTCTATAAGCTTGCACTGTCACACACATTTTTAAAATGAGTGACATCATGTAGATTTATTGCCTGATTTTTAGGGCTCCATAGTCAGCAACATCTATTTGAGAAGTGCAAAATTGTTTGCAAGGTAAACTAAATTCAAGGGCATATACTGAAGTGCACTGAGACACAGGAATAGTATGTCTCAACAAAAAATTATCAACTTTATTTTTTTTCTTTTTAGTGTGTGCCTTTTAAAATTGGAGGTAGTCATAGGTTGGCAGCAGGAACAATACAGCCACCTAATTGTGAAAGATAGCCATGTGATCATACAACAGGCACATCTGATTTAGTCTGAACATATCCAAACAACACAATGAATAATCAGCTCCCTAGTTGGCAAAGAAGCCAAATTGGTGGGTAAGCATAATATTAGAAATGGAGGCCAGGACTAGACATGGGCATGAATAAAAAAAATCTAATGAACCAGCGGTTCGTGGTTCAGTGCCAACAACGATCCCGAAGTAACGAACCGCAACGAACATTTTCCATTGCCGAACCGGTTCATGGTTCACGGTTCATGGGGAGCAGAATGGCCCCCGTGGCACTTAGAGAGCCCATATTCCTGGGGAGTCTTTTGCAGGCTCTCCTACAGCCATCACCCAAGTTTGGACAAGATTGCAAAAGGGATCTTGGAGTTATACCCTCTCCAATCCAAGGCCCCCAGGAAATTCCCACAAAAATCCAAGCTCAATTATACTCTCAGTCTCTCTCCCCAAAGGCTAGCAAGTGGCAAGCAAGAGCTCTGTCCCACTCCACTGCTCGCTGAAAGTTAAACGCAGCCTGGGAGCCCACAGCTATTTATAAGCACAGGTCCCATTGAGCAACGCAGGAGGTCTGTGTTTGGCCATCAGAGCTGCCTATCAGGGTTCGCAGGGATGAGATTGGATTGCCCGTGGCTACAGAACACCCCCTTCCTCCTCCCTCCCCTGGGTGTCTTCTCCCAACTTGTAACCACTTTGCAGCTCCGTGGTTGGAAGGAAGACCTGCCAATCAAGGTAAGCTGGGCTTCCATTCGGGTTTACAGGGTGACAGAAGGAGCGCAGATAGAGTTCAGGCATTCCCCCAGCTCCGTTGCCAGGGGAATTTATTGCTAGCGCCTGATTGTCTGCCTTCCCGAACCGCGGCCAAACGCACCGAACCAGGCCTCTCCTGAACACTGGTTCGTTGGCCGTGGACAATCACAAACCACCAGATTGTGATCGCGCGATCGCCAATTTCGTGGGTTTTTGAAGTTCGTAATGCGGTTCGTGCCCATCTCTAGCCAGGACTAATGGAGGCTTTTCCCACCCAACATAACAAGCCTTGTTGTTGCGGACACACATCCTAAATGCACTCAGACCTCAAAGTTGTCTCTCATTAGTGGTAGCCTAGTTAGTTAGCAAGGACACTGAGACCTCCTCTTAAGGAACTACTGTCAACTAGCCAGGCCCATCCCATCAATTCTAGAGCACAAGCATATTTACAAGGACCAACTTTTTCAACTTTCTGATGCATAATCAGCTTAAGCAGTTATCTATGCCTATGTGTGGAGTACATTTTACTTTAAGGGTAGACTACTCCCCAAAGCCTTCATCTGTAATTTAAAAAGTCTTTGAGTTGCACAGCTCAGGCCTTAGAATGGCAAGCCAAAATGGAGGAGAGCTGGGGGTCCTGGTCCTCTCCTACAAAAGCCAAGTGGTGGCAGTGGTATGCCAAAAGAGAAAGTGAAACCCCCTCTGAGGATAGGGACAGCCCAAAGAGTGGCACAATGACAGGCCTGCATGTTGGTGGCGCTGTTCTGCCATGCCATGCTATAAAATGCAATGAGAATTTAACTACACATTGCCACAGAGTAGTTAATGCAGCAGAGTAGGACCAGGTAGATCAGGGTTTGAGTTGGCCCATCACTGTGTCTTAGTCTAGCCTCTCTCAAATGCTGTTATGAAAATAAGATAAAGAATGGGAAACAATGTAAGCTTTCTTTTAGATCCTTGTGATTTGAGAAGACATAATGTTAAGCCAGGGTTAGATTCAAAGAACCACACAGAGCTTTACTTCTGGAACTGAATTTTCTTGATCCCCTCATTTACCATGTGCCACCAAAAATTCTGATGAGAATAGTTGGAGGGCGGGGAATCAGCCACAGCTTAGGATGTAGAATGGAGAAAAACTGCAATTTCAGGGGGAAATTCCTTGAAACTACAGAGCTCTTCCCTTGTATGAGCAAAGTGTTTTCTGCCTACACAAGGACTATTTTGGATTCAGTAGAAAAGAGCAAGAGTCCAGTAGAACCTATAAGACTAACAAAATTTGTGGTAAATTTTTATACAGTTCTTAAAATTCATACCTGAGTAATATAAGCAACTCCAATGGTATAATATTTAGTAATGTATGGTAAGTAAGTGGCCACAAAAGAGTCATTTGAATAAAATCACAATCACAAATATAAACAGTCCCAGTAGTTTAATTCATGTTCTCCTACAGTTTGCTAATGTAACAATCATCCAATTTTCCTACAAAAATAATACTTACCACTGCACATGTATACAAAACTATGTACAAAAAGAAACAAACTAGTAACACCAATTACTGTATGGATCAACCAAAAGCATAAATCAAGGATTTTAACTAAACATTTTAAGTCTAAAATATGTTCATAGAAAACTACAGATGTAGTAAAGAACCAGCCAGAAGAAATACAATTGTTTCACCTGCTAGCCCAAAATATAGCCATATACATGAGTAACACAACTGTATCTTTATTTCTACAGCCATGATCAGGCAGAGCATTGAAAACAAAATAAAGGCACTGTTCCAACTTTGGGGCTTATGATAAAAGATCGAAAGGCAAATTAGCATTTAAAGAGTAAAGAGTAGGAGCACTAGATTCCTCACCCAGCTTTGTAATATATACACACCTACTAGCAAATCAAATGCTAGTTCAGTTGGCAGATTGCTTTTAGAACAATTAGAGCAGCAAATGCACTATATTCATTTATATTTTGATCATTTATTATAAGAAAAAAGGAATATTCAAAAAGCATTTGCTAAATTGCTTAGGGAATTGAAGGAAAACAATTTTACTGATGACATGAGCACTAGCCAAACAAAACCTGCAGCAGGTGACTTTTCTGCAGTTCAAATGGAACCATGCTGAGCACTGATGGCACTGGTTTATCAAAGCTCACTATGGGAGAGTAAAAGGCATGTTTGTGTTGGATGTGCTGAAGGTGTTTCCAGACTCGCCCCTCTGCTCTAAAAATGCTGTCTGTAAGATCTGAATATGCAGCATTACACAAGTGTACAGTACTTGATATAGGAAGGTATTTTTATTGTTAACATACATAGGTAAGCATCAAAGACAGCAGACAATTCATAATGAAACTAAAGAGGGAAGACATGATGGATAAATCCCACTGTACTGGACCCAGACTCGTTTACGTTTTTGTGATTATCCCTTTCAAACATTCCAAAATGCTCAACAGGCATTTGTGAGTGTTCAAGTTTGCAAAATGAGTGAATCTCCTCATGTACACGCTGTCCATCTTCTCTGTGGACAGCTGCTGTAGCATAGTGGCTAAGTGGCTGGGCTGTGGATCAGCATTATGCTTATTTGAATCCCCAGGTGGCCTTGGATAAGCCAGTCCTCTCAGCTCCAGCTCCCCAGCTGTACTGTGGAGATAATACTAACACTGACCTTGTCCACCAATCTGAGCAGGGCACTAATCTGTCTAGGAGAGTAGTATATAAGCTAAGTTGGTCAAGGTAAAGTCAAGGGCCAGGCATCATCGTTATTTGTAAATTTGTGGCATTACTTGAAACATTTCTGACCATTGATGGATATAGATTTGAAGAAAAGGATTTTATATATTACTTTTATATGTCACTTATATGCCTTGCACTTTTTTTTCCTACGCTCAGGAGCCAATGTAGTACTTGTAATGCAACCTGTAAGAATATGACACTTGAAACAAGAAGATCAAGAGAAGTATGCTGAAACTCTGCAAGAACTGAGAACTAATAATATACTGCTTGTAGAGCTGCACTTATGAAATATTATGCATATGTTATATTATTCTATAAGATTCCAAAAGGAACCAGTTCCAGAGAGCCTTTTGTAGAAAACTGATTTGATGCAGCAAGCTGGTTTTGGCCACCTGTGGCCTATCTTCCTTAAGGCCGAGAAGGAACTGGGGGAAAGGGCACAGAGAAAAAAAAATCCCTTCTTACCAACAGACTTCAGTTATCAGAGGATATCAAGGTTGCCAGATTGAGACGCACTGGCGCTATTGAAAGTATTATGCCCAGAAGAAAGTAGGTAAGAGGTTAAAGGATGTCCTTCTAAATTGAAGGCAAGATAAGGGGGTTGCAGGATTTGGAATTCTCCCAGGTAGAAGAGCCAACCCAGAATTGCATCTTCAAATCAGAACTAACCCTAGATACTTTACGAGCCAATAAGATAAAAGATATTAGAATATTGTAATATTGTTATGATTATCTGAAAGTATTAATTGTTCTACGCTTCTATTGTAAGGGGTTGAGCCTTTACACACAAGGAGACTGTCTACTTCTGTGTAAGAAAAAGGGCTCATCCACTGGGTAAATAAAAAAACCATCTGTTTTGCTTCAATTCAAGAAGGACTCCTGGATTTTATTTTAATTTTTATTGTGGTTGGTCAGAAAAGGGAAAACGAACCACAAAGGTGCAAAATTTTGTACGTAACACCATTTTTAACTTATCTAGATTTATATTAGTAAATTAAGCTGGTACTAAATAAAAAGTTATTAGAAAAAGACACATATTTCTCTCAATAACAAAATAATCTCTAAAGGAAATGAAAGCCAACCATCTTCCACGTGGCAGAGCATCTATTTCCACAGAAACATCAAAGAACAAAAGTCATGAATTCTTCTCCAGCTCATCGAAAATGCAGGTGAAACCTGATTATACTTTCTTTGGGGCTACATTTCACTTAATATGCTAATGAGATTGTCCAGCTGTGCTTACTTATATGAGTAAAGGGTTTAGGTTTCAGAATTTACCACTTTTAAATTTATATTTCCAAGGACTCCATGTACATGATCAGATTTATAGTTTTTGTACATAATACAAACCCCCCAAAGGGCTTTTCCTTCACAAGGAGAAGAATTTGGCTGGGGTCAGATTACTTTTCCCCTCACTCCTGTAACCAAATTTCAGAAGAGTTCTTTCTAGGTGGGAAGAGAAAGCAAGACATTAAGTTAGGCAGCACTGGTGGCTCTTACTGGGAAGGATGGGGCACTTAGGTTCTGGTACAAATTTACAAATGATGACATATAGGAAAGAACGACCCTAATTGAAAAGTAGATTGAATATACAATATTTATAATTAAGTCTGTGGATATCATTACTACTACTGATCTACTCATGTCTGATTCATAACTAAGTTTTGAATCAGACATGCTGTTCATGCCCATCTCTACTCATTAGAGATGGGCATGAACAGCAATACGAACAAAAAAAAGCCATAAACAGCCCAATTGGCTGTTCGAGAATAAGCTGTTCGTGAGGCCCCATTCTAAACGAACAGGTGGTCGTTGCAAGCCTCGTTCGTTGCTGTTCGTCAAGCCAGACAGTCTGGTACCTGCAATCAATTCCCTTGGCAACGTAGGCAGGGATTGTCTGAACTCTGTCTGAACTCCTATTGTTGCCCTGGAAACCCCAATCTAAGCCCAATTTAGCTTGATAGGCATGTCTTCCTTCCAAGTGTGGAGCTCCAAATTTGTTACAAGAGAGCAAAGACCATGGGGGAGGGGGGCTCCCAGTTCCAGCTAGTCTTTGCAGACAGTGGAGAGGGAGAGACAGCTGCTGTTGGCATTTTGGTAGAGAGACAGGGAGAGTGCATTGGAGCTTGAATTTTCTTTGTGTGTGGTGGGATAGGGATCTATCCCTTCAGGTTCCAGAGCTGCTGCCAGGCTCTGGGGTCAAGCTATTATTTATTATTGGTACCTTTCCTGGTGCCTGCTCAGGTCAGGTTTCTGGGAGTGGTGCAGTAGGGATCTTGACCAAACTTGGATGATGGCTGGAGGAGAGCCTGCTGGCCCCCACGAACAGCCAACCACGAACATGTTTGTGAACAGGGTAATGTTCGTGGTTGTTTGTGAGTCCCTGTTTGTGGATGGCACAACGGACATCATGTTTGGGATTTTTTCTGTTCGTGCCCATCTCTAGTTATGGCTTGTTGTGCGCAATTCTTTGTCCCCAGCTCCATGGATTTTCTAGCAAGATAATATCTGTTAATAAATTTGTACAGTGAAAAAGGTCATAGATGTTTTTGATAATTGTAGCAGTTCATCTGCAATGAAACTGATATAGCCAAAAGTTTAGAAAAATAGTATGTCTTAACTTTCTTCCTTATCCTCTCTACTAGAGAATCTTCATTCATTGCACCAGTAGTTACTTTTCTCTTTCTGACATTTCTTCAAAATTATGATTATACGTTTTCCTGATTTCACCTCTCAAATGAAAAGCAATTAAATATTTCTTGAATTCTGCATAACTGTTAATCATCTGTTCCATATTCAAGCACTGGAAAAGAGCTCAGTGCATAGGAAATTGCTCCCCCCATCCTGTTCATGCTTCAACATTATGCTTCCCTTTGCACACATAATCGGCACAAATTGAGCTCATGAGTTTTGCAACCAGCTTTATGAAAACATCTCTTCACAGAGCTATTCAAAAATAGAGGCCAGATGTTCCATATTTTGTGAGTTTTTCTCAGTGGGGAAGAAAATGCTCCTCCTGAAAAGACTAGAAAAGCTGTAGAGAAATATGGTTTTGGTTTAGAAGTTTGAAGCTGGTTGTCCATTTCTCCAATCAATTGAAAGCTTGTTTGAAGAAATGCTGTCAGTTCTCTGTGCTTCACTTTCTCTCCTGCTGTTACTGTCTCACATGGGATTGCCTGCAAATAGAGTGCCTGAGGGATCTATACTGAGCTTTCTAAAGCAAACATAATACACATTGTGGCTGGGTTGAAACTCAATGGCTGTAATACAAAACATGTAATAACAGCTCCTAATGGCATTCAAATCAGGTGGGGGTTTTGAATGTCAGGTGTTTTTCATTTCACAGTTTGGGGAAGAGATATTCTCATGCGTCTATCTGGTAATATTGAACTGCTATATAAATGCTATAGCATTAAGTCAAACCATCAGTGTATTTCATTATGGAACACAAATAGCTCATGAGGTAGAGATGAGTGGATTTCCTAGACTATGGGTAATTTTTTTTAACAATTTGCTTAGGGGAAAAAAAATCACAGGGTTTTTTTCTGTTTCTTGAAACAACAGTTTTTTTCTGTAAAATATATACAGAATTAGATGAGGACATTAAGGACAGGTCTGCAGTGCAAATTATTTCATCTCATCCCACCACTGTCACACTGTTGCACAGCTGCTGAGCATGAACATGGTAAAGGTGGGGTGAATAGCCTGTTGGTTACATCACAGTAACTTCAAGTCAGCAAAGATCTGTTCAACTCCCATTGTCACTGTGCCTGTGGAACTCTCATGAGTCCTTCAGTGGGTGACAACCCTGATTTTTTAGTCATCCCATGTTAATTTTAGCTAAAAAGTCAACATCAGTATTTTATAATACACAGTCATCGAAATAAGTAATAAAGAGAGAATAAATCGTTGAGAAATTTTCCTGTTCAGAATAATAGAAGCTTTTAGGGTTTTGAGTGGGAACATTTTCCAATCTCTGTTGTCTTTCCATCTTTCTTCTTGTATCACATCTGCCCTGAATACAGCATTTTCTTCTAATGTCAAATAATGTTTTCTTCAAAAATCCTAGTTATTCTCAATTTAATTTACATATATTACCAATTGCACTTATGAACACGAACATTAAAATAATATATTGTTGACATAAATAAACATATTTAAACATTTCTTTCACTATGTAAACAGAAGGAGTGAGCCAGAGTAATCATGCCAAAATTTAGCCATAGCAATGAAGCATTAACCTTTGAGATGTAAGACCATAATAGGAACTGGGGAAATTATTTTGTATTTGATTGGCTCACTTAGGCCAATATAGAATGCAAGGTAATTGGCTGTTTCAAAAGAGTGCAGAGAGCTGCATGCTTTATACAGCCCTTTGCATTATTATCATTACAGGGAGCTAAAGCCAAACTATGTTTTATGTCCTCTTATTGTGAGCAATTTTAGCTAAGGCAAATTGTACAATAGTAGGTGAAGAAATAACAGTCATTTTAAGACTCATTGATTTATTTCAAAAAGAGTCCAGTAGCACCTTTAAGACTAACCAATTTTATTTTATTGTAGCATAAGCTTTTGAGAATCAAGTTCTCTTCATCAGATGCCTGATCCGAACTGGCTTCATCAGATGCCTGATCCGAACTGACTTTTAAGTCTTTGGTGGAATGTCCTGGTAGATTGAAGTGTTCTCCCACTGGTTTTTGGACGTTTCCATTTCTAATGTCAGATTTGTGTCCATTTATTCTTTTGCGTAGAGGTTGGCTGGTTTGTCCAATGTACAGAGCAGAAGGACATTGTTGGCACATGAGGGCATATATCAGATTGGAGGATGAGCAGCTGTAAGAGCCAGAGACAGTGTAGTTGATGCCATTGGGTCCTGTAATTGTATTCCCTGGGTAGATATAGGGGCAGAGCTGGCATCTGGGTCTGTTGCAGGGCCTGGTACCTGTGCTGGTGGCCCTGCTGGCCGATTCATGATTGTAAGTGAGAAGTCGTTTAAGATTGGGGGGCTGTCTGTAGGCAAGGAAAGGTCTTCCACCCAGGACTTCTGAGAGAGAGGTATCATTTTCCAGGATGGGTTGTAGCTCCCTGATGATATGTTGGATGGGTTTGAGCTGGGAGTGGGAGAACACTTCAATCTACCAGGACATTCCACCAAAGACTTAAAAGTCGCTGTGGTTCAACAGAAACCCTTCAAAAACAAAATCCAACGGGAGGCTGCTGAATTGGAATTCATATACAAATTTGACTCTGTCAAGCTGGGACTGAATAGAGACTATGAATGGTTATCACATTATCACAGGTAACAGATTTCCTTTACAGAGGCGTGGTCTGGGGGAGCCCAGGGACGCCTGGTGTGGGCTTTGTTTGTCAATTATCTCAGCCTGAGTGCGTGTGGGCTTTCGGGGACCACAGTTCTCTTTGTCAGATGCAGCTGGCAGGGAGAGCTGTGGTTATCGAGGGCTTATACTACATAGGAATTGTATACCTTCACTGCGGCAAACTGACTCCACACCAAAAGGAGATGTTTACATTTACAAGCAAAGGAATGTTTTGATTGCCTTCACACTAATTGCATCCTGTCTTCTTGTGATATATGTCCTGTTCTTTCCCCTCCCCTCCTCTTCTGTATTTGGCCAGTTCGGATCAGGCATCTGATGAAGAGAACTTGATTCTCGAAAGCTTATGCTACAATAAAATAAAATTGGTTAGTCTTAAAGGTGCTACTGGACTCTTTTTGATTTTGCTACTACAGACTAACACGGCTAACTCCTCTGGATCTATTGATTTATTTGTTCACAATATATTTCAGGAGTGCAAAAAAGGAAGCTGCACCAATAACCAGAATAAGAAAAAACAAAAGAACAATTGCTATAGTGGGGGAAATAATTTATTCAACTTGACAATCTATGCATTTTGCCTATGCTTTGTCAGGGGGATCAATAAAAATATATAAAAATAATGTAGTGAATAAATCAATGTCAATCTCCTTGCAGATCCATTTTGAGAAAACGGCTTATCAAATGTACATTGTTTGAGACATACTTCTTAAACAATAAGTATAGTTATCACAAATACACATAAGTTAAGAAGTGGAATATAGCTATCATGTAAAATAGATTGCCAGAAAGCTCCCACAGCAGTTAAGTTTCAAAGAAAAGAATGTGAATTGGACCTTGGTTTTATCTCATGTAAGAGATAGCAAATCTAAACTTTCATTTAGCGCCAAAAGAACCAGAGTTTTCAATGTCAAAATACATACTGCCTTTTTTCAGTAACTTTCTGTCATTATGATGATCTAATCTACATTTGGACCAAAATGTAAAGTCTGTGGGACAGTGGTTGTGCTCTAGAAACGTTGGGCCAGTGGAACACATCTTTTCTAATACTGTGCATTTCTGTTTTTTCTAAATGGACCTGTGAGGAGGCTGACATTGATTTATTTAATATTCACTGGCTTCTGGCTATTGGAAAGTCAAGAAGGAATACATGTTTGCAGATTGAAAACTAAAAAGGAAATTCTCAGGCCTACTTTGTTCAAAATTCTATACCATTAAGGTCAAAGGCCATGTAAACCGTTTTGGAGGCAATGAAAAGCACCAGTGGTTAACATTAAAGTCTATGGAGAATTGTTGGGAATGATTCCAAACAGCAACCCTGACAGCACTGCAGTCACATTGCTTGAAGAATGGCAACACAGGGAAGAGGCAGACTGCCAAGACATGGACACTTGGTGCCACAAGGAGAGTAAGGTATCTGGACAGGCAGACCTTTTGTTTGGATGAGTGCTAAGGTTTGGAGAGCAGCAGGGATGCAGGAGAGTGCAGACTGTGAAGGGAAGGCACATCAGGAAAGGCATTGGTGGGAGAAAGGAAGGTGAAGTACTTCTCATGTCTTCAAGATCAGAATACTTCACATATGTATGTAATCCTAGTAGCTACAGCTTGCAGTGAGTCATGGAAGCCCAGAGCCCCTCTCACCCTGTAGCGTGGCTTTAGTAGCAAGGTTCTGTATAGCTGCATTCTGATTGGCTGGGTTGTTGAGCCGGCCAATCAGGAGGTTTCTGGATACCGGGTGTTTGCTATTGGTTGAATTTAATTGTGGGTGTGTTTTGGTGGGGAGTTGAGTGTTCTATAACTGCTGTTTAATGTTTGTGCTTTCAGTGGTGATATTCCTGTTAATAAAAGAGTTATTGGAAATCACTTGAATTGTCATACCCACTATATAATGCACCCCTCCCACTAATGAGTATTATTTTCTCTATGCCCTTATTAAGAAAATGTTGTCTGCCTTGTAAAAGTGAAACCAATAGAGGCGGAGATTGACATAACAAGAAAAAGGGGGGAATCATATTTTGTTTGGGTTTTTTGTTACATGCTTTTTAGGTGATGATTTTTTTTGTTTTCATATAAATTATGATCATTACAAAACATCCAGTTTTTATATTTATCGTAATTAATAACAAAAGAAACACACAGGTTTATTAAACACAAAGAAAATCATTGTAACCATTCCTGAAATCTAGAACTAAGTCAAAATGAGGGCCCTCACTGGCTGCAGAAAGGGTACCCCTTTTCTGTGGTCTTTTGGAAAGTGCAGCAACAGGGGTAAGAATGTTCACAATCCACTCCTCTGTAATCAGAAGGCAATCCACTTAATCATCAGTAAAAGTCCTCTCTCCTCTCTCACTCTGGTACCCAACAAAAATAGAGAGCTTCAAGACCAGTAAAAATGGCTAGAGTTCATGGCCATGCCTTCCCAACCTTGAAGAGCTCTCACTCTGATTGTGGGTTGCCCACTCTGTCTGGAAAATTCTTAGAGATTTGGGACAATGCCTGGGGAGGGAGTTTGGGGAAGGAAGGGAACTCAGTGGAGAAGTGACACTATAGAATCTTTCTTCCAAAGCTGCCACTTCCTCCAGAAGAACTGATCTCTATAGCCTGGAAGTCAGGTGTAATTCTGGGAGAACTCCAGCCCCACACTTTATACAGTATAGCTACAGCTATACTGTAGCTTCAGGTTTAGAGATGGGCACGAACAGCAATACGAACAAAAAAAAAAGCCACGAACAGCCCAATCTGCTGTTCAAGAACAAGCTGTTCATGAGGCCCCATTCTAAATGAACAGGTGGTCATTGAAAGCCTCCTTCGTTGCTGTTCATTGCTGTTCATCAAGCCAGACAGTCTGGCACCTGCAATCAATTCCCTTGGCAATGTAGGCAGTTATTGTTTGAACACTGTCTGAACTCCTATTGTTGCCATGGAAACCCCAATCTAAGCCCAACTTAGCTTGATAGGCAGGTCTTCCTTCCAAGTGTGAAGCTCCAAATTTGTTACAAGAGAGCAAAGACCATGGGGGAGGGGGGGCTCCCAGGTCTGGCTAGTCTTTGCAGACAGTGGAGAGGGAGAGACAGTTGCTGTTGGCATTTTGAGAGAGAGACAGGGAGAGTGCATTGGAGCTTGAATTTCCTTTGTGTGTGGTGGGATATGGATCTATCCAGGTTCCAGGGCTGCTGCCAGGCTCTGGGCCCAAGCTATTATTTACTATTGGTACCTTTCCTGCTGCCTGCTCAGGTAGGGTTTTTGAGAGTGGTGCGGTAGGGATCTACCCCTTCAAGTTCCAGGGCTGCTGCCAGGCTCTGGGGCCAAGCTATTATTTATTATTGGTACCTTTCCTGGTGCCTGCTCAGGTCAGGTTTCTGGGAGTGGTGCAGTAGGGATCTTAACCAAACTTGGATGATGGCTGGAGGAGAGCTTGCTGGCCCCTACGAACAGCCAACCACGAACATGTTTGTGAACAGGGTAATGTTCATGGTTGTTTGTGAGTCCCTGTTCGTGGATGGCAATGAACAACAAACATCATGTCTGGGTTTTTTTCTGTCCGTGCCCATCTCTATTCAAGTTCCTACTTGGACCTGCCCAAGTATAAGAATGTTTGATGCCAAGATCTGGCAACTATTTATGCCCAAATATTACATGCAATGAATAAATAAATTATATGCAATAAATACATGGTAGTCTCATTTTACCCATTAAGTGTTTTACTCTTGGCATGTTTTGAAAGGTTTCAGGGCATTCTGATGAATTAGTAAAGCATTAGAACAGAACTGGGGATTATCCAGTGGGGGCAGGGGAGTATTTTCTGTAGATCCTTTTGGTACTCCACACACAGCTAACTAGAAGAGCAGTACAGCTTAATGAATCATAACAAATTCATTGTTAAACACTAACTGTACCATACCGTACAGTATAATCTCTGAGTCAGAGTTAAAAATGGCAAGGCCACAACTTCTTAAATAGCAAATTACTCTCCCCCCCCCCAGTTTCAAATCCAGTGAACAGAAGCCTGAGTAGTCCAGGTAAGAAGTCCATTCAGTTTCTCCACTATTGCCAATTGCCTGGACAAGAAAAGGAGCAAAAACAAAACCCTTTGTCTAACAATAATTGTCTTTTCCACCACTTCATTCCTCCAAATGAATTGTTCTGGAATCAACCCAGATAAAATTTGCAGAAAAATCAACAGAAATAAAATTTGAACACGCATATATAAAATATTTTGCCTCTAGTACTAATTATTATCTAAAAGGACCAGAATCTGGAATCAGTGTGCAAAGACTTGCTGCCTTTATTGATTGCAATGTGAAAGCTCTTTCAGGTAGACCAACTCCCTGTACATATTGAAGTCACTATACAATATTGGATCATGGAAGTTCCTACATTTTCCTCCTTTAGATGTAAACAGAGCCTTATATACGGTTCATGTTCATTAGTCTTCTTATAATATTGTATCTATTCGTAGTTCGGACTAAAGGCCAAACTATAAGTTACAACATCCACATATCTGCTAGAGGGACTCACAGCCACATTTTCCCAAGCCAAAATGTCTGTGAGGGTTATCATTTGTCCCATTGAGGGGCTCCACATGCACTAAATGCTGAAGCCCCACAATGAGGTAAATAATGCCCTGGTGCCTGTGTGCCTGTGTGATGTAGTGGTTAGAGTGTTGGAGAGAAACAGATTCAAACTACCACTCTGTCAATTAATCTTGTTGGGTGACCTTGGGCCAGTCACACACTCTGAGGCTAACCTACTTCACAGGTTAGTTGTTGTAGATTTTCTGGGCTGTATGGCCATGGTCTTGGCATTGTAGTTCCTGATGTTTCGCCAGCAGCTGTGACTGGCATCTTCAGAGGTATAGCACCGAAAGACAGAGATCTCTCAGTGTCAACTACTTCACAGGGTTATTTTGGCAATAAAATGGGGGAGATGAGAATTATGAAGGCTACCTTGGGTTGCCATTGGAGAGAAAGATGAGGTATAAATGAAGTAACTAACTAACTAACTAAATAAGTCAGATTAGGAAAACAGCATGGGAGGGGACAGGCAACCATCCTTCCCCTGTGCCATGGTCCCATTTGGTCCTCACAGTGTTTTTAAATGGAGTTCTAACTAGAAACTCTCTACCACAATATGTCTTCAGGTCCATGTGGTGGACTTCCATATGTTGTAATGTGTCGTTTGGCCCTGAGTTTTCCTTAGACTACTGTGTTTCCTTAACAAAATCAGTTCAATGTGTCTAATTGGAATATACTGAAATGATGGTAGTTTAAACTCTTATAATCTCAACCACAGTCATACTGTGCACTAATTATCCTTCACTAATTTATCATGAGAGGATTAATCGTAAGTTTTCCAAGTAGCAGTATTTCCTAAATTCTTCCCTAACTTATGGTGTTTTGTTATAGAAGACCAATGTTAAAGCTGACAGACCTGAGGACATTACTGGCTTCAGGTTATAACAGACTAGAAGGGAAGATATAAACATTTTCTTTCTTCTACCTTTCTCCTGATACCCTATCTGGTCGGTCAGATTCTTATTCAACATTTTTTGTTGTCTCTTCTAATCTTATCCTTGCAATTCCATGCCTGCATGCATTATTGTTATTCACAGCCATTTGTGCTCTTTTCAAGCAGCAAATACAATTAGCAAATCACTGTGGCATGCCAAAGTCTCATTTGATTTTCCTGATATTATAATGTAGCTAATACTTCCTGATTGGCTTAATGTTACTTTCAGGGCTATCAGTGGTAACTTTTGCCTACTATCTAAGAATGAATGGTCCTTATCTCAATTAACAGGAATGATTTACAGCGCACATATAATCATTGCTTGTTTTCACAGAAGTGAAGCACCTAGTGCACAAACTGAGAAGAAAATAGACTGTACTTTTGAACTCAGGTTGACCTACATGGGTGTGCTGACACAACATAATTATGACAAACAGCACCATTATAGCACGAGAATATCTTCCTTTGCAATACGGTTTTCATACATATCTGTGCAATATCAACTGGAAAAATGCCTTGCCTCAAGTAAAAAAAATGTAATAATCTGTCATTAAAATCAATAGCTATTTTATTATTCATTATGCATGTAGTGCCAAAATGAAGCCCACTGTGTGCCATAAATTTACTGGCTTGTCACTTAATACAATATGATTTTACAATATTGCTAATGTGCACAAAGCATTCAAATATAGAATATTGGCACATGTGTGATTTATAACAAAGAAGGTGAGGATGAATTTCAGTTAAGTCCTCACGTTACTCGACTTAGGTCAGAGGAAAATCAATATGGTTCATAATGTATCTGTGGCACAGAAGGCTGGATAAAAAATATTTCCTAAGATGTTGCTTACATTCACTTTTTTTCAGCACATAATTATAAGGAAAGGGGCAAAAAGAGAGATTTTTTTTTAAAAAAAATTATTAACAATGAGGCTTTAGACTGCAAACAAGCAATAGAAAATAGTTAATGTTGGCATCATCAATTCAGCTTCTCCGGCCATGGTGATATTTGATCTGCAGTGGTTTACTTCTTCATGGTTCTTTCCATGCTGTTTGGATCTCATAGAAAATCTTGTGCAAGGAGCTGGCAAAGCAGCAAAGCATCTCTGTCATGCCTGTCTGCATATCTGCCATGAATGTATTCTGGGTTATGTACTGGTCCTCTGAGGGCATGGCAAGTTTCTCATTGATGTTAAGCCAGTAGGTTATCTTGCAAGTATTTACTTTCTCTTTCCCTGCCGCCTGCAGCAATTGTCCTTGAATGCTGGCTGCAGCCGGCTCGAAATGTATCCTTCTTGGGAACTGAGATGATTTCATTCTTTGTTCTGTCTAGCCTAAACCTAGTTTCTCCTCTTCATCCCCCCCCCCTGCCCCGACTCCTTCGCACTCAAACTTTATCAGTCCCTGCCCTAATGGCGGGAATCTTCCCTATAACTAACACTACCAACCCCATCCACATCACTTCTGCCAATACAGTTGTCTGAGCACCTCGAGCTTGAAAGATATCTAACAAAGTTACTTCAACCAATACACCTGCGTGTTTGCTGTGGAGAACTTGGGGGTCTATCTGCCAAGGACTGACAATCTCCCTGCCACCCCCTTTCTCTACAATCCTACCATATAAAGACTAAGCATATTCAAGACAACTCATTTCCTACCCTGGTGCGCCACCAGAGGGCGCTGCTGTGCAGGGAAGCCCAGAGGAGGCAGCCAGACCTCCAGAGAGAATGCCTCAGCAGGAAGCCCAGGCCAGGATAAGTAGCAGAACAGGTGGCATTGCCCACCCCCACCTTCACCCAGCTGGGATCAGGAGAGGACCATTTGGTAATGCCTGCCCACTGCCTTCACCCAGATGGGATCAGGAATGGAGCAGGTGGCAATGCCCATCCCCTGCCTTCACCCAGCTAGGATCAGGAGCATAGCAGGTGGCAATGCCTGCCTCCTGCCTTCACCCAGCTAGGATCAAGAGAGGAGCAGGTGGCAAAGCCCACCCCCTACCTTCACTCAGCTGGGATAAGAGCAAAGTAGGTGGCAATGCCCATCCCTCGCCTTCACCCAACTGGGATCAGGAGTGGAGCAGGTGGCAATGCCCACCCCCCCTTAACCCAGCTGGTATCATGAGCAGATCAGGTGGCAATGCCTGCCCACCACCCACACTCAGCTGGGATCAGGTGCAGAACAGGTGGCAATGCCCTCCCACCCTTTACTCAGTTAGTATCATGGCAATGCCTGCTCCCCCTTCACCCAGCTGGGATCAGGAGCAGAGCATGAGGCAATGCCCACCCCCTTCACCAGGCCTGGATCAGGCACAGAGCAGGAGGTAATGCCCACTCCAACTTCATCTGGCAGGGATCAGGAGTGGAGCAGGTGGAAATGCCTATCCCCTTCACCTGGCCGGGATCAGGTGAGGAGAAGGTAGGAGTAATCAGATTTTAAACTAATAAACTGAAGTTAAACAGGATGTTTCAAAGTTTCAAAACAGCATTGTAATCAGCTATTTCTCTCTTCTATTTCCCCCAGCAGAATCAAAACCCTTTTCTCTCAGCAGCTCTGTCACACCTTTCTACTTGTCCTCAAAACCCTCTCTGAGGGCTATAGGACCTTTGTGAAAAAAAATGCACCACAGTACATGGAGGTGTGGTAGAGAAAAGAAATTGAGTGGAATAGCTTCCGCCTCCCGCCAGCTCTGCTGACACCAATGCAAGAGGGAGGAAGAAGTAATTGCACATGGTCCCCTTCCTTGTTGCAGCACCCCCTCCCCGCCAGCGCAGAACATTTTGTTGAGTTTATTGTGGTGGTGTGATTCCTAGACCTTCAGCAGTAGGTGAGGACAATAATAAGCAGACCAAAAATATATACATATCTCATATACATATTCTCACTCCTTCAAACACAATAAACACAATCATGCAGTATGAATCAAGCCCCTCTATTGTCCCTGCCCCTCTTCCTACATGAATTCATCAGAATGTATGCACAATGATTACATGCATATGAGTCATATGTACACTGGCTCCATCCCAATGATCAGGAACCTTTGTTTACCATCATTCCTATTATAAGAAAGGGTTACACTATATTAGGTATTATGCCCATTTTCAGATGAATGTGCATAGGAAGGGGCAGGGCAAGTGTGCTTTGCATTGGCCTTGTACACATATATGTCATGTTCACAGGACTTTAGTAACCAGAGGTAAGGGATTTTCCCCATACAATGCCCAAGTTAAAGAAATACTTGACAGCTCTTCCCTTCCCCCGCCCAAGTTCAGCTCTCTTTGGGATGACACTGTCAGTAGAGCTGTCTGCTTCTAGCTCCTCTTCTGAAATAATCAATTTACAGATAGGCTCACAAGCTAGGTTCACAAGCTAGATTACTTCTGTAGGCTTTCCAAGAGAAAAAAAGTTTATTTTCCAGGCAACATTTCAACTGGAAAGATTTTCTCAAAAAACTGTGTTTTTTCCCCCCTTACATGGCTATGCTGTAATGGTCCTTGATTGTTTCCTAACCTTTAGAAGCTTTCACACACACATACACACACTACCCATTAGTCCCAAGCTCTCAATTCATGCATAATTGGATTCATTTATAAAACATGCCTTTTAAAGCCTATTGTGGATGCCAATAAGGGAAGGGTTTCTGTGCACTATAAGCGGTCATCATTAGCTGAGCATATATCAACAGCATAAAGATTAAATCCTTGCTATGATATAATCTTTAAAGGTATTTCAGAGTTTTCTAATTGTTGTTTTATCTTTTGATCCACACATATATCAGCTCTTTGCTGATGGGTTCAATTCAGCATCCCCTGTAGCATACACTTCTATGGTACATTTTCTGCCTCATCTCCAAACATGGATGGAACACAGCCCACCACAGTGAATTATTCTCATGCCAATTGCATGTGCAGGCATGCCTTCAGTGCTGCCTTTATTCGCTTTAATAATTTGTACCTGTGCTGTGATTAATAGTTAAATAAGCCACTTAAGATATATGCCCAAAGAAATCCCTCTGTTTTGCCATCCTTTTGCAGAGACACTTGACTGTGATAGTTATACTCAGACGGCAAAATTATTTTACTTTTTACTGCATCTATTGAAAATCTATTTCTCATGCACACAATGTATTCCCCTGACTAGTAATTATAATTTAGGAAGTTCAAGTAAGACCATGTATATCACTTCTGCTGCCAAGAGCTCTCTGGTAAATCATTGTTCTTTTGACCTGAAACTCTTGACTCATTGCTTGGAAGTCTGCTGGGTTGGCCGGCAAATGCAAAGCTTTTCCCTGGCTTTATCCTAGTCTGTTCATCTGTTTTAGGCATTTCAATACAATACGTAAAGCTCTCTTCCAACTTAGTAATGCTATATTTTGTAACAACAACTTTATAAGGCTGGATCTGGGATGACACATAACTACTTTAAATTCAACATTTCAATCCTTCAGTCAGTCTGGAAAAAAAAATAACGTGTAAGAGCTTTCTGGGGTCAGAGGCATACTTTCTGCTGAAGAAATAGAACAGAATATGCAAAACAAAGTTTGCTCAAGCAAAGGACATTTAAAGAAAGAGATGCTTCCCACAATACAGATCTGAGAACTGATGATCACTAAGTGAGCCAAGGATTAGACAAAATGGCAGACAAAATTTATAGAGTGATTAATCGTACATAAAAAGAGTCATAAATACAATTTCAAATACTAATAATTATTGCATGGTGGTGAAGGAACATTAACAGTATAATCCGATGCCTCATTACACCCTCCAAAACCCATTGAAGAAAGGTATAACTCTACTTAGGGTGGCTCTGCGGTTCACGCTAAAAATCACCTAATCCAGGCTAATGATACAAAATAAATCAGACAACAATTCCCAAGGGGAGCTGAGACTATCATTTAAAATATTAATCAACAGCCACCATACAAATTACAAAATGGCTTTAAGATTTGGGCAGCCCAAATGTAAGCTTCATGTGCCAGCACAACGCTGACACCAGTGCTGTACTGGCATAGCTAGACAATATCTTATGCTCTGCCAGCAGAGGAAAAATATTGATAAAAGTAAACCCAGCTCCTATGAACTGAGAACATAATAATTACACTAGCCTGCACAGCAACTCTGCTACTTCTCGCCAATCACACAGAGGATTGCTTACAATGTTCCTGTGCCAAACATATGGAAGTAGCCAACCACCACACTGTAACATCAACAGGTCTCCTTGTCATCACCCTACACACACACACACACACACACACACACACAGAGTACAACTGGAAGAACACGGGAAAAAGATCAGAGGTCCTCCATAATAAATATTGTATGGTTAGTAGGTGCTCCAGCATGAATACACACAATGGAGCTCTGCAGAAACAATTTTAAGTCTGCTCCTGCAACCACATTTCTTTTTGCTAGATGGATATATAATTAAGGAATCATGGCCATTCTGACCACATTACCCATCTGCCCCTGCTGCTCACTTGGCAGAGGCAACCCTGATAGAATATGCAAAACCTCCTACACAAGGGTTTCAGTCTTGGAAGAGGGGGACTCAGGAATAGGATCACTAATGTTTTGCCAGGCAAGTGGGATTTAGGCACTAGGGCAGCAATAAGAGAGCACACACCTGCACATTCATTGAAAGAGCTCCTGTCATTATCTTAAGAACTCATTAGGGGAATGAAAATATGTAGCAAATAGGAAGAATACATTTAAATCTCACCAAAGGGAAGTGTTGGCAAGAATTCAAAGCCCACCTGATGCCTACTAGCAAACCCATCAGCTGCAAAACAGAAGAAAGAGGCCAGATTAGAAGCCGTACCTCACACATTCAGAAGCAGTCCCCTAACTATTCACCCACCTGGGCACATGGCTGACAGTCACACCACTGTGCATTATACATCATTTGGCAGCCACGGTGTTGAAACTAGTCATGGATTTCAGGGCAAGGAAGATTGCAGAGAAAGTCATAGAACATAAAATTGGAGCTCAGTTATTGTACTGGGCCCCGCTCTGGATTCATGCTATTAACAATTCAGTGGAACGTGTTCAATCTAACTTTCTGCGTAAGATCATGGGGGTTCCCATGTGTGTTCCATATGCTGCCTTATGCTTAGAGTGCGGTCAGAATTTGTTGGCCACCAAGGCATGGCTTCACACTATTAAATATGGGTTGAAAACTCCATTTTAATTCTGATCTCCCCAGTTATATGTACCATTTATTATATGAATTTGCCAACTCTAGTTGGTCAGCCTGTATTGAAGCTAAAATAAGTTCCTTGAACTTATCTATAGAATCTTTATCCCTGCTATCTGAGTCTGAGGCCTTCTGAAAAATAAAATCCAGTCTTTTGGGATTAGAGTTACAAACTCTCTATAGTTCTGCTAATAGAACTTGCTCTCCCCTAAACTTGTGGATTTTCCCTAATGTAAGTTTTCCAGCAGTATACCTTTACCAACTCCTGGCTCCCAATTTACATAGAGCCTTTTCTCTGGCCAGATTTAATGTTCTTCCTTCAGCCATTTTATCTGGCAGATTTCATGGGATGCCTTATTATAGCAGGTGTTGTCCTTGTTTGATGGACTGTGTTGAAACTGTTTCCCATGTTCTTCTCCAATGCCCTTTTTATCTGGCACCATGCCGGAAACTTCTACATCCTATATTAGCCCAACTTTCAGAGTTTTCTGATGATTTTAAGGTTCAGTTCCTGCTTGACAACCCAGATGGGGAAATAACTGAAATAGTAGCTAAGTTTCTCTACAGTTCCATGGCTATACGCCCTGACAAGTAATATCCTGTACTGGTTTTGCTGCACTGTTGCCCTGCTCCTATCTGTATTTCAATCTCAATTTGTATGGAGTCTCTATATTTAAAATTTTATATTTTATATATGCCAGTAAAGGCTTGCTTGACCGACTGACATAGAACAGTGCAAAAGCAATATAGGGGCCCCAGTTCAAGCACCATATAGGGCGAGCTACAAGGAGTCTCAGGCATAACTGAGGTTTTGCACCATTAAACACAGTTGCTTGGGATGGGCCACTCATGCCGACTGGCTGTCCCACATGCTAATCATTTTGGTCAGCAATCCCCATGCACCTTCCTTCTGCTACTTGCAGGTGGTTCATTGCCACTACCTATTTCTTTTTAATATATTTTTTATTTTTTTTAAATAGAAAATAGGGAATAAAAAGTAAAATGGGGGGGATAGAAAGAAAAGAAAGAACAAAAAAAAAGAAATTGCATATCTATTACATTGCACCATTCACTCTAATACATGTCTTAATATTCTGCTAATCAGCTCTCTATTTGCAAATTTTTCCATTTATCTTCTATAATGTCCATAAAGGACCACATCTTAGTTGAAAATGAAATTTCTCCAAACTTATCTTGTATCCATTTGTAAAAAGGCTCCCAAATGTCATTATAGGTTGTGTTGTCCAATTCTTTCAGTAAACTCGACAATTTGTCCATTTCAGCCATCTCAAGTATTTTTTCAATCAGGTTTTCTTGTGTTGGGATAGTTGTCATTTTCCAATGTCTTGCATGTGCAATCCTAACTGTTGTAATTATATTCAACATCAGATGCTTTTGCTCTTTATTGACTGGGACCGATATGTGGTTTAATAAAAAAAGTTCTGGTTTCAAAGGTAGTGGAGTCATAGGTATCTGCTGTAGCATTATATGTACCATCTTCCAGAACTCCACTGCTTTTTTGCATGTCCACCACATATGATAATAAGATCCCGGTATCTTCTCACACTTCCAGCAATTATTTGACATATTTAAGCGGGATTTGGCTAACCTAATTGGGGTTAGGTGCTACCTATAAAACATTTTATATACATTTTCCTTCAATGAGGCCGATTTTGTTTAAATTACATTTCCACATTTGTGACCGTTGCTCTAAGTCTATTGTATGTCCCACATTCTCGGCCCATTTTATCATAGTGTCTTTGACCTCCTCCCCCTGTAATTTTGCCTCTATAAGTATAGCATATATTTTCTTTATCGTTTTAACATTGGTACCACATAGTATCACATCAATATTTTCATCCTTTTCATAAAAACCCACTGTTTTGTCTTTTTTATATCAAGACTCCAGTTGTGCCTGGCCCTACCATCCCAGCTCAATATCTAGCTCTGCCATTTCTTTAGGATTTTTTAATAGCCCAGCTGGTTTCAGTAGGATCTTATAGGGCCACTACCTATTTCTATTTATCCCAGGAACCCTTGTGCTGCATCCCATCAGAGGGATTGTGCAACCTGAGGAGCCTTTGGCTGTTTGTGCATAGTTCCCTTTCTCAGGATTCATCATTAAAGTCCCCCCATGCAGACCCGGCGCACCCATTGAGGCCAGGTAGGCAGTAGCCTCGGGTGCGAGGGTACTGGAGAGGCGCCGGAGGGGGTATTGGGGGCAGAGGTGCATGCAGCGGAGCTGGTATGACTGGGCTGCAGCTGCTGCTGCAGCCAGCCAGCCCTGTGCCGCCGCCAACACCACATTCCCCAGCTGGGTGCAGAAGCCGTGAGCCGCTGCTGGGGCGGCGTGCGGAGCACGGGGCAGCCTCTGCGCACCGCCCCAGCAGCGGCTCGCGGCTTCTGCGCCTGGCTGGGGCATGTGGTGGTGGCGGCGGCACGGGGCTGGCTGGCTGCAGCAGCAGCTGCAGCCAGCCACGCCAGCTCCGCTGCGCACTCCTCCGCCCCCACACACCCCAGCCGGGTGCAGAAGCCATCAGGCTGCTGCTGGGGCAGCGTGCAGAGCACGGAGCAGCTTCCGCGCGCCAGCCCAGCTATCCTGCACTGTGTGATGATGTCATTGCATGATGACGTCATCATGCAGTCCGTGGCATGTGCGTGTACTCTGCATGCGTGTGCACGAGTGGCCGCAGGCACCAGAAACTCTGGCGCCGGCCCTACCCCCATGTACATTCTAAGTATGCACAACATGAACCCAGAGAGAGATGTAGCTCCACACTATGCATTTATCATCTGATTTCTTGGCTGGCATTGATATAGAGCTTAGAAAATCTGTGACTGGTTGCAGGTTTAGTCAGTATCTAAAGCTACATCATGGCTTGGAAGAAGGATGGAAGGTAGTGCAGTTCCGCCCCCCCCCCCCTGACTTCTGTGGGAATTTTTACAGTTTTGCCAGAGTCCTCACTGGCCTCATGTTATGCCAGCACTAGGGGTGTGAATCAGGCTGCAGAAACTTAGAGATATTTCACACTCACAGTTTAAAGCGCCTTTTTTTAGCAACCGCAGTGGCATCGGCTTGGCGCTGATCCTTTCACACTTCCCAGCAGTTTCGATTTGGCCTCTTGTGATTCTGCCTGGAAGCCTCTGTTCAGTTTCGGACTTTCGGGGCATCACAGTGCACATCAGCTTTTTTTTTTTTTTTAACTTTGAGCATGCGTGGTAATGACCCTGCCTTACGTCTTAGGGCAGACAAGCCTCCTCCCATGGTGCCCCTTCAACCACCCCCTCCCACCTTACTCTTCCCGGGGTAAGGCAGGACTTGCCTCCCCAGTAGTTTTGCATGGTGTGTGGGGGGGGGAGCACACTTATACTGGCCTCTGGCTCTGCTGAGACGCGTTGAGCCGGGGCTTGGCGTGCTTTCTGAGGGGCTGGAAATTCTCTCGTGTGGGGATTGCACGCGCACACTCCAGAGAGGAGAGGCTGCAGCAGCTCTTGAGCCCAGAACAATTTGGCTGAGCTTAGCAAGTTGGCTGCGTGAAGTTGAGAGCCTGTGTGTGTGTGTGTGTACACCTCTCTCTCTTTCCCTTTCCCTCACACCAGTAATGTAACTTTAACATCCCCGCCACCCAATCCTCCGCCCCCACCTCACGCTCTCTCGCTGGCTTGAAAGGGTGGAGAGGGGACATGAAAGAAAAGCCCCGCCACTCTGACTGACAGCGTTTTGAGAGACGCTCTTGAGGGAGGGAGAGAAAAGAAAATTGATCCACGCTGAGGAGAAGGGGAGGAAAACAACCCGGCTTAAAGAGTAAACAGGCAGCGCTCGCATGAAACGCGCTGGGGCACAGAGAGAGCACATAAAGTGGAGAAAGGGGAATGAAGTTAAAACAACCCCCCCCCATCCCTTGCAGGTCCCACCCAAAGGAAAAGTATCTCAGAGTCGTAAGAGAGACGTACAGCCAAAAAAATGGCGGAAAAGAGGAGTTCAGAGAGCTATTATGTGGGTGTGGTTAATTTCACAAAATCCAATCAGCAACCAAGGAAAAGAAGAGGAAGGGGGGAGCGCCGCAAAACGTTCACATTGGCATTAATCGCGTCTGCCCCGACTGGGCGGCTGATTAAAAATTAACATCGGGCTATATCAGCAGGGAGAAAAATCGAAGCAATGGGGTAAAAAAGCGGCATTGCGTCCTATGACCTGCTTGCAAATGTGAAAGCCCTGAAAACATGGGATGCGGAACAGGTACAGACACGCTTTAAAACCCGAGTGCGAAAAGTCTCTTAGGATTGTATGTGTCACTTACTTCTCCCCTGGCAGGCCTCCAACACCAGCTATTTCTACACCAGCACACTTTGGCAGCAGTATATCTCTAGACACACCAGATTCTCATACTTACAGCAGCATATCTTGGCATTTTGCAGAGTAGGGATTACTTGCCATCTTAAGCCATTCACAGCCTGACCTTGATTGCTGCTCAAATGAAAGAAGTGCACTCTTCTAAAGAAGAAGCTCCTATCTCCTTCACTCATGTGAATGGGCTCAAAGCTCTGGGGAGAATCAAATAATCCAAGAAGGTTGCACTTCCCCCTCAACAGCCCCTCTAACTTTAGCAGTCTTCCCATATGTACAGATCTGCACTTGTACATGCAGGCATGAGGCTAGATTGGGCTCTATTTCTCATTTACATATTAAAAATATTTTACAAAAGGTATCATCGTTACAACTTTTTGTTTGATGGACCCCTACATAAGCATATTCAGATTCACACTGTTAACCATATAATTTTTCCCAGATCTCTGTTGAAATCGTTCTCCATCTAGGAAACAGAAGTAGTAAAATATTCACGGTATAGCAGTCTTATAGTCTGTACCAGCTTGATTTTGTCAAAGTTTGGAAGCTGTACCTGGATGAGAGACCACCAAAGAAAAGCAGGGCTGCTGTGCAGAAGAAGGCAATGGCAGACCACCTCTGCTTGGCTCTCACCTTGAAAAATCTTGAAGGTAAAAGTTCATGGGGTCACCATGAGTCAGCTGTGACTCAACAGCACCCTTTACCTTTCATGAGCTATGGAACTGCATCCCACCCACCCCCCATCCCCATTTTCACACTCCACTGTCCATTAGTAGAGTAGGACATTGTTAACTTCTCCACTGATACAGTAACAGTACTACTTTCAATGCAGGTAACAATAACTTAATTAGATGTTGATCACTACCAAGAAGTTGATGATACAATAAAAGTCACTTTAAATATGAAAACTGGACAGAATCTTATAGAATAGAATATGTATCATTGGAAACTATGACAGGGACTGGGGGAAGAATCCACAGCAGTCATATTCTACGAAGTTTGTGCAAGTTCACAGTAGAGAACTGCCGGACACTGACCAGTTGCGTAAAAACTTAAAGAACCTGAGGAGGCTGCCTGCTATGTCTCCACAAGATTAATTACTCTGGCCTTGTCTCCTACCAATCCAACTTAGTGAAGGCAGTTCATTCTGCCCTATTCACTATCCCCCTGCTCTTCTGGCACTGCAGAAAGGAAAGGGGGCAGTTTGGCCTCCCCAGCTTTCTCCAATTTTTTTTAGAATGGTTTGGGTTTTTAAATTGTAATTCTGTTGGTTTAAAATTGTTTTGTCACCTATGTGCTATGTCAGGCTGCGTAGAGGCTA
Organism: Eublepharis macularius; assembly: GCF_028583425.1. Taxonomy (NCBI): domain Eukaryota; kingdom Metazoa; phylum Chordata; class Lepidosauria; order Squamata; family Eublepharidae; genus Eublepharis; species Eublepharis macularius. Next base: position 79,386,939 of record NC_072797.1, read on the forward strand.
AGAATCACACCAGACACTTGCTTGGGTTAGAAATGGCCACAGCTTTATTGATTACAGCTGGATGGAGCATTGGCCTGGCATCTGGGCACGAATCCTCATTGGCATTGTAGGCCTGGCTGCCAACCGATGCATCACCCGCCAGCCTCCCACTGGCACCTTGGCACATGTTGTTCTATCGCCGGCCCTGCCTGGTGACCCCTGCTTCCAGATCCATCAGGGTTAGCAGTCCCAAAGCACCACTCACCCTATTGGGATCTGGCCCAATGCCTCAAAATACGCCAACCCATAAAGTTGTGACAATGCCCATCAATAGTCCTTAATCAGCAGAAGGTGGGAGGGTGACAAGCTGCTCCTGCAGATGCTCAGGTATAATGGCGCTGATCATGCGGCTGGGCCAGCACTGGATGGACGCTTCTCCTCCTACAGCTAATCCCGCCTCCACTTCGCCTTGCACCCAGTGCCAACCCAGCTTGCCGGTAAGTTGTCAGCTTCCTTTTATAAAACTTTGGAATCTGCTTTTGGTGCCATACCAATAGAGAAGCATAGAAGAGAAGGTGAAGATAATGGACATAGTGGTAAACTGGTGAAGGGAAATGTTCAGATACAGGGGTGATGGGATTGGTGACTCAGCATGCCTTGGACATTGGGGGCACTGCATGTCTCTCTGTGTGTATGTATAACTCTCTTGATAGTAAGCTGCTTCTCTTTGTCTAAGCTGGAAATGCCTGCTGACTCCTCTGTCTCTGTGTCTCAGAAGGTTTTCCTTCTTCTTGCCTCCTGGTCTTCCAAAGGAGAAGGATGTGATTCTCAGAGCTCCTGCTCTGAAAGCTTTATCCACAGACCCGCTTGCAGCCTCCTTGCCAGATTCTGGCTGTAGTTTATTAATAGAGCAGTGACTCTTTAAATTAGGACTCTTTCTTTCTACTCCAAGATATTGCTATGGATGGAATCTACCTCAATAAAACTGTTAAGTTCTATCTTTCTACAATTTGTCTGAGGATTAATTATTGCATGTTGGAGTAAACTCTTATGACTAAGTAACTCTGCCACCAAAATGAAATACAACTAATTCCTAATAAAGGGACTTGCAATAGTCTACATAAATGAGAAAATATATAAGGAACTATAACAAATTAGTTTCATATTTAGAAATAGCCCAGTATAATTGGACATCTTTCAGCTCTTTTCAAAGGTGATTTCCTTTGGGCTTTTTCTATTTTCTTTTTTCCAGTTAACATTCTTTCTTTCTATAGTGGATAAAAATGATGGAAAGAGTCTCCCTTTGTACCTCTATGTGGTGGAATTTTTTTTCATGGAAGTAGTTTTATATTCAGGGAAATTCAGTATTTCACATCAAGTTGCAGTTATGAAGCACTTTTCCCTAAATTCCATTTTTCACTATCCATTTTTGGATGCCTCTTCCAACAAGCCGTGAAGCTTTAGACTATCTCACACATGAACAGCAGTTTGAACCTCATCTGAAATTGCCAGGATGAGATGTCCCTACTGCTGTTGAATTCCAGCCCATTGAATAATAAATTTCAGGTCTTTGATTTGAGAAGCAGCAGATGTCAAATATACAAATCTTTTTTTTTTTTATAAAATAACACCACTTCACACAGCTACTCACTCAGCACAGATAGCTTTGTATTAAAGTGGATGACTAATGGAAATAGAAGCAAGGGAATAAAAAAAATCTTTGTTTCATACAAGTGGTTTGCTGTTAAACCCTATGGTTTTAAAATTATCTAGAATATTTTACTGGCAACTATTCATATACTTTTTTCCTTCTAGGAATGAATATTTATTCTTATACTATTTAAAGTTAATGTACACACTGTGGTTCAGTAGTTAAAGCCAGATTTGTGCAGTGGTTAGAGTGACAGATGAGGCTCTGGGAGACTCACATTTCAGTTCTCTACTCTGCCATGGAAGCTCACTGGGTGACCTTGGGCCAGTCATACATACTCAGCCTAATTTACCTCACAGGATTATTGCTGTGACAATAAAATAGGAGAGGGAAGAAAGATGTATGCAGTTTTATGGTGGGGTATAAATGAAGTAAATAAATAAACAAATCCGTCTTTATCCTCCTCCTTTGCTGCCCATATGTGGCATTGCTTACATTGTTTTACATTTGAATTTTATTCTCTTCATGAATTCGGTTTGCCTGACTTGCTCTGAAGTCTGATCATTTACATTCAAGCCAGTCTAATCAATCATAAGTCTCTCTAAAGGGAATAAGCATTTTGATACATCTACCTCATTAGCAAGTACTTCAGAACAATACATTTTACTTCTAGAGAGGCATCTTGTTTCCCTTTGTACTCCTCATCACATTCAGTGAAGTCCAAGAGCAAGCTTTAAAAGCACGTTAAAGGCTAAACAGTGAATGTCAGTCTAATGTTTGTTTAGTTTTGGTGAGGAGGACAAGATCTTTAAGGGGATCACACTTTATGGCACCTCATTTTATATTTAACCCTCTTACACTTGCAAAAAGTACTTTGGTAATATGACTGTTGGGATCAAATAGATTCAATTTTTTAAAAAGAGGAATTTCTAATTTCCAAATGTCTCTAAAAGAGGTATTTCTAATCTCAGCATTTACAGGCTATCATTTTAGTACACTTATGGGCCAAACGAGACGTGATGCCTTCTTCATGGCCAATATGAGGACACTCCCACCATTTTAAAGCCATTAAAAATGGCCATTAAAAATGCTGAGAGGGTCCCAGCACAGTGGAACCAGGTCCTCTTGCACCCCTCCCACTCCAGTTCTTTTTCAAGTATGGAACTGTAAGGTTTTAAAATGGTGGTGGCATCCCTGTGAACCACATCTAGCCTGGCTCTATCAGTTCCATCTTAAACAGATTTGAAAGGGTTAAATCTGCTTAGGATGCTACAGGTAGTGAGGCAGTACTTGGAGTTCCCCAGTGTTAAAACCTATGGGCCTATTAGACCTCTGAAACTTTACTCATGAACTTTTTCATTCAAGTCCTTGAATCTGAGATAAGGCAGGACATAAATATTTTAAATAAAATAAATAAATTTGAAAGTAAATAAATCCATATATTTCTTGAAGTTATGAACCAAAAATACTGTCTTTATTGCCTCCCTTTCACAACTGCTGTATCACCATAAAATAACCATTGTGTTATTAAATAAGAAAAAATTACCATGGAGAGGACATTTAGATCTCCCAGTATACTGGATATGTGGTGCTGAATTTCCCTTCCTTCATTTTAATTGGGACCCCAATGCTATTTTTATTAATATTTTTAATGAAGTTAGATGTACACATAATAAACAGGAGTGGTTTGAACAAAACAAGTCCCTTTATTGCTGGAGATGGTTGAGTAATTTCATTTCATAAGAAATGCAGCACAGTGTCTCAGCCACTTCAATATTACTCTGAAGCTCTCCCATGATTCACTAGGTGTTAAGGAAGCTTTTCTCTCTCCCCTCCAGCCATCTATTTTCTCAATGCAGTTACAACATGCACCTACTTACAGTAATCGCCCCTCCCCCCCACAAATAGTGCGTGAAAACAAATTGCCTTTGACTGTCCAGGATTACAAAGTTCTTCCTTACCTACCTGCAAGCCATATCTAGGCAACAGTTAGCCTGTATGGTTCTCTAAAACTCAGCCCTAAACATTAAGTTTAGGCATGACGCTTCTAGTCAGAAATGATGACATTTTTCAATGATATAGGAGCACATGGGAGTGTGCATACAGAGTGAGTACACACACTCTACCACTACAATCTATCCCTCTGTTTGGCTCCCAGGGAACCTGACAGCCCTAATTTTTGCAATTGGCCCAAGCATCACATTTCACCCTCCTCATTCCTGCCTCTTCCTCTTTCAAGGAAAAACATTGTCTCCATTTTACAGGGAAAACTTAAACAAAATGTATTATTTCTTGATCCAAATTTAGCACATATTAACAAAAAGAATAACAAAAAATCATTTTAAAAAGAGTTTCAGAAAATAAAATTAGTTACTGGCCTATACAATATATGAAAAGATGTTAAATTCTGTAAATGCATGACCCAAAAGAATAGGGATTACTTTGGAGTACAAGATAGTAAAGAGTCTAGTAGTAAAGAATCAGATGTATCTGACTAAGAGAGCTGTGGTTCTCGAAAGCTTATGCTACAAATGAGTTGGTTAGTCTTAAAGGTGCTATTGGACTTTTTACTATTTTGCAACCACAGACTAACACAGCTAATTCCTCTGGATCTTTGGAGTACAAGAAAAGCAATATTTCAGCCATGAATGCTAAAATGGCCTCAATGCTGCACTTGCACCTCGCAGTTGTAAAACATTTGCCGTCATCAGAATTAAGGCCTGAAATGCAAGAGTTCAGAAAGCAGGCAAATGTGTGCTGCAAGGAAGGCACAGAAGCCAAAGTACTAAATAACAGTACTAAATCATGTCTGCTGTCCATGACCAATAAGGGAGAAATCAATGCAAGGGTTCAGCAGCAATTTAGTCAGGCTAAAACAGACAGTTCCGGAAAGGCCTTGCTTTTCCCTGTGAAATACAGATGAAAACAATATTTTAGCCTTTTATTCCAATATGTATAAATCTTGAAAGACTATGTGATCCGGGTGGTAGTTTGGGTAGGACTTGGAGAGGCTTTGGGTCTCAGTTTTAATGCAGAGTGGCTCGGACATCTCACTTTCAAAAGCCTTGACTTACATCTAAAACAATTGCTTACTTCTATCAAGACTATGCTGCTTCATATCAAAATGATAAAATGGTAAGGAACTATTTAGCAGTCATAAATCTTGCTTTTAAAAGCAAATATAACTGTGGCTGTGGCAGGATCATCATTTTATGTTTTTATACCAGGTTTTTCTTCTCAATGGGTACTCAAAGCAGCTTATAGTATTCTCCATTTATACCCCGTATTTCTGCCTTCATAAGGGCCACAAGGCAATTAACAAATTAAAAACATACATAATGGCATCTTAGAAACCATTGAAACCAAAAGAAACACATCATTAAAAAATAAAACTAGAATTAAAAACAAAAACACAAACACACAAAAGCAGCATTTAAAACATAGGGCAGGAAGGAAGGATCACTGAGGGAACACCAAAGGAAATAAAAAAGTCTTCACCTTCTAGCAGAAGAAGGCAACAGAAGGGGACAGACAGGTCTCCCTGGGGGAAGAGTTCCAGAGTTTTGATGCCACGATTGCAAAGGCCATCTCCTGGGTTGCCATCCATTTAATCTTACAAGGCAAAGCAGGGCCTCCAAAGATGGTTAGGGAAGGTTCATAAGGGAGTAGACCTTTTCAAGGATGTTGGTCCTGCACCTTGAATTGTCCCTGAAAACAGATTGGGAGTCAGTGTATATGAGCCAGGGCTGGAGTGATTTGGTCCCTACAACCCTTTCCTGTCAACATCCTGGCGGCAGCATTCGTCACCCATTGAAATTTCTGAATTTCTGAACTAGCCATCAGGGGAAAAGAAGTGTGTGGAATGAACCCAGCAGCTCCGGAGTGCCCTCCCACACACTCCAGAGCCTTTGTTGTTGTGCCAGGAATGACAACATTCTTTTCTGCTGCTACAGACAGACTAACACAGCTACCCATCTCGATCTATCCCCATTTCATAACTTTGTGAAAAATCATCAAAATTAGGGTTGCTTAGCATGGGGGAGGTTCATATAGACTGCTCCCTACCCATTTTGGATCAGCCCTAAAACATATTTTCCTCTCTCTATATACGTTTATACTTTATCATACATTTCACCCATCTCAGAACTGCCTTCTTTGTTCTGGCTCCCCAAATCATTCTTCTTCACTGAGATTTTCAGTCTGTAAGGATTTCTGCAGTACTTATAATTCTATAGGGTTACTACTCAAAACTTCAAGACTATTCTTATTCAAGCTGTGAAGTTTCCCCAGCCTAAAAGCTCACTTCTGGCATAGCCTTTTTTCATTTCTTAGCTTCAGAGATACCCTTACACAGGGAAAAAAAAGTTGTTAGGGTCAAATCCTTTCTTGTTATAATTTAATCATGTAGTTAACTCAGTTTTTGAAAGAACGCCAAGTAACTGAATAAAAATGCTTACATATGGTCTGTCCCTTTTTCTCTTTAAAATAAATGCCATTGCAGGAAAAATATCACTGTGTTCCACTGTAATAAAACCTACTGCAATATATCCTCTTCAGTGTCTAGCTAGGGCTTATTAAGAGAAATAACTTCTTTCTTTTTTAACATATCACCATTTAGGTGTATCTCGGAGCAAACTTTAATCCTAAAAGTTGGTACCATTTGAAATGTCCATCAATGTTAACAAAACACGTCGGCTGCCCAGTTTTGTCCCTGCGTACAATTTAAGTTCCAAACAAGGTATATTGTAGAACTTAAACAGGTGTAACAACTTCAGTATCTCTGTTCTACTACTCTACATCTCTTAGCAAGCAGTTTTTCAAACTCTGTCATTATAGCCACTACTAGAGATGGGCACGAACTGCATTACGAACTTCAAAAACCCACAAAATTGGCAATCGCGCGATCGTGATCCGGTGGTTCATGATTGTCCACGGCAAATGAACCAGCGTTCAGGAGAGGCCTGGTTCAGTGTGTTTGGCCGTGGTTTGGGAAGCCAGACAGTCAGGCGCCATCAATCAATTCCCCTGGAAACAGAGCCGGGGGAATGCCTGAACTTTATCTGCGCTCCTTCTGTCACCCTGGAAACCCGAATGGAAGCCCAGCTTACCTTGATCGGCAGGTCTTCCTTCCAACCATGGAGCTGCAAAGAAGTTACAAGTTGGGAAAAGACACCTGGGGGAGGGAGGGGGAGGGGTGTTCTGTAGCCATGGGCACTCCAATCTCATCCCTGCAAACCCCGATAGGCAGCTCTGACAGCCAAACACAGACCTGCATTTCTCAATGAGTTCTCAGCTTATAAATAGAAGTGGGCTCCCAGGCTGGGTTTCACTTTCAGCTAGCAGTGGAGTGTGACAGAGCTGCGATTCGGTTTCGTTTTCTCAGCCATGCCGGACGCTCCTCTCGGCTGGTCCGGGAGGAAACGACCAGGCACCCTGACCGGGCGGCTGATCTGCAAGGATTAGCCCCCAGGACTCCCAGGGAGGGAGCCAGGGTCCGGGACGCGGCGGGAAGAACTCCCCGAAATCAATGCGGGGAGGGAATTGCCCATTTGTCCCTATGGAGGCCGGCAGATGTGCGCGGCGCCTCGAGTGCCGCCGGGCAACGAGAAACGGCAAGTAAAAGAAACAGGCGGAAGCCTGTAAACAAGCGAATCCCTTCTGTTCTACAAGCGTTTGTGAAGGAGAGGTTGATCTGAAGAAGACTCGCTCTTCCCCTTCGTGGAGTTCCAGAATTTTGTTGGCGCCCCCCCCCCCCAAAATGGCAGCAAAGAAGCAAAGTCCCGCTCTCGGTAAGTCAATCTCGGCCACCTTGCAGAAAGGGGAGTCGCTCGAAGAATTGGTGCGCAGGGCGGTGGTGGAAGCCATAAAACCCTTTGTTGACAAGCTGAACGAAACTGATCAAAGGGTGGGCTTAATTGAAAGCGAGGTGAAAACCATTAAGGCAGCAGCGGGGGGGGCAGAAAAGTCTGCTCTGGAAAGTGCGTCACTTGTGAAGGCTACAAAAAAGGAGCTGAAGTTGGTGGAGAACCAACTGATCGGGCTACAAGTGGAACAAACGCAGACAATTTTGCGTCTCCAAAACGTGAAAGAGGAGGAAAATGAGGATCTGTGGGATTTGGTCTCGGAACTACTGGCGACACCCGCGAGGACGACTAAAGAAGAGGTTAAAAGCGCCATTTTGGAGGTCCGTCGGGCTTCTTCAAAATATGCAACAAAGCGACAGTTGCCTCGTGAGATCATTATTGACTTTTCAACTAAAAAGATTCGGGACACCATCCTATATAACTCATACAATGCGGATTTGGACTTTATGGGTTTGAAAGTCAAGATTTTGAAGGACGTTCCATTTCTAGTCCGGAAACGGCGTTTTAAATATAAAAAGTTTGCAGCTCTTCTGAGGGACCATGGAATAAAGTACAAATGGTTATTCCCGGAAGGAATATGGTTCAGATATAAAGATCAGGCCTATAAGATATTATCAGAAGATCAACTAAAGGATTTTGAGAATAAAAACCCAGAACTCTGCTGCACCAAGAACGAAGAAAAGGAGGAGCCGGAGGGGGGGGGGAGGAGGAGAGCATTGCAACAGCAGTTGCACAGAGAGAATTGCGTCCGGGACCCAGAAGGGGGAGGAAAGTTTAATCAGAATTTGAAATGTTTATTCTCTGTATGATTAACCACTCCATCATTATTCTATGGAGCTATTTTTGTATTATGACAGTATGAAGGGAAACATTGAAGTGTAGTGTTTAGTGTTTGTAGTTCATTCCCCCCCCCTTTTCTTTTTCCACTCCCCTTTGTCCCTTCCCTCTTCCCTTTCCTTGTGATAGTCTGGTGTAGTGTTTTGTAGTTATGAAAAAAAAAAAAAGAGTGTGACAGAGCTGCTGCTTGCTACTTGCTAGCCTTTGGGGAGAGACAGAGAGAGTATAATTGAGCTTGGATTTTTGTGAGAGTTTCCTGGGGGCCTTGGATTGGAGAGGGTATAACTCCAAGATCCCTATTGCAATCTTGACCAAACTTGGATGCTGGCTGGAGGAGAGCCTGATACACACTCCCTGTGAATATGGGCTCTCTAAGTGCAATGGGGGCCATTCTGAGCACCACAAACCACGAACCGCAAATCGGTTCAGCAACGTGAAATGTCCGTTGCGGTTCACGACCTCGGCACCGAACCACGAACCGCAGAGTTGTTAAATTTTTTTGGTTCGTGCCCATGTCTAGCCACTACTATATCTAAGAACACCACACATTGTTATTTTTGAATCTGGTCATATGTTAAAGTGGTCACAAGACTACCTGACAGCAGGTTCAGAGGGAAATATCTCAAAATATATTATGCACTTCTGGATACATTGAAATGCCTCCTCATTTGGGTGGCTGCTATTAAGCCAGTACAATTAAAAGATTTTTTAATTTTTAATGTCATGTCTTTTAAAATCAGACTTTCTTTAGATATTTTCTAAATATGTTGTTTATTTATGCCTCCCTTTCCTTTTTGTATTTGAGTGTGCATATCTGAGTACAAAATATGATAAGTGTAGTCAAGTTGCAACTGACCTACGGCAACACCTCATGGTGTTTATCAAGGCATGGGATAATCAGGGGTGGTTTGTCATTGGTGTCCTCTGAAAAACAATCTTGGTCTTCCTTGGTAGTCTTCCCAGACAAGCACTAACCATGGCCAACCCTGCTTAGCTTCAAAGCTCTGGCAAATTCAGTCTAGTCTGGGTTATTCAGGCTCCCGTGCAAAAAAAAAAAAAGAGTGCTGTATTGTATGGAAAGTAACCTGGACAGCTCCCTGATGAAGGGAGTTTCCAGCTATTCTTCGCTTGCTTTCTGGTTATGGGCATCTCTTCTCTTGTCTTGGCTGCCTTCCTTTTGACCTGTGACCCTTGTGTCTACATACCTTTTCTGGCCACGTAAAAAATGGGACAGTGCCTAAGCAGGCAAGCCAGAAAGATAGGAACCACTACACTACATTGCTCAAATCAAAGCCATTCTAAACCAGGAAACCAGTGATCTATTTGGAATAAACAAAACTTTACAAAGTCAGATATACCAGTTCATGGTCTTCAGTGGCAAGATCTGCATGCAACTCTGCTGATTAGAAGAAGTCCGAACCAATTGCACATCTGCTGAATAATTCTCTCTACATTCAACTCTTTTCTTTTGACCTCTATGAACAGTAAACCAGGCACCAAAGTTCCAGAATTACCAGAGCTGAACATTTCAGAATATCACCAAAGGTTAATTTTTCAGTTTGGATTAGTTATAATAGTTTATGTTAATGAATGTGACATTTATGGTTTGTATTTGGTAGCTAATGCATCCCTAGGATGAATATTTAAATACAAATATAACTGTAGGAATCTACCCTTATTGCAACATCAAACCATTCGGATGAGATTGAGTAATATGATTAACAATTATATAAAATAAATCACAACTAGGATCTATAAAGGGTTAAATTGCAAAGGAGAGGAGGAACTTGAGATTACTGAAGCCAGCTGATTAAGACCTGAGCTGAACATCCCTCCCTCCCTTTCTTTAAGTTATTTTAGCCTAGGAGAGCCTGATCTTCTCAGATCTCAGAAGCTAAGCAGGGTCAGCCTTGGTTAGTAATTGGATGGAATACCTCCAATGAAGACCAGGATTGCAGAGGCAGGCAATGGCAAAACACCTCTGATAGTCTCTTGCCATGAAAACCCTGCCAGGGGTCACCATAAGTCAGCTATGATATGAGGGCCCCACACACACACATGCACACACAGGCATGGGCCGTGGTATAAGCCAAAAAATTGGAAGCCCACAGAACCAGCATCAGGCTTTGATGGCTTATCACCTGTTTCAGGGATGTATTAGGTATCTGATGGTTGTTGTGGGTTTTCCGGGCTGTATTGCCGTGGTCTTGGCATTGTAGTTCCTGACGTTTCGCCAGCAGCTGTGGCTGGCATCTTCAGAGGTGTAGCACCAAAAGACAGAGATCTCTCAGTGTCACAGTGTGGAAAAGATGTAGGTCATTTGTATCTACTCAGGAGGGGTGGGGTTGAGCTGAGTCATCCTGTAAGAGTTTCCCAGGGTGTGGAATGCTAATGGCGGGAGGCTTCACTGTATCCTGAGGAGGTTCTTTTGCATATGGATTGGTACTTGATGTGCTAATCTTCTCTGCAGCGCTATTGTCGGGGATAGAATGTTTTGTTAGCCTGGTGTTTTTCAGAACTGGAAACCATGCTCTGTTCATTCTTAAGGTTTCTTCTTTCCTGTTGAAGTTTTGCTTATGCTTGTGAATTTCAATGGCTTCCCTGTGCAGTCTGACAAAGTAGTTGGAAGTGTTGTCCAGTATTTTGGTGTCCTGGAATAAGATACTGTGCCCTGTTTGAGTTAGGCTATGTTCAGCCACTGCTGATTTTTCAGGTTGTCCAAGTCTGCAGTGTCTTTCATGTTCTTTTATTCTTGTCTGGATGCTACGCTTTGTGGTCCCGATGTAAACTTGTCCACAGCTGCAGGGTATACGGTATGCTCCTGCAGAGGTGAGGGGGTCTCTACTGTCTTTTGCTGATCGTAGCATCTGTTGTATTTTTCGGGTGGGTCTGAATACTGCTTGAAGGTTATGCTTTTTCATAAGCTTTCCCATCTGATCGGTAATTCCTTTGATCCATATGCAAAAGAACCTCCTCAGGATACAGTGAAGCCTCCCGCCATTAGCATTCCACACCCTGGGAAACTCTTACAGGATGACTCAGCTCAACCCCACCCCTCCTGAGTAGATACAAATGACCTACATCTTTTCCACACTGTGACACTGAGAGATCTCTGTCTTTTGGTGCTACACCTCTGAAGATGCCAGCCACAGCTGCTGGCGAAACGTCAGGAACTACAATGCCAAGACCACGGCAATACAGCCCGGAAAACCCACAACAACCATCGTTCTCTGGCCATGAAAGCCTTCGACAATACATATTAGGTATCTCTTGAATTGCATGTATCTGTTTAAAGTGTGTTTTGTGTGGAGGTATTTCATTTTGTAAGCTATTTTGAGTGTCCAAAGTGGGGGAGAAAAATGAGTTGATAAATAAATAAATCCAAACAGGGTTATCAAGGAAGCATGGTTAATACTACCCAGAAAATTAGCAAAAGAGTTTGTAACACACACATTGCACAATGAAGCACAGTGATGTAAATTCACTCATGCAAATCACACGTTGCACATTGTGAATGAAACTTTGTGCATGGGTATCTGCAGAGAAAGTTGAATACAAATTGGATTTATGATTAACTTCATAAATATACTCATAATTGTGATCATCTGTGCCTGGTGTAAGGATGTGCTGTTCACTTTTATAGAAGGCAAAATAAATAATTGATAATATATGATCTTTCTTTGTGAGTCTGGTCATAGCCAATAGGTAATTGATCTTAAGTTCTAACCTCTTAGCTCTTGTATGAATAATTACCCAGAAATGATGCCATTTCTTTTTGCTAGTCAATATAATTGTAGAAGAGCCAATTAGACTTGAGTTTCAAATCAATTTTTTGATAGGTGTTTAAGATGAAAGTGTTCTCTGGCAAAAGTCAAAAAGGTCTACATTTGTAAAAAAACTTGTGATTATTTAGTGCTGTGACTATAGCAGTGTAATCAATGATCTGTCTATACAGCAAAGTTATGCAAAAAATAATATATATTGTTTCATCTTCTACTTCACAGATTTGCTTAGCATTAACATACAGAATGTAAAATTAATACCACCAGCAGCCCATTAAAAGTGATGGGCTATCTTGTTTCAGTTTCCTTGTGATCTTCTTGTTTGACAACAAACTATGTTAATGAAGGCATTTAATCTATTAGATAAAAATGAAGTCACTACTATGTTAAAAATCCAGATTTTGCAACATGCACGATAGGTGTAAAGAAACACTGAAAAGACCAAATATTTACTGTAAACAGAAATTCTGATCTATATGGCTAAAATGAGATGATAGTGCCCAGAGTGGGAACACCAAGAACAGGAAACAAGGTGCCATATTTTCCATGAACTCAGTGTAACTAAGAACCCATACTCAGGTTCTGGACAAAAAAAAATACAAACAAGCCATTGTTTATATCCCAGGTAAGGAATAAAAAGTGTATTTTCACCCCTGCTCTTCTCAGACTGTCCTAATCGCAGGTCCACTAGAACAAAATGGGCCAATTGGCAGGCACAGCATTATGATGTTGACAAATCATGCCCCAACCTCATTTCCACAATTCTTGTCTTCACTGTGTCAGTCATTAAGAAGCATTCCAGCTAAATGGCAAGGCACTGGATTTGTGCCCAGAGTAGGGAACAAGTACAATATGCTGTAAGTGTTAAAATTCTGGAAAAAGATTGGGAGGTCTGTGTCAGTCTATGGAAGACAGGATACGGTGAAGATGACTCCCAACCCTTGCAGCAAGAAATCCAAGCTCTCTTGAGTAAATGGGTCTTTATTGAGATATCATAGGCTTCGCCATACATATGTCCATAGGTTACACAGAAGCAATTAAAGGTGTCTGGCTGTACACAGGTCTCTTGTTAAGAATGACACATTGAGCACAGGATACATTATATCAACCCGTTCACATGTTCCCCCACCCCTCTGGCTCTCCCAGCCAAACACAATCAGTTGCAGGACAGAAGGAGCTGTCCCAAGGCCGCTGCAGCGAGCCATCCGAGATAAGGGCTCGCCCGTCCTGGAATCTGGAAAGCAACAGAGAGCAGGTGCAAGAGGCTATTGCAACATATCATAAGCTGTATAACAATATGGAGGGACCTGACATTTCTGCCCCCCCAAAGGCCCCCCTCACCCCCCAGGTCCCAGCTTGTCTGGGTATCTTTTGTGGAAGCTGGTGGTGAGTGTTGATATCTAAGTGTCAAAAGCCAGTGTGCAGAGGCTTTAGATCAGAACGATCAGTATGACAGGTAGACACATCAGGTGACATAGAGTCAGATGGTTAACTTAAGAGTCAGGAGACCATGAAGTGAATGACTCAGCTAAACTCATGCATGTATCTGATTGGGTGTCTACATGTATATATACCTACTATGTACAGTATGGTTGGGGCTTCTTGCAAGTCCAGGTGTAGGCGAAGCACTTTGTCTCTCTGGACTGTAAACTTGTATATATTGCTCTTAATCCACCTATAAATAAATTGTATTATACACCTTTACTAAACAAACAAGGTGTGGACTCTTTGTGGATCCTCCTTAAGCTGGTGCAGTCACGCTGACTACACACTATTCAACAGTGAGGTGGGGGGCATTGACGTGGGAGTGTTCGACCCACTCCCAGAATGCTTTGTTGAAGTCTATCCACCTGATTAAGTAGTAAAGTTTTTTGTTTTTTAATTTGGAGTCCAGTATTTCCTCTACTTCGTAGTGGACTTGCCTGTCAACTAGGGTAGGATGTGGAACTCCTTTTTCTGGATGCCATTCGTCTGGGTGGGGGCTTCCTTCAGGAGGCTGAAGTGGAATGTTGGGTTGATTTGGTGTAGGTTTTTTGGGAGTCCCAGTTCTACGGTAACCTCGTTGACTACCCTCTTGACGGGGAAGGAGCCAAGGTATTTGAGTCCCAGTTTTTTGCATGGCTGGCTCCTTTTAAAGTTCTTGGTAGAGATGTACACCCAGTCCCCAGCCAGTAGTTTCCATTTCTCAGTGTGGTGCCGGTCAGTGAACTTTTTGTAATCCTCCTTGGCTTTTTTCCGGGTCTCCTGTATCGTTTCCCACTGGGACGTCAATGTAGACCACCATTCTCCTAGATTCCCGGCTTTTTGGGATTTGGGGTTGGTTGAAAAGGGTAGGGCTGTTCCCTCACATCCTTGTACTATTTTGAAGGGGGAGGTGCTGGTTGAGCTATGAACCGCATTGTTATATGCGTATTCAGCGAAATGGATAAAGTCTGTCCAATTATCTTGTTGATAATTGATGTAGCAACATAAGAATTGTTCCAGCACTTGGTTAGTGCATTTGGTTTGTCCATCGGTTTGAGGATGATGAGCAGAGCTTAATCCCTGTTCAATGCCAGCAGCTTGGAGGAGCTCCCGCCAAAAGTTTGCAACGAATTGCATGCCTCGGTCCGAGATTACCTTGAGGGGAAAAGAATGTAGCCTTACTACATGTTTCATAAACAGATTAGCCAGTTTTTTGGCAGTGGGGATAGTAGTACAAGGTATGAAATGGGCTTGTTTGGAGAATAGGTCCACTACCACAAGGATACACGTGTCCCCTTTGAAGGGTGGTAGGTCCGTGATAAAGTCCATTGAAATCACTGCCCATGGTCTGGGTGGGGTCTCCAGGGGTTGCAGCAGCCCTGGGGGCTTCCCCTCCTGGGTTTCCCCATGATGCATACTGGGCAGGAAGAAACATATTGAGAGACGTCCTGTCTCATGTTGGGCCACCAGAATTGTCATTGTACTAAGTAGAGTGTCTTTAGGCAGCCGAAATGGCCAGCTAGTTTGGAGTCATGGCATTGCTATAGGATCTCTCTCCACAAGATGTGCAGTGCATAGAGTTTACTGCCCCGGTACCAGTCGCCAGCCTCCGTTTGTGTTAGCTCGCCCACCAGTATGCTCCCCCCCTCTTTTTCCACCTCAGCTTTTACTTTCTCCCTCCACTCTGAGAGATCAGGTTTCTGGATGATTTGCATTTTTGCTGTTTTGCTGCGTGTCGTCACCACTCCCCCTAGTTGGGTGGGTGAGAATACTGTGTTGATGACCTCCTCCCTTTGACTGTCATGCTAGGGCATGCGTGAGAGGGTGTCTGCTAAGAAGTTAGCCCTCCCAGGGAGGTATTTTAGTGTAAACTCGAATTTGGAAAAGAATTCCGCCCACCGCAATTGCTTTACATTTAGCTTTCGGGATGCGCGTAGGGCTTCTAGGTTCTTATGGTCTGTCCAGACCTTGAATGGGTTTCTAGCCCCTTCCAACCATTGCCTCCACATAGTGAGGGCGAGCTTTACAGCAAACACTTCCTTTCCCCATACACTCCAGTTGCGTTCAGTGTCTGAAAACTTTTTGGACAGATAGGCACAAGGGCACAGCTTTCCCTCTCTGTTGGGCTGTAGTAAGACCCCGCCTACTGCCATATCACTCATGTCTACTTGCACTATGAATTTACGGTTCTCGTCCGGGTGCTGTAGCACCGGTTCTGAGATAAAACTTTGTTTTAGGTTCTCAAAGGCTTGTTGGCACTCCTCCATCCAGTGTAACTTTGCACTAAGTTTTTTGTCTGGTAGTCCTTTGCCCTTGGTTTTCACTAAATCTGTTAGGGGTAGGGCTATTTGGGAAAAGTTGTTTATGAACGGCCTATAAAAGTTGGCAAATCCTAGGAAGAATTGTAATTGCCTTCTGGTTTGGGGTGCCACCCACCCGACCATTGCTTGGATTTTGGCAGGATCCATTTTTAGCCCCTGATGGGAAATGCGGTACCCAGAAAATCCAGCTCCTCTTTGTGGAATTCACACTTTGATAGTTTTACTGGCAGTTTGTGTTTCATCAAAGCAGTTAACACTTTCCGGAGTAACTCTACATGTGCTTTCTTATCCGCTGAATAGACGAGCACGTCATCTAGGTAAACCCCCACCCCCTTGTACAGGTATTCATGCAGTACTTCGTTGATAAGGTTCATGTACACACCTGGGAGCCTTTTAAGCCAAATGGCAGGACCAGGTATTCGAATTGTCCCAAGGGGGTGTTGAATGCAGTCTTCCATTCGTCCCCGTCCCCCTTATCTGGACCCGGAAGTAGGCATCTTTTAAGTCCAACTTGGAAAAGATTTTGCCTTGGGCCACCATGCTTTGTAGGTCTTGGATTAAGGGGAGTGGGTATGCGTTGGACATGGATATGGCATTTATTCCCCTAAAATCTGTGCATAGGCGCTGGCTCCCATCTTTCTTTTTGATGAACAAGACTGGCGCTGCATGGGGGAAGCTGGCTGGGCGGATGAATCCGCGTTCCATGTTTTTGTCAATGAACTTTCTCAGCTCCTTTCTTTCCGCTGGGCTCATTGAGTATAGTTTGCCTTTAGGAAGCTTTTCCCCGGGGACTAGTTCGATAGCAGTCTGTGCTTCAGTGGGCGGGGGGGGGGGGGAGTTTGTTGGCTCCTTGTCATCAAACGCTAAGTGGAGGTCTCGATACTCTATGGGGATTGCCTTCTCCTCCTCCATGAGTAAAACAACCTCTAGCGGGGAGGGCGCCTCCTTCCCCCATACCTTCACCCATGCATGCGTGGCACATTTGTCTCCTTTAAAGATGATTATCCCCGTGGACCATTTAATGTAGGGGTTATGATCCCAGAGCCAGTGACTCCCCAGTACCAAGGGGTATTTTGCTACATTGCTGACTATATAGGACTGGGCTTCCCAGGGCTTCCTCATCCCTGTTGGGACTGGTTCTGTCTCATAGGGGGCAGGGCTCATGCTGGACCCGCCCATTTGCTTGAATACTATCGGGTCTTTTAGTTCTTGGGTATCTAAGCTGAGCTCGTTTTCTAAGGCAGGTGACAATGTCACGCGAGCATCCCGAGTCTATCAGGGCTTTCACTTGCACATGGGTTCCCCTTTTAGGGTTTACTAGTATTACAGGCATGAATAGTATGGCCCCCCCTCTCGGTCACCTGGGGTGGGGTGAACTCCTTTGTGACCTGCCGTCAGGGCCGGCTTATGGCAGATCTGTCCTGTTTCCCAGCGGTAGGTACATCTCCTCCTCCTGGCCAAGGTATTCTGCATCGCCTGGGTGTTCCTCTGCATCCAAGCCAGTTTCTGGCCTCCCGCACTTGAGTGGTAGCTTGTGCTCAGCCTTCGGGGCTCGTGGGGCTGGAGGGGGTCTCTGGCTTTGCTGGGCAGATGTTGGCTTAAGGGGGCATTGTGCAGCAAAATGCCCAATGTCCCCACATTGCAGACACAGCCCTTGCCTCCAGTGGGTGTCATGCATCTCTTGGTTGGGTCCAGGGTCACCAGACAGTAGTGCTCAGCCGCGGCTATACACGGGGGGGGGGGTGCTCCTCACTCCCATAAGCTGGCGCTGCTTTACCAACTGCACCACTTGCGTCCAGTTTTTTACCTCACACACCAATTGGATCCATCCCAAGAGGGCTGATGGATCATTTTGCATCATGGCCCAGTCTAGCAGGTCAGTATTCATACCATTCCGGAATAATTTTATCTTAACTTCTTCATGATAGTCTGGGCACTTGGTGGTGAGTTGGTGGAACTCGGTGGCATAGTCCCTCATGGGCTGGGACCCCTGCCAGATGGCTCAAAGTTTGGTCTGGTCCCTCTCCCCTTCCATCGGGTCTTCATATTGGGCTCTTAAGGCATCAATGAATGCCTGCAAATTGTAGAGCTTGGGGGCTCTCGTGTCATGCAGGGTCACATACCATTCCACTGCCACTCCCCCCAATCTGGGCCCCAGATGGGTAACACAGCTTTGCTCCGATGTGAACAGAAGGCCCCATTCATTGAAGAATTCTAGCTCTTGCACAATGAAGTATCCCAGTTTCCTAGGATCTCCATTGAAAGTGGCTTCCAGCTTAATCCAGCCTAATGGCAGCTCCATTCCACTCGCTTTCATGTCTGGGTACCCCCCTGCCTGGTAAGGGGGGGTGCAAGTTGCCCCCGTTCTGTACTCGGGGGTGGGGGCACGATGGTCTCGTAGTCCTGTGGTTCCCCAGGGGAGTTTAGGCCCTCTGGGCGGCCCCCTAGGCACTGGGACCAGAGCTACAGGCTAGGTACTTCTACATGCGTCCCTCGGAAGAGCAGGGCACCACCCCAGTTCCCCCCCTGCCATGCTAGGTATGTATTAGGGGCGCCCGCTGGTCTCTCAGTGGCCCTGGGTGGGGGGTGGGTCCAGGCGGTGGCCCAGGCAGTGGTCTCTGCCTGGGTTCAGCCACCCCTCTCACGCTAACCCCCACCGATGCCAGTGGGTGGCGGTAGGCTCAGGTGCCACTTGGGGCCGGCGGGACGGTGGCGGGTGGTGGTGGTGGATGCAGCAGCTCTTTCTCCCGGGGCTGTTCAGGATGGGTAATTCCAGGGAGGGCCATGGGCTGGGTCATCATAAATCTCATTAGGTGCGCCACCTGTGCCAACTCTCCCCTCATCACCGCCACCTGGGCCCCCAATGTGGTGTATCACGCCTCTTCAGCCTGGACGGCTCTGTGCTCCTCTTCCCCATGATCTGGCCCTCCCACTGTTTGGAGGGCTTCACGGCAGAGTTGTTCTTCCCAGTCGCGTTGCATATGCCATGCCCATTCCCACTCTTCCTGGGAAAAATCGGGCTTGGTGGGCCCCCCTGAGTCCTGTGTCATCCCTGCCCCAATGGGCATCCCAGAGGCATCATGATACTCACTCAAACCGGAGGAGTGAGACTCCTGGGACCCCTCGCTTGCGTATTCTGCAATTCCACGGATCTGTACATCCAGCAGCACCAGTTGTTCTGCATCCAGGGGGGGGCAAAGGGTGGTGTACAGGAGCTCCAGGCCCCCCTTTACCCTCCCTGGGGGCTGCAGGGTATATTCTAGGGTCCCCAATCTTGAAAAACTCATGGGGAGCCAGGGTGCGTTGGATGCCATGGGCCCTGTGTTAGGCTGGTCACTGCTAGCAAGTCATAGCACATCACCTGGACTTGTTCCATGAGGGCATCCAAATGGTTCCCCCCTTGCTGCTCTGCACCCTCAGTTGGCTCGGGCACCTCCTGCTCCGGATACACTTGTTCCCACCGCTGGAGCTCCTGCAATGGTATCCTGCTTGTGCCGATCAGGGGTTGGAACAGGGGCTCCAGGCCTCCTGTGGCCGAGCTCTCGCACGGCCCGGGCACCTCCACATAGTGGCCTGCTGCCTCATCCCACCAGAACTCCTGTCCACCGCTGGCTATCATTGGGCCCTCTGCTTCCACGGAGAGTTGGAACATCTCCCAAGCATAATCCACCCCGGCCTCTCGCCCCAGCTGGGTCTCTGGGATTGCTGATAATTGGGGGTTCAGACCGCTGCTGAGCCCCGTTCCTGTGGAGTAGCACACAAACAAAGTCCCACAGTGCCTCTCCTTCTCCTCCCTTGGTCGCGGAGCCCACTGTCTCGGGGTGGGCAAGGTGGACCACGACAGGCGGGTGATCCCACTCAGAGGGATCTCCCCAGTATCCACAGCAATCCACCTGGCCATCGGCACCTGTTCCAGGGGCCAGACTGGTTGAAGGGAAAGGTTCTTCGCATCCATCCCTCTCAGGTTGAGCGGCTCAGTCGACAGAATGCTGGTAGCCATCTCTCCGGGGTATGGGTTTGGAGGTAAAGGTAATTCTTAACAATATGTCAGTCTATGGAAGACAGGATACAGTTAAGATGACTCCCAACCCTTGCAGCAAGAAATCCAAGCTCTCTTGAGTAAATGGGTCTTTATTGAGATATCATAGGCTTCACCATACATATGTCCATAGGTTACACAGAAGCAATCAAAGGTGTCTGGCTGTACACAGGTCTCTTGTTAATAATGATGCATTAAGCACAGGATACATTATATCAACCCATTCACATGTTCCCCCACCCCTCCGGATCTCCCAGCCAAACACAATCAATAGCGGGACAGAAGGAGTTGTCCCAAGGCCGCTGCGACGAGCCATCTGAGATAAGGGTTGCCCGTCCTGGAATCTGGAAAGCAACAGAGAGCAGGTGCAAGAGGCTATTGCAACATATCATAAGCTGAATAACAATATGGAGGGACAGTGGGCAACAGACCTGACAGTCTGAGTTCAAATTCCTGTTTACGTGAAGCTCACTGATCTTGGGCCAGGAAAGTTTTCAGCCTTATTTATACACAGGTTTGTTGTGAGGATAAAATAGAGAGGGGAGAACTTTGTATGCCATCCTGAATTTCTTGAAGAATGGTGGCATCAAAATGTGATCAGTTGTTGGGAGGGATTCATAAACAGAACTGAAGCAGGCCACAATGTTACTTTTACGGTTTCTAAATTGACAAACAATAGAATAGTTATAAAAACACAGACTGGCAGCTCAATCTTAAGAGAAGATGTGGAAACTGCACAGGGAGAGAACTAAGGCTTATCCTGGCAGAACTGGCTCTTACATCAACATAAACCCCTCTCCTCCAGTGCCTGCCCGAGGGGCACTACCACAGATGGGTTGCCGCCAGCGGGAACGCTTGGCAGCCGGGTGGAGGCACAAGTGCGGTGCAAGTTCCCGTGCCGGTATGGGAGGGGGTGGGGCACAGGCAAGCCATGAGTTAGTCCACTTCCAAAGCCACTCCAGGCCCGAGGATGCCCCCTGCAGCGGCGGAAAGTTATGCCACAAAAAAAGTGTAGCCCATAGGTGCTCATTCAATGAGGAAAACTTGGGCCCCTCTCCCGGTGCCCAGCCCCACCCCCCATGGCCCAAAGGAGCATAGGATGGGAACTACCATGGGGGCCAATCCACATGTGCTTTCAGGGTGGGCGAGCCTCCTTCCCTGCACCCAATCACCTGCCCATACACCCTACAAAACCTCCAGCTGTGCTGCTCATGACCTCAGGTAGGTGAGCACGCTGCCAGAGGCTGTGCCCATCAGCTTCCTGCCATGGGGATTGTGCATGAGGTGGGAGAGTGGGAACTTATGGTGGTGGGCCCTGAGTGCACTGGGGGGACTTAGTGGGGAAATTGGGAGAATTTTACACATGCTCAAGGCAAGAATGGCACAGTCCAGAATGTCTGGCTAACTAACAATAACCACCCAAGTCTCCTTGCAGGTTATCTCACTCTGAAGTTCCAGCTCGGTAAGAAGGAGATGGGGTGGCGGCTAACCCAGCTCACCAATTCGTGTCAGCTGCCCCCTCACCTGACCTGTCCTGATGGCCAGCCTCTGCAGGTGATGCTCAGCAGGGGAGGAGGCAGTGGCAGCAGCCCCTTCCTGCCACAGAGGCAGTTGCCCAGAAAACTACTCTTGACACAGCCATTGGAGGGCACCGGCTACCCATCTGGATGCTCTGTTCTGACTCCCTCAACCAAGGACCCTCCTGGCAGAGGAGGGAGTGTGGCAATGGGTCAGGTTGACTGGGTGTTCTTAACTCCCTGTTGACTTTTTCCCTCACAGGTTAAGATCATCACAAAGCCAAGCGATTTCTCGCCAGAGGGTCATGCATCATCTGGTCACTAGCTGCACCTTTTTAATTATTTAAAAAGAGGAAAGTCAATTGTACAGCCCATGCCAGTCTGAGACAACTCAGACCTCTAAAGAACTAAGGACTTAAATTACAGCTTTGTAGACCTGTGGCTATGGAAAGTAGTAGAACATGTGCTTGGTATGCAGAGGGCCCCAAATTCAATCCCCAACTTTTCCAGTTAGAAGGATATGATAGTAAGTTGTGTGAAAGATCTGAGACCCTGCTGCCAGTCAGAGCAGACAATACTGGCCATGATGAACCAATGGTTTGATTCAGTATACGGCAGCTTCCTACATCCATGTGTTTCCCATTTCAAGTCACACATTCAGGCAAAAAGTACATTTCAATTAAAAATGCAAAAATAATTGTTTGTGATTTTTGAGAACCTAACTTCTTTCTCAAAACTATTAGGGGAAAAGGGTAGATGACTGGGGAAGGCAATGGCAAACCACCCTGTACCAAAAAGTCTGCCAAGAAAATGTCGTGATGCAACATCCCTCCACTGTGGGTCAATAATGACTCAGTGCTTGTACCTTTACCTTTTAAACTTCGTTCTCAAAACTAATACCATAGAAAAACTTGCTGTAGGTGTTGTGGAAAGGGATTGGAAACTGTAGCAGACAAACCAAAGCAGACAAGCAGATGTGTACCTTGCCAAAGCAATGCTGAAGCATAGAGGTTGACTGTAGTGCCACTGAAGAAAAGAAAAAAGAAAATACTTTAAATGGTCTTTGCACAGAAAGTGCCTAAACTGAAGCAAAGCATTCCATGGGTAATTTGCAATGTTTATATTCAGTCTAGGTAAGGTGTTAAGCATTCTTCTCACAAACACCTTGATGTCAGTGTACAAATGCAGCCTAAACTATTCTCTGTGTAATTTCCCAGCTTGACCCGAAACCAAGGCATAAGTAAGAAGGTTTCTTGTACACTGGAAGTTACTCTTCAGGCTTTCTCCCGCTAATGGGATCAAAGACCTCTACCTGTAATGTGTGTGAATTGTCACTTAAGTAATGTATTTCTTGGAAATGTTCTAACATAGACCTTTAACCATCCAACATACTTTTAAGTAGTGCTGCACCAAATTTTTGTCCTTGGAAATGTTCAAGTAAAAGCAAGCGTTTTCAAGAAGTGCAAAATGTTCCGTGAAAAAATCTGAAATGGTGCCTTTTTCCATTGCACAGCACTTCGCAGCTCATTTCCCTTTCTGCTATGGCTTCAGTACAATGAACCTAAACAACACATCATTTATGATGATGATACATTTATATAATGTCCTTCCGCCATTGCATTCAATATAGTTTACTGTTAAAGAATTTTCTAATCCATATCTATATAGTTAAATTAGTTTTTAACATTCATTGTGTTTAAGCAGACCTCGGCTCACTCAAAGCATGCTGGGATGAGTCTTGGCTGCCTTCTTCCCTTTGCCCTTCACTTAACCTAATAGTAATGACCTTACAGAATTAGTAATTCAGCCAGAGATAGTGGAAGATGGGGATGTTCCAGAGTGCCATGATTCACAACAGGAGATGGCCTTGAGAATGTGCATGTTGTTGTGCAAAACAATAACAAGAGGTGCCATAAGAGTGTCAATTGTAGCACTTAATGAATCCTTGCTGTCTATTAAACTTCTAATTATTTTGAATAGACGTGTTTGCATTCTTGTAGAAGTAATTTGATATCCCTATTTCTTTGATAGCTTGTTTGTAGTTTGTTTGTAAGAGGCTATATAAGTCATGTGTGGCATGCACTATCAGAGGCATCTGTGGTGCATCAGATTATTTAGATTTTTACTCCAATAAACTTCTTATACTTTGCCGATATTTCTTGCCTTTGTATTTTTGGGGTACTGGTTCCTGTTATTGGGGCCTCCCAACATTGGAATATGGGTGAGTCCCCTCTCATTTACACTTGAAAATAACAATCTACACTATAATATACACAAAATTCTGCAGAAAAGGAGGACATGAAGAGAACAACAAAACAAACAACTTCGGGTACCAACTCTTAGGCAATATTGAATTGTCCTGTTTCTGAGTTAAACTATTTAATATGTTTATATTTTATTCTCTTATTGTTTTATATTTGTATGTTTTATTTTTGCTGTACACCGCCCTGAGTCCTTCGGGAGATGGGCGGTATAAAAATTCAATTAAAGTAAAGTAAAGTAAAGTAAATATGTATAACTGTTTGTAATGACTAGATGGAATAAGCTTATGCTGAATCTGACAATTGGTCTGTCATGGTCAGCCCAGCACTATCTACTGTGAATGGCAGCAGCTCTCCAGGGGTTTGGGTAGAACTTACCTGATCTTTTCAAAAGGAGAGAGAGAATATTATGGGAGAGAAGGCCCAAATGACAGTCTGTCTCAGGCAGGCAGATCAATGGATGGGGCCTTGCTGTCTTAATCTGTCTTCTGATACAGTTAGATGGGATGGGTGCTGATGAAAGTAGATTAGGAAGGGAAGAGCCAAAGGGCCACCTCATGCCAGACAGGCATTTTTCTGTCTTTTAAAGTAATCCCAATAGTATGTTTCAGTCCATCTTTATAATTATAAATATAAATTAGGGAATTCATTAGAATTATCTTGCTAGTGATGGATCCGATCTGGGTACAGAACATTACCTTAGTAACAGCACAAAATTGCTGAAAATGTTCATGATTCATGTAACATGAATTCATAAGGATACCTGTATACATTATTTTATAAATTTGATGCAAATAGAGCATGTTTGCATGACCTGGGTAGCCAAAGCAAGTCTGATCTTGTCAAATCTCAGAAGCTAAGCAGGGTTGGCCTTGGTGAGTAACTGAATGGGAGACCTCCAAAGAAGACCAGGATCACTATGCAGAGGCAGGCAAGGGCAAATCACTTCTGATAGTCTTTTGCCTTGAAAACCCTAGCAGGGGTCACCATAGATCAGTTACAACTTGACAACACTTTCCACCAACAGAGAACATTTGATCCCCCACAGTTCACTTGTACCATAATCTTTCTTTATCTCCTCCTGATAATTTACCCAACCCATCCATGCAGCAGATGGAAACAATTGTGAAAATACCATGACCTATGGACTGTGCTTTGGTGCTATGCAGAGAGTTCTAGAACCTGTCCCATTTACACTGTTATGCTGAGATATTATAGGCCAATTAAACATCATATGTTTCCTTTTCACTGTTTGCAACATGCCCTGTCATCCTTTCCCAACATTTAAAATAATTCCTCCACACTTCACTAGTCTGCGAAGGGTATTTTCTTAATGAAATACATCCAGTTTCTGTATCCACGGGATAGTTGCATGGTTGCTGTTAAGGCTATATGTTTCTTGCAAAATGCCGTGGTTCAAGAAATTAATGTGGTTGACCCACACCATCTTAATTCAGAGGCTGGTCCACCCAGGCTCTATTTTCAGGTTCAAAGGGGCCAAAAAAGATGCAAATCACTTGTGATTTTAGCAATGTTTAGTAAAACATTAACAGATGTTATAACCAAGGTTATGATATATAATAAATGCAAAGAAAGCTTACATCATCACTTCAGCTGGAGGGGACCAAGACACAGCAACGGATGAACTCCTTTGTCCGTATGGTCTGGGGCATACCTGCAGAGTTTCACATCCACCAATGAAGTCCAAAGAGACAACAGATTTCTACGGATTTTAAAAAGGCCAATCTCTGCTTTCTAATTACACAACAAGCAAAAACTTAAGCATCTGTCTATGAAAAAAATCCCCATAGATAGGCACTGTGTTTATAGCAATGCTTACCTAAGATACATGCTGACTACCAAGCACACATCTTCCAGGCATGCCTCTCTCTTTCTAGCTGACAGTCTCACCCCCCCCCCCCCCAAAAAACCCAGGCCACAGCCTGCTTATATTTGTGAGTTCAGAAAAAGAACAAGATGCATGCAGTCATGGGAGCCTGTGAAGGATCACCATGGCAATGAATTTCTAGTTCTGTACCCAATACACAAACCTATACTTGCCACTCACAGTACCACTCTGGGTTGATAATAGTAAATGTCTAAACTAGTGATACTCAGTAGCACAAGAAGTACTTGTGACTATTTGATATGCCACTTGTGGCTCTTCTGAGCACCATTTCCCGATGTGGCACTTGTCTTATGTCCCAGAAAAGTGGGCAAGGCCAATAGGACTTATGATGGGCAGTTGATTTGCTCCTTGAAACAGCTGCCACCAGAGGGACTGCACATTAAGCTGTGAGTCTCCCTGATCTGTGGACCAGGGAGTAATGTATGGTTATCAGCCCTGTGCTGGCAACTTGGGGGGGGGCGGGTATAGCCCCCGGACACTTGCCTTAAGGGAGGGTTCCAACATGGACTTAGAATTAGAAAATGGAGCCTGTGCCCTGCTGAAGTTAAGCTAACCCATTAAGCAGCAGCTAGCCTGCCAAGAACAATGAAGCTACAGTGAGCTGTTAAGCAGCAATGGAATGCAGACCTGCTCCTTGCTAAAGCCATTCTTCCATTCTCCAAAGTCCCCAAAGACTTGGGAGCCTCCTCCCTGAATAATTTTCCCTAATGAACGAACCAGGTCACCAAGACAATGAGCAATGGACTGACACACACACATACACCCCCAGTTCCTTCCCTTATCTTAGCAACTATACAGGAAGATTTCTGCCTTCTCCTTAATCTTGTTATTCACTCAGCCTTAGGGCTATGTTTCTCTAAACCTCCTCTAGGAGGCATTTTTTTAACTTTTATATAAACCAAGAAAACTCCCCTCTTCCATATCAGCCTCCTCCCCACTTTAAACTTGGGTGATTCTCCAGAATTAGTTTTTCTGATAGCTTTAATGCAGGGCAGAATCTAGCAGGTATTCAGGCTTATCCATCATCCTCCCTGAGGCAGCCACCTGTCACTTCCAATCTTTTGTTCACTTATAATTGCCCTACCTTATGACCAGCACATTCTAAATCATGAACATCTGTATTATAAATATTGCCCCCAAACCCTCAATACTTCATAGCAGTTTTTCTAACTACTTCCCCTGTGTCAAGCTGGTCTCTCCACACTCCACTCTACAGAATTTCCACAGGCTACAGGACTGTATGCTTTCTCCCTCCCCACCTCCCTTTTTCTTTTCTCTTGTAGACAGGTAGCTATTAGGGGAAAGATTTTGGTTTGCTGCTTTGCAATCTCTCTCATATTTTTGTAACAGTTGTTTAATTTGGCTTGTGTTATCACAATAAAAACTCTTTTCACTTTAAGAGAGCTTATTCAACCCAGTTATTCTGAGTCCTGGACTGGATCTAGGCCTTGTTATATACAGGTTAAAGATTAAAAAAAACCGTTTTAAATACCCTGCAATACATCAATACATGTCTTTGTTCTGGACCAGCAAGGGGATGCCTTTGTTTGTTACAAGGCCTCCAAGTGTTTGGGTAACAGTGGAGTGTGGGGAGGGGAAAAGTTACTGACATCACTTCTGGGTGACTCAGACTTTGACTGGGTGGGTAAAACAGGAAATATCAGGTTGTACATAAAGCATCACAGATATTTGCAGTGTATACATCTGAAAGTCACAATAGATGTTACAAGTGGGTGACCCACAAAGACTTGCAGCAGGCATCTCATTTTCCCCTTCTGAACCATGCCATCTTTCCCTTTCCTGGCCCCATCATCGCCTCTCCCCCTTTTCCTGCTTCCTTCTCTCCTTCTCACCCACCTATATCTGCCCCCTGTCTTCACTTTTCTCCCTCTTCCCCGGCAGCATCTCTCCATGGCCCAATTGCACAGTGCCAGCAGAGTCAGGCCTGGTTGCATGCTGGGGAACATGCAGGCGGTACTTCACTTTCCCCTGTATCCCCTTTCCCACACTGTTTCCTCTTTCCCTCCTCCTGGAAGCCTCCATATGCTCATCTTTCTCTACATCCCTCTCTCCTTCCAACCCACTAAACAACTTACCTTTTATCTGCCCCCCATCTTCACCTATATTTCTTAATTTACTTCATTTATACACTGTCTTTCTCCACAATGGGGACCCAAAGTAGTTTACATCATTCTCCTTGCCTTCATATTATCCTCCCAACAACCCTGAGAATTAAGTTAGGCTGAGAGCATGTGGCTGAATCAACATTCCTAGTGAGCTTCCACAGCAGAGTGGTGATTCAAACCTAGATCTCCTACTCTGAAACTCTAACCACTACACTATACTGTCTTTTGTGGGGTGGCTGTTGAACAGTAACAAGCAGCCAGGCCTGAGTGACTCATGAAAGTAATGTGGTATCGAGTCATCTGGTGGTTGCTTCTGGACCTGACCCCAATGAATTCTCATTCAAAGGCCAAAACAGACCTAGAAAGGGCCCTGCCCCATCTCCGTGCCTTTTCCTGACCGAAACCAAGACTGGAATACTGGCTAAACAGCCATAGGAGACAGCCTATGGCTAGACAGCCATAGGAGTTAAAACTACATGAGTTCCCAAAAAAACGGGAACGGCATATGGCAGTCCCTTTATTTGAATACGATGAAATATGGAAACCAATTTTGGATGTTTTAAATGCCAAAGAAGTAACTCCCCCAATGCAACAAAGTTTAAAAGCTTGTTTATTATAATTCTTGGGTTTTTAACAATTTGCCAAGAGTGGTTTTGATAATGTCTTTTATGGCTTAGTTTTAATCCCTTTCTTGTTTGTACTGTACGGTTTTATCATTTCTTGTATTACAATTTTTAAAAAGAACTACATGAGTTTGTTATCATTTTGTTTTTTTAAATCCCTCTCAGTGATATTTTTTTTTAGATTTCAGATTTTTCTTCAAACCTGGGGCTTTCTTCAAGTGTGTAGGAAGATCTGTCTAGTCCATTCATTGCTCCACTCTCCGGATTTAAGTATCCACAGATCAGGGTCACTTGGCTATTAGTATACTTTTGTTTCAGATTCTTTCAACATTTCTAATTGTGTGCTAAAGCTCGAACTGGGCACATTCCTGTGCGCTTGTGCCCTTGGATACTACATTTAACTTTTTCAGCAACAATGTTCAAGAACAAACACTGGTACAGCACCATCTCTCAAACTTGCTTTAAGTACAGTTGATGCTGTAACTTTGCTGCCAATTTGATATGCATGTAGTGGCAGGTTGGTCAATTAAGGTCACTGGGAAAAGCCCCAGAGGGCTGATAGCCTCTAGAAGACAGTCCTTAGCCAGGGCCACCCCCATATGGGGTGGGGAAGGAGGTTTCCAACTGAGCCCTGGACTGGGTGGGTCTGGCAGATCATGCTCTTTCTCCTGGGACATGGCCCTTTTGCAAGGCCATTTTTCCTTCTAGTCTGCATGTTCACAGTTTATTAATAAAGTTGCCATCGAGGAATGTCAAGGAACAATATTAGCAGTTATGGTCCTCTGAATGTCTGACTCAATGTGTCATGGAGCTGCAAAATTCAAAACTACATGCATATATTACCCTACATTTCCACCTCAACATAAGTCTCACTAGATCAATCATCCAAACATGCCCTTTCCTTGCCTGAAGACATCCCATTTCCCTATTTGGAAATATTGGAAATAAAAGATTAACATTGTCCAAGCCCTCTTCCTTTAATGAGTTTAAGTGCTGCTGCAAAGTTTAATGCTTCCTGTCTAGAGATACTCACTACTTGCTTATTTGAACGGAAGAGAACTACTTTGAATGATAATTTCCCCCATTTTCAGTTTCTGAGAAGAACAATCTTTCCCTCACATATTATTTATTACATTTCTGTCCCACCCTCCTGCTATCATGGAATACAAAGAGATCCCAGAATGTTTCCCACTCAGTCACTGCATAGTTTCAACAAGGCTACTACATCCTGTACATCCCTTTCAATTACACCCTCGTACTACATCCTGTACATCCCTTTCAATTACACCCTCGCATTTTCCCCTTTCCTTTGTTTCACCCAGGAGAAACCTCAGGAGGAAATGCAATGTGTGCATGTGAGTGTGCATGCATGTATGTGCAAAAGCAAGAGTGAATGTGACTAGCTTTAAACAAACACAAATTCATTCCACATATCACTTTGGGGAAACGTTGTCTATCCATAAACCGGCTCAGTTAACAAGACCTGAGTTTAAAGGCAGAGGAGTTAGCCGTGTTAGTCTGTGGTAGCAAAATCAAAAATCAAAAAACCTGCTCTTCTGTGTTTGACCAGTCTCTGTATCAGGCATCTGACGAAGAGAACTTGATTCTCGAAAGCTTATGCTACAATAAAATTGGTTAGTCTTAAAGGTGCTACTGGACTCTTTTTGAGTTTAAAGGAAAAGTCTTCAATAGAGAAGGAACACAAACATAAAATTGATATTTATTTATTTAAAACATTTGTATGTCACCTTTCTACCCAAAATAGGGTCCCCAAGGCAGCAAACATGAAAACACTAAGGAACAGTTTAAAGCAATTTAAATTTAAATCAATATTTTAAAATAGTGTAAAAATAATTCAGTAAACACACATGCAAACACACAACACAAGAAAACCACAAAAAACAAGGAGGAGGCCAATAACAGTTATTTTAGCAGTTTATTTAGTATAATTTCAATTTCCAGCTGGATTAATGTGCTGAGGAAATATATAAGGTCAAGTTTGCTGTTGTTATTCTGAATCTCTTGCAAGAAGATCACTGAAGCAGCAGTAAATATAGCCAAGGTGCCTGACTGTTAAATTATTTCTCTCAGTGCCTTTAGCACCTCTAAGTAAATGGCGTTAAAGTGGATCTCTAGCAGCTTGTGTAAATACTACAAAAATCTCTTGCAAAGAAAGATAGTGTGTTCACTGGTATATCATGGGACTGCTTTAGATACAGACATCTATTTACAAATTTTAATCAGAGAGTGGTTGTGAAATTAGATGAACCAAATGTATACCAGCAGTTACCTCATTCTCATAAGAAAGAGGAGAGTTTCTTCCTGCAATCATGTTCACTTAACCTTTACAGAGATATGTGGTATTTGGCAAATGCATGGCTTTGTATTAATACAATTTTACAATTGTATTAATACAATTGTATTAATACAATTTTAGTGCAGGATGAGGATCTTGATGACTATAATGATACATAACGTTGCCCTTTTCTTAAAACACACATACACAGAAATTATTTTAAAAATAAAGCTCTCACCTGACTTACCAATATTAGGGCCATTACAAAGAGCTCATTGTTTTTCTTCCTATATTTTTCTTTTGAAAATAGAAAATAAAAGCTAGGACATATTTCTTTTGCAATCTCAAATGGCAAACAAAACATGCCATTTCCTAAGACTGATCAAAATGATAAATATGTTATTTGACTATGCTTACAAATTATTGCAATGCTCTTTTTAACACCAAGGTCCCACAGTGGTTCCAGTAATTGTTCATGAATCTCTCTAGCTGATTAATCCGTGTATTCTGTAATAACCAGAGAGTGCTGAACATATGTTGTGGGAAAATGCTGTAAAGCAAAAAAAAAATCCCTAAGTTCATCTCATTTATCTTTGTCACCTTTTCTACTGATGCTCACTTATTCAGCAGTTGCATACAGGAATGTATACTTGGATTGATACAGTATTTCTGTAAATTTCCTTATTTATGAAAAGAGAACAAGTAATCATTAACTATACTAAGGCAGAGAGTACATGTGTTATGGACACCCCTCTGCCAAGCCCCAGAGAGTCTGTCCTGTTGTTACAATAGAAGGCATGGATCTGCAAGGGCAGGCCATTTTATAGCTGACATTGAGAAAGTACCAGCTGCCAGATCACAGCCACTGGGTTGGAGATGGGCAGAGACATTTTGATGCCTGAGGCAGAAAAACTAATTGGTGATAAAGGGTAAAAATAAACTGAAGAGATAACAATTTGCTGCCTATTACAGCCCCCTATCTTCCATCCCAGCAGACTGCTTTACCATGTCTAACATAGGACTAGCAACCTCATAGAGATCTTCTCAATATTTGTAGTAACTTTTTGTCTGAAAAAGACAATATACAAATGTTCAGTTTCTATACATACTACACCAAACCCTGCAAAATTAACGTTTGGTATAGTGTATATAAAGGCTGAATGTACATACAAAATTCACACGTTGCCCCTTTCAGACAACATAGTGACTGTGTATTGGGAAGTATAATATTTTGCATGTAATTAAGTTTGAGTATTTTATTCCTGCTGGTTAATGTGGGTTTTTAATATGTGTTCTTGTGGGTTTAAATGCAGGCTTCTGAGAAGAGAAGGAGTGGGGCTGGATGGGTGAATGACATGTGCTCTTTTTGGATGGTAGCTGTACCCTGGGGGGCACAATGAACTGCAGGTTTTAGTCAGAGCTGAGAGAAAGGTTTTCAGTCAGTCTTTGGGTGTCTCAGAGAAAGGGTTCTGGTTAAATCAGGCTAAATATGTGTGTGCCTTAGTCAATCTGTGTATATCTGAGAGAAAGATTATTCTGTCTCGGTTAGGCAAGCTGTGTGGAAGGGCCTAAGTAAATGTATGTCTATGTGGATGAGAAGAGAGTTTGTTCTGTTAGTGAAGATCTGTGTAGAAAAAAAGTTTTTGTTACTGGGTCTGTGTATATAACTGTTCTTGAAACCACCAAGCTTAAGAACTATTCTGAAACCAATATGCTTATCAATACCCTACAACCATCATGCTTATGTACTTATAAATTCTAGTTTTGGTTAAGCAAAGTTTTCCACAAAACCACTGTAACGCACTGACAGTTCTGTCAAACTATCAAACATAACAAGCCTTCCTACATTACCCGTTAAACCGAGGAGGTCTAAGGCAAAAGAGCCTTTAGTAGCAATGAAAACCTTTATTTATGTACTTATAAATACATTCTAGTTTTGGTTAAGCAAGGTTTTCCACAAAACCACCATAATGCACTGACAGTTCTGTCAAATTACCTTCCATAACAAGCCTTCCTATATTACCAGTTAAACTGAGGAAATCTAAGGCAAAAAAGCCTTTGGTGGCAGTAAAAACCTTTATTTATGTACTTATAAATACATTCTAGTTTTGGTTAAGCAAGGTTTTCCACAAAACCACTGTAACACACTGACAGTTCTATCAAACTACCATCTATAACAAGCCTTCAGTTAAACTAAGAAAGTCTAAGGAAAAAAGGCTTTGGTGGCAGTGGAAACTTTTTGGGAAGGTAGCAATATATAGGTCACTCATAAATAAAAAAGGGAAAGTGTTCCTGAGATAAAAGCCTGGGTAAGGTAGAGATCTCCTGAAGTTCTGTCTGAATGGTAATAAAAAGAGCCCAGAGCCCCTGAGGATGGGCGGTTTATAAATCAAAGTAATAAATAAATAAATAAATAAATAAATAAATAAATAAATAAATAAATAAATAAATAAATAAATAAATAAATAAATAAATAAATAAATAAAATGGTAATAAAAAGAGAGTTGGTTGTGTGACTAGAACCCTCCTGAGTAGAGGAGGGCATGGACTGGGAAAATGCCACAGACCACCAGCCTGTGGTCCGTCGATTTTCACGGACCACTGAAGACGAACTTTTCACGGACCAGTTCATCAGTCTGTGGTCCATCACTTCTGGGGGCCCTAGGATCACCCCCTTCACACTCAGAGATGCCAAACTCACAGCAAGGCTTCAGCAGGCCAATATTGCATTACAGAAGTCTGAGTTACAGATACCAAAAATGGCCGCCCCCAGGAAACTTCCAGTAGATACTAGGGGTCACAAATGCTAATTGACTTGCATTGGCTTGCAGCACCAAAAAGTTGCCATGAAGCAAAATCAAACAGAAAAGGGTGGGGGAAGAGCCCACTCAGTCATCACACAGACACCTTCCCAGCTGTTGCCTAGGGAATTAATTCTTCCTACTTGCTCGCATAGAGCAGAATGGGAGCTCTCTGGTTGGCTGGATAACTGCCTACCAAGGTTTTGAGGGCTAAGATTGGTGTTCCCATGGCTGCAGAACATCCACCCCTCCATTGCTTAGGGAATTAATTCTTCCCCCCTGCTTGCAAAGAGCTGAATGGGAGCTATTTGGTTGGCAGGCAGAGCTGCCTATCAAGGTTTTGTTGGCTAAGATTTGTGTTCCCATGGCTGCAGAATGTCCACTCCTCCGTTGCCTAGGGAATTAATTCTTCCTCCTTGCTCACATAGAGAAGAATGGAAGCTCTCTGGTTGGACGGCAGAGCTGCCTATCAAGGTTTTGAGGGCTAAGATTGGTGTTCCCATGGCCGCAGAACATCCACCCCTCCATTGCTTAGGGAATTAATTCTTTCTTCTTGCTTGTATAGAGCAGAATGGGAGATCTCTGGCAGAGCTGCGTATCAAGTTTTTAAGAGCTACAGAAGGTCTACGGCCTAGGGAATTGCTAGATCAGAGCTAGGATTTCTGGATTCACGGACCATGAACCGATGGACTGGCCCAAATTGACCAAAGTTTGTGAAAAAGGTGAGTCCTATGCAGGGGTTATTTCACAGAAAAAGAGCTGCAGGAACTCATTAGCATAACTCATTAGCATAATGCATTAGCATATGCCATGTCCTTTGACATCGCCAGAAGTGTGTCATTGATATAACTGATTTGCGTATGCCACACCTCCTGTCATCACCAGAAGTGTGTCAGAAGGCAACATTCACCCTAAAAATTAATGTGGCATGTGGCATCTGAGGAGGCACAGTAACAAGAACAGTGTGTCTCTGTAGTGCTTTTCTAGACAGATTTGAGCAGCTCACCACAGACAACAAAGCCATCAAAACACAATTTTTTTAAAAAAATTAATGTTCCAAGTGGCATCTGGGGAGGTACAGTCTATGCTTTTCTAGACAGATTAGAGGAGCTCACCACAGAAACAAACCTAGCAAAACACAGATTTTAAATGTTGCAAGTAGCAGCTGGGGAGGTATAGTAACAAGAACAGTGTAAGTGTGCTTTTCAAGATAGATTAGCACACCTCACCACAGACGACAAAGCCAGCAAAACACAGATTTTTT
Organism: Eublepharis macularius; assembly: GCF_028583425.1. Classification (NCBI taxonomy): domain Eukaryota; kingdom Metazoa; phylum Chordata; class Lepidosauria; order Squamata; family Eublepharidae; genus Eublepharis; species Eublepharis macularius. Next base: position 79,421,673 of record NC_072797.1, read on the forward strand.
TTAAAAAAAAATTAATGTTGGCATCTGGGGAGGCACAGTAACAAGAACTGTGTGTCAGCTTTTCTAGACAGATTTGAGCAGCTCACCACAGACAACAAAGCCAGCAAAACACAGATTTTTTTTAAAAAAATAATAATGTTGCAAGTGGCATCTGGTACAGTCTATACTTTTCTAGAAAGGTTAGAGCAGCTCACCACAGACAACAAAACCAGCAAAACACAGATCCCGATATGCACAGAAGAGGGGGAGATGTACTCACCACTTGCAGGCCTGGAGGAATGTCCACGCAGGCCCCATGGCACCGGCTGGCCATGGGACAGGCTCCAGAGCCTGCGGCGGGCCGTGCACCACCTCGACTGGCCCACAGGCTGGGAGGACAGGCTGCACAGGCCACAGCAGTGCCAGCTGCTTGCGGGGCCCACTCCAGAGGCTGCTGCGGGCTGCAGGCTGTCTCAACCAGCCTGCAGGCCGGGAGGACAGGCTGAGCAGGCCACAGAGGTGCTGGCTGGCCATGGGGCCTGGTCTGGAGGCTGCCGCAGGCTGCGCACCACCTCGACTAGCCTGCAGGCAGGGAGGACAGACCGCGCAGGCCCCATGGCGCCGGCTGCCCACGGGGCCTGCTTCGGAGGCTGCCACGGTCTGTGCGCTGCCTCAGCTGGCCTGCTGGCCAGGAGGATGTGCCACACAGGCCACAGTGGTGGCAGCTGGCCACAGGGCCAGCTCGGGGTGGTGATGGGGTGCTGCTGCTGCCGCTGCCGCTGCTGCTACCGCACCACTGCCTGCAGGCCAGGAGGAAAAGGAATCACATGTGCAGGGCCATCACCCACGTGATCTCTTTTCAGAGGTCCCGCTGGAACAGTGTTCTGGCGCGTTCCCCCTAAAAATGAGTCCTGGTCCTACAAACCATGTGTTCACAAACCACGAACCTGGCCAGACCGTGTCAAATTTAGGTCCGTTTTCTGGACCATGCCTACCTCTACTCATGAGGGATAGGTTTAAAGTAACATATGGACAAGTTGAGCTGAAGGTCCAAAGGCAAAGGTTTTTAAAAAAATAAAAACAAGCAAATCATTCCAGGAGGACTGGGTATAGTATGCACTTCTAATATACATGGTTAGCAGGTTCCTGGCATGTTCTGTTGTAACATCAGAGGAGGGCATAGTTCTGCAGCATTCTATATTAAACAACTCCAGAATAAATTACTCATAGATCACAATTTACTACTTTACGTTACTTCATTTCTGCAATAATATCTATTTGAATTGCCAAAATAACTTCTCAACAGCTTACTTTCATCATGGTTAGTGATACTGAGCTGGGACTGTTCTCTATAAAAACCATCTTGAATACAGCAAAACTTGAGATGGTACCAAACATGAGGGGGAAATAGATATATATTTTCATGTAGCAGGCATTACAAGCATCTGACAACCCTTCTGTAGTCAAATTGTGCTATCTTTGAGTCATTAAAGCATGAAATGAAGATTGTGGTCTCCTCAACAAATCTGCCACGGAATTGCTTCTGGGCACTCCAGCAAACAGACAAAATATATTTATATATAAGAAAGGGGGGAAAGGACAGTTATTCTACAGCAGAAATAAAACTGTGTCACTTCTTTTGTAAATAAGCTTTAAATGACTACACAGCATCAGGGACATACTAGGCTTGACATTTCATTTAAGATGGTTAATGATGTTTTTACCTAGACAGTCACTCACCACTGCTTTTTGCAGCAAGGTCTTTATAAATAATGTGGTTTCTTTTTTTATTTTACAATCTGACAAAATGAAAATTGAGAAGTAATATATCAGGCAAAGCTCTTACATCTACATTTTGCTGAGTCATCCATAAAAGAAAGCATCTAACTTTAACTACTCAGCAAAAGTCATCTAACTTACATTGCTGTGATTCTGCTAGTTTTTGGCATAGGTAGCACGTTAGAAGTGTATCATTTACTTAAACATTTTTCACTCCCTGGTTCTATCATAGAGTTCTTGGTGATTCCTAGAGCTACCCATCATCACTTCTGGGTTTTCTGGGTTGCTTCACCTGGCAACCTGGAATTACTCTGAACAGAACTTCTGAAATATCCTTATAAGGCAGATTAGGAATTGGAAGTGAATTAATTCATTGTTCAGTGTCACCTCTTCATTTACAAAAGGGGGAATTTCAAGAATACTTAGGAAATCAATATCCCACCCCTATATACTTTCCTCAAGGTAGCAAGTCTTACAAAGAACACTCAAATTTTAGTTGAAAGGAGAAAATTATATATTTCTGACGGACTTCTAATGTATCCTAAGCATGTATACTCAGAAGTAGGTTCCATTTAACTCAATGGGATTCCCTAGCAAGTATGTTCAATATTACAACCAATGAGTTTAGAATGGAGTAAATGTTTACATTGTAAATTACTCTCCAAAGTGTGGGGGGAGGCTTTCATGCTATACATAGCTCTGTTGCTGATTGTTATGGCAGCAGAAGGGGTGGCATTCTAAGTCAAGTTGGCTCCTTCATATGATATGAGCTCACCACTTTAACTTACCATGATCCAAACTAGTACAGTGTGCCATAAGCACAAAATGAGAACTAGAAACATGTGAAGAGCCAATAACTCTGTAGGCTATTTAACAGTGTGTGTGTGTATTTGATCAAAATAACAAATTCAGTTTTCTAACTGTTCCTATTATTTCTGTCAATATGATCCCAAGATAATGATGCCACAGTAATCTGAGCCTACCCTGTAAAATAATTTGGTATGCCAGGCCCGCTATAAACTCTACTCCCAGCTACAAGTTATTGTTGATGAAAGTGAACCATGGTGAAGAAAAGTGGTTCATTGGTCAGTTTCTCCCTTAAAAGAGCTGACCAAGAGTCTCTTTACACATGCACTAAACATGAGTTTGGTTGGAGGAAGCCCCAACTCAACTAACTCTTAATGTGTTATCCTTTACTTACAAAATTGGGGGAGGGTCTGCTCCCATGTGTGCATGGAGGCAAGAGGAGCATGTTCATTCCCTTCTTTCCATTCCATGCACTTTAGCATGCAGAAAAGGGGCATGGGGCTATTTGTCTTATAGTATTTCAACACATCTGCCCAGGCATGATTAGATGATATAGTAAGATCCTAGCCAGATGTGTGGAACCAGCTGTAAGACAAATAGCCTCCCAACCCTTCTCTGCAAGTTAAACTGTGTGGGGTGGATAGGAGGCAACGAAGGTACTCCTCTTGCCTCTATGTGCACACAGAAGGCAATTTGCACCCCACCACTGGTCTAAAGGTAAGTTTTGGGTCATATAGGAAAAGCAAGCTGAACTGGGGTTTCCTCTAATCAAACTCATGTTTAATTCACATGTAAAGAGACCCTAAAGTGATCCCTGTGATGGAAGTGTTCCCATTCTTCATCTACGAATGGGATTTGCATTCTGTCTTCAGTGATGGGGAGAAGATTTGCTCCTTATTGATCATTGGCTCTTTGGCAAATATTTTTTTCTTGGTGCTTCCTCTTATATCTAGAAGATGATAATAGAAATACCAACTCCTATTATATTTGGAAGGATGAATTCTCTGAGATATATGCTAAAAATATAATGTGAGACTTTTAAAGCAACTACAACTGTCTCTATGATATATGGAGTTATTTTGGTGTGGTCATGTGGCATGTCTTATTTGGAAATAAAAATATGGTAAGAGAAAAACCAGGTTTAGTCTTAGCCTCAAGTCTAATTCACAAATGCTAATTCACAAATGCTACAGTAAGAAATTAGATTTGTCAGTTTTTGCCATGTAAGCCCTTCCAAATTAGTCAGCAGATGATTTTGCTTCATTCATTCTAAACTGGTGAATATAAGTTTCTGTAATGATAGTTTTCAGATGGAAATGAAAATCTGGATATTTTTATTTGTGTGTGATAAGGCGCAATGAGATATGCAAGCTAGCCAAATGAATAATGAAATTAAAGGCCTTGCATTTTAACTGACTTTTTTTTTCAAGATCTTATGGGGGTTGGGGGGGATCCTTGCCTGGTTTTTCACATCTGAGACAAAAATGCAGAACAACCCCTCCCTCCCCCTAGAGCTATAAAAACATACAGAGGGTTTTATTCTTTCATAATTCTATCTAATAGTCATTTTAACCTCAAAGTTCCAAAGATAATCACAGTTGACAAAAAGATCAAATATTAGTTTTCTAGACTTTCTGTTTCTCAAGTCACATTTACCCAACATATTTCACCTTAGTGCCTTTTCATAAATGGAAGAAGTAACATCTTTAACTATCTTCATGTTTTGTTTTGTTTTTTAACCCTGGACTATCACTCAGGTCTCTAATACCAATTATTCTTCCTAGGAGTGGAAGGAAGTATGTGATAAACACTCTGCTACCAGCATTTAAATCTATCAGAGTTGACATTTTAATGGTACCCTTTCCCACTTGTGCTTATGCCAGCACTTTTATTCCCAGGGTAGTTAGTTGAGAAAGAGATGCTCCTAGTAAAATGTCTTAATGTTTAAGGCTATTACAAAGTGGCAAGGACATTTCATTTTTCCCTCCATGGGATAAACTGATCGACTTTCTTCAGAGCTTATTGATATATGATGGTATGGTGAACAAAAAGACTGACTCCACAGTCAGTCATTTCACCATAGCCTAAACCAAAGACTTTCATGTATGATCCTATAAACAGAAAGTCCATTTTTAATAGGAACTAGACTTGTGCATTTCTTTTGTTATTAAATGCAATAATTACAAAAATTGATTGTTTAGTAATTATAGTTTCAGATAGGTAGCCGTGTTGGTCTGCAGTAGAACAGCAGGATTTGAGTCCAGTGGCACCTAAGAGACCAACAAGATTTTCAGGGTATAAGCTTTTGAATGTGAAAAGTACCATCTTCAGATACAGATATGAATAGAGATGCCTGAGCCTTTATATAGCAGTCAGAAGATCGGTGGGGTAATGCAAAGAAGGGAATGAGAATGTAAATGTACAATGCAGCTTGATTAGAGTTGAAATTAGATTATGTAGTTAGAGAAGAATCCTGTCTCTCTTCAGCCCTGGCGGTTCCATTGTTCTGAACTTGTAAATGAACTCAAATTCAGCAATCTCACATTTAATCTGCCCTTGAAGCTTCTTTGTTTGAGGACAGCAACTTTTAGATCAGCATTGGAAGGTCCTGGAAGAATTAAACAATCTCCCACTGGTCTTTGAGTGCTGTGATTTTTAATGATTTTTAACAGCAGATTTATGTTCCTTTATTCTTTTGTGTAATAATTGAACTGTTGGTCCTATGAAGAGAGTAGAAGGGGACTGCTGATGCTGGATAACATACATAACATTGGAAGATGAATGTGGACACCAGACATGGACTCTTGGAGCAAGTCCTGCAACAAACCATGATGCCTGTCCCCATATTTACTGGACCTTCCAACACCATTTTTACTATCTCATCCCCTGTTGGTCTCTAGGGTGTCGCTGGATTGAAATCCCACTGTTTTACTGCAGATCAACATGGCTACCTACCTGAAACAATGTAAGATATAGTTTGCCTTCTATATCTTGCTTTCTCTTGCTACTTCTGGCTCTTTTGAGTCCATTAGTATTTTATTTGTGCTTCATTAGTATTTTATTAGTAGTTTCAATTATTCAGCCCTCCTGGCCGGCAGATTAAGGCTGCTGGAGCTAGGGGCCATGTTTGCTGCCCCGGAAGAGAAAAGCAGCAGTATGCCCTTTCCCTCATCTGGAACCTGCCAGGGGAAGTGGAGCTGAGCGGTATATAAGCTAGCTCTGCCTCTCAGACCTGCAGTCGTCTCCTTGTGCTCGGCCTACCCACCCAGCCTTTAGCAGTGCAAGTTTTACTGGTTGCTGGTTATCAGAGGCAGGTAGGATTTTTTCTTCTTTCCCTAACTGGCAGGGCCGGCGCCACCATTGAGGTGGTGAGGCGGGGGCCATGGGCGCTGTGGGGCCGGAGGGGGTGCCGGAGGGGGTGCCAGGGGTGGAGGCACGCATCCTGCACCACTGCCGTCCAGCCCCCGGGTGGGCGCAGCAGCCACAGGCCAAGGACGACAGGCAGCCGGGGCGGCGTGCAGCATGCGGGTAGCATCTTCGCTCCACCCCAGCCTCCCACTGGCAGCACTGCATGATGACATCGCCACGTGATGATGTCATCATGCAGTCTGGGGGCGCACGCGCAGAGCGCGTGCACGAAGCTGGCCTCCAGCACCAGAAACCCTGGCGCCGGAGCTGCTAACTGGCATATGGGGAGAGGGGTTTTTCGCCTACTTTGCATTGCACGCATGGACCTGGGTACTGGCAATGGTGGAGCTGTAAGTAGTTTGGCCACTGGTAGGATAGGTCAGGAAAAATTAGCAGCCTGGTGAGCCCCTTGACACATCCCCATTGGTGGGGAATTGGGGTCTGTCTGGACTGGCTGGTATGTTTCATGGCTACTACCTGTGAAATAAAAGCAAAAAGAGTTTTTGATGTTCAGTTCAGTAAATGGTGGTAAAGGTCCCTCTGGAGGATTGTTGATGGATGAAAGAATGAACAGCATAAGCTGTAACCACAAGTGAACAGTTGCAGTGGGCCTGTAAAACTAATTAGACTCTTAACTATTTTCACCCTACTGTCTATTTAAAACATGGATATATTCATGAAGCCTGTTATGACAGGTCAGAGAGCAGAATTTCTCCATTTTTTCCTCTCCTGGTATCAAGGTGCACCTTCATTAAAATGTCTTCTCTCTAAATATGTCATCATAGATGTATGACAGAAACAGAGGCCCTGCTGTAGATTTCTTCCTTACACTTAACAAACCAAACCTGTTGTGCTTTTCCCTAGCTTTGACTCTATTTATGTGATGGCTTCCTTGAATTTTAAATGAGATAAAGGAACGTTGACTTTTATATTTATTAAAGACAGTCAATTCCTTTGACTTTTTCACATTCCATTCTAACATGCTATTAGCACTCAGTTGGGAATTCAGTGGTACTCAGATGTGATTAGATTGTAAAATCTGAACTCAACCAAAGAACATACTCAAAACAGCTGCCGGCTAAGAAGTGACCCAAGAAAGACATGGGGTTACAGCTTGATGTGTTTATGTTACAAGGGATTTGAAAAGAAAGGCTTAGAAGTAAAGAACTAAGGAAAAATGTACTTCAAGAATGCTACTGTTGCTAATCTTAAATGCTTGTTTGTTAAAAGCTCTTCAGATCACATTTGAAATTTCCTCAGAGCTTTTGGGAACAAAAAGATGGCATTGCTGAAATGTATGTGCCATGAGTCATTGCAAAATTAAGGTTTTCTTCCTTTTCAAGATCTAACCCATGAGACCAGGAAACATTTCATTTCCTTGCACAGTAATTTCGGTATTTTTTTCACATTGTGGATCTATACTTGGAATCCTGGATAAAATTTTTAGATTAACAGCCATTAATATGCTACAAGATTAAGCCATTTTTAAATCATGCTGTTTAAGCACCATAGTCAGCTGAGCTATAAAGAGAAGGCTCACCCTAGAAACATATAAAAAAGTCAGTGGTTTATAGCATTAGTTTTCTAATGTACTATCCTATATATATATACTTTGCCATAAACTCATTGATTCCAATGGGCTTAAACTACATAGGGATGTAATGCACTGCATGTTACTAGAATAACTTCACTAACCTATTTTATTTTAACTATTTACAACAATTTTGCTACTATCAAATATACCCAGAAATATCTAATGTAATCTTTTGAGATTGCCTTTGAATGAGACTGGTGAAAATGAAATGGTTAGTTATGAAAGAGGAACAATTTCACTGGATGAGACAGAAGCATTCCAAAATTTGTTGACTAGATAATGTGTAACCCCATATGCAGAACAGTGCAGCACAGGCACATGCAGTGAAATAGACACATGCACCTTCATTTTGGAGAGAATACATGTCTTTTTTCAGAATTATAACTGTTTGAGGATTGATTTGGGAGGCGTTTTTTAATTCTGTGTGCCTCAAAACCCACAAGAGATACTTCTGCACTTAATACAACTATTTCCATCTGTTTTTCAAATGCTGACAGAAAGTGTGCATTAGTGGCATCACAGACCCCATGTATGTTTTTCACATATAACTTTATACACACAATATATGTTCTCATTTCTGAATTGAAAGCACATTGATTTAGAAAACTTATATGTGAAGCAGCTTTCAAATGCTACTTCATAGTTGAATAAAGGACTGCAACCCAAGCTTTAAAGAAAAAAAGCTGTAGCTTGAAAGACAACATACCAATCACAAAGTTTTTGGGAATTCAGTTATGTTTCAGAAGAGTGCTTTGGAGTTGAAAGGATAATGTTGTGGTAAAGAAATGGTACAGTAGGTTACAATATGGTGATGGGGGAAGAAAAATAATGAGATACACTAGAATAGTGTTCTAAAGTGTAATGAGAACAGTCCCTTTAGGTGTGCCAGGGGTGGCAGCTCTAAAAGGTGGATATTACTGTGACAAAAAGGTTCAAGATGCCTTGAATTATATCCAGGGAGGAACATTCTTTCTCAGGGCATGAAGCTATAAACTGCTTAGATTGCTGACTGAGCAGAAAAGAGTTTCTGGCATGGAGATAACCATTTGCCCAACTGCCAGGAATGTAGTAGAGGGTGCAGAATAATTCATGTGGGATTTCTCTCCCTAACAGGATAGGGTGAAGGGTAACCCTCCAGCTGGATCAGGAAGGGTTAAAGATCTGGGCACTCTGTCAGAAGAGCTTAAGCCAGGACCAGGAACAAGGGAGGGTACAGAGTAGAGTCTGTCCTGACCAGCCTCTGTTTTTGAGGTTCCGGTAGGCTTGTGTCCATCCCAAAGAATGGATGCTAAAGTAACACTCGTGTCTTTAAAGCTGAGATCAGCCTCATACATTTTATTTTCTTTCATAGTTCTACAATAATCCTGAAGTGCTGTGTAGTGCTACTGTATATTTTTCCTACTTGTACTCTGATGTCTGAAGTCAATGTTATAGTAAATGTAGGTGCTTCTTTTTAAAGGGCTCAAACTGTGTTCAAAGATTCTCACCTTCAGGCCTGACCACTTTTTCCACACAAAAGCTAAAGACTCCTGGCTGAGCTGGGCTGTGATGGGCTGAATAGGAAGCAAGAGAAGTTGGGGTGGAGGCTAGAAACAGCAAACATCCCACACACATGCACACAGCCCCTTCTGCACCTCAGCCCACAGGTAAAGAGATAAAAAGCACAGAGCTTGAGCTCTGGCAACTACTCTATAGCAGGCGGGAGAGTGAGGGAGTCGGACAAGTCCTCTCACATCTACATGTATTCCTCCCCATACTGTGACATGGTTGGCAGTGACAGGATCTGAACTGAAAACTTGATACTGTCTGGAAATTAACTAAGTACAACTGGTTGGAAAAAAATATCATAGGAAAAGTTGCACAGAAAGGTTTTGTTTTGTACAGAATGTTTGGCAAGGGATGGTAAGAGTCAAACCTACCGGGGAACATGTAATCTAGAGGTCCAACAGAAAAAAGGTGGAGCAAGACAGTCTTGGTAGCCTTTCCTTGGGTTGCAAACCGAGCAAAGAGAAACACCCAGGTATTTAGGTATGTTTAGAATAAGCCCCCACTAAAATGAACTTTGGGATTTTCTGTATGAAGTTGGTGAGAGCATTGGTAGTGGGGGGAGAGGCAGGACCAGCGCGCCCATTGAGGCCAGGTAGGCGGTGGCCTCAGGCGCAGGGTGCCGGAGGGAGTGCTGGAGTAGGCGCGGGGGGGGGGGCGGGAGCGCACAACACAGAGCTGCAGCCTCCTATCCCTCCCACCCTGCACCGCTGCCGCCACCAGCACATGCCCCCGGGCAGGCATCTGCAGCAGCACAGGCAACTGAGCGAGAGAGCTTGGAGGCCACCCGCACACTGTCAGAGCCGCCCGCCGCAGCGATAGAGCCGGCGGTGGCGTGCATACTCCCATGATGATGTCACGCGTGACGTCATCACACAGGCCAGAGCACGCATGCTTGCGCGCGTGGGGGGAGGGTGCCTGGCCGGCTGCGAGCGCCAAAAACCCTTGCGCCGCCCCTGGGGAGAGGGAGTTAGCCCTTTTATGCTGTAACTTTTTCCTACCATAAATTGACCCCCTCTGTTACCCTAATGGGTGTATCCTTCTGAGTTGGGGAAATTAGAGTGCAAGGAGAGGCAGCAAAAGGCAGATAACTGTTATTTCTTACACCTGTATATACAAGGACTGTCCCACTAGAGAACTCTTTCAATAAACAGCCAGATGGTCAATCAAAAGGGTTTTTATTTATAAAACAATTAATATCAATTGTACACGAAACACACAGCACACATACAGAGCTAAGTGGAAAAGCAGGGAGGAAAATTACAGACACAATTTCAAGGTCAGGTGATAGTTACCAATCAGATGAGAAGAGGGTGTCCATGAGAAAGTAGCATTGAGCAACCAGTTCTTCATGGCAGGAAAAGTGAGGGGCTCAGATGGGGGTGGGGTCTAAGGGTGGATACTGGATCTGAGGGCATTGCCACAACTATGGTGGAGGGGTAGTCCAATTAAACTGTGGAACATATCCTGGGGCAAAATTATGTCTTCTGCCCAAAAATAATAACTTAATGGCTGTCTCCAAGTGAGACAAAGAATTTGGAAGCCATCTCTGGAGTGAGATAATGAACCTGAAAAGGCTTGATTAAACCTTCCTGGGCGAAATTAAAATTATCAGTGATGATTGATGACCCATGATGACTGGATGGGTGTGGCTATCAGAGCCCTGAATAGCCTGGAATGGGAGAATGAATAAGGAGAAAATCAGCAGGGTGTGTTAAGGAGATTAATTCAGGTACTCCTGGAAGATCCTATTGTCTTGGGATCTTTGCACATCTCCAAGGGCGTGGGGCCAAAAGCTAGTCTCACCTGGTGACTCACATGACAGTGATTTTTCATTTCCCAGCTGGGAGTTGGCAGCCATTTCCTGCCTTGCTAGGCAGCATTTTTGTGTTTAAAACACATGGAGAGAGGGGCTTATGATATTGTCATATTTATAAGCTCTCTATTAATGTGAGGGCAGGCCTGACTGCTAACACCTAGAAATGTTATTTGCCCCCACAGGAAATCAAAAACAACAGTGTAAATACCACCTCTAGGTATCTGATATGCTTTGGAAAACTCCACTGTAACATAGCAGTGCAGTCATTGTCTAAATTGTACCCTTCCCCAGCTGTTTGTAGACGTTTCAAGACAGGAGGAATGAAATCATGGGCTCCTGTGTCTAGTTTTCCAATGAGTGAGGTTATTTAGTTAGTTATTCCTAAGATTCAATAGATAAAGGAATGCTGGGTTATATGGAGAGGACTAGAACTGTCTAGAGTCAGTGGGACAGAGAAGAGTAAGGTAAAAGTGAGATTCTGGGAGAGAAGATTTAAATGATATGTGCATGCTGGGAGGTATCTTTTCCTTGAAAAAATGAAAGCCGCTGAAAACATTTTAATTTTTCTCTTGAGATTTTATTTTCAGATAAACTGCTCTAGGTCTTTGGGTTAGAACCACATAAAATTTTAATAAATAAATGCAAATGCTTCCTTTCCTGGTGAATTTTACTATTTAGTTTGCACTGTCCCTTGGCAGAATAGGAATTTCACTCCATAGGTTTTTTATCTTCTGTTGGCAAGCTCTTTTTTTTTTGTCTGCATTATAGCCAGCACAGCAGAGGAAAGTCAAGCAACTCTTATTTTGACTGGCCATGAGACGGCCTCACTTAGCTACAGATGGCCTGTCAAATCCATCAAATCCTGATTGGAATAGATTACTGAGCTGATGGAGCACTGGGATTAGGGCCATCTTTCTGCAGGAGGCTCAGTAATCATGACGAGAGGCCATTGTTGCCTGGGAGCTCAGAAACGACAAACCGTGCTGCACACAAGGATAAACAAAAGCTTTCTGTAATACAGCAGGGATTGAAAAACAATAGTGTGGCTGCATGTCCATCTAAGCTTCAAGAACATGAGTAACAGAGTTTCCTACATTTGGAGTATAAGAGAGGAAAGGGTGTTATTATAAGCATATTGAAGATAGTACGGAAGGGAAATGCTACAGCATACAGTGAAATTCTCTCCTTCCGTACATTTATATACCAGCAGCCATTCAGTACAGCTGTATAAAGACAGCAATAAAACCGGAGCTTGTCATATTTTTCTTAATTTCTTTTATCCTGAAGCTCTTTGACCTATTCATATTTTTAATAGCAGTTGGGATTTGGGGTATGATGACTTCTGGGTCCAATCCAAATTTCTGCATGCTTAAAAAATCACAGAATACCCACATCTTTTACTATAAGCAGCTACTTATGCCAGGCAAATATTGGCACCCATTTGTCAGAGAAAACAAATATTTTTAGTGTATACCAAAGAGATTTTAATTAGTTTCTGGTCCAGACTTTGGGAAATGGAGGAGTGTTTACCATTATTGTCTATTTCTGAGTAGGATATTTGGAAGTAAAATCTGTTTTTTCCCCTTCGGGATCATTATTTTCAATGAGAAATCTATTCAAGGATCTGAGAAACTGTTTATAAAGATAATGGCACCAAATTTTCACAGAACACAGTTCTCCCTCTAATCTAAATACATCCTAAATTCCATGCAGATTGAACAAAGGGGGTCAATTTTAAAGACCCCCAAAGTAGGTCCCTCTCTATATCTGCACTTACTACTTCTACAAGAAGTAATAAGAGATTTTTTTTCTTTCTCTCTCTCTAGCCCACAAGGAGGGGGGAAGGGGAGAAAGAGTGTGGCAGTTTGGAATATACCAAACTGAAGAGGAGTTCTCAGGGCCACCTTATTTTCTAAGAAGTGATTTGATTTCAACCAATAGAGGCTGGGATGGCCCACACCAGAAGGCATTAGATGCAATCAAAAGAGACTATCTGTGGGAGGGGGGAACATCCTCTCCGGGAAGTGGCTTCAATGAAGAGAAGGGAGGGAGGGTTGCACCAGAAGAAGTGAGCTCAGCAATCTGGAAGAAATAGCTCAGCAACCAGGTCCTGAGTGGAAATCCAATTCAGCTTCCTTTTGTCGTAGCCCCCCTGCATGTGTTTCTTCAGGGGAGGCCTTTCCAGCAATGTAACAGTTGCTTGGAACAAACAATGTCCTAAAGTCAATTAGTGAAGGAATGCTCCACCACAAGCTCGGCCTGTGGAGCAGCCCACAGAAAACTGAGAGTCTAAACCAAAAATAAAGCATAGATAACTAGGCCTTTAATGATTGTGTGAATATGTCATTCACTTATTTTAGAAGGAAAAACGAGTAAGCATCAACACATACAGCCAGTGAAAAATATGTATTGTATTCTAGTTTTCTACCATTAACCATTCAACATGGAACCAAGAAGCATAATAAAATGTTACCTGTATAGCCCTTTTCCAATATGATTGCAATGCACAGAAGAGACAGCAGGATTGTGTGCATGATTTACATTACTGACTTCTGCTCATATATCTGAAGATGTCAATTAGAGATGAGCACGAACAGCAATACGAACAAAGAAAAGCCATGAACAGCCCAATGTGCTGTTCACAAACAAGCTGTTTGTGAGGCCCCATTCTAAACAAACATGTGGTCATTGCAAGCCTTGTTCGTTGCTGTTTGTTGCTGTTCATCAAGCCAGACAGTCTGACATCTACAATCAATTCCCTTGGCAACTTAGGCAGGGATTGTCTGAACTCCTGCTGTTGCCCTGGAAACCCCAATCTAACCCAATTTAGCTTGATAGGCAGGTCTTCCTTTCAAGTGTGGAGCTCCAAATTTGTTACAACAAGGGAGCAAAGAGCAGGGGGGATGCTCCCAGCTTTGACTTTGCAGACAGTGGAGAGAGAGAGAGAGAGTTGCTGTGAGCATGTTGATAGAGAGAGTGCATTGGAGCTTGAATTTTCTTTGTATGTGGTGGGATAGGGATCTACCCCTTCAAGTTCCAGGGCTGCTGCCAGCCTCTGGGCCAAGCTATTATTTATTATTGGTACCTTTCCTGGTGCCTGCTCAGGTCAGGTTTCTGGGAGTGGTGCAGTAGGGATCTTGACTTGGATGATGGCTGGAGGAGAGCCTGCTGGCCCCCATGGACAGCCAACCACGAACATGTTCATGAACAGGGCCATGTTCGTGAGTCCCTGTTAGTGGATGGCAATGAACAATGAACATCATGTTCGGGGTTTTTTTTCTGTTCGTGCCCATCTCTAGTCTCAATAGGATAGGGTTCCCAATACTGCTTCTTCAAATTCTAGGAGATTGGGGGGGGGTGCCTGGGGAAGGTGGAGTCTAGAGAAGATACAATATCACTTTCAGGTGACATTCTCAGCAGCCTCTCCTAGTCTCAATGGTCTTTGCCAGGTGAAAGCTATTTTTTTCTCCTGCTCTGCAATTCCTTGTGCATGGGAAATTGGAGTTTGAGAATAGTGATTCCCTACTCCAGGAAGGTCAATGGGAGGTGGAAAAAAAATAGGGCTTCTCCATGTTGGATATTTATGGTTCTAGACCACATGTAGTTCCCCACACATGTACAAGTGCAGCAGTACAGATTCATTCAAATCTTTAAATCAATGATGAAGGTTATGAACAGAGACATGAAGTATGATCTTATCCTCACCCACCCTCTTCATTTAATAAAATAATAAGTGAAGAGAGTTGGGGTGAAGTGAAGAACTGGAGGTAACTAATATCTGCCTTTTTGCTCATGCTCTGCCCCTGACCACAATAGAAAAGATATAATATTATGGTTTTCCATGCCAGCACCATTGGGATTAGGAGAGGCAGAAGAACAATCTGAAGATACTAATTTGAGGACAGGAGGTAACGATAACAATGTACATAGATATTTAGAATGAAATGTTTAGAAACTCGTGTAGAAAATAAAACTGGCCCATTTCAAAAGTCAAATATTATACTGTGTCAAATAAGATATTATTTTCAGTGCAAACCTTAGAACATTTTCCTGAGAGTAAGCTCCACTGTATAAAACTAAGTAGGTTTCTGAGTAGACCTATTTAGGATTGTTCTCTTTGATAATCTTTGCAAAGAGAACAAAGGGATGTGAGAAATGTCTATCCATTACACTTTTTGCAGATAGCCATCCATACATAATTCTTTAAACCTTGTGAAAAATCAAATCTTGGTAATCACTCACTTCCTCTTGTTTCCTTCTTGCTTTCCCGAATTCTAATAACAAGCATTATACTTTCTTTACTATATATACCTTTCATTTCACTCAAAGCCTTTAATCCTTCTCTTTTTAGATAAAATGCCACAGCCATCCCACAGTAGGTTAAGAATGATTGACAAGTGCATATAATTATGGCTTCAATACCGAAGTATGTTTTACAGTTTTTTTTAAAAAAACGCACAACCTTGAAAATAAAGAAGTTATGCCCTTTCAGTGGGATAAAAGGATCATATCAAATTGCTTCATTTCTTTGGCAGAATGAAAGAAAAGAATTTTTTAAACAAAGAACACTTCCCTAAAGGCTGCTGGAGGAAGTCTTTCCCAATAGATAATACCACAGCACTGAGAAAATCAAACAAGGGCAAAAAGTATATTTTAGGAAATATTCTCCTTTTTAACCTCTCTTATCATTCACTAGCCCAGAGAAGGCAAAGAAGGGGAAAATGTCATATTATTATTCTGATCCTCATTCATAATAATTTACAATTAATCTCTAGCTCTTTACCCAACTTCAGAGTCCATTCTATTCTTATTGAAAGCTCTGGAAAAATGGAATTTGGAAGATCTGAAGCAAATTCAAGTTGGTCTAGGAATAAAATATCTTTCATCTGTAAATAAATGAGGAGTTGCAAGTGTCTCATCCAAGTATTGCTTCCTGTCATACTGGGTCCACTTTCAAGGTGTGAAATGTGCACTCTCAATTATTGACAAAGATATACTGCCAATTAAAATAATAGTTGTTGTTCTTTTTAATTAAAATCCAACCATCTTCAAACTGAGAAAAACAGGTATTCAATGAGTCAACTGGAGAAAATAAGCAAGTGGTATTCTTTAAAGAGAGGGGGAAAGAACAATCTAATACACCCTCTTCAGTTCTAAAATCACACTGTCTCCCACACACAGACGAGCCATGTGTACACATAAGATCTTCCCTTATTTTCCTTTTCTTTGAAGTCATTCCTGATGAAGGGGTGATGCCAGCTTGGAGCAGAGGTACATTGTACGGGGTGGGCTGCATTCTTTGATCAAACAGAATCTGTCACAGAAGGCACACATGAGGGACTGATGGAAAATACTGGCTTATTTGGAAAAAAACGCCCTATGTCAAAAGCCTTATAGTGTCCCCATCTGCCCTTCAGGCTGGGACAGGAGAATCATCAACCAAATGGACTCTCTTCACTGTGAGTGCTTTCTTCATCCCCATCAGACTCCTTTTCCAGGTATACAAAGTGGCATTCTGGCTTGCACAAGTGAGTCACTCCAAGGCTTGCTGACAGTCATCAATTTGGATAAAGCTCCATGTGGTTTGAGAAATTCTTGCACAAATGGGTGTGTAGCCTTGAAATCATGGTCAAAGTGTAAAAATCACTCCACATCACCCAAATGCTTCAGCACACAATGCACAGAGAAAGAGGATGCATATTATTTACAGAACCCATGAAAACTTTGGATTTTGGAGCAACTGTGGAAGCAGCTCTTTTTCCTCCATTCCATCCTCCACAGCCAGGAAACTGGAATATTCTTGTTATTTATTATATTTTTATTTTAAAATGTTTTATTTATTTTAAAATAGCCCCATGGCAGCTAACATTGTACTGCTTCTGACTATTCTATGGACAATTAGATAAAACAATAAAACATATAAAACCAATATTTTATTTATTTATTTATATATGTATACCCAACTTTTCTCCCCAATGGAGCACCTATCCTATGAGTAGGTTAGGCTGACAGAGAGAGAATGGTTCAAGGAACTTCCATGGCAGAGTAGAGATTCAAATTTGGACACTCTAACCACACTACACAGAGAAACATCTGTAAGTAAGCAATATGACAGCAGCAGGGTAAAAGAAAAATCTATATAGCATGTTCAAAAAGATATATGTCACATGTTCATATAACAGGACTTATATCCAAATACAAATTGAAACACAATTGTTTTCACTAGCTTTCTAAAAATTAAAAAATCCTACTTTGGTCACCTAGTTTGAGGACAGAAATGTGAAATTAGAGAGCTACTACAGGAAAGTTGTTAACATCTTTAGGATTAACTCCGATGAAATGAACTTCATATTTTCTAGATGAAGTGGATTCTCTAGACTAGAGGTCTTCATTAGAGATTGGCATGAACAGCAATACGAACTAAAAAAAAGCCACGAACAGCCCAATCAGCTGTTCGCTAGCAAGCTGTTTGTGAGGCCCCATTCTAAATGAACAGGTGGTCGTTGCAAGCCTCGTTCGTTGCTGTTCATTGCTGTTCGTCAAGCCAGACAATCTGGCACCTGCGATCAATTCCCTTGGCAACCAGAGGCAGGGACTGCCTGAACTCCTGCTGTTGCCCTGGAAACCCCAATCTAAGCCCACTTTAGCTTGATAGGCAGGTCTTCCTTTCAAGTGTGGAGCTCCAAATTTGTTACAATGAAACAAGGAGCAGGAGGGAGGGGGGCTCCCAGCTCTGGTTTTGCAGACAGTGAGGGAGAGACAGTTGCTGTTGGCATTTTGAGAGAGAGGGAGGGAGAGTGCATTGGAGCTTGAATTTTCTTTGTGTGTGGTGTGATAGGGATCTACCTCTTCAAGTTCCAGGGCTGCTGCCAGGCTATGGGCCAAACTATTATTTATTACTGGTACCTTTCCTGCTGCCTGCTCAGGTAAGGTTTCTGGGAGTGGTGTGGTAGGGATCTACCCCTTCAGGTTCCAGGGCTGCTGCCAGACTCTGGGGCCAATCTATTATTTATTATTGGTCCACTTCCTGATGCTTGCTCAGGTAGGGTTTCTGGGAGTGGTGAAGTAGGGATCTTGATGGCTGGAGGAGAGCTTACTGGCCCTCACGAACAACAAACAATTAACATGTTCATGAACAGGTCATGTTCGTCAATGTTCATGGTTCGTTGTTCGTGGATGGCAACGAACAACGCACACTGAATGAAACAGAATGCTGGACTAGTGAACCATTGTTCTGATCCAGCACAGCTGAACTAATGTGCTTAGAACAATTTCTTCCCCAAACCCAAGTGTCAAGTACTTGGCTGTTTAAACATAACTTTGACAAATATAGTTTTGTGATGGCAGAAAAAAAATGTGAACAATATATGTGAATATTCCTTGACAGAATACACTTGCATAATGAAAGGGCCTATACTTTCAAAGCTTCACCAGGCAATGAAAGCAGATCCTTTAATTTGAGGATTCGATTGTCTCTGTCAAAGCTTAACTGCTTGATACTAAGATATTGATTCTACCAAAGAAAACCACTAAGAAAATGCCCTAATGGTTGTTGTGGGTTTTCCGGGCTATATTGCTGTGGTCTTGGCATTGTAGTTCCTGACGTTTCACCAGCAGCTGTGGCTAGCATCTTCAGAGGTGTAGCACCAAAAGACAGATCTCTCAGGGTCACAGTGTGGAAAAGATGTTGGCAGGTCATTTATATCTACTCAGGAGGGGTGGGGTTGAGCTCAATCATCCTGTAAGAGTTTCCCAGGGTGTGGAATGCTAATGGCGGGAGGCTTCACTGTATCCTGAGGAGGTTCTTTTGCATATGGATTGGTGCTTGATGTGCTAATCTTCTCTGCAGGGCTATTGTCGGGTATAGAGTGTTTTGTTAGCCTAGTGTTTTTCAGAACTGGAAACCATGCTCTGTTCATTCTTAAGGTTTCTTCTTTCCTGTTGAAGTTTTGCTTATGCTTGTGAATTTCAATGGCTTCCCTGTGCAGTCTGACAAAGTAGTTGGAAGTGTTGTCCAGTATTTTGGTGTCCTGGAATAAGATACTGTGCCCTGTTTGAGTTAAGCTATGTTCAGCCACTGCTGATTTTTCAGGTTGTCCAAGTCTGCAGTGTCTTTCATGTTCTTTTATTCTTGTCTGGATGCTACGCTTTGTGGTCCCAATGTAAACTTGTCCACAGCTGCAGGGTATACGGTATACTCCTGCAGAGGTGAGGGGGTCTCTACTGTCTTTTGCTGATCGTAGCATCAGGGAAACAAGGGAAACAAGATACAAGGTGGGGTCAAGAGCTTCCAGGCACAGGGCCGCAGGAAGTAGCACTCTAGGTCACTTCTGAGTCCTGCTCAGTGTCTTCCTTTTATCCTGGTCCTCATGTCATAGGCTGTGGTGCAGGTGTTCCCCTTTGCTTGATTGCAGTCCCTTGCTCTTGGAGATCAGCGCTGAGCTTGCAGGTGTGTGCTCCTGCATCTTTCCCAAACAGCCACCCTTGTCCGGTTCCTCCGTCTTGGTTCAGGAGGCTCAAGCCTTTCGGGTGCCAGTTTCTCTGCTCTTCGTGAGCCCTCACCCCCGACAGCTTCTCCAGAGGTCTTTGGCTGTATTACTTGCTGCTCTGTTGACAGCTCTACTGACACCACAGCTGACTCCAGTCCAGGTTTCTCTGGAGTGGAGGCTGGCTCTGGTGGCTCCTCTAACTCCTCATCCTCCAAAGAGGACTCAACAGTGGGTGGTAAGGTGACAATGGTCCATGACAATGTGCATTGAAAAAAATTCCAAGGAAAGATCAAGTTTAAAACAAAAAAATGTACACGTGACTATTGCTATACAGTTTGAATTAAAAACTAGTCTCTCTTCCAAAATTATTGTGTTTGAATATGTTTCATTATGGTTGTATCAAGATTATTTTTGGCATCTTTCTGAAGACGGAATATATATATGTGTGTGTGTGTGTGTGTGTGAAATATATATATATATATATATATATATATATATATATATTTCACAGAGATTTTCGAGTTTTGACTGTACACTAAAATGCATACATAATGAATACATTGTGTTTTAAAGTGCGTTCATGAAAAATTCTCTTATCTACTAGCAGATTTTCTGAAAATGGAAAAAAGATAAGCTGCAGCCCAGATCTATCAGAAATAAGTAGTAATCCCAAAGTAATCTTGACATAAATTTGGTGTTTGTTATTGAAGGCTCAAGTTCCAGTACATCTGTCAGAATTTCTTCTCCTGTGTCACAGAGCTGTCAGCTCATACAAAATCTCCCCCTCCCCCCGCCCCTGTCATCATGATACCTGTTAGGAGATATTTAATATGGCTGAAAAGAAACTGGTACACTTGTTTTTAAAAGAATGTAAGAATGAGGTTCTTATTACTGTGATGGGCTCCAGACCCTCTCCCAATGTTTTTGTCTTGTAACTATACAGAAAAAAGTTTTTAAAAGCCAGCAGGGTGGATTGTCAGATTAAGATTTGGGTAGCCCAGTTCAAATCTGCATTCTATCATGGGAGCTTGCTGGCTGACCTAGGGCCAGTTGCACACTTTCAGAGAGTTGCTATTTAAGGATAAAATGGAGACAGTGGGAATTAAGTTGTAAGCCACTTTGGTGTCCCATTGGGCAGACAAGCAGAATATAAAGAATAAATAACTACTATATTGAAGTAAAAGATGAACGCCTTTCAAAATTTTCTCTTCACAAAACCTCTCAATTCTTCAAAATGTTGTATCAGATTTGTTTTTTAATCTAAAAATAAAACTTACGTCTCCCTGTGTGGTCTCTTGGTTTCCACTGAGAAGAAAGGAGAACAAAGAATGGCTCAGAACGTAGAAAGGCTTTAAATATTTAAAATTTTAGGGATCCAACATAGACTGTGCTCACAAAGAGCATATGATATTTAGAACTGAGTTCCGTGGAAACAGGCATTTTTCAAATATGCAATATTCAGAGACTTTCAAGAATGCTAAAATGAAAAATCTGGAATTTATTTTTTAAAAGATGTTAATAATTTAACACCAGCTACTATATGAATATTTCCTTTCTCCACCTCCTCAAAACTTCTGCTTTTAAAAGGTAATTCTATGTGCAATCCTTGTGAGGAGTCATATGTCTCAGGACTTTATCCTGATGAACATCAAGGAAGACGTTTGCATTATATTCAAAACAAAGGGATAAGGACTTAAAATTATCTCTACTTTAAGCTTATTTAATTTAACTGCTAAATAACATTAGGTGATAACTGTGTTGCCCCCCTAGTTGAAATGAAAGGCAGACACAAAGTTTGGGATTAAAATTTGGCCACTTTATTGATTACAACATAACTTGTCACTACAGCAAAGGACTTAGCTAACTAGCGGTACAGATCAAGTGCTGGGGTCACCTCGGACCTCAGCCTTGACCTGTCTGGGCAAGCCCCCACTGCCCCAGGGGTGAGCCATCCGATTAATGGCTGTACCCAGTGGCCAGGCAAATGGTTCCCCCTCCAAGTCTGCAGCACCTCGCCATACAGCAGGAGGGCCTTACTTATACAGGGGAGCCATGCGGCAGTCTGCCCTCGCCACTGGCTACTGTACAGCCCACCAGCTGCTCCGGACAGACCCCAATTCCTCACCAATGAGGATGTGCCAAGGGGGTCACCAGCCTGCTCATTTTACCATCCTAACCTGCCAGTGGCTGAACTATGTACTGCTCCACCAACTAATTACTCAAAACAAATCCCACAGTGCAAGGTAGGCAAAAAACCCTTCTCCTCTTTCATGCCAATTAGGAAAAGAGAAAAAAATCCTACCTGGCCCTGAGAAACAGCGACCGGATAAGCCTGCACTGTAATAGGGAGGGTGGGTGGGCCGAGCAACCCAGTGTCCTGCTGCCAAGGGGAGGAGGCAGAGCAGGTTTATAAGCCCTTAGCTCTGCCCTCCCCGAACACCCGTATGCTGGGGAGAAGAGAACTGCCTTCCCTTCACCCACGGCAGCAAAAGTGCCCCCCACCCTAGCCGCTGCGTTTTCAGGTGGGAAGGGGCTGTCTTCTCAAAAACAGGATATTCTTGGAAGTAAATCAAGCTAACTTCTACAGTTGTTGATGTCTTAGTTATTTTAAAGGCCACCTCAAGGCTATTTAATAGGCCACTTTGTGAGGATCCTCCCTCACTGGCGCCCTCTCCTGATGGCCTGCCATCCTACCAGCTCTCCAGGCAGGTGTCCTCTGGCCTCAGATGGGCAGGGAAGGGGGTTGCACCACCTTGTTCCTTCTCCTGCCCTGGGAGTAGCAGCACGCTCCAGCTGTCTCTCCCTGCAAAATCCTCCTTGGCCTTCACAGGAACCTGAATTTAAAGGCCTCCCCTGGCCCCACCTCCCTGGCTCTGGCCCCAATCGTCACCCCGTCTCCCTGACTGGCCCTGCTCCCAGCCTATCTGATAGGAGGGCTGGGTAGACTCTGTAGTCTCCTGGCCCCACCCACTCCATCCCCACCTGGGGTGTGGCATTTGGTCTGCTCTCTGCCTGGCTTGCCCCTGCTGCTTCTGAATCTTCCCCAGTGGCTCCCTTGGCATCTTGGGGCCTGCGCCTGCCTGACTTGTGCTGATGGCAACCTCGTGTGAGCGTGGATGAAGTGGAGCCATCTGGGCAACTGCAGGAGACAGGTGAGTCTACTGAGTGGCTGCAGGCTGTTCCCCAGAGTTGTGCCTGGGTGTCGGCTGCAACTGGCCTAAGGGTGGGAGAGGCCTGGAGGCCTGGAGGGGCTCCTGCAACTGAGGTACTGCCAGAGGCTGTGCTGCAGGGCCTAAAGGGGGTGCCTGCTGCTGCAGGGCTGGTGGTGAGGGTGGACAAAAGGCCAGCATCGCCGGACACACTTTAAATATTCATTTCGGTGAATGCAGAATGCATTTTGCATTCTAGGAGTGGTAATAAACTAACTGTTGTAATATGTAATTTGTTTCAGTGCATTCCATCTCTTTTTAGAGACTCTTCCATCTGAGCAATAATTATTCATATTGTTTGATGTCTTGGGCTGAAAGAATGCACATTATACCTTACTTTGGATTTTTGTTCCTTTATTGTTCCAGGGAATCAACAGCAACCATGCAGTCTCCCTCTGGCTTGCTTTAAAATGCCTCAGATAGCAAAGTGGGGTAGAAGTCAGCATCATTTACTTCCGAATAACATGCATGATATCATGCTGCACAGGCAAAAATAGAGGCTAAGACTAGAGTGCCAGCCCAAGCAGAGTGACTCCTCACAAGCTCAGTGAATGCAGTGAAATTGTCACTCTGCTTAGGATGGGACTGTATATTCCATGTTTGTCAGTAATTTTCACAACTAATTGAAAGAAAGAAGCATCCTTTCCTAACAAAGATATCCTTGGCAGAAATTTTGTCCACCCCATCAAGGGGCTGTCCAGTCCCCCAAATAATCTGGTCCCTCCCTCTACCCATCAGCCGACCCTCCCCTTTCATGTTCTATGAAAATCTGCCTCATAGATTGTGATCTCCCTTGCCAAATCTTTCCCCCACAGACTTCTGCCTGCTTTCTCTGTTGAACAGCAGCATCTCCACAAAATCTAGAGTGGTGTAGTTGTTAGAGTTTCAGACTAGGATCTGGAGACCAAGGTTCAAACATTCATTCCGCAATGGAATCTCACTTGGCAACCTTTGACTAGTCTCCTGGCCTAACCTACCTCACAGGGTTGTTAAGAAGAAAACATGGAAGAAAGTGATGTAAGCTGTTTGGGGTCCTCATTGAGGAGAAAGGTAGAGCACAAGTAAAGGAAGTTAGAAATAAATGTAGATGAAGATGGTAGGGCAGATAAAAGGTATGTTGGTGGGTGGGTGAGAAGGAGAGAAGGAAATTGGGAAAGGGGAGATGATATGGGGACTACCAGAAGGAGAGAAAGAAGAAATAGTGTGGGGAAGGGATACAGGGCATCCTCCGCCCACAAGTTGTTACAGGTTCCCCATCATGCAGTGGGGCCCGGATGCTGGCACCATGCTATTTGGTTAGACTTTCCCCAGGGAAAGGCTGCCAGGGAGAGGAAAGGAAGAAAAGCTGAAGATGTGGGCATAGATAAAGGTAGGTTGTCTGGTAGGTGAGAAGAAAAGAAAGAGGAAGGAAAAACAGATCAGCTATGTAACCTTTCAGGGAAGGAAAAGAGAAAATAGTGAGGGAGGAGAAAGTCAGATGCCCCCAACTCATTACAAGTTCCCCATTTGTACACTGAAGTTCTACAAACTGGAGTTCACTAAGTGAAGTGCAAACCAGTTTGTTTCTTTATGGGCACATATAATTATTTTTTAAAAAATGTTAATCATATTGGGGGGGGGGTAAGCTTTCTAGTAACTTTGAAAATCTACTTTAGTGGCATGAACTCAGGAGACTTTTCCCCACTGTTTTAATTTTTAGTAAATTATTCTTGGCAGCTGGATTCAAAACCTGATATTTACATTCGATTTTGGTTTCAAAGGGCAGAAACAGCACTGTCTAGACTTATTGTACTTTGATACCTAGTTGCCATAGCAACATATGTAAATTATTAATCTTAATATGTGAAATAGCTCCAAAAGGAAAGATTACTTCAGTGTCAGAAAAGCAGATAGTTTTAAATATATCCTAGTGATGAAGCATTTTACTCTAGAATAAGCAAGAATTCTTTTTAATTTGTACAGAATTATTATATTTCAAAAATTTCTGACAGATTAACTCCAAATTAAAAATTAATTAGAAAGTGATATTGAGAGCAATAAGCCATCCAATTATTTAGGATAGAGGATTTCAAACTTTCTACCTTCAGGGCAAACTTTTCACATAACCCAGTGAGACACTTGAAGTGTCTTCCATAGAAGACTCATGACTTGCAGAAAAGCCTGGAACATGTTCAGAACAATCGATTCACGGGGGAAAGCATACCTCTGAGGCCTCCCACTATATGAAAAAGTATGGCTAGACATTTCAGAGAAAGATTAATGGTGCTGGGCCAATTTGTTTTTCAGGAAAGTTTGCCTGCCATTGTTGACCTTGATCTGCCAGACTGTCAGATCAGTGTACATTTGGGAGGCTTAGTAACCCCATAAAACTCATTAGCTCACAAGGGCTCCCCACTAATATCAACAGAAAAAGAAAATCTCCAGTGCACATTTGTTTGAGCATAAACCAGTCAGAAAATTTCAGAGTTTTCTGAGTCAGCCACCATCAGTTGAAGTTAAGAGCATGAACCCTGAGCCTAGAAAGCCCCTGTTTAAATCTTGGCTCATGCATAATAACCCCAGTAGGCACTCTTCATGCCATTATTTTATCTCCCAGTCTCTAATGTGGAAGGACGGCACATACCTCAAGGAGTAATATCCCAATCACATTTGACTAAAGTTATCAGCATGGATACTATTCAGTAGTTTAGGAAATTAAAAATACTAAATCTAGAATTTTCTCAACTGGGATGTAATCTAGCCTACTTTACAACCTGAGGATTTATAAAGGCTTTTCTGGAAGAAATGGAGGAACATCAGCTTATAGTATTTTCATCTACAATATCTTACTGAATCTATTAACCTGGCCCAAAAGAATATAACATGTTATCATATATTAGTTATGTCCACATAATCATATTTCTGAATAGGTTAATGTATTATATGATTCCTTGTCATGATTAATGTTATTTCAACTTCATGGAAAATACAGTGTGGCAAGACCAAAAAAGGATGAATTTATAGTTATTGCAAAATTGTGCTTTCACAACTAAGAGCCATTAGTTCTTGTATAAACCTTATAAATTTAGCAAAAGCAAAACCAAATTCTGTAAACAGAAATCAAAAATTGCTGAACCAAATATATTAATTATATCAATACTAATGTGGCTTTTCTAAAACAATATTTAAACAATATTGTGTCCGTCCTAGGGTGGCAGTCCCTGGCAGTTAGATCCCCAAGCCCCTCACAGCAAGCAGGCAGGTGCATTGGTTGAAGAAACTTTATTTAGAGATCTATTCGGTTCAGGTGTGCACTCATAGGTAGAAGTTATTATTCAAACAATGGGACTACTGATTAAAGGGGCATTCTCCCGCCCACTGGCCCATTTGCATTCAGGCGCAAACCCCCCAAAAGTTACATGGGAACGAAGTAGTTTAGTCTAGACAAAGTATAGTGGAATCATTCCCTCCTGTGAAAAGATACATTTCAGTACACAGCTGCAGTTCCAGTCCAAGGACACTCAGATGTGAAAGCGCATATTTCTTAGCGATAACAAAGAGGCCGCTTGCTCCTCTGGAAATTAGTATTAGCAGTCTAGACACCCTCAGGTGACTTATATAAAATGCATAAGATACAGTATTTAACTTTGGCACTATGTCAGTATGAGTTTAAGACGCAGTGTAAGATGCAGAACACAATAATGGCATGGATGCAGAATATAACAATGGCATGGATGCTTATATCACTCTCAGCATAAAATGCAGAACACAACAATGGCATGGATGTTTGCAGAACACAACAATGTCCTGGATGCTTGCATACATGACAAATTGAAATAATTAAAACTTAATTTATTTTCCTTATACAGTATATAATAATTTTTCTCCCCCCCCCCCACACTCCATGTGTGGACTATGTACAAAGAAGCCATTTTTACTATCATTCCACTGAATTATATGTATAAACCAGCTAAAACTGCATATATTATATCCAGATAACCTTTTTCCAGTTTCATGGTTAAATAGACCAAAATTGGGTAGGAATTCAGTCCTTTCAGTAATGTTCTAGATGCTTTCTTTCTTTCTTTGATTTACTATGTCCAGTTTTAACAGGGATACAACTTGATTAGACAGACAGCTGTATAGTGCTTAAACAAGGGGCGGGGGAAGAAGGAGAAAATTAGTTTTGCAACATAGCTCTGAACGGGAAAAATCTAAATATGTGAATTAGATATCTATGACAGGATTAGGTTAGAGAATATTTGGATGAATCCAATTTATTACATTCAGTGGGACCACTTCAGGGTGAGTGATTGAGCTATTGTAATCTTAGTATAGGAATTAAGGCATCAGATGACAGTTAATGAAAAGCTTAAGCTTCTTCCTCATAAGGAATTCATCAGAACATTCCTACGTGACAGACCCTTGTTTGTGAAAGCAATTGTTGCACATAACTAGTGTCATGAAGATAGGAGGCTACAAAGAAAGATCCTAAGAAACAGATCTGTTGTTGTGATCACACAGGTACAGAGACCAATGCACTATATCACAAAATATTCCTACTTGCCTTCAAGCTTTGGCCTGACTATTATATTTATGCTTATATATAATTTCTATACCAGAGTAAACAAACCAGTTAGCTATTCTTAAATGAGCATTGCAGGTTATAAAACAGTCTTGCCATTTGGTGCTCCTCCATGTTGCCAGTGTTATTTCTTGCATATGTGTTTTCACACAGCTTTATGTCCCTCCCCACACATTATTAATTACCTAATCCAATCATCCATGACTCTGAGGAAGAATCAATTTCATGTACTATACAGATGCAAAAGGAAATGAAATTTCACTGCCACAGCCACTGCACAGCTGTTCAGCAGCTCCTCAGATCAGGCAGTGTAGAGGTGAAGTCCAGATTAGACATGGGCATGAACCAAAAAAATTTAATGAATCGGCGGTTCATAGTTCAGTGCTGATGATGATCCCAAAGTCGCAAACCGCAACGGACATTTGCCCCCCTAGTTGGAATGAGAGACAGACACAATGTTTGGAGAAACGGGCCGCTTATTAAACTGAACAACAAACAAGAAATACGGCAAGGAGCCTAACTAGCGGTACAGGTCAGGCCCTGGGGTCATTCACTGGGACCCCGCCCTGACCTGTCTGGGCGAGCACCCGCTGCCACCGGGTGCGATCCATCCCTTGAATGGCTGCAACCCGTCCTGGCCAGGCGGAGTGTATCGCCCCTGGAGAGCTCCCCCACCCGGCCGAACGGCAGCGGAGGGAGACCGGCTTTTCCAGGGGTTCCCCACCCAAGGGCGTCTGACCTCGCAGCTGGGCCGTACGGCAGCCTGCCGCTCCTGAAAGACCCCTGTTACCCACCAATGGGGAGGTGCCAAGGGTGCTCACCGGCCCGCCACAGATATAACCCTAACTAAATCCTGCACCCATGGCAAATCATATGGTCCACCCCAAACCCTTAACCAGCACCTCTAATCCAGTGCGAGGTAGGCGAAAAAACTCACCACCCCCAAGCCAATCAGGGTAGCAAGCAAAAAATTCCTACCTGGTCCCGGAAACGGCAACCGGCTAATCCCGCACTGAAGTAGGGAGTGGAGGGTGGGCCGTGCACGAGGCGAGACTGAGCCCAAGAGGGCGGAGCGGCTAGAAGCAGCCCTGTAGCTCCGCCCTCCCTGAGGCTATGCCCTTACTGCAGGGCAGGCTCGTCTGCCTCCCTCCTGCCAGAGAGGCAAATTACTGCCACCATCACAAGGGGCTTAAGCCCCAGTGCTGGGATGGCAGCATTGCCCCCCTAGTTGGAATGAGAGACAGACACAATGTTTGGAGAAACGGGCCGCTTTATTAAACTGAACAACAAACAAGAAATACGGCAAGGAGCCTAACTAGCGGTACAGGTCAGGCCCTGGGGTCATTCACTGGGACCCCGCCCTGACCTGTCTGGGCGAGCACCCGCTGCCACCGGGTGCGATCCATCCCTTGAATGGCTGCAACCCGTCCTGGCCAGGCGGAGTGTATCGCCCCTGGAGAGCTCCCCCACCCGGCCGAACGGCAGCGGGGGGAGACCGACTTGTCCAGGGGTTCCCCACCCAAGGGCGTCTGACCTCGCAGCTGGGCCGTACGGCAGCCTGCCGCTCCTGAAAGACCCCTGTTACCCACCAATGGGGAGGTGCCAAGGGTGCTCACCGGCCCGCCACAGATATAACCCTAACTAAATCCTGCCACCGCAGAGACCAAGCCTCTGCTTAGGCCTCAGCACCCCACAAATGGCTTAAAGCCAACCTAAGTCCCTGCCGCAAATCGTCCAAGAAAATGCTGTTACCTCTGTAAGAGAGGTGCACGCCATCACCTCGGTAGAGAGCGACAGACTGGGCCCGAATCTGTGGATGGGGCAAATAAATCCCCAACCCTCCCGCCATTATTTTAAACAGGGCTCTGTTGGCCATCTGCCTAGCCCTCTCAATCGCTTTATGGTCCAATGCTTCCCGCCACACGCGACGCGGAAGCATTGCCGACCAGAAGATCAAGACGCCGGGCCATCTCTTCCGGATTTCCAGGAAGTCGTCCCGCGCCTGCCAAGAAAGGGCTACCCCTTTCATCAACCCTAGGTCATTCCCACCTAGGTGCACAACCAAGATATGCGGGGGAGGCGTCGTCCTCCCTTCGAACAAAAGTGGCAGCAGCCCAGACCAACGCAGGCCTCTTCTGCCCTGCCACTCGATGGTAGACCAACGGCTGAGCCCCAATTGGGACCCGATCCAGGACCTTCTGGCTTGGTGCGCCGCCCAGAAGACCATACTGTGGCCACAGATGAGGATCCGGACCCTCTCCTGCCGACCCACAGCGCCTGCAAAACAAATCAGCATAGATGAACATTCCCCAGCGGCCGAACGTATGACACGTAAACCCTGGAACGCCAGCGACCTACCCTCTGGATCTCCGGGCCCGAGTATCCTATGGCTGCAGCGGTAGACGCCGCCCCTATCCGGAATGAGTGGGTGCCAAATTTGACCCCCTCCAGGCCCAACTTGAGAAGAGCCTTGCTCGTGACAGCCCAGAATTGAAACTTGGTCAATGGTGAACCATCCCTGTGACAGAAGAGGATACCCGCTTGATCACCTCGCGCCCCTATGTAGCTCCTTAAGGCTGCCACCGGGCACAACTCAGGGATGGAGCAGGGGCCGAGAACCAGATCTGCCCCTTTCTGCCGCTGGTCCGTCTTGGACTTGCGTATCTTAATGCTCAGTTGTTCACCAACGAACTTCACGTCCCCTGCAGTAAGAGCCCGGCTTGAGTTGTCCCTAGCGGACTGCAGCACTAAATCGCTTACCCTAAGCGCCCCAAAGAATGCCAACAGAGATGCGGCATGAAACAACAGCTCCTCAAAATGGGAGCTGCAAACACCTGCTCATGCCGTGTGTAAGCCCTTTAGAATGGCCGGCGAAATAGGTTGTCTATCATCCTTAGTCACAACAGACTCCCGCGACCAGCCTTCCACCATTTACCGGATACGGAAATCCCCTGAGGTATCAGCAAACCCTCTAACCTTAGCAGCAAAGGCCAGCGCTGCCAGTTGACTGCGAAGATATTTAACCCCATGCCCCTTACTCCTTTGAGCCACGCAAAATTGCGCTATGTGCTTCACTGGAATGGGCAAGGACTGGCGAAGGCCTGACACCTGCCTGAACGCCTCGAATTGCCTTACCGCCCTGTAGTATGCCCTCCCGGTACTAGGGGCGATGGCTAACTGGATGGCCCTGGCGGCTTCGGTTTCCCAATCTTCCACAGCTCCAACGGAACCAGGGCTGGCTCCAAATCGGCCTCGGGGGCAAGCTGTCGAAACCGGTCCATCTGCAGACGAGACAATGCATCTGCCACCTCATTGTTTACGCCAGGTACATGCCTGGCTGAAAACAGAACGTTAAGGTGCAAGCACCTCAGCGTAAAAGCATGGACCAGATTCATGACACGGGGTGATTTGGCTGACAGGGAGTTCACAACTTGAACCACAGCCATGTTATCACACCAAAAGTGCACCGAGTGGTTACTAAGCTCATCCCCCCAAAGACAAACTGCGACCAAGATGGGGAAAAACTCTAAGAATGTAAGGTCCCTACGCCAGGAATCGCCCTCCCAATCTACGGGCCATGAGGCGGCACACCAGTGCCCCCTAAAATAAATTCCCAAGCCCACGGATCCGGACGCGTCCGAAGAAACTTGGAGCTCCCCTTCCAGGAGCAGCTCCTGTCTCCAAAAAGACACCCCATTAAATCCGCCCAAGAATTGCATCCAGATCCCCAAATCCTCCCGCATGTCTTTGGAAAGCCTAATCTTATGATGAGGCAACCGCAGGGTCCCCATGGCATCGCAAAGACGCTGCAAAAAGGCCCTTCCAGGGGCCACTGCCTTACAGGCAAAGTTAAGGTGGCCCACCACCTGCTGGAGTTCCAGCAAGGAAATCTTCCGCTTCCCCAGCAGGGTGCGCAAGCGAGCCTCCAAATCAACAAGCTTCTCAAACGGAAGCCTAGAGGTCTGTTGTATCGTGTCCAACTCGATGCCTAGGAAGGTCAGGACAGTTGCTGGGCCCTCAGTTTTTTCGTGTGCCAAAGGCACACCGAGCTCCTCTGCCAGGCTGACAAAGTCAGCCAAAAGGCGGGCACACTGACCCGTCCCCGGGGGCCCAACCAGGATAAAGTCATCCAAATAGTGGGCGGAGTCACGGCAGCACTGCCTGTGACGTAATGCCCACTCAAGGAATGTGCTGAAGCGCTCAAAAACTGCACATGATATTGAGCAGCCCATAGGGAGGGCCCTGTCCATATAGTATTGGCCTTCAAAGGCAAACCCGAGGAGCTCAAAGTCCTTGGGATGCACTGGGAGGAGACGGAATGCCGACTTAATGTCGCATTTTGCCATCTCAGCTCCCAGGCCACAGCGTCTAACGACCCTAACGGCCTGGTCAAACGATGTATAACGCACTGAGCACAAGTGCTCAGGAATTGCGTCATTTACAGACCCACCTCTGGGATAAGACAAGTGGTGAATTAACCGAAATTCACCACGAGCCTTTTTAGGAACCACTCCCAGGGGGGAAACCCTCAAATTGGGTACAGGGGGGGTAGGAAAAGGGCCTAGAACTCGGCCTTCAGCGCATTCCTTAGCTATCTTGGACCTAACAATGTCCTCCATGCCCTGAACGGAACGTAAGTTACTCGACATGAAGGAAGAACGTGGTCCTTGAAAGGGAATGCGAAACCCTACAGAAAACCCGTCTAACAAAAACTGGGTGTCCGCCCTCCTGGGGTAATCTGCCAACATGGCCCTAAGGACCCTCAGGTTTATTGGGCTGGGGCCCTTTTCCAGCGCCAGACTGCCCTCCCTGTCCACCCCCTCTCTTCCCAAAGGGCTTCTGCTTCTTACACGCGTTAATAGCGTGTGGCCCCCGGCAGATGGGGCATTCATGGCCATAGCGGCAAAATTTTCTGCTGCAG
This sequence comes from Eublepharis macularius, assembly GCF_028583425.1. Taxonomy (NCBI): domain Eukaryota; kingdom Metazoa; phylum Chordata; class Lepidosauria; order Squamata; family Eublepharidae; genus Eublepharis; species Eublepharis macularius. Next base: position 79,453,787 of record NC_072797.1, read on the forward strand.
GTCCCCCGCGAGGTAAATTCAAAACAGAGCAGCCGGGGCTGAACCGACTGCCCCGCGAATGCGCGGGGACCATAAGTGGCAGCAGTTGAGGCAGCCGAAGCAGAACCAGAACACTGCACGATATGTCCGCTATCGGACCTATCACCCGACCCAAATTTAGTCGGTGTCATCAACTGGATCCAGAGATGGTGGTGCACCTGGTCCCATGGCAGCGAGGGGTTCAGGGCCGCCCGCATTCTAAACTCCTCATCATATTGGAGCCAGGCTGCCCCACCAAAGTCAGCATGAGCGCGGTATATTATATCAATATACTGAAATAGAGGGGCGGCCCTCCAAGGCTGGACCCTCACAATCACCCCCGCATAAATTAGGAAACCTGGCAACCAATTAGCCCAGGTCCTATCTATCTTGCGGCGCCTAATACGCTCTTTATCCCTATCCTCGAGGTCCTCCTTATCCCTTTTCTCCAGTTCCCTGAAGAGAAGGGTAAATACGTCCACATACTCCCCCCGCAATATTTTTTCCCGTGTGGCCGGGGTAAGGTGATCGCCCAGGGGCATAGCCATATCCCCCACTGGGAAAGACCTATAAGGAACAGCCCCATAATTAGCCCAAGGAGCACCTGCATAAGCGCCCCATGTGTTACTACCACCTGCCGAAGGGGCAGGGGAAGAAAGCCAACCAGGAGCTGTTGATGACCGGTATGGCCCAGCCTGCTGTGACCACTGCGCCCAATCTGGAAACCGAGCACCAACCCCCATACCTTCCGTGGAATGGACGTGTGCGTGCATGCCAGACTGAGGTGTTAGTGATTCATAGGCCCAAGGCCATGCAGAGACCTGTTGCAACCCTGAGCACTTACCTTCCACCTCGGGCGGCTGCACCACCAAAGCCAATTGGCCTGCCTCTGCTGGCCAACCATCCTCAACATCTGCTGATGTGGCTTCAACCGCTGACTCTTCAGCAGCCTGGCTACCAACGGCGGCCTCAGGAATCCCAGAACCCCTCGAAGTTCCCTCAAGAGTGGACAAACGAGAGAGAATGTCAGTTAAAGATGCAGACTTGGCTGCCACACGGACGGGTCTCTTATTCACCTGCCTGGCCCCCTGGGGTGCCCTTGCCTGTTCCAGGACTGCTATCCGCGCTAACACCTCACGTCTTAAGGGCCCTTCATCATCCTCATCAGAGGACAGGGCAACCGCTGGCCTTTTAACGGGACGCGGGGCGGGCTGCTTGCCCTTGGAGTTACCAATCCCTTTTTTAGGGCCCATCACAAAGCTACCCGGCAACCCGCCAACCAGGGCAATTAATTAATAGGCGACTAATTAATAGGCCCGCACACCAAGGCACGCAGATTCCGAAAGGCCGCCTCACTGAATATTGTTAGGCCCTCCCAAAATGGCCCGTCAAAACTTTAAAACTGCCCCACAAAATGGCCGTTGTCCTTAGGCCCCTGTAAAATGGCTGCCGTCAATGCCACCCCCCACCTAACGACTGCCACCTCTTCCACTCTTGCCTTGGCCTCCAGGTACCCAGCCAAGGACGGGTCCCTGCAAAAAGGAACGACCCCCGCCCCTAGCGCCAACCCAGGTAGTGGGAGGGTGGCCGCCAGCCTACGCAGGCCGTCTGGGCCCCGGCAAGCGACAAAGTGAAAGCGGGGGGAATGCCCGCAAGGGGGGAAGCGCCCGCACGCGCCGACGCGATCGGCACTGAGCGGGCTCCGGGCCAGTAAGGGGGAAAAAACGCCGTGCAGCCTCTAGCTGTATAGGGGCTGACGCAGCGTGTAAACACCCCCCGCGGCTGAACGTCGGCAAACGGCCGGCAAAACGGCTGGCAAGCAGGGGACAGGACGGAGTGCCCGGCAGGCACAGGAGCGCGAAAACGGCGCCCAAACGGGCCGGCCCCGTCAAGCGCGCCGGGAACGCGGCGGGAAACTGGCCGCCCCACGAACGAGCGGCGAGGCCGGCAAGGCACACGACGTCGGCCGGATCGCCGCTGCCGACAAGCCGCTTCTCCGCTCCCTTGAAGGTCTCGTGCAGGGGAAGCGACTAAGAGGTCTTGCTTCCTTCGTGCACGAGGCGAGACTGAGCCCAAGAGGGCGGAGCGGCTAGAAGCAGCCCTGTAGCTCCGCCCTCCCTGAGGCTATGCCCTTACTGCAGGGCAGGCTCGTCTGCCTCCCTCCTGCCAGAGAGGCAAATTACTGCCACCATCACAAGGGGCTTAAGCCCCAGTGCTGGGATGGCAGCATTCCCGTTGCCAAACTGGTTTGTGGTTCGTGGTGCTCAGAACAGTCCCCATTGCACTTAGAGAGCCCATATTCACAGGGAGTGTGTATCAGGCTCTCCTCCAGCCAGCACCCAAGTTTGGTCAAGATTGCAATAGGGATCTTGGAGTTATATCCTCTCCAATCCGAGGCCCCCAGGAAACTTCTACAAAAATCCAAGCTCAATTATACTCTCTCTGTCTCTCCCCAAAGGCTAGCAAGTAGCAAGCAACAGCTCTCACACGCCACTGCTCACTGAAAGTGAAAGCCAGCCTAGGAGCCCAGTGCTTTTCATAAGCTGAGGTCCCATAAAGCAACGCAGGAGGTCTGTGTTTGGCCATCAGAGCTGCCTATCAGGGTTTGCAGGGATGAGATTGGAGTGCCTGTGGCTACAGAACACCCCCTCCCCCCTCCCTCCCCAGGGTGTCTTCTCCCAACTTGTAACCGCTTTGCAGCTCCATGGTTGGAAGGAAGACCTGCCGATCAAGGTAAGCTGGGCTTCGATTCAAGTTTCCAGGGCCACAGAAGGAGCACAGACAGAGTTCAGGCTCTCCCCTGGCTCTGTTTCCAGGCAAATTGATTTTTTTTTTCAGGGGACAACCAATTTAATACGACAATCCCATCAGAAACAGATAGTAAGGGCTAGCTTTACATCTCTCTCTTTTTTTTATTACCTACATCAACTAACAATACAGAGGGAAAGAAGGGGGGCAGGGGAAGGAAAGAAAAAAAAACAGCAACATATAACAACACTACACTACAAATAATGCTTTCCCTTCATACTGCCATTATTAAAAAATTAAAACTTGGTAAGATATTGATGGAGTGGTTGACCTTGCAAAATACAGATTACAATCCAAATTAAGTCTTCCTCCCCCCCCTGGGCCTCGGACGCAGTTCTCTCTGAGCAACTGCAACTGCAGTGCTCGTTCCCTCCCCCCCCTTCAGACTTCAAATCCTTTTCTTCTTGCTTGGTCTCTTGCTGAAATTCTTGATTTTTGTCCTCAAAATCCCTTAGTTGATCTTCTGATGTTATCTTGTAAGCTTGATCTTTGTAACTAAACCAAATACCTTCCGGAAATAGCCATTTATACTTTATTCCACGTTCCCTCAGAAGGGCTGCAAACTTTTTATACTTAAATCTTCTTTTCCAAACTAAAAATGGAACGTCCCTCAGTATCTTAACTTTATTACCCAGAAAGCCCAGATCCGCATTGTATGAGTTGTATAGGATAGGGTCTCAGATCCTCTTAGATGAAAAATCGATGATGATCTCGCAAGGCAGCTGACGCTTCGTTGCATATTTTGAAGAAGCCTGACGGTCTTCCAAATGGTGCTTTTTACCTCTTCTTTAGTTGCCCTCGCGGGTGTCGCCAATAGTTCCGAGGCCAGACCCCATAAATCCTCATTTTCCTCCTCTTTCACATTCTGGAGGCGCAAAATTGTCTGTGTTCGTTCCACTTGTAGCCCGATCAGCTGGTTCTCCACCAGCTTTAACTCTTTATTCGTTGCCCTCACGAGTGACGCATTTTCCTGAGCAGACTTCTCTGCCCCCCCCCGCTACTTCCTTAATGGTTTTCACTTCGCTCTCAATTAAGCCCACCCTTTGATCTGTTTCATTCAGCTTGTCAACAAAGGGCTTTATGGCTTCGATAACCGACCTCTTCACCAAGTCCTCGAGCGACTCTCCTTTCCCCCGCAGGGCAGCCGAGATTGACTTGCCCAAAGCGGGACTCTGCTTTTTCGCTGCCATTTTAGGGGGGGGGTGCCGACCAAATTCTGAAACTCAGCGAGGGGGAAGAACGAGCCTTAGCTTCAGATCCCACCACTCCTTCGCATGCGCTTGTAATAACAGAAGGGATTCGCTTACTTACAGGCTTCCGCCTAGTTCTGCTCTTTGCCGTTTTCCATGGCCCGGTAGCACTTGAGGTGCCGCGCACGTCTGCCGGCCTCCATAGGAACAAACGGGCAATTTACCCCCTGCATCAATTTCAGGGGGCTCTTCCCGCCGCGTTCCGGACCCTACCTCCCTCACTGGGAGTTCTGGGGGCTAATCTTCGCAGATCAGCCGCCCGGTCAGGCTGCTCGGGCGCTTCCTCTCGGACCTGCGGAGAGGAGCGTCCGACATGGCCGAGAAAATGAAACCGAATCTCCAGGCGAATTGATTGATGGCACCTGACTGTCTGGCTTCCCGAACCACGGCCAAACACACCAAACCAGGCTTCTTCCGAACGCTGGTTTGTTTGCTGTGGACAATCACGAACTGCCGGATCACGATTGTGCGATAGCTAATTTCATGCGTTTCTGAAGTTCGTAATGCGGTTCGTGCCCATGTCTAGTCCAGATCTCAGCCAACAAGTAATTGTGGTATCAGAAATGGCATTTCCATCCACTAAACACATCTGCTGCATATTTTGCAGACCCTCTATTTACAGGGGGCAGGGGGACTGAATGGAGTCCTGTGGTTGTGAGATATTCTGGTACAGACCTCCAATTTTTATATACTCTGTACTCATTAGCCCAGCTTAGACTCAGCATGCCAGAGCTTGGGAATGAAGCAGGATGAGCTATGGTCAGTAGTCAGATGGGAGACCACCAAGAAAGCCTGGAGTTGCAACACAGAGGAAGACTGTAGCAAACCACCTCTGTTCCTCCCTTGCCTGGAATCCCCCATGGTTGTGGTTGCCATGAGAGTTGTGACTCAACAGCACTCTCTCTCTCTCTCTCTCTCTCTCTCTCTCTTCATGCCTTGGTATAGGGTGGAAATAAATAAGCAAGTAGGTAAATAAGATTTTTTGAAGCATGGTGCATTGAACAAATCAAAGATTTTGTGATTTCTTAAGATTTTGAAGCTAGTTTCTCAGTGTAATTGTGTGTGATGTTGTTGCACAGTTTGAATGCTAAATTTGATGGAGACTTTCTTCCTAACATTACAGATCTTGACCATTCTGTGTACTTATATCCTTTCCTATAGACTGCTCTATCTCAATATTATAATACCCACTTGTTTACTTAGGATCTTATAACATGGCCAAATTAACATTTACATGTACAAAGCTGAGAAGACAGATTTAGCTGAACATTGCTAACACCATATAAAGGCAAGGAAGCCCTGTTTGTACCTGTTATTTCTCCTACTCTATGCAACTTTAATTACAGAGCAACAGAATAGTATACAGAGATACTTTCTCTAATTCCTATCTGTGATGACACACTGTCTCCAGAGTCAGGACCTGGCAACCCTGATGCATACATCTGTTTGTAAGAAAGAGCCAATGACCATTCACTTTTCAAATGAAAGTGAGGTCTAGTAATTGGAAACATTTATTTATTCATTTATTTAAAACCTTTTTATGTTGCCTTTCCACTCAATTCAGGATCCCCAAGGCAGCAAACATTAAAAGATATCAAATACCGAAAAGCATTTAAAAAGCAGTGCCTGCAGCTCCAGCTCCCACACATTCTGAACAGATCCAGCCCACCTTGTAAAATTCTGCTGTCATTCAGGAATATGCAGAGTGTCACTTCCAATCAATACAGGATAACTTTAACAAATAAAAGCATACAAGGCCTAACAGAGTCCTTCTTAGCAGTCCCCACACTAGCTTACTTAGCCATGAGTAAACCTGGGAGGGAACTAATTCAGATTCCAGTGTCCTGGAACTAATTTAAAACATGAAACAGATGATTGAACTTTACACCCCTCTCCCTAACCACCAAACCAAAAGCCAGGGCCAAGCTATCTGCTCTCAGCTTCTTTCCTATTGAGCAAAGCTGCCACCTCTTCCTCTACCATGACTAACCAGTCCTCTCTAGGCCCCTTCCATTCTCCTCAGTTGCCCGTACAGCTCTTCTGACTGTATATCTTTCCTTGACAGTCATTTATTCTCCTACGGTTGCTAACCTCCAGATGGGGCCTGGATATCTTCTGGAATTACAACTGATATCAGTTCTCCTGGAGAAAATGGCATTTTTGGAAAGTGAAATCTAGGGCATCATATTCCTTTCCCCCCAGACACCCCCTCCCCAGGCTCCACCCCCAAATCTCCACAAATTTGGAGTTGTCAACCCTATCTTCTCTTCAGGCTGCCTTGCCTGTGTTGCAGGCCCAAACGCTGTCCTTGGTAACCAACCAGCTGACTGAGAAAAAGTCCAATCCTGCATCCCTGCTGAAGCTACAATTGAGATTTCAAATCAGACAAGCCATTTATTGGTTAATGTTTGACCCTTTCTGAACTCTTCTGTAAGAGAGTCAGCTTGGTGTAGTGGTTAAGAGCACAGGACTCTAATCTGGAGAACCGGGTTTGATTCCCCACTCCTCCACTTGAAGCCAGCTGGGTGACCTTGGGCTAGTCACAGCTCTCTGGAGCTCTCTCAGCCCCACCCACCTCACAGGGTGTTTTGTTGTGGGGATAATAATAACACACTTTGTAAACCACTCTGAGTGGGTGTTAAGTCATCCTGAAGGGCGGTATATAAATTGAATGTTGTTGTTGTTGTTGTTGTTAACTCTTAAGGAAGAAAGTACTCTGCAGTATACGTTGTTTTCAGTAATCAGTTCAATTATACACACAATTAAATAAGCACATAAAAACAGAGATATGGGGAGGAGGGCTAATAAGCATTAGTGAAGAAATGACAAACAAATGAAAAGGTCTTCTTCACCTGCTGGCGGAAGACAAACATAGAAGGAGACAGCCAAATCTTCCTGTGGAGGAAGTTCTAAAGATTTGTCTTGATGACCAAGAAGGCCCTTTCTCAGGTTGCTACCCAGCTAGCCTCAGATGGCAGGAGAAACCAAAGAAAGATCTATGAAAATGACCAGAGAGGCTTGGTTTGCTGCTATGCAACAGGAATATGAGTCTCTCACAAATCATCAAGTGTTTTCTCTATCTGAAATGCCAGAGGGGAAGAGCCCAGTGGACTGCAAATGGTTGTATAAAGTTAAATACAGTCCTAATGGAGAGTTTAAGCGCAAGGCTCGCCTTGTGGCCAAGGTATACTCTCAAATACAAGGGCAGGATTATGATCTGGTGTTTTCTCCAACCATGAGGGGGGAAACCTTTAGAGCAGCTCTTTGCAAAGCAAGTGCAGAGGGTTTGTCTGTTGAAACTGCCTTTCTGCATGCAGACTTGGAGGAAGAAGTCTACATGGAACAGATTCCAGGGTTTGAATCTAAGCAACAGAGTCTTGTATTAAAATTGCATAAGTCCATTTATGGGTTAAAACAGGCAGCATGGTGCTGGAATTTGTGTCAATCAAAAGCACTGGCTAGCCTTGGATTTAAGCAGGCAAAGGCTGATCCATGTTTATATACAAAGGAGAATGGTGGTAAACAGTGTTACCTGCTTTGCTATGTGGATGACCTCTGTTTTCTGTGTGGGTCGCCTGAGGAATTGGCTGAATTCCAGCAAGCCATAACCAGAATGTTTAAAACCAGGTTTTTGGGACCTATTTCAAACTACCTAGGTATGCAAATTACCTAGGTATGCAAATAGTCTTGCTGGAGCCGCCCTGATCTGGGCTATGTGGTGCAGTGGCTGTGTAGGCAGTGTACAGATCCCTGTGAAAGAGACTGGCAGGCAACAAAAAGGGTGCTGTGCTATCTGAAGGTTACTTCAGACTATAAGCTTGTGTTGGATACTACAAAAGGTACTGAAGTGTTAACCTTTAGTGATGCATCATGGGGAGATGATGGGAGATCTACCTCTGGTTATCTTATCCAAGTTCTGGGAGCGCTGGTGTTCTGGAAGTCTCAGAGGCAAATGTTAGTTGCAACTAGTTCATGTGAAGCCGAATATGCCTCACTAAGTGACTGTGTATTACAACTGGAGTGGGTAATAAAGTTGTTGGAAGATCTTAATATGCAGTGTCCATTACCAGTGAAAATAAAATGTGACAGTTCTGCTGCAGAGCAATTGGCACAGTACCAAAGCATCCGTGCCAGGAGCAAACATATTGTGATCCGTTAGCAAAATGTGTGTGATGCTATTCACAGAGGTATGATATGTTTGTCTCATTGTAAATCAAATGAGATTGTTGCAGATCTGTTAAACAAAGGACAAAGCCAGAAAATGTTGGTTATATGCAGAGAAGTGTTGGGTATACACGCCTCTTGTCTCAAGGAGGAGTGTTGACATAGTGAGCCAAGAAGCATATCTATGTCTTGCTGTTTGTATCTGTCATGTCACTACTGATGTAAAAGATCTATTTGACAGGTCCTTGGATGATGCAAGAGCAGAGAAACAACCTACGACACCTCACCAGATGTGTTATGATTGGACACTGGGGGGTGCTATGGGAGGATATAAGCCAGCAGTGTCTTGTGCTGAAGTGGAGCTTGTTCCATTAGGTACTTGGCGAAGCACTTTGACACTGAGAACAAGATTCTGTATATAAGTTACTGTAAATAAACTGTACATACACTTGAATGCTTTAAGTGTGTGGAAGCCTTATTTATAGCTCAGCTACAGTTCAAACCATGCTGCGCCAACAGACATATGGTAAGATGGTTTTATTTACAACCCTTCTGCAAGGAAACGCCTGGAAGCTACAAATAGCTTAATCATACCCTCCTAATTAGTCAGCAGAGATGGCAAAAAACATCAGAGAACTCTCGGAGCAAATATCTACCCTTCAGAATACAGTGCTAGAATTCCAAAGTAAACTAAGTGAAGAAATTAAGTCTATTAAAGAAGATGTGGTGAAAGTGGGAAAGGAAATAGCAGGAATTAAGCAAACAGCTCTTTCTGCAAAAGGTCTTCCTATGGAGAATGAGCAGAGGATTGCTCAATTAAACCAGCAGATTAATGAACTGTCTGACCGTAACAGAAGGGCTAATCTAATATTGGCAGGGATTTCTGAAGAGATTTCTGCCAAATGCTTAGAACAAACACTCAGAGAATGGCTGGAAGAAAACGGAATAAAGGTTCAATCCGAGGACATAGAAAGAGCACATTGTTTGGAAAGAAGAAGGAGGGGAGGTGACCCTCGCGACGTTATCATTAAATTTTCAAGAGAAAAACTACAACAACAAATATATAAAGAATTAAGAAGGAACAAGGACCTGAGTTTCATAGGGAGAAGAGTCTGGGTGAGACAGGACTTTTGCCAGGAGACGCTTAAGAAAAAGAGCTTAATGCAACCCTATGCCCAAAAGCTACATGCAAATAATGTACAGTTTACATGAAGATATCCATCCTCAATAATTATATTTAAAGAGGGAAGAAGACTCATGGCCCGAAATACTAGTGAAGCAAAGAAACTACTTAACCAGCTGGGAATGGAAACAGAAGATTTGAGGGAGCAAGAAATGGAAGAAGAACGAGCAGAAGAAGAAGTAGAAGCCTACGAGGACCTGGGTGAAGGAGGATCTGCAAGGGGCGAAAAAAGGCCCAGGACGGACTCACAAAGTGGAACTGCATAAAAGGGAAGTATACAAGAGCTTATTGTGCTAACGGTTTATTTTTAAGAGTGTAAAGGAGAGGGAGGAGATGTGTGTTACTCTATGGGGTGGAGAGAGGGGAGGATTCACTCTCCCCAAAAGACTTCTCAGCCACAGGGATGGGTGGGGAAAGGGAGGGACTGGTTAGTTAACTATATAAAATACCCACAACCACGGAGCTTAAAGATCCAAAACCATAAGGAATATGGTTAGGGTAATAAGGTTACTTTCACTGAATGTCAATGGTTTAACCTCGGACCTTAAGAGATATAGGATATCTAAACTGGCAAGAGACCAAAAGAGTGATATAATATGCCTTCAGGAAACACATAAGGCCAAAAATGATAGAAAGCCACTCTTAAATGATCCAGCCTGGGAGGTATTAGTAGAAGCTAGGAATGATACCAAAATTAAGGGAGTAGCAGTTTTGATTCATAAGAAACATAAAGTGGAGGAAGTGGATAAAATGGTAGATAGAGAAGGTAGATACTTATTAGTTAAATTTAAACTCGAAGGTATATGGTATACAATAGTAAATACCTATGCCCCAAACAAGGGACAAAAGAAGTTCTTATGTAGAATATTTTAAAAAACCAAACAATTCTCACAGGGGGAAATTATTATAGCAGGGGATCTAAACTTAGACATTACAAAAGTTAAAATAATTAACTTAGGAGATTGGGGACTGACAGAGGCGCATGAACTTATGCGCTTGCAACCTAAACCCACGCACATATCCAGCAGGCACGAAACAGCATCATGTATAGATTATATAATCCTAGGGAAGAGTAGCAATATGAACATAAAAGGGATTAAAACCCACCCAATCTGGATATCTGACCACTCTCCAATAAGTATTGAAATAGAAGTAGACCACCAACAAATAAAAAAATCTTGGAGGTAGAACAATTTAATAATGGCCAAGGAAGAGGATAGACAATACATGAAAGAACAGATGTTCTTTGAGGAAAATAGAGGATCGGTAAGGACTAATATTTTATGGGACTCTGCAAAGGCGGTGATAAGGGGGTACTGCATAAAAAAAGAAAAATTATAAAAAGAGAGTGGCACTCAAAAAGACAACTCAAAACTCAGGAATTAGAGAGATTACAAAGTAAACAAATGAATAAATATGACCCCCAGGGTACAGTCCCAAATTATGGAACTTAAAAAACAATTAGAAGCTTTAGATCTAGCAACACTATGGAAAAGGGAAGTTATGGTAAGGAATGAATTCCAAAGAAATAGTATTAATTCAGTAAAAAGGCTGGCTAACTATTTGAAAAATAGGAAGGAAAGACAAAGAGTTAAAAGTATAAAAGTCAATAGTAAAATAACACAAAGCCCTAAAGAAATTACGGAGGCTTTTGAGTCTTTCTATAAAAATTTATATAAGAAGGAGGACAGAGTAGAATTTGTAGAAGAAATTAATGCAGTAGTGAAGGAGACCGAGAAAGCCAAATTGGAAGAGGAAATTTCAATACAAGAGATAAAAGACGTAATAACAGAATTAAAAAAAGGTAAATCACCAGGCCTAGATGGGTTTACAGGGGAATTCTACAAGGAAATGGCAGAAATCCTAGCCTCAGAACTACAGGTGTTCAATGAAGTCTTGAAGGGTAAGAAAGCTCCAGATTCAAGGAGACAAACTGAAATAATAGTTATTCTAAAACCACAGAAAGACCCTGAAGAGGTAGGCTTATATAGACCTATAAGTCTCCTTAATCAAGACTATAAGATTTTCGCAAAAATACTGGCAAATAGACTAAAGAAAATTATTCCAGAAATAATAAAAGAAGACCAGTATGGATTTGTGAAAGATAGGAATATAGCCTATCCTATTAGAAATATAATTAATGTCCTACATCATGGACAGCGGAAAAAAATGGCCCTCCTAAAATTGGATATATTTAAAGCCTTTGATACCCTTCCCCAAGAATATCTATGGCAAATTATGAGTAAGTATGGGATAGATAACAACTATCTAAAAGCAATTCAGGAGATATATAGAGATGGAACAGCAGTGGTGAAGGTAAATAACGATCACTCACAAGCCTTCCAGATTCAGAGAGGAGTATGACAGGGATGCCCACTCTCACCACTCCTATTCATTATGGCAATAGAACAGTTAGCAGAAAGGATAAGGAATAGTGTTAGGATAGAAGGGTATAAGATGAAGAAAGAAGTAATGAAAATCAACCTATTTGCTGATGACATTATAGTCATTATGACAAACCCTAAAGAAGGGATAAAAGAAATAAAGATTATATTAGAAGATTTTGAAGGGAGCTCAGGGTTAAGAGTCAATATGACTAAATCGGAAATTGTTTATCTTAATGTGAACAATGCCGAAAAGAAAGAGATAAATAAAATCACAAATATAGGGCTGGGAACTAAAAAACTTAAATATCTAGGAATAATTCTACAAAAGAATATTAATAGAATACCGGAGGACAATTATAATAAGGTTTGGAGGAAGATAGAGAAGGATATGAAAAAGTGGAGAGACAAAACCTTAGGTATCTCCTCTAGAATTAGAAGTGTTAAAATGTTCTGGGTGCCCAAATTAACGTATTTATTCCAGATGATACCTTTAGGACTTAGCACAAAAAAGATAGAAAACTGGAATAGAAGAATAAGACAGTGGATATTTGGCAGTAAAAAATGTAGGATTCAAAAAAGGTTGGTATACAGTCACAGAACAGAATTGGGTTGGGGAACCCCAGATTTGAATAGTTATTATGAAGCCTTTCAATTAAAGTTTTTATTAGAGATAGGGGAAGGAAGAGAGACAAAATGGGTGAGATTCGAAAACGAGATTAACAACAACATAGGAAGTTTTGGTATTTTCTCAAAAGTTATAAAGAAAGATTTAAAATCAACTATAGGGCTCAGGAGCTCAACATTAGAAGTATGGCGGAAATGGCAACCATTATGGCTAAGGAGACCTTCAAGATGGGCACTGCTAGAGACTATCTACAGTGAGACGAGAGAAACTAAATGGTGGGAAATCTTAAGGGGAAAAGGATATTATAGACTGGGAGATATGTACAGAGGAGGAACCTTAAAATCCTTACAGGATATAGTAGAAGAGATAGGTAAGAAATACTGGTTAAAAATAATAGGTCTCTATAACAGGGTTAAAACAATTAATGAAAAAGAGGCAATATGGATAGATGAACCAATGGAAGAAATATATAAACAAATGCAAGAGTCAAAACAAGGATTAGCAGGAAGAATTTATAGGAGAATGTTATCAAATAAAGATAAGACAATAGCATATTTACAAAAAACTTGGAGTAAGGAGGATCAGATATCAGAAAAGACAGCAGGCAAAATCATGAAAGGTCTAAAGGAAATCAAAGTCATGTAATTTAACGAGCTGGAACATAATTTTTTTACAAAATGGTATAAAACACCAGCGCAATTAGCGAATATGATTTCGGGACTAAGCCCAATGTGCTGGCATTGTAGACAGTCTAAAGGGTGGTTTTCCCACATGTGGTGGGAATGCCAAGAGGTCAAGGTTTTTTGGACAAAAATATTAAAAATTATAAGAAGGATATGCAAAGTATCCTTAACTATAGACTTTAGCCTAATGGTAATGAGTATAACAGAGAACCTGCCAGTAAATAAGGGGGACCAAGCGACCTTTAAGGCTATGTTATTAGCAAGTAAAGCAGTTATTGCTCTGGGTTGGAAGGATAAAAGTAAATGGACTGTAGAAATCTGGCAAAACTATCTGTTTGAATTCATACAGTCGGATATCGTCGAGAGAATGCGCCAGAAGACTACATGGCAAGAAAAGAACGAAGAAATGAGTAGATGGAAGACCTACCTAGAGTGGATGTCAACGGAAGGAAGAAAAGACATTCGGTGGAAGATTCAGACTTTGTGCCTGTGGCTGGGGATAAAAGACTAGAGGCTACAAGGGGGAGGGGAGGGAGTAGGGGGAGAGGAAGGGGGGAAATGGCAATGTGAAATGTACGATATACGAACAATGTATGTTGCATACGCAACAGATACTAAAAACTCGAATAAAAAAGATATATTAAAAAAAACCATCAGTGCAGCATTCTCATGCTTAGCATGCTAGCTCGCTTTCAACAGATATGTTTTTTACTACTGGGTTGTTAATCCTATGGACAATAAAATCTAGTATTTAGTATAGAATAATGAAAATGACTCATACAATTGGATGTAGAATGAAAAGGACATTAGAGTTCTTAAAGCAATAGCCACATTGCAAATTTCTAACACTACTGCAATAATCATACTGCATGATTTTTTAAAAAAAAATTCCCAAGGAAAGGTTTTATAAATGTTTGTTGATCATTTCATAATAGCAATAATGACCTCAAAATTGAGGATAACCTGGGGTTTCAGAAACAGCTGGGTGAATAGTCTTCAGCTGCACATCAGGCCATAAATCCCTCCTCCTCAGCATCCAACTTTAATTTCACTAAATGTCTTGTAGCTTGATGATTTATTCCTTACATACTGAAAGGATTTCTATTTTTGAACATTATGTACTATATAAAGTACTATAATTTTCAGGCAGGATTCATGCAGGAACTCTTGTGGGGGGGGGAGGCAAGTCTAATTGCCTTATGGAAGCCAATACCAGGAATGGAGGAAGGAGGGGGGTTCTTGGAAACTAGACAAATAAATGTAAAAATTACATAATCAGTAAGCCTTTCAATTAAACTGAAAAGGCAAATGTATAAAATAGAATGCAGAAGTATCAGGGGAAGATTTAGTTGTGTCCATAGCATTATTTGCAATACCACTTCCTATCCCTATTTGTTTTTGTAGGTTTTTTCCCTAATAACTGAGCATTTGCACTCTCTCTCTCTCACACACACACACACACCTACATTGTTCATTAAATGCAATGCCCAAAGAATATCCCATTATGTTATAGAAAATGCGTAAATATAGATGTTAAAATGTTGATATTAATAATAGAAAAATAGAAAAGTTTGTTCTAATAGGCAATGAGAATAGTATTTATAATAACAATACTTAGCATTTATACCATGCTTTTAGTGTTGGGTAGTCAAGTACTAAATGATGGACACCAGCACATTAGAAGCCTCCCAGGCAAGAATTCCTATCTGGTGGGTAAGAAGTAGACATGGGCACAAATGGGAAAAAAAAACCCCAAACAGGCTGTTCAGTGTTCATTCCCGACAATGAACACGAACAGCCGACCGGACCCGAACATGTCCCGTTTCCAAACGTGTTTGGTGTTTGGTGTTCGTCGGCACCAGGGCGGCCCCCTTAGCACTTAGAGAGCCCATATTCACAGGGAATGTGCAGCAGGCTCTTCTCCAGCCACTACCCAAGTTTGGTCAAGATTGCATTATGGATCTCAGAGTTATACATTCCTCTAGCACTTAGAGAGCCTTGCTAAAGCCTAATCATACAGGCAGTGAAGAATCTTCTCAGCTCCCTCCCAGTGAGTGCTATGTTGAAATGTGAGTACAATCATCTTTGCCAGGGTGTGGGCATAGATCTACCAAACACCAAGCACAGACAGATGTGAAACAATCCATACATAAATTGATGAGTAACTGAAATGGAGCTTTGAAAGCAAGTCAGATGAATGGGGTTATTAACTCTTTTGGCATGGCAAGGCTCCTGTGCTTTTGAAAACTATGTTGACAGAGCACAGAAGCACAGGCAGAAATGTCTCAATCACTGCACACTCGTGAAAGGTATGACTGCTATGCTCACCCAAAACAGCCCATTAAGCAGCTTGTTATGTTGCAGGAGCTAGGATGGAACCACAGACAACTGCATCTCAGAGAACAGGTACACAGGGCAATGCAGCTATTGGGTAAGCCTTAACAAATAGGTGACATTGCACTACGAATGAGGCCACCCTTCACTGTATCTTTGTTGGAAGTCTGCCTTCAAAAAGCCAAAAGAGAAATTAGAATTAAAGAACTCTCCACTACTTGTACTCTGCATCTCTGCCCATCCTGTCTGCTAAAATCTTGTAAAGACTGCATAAAAGAGCCCTTGAGGTCTATCATAAATCAGTCACTAATGCAAGACAATTCCCTCAGCCTCTCAAAGAGGTGGTCATGTGCCCACTATTTTAAAAACCATTCTTAGACTAAAATGATGTAGCCAATTATCACCCAGTCTCAAATCTGACATTTCTGGGCAAAATGGTTGACAGAGCAGTAGCAGAACAACTCCTGGCCTTCTGGGACAACTCTTATGCTCTGGACTCTTTTCAGTCAGGTTTTAGGCCAGGCTAAGGGATGGAGATGGCACTGGTAGCTCTAGTTGATAAACTAGACAATATGGCCCTCTCAGCCGGCTGCATAAGCTGCTACAGCTGGAGGCCATCCTTTGCCTCCATAGAGGAGGAGGAGGAGGAGGAGGAGGAGGAGGAGGCAGTTGGTGCTTTCCCAGGCATCTGGGGATTGCATGAGGGGGTGGAGCCAGAGGCCTTATAAGGCAGCTCCACCCCCTCAGTACCCAGTTGCACCTCATGCTTCACTGGGTTGCAGTGTTTCTTCAGCGCTCTGATCCTGAGCCAGCATGAGGACAAGGATGTGTGGGCCTGCAGCCTTCTATTGTGGCTTGTTGCCACAGTTGCTTGCTTGCCTACAGCCTGTTCTCTTCTGACTTCTTGCCATGCTTGCTCTTCTTGCTGCCGGCTGCATTGGTGGCCTCATGGCTCAGCAGCAGCCTTGTGGCTCAGCAGCAGCCCCATTGGTGGCCTTATAGCCCATTGGTAACCTCTGGCCTGGCCTGGCCTGGCCTTACCATCAGGTAGACAACCCTTGGCTGGTGTCACGCCTGACAGATGCACCTGGTGCCAGAGCACGTCAGTGCTACACCCCTAGGCCCTGGGTATAGTGCACGGAAAGGCCTAACTGGGCCTCAGCCCAAACATAAGGGGTTTTAAGGCCATTATGCCTAGGCCTTCCCTTCTCAGGTTCACCACACGGTTGCCTGCCTTGTGTCCTCATGGCAGCCAGTGGAGTTCAGTTGATGGGTATTTAGGCTATTGTGCCTGAAGTGTGATGCAAAAAGGAGGGAGGTGAACCCCCCTGTGGGATTCACCTCCCTCCTTTTTGCATCATAGTTTATTACAGGGATGGCCTAATTCTCTGTTTATTGTGCCTGAAGGCCTTAGGGCTACAGTTGAGGGATCGCCTCCACTCCTGGCTCACCATTAGGACCAGCCCAGTTGGCCAACCATTTTGTCTGCCTGTAGCTGACTGACAGCACTGGCCTAGTTTGCCAGCCATTTTTGCCAGCCGTTTTGTCTGTCTGTGGCTGGCAGCCATTTTTTTGTAATCAGGACATAACAGTTCCATACTGATTTACCATCCTGGCTTAGGCACTATGTTATCTATAAGGGTTGGTAGATAAGCCCAGCTTAATGCCTTCTAAAAAGGAGTCAGGGCCCTCCAAGGGCAAGCAACCCTCAAAAAGGCCTGCCCCTAAATGGGTCCCATTAGTAGGGTCATCCTCTGATGAGGACAAAGTTGGCCCTGACTGGAGAGCAAATATGGCAATGGAACGGTAGCACACAGGCTTGTGTGATCACATGCTGGTTGTTTCTGTGAAGGCAGGTTATGAAAATAAACCCCAAGCCCATCTCTTAATGATAGGAGACATATCAGCTATGCATGCAAGAGGATTATCAGAGGATTTTTGAGCCCTTTTAATTAGAGGTTTAACGATCTTCTGTTTCCTCCAACGCAACAACATCAAACAAACAGTTTCATGCCGGTGAATGCCAGGTAAGTCTGCCTTGCAAATATCGCATTATTCTTCTTTTCCAGATCTTGGACTTGCTAGGACCTTATTTCTTTTTTCTTTTAAGTGATTTATTTCTCCTCCCCCCTCCAAGAGACTGTGAAGTTTTATTTTGTATTCTGTACCTATGCTCAGGATGAAAGCTATTTCAATGGCGGAAAACTACAAAGATGTCTGCTAATCAGCTCACGAATTCACTGACAGAGATATAAAATAATTGAATCAAAAAGAGTCCAGTAGCACCTTTAAGACTAACCAATTTTATTTTATTGTAGCATAAGCTTTCGAGAACCAAGTTCTCTTCATCAGATGCCTGATGCCTGATGAAGAGAACTTGATTCTTGAAAGCTTATGCTACAATAAAATAAAATTGGTTAGTCTTAAAGGTGCTACTGGACTCTTTTTGATTTTGCTACTACAGACTAACACGGCTAACTCCTCTGGATCTATAAAATAATTGAGATTCCCTCTCTGATTGGCAAGTTACTGATAAATAAGAACTGAATTTGGGAACTCAGCCAGTATTTTACAGTGCTCTTCTAATCGTTGGGAACTTTCCCAGATCTTTCCTTTCCTTTTTCCTTTCACTTTTAGCTTGCTTTACTAAGCTTCTTTTTTAAGAAGGACTACAACAAGTGTTTTTGTGAACAATCAATTGATTTTAGCATATTACATTACTGGGCTAACCTGGACTGTAAATCATCTAAAGGGAAGGATTTAAAACTCTTTATATCAGAGACTTAATAAATATGTGGACATATATAAAAAGGGGGGGATATGGTGGATCTTTGAACCACATAGTTTCATCATCTGTTTGTTTGTTTGTTTGTTTGTTTGTTTGTTTGTTTGTTTGTTTTTGTTTGTTTGTTTGTTTGTTTGTTTGTTTGTTTGTTTGTTCGTTCGTTCGTTCGTTCGTTCGTTCGTTCATTAGATTTTTAGTCCACCCTCCCCACCAAGCAGGCTCACCCACTTACCACCTGCTGGACTAAAAAATGGTTGCAGTTATGAATCAGCCTCGAGAAAAAGTTATACAAAGGATCTCTTCCACCCTCACAAAGAAACTGGAAATTTTGCTAAGCAAAGTAAAGCAAGATTATGGAAATATTTTGGCTAAGATGTGTTAAGGGGAGAAAGATCCGTCAAAATTAAACTCACAAGACAATGAACCAGCACTGTTATCTGAGTAAGCTGATCAGGCCATGGAAGGAGTTCCTGAAGATTATGATTAAGGATTTGAACTATCTTTTGGACTGTCCAAAACAAATCAAGCATCTCAAAGAACCAATCAAGCCATCCAACTTCTTAAGAAACAGTGGGAGAAAACTACTGATGTGGGAAAGGGAACTAAATTTCAATATTCATTTCAAGCAGACTTGGAATTCATAAAAAAACAATCTAGGCTTCCATGAAGACTTTGTGAAAATCAATGGTGATTTTGACCCAGGAGGTCTCGCCCCCCCCCCCGAGATTCCAAGGGTTACAGATGTAAAGGAGATACTGAAGGCATACATTTTTTAATATGCAATTAGGGTTGACTATCTTGCAAAATTGTCATCAATTTACTTGATATATAATAAGCAAAATATGTTACAAAGTTTTAGAAGATTTGGTATTTATAACAAATAATAAAAAGTAGGTTAAGAGGTAAACAAATTAATTAAAATAGCAATTTATGAGGCGAATAGGTTCCTAGAATGAGTAAATGTTGGAACCAAAATATCTGGAATTCCCCCTTCAAATAGATCATATATCCAAAGGTCACTCTTGGGTAATTTACTAAGATCCAACTTATTTTTGATGGAATGAGAAATTCTTAGTTGCCAGTCTATTTACATATCTTTACATATCTTCTTAAAGTAATTGTCAATTTCCCCACCTTTTTTAATTCTTATTTTTCTTTTCCTTCTGAAATACTACGTTTTCCCTTATGAAATACCATTTTCTTAGTAATTTTTATTATTATTGTGTGCAAAATTGTCATTAATTGCCTCACATATATAATTAAAATAATATTAAAATAGCAACTGATGATAGTAAAAGCTTTCTAGAATGAGCAAATGCTGGGATTAAATATGGGGAATCCCCCTTGAGAGGAATGTAAAATTTAAATGAATTTTTTTTCTTCTCCCTGTTGGAATATCATTTCTCTTTTTGTGAAATACTATGTTTCTTAGTAATTTCTTACTACTTTGTGTGCTAATGGATTAATATATTATATAAATAATAGCTCATTCTTCTACTGAAGATTAAATTAGTTTACTAACTGTAGATAAATAACCAAATAAAAAGAATTAACTCATTGCTGACAGGAGGGAATTTTTTTTCCAGTAGTCTATATTTTTTATTATACTTGCCTAGATTAATTGTTAAGTTTTTCTAGTTTTCTTCTTTTTGCTTTGTTTTGAAGTGAAATACTTGCATATAATGTCCTATTGCTCTATAAGTCAAGCAATGTAGGCACTGCAATGTATTATTATTATGATTCACTGTATTTCACAGCATATATAGTCTGCTAAATTTATTTAATAGCTTTCTGCATAAGGTTCTATGCACTATCAATTGTTCTTTTCTATTTCTTAAATAATTTTTTTTTTAAAAAAAGTGGCCCTGACTGGCAGGAAATTCTTGACCAGTTTGCCACCCTGGAACAAGTCAGGGTTGCGGGTAGGTAGGGCTAAAATGAAAATGCCAGCTAGGCTGGCATGCAGTTCCTCCTTTATGAAGGACGTAATCTCAACTTTCTGCCCTTGATGGTCCTTCTGGTTTAGGTGGACCGTACAGCATTTCCAGCAGTGAAGGGACTGAGGAGCAAACCCCAGAGGGCAAAACAGCCAGACCTGATGTTGACATGGCTGATGGAGGCTGATCATCAGAACCAGGCCTGGTAGCAGTGGTGGTGCAACCACCAGACAGTGACGGTAAGTCAGTTTGGCCGCAGCAGGGGCAAGTCTGGCTCTGGGGGCCCTGGAGTCAGGCTGCTGCCTCAACGACTCCAGGCCTGACTTATTCCACTTATACACAAGCAGGTCCCTCCCAAGTGCCAACTGAACCAGGTATGGGATTACAGTGAGGTCAACTATCCTTTATGGGACAGTTGATGAGGATAGCTGGAATGCCACCCACCCACACAGCAATGAACACAATTCCCTGGGGAGGGAGTGATAGTTAGGCAGGCATGGGGTTGATGGCACCATGGGGCAGCTAATTGAGTTCCCTTTGGAATGCCTACAGGTCAGTGCCTTTCAGGGCCTTACTGTTTGGCAATACAGCCATGCCCTTGGGACACCACCTGGCACAAGCCACCAGGGACAAAATCCCTAACGGCAAATACATCGATGTCTTCACCCTTCTCTTCAGGGAGCTGGAGAAGAAGAATAAGGAAGACTTCGAGAAGCAGGATAAGGAGAGGCTCAAGTGTTGCAAGGTGGATAACACTTGGGCAAACTGGCTCCCAGGTTTTCTAATTTACTCTAGCTGGTGTCCTTGCTCGCACTCAGCTGTGGAGTCCCCCCCTCCATTTCAATACATGGATATTATATACAGGAGGTATTCTGATTTCAGCAGTGTAGCTTGGCTGCAATATGATGAGGAATTCAGAATGAGGGCCACCCTTAACCCCTCTTTTCCTTGGGATCAGGTTCACCAGCAGCTTTGGCTGCAGTTGATGTCTCCAGCCTGACCCAGTTCAGGTAACTGCTCAGATAACAGCCACCTGGTTCACCAGACCCCTGCAACCCCTGGCACCCATGCCCCTGCAGCTGCTTTGCTGGGAGTTTTCCTCTCAGGGGGTTTGCTCCAGGAAAGTCTGCAAGTTCAGCCATGAGTGCCTGATCTGTAGGGGCCACCATCCTTGTACAGCCTGCAAACAACAGAGAGTGCTCAACAGGTGCAGTGGAAACCTTGGCACTCAGCAGTCAGTTGGTAAGGGGCCCAGCCCAATAAGACTGAAAGTGCTTGAACAGAAGTTAAAGACCTATCCCAAATGAACAGAGGTTTTGTTCCTTTTAAAACATTTCCAGTTTGACTTTAGAATTCCCTTTCAGGGCCCTAGATCCCCCTTCATGTTGGCTAACCTATGTTCTATGGCTGGTATGGACGGGGAGTTCACACTAAGATTGCTAAGGGATGTGCTGAGGGTAGGGTATTGGGGACATTTCCCTCCCTTCCACTGCCATGTTTATGGTTCTCCCCCTTGCGTGTAGTTCCTCAAAAAGCGACTGGCAAGTTCCAGCTTATTCACCAGCTTTCATAACCCAGTGTGTGTGTGTGTGTGTGTGGGCTATATGAATGACACCATTCCTGACCACTTATGCTTAGTGCATTACACATCCTTCACCCAGGCTGTTAAGGGGGTGCAAAGGTGTGGGGCTGGTGCCAAAATGTCAAAATGTGACATCAAGTCAGCATTTCACCTCCTGCATATTCATTCTGAAGTCATTCTGATGACTTTGAGCTGCTGGGCTTTTCATTCAAAGGCGAGTTTTACATGGATAGGGTGCTTCCAACAGGGTGCACCATTTCATGCTCAGCCTTTGAGTGATTCAGCTTTTTCCTTGACTAGGACTTGCATGAGCGGCAACATTGCCATAACATGGCCTACTATTTGGATTACTTTCTTTTTGTGGGTCCAGAAAGCTCTGGTCAATGTGTCAGATGACTGAAGGGCTTTGTTAGCCTCTAGTTCCATGGCTACTGCCAGGCCCTGGGGACAAGCTCACTGGGCACCTCAGCTGAGGGCTCACATTATTATCACTGCCTGATCTGGTCAGGCATCTTGGTGTGCTGGACTAGTGCTCTAGCCCCTCTCTCTGGTTCCAGGACTGCTGCCAGGCCCTGGGGCCAAGCTCACTGGGCACCTCAGCTGAGGACTCACAGTGTTCTCTCCTTTTCTGTCCTCCTTAATTCTAGTTTGTTGGCACAATGAGTCTTCCTGTTGTGTTGGCCATGAAGGGTGATTGTGGGGTGAAGTGCGAAGGCAGTCCTCCTGGTTTACTTGTGGAAAGCAGTAGTGGGTGTGGCTCAGGGGCAGCAGAGAATCCTCCTGCTCCCCCAAATTCACCTGTGGGGGCTGTGGAGGAGGCCAAAGAAGTCTTTCCGCTGGGGGGAGAGGATCTCTCTCAACATTTTGAGGAGAGGGTGGGTGACAGATCCCTGGAGGAATGGTTTGTGTTTTATGAAAGATCCCTCCTGTCCCCATACCAAACTCTCAGTGGTGTCCACACCTGCAGTCCACCCCTCACCCCATCGCCCGTGGCCCACTCCACAGCACAGCCTGTAACCATTTATCCTCCTTCCCCTGGGACAGTTAGCGGTCTACGTTTCAACGCCTCTGTATGGAGGCACTTTCAGGCCCTTCCTAATGACCCCCATGTGGTGCATTGCCATGCCCATGATGTCCTGGTGCGCAGGGGCAAAAACCTGAAGCACATGTCTTCTACAGTCCTGAAGAGGCACCTGAAGAGGCACCACACGAGCATGTCTCCATCCTCACCCAGTGAAACATCCGTTGGGGGGAGAAAGGGGGCGACCAGCTCTTCTGAGCAGGGATCAGTGGGAGGGTCACTTTGCCCTGAGGGTGACGCTGGTGGCAGTGGAGAGCTCTGGCAGGCTGCGCTCACAGAGGTTGTACCCTTGGGGTCTGGGACAGTGCCACTTAGAATGTCAAGATTGAGGGCTCAGGAGGCAGGCCTTCGCGTTTTGGCAGAGACGATTGCCCTACATGGCTTGCCCATATCCAACATGGAGTGCGTGGGGTTCCGCAGGCTCCTAAAACATTTCGCCCCTTGGTTCTCCATGCCATCGCCGCGCACCCTTGCCCGTCGAGTCCTGCAGGTATCTTGAATGAGGGCTGGCATGTTTGGGTCAGGTTTAGCCAGGCCCACTCCCACTGCTTACAGGCTTCTGAGACCTTGATAGGCCTTCCTGGCACAGTCAGATCCTCATGACACCTCCTTTCTGCAAAGCCAGGAAAGTGGGTAATGCTGGTGGCAGCCTCCTTTGGGCACTTGCGCAACAGCTCAGGAGCTGTTGCACATATAGTTGAGCCGCATGGTGCCCCTATCCATTGCAAACACTGTGCCCTCTGAGCAGGGGGGAATAGGTCCCTCGATTCATATCCTTCCACAAAGGCAGGAAGGTGGCCGATGTCAGCTGATGCTGATGCTGATGCTGATGCTGATGCTGTTCCATTTCTGTCTCTCCCTTTCTGGAAACACTCTGACCCATCCAAGCAATGTCTCCTGTCCTGTCCATCCATGAAGGCAGGACGGCAGGTCATGTCAGCCACTGCTTCACCAGGGACTATCCTGTTAATGCTCCCTCCTTGTTTACACAGCTTGGTTACGATCGCACAGCCGATTGTACTGTATAAGGATACAGTCGGTTTCACAGAGTGGCAACTCCCCTGTCAACGGGACTGACTGGACCCCTTTGAGCTGGGGGCGAATGTGTCCCGGGCCATGACTCCTGTCCTTTCTGCAAAGGCAGGGAGGTGGCCAATGGCAGCTGTTGCCGCTGCCCTATTTCTTCCTCTCCCTCTCTGGGACCACTCTGACCTCTCCCAACTACCTCTTGCTTGGGAGCTTTCCAGTTCCCAATCCATATCTCTCCCTCCCAGGTACTGCTATGAGTCCCTTCCCCACCACTTGCACCACCCCATCCCCTCCTTTTCGTGATGGCAGGGAGGTGGTTGGTGCCAGCAGCTGCTGACAGATTGGGGTCCTCCAGGCCCTGTCGCAGGATCTTCCAGGTGTGGCTCATCGCCATAGCTGGAACCCCTGGGTCACCCTCTCCCACACTGACCACTTCGTATTCCCTCTTTCTTCCTCTCCCTGTCCGGTACTGCCACGAGTCCGTTCCCCAACACTTGCACCACCCCATCCCCTCATTTCCATGATCGCAGGGAGGTGGTTGAAGCCAGCAGCTGCTGACAGATCAGGGTTTTCCCATCCTACTCACAGGATCTTCCAGGTGCAGCTCGTTGCCGCAGCCGAAACCCCTGGGCCCCCCTCTCCCACCCTGACCACTTTTTGTTCCCTCTTTCCTCCTCTCCCTCTTGGGTACTGCCACAAGTCCCTTCCCCAACACTTGCACCGCTCCATCCCCTCATTTCCATGATGGCAGGGAGGTGGATGAAGCTAGCAGCCGCTGACAGTTCGGGGTCTTCCTGTCCCCCTTGCAGGATCTTCCAGGGTGGCTTGTCACTGCGGCCAGAACCCCTGGGTCCTCCTCTTCCTGACCACCCGGCAGCCGCAGTCTTGACCCACCTTGTTGCACAAGCAGATGCTTTGTCCCCCTCCAACCTGGAGGCCTGGCAGGCGGGCACATAGGGGGTGCCACCAGCAACTGGCCAGATCCCCTGGCCCCTGAGGGGAGGCGGCACGTTACCGCCTCCCAGTGACCGCCAGGCCTGGTGACCACAGTCTTCACCCACCTTGCTGCACAAGTGGAGGCGTTGTCCGCCTCCGACCTGGAAGCTTGGCGGGCGGGCACATGATGGGTGCCCTGAGGCACCACCTGAGAGCACCACCTGAAGGCACCACCTGAGGGCAGGCAGCACGCCACTGCCTCCCCATGCCCGTCAGGCCGGGCAGCCGAAGTCTTCACCCACCTTGCTGCCCAAGCAGATGGGTTGTCCACCTCCGACCCGGAGGCCTGGTGGTCAGGCACATGGGGGGTGCCGCTGGCCAGTGGCCAGACCCCCCGCACCCTGAGGGGAGGCAGCACACCTTCAGGACCACAGCACGGGGCACAAGTGAACTGGGGAGGTTGGCTCCATTTGTGTTGATTGGGAGTTTCCTTGGGGTGTCAAATTTGGGAATGTATAACTCCGAGATCCATACTGCAATCTTGACCAAACTTGGTCTTATGCCTGAGAGCGAGCCGCTGTTATGCATGTTTTCTTGACTGAGATTAGAGCTGATTCATCTGTTTTGTAACCACTTGGAAGAAGGGGAAGCCGGAAACGGGATGGTCATTTGCTAGCTAACCCATTGCGGTTATATTTGAATGTTACTGTTTCATGTGTTCCATTTAGTGAGATAGACCAGTTTTCTGGCAGCTGTAATCTTTGTTATTGTTATACAAGCATCTTTGTTTCCTGAATAATGCTTTGTTGAATGGATGTTTGAATTTATTTTAGAATCAGCTTTCACATTTAAAGTTCCTTTGGCTAAGAGCAACAGCTTTAACTCTGTGGTTTCCTTTTGGCCCCCTCCCTTTTTCTTGCACGTTCCTACCTCCTTGTAGGAGCTCATGTTGCTATGGGCCATTAGGCCTTTGCCTAGGTTTCCATTTAGAGTTTCAATTTATTTCTTTAATGCACCTTTCAATATAAATTCAATGTTTTTGTACATTTCTGTGAGTGTGTTTGTAATACTTTAAGTGAGTTTTTCTTTAGTTAGTTTAGTCACGTTTTCCTTTGGATTGTTCAAATTTGGGTGGTGGCTGGAGAAGAGCCTGCCTCACATTCACTGTGAATATGGGCTCTCTAAGTGCTAAGGGGCCGCTCTGGCACCGACAAACACCGAACACTGAACACGTTCAGGAATGGGACATGTTCAGGTCCGGTCGGCTGTTCGTGTTCGTCGTCGGGAATGAACACCGAACAGCCTGTTTGGGTTTTTTTTCCTGTTCGTGCCTATGTCTAATCTCATTTACTCTCAGGAGCTAGAAGGAGCATGCCTGTCACTCCCATTCTGTAATCACTCAATTGGTTCCCCATCAGTTACCAGGCTCATTTCAAGATTACTGCCATCACATTCAAAGCCCTCCATGGCCTTGGCCCCTTATATTTGCCTCTCTCCCTATGTTCCACCATGACAGCTTCACTCATCTGAACAGGGTCTTTTACAGACACCACCCTGCATTTGGGCTAAATGATCAGTTCCCCTACAGATGCTTTCTCTGTGTAGCCCCCACCTTATGGAATGGCCTGCCTGATGAGGTCAGGAAAACTCCCAGTCTCTTGGCTTTTCACAAACTACACAAAGCTGAATTATTCAGGAGGGATTTCTACTTAGATTATAGGATGTGTCATAAGAAATAACTCAAAAATATATCTTGGTAAGAGGACAGGAACTATAGACTATGCTATTGGGTAGTGTCTGCTGATGTAGATATGCTCCTACTTCATAGTTTTATGTTGCTAAAGATGTTATGTTAATTAATTGATCAATTTATTAATTTTCAAAAAAGTTTCATCTGTGCATTCAGCTTCATGCTTGTTTTCAATTTACTGCTATCAAACCCTATTTTATCTGTTTTTCAGATGTCCTATTGATCATATTTTATTTTGCTCAGTGAATGTCCTAGCTATTGATTATATTGTATTCACTCGCAGTGCATAATCTTCCTTGGTTCTCAGTGAAAAAGGTGAACAACAACAACAATACTCTTCATGTGAGCAGACAACAGTTTTCAGACCATCTAAAACAAGAACAATCTCTTTTAGAACAAAATAGAAGAGAGTCCAATAGCGCCTTTAAGACTAACAAACTTTACTGTAGCATAAGCTTTCGAGAACCACAGTTCTCTTCATCAGATGCATGGAGGGTATGACAAAGAGAACTGTGGTTCTCGAAACAGTAAAGCTACAGTAAAGTTTGTTAGTCTTAAAGGTGCTACTGGACTCTTTTCTATTTTGCTACTACAGATTAACACAGCTAACTCCTCTGGATTTTTTAGAACATCAACTCTGCCACCCATCATCACCCATGTCTTGTCTTATTACCATTATCCTAAAATAAGACTTCACATCGTTTTGTAGAACAATCATACACCTTTGATATTTTAATTACTGGATACAATTGTAAGTGTTTAAGCAAAGGCCAGAAATACACAAAGCAAGTGGACTGGACTGATTTCTTTCGCTTTACAAAATGTCACTCATTTGCCCAGGCAAAATCATCTTTGTTGCTTGATTAAATGTAATCAGTGTGCATTGCCTAGCCATCTGGTCTAATGTAATAACAATCATATCAGGAAATAACTGTTAATAACCCCCAGTATCATGCTGTATCAGAAATGAAGGTCAAAAGCTGTGACTTGAAAGCTAAATAGGCACTAGAAGGTATTTTTTTTAAGAAATGGAGTCTTTGCTTGCACCTAAAAGGTCATTCTGATATTTTTTTTTATTAGCTGACTTGTTTCACCTCTAATACAAGTAAGACTGGCAAAAGTGTTACACAGTCAAAAGGTGTATTATTATCCTTTTCATTTCTTTAACAGTAAAAAGCTTGTTGAAATGTACCTCACAATATGTTACAGCTATTATATCAGAAGGCCAAGATCTATTAAGAACAGGGTCATTATGATGGTTTTAAACAACCCTATTTTTGCCATTGTCTCTTTAATGAAGGTTGCTAATATGGAATCAGGTTAAGGCTTCTTGAATCATAACCCCCATAATTCAACTTTTCTGCTGGTTCACATTAGAGGGCTGAAATGTTTGGAGATTGAGAAAAACAAAGCACTCACTTCCATTAATTCCTTTTGCCAGTGACACAATCAATAGCGAATGAGACAGGCATATCATCATCCATCCTGCTGTTTCTCCTTGTTAGATAATTGTCTGAGATAATGATGGAAAATGACCTAGGCTCCCTGTGACAGCAGGTTCATGTGTTTAAGGAAGCAAGTGATAATTGCAGTGATTATATGGTAAATAAATGAAAAGCAAACAATCCTGTGTCCAGTTTCATAAACGATTGTATCACATTACAATACATCAGCAAAGCAGTATAGTCAAGTGGCACAAAACATATAAACCTTTAAAAGATGGACTGGACTTCCATTAAGACTTCCATTTTTTAAGATTTCCTACACAGTCTTAAGAAATGAATGTGCCTGTTGATTTCAGTTATTCAAATCTGATCTTTGCCAGTCGCTATAGCCTGAGGCATACCGCTACTAGTCAGCTGCAATCTTCATAAATAATATAATTCATCAGAAAGATAATTATGCTGTCTTACCTTATATGGTTTTTGTAAAGAGAATGTGGATCCCTTTGAGCACTCTTAAATGCTATATCATTCCTTAGACCCTGCAATCCTACTTCATGCAGGCCAGAACTGTACACAAAGCAATCATCACAAAGTTTGGGTCCTGTTTTTTCATGCTTTTTAAATTTTTATTTCATTTCATTTATACCCTGTCTTTCTCTCCTGTGGGACAAAAGTGGCTCACATCATTCTCCTCTCCTCTTTTTTTTTTCTTCACAACAAACCCTGTGTGGTAAGTTAGGCTTTGAGTGTGTTGTGTCTGCCCAAGCTTCTATGGCAGAGTGAGGGAAAAAACCTGGGTCACTCATACCCTAGTCTGTCACTCTAGCCTACTACACCACATTGGTTCTTACCAGCCAGATTTGGCACACATGGACATTCACTATGACAGGCTTTTGTGAAATAAGGTCTGTGCATATTTCCCACATCTTTGTGATCCTTCTTATGTCCAATGGAGACCCCTCTGTGCATGGTATAGAGATTAAGTCCTGAGCATTACTACTTAATTTGCTGGTTTGTTTATAGTCCAGCTCATGGGTTTGACATTTAAAACCCTAAACATTCTAGGTCCTCCTGACTCTCTCTGTAGACTCTGTTATATACAAGCTGTTGTAAGAATTCTGTAGTTTGGATCGAAGCTAGGCCCAAACAGAACATGGAACCAGTCTTAGTCTTAAAAGCACCTTCCTAAAGCTCTCTGCATATAAGTTTCATTCCATGTAAGTTTTGTTTCTTGAGAGCTGGCTGAAGGCCTTAGCACCCCTTGTGACATTAATCAGATAGATTCATGATGAGCTAGATGTAAATTGGCAACTGGCCCCTTGGACTATACACGTAAAGCACAGAAGGACAGATGAGAGAAGCTGAAGAGACACCATCTTATCTGCCAAAAGGAACAGGCAGACCCTGTCCATGACTGGTGAAGTATACAAATTCCCTTTTTTATTTACAGCCTTAGCATTAAGACAACTGTCTATCTTAAAAATGTTTATACCATCCCCACTGTATTATCGCATGCCTTTTTGAATAGCCATATATATCTCTGACTGTGTAGTGAAACAGTCAAGGGCAGACTGGCCTGGATACAGGGCTTTGTCCTGCTACCCTGTATCTCTTGTTTTCTTTAAATAAATTGCCAGTCTTGGTTAAGATCTTGTCTACACAACAACCAGGGAGTCACCCGAAGAACCCACGTACACTACCAAGTGTCTCTATTCACATTTAGTAATTAAAGTGCAAGTGCTCACACATATTCTAATCTTACACAATAATACATTAAATTCCTCTGAAGTCAGTTGATTTCAAATATTCAGTTCAATGAGGTGTTTCAATTTGATATTCAGTCCAATAAGATATTTTCAATCTACCAATGTATTCAAGTGTCCCATTGAGTCCACAAGAATCAAAATCAACTCCACAGAAAATATACAGGAGCAGCAGACATCTCACAGCCTGAAGAATCCGGGAAGCAGCAGGGCTCCAAAGACCTGAAAAACTCCAGGCAGTTGGCAACGAGCTTGCCAGATTTTTATTTCACTCATTTCGAAGTTTCTTCGTCCCAGCCAATTTTTCTGCTGCAAAATTGTATCCATAAATTACATGTATATTTCCAATTACAATTTGATACAAATACATTCAATCAAACATTGCTATGCTCACAATCACGGACTACTCGTCCTCATAATTAGTATTATCTTCATCAATTTCCTGATTCCTATATTTTCAAAGCATGTGCTGTCCCCCTAGTTAATTGCCATTTATATACTATGCAGTTGTAAATTCATCATTTTATTTAAAGGAGACATGACAGGGTAAACTCGTTCAAAGGAGGTCGGAAAGGAACCGTTTCAGTCACTACCGTAAGTCTCATAAGAATGCTGCAAAATCAATTTCATTGTTAAGTCCATTAGGGACTAAGCTTCCCATTCTAAAGATCCATTGTGCTTCTGCTCGTAATAAGTTGTTATTCATGTTGTTCTGTGGTTTGATAACCTCCAGAACCGAAAATCTCAATTCACGTTCACTTTTGGGGTGTGCTGAAAATGTTCCACCACCGGAGCTTCCAAATTCCCTGCACGGATTTTTGACAAGTGTTCTTGGACCCGGGTGCGAATTGGGCGTGTGGTGCTCCCAATATACCACAAGGTGCAAGGACACTGAAATACAGAAATCAGGAAATTGATGGACTTAACAATGAAAATGATTTTGCAGCATTCTTATGAGACTTACAGTAGTGACTGAAATGGTTCCTTTCCAACCTCCTTTGAACGAGTTTACCCTGTCATGTCTCCTTTAAATAAAATGATGAATTTACAACTGCATAGTATATAAATGGCAATTAACTAGGGGGACAGCACATGCTTTGAAAATACAGGAATCAGGAAATTGATGAATCCCATCCCTTGATTATTGTAAGATCTGCTCATGAAGCCCTGATCAAGATCCCATCAGTTGTAGGTTTTAAGCTAGTCTCAACAAGAAGTACATCTTTTTTCCTATTTTATCCCCCTGTAAGGTTTGTAAGTCCTGCTTCTCAGAGGTTCCACAGGCACAGTATCCTTTCTTTTCAGGGAAGAGTTAAAATGTACCTTTTTCACTATGCATTCAGATTATGCAAGATATAAATGTTAGTTATGTTTCTGTCATTTTGTTATTATGCTTGGTGTTACATTCAGGTTTGCTCCTCCTATTATTGCTGGCAATGTGTGGATTTATTTTTAAATTATTTAACTGTAAATTGTTTAAATTTGTATTTTAATTATTTAAACTGCCGCAAGTTCTGTGACAACTGAAAGCCAATAAATATACTAAAAAAGTAAGTAAACACATAAATATGAATACTATAGCTGTATTTTCCCAAAACTATTTCTTGTTCTTTGAAAAACAGCCTTCCCTGTCCCATTAGAAACTGCTTTGGAAATTACAAAGTTTTAAAAAGCTGTGTTGCAGGAAAAGGAAGTGTTTAACTTTTCCTGCCATGCCATTTCCCAGATTAAAAGTGTGCCTTCCATGGAACTGCTTTTTATTTAATAATTTACTTAATTTATAGGTTGGCTTTCTCACTGAGACTCCAAGTGGGTTATAATAGCACAATCAGACAGTATAAAACAACCAATGAACAATGCAGTAGGACTAGGATCACAGAATTAGACAACAATGCAAATAACAATTGAATGCATTGTGAGGTATACTATACAATAAAAAAATTGATTACAATGTATAAGACAATACACTAAAAGCAGGTGATATATACAATAATCATTGAAATGCACTACAATTCAATTTCATTATAAAAGTGCCCTTCTGGAATGTTCTACTTTATTATTATTATTTATTGATTATTGATTATTATATTTCTCATCCACTCTCACCACAAACAGGCTCAGAGTGGAATACAACCTATATAAAATACATAAATATATTACTTTAAAACCAGATTAATACATCAATACATATATAATACAATTTCTAAAAGACAGCAGCACACATATTGCATAACCCAAACAGCAACCTGTGGGGCTGGATAGCCAACTATTAGTTGTTAACAGAACAGGGGGTAAACCCACCCACCCGCCATGGCAGGAGACCAGTCCTGCTGAGCTGAGGTCTCTACAGACAGAGAGTTCCATCAGGTGGGAGCCAGGGCTGACAAGGCCCTTGTCCTGGTTGAGGAAAGGCGGATCTCTTTGGGGCCAGGGACCACCAAGAGATATTTATCCATTGCTCTAAGTGTCCTCCAGGGAACATAGGATGAAAGGCGGTTCCATAGATATGCGGATCCCAGTCCACTAAGGGCTTAAAAGGTTAAGACCAAGACCTTGAACCTGATCTGGAATTCCACTTGAAGCTAGTGCAGCTGGTGCAATACTGGTGTTGTATGTGACTGGAATGAAGTCCCAGTCAAAACACATGCCACTGCATTCTGGACCAGCTTTAACTTCCAGAGCAGGCCTAGGGTAGCCCAGCATACAGCAAGTTACAGTAGTCCAACCTGGAGGTGACAACAGTTCTGATTCCTTTAAAACTACCCTCTTGAATGTCACATTTTTACATTCTGTGAAATGATGGGAGCCTTGCTGGCCTCCTCAGGCGGACCATTCTGTAAGGTGGGAGCCACCACAGAGAATGTGAATGGTCAGCTGCTGAATTGAACCATTAGCAGGGTAGCACCTTTAGAAGGCTTTTTTCAGATAAATGAAGCTGTTGCAGTGGGTAAGGGAAAATACAGACACCATACATGTACCTGCCTCCTTCCCACATGCTACTGATGCTTAAAGTAGTGTACAGTGCCGTACTAAGAACACTTTCGTGGGAGTAAGTCTCATTGAATATAATTGAGTATCAGTTTGCATAGACTTACTTAGGATTACTCTCTTGATCAGGAAATGAGGAGGGGACAGTTCAGCTTTTCATACTTATTTCTTGATCCAAAAGAACCATCCCTCTACTGCAGTCTTCCATGTCTGGCATAGCCCCAATAACTGTTATTAGCCCTCCTCCCTGTTCTTAGTGTTGTGTGTTTGCGTATGTTTTTATTGAATTGTTTTTATACTAATTGAAATGTTTTAAATTGAAATTGTTTTTATTTATTTTATATTACAATTTTATTTTATATTTCAATTTTAATTTTTTTAATGTTTAATATTTGCTGCCTTGGAGATCCTGTTTGGGTAGAAAGTTGGAATACAAATGTTTTAAATGAAATAAATAAAAGACATGGCCCTCCATGTTTTTTAAGCCCAAAGAGGGCTGTAATATAAGGGAACTGCCTCAAAGGGATGCATCAGTAAAAGGACAGGGAGCGATGATAGACTTTACTACTGTTGCTGTAAAGTATGATAGACTATAGTCTACAACTACTATCCTATTGCAGAGTTCCTATGTTGTTTAATATGTCAGTCTATGCTCTTTTTCAGCATTCGTTCAACTCTATATTGGATATCTGCTGGTTTTAAATTTTTGCAAATGTGCATATATATACATTAATTAATAATGTATTTATTGATAATGTATTTTCATTTATTGAAATGTCTTTTCAGCATTCGTTCAACTCTATATTGGATATCTGCTGGTTTTAAATCTTTGCAAATGTGCATGTATTTACCTTATAACATCATTTATTGAAATGTCTTTAAAATTGACTGTACTGACCCACACTATGTAATCTGCTATGAGTCTCAGTGAGAAAGGCAGACTATAAATAAATAAATACATAAATAGTGCAATCCTAAGCAGAGTTGTCTCTCCTATATCAATAGAAGTCAATAGGTAGGGAGTTCAGTTCTCCTGCTTTGGAAGAAAACCTGCCCTCCAGCTCCTCTGCCCATATTTGCTGAGCTGGGTGGTGGGGAAAATGCTAGTGAAATTGGTGGGCAATTGGTGTTACATTGAAACCATGACATCTCTTCTAGCATGATCCTGAAGTGCCATCATTGCATCAGGCAACACTCTATAATTCGCCTCAAAGAGAAATGTTCAGAGCATAGAATTTTGAGGGAATGCTAGAGCATCACCCCTGCACAATGAGTCATTTCTAGGAAGTGACCTCATGGCATCAGCACAAAGCCAAATAAGTAAGTCTCCTCCCCCTGCCAGTTGCCATCCACAGGCTGGCAACCATATCAATATGGCTTAGGTGGGTATAGATTGGCTTAGGATTGCACTGTCAGTCACAGAACTTCACTATCACATGTAGTTTGACCTTTACAGTGCAATCCTAGGCAGAGTTACACCCTTCTATGCCCCACTGACTCCAATAGAATTAGAAATGCATCATTCCACTTTGGGTGGAACTGTGAGTTCCCTGGTTATGGAAGGTGGGCATACTGAATGAATATTTCACTGTACTCATATCTCATGGGTTGTGCACATTGATTATTTAAGTTGTTTGATAAATAAATACATTCAGCCAAAGAAATATAAACTGAAGATTACTGTAATGACGTTACAAATTATTGTCATTAATATTAAACGATGAAAAATTAATGCAATATACATCCAACATAATTGATATCTCAGTTTTTTAATAATGTAAAAATCACCTTTGAAATCTTTATTGCCAGAAGGATTCTAAGATCTATCAAAAAGCTTTTTTTAAAAAAATACTGTTTATTAATTAACAATTTTAATGAATAGTACAGAAGATGCATTCTGTACTTTTAAAAGGAACATCTATTATAAATTTGGGATGGGTGCACTGTTTTATTAACCCTATTTTTAAAAATCTTCAAATCTCAGTGCAAAAATAACTATGGTGCTTTTGCAATTTGTAAACCATTTGACATCCATAGACTAAAGACTATAAAAATGGAAACTATTATTATCTATCTGACAGACAGCACTTGGCTCCAGTATAATATTCTGTTCTCCACAGGGGTTCTCTCAGAGGAGCTGGCAAGACTTCAGCTTCCATTAAATAAACAGAAGGTAATAAAGTACAGCACTTTACAAAACTGAACCCTCTGTTGCATAAGGAAAAGTTGGAAGACCAATATCTGTAGCTCTTTGCCATGCAGGAATTCCCATTATACTTGGACTGAAGGGGGAAAAAAGAACATCAGAATTGTATAATGCAACATGTCTGTGCTTGTATATGTGTATCTGTTTGCAGAAGGCTGGAATTACAAAGCAAATCTGAATGTGCCCAAGCAAAATCTGCAGGGGGAGGGGAGTCTCTTGCAGTGGAGTGACTGACCGTTGCTTTATACATGACAATTTTGTGGTGTAAGCAGCATGGCCACAATCACATTTGAATAATGCAACAGTGTCTGCTTAAGCACCTGTAGAAACATCCATTTTAATGCATGGGTCAGTGTATATATGGCACACGCACATGGAAGCAATACAAAGTTTTAATATATTCAAATGTAAAATAGTTCTGAAGGAAATACATTCCTATTTTGGTCTGATAAATATTGAAATGCATTCAACAGGGGAATTTTAGCATTGGCTAGTCCAATCATGACAGTGCTCATTTACAATATGATTTATTATTGGTTTCTTACATAGGAAGCCCACTGTGGTATGGTGGGTCAAATCCTGATACCACTGGGAAGCTCAGTGAGAGACCTTGGGCCAGGCTGTTACCTTTCTCATAAGGTTGTGATGATATACTGGAGGCAGGAGGCACCATCTATGCCCCTGGAGCCCTTTGGAGAAAGTATGGGATTAAAATACCTATTATATAAGTAGATCAGCCTTCAGGGTGCTTTATAAATGGTATAAACAAGAGATGGATCCCAAGGAGTTGTGGTGTGAATATAGATTGGAAGACAGGAAGGAAGAAATCAGAGGGTGGTAACTTGGAAACTAGGAAAGCAAGAAATTGTTAGCCATAAGATCCATAAAGAATGCTCTAAGTAGCATAAAATAATCAAAATATTACATATCTATTATAAATACTGAAATCAAGAGTTAAAGCTATCATTTAAAAAAAATCAATAAAAGCAGCAGAATAAAAATAGGCATATAAAAATGAAAGAGTAGGCAATTCACAGTGCAGTCCTAAGCAGAGTTACACCCTTCTAAATCCATTGAAATACATGAACTTAGTTATATTATTTAGGATAGCAGTAAAAATTAGTTAAGCACCAAATGAAGATGCAAGAAAAACTACACATATTCCTGGACAAATAACATCTTCACTTGGCACCATACGTGAGACTTGGAATATAGATTCCATGTATAATGCTGGTTGTTAATAGCTTATACTTCAGTAAAATGCTTCATTAAATGCTTATATGCCTTCTCAATCTGTAGAGTGCAGAAAAACAGCTAACTTGCATTTGCAACCGTCCCCAAAGCTTTGTGTGTTTTGTAATTTCTTAGGCCATGTTTAGAAACAGAATGCTATCAACTTGTGTGTGCAAATGGCACGGGGAGCCTTCTACCGTTTATAGTCTCCCCCCCCCCTCCAGCCATCTGGGAAGAGGCAGAGTTTAAAGGGTAGAAGGCTCCTCACGCTGTTTGCAAATGGTGAGGGGAGCATTTTACCTTTTAAATTCTCCCCTCCTCCCTCCAGCCAGCAGTGAATGAAGCAGAGGAGGCCCTTCCTGCCCCTCAAATGGCTGCCATGGTGGCCATTCAAGGGGCAGGAAGGGCTGGAGGGGGTGGATCCAGCCTTCCCCACCACCCAGCTGGCTGCTGCAGCCCACAGGCAGCAGCATGGCAGCAGAGGAGCCGGCTCCAGGCCGTCCTGGCCTTGCAAGGGCCGCCGCTACAGCAGCACCCTTCCACCACCCAGCTGATCAGACTCCCCTCTCCCTGCCAGCCAGGTAAGTGGGGGGGGGGGTTGCTCCCCCTCACTTCAGTATGCTCTGAATTTTTACGGAGAATATCAAAGCGAGCTAAATACCAGATTCCCAAAATGGCTTGCCGCTTCAGGGTTCTGGTAATTCCGGATTTTTTCCTGGCTTTGGATAAATCCAAAGCAAGAAACCCGAATCTTTTGAGGGGTTCACACCCCTGGTCCTCAGTGCCTGTTGCTAGGCAACCATGGTAGGTCAGCCAGTATTCCAGGCTTGGTTTCTCTCAGGAAAATGCAGGGGGAGGGGAAAGGGCCTTTTCCAGGGCTGTTTGAGCTTTTAAGGGAGGACTCAATGGGGCCAGGCCCAGAAGCAACCACTGGGTGATTTGATACCACAAGTCGGGTTCCCAGATGCCCATGAGTAGCAGGCAAACTCCCAGGGGTTTGCCCCATTTCCTACCGATCCACTATCAATTGGCAGGAGGTTGCAAGCCCCTTGGAATTCATACACCACTGGCAGGCACCCCACACAGCCTTTTTCACACACTCTGCCACCCACCCCAAACCTCTCTTCACAGGTTTGGGCCTCCCAGGACGGTAAAGGCTCGGTCATCCCAAATCCTTACAATGTCCCCTGTCTCCTCTTCCAGAGGCTCCACCAGACAGGCAGTCCATTCCCTATAACCCAGCAAAGGTTAAACGAAACAAAAATAAACTTTATTTACAAAATAGAACATAGGAGTGAATTCGGCCACGCCTCCAGGCAGCTTCGCTGCTCAAGGAGGGGGCCGTACATTGCTCTCCTGGAAGGAGGAGAGCAGAGCAGCGTTCCCGGGCATCCGGGGCTTTCTCAGGTGGGCGGAGTCAGCAGCCGTTGCTGGCTGCTCCGCCCATCCAAAGCCAGTCGCGTTTGTCGCTCGGAGGAGGCAGACGCGTTGTTCTGCCTTCCCGAGCGTTGGGCGCGGCGGCGCGAGCGGCGGCGATCAGGGACGGTGTTGGAGCGTCCCAGCAGCAGCGGCTCGATTGCGGCGGCGGCGGAGGATCCGTTTCGGCCGGGTCCTTCTGGCCTGGGCAAAGGAGCGGCGCAGTCTAGGCGCGGCTATAGCGGCGGCGGCTGTGTGCTGCGCTGCGCAGCCCCCCCCTTTTTTAGGCCTGCTATTTGGGGGCTCTTGGGGGCTGTACATAGGTGGCCCCCTGGGCGTGGTAGACCCAGGGGGGTTAGGATCCTGCGGCTGTGCTGCTTTTCATTCCCCCTTTGGGGGGGGTAGTGGGTGGCTGGCTTGGGGTTCCTGCAGCTTCTGCTGCCTTTCTACCCTCTTCTGGGGGGATGGTGGGTGGCTGGCCGGGGATAACGGCCTGGGTGGTGGCTTGAGTGGAAAGGTTCCCTGGGGGCCGTAGGCTCTTGTTGCCCACCCACCCTCCTCATTCTGTGGCTTGGATTGTACAGGGAATTGCCTCTTGTCCTGTGGGGGTTAGGGTGGGATTGAACACCCCTTCCCCTCTTTTTCTTTATTAGTGGCCTGTTGCCTGGCTATTGAGCTGTCTTTAGGGCAGTGTGCTGGGGGATACTTTGTGGTCCTTTTGGACCTTAGTAGGCTGCCTGCTTAGCTGGGAGCCTTGCCTACTTATATTTTGTTGACCAAGGTTGGGTTGGTTGGCGCTATGCCTCCCAAAAAGGGTGCTGGCCGTGCCAAGGGCAAGCAGCCTGCCAAGAGGGTGCCAGCTAAGCGGCCTGCCCCTGTGGTTAGTTCTTCGGACGATGAGGCTGGGGAAGCCACGCAGCATGATATTTTGCAGCGGCTGGCAGCGTTGGAGCGTGGTAAAGGGGTGGCAGTGCCTGGTAATGGTAGAGCCAGGCCCATTCGGGGGGCATCTAGGGATGCTATTAATAGAGATATTCTTCGTCGTCTTTCTGCCTTGGAAGGCACCGTAGGAGCTGCGGTTGGTGGCGCCAGTGGATCTCAGCAGGTGGTCAACCAAATGGAGAGTGAGCCTGTGGTCGACCTGGACCCTGAGGCTGGATTGGATGCGGCGCCTGTAGCTGTGGCAGTGGACCCTGCGGAGCCTGGCGGTAAGGAAGCTGCACCCAACACTGGATCCCCTTGGCCTTTGGGGCCATGGGGGCATCTGCTTCCTCAGGTGTCCTCTGGGGCTGCTGGGACCTCTCAGCAGCTCCCTTCTGCCTGGACAGCCACGGGTCAGCCGGCTTGGCAGCAACAAGGGCCTGGGTTGGCTGGTTTACAACAGAGTGTGCCGGCACAGCCCGTTTGGGGTAGTGGTGAGTGTACATGGGGGCAAGGGCAAATGGGAGTTTGGCCCCCTTATATGGGGGGACCCTGGGGTTATTACCCTCATTTCCCCCTGTCTTATGGGCAAGTACCATTTAACGCTCTTCCTTTTGGGGATACGGCCTTGCCCCTGGGGGACCATCTGACACAAACCACTAGGGACAAAATTGTAAAAGGCGAATATGTTGATGTTTTTACCCTTCTTTTCCGTGAATTGGAAAAGAAGGATAAAGATGAGCTGGATGATAGGGACAAGGAGCGCCTAAAGCGTCGTCGTGTGGACAGAACTTGGGCTAATTGGTTGCCCGGGTTTCTGATCTATGCTGGTGTGCTCGTACGTGCTCAGCCCCACAGGGCTTTGTCCCTGCTGCAATATTTGGACATCATTTACAAGGGTTACACGGGCTTCTTGGGTGCTGCTTGGATGCAGTATGACGAGGAGTTTAGGATGCGTGCTGCCCTTAATCCCAGTCTCCCCTGGGATCGCATTCACCAACAGCTTTGGCTGCAGGTGATGTCGCCCGCAAAGCCCAATATGGGAGACCGCTCTGATAGCGGCCATATTGTGCAGCGTTCAGCCTCGGCCTCCTCAGCGTCTTCTACCCGCCCTGCAGCGGGGCAGCAGGTTCAACCCCGGCTGCTTTGCTGGGAGTTTGCCTTTAAGGGCCAGTGTGGGCGTAAGCCCTGCCGGTTCCGGCACGAATGTCCAACTTGTGCGGGATACCATTCCTATAATGCCTGCCCCAAGTTCAGACAAGGTGGAGGGGGGAAGCGGCCTGGCGGCGGGGGAGCTGGTGGCCAACAGGCTGTTGGTAAAGGGACCCAGCCCGGTAAATCTGAGGGTCCTTGAGCGGCTACTAGCGGCTTACCCTCGGGAGCATGATGCTCATTTCCTGTTTCTGGGTTTTAGTTTTGGTTTCCGGATTCCTGTTCAGGGGCCACGCTCCCCATTTATGTCCAAAAATTTACGTTCGGTTATGGGTATGGAAGATGTTGTTCGGGCTAAAATAGCCAAGGAGTGTGCCGAGGGCCGAGTTTTGGGCCCCTTTGATAGGCCCCCGGTGCCCAACCTTAGGGTGTCTCCTTTGGGTGTGGTGCCTAAAAAGGCTGCTGGTGAGTTTCGCCTCATCCATCATCTCTCCTACCCTAGAGGTGGATCGGTAAATGACGCTATACCGGAACAACTGTGCTCAGTCCGGTATACCTCGTTTGATCAGGCAGCCAGGGTAGTGCGCCGCTGTGGTTTGGGTGCGGAGATGGCGAAATGCGACATTAAGTCGGCATTTCGGCTTCTCCCGGTACACCCTGATGACTTCAAGCTCCTGGGCTTTTCCTTCGAGGGCAAGTTCTATATGGATCGGGCCCTTCCCATGGGGTGTTCGATTTCTTGTGCGGCTTTTGAACGCTTTAGCTCATTCTTGGAGTGGGAACTGCAGCGCAGGGCGCATAGTCGCGACTCTGTGCATTATTTAGTGATTTTTTGTTCGTTGGGGCAGCGGGGTCTGGCCAATGCGCCAGGCTTCTGAGCACTTTTGTTCATTTGGCTGATGAGCTGGGCGTTCCTTTGGCGCACGAGAAAACGGAGGGTCCTTCACAGGTTTTGATGTTTTTGGGTATAGAGCTGGATACAGTGCAGCAGTGTTTTAGGCTGCCCCCTGAAAAGG
This sequence comes from Eublepharis macularius, assembly GCF_028583425.1. NCBI lineage: Eukaryota > Metazoa > Chordata > Lepidosauria > Squamata > Eublepharidae > Eublepharis > Eublepharis macularius. Next base: position 79,494,479 of record NC_072797.1, read on the forward strand.
TGGCCGACCTCAAGGTCCGGCTGCTTGAATTTAGAGCTAAGCGGAAGGTGTCCCTGTTGGAGCTACAGCAGTTGGTGGGTCACTTGAACTTTGCTTGCAAAGCAGTGGCCCCGGGTAGGGCCTTTTTGCGGAGGCTATGCGATGCTATGGCGGTGCTTAGGGCACCCCATCATCGCCTTAAGGTTTCCAAGGGAATCAGGGAGGATTTAGATGTTTGGTCTGCCTTCCTCAGGGAATTGAATGGGGTTACGTTCTGGCGTGAGGAACTGCTGCTCGAGGCCGAGCTGCAGGTTACCTCTGATGCTTCAGGGTCATTAGGCTTTGGGGTTTACTTCCGTAAGCACTGGTGTGCTGATCGGTGGCCTCCTGACTGGCATGCAATTGGCTTAGACAAGGACTTGACCTTTTTGGAATTTTTCCCCCTTTTGGTGGCGGTGCACCTGTGGGGGAGCGAGTTGTCCAACAAGGTCGTCCAGTTTTGGTGTGACAACCAAGCGGTTGTTCACGTTGTAAACTCCTTGTCTTCTAGATCGGGCCGGGTCATGAGGCTTGTTAGAGCCTTTACGTTGCTTTGTCTCCGGCGGAACATTTTGTTTAAGGCCAGACACGTTCCTGGGGTTAGTAATGGTGTGGCAGACGCTTTGTCTCGCCAACAGATGGAGCGGTTTTGGCAACTTGCCCCGGAGGCAGACCCGGAGCCGACACCAATGCCCCTGGAGTTGTGGCAGCTTGGGAGGTCGAAGCGTCCAGGGCCATAAGGCTGGCGTTGGCCCCCAGCACCCAACGTGCCTACGACAGAGCGGTAGGCCAATTTGGGGACTTCAGGAGGGGTGTGGGCCTGTTGCAGTTATGGCCCATCCCTGTTGAGCATTTATTGCACTTTTGTGTGCATCAGAAAGGTCGTGGGTTGGCGGTCAAGTCCATCAGGGGCCAGTTGGCAGCATTGGCCTTTGTGAGTAAGTCTCGGGGGTTCTCTGAGGCCACGGGGGACTTCCGTGTACGTAAAATGTTGGAGGGTTGGTCTCGGGAGTCAGTGGCTCCTGCTGACCCTAGAGAGCCTATCTCCCCGTCAATTTTGAAGGGGCTTAGTGGGACTTGGGGTCTTATTTGCGCCTCTGGTTTTGAAGCCAAACTCTTTCATGCCGCGGCCTTGTTGGCATTTTTTGGGGCGCTGCGAGTTAGTGAATTAGTCGCTAGCTCTAAGGGGGATGTATCCGGCAGGGCCCTGTTGGTGCAGGATCTTTCGTTTACTGAGGGTGGGGTTGCCATCCGGATCCGCAAGTCTAAAACTGATCAGAGGCAGAGAGGGGTCGTCATTAGCCTCGGGCCATGTGATGACCTGGGGTTGTGTCCTGTAAGGGCGCTTCGGAAGTATTTGAGGGTGCGTGGTGAGGCACCTGGGGTTCTGTTTCAGCATGAGGATGGGTTACCTCTGACTCGGTACCAGTTTTGGGCAGTGACGGAAAGGGCACTGGCCAAATTGGGGTTATCAGGAGTTAAATTTGGCACCCATTCCTTTCGGATTGGGGCTGCATCTACAGCGGCAGCCATGGGGTACCCTGTGCAGGTTATTCAGGGTGTTGGCAGGTGGAAATCCACTGCCTATCGTTCCTATGTTCGTCCTCTATCCAGTTTGTAAATGTTACTAATGGTGTTTTCTTAGGTCCAGTGTCTCGCCGGGAGAAGCGTCGGATTTTGATCTGCGGCCACAGCATGGTCTTTTGGGCCGCTCATCAAGCCAGACGGACGCAGATTGGGTCCCAACTGGGATTGAGTGAATGGGCAACGGTGGAGTGGCAGGGCAGGCGTGGCCTTAGGTGGCCTGGTTTGTTGCCACTCCTGTTTAGGGAGCGGCGGGGCCCAGTGCCCCATATATTGGTCATTCATTTGGGCGGGAATGACCTTGGGTTTGTACATGGTAGAGCCCTATCTATCCAGGCCAAATGGGATATGCATGAGATACTCCTGCGCTGGCCGGGAGTGCTCATTATTTGGTCTGCCATGTTGCCACGGCAGGTCTGGCGAGAAGCGGTTAATCGTTCTGCAGTAGAGCGGGCTCGGATGAAGGCCAATAGGGCCATTCAGAAAGCTTTGGGTGAGGGTTTGGGTGTCTATTTACCGCACCCCAGGATCAGGGCCGAAGTTGCCGGTCTCTATAGAGCTGATGGGGTTCACCTGTCAGAAACCGGCAATGATATTTTCCTCAACGACTTGCGGCTGGGGCTTAGGTTGGCGCTAGGCCAATAGTGGGGTGCCAGGGCCTAAGCAGAGGCTTGGCCTGGCGGTGGCAGAATAGAGTTTGGTAAAAGCAGCGGGCCGGTGAGCACCCTTGGCGTTTCCCTATTGGTAGGGAGGAGGAGTCTGCTAGGAGCGGCTGGTACTGCTTGTGACGGCTGCCAGCGCGCGTGGGCAGACTGCATGGGGAACCCCACGTGCAAGTCCTTCCCTCACTGCTGTACGGCTGAGGCTTAGGAGCTTGAAAGGGGGGAACCAATTTGCCAGGCCGGCCGGGTCTCCTAGCCATCCAGGTGGATGGCTCGTACCCGGGGCTTTGGGGCTTGCCCAGACAGGTCAAGGCGGTGGTCAAGGTTTGACCCCGTGGCTTGGCCTGTACCGCTTTCCCCTGCCGCAGTTATATTAAGGTTGTGTTGAGGTTAATTAAATAAAGTGGCCCTTTAGATCCAATACCTGTGTCTGTCTCTTCATTCCGACTAGGGGGGCAATTCGGCCACGCCTCCAGGCAGCTTCGCTGCTCAAGGAGGGGGCCGTACATTGCTCTCCTGGAAGGAGGAGAGCAGAGCAGCGTTCCCGGGCATCCGGGGCTTTCTCAGGTGGGCGGAGTCAGCAGCCGTTGCTGGCTGCTCCGCCCATCCAAAGCCAGTCGCGTTTGTCGCTCGGCCCACCCTCCTCACCCTATTTGGTACAGGATTAGCCGGTTGCCGTATGCGGAGCCAGGTAGGAATTTTTTCCTCTCACCCTTAATTGGAGTCTTGGGTGAGGGGTTTTTCGCCTGCCTTGTACCAGGTTTTGGGTGTTGGAAATTGGCTAAGGTGGTGCTGTCTAGTGGTGTCATGGGCAGAATAGAGTTTGGTAAAAGCAGCGGGCCGGTGAGCACCCTTGGCGTTTCCCTATTGGTAGGGAGGAGGAGTCTGCTAGGAGCGGCTGGTACTGCTTGTGACGGCTGCCAGCGCGCGTGGGCAGACTGCATGGGGAACCCCACGTGCAAGTCCTTCCCTCACTGCTGTACGGCTGAGGCTTAGGAGCTTGAAAGGGGGGAACCAATTTGCCAGGCCGGCCGGGTCTCCTAGCCATCCAGGTGGATGGCTCGTACCCGGGGCTTTGGGGCTTGCCCAGACAGGTCAAGGCGGTGGTCAAGGTTTGACCCCGTGGCTTGGCCTGTACCGCTTTCCCCTGCCGCAGTTATATTAAGGTTGTGTTGAGGTTAATTAAATAAAGTGGCCCTTTAGATCCAATACCTGTGTCTGTCTCTTCATTCCGACTAGGGGGGCAATAGCTTTTAAACTAATAAACAAACGAGTTAAACAGAGAATGTTTCAATGTAACAGAACAGGTTTGTAATCAGCTATCTCCTTCTGCTGCCTTTTCTCAGCAGAGTCAAAACCCTTCTCCCTCAGCAGCTCCCAAAAGCCTTCTCTTCCTTCAATGGACACTAACTCTCATTGGCCTAGCATTCTACCCACTCCCGTTGGCTGTCTCCCAGGAGAAGTGGAGCTGGAGCCAGTCATGTCTGTCACAGCAAGGTATAATAAATATAGCTGAAGATGAGGATCAGATAAAAGGTAGGTTGGTTGGGGGCTTGGAAAGGAAGAAGGAAGGTGAGGAAATGGGGTTGACAGGAGGAGGGAAAGATGAAATAGTGTGAGGAGGGAAATACAGGGGGAGAAGAGGTCCTTGCAGGTTCCTCACCACACAATTGGATCCTTCCCAATTGGCATCATGAACTTTTGACAGAACTTTTCCAGGGAGAGGCTGCCAGGGAGAGGAAGGAAAGTTGAAGACGGGGACAGATAATGGTAGGTTGGCTAGTGGGTGGGAACAAAATTAGGAATCAGGGAATGGGGAGAGGCTCTGGGAGTTTTCAGGAAAAGAGGAACTAGTGAGGGAAGGGAAAATGAGATGTCCCCTGAACATCCCTGTGGGTTACTTGTAATATAAGTTTATAAAATTACAAGCAGACAACCAGCAAGACTCACAGGAGGGAAGCCCATTCTTCACCCAGTGGTTCACCAGCCCAGCCACTTCCCTCCCACTTACATGCATCACTGCTGCCTCCACAACTCTTGCAACAGCAGGATATGTTGGTAGTACCTCCCATTGCTCCCCCAACTGATCACCTGCCTTGCTGCTACCCCTGTAGCTCATGCAATGGTGGAGGGTGATGATGGCATCTATGATTCACATGGAAGAACTGGGGGCAACAGCAAGGGGAGGCTCCTGCTCCTCCCCACCTGCATTACTGCCATCTCTACAGCTCAAGGAATGGCAGGGGAGCAGTGGCAGCTCCTACTCCTCCCCCACCCACCTGCTTACATGATCTCCACCTGTGCAACTCCTCTTTTGCCTGCCTGCGGCAGCAGCTACCAAAAATAATCATCCATCTACTTCCTAAGACCTGGGGACAGAGATGTGTGTTCTGCACAAGTTCAGACCAAGCTCCTGTGTTTGGGAGTGATTTAACTTCCCTTCATTTTGTTAATTTTTCCAATTTTTCTGCAAACCTAGAGAGTTCCACCGGTATGTAGAAAGTTTTCCTTTCTCTCTACATGGCACCAGTCCATGGATTTAAGTACCTGCAGATGGAGTCATATTGAGAATTAGTTATATTGATGCATGGGATAAAGAAACTGGGTAGAGAAAGCTTCTTTACACAACAGATAATTGAACTGTAAAATTCACTGCCAGTGGACACAGTGGTGGCCATGAATACAGACAGCTTTTAAAGTTGTTAGACATATTCATAGAGAATAGGTCCATAAATGACTACTAGTCATAATGACTAAGGGAAACCTCCATATTAAGAGGCAATAAACCTCTGGATACTAGTGCTAGGAGGAAACATCAGGGAAAGAGCTTGGCCTTTATGCCCCAATTGTTTGCTTTTCAGGGCAACTAGTTGACCACTTTGTGAGACAGGATGCTGGACTAGATGGACCACTGGTTGGTCTCATCCAGCTGGGCTCTTCTTATAATAACATAATAATAACATTCGATTTATATACCGCCCTTCAGGACAACTTAATGCCCACTCAGAGCGGTTTACAAAGTGTTATTATTACCCCACAACAATCACCCTGTGAGGTGGGTGGGGCTAAGAGAGCTCAAGAGAACTGTGACTCGCCCAAGGTCACCCAGCTGGCTTTGTGGAGGAGTGGGGAATCAAACCCGGCTCTGCAGATTAGAGTCCCGTGCTCTTAACCACTACACCAAACTGGCTTATGTCCTTATGCCATTGTCTTGAAAGAATCGGGAGTCTGAAGACCTGTTAGTGTTAATAGATACTGGAAGCAAAAAACCTCCTTTTTTGCATTATCTAGTTATTTTTTAAAAAAGTAACTTCCAAAATAACATTTTCTTCAGTAGTTTCTTTTTACTCCACTGGGAATCACACCAATTCTGAATCCTCAGTATTTCCACCTCTAATTGCTAGAAGGGTTCATTATCAGCTGTCGAAAATGCAATACATCAATCTTGCAAAGCTGCTATACAAAAGACTTTCACACATCTGATGGACTGCTGCGCTAAATACATCTTAATTTGTGCTGCATCTGCTGTTTTCTAATTTGTTTGTCATGCTGTGAATACTACAGTCTTTGCTACAGCAGCTCCCTGATTTTACTTGGAAAGGGGGGAGGGAAATCCCCAGTTACTCAGAAAAGAAATGGCAGCATGCCATCATTGTTCTTCTGTTTTGCAGAACGTTATCAGATCTTTTACATGAAGAAACCAATTAATGGTTTTCTTATGCACACCTAAATATATTATAGGCTAGGCTTAGATACACCTGCATGTAAATACTGGATTTAATTCATGATCCAATAAGCTTCAAAAGAGAATTATAGTCTTTTATTCCAATTTTTATTCAAGCCAGGTTATTTTTCAAATTACAGTTTTGTTTTCTTTTTTAAAATGGATTGTTAGACATATAAAAAATGGAAGGGTTGCTGCATTAAATCAGAATATTTAATGTTTCAGAAGTGCTGCCATGGTCTTGGCTGAATTTATCAAAACCAGAGTCTTTTTTCAGTCCACCTGTGAATGCAGCCACTCTCCTAATGAAATGAAATGAAATGAGTTTGGTGTCCTCTGATCAGTGCCTGCTGAGCCACAGACCAAGACCATCAAGACAAAACCATGTAATTCAGCAGGATCCAAAACAGATCAAAGGCTCAGAGTAGGAAAAGCCTCCATCTGAATTGCTAGAAAAATCAGGTTGGAGCTATTCCTTCTCAAAGGGGATAGTCTGTTTTAACAGGTACACCAAGTGTGAAGGACCCTGGTGGGAATGTTGATGAATTTGCACTGTAGCCACCTCTGCTATCAGTCCATTAACCTTCACGATCACAGAAATTCATCCTTTGAAAGAGTAACGGGAAAGGAAGGAAAAGAACTGCCTTCAAAGCCACACAGATGGGATTCTTTGTGTGTTCAAGAAGCTTTACAGGGCATGAGGTTAAGAAGACATCCATCTGACAATAATATTCATTATTTCTAAGCATAAGGAATGGTTGACTGACATCAGTCACTGGGGATATCACCAAGGGATAGTGTGGCTGAGAGCGAGAACAGCAGAATCAGCTTCCCACCCTCCTCAAAAAATTTAATAATGTCAAGAATTCCAGTCAGTGCAATGGAGCAATTCTGCTGTCATTACAAAATGCAAGGGGTATATAACCTAAGTGATATATATTGTCATAGATAATGTTCCTAACACAGCTGCCAATCTCTTTCACTTAGCCCAGAAATTATATCTCAAGCACACAATGGGCAAGATAAGTCGCTTTGTTGATACACAGAGACCAAGATTTTGCACAAGCATATGGAAGGCAGATTTACAGACCATTTTTTGTAGCATATCATCCCTCAGCTTCCAGGCATGGGGAGCAATTTACATGGTGCCAATCACTTGTGGGTGTCAAGCCTATGAAAGAACACAGGGCAGCTTTTCCCCCAAGTGAGTTTTATGACTGACAAAGTCACTGACAAATCAGAGCTGTCGTAAAAGGACTGTGTGTTTAATCAATATGGCATATTGTTCATCCGGTCCTGGAGAAAAAATCCTCATAAAGGTAACAGCCTTTGTAAAGGTTAATCAATTCAGCTAATTGTAAATGCTCTCAATTGTCAGTCTTTAAATAGGGCTCTTCTTTTGTAGCTGGCAATTCACTGTGGGATGCAGCAGTGCTAAGCTGGAATGCCTGAGAAAGGAGGGGAAACAGTCAAATTCCTCATTACTCTCTTCATGTTGAGCTCTGCCTGTGTTGGTAAATGTCAATATATTTACCTCAGGGACATATTCTTTTCTATCTACCAGCTCTACTTTCTTCCTTTCCTCCCGCACTAAAACAAAGCAAAGGGCCTGATCAGCATGGTGCAGGAAGATGAAGAGAAATCACACCATTGATCTTTTTGTTCGCTTCCTTCAGGCTGTTGTCTCCAGCTAATCATGGAAGTAGCTTCTGCAGTAGGTTTTAATTCATGACAGTAAGCAAAATGAATGTGCCCCACTTAAGGCCCTGCTAAATGCTTTCCAGCTAACATTTTTGAGGCAAAAGAAATGAACTGGGAACAGAAATGTTTCCTGATACATACCGCACCCTATTTTTAATGCTTTCTTCAGCTATTGTTTTTCCTCATTGCTGTTTGGGGTGCTTTTCCTCTTTCCTTAAGTGTTCCCAGGAAATCAGGGATTTATCACATGATGAGGCTATGCTGCTGCACCGTAAAGCTACTTTGCTCATTGCAGTGAAAGTCAAAAATGTTGGTACTCTCTTAAGTGAATTCTATGCCTTGTGATCTTTAGTAGCCCTGTTCACACATTACAGTGAACACACCTACATCTTGCACATATGTGCACAGGAGCTAGTGAGCATTGACTGTATAAATAAAATGAGGGACCAGTATCTGGATAAATATGCAGTTTTGATCACACAACCAGTTGCACATGGGTTATACAAAACATGCAAATTACTCAATGCACTTATAAATAAAAATTAAGCATACACTGTACACAGATTGTACATGTGTTGACTGTAATGACAACAACAACAACATTCAATTTATACACTGCACTTCAGGATACCTTAATGCCCACTCAGAGTCATCTACAAACTCAGAACAGACTGTAACTTCTTTGTGCACACTGCAAAGAAGCTTCATGTGTGAAATGCATGTGATGCTTCTTTGCATGTGAGAATCCATCAGCTTTGTGTGTGTGTGTGTGTGTGTGTGTGTTTCTGACATAGTATGTATATATGTGCTATGGAGTCACAACCAACTTATGGCAACCTTAAGAATGGGCTTTCAAGGCAAATTTTTCCTCAGCTACACTCAGGGGGGGTTACATTTTCAAGGGTAAACTGGCATGTCTAGGAAGGATTAAGCACCCTTTTGCTGATGCAATCTCTACTTTGGCTGTCAGCAGTCACAAGAGTGGATAGCATATTTATTTTATGTCACCATGGATATCTTGTAACAGAAAATGGCATGCAATTATTACTATCATGAGCAATTAATATGTATCACTGTTATTATTGTTAGTAACACCAATAATAAAAGAACACATTACAAAACTGGACAGTGTGAGGTGCCCTTAACATTCATTGTCTGGTTTATGTCGCTCCTGTTTGGTTTGGTCCTCAAATTCATTAATTTGATGTATTACTGACTTGATGCCAAGAACCTATTTGGCCATAGTCAGAAAAAAGTCAATGCAGAAAATAAGATACATATTTCTTTGTCATGCTTGAAGGCACACAGGATGTCATCTTCAGTGTACCATATAGGTATCCTTTCCCCTCAGATAGTATGTGTGCATTTTGTATATAGGTACATGAGAACACACTCACAAAAATGAAACAAAGAACACACACAATTTTCTTTCCAGATGCTAAAACATTGTATCAGTCTTTCACTGAAGAATTGCTCAATTTGTTCCAGATTATATTTCTTATTTTTTTAAAAAAAAGCTTTGAAGCACTTTAGCAATTCTAAATTTCTCTGCACGAAGCAATTTAAAATTATTGGACCAATTTTATAAGTACTTGAATTTAAAGGTGATCAGAGTCTCAAAAATGTGAAATAGAGAGTAATTTCAAATTATTAAAGAGCTGCTTTTTTATATAAGTACTTCAGCTTGTAATCATCAGGTTTTGACTTCTAGGTATGCACAATTCAAGGGAAGTATTTCTTTTCCTGGAAGCAATTCAGGGAGAAATTAAATCAGATCAGAGCTCATCAATAATCATGAATTGTTGGATACAGAGCATTTTCTAAATATTTACAACAAAATTTTATTTCAGGTCTATCAAAAGGCAAGACACTGAAAAATTCTGGAACATGATCTTCCCAGTATTTTAAAAAGTTGAAATAGCAGTTGCTGTGACCCCAATTCAAACGGGTCTTATGAAGGGTGGCAGGAGGGGCTATCATGCTTCCATCTGCTATGGTTTTATCAGAATTTGCTGACCCTTCCCCCTGTTATTAATCTTGGAAGAATAAAAGTGGGCACATGTCTTTTGCTTCTTTCCTTCCAAGGGCAGGGTGTTGGTTGAGCTGACACAATTGTGGAAGAATTAAAACTCTTCTTTCCATTGTACAGACTGAAATGGGTCCATGAATCACGCTATTTGAATTTAGAAGTCATTAGGAAGATCTGATCATGAGTCTCCTAGAATCTTACATTGTTGTGAGCAACCTGTGTTCTTCTTAAATCTCTTAACAGATCAGCTAGAACCTGCTTCACATTTAGTGAAATGTCATAGTTACCTAAGAAAATGCTAAAATATGTTGTCTGTCACAGTTGCACTAATTCACTTTCTCTTTTGTACACATGCTTGGGTCTTTTCACATGTGGTGTTTTGGCTCAATGACTATACAGTTGCAGCAGTATGTTGTAACTTTTCTAACTTTGTGCATCTGATATTATTCTTTTTCCAGATAGCACACCCATCATTAACATAAAGTTGAATCCGGTAAAGACGGAGGTCCTGTACTTTGACTGCGGGTTGCCAGATTTGGGAATCCGGTTCCCAACCTTTGATGTGATGCCATTAGCACCTGTCTCATCGGTCCAGAGACTTAGACTGATACTGGATTCCTCCTTATCGATGGAGGACCAGGCCACAGCAACTGCCCAGTCAGAATTTTGCAAGTTGCCTGGCCATCTTTGACCTGCAACCTAACTACAGTGATCCATGCAATGGTCACCTCCAGAACTGATTACTGTAACTTGCTCTATGCAGGGCTTCCCTTGGGTCTAACCTGGAAATTACAGTGGGTCCAGAACACTGCAGCATGTGTCCTGATGGGCACACCATACAGGGCACATATTATTCCCATCTTGCAACAGCTGCACTGGCTCTCTGTTGAATTCTGGATTAGGTTCAAGATTTTGGTTTTAACCTTTAAAGCCCTAAATGGATTGGGACCAGCATACCTATGGGACTGTCTCTCCCCATATGTACCCCGGACAGCATTCAGATTGGCAAATAAGAATCTACTGGTTGTCCCTGGCCCCAGGGAGGCCTGGCTGGCCTTGACCAGGGCCAGGGCATTTTCAGTCCTGGCCCTATTGAAGGACACCTGGGCCCGCCAAGAACTTATATCCTTTTGGTGGGCCTGTAAGACAGAGATGTTCCGCCAGGCGTAGAGTTGAGAACAGTATTTGATCATTTAGAAGCCTCCCTACTGGTCTCCCACTTGGGGGGGGGGACATTATAATATACCTCCCTCACTGGACGATTATAAACTGTGGCCCCACCCCACCCCTTCTGTTCTGCTGTTTTATATAATGATTGGGAAATTGGAGGGGTGTGCCATCCAAAATGCTTGTATTTATGGTCTTTTTGGTTTTTAACTGTATTTATATGTTTTAATACCTATTGAGCATTTTATTGTAACCCACCCTGAGCCCAATCGCAGGGAGGGTGGACTATAAATTGAATAAATAAACAAAATAAATAAATAAACTGGGCTGTGAAATATGAGTACACGAAGCTGTGCTGGAAGATTGCATACCATTTTATTTGTTAACAGCAATACAATTCTACTCTCTGCAATGCCTATTTTATTCATTGGGGGAGGGTTTTACAATCGTGTTTTTAATTGTCTATAGACTCTGTGATCCCTTACTGTATAGCTTCTTTACAGACATTCTCATCTAGACTTATTTAAAGCACACAAAAGTGCTAAATAACAACAAGGCTTTTTCCTGCACTCTTTTCCATGACTCAGTGCTTTAGTTTGATTCACATTAGAACCAATGCATATATACACATGTACGCTTTGCATATGCCAATGGTCCTTATTATACTGTGAGAATATATACATATACAGCTAGTATGCATATAGGATCTTTCTAATCTTCAGCTAGAAAAAGGGACACCTGGTATAGTCCTCACACACACACATGCACACGCACGCACACACACACCACTGTCACACATTAACATGAACTTTTCTGAACAGTCTTTTGTGTATTATTTGTTAAGCTTTATTATCATTTGCAGGCTATATGTGCACTCTGTTTCACTTACAGTATGTCAGTTTCACATCCAATATCAAACGGAAACTGTTTACCAACTATTAAATCTTGTTTCCCATCCCACTTCTTTGCAAGCAAGTTTAAATAAGGTTTTCCGAGCTGGAAATTTATTATCCAAGATGTTTCCACCTTCATACCCTCAAAGCACAGTCTAATTCTCCCTTATATGTGCCCTTAATGAAAAGATACTCAGTAGTACCAGGTATACTCCTGGACATAGGTGTAAATTTGGGGGGGGGGCATGAGGGGCTCAACCCCCAAGATTTGGCCAGCACCCCTGGACAACCAGGGACACATGATGGACTCAGTTATACAATGGAAGCACAGGACTGCCCACCCTTACTGTTGTATCATATTACAATTTCGATGATTTTAGGGGGCTTTGTTCCTGTTTGTTAGTTCGTATTTGTGTGTTTATTAAGAATTTATAATAAAAAAGGAGTTATGGTTAATATAAACAATTTACAAATAAATGTTATAGAAGAATTAAGAGACAACCAAGCAGGACAAAGGACTTAATTAGCACGTGAATGCCCTCACAGGCTACCTCACGAGGAACAAAGAAAGAAATTAGGTTAAAGGTCTAACAGCCTTTTTCCAGCCCTAAAACATGCACAGAAAAGCAGAGAAACCTCCTTTTAAAACTTTTGGCTAACTTGAGCCTAAAAATTAAAAGGGAGAAAAGTTTCCTAGAGAAATACTTTATACAGAAACCAAAAATTAAAGAGGGACATACTTTAAAATTTCTTGAAAACGTCAGACCAACTACTACAAATTGCTTTATTCAGAGAGCGGCTTGGTAAAGATGTCCGCTGACATTTCTTCAGTGGGACAGTAGTGCAGCTTGACAATTCCTTGTGCTTGAAGTTCCTTCAAGAACTGCTGTCGCATCCCAATGTGCCTTGTGCATGTAGTATTTCCTTCTAAAAGAGAATCCGGCACTCCAGGCAGCAGCTCTGCTGCGCTAAGCCTGGGGCCGTAGTTTGCAGGCTTGTGGGAGGGAGATAGACCCCCTCCCTTCATCCGGGTATTCTGGCGGGGGGCGGAGCCAGATGCCTTAGTAGGCTGCTCTGCCGTCCCGGCCAGCAGTCGCATCCTTCGCTCGGTAGGGAAAGCAACGTGCTCTCCCAGAGCTGAGCGACAGGGCCTGCCTCCCGAGCGTGGGAGTGAGGACGGCTGATGAGGCGCAGCGGTGGGTGGACGGTTCGGTCCGTGGCGGCTGCGCTGACGTGCGCTCGGAGCCGCGTGGGCACGAGGAGGGCTGCGGCGCTGCGGCGTTGAACGAGCGGCTCGGCTTGGGGCGGCTGGCAGGCGTGCGCTCCGCGACACAGCCGCGTTGCAGCCAGAGGCTTCTGGCTGTGGATTGAGTCCCCGGGTCGGGGGTGGGTGCTTTTGCCCTCTCTATCCGGGGCAGCCGCATGTGCGGTTTAAGGAAGCGGTGCGGTGGAGAGGGCTCTCCCTACGCAGTTGGTTTCGGTTAGCATTTTGCCGCGGCATCTGGTCCCGGGGTGGGATTGGTTTTCCATGGGCACCTTTTCGTCTCTAGCCACCCCCCTCTGGGCCCTGGCTTTATCAGCCCGTCTGGCCAGTTAGGGGTTTTTTAACCTTCCTTAGGCTACTGGCCCCTCGTTGGCCTCTGGCTTTGCTTCCCTCAGACTCCTGGGAGCGGCAGCCGTTTGGTGGCCATTTTGGATCTAATGGTTCAGCGGCCATTTTGTGGTCTTGATAGGGCGGCTATTGAGTTTGTGCCTGAGCACATCGGCCACTGCTCTCCTTGGATACTGGTAGTTCGCAGTGCTTGGGGGTTTTGTAGCCCCCACCTACCGCACTGGGTCTTGCTGTGAGGATAATAATAACATATTTCCTTTTGTTCTTAGCAGGTTGGTGGTGAGAATGCTGCCCAAGAAAGGAGGTGGCCCATCTAAGGGCAAACAGCCTGCCAAGCGGGCTGCTTCCAAACGGCCTCATCCCCCGGCTTTGTCTTCTTCCGAGGATGAAGACGGTGGGCCTAGCCGGCAGGAGATTTTGGACCGGCTGGCTGCACTGGAACAAGCACGGGGTGGTGTGCCATCTGGTGGATCAGGGGCCAGGGTTCGGTGGCCCACTGCGAAGGCATCTACTGCCGCCATCCAGAGGGAAGTTATGATGCGCCTTTCTGCCTTAGAGACCACGGCTGTTCCAGGAGGCGGTGTGACCAGCAGCACTCCCACAGAACCCGGGACTTCGGAGGAGGTTCCCCCAGACGAAGTGTGCGAAGCAGTGGAACCAGGGCCGGTGGCCATTGCTGTGGACCTGAATACCCAGGAGGGTAAGTCTTCCTTGCCTGCGCAAGGGTGCACCTGGCCTTGGGGGCCCTGGGGTCAGTTGGCTGCCTCCGGACCTCCAGGCCCTACACCAACACCAGCACTGCCTACATCACAGGCCTGGGTACCTCCTGCCACAGCCAGTTGGCAGGGTTACGCTGGTCCTTCAGTGGGTCAGCAGCAGCCCCCAGTGACTTATCCATTTGGGAGCCTTCAGGGGGCTGGTTGGCCCTATGGTCACGGCCAACAGTGGGTTTCCCCCCCCCCTATGGTCCCTCTCCTTATGGCTTTGTCCCATATAGAGCCTTGCCATTTGGTGACACCGCTCTACCCTTGGGTGATCATCTGACGCAGGCCACTAGGGATAAGATTGTAAAGGGGGAGTATGTCGATGTCTTCAACCTTCTCTTCAGGGAACTGGAGAAGAAGGATAAGGAAGACTTAGATGAACGGGATAAGGAAAAGATCAGGCGTAAGCGCGTTGATAGGAGTTGGTCTAACTGGTTTCCTGGATTCCTCATATATGCGGGCGTGTTGGCCAGGGCGCACCCTTGGAGGGCAGCGCCACTGTTCCAATACCTGAATATTATTTATAGGGGTTACACGGATTTTGTGGGGCCAGCTTGGCTCCAATACGATGAGGAATTTAGAATGCGGGCCACATTGAACCCGTTTGCCGTGGGACCAAATTCAGCAGCAGCTCTGGCTGAAGGTGATGTCCCCGGCTAAGCCAAATGCTGGAGACCATTTGGATAGCAGCCATGTGATTCAGCGGCCCCAGGCTACACCCAGCACTTCTGGTGCGACAACCTGGCACTGGTACATGTGGTAAACTCCTTGTCATCAAGGTCACCCAGGGTCATGGGGCTGGTGCGCCCCTTTACTTTGAAATGCTTACAGTTGAATATCTTATTTCGGGCTAAGCATGTTCCTGGAATTAAGAATGGGGTGGCAGACGCTCTGTCTCGCCAACAGATGGGGCATTTCTGGCACCTCGCTCCACAGGCGGATCGGTTTCCTGCACAGATGCCCAAGGAGCTCTGGGAGCTTGGAAGGCGGAAGCGGAACGGGCGATCCAGCTAGCCATTGCCCCTAGCACTCGGCGGGCCTATCTACATGCGGTAGGGCAGTTTAATGATTTTCGGCAGTCTGCCGGTTTGCAGGAGCTCTGGCCTGTTCCTGTGGACCATTTGATGCACTTTTGTGTGGTGCAGCGGGGCAGGGGTCTTTCTGTCAAGTCCATTAGGGGTCAGCTGGCAGCATTGGCGTTCATCTGCAAGGCTCGTGGTTTGCCGGAAGTCACTGGGGATTTCCGCATACGCAAGATGTTGGAAGGTTGGTCAAGGGAGACCAGTGGGTCCAGGGATCTGCGCCAGCCCATTTCCCCATCGGTGCTGAAAGGACTTGGGGCAGCTTGGGAGGCAGTGTGCTCCTCTGGTTATGAGCGGCTGCTTTTCCATGCTGCTGCACTGGTGGCCTTCTTTGGTGCCCTGAGGGTCAGCGAGTTGGTAGCCCAATCTCGTAAGGACTCGTCCGGTAGGGCATTGTTGGCATCTGACGTTGCTTTTGTGGGGGATAAAGTGTCCATCAGGATACGGCGGTCTAAGACTGATCAGCGGCAGAAGGGGACTTCACTGTTTTTGGGTCCTTGTGCTGATTCCGACCTTTGCCCGGTTCAGGCACTCAGGGACTATGTTGGCGTACGTGGAACGTGTGAGGGTTTTCTTTTTAGGCATGCTGATCAGTCACCGTTGACAAGGTATCAATTTTGGGCTGTCACGGAGCGGGCCCTCGGAAAGATAGGGCTTTCTGGGGTCAAATTCGGAACCCATTCTTTTAGAATTGGGGCAGCCTCTGCAGCAGCTGCAATGGGTTACTCCTCAGGTGCTATTCGTAGGGTAGGCAGGTGGCGGTCCAGGGCTTTTAAGAGTTACATCTGTCCCCTCATGCACTTTTGACCAGTTACTAACTGTTCTTTCCATAGGTGTGGCACCGGGCACTGGAAAGCGCAGGATCCTGATATGCGGGCACAGCATGATTTTCTGGGCTGCCCATCAAGCCAGGAGAACTGAAATCGGATCTCAGCTGGGGCTCAGTGCTGTGGCCGTTGTTGAGTGGCGGGGTTGGCGCGGCCTTCGTTGGCCTGGCCTACTACCACTGCTGTTTGGGGGCAGGATGGGTATCCTGCGGATATTTTGGTAATCCACCTTGGTGGAAATGACCTGGGGTTGGTACAGGGGAAGTCCCTGTCCCTGCAGGCGACCAATGACCTCCGGCTGATAGCTAGCTGTTGGCCTGGTGTCCTGATTTTTTGGTCAGAAATTCTTCAACGTCGGGTCTGGAGGGAAGCTTTAGACCCCCGGGCCATTGAGGGAGCATGTCGCAAGGCCAATAGGGCCATGAAAAAGCCTCTGGGGACTGGCTTGGGAATTTACTTGCCCCATCCACGAATTATGGCCGAATTTGCCCATCTTTACAGAGATGATGGAGTTCATTTGTCTCCTGAAGGCAATGAAATTTTCTTAGATGACTTACGGCAAGGGCTTAGGTTGGCCTTAAGCCACCTGTGGGGTGCGAGGGTCTAAGCAGAGGCTTGACCCTTGCAGTGGCAGGAGTTTTGGGTAATAGGGAGCAGGCCGGTGAGCACCCAGAGGCATTTCCCCATAGGGGAAACAGGGTCTGCCAACAGTGCGGTATGCTTGTGACGGCTACCATTGCACAGGCAGATGCCTGCGGGGATCCCCAGACACAAGTCCTTCCCTCATGCTGTATGGCTTGGGCGTTAGGAACTTGATGGGGGGATCCAGTAGCCTAGCTGGCCGGGAGGCAGCCATTCCTTGAATGGCCTAATCCTGGGGCTGTGGGGCTCGCCCAGACAGGTCAAGGCGGAGGTCCAGAGTGGACCCCGTGGCTTGACCTGTACTGCTTAGTTTGCCCTTGCCGTTGTTATGTTATGTTATTCAATAAACAGCCATTTAGTTCCAAGCCTGTGTCTGTCTCTTCATTCCCACTAAGGTTGCAATCCGGCACTCCAGGCAGCAGCTCCACTGAACTAAGCCTGGGGCCGTAGTTTGCAGGCTTATGGGAGGGAGACAGACCCCCTCCCTTCATCTGGGTATTCTGGCCGGGGGCGGAGCCAGATGCCTTAGTAGGCTGCTCTACCGTCCCGGCCAGCAGTCGCGCCCTTCGCTCGGCCCACCTGCCTCACCCTGTTGCAGGGCAGGATTAGCCGGCTGCCATTTCTGGAGCCAGGTAGGAATTTTTTGTCCCTTGCCTGAATTGGCTGTTGTGTGAGGGGGGGGGGGTTCGCCTACCTTGCACTGTTGGCAGAGGTCTGAGGCTTTGGCCAGGGTGAGCTGTCCAGGTTGCCCCTGGCAGGAGTTTTGGGTAATAGGGAGTGGGCCAGTGAGCACCCGGAGGCATTTCCCCATAGGGGAAACAGGGTCTGCCAACAGCTGGTAGCCGTCACAAGGGTATGCTTGTGACGGCTACCATTGCACAGGCAGACACCTGCGGGGATCCCCAGGCACAAGTCCTTCCCTCATGCTGTACGGCTGGGGCGTTAGGAACTTGATGGGGGGATCCAGTAGCCTAGCTGGCCAGGAGGCAGCCATTCCTTGAATGGCCTAATCCCGGGGCTGTGGGGCTCGCCCAGACAGGTCAAGGCGGAGGTCCAGAGTGGACCCCGTGGCTTGACCTGTACCGCTTAGTTTGCCCTTGCCATTGTTTATGTTATGTTATTCAATAAACGGCCATTTAGTTCCAAGCCTGTGTCTGTCTCTTCATTCCCACTAAGGTTGCAAAGAGCTCTACATTGATTTCTGAAAAGGTATTGCTTGTCTGTCATGAGTAGATTCAATGGCAGGGAGCCCTCCAGCCACCTACTTGAAACCAAGTCCTAAGTTTAAGGATTGGTATTAGATCTGTTGTCTGGAATGAGCTCATTGTTAAGTGCAACATTGGGCCCTCATAACCTGCAAATCTCCTCATGAGTAAAGAGGTAAGACAACTGAACTATTTACTCATTAGCTGTGGTTCTCTTGCTGGTACATTCAAAGAGACTCCTTAAAATTATTCCACATTGCATTTTAGGAAGTCAAAACAGCCTAACAAGCACATTTTCCCTATCACTGCAGCAGATCATAACACATAAAATCCCTATTAAGATTGTTTTCAGTAGTAGAGTATTCTCACCTAGTACAGAAATAGAAGAGGGTGGATGTATTATGATGTGTTTGCTCTAATGAAACTGCTTTGACCCACTCAATGCATATATGAAATTATCTTGATAGATTTGGTCATATTTACTTGGCACAGTGTAGCAGCAGATCCTATCCCGCCAACATTATCATCTATCAGATGGAAAGCTTGGTTGGCAACCATATTATTTTCTAGCCATCTATGTAGCTACAAGCAATTCACAACATTAAAAACCTCCTGCCACTCCAGTACATTCAGTAGTAAAAGGTTGGCACATTTGCTATAGACAGCTTCCAGCACAATGTGCCAAAAAAGTGTGGTCTATGAATAGGACTGACAACAGCTGGTAAAGAGGAAAATTTCAAAACCAGGTCCAAGTCAAAGCTGCATATCAAATTCAAAAGGCCTAAATGTTGCCTATTTCAACAACACTTTGTGAGGGAAGAAAATCATCGGAAGTGTTTAAACTGAAACGTCTCTTCCCTCTTGAAATGATGATAAACAAGAGATTTTCATAAATTTATCCCTTTTTTGTTTGTTTTTCTAAACAAATTAGGCAGCTATAGAAAGACAAGAGTGCAGAGCAGTCATCCAAAACTCCATCAGTGGAAACCAACATTCAGTCCTTCATTCTGAACAGATGATAGATATCTTCCACATTATTTTTCTTGTATATATAAATTCTATTATGGGTGAACTTTCCTCTTAATGGGATAGTCATCTATCCATCTATCAATTTTCCAAAAGTGCTGTTACTGTTTTACTTCACTCAGAGAGTAAATTAAAAAAAAACTGTTCTTATTCATCTGAACATTAACAACATCATAAGCCATTAAGGCATTGAATGTCAAATGGAGCTGCCAAACGCTCCTCATTTTGGACTATTACACGCAGTGTACAGATCAAATTGATGGTTGATGGAGTTACATTCATTCTGAAATCCATTTATAGAGTTTTAACTAGAAAAAATATTTTTAAAAACTCCCAAAGGGGACATGAAATTGACAGATCCTTCAGGGAGATGAAGATGAAATTAACAAACTGTCTGAGGAGCGATCTCTGCTGGTTTTGTCTTTTTAAACTGTCCTTGTGTAGAGAGGCGAAATTGGCTCTATTTTTTAAAACGACACTTCCCAGAAACATAGTTTCTCCCTACACTTGAGTGTCCTTGTATAAGATGTCTAGAGACTCTCACTGGGTGACCTTGGGCCAGTCATGTACTCTCACCTAACCTTCCTCATAAGGTTCTTGTGAGGATAAAATAGAGGAGAGGAGTGGGGTACCCCACTTTGGGTACCCATTTGGGGAGAAAGGTAGAGAATAAATGATGTAAAATAAAGAATAAAAAACAACCTTACAGGCAAGACTAGTTTAGTTACATTTTTGTAGAGTGCCTAGATGAAATGTTTTAAAATATTTCAGAATAGAGTAAAATGGAGAAATGAGTACTATTATATTATTTGTTTCTTTTTGTTGTTGTTGTTGTTAGTTCCTTATTACCCTCTCAGTTGATTTGTAGTTTCAGCAGCCAGCACTCTCTCTTTTCTCCAGCCTTCCCAGTAGTAGTATGATTTCTCTTCAGATCTCAGGTAACTTTTATCCAAGCCTCCAATTCCAGAGCATGCGCTGGACACTGCAGTGTGCATGTATTGTAGCAGGGAAGGAGTCAGTATCCTGTGCTGATCCTTCTTTGTATGGAACCTACACCTGCATTAAGATGAATTGTAACCAAACGCTGTATTATAACATGTGAAATATAACATTCTTACTTGAACTTTCTGTTCCTTGTTATAAAAATAAAGCCAAGTCCAGATTTCACAGGGGATATGTTTCCACAAATCTGGGGGAAGCCCTTGGTTTACAAAAAAAAAATCTTAACAATAAAAAGGAAGAGGTAGAATAGTATTTTAAAGGTTTTTAAATGCAACTATTGTGAGAAGTTACCTCAGAAGATCTCCGTAGTGTAGGCAACTGGTAACAACAGTCTGTGGTTATCATGCTGAAGTAATCCCAAATAGTTGCTGTAGTTTCATTTGGAAACCTCAGATGAGTTGGGGAGGAAGAAAGAGTATGCAGCCAGGAAAGAGAAGATGAAGTAAAGCAAAGCCAGATTGGAGGGTATAAAAATAGAATGAAAAGTGAGAGAAAGGGGCTAAAGGGAAGTAAAGAAGCAGGGGGAAAGGTAAATGATGCATGGGCTGTGGAAGGGAGAGAAGAAAGGGAAGTGTGGACAACATAGAAAGGAAGATCAACTGGAGTGAATGAGACTCCACCCCACCCATGAGTCTTCAATGATTTTTGTGAAACAAATGCCAGTAGCCTTGTTGGTCCATTTTTTAAAAAAAAAATCAAATGATAGTATATTTTTAAGGACAAACTAAGTCTAAGAAAATGCTGCACTATGGGCCAAGCTACAAGTGACGAATGACACTTGAATGGCAAGTGTATTTCTCCCTGTTCACTTGCGCTCCACTCGATCCACTTGCCGTTCAAGTGTCATTTATCACTTGTAGCTTGGCACTAAGTTTGCTCACAAATTTATGGTTTATTAATTGGTTTCACTATAGCTTTATGCTACTGTTGTGCCTATTTAAAGAAAATATCAGTGATATACTCCACTCGGGGAATTGGTTATGCACAGGGGTGTACATCTAGAAAGTTTCCATTTCAATTTCAGTTCTGGTGATTATGGAACAATTGCACCTCATTACTGGTTTGTTCCAGCCGGGACTGTGCCAGCTCAGAATCGATCCATTTGAGGTTTTTTTGTTTCATTAGTTTTGGGCCCTTGCATGCATGTTGCCCATGCATGGGGGACAAATGCATGCTCTTCTTTTCAAGGGAGTGAGGCTCTGAGGCAGCTGTTTATGCATACAATGGCACCAGTCCTCTCTCTAAACCATCGACCCACTGAGTTTGAAAGCTTTCAACAACAGGGTTCTGTGTTTATGAACCCGGAGGAATGGGGAAGGCACGTGTCAAGGCAAGTGTTGGGCAGTTACACATGCACACACTGTTCTTTTCACATCATCCAAAACCCCATAGATCCAATGAGTTCCTCCTGGTACTCCTCAACCCACTATCTTTGGAGAACTTAAGTGAAGGACAGCAGCAGCAGAAGGCCACTGGATAGGCATGAACCAGTTCCCTGTGCTTAATTGCTTTTTCTTCAAATGTTCACCCTAATCTGCATAACATGAGCATTTGAGTTAGCCAGAGGCTGCAGGAGACCCCTCCCTCCTCAAACCCACATGTGCACATCCACTTAGATGTTGCAAGGCCAGCCTTTCCTTACATTGTGTCTAAAAGTGCACAGAAAGGGACGGCAAGGATGATGCTGGCATGATGGCACCGTGCTGCTGAGCTCCCCAATGCAAAGCAAACCTTAGATCCCCGCAAACCACTCAGTGCCGATGCCATTGCTCAGGAAATGCTGAAAAAATGCACTCATGCATGCCACACACATCCCTTTCCTGCCAACAGAGTAACTCTAAGAGCTCAGTCTCTTCCCTTTGGATCCAATTGGTCCATATACAGACCCACTTGATGTTAAGGAAAACAAGTTGCTGCCAGATGGCTCAACTGCCAGGCCTGCCTGTGCAGCTTCTGTGGTAAATACCAAAACAAAACACACACACTTTTCAGCGAGGGAGGGGGGAGTCATTACAGCCTTGTTTCCCAGATTTAGTTCAGTCTCCAGAAGCTGCTTTAATGAGCTGAACCAGTGAATTCTGTATTTTCAGCTTTTTTTGGTTATGCACACCCCTAGTTGTGCATCTATCTATATATAGCCCCAATGTTAAAAAAAAACCTTTCCCCAATATTTAATATAACACACACTCACAAAACTATAGGAGACTTGCATCATTAAATTGCATGACCACCAAAATGGCTGTGATTGCCTGAAGCAGAAATATTTTGATTCCATTTCATTTGTTGGAATGCAGACATTGGAAAAGTACTGTTGCAGTTTATATTTGGTTTGCCCTAGCAGCCACCAAGAAGTAGCATGTCAGAAGGTTTTGCAATCATTGCTTATTCCAGCAGGGATACATTTTTGTAGCCCAGCAGCTGCAAATAAACAGTACATAAACACTGTTATTTTCAGCACCGTTGATATACTTTACCAGCATTTCCAGCTGTATCTGTGATGAAAAAAAAATGTCCCCCATGATGTTGAGACTTGAAATGGAGGCCCTGGAAACTTGTCTCTCACACTCTGGGGATGGAAAAGCACTGCAACTGTCTTTCACCAGACAGTTTTATTTATGAAGATGAGGAGAATGATCAAACTGCATACATTTTCAGCATGGACATCCAAGAATCAATGTTTTTTCTACACTAACTCAGAATCTAGCTTGGGGGAAAAAATTCTGACATTTATGACGTATCTAAAAGAAATAAGGAAACCATTTTACTTTAAAAATGCATTTCAGTGCAAGGATTCTTTTAAAAACTATTTGCATTGGTTATCCAAAAATCTCTAGGCAAAGATCAAATACTTTGGCTTATCTAAAGGAACACCAATGGACAACTTCATGGTGCTACTGAGATATGAAATTGATTTCTGAATGGCTGGGCTCCCTGCCATATTGGTAGTATCTAAATTGAGAAACAATGTCAGTTAGCTAGAGAACACCGTTGTTTTCCATATCAGCAGTGTCCTTTCATGGAAACTGGTCACACTGGTCTGGGAAAGCTTTGGAAGTCCCACAGGCATCCTGCATAGTAGACTGGCCATGCAGAAGTATTTCCTACACTACTGTGGGGAAATCTCAGCATCCCATGTCTCCAAAGAGCCGATTTATTTTTTCTGTTTTTTCTTCATATAAAACAAAAAAAAATACACATGGCAATACAGAATCCAACAGTTTTGCTTTCCATTGTTCAATAAACAATATCCAATTATTTACAAATCTATTAAATTGATTATTTCTCTTTCCCTCTTAGAATAACTCTATTTAGTTAATAATGCTACATTTCAAATTCTCATATACCAATCTATCATTGATAGTGGATTAACAATTTCCATTTTGCAGCAAAATGTATCCTGGCTACTATTACTAGAGCCACATTCAGTGCTACATCACCAATTAGGATGATTTTTTAAAAATATCATTTATATTTTATAATAATAATAATGACAACAACAACAACAACATTTGATTTATATACCGCCCTTCAGGACAACTTAACACCCACTCAGAGTGGTTTACAAAGTGCGTTGTTATCTTCACGAGAATCACCCTGTGAGGTGGGTGGGACTGAGAGAGCTCTGAGAAGCTGGGACTGACCCAAGATTACCCAGCTGGCTTCAAGTGGAGGAGTGGGGAATCAAACCCGGTTCTCTGGATTCCTGCCACCCTTAACCACTACATTCCCATTCATAGTAAGTGCACATACAGACATTAAAAGGAATTCTGAACCCACTGACGAAGCTGATGCAAAATGCATAGGGGTTACTTACAATTAAAGAATTCTTCCTTTTGCACCATTTGCTGTTTCTTCTTCGGTTTGTCTCCCCCCTCCCTTCTTTTTCATTCTCTGACATTTCTAGAGCACCAAGACACCACCTCCTGTTCTAAAACAAGCATCACTTCCTGGTGCCATTTTCCTCCAATTTTTCTCCACTGCTCTATTGAGTGTGGGGGACAGGGAGCATCATGGAAGGTCTCCCACCATTACCAAGTAGTGTCAACCCTAAGATAATAGCTAATATTCCCCTTTTACAGATGGAGAACTGAGGCCAAGATAAAGTAGTTTATTCAAGATTAGCCTCCAAATGTCTGGCTTAACAAGTGCTACATAGGTACACAAAATAATGCTCTAACTCAGCAATCATATTTCCATAAAGAGAAGCAGGATTATACCTGCTAATTCCACACTGAAGATCTGCAGATACAGATGAATGTCTGTAAAGACCTCTGTGCAAATATGGATAAACTTTATATTGTGAATGGGAATGCTGGGAAAAGCAGGAATTCTATCATGCACGAATGTACATTTTTTTGTACAAGCATAGAGTTTCCTTCTGATGTTCATATGCATGCACAGATCTCTGGAGGTAAGACCAGCAGGGTTTGGATCCTCTGTTCATGCACAGAACGTATGTACTATGAAGAACTGAGCAAGGAACAGTGCCGCCAGCTAATTTTGTTAAGGCATGTATTATCTATTTATTGAAAACATTTATATTTCCCACCTACCAGTATAATTTTTAAGGAAGCTAACAATAATGTCAATCATCACTTAGATGTAAAACATCAATATGCTGGATCAGCATAAATTCAAGAAAACAAAAAACCCAGTAATTTTAAATCTTCTTTTTAAAACAGAGTATCTCATAATAATATTTAAAACCAGTATTGTACTAAAAATATACTGGAAGGTCAGAGTGAAAAAGAGCAGATGTTTTAAAAAACTAGAACAACACATTAAATAGTTGAATCTCTTGAGGCTGTAATCTTACTGTGCTGGGTTGCTGCAGAGATAGAAGTTCAGAACAACAACATGCAATGTCACGATAAAATGTAGTTTTAAGACCTTTCTAACACTTTTATTCTATTTTTGCCACTGGTATAGTTAAAAGCAGGACTTTTTTTTCTTGTGGTACATACAGGTATACAGAACAGTCACCTCTTTTGACTAGTGGGCTTGGGCACCCAAGGCGGTGAACATCATGAGTACTGACACCACAATTTTTTTTAAAAAAAAGCTCTGGTTAAAAGATGCCTTTAACTATACCAGAGGCAAAAAAGTGTTAGAGAGGAACAATGAAGAAACTACTTTGGTCTTTCCATGGTATGTATAATTCTAGCAAATTTCATTCATTATTCTTTATACCATGAGTCATTGGAGTCACACATTGGCCTATATCAGCTTAAATCTCTCAGTTGACAAGCTGAACTGTTTAGGAACAGTCATGTGGCTATCAGCAAGACTATTTTATGATGTCAAAACTTCATCCTTATCTCTGGATCTAACAAACCTTGCTGCACCTTCATTAAGATGAAAAATACATCCACATTTACTTCTAAAATCCAGCATAAACAACGAGGTATGATGTACAACTAGGGCTGCCTTCCAGAGGCAAGACACAGCACTATGAGACTCTTTACAATAAGAGTGAGTTTTCTTTCCAAAATCAAACAAGTCCTCCTTCAAATGCTTTCTGAAACCAGTTTGTAGAAAGATATGAATGGATGGCAAGCTCAGGGTTAGAACAATATTACACATCATCATTGTGTTGGAGATCCTGCTAACTTTTCACAGCAGTTGCCAGCTGCTCTAGATCACAGGTTCTCAGTATATAAACTTGGCGTGGCAAGAGTGCCTCTGCTAACTCTAGCTATGGCAGTAGCAGTGTTGATTCTGGGAGTTTTCCAGTGGATTCGTTCTTGTGTAGAGACAAAAAGCAAGTTCTCTTCATACAGGCCCACTGCTGTCAACAAAATCCAGGCATCTGTTCATCAAAGGACATGGCACATAGCCTCCTTCTACCTTTTCACTATTGGATTGCCAATGTTCTGTCTCTTTCTGGCAGAAAAACACAATTGTTTAGCATGCTATATTTACAAAAACAACATGAGGGGAAGGAATGATGAACCTGAGAGTTTTATTCTGGAGTGCTGCCTCTAGCTGAGGAAAGCAGTCTAAGTGACAATGTGCTAAGATTGGAAATCCTTCCAATTCTGTGACTCTATGAAACTTACTCTTCAGTAAATACTTTCTTATTATCATGCCCAGCCCCTAGGAAAATTAAATTGGAGATGTATGTATTTCAATTGAAACAAATTTTCATTATTAACTATTATGAAGTAGGCCCTGAAATCAAGACCTTATGGGGTTAAAGCATTGGACAAGTACCCAGACAACAAACAAAAAAGGGGTTATACTAGGTTTATATTTGGACAAACATGTTGAGAGCATACTGAGTCCCAGCAACTTTGTCTGCACCTCAAGGATGCCCCTCAGTCCCTTGGGTAGAACATGTGTTGAGTGCCAAGCAAAATAATCTGACATTCTGCTGTTCAACATGTGTTCTGGGTTGAGTTGCCTACCACTATGTCCATGAATTAGGAAATATTGCATGTGCCCCTCTCCTCTAAACAGTGAGAAGTTCCTTTGGAAAAGAGTAATTGCTCTATTCTCAAATGTATAAGTAGATCACAGGTGCAAACTCCTACCGGGTAGCAGATCCAATCCTCCACACTGGATCTCAAGTAGAGTTGCCACTAGACATGGGCACAAACTAAAAAAAAAAAATGAACCAGTGGTTCATGGTTCGGTGCTGGTGACGAACCCGAACTAACGAACTGATACGAACTTTTCCCGCTGACGAACCGGTTCAAGGTTCGTGGGCATCAGAACGGCCCCTGTTGAACTTAGAGAGCCCATATTCCCAGGGAGTGTTTAGCAGGCTCTCCTCCAGCCAGCACCCAATTTTGGTCAAGATTGCAATAGGGATCTTGGAGTTATACCCACAGGAAACTCCCATTCGATACAATTAGAGCCACCAGTTGATGTTGGCCCAGTGTACAAGTGGTTGGCCACCAGAACTGCCTATTAGGGTTTGCAGGGATGAGATTGGAGTGCCCATGACTGCAGAACACCTCCCTTCCCCCTCCCTCCCCCCGGGCGTCTTCTCCCATGTAACCAATTGTAACCAATTTGCAGCTGCATGGTTGAAAGGAAGACCTGCTGATCAAGGGCCGATTCCAGATGACTAACCTTAAGTCGCTTCATGCCGCCCTCTTCCGGATCGCGACGGGGAAAATGCGAAATATCGCGTTTCCTCGCGCGAGTTTTGCGCGTCGTCGCGCAAAACTCGCGCGAGGAAACGCGATATTTCGCATTTTCCCCGTCACGATCCGGAAGAGGGCGGCATGAAGCGACTTAAGGTTAGTCATCTGGAATCGGCCAAGGTAAGCTGGGCTTTGATTCGGGTTTCCAGGGAGACAGAAGGAGTGCAGACAGAGTTCAGGCATTCCCCCAGCTCCGTTTCCAAGGGAATTGATTGATGGTGCTTGACTATCTGGCTTCACGAACCATGGGCAAACGCAATGAACTGGGCTTCCAATGAACGCTGGTTCATTGGCCATGGACCCTCACAAACCGCCAGTTCACGAACAGACGATCAGGCAGTTCGTGGGGTTTTTTGGTTCATAATGCAGTTCGTGCCCATGTTTAGTTGCCACCCTAGCCACTACCCTCTGCCATCATTGCCTAGCCTGAGTGGAGGAAATAAAGAGGAAACTGGAGACATTCACTGGCTTCTGCGGGCCTTTGACAGTGGAATCATCACATCGCCAGTGACATAATGATGCCATTTCCTTTGCACCTGGAAATGATGTTATAATGTTGGCAATGAGGCCCTAGTTTGGGGGCAGAGTTTTTGCCAAAAACCAGAGCAGTTTTGGTGCAGCAGCAACATAATGAAGTCACTTACAGAAGTGACATCATTACATCACTGGAAATTGTGCACATGGACACACATGCATTGGTAAGTCCAGTCCTACTCCCCGTGCAGCTCCACTCACCCCCACTGATTGCCAGGAGTAACCTAGCAACACTGATCCCAAAAGAGATACCCTGCCACCCCAAGGTGCTTCACCTGACTGTGTCACTTTCTATCTCTTTAATAACTTAAATAATATAAAAAATGAATGACATACAAAAAGAACATACACTTTATATGAAATAGTGATTTTCCTATTCAGGTGTACTTAAGTTTAAATAATAAACTAGAAGTACATGTCTTAAATTGTATTTGTAGATCATTACAAAAGCTACACAAAATTTATATATCTAATCAACTCAAATGTCATCTGAAGGATATTTTTCAGGAAAAAAAGACTGTTGATCACTATTGAAACAGAAAATTATCTTCATTAAAAAAAATGCTCAGATGTCCCCACTCTATATCCTCCCACTTTGAAAGTGGTTGCCATTTCCTTAAGAGAAGTATTGAAGTCTCCTGGGATGCTATGCAAGTAAAAATCATTCTGAAGTTTGGAATTTTTGAAAAATATTAGATTTTAAATATACATCCAATGTCTGTGCAGACACTTCCCTTAGCAGGGGAGCACTGCATGCTGTAATTTCTCATTAGCAACCGACACTCAACCACAGTCCAGCTGAAGAAAATTGTAAATAAATTTTACATTAAACGTTTTGTTCCTCAGTAATTTATTATTTTCATGCATGGCTCATAAGCTTCCTGCTGTTAGGACTTCTGGAGTAGAATATACCCAAAAGGGTAAGGTATTTCACATTAATTTTAAGATAAAACAAATTAAATTCAGCCATCTGATATTAGTTGAAATTACTCAAACTGATTCTAAAAGCTTCATAGTGCACATAAAGCATGTTTCATAACGTTTAAGATGACAAATAACTAATTGCTTTTCCTTATTGCAAACAGTTAAAGGCCTATTCCAGGCAGTATCAATAGCCATGTGGTGAATTATTTCACTGATTTTTTTATTATAAAAGTGTTCCCCATCTACTGTGAGATCATGGGAAGACTGCAACTTTTATGATCAACATGGATTTATGAACTCGACAAATTTAAGATGAGGCCCTAATGAGACCAAAATACCTGTATACCTACTTAGCAGTACTGGAAGTAGTATCAGGGAGAATAAATACCATCTGCTGGTACTTTTTTCACGGAGGATTCTACTATCCATGATGAACCATTAATGTCCTGGATTGCCATATGAACTAGCATATCAAAGACTGGGATATGGTAGGAAAGAGCTGTGTGGACATGTCCTTATAGACTGTCACCTTTCTTTAGTTCACTATAATTTCTACTATGTTTACTAACTGTCTAATGTATAATGTGCTCCAAATATCCTGTCATACTAATCACTTTAAGATGTAAGTGATTGATGAAGAAAAATCAAGACTGATTCACACATGTAACCCAGCCACATGGTTTCTCAGTACAACTGCATTTATTTATTTAAGTATGTAAGTATTTATACCCTGCTTCTCTCTCACATATGAGGGCTTAAAGCAGCTTATAAAATAAATGCAAAAATACCATTTCAAAACTAACAAGTAATAATAACAACAACAATAACAACTTTCAATTTATATACTGCCCTTCAGGATGACTTAACACCCACTCAGATCTGTTTACAAAGTATGTTACTATTATCCCCACAACAAAACACCCTGTGAGGTGGGTAGGGCTGAGAGAGCTCCAGAGAACTGTGACTAGCCCAAGGTCACCCAGCTGGCTTCAAGTGGAGGAGTGAGGAATCAAACCCGGTTCTTCAGATTAGAGTCCTGTGCTCTTAACCACTACACCAAACATACTCAACTGTGCTCCAACATCCTGGCTCTACTGTCACGAATCCAGCTTACTTAGAGCCTCAGATCATAATTCACAAGCTAAGAGCCAAGGGCCAAGAGCTCTTTAGCTCTTGCCCCTTGGTTTCTGCCTCTGGCCTTGACCTTGGCTAGGTTCAGTACTTGTAACACAGAAGAAACAGTTCAGCTTCCAGAAATGTTTTCTGTTTTTCTTCTCTACTGTACATGGGATAGTACAGACAACCCTCAGTGTGAAATGGGCACTCTTCAGTTAGCCACTTACCTTAATGGCCACTAACCTTGCTAATGAGGTGGAACTTTTTCCAGCTGCCACAATCACAAAAATATTCATCAGACTGGCTGCTGTGAGCTCAGCTGTATATGCACATATCCTAATTCACCACATGTCCCCATAAAGAGAAACAATAGTATGAAGAAAATAAGTCTGTCCACATGTGCCAATAAACTCTCACTGAACTTCAAAGATAGCAGTGATCCAGATGTGGGTCCTAAGCATTCTGTACACTGTACCAGTCACCTAATGAAAGAAAGAGTATATATAGATGCTGTTCTCAGCAGTTTGAATATATTCAAGTAATAAATAATCTTAATTTTAAATATTACCTTTAATGGGTCACCCTAATCACCCACATTTCAGAAGTGTGAGTTGTACGTCTGCTTTTTTACATTTAGTGGGTGGAACTTTATTAAATAGTGCCATTTCCCCAGGTTTATTTTTAAGTATCCATGTGGAAATTATAAAACCATCAGGATTTGAGATTTATTTTTCATTACTGCTGTTACAACAAACTATTATTAATATGTTATGAAATGAGAAAGCTGCTGCATAGCAAATAAAAGCCTTTAAAACAGTAATCCTCCAGAATCCTTCCATGTACGAGGTGAGGCTTTGCAGCACTGAATCAATGAAATTCACACATAATGCAATGGAACAGTGGAGCAATTATTACAACATTCTTTCCAAAGTACCTTAGGCTTTTGATGATTACGGAACAGTGTCACACTTTAAAGTTACAGCCAACAGTAAGGCTTTAAGTTGAGCTGGATTGTGGACAAATTGTCATATAATGTATGTTGACAGTTTAATAACATGGGTTACTATCCTTCATTTTCTTTATGATGTAATACATCTTTATAGGAGTCTCTTGGGATCTCCAGCACGATTTTCAAGGCTCAGAGAACTCAATAAACTAAACTATGCCAAGGAAGGTTTTTACCTCCTGTATTGTATACTTTGGAAATTTTCCTGAGAAATAAAGAGGTGCTACAAATTTGAAAACATTTTCTTGACATGACTTTTTGTTTTTCTTGTCATGTATTAGATTTTTTATGGTACATTTCATACTTGGGTTATACATTCTTTTGAAGCGCTTTTCCAAAGACTTTTTTTTTCTGTTCAAGAATAAATGGCTTCATTTTCAGATGGGGGTGGGGGTTCTCATTCTATAAAATATTCTAAAAGGCTCTGCCTTTTTTCCTTAAGAAATCTCATTATGCAACAAATGAGAGAAAGACAGAAAATTAGGTTTGTAGTTCTTTCCCCCCGTCGAATAAATAAAAGATGGAAGGGTATTGTGTGTGTGCGCGTGCGTGTGTGTTATACCTTCTCCAGTTATTCTTTTGTGCTAATCCAGAAACTTGTCCTGGTGGTTCAGTGATTTTTTAAAAAATTATGATTAAATTTACATCTTTTCTTTTGACAATAAAGTCATCAAGGTAAACTAGAAATAAAAAAACATACATCAATCCATGTCAATAAAGTATTATTATTAAAATGAATCAGTGAAAATCAACAATATGTATCAATAATAAGATACTGCATAGCCATTTCCAGACATTTGCTTGCTTCCAGATGGGGATTTTTTCTCACAGTAAAGAGGACTGATCAGATGACGTGACTAATATGATGTAGTGCCTCAATGTGGGCACAATTTGTGTGGCTCCCATTTACCCCCTTTACTCCAGAGAAAATATATACCTTGTTTCTGTGAAGTAAAACTATGAGGCGGCGGCTGCTGGAACATCCATTTGAATCTTCCTCCATAACCATCACAAAGGGTAGTGGAGCTAAACTCCACCTTCACAATAGCAAAGTTGAGCTCCACAAACACACACACCGTACTCCTTTTCAACACTTTAAAGGGATTTTTCTTACTTTATTTTCTGATTTGTGCACAGTGTGGCTAGGCAACAGAAAGAACAAAGTTCTTTAAAAGGCTCTGGAGAGGGGCAGGCTAGAGTGGATGGACAATGATGCTGGGTTTTGAAAGAACATACATACAGGAGGGGATGGGCCAATCCACTCACTAGCAAGCACAGGGTATGTCCAATGGATTTACTTCTGTTCCTCCTCTAACTGTGTTTTAATTCTGAACATGTGCACATCATGTGTACAGTACCATTCCTTCAAAGTGTTGCATGTAGATCAGGGGTAGAGTTTGCTGCAGTGATCTTCCTTTTTCCTCAATGCATGTTCTTTTTACCCTTCTAATGTCAGAAAATGGCTTACCTAAAAGCAGGCGAGTGCTAAGTGGGGGAGGAGAGCGAGGAGGGGGCACAGTGCCAAAAGCACACGGACGCAGTGTTGGAGGTAAAGAAGGCCACAACTTTATTGAGATTACAGCACAGAGAGCGAAGGCATGCATAGGGCACGGATCTGAGCCGATGACCCACACACTCCTCAGACCCCTGCTGGGGGGGGACCATGGGATGACAGTCAAAGGGATGCCACATGGGTATACACCCCTGTGTGAAACATCCCCTGCCACCTAGGAGTGAGGTGGACTGATAGCCCCAACTGGGCATGCACCAGCCATTCCTCACTCCCCAGACCCCTTATGGGGATCCCCATAATAGGGAAACTGAGCCTGAGGGCCCTGTTTTCCCCCAAAACAGATCAGTGCCCATTGCCCAATACTCAGCCTACTCATCCCAAAGTTGTGATGAAACGGAGGGCTGGGTGGGATGCCACCACAGGCCAAGTGCTGAGGTGGCAGTGGGCAGCCTCCCAAACAAGGGGCCTGTGCTGGATGTGCATGGGCATGCTCCCCCAGCCCCTGGTCATCCCCCGCCCCCACCACAACATGGTGGCCACTATGCCATCTGCCCATTCGCCTCCCCCGCATTGCCTGCAATCTGGCCCCCCTGATGAGTCTGGGAGCCATTGCTTCCAGTAGACTAAGACTTGAATGCCTTCTGAAATGAACATGTTTTCATAGTTCTCCTAAATGAGCTGATGCATCTGGTATATCCTAGGTGCTGAAAGATTGTTTCAGATCAGGATCATCAATCCATAGTAAACCTTGTCATTTACCTCATCAAGACTATTTTCAACAGTCCATTTTACAGAATGTTCAAAAATGGGAGCAATTGTTCATATACAAAAGTTATTATTTCCTTTAGTTCAATAATCAACCTACTGGCTTTACAATCAGGTCCTTTTTGACTCTCTACTCCTAGTTAATCCCTTCATGTTTTCTGTTATAGGTCACACACATTTAGACTAATAGTCAGAAGATTTTGGCAAGAGAAGGCTAGCAGATGTATTTCAAAAGCAAAATCTAAAGAATAATTTCATTTCCATATGACTTCCAATCTATTTGCACAGGTGTCCAAACTCAATAGAAATACTATGAGGACCACGGTGAAACAATCCTCTTCTCAATACGAAACATTCTCACCCATTTAAACAGCATTTTTTGAAATAACATAATTTGGGGTGCTTACACTAATGAAATAGTTGGGCAGGTGTTACAGAAACAACTCTTTTTTTTTCTTTTTATCACGTTTCATAGCACTAGATTTATATGGTGGGGTGGCTTTTTTTTTAAAGGCAACTATAAAAAGACAGGAGATCAGAACAAGTGAACAATTGTGAAAGGGACCTACATATGTGTAGCTGATTACTCATATGGACTCTATGCTTATATGTGTATCCAGAGGAGAGGACCTTCTATGCACATGACTGTACAGTATATATTTCATGCAGATGTTTCACTGAATATCGATAGGTTAGGATGGAACAACAGGAAATGGGTCCAGTGGCATCTTAGAGACCCACAAGATTTTGGAAATCAAAGCTTCTTTCTTCAGATACTGTAGGTTGGAGTAGACCTGCTGTAATAATCCCACCCCATACATACATACACAAATGCTCACCCTGAGTATGTTGCCATCTGAACATCCTGTTCATCATTGAATTGCATTGTTACTAGCATTACATAGAATGATTAGGTATTTATAGCATCTGGAAGTTCTCCTTTAACTGCATACAATATCAAAAGACAGTGAAGTTTGGATTTGAGGGATTCCTCCTCTTCTTCCCTTCTCTAGATTTCACAGCAAATAGAAGCAAGATGTCTGGCCATGTGGTTTTATATTATCAACCTTATTTCAACTGAATTTGCACCAATATGTTTGACATTAAACTGTATAGCATTATTGAAAACATCCTCTGCAATGCTGTAATTGAGCTCATGTTCATCAACCTCTTTTGCTTTGTCAGCATAAATTCCATATTAAACCATCCTGCCCTCAAGCTCTGCATGATAAACTAGCTTCACATCCTTTGCAACGGAATGATCCATATATTTCTCCAAGGGCCACACTGGAAACCTGCCAAGGCCCTCCAGCTTTTTGTCTAATTGGATATGCATTTACATACAGTGTAATCATGAAACAGAAATGCAAGCACGTAACCATGACATTTGCTTCTGCTTGTATTGCTGATTGGAAATAATTACTTTGGAATCATCAAATCATAACAAGGGGAAGAGATGACATGGTGACAGTTTTTCATATACTGAAATTCAGGGGAAAGGAGAGAATTGTTCTCCCAATTGTTCATCATTTGCAACAAGGACAAGACAGACACTGTGTAAGGATAAATGTACCACCAAGCTGGACAAATGAACAAAAGGTTGAACAAAGCAGCCTTTTGTTGTTATTATTGTTTGCCAAAAGCTTAAAGAATTGTAATGATTGGCACCCCTGCCTGTTTCTAAAAAGAAGAGCTTTTTAAAAATGCCAAAGTGCAAATGGTTTTACTCCTGTTTTTCTATCTCTTGAGTGTCTTTCAGAGTAACTTTTCATACTGTCTATTTTGTATGGCAATAGCATTATCAGATAGAGGAGGAAAATAAAGTCCACACCAAAACAACATTCCTTTTTTACCCTGAGATTCACAACACCACTGTCAAAACTTCACTGAAGCAAAAGCCACTGACCCACCCTTCTTTTGTTCCCCTTCCCAGCCTTTTAAAGATAGAGGTTGAGAGTGCCAACCAAAAGTATCCCCATAATTCTTTCAAAGGTGGAAGCCCACAAGTATGCTAAAGCAGCTTAATGACCACACAAAAAACCTTGTTGATTAACTTCATAAAGAAGTTGTTTTCTTGGCTGGTGTCTCATCGCTCTTTTACAAAACTGAAAGGACACTTCTATGGACACAGGAGAGGAGGATAATTGCCTACAATTTCCCTTTCCACTGCAGATCCTCCTATGCTATGCCTGGTGGGCTATTGGAATGTGTAGTGGGCTGCAGAGAAAGGGCGGGGTTCAAAAGTCCACTGTAATTGCAGCTGTTGTTGGACACAAACCTCCAATTTTATCTGTTCATAGTTAGACATGGGCATGAATTGGGGGGGGGGAGAACACGCTGTTTGTTGTTTGTTCATCGATGAACACAAACAAATGAACACTAACGAACATGACCCATTAACAAACATGTTCGATGTTTGTTGTTCGTGGGGGCCAGAACAGCCACCTTAGGACTTAGAGAGCCCATATTCACAGGGAGTGTCCAGCAGGCTCTCCTCCAGCCATCACCCAAGTTTGGTCAAGACTGCAATATGGATCTTGGAGTTATACATTCCAAATCCGATGCCCCCAGGAAACTCACATTCGATACAATTGGAGCCACCAGTTGACTTTGGCCCCATGTACAAGCAGTGGACTCGAAGGCGGGCTGCCTCCCCTCTAGGGGGTGGGGGGTTGGCTGCTCACCAGCGGCACCCCCCATGTACCCGCCCACCAGGCCTCCCAGAGGCTACTTTCCGGATGAAAGTAAGGTGGGTCAGGTTGGCGGCTGCCAGGCCTGGCGGGCTCAAGAAGGCAGTGGAGGGCCACTTACCCTCTAGGGAGCAGGGGGGTTAACCACTCATTGGTGGCACTCCCCATGTGCCTGCCCACCAGGCCTCCCAGAGGCTACTTTCCGGACAGAAGTAAGGTGGGCCATGTCGGTGGCTGCCAGGCCTGATGGGCTCGGGGAGGTAGTATGGGCCACCTCCCCTCTAGGGGTGGGGGGTGTTGCTACTCGCTGGTGGCACCCTACATGCCCGTCCCCAAGTCCTCCCAGAGGCTACTCTCCTGACAGAAGTAAGGTGGGTCATCTCTGCAGCCACTGGGCCTGACAGGCTTGGGGAGGTAGTGGTGGGCCACCTCCCCTCTAGGGGGTGGAAGGGGTGGCCACTCACTGTCGGCACCCCATGTGCCCACCTCCCAGTCCTCCCAGAGTCTACTTTCTGGATGGAAGTAAAGTGGGTCATGTCAGCTGCCACCAAGCCTGGTGGGCTCAGAAAGTTGGTGGTGGGGTGCCTCCCCTCTAGGGGGTGGGGGGTTTGGCACTCGCCGGCGGCACCCCCCATGTGCCCACCCACCAGGCCTCCCAGAGGCTACTTTCTGGACAGAAGTAAGGTGGGTCATGTCGGCAGCCTCTGGACCTGGCAGGCTCAGGGGGATGGTGGAGGCCTGCTTCCCTTCTAGGGGGTGGGATGTGTGACCAATCTCCAGCAGGACCCCCCCTGTGCCTGTCTGCCAGGCCTCCCAGAGACTACTTTCCAGATGGAAGTAAGGTGGGTAATGTCAGCGGCCACCGGGCCTGGCGGGCTCTGGGAGGCATTAGCAGGCAACCTCCCCTATAGGAGGTGGGGGGGTTGGCCATTCTCCAGTGGCACCCCCCCCCCATGTGCCTGCCCGCCAGGTCTCAGAGAGGCTACTTTCTGGATGGAAGTAAGGTGGGTCATGTCAGTGACTGCCGCATAACCAAATGACCCAGCAACAGTCTGCAAAGAAAACCCTCCAGCAAGACATGGTGGCATACGCGGAGGCCTTGCACACACAAACACACACCCTGGTGGGTCAGAAACACCAACATACATCCACTAGATGGGGACATCATGGCATTGGGGCCAGTGCTGTTGTCCACACCTCACATGGTACAGAGGTAACAAAGGGTTACCAGCCGCATTGTGGAGCAGGACCAGGAAGACCTAAAGGTGGTAGCAGTGCCGTGGTAGTCCCTCATGCCCAACAGCAGCAGCTGCAGATATGACCCACCTTCCTGCCTTCACAGAAAGGACGGGATGGACAGGATAGGTCATTGGGAAGGGTCAGAGTGGTTCCAGATAGGGAGAGGTTGAAAGAGGGACCAGCAGCTCCGAGAACTGAGGGGGGGCTAGAGCATTTCCACAGAATCCACACCACTCAGAGACACCTTACCTGAGCAGGCAGTACAGGCACTACTAAAAAGTAGTGTAGGCTGCCGCCAGCATCACCCACCTTCCTGCCTTTGCAGAAAAGACAGGAATCACAGGACCCATACCCCCTGCTCAGAGGGGTCAGCAGGAGCCTTGGATCAGGTACACTGTACTGTACAACCATATGTGCCCAGCATCACCAACCAGCCTAACCCTAACCGTAACCCTAACCCTAATCCTCCTGTGTCAAAGTGGAGGCTGCCACCAAAATCACCCATCATCCTGCCTTCATGGAAAGAACAGGAGTCACAGGACCCATTCCCCCCTGCTGGAGCAGCAGTTGGAAACCCACGCCGTCCATGATGGATAGGGGAAATCTTGTAGGGCAATCATCTCTTCCACAACGTAAATGCCCACCTCCTGAGCCCTCAACCTCACCCTTTTCAGCAGCACTGAACCCGACCCTGAGGGAACAACCTCCACAAGGGCGGCCTGCCTGACCGTTCTGCTCCCACCAGCAGCAGCCTCAGGGCAAGGCTTCTTGCTTGGGGCAGATTCCAGTGACCCTCGCACTGATCCCTGGTCAGAAGAGCTGGTAGCCCTTTTTCTCCCACCCACCAGATATTTCGCTGGGCAAGGATGGAGACCATAGGCTTGGGTGGTGTGTCTTCAGGTGCCTGCTCAGGACCATCGACAACAGGTGCTTCAGGTCATTGCCCCTGCACACCAGGCCATTGCAGACATGGCACTGCACCACGGGGATCATTTGGAATAGACCATAAGTGCCTCCACATGGAGAGATTGAACATGGCCCACTAATTGTTTCAGGGGAAGGAGGATGAAGGGATACAGGCTGCGCTGCAGAGCTGGCACCGGAAGGTGGAGTGAGGGGTGGACTGCAGGCAGGGACAGCACCGACAGTTTGGGATGGGGACGGGATGGATGTTTCATTGAACCCCAACCATTCCTCCACTGATCCCTGGCCCTCCTCCTTCTCCTTAAAAAGTTTAAAGAGATCCTCTTCCCCCAGTGGCAAGACCTCTTTGGCCTCCTCCACAGCCCCCACAGCTGAATCTTGGGGAGCAGGGGTTTCTGCTGCCCCCAAGCCCTGCACAGTACTGCTTCCCGCATGGCAACCAGGACAATCTTTACCCTTCCCCACATGACCACCCTTGGCCCCCGCCCAAAGCCTCATTGTGCCAGCAAAAAATAATTAAGGAGGCATGAGAAGGAGAGAACACTGTGAACCCTCAGCAGAGGTTCCCACTGAGCTTGGCCCCTGGGCTTGGCAGCAGCCCTGGAACCAGAGGGAGGGGCTAGAGCCCTAGCCCAGCACTCCTAGAAACCTGACCAGATCAGGCACTGATAGTAATCACTGTGAGCCCTCAGCCGAGATGCCCACTGAGCTTGGCCCCAGGGCCAGGCAGCAGCCCTGGAACCAGAGGGAGGGGCTAGAGCCCTAGCCCAGCACTCCTAGAAACCTGACCAGATCAGGCACTGATAATAATCAATGTAGGCCCACAGCTGAGGTGCCCACTGAGCTTGGCCCCAGAGCCAGGCAACAGCCCTGGAACCAGAGGGCGGTGGTGGAGCCCTAGCCCAGCACTCCCAGAAACCTGACCAGATCAGGCACTGATAGTAATCAGTGTGAGCCCTCAGCCGAGGTGCCCACTGAGCTTGGCCCCAGGGCCTGGCAGCAACCCTGGAACCTGAGGGAGGGGCTAGAGCCCTAGCCCAGCACTCCCAAAAACCTTACCAGATCAGGCACTGATAATAAACACTGTAGGCCCTCAGCCAAGGTGCCCACTGAGCTTGACCCCAGGGCCTGGCAGCAGCCCTGGAACCAGAGGGAGTGGGTAGAGCCCTAGCCCAGCACTCCCAGAAACCTGACCAGATCAGGCACTGATAATAATCAGTGTGAGCCCTCAGCCGAGGTGCCCACTGAGCTTGGCCCCAGGGCCTGGTAGCAGCTCTGGTACCAGAGGAGATAGATCCCTATCCCACCACACACAAAAAAAATTCAA
The DNA here is from genome assembly GCF_028583425.1 of Eublepharis macularius. Lineage (NCBI taxonomy): Eukaryota > Metazoa > Chordata > Lepidosauria > Squamata > Eublepharidae > Eublepharis > Eublepharis macularius. The sequence continues at coordinate 79,533,606 of NC_072797.1, forward strand.
GCTCCAATGCACTCTCCCTGTCTTTCTTCCAAAATGCTAGCAACAGCTCTCTCCCACTCCACTGCCTGCTGAAACTGAAAGCTAGAGCTTGGAGCACGCTCCCTTTTATAACCAGAGGTCCCTTAGAGCAACACAGATGGTCTGTGGTTGGCAGTGAGAACTATCTAACAGGATTTGCAGGGATGAGATTGGAGTTCCCATGGCTACAGAAAACCCCCCTTCCCCTCCCTCCCCCCTGGTCTCTGCTCCCCACGTAATCAATTTGAAGCTCCACACTGGGAAGGAAGACCTGCCTATCAAGCTAATTTGGGCTTTGATTGGGGTTTCCAGGTCAACCGGAGTGCAGACAGAGATCAGGCAGTCCCTGCCTCCATTGCCAAGGGAATTGATTGAAGGTGCCTGACTGTCTGGCTTCACAAACAGCAGACAAATGCAACGAACAAGACTTGCAATGACCACTTGTTTGTTTACAATGGCACGTCACGAACGGCTTGTTCACGAATAGCCGATCGGGCTGTTTGTGGGGGGTTTTAGTTCGTATTGCTGTTTGTGCCCACCTCTATTCGTAGTGTTCATATTTTCTAGCAACTGAGCTTGCTTAACATCAGTTATATAGGATTATTTAAGAAATGCATCAAATATAGCCATTGCATTTCTGGCAGTTCAGTCCAGATGTGTCCATTTATTCTTTGGCACCATAAATTTTGGCTTATTTCCTTGGCTTACTTATTTTAATATTTACATATTAACATAATAATGGGAGAGGAAGTTAACACAATTACAAGCAAAGGTACTTTTCTCCCAATTATTCTTCCTCATACCACTATGACTGCATGTGAATTAATCTTTTCTGAAAGGACATTGGATCCTTATCATTTTTTAAAAAGATGAAATAAGTAAATGGTTCAAAACCAAACAAAATTATGTCAGTATAAAAAGCATTAATGTTTATATTCATAACATTCTTATCAAATAGTGCCAGAGAAATTTCCCATATTCCTAAAAGGTCACTGTTTTTTCTGAGAATGATATCTCTTTTAAATTAATAGCACAGAAATACCCTGCCCACTGTGGATTATGGGAAGGTAAGCATACATGAAACATTAGGGGGAAATGCTACTAATGTAGCTCAGCAAAGCTGAGGATTGTCTGGGAAATCCTTTACTGCTATTTATATTTTAAAGAGTATTCAAACCTCTCTCTGGAATGGTATAAGAAGTATAGGACATGTTGGGACTAACTAGCCAAGAGTCTAATTAGGATTCTGTTTCTTGGCTGGACCTTCATTACCCTTGTTACTTTATTAAAAGTGCAATCCTAAGAAGAGTTACTCCAGTCCAAACCAATGACATCAATGGGCTTAGACTGGAGTAACTCTGCTAAGGATTGCACTGTAAGACTTCTGTTTCTTTTTAGCAGTCCAGACGATATCCTCCAAAAATCCAGATAGACTTCGCGTGAAGGTATGGCTTTAGGGCTGCTTGCTTCTCAATCTCACACCCACTACCTGCCTCCTGGAATCCTGCTGTCATTTGTCTCTCTATATGGCCTGTCTATTGGAGAGGATGACTCATTTTTGTCAGGTTTTTTTATTAACAAACAGATTGCACAAACTCGGGATCATGGATATGGCTGGCAGCAAGTCCTGTAGCAGCATCTAGAAGAAAAGTGTCATCATGATAATCAGAATTGCTGAGGTTATGTGCAGAGCTGCCTGGTTCACATACCATGTTGTGTAAAATGATCACACAGTCCTGTGCACTGAGATATAATTGTGAATTGTTTATCAAAGTAAAATTCTTCCAAACATCTCCTCAAGACTATTCATTAGCCCCAGTCAATTCTGCATGATATTCCCTTTCCAGTTGTGAGTTAGAGTAAAAGCACAATGATTTTGTCCTCATTTGCCACTTTGAATGCATGAATATTTGTAAACAACAGTTCCATTACAGCTTTTAGAAAGTCATGCATCCTACTGTTAATATGGCATGGGTTGGCATTTATGTTGAAATCTTGGCATTCATTTCAGCTTTCTAGCCACATTACCCTCATAAACTTGCACTTCTTTTCTTTTTTTAAACAGGGCTACCACCTAGCTTCCTGCAAGTCAAGACTGGAATCTTGACTTGCTCTTGGAGCTCTGTGGATTTGCTAATCAGGTTGCACTGAGTAACTGACAGAGCTCATTAGCATCATGCAGCTATGCTTACATGCCACCCGTCATGTAGGATGGCAAGAGATGGAACAGAAAGTCACCTTGATGATCCCAGAGAAAATACAATAAGGTAACTTCTATCTTAAGAAAAAAATGCAAATGAAATGAAATCTGGCTCAAATTTGTTGTTTCTACTTCTTTTTTTAAATTCACACTCAGCTATATTTGGGGGTGTTGTAAAAAAATATTTTTAGCTGCTTTTTGGAAACATGGGTTTGGATCTAAAGACTTTTCCACTGTGAGTAGTCTTCCTATTGGAGAAACACTTCCTTAAGGAGCAAGTGTCTTCCTTCCTTGGAAGAAGGCAAATGGAAGGGAATCCTTGGATGCCACCTAGAATGCATAGCTCCAAACTGCCTTTTACTATTCCATATTGTTTGTTCTCTGATCTAGGTAAACTACTGTCTCAGTTCTGTCTCTAATTTTACTTCTTGAGGATTCCTTGTGAAATGTATCAGTGAGAGTTCCTAATATTTTCAGCTCTCACCAGTCTCTCTAAAGGTTAAATTTCTGAATAAGGTTTGAAAGCATTTTTTGTTGTAGCACATATTGATGTAAATGCAGGCATCGTGCAGATACACAATTCAGAGCAGATCCCCGGAGGAGCAAGGGAAAAGTAGAAACAGGAAACACAGCAGGAGAAAACATGGGCCCACTTGTGCCCCATTGACCATCATGATATAATGCAGAGGCCTCGTGGGAGGGAAAAGGTCATGTGAAAGTCCTATCATGAATCAGACCTTAGTTTAGCAGTAACTGTATCTGTCACATCTCAGTGTAGCACAACTTCAATTCTTCATTAAATTGTCTGATCCCGCCCCCCACACGACAGTTCACAGTGTTGCCTACTAGTTTTTACACATGCCAATTCCAAAGCTGCTGCACAGAGTCTTATTAGCATTTACTGTGATATCTCAGTGGAACTCAAATCCTTCTTTGAAGAAATCAGTACACAAATCTTCTGACCACTGGACAACAATAATTATTCTTGGGAGCATACCATTGCGTCAAATGTGGGTAGGATGTGTGTGTGTTAGGTAATATAATGTCATCATGGCATTCCCCGGGCAATTTGAGTGGTGCCTTGCATGCAGGGATTATAACGTAACAGGATTACTGCATTTGCCCTGCCTGTGTGTAAATTGCTAGACGTTAATGCTAGGCGAGAAGTTTTCACTTCCTCCTACCTCAGGCAGAACCACCACAGTACACAGTCTTTGCACACAGTGTTAATGCACCCAATATGTAAATCATCAGATTACAATTCCAAAAGCCATTGCAAAGCACTAAAGCACTCCATTGGCAAGGCTCCTGCATGAGTTAAGTGCTAATCTCCAACACACATCAGCTCGAGCTTGGCTTGTCTCGTTAGGTAAACAAAATGTGTCTTGACTGTCATTGCCATAAAATATTAATGTACTGGAAGTCTCTAAACCTTGCTAAGCATAAGGCCTATTATCACACTTAAGAGCAAAGCAATCTAATAAATCGCTGGCTGTATAAAGACTAAGTCAGCTGGCAGAGACGGTAATCTCCCTAATGGATAGTAAGAGCCTAATCTTCAACTATAGCAGCTGTAGTTCCAGGGAAATTATGTTTCCGCTGTTCACGACAAATGCATTTGTGCTGAATTCTGTTATTTAAGCTATAACAGAATCGTTAGAGGTAGTCATACATTATGACACAAAGACCAGCTAACTAACCAAGAGCAGCTAGGAGGCTCATGTTGCAGACAAAATATTTTTATTGCCCTCTAAATTTCAGATATTTAAGGCCAAATCAAAGCAAGCCAAAAGCACCTATTGCCCATTTTGTATGAACATCAAGCAGTGCTCATACATAAATAATCTTGTATATTTACTCTGTCCTGACTTGGTGTATTTAATTGAAAACAACTTCCTTGTCTGGCACCAGTGCAAGATCCTTGTGGCTGTATTTAACCATAAGCACAATATTGTCATATATTTTATAATGGAGCAAATAAAATCACAATTATGTTATTTTTATGGTGTACTTATAGGCCATTTTGTACGATACAGAAACAAATCACCAAAGACATGCAATCTGGTACAGAAGAAACTCAAGACATAGCAAGGAAAGAAGCATGACTAGAAGCTGCCTTTGATTGGTTATTTGCTCTGTCTAGCCCAGTACTGTCTCTTCTGACTAGCAGCATATATCTGGGTCTTTTCTCACCACCAGCCCCCAGTCTCACCACCAGGAATCATTTAAGAGGTGATGCTGAGCCCTGAACCTGGGACCCTCTATATACAATACAAAAAAAAAATCCCACAGACCCTAATACTGTGTTACATACAGCAGATAAGCTATTTCATACAAGATATAAAAGATCTTCAGCTTTAAAAAATGACATTTTAAGGTAGGAGGGGAGGAGGAAATGCTGTTGGTTCTGTCTACTATAATTTGTATTTATATAGCAGGATTAATTACATTCCCCCTATTTAATATGACTTACGTTGATTCTGAGGTTGTTGTGAATGCCTCTGCGTGCATATAGTTATGGACCAAGCAGCTTTCTCAGTAGGCTTGGTGATAGATAATAAGCTTCAATTAACAAGAAATTGGAATCGTTTGTTTTAGTGGTCAGCTATTTTGGGATGTAACACAAGTCATACCAGTTTGCCTGGGTGAGAGAAAGCATGCATAAGGAAAATGCCCTCATATAGCAATTTAGGGCATGTTAATGTAGCAGAAGAAAACACTGCCTTCATCAGTTGCCACTCTAATTTTGGTCAAGTTGTTCAAATTTCATTTTAAGGCTGTTTTAAACTCTTTCTCACATTGCTTAAAAATACAGTCTTGTCAGTCTGTACAAACTGTGAGATTTCAGCTCATCTAAAATATATAGCTTTGTCTGCTTGGGAAGCTGGCAAACTGGGTTTCCTTGAGAGTTAGTTACAAATGGAAAAACTTGAAGCTCTTTAAGGAGACAGCTAATATGACTGAACCTCTGGCTTTTTCTCTAAGCTGGAGGAACCATATGGCTATAGATACCTTTTAAACTGTTTTGAGACATTCATTCATGGCCTTATTGGGCCAGGGATGCTATTGTGCAAGCAATTTAATTTAAATTTGGAAAACAGTCATTGGATAATCTAGACCAAGTCCCAGCCAATAAGGAAAGATGGCTATGGAGATGCTTATAAGCATGCTCCATCAGGCAGGCATTTGCTGCATGTTCTTGACATGCTTACCTGCCCAGTCTGGATCATTTGGATGCTATTTGAGACTGAGAAAGAATATTTTGAATAACTTTGGCTATTATAATGTTGTTGCTGTTTGCCAGCTTCATGCTGTCCTGGAGTGTAATGTTATAAACATACCTGCTTTTTTGGACTACTCCAGTACCTAGCCTAGCATGTAGGTCTCCTGGAGGGAAGATGCATGTTGGCTAGAGAATTGCAGCATTCCAGCACCACGACACTTGTCTGTTTCCCCCATCTCCATCAGGGGACTTGGATGGCTAGTCGTGATCATCACTGTAAGAAGTGCTGCTGGGCAGGATGTAAGTGGTCTGTTTGATCAACTGAACTTGATAAAAGCCCTGGAAGACTTCAGTCACAGTCTTTTGGGACACTTTCTTTCTCTGAGTCAAATGGCATACATGTGCCCCAATGAAACTTCAGCTACTTCACAGCTCCCACCTATGCAATGATCTAGTTTTCTCTTCAGGTTTCTCCATCCTGCTGCAATTCCACCTGCCCTGCCTCCAGCATCCACCAAAAAATTACTTTAAAACAATTCTTTACATCATGCTTTAGTCAAGCCCCCTGTGACCCATTGGCCTATTCTGCCATTTCAATAAACCATCCTGCCTTCCAGTGCCCACAGTAAAATGGCAAAGAGTCCAGTAGCACCTTTAAGACTAACCAACTTTATTGCAGCATAAGCTTTTAAAAGCCACAGCTCTCTTCATCAGACAGCAAAATGAAAATTTACAAGAAAAAACATAGATCTGTATGGCGAGGGAGGGGGAATTCAGACAATCATGCTCCCTGCCTGCCTGCCTACGTACACTTAGTTGATGACAATTGGTGGCCGTTAATGCAAGAACACATACACCCCCTGATTTGCTGCAGAACTCTGAGAGTCAAAAGGAATGATTTGCCCATTGTGGGAATAAAGCTGCAAAGTACAAGGAAACATGGCAGAAACAGGCAACAACAGGATGCAAAGGTAATAATTTAATGGCACTAACATTAGAAAAAGAAAAACTGAAAGAAGAATTTTTTTTTAAATGTTGCTGTGCTGGTTGGAGCACTCTTCTGCTTGGGTGCCAAACTGCAACCGGCCTGTTACCACTTCGTCAGTTTCCCACCATAGTGTGCATCAGCTGACACTTGCCATTTTGGAGGGGCCATTATTATATGTGAGTAGTATACTGGAGGAAAAACTTGGTGGATTGATGGTTTAGAGAGAAGACTATAGTCTGTGCAATACTGGTGCCATTAAGTACAAAAACAGCTGGCTGAGAGCCTCATTTCTCCACCTCTACCCCTTGGAAAGAATGGTGTGTGCATACGTTGCCTTTGAATGTCACTGAGATAACACTTGCCCTTGGTTTCCTGTTTTAATTTATGATATCTCTTTTAAAATATTAGAGAGATCAAAGTATAGTGCACATACATTCATGTAAGAGGAACACAAAACATCTGAATGCCAGTGACTGCAGTTGAGAAGGAGAGTTGATGGGTGATGTAGGTGTTGTCAGGGCTTGCTGAGGCCGCTGCTGGGTGGGGCACCGGCATGCCTGGCCCTGACATCAAAGGGGTGTCAGGGATACTGCAGGACTCTGCTCTGTGGAAGGAGGAGCAGTATACATCACCCAGACTCCCTCTCAGACCACTCGCTGGCCTGCTCAACCTGATCCAGTCCTCCCCCTTGATCTTCCCCATCTCCGCCTCCTTGCCTCCTCTCGCTCTGCTCCAACTCCACTTCATCACTCCTACTCAACCCACCCCACCCTGTGGATGGGCTTCCCTTTTATTCCTTCAGCCTTGCCATGCTCCACCTCCCCACCACACCCACCTGTTGCCTTCTAAACATGGCTCGAGCTGGCCTAGGCAGCTGCACCTGTGCTTGTTTGGCTGGAAGCACTGGGCTGGTCCACCTGCACCTTGTTGGCCAGCTGTCCAGCCTCTCTGACTGAGCTGACAGCTGAAGGCAGGCACAGCTGAGCCTCCTTGGTTTGCTGTCCATCTTCTCTCACAGAATGCCTCAGGCAGCTCCACCTGGAGTTGCATAGCTCCTGGCATCCCCTGGGCTAGGTTACTGCTTTCAAGCTGGGCTGCAGGCTGGGGTGTGGCTCTGAGCTGCTGAAGCTGCTTCTCCTCCCTGGCTGGTAAGGCTTTGGCTTAGCCAGCTGCTGGCTGGCTGTCCCCACTGTCTTTGCCCTCTTCGTCTGCTCTAGCCCCCCTCTGGGTTGCCCCCATTCTCCCTACCTGGCCCCCTGGAGTCCCACAGGAGGGTGGGACTAGCTGGCCTCCACCTGCCCCTTCCAACCCTCTGAGGCTTGGGTGTCTCTTCCCTTGCCCCTGTGACTGGCTGGTTTTGGGTCTGGCCATCTGCTGAGGCAGCTGGACCACTGTCTTCTGGGGGTCTCCTGTCCTCTTCTCCAGGTAAATCCAGAGGCTAGGCTGCGGACACCAGACAGGTGGTACATTCTCTTTACTGCAGCCAAAAATATGCTTTATATGGGATCTCATGTGATGTACTATCTGCCTTCAACATAAGCAATGATTTGATGTAATTTAGACACATGGACCCTGTTAAAATAAATTCAATTGAACTGTACATATATCCCATGCAATAATCTAAATTAATATAATGGGTCACATTTTGATAACATGTGTATAGTATTGCTGTGGAGACCTGCCTCTATGATGCTGTAATTCATAAATTAAGATAAACAGGAGGCAGTTCATAATGCTTTTTAGAAAGCTGCTGTCATCCTGTTTCTGATATGTGGATACCATGACCATCGGTGGTTACGATTCCCACCCCAACCCGCAATATGGGGATAATAATACTTCACTATACTACACAGTTGTTGTAAGCAGTAACTGAGTGGATTCACTGATTGGCTCAAACTTGGATGATTCAAGTGGGTCCTTTTAAGCTGATGGACAAAATTGTGGCTGCTGAACATTTTTGAAATACAGATAAACCGTGTCAGAAAAAAATAAGACTCTAAACATGTTGTTCAGGATTAAGAGATCAGAGCGGTTTTTAAGTAACTTCCTCACAAAAAACTGTACCTTTGTTGTTTCTGCTTCTCCTTTGGAGGGTGGGGGATGGGGAAGTGAAGAATGATAATGTGTTGATGCCAAATCAGTTATGAAAAAAACTTGGATCTCTCTGTAGTTTACTATGAACAGCTGTTGCTTTTATTCCCCAACAGGAAAATAGTGTGCTGCCAAAAATAACCAGGAAGTCCTATCTGTAGACAAAGGAATTTTTGGTTTAGTACACTTTATACCCATGTTGGCACTAGAGTGAAACAGTTAAAGTTAACTAAAGGCAGGAGGAAGCAGCTTGCATTTGGATTAACCATCATCAATGCATTGAACACAGATCGAGCAAGGTATTGTTCAATAATTGCAGTAAATTCATACTTCACGGGAAGGTTTTAAAGGTCAGAAAAAACTGATAATACATTTAATGGCAACAAAAGAAAAGAGACATTTTTTAAGCAGGTTTATTAGACATAATATGGTCACAAGCCAAAAAGGGAGTAGTCTAGAAATACAGATGCAGTTGTAATCTCACTTTAGAGAATAGCACATCTGCTAAATTATATCATATCTGAGAAGTCAGTTTGGTGTAGTGGTTCAGAGTGGCAGGACTCTAATCTAGAGAACCAGGTTTGATTCCCTACTCCTCAGCTTGAAGCCAGCTGGGTGACCTTGGGTCAGACACAGCTTCTCAGAGCTCTCCCAGCCCCACCCACCTCACAGGGTGATTGTCGTGAGGATAATAACCACGTACTTTATAATCACTCTGAGTTGGCGTTAAGTTGTCACAAAGGGGGATATATAAATCAAATGTTGTTGTTGTTGTTGTTGTTGTTTCACATTAGAGGATTTGACTGAAAAGTTGAGTGCACTTTTCCAAACATGCCTAAATCCCTGAAAAGTAGATCCAAGAACCCCAGGAAAATAATTTCCCCCTTGTCTGCACTTGGCCTTAGCAGAGACACGAGGGTGCTTTTCCTGCAATCCCTAAATGGCAATTGCTCTTTTCAAAAATTACAATTTTGGTGCTCCTACCTCACATACAGGGAAAGTGTACTATGCACAAACCTGTTGATATGTGTACACATTTTTGCACATGCATCCTGGTTCATTTCGTGTGATCAGAACCCAAGTTTATTGCAGGAGTATCTTCACACATACCAAATCTTGGAAGTTCATGTGTATGCCCTTTTTACACAAAATGGAAATTGTGTATATCAAAATAATTCCATGTAGTGTGCTCTCCCACTATATGAGGTAGGAGACCCAAAAACATAGTGATTGAAAAAGGAGAACTGGAAAGGCCTGGAAGACAATCAAAGCAAATTCCCAACAGAAGAAACGGATTAAATCCTAAATAGGATGTAGCTGAGGAAATCAAATCATTCCTAGTTTTACATCTGGGATCAAAATCAGCCATTTCAGACGGGTAAAATTATTTGTGAGAAGGTTCACACTGTATGGATATTTAAACAACACTCACTGTGTAGGCATGGCCAGTTGTGTGGGGCCTTATCATTAGGGGTGTGCACTTCGGGTATCCGATTCAGAAATATTCGGTATTTCTGAATCGGGGCCAGCATGCTGGCCCTGATTTGGAAATACCAAAGCGGGTATTTCCGAAGCGATTCGGATCACTTCGGAAATATTCGGAAATCAAAGAATCGCCAATTTGCTAGCCATTTGCATTTGCAAACAGCTAGCAAATTTCTGCAGGAAGCTAAAGCTGCCATCTTGCTAGAAAAGGCGGGAATCTTTGCTTTGCAAGCTGTTTGTATTGCAATGCATATCTGAGGCAAGCAGAGTGGCCCAGCATCAAGTTCAATTCTGTGTACAATGCAATACAATGCAATACAATGCAAAGCAAGCAGTCAGAGATTCCTGCCTAAATTTCAGGTTGGAAGGGGTGAGGATGAGTGATAGAGGAGAGGTACAAGGGGGAGGAGGGAGGGGGTCAGGGAAGGGAGGGGGGAGTTAGGAGTGTCCAATACCACTGCTGCATCTTCCTTCCAGCCAATGGATACTCTGGAAGGAGATGCAGCAGGGGATTTAAAATAGAGGCTGGACTTTGGGCTGGAGAGAGACTGTGTGAGAGAGAGAGACTGCTTTTTCTCACTGTCTCTGCCTTGGCCTGATCTTCCTGGACTGGAATGGAGTGGACTTCTGCCTTCTGCTGAGGATCTACTGACTCAGTGCTAGACATCAGGAGAGGAGACTGGTAGAAGAGATTTTTTATTTAGGGACGAGGTGGGGAGGAAGGGAAGGGACTGTGTTTGTTTAACTTGATGCTGGGCCACTCTGCTTGCCTCTGGTTAAAATGTTTTGCAGTGACAATGGCTTTGCCTTCAGAGTGGGCCTTGCTGTTCAGAGTGGGCTTGGACTATTTTCAGGTTTTGGCCCAGGGGGGCAAGGAAGGACACAGAATTTTACTTGATGCTGGGCCACTCTGCTTGCCTCTGCTTGAAATGTTTTGCTGTGACAATGGCTTTGCCTTCAGAGTGGGCCTCGCTTTTAAGGCCTGGATTATTTTCAGTTTTTGGCCCAGGGGGGCAAGGAAGGACACAGAACTTAACTTGATGCTGGGCCACTCTGCTTGCCTCTGTTTAAAATTTTTTACTGTGACAATGGCTTTGCCTTCAGAGTGGACCCTGCTCTTCAGAGTGGGCCTGGACTATTTTCAGTTTTGGGGCCAGGGGGGCAAGGAAGGACACAGAATTTAACTTCATGCTGGGCCACTCTGCTTGCCACTTTTTAACATGTTTTGCTGTGACAATGGCTTTGCATTCAGACTGGGCCTTGCTCTTAAGGCCTGGATTATTTTCAGTTTTTGGCCCAGGGGGGCAAGGAAGGACACAAAATTTAACTTGATGCTGGGCCACTCTGCTTGCCGCTGTTTAAAATGATTTGCTATGACTATGGCTCTGCCTTCAGACTGGGCCTTGCTCTTAAGGCCTGGATTATTTTCAGGTTTTGGCCCAGAGGGGCAAGGACACAGAATTTAACTTGATGCTGGGCCACTCTTCTTGCCACTGCTTAAAATGTTTTGCTGTGACAATTGTTAGCTTTCAGCTAAACCAATGTTAATATGTGAGAGAGGGATCTTTGCATATCTTGGACTGAATAGACTTTTTCCAAATGAAGAGAGCAAGGATACAATGCAAGCCAGGACATAACTTTAATAATTTTATTCAAATCAACTTGTATAGGTTACAGGAAAACTTTTAGAAATCATGCTACAAAAACCTGGCAAGCCGAAGACAGTATAACTAAAAAGTTACTAGCAATGCAATAAGGCATAATGAATTATCTTACCAATCCTGAAGATGTCCCAAGAGGTCTGTATTGATGAGGAGAGGGGGAGAGCTTCACCAGATCAGATTATGGAAGGGAAGGGCATTGAGACATGGTAGGGCTCGGTGCCCTTCCAATCTGCGTCCCATCCCAAGATATACCTGTTGTGGGGCTAGGATATTAAACCACTCTCCGACACTGGCGCTGTGCAATGCCAGGTCCATAAATAATAAGACCAAAACGCTGCAAGATTATCTTGCAGCATTGAATGTGGACCTGGCTTGCGTGACCGAGACATGGGTGAGGGAGGGCGAGACGGTCGCTTTGAAAGAACTAGCCCCCCCAGGTTATACGGTCCTCCACCAGTCCCGGACAAGTGGTCGGGGGGGAGGCGTGGCTTTGCTCATTCGGGAGTCTTTCTCCTTCAGACCACTCCCCACCCCAAAAATTACTGGCATTGATTGTGTGGGCCTAGTGTTGGACGCCGAGGAGAGGTTGGCAATATGCGTGGTGTACCGACCGCCTACTGCACCTGCATCTTCCCTGTCTGGTCTCTTGGAGGCGGTGGCCAGTTGGGCCTTGGAATTCCCGAAACTTTTGGTTCTCGGGGATTTCAACGTCCATGCTGACGACGATGCCTCCATGCAGGCCATTGACCTGGTGTCCTCCATGGCGGCCCTAGGACTCTCCCAGTTTGTTTCGGCTCCCACACATCAAGCAGGTCACACGCTGGATTTGATTTTTGGGGCAGGGATGATGGTGGTCTTGGATGCCTATGATGCAGTGCCATGGTCAGATCACTTTGTTCTGAAGGCTCGTCTGAGCATGCCGCTCCTTTCCCGGGTGGGCGGTGAGCGGATTTACGCTCGCCCGCGGAGGCTTATGGATCCAATTGGTTTCCAGGCGGCTCTGCGGGATCCGATGCCCCCTGGCAGTATGTTAGATGAGCTGGTGGATGATTGGCATGGCCGTCTTTCCGAAGCCATCGACGCTATTGCCCCCTGCCGTCCTCTCCGAGCCCGCAAACGGGTAGCTCCTTGGTTTACCGAGGAGCTTCGCCAGATGAAGCGGTCTCTGAGACGACTAGAGCGAGTGTGGAGGCGGGGGCGTGACGAAGAGGCAAGAACATCTTATAGGACGTTTATGAAAGCCTATGAGGTGGCAGTGAAAGCAGCAAAGAGGGATTTCTTTGCTGCTTCCATTGCATCCGCTAGCTCACACCCGGCTCAATTATTTCAAACAGTTCGGTCCTTGGTCTCCCTCTCTCAGGGAGACCACCAAATTCTTAATTCAACTATTGGCTGCGAGGCTTTTGCGAGCTATTTTGCGGGTAAAATCTTGTCCCTTCGCCGTGGCCTGCCACCCACTGTTGATACAGTAAGGGAACTGGAGACCCCTTGGCCGTCTTCTGGGTCCGTATTAGACCATTTCAGCCTGCTCTCTCAGGACGATGTGGACAGGATCCTGCAGGGGATGAGGCCAACCACCTGTCCTCTGGACCCCTGCCCATCCTGGCTGGTGAAGGCCAGCTCGGAGGGGCTACGGGACCATCTGGAGGCCATTGTTAACATCTCCCTGAGCTCTGGGTTTTTTCCAGGAGTGTTAAAGGAGGCGGTAGTGCGGCCCCTCCTGAAAAAACCATCTTTGGACCCCACTGACCCGTCCAGTTACCGCCCAGTGTCGAACCTCCCGTTCCTGGGCAAGGTGATTGAGCGGGCGGTGGCGGTACAACTGCAGGAATTCCTGAATGATGCTCTAGTCCTGGACCCATTCCAGTCTGGCTTCCGTCCTGGCCATGGGACGGAGACAGCCTTGGTTGCCCTCACAGACGACCTTCGCAGGCATCTGGACCGAGGCGGGTCAGCGCTGCTTGTGTTACTTGATCTCACAGCAGCGTTTGACACGGTTGACTATGATTTGTTGGCCAGCCGCCTTGCCGACGTGGGGATTAGGGGGACAGTCTTACAGTGGCTGGTCTCCTTTCTCCAGGGTCGGGGACAGAGGGTGGCGCTCGGGGGAAATCTATCGGCCTGTCACCCTTTGGTGTGCGGGGTTCCCCAAGGGGCGATACTCTCCCCAATGTTATTTAACATCTATATGTGCCCCCTCGCCCAGTTGGTGCGGAGGTTTGGGCTGGGTTGTCATCAATACGCGGATGACACCCAACTTTTTCTGTTGATGGACGGCCAGCCAGACACGGCCCCAGACAATCTGGCCAGAGCTTTGGAGGCTGTGACGGCATGGTTGAAACAGAGCAGGCTGAAATTGAACCCAGTGAAGACGGAGGTCCTGCAGCTGGGACGGGGGCTGCCAGATGTTGGGATCCAGCTCCCTGCCCTCGATGGGACACCACTGGCAACTTTGCCAGTGGTAAAGAGTCTGGGTGTGCTCCTGGATGCCTCCCTATCGATGGAGGCCCAGGTCACGGCGGTTGCCAAGTCTGCATTTTTCCATCTTCGTCAGATCAGGCAACTTGCCCCCTACCTGACGCCCCAGGACCTGGCTACAGTGATCCATGCAACGGTCACCTCCAGGCTAGATTACTGTAACTCACTCTACGCTGGGCTACCCCTGGGCCTGATCCGGAAACTACAACTGGTCCAGAATGCGGCGGCACGGGTCCTGACTGGTATACCTTACCAGTCACACATCACACCTGTCCTGCGCCAGCTGCACTGGCTTCCAGTTGAATTCCGAATCAGGTTCAAAGTGTTGGTTCTTACCTTTAAAGCCCTGAGTGGGTTGGGACTGGCATATCTTCGGGACCGCCTCTCCCTGTACGTTCCCCGGAGATCGCTCCGATCAGCGAATAAATATTTACTTGTGGTCCCCGGCCCTAAGGAAGCCCGCCTCGCTTCAACCAGGGCCAGGGCTTTTTCAGTCCTGGCCCCAGCCTGGTGGAACGCTCTGTCAATGGAAACCCGGGCCCAGCGGGACATATTATCATTCCGCCGGGCCTGTAAGACAGAGCTGTTCCGCCAGGCATTTGGTGATTGAAGGGGGCGGTGCCATGTCGGCCTCCCACCTTTGGGGTGGGGAAGGTTCTCCCCACCACTGCACCTTGTTAATTTGTTTTATTATTTGTATATTGATTTTAGTTTTGTTTTTATCAATTTTAACTGTTCACCGCCCAGAGCCCCTGGGATGGGCGGTATATAAATTAAATAAATAAATAAATAAATAAAAGGAAGGGAGAGAGATAGGAAGGAAAGTAACTCCTTCCTCCTCTCCTTCTTAATCTTCCATTATCTTTACTGCTCATTTTATATCCTTTTGGAACAGCTTCTCCCCTCCTTTCCACCAATGAGATTCCTCAGAGTCATCTCTGTCAGGGAAACCACCTAAAAATTGTAACGTCTGCAAAACAATCAGGTCACTTTGATTCCCCAATATTTACTATCATTGCTCAAATTATGATAACGTGTCAACAGAAAGCCCCCAAATTATTCTAGCCCATTCCAGCCATGCCCATTATGCCACGTAGTTGTCCAAAGATTAATTTAGACTCCATTTTGTTTGGTTCAGTATATCCTAAGTTCCTTATAACTATGTGATTGGAGCTATGTATGATGATATATGTAGTGATTGCTAAGTTGTTCTATGTAAAGTTGTAGTAAGATCAATTGGAATGTGAATATACAAGTATATATGCATGTACTATATCTTATTTAGCAAAAGCAATCATGTGGTCACTGTTAATAAGATGATAATGTCAAGACAACATTCTAAATGGCAGGAAGAGAAAATTTCCTACAAAGTCAGAGCATTTGCGGATGATGTAATGTTGATAGTGGAAGATCCATTATATAACATGCCAAAAATAATAGATAAAATAAAGGAATTTGGAGACTTGGCTGGATTTTATGTGAACAAAAAGAAGTCGAAGATATTGTGTAAGAACATGACGAAGCAAAAACAGCAAGAATTAATGGAGATAACAGACTGCGAGGTAACTAACAAAGTGAAATATTTAGGGATTGAGCTGACTGTGAAAAACATAGATTTATTCAAAAATAATTACGAGAAACTGTGGCAACAAATAGAAAGAGATTTGATAAAATGGAATAAATTAAATTTGTCATGGTTGGGAAGAATAGCAGCAGTGAAGATGATGTGTTACCATGTGTGATGTTTTTGCTGCAAACTATTCCAATTATCCGAGACTTCAAACAATTTGACAAATGGCAAAGAAAAATTTCAGACTTTGTGTGGGCAGGCAGGAAACCCCGGGTGAAAATGAAAGTATTACAAGATTCGAAAGAAAGAGGGGGACTGCAACTGCCAAACATAAGATTATATTATGAAGCAATTTATCTGGCTTGGTTAAAAGACTGGATAATGCTAAAAGACCGTAAACTGCTGGCCTTGGAGGGATACAAAAAATTGTTTGGATGGCATGCCTACTTGTGGTACGATAAAGTTAAAGCGGACTCTATGTTTTTGCATCACTATATTAGAAGAAGCCTTTTCATAATCTGGAAGAAATATAAGAACTACATGGAAAGTGGCATCCCCTCATGGGTGGTACCATACGAAGTAATAGATCCAAGAGCTGTCTATAATGAACAACAATGTTTAACTTATAAAGAGATAATGTCGATGGAACATAAGATACCAAAAATAAAGACACAAGAAGAGTTATCTCCTCACTATGGATGGTTTCAATATAGGCAAATCAGGGATCTTTACAACTCGGACTGTTTAAAGGGAGGAATAAGACTGAAAAACTTGGAGTTAGAAGAAGTGATTTTACAAGAAGGTAAAAAAGACATTTCAAAAATATACAAAATACTTTTAAAATGGTATACGGAAGACGAGACAGTCAAAGTCCAGATGGTGAAATGGGCAATAAACTTTAATAAAGAAATAACAATGGAATCATGGGAACACTTGTGGAAAAACACTTTGAAGATTTCAACCTGTACCAATATTAAAGAGAATGTGTATAAAATGATGTATAGGTGGTATTTAACGCCTAAGAAGATTGCGCTTGGAAATGCAAATATGTCAGATAAATGCTGGAAATGTAAAAAGCATGAAGGATCATTGTATCATATGTGGTGGACTTGTGAGGTAGCTAAGCAATATTGGGGAGATATAATAGAAATAATTAATGAGGTTTTGCAAACCCAAATAAATAAGAACCCAGAATTGCTGCTACTGAACTTGGGAATGGAAGATGTTCCAATTCAGTACAGAACATTGCTATTTTACATGACTGCAGCAGCAAGACTTTTGTATGCGCAGAAATGGAAAGTGCAAGGAATACCAAATATAGAAGATTGGATTTACAGATTGCTGTACATGGCAGAAATGGAGAAAATGACAAGAAAACTGAAAGATCTGGACCCAGGAGAATTTTTTGCAGACTAGGGGAAACTGAAACAATATTTAGAAAAAAAATGGGATGTAAAATGAGGACTGTGGCAGTTTGAGAATTATTAATTTGGGATTTTATAAAGGGGAGAGAGAAGTAACTTTACCATTAATGGGGAAATTTAGTTATTAATTAATCTAAGCTAATACTATTATTAAGAAGATTGTATTAAAATAGATAGGTTAAACAGCTAGGAATAGGATGGACTTATTAGAGAATCTGAGATATAGAATAATTTGAATATGATGTATTGTCGAAGGCTTTCAAGGCTGGAGAACGATGGTTGTTGTGGGTTTTCCGGGGTGTATTGCCGTGGTCTTGGCATTGTAGTTCCTGACGTTGCTGAGAGATCTCTGTCTTTTGGTGCTACACCTCTGAAGATGCCAGCCACAGCTGCTGGCGAAACGTCAGGAACTACAATGCCAAGACCACGGCAATACACCCCGGAAAACCCACAACAACCACAATTTGAATATGCTTAGAATAAGGGATACAATATATATAAGATTTAGAAGAATATAGTTAAAAATAATTTAAACGATAAGATGGGTTAAGGGTTGGAAAGCTGTTGGAAGTCAATAAGGAGGGGGGAAGGGGGGTTGTTATAATTTAGGTAATATGGGGAATTTATGTAAAATTTATGTACTCACCAATAAATTTTTTTTAAAAAAAAAACCTAAATGGCAGGAAGAGATTTTGGTTAGCTTTAGAGAGAGAGAGATGGGTTTTTCTCCCAGAGAGATCAAAAGGAACTTTAACTTTCTGATTTCTTATGTTCTATTCCCCCCATCTATTCCATCTTAGCCATAAGCATGTATACAAGGCTTTTTTTTCCCTTTAAGAAGCAAGTGGTTAAGTGTAGCAGTTACTGGGTTTTAACATCTTGAATCTTAAGAGCCAGAAAAGAGAAATTGGTTTTAAACCTGCGGCTTGAGTCATTCAGCCCCCGCTTCACTAGCTGCTTTCAACATATTTGGACAGTTACCGAATTTTGGACAGTTATCAAAAACACTGACCCTCTTCTCATTATTGATTTCGTCTCTGTCCACAAGCTATAGCAAACAAGCCATTAGCAAACAGTGCATTGTTTTCCCGACCAAAGAGCACAGCATTCTGGATCTATTAGAATAAGACACAGTCTGTGTCTAAAATATGATTTTCTGTTAAAATGGTATTTTCCATAATCAAAATGGTTCCAGGATTGATAGGTTGGCTCCATTATACAGGAATACAACACAATGGCCTTCAGAGTGGGCCTTGCTCTTAAGGCCTGGATTATTTTCAGTATTGGGGCCAGGGGGGCAAGGACACAAAATTTAATTTGATGCTGGGCCACTCTGCTTGCCTCTGGTTGAAATGTTTTGCTGTGACAATGGCTTTACCTGCAAAGTGGACCTTGGTCTTAAGGCCTTACTGGGTCACACCAACCCCAAGGCCTGTATTTTTTTTCAAGTTTTTGGGGGAGGGTAGTTTATGGATTACAATACTAACCTCATTCCTTTCTGTTCCAGGCCTAGAGAGACTGTAGAGACTGTTGCTGCTGCTTGTCTGAGTGGGGGGAGTTACAGTTTCCACACACCACACACACACACACACACACACACACCACACACAACATATTAGTTTTTCTTTTAAATAGTGTCTTTAGAAGGTAGGCCAGTTGTAGGCCTTCAGTGGCTATTTGCCCTCTACCTAGAGAGATAGAGAGATAGATCTCATAAAGAGGCTGCCCATAGTTCTCACACAAGTAGGGTTTCCCTGCCCATGTCTGGCACCCTTGGAGCCAGGCCAGGCACATTAGTTTTGTGATAGGCTAAGGCTTTCCTTTTATATTGGGGTTTAGGGCCAGCTCGATTCCTGAAGAGGAATTCAGCTGTTTGGTAGGTTTAGGTGCCCCAAAATAAATACGGTTGTTTAAAAAGACATTTGACTGACCATCTCCAGTAGTAATAGAGCCACAAGAAGAATAGATTTAGAAATAGGTAGATAGATTCTGAAAACAAATCCTAAGTTTTTTTAATAAAATAAAGAAGAAAGTAGTAGTCAGTGTAGGTTCATCTAGGGGAAAGAATGGCCGATAGAAGAGCTGAGAGGGGCCCCGGGGGAAAGACCAGAGGTAAGTCAAGAAGGGCGGAAGGGAGGGGGAGGGGGACTGCTGAGACTGTCCCCCCATCTGAGCGGAGGAGGCCCTCCCTTGCACTGCTGCCATTCACCAGCCTGGCTTCTGGTGACAGGAAGAGGGTTCGCAAGGCCCTCTTTCCTGAGGCAGCTGCTGGAGGGCCACCCCCACCACAGGTGTTTGAGGCAGGGGCTGGCACTGGGTAGGGGCCTGCTGCTGAGGCTCCTCCTCCTCCAGTGGTTGAGACCCGGCTGCTGGAGGAGGGGCAGCATGTGATGTCTCCTGGGATGGAGGTGGGGCACATGACTTTCCCTGCACTCCTGCTCACCCCAAGAACCCGTAGGATGTTGGAGGAACTGTGGGAGGAGCCCCCTGCTGGGCAGTCCTCCCCTGTTTTTTCTGAGACCAGCAGCAGGCCTCTCATGGCTGTGCAGGAGAAGAGGGTGCTGGAGGAAGAGGAGGAGACTGTGGTGGAAGAGACCACATCTCAGCCCCTCCAGCCTCATCCATCTCCAACTGCCCAGCCGAGAGTGGGACACAGTGTGTCCAGCCAGAGCACTTCACAGGAGGTGTCTCATGGGGGGCCTGTGAGCACCTCTCCTGGGAGGCATGGGGCCCCCATCACTTCCAAAATCTGGAATCACTTCCAGAGAACGGAGGACCCCCAATTTGGCCAGTGCCGGCATTGTAGGCAGTGCATCAGCCGTGGCAGAGATGTGAATCATCTCTCCACGTCTGGGATGAGAAACCACCTGAAGAGGTAACACCAGGCGGTGCTTCTTCGGTGGGAGAGTTCTTTTTTTTTTTTAGAAAAGTTTTTTATTGGGTTAGAACATTATTATTTTTACATTACATTCGATTTTCCCCAAATTTTTCATTTCTAACCCCCTCCCTTTCCCCCCCTTTTGTTGACTTCCAACAGCTTTCCCACCCTCTGTCCCTTTTCCCTTACTTCTATTAAATTCCTCTGTCTAAAACAGATATACATTCTCCATTATATTAAGCAGTACATCTTTAACTCCCTTACTTATTATACACCCAAACTGTACGTCTTTGGATAAACAATTTATCCCATTTTCCAGTTTTGAATATTTCTATATATCATAAACCATAAAAATTTCCCACATTTAAATCAAACAATTTGATTTGTTCTCTATATATTACTCATTTCATCTTTTTATGGTAATTCTATATAACTCATAATCAATCAATTTAACTCTTCTATACATTCAGTTTGGTGCCTATAAATCTTATCAAAGAAAGAAAATATTGTTAGTTACTCAATCCTCATGTTTGAACCTTATCCTTAATTATTCTCTATCAATGTTCTATCAGTTAACCTATACATATCTATATATATATCAATCTATTAATCTAACTGCTTATAAATTCACATTTCTCTTCCTCCCCCGGTAAAGTCACCCCTCTCTTTTATACTTTTATTATACTTCAGTAGTTCTCAAACTGCCACAGTTTTCCTCCCACCTCCCATTTCTTCTCCAGATATTGTTTCAGCTTCTCCCAGTCCGTGTTAAACTGCCCTGAGTCCAGATCTCTCAGTTTTCTTGTCATCTTGTCCATTTCAGCCATATACAGCAATTTGTAGATCCAATCTTCAATAGTTGGCACTTCCTGTACTTTCCATTTTTGCGCATACAAAAGTCTAGCTGCTGCTGTCATATAAAATATCAACGTCCTATGATGGGCTGGAATTCCCTCCATTCCCAAGTTTAGTAGCAGGAGTTCTGGGTTCTTATTTATTTGAAACTGTAAAATTTCACTCATTTCTCTTATTATTTCCCCCCAGTACTGCCTAGCTACCTCACACGACCACCACATGTGGTAGAGAGAGCCCTCATGTTTCTTACATTTCCAGCATTTATTAGAACTATTCGAGTTCCCTAGCGCAATCTTCTTTGGTGTCATGTACCAACGATAAATCATTTTGTAAATGTTCTCTTTAATATTAGTACATGTCGTTATCTTCATTGTAGTTTTCCACAGGTATTCCCATGCCTCCATTGTTATTTCTTTATTGAAATTTATAGCCCATTTCACCATCTGTGTTTTAACTATCTCATCCTCAGTATACCATTTCAACAGTACTTGGTATACCTTGGATATTCTTTTCTTGTCTTCTTTAAAAAGGGTCTCCTCTAGTTCCGAGTTCTCTGTTCGTATGCCCCCTTTTGCAGAGTCCGAGTTGTATAAGTCTCTAATCTGTCTATACTGGAACCAATCATAGTTAGGTGATAGTTCCTCTTGCGTCTTTATTCTAAGTTTAGATACTTCAATTTTAGTTATTTCTTTGTACGTTAAACATTGTTGTTCATTATCAACAGCTCTCGGGTCTATCACCTCATATGGAACCACCCACAAGGGGGTTCCTTCTTGTAAGTAAATTCTATACTTCTTCCAGATTGTGTATAAACTTCTCCGTACAAAATGGTGCAGGAACATCGAGTTGACCTTTACTTTGTCATGCCATAGGTATGCGTGCCATCCAAAAAATTTTTTATATCCCTCTAGGGCTAGTAGTTTCTTATTCTTTAATGTCATCCACTCTTTCAACCAAACTAGGCAGATTGCATCATGATAAAGTCTCAGGTTGGGCAGTTGCATTCCGCCTCTTTCCTTTGCATCTTGTAAAACTTTTACTTTCACTCGAGGCTTCTTGCCTGCCCAAACAAAATCTGATATTTTCCTCTGCCATTTTTCAAATTGTTTAGAGTCTCTGATGATTGGTATTGTCTGTAGCAAAAACATTACTCTTGGTAACACATTCATCTTAACTGCTGCAATCCTGCCCAACCATGACAAGTTCAATCTATTCCATTTGATCAAGTCTCTCTCTATCTGAGTCCATAATTTTTCATAATTGTTCTTGAACAAATCTATATTTTTTGCAGTCAGCTCAACTCCCAAGTATTTCACCTTACTAGTTACTTCACAATCCGTTGTTTCCATTAACAATTGTTGTTTCTGCTTAGTCATATTTTTGCATAATATCTTTGACTTCTTTTTGTTAATGAAGAAACCTGCCAAGTCTCCAAACTCCTTGATCTTATCTATCACTTTTGGCATGTTCTCCAATGGGTCTTCTACAATTAACATTATGTCATCTGCAAATGCTCTGACCTTATATGAAAAGTCCTTTATTTTTATTCCTCGTATTTCCTCATCTTGTCGTATTTGTATCATCAGAATCTCCAATACTAAAATGAACAACAATGGAGATAACGGGCAACCTTGTCTTGTTCCTTTACTAATCGTCAATTTCTTGGTCAATTCATCATTCACTACAATTGCTGCAGTCTGGTCTCTATAAATTTCCTTAATTGCTCTGACAAATCTTTCTCCCAGTTGTAGCTTTTCCATAGTGGCAAACATAAAGTCCCAGTTTAAATTGTCAAATGCTTTTTCAGCGTCTACAAAGAAGAAACCAACCTCTTTGTCACAACGCTTGTCATAATATTCAATAGCATTGATCACTGTCCTTAAATTGTCTCTTATTTGTCTGTCTGGCAAAAAGCCTGCTTGTTCCTCCTCTATAACTTCCGAGAGCCACCCCTTCAATCTCTCCGCCAATATCTTCGCAAAAATTTTATAGTCATTGTTAAGTAGTGATATAGGTCTATAATTTTTCACGTTGGTCAGGTCTTGGCCCTCTTTTGGGATCAATGATATATTCGCTTCACTCCAAGTATCGGGAATCCTTTGATCCCTAAAAACTCCATTCATCACCTCTTTTAGGAATGGTGCCAGTTCATTGGCCATTGTCTTATAAAATTTAGCCGTAAGTCCATCTGGCCCTGGCGCCTTTCCTAGATTTGCGGATTGTATTGCCTTACTTATTTCCTCATCAGTTACTTCACTGTTCAACTTATTTCTCCAAGCTTCCGAGATTTCTGGAAGTTTGGTTTTCTCCAGATATGATGCTATTGATTCTTTGTTTACTTCTTTTTTATTATACAGCTTAGCATAGAATTTATAAAAGGCTCTACTAATGGTAGTCTGCTCCAAGTACGTTTTATTTTCTTCACAAATTTTATTTATTATTTTCTTTTCCCTTTTCTTCTTCAATTGCCATGCCAAATATTTCCCAGGTTTATTAGCACCCTCAAACGCTTTTTGATTCAGGCTTTTAAGGTTCCACTCCAATTCTTTATTGCTCATTGCTGTTAGCTGTTCTTGAAGAATTTTGATTTCCTGATATATTTTCTTTTTTCCTGGTCTCTTTTTTAGCTGTGCTTCTTTGGCTTTTATTTTCTCCTCAATCTCTTGTCTTTTCTCCTCTTTCTTTTTCCTTGCTCTGCCATTTAAATCCATTAGTATGCCCCTTACAACCGCCTTGTACGCATCCCAAACTTTGTTGGTTGGTACTTCTTTGTTCACGTTGTATTGTATGAAAAACTTTGTCTCTCTTCTCAATATTTCCATATTCTCTCTTTCCTGTAACAAGTCCTCATTTATTCTCCAGGCTTTCCTTTTTCTCCTTTTCCCAAATTTCCACATAATTGGGTTGTGATCTGAGCCTACCATCGGCATTATTTCTACCTCCTTAGTCCATAGCGCTAAGTCTTTTGAGGCCCAGATCATATCAATTCTTGATAATGTGAAATGCCTTGCAGAGTAAAAAGTAAACTGTCTAGTTTTAGGATATTCTCTCCTCCATACATCTTCGAGAGTCTCTTGTTGAGTCAACTCAAAAAAAAGCTTTGGCAATAGTCCTCTTTTCTTTTGTGCTGTTGTAGTCTTTTTGTCTAGTTCCAAATCCGTCACTCCATTGAAGTCTCCAGCAAGAATTATCTGGTCATATACAAGATCGTCTAAATGCTTCCTTAAATCCTCAAAGAAGCTTTCCTTTGCACCATTAGGTGCATAAAGTCCGACTACCAACACTCTCTTTAAATTCCAATTGCATTCCACTGCTACAAATCTAGCTTCCACATCTCTCATAATAAATTTTGGCTGCAGCTCCTCTTTTATATACAACACCACTCCTCTTTTTTTCTTGTTGGAGGCCGCTGCAAATTCTTTGTCCAATTTTCCAGATTTTAAGTATTTTACATCCTGTTTTCTGATATGGGTCTCCTGCAAACAAACAATATCACATTTTTGTTTTAGTAGCTAATGAAAAATATTTTTCCTCTTATTCGGTGAGTTTAGTCCATTTACATTCCAAGATAATACTTTACACTCCATATTCATGGTTTTGTTGGTAAGTCTTTTTCATTGTCCTTAATAAATCTCTCCATCTCCCGCTCAGATCTGATGCGTTTTTTTGCCCCTCCAAACTCAAAGGACACTCCTTCCGGTAATTCCCATCTGTACCTGATATTCATGTCCTTCAAAGTCTGAATTAGCACTTTATATTTTTTCCGATCCGATAACACTGATCTGGGCAGTTCCTTCATTATGATAATCGTCTTGCCATCAATCTCCAATGGATCTTGAAATTGTTTTGTCACAATCCTCTCTTTCATGTTTCTAGTTGTAAACTGCACAATCACATCCCTTGGTAATTTCCTCTGGGTTGCAATTCTCGAGTTCACACGGTACGCCACATCTAGGATAGCCACAATTTCCTCCTCCTCCTTCCCCAGGTATTCAGCCAACACCTCAGTCATCTGTTCTTGCGCTGACTTCCCTTCCACTTCTGGCAGACCACGAAAACGAAGCTGCTTCTCCATGTGTTTAGTTTCTGCAACTGACATCCTCCCCTTCACCAGTCTCATCTCTGTTTGTTGCGTCTATTAAATTCTCCATCGCGTCTTCTACTGTTTTAACTCTCTGCTGTGTTCCTTGTAATTCACTACTAATCGTTTCCACGCCTTTTTTCACTTCTGACAGCTCCGACTTTACTGTCTGTGTAACCTCTTTAACCTCCTTAATAAGCTCCAATTTCGTGTCCTTAAGTTCTTTCATCATGTCTACAAGTTTTTTGTCCAGATTTTCTATTGCCGATTGCCACTCTTTTTTCGACATCGTGGGGCTTGCTTTAGCTCGCTCCCACGAATCTGCTCTCTTCCTTAACTCCGTGGCGTATAATTAAACGTTTTCCTTTTTTCAAATGTCCCAATCTTTGCCAAAATTAAATTTTAAAGTGTCCAAAATGTCGGGCGTCTTTTCTCTATGGTTTCTCTATGCTGTTGTAATCCAAGATGGCCTACTTCCTCTTCCGCTGAAGCCGCGACCCTTCCCCTTTCAAAAATGGCGATTCCCTACTTCCTGTCCTTCGGCAAGGGCCGCTTCTCTCCAGCCACTCTATTGTTGTTACGCACTTCCTGTCTCCCGTCTTCCCACAGCAGGTCTCGCGATGGTGTCTTTTTCCCACAGCTCCAAAACCACAGGTATTCAAAACAATAGTCCGATTTTTATAATAACTTCTTTAAACTTAGTCTCTTTTAAAATACAACTCCTGCCGAGTCTTCACCTCCTTTTCACTAGTCTGTTGCAGTTTAAAAATCTACTTTCTTTCCTCTCTGTTTTTGTCAATCTGTCCCGTTTCAAGAGATAGCGATCTTTACCTTCCCTTCACCTTTCTCGGGTTGTAATCGCTGTTTCGATCTTAAATTCTCCTCTCAGCTTCCTTCCCCGATCGAAGCTTGGGTATGTAGGTCTTATGCCAGCCGAATTGGCCCCGAAACTGCCGCAGAGATTATAGCCGACCCGTCGCAAGGTGGGACCTCAAGGATCGGGGGGGAGACTCGTTGAGTAGAGCCCCCCCTCGTCCGAGATCTAGCTCACCCTAGGGTCTTGAGCGTTCTTTGCCTGCTCCCCGCCTGAGAGCAGTCGGCCGCGGGCTATTTTCACCCCTCCGGCCGGTTAAAACGGCAGTCCGGTCAGCTCCGCAAATGGAGCTGCGTTAGACCTCCATGAATCCCAAACCGGAAGTCTTCGGTGGGAGAGTTCAAGTGGCACCACATGGCTGCCAGCTAGCCAGAAGGAGGCAGGCTTTTCTAGTGCTCTCCCCCCACGGGTTCCTGTAGGGCAGGGACGCCAAGCCTCTCTGACGGAGATGCTTAGTAGGCAGGGCCCTAGTGTGCCCAGAAAGGGGATCCAGAAGGTGAGCCGGCACCTCATGTGCCACATCATCAATATGGTAGCTGTAGATTATCGACCATTCTCCATAGTGCCGGCATAGTGCCGGAGTTGTCCTCCATAGTGGACAACTTTGGCTTCTCAGGGCTGCTCCAAGATTTCTTTCCCTTGTACGCCGTCCCTGCTCGCATGATGTTGAGCAGATTGGTGGTGCCCTCGTTTTACAGAGCTGCCAGGGACCACGTGAAGGCACAGTTGTCCCGGGTTGCCGGGAGAACTGTGCAATTCACATCTGACATCTGGACCTGCCCAAGAGTGCAGCAAGCATACCTCTCACTTACTGCACACTGGTGGGAACCCGAGGGCCTTCTGGGTGGGGGGGAGGTGTCTGGAGTTAGCCAGGGGAGGATGAGAGACCACCAGGCCAGCTACCGCAAGGCCTTACTCCAAGCCAAGGTTCTCAACATGTCGCACACGGCGGATAACGTTGCTGCCACCCAGAGGAGACAGCTGAAAGAGTGGGTAGACCAGGGCCCCGCCACTGTGGGATGCATAGTGACGGATGTGGCAGCAACATGAGGGCAGTGGCATGTCAAGTGAGCCAAGAGTGCATTTACTGTGCAGCCCACAAGCTTCATCTAGTGGTGAGAAGCATGCTTGTGTCGGGCTCCACTGCAGAACTCCGTGATCCTATGGCTCGTGACTTCCAGTATTTCCTCCAGAAATGTCAGAGGCTCACATGTCACTTCTTGCACAGCGTGACAGCCACTCACAAACTGCGCCAGAAGAAGGCCAGGACAGGCGTGCGGGAGCACGTACTGTTCTCAGACATTTCCATTCGCTGGAACTCCACCTATGCCATGCTTGAGCGCTTAGTGGAGCAGCAGGCCGCACTCCACGCGCGGCTCTCAGAGAGTGGCGGTACGAGTCAGGTGGGTGAGTTCAGCTGGGAGGATTGGCTCACCGTCACCCAGACAGTGGAGGTCCTGAAGCCCTTCAAGGACTTCACTGTGGTGGTCTCATCAGACATGGCAACCCTGGGTCTGGTCATTCCTCTGGTGCACACGCTCCAGAGTTCACTGGCCCACTTTGTGGACCCAGACGCACCTCGTGCTGACACTGTTCCAGCGGTGCGTGCGCTGGTGAGAAGGCTGCAGCAGGGCATAGCTTCCAGGCTAACACCTCTCATGCAGAATGAGTCATACATGTTGGCGACCATGTGCAACCCACGCATTAAGGGCATTTTCGCTGAGTGGGATGGGAACCTCACCCAAGCCAGAGATGCCCTCTGTGAATGGGTGAGGTGCAGGCAGGCCAAGAGGGGGACACCTGTCATCAGAGGGGACAGGAGAGGGGCCCTGCCATGCGGGTCCCTCTTGCCCCCCCCCGAGCAGGCTCCACCTGCGGCCATCGCTGGAATGTCCATGGAGATAGAGATGCTCTGGTGGGCCCTTGGCTCCTCTGGGATTGTGAGTCGTGTGAAAGAGGATTCGGCGGAGGCAGTGGTTAGGGACTACCTTGCGGAGCCCTGCGAGTTGCTGTCCACTGATCTGCTCAGCTATTGGGCCAAGAAGGAGGTGGTCTGGCCAGACCTCTCCTTCGAAGTGCAGTGGCTGCTCTCATATCCTCCGATGAGCATGGAGAGCGAGCACATCTTTTCCCATGCGGGTGACATTGTCAGCCCACATCGCTCTCACCTTCTCCTATGGAGAGTTGAGCAGTTGAACTTCCTGAAGGTCAACTCTCGGCTCTTCAAGTTCTCCAGACTGGACTTCCAGAGTGAATGAGGTGAGCCCTCCTTGTGGCCTGCATCCTCTGCGAGTCTAGTCCTGGGGAATCGCACTCTTCCCTAAACAAACCTGTAGAAGTAGGTAAAATTGGCCAGCAGAAGGTGGGTGGGACTCAGTGGCAAAGGGAATGCACCCTGCAATTTGGCTCCCCCTCCCAAACAGGAATTAAAAAACTGACCCAAAACTGTGACAGACCCTGTGAGAACAAATTTATTCTGAAAAATAATAACATACCCCAGAAATGGTGATTGCCACTGAAGGGAGAAATAAGTTAGATAAGGACTGGTTAGGGTTAGGGATACTTACACTAGTTTGCACCTTTTACTGTTTACTGTTTTTTGATATTTTCCAATGTTGTTTAATGTTTTATAAGGTTATTGCATGTTGTTGAAATGTTCATGTTGAAGGGGTGGGGGGAGTGGGGGGGACAATGCAGGTGGCCAGCTGATAATGAAGGCTGCATCACTGTGTCTCACAGATGTTTGCAGGTACAGCCTGAAGCTGGCAGGGTGGGGGGGGGGAGACCTCTGTAACTGTGCTCTGAATATGTCATTGTGTTGTGTTTGTGGCTGTGCATGGGTCTGCTCTGTGGTGTTTCCCCACTGGCTGAACTGCAAGCCCAGCTGCAGGAAATGACAATGGTTCTGCTGGACCAAGTTTCAAGAGTTTCCCCCTTTTCGTTTTGATTTGGGATGGATGGACGCTTGCCCTCATGCTGTGCCAAGAAATAAAGTGATATGGAAAGAAAGTGTGTGTGTGGTTTCTGTTATTCTGTCCTTGGTTTCTGGAATAAAGCCTTTCAACCTGGAAATTCAGTTGGATTGAGGTGAGGGTACAGAGGTTTGCCCCCCATGGTGTGATTACCTAAAGTGACAGATTCTCTGATGTGAGGTGAGCCACGGTATTATTGTGTGGGAGACTGCTGTGATGTCTTGTGTTATGCCCTCATGTCGTGTAACCTAAGGGCATGAAAGAAATAGTTTTTTTGCCTGCAATTGTATTTTTGTGATTCTCTGATGTGAAGTGAGCTGTGGTACTATTGTGTGGGAGACTGCTGTTGTGATGTGTTACAATACTGTGCCTTACAGTTTTAATTTGAAAATTAGAAAATATTTTTTTAAAAAACTTAATCCAATGTGTGTTTGTGTGTTGTTCTCTGGTGTGCAGGTTAGTTCCCATCCTAGGGAACAATGGGGAGTGGCTGGCCAGCCTACTTGAAGGGGTGGGGGAAATTTGGGGAGGGTGTCTGTGATTCAGGAGTGCTTTCCCATGGACAAGCTTGCACTCAGGAATGTGCCTTCCAATGTGGCACCCTTGGCCTGTGCATAATTGCCCTGGGAAAGACAGTTTAAAAGTTCCCATCATAGGGAACAATGGGGAGTGGCTGGCCAGCCTGCTCTGGAGGTGGCAGGGAACTTTGGGGAGTATGTCTTTGGGTCTTTGGGGATGGTGGGTGGGTAGATTTAAAAGGGGATTCGGCTTGTGGCCGTAGATGCCATATTCCATGAGTTCTTGCTGGAGGAGTCTCTGGATTTTCCCATAACAAGAACCAATGGAGAGTGGCTGACCAGTAACTGCAGGGGTGTTTAGGTTTGGGGGTGTGGTTCTTCTGTGATAGGTTGCTTGGGAGTGTGTGGTGTGACCAGACTGTGGCTGCGGCCATTGGCAGCACCATTTCATGTGATTCTGCGGTGTGGATGGAAGTCTTCCACACAGTAGAAAGAAATTGCATGGTGTGGTTGTTGGAGAACCACCTTTGGGGGGGCCATGTCATGCCCCCCAAAGTGCAATCTCCCTGAATCTTAGGGGAGTTGGGAGGACAGGTAGGAGCAAGTACCCTTAAAGTTCGGTGTATTTTGCTTGCAAAATGCCACTCCAAGCTAGAAAAGCCCCCTCTTTTTTCCCCATAGAAAGTTTAGTGGAGTGGGGGAGGAAAGGAGCACCTTCTTTGGGGGTCCATAACATGCCCCCCCCCAAGTGAAACCTCCCTAAAACTTGGGGGAGGGTGGTAGGGCAGGTAGGAGAAGTTTCTCTGACATTTGGGTGCATTTTGCTTGCAACATTTCATCCCAAGACAGAAAAGCCACCTCTTTTTTTTCCACACAGAGATTAGTGGAGTGGAGGAGGATAGGGGCACCATCTTTGGGAGGCCATAAAATGGCCCCCGAAAGTGGTATCTCCCTGAAACTTGTGGGAGGGTGGGAGGACATGTAGGAGCAGGTTTCCTGAGAGTTGGGTGCATTTTGCTTGCAAATGTATGTAATTGAGCCAATGTAAAATGTATGTAATTGAGCCAATCCATATGAGATGGAGCTTGAGAGGTTGCAGCAGTGTAAGGGGAGATATTCCTTAAATTCCCTACTGGACTCAAATCTTGCTGGGGGCTTTGTATTCCTTAATTGAATATATGGGTAATCACACTCAGTAAGTGATTGGGTAGTGAACTGGTTGGCATCCTCACATTATGTCTGACAGGATAATCTTCTAAGAGGGCATAAATAAAGACAACCACAACCAGATTTGTTTGCATCAGTGGGGGCAGTTGAAATTAACATAGGAACATTGGCTCAAGAAGAATAAGAAGAAATCTGATGCTAAAATGAAGGTCTTTATTGGGAGCACTTTGATCTTCATTTTGAAGCCTGGGAAATGCTCTACAATGCTCTTTCCTAGCTTTTCAGTTCCAGACATCGAAGATCAGAGCTGAGGATGGAGCTCAGTCAGATCCACCTGCATAGAATTTGACAGGGGCTCCTCCTGAGCATCAAAACGAAGGATTTGCCCCTCATCATGGGAGTGCAACTACTTGCCACCACTGCTTTGCCAATCTAGCCAGTTTCCCTCTATTGTGTACCCACCAACATGCAGACATGTGTTAATCATGAATAAGCATGACTTGATGAAGCATGAATAAAACTTCATTTCCTCCCCCCCACACACACACACATTTGAAAAGTAGTGTGTGCATGCACAGCTGTCCAACACTCGCCTTGACACCTTCCCCAAGCATTCTTCAGGGTCTATAAACACTAAACCTCATTGTTGTGTGTGTGCTGAAACACAGTGGGGCAATGATTTGGAGGGAGGAGTGTGTTTTGTGTGATTTTGGTTCTGTTAAGTGCAAACAGCTCTCCCAAGACCTTGTTTCCCCAACCCCCCACACCATGCACAAAAGCAACAGGCCACAACTCGTAAAAATGAAAAAAAATGGATTAGGTCTGAGCCACCACTGGCCCACCCAGAACAACCAATAATGAAACAGAGTTCCTTTGGAAACCCTGGATCTGAAAATAAAATGGACATTTTCTCCATCCTCACTTCTATTATATGTTATTTATATGCAAGATAAGCATTATTTCTTAATGGACAACACAGGAATAATGAAATGGCTACTTGCTGGAAACACAGAAATATATAGCTGGAAGGTAACCAAAGGGTCATCTAGTCTAACCCCTGAATAATACAGGAAATTCACAGCTATCTCCTCTTTTTCATGGGAATAGTGAAAAGAAATATTTAGTCAAGAATATTGCAGTATGTAGAAAGAGGCTCCTGAGCCCTGTGTTGTTGAACATCTTTATAAATGACTTGGGTGAAGGAATACAGGGGATGCTCATTTAATTTGCAGATGATACTGAATTAGGAGGGGTTGGAAATACAGTTAAAAACAGACAAAAGATTTAAGGTGATCTTGACCTGGTGGAAATTATTAAAACTAACAAAATGAAATTCAACAGAAATAAATGTAAAGTTCTTTATTCAGATAGGGAAAAAGCAAAGATATAAGCTATAGGATGGGGAAAATTTGTCTTGGCAGAAGTACATTGAAAAGGATCTAGGGGGTCTTAGTAGACCATATATTGAACATGAATCAACAGTATAATGTGGTAGCTAAAAAGGCAAATGCAATATTGGGTTGTATCAACAGGAACATAGAGTCCAGGTCACATGAAGTGATGGTATTGCTTTACTCTGCTCTGGTTACACCTCATTTGGAGGTGTTCAGTTTTGAGCACCACAGTTTAAGAAAGATGTTGACAAGCTGGGACATGTCCAAAGATGGTGAGGGGTCTGGAGGCTAAGTCCTATGAAGAAAGGTTGAAGGACCTGGGTATGTTTAGCCAGGAGAGGAGGCAACTGAGAGGTGATATGATAACCCTCTTCAAGTATTTGAAGGGCTGTCACATAAAAAATAGAGCAAAGTTGTTTTCTGTTGCTCCAGATGGTTGGACCAGAAATGACGGGTTAAAATTAAAGCAAAAGAGTTTTCAGCTAAACATTAGGAAGAACTTCCTGACAGTTAAAGCAGTTCCTGAGTAGAACAGGCTTCCTCAGGAGGTGGTAGGCTCTACTTTCTTGGAGGTATTTTAGAAGAGCCTAGATGGCCACCTGATAGCTGTGATGGTTCTATGACTCAACATGGATGTACACAGATTGGGAGAGGGAGGGCATGAAGGGATGAGCTGGTGCAAAGCTCTCATGGGCCCTTCTTATATGTCAAGGATAATGCCAATTGCCACTTTGGGGTCAGGAAAGAATTTTCCTCAAGCCATATTGGCTGGAGATTCTGGAGGTTTTTTTGCCTTCCTCTGGACATAGAGCAAGGGTCACTGGGGAGATGAGGGGGGAGAGAGTTCTGAATTTTCTGCATTGTGAAGGAGGTTGAACTAGATGACCCTTGGATTCCCCTCCAGTTTTGTTTCTGTGTTGATGAAGAAGACATTTTGCTTTCTGACTTCAGCTCTTCGCTATATGTAGGCATAGTATCAGTAGTGTATACTAGTACCCTTGCACTACCAGTGTGCACCACCAGTCACAGCTGGCCTCATTGACATATTGTCCCACTTTTTTGTGCTTCTGTAATCCAGGCTAGCCATGTTCAGATCAAGCAAATATGGTTGATTGCCCAAACCAAATGGGAAATCAAGGGGAGAATTTTTTAGCTCTAGGATAGTCCTCATGTGCTAAATCTGAATACTGTCTCAAGCCTCAAAGTTTTCTCAAGGGAGTATCCAAGTCAGTAGGTGGAGACATCAGCCTCTTTCACAAGGAGCAACATGTCCCACTTTAAGAAAAATTGAGCCAGGCTGAAGGAGAAAACTTTATGGAGCAATACCAATTTAAGAGGTTCCTGTGCATTCAGTTCCACACCAGAAGATCCTCCAGTCTTAAAAACAGCTTTTGAAGGGCAAAAAGGGCTACTATGGGAAGGAAGAGTTCAAAAAATCACTCTGCACAACCCTATGAAACCTTCTCAGAGTTACTTAGCACTAGAGTGGTTCGTGGTTCGTGGATTTTCATGAACCAGGAACCACGAACTGGCACAAACTGGGGCCAGTTTACGAACCATTTTGTGGTTTGTGGTTCGTGGAGTTTAAATGCCCCTTTCCGGCTGCTTAGCAGTGGCAGAGAAAGGGGCATTTGACAGTTTAAAGGGCCCTTTTCTGCCTTACAAGTGGCAGGTCCTTTTAAACTATCAGCTGGCAGGCAGCAGGGGGGATCCCCCCTCACCACCTGCCAGCTGATAGTTTAAAGGGACCTGCCACTTGCAAGGCAGGAAAGGGCCCTTTAAACTTAATGGCCCCCGGCAGCCATTTCAAAAATGGCCTTTCCACCCCTCGTGGGAGGAGGGGGACAATGACGCAGGCCCACAGGGCAAGGTAAGTGTGGGGCTGGGGCTGGGGGGGCCTGGGATTTGGGATCCCCCCACTTGCCAGCTGATAGTTTAAAGGGACCTACGGCTTGCAAGCCACAGGAAAAGTTTATATGGCCATGTCCCTGGGGAAATGGCCATTTAAACTGCCCCTTTCTGACCCAAACGAACCAGTAGACCAGTTCGTGGAAATGAGCTTCCATGAACCACTGGTTTGTGAACCACCAACCGAGCTGGTTCATGTGTTTTGGGGGGGTCGTAATTTGATTCGTGCCCATCTCTACTTAGCACTAGTTCAATGATTATTAAAATGTCTCTTTTCTACATTAAAGAGTGCATGAGTTTAATTTTGAAACATTTAATTTAAGAGCTATGAGTCTTTCCTTTAAAGCAGGAAGGATTTTTAAGTTACAGCATTCTTTAAAACTATAATTAAGTAGCTTTAAAAAAACTTTAAGACTTGTGCATGCAAGAACAAGATCATTTTAATTCTTATATTTCTTAAAACAGTGGTGTGTCCTAAAACATTTATGAAGATAGAAAAGAAATAGCATCTCTGTGGTGCAATAGCAAGCACAAAGTCTACTAATTATCACTTATACTATAAAACTTTATGCTTTAATATTATCAGATGGACAAAATTAACTCCTTATTCTGAATAGTTATATTAATTAAACAATGAGCATATAGTAAGCAGAGCAGACAACCAAGATAGAAAACAATGTACTTACATGTTCTGCAGCAATCTCTTTAATCTTCTGTTAATTAATTCATTAGCCAGTTACTTAAACTCTCCTAAAATTACCGTTTCCTACTCTATCATGGCTTTAAAGAAGCTACACACAAGCATTTCTGCACTTTGCATTGGGCCGATTTGGGCCCCATTTGGCAAACTGCGCACACACCTACGTGATGACATCCCATGAGTGATGTCATTGCACGTGCCAAGGATCCACACATGCAAAGAGGAACAGAAAGGTGAGTGCCAGCCCCCCCTCCCAGAGTCCTCCCACTAGAAACTTTCTAAAGTCATTTAAAAATTCTGTCAAGTTCCACCACGGGTGCAGCAGTGCCTGGTGCTCAAGCACCTGATGGGTGGATCTCGGACATGGTCTGGTCCAGTGCAGATCTCTGTTTAGCCCTTCAGGGTTGGGTTTTTCAGTTTGTATTGGAACTCGCTCTCCCCCAGAGTCTGCAGCCACTGGGGCATCCAGAACTCCCAGGGTGTCTTGCCAGCCTCCTGGCTCTCGATCTGTCACAGTTCCTCTGGGCTTCAGCATCTGGTTGTCCATTACCCAACAAGGCTGATCTGCTCCCCCCTGTTCTGCTCCCCCCGCTCCCTCGGCGCCCTCAGCCCCCATACATTGGAACTGAGGTAAGTCCAGGAGGGGCAGGGAGCTTGTCTGCAGACACACACACCCTTGGCCTGGACATTGGGTCGACGGGGTCAGGCTCAAAGAGTCTGGATATAAAGTCTGCATCGAGATGCTGAGGGCCAGCTCAATATTTGACAGAAAACTGGAAGGGAGGAAGGAGTGGTACCACTGCAAAACCCTTGGGTTATGGTCCTTCATCCTGTGCATCCACTGTAAAGGGGTGTGGTTGGTCACTAGCACAAAAGAATTATTGATGAGATAATATTGTAAGGCTCCTACAGCCCATTTGACAGCTAGTGCCTCTTTTTCTACAGTGGCATAGTGCTGCTTTGGGGGTTGCAGCTTTCAGCTGAGAAAGAGGATGAGGACCTCCCTTTCATCTCTTTCTTGGGTCAAGACGGCCCCAAGGCCCAAGTCCGAGGCATCCATGTGTAGCTGGAAGGGCCGCTCAAAGTCTGGGTTCCAGAGGATGGTATTCTCATTGAGGGCCGTTTGGAGCTCGTGGAAGGCCACCTCCCATTCAGGGTTCCACTTTACCATGTTGGGAGTCCCCTTCTTCAGGCAATCAGTGATCAGCGCAGCCTTGAAGGCAAAGTAGAGGATGAACTGCCTGTAGTAGCCAGGTATGTTTAAGAAGTGTCGAACCTGCTTCTTGGTACGGGGTCAGGGTATGTCAGCCACTGATGCTACCTTGTCTGGCAGGGTTTGAAGCTGGCCACCACCTACAACGAAGCCAAGATACTGGAGCTCTTGGAACCCAATCTGGCTTTTCTTGGGGTTGGCATGGAGCCCTAACTCCCTGAGCACTCTCAGGACCACCTCTCGGTGCCTCATGTGTGTTTTCCAATCGGGGCTGAAAATGACTATGTCATCTATATAGGGAAGGACAAACTCCAGGCAGTCTCCAAGGACCTGGTTTACTAGCCTCTGCAATGTGGTGGCCACCCTGAGTAGGCCAAAAGGCATCAGCTGGAATTGGAACAGCCCTTGAGGTTTCGCAAAGACAGTTTTTCCTCAGTCTTGTTGGTGTATGGGAACCGGCTAATAGCCCTTGGTCAGGTCTAGAGCTGATAGGTATTGGGCTGATCCCAGATGGTCTAGCAAGATGTTGGCTGTGAATATGCTCAGTGCCCTTGGCTCCTGTGTATTGGGACTGTGGTAAGTCCAGGAGCAGCAGGGAGCTCGTCCCTGGACAAATTCCATGAGAGCCTGATCCTGATGCCCACCACAGCTATTTCAGCATTTGCAAAGTCATAAGCAGAACAAAAGTGCTGTGCCTCATGCCCTCACAAATCTAGCCTATCTGCCCCAATCTTCATCTATATTTACTTCATTTATACCTCACCTTTCTCTACAGTGAGGATGAAAAGCAGCTTACCTCATTCTCCTTGCCTCCATTTTATCTTCATAACAACCCTGTGAGGTAAATTAGACTGAGAATGTGGGACTGGCCCATGGTCACCCAGTGAGCTTCCTCAGCAGAGTGGGTCTCCCCATTCCTAGTCTGAAATTTTATCCATTACACTACACTGGCTTTTGTAAGGTAGCAAGAGGCTGGTCTTGGGTAAGTCATTAAAGATGAGTAGTAGCAAGTAAGCTGGTGGTTGTTAGTGGGCCTCACTCAATGAGCCCTCTCCCAAAGACAAAACAGCTCTAGAAAGGGCACTGCCACCTCCCCTGCCAGTTCTTGACAGAAACCAAGCTTTGAAGCTGTTATGGTTGCCTAGCAACAGCCACAGAGGGCGTTGCTTATTAAAGCTACAGGTACAGCTGCTATTATTTGGGGTTTTTTTAATCCACCCAGTGTTTTCTGGTTTTAGGTTTCAGATTTTTCTGAAGACCTGGGACTTGTCTTCGATTTGTAAAAAGATATATCTTGTCTGTTCATGGCTCCAGTGTCTGAATTTAAGCATCCACAGATTTGGCAATGTTGAGATTTCAATACACTGATATTTGCCATTCATTTTTTGTACATCTGGAACATCAGGAATTTTTTTAAAAAGTATATCAACAGTCAAAATCAGTAAAATGAACATAAAAATGTAGACATAGTCAAGCCATAAAGTCTTCTTCTGCCACAGTCCCGATAACATTCCAGATTTGCTAGTCCATTTTGTCATAGCATAAGACCAGGAAAAAAGTATTTTTAAGGTATATACACATAAAAGTTAGATTGTTCTCTCTGGTTCTCTCAGAGTACAGCCTAAATTTTACTTAAACTTTGATTTCTTTTCCTCTTTGTTGAGAAACTACATGCTCTTGTTTTCACTTTAGCACTCCATGGACTCTGACAATATTTCTGAGAGTATCTTATTTAGATGACCTTGGAACAGATACGAGTCTTTTATTGCTATCTTCTTTTCCATCTGGCTTTGTTCATTGTTTCCGTTTTTTCCTTCTCCCCCCCCCCTTTCAGACTAAGAAGATGGAATTCAAAAGGGAAAGTAGGAGAAATATGTTACCAAGGTACTGAATACTTCCCTATCTTTGATTAATGGCTTAGTCTTATAAAGAGTGTTTTTCAACTGAACAAATCATTGGCCAGAGGGCAGCAGACAAAGACTTGCCTGCAGTTCTCATTTCCAAATACATTGCTTTTGAAAAAGAACAATGCCTATGTATTGGATTTGCCTAAAGAGTTCCATAATGCACTGCTGTGTGCCCAACGTATGTCTTTGTGCATAAAGTATACCATAGTTTATATTTAACACACATCTTATATATGGAAGATTACAGCTATCTTATCTAACTTTAGATTGTAAGCCTACAGATAGCACATGTGTATTTTTTTAATTTTTGTACAGCCCTTTATGATTACAGGTGTTTGTGATGTTGAGGTGAAGTCTGACTGAAAACCTGGATGTGATGTCAGTATGTCAGCCAATGCTCTGGAAACTAGCTGCATTGTACAACATCACTTCTCCCCCGCCCCCTCACACACTGTTCTCCCACTGGCCTAGAGGTAAAAGAAGGTGAGAGAGCCTAGCTAGTGGGAGAATACCTGCCAGAACCAGACAAATGGCATGCATGAATATGATTGTAACTAACAGCTAGAAAAGACTGAACCCTTCAATTTAAAGCCTGAGTTTAAATAAATCTTCTGGCCTGGCACCTAAAAGATAATGAAGTAAGTGCCAAGTAAACTTCAAGACAGATGGCATTCCAAAGGTGAGGTGCTAACAACAACAACAACAACAACAAAGAGCTGAGTTCAGCTACACAAAAGAAGGTAGACCTTCAAGTTCTCTGGCACCAAACCATTTAAGGCCTTTAAGAGTAACAACCAGATATTTGAAATGTGCCTGGAAACAAATAGCCAACCAGTGCAGATCATTCATAAAATCCCTGTATCCATCCCAAAACTGTAACCTAGTTGCTGCATTTTAGACCAACTGAAATTTCTGAACACTTTAGAGAGGCATCTCCAAAGTAAGTACACTACAGTAA
The DNA here is from genome assembly GCF_028583425.1 of Eublepharis macularius. NCBI lineage: Eukaryota > Metazoa > Chordata > Lepidosauria > Squamata > Eublepharidae > Eublepharis > Eublepharis macularius. The sequence continues at coordinate 79,572,172 of NC_072797.1, forward strand.
TCTAACCAGGATATGAAAAGAGCACAGACCACTGTGGCCAGATCCCACTTTTCAAGAAATGGCCATAGCTGACATATTAGTTAAAAGTCATAAAAGGCACAGAGGAAACCTAACCTCCAAATGTAGGCCAAGATGCAGCAGCACCTCCAAGCTACAAACCAGCTTCTTCAGAGGTAGTACAAGCCCTTCCAGGACAGGCTGACCCAACCATGCATGATCCCAGGAGAAAATCAATTTAGCCTATTGTGTAGGTTGCAATGCACAAGGAAATGGAACTCCACCAATAGCTGCTGAGCAGCCACAAAGCTGGTCAACACATTGCTCTAACTGGAGAGTGGTGATGTGAGGCAATCTGAGGCTCACCTTATAAGTGATCATGGCTGGCAGTAATGGCAGGTTAGCCCAGAACACAGCCATGCTTCTGGCCATCATTACATCCACTAACAGTGCATTCCACAATTTAATTACTTGTTGAATAGAGAAGTGTTCCCTTTTGTCTGTCTTTAATTTATTGCCATCAATTTCATTGGCATCCCCTGAGTGCTAATATCATGAGGGACAGAGAAAAACTGCCTTATTCCACTTTATCCACCCCATGCATAATTTTATAAACCTCTATCATGTTACCCCTCCAATATCTCTTTTCTAAACTGAAAAGTTTCACTCTTTAGCCTTTCCACATAGGAAAGGTGCTCTGATGCTTTAATCATCTTGGTTGCCAGCTTCAATATTTTTTCCATCTCTTCAATAAATATACCATAAATATACCAAAGGGCTTTCAATCAAGACCAGGTTCCATGGGACTCTTGGATCCTAATAAAGTATATCCATTTCTCTCCCCTTATCATGCTTTGGTCTTGCAGTCTGTACTATTGCATTCTGCACAGTACCTAGTACCTAGTAGGGGTATGCAAAACAAAACAAAAGTGCTGGAAATACACACAGAAATTGTTATTTTGTTTCATTAAAGCATCTTCCAGAACAATGAACCAAACCTGGAAAACCCAGTTATACCCTCCTCCAAAAAGTTTGTGTGTTTTGTTTCTGTTTGTACCACACAGCAGCAGCCGCAAACAGGCAGGTACTGGGCCACCACAGCTGTATCTTGTTTTCATTAGTGGCAGTCACCAATCAGATCCCAAGCAGAGAGAGACCTTATGTTATGATATGCCACCAAATTAAGTCAGTTGGCAGGAAGAGAGAATGTGCACAATGCTCATGAGTGCATTTTTACCCAGTGCTGCCTTGGCAATAGCACTACCTAGTTAACTCTGTTGTGGGGAAGGTGGAAAGTACTCAATGCAGATGAGTGTATTTTTCAGCACTACCCCAGGCAATGCCATTTTCACTCTGCCAATCAGATCCTCATAAGGAGAGATCCCTCTCAGCCTATCAGCTATGGGAATGTTTGTTTTACTCCATTGGAGGGTAGGGGGAAAGTGTTTTTTTTTCTTTGTGACACTACTCAGGCACTGGTTTGTCTTCCTTACCCCGATCAGGACACTTGGATGGTCACTTGCTGTGAGAAAAATGCCACTGGGTGGGGTGCAAATAATCTGTTCAATCAACCAATGTTGGAAAAAGCCCTGAAAGACTTCAATGATAGGCTGCAATTCTAAAGACACTTCCCTGGGAATAAGCACTATTGAATGTGCATCTTGGTGCTGTTCAGTGCAAATATAGCTGCCCCAAAGAGCAGCTATTGAATAAATTATATTAAGATCAAAAAACTAAAACTAGCAAAAGGTTAGAAAAAGAAGAAAAGATAAAAATACAAGGCTAATAATTACTGTTTTTTAAAAAGATAAAGAATATATATAAAAAAGAAATATAAAAAAATTAAGAAGTGAGTTCCGATTTTCCAAAAATACAAGTAAAATCACGAGCGTAACACTTACTCTATAATTACAAAAAATAAGTCTCTCCTTTTTTCTATTATCCAGTTTCTTTCTCCTCTCCCTTAATCATGAAAGCCGCTAGTCATCAGTTCTTTTTTTCTCCCAGTTCATGTAAAAAGTGTATAAGGGGTCTCCAGGTAACAATAAATGCAGATAACGTCTGTTCTCTAATCAAAGAAGCAAGTTTAGCCATCGCTGCAAATTCCATCATCTTCTCCAACCATTCCTCTGTTGTGAGTGGTGTCAAACTTTTCTATTTTTGTGCATATAATAATCTTGCTGCCATTGTCATATATAAGTTCCATGACTTTTTTCTAGCTGTCTGTCCATTAGTCCCACATTAACCTTATTTTTGTCATACCACAAGTAACAATGCAATCCAATGCCATTCTCAAGATAGCATGTCCAATATAAGGGTTTTTGAAATCCACATTAACCTTAATTTTGTCATACCACAAGTAACAATGCCATCCAAATCTCAAATTGTGACCTTCTAATCCCAATATTTCTCAACAGCACTCACTGCCCCCCCGCCAGGAGGAATGAAGAGACAAATGCGGGTGTTGGGTACTAAGGGCTGTTTATTAGACAACAATATAACATTAACATAATATGGCAAGGGCCTAACTAGCGGTACAGGTCAGGTCCTGAGATCCTCCTAGTCTGCAACCCTGACCTGTCTAGGCGAGTGCCTCTGCCCCGGGCATGAGCCATCCAAGTATGGCTGGGGCCTGGCCGGCCAGGCATATATCACCTCCACTAAGCCTAATAACCCCCCCCCCCCGCCGCCATCAAACATGAGGGGCTGTACTTGTTCAGGAGGTCCCACGTGGCAGTCTGCCCTCTCAGCTGGCAGCCGTCAAACAATACCAGCGACCCTGACAGACCCTGATTCCCCCTCAAATGGGGATGTGCGAAGGGTGCTCACCGGCCCACTGATTTCTCCCAAACCCTATCCTGCCAGGGAGAACCTATACAGCACCACCACAAGCCAATTACTGCAACCCCTACAAGTAGTGCAAGGTAGGCGAAAAACTCCCCCTCCAATAGCCAAATAGAGAGGGAGAAAAAATTCATATCTGGCCCTGGTGACCAGCAACTGGCTAACCTGCACTACTACAGGGTGAGTGGGTGGGCCGATCTCATGGCAATTGCTGGAGTGCACAGGGCAGAGCAGGCTTATATGCCCTTAGCCCCGCCCTCTCCAGAATCTCCGTATACCAAGGAAGAGCATGCTGTATCTCTTCCTCCTGTGGGGCAGCAAAGGTAAGCCCCCAGCTTAAAGCAGCTCTGCTGCTAGCCGGGAGGACCACATTTTTTCATCAAAACTAAACAACAAGCAGCAAAGTATAGTTTCAAATCAGGTAACCCCAGTCCTCCTCTTTCCTTTGCATCTTGTAATATCTTATTATTTAACTTGTGGTTTTTTCCCTTGCCGTACAAATTTAGATACATCTTTCTGCCATTGTTTAAATGGCACATCAGTTGTCAAAACAGGTATAGTCTGAAACAAAGATAACATTCTAGGTAAGACATTCATCTTAATCATGGATATTCTCCCCAATAAAGACAGTTGCACTTTGTCCAATCTTAACATAACTTTTTTAATGTCATTCCACGTTGGGAATATAGTTATTTTGAAATAACACGCAATTCATGTTTGTCAATGTAATACCCAAAACTTTACCTTCTTTTCAACCTTAAAACCAGTTTTATTCACCAATTCCATTTGCTCTTGTATTTTTATATTTTTGTTAACATCTTTGTTTTCTGTTTATTAATTTTAAAACCTGCTAATACATCATTTTTTTTTCAATTTAACCATTAATAATTCAATTTAAAGGGTCTTCCAAGACTAACACCAAATAATCTGAAAAGGCTCTTTAACATGTAGATATCTTTTTAAATCTTTACTCCCCTTATCCTCTTATCATGTCTTATTTCTCTATTCAATATTTCAAGAACCAATATAAACAAGAGAGGGAATAATGGACAACCTGATCTCATTCCTTTCTGATTCTCACATGGCTCAGTCAAATCACTGTTAAATGATTATTTCTGCTGTTTGTGAAATATAGATTTCACCCATTTTATAAAATCTCTCAAATATTCATATCTTCTAAAACTTTAAACAGAAAGGTCCAGTTCAGATTGTCAAACTTTTTCTCTGCATCTAGAAAGATCAATGCAGCTTGTTTTTCATTACATTTTGCTAAATACTCCAAAATATCTAAAATCATTCTAACATTATCCTTCAGATGTCTTTTATTGATCTCGATGAATGCTTGCAAAATTGTTTTCAATCTTTCAGTTAAAATTGTTGTGAACAACTTATAGTCACTATTCAATAATGATATTGGTCTATAATTTCTTGTCAAAGTCAGGTCTTGTCCATCCTTAGGTATTAACGCTATATTGGCTGCTTTCCATGTATCTGCCATCTTTCCTCCCTGTAGAATGGAGTTTATTGTATTTTGCAGATGTTGTAAAATTTCATCTTCAAAACACTTATAATACAAACCCAGTAATCCGTCTGAGTCCAGGAACTTTTCCTGCTTTTTTTTTTTACAGCTTCTACAACTTTTATTGTTATAGGCTCATTCATAATTTGTCTTTGTTCTTCTGTTATTTTAGGTAAATTTTGTTTTCTAAGATATTCATCTATTTTCACCAGCAATATGTCTTGTCCTTTATGCAACCAAGTATACAGGGTTATGGTCTAAAAAAGTCTTTAGTAAAGACCTCAGTAGCTAAATCTCTGAAAGTCCGAATCATATCTATTCTTGAAAAAGATCAGTCTTTCTGAAACATATAAGCATACTCCCTTGAGCTACCATGTTTCTGTCTCCATATATCCTGTTCCAAAGAGCCCTGAAGGTTTCATTGCAAAGAATGGGGCCAAAACCAGATCAACAATGCCCCACCTGGAAAACACAATAATAGTAACTAGTTTGTTCGGAAACCCTGACTTCAAAACTGAGATGAAAAATTTCTCAGTGCATGTCCCTAATACCTAGCTTATGGAAATGCATTAAATAGATGTTTAGTCATACTGTTAAGGGATTTTTTCCCCATTGTAATGACCAATTGCATACTTTCCCCAGGAAAAGATTTACCTGTTAATTTCTACCTGTCATACATTTGTTAAAAACACCAAGCCTTAACCCATGAAAAGTGCCTGCCCTGTGTACTATGGCTGGCTTGATTTAGCAGGTCAGTTGAACTTTGCAAAATGGTCTGCCAATTACATGACCCATGTGGATGGTTCTTCTTACCCAAAAATGATAACTGATTTTGCAATTTATAAAGATTGATCTGTCAGGGCAATAACCAAATCAGCCTGAAGACTTGATTGTTATTTCTACATTCATGAATTTTAAAAAGAGAGAATAAAATGACTGACTATAAATAATGCAGTTTGTATAAACTTCAGAGACATCATCCTTCTAAATTGTCATGTCATCTGAACACATCTGACACAAATGTTTTTCAAGTGTTAGGAAATCTGACTTAGATTATTAAGCCTTTTCTTTCTCTGCCAACTCCCTTAACAAAAAGCGGCTGTTTCCAAATATCTTTGAAATTGGTGGTATCGCATACTTACACAACTGGTGCCTAAGAACATCAGATGGCAAATCCAAGCATATTAATTACATCATTAGAGTAACGTTTGGTATACCACTGAGATACATTATAATAACAATAACCTTCATGTATAATAAGATGCAAAGCCAGCATGTAATGCAGTAGAAGTCTACAACTGAGAGATTCTATATGATTGTTTCCTAGGGTATCTGAATGCAGCAAGGGACCAACAAAGTTTCCATTAAAAATGGCATTGAAATTCTGTTTATTATGATTAATTATGTGCATGCATGTGTTTTATTAGGGAATTGAGTGTTTATGATTGAAAGATACACCAAAAGAGAGAATGAGGGAGGGTGGGAGGAGATGGACTCTGGAGGGGAAGGAATGAGGTCATAATTTAAAAATGAACTCAAATGTTCCAAAAATGGCAGAGCCAGTAGTTTGTAGGTTGATAATTGCCACAACTGAGAAAGGACTAAATGGCACCTGCAGCTAACAAACACTGGAAAACAAAAACTGCATGATTCTGATTTTCAATGTCTGTTGAGATATACTTATGTGGCAAAACTCTATGTCCTGGTTGTCTGACTGACAGGCAGAGAACAAACAAAAGTGGGTGTTAAAGGATAAATCTCATGGGCAGGGAAAAATACATACTTTTGTTGTGTGCTCACTCTATGACTTTGTAGTTCCGCAAATAAATGGGAATTTGTGATGTTCAAGCAAGTATTCGGAGGATTACTGGAATTTAGTGTAGAAGAGAAGTGATAACCTGAGAAACATGGGTGAGAGTTCAGATTTAGAGGAACTATGGCCTTAGTCCCATTTCATACGCCTTATATGTAATTTTCACCCATGCAATTCCCTCACAGCCATTCTACACAAAGCTTCTCTTCTCCTTTTTGCCATCCCTTAGTCCTATCCCGGAGAACTATCCCTCTATCCTCTTCCCTGTGTAATATGCCATCAAGTAATTTCCGATTTATAGCATCCTTAGGAATTAATGACTTCCGTAACATCCTGTCATTAACAGTCTTGCTCAAGTCTTCCAAACTGAAAGCTGTGGCTTCCTTTCAATACCTTTCATATTAAGCTTTCCTCTTTTTCCTATTTCCTTCAACTTTTCCTAGCACTTTTTGTCTTTTCCATTCAGTCTTGTCTCCTCATGATATGATTAAAACGCTCAGTATAGTTACTTTAGCTTCTAGGGACAATTCAGGCTTGGTTTGATCTTGAACCCACTTATTTGTCTTTGTAGACAAATCTGGTATCTGTAAAAGTCTCCTCCAACACCACTTTTCAAATGAATATATTTTCTTCCTGACAGATTTCTTCATTTTCCAACTTCCATATAGTAATAGAGAATACCATAGTATGAATCGTCATGAGTTTGATCCCCAGTGACACTTCCTTACACTTAAGGATCTTTTCTAATTCCTTCACACTGCTTTTCTCAGAGTCAATCTCCCTCTAATATCTTGCTTACAGTCTTCCATTTGGCTGAATGAACTAAGCAATAGAAAATCTTTAAAAAGTTCAATCACTCACTCAATCAGTCATTTTGTCCCCTCAGTCGGAATGAAAGGCAGACACAGTATTTGGGTTCTAAAATGGGCCGCTTTATTAAAAATTACAACAATTAAACAAACTACAGCAAGGGCCTAACTAGCGGTACAGGCCAAGCCCTGGGGTTACTCCTGGACCATGCCCTGACCTGTCTGGGCGAGACACCCGCTGCCCCGGGTGCGAGCCATCCATGGTATGGCTGGGACCCAGCCTGGCCAGGTGAAGTTGTTCACCCCTTTAAAGCTCCCCCACTCGGCCATACAGCAGTTGGGGAAGCCTGGCTTGTCCAGGAGTTCCCCACTAGGGCGTCTGTGCTCGCAACTGGGGTGTACAGCAGCCAGATGCTCCTGACAGACCCCAATTCCCCACCAATGGGGAGGTGCCAAGGATGCTCACGGGCCCCCTCAAATTTTCCCCTAACATAAATCCTCCACCGCAGAGGCCAAGCCTCTGCTTAGGTCTCAGTGACCCACAAATGGCTTAAAGCCAACCTAAGCACTTGTTGCAGGTCATTCAAAAATATACTATTGCCCCTCATAGAGAAGTGCACACCATCCCCTTGGTAGAGGTCTGCAAACTCGGCCCAAATTTGTGGACGGGGCAAATAAATCTTCAACCCCCCTGTCATAGCCTTGAATAGGGCTCTGTTGGCCATTCGCCTGGCCCATTCTAAAGTGTTGTGGTCCAATGCATCCCACCACTCCCGGCGCGGAAGCATTGCAGACCATAAAATCAGGATGCCGGGCCAATGCTTGCTATTCTCCAGCAAATCATCCCACACCTGCCAAGACAGGGCCATGCCCTTCATCAAACCCAGGTTGTTACCTCCCAAATGAACAACCAGAATGTGTGAGCCAAGGTCATTACCACGCGGTAAATGACCATCGTGAGGCAGAGGTCCGCACCTCCCATCAAACCCTCAGGCCACTACTTACCTGGACAGTGCAAACCCGCGTGAGCCTGTAAGGAAAGGGCTATGTGCTGCGAGACAAGGTCAACACCACGCAGCAAATGGCCAGGATGTGAGGCGGAGGACTGCACCTCCCCTCAAACTATCAGGCCACTACATGCCTGGGTGCTGCAAGCCTGTGTGAGCCTGTAAGGAAACAGCCATGCCCTGTGAGCCAAGGTCATTACCACGCGGTGAATGACCAATGTGAGGTGGAGGGCCGCACTTCCCATCAAACCATCAGGCCACTACTTGCCTGGACACTGCAAGCCTGTGCGAGCATGTAAGGAAAGAGCATGCCCTGTGAACCAAAGTCATTACCACGCAGTTAATGACCAATGTGAGGTGGAGGACCGCACCTAAATGACCAGGAGGTGAGGCAGAGAACTACATCTCCCCTCCAGCCACCAGGCCACTCGGGCACTGAGATGCGGGAGTGCCATGCACGTCAGAACAATGGTCACATCCTATTGCTGGACCTCCATGTATAGGCCAAGGGGACCCCTGGGCATAGCTCCTGACCACCCTGGGGCCCAATAGCCTCCTAAGCCCCACTGCCTTTGGCTTTTTTGCAAATGTGTCACCTGTAAGATTTGTGTCACGAGCCATAAAGGCTCCTCATGACCCATCCTTAAGGGATTAGGCCATAACAAGGCAGAACAGCCAAAAGAAATGGTGTTGCATCAAAGCTAGAAGGAACACTAAACCAAAGTTGCCATGCCTCCCCTCCACCTAAACAGGTGTACAGCAGTATTGAAAGTCCATTGAGTGCTGGGTAAAATGGCAAACTAGATTGTCCTGTACACCTCTGCTTTCCCGGGGGGGGGGGAATCCTGAGGAATTCAGGCAAGGGATCTGCCAGCCTCAACAGCAAGCTAACTAGGACCACCATCAGAAGACCTTCAAGCGGGCATTGGAGAAGGCCTAAAGCACACCAACTAGCAACAGGCCTCCCTCCATAAAGTGACTCCGTTAAAGGAGTTGAGAAACCCCCATACTTGGAGGTCCTCCCGCATGCCTGCTGTAATCCTAAGACCGAGATATGGAAACTGTGGGATCATCATGGCCTTGTTAATGCCGTGGGTGAGTGTTACATGCCCCCTTAAGAAAAGAGCTGAAGCAGCCAAAATACACACCTGAGACAGAACACTCTGTTGGCAGAGCCCCGCCTGTGTAGGGACAGCACTTGAATGACAACCCAAAAGCAAAGAGTCCACAGGCAGGACCCAGAGGAGGCAAAATGCCAACTCACTGTCACCTTTCTGTGCCAACTGCACACTGCTGATAACCTGATGGCCCAGTCGAAGCATGTGTCCGCACAGGCATCATTTACTGGGCTTCTCTGGTTGGGAAGGGTGATGAATGGAATGAACCACAGCAGGCTGTCTGGTACCTGATCAAAAAGTGGGGGAGACCAGCCAGAAAGGAGGGAGCTTCCTGTCCGTAGGAACATTCTTCCCCTAAACAAGGCATTGGCACGTTTGGGAGATGCTCCGTGCTGCCGAGATACCTTCAGTTGTATAGACCTGGGTCCCCATACCAGACTACTGCTGGGCTTCCCCCAGACAGACCAGCACCTGGCACCCACACTTAGCCACCTAGGGCAGGATATGGCGGAGTGAAGCCATCCCTGAGGGACCTGGATAGGCATGACATAGCCAGTCAGTGCTTCAACGAAGGGTGTGTGCTGATAGGAACTTGAGTGGACAGCACCTGAGCTACCCCACCATATAAGCCCATTCACATTACCAGTGGGCACTAACCCTGGGATGTGCTAGCCAGGCCATGTTGGGCAGAATGCCATGGGGTGAGGAGGCAGGGACTGACCCATAAGGCCCCCAATGGCCAAGCATACCCCAGCCAGAGCCAAATGGACCTTCCATCACTGACCATTGGATACCTGCCATAGATACCGCCTCACAGCCATGCACTCTATAATCTGGAATCTGCTTCCCTCACCACCAGCATGGCAGATGCTCCCATTACCTCCTTATCAGGTGGCTGCACTGCCACTGCTACCGGCCCAGACTCCAACAATCAGCCTCCTTCAGCCTTGTCCATGTTGTTTTCCACTATTCGCCAGACTCGTTGCTGCCAGGGGTGCTGAACAATCCTCCCAGGCCAGATGGATCCAACTTTGTCAATTGATTCCACTGCCATGCAACAGGACTGGGTTAAGGCAGACTAGCTCAGATCAGCTACCGTCCATCAGTTGCACTAAACTGTCAGAAAGGACAGATAACATCTTAGACTTCTGTGCCCCGCGTGACAACTTTGCAGTTTTCTGCACTCCCCGCCCCCTGAAGATTCCTCACTTAGCTTCCACTTCTGGGCCCGGGCCTTTCCTGGCATCTAGATGTGCCACTAGGTTCCTGATGACACTTGTATTCAGCAGATGAAGAAACTTGCCTCAGGGGGCTGCTGGTTGTGGGGCACATACATGCTCCCCCTTTCTTTGGAGAAGTTTTGGATAGCTTTCTTTGGTGGCAGTCCACCATGCTCTTACAGCAACCTACAAAGCCTGACACCTAGTAACCATGATGATTGTCCTCCAACATCAATTTGTTCTGTTTCTTATAAATGAAATATTATTCATCAAATCCCACACACTGCCAATTGGTTAACTTCTTGTCACCCTTCAGTGCCTCTTTTTCTTTGCACAAAAACCCAGTACTTGCTAAAACAGATGCAATAACACAATATGCCATTGGTGGCATGAATGAGAAAGCAATAATGTGTGCTACCAGCCCAGGTGTGAAGCAATCTTCCCCTCAGATGGCTGCAATCCACCTCTGTTGCTGTAAGTACTCTCTCCAAATAAAGTAAAATAATGGAGTGGGGGAGGCCTAGATAGGCTGGAGGCCAGCAAGGGCTGGGCCTAACCCTGCCTCAGCCATCCTGACTGATAGATACTGATAGCCCAGTATTTCCTTCATCCCTTTGGTCTCTTCATCATCCTCAAAAATGAGTCTGCAGGTAGCTGCATAAGCCCCACCAAAATGACTGCTACTGCTAATAAGCAGGAGGCAAATCAGGCCACACAAATGCCACGCTCAAAATAGCCACTCTTGGAGCTGTGCATATTGTAGATGCCTTCATAACATGGCTGCAGTGCCATGAGGCTAAGAAGGTCACTAGGTGCCACTCTCAAAATGGCTGCACTCAACTGAATAAACTGCCAAGCCCTCCTGCAAAATGTCCCCTGCTGCCTGAAGGCCTTAGGCCGAGCTATTGCTGCTGGAAATACTCCCTCCCAAGTAAGTGTAAATGGCAGGGGAGGGAAAAGCATAGATGCGGGGGGAAGCTACCAACATCCACCCTGCTAGGCCAGTAGCAATAATGTATGAATTAATGCTGCTACTGGAAGTACTCTCTCCCAACAAAGTAAAATGCTGGGGGGAAGGGAGGAGCCTAGGTAGGCCAGAGGCCTGCAGGGGCTGTGTTTAAACCTACTTCAGTCCCTCCTGACTGGTAGACAACAGGTCCCAAATGTAAATAAGAACAAAGTCTCTGCCAAACCAGTGAGCCTGGCACTGGGAACTGGCTCTCCTCTTGAAGTCTGAAGGTAGCAAGCAGGGAAATATCACAGCTTCTCCAAGGCAGCTACTGCTGTCTAGCCCTGAGGGCCTTCTGCAAAACCAGCCTCAGAGGAGCTCAGCTGAGACAGCTTGAGATGAGCTCTGCCCAGGCCGAGCACGAGGCACAACTGAAGGCAACAGCGACGGAGAAGCCAGCTAAGGCTACAGACTCCGCCCCCAAGGCTAAGCCCTGGATGCCAGGATGTGCCTTCTGCTTTCCTCCTTCCAAGGAGGCAAAGAGCAGTCACCAGCCTGAGTGGCTATTGCTACTGGCTGAGATGGTCGAATTATTTTGATACAGAATCCGCTCCAGAGAGTAAAATAAGAATAGAATAAAAAACAATAAAAATAAGAATAGGGAGGGCACATGCAGTGCAACAAGCACAGAACTGTGATCACAGGTTGTAGGGAGGACAGAGAGATGATACTTTAACAAATTCAATGTCTTCATTGTCAACCTTAAAGTTGTGTAATTCCTCAGTATTCATTACCTTTGTCTGCTTGATGTTCAGCTGTAATCCTGCTTTGGCGCTTTCTCCTTCATCCATAACCAGCAGTCATTTCAAGTCTTCAGTCTTTTCTACCAATAATGTAACATGAACTGCATGCCAAATTGTTAATGTTAATTCCATCATTTCTTTTTCTCCACCTTATCTGAATCTAATCAAACTTTCTGTATGATATGTTCCGCATATAGATTGGAGCATGGCTGCTATTAATACTATTTCAGATTCACTTTATTAATTCATTGATTGTATGACTAGGATGTGATCATGTGTTTGGGAAGGAATATAACAAATAATACACATGGAATAGTGAACGTGGTCTTTGTAACTTACAAGTAGACAACAACACAGGCAGGAGATTCTCTGATGACAATGCGACATATGTAAGATGCAGCTAGAATGATCCAAGAAGATTTCCTATTTTAGTGGTCCATGAGGAGGGCCTTAAGGAGAACAAGAAAGTGCCCTAGACAAGGGTTACATTCTACCAGATAAGGGAATGTGTCTTTTTAGGAAGTTGTTAATGTATTTTTAAATCTGTCACCTCATCAGTAAATGAAAAGACGTGCATACAAGTTACAAGGATTATCCAAATGTACAAGTTTTAGACATAATATGAAAAATCAATCCCAGTTCCTTACAGGTTTATAAAATAGAATGATGCTGCTTGGATAATGATAGGTAGTGAAGAGTGCCCTCGAGTCAGAGTTGACTTATGGAGACCCTTGGTGGGGTTGTCCTGGCAAGAGACTAACAGAGACGGTGTCGTGAATCAGTCTTGGCCCGACACCTTACCACCTGCCATGGGGTCCTCCTCAGAGGATGAAGAACTGGAAGAGTGGGCAGAGCTGGTACCAAAGCCAGCCACGGTGCTGGAAGAACCTCGGTAGAGCAGCAAGGGATACATCCAGGGACCTCTGGGGGTTCTATTGGAGAGTGGGACTCACACAAAGCAGGGGAGAGACCAGCTCCCAAGAAACCTGACCCATCCAAGCCATCCATGAAACTGAGGAATCGGGCAAGGGAGGCTGTGTGGGAAAGACGCAGGAATGCATGCATACAGGCTCAGTGTTGGACGGAGCTGATCTCAGACACCGAGGCACCACCATCAGGTAAAGAGGAAACACCTGTCCCTTGCTCTCTTACCTCAACCTGAGCATAAAAAGAAGACTTTGTTCATCTCACTCCCTGCAACCAACAGCTCTGCACCTCGACACTTGTGATTCTGCCTTGCACCTTGCACTGCCCTGGATTGAACTCTTGGACTCTGACCTCAGACTAGCCTTTGACTCTTGCTGCCTGCCTCTTTGTTGGACTGACTTCTCAGCTCCTGAATTCAGCTTAGCTTTGGATTCTTGCTTGCTCGCCCCTCTCTTGGACTGACTTCTTGGCTCTAGACCTCAGCTTGACTTTCAGACTATTGCTCACCTCCCCCTCTGTGGGACCACCTGACCCACTGGTGAGCCACCTCAGCATCCCAGCACCCAGGATGGGTGCCCCTAGCCTGGAATGCAACAGGTGGTTTGCCATTGCCTGCCTCAGCGATATTGTACTTTGTGATAGGTAGGAGGACAATTATTGTTGACTAAAGATGACTAGACAGGACTAGACTAGACAAGAGAAAGAACATAATGCTACTTGGCATTTGCAAAGTTACGCATACACATTTTACACACCTTATTTCAGAACTGAGAAAAATGCACATCTTGTTTCATAGTTTCAAGCTTGGTCACAAGTGTGGGAAATAAAATAGGCACATACCTTTGAAAATGAAAATCTTGTATTAAAAATAATCCTTAACAAAAAGGGCAAATTTCAAATACTTTAAAGAGATGGCTTATCAACCTGCCTTTTGTTACATTATGGAGACTCATAAAGGTCATGTCCATGTTTGCTAATGTGCAGGCTTCTTTGCAAGAAAGCATTGTATATGCATCTCACTTATCTGGGGACTTGTGAACACACAGAGCTGTTTTTTGTGAACAAGAGGTCTGTGTGCATTTAGATAGCTTGCCTGAGAAATGTAGCCTTTTGGATTTGACATTCTAATGTATACTAAAGGCTCGGCTAAGCTGCAACAATATTAACATTTCTCAAGAAAAAAGGTGGCTGTACAGTGACAGAGCTGAGCAGCATTTCTAGGAAATCTTGATGGCTGATATTTAAACAGACAAAAGACTCAGGCAATATATGTTTATCATGAAAGTAGCATCTACAGATCAAAAGCACAAATGTTCTTTCATGAGATTTTATAATGAGGCAAATGTACAAGTGGAGCTCCCAATTAACAGTAGCATATGTTGCGACAAACCATCTTAGAATGCTAGGAATTCGGCTTGATTGTTTTTATTTCTGCTTCCTCTCCTCCTCCCTCTCTCCAACAACTAAGCCCAGCTGAGTTCTGAATTTCCATTCCTCATATCCTGTTAGTCATATTTCAGCTGCTACAGTCAATTTTTCATTTAAACAAACATGAATCAAATTGTGATTCTAGTCACGTTTAATATTCTGTTGCTAAAAAATAGAAAATGCAACCAGAAGGGAAGGATGTTGTTTTTGCCACAGTTGATCTGTTCGCTTAAAACCATTGTTCATTTAAAAACAGAAATGCACAGAGACTGAATGACAATAATAGGAAGAAAGTAACAATTTGAACTATTCCATCTGGTTATTGTGATGTCAGAGAACAAAGAAGTAGAATAGTAAGCTGAATAAGCCAAGAGTCTGAGGGGCTTAACTTGATCCCAATTCCTGGGAAAAGGATTTAATTTTTATTCTGTACAGTTTGCATGATCTTAGTTGACCTCTGGTATGTATTAACTAGACCACAGAGTTACTTTGTAGAAAATTCACTGCTTCAAACAGGGGAGAAAAGCAAGATAATATGCAGGAGGGCATGGGCTTTATCTTCCTCTGTCATGTGCACTGGGCTTTAAAAAACATGTCCTTACTTTACCTGTGAATGGGCAGATTTAAAGACAATTGGACCACATGGGCCATTTTACATGAGAAGAAAGATTTTCTCTCATATATCTAATCCTTCTCTTGCCTTGCCCTATGTGTATGTCTTCCCCTCTTTACTTCTGTTAGGCTGGAAGCCTAAACTTCCATGCTGAAAATCAGACAGACTGGCTATTATGCATGAACAATCTATCACCTCACTGACCCTGGGAAGGGAGAAACCATTACTTTAGAATGGTGCAGGGAAATGGATACTGATTGTGTAATCCTAAACAGAGTTAAACCCAAAACAATACTAACTGAAGAAAATGAGCTTAGTTTGGTGTTAACCAATAGGGTGTGTTCAGCTCAGATATTGATAAGACACGTTCAAAATACATACTAGAATATAAAATCAGGGAGTAGCATTTTTAGCTGTCTGTTAATGTAAGAAATATATCTGATGTTATGTGGCTCACAAGTTAAGAGAGCAACTATGCATAGCAGGCACTAAATTTTTGAGTCCTCTGAGCCATTTCTCTAAGAATATCGTTCAAAAGCTCACAAGCACAAAGAGAACTGACAAGAAAGACTTCATACCACATGACTACAGCAAAAGGAGTAGAATGTTCAAATTAAAAGGCAGACCATTTTTTAAAATAAATGCATGCACATAGGCTTCCATCTTTTTTTAGTAGAAATGTTTTCAGTTTAAAAATACAGAAGGGTGTATTCTTGGGTAAAGCCCTAATTTTTACATCTGCAACCAAATCCTAAATTTACAAACTATTGTATTAGATTCTAAAATATTTCATACAGAGAACAAAAGACCTGCATATTATTAAAGGCACTGAAACTCTACTAGCAATAAAAAAGGGACGAAAGTGAGCTTGCTAATGAAAACCAAATGTCTCCCATATGTTGCCGTATGGTCCAATGTGGGGCTTTTGGAAGGTCATATAAAAATTAATCCAACTAATAAAATAAAGCACAAAGCCAAACAGTTCCAGAAAATGAAAATATATCTGAAATTCCAGCCTGCCAAAAACATTCATGATGCTCTGGAAACTTCAAGCTAATATTCCTCCAAGCCGGGAGTCGAATCAATTTTTTTACTCTTAACAGTGATTTATTTTCTGCCATGTGAATCAGTTTGAAAACTACAAAATTATTTAGCCTAATTATATCACCAACATTCGTAAAATAAAACTTCTTAGGTCTCACATCATTGCAAACCACTGAGATACATTTTATAGCAGAATGCTAAAATGGGCTATCTGATATGCACAGACATTTTATTTAGACTTTGGTTTGGCTGATTTTGTCTGCTCAAAGTTTTGTGCAGAATTTTTAAATATCATTTGACATAAAATCAGCATTGTTCACTCAGTAGTAATTTAAATTGGTTCAATGAGAAATATGTCCTGATCAGTAATTCTTCCCTCCCCCTCCCCCACCCAAAGGAATGAAATTTCTAGAGATTATAGCCCTCACACAAGTGCTCCGATCCTGAGGAGGTAACCCAGCTGCAAAACCAACCTGTTGCCCTTTGGCTGCCTCCACCCATAAATAAAACATCATGGCAGCTTTTTCTGCCTTCTAGGGAATATAGGCAAAAAATAAGGAGGGCAGCAATTAGGTTTAGAGCCAAATTATTCCTGCCTCTGTCCCCCACCCACCCAACCAATGGTACTACAGTAGCATGCAAATCCTCCCACCAAACTGATATCCAGTAGTTAGGTGTGCCAATTTCCAGGTATGACCTGGAAACCTCCCAGAATACACCTAATCTCCAGACTACAAGAATAAGATGCCCTGGAGGAAATAGCAGTTTTGGAGGGTGGATTGTATGGTATTATACCCCACTGAGGTCCCTCCTCACACCAAACCTTCCCCAGGTTTCCATTCCCTAATCTCTAGGAATTTCCAAACCCAGAGTTAGCAACCCTACCAGTAGGTGGAGTAGATCAGACAACAATTGTTATACAGATTAGGAGTGTGCAAAATGGAATTCCCAAGCCAAAGATATATACAGAAATCACTGTTTTTGAACCATTAGCTTGATTTTCCAGAGTGGTAACAAAAATTCAAGATGCTTGCAATAACACCCCCCCCCAAAAGAAACATTTTCCCAAGTTCTGATGCTTACCAGCTTCACAGCATGTATCTTTTATTTCCTACTGATTTCCTGAACAATGACCTTTCTCCTTTCCAATCAGACCCTTACAAGGAAGCAGCATGCTGCACTCCCAGCCAATCCTAAGCTGCAGAGAGTTTTCTTTCCCCTGAAGAAGTCTGGGCTTCTTCAGGAGTCCATAGAATTCAACTCTTTGCTTCCAATTTGCTTGAAACTTGGGGGTTATTTGATGTACAGGCAGAAGAAGCTCCATTGCAATTTTGATGACATTTGGTTGAAAAACAATGACTCCAGCCCCCCACTCAGAAAATGTCTCCCATAGGGAATAATGGAAGTGCAATTATGATGGTGGTGGGGGCGGGATCTTGTTCAGAGCCCTTTAGAATTTAAACCCATTGCAAAATTTGGCTGAAACTTGTGACTTCTTTGAAAGATAGGCAGAAGACCCTGTGTTGCAATTTTAGTGATATTTAGTTGAAAAACGATGCCATCACCCTGAAGTTCCCCATAGGGAATGATGGGAAAGCTGCCGATCTCATTCCTTATTTGTTAAACAGACCACAAAAAGGAAGCATAGCAAACAGATAGTTTTCAGTGGAAAGATGAAAGAGTAAGAGTAGGAAAATTAAATGAATACGGGATAGTTATGCTGGTCTGAACTCTCCTGCTAGGCTGCCACCATTTTAGAAATCAGTAAAGTGCAACTACACAGAGAGGGACCTAATTAGGGGATCTTTAAAATCAACCCTCTTTGTTCAATCTGCTTGAAAGTTGTGAGGTCTTTAGATTAGAGCGAGGACTGTGTTCTGTTCAAATTTGGTGCCATTATCTTTATAAACAGCTGTCCCAGACCCTTGAACAAATTTCCCTTTGGAAATAATGATCCTAAAAAATCACCCATTTGATTCCTGAACTAGTAATATCCTACCTGAAAGTAAGTTATTATGGTAAAAATTTCCCCCTGAAGTCAAGATCAGAAATTATACTGAAAATTTACTCTCCTAATGCAGATTAAGAGCCCTCCCCAAACTGGTGAGCCACAAGTTTTTGGAAGAAATTCTGTGAAATGCTGGTTTGGGACAAAGCTGTAGGCTAAGTGGTCTGAATGTCAACATCATAACAACAACAATAACAACAACATTCGATTTATCTACTGCCCTTCAGGACAACTTAATACCATACTCAGAGTGGTTTGCAAAGTATGTTGTTATTATCCTCATGACACTTACCCTGTGAGGTGAGTAGGGCTGAGAGAGACCTGAGAGAGCTGTGACTGACTTCAAGCGGAGGAGTGGGGAATCAGTCTTGGTGTTCCAGATTAGAGTCTTGCCATCCTCAACCACAACATCAAACTGGTTCTCTTGGCTACTGAGTCACCATTGATGTTCATCCCCTTTCCTTTACCACCCTAGGGATACAGAAATGACAGTGGAAGATAATGGAAAATGAAAACAGAGGAAAGCCAAAGACATTGCAGCACTGCTAGAAAAATGGCCACAACTAACCTAGTCTGTCAGTTCAGATCCAAGAGTTAGAGTTTCATGCAGATTAGTTAATGAACAATGCCTGCTAGGCTTAGCTTTTATATTATTGTTGTTGTCTTTCTAATACATATTCCAATAGCCTGATCCACTTAATAAGCAAGTACACACAAATAGATCACCTAATTAATTTCAAGTGGCCACCACACATCTCATACTACTGTGTATACTATACCACATCCAGGAAGGCACCATTCCTCATTTTACAATCCCACACCCAAAATCAGTCATGATCAAGCAAGGCTTGTGTCTCATACTATGACCAGCATTTTCCATTTCTCCAGCTTGGAACATGCCTCGTCTTGTTTCTCTGGTAATGCAGGAAAATCAGACACAATCCAAAGTGATGAAAGTATTCAAAGATCTGAGCCAAGGGAGCAGCAGAGGCTCAAGATTAGTTTAATGTTTCAGCAGAGAAAATCAAAGTGGTTATAGTAGTCCCTACACTATATTCACTGAAACAATGTGATGTATGAACCAGAATTTTTATATCTTAGAATGCTTAAGGGTCAACTATCCAGAGTGATTCGCCAATGAAGCCCACCTTGAGGCACTCTACTGCCAGCAGCACTAAACATCTCAGTCATGGATGTCTGGTACCCCATGCATAGCAGAGACCTGGTGGAAAGAGAACTGGATGTGGAGGTTGGGGAACCTCACATCACCTCTGCAGGCTGTGGCTGGGCAGCTGCCAAACCAGCATTACATCTCTCTCCTAAAGAAGCACTGCTTGGTGGTGCTGCCTCCAATGGCTCATTAGCCCAGAAGTGGAGAAAGCTGCAGAGCTAGCACTGGACACTGAGCACAGCAGGGATCCATACTATAGAGGTTGTGGTTAGACATGGGCACGGACGGAAAAAAACCACAAACATGCTGTTCATTGTTTGTTGCCGCCGGCGCACACAAACAAACGAATGGAAACGAACATGTCCCGTTAACTAATGTGTTTGGTGTTCATCGGTGCCAGAGCGGCCCCCGTAGCACTTAGAGAGCCCATATTCACAGGGAATGTGCAGCAGGATATTCTCCAGCCACCATCCAAGTTTGGTCAAGATTGCAGTATGGATCTCAGAGTTATACATTCCCAAATTTGACATCCCCAGGAAACTCCCATTCAATACAAATGGAGCCACCCTCTCCAGTTCACTTTGGCCCTGTGCTGCAGACCTGAAGACAGGCCGCCTCCCCTGTAGGGGGTGGGGGAGTCTGACTGCTGGCCGGCAGCACCCCCCATGTGCCCACCCACCAGGCCTCCCTGAGGAGGCTGTCTGTAAAGAAAAACTTCCAGAAAGACATGATGGTTTGCGTGGAGGCCTTGCACACACAAACACACACCCTGGTGGTTCAGAGACACCAACACACATCCACTAGATGGGGACATTATGGCATTGGAGCCAATGCTCTTGTCCACACCGTGCGTGGTGCAGAGGCTGTTACCGCACAAACACACCAGCTGGACATGTAGCAAATGGATGTTTAGGTGCATGGGATAGATAGGTTTCTCAATACACAGGTGCATAGCTGTATGAGATAGGCGTATAGGATAGAGGGATGCATGGATACATGGAATACCTGCATTGGATTGACAGGAGAGACAGATACCATATTCAGGGATATCCCATATTCAGGGATATTCAGGGAGAAGTTTAAATAGAGACCAGCAGCCCCAAGAACTGAGTGGTGGAAGCAACAAGAATTGGGGGAAGTAACAGACTGTGAGGTGGTACACAAAACCAAATATCTGGGAATAGAGCTGACAGCTAAAAATATTGACTTGTTTAAGAATAATTATGAAAAGCTTTGGACACAAATTGAAAGGGATATGATAAAATGGAACAAATTAAATTTATCATGGTTAGGTTGGATTGCCACAGTTAAAATGAATGTGCTGCCTAGAATTATGTTTCTGATGCAAACGATACCAATTATTAAAGACAAAAAATTTGAAAAATGGCAGAGGAAGATATCGGTATTTGTGTGGGCAGGAAAGAAACCCAGAGTTAAAATGAAAGTGCTTTGTGATGCGAAGGAAAGAGGAGGAATGCAGTTACCTGATGTTCGATTATACCATGAAGCAATATGTTTAGTATGGCTAAAAGAATGGGTATCTTTATCCAATCATAAATTGTTGACGTTGGAAGGATATAACAAGCTTTTTGGATGGCATGCATATTTGTGGTATGATAAACATAAAATGGGTGCAATGTTCCAGCACCTCTATTTGAGAAGGAATTTATTTCTAACCTGGCTAAAATATAAAAAGTTTATTGATCAAGAGAAACCACTATGGATTGTTCCAGCTGAAGTAATCAATCCGAACTTGGAGTATAAGGGGAAAGAATGGCTTACCTTTAAAGAGCTTATAGAAATAGAAAATAATGAGTTAAAACTTAGGTTAAATGAGGAACTACCATTCAAATATGGCTGGCTACAATACCGACAGATCAAAGATCTATTTGAGTCAGATCAAAGGAGGACAGGTTTTAGAACTAAAAATTCAGAGTTAGAAGAACTTTTGCTGGGGGATAATAACAAAGCAATTTCTAAAATGTATAAATTGTTATTAAAATGGTATACAGAAGATGAGACAGTGAAAGTTCAAATGGTAAAGTGGGCGATAAATTGTAATAATGAAATTATGATGGAAGCTTGGAAGCAATTGTGGAAAAATACATTAAAAATTTCAACTTGTACCAGTATTAAAGAAAATGGCTTTAAAATGATATATAGATGGTATTTAACACAGAAGAAGTTAGCCATTGCGAACAAACAGCTATCTAACAAGTGTTGGAAATGTAAGGAGCATGAAGGTTCTCTATTTCATATGTGGTGGACTTGTGGCAAGGCTAGAGACTTTTGGTCTAAAATATGTGCTGAAATGTCTTCAATACTCCAATATAATGTGGTTAAGAATCCAGAAATGTTATTATTATCCTTGCATTTAGAGGACATTAATAGAAAAGATAGAGTACTATTGTATTATATGATAACAGTGACAAGAACGTTATATCCACAATATTGGAAGAGAGAAGAAATACCAGAAATTGAAGAATGGACACAAAAATTGTTGTACATAGCAGAAATGGACAAATTAACAAGAAAACTGAGGGATCAAGATCCAAAGGGATACTTTGAGGACTGGGGGAAATTGAGAAAATATTTAGAGAAAAAATGGGATGTTAAAGGACAATTATGGTCTTTTGAAAGTTATTAAATAAGATAAGATATAGTTTAGATCTTTACCAGTAATAAAAAAGTGACAACTAGGATTTAGAAATAAGAATAGAAAACGGGGGGTGGGAGTGCTGTTGGAAGTCAACGCAGAAAAGGGGGAGGGGAGGGGATGGGAAGCATATAATCATGGGAAATGAAGGAAAATGTAACTGTTATAATCTTAATTGTATGTTAACCCATCCAATAAAAATTATATTAAAAAAAGAAAGAAAAAAAAGAACTGAGTGGTGGTAGAGCAGTCCACACCACTCAGAGACACCTTTCCTGCGCAGACAGGACAGGCACTTCAAATAAGTGGCGTAGACTCCTACCAGCATCACCCACCTCCCTGCTTTCATGGAAAGGATGGGAGGAACAGGACAAGAGAGGTCATTGGGAAGGGTTGGACTGGTTCCAGAGATGGATAGGTCAAAAGAGGGACCAGGAACTGGGAAGATCCCGACAGTTGTGAGGCCTCCTCCGAGCAACCCACTGATGTGCTCAGTGTCGGCAGCTCACATGACCTATCTTTCTTCCCTTTGCAGAAAGGATGGGATGGTCAGGACAGGAGAGGTCCTTGGGGAGGGTCGGAATGGTTCCAAAGAGGGTCAGTTTCATAGATGGAGGGGGAGCTTGACGGGGAGAGGAGGATGAAGAGGACCCCAACATACACCATGTCGGATTGCGCAGACTGCTCCAGCATAGGCTTGTCTGCCCCTCCTGTGTCACAGTGGAGGCTGTCACCAGCATCACCCACCTTAATGCCTTCGTGGAAAGGATGGGGTGGGCAGGAGAGGAGAGGTCATTGGGAGGGGTCAGAAGGTTCCAGAGACGGAGCAGTCGACAGAGGGAATGTCCAGGACCTTGCCAGCTAGAGGAGGACAACGGGTTGCTTGTCACAGCCGCATCGCAGAGCGGGACCAAGAAGGCCCAAAGATGGTGGCCATGGCATGGTAGTCCCCCATGCAGGACTCATTCACCCCTGCTAAGAGGAGAAAGCAGGTTTCTATGGATAGGGAACACCATGCGGTTCAACCGTTTCTGCAACAGCTTCTGAGCTGCCCCTCGCATTATTGGGAGGGGTCCATGCAGTTGCAATGGCAGGTGGCAAAGATCAAAGAGGGACCATCCGGGGAATTGTCAGCAAGAGGACAGGGTGAGCAGGACAGGTTGTGGGGAAGGGCCATACAGTTGCCATCAAGAGACGGAGAGGTAGAAAGAGGGACAATCGGGGAACTTGTCTGGGAGAGGGGAGCTGTGGAAGCAGCCCAAAGAACCGAGGCGTGCTGGAGCCCGCTGCACAGCAGCTTGGCCAAGAGCCACAGTACACTTGGGGGGGCTCAGAGGGCAGATAGGTCCAGGTCCAAGGAGGGATGCCCAAGGAGGTTGAGGTTGACCTTCATGAAGGTCAACATGTCCACTAGGTCCGGGTGCAGATGTGCGCAGCAGGGACGGACGAGGTCTCCCAGGTGGGAGAACACCCGCTCGCTCTGTATGCTGGTGGGAGGGCAGGACAGGATGTTGGTTGCCACGATGGACAGGTCCAACCAGATGGAAGATTTTCTCACCGAATACTCCAAGGGATTAGAGTGGGGGGGGCTCAGTGGGCTCTGCCAAGTACTCTCACACCATAGCCCCCACCAAGTCCTCCACCGCTAGCAATGCACCCACTGTGCTGCATCCAACCACGCAGCCCACTGATGATTCCCAGAGATCAAATGGGGCCGTTTGAGTGGGTCTCTCCTGGTATGGCTCACTTCCCAACTCCCCCCACCCCCTCCTCCTCCTGCTCCTCCTTCTCCACCTGCCCCTCACCCCTGCCCGGTTCCCTCTGGCCAGCACTATCTTTCTGGTAATGGAGCACTGCTTTGCAGAGCTCCTTTTTCCAGTGCAGCATCTGACCCACCCACATGGCAATGCTGCTCTTGATCCGAGGATCACAGAGGGAGGCCATTTGTTATGGCACCTTGTGGTGCAGAGGATGCAAGCACTTGGCCACACATGCCTAGAACCTCCTCAGGGTCCCAGACCCTGGGGAGCAGCTCTTTCTCGTGCTCGAGCTCCTTGGCCAGGAACTGGTCAAGCCCGTAGATCAGAGGGATGACCTGATCCAGCTTGGCCTTGTAGGAGCACAGGAGCTTGGTGGCCTCCTTAAAGTGTTTCCGGGACATCTGGGCAAGGAGTCTCCATTCCATGGAGCTGAAGATCAGCTCCTCTCCCCTCCTAAGAACATCCGTGGATGACAGGATGTCCTGCAACGGGCCCCTCTGCTCCACCAGATGACATATCATGTTGTAGGTGGAGTTCCAGTGGGTGGGCA
This sequence comes from Eublepharis macularius, assembly GCF_028583425.1. Lineage (NCBI taxonomy): Eukaryota > Metazoa > Chordata > Lepidosauria > Squamata > Eublepharidae > Eublepharis > Eublepharis macularius. The sequence continues at coordinate 79,596,408 of NC_072797.1, forward strand.
AGTCCTGAAAGAGTTGGTGCTCGGGGTCCCCCCTCCCCCTGCCTCTGGAACACCTCACGGGAAGAGTTGATGCTGCAGGAGAAGTGGGAAGCAATGTGGCGGCAGCTCTCCAGCAGATTGCACGTCCACAAGGTTCCCTCATCCCAGCTGTCCCTTGGCTTGCTCCCCAGCACTAGAATGTCCCTCATCACCAGGTGCAACTTGTGCACCATTCAAACCAGGCCCGGGAGGGATGCCACTTTCAGGGCTGCCAACATGTTGCTTCCCGCGTCTGTCACCATGAAGCCACGGACAAACCTTTCCGCCCCTGTTGTCCACTCCCTCAGAGCCGCCTTCACAGTGGTGGTGATGTTCTTTCCAGTATGGACCTCGTCCATCCCCGATGCCTGGAGAAGAACTACCTTATATCCCAGTGTCAAGCATGGCGCCTTTTTCCAGCGAACAGTTCTTCGCCTGGGGTGGCGGAGGTCCTCTGGTTGCCACCAGTGGGCAGTGATGGCAAGGTAACCGTGATGGCAGCCGCTCGAGAAGTCAGCTGTGAAGTGCATGGTACAGCCTTTGGCGGCCGAGAGTTCCCTGAGCACCATGTCTCGCACAGACTGGTAGGGGGCAGGCAGGACTCAATGTCCAACTGTGCGCCATGATGGCATGGAGAACCATGGGGCAAAGTGCTGAAGCAGCCTTTGGAAGCCCATGCCCTCCACGATGGATAGGGGGAATCCTTGCAGGGCAATCATCTCCACCACCACATGAACGCCCTCCTCCTGAGCCCTTGACCTCACCCTTTTCAACAGCACTATCCCCAACCCCGATGGTACAACCTCCCACCGGCAGCCCCCTCAAGGAAAGGCTTCTTGCTTGGGGCAGATTTCGGTGACCCTCCCACTGATCCCTGCTCAGAGGAGCTGGTAGCCCTCTGTCTCCCCCTGCCAGATGCTTTGCTGGCCGAGGATGGAGACCACAGGCTCAGGTGGTGTGTCTTCAGGTGCCTGGTCCATTCTGTCGATGACAGGTGCTTCAGGTCATTGCCCCTTCACACCAGGCCATCACAGACACAGCACTGCACCACACGGGGGTCATTTGGAAGGGCCCGGAAGGGCTTCCATACAGCCAATTTGAACCATGGCCCGCTAACTCTTCCATAGGAGGGAGGATGAAGGGTTGCTGGCTGCGCTGCAGAGCTGGAAATGGAAGATGGAGTGAGGGGTGGACTGCAGGTAGGGACAGCACTGGGAGTTTAGGATGGGGACAGGATGGATGTTTCATCAAAACCAAACCATTCCTCCGTGGATTCCTCAGTCTCCTCCTCATCAAACATTTTAAAGAGTTGTATTGTCGAAGGCTTTCACGGCCAGAGAACGATGGTTGTTGTGGGTTTTCCGGGCTGTATTGCCGTGGTCTTGGCATTGTAGTTCCTGATGTTTCACCAGCAGCTGTGGCTGGCATCTTCAGAGGTGTAGCACCAAAAGACAGAGATCTCTCAGTGTCACAGTGTGGAAAAGATGTAGGTCATTTGTATCTACTCAGGAGGGGTGGGGTTGAGCTGAGTCATCCTGTAAGAGTTTCCCAGGGTGTGGAATGCTAATGGCGGGAGGCTTCACTGTATCCTGAGGAGGTTCTTTTGCATATGGATTGGTACTTGATGTGCTAATCTTCTCTGCAGGGCTATTGTCGGGGATAGAATGTTTTGTTAGCCTGGTGTTTTTCAGAACTGGAAACCATGCTCTGTTCATTCTTAAGGTTTCTTCTTTCCTGTTGAAGTTTTGCTTATGCTTGTGAATTTCAATGGCTTCCCTGTGTAGTCTGACAAAGTAGTTGGAAGTGTTGTCCAGTATTTTGGTGTCCTGGAATAAGATACTGTGCCCTGTTTGCGTTAGGCTATGTTCAGCCACTGCTGATTTTTCAGGTTGTCCAAGTCTGCAGTGTCTTTCATGTTCTTTTATTCTTGTCTGGATGCTACGCTTTGTGGTCCCGATGTAAACTTGTCCACAGCTGCAGGGTATACGGTATACTCCTGCAGAGGTGAGGGGGTCTCTACTGTCTTTTGCTGATCGTAGCATCTGTTGTATTTTTCGGGTGGGTCTGAACACTGCTTGAAGGTTATGCTTTTTCATAAGCTTTCCCATCTGATCAGTAATTGCTTTGATATATGGCAAAAACACTTTTCCTGTAGGAGACTGTTTTTCCTTGGTTGTTTGATTCATCCTGGGTTTGATTGCTCTTCGGATTTCATTTCTGGAGTAGCCATTTGCCTGAAGTGCGTGGTTTAGATGATTAATTTCCTCATTGAGAAAGTGCGGCTCACATATCCGTCTTGCACGATCCACTAATGTTTTCGTTATGCCTCTTTTCTGTCGGGGGTGGTGATTGGAGTTTTTGTGTAAGTACCGATCAGTGTGAGTTGGTTTCCTGTAGACCTTGTGACCTAACTGAAAGTTTGCTTTGCGGATGACCAAGGTATCCAGGAATGGGAGTTTTCCCTCGATTTCTTTCTCCATTGTGAATTGTATGTTCAGGTGGATGTTGTTGAGATGATTCAAAAACCCCATCAATTCTTCCTCCCCATGGCTCCAAATGATAAATGTATCATCCACAAACCGGAACCATACACTAGGTTTGTGGGGTGCTGATTCTAGAGCTGTTTTTTCAAAATGTTCCATGTAGAAGTTTGCTATAACTGGGCTGAGTGGGCTCCCCATGGCCACCCCATCCATCTGTTCATAGAATTTGTTGTCCCATTGGAAGTAACTGGTTGTCAGACAATGGTGGAATAAGGCTGTTACATCTTCTGGGAAAATCTGATTAATAAGTGCAATAGTGTCTTTTACTGGAACCTTGGTAAACAGGGATACAACATCAAAACTGACAAGTATGTCTTGTGGATTGAGTTTCAGAGAACTGATTTTGTTGATGAAATCTGCTGAATCTTTGATGTAAGACGAGGTTTTCCCGATGTGGTCCTGCAGGAGATCTGCCAGATGTCTAGCTAATTCATATGTCGGTGAACCAATGGCACTCACAATGGGTCGCAGTGGGACTGAATCCTTATGTATTTTGGGGAGTCCATATAGTCTAGGTGGCTGTGCTTCAGTCTTGCAATACAGCCCGGAAAACCCGGCAATTCCGGCAATACAGCCCGGAAAACCCACAACAACCGTCGTTCTCCGGCCGTGAAAGCCTTCGACAATACAAGGTGAATTTAGTCCATTAACATTCCAAGATATAACTTTACACTCCATGATCACTTTCTTATAGTTTTTGGTAAGTCCTTTTCATTTTCCCTAATAAAAGTCTCCATCTCATGTCCAGATCTGACGCTCTTTCTAACTCCAACAAACTCAAATGTCAGTCCTTCTGGTATTTCCCATCTGTATCTGGTTTTCTGCTCCTTTAGCATCTGAACCAGTTCTCTATACTTCTTCCGCTCGAACAACACCGATCTGGACAACTCTTTCATGATTCTCACCACTTTTCCATTGACTTCTAATGGATCTTGAAATTGTTTGCTCACAATTAATTCTCTTGTGCTTCTAGTCGTAAATTGAACAATCATATCCCTTGGTAACTTCTTCTGAGCTGCAAATCTGGAATTAATTCTATACACCACATCCAAGAAAGCTGCAATTTCTTCCTCTTCTTTCCCCAGGTATTCTGCCAAAATTTCTGTAATCTGTTCTTGGGCTGATTTTCCCTCTACTTCTGGGACCGAAATCTGAGTTGTTTTTCCATCTGTTTACTTTCTGCAACGGCCATTCTGTCTCTCATCCCCCTCATTTCAGTCTTTTGCACATCTGCTAAAGTTTCCACCGTTTCCTCTACAGCGTTGACTCTCTGCTGTGTAACTTGTAGGTCATTTTGTATTTTATCCATGCCTTTTGTCAGTTCTGCCATCTCCAATTTAAGGGTCTCTTTAAAGTCTTTTAATTCTTTCGCCATCTCTAGCATCATGTCCTTAAGCTCTTTATTTCCCTCTGAAACTTTTTTATCAAGATTTTCCATCGTAGCTTGCCACTCTTTCTTCGACATCGTGGGACTAGCTCTGCTTCGCTCCCACGAGTCTGCCCTTTTCCTTAAATCCATGACACTACTTTTTTACTTTCTTTTATTTTTAAAAGTCCAAATCCAGTTTATTTTTCTCAAATGCTGTTTTAAACTGTCCAAAATGTCGGGCGTTTTTTCTCTATGGTTTTATACTGAAGTGTTCGCCCTTACCTTCTTTAAAGATGGCCTACTTCCGTTTTCATTGAAGTCACCAGTTGTCCTCTTTCAAAATGGCGTCGCCCTACTTCGTTTTGTCAGGTTCAGAATGCGTTCATGTATGTCTTTGCCTAACCGACTCCGTTTTTAATCCTTTCAGTGTTTAAGTGCTTTCTTCACAGGTGCCAAGGTTCCCAGGCAGCTATCTCACAGAGAAGGATTGTTTTGGCTACTGCTGTTCCACCAAGAACCGGCCTTGAAGGACTTTCGCTTTCCTAGCTTCAAAGGGATTGTTTTGAGAACTATGGGGGGAGGTTGGGCCTGCTGGGATCTGTTACTTTGTACCTCATGCTCTGCCTGTCATTGGTAACAATGCATATGTACCATCCTGAATATTGTATTCAGGCCAGTGGACTATAATGAACCAATTCTTCAGTAAAAACCTTTTGGAAACAATGGACTGTTGTCTGATTGCGGAAGGTAGTCTGGAGTAAGGACATTATCTAGCCACAGCTCTGACATTTTGTTACCAATCATCTTTTCCAATGCCTAAGCCGGATCAAACGGACTCCAAAGCTGTCCCGCTCAGGGATCCTTTGTTTGACCCGTATGTCTCCCCTGGCTCCCAAGGATTGGAACCTCAAGGACCTGTACCAAGGGGAAACAGCTCCTCTGTTACTACGCTCTACAGGCTCGCTCCCAGCAGTGCAGATACCCGGCCCAGAGCTACAGCTGAACCACTGTTTTCTGTACCCACTCCAACGCAGTGGGGCGCGAGACCAAGGGAGACGAGGGAACGGAGGGCCAGTACGATGTTCACGCAAACACAGGTGGATAGTCGGTGCAGTTTGGAGTCAATACCCGAGCATGCCAGCAGCCAACCATGGCTCTACTGGAACAGGACGACCGAACAAATGGAGTGGGAGACGTCCTGCAGTGGCGCCCTAAGCTGGGATTATTCGGAGGTCACCCCATGGTCGGGGCAACAAGAAGTAAGTGAGCACCAGTGGGTGCAGCTTCAAAGCAGAACGATTGCGATTGACTCTGGTATATCGGCAATCACTGGGTTGGCGAAAGGGATCTTAGCTGCAAGGTCTCAAGAAGAACAAGAAGTAGAAGTAACCTTGCCTTGGCAACAGACGAAAGCCACGAGACCACATGCCGAAAATGTGCTGACCTCGCAGGCTACTGGGTATACAGAACAGGAGGAGGAAAATCCAGTCTTGGAGACCAGACTAGCAAGCATGGAAGAAAGCTTAGCTCACGCAGTCCACCTGCTGTCTGTACTCGTGGTGGGGGATGGTGGACGTGAACCGCCAGCTGGTCTACCAGACATCAGCCAAAGTTTGTCAAACCTACAAAATCTTTTGCCCCGTCCGGAGGGCCCTATCCAACCGTGGCCGCAACAGCCATCGGAAACGGGGGATTCTGACTCTGTAACCGGGGAAAGACCTTGTCCTGAAGACCCGTGTCCAGAAGAACCCCGTCCCAAACAGCCGATCATACCAGATGACAACGGAGCCAGCGGAGGAGGTGGAGAACCGAGTCCAGAAGACCCCCCTCCCGATCGTCCAATCATTCCCGCTGACAGTGGAACCGGAGGAGGAGGTGGGGAACCAGGACCACCACTGAGGCCCACTTCCCCTATAGTGCCTCCACCCACGACCCAAGCGAATCAGCCACCAAGCCTCCTGAGAGGTGATACACCGCGAGTCATCCCCGGGACGAGCAGAATTGGAAGAGGTACTACTCCCAGGCCACACCAAACGCCGGGGCCGCGGGGGGCCATGGTGCCTCTCCAACCTATCTCTCCTCACCCATCCCCGTTTCAACCGGCACCCCAAGGGCCGATTCCCGCTCCTCTTTTACCAGCGCCCAGATTACCGATGCCTCGAGGCCCACCGCCGGTGCAGCCAGCACCCTTACAGCCAGCGCCGCTACAACCCGTACCTGGAGGGCCTCCCCAGCCGATCCCGGGAGGGCCTCCCCCACAACAACCTCAACCTTATCCCCAGCAACCTCCGCCGCACCTACCGCCAACACCGTGACAGCCTCCTTTACAACTCGCCCCGCTCGACGTCTACCCGATGCCAGCACCAGCTCCCAGGCAAGAACTTCCCATGGGTTGGGTTAAGCTGGAAGCTACGTTTGATGGAGATCCTTCCAAACTGGGATTTTTCCTTGTCCAAGCAGTACAGTTTTTCAATCGATGGGGACATCTATTTGGAAGTGAAGCCAGTCAAATCGAACACCTGGGATCGAGACTTCAAGGCAAAGCGGCTGACTGGTATGTAGGACTTTATGATATTGGTGCCCCCGAGTTGAATACACTTCAAGGGCTAGTGGACGCGCTCCGAGCCCAATATGAAGATCCCCTAGAAGAAACTAGGGCCCGGACTGAATTGCAGTCTATTAGGCAAGGCAGCATGTCGGCTAGAGACTATGTTACAAAATTCCGACAGCTCGCTGCCAAATGCCCAAGGTGTGAGGAATCCACCAAAATCATTTTATTCAAACAGGGATTGAATCCTAAATTGTTGGACAGAGCTCTCATGCAAGATAACCCTCCTACGCTGTTAGGATGGATCCAGTTAACTTGCGAAGTTGAAAATCGCATGCTAGAAGTTCGTTTAGTGGAACAACATCAACAACCCGCGGGCCAAAGGCGCTCCTCAGTTCTCGTTCGAGGGGGCCGAGGGGCTGGATACGCTACTCGTGGAGCGAGAGATGCTAGATGGCAACAAGGTTTGTGCTTGCAGTGTGGTCAAAGCGGCCACTTTGCAGCGCAATGTCCGTACCGGCCTGTGCAAAGACCTCCGCTCCAACTAAGGCGTCCAGCCCCCGCAACCTACTCAGCACCACCATGCCCAACACCAGCTCCCAGATCAGCGAGGGGCAGAGGAGCTCCTCGGAAGAACCTCCCTGAGAGAGGGTTAGAGTTGGAAGAAGTTATGGAATATGATTCAACAGCTCTAACCAGGGAGGAGAATCCAGAAAGTCCCGCTTTGGGAAACGAAATGGATCTGTCGTAAAAGGACCCAAACGGCAGATCAAACCTCAGTCCGTTCCTGCTTTGAACAGACCTCCAGGGTCCATACTTTTCATACCGGTCATACTAGTTAATCCAGATAGAAAAATGCACATCCGCGTGCAAGCTCTGATAGATTCGGGCTGCTCAAGAGACATTATTGCACCAGCCTTGGTGAATGGATTAGTGCTTCCTGTACAAGAATTGGAAATGCCCGTTATTTTTGAGCAAATGGATGGCACTAATATGAACCCAGTCACTACTGAAACCACTCCGGTCGTAACCGGCATGGGACATCACTGGGAAGTAAGATCGTTCGTCATTAGTGCCACTGCCAAATACCCCTTGATCCTGGGAAGCCGGTGGTTGTGCGACCACAACCCCTATATAAACTGGACAGAAGGAAGCATCACGTTCAGCCATGACGCCTGCAAAAGTCACCGTTGGGATAAAAATTGGGGTACCAATCCTACCCACAACAAATCAGCCCTCCTCACCCAGGAAGAAATTAATCAAATACCCAAACAATATAGAGCCTACATCCAAGCCTTCACAGAGGAAGAGGCCAATACTCTACCTCCACATAGGAGGACAGACTGTGCTGTAGAAATTTTACTGGGCGCCTCGCTGCCTAAAGGCCGCCTATATCCCATGAGCCCCAACAAAAGAGAAGAACTCCGCAAATTCATTGACACTAATCTTCAAAGAGGATTTATACGACCTGCGAACAGCCTGCACGCTGCGCCAGTGCTCTTCGTCAAAAAGAAGGATGGGGGCTTAAGACTGTGCACTGATTTTCGAGGACTTAACGCTGTGTCATCCAGCAACGCATACCCCATCCCGCTCATCAAAGACCTTCTCAACGTCGTGGCTCATGGTAAGATCTTTACAAAATTAGACTTAAAGGATGCCTACTTCCACGTTCGTATCAAAGCAGGGGATGAATGGAAAACCGCCTTTAACACGCCCCTCGGCCAGTTTGAATATTTAGTTATGCCATTCGGTTTATCTGGGGCCCCATCAGTTTTCATGTCCATGATTAATGAAGTATTACATGAATTTTTGTACAAAGGAGTGGTGGTTTACCTAGATGATGTCTTAATATATTCAGAATCTGAGGAAGAACACGTAGATCTTGTAAAAAAGGTTCTGACTAGGGATGTGCGTTTCGGCATTCAGAATGCCGAAAGAATGCCGAAACAAAAGTGTTTCGGCTTCTTTCAGGGAATGCCGAAACGTTTCGGGGAATCCCGAAACGTTTCGGGTAGCCGAAAGAAAAAAGCCGAAACGTTTCGGGATTCTTTCGTCTTTCATTCGGCTTTTCAATGGGAAAATGCCTCCGTCTTCCCGGACGTCTGGGGGAGGCATCTTCCCACCGAATAAGCCCAAAATTGGTGGGGACCTTCCTCTAACCCTTCTCTAACAACCACCCAAGTTTCAGACAGATTGGACTTTGGGGGGCCATGTTATGGCCCCCCAAAGCAGGTCCCCCCATCCTCCCATAAAGGAGCATCTTCTTCATTATTTCCTATGGGGAAAAAATGAAGAAGCAGGCTTCCTTTGCCAGGGGTGGCATTTTGCATGCAAAATGCCCCCTTACCCTCAGGGGCCCTTCTCCCACCCCTCCTCCCACCCCCCACCAAGGCTCAGCCTGCTCCCACTTGGGGGGGCCATTTCATGGCCTCCCCAAGTAGGTCCTCTCAGCCCCTAAATTCCACCCCTTACAGCTCCACACAAACCCAATTCCCCCCAGCTGCCACACACAGACCCAAATCCCCACATTAGCCCCTCACAGACCCAAATCCACCCCCACCTGCCCCACACCCATAACCCCAGGAACAGGCTGGCAAAGGCCAGCCCTCTCCCTTTGTTCCCTATGCTGGGAACTTCTAAACTCTCTTTCCCTGGGCAATTCTGCACAGCCCAGGGGTGCCACAATGGTGGGCACACTTCTGAGTGCCAGCTGGTCCCTGTGAAAGAGCACCTGAACCACAGACACCCTCCCTCAAATTCCCCCACCACCTACAGAGATGGCTGGCCAGCCAGCCCCATTGTTCCCTATGATGGGAACCAACTGCACAACAAAGAATAAAACAAGAACAACACAAAATAAAGTTTTTTAAAAATTATTTTCTCCCTTCCAAAGTACAAGTAGGCAAAGCATTATGACACATAACACCAGCAGTCCCCCACACAGAAAAATAACACAACTCACTTAACATCAGAGAATCACAAAGCACGATTCCTGTCAAAAACACTTTATTTCTTGAACAGCTTTAGGCTACACAGCAGGGGGGGAACACCAAAGGGCATGGCAGCAGTATCTTACACAAAAATAACACAACTCACTTAACATCAGAGAATCACAAAAGCACAATTCCTGTCAAAAACACTTTATTTCTTGAACAGCTTTAGGCTACACAGCAGGGGGGGAACACCAAAGGGCATGGAAGCAGTATCTTACACAAAAATAACACAACTCACTTAACATCAGAGAATCACAAAAACACAATTCCTGGCAAAAACACTTTATTTCTTGAACAGCTTTAGGTTACACAGTAGGAGGGCACAAAAGGGCATGATAGCAATGTACTACAAAAAATAATACAACCCACTTCACCGTTTTTGACAGCAATTGTGTTTGTGTGATTCTCTGATGTGAAGTGAGTTGTGTTATTTTTGTGTAGTACACTGCTTTCCTGCTCTGTGGTGCCTTCCTACTGTGTAACCTAAAGCAGTTACAGAAATAAAGTGCTTTTGACAGCAATTTTTTCGGGTGATTCTTTAATGTGAAGTGAGTTGTGTTATTTTTGTGTAAGATACTGCTTCCATGCCCTTTGGTGTGTCCCCCCCCTGCTGTGTAGCCTAAAGCTGTTCAAGAAATAAAGTGTTTTTGACAGGAATTGTGCTTTTGTGATTCTCTGATGTTAAGTGAGTTGTGTTATTTTTGTGTAAGATACTGCTGCCAAGCCCTTTGGTGTTCCCCCCTGCTGTGTAACCTAAAGCTGTTCAAGAAATAAAGTGTTTTTGACAGGAATCGTGCTTTGTGATTCTCTGATGTTAAGTGAGTTGTGTTATTTTTCTGTGTGGGGGACTGCTGGTGTAATGTGTCATAATGCTTTGCCTACTTGTACTTTGGAAGGGAGAAAATAATTTTTTAAAAACTTTATTTTGTGTTGTTCTTGTTTTATTCTTTGTTGTGCAGTTGGTTCCCATCATAGGGAACAATGGGGCTGGCTGGCCAGCTATCTCTGTAGGTGGTGGGGGAATTTGAGGGAGGGTGTCTGTGGTTCAGGTGTTCTTTCACAGGGACCAGCTGGCACTCAGAAGTGTGCCCACCATTGTGGCACCCCTGGGCTGTGCAGAATTGCCCAGGGAAAGAGAGTTTAGAAGTTCCCAGCATAGGGAACAAAGGGAGAGGGCTGGCCTTTGCCAGCCTGTTCCTGGGGTTATGGGTGTGGGGCAGGTGGGGGTGGATTTGGGTCTGTGAGGGGCTAATGTGGGGATTTGGGTCTGTGTGCGGCAGCTGGGGGGGAATTGGGTTTGTGTGGGGCTGTAAGGGGTGGACTTTAGGGGCTGAGAGGACCTACTTGGGGAGGCCATGAAATGGCCCCCCCAAGTGGGAGCAGTCTGAGCCTTGGTGTGGGGTGGGAGGAAGGGTGGGAGAAGGGCCCCAGAGGGCTGGGGGGCATTTTGCATGCAAAATGCCACCCCTGGCAACACAAGCCTCCCCCAGCTGTCAGTGGTAGAGATTAGAGCACCTACTTGGGGAGGCCATGAAATGGCCCCCCCAAGTGGGAGCAGGCTGAGCCTTGGTGGGGGGTGGGAGGAGGGGTGGGAGAAGGGCCCCAGAGGGTTGGGGGGCATTTTGCATGCAAAATGCCACCCCTGGCAACACAAGCCTCCCCCAGCTGTCAGTGGTAGAGATTAGAGCACCTACTTGGGGAGGCCATGAAATGGCCCCCCCAAGTGGGAGCAGGCTGAGCCTTGGTGGGGGGTGGGAGGAGGGGTGGGAGAAGGGCCCCTGAGGGTAAGGGGGCATTTTGCATGCAAAATGCCACCCCTGGCAAAGGAAGCCTGCTTCTTCATTTTTTCCCCATAGGAAATAATGAAGAAGATGCTCCTTTATGGGAGGATGGGGGGACCTGCTTTGGGGGGCCATAACATGGCCCCCCAAAGTCCAATCTGTCTGAAACTTGGGTGGTTGTTAGAGAAGGGTTAGAGGAAGGTCCCCACCAATTTTGGGCTTATTCGGTGGGAAAATGCCTCCTCCAGGCGTCCTGGAAGACGGAGGCATTTTCCCATAGAAAAAAGCCGAAAGAATGCCGAAATAATGCCGAAAGAATCCCGAATCCCGAATCCCGAAAGAGATTCTTGTTTCGGCTTTCAGCTTTAACGATAGAGAATTTTCTTTCGGCTTTCTACTTTCGGCTATAGCCAAAAATTTTTGGCTTGCACACCCCTAGTTCTGACCACACTAATGTGTAACAAACTGCCCATCAAACTATCTAAATGTGAATTTCACCAAACAGAACTCACTTATTTGGGCTACTGCATCTCCAAAGATGGTTTAAAAATGGATCCGGGCAAAGTACAAGCAATCCAAAGTTGGCAAACTCCTGTTACTCGCAAGGAACTACAATCCTTTTTAGGTTTCGCCAACTTCTATAGAGAATTCATTGCAAACTTTGCTCAACTTACACTCCCCCTAACCGAACTGTTAAAAGACAAGGGGGACAATGCCAAAAAGCCGAGTGCCAAATTGCCCTGGACACGAGAATGCCAAGAGGCATTCGATCTCCTCAAAATGCAGTTTGTTTCCGAACCCGCCCTCCAACACCCCGATGAAAATCGCCCCTTTGTAGTGCAAGTCGATGCCAGCGACACCGCGATTGGGGGCGTACTTTTGCAAAAGGGGGAGGATGGAAAACTCAAGCCCTGTGCCTTCCTATCCCGAAAGTTTTCTGAAGCGGAGAGAAATTGGAACGTGTGGGAAAAGGAGGCTTTTGCTGTAAAGGCAGCCCTCACTACCTGGAGGCATTGGTTAGAGGGAGCCCGTCATCCATTCGAGGTTTGGACGGACCATAAGAATTTAGAAGCCCTCCGCAGCCCTCGGAGGCTAAATGCTAAACAGCTGCGCTGGGCAGAATACTTTTCCAAATTCAATTTCACTTTAAACTTTTTGCCGGGCAAAACAAACTTTCTTGCTGATGCCCTATCGCGCATGCCCCAACACAAAAGCAAAAGGGAGGAGACTATAGACACCGTCTTTTCCCCTACGCAATTAGGGGGTGTGGTAACAACGCGCAGTCGCACTGCCCATCCCCCTCAACCCGATCAGGGATGGAGGTTAAAGCTGAAAGCTGAAGTGGAAAAGGAGGGGGGAAAGGTGCCCAAAGACAAACTGCAACAATCGAAACAAGGAGAATGGCTTTGGGGGGCTTTTATGTTCCCGACAGTTTAAGAAAAGAAGTCTTGCAGCGCTGTCACGATGCCCCTACAGCAGGACACTATGGGTACTTAAAAACGCTTCATTTAGTACAACGCCAATTTTGGTGGCCAGACATGCGTAAGGACATTTCCCAATATGTAGCATCCTGTCCCATTTGCCTCAGTGCCAAATCACGCAATGGCAAACCTCCCGGATTATTACAACCGCTAGAAACACCAAGCAGACCATGGGAAGTAATATCCATGGACTTTATCACTGATTTACCCCCCTCCAAAGGTCACAACTGTATTCTGGTCGTAGTGGATTTATTCTCCAAGCAAGCACACTTTATACCTTGCACCACTATACCTTCAGCTAGAAAACTGGCGGATATTTTTCTGAAACACGTTGTAAAATTACATTCTTTTCCGTCTAAGGTGATCTCGGATCGCGGCGGACAGTTTGTTGCCAACTTTTGGCGGGAGCTTTTACAAATGCTAGATATTGAACAAGGTTTAAGTTCAAGCCATCATCCGCAAACCGACGGGCAGTCCGAAAAAACTAATCAAATCCTAGAACAGTTTCTTCGCTGCTATATCAATTTCCAACAAGATAATTGGGTCGATTTGCTCCCCCTGGCAGAATTCTCTTACAATAACAGCGTGCACGCCTCATGCCAGTGGACTATAATGAACCAATTCTTCAGTAAAAACCTTTTGGAAACAATGGACTGTTGTCTGATTGCAGAAGATAGTCTGGAGTAAGGACATTATCTAGCCACAGCTCTGACACGTTTAAGAGAAGAGCCCATCTCTTCTGTCTCTTTATGGTTCTGACGCACTTCCTGTTCCTCTACGTTGCACAGCAGTTCTCGTGATTTTTAAGCTTTCTCACAGTCTATTATCTCTTCCCAGCCACAGGTATGTAAACAATAATCCAATTTCCGCACTAGCTTCTCCTTGCAAATTTACTTTTTCACATTTTTTCTTGCCGGAATCTTCCCCTTATATAGCTAATCTGTTGCAGTTCTTAAATCCACGTTTGCCTCTTATTTCTTTTTAAAATCTGTCCCATATTGAGAGATAGCGATCTTTACCTCCTTCAGCGTTTTCCTTGGGTTGTAATCGCTGCTTCTGTTATCTGATCGAATCCAGCCCATTTGCTGTTTGATTGAAGCTTGGGCATGTAGGTCTTATGCCAAAATTTGACTCCAGAGCCACTGCAGAGATTTTATCAACCTTTCTTCGGGTGGGACCTCAAGGGTGGGTGGGAGTTCGTTGTGTAGAGCCCCCCCTCACCCGAGATCAATGCACCCTCAGGTTCTCGAGCGTTCTCGCCTGTTCTCCGCCTGAGAACAGGTGGCTGCAGGCAGTTTGCGCCCCTCCAGCCTCCAAAACAGCGGCACGGACAGCTCAGCTCTTAGAGCTGCATTAGACCTTAATGTATCCCAAACCGGAAGTCCACTCAAAGAGTGGTGGTCAACAGCATTTCATTAGATTGGAGGGAGGTGTCCAGTGGGGTGCCGCAGGGCTTGGTTTTGGGCACGGTACTTTTCAATATTTTTATCAATAATCTGGATGAAGGAGTGGAAGGGCTGCTCATTAAATTTGCTGATGATACCAAATTTGGAGGAGTAGCAAACACCCAAGAAGACAGAATTAAAATTCAACAAGACCTGAATACTCTGGAGAAGTGGGCAGCTGTGAATAGGATGCAATTCAACAAAGACAAATGCACAGTATTACATCTGGGCCACAAAAATGGGAAGCACAAATACTGGATGGGGGATACACTTCTGGGCAGTAGTCTATGTGAAAGGGATCTTGGGGTAAGAGTGGACTGTAAACTAAATATGAGCAGTCAGTGTGATGCGGTGGCAAAAAAGGCTAATTCAATCTTGGGTTGTATCAAAGTGGTCATAGCGTCGACATCGCAGGAAGTCATAGCCCCTCTCTATACTGCCTTGGTCAGGCTGCACCTGGAGTATTGTGTACAGTTCTAGAGGCCTCACTTCAAAAAGGATGTGGCCAAAATCGAGAGGGTGCAGAGGAGAGCGACGGGGATGATCAGGGGTCTGGAGACTGAGCCCTACGAGGTAAGGCTGAGGGCCTTGGGAATGTTTAGTTTGGAGAAGAGGAGGTTGAGGGGGGACATGATTGCTCTCTTTAAATATTTGAAAGGCTGTCATTTGGAGGAGGGTAAGGAGCTGTTCCAGTTGGCAGCAGAGGGTAGGACCCGAAGCAATGGGCTTAAATTACATGCACAAAGGTACCGGCTGGATATTAGGAAAAACCCTTTCACGGTCAGAGTAGTTCAAAAGTGGAATCAGTTGCCTAGGTAGGTGGTGAGCTCCCCCTCACTGGCAGTTTTCAAGAAGAGGCTGGATGAATACTTGTCAGAGATGCTTTAGGCTGATCCTGCACTGGGCAGGGGGTTGGACTAGATGGTCTGTATGGCCCCTTCCAACTCTATGATTCTATGACTATGACTAAGAATGCTTCAGGAAACTTTGCTTCGGGACTTTTGAATTGAGTACAGCATGCTGACCCCAATTCAGAAATCCTGGAGCTTTCCGAATTGGGTCCGATTCAGGTATTTTACCTGAATCGGATTCCCAAAGCACACACCCCTACCTTGGGGTCAGGTAGGAATTTTACACACGCCAGTTTGGCTAGGGATCCTGGAGGTGTTTTGCCATCTTCTGGGCGTGGACCAGGGGTCATTGGGGCAGTTGGGGGGGAGGGTGATTGTAAATTTCCTGCATTGTGTAGATAACCCTAGAGGTCCCTTCCAACCCTTTGATTCTATGATTCTAAGATGAACAAGTGAATGATCCTGAAATGATATAACTAGTGTTGTTAGGTCCAGTGATCATGGTGTCCAAGTAAATATAGGGACAGAGATGGCATCTTGCAGGCTCTGGTCCCAGAGTCTGTGTCAGTGTTGGGAAGTACATTATTATGTGTGACAAGTTGTTTATGGTTAGGGGGTTGTCTGTGGGCAAGAAAAAGTTTGCCTCCCAATGCTTTTGAGAGAAGAGTATTATTGTCCAGCATCGGTTTCAAGTAGTTGATGATGTGTTGAACTGGTTTGAGCTGAGAGCTTTATGGGACCACCACTGGTGTTCTATTGCTGTTTTGTTTGGGCCTGTCTTGGAGCAATTACCCCTTGGTATCCTTCTGGCTTTTTCAGTCTGTTTCCTTACTATATCATGTAGGCACTGTAATTCCAAAGATGTCTGTTATATATCCTACAGGTGAGAGTCTCCTGTCTCTCAGAAGCACACAGATACAGAGTATGTTGGGCTCCACACAGTTTGCCTGACTAAACTAGAATGAATATTTTCTCTCAGTACACTGACTAAAAACTGCAGTTCACCTCATCACCTAGGGTACAGCTACAGTCCAATCAGATCACACTCCATTCAACCATCCTGCCCCAATCCTTCTTTCTTCAGAGGCCTAAATTTAAAACCTCAGTACAAATATTTAAAAACCCAATATCAACAAGTAGAAATAAAATCCAAACTATATAGATAAGAAATATTACACCATTATACAAAATGCATTTGAGCTAATGTGTGTATGTCAAATGTAGAATGTCAGCTATAGGCTTCCTTTAAAAAAAAATTATTAGGTGAGTACAAATTACAAATATAATTTCCAATTAAAAACCTAAATAACAATTTTCCCCCACCCTTTCCCTCCCTCCCTCCCTTTTCAAAGACTTCCAACAGCTTTCCAACCCATATCTTATTCTATAATTTACTTATGTATTCACTCTATAAGTTATTGTCTCCTAATCCCTTAATAAACTAAGTAATATCCATTAAAATCAAATCCATTTAAAACATTAACCTTAACAATAATTAAAACTTCACTTTAACTAGTAAAGATCCCTATCCCTAACAGTTTCCCCAATTAGTAGCTTTCAAATTGCCATAATTTCCCTTTTACGTCCCACTTTTCCTCCAAATACTCCTTCAATTTCCCCCAGTCCTTAAAAAATTCCTCAGAATTCTGGTCTCTCAGCCTTCTTGTCATTTTGTCCATTTCTGCCATGTTACAGCAACTTTTGTATCCACTCTTCAATAGATGGTATTTCTTGCACTTTCCATTTCTGCGCATATAGTGTTCTTGCCACTATTGTCATGTAAAATAACAATGTTCTATGTTGCCTAGGAACATCTTCCATATTTAAGTTCAGTAGCAGGAGTTCTGGGTTCTTTATTATTGAAATCTGCAGAATCTCATTTATCATTTCTAATATATCTCCCCAGTACTGCCTAGCAACCTCACAAGTCCACCACATATGATAAAATGATCCTTCATGGTTTTTACATTTCCAGCACTTATCAGACATCTTGGCATTTCCATAAGCTATTTTCTTTGGTGCCAAATACCACCTATAAATCATCTTAAAAACGTTTTCCTTAATGCTGGTACAAGTCGAAATCTTCGATGCATTTTTCCACAAATACTCCCATGCCTCCATTGTTATATCTCTTTGACAATTTATAGCCCATTTCACCATCTGGACTTTGACCGTTTCGTCTTCTGTGTACCACTTCAAAAGAATTTTATAAATTTTTGAAATTTTCTTCCTATTTTCTTGTAGTATAGCTTCTTCCAGTTCTGAATCTTTCCATTTAATTCCATCCTTTGAACGATCCGAATTATATAAATCCTTTATCTGCCTATATTGAAACCATCCATAACAAAAATTTAACTCTTCTTCCGTTTTGATTCTTATCATATTCTGTTCCTGAATGAGAATCTTTTTATAAGACAGACATTGATCTCTATTATGAACAACTCACGGATCTATAATTTCAAATGGTACCACCCACGAAGGGATACCCTCGCCCAGATGACTTTTATACTTTTTCCAGATTGTGAAAAGACTTCTTCTAACATAATGATGCAGAAACATAGAGTCAGCTTTCAATTTATCATGCCACAAGTAGGCATGCCATCCAAACAATTTTTTGTAGCCTTCCAAAGTTAGTAGCTTACAGTTCTCCAGTGTCATCCAATCTTTAAGCCAAACCAAACAAATTGCTTCATAGTATAGTCTAATATTCGGTAATTGCAATCCACCTCTTTCTTTGGCGTCGCACAAAACTTTCATTTTCACTCGAGGTTTCTTGCCTGCCCACACAAAGTCGGAAATCTTCCTCTGCCACTTTTCAAATTGCTTACTGTCTCTGATAATTGGAATTGTTTGTAATAAAAACATAATCCGTGGTAACACATTCATCTTAACTGCCGCTATCCTTCCCAGCCATGACAGATTTAATTTATTCCATTTGATTAAATCTCTATCAATCTGCTGCCAAAGCTTTTCATAATTATTCTTAAACAAATCTATATTCTTTGCTGTAAGCTCAATTCCTAAATATTTTACTTTATGTGTTACTTCACACTTTGCAATTTCCATCAGTTCTTGTTGTTTTTGTTTGGTCATATTCTTACATAGTATCTTTGATTTTTTCTTATTCACGTAGAATCCAGCTAGGTCTCCAAATTCCATTATTTTATCTAACAGCTTTGACATATTTTGTATTGGATCTTCAACAATAACCATCACGTCATCCACAAAAGCTCTAACTTTGTAGGAAAACTCTTTAATCTTTATGCCTCTTATAGCATCATCTTCTCGAATCTGAATTAGTAACATTTCAAAAATCAAGATAAACAACAACGGGTACAATGGGCAACCTTGCCTTGTACCCTTTCTAATGTCCAATTTTTTTGTTAACTCATTGTTTACTACTATTGCTGCACATTGGTCTTTATAAATCGCTCTTACCGCTTGAATAAAATCTTTTCCCATTTGCAGTTTTTCCATTGTGGCGAACATAAAACTCCAATTTAAATTGTCAAAAGCTTTCTCTGCGTCCACAAAAAAGAAACCAACTTCTTTCTCATAGTGTTTATCATAATATTCTATCGCATTTAGGACAGTTCTCATGTTATCTTTAATTTGTCTATTTGGAAGGAAACCTGCTTGTTCTTCTGCAATAAATTCCACAAGCCCCTCCTTTAATCTCTCCGCCAAAATTTTTGCAAAAATTTTATAGTCATTGTTCAACAACAAAATAGGTCGGTAGTTTTTAACATTGCCTAAGTCCTGATCATCTTTTGGTATCAATGATATAATGGCCTCATTCCAAGATTCTGGAACCTTTTGCCCTCTTAGAATTTCATTCATTACCACCTTCAAAAAAGGTACCAATTCATTTGCTAATGATTTATGAAATTTGGCCATGATTCCATCTGGACCTGGTGCCTTGCCTAATTTAGTAAGCTGAATAGCTTCTTTTATCTCTGTCTCTGTAATTTCCGCATTCAGTTTTTCCTTCCATCTTTCCAATATCAATGGAAGTTTAATTTTATCTAAATATAGTTCAATAGCATCCACATTTACTTCTTTCCTTTGATACAATTTTGCATAAAATTTAAAAAATGCTCTGCTAATCGCTGGTTGATCCATCAATATCATTCAATTTTCTTGAATTTTAGTTATCACCTTTTTTTCTCTTTTCTTTTTCAACTGCCACGCTAAATATTTCCCAGGTTTATTTGCCCCTTCAAATGTCTTTTGATTTAATTTCTTCAACTCCCATTCCAACTCTTTGTTCTCCATCGTGTTCAGTTGTTCTTGCAAGATTTTAATTTCTTGATATAGTTTCTTTTTTCCTGGTCTGTTCTTCAATTGTACCTCCTTGTTTCTTATATTTTCCACAATTTCTTTCTTTTTTCCCTCTTTTTTCTTTTTATCCCTTGCATTCAAGTCCATTAATACTCTTCTAATAACTGCTTTATAAGTATCCCAAACTTTGCAAGTTGGAACGGTGTTGTTCAAATTGTACTGTATAAAGAATTTGGTCTCCTTTTGTAACAATTCTAAATTACCCTCTTGCTGCCGCAAACTCTCATTTATTCTCCATCCTCTTCTTTTGGTGTATTTCCCAACCTTCCACATAAATGGATTGTGATCTGGGCCTCTTTTTGGCATTATCTCCACATCTTTTGTCCATACAACCAAGTCCTTAGAGGCCCAGATCATATCAATTCTTGATAGTGTCAAGTGTCTTGGCGAATAATACATATATTGCCTTGCTTTTAAATTGTTCCTTCTCCAAACATCTTCTAGGTTCTCCTGATCTTTAATTTCAAAAAAGGATTTTGGCAAATGTCCTCTTTTTTGGTGGGCACCTTTTGTTTTTTTGTCCATATCTAAATCCGTGACTCCGTTGAAGACACCTGTCAAAATTGTTTGTGAGTAAGTTAATCCCTCCAATTGTTTCTGTAGATCCTTTAAAAAGCTGTCCTTAGCACCATTAGGTGCATAAATCCCAATAAGCAAGATCTTTTCTGTATTCCAAATGATTTCCACGGCTATAAATCTACCTTCCACATCTTTAAATATCGTTTTAGGCTGCAGCTCCTCTTTAATATATAAAACAACTCCTCTTTTTTTTTTGCTTCGATGTAGCTGCAAATTCCCTTCCCAATTTTTCATTTTTTAAATATTTCGCATCTTGTTTCTTAATATGGGTCTCCTGTAGACAAATTATATTACACCGCTGTTTAGATAGCCAGTGGAAAATAGTTTTTCGTTTAGAAGGTGAATTCAGTCCATTTACATTCCAAGATATAATTTTGCATTCCATGATCAAATTCTGGATCTTTTTGGTAAGTCTTTTTCATTGTCCCTAAAAAACATCTCCATCTCATGACTGAACCTGATAATTTTCTTGACTGTTTGAAATTCAAAGCTCAAACCCTCTGGTATCTCCCATCTCTATCTGATGTCCAGCTCCTTCAACATCTGAACCAATTCTCTATATTTCTTCCTTTCCAACAGAACTACTGTAGGTAGCTCTTTCATTATTCACACTCTTTTTCCATCAATTTCCAGAGGATTTTGAAACTGCTTACTCACAATATCCTCTCTCATTCTTTTTGTTGTTCTTATCCCTTGGTAAATTTCTTTGAGCTGCATATTTTGAGTTAATTCTGTACGCCACATCTAGAGTCAGCTATAAGCTTCCTGTTACCCACAAGCCAATAATACCATTAATATTACTGAGTGAATATAAGAAGTGTGAAATATTATCCTCAGCAGGCACTTTGTCTAATGTAATACAGATAAATAGACTGAGGAAAAAGTATTTCAGTATTTCAGAATATGGTGCTCAGGGCCCCTTATAAAAATAAATATGTAAGATAAACACAACATGCAAACAATAAAATAGCAATAATATACAATACAAAAATGAGCAGCATCAGAAATGAAAGAACAGCAGTGAAATCAGATAAATACATTTTATATACTATTAAAAGCTTGAGAAACAAAGATGGATTTCATCAGTCACCTAAGTATTTATATAGGCAACACCATGCCCAGTATCAAAACTATAAAAGGCTTCAAATGTCAAGACTAGCATTTTGAATTAGTAACAAAAGCAAACTGTGTGCCAGTACAGTTGATATAAAACTGTTTTTGTGTGCTCATTGTAGTAAAACTTTATTAGTATTTTGGTTACCACTACCAACTGAAGAATCCAAATTATCTTCAAAAGCAGACCCATGTTGATAGTATTACAGTATCCAGCCTGGATATTACTAAGGCATTTGTGATACTGGAAATTAGTTGTGTCCAGGACACAAACTGGTCAAACACAGTACTATTACCACCCCAATACAGCCTCTCCGTCATCAGCCAGGGACAAAGAGGACCCCTGGATTACTCCCAGACTTTATTCCTGATCTTTTAGGGAGTGCAAACATACAAAGAAGGAAAAAAGACAGGGATATAACTTATCATTCATATAATGCTTTAGAACAAGCTTCACATTGTTACCTTGTTTAATCCTTTCAATAGCTATGAGTGAAGCCATGCCATTACATACAAATCGCCTAATGTCCCTTGTGCACAACTAATGCTTGTTTGAACTTTACTACCCTGATACTTTACATTAGCCTGCTTTTCATCCTATTTCATTTGTACACATTTGAATGTCATCACTGTTCAGTGTAAAAAAAAATTATAAAACATGGATAACTACAAATACATTCAAGCCATATACATTCTATTCTCAGTAGAAACTAGCACAGCAGATGTAGCCCCAGCTTGGTTTTCCTTGATAGTCTATTCTAAATCGATATGGCTTCATTAAAGAGGGGTTAGTCTCTGCCTTTCAGAAGCAGGCAATGGCAAATCACTTCCATTAGCCTTTTGCCTTGGAAACCTTATGGGGTTACCATAAGTTGGCTGCAACTTGACAGCACATGTAGTTTCTGTATTTAAAGCAGGTGATGTCAGTTTTTGTAACCGCAATTTTTAAAATAGCTTTAGTTTTAAATCTATCTGGCAGTGCTTTGATTTACAACAATCAAAGTGTGTTTCACAAAACATGCATTGGGAATGGCTTAAAGGCATCTATGATTTTCTTAAAATTGAAAGGTTGAAGTCTATTTCTACAGGATAGTTCACAATACAATCCAACTGTATCTATTTACTGGGGCAGTCCAGCTTTTCTGAATGCAACTTCTCTTATGATATTTTAGTGGCAGAGACACTTATTTTCTTTTTTCTTTTTTTAAAATAAACAACTGTTATTAATTATAAACAGAAACAATAACAATAAACATTAAATTGCAAATACATGGAGAAATATATTGGTTATACAAGCTTGCAGGTTTTGAAGAAAAACATTTAAAACACTTGCTTACTATAATTTGTAGTTCATAGACCACAAGAATAAGTCACAGTATATTGGTATAGTTGGTTTAGTTCATAGTGCTAGACTTTCAATATATCTTGGTATAGATGGTTGAGAGGAAGTGTTTCAGTTTCATCAATGAAATTTAAGAAAGACCACCATTTATCATAATAGTTAGATGTCGAGGAATTAGCCAATAAATTGTCTGTTATTTTATCTATAATGAGCTGATTCCACACTCTGGAGTACCAATGGTTCAAGGATGGTGGAGACTGGTTTTTCCAAAAATATGCTATTGATGAGGCAGAGACACTTATTTACATACACTTCAACTGCAAGAGACACATCTTTAGAAACACAAAATAATGTGCTGTTTGTTTATTGAGCTCTCAATCTACCCAAGTTTCTTGGTGAAAGAGAGCTCCTAGAAGCTGTGACTGACCCAAGGTCACTCAGCTGGCTTCAAGTGGAGGAGTGAGGAATCAAACCCAGTTCTCCAGATTAGAGTTACACACTCTTAACCACTACACAAAACTGACTCTTGCCCCTCATGACAAAAACTACTTAGTAGGTAGGGCACAAAACTAGTATTTTTTTTTAAATCTGCAAATAATTATCAGAATCTTCTGCCAGATGGTAAGGTGAACAAGAGCTGAGTTCAATAGGAAAAGTTCCGGGAAAGAAGTTGGCCTGCTCCTGTACCCGTAATAGCAGTTACATATGTGGAAATCTGCAGGTGAAGGTTTTCATCAAACAGAAATAAACATCATTTGCTAATAGCTTCATAGAAGTAACAAAAACCATATTGAGTTGATTGCTAAAGTTTGGCCAACTGGGTATTAGCCGGTTTCCATTTTTAAAGTCATAGAAACCTTTTCTGATTTAGTTGAGAAAGCAGCTACTTTGAATGTCCCCCCCACCCCCGTTGAAGGGATTCCTCCCCCCACCACTGTCATTGCCTACTGCCGTTCAGTGGCAGGTGAAAAATGAAAAAAACATAGCATTGTGAGGCATCATATCAATTCCACTAAAAAAAAACAGGAGACATAGGATAGCTCTAGGAATCACCTGAAAATCTGATTTTACCATAGAGCTTCTGGCAATTCCTAGAACTACCAATGTAACTTCTGGGTTATTTACCATAAGTGATATAAACCTGCAGTGGTGCAGCCAGCATTGCAGCCCTCCCCCACCATATCCCCACCCAAAGGCCTCCCACTGATTTCCAGGCACTGCCTGACAACCCTAGCTACTTCTAATATGTTTGACAGTACGTGACATTCCTTTGTTTGAATCTTCTTTGTCACCTATAGGGTGCCATATCTGTGCACTGCCTAACAAAGAAACTGGTAAATAAATGCCTAAATGAACTGCTAATGACAACAGATTAATGGAAATCCAAATAGCCCCTCAATAGTTGTAAGTAATCAAATTATAATCTTTGAAGAATCTCCTCATCACATCAAGGTATTGATAGCTGTATAGTTGCAAAATGTGGGTTCTACTTTTACAGTGAAATTCAGAGACAGGCTGTTGCAAAGAATTCCCTCACCACATCAAAACATTTATAGTAGTATAATTGCAAAACATGGGTTTTATTTTTACAGTGAAGTTCAGAGATAGGTTGTCGCAAACAAACATCAGAACTCAACACAATGATACATTGCAGTAGCCAAATATTTTACTGCCATTTGATATAACATAAGAAAATATTCTGATGCCAAAATCTTCAACTATAAGTCATTATAGAACAACAGAGAATGAAGCCTGGGGAGTGGAACAAAGGCTTATCATTCTGTTTAGCCACTTTAAAAATTAAGTGGCCAAGCAGTAAGACACCTTATTATTCATGACAGGAAATCAAAATGTCAATGCACTGAATCTAAGCAGAGGATAAGGATTAACAACTGCTTCCATCTTGACAGATTTTGGAATGATTGGATCTAATATGTTGTGTGCATTATTCAAGGATGGTAATTATAGCTGAAATACATGATAAACACATGCTAATGAGATAAAGCAGGAAGATGTTTGCTCCTCAGTAATAGAATCATAAGGAAATGAGTTTGAAGTACACACAATGAAAAGAAGTCATCAAATGCTTCAAGGCATACAAAACACAATGAAAAGGATTGATGTGTTTTATGCATGCATTAATGTGGATGTGTGCTTGTTATTTACACAAAAAGTTCCCTGCAGACGTTAAATCAGCATGGTGAAACAAGCAACAGCTTGTGTAATACAATGATATTTATGCATTCAAGTTACCAAAAATCTAACTCTCCTCCATATGCTAAAAATTATTTTTAGTTGCACTAAACAATTTCATGTTAAACATCGAGATACTCAGTTTTCAGAAGACAATAAACAAATTACAGTTTTGATGTTTGTAAAGATGATGCAGTATACCATTTCAAACCATCCCCCCTCCCTTCCCGAATGGTAGGAAGTCCTAGTTTAATAATAGAAAGAGCATAAATTGACTTCCATGGTAAGCCCCTAGGTCCTTTGCTTACTTTACTGCTGACAAGTGCCATAACAAGACAGATCATGTTCTAGAGACGTTTACTAGCAGAACACAGTGGTGGTAGCTATGTCACATTGGTCACCAGCAGTTTTTCTACTTCATTTATATTCCATCTTTTTCTATGCTTTCCAGGTGCCCGCCACTCTGGCCACCAACTGCTGGCAATTGGCAGGAAGTGACAAGCCACCCAGCAATTGCCCACCACCGGCACACTACCCAGGCAAACAGGTGGCTTGTGCACTCAAGCCAGCACAAGATGACATCACTTACAGAAGTGACTGCACACAAAGATTCAAGCTCATTTAGTACCTCCCACCCCCCGCAGATTGCCCAGGAGACCTGGCAACCCCTACCTTTCTCCCCAGTGGAGAAAGGCAGTATATAAATGAAGTAAATTAAGAAATCTAGATGAAGATGGGAGGTGTTACCAGAACTGCTCTTTATTATAATGGGGAATTAGCTGTAGCAGTCTGTAACTATTAATATTAAGCGAGGATCATAACCTATGTTTACGGAGGTCCCGATCCCAGACACTCTAGTGAAAAAGAGGCAGACAACAAATAAGTTCCAAACACGTGTATTGAGTGTAGCGTAAGCCTAGCTTGCACAATCATACAAAGAACATACAAGGTCTAAGAAATATAGAGTAGGAAATACAGAGACGTTCGCATTAGCTGGTTCCCAACGATGATAGGGGGAATACTCACTTATCCTGAAGCGAAGCAGAGACACAACAGCGAGGTGGCCCAATGCCAGCACTGGGACCACAGACGGACAGCAAGGAAGTCTGGATAGGAATGGCCTAAGCACCGAGTGGTCTGGGAGACCAGCTTAAATACCCCAAAACGTACCCTGGGGCTGGTGCTGTACTTGGTGGTTCTCACAGATTAAAACAAAGGGTCTAATGGGCTACTGAATGGCTTGGATGGGCCACTTTGGTAATCAGATTGTGATAAGTGACACCTCAGGAAGAGGGGACAAAAGAGGGAGGGGGAAATCCAAGTGGGCTGAAAGGATGTTCCAGCGGACAGGGCTTGTCCTGATGTCATCAGTTTTGGAATGCGGAGGTTTCTTTGAGATGCATTCTTTAAGTGCTTGGGATGGTCGGCACTTAGTTCCTTCTCCGGGGCGGCTCCTAAGATATGCAGAGCGGGGCGAGGGGCTCTCGCTGCGGACGTGGTGTGCCCGCTTCGCCGAAATGGCTTCTCAAAGCAGTCTCTTCCTCTGGGTCTTCTGGGTGCCTGAGAACATGGATGCCGGCTGGGCATAGCTAGGGCTGGATAGCAGGCTGCCCGGTAGCGAGGGCAAGCTCGGCGACCGGCTCGCGGGAGGCTCCAGACGGGAACTGACCAGGGAGCGCCTAGCCAGGCTCGCTGGAGGTTTCCCCGGCAGGCGCCCGGCTGCTAGCAGCGGCTTGGGCCCATATGAGGCAGGCTTCCATGGAGGCAGCGGGAACAACACTTTAAAACACAGTCCAAAGCAGGGAACAGGCACGGTCCATGGCAGATGGTAGTGCAGGTACGGGGAACACAGTCCAAAGCACACTGGGAGGTCCAGATACAGGGCAGGGCAGGGCTGCCCAGAAAGAGAGTCCTTGTGTGCAGTTACCCAAACATGGAGTCAGTAAACTGCACAGGCTATAACAGCAGCAAGGTAATTGACACGCAGGCAGGAAACTGACACGTGTACCAGAACACACACGTGCAAAGCAGTCTTTGGTGTAGCAGTAAAACAGTAATGCAGGAAACTTTAGCACAGTTCATAGCAGGCTTCAAAGCAGGGGAGGGGGCCTACTTGGCAACAGAGGCAAATAAAAAGTAAGTTGTTAAGTGAGTATGAAGAAGAGAAGGATATATAGAAAGGTGAGCATATGGAGGATGACAGAAGGAGGTAAAGAGGAAATATTGTGGGGAAGGGGATCCAGGGGAAAGTGAAGTACCCCCTTCAAGTCCTTACAGGTTCCCCATCGTGCATCTTGGCCCGGCTCAGCTGGCACCATGCAACTGGGTCATGAGGAGGCTTCTGGGGAGAAGTGGGAAAGGTAAAGACAAGGGGGAAGACAAAGGTGGATGGGAAAGAGAGAAGGAAGTAAGAAAAAGGGGAGCTACTATTGTAGAGTAGGGAGGGGAAAGAGGTCATGGTAGATGAGAGGAAATGAAATCCACCCCCCCCCACACACACACACAAATCCTTGCAGTCCACCATTTGTATGTGTGTGTTTCTGTGGTATATAAAGCCACGGCTTGGGATGCTGAAAGATCAACACAGAAATACATATCTAATCAGGACTAAATAAAGCAAAGATAGAAACAATACACTGAAGAACTACACAAAAGAGATGGAAGGATGACAGATACTTTTGACGAAGAATCTTTTGATGAAGAACCAGAAATCCTAGAAAGTGAAGTAAAAGCTGCACTCAAAGCAATTGGTAGAATCAAAACACCTGGAGTAGATTGAATACCAATAGAGCTATTTCAAGCTACAGAAATGGAGTCCATCAAAATCTTAACAAGAATCTGTCAACAAATATGGAAAACAAAACAATTGCCCACAGACTGGAAATGCTCAGTTTACATTCCAGTTCCAAAAAAGGGGGATGCCAAAGAGTGTGGCAGCTATTGGCCTATCCCGTTAATTTTGCATGCAAGCAAAGCGATGCTCAAAATTCTAAAGCAAAGACTCTTATCCTGTATGGAACAAGAAATGCCAGATGTTCAAGCTGGATTCAGAAAAGGAAGAGGCACCAGAGATCACATTGCAAATTTACAATGGCTAATGGAACATACCAGGGAATTTCAGAAGAAAATCAGCCTGTGTTTTATAGATTATGGCAAAGCTTTTGTCTGTTTGGATCATTAAAAACTATGGGGACTGTTAAAAGAAATGGGAGTGCTACAACATCTGATTGTTTTGATGCACAACCTGTACTCTGGACAAAAGGCTACAGACTCAGGACAGAACATGGGGAAACAGAATGGTTTCCAATTGGCAAAGGTGTCAGACAAGGATGCATACTATCTTCCTACCTGCTCAACCTCTATGCAGAGCATGTCATAAGGAAAGATGGATTAGATCTAGAAGAAGCTAGAGTGAAAATTGGTGGAAGGAACATTAACAGTTTGAGATATGCAGAAGACACCACGTTACTGGCAGAAAACAGTGAAGACTTGAAATGACTACTGATGAAAGTTAAAGGAGAATCACCAAAGTAGGATTACAACTGAACATCAAGAAGACAAAAGTAATGACTACTGAGGAATTACACAACTGACAATGAGGAAATTGAAATTGTTCAAGATTTTCTATTCCTTGGCTCAATCATCATCCAAAAGGGAGACTGCAATGAAGAAATCAGAAGAAGATTGAGACTTGGAAGAGCAGCTATGAGGAAGCTAGATAAGAGCCAAGATCAAGATCATGTAAACTATGGTATTCCCCATTACTATGCATGGATGTGAAAATTGGACAGTGAAGAAAGCTGACAGGAAGAAAATGAATTCATTTGAAATGGGGTGCTGGAAGAGAGTTTTGTGGATACCATGGACAGTCAAAGAGACAAATAAGTGGGTACTAGATCAACTCGAGCCTGAATTCTCCCTAGAATCTAAAATGACAAAACTAAGGGCCAAGCTACAAGTGACGAATGACACTTGAACAGCAAGTGAACAGACTCACATGTATTCCTCCCTTGTCACTTGCTCTCCACTTGTGCTCCATGTGATCACTACATGCGCAAGTGGAGCGCAAGTGAACAGGGAGGAATACACGTGAGTCTGTTCACTTGCCATTCAAGTGTCATTTGTCACTTGTAGCTTGGCCCTTAGTCTATTGTACTTTGGTCACATCATGAGAGGACAAGACTCTCTGGAAAAGTCAATAATGCTAGGAAAAGTGGAAGGCAGTAGGAAAAGAGGAAGACCTAAAATGAGATGGCTTGACTCAATAAAAGAAGCCACATCCTCCAGTTTGCAGGATCTGAGCAATGATAGGACATTTTGGAGGTCTTTCATTCATAGGGTCACCATAGGTTGGAGGCAACTTGACGGCACATAACACACTCATGATGGCTTAGGGCACCTTGTTTAGGGGCCCACAGAATTGGGCCCCTTTTTCCAATTCACTTCAAACCTGGGGACTCCTTAGTGAACAAGCAGTACTACCTCTACTGCGATTTTGGTTTCATTTGGTTGAATAACAGCAGTCCAGCTGTCTCTCTAAAAAGTTCCCCCTTGAAAATAATGTCAGAGATGTGGGACAGGATGGCAGGAGTTCCTTCAAAGGAAGCCTTCGTCACTTTGTGAAAGGAAACAAAGAATAGACCACAACAAGGAAGGGTGGCAAATGCAGAGTTTTCAGCAAAAGGTTAAAATATTATGGGCAGTCAGTCAGTATAAGAATAGAAAATGAAATGAATGCAGACATGGTTGATTGTTTTTAATGCCATTGGCCAGTGCCATTTCCTTAAGTAGGAATCAATAGAGAGAAGTGTACCTGCACCAAGAGGCACCTAATTCCAGAGGTCTGTAAAATCAAACCTCTTTGTTCAGTCTGCTTGAAATTTAGGGGGTCTTTAGATTAGAGGGAGAGCTATAATCAGTGCAAATTTACTGTCATTATCTCTATAAACAGCTATCCCAGACTCTCTAGTATATTGAAAGGAATGGACATGAAACTTCAGAACCAAAACCCCCAGATTTGAATTCCAAACCAGTAATTTTTTGCCTGAAAATCAATAATGGTGATAAAAACATTTCCCTCTAATCCCATATCTAAGTTTATAACCATTTTTTTCTTGGAGTACATCTCTGTTTGAAACTGCTTAATGTTGGGACCAGAGCTGTTTTGATTTGTGATTTACAGTGCACTGGAATAACTCTGCATAGGACTGCCTTTTTAAAGTACAAGCACAGGTATTTCAGTTTGTTGTAAAAAAAAAAAGGAAATGCAAAGTAATAGCTAATAGAAAAAAATACTCAAATATTTAACAATAGACATTGGTCATTCCAGTATTACATTCTGTCTCCTCAATGCATCCCAATCTTTAGTATTTTTTTAAAAGTGTTTCTTTAAAAAAAAAAGAGAACAGGACATATGTTTAATACAGATTTTTGTTAGCTGTCATGACAGAGACAGAATAGCATTGTGCTAAATTTAAGTGAAAAGATTCTGATATTGTTCTTAGATTTTTTTAACAGCAAAATATAAAAAAAAATGTTTACTAGTTTGCTTGCTATTGCATCAAATATATCCAAAGTGCATCCATAAGTACTAATTGGGTTTGAATCACTGAGTGTGCATTTGCTGTGACAACAGCATTCCCTTTACATATCATCCTGGTGTTTATAAGAAAGGTGAAAATTAACATTTCCTGCTTTTGTCAAAGTGAAGCACATTTCAATGAGTCTCTGAAAACATCTGAAGCATACTTGCATCCCAAGAACTAGCTATTATATTTCAAGAGTTATCTTGCAGTGAACTCTGACAGATATACAATAAGTGATTGCAGATTATTTATAAAAATAGCAAAAAGTAGCAAAAAGATTTGATCATCACACTTCACCACTTGCATTTTTAAAAGTTGCTCTGAATTGGCTGTGGAGGACTAAAGTCTCCATAGCACATGCCTTAATATCAAAACTATTCATGTATTAAAAAAATAATTCTAGTTTGGCATGATTAGCACAAAATATACTCAGTATGAACAGGACAAGGATGCTGAACTGAACCCATTTTGTTAATGATACAGCAGACAAGCTAGTGTCAGCAGGATGGCAATGAAACCATAGAAATTGATTGATTGATTGATTGATTGATTGATTGATTGATTGATTGATTGATTGATTGATTGATTGATTGATTGATTGATTGATTGATTGATTGATGATTGATTGACTGACCACATTTCTCACTGAGACTCAAGGCAGATTACACAATACCATAATTGACTTGGACATTCAATAAACAATACAATAGAATAAAGATAACAGAAATTTGGAAACAAGCAGAAGTCTGATACAGAGCTGGAAAAATGCTAAAACAAAGCCTAACCTTTGGCTGATTGATATAACAAAGATTGATATGACATATTAAGCAACTTGGAAGTATGCAGCATGAACATACTTGCAGTAACAGGCAGTACACAGTAGTATACTACACCTCTCTGAGCCATTTCCTTAGAGCACAGTTGTAATATTTTTGCATGTAAATAAGTTATGTACATTATTTTAAATATTGGCTACTGTGGGTTTATATGCAGGCCTCTGAGGAGAGGAGGAGGAGGGCTGGAAGGATGAGTGAGCTGTGCTGTGATTGGATGGTAGCTGTACCCTACGGAACAGAGTAAACTGCAATTTTAGTCTGAGAACAGAGGGAAAGGTTTTCAGTCATTCTTTGTGTATCTCAGAAAAAACAGGGTTTCATTTACTTGTAACAGATGATCCTCAAGTGTCTTCTGTGCAGGCACACATTGGGACTGCGTAGGACAGCTGAACTGGAAGATTTTTCAACGTTCCAGTACATTACAGGGGTGTCCATCTCTCAGGGCACACAAGACAAGTGTTTCTCACCAAAACTGTCATGTGCCCTGGGGAGAATTGCACCCCTCTTCTTCAGTTCTTCTTAGAGCTAAGCTACAAAAGATGAATTACACGAGGACAAGCATGTGAAAGGAGTCACAATGTTAGTTGGGAAGTTGAGTTTTAAAAGAGAACAGAAGGCTTTGTCAATTTCCCCTCTCTACAGAGCCAGGGAAATTGTTGCTCAGAGGATTTGTTAATTTCCTCTTTGCCTCTGGAAGGGTCTGTCAGTTTCACCTCCCCTTCAGGAAAGCCAACAACGAAGCTTGTACTCTGGTGGAAAACAGTTTAATTGTTTACACATTGCAGTGAGAGAAGAGTTTGTACAGAGGCTGATTGTTCCTTATGGGGCCCAGAATGACAAATAAACTATCTTAAGGATTTGTAGAACTCATAACATAGCATTCAATTTATATATTGCCAAGGACAACTTAATGCCCACTCAGAGCAGTTTACAAAGTGTGTTATTTTTGTCCATGTAACAATCACCCCGTGAGGTGGGTAGGACTGAGAGAGCTCCGAGAAGCTGTAACTCACCCAAGGTCATCCAGCTGGCTTCAAGCAGAGGAGTAGGGAATCAAACCTGGATCTCCAGATGAGAGTCCTGCCACTCTTAACCACTACACCAAACTGGCTCCATCTGACCTCTTAAGATAGTACAATAAAGCCTGCTTTATGTCCAGTTGAAGTATGCATTGTACCTCAGATGTTGGTTGTGGAAAAAACACTGAGAGAGTTACGGATTGTGCTAGGCGAAAAGTTGAAACAACCTTTGGCTGAAAATGTATGCTGGGAACCCAAAACCACTCTCTTGGGGAAGAAATGTACAAATGGAGGAGTGCTCCATAGAGCTGCTAATTTCCTTACCCTCCTAGCAGAGGAAATAGCTGCTAGAAAACATGTTTTCAGTGATAAATGAGAGAGGGAACAGGATGATAAAGATTCAAAAAGAACCAACATCAGCTGTGCCTGAACCAGTGATAAACTTCACTGAGGTACAATGTAGAGATGGGCACGACCTGAATTACGATTTGAAAAAAACCCCGATAATGGCGTTTGCGCCATCGGGACCGGGCTGATCGGTTCCGTCCACGGCAACCGATCCAGCGGTCAGGTGGGGCGCTTGCTCGGGTCTTGATCGGATCGATCGGTTTCTGTTCGGGATTGCAGACACTCTTGCGCCAGCCATCTATTTCCGGGGAAATGGAGCCCTGGGGAAATGGAGCCAGGGGAATGCCTGAGCTGTTTCCCCTCCTTCTGTCACCCTGGAAACGCGAATGGAAGGCCAGCTTTCCTTGATCAGCAGGGCTTTCTTCCAACCATGGAGCAGCCAGCAACATGCCCGTCTCGTCACCATTTGGGAGAAGAGAGGGGAGGGCGGGGGAAGGGGTGTTCTTCTGTAGCCCTGGGCACTCGAATCTCATCCCTGCAAAGCCTGAGAGGCAGCTCTTATGGTCAAACACAGCCCTCCTGCATTGCAGACCCAGGCTTATTGTGAGTGAAAAGGTGGCTTCCTGAGAAAATTATATGCAAAGTGATTGGGAGAGGAATGGGTTAAGAGAGAGAGAAGCAGAAGCTGTTTTGCACTCCTTCTGAGTTAATTCAGTGCCCTTGAAAGAGTTAAGAAGAGATCTCTTCTCAGTGTTAACTCTTTCAAAAAACCCTTGCTTTGAGAGCAGCTATCAAGCTGTTTTGCGCTCCTCTCCTAGTTCGTTCAGTGCTAAAAGAGTTAACTGAAAAGAGATATCTCTCTCCTCCTCCTGGCTTCTCAGCCCAGTGCCTGCTTTTTGCAAGAAGTTGGTATGTGATTTGATGTTTCATTTGTGTTTTTCCTATTTAAAAAACCATAGGATCCACGAGGATCTGTGTGGGTCCTGGTTTTACTTTCTTCCTGTTTAAAATATGCTTTTGGAACACTGGCTGCTTGCTTTTAAAATCAGGTGGGGAGGAATGGATTCTATCCCTGCTTTTTTTTAAAAGCTGGCTGAAACTTGTTGATGGGGTGTCTCTCTCTCTCTCTCTCTCTATTTGGAGAGGCAGGGATGGGTTAAAAACATTTTCCCCCTCTGCTCTAAGTGTGTGTGTGTGTGACAAAGAGAGAGAGAAAACGTTCCCTCCCTGAGGGGAGGCAGCTCGTCGCTGGGTTAAAAACTTTCCCCCCCCTCTGCTCTAAGTGTGTGCATGTGTGTGTGCGAGAAAACATCCCCTCCCTGAGGGGACGTGGCTCGTCGCTGGGTTAAAAACTTTCCCCCCCATCTGCTCTAAGTGTGTGTGGGGGGGGGTGCCCCTCCAATCCCAGATCCCAGATTGGAAACGGGACTTGATCGGAGTGAATCGGAGATCTGGGGTCGTCACCAGCGTGGATCCACGAACAGCTTGATTGGTATTTTTTGGGGGAACGTGCCCGTGTCTAGTACAATGACAGGCACCAATGGGAAAAGTTTATTCAAATCTTTGAGAAATTGGAGACTTAATGAGAAAAAGATGGCGTCCCATCCACCTACTAATGGAAGGCTGAGATGACTGCAAGGTGAACTCTTATGGAGGAGAAGGTAAACCCCATAGCTCATGAAAAAGTGTCCCCCCATTCCCAGGCCCAGGTACCAAAACTATTCCACTTGTAGGATCAGCATGTAGAACATGTTGCCCTCTTCTGACAACCCTAGCTTGGAGGATTCAGAAGCCATGCTGTTAGGCATAATCTGGGGATAGAATCATAGAGCTGGAAGGGGCCTTACAAATTATCTAATCCAAACCCCTGCCCAATGCAGGAACAGCCTAAAGCATTCCCAGCAATTATTCATCCAGCTGCTCCTTGAAGACTGCCAATGAGGGGGAACTTACCACATCCCCACGCAGCTGATTCCACTGCTGAATTACTCTTAACATGAAGTTTTTCCTAATGTCCAGCCAGTACCTTCCCTCTTGTAGTTTAAACTCATTGTTTCAAGTCCTATTCATTGTTGCCAGCAGGAATAGCTCCCTTTCCTCCTCTAAGTGAGAACATTTTAAATGCTTAAAGAGAGTAATCATGTCTCCCTTCAACCTCTTCTTCTCCAAACTGAACATTCCCAGGTCCCTCTGTTGTTCCTTGTAGGGCTTGGTCTCTGGATCCCTGATCATCCTAGTTGCTCTCCTCTGTACCCGCACCAATTTGTCCATATCCTTTTTTAATTGAGGCCTACAGAACTACACACAATATTCCAGATAGGGTCTAACCAATGGGGTATATAGTGGGACTGTGATTTGCAGGTTATGCCTTTGTTGATACACCCCAAGATTGTGTTCCCCTTTCTTGCTGCTGCATCACACTGACTGCTCATATTTAGCTTCCCATCCACCCATATCTAGCTGAAGGTCTGGATACAGGGTCAACTAAACCCCATCCAAGTTTGGAAGCAAAAGATTTCCACCTTCCCATCCAGCATCACTTCCATCTTGTCTGGGTTCAATTTCAATTTACTCAAGACTTCTACTGCATCACAAGGCAGCAAGATATAGAGCTGGGTAAATCTATATATTGATGGCATCTAATTCCATAGCTATATTTGACATCTGGGGATGCAGGAACCACTCCCCCCGGACTTACCTCCTCTAGCGGCACGAGGAAAGGAGCAGCTACCACTGGGGGAGGGTTCCCCTGGCCAGAACAGCCCATGGCACAAGTGGAGGACAGCAAACAGAGCCACAGCAACACTGGATGGGCTTTCTGGCATCAATGGCACTCCCTGCCTGTTGCCAAGTAGGCCCCCTCTCCTGCTCTAAGGCCTGCCATGGACTGTGTTAAAGTTTCCTGTGTTGCTGCTTTACTGCTACACCAAGATTGCCCTGCACATGTGTGCTCTGATACACGTGTCAGTTTCCTGCCTGCTTGTTAACTACCTTACTGCTGCAATAGACTGTGTTAGTTTCCTGACTCCGTGTCTGGATGACTCCACAAAGGACTTTCTTCCTGGGCAGCCTTGCCCAGACCTGTATCTGGACCTCCCAGTGTATGTTTGGACTTTATTACACATGTGCCCCATGCCTGCATTGCCATCCGCCACGGACCGCGACTGTTCCCTGCTATGGACTGTGTTTTTACATGCTGTTCCCCCTGCCTCCATGGAAGCCTGCCTCATCTGGGCACAAGCCACTGTTAGCAGCCGGGCGCCTGCCAGGGAAACCTCCAGTGAGCCTGGCCAGGCGGTCCCTGGTCAGTTCCTGCCTGGAGCCTCCCGCGGGCCCGTCCCCGAGCTTGCCCTCGCTACCGGGCAGCCCGTTAACCAGCCCCTGCCATGCCCAGCCAGCGACCATGTTCTTAGGCAGCCAGAAGACCTAGAGGAAAAACCTGCTTTGGGAAGCCATTTCAGAGAAGCGGACACACCACGCCCGCAGCGAGAGAACCTCGCCCTGCTCTGCATATCTTAGGAGCCACCCTGGAGAAGAAGCTAAGTGCCGACCATCCCAAGCACTTAGAGAATGCATCTCAAAGAAACCTCCGCATTCCAGAGCTGATGACATCAGGGCAAGCCCTGACCGCTGGAACATCCTTTGAACATGCTCGGATCTCCCCCTCCCTCCTTTGTCCCCTCTTCCTGAGGTGTCACTGTAACACAATCAGATTCCTAAACTGGCCCATCTAAGCCATTCAGTAACCCATTAAAGCCTTTGTTTTAATCTGTGAGAACTACCAAGTACAGCACCAGCCCCAGGGTACGTTTTGGGGTATTTAAGCTGGTCCCTCAGACCACATGGCACGCGTGCCATTCCTATCCAGACCCCCTTGCTGTCCCTCTGTGGATCCATTGCTGGCATTGGACCACCTTGCTGTTGTGTCTCTGCTCCGCTTCAGGATTGTGAGTATTTCCTTTATCATTGTGGGTACCTGCTCATGTGATCGTCTCTGTATTTCTTACTCTGCATTTCCTAGTTCTTGTATGCTTTCTTGTATGTATGTGCAAGTTCAGGCTTACGCCATACTATTAGTAAAGACACATGTTTATTGAATCTATTTTTAGTCTGCCTCTTTATCACTAGAGTGTCTGGAATCGGGACCTCCGTAAACATTGGTTAGATCCGTGATAATTTTAGTTCCAGACTGCTGAGGTAATTTCCCCATTTAAAAAAGAGCAGTTCTGGTAACTTGCCAACACCGGGTGTGGCCCAGCCTCTGTGGTGCTCCCAAACACACCAGCACAGCAGACTGCACATGCCACCTCCTCCTAGGAAAGTCTGCAAGTGCAGTGGCTCAGCAGGTGCAGCCACAGTCCAAGCGCTGATGCATGGACACCACTACCATTGACAGGCAAGTCAGGGCTGCTGGCAGAAACACTGGCTAGAATGCTGGCAAGGCAGCCCAGGCAATGCCACACCTGGCGCGGACCAGCCATCCCCACCCTGTAGCACATGCTCCATTAGGTCACAGGAGACAGGGGCAGGAGGCTGTGAGAGCACCTGGTTGGGTCTGCAGCCCTTCAGATCACAATGGGGGGATGGCACAGGTCAGAGCCTGAGAGAGGGGGAGGCACTCTCCCATGGCAGCCACTATAAAGTTGGGCAACCCAGACAGACCAGGAAGGAAGGAGTTCTAGAGCTTGGTAAAGCGGAGTAGACAGAGAGAAAGCAAGCAAGTCACTGGCAGTACAAAGGGGAAGAGAGGGTATGAGTGTGCTGTAAACCCCCCTCCCCCATTCTGAGGCCTGCCCTATAGCCTGCCAAAACTAAGGGGCAAATCTGGAGAGCGAGCCTCTCCCAGGCTCTGACACCTCTGCAGTGGATCCTAACAAATGATTTCTCCTAAAGGTTTTACATAGAAATGGACTAACATAGGGGATAAGATTGTACCTTCTGGAACCCCACAAGAGAATTCCTACTCTGAAGATAGCTAGTCTCCAACAACAACAACCCTTTGAGTCTGTTCAATAAGGAATGACTTAAACCAGACCAAGGCACTTTGCCTGATTCCTGCTTCTGTCTCCAAACACCTCAGCATATTGGTATTAGAGGTGGGCACGGACCGGAAACCTCCACAGGCCATTGGACCACAGACCATGAACTTTTTGTGGACCCGCCCTGTTACTTCTGGGGGCTCTAGGACCGCCCCCTTCACATTCAGAGATGCCAAACTCACAGGAAGACTTCAGCAGGCTCTCCTCCAAGAGCTACGATAGGTGGTGTTAGCTGAGCCAGATACACCACATCATTTTCTTCCAAGCATGTCTAGATTATGCAAGGCAAGTCAATTCCTTCTTCCTGCAACAATGTTGTGAGGCAGGCAGTTTTGCACCTCACCAATCTGGCATTGCATCGCATTAGAGAAAAAATAGAGGGAGAAGGGGGTCCTGTAACTCGAGGGGTGCTATAGAGATTAGGTAGACAGGTGCCTCTTGGCATATCCCCATTGGTGGGGAATTGGGGTCTGTCAAAAGCAGCTGGCTGCTTTACAGCCCAGTTGCAAGGACAGACACCCTGGTGGGAAACCCCTGTCTCCCCCCCACAGCTTTAAGAATGAGTAGGAAGCTGTAAGGAGGGAACCACTTCACCTGGCTGGGCCAGATCCAAGCCATGTGCATGGATGGCTTGCACCCGAGGCAACAGGGACTCACCCAGTCAGGTCAGTGCGGAGGTCCAGGAGTGACTCCAGGGCCTCACCTGTACCACTAGTTAGGACCTTGCCGTGTTGATAGTTATGTTGTTGTAATTTAATAAAACAGCCCTTTAGTTCCCAACTCTTGTGTCTGCCTCTTCATTCCAAATGGAGAGGGGAGGGGCAAAGTGTTCTTCTACCAAAGTATCTAATGATTTATATTAATCTACAGTGCATGAATATTTACCAGCTGGTCTATTTCCAATATAAGCTTTCTAGCTCACTAAATCTAACAGAGAAAAATTTAAATTAGTCATTATGGCACACATTTTCAACACAGTAGGGGATGAATAAGAAGTTCCATTACTGCTAATAGAAACTACAGACAAGTTTTCATTCCCAAAAGTACAGTGGAGACTTTTTTATCATAGACACTAACAATTCATGAATTTCTCATTGGTTCATCTTTTCAGTTTTTACTTTTTGTGTTACATCTTCACTTCCTTCCAGTTGTTTTTAAGCTTTTCTTTCCAGAATGCAACCTGGTTAAAAACATATTTATTTAAAAAACAGAAAGACATTGCAATAGACATATAAACAAGTCTCAAGCAAATTTGTACTCCTACAAAAATAACTAGGGGTGTGCAGTTCGGGTTTTGGAAACCCAAAAAAACCTGAATCACCCCGATTCGGGTTGATTCGGGGAAACCTGAATCGATTCGGATTTTCCGAATCGCCTTACCCGAATCGATTCGGGTTGATTCGGGTTGATTCGGGTTTTTCAATGGGAAAATGCCTCCATCTTCCCGGATGCCTGGGGGAGGCATTTTCCCACTAAATCAAGCCAAAATTGGTGGGCACCTTCCTCTAACTCCTCTCTAACACCCCCCAAGTTTCAGACCGATTGGACTTTGGGGGGCCATGTTATGGCCCCCCAAACCGGGTCCCCCTATCCTCGCCTAAGAAAGGGAAAAGTGAGCGTCTTTTTAGCTTGCTGCTGCTAATCTTCTTCATTATTTCCTATGGGGAAAAAATGAAGAGGCAGGCTTCCTTTGCCAGGGGTGGCATTTTGCATGCAAAATGCCCCCCAACCCTCAGGGCCCCTTCTCCCACCTCTACTCCCACCCCCCACCAAGGCTCAGCCTGCTCCCACTTGGGGGAGGGGCATTTCATGGCCTCCCCAAGTAGGTGCTCTTTTCTCTACTACTTACAGCTGGGGGAGGCTTGTCTGCCAGGGGTGGCATTTCGCATGCAAAATGCCCCCCAACCCTCAGGGGCCCTTCTCCCACCTCTACTCCCACCCCCCACCAAGGCTCAGCCAGCTCCCACTTGGGGGGGCATTTCATGGCCTCCCCAAGTAGGTGCTCTCAGACCCCAAAGTCCACCCCCTACAGCCCCACACAAACCCAATTCCCCCCCAGCTGCCACACACAGACCCAAATCCCCACATTATCCACTCACAGACCCAAATCCACCCCCAGCAGCCCCACACCCATAACCCCAAGAACAGGCTGGCAAAGGCCAGCCCTCTCCCTTTGTTCCCTATGCTGGGAACTTCTAAACTCTCTTTCCCTGGGCAATTCTGCACAGCCCAGGGGTGCCACAATGGTGGGCATACTTCTTTTTTTTTAATTTATTGGTGAGTATACTTTTCAAATTCAATACATACATTCCCTCAATATCTAATTAACCCTATCCCCCACCCTTTTCCTCCCCCCTCTCTATCGACTTCCAACAGCTTTCCACCCCTTAACCCCTCTTATTACTTAATAAATCCCTTACTCTAAGCACATTCTAATTTTTTCCCAGGTATTCTATCATGTATATCAAATATCCTATCAATATTGTATACTTCTATCAATTATGCTATCAGATATTCTATCAGTATAATATACATCTATCAGTTATACTATCAATATAGTATAGATCTTATACCCCTCAATATAGCAGACCCGTATAATATAATATAATATAATATAATATAATATAATATAATATAATATAATATAATATAATATAATATAATATAATATAATCACAAAATTGTATTATATTAATATAATATAATATTTTATATATAATATAAAATAATCACAAAAACACAATTCCTGTCAAAAACACTTTATTTCTTGAACAGCTTTAGATTACACCGCAGGGGGGGGCACACCAAAGGGCATTCCATCATCCCACCTCACAAAAATAACACAACTCACTTAACATCAGAGAATCACAAAAACACAATTCCTGTCAAAAACACTTTATTTCTTGAACAGCTTTAGGTTACACAGCAAGGGGGCACACCAAAG
Organism: Eublepharis macularius; assembly: GCF_028583425.1. Classification (NCBI taxonomy): domain Eukaryota; kingdom Metazoa; phylum Chordata; class Lepidosauria; order Squamata; family Eublepharidae; genus Eublepharis; species Eublepharis macularius. The sequence continues at coordinate 79,636,776 of NC_072797.1, forward strand.
GGCATGGCAGCAGTATCTTACACAAAAATAACACAACTCACTTCACATTAAAGAATCACCCCCAAAAAATTGCTGTCAAAAGCACTTTATTTCTTTAACTGCTTTAGGTTACACAGTAGGAAGGCACAACAGGGCATGAAAGCAGTGTACTACACAAAAATAACACAACTCACTTCACATCAGAGAATCACCCAAACACAATTGCTGTCAAAAACGGTGAAGTGGGTTGTATTATTTTGTGTAGTACACTGCTATCGTGTCCTTTGGTGTACCCTCCTACTGTGTAACCTAAAGCTGTTCAAGAAATAAAGTGTTTTTGACAGGAATTGTGTTTTTGTGATTCTCTGATGTTAAGTGAGTTGTGTTATTTTTCTGTGTGGGGGACTGCTAGTGTAATGTGTCATAATGTTTTGCCTACTTGTACTTTGAAAGGGAGAAAATAATTTTTTAAAAACTTTACTTTGTGTTGTTTGTGTTTTATTCTTTGTTGTGCAGTTGGTTCCCATCATAGGGAACAATGGGGCTGGCTGGCCAGCCATCTCTGTAGATGGTGGGGGAATTTGAGGGAGGGTGTCTGTGGTTCAGGTGCTCTTTCACAGGGACCAGTTGGCACTCAGAAGTGTGCCCACCATTGTGGCACCCCTGGGCTGTGCAGAATTGCCCAGGGAAAGAGAGTTTAGAAGTTCCCAGCATAGGGAACAAAGGGAGAGGGCTGGCCTTTGCCAGCCTGTTCCTGGGGTTATGGGTGTGGGGCTGCTGGGGGTGGATTTGGGTCTGTGTGTGGCAGCTGGGGGGGGAATTGGGTTTGTGTGGGGCTGTAGGGGGTGGACTTTGGGGGCTGAAAGCACCTACTTGGGGAGGCCATGAAATGCCCCCCCAAGTGGGAGCTGGCTGAGCCTTGGTGGGGGGTGGGAGTAGAGGTGGGAGAAGGGCCCCTGAGGGTAGGGGGGTATTTTGCATGCAAAATGCCACGCCTGGCAAGACAAGCCTCCCCCAGCTGTAGTAGAGAAAAGAGCACCTATTTGGGGAGGCCATAAAATGGCCCCCCCAAGTGGGAGCAGACTGAGCCTTGGTGGGGGGTGGGAGTAGAGGTGGGAGAAGGGCCCCTGAGGGTTGGGGGGCATTTTGCATGCGAAATGCCACCCCTGGCAAAGGAAGCCTGCCTCTTCATTTTTTCCCCATAGGAAAAAATGAATGAAGATCAGCAGCAGCAACCTAAAGCTATGCCCTTTTTTTAGGCGAGGATAGGGGGACCTGGTTTGGGGGGCCATAACATGGCCCCCCAAAGTCCAATCTGTCTGAAACTTGGGGAGTTGTTAGAGGGGAGTTAGAGGAAGGTCCCCACCAATTTTGGGTTGATTCTGTGGGGAAAATGCCTCCCCAAGCTTCAGAGAAGCCTGGGGAGGCTATTTCCCATTGAAAAAGCTAACCCGAATCAACCCGAATCAACACGAATCAACCTGAATCGGCATACCCGAATCGGCTGGGTGATTCGGGTTTCTGCTGTACCCGAATCGGCTTCTCGATTCGGGTTTGCCAGATTCGGGAAACACAAACCAGGGTGCCTTTGCACACCCCTAAAAATAACCATTGGCTAAGCAAAAGAATGAGCCTTTCTTCTAGTGAAAATTATATTTGTTACTTAATATATTTTATGTTTTTCTGCATTTATATTTAATTTAGAGGTTTTAAAAAGCAGTTGTACAATAATCAAATTTTATGTGCACAGTAACATAATTGCAGATTAAAAGCTATGGAGTTTCACTGATATATAGTTTGAGGTCTCACCATCTTGTCTATTACCTCAGTGCATTATTATAACTACGAAAATATCAATTGGGAAGCTTTGGCCACATTCTATTTAGTACTCAAGGGACAGAAATCCATTTAGTATCTCTTTTGTGGTGCTGTTTAACAGGTGGCTACATTATATGTTGGAAAACTAGCAATCTATCCCCTCTTCAGCTGCAGCAATGTAAGAAGAAGACTTGAAGCAATTGGGCATTTCATCCGGCGCAGACCAAGGACAGACTGACTGGAAGGGTCAGACATCATGAAAAGATAGTAAATTGTGGAGGGAAAGGATAAATTAAACTATAAAACTGAACAGCCTAGCAGGAAAATATTTAGAGGAATGGTATGTGCAGAAAATCTCTGAATTATAGGAAAGGTGGGCCAATTATGCTTTAATCATGCCTTGGGAAGTAATCCTAAGCAGTTCTGTTCAGAAATCTCATGTTATTCAGTAGGGCTTACTCCTAGGAAAATGTCCTTAGGATTGTGGTCTTAATAGAATAACATATATATATGCTATTTTGAAACATGATAAGAGCATATCTCAAAGTAATGTCAACAAATGGGTTTCATGAGATGTTTTGTGTACTTTAAGCTAACATGGATACATGTATGAGTGTGAAAGCTAGAATATGGGAGGTGCTGTTAGAAATGGGGGAAAGTAAGATATCTAAGTAATCACTGAGTAGTAACCAAATTATACAAATTATACAATAAGGCCTCAGGCCTTGGGATTCTGGCCAATCACAAGATAGTAACATTTGGGGATCCCACGAGAAAATGTATGAAACATTTCATATTTTTAAGGAAAGGAAGAAGACTGGAATAGGGTGAAACTCTGTCAGAGTGTTGGGAGGCTAAACTCATCTCCTCTGATGATCAATATGGTTCTTTCTGGTCAATCAGGTTATAGCACTCTGAGGCAAGATTGCTGAGTTCACTCATTGTTATTGATTTGTAGGCTAACTATCGGGATAACTAGATTCCTAACAGAAATATCTGCTGAAACATATGTGGGCTGTAGAAGGTTAGCATCATCTAGTCTTGTTCTATCTCAAGGGTGGTTCTTCATCAGGTTAAAAAGATCCCAAAGTGGAAAAGTCCACTAGGTTTCACCATACAGACTGAAAAATAAGTTGTGAAGGGAGAATCTTTAAATTTGACACTTTAGAATTAAAGAGCCTTCCACAAAGAAAGTTTGAATCATTGTTTAGCAATGATTTTGACTGCACTAAAATTGGAAGGAAAGAGATCAAAAGTAGGAACAAGAAATCAGCAGCGCATGATTTGATGGGGGAGGGGGGATTGGTATATGCAACTTAAGAAGTGATGTGGTTTCACACAATAGAAGCTTATTGTGGGTGACCACCTCATTGGAGGAAGCTGAGCCTGTTACTATGACAGCATTCTTTGATTATAACATTCATAGAAGATAAATCATTTCCATTTAGTCTGTCCAGTTGTTTTATTATTAAAGCTGACAAGGAAGCAAGAGCAAGCATCACTAGAGAAATCACTGCAATATACATCTGTCATATCATAGTATGTTAGGATCAGAGATCATCCAGGGGTGTCATAATTGGAATTTCAGAAAACCTAGTGGTGTTTACATAGCATCCACCTGTATCTCTTGAGCTTGTATTTCCAATTTTCTGCCTGTTTGCAGCTACTGAGAAATGAAGTATCACAGGTTGTTAAATACAGTTTAAATAAGTTAAGCCTGGTTGTGGAAGATGAAATGCAAAACTGAAAAATAAACTGAAATGGCAGAGATTGCAAGTTCATCCATTTTACAAGGATGCATGTGGCCTGTGAAACATAACTGAATTGGAGACTGTAAACTGTATAGATATTTCAATGATGACTGCTAACATTATCCAGGAGGCGCCGTGAACTCACTATGTGGCCATGTCACTTTTATCTCCTAGTTAGTAAAATGGAAAAATAACTATCTGACTTGTAGGGATGATGTGGAGATGACACATCACAGCTTTTTTAAAAAAAAGTATAAGTGGTTAGTTGTGGTAGCAGCTCGCTACCTTCAAAGATAACTGCTTCCTTAGGCATTAGTCACATCATGAATGCTCTGAAAGAGACCGTATTTGTGATAAAAACTACACATGAGATGCATAATATTTAAAAGCACCTAAGAGAACAATCCTGCCAACTTGAAAGTAAGTCCTATTTTATTCAGTGGGGCTTATTTTCAGAAAAGTATACTTAGAGTTACAGCTTTAATTTACACATAACTCCAGTGCATATAATGTCTGTCAACCAATACTGAAATGTTACCCAAACAGGGCCCTGCCTTGGATAGCCCAGGTGATCTGCAGGCCATAGAGATCAGTTCACCTGGAAAAAATGGCTACTTTGGAGGGTGGACTCCATGGCATTATACCCTGCTGTGGTCCCTCCCTTTCCCAAATCCTGTCGTCTCCATGTTCCACCTCTCAAATCTCCAGGAATTTCCCAACCTGGAGCTGGCAACCTTAACTCTATGGCATGATATCTTGCTGAAGCCCCTCTACTCCCCAAACCCGACCTTTTCCAGGCTCTCCCCTCCCCACACAACTCCAGGAATTTCCAGCTGGCAACCTTAACTATATGGCATTATACCTTGCTGAAAAACCGCTCCTCCAAAAACCCCACCCTCTCCAGGCTCCCCGCCCCCCCATCTCCAGGAATTTCCCAATCTGGAGCTGAACCTTAACTCTATGGTATTAGCCCCTTGCTGAAGTCCCTCTCCTATCCAAACCCCATCTTTGCCCACCAAGCAGGCGAGCTGGAAGGAAAGCAGAGAAGTCGTGGCCAGAGCAATGCCTCCAGGCGAGACCCGCAGGGAGCACAGGGAACAAGGAAGGGATGGGCAGATTCACCACCTAGCCATCTGGAAACAGTGTCCACAATGTTATTTGCACTCCGGCCCAAGCAAGCCTATGAGCTCAGGTTGCCTAGGTGCAGGGCTGGAGCAGAGGAGCACCAGGAAGGGGAAGTGCCAGCACCTGGTCTCCGTGCCCAGGACAGGAAATCTCCTGTGCCAACTGTACATGTCTGCTGCTTTGCTTCCTGGTGCACCCTTGTGCGTGGAGAGGAAATGGGATCAGGGGGAAGGGTGTCAGACACATGATTACTTTCGAGAGGTTCCAAACTCCCTTCCACCACGTTCCGGAAGAAAAAAAGCTCTGGATGGGTGACTTCCAACAAAGACCAGAGTTGTAGAGGCAGACAATGGCAAACCACCTCTGTTAGTCTCTTGCCATGAAAGCCCCACAAGGGGTCGCCATAAACCAGCTATGACTTGAGGGCACTCTCCACCACACCCAAAGAGGAGGTCTTCTTAATTAGTTGGGGAATTAGTATTAAAGGAGACAAGGAAGAGGGGGTAACTAGTACTCTCCACCAATGTTTATAGGGATTATTCCCTTAGAGAACTTTCAAATAAATCAGGCAGCTGTTGATCAGGAAAGGTTTTTTATTAAAAGAGAAATTAAAAGGGCAATAACACAAATACACACAGTACACATACAAGGCTAACTAAGAAAATGAGGCAGGAAAATGGGAGAAAGCCATTTCAGGGAGGGTGATAGATACCAGTCTCAAAAAGCAGAGGTCCACAGAGGCAGCAAAACAACTAGTACTTCACAGAGAGAAGAAAAGGGAAGAGAAAGCCCAAATGAATTTTGGGGTTCATGGATGGGTCTCAGAACTCACACACAGAGCACATGGCTGGAGAGCCCAATTATAGGTCAAAACATTCCATGGGGAAAGCTTGACATCTTGCTCTCAAAAACAATGGCTTAATGGTTTTTCCAGAGGTAGAACAACAAGTAGGGAGAGGTTTGATGGTTTCTATCTGGGATAGACTATAGGTGAAAATGCTTGATGACCTGGTAAGCACCTGGTGGGAAAGCAACCATGTTTGCTAAATATCTTGGTTGTTGCTTGGTTAGGCTAGATAGGTGAGGGGAAAGAAGGTTGGATGTCAACAGGATGAGCCAGGAGCTTCCCAGGAGCCTTATTTTTCTAAGTTATGCATTTCCAGGGCATGGAGGGAGCCGTTGGTCAGCCAGCTGCTATGACTCACCTCCTGGTAGTTTTCCAGGCTCCTGTCCAGTTGGCATCCATTCTGCCTTGGGTAAAGCAGTGCCTTCTGCTTATAGAATATGAGGAAGAGGAGTTATTATATTCCATCTATTAACTGCCCCCTCAGCATGAGAAGGGGTCTGACTGCTAAGAGAAAGCCCATGGCAATATTGATGTTAACATGCAAAACTGTACACATCAAGGAGTAAGTTTTTAAATATTACATTCCCTGTGCAAATTTTCATTATGAGTAAGGGCTTTTGGAGAGCCATTGAATGTAGATGTTTCAGAAAATTCATAGTGTTGCTGTATTACAATGACATCATAAATATCCAGTCTCTCAGCCAAAGAAAACTAAACCCTGTAGCACTGCAGGTAGATTTTTCACTGCTCAAAAAATATAGAAATCCATATTTCCAGAACACAGAGAACATATTTCTCTGGAACTTGTCAAAACATGCAAGGAGGATTAATCTATCAGAGACATCACCAAGTGCTAAGGACAAATAACCTGATCCATTTGTGTATTTCTTAAAAGCATCCAACTGCCCATTGTTAAAGATAGAATGCTAGACCTAATAGCCCTAGTCTGATCAAGCAAGGAAATTCTTACGTTCTTTACTGACCCAAAACCATCTGTAAAGTCCCTGGGGCCAGGGGCCACTTCTTCACCCAGGCATTCAGCCATGCTCCAGCCTCTCTAAAAAAAGGTAGACACCATGAAACAGGCAAGATTGTGTTTTATTGCCCAGATTACTCAAAGAACAGAACCCTAGGTTCAAATGTCCAGTTACACCTGGGTTTCTGCCCAGAATTCCATAATTTCTGCCTCTAGCAGCTTCAAACCTGCCACAGTGTTAGGCTTAGAGGTGGGTTTGATTTCCTATTCCTCCGCTTGAAGCCAGCCGGGTAACCTTGGGTCAGTCACAGCTCTCCAGACCTGTCTTAGGCCAACCCACCTCACAGGTTGATTGTAGTGGGGATAATAACAACATATTTTGTAAACCACTCTGAGGGGGTGTTAAGTTGTCCTGAAGGGTGGTATATAGATCAAATGTTGTTGTTTTTGTTACAGTTAAGCACCCAAACTATATGCTGCTCTCTTGAACAGGGATGCCACCTCTCTGGTCTGGTCCTTTGTGACCAAACTTTTGTCTGATTTATTATTCTAAATAGCCAATTGTTCCCTCTCCATCCTCTCCTCATGCTTTGGCCTTTTATTCTCCTGCCTCCTACAACACTAGGGTTGGCAGTTGCCAGCCACCAGTGGCTGGCAACTGGCAGGAGTCTGGGAAGGTTGGGGACATGAGGGAGAAAGGCATCATGTCACTTATGCAGTAAACTGGAAGTGACATCACATTGCTCTTCGAATTGCCAGAAACTCTGTGTTAAACCCATTGAACTTCTGGTGATTCCTAGAGTGGCATGATGTCATTTCCAGTTTTTCCTGACAGATGACAGCACCATTGCACCAAAGGCATTTTTTTCTTCCTCTGGCCACCAGAGCTGCAGCAGGCAATAGGAGCTGAAGGCAGTTCTCTCAACCAAATGCCACACCAACTCTCTGGCTTCTTTGGCCTACATGTGAGTAGGCCTTTACTCCTAAGAAGGTCTCTACTCTTGAGGCAAACTTTGCCCCTGAGGAGGCTAACACCTTCTCAAGATACAACAATTACCATGACAACTTATAAGAATAGAAAAGATGTATTTATAGTCTTCTGCTACCTATTAACCTCATCATAACCCTAAGGTTAAGGAAGTTGATGTGACATCTTCACCAGAGCACTTTTCAGACATTTCATTTTGGTGTTCCAACTATATTTAATGAGAACACACACTACATTCAAACCTCTCAAATAAGCATACTCACCATTTTGTGTGATGCATCTATTTTCCATGCATGTACATGCAAAGGGATCCTAAGGTTTTTGGAGGGAATGTTTTCATGCATATCAACTCTGTAAACACATAGAAAATATAAGAAGCAAGAGTGGCTTTGTCTGACCCTGCTTTCTACCCAGTATGGGGGAGGGGGCTTTCTCTTTCTTTCTTTTCCTTGTGTATGCCCAGGATACACGTGGAAAAGGAGAAAGAGAAGGAACCATCCTATGGCTCTTAAGCAGGGATAGACAAAGCCACTCCTGCCTTTGCATGTACACACGGGAGTGCTTTTTCCTTCCCCCAAGCCCTTTTGACATTAAACTCAGGCAGAGTTGGGGTTTCCCTCAATCATATGTGAGTTTAGAGAACGTGTGACCAGGCCCACAGATAGTTAAAACTATCCCAAATTATATAAATGTCATAAATAAATGCTGTATTTTTTAAAAAGCTTACCTTTTGATGTTTATATAAGTAGTTTTTAGTTAATGGTTGCCAATCTGCTTGAATGGGCAGTACTTTCACATATGTGACTTTGAAAAAAGAAACCATGCAAAACTGTTCAGTGGGTTTGGGGTTTTTGAATGCCAGTCAAACAGTTCAAGAGATTATTCATATTAGATCATCACATTTGTACACTCTCAGTTTGACTGTTTGACATTTGACACGGAATTCACAGGCACGATGTTTTCACTGTAGCAACAGTCTGCCTTTGCTGTGTTATTTTTAGGTTTTAAACATAACATGATGCTCACAGACAATTACTATGTATTTTGTTTTGTTTGCTGTCAGACTTTCTGTGTAAAGTTGGTGTAAACTGGCTTGATTAACAAAAGATTTTTGTTTACTTAATTGTGGAAAATGGCAAAGGCATTTTAAAATTAAAAAAGAAGCTCTTGTCACTTCATCAGTTGAAATGAATCCTTGAATATTTTGATGATGCTGAATACTATTACAGAAAACTATTCATACTATTTAAAATATGATTAGCTTTGTTAATACACCCAAATCAAGAAGTAAAGAAGGCAGATGATATTTGATCTACACATTTCATGGTCACATTTTAAAACACCAAATAGTTTGCTTGAGTACATGTAGAATGGAAGTTTTAATTTCTTAGTGATTTTAATTACGGTGCTAGGTGTTCGTAGATATACATGACCAATTAAAACCAGTTGATCAACCAAGATTCTGAAAGCTATCTCAGCTTGAGCCAGGAACACAGGCATCAAAGCCTTCTGGCCACATAGTTCCATAAGAATCTCACCACAGCATACGGCTCCAGCTTTCTGGAGAAACAAAACTAGTGTAGGAATCCATCTTTCATGTACTGCACAAATAATTGCACCACTTAGCAGATCCAGAATTCAAAGGTGGCAACTAACTGCATTTTTAAACTTCTGGCAACCATGATCAGCTTAACAAAAAGACACTATTTCAGAGCCAGTTTCAGGATATTTATGTATCAAAATCTTAAACTGTAGGGCCAGTTGCTGCTGTTCTTACTGCTGCTGGTACTGCTCTGCAAAACTGTGGAAAGCCCATCTGCCATTACCTGTCATCTTCCCACATGTTCACTATACAATTCCAACATTTGGTGGTAATATTTTATGTACACAGCAGAAGATAAACTGATTCATTGCATCCCTTTTCTGCCCACAAGTTTTATGTTTAATGGTAGTTGATGCCATTCTACTCATTATATGAATTGAGGGTGTATGTGTGGCATGTGAAAGAAGCGAAGGTACAAATTGGCCCCAGTAACTCAGAGTGGTCATATTACACACAGCTGTACATACTGTATACTGTAGCACTATATTTGGTTCTGTGAGGATCTCTGCTTTAACTGGAAAGAAACAACCTGTGGTGTCTGAACACCACACACTCCAAGCCCCAAAGGGGCCACAACCATCCTTAGGGGCTCTGGCTTCGTTTTCTAGTACGGCTTAATTTGCCTGCCTCATGCCTGTCAGGTTCTCCTGTGATCTTTCAAAATATAATCCAGAGAAGAGAACAACTCGAGGCAATGATGATTATTTTTTTTAAGTGCTGTTTAAGACTGGTTTTAATTGGTTATCAGTTTACAATACTAGTCTTGTTTCTTATAGCTCTTAAGATAAACATCTCATACAAGTTTTATTGGACTTCATTGAGAAATAATGAAAACCATTTGACTGACTTCTTTCTTTTGTATTAAGTGTCTGTTTTTTCCAACACGTGTCTTTGATCATGCTGTATTTTGTTTGATATCCCATCCAGATGGACTAATGGCTGGATTACAATTCTTAGCAGTTTCAAATTGTGATGACGTTCAGAAATGCAGAACTAACCCACAACTACCTTCTTATTTTGGAACTCTAAGTTGAGAAGTTACTTATCAGAAAACTTCAGCTCACAAACCAGCAATATTTTATGATCCCCTTTTAGCTGAATTCTGTATTTTTATTTTGTTTTCTAATCAGACATGTATGTGCCACGTTGGAAGAAAATGACTGGATCCACACATCAGTGGGTGGTATGCTATTGTAATAATTCAGTTCTTACATTTTCCTGTTATGTTAGCACAATATCTAATGACGTTTAGATGCAATCAATGGAATCTCTAAAACTGAAGAGATAACATGTTTTTAAAAAATCAAATAAGGCACTGTTTCAATATAATTCTGTTTCCAGTATTGTGACACTGAGAGATCTCTGTCTTTTGGTGCTACACCTCTGAAGATGCCAGCCACAGCTGCTGGCGAAACGTCAGGAACTACAATGCCAAGACCACGGCAATACAGCCCGGAAAACCCACAAAAACCATCCAAGGAGACTATATACAATATGCTTCAATGTCAGTCAAAATTCATAAACACAATCAGGATATTCATTTACGTCATCAACTTGCAAACATTGTGTAGAGCAATGTCCATCCTATACCAAATAATTCTGTATAGTCCACCAAATGTCTTTTTCTTGTTTTTTTCAAGCAACAGACCATCGTGGCCACGACGGTTCCAACTGACAGACAACAATGCTCCTGGAGGGTGAGCAGCTCCCAGAGAGTTGGCAACGGGTGCGCCAGTGTTGATTACATCCTGTTTCGCACTGCCTTGCTTCTTCACCAACCTCTTTAAAATGCCTAAAGAATATAACGTCCTTACTGTTTATAATAAATATGTGGTGGTTATATAACAACTTCAGTAAGTATCTTCAATAAATATATGATGGGGCGTGGCTTCAGATCTGTTGAACTGCTTATATAGCCTCATGGCTAGCGACTCAGATCAGATTAGAAGATGGCGTTGCTTTTATTGTAACCAAAGCTTATAGAGTTGAAGCAAGAAAATAAAATGTAAAAGACTCTCATAGAGACATATTAATTGAACTGCTAGACTCTTCAGTTCAACTGAAGAGTCTCCATCCTTCCCAACCCCTAAAACACCTCAGCATCATCATACAAATTGATATAATAAGTAAATACTATGGGTAAACCTGATAAAAAGAAAAACCGGATGAAAACAGTCTGCAAGAGATTTTTTCCCCCTCAAAACAAAAATGGGATGTTGGAGAGCCCAGTCGCCTCAGCCGCTAAAATGGCAGACATACAGCCTGTCACTGATTTAACACAACTGGTAATGGCAGAACAGCTAGACCTGAAACTGACAAGACTAGAAATTAATATCCAACAGAAATTTTTGCTTGCAATTAAGCCACTTCTTGATCAACTCTCAGATATGTGTTTAGAAATTCAAAGAATGGCCACAAAGTCAGAAGAAGCAAAAGAGACAAGCACAACAACTTGCAATGAAGTGAAAAGGCTCCAAACAATAAATGAATCATTACAAGACAGAGTACTTAAACTAGAATTAAATGCAAGAAAAAAAATATTAAACAGAGGGGTGGAGGAATTTTATACACAAAAAGTTGACTTAACTGCTTATATAGCCTCATGGCTAACGACTCAGATCAGATTAGAAGATGGCGTTGCTTTTATCGTAACCAAAGCTTATAGAGTTGAAGCAAGAAAACAAAACGTAAAAGACTCTCGTAGAGACATATTAATTGAACTGCCAGATTACCGCACCAAAAAAAAAATCCTAGAAGTGGCAAGGAAAAAAGACTTTTTTCAGCACAAAGGCAAACCAGTCTCAATCTACACAGACTTACTGGGAGAGATCCTAGAGAAAAGGAAAATGTTAAAGACAGTGATAGAAACTCTTTGATGTTTAAATATTAAGTATAAATGGCTAAACTTGACAAAGCGATCAGCTCTTCACAAAGGCAAACTTCTCACCATGACAGATGAAGAGTCAAGATGGAAATTGCTACAAGAACTTGATATAGAAACTGACATGGAGATTGAGAGACAGTCGCAGAAGAGAAAGCTGTCACAACTACTATCGCCATCGCCTTTGAAGGGAAGCAAGATCCCTGTGCGCCCTACTTAGGATTTTGTTGGAAACTGTACTATGTTCAACTAATCAAACAAGATTGTTTTGATGAAGGGTGTGTGTGATTTTCTGTGTGTGCTCCTAGTGTTTTTGTGTAGCGGTACCGCATTATTGCTGGAGAAAAATACTACTGTGTGTTCTAATACAGTAGTACACAGGTGCTGCTAGCTAATTTCATTATAAACGATTATCTGGTAAACATATATACGACAGCAGTAATATTAAGGATAAGGGTAAGCGTAACAGTTGTATATAAATCTAGGATTTTAATTTAATCTCTTAATATATATCTATAATCAATCTTAGATTAGAATAGTTATTAGGGCAAGGTACAAGGGTAGTTTAAGTTTAGTCTACTCAGGGGATTAGGGAGGGAAGGGAAGGGGAATAATTTATCAGTTTTAACAAACTACTTTATACATTTCTATGTAGTGGTACCACGATTTTATAAAGGTAGATATTATTGTGTTATTACACTGCAAACTAAGGTGCATCTAAATTTTGGAAATACCTATTAGCTAATTACTTATTTAAAGGTAGAATAAGGTTAGTAGCTGCATCTTTACACACTCTTAGCTAATTTTAATATTGAGCTCTCATCACTGCATAGGTACAGGAGGTGATTAAACACTATAAGCTCATAATCAATTAGATTATAAGGGAAGGGAGGTGGGTGAGGTAATTTATTAGTATTTATTAAATAAATTTTACTGATTTTAAACACTTTCAGACCAGTTCAATATAATATTAATACAAAATTTTATTAATTAATGGGGGAATTAAAAATTAGGGGGTTATGGTTAAGTAATAATAGAGATACAGGCATAATTTTGTAACTTACTTATTTATAGAATATTTATTATATTTATTACATAATTAGTATATAATATATATAAATTATTAAATATAAATAAATTTAATACTTGACTATTCTGTGGGACACTGTAAATAACCAATTGTTTATAATTTTCTAATCAACTAGATTACTTACTGTATTTAGAATAATTAACATAAATATTTCTCTCTATATATATTTAAGAATAGTAAGAAGTAAGAATAACCTTTGGTATTATACAAGGTTTCTTTATATATTGTACAGTATTGTACAGTAGTATATAATAATATAGCAATTGTATTTACAGCTTTCTGTAGCCTAAGAAATATAAATTTAGTTTTGCTTTTCTTGTAGATACCTAGAGGAGTTTAAGGAACCATTTCTCCAATTAGCTATAAACAAAATGTGCTCTACAATCAAATTTACTTCTTATAATATAAGAAGTCTAGGAAATCCAATCAAACGAAAATGCATTCTCAACCAATTGTCCAAATCCAAATCCCATATTATTGCTCCACAGGAAATCCATTTTAGCCCAAATCATGAAAATGATCTGAAAGCCACGTGGATACAAGCTCAGTTCCATTCTTTTGGCACATCAAAGTCCAGAGGGGTCTCAATTCTGATATTAAAGAATATTCCTTTCCAATACAAAAAAAGTACAAAAAGATAGTAAAGGTAGATACATTTTCCTAACAGGTACAATTGAGGGTTGGACATATACTATAGTTACCGTTTATGCCCTGAATTCTAACCAACTTTGTTTCATTGAAGAAACCCTGGAAGATCTAAAACAATTCCAGGAGGGGGGAGTGATTATCGGGAGTGACCTTAACTATATAATAAATTACAAGCTAGATAAATCTAAATTTAATAAGAAGAATAGGGACAGAGGAAAGAAAAAGAGAAATAACGAGACAAGATTAGCCACTATTATTGAAAAATACCACTTAGTTGACATATGGAGATACCAACACAGGAATGAAAAAGAACACATATTACTCACCATGCTTTGACATTTATACAGATTGCATTATAATTTCAGATTCATTTGTAGAAAAAACTAGTGATTCAAACATAGATACTTTTCAGATATCAGATCACACACCTATTAACATTACGTTTAGCCCTGAGGGTGCAAAACAAAAAATGAAATGGTGGTGCTTACCAAAAGCCCTCCTTTTTTCTCATCACACTTCTAAAGAAATTGAGAAAATACTTGAAACTGCAATATTTGATAATCTATCTAACGATGTTAAACCCCATATTTTATGGGACACTATAAAGGTGGTAGTATGTGGACATGTCATAGCCCTCTTGGCTAAGATCAATAAACAAAAAAATGCCCAAAAGACCAATCTATTTAACAATATTAAATTCCTTGAAGAACAACATAAAAAAACAGGAAGCAAAAAAATTGATCACCAATTAACAATGGAAAGGAAAATGCTAGAATTTCTTGAGATTAACAAAATCCTTAAAGATATGTTATACACCAAGCAAAGATATTGGTTTAGCTCACCAAAGACATTGAAATTATCAGCATTTAGAGTTAAAAAGAAAACATTAGCTAATTATATCAACCTCCTGCAGAACCAAAATAACATCTTATACTCAAAATCATCAGAGATCTTTAAAATATTCAGTGACTTTTATAAGAATTTGTATACTTCAAGAAACCCGGACCCTCATAAGATTACTAGTTTTTGGAACGTACTTAACAATGTCAAACAACTAGAAGATGAACATCGCTCAATTCTAGACATTAAAGTAATACATCAAGAAATATTGAATGCAATTAAGCAATTGAAAAGTAACAAAGCTCCTGGCCCAGATGGCTATCCTTCCAAATACTACAAAAAATATGCTACACTATTACTAAATCCACTCAGAGACACTTGTAATACAATATTGGAAACTGGTCAAATCCCTCCATCGTGGACTAGGGTCACAATAATAGTAATTCTCAAACCAGGAAAAGACACAACGAATCCTACCTTGTATGGGCCCATTTCTCTGCTAAATCATGATTACAAAATCTTCACCACAATTTTAACAAAAAGAATTAACACCTTTATATCCAAATATGTCTATACAGATCAATCTGGTTTTATCCCAAGCCGAGATATTACTGAAAATATTTTCAAAACCTTGAACTTAGTGGCCCACTGCACTTCAAGTAAATTAAAAGCAGCCCAGCTTTCCCTTGACATCAAAAAGGCTTTTGACTCACTTGAACCACTGTATTTATATTCGATACTCCAACACATGGGATCTGGAATAAATTTTCTCCTGGCAATTAAATCAATCTACTCGCACTCAACAGCTAATATTAAAATAAATGGTCAATTATTGGAACCCATTCATATTAAAAGGGGAACTAGGCAAGATTGTCCTCTATCTCCCACTCTATTTGCATTAGCAGTTGAACCACTTGCTATAGCAATCAGGAATCATCAGCTGATACATGGGATTACCATCGGGCCAAGTACATTTAAGGTCAGCATGTTCGCTGATGACATGTTGATATATCTTACTAACCCCTCCATATCCCTTGGACATCTACAGAAACTATTAACAGAATTTTAGAACATAACAGGATTGAAAGTTAATACCTCTAAATCTCATATTCTTCCAATCAACTTGGACAAAAAAACCTGTCAACAACTTTCCAAGGAATATAAATACCAAATAGCAGAACAGCAAATCCATTATCTAGGAGTAACAATCCCACCAAATACCAAATCTCTAGTTAATTTAAACCACATGAAAACAATGGAACAAATCAAATCTTTTAAAGAGTGGACCAACATTCACCTTTCATGGTATGAGAGATTTCATTTGATTAAATCAATGAGTTCTGGAACGTGGTTAACTTAATGAGATTAATAGATGTCTCATCTCACAATGGATTATTATTAGAAAAATCAGAAATAGAAAACATAATAAATCATAAAATTCATTGGTTTAGATATCTGCACATACAAAATCTTGCTGAACATATTAATCTGAAAAAAATTATCGACTCCCCTAAAACAGAATTTGAATGTGTTGTAGACTTCGCTCCAAACCTCAGTAAAGGATTGTAATAAAAATATACAATATATTGCTATCTACTCAAAAAAATAGAACGTGTGGACTTCCGGAATGGCGTGGCGGTGTCACAGCAGCTGAGTTATGAGCTCAGTGCTGTGATCTTCCCAACTCCTTGGGACTCGAGGATTCGAGCCCCCAAGACCCCCTCCCCACAGAGAGGGGGGCAGGCCAGAGCAAGGTGAGGAGCTCACAGGGATTGGAGCCCGCACACTGGCTCGAAGGCAAGGACCGAGGAAGAGCCTTATGGCTCATAAGCTACGAACTCCGAGACTTAGAAACAAGTGAAAATAAAGCAAAGATTCCTGACAAGACAGAAGTAAAGACAACTGAAAGACCAAAAAAGAGTGATTCTACTTGGCATCTTTCCAAGTAAGACTATTGTTTATGGCTTTATGAGGGCTATCCTGCTCGATGAGGGGGGGGTTTATTATCCCCTGGAGAAGCGGCTGCTTCATGAACTAGGGAACTGACACTTAGGAGTGATCGTAAGCAGAGGTTTCCTAGGATGAGAGCTGGGAAGCAAAAAAAAAAAAAACTTCAGAACTATAAACAGCAGGAGCAAAGGAGCTTTTTACCAGTTTTAAGAGATCTTTGATTGAACATTTGTAAGTGAGTGGATAAAATGGCGCTTTCTGAAGAGATACTTTTAAAGCTGCAACAAATCTCCAAACTGATTGATGATCTATTAAGAAAAGCAGATGAGACACATGGATTGAAAACAGACATGGGCACCATGTTAGATGCCAAGTCAGAAGAAAATTTTGATGGGACAGACCTAATTGAAAGAAAATTGGAGTGGAATGGTCTAAAATATTCCCAACAAAATAGAGGAGAAAATCAGCCCTTTTCTGTGAATGTACAAAAAGCTGAGAAGAAGGGGGAGGAGCGTGCTGGAAAAGAATCTGTGAGGAAGAGCTCAAGTGCACTGCTTCTGTATGAAGTAAAAAGCAACCAACATACTCCAATCAAGAAACATACCACAAAGAAAAAGAGAGACAAACAGGGATACTACAATGTATTTACCAATACCTTGCATGAATGGCTAGAAGGCAAAAAGAGTCCCCGATGGCTGATCATTAGAAAGGGAGAGCTGCAACACTACTCTAGAGGGAGAAAGAAGAAAAAAGATGAAACTTAAAGTATGACCCTGGGCCTTTGACAAACAAGGATGGTATATGGAATATACTGCGATTTATGAAGTCTAATACAGACTTAATACAATTCTATATGCTTTTAAACATACTAAACACTGTTTTATGTGTTGTCACGGGATTAGAGGGAGAGTGTTAAATGGGTCCTTGGAGTCTTCTATTTCCCTGATGACCTTTTATTTACCTCTTTGGATCTTTTTTCTTTCCTTTAAATAAAAGTATTATCGGAAAGAAGGAGTTTCAATACTACTCTAGAGGGAGAGAGAAGAGGAAGAAAAATGAAGTTTAAAGTGTGACCCAGTAAAAAGGTCTTTGGAGTCTCCTATTTTCCCTCTTATTTCTTATGTTTTTAATTGGATTTCCTTTACTCCTTCAAATAAAAATATAAGAAAGATGTTGAGATAAGATAGTTTATAGGACCAATAGGGGAAACACTAGGGAGGTAGAGGGAATGTTATAAATTTGTTAAACCTTAAAACTTAAAATACTGGTTAAATTAAGTCTACCCGGATACTTTCTTTTGCCTTTTATAATGAAAATAGAAGTACTAAATCTTAGATGACTTAGATTTTGATATATGAAAGATGGAGGATAGGCTGTTACACCCTTGTATATGTCTCTTTTTAAAGAAAATATCTAGCTAATGATATACACAAATAATAGGGCTAACAATAGAATATAAAGATGTGGCTGTTTGCTTCTTTTTTCTCTTTCTTCCTTTTCTTTTTCTTTGCTCTGTCTCTGGAATGATTAAGGGCTGAGTACCCTAGGATTAAGAATTAAAGGATTGAAATGTGCCTGAAGAGAACCCTCACTTAAGATATAAATAATTGTAAGAAATGAGAAAGAAAACCGAATAGGTGGGTAAAAGAGCAAGGAATTTTAAAAGTACCTGGAGAGACTTAAATAGACTGTGTAATGTACAAAGGCAAAAAAGGGAGGGAACTCAGTTACTCAGGGTTTTTTTTTCTTATGGACTGATGTTTGTACTGCAAATCTGTTGAGATATTGGCTATATAATGATTATCTTGTACACAAATCTGATACTAAAAAGCTTTCTTTTTTTCATCTAAAATAACCTAATAAAAATCTATATTATATTTAAAAAATAACATGGAAATTCCAAGATCAATGGTACATAGATTGCCAAATTGAAAAATCCACCAAAAACTGGAAACAAATATGGTCATCTAACATTTACACCTCAAAATCTATTGTTACCAAATTACAGACTTATAAAGTTATTAACAGATGGTACATAACACCAAAGACATTATCCCAACTCTCATCTCCTTCCTCACCAAACTGCTGGAAAAATTGTGGGGGAGAAGGTAATTTTCTGCATTGCTGGTTTGAGATGTCCCTTTATAGAAAAACTTTGGAGGGTGGTCCTGAATGAAATTGAACAAATAACATGGTATGAGATCCCACTATCGCCAGAAATCCTTTTTCTAGATCTATGGAATAAATATCAGACTCCCATTCCCTTGATAAGAAAAGATTTTATTGCCACATTATTAGTAGCTGCAAAGAGCGCGATAACTACTCTTTGGAAATCACATTCCACTCCCTCAATTAGTGATTGGTATGCCAAAATTTGGGACCACTTTATCTCTGAAAAACTTTACAATAACTTATATCAAGCAGAACATTTACAAGGCTTAAATACAAAACGCCAGTCAATTTCAACCATGGCGGGAACTTACATACATTTAAAGAGACAACACCCTGACAGCTACAAATAGTCACAATGTAGCCTTTTTACAAAAAAAGAGAAGTCCAATTCATTGTTTGCACATGTGATCTTATGTACATAGGCAATACAACACATCCAATTAAAGTGAGAATTCAGGAACATCTTTCTAAAATTAGACATAAATTGAATGAAGGCCCATTAGTACAGCATTTTGTCCAGGTTCATTGTAATGAACGTGAATTGAAGTATTTAGTCCTTAAGGTGGTAGATCCTAAACAGACACACTGTGCACGTAAAGTATTATTACAGTTGGAAACACAGTGGATTTATTGACTTAATAGTCTGGCCCCCAAGGGCCTAAATCAGGAATTGGACTTCTCTTTTTTGTAAAATGGCTACATTGTGACTATTTGTAGCTGTCAGGGTGTTGTCTCTTTAAATGTATGTGAGTGCCCTCCATGGCTGAAATTGACTGGTGTTTTGTATTTAAGCCTTGTGATAACTGAGCTGCAGCACTGACTAGAGAAATTGATATCAATGCATTGAGACTGACTGTGATTTATATTGTAAGTATCTTTGCCCTAATATTTATTCTACATGTACTTGTGTATATTCTATCAATTATGTAAAATCATTTTTAATGTGGAATATTTATTGAAGCACTTACAAAGCACTTTATATGTTTTATATCCATCATACATTTATTGAAGATACTTACTGAAGTTGTTATATAACCACCGCATATTTATTATAAACAGGAAGGACATTATATTCTTCAGGCATTTTAAAGAGGCTGGTGAAGAAGCAAAGTAGTGAGAAACGGGATGTAATCAATGCTGGCGCACCCAATGCCAACTGTTCAAGGAGGGCAGCATCCATTTCCTCTCCCTGGTCAGGCGGTCTGTAGCAGACTCCAACACCAATACACTTTGTCCTTCCTCCCCTTATTTCCACCCATATATTTTCCACCGGTCTGTCAACCACATTCTCCAGAACTTGCTGACAATCAAGCCCTCTCCTCACATACAATGACACTCTGCCTCCTCTTCTACCCTTCCAGTTTTTCGTGAACAACTCGTACCCATCCACTACCACATTCCAGTCATAGGAATCATCCTACCAAGTCTCAGTAATTCCTACTGTATCGTAGCCCTCTGTTTGCAAGGGAAGCCGAAGCTCATCCTTCTTATTACCCATACTTTGGCCATTGGTATATAGGCACTTGTAGCCTTGTACCTTTGTTTGATCTGTCCTAGTCAGGTGGGGCCCCGCTGTTATCACTTCATTGAAATCCCCTTGTGGATCATTCCCTTCCCCTTGCAGCATCAGTTTAAAGCTCTCCTGATGAAGCTGTCTGGGTTCTTTCCAAACATTTTCTTCCCTGACCTTGAGAGGTGAAGCCCATCATGTGCTAGAAGGCCTTCTCTTAGGAAACTTATCCCATGGTCCCAGAACCCAAAGCACTCCTGCCAGCACCACCACCACAGCCAACAATTCACCTCAAGTATGGTCTGCTCTGTATAGTCTACAAACACTGCTTTTCCAACATTGGCTTCTGGGAGGCAGCCCAAACAGGAGGCCCTAGCTCTAGAACCAGTGTTTGGATGGACACCAGCACCTGTCTGATTGGAGAGGACAGTTTAGTGACCACAGGGATGTGGGGCCATGCAAGATTTTTGGGGGGTGCAGAGGGCTTGTATCTCTTACCCTACTTTTAAGCTGCTGACTCAAGAACTGGGCTTTGTAGGAGGACCCAGTATATGTCAAAGTTTACAGCCCCTGACACCTTTCTAAAATGTAACTGGGCTTTGTCTGGATCTTGGACCTGCAAATGAGGAACTGGGAACCAACTTCAGCTTCATCATTTTCAGGTTCTTCTAATGCTTTAAAGCTAGCCTGTGAGTTACTTTAGCAAGCCCTTTCCCCTTGAGCTAGTTGTTAATTAGCTGAAGTCTGTGACTAACTGTTTTTGAATCAGTGTATTTGTTGATTTTGTATCTGATTGCAGAGTATGTAACAGAGAGGATTGTCTGTGAGTGTCTTACTAATTGCACTGCACATACACTAATAGTGAGTTGTGCACTCATACACTACTGGAAGAGCACACACAAACTTGTTCTAATAATTTCCACCAAGCATTCACTTAGGCGAAAAAATGATGAAGAGCTGGAGAATCAAACAAGGGCAGTGAAATCTCTGCTCTTGTATTCCCCCTCCTCACCCCCACTTATCTGCATTCATTCCTGGGAACTCCAAATGCCAGCCTCTGTTTGATGGATGTGTTGTAATTTCTGCCTTTACTGGTTGCCCATGGAAGAGTTGCAGATACCTTTTCATCATATTCTGGAGAAAGCGAGTAGGGAGGACTTTCTCTTTATTCTCTTTCTCCCTCTCCCATAATACTAGAACTTGAGGACTCCCAAAGAATTTGATGGACAATAGATTAAGTATAGACTAAAGGAGGTACTTCTTTACTCAACGAGTAATTAAATTGTGTAATTTACAGCCAGATGGCTGTGAGCATAGATGACTTTAGACAGATTGATGGAGGATGTGCATCAGTGGCTACTAGCTGTAATGCCTTAAGGGAATCTCCACATACAGAGGCAGCAAACTTCTCAATACCAGTGGTGCTTGGTTCCCCCTCCTCCATTTCACAACAACCCTGTGAGGTATGTCAGACTGAGAGAAAAGATTATTGGCTCAAGGTTACCCAGAGAACTTCACATAAAGTCTGTATCTGAGGCCTGTTCTCCCCGATCATAGTCGGAGACTGTAACTATTACACCACGCTAGCTCACCAATTGCGGATCCAACTGCTGATACTGCTGTAAATGTCCCTATAAGAGCTCAGCATTTTGAAAAGCCAAAAAGAATTTTCTCATTTCCCTATAATAATTCATTGTTCAAATCCTAGTCCATTTCAACAGATTTTAATTTTTACTAGTGTTTCTTCCAGGAATGAAGCAGTTTTAAGAAAGCTTTCCAGTTCAGTTATTCAGGATACAGAAAGAGCCTTTTCCACTGGGGCTTTTCCACAGCTGAGTTCTATAACTGTAGTGAAGAGTTTTTATAACAACAACAGAGAGTAATATGATTTAAGTAGACAAAAGCATACCACTAATCTGCAAAAGAAAACAGAATACAGATTTCTCCTTCCTCTGTTTTCACTTGTCTGTTTTTGAAGAATCATTCATATTCTGGCTGCCATGCATGAACACATCAGATCAGAGACCAAAGACTCACATGGCTGCAAGAGGTTTACAATGGCAAGCATGAAGCCAGAACAGCTGTGTTGGCTTAGAATCTCCTTTCAGCCCTTGAAAAAGACAGAATGTTACAATGTTAGCATCTTTAACCATTTAAAAAGAACACTTCACTCCAATCAAATGCACACTTTTTTCCTCACTGACATTTTTATTGATTTTTTAAAAAATAGCATCAAGAGGAAGGGGGGGAAATCAACCACATCCATATTTCATTGCAGATTGTGGCATTTACTTACTGCAAAACTCTGCAGGACTTCAGCAAACAGCTGGGTGTTAAAGACATGACTCACTGGGTTTGAGTGACACTTATTTTTCCCTAAGGACTAAAGGCTGAGACATTTTGAAGAGAAGAATTTATGCAACTGAATAGGTGTTAGAGGTTAAGGCAAGGACAGGTTCATTTGTTTTTCTCTAAGACAATAACTGTGGGTGAACAGTGAATATTTTTCCAATGGCTTGACTCTCTCTGTAGCATAAGAATCAAGCTTTTCAAAAGGATTAGGTTCAGCTGACATTAACTTCATTTAAAGTGTTCAATTAAAATTCTGTTAATACTCTGTTTTGATAGATGAAGATACAGTACGCATCTACACTACAGAGCTGAAATGATTTAACAGTCATTCTCTCTCCCTAGGAAACTGTCATTTTGTAAGGCGTCTAGAGATTCCTTCATGAAGAAATTGTACCTCTAATCTTCTGTTCTGAGGACAATTTGGTGGAAGTCATATCAGTCACACAGATATAGAACTGATATAAACATGTAAAAATGATTTAAAGGTTGCCTTCCCTAGCATTAGCAGCAATGGGTTGACCAAACAGAGAATGAGGAAAACATATTTCTGTGAAAAGCAAGACACGAAAGGACTATCCTCTAGGAGATAATTGCAACCCCAGCCGGAATGAAGAGACAGACACAGGCTTGGATTAAAGGGCTGTTTACTAAAATGACCATAAAGATAAAGCACGGCAAGAGCTAACTAGGTGGTACAGGTCAAGCTACGGGATCAACTCCAGACCTCCGCCTTGACCTGCCTGGGTGAGCCCCAAAGCCCTGGGTGTAGGCCATCTCACGAATGGCTGCAACCCGGCCAGCCAGGCCATGGATCCCCCCATCAAGTACCTGTTACGCCCCAGCTGTCTAGCATGAGGGTAGGCCTTGTGCCTGGGGATCCCCGCAGGCATCTGCCCGTGTTATGTTAGCCGCCAAAAGCATACTGCACTGATGGCAGACCCTGTTCCCCACCCCTGGGGAAGCGCCACTGGGACTCACCGGCCCGCATCCTATTCCCAAAAATCTCCTGCCAGCAACTAACTAAACAGCACAACCCAACAATAACTCAGAACACTGCCATTAGCGCAAGGTAGGTGAAAAAAACCCTCTCCCAAAAGCCAATCAGGGAAAAGAGGGGAAAATTCCTACCTGGCTCTGCACCCAGCAGCCGGCTATTCCTGCACTAAAAACAGGGTGAGGTGGGTGGGCCGAGCGATCGAAGCAACTGACACCGGGGAGAGTGGAGCCGCCTGTATAAGGCTCTTGGCTCCGCCCCCCGGCAAAGCCCTGGATGCCCGGGAAGGGAGCCTGTCTCCTTTCAACTGGGTGGGGCTGCAAATGACGGCTCCCAGCTTGAGCGGCTTTATGCCGCTGCTGGGAGAGCCAAACTCTCAGCCTACTTGTAACATAGCTCTGTCTCCTATCAAATATACTCATATCCAGTGAGATCTAACTTTAAATTCTGATGTTTTAAAGGCCATTAATCAGCCCAGCACAGAGAAATGGATGAGAGAAAGAAAGGCTTTCTCAAAACTGAGATAACAGAAGTGCCAGAGCTGAATTTGTTCACAAGCAAAGAAAACTACAGCTCAGAACCTCAAATCATTAGGGACCTCTAATAGTTTTAATATTTTTGGTCATGCCGTGGGGCCTCTTAAAGTTGACATAGTTTAGGGCCTCAGGATGTCTTACCCAGTCATGGGGTGCAGAGCAGTATGTTACCTGCAGAAGAAAATCAGCAAGTAGAAGGAAAGAGCATAAAATGTCTTCCACATCTGACCATTACCTCCTGCAAATATTTCTCTAAAACTATATCATTTCTGTTTAAAATATTTAACAACAACTGGGAGAGGGGCACTCACAGGAAAGATTTGGCAGGCAGGGGGAAAGCATAGCTCCTATCTGCCCAACTTTTACCAAGAGGGCTCACCCCTTATTTTAATATTACCTTTATTTTAATACTACAATGAATACATGAGATTGGGATTCTTTGTAATGTGTAGTTTCTCAGTAAGTGATACCATTACTGTAATGTGTTGAGTTAATTTTTTAAAAGTTCAAAGAACCCACAGCCCATTAAAGATTAATGCATTTGTTGTTTATCAAGACACAGTGTGTACAGTGGTTAAAGAGCCAAACTAGAATCTTGGAGAACCAGGTGTGAAGTCATATTCTGCCATGGAAGCTTGCTGGGTGACCTTGAGCCAGTCACACATGCTCAACCTAACCTGTGACAAGAGAACAACGTAAGCTGCTTTGGGTCCCCATTCAAGAAAAAGGCAGGGAATAAGTGAAATAGTGACATGAACTGAGCTCACTCCATCAGAGGGTTTCCTTCCCCCCGCCCCCCAGTTACCTTCATCATTTGTAAAAGGGTGTTTGGAATAGTAGTCATAGTGGTCACTATATTCTGCAACAAGAAACAATCTGCAAAAGAGAGTGATTCTCTTTCAAAGAATGATCCCCACACACACCAAAATGTTTTCTTATCTAATTTCAATGCCTCAAGCAGAAAAGGGATAAAAAGAAAAATCAGCTGAGTTTACTTTGAAATTGGAGTGCGTCATCATGAAAAATCATTGGCTGTTTGTGTGTGCGTGCATGTGCAATGGTGGTTATAAACACCTCTGCCACACTGGTGTCAACAAGATGGAATGCAATGTTTGGCTTTTAAATAGCACACAACTCAACCAACAGGAAGATGGAGGTGCTTTTAGTCGATAAGAACAAAGAACAAATGGGAGGACAGATTAGATTACTGTCTGTCACCAAGCCCGTTATGAGACTAGTGAAGGCCAGCTTTTGTGACTAACTACAAGGAGCCTAAAATATCCAGCCATTTTTATGATATATCCCTTAGCAAGGCTGCCTCACAACTCTGTGACTGAGCAGTTCCAATGAATGCAGCAGACATTCTCTGGTTGTTAACAACTAGCATTCATTCATACTCCCTGTTGAAACTACCCTCTTAAAATAGCTGTTTGGGAAACAAACTGAGCCTTATCTCCAAGGCCCAGATATTACACTGTCGTGTGCTGGATGGAACTTTTGTGCAAATGGTACTTTTCTGTTATAATTCACCATTTGGCTCTCACAACATCTTTATCACTATATCTAATTCTCAACATGACCCCATCTGTGAATATTTCAATCCAGATACTGGGGCCATGGACAGACAGGACAGATCTCATTACATACCTGAAAACAGCCTCAGCATTGCAGAAAAATCTGAAATCTATACCTATATCTATATTGGTGGGATAAAATCTCCCATATAAAATACTGGTGGGTTAAAATCTCCTTATAAAATGAGTGCCTGTAGTTTTAAGAAATGAATGTACTCAGTAGCACTTGCTATGCAACCACAAAAGTATTGCCACCCTTCAAACCTTGGATTCTGTTAGAAAAGAGCACTGCCCTTTCCAAGGCTCTCCTGGCTTTTAGGAGAAGACTCATCAGGGCCAGGCCCTGTAGTAGACACCAGACAATTTGCTACTACCTGACCTACATGACTCATCCAGGCTCAGCTGCTTTCTACTGTTCAATAGTAGCCAACCAGAAAAATCAGTGTGGTGTAGATAGGGATCCCATTTCCCCAGTGGGGACGGAGGATTCCCCACTCACAGTATCCGCCTTCCACCATCTCTCACCTGGACAGCCAGGGGAAAAGGCATGTGGAATAGGCCAGGGAGGCAAGGAACCTTCAGGGCAAACATACAGCAGGCGTGCTCCTGGCTGGTGCGACAATGTCACTTCCTCAAGTAACATCATCATGTCTGGTGGCAGGCATGCTCTCGTGCTTCACAGGGGCCACTTTTGGCCCCTAATGGGCTGAATTGGCCCCATGCAAAGTGAGGGAACATGCCCACATGATGATGTCATTTCCCAGAAGTGATGTCATAGTGTCAGCATTGGGAGCAAAGAACAAAGCATGCACTTGAGTTTAAGTCTCCCTGTAAGTGTCAGGTCCCCCACCACCACCACACACACACATTGGGAGGGTATAGGGACCTGGCAACCCTCGGTGTAGAGGTTAGAATTTCAGACTAAGATCTGGGAGGTCCTGGTTTGAATGACCACTCAGTCATAAAAGCTCACTGGGTAACCTTGGATCAATTACACATTTTCACAGGGTCGCATTATTCATAAGGCTAACTAGGCTGAGGCCTAGAGGCCCCACAGGGGCTAGGGGCCTGTCAATTTATTTATTTTTTGCTGAGGCACTATTTGCTTCACCCTAGGGTTCCAATGGTTAAAGGAACTTTGCACTCTGTGCCATAGCAATAGGTGTACATATACATTTATCCCTATATATACACTCTCATGAGTATACTATATATACTTATATAGTATATAATTTAATGCCATATTGTTTACCAGTTCCCTTTTTGTCCATATCTTTATTCCAATATTCAGGTGAGAGTAATAAAAGGCGGGAGATGCTTCGTTTCAGTTCCACCTATTTTAGTCCATTGCTATTTCTATGAATTGTTTATTGTTATAAACTTTGTGTGCACAAGAGAAGAAAATACAGGTAAGTGCCAGCTTCCCCCCACTCACCCTCGCTGAGAGGGTAAGGGGACCTGGCAACCTCAGTGGGCTCCCTGCCATGCAACTGGGGCCTGTGGCTGTCACTGCACAATTAAGCCATAGTTTTCCTGGGTAGAGGCTGCCAGGGGGAGGAAAGGAGGGAAAGATGAAGATGAGGAGCAGATAATAGTAGTTTGACTTATGAATGGGAAGGACAACAGGAAAGGATGAGAGTCTATAAGAGCTTTGAGGGAAGGAAAAGAGGAAATAGTGAGGAGGGGAAAATGAGATGCCCTGCAAGTCCTTGAGGGTCCCCCATTTGTACTTGCATCTTTTCCATATTTATAATAAATAAGGCAATTGATGTTAGGGTCCTTTGTGGAGGCAAATGGAAGCAGTTTGGTTGCTTAGAGAAGAAATTTAATTGTTACTCATAGGTTAAGGTGAAGTTATATGAAGTTAAAAAGAATGATACTCGCCTTGGAATCCTAGTTATACCTCTACTGCACGTGAAATTGATCACCATGGAAAAAAACATTAAATAGGTTTTCTTTAAACTGGTAAACTGTGGATGTTACTTTTATGAGCAAGATATATTTATCTTGCACAACACAGGAACGTTTTAGATGTTCCAAGATAGTGTATCATTCATAAACTCATGGAAAGGACAAAATTTCTTCTACCTTTCCCACATCCAACTTCCATGTCTAGATGAGCATGAATTATCAATACATACAATACACTCCAACTTCCCACATGTTTTCAGTATACATAGAATCTTACTTATGAAGAGGATCTTACTTATGAAGAGAAGTTTGCCAACTTTGGGCAAGCAACCTCCCTACAGTTTGGCCCTCTCACCAGCCCCTGCATCTAGGCTGGCAGCGGAAATGGGGGGATGGAAATGATGCTGTGTGGTGTGACAATGTCTCTTCCAATTGATGTTAGTGTGTCAGGCAACACTGTGGTATTTCCTTGAAGCTCTGTGATATCACTACACAGCTTGAGTGGATTCCAGTGTCACCTGTTATGCTGGTGTTACATCCACATTTCACCCAGAAGTATCGGAAGTGATGCTGATACATTGTGTGATGTCATTTCCACCCCAAGCCCCATGTCCAAAGCTTCCAAGGGTGCTCAGAGATAGCCTGGCAATCCTAGACTGGAAACAAGGAATTTTTGTAGTCTCTCCCTCTCTTCACAGCCTCCTGGTTTAGCACCAGTGCCATTTCCATCATCAAACCTGCTAAAAACCAAAGGGCTAGAGATAGGACAGTAAAGCCTTTAATTTTCCACCCTATTGATCTGATTTTAAAATAGGAAACCTGAAGGACTAACTTTATTGCTGGTTTCATTGGCAGCCTTACAATCTTTACTTAAAAATTATCCTCATTAAGTACTCTGGAGTTTACTTCCCAGTAAATATCTTTAGGACTATAGCCTTAGAAGCATTTTAATTAGAGATCTACCCACTCATTTCTCAGTCAGGAAGGTGATGTTAAAGTGCCATAGGTCAATCGAAGCAACAACTACAAAACCACAGCAAAAGGTATGGGACCTCCTAAATTTCCAAAGACGCTTTTATCACTTTATTTGCTTGCTTACTTCATTTATTTCCCACCTACCTCCCCAATGGGGACCCAAAGGAGCTTATATCCTACTCCTCTCCTCTGTTTATCCTCACAATAATCCTGTGAGGTAGGTTAGCCTGAAAGAGAATGGCCCAGGGTTGCCCAGCAAGCTTCCATTGCAGAGTGGGGATTAAAATAAAATACTCACAAGAGATGTCCTTTTGGGGGAGGAAATGAGATACATCAAAGCCACATAGTAGGAGTATGAGCTGAGATTTTCTGGAAATAGCAGGGAAACACGTGTGCTGTCCATTAAATGCTATTTTAATATTTTCAGTATTATGCCAAAAAGAAAAAAATGACTTATTAACAGTGTTGCTTCACTTGTACTGAATCCTAGTTTATGACTCAGGCTGCACAATGCAGACACTGACATGGTAGGAAGAATGCCTCCTGAATACAGATGTCCATAAACCTTGTAGAAGTCTGCAGCTTTGGGGTGATTCAAGGGATTATACCTTTGCAGGTATAACTACTTTGACTGACATATAAGCATTGCAATGGTGGGTCAGACCAGTGGGTCAACATTCTACTTTTGAGAAACAGATAAAAAGATAATTTAGAAATCAGCAAAATTAAGTGGTAAGGGACTTTCTTGCACAACAAGTGAGGGAGTTGTTTCCTTTTCCACAAAAACAATCCTAATTCACTACACATAGAAAACAAATGCAAACGAGTTCTTTTTAGGAGTGAGGGGAGAGAAAAACAGCTTTGGGGGGGATTTGGAGTGGCAGTGGGGTGCTGCTTAATGCTTTCTCCAACAATCTGAACTGCCTCCTGTGACCGCTTTCTCCTATGGGGTTCAGAACATCTGTTAACCTCCATCTGGATGTAAGATAGACTGAAGAGGAGAAAAGGGATTGGAATTTTTATGATGGATTTTGTTCTGAAATTAGATATTGAATCCGACTTCCGGTTTGGGATTCATGGAGGTCTAACGCAGCTCCATTCGCGGAGCTGACCGGACTGCCGTTTTAACCGGCCGGAGGGGTGAAAATAACCCGCGGCCGACTGCTCTCAGGCGGGGAGCAGGCAAAGAACGCTCAAGACCCTAGGGTGAGTTAGATCTCGGACGAGGGGGGGCTCTACTCAAGGAGTCTCCCCCCCGATCCTTGAGGTCCCACCTTGCGACGGGTCGGCTATAATCTCTGCGGCAGTTTTGGGGCCAATTCGGCTGGCATAAGACCTACATACCCAAGCTTCGATCGGGGAGGGAAGTCGAGAGGAGAATTTAAGATCAAAACAGCGATTACAACCCGAGAAAGTTGAAGAGAAGGTAAAGATCGCTATCTCTTGAAACGGGACAGATTGATAAAAACAGAGAGGAAAGAAAGTAGATTTTTAAACTGCAACAGACTAGTGAAAAGGAGGTGAAGATTCGGCAGGAGTTGTATTTTAAAAGAGACTAAATTTAAAGAAGTTATTGCAAAAATCGGACTATTGTTTTGAATACCTGTGGTTTTGGAGCTGTGGGAAAAAGACACCATCGCGAGACCTGCTGTGGGAAGACGGGAGACAGGAAGTGCGTAACAACAATAGAGTGGCTGGAGGGAAGCGGCTCTTGCCGACGGACAGGAAGTAGGGAATCGCCATTTTTGAAAGGGGAAGGGTCGCGGCTTCAGCGGAAGAGGAAGTAGACCATCTTGGATTACAATAACATAGAGAAACCATAGAGAAAAGACGCCCGACATTTTGGATACAAAAAAATTAATTTTGGCAAAGATTGGGACATTTGAAAAAAAGGAAAACATTTAAATATACGCCACGGAGCTAAGGAAGAGAGCAGATTCGTGGGAGCGAGCTAAAGCAAGCCCCACGATGTCGAAAAAAGAGTGGCAATCGGCAATAGAAAATTTGGACAAAAAACTTATAGACATGATGAAAGAACTTAAGGACACGAAATTGGAGCTTATTAAAGAGGTCAAAGAAGTTACACAGACAGTAAAGTCGGAGCTGTCAGAAGTGAAAAAAGGCGTGGAAACGATTAGTAGTGAATTACAAGGAACGCAGCAGAGAGTTAAAACAGTAGAAGACGCGATGGAGAATTTAATAGACACGGAACAAACAGAGATGAGACTGGTGAAGGGGAGGATGTCAGTTGCAGAAACTAAACACATGGAGAAGCAGCTTCGTTTTCGTGGTCTGCCAGAAGTGGAAGGGAAGTCAGCGCAAGAACAGATGACTGAGGTGTTGGCTGATTACCTGGGGAAGGAGGAGGAGGAAATTGTGGCTATCCTAGATGTGGCGTACCGTGTGAACTCGAGAATTGCAACCCAGAGGAAACTACCAAGGGATGTGATTGTGCAGTTTACAACTAGAAACATGAAAGAGAGGATTGTGACAAAACAATTTCAAGATCCATTGGAGATTGATGGCAAGACGATTATCATAATGAAGGAACTGCCCAGATCAGTGTTACTGGACAGGAAAAAATATAGAGTGCTAATTCAGACTTTGAAGGACATGAATATCAGATACAGATGGGAGTTACCGGAAGGAGTGTCCTTTGAGTTTGGAGGGGCAAAAAAACGCATCAGATCTGAGCGGGAGATGGAGAGATTTATCAAGGACAATGAAAAAGACTTACCAACAAAACCATGAATATGGAGTGTAAAGTATTATCTTGGAATGTAAATGGACTAAACTCACCGAATAAGAGGAAAAATATTTTTCATTGGCTACTAAAACAAAAATGTGATATTGTTTGTTTGCAGGAGACCCATATTAGAAAACAGGATGTAAAATATTTAAAATCTGGAAAATTGGGCAAAGAATTTGTAGCGGCCTCTAACAAGAAAAAAAGAGGAGTGGTGTTGTACATAAAAGAGGAGCTGCAGCCAAAATTTGTTATGAGAGATGTTGAAGCTAGATTTGTAGCAGTGGAATGTAATTGGAATTTAAAGAGAGTGTTGGTAGTCGGACTTTATGCACCTAACGGTGCAAAGGAAAGCTTCTTTGAGGATTTAAGGAAGCATTTAGACGATCTTGTATATGACCAGATAATTCTTGCTGGAGATTTCAATGGAGTGACAGATTTGGAACTAGACAAAAAGACTACAACAGCACAAAAGAAAAGAGGACTATTGCCAAAGCTTTTTTTTGAGTTGATTCAACAAGAGACTCTCGAAGACGTATGGAGGAGAGAATATCCTAAAACCAAACAGTTTACTTTTTATTCTGCAAGGCATCTTACATTATCAAGAATTGATATGATCTGGGCCTCAAAGGACTTAGCGTTATGGACTAAGGAGGTAGAAATAATGCCGATGGTAGGCTCAGATCACAATCCAATTATGTGGAAATTTGGAAAAAGGAGAAAAAGGAAAGCCTGGAGAATAAATGAGGACTTGTTACAGGAAAGTGAGAATATGGAAATATTGAGAAAAGAGACAAAGTTTTTTATACAATACAACGTGAATAAAGAAGTACCAACCAGTAAAGTTTGGGACACGTACAAGGCGGTAGTAAGGGGCATACTAATGGACTTAAATTGAGCAAGGAAAAAGAAAGAGGAGAAAAGACAAGAGATTGAGGAGAAAATAAAGGCCAAAGAAGCACAGTTAAAAAAGAGACCAGGGAAAAAGAAAATACATCAGGAAATTAAAATTCTTCAAGAACAGTTAACAGCAATGAGTAATAAAGAATTGGAGTGGAACCTTAAAAGACTGAATCAAAAAGCTTTTGAGGGTGCTAATAAACCTGGGAAATATTTGGCATGGCAATTGAAGAAGAAAAGGGAAAAGAAAATAATAAATAAAATCTGTGAAGAAAATAAAACGTACCTGGAGCAGACTACCATTAGTAGAGCCTTTTATAAATTCTATGCTAAGCTGTATAATAAAAAAGAAGTAACCAAAGAATCAATAGCATCATATTTGGAGAAAACCAAACTTCCAGAGATCTCGGAAGCTTGGAGAAATAAGTTGAACAGTGAAGTAACTGATGAGGAAATAAGTAAGGCAATACAATCCGCAAATCTAGGAAAGGCGCCAGGGCCAGATGGACTTACGGCTAAATTTTATAAGACAATGGCCAACGAACTGGCACCATTCCTAAAAGAGGTGATGAACGGAGTTTTCAGGGATCAAAGAATTCCAGACACTTGGAGCGAAGCGAATATATCATTGATCCCAAAAGAGGGCCAAGATCTGACTAACGTGAAAAATTACAGGCCTATATCATTACTTAACAATGATTATAAAATTTTTGCGAAGATATTGGCGGAGAGATTGAAGGGGTGGCTCTCGGAAGTCATAGAGGAAGAACAAGCAGGCTTTTTGCCGGACAGACAAATAAGAGACAATTTAAGGACAGTGATCAATGCTATTGAATACTATGACAAGCGTTGTGATAAAGAGGTTGGTTTCTTCTTTGTAGACGCTGAAAAAGCGTTTGACAATTTAAACTGGGATTTTTTGTTTGCCACTATGGAAAAGCTACAACTGGGAGAAAGATTCATCAGAGCAATTAAAGAAATTTACAGAGACCAGACTGCAGCAATTGTAGTGAATGATGAATTGACCAAGAAATTGACGATTAGTAAAGGAACAAGACAAGGTTGCCCGTTATCTCCATTGTTGTTCATTTTAGTATTGGAGATTCTGATGATACAAATACGACAAGATGAGGAAATACGAGGAATAAAAATAAAGGACTATTCATACAAGGTTAGAGCATTTGCAGATGACATAATGTTAATTGTAGAAGATCCATTGGAGAACATGCCAAAAGTGATAGATAAGATCAAGGAGTTTGGTGACTTGGCAGGTTTCTTCATTAACAAAAAGAAGTCAAAGATATTATGCAAAAACATGACTAAGCAGAAACAACAATTGTTAATGGAAACAACGGACTGTGAAGTAACTAGTAAGGTGAAATATTTGGGAGTTGAGCTGACTGCAAAAAATATAGATTTGTTCAAGAACAATTATGAAAAATTATGGACTCAGATAGAGAGAGACTTGATCAAATGGAATAGACTGAATTTGTCATGGTTGGGCAGGATTGCAGCAGTTAAGATGAATGTGTTACCAAGAGTAATGTTTTTGCTACAGACAATACCAATCATCAGAGACTCTAAACAATTTGAAAAATGGCAGAGGAAAATATCAGATTTTGTTTGGGCAGGCAAGAAGCCTCGAGTGAAAGTAAAAGTTCTACAAGATGCAAAGGAAAGAGGCGGAATGCAACTGCCCAACTTGAGACTTTATCATGATGCAATCTGCCTAGTTTGGTTAAAAGAGTGGATGACATTAAAGAATAAGAAACTATTAGCCCTAGAGGGATATAAAAAATTTTTTGGATGGCACGCATACCTATGGCATGACAAAGTAAAGGTCAACTCGATGTTCCTGCATCATTTTGTAAGGAGAAGTTTATATACAATCTGGAAGAAGTACAGAATTTACCTACAAGAAGGAACCCCCTTGTGGGTGGTTCCATACGAGGTGATAGATCCGAGAGCTGTTGATAATGAACAACAATGTTTAACGTACAAAGAAATAACTAAAACTGAAGTATCTAAACTTAGAATAAAGACGCAAGAGGAACTATCACCTAACTATGATTGGTTCCAGTATAGACAGATTAGAGACTTATACAATTCGGACTCTGCAAAAGGGGGCATACGAACAGAGAACTCGGAACTAGAGCAGACCCTTCTTAAAGAAGACAAGAAAAGAATATCCAAGGTATACCAAGTACTGTTGAAATGGTATACCGAGGATGAGATAGTTAAAACACAAATGGTGAAATGGGCTATAAACTTTAATAAAGAAATAACAATGGAGGCATGGGAATACCTGTGGAAAACTACAATGAAGACAACGACATGTATTAATATCAAAGAGAACATTTTCAAAATGATTTATCGTTGGTACATGACACCAAAGAAGATTGCGCTAGGGAACTTGAACACCTCTAATAAATGCTGGAAATGTAGGAAGCATGAGGGCTCCCTCTATCATATGTGGTGGTCGTGTGAGGTAGCTAGGCAGTTCTGGGGGGAAATAATAAGAGAAATGAGTGAAATTTTACAGTTTCAAATAAATAAGAACCCAGAACTCCTGCTGCTAAACTTGGGAATGGAGGGAATTCCAGCCCATCATAGGACGTTGATATTTTATATGACTGCAGCAGCTAGACTTTTGTATGCGCAGAAATGGAAAGTACAAGAAGTGCCAACTATTGAAGATTGGATCTACAAATTGCTGTATATGGCTGAAATGGATAAGATGACAAGAAAACTGAGAGATCTGGACTCAGGGCAGTTTAACACAGACTGGGAGAAGCTGAAACAATATCTGGAGAAGAAGTGGGAGGTGGGAGGAAAACTGTGGCAGTTTGAGAACTACTGAAGTACAATAAAAGTATAAAAGAGAGGGGTGACTTTACCGGGGGAGGAAGAGAAATGTGAATTTATAAGCAGTTAGATTAATTAATTGATTGAGATATATATAGATATGTAAAGGTTAATTGATAGAATATTGATAGAGAATAATTAACGGTTTAAACATGAGGATTGAGTAATTAACAATATTTTTTTTACTTGATAAGACTTATATGCACCAAACTGAAGGTATAGAAGAGTCAAAACGACTGACTATGTGATGAGTTATATAGAAATATTATAAAAAGAAGAAATGATTAATATATAGAGAACAAATCAAATTGTTTGATTTAAATGTGGGAAATTTTTATGGTTTATGATATATAGAAATATTCAAAACTGGAAAATGGGACAAATTGTTTATCTAAAGAAGTATAGTTTGGATGTATAATAAGTAAAAGAGTTAAAGATGTACTGCTTAATATAATGGAGAATATATATTTGTTTTAGACAGAGGAAGTTAATAGAAGTAAGGGAAAAGGGACAGAGGGTGGGAAAGCTGTTGGAAGTCAACAAAAGGGGGGGAAAGGGAGGGGGTTAGAAACGAAAAATTAGGGGAAAATTGAATGTAATGTAATGTTAAAATATTAATGTTCTAACCCAATAAAAATTTTTTTAAAAAAAAAAAAAAAAGATATTGAATCCAAGGTTCGGCCACCTATTGATATGTGAAGCTGCTGTTGAAAGACCTAGATTTTAATCATCTGTTCCATTCTTTTCATGAGACTGTTAGCAGATGTTCAAACATAGCTAAAGTGTGGATTAGCATGGTTTGCTGGAGGCCAGAATTCATATGCACAGGTTTAGTTATGTGAATAAACTTGTCTTTTGTTTGTCTAGGCTAACAAGCTCCAGGTAATGTTGTTCAGTTCATATACCATTGATTGGTTGTGAAAGTGGACTTGCCATGCTGCAGAGAACATGCCATGAGCATTCTTATTATTATATCTGGATCTAACTGAATTAGAGAACAGAATTTCTGGTGTTAATATTTCAGTATGATTCAATCTAACTAGCAGCATATTGCTTTATTCATTTAGGTATAGTGGTTTCTTTAGTTTGGTGTTGTCCGGCGACGCCGGCCTTTTGTCCACCCTCACCACCAGCCCTGCAGCAGCAGGCACCCCCTTTAGGTCCTGCAGCACAGCCTCTGGCAGTACCTCAGTTGCAGGAGCCCCTACAGGCCTCCAGGCCTCTCCCACCCTTAGGCCAGTTGCAGCCGACGCCCAGGCACAACTCTGGGGAACAGCCTGCAGCCACTCAGCAGACTCACCTGTCTCCTGCAGTTGCCCAGATGGCTACACTTCATCCAGGCTCACAGGAGGTTGTCATCAGCACAAGGCAGGCAGGCGCAGGCCCCAAGATGCCAAGGGAGCCACTGGGGAAGGTTCAGAAGCAGCAGGGGCGAGCCAGGCAGAGAGCAGACCAAATGCCACACCCTAGGTGGGGATGGAGCGGGTGGAGCCAGGAGACTACAGAGTCTACCCAGCCCTCCTATCAGATAGGCTGGGAGCAGGGCCAGTCAGGGAGACGGGGTGATGATTGGGGCCAGAGCCAGGGAGGTGGGGCCAGGGGAGGCCTTTAAATTCAGGTTCCTGTGAAGGCCGAGGAGGATTTTGCAGGGAGAGACAGCTGGAGCGTGCTGCTACTCCCAGGGCAGGAGAAGGAACAAGGTGGTGCAACCCCCTTCCCTGCCCATCTGAGGCCAGAGGACACCTGCCTGGAGAGTTGGTAGGATGGCAGGCCATCAGGAGAGGGTGCCAGTGAGGGAGGATCCTCACACAGTGGTGGAGAATGCAGGCACTGATCCTGTTATGAGGCATCCACTCCACGGCAGGCCTGTGCCGGTGCCTACTCGTGCCTTGACAACCCTGACTCACGAGGAGACTGCAACTCACGAGGAGGCTGCAACTCACGAGGCGACCGCGACTCGTGAGGAGACCGTGACTCATGAGGAGACCGCAACTCATGAGAAGACCATGACTCACGAGGAGACCGTGACTGGCGGTCTTTCGGCGGCAACATTTACACAGTTTGGCCAGTGGCTGGTGGAGCACCAGAACCAGTTCCTCCGGGATGTTACCCAGCAGATTATGGGGACCCAAGCTGCCCTGGTCCAGGACCTTTGGCAAGTCTTCAGGTCTGGAACAGTTGGGCTCACCACAATAGGGGCTGCAATTAGGGCAGCTGGAACCCCCGGTTCTCCTTGAGAAAGCTAGGACCTGATGATGACATTGATGCCTACCTGGAAATATTCGAGAGAACAGCGGATGCAGCCCAATGGCCCAAAGAGCAGTGGGCCTTTATCATAGGACCCTATTTAACAGGGCATGCTCAGACAGCCCTCAAGGCACTCCCTAAAGCAGAGGGGGGCAATTATGAAACCTTGAAAGCTGCCATTTTGGACCGGTACGAGGTCTCACCGGAAACATACAGGCAGAAATTCAGGTCCATGACTTACCAAAAGGGGGACCGGCCACGGGCCTTAGTCACTGCCTTGCGAGATGCTGCAACTCGGTGGCTACAGCCAGCTACGGAAAGTGAGAAAACGATTGTGGACCAGGTTGTGTTGGAGCAACTGATGGTGATCATTCCACCCCAGGCCCAGCATTGGCTGGCTTGTAACAAGCCAGGGGGCCTGCCAGAGGCCACAAAGCTGCTAGAAAACTTCCTAGCAGCTGAGGTCAGGGATGCCCCCTGGGAGGGAGGACGGCCCGAGAGGAGGGAAGAGCCAAACCTCCAGAAGAGAAAGGCTAGAAGGCCCACAAATGGCTGGGCAAGTAAGCAGCCTCAAGGGCCCCTACCTAGGCCAGCCCCAAAGAGGACACCCCAACAGATAAGAATGTGCTCACAACTGCCCAGGCCTCTACGTTCTGGCCTGGGGGAGTTGGGGCCCAGTTCACAAAGCTCCCTTTTCACCTGCAACCCGGAGGGCCACATGCAGCCTGAACACATGTTGACTGGAGGGGGTACCAGAGAGGGGGCCACAATACACCTTACCGCAAGCCCTCCACATCCTCTTCCCTTGTTAGCAATGGTGACAGTTGCGGGGCGCAAGCTGAAGGCTATGGTAGACAGTGGGAGCTCTGTATCAATGATTTGCATCCGACTGCTGCCACCTCGGTTGCCTATAATCCGGACTGTGGTGATCACCTGCCTTCACCGGCACACCGAAGAGTACCCGGTGGTCCGGGTGCCAATGAAATGCCAGGGCACAACCCGAGAGGTAGAGTTGGCCCGGGTGGCAGAGCTCCCCTACCCAGTCCTCCTCGGGCGGGATGCCCCGGGATTTCTCCAGATCCTGCACTCATTGACGGCTTCGCAGGAGGCAATGGCTGGTGAGGAGGTGGCAGGGCATCCTGGCCCATCAACGGAGCCCCAGTTGGACCAGCCCCCTCAATGTCCCCCAACATGGGACACTGACCCTGGATTCCTGGCAGCTCAAGGGAATGATGAAACCCTGGAGGCTCTGCGCCTTGCAGTGGCAGTGAGGGAAGGCGAGATCCAGGATGAGCGCCGGGCACGCCGGCTCCCCCGAATTGTGCAGCAGAGAGGTGTGTGGTATAGGATAGCTCAGGGACGGGGGAAGGAAGTACAGCAGTTGCTAGTTCCCCAGCAGTTCCGGAAGGAAGTTCTAGCCTTTGCTCATGACCATGCCTGGGCAGGCCACCAAGGTGTCAAGAACACTCTGGCACGTCTATTGGACCATTTCTTTTGGCCCTTGATGGCAGGAGATGTGAAAGAATTCTGCAAGACATGTGCAGTGTGCCAGAGGACCTCGACTCGACCTCCTCCCCGAGCACCCTTGGCTCCCTTACCAATCATTCAAACACCCTTTGAGAGGGTGGCCATGGACTTTTTGGGGCCCTTGCCACGGACACCAAGGGGTTGCCGCTACCTCCTGGTTCTCATGGA
Source organism: Eublepharis macularius (assembly GCF_028583425.1). Lineage (NCBI taxonomy): Eukaryota > Metazoa > Chordata > Lepidosauria > Squamata > Eublepharidae > Eublepharis > Eublepharis macularius. The sequence goes on from NC_072797.1 coordinate 79,675,749, forward strand.
CTACTCCACTCGATACCCGGAAGCCATTCCCCTCCACAACATGAAAACTGCAGGGGTAGCTCGGGCACTACTCCGGTTCTTCGCTCATGTAGGGCTACCCAGGGAGATTTTGACAGACCGGGGCACCCCGTTCACATCTGCCCTGATGAAGCAACTGTGCCAGACTCTGGGCATCAAACAGATCCACACGTCTGCCTACCATCCACAAACAGATGGGCTAGTTGAACGTTTCAACCAGACCTTGAAGTCCATGCTGCGTAAACTAGCACATGAGAGGCCAAGCCAGTGGGACTTGTATGTGGATCCCTTGCTGTTTGCTGTGCGGGAGACCCTACAGGCCTCAATGGGGTTCGCTCCCTTTGAACTACTGTACGGCCGGAAGCCCCGAGGGATCCTGGACCTAGTGGAGTCCCGATGGGTCGGCCCCATTCCAGTGGAGGGTATAGATCCGCCTGAGTATGTAAGACGACTACGGGACCAGTTGGACCGGGCTCAGGAAGCAGCTCGGCAGAACCTCCAGGCGGCCCAACAGGCGCAGAAGGAGCAGTATGACCAGGGAACCCGGCTACGGACTCTGACTGTTGGCAGCAAAGTTCTGGTAAGCTGACGGGTCTTACCGCAAGGCCACAGTGACCCCTGGCAGGGACCGTTTCTAATTACCCGGGTTGTGAGCCCCTTGTCATATGAGGTACAGTGTGGACCCCATCGCTGGCATAAAAAGAGGCTGCACATCAATGACCTTAGGGAATGGAGGGAGTGGGAGCCTGCCACATGCCAGTTGGCTGATAATCCTCATGCCCTCCCTGAAGGAGATCTCCCATGGGGAAGTAATGAATCCACTGACACTATGCCCCAACTGGACAAGGACCTGACGTCGGCCCAGCAGCATCAAGTTCTTCAGCTGGTGGAGCAGGTGCCTGGCATCTTCTCCTGCAAGCCAGGATGAACGTCCTGGGTGACACATGCAGTTACCACTCCCCCAGGGCAAGCAGCCCGAGCTGTCTGGCGCCCTATCCCCCGGAAGCAATGGGAGACGGTAGCCCGGGAAGTTGACGATATGTTGCGCATGGACATAATAGAACCCTCCAACAGCGCCTGGCGCAGCCCAATAGTTTTAGTGCCTAAACCGGATGGAAGCACCAGGTTCTGTGTGGACTACAGAGAGGTGAACAAGGGTCCTGAGATGGTATCTCTCGCTACTGCCATTCAGCTATTCAATCCAGCATCGCCCTGGCCGGCTACATGCCAATGCTGACTTCATGTCCCGGATGTTTGAAGACCTACCTGGACCAGGTCCAGCAACCCCACCGGAGGGTGTGTGTCCGACAACGCCGGCCTTTTGTCCACCCTCACCACCAGCCCTGCAGCAGCAGGCACCCCCTTTAGGTCCTGCAGCACAGCCTCTGGCAGTACCTCAGTTGCAGGAGCCCCTACAGGCCTCCAGGCCTCTCCCACCCTTAGGCCAGTTGCAGCCGACGCCCAGGCACAACTCTGGGGAACAGCCTGCAGCCACTCAGCAGACTCACCTGTCTCCTGCAGTTGCCCAGATGGCTACACTTCATCCAGGCTCACAGGAGGTTGTCATCAGCACAAGGCAGGCAGGCGCAGGCCCCAAGATGCCAAGGGAGCCACTGGGGAAGGTTCAGAAGCAGCAGGGGCGAGCCAGGCAGAGAGCAGACCAAATGCCACACCCTAGGTGGGGATGGAGCGGGTGGAGCCAGGAGACTACAGAGTCTACCCAGCCCTCCTATCAGATAGGCTGGGAGCAGGGCCAGTCAGGGAGACGGGGTGATGATTGGGGCCAGAGCCAGGGAGGTGGGGCCAGGGGAGGCCTTTAAATTCAGGTTCCTGTGAAGGCCGAGGAGGATTTTGCAGGGAGAGACAGCTGGAGCGTGCTGCTACTCCCAGGGCAGGAGAAGGAACAAGGTGGTGCAACCCCCTTCCCTGCCCATCTGAGGCCGGAGGACACCTGCCTGGAGAGTTGGTAGGATGGCAGGCCATCAGGAGAGGGTGCCAGTGAGGGAGGATCCTCACAGGTGTAGTGGATAAGAGTGGCAGGGCTCTAATCTGGAAAACTGGATTTGAGTCCCTACTCCTCCTCTTGAAGCCAGCTGGGTCAGTCAGCTCTGTTCCTTATAAGTGGTTGCAAGGAGGGTGCAGAAGAAGTGCAATAAGAGATTGTTCCTTAATATCTACAGGTCTAAGATACCTTTTAGACAGCATTTTTCTGTTGATGGAGGGTGGGAAGAAACTGAAAACCATAAATAAAGATGTGAGTTGCATACAAATGGCGCTATTTAAATAATCCCTCATCTTAATTATTATGAATTGCCAGCATGACCTGGAATAAAAGTACAGCTCAGGGATGCAAAGACTTGTTGCTTGAAGTGTCAGAGAGAAGTCTCGCACACACCCTCAAACACAATATTCCTTTTTTTCCCGAAAACATAACTGAAGGTTTATTTACAGAAGGTTAAAATGAAAAGGCAGGTAGGCAGATGTTTGAACTTAAGTAACAGAAAGCTTTTTATACAGCAACTTCACTGGTCTGAGGCACAAAACACTTGGTTTAACATTAGGTTGCTGGCTTCTTTCAGAGGTTGACACTGCTTCACAGACGTTACACTTTATATACTCAAACACAAACACAGCATGACTTTCCCTCCTCTCCAGACCTTAGGGTGCTCCACTGAGACAAACCCTTCCTAGATACTGGGCAGGTGTTATAGTTATGAGCTATAACCCTGTTCCTGGCACTGAATGGGAGACTCCTCTCTACCCACTTCCTTGGCCCTGTATAATTCCCAGATCTTTTGAGTCTAAGTAGGAATTAGTGCTGATTTCCCCAATTTAGTCCTAGGACTAAAAGTGTTTCACAAACATTATTTCCTCTCACAGAGGATTCTCTGGCTGACCCTCTCTGGTCTAAAGCCAGGCTCCAACTCCCTTTCACTCTCTTGTTTTCTCTCTAACTCCAACTGACAGCTTCCCCAACATTCCATCCCCAACTGCCATTTCAGGCTAGCCACACTGGGCGGGGGGGGGGCATGTCAATCATACACAATATTCCTTTCTGAGTGCACATGTGTGTATGTGCCCTCAATTCACAATTGACTTGTGGCAACCCAAGCAAGGGCATGTCAAAGCAAGTGAGAAGCAGAGGTGGCTTACCATGGCCTTCCTCTGCAGATTCTTCCTTGGTGGTCACCTGTCCAACTACTGATCCTGCTTAGCTTCCAAGATCTGACAAGATGGGGCTATACCATGCCACCTTCCCTCCCAATATTTTATCATGGTGTGATGGAAAGCACAGTAAAGATAAGGCTTCCTAGGTGGAGCAATTTGAGAGTCAAAGGGGGAGGAGTTGGCAGTGGCCTGGAGTGGGAGCTTGATTGGTGGGCTTCTCCCTTCCCTCTTATTGGTCAGACAGAACCTGCCTTAGGTGAAAGGGTGGCAGACAGGATTTTGAAAGGAGTGTGTGTAAGCATCAGACAGGGAAGGTCAGACAGGTTCCCCTCTGGCTTGAGGGGGGGAAAGAATCTGTTGCCCCACCCACCACACAGGGTGATTGTTGTGAGGATAATAACAACACACTTTGTACACTGCTCTAAGTGAGCGTTAGGTTGTCCTGAAGAGAGGTATATAAATCAAGTGTTACTATTACTATTACTATTACTATTATTATATTCATTTGTTCATAGTCTGCCTTTCTCACTGATACTCAAGGCAGATTACACAATGTGAGACAATTTAAATCTACAGGAATAAGACATCCAATAAACAATACAATAGAGATTTGGATTGCAGACAGCTGAAAATAAAGCTAAAAACCAAGCTGAAACAAAGCATAAGCATTAACATAATGTATTAAACAGTGCAGAAATACATAGTAGGATGATAATTAAAGTAACAGAGTACATACTAGACATAGTAGTCTAGACCACAGTCCCTATGCCTTTACTATAACCGAAGTATCTTTCTGAACCAATTTGTTACAGTACAACCCTATTACCTATGGGAAAAGCCATCTTTAATAATTCAGTTTTGTATAGTTTGTGGAAAGCCAAGAGGGTGGGAGCCTTCCTAACCTCATCTGACAGGCCATTCCACAAGATGGGGGCTACAACAGACAATGTGTGTATGTGAGCAGTAGTTTACCTAACTCTTCTGTTGCCTTCTTCAATAAATCTGTTATAGGATCCAGAATGCGTAGATGTGTATGCATACATTGAACATGGGAAAAGAGTGCAATCTTCACAAATTCAAATTAGGCAGTTAATAGATACTTCAGTCTTATAAGGAACAAAAAAAATGCCAGCTGTCAAAAGCAATCTGGTCAGTCACAGTCAGGAGAAGGTAAGCCATTCATTTTCCTGGCCTCCTGATCGCCAAAGATCCCCATAAGGTAACTGAACACAAAAGAAAAGAGGGCAGTTGTACTGTTATGAGTATAGAAGAGAGACTTCTGATGAACAGCATAAACCACAGACTCATAAGAAGTGCAATATCTGGGTTCATATTTTCATAGCACTGATTCCTCATTCTTCCAGTTTAATGGCACAGGTTACAGCTGCCACAAGAACTAAGGTAGATCTGGACAGAACTTGATGATATCCCAAATACTGCTCATAACTAGATATGGGCACGAACTGAAAAAAAATCCTGAACACCCTGTTCAAAGTTCAGTGCCATCCACAAAAAACGAACAACAAACATGGATGAACATGAACTGTTCCCGGACATGTTTGTTGTTCGTTGTTCATGGGGGCCAGAACCACCCCCACCCCAAACCCCACCTCATTTATCCCCCCTCCCCTCAAACCCACTTACCTGGCCCTTTAAAGATCCCTTTAAACTATCAGCTGGCAGGCGGCGGGGGGAATTCCCCCTGCCGACTGCCAGATGATAGTTTAAAAGGCTGGGAGAGCAGTCACACAGCCAGGCTGCCTGCCCAGTGCGAGAGAGGTGGGGAGATTCTCCCCGTCCCTCTCACACCCAGGAAAATCTTCCCAATGTCCAATACTCACCAAATTTGCAGGGGATATAGTTGTCACTGTCCTCTGAAGACCCCCGCAGTTTCAGAGAGATTGCACCCCAGAAAAGCACGATCCATGGCTCTCTCCCTTTAGTCCTCACTGTCCTCTGAAGACCCCCCAAGTTTCAGAGAGATTGCACCCCAGGTTCTCTGCTGGAAGTACTTTGAAGGGTTAAAGCCAGAAGGAGTTCAGACAGTGTTTAGACCCTCCCTCTCCGGTTGCCAAGGGGATTGATTGCAGCAGGCTCCAGACTGTCTGGCTTGCTGAAGGGCTGCCAAAGGCAACTAACAAGGCTTTTAATGACCACCTGTTTGTTTAGGGTGGGGCCTCCCGAACGGCTTGCTCGTGAACAGCAGATTGGGCTGTTCGTGGGTTTTTTCTGTTCACAATGCTGTTCGTGCCCATGTCTACTAATAAGTACCAGCTGGTAATATTTTGTTTGTTTATATGCAATGGTAAGCCTATTATTGTGGATATCAGTATTCATAAATACCCATCCCACTGGCCCGTGTCCTATGACTTCTTTCTCCTCCATCAGGAGCCTTGTTCTGGAGGAAAAGATTCCTTTTTCTGGAGCAAGACAGGTTTATCTAGAGCAAGACTCCTCACTTAGTGGAAGAGAGTTGTAGCGTAGGAACCAACCTTTTAGCCTCCTTCCCCTAAGCAATAATATTTCCCTGCTGTACAGGATTGCTGTATAGATTGAGGCAAGGAGGTGGGCTAAATCACCTTCCCAGAAACCTTCTTCCATCATATGGAGCCTTCTCCAATTTGTTGCTCTTCCTCCAACAGAAGAGTCACTTAATGTAGAAGAAACCTTCTTAAGTTGGAGGAAAGCTTCAAATTTTTCTGAGTGGAGTGGTAGAATTGGGGTCTCCATCCCCATATATGTAAAGATACTCAAAAGCACTAAATAAATGCTAAGTATTGTTACTTCTATGGTGTTAGTATTGTAGTTTTACCAAGATTTCATTAGTAAGATACAGAATACACATAATTTTGGGAGTGGGTGGCCTTCTAAAATTGCAGTTTTGTGGGTCATAGAAGAAAATCTATTAAATTATTAAAATTATTAAATTATTAAGTACACTGGCAAGAAAAAGTGGCAAGAAAGTCTTCAGTATCCTCAGTCAGGCAATCTTTAGTGGCAGAAACAATGGCACATGCTTTGAAAAAACCAAGAGCATGGCAGGGGGCTTAGCTGTAGCATCTAAAGATTTCTTTGTAAATTCATTGATCTGAAGAATTACGTATCAGGGAAGCAGTCTGGAAATGCTCACTTTCCCAAAACACAGAAAGTAGTCTAGGAGTGTGACTACAAGTGACTTTCTTCATATGGAGAGCACTAGATTTTTCTAGCAAGGTTACCTGGGAATCTGCTGCAGATTCTTCCTCTGTTGCTGCAGCTGAAGCTTCACCGACGCTGCCGCTTCCAAAGCAGCTCCCCGGGAGCAGGCAGCCCGCAGGATGCCCTGGGAGAAAGTAGCAGCTGCCCACCCCCAAATGAAGCCCTCTTGTGGCTCTTCAGGCAACAATTCTATCAGAGAGGGGAAGGACCACTCGGACTTCACTTCCCAGGTAACCTTGCGAGAAAAATCTAGTGTTCTCCATGTGAAGAAAGTCACTTGTAGCTTTGCTCTAGGTTTCAAATTTGAAGGGCATCCTTGAACTTCTTTATTTTAAATTTATAAGACCCCTGATAAGAGCCTTTTCCAAGATTCAGTTATTCAAGCCTTGTCAGAGAGTTCTTCCTATAATCTCTTTCTATGAGGAAAGAGTGCAAAAACTGCAAAAATAGATGAAGGCACACACAATAATAATTACATTTCAGCATTACTACTTCTTTGTAATGGGTTATGTAGTGTTAATATATGAGCCATTGCAAAGAAAAATATATGAGATCTTTATCTTGAAGATGTAGGATGTAACTTGATGTGAGAAGCAATCAACAAGGGAGAAAAGTGGACAGATGTGATAAAATACTGTTCTATAATTTTTCATCTTGATGAAATATCCAGATGGGAAATGTTCTTCTGAGCATCTGTTTTTTCCCATCAGGAATTTTTTGACAAGCGTATGCACTGCAAAAAAATAAGCAGCAGATTATTGTCACTGCTAAATTTGGAACACAACTCAGGTGCCCCAGTAGTTTTATCACTTTGAAAAGTGTATATGGACATCATGAGTATCAGAGATGCTGCTTATGTTTGCTGGGAGGCTATTATTTATTAAGTACATTTGCACACTACAACACTGAAGAAGACTCTTCTAAAGGGCCAGCTTAGTTTTCAAAACCATTTTAAGATATACAAAAGAAAAGATAGATGTGGAGGGTGGTCTAGAAATGTAATAAATAAATAAATAAATAAATAATAAAGCAAAATAAATCAAATAACAATAAGGTGTTTCAATTTCTTCACATCAAAATTGACATCCTTGTTACTAACAAAATGAATTTCACCAGTGGCACTTGCACATTTCTACATTTAAGCAAAAAGAAACATGTAGATCAATTGGAACAGGTTAAGAAGAGGGCAACAAAATTGTTGGGAGGGGGTCCTAGAAAACAAGTTCTATTAGAAAAAGGTGGGGTATATCTAAACTGGAGAAGAGAAGACAAAGATAGGACATGGTACTATATTGCAGATATGTGGAGGGCTGTCACACTGAGGAGGGCAAAGACTTGTTTTCTATCTTTCAGAAGGAAGGGATAGATCTAATGGGTTTAATGTACAAGAGGGTAGATTTTGACTAAACATGGGGAGAAAGATATGGTCCAGCAATGAGATCAATTGCTTGGATGTGGGCATACCCTAGCCAGATTTTACAGAAGCTAGACAGTCATCTGTCAGAGAAGCTCTAGTGTTGGGTTTACCGTAGGTATTTCTTTATTTTTATCTATTTACAAAATTTATACCCCATCTTTCTGTCCTCATAAGGGCCACCAAGGCCACTAGCAAAAAAAACATCATAAAATGATATCTTAAAAAACATTGAAATGAACAAAAAACATCATTAAAACAATTAAAACCAGAGCTAAAATAAATACAAACAAATAAAAACAGCAATTAAAACGTTGGGCAGGAAGAAGAAATCACTGAGGGAACAACAAACAAAGCAAGTAAGTCTTCACCTGCTGGTGAAAGATGGCAATGGAAGGGGCCAGATGAAGAGAGTTCTAGAATCTCAGAAGCTGGAGACACCTGAAGCAGGGCCTTGGAAGATGACCACAATGGTCTGATAGGTGGAGGTAGTCCTTCAGTTACATTGGTCCTAAACCATGTAGTGGTTTAAAGGTCAACAACACCAACACCTTGAATTGTCCCAGAAACAAATCATGAGCCAGTGTAGATGGACCAACACTGAAGTGATATCATTCCTACGACCCACTCCTATCAACATCCAGGTGGCAGCATTCTGCACCAATTGAAGTTTCCAAATACTTCTCAAGGGCAGCCCCACATAGAGCACATTGCACTAACCTCATCTAATCCCTGTAACCAAGGCATCCACCACAGTGACCATATCTTTTCTGCCTAGCCACAGATGACTAACCAGTAAAGTCTAGTAAAGGTACTCTTGGCCACAGCTGCCACTTGCTTATCCAGCAGTAGGCCTGGGTCCAAAAGCACCCCCCAGACAATGGACCTGTTCCTTCAAGCTGAGCACAACCCCATCCAAAATAAGTGACACCTTAAACCCCAGTTATTGACTAAAAAATTGCCTCCAGGCAGGGATTTTATAACCTCCCTGGGATCAACTGGAAGCAGAAGCTAGATCTTAACTGTCATCCACATATTGGTGAAACTGACAACCCAGCGCAAAAGTCAGGAAGATATTAACCATAGGGGGCAAGATAGAGCCTTAGCCAAGAGGCTAAGAAACAGTCCCAAAACACCACCTTCTAAAACCCTCCAGGCAGAACCAGAACTATCATAAAACAGTGCATCCCAGTCCCAGCCCAGAAAGTGGGTCCAGAAGGTTACCGTGGTTGATGGTATCAAAGCAGTCATACGCCCTCTGTCCATCTCCTGGCACAGGTCATCCACCAGGGCAATTCACTTTGTATCCTCAAGTCACAGCCAACTTACAGCAACCAATAGGGTTTTCAAGGCAAGAGATGTTCAGTGGTTGTTTGGCATTGCCTGCCCCTGTGTCACATTCTGGCCTTCCTTTATGGTCTCCCATCCAAATTCTAACCTGAGCCAACCTTCCTTAGCTTCCAGGATCTAATGAGATCAAGTTACCTGGACCATCTAGGTCAGGGCTTCAGTCTCATAACCAGGCCTAAAACCAGGCTGGAAAGGATCCACCCAATCCAATTCAAATCAGGAAAATTTGAACTTGTCCAGCCACTACTTGTAGAATTCCTTTGGTCAAGAATGGAGCACATGAGACTGGTTGATGAGTTATTGAGATCTCCTGGGTCCAAGGTAGGCTGTGGTGACCTCTGCCTCTTTCAAGGAGGCTTTAACTGTCTCTCAGGCCCAGTCAGCCAGATGGACTAAATGATCTTCATATTTGAACAAGGAAGTATGATTTATTTGTGAAAAAATCAACCTTGTTTCAAGGAGAAATGGAGAGAGATTTATGCTATATTTACTCAAATGAAAAACTTAATTTTTTCCAGGTATGCTATGAAAAAAGAGGGGGTCAACTTACATTTGCACAAAAGTTATTTATGTCCAGTAATATAAAAATTTGTGTTTATAACATTGGGAGGGGAGTGAATTTATATTCAAGGTCATCTTCCTTTTGAGTAAATATGATATCTGCATTCTTTCATATCTTCTCATATAATAAGTATTTCTGCTTAGCTCAGTTCAGTTTCCATGAGTTAGAAATGTTCCTTCCACTGAAGAGTCAGTTCCATGTGATAGTTAAAGGCAGGAAGGCTCTGGCTGTCTTGAGGAAAGAAGTGGTCTGGGTAAAGCTTCACAGTCTTGTAAGAAGGCTCTTTGATGCCCTGAAGTGTGCTAGCCAAGTACTCTCTTGGTATTGAGGGTGATGATTCCTTCAAGCGAAGGCATCCAAGCAATTAATACTGAAGTCACAAGAAACAGGGGAAATGTGTATATGTATTCAATTGTAATCAAACTCACATCACACATGAAACACTGACTGGCCCTTGGAATCATTTCATGTATCTAAAAGTCATACCATTTAAACCATGAAACTATGTAAAATATAGTACTGAAAGGTGTTATCAAGGTCCCTTTTCCTAATTGACTCCACCTTAGCAGCCATTTTAGGACCTTGCAATGCATCTCTTTGAAGAAAGTGAGGGGCACAGCTCTCTATAGTTAAGCTATGTTAAGAAGTGGCCAACACCTCAGGTGGGAAACTTGAGGGCTCACAAAGCAGGGCACCCACTTGTTCTACCAATGTAATTTTGTCTGCAAATGCAAGTCCTCCTAAGAGTGGAATCTAATCACTATTGAGCTGCCAAGAGGGCTTGATAACTCCTATTGACATCACCTGAATGCCTCCTACCAGCCTGCCTCAGGTCCTCCCAGGATATTCTCCTACCTTGATATATTCACTTTTTGTTGCCCTTCTGGGAACTCCCCCCCCCCTTTAATCCAATCGGAATAAAAAAAAATCCACAGGAGCTCGTCATGGACTCATCCAAGATTCCTGCATTTTACAATCATTTGATATTCCTTTGTTCTGGCTCCTGTAACTGTTGCTGCTCTGCCAGCCAAACTGTGGTGGTAGTGTCACCCCCTCCTCTTGTTCAGAGGCTGCCAACTCCATCTTTTTCTCTGAGACATCCGGATGTTTCTATGTCAAAAAGGAGCATCTGACTGTTGCCATATCTTTTATTATTTTCTTGGGATTTTGGGGGACTCTGCATGAGTCCCCTACTATTCTACCATTTTCCTCAGGCTACCATAAGTGCTACCATCAGGATTACTAGATCATCACTCTTCTGTTAAATGAACCCAGTTTGGCAAACTGAGAATAGGTAATGGTTGTTGTGGGTTTTCCGGGCTGTATTGCCGTGGTCTTGGCATTGTAGTTCCTGATGTTTTGCCAGCAGCTGTGACTGGCATCTTCAGAGGTGTAGCACCAAAAGACAGAGATCTCTCAGTGTCCCAGTGTGGAGAAGATGTTGGCAGGTAATTTATATCTACTCAGGAAGGTGGGTTTGGGCTGAGTCATCCTGTAAGAGTTTCCCAGGGTGTGGAATGCTAATGGGGGGAGGCTTCACTGTATCCTGAGGAGGTTCTTTTGCATATGGATTGATGCTTGATATGCTACTCTTCTCTGCAGGGCTATTGTGGGATGTTTAGTATTTTGTTAGCCTGGTGTTTTTCAGGACTGGAAGCCATGCTCTATTCATTCTTAAAGTCTCTTCTTTCCTGTTGAAATTGTGGTTATGCTTATGAATGTCAGTGGCTTCCCTGTGCAATCTGACGAAGTAGTTGGAAGTGTTGTCCAGTATTTTAGTGTCCTGGAATTTTAGAGCCGGAAATTGGCCGTTCTGCCATAGATCAGGACCGTTTTTGAGGCACTGCAGAGCACAGGAGCATTCCTGCGCTCTGCAGTGCCTCAAAATGGGCCCAATCCACAGTAGAACGGGTCCATTTTTGGCACTGCGGAGCGCAAAAGTGTTCCTGCGCTCTGCAGCGGCTCAAAACTGGGCCTAATCCACACTGAAATGGGCCCATTTGGGGCACTGTGAAGGGCAGGAGCATTCCTGTGCTCCACAGTGCCTCAAAACGGGCCCAATCTACACCAAAACAGGCCTGTTTCGGGGCGCTACAGAGCGCAGGAGCACTCCTGTGCTATGCAGCTGCTGAAAATGGGTCCAGTTTGCCATGGATCGGGCCCATTTTGAGCACTGCAGAGCATGCCCCTGTGCTCCACAGCAGCCCCGATCCGGGCCAAAATGGGCCCGATCCCGGTGACTGCGGTGCACAGGAGCATGCTGCGCCACGGGGGAGCGCGCAAGGAAGGTGCACGCCCCCCACTGCTCAGGTAAGTGGAGGTGGGTTGTGGGGAGCAGGGGCAGGGGCGGAGGATCCCCCACCCCCACCGGGGGTCGGGGATCCCTAGGTGTATACATCTTTAGGAAACCACTAAGTTCCCTGCCAGAACTACAGAATGATTGCCCTAGTTTCCTGGACTTAGTTTGTGCTAGTTGTGTACCACAAATTTATTATCTTCTGTACTTTATTAATATAAAGTGAGCTCATTAGCAGTGCCATCCTAAGCAGATCTACTCAGATGCCTACTCAGGTCTATATGGTGGAGCTTACACTCAGGAAAGTGTTCTTCGAATCGCACTGTAAATCTTCAATACTTCTCTGGAGTAAGCTCCATTAAGCATAGTGGAACTTTTTTGTAAATATGTGTGGGACTGTTACACAATTACAATGTTATGCACTTTTACTTAGTTATGCAGTGTGACTTAGTTCAAAGTACACGCATAGGATCAGATTATAAATCAAAAACAATCTGGTATCATTTACTAGTAAAGAACTGTGTTTGCCAAAAGCATTAATTAACAGCAGGAAATAGATTAAATCCAGATCTCTTAAGCTATTTCAGTGTTAAAAATCAGCCCTGCTTCTATTATACTTGCTTTCAGATGAAATAAGTATCCTCTTATCGCAGCAGTGGCATATTCCCCCCAAAGCTTTCAGAGATATCCCCTGCTTGTCATCTTAGTGAGAGGCACACAATGAATCATCTCAAGCTGACACTTTGTCCAAAGTAACCATTATAAACCCTTGCTAGTTTTTTCTGTGTGATGTATTCAAGAGAAACATCACGGCTATCACAGACAATTATCTTTTCATTGGCTCCTAAGCCAAGAATACAAAATAGGTTTCATACTGTATGTAAAAGATTGTTTTTGTTCAATATTAGGATAACTAAAGCAATGTACAGATATTGCATCTTTCACCTAAAATATCTCCTGTAGAAAACACTGGCAACATGCAACATTTTATTTTTCCTGTCAGGCCCGGTGCATGTTGATGTCAGTTTCCTCACACAAGTGTGGGTATTTTTAGACTATCCAATCAGCCCATTTCATTCTGATATATTATCTGTGCATTTACCAGCAATATTGGGTAAAGACATACAAGGAAGTATGGTCTTCAAAATATATGAATGATAAGGAACTGAAAGCAGAATGTAGACAGTGGTTACAACAAAACATGGGAAGGATTTTAGATCGTGACAGATGTCTTCTTGGTGACAGCCATTCATTTCCTTCCTACTACCATAACATAGAAAACACTTAGGTACATTAGAAAAGAACAAGAGTCCAGCAGCACCTATAAGACTAACAAAATTTGTGGTAGGGTATGCTCTTTCATGAGTCACAGCTCACTTCAGAGCCAAACTACAAGTGATGTCTTACACAGGTTGGACACTAGTCGGCTTCCCTCAAGTTTTGATGGGAAATGTAGGCATCCTGGTCTTGCAGCTGTAATGGAGAGCCAAGCTGTAAAACCAGGGTGCCTACATTTCCCATCAAAACTTGAGGGAAGCTGACAAGTGTCCAACCTGTGTAAGGCGTCACTTGTAGTTTGGCTTTTAGATACCTTGGTATCTTGAACTACTTAGATACATGTAACTGTTGTCATGGATAGAGCCAGAAATATAAGCTAGCAGTTGCTGGTCTTGACTAAATGAGGTTTGGCTTTAAATGAAGGTTTCATAAACTCATGGAGGACAGGCTCATCAATAGCTACTAGCTATCAATAACTATAATCCAAAGGCAGTAAACCTCTGAAACCCAGTAGTATGAGGCATCATTAGAGGAAAGCCTTGATTAATTATCTGATAGAGAAGAGCTAACTAGATGCCCAAGGCTTCTTAAGTGCATGCCTATCTGAATCAAGCCTGAGCGGAGTCATTTCATTTATTTATTTAGAAAATTTCTAAGCCGCCTCTCCAGAGTAGTTGCCCAAGACAGCTTATGAAGCAAGATATAATAAAACATAACATTCCATAAAAGTTAGCAATTAATAAGCCATCTTAAAACTCAGTATTAAAAACCCAATGAAAGAATAAAGAGCATAATTTACTGAGCAGTTTTAAACGAGTCTCATAAAACCATTCTTAGTCTATACACCATAAAAACGACATTTAAAAGGTCAACCCTTAATGAAAAGCCTGAATAAAAAAGTAAAAAGATATCTGTGAGGTGTGAATACAAAACAGGTAGCAAAGTGTTATTGGGTACAGAGAAGATGCAAAGAAGTTCAGGGAGAGAAGAATGTTATAGTGTGCAAACTAAAAAAGTGATCAGCAGAAGAGAAGATGGAGAGTAGGTGTGTGCACTACAAAATTCCAAAGCCAAAAATATTCACAAAAATTACCATTTCAGGTCATTACTGTGATTTTCCAGAATAGTAATACAAATCTGGGATTCTTAAGCATTTTGAAAAGCCCATCAAAAATCTGTCTTGTTTTTCCTGTTTGAGTGCTTACCATCAGCACTGCAGTAGGTATTTTGTTTTTCTTTGATTCTCTGAATCTCCCAGGCAGTACAAATTTTTGTAAATATTTATAATTAGAAATAGACTTGTATAAAGCTAGTTTTGTACTTCATGTTTATTGTATTTATTATGGATACTGGATATTTTTGAAATACATTTGAAATACATTTGGAATTGTTGGATGTCACCTTTTATGTAGTTAAGGCATGTCCCTTGAAAAGATTCTCATGCTTCTTAGGTCTACTTGCTCTTTAAAAGTTGAATGCTTTTGATTGCTTTGTGCTTGGCCACCATTATGAATCTTTTGATTTGCTGGTGCTGTGTAAATTTGTAAGTAAGCTTGGTAAGTGGTATACTTGTTTTTGTACTTGTGGTCTTTGAATTTGTACTTACAATACATCTGTTTCATGATAGTGGTATATGTTCCACCACCCCTGAGAAGGTTTCCATGAAACATCAGGAACCTTGCCAGCCCTGCATGTTGGATGGGAGGACTGCGTCCGCTGGGCATCTCGTTCTTCAACACACCACCTACAAGAATCACAAAGACTGAGGAACAGACATTAAGTGCATTGAAAGTGCATTATTCAACGTGTGCGGAATCAGCCATTGATTAATGGGATTGAAGTTATTGCAAGATTGATTACTTTGATTCATTTACTTTTGGGTGGACTTTTTCGTCACTTCATCTTTTGTTACACCTTTTGCACTTGCTAATTAACTGTTTGTGGGTCCAGAAATGTATGTGGATATTTGACCAATATATCTTGACTGTTTTATAACCTGAGTTGTTAATCATTGTTATTTACTCTTGTTCACATATGAGATATAATATGTGTAGTGGTTGATAACTTTTTTGTTTGTTGCCTTCATTTTTTCCACTCTTGCCAGTCTAGTGCTCTAATTGAAGGCACCTCTCTTGCTCGCCGGTTTGGCCCCAAGAAGTGCCCACAGGAGGGATACCCTTTAAGCCTGAGGGACCCACTGCTGTGCCTGGCAATTCTGATGGGGGGGAGGTGGCAAACTCAAGGACCCCAAGGACAAGAACTGGTATGCTGTGGCTGGGCTAGCTTACCGTCTCCTTCAGTCAGCTCAACCACCAATGCCCCAGGTCCCAGATCAGCCATCCATCCCTATTCCACAGGCTCTACAGGATGTGAACTGCTCACTCCGCTACCAGTTGCACCTTCAAGAGCAGAAAGATGTTTTAAGACTTCCCACTAAAAAGTAGCATTAGAAGCTCGCCTAACAGGTTTTGCCAGTTTTACCCTGCTCTGGGCGGGTCTTGCACCTTCCTTAGCTTGCTTTAAGGTTGCTAGGTGATCCAGGATTTCCTGCATACCCTGATCTGCAACCTCCTCCTCAGAAGAAGAAGAAGATAGTGTGGGCACAGATCTTTTGGGGGCAGGCCGCCTAACCAGCTGTTTGCCCTTAGATGGCCCTCTAGCCTTCCCTTTGGGCATTGTGACCACCCACCACTATGAAAATTGGGGTAAGCAACTACAGAAAATGGCTGCCAAACCACTCAAATGACCACCAAACAACTATAACAAAATGACTGCCCAACCACCACAAAATGGCTGCCAGGAAAGCTAACCAGAAGGATAGGCCACTAGGAGTGCCAAGCAGGAGGCCTGTTCCCAGGGTGCTTGCCACCAGCATTAGCCCAGGCTAGGAGGGGCACCCTGCTTTCTGATAGCCCACCCAACAGGCTTACAGAGCCAAAGCAGCCTGGACAAAAAACTCAGGATGAGATGCAATACCAGGCAGCTGTGCCCTGCTCCAAAACAAGTCTTGGCTAATGCCTCTAATAGCTAGGCTGAAAAGCGGAGGAGCTGCCACCCCAGGGACCACTGGGCTGCTCCCTTAATGGGGGAGATCCACTCACCTCTGCCACCAAAAAGGGGGGGAACTGGAGTGCTGCTGCCACCGCCACTGCCACCGCCGCCACAGTCCGAGCCCTCCCACCCACGCTGCAGTAGTCCAAGCAGAAGCCCAAAATGTGCATGTCTTGCCACGGAGAGCCAGCCCACCACTGCAGCAGCCCGGGCAGGAGCCTGAAATGCACTGCTGCACTGTGGTAAGCCAGCACCACCGCCACAAAGGCCTGGGCAGGCACCCACAATGTGCGGCCATGCTTTCTGGTTATCCCTGGATGTAAACGATAGAGGAACCTGGGAGAGAGATATTGGGGGTGTAGTTAAAGATTTTAAAGGTGGCAGCATTCACAATAATGGTATCCCAATAGACATTGCTGATACATTACCAATTCACTGGCTTGCTTGCATTACATATGCCTCAGGGTCTTCCTAGGCAGGTCATGATGAACCATTTAAAATCAACTACTTGGTGTTACCTATGTGTCAGTTGGTAGCATTTAGCATGCTGGCTCATGCTCAGAACTGGCTGGATTAAATTATAATGTTTCCAATGTGTGGTTCATATTGTTCATGTTCAATCTCCTCCCCACCCCCATACTAAGTGGAGATTTGTCCTAATGTTTGCATTTGTCTTATGGAAAGGTTGGGATAGAGACAGTTTGGTGTAGTGGTTAAGAGCGTGGGATTCTAATCTGGAGAACCAGGTTTGATTCCCCACTCCTCCACTTGAAGCCAGCTGGGTGACTTTGGGTCAGTCACAGCTTCTAGGAGCTCTCTCAGCCTCACCCATCTCACAGGGTGATTGTTCTTGTGAGAATAACAATGACATACTTTGTAAACCACTTTGAGTTGGTGTTAAGTCATCCTGAAGGACAGTCTATAAATCAAATACTATTATTATATTATTATTAATTGTAGCCAGATTACAACTGCTTGAAATTCAAGTATCTTTTGCAAAATACGATGGTCCTTACTATAGAAAAAGAACTAGATACATTGTAGAAGGCTTTCACTGATAACTGGAAGTAGCATTCAACAGTATCTTACTAGGTCTTAAATTATACAGCAAAAATCAATTATTCTTCATTGAAATTAGTTGAAAGATTAAGCATATGGAATCAGAATCTATTTTCATCATGTCATACCGCATTGTAACAGAAAACCGCCTTCTTTAGTTATGAGCCATTTCAATGTGACAAATTGTTTTCATCCCCTCACTTTTCCCCAAGAGCACTCCCTTTAACCGATCAAGAATTCATTAAGAATATATTTATTTATATTACTTCCTTGCTTAAGCTTTATTTCTTAGCCTCCGTTTTGTACTTAAGTATTGTTAATGGTAGTTTTTTCTAATAGTCAGAGGTTCAACTGACAAATACAGCACAGCATGTAGATTCCCCCTATGAAATAAAAACTATAAGATGTTCTATTGGCCTTTGAAGAAGATAGTAAGAAAATAAATAAATAGTTCCAAGGGGTGCTTTTCATATAAGCATTGGTATTTCATTCAGCTTTTATGAGAAACTTTTTTTCTTAGAATAGAAAGAGGGTAGGGCTACCAAAGTGAAGGTGTCCATAGACTATTCATACAGGATAGCATGGTCAAACAACAGTAGCCAGTATCTAACGACAAAGTTCCTCCCAGAGAAGGGCATTTCTATTTGTAGACGAGTGGGTGACAATTTCCACTTAATCTTCCTCCACTTGCAGACCCCTTCTTTGCCCCCATGCTATTTGTGATGGCTCACTGGCCCCCAAGAATGAAATTTCAGGGACTTAGGAGCCTGCAGCAGGAAGGGGAACTGGCCAAATTCTGTTGCACAAAGTCCTCAGAGGTTTAGATACACACCATGGTCTAAAATGTTTATTCTGTGTGTAATGAAAAAACCCAGAGGCCACCATGCAGCACGATCGAGAGTATTTAAGCTTATTCACGTCTTCTTTACCAGGATGATATCACAGTTCTCTAAGAATACCCAGAAATCAGTGCTCTGAGCTATGCCCCTTTTGCCACATGCAACTGGCTTGTGCACTGCAAATATTGCTAGCCTCTCAGTCCACTAAAGGGAGGAAAATGCACACAATTATTTTTTCTTGTATTTCCACTATGGCATAGAGGTTAAGGCATTGCCCTGAGGTCTAGGAGACCTGGATTCAAATCCCTATTCTGCCATGAAGCTTATTGGTTGACCTTGGGCAAGTCACACGCACTTACCTACTTCCCCAAAGAACCATAGATCAATCTGACCACCTTGGAAAGAGGGCAGGATAAAAATGAATGTAAGCAGTTATGAAGAGCTACTCGGTCAGCAAGAAAATGCATGAGTATGTTCACAAAGGGAAGCTATCAATGGGAAATCAGTTTGCCCACATTAAATTAATTTTCACATGGATATTTAATGCTAGGTTGTGTGAAACAAGAGTTGTAGATTGTGCCATGACATCTAGTTCCTAACTTAGCACCTCCAGTTTAATCAATTAACAAGTTTCTATTTAAGATGTTTAGCATTTATAAACATGCCATCTTTCAAAATACATTTTAATTATCTTTTCTGAAGGTTGTTTTCCATTGTATTCTCCAGAGACCACTGTTCTCTCATAGAATCATATGGTTGAAAGGGACTTCTGGGGTCATCTAGTCCAACCCGCTGCACAATGCAGGAAATTCACAACTACTCCCCCCCCCCCCCGACTGCCCCAGTGACCCCTGCTCCATGCCCAGAAGATGACAATACACTTCCAGGATCCCTAGCCAAACTGGCCTGTGGAAAATTGCTACCTGATCCCAAGGTGGTGATCGGCATTACCCTGGGCATGTAAGAAGGCCACAAGAACTAAGCACTGATGTAACCCATTCTGCCCTCCCCACCATGATCTGTCCAGATTCACAGAATCAGCATTGCTGTCAGACGGCCATCTAGCCTCTGCTTAAAAACCTCCAAAGAAGGTGAGACCACCACCTCCCGAGGAAGCCTGTTCCACTGAGGGACTGTTCTAACTGTCAGGAAGTTCTTCCTAATGTTTAGCCAAAAGCTCTTTTGATTTAATTTCAAACCATTGGTTCTGGTCCGACCTTCTGGGGCAGCAGAAAACAACTCTATGCCATCTTCTATATGACAGCCCTTCAAGTACTTGAAGATGGTTATATCACCTCTCAGTTGTCTCCTCTCCAGGCTAAATATTCCAAGCTCCTTCAACCTTTCCTCATAGAACTTGGTCTCCAGACCCCTCATCATCTTCATTGCCCTCCTCTGGACATGTTCCAACTTGTCTATATCCTTCTTAAATTGTAGTGCCCCAAACTGAACACAATACTCTAGGTGAGGTCTAACCAGAGAAGAGTAGAGCGATACCATCACTTCTCATTATCTGGACACTATGCTTCTATTTATACAACCCAATACTGCATTTGCCTTTTTTAGCTACCATATCACACTGCTGACTCATGTTCATGACTCATGACTCATATGGTCTACTAAGACCCCTAGATCCTTTTTGCACATACTACTGCCAAGAAAAGTCTCCCCCATCCTATAATTATGCATTTGTTTTTTCCTTCCAAAATGCAGAACTTTGCATTTATCTCTGTTGAAATTCATTTTATTTGTTTTAGCCCAGTTTTCCAGCCTGTCAAGATCATCCTGTATCCTTACTCTGTCTTCGACTGTATTTGCTACCCCTCCCAATTTAGTATCATCTGCAAATTTAATAAGCATTCCCTCTATTCCTTCACACAAATCATTTATAAAAATGTTGAACAGAACAGGTCCCAGTACTGATCCCTGAGGAACTGCACTCTCAGTTTTCTAGTAAATTATTATTTTCTCTGTATTCCTTTACAAGTTGTAATTGCTTTGTTATCTGTAAAAAAAAAACCCTCAGAAAAAGGTAGTCTCCGTTTATTCTTTTTATCATTGACAGTGCCTTGGTGAATGAATTGCAGTTCTTTCCTCATTACCATAGCTTTCTTCGGCTCAGTTTTTAATGATAATTGCCCTTGTCATTTCCGTGTAACATTAGCTGCAAAAATCTTGTGGTTAAAAAAATACGCATAACACAAACAAAAAGCTAGCAAGCAAGAGATTAATTAGGCAGCATATTTTGTTGATAAAGGGAGTATTTGTCTTTCATATCACCGAATAACTGAGAGTCAGAATTCATCAAGTAAACATGACAACAAAACCAAAAGGTGATACAAATGCTTTGATAGAATTTACATATCTGGAATGGCTATGGACACAGCTTGGTCCAAGTGACATTTTTGTTGAGGCTAACCAATTAAAAGTTTTATTTGCTGTTTAAAAATGTTCATATCTTCTTGAAGTGATTTTTTCTGTATCAGACCTTGTTTAGTGTTGGTCTACTTTGCTATGAGTAGTGTACGGGATGCTGTTGACTTAATCTGTGTGCAGCCTGGCACCTGCAGGAGACCCTGTTCAGATGAGCAAAGCTGCTATGGAGGAACATAGGGAGGAAGGTGGTCCCTAAGCAATAAATGGAAATACTAGGGTCTTTTACCAGGATCACTTCACACATAACAGTTTTCCTACAATGAAGATAATCTTTGTACAAGAAAAATTATGTATATTTCTGAAATGGGGGTGGGGGTTGCCATAAAAACACAGGTTGGAAAGTCAATGTACTCAGAGAAGATTCTCAGTCTGTATATTTGCACCAGAATCTAAAAACCTGCTGTGCTTCTCAAGCAACAGTTTTGACCAAGATGACTAAGGGCAAACATGACAGAGATGAAATCATGCATAGCATGTAGAAAGTGAATTCATGTAACTTTTTCTACTTCCCCCATACTTCAAAAGCCTGTTTAGGATAATAGGAAACTGTTATCTAAGTTTATGTGAAAGTTCTCATCCAAAGCTCCAAGTATGCTCTGATACGCCACTGTCCCCTGGTTCCACAGGCTTCCCAATCTCATCAATCTGAGGGGCAACTATTGAATGTGAATGAAGAAACACCTGGGCTCACAAAATTGCTTACACTCATCAGAGTTCAAATACATGAAAAGAACCTCAAGGTAACACCAGATCTGCTCAGCATTCTACCCTGGATTGATTGAGAACATCTTTAATATTTGACAATTATTCAACAGTATGTATATAAAAACCTTGCAAAATCAAGCATCACTGATCATTGCCTAACAACCCAATAACACAGATGAAATAACAGATTGGAAGAAAATAAAGGGGAAATGTAGAAAAAAAGAGGAAATAACGAAAGAAGGGGGATGCAGAAAGTCAGCTGACTTTTTTCTTCCCCCCTCTTGAAAACAGGAAAGAGAGCTTTGCTTCTGTTGCCTGCCTTGTAGCCCAATTTTCCTCGCTGATGGAATATAAAGTAGTATATTTATTTATTGAGCTGAAAGGAATGGCTTTAATTAAAATAAAACATTTCATCCATCTTCAATTCAAATAGACTTTCTGATGAAAACATCATTTTGTATTTGATTTGGCTTGCTGGAGCAAAACCATTAGAATGAATTGCTGCTGTATTCCTGGCTAGCATACTAACAAAAATAACTTTAGCAGTCTTTCCTTCTTTCCTGGAATAGGTTGCTAACAGTTAAAGAAACTGAAAGAGCCCAGGGTAAAGAGCTGCCTGCATTCCATTTAACAGTCTGATGCTATGCATGTTTATTCAGAAATCACTGCACTGAATGGGTTGCAGTCTTGCAGCCTGATCCTATGTACATTTATTTGAAAAGCTGTGTTTAATGGACCTTATTTTTTGGTGCATGTGCATAGGATTGCAGCCCTAGGGAGCAATATTAAACAGGTCTACTCAGTAGAAAGTCTCACATTATCAAATGGGAAACCGTCTTTAGGATTCCAGCCTTTGTTTCCTACAAGATATACATGATGTTCAAATGATCAACTGTTTTCATAATTCTTTTATATGGTACTTGTTTGAAATTTTTATCAACCAAGCAGAGGCTTTCTCAGCACATGTGAAAGGCCCATATCACTGGAGAGGGCAACTAACAAATGAAAGACCTACCCCATGACTGAATGGCTTCCTGGTTAAAGAACTACTCTTTAAAATGCTCATTAAAACCTCAGGGAAACTGAAATTTCCATGAAGGTGCTTTCAGCATAGTTAGCATCGTATCATTAAGATATGCTCACTCAACCTTGATTTTTGCTTGTACATGCAAAATATTTATCTAAGCAAAATAAAATGTGCTCATAGGAGATCAAAATAAGTGGCACGGGCTTCACTACTCAGTGCTAATTAAGAGAATGAAATATCATAATCTCAAGACTTGCTGGAGTCATACTTTCTGACCTGAAATCCCTTAGGTTCATCCCATGCAGCTCTTCACTCCTCAAGTGCAGCAACACTTATAATAATAACAACAACAACAACAACAACAACAACAACAACGTGTGCTTATATACCACTCTTCTTGGACAGATTAGTGCCACACTCAGACCGGTGAACAAAGTCAGTGTTATCATTATTCCCTCAATACAGCTGGGGAGTTGGGGCTGAGAGGAGAGGCTTACCCAAGGGTAGTCAAGGAGGTTGGAACAACAGGGGGGAAAATAAAATCGTCGAAGATAACTAAAAATATGAATTAAAAACACTGGTATAAAGTTTAATTAGAAATATAGAAATTAGTTAAAAACATCATACATATACCTATTAAAATCTTGTATATAAATAAAATATAATCACTAATATACAGGTATAATAGTACAACTCATTTCCATATGTACAGAACCAATAAAATCTGACTTGTTTCAGCCCGAAGGCCTCCCTCAGTGGTATAAAAATATCACAGATAGAACCCCATCAATAAAATACATAAATCAATCATAGCCCACAAAGAATGCTGAGATGAAATTGAAAATAACATGGAATGAATTCCTTAGAATTCTGCCCCTAAACAGCATGAAATAAATTCAGGGCAATGTATTATATTATGTTATGTTATGTTTGCCCATAAATCTTATATAGCTGGGTCAAGAATATAAAATTCAAGATGGGGGTGCTGGATACTGACCAAAGATGAAACAGAAATGAAACCATTAATAGTCATAATTCACATTATTAGTTATTGTTTACAATTTTATTTTTTTCTGTTGTTCCAATATCCTTGGTTACCCTTAGTTTGCAGGGTTGTTGGTTTTCTCTTCATTTTGGTGTCCTTACCAGTGGCTTACCCAAGGCCACCGGCAGAGCTCATGTCAGTAGTGGGAGTCGAAGAAACACAGTGCTGATTCGCACCCCAACCACTTAACCACTATGCTACAGCAGCTCTTACCAGTATTGTGACTCTTTTATTTCCCAGTTCACCACTCCACATCACTACCAGCTACATGGGGAAAATATCCAAACATCACAATATGGCGGAATATTTCTACATATTAGGGGACAGGGTTACCAACTCCAGCTTGGGAGATTTGGGGGTGGTTTCTAGGGAGGATAGAGTTTGGGGAGGGAAGAGGATATGACATTTCTTCCACATGAACTGATCTCTGTTGTCTGGGCTCAGGAAACCAGTTGTACTTCTGGAAGAACTCCAGGTTCCACCTTGAGGTTTGTAATCATATTAGGGGGAAGAGAAGAAGAATCCAACTCAGGTGCTGGTTTTGGTGGCATTTTTATGTCACCTGAAAGGGGGGGGGACCCAGCACTCACCTTTGGAATTTCCTCACACACATGCAAAATGCGTGTGCACTCCTAGTATGACATGATGACACCACTTCCAGGAATGATGTCATCACACAGGCTCTGGCAGTACTCCCTCACTTTGCACCAGGCCAGTTCTTAAAGAATCGTCTCATTTGTGTCTCAAATGGGCACAGCACAAAGCACGGGAGTGCTCCCAGGCCATACATGATGACATTGCTCCTAAGAGTGACATCATCATGCTGGAAGCACGCCCCAAGAGACCCATTCCCCTGCCTTTCCCCCACTGGGCAAGTGAGTGGTGGCGGGGAGGAGAGGCTGGCAGCAGAAGATCCCTAAGCCCCACTGGGGGACCAGGAACCCTAGTTCCAGTAAACACAACAAAGAGTTTTATGTCACTGTAAAGATTAATAGAGGTATTGTGGCATTTGCTTTGGGGGATACAGCCTATTTAATCAAATGTGTGAAGTGCCACCTTCAGCTGTTTGATACACCCATAGACAGATACCCAATACAAAGTTGTAAACAGTTGGACCAAAAGGCCAGGAAATGTAAAAATGATAGTTTGTGACATTTTTATGTGAATCTGAAATATATGCAAAATAAGCACAACAGCAATTCACAGCAGTAGGTAATCATACAATCTTTTTAATTTTGCTAAGCGTATTAAACAGTTTCAGTAGGACAAAAAAATTTGGTCCCAGTTGCATCCATGCAAATAACACCATTCCAGCCACCCAAAGGCATAAGCCACAATAATTCTGTTAAAGTTTCCATTATCTTTTCTGTACTGTCTGGTTCCAGGTTTTGGGGGACTCTGGGCATAGAGTGCTCAGGGGCCCTGTATGCCCACTACTTGGCTCTCCTTTTTTCCTCCCTCCCACATGCCCCTACCTGCCTGTTGTCCTTTCTTTGCCCACTTGCAAGTGTTTCCACTGCTTGTAGACATGGCTGCCCACACTGCCTGCACACCCTTTCCCCAACGGTGCTAGGTCATCACCAGCAGCTATGTAGGTGTGCCCATCACGGCCACAGGAATGCTGGTGCTTTGTGCTTTGTGCGCCACTCACATGCCCTTCTCCAGCAACACTGGAACACAGGTAACAAAACACTCACAAGCTGGCAGTGGAAGGGTGTGAGTGCAAGAATCAGAGGCATCAGCAGCAGGGGGGCCCTGGCAGCTGTCCCTTCTTGCCACATGCCGATCTGGCTTTGTGTACTGTTACCATCCTGTCTCAGCTTGGTCATTCAAAATGGATTACAGATCTGGTGATGCCCAACTCAAGGATCAAACTAAGCCTTGTCCAGTTTACAACCTTGTCACTAAAATATTGTAATAGAAAAGGTTTCACTAATATGAAACACTGGTGTAGGTGTTTGTGGCTTATAGTCAGACTGTACATAAAATCTTTTGCTCATATCTTCATTCCTGTTACACCACAGTCTTTGTTTTTGAGAGAATTTCTGATCATTGAGGGCTGAGTTACCAGGATTTCAGTTCACTAAATTCCAGGATGGGGTGGCTTTCCTGTGACTTGAAACAAGAAGTTTTGGGTTCAGTGAACTGTAGGATTTCAGTTGACAGATACATTCTGTGTATCATATCTGTGACTATTCCTTCTAACTAATCTAAAAGAAATAACCTGTTCAGGGAAAGAAAAAGAAAAAAAACCTGAATATTTCACTTAAGATTTTTTCTTTTCATGTCAGGAGAGCTAAGCAAAGCCAAATATTCTGAACAGAAAAATGGTCCTTTAAAATAGAAAGAAAATATTCTTGACATTTTAATAATAAAATGTTATTAACATAATTCACTTTGCTTGAACAAGTTACTTTCAATGCTAGTTTAGTGTATTTTCTGTTTTGCTTTGCATTAACTACTTATCTGCCACATCATATCCTAGACTAACAGTAACATTTTGCTAGAATCTATGTTTCTAGCAAAGACAAATTAATTCAAAACATCTCTTTCACGAATGACAAAATCCAAATAAAGAAGATGGATGTTATTTTGCAATGAGTATGAGGGAAGCAAGCATAGCCAATTCTTGATGAGTTATCCACATATAACAATGACAAAATACTTCAGATGTTGTTCTTTATGCTTGAAACATTGTAATCCTGCACAAGTGCCAATAAGTACAAATCTGGGGGAGGGGGGAACCCTGCAATATTCAAAAATCTTATTGAAGTCAATGGGGCCAAAATATTGTCAAAAAGCAAGCCTCAACTGAGACAATTCCAATATGAGACCTAATCTCACCTGAGTGTGCTAGTAAGGTTCATGTAGAAGTCCATTCTACAACATGGTCTCTTGCATGTCTTGGCTAGAAACTACTGTGGCTGGTTTTGCAAGTTTAATGGTTAATGCAGAACTGTGGGGAAGTAATATGTATACTAAGTTTAGGTAAGCTGGTAGTCAAGCTAATGAAAGGAAGAAACTGTCATTGGACAGTACCATTATAGACCAGTGTTAAGTTTGTTTTTGTCATGCAAGAAATAATAACCAATCATTTCCAGGTGTCTTTAGATGAAGATGTCTTTCTGGAGCTTTATATGGTTCCATACGGTTTATGATTGGTTTGGGCATTGAGAGTATGTTGATCTCTTCTTGACAATGTTTGCTGGAAGAGAAACAGGAGAAATATAAGCCTTTGATTCTTCTGGACTTTTTAGCAGTTATGAATTTCACTGACTGTAGTATCCTAATAGCCTACCTTTCTGGATTAAATTGGGGGACACTGTGTTTTGGTGATTCCAGGAGATCTATCCTGAAGGAGAAGTTTCAGAATACCAGGGAGACTACTATTCCTCCTTCAACAGAATTGTCCTGTAAGACTCATCAGGGTTCAGTTTTGTTTCTAAGATGTTCAACTGCTGAAAAAAAGTCTTACAGAGGTAAGGAATGTGGTATGCGGATGACATCCAGTGCTGTTTTTCCCTTTCAACACATATAACTGAAGCACTGGAAGTCTAAACAAGTGCCAGGCTTAAGAAATCACTTCAGTGGCAATGAATACACTTAAGGTTAGTTCATACTAGGCAGATAGATCAATACTAGAGGATTCAGTGACCTGATTGGTTAGAAAACTGACATTTCTAGATAACAATTCCCTCTCTCTGAAGAATCAGGGCCATAGCTTGGTGGTTCCTATACATCCAGTTTTACCTCTGCAATGTAAATAGTAGCTGCTCCCCAGCTGATATGCAAGCTATGCTTACTGCTGAAACATAGAGACTTGGATTGTGACTTCTAGATTAGACTGTTGTAATATATATACATTAGAGCTGCACTTGAAGACTGTATGAGAAGTTCAATTCATTTGAAATGATGTTGCTCAGCTTTGGATGAGATTGAATAAAAGTCTTCACCTCTGTGTTTCAGCAGCTCCATTAGGTGACATTACGTTTCTATGCCCAGTTCGTGTTTCTGTTTCTGATTGTAAAGTACTAAATGGACAGGGTCCAGATAACTTAGTGGTATATTTTCTCCTGTATGTAAGGTCCAACTCCACATACTCTCTTTGGTGCATTCTACACTGAGCATTCACTAGTAGCAAGGCCTTTTTTATTATAACCCCAATGCCATGGAATATTTTCCTCCTACAGGCCTATTTGGGAGGAAAGGCAGCATGGTACATCCTGATCTCATCAGATATTGGAAGCTAAGCAGGGTCAGTACTTGGATGGGGGATCACCAAGAAAGCCTCTGCAGAGAAAGGCAATGTCAAATCATCTCTTCTTCTCACTTGCCTTGAAAGCCCCTTGATGGGGTCTCCATAAGTTGGTTGTGACTTGATGGCACATATGTACATACCAGCCTATGTGGCAAGTGAAAATGTTCTTTGGGCTGTATTTGAAAGTGGATTCTTTGTTAATCATATGTAGATCTTTCTGCTGATATAAAATGGTATTAAAATGCTGTAAAAATAAATTATTTTGAAATTCTGAAAGCAAGAGTTTGAGTAATTTTTCTTCCTTCCAAGGCAAGAAAACAAAAAAAAATGCTCAGGGTTTCTATACCCAAGAGGTTCTCCTACATGAGTCTCATTATGTCTCAAGTTAGGAATGCTGTCAACTTCAACATGAACATGATTGCCAGGTGAACTTATCTTGGTTGACTCCTTCAAACAGATGCAAAACAAGGTCCTGATTGGATCGCCTTCATGGGCCTTGTTGAAATTCATGTCAAGCAACAACTTTGAGCCTGCACAATAGCTGCCCATTCTACAGAATCGTGTCATTGCATCTTTAGTTGTTGCATTTCCAGTACGGTTGTCGGGGGCTGGAGCGCGAGCCCCGCACCAGTCCCCATGCCCTTGGGCTGGGAGATGCTGGGCTTCGACTACAAGTTCTTGGAGAAGCCCAAGTGGCGCCTGCTGTGCCTGCTGTGCGCCAAGGCTATACGGGAGCCAGTGCATGTCTCGACCTGTGGCCACCGCTTCTGCGACACCTGCCTCCAGGAATTCCTCAGTGGAGGGGGTCTTCAAGTGTCGAGAAGATCAGCTGCCCCTTGACTATGCCAAGATCTAGCCAGACCCTGATCTGGAGGCTCAGGTGCTAAACCTGACTATTCGATGCATACACAGTGAGGAGGGGTGTCGTTGGAGTGGCACAATCTGGCACTTGCAGGCACACCTTGGCACATGCAGCTACAACGTGGTTCCATGCCCCAATCGCTGTGGTGTCAAGCTGAGCCGCCGTGACCTGCTGCCGCACTTACAGCATGACTGCCCACAGCACCACCTCAAGTGCGAGTTCTGTGGCACCAACTTCATGGGGGAAGCCTATGAGAACCACCAAGGCATCTGCCCCCAGGAGAGTGTTTACTGTGAGAACAAATGTGGGGCACGCATGATGCGCTGGCTGCTGTCACAGCACATGCTTGTGGAGTGCCCCAAGTGCATGCAGCCCTGCAGCTACTGTTCAAAGGACTTCCTGTATGACACCATCCAGAGTCATGAGTACCAGTGTTCATGGTACCCTGTCCCTTGCCCCAACCAGTGTGGGGTGCCCAATATTGCCAGAGAAGACCTGAGTGGGCACTTGAAAGAAAACTGCACGACTGCCTTGGCGCTCTGCCCCTTCAAGAAAGCTGGCTGCAAACATCAGTGCCCAAAGCTGGCTATGAGCCGCCACCTGGATGAGAACACCAAGCTGCTCCTGGGCCTGATGGGTGCGCTGGTGGCCCAGCAGCAGCAGGAATTGGTGGAGCTGTGCTGAGAGGTGGAGGAGCTGGCTGTAGGCAGTGATGGCGTGCTGATCTGGAAGATCTCCAACTACAGCCGCAAGCTGCAGGAGGCCAAGCTGTGCACCAACTATGAGTCCTTCAGCCCCCCATTCTACACCCACCAGTACGGGTACAAGCTGCAGGTCTCAGCCTTCCTCAACGGGAATGGAAGCAGTGAGGGCAGCTTCCTCTCAGTCTACATCCGGGTGCTTCCTGGCCAGTATGACAACCTCTTGGAGTGGCCCTTCTCATATTGGGTCACCTTCTCCCTGCTGGACCAAAGTGACCCTTCTCTCTCCAAGCCACAGCACATTACGGAGACCTTCCTTCCTGACCCCAACTGGAAGAACTTCCAGAAGCCTGGTCTGGGCCATGCCTCCCTGGATGAGAGCTTGCTGGGGTTCGGCTACCCCAAATTCATCTCTCACGAGGACATCAAAAAGTGCAACTACATGAAAGACAATGCAGTCTTCACCAAGGCCTCGGTGGAGATCGCACAAAAAATCATGCCCTGAGCAGCCCCCCTTGACTCCCTGGGGTTGGGTGGGGCCAAGGTCTTGCAGCAAGCAAGTGCATCACAAAGGCTATGCCTCTGGGTTAGTCGAGGGCTGGATTCGGGTATGCAGTGCCGCCCCTCCTTCAAAGCTGCTCCTACCCAGACTTCCGGGATGAAGCAGTGAATTTACAGCAGCTGAGTTTTACAAGCTCTCTGCCATGACCTTCCTGGTTCCTTGGGACTCGAGAATTCGGGCCCCCAAGTCCCCCCCCCCAAGAGGGGAGGCAGGCTGGAACAAGGTGAAAGAGCTCAAGGGGTCTGGCAACCCCCGGGAAGCCCTGACAGGTTCTGAAAGCAAGGACCAACGAAGGAGCAAATATGGCTACGAAGCTGATAAAACCGAAAGTCCAACAAGCCAAAATGAACTACAGCGAATAAGGCAGATTCCTAACAAGACAGATAAAAACAACTCGAAGACAGCTTAAGATATTCCACAACGCTTTCCATCAAGTAAGGAGATTGTTTTATGGTTTTATGAGGGCTAACCAGCCTGATTGCGAGGCAGCTGCTGGGGCAAAGCTGGGAGGAGGGAGAGACGGAGAGAGATTGTAAAGAGACTCTCTCAGCAGATGGCTGGAAAGCAATAAATCTTTGAACATAATTAACAAAGCTTTTTACCACTTTGATGAGTTTGGACATAACACCTATAAGTAATTTGAAATGGCTTCCTGGGAAGAAGAAGTACTTTCTAAATTGCAAGAAATTTCTAAATTAATGACTGAATTAAAGCAGATGGGACATTTGGAGTAGAAATGGTTAAAAGTAAGACAAAAAATGACCATACAGAAGAAATCTCTAAAGAGAGAGATCCAACTGAAAGAAAAATAGAGCGAAATGAGAAAAAATATAATCTACAAAATGGACGATTGTACCAGTACGTCTTTTTGAAGATACAAGGCAGTAGAGAAAGGGGAGGAGCCACGAAGCAGACCTGCAAAGAGAGAACCTAGCATTCTACTACTGAAAGGGGGAAAAAGAGTGCAGTGGATTTTAAAGCGGAAAAATAAACAGAGAAGAAACAACATTTTTATCGACCCTCGTCAGAATTGGCTGGAAGATAAGGAAATCCACCTTTGGTGGCACTGATGGAATAAGGACTGGATGTTCCATTTTACAGGAAGAAAGAAGTAAAAACAAGGATAAGACTCAGATTAGGATTTAATAATGCAGACCTAACCTCTTATCTCTATGGCTCCTTCCTTTTTTTTTCTTTTATAACACCATATATTCTGTATGTGTTCTGAAGAGACAAGAGAGGGGGGGGACTGATGGAGTTACAGAGTTTTTTGCTTTCACTACTGTCCTCTTTTTTCCTTCTTATTTTGAAAGAAAGAAAGAAAGAAAGAAAGAAGAAGAAAGAAAGAAAGAAAGAAAGAAAGAAAGAAAGAAAGAAAGAAAGAAAGAAAGAAAGAAAGAAAGAAAGAAAGAAAGAAAGAAAGAAAGAAAGAAAGAAAAGAAAGAAAGAAAGAAAGAAGGAGAAACATGGATTATGACCTAGATTTCCTCTATATGTTTAATGATATGCAATACAGATTTAATGAAAGTTTTAGAGGCTCTATATTATAATAGATTTTGAATATCTACTGTCAAAGGGATAGAGATAATGTGATAACTGGGCCCTTGGAGCTTTTTAACTATTCTTAAATTATAGCCCTTCTCTCCAGAATATAAATGAGTGGTTAAGCTAAATGACTATCTGCTCTTCTCAACCTCACGATTATGAGAATCCAAGTAAACAAGTGCAGATGGTTAAATGAAGGAGCTACTCTTTCTAAAATGTAAAACTGTGCTTTACCCATATAGTTATGTGGCCATTCCAGCCTCATCAATATGAAAACACAAGCAAATAAGTTTGGCTGGAACAAAATAGAGGAAAGAGATATTCCCTATAGAATATAAAATTGTCTTTAAGCCAAATATTGATTTGGCCTCCCCGCCCTTCTTACTATGAAAACCCAAGTACACAAGTTTGGAAGGCTTGGCCAGAACAGATGTAAGAAAGAGGGGAAATTGGCACAAAAATGCTCCCTTTATATATAGATATATACCATTGTTTTGCTGATACCTTTTGTTCTACTGTTTCCATCTCCTACTCCTGGACTGACTAAGGGATTAATATCTCTGGCTAAAATGCAAAAGATGGGACATGTGATCTATCTATAATATACACAAAAGAAAAGATTATTAGAAATGACATAAGGAATAGAGTAAGTGGATTAAAAAGCATAGAAATTAAATAATGACTACAGAAAATAAAAGGGAAACTTGAAGGTATATGGGGCATTAATTACTTATTTAGTGGATTTTTGTATTTGGATTGATGGATATGTGTCTTGTATATGAATCTGCTAAATGTTGGTGTCTTGTTGTAACCCTCCCCGGTCTACCAAAAACCCAATAAAACCTGATATATATATATATACATATATAAAAAGCTGCTCCTACCCAATTCCCAACCTTAGGCCTCAGCTGTGGACAGATTTTATTCCTCCCCTCTCATTCTGCCCATGGTGCTAAATGTTTCAGACCAGCCTAGTTGGGGATCCCCCCTCCACTTTACGAAGAGGAGCTGGGCTGCCTCTGCTCCCCCTTCTCCATTTTTGGCCTTCCTTTGTGGGCATCCAGTCCTGGCCTTGCGCCATAACCCTTGTGAGCATGCCAGGTTCTGCAAGAGGCCAGGATTCCTGTGTGTAAGGGAGAATCCCCCCCCCTTTTTTTTTAGGGCCTGACAATCCCTCAAAGCTGGCTGGCTGGCATCTTTAGACCTCTGCTTCCCACTCTCCCATTGGCTCTTACAAATAATTCATCCAGTGCCTCAAGATATCTCCAGCCTGAGCTGCCAGTGTCTCCTGGGATCAAGCACCACTTTCCAGGGGGGGAGGCCTATTCTCCCTGTTCCGATGAGCCATATTTTCTATTTGGAGTTCAGCTCCCCCTTCCCAAGTGTGGAGTGGGGCCAGTTCTTTCCCACTTACTTCCTGGAGGGGGAGGGCACAAACTTGATTTGGTTCTATACTGAATCCCAGATCAGCTCTAACCTTCTCTCCCCCCCCCCCACTTAGTGTGTTGCTTCCTTTTCTCTCTTTTTCTGTCTCTCTCTGTGTTTTTTAAAATAAATGATTTCGTCAGTATGGTTGTCATTTTTATTTAAATGTCTAAAATGGATGTCATTACTCCATTACATTAGTTCTACCATTAAACAATACTCATAGTGTTGTGATATAATAGCACTGGTCAGCACAAACCAGAAAAAAAATTAGGCAGGTCTACTTCTACCAATATCAGTGAGCAAAGAGGAAAACAGATTCATGTTCATAACAGGCAGGCACCGAGTCCCTCCCCATATTAAGTCTCTCCCCCCCCACACACACACCTTCTGTCCAGCAGTTCTCCCAACTCCAGCAACTCTCACTGCTCCTCTTTTTCTGAACACCCATCAGTTAGAAAAGAAGACTTGTTTATTTATGGGGAAATGTTTGCACAATGTGGAACTCAAATTGCAGATATCTGAATTTTTGAATTGCTGCTTTGTTGCTGGATTTCTACACTCCTGTTCAGTTGGTGAAGGAGGAAATGGACTGTTAGATACCTATCATAAGAAATTGATGTTTGCCTTCCCCTCCCCCCTTCTTCTCCTTTAGCGGCATGTTAAGGTGCTGTGTCCTTCAGCTGAAGCTAAGGCCAAATCCCAGCCGGTGACTAGCACCATGCACCTCCTCACCCATCATGGCCTCCATTTCCGAGCTCACTTGCATTTAATCTGTGCTGATTCTACACGATGACATAGTCACCGTCATGGAGGATAAGATCAATGCACTTATCAAAGCAACTGGAGTGAATGTCAAACTTTTCTGGCCAGGCCTGTTTGCAAAGACTTTAGCCAACTTTGACATTGGAAGTCTCATCTGTAATGTTGGAGTGGGTGGTGGTGCTCTGGCTGCTGTGGTCCCTGCTGGGGGAGTAGGGCCCCTGCAGGTGATGCTGATCCTGCTGAAGAAAAGAACGAGGAAGAAAAGAAAGAAAAGTCTGAAGAATCTGACGATGACATGGGCTTTGGTCATTTTGACTAAACTGATTTTTGACCTCTTTTACAATAAAGATACAAGTATACAAGTAGAGTCAGATAGCTTGTTGATGATGATCTTAAGTGCTACAAGGCAGCAAATGACACTTGCTGCTTGAGATCTACAAGCATAAAGCTCACTCTTCCTCTTACAAAAGTGAATAAATTTTATCCTTGCCTTAAAAAAAAAGTGATGGCTGAGAAGCAGGAGAAACATCTGTGCGAGGTTCACCAGCAGCGCACTGTCAGTATTTCCACAGCAATTATTTCTGCAGCTTAAAATTATTCAAAGTCTAAGTGGTAGTAGCAAGAAGAACATGTATTCTTAGACTTTCCCAGAACAGCAAAGAAGGAATGTGCATCTCTGCAAGAAGGATGTGTGTTCAAAGGGTGCAGGAAAGGGCTGTGTCCACTTGGTTTGATGTATCCCTTTCCTGAATTGATTTCTTGTTTCCTCCCAATTCTATGATTTAATTTCAGTTTAACAAATATATTAGTCAAAGGCATTAACAGGACTGAATTATTAAAGTATTTCTAGTTCTAAAGGTCATTGAGAAATTGTCCCCAAAGCGAAGAGTTTGTCCAGTGATGTGCTCAGAGAAGTGACTGTACTGCCATGTGGTCCTAAGGAGAAGTGTTAAAGGGATGCAGGAGCCTTAGTCTTTTATTAGAGGTTTAGATGGGTTAGAGGGTGGTATCTGACGCAAAACCTTTTGGTTGTCTCATGTCCTCTTGATTCTCTCTTTCATTCTTTCACCAGTAATCTGTTTATTCACTGAAGGACCAGGATTCCTCCAAATTTATCACCTAAGAACAGGGGCATAGACTTTCCAATTTCCCGGTTTTGGGGGGGGGGGCTGGGCCAGAGGTATTGCTATATCTGGTCTTTAAAAGAACCGGGGCCCACTGACATCATAGGGAGGATCCAATGACATCATAGGGAGGGGCTTCCATTGCCACCATCTATGGAGGTGGAGCCATGGGGGATTTGGGGAGGAGCTCCCCATAAATTTAGGGGGACCTGGGTACCCATGGGGACCCCCCTAAGAATGTCCCTGGGCTGGGCCAAACCTAAGAAAAGACGAGAGTTGGCCAGTGGTTATAGTGCTATCTCAGCGATCTGCTTCTGCATCCAGTTTTTGGAATTTACTTTTAGGATAGTCACTTTAAGATCTACAAATATACATACCATGTGTATAGGACAAATTAATGGTCACAAATTTGACACTAAGAAAGTCAACACAGAAAAGCCTGTAGGGGAACATTTTTAAAGTTTTTCTGGATGTTCATTTACAGGAGTATTGATTCTGCCTTATTCATAAGGGTGATTTAGTACCAAAATTTACTAAACTGTGGCATCGCAGATGCCTTCATTTGTTAAATATGTGGTTGAAGTCTGAACCAAGGCAGAATACAAAACAGTTGCTGTGCACTTGATTTCTGAGCAAAGTATAGAGTTCAGAGAAGTAGCAATCTCCTCATTTCAAACTCATATCCTACAAGTGAGTACAAGCACATTTTGAGGCAATTCAGAACAGTGCTAGTCACGACCCCAAAGAAAACTCACAGTTATGCTACCTAGGATTGTATATACCTTGCATTCTTATCACACTGCTTAAAAACTCCACCTTGAAAACACAGACATTCAGAACACTTTATTAACAAAATCACATAATTAAGTGCACGTTCCTTGCAAATGTTCTCTCCAGGCTGCACACAAGGCAAAAGGAAATTTTTAAAAGGCCTCTGATCTGCATTCCCCCCCCCCCCACGTCTTTTTATGCAGATGGGCTTTCTCATAGTTTCAGAGAGACAGCACTCAGGCTGCCATTTTAGGAATTGACCTTTTCTGCAACAGATACCACCTCTCCATTTAAAAATAGAATAGAAATTGAAAGAAGAGCTTAGGAGTGGCTGAAGCACACCGCTCCCAACACTACCAAGAAAAAAACTAACTGTTCCACACCCAGCCGCCCTCCCCCCCAAAAAACAGCAAGCAAACAAACAAAACTATTTCAATAAGGAAACAGAGGGTCTACCCTCTTCCAGTGTTCCATTTCCAAAATACAATGTAATGATAAAGTAACCGAAAAGTAAAATAAAATAGAGACTCACTATTTCCCTATTAAAAGAAACATAAACTGTTCCTTAACAGAGTAGCATTGATTGCAGAGAAAACGTGATGATGGGTGGTTGAAGCATGCTGACTGGTGGGAGTGTGAAAGAGAAAGAGAAGATAACAAAACCTATACTTGCCTTGGTTTTAGAAAAGAATTAAGAGTTCTTTATTATAGGAATTCCATACCTTGATAGGAAAGTGGAGCAATAGATTCTTATCTACCAATCTATTTCTGAAGAGGAAGTCCTGAGATTAGCAATCTACCCATCAAAGGATAGTTCAAGGCAGTAAAGGAGTAAACAGTAAATAGATGCCCTGACCAGCCTATCTCTCTAACTCTCTGGTTTCTCTTTCTCTCTGATCTCTGGTGCCTCTGAAACCTGAGGAAAGGGACAGTGTTAGAAGTGGAGTCTTGTTGTTGTTGTAATGTGCTGTCAAGTTGCCTCTAACCTATGGCGACTCTATGAATGAAAGACTTCCAAAACATCCTATCATTAACAGACTTGCTCAGATCCTGCAAACTGAAGGACATGGCTTCTTTTATTGAGTCAAACCATCTCATTTTAGGTCTCCCTCTTTTCCTACTGCCTTCTACTTTTCCTGGCATTATTGACTTTTCCAGAGAATCTTGTCTTCTCATGATGTGACCAAAGAACAATAGCCTCAGTTTCTGTTTCCCCATGTTCTGTCCTGACAGTAGCCTTTTGTCCAGAGTACAGGTTGTGCATCAAAACAATCAGATGTTGTAGCACCCCCATTTCTTTTAACAGTCCCCATAGATTTTCATGATCCACACAGACAAAAGCTTTGCCATAATCTATAAAACACAGGCTGATTTTCTTCTGAAATTCCCTGGTATGTTCCATTAGCCATTGTAAATTTGCAATGTGATCTCTGGTGCCTCTTCCTTTTCTGAATCCAGCTTGAACATCTGGCATTTCTTGTTCCATATATGATAAGAGTCTTTGCTTTAGAATTTTGAGCATCACTTTGCTTGCCTGGGAAATTAACGCAATAGTCCAATAGTTGCTGCACTCTTTGGCATCCCCTTTTTGGGGAATTGTAATGTAGACTGAGCATTTCCAGTCTGTGGGCCATTGTTTTGTTTTCCAAAAGTAAATTGGAGCCAAGCAATTATGTCCAACAGAGACTTTGCAATCTGACTGTAGCTACAATGAAAGTGGGTGCAGCCAGCCAGGGTTAAGGACTCAGCTACTTAGTGTGGATCATAGCCATAGGTAACCATAGGTAAGGTAGTTTATAAATTCTTTTTTATATAAAATTTATTTTTATAAATATAAGCAGAACAGAGAAAATAAAATAAAAAGATAGCACAATTATAATTACATCAAAAGAAAAGAAAGAGTAAACATTTAATAAACAATATAAATAACTCAGGGGTGGGTGGGTTATATCCAGTACATATCAATCTTTGAATGTGTTTGGTGTCTGTCAGAAAAAAAAGTATAGTCTCCAGTATTCAGATTTTTGATTCTCCAAGCATCTTCCAATTGTAACATTTCCATATAATTAAACAGATTTTTGGGAAGTTTGCCTTCTTTGGTTTTTTCACCTATTTTTTTTAGATCCATTACCCCATTCATATCTACAAAGATCATTATCTTCTTGAAAATCAAAAATGGATTGGAAAACATTTTCATAAAATTTTTTCTCTTGCATTGTTTGCGCATATATTCCCTTCCAGGAGCCTGATTTTCAAAATCATATATCTTCAATCAGAGTCTCTTAATTCTTCTATAATATTTATTTGTAAATTGTTTATATAAACTGCAACTCCTTTCTAAAATTATAAATTCTTAATAAACACAGAAATACATAAGAGCAAAAAACAGGAACAAACCCCGAAAGAATCATGGAAATTGTAATATGATACAACAAGAAGGATGGACAGTTCTGTGCTTCATCTGCCATTATAACTGAGTCCCTCATGTGAGTTTGTGACTGCTTGCCCCCTCGGCCAAATCTGAGGGGACCTGGGCCCCTCAGCCCCCACGTAGTTCACTGGTTTCCCGGGGGCTCAGCCCCCCCCCACGGCCAAATCCAGGGTGCTCGAGCCCCTCAACCTCCCGTAGTTTACACCTATGCCTAAGAATGTCCAGTTGAAGCACCAGGGTGGAACAGTACATCTGAAATTGCCTAGGGAGAACTTCCAGCTAGAATAACACAATCTAGCAGAGCTGACTTGCAGATTCCATTCATGTACAAGGAAAGCTTATATCTCAGGCAACTCTGTACCACATGTGTTTCAGTCAAGTAAATGCACACATCATCTTTTGAATTAGCTTTGATCTTGGCTGTTAATGCAGAACTTGGGTTTGGGTGTTGGCCATCTGTGTTTACAGGAAACTGTTACTATGCATGATATTGTCAAAAATAAGGCATTATCTCCGAAGAGCTGTAGAAAGTCACTTTTATTCATAAAATGCCAGCCTGTTCCAAGTTATAAAGCTCTTCCATGGAGGGATTTTTTTTCTTCCTTCAAGTCTTTTCAAAGGAGAATAAGATTTGCCTCAACCCTCTGGTTAGAGGGATAGTAAGCCCACCCTCCTCTGAAAACCAAGCCACATTTATTGACCTTATAAGACTTTCTACTGCATGAACACTCTTGGTTTTTTACATTGAATGAGTACTGCTACAACACAATCCATGATATATTATTGCAGTTCTTGGCTAACTGTTCCTTCGCTGAGGGCCAAACTAGACATGATGGCATCCATGGAGCTGACCCATGGCTGCTGCCACTATTTAAAAGTGATTTAAAGTGGTTTAAAAATGCCACAAAGGCCTAATCCCAATTAGGCTGAGATGGTCTTGTTTTCCATATCCACATATATTTTCAAGCGCTGAAATAGCTTCAAATCCCCTCCCCCCCATGGTTGTTTTGGCACTTGAAAAGATGCTGGAGAGGGGGGAAGAGCACCTTACCCTGCTGCACTGTGGATACAATTAGGCTCTTGCTGCATTATAAAATCATTTTTAAATGGCAAAAGTATCTACATATCAGACTCATGGATGCTGTCACATCTATAATGGACCTAAGTGCATAACTAGAGATGGGCATGAACCACAAAAAAATCAAACCATGTGGTTCGTGATTAGTGGGTTTCCACAAACCAGGAACCACGAACTCCCACGACTGGGGCAAGTTTGCAAATCAATTTGTGGTTCATGGTTCATGGGGTTTAAATGCCTCTTTCTGGCTGCTTAGCAGCAGGGAAAGGGGCATTTGATTGTTTAAAGGGCCCTATCCTGCTGCTTGCAAGTGGCAGGGCCCTTTAAACAGCCCACAAACCCCAGCCCCTCAGCCCCCCAGCCTCCACTTCCCCAGCCAGAGCCACACACTGGGGAAGGAGGGAGCCGAAAATGGCCTTCCCACCCCTCAAATGGCTGCTGCTGTAAATAGACTGCAATTAGAACATGTGGGGAAAGAGGGAGAGAGAAATCAGTAGTAAGAGGAGGAAGAGGAAATTTATGTTTACTACTATTTCCTATGCATTTTCTGTCAAAATTGTATAATGGAGCTGGCAGTCCTGGGGAACAGAGGAATTGTGTGTGCTGCAGCTACTGCACATTACAACCTTCCTCAGCAGTAGGAATATACAAGGTTGTAACAATGCAGATATTTTGCAAGGTCTTAAAAAGTCACTGGCTGCCTTTACTTGGAAAACATCTGCAAAACCAGCTGCACATGGACAATGCCAAAGACTAGGAGGAAAACAGGGCAATAAATTTTGTTGTTTAAAAGCAAGATGACAGGCACAAGGGCTGCTGAATGGTCATTTTTGCTGAGAGATAAACATCAGATCTTTGATACAGTAGGAAACTCTTGTGTGGGAGTTTTCAAGGAATCCAATAGCATATTGTTGAAATCCATATTCAATATATCTTCTCGAGCAGCTCTGCATTGGGACAGTGATAATGCTGTCTTGAAAGCTGCTACCACAGAACTGGAGTTCAACTTTCCAAAACCAGTCACATCCTTTCTATTGCTTTCCATGAGCTTTGCTGAAAGTCACTGGTATATGATACTTAGGTGGAAAATTAAGAACTGGTCCTCTGCCCCCTGAAACAAGATGCTCAGGTAACTTACATTTATTTTATTCAGTACATTTTTATCCCATCCTTCATCCAAGGACCTCGGTGTGATATAGACTGTTCTTCCAGCTAGGATT
The DNA here is from genome assembly GCF_028583425.1 of Eublepharis macularius. Classification (NCBI taxonomy): domain Eukaryota; kingdom Metazoa; phylum Chordata; class Lepidosauria; order Squamata; family Eublepharidae; genus Eublepharis; species Eublepharis macularius. The sequence goes on from NC_072797.1 coordinate 79,715,937, forward strand.
GCCAATTTTTAAGCTGGTTCCTGTAGCACTCCCTTTAATATCAGTTTGATCTGCAGCAAACAACAGCTTTGGCGCCATGTCATGAAAAACTTCAATTGCTCATTTCTTAGAGGATCAAGACATTTTCTTCCTGGCCAGCTGGCAAACTTCTCACTCATCCTCCATTTCATTCTCACAAGAAGAATCATGTGATGAAGATTAAGCTGTGAGAGTATAACCAGTCCAAGGTCATCCCAGTGAGCTCTGTGACAGAATAGGAATTTGAATGCAAGTATCCCTTATCCAACACTGTAGCTACTCAGTATTAGAATGGGCATGAACAGCAATACGAACAAAAAAAAGCCACGAACAGCCCAATCTGCTGTTCATGAACAAGCTGTTCATGAGGCCGCATTCTAAACGAACAGATGGTCATTGCAAGCCTCGTTCATTGCTGTTCGTCAAGCCAGAAAGTCTGGCACCTGCAATCAGTTCCCTTGGCAATTTAGCAGGGATTGTCTGAACTCTGTCTGAACTCCTGCTGTTGCCCTGGAAACCCTAATCTAAGCCCAATTTAGTTTGATAGGCAGGTCTTCCTTTCAAGTGTGGAGCTCCAAATTTGTTACAAGGGAGCAAAGACTGGGGGGGAGGGGGGCTCCCAGCTCTGGCTTTGCAGACATTGGAAAGAGAGCTGCTGTTGGCATTTTGATAGAGTTCATTGGAGCTTCAATTTTCTTTGTGTGTGGTGGGATAGGGATCTACCCCTTCAAGTTCCATGGCTGCTGCCAGGCTCTGGGCCAAGCTATTATTTATTGTTGGTATCTTTCCTGCTGCCTGCTCAGGTAAGGTTTCTGGGAGTGGTGCAGTAGGGATCTTGACTTGGATGATGGCTGGAGGAGAGCCTGCTGGCCCCCACAAACAGCCAACCATGAACATGTTCGTGAACAAAGCCATGTTTGTAGTTGTTCATGAGTCCCTGTTCATGGATGGCAACGAACAACCAACATCATGTTTGTTTTTTTCTGTTCGTGCCCATCTCTACTGATGATAACTTAGAACCTGAAAGTAACCAAAAAAAAAAGCCTCTATGGTCTGTGGTTTTATACTGATTTCAAACAAATGTCAAGTTCCAGTATCATATTCACATCAGTGAATTGTGCCTAATAGTCATTTCAGTCTTGTGGCAGGCAAATAGAAACTGTAATATAAGGTGTAATATTTGAAGACCCTTTCATTATATGTGATCAGTTGGATAAATGGATACCCACTGATACATGGTTTGGCCATTGGGAAAGGAAATCACTAGGGAATCTAGTCAGAGCTTCAAGCTGGGGACGTGGGGGGTTAGATCAATGTCTGCACCTTGACATCACTCCTGGGAAAATCCAGATTATGCCAACTTTTTAAAAAATTTCTCCTGCCACCAATGGTGGGCAATAAGGGCTGTCAGAAAGAGTGGCAACCCTAGGAATCACATAGCAGAAAATTCACTGTGGGCCTTTTCTTGGGTTTTATGTTCACACTGCCAGAGAAAATAGTATTATAATACCCCCGTTTCTCCTCACAGGTATCTGATGCCATGTCAGTCAAGAAATTTGTGAAGCACTGAGGTGGACAGTACACCAATGGAATCCGTATTCTGTCCTGGAAATACAAAACCAGGAGCATACACTCAAAAGTAGTGCTGTGCAGATGGTGTACCTGGAAAAGACGATGAAATTCTAATAAGTTACATGTGTCCAGCATGCAGCCCATGGTCCATCAAAGACACATCTAACCCTAGGGTGTGGCCCACCTGAGATTTTTACGAATTTTTTTTAGATGATTACATTTAATTCCACTATAATTATATCTTGAAACTGGGACATTATGGAGAATTACTGACAAAAGGAAAATTGGTATAAAGCGTTCAGTGCACAAAATTCACATTTGAGTCAGGTCTAATCCTTATACTCCAAGCGTGGACCGTATTGACTCTGATTTTCAGTGTTGCTACATCAGAGTTATTCAGTGCCTAAGATTGGGGGTGGACACACAATGCAGAGCCTCATAGGCCAACAAAACCTGAACACCCATCAAGGCTCTGTGCTGCCACACAAAAATCCAAATGGACACAGCTGGAATATCACTGGGGGCCTGCCTAATCCAACCAACCATGTCTTGGATATACACACCAGCTCAGCTTTCTCATGTATTACCTTGTCCTAATGGCAGGTTTACTGTTCTTGTTATTTGCTGAGCTGGTATCATCTGCTTCTGCTGAATGCTTTTTCTTTTTCCCAGTACCATAAATGGTTCAGTTTTCTTTCTTCAGTCTGTTTTTCTTCTTCTCTTCCTCACCCCACTCTTATCTCTGTTCCTTGCAAAAACAGCACAAGGTTCTACTCTCCCAGCCATGTGGTGATGGAGTATCGAAAACAAGTGTGTGTCTCAGCTAATTGGCTGCAAAAGGCTGAAAGAACTAGTGTCAATTCTATAATATGCCTTTAAACCCTAGCAGAGAAAGAGCCCTACAGATGGAACAATTGAGGCATTCTTCTGTCCCTATTCCTACTTTTGATGCTCTTAGGCAACCCTGATATAATCCTGAAAAAGTGTGGGAAGGATTGGGTGGGGGAGTTACTTCAAATTCCTCCAGGGCACTGCAAATAAATAGGGGTTCACAATCAGTCCACAGGCTTTATATTGTGCAAATATATTTTTACACATTTCAATGTAGCATGTGTGTCTCAAGTCACAATATTGTGAAATGTAAACTCTAAAATTATTGCAAATACTTAGCTGTTTATTTGTTGGAATTTTATAGAACCCTATATATTTACACACTTTTAAAGAATAGAAAGAGAGTAGGAGCAGACACACAATGATCAAAAGAAGTCTTTGGCTCACAATTCATAGATCCAGAGGAGTTAGCCATGTTAGTCTGTAGGAGCAAAATACAGAACTCTTTACTATTTCAAAATTCATATACACTGGTGTCCCGAAAGATTCAATACAGTTTTAAGCTTGCAGCTGAAAGTCAAAGACTTAAGCACTCTTTTTTGAACATCTCTGCTAACATATTGGTATCCTTTTTCAAAAATATCATTAGGTAAATTGCTCTCACTCTCTCAGGTGAAAAATTTAAAAAGTCAGAGGAGAAATATGCACTGGAATCTTCTTGAATTTTAAACCCTCTCTTTCTATCCTCCTCCTGCCCTGAGGTTTGTTATCAGATGAATGTCAACTCTGGAAGCTCTGATAAAATGTGAAGCCTTTAGAAGGAAGGAGGCTGGACTGATTCCCTCTCCAATATGTCCACTCTTCCCCTTCCTCACAGCACTGTCAGAACTGGTTGTTATTCCCACACAAACAAGGAGTAGTATTTCTCTGTGCTCACATCACATATAGAGCTGTTTCAATGCCTAAGAGATCCAAGCAGTTATTCAAGGCACCAAATCAACAAATGAGGGGCAATATGAGAAGAAGAGAGGGGTCTGGCTTGCATCCATTATCTATAGGGACTGTGTACCCCAAAAAATGGTTTCAGGAATACCAAGAAAATTCAGTATCAGTTTAATCCAGGCAAGTTCTCTAATTTGGTTCTACAAAATTAGAGAATCCTAGATCTATCTGGTCATTATACCCTATGGAAGGAAATATCTGTGTGGCTGAGGTGGGGGGACATTTTTCAAGTAAACTTCACCAATGTATTGTCGAAGGCTTTCACGGCCGGAGAACGATGGTTGTTGTGGGTTTTCCGGGCTGTATTGCCGTGGTCTTGGCATTGTAGTTCCTGACGTTTCGCCAGCAGCTGTGGCTGTGTCGGGGATAGAATGTCCAGGACACCAAAATACTGGACAACACTTCCAACTACTTTGTCAGACTGCACAGGGAAGCCATTGAAATTCACAAGCATAAGCAAAACTTCAACAGGAAAGAAGAAACCTTAAGAATGAACAGAGCATGGTTTCCAGTTCTGAAAAACACCAGGCTAACAAAACATTCTATCCCCGACAATAGCCCTGCAGAGAAGATTAGCACATCAAGCACCAATCCATATGCAAAAGAACCTCCTCAGGATACAGTGAAGCCTCCCGCCATTAGCATTCCACACCCTGGGAAACTCTTACAGGATGACTCAGCTCAACCCCACCCCTCCTGAGTAGATACAAATGACCTACATCTTTTCCACACTGTGACACTGAGAGATCTCTGTCTTTTGGTGCTACACCTCTGAAGATGCCAGCCACAGCTGCTGGCGAAACGTCAGGAACTACAATGCCAAGACCATGGCAATACAGCCCGGAAAACCCACAACAACCACCAAACTTCACCAAATTTGCAGGGATTCTACTCCTGACTGTCCACTAAAGATCCCTCAAAGTTTCAGGAAGATTAGACCCTTGGGATCAATTCTATGGCCTCCTAAACAATTCTATGCTCCTCCTCTTCAGGAGGAGCATGGGAGGAGGAGGTTTTTGGGGTGGCAGGATGGCTTGAGCGTGCCCTGGTCCCATGCTAAATAGTTGCCCCCTCTCCCTACATATAGCAGCCTTTCTTTCTTTCTTTCTTTCTTTCTTTCTTTCTTTCTTTCTTTCTTTCTTTCTTTCTTTCTTTCTTTTGCCCTAATAGTGCAGCAAACTGACATTCAAAACCTAATTTCTGTTACAGGTCACTCATTGGATTGGGTCATCTGGTTTAAGGTCATGGAAGAATGCCCAGATTTAACTGCTGCCAGTAAGTGCAAAGTGTGATCCAGGATATTTTCGTTATTATGGTCAACTGATTTTTTCCCCATTAACAAGCAAACCCACAGCCAGCATTTGTTGAAGCAGTAATATTATGGATTTACTCTGTGCTGTAAGCATCATTCCACAAATGTGTCTTCATAATGCATTATCAGTTCCTCAAAATTATCATACTATGTTTTGATACAACTGCATCCCTTAACAGTAAATTTTCTGCTCAGAGATCTTAGGAATGCTGTCAAGGTTTCATTCCTGAGAAATTTCTGAAAGATCTGCTCATTGTAAACTTGACCTTTACATCACCATGCAGCTCCAGCCTAGGCATTCTTACTCGCTGCACCTCATTGGATAGGGTTGCCAACCCCCAGGCAGGGACTGGACTTGTTCTGGAATAATATCTGATCTCCAGACTACAGAGATTGGTTCCCCTGGAAAATATAGCAACACCAGAGAGCAGGCATCACATTGTCTTACTTTAGAGCCATGGCCTGTCAAACTCTATTCTTAGGATCATAGGATACCCAAAAAGAGGACAAATTGCTTGTGATTAAAATGGTGTTTGTTAAGGTTAAACAAGTTATAAGCAGGGTGGTGGCACTGGTTACGTATCAAGGAAAAATCAAGCAAAGACAGGCTTACTACATTAATCCCTGAAAACTGGGGATCACTGGCAGGGCAGGTATTATGCCATAGGGCAAATTGATGGTCACATGTCTGCACAGTTCCCTTTCAACCAGCAAGATTCAAAGACCTCAAGGCTTGCTTAGCTTTTTAAAAGCTGCTGCAGCCTAACTGCATGCAGGCACCAGGGTGTTTACTGCCTTCAGCATTATCTCTAGCTTGGCACTAATTGGCTAGGAATTGTCAGTGCGGGCCTGAAGCCTGGGGTAGAGGGAAAACAGAGATTCTGTAAAGATTCACTATCTCCTTACTATACAATGGTCTTCCACGTGTAAACGCACTAAACACGTCCATACTTACATTACTGCCTTCCCTAAATTCTGCCATCCCCTGGCACCACTCTCCAGGAATTTCCCCAGAGGGAGATGGCATCCCTATCAGTGGGTTTTGCTTCTGAATAACTGTGCTCAAAACTCCAGTCATGCATGGTCTATATGTAAAATGACTGATGAGAATGTCATTACACTACACGGTTGGGTGTCTGGTGCTTTTTCAGCTATTCTTACACCAAAACTACTTGCCCTTTTCCTGTTCTCCATATATCAGTTATTAAAACTTTCTATATTTATAGTGAGCTGTTGTTCCAGCATTGTTAACAGTATTAGAGACAGATGCTATTGGCTGCATTCAGACATCCTGTCAAGCTACAATTCAACACATTCTGCTGAGGCATACACAGAAGTTGCTGCTGTGCTCGCATGTGACTTTTGTTCCTCTCATCTCCCTCCTCCACTAGGGCACAGAACTTGATCTAACACTTTCTAGCAGTCAAACTCCATGACATCCAAATGCAGGTTCCTTGTTTAATTAGAGGTTGTTTACTCCATACAAACTAGGATTCTAAACTGGAATTCAATCTGAGATTTAAATCTTGGTTTGTGTAGAATATACTTACTCCAGTCAACTAAGGCTTCTGCATTCAGATGTTATGGTGAACTCGAGATCAAACAAGCCAGAAAGTTCTCCATGCATGAAAGGAATAGGAAAAAAGTGGGAAAAATAAGAGACCCACATAGGTACTATGTTTATACCTGACCAAAGCTTAACAGTGGTATCTAAGAACACATTCCCAGGAATAGACCGAAATATGATGTAGAGTTACCAGCCCGGTGCTTGCACCTTGGGGGGAGATTGCAGGGGGCAGGGACATACCTGATCGGCATCACTCAAATGTCACTTCTGGAATGAACTGGAAGGGACAGCATTGTGCTGAAATGATGATGTCACTGCCAGTGAGAATGTTGTGGCATTGGTGCACCACTGAATAACCCATCCTCCCATTTTTCCTCACCATCCTGTTGAGTGACAGCAGGGAATGAAGGTCCAGGATAAGAGCTATCATGGGAGACTTGTCCATTCTTGAACGATAGCACTAAATGAATTTCTGAGTGCAGAAATGAAGAAAGCAGAACAGATATCTTAATGCTTAAGTGCACACTATTTATTTACAACAAAATACCCTATCTTCAAGATTTAAGACCAAACTAGGGATGTATGAGGAAACAGCAAAGCCTTATGTTTCTCCAATTTGTTTGGTGTAAATCTCTGGTGATTGTGGCAAAACAGGCTGCAAATAAAAGCTGCTTACTCCACTGACTCCAGTGTTTCACATTGCTATAAAGATACCATAAAGCAACTACTGAAAGTGTAGTAATGCATTCAACCATTTTACCACATATTTGTAGTTGATATGCCATATAACTCACCATTTGACAGGGTAATACAAAAAACCCATACAGAATACCCTAGGGTAAGTTCTCTCATCACAGAGTAGCTGAATTGACTGTAATGTACTGCCAAGTAGTAAAGAGAACTTTACTACTGCTGCAGACATTTTGTAAAATGTATGGTAAAATGGCCCTCTGTATCAACCCAAACAATATACTGACAGGTGTTGCATGCAACTGTGGTAAATTATAATTTTATCCATCATCTTCCACATCCTCACTGTTTGAAAAGAATATCTATGGCTGCTTCCACATGATGTTTTTCCATGAAAGGAGAACAGTATTAAAAAGAATCTTCTATATGACATTATGAGCATGACCCATGGGCCTCCCAGAGCTTTCTCCTTGGAGCCAGATTAAAGAAAAACTGGAACAAAAGAGGAGCTGTGGGGTATCTGCAGGTGCAGTACCCACATGAATGCTCTGGGGAAGGGGTGGAGCTAAGCTCCATGTTTCCTCTCCAATTTTTAGCCCTTCAACATTTTTACCATGGTGTAGCAAAGAAAAAAGTGGGGTTGTTGAGCTGTGGGAAGAGGTGCATCTGTTACCGCAACAGCACTTCTGTGCCAACAGAGAAGTTTTCCACACAACCAATTTACCACAGTGTTTTAATGAATTTGATCTATGGTTGGAGTCATTCGGTTTGGTTTCTTTTACTTCCACTCTATTGTCACTGTTTCAGTGTTGAATTAGCTTGTAATTTCTGCATGGAACTGGAAAATCCTCTTCTGCATCGGCTTTTCCAGGAAAGCATCTGAATATCATCAGTGCCATTACAGGACACATCTCCGGATTTGGGGGGTGAGGCTTTAATAAACATTGCAATGTTTCAGCACAGCAGCATTTTCTTTACTGTCCCCCTTCTCCCTTTTTAGTACATCAGAATGCATTGATTGGGGGAACCACCTCCTGCCTTAACTGTTCTGAATATCCGCTGTGGGTGGATGTTGATTCCAGGAGGGGGAGTTGAATGTTACTTACAAGTAACTCTTCCTGGCTTTATCTACCTGCTTTCTGTATAGTGGTTGTAGGTTTTCTGGATAGCTGTGTGAGATCAATCATTCCCACAACAACAAGGGCTCATCTCCTACTATTACTGATCTTGTTACAGTTCATTACATTGTCAGTGAAGAACACCATGGATGCTTGTACTCTGTTCATAAGAAAGGTGTTTTCCAGAGGGCAGGTTCTCTGTCTGACCATATGCCTTCCCATAGTCATTTGTTCTCGCTTGACTTACAGGAGCTTTCATTGTAGAACAAGACAGAATTAGTTCATTCTGGCAGGAATACGAGTCCCCCATTGTTGGTGGATATATCCCAGAACCAAAAATTGTTGGGACAAAATTGTTTTGAGCATCTGGGACAACCAACACTGGATGCAGAACTTCAGAATGAGCCATGGCACTTTCATGGAAATTGTGGCTGCCTTATTAGGAAGGTTAACACACCAGTTCACTGTGATGCAGACAGCCCTATCTGTAAAGCAGAGAGCTTCAGTTGCTATATGGTAACTGGTAAATGTGAACATATATTGAAAGGTTACAGAGCAGTTTGGCATAGGCCTGTCTGCAGAAGCCAAAATCATGATTGAAGTATGTTTCGCTATGGAGCTAGAGCTTCTCTGGAAAATGGGATCAGAAGCGGGAAAGGTAATGAATCTCGTCTTATTGCTGAAATCATTTTGGCACATTTTTTTTTTTAATAGTAGTTGCCACTCCTATTTTCTACACACCTTTCAGTTCTAATAACCTACTCTCCCTTAAACATTGTTTTCTTCTTTTTTTTTCTTTAGATGTTAAGAGCAGCATTGCAACATAATGTCATTTTGCCTCCTAGGACTACACATTCCAGTGTTTTATAAAGTATTTAAAATGGTAGACTAATTTTCCAACTGTCCCTCTCCCTCTTTCATAGATTATGGATGGATTCATGCATCTCAGTTTCCCAAACTGCATTGGAGCCGTGGCCAGCACACATTCTCACACAACAACCACAAGGAAGACACAATGAATATGGTAACAAGAAGTTTTGCTCAATACTTCTTCAGAGGATAATGGATCACTCCAACCAATTCATCAACATGGAGACAGCTGAAGTGGAAAGAACCACAATGCTTTCATGTTTTTGAATTCAGTTTTCTACATAGCAAAGAATGCCAGAGTGTTTGTTCCAGGAAATCCTACAATGACTCTCTATGTTGTCTCAGTTTCCCCCCATAAGTTGTGTCTGATGTGGTGTACCCAATGAGAAGAAGATGGCTGATGAAGCCATACGAATTAATAAGGAATGCCTGTGAGAGGAACTTTGACTACAAAATAAGCAGAGCCAGGAATGTGGTTGAGTGCATGTTTGGACATCTTAAATCAAGGTGGTGTTGCCTGTCTGCCAAACTTAGTTTTTGAAAAGAACACCACCACTATTATAACCACTTGCATGATTCTCCATAATATTTGCAAGAGGAAGGGTCATACTGTGCCATTCAACTGTCCACAGCCTAATCCTCTCACTGTGCCTTTGCAAGAACTAACCTATGACAGAAACGGCAGGTCCTCGAGGGTAGCTGGGAGGTCAGAGATGCAGTGGCTAGATACCTATATGAAAACAACTGTTGAAATTCCTTAATTACATTTCTGACTCCTTTTCTACTAAATGTTTCACTTTTCCTAAAACTATGAAATAATACCTATACATGTCTTAGGTCAATAGAAAGGCTGCTTTGTTTGCATTGGCGGGGGGGGGGGGTTCCAGCACATAAATCTCTTCTTGAAGCAGCCAACGGGGAGTGCTGGGGAAGAACTGGGATCTGATGGGCTGCCTTAGAGAGAAACTGACCATTTGCCAAGGGGCAGGGGCAGGATTGTAGAAATCTATCTAATAGGGGTGGTTCAAAAGGGGCAAAGAGCAATACTGTTACTTATTGATCAGGTTGCCAACTAAGTGCCCCTTTGAGGTAGGCCCATATAGTGTTGCAAGTCTACTCTCCCTCGATGAAAATAGCAACCAGACACCGCTGGACTTTTTGGCATTCTGATGAAGTATCCCTGTTGCTGAAAACTATTTTGGACTCTGATCATGCTGCAGAACTTATGGACAGTACACATCTTAGAAACAATGCCATTTACAGGAAAATATGGTAGCAAATGAGCAGTCGTAGCTTCACTCACTCACTGGACCAGTGTCAGATGAAGTTAAAGAGGCTGAAGTGTGACTTTATGGATTTGCGGAGGAATGTGCCATAAGTTTCTTACAGAAAATTAAATTTTGATTTCAGTGTCTTGTAGTGTTATTTCTTACTGATATAACATTACCATTGACACTGGCTGGCAGGGTAGATGTAACAATTGGTGTCTTGAATGTGGAAAGTAGAACGGACAACTAACGCTGCCTTCTCCACACCATAGATTGGCACTTAGAAGGGTTTTCCTTGGTTACCGGCTGCTGAAAATTACTAGGGTTAGAGGGACCTTCTTTAATTATCCCCAACAATGAATTCCCAAGGAGTAACTCACTAAGGGTATTTAATGCTTGAACAGCACCTTGTATAGTAACCATATTTTGAGTCAAAACCTCCTTGAATATATGTCTATCCAACCTGGTTTTCACAAGCAGCTCTCTGTGGCAGCAGTCCTCTAGTGATAAACGTTTGTTGTGCCTTCTATTCTTCTCATTCATTGTCTCAATGTGTCTGCTTTTGGACTCCCTCTGTTCATCCATAGAGTGTTCTATCATGCACTCCACCACATTGTTAAGTATTACCATATGATGCTTTCTATTTCTTGCTTGGGACAATCAAGTAGCAGGTGAGAGCTCAGCAATAGCTCTATGTTCTCCTGGTCCTGTACCTACTGGGAGCACAATGAAAAAACTGTTAACAGAATTCAGAGGTGGTTCTCTGGGAACCTCCAAACTGCTTTGCCCATGGCATGGCATACAATACAATTTTGTTGTACTTGTAGTTGGGAAATAAGGAATTCCTCTGTCACTCTACAGTTTTCCATTGCAGTTTGAAAACACTGTACAGATTTTGGTGATGGCATGTTCCTCAGTGATGAAGGTAGTGTATGACCAGTTCTGCAATGGAATCAATGTTTGATTGGGCATGCTCAAAGAAACTGTAATGCTTTCATGCAAAGGAAACCATCTTTGGGACTGCCCAAACAAGATTTTTAAATTAATCAGCCATGTACAGAACACAATAAGGACATCATAGTACCTGGTGAATCTTCAGTCTCATTGTTAGGATGACACACATGATCTTCTATCACAACCTCTCTAGATTCATGTTCCGGCAACCCAGCTGTACAGAGGGAATGTAAAAATTTTGGGAATTAAATCTTCCCAGAATTACAGGAGTAAAGAGAAAAGGTTAACAGATTTCCTAAGAAAACAGTTCTCACAGAGAGAAATAATGGTTGCTTCTCCAAATGGAGAGACTGCTGAGGCAATATTTTTGAAAAGTGGAAAAGTGTAAGTGATTAGAGGTATAGTGTACTTTCTTCTGTGATGGAAGGACATCACTCTGCTAAGGATTTAAGGGGGGAGGGAGAATCATCAATTATATAATGTACTCTACATGGCTCTGGCCTGGTTGTTTCTGCCCACTCCCCCAGATAGCAGATTTATTCAACAGGCAGGGTTGGTATGAAGATAGACAGGGAAAGAAAAACTGAGGTAAATTTTTGTTTGTTTGTTGATCAGAATACTTCACCTAGCATGAGGCAAAATAGTTTGAAGTATTTACAGTACTTAGATGTAAGAAGTTGGTATTTTCAGGCTTAAGATACTTAAAGCAAAGTTCCTCCAAAGATTTCACTTCACAGTTTAGGTGTTCAGACTTTTACACAGCACATTTTTCCTTTTACTGTAGACCCAGGGTACTCCACAAAGTCCAAACCCTGTTTCCAGACACTGGGCAGGAAATATTCTTCTACTAAAGACATAACTCTGTTCTTTTGGCTGAAGGGAAGTATCTTTCTACCCACTTCCTTTACCAACTACACGCTCCCAGATCTAGTGTGTCTGGGTAATATTCGTGCTGACTTTCCCACTTTATTCAACTAACAGCTTTTTTATCAACCATAAGCTGTCACAGTAAGGACAAACTTTTTCTTCCTTTTACTCATACAAAGGAATCTCAGTCTGATCCTCTCTGGTCAGATTCCAAGCATTGACTCCCCCCTAGCAATCCTGTTAGCTCCAATTTGTTACCCTCTTGCTGGCCAATCACAAAGGGAGGAGCAGCATGCCAAACATCCTCTCCCTTCAGGAGGTTGTTTTAACCCTCTACTTGCCTCTCTCTGGATGCAGAAGTTGGTAATCCTTGCATTTAATGTCCATTCCATCACAGATGGCAACCAAATATTTTCAAGAGAGGAAGGGAAGCTTACTGGCTATTTTCACTGAAGAAACTCCATTTAATTTGATGGAATTCAAGTCAATACCATGCTGAAAGATATTTTTGAACTTCTGTCAGTCAGAACACACTAGGATAGACAATTTTTTTCCACAAATGACATTGCTAGAGCACCAGTTTATTTATTTGCAAATCTAGATTATAGCTCTCCAAGGTTGCTAATCACACAGATATATACCCAGATTCTACACACTGGAAATAAATAAACCAGCATTAAAATAACTTCTAAAAATTAACTTTCTTAACTGCTTCTAAACCTTTAACAAAGATTTTTCCCTCTGCCTCTTTCTAACGCATATGGTTATATTCGGCATGCCTACCCCAATTGACAGCCTTCAATCCTGAAAAGAAAGTTGGTTCAGTTGTACGTATGTATCTTCTCCCATTACCTACCTGGCTAATGGAGAATTATAACAATTACAGTGTGGGTGCTGAACATGCAAACTCATATATAGTATCAAGAGTCCCCTTGCTCTATTCCTTTGGTCATCTGGAAAAACTGAGGACCTCAAAATACCCAGGTGACAAGACAACATATTTGCCACAAAACCTACCCACAATAAGATTTTTTTTCAATTGTATGACCATTCTTCAGCCATCCTGCTGGTACAAAGCACAACCCAAAAAAAGAGCTACTCCAGGGACAAAAGATCTAAGCCAAGAAAAAATCCCAGAGTTCACAACAATCAATCTAATAATTGTAAAGTTTTATAAACCTTTTTAAAGTGCTATAAGTGCAACAGTGCCTAGCTTATCAATGATTGTTAATAAATACAATAAACAACAGAAGGTAGCAACACATATACCACTCTTTACAAAGTCTTTACATGAATATCCAAATGGTGGGAAGAATCTACAACAATAATTATTTATCAGTTCCTTTAAACCAGTTCATTTACGTTGGTGCACACAGGAACACAAGCCAGATGGTCAAAATCTTGAGCCAGGAATGTAGACTTGCTAGATGGAATCAGAGAAGCAACAAGGCTGAAAATGCCACACCTACGGGTTTTGCCAGCATAATTAGTTCCATCCCATTTCGTGTTGACACTTCTTCACAGGCAAGTTGTTATAGAAAATGCTTCTTATAGTTTCACACCACCATGTCAGTGTTTGCAGGACGGTCTGACGTCAGCGGCGTGGAGGGCAATCTAAACTCCCCTCTGTCTGGCGATCAGGGGGCGGAGCCACCTGCCATGTGACCATTTTCAAGAGGTGTCAGAACTCCATTCCACTGTGTTTCCACTGAAAAAAAGCTCTGCACATAATAATATGCAGCTCATGCATTTAACAACGCGCAGATATTTTGATTTTGGAGGAGTGGTGTAAAAAGCAAATTTATGCAAAAATTGCAGCATAATAATAAATAATATAGACAATCCTGTACGACCTGACCCAAAGAGGTAAATGCAAGATTCATATTATTTCTTGCATTTTTACTTTCAAGTACATTACAGGCAGGCTGTAGGCATTTTGACAATAAATGAGTTCAGACAGAGAGTTTTGAAAACAATGAGTAGAATACCATTATATCAAGATGGAAGGAGTTACCAGCCCTACCTTGTTTTTGATACAGGCGATTACTCCATACATCTCTGGCCATCTCACTGGATGTCTAAATGAAGGAAATCAGCCTATGCAGAAAGGATCAAAACTTTATGGAAAAATTGAGTTGAATTGTATTGGTAGCTTTTTTGCAACAGTAGGCCTTTCAACTTTGCTAACAATCTCTGGCCCTCCCTCACACAAACAAAAACCTGAAATCACTCCCCAGCTTCAGTCACAAAGGAAACACAGAAGCATCAGTACCTACTAAATTATGTTTGCCAAAATCTCAGTTTTAAAAACTTAACTAATGTTGTATTCCTGCTGCAACTATAGATTAGTTCCATTTATAAATGGAGGTTACATTTGAAGAAGGAGTAGAATAATCCTGCCACTTTCTTGCACCTTCATGACTTGCCAGGAGTAATTAGAATGTGTTTATGCTGCTTATTACATTTTTTTAAAAAAAAACCTCTCGTTATTTTTAAAAATACTTAAATAGTAAAATAACCTTGTGTACTTTCTCCATAACTCTTCATCAGGCTAGATGTTCAGTACAGAAGGGGTAGGAGGGATGTATTTCATGGACTGACAGAGAAGCCCTTAGACTTTATAAACTGCAAGCTAGGGGTTCTCTACTATGCCCTAAAACATCTTCTCTCCTCCCTTTTTCATACTGAACGTCCAGCCTGATAAAGAATTTGGAGGATTCAAATTTTCTCATTATTTCATGACACTGTTATTGATCCTAATAAAAAGATATTACAGCACTATGTATCGAGGACCAAAGGCAGTCTTAACAATTTTGCTTTGGAAGTTTCAATGCAATACAGCACTCATACGTGGGAAGAAGTATCCTCTGGTTCATAAGAATAGGTTCTGAGAGTACCATGTCTTAGATTCCTATAATAACGTCAGTTGCTGACAGGTGTGGATATTAGATTTCTATTGAATAAGGATAAGCAATGAATTAATAAGAAATGAAATAATTATGTGCTTCAGTGAATATTAACAACTGGGTGTCTAAAGTTCCAAAGAGTCATAGTCATTTGAATCACATGTAATTCAAAACTACATTCATTAGAACCTGGTTGTGCTATTGGCGGTAAAGTTGAACAGTTCCAAAGAACATGATATTCAAGAGGGTAAAAAAATTTCATCCTGTGATAAGCTGAGAAAGCATGCCATTCCTGTGTTTATAACTCAAGAAAGGAGCTTAAACATGCACAGGCAAAGGAATACATTGCAGGTACCTAAGAACAGCCTAGAAGAAGTTGAATGCTCCCTAAATTACTAATTTTTAGTAATAATCTTGTGCAATTACTATTTTAATCATACTCCTATTCAGGGGTCATTTCCTAGAAAAAGAATGGCAGGAACTCATTAGCATATCTCATTAGCATATGCCACACACCCTGACATCACCGGAAGTGTGTCAGAAGGCACCATCCAGCCCTCAGGCCCGTTTCCCCAAAAATCTCCAGGCATTTCCTTAAAGCAGAATGAACTCAAAGCAGCTTACCCTCCTCTGGAGAGCCAGCCCTGCTTGCTTGCACGCACGCACGCACTCACTCTCTCTCACAAGTCACAAATGAAAATAAAGCAGCAGAATGAATTCAAAGCAGCTTACCCACCTTTGGAGTCCAGCTTCACCTGGCTTGCGCTCACTCACTCATTTTCTCTCCCACCAGTCACAAATGAAAATAATGTAAACAACAATTCCGGGAATACATAACAATTCTTTATATTAAGTGCTAAAGTGCAAAGTGTAAAGTGCAAATGAATAAATATGCAATATACAATAAATACAATCGGATCTTCTGATTCTTCTGTCCAGACATACAATAAATGTAGTCAAAAATCCTAATTCTTCTATCAAAATCGTTATGAAAAAATTCAAATGTCCATCAAAATTGTCATAAGGTGCCACAATGAGAACACAGTGGGAACTTTGGCAATGTGCAGCAAATGGCCGGAGAATCCTGATATAGATGATGGGTGACCCCAGTCCAAACTGAAGAATAGTCCAAACGTGCCGTTGGGATTATGCGTGCATATTATACAATTCCCGTTTCGTATTGATCATACTTCTTCCTGGGCACAATTAATCATGGACTGTGAACAAAAATACAGGGTAATGGAATTTATGAAACATACATAAATAATTCCATTCTATGCATTTATCCCATCTACTCACTGGTCACCAGCTCATTGGTTGCTCCGATATAGCTGCTGATAAATTTTCTTCCCAGCTTCAATACATAACGACCTCAAATCATGACTGTAGTACAACGGATAAGAATCATACAGAGAAGGGGACCCCCTTGATTATATCTTTACAAATTAGGTAATGAACACAATTACATCAATTAAGTGACAGCTCAAAGGGCATCGCAACTTACATACAACCAACAAGACAGTAATCTTAAAGAGACCCACCCATTAAGCAAATAAACAGCTCTGCACCTCATGATTGGGAGTAACAATCCTGTAGAGGAAGGCAAAGTAACTTATTATGTTTAGGTCTGTTATCCTAAAAAACACGCATAATCTATTTCATTATTGAGCCCCCCAGGGACCAAACTCCGGAGTTTGAAAATCCACCTAGTTTCAAGTTGCAGGAGCCTCCTAGGGCTATCTTTCGAATGTTCGTGAATCATATCCACAACTGTTATTCTGAGATCTTTAGGGTTATGATGGCAGTTCAAACAATGTGGACCAATGGCGCCTCTCTAACTTGGTTACGGATTCTAGACACATGTTCCTGTATCCTGATCTTCAGAAGGTGTGTTGTGCTGCCCACATAATGAAGAGGACAACTACAATGAATTACATAAACCACGTAAGATGACCTGCATGTACTAAAGCCCCGAGGCGTCTTCCGTCCGTCTGCAAACATTTCTTCAAACTTAACCATATAGGGGCAAACATTACAGTCCCCACATTGGAAATGGCCCCTAGGGGCCGAGCCGCTTAGACCACAGGAGGGACTCTCTTGTGTGAATTCAGAGCGAGTTAGTATATCCTTAAGGCACTGGGTTCTACGAAGACCGATGGCAGGACTTACTTCACACCCAGGGATATTATCCCCTAGATGCCAGTGTTTCCGAATAATATGACAAATGGGAGTAGCTAGAGTGGTATAGTCAATGGCCCATTTTAGATGTTTATTACCTGTGCGATTTTTTGGGACCAACAGTTCTTCACGTGGCATCTCCGCAGCCCTACTCCTAGCCGAATTAATGGCTGACAAGGGGTATCCTCTGCTGGCAAATGCTTTCCCTAGTTGGATGCTGCTTTCCCTAAAATCACCATCATAGGAGGAGTTTTGTTTAAGTCTTAAATATTGACTAATAGGAATATTATATTTCAACCGCCGCGGATGGAACGAGGAGAAGTGAAGGTACGAGCACCTATCAGTATTCTTTTTAAAGGGGCGCACGCCAAGTTTCCTATCACTACGTTTATACACAGTGACATCCAAGTAATTAATACATTCACTGCTCCCCTGCCAGGTGAATTTAATATCCGTGCTAATCGTATTGATCCACTGGCCGAACCTTTCTGCACTCTCGCAAGTCTCCATAATCACTATGATGTCATCTATGTATCGACGGTAATATATAATAAACTCCTTAAAGGGGTTGTTGGCTCCATTCAGAAGATGCTCCCTCTCCAATTGCGCCATAAAGAGGTTGGCGATACTGGGGGCAGCAGCGCACCCCATTGCCACCCCTTTAGTTTGGTAGTAGAATACCACATCAAATTTGAAATAATTACGCTCCAATATAATATCAAGGATATTGAGGAGGAATGGAGTCGAGGGGCTCTGGGATGTTCTGGTTAATAAGGCTGTTTCCACCACGGCCCTCGCCCCCTCATGGGAGATAGAGGTGTATAGGAAAACAACATCGAGAGTCATCAAATAAACTGAACTAGGGAGCTCAGGATGTTCCAAAGAGGAAATAAGATGCATAGTATCTCGTAAGTATGCCTCCGTCCCAACCATGAGTGGCTGAAGGAAATGGTCCAAAAATATCGAAAGTGGTTCAAGGACTGAATTGCTCCCCGAGATAATTGGTCTTCCTGGTGGTGGTATGCCGCCTTTATGTATCTTCGGGAGCAGATAGAACACGGGGGTGCGGGGGTTGCTATTTTGCAGACCGTCATAGATCTTCTTGTCTATTTCATAATTCACTAGGCCCTCATCAAGAACTATTTTAATTATTCTTTGGATCTGGGGCAGAGGGCAGAGGGTTAGTTATGACTAATGAAAATAAAGCAAGCAGCAGAGCAGAATGAATTCTAAGCAGCTTATGTTCCTTTGAAGCCCAGCCCCACTCGGCTTGCACTCATTCACTCATTTTCTTTCTCTCACTCTCCCCCACTCTCCTTCGAGTCACAAATGAAAATAAAGAAGCAAAGCCTACTGCTAAAGACGAGGACAGCCAGGAGGAAAAGGAATCACGTGGGCGGGGCCAAAACCCACGTGACCTCTTTTCAGGGCTACCAGAATGCCATTCCAGCACGTTCCACCTCCAAATGAGCCCTGCTCCTATTTAAGGTAAAGGTGCAGAATGTGCACCTTTACCTTAGAAGGTGTGCAAGCACCGAGTCATTACTGACCCAAGTGGGGGACATCGCATCACAACATTTTCTTGGCAGACTTTTTGTTACGGGGTGGTTTGCCATTGCCTTCCTCAGTCATCTACACTTTACTCCCAGGAAACTGGGTACTCATTTTACCAACCTCAAAAGAATAGAAGGCTGAGTCAACAATGAGCTGGCTACCTGAACCCGGCTTCCATAAAGATCGAACTCAGGTCATGAGCAGAGCTTGGGCTGCAGTACTGCAGTTTACCGCTCTGCACCATGCAGCTCTGTTACTCATATTTAAAGATATCATAATTACATCTCAAAACAAGGCAATAAATGCCAGGGCTTTTTTTCAGCAGGAACACAGTGGAATGGAGTTCCAGCACCTCTTGAAAATGATCACATAGCCGGTGGCCCCACCCCCTGATCTCCATACAGAGGGGAGTTTAGATTGCTCTCTGCGCTGCTCAGAGGGCAATCTAAACTCCCCTCTGTCTGGAGGTCAGGGGCCGGGGCCACTGGCCATGTGACCATTTTTACCGAGGGTGATTTAAACTTTAAAAAACTCCCCCCCTTGTTCCAGCTGACCCAAAGTGACGTCATTGTGCAGTTCTGAGTTCCACCACTGAGTTCCACCACCTCTTTTGTCAGAAAAAAGGCCCTGATAAATGCTATAACACAAACTATAAAAAAACAGATGATCATCTCATAACAAACTGGTTGAAGCATCACCAAACACAAGAAGTGTGAAAAATTAAGGATTTGGGAATTGTATTATTTATCAATTGTTAATTGATTTATTAATTTTGAATTCCTGATTATTTACACTGGTAAAGAGGATCAGGCCCTGTTGCCTTGATTGTGATGTACACACATCTGTACAGTTCTGGGACACGATCCAGACAAAGTTAAACACTTTTTCTGCAATTCTAGTTTCTGGGAGTAATTCCATTGTATAAAATGGGACTTGTTTAGTACTACTCCCTTTAAAATCATCTTGATTTCAGTGTGTTGGAACTTAAATTACAGTTCTTTGAGTGGGTCATGCTTTTATTGTATTGATTATTGACTGGAGGTAGCCTTAGCACACCTGTACTTACCAGAGGGGACGGGGAAAGGGCCAGCTGGAGTAGCCCATCTAGCAAAGGCCTGCATGCAGCAGAATTCATCCCCACCCAAGCCTTTTGACACAGCAGGGCAGTCCAGACTCCATGCAGTGGGCTTGTCAAAGTGTCATAGTACAGCCTGAGCTTGACGAGTCCTCAGAGGAGGAGGAGCGGGAACAGCTGACTCTTGCTGACAGCCTTGCTCCTCCTGAGGAGGAGGAGCCTGCCTCCCAGCAGCCGACCACAGCTGAACGGTCAGATGCTGAATCCCAGCCAGAAGCTCCCCTTCCCCACCCAGAGCCACCAGCCCAGACGCAGCCAGCTTCCTTATCCCCTCCAACATCTCCAGACTATCGAGAGCAACGTCGGCGTAGCAGGGACAGAAGAGACTTACAGACCCGACGTCAATCTGCACGCCTCCGGGCTCTGAACAGGCCAGCCTTCTCAGAGGCCAGCCTCTGAACAGGCCAGCCTTCTTATTTTTTAAATAAAACTTTAACAAAAAAATATTCACCCATAAAAATAAGACATAACCCAGCTTGCAGCAAGCAGTACCACATACCATATTCTTTTTTTTAATATATTTTCCCATTAGCATCATTTCTTTTTTCAAATTTTTTAGCAAATGGAAAGGTTAGGTTATTACAACTTTAAGAAAAGCTTTTCAAAAGCTTGACATTTGATAGGATTCCAATTAGGCTATTTGCAGTAGTCATTTGACCACTTCGTGTCAAGGTAGAAATGAACAGAGGATTTAAAACACCAGCTGAAAATTGCAATTTCAAAATGGCCTAAAGACTTCCAAAAAGCACTGGTAAATGAAGGAATAATTTTCTGAGCCTAAAGGGGAAATACCAAGACAAGAAAGAAAGGAGCAGGGAGCTTCGTTCAAGCATACCTTGATTTTTACAGTCCTGTTGGCTATGAAGCATTCATCTCATTTTCTAATTCCCTATGTTCTGAAATGGTCTCAGAGCCTAATATATAAGATATACAAATATGGGGCATATTTACATGATCATTTAACTTGGAATAATACCTCCTAATTGTCCACCTCTAATTTATTTACATGTTCAAAGGGTAACTGAGGAGTTAAGAGACTTGAAAGATTCAAAAAGCATGGCAAGACGAGAGGTGCCTGGGCACTTTTCTGCTCATTATTATGGATTTCTTAACTCCTGAACTTCAGTTGGTAATGTATTTTGAGATTAATTCTTTGCAACTCTTGGCATGATCAAAATCCCTCAATATTTTGTTGCCTCATCGCTGATATATTTTTATGGAGTGGTTTTAATTACTACTTGTCAGTCTAGACAGTATTGTAATCTAGACTATAAACTGTGACTTTGATCCTGTGACACTGTTACCCTTGCGCTTCTCTCTGGCTTCTGCAGAGGCTTTCTTCCATTGCAGTGCCTGCTTCCTCTGATGCCGGCACTTCTACAGGTGAAAGATCAAGGAGTCCTTCCTTACACATACAGAAGAGCTAGTGACAGTTGAAGCGATTGCCACAACAGAAGTAAACCTCAGCAGCCAGAGAAGTACAAGAGGAATGATGTCATAGGATCCAAAGCTTCTAAAAACAGTTGATCGATTATGCCTTTATCACAGTATTTTTAGAATTTAGGATTTTCATTGTTTACTGACTACCCAGATCCCACCACAGCCACATTTTACGAGTGAAAAATAGAAGGTGTATCAATAACAATTTACTTTGGGGGCTATAATTATCCAACTCATTATTTCCAATTTCAAATCTTGGCTGAGACAGAAAGGGGATTTTTTACTTTGGATCAGTAGAGAGGCTATCATGACCAAGTTTTTGTGTTTTCTCAGCTGGGGTTTATATATGACTTGTCAACTTTTGCTATTTACAGCTACACCACGTATTGGTATCTAAGTATGGTCCTGCAGCATTGAGTGTTAGAGTCTCCCCCACTTTTGGAAACTCTTATTGAATCTATGCAAAAAACCAAACCTACAATATTTGTTCATAAATATTTGATGTCTGGAATGACGTGCCAAGACTCAGAAACAAATGGAATAAGATGTTAGACCAATTTTGCCAAAGTAAAATTTTGCCAATATTACTTATTTGGATTCCCATATTTGATTGCTTTTTCAGTGCATTCCCTAATTGTATTTGATTGCATTGCATTTTGAAATCTGTTTTCTTTTTTCTTGCCTTTCTGTCTATCCTTGTATTCAATAAAGATCAGAATCAGTTCAATTAAATGTTACCACCTCTCACTCTCCCCCATATATTACCTTAGAACTTTGCCTATGTATATGCAGACTCAGAAGTCTGGACTTCTCATAGTATGTTAAATCACTTATCAAGTCTTTTCTCATCTAGGATAACTTTCAGCTGTTTCTTTTCTTTGGTCATTTGCACACAATGCATTATAGGAATGTATTTTTCAAACATAAACGAAGAATTCTTGTTATCCAAAGGCTGGACATAATCTTAGCTTCAGCATATGAGAGATGCATTGCACGAGATAGGAACTCTTGGTCCATTCACTTTTGAAAGAGAATATGGAACGGCTTTGTAGAGAACCAAGGTAAAATACTTACATGTACATGCATCACTGGACACTACAAACTTAAAAGAAAAAGTCTTTTTTTCCGCATCCAAATTTTAAAGACTGGATAGACTTAGTACCCTAGAAGACAATTCTCAGCCCATTTCATTCTCAAGCAGAGTATAGAATGGGTCTCCAATAAGCCAGGGGAAAATACTTGTGGTAAAGACTTCTTCAGATGTTTCTCAGCAAGCCCAGAAGGTTCAATACAACAGAGAGCCTTTGTTTTCAAAGGGCTATAAAGCAATTTTTAATGTTTTCCCCCTCCTTCATTGAGCTACCATCTCCCATTCCGACAGAAACAGAAATGAAAGAACAATCCATTTTTTAAAATGCCAAAATATACTCTCAAGGAAAACACAAAACACTATATGCCAACTTTTAAAGAAATTCAAATCTAAATTGTTTTTGTCTTGTGTTTACAAAGTTTGGTTAGAGCTTTAGGGTGCAATCCAGGAACATTGTATTGAATAGAAGCTTTGCTATTGACATTAATTGCATGTAAGATGGTCCATTTGTGCCAAAGCCTGGTCAGCTTTGCAGTGACATCTTGAAAAGGCATCAGGGAATGTGCTGAGAAAGGCCATGAGAGTCACTCAGGAAAGAAAAGAAAATGGTTCCTGTCCATCTCAGTAGTACAAAATTAAAATTAGAACCAAAGAATGCTCTCTTTAAAATATAAAGGAAATTCCATGGGTGGCTGCTTAAAATACAACTTCATGAAGTGGATCTCTGAAGCAGGCTATGAACGTGAATCGGCTAACCATCTGCTTCATTTCAAACATGTTAACTTAACTGTTCTTCTTCATTGTTTGCATCGGCATAGTTGAAATGATCATTACCAGCCAGCCAGCTTGCTCAGTAGAACTGCCTCCACACATTCCATGTGGCCAGCATGCCACTGTTTGTATCTATGAACAGAATACAATGAGACATAATCATGTTGTTCAGTACAAGAAGAGGGATCTGGGTAGTCTCATCCACCCCTGCAAAAAAATCCCCCCTCATGCTCCTGCTTTGGCTACTCAGCATTAACAGAAGAGTACCAGAAAAAGCCTGCCCTGAAATTCAGGAACTATGCAACACAGAACTCGCTACTAACATCACTTCCTGGCTTGTACAGATGGTGCAATCCACATAAAAAATTGTTGTTCCTTTGTGTCCTAAACTGATCACTGAGACTGAAACTCACCAGTGGTTTGTACTAAGATAGGAGACCTCCAAAGAAGACCAGGCTGCAGAGGCAGACAATGGCAAACCACCTCTGTTAGTCTCTTGCCTTGAAAACCCCAGCAGGGATAGCAAATACGCCAGTTATGACTAGATGGAACTTTCCACCACTACCACAGATGGGCATGGTTTGAGTTTCTGAGGTGCTAGTGCAGCTTGTTGACAGCATTACATACATATCTACCCTTCTCTGTGAGGAGGCAGATTGTTGTGGGGGAGGGGCAGTTCTGTTATTTGCAATAGACTGAAGAGACACACAAGGCTTGGAACTAAAGAGCCACTTTATTGAACATAGCATCAACCTTCTTAGGCCCTAGCGCCCCACAGGTGGCCTAGTGCCAACCAGAGCCCTTGCTGCAGGTTGTCCAAGATGTTGTTGCCTTTCATTGACAGGTGAACCCCATCACCTCTGTAGAGGCTGGCAAATTTGGCCCATATCCTAGAGTGATGTAAAAGATCAACTCAGCAGTAGGGAAACCTGTGATAGCCTCTCCTGTTGGATATGAGGTAAATAGATTACCCAACCCGTTCCCAATTTTTTCACAGGTTTTACACCTGGCCCTTTCGATTCCCCTCGGGTCCAAGCTTCCCCACACACACACACAATGTGGAAGAATTGTGGACCTCAATCCCATACTGAATCCTTGCTAATACTATATCTTTGTAAACTTATATTCTTTTACCCCATGACATTGTTAATGGAAATGTTCTTGAAACTCTATTCATTTACCCTATGACATTGTTTATGGAAATGTTCTTGAAACTCTATTCATTTGCCCTATGACATTGTTTATGGAAATGTTATTGACACTGTATAGAAATGCCTGCCCTTGTCCTTGCAACTAATTGTTCTAATCTCATACTATGTAATCCACCTTGAGTCTCAGTGAGAAAGGTGGAATATAAATAAATAAATAAATAAATAAGCACACCTGGCCAATGGTGGCTTATCAATTGCAGGTATGCTCTTGCCTGCAGCAACAGGGCCTTGCCCTTTACTAAACCCAGGTCATTACCACCAAGGTGGATGACCAATATATGAGGAAGAGAAATTTGCCTCCCCCCAAACAAGAGTGGCAGCAGACCTGGCCACTTCAGGCCCCACCAGCCCTGCCTCTCGACCACAGCCTATTCACTCAGCCCAAGCTGGGACCCAATTGGCATCCTTCTGGCTTGATGGGCCGCCCAGAACACCATGTTGTGTCCACAAACGAAGATCCGCCACCTCTCATGGGAAGACCAGTTAGTGTAGACATTTTAAAATTCAGGCAGGGGGTGAATGTAAGTCTGGACAGTGGTGGCCTGCACACTGGATCACCTGCCAAGGGTACCCCATGGCTGCTGCCATGGAGGCATCCCCAATCCTAAAGGAATGGATGCCAAATTTGATGCCAGCCAATCCAATCTTGCTAATTGCCCTCTCAGTCAGCACTCAAAACTGGTACTGGGTTAGGGGTGTTTCATCACTGTGGCAAAACAACACCTCCTGTCCCTCGCTCCAGACCTTCACATACCTCCAGAGGACCCTAACAGGGTGCAGGTCCTTCTCAGTAAGAGGACCTAGAAATAAAGTTGTCCCCTTTTGCTTTTGGTCTGTCTTGGACCACCAAATCCTAATAGACATTTTATCCCCTTCAAAGATGCTGCTGGGAGGAGGTGAATAAGATGGCCACTATCTCAGTGGTCTTCTAAGTTTGGCTTGGCCGAGGACATCACATGCAGCCATAGCTGCTGGTGAATTTGATCCCAGGGCAAATGTGGATTAAGGGCTGTCCACATCCTGAACTCTTCATTTTACTGCAACCAAGCAGTACCAACGAAGTCTGCCAAGACATGTCCTTTAAGCGGGCCTGTAAGACGGAGTTGTTCCACCACCAAGCATATGGTTGAGGCCAGTCTTTGATTTTCGGATTGTTTTAGGAGCCTCCCTCCTTCCAGGGGGAAATGAAGTCATCTGTCCGCCTATAAGTGCCATCACCAGAATATTATCAAACTATGCCCCCCCACTCCTTTTGGTTTGTTTTAGGTTATGATTGGAAAAATTGGAGGGGGGGCACCATCTGATATGTTGTTTTATGTATTTATGTTATCTGGATTTTAAATATATATATACATATACATATGTATATGTATATACATTTTATATACAGCATTTTATTGTACCCTGCCCATGAGCCCATTCATGGGGAGCAATGGCTAAAAATTGAACTAATAAGTAAGTAAGTAAGTAAGTAAGTAAGTAAGTAAGTAAGTAAGTAAGTAAGTAAGTAAATAAATAAATAAATAAATAAATAAAGTCAGTGTAGCCCTTGTAAATTATGTCAATATATTGGAATAAAGAGACAGCTCGTAAGGGCTGTGTTCTACCCTTTACCCCTGCATAGATGAGGAATCCCAGGAGCCAATTGGCCCAGGTGAAATCTACCTACCTGCACCTAATCTTCTCCTTGTCCCTCTCATCTAAGTCTTCCTTATCCTTCTTCTCCAGTTCCCTGAAGAGAAAGGTAAAGACCTCAGCATATTTCCCTTGATTATCTTGTCCCTAGCAGCCTGGTTCAAATGATTGTCAAGGGGAAATGCTCCATCTCCAAAAGATAATGCCCTGTACAAGTCCTGGCCATAAGCCGGCAGCCCATAAGGTAAAAAGCTCCAAGGTGAGCCAGGGCAATATGGCCACCCCATAGGTGGCCTCTTTCCCCCCACCCAAGAAAAGAATTAGCATCTGTGGGGCTTCGCAAAAGATTAGTATGTATCATCCTGTCTTCCTTCACCAATATATCCAAAAAATTAACCCTATTATAAGACATTTCAGTTTTAATGCTGTTATGTATAGGATTGATAAACTAGCCAATCTGAATAAGGAGATCCGCAAGGCCTTTCCAAATAATGAAAATGTAATCCAAAAATGTTTGTAAAGGCTAACGCTATCCCCTCTAAATGTTATCTCCCTGGAGGATAAAATTGTGCTCTAATCTATCCAGAAACACATTTGCCAATTCAGGAGCAAATTTGCACCCCATAACCATGCCTGAGATTCGTCAAAAGATGTGTCAATTAATGTCCTTTCCCTAGATGGTGTCTGCTCTGAAGGTGGGAAGGGGCAGAAGTTTCAGAACTGGTGAAGCAAATTTTGGATTAAACAAGTACTTTGTAGGAAAAGCAATCATTTGAGGCATGATCAGGCTGGAATTAAGCATTCTGAAGTCCAATTTTAATTATACTGGTGTTTACATTTATATTTTTAGTTATTTTCAACAATTTGATTTATATTTATTTCTGTTGTTCCAACCTTTTTGGTAACCCTTGGTTTGCAGGGTTGTTGTTTTTCACTCCCCTTTTTTATTGTCTTTACAAACTGTCTCCTTCGGTGTCATCAAAAGTATCTGGACTAAGAAAAAAAAGTTACAAGATCAACAGAGATAATAACTCCAGAGAGGTATCTGTGTTAGTCTGTGGCAGTAAATAAATGTGCTATAGATGTATACTTTGTGTACATGCAAACTTCATGAAGTGAACTCTGACTCAGGAGTTATACAGGAGTACATTTTGTTGGCCTCTAAGGTACTAGAGGACTTCTGTTTAATTTAATAAGAAATAGAGAATACCCCT
This sequence comes from Eublepharis macularius, assembly GCF_028583425.1. NCBI lineage: Eukaryota > Metazoa > Chordata > Lepidosauria > Squamata > Eublepharidae > Eublepharis > Eublepharis macularius. Next base: position 79,743,140 of record NC_072797.1, read on the forward strand.
TGATTTTTTTTACTTGGGGATTTCAAAAACAGGAAGAGGATAAAAAAACATAAGGGCAGAAGCCTGCAATGCTCTTCAGTGTGCAGAGATTGTTATTTTATTTTATGATGATAAAGGTAAAAGCCCAGAAAAATTCTAAGTACAGATTTTTTTTCAGAACCAGAATATCTTAAGCATGTCTCCTTCGAGAAACAACATTGTGATTCCATTTCATGTTCTATGTAACTAGAATAAAATAAACTTGGAATGGCAGAGTAGCTGTTGATTCTGAAATAGCAAAAGGTTCTTCTAACAACAATCACAAAAACATTAAATAAGTCTCAGTTGCCTGCTAGTATTCTGACCCACCTTAGGGAGTCATCCACAGGAATTTGTGCTTCCTCACGTGCTAATTCTAAAGACCCTTTGGAAGAAAAGGGCAAAGGAAAGGAGAATCTGTCCATTATGTTAAGAATGGCATTTAATTTTAAATAGCAGGTTCTAACATTTCCATTTCACAGACTCTTGGAATGAAAAATTCTCCAAGAACTTGTTTAAAAGGACAATTAAACAGGCATTTATCTGGACCTGCAGGAAAACTTCTGCTCTTTATATGTCTCTCCTGAGTTTACAAACTGTTTACTCCATTCATTTAAGAATTTCTGCAAGATATAAAAGAGCCAATGAGAGAGAATGATATAAATAAGCAATAAAAGTAGAAACGGAGCATTTAACCAGTGGCAGTGCTACTTTAGTAGGCAAGACAGCCAGCATTAAACTGTCTGCCAGGAATCCCAGCCCATATTGATATGGGAACTTAATTAAGAAAAATAACTAATGTTTGGTCTTTTGAAGTAGAAATCAATCTAGCGTAGGCATGATTGCAGTACAACTTACAAGGCACTTCATGAACTAGAGGATGGCTGAATCATAAATTCTACATCACACACTCACATGGTGGTGCATGAGCAAAGAAGCAGTAGCAGGTAGCTTTTTTGCCCATAGAATGAGCCATTCCTGTGAACAACCCCCACTACTTCTTGGCAATGTGTTTGAGACTGCCATAGTGGATTTTTGTCAACATACACACATACTCCTTCCATCTAGAGAAAAATGCACCAACTCTGCTGCCACAGATAATTCAACTGATAACGAACATAGGCAATGGATAAATGGGTTTTCACTGGCATTAAAAGAATGCAAGAAAATGAGCATATATCTTTTTCTCTTTATGCTATACATTTAAATATATAAATTCTAAATGGTTCTCTGTGTGTGTGTACATAGAAGGAGAGAGAGACCAATTCCTTCATAGTGGGGGCCCAAAGTGACTTACAACATCATAATCCCCTCCTTTTTATCCTCACAACAAGTGGTAGGTTTGACTGAGGGTCAAGCTACAAGTGACGAATGACACTTGTCTGGCAAGTGAACAGACTCACGTATATTCCTCCCTGTTCACTTGCCATTCACTTGCACTCCACTTGAAGAGCAAGTGAATGGCAAGTAAACAGGGAGGAATACAAGTGAGTCTGTTCACTGCCAGGCAAGTGTCATTTGTCACTTGTAGCTTGACCCTGAGTGTGATTGACCCAAGGTCACCTGATAAGGGGTTTTTTTGCTTTTTTTGCTTTTTTTTAATTTAATTTTTAACTTTTTCAATAACAACAAAAGGGAAGATATTCAACAGCAAAATAAGATATTGTACAAAGATTTTTAGTGTTACATTATCACAAGGATTCTACATCTAAAAACGATTATATTTAGAGCTATGAAAAATAATAATTTGGAAAATTTTACCAACATGCCTTAACATTTACGCAAACAGTTATCTACCCTCCCTCCTGCTGAAATTGCCCACTCCCCCTCCATCCATAACAAACCTTCCCTCCCTAACCTCCCCCTACCCCTACAAAGATAGATACAAATTGCTAGATTCACTAATCAAGTGTTATGCACTAAATAAAAAAAGAGAAGAATTACAGTTAAACTTAAATCACTTGATCATGTTATTTAAACAGCTCTCTATACCTTGTGGGTATATACGCCACTCAGGTACTTGGTATCACTTACCAAGATAGAAGAGCCGTAATACTTCCTGGAGCTGAACCTGAAATAACATAATGCTTTAACTTTTCCCACCCCCGAACCTTAATTAGTAAACTAGAGCATTGTATTTGTTAGAATATATACAGCTGCTTCTATGCAGAAAAGTTAGAATTATAAGCAGGCTACAATGAGGGAAATGACTATTAAGTATGTCTGCTTGGAATTTTACTACCCTTTTGGGGTGTAGGAGGCTGAGATCTTTTCCTTTTAAGAGATATAGTCTCTGGATCTATGGGTATCTCCAGATCCATATTCTTCAGCAGGGTCAAACCTGATTCTTGGTCTTCTGCCAAATAAGTGTTCCCTTTGTGTGTGACTTGGAGCTTTGTAAAGCTTGACCATCTGTATTCAATTCCTGCTTCTCTAAGAGTTCCTGTGATTAGTTTAAGTTCTCTTCTTTTGTTGAGGATTTCTTTTGGCAGATCAACAAAGACAGCAATATAAGACCCATTATAAGTAAGTGAGTTCTGTTGTCTGGCCATTTCTAAGATCTTTCTTCTTGAACTCCCGTCTGAAAAAGTTGCTAAAATGTCCCTGGGGCTTTTCCTTCGTGGATTATTTGGCAAACCAAGCCAGTGTGCTGTGGTAATTAGAGGGGCAGTATGATCTCTGAGGTTTAGAATTTTTGTTAGCCATTTGTTCAAGAAAGCTGCAGGATCTTCATTTATTGCTTCATTTTCTTCAATCCCTCTAAATTTAAGATGAAGCTTGCGATTTGAAAGTTCTAGGGATTGAATTTTGCTTTTCATTAAATCATTGTCCTTTTGCAAAGCTTGGATTTCGTTTTGCAATGAAGTACTCAGATCCATTGCACAATCGGCCTTATGAATGGCTCTAGTAATGTCCAATTTTATATCTGAGATCTGGTCAGTTAAATTTGTAATTTTATCCAAGATTCTTTGCTCCATTTTTTGCAGCAACAAGGGCAGATTAGTTTCAGACAAAGTTTTACCTGTTGCATTTGCCTCAGGTGCCATTTTGAGTGCTTCTTCTCCAGCATTGTTTTGAGTCTCAGGCTGCAACGGCATGGGAAAGTAATCCTGGAGCTTTTAGCTGACTTGCCATTTGCATTTTTCTTTTCTGCATTGTTCTTGCCCATTATTTGAGCGTTCTTGCTTAAATGAGTTGCTTTCTTATACTAACTGGCTTGAGGGGAGAGCAGAGCTCAGGTTTCTGCGTCTGTCTTCATCCGAAGCAGAGCCACACCCCCGTCACCTGATAAATTTTCATGGCAAAGTTAGTATTCAGACCTGGATCTCCATGATCCTAGTCCAGCACTCCAAGCACCATGATGGCTTTCTGTAGCCATGTTAGCCTGTTGTTTTGTACTGCCTTTCCTTCCAAATAGGAATTTTTTTAAGCATCCACACAGCATTGTTGTGAAATTATAGACCTTTCAGATTTCCCCCTGCTTCAATGTGATTTTTCTCATACTTGCTCTGGGATGATCATTCTGTAAAGATCATAGTCATTGTAGGTTTGTGTGAGGAGACTGACCAGTATCCCAATGTAGGGAGGCCCCAAAACAGGATTCAACATCCCATTAACCAAGGCAGAAATGTTGGCAAAGTAAAAAAAAGTTTAATAGAATAAAAAGACTGAATAAGCTGATGCACAGCAGATACCTCTGAGCATGCATGCAACACAGGGCATGCCTACTAGCTTATAAACAAAACATCAAAAAAAGATATTTCTTCTACAAGAACCCAAACACATCTATTCAGAAAAAGTTTAAAAGATTGACAGGTGCTAAGATCTGCTAGGTATTATTTATTTATTTATTTATTTCAAATTTCTATTCCGCCTTCCCCGTGAGCGGGCTCAGGGCGGATAACAACATATTAAAATACAAAATACAATAAAAACAACATATTAAAATACAATAAAATCCATACACATTTAAAACAGGATGGTGGACAGCCTTCACATGGAGGGTCAAGATTTTATACACCCCTTTTTTCAGGCCGGCGGAGGCCCAGCCTCAGCCATATGCCTGGTGGAACAACTCTGTCTTACAGACCCAGCAGAAGGATAGTAAGTCCTGCCGGGCCCTGATTTCAGCAGACAGAGCATTCAACCAAGTGGGAGCCAGAACCAAAAAGGCCCTGGCTCTAGTCGAGGCCATATACTTGACACCTTTGTCAGACTCCACTACTGGGGCATAGGAACTTGAGGGGAGGGACTTCTGGGCTTGGCTCATAGCATCGGCAGGCTCCAGGCATGCCTCTAGACTAGGTGGAGGAGGGGGGTATACAGCACCCTCGCACCCTCTCTCCCTCGCTGCACCACTCTGCTCCTTGCTTGTCCATATACTCATTCTCTTGCCTGTCTCTTTCAACCACTTTCCTCTCTCATCCCACCTCATCCTACTTGTGGGGGCCTGCTTTTCTAGAGACCACCTAATGGATCCCTACCCCTCTCACCTGCTTGGATCATTGCTTGCCCCCTGTGGCCTGACTGAGAGCTGATGTCCCAATCCTGGGCTTCCTGCTTCAGCTGCCTCCTCCGGCAGCTGCTCCTTCAGCCAATCTGCACATCTCTGCAGTGTGGGGATGGCCAGGCCCTTCTAGGTGCTGTGGTGGCCTGGCCACCCAACTGGATCCATTGCTGCTGGTCCTGTCTCAGCCATCAATGGTGGCGGTGCATCTAGATGAGCCTCAGGCTCTGCCAGCTGTGAGTGCAGGAGGAAGGTACCAGACATTTGGCATCCTTAGTGGCCGCTGCCTCGGTGCAGCCACCAGGGCCTTGCTCTCTGGTCTGCGCACTATCATTAGTGGGCTGCTCTCCCAGCGTCATGGTGGCTGCAGGTTTCCTCCCACCCCACTTATGTGGTGGGTGCTCCCTAGCCGATCCTCCCACTGGTCTCCACTTGATGGCCTTCGTCCGGGTGGGTGCTGAGGACCTAAGTGAGGATTAGTCTGGGGGGAATGGAGGTAAGTCCAGGGGGATGAGCCTGGTGCTCCTGGACAACCCTTCTGGCACCTCTTGTTATTTATTTGCATACCAAGAGGGGTACATTCAAGAGACAATAAGGGGAGTACAGGAGAATCAAAGCCACAACAACTAGACATTGAGTGATTCCACACACGTTGGATAATGCACTTCCAATCCTCTTTCTAGATCATTTGGAACGGATTTTTTTGTGTGCGGAACAAAAAATCCACCTCAACCGATTGATAAAGTGCATAGAAAGTGCATTATCCAATGCGTGTGGAATCCATCTCCCTCAAGGCCATCTCCTCTTGTAAATCATGGCATTCCGGAACATCTCCATCTCCCACTATCTTAGGCTGAATTGCTAATTTTGCCAGGCCATTACTATAAGGTTAAGTGAGGGGCACAGGGAGCTAGCCCTTGAGATATACACTTTGTAGAAACTTAACTTTAGAATGGAACCATATATCCTTTGAAGTGGTACTGGTACAGTACATTCCTGAGGAAGATAGTTAAGGGTGAACCGTGGACACACCATCTGCAATACTGGAAGGTTTTCTGCAAAAAGAAAAATTAAAAAGAAAATTTTAAAAAAGTTTTCTTCTGCATTACAGTACTTTATGGACTCTGTCTTACCTGTTTACAATTGACTTTTGATTGTTGGCTATTTCAGCTTTTTTGATTTTGGACCTTTGTGTGAAGGGTGGATTCTTTGAGTGTGCATCACCCAGATCAAATTTGACTAGAGCTTTTGAAAACTTATGACCTTGATTGTGTATTTATCATTATTCTGGTTTGTTGCACATGTCCAGGCCTTTTCTTCCTGCCAGAATGCATCAGAACGGCGATCCAGCAGCTCTGCAAAGTAGCCACATGTTCAGGTGGCCCTGACCAGCTTGCAAGGGAAAGGAGCTCTTTAACCCCCGCTCTTCAGCTGGTTGGGGGAAGTCCCTCCCCCCACAAGATGAAGAGCAGAGGTTAAAATAGCTCCTTCCTGCTTGGCAAGCTGTGGGAAAGATGCTCTTTAATCCCCGCTCTTCAGCTGGTCGGGGGAAGCCCCAAACGGGCTTTACACTTCAGCTGAGAGGAAGGGGATTCCCATGTCTTTCTTTCTTTCTTTCTTTCTTTCTTTCTTTCTTTCTTTCTTTCTTTCTTTCTTTCTTTCTTTCTTTCTTTCTCTTTCCCTTCCTTTCTCCTTCTTTCTTTTTCTTTCTTTCTCTCTCTTTCCTTCTTTCCATGTCTTTCCTTCTTTCCTTCTTTCTCTTCCTTCCTCCCTTCCTCTTTCCTTCTTTCCATGTTTCTTTCTTTCTTTCTCTCTCTCTCTCTCTCTCTCTCTCTCCCCTTCTTTCCCTTCCTTCCTCTCTTCCTTCCTTTCTCTTTCCTTCTTTCCATATCTTTCCTTTTTTTTCTTTCCCTTCCTTTCTCTTTCTTTCTCCCAGGCGGGGCAGCCACACCATGCACAATGACGTCACTTCCCGTGTAGTGACAAGGGTGCCACCCCCCTGCTGGAAGTTGCCCCAGGTGAGAGTTACCCCACCTCTTTCCCCAGAAAAAAAACCCTGACATGTCATTTTACAGTAGGTCATGAGAATGATGATATAAATACCTTTATCTTTACTTTTTGAAGCTGTGGGTTGAGTTTAATTATTCATTTGTATCAAGAATGTTTTTGAATCACAGTTGGTCACACTGTTGATGACTGTGTTGCTGCAGGGGATTCTTGTTTTTGTTTGGACCTGGTTAGGAAAAGCTGCAAATTTTTAAACCTCCCCAACCATTTTCCTTTATTATTTATTATTTGGAACATTTGTATGCCACTTGTCTCCCTGAAGAGATCTACAGCAACTCAAAATTACCAAAATACAATTTCCCAAAATCAAGTAAATGGCCAAAGTAAACAAACAAACAGATGCCATGTTTTTACTAAATAAAAAGTTGCCTAATACTGGCCCCAGGTCAAGAGTCCTTTGGCTCTTGATCTTTGCTTCACACCTCTGGCCCTAACCTGTCTTTAAGTGACTGCAAGTAGAAGTCCAGACGGAACTCAATTACTGCTAAGTTGATGAAATAGCTTCCTTACTTCACCACCACCACCAAGAATGCCTTTGGTGATACTGCCTTGCCTCTATAGCTACATAGAAAGTAGTGTTTTATAAAAAGGCCATCAATGGGGTGAGATACAAGCTGAGGAATGGCAGGAAAAAAGGGATTCCAAGGAAAGCATGGTGTCATGTCTGTACCCCTACATCCATAACATTGTTCTATGTGATAAACCATTGCTAATACTTTACCTTGTTGAACCATTGCGAATGCTGTAATGCTGTACCTTGTTTGCATTTTGCAAATGCTCTAACACTTTCATTTCTCTAACAGTCTGAGAACCTAGCTGTGTTATCTCGTTTCTTTAAAGCTCACTGAAGTGATTTTGTACTGTCTGAAATGTTACGGTTTACTTTCATGCATTCCCAGACACTTTCCCGCGCAAACCTATGGTCTAGCTGGGAGGGGGGAAATGAGTGGGTATTTAGAGTTGCACTTTCCTCAAGTCTCTATTCCTTTTTTTTTTAAGATTTTTTTATTGGATGGGTTTACAAACATACATATAAAAATCATTATCATTATTCACCCCATTGCATTTTCCCCATCCTTCCCCCCCCCCTTTTCTGGTGACTCCCAGCAGTTTCCCATACCCAACTTAATCTAAAAAGTATATCATATAACTTCTTAAAGTCTATAATAATAATGTAATAATATAATATATATCTATATTATACCTATCAAATCTATTTAATTATCTTAACAATCTACACTAACTATATTGCTTATCTTAATTAAAAATATAAAAATTATATAAGTAATAATAGGTACATATACTAACTAAAAAAAAACTACATATATATATGTAACGTACTATTCCTTACATACCAATTAACCATATTATCTATATTTCACATATACTCCCTATAACCTTATTACTCATAATTATACTCGCCTGTAAATATACTATACTAATCCAATAAAATACAGTAAAATTTTTAACCTTAAGTAAGTTTCTATCTCCCCTACTTCTCCAAAGACCACAGTTTCCCCTTCATGTCCCACTTTTTCTCCACATATTTCTTAAATTTATCCCAGCTTAATGTATAGTCCAATTCTTCTTGTTCTTTCAATTTCCTTGTTAATTTGTCCATTTCTGCCATATTCAAGACTTTCAGAATCCAGTCTTCCATAGATGGTATCTCCTGAGTCTTCCACATCTGTGCATAACACATTCTGGCCGCCGTAATCATATAAAACACCATAACTCTGTCCATTTTATCAAAATCTTCTAGGTTCATACATAATAACAGCAATTCCGGGGTTTTATTTATATTCCTTTGTAAAATATCTGAGATAACTTTAACTATATCCCCCCCAGAACTGCTTAGCCTTATCACAAGTCCACCACATATGATAGAATGAACCTTCATGCTGTTTACATTTCCAACATTTATCAGGCATCTGGCTATTACCATTGGCTAACTTCTTCGGTGTTAAATACCATCTATACAACATTTTGTATACATTTTCACGCACAGTGGTACATGCTGAAATCTTTCCTCAAGTCTCTATTCCTATCAAGGAAGTATGTACTGCTAAGATGCTTTCTTACCTCTGAGTAACTCTATGGAAATATATATGGAAAAGATTGGATTTCTGAATAAAACCATTTAACCAAGAGCTTGGACTTCTTGTTGCAATGGTGCAGGGACCTGTCTACCATATCCTGTCATCCATAGTCTGACACATGGAGAATACCCCTGTGTGGTTGCTGCTCTGAATGTCTTTGCATTTGCAGCAGAAATGAGTACACAAGGTAACTGTGTGCTTGCTGCAAAACACTAACAAAATTTTATTTTAGCATAAGCTTTCATGGACTACAGTCCACTTCTAGTCCATAGAGCCTCTAAGGAGCCACAAAATTTGTTTAAACATCTATTTTATGTAAAGAGAAAGAAAGATGTGCAATGTATAAAAAGGAAGGGGGAGAGAACATGCAAACACCACAAATGCAGCAATTCCTTGAGGGCTCAAAAGCTCAGATGTATCATTTTTATGGCACAAGGCCTCATGGGATAACGTAACATTACCTCAAAGCACAACCCTCTAATTGGCAGTTTCCTCACAATCACTTCCACTAGGCCTCATACAAAGACAGTTACTGGAGAAGTATATTCATATAGTGATAAATCCTATAACAAAAAATTAGATCAAACTTTTTGAAAATAATTTTTAAATGACTTCCTATTTGTATATTAAATTCCTGAAATACTTTTCAGTTTAGCTTTGTGGCTATTTCTTCATCACTCAACACAATTTGTTGTTCTTTAGTTTAATGCCAAAGCTTTTATAAAATTTTTGAGCACTAAAACAAAAAATGTAAGTGCATGAATTTGATTGCCAGACACAAACTCTCTAGGTAATTAGAGCTCCAATGCATATATTGTGTTTTGTAACCCAAATGTTTGTCTCCAATGATACTCAAGTAAACAACTTTCTAAAACAACTCACAGCCAAAGGTCAAGGGAAAGGTCACTTCTATCACAGAATTTAGAAGGAAATTTCACAATGTGGATTGAAGGAGATGCTAGATAATTGGCTATCTCTTGTCATGATACTGGGGTTATAAAATGGAGAAGACTATGAGGACTATAAGGACAAGGCAGCCATCCTGTTATCTGAAGTGGCCACAGACAGAGAAGTGATTCCAGCTCACTTTTTCTAGTGCCCACTTTTCAGAAACTGATAATGGCTACATTAAATGACTTACATTTCATCAGTGTCTAAAGGTACTTGGTATTGCTAGCTCCTGTCAAAGCATGCTTCTGTCTTTGCCATAGTAGGAAAAAAGCAAACCAGGTCAGCTATAAAAAAGAGAGTTAAAACAAGCCATTGCCAGTGATTAATTCCTCCCCTCCCCCCTTGAAAAGTTCCAGGGAGCCAGCCTCCTTGTAGACTGCATTCCCTGACCAGTCAACTATCAACCTTAATCTCAGACACATATATGGTGGCAATGCAATGATTTGTATTTTCCAAATGCTGAGGAAATGGTATCTTGCAAATTCTCAGCAGGCAATCTGTATTGTTGGTAACACTCAAAATTAAAGTCCAGCTTTCCATGCCAGTTTCAGGCTGAATTCTGGTGAAATCTGTTTTTAATTAGGCTTTCATTGTGGGGTCTGGGATTAGTAAAGAGACAAATTGCATTCCCAGTTTATCAAGCTAATAAAATGCTATACTTAAGATAGATCCATTCCTGGAGGGGGAAAAACAGAAGGAGGACAGCTTTGCTATAGGCAGGAAGTCTGTTTCTAGTTGTTTTCCTTTTAAAAAAAACAAATTGTATGCTGTAGTACTGAAAAGAGAGAAGCACATAGTCTTCATAGTACTATTTCTTTTTAAAAATTGCTCCAGGGAAAAAGCAAAACCTTGCAGGTGTTTAATACTTTTAAAGTGTTACATAACCATGCCTCAATTTGTCAAATAGAGCTCCGGCTGTCATAAGCACAATTAATACACTAAATAAATATTTTTAAAAGTTCACAAAAAGTCTTGATAAGGAGGGAGTAGAGTTCTTTCATTCATACTTCATAGTATTATAAGAGCTATGTAACAGATACATTGACAATTGCTTAACCACAAGCTACTCAAATAAAATGGAACACTCTAGCTTTCAAAAACCCCAATATTTTACTAAAAATAAAACACTGTAGTGTGAATGCTAACAAAATATGACATTTCTGCAATTGATTCACTACCTTGAAGAAAAAATTCTGGACCTGTTTGATTGGTTGAGTTATAACTGTGCAGTTATTGTAGACAAAAAACTGTCGAGAAAAGCTTATACATGCTCAAAGAGGATGGATGTCTTTTGATGTACAAAGTGGTAGTAAGCATTAATGATCCAGCAATTAATTCAGTCTCTCTACAAACAAAGTAGGAGGTACATCCAGTGTAGTACTGAATGTTATAATGAGGTAAGTAAAATTGTGAATATGTTTATCGTTTTTCAGTATGAAACATGATATTGTTATCACGTTGGTTTGATATTTTGTTTGTAGATAATTGCCCTTGAAAAAGCTCCATGAGTGAAACAAATGTGGCTAGCAGTTTGTTGGGAAAGAGTTCTTCGGGAGCGTCCTGCGGTGGGTTTTCTACTCTGGCACCTAAGGATACACTTGAAGTTGCTACTACAGATGGCATCTGTTGGAAAATTATAGCCCATTAAAGGACTTGGTTTGGTGCACTAGACCACGGGAACCACGGCTAGAAGTAGTCAGAGATTACCTTTGAAATTGACACAGATTGTACTACTCTCTACCTCATGCTATTATGAAATCCTTATAAATTTTGTATTGTTAGAATATTAATGTTCATTGTACTTTGTTATTTATTGTATTGATTTTGTACTATTTATTAAATGCACATTGATTGATAATATTTATACTAATTGGTTAAGAACGAGTGTGGAAGATTCTTTTCTAGTTGCATATCTGCATATTTCTGATAGGGGAGCCTCTGATTTGAGTCTGTTGGGTTCCTACCATTCCAGTGCAAGCACCAATAGGAAGCACAGAGTCCAAGATGTTACTGATATGAAGTAAATAGCTTATTGGCAGGCACCATTGTCCAATATAACCACATGGTGTGTGTGTATGGGCGTGCACGCATGTGTTTGCACCACTCTATTAATTAATGACCTCCAAAAAATGCTATCATTAACACCCTTGATCAGGTCTTGCAAACTGAAGGCCATGGTTTCCTTTATTGAGGAATGTTGGGTCTTCCTCTTTTCCTACTGCCTTCAATTTTCATCAGTAGTTGTTTCAAGTCTTCACTATTTTCTACCAGTAACATGATGTCATCTGCATATCTCAAACTGTTAACATTCCTTTCACTAGTTTTCACTCCCCCTACATCTAAATCTAGTGAAGCTTTCCTTCTGATAAGTTCTGCATATGGACTGAACAGATAGGGAGATAAAATACATCCTTGTCTGACCCCTTTGCCAATTGGAAACCATTCTGTTTCTCCATATTCTGTTCTAATAGTAGCTTCTTGTCCAGAGTACAGGTTAGACATCAAATCAATCAGATGTTATGGCCCACCCATTACTACATGAAATAATGGTTAAATACATGGTAAAAGTAACAGCTTGTGGCAAGCTACACCAAGTCAGGGTGTGAAATCCATTTTATTCAAATGTGAATGCTTCAAATGGGCCCAAACCAGCACCAGACTAACACCAACTATCCTAGTTTTCATATTGCTCAAATACTTCCTCAGCCATTATATAGATGATCAAGCTAGACAAGACAGCAGTAATTCCCTGTGTTTCAATGCAGTTGTCTGAATCACATATAAGTAATTATTCCAGGTTTGTAGAAATGTATATCCTAGCCCTGGATAACATCACTTTGCAGATCTTTAAAAAAGCAGGTGAAAGCCATCCACTGCTGTCAAGAGCCAGTTTGGTGTATTGGTTGAGTGCAGGACTCTAATCTGGAGAGCCAGGTTTGATTCCCTACTCCTCCACTTGAAGCCAGCTGGGTGACCTTGGACTAGTCACAGCTCTCTGGAGCTCTCTCAGCTCCACCCACCTCACAAGGTGTTTGTTGTAGGGATAATAATAACATACTTTGTAAACCACTCTGAGTGGGTGTTAAGTTGTCCTGAAGGGCGGTATATAAATTGAATGTTGTTGTTGTTGTTATATATGTTTACAATCCTGCCTCCCTCTTGGCTAACTTTGTCTCTTATAAGAGAATGTGGCAGAGACTTAATCAAATTACAAGTGAACCATCCATGGTACTTGTGATGTATATGAGTATCTAAATCCCAGCAGCCCAGGCTTTTGCCTAAAAGAGAAAAGACCAACAGGAACACAGAAAGAAAGCAGTGCTGTGAATTATTGCTAATCTTCCCTAGATAGAAGAGGGAACAATCTGGTCATTTTGAGAGAAGGGGTGGGGGAACCAGACCTGGTGTTGCTTGGTGGTTCAGGCAGAAAGCAAACTTGTAAATACTAACACACAATTACAATGCAAGTTAGAGTAGTCTTTGGGCAACTAAATTTGTGCAAATTGGAAATCTGCATGATCTTTCTTTTAGATCTTCAACATTACATATTGTAATGTTTTAGTGTTTGTGTTAACCTTATAAACTTTGCCTATGAACTCTTAGTTCAGCTCTTCCTTACTTTACCTTAAACTTATACCTCAGGAGGACCATGGTCCCAATCTACACTCATATTTCCACACCCATAGAAGTTCAGGTGTTCTCTACTTTACCAAGGCTTATACCGCAAGAATACCTTCCCTTTCGTGTCTGTGACCTTTATATTGCTCCCTTCCTGATTCCCTCAAAAGGATTTTGCTGCTGCAAAAGGCTACCTTAGACCTCCTCAGTTTAACTGGTAATATAGGAAGGCTTGTTATAGACAGTAATTTGACAGAATGGTCAGCATATAAGGATAGTTTGAGGGAGGAAAGATCTTTCTTGCTTTAGCAAAAGTAGAATTTATTTATAAGTACATGAGCATGATAGCTGCAGAGTTTTGATAAGTGTATTGGTTTCAGAATATTTCTTAAGCTTGGCGATTTCAAATATATCATCTTAAAAATATTTTCGCAGACTCCGTCACAAAGACTAATTTTCCACACAGATCTTCTCTAGCTGACTAAACTCATCCCCATAGACATAGATGAACCCAGGCCTTTCCAGAAAGCTTGCCTGACTTAGAATAATCTCTCTCTCAGATATATACGAAATAATCAAGGTGCCTGACTTAGACAGAATTAGATTCTCATGCTTCCATAGTCTGCCTGATATAGCCAGGATAAAACCTCTTTCATCCTTCTACACCATTTGTCTGACTCAACTAGAATAAATATTTTCTCTCAAAAACACACAGACACAGACTCTCTCAGGCTCCACACAGTTTGCTTGTTTTGACCAGAATGAACACTTTCTCTCAGCACATTGACTAAATAATGCAGTTCACTCCATCTCCTAGGGTATGGCGGCCATCCCTTTAGAGGGCACTTCATTCACCCATCCAGCTCCCCTCCTTTCCTGAGAGGCCTATATTTAAACTCACAGCAACAATTTTTAAAAACCCCACATTAGCAAGCAGAAATAAAATCCAAGTTAAATACCTTACATGCAAAACATTACACACATTCATTTATGTTACTTTAAACTTTTGTATGTTATTTTTTTACCCAACTAGGGTCCCCAAGCCTATGAATACTACATAGTCTGCAATCCTAAGATTACTTTCCTGTTAGTAAGCCCCACTGAAGCTAGTGCACTATAAGAGGATCCAATGTCTGTTCAATGTCGCTTTATAATATGAAAATATGTACATTTGTTTGTCATAGGAAAAAATTAGAAAATCAGTAAACATTTCATGATCTAATTTTTCCCCCATCCACTTCACCCATAGCTTGTGTATACTTAATGGAGTTTTGTGGTGCTTTTAAAACTAAAGTGTTTTTAATGACATTTGGAATTTTTATGGCTGTGAATTCTCATGAGGAACAGTCAAAGTAAACTTACAGAAGAGCCAGGAAGAAAACAGCTACAAGCTGTCAAATATAAAATAGTATCTGGCTATTGCTATAAGTATTTATAAAACTACAGCTGTTGAATACAAATGTATGCATATAAGATTCATTACAGAAGGAATTGTGGTTGCCTTCTGCAATAAACGTAAAAATGTTTTCTGGATAGTTATCAAAAAAACAAAAACTGAAACCCAGATTTTCTGAAAATAACAAACGTGTTCTAAAAGTGTCTGATGTCCCCTGTTTCATGCAGAAATTGAAGAGAAATAACACTGGTCAGTATTTCTTATTTGCATTGGTTTACCAAGTCTTTCTCTCAGGAGAAAGTTTATCTTCACTTTTGTTGGCATGTTCATTACTTACACTATATTTTATACTTGGATACGGAAGCCAAATGCAGAATAATCCTACATGCAGGGCTTTTTTTTCTGGGAAAAGAGGTGGTGGAACTCAGTGGGTTGCCCTCGGAGAAAATGGTCAAATACCGGTGGCCCCGCCCCCTGATCTCTAGACAGAGGGGAGTTTAGATTGCCCTCCGCGCTGCTTGGCGGCACAGAGGGCAATCTAAACTCCCCTCTGTCTGGAGATCAGGGGGCGGGGCCACCAGCCATGTGACCATTTTCAAGAGGTTCCGGAACTGCGTTCCCCCTGAAAAAAAGCCCTGCCTACATGTCGGATACAAAAAGGATCCACATTTGTGTAAATCACCATTTTTAACTTTAACATATATGGAAGTGGGGCCCCAAAGTCTACATTTTTTTTGTCCAATGAATGGAGTGTATGCTTTGTAGCAGGGTATCTCAACAGTAGTGAGAAAATCTGCTCTCGATAATCCTTGGTATGTCTTCCAAGTATTAGAAATCAGCATTCCTCATCAAACAAATAAAAAAGAATGGTGTTCATTCATTATTGCCTTTCCCTTTTACTCCTTCCTTCCTTCCTCTCCCCTCCCCTCCTCATGCACTTGCTGCTGCTACTGCTGTGGTGGCTGGCCTGGCTTGTAGCTGTACACACCTGGTCAGCAAATCAGCTGATATGCCCAAGTGCTCCATTGGAATATTCAGTTCTTACAGTGTTTGACAAGTCAGAAATGGGATCCAAGGAGGCACAAGAAAGAGAGAGATTCTTTTCCTACTTGCCTACCACTTGGCCAACTACCTACCCAGCCATTTTTTTGACCAGAACCAGAAAGTCACAGCAAGCCTACCCAGCTGCACCAGCTGCCACAGCACACTAAATGGAATGGATGGAGATAAGGAAAGGAGGAGGAGGAAGCACACATATTTCCCAAATGGGAACAAAAAGAAATGCAATACTTAAAATACATCCAATGAATATAAGAAAAAATGGTGGAACTTTAGGAACAAAGATAAGCATGGAAACAAAAACATTTGTTTGTTCATGCCCTACTTTTATCCCTAATGGAAACCCAAAATGGCTTACAGCACTGTTCTCCCCACCACCATTTTATACTCACAACCACCACCATGTGAAGTAGGCTGAGATCTGACCAAAGTTCACCCAGCAAGATTCCATGGCAGACTGAAATTTAAACCTCTGTCTCCCAGATCCTAGACCAATACTCTAACCATTACACATCATCCCTAGAAAATATAAGGCTCCACATTAGATCTGTAGCCTGTGAAATCCTAGAGGCTTGAGACCTACCTACAATTTGGACTAGCAATACAAGCAAAGTTTTTTTTTTCATGGAATTCACATTTGCACTGCTTTCTACTGGTAGTTTACAAAGTAAATAATTAATGATATCTTCATTGGTTGTGGCTTCCCATTGCATATCCACTGAGTGTTCAGAGATATGTATATATATAATGCTTATATATAATGCTGAAAGACACGTTACAGGAACTTCTGGCCAGGTACACTTTTTATATTCATGTTAACAATACAAGAAGAACCTGGTAGATCAGAGCAATTGTCCATTATTCTAGCATCCTAATTGCCACAGTGGCAAGTCCAATGTCCCAGAAGACCCAATAAGAAAGGGTATAGATGCCAAAGCCCCTCCCTATTAATGTCCCCTCTCCAGCAACCGATATTCAGAGTTATGTTACATGGGAGTTCAGTGTAGCCTTCATGTCTATTAATCATTGATGAATCTGTTCTTCCTGAATGTGCCTATTCTGTTTTTAAAGCTACCTATGCCAGTGGCAAAAAAAGCAAGAACAAGAGATCTGTTCCAGAAAATCAAAGGGAAATTCAAACCATAGCTAGGGATTCTGAAAGATCAACACAGAAATACAGTGTCCAGTCAGGACAAAATAAAGGAAAGATGGAAACAATACCCCAAAGAACTATACAGAGGAGATGGAAGAATGACACATTCCATCAAAGAATCTTTTGCTGAAGAACCAGAAGTTTTAGAAAGTGAAATGAAACCTGCACTTAAAGAAATTGGGAGAAACAAATCATCAGGAGTAGATGATATGTGCAAGCTGGATTCAGAAAAGCAAGAAGAGATCACATTGCAAATTCATAATGGCTAATGAAGCATACCAGGGAATTTCAGAAGAAAATCAGCCTGTGTTTTATAGATTACAGGCACAGTTATTGACTGTGTGGCTCATGAAAAGCTATGTATAGTGTAAAAAAATGGGTGTACCACAACATCTGGTTGTTTTGATACACAACCTGTACTCTGGGGAATATGGAGAAACATCAAGAAGACAAAAGTAATGACTACCCAGGAATTACACAATTTTAAGGTTGACAATGAAGAAATTTAAATTGTTGGAAGATTTTCTATTTCTTGGCTCAATCGTCAACCAAAATGGGGAGTGCAACCATGAAGAGACTTGGAAGGGCAACCATGAAAAAGTCTCAGGAGACTGAAACTTGGAAAGGCAACCATGAAGAAACTAGAAAAGATCCATAAGGATGTGGGACCAAGATCAAGATAATCCACAGAGACTCACCAGTATCCTAATAGAGCGAGGTCCCAAAACAGGATTCAGCACCCCAATTGACAAAGGCAGACATGACGGCAAAGTTTTTAAAAAGTTTATTAGAGTAAAAAGACCCAAATAAACTGATGCACAGCTGATATCACTGACCATGCACGCTATGCAGGGCATGCCCACTAGCTTATATACCTTCTTACAAACAAGTCATTAAAAAGATATTTAGTATATCAAGGTACTTCTATGAACTATAAACACATCTATTCAAAAATTCCAGAAGATTGACAGGCACTATGGTCTGCTAAGTGTTGCACTTGACACTCTTTTTGGCACCAAGTATTATCTTTTTACATACCAAGAGGAGTATATTCAGGAGACAATAAAGGAAGTACTATGGAATTAAAGCCACAACATCCAGACAGTCTCGAGGCCATCTCCTGTTCTAAATCATGACACTTGAGAACATCTTCATGTGTCCCTATCTTTAGCTGAGTTACTAATGTTGCACAGCCATTATATGTAGGTGAAAAGAAGAGCAAGGGGAGGGAGTCAGTGAAGACTCATCCCGGCATGCCATTCTGCAGAACAAGAGCTTAATTAAACTAATAACTAAAAGAGTTTAACTAAATTCTATACAGCTATAAGAAACATTCCTTTAACATCCACACTATGGTATTCCCCATTAGAAAAGTCAGTAATGCTAAGAAAAGCTGAAGGCAGTAGGAAAAGAGGAAGACCCAAAAGGCTTGATTCAATAAATCTGCTCATCCTCCAATGTGATATATGCCCTCTTGTGCCAACAATGTCCATCTGCTCTGTACATTGGACAAACCAGCCAACCTCTGCGCAAAAGAACAAATGGACACAAATCTGACATTAAAAATGGCAACGTCCAGAAACTGGTGGGAGAACACTTCAATCTACCAGGACATTCCATGAAGGACTTAAAGGTCACTGTAGTTCAACAGAAACCTTTCAAAAACAAAATCCAACGGGAAGCTGCTGAATTGGAATTCATATGTAAATTTGACTCAGTCAGGCTGGGATTGAATAGAGACTATGAATGGTTATCTCATTATCAGAAGTAACTGACTTCCTTAACAGAAGCAAACTGATCTCCATATCAGAAGCTACTGTTTGCATCTACTTCTCCCTCCCCTCTCCACCTATATATCTGACCAGTTTCTTCTTGCCCTCCATGCATCTGACGAAGAGAACTGTGATTCTCGAAAGCTTATGCTACAATAAAGTTGGTTAGTCTTAAAGATGCTACTGGACTCTTTTTGTTTTTGCTACTACAGACTAACACGGCTAACTCCTCTGCATCTATGATTCAATAAAGGAAGCCATATCCTCCAATTTGCAAGATCTGTGCAAGGTTGTTAATGATAGGTGGGCTTTCATTCATACTGTTGCTATAAATGGGAAGCAATTTGATTGTACATAACACAACCATATGCTAGTGGCTGTTTGATCCCCCCCACTTCCCTTTTTGATTTAAGCAATTTAAATGGAACTAGAAGCATTTTTAAATTCAAAATAACAAAATAACATTGCCCCCCCCCAGTCGAAATAAAAGCCAGAAACCAAGTTGGGATATAAACAAGGGCCACTTTATTAATTACAACATAACATAACCTGTCATTGCAGCAAGAGATCTAACCGCGGTACAGGTCAAGCCCTGCGGTCACCCTGGACCTCCACCTTGACTTGTCTGGGTGAGCCCCTGCTGCCCTGGGGGTGTTCCATCCATAGGATGGCTGGGACCTGGCAGCCAGGCAAGTGGTTCCCCTTTGAAGCTCCATCCCCCACAGCCATGGAGCCTGGGGGCGGCCTTGTCCAGGGTTTCCCACCAGGCAGTCTGCCCTCACAGCTGGCAGCCGTACAGCCTCATCAGCCGCTCCTGACAGACCCTCAATTCTCGACTAATGGGAATGTGCCAAGGGGGTCACCGGCCTGCTCATTTTATCCTATCCTGCCACTGTTAGGGCCAAGCCTCTGCTTAGGCCTTTGCTCCCCACAGGTGGCTTATGGCTATCCTGAGACCTTGCCACAAATCATTCAGGAAAATGTTATTACCTGTCACAGAGAGGTGGACCCCATTGCTACAATAGAGATCAGCCACCTCGGCCCTTATATTGGAATGTGGGAGAAAAATTCCCAGACCTTCACCTAAGGCCTTCTCTAGGGCCCTGTTAGCCCTGTGCCTCGCCCTTTCAATCCCAGCTTGGTCCAATGCTTCCCGCCACACCCGGCATGGAAGGATTGCAGACCACTTAAGCAGAGTACCAAGCCATCACTCAGCTATAAGCCACAAATCAGTCACTGCCTGCAAGGAAAGGGCCTTACTCTTTACCAGGCTGAGATCATTGCCACAGAGGTGGATGACCAGGATGTCCGGCTATGGACCACTCCTGCCCTCGAAGAGTAGTGACAGGAGACCAGGCCACCTCAGGCCCTGGTGACCCTGCCACTCAACCATGGCCCAGTGGCTGAGGCCCAGCTGTGAGCCAATCTGCGTCTTCTTCACCTGGTGAGCAGCCCAAAATATCATGCTATGGCCGCACATAAGGACAGACATCCTCCTACAGCAAGCCACAGCACCTGAAAAGAGAGCAAAACCAAGAATTGCTCACAAACTCGTCTAAGGGACGTACATAGGACCGGAAGGCCCCAGACTGCCAACGCCCAAGTTTTTGTATGGCTGGCCCTGGGTAATCCATTGCCGCCATCGTGGAGACAGCCCCAATTCTAAAAAATGGGTTCCAAACTTTACACCGACCAGCACCAAATGAGACAGCGCCTTCCCCGTAATTGCCCAAAACTGATATTTGGTCAGCAGGGAGCCATCCAGGTGGTGGAACAGTGGCCCATTGCCCTTCCCCCACATGGCAACATATCACCGCAGGGCACTAACCGGGCACAAGCCGAGTTCTGCGCATGGGCCCAACTGAATCACGGACTCTCTTCCTCTCTGGATGGTCTTAGACTGCCATACCCTAAGGGTCACCATGTCACCCACAAATTTGAGGTCCTGTGCCATTAAGGCATGACCTGATCGATCAGCCTGGGACTGCGCTAGTAGTTCACTTACCCTTAATGCTCCAAAGAAAGCAGCGAGGGCTGCTGCATGAAACAGGGTGGAGTCAAAGTCCAAGTAGCACACCCTTGCCCACGTAGCCCCCAAACCTCGTAGAACAGTAGGGGAAATAGGTTGTCTATCATCCAGGCATACACCCACTTCCCAGGACCAACCCTCTAGCATTTTCCGCAACTGGAAATCACCGGTGGCTTCCACCATTCTCCGAGCCTTACTGGCAAAAGCCAGTGCCGCCAGCTGTCCCCTAATAGACTTAATAGCCAAGCTCTTACCTTTCTGCGCCACGCAGACATTCATAAGGTGCCTGACTGAGATGGGCCATACCTGCTGAAGTCCTGTTCCCTTCTAAAGCCTGCAAACTGGCGTACTGCCCGATCATATGACCGCTGCATGCTGGGGGCAATGGCCATTTCAATGGCCCTTTCTGCCTCTAGTATCCAAGGTTCCACAGTTCCTGGGGCATCGTGGCTGGCAAAGCGTCGGCCTCGGGGGCAAGCTGCCAAAACCAGCCCATCTGAAAGCGAGACAGAGCATCTGCCATGCTATTGTCCACCCCCAGAACGTGCCTAGCCATGAACAGCATATTTAACTGTAAGCACCAGAGAGTTAAGGACTGGACATTACCCTCATGGATCTGGATGAAAGGGACTGAAGGACATGAACCACTGCTTGATTGTCACACCAAAAGTGGACAGAGTGGTTTGCCAATTCGCTCCCCCACAAACATACTGCTACCAGTATTGGAAACAGTTCCAAAAAGGTAAGGTCCTTGCCTAGGCCTCTTCTGACCCAATGTGCTGGCCACCACTCAGCACACCAGTGCCCTCAGAAATAAGCTCCAAAACCAATGGAACCTGGAACGTCTGAGGACCTGGAACGTCTGAGGACCTGGAACGTCTGAGGACCAATGGAACCTGGAACGTCTGAGGACTGAGTCTGCTTCCAACAGCATAATCTCCCTCCAAAAGGATACCCCGTTGAAATTCCGGAGGAATTCCTCCCAGACTTCCAGGTCTGCCCTTATTCCCCTACTGATTTTAAGCCTATGGTGAGGAAGCCAAAGTCCCCCCATAGAGTCACACAGGTGTCTGAGAAACGCCCTACCAACCGCCACCACCCTGCAGGCAAAATTTAAATGCCCTACAAGCTGTTGAAGTTCCCTCAATGTAACCTTCTCCTTTTCCTTAAAGGAGGCGAGCCGTGCGTGGAGCTCACCCAGCTTCTGGGCCAACAACCGTGAAGTCTGGCTGACTGAGTCCAGCTCTATACCCAAAAAGGTGAGAGTGGTTGTTGGGCCATCCGTCTTCTCATGGGCAATAGGTACCCCCAGCTCATCTGCTAGACTAACAAAGACAGCCAATGGGCGGGCACACTGTCCCACTCCTGCAGGCCCCACTAAAAAAGAAAATCGTCTAAATAATGGGCTGTATCCCGGCACTGAAGCCATGACCTGAGGGTCCACTCGAGGAATGAGCTGAAACACTCAAAAGCAGAACTGGAAATCAAGCAATCCATAGGGAGGGCTCTATCCATATAAAATTGGCCTTCAAACGAGAAGCCCAGCAGCTCGAAATCCTACGAGTGAACTGGCAAAAGGCGAAATGCAGACTTAATGTCACATTTGGCCATTTCCGCACCCACCCCACAGTGACGCACAATCCTGACCACCTGGTCAAAGGAAGTGTATCTGACTGAGTATAAATGCTTAGGGATGGCATCATTCACCACCACCCCCCCTTTTGGGGTAGGACAGGTGGTTTATGAGTCTAAACTCCCCAGCCACTTTTTTCAGCACTACACCCAACGGGGAAACTCTCAAACATGGGACAGGGGGAACAGAGAAAGGGCCCAGAACTTGCCACTCAGAACATTCCTTAACTATCTTACTCCAAAACACATCCTCCATGCCCACAACCAAATGTAAATTGGTGGACATAAAGGGGGCCCGAGGACCCTGGAACAGTGTCCTAAAACAGAACTGGAAAGTTTCCAACAGAAAATGTGCCTCACGGCGCTTGGGATAACCTAACAAGAGCTGCTCAAGAACCCTCAGGT
This sequence comes from Eublepharis macularius, assembly GCF_028583425.1. Taxonomy (NCBI): domain Eukaryota; kingdom Metazoa; phylum Chordata; class Lepidosauria; order Squamata; family Eublepharidae; genus Eublepharis; species Eublepharis macularius. Next base: position 79,765,846 of record NC_072797.1, read on the forward strand.
TTATGGGGCTGGGGCCTTTTTCTAGTCAAAGACTGGGAACCCCCTCCACATCCACCTCTCCTGCCCCCCCTCTCAACTGGCGGGGGCAAAATGTGAATAGGTGATGACCGCTGCAGATTGGGCATTGGTGCTTGAAGCTGCATGCCTTTCTGGAGCAGACTCCTTGGGAGCTATAATCCCAACACAGGAGCCGGGGTTGAACTGGCTGCCCCACGGATGTGCGGGGTCTCTGAGAGCTCTGACTTCTCTGAACCAGGAGGCGACTATCAGAGTGGTCCCCCATATTTGGTTTGGCGGGGGACATGACCTGCAACCAAAGTTGCTGGTGAATCTTACCCCACTGCCATGATGGGCTAAGGGCAGCATGCATATGAAATTCTTCATCTTATTGCAGCCAAGCTGCACCGACGAAGTCCGTGTGACCCCTGTAAATAATATCTATGTATTGGAAAAGCTGTGCAACCCTCCAAGGTTGAGCACTGGCAATCACACCAGCATAAATCAACATGCCACACACTCAGTTAGGCCAGTTGCCCTCAATCTTTCTTCTTTTTAAGCACTCTTTGTCCCGATTGTCTAAGTCCTCCTCCTTTTTCTCCAGATCCCTGACAAGGAGAGTGAAGATGCTGACGTACTCCCCATGCAAAAAATTTTCTCTAGTAGCCGGGGTTAAATGATCCCCTAGAGGCATCGCTGTGTCCCCAAAGGGTAGTGCCCCGAAGGAGACAGACCCATAGCTAGACATACCAGCCATGGAGAAACCTCTGGGATAATATCCCCAAGGAGGGAACTGACCAATGAAAGGTTGAACTTCTCCTCCCTGCCATGCTACAGCCCCGGTGGCAGCTGTCCTAGTCAAAGTTGTCAGTGCTTCCCTGTGTTGTGCCGGCCATGACGGCCAAACCCTGGGTGACCAAACTAAATTGGGGCCCTGCATTTGTGGGGCAACCCCTGGTGTATGCAATGAGTGCATTGGAGTTGCGGGAGATGGGGCAGATACCTGTCCCCACTGCCCCATAGCCAAGAACCAGCCAGCAAAGGCACGGAGGATTTACCATCTTCCTCTGGCTGCTGCACTGCAAATGCCACCTGTCCTGAATCAGCTGTCCAGTTTGCCTCCGCCAAGCTCTCGGGCTGAGACACCACATCCTCTGCCGCTCATGTTCCACCACTCAGATCACCTGCTTCTGTTCCACCTGACCCTTCAAGAATAGACAGCCTTTTTAGAACCTCTCTTTGAAAAGTAGACGCTCATGCAGATTTCATCGACTGTACCCAATTTGCCCTGGCTGAGGAGGTGCTCATGCCACCCCTGGCCAGTTCTAAGGCCACTACATGGTTCAGGATCTCTTGCCTACTCTGGGCCTTGTCCTCATCCTCTGATGAGGATAACACAGGGACTGGCCTTTTTGCTGGGGGGTGCTTTGCTAGTTGCTTGCCCTTAGAGGACCCTTTCCCTTTGCCCGGCATCACTAGTGTCTATTCAAAATGGCTGCACCCACCAAATAAGATGTCCTCCCCTTGCACAACTGTAGGCTGACTTAATAGCCTTAATCCTTAATAACCTGCACTACCCTAAAGAGACCACTAGGGGGATGGGAACAACAATGCTAACTGAGATGTTTTGCCCTTGCCAACCACAGTGCCTCGACCCTGGTCTTCACAGGAGGACTCCCCTCAAATTACTAACCAAGGTAGACCCTTCTAACTATCTCAGGCTTGGCAAACAGGCTCATTTGGGCATACAAGTTGTAGAAAAAAGGGGGGGTTAAATAATACCTTGCTACTCCTATATCAATACCCACACCCAGAAGACTATGTGAGGCCCAACAGGACTGCCCCACCACTAGAGGGCTTTATGATAAGCCCCCACTCGCTAATCCCCTATTAAAACAAAGGGGGGCACCCCAACACACCTCCACACTGGCCTAGAGGCTGCCTACGTACCAGTGGGGGGGAGCAATGTCAATAAGCCCATCCCAGTTCAAAACACTCCCCTACTACCCATCCCCACAGCCGCAAAGGCCAGGAAAAAGCCTCCCACCCCTTAACGCTGGGCCTTTAAGCCCAGGAGTGTAAAGGTGGGGCAAGGAACAAAAAAAACTCATCCTGCTGGAGCCCAGCCAGGGAAAGGCCTCCCCGCACACTGCACGAGGGAGAGCCGGCTGGCTCTACAACTGATGTGGCGCAGTTACAGCTGCAAGATCGGAGAAACTGAGCCAGCCGAGTGCAGCCAAGTTGCAGCCTCGCGTGGGCCACGCGGAGGAGGGCAAGCCAGCCAGGAAAATGACGTGGCTTGGCTGAAGCTGCTCCACTCCACAACGCCCGCTTCTCTTCACCGTCACCACCACCGCTTCCAAGGGGCTCAGCCTCACAAGCCCCGATCACCGCCGCTTCGTCTAGCAGAGAGGAGGGATGCAACCGCACTCCTCTCTTTGCCGAGCACAAGGCAACGACTGAAGGCGAGGAAGGGTGGAGCAGGCTTATAAGCCTTCAGCTCCACACACACCCCAGGCAATGCCCGGATGGCTGGGAAAGCAAAACCTTTTCCCCATCTGGTGAGGTAAACCCAGCCCCCACTCTAAGCAGCTTTTGCTGCCGACCGGAAAGGGGCCATAAAATCATAAATGAGGGCCAAGCTACACATGACGAATGACACTTGAACGGCAAGTGGATTGAGTGGAGGGCAAGTGAACAGGGAGAAATACACTTGCTGTTCAAGTGTCATTCGTCATGTGTAGCTTGGCCCTCAGAAAGGTCAGGTGAAATCAGGGTTGAAAATTTCTGAGGTAACTTGATATAGATCAGTACATGCACAGACTTAAAGTCTAATGTTTCAGACTAACGAAAATTTCTTAAGTTTTTCACAGGTACTTAAATCTTTATGCTGAAAGACTTTTTCCCCAGTGTTTTCCCAAACAGTCTAGTACACATTCTTGGAGTATTCTCTTACTCTTTTTGGTTTCCAGAAGGCTGGTACCCTCTTTCCAGTACCCAAACCCCTTCTCTTGAAATACCAGTACTCATTTTGAGTTTTTCGACTGACCACTGTCAGAGCTACCTCCCTGTTTGACTGGGTAGGGAAATTCTCATCTCCTCCCCTTTCTTTGACCCCAAAATGCCTAATTCCCAAACCTCCTTGCCAACTTCCTCCCAGTTCTCCTGTCTGTGTTAAACTGCTCTCAGTCAAGGCTGAATCTCGAAACTGTCACTGCTCGATTCCTCTTAGCTAGGGCTGAAATCGGACTTCCTCCTCCCCAGCATCCAGTTCAGAAGTTTTTCCCTGTTCAGCACATGCTACCCAAGCAGATTCCTTGGACTAGCCTGTCACTGAAAGCTCTCTGTTTCTGTGAAGTATATTAACCCTTCACAGTCTTTCAGCTGTTTGTACAGCAGTTCTAAGCTTTTAAAAAGCGCAGTCCATCACTGGCTGTCACTTCATCCCCCAATAATCAGTTCCACAAGTTAGCCATACATTATGCAAATAAATACTTTCTTCCCTTCTTGAGTATGACATTCTCTCTGAAAGCTGCCTGCCTTAAAGTGCTTAGAAACCCATAATAGCTTTGTTTGTACCACATATGTTCTTGGCTAGCCAATGCTACTGGAAGAGCAATGCTATAATTGTGCTTGTTATTTAAAGTGTTATTAATATATAATATAATATACAAGATAGAGGAGCCCCGTGGCACAGAGTGGTAAGCTGCAGTACTGCAGCCCAAGCTCTGCTCGCGACCTGAGTTCACATAGCTGGCTCAAGGTTGACTCAGCCTTCCATTCTTCTGAGGTCGGTAAAATGAGTACCCAGTTTCCGGGGGACTTCCGGTTTGGGATCCATGGAGGTCTAACGCAGCTCCATTTGCGGAGCTGACCGGACTGCCGTTTTAATCGGCCGGTGGGGTGAAAATAGCCCGCGGCCGACTGCTCTCAGGCGGGGAGCAGGCAAAGAACGCTCAAGACCCTAGGGTGAGCTAGATCTCGGATGAGGGGGGGCTCTACACAATGGGTCCCCTCCCGATCCTTGAGGTCCCACCTTGCGACGGGTCGGCTATAATCTCTGCGGCAGTTTTGGGGCCAATTCGGCTGGCATAAGACCTACATACCCAAGCTTCGATTGGGGGAAGAAGCTGAGAGGAGAACTTAAAATCGAAACAGCGATTACAACCCGAGAAAAGGGAAGAGAAGGTAAAGATCATTATCTTCTGATACGGGACAGATTGATAAAAACAGAGAAGAAAAAAAGTAGATTTTTAAACTGCAACAGACTAGTGAAAAGGAGGGGAAGACTCGGCAGGAATTGTATTTGAAAAGAGACTAAGTTTAAAGAAGTTATTAAAGAAATCGGACTATTGTTTTGAATACCTGTGGCTTTGGAGCTGTGAGAAAAAGACACCATCGCGAGATCTGCTGTGGGAAGACGGGAGACAGGAAGTGCGTAATAACAATAGAGTGGCTGGAGAGAAGCGGCCCTTGCCGGAGGACAGGAAGTAGGGAATCGCCATTTTTGAAAGGGGAAGGGTCGCGGCTTCAGCGGAAGAGGAAGTAGGCCATCTTGGATTACAAAATCATAGAGAAACCATAGAGAAAAGACGCCCGACATTTTGGACTCTTTAAAATTTAATTTTTACAAGAAGATTGGGACATTTAAAACAGAAAAACGTTAAATTTTACGCCACGGAGTTAAGGAAGAGAGCGGATTCGTGGGAGCGAGCTAAAGCAAGCCCCACGATGTCAAAAAAAGAGTGGCAATCGGCAATAGAAAACTTGGATAAAAACTTGGATAAAAAACTTTTAGATATGATTAAAGAACTCAAGGATACGAAATTGGAGCTGATAAAAGAGGTTAAAGAGGTTACATAGACAGTAAAATCGGAGCTGTCAGAAGTGAAAAAAGGTATGGAAACAATACGAAGTGAACTACAAGGAACGCAGCAGAGAGTCAAAACAGTAGAAGACGCGATGGAGAATTTAGCAGATATGCAACAAACAGAGATGAGATTGGTGAAGGGGAGAATGTCAGTTGCAGAAACTAAACACATGGAGAAGCAGCTACGTTTTCGTGGCCTGCCAGAAGTGGAAGGGAAGTCAGCGCAAGAACAGATGACTGAGGTGTTGGCTGAATACCTGGGGAAGGAGGAGGAGGAAGTTGTGGCTATCCTTGATGTGGCATACCGTGTGAATTCGAGAATTGCAACCCAGAGGAAATTACCAAGGGATGTGATTGTGCAGTTTACAACACGAAATACGAAAGAGAGGATTGTGACAAAACAGTTTCAAGATCCATTGGAGATTGATGGCAAGACGATCATTATAATGAAGGAACTGCCCAGATCAGTGTTATTGGACCGGAAAAAATACAAAGTGCTAATTCAGATTTTGAAGGACATGAAAATCAGGTACAGATGGGAGCTACCGGAAGGAGTGTCCTTTGAGTTTGGAGGGGCAAAAAAACGCATCAGATCTGAGCGAGAGATGGAGCGATTTATTAAGGACAATGAAAAAGACTTACCAACAAAACTATGAGTATGGAGTGTAAAGTATTATCTTGGAATGTAAATGGACTAAACTCACCGAATAAGAGGAAAAATATTTTTCATTGGCTACTAAAACAAAAATGTGATATTGTTTGTTTGCAAGAGACCCATATTAGAAAACAGGATGTAAAATATTTAAAATCTGGAAAACTGGGCAAAGAATTTGTAGCGGCCTCTAACAAGAAAAAAAGAGGAGTGGTGTTGTATATAAAAGAGGAGCTACAGCCAAAATTTGTTATGAGAGATGTGGAAGCTAGATTTGTAGCAGTGGAATGCATTTGGAATTTAAAGAGAGTGTTGGTAGTCGGACTTTATGCACCTAACGGTGCAAAAGAAAGCTTCTTTGAGGATTTAAGGAAGCATTTAGACGATCTTGTATATGACCAGATAATTCTTGCTGGAGACTTCAATGGAGTGACAGACTTGGAACTAGACAAAAAGACTACAATGGCACAAAAGAAAAGAGGACTATTACCAAAGCTTTTTTTTGAGTTGATTCAACAAGAGACTCTCGAAGATGTATGGAGGAGAGAATATCCTAAAAGTAGACAGTTTACTTTCTATTCTGCAAGGCATTCTACATTATCAAGAATTGATATGATCTGGGCCTCAAAAGACTTAGCGTTATGGACTAAGGAGGTAGAAATAATGCCGATGGTAGGCTCAGATCACAACCCAATTATGTGGAAATTTGGAAAAAGGAGAAAAAGGAAAGCATGGAGAATAAATGAGGACTTGTTACAGGAAAGAGAGAATATGGAAATATTGAGAAGAGAGACAAAGTTTTTTATACAATACAACGTGAATAAAGAAGTACCAACCAACAAAGTTTGGGATGCGTACAAGGCGGTTGTAAGGGGCATACTAATGGACTTAAATGGTAGAGCAAGAAAGAAGAAAGAGGAGAAAAGACAAGAGATTGAGGAGAAAATAAAAGCCAAAGAAACACAGCTAAAAAAGAGACCAGGGAAAAAGAAGGTATACCAGGAAATCAAAATACTTCAAGAACAGCTAACAGCAATGAGCAATAAAGAATTGGAGTGGAATCTTAAAAGACTGAATCAAAAAGCGTTTGAGGGTGCTAACAAACCTGGGAAATACCTGGCATGGCAATTGAAGAAGAAAAGGGAAAAGAAAATAATAAATAAAATCTGTGAAGATAACAAAACGTATTTGGAGCAGACTACCATTAGTAGAGCCTTTTATAAATTCTACGCTAAGCTGTATAATAAAAAAGAAGTAAACAAAGAATCAATAGCATCATATCTGGAGAAAACCAAACTTCCAGAAATCTCGGAAGCTTGGAGAAATAAGTTGAACAGTGAAGTAACTGACGAGGAAATAAGCAAGGCAATACAATCCGCAAATCTAGGAAAGGCGCCAGGGCCAGATGGACTTACGGCTAAATTTTATAAGACAATGGCCAATGAACTGGCACCATTCCTAAAAGAGGTGATGAATGGAGTTTTTAGGGATCAAAGGATTCCAGATACTTGGAGTGAAGTGAATATATCATTGATCCCAAAAGAGGGCCAAGACCTGACTAACGTGAAAAATTATAGACCTATATCACTACTTAACAATGACTATAAAATTTTTGCGAAGATATTGGCGGAGAGATTGAAGGGGTGGCTCTCGGAAGTCATAGAGGAGGAACAAGCAGGCTTTTTGCCAGACAGACAAATAAGAGACAATTTAAGGACAGTGATCAATGCTATTGAATATTATGACAAGCGTTGTGACAAAGAGGTTGGTTTCTTCTTTGTAGACGCTGAAAAAGCGTTTGACAATTTAAACTGGGACTTTATGTTTGCCACTATGGAAAAGCTACAATTGGGAGAAAGATTCATCAGAGCAATTAAGGAAATTTACAGAGACCAGACTGCAGCAATTGTAGTGAATGATGAATTGACCAAGAAATTGACGATTAGTAAAGGAACAAGACAAGGTTGCCCGTTATCTCCATTGTTGTTCATTTTAGTATTGGAGATTCTGATGATACAAATACGTCAAGATGAGGAAATTCGTGGAATAAAAATAAAGGACTATTCATATAAGGTCAGAGCATTCGCGGATGACATAATGTTAATTGTAGAGGACCCATTGGAGAACATGCCAAAAGTGATAGATAAGATCAAAAAGTTTGGAGACTTGGCAGGTTTTTATATCAACAAAAAGAAGTCAAAGATATTATGTAAAAATATGACCAAGCAGAAACAACAATTGTTAACGGAAACAACGGATTGTGAAGTAACAAGCAAAGTGAAATATTTAGGAGTTGAACTGACTGCAAAGAATATAGACTTATTCAAAAACAACTATGAAAAACTATGGACTCAGATAGAGAGAGACTTGATCAAATGGAATAGACTGAATTTGTCATGGTTGGGCAGGATTGCAGCAGTTAAGATGAATGTGTTACCAAGAGTAATGTTTTTGCTACAGACAATACCAATCATCAGAGACTCTAAACAATTTGAAAAATGGCAGAGGAAAATATCAGATTTTGTTTGGGCAGGCAAGAAGCCTCGAGTGAAAGTAAAAGTTTTACAAGATGCAAAGGAAAGAGGCGGAATGCAACTGCCCAATCTGAGACTTTACCATGATGCAATCTGCCTAGTTTGGTTGAAAGAATGGATGACACTAAAGAACAAGAAACTATTAGCCCTAGAGGGATATAAAAAAATTTTTGGATGGCACGCATACCTATGGCACGACAAAGTAAAGGTCAACTCGATGTTCCTGCACCATTTTGTACGGAGAAGTCTATATATAATCTGGAAGAAGTACAGAATTTACTTACAAGAAGGAACCCCCTTGTGGGTGGTTCCATATGAGGTGATAGATCCGAGAGCTGTTGATAATGAACAACAATGTTTAACGTACAAAGAAATAACTAAAACTGAAGCATCTAAACTTAGAATAAAGACGCAAGAGGAACTATCACCTAATTACGATTGGTTCCAGTATAGACAGATCAGAGACTTATATAATTCGGACTCTGCAAAGGGGGGTATACGAACAGAGAACTCGGAACTAGAGCAGACCCTTCTTAAAGAAGACAAGAAAAGAATATCCAAGGTATACCAAGTACTGTTGAAATGGTATACCGAGGACGAGACAGTTAAAATACAGATGGTGAAATGGGCTATAAATTTTAATAAAGAAATAACAATGGAGGCATGGGAATACTTGTGGAAAACTACAATGAATACAACGACATGTACTAATATTAAAGAGAACATTTATAAAATGATTTATCGTTGGTACATGACACCAAAGAAGATTGCGCTAGGGAATTTGAACACTTCTAATAAATGCTGGAAATGTAAGAAGCATGAGGGCTCCCTCTATCATATGTGGTGGTCATGTGAGGTAGCTAGGCAGTACTGGGGGGAAATAATAAGAGAAATGAGTGAAATTTTACAGTTTCAAATAAATAAGAACCCAGAACTCCTGCTACTAAACTTGGGAATGGAGGGAATTCCAGCCCATCATAGGACGTTAATATTTTATATGACAGCAGCAGCTAGACTTTTGTATGCGCAAAAATGGAAAGTACAAGAAGTGCCAACTATTGAAGATTGGATCTATAAATTGCTGTACATGGCAGAAATGGACAAGATGACAAGAAAACTGAGAAACCTGGACTCAGGGCAGTTTAACACAGACTGGGAGAAGCTGAAACAATATTTGGAGAAGAAATGGGAGGTGGGAGGGAACCTGTGGCAGTTTGAGAACTACTGAAGTATAATAAAATGTAGAGGGAGGTGACTTTACCGGGGGAGGAAGAGATAAATGTGAATTTATAAGCAGTTAGATTAACAGATTGATATATATAGGTTAATAGTTAGAACATTGATAGAAAATAATTAATGATAAGGTTTAAATATAAGGATTGAGTAACCAATAGTATTTTCTTTCTTTGATAAGATCTATATAATGCACCAAACTGAATATACAGAAGAGTCAAATTGATTATGTGATGAGCTATATAGAATTACCAGAAAAAGATAGAATGAGTAATATATAGAGAATAAGTCAAATTGTTTGATTTAAATGTAAGATTTTTATGGTTTATGATATATAGGTTTATGATATATAGAAATATTCAAAAATGGAAAATGGGATAAATTGTTTATCCAAGATGGAAACAAAGACTTACAGTTTGGGTATATAACAAGAAAAGTAGTTAAGGATGTACTGCTTAATATAATGGAGAATGTGTATTTGTTTTAGATAGAGGAAATTAATAGAAGTAAGGGAAAAGGGACAAAGGGTGGGAAAGCTGTTGGAAGTCAACAAAAGGGGGGGAAAGGGAGGGGGTTAGAAATGAAAAATTTGGGGAAAACTGAATGTAAATGTAAAAATAATGGATTCTAACCCAATAAAAAAAATTTTCAAAAAAAAAATGAGTACCCAGTTTCCTGGGGGTAAAGTGTAGATGACTGGAGAAAGCAATGGCAAACCACCCTGTAATAGAAGTCTACCAAGAAAACGTCGTAATGCGACGTCCCCCATGGGTCAGTAATGACTCGGTGCTTGCACAGGGGACTACCTTTACCTAATATATAAGATGTATGTTCATTCCAATGCCATTCAGTGAGTTACATCTGAATAGAGTATAGCTGAAGAGAATGTGTTGGTATCTAAAATGGTTCAATATGAAGAAATATTTTAAAAGAAAATGTGGAGACTGTAGGTCCCTGTTTAGCAATGGCTGGCTGGAAGACTGATTTAGAACAAGTGATCCCCAAAGCTTAACGTGATGATCTAAGGGAGAAAGAAAAAAACCCTATCTGAATCCACAGGAAAATATTTTCCATCCACTAGATTTGCTAAAACTGGCCTCTACATCTTCATAAAAGTGACATTCATGTGTTTAAAAGTTATATGAACCTTTTTTTTCCTTTGTGAATGATGAATTTAGTCCCAGTTGTGGTCACCTTTTAAAATGTAAATAGTCTAACAAAGGTGACTGTAAAGATATTCATGTGATAGAATGATTAGCATTATCTGTCTTCAGAAAAAGAAGAGATGAAATAAATGCTCCTTTCCCTGCAGTCAGTGGCAGAAGTGAAGTATATTCTTCTGAGAAAGGAGCTAGTTAGAGGAAGGTTATATAGAATGACTTCTGGCAGACAACGCTCCCTGTCCCCCTTTTCCTCTTTTCTCCTCATTTGAAATTCATGAAGATGAAGTGCTGCTTTTGTTTCCCGTCTCCTAGATGAGCCCCACTACTCTTGCCAAAAGCAAGCTAACACAGTGTAATTGTTTTTCATCTAAATTGCATGTCCAACCTGCTTAGTCTTCAAAGAACATTGATGATACAGCTTTGATACCCAACTGTGGCCTGACAAAGTACAGGGCGCACACGCAGATGGTCATGATGAGAATTTTTAATCATCACTTTATCTTTCAGTGTGTCTATGAAACAATGGGGAGACAGAGAAAGAGAGAGAGAGAGAGAAAAGCCAAATGGGGAAGAAGGAAGAAGAGGATGTGAAAAGGAAGAATATTCATGAGACCAAAGCAGCTCTTGTTCTTACTGAGAAAGCCTTTTCAAAATAAACAAGGAAATCAGCAGTTTGGAAAGAAGATTCCCTGGAGGTGGCTTTTAATCTGTTACACTCCCATACATAGAAAGGGTTACAAAGTGAAGAAGAATAACGAAGGAAGACAAAAGGATGCTGTCTTTTCCTATCCGGAGATTCACTGTTTCTTTAAGCAAAAAAGCAAATTTAGATTAGCTTTATATATGGTTGTAATTGGGATTGTGTGATTCTCAGAACTAAATCCAACAAACTATCCAGTTTGCTCCAGTGGCCATTCTGTGCTGGTAAATTGTCCAAATGATAAATTCTATTTTAATGTTATGATTTTTACTAGCAGGTCTGCAGCTGAGTGGTTTTATTACTCTGTCCTTTGGCTTTTTCATGTCTATTGCTAGCAAACCAATTTCATTTTTACCTATGCAAAGTGTTATATACGCTCTGAAGAGGCCTATGTGAACTAAAGAAAATAACCAAGGACTTATCTGAAACCATCCACAGAAATGGGAAGGCAGAGTTGGGGAAGGAGGGGGGAACCACGAGGCTTTCATTATTGACCGCTGTACTCTACTGTGTAATCTTGAGTCAGGACAAAAGGCCTGGTTCCACTTTACCATTTTGTTCCACTTAATTTAATTCTTCTTACCCAGTTTAAGCTATTGTGTTCTAATCATATTCCCTAAGCTGCACAAAGGAGGGAGAGAAGAGAAGACCATGCTTTTGCCTGTCATGCACATCAAGTGTGGGGATGTGGAGCCTGTGTTATACCTGCTGCTTTCTGTACCCTTATCACTACATTAGCCAAGCACTACAGAGTTCTCATTCAATATCCAGCAATGCCAACTACAACTACAGCAATTCCATAATACAGAACAAGAAAGCAAGCAACTCTGCTAGGCCAAAAATAAAGCAGACCTTTAATTTTCTATACTAAACAGTGACATACTATAAACACTTCACACACACATTTTCTCCTTTGAAGTGCATGCATTCTGAACATAGTTTTTTGAAGGCTTTTGTAACTGCTAGCAATAATGCAGGACTACACAGACAGCAAAGGCAATATTTTCTCCTTTCTTATGCCTAACTTATCACAAACTGTTACCCAGATGAAGGAATAGGGTGGTGCAAGTGAGGCAGATACGAACTGGAAGTGTAATGTTGCTAGTTAAGGGTGATTCCGCACGAATGGTTTTCCCTGCTTCAGCTTCTAAATTACCTCGATTTTTTCTTGTGTTTCCACACGTGGGAAAGCAATCCTAGCAGCAGATTTGAAGTCACTGCACGTTTTGTACGTTTTTTTTCCATCCTGCTTTCCCCCGACTTATTTGTCCATGCGCAGCAGATTAGGGATTTTAATCATGCGGAATTCTTTATCCAATGTTCTCCCCACCCTTGTCCTTTTCTCTCGCCCTTCGAATCAACTTAATTTGATTGGCCAATCATGTTTTCTAAGCTACACCCACTACCCTTTCCCTTTCCCTCTTTTTTTTAAAAAAAAATGTAAAAAAACGTTGCAATGTTTCTACAAATCTATGCAGAAACATATCCTGTGTTACATGACAACAGCTGACCAATAACGGGTCCATTTTACAACACACTAAATTTGTTACTTGTTGCTTGCTGACAGCTGACAGCTTCTGAGGTAGAGTGAAAGTGTGATGGAGGGACTTCAGCGTTCAATTAGTGGTCTAGGCATTTCATGGAGGGAGAAAGAGACCGTCCTCAACACAACACCTATCACTAAACCATACTGCTCACGAAGAAAGCGGGAAAGATAGACATGGGGTCATTGGTAACAATTTTCCCCAAATGTCAATAGCCAATACTCTTCCACAATATTGGCAGGAAGTGCTCTGGCCTATCCAATATGTTTATTTGATGCAACATTTATGTGTAGCAACATTTTTTTGTGAGAAATTTTTTTCTAATGTGTTGGTTTGATGCAACGTTTATGTGTAGCAACGTTTTTTTGGGGGGGGGGGAATGAAGATGTGCATCATTCGACACTTCCCCCGGAAAAAGCGATGAGGAATCAATTTTTATCCTGTCAAAAATTCCGCATGATGGACTTTGAGCCAATGAAATGTGCAAAACAAAATCCTAATGTGGAATCGGGGAGAAGTGGATTCGTAGGACTCCACCGTGGCATAACTGCTCAGAAAGTCCATTCAAAATTGATCATCCGGAATCCTCCGTTGTAAGATTTTTTTATGGGGACCAGATGACAAAGCCAAAGTTGATTCCCAGTTCCCAGTTCCTTATTCTCAAACCTAAAGAAAAATATTATAGGGAAATTGAAAAGCTCTGCACCCCAAAATAAAGGTTGTAGGGGCACATATCACAAACTTCCAGATTCAGCAGACTCAGCCCTCTAAGTGGACCTATGCTGGGTCATCCTACAAAACCCAGCTCTTTAGTTAACAGCTTCAAAGTAGGGTGCTCCCAGAACAAATCAATAAGCAGAAACAGGGGCGGATGCAGCGGGGGGGAAAACTTTGGATCACCCCAAATCACACAACCCTGAATACCAAAGACTGCCCCCTAAAAGAGACAGTCTTGGCCCCAGTTTTTCCCAGTTCCTTATTCACAGCAATGTCTTCGAAGCCAGCCAAATAGGAGGCCTTAGGTCCAAAACCAGAGACTGGATCAGCACCAGCACATGTCCTCTTTTAGAGAACAGTGTCTGGTGTTCTAGTTTGAGGGGTTACAAAAGTGACCTTTCCAATGTCCAATACCCACTAAATTTGCAGGGGACATAGTCCTCACTGTCCTCTGAAGACTCCCCAAGTTTCAGAGAGATTGCACCCCAGGAAAGGCATGATACACGGGTCTCTCCATTGGCTGTCATTTTCTCTTCACAGTGGCAAAAACAGGACTCTCTGCTGGAAGTACTTTGAAGGGTTAAAGCCAGAAGGAAAGCCAGAAGTTCAAATAGAGTTCAGTCCCTCCCTGCCTCCAGTTACCAAAGGGATTGATTGCAGGTGCCAGACTGTCTGGCTTGACGAACAGCTGTCGAAGGCAACAGACCAGACTTGCAACGACCACCTGTTCATTTAGGATGGGGCCTCACAAACAGCTTGTTCAGGAACAGCAGATTAGGCTGTTCGTGGGGGGGCGGGTTGTTCGTAATGCTGTCTGTGCCCATGCCTATTTGTTAATTGCCAATTGCCACCCTAGTCGGAATGAATAGGCAGACACCAAGTTGGATCTAAGGGCCACTTTATTAACCATATGCAACAACAACAAACACAGCGGCAAGGGCCTAAAGCGGTACAGGTCAGGCCATGGGATCCACCATGGACCTCCGCCCTGGCCTGTCTGGGCGAGCCCCAAAGCCCTGGGTGCGACCCATCCCCTGGATGGTGTGGACCCAGCCGACCAGGCAAATGTGATCACCCCCTTTTTGAGCTCCTAACACCTCAGCAGTGAGGTAAGGACTCTCCAGCGGAGCTCCTGAAGGCAGCCTGCCCCCGCCCTTGGCAGCCATCAAAGCAGTACCAGGCCTACGGGCAGGACCCTCTTCTCCTAATGGGGAAGTGCCAAGGGTGCTCACCGGCCTGCATCCATCTAAACCCAAACCAGCCATGACAGTACTAACAGGCCTCACCCTAAGCCAATAACCTCAAACCCCCAATTGGTGTAAGGTAGGCGGAAAAAAACCCTCATCCTGTGCCAGTTTGGATAAAGGGGGGGGGAATTCCTACCCGGCCCTGTTAAACAGCAGCCAGCTAGTCCTACACCAAATATAGGGTGAGGAGGGTGGGCCGATCCCAAGAAGCGGACTGCGACTGGGCAGGGCAGCGCAGCCTCCTAGGGCTCCTTCTCTGCCCTGCCCAGACAGCACCAAATATGGAAGGGGAAGGGGCGGTGCTGCCTACCTCCTTCCAGGGAGGCAATGGACAGCACCCAGCTCGAGCAGCGAAGCTGCCAACTGGGTAAGTGCCGCATTGCCACCCTAGTCGGAATGAATAGGCAGACACCAAGTTAGATCTAAGGGCCACTTTATTAACCATATGCAACCCAGCCGGCCAGGCAAATGTGGTCACCCCCCTTTTGAGCTCCTAACACCTCAGCTGTATAGCAGTGAGGTAACGACTCTCCAGCGGGGGCTCCCGAAAGCAGCCTGCCCCCGCCCTTGGCAGCCATCAAAGCAGTACCAGGCCTATGGGCAGGACCCACTTCCCCTAATGGGGAAGCGCCAAGGGTGCTCACCAGCCCGCACCCATCTAAACCCAAACCAGCCAGCACCAGAGCCAAGCCTCTGCTTAGGCCCTGGCGCCCCACTGATAGCCTAAGGCTAACCTAAGCCCTTGCTGCAGGTCATCTAAAAATATGTTGTTGCCTTCTTCAGACAAATGCACCCCATCACCTCTGTAGAGGCTGGGGACTTCGGCCCTGATTCTAGGGTGAGGCAGATAAACGTCCAACCCCCCTTCAAGCACTTTTCGCACTGCCCTGTTCGCCTTCATCCGTGCCCGTTCAATGGCCTGACGGCCACCAGCCTCCCTTCAAACTAGCCGCGGGATCATAGCTGACCACATGATCAGCACACCTGGCCAGCGCTCTGATATAAGGCGTAGGTCAGACTGTGCTTGAGCAGACAAAGCCTTGCCCTGCATTAAGCCCAGATCATTTCCCCCTAAGTGAATAACAACAATGTGGGGCGGTTCTCTCCATCTCCCACTAAACAGCAAAGGCAACAAGCCCGACCACCGAAGTCCCCGGCGACCTTGCCACTCCACTGAGGTCCATTCACTCAACCTCAGCTGGGACCCAACTGGCGTCCTCTGTGCTTGATGGGCAGCCCAAAACACATAGCTGTGACCACAGATCAGGATCCTCTGCTGTACACCGGCACGCAGCACAGGACCTAAGGAAAACAATCAATTAGTAACCTACAAACTTGAAACATCAAAACCGGGAAAGAGGACGCACGTATGAACGAAAAGCCAAGGACTTCCACCAGCCTACCCGCTGGATCATTTGTCCCGGGTATCCCATGGCTGCGGCCATCGATGCCGCCCCAATTCTAAATGAATGGGTGCCAAAATTCACTCCCTCCAGGCCAAGCCTGGACAGAGTACGCTTCATAACCACCCAAAATTGGTGGCGAGTTAATGGAGCCCCATCCCGGTGCCAAAAGAGACACCCGTGCTCGGGGCCCCACAACTTCCAGTATTTCCATAATGCCCGAACGGGACATAACTCCACATCGGCACAGAAACCCAACTGCACCATGGTCCCCCTTCACCTCTGGTCCATCTTAGACCAGCGGATCTGAAGGGAGACGGAGTCCTTCCCAAAGTTCAGGTCCGTAGCCATAACGGCACGACCAGAAGTGTCCCAAGCAGATTGCACCACCAACTCACTCACCCTCAATGCCCCAAAAAAGGCTGTCAGAGCAGCCGCATGAAACAGAGCTGCTTCGTACCTGGAAATACAAATATCCCCCCATACCATACTCAAACCCTTCAACACCGCAGGTGAAATGGGCTCTCTATCATCAGCACGAATCGGGGCCTCCCTAGTCCAGCCCTCAAGCATCTTCCTGATCCGGAAATCGCCCGTGGCCTCAGGCAATCCCCGGGCCTTACTAACAAAGGCCAGTGCAACCAGCTGCCCTCTAATGGACTTAACTGCCATACCGTGGCCCTTCTGCCACACGCAAAATTGTATAATATGCTCCACCGGGACCGGCCAGCTCTCCTCCAGGCTCGCAGTCTTCCTAAACTCCGCTAACTGGCCTACCGCTCTCCGATACGCTCTCTGTGTGCTGGGTGCAATGGCTAACTGGATGGCCCTGCACGCTTCAGCCTCCCAAGCCTCCACAGCTCCAGGGGCATTTGAGCCGGCTGCTGATCAGCCTTGGGTGCAAGCCGCCAAAAACGCTCCATCTGCAGGCGAGACAAAGCATCTGCCACTCCATTATTAATACCAGGAACGTGCTTGGCCCGAAACAATATGTTCCACCAGAGGCACAGCAGCGTGAAAGCCCTCACCAATCTCATTACTCTACATGACCTGGACGTCAAAGAATTGACAACCTGCAGCACCGCCTGATTGTCACACCAAAAGTGGACAGAGCGGTTTGCCAATTCCAGACCCCACAGGTGGACCGCCACTAGAATTGGAAATAACTCCAAAAAGGTTAAGTCCCTCACAATATCAGAAGCCATCCAATCAGGAGGCCACTGCTCGGCACACCAATGTCCTCGGAAGTAAACTCTGAAGCCAGTGGATCCGGATGCATCTGACGTCACTTGAAGCTCAGCTTCAAGCAACAAATCGTCCCGCCACAGAGTAACTCCATTAAAGTCAGTAAGAAAAGCCTCCCAAATGGCCAGATCCTCCTGCATGCCCTTCGTCACCCGCAACCGGTGATGGGGTACATGCAGGTGGGCCATAGTGTCACACAGCCGACGCAGACATGCCCTACCAGGTGCAATCGCCTTGCAGGCAAAGTTAAGGGAACCCACAAGCTGCTGAATTTCCACAAGAGACACCTTATGCTTAGCCCTGAAGTCCTGTAAACGAGCCCTAAGCTCGTCCACTTTGTCCCTCGGCAGCCTAAAGGACTGTTGGACAGTGTCCAACTCAATCCCTAAGAACATCAGCACTGGTGCAGGACCCTCTGTCTTTTCCTGCTCCAGAGGAACGCTGAGCTCCTCGGCTAGGGACACAAAAGTTGACATGAGAGCAGCGCACTGACCAGACCCCGCCAGCCCAACGAACAAAAAAATCATCCAAATAATGAGCCGTGCAGCAGCTAGCGGCACGGCGCTGGACTTCCCATTCGAGGAAAGAGCTAAAACTCTCAAAGGCTGCACAGGAAATAGAGCAACCCATCGGCAGCACCCTATCCATATAAAAGGCACCCTCAAAAGCAAACCCGAGGAGTTCAAAATCCTCAGGATGGACAGGGAGAAGGCAGAATGTTGACTTAATGTCGCATTTCGCCATCTCCGCACCAACCCCACATCCCCGCACGACCTTGACCGCTTGCTCAAAGGACTTGTACCAAACTGAACACAAGTGCTCAGGTATGGAGTCATTTACTGACTCACCCCTTGGGAACGACAGGTGGTGTATTAATCTAAACTCCCCCATAGCCTTCTTAGGGACCACTCCCAATGGGGAGACCCTAAAATTAGGCATCGGAGGTGCCACAAACGGCCCCCAAACCCGACCTTCCACACATTCCTTCATAATTTTCTGCCTAATTGTGTCCTCTTTCCCTAGAACTGAACGCAAATTATTAGCCATAAATGGGCCCCTTGGTCCCTGAACTGGGATCCTAAAACCGTCCTGAAAACCTTGAACTAAATACACTGTGTCCTCCCTCCTGGGGTAACTGCGCAAAAACTCCCTAAGGACCTTCAGCCTTACCGGGCTGGGTCCCTTTACCATAGGGATACTGCCCCCCTGAACCGCCACCACCTGGTTTCTTACCTCCCCATCCTTGCTTGGACTTGGAGCAAGCATTATAGGGGTGGGGGCCGGCACAAGAAGGGCACTCGTGCTTGAAGCAACACGGCTTCCTGAAGCAGGTTCCTTTATACGCAAACTCCCAGCATAACAGCCGGGGTTGAACCTGCTGCCCCGCGTTGCCGCGGGAACTGGTGGCCTGCGAAGAATGATGAACAACATGCCCACTGTCCGACCTGTCCCCTAAATTAGGCTTAGCTGGGGACATTACCTGCAGCCATAACTGCTGGTGAATGCAATCCCACGGCAAACTAGGGTTCATAGCTGCTCTCATTCGGAACTCCTCGTCATACTGCATCCATGCAGCACCCAAGAAGCCCGTGTACCCCTTTAATATGATGTCAAGGTACTGAAACAACTGAAGAGCCCTAGTAGGTTGGGCCCTGTCAATGACCCCAGCGTAGATCAAGAACCCTGGCAACCAGTTGTTCCAGGTCCTGTCCACCTTCCTCCTCTTCAGGCGCTCCTTGTCCCTATCAAACATATCTTCCTTGTCTTTTTTCTCTATCTCCCGAAAGAGAAGAGAAAACAGGTCATAGCACTGAAGGGAACCTGTCCGTAAGCCAAAGGTGAATAAGGGCCAAAGCCCCAGGGAGATCCGGGATACCCTGACCACCCCATCGGAAAACCCATATATGTAGCTGCACCTGGCACACGCCATGCTGCAGGAGCCGCAGACTGCTGCTGAGATGCAGACCCCCAACCCTGCCCTGTCCATACCGCCTGACCCGCCACCTCATTGGGGCCGCTATAGGGGAAGCAAGGCCTCTGCGATATCCCTGTGGTAGCGCCTACTGCAGCTTGTCCCCACGGACCCCAAGGCCAGGAAGGACCTGTATGTACTGGTGCATCCTTACCCCTCATGTTCACTGGCTCTGCAGCCACAGCCACAGGAAGTGATTCGTCCGGCCATTCCTGCTCTACCTCCACTGCTGCTTCATGAGGCTCCACAACTGCTGGCACCTGCACATTGCTGCTCTCACCGCCCGATGCTCCAGCTGCACCTTCCAAAAGAGACAAGCGGTGTAAGATCTCTCTATTCACAGCATTTCCTGAGGCAGTACGAATGGGCCTAGACCTACCCTCGCCCCGCTTCACCATGTCAGAGGAACCTTTCGCCTCCTCCAATGCTGCCAAATGCCTCAGTATGTCCTGCTGACTCACATAAACATCCTCCTCATCAGATGAATTTAGAGCTGAAATGAACCCCCTGGCCGGGGTCTTCTTTGCAGGCTGTTTCCCCTTGGAGGGGGGACCCTTTCTTTTAGGTGGCATCCTAAACAGGACCCGCCCTCAATCAATAGAAAAGAAAACAAAACCACCCTGCCCATACTCCCAAACTGCTAAACAGGCCAGCCAATTAACACCGTGAAGCTGATCAATGTGTATGTATTGTATAACGTAAGGCTGGACTGGTATACAGAGCAAGGCTGCCAGGCGTAGGCCAATATATCTAAAATAATGCCAGGCAGTTTGCCCGCCCAACAGCCCTAACTGAGGCAAGCTCAGCACACAGGCTGGCCAATGGAGCAAGGCAACACAAAATGGCCGCCGGGATATTTGAGTGGGAAGGCAGAGAAAATGGCTGCCACTCACCCACCAAAACCCACTTACAAGAAAATGCAGGCAGAGCACCAAAAACTAAAATCACCCAGCTAGCCTCGCTCCCCCAAGCACCCCGATGGGAAAAAGGGGGGGTGAGGGAAAGATCGACCGAAAAAGGGGGGCGCCTTCCCGCCAAAAACAGCCACCCCACCCCCACTAGGCCGCTCACAGAGGCTCAACCGCGCCAAAGCCCTTTCCCCCGTGACGGCAGCAGCAATCGCTCTTGCCCAGAGGCACGCAACTGGGCCCTACTGCCAGCTGCGCCGCTGAGCGGCCTAAGCCACCACCGCCAAAGCCCCCAACGAACGTGGTGCAACTGCCCGGGCCACCACCAGAGGCCCCAGGGACAGCCAAGCAAAGAGAGCAGACCCTCCCCGGACACCCGCAGCCAAAACCGCATGGCCCGTAGCTGTCCGCCGGAAGGCGCAGCCGCCAGAGCAGACACCAGCCGACAGCCCCCATCGAGGCTAAAACGGCCCAATGCCTCCGCCCTGCCGCTCTTCAGCGCCTCCCGGCTCCTCCAGCCACTCTTGGGCACGTCCTCCAACGCCAATCCCAAGAAGCGGACTGCGACTGGGCAGGGCAGCGCAGCCTCCTAGGTCTCCTTCTCTGCCCTGCCCAGACAGCACCAAATATGGAAGGGGAAGGGGCGGTGCTGCCTACCTCCTTCCAGGGAGGCAATGGACGGCACCCAGCTCGAGCAGCAAAGCTGCCCACTGAGTAAGTGCAGCATAGTTGTATTGCTGCCGTCAGGCAAAGAGTACTGCTATTTTCATATGATGTTTTAATGTTTTAATATTGAATGTTTTAAAATGATTTTAAGGTTGTTATCTGCCCTGAGCCCGCTTGCGGGGAAGGCAGAATACAAATATGATATAAATAAATAAAATCAGGATTTTCTTAGGTTTCTGGGTTGCTTTGCTCCATGTAGTAGTGGCACTGAGTCCTCACCCTGCTCCCAGGAAGTACAGGGGTCATGGACATTCCTGGCATCACTATTCTTACGGCCAGGCTACAAGTGACGAATAACACAGATTGGACACTTGTCAGCTTCCCTCAAATTTTTATGGGAAATGTAGGCAGCTTGGTGGAATGTTGGACAAGTGACAGTTGAAAAGTTCATTGGACAGCAGTCAGAGAGCCAAGCTGTAAAACCAGGATGCCTACATTTCCCATCAAAACTTGAGGGAAGTTGACAAGTGTCCAACCTGTGTCATTTGTCACTTGTAGCCTGGCCCTTAGTCATGAAATAACAGTGGGTCATGAATGAATAGAAATAGTTAACATGTTTTTAGAGGCCTAAGAGAAAATTATTTCAGGCAAGGTTGCCTTGTAGAAAGTGACATCATCCCACCGACCCCCCCCCCCCACAATGCCCAGCCAGACTGACTGGCTGCTCCTGGGCAGCACAGCATCAACACAGGAGACTGCCCGGGCACCCAGAGTGGCAGGCTATTTTCCTCACTCGGCAGCAGCAGTGCACAGCTGCATAAGGCAGGGCAGCTGGGCCAGGCAACCAACGAGGAAGGTGGAGGGGCCAGGTGTCCAGTATTTGGGAGACTGTTTTCCTAGACTGTCCCCTCAAAATACTGGACTGTCCAGACCATAATCAAACACATAGCAACCCTACCCACAATTTCCAATTTTTTTCACTTTTTTATTATTAAAGCAAAAAAGGGGGTACAGAAAAAGGGGGGAAAGGGAACAAGCAGACGTGAAACTGTGTGCTACAAGGATTATTGAAATACAAAGTTCCAGAGTCATGACCTTTATGGATATTAAAATAGCTATTGAATATTTTTCCAGAATAAGCAACACATGCAAAGATCAAACCTATGGGCCAAGCTACAAGTGATGAATGACACTTGAACGGCAAGTGTATTTCTCCCTGTTCACTTGCCCTCCACTCAATCCACTTGCCGTTCAAGTGTCATTCGTCACTTGTAGCTTGGCCCTATTTCTACTTGTTATTCTAGGAATAATAAAGAGCGAGGAAAAACAATTGTTAACACTAACATGGCTTATTCTTTGATATAACTGATTATCACAATCTTTGAGAGTCTTAAAATAAGAATTCTAACCTATTTCTGCTCCATATTTTCATTACCTTTTAACTTATACTTTACGTAACTGTAACAATGTTGACTTTTTGCCAGTGTTACAATATTATAAAATCTATTATCTTTATATAACTAATGATTGTAAGATATCAAATGATTGTAAGTTATCAAATATATCACAATGCAATCATTTTCAAATCTGCAAAACTAAAGCATCTTATAAATTTTATCCGTTATAGGCAAAGTATTTTCTCCATTTCTCTTCAAATTCTTTAATTGGCCTTCTATTTATGTAATTTGTCAATTTTGCCATCACCGCATATTCTGACATTTTGTCCTTCCAAATTTCCCTGGATGGGCATTCTCCTTCTTTCCATTTGCTTGCCATTACCACTCTTGCCGCCGTCAGCAAATATCAAAATAGTTCATGTAATGTTCTGTCCACATCGTCTCGTATAATTACCAACAGTATAGTCTGGGGTTTCATAGCAAAGTTAATTTTCAAAATCTTCTGAATCTCAGCATGTATATCTTTCCAAAAATTTTTACTTTTTTTACATGTCCACTACATATGAAAGAAAGAACCATCTGCGTCCTTACATTTCCAGCACAACCCTACATATTTCTTATCCATTTTTAAAATATCTTTTGATGTAATGTACCATCTAAAAACATGTTACACCAATTTTCTCTGAGTGTTTGGCTTGCTGTAAATTTTATGCCCTTAATCCATAAATTTTCCCATTGTTGAAATGTTATTTCTTCTCCATTTTATCATACAAGTTTTAACTTGTTATGTTTTGGTATCGTATTGAAATAAAAGTTTGTAAATGTGTCCCAGACAGTTATTCTTTTTCTGCGTGATTATCTTCTCAAAATCAGTAAGATCCCTCAATTGACCTCTACAATCCTTGAGAGCTTCCTTCAGGCTGGAGACTGCCTGGAGATATATCAGCCATTGTATTTTCTTTCCTTCATCGCAAATTTCTTGCCATGATTTTATCTTTCCTTGAGAGTTTATCGTATCTTGATAAATTATAAAGTCATTAACTTTTCTCTGATTCTTATCACAAAAGGCATCAATCAGTGACAATATTTGTGATATTGCTGGGCTTATACTCATTCTTATCGAATCCCAGATTAAAATCAAGCTATCTCTTATCACATGACTTTCATGTTTTGTTCTTGTTCTTCTCTTCACCCAAAGGTAATTACGCAGTCCTTCAGATAGATCAGCCGCTTCTAATCGTACTATTCTGCCTTTTGGGTTTTTAATACAGTCTATAATCCAAGCCAAACTGGCTGCTTTATAATATAACATTATGTTTGGCACCGCCAATCCTCCTCTTTTTTTTCATCTTGTAGTACCTTAAATCTTACTCTCAGTTTTTTGCTGTCCCAGATGAATTGGTTTACCTGTCTTTACCAACTTTGAAGTGTCTTATCTTTTATACTGATTGGTAACATTTGAAATAAAAACTATTTTTTGGTAAAATATTCATTTTAATTGCAGGAATTCTTCCTATCCAAGACAGTTTTAACTTTGACCATTTTACAAGATCTTCTGGAATCCTCCTCCATAATACTTCATAATTATCTTTAAATAACGTTTCCTTTTGTCCTGTTATATTTATGCCCAGCTATTTCACTAGATTCACTGCTATTTCACATCCCGACAATTCCTCAATTTGTTCTTCCTCTTGCCTTGTTAACAACTTGGGGATTATTTTAGTTTTTTTTCTATTGACTTTAAATCCTGAAAACTTTTCAAAACTTACAAGATGTTCCATAACGTATTGCAACATCTCATGTGGATTCAAAATTGTCAAGACAACATCATCTGCATAACATTTCAGTTTAAATTCTTTGTCATTGACTTTCAAACCTTTAATTTTAGAGTCCTTTCTTAACTTTGAAGCAAAGATTTCCATTGCTAAAATGAATAATTGTGTTGACAATTGACAGACTAGTCTTGTACCCTTTTCTATTTGTAATTCTTCTGTTAATACCCCATTAATTAAAATCTTGGCCTTATGCTTTGTATAAATTCCTTGTATCCAATTCTCAAACTTTGAGCCACAATTTAAATTCTGTATTACTTTTTGTAAAAAAATCCAAGAAAGATTGTCAAATGCTTTTTCTGTGTCCAGAAAAATAAATGTGGTCTTATGTCCTTCCCCCCCCCCCCCCAATTCATTCCATTGCATCTGTTACAAATCGAATATTTTCTTTCATATATCTCTTTGAGACAAAGCCCGTCTGATCTGGGTGTATTATACTTGCTATACATTTTCTAAGCCTTTCCGCCAAGATAGAGGTAAACAATTTATAATTCACGTTTAATAACGATATAGGTCTGTATGATTGGGGCAGCATTGGATCATTTCCTTCTTTATAGATCAATGTTACATGAGCCTCCTGCCATGTTGGAGGTAAAATCTTATCTTCACTTATTTTATTCATGACTTTTTGGAGTGGCAAAATTTTTCTTCCAAGCATTTATAATCCATTGCAGTTAACCCATCCGGACCTTCACCTTTTTCTTTTTTCATTCTTCTTATTGCTTGTGAAATCTCTTGTACTGTAATATTATTATTCATCAGCTCCTTATCTTCCAATTTGAATTTAGGAATAAACGTATCTTTAAAGTAATCTTCCAATCCTTGTTCTTTGGGAATTTCTTTCTTATATAATTTAGAAAAGAAGGAAATGAATTGCTGGTGTGTTTCTTCCATCTGTTTTTTAAACTCCTATTATCCTTCTTCTTTCAGATTCTTTCCTTAAGCAATGGACCAGAAAGTGACCTGGTTTATTTGCGTGTTCAAAATGTTTCTGCTTCATGAAACTTAATTTCTTCTGCATTTCTTCAACTTGTAATAAGTTCAGTTGATTACTTAATTGCTTAATTTCAGCTAATATTGTTTTCTTGAGGGATTTTTTGTGCTGTTCTTCCAGAAGTTGAATTTTAGCTATAATTTCATTCATCTGCTTTGCTTTCCCCTTCCTTTTTCTGGAAGTCAGAGCTATCTCCTTTTTTCTTATCTTCTGCTGAAGATGCATAAAATTTATGTAATTTTTTGTTATTTAAGATGTGCTCACAAATTCTTTTTATATGGGTTTCTTGAATACTTATAATGTCCATTTTTTGTTTCCTTAGCAAATTGAATATTTTGGCTCGCTTTGTTGGGAAGTTTAAGCCATTAATATTTACTGATAAAATACTGAAATTTCCCATTTTGTTAGTATGCTGCTGTTTGGTCCAATTTCCCTACTTCATCTTCTAGTATTTTTTTGCCTTCTCATTCTTGTTGATCTTCTGGTGAGTTTCCAGTCGACAATTCTTCAAAGAGTTGTTTGGCTTGGTCAGTTGTTGATATCAATCATTTTCCTGGTGGTAAAAAGACTTCAAGAGCAAATGGAATTCTCCAATGATATCTTCTCTCTTACTTTAGTAGAAATTATCTTAGGAAATCAAGGTATTGCTTCTTTTTCAACAGGCTTTATGGGAGATCCTAAAGGATTTGTACTTTTATCCCAGACACTTTAAGTAGATTCTTTCTCTGTTTTTTCAGTATAAAGTCTCTAGTTTTCTAATGTGTAAATTTCATCAGTATGTCACACGGTTTTTTAGTCCTGGCCACAAATCTTGAATTAATTCTGTATATTTGATCTATGTCTAAAAAATCTTCCTTGATTTTAAAATGGTCTTGTAATAACACTCTAAATTCTTCTGCCAAATCTCTCTTTCCAAAATCTTCTGAGATAAACTGAAATCTTAAGTTAGAGTTTCTGCTTTGTACTTCTAGAGTTTTTATTTTTTGATCTACTAGTTCCAATTGCTAAGTTAAGACTTCTTGATGCTGTTCAAGATCTTTACATTGCTATCATTGTGAATGAGGACTTGACAAAAAAATTGAAAATTTGTAAAGGAACTAGACAGGGATGCCCGTTGCCTCCATTGTTGTTTATTTTGATTTTGGAAATATTGATGACTCAAATACATGAAGACGATACAATCCGAGGTATGAAAATAAAAGAGTTTTCCTACAAGGTCAGAGCTTTTGCAGATGACATAATGCTAATAGTAGAGGATCCAACTGAAAATATGCCAAAGGTAATAGAGAAAATAAAAGAGTTTGGAGATTTGGCTGGATTCTACGTGAATAAAAAGCAGTCAAAGATCCTATGTAAGAACATGACCAAACAGAAGCAGCAAGAGCTAATGGAGATAACAGACTGTGAGGTGACTAATAAAGTAAAATATCTTGGCATTGAACTGACTGTGAAAAACATAGATTTGTTCAAAAATAACTACGAGAAATTGTGGATATAAATAGAGAGAGATTTAATAAAATGGAACAAATTGAATCTATCATGGCTGGGAAGAATTGCAGCAGTAAAAATGAACGTTCTACCACGTGTGATGTTCTTGTTGCAAACCATACCAATTATTCGAGACTCCAAACAATTTGACAAATGGCAAAGGAAAATCTCAGACTTTGTGTGGGCAGGCAAGAAACCACGAGTGAAAATGAAGGTCTTACAAGATGCGAAGGAAAGAGGTAGCTTGCAACTGCCCAACATAAGACTGTACCATGAGGCAGTATGTCTTGTATGGCTGAAAGACTGGATAACTTTAAAAAACCGTAAGTTACTGGCCCTGGAGGGACACAAAAAAATATTTGAATGGCATGCATACATGTGGAATGATAAAGTAAAAGCGGACTCTTTGTTTTTGCACCATTATATTCGGAGAAGCCTCTTCACGGTCTGGAAGAAATACAAGCTGTATATGGAAGAGGGAATTCCTTCATGGGTGGTTCCGTATGAAGTAATAGATCCGAGAACTGTCGACAATGAACAGCAATGTCTAATTTACAAGGAGATTACGCAAATACAACATTTAAAATTGAGAATAAAGACAGAAGAAGAATTGTCCCCTTGTTATGGATGGTTCCAGTATAGACAGATCAGAGACCTTTATAATGCGGACTGCCAGAGAGGAGGAATAAGATTGGAAAATTCAGAGTTAGAGGAAGTGTTACTACAGGAAGGCAAGAAAGAAATATCCAAGATTTACAAATTACTTTTAAAATGGTTTACGGTGGATGAAACAGTAAAAGTTCAGATGGTGAAGTGGGCAATAAATTTTCATAAAGAAATAACAATGGAAGCATGGGAATACCTATGGAAAAATACAGTGAAGATCTCAACCTGTACGAACATTAAAGAGAATGTGTACAAAATGATATACAGATGGTATTTAACGCCAAAGAAAATTGCGCTAGGAAATACCAATATGTCAGACAAGTGCTGGAAATGTAAAAAACATGAAGGATCATTATATCACATGTGGTGGACATGTGAAGTAGCTAAACAGTACTGGGGAGGAATAATTGAAGTAATAAATGAGATGTATTGTCAAAGGCTTTCACGGCCGGAGAACGATGGTTGTTGTGGGTTTTCCGGGCTGTATTGCCATGGTCTTGGCATTGTAGTTCCTGACGTTTCGCCAGCAGCTGTGGCTGGCATCTTCAGAGGTGTAGCCTATGTCTTTTGGTGCTACACCTCTGAAGATGCCAGCCACAGCTGCTGGCGAAACGTCAGGAACTACAATGCCAAGACCACGGCAATACAGCCCGGAAAACCCACAACAACCATAATAAATGAGACTTTACAAATACAAATAAATAAGAACCCAGAACTGTTGCTACTGAACTTGGGAATGGAGACAGTTCCAATGCAACACAGAACATTGTTATTTTACATGACAGCAGCGGCAAGACTTTTATATGCGCAGAAATGGAAGACACAAGAAATACCAACTGTAGAAGACTGGATTTACAAATTGCTGTACATGGCAGAAATGGACAAAATGACAAGGAAACTTAAAGATCTTGACCTAGGGCAATATATTGTTGATTGGGGAAAACTGAAACAATTTCTGGAAAAAAAATGGTATGTAAAAGGAGAACTGTGGCAGATTGAAAATTTTTAAAGAATAGTGTTGTAATGACAAGAGAGAATGGATCTTACCATTTAGGGGGAATGTAATTATAATCTAAGCTTATATAATGTTTAAGGGGATTTTACATTGAATATATGGGATAATGAGAAGGGGTAAACAGATATCTCGATGAGGTATACTATACATGATATATGACATAAAACAATGGGATAGTAGATCAGACTCTATATATAATATGATATGTGGCTGTGTTGTGTGGTGATGTGTGCTGTGCTACATTGGTGGCATAGCATACAACATATATATAATATATTACTGTGATATATACTATATTGATAGTGTATTTGATGGAGTATATGTTGAAAAGAAAAGAAATAGAATAAGTTTAAAGTAAGAGATAGGGTGATCTTTGTTATATATTATATTATATTAGTATATTATATTGAGTTGAGATATACTATATTGATAGTAGGTTTGATAGAGGTTATGTAAAAATAAGAATATGCTTAGAATAAGAGATATTGAATTAGAGTTGGTAGGGAAATATAAATGAAATAGATTTAAATAATAAGAAGGGTTAGGGGTTGGAAAGCTGTTGGAAATCAATAGGGAGGGGGGAGGAAAAGGGTGGGGGTTAGAGCAGAGGGCAAAATGGGATTATTTGTGTCAAATTTGCAAAATTTTCTTTGTTTTACCACTCACTAATAAAAAAAATTATTAAAAAAAAAAGATCTTTACGTTGCTTTTTGACAGTCTCAATTTCCTAAGTGTTCTACTTCACTATCTTTTGGACTTCACCTACTCCTGCCAAGAATTCTTGCTTCAAGGTTGAAATATCCTCTTTATCTTGTCATAAGTGTTCTGTGTTACCAGAACTGCTCTTTATTATAATGGGGAATTAGCTGCAGCAGTCTGTAACTATTAATATTAAGCGAGGATCATAACCTATGTTTACGGAGGTCCCGATCCCAGACACTCTAGTGAAAAAGAGGCAGACAACAAATAAGTTCCAAACACGTGTATTGAGTGTGGCGTAAGCCTAGCTTGCACAATCATACAGAGAACACACAAGACCTAAGAAATACAGGGTATGAAATACAGAGACGTTCGCATTAGCTGGTTCCCAACGATGATAGGGGGAATACTCACTTATCCTGAAGCGAAGCAGAGACACAACAGCGAGGTGGCCCAATGCCAGCACTGGAACCACAGACGGACAGCAAGGAAGTCTGGATAGGAATGGCCTAAGCACCGAGTGGTCTGAGAGACCAGCTTAAATACCCCAAAACGTACCCTGGGGCTGGTGCTGTACTTGGTGGTTCTTACAGATTAAAACAAAGGGTCTAATGGGCTACTGAATGGCTTGGATGGGCCACTTTGGTAATCAGATTGTGATAAGTGACACCTCAGGAAGAGGGGGCAAAAGAGGGAGGGGGAAGTCCAAGTGGGCTGAATGGATGTTCCAGCGGACAGGGCTTGTCCTGATGTCATCAGCTTTGGAATGCGGAGGTTTCTTTGAGATGCATTCTTTAAGTGCTTGGGATGGTCGGCACTTAGTTCCTTCTCCGGGGCGGCTCCTAAGATATGCAGAGCGGGGCGAGGGGCTCTCGCTGCGGACGTGGTGTGCCCGCTTCGCCGAAATGGCTTCTCAAAGCAGTCCTCTTCCCAGGGTCTTCTGTCTGCCTGAGAACATGGATGCCGGCTGGGCATAGCTGGGGCTGGATAGCAGGCTGCCCGGTAACGAGGGCAAGCTCGGCGACCGGCTCGCGGGAGGCTCCAGGCGGGAACTGACCAGGGAGCGCCTAGCCAGGCTCGCTGGAGGTTTCCCCGGCAGGCGCCCGGCTGCTAGCAGCGGCTTGGGCCCATATGAGGCAGGCTTCCATGGAGGCAGCGGGAACAACACTTTAAAACACAGTCCAAAGCAGGGAACAGGCACGGTCCGTGGCAGATGGCAAAGCAGGCACGGGGAACACAGTCCAAACACACACTGGGAATTCCAGATACAGGCCAGGGCAGGGCTTGCCCAGGAAGAGAGTCCTTTGTGCAGTTAACCAAACATGGAGTCAGTAAACTACACAGTCTATAACAGCAGCAAGGTAATTGACACGCAGGCAGGAAACTGACACGTGTATCAGAACACACACGTGCAAAGCAGTCTTTGGTGTAGCAGTAAAACAGCAACGCAGGAAACTTTAACACAGTTCATAGCAGGCTTCAAAGCAGGGGAGGGGGCCTACTTGGCAACAATTCCCCCCCTCGGAGACCCCGGGACGTCAGGCGCGCGGGTCTCCGAACTTGACTTCAAAGGCGAGGTGGTCAGCCATGTCCGGTGGTCGAGCTTCGAGCGGAAGAGGAGTGGGAAGGGAAGGGGGAGGAGGCGTCACTCAAAAATTTAGTTTGGAGAACCACCTAACCGAATAAGTGCAATTTAGATCAGCCAATGGGCTGCAGGTCTCTGGGTTCACACCAGGGGGTGTGCTAAGTGCAATCGTCAGAATAAATAGCAATAATTCATAGCAATAGTAATTCATAGTAATAGGCAGCAATGATCAATTCATGCATATAACTAGCAATAATTCATAATTGTGTACATTGATTAATTCATGATTGAAGGTAATTCATATGGAATTCATGATGGGTTAAAAGCACTAAAAACCAGGAGCAATTAATATACATGGATCAATTCATGGATAGTTAAAATCATAAATAGATACATAGGATTAAAAGCAGGGATAATTCATATAGGGTAAAGTGAGAGGTGCAAGCATGGCATAATTCATTGAGGGTAGGCTATTTCATAACTGGTTAAAATCATAAATACATAGATACATAGGGTTTAAAATGATAATTCAGGAAGTTAAAACCGATTTCATAGACAAAAGCAGCAATAATAAAAGCAAGTGCGGGGAAATAATTCATGAGGGGGGGGAGCGACGGAAGGGCTCATAGGGGACTTCTGCAATTAAAAGACCAATTCATACAGTCAAATTAAAACCAAATTCAGACAGTCTAAAACCAATGTTTAAATACCCAGTAAAAGAGACCGTTCAGGAGGGGTCTCATTTAAAACCAAATTCATAAAACGATAAATAGGCTAGAATTACCTCGGCGGAGGGAGTCAGGTTAAAAAGGCAATTCAAAAGGTTAAAATCAAATTCATAGGGATAAAGTTAATGGGCGCACTTGCAGTAGATAGAGGGAGGGACTAGTTCGGGGCTAAATTCATGGGAGTAAAATTCATAAGAAGCAATGGCAAGAAATTCATAAGACAATAGAGCAATGAAGATCACAGACGGCTCAGTCCGCAGTACAGCTGCTGGACTGGGTTGCATATTTACAGAAACAGGCAAACTTAGTCCATGTGTTCCAAAACACACTTCCACCCCCCCTTGCTGTCTGCGACAATCCGCAGAGCAGGGTCGGTGAGCGGCGAGAAGGGCTTCAGGCACACAGTTCTAGTCCTCATGGAGGTGGCGCTGCTGGCGGTCGTTTGGAGACGGGCCGTGGGCTGGGAGGCAGAGAAACATGTCCCCCCCTAGTCCACAAGAGGGCCTTGGAGCGGCGTCCGGCAGCAGAGCGTCCATGGGGCCGGTGCAGGATCCGTACACATAGTAGTAAACATAATCATAGTCCATACCGGCACAAGCAATAAAACGAACAAGGGTTAAAGGAGGGCGCCAAGAATAACCATTAGGGCAGGAGGAGGTCGGGGTTGTAATGGTCCAAACGGTAGGATAGTTGGAGTTGCTGGAGCTGTCGGCGGCTCCAACAGCCCAAATAAAGCATTGAGGCACATAGTAGAACTTGAAAAGCCAAAATAACAATAATCGGGTGCAAAGCCAAATTGTAAATTCCAGTGGCAGTGGGGCTCCAGCCAAAGAGGGTCTCCCACCACGAGTGCTCGCCGGTGGTCTTAATCCGCTGGACCAGATCCAAAATCTCCTTTCCGTTGTGGGACACAACCAAAGCAGTAGTGTCCCCGTCCCTCTGGATGCTCTGGAGGGTGCGGTGGAGCTGGGGGTGGGCCAGGAGCTCGTGGATTAATTCCAGACCGATGCCAAGGGCGACAGGCTTCACATAACGATAGGTGGAGGGTGTCACCAGGATCTCTTCTTGGGTCCAGACCGGTACTGTGTATGTGAAGTCGCAGGCTGCCATCGAAGACAGGTTGCAAAAGCAGCGATTGACTCCCGGGATCACGGGCTTCAGCTGGAACGAGTTCAGGACCACAAAATCGCAGGCCGTTCGCACGCAGGCACATCCTTTCCCAAGGTAGACCACGGCGGAGCTGTTCTCCCGGACGACCTCAAAAGGGCACTCATTGAGGGCGTCGACTTGCGGGGCTACACAGGGGTGATGAGGTGCAAAGGCTTGGTCCGGGCAAATGAAGCCGGTCTGGTCTCGATGCTGGCACCCTTGGAGGCTGACGAGCTGCCATCCGGTCGGGGTGAAGCGGGCCCAATGGTCGGGGTGGCGGGCGTAGAGGACTTCAGTGTCGCTGACTTGGAGTCCCAGAGGCACGACTGGATACACATGGAATGACTCGTGCGCACTGGCCGTTAATAAAAATAATTTAAGCTCCTGGGTGGTCGGTGAGAATGAGGAATTTACAAGAGACCACCAGGATTCAAGCTCCAGTTCTAGGGGTGACAATTTGGGCATAATCAATCTTTTAATTTCCAGGGGCAAGTGCCCGTCCGTGGCTTGCTGAATTAGCCCCATGGCCACAGCCTGGTTTAATTGTTGGGCTTGCATACATGCCATGGCTATTGACATGTTGCGTTCCAAAGACTGTGTCCCTTTGAGCAGCAGAGAAAAGTCTCTTTCAATTTGACTCTCCCAGTTAACTAAAATGGAGCTGATCTCGTGTTGCCCATTTGAAATGGAATTTAGGGACTGCACCACCGGTTTACCTAAGTCGGAGATGCTAGTCGTGACGTGGGCAAACTTATTAGCGAGAGTCTCAATGTTGACCGAATCCATGATTGCTAAGCCTCCGGCTGCAGGAGCAGTCCAGTCGGCAATGCTTCGTCTGGCACGCGAGAGAGAGGGGGAGGGATCGATCCACAGTTGTAGCCATGCATTCCAACCCTTGCTACCGGCCTCCAGATAGGGAGCGCACTGCGGCAGCCTCTGGGTTACATTTAGCTCAGCTAAGTCTATGCGGATCTCTTTTAAAGACATTTGCGGGCGGACTAGAACTCTCTCTCGAATGTCAGTCTTCAAAACATGGGAGCCCACTATATGCGTGCCGCCTTGGCTTAATTGCTTATTGCTAACAATCAAAGGGTCAATTTGGATGGTGTGGGTCTCCTGGGTCCGGATCAGCAGGGAATAATTGCCTGGTTCATGAGTCAAATTTACAAAGAGCAGCCCAAGCCGGTGAAATTTCTCTACTAGGGGCTTGGTTTGGCATTCGGGCGTCTGTTGAACCAGTATCCAATCGGGTGGGCTGTGTTTGGCTAGGTCTTCCTCTTTTACAATCCAGGTCAAGTTCTCCCAGCGCTCTATAGCGAAGGAGAGAACTGCGCCTGAAGGGGGCGTGATAGTGACTGATGCAGACTCAGTGGCAGTAGTGCCTAGTAGGATGGTCATTCTAAAGGGGTCTCCTGCCTTCCATACTGCGGCCGACACTAGAATAACTTCACAGTATGGTCCGAAGGCCTCAGTGACAAATGGCGAGGTTTCGAAGTTGGCAGGGGTGGTATATCTGTCTACCACCGGGACTGTGGTGGGGGCTGGCCTGATACGGGGAAGAAACATACATGGAATCGGAGCAAGTGGTGACACTGTGTCAGTAGGTGAATAGCACACTAGCTCTTGGGACATGGTTTTAACTCCTACACATAAAATAACAAGCTCTGGGGGTCGGATCCACTGCTCTTCACAACTGCGGAAGTTAGTGCGATCCGTGGGGGTGGTCATATTGCTCTGCTGCACAACCTTGCAGACCATCATTTCGTTCCCTGCCAGGGTATTGATGCATCTCCAGTGGGGGTAGGGCATTAATTTAGACGGGCGTCCCTCTATTAGGGTGCCTGCCAGCACGAGCAAACACAGGGTAGCCAGGTGCCTCATCTCCTGGCCTTCTTTTTCCTTTTGTGGTGAAAATATCCTGGGGAGACCTGCGGATATAAGTACAGGTTCCCTGAGTTTATTGCAGCAAAAATAAATGAAGTGAAGCGGGGGGAAAAGGAGGGCGTATTTCTGCCAGCACTGTCTATTAGGCGGGGTTCGAACGAGAAGTCCCAGAGCACTAAGCGAGCCTTCCAGCTTGTTGCTCTGGGGAGCTCCTGTGCGAAGGTTCCTTTCTATAGCATGTATATTTCAGGGGGGACGTCTTTGCGTCGGGCAAGGGTCGGCTGCGCGTTAGGCAGGATTATGTAAACTCGCCCCAGGGGTCCCTGGGTGCCTAGGCTATGTGGCCTTCAGGTGCCCCTTGCTCGGTGGCGGGCTACTTTTATTTCGCGGGCTGAGAGCTGTCGGTCCGGCTCGGCCTGGCCTTGCCGTTTTAAAACGAAAAAAACTAAAGAGCGGTTTCCATTAACTATAAGGGTTGCTGCAGACGGGGGCCCTCGCTTTAATTTTTCAAAAATAGGCCTTCGTCATATGTTTGCAGGACAACCAATTTTTGGGGGGGACTCCCTCGGGAGGCCCCATCTTCTAGTTAAGAGAAAAACGATACACCGGGCAAAAAGGAAAAATACACTGAGCAAAAGAAAAATGCACTGAGCAAAAAGAAAAATACACGGAGCAAGAGGCATACGGGTGTGGGGTACTTTTGGGTTGCCCTCACTTGGAAGGCCTGGCAGGGCTTAATAAAACTTCAATATGTCTCCCCCCCTTCTTTTCCCTTGTACGGTACGGGCAAGGGAAAAGATTACATGGGGCGGGCGGCTGCCGGCGGAAAGGGCCGAAGTGGAGCCGAGGGCGCTCGGCGGCGTTTATCGAAAAGCGGCGGAGACGGCCGAGATCTGCCGGCGCCACTGGGTCTGGGTGACTCGGGGGTCATCTTGGCGTGGGGGATTCTGGCTATGTAAATGAGGCACGCTGCCCCTTGTGCGTAGCGAACGCACCTCAATAACATATTCCAGAGGTAACATATTTACAAAATACTGGCGGGTCTTTTACTTTTGCACTAAAGCGTACTAGGTGGTGGCGCCGTATAGCAACTCACCATGACGGATATGAACATTAGTAAAAGAGGGATATTTGGGCTATTTGGGGATCCTTTTCCAGGGGAGGCACGGCCCTCAAAGCCAAAGCCGACCATCATGCGAAAGCGTGGGTCTGGCAGGCGAGACCCCGAATCCACGCAGATGCGGGATCTTCACCAGCACGGCGGGTGATATATTTTCGAATACAGGGATCACCTTATTTGGTGATTCCACTATGTTCGAAAGAATGTATGCACCTCTGGGCTAACGCCTCTCCAACCACTTTCACACACAGCAAATCTCTTTTGCCTGTGCAATTTTTTCCCGAACATGCGGCTTAAAATCCAATTAAGAATCACTTTCGGTGGTGGTCCTATTTGGCTTTGATTGCCGTGTCTTCTCCTAAGGGTCCCAACTGTGGGGCCCGCCTAATGAGGTCAAAGAATAGAACTGGAAAAACTTTTAACATTTACACCGATATCTACATATTCTACTATTTCTTTTATTCTAAAGCTACAAAGGTCTGGTCTAAGGGGACACACGGTATCTCTGGCCCAGGGTGGAGGGATATCTGGCGAATCACTGGGCAGAGGGGGGCTGGACTGGTGGAGGTTCCCCCAGGGTCGTACACAGGAGGGGCGGTTTGCAGCGGCTTCCCTTTCCATTCTTTTAATTGAGAGGCATGAAAGTATTTTAGCCACGTTCCTCCTGTCCTTCTCTGGATGGCTACCTGATAGACAGCTGGGGAGACTCTTTTTGTGATAGGGACTGGGCCTTGCCACTTGGCTGCTAGTGAATGCGCCTTTTGTGAAAACTTCCTGTACAGAACGAGCTGTCCTTCTTCCCACTGCCTGGGGTTCCTGACCCATCCTAATTTGCGGTCCATATCCTTCTGAGCTGTGCCCAACTTCTGGGCCACTTGCATGTGGACGGCGTGTATGGATGAGAGCAGGTCTTGGACCCAAGCGTCATTAATCACTACGGGCTGCATATCGGAAGGGAGCTGCGTATCTAGCCAGAAGGCCTCCGGGAGCTGCATTCTTCGCCCTGTCATTACCATATGGGGTGTGAGCCCGTGAACTGCGGTAGTGCCTCTAATGGCCATTAGGATTATGGGGAGTTTTTCATCCCAGTCTCTCCCGGAGGAGCGAACCATCTTGCGGAGAGCCTCCTTGAGGGTCCGGTTGGTTCTTTCTATGGCGCCTGAAGCTTGAGGGTGGCCAGCTATGTGGAACCGTTGCTGGATGCCTAGTGCTTTACAAAGCTCCTGTGTAACTTCTCCGATAAAGTGTGAGCCTAAATCGGAGTCCATGACTCGCACAATGCCCCATCTTGAAAAGACATTGTTGAACAGTAGTTTGGCGGTGGTGGCTGCATTGTTGCGCTTGCACGGAAACGCTTCGACCCATTTGCTAAAGGGGTCTATGACAGTGAGGCAGTAGCGATTGCCGCGAGCAGTGGGGGGAAGGGGGCCGATAAAGTCAATCTGTATGCGAGCCCAGGGTCCATCAATTCTCTGATGCTGGAGGGGAGCTCTAGGTCCGGTGGGGTCTGCATTAACCATAGCGCAGGACAGACAGTTGTCTACCCATTGCGCTACTTCGGTGCGCATGCCAGGCCACCAACCAACCTCTTTTACCCTTTCCAGAGTCAGATCCTTGCCTCGGTGTCCCTGCTCGTGGACAAACTGAATTAAGTCAGCCCTAACTTCCAATGGCACTACCCAATGGCGTTCGCCGGCTGCATCTACTGCCCAAACTATGCCTTCCTCTTCTCTGATCATGAGTCTCCCTGTCTGATCCCTTCCTGCGGCTAGGAGGTCAGTTATTTCTGGGTCAGATCGCTGCAGTTGTGCTAGGTCTAGTGTTCCTGCGGTCCCCTGAGCTTGGCTGCGGGCTTGTGCCCGAGTGGTGACAGGGCGGAGGGGACAATCGGTGGCTAGTTCCGGTGGGGGAGCACTTTCAGTGGCGGCTGCCTTGGCTGCAAGGTCTGCCTGGTCATTCCAATAAGCGGTCTCTGAGTTCGTCTTCTGGTGTCCCTTGACATGGGTCACCTGCGTTGGGCCTGAGCGAGACTGGAGGAGTGCTGCTACTTGCTGCCATAGCTGTAGGTGGGCTACGGGTTTCCCATCGCTGGCTCTCCACCCCTGATTCTGCCACACCGGGAGCCAGACCGTGGCGGCTTTGGCCGTCCAATCCGAGTCTGTGTAAATGGCAAGTGGGCTTTCTGGGGGCTCAAACTCAAGCACCGCCAGAAGCGCTTGCACCTCAGCCGCTTGGCTGGAATGGGGGCGGGCTGGACCTTTGAGGGTATGGGCGTCGCTCACTCGCACGGCGCCGTAGCCTGTCCGAGGGGAGCCTCCAACGTGAAAGGAGGAGCCGTCACAGAACCAGCATGTGAAGCCGTTCTGTCGGGCTTCCTCTAGCGGGACTCCCCAAGTGACTGGCCAGACAACCTGTGGTGGCGGGTCCAGGGGGCACTCGTGCTCGGTCCCGGTTACCAATAGGCCATAGGGGGCTGGTGGCTCAGTGGTTTCCTTTTTGAATTCTACTCCGCGGTTGACCAGGGCCAGGGTCCACTGGGCTATGCGAGCGTTTGAAACTTGTCCGTCTTGTATCTTTCCCGACAGGATATATTTGAGGGGCGTGTGAGTGGTTTGAACTATTGTACGTGAACCTCCTATGATAAATTCCCAATGGGTCAGACTCCAAACCAGAGCTAGGCATGTCTTCTCGCATGGGCTAAACTTAGTTTCTACTGCGGTTAGGTTGCGAGAGGCATAGGCTACTACTCTAGCGGTTCCTGCTTGCTGCTGGGTGAGCGTGGCTCCTATGCTCTTGTCTGATATTGCTAACTGGATAAAGAAGGGCTGGGTAACATCTGGATGGGCTAGGGCCGGGGCTGCGGCTAGACTGCGCTTTAGCTCGGCTAAGGCTGTCTGTTGCTCCGGTCCCCACTCCCAGGGAGTGTTCTTCTTGAGGAGAGCATAAAGGGGGCGAGCTTTGTCTGCAAAGGACTCGATGAAGTCTCGGGAGAAGTTAAAAGTTCCTAGAAGGGCTCTGAGGGAGGGGACATCGGTGGGTGCAGGCAGCTTGGAAATGACCTCCATTCGCTGGGCGTCCGGGGTGCGACCCTCGGGTCCCAGGGTCAGACCCAGGTACTTGACGCTGGTCTGAACCAATTGGGCCTTTTCCCTGCTAGCCTTGAACCCAGTCTCGCGGAGGAGTTCCAGGACTTCCCTGGTGATTTGGCGGGCTAATTCTTCCGTGGGGGCGTGGACTAAAATGTCATCCACGTAGCTCAGTACGTGGGGCCTCGAGGAGGGTTGGAGGCGTTCCCACATCTGAACTACATGGGCATGACAAATGCTGGGGCTGGAGTGGAATCCCTGGGGGGTCCGCTTGAATGCATATTGCTGGCCGCGGAAAGTGAACGCGAACTTGTACCAGCAAGACTCATGCAACCGGATGGAGTGGAAAGCATTGGCCAGGTCTATGACCGAGTAGAACCGGGACCCAGCGGCAATGGCCGTTAGGATCTCATTATACTTGGCCACAACCGGGGCAACTGGAGGGGTGGTGGCATTCAGGGCACGGAAGTCGACCGTCATTCTCCAGGTCACTCCATCTGCTTTCAGAACTGGCCACAATGGGGCGTTGAAGATGGACTGCATCGGGAGTATGACGTCCCACTCAAGGAGTCCCTCTATGGTCTTGGCTATCCCTGCCTCAGCTTCTGCTGGGTACTTGTACTGTCTTTGGGGAGGGGGGTCCTTTCCTTCAATCAGGACGCAGGCGCCCTTCACTATCCCACACTCGGCCTTGTCTGTCACCCACACTTCGGGAAAGTCCTGAACCCAGGGGTCTCCTGTGATGGGGGCGAGAGGAAGGGGGGCCTTGAGGGCTGCGCATCGATGGACTGCATTAACAAAGTCTGGGCCTCCCGGGATGCGCCACAGGAGCCCGTTCGCTAGGTCAATGGTCAGTCCCTCGGCACGGAAAAATGGCATGCCCAAAAGTCCATCGTCTTCTCCCCGGTTTGCGCATGCCGAAATCCGGGTGGTCAGGTTCCCAACGGAAAGGGGGATATCCTGCCAGACCGGGGATTCCTGCATGCCGCCTCCAAAACCGGCGAGCTGCATGGTAGTGGGGGTCTGGGTGCCCTTTGTGACTAAGGTGGGCCGGAGTATATTAAGTGAAGCTCCGGTATCTATGAGGAGGGTGGCAGGCTTCTTCTTTTCCACGGGAGTCCCGATCCCTGCCTTCACTGTCGGTCTCCCCCATGTGTCCGGCTTTAGTTTGGCAACTATGCCCACGGAGGGAGACTGGGACTCGGGGCAACCCTATTCTGATCCTGCACCCTGATCGGTGGAAGCGGCGCTTCCTCTAAAGGGGTTGTTGGGGCTCGGGCGTTCCCGAACCGCAGCTATTGGGGGACTCGAGAAGGGAGGGTCTGGCGGCAAAGGGGGCGCCGACGGAGGTACTGGGGGCTGCTGCTGGTCTTCCCACTCCATGATCGCTTTCATTAGAACGGACGTGGGCTTTCCATCGAATAGCTCCATGTTCGCTCCAATGTTCTTGAGGCGCATCCAAAGTTCCCAACGGAGGGAGTCCCTGGACTGGGGCGTGCTGCCGCGGTCCCGGTAGCCCTCGTGGTCGCCCTGCGATGCTCCCCAAGCATTAGACTGATCTGGAGGCGGGTAGACCTGATGATTGTACGGGTGTGATGCTCGCGAGTGAGAAGGGGCTATGGGTGCATCCTGTAGTCGGGGCTCGTGGGGTCCTTGCTGGGAGGAGGAACTGTAACTTGGGGTAGGCGCAAAGGAAACTCCCGGACGGTAGTCCCTCGGTCCCCTTCCCCGGTTAAAGCTACTGCTCCTTCCCCTCAGGATTCCTCCCCTTGCCTCCGGATACGGGCTGCGTCCCTGTGGTCGGTACTGAGAGTGGGGGCCATGATTGGCATAGGTAACTGCACTTATCGGCTCGCTTTCCTTCCTACGAGAGGCCGGGGACTTCACATGGCGGATGGCGCCGGTCTCTCGCAACAGGCCAGCAATGCTCCTGATGCGGGATTCCAGCTCTCCCCATGTAATGCTCCCGGGCTCGACTCCTGCTAGGGCTAGGCGAGTGGTGCTGTTGAGTCCATCTATGACTGCCCTCCTGAATTCTAAGTCGTCAAAGTCGGGTACATCGCTGGCATCCAGGTCCACTTCGTCTGCTAGCTCTGCAAGAAGCTGTTTCCTAGCTAAATATGCCTCTGGGTCCTCCCCAGGTTTCTGGGACTCCGCAATATACAGGGCTTTCAAGCTCTTGGTGGGCCACAGGAATGCACAAATTTCCTTAATTGCTCCGTACTGACTGCGGGTGGCTAACCTTCGGTTAGAGATATAGGCATTCAGGGCCGAGACTATCTCAGGGGCGGCGCATTGGCGGGCCAGTTGGGCCACATCGGAACCACTAGCGGAGGGCTGGGAGGTGGTCACATGGGTGAACCACTGGATGGCCGTGTCTCGGTTTAGGGGTCCCATGCGGTCTGCTATGGCTTGGAGCTCATCGGGCCTCCAATTGCGAGTTTCCTTAACGACCCGGTCTGTTTTCCTGCCATCCTCGTCCATGGATACAATTTCCTTGGTGGCTATTGGGTGGAGGGGCTGTGGGGCTTCCGCAGACTGGGGCGAAGGGGGTGACCAGTTGTCGGTACTACCTTCGGGGAGGGCCAAGAGGGCTGCGGGATGCACGGCGGAAATTACGGCCTGCTGCATCCCCAGGTGCTGTTTTAGGGCCTCTAGCTCCCTCTTACAAGCGGAGTGGTCTGCTGCGGCTATCTTTGCGACTTTCTGCTCTGCCATGAACTGGGCAGCATGGGTTAACTTTGCAATTTTCTCCTGACCTTCAATTATTGCGTGCTCAGCCATATCGGCACGAGCGGTGGCTACTTCAGCCTTGTGCTGGGCGTCCTGGAGGGCAGCGGCTAGTCCCTGCTTCTCCAGCATGAAGTTAACGCGTTCTGAACGCCACTCGGCTGCTTTTTCCTCATGTTCCTTCTTTTCTCTCTTTAGCTTTTCTATCTCCTGTTCCTGTTCTTCCTGAGCTACCTGTAGCTTATTAATTAGGGACACGCTGTCCTGTAGGGCGGTGAAAAGTGCCCAGGCTCCATACCTATCCTTCTTACTTGACCTGGGTTTCTCCTTCTCGCAAAAATCCTGGAAGGCGCTTCTGACTATCTGGAGCGGGTCGGGTCCCTTGAAGGAACCGGCTTCCCAAGGGCAATCTCCCTTCTTAACTAGCCACTTCTCCAGGCGGGGCACGGTGGGGGCTGCCCGGTACATTTTTTTTTCCTTTTTAGTTTAAGGCTGATCTCGGGGGAGGTTAAAGAGTGGATCAGCGACACCAGGGGTGGGGCGATTAAAGCTGCTCAAGGGTTTTAACAACTTCTTCCTCTCTATGTTCCTTTTGGGAGGTTTATCCTTCCCTCAGGTCCTCAAGGGTTTTTACCAGGGGGTTTTAAGGTTCTACTTTTAGGTTCACAAGGGTGTTTTTAAGGGTCCTACACTCGGCTCTTCTCCACCGGGGGAGAAGGAAAATTCCTATTCCCGTTTCAAGCTTGCCTACAAGCCACGGGACCAGGAAAAGTTTACTGGCTCAGAGGGTGCTCTCAAGCTCTCTAAGCCCAAGAACCAAAAACGCTCAGTGCTTCCAAGCCTCTGTCTAGAAGCTAAAGCTCAGGGGTCTCCCAAGCCTCTACTCGGAAAACCAAAGCTCAGGGGTCTCCCAAGCCTATGCGCTCAGAAAACCAAAAAGTGTTCCCAAGCCTCTGCTCGGAAACTGCAACTAAGGGGTCTCCCAAGCCTCTGCTCAGGCAACCAGAAATGCTCCCAAGCCTCTGCTCAGAAGCCACAACTGCTCTCAAGCTCTCTACTCAAGAACTATACTCAAAGTGTCCCCAGGCCTCGTGCTCAGAGACAAACGGTTAAACAGTCTCCAAGCCTCGACCAAAAGACTACAGCGCTCAAGGACTGCCTCTGCACGTCCCCAAGCAAAATTGCTCAGGAGTAAAGCTTACTGTACTCCCAAGCGAGGTGCGCTCAAGAGTTCTAACAACTCCCAAGCAAAGGTGTGCCCAAGAGTCCCACTGACTCCCAAGCGAGGTGCGCCCACGAGTCTGACTTACAACTCGCAAGCGGAAAGGCGCCCAAGAGTCTAACTTAAAACTCTTAAGCACGGTGCGGCCGGCTGCCGCGGGGCTTCAGGAACCTGGCTTCAGATTCCCAAAGCTAAACTGACTGAACAACCAAACGGACTATCGATCCCTTCACGTTTCCTCCGGAGCGGGGATTGAAGCCTAAGTGCTGGCAGGAACGGGGTTTGGACGGACTTAGGAGAGACGGGGGAGGGCGGAAAAGAATTTTATATGTGCTGCTTCAGGATATATATATCTATAGAGCCTACTTCTGGGATCCCACCCACATAGACGCGTTTAGGCGGCCCGGAAGGTGGCCAGGAACTTCACCAGTTCAGAGGTCCTCACCCACAGTACACCGGTTATAACGGCTGGAGGGCCTCGCGGTGCACCACAAAAGGCAAGTAGTCCAAAGCTGGCTGAAGGAGGAAATGGGGAAAAGCCAACCCACAAGATAGAAATGCTCGCTAGAGCCACACACATTCACACTTTTAATTCCCTGAGCTAAATTGCACTCTTTACACAGAGGTCTGGAAAATTTTCCTCTAAGTCAGTTCACTGAAGACACGCGTGTCGACTCACGTGTATTCACACGAACTGGGTTATGCCCGCATTCTCCACCAGTAAACTGTTACCAGAACTGCTCTTTATTATAATGGGGAATTAGCTGCAGCAGTCTGTAACTATTAATATTAAGCGAGGATCATAACCTATGTTTACGGAGGTCCCGATCCCAGACACTCTAGTGAAAAAGAGGCAGACAACAAATAAGTTCCAAACACGTGTATTGAGTGTGGCGTAAGCCT
The DNA here is from genome assembly GCF_028583425.1 of Eublepharis macularius. Lineage (NCBI taxonomy): Eukaryota > Metazoa > Chordata > Lepidosauria > Squamata > Eublepharidae > Eublepharis > Eublepharis macularius. The sequence continues at coordinate 79,809,195 of NC_072797.1, forward strand.
AGCTTGCACAATCATACAGAGAACACACAAGACCTAAGAAATACAGGGTATGAAATACAGAGACGTTCGCATTAGCTGGTTCCCAACGATGATAGGGGGAATACTCACTTATCCTGAAGCGAAGCAGAGACACAACAGCGAGGTGGCCCAATGCCAGCACTGGAACCACAGACGGACAGCAAGGAAGTCTGGATAGGAATGGCCTAAGCACCGAGTGGTCTGAGAGACCAGCTTAAATACCCCAAAACGTACCCTGGGGCTGGTGCTGTACTTGGTGGTTCTTACAGATTAAAACAAAGGGTCTAATGGGCTACTGAATGGCTTGGATGGGCCACTTTGGTAATCAGATTGTGATAAGTGACACCTCAGGAAGAGGGGGCAAAAGAGGGAGGGGGAAGTCCAAGTGGGCTGAATGGATGTTCCAGCGGACAGGGCTTGTCCTGATGTCATCAGCTTTGGAATGCGGAGGTTTCTTTGAGATGCATTCTTTAAGTGCTTGGGATGGTCGGCACTTAGTTCCTTCTCCGGGGCGGCTCCTAAGATATGCAGAGCGGGGCGAGGGGCTCTCGCTGCGGACGTGGTGTGCCCGCTTCGCCGAAATGGCTTCTCAAAGCAGTCCTCTTCCCAGGGTCTTCTGTCTGCCTGAGAACATGGATGCCGGCTGGGCATAGCTGGGGCTGGATAGCAGGCTGCCCGGTAACGAGGGCAAGCTCGGCGACCGGCTCGCGGGAGGCTCCAGGCGGGAACTGACCAGGGAGCGCCTAGCCAGGCTCGCTGGAGGTTTCCCCGGCAGGCGCCCGGCTGCTAGCAGCGGCTTGGGCCCATATGAGGCAGGCTTCCATGGAGGCAGCGGGAACAACACTTTAAAACACAGTCCAAAGCAGGGAACAGGCACGGTCCGTGGCAGATGGCAAAGCAGGCACGGGGAACACAGTCCAAACACACACTGGGAATTCCAGATACAGGCCAGGGCAGGGCTTGCCCAGGAAGAGAGTCCTTTGTGCAGTTAACCAAACATGGAGTCAGTAAACTACACAGTCTATAACAGCAGCAAGGTAATTGACACGCAGGCAGGAAACTGACACGTGTATCAGAACACACACGTGCAAAGCAGTCTTTGGTGTAGCAGTAAAACAGCAACGCAGGAAACTTTAACACAGTTCATAGCAGGCTTCAAAGCAGGGGAGGGGGCCTACTTGGCAACATCTGACCTTCTAGTTTAATATTCTTTTGGGTAGGTTCCTCAGTTTTCTTAAGTAAGTTTTCAATTTGAGTTGTAATGGTCTGCGAGTGTACTCCCAGGCTCTGCTGGATTTTATCCATAAAATCTTGCAATTCATACTCCTTATTGGACTCCTCCTTTTTCATATCTTTAATATTTCCAGTATCTTTTTTCTTCCTCAGGGCCATTTTCTGTAATCTATGTAATCTTCTTTCAACAAATATCTCATATAAACTTCTCATTAACTCTGAAGGACTTTTTACAATGGAATATTAATTAAGGAAGAATGAGAAAGTATTAATTTAAAGAATACCAAGCTTCCAAAGAGAGGAGAGAGCAAAAAGAAGAGAATAGTAAAGGTATGAAAAAGAAAAACGTAGCTGGTATTAATATTAACTTGTTAGTATGTTTAATTAAGTATCTTATATATATATAGTGATATATAAGAATAATCAAGCTATTAGTAATCCAATAAGTGACCAATTAATGTATCGTGCCCTTTTACTTCCTCCTATTTGTTCCAGCTGTTGCAATTATCCTTTCTGGCCACTAGATGATACCAACGACCATATAATAGTCCTCTGTTTCACGCAGATTTCTCCTTCCTTGCAATTTTCTTGTTTATCCACTTGATGGCAGCAAAGACCATGCAATTAAAAGTAAAAGTGAAAGTAGCTTGTTCTTTTTCACTGCAATATTTTTGACAACTGATACATTTTTAACACACACTCCTCCTTCCATTTTTCTATAATAATAAACCTTCTTTCTATAAAGACTTTTGGGGGGCTTCATTAGTAAAATATGTTTCTCTGAGATATTTCTCTTAAATTCTTTGCTATTGCTAGAACACCTGGGCACTTCATAGTTTATTATAAGGTATTTTCCAGCATTTCCACCTTGTTAATTTGTTATTTTGCTAGGACTGAGCTGGAAGGGCACCTTCTCAGCTGATCAGTCTGGATGTTCTCAGGAGGTAGCTGAGTAGTGGAAGCCAATTTCCAAAGTGATTCCCAGGGAAACCTTTCCATCAAGGTAAGTTACTCCCCCACCACCACCTTCCTAACCATAACAATTTGAAGGAAGTCATGTTTTGGAAGCACATGTCAACAGTGAAAAGCACACAAAAAATCTAGAGCTTTCTTAATATCCCAAAGGTCATTGAATTCTTTATCAAACAACATTCAAAACCAGAAAGAGTTATGATGATTGAAGGAGCATTTTCATTTCATGCTGTAAAACATCACCTATCATATAGGTCTCTAGATTGCACTTCAAAATTAAATCAAGTAATATATTCTGATTCAGACATAGTGAAAAAAGTTTCCCATGCAAGAACAAAAGCTGAGGCCATTGTCCACAGAGTGCTTGCTCCACACTCCATTACTATGGAAATTCAGGATGTAAATGAAATATCCTGCTTTGGTGTTCCCACAAATGGCAGCAACCTTGGGTCACAAAAGCTATTTCCTCTTGTGACATAATATTTTCATAAAGTTCATGATATTAAAATTGATATTGCTGAATAGCACACCAAATGATAAATCAGAAATTATACATTATGTAACACAAGCATTAAAAGTCCATGGCCTCCTTATGGAGTGTGTTGCATTATCTGATGACAATATGTACACTAATTTTGGAGAGATCAATTGCTCTGGAAGAAAAAAATATCTTCTATAACTTGAAGCATGAATTAAAGAGAGAAATAGTGCTGCTAATTCAACACACATCCTTCACAACTGTATATAGCATGGTGCAGGCACATTGTCTGTAGACACAGAATGCATCATAATAAAGGATTACAATTATTTCTCCATAATATGGAAGAACAAAACATGTCAAGAGTTAATGTGAATTTATTGTTATAAAATACAGATAATTTTTGTCATACAGCAGAAAACAATGTCTATCACTCTTTCTTGCTGTAGAATAGTTACTGTAGATATTTCCTGGCATGTCTCAATCTAATCCATCATCTGTATTGAAAGAAATTCGTTGAAAATGATTTAGTAGAAGCATATCTGTACACTTACATTCCTTAACATCAACATTCCATACAAATATCCAGAAAAAAGAAGGGCGGATCAGTTTGGGAGGTTTTCACTGTATTGCAGTCAGTTTGTCCAATGTTGCAATGTAGAAGTGAAGCAGCTTTCCTTTTACTGAAAACAGGCAAAGGAAAGAAAGCTGGGCTGGAGAAAGAAGTTGGTCTGTTTATGGAAGAGGCTTCTTACTTGTACAAAGTGTGTTTGAAATATTTGCAGAAATTGACAGTTACTTTTAATGAGTTTGACTGTTTTCACAGGATGACTTTAACTGATACTCTTTCATTTGATGATGTTCACTCTATCATAAAATACTTGAGAGATCAAGATGTGATTTAATTTAATTTATTGTATTTATATTCCACCCTCCCCGCTTTCGCAGGCTCAGGGCAGATAACAGAATACAAATATACACATCATTAAAAACACCTTAAAAAACACAATCATCTCATCTACATCTATTACATATAAATAATTTTTTAAAAAATTTAAAGCAGCACATAGCAAAAGTTTAGTGTATCACACAGCGGTGTTACCAGAGCAAATCCATACCATAATAATAAGTGTGGCAGCAGCATCTGCGTTCACATGGGGGAATAGTTTAACCCCCCCTTCCCGGGGGGGCACCGCCCGGCATCAGCCATATGCCTGGCAGAATAGCTCCGTCTTACAGGCCCGGCGAAATGCAAGCAAATCTTGCCGGGACCTAGTCTCGCAAGGCAGAGCATTCCACCAGGCCGGGGCCAGGACCGAAAAGGCCCTGGCCCTGGTCAACGCCAGGCGGGCCTCCCTAGGGCCAGGGACATTTAGAAGATATTTTCCACTAGATGATGGATGATGTAAAATATTTTGACCTATAACCTTAAGACCTTTGTTTAAAATGCTCAAATCAATGAAGACTTCAAAAATGCACCGGTTAGTGACAAGTAGGTTAAATACTTTCAAAAGTGCTGCAACACAGACTGCCATTCGGAGTTGTTTAAAATATCAGAATTTTTCTTTTGCATTCTAGGACATAATGCAAATGTTAAGAGAGTGTTTTCTTTAATGAAAGCTGAGTGCACAGATGAAAGGAACCGATTTACCATTGAATCTATACAGCAATATAACCTGTGTCTAGTCATGCTGTCAGTTCTACAAATACCTATTTGAATAACCAACTATACTTGGTGATGGAGTCATAACTGACTTATAACGACCCCCTGGTGGGGTTTTTAATGGCAAGAGACTAACAGAGGTGGTCTGCCATTGCCTGCCTCTGCAAGCTTGGTCTTCATTGGAGGTCTTCCATCCAATTACTAGCCAAGGCCAATCCTGCTTAGCTGCCAAGATCTGACAAGATCAGTCTTGACTGGGCTATCCAGGTCAAGGCCAACTCTACTTAGGGAGATAAAATCTTCCAACAGTTATGCAGTACCAGTATGCAGATATTGATGCCGTAAGCATAGAAGTGCTTAGGTTACATGTTCTTGATTTGTTTATATAGACCCAAACTACACAAGATGCCAGACATGAGTTCTTCACATGTCATGTCCCTGCAAGATTCCACAAGAGAGAGAATCCCCAGCAGAGAATCACATCGCTAATTCTCTCACATACCAAAAAAGCTACTCTGGATCTCCTACATTTCCTCCTGTTACATTCCCCCACCTCGAGCTCCAGTAGGAAAACCCAAGCTGAAGCTTTTTGCAAAAGAGAGAGATTTCCCAGTGGAGAATCACATCAAGCAGCTGTTCTTTCTAAGACTAGACTAACTAGGGAAACTTGCAGGACCTGACATGCACCCAGGCATCTCATGTAATTTTCCTCATATATAGGTACATTTGTCCCCAGCTAGCTGCCCTCCCCCCCATGGTGGTTCTTCTTCTTCTTCTTCCACTTCTTCCTCTTCTTGCTACCTGATCTCCTTCTTCCACCCAGGCTTGCATTCTTATTGGGTTTCAGCCTGGGGGAAGGGAGGTCATTCTACCCTTTGCATTCTCACCCCACTCCTATCTGTGAGGGGAAATATATTTAAATACCCCAGACAGTCATCATGATGTGGCAATATCCATTCAATCACCAGGTGCAGGATACACCACCATATAGCAGAGTCAACAGAAGAATCCAGTGAGAAGGCGGTTCTCCCAGCTGCGGCGTCAGCCGCGTTGGCTGGGAGCCGGTTTTTGCGGCCGCGGAAGGAGAGGGAGACAGATTCCCTCCCTTCCCATCCGGGTACTGGGAGGGGGCGGAGCTTGGCGCTGATTTGCGTGTGCTCTGCCCCCTTCCCAGGGCAGTCGGTTGAAGCGCTCGGAGCAAACGGGTGTTTTGCTCCGTTTCCCGACGCCACCAGGCCTTTGCCCGCCACTTGCTGGACGGCCCCTTCTTTAACTTCTTCTCTGCCACCGCGGTTTCGGTGGCGGGGTGTGCCCTGGGGGGGCTCCTTTCATTCTTTCTCCGCCGCTGCGGTAATGGCGGCGGAGGGTGCTGGGTTTGTCCACCGCCGTGGTGAGGGCGGCGGAGTGTGCTTCCCAGTTCGGGTGGGGGGCGTTTGTTGCTTCCCTGCAGGCCTTGCCGCCTGTTGTTGGGTGGGCTCAGCCTGTGCTGGCCTGGGGCAGCCTGGCTTCTGGCTCCCAGCTTTGCTTTGCAAGGCTGGTAGTGGTTTCAGGATGCCATTAACCCCCCCCCTCCACATCTCACTATTTGCGGGATTAGCGCCACCTGGTGGCACTCTGCAGGTATTGGCGCGCCTAGGGTATAGCTGGGCAAAGTGGCTGGGCAAAGTTGGGAGGGACTCAATCAGGCGGTTGCTAGGCAAAGTTTTCGGTGACACCTGTTTGGGAATTGGGTTTACTGCTCTGACCAGGGTTTTTATCCTGTTGCGTCCTATTGGGAGAGATTGGTATTACCTGAGTGCTATTACTGTCTGCGGTTGAGAATGCCATCCAAGAAAGGAGGAGGGCCCTCTAAAGGGAAACAGCCTGTTAAACGGTCTGCACCCCGGAAACCGCCGCCAGCCCTGTCTTCATCAGATGAGGAGGATGGCCCCAGTAGGGAGGAATTGTTGGAATGTATAGCTGCCCTGGAGAAGAGGGCGGTGGGCTTGGGGGTAGCGGGACAGGTACCTCAGACTCGTAAGGGTGGCAAGCGGGTTGCAAAAGTTGGCTTTAACAAGGAATTTGCTTCTCGTCTTTCTGCCCTAGAAAACCTTGCAGGTGTTCCGGTGGCTGAAGCCAGCGCGAATCAGGACCATTCCACTGGGCCCGACACTGGAGGGACAGGTGACCTGTTGGGCACGGATGATGGAGGGCAGGTGGCTGTTGCATTGGATTTCCCTGTGGCGGATGGTAAGGAGCAACATTCACAGCAACATTCACAGTCACAAGCACATCAGAACACTGTAGCCATGGGGTGCTGCTGGGCAGACCGCTCCTACTGAGGTGTCTCTGCCTTCCATGGGTTACAACGCACAAGTTTGGCCTCCATTGGGACAACCAGTTTGGCCCTGCGGCACCAGTGCTTCCCTGTATCATCAGCTGCCTCCCCTACCACCGGTGGGTGGGGCCACTGCCTGGGAAGGGCCTGGATACCCTTCCTCATCCACGGGTTGGCCGTATGGTTATGGTAATCAGCTTAGCTTTTCCCCCCTATGGGACACAGGGGACTCACACATTTGGCACGGCCCCCTTATAGGGCCCTACCTCCCAGGGATACGGCCTTACCATTAGGGGATCATCTGACACAGGCCACTCGGGATAAGATTCTTCAGGGACAGTATGCGGACATCTTTAGCCTTCTCTTCAGGGAGCTGGAGAAGAGGGATAAAGACGATCTCGAGGACCAAGATAAGGAGAAGATCCGCCGTTGGCGGATTGATAGATCTTGGTCCCACTGGCTTCCGGGGTTTTTAGTATATGCCGGTGTCCTGGCCAGGGCGCAGCCACACAGGGCCCTTCCCCTGTTTCAATATGTTAATATTATATACCGGGGTTACACTGATTTCAAGGGTGGGGCCTGGATGCGCTATGATGAGGAGTTTCAGATGCGGGCAGCATTAACTCCTAGCTTGCCATGGGACCAGATTTGGGTCCAGCTCTGGGAGCAGGTTATGACACCCTCTAAGTCTACTACGGGGGATATGGCCGATAGTGGGCATTTGATTATTAGGCCAGTTCAGGGCACAGGCTCCCGCACCCCTGCGGGGCAGCAGGTTCAATCACGGCTGCTCTGCTGGGACTTTATGTCCAGAGGGGTGTGTCAGAGGTGGCCATGCAAATTTTGCCATGAATGTCCCAGCTGTGGGGGTCCACACGCCCATTTCGCCTGTCCCAGTGGCCGGAAGGGCGGACAGGGTGGAAAGCGCTTTGGTGGTGGTGGAGGACAGCAGCAAGGCGGGGGAAGTCAGCAGCAGGGGTCTGGTAAAGGGACCCAGTCCGGTAAAGCTGAGGGTACTTGAGCGGTTGCTTCAACTGTACCCCCGGCGCCAGGACGCTGCTTACCTATTGTTAGGTTTTAAGTTTGGTTTTCGAATTCCATTTCAGGGCCCTAGGACACCTTTCATGGCAGCCAACCTTAAATCAGTGGCTGGCATGGAAGATGTGGTGCGCAGTAAGTTATTAAAGGAATGTGCTGAGGGTAGGATATTGGGCCCTTTTGCAGCCCCCCCATCCCATCCCTCAGGGTTTCTCCTTTAGGGGTGGTGCCAAAGAAGGCGCTGGGGGAGTTCCGCCTCATTCATCACCTCTCCTTCCCAAGAGGGGCCTCGGTGAATGATGGCATACCCAATGAGCTCTGTTCAGTGCATTACACCTCCTTTGACCAAGCAGTCAAGGTGGTGCGACGCTGTGGGGTGGGAGCTGAGATGGCAAAGTGCGACATCAAGTCTGCCTTTCGCCTGTTCCCTGTGCACCCAAGAGACTTTAATCTCCTGGGTTTTGCTTTTGAGGGCAAGTTGTATATGGACAGGGCCCTGCCCATGGGGTGTTCCATATCTTGCTCTGCCTTTGAGCGCTTCAGTTCCTTTTTGGAATGGGAGCTGCGTCGCCGCTGTGCTTGTAAGGACACCTGTCACTATTTAGATGATTTTATGGTGTCTGGGCCTGCGGGTACAGGGCAGTGTGCCAGGTTCAGCCTTCATTGAGCTTGCTGAGGAGCTAGGGGTTCCCTTGGTCCATGAAAAAACTGAAGGACCAGCTGTGATCCTGACGTTTTTAGGTATCGAGCTTGATACCATGCGACAAACTCTGCGGTTGCCACTTGAGAAGGTGGTAGACCTTGGAGGTTGGAGGCCTGCTTGGGTAGGGACAAGGTGTCCCTCCTTGAGTTGCAGCAGTTAGTTGGCCATTTAAATTTTGCCTGCAAGGCAGTTGCGCCCGGCAGGCCCTTTCTCAGACGGCTGTGCAATGCCATGGGGAACTTACGGCTCCCTCATCATCGCTTACGGATTAATAAGGGTATGCGGGAGGATTTGTTAGTGTGGAGGGAATTCCTTGCCACATTCAACGGGGTGACCTTTTGGAGGGAAGATTTGTTGCTAGAAGCGGAGCTCCAAGTCACCTCTGATGCCTCCGGTTCCACTGGTTTCGGAGTCTTTTTCAGGGGGCATTGGTGTGCTGACCAATGGTCCTCTGATTGGGTTACCCAAGGGTTATCCAAAGACCTTACGTTTTTGGAATTTTTTCCCATTTTAGTGGCAGTTTGGCTGTGGGGGTCTCAGCTTGCAAACCACGCTGTCCACTTTTGGTGTGACAACTTGGCGGTCTTACACGTGGTCAACACCATGACCTCTAGATCCCCCAGGGTGATGAGGCTTGTGAGGGCATTTGTACTTAAATGTTTACAGCTAAACATACTGTTTAGGGCCAGGCACATTCCAGGCATTAGCAATGGTGTGGCAGATGCTTTGTCTCGCCAACAGATGGCACGATTCTGGCAGCTTGCCCCGTGGGCCGACAGGCAGCCAGCCAGGATGCCACAGAAGCTGTGGGAGCTGGGATGGGGGACGTAATTAGTGATGTACAGTGATTTTAATAGGCGAACTAATTGCTCTCTCCTCAGGAGCCGCGTTGGGCCGGGAGAAGAAGAGGATCCTGATATGTGGCCTCAGCATGGTGTTTTGGGCGGCCAATCAAGCCAGGAACATGCCAGTCGGATCCCAATTGGGATTGAGCGCTGTGGCCACAGTGGAGGGGTTGGGATGGCGGGGCCTTAGGTGGCCAGGTCTGCTCCCCCTTTTGTCATTTTCTAGTTGTATCTCTCTTGTTTGCACCTTGTAAATTGGTTCTATGTTTAAAATTATACTCAGTCCTTTGTGCAGAAAATGCTTGTTTCTCACCCTCCACTGCCTTCTCTGCTCTCCTAGAAGCTTCGTCCTTAAGTCATGACAAAATATATTTCAGAGAGAGTTCATCTTTTGTCTCTAGTGCATGTATCAAAGAACTAAAACTTTCTAGCAGACTTGACAAAATTAAAATTATTTTGTCCTCTTCATCAAAATTCTTGCCTATGGTATTCAAGTGATCCATTAATTCTGTTACTTGACGTATATGTTTTTCTAGATCACCACCTTCATTTAATTTTAAATTAAATAATTTTCTTGACAAATACAGTCTCTCATTCAGTGTGTTTCTCTCATATAATTCTTTCAGTCCTAGCCACAGTTCTTTGGCAGTCTTACAGTGCTATTCTATGGTGAACTACTCCAGCCTAAGCCCATTAAAGTCCATGAACTTAGACTGGAGTAACTCTCCATAGAATTGCACTATTAAAGTCTCTTATGTAGTGTAAGTCGCTATCACTCACATAAGTTGTGATTTCTGCCCTCACCTTTCTATCTTGTTTTTCCCAATTCACTTTTTAGTCTTCTCCTTCTGGTGGGATTTGTTCCACTATTTCCCACAAATCCTTCTTCACCAGCTCATTCTCCATTCTGAACTTTCATAAAGGATAGTTACTGAAGGTAAGAACAGGCACAGCAGTCTCTAGCAATTTCACTGCCTTTATATACATGACCATTATATCTCTTCTTTTATTTATCTCAAAGATATTTACTTTTTTTCACTGGCTGGGCCCATAAATCACTGTGAGGGGGAGATATATTTAAATATCCCAGATAGTCCTCATGATGGGGCAATATCCCTTCACTCACCAGGTGCATGATATACCACCGTATAGCAGAGTCAACAGAAAAATCCAGTGAGAAGTAAAATCATCTAAGAAGATAATGTTTCACTTCATTTAATAACTATTTACAGTAAAATAAACAACAAACTGTAAGAGAAACATATTCATGGCTTATACACAGGAGAGAGGGATAGTTACAGCAACAGACATCTTAATTGACACAGAAGGAATGTTCACTCACAGTAGGGAGGGGCCAGTTCCACAGCAACAGATAAACAGACACTGTACAATGTATCAAGCCCCTTCTCTACCTGTGCAAGCACTCTCTGCTCTTTCAATTCAAACTAGTGTCTTATTCTAACACTATCCCAGTCAATTTCAAGCAGTATTCCTGGGAGAATGGGGGGGGGGCGGGGTTGCAAGACAGTACATGGTGAAAAGAGAGATGAGAATGGGGGAATGCTTCAACACTTTAAACTACTGTGAAGATCAGCTGATATGCCCAAGTTCACTGCTAACAGGAAAGCAAACCAGTGTAGGAGGAAGTTGAGGTTGGAGTAATTCCCCTTCTCACACACACACACACACACAAAAACACAAATCACCATTGTTGCTTCTACAACTACATGTGATGGTTCTAAACCATCACAAAATGAATTTTGAGGCTCTGTTTTGAAAATTAAAATTGATAACCTGGCAACACAGTGCTGGCAAATTCAATAGGAAATCCAATTGTTCTTGCTTCAAAAATAGAGCTCACAGGGTGGGACTACAATTTGATCATATGATTGGTAATGGGTCTGGTTTGTACAAAGGGCATTTCCATCAGTGCTTCCACAGAGATATAGTTTGTTCCACTTTGTCACATAGAAAGTTTCAATCCCTTGTAAGCATTCAAGAGCTGTGATAGCAAGAAATACAGGAAGGGTATCTTATGCTCTGTAGCTTTTCTGCATGCTTAAAAATAAGAGAAAAAATAAGAGAAGGCTGCCTAAAATCACAAATGGAAAATGTTGAGATAGTGAATATCAAAACCAGACAAGGGGTCCATTCAAGTTTTATCTGAGAAATATTTTATATTCACATAAAGATACTTCTAATCTTGTCACTGGTGGTTCATATGATAATTTGGCTTCACACTCCAATGAGACAAAAGGGCAAAAGTAAGTAAATTTCTGCTTCAGAGTGAGCATCTTGTGAAGAGTATTGATCTTATTGATTAGGTCACTGAAACCCTGCTGTATGTTAAAAGGGGTGGTGGGAATGAGAACTGAAAACTGCATTAACTCAAATGGCTAAATCAATATTTAACAGTGCAGTTAGTAGTAGTTGATCTCATGTGCACCCTTAATAAAGCAAAGGTGAACTGAACCACCAAGAGACATATACATATTAAAATAATCTGAATTAATTTCAGAAGTGACATCCTTCAAAGGTCTTTTCATGTAATTACAGTTTTCAGAACTTTGGTCTAGAGTAACAGGAGAAGAGATACACCACTCACACATACAGAAAAGGAATAACCAAAAATATACTGTTTCTTCTTCATTTCCCCATACAATGCCATTATCATAATTTAGACTATTCTCAGCACATAAAGAGGTGGAATTTCAGTAATGGATCTACTATTTAGATTGATTAGGGGCACTGACATGCTCAAAGAGCATTTCTCATTTTTCATTGTTATGGAAATAAATGAAGCCAATACAAAGAAAGTGCATATCAGATGATAAACCTTGTGATGAACACACCTAACCTCATCATGAATCCCAGCGGTACGTGCTCTCTCACAAGAAGTGTTTTGGCAGCAGTGCCAAAAAGATCTGTAGTCAAGACAAATGTTAAACACTATCAAATGAATTGTTGCATAAGTTTCATGAGCCAAAGGCAAACTACACCAGACCCCACGAGGGTGGTAGCTCCCAATATATTGCCAAAGATTATTGGACAAGTTAAGACTGTATCTGTCACTTTTGACCTTCAGGAAGCCTAATTGCCTGTCAGTACACACCGGAATGGTTTAGATATAATGCAAAAAACATGGTTTATTTAAACTACCCATAATTAATTGACCATGGTTCCTATTCCACACCACCCCTCTAATTATTATAGTTGCCAAGTCCCCAAACTCTCCCAGTGTGGGGGAGAACCAGTACTCACTGGGTTGTTGATCTTCGCTCCCAGTCCCGATGCAATGACATCACTTCCTGAAGTGACAACATCATGCTTTTCACATGAATGCTCCTGTGCTTCAAGAAGTGACATTGTCGCTTGCCTGGAGTGGCAAGGAATCACTAGGTGGCTTGCAAACTCCTGCCGATCACCAGTGATTGGCAGGCAATGGGGGAAACAGCCAGGAGTTTGCCTACCACTGGTGGGCACCTAGGAACCCTACTAATGATGACTAGTTAGGGGACCCCTGAACAGAGTCTGAAGCTGGCTTATTAAACACTAACTATGGTTTGACATTACATATGAACATGCTACTGTAGCTTAATCCTAGTTTGCTGGTCATATTCCATGCTGACCCCACCTACAGAGTTGCCTGGCAAAAGAGGCTCAAAAATGAAACTTCTCTCACCTTTAGGTTACTCTTTCTAGAACTTAGCCTCGCTCTGCCTTGCAACAGTCTACTCCTGTTTCTACTCTCTTAGAGACCCAGCGACATAGCATACAACTGCCCTACATCCTGAAGAGAAAAATCAGTGTCAGAGTGGAGACATGGTTATCTTGCTGCCTGTGCAACTACAACATAGGCGCTTATACTTGTTTATACTCTAGATATGTGGTGGTAGATGTGTGCATTGGGGATATTTCAGTGGCCAATTGTAATGCACTCAATGTGGGTCTGCCCTTGAAAAGTAATTGGAAACTTCAGTTGGTGAAGAATGCTGCCACCAGGATGTTGACAGGAGTGGTTCATAGGGACACTATCATTCCAGTCTTGTCCATCTTGGCTTTCAATCTGTTTTTGGGCACAAGTCAAGGTGCTGGTGTTAACCTTTAAAGCGTTACATGGTTGGGACCACCATACCTAGAGGACCACCTACTCATTTATGAACCCACGCAACCGCTTTGAGCATTTTCAGAGAACCTGCTTTGGGTGCCCAACCCAATCAGAGATGAGGCAAGTGACAGCCTTGGAGAAAGCCTTCTCAGACATGGCACCAAAACTCTGGAATAGAGATGGGCACAATCTGCATTACGATAAAAAAAACCCCACGATAATGGCATTTGCGCAATCGGGACCTGATGGATCATTGTCTTCCACAGCAAACAATCCAGCGGTCGGGAGGGGGCTGGACCGGGGCTGGACGGGGTGATCGTGATAGGATCGGGAAGCTAGACATTCAGGTGCCAACAATCTATTCCCCTGGCAACGAAGGCAGGGGAATGCCTGAGCTGTGTTTGAAACTTGATAATATTTCCCCTAGCGAGGAAAAGCAAACAGTTGTGAGTGAAAAGGTGGCTTCCTGAGAAAAATATATGCAAAGTGATTGGGAGAGGAAGGGGTTAAGAGAGAGAGAAAACAAAAACCCCTGGCTTTGAGCACGGCTATCAGCAGAAGCTGTTTTGCGCTCCTCTCATCCTGAGTTCATTCAGTGCGTTGAAGGAGTTAACACTGAGAAGAGATCTCTCTCTCCTCCTGGCTTCTCAGCCCAGTGGGTCAATGGAAAATAGAGGGCTCAGAGGAGCTGAGCGGGAGTGTATACTGTCCCAGATCATGTCCAATGCCACAAACAGGACCAAAAGATCTAAAATATGACAGCCTTTTTGTTTTGTTTCAATGTAAAAATCATATGAATTCATGAGGATCCGTGTCTCAGATTCATGTTTTTTCACCGTGGCAGTGCCAAATATTTTTGGATCTGTGTTTTTTATATTTCAGTCTGTGGACCTGGCTGTGATATGTGATTTGTGTTTTTCCTATTTAAAAAACCATAGGATCTGCGAGGATCCGTGTGGATCCTGGTTTTACTTTCTTCCTGTTTAAAATATGCTTTTGGAAGACTGGCTGCTTGCTTTTAAAATCGGGTGGGGAGGAATGGAGAATTCTATCCCTGCTTTTTTTTAAAAGCTGACTGAAACTTGTTGGCAGGGTGTCTCTCTCTCTCTCTCTCTCTCTATTTGGAGAGGCAGGGACGGGTTAAAAACTTTCCCCCCCTCTGCTCTAAGTGCGTGCGTGTGTGAGAAAACATCCCCTCCCTGAGGGGAAGCGGCTCGTCGCCAGGTTAAAAACTCCCCCCCCCTCTGCTCTAAGTGTGTGTGTGTGTGTGAAAACGTCCCCTCCCTGAGGGGAGGCGGCTCATCGCTGGGTTAAAAACTCCCCCCCTCTGCTCTAAGTGTGTGTGTGTGTGCGTGTGTGTGCGTGCATGCGTAAACGTCCCCTCCCTGAGGGGAGGCGGCTCGTCATCGGGTTAAAAACTTTTCCCCCCTCTTCTCTAAGAGTGTGTGTGTGTGTGTGTGTGTGTGTGTGTGTGTGTGTGTGTGTGAGAGAGAGAGAGAGAGAGAGAGAGAGAGAGAGAGAGAGAGCATCCCCTCCCTGAGGGGAGGCGGCTCGTTGCCGGGTTAAAAACTTTCCCCCCCATCTGCTCTAAGTGTGGGGGGGGGCGTCCCTCCAATCCCAGATCAGAAACAGGACTTGATCAGAGTGAATCGGTGATCTGGGGTCGTCACCAGCGCAGATCCACGATCAGCTTGATCGGTATTTTTTTTTTTTGGCTCGTGCCCATGTCTACTCTGGAACTCTCTCCACATAAAGAGTTGCCTGCCCCGTTGCCAACTTCCAGCTAGCAGATGAAGACTTTTTAGGTTCTTCTGCCATTCCCTCAGTGAGCTCTCCTTCTGTCTTGTTTTTAATTATCATTTTTAAGCAAGTGTGTTTTATTGTAATGTATGTGTATTTTACCTTCATTTTATTATTTGAATTGTATGTTTTTGCTTTGGTTTTATTGGTTTTTAAGATGTATGTTTATTATATATGTTTTAAATCTGTTAGCTGCCTTGGTGGCCCTGATGAGGACAGAAAGGTGAAGTACAAATTTTGTAAATAAATAAATGCTATTCCAAGAGTGGTCAAAACTTCCCAAGAGAATCCTCGTCAGCTTTGTATTGCTGGTGACCAATGGTAAGCCAGTTAATGATACAGTGAGGCTTTTCTATTAGATGAGCACTCTGAGGCAGGCTAGGGTAGCAGTTCAGTCACTACTAGGGAAGCAAGGAAAAGAGTGACAGCATTGAAGCCAGAATTGATGGAGGCAAGCCAAGATTCACTGATTATCTGACAGCCAATTGCTTGTATCACTAACTATATTTAAAATTAACCTTGGATTTACATTATTTGAATCACCGCACTGCTCTTAAGGAATTTAGACTATGTGCTAAATGATATACCACATTTGTTATGTTGAAAGTCTGCACTGGTGTTGTATATTGGTAAGAGTGTTAGACTAGGATCTGGGAGAACCAGATTCAAATCCCTCCTCTGCCAGAGAAGCTTGCTGGATGACTTTTGGACAGTCACAGACTCTCAACCTAACCTACCTCACAGGATTGTTGTGGGAATGATGTGGAGGAGAGGAGACTTATGTAAGATACCTTGGGTCCCCGTTGGGGAGAAAAGTAGGGTGTAAAGTAAATAAATTAAATATGCTATGTTATCACTGACAGCATTTGAGAATGGTTGCATGAAGACATCCAGAACACTAGGTTTTGTGTTAGATCTGTAGGCTCTGGTATATGTTAGGAATGGAAGAGAGAGACTTCTGGGAAGAAGCAGGAAGTAGCCTAAGAATACCAATCTGGAGACATGCAAGAAGGACAAAAGAGAGAAGGAAAGAAGGATCTTATTTTTCTATCTAACTGTCAGATTTGCTGAGCCCTGTAGGTATTCTGTGTCTTCTACCTTCTCCGTACAAAAGACATTGTATTTCCAACAAGATCCTGGGTGACTTCTCTGCAGCCCTGAGTATGCCAATGTTTTTATGGCAAAGTACCACTTCCTCTCCTGTCTCCAAGTGCCACCTCTTCATCATTTGGACCCATGGGAAGGAAGTCTTGAACAATTCCAGTGGGATTTCAATAATGCTGCTAGCAGCATGTATGAATGGGGCCTGTGACAACTTTGTGACAACTTTGTTACATGTTCGCAGTCTGGTAACAGTGGTTGAGCTCAGTAAATTTTAAAGTACATTCAGTGAGTAGATCCTTCTGTGAAGCAGGTTGGGATGAACTCCTGAGGGTTGCCCTTTGATCTTCAGGGCTAAATTGAGACACTGAATGGGGATTTGATTTGTAACACTTTACTACTCACCAGACCAGCTCTTTTTATTTTTCCTGTGCCCTCATACTGCTTCTTGGGGTCATAACGAGACAGTTTGCAACAGAAGCTCATGTGTGTAGTTAAGGGCACAGTGCAAGAGCCAATGAACCCTAGAAAAAGGGCTTCTGCTCAAGGACCACCAGACATGCTACTTTGTCTGACATGGATGCTAACACTGGAAGAAAGAACAGTGAAGTAGCTTTGAGTCTCCATCCTTTATCTAGTTAAGAAGAAGGCAGACAACATATCACTGGAAAACATCTAAAAGAAACATTTGGGCCTGTTGCTTCCATTGTGTATAATGGAACTGCAAGCAAATTACACCACAATCACCCACTTAACTTCATTGTTAATGTTTTTAGAAAACTCACAATAAAAGCAAGGAAAAGAAAGTCGACTATAATCAATAACCAGTCAGGATGGGTGGGCTTAATATTCCTAATGTAATCTTTGCACATTAATTAATGCAGTGTTTCTCTACTAATTCCATGTCTCTTTTGCACATTAGTTAACGGTGGGGAGGATTTCTCCCATACTTGCATGGCTCTTAATTCTTTGAAAACATCCACTGTGGCCTAATTATTTTCACTTAAAATGCTCATATAGTGCTTTTTATATTCATGATTCTTATCAGCATGCTTCAAAAAGGTTTTACAGCTCCTTTGAAGATTTGTTAGGAATTACACAAGTAAAGGAAGCCTCATGTTTTCATAACGCCTGGGTCCTGGAGGCTCTTGAAAGACACAGTAATTGTGAATCAAGGAATAATACACTCCTGTGAAATGAGTTTTTAATTACTGCAGTGCACAGAGATGGTTCACTGGGGCCATAAATGTCATCACAGAATATATTGTCTAATAGATTCTAACGCTTTCTCTTAAATGCAGATTAAGTTCCCATATACTGTGAATTTGCAAACTGGAAGATTTATTTGAATTCTCTGGATTTGCAACTGATTTGCTCATGATCAGGTAAAGCTTCCATTATATTTCCAGATTTTTGTTGTAATATCATACATACCTTTTTCATGACCTTTCACTTTGTTAATTCATGGGATATTCAAAGACTTTTTTTTGACAGCCCTAGTGGCATAAAGCTGTATACAATTTCTAAATACTATGGTCAAGTCTTGTCACCCAATCAAGGATAAAAGATACAGTGGCCTTGAGGTATTCTGATTTCTGTTTCTGAAGATATCAGTGCCTGAAGATAAACCATACTTCTTAAAGTACAAGAAAATGGTATAGAAGCGATATCATTTCCGTGTACATTAATTTATTCTGCAATTTTTGTCAAAAAGATTTTCAGAGCACTATGAAAACCACAAAAATGGTGAACAGAGAAATGATGGGATGCATGCCACTTTTATCCTTCGTTCATCTGTAACAGTAGAACTAGTAATAAGATCTATTCCATAATATTGTTTCAAGGCCTGCCAGCACCCACTTATTTAGAATTATCTCTTAATGGGGTCTTCAATAGAAGTCCCCCTTTAGGATCTACTTATGTTAAACTGGATCATGTTCCTTCTTCTGCAACTTCTGCAGTTAGAGGACTATGGTGCATGTCACAACAATATCAATTTGATCAACTTTCACATGCTAAACTATGGACTAATCCAGATTTAAAAATTAGGAAGAAATCTTTTCTGTGAAAGACTTGGACAGACATGGTGATTTTACTGGATCAGTTGATAGGATATGATGATGAGTTTTTGTCATTTTCTCAGCTGAGGTTTGGATATGATTTGTCAACTTTTGTTGAATGGCAATATTTATAACGACAACATTTGTTGGTATCCAAGTATGGCCTTGCAGCACTGAGTGTTTCAGAGTCTCTCCCATTTTTTAAAACTCTTATTAAATTTATGCCAAAAAAACCCTACAATATTTGTTTATAAATACTTTAATTTTAATTTAATAAATATGTTGTGTGGCGTTTTAGGAATGAATGGAATAAGGAGTTAGATCTCCTCAGTTTTGCCAAAGCAATGGGATAAGGCCTTAAATGCCATACCTGCCAATTCTATGGATCTTAAGCTGCAACTTATTCAACAAAAAATATGTTTAGGATATATTGGACACCACAATGCCTTGATAGTAAAGAACTAAATACTGTATCTAATTGCTGGCATTGTAGTTCATAGGATGTTTCTTTTAATTATTTGCTTTGGACATGTCCATATATTTGATCTTTGAGGGCAGAAGTTTTTACTCGTATTAATTTTGTATTAGAATATCCATTGATTTTTGAGGATGTTTATATATTTTTCAACTACCTACCTATATCTTGGGATCTAACAGATGGTCAACAAAAATGGACCCACTATGCCCTTACTGTAGCTAAAAGACTTATATTATAATATTGAAGAGAGAAATGCCATAATTCAATGGATGGAGGATCTTACAACTCCATATTCAGATGTATGGCACATAGATAACAATTAGACATGGGCACAAATTGAAATACAAATCAAATTTCGTGATGAATTGGGACAATTCGTGTATCACAAAAATGTGTTTTGTGGGACCGTGTTTTTCATGAAATCCATGACTTTTTTGGGCCGATTCATTTGATTCGTGAATGCTTCGTGATGCCAGACAGGCTGGCGCTGATCCATTGATTCCCTAGGCAACATAGGCCCGGAATGTCTGCAGACCTTTTGTTGCCATGGAAATCCCAATCTTAGCCCATATAACCTTGAGAGGCAGCTCTCTCTGCCAACTTGAGAGCTCCCATTCTGTTCTATAAGAGCAATGAGCAGGGGGGAGATGGGCCTTCTGTAGCCACGAGAACACCAATTTCATCCCTCCAAACCTTGTTAGTCAGGTCTGTCTGCCAACCAGAGAGCTCCTGTTCTGCTCTATATGAGCATTTCTTATATAAGGCACAGCTCTATGCCTCCTGCTTTCAGTTCCAGTAGACAGAGGGAGTGGGAGGACCTATTGCTGGAATTTGGAGCGAGAGAGAGTGAATTTGGACGCTTTTTGGTGGATTTCCCACTGCTTCAAAAGAGACTGAAAAAACTCTTATTTTCTGCTCTGGTCCTTGCTGGGAAGGTTGTTGGGTGAGGGTGCCTGTTGTGGACTAGTCCAGTAGTGAGGTCAAAGTCCACTCCAGAGTCCAGATAGCAAGGTCAGGCAGTCCAAAGATCCGTTAACAACAAGTTCCAAGGGCTAGGCAAAAGCAGAGTCAAGGCATGGTCCAAAGGTCACAATAGTACAGCAAGGGCAAGGCCAGGTTCAGTGGAGTGGTTGCAGCAGGAACAGGATTCCAACGTGTTGCTTCCATGCCTCCTGGCTGTCTGTGGCAGGCTTTTACAGATGGGCTGGGCTGGCAGCCAGATGCTTGGGAGCTATCCTGTGCTTACTTCCTCATCATTCTCAACAAGTAGCTGGCATCTAGCCAGGAGGCATGCTGTCAGACAGGGCACCTATCTGGCATAGAAGGCAGAAGTTACATAATTGCAGTTTAATGTCTGACAGGAGTTAGCCTGTCAGTTATAGAAGGTAGGGAAGTTACATAGTATAGTTTAGTTTTCTAGTGTTGAAAGGCTGTCAAAGCCAAGAGTTCCATTCTATAAGAAAAGGTAGGGGCAAGGAGTATATAGTCAGCATTGTTACAGTTAAACAGTCATTCTCGGCAATTGCTTTATGTTAGTTGGTTGTACTCTGATTCCTGAATTTAAAAAATTCATTTACTGAATCTGTCTCTGCCTGATCTGATCAGTGCGGATATTTTAGGGAAGATCATGGAACAGAAACTGCCATTTTGCCAAGAATTATCTTTTCCTCCTATGGACCCCAGAGGACACACAGTTGGCCCCTGCAAAATGGCAGTCGAGCCAAGAAAGAGCAGTCTGGTGAAATCCGAAGACCAAGGAATTCAGTGGGGAGAATCCAAGCTAAAGGCAAAGGAGGTGAGGGGGCCCAGGATAATACCGCAGACAGACCTGAACTTCCTACTCTGGCTGGCAGCAACTCCCCGAAGCTGAGCTCCTCATTACCACGCCACTGCAGACAGAGAGCTTAGAGACAGGAGGTCTAAGCTTTTCATGCCAAGTGGGGGGAAGGAAGAAGCCATCCTGAGTGATGTGAGGGAAGAGAGCAAAGAGGAAACAGAGGGGGAAAGACTCCAAAGGCCGAGACACCAGGGAAGTACAAGCTCTGCGGGAGGAAGTAGAAGAGCTTAAAGTGGCAATGAGGGAGATAGTGGGAGGAATGAGGGAACTCCTGCAAAGCACCCAAGTATTGAGAGCCCCAGGAGATATGCCACATAGACGTTCAAATTTACCCAGGGAACCTTCTTCCTTACCACCCTTTCAACAGGGAGTCCACACACCATCTTATCATTATCAACCAGTGAGGCCCTTGATCCAGGGTCAAGCCCCCCTGAATTGGTGGAAGTTAGAAGCACGATTTGAGGGAGACCCTGAAGACCTAGTGTACTTCCCGGTACAGGTGGGGGAGTTTTTATGCGAGTGGGGCCATACCTTCCCCAGTGACCTCAGCCGGGTGAGCTATATTGGGTCCCATTTAGGGGGGGTCAGTGGACAAATGGTACATAACTCTCTATGCGGCACAAGCCCCTGAGCTACAAAATGTAAATGTGTCCACTTCGGTTTCATTTTCCCGGCCATGCCGGATGCTCCTCTCCGCAGGTCCAGGAGGAAGCGCCCGAGCAGCCTGACTGGGTGGTTGACCTGCGAGGGTTAACCCCCAGGACTCCCAGTGAGGGGGCCAGGGTCCGGAGCGCTGCGGGAAGAGCCCCCTGAAGTCGATGCAGGGGGTAAATTGCCCGTTTGCTCCAACGGAGGCTGGCAGACTTGCGCAGCACATCGCATGCTGCCGGGCCATGGAGAATGGCAACAAGCAGATTTAAGGTGAAAACCTGTAAGTAAGCGAATCTCTTCTGTTATTCCAAGCGTATGCGAAGGATTGGTGGGAGTTGAAGCTAAGAAGGCTCAGATATCTTCCCCTTCATTGAGTTTTGAAACTTAGTTGGCAGACTCCCCCCCCCTAAGATGGCGACGAAAAAGCAGAGCCCGGCTGTGGGCAAATCTGTCTCTGCTGCATTGCAGGGGAAAGGAGAGTCTCTTGAAGAGGTGGTTAAACGGTCGGTCGTCGAAGCTATGAAGCCCTTTGTTGATAAGCTAAATGAAATCGGTCAAAGGGTTGGCTCAGTTGAGAATGAAGTGAAAACCATTAAAGACGCAGCATCTGGGGCAGAGCAGTCTGCTCGGGAAAATGCAGTACTCATGAAAGCAACAAACAAAGAAGTAAAGCTTTTGGAGAATCAATTGATAGGGTTACAAGTGGATCGTGCTCAGACGGTATTGCGTCTTCAGAATGTAAAGGAGGAGGAAAATGAAAATTTAAAGGATTTGGTGTCGGAACTTTTGGCGTCATCCGCAAAGGCAACTAAAGAAGAGTTAAAAAGCAATATTTTGGAAGTCTGCCGGACATCTTCAAAATATGCAATGAAGCGTCAGCTGCCTCACGAGATTATTATTGACTTTTCATCTAAGACGACTCGGGACACCATCTTATATAATTCATATAATGTGGACTTGGACTTTCTGGGTAACAAGGTTAAGATATTGAAGGACATTCCATTTCTAGCTCAGAAAAGAAGATTCAAATACAAAAGGTTTGCAGCTCTTCTGAGGAAGCGTGAAATAAAATACAAATGGTTATTTCCGGAAGGCATCTGGTTCAGTTATAAAGATCAAGCCTACAAGATAACATCAGAAGCACAACTGAGGGACTTTGTGTTTAATCATCAAGAGTTTCAGCAAGGAGAAGATCCAGAATCTGAAGGGGGGAGGGGGGAGGAGGCAGTGAGCGCAGCTACTATAGCTGTTCAGAGAGAGCTGCGACTGAGACGCGGGGGGGGGGGAGAAGACCTGATCCTGACTGTAGTTTGTATTTTATAAGGCCTACCAATCTAATGGCATATTAGAAAGTTTAACTTTAAATAACTGTATTATGAAGGGAATGCAAGACTTGTAGTTGTAGTTGTAGTGTGTGTTTTTTATGTTGTTCCTTTCCTTTCCCCTTGTTCTCCCTTTTTCCCTTTTGTAGTTTTTTTAGTTTAGTAATTAAAAAATAAAAATCTATTTAAAAAAATGTAAACGTGTCCATGCAAGCTCTTTAAAAGCAATATGAAGACCCTTTGGAGGAAGAGTGAGTGACAACCCACCTGAAGTGCCTGAGGCAGGGCAATCACCCTGTAAGCAAGTATGCAGCCAAGTTTAGAGAGCACACAGCTGTGCTGGAATGCAGGCAGGGAGTCTGCCACGAGCCTCTCTAAACATCCGGAGTTCAACCAAGCCGATGGGGGAGCAGGCAGGAAGCGTAGTCCAAGGAACCGAATGCAAGGGTCAGAGCCAAAGAGCAGTCAGAGCAGAACTGAGTTGCAGTAGAACCAGGCGGGTCTGTACACAGGTGCTTCTGCAACAAGGGAAAGGGCGTCCTGGCTTAAGAGCTCTCACCTGCAGGGCAGTGCTGCACCCTGTTACAACTCAAGGTTGTTACATCGTTGTTTGAGTGCCTGAAGCCTTGCACTTTGCCTCCTTTCCTGTGCAGCAAGACGCTATCTCCCTCTGCGCTGCCTATCAGGTTCAGCGGAGCTGGGTGGAGATTCTGCCTTGGACTCAGGAGCTGGTGCAGGTAAGGGAACAGCCTCTGTCCCTGAGTCTGCCCTGGATTCCTCAACCAGCTCTGGCAAGGGTTCCTGCTGCTCCATTCCCTGCTGGTCTTCCAAGCAGCTGCCTCTGGAGGGGCTTGGAATAGTCCCACTCCTGTTGTCCTCCCCAAGGTCTTCATCCTCTGAGGACTCAGAGGCCACAACAACGGCTAAGCAGAGGGGTTGGACAGAGGGAGTGAAAATTGAGTTGGCTTAAATCCAGATTTGGTAGCTAAGGCCCTGGTACAGGATGATCCAAAAACCTTATTAGGATGGATCCAGCTAGCTTGCGAGATCGAGAATAGGGAACAGGTGGTGAAGTTGCTGCGTCTACAACACCAGGCCAGACAGCGAAAGAACCTTGGGGAAGGGTGACTGTGAGATCTAAGGAGGGAATGGAACAGCTTCCTCCCTCCGGACGAGAAGGGCCAAAAGATGAGGCAGGGATTATGCCCACGATGTGGGGAAGGTGACCACTTCATAGCAGAGTGCCCCAAGACAAGAAGAGTACACCCAGAACAAAGATGGAAGCCAAATAGGACTCAGGAGATGCGGCCTAGACCCAGACCTCGTCATGCTGAGAAGGGGACGGCAGGGGCAGCGGCTCAAGCACACGGGGACACTGAGGTATATAGTGAGGAGTTCATCCTCAACTGATGAAGGAAACACCAAACCCCTTGTGGGAAACAACGGAGACCTGCTGTAAAGGGCACTGGTTGGCATTGGCAGGTCACAGAGGAGCAGGTGCCAACAAAGGTGAGACAGAAGGGAGCTTTATTCTTCTGTGTTATCACCCTGCTAAATCTGAGGTGAAGGACCAATTTCCGAGTTAGGGCATTGATCGACTCGGGGTGTACTAGAGACTTGATTGCCCCCTCTCTAGTGACAGAACTGGGACTAAATGTACACCAACTGCCAGAACCATTAGTATTTGAACAATGGATGGTACAGTCATGAAGGGACCCCTCCCCCCGGATTTGAAACCAAACTTATTCTGATGGGGATAGGGCACCACTGGGAGGACAGGACTTTCATTGTCTGGATCTGGATTTATTTTAACTCAAGCTGGCAGCTACTACAGAAAATGAATAACCAGTAGAAGGGAGCTGGGGAAATTTCCAAAGGATAAGGGATAGGAGAGGAGAGAGAAATATGGTGCAATGGACAGCTGGTTCATTTGTAAATGGAAAGACTGGTTCATTTGTAAACCTGTCCATTTCCTTAAGGACAGACATGAGCTCAGTAGTTGGGTAAGCCACTCCTCTCAGCCCCAGCTCCCCAGTCGCATTGTGGAGATAATAACACTAACTTATTCACCGGTCTGAGTGAGGCACTAATCTGCCTAGAAGAGCAGTATATAAGCACAGTTTTTGTTGTTGTTGTTGTTGTTGTTGTTGTTGTTGTCGTCGTCATCATAATCATCATCATTATTAATATTATATACCACTTTTTAAATTTTTATCCCTCTCAGGGAGCTTGGTAGTAGAAAGTGCTGTCAAGACACAAATGACTTATGGCAACTCCATAAGGTTTTCAAGGCAAGAGTTGTTCAGAGGTGGTTTGCTATTGCTTGCCTTTGCGTAGCAACCTAGTCTTCTCTGTTGGTCTCTCATCCAATTATTAACCAAAGCCAACCCTGCTTAGGATCTGAGATCTGAAGATCAGGTTTGCCTGGGCTATCCAGGTCAGGGCTAGAATGGAATAAATGGGTTTTCCCTCCCCCATGTTATCCTTACAACAGTCCAGTGTGGTAGGTTAGGCTGAGAGAGTTATTTGTCCAGGCTCGTCCAGTGAGCATTATGATAAAGTCAACGTGTGAAGAAGCCTCCCTCTCCTCCCTCATCCAACATTCTAAAGTCTTTTAAAATATTTCCTTTTTACATATAAAATAAGGTTTAATCTCTGCCTATACACAGAAGAGGAAGAGTGTACACTATAGGATTTAATCAAAATGCCATTACTAATCAAGGTATCAATAGAATTCGGCTTTCCCAGCCGCAGCTCGCCGCGTAAGCTGGGAGCCGGCAGTTGGAGCCCTTGGACGGAGAAGGAGGCAGACTCCCTCCCTCTCCATCCGGGTTCTGGGAAGGGGCGGAGCTTGGCGCTTTTGGGCGCGTTCTGCCCCTTCCCGGCGTTAGAACTTTCAAGCGCTCGGAGGGGACGGAGGGCTTGCTCCGTGCTCCGGCGCTTGGCTGACCAGCAGAGGAACTTGGCTGGGCCGGCTGGCTTGCTGCGGGCCGCGCACGGCCCTGAGTTGTTGGGCCGCCGCCGTGGTAACGGCGGCGGAGCGTATAGGCTGGGCTTGCTGCGGGCCGCGCACGGCCCTGAGTTGTCGAACTGCCGCCGTGGTAACGGCGGCGGAGGGTGTAGGGCGGCGCCGCCGCGGTATCGGCGGCTAAGCGCGGCTCGGATCTTTGCGGGCCCGGGGGCTTCGTGAATTGGCCCTAGTGGGTCTGGCCCGCGGCACTACCCTTGCCTGTTGGGGGCTTTTCGGCCCCGTTAGGGCCCCCCCCCATCCGGGGCTTTTATTCCCCCCATTGCCCCTCCCCCAGTGCAGAAGTCCGTTGGCTTGTCAGTGGGGGTCATTTGGCTGGGTGTGTGCGGCTGACACCACCTGGTGGGTGTTAGCCGCACTGCAAGTGACTCCTGGTCCTGTTGCTGGGGAAAAGTGGTGCGACATCTTTGGGGGTGTGGTCACTGCAGCCTTGGCTTGTTGCTAGGGAGGTTTGGGCGACTCCTATTGGAGAGAGAGGTAACTGGTCTGGCAGGGGCTCCTGGTGACACCTACTGGGACAAGGCGGTTACTTTTGTTACTTATAGGGCATTTTGAGCTTGCTAAAGCATGCCACCCAAAAAGGGAGGGGGCCCTGCTAAGGGCAAACAGCCGGTGAAACGGCCTGCACCCAAGAAACCTCCTCCAACTCTGTCCTCATCGGATGATGAGGATGGCCCTAGTAGGCAGGAGTTGATGGAGCGCATGGCTGCCCTGGAAAAAAGGGCAGCGGGTTTGGCTGCGGGTGGGGAATTACCTCAGCCGCGTAGGGGTGCGAAGCGAGTCGCAAAAGTGGGATTTAACAAAGACTTTGCCTCTCGTCTGTTGGCACTAGAGAAGATGACAGCCCTGAGTACAGGGGAACCCAGCCCCAGTCATCATCATCCTACTGCGCCTGAAGCGGAAGGAGAAGGCTATCTGCCTGGGCCGGGAGACTGTGGACAGGTGGCTGTGGCGGTGGACTCTCCTCTGGCTGAAGGTACGGAATATCAGGCGCACTTGCACACACACCAGAACGCTGTTTGGCCGTGGGGGGCTGGAGGGCAGTCCACTCCTTCAGGGGTGTCGCTTCCTTCTACCTCTGGCGGTTATAACGCACAAGTTTGGCCCCCATTAGGACAGCCCATTTGGCCTCCGTGTGCCAGTGGCTCTTTGTACCAGCAGTTGCCATCAGGGGCCGCTGCCTGGGACCGGCAGGGGCATAATCCATCGAGCACTGGTTGGCCCTATGGTTACGGGACTCAGCCCGGCCTGCCCCCCTATGGGATGCAAGGATTTGGTGTGGTTCCATATAGGGCCCTACCTACCGGGGACACGGCGCTGCCTTTGGGGGATCACCTGACGCAGGCCACCCGTGAGAAGATTTTGCGGGGAGAATATGTCGATGTTTTTACCCTTCTCTTCAGGGAACTGGAGAAGAAGGATAAAGATGATCTTGAGGATAGGGACAAGGAACGGATCCGCCGTAGGCGGATCGATAGAACCTGGGCCCACTGGCTTCCAGGGTTTTTGGTGTATGCGGGTGTTCTCGCTAGGGCGCAGCCGCATAGGGCCCTTCCCCTGTTTCAATACATGAATATTATTTACAGGGGTTATACTGATTTTGAGGGTGGGGCATGGCTGCGCTACGATGAGGAATTTCGAATGCGGGCCGCCCTAACCCCTAGTTTGCCGTGGGATCAGATTTGGGTCCAGCTTTGGGTCCAGGTCATGACTCCTTCAAAGTCAACGGTGGGGGATAGGACCGATAGTGGTCATTTGATTATCAAGCCAGTTCAAGGTTTGGGTCCCCGCACCCCTGCGGGGCAGCTGGTTCAATCACGGCTGCTCTGCTGGGACTTCATGTCCAAAGGGGTCTGTTTTAAGCGAGCATGTAAATTCCGGCATGAGTGCCCCACTTGTGCTGGACCCCATGCCCACTCTGCCTGTCCCAAGGGACGGCAGGGTGGCCAGGGAGGAAAGCGATTTGGGGGCGGCGGCGGCCAGCAGCCTGGTGCTGGCAAAGGGTCCCAGCCCTACCCATGGGGTGCTCCATATCTTGCTCTGCATTTGAGCGCTTCAGTTCCTTTTTGGAATGGGAGTTGCGTCGCCGCTGCGCCTGCACGGACACCTGTCACTATTTAGATGATTTTATGGTGTCTGGGCCTGCGGGTTCGGGGCAGTGTGCCCGGCTGTTGGCAGCCTTTACTGAGCTTGCTGAGGAGCTAGGGGTCCCCTTGGCCCATGAAAAAACGGAGGGACCGTCGGTGATCCTGACGTTTTTAGGTATCGAGCTCGATACCATGCAACAAACTCTGCGGTTGCCACTAGAGAAGGTGGCAGACCTTAGAGCGAGACTGGAGGACTGCTTGAGTAGGGACAAGGTGTCCCTCCTTGAGTTGCAGCAGTTAGTTGGCCATTTAAATTTTGCTTGCAAGGCTGTTGCGCCCGGCAGGCCCTTTCTTAGACGGCTGTGCGATGCTATGGGGAACTTACGGCTCCCTCATCATCGCTTACGAATTAATAAAGGAATGCGGGAGGACCTGTTAGTCTGGAAGGAGTTCCTTGCCGCATTCAACGGGGTGACTTTCTGGAGGGAGGATTTGTTGCTAGAAGCTGAACTCCAAGTCACCTCTGATGCCTCCGGTTCCACTGGTTTCGGAGTCTTTTTCAGGGGGCATTGGTGTGCTGACCAATGGCCCTCTGATTGGGTGGCCCAGGGATTGTCCAAAGACCTTACGTTTTTGGAGTTTTTTCCCCTGGTAGTGGCGCTTTGGCTGTGGGGGTCTCAGTTGGCAAACCACGCTGTCCACTTCTGGTGTGACAACTTGGCGGTGGTACACGTGGTCAACACCATGACCTCCAGATCCCCCAGGGTGATGCGGCTGGTGAGGGCATTTGTACTTAAATGCCTACAGCTGAACATACTTTTTAGGGCCAGGCACGTTCCAGGCATTAGCAATGGTGTGGCAGACGCTTTGTCTCGCCAACAGATGGAACGATTCTGGCAGCTTGCCCCTTGGGCCGACAGGCAGCCCGCGAGGATGCCGTGGGAGCTGTGGGAGCTTGGACGGCGGAGGTAGATAGAGCAATCCAGCTGTCCATTGCTCCTAGCACACGCCGGGCCTACGACCGTGCGGTAGGACAGTTTCATCAGTTTAGGTCGTCAGCCAACCTCCAGCATGTTTGGCCCATTCCGCAGGAACATTTACTGCACTTTTGCGTCGTGCAGAGGGACAGGGGACTTGCAGTTAAATCTATTAGGGGCCAACTGGCCGCTCTGGCTTTTGCCAGCAAATCACGGGGCTTATCGGAATTTACAGGGGCCTTTAGGATTAGGAAAGTGCTGGAGGGATGGTCTAGGGAAAAAAGGACGCCCCCTGACCCTAGACAACCCATATCTCCTTCGGTCTTGTGGGGACTTGGGGCGGCATGGGCTGAAGTGTGCTCATCCAGGTTTGAGCATAAACTCTTCCATGCAGCAGCGTTGACTGCATTTTTTGGGGCCCTGCGAGTTAGTGAGTTGGTTGCTTCATCGCGCTCTGATTTATCGGGTAGGGCCTTGATGGCCAGGGATATTAAATTTGTGGGAGACAACGTCTCCATTTGCATCAGGAGGTCTAAGACGGACCAGCAGCAGCGCGGAATCACCTTCCACTTGGGCCCTTGTTCTGAGGCGGGCTTGTGCCCGGTTAAAGCCCTCAAGGAATACACCGCACTTAGGGGTGATGCCCAGGGGCTGTTGTTCTTACACGAGGACCAAGCTCCTTTGACCAAGTATCAATTTTGGACAGTAACTGAGAGGGCACTCAAGAAACTAGGCTTGTCGGGGGTCAAATTCGGCACTCATTCCTTTCGGATTGGTGCGGCCTCCACGGCAGCAGTTTTGGGATACCCCCCTCAGGCTATTCAGAAAGTGGGTAGGTGGCGGTCGAGAGCTTTCAGGTCTTATGTCCGACCCCTACAGCAATTTTAAATGGCGAACTAATTGCTCTTTCTCCAGGTGCCGTGTCGGGCCATGAGAGGAGGAGGATCCTGATATGTGGCCACAGCATGGTGTTTTGGGCGGCCAATCAAGCTAAGAACACGCCGATTGGATCCCAGTTGGGCCTGAGTGCTGTGGCCACAGTGGAGTGGCAGGGACGGCGGGGCCTCAGGTGGCCGGGCCTCTTGCCTCTCCTGTTTAGGGGGCGGTTGCAGCCGCCCCCGCACATTGTGGTCATCCACCTGGGTGGGAATGACCTTGGCATGGTACAGGGTAAGGCCCTGTCAGTGCAAGTAGCAGTGGACCTAGCATACATAAACGACCGATGGCCTGGTGTGCTGGTTACATGGTCCGAGATGCTACAACGTCGAGTTTGGCGGGAGGCTTTGAATCCCAAGGCTATTGAGAGGGCCCGCCGTAAGACCAACCATGACATCAGGAAGGCCTTGGGGCAGGGCTTGGGCATTTATCTGCCACACCCCAGGATTAGGGCCG
Source organism: Eublepharis macularius (assembly GCF_028583425.1). Classification (NCBI taxonomy): domain Eukaryota; kingdom Metazoa; phylum Chordata; class Lepidosauria; order Squamata; family Eublepharidae; genus Eublepharis; species Eublepharis macularius. The sequence continues at coordinate 79,839,303 of NC_072797.1, forward strand.
AATTTGCCAACCTCTACAGAGGAGATGGTGTCCATATGTCACCTGAGGGCAATGAGTTATTTTTAGATGACCTGCGGCAAGGGCTTCGGGTGGCGCTAGGCCACCTGTGGGGCGCGAGGGTCTAAGCAGAGGCTTGACCCTTGCGTTGGCAGGAGTTTTTGGGAATAGGGTGCGGGCTGGTGAGCCCCTGTGGCATTCCCCAAGGTTGGGGAACAGGGTCTGCTGTTAGGGCGGTATGCATGGGCGGCTACCGTCAGGGAGGGCAGACGCCTGAGGGGATCCCCGGGAACAAGACCTCACCTCATGCTTGGCGGCTGGGGCGCAACAGGTGCTTGAGTGGGATCCCAGGGCCTAGCTGGCCGGGTTCCAGCCCTTCAGGAGAGGGCCTACACCCGGGGCATTGGGGGCTCGCCCAGACAGGCAAGGCGGTGGTCAGGTGCTGACCCCAGGGCTTGACCTGTACCGCTCAGTTAGCCCTTGCCGAATGTTATTGTTATGGTCATTTAATAAACGGCCCCTTTTATCCAAGCCTGTGTCTGTCTCTTACTTCCGACTGGGGGTACAATTCGGCTTTCCCAGCCGCGGCTCGCCGCGTAAGCTGGGAGCCGGCAGTTGGAGCCCTTGGACGGAGAAGGAGGCAGACTCCCTCCCTCTCCATCCGGGTTCTGGGAAGGGGCGGAGCTTGGCGCTTTTGGGCGCGTTCTGCCCCTTCCCGGCGTTAGAACTTTCAAGCGCTCGGCCCACCCACCTCACCCTGTTTTTAGTGCAGGAATAGCCGGCTGCTATTTAAGGGCCAGGTAGGAATTTTTTCCCTCCTTCCCTGATTGGCGTTGTGGAAGGGGGGTTTTTCGCCTACCTTGCACTAATGGCGGTGGTATGAGTATTGTTGGGTTTAGCCGTCGGTGGTAGTGGCAGGAGTTTTTGGGAATAGGGTGCGGGCTGGTGAGCCCCTGTGGCATTCCCCAAGGTTGGGGAACAGGGTCTGCTGTTAGGGCGGTATGCATGGGCGGCTACCGTCAGGGAGGGCAGACGCCTGAGGGGATCCCCGGGAACAAGACCTCACCTCATGCTTGGCGGCTGGGGCGCAACAGGTGCTTGAGTGGGATCCCAGGGCCTAGCTGGCCGGGTTCCAGCCCTTCAGGAGAGGGCCTACACCCGGGGCATTGGGGGCTCGCCCAGACAGGCAAGGCGGTGGTCAGGTGCTGACCCCAGGGCTTGACCTGTACCGCTCAGTTAGCCCTTGCCGAATGTTATTGTTATGGTCATTTAATAAACGGCCCCTTTTATCCAAGCCTGTGTCTGTCTCTTACTTCCGACTGGGGGTACAAAGGACATTATCATGTTGAACAAGTTGTGAGCATTTAATTGTCTGTAAACATGAGCAAAAAACAAAAACTCTGATTCCAAGCCCCTGAATGTAAATGGAGTGGCACAGATTGTGTTTACACTTTACTCCCAGGATGCTTGTTGCTAAGTGTAGCAGAGCTTGCAGGAAAATTTGTATCAAATTATCAATACATGCAAACAATCTGTCAGGAGCTGATAGTGTTCCTTTTTGCTTAAAGTTATTTTTGAGGAGGTGTAGCATTCATTAACAAACTTTTAATATAGTGAAAGGCTACAAAGGGCAATTTTTCACTTTCAGTTACCAGCTATAGAAAGACCAGCATTTCTCCAGAAATAGTTACGCACAGCTACTGCCACAGCCAGAAATCCTATGTCTGTTTTCCTCTTTTCCATAGTACTCAGTAACACAAAATGTGTGGTGTGATATCATAGTGCTCTGGGTTACCCTGGTGCTTCAAGTCATTGGCTATTTCTAATGAAAGCAGAGAAGCCTGGAGTGAAAAGATATTTAGCACACATTTTCTTTTACTAAATGTTAATAGGTGTGACAGGAGAAATAGGGCTGCTGATTTCTGCTGCAAGTGCCACACATTTCCACGTTGCTGGGTTCTATGTTCATTAAATAAATAAATAAATAAACAAACAAATAAATAAATAAATACAAAGAGGGGTTGCTCAAGAATTTTCTAGACCACTATAGAGGAAGCACTGTGTTATATAGATAAACTTAGAAGAAAGTGAAAGTTAATGTTTGACAGATAGAATAAATTTGAAATGAGTAAGGGAAAAGGGACAAGGGGTTGGAAAACTGTTGGAAGTCAACAAAAGGGGGGAAAGGGAGGGGGTTAGAACTGGGGAAATTAAGGGAAATTGACTGTAATGTACAATTTAATGATTTCTAATCCAATTAAAAAAAAAATTTTTTTAAAGAATTTTCTAGACCACTGAAACCCAACACACGGATTTTCATCCAGCCCATCTCATTTTTAAAATATTTCTTTTAGCAAAGAATCCATTTACATATTTCCTTGCCTACCGCAGCAAATTGCTTGCTTCTGTTTGTTGACAGCAATAGCGACATCATTTAGAAATGTAAAGAGGCATTTGTTTACCTAGCCGTCCCTCCCATTCAAATATCTGGATCCTCAACATTAAGTATTACAGTTTTCTGAGAATGTGATCAAAAGCAGGCTGTCTCTATTTGACATTTCTCTAGTTGTGAGTAAAAACATCCTGAACAAACACAGTATAAAATTAAGCCTTATTTTAATTATCTTCCTGCTGTTTCTAGAGTTTAATTCGCTTTTCAAAGTGCTTTTCTCCACTGTGTTGCAGACTGGGTCCATTTTTGCCTTATTCAGCATTTCATCCTTTACTCTTTCCCCATCATTCCTAGGACAATGAAAGCCTTTTACAGCCCTAATTGCTATGCCAAAGATGGAGATATGAGATTTGAAAGACAAGCTGTAACAAAAATTGGGGGGCTGCAGCTGTGAATACTAATGAAGGGACAGAAATCTGCATGTGCTGAGAGATAATCCCTTCTAGCCTGGTAAATGAACTGATTTTAAATATTTAATTATCTTGTTAAGTAAATTCAAATTATGGGACTATGATCCTAATCATTACAGGTCATCAGCTTGTTATAGGAGGAGTACAAATTGACTGCAAATAATCTGTCATGGTCAAATTAGAATAAAATAACCTTAGGTTTACATAGTCAAACTTTTTATTCCAGTTGTCTCTAGAGATCCTTATATGATCTGCATAGTCATAAACATTATCTGGAAATTGCCTTTTTAGATCAGGTTAATTAAAATATGTTAAAAACTTATAGTAGTTATGATTTAAACAGTTTTTGCTTTTAGTTGGGTGTGGAGGCTGTTCCTTTTAGGATGAAACTGGATGCATGCCATGTTGTTTAACTAGTTATGACAATCTCATCTTTGGTTGTTGTGGGTTTTCCAGGCTGTATTGCCGTGGTCTTGGCCCGGAAAACCCACAACAAACATCGTTCTCTGGCCGTGAAAGCCTTCGACAATACAATCTCATCTTTGTTTAGAGAAAAGAGTGGTATTCTGAAGCCCAGTTCCGATGTCAACCTGACATGCTTTTGTGCTCACAGATACCCTCTTGACATCTCCATTTGTCTAAGCGACATTATAAATGAGGCAGAAATATATGGATCTCCATCATAGGTAGGTATATGAAGTAGTAAAAAAGAAATATTCCTTCAAGCATCTGCAGACTTTCCTCATCATGAACAATTCCACAGCCACAACCAGATTATAGTTTTGGTTTTTTGTTTTTTAAGAAATTAACACCAACTTGAATAGTGAAACCAGGGCTGATTCACCTCCCAAGTGAAGGTGAGTGGAATTTAGGAAGAGGCAACAGGAATGCTTGTGTCTGTAATTGCCTCCTGGACCTGATCCAAGGCAGGCCACAAAGTCCTCTTGGGGCTGGAAAGGGCAGCACTGGAAGAGGCATGGACCCCCCCCCCCACACACACACACACTTACACTAGCCAGTTCCAAGATGGGCTGCCAAGTGTGTCTGCAGCTAGCCTTGGAGCCCAAGGAGACATCAGAGGAGGATATGTGACTTCCCCACTTGTACCACTGCTACCCAACAAAGACAGCCTATCTCGGAGCCTGGTGGCAGCAGCACAAGTGTTGGAAGCACCCTATTCCTGTGCCATGCTTTTGCTGCTTTATGGTGGATTGACTTACCCCTGAATGAAACAATTTAAGCAGTCAGCAAAGTGTGAATTTCAAACACAATCTGAATCAAAGGTTGTTTTAACATAGCCCGATACTCACGGAAGGCTGATGGCTTCCTTGCGCAATTTTTGATGCCATCCATTTAAAAAATGGAGGCAGGCGGTGATGATGGCGCTTTCATGATGTTTTGTAAATGGATGGCATCAAAAATCGCACAAGGAAAATGGGCAGCCTTCCATGAGTATTGCGCTACTTTAAAGATGTACGAAAACTGCCAAAGATTTGCCCATTTACTGGACTGTGAAATCAGATTTTATCTTTCAAATTCTGACAGATTTAGAAATCTTCCAATATTTTATTTCAGCGTTAACAACTAGTATGCACTTTTACATTTCCTTAAAAATTTTCTGTATTTTGCCTCCTTTTTATAGATTAAAAAATAAACACCCTTATCAAAAGAGAAATAATTTTCCTTACACAAAACCACAAAGGGCCTGCTCTTTTTCCTGACTGCTAGACACTATTAAATTAGTGTCTCAGTAATGTACATCAATTAGACAAGGTACTTACATCACAGAGCAAAAAGTGTTACAATGGAATTAAAAGGCAACTGCTTTTGTGTTTTCCTGCAGTGACCTCTGTCTGAAATTCCACTAACATCTGGTTATTTACAATTCAATCTGCTTGAAATCATTCTGTTGGCTGCTGAAGCGATCTCTCAGCATCACAGAATCAATTAAGGATACCATAAATAAGAACATCACAGAGCAGAGGGGAGGAATGTTGCATTATTTGTTGGACTTGTCCAGCAGCATTCGATTTGTTCAAAGTAAACATTAACAGCACTAGTGCCTAATTGTGTTCAGCTGTCTGGAAACAATTCTCTACAATTGCCAAAAGCCACTTACATCTTTTTAGCTTGCTTTGCAGTTTAAAAAAAAAACATGGAAAAAGTAGGGGCTGCTTTATACACAATTCCCCACACACACACTCCTCGCTATGGTAGTATATAACATATAATAAGCCATTGTCCCACTTATTTCCACAGGAATAGTTGTTGTGCAGGCAGCACACTAAATCTGCATGCACGTTTGAACCATAAGCCCACTTGCCCATGTAGGCCAAAACAAAATTATACTTTCAACCTAGAAATAATTTAAAGCAACTACAAATGACTTCATGAGGCAGAGATGAGGTCATCCTTTGACACAAAAGGCTATAGTCTTAAGGACATTTTCTTCAGAATAAGTCTCATTGAATAACACGGGACTTACTTTTAAGAAGACTTGCTTTGGCTTGACCCCTTAAGAAACTATCAGTGCAATCCATTGAAGTCAGTGAGTTTAGAAGGGTATAAATGTGTTTAAAACTGTACCAGGAAAGCAGGGGGGGGATGTTGCCTAAACCAAGAAAAGGTAATGGAAGGTCCAAAAGGCCCTTCTCTTAATTTTTATTTTAGAAGTTCGAGGTGATGATAATTATGAAAATCATTTTGTTCTTGTTTAGATAAAGTATCTCTGATGCAAATGTGGCCTTGTGTAGATGTTGTGGTCTTGTGCTGATCTGCGGCAGCTGTCCAACTTCTAATAGAAAAATTCATTGAGTTCTATTTGTTGAAATGCAAACGAATCATCTACAGAAGTTACTAAGGACTTATTAAATCTGTTCCATTGAGTTTCCTGCCCATCCCTTTCCCCCTCATTAACAGATATCCTGGCAGCCATTGGAAATACAATCAAAACACTGCATTTCAGCAAGCAGGAAGCAGTGCTAGAGAAAGAGCTAGAGAGAGAGTTTAAAAAACCCAAACCTTGTACCCATCACTTTATACATATATGAATGTGCATTCCAATTAATAAAATGCTAGGGTGAAGGAAAGAGATTTCGCCACATTTTTATTTATTATTTATTATATTAGAGTTTTAGTCCGCCCTCCCCACCAGGCGGGCTCAGGGCAGAGTACAACATTTCAATTTACATAAATTCAGTTAAAAACAGATAAAACAGTATACAAAAAAACATTAAAACAGTATAAAAATAATGGTTGTTGTGGATTTTCCGGGCTGTATAGCCGTGGTCTTGACATTGTAGTTCCTGATGTTTTGCTGTGGCTGGCATCTTCAGAGGTGTAGCACCAAAAGACAGAGATCTCTCAGTATCACTGCTACACCTCTGTCTTTTGGTGCTACACCACAACAACCATCATTCTCTGGCCGTGAAAGCCTTCGACAGTATACAAATAACATTAAACACAAAAAACATTAAAATAACTTTATACAATACAGCTTCTCTTCAGATGGCAATGATAAAATACTGCTTTTCAAGCCCTGGCTCATATGTAGGGTGGTGGACAGATCTTTAGTGTGGCCAGTGGGGGCCCAGCCTAGCCTCCACCATATGCCTGGCAGAACATCTCTGTCTGACAGGCCCAGTGGAAAGATGATAAATCTTGCTGGGCCCTGGTTTCCTCAGACAAAGAGTTCCACCAGGTCAGTGCCAGGACCGAATAGGCCCTGGCTCTGGTCAAGGCCAAGTGGGCCTCCCTTGGGCCAGGGACCACCAACAGTTGTTTATTTGTTGAACGAAGCATCCTCTGGGGTACATATGGGGAGAGGTAGTCCTGCAGATATGCTGGGCCCAGTCCGCAAAGGGTTTTATTGGTCAACACCAAAACCTTGAACCAGACCCGGTACTCAACTGGTAACCATTGCGTAGTATAGGTGTTATATATTCCCTAATTGGGACTGTAATGATTTTAAGTAAATGGGTGCATGAGTCTTTAAATGCTTGGTTTGAGCTAGGTGAAGAGTGGGGGTGAGAGAGAGGGAAGAGTGAGTGATATGATTGGTTGATGACTGAGAGTGTGGGCAGAGTGAATGCAGTTTAGACTGACAGGGCAGAGAGAAAAGTCTCAGAGCAGAACTACAAGTGACAAAAGGCACAGGTTGGACACTTGTCAGCTTCCCTCAAGTTTTGATGGGAAATGTAGGCATCCTTGTCTTGCAGCTTGGCTCTCTGACTGCTGTCCAATGGACTTTTCAACTGTCACTTGTCCAACATTCCGCCAAGCTGCCTACATTTCCCATCAAAACTTGAGGGAAGCTGACAAGTGTCCAACTTGTGCCTTTTGTCACTTGTAGTTCCGCTCTCAGTCAGAAGAAAGCAGGCTAGCTGTGTGCTGCCTGAATATGTTGGAGTGTTTATGAGAGAAATATAACCTGTGTGAAACCTGAACTGAGCATGTTTGTGAAAGGACACTCAGTCAGGGAAAGAGAGGCCAGCTGTGTGCTGCCTGAGCAGGTTTAATATTTCTGTGAATAAGAGTCAGAGAAAGAGAGGCTAGCTGTGTGCTGCCTGAGGAGTTTAAGCATTTCTGTGAGACAAATATTGAGTTAGAGAAAGAGGCTAACTGTGTGTGAAGCCTTGGAAGAGATCTGTGTGAATGAGAGTAAATGAAGTAACTTTAAGAACCGAGAACCACTTTTATGAAACCAATACGCTTCTTAACTAAATAAAAGTTTATTTTGTTTTGTTATATCCCAGTGTAGCTGTCATTGCTATATTCCATTCCTATCCTCAGGGCCACATAGAACCACGAAGGAGCCTGACGCTTTGGGAACCTTACCAAAGGGAAAATTTAAATAAAATATCTTGGAATAAAATATTCCTGGTGGCAGCAGACTACCCAGAGGGTTAAGGGATACATTAAAAGAAACATCTACCCTAAAGAAAGTAAAGGTCATAACAGGGACCCTTGCAATTACTCGTGCAGCTGCATTTTGGACCAGCAGTAGCCTCCGGATCAGGCCCAGGGGAAGCCCTGCATAGAGCAAGTTGCAGTAGTCTAATCTAGAGGTTGCTTGGATCACTGCAGTTAAGCTATGGGTTGATAGGTAGGGGACAAGCTGCCGGGCCTGTCTTAGATAGAAAAATGAAGACCGGGCAACTGCTGCAACCTGTGCCTCCATAGTCAGGGAGGCATCCAGGATCACCCACAGGCTCCTGACTCTCGAAACCAGAGCAAGTAGCGCTCCATCAAGAGAGGGGAGCCAGAGTCCCGAGCTCATGGCCCCCAGACCCACATGCAGGACCTCTGTCTTTGTGGGATTTAATTTCAATCGACTCTGCTTCAACCATCCAGTCACAGCTTCAAAGGCACGCTCCAAGACATCTGGGGCAGAGTCAGGCTGGCCATCCATCATCAGATATAGTTGGGTGTCACCAGCATATTGATGACACCCAAGTCCAAAACTCCTCACCAGCTGGGCAAGGGGGCGCATATAAATATTAAACAGTAATGGGGAGAGTATTGCCTCCTGAGGGACACCACACACCAATGGGTGGTGGGATGACAATTTCTCCTCAAGTGCCACCCTCTGTCCCCAACCATGGAGAAAAGAGACAAGCAACTGTAAGGCAGTCCCTCGTATCCCCACATCAGCAAGGCGGTGGGTCAGTAGATCATAATTGACCATATCGAATGCTGATGACAAATCCAGTAGTGTCAGCAGCACCGATCCGCCGTGATCCAGCTGCCTGCGGAGATCATCCATGAGGGCAACTAGCAACATCTCCACTCCATGTCCCGGGTGGACGCCAGACTGGAAGGGACCTAGGGATGAGGAATCATTCAAGAAACCCTGTAGCTGCTCCACCACCGCCTGCTCAATCACCTTACCCAGAAACGGGAGGTTTGAAACTGACCAGGTCGGTGGGGTCCAAAGATGGCTTCTTCAAGAGAGGCCTAACCACGGTTTCCTTCAAGGCTTCAGGAAAAATCCTGGAGCTCAAGGACCTATTAACAATGGCCTCCAGAGTAGTCCGTAGCCCATCTACGCTGGCCTTCACCAACCATGATGGGCATGGGTCCAAGGAGCACGTGGTAGGTTTCACTGCTCGCAGGGTCCTTTCAATCTCATCCCCAGAGAGTGGGTTGAAATGATCTAATATCATTTTTTTGCTGTTTATTTGCTGTTTTATTTGCTGTTTTGTGAGATACAGGGGATATTGGGAGAATTTAACCAAGGCTACATTGAGCTGCTATCATTACAGGTTATTGATTGATTGACTGATTGATTGTATTTATATCCCCCCCTCTCTGCAAGCAGGCTTAGGGCAGGTCACAACTAGACATGGGCACAAACCAAAAAAAATTAATGAACCTGCGGTTTGTGGTTCAGTGCCGCCGACAAACCCGAACCAATGAACCAAAACAAACATTTCCCATTACCGAACTGGTTCGTGGTTCATGGGGCTCAGAATGGCCCTCGTTGCACTTAGAGAGCCCATATTCACAGGGAGTTTTTAGCAGGCTCTCTTCCAGCCAGCACCCAAGTTTGGTCAAGATTGCAATAGGGATCTTGGAGTTATACCCTCTCCAGTCCGAGACCCCCAGGAAACTCCCCCTTGATACAATTAGAGCCACCAGTTGACGTTGGCCCAGTGTACAAGGAGTTGGCCATCAGAACTGCCTATCAGGATTTGCAGGGATGAGATTGGAGTGCCCAAGGCTACAGAACACCCCTCTTCCCCCTCCCTCCCCCTGGGTGTCTTCTCCCATTTAACCAATTGTAACCAATTTGCAGCTCCATGGTTGGAAGGAAGACCTGTCAATCAATGTAAGCTGGGCTTCCATTTGGGTTTCCAGGGTGACAGAAGGAGTGCAGACAGAGTTCAGGCATTCCCCCAGCTCCGTTTCCAAGGGAATTGATTGATGGTGCCTGACTGTCTGGCTTCACAAACTGCGGAAGAACGCAATGAACCGGGCTTCCAATGAATGCTGGGTCATTGGCTATGGACCCTCATGAACCGCCGGTTCGCGAACAGACGATCAGGCGGTTTGTGGGGTTTTTTGGTCCGTAATGCAGTTCATGCCCATGTCTAGTCACATCATCATAAAACCACAATTTCAAAAGATATATATACAATAAATACAATAAATTACAGTTTAAAATCATAAAACAATAAAATATCATACATATTCTGGGGAGGCAGGCACAACAGATCTCATTAGACAGTGGAGTGAAACAGAACAGGCAAAGAACCAGCAAGATAGTTCGCAAGCTCCTCAACCACTCTCATAGGACTGGCAGAACATCACCATTTTGGAGGCCTACCAAAACTGTAATAAGCCCCACAGGACCCGGGTCTCTGGGAGAGCATTCCACCAGGCTGAAGCCAGAGCCAAAAAAGTCCTAGTCCATTAAAGGCTGTAAAGATTAACACCAACAACTTGAACTTGACCTGAAATTCAACCAGGAGCCAATGCAGCTGGCATAGTACAGGTTGAATATGCACCCTAAATGGGGTTCCCATGAGAACACACACTGTCACATTCTGAACTAATTGCAATTTTCAAGTCAGTTTCAAGGGTAGCCCTGTGTAGAATGAGTTACAGTAGTCAGGAGGCAACCATTGCATGGATCGTTGTAGCTATGTCATGGGTGGAGAGGTAGGGCGCAAGTTGCCTGACTTGCCAAAGAGAGAAAAACGCAGATCTGGCAACCGATGAGACTGGGCCTCTACTGACAAGAAGGCACCCAGAATCACACCCTGGCTGTTCACCGTAAATGCAAGCATTAAAGTATTATAAGTATTCAAACATTGTCATGAATTATAATGGAAAAGAAGGATTTTTTTTACCAGGAGATCTAGAAGAAATCCTGAAAATTAAGGCTTTTTGCATATATTTTTATGTGGTATTTTTGTGACCAACTATATATTTGTACCAAAGAATGAGATAAACTACTGATGACAAAGGGTTTGTCAGGACAATGAGACAGAATTATTCACAACTGGCCAATGGCCAATGGAAGACTTATTTAACTGGTTTAGTCTAATATGTGAATGTTGGTAATACAAGATAGAAAACAAAGGACAGATATTTTAACATTTCTTTTTCATCTCTTTTACTTGATTATCAGACATGTGGAAAGTCAAAATTCCTTCAACTATAACTCAGTTTCACAATTATCCTGTTGAAAATAACTTATACCCTTAATAGACAAGTCAACATTCTTTCAACTACAATCACAAGGTCCAGGAAGGTGGGCTATTTTATGAAACATAATAACTTCAGATTTTAACTCAGCCCTTACAGTCTGTTTCAGAAACTGGAATTACTTATTACAATAGTGATTTCCAGTGTGGCACATATGGGCACCATGACATCAGCCAACGTATTTCTTAGAGCCCACTACCTTCTTCCCCAGACCAAAGAGTCAGTCCTGTCTTTTTTCCACTTCACTGGAAGAAGAGGTGCTTTAGAAGACCCCAGGAAGCATCACCTTTGGGTCTACACACCGAATGTCCATTCAGAAACAGCTATTCTCAATGTTCGTACAATCCTGTTCTTGTGCTATATTATCAAAGAAAATGCTTTCCCCTTTTGTATGTTACACTTAACCCATCAGCTGTGTTAAATTGTTACATCTATATGTTGTGTCCAAAATAAATATCAATAATGTATATAAATTCTCTTACATGCAGATCAAATTAATGTGTGTTAGTTTTCACACCATGAATTGACTGGGAGGTGGTCTTCTGAATCTACCTTATATATTATGGCGTGAGTACATTGTTTTTTTATTATTGTTAATTCTGTTTTTGCAAGCTCTCATTCTTCTCTCACAGCCCTCTCTTGCTGTTATATTCTTCAGCATATTAACTCTCAGAATGAAAATGAAATTCAAAGACTATCATTTTGCAGTGAGCTTCCCTCAGAGCTTTGTCCTTCATTTCCTGATCGCTAGTCTACAGGTCAGCAAATGCTGAGAGTGCTGCTCGGACAATATGTCCAGTTTCAGTGATCAAAGATGGAGAAAAACTTACACCTTTTTTGCAAGGACACATTCTGACTCTGGGGCATAGTTCTTGATCTCCAAAGCCAACTACAGCGGGAAGGACAGATTTTGAAGATTAAAAGGGAAAATGGAAACGGACTAGACTGTGGTTTGGAAATATTTGAGTTTACAGTAATAGTTCTTACTTAACAGGTTAATAGATAAAATAAAATATTTGCAAGAAATGCATCTATCACTATGTATATCACATAGAACAGGTACACACATTAGGGAGTTGGAAGAGGTATCCCTGCAATGTATAAAAGCAACACTAGTAAATACATATTGGCTGTTGCATAATGTATGAAGCAATCTTCAGTGTATCACACTGCTATTACTCTGAAAATTGTATAGATTTACAGGGGCGCAAAAACTTAAATGTGCTGCTGTAGAAAAATATATATGGATAGTCATATAATCAAACTGCCAGTGTAGCTGAATCCTGAACCAGTTCATTTTGTATACTGTAATGAGGGAGGATTCCAAAAGTTTATGATCCTTGGGTAAAGAAGGTCCTCAGCAAGCATATCATGAAATTCAGGTTACAGTTAGAATCCTAAATAGATTTCTTCAAAGCCTTGCTCCTCGAAATTCATGAATTATGTTTGCTCCAAAATTTTACACATAAGAGTTTCATTAAATACTAGACATTAAATACTAGCTGCCCTGAGCCCATCTGTGGGGAGGGTGGGGTATAAATAAAATAAAATAAATAAAATAATGGAATTTTGAATAAATATAATACACAGATTTTGGAGCAAATCTAGAAAGTTGGATCAAGAATGTGCTTGGGAACAAAAATGTTAAGTGATCTCATGGCAGCTGGGTTTCACTCTCTGTTTTCTGAAGACCTTATTTACCAAAGATTCATGTATTATTGTCAGAACATAAGGACAGCCATGCTGGGTCAGTCTAGCATCCTGTTTCCAACACCAGCCAGTTACACGCCATAGTTTTCAAGACCCCTGGCATGTCACTCTTCAGGCACCTTTTCTCGGAACAAAAAGATTAGATTTCATTTGTGAGCTCTTTAAGAACTCCTTGTATATATTACCTGGATCTGATGATTTGGTAATTTTTATTTTATCAATTATTCGTTTTTAGACTCTTTACACATCCCCCCCCCCAAATTAGATCTGAGACAAGTATCTGCTCAACATCTTCCACAATAATTCGGCACTCCCAGCAGCAGCAACACTGCCTCAGCCAGGGGCCATACTTTGCCTCCCTGATGAAGCTTCAGGAGCTTGAAGGGGGGATCCATTTTCCTGGCCAGCCAGGTTGCAGCCAATCCATAGATGGCCTACACCCAGGTCAGTGGGGATCGCCCAGACAGGTCAAGGTGGAGGTCCAGGGGTGACCCCATGGTTTGACCTGTACCACTTAGTTTGCCCTTGCCGCAGTTTTATGATTATGTTACGTTCAATAAATGGCCCTTTAGATCCAAGCCTCATGTCTGTCTCTTCATTCCAGCTAGGGGGGCAAAGACAGGTGGAAAGAATGCATTCAGTTCATCCATAGTCTTGTATCCTCCTACTGCAATCATCTTATGCTTTGAAATGATCCAACAGCTTACTTTGCTGGTTTTTCATTGTCTGATATATTTAAAGTTCTTGTTGTTTATCCTGCTTCTAGAAATGCACCACCAAACTCCTTTTTTCCCCTTACCTCACCTCTGTCTTGCATTTCTTTTGCTAGAGTTTGTGATTCTGCAGCTTTTTACCATTTGGCAGGGCTTCTTTTTCTAAAAAAGGCCATCTTGCCTTTTATTCACCACACCAGCCTTTTTTAACAATATTTCAACCCTTCTTAGTTCCGTTAAACATTCTGGCTGGGGTTCTGTTATGGATTTAAATAATCTCTAAGCATCCCAAAGACATCTGGCCATCCTGAATCTTCCTCTGAATTTCCTTTCAACTAATCCCCTCCTCTTTGAGAAGTTGCCTCTTTTAAAGTTAGCCTGGCAAATATAAAACAGTAATGCTGCTTAGTGCGCACCTGTATGTATGTTGAATTTGATAGGCCTCTGGATATTGTACTAAGTGGTTCATATTTACCTCCTCCACCAGATCCCAGCTGATTTATGATACAAAGACACTACTGTTGATGTGGGATTCTTCAACTGGGGGAAAACAATTTGGGAAGAAATTATGGTTATGGGAGTTTCCCCCTTGACAAGGTAATGTTACTCAATTTGGCTTCCAATGCATCATCTAAAATTAATTCCCAGAAATGTTAATATAACAGTATTTTTCTTCTGTGCTCTCTGTCTTTTAAGATATCGGTATGTGATGTTCAGAATTACAGAAAATTCAGTTTTTATATTTTCAGTTGGAGGCTGCTATTGTCCCTTTCCCCCAGAAGAGCAGTGGTGAAACCTGATATGAGCTCCATCCGTCACCATTTTATTTATTTAAACCTGCCTGGTATTGTATACAAGTGCATACACAATGCTTGAATTCACAGACTGAAATGATTTTTCTTCTTCTCTTCTGCTCCCCTTTTTTTGTTTTTTAACTGATGTAGAGTTCTGAAGAACTTGAACACTTACAATCTGTTTTGTATTACTTCAGTTAGTCTTAATTAAAGGTATTACATGACTTTTGTTTTCAGCAGTGTGGACTGTTATTATCTTGGTGCTCTTATTGTAGACATTTGTGCTATTTAACAAAAAAAGATATGTCTGAAACCAGATATGTCTTCTGGGCCTGGCTTTATTTTTTAAAAGCCCTGCCCTGTTTCATCTTCCTGTCCTGCTGCTTGTAACTTTGGTTTTTTGTACCAAGCTTGTCTCTAAACTGGCTCCAAGTAAAGTATGTGGGTTTAGCAAACTAATATACCAATCCAAATTAAATGTGATACTTGAAGAAGAACAGTAGATGGCATAATTACACTGTGAGGTTGAGGGAAGCGTCAGCACTGTTCTTTGCTCTCAACCAAGAAACAAATATATATTGTAGCTAGATGAAACTAAGCAGATTAACAATTTAGGCTTAAACTAGCCCATTGAAATCAATAGTGGATTGTGCCCAATATTATTTTCCTGTCCACTCATTCATTCACATTTTTAACACCAATATATGGAACCATATGAAGCCATCTTATACAGAATCACACCACTGATCCAGCTACTTCCATACAAGTAGCTCTCCAAGCATGTTTCTAGTCTTAGTTACTACTCATTATCTCTTTAAGAGAACAACACATCCTCCCAATTGTTTCCTGATGCAAAAAATACAATTACAAAACAGAAGCATAGAAGTACAAATACAAAATATGACAACAACAAATGTGTTTACAGAACTTATAAAATCATATATGTGGGGGGACCTGCAAGGAGTTGCAGGGGCATCTCATTTTCCTCTCCCCTGCCATGTCTTCTTTCCCTTCCCTGCCTCTCATAGCCTCTCCACCTTCCCTGTTCTCTTCTCCCTACCCACCTTTGTCTGCCCCCTGTCTTCAGCTTTACCCCTTCCACCCCCTGGCAGTCTCTCCCCTATGGTCCAGTTGAGCAGTGCCAGCTGAGCTGAGGCTAATTGAATTGTGAGGAATATGCAAGAACTTGTGTGTGTGTGTGGGGGGGGGGGGTGTTTCACTTTTCCCTGTATACTTCCCCCGACACTATTTGCTCATTCCCTCCTCCTGGCAGTTTCCATGTGCTGCTCACCCTTCCCCACATCCATCTCTCCTTCAAAACCACCAAACAACTTACCTTTTATCTGCCCCATCTTTATCTATATTTATTAATTTACTTCATTTATAAACTGCTGTTCTCCACATTATTCTCCTTGCTCCATATTATCCTGAGAAGTAAGTTAGGCTGAGAGTATGTGACTGGATCAAAGTCACCCAATGCAAGTCATGTGGTAACAAGTCATCTGGAGATTGATTCTGGGTATAGCCCCAATAAGTCCTCTCTCAAAGGCCAAAACAGCCCTAGAAAGGTCCCTCCCTCCTCTCCTTGCCTTTTACTGACAGAAACCAAGCCTGGGATACTGGCTAAACTTTTATGGTTGCCTAGTAACAGCCACTAAGTGCCTCTGGTTAAAGCTACAGGTGCTCCATTTACCGCTTGGGTTTAAAAAAACAAACAAACAAACAAACAAACAAACAAACAAACAAACAAACAAACAAACAAACAAACAAACAAACAAACAAACAAACAAACTATATATATATATATATATATATATATATATATATATATATATATATATATATATATATATATATATATATATATATATATATATATATATATATATATATATATATATATATATATATATATATATATATATATATTAGATTCCAGATTTTTCTACAAACCTAGGGCATTTTTCAGGTGTGCAGGAAGATCTATCTTGCTTATTCATGGCACCAATCGCCAGATTTAAGTATCCACAGATAAGGGTCACTTGGCTATTAATATATAAGATATAATAGTAGTTTGTACATTTGAACCTGATGCTGCCTTTCATTTCTAATATCCAAACAGAGTACCAGGGTCCATGATACAGAAACCTGACTGAAGCTAAGCACCACTGTGTCTAGTCACTGTGTGCATGGGACACCTCCGGGGAATTTTACTTAAACACCTTGAGTTCCATGATGAAAGAAAAGATATAATGTGTAATTTTTTTAAAAAAATGTCAAAGCTCCTAGTTTGAATCTTTTTTCAGGAGAGCATATTCATCAAGTCCATGCCTCTCTTTTTGCTCTAGTACCTGGTGGTCAGACATAAATCTCAATCCAGAATAGCAACTGCCTTTATGTAGACTGAATGTGCATAAGATGAGCAGATCATACCTGCTGGCTTGATCCCTACATGCCTTAAGCATCATGCCTACACAGAACTTAAGTATATAAAGCCTAAAGATGTGGCCATGCAACCGGCCCTTCACAAGTTCACATTGTGGGTAGGACCTGTGCAGATGTTTTATGGCTATGTTTAGTGACAGAGCCATAAAACTCTGTTTTAGTGACAGAGCCATTTTTCCTGATAATTACTGGTTTGGGTTTTTTTATACTACTATAACCCATTGATCTAGCACAGGGGTGGCCAAACTCACTTAATGTAAGAGCCACATAGAATAAATGTCAGATGTTTGAGAGCCGCAAGACATGATGCATTGAAGTGACTTCAGATGAAGAGGTGGGTTTGGAGGAGTGTCCTGAAAATGACATCACAGGAAGGGGTGGGGGTTTGGTGCAAGATGCTAGAAGTGACATCATCAGAAGGGGTGGAGCTTGGGAAGAGCCATCACTTGGCCTTTGACTTGGAAGTGAAATCACAAAAGTTAAGTCACATTTTTGCTAGGCTTCACCCCCAAAGTTCCCAGGTAATTTCTGAGTCAGACCTGGCAACCCCAACATTTTTATTGAATATATGAAAGTCATGGAAGGAAGGAAGGAAGGAAGGAAGGAAGGAAGGAAGGAAGGAAGGAAGGAAGGAAGGAAGGAAGGAAGGAAGGAAGGAAGGAAGGAAAAGGGAGGGAAAGACATGGAAAGAAAGAAGGAAAGAAGGAAAGGGAGGGAGGGAAAGACATGAAAAAGGAGGAAAGGGAGGGAAAGGAGGGGGAAATAAACTAAAATAAAATGTATGGCCACGGCGATACTCAAGAGACCACCAGGAGCCGCACAATATGTCTAGAAGAGCCACATGTGGCTCCCGAGCTGCAGTTTGGCCACCCCTGAAGCATTTTCAGTGAGTTTTCCCAAAAGGACCTGATATTTCTTTCTAGGGCAGTCTTTGGCTACAGTTCTGTTCATGCTTACTCAGTAGTTGACCTTCATTGAGCACAGTGGAACTTACTGTATATCTGATTAAAAATGGATAGGATTGGGTTATTCACCAGTTTAGACCCCCATCAGTACATATATGTAGATTTTGATTCTTTCTAATGCATTGCATTGCTTTACATTATATTACAGGAGGGAAAGCAGCATGATGTAGCACAATCTCATCAGATCTCAGAAGCTAAGTAGGGTCGGTACTTGGATGGGCAATCACCAAGGAAGACTCTGCAGAGGAAGGCACTAGCAAACCACCTCTGCTTCTCACTTGCCTTGAAAGCCCCTTGCTGGGGTCATCATAAGCCAATGTGACTTCATAGAACATACACACACACACATGACTTTACATATCTGAAATTCTGATAACATGCCACCCAGTTTGCTGAGATTTTCCTGGAGCTTTTCCCAGTCAATCAGGGAATTATTATCAATTTAAGAAATCCTGCAGACCCAGAATTGAATTGGTTGATCCAAGATCCAAGACAAAATACTGACAGGCAACCTGGTAGGGTAAATGGTAGATCCAGGACAATCATGCACCAGATTAGAAAGGTCAAAACTAGCAATTACCCAGATTGGACCCAGAAAGATTTATAGTTCTGTAAAGGTCAAAGATACAATATGATAGCAGAAAGTAGAGTGCTTCTGAAGAGTGGAAAAGATGCCAGTGGCCCTTAGCAGCTTTGAGCATTTGACTAAAAGAAACCCCAGGAAGGCAGAAAAGTAAACTTGTTCAAGAGCTAGATGAACATTGATAACTGATGGTCAAGTGGTAAATAAGAAAATAATAGCTGACTATTCAATCAAATAGCTATATTATATAGCAATTAGTATAGTATATGGAAGAGGAAATGCAACATGCTTACTGACATTCTTTAGTCTGTGCAATGAGGAAACAAACCAAAAGGAAAGAAAATGTTTGAGTACTGCACCTTTTGCAAACAGTACATATCAAAGGATTTGAACATTTAGTATAATAAACAGGAAATATAACTAAATTAATATATTCCTTGGTAAAAAGAAGTTACAGAATCCAAGATGTAGACATATAACTAAATAAAATAGGAACAGAAAAGAAAAGCGATGAAGTATGTTTATTAAGACAAATGAAAACACTGAGTTAAATAATAAACAAGTAGATTATTAAAATGTAACCAATAAGGTAAGATAAATAATGTTTTGGAGAAGCCTATTTGGAGAAGCATGATTTGCACCACAAGATCCATCTAAATCTAAAACATTCCAATATTTGAATTTTTGCCAATTTTTTGCTTATTTATCCTGAATTTTGTAGCTTTAAAAAAAATTAAAATAAGGCCATAGAATTATTTATATTTGATCACTGTAACAGGCATGCAATTTCATTTCAGGTCAGGTAAGGGACATATTAAGATGTCTAGGGAGATTTGGTCCCATTTTATCAGATTTTGAAATATTGGCTTGAATCCAAGCTAAAATTTCTGTGAATTGGTGGATTTTTGTCCACGGGCATGTGTCAGGTTGCTCAATATTGATTGATGTGTTTAGGCCTTAGATGCTCATATTCTGTTCAAAGGAACTGCTCATCTCTCCTTGGATCCAAACATATTATAAAATTCTTTGTGGTATTTAACAACAGGTTTAGCTAACTTTTGTAAAGTAATAAAACAGGGGAAATGTTTTATTTATTTTTACATGTTCAAGCTTAATCCCTATTGAGGCTCTTAATTCTACAAATAGAAAGCATGGGGGTTGCTCTCACATTCCAAATTTTTCAATCCTGCAGGTTCCACTGTGGACTTCTGGAGCCTAGCTCATTTCTAACCTCTCTAGGGTCACCAGCTCCAGATTGGGAAATCCCTAGAGATTTATGGTGCAGCCTGGGTGGTGGGGTTTGGGAAATACTTCACTGGGGTTTAATTAGGGCTGCCTGGCAAATAGTGGGATATTGGGGGACATGGGGAAGCAGTCATCAGCAATGACATCACTTCCAGGGAATCATAAAATCATAGAGCTGGAAGGGGTCTTACAGACCATCTAGACTAAACCCAATGAGGACAGCCTAAACCATCCCTGACAAGTATTCATCCAGCTGCTTCTTGAAGACTGTCAATGAAGGCGAACCCACCACATTCCTAGGCAGCTGATTCCACAGCTTGATTACTCTAAACATAAAGAAGTTTTTCCTAATGTCCCAGCCAGTACTTTCCTTCCCGTAGTTTAAACTCATTGTTTTGAGTTCTA
The DNA here is from genome assembly GCF_028583425.1 of Eublepharis macularius. Taxonomy (NCBI): domain Eukaryota; kingdom Metazoa; phylum Chordata; class Lepidosauria; order Squamata; family Eublepharidae; genus Eublepharis; species Eublepharis macularius. The sequence continues at coordinate 79,859,233 of NC_072797.1, forward strand.
TCATCTTTTGCCAATAGGAACAGCTTCCCTTTCCTTCACTAAGTGACAGCCTTTTAAATACTTGAAGAGAACAATCATGTCTCCCCTCTTCTCCAAATTGAACATTCCCAAGTCCCTTCATCTTTCTTTGTAGGGCTTGGTCTCTAGACACCTGTTCATCCTGGTTGCTATCCTCTGCACCTGTTCTAATTTGTTCATATCCTTTTTGAAATGAGGCCTCCAGAATGGCAGACAATATTCCAGGTGGGGCCTGACCTACACGGTTCATAGTTGGACAATGACATCCTGTGATTTGGATGTTATGCCTTTGTTGTTAAACCCCAAGATTGCATTTGCCTTTTTTGCTGCTGCATCACACTGACTGCTCATATTTAGTTTCCCATCCACCTGTATCCCAAGATCTTGTTCCAGTTCTGCTGCCCAGAAGTGTATCCCTCATCCAGTATGCATGTTTTGCATTTTTGTTACCCAGGTGGAAAACCCCGCACTTATCCATGTTAAATAGCCCATTTTCCCATCATGTTCAGCTCTTGTTGAATTCTATTCATATCTTCAAGGGTATTTGCTCCGTCTCTCAGTTTGGTGTCACCTGCAAGTTAAGCATCTTGAAAACCATAAATGATCCTGCGACCTTATACTCGCAAAACATGTGTTCTACTGCTGAGCACTGATCCCATCAAAATTAACAGGAATTTAACAGGGTTTCAGTTTAACATAGGATCTATCAGTATGTAGAACCATAACCCACTTCCAATACCTGTATTCAGTGTACAACAAAATTTAGCAAGCTATATTTACTGATGCTTTCCAGTTTTATGAAGAATATTTTTCAAACAATTGCTTCATTTAATGTATGTTATGTTAAAAATCCAATTAATTTTTTACATTGTCTTTACTCTTGTGCCCTTTCTGGGCAAAGTGATTGAGAGAGCAGTAGCTGACCAACTCCAGACCCTCTTGGATAACTCTAGCGCTATGGACCCTTTCCAGTCAGGTTTCAGACCAAGGCATGGGACAGAGAAAGCACTAGTAGCATTAGTGGATGATCTCCGTCTGAATATTGACAAAGGCCAAGCCTCCTTATTGCTCCTCCTGGATCTGTCTGCAGCCTTTGACACAGTAGACCATGCCATCCTGTTGATGTGTCTAGAAACAGAAGTGGGCATCAAAGGATGTGCCCTGGACTGGTTTAAATAGTTTCTCTTCGAGTGGACTCAAAGGGTTGCCTCGGAGATCAGCTATCTCCAGAATGGGAACTATCTTGTGGGGTTCTGCAGGGCGCAATCCTATCTCCAATGTTATTCAACCTCTACATAAAATCTTTAGGAGAACTCATTTGCAGCTATGGAGTTGAGTGTCATCAATATGCAGTTACTCCATTGGCTACCTATCAGATACCATGCTCAATTCAAGGTACTGGTTTTTACATACATGGCATTGGCCTGACATACCTATGGGACCGCCTCCCTCCCTATGTCCCCCCATGGCAGCTTCACTCAACGGAACAGGGTCTCTTGCAGGTGGCAGGCTGCACATGGGCAAAATCAACTGCAGCCCATACACAGGCCTTCTCTGTGGTAGCCCCTGCCCTATGGAACAGCCTGAGTGAGGAGATCAGGAAAACTCCCATGCTCTTGGTTTTCCGCAAACAATGCAAAACTGCATTATTCAAAAAGGCTTTTTTACTCACATAGGAGGGTGGTATTGTAGGAAGGGGGTCTCAGATGTTTTGCCAATGAGTTGGGAACCATGGGATCCACCATTGTGTTGCTTTACATATTATCTGTTGCTTTGAATATGCACTCATACATACTGCTTGTGCTTCATGTTATCTGATATCAATCCTAGAATTGATTATGTTCTGTTTCAGCAATCCTTCAACCACATATTGGATCCTTGCTAATGCTATGTCTCTGTAAACTTGTATTCATCTACCCTATGACATTGTTTTATGGAAATGTCCTTGACACTGTATGGAAATGCCTACCCTTGCCCTTGCTACTGTTTGTACTGATGTCACACTATGTAATCTGCCTTGAGTCTCAGTGAGAAAGGTGGACTATAAATAAATAAATAAATAAATTTTACTAATATCTAGAGTTTTATTTATGTTACATTTTAATCTAAGGATCATCCAGGCAGTAAACATCATTCTCCCTATCCTCATTGTAATCTTGCAGGTAACCTGTAAAGTGAATTAGGCTTAGGAAGAGTGACTGGCTACAGTCATGGCTAAATTGAAATCTCCCAAGTTCGTAGTCTGACAGTCTAATCAATGCACTAGCTCTCACTCTGGCTCTTCTAAAAGAAAGTAAGACTACTTTAAACACATACACAAAGGATTGCCATGGGGTGGAAATATACCATCTGATACCATGCAAATAAGTAACTTATTAACTGATAAAAACTCCTGCTTGAACTAGATTTATAGGAAGAACCCACATCCTACAGCCAGCAAATTTTTGTACTGTGGAACCATCTGTTTAAGGCAGGTGGTAAATTCTGATTCTTTTTTTTATCACCTATTTTCATAACCTATTTGGTTAACATGTTAAGAAAAAGGAATTCTTCTGATGACTCTGTTTTTTGTGACAAGAATTCACCCAGCTTCCACAAGTCCAGTGAGGAGACTCCTCTTCTGATCCATACTGAAAGTACTGGACCCGTGTTTATAAGGTTTGTGTATTAAGGGTGTGTTTTTTCTTCCAATTGTTTAGTAATCATTTGAGTCTTATAATTTACTGTTAAAGTGTTTCCAGAATTATAGATTGAAACCTACTGTAAGAAACTTAGTAAGTAAGCAATTGGATCTTCATGGTATGTTTATTAAGTTATTGTGACATTGGATCATTGTAAGCCATTTACATACCATCACAAATGGAGATTTTTGAGACAGATTTTTGACTCCATCTCAGTGATCAGGAGGACTAAGTAAGTGACATCAAATTCCACAAGAATAAGTCTCTAGATAAAAATAGTTTCAGGTGGCTGTCCATGTTAGTCTATAGTAGTAAAATAAAATCCCAGAGATGAAAAGTTAGGGAACCACTTTGGGATAACTAGAAGAAGATTTCTAATTACATCCCCTTTACTGTAACATACAACTTCAGGTTAACATAGTGAATTCTTGACTGTGCTTGTTCTTGACACTGAGGCTGGATTCACATGAGAGTATTTTTCAATTCTATATGAAGAAGACAAAATGGCCTCATTCCCTAACAACCACATTTAGCAAACCAATGTGAGACTTGTCACCTGTTCTACTTCCAAACTAACTTCACTACTGACTGTTCATAAGCCAGCAGAATAGATGATACATTTAAACTGGATGTGAGCAACTCGAGTTCAGGTCTTGATCAAGATAGCATCAGCACCATAGTCCATAAAATGTAGCTGATTTAATTGTCTGCTATTGCCTTAAACATAAAAGTAAATAGAAATGATTGAACTCATTACCATTGACAGGTCATGAAATTATATAGTTGGTTCTAGTGAACTAACTAGGGGAGAGGAGACAGCATAGTCCAATTTCATACATTTGCTACATAAGCAATAATGAAGTTTATAACGAGCCCTTTGATAACATTAATCAAAGTTCTTTGTGCTACTTGCAGTGCCCCAATTAAATTGGTCCTCAGTACCTGGAAAATATAATGGAATCTAATTACAAGTACGAGGAAGGAAGGTAGCATGGTATATAGCCCAATCCTGTCAGATCTTGAAAGCTAAGCAGGGTTGGTACTTGGATGAGCAATCACCAAGGAAGACTCTGCAGAAGAAGAGAATGGAAAACCACCTCTGCTTCTCACTTGCCTTGAAAGCCCCTTGCTGGGGTCACTATAGGTTAGTTGCAACTTGATGGCACATATGCACACAATTACAAGTATACTAGAGACCAAAGGCAGGGCTCCTGGATGCTGCCCCCATAATGGGAAAGACACAATGCATGCAAATTAAAAAATCTCACATTTCTTTTGTCTCTGATTTTTTAGGATGTTCGTGTAAAGTTTGAATTGTGATATATGGGCCATTTGCCAGACTTGAGACTCCAGTAAATGCTTGAACTCACCATCCTTTCTGATATTATAAAGAGATCCTCATAAAACTTCAGAAATATTTTTTTGCATGCTCAACTTTCCATGTATTGAAACGCCCCATAAAGTGCAACTTGAAAGAAACCTTTGGAGATCATGATGTAGTTAGTAAATTATATTTTACCTTCAATGTGTAGTAAATTTTAGATTGTTATTTGACCTTAGCAAAGAAATGTTATAGCAAAGGTACAACCATTTGGGAGGGAAGGTGGCATGGTATAGCCCCATCTTATCAGACCTTGGATGCTAAGCAAGGTTGGTACTTGGACAAGAAACCATCAAGGAAGATGGTTGTTGTGGATTTTCCGGGCTGTATAGCTGTGGTCTTGGCTTTGTAGTTCCTGACGTTTCGCCAGCAGATGTGACTGGCATCTTCAGAGGTATAGCACCAAAAGACAGATCTCTCAGTGTCACAGTGCGGAAAAGAAGTTGGCAGGTAATTTATATCTACTCAGGAAGGTAGGGTTGGGCTGAGTCATCCTGTAAGAGTTTCCCAGGGTGTGGAATACTAATGGAGGGAGGCTTCACTGTATCCTGGGGAGGTTCTTTTGCATATGGATTGGTGCTTGATATGCTAATCTTCTCTGCAGGGCTATTGTCGAGTATAGGGTATTTTGTTAGCCTGATGTTTTTCAGGACTGGAAACCATGCTCTATTCATTCTTAAGGTCTCTTCTTTCCTGTTGAAATTGTGCTTATGCTTGTGAATTTCAATGGCTTCCCTGTGCAATCTGACGAAGTAGTTGGAAGTGTTGTCCAGTATTTTAGTGTCCTGGAATAGGATACTGTGTCCTGTTTGAGTTAGGCTATGTTCAGCCGCTGCTGATTTTTCCGGATGGCCAAGTCTGCAGTGTCTTTCATGTTCTTTTACTCTTGTCTGGATGCTATGCTGTGTGGTCCCGATGTAAACTTGTCCACAGCTGCAGCGTATGCAGTATACTCCTGCAGAGGTGAGGGGGTCTCTACTGTCTTTTGCTGATCGTAGCATCTGTTGTATTTTTCGGGTGGGTCTGAATACTGCTTGAAGGTTGTGCTTTTTCATAAGCTTTCCCATCTGATCAGTGATTCCTTTGATATATGGCAAAAATACTTTTCCTGTAGGAGACTGTTTTTCCTTGGTTGTTTGATTTATTCTTGGTTTAATTGCTCTTCTGATTTCATTTCTGGAGTAGCCATTTGCTTGAAGTGCGTGGTTTAGATGATTAGTTTCCTCGTTGAGAAAGTGCAGTTCACATATCCATCTTGCACGGTCTACTAATGTTTTTATTATGCCTCTTTTCTGTCGAGGGTGATGATTGGAGTTTTTTTGTAAGTACCAATCTGTGTGAGTGGGTTTCCTGTAGACCTTGTGACCTAACTGAAAGTTTGCTTTGCGGATCAAGGAAGACTTTGCAGAGGTAGGCAGTGGCACCCACCTCTGCTTCTCACTTGCCTTGAAAGCCCTCACTGGAGTTGCCATAAATAGGTTATGATTTGATGGCACATACATATATGTATGTACACACACACACAATCACTTATAAGAATGCATACCTTCACATATGTCTGTTATGATGAAGTACCCAGGGCTTTTTTTCAGCTGGAACATGGTGGAACAGAGTTCTGGAACCTCTTGAAAATGGTCACATGGTTGGTGGCCCCGCCCCCTGATCTCCAGACAGAGGGGAGTTTAGATTGCCCACTGCACCACCGAGCAGCACGGAGGGCAATCTAAACTCCCCTCTGTCTGGAGATCAGGGGGCGGGGCCACCAGCCATGTGACCATTTTCTCCGAGGGCTACCCACTGAGTTCCACCACCTCTTTTCCCAAGAAAAAAAGCCCTGGAAGTACCTATAGTTTGGGTAAGTAGATTGAATCAAATTACTGTGATATAGCAAACAATATTTACCTGGATCATATCCTATGTACCAAGTAATGAAGATTATTGTGTGAAAATAGATCCTGCTACAGTAAATTCTGATGTAACTTTTCTAATATCATTGGTTCTCTTTTGCTGTAGCATTGCTGAGACATCCAGAGTTACATGCTGATGATAAAATACCTTCTTATTAACTGCTTTTTATTTTTTAAAACTATAAAGTACAGAAAATATGGGCTAGGATCTGGAAGGCCTAGGCTCAAATCCCTACTCTGTCATGGATACTCACTGGGTGAACTTGGGCTTGTTTTTCTCCTTCATCCTAACCTACATCACAGCATTGTTGTTACAAGGATAAAATGGAGGAGGGAACAATGAGGTTGTAAGCTACTTAAGGCCTCTATTGGGGAGAAAAGAATATAGATATCTAAATAAATAAGAACTGGAATGTTATAAATCAAGATTTTTGTATTTTTAACATAGTTAAAGGTTTATAGTTTGGCTGTATAGATGTTGTTTCCTGAAGACTTCTCATCATTTTGTTCCCAAACAGAAGGAACTTTATCTGCTAAATTTCTTCCCATAAGGGATCCATTTTACTACACAGAAGCCCTATCAGAAAAAAAAGTTGGCAGCTCTATGTAGAAGCAAAAAGAAGCCTTGTGTCACCTTAAAATTGATTGAAGTATGAGCTTTTGTGAATTAAAGCCCACTTTATTAGATGTGTGAAATGTAATTTCAGTCAGCAAATACAGAGATAGCACATGGAATTGTGGACAATGGGTTAAAAGGCCATGGAATACAAGTGGCAAACCTGACACTTCTACACAACACTCCGAAGTATACAAGATAAACGCAGCAGAATCACTGTGCTTATCTTGTATTATTAAAGTTTTGTATAGAAATGTCACAAACATTCCATGGCCTTTTATACTGTAACCATTTTTCCTCTATGCGTATATCTTACTGAGAATTCACTTCATCAAATGGAGGGCTCTAGCCCACAAAAAATTATGCTTCAATAAGATACCATAAGACATGTATTTGTTTTTGCTACAACAGATTAGCATGGGTGACCCTCCTACAGAAATGAAGGAAATGGATAAAAGAGTAATGGCAATGCAAGAGACAGCGCTATCCATGAACCTGGGGGCCATACATTTTAGAGCTTGAGAGAGAACAATGATCCCTCAGGAGTTTCCCCGCTCAAGAAAATGTTTGCTATGAATCACTGATCCATTGCTCCTAAAATATTCCTCCCTTAGGTTACTACGTGCTTTACAAGCACAGTTGCCATGCGTTAGATATAATGTGTTGGCTTAAATCCGTATCATTGTCCAACTATGACAGATCAATTATCTGAGGCAGTAATTAGATGAATAGCTGTAAACAGGCAAGCAGGAGCCAAAGTGTGTGGGGCAAGTGATTAGGGAACAAAGGTATTCATTTCTTTTATAAACATTTGATTAGCACTGATCAGATAAGAGCAGTGCTGGTGAACAAAGTTAAGAATAGACACGGGCACGAACCGCATTATGAACCAAAAAAACCCATGAACAGCCTGATCGCCCATTCGCGATCCAGCGGTTCGTGATCATCCACGGCCAACGAACCAGCATTTGTTAGAGGCACAGTTCGGTGTGTTCTTCTGTGCTTCATGAAGCCAGACAGTCAAGCACCATCAATCAATTGCCTCGGAAACGGAGCTGGGGAATGCCTGAAATCTGTCTGCACTCCTTCTGTCGCCCTTGAAACCCAAATGGAAGCCCAGCTTACCTTGATTGGCAAGTCTTCCTTCCAACCACAGAGCTGCAAAGTGGTTACAAGTTGGGAGAAGACACCCGGGAGAGGCAGGGGGAGGGGTGTTCTGTAGCCATGGGTACTCCAATCTCATCCCTGCAAACCCTGATAGACAGCTCTGAAGGCCATCTACAGACCTCCTGTGTTGCTCAATGGGATCTGTGCTTATAAATAGCAGTGGGCTCCCAGGCTGGGTTTCACTTTCAGCAAGCAGTGGAGTGTGACAGAGCTGCTGCTTGCTACTTGCTAGCCTTTGGGGAGAGAGACAGAGTATAATTGAGCTTGGATTTTGGGGATAGGGATCTATATCCTCTGGTTCCAGGGCTGCTGCCAGGCCCTGGGGCCAAGCTCACTGGGCACCTCGGCTGAGGGCTCACATTGATTATTATATCACTGCCTGATTGGGTCAGGTCTGGGGAGTGGTGGGCTAGGGCTCTAGTCCCTCCCTCCCTCTGGTGCCAGGGCTGCTGCCAGGCCCTGGGGCCAAGCTCAGTGGGCACCTCAGCTGAGGGCTCACCAAATGATTATTATTATGACAGTCATTATCATTTTCATTATGATTATTATTATCACGATTATTATTATTAGTCTCTGTGCCTGTTCTGTCCAGGCATCTTGGTGTGCTGGGCTAGGGCTCTAGCCCCAGCCTCTGGTTCTAGTGCTGTTGCCAGGCCCTTGGGCCAAGCTCAGTGGGTACCTCGGCTGAGGGCTCACATAGTATTATTATTGCCTGATCTGTTCAGGTCTGTGGGAGTGGTGGGCTAGGGCTCCAGTCCCTCCCTCCCTCTGGTGCCAGGACTGCTGCCAGGCCCTGGGGCCAAGATCAGCGGGCACACATCAGCTGAGGGCTCACATTATTATTACCAGTGCCTGATCTTGTGGTCAGGCATCTTGGTGTGCTGGACTAGGGCTCTAGCCTCAGCCTCTAGTTCCAGGGCTGCTGTCAGGCCCTGGAGCCAAGCTCAGTGGGCACCTGGGCTGAGGGCTCAAAGTATTATTATTGCCTGATTGGGTCAGGTCTGTGGGAGTGGTGGGCTAGGGCTCTAGTCCCTGCCTCCCTCTGGTGCCAGGGCTGCTGCCAGGCCCTGGGGCCAAGATCAGTGGGCACCACAGCTGAGGGCACACAAAGTCATCTCCTTTCCTGTCCTCCTTAATTCTAGTTTGGTGGCACAATGAGTCTTCCTGTTGTGTTGGCTGCCAAGGGTGGTTGTGGGGTGAAGTGCAATGGCAGTCCTCCTGGGAGTCCTCCCACTCCCCCCAATTCACCTGTGGGGGTTGTGGAGGAGGCCAAAGAGGTCTTTCCGCAGGAGGGAGAGAATCTCAACATTTTGAGGAGGGGGTGGGTGATGGATCCCTGGAGGAATGGTTTGTGTGTTATGAAAGATCCCTCCCGTCCCCGTCCCAAACTCTTGGTGGTGTCCCTGCCTGCAGTCCAACCCTCACTACGTCATCCGTGGCCAGCTCCTCAGTGCAGCCTGTAACCGTTCATCCTCCTTCCCCTGGGACAGTTAGCGGTCCACATTTCAACGCCTCTGTATGGAGGCACTTTCGGGCCCTTCCTAATGACCCCTGTGTGGAGTGGTGCTGTGCCTGTGATGTCCTGGTGTGCAGGGGAAAAAACCCAAGCTCCTGTCTTCGACGGCCCTGACTCGGCACCTGAAGATGCACCACCCGAGCCTGTCTCCCTCCTCACCCAGTGAAATATCCGTTGGGGGGACAAAGGGGGCGACCAGCTCTTCTGAGCGGGGATCAGTGGGAAGGTCACTTTGCCCTGAGGGTGATGCTGGTGGGAGCAGAGCGCTCCAGCAGGCCACGCACACGGTGGTTGTCCCCATGGGGTCTGGGACAGCACCTCTTAGAACCTCAAGGCTGATGGCTCAGGAGGTGGGCCTTTGCATCTTGGCAGAGATGATTGCCCTACATGGCTTGCCCCTATCCATCATGGAGTGTGTGGGCTTCCACAGGCTACTAAAACATTTCACCCCTTGGTTCTCCATGCCGTCACCACACACCCTTGCCCGTCGAGTCCTGTGGGTATCTCGAATGAGGGCCGGCACGTTTAGGTCAGGTTTAGCCAGGTCCAGTCCCACTGCTAACAGGCTTCTGAGACCTTGATAGGCCTTTCTGGCACAGCCAGATCATCATGACACCTCCTTCCTGCGAAGGCAGGAAAGTGGGTGATGCTGGAGGCAGCCTCCTTTGGGCACTTGCATAACAGCTCAGGAGCTGTTGCACATATAGTTGAGCTGCATGGTGCCCCTATCCATCGCAAACACTGAGCCCTCTGAGTAGGGGGGAATGGGTCCCTCGACTCATGTCCTTCCTGCAAAGGCAGGAAGGTAGCCAATGTCAGCTGCTGCTGCTACTGTCCCATTTCTGTCTCTCCCCCTCAGGAACCACTCTGACCCATCCAAGCAATATCTCCTGTTCTGCCCATCCCCTACTTTCCGCAAAGGCAGGACGGTGGGTCATGTCAGCCCCCGCTTCACGAGGGATTATCCTGCTGCTGCTCCCTCCTTGGTCATGAGGGACAGCTCGACTGCTATCACACAGCCGATTGTATCATATATGGATACAGTTGGTTGCACAGCATGGCAGCTCCCCTGTCAACAGGACTGACGGGACCCCTTTCAGCTGGGTGGGAATGTGTCCCGCAACTCCTATCCTTTCTGTCAAGGCAGGAAGGTGGGTGGTGCTGGGTGCCACCAGAGAAATCCTCAATGGGACCCTCGGTTGAGGGCCCGCAGCTGCTGGGGGATCTTGCCGCTCCCCCTCCACATGTAGGACAGAACAAGAAAGAGAGACAGATAGAAAGATGTATTGAAAAACAAAGATGTATTGAAAAACAAAAACAAAACCAGCTGCCGGCGAGTGGCCAGAGTCCACCCCCACCCCCTGAGGGGAGGCGGCATGCCACCACCTCCCCGTGCCTGCCACCATCAGCACCCACGTTCCGGCCCTCGCAGGGAATACACACGCACTCCTCTGTGGTCTGGCGGGCAGGCACATGGGGTGCCCCCAGTGAATGGCCAGACCCCCCACTCCCTGAAGGGAGGCAGCATGTTGCCGCCTCCCCGTGCCCACCAGGCCCAGCGGCCGCCATCACTGCTCACCTTCTGGCCTGCGCCAGGAATACACGCATGCTCCTCTGTGGCCTGGCGGGTGGGCACATGGGGGGTGCCGCTGGTGAGTGGCCAGACCCCCTGCCCCTGAGGGAAGGCGGCTCATTGCCGCCTCCCCGTGCCCACCAGGCTTGGCGGCGGCTTTCAACACCCACGTTCCAGCCTTCACTGGGAATACACGTGCACTCCTCTGTGGCCTGGTGGGCGGGCACATGGGGGGTGCCACCGGCGAGCAGCCAGACCCCCCGCCCCCTAAAGGGGAGGTGGCTCATTGCTGCCTCCCCTTGCCCGCCAGGCCCAGCAGCCGCCATCAGCACCCATGTTCCAGCTTGCACTGGGAATAAACATACGCTCCTCTGTGGCCTGGCGGGCACATGTGGGGTGCCGCTGGTGAGCGGCCAGACCCCCCGCCCCCTAAAGGGGAGGTGGCTCATCGCTGCCTCCCCGTGCCCACCAGGCCCAGCGGCTGCCATCATCACTCACCTTCCAGCCTGCGCCGGGAATAAACACGCGCTCCTCTGTGGCCTGGCGAGCGGGCACATGGGGGTGCTGCCAGTGAGTAGCCAGATCCCCCACCCCCTAAAGGAGAGGTGGCTTGCTGCCACCTCCCCGTGCCCACCAGGCCCGGCGGCTGCCATCAACATCCACGTTCCCACCCTCGTCGGGGGAAAACGTACGCTCCTTTGAGGCCTGGTGGGTGGGCACATGGGGGGTTCCTCCAGTGAGCGGCCAGACCCACCACCCCCTGAGGTGAGGCAGCACTCCTTCGAGTACACTCCTTGTACACTGGGCCAACGTCAACCGGTGGCTCTAGTTGTATCAAGTGGGAGTTTCCTGGGGGCCGCGGATTGGAGAGGGTATAACTCCAAGATCCCTATTGCAATCTTGACCAAATTTGGGTAATGGCTGGAGGAGAGCTTGTTAAAGACTCCCTGGGAATATGGGCTCTCTAATTCCAACAGGGACTATTCTGACACCCACGAACCACGAACCTCAAACCGGTTCGTCAATGGGAAAAGTTCATTGAGGTTCGCTGGTTCGGGTTCGTCGTCAGCACCGAACCACAAACCGCTGGTTTGTTAAATTTTCTTGGTTCATGCCCATGTCTAGTTAAGAACTCTCTTGCTCTTCTTCTGTTGCATACATTGTAGTAAAATGTATGTTAAAGAAAAAGTTGTTCTTTAACAAACTAGTGCTCTTTGAGAATCTGGACTGTGTACTGTTTACTGTTTATTGTTATTTTTTTTCTTGCCTGGCAGGGGAGACACCATGATCACGAAGGTGTTTTTCTGTGTTAAACTGAGTTCTCCTCATTTGGCAGTAGAAGGGAGGATGCATCCATGCACTGCACTCAGCTCACCCAGGCCAGGCGCCCCCTTTCCTGGGTTGTGCACATACATCCACTCTTCTATCCTTGGGTTGGACTAGCCCAAGTGAGGAGGGATGATATCAGCCCATTGGGACTTTGCCTTGTGGCTGTAATGGCCTGTCTGCCTCTGCTTTCTGTTGAATGATGTTTACATAAGGTTTACCTTTCTGTTTGTGGTTAAAATGAAATTAAAATGTTACACCCCGTGTATCAGATAGCATTCAGCTTAAGTAAGAGTTATTCTTCTAATGGTTATTGCATATGCATTGTAATGCCTAGGCAAGCTGAGTGCAGTGTATGGGCTCAGGTGCCTTGACTAGACAAACCACAAATTGATGGAGGCACCTGGCTCAGGTGAGCCCCGCATGGTATACAGACCACCTGCTTGGCAGAGTCATGCAAGGTGTGTAACTGGCCAACTGGAAGCCTGGCTCTTTCTTCCTCCTTTGGGAGGAATGGCCAGGGCCAGGGGACTCTTTTCCATTTTTTCCTCCCAGTCCACTCTGACAGGAAGAATTTTATTTAAATCCCTTGCCCACATAATTTCATCTTTATTCTCCAGCATAACCAGTTTCAGCAAGATCTTACACAATTTAGATAACAATTAAGCTTTATTTGTCCTTTCAAAATCTGTTCATCGCTCCACAATAATCTGCATATTATGCAGAAATGTACCCATAATGCAAAAATGGAAATATTTTCTTATTACAAAATCTTGATGTGAAATTACATTTTTCTGCAAACCAGATCATCTGGAAAACTGAAAAACCCATTTTTATCCAAAAAAGCGAATATTGTGCTTCTTATTACATAAAATTGATATAAAAATGAGATAGTTCTGTGAAGAATATACTTTTAGATTTCTCCCAATCTGAGCCAAAATGCACATTATATGTGACACAAGAAAGATCACAGGCACTCATTTTGACTCTTAATTTCACATTCACACAGGGACTAACTTTTAAAAACCTCTCCATCACTTCACATACCTGCAAGGTGAAAGGAGAGGCTCCACCCTTTCCTCCCATGCCATTTTCACTAGCAGAAATGGCCATAGGGGCCTGTTTGCCCCTTCTCAGGCTCCATGTTCCCTGGGAATGAAATGATCTAGCAAGGCTTTTCTTATACAAAAATAATTGAATGGAAATAGTGGGTATTACACTGCTGGCAGGTAGATTAGGGCTAGAATGTCACACTAAAGGGAAACAATGCCATTTTGTTAATCTTCTAGAAGGACCCTTAGGGTATGGATTGCCAAACAGAATGGTAAGTTTCAACTACATTGCATTTGCTTTTCAATAAGATGTTTTACAGCATGTATAATACATAGGCTATTAAGACTACATAATAATACAGCTATGACCCTGATACTTGTGTAACAAGAGCTCTCCACAAAACACTGAAGTATAAGCTCACAGTTTGTGAAGATTTTCCATCCACATTGGCAACTGCTCAATTTCCTATTTATTTTTTATAAGATCCTGGGAGCTTGAAACACAAGGAAGGACACATTGAAACATTTATGTTTTAATGGCAGCTAAATGGTGAGTGGCTCAGTTCTCTCCAAAAAGAATCAAGAGTACAACAGAAAACCTCTCTGATGTCATTTGCACAGATTCCATTATTTTGATTCATTTGGTAGCCTCGATGTGTGCAAAATTGCCAAGTTCTTGTTTAAAGTTCTCATTCAAATGTCATAATGAACCATTTTTTAAAAAAAATCTAGTTTACGTAATGCTCTGAATTAGTTCTCAGGCAACTATGAGAGGCAGTGCTGGCCAACAAACTGTGGGTTGTGAATGCAGATATCACAACTCATTTAGTACAACCTGTGGTTAGCATGCCAACTGGGAACCCTAATTTGAAATTCCATCTTGGTGCCAAACAACAGTTTCTCAAACAATCTACATTCAGACCACACAAATAGTGGAGAAGATAGATCAGAACACATGTTTATAAACTATGGTTTATTGGAACATCAAAAAAGGTCAGTAAGGTGTTTTATGTCTCTAACAGCGCAATCCTGAGTGAGGGGGTGGAAAGTGCTCAGGGAGCAGACTAACAGTTACGCTGCCATAACTCAGACTTAAGTGGGCATAAACCTCCCCCCACTGCCAGCAGCCAGGCAACGCAAACCACCACCATGGACTGCTGCCAGCAGCCAGGATCAGCAGCCAAACAGAGGCATAAGGGTGGGGCAAGTTCCTCCACCAGCGCTGGAGGGGGCAGGCCAGGGGCAGGCCATAAGTTAGCTGGCTTCCAAAACCACTCCGGACCCAGGCATGCCCTCTGCAGCAGTGGAAAGTGGAAAGTGAAAAAGGTGGCGTAGCCCATAGGTGCCCATTGAACAGGAAAACTTGGCTCCCCTCCCTCACACAGCCCCGCCCATGAAGCCCAATGGAGCATAGGAAGACAACTACTGCAGGGACCAATCTGCATGTGCCCTTGTGGCTGCCAAGCCCCATTCCATGCATGCAATCAGCTCACCAGGCACCCTATATAACTTGCGGGTGGGGTGGCCATGAACCCAAGTAAGTAGGGAGGTAGCCAGAGGCTCTGCCCGGTAGACCCCTGCCATGGGGACTTCGAGCTGCAGGGACTTAGAGTGCGAGATGGAAGAGGATGCTTACAATGGCAGTACACAAGTGCACTTGGGGGACTTTGAGGAATCAGGAAGCACTTTACACTCACTCAAGGGAAGAAGAGCTAAGTCTGGAATGTCTGAGTAACAACTACCACCCAAGTTTCCTTGGAGGTTATTTGACACCTGATTCCCAGCTTGTGATGGGGTGAGGGAGCACTGACAGGTAAGAAGTAGCTGGGGTATCGGCGCCCCGGAACACTCAGTAACACCAGCTGCCCCCCTTTCCTTACCCATATCCCCTGAACGAGCCTCTGTAGGTGAGGCTCGCCAGTGAGGGGGCGGCGGCAGCCCCTAGCTGATCACAAAGGCAGTTGCACAGGGAATTGCCCTCAACACAGGCATTGGGGGGAGCTCCAATCTCTGGTCTCTGACTCTGGACTGGGACAGGTGGGGTGGCTCTGACAAGCCTCTAGGTGGCTCTGCACCTTTGCATGGCTCTTCAGGCCAAAAGAGCAGGTGTCCAGTTGAACCTTGGAGACTCCAGCCCCAGCCAGCTTCCCTCTGCCTCCCCCCCCTTAGGTTCACAGCGTGCAGCAGGGTGAGACTTGGAGTGTAGCCTGTGTATGTCTGGTGGGGGTGGGGGTGGTGTCACGGAGGACTCCCATTCTCTAACAGCTCTCCTGCATCTAATAAACCAGGGAGATGACATAATTTCCTCTTCTTGTTTTGTTAAAAATTTGGACATTCTTTTTGTTTTTTTCTATTAATTTTAAGTCCCCCCAAAGATCCGAATCTTACAATTTGTTCTATAATATGTTGTAACATCTTATGTGGATCAGAGATAGTAAGAACAATGTCATCAGTGTTGCTTTTCAATTTTCTGAAAATAAGTTGTTTTTCATTCTTTCTGTGCTTCTGAAAGAAAGAATGATTTCAAACCAATATTACAGAGCCATAAGAACTATCAACATTTAAGTAATTGGAAAGAAGTCACATGACCTATTAATCTGGGTGTGGAGAAGACGCAATTGTTTGGCTTTTTCTGGAAGAGGCACAGAGATTCTCCCTTTTTTCCTATCACATTTTAACAGTTGCCCAGAACATAAATCTTCAGCAGAAGAAACTTCACCAGCTATGTTTTTGCTTTACAGGTAAGAGACAGGAGCACTGACAGAAATGAAACTTAGCAACACAGTTGATTCACAATAAAATCAGGCCCTGTTATCATACTAGATGCCTACCAGCAATACCTGAGAGTAATGCAGTGTTGTTCAAGCCAGGTTGGAAGGAAACCTTTTAAAAGTTCATTTTCCTTTCTACTTAAAAATTGGTGTTTTATATTGTTTTCTTTTATAATCTCTTGGCATTGGGTTTGTCACCTTAGCCTTTCCTTCTCTTGTCACTTAGAACATTCCCATATAAAACATTCAGCAGCCCTTTTGTTTTAAGTAACCAAGAGAGAATACCTGAGGAAGCAACATTCTTTATGAATAATTGAAGGTGGGTAATAGATCAGCCCCCAGTGTGATATAAGGAACCAGGATCGTGGTCAGTTGCCTTGGATCACCCTCCCCACTCCAGGTTCTTGTTTGGCTGATCTATTATTAGGACTTTCTATGCCAAGCATGCTTGTATCAAATTCTGACAGCCTTCTTGAAATAAAAAGTCTTAATGCTTTCACACTTAAAACAGCTGGAGCTATTATTAGAATTTTCATGTGCTTGACTGAGCTGTTTCTTCTCTGATGAACACGTTGAACAGGTTCTCATTCTTTCTCCTTTTTTCCCCCTTCTTCCTCCTTCTAACTAGTTGTGGGATGAGAAAAGGGATGTGTCTTTCCTGGGCTTTCCCCCTGCCTCCTCGTCACTGACGTCTATGAAAGGGCCAGGCAACAATACCAGTTTAAACTTGCTCAGGTTAGTTGGAGACAAAAAGCTTTTTCTCAGTTTGCACTCTAAGGTTGCAAAGCAGTGTAATGTGACAAGCAAGTGAGAAGGAAAAGCCTGGAGTGAATTCCTGTTTAAATGTTACTGGGGGGGTGGGGGTAGGAAAATAAAGAGCAGTTGACAGAGCCAGACAAACAAGAGGGGAGTCTTTTCTTCAGATGGTGCTAATGACTGATCAACAGCTTGAGGGGGAAGAACTAAAACCTGTCAGGGTGATCAGTAAAAAAGAAAACAAAGCTGCTTTGACCCTGTAAGTATTCTTGTTTGGCAATATATTGTGTGGAAGATCTCTATACCTACTTGCTGTCAAGTCTGACAAAATCTTGCAACTTTCCGGCAACTACTCTGCCTCTTATCTGCCTTGAGAATTGTTTTGCATGCAAACCTGTTTTGTTTCCAATGAGTATGTGATGTGAATTTGTTAACTTTTTTAGTTTTATGTTGGAGCCCTGTGTAGCTGTTTGAGTAGTTCAAAAGGCTACAGCTAGGGTTAGACAGAGGACAGAGGTTGCATGTGGTTTTAATCTATAATTAAAATAAAATGGGTTACAAATATCTCCTGAAGAAGGTATAATAAAATAGTGTTAAATGATGTGATCAACCTAAAACTGTATGTGACCTGGTTTCCCAGGTTTCTGGTGGAATGGTATATAAGGTTGTTATTGCCACAAAGTGTAGTTATGCTAGACTTCTGAATCCACAGGTTGTTTAATATTCCATAGGTGAACAATAACAACCATACACTGCTAGGGTCCTAGTTTAAGTCTCACATGTCCGCAAGTATCAGCATTTTGCCACTTGATCATCTCAGCTGAATGCGTAAACTGGCCAATCAAAGTATATATACTGGAAGTGATGCCAAGTGTTATGAAAGCAGTAACTGGTACTTGATCTGTGATGGTAGCTTCACACTTGGAAATCTTTACTCAGTGTTGCTGTTGAGTGACAAACATTCACGTTTGAACTCTTGTTGGTGAACCTACATGTAATCCTTTCCCCATGTGATTATATCAATTAAAGCCTTCAGTTTGGTGGCATTTTCGCAGGTTTTCTGTGATATATGTGCTTCTAAAGTAACAGAGATACAACTGAATTGGGTTATATGGCTGTTCATATATAATGAGGGATTACCATTGGTGAACCTCATGTATGAAAGTGATGCAATGGGGCATTTGATTGATTTGAACCCGACTTCCCCCATATTTGATTTAACACTAAACTGGTATTACAGGACATTCCCATGCAGTCATCATAAGCCAGAACTAATTATTGCAATTAAAACTTCTATCCTCTGTAGGAGTTCAGTTCAGCAAGTTTTGGCTGTGTATATCATAGGCAAGGGTTAGTGAAGGTTGGAACTGCTGTGGCTCATGTATGCTGAAACCACATCCTCTGTGAGGTAGCCCTGTCCTCTTATCTGTGGGGTAGAATACCTTCATTGATGAAGCAGCAGGTATTCTATTCAGCAAAGAACCTGATTGCTTTGCTGGTACTTAACTAACCTCTAACAGTGAAAGTGGCATGGATGGATGCTGTGTTGCAAGCAAATGGTTGTACCCCTCTGAAGAGCATCCTGGAGAGGCAAGCAGCACCAGCCATCTCCTCCTAATAAATACAAGGGCCATCGTCACATGGGCCCTTATTTCGTCAGTTTTGCACTAGAAATCGTTTCTTCTGTTATCGTTATTAGAACAGATTCTCCCATCTTTTGATGCCTGCTTACGCTTCCAGTCAGTCACATTAAAAGGGAAAAGCGCAATTCGACGGTCAGTCAAAGTGCCTCTGGAAATGGGGCCCTAAAAATCCCGCCCTTTAAAAAAAAAATTCGCTTATTTGCGCTATATCACGCTTCTATTATACTAATGTTGTGCTGGGCCAACCCAAAAGGCAACCGTGATAGGTAGCAGAGGTTTCCCGCCCATGGCAGAATATCGCTATAGCGCTATAAGGCTGACTTTTAAAAAAAAATTACTTTGAGGCTTAATTGCGGGTCACGCTGGGGCTTGTGGGAGTGTAGGGAAGGAGAATCAGTGTTCAGTGAGACACATGATCGGGGAGAGTGAGCGTTTTGGTGCTGCAAAGCGTTCATAGTCAATCCAGGGCATTCACATGGAAGTGGATAAAGACAACATAAAGAGTCACAAATTGGGGAGAATGGCGAAATCGCAAGAGAGCCAGAATAAGGTGAGCATTCAGCAGGAGATGGCGCTAGTTTGGTGCTAAATTTATGGCTGTGTGACGACGGCCAAGGTGAAGTTTCTAAGCTGCAGTGGTGTGCCATCTAGCTGTTCTGGCAGTGCTCAGGGCTGGCAATGTGGCCGGCCATTATTCTTCCCTTATATCATTCTTGTCATTTATTGGGTTGAAGTCACAATAGCAAGAGAACTTCTGCTTCAGTACAGGGGGTGGGGGAGGCCTTGATTTTAAAGCATGAATGCAAAGGCCTACCCTTGTTCTGGTATAGCACTGGGTTCCTAACAGAATTTCAATGTGAATAGCATACAATACAGCCTTTAAAAATGAAGAGAGTAGTTCATGTTAGTAGTCGTCATTTTAAATCCTATACTAGTGGCTTTTAATTAAAATATTGATGAAATAACAAACATACTGGACCAAAAAATCAATTTTTCAGGTGAATGTGTTTTATAGGGTCAATTTATTTAGAATCCAAAAGGGTTATATTTAAAATGTAAATATTATTCTTTTTCACTCCCCTCCCCCATTCAGACAGAAATCTGGACTGTGCTTATTGCAAATTTTTACATGTGGCATTTTCCATACAGCTTCATTAAGAAAATCTAGAGAGAAAATAGCCAGAGTCTTTCCAAGGTTTTCTCTTGCAAACCTTCCTCTAAATATAATGTTAGGTACATTTAAACCATTTTCTTCCCATTTTCCATGAAGAATACTTTGAAGTTCTCACTTGAGACTTTCTGAGGGGAGAACACAGCCCAGGCTTCAACTCTGTCCTGTTTTATTCTAATCAAGAAGAACGACTGAACGGAGTGCTACTGTTAAAAGAGGGAATATATGTCAGTCTCTTTTATAACTGCTTTTTGCCACCCTACTCAGAATGAAGAGACAGACACCAAGTTGGGATCTAAGGGCTACTTTATTAACTTCATACAACTAAACAAGCCAAAACAGCTGCAAGGGCCTAAAGCGGTACAGGTCAAGCCACAGGGTCCACCCTGGACCTCCGCCTTGACCTGTTTGGGTGAGCCCCAAAGCCCCAGGTGCAACCCATCCAGTGGATGGTGTGGACCCGGCCGGCCAGGCAATTTGGTCACTCCCCCCTTTCAAGCTCCTGAACACCTCAGCCATATAGCAGAGAGGGAAGGACTTGCATGCGGGGGTTCCTAAAAGCAGCCTGCCCCTGCAGCTGGCAGCCGTCAAAGCAGTACCAGCCCTTCAGTCAGGGCCCTCTTCCCATCAACAGGGAAGCACCAAGGGTGCTCACTGGCCCACACCCTATCTCAAACTCAAACCTGCCATGATAATGCTAACAGGCACCATCCTAAACCAATAATCTCAATCCCCACATTCGATGCAAGGTAGGCAACCCCCCCCCCCTTTCCCGAGCCAAACTGGAAAGAGGGGGAAAAATTCCTATCTCGTTCTGTTAACAGCAGCCGGCTAATCCTGCATCAATACAGGGTGAGGAGGGTGGGCCGAGTGACTTTCTGCACCTGCAGCTGGGCAGGGTGGAGAGGCATCCTAAAGCCCTTAACTTCGCCCTCCCAGCCAGCCCTTAACAAGAGAAGGGGGATTGGTGCTGCCTCCCTCCTTCCAGTGTGACAAACAACGACCCCCAGATTAAGCAGCATTGCTGCGAGCTGGGAAGGGGCTGAATTCTCTAGATTTTGCCATTTTCAGCCATTTCTAGATAAAATTGGTCATGCAGAAAGTTTCTGCTAGTTTGCAAAAGATCCTTGTAGAGTAACTGTGTCTAACATATTTGGCATTCCATGTTAAAATATCTCACTTCTAGATTAGGGGAAAAAACAGCTTCTTGTAAATGTAGACGCTTATCCCACTGTCGTGTAATTTTTGGTCAATCATGTTAGGTTTCCACCTCTTAATCCAGTCCAGATGAAGCTGTATCTTGGTTATGTAGAGGCAGATTTGTGAAAATCATGCATTTTGTTCTGAGGTCTAATTTCAGGAACCAGGTGCCTGTTGACAGTGCTTTCCTTGTATTTTACTGGCAGATTGCAGAGGACTGTGTAGGCAGCTATGTTTTCCAGTTACCTTGGAGCAGAAATATTGCATATTGATCTTACAGGTTTGGATTAGTATGTCGTTGAATAGCAGGGGATATTTTTGAACAATCTCCTTTGACAACATATCTAAGGAACGGTTAAAAAAACACGAGCTACTCAAGTGAAGGGAAAAAAACACTAATATGTTTGCGAGGATGGGATTAATATGTTAGTAATATCTAATGAAATATACACAACCCATCTCAATGTAGATTACTTTTTCTTTAAAACTCTTCTTCTGGCTGCTATTATACTTGCAGCCAGCAATAATCGTATGGTATATGAACGCCCAATAAGGGGTCCTAAGGATGAATCTAACCTGATGCTCATAATCTCACTCTAATTGTCATGCTCAGTTTACTACTTCTCAGGCTCACACAGTTTCCAAGACACTAAAAACCAAGCAGGGTTTTAACAAGTATATGGCATACAGATACTGAGCAGGTGAGGCATGATGAAACAATGGGAACATTTCTTCCACTAAATTTTTGACTTGGCGCAATGCTTGGTTTCCTGGTGCGCCGAGACAGACACACAGGAGCTTGCAAGTGTGTCTGGGGATCCTTGGTGGAACAGACAGAGGACCCCTGATGAAATTATTTCTATGAAACAAGTCTAAATCAGCCAGCTTCTTGTCGGGTTCTTAACAGGATTAGCTCCTGATACTTCTGGGTCCACCTATATAAAGAAAAACAAAAGAAACAAAAGTATCAATCACAGACAACGGTTCTAAGCAGTCTTATACTTACCTGTTGGATTTACATATATTTTTCTGGGAGCACCTCGTGTCCACGCACCTAGAAGAGAACAGAAATAGATATTATTCTACGGGAGTTAATGGACTATTATATTTGGACTTAGTAGCCATTGCCTGAATTACAGAAGATTCTTAGACATAGATATATTTTTGTATCGGGGGATATTATTTATTTATTGTTAGAATTTACTATTTTTTGTATTGTTTATAATGTTACCTTGCACTTGAACACTTTGCACTTTAAACTTATGAATATTACCAAAAACTATTCAAAAATTTGCATATCATTCATAATTCTCCCTGAACTTTGGGTTTTCGCATTTGCAACCCTTGAGAGTCTAGCTGTGGTAGAAGAAAGGCAAGTATAGAAATATTTCAAAAGAATAAATTATGGAAAGCAACTTTTTGTAAGCTTTCTAGAGTCAGAGTGCCCTTCTTCAGACACAAGTAGGAATGGAGATCCAACAGGATCTGCCTAAAGAAGGGAGCTCTGACTCTAGAAAGATTACTTTCTGAAAATCTTGTTGGTCTCCAACGAGCCACTGGACTCAGATCCTACTGTTCTACTGCAGACCAATATGGCTACACACCTAAAATGGTCTTGTTCCCTGTTGGCCCTTTGGTTTGGTGGTTTTGTGTTGTGGTGGTGATTGTGGTAGCGGTGGTTTTGTTTTGGGCGTGGTTTGTTTTTAGCTTTTATTTATTTTTGATTTATTTTTATTTTACTTATTTATTTATTTTTATTTATTTAAGCTGTGTATTCAAAATCTTTCTGTTGAACTAAAATGTGTTCCTAAACTAAAGTAAGTTCTTTATGAATAACAAGGCACATTAGAAAAGGAACAGAACCCTTACTGCATGTTTCACTGCTGAAGAAGGTCTTGTTGAAATAGGTTAATGACATGAAACTGAAGTTGGTTCCCGGTTCCCAGCTCCTTATTTGCGGTTCCCAGCTCCTTATTAACAGAGCAAAACACAAATAATGGGGGAAATTGAAAAGCTCTGTACCCCAAAATAAACATTGTAGGAGCACATATCATACACCTCCATATTTAGGGGACTCTGCCCTCTAAGTGGACATATACTGAGTGCTCCTACAAAGCCCAGTTCTTGAGTTAACAACTTCAAAGTAGGGTGCCCCTAGAACAAGTCAATAAGCAGAAAGGGAGGTAGCTGCAACCAAAATGAGGTGTAAATAAAAAAGTTTCATACCATTGTGGGACTCATAACACCATTTCTGTACATGGAACTTTACAGAGGGGCATGCTTTGTGGTCAAAGAACCTTCCAAGTGAAATGTTGACAGCAAAGGAGAAAACAGAAAGAGGGAAAGAGGGAGAGGGAATAGAGGCAAAGGTCATCAGCACAGAGACAAGAAAACAAGGGAAAAGAGGCAAGGGTGAATTGTCTACCAAATCTTGTTACATACCTCTGGTGTGTTTAGCTTGGCTCATGCACAGACAGTTTAAGGGACAATTGAGAGATATTTTGGTTTTGATTTGCTTTGTATTAGCAACTGAAACATTTCAAATAAGAAAGCTCTGCTAGTTAGCTAATTTTATGCATCCACCTGACAGCACACTGTTCCTTTACTAACCATGCTTTGAATCAGACCCTGTTCTTCATAGAAGCAAAAGTAACCAGATGTGCAAGAATATAGCATGGAAATTCCATTTAGAAAATCAAGTGATGGTGTGGAATTCTTCTGATATGATTAATAGTCTCACATGACTATTAATGCTTATTGGAATTAGTTTAAAATATATATAGCACTTCTTTATTTAATCACTTGACTTTACAATCAGCATTCCTATAGCATTAAACAAGCCATAAATATATATAGGGGTATGTTTACCAATTTAACTAATTACTATGCGAAAATTAGGTCAAATGAATGTTGTATTTTATAGGGAATATGTTTTCTATAGATACAGCATCATTGGAACCTGCCTTCCTTTTTGTTGTTCTGGCTAGAATTGGTGCTGTACAATGTCTCATGAGATCTGAACACAGAAATACTGTGACTATCAACTTTATTTTGATATGTTTTGAGTGGTCAAAAGAACACAAGTCTGACAGCTGAGAATTCCACTATTTGGCAGACACTCTTCTCTAAATCAAAATGGAGCATCTATGGGTTACTGATTCTGTGTATATCTTCTGTCATTTTATATACAAATGAGAAAGTAATTCTAAGCGTCTCATTACACCACATGCCTGACACATCAGGGAAAAAAATCTACCCTGATTTGTGTTAGATGTGTGACCAAGGGCTCACCTTTAAAAGTACTTCCTGCCCCTATTCTGCTCTGCAGCCTTGCGCAGCAGAAGGAGGGCTTCAGCCCCCATCCCTTCCACCCTGCACCCTTTTGGTGACTAAAAAAAACCAGCTTGTGGGAGCGTCTGAGGGTCTCATCACACGAGACAAAATACACTCGAATTACATGGGTAATTCGAGTGTATTTTGTAATTCAAGTGTATTCGAGTGTAATTTGAGTGTCATTCAAGTGTATTTTGTCTTGTGTGGTTTGACACTGAGTGTCCCACTGCCAAAAACCACATGTCTGCTCTCAGGGAGGGAGGGAAGGCTGAAGGCAAAGCCTCCCCTGATGCTTCTCTGATCAGAACTGGTCTGAGCATTTTCTCCATCTTCATGATCCATTAATGCTTCATGCTACCACTTTTTCTTTGACATCAGCATGTTTGGTAACCTGTCATTATAATACTATCTGGCTAACATTTAAGGTTAAAAAGGTAAAGGTAGTCCCCTGTGCAGGCACTGAGTCATTACGGACCCAAGGGAGGGATGTCGCATCATGACATTTTCTTGGCAGACTTTTTACCAGGTGGTTTGCTATCATGGAAGCGATGTCAGTCTACTCTAGAAACTGCCAGAAACTCTATGATGCCATAGGCTTGATGCCTATGCCCCTGCTTTGAGTAGCTGTGGGAGATGGGAGACAGAAAGGAAGGCAAATGTGTCAGCACTGCAGTACCCTGTCCTTTAAAAAAAAGTCTTTCTTGTAGGGTTGCCAACTTCCAGGTGGGGATTGGTGATCTCCTGGGATTACAACTACAGAAATCAGTTCCCCTGGAGCAAATGGCTGCTTTGGAGGGTGGACTCTACGGCATTATCCACTGCTGATTCTTCTCCCTGGCCCTACCTCCAAATCTATCCCCAACCCTGAACTGGCAGCCCTACTTTCTTGGCAGCAGGTGGGAAAGCAGTTTCTTTTTAGAAATGGTTTGCCACTAAAGAGAGATCATAGCGTAGAACAATCTTAGCAATTAAGAAAAAAAAGGCCAATGCCATCCATGAAATTATCATAAAAGCTCTGTTTCCTATCTGACCAAAGCTCCCATTGCTCTACCGTAACATCACTTAAATTCTCACAAAAGCTGTTTTCCCATCTCTTGAATGTTTGCTTTCTCAAAGTGCCATCAGTTCATTCTGAATTGCCTAGCTGAAATGACAAGAATCATATCTCCTCAATTATAAGGAAGCCAACAACAAATACTGGCTGTTTTGAACAATTACAGTTCTTAAGGATTCTTGGGTAACATGACAATGTAACTGAGTTGTCAGTACAGATTTTACAGTTAAGAGTTGGAAGTCAAATACTGTACTTCCACCCTCTCTTGAGCACCATCACAGAAGAAAGGCAGGATATATAAATTCAACAAAGCAAACAAACACTTATTTTAAAGAAGTGAATGTTAGCCTAATAGGAGCCCCATGGCACAGAGTGGTAAGCTGCAATACTGCAACCCAAGCTCTGCTCATGACCTGAGTTCGATCCTGGTGGAAGCCAGGTTCAGGTAGCTGGCTCAAGGTTGACTCAGCCTTCCATCCTTCTGAGGTCGGTAAAATGAATACCCAGTTTCCTGCGGGTAAAGTGTTTTCACCAGATGTGACATCACATCATTGTTAACAGTGCCCCAATGTCTCCCTCCCCCCACCCCCAGTCTCTCACTGGTTGTCAGGCTGGGCCTGGCAACCCTATTGCATATGTTTTGTGGCTTAATGCAGGCAAGTTAGAACACAACATGTCATTCAAGCAAGTTGCCTACTCATTTTATGGGCTCAGTGATTTGTTCTCTCAAAACACCTTTGCTGAGATATTTGAAATTCAATGTTTTGGTCTCATATGAGGATCTATGAGGGACTCTTGTTGCCTAACATGCCTTGAGTTACCACTCCAACTCCTCACACACCACCAGGGTGTGATTTGAGTTTTTTTCCTCCTGGTAATTGACATACTGATATATCATTCTATAAGTATGTCAATATTCCTCTTACGGTGGGGTGGTGGGAGGAATCCTTTTTTAAAAAAAGTGGTAGGGAACAGAGAAAATGGCAGCTGTGTGGGTAAGGTCAGGAAAATCCTAACTTTTTTGTCCACACTGAAGCCATACAGGCTTTCCTGTGATCTTTCCCAAAACTTAGCAACAAAGGAGGTTTGGTAAAAATTAGATAAAAGCCAGGAGGTACAGGAATGTACCATGATGCTGTGAGGAAGTGGGGGGAGAAAATGGGTACCTATTTCCCAACAGCATCAAACCTATGGCAAAAAAACTATGAAGAAAAGGCCATAATTAAGTTAAGAGCTGTATACCCGGTTGGCATCTGCCCACTTAGTACCCAAGCCATCCAAATATCTCTGAAATAGATATAGTTTTACTTAAACCTAGAAAATTGGATTCACTCTTTTTCATCAACTGTAGAGATGTTGTCATAAACTCTGCATGCTTCACAAAATATGTAATCTCTTCAGTGAATATTTTATTTTATTTCTTTACTTTATGCCCTGCCTTTCTGCACAATGGGGATCCAATGGCACATACTTCATTCTCCTCCATTATATCCTTACAACAACCCTGTGAGGTACTTAGTCTGAGAGTGTGTGACCGCTAAATATTGTTGTTTCTAACATTATAAATCAAATAAGTTGATTCCTATCTGCCTCTCATTTGGCAAAACACATTGATCATCCAAATGGATGGATGCTTTGTAAAAGTCTGTGACACAGAAACAATTTGGTAGGTCAAACCAAAGCAGTGTTGTGATAGACTCAAGAGGATTAAAAGAAGTTCTCTGCTGAGGTGTATCCTGAAAGGCATTACAGTAATGCAGCTCTAGTGACGTGGAGGCCATATGACTTGACACAGAGTGCATTGCAGTAGTCATCATCATGAATTTATTCTGCTTATATGACCATAAATCTTTAATATAATTTACAGTAATCTAATCTAGATGTTACCAGAGCTTTAGAATTGCATACTTCAGGGAAATCCATACAAAACTTCAATCTCCAGATCCGAAGTGTGTTGCTTCCTATACTTCCCTCTGTGAATGGCCTTTTATGTAATCAAACAACAGATTATTGGGAAGCTTTGGATGCCACACCCCACGAGTGACTCAAATAAAATAAAACGTACAGTTCTTGATTATTTACTAAAATCAGGAAAAGAGCGTGATAGTATTTTTGCTGAAATTGGATGACTTCTAAAACGGTAGTTTTCCGGTGAACAACACAGCTGACTTTTGACATGGATTGGTTTCTACCAAGCACACCTGGATCTACATATTTCATTAGACTAAAGTTTCATTTAAGGAGTGGCTGTCAACAATAGTGAATTAACAGGTGTTGCATATAGTCGACAAGTTACACCCTGGAGTTCTCTTAAGCACACAATGCATCCTCTCCATTTCTGTTTCTCTCAGAATATTTACCTTCTTCTGTTTGTGGTGGCATCATTAGATTTATTGGGTACTTCCATAAAGTATTCCAACTGCCAGCTTTTTCCTTTGTTACTTATGTCACATCCTGTATGTATCATATTGTGGCTTTCATTAATTGCCTATGTAAAATGTCATGGGCATTCCTAAAGCCTTGGTAATCTTACATTTAACATCACTGTAAAAATGAAGAAATATTTTCCAGTTTTTGAAAGAACTAGTCATTTAAATTTTTAGTACTGATTGCTGTTCATATCTACAGTTTCAGCACTTGCGTGCCAGATAAATTGGTTCCTATCACAGGACATATTTCATCAAATTTAATTAAAGTTACCTTCCATGCAGAGAAGTCACTTAATTGAGAATGGAATTTTTAAAAAATTAAACAAGGATGTGCAAAGCTAGTTTTGAGAGACCCATGTAGCTGTAGCATAATAGCTGCAAGCATAACTCCCCCTCCCCCATTAATATTTTTAAAAGGGATTGTTTATATATAGGGTTGCCAGGTCCCCTGGAACCCAATCCAGGGAAAGGGGTGTTGTGGGAGGGCATGGGGGGTATCAGTCCCTTGGTGGGAGCAGAGGAGCTCCCGCTCCCATCCTCCACCCCCAGCCTCCATCCCCCACCACCACTCACCTGGCTGGCAGTGGAGAGGAAAGCATGGGGAATGGGCCCAGGAGCTCCAGAGCTCTTCCTTGTCACACGGGGAATGGCACCATTCCCTGCACGACAAGGAAAGGAAGGGCCCCAAGCAGGCCCACTGCCTGTGCTTCCCCTCCCCACCAGCCAGGTGAGTGGTGGCAGAGGGCAGAAGCAGGGAGCCAAGGATCGCCTGCTTTCACGGGGGGACTGTTAACCCTGTTTATATATCATGTGTTATGTTCTAATATGGGCATATTTGAAAGTAAAGGATTTTAGAAAATTCACATTAAGTAAAGTCCAAAGTTGTTAGGGTGGATCCAACATACCATTTTTGTGAAAATGCTGCATTGGCTCCACTCCATTCTATATTTTCCCTCTAAAAATGTTTCAGTGATCATAACTTTCAGTATATCAAGAATGTTTTCCTACATTTTTATTACTAGCTTAAAACACCAATGTAGACTGCTAACCAAAGGCCAGACAGAAATCCCAAATAATCATAAAAGGTGTTCATATGCAATGGATGAGAGCTGTATTTTGTAGAGCTTCTAATGTGATTAGTTTAATGCACCTGTTAACAATCCACACTACTGAGCAAAATTGTGTGTTTCTTTGTGGATAAGGTGGGTCACTCAGATCTAAATCTTCCCTTTTAACTATTTGAAAGCAAGGGCAGGAAGCAAATCATTTTTTTCCCATTCAAATGGGAGCTGCTGGGTTTCTCAGATAAGGTTTGAATAACAAATCAATACAGACCTGTATCATTTTCAGCGGATCCAGGTATTATTACCTCATACACATTATTATAGTTCCTGTATCACCTGAATATGTTTGTTCTAACACTTTTAACTGACTCAATAGATGCTACCCTTTTTACAGCATAGAAAGATCTTATCACAGTTATTTCATGTGCAGTGCACATAGCAGTAACACTGTCTAATTACATATTAACTAGCAAAATGCCTGTGAAATTGCACAAGTAGGAGTAGTTTATTTAGATGAAAAGAAGGGCTTTCATATCAGATTCCACCTTAACCTTTGCTCTTTCTTTTGTTGTATCCTACTTGTTGTGGGACCCACCTCTTTCCCTATACTCTTCCAGAACAGCTGGCAGAGCCATCAAAGAAGGGCATTTTGCAGGTGTCATCCTGTAAGTGGGCAAGATCATGAACTTCCCACACATGTGTATCCTCTGTTGAGCCCTCTCCCCTTAGGGAATGACCTGCCTGATGAGGACAGGAAGGCTCCCACTCACCTGGCATTTTGTAATCTGTGCAAAACTGAATTATTCAAGGGGGCTTCTTTATAGAGATAATAGGTCAGTATTGTAAAAAAAAATGGCTCAGAAAGATGCTGGGGTAAAGGGTTAGGGACTGTTGGACTATACTACTGTGCATACTTTGTATTGTTGCCGTAAATAGGATTGTAGTATGTAAATTTTATATCATTTAATGTGTTGTGTTAATACTTGGGCTTCATTTCAGCTCTGTTTCAAATTTCTAGTTGGTTCCAAATGTCTGCAATCCAAATCCTATTGCATGGTTTATTAGGTTCTCATCCTGTTGATTGTATTGACTTACTCTGTGTAATCTCCCTTGAGCCCCAGTGAGAAAGGCGGATTATAAATAATGTAAATAAATAAATTGTTGTAATCCATCCCCACCCCACTCTCAGCTACTGTATACTGCAGCAAATGATATGCAGCCAGCTGATGTCTAGGCAATGCAAAGCACATTTGGCTAGAACTTCTGTTTGTAGCAATCCTCAGAGTATTGATCTGCATTACAGTTGCCAAGTTTTCTTACCCTCCCACCAGGGGGACCTAGCACTTACCTTGTTGGTCTCCTCACACATGCACACACTCCTTATGTCAGACAGAAATTCTCCTCTGAGTTGGGGTCTACTGTAGTGGTGATCAGACTCCCCAAGGACCCAACCTCTTACTTACACTAGGGTTCATTTGAGCTCAAGATGCCAACAGGAGGGGAAAAAGAGACAGGACACCAAAATACCTTAAGGCAGCTCTAGTTTTTATTGAATGCATAAAACGGTTAGTATTTCAGCAAGTTTGCATTATATTTACCTAAAACCAGGCTTGGTCAAGCTAATGAGATGTTACTGAACGGTCAGGAGAAATCCGGCAAAAGAGATTTCTGCCTCACCCTCTTTGAGATCACCTTTTATATCCTCTTTCTCTCTTCTCTGAGATCTTACTTGGGGCAGTTGCCAAGGTACCCATACCTATGTGGGCCTTCCTGATTAGACATCACCATTGACGCATATTCCCAGCACACTTGGATATTTTTACAAACACAATTTCCCAACATATGGCATAGGTCATTCTGAATTTTAGTACCCAGAAACTATCTAACTTGGGAAACTTCCCCTTTTGACTTTTGATATTTTTCTATTCATGATCTTTATGCTCTTTGAGACCTCTTACGGGACTCAACTCTTATGTGGACATCCTACCTACCAGATCAGTTTTCCTGAACTCCATGGTTCAGCTGCATTCCTATATCTACGGTTATGCTTAGTTCCAAACCCTTTCCTCTTAAAAGTGAATACAATTACTTATTAATGAGAGAGAGAGAGAGACTTTGTTCCTCTTAGTCCAATTCAAGCCACCCAGAAAACAAGCTATTCTTAATTTCAACTAGGATACAGGAAGTCTGTGGTTGACAAACTGGCTTCCTCTGCTGTTGAAATCAAGATTGTGTTCTGTTGAAAACTTAAGTTGGAGAAGAACTTACTCTAAATAAAAGGTCAAACTGGAGTGGGAAAATCTGGGTGCTGGCCTCCAGGCTTATCAGAGTGCGGGGATACCTGAGAGGCCACATCCAGGACTATCTCTGGCAGCGTGATGATGTCACTTCTGTAAGTGTCATCGTACCTGGCAGTGGGCATGCTCCCACCCTACACAGGGGTCAGTTTGGGTCCCTGTGAAATGCAGGAGCATGCCCACCCCCAGGCACAATGGCGTTACTTCCAGAAGTGACATTGTAGCGGCAAGCAGGAGTACACCCACTGCTCGCTGGCCTGGGAAGTTTTTTGCTTTCCAGACCCATTCCTGGGGCATTTTCCCCCTGCCAGCCAGATAAGTGGCAGTAAGGGGCACAGGCTGGGAGCAGGGGATTCTCCCACCCCCACTGGGGGAATGGCAGCCGTAACTTGCATTGCCTGGAAGTTATTTCCAGTAAGCTAGTGTACTTCTGCTGACACTACCTCCAGTAAATAGGAAAATCAAGAGATAAGGTGAAGGTACATGGATCATCCACCATTCCCAAAACAGTTCAAAGACTGGTAGGGGGAAGGCGGCTTCAATTCAATGTTCATTCTTTGCCAGAAACAAGGACTTTCCATCATGTTGACTAAGGATAGATCAACAGGCTTTTATATGCAAAGTTGGACCCTGAATAGTGTTAGAAGCCAATGGTGAGCTATTTGCTCACTTCTTTATTCCTTTTTGGAGGAAGAAAACTTATACTTG
The DNA here is from genome assembly GCF_028583425.1 of Eublepharis macularius. Taxonomy (NCBI): domain Eukaryota; kingdom Metazoa; phylum Chordata; class Lepidosauria; order Squamata; family Eublepharidae; genus Eublepharis; species Eublepharis macularius. The sequence continues at coordinate 79,890,896 of NC_072797.1, forward strand.
CTGCTCTCTTATTAGCTAATCAGCATCACTATGCACAAATAAACACCAGATACAGGCCTTATGTATCCCCTATGGTTTCATGGAAATTACAAACTGATACTTTTTGAACCATTTTTTAAAAACTGATCCCATCTCTCTTGTACTGAATATCTTAAAATTGTAAAACAGACATTTTCCTTCTGTTCTGTTACATAACAGCATAAAGCAAAGAACATAATTCCACGTTCTGTCATGATGAAAAGAATTGCCTCAAAGGACAGAAAAAATCCTTTAAAAGATGTCAAACCGCACTACTCAAACTTCACCCCCAAACATGATTATTTTTTAATTAACAGAACACAGAACAGCTGCCATTGATAATCAATAACTGAGCTGTCAAAAGAAAATGTTTGCGTTGTAAATAAGGCAGTCTTCATGTGTCTTATGAAAGGCTTTTTTTGGGCTGTGCATCCCAGAAGGAGACAGGTACTGTTCAAAGTACACAACTCTACAACTTAGTTCTTCCTTAAAGGGCAAACTTAGTAGGACTTACTGAGTAAACTTTTACAGAACTTCTGTGAAAGTCCTTCATTTTACAAGGAGATCCTGATGTCCTTCAAATGTATATCTAGCAGCTTTGGAGTTACTTCAGTGCCATGTATTCTCCTGCTGATGGAGCAAGACTATGGGTAGGGCCTTTCTAACAGGTTCCTTTGCAGCAGCTCGCTGATGCTGTTGAAAAAGACCCCTGCAATCAATCCTGCCTACGTAGCTATATTGCCTACACGTGTGTCCCTGCAGGATGGGCTCTCTCCAGCTTGAAGAAATTCCTGTGCTGTTCAGTGCATTTGTGAGGAGCCCTGGGGACATTCAGAAAGGTCTAATTTTGCTTAAGCTAATTGTTATTTGTTCTAAAGTCAAAAGTTATGAATGACCTTTTATTACAATTAACCAAAAATAACATACTGTGGTGTTCAAACTTCCATTTTTTTTAAAAAAAAGAAGAAAGGTGAGGGTAGAAAAAAAGGAGTGGTTTGGCCCTGCTCACAAGACTTGTGTCTGCATTCTCAGTAGAATCCCTGGCAGATTTGAATAAATAAAATGGTACTAGATGAAGCTGAACTGGAATCAGGTTGGATTTCTGGATTTTTGGTAGAAAGAAGGGGAAAGGGCAACATCCAAAGGAAAAGATAAAAAGTAGTTAATCAGATGCCTCTCAAATCCCAAAAGGAATACACAGACCTGATGCTATGGTCTGTCATATCAGTCATGATTTGTGTACTTTTGTGATTTATCATACAAAATGAGTTAATCTTCCCTCTCTTCCAAAAATGTAGTTTCTTGGAACAATGACAATAAAGTTTACTTAATGCAGACAAAAATATGCATATTTGATATTGGTTGTCCTCCCCCCCCCCGCCCCCGCCACACCCTTGCCAGGGGAAATTTGGATTAGTGGAAGGAGGGCTTCCAACTCTAGGGTGAGAAATTCCTAGAGATTTTAGGGGTGGAGCCTGGGGAGGGTGGGGTTTGTGAAGGAGAGGGAGCTCAATGGGATCTAATGCCATAGAGTTCAACCTCCAAAGCAGCCATTTTCTCTGGGGAACTGACCTCTGTTACCTGGAAAGCAACTATAATTTCAGGAGGTCCCAACTTTTAATTTATTTTATTAATTTTACTTCATTTATACCCTGTCTTTCTCTGCAGTGGGGACTCAAAGAGGCTTGTGTCATTTTCCCTCTCCTCCATTTTTTCCTTACAACAACTCCGTAAGGTGGGTTAGGCTGACAATGTGTGACTAGCCCAAGCTTCTGGCTCTCCCAGATCCTAATCCATCACTTTAACCGCTACACCACAGTGGCTCTCCCACCCCTAAGTGGAAGCTGTTTCATCAGTGCAACTACTGCAGTTTTTCTGTCTCAAGAGATCAGGCTGGAGGATGAAAGAATTTAAGGAAGAATATTCTCAGTGACAGTTCTCATTGCTAACTGTTGTTCCTAGAGAATGAGAAAACAGTGAATCAATTTCTAGTGGTGGTAAGAAAATTCTGTAAACTGTCAAGTTACAAAGAGCAGAATTTATCATTTTTCATTGTCCCTGACTACAAGCATGAACTCTTGAATTTCAGTACTTTTTTATTAAAGGGACTAACAAAGACTACCTGGATGAAAAATGCTGGGGAAGAGAGGAAAGGTATATTTTTGTCCCTTAAGAAGCAGATAACTTGGACATGGAAAAGCTGCTGATGGTAAAGTCTAGTTGGTTAATAGAATGGTCTGTTTACAGAGATTCCTCTAGTTATCTTCAGCCTTAAGAAAAAATAAACAAGTTTAATTTTACGATAGCCAGTTACTACTTAATAAACACTGGAGTTCTAAGTACCCTTATTTGTAAGTAAATCTCATTGATTGTGTATTGGACTCTTAATCAATTTGTTGACTGCTTTGATCTACTTCTGGATCTACTCCTTTCCTCATTAGAGCTAGGAAGGTTATTATGTAAGTTTCAAATACACTGAAATTGTTGTCTTTGTTGTAAATTGCAACGTGCAGCTCAGGGTACTTAGCACAGGTACAATATTTGGACACAATACTAGTATAACAAAGTAGTCTTCTGTCAACAACACACCCAGTCTCTTTCCTTAGGTATCTTTCACAAGGTATTTAACCTTCATCCTGTCTCTATTGGCAGTATTCACAAAAAAGTACATAAAGAACTTTGAAGTAAATGCTGTCTTTACAGTTTGTACAGTCTGTTTCACTATATTGCCTTAGGATAATTTGTTGCATCCAAGATCAAATCCAGATTTTTTTTAATCACAAGCATCTCCACAAAAGATGGGCTGAAGAAGAACAGTACTCTGACACGATCAGAAACAGCTCTCTGTTTCATATCAGTGACTTGATCCTAAACATATTGATTTGAGAATAAGTCTCAGTAGTTTCAGTTGAATTATGACCATGTAAAATATAACTATCTAATTAAATACAATTTCAATTTCAATTGACTTTCTGACTTGTTTATACATAAAATTAAATTCCAGTCTCCATTTTAATGTGATGCTAAATTGGTAATGCAGAACAGTTTATATCTTTCTAACTCTGAGCCTGAGCTAAACCTGCTCCCTTCTGCTCCAAGTCAGTACTGAACTAGAAGCTCCATACTGGCACCTCTTTCCTCAAGCCTGTGGCCATAAGCTATGCATATTAGTTTCAACAGCACAATAACCCCATGGTATCAGGTCACCAGGCTCAAACTGGGGGACAAAGGGTCACTTGGAGGGAGCTCCAGAAGAACCTACCAGTTGAACATTAGGGGCCTAGTTTTACCCAATTGGCCCATGGTGTGACTCTGCGCTTCCAAGTTGTGCTGGGAATAACATCATTCTCAGCATGACATGGAAGTAATCCAAAAGGGGGTTCAATCAGGTCCCCTGCCTTTCCCTCTGCCAGCAAGGTGAGAGGTAGCAGGGGGCAGAGGGAGTGGGGGATCCCTCTGTCCCCACCAGCGGAATGGGATCCCTAGTGTCAGGCTAGGCTGTTCTCTTTCATCATAAGCCTTTTTTAGATGTACTAATGGCACAAGGTTGGTGGGATAAAAGAAATGACCTGTGTGATTTTACACATGCTCAGCAAACTGTCAGCTTCTGAACAAGACTTTAACCCACCCTAGATCCAAAGACCAAGCAACTGTTGCATTGGTGTGTGAACATTGCACAAATGCTTTGCACATGTAGCAACCCAATTTAAGCACATCCAAAGGTGTACCATTTGTCTTGCACTGTCATGTTGAAATCAGGCCTATGTGGAATGAAAGTGCATATGTCAGTCCTTGGCAAGTAGATTCCCCAAGTTCTCCACAGCAAACACGCAGGTGTATTGGTTGAAGTAACTTTATTAGAGATCCATCAGGTTCAAGGTGCTCAGACAATTGAAATTGGCAGAAGTGATATAATCGGTAGTGTCAGTTATAGGGAAGGTTCCCGCCATCTGGATAGGGACTGTTAAAGTTTGGGTGCGGAGGAGCCAGGGTGTGCATGTGTGTGAAGGAGAGAAGCTAGTTTTAGGCTAGACAGAACAAAGAATGAAATCATCTCAGTTGCCAAGAAGGATACATTTTGAGCCGGCTGTAGCCAGCCTTCAAGGACATTTGCTGGAGGCAGTGGGGAAAGAGAAAGTAAATACTTGCAAGATAACCTACTGCCTTAACATCAATAAGAAACTTCTCATGCCCTCAGAAGACCAGTACATAACACAGAATACATTCATGGCAGATATGCAGACAGGCATATATGACAGCAAGGGGAAGAATGGGATGGTAGCTGCACTCCTGACTTGCACATATTCTTAAGATGGAATCTAAGGGTACACAGCTCTGTCCATGCAACTGGGAGCCCTACTTTGGATACACATGTATGTATGCACATTAAACGGTTACTGTACCTGGCAATATCAAATCCATTGAAGGTGTATTGATTTTTCCAAATCATATTCAGCCCAGGAAGTCCTGAAATAAATGAACAGGAAAGAAACAGAAAAGGGATGCCCCCGATGTGTGTGTGTGTGTTTCACAGCCAACAAACCTATAATTTATCTCTTCACTTTAGCCCATCTCTTTTTTTGTTCATGCAAGTTTCAAAGTCCTCTAAAACTGTTTTGGGAGTCAAAAGACACCTTTTTTTCCTTCTTAATGCAAACAAAAAAACTGGTAGGATGCAACCCAGTAATTCTAAGATGGAAAGAGATAAACTGTAGATAGATCAGATCCTGCCATCTTCTGCTGTGTTTGAGACTTTTTAAAAAAAGTATCTGATGTATAAAGATTAGTTTTGTTTAAAGGACCTCTTCTGCCAAATGTGCTATTGGGGAAAATCATTTCTAAAATATGATTAGGAAAAAATACATAAAAATTCAGCATTTTTGAGAATCTTGATGCCTTGAAACAGGATAATGGTAGGAAACGACTTCCTTCACATTTCCTTTTCTGTTTCACTTGCTCCATTGTGAGATGTGAAAGCTCTCTCTTCATCAAGAGTTCATCCATTTTATGCCAAGGGGAGAGGGTGGTGCAAAGGTCCTCCTTCCTACCTTATAGGGCACAGGAAGTCAGTTGTGCTTCCTGTTCTCTCTGCATCACACAACATCTGGAGCTAGTTTAACTCAAGGAAAAGCGTTCTGTGTTTGCCTTTTTTAAAAGCTTTTACAATGTGGTAAGCAAGTGCAAAATTGGGATTGGCAACGGCAACTGGAATCCAAGCAGTTTTACAATAGTTTTATTCCTTGTTAGCACCAATAAAGAATGTTACTTCCTGCAGCTCAGAGAGTGAAAATGGAACAGAAGAAAAAAGAAAGAGTGGAAAGCTATACAGTGTGGTGGCACAGACACCTTCTACTGATGTGGAATGTTTTGAAGACCATAAGAAAGTCACGGCTTCACGGTAATGAATCCCAGTGGCAGAAACTTTTCAGCAATGTCAGCTAATAAAAGCCTTGCAAGAAAATATCCTTACAACCTGACTACATGTTTTGCGGACATTAATTGTCATCTTAAGGCTTACTTGCTTCATCAGAAACCCCCAGATCGGGATAAGAACTCAAACTACAACCACAGGGTTGTTTTGAGGATAAAATGGAGGAGAAAAAAATGATGTAAGCTACTTTGAGTCCCCTTTGAGGAGAAAAGCAAGGTATAAATGAAGTGAATAAATACCCTCCCTTATGCAAGTTCCTCACAGTTTTAAGGTAATCATTTTGTAGCAGCCTTGGTGGGTGGTACTATTCAATGAGTGGTAGCTCTTCAGTTTGCCATCCATATCGTGTGTGATCCATGATCCATATTCTTGCTTTCTATTTTGCATGTACATTTCTTAATGTCCACAGAATCTATATAGATATGTAAGTTTGTATACCCCAGCCTCATTCACATTTCTTCCTTGCTTCCTTCTTCCTTGCTTCCCCTGGCAGCCAAACTCGTTTTTGTCATTGTTGGGAGTTTCCTGTTTCTCATACCCCAAGCAGTCAGCTGGGTACCTGGCAGAATACAACCTACTGCCATAATTCCTTAGCCTGCATGGCACTGAAAACTTGTGCTGATTAATAGGGTTGCCAACTTCCTGATGGGAGATCTGGAGCTCTCCTGGAATCACAACTGTTCTCCAGACTACTGAGAGCAGTTCCCCTGGAGAAAATAGATGCTTTGGAGGGTGGACTCTATGGCATTCTACCCTGTTGAGGGTTTTTCCCTCGCCAAACTCTTCCCTCCTCAGGTTCCACCACCAAAATCTCCAAGAATTTCCCAACCCAGTAATGGCAACCCTACTGATGAATGAGAAATCTAGGAACAGTACATTTGTATGCACATAGCAGACTGAATTCTACACAGTGCTGATAAAGACAAATTTCTCCCTCTTTTCCCTTTCCCCCTGCAGCCACCACAAAAAGCCAATACTGAGCATTTTGGCACCCTTAAAATGCATAGTTCTGGTGAGTGAGTGGGTTTATCCATGATTAACAGAAAATTTCAAAATAAGCATATTGACACATCCAGTTTTATTCTTAAATGGTGTAGGGTATAAAAAAACTATCAACAATGAGTTCATTCTGTAAAAGAATGTCCATTCACACTTCCAAAGGCTAGTGTGATACCAAGAGAGTTTTTAAAAGGGAAATCCTCCATAGGTGGGGAAAAAGAGTGATGAAACTGTGCTAAGCATAGGATGTTTCCTTACTGCAGGTCAAAGACAATTGTGGATAATACCATCTTGGCAGCAGATGGCAAGAATGACTCAAAGCCAGAAAGGAAGAAGCACACCTCAAATAAGGTACTGGGGAGTTTCCACATCTGGAATCCCAGCTGTGGTAAGATGCGGTAGGTAACCCAAATATGAGAATAGAGCAGGAAGCAAAGATGGGAATGTGGGACAGCTCTGTCAATGCGCTTTCCTCTCCACTAGTCTATTGAGCACAGGGGACCAGGATCCAGAAGCAGCAGGGAGGTCCTTTCATTCTCTTCAAACTATCTCTTCCCCTCTACCAGCATCTGTAGTTGTTAATGATGCACTGTATTCATGTGCATCCAGAGCCTTGGCATTCTGAATAGCAAGAAGAAAGTCAGTTTATCCAGCAAAGTATTACACTGTTACAGCGCTGATACAATAAAAGGATCAAGGAAGACCACAGTTATGAGGACTAGCCTTCACCATCTTTGCACCCCAGGCAAAAATATCTTGAGTTAACAGTAGCATTAGTGTAGTAATAACTGGAATTAATTCATGTTTGTTTTCCATAGTTTAAGTCAAATGCTCACTTTCACAAGTTGTTTCTGGATGTCCCGATTGATGAGCCCTTGAGACAAAGTAAGCTAAATGTTACATATCTATCACTTTTTAATTTGGGGGGGGGTTGTGATATTCAGGGTTCTTTTTTCCTCTCGTGCTGACCTTCCATACCTATGTTACAAGGATTATACAGCAAACTCTATTGTTCTGTTTCTGCCATTTGGCTCTTGAGTCTTGATATTCAGCAGCTGATGGACTGTTTTAGTTTGTAGTCAAAATGTCATTTCAGATTGCTTTTATAACAATACACTGGTGTTTACTACTAAGTCCAGAGAGCAGTTTGGTGTGGTGGTTAGGAGCGCAGGACTCTAATCTGGAGAGCCGGGTTTGATTCCCCACTCCTCCACTTGATGCCAGCTGGGTGCCCTTGGGCTAGTCACAGCTCTCTGGAGCTCTTTCAGCCTCACCTACCTCACAGGGTGTCTTGTTGTGGGGATAATAATAACATACTTTGTAAACCACTCTGAGTGGGTGTTAAGTCATCCTGAAGGGCGGTATATAAATCATTTGTTGTTGTTGTTGTTGTTGTTGAGTAACTATTGCTAAATACCAAAGTTCAAGTTACAAAGCACCTAGGATGTAATCCAAGACAACCTGACTTTTGCATTTTTTTAACCTGTGAATAATAGCTTTTATATTTTTTTTATTTAGGAATGTATCTTGCATATTTATCTTGGGCAAATACAAGTCTGATAACATGGTACATGTCATTGCTTTGTAGGCTTTACCTGTGCCTTGCAGAAAGAAATTGTGTACCAAGGGAAGCTATTCATATCAGAGAACTGGATTTGTTTCCATTCTAAGGTCTTCGGCAAAGACACTAAGGTTAGTGAAGTTCTTGTCTTTGAAATCTTGGATTTAGAAAGGTCAAGCCTAATTGTTATTTAATATAGACAGGAATGATGACAAAGTATTCAAGAAACAACATAATATCTATCATAAGTAGGGTTGCCAGCTGCAGGTCTGAAAATTCCTGGAGATTTGGGGGCTGGAGCCTGAAAGGGGCAGGATTAAGGGGGGTATAGAATGCTACAGGGTCAATCCACCAAAACAGGGGAACTTATCTCTATGGCCTAGAGATCAGTTGTAATTCTAGGAGATTCCCAGCCACCACCTGGAGATTGGCGACCCTCATCATAACACTACGGCTGATACATTTGTATTGACATCTCAGCTTAAATGTAAAAACTGATGGTATTGGTTTTGTCTAAAAATCTTTGTGGAAGTGTTTTCCTCTGAAAAGATATTGCATTATGGATTGTTAGCTGTCATTTTCACACTCTAATGATTGACTTAATCTCATTTCAGATTAGTATACCGGTGCCCTCAGTAACATTATTAAAGAAAACAAAAACTGCCCTTCTAGTGCCAAATGCCCTGGTTATATCGACAGTCTCTGATAGGGTAAGTTCATGTTTTGATATAGGGAAAGTCTTACCACCTGTTGTTTTTCTATTTACCTTTTCTTACCCCTTCCTCATGTACCCTGAATCCAGTCCCCCATGCCTTAGTTCAGTTTCAGCTGCAGGAAACATCACGTAGCATTTGTCAGGGAACTCTGTGGGACAGTAGCATAAAGAGAGAAGATTAAACCAGAGGGCTCTGAAGAAGATGCGCCCACCAGTGCTGGCTGCAAAATATCAACAACTGGAGGTCCCTGTAACAAATCCAAGCCCGTGAGATAACTATCTTGTTCCTCATTGTCAAGCCAGAAACAAAAGGTTTATGATGGGATGGGGGCTGTGACCACGAGGCTTGCTTAGCAATAAATATTCTTTTAAAAAAACTTTTCAAGAAGATGTACTAAGATGCCCAGTTCTGAGTAAATCTCAATAGCCTGTTGATGATAAAACCAAAATATACTTTAGTAGTCATACAAGTAAAACAAGCTCTGGAGGTCCCTTATGATATTGAACAATAATTATTGATGTTTTTCTTTTCAGTACATATTCGTCTCCTTTCTCTCCAGAGACACAGCTTACAAACTATTAAAATGTGTTTGTCAGCATTTAGAGGTATGTGCTGTCTGCTCTGTGTGTGTGTGTGTGCGCGCAAGTGCATGCACATTGTAAATTGTTTTTGTCCATTTATAATGTGTTGGTAGCTGATCAATGTGTTATTTTAATGCTGTATTTTTAGGATGTGAGTGTTGGCAACAGTCCCAATCCTTCTTCTCCAGAAAACAGCTTCAGGGCTGATCGCCCTACAACCTTACCTTTGGTAACTTTCTTATTTTATTAATAATGTGGATTTTAAAAGGAATTTATATAGGTTAAAATGTTTTTAAAGAAAATTATTAGTAGTATTTAAGGATGTTTAAGAAATCCTTAAAACAGATTTTTATCATACTTGTAGCTCTTTTGGAGCATGGTTTTCTAAAATGCCCTGCAAGAAAACAGATAAGCAAACAGTTGCCAAAGGAGAGAAAATGTGGTACATGCGCTAGTCACTGAATCGATAAAAGGAATACTATGCAGAGTTTGGATATAAATCGGAGGAGGGGGATCTAAGTCTCTGGTGTGTAGATAATTTAAAATAGAACCTTTCCTTTAGAGTTCTTGGCTTTATGATTAAAAAATAGTGATATTTAAATAAAGGAGTAGAATCACAGATAAATACAGTGTCTATGACAAATTGCATAAGAACACTTGAGAAAATGGATTAAAAGCTGATATGCATATTATGGTTGCCAACAGTCTAGTATCCTGAGATGAAGAGTTCCACTCCCATGCCATAGCATGTACAAGGATTTAGTATGTAACATGACAGTCACACTGTTGGCTACTGTAATTTGCTCTACACAGGACTGCTGTTGAAGACAAATCATAAGCGTCAATTGGCGTAAATGCTACTGCCCATTTACTGATTAGAGCCACTACTAATTTGGATCCAAGTATTCCCTACCACCCTCTCAAGAGGGATCAGTAATATTTTCAATATGGTCATATTTTGTCACATTGTAATAGTCTGTGTTACAGTTGAGAGTGGAGAACTGTCCACTGGAATATAGTCCCCCATGGTGACCTTATTTGGCAGCATGGATCTAAGGTTATTATAGCGCATTGAATGGTGTGTTGGTTATGACTTTGGTAGATTTATACTACATGAACAGACTTATATTCAGCCATGAAGCCCACTGGGCAGTCTTTATTATATGACAATATCTTGTCCTACCTCAAAAGAATAAGGTAAGCAAAATTATTTTGAGGGAGTGTAGGCTTGATTGTTTTTAAAAGTTGAAAGCAAGATGTAAGAGAGTCTGATTTCCCCACAAATGATGCCACTACATTAATGTAGTCACCTTATTTGAGAAAATTAGCTTCAGGAAATAGAAGGTAGTAGAGAATGATATACTGTCATGCTTGCATTGAAAAGTTAGATGAAAAATTGTGACATGGCTTTTCAAATTAAGCTTGTTTCACTAGGAACATGTGAACTTTCAAATGATACGAGGATTTTAATCAGGAATCAGATATTCTCCATCAGACCATCTCTCTGGGAAAGAACTTGTTGCTTTAGCTTTCACACTCCTAAACCAACAGTCTTTTTAAAAAATTTCCTTGAATATTTTGTATGGTGAGTTGACAGAGACCAGTTTTTATTTGGATATAAAATATTTTTCAGTGTAAATAGGAAGTCCTCTAATTGCACATACCAGCTTTTGAGGTCCAGCCATGCTTGCTTGGGACATATGGATTTGTTGCACAATAATTTAGGTGGGTCCTTGTATACCTGTGTCTTTATGAATTTCAAATGCTAGATTACATTTTACTAGAGTTAAGCTTTACCCAGGCCTACAAGATGTCTACCTTGAGATCACATGAGTTCCTACATGCATGCACACACATTCACCCATGTGCACACTTCTGAAGGTTTATTTGTACTTTTATACAATTTCGGCACTTATTCAGAATATTTGGGCCCCAGTTTAAAGAACTGGTAAATTACAGTTTATCTCACATAATGAATTATTCCTACCAGCTTCTTACTGGCAGGTTTGCAACTACTTAGGAGAAAACATAGCATTTATTGATCACTACAGTGGGAGTTAAGCTGCAATATTTCTTTTCCATCAATGATATGAGGTTAAATATAAATATCTGCAAAACAGATTAGATTGAAAGACTATGACTTGATGAAGTCTATCTGCTGAGCTTCATAGAACTTGTCTTAAGCCTTCCACATCCATTCCAATACTTTTCTGTTAATTGAACTATGTTGCCTTAGATATCCTAAATGTCTCTTACCATAGTGAATCACTGAAGACACAGGAGAAATGGCTAACACGCCTTTCAATCACAGCTGATATTTCTGACACATCTTCCCCTTAGGATTTCAATGGAGATTATTCTGAACTGGATGGCTTCATTCGGCAGCGCAGGCAGGAGTTGGAAGAATCTAGCAGTACTGGTTCTCAGACTCCAGAACTGGAACATATTCATGGTTAGTATAAAAACATGTTTATGGGATCAGGAGCATCTCAGTATTACTTAATTTCGTTTATTTAAAAAAATTGTATACTGTCTTTCCCCCAACTTTGGCTGTTCAAAGTGGCAAACAAAACCATGTTTAAAATGCATATAAATATATATAAAATAATTAAACAATTAAATAAAATATATAAATACATAAATACAGAGACATATATACAGGGAGTAAGGCCAAGAATAGTTAATGAAGGGAAGTCAAACAAAACAAAAAAAGTCTTCAGTCGCAAACAGTCGCTTTCTCAGACTCATTCATATAACTACAGAACATCATTTGTTGCATCTGAACCGTGTCACTGTGTGAAACCTAGTCCTGAGGCAGTAGATGCCTTTCTCAGATACTTACCCCAATGAACATATTTCTTTTGGAACATGTTCATGCTCGTTTATGTTTCGCTAAAGCTGTCTCTTAGGACCAGACTACACATTCAGTGTTTTAATGTGGTGTGTCTCAGTTCCTGATCCTGACTCAGACAGACAGCTGTCGGTAGAGTTGCCAGCCTTCAGGTGGTGGCTGGAGATGTTCCAGAATTACAACCAATATCCAGCCCACAGAGATCAGTTCCCCTGGAAAAAATGGGTGGTTTGGAGGGTGAATTCTATATTATACCTGCTGAGGACCCTCCCCTCCTCAAAACCCGCCCTCCCCAGGATCTGCCCCCAAATCTCCAGGAATTTCTCATCTTGGAGTTGGTAACCCTGGCTGTCAGGTATGAGGAAATTCATTTCCCTATTGTTCAGGGCCCTGATTCGTATTGTGACCATGGCACAGGGAGAGGAGAAGCTTCAGGCTCCCCCCCCCCCCGCCTGCCACTTTACTAACCCAAAATGGCTCAGATGGAGCACTATATGCTCTGTCAGGGACTCTGTGTGTAGTGCACAGCCTTCCCCCCCCCCCGCCCCCGCGCCTGCACTGGGTTGGTCAAATAGCACCACCGCTCAAGAAAGATTCAAAAATTTAAAATCTTACTTAGTGCATACTTCATGCTTTACTTCTTAGATTTATTCCTTGGTTCATAAATCACCACTTTTCAAAACTTGTTCCCTTCAAATGTTACAGAATCCAATCAGACTATTTTCTTCTGGTAAGAATAATGTGTTGAGTTATGACAGGAAAATTTTGTCTTTGGACACCATGTTTCTTGATACTGATCACCAGAGAAATCCTTCCCTTAACACAATACATTTTATTGCAATGGTAGGAAAAATCACATAAACAGTGCGATTAGATTGCACTTTATGGTCTGCAAAATCCTTATTTAAGTTGTATGTACTTTACTTGTTGTTTTAAATTCTTGTTTCTGGCAGATTACCATGCTGTTGGCACGAAGACATACCTGAAAGCCTCCAAGGTAGAGGCAATGCCTGTCTGCACAGATGTACATTCAAAATGTTTGTGTGATGGTAAAGTCAAGAATGTTTCTTGCAATGGTAAATATACTAGATTCAACTTTGGGGAAAGGGGCAGGGTGGATTTGCCATCTCCTCAGGTCTTTGCGTAAACCTCCATACTGAGAACCAGTGTAGTGTAGCGGTTAGAGGTTGGGATCTGGAACACCCAGGTTTGAATCTCCACTTTGCCATTGAAGCCAGGGCCGGATCTAGGGTTGCCGGTGCCCAGGGCAGCCCTGTGCACAGCGCACGTGCACTCCTGGCACTGCGTGATGACGTCACCCCCGCCCCTCCATGACGTCGTCATGCGGGGCGGGGTGTGCCACCCACACAGCAAGCCAGCTGCCCCGGCACGCCATGAAGCTGGCAGTGACAGCACGGGTGGCCGGGAGGCCACCCGTGCCATTCACCTGCCCCACTGATGGGGCAGCAGGCTTGCCACGTGCCCCCTACCCTCAGGGCAGGCGAATGGTGCAGGCGGGCTCCCAGCCCTCTGCTCAGCCGCCCGCGCTCTCCCAGCAGCTGGCAGCTGCACCCAGCACCCCCTCTTTGATGGTGCCGGGGGCAGACTACCCCCCTGCCTCCTGTTGATCCAGCCCTGATTGAAGCTTGCTGTGGGTGACCTTGGGCCAGTCTCAAACTCTCAGCCAAAGTTACCTCACGGGGTTGTGAGGATAAAATGGAGGAGAGGAGAGCGATGTAAGCTGCTTTGGGTTCCCAGTGGGGAGAAAGGCGAGATTTAAATGAAGTAAATAAATAATAAATATTTGCATTCAAACTCCATTTTTTGCAATAAGATGAATATTTGCATTCAAGCCCCAATAAGATGCAAATAAAATGCAATTAGGATGTGCATAAATATACTTGTTTATTTTAAGAGGCAAAATTTTGGAATGGTAGGAAGATTGTAGCATATCTAATAGATCCTGAGGAATGAAGCAGAAAAGAGAAAATAGAGCACCAAAAGACAGCAGCATATTTTAATGTGTTTTATTAACAACAAGCAAAGATTTAGTAAGGGTGTTCTAGTTTCTCATCCTTTAGCAAGCCTAGCTAACATACCAGAACTGGAAGTTTTTTCCCCAGCAATGCTTTCATTGAATTATAGCTGAGAGTCTCCATATGCCGTCTCTGTCATAAGCATGGAAGGAACTGCAACTCAGTGGTAGAACCAGGGATCATTTTGAGGGGGAATGTGCAGGAATGCAGTTGCAGCAGTTCCCCCAAAAGTCACATGACAGGTGGCCCCGCCCACCTGACTCTCAGCCATTTTGGCCCCGTTTTGGCCTGGATTTGAGCCGAAACAGCCCAGATAGGGCCTCTGACAGGTGGTGGATGACTCTCCCACTCAGCAACAGCCCAATCCTGACTATTTTGGGCCCCTTTGCAGCCATTTTCAGCCCCTTTTTGCCATTTTGGGCCCAATTTCAGCCCTGTATGACCAAGATTGGGTCCAAAACAGCCAGGATAGGTGATAGGGTTGCCAGCTCCAAGTTGGGAAATTCCTGGAGATCTGGAGGGTGAAACCTGGAGAAAGTGAGGTTTGGGGAGGGAAAGGACCTTGGCATGGCATAATGCCATAGAATCTACCCCCCAAAATAGCCCTTTTCTCCAGGTGAACTGATCTCAGTGGCCTGGAGACCAGTTGTAATTCCGGGAGATCTCCAGCCACTACCTGGAGGCTGGCAACCCTAATAGGTGATGTCAGGGGGTATGGCATATGCAAATCAGTTATGCTAATGACACACTTCTGGTGATGGCAAGGGGCGTGGCATATGCTAATGAGTTCCTCCAGCTCTTTTTCTACTAAATGACCCCTGGGTAGAACACGTTTTGCATACAGAAAGCGCCAGTTGAATCCCTAGCATTTATAGTTAAAGGAATAGGCAACCAATTCTTCCAGGGTCAGGGAAATACCTGGTTTATCCGGAGCCTGCAACAGGAGGGAGAAGAGGTTGCTGCCATTTGGGCAGCAGCTGTGGGCTGCTCGTCTTTGAAGGGATTCTACTACCCTTGCAACTTAGCAGCAGCATCCTTGAGCAGCTCAAGAGGCAAGTTGGCACTACAAAGACAGTTGAGGCAGCTCCTCATAGGCTGCAAACAGACAAGAGACAAGCATAGCTTGGTGTAGGACCTTTAAAAGAGGCCAAGATGAAGGCTGGTTAGGATATTCCAGCTATTCTACACAGGCTGCGTCAGACAGAACTGGCAAGAGAAACCAGGTAGCTCCAACCCCTCCCCTCTCAGTTCTGAGGCCATGATGGACACCAGCAGTGGAAGGGCTCCACAGACACATTTACGGGATGTCTGAGTCCTTTAAAATGCCTAGCAATCAGAGTTGGTCTTACTGGGCCAGACGGCCCAACAATATGAGTTGCTAGAAAGAAGATGAGTTGATTTAAGGAAGCTTCAGGTGTTCAGTTGTATGAGGACATCATTCTGAACATAGCTCGCCCCACAGTTTGCAACCTAATCTGAATTTATCTCCCATATGACTGAGAGGTCCATTAAACAATTGACCATCTATTTAAACTATGGATTTTTTAGTCAAGGCTTTCCTATATAAAATGTCCAGTGTTAGTGGCCTTACTGTAAACAGTAAGCTCAGTTGATTTAATGTAATGTATTCATGTTTCATAGGAGATAAAAGCTCATTGACCTTCTTTCAATCTTTTCAAAACAATATCTGTATTAATATATGGTAGTATCTTAACTTATGAAAAACAAGACATTAAATCTTATATAGCGATTTGGAGTTCTGTCTAGGCTGCAATCAGACCCACCTTTAACTAACATTAAGCTGACATATGTATGAACCCAGTTGGTTACCAGGTTTGTGTGTTTGGTTCATTTCTCCCTTTTTATGTGGAATGAGAAGAAATAATCGTAATTAGAACTAACTTTGGCTACCCAAAATATATGGAAGCTGGCTCATAGGTTAACTGGAGTTAGTCCCCACCCTATCAAGATTATAAGACTCTAAAGCTTTTTAAAACAAGAAATAGGATTATGCTGCAATGAAATTGTTCAGAAAGATGCATTGGAAAGGGACAGGGACTGTAGACTATACTACTGTGTACAGCCTTTTGTTCTAAGTATACAACAAAAGTTCCATGTCATGTAATATGTCATGTCAATCTGCATATGTTTTGGTTCAGTGTTGTTTTCAGTTTTGTATCCAATCTCCGCTTGTTTTCAAAATTCTGTAAGCCTTACCCTGTTGTTTATTGAATAACCTATTCGTTGATTGTATATGTAATCTGCCTTGAGTCTCAGCAAGAAAAGCACACTAGAAACAACATAAATAGATAAGTAAGTTGGAATTCACTTTAGGTTCAAATCCCAGTTTGTTTTGAGAAAACTGACTCAAGTTAATTTACACACCTACATGCATATATTCTGCACAACAACAATTAATTTCTGAGATTCTCCATGTGCAAAGGAATGGAGAAGGAGGGGGAGCAAGAAATGCACACAAACTTGACAACAAGCTGAGTGCATGCATATGCTGGTGACGTTGATTAAATGTGATGCTTTGGTGTTGATGAAAAGGATTTGTCAGCAGAGTATGATTTCCTCATCCCTCCTCTCCTGGGGGACATGGGTACTCCAAGAACAGCACGAGGGGTGAATTGGAGGTCTACTGTGAGAAAGGGGACTGGTGAAAATCCCACCTCCCTTCCATCAGTAAAAATCCTCTGTGGAAACCAACCCAATGTCTCAGTAGTCTACCATTGTGTGTTTAGTTATTTGATTTTCAGATTTCAGTGGTCTAGATTGCTGGACATAAGTACTTTGTTCATTTATAGTTTCTCCTGGACTCCTTGGATTCTTCTACAGAATGAATTATCAGAAATTTTTATCTGT
This sequence comes from Eublepharis macularius, assembly GCF_028583425.1. NCBI lineage: Eukaryota > Metazoa > Chordata > Lepidosauria > Squamata > Eublepharidae > Eublepharis > Eublepharis macularius. The sequence continues at coordinate 79,907,957 of NC_072797.1, forward strand.
GAACCACATACTTGTTCTATATGCAATTCTGTAAGTATGAACCATTCCACCCCAACTACATGCCTAAGGGCACTTTAGCTAAAGACTGTGCTAGTATAAATCCTAGATGTATTCTGGGAGCTGGGTTTCCTGTAGTTCAGAAAATCCTGCTCCTTATTTATTGCATACCTGTAAATTTCTGAATATGATGCACAGGGAAAAAATCCATTGTGCAAAATGACAAAAGGAAAAAAACTTGACTTTTCTTAATGGTTATGTAGTGTGGATAATAGGCTTATGTAGTTTCCAAAAGCATTTTGCCAGACTCCTGGAGGCTAACTGAAGGAAGACTGATACAGATGTTTTTCAAATTGGAGCAGCCAGTAGCATTACAAACATAGGTAACATGAATCAGCACAGCTAGGTTTGAGTTGCAGGAGTAGAACATCAGAGAGTAAATTCCGTGATTGTGCCTGGAGTCCAAGCAGCGAGGAGATCAACCATTCAAAGGCATCTTCTACAGGGTGAAACTCTGAGTTCATAGGTTCAAAGGCTCACAGAGATTTGTTTTCCTTGTTTGTATATCGTGTAGGTCTTTGTATCATTTTCACTGAAGCCCACATGTCAAAAATATCTTCTGTCTTTCACATAGTTTTATTTATTTATTTACATTATTTATAGTTCACCTTTCTAACCCTGAGCTTTTCTGTCTTAAACTGAAACATATTTGCTTTGTTGGGTGAGGATTTGAATAGTTAAATCCTTAATTATTTTAGATAGCTAGATTAACAAAAGCATGGCTTTTATTTCTTTAATATGTTTCCAATATCCACAAATTTCTCCTTATTTTTCCTGATGGTCATATGTATCCTTTTTCCTTCCCACTCTTCTCTTACAGTGTCTGTATACTAATTTTTTCAACATTCTACATGAGATATAAAATCCACATTCTGGAGGAGCAACTTGGTTCCATGGCACCCTTTGTGGATTCGAATATTAATGAGTAAGAATACTTTTTTCCTTTAAATGAATATTCTTTTTCTACTTTAATATTCATCCTGCTGGATTAAGTTTCCATATGCTATTTCAGAGTTATCAAGGTCACCTTCCCTAGAGTTGTGCTGTGCCTCTTCATCAAATTATCACTTTAAAGTACTCATTAATGAAGTTTCCCATTTGGCAATCTATAGAGAGGCAAAATTCATACTGCAGTTTGAAGAATAGGAATACTATATGGGAACTAGCTCAAAAGCTGTTCACTTGCTCCCATGACTTGTTTAAAAAACTTGCTGTGTAAAGTAGCTCATGTCAGATTTTATTTGAAAGCATTCAGTTGTCATGATTGAGAGCTTTGAAACTCAGAAGGCAAAAATATGTGAAGCTGATCCCAAATTTATTTTCTGTCATTGAGCCACTGTTATCTCTCCTGCCAACCAGGTAGATTTGGACACAGTACAGGTTAAGGACCAATCTTTGTTATCTCAGATGTCAAAAATCCAGTCCACACATTGCATCCTATAGCAATACAAACCAGGGTTTAGAAGCCCAATTTAGTACCCATGAATAATCCATTTGTTGGTCAGCCTGCATTCAGATGTCACACTACCCCAGAGTTTAATTGAACTATGAACTCTGATTTATTAAGTTGTTCAAATGTTGCCCTAGAGTTGCCACCATTTTTGATAGCCCTGTTTGTATGCTTGTAAGTTGTAATGAAAGCCTGATACTCAAAAACAAGTTCATTTTTTCTTGGCCTGGAGTTAAAACTGATTGGGAAAGTAGTGTGATCCTAAACAGAATTATACCCTTCTATTGAAGTCAGTGGGGTAGAAGAGTGTAACTCTTTAGGACTGTGCTGTAAATTTCAGCATGTCACAGAATAGAACCAGAACAAAAAATTACTTAGAAAAAATGACATTGTGCAGAGTCCATTTTTATTTGACTACACATATGCAGTTTCAGTTTAAAGCTCATACAGAAATCATATGCAGAACACAGAGCAATTTTAATTAAAAGCTAAGCCCAGTTATGTGGCAGCCTCCAGATGGGGCCTTGAGATCTCTGAGAATACAACTGATTTCCATATTATAACGATTGGTTCCACTGGAGAAAATGGCTGCTTTAGAGGGTACTCTGTTGCATTATATACCACTGACAGCACTCTCCTCCCCAAAGCCTGCTCTCTCCAGGCTCCACCCCCAAATTACACCTCTTTTCAGGCTGCCATGATCACAGAAATCAAGGCAATAATACCAGTACATGCAGATACTAGTTCTTATAAACAGCATTTTCATGGGATCCCTATTGTGCATATGTCCAGTAGAATCTCTCATACTCCCAAATTTATATAGGTCAAGTCTCCATCTTTCCCCTGTGTAAATATATGGGAGAAATAAATTAAGGCATCCTGAACTGCAGAGCCAAAACCATCTTTGCTTTCAACATACCCTAAGACTTGAACAAAAAGATGAGTGGTATTTGACTTGGTTGTCCCAGAATCTCTTTTTCTTTCATCTTGCTGTCTCTGTTCTTAAGTAAATTAATCTGTTGTAACAGGAAAGTAACACTGAAATAATTTTGTTAATTCTGGTTGCTTATCAGTTCAGCTCATCTTCAGTGATCTGTTTGTTCATATTCCAATTGTTCGCTTTCTCTCTTTCTTTTTCCACACCCTTCATTTCAGACATCCAATGCAAGAAGACTTAGAATCTCATCTGCATCTTAATGTGGCTGGTCTCTGTGAGGAACTAATGGCTAATCTTATCAAACTGGAAAAGGTGTGTTATAGTTCAGTAATTCTCTATTTTAAAAAAAATAAGCTAAAAACAAAAATCCCCCAAAGTAGCTGGATGTTCTTTGCCTGCAGAAGATCCTAGGTTCAATCCTTGGCATCTCTAGTTTACAGGAGCTTGGCTTTGGGGGGGAAGGACCTTTCTCAGCTGTGCCTTGGAGAGTCATCACTGCTAGGTAAAGTAGATAAGGCTGAGCTGAAGGAACCAGCAGCCTAATTTCATATAAGGCAGCATTCAACAACAAACTGCAGACCCCTGTTGAAGCATCTTTATGCACAATGTACCAAATAGTAGCCATGTTAGTGTTTCCTAAAATGTAGCCTCGACTGTAAAAGCTCCCTGATAAATTATTTTTGAAAAATGCTTACACATACTTAGCACCAAGACATTTATTACTGAACATCCCCATGTAGATTGCATAGATTATCCCCATGAATGACTACACATGGAGAATCATAGCATATGAGCCAAGCCAATAGATCCCAGCTTCCCACTTTTTAACTAGTGAGATTGTGGGGAAACGTGAAGGGATCAGTTTACCTGCTACAGTTCCCTCCTATGAGAGAGAGTCTTTGGAAACAGTTGAGAGACACCATGTTGAGCCTTTTCCAAGTGTGATCCAGGTGTTAATGTTTGAGATGACAGAGCTTCATTGGTGGCCAGGGAGGAATCCTCTTAATCGTGCACTCTTTTTCCCAAACAGTCTTGGAATTCCAGCAAACAGGGCTTGCCTACCACTGTTTGTTATTAAAAGCACGGTTTGTCTAGTTGCCTGCTCTCTGCAGAAGGCATCTGTTCTGGTTCATTTGCTAACTGCAGAAATAAATGTATTGCTAACCCCTACCAGAGGAATTGAATGAAGGCTAAAACTAAGCAGGGAGCTTGTGTCCACTAGGCTAAATTGATATCTTCAATGAAAAACAGTAATTGCAACTGAGAGGCTGCCCCTCATACACATCTGCCTTACTTCCAACCCATATGTAAAATGGTTTTTAGTCCCTTCCCCACATTCTGACTGTCTAGCTCAATTATAATGCCTCATAGAACAGAAACAAAGTGCTGACATGCAGGTTATTTGAATATGTATCTATATTACTTTTTTGTTTTTCCACATGCTTTTAGAGTTTGTTTTTGTTTCATGTGTTTTAATAAAGCAGTCTGCTTCAGATGTAGTCCACGCTTGCATTTAGCAAGGAGAAAGATGAAATATACATATTAACTATTTTCCTCTTCATCCTGCAGTACTGAACTAGTTTATGATGAAGTTAGTCCTCATAATTTCACTTTTAAAAGGCAGAGGAAGGCTAAGCAAACTAGTAACTTATCCCAGAGCTCATTTATGTTAATGTATTCTGAGAAATAGAAGGGGTTACCTATACCCAATGAGAAGAGTACATCACCTGGGTTGTCAAAATTGTTGGGTGTGTTTTCACAATTGTTATGGACAAACTGGTTTCTCGGCTGTACTTACTTTCTCTCCAGTGTAGAGATGGGTATGGAATGGGGGAAAAAACGAACCATGTGATTTGTGGCTCGTAGCATTCCATGGAACCTTGAACCATGAACTGCCAACCTTTTCCCAGTTCGTGGTTCATTGTTCTGTGGCATTTCAACCTCCCTGCACCAGCTGCTGAAGCTGGTACGGGGTGTTTGAAACAGACAGCCCCTTTATTCTACTGCCTGGGCAGCAGGAGAATGGGGCTATCAGTTTCACAGACCCTGTGCCGGTTTCAGCCAATGGGCTGAACCCAGCGCAGGGTCTGTGAAACTGACAGCCTCTTTCCTTGCTGCCCGGGCTGTCCATTTTACAGACCCTGCACTGGAACCAGTTCCAGCATGGGGTCCAGACCCTGCGCTGGAACCAGTTCCAGCACGGGGTCTGTGAAACAGATAGCCCATTTCTTCTGCAGCCCGGGCTGTCTGTTTTACAGACCCTACGCTGGAACCTGCTGCCCAGGCTATCCATTTTACAGACCCTGCGCTGGAACCAGTTCCAGCACATGGTCTGTGAAACGGACAGCCCATTACTCCTGCTGCCTGGGCTATCCATTTTACAGACCCACAGCGAGGTCTGTGAAATGGACAACCCGGGCAGCAGGAGAAATGGGCTGTCCATTTCACAGACCATGTGCTGTGGGTCTGTAAAACGGACAGCCCGGGCAGCAGGAGAAACGGGCTGTCCGTTTCACAGACCCCGCACCAGTTCCAGTGCAGGAACTGTGAAAGTGACAGCCCATTTCTCCTTCTGCCCAGGCTGTCCGTTTCACAGACCCCGTGCTGTGGGTCTGTAAAACGGACAGCTGAGGCAGCTGGAGAAATGGGTTGTCAGTTTCACAGACCCTGTGCTTGAACTGGCGCAGAGTCTGTGACACTGACAGCCCAGGCAGCAGGAAAAGAGGCTGTCAGTGTCACAGCCCCCATGCCAGTTCCAGCGCGGGGTCTGTGAAACTGACAGCCCGTTTCTCCTGCTGCCCAGGCTGTCCATTTCACAGACCCCACACTGTTCTAGCACTGGGTCTGTGAAACTAACAAACTGACAGCCTGGGCAGCAGGAGAAAGAGGCTGTCAGTTTCACAGACCCTGTGCTGGGTTCAGCCGATGGGCTGAAACTGGCATGGAGTCTGTGAAACTCTGAACCTAGCCACGGAACGGCTGGAAAAATTCATTTGTTCCATAAACACACATTCTCACAGAATGTGTGTTTCAGTGCAAATGAACCAGCCATTCCATACGGAATTTTGTTCCATGGTTCATTTTGTGCCCATCTCTACTCCAGTGTTATCTTTGTCCTTTCTCATCCCACAAATGTGGGTTGTTTAGGATCCACACACAGTTTGATGTGCGGCTGAAGTAGCCATAGGACCTTTTCTCTGCATGTCCAGCTCTAATTGCTGGAATTGCTTAATATCTCACGATGCAAACCATGTATGCAGTTTTAGTATTATGGCACTCATCACTGAAATTTAGAACTTATGATACCAACCGGTTATTTTCTGCATTGTATTTGCTCTTTGTATAGTGTTTTTCAGTCTTCTGTAGCTATAGATAAGTCTGGCTTCTCTTCTGTTGTGTGTTCCCTAGTAATATCTTAGGCAAGGTCCATCTGATAGAGAGGCTTTAAGACCTTGGTGAAAAGGCAGGCAAAATAAGCCAGTTTATCTCTGGCACTTTCCAATAAGCTTGCTGTTAGGGTTGGTTCACACATTCTTCTTCTTATATACAAGCTATCCCAACCAATTCTATGGCACATATTCATGGAGAAAATGGGGGTTAAATTTTCTGGAGTGCCAGCATAAGGACAGAAGTGGATTTTTCATCTTTCTCCATCAACCACCTAAGTGATATTGAGGGAACCCTAAGGTTGAAACACCACACAATGTGGGAGACCATCGCTGATTCCACACACGTGGATAATGCACTTCTAATCCTCTTTATAGATCATTTGGAACAGATTTTTTTGTGTGCGGAAAAAAAATCCACCTCAAACGATCGATAAAGTGCATCGAAAGTGCATTATCCAACGTGTGCAGAATCAATCCCTGTTGAGGAAAGCCAGAAAAATGGTAACAGAGGGACAGTGTCTGACAGATGGCTTCTTTTTTTTTTAATTAAAATTTTTATAACAATAAACTATTAAACTATATACAATCATTAATTTGCAGTCATACAAGAAGTTAATACTAAAATCTGTTAATAAATACATACATCAAAATTAATAAACACATAACATGTCATAATAAGTAACAATGGAATGCATAATAAAGCAGTTTAGAGGGTTCTGAGAGAAGGGGGAAATTTAAAAAAAAAATCCCTTTCTACTAGCCTCTTACATTGGTGCTGCACAGATTTCAGCACTAAATACGCAAACTGGGAGAATTGGTCCTGTAATCATATGCAGTGCTTTTTTTCTAAAAATATGTTTAAGGGTACTCTCAGTTTGACTCAAGAAAATCACCATTTTATATTTCAAATCGGAAAAAATAAATGCAGTCAATGCACAAAATTACCAAGAACATGCTCACTCTTCACGTGGTCAACAGAAGACGGGGCCGTGTGCCCACTCTCCATGTGGTCTACAGCAGATGCTGTATCACACAACACCATTGTCGCATCTTTTGTTTTTATAGAGTCATCATTCGCTTTACACTTCTTTGCTGATGATGTAAAATAGTTAGTAATTTGCCTACTCATATTGAAATACTGACACTCAATGAGGTTATAGGCCAAACTTTCATCAGTGAAACACCACACTACTTCACAGATTAAACACTCGCTTCCATCTGAGACTCAGGAAACACCGTGAAAGAAAATGACGTCAGAAGACTGTCAGTGATGAGAATTAGGGGTATTGCCAACCAAGCCCCTCTATAGTGCCACAACCAAAGAGTTTCTGTATAGACAAACTCTTTGCACTCTCTGTGCAAAATGTATACAAATATACAAATTGGTCGCCTCCATTGGGGGTAACAACAAGACTGACCAATCACCATGCTAGATTCCAACTACCAGAGCTCCAAGTGGCTTAGAGAAGACTTGTATTTGTTTGCACCCTAACGATCACCAATTATGCTAGCGATCTCGGTGGCGTGTTCGATGCTCAAAGACGTTCCATTTTTTGTAAGATGAACAGCGCTCCTAGTGAGTTTAAATATAACTAAACATCTTTGTTGTCAACATATGCTACATAAAGCTTAACAAATCACATAAATATCCATAATACGTTTGGAGTTGGTTTAGCAGGAATTCCAACATTTTAAAATTTTTACTTTCTCCCGTTAGATTCACAAAATGTTTAGGGGTATGCGTACCCCTGTGTACCCCCAGAAAAAAAGCCCTGATCATATGAATGATTTGGCAAGTTCATACAGAGTGTTTCTCAGTGCAAGAGAAATACTTCTTTTATATATATATATATATATATGGTTGCAATGGAATTAACAGGTACATGGAGCTTATGCTGAATACAGCTTTGTGCAATTTAATCCGCAACCTCTTAAAAACGATTTAACCAGGCTCTGTCCCGCTGAAGTACTCTAGCTCAGATAAAATGTGGAACTCGGCTGTTCGAGTATTGTAGAAGCACTTGTACTGTGGTAGTAATTTATGTTTTCCAAATCCCTTCATTTTTTTTTCCTTATTAAAGATACAGAGCAATTTACAGAGGCTTCTTGAAGACAGTGGATGACTCACCAGTCCCTTGGGGCTACTTCATACCTCATTGTGCTTTCAATAAGCAATTCCAAATGTGACATGAAGCTCTGCAGGCCAGAGTGGGTGTCCAGCTGCTGAATCCAAAGCCAGAGTTTTATTGTTTGCAGCTCTTGTACTCAGCAATGAGAGTTTGTATCTGTGCAATAAAATGTGTCTATTCAGAGGAAGCCTTTCTATTATCTATAATGGTGTGTGAATAACTGAGAAGACTGAACTTTGCTATATTGCTAAATCTACTGTAATTGCGTTTACTTAGAGTGTGTGATTTTCAGTCTTAAAATGGTGTGGCTATGAACAGTATCTTGATGTATAACTTGCTGAAAGCTGGGTGTCTTTCAGAAGCTTATCTTTTGATGGCACACATCTGTTTGCTTTACTTCCTTTCCTTCTCAGATGTAGAAGTTTGGACACGTGTCCAAGACAACGTCAGCTGGTCCCTCTGGGCTTCATTTGGCAAAATACTGAATGTTCTCTGTGTCCCTTGGATAATGTTCTTGAAAATCCATGCTTAGAAGCCAAGTGGACCAATTCTGCACACTAAATTGCTGCTGAGGAATAAAAATTGGAAGTTTTTCCTAAAAATCTCCATGCCACAAAAGACATTGTGAAATTAGGTATCATTTTGCCTGGTGCCTAATTACCTCCTTTGCTTTGAAAAGTTATCCAGAAGATGGACTAATACACTTTAATATTTTCAGAATTCTAAAGAGTAGAGTATTAAAATATTATCTCCACAAATTTTGGAATTAAACTGATTTCTATAGAAAGCAGCTTGGAGTTGAAAACCCTTTACCATGAAGGGTCTGTGGATTTCCCAAAGGCAGACTAATTCACAAGATACTTAAAGCTAGGGAGGGGCTGTGATTCACTGATAGAGCATCTGATGTGCATGTAGAAGGTCTCAGGTTTAGTCCCCATCATTTCCCAGTTCAAAGCACTAGGCGGTAGGTGATGTGAAAACCTCAACCAGAGAGCCTGGAGATCTTCTGCCAGACAGTACTGACCATGATGGATGAATGGCCCATAATGCAGTTTCATGGGTTCAAACTGAAATGCTTGTGTTTTTAACCAGTTTAGTCCCAGTTTAGTCCCAGTTTATGTAAATTTAGGCACATGTCGTATTTGGTTTGGGATTTGCAACTTATGTCAGTTTTTCATCAAGATTAATTGTATAATTTCTGTTCACTCTACTGTGAGGTGTTTCAGATTCTAAACAAATAATGTAGCAGGAACCAGAAATCTAATGATGTTTTGTGAAAAAACTATTTTTTTTCCAAAAGTATATCAACAAGTTACCTCCTGATATATAGGAGATGGATCATATACTACCTTGAGGGTTGGATCATATACTTCTTTGAATGGAACAAGTTTGTGGAAGTGAGTTTTGCTACCTCCTTCCCCACTGCAGGTCCCTGAGCTTCCCAAAAAGCCACTCCTGAGGAGTGGGGACCCTCAGAAATTCTGCCACATGTAGCATGTGGGACTGGAACTAGAAGAAGAAATGAACAGAAATCACTCCCCCCCTACTCTTAGCATGAGCTCCATGACTCATAAGAGGTATAGGAGGAATGGCCTTCAGATTTCTCCCTTCCGACTGCAGCTCCCTGATGCCACATTCTACATGCTGACCCTGAGCAGCACCTTTTACCAAGGTGAGGGAAATGACACACACAACTGTGAAAGGCTCCTTTCAGGCGAGTGTAAGATCCAATCTCTTTTTTCCCCACAGTGCCTTATCAATGAACACCCTGGTGATCTAATTCTTGTTTGCCAGATATGTTGCCTCATCTTGACAAGAAATTATTTAAAATTCCTTAGTTCTGACATTCGACAGTGTTCTGTTTACATGTTAATGTATATCTTATCATTTCTATGAAATGTTACTTACTTGTTTTTAAAATAAATGACTTCAAAAAGTGCTGTGTGTTTGTATGCTTTTAAGTGTATCTGATTAGGAAGTGAATTCTGGACTATATTATAATAACAGTAAATTAAATGGAATTGTGAAAGCGGCAGTAGACCATCTTTTTATATGTAAATAAAGTGGACTGTGCATGTCACAAAACATTGCTGTAACCCAATTTTTTAGATGCTTCTATGGAGAATCGGTCTGATGCAAGTCTACATCTATACTTCTATCCATAGTATTTTCCATTATGTCCTTTTGTCACTTTTGAACAATTTGGAAGGTTGGGAGTTGTCCGTGCCCTCTGCTCTATATGGCAAAAATCCAAGAAAGGTAAGCACAAACAGAATCAATCACAAGTTATGTAAGAATGTTGTGTAATGCTAAGAACTGGACACTGCCTCTCAAGCATTACTCTGTTCAATCTCATAGGTGTGTAAGACATTGAACAAAGCAAAATTTATACAAAAAGCTGATTTAAGTAACAGTAAATGGCGGGGAGGGGGCGGAATTATTAGAAAGCCATCACTGTATTTCAACACATGACTGTGAGCTTTTCTGCATGGTAAACTTATTCCTGATTTTCTTAGCAGTCAATCAAAAGCACTGGAATCAGTTTGGGTACAGTTTTCTGCAGGTCTGCCCTCCCTCTGCATTTTAACAGTTGTGGAATCAATTTATTTTTTTTCTTTACATACCATAAATAGTCACAATTTTCAAGCAGGGGTGCTGCATCATCAGTGGCATTGTTGATGGCTTCACAGAACCCCTCCCCTTTTTTATTTTTAGTGCATGCTTAAGCCCCCAACAGGACTTTTGCAATTTTTTTTTAAAAATGTCAATTTCATATCATTATAATGATCTAATATTGGAATAATAAATGTAGCAGGTCTCCAGCTTTCATTTTTTAAAACAGGCTCTAGCACCTTCCGTTGCAGAGATAAGCCTTTCCCCTTATATCTCTGCAACGGAAGGGGCTAGAGACTTAACTTTTTAAAAATGAAAGCCAAGGATTCAGAGCATCCGCTGCATCTATTACTACAGTGTTAGATCATTATAATTTTATGAAATTGATAATAAAAAAGATAGAAAGCGAAACTAGAAGGAGGAATGAAGGTGGAGGGAGAGAGGACTGGTTTGGCAATGACAAACAACCAATCATCAGAAAGTGAGTTGGAGGTGGGTGAGAGTGGGCAGGACAAACAAAACCAAAAGAAACATTTCGCACAAGGAACAAAGGCAACACAGAATTGGCTTTTTAAAAAATTGAGATAAAAGTCATGTTAGACTGTTCCCTCGCTCGCTCGCTTACCTCTCATTCCCATTCGAGTGGCCTCAAAAGAACAGAGGAAAACACACACACACACAACCCATAGTGAAAACTAAAAGTAAAAGAAGATGTGTGGAAATCAGGGGATAAATCAAAGATGTATGTGGCTAGAACTGACTAAAATAACTTGTGTGGGAAAGCCCTGTATCTGTCCAGTTTCACAATGTCCTTTTATGGGGTTTTGCTGCTGCCGCTGCCACTGCTACTAGTGACCAGTGGTTTGGTATCCTAAATTATTATTATCATTCTTAAATTTAATTATCATCAAATTTAAGAATTTATCAGATTGCTTTTATGCCTGTTTAACTCCTTGATGAGGAGTGTGGAAATAATTCACACAATAACATTTTTGGAGAAATTTTCACATAGGCAAAAAGTATGGGCACTGGGCAATTACAGCTGTCACACGTTAATATAAATTCCTTTCATGTAAGTGATGTTAGAGTAGGACATAATCTTGAGTAGGAAACCCTTAAGCTCTGTAAGGATAAGCTGACTTGAGCAGTATCACTGTAGCAAAACAGGACTGCGTGCCAACTTCAAAGAAGTAAAATAAACCAAAGCGACTCAAGAGAATAAGCAGAGCCTGCCTTCTGAGGTCTGGTTCTCATATACAATTTTATATATATCAAATTCTGTAGCTGTAGATAAGAGAATAACTTGGTTCAGATAGTGTGAAACTGTGACTATTATAACTATGATTATCTTGTTAACCCTGACCTGGATAGCCCAGGCAAGTCTGATCTTATCAGATAGAAGCTAAGCAAAGTTAGCCTTGGTTAATAATTGGAAGGAAGACTTCCAAAGAAGACGAGAGTTGTTATGCAGAGGAAAGCAATGGCAACCCACCTCTGTTAGTCTCTTGCCTTGAAAATCCAAGCAGGAGTCATTATAAGTCAGCTATGACTTGATGGCATTTACAACCATGACTAGCTTGTGAAACCAGGAATCAGAATGTAGTTCACTCAAATCCTGGCTTGCCCCCATCATACGCTGGTTTCATGCTTTTGGTCTATATTTGGGGGCAGCAGTACTGGGAATAAGCTAAGATTAACCCAGTCTACTTAAAACATGGCATTGCGTGATTCTGAACGAAGTTTCAATTTTATGAGGAGGGTTTGTCTGCACTGAGTTCACTAGGGGTAGTTTTGCCAGGTGAAAACATTGGTGAGTCAAGAGCATTTGAGAGGCAGAAACTGGAGGAATGATGACGTGTAATACTGTCCCAACACTTCCAGATGAGTACTCAGAAATGATGTCACAGCATCAAAGAAAGAGGGTGTTACCTGAACTTGTAGTTAACTTGTCGATTGATGGTTTTAATCAATGTCTGTTTTAATGGAATTTTCCCCATGTTCTGGTAAATCTGTATTGTATATAGTTGTATTTTACCTAACTTTTATCTTATCTAATGGGGGCTTTGTAATTTTGTGATGGTCTATGGCTATACACAACAAACTCTGAACTGAAACACTGTGGAATCCTCCATCTCTATGGTAAAACCATAGAAATTAAGGGAATGCTATTCTGCTTTTTTGCTCCCATTGTTCCACTGAGCAACAGCAGGGGTTGGAGTAATAAGGACAGAAGATTGTCTGCCACGAGCAAGCTGGTAAGCCTAACTGTGGGCCATCTTTCAGCTGAGGTAGAAAAGTCAGCAGATAGCTCCATCCAAGTTGAATGACTTTGACAATCAAAGTAGATATGTTGGGTTAGCTTGATTCAAGTTACACCAATATAAAGAAGTAAATCCTTCCTAAAACACGCAGATGAAGATGGCATTTAGGTTACAACTCTTGTCGTAACACTGCTCTTCTGTCTCGTGGCTGCCTGATACCAACTCATAGGCTATTTATTCCTTTTTCACTATATTTGTGGACAACTAGATTCACCTTTGTTACCCCAGACATACATATTACATAACTCATATCTTACCAGTGGAACTCAAATGCCAATGCCAAGTTTGGCATTGAAGTTAAAGTAGTTAGGTATGTGACAATAACAAAATTAGAGGCAGTGTTATTGCATATTTTGTATTGCTAAGCACTGAAATCCATGTGACAACAGTTTTCCATATCAATTGCCAGCTTGATTTTAATATCGGAGTCAGCAAAGGCCAGTATGTAGAATTTGGATTTAGGAGACCTAAATTCAAATCTCTGCTTTACAATGTGAAGCAGCTTCTTATAAAACAAAACTTCTCTTAATTCTGTTTATCAAGCAATTTATACTCATATGAAATTATTATGTAGCATACATGAGAAAACATAGTAACCCCCAGTAAGAAGGTGACTTCATTTTGGAAACTTCCTTTAGCTCCAATGTTGTAAGTTACTAGGCTTTTCTGCACATCCAATTTATTCCTCATTTTCTTAGCAGTCAAACCCCAAGCACTGGAATTGGTTTGGGAACAGTTTTTCCATACATCGGCCTTCCCTTTTCATTTTACAGTTGGGTTGGTTTATTTTGTTCTGCATGTGCCTTAAATAATCAGGATTCCCAAAACAGGCTGCGGTCATCATTGGTGGCATCATCAGTGACATAACAGCATGTTCACATACATTTTTTAATTTTTTTTCTCAGATGCTTATAATGTTATGTAAGGGCTGGATTTCAAAAAAAAAAAGATTGAAAATGAACACATGGAGAAACCAAAAAAGGGAGCAGCTCCACCACCCATACAAAGTTCCCCATGCCACCACACACTCGGTGATCTAAACTGGAGAACACTGCCTAGGCTGACACAGAGCTAGAAGGCATAGCCTGGTTCTGGCAAGGCAAACTGACTTCTATTGGGACAGAGCCCTGATGAGCAGTGGCTATGTGCTTTTCAAACCACAATGCTTTTTCTGATGCCATAAATAGCTCCAATCCCTTGGCCCTCAGGCCTTTTGCAATGATTTAAAAATTGACATTTTCACAGCGTTATTTCGACATACCCTTGTAACAAATACATGCAGCAAATTTTCTGAATTCCGAGCTTTCATTAAAAAAAAAAGTCTCTAGTCCCCTCCCTTGCAGAGATATAAGGAAAAAGGCATATCTCCGCCATGGAAGGGGCTAGGGAGGGACTAACTCTTTTTTTTAATGAAAGCTAGAAATTCAGAAAATGCACTGTATGTATTTTTACAATGGTAGATCGATATAATGCTATAAAAATGACAATAAAAAGGAAGGTGGAAGTGTTTTGATAATGATGAACATCCAATCATCAAAAAGTGGGCTGGAAATGGGTGGAAATAGTGGGACAAACAAAACCAAAAGAAACAATATACACAAGGAAAAAATAGACTCACATTGGCTTCCATAAAAAGATTGGGGTAAAAGTGGTCTCAAAAGAACCAGGGAAAAATGTGGGGGGACAAAAAACCTAAAGCAAAAGCTAAAGGCAAAAAAATGTGTGTGGAAATCAGGGGATAAACTGAAGCACTATGGGGCCAGAACTGACAGAAAAAACTGTGTGGAAAACCCCACTGTCTTTTACCTTAAGGTACCTTTGAACCTTGTTGTGAGGTTAGAATTGGATACACATATAGTACCTGATCATAAAAGAAATCTAGCCTCTGCAGGGCATTTTTTTCTGGGAAAAGAGGTGGTGGAACTCAGTGGGTTGCCCTCGGAGAAAATGGTCACATGGATGGTGGCCCCGCCCCCTGATTCCAGACAGAAGGGAGTTTAGATTGCCGTGGTGCGGAGGGCAATCTAAACTCCCCTATGTCTAGAGATCAGGGGGTGGGGCCACCAGCCATATGACCATTTTCAAGAGGTCCTGGAACTCCATTCCACTGCGTTCCAGCTGAAAAAAAGCCCTGAGCCTCTGTACGTTTCAGAGAACTAATCATGTTAATCTGTGGTGGCAAAGTTCTGAGGTACCTCAAAGCTATACTGCAACAAAGATAAATCTTTGTCACAACAGCACCCAGAAGTTCCTTTTATTACAGCTCTTTTCTCAAGTTTAGTACTAATTTATTACCTCAGCTATAAAGACTTCATGCACTGTCTAATCATAGGCTAAACTCTGCTACAGAAAAGAAGCAAAGTAATATTTTAAACAAACATTTTTTTCAAAATTGAATTCAATAAGTTTTTCATAAACAAATTTGCTTATCATGTGACAATCTAGATGACACAGATGTAGGTCAAGAATATGAAGACAATTAACAGATCCTGTTATTTTAAATAATCCAATTTGATTAGACAATTTTCCATTGAGAAGGCATTTTGCCAGTGCTTAGCAGGATACTGAAAGGTAATTATTTAAGTGTGCTGCCAAGTTAAAAATCAAAAATTACCTCTCCTTTATGTTTCTTACATACATACATACATACATACATACATACATACATACATACATACATACATACAGAGAGAGAGAGAGAGAGAGAGAGAGAGAGAGAGAGAGAGAGAAGTCCCTGCCATTTCCCCCTGCCTTTTACTGACAGAAACCAAGGCTTGAAGCCTGGCAATACTTTCGTGATTGCCTTGCGACAGTCAATGAGGGCATTTTTCTAAAGCTAATGGTGCTGCTTCTATTATTTGACGGGGAGCAGTCCTCTGCATATTTCAGTTTTTTCTGCAAACCTGGAACATTTTTCAGATTTGTCAAAAGAGCTGTATGGCTCCAGTCTCTGGATTTAAGTATCTTAAAACTTGGTCATGTTGAGAATCAGATATATTAATGTTGTTCTTTCCAATATAAAATGAAATAAAAGGAAGATCAAATATAAACTTCATTATTAGCTGAAATAAATATGTGGGATTAAACATATATACTATTCTTCTGCACCAGCATAATGTCACAAACATCCTAATACACTACCACTCTTAAGGACAGTTCTTTGCCACAAATAATTTGGGTTACATCATACATTACTTTTTCCATATGAATCTTTGTATCAGGAAAAACTATGTGACCAATGTATGAACAGTGGCAAAGGGGAAATAGAAATTTATGAAATTTAAATAGGATAGCACTGATCTGACTTAATAATGTGTCCTGACCTTTTTATCACATTTTTAGCATAATATAGTGCTTAAATTTTTAGACTAGAATCTGTAAGACCCAGGTTCAAATCCCTACGTTGACATCAAGTTCAGTGCACCACCTTGGCCACTCTTAGTCTAACCTACCTTACAAGATTGTTTTGAGGCTAAAATGAAAGAACAATGTAAGCTACCCTGAGCTCTAGCCCTTCCTCCAAAGAGCTCAGTATCTTCCCTCCACCATTTTAACATGCAATTTTACATTTATTCATCCCTACTGTGTGGCCCACATATAAATTAATTGCCATTTTATTGTATCTTAGCAACTGCCTAAATCTGAAAAAGAATCTGTATTCTAATTTAAGACAACCTTTACAGCAGCCCCACTATTCTGTTAAAGGATGCTATCTGATCAATAAGCCAATAAAACTTAGAATGTACTGGATCAGCAAACAAGGAAGTATTTAGGATAGACCATAAATGCTGCTATTTGAGAACTGCCTGTATTAACAGTACACTGCCAAATTGCTTAACAATTAAGTGTTCCTTCTCTGTTCCTTCGAACTAGCATTTTCCAGAGCCATCTCTTTAGTTTCAGAATTAACTGTAATTAGCACTACATCTGCATTGGCACAACAGCACAGACTGTTATTCAAGTATACAACAAAGATCTGAAGAAAAATATAAGTGCATATAACCTTAGTCACAAGCATTAAGAATTCACTGAACCTTTGAACCAGTGCTACTAACACTATTGCTCCTTGGTGCTCCCCATCCAAATAAGGCCCCATCATCATGGTTTAGGGGAGGATTAAGGAAGGTGAAGTATGTGAGGTAAGAGCTTGTGCATTGTTGGCAGAAAATTTGCTCTGATGCAGATAGAAGATGCCATACAGCCCATTTGCAGGCCTATGGAGTGGTGGTGGCGGTGGTGATGGTAATTCGGCTTACCCAACAGCAATGTAGCTAATCACACCAGGAGCAGGCCATTGCAGCCCTACCCGGAGGGAGAGACAGGCTCCCTTCCCGGGCATCCGGGGCTTTGGCTGGAGGCAGAGCCAAGTGCCATTTGTAGGCGGCTCCACTCTCCCCGGCCGCAGTTGCTTTCTGCGCACAGCCCACCCACCTCACCCTGTTATAGTGCAGGATTAGCCGGCTGCTGTTTCTAGGACCAGGTAGGATTTTTTTACCCTTTCCCCCCTGATTGGCTGCTGGGAAGTGGTTTTTTTTCACCTACCTTGCACTGTTGACAGAGGTTTGAGGTATTGGTTTAGGGTGGCATTGTTTTTGTTAGATCACTGGCAGGAGAGTTTTGGGAATAGGACACAGGCCGGTGAGCACCCAGTGGCGCTTCCCCGTGGGGGGGGGCGGGGAACATGGTCTGACAACAGTGTGGTATGCTTGTTGACAGCTACCAAAGCACAGGCAGATGCCTGCGGGAATCCCTAGGGACAAGGCCTTCCCTCACGCTATACGGCTGGGGCATTAGGTGCTTGATGGGGAGATCCCATTCCAGGGATAGCCTACACCCAGGGCTGTGGGGCTCACCCAGACAGGTCAAGGCGGAGGTCTGGGGATGACCCCGTGGCTTGACCTGTACTGCTTATTTAGCCCTTGCCGTGGTTTATGTTTAATGGTCATGTTAATAAACGGCCCTTTAATTCCAAGCCTGTGTCTATCTCTTCATTCCGGCTGGGGTTGCAATGAAGTCATTCTTCACTACCTCCATTGTATTTGCAAAGTATCTTGTCCAACCCAGTTACTTAAGATGGTCCATGGGCTAATAACACCTGTGGCAAAGGTAATTCAGTCCAATGCTATTATGCTATTACTAGCTCTTTGAGGATAAGATTACTATCATTTTATTAAAAAATAAATAATTACAAAAAAAGATAGGTAAAGGTGCAAGCAACGAGTCATTACTGTGCAAGCACAGAGTCATTACTGACCTATGGGGGGGGCGGGGACATCGCATCACAATGTTTTCTTGGCAGACTTTTTGTTATGGGGTGGTTTGCCATTTCCTTTCTCAGTCATCTACACTTTACCCCCAGGAAACTGGGCACTCATTTTACCAACCTCAGAAGGATGGAAGGCTGAGTCAACCTTGAGCTGGCAACTTGAACCCGGCTTCTACCAGGATCGAACTCAGGTTGTGAGCAGAGCTTGGGCTGCAGTACTGCAGCTTACCACTCTGTGGCACAGGGCACCTACAATCGCAATTACAATTACTAATTACAGAAATGGTCTTTAAATACAAGGTTTGTTTTGGTTTCGCAATTTATCATTGAATCTAACCAAGCACAGTCTTTTTAAACCTCATGAAATCTTCTCCAACTTAAATGTGAAGTGGCAGCTCTGGAAGTTTCATCCTAGAAGTATGACTACGCAAGTAAACTGGAATTATCTTCTTAAGTGGTATTTAATAGCTATTCAGCAGCTTCACTGAATTATATAACATCTGCGATAACCCTTTTTGATAACTGCTCACATATTTTTCTTAAAATTATACACGTGCTTAGAAAACTTTAAAGCATTATATATCATATGTCAAGTAAATTTCATTAGATTTTTTTTAATATCACAGCAATAAACAAGGCTGTTAGTAACATCACAGATATACTATTTATTTTAAATATTTTTACCATGAACTCTCACCTAACAACATTTAGGTGACTTAGAAACATTAAAACAATATAACAGGGAAAATGATAAAAACAGCAAACTGAACAGCAACATAAAATCACACTATAAAGCCAACACCACAAAATTGTAAACAGAGACTATCATCAGAGATAAAACAAATCAAAATAAGAAATTAAAAATAACCAGAACTACTCTTCAAGTTTCAAATCAATCCATTTAACTCATAGAATAATATATATATTTTTAAAAAATGGTGACTAAAAGTGGTAAATAGGTAGAGATAGAATGTTCCAAAGGAGACTCATCACAACCAAGGGAGTTCTTATAATATATACTAGCTAGCAGTCTGGCTGCAACATATTGAACCAAAAAAAGTCTCCAGTATTCAAAGGCAGTTCTATAGAGAATATAATGCTGGTTGGGATCAGAACGTGGATGGCTGTAGCCAGACTCCACTTCATAAGTGTTTTAACATTTTCACCAGCTCTCTGAAGCCTGACCTTGTACTCTATAGCCTTAGACCAGCTGAAATCAATTTGCTCACAGACTTTGAACGCTGCCTTTTGTTAACTCTCTGACTATAACCTGTCACAAAAATACATTATAGTTATGAAAACTAGGAACTGTAAAATGACAACAATATTAAATAACCTCTACAGAAACAGGAATACAGTATGGGTGCTATCTATGTGAAAGCCTTCAGCCAGAATTAACACAAGTTAACATTCTACTCTTGTTTTTCACTGTCAATATTTCCACCCTAATTAAATCTTTTCTTTTTCTCTGTTCATCTACTTAATCTGCCACACAATTGATTTTCAAAACAGAGATGTTTCCTAGTACAACAGAGTAGAGACTCTGAAAGATCAAGACAGAAATATATTACCCAACTAGGAAACTAGGAAATAAAGAAAAATGGAAACAACACACTGGAGAACAATACAGAAGAAATAAAAAGACGACAGATTCCTTCAAAGAAGAATCTTTTGATGAAGAATCTGCAATTTTAGAAAGTGAAGTGAAAGCTCACCTCAAAGCAATTGGAAGAAACAAATCACCAGCAGTAGATGGGATATCTGTAGCTATTTCAAGCTACATAAATTGAATCCATCAAAATCTTAACAAGAATATATGCACAAATACAGAAAACAAAACAATGGCTCACAGAATGGAAATGTTCGATCTATATTCCAAGGAGTTGCCAAAGATAGCAGCAATTATTGAACTGTCGCGTTAATTTCACATACAATCAAAATGATGGTCAAAGTTTTTCAACAAAGACTCTCACCATATATGGAACAAGAAAATCCAGGTGTTCAGCTTGTTTCAGAAAAAGATATTTTGAGTCTTTATAGATATTACAAATTTATGGTAGTGATGCGAGCGCGCCAGAGAATTTCTGAAGAAAATCAGTTTGTGTCTTATAGATCACAGCAAAACCTTCAAATGTGGATCATGAAAAGCTGTGGACTGGAAAAGACAATGCCAGGAAAAATTTAAAGCAGTAGAAAAAGAGGAAGACCCAACATGTGATGCACAGACTCAATAAAGGAAACCACAGCCTTCAGTTTGCATGACCAGAGCCCAGACTGTTAATGATAGGATGTTTTGGAGGTTGAACTCATTAATTCATAAGTCAGAAGTGGTACATAAAACACATGCTCCCTGATCCTAGTTTGACACTCGTCTCTAACCACGATACAACTCTGGCTCTGAGAGTGTGTGTTTTATGTGCCACTTCTGACTTATGAATTAATGAGTCCAACCTCCAAAACATCCTATCATTAACAGTCCTATCAGGGTGAATCTTCTACATACCTTTTAAGTTTCATGTAATAATTCAAACGACAATATTACAATGAGAACTCTGAAGAGGATAAGAAACATTCAGGAAAGATTATACCATGGTCTTGTTACAAGTGGAATGTACATGACGTGGAATTTGACTTGGTGGTGCTTAAGTACCTGGTTGTGTCATTAAGTACTTGGCAGCTACTGGATGCCCAATTTTCTGATTTTAGATTTATTTATTTTCTACAACAACAACAAAGTTTATTAGCCAGAGGCCATCACATTCTTGACATTTATTTTCTAGTTTTGTGGATCCAGTTGTGCTTTCCCCAAAGTCCCAGAACATTATTTTTTTTAATATCAATTTTTATTGGGTTTTTATAGTAGCGGGAAGAGGTTACAACAAGAAGTCAAATTTTAGCAGGTTCACCACAAGACAGATATACATCAATCCAAGTATAAAAAGCCACTAAATATATAGTTAACGCCCCATATACCTTCAAGTTTCCCTTTTTTCCCCATAAACATTATTTAATTGTTACGCTTTCTAATCCACTTATCCTATTCCTTATGTCATTTCTAACATTCTTTTCTTTTATATATATTATATGTGAGTCATTCTAGGAGCAGAAAGTGAGAATAGCAGAACAGTAAATATCAATTTTACAATGGTATACATCTATATAAGAAGGAAGTATTTTTGTGCTAGTTTTCCTCTTTCTTGCCTCTGTTCTGGCCACACCCACCAAACTAGTGTACTTAGGTTTTCATAGTGGTAGAGGTAGGGAGGCCAGATCAGTATTTGATTCAAAAAAGGAAAAGTCCAGCCAGAGCTATTTGCTTGGGTTTTCATATTAATAAGGCTGGAATGTCTACATAGGCTACAAGGCTAGAGCACAGTTTCACATTTAAAAAAGAAAAAAGAAATAGGTTGTATATATTATAAATGAGTCATTCTAAAAGCAGAGAGTAAGAATAATAGAACAGAAAATAACAATCAAACAGTGGTATAACATCTATATAAGAAGGAAGCATTTTTATGCTAGTTTTCCTCTTTCTTGCCTCTGTTCTGGCCAAACCTTCCAAACTTGTGTGCTTAGATTTTCATAATGGTAAAGGTAGAGAGGCCAGATCAGTATTTAGTTCAAGAAAAGAAAAATCCAGCCAGAGCTATTTGCTTGGATTTTCATATTGATAAGGCTGGAATGTCTACATAAACTACAAGGCTAAAGCACAGTTTCCCATTCAAAAAAAAAGAGAGAGAAGAGAAAACTAGGTCCTTCATCTGTTTTATCTTGAGCATCTGCACTATTACTTGGGTTTTCATAATCGTAAGGTTAAAAAGAGCAGTCAGTCACTTAGCTTAGCCACTCATTTATATTCTAAAAGAAAAAACTAAAATCAACAACAGGTAGAAAGCTTCAAGGGCCCAGCCATCACATCAGCATCATCCCTTTGGCAGTAAACATTCAAAATCTCTCATAATACAGAGCCTCTAGAGCTTTCATTAGATCTATATTGCATATCATTTGACATACAGAAAGAATCAGATCATAATCCATATTTCTCCTTCCATAGAGACAAGGTGTTAGGTCTAGATTATTAGGTATTCATTCTGGAATTTGTCCTTATTTTTTCTTCTTTCTTCCTGTAAAGTGATACATCCAGTCTTTATTCCATCTACGCCGCCGAAGGTGAATTTTCTTATCTTCCATCCAGTTCAGGGGAGGGTCAGCAAGAATGTTGTCACTTCTCTGTTTAATTCTCTGCTTGAGGGACCACTGCACTCCTTTTTCTCCATTCAGTAGTGAAATGCTGAATTCTCTCTTTACAGGTCTGCTTCGTGGTTTTGCTCCTTTCTCAGTACTGCCTTGTATCTTAAAGATGACATACTGGTACAACCGTCCATTTTGTAGACTCAATGGATTATCCCCATTTTGTAAATTTGTCTTACTTCATTCTATTTTTCTTTCAAATGGGTCTGTCTCCTTAGAGACTTGCTCTGTGTTGACATTTTTTATCTTGTTTTTATCCACTTCTGCTCCAAATATCCCATCTGCTTTAATTAATATTTCTGCCATTATTGTCGAAGGCTTTCACGGCCGGAGAACGATGGTTGTGGTTTTTCCGGGCTGTATTGCCATGGTCTTGGCATTGTAGTTCCTGACGTTTCGCCAGCAGCTGTGGTATAGCACCAAAAGACAGAGATCTCTCAGTGTCACAGTGTGGAAAAGATGTTGGCAGGCATTTATATCTACTCAGGAGGGGTAGGGTTGAGCTGAGTCATCCTGTAAGAGTTTCCTGGGGTGTGGAATGCTAATGGCGGGAGGCTTCACTGTATCCTGAGGAGGTTCTTTTGCATATGGATTGGTGCTTGATGTGCTAATCTTCTCTGCAGGGCTATTGTCGGGTATAGAGTGTTTTGTTAGCTTGGTGTTTTTCAGAACTGGAAACCATGCTCTATTCATTCTTAAGGTTTCTTCTTTCCTGTTGAAGTTTTGCTTATGCTTGTGAATTTCAATGGCTTCCCTGTGCAGTCTGACAAAGTAGTTGGAAGTGTTGTCCAGTATTTTGGTGTCCTGGAATAAGATACTGTGCCCTGTTTGAGTTAGTCTCTGTTCAGCCACTGCTGATTTTTCAGGTTGTCCAAGTCTGCAGTGTCTTTCATGTTCTTTTATTCTTGTCTGAATGCTACGCTTTGTGGTCCCGATGTAAACTTGTCCACAGCTGCAGGGTATACGGTATACTCCTGCAGAGGTGAGGGGGTCTCTACTGTCTTTTGCTGATCGTAGCATCTGTTGTATTTTTCGGGTGGGTCTGAATACTGCTTGAAGGTTATGCTTTTTCATAAGCTTTCCCATCTGATCAGTAATTGCTTTGATATATGGCAAAAACACTTTTCCTGTAGGAGACTGTTTTTCCTTGGTTGTTTGATTCATCCTGGGTTTGATTGCTCTTCGGATTTCATTTCTGGAGTAGCCATTTGCCTGATGTGCATGGTTTAGATGATTAATTTCCTCATTGAGAAAGTGCGGCTCACATATCCGTCTTGCACGATCCACTAATGTTTTCATTATGCTTCTTTTCTGTTGGGGGTGGTGATTGCAGTTTTTGTGTAAGTACCGATCAGTGTGAGTTGGTTTCCTGTAGACTTTGTGACCTAACTGAAAGTTTGCTTTGCGGATGACCAAGGTATCCAGAAATGGGAGTTTTCCCTCGATTTCTTTCTCCATTGTGAATTGTATGTTCAGGTGGATGTTGTTGAGATGATTCAAAAACCCCATCAATTCTTCCTCCCCATGGCTCCAAATGATAAATGTATCATCCACAAACCGGAACCATACACTAGGTTTGTGGGGTGCTGATTCTAGAGCTGTTTTTTCAAAATGTTCCATGTAGAAGTTTGCTATAACTGGGCTGAGAGGGCTGGGGAGCATGAGCTCACGAACACAAGGGAAGCGACATTAAATTCCCTTTTCGTTGCCTTCACTGCTACCTCATAGGCTTTCATAAATGTTCTATAAGATGTTCTTGCCTCCTCATCCCAACTCCACCTCCACACTCGCTCAATCCATCTCAGTTCCTGCTTCTTCCATCACAGCTCCTCAGTATACCAAGGAACCAACTTGGGGTGGGGGCAGAGAGGGCAATGGGGGAAATTGCATCGATGGCTTTGGAAAGACTGACATGCCAATCCTTCACCAGCACATCTAACAAACCACCAAGGGGCATCAGATCCTGCAGAGCAGTCTGGAAACCAATTGGATCCATTAGTCTCCACGGGCAAGCATAAATTGCAGGGGGGGGGGGGTTGGTGCACCTAAAAGAGCCTTCAGGACAAGTGATCTGACCATGGCACTGCTTCAATCACATCCAGATCCACATGTATTCCCATCCCAAAGATCGGATCCAGCGTGTTGCCTGCTTGATGTGTGGGAGCTGATACAAACTGAGAGAGTCCCAATGTTGCCATGGTAGACACTAGGTTCATAGCTTGTGCGGAGGCAGCAGCATCAGCATGGATGTTGAAATCCCCCAACACCGGAAGTTTGGAGTACTCCAAGGCCCAGCCGGCTGCTACCTCCAGCAGACTTGACAGGGTAGCTGCTGGTGCACTAGGCGGTTGGTACACCAGGTAGATAGCCAAACTCTCCTCAGCATCCCATACCAGACCCACACACTCAATGCCAGCAATCTTTGGCATAGGCAGTGGCCTGAAGGAGAAAGACTCTCGAATGAACATGGCCATCCTTCTGCCCTGGCCACTTGTCCAGTACTGATGAAGGACCAAGAAACCTGGGGAGGTCAGTTCTTTCAAGATGACTGTCTTGCCTTCCTCCACCCAGGTTTTGGTCATGCATACCAGGTCCATAACATGCACAGTAAAATACTCATGCAGTGTTCTGGTCTTATTATTGATGGACCTGGCATTACAGAACATTAGTGCCAGAGAGGGACTTGCATTCCTAGCCCCACAACCAGCATACCTCGGGATGAGGTGTAGGTTCACAGGTTGAAAGGACACCGAGCAATGCCATATCTCCGTGTCCAGCTCCACCACCATACCTCCCATGTCCCTGGATTACTGGGATCCCCAGCTCTATGCCAGTCTCCTCACCAATGACCGCTAATGCCACCCTGCACCCCACAGTACAGACTCAGAACAATTCCCATCAGCCATGCTACACATTACAATAACAATATCCACCATGCCTACACTTCCCTTGTCAGGCTATGTGTACATGAAATAATCGGCCCTACTTCCTCCCAATAGCCCAGTACAACTTGGCCACAACAATCCCAATCAACAGTCAGTTGAGCAATTTAACAAATTCAACAGAACAACAGCAGGACCACCCCATCCATCCAATAAAATGTACACAAGACATTAGCTAAACAATTCCAAGCCAGAGCAGTCCAGAGGCGGGGCTGAGCAGCTGAAGGGACTCAGCCTCAGGTGGAACAGCCTCCCTGATAGCAGCAGCACAGATAATCACCAGGCAGTCCTAGGCAGCAGCTCTTTTCAACCAGGGCAGTCAGGGGGCAGGGCTGAGCAGCTGGAGAACCTCAGTCCCAGATGGAACAGTCTCCCTGGCAGCAGCAGCACAGGTAATCCTAAAAATAGAGGTGTTACAAGTATGTTATTTTCCTATGGAGGGTATGATGCACAAGTTAAACAATAAGCCTTAAATACATTTTCTTTAAGATACACTAGATGAATCCTATTCATGCATTAGTCTCTATAAAAAGGTGAGCTATAATACGCAGTTACTGCATATGGATGGAACAGACCACTCTCATACTGGCTTACTTCCAAAGCTTACATTTATCTCAGAAACTCCACATAGGACATTAAGCTCATTTGTGTACAGAATTATCTTTAGCTGCCACTCCTACCCAAATACAGAAAGTAAATCCTAGATTAATCCTTCTATTAGCTTTACGCTAGCAAACTAAAATGTTCAGAGAAAGTGTTCACTTGACAAACAACTGGGAAACTAGGAGGGCTAGAAGTTTTCTACAATGCATATGTGATATTCACATATGTTTTTAATAGTCTGCTACTAAGATTTGTGAAGCAGTGTTCACACAAATGAATCTTTCATCTCAGACAAAAGCAGATCAAGACCCCACCACCACCACCACTAAAGAGCAGGTAACAGATATTCTCCTCTATTTTAGGAAGCTTTGCAATGCTGTAGCACTAAATCAAAAACAGAGAGAAGTATTAAAACTAATTATTGCAATTGTGTAGTTCACACAGTTGTTGGCTTGGGCTCTGTGCTAGTTTATGACTGTTCTTTGAAGTAGCTTGAAGAGCCCAGGTGCCTCCACATAACTTTCATGTGTTAGGTAAGGAACCCCTCATCCAGAACAAAGCAAAACATAGGAAGAACTCAGAGGTGCTTCATAGAGATTTGATGTATCTTATTTGTTTAGGAAACAGAGGGACCTTTTTTTTTACTTCTATGCTGGCATAACATAATAGATTCATATAATGCCAAGGATACATGGTTTGTTTATCCCAAGTAAAGGCCCAGTGGCACCCTAAAGCCTAATGACATTTATTTCAGCATGAGTTTTCATGAGTCAGCACTCACTTTTTCAGATACATGAAGAGAAAATTGTTTGGGGGATAATAGGGGGAACTATGGGGTGCAGGGGTTGAGACTGAGAAAGGTTCTTTGTAGTTCTCTGTGTAAGAGACTGGAACTGAATCAGTCATTCCACAGAACTGATTATGAGAGGCACCAACCCCTCTTGGGTTCAAATAATTAAACTATTGTAAAGTTGTATTGATTAGGAAGATGCGTTCTGAAGTTTAAGAAAATGATCTGATCAATACAATAGCAAGATTTGGGTCCAGTATCATGTTAAAGATCAACTAGATTTCCAGAGTATGACCTTTTGAGAGTCAAAGTTCCGTTCTTCAGATACCCTGGAATCTATTTGGTCTTTAAGGTGCTACTGCACCTGAATCTTGCTCTTCTATTGCAGACCCATAAGGCTGCCCACCTGAAACTATGATCAATACAAGGCAATGATAAAACATGTTAGGAACAGCCAATTAAAGTTTCTTTTTAAAAATTGAGAACTATTAGAAACTGTTGTGGGTAAGGAAACCCATTAGTGTGTTTAAACATTACCTGCCACCATGGCTTAATTTATTGATGAATTCTAATTCAGCACTTTAATTTCATGTTGGTTTAACCAAAGCATTTATTTGTTGAGTCTGAAAACCTTAGGCCATTCTGGCATTACCTAGCAGAAGGCTTTATACCAGTGTATACATCATGAGCCAGGTGAGTATGCCAGGACTGAGTCGCATATCAACATTTTCAGGTTAATGGATAATGGACGTCACGCCAGCCTCAGAACAGGGGGAAGCACAGCACGAACAGCATTGGGAGCAATTTTATGGGCATCTCACTCCTGAGCCAGATCATATTTCAAATTCAAACTAATTTCCAGAGTTCAAGTATCTGAATGTGAGAAAGATTCGCATCTTACAGCTTCTAGCATAAAGGGACAAAATAATGAATTTAATCATTTTTCTCAGGCAGCCTCCCCCATTCCAATTTCTCATAGTTAAGGCCTCTTGTGAGAACATACAGTGGTCAGATTATTTCACCATATTTGTTCAATTTTTTTTTAAAAAAATGTGTTATAATATAAATCAGACTAAATGTTTGTAATTGGTGTGGGGGGGGGAGGAATGTAGCTACAGAAATATAACAGAAGAAAAACAAGTGCGATTTGCTTATCCAATAATCATATTGTTAAGTGTTAACACTATTTCATAATATTCTACTCTCTTCTAAGAACCTTCAGAGGCACATTTAAAAGAGACAAGGCATTGTATTATCTCATTAAGTAGTAATGTAGTAATACACTTCACAGTAACATGATAGTTGCTAGACTACAATTACATTGAAACTATATTTTCATCTTACTTTTTGAGCTGTGTGTATATGCACATGCAGAATGATATTAATCAACAGAGATTTAAACTGAGTGAAGTAGAGGTAATTATCAACTAAAAAAAAGTAATGTCCCCAGCTGCGCTGGAAAGTAAAGGAGCTCATAAAAGTGGAGGCTTGCATTTCACACATCTGCCTTAATGAATGCTAAGGCTGATCCACTGTGACCTCATAAGAAAAAAAGAGAGAACTGGGAAAAGCACACAGTTCCTGCAAACAGAGAAGGATGCTTTCTCCTGACCAAGAGCGACACCTAAAGGCTACAAAAGAATAATTGTAAAAACCCATACAACTCTCAAGGTTGCAGTTTCCTCTTCCTCCACAGTTTGAATTCCATTCATAGCTGTCTTTGTTTCTTTTTCCACCTTTAATAAAATCTTAGTGGGGAGATGAATTATTTATCGACAGGTCAGCGGGGACAGAGAGAAGAAGAAAGGCGAGAGGCTGTTCCATTTCTAAAAAGAAACATTTTGTATTAGTGTAATTACTGTACATTTTATTTCAGATTATTACAGCAGATTGTTGGGTTACAGAAAAGACTAATAGATTTATTGTAGCATCAGCTTACTTTGACAGATGTGTGAAGTGTTGCTGTCAGCATATCTAGACAGTTTTTTGCCTGCGTACATACAAATGAGAGAGATTGAATAATCAGGGCTGAAAGGCCATAAGAGGGATGATCTCAAAGATCTCAAGATCTGAATAATGACTAACTTTAGTAACTGGTCATAGATCAGCATAACAAAGTAAACAGCATCAACAACTCTCTCTTGATATAAACCCATGGTCCAAATTAATCTTTAATACAGTCAAATTTGCAGGTGAATTTGCAGCTTCATTTTCAACTACAATTCATCATCAATTTGGAGTTAATTTGGAACATGGATTAGTTTCACACTATAGATGTTAGGTTAGCGGAGCAAAGGTTAAAAAAACCAGGATTGCACTTACCTGTAACTGTTGTTCATTGAGGTCTTCTGTGCAGGCACACATGGGACTGTGCACACTCAGGCCTGACAATCTTCTTTTTTTTTTTTTTTTTGGTAAAACAACCAAAAAAGAGGAGCTCCTCTGGACTCAAAAATTCTAGCAACTAGCAAGGAAAGTTACCGGAAGTACACACAATTCAAATCAATTCATTCAACCATTCATCAATATTTAAATGAATTTTGCTATATAACAGTGTAAAGTGCTATGTGCCAGAGTGCTTATAAATATTAATGGTTAAATATAATCAATATCATAATTAAATACATCATATACATCATACAAAAATATCCCATCTAATAAAATACGTTCGTACAAAAAGTCCAACCAGTGTAGAGCTTCCACAAAGAAGACCAGCAAAGCAACAGTTTTCATTATATATCACTATGTCTTGTTTCCTGATGCTTTTATATTTATCCTTTGCAAGTACTGTATATCGCAAGGAGTATATGGACACCTCCAAAGACAACGTGGTCTGAAAATTCACATCAAATCACCAATATTTGGTTGTAGAGACTGACGGGTTTCGCCAGCATATTCTATCCTGTTTCGACCCTCGGCTTTTTCAAAGGCTCGTATTTGACATGACATACACTATAAAATCAAATTTTAATAAATTTTATAATTGAATATTTATCAGCGTTGTCTGTCAAGCATTACAACTGTCAACTAACTATACACAACCCCATAATACACTATATAAAAATTATTTCTTCACAATTTTCAATACAATTTATAAACAAGTCACCAGGTTGATAAGAAATCTGACCGTCTGTATCCATAGAGGGCAATTTACACCCATTCCTTTTAAGTAGCTCATCCACAGAATCCTAAACCCTTAAAGGGACAATAATATTGCTGTAAAATCACATAAATAATTCTATAAGAAACATGAATACTCCATCTCATTGTTTAATCCATGAGGTGATAATGAATTTAGTCTATGGATCCATTCAGATACTTTCTGTAATAATTTTTTATGTGTGTCATAATTTACAGAGAGTTTGATAACAGTCAGTACTGACACCTTAAAATCCCTGCAGTTGGAGTGACATTCTATAAAATGAGAAACAAGAGGGGCATCCAAAATTTTATTTCTAATTCTAGACACATGCTCTTTCAC
Source organism: Eublepharis macularius (assembly GCF_028583425.1). Taxonomy (NCBI): domain Eukaryota; kingdom Metazoa; phylum Chordata; class Lepidosauria; order Squamata; family Eublepharidae; genus Eublepharis; species Eublepharis macularius. The sequence goes on from NC_072797.1 coordinate 79,938,186, forward strand.
CCTCACCTTTAATGAATGCAAAGTGCTCACTACATAAAGTTTGGGGCAGCTACATATACAACATTGGTACTCCTACAGGTAGAGACATCAGAACTATAGAGGGGTTTATCAGTTTTTGGATGCAAACTATGTGCTACTTGAATAGATAAATCACAGATATTGCAATTTCCACATGGGAAATGCCCTTCGGTTGTTGTCTAATATTGGAACTCTCCTGGAGGGACTGCATAAGCATGTCCCTTAAGCTCCTAGTCCTCCGATGTCCAATTGTTGGTCTTATTTCACAACCTCCTGTATCCCTGATGATATGCCAGTGTTTATTTATAATCCTGCTAATTTTCATGGAAAGAGGAGTATAATCAATTGCCCACTGCATTCTGTTAACTGATTTCTTATTTTTAGGAGTGAGTAGTGTCTCGTGTGATGTTATAGCTGCATCTTTTACAACTTGCCCTAGGTACTCCCAACTCAGAAAGGATCTCTCTAGAGCTTTCCTTTCCATTATAAAGTCTATATCCCTAGTAGAATTCCTCCTTATGTGCAAATACTGTCCAGTAGGTGTATTGTTTCTCAGATGTCCTGGGGGGAATGAGGTAAAATGTAAGTAAGAGCACTTAGTTTCTTAAAGGGACATACACCCAATTTTCCATTGCTTTCTTTAAAAATGGTAACATCTAAAAAGCTAATGCAGTTTGCATTACTGTCCCAAGTAAATTTGATATTATTGTCTAGGGTGTTAAGCCCATCTGCAAAATCCCCTGCATGATTAGGAGAATTCATGATTACAAAGATGTCACCAATAAAGCGTCTGAAAAAATGTACCTCATTATAATAAGGGTTTGTTTCCTCCTTTAGTATGTAACTACATTCGAGATCGGACATATATAGGTTTGCAATGCTAGGAACAGTGAAACAACCCATCGTCACCCCTTTTATCTGAAAGAAGAACTGGTTTTTAAATTGAAAATAATTCTTTTCTAATACTATATCAAGGAGATCTAGAAGGAAGTGAGCAAGAGGTGACTGATTTTCCCGAGCTTGCAAAGCAGCTTCAATAACCCTTCTAGCCCCTTCATGTGAGTTCACTGCGTAAAGTGACCTAACATTAAGGGTCATGAGGAATGCAGTTTTGGGAATGTGTAAATCCTCTATCATCCGTATAAAGGCAGTGGCGTCTTTAATATATGTAAGTGTCTTTATGACGAAGGGTTGGAAGAAGCTATCAAGGTAGCATGCAAGCAGTTCTAACACTGAATTGGACCCCGATACAATCTGTCGTTTAGTTGTCTATTAAACTCCTGGACATAGTCGTCAGTGTTCATAACAACTATTTCCCCTCTTTTGTCAGTTTTTATGATGATGTGTTTATCTTCATTTAATTGCTTTTTGGCTTTTAATTCAGCTTTTGTCAAGTAATGCCATTAGAAAACACTATGCAATTAGAAAACAGTAAAGGTGTTTTCTAATTGTTCAATATCTCTTAGAACTAAACATTCAAAGGTCCCAATCAATGGGTCTGAAACAGTAGACATAAAAGATGACTTCGAGTGAATAGGTGCTCTTTTGCAAGATGTTTGTGGGAGTGTTGGCTGATTTCCAAAATATCTTTTAAATTTAATTTGTTGGATTAATTTAAAGAGGTCCACCCATGTCCTAAAAGCATTATAAATGGGTGTCAGGACAAAGCCCAAGCGCCTTATTAGGACCGATTTTTCTACCTCACTAATGGACCTGTTGGACAAATTAAAGACTAAGTCTTGAGTTTCCCCTGTCATGAAGGATGTTGCTGTTGTCTTCCTAAAAAACACCCTCTATTATTGCAGTATGGGACAGTCCTATTCTTTAAAGTCCTAGAGCCACCATATTCATCCCCTGAAGTGGCTGTCTCTGATGGGTCGGTGGTTTCAAATTCGGATATATTTTCCATTGTATGAGCCCATGAGACCTTTTTATGAGTGGTGGATTTCTGTTCTTTCCACCACACACAAACATTCCCTGAATTGTAATCCTTCTTATTTCTATTTAACTTTTTTAGTTTGAGTTCTTTAAGCTTAGACTCATATTCCTTAATTAATGATCTATCTCATTCTTATTCCATTCAAATTCATCTCCAATGACAGAAGTCTTCACTTGTTCTTCCACTCTAGTAATATCGGATGTTAATCTGTCAGCTTCATCACTATATGTTTCTGTCAAAAGTAACATTAAATCTAGTGAACATTTGTTCAAAATAGATGTCCATCTTGATTTAAAGGTATCGTTGTCTTTGAACATACCAGGAGGCTTATGAATCCTAAATCCTCTTGGTATAATGTTCAATCTGGAATAATCAGTAAGGGAGGCTGCATGGATGTTTGGTTGCTAATTGCTGTAAGTACATCCAGTCCTCTAATTGAGATTCCTTAACATTTGTAACCATCAAGGGAAACTTAGAAAGAATCTGTTCTCTTTGTTCTGCCAAATAGGCAAAGATGCCAGAATATGAATCCAAATATGTTAAGGCAAAACAACCAGAAAAGAGGGGTTCCTCCAGACTTGAAAACGCTAACAACTAACAAGGAAAGTTACTGGAGGTACACACAATTCAAATCAATTCATTCAACCATTCATAAATATTTAAATGAATTTTACAATAAAACAGTGTAAAGTACTACATGCCAGAGTGCTTATAAACATTAATGGTTAAAGATAATCAATATTATAATTAAATACATCATAAACATCATACCTTGGGGGGGGGTGGAAGGACCTTTTTAATTATTTAGGCAGAAATTAATTGACATAGAAGTTTGCATAACTAAAACTAACCAAGAAGAGGGAAGGAGGGAAGGAAAGGGAAGGAGAATTATGATGTAACTATGCTTAGGTATAATAAATTTAGAATATTTTTTGTTTATTAGGTCAATGTAAGTTTAAATGTATTGCTTATTTAACTTGTAAAAACCATACATATAGCATAGTTTTAAAAGATTGTATGAGTCTCAACACAATTTCCAATCTAATATCTGTATAATCGTTTATTAGCACTTCTTATTTTTATATCTTATCTTTTTAAATAAGGGAACGTAACATATAGTTGAGTTGATATAGTAGTTTGTGTAAGTATAAGTAACCAAGGAGGGGGAAAGAGAGCCATTATACAATGATGTTTAGTTATGACAAATTCTGAATGTATTTTTATATTAATTCAATCTAATTTTAAAGCAGTACTGGTATAAGTCTTAAACTAATTCCAAATATACTGTTTACATAAGTTTGTATGTCTCAATTCAATTTCAAATGTAGTGTTTGTATAATCTTTAACTATGCACTTTGTTTTCATCTTTTTTAAAAATAAAATTGCTATAAAAATAAGTAAACATCATACAAAAATATCCCATCTAAATATCTGAAAACAACATTTTCCCTTTGAAGGGCAGGTCCTCAGACTCGCTACATGTCTCTGTGGGCAGTGCCATAGCTCTCAACCAAGTATGCCTTCTCAGAACGATGGCTGACGTCAAGATTCTAGCAGAAGTGTCACAGCATTCCAGCCTGCGTTAATTCGCTGTCTCGCCAGTCTCAGAGCCTCTTCCTGAATAACTTTGACTAAGGACTTTTGGTCCTCTGGCAGCTTATCATGGAACATGGCAGCCTTGTTCCATAGGAAGATTTGACACACGCCCATCAGGGCGGCGTAGTTGGTGATTTTAATAGTTAATGCAGTTGATGAATAAATCTTTCTTCCAATGGCATCCAGTTTCTTCCCTTCCTTGTCAGATGAGGTGGAATGTGGACCTTACCTCTGCCTCATCTGCATCTCTTCAGTAACTAGTGAAGAGGGGGGTGGATATGTTGACAGGTAAACACAGGAGTCGTCCTTAATCTTGTATAGACTCTCGGCCTTTCAATGGGGACCGTAGTGGATGCAGGTCTTTCGTATAGGGCGTTCATCATGTCCACAAACCCCTCTATGATCGGGAAGTAGATCCCGAGTAGAGGTGCTGTAATATTTTGTTGCTGGGTTTGGGTTCTGATGATGAAATGTCAATCTCCAAGGATCTTGCCATTCTGAGGAGTTGCTCCATGTACGAAAAGAAATGATGCTTGGGTGAAGTTATCTAGTGAGAAGTGTTTTCCCCAATGTGCAGTAATTAATTGTCAGGTAATTAAATTGTAGAAAAAGGTAGAATTTACATTTATTGACGTAGATTCCATTCAGAGGCTAAAGCATAACTTTCCCCCTTACCATGGACAGCTAGTTCAGAATCATGGCTGCCTGAGTGTAACTGATAAATTCCCCATTGCCGGGTAGAGAGACGTAGATGTGACTTTTATTTGCAGGTGTGCGCCCCGATGAGGGTGTGATGATGTCACTTCCAGATGTGGTCACTATGCCCTGCATGCGGAAGCATCACTTCTGTGATGTCATTGCGCCAGCTGTGTGGGCACTCCTGCACTCCGCACAGCTCTGATTCGGCCAGTTTGGGGCCTAAATCGGCCCCAAATGAAATGTGGGGATGCTCCCGTGGCTGGTGCGATGACATCACTTACGGAAATGACGTCGCCATGCCAGGTGGGAGCACATGCCATGTGTGTGCTCCTGAAGTGCCTTCTGGTGGTGGGCAAGCTCTGGTAGTTTGTCCAGTAGTTTGAGGGGACAAATCCCCGGGAGTTTGCCTGACACTGGTGGGGATCTGGGAACCCTACACCATAGAAAGCTGTCCAAAAGCCACCTCTAAGAAAGGGGGAACATGTATGCGGCCTACAATCAGGAGACCCCTGAGGCAAGTTTCTTCATCTTCTGAGTATGAGGGAGCATCCAGGACCTAGTGGCACATCTAGATGCCAGGAAAGGCCAGGGCCCAGAAGAGGTGGCTACTTGGGGAATCATCTGGGGGGGGTGGAGTGCAAAAACCTGCAAAGCTGTCACACAGGGCACAGAAGTCTTAAGATATTATCTAACCTTTCTGACAGATTAGTGCAACTGATGGACAGTAGCTGATCCAGGCTAGTCTGACTTAATCCAGTCCTGTTGCAATGGCAGTGGAACTGATTGACAAAGGTGAGTCCATCTGGCCTGGGAGGATCATTCAGCGCCTCTGGCAGCAACGAGTCTGGCAAACAAATTTGTGGGTTGGATCGTTCCCACACCATAGTAGTAATTGTGCATGGGAATTTGTTTCTGCCCACCCCTCCCCATTTTTGTTATTAATTCCAGACAAGAATGTTTTGTTATTGAAGTGTTTTGTATGGTTTTGTTTCCTTACTTCTTTGGTTATTGCTGTTTTGTTTCATAATTCTATTTCATTATTATCTCCCGTTGGTTTCAATAGCAGATCACCACCCTTTTTCTCAGAATCTGCACCTTCATGGTTTTCCATCCAAATTTAACAAAATTCAGGAGGTTGTAGTATTTCCCAAGGACCATCCACATTGCCAAATCTCAGACAGATAGAATACCCCCCTCTTGTGAGGCAATGTTTAACATTAAAGACTCTGGGAGAATTGATAGGAAAGATTCAAAACAGTAATAAAGACAGCATTGCAGCCACTCAGTTTGAAGAAAAATAGTACGAGCAAGAGGCCAGCTGAGAAGGCAAGGGCATTTGGTGACACAAGAAGTGTAAGGCTTGTGGCAGGCAGGCAGCAGGCAGAGAATCTTGAGGTAGATTTGTTCAGAAGGAGGATAAAATTGGAAGAGAAGCAGACAAGCAGGGGAGTGCAGATGGCAAGGGAAAATTCAATATAGCAGAACAGGCACTGGGAGGAAGGAGGAAGGGAAAGTCCCATTGCATATCCTTCAGGACTGGAATACCTCGCGCATGTAATCCTAGAGGCTGATTACAATCAGTCACGGAAACCCAGACTCTCTCTCCTTCAGCCCCCAAGGAAAACTGCGCTCTCTCTATGCCAAATGCTGGCTGCCTTGTAAAAATGGAACCAGTACAGGCAGAGTTCAATAATGAAAGAAACCAGAACAAAATTAGAGAATCAAGGTTTATTACTGATGCAGAGGAGTTAGCCGTGTTAGTCTGTGGTAGCAAAATCAAAAAGAGTCCAGTAGCACCTTTAAGACTAACCAATTTTATTGTAGCATAAGCTTTCGAGAATCACAGTTCTCTTCATCAGATGCATGATACAGAGACTGGTCACACACAGTCCTTTGGGTAGAATGTCCAGTTTTTTGCATTACTATTACTATTACTATTACTATTACTATTACAGGCTGTTTAAATGGGAATTTGTTTCTTTTTCATGTTAATTATGATCATTACAAAAAACACCAGTTTTGTTATTATTGTAATTAATAATGAAAAAGATACAGAAGTCTAGTAGTAATTAATAAAATAACACCCAGAATACAACTCAGAACCTTTATGCAGGGCTTTCTCACTGCCTGGCAGTTGCATTATTAAGGCAATTTGGGTTGACTTCCCTGTACAAGGAGTGTACAACTCAATACAGGGCCACTACATGAAGTTTTCACATCCAAAGAAGGTTCAGTGTACAACTCAATACAGGGCTACTACATGAAGTTTTCACATCCAAAGAAGGAACAGTGTACAAAAATCGTCCTATCAGAAAATAACCTGACGTCTGAGAGGCTGGAACCCCTGGTACAGAAAAGAGAATAGTAGTAATTATGGAAGAACTCCATGAGATAAAAGCGAATACCAAAAGATCTACTGATCAAACTCTTGATAAACTTGCTGCTACAGAAACAATGCAACTTTGTTTTTCAGATGGCAGATGTTAACCTAAAGATTACAAATGGATTTTTATGGGCCACTGATTCAAAACATATGTGAGCTGATTCATATGCAGACTTTATAAGAATATTCCTGTAATTGCTATTTTCTGTGAGTCCTCACATGTCTGTTTTGCTGTAAGTAGACATAATAGGAAACCATGGCCAGTTGCAACTTCTAATACACACACATCAGTTATACATAGGGATGGGTATTAGAGATGGGCACGAACCACAAAAAAACCAAACCATGAGGTTCGTGGGTTTTCACGAACCAGGAACCACGAACTGGCACAAACTGGGGCCAGTTTACGAACCAGTTCACGGTTCGTGGGGTTTAAATGCCCCTTTCTGGCTGCTTAGCAGCAGCCATTTGACAGACAGGAAGGCTGTTTTCGGCCTCCTCCGCCACCCTGCGGGTCTGTGGCAGCCATTTAAGGGGCGGGAAGGCTGTTTTCGGCTTCCTCTGCCACCATGTGGGCCCGCATGGCAGTAGAAGAGGCCAAAAACAGGCTTCCTGCCCCTCATGGGAGGAGGGGGAGGATGCTGTGGGCCCACAGGGCAAGGTAATTGTGGGGCTGCGGCTGGGGTTTGGGCAGTTTAAAGGGCCCTGTAACCTGCAAGCAGCAGGTCCCTTTAAACTATCAGCTGGCAGGCAGCAAGCGGGAGATCCCGTCCTGCCGCCTACCAGCTGATAGTTTAAAGGGACCTGCTGCTTGCAAGCTGCAGGAAAAGTTTATATGGCCATTTCCCTGGGCCATTTCTCCAGGGAAATAGCCACTTAAACTGCCCCTTTATGACCCAAATGAACCAGTAGACCAGTTTGTGAAAGTTCGTGGAAACGAGCTTTCTTGAACCGACCTGGTTCATGCGTTTTTTCGGGTCGTGATTCAATTTGTGCCCATCTCTAATGGGTGTAAGCTTGCCAGTGATTCCTAAAGTGGGCGATATCACTCCCTGGAGGTGGGTGGGATTACCTGGGAGGGCACTAAGAGGTAAGGGGGTGGAAGGGGGGTGCTAAATTTACTGAACAGTGAAGTAGTTACTAAATGTGATATCTGAGAACCAGTTTGGTGTAGTGGTTAAGAGCAGCAGATTTGATTCCCCACTCCTCCACTTGAAGCCAGCTGAGTGACCTTGGGTCAGTTACAGCTCTCTTAGAGCTCTCTCAGCTCCACTCACCTCACAGGGTGATTGTCATGAGGATAACAACATACTTTGTAAACCACTCTGAGGGGGTGTTGTCCTGATGGGCGGTAGATAAATCTATTATTGTTGTTAAGATTTTTGCTAAATGACTATCAGATTTGAAAAGCTGGTATCACTGTTGACACACTGTTTTGTTGAATTAATTAAAATAAAAAGTTTTAATTGAATTTTGAATAAATGTGCAATTAATTGCAAGTGTTTGGGATTTTATTGCTATTATCTTCTTTAGTGGGTTGTGCAAACTGCTATTCTGAATAATGCTTTTTATAGGGTAGGAAGCATTGAGGATAAGTTTATGTAACCAAGGGTATGGTGGCCTGAAACAATTTGGGAACCACTGAGCTAAACAATGATCCACTGATGGAATATTAGGCCACACCCAGGAGTCAGACTAACTGAAAACTGCTGGCACTTTGGAATACAGCTGGACCTTGCTATGATCCTACAAATTATATTAGAAGAAGATTGTGCTCATTTAGTACTTAAGACAAAATTAATGTATCTTAAAATATCCAGGTTATGCATATAATTTGTGGATCTGAGATAAAAGACCCACACATATACACGTTACTTGCAAGAGATACATCCAGCTGCCCTACATGAAAATAACTGCCATCTAGTTACAGCCTTGTTCAGGCAGATGTTTCTTCACCTAGTTTTGAACCATGAATGGTCATGAGGAAATAATAAATGAAGAACACATGAATTTACACTCTACGAGCGGAACTACAAGTTTTGATGGGAAATGTAGGCATCCTGGTCTTGCAGCTTGGCTCTCTGACTGCTGTCCAATGGACTTTTCAACTGTCACTTGTCCAACATTCCGCCAAGCAGGGCCGGCGCGCCCATGGAGGCCAGGTAGGCGGTGGCCTCGGGCGCGCGGCCACTGGAGGGGCGCTGGAGGGGGTGTTGGGGGCGGAGGCACGCGCAGCAAAGCTGGCATGACTGGGCTGCAGCTACTGCTGCAGCCAGCTCGTTGCTGCTGCCGCCGCCGCCGCCACTCACCTCAGCTTGGGCGCAGCCTCCGTGCGCCGCTCGAGCAGCGGCTCGCGGCTTCTGCGCCCAGCTGGGGCGCACGGCGGCGGTGGTGGCATGGAGCTGGCTGGATGGCTGCAGCAGCAGCTGCAGCCAGCCACGGCAGCTCTGCAGCGCGCTCCTCTGCCCCCACACGCCCCAGCCAGTCGCAGAAGCCGCGAGCCGCTGCTGGCGCATCGCGTAAAGCAGCCTCCGTGCGGCACCCGCCCCAGCAGCAGCTCGGGGCTTCTGCACAGGGCCGGCGCGCTGCCGCCGCCACACGCCCCAGCCAGGCGCAGCCTCTGCGCACCGCCCCAGCAGCGGCTCGCAGCTTGTGCACCCGGCTGGGGTGCGCGGTGGCGGCGGAAGGACGGGGCTGGCTGGCTGGCTGCAGCAGCAGCTGCAGCCAGCCACGCCAGCTCCGTTGCGCGCTCCTCCGCCCCAGCCAAGCGCAGAAGCCGTGAGCTGCTGCTGGGGCGGCGCACAGAGCAGCCTCCGCGCGCTGCTCCAGCAGCAGCTCGCAGCTTCTGCACTCGGCAGTCCTCCGTGCGCCGCCCAGCCCCGCTGTGGCACGTGATGACGTCTGCGATGACGTCATCACGCAGGCCGTGGCGGGCGCGCACATGCACGCCGCCGCGGGCGCCAAAACCTCTGGCACCGGCCCTGCCGCCAAGCTGCCTACATTTCCCATCAAAACTTGAGGGAAGCTGACAAGTGTCCAATCTGTGCCTTTTGTCACTTGTAGTTCCGCTCTCAGTTGCATCAATTGTGGCATCAGCATACGAGAAGCTACTTTTACTTGTTCAGTTATTCAGTAACAGTCATACATGACAGCTTTGTAGCAAGGTTTGTATCAAGCATGTCTACTGTACAAACTCTAAAGGGGCTGTAAGAGGGGAATATTAATTTCAGCCTTTATTTTTCTTCAAGGTCATACTAGAGTGAAGCAATACCAGTGCAAGCAAATTAATTATTGATCATCCTTGTAATTTAACACTCAGGATTCATTGATGTTATGTATTCCACGGTAATTAAGTATATGCTATAGCAGAAACGGCAGATGTATTAAACTGCAAGCAGCTTCCTCCCCCCTCCCTTTTTTGCAGCACATAATACAGTATCAGCTTTAGGACATATTTTACAAGGAAACAGTGATCATCAGGGAACAATAATCAACTAGCAGCTACTGCAGTTTATAATCTGTTCAATGGCCTCTGATAATTAAACCAGAAATTAAGGAACATCGACTTGTTTACAGTATCTTTAAACTCATCTTGGTTTTATTAGCTCCTTGTAAATATACAGCTTTTCTAAAATGCTTATCTGTAACACTAGAATCTATGCCAAGAATGTCTGCAGGAGGCCACATGTGCATATCTGGAAATGGCTCTTCCTCTTATCATATTTGTGAAGGCCACCTAATAATTCTGAATATATTTGTGTGTGTGTGTGTGTGTGTGTGTGTGTGTGTGTGTGTGCGATGAATAATTACGAATAGAGAAATGGATAAACAGACTGACAGATAAATGAGACTGACTTCCTTATTAGACCTGGTCCTTGCATCTGAAAGATCAGATCTTTCTAGATAGAATGGCAGGTTGTGACTGGCAATTTGCCTGCAGGCATTGTAGAGATGAAGGTGGTTGGGAGGTCCTGTGGTTCTACTTGCTGTCATGCATTCAAGTACATATAAAGCAGTTTCCATGAGAAGGAATATACTTATTGAAAGGCATACAAAAGATGTTCCATGATATTTGAACATCATAGTTTAATATAACAGAGCCTCTTTTAAAAAGATTGAAAAGTCACATGTTTCCATAATGTCTATTAAAAGAATCAAAGTTCACACGCTGGTGCAAACCATGTTTGTTGTGGTAGTGGTTTACTTAAAAAAAAAAGATGCAGGCGTGAAGGTAGCTTCGCTGTAGCATCAGATCTGGCTCCATTAAAATGTGAGGAAGGGGGGGGGGTTCCTCTTTGCATTCTTTATTATCAGAGATAGTGGTCAATTGCTGCTGGTGAGCAGCCATTTTAGACTGAAGGGTCATCTAAGTTAGAACAGGCCTATCATCCAAGTGAAAGAAGCATCATGGTCTTGGATGGGTTTGTAGATTATGGACAATACATTGGAACAATTAGGATCGGAAAACTAAGGAAAAAGACAAATGGCATAGTGATATTTTTCTTCTGCATCTCTCCCATAGTATGGAATTTCTGGCTTGACCAACCTGTTCCCTCTTTTTCAGGAGGCAGTCTAACATTTCTTCTTTCAATGTGAATCACTAGCAACAACAGACATTAACCCAAGGGGGAAAAAAAAGACCCAAGAACTTGCAAAACACCCACATTAACTTATCCACTATGATGTGTCAACCATGTCCTTCTCCTGTGTATGCAGAACAGGTCAGCTTTCACCAGGGTTGGACTGGACATTATAGCCACGAGGGAATTTCCTGGTGGGCTGATGGCTTCCCCCAAACTAAACACACACACTTGGCCCAGCCCATGGAAAGCAGCTTCTGAGAGGTACAAGCCTCGCCCAGCCTGGGGAAGGCTGCTCCAGTCAGGGTAAGTTGGGTACAGCATGCAAATAGCTGTACCCAAGCCCAGCAGAGCTGGAGGAGCCACCCAACTGAGCAAAGTGCAGTGCTGGCTGGCTGGCTCCCTCCCTTGTGAAAGGGGGAGGTGTTTTCCTCCCAATCAACCCCGGTCTTTTCTCTCTCCCTCTCCCTCCCTCCCCCCCCTCTCTCTCTCACACACACACACGGCCAGTGTCAGCACATGGTGAGGTGGAGCAGCTGCCATGGCCCACAAATCTCTCATTATATACAAAGTTTGTATTATCAAAGTTAGGAAGATGATAGCACCATTATTGTGGTTCTGAATGGTCACTATTCTTATCCTTTGTATAATTTCACTTTGTATGGAAGCATCAGTGACCCATTGGATAGCTTCATTTCATGGTCTCTTGGCCCCATTTTTGATACAGGACTCAAATTTCAGAATGCAAAGAATTGCCAAAAAATTAACCTTGTTTCCACTGGAAACAATGAATTATGCTTGCAGGATAATCTTAGGATCAATGTTTCTTTGTATATGTATTATTGGTGTACATGCCCATGCCCCCTTTATAACTAGGGATAACATTTCATACTACCTGTTTTGTTAGTTCAAGTTCATGAAAATGTATGCTTGAATAAAACTTCTTTGTTGTTAAGGTGCCACAAGATTCCTGGCTACTACTACTACTACTACTTCAAATTACATATATAGTAGAGGAAGATGTTGAGAAGATCCTGCTAGCTGCAGCTGAATACCATCTAAGCTTTGTTTACTCCTCTGCTTGAAGCTACTTAAACCTGGGTGCAGCCAAGGTACGAGCTGAAGGGTAAAATCCAGAAGACTCTTGGCTCACAGCTTATAGCCTGCATTAACGAGCCCATTATATCAGGAGCAGCTCACAACGTCCTTTCTTTATTTAAACTGAATTGTTTAAATTGTTTGTTTTGTATTTTGAAAATGCCTAAACTGCTTTAGATCTATTTGGGTTACCAGCAAAGAAATGCCCCAGTATAAAACTATATATGGGGATGCAGCTCCAAGAGAGTGCTGGGCTTTGATATTAAGTCTTCCAAGACCAATTCAATAGTCAGGGTTTCAGGCTTGCAGCTGCTATTCATCTGCTTTTGTGTGGAAAGTAAATATTGCCTCCAGGACAGTTTTCCGTGTTGAGAAAACAAAGCTACTGGCTCCTTAAGAGTTAGAAGTGAGACACAGAACCACATGCTATCATGCCGGGTTGCATCACAGAAGCAACACATGGTGAAACTTCAGAGCATTCCCCGAAAACAGAAACCCCCATGCTCATCCATGCACCATAGTGGGCTCTCTCATCTTGCAGTCTTGAAGCTTCAGGCCCAGAATATCAGAAGACAGGTATCAGCCAGCTCAGCAGTGGACATGAAAAAAACAGTATGCAGGGAGAGGAAACAAGAAGAGAACAAAGAAAAGGAACGGGCTACTAGGAGCTATTTGCAATACTGTCATACAACCCTAACCACTTCCCCCTCCCTTCTCTCACATACGCCATAAGAACAAAACATGAGTTTCATGGTATGCTCCTGTGCCACAAATATAGGAGTCAAAACCTTTTGATCCACTGGAAGTAGTATAAATCAGACATGACTGTGGGAGTGTCAATCCACCCACATCCAAGCATTATCTTGGGGCTGCATCTGTTCTGCAAACATACCATATGTTCATGATACTTCACAGACAGCACAGAATTCTGCTGTCTACAAATCTCAGCTTTGATTAACTCCCAACACACACCCCTTTTAAGACTGCAAGAGGACTTGAAGGCAGTATCTGCTAAAACAGCAGATGCTGGAGTGCAGCGTGCACATGCCAGCAAGAGACTGATCAGGATCAGAGAGCGCAGCTGTAGTGCTGCATATAGCTCCTTGACTGCACCCCATAGCTAACACCTTCCATTCATAGTAACCCTGGCTCTTAAGAACCTTAAAACTAAACCTTTGGATCATCCTGTTGTACTGCTCACCTTCCTGTGTTTTGTGTTCTACTCTTGAATGAAACACAGCAACCATTTCAAGCTGCTCTTGAAAACAGTGAAAAAACACAGGATTTTCACATACACACACAGGCAAGGTAACCCCTGTGGATTGTTTCAGCTGAGCCTTAAAGCAGATTTCTTTTTCTTTTAGTATATAGTACACAGAGGCCAAGCAAGTGTTTCATCTCATTCTAAACAATACAACCTTAACTACACAAAAGTCAGAAAATATTGCCTGCCTAATTTCAAGGATTTGGCCAAATGGAAATTGTATCTTGCTCTTCATAAAATGTGAGGTTAAAAAAATATAACTAGGTACACTGTAATATCCAGATGTTTAAAATTTTATTTATGCATTGCATAACTATGTATATTCAGATACATCAGGCACTTAAGTTTTTCTTCCAGTGCACATAAAAAAAACTCTTCTGATTTTGCAGGTCATAATCCGAATTTTAGATAAACATAGAAAAAGATTTAACATATTCAGAGTCCTGTATACATTACTGAAATTACTGCAGTGTTCAACATAATCCGCTTTTCTGAATGTGCAAACTCCAGCCACTACAATAAAGCTAGATGTTTTCATGTAGCCATCTCAGCAGATTCAAATCGACAGGTTCTGGATTCTTAAATGCCAAGCTCAGTCAATGTGGCACATCCGGAAGGCAGCTATTGAAACTTGATCCCTTGAGCCAGAGGCAAATCTTTGCTGTAATTGATTGTACTAAGGGATAAACAGAGAAGCAGATTTGATCACTAAAATCAGTTAGATGTGTACTCTAAGGATGCCCTTTAAAAGATCAGGAGAAAGAGGGGTTAAACAAACTACTTCTCGCTAGTGCCAGAATACCTGAAGAGCTATTGACACACAACTCTCCTAAGGATGTTTCTGCATTCATGCCTATAAATAGGTTAGCAGATGAATGACATGAAAACATAAATTGGCAACATAAGCAGAGAGCAATTCTTTCTTGCATGGGTCTGTAATGCCCAGAGAAAGGAAGTCAGCACCTATGATGTTGTTCATTAGTATAATACCAGAGGGGACAATTAAAGTGAAGACACACAAAACCCCTCTGAACCGCCTGACCACAAAGTGATTGTACTACACTATAGAGATGGGCACGAAATGGGAAAAAAACTAAACGGGCGTTTCCTGTTTCATCACATTCCATGAATCACAAACTTTCACAAAATTGTCCCATTTCGCAAAACAATTTGTTAGTTTCGTGATTCGTCAGAATCCAGGACACTTCAACGGCCCCCTTCATACCCAGAGATGCCAAACTCGCTGGGAGTCTTCAGCAGGCTCTCCTCCACCCACCCTCACTCAACAAGCCAGCAAGAACAAATGTTCTAAATAACAATATAAGCAAAGAAAATTAAAGAAAAAGGTAGGCCTCAGTCAAGCTAGGCCCCAGAGCCAAGCAATGCCCTGAGACTGGAGTTGGGTAGGGTGGAGGAAAGAAGGCACCCTCACTCAATGACCTTCCCAGCAAGGCCAAGAACTGAAAATAAGAGGCTTTTCAGTCTCATTTAAAACAGCAGCAAATCCAACCAAAAAGCTCCCAATTACACTCCAAATCCCAGCAACAGGTCCTCCCTCTTCCTCTCTCTACTGGAACTGAGGCAGAGAGCATGAGGCAGAGAGCTGTGCCTTATATAAGAAATGCTCACATAGAGCAGAACAGGAGGTCTCTGGCTGGCAGACAGACCTGCCTAACAGGGTTTGGAGGGACGAGACTGGTGCTCCCATGGCTACAGAAGGCCCATCTCCTCAGTCGCCTAGGGGATTAACCCCCCGCTCCTTGCAGTATAGGGCAGAATGGAAGCTCTCCAGTTGGCAGGGAGAACTACCTATCAAGATTATGTGGGCTAAGACTGGGGTTTCCAATGACAACAAAAGGTCTGCAGACATTCCGGGCCTATGTTGCCTAGGGAATCAATGGATTGGTGCCAGCCTGTCTGGCATCACAAACTATTCACGAATCGGCCCCAAAATTCATGAATTTCATTAAAACTGCGGCCCCACGAAATGCCTTTCACAAAACACGAATCGGCCCTATTCGTCACAAAATTTGATTCATATTTCGATTCATGCCTATGTCTACTACACTATCTGAGTTGAACTTATAAAATTAAATCCAAACACTATGTAGAAGTATAATTGCAAAACCAGACTGGGAAAAAAGATCAATGCTGTCATGCCAATAAATAAATGAGGTCCAAATCTTCATCAATCTGTACTGCGAAACTGCCACAAACACAGGTCTAGTTAGTGAGTTTATATACTAATGTTGCGCTTCAAATTCTAAAATCTAACTGTGGGTGCTTCAGGACAACTCTATATTCCTGGGAAAAGCTGTTTTCCTTTTTGCAGCAGCTGATTCAATATTAACCTTATTAAAAATCAGAAATGTCCACAATTCCTTTAAGGCAGTCTGGAAAGTCTGTAGCAAGATTAAAAACATACCTCTGGTTGCCCTTCCTGCCACAAAGAGTCATTTTCCAGTACTTTTTAATGTTCTCACACTGTCAAAAGACAGTCATGTTCTCTACTGAAACTGTACTTGTAACTTAATTTGTTTTATATATTTCTGTATATTACATTATTTGCATATTCTTCTAAGTCTATGCCAATTAAATTTTGGGCTACATTACTGAAATAAATTATCTGGTGCACCTCACTTTCCTATTTGGGGGGGAGGAATCTTTTATTTATAAATTCTACATATTACCAGAGGGCATCATAGGACTGGCTGAGTGACAGGCAATTTGGAAACCTGCCAGAGAATGATTCTGCATATGTAGACCCACAGTTCTTACCAGGTGGATCGTCTCATATATTGTTTCCATGAATCACTGCCGGATTCCCTTCCACCACCAGTGTGCTTTTCACCACCTGGAAAAGGGAAAGAAAACAAGAGTTACACATCTGTAATCAAGGAACATTTTTCAAAGAAGTGTTAATAAGTGACAGACAGAAGAATCAAACTTCATCCCTTTCCTCAGGAAAGTAAACAATCCCAAGCATCCTCTTATCTGAAAATACCAATCTCAGTTTCAGACATTTCACAATAGCATGCATTTGTTTTAAAACTGGTAATATTCTCAGATGTCCTTTCAACTCACAGTGAGAAAAATGTACCGAAAGAAAAAAAATTAGTAATGAGCAGGGCCACACAGAGTCTATATTCTCATGCTGCCACTATAGAATCACAGAATCCAGCATGTAGCTTAAGATTCAGGAATATTTGGAATAACTGCTTTCTTTCTGGAAAAAGCTACAGCTTTTTAAAGCCCTTGTGGCTGCACAAATGAGCACAAGATAATCTCTCAGAAGCCATTTAAGAACTGTATAGTTTTCAGAAAAGTAGTGTTTTGAAGTTCTACTTGGCCACTTTTCCCTCCCTTGGTTAAGAGAAAGAGAAAAACCAGCACAAAAGCAAATGTTTCACTTGCTTATTTATTCAAATTCCAGAGTCTTCTTTCTCATCACAGTGCATGCCCAACTTTAGTGCAGAACTAGAATTTTTAAAGTTCAGAATCTGTTCACCTTTAACAATGGGCAACATGTCGTCTGTCAGGATTATGAGTTTGAAAATTTATCACACCAAGGGATTTAGAAGATCACTATCTTTAACAAATGAAGGAAAAAGATCATCTTATGCTGACTAACCTTTCAGAAATCATTCTATAAACTGGGCTGAGGTTCTGTGACAGAATAGGGCATTCTTTTACACTGTTACATTCTACAGGTCACACTGAATATTTAACCTTTTTAAAAATTGTTATTATTTATCCTAAGCCAGCAACTAAAAAGATGGATGGAGAACAGTCACCTGGAAGCAGGCTAGAACCGGCTGCCAAAATAAGTATGCCTGGGCCCTGGGGGCCCTACCAAATGTTAGTCAAGAGATGCCATTAAGTTTTTAAGTAGACATATGCCATAAACTGGCTGTACAAATCCTGTTTTTACTGCCAAAAAAAAGAAAGAAAAAGAAGTACTACAGCTTCTGAGTTGCATGAGAGTCAGTGTCAGAATGTTAGATTGAGACCTAGGATACCCCAGTTTAAGTGCCTGCTTGGCTATGAAGCTCCCTAGATGTTTTGGCCTGGTCACTGTCAATCTAGCCTACCTCATAGTGGTGTTGCAAGGTTAAAATGGAGACGGAAGAACCTCAGAGGGATATAAATATGCTAGAATAGAGATATGACATATAATATGCAAACATAAAATGCTATTTGTTCGTAATGGTGAAGTCCCTATCACTAGATGGAGCCAGTCTACATAGCAAAATATACTTCGGGCAACCAAACCAGTATTAAGAATAGCTGTTCCCAAGATGGAACCCATGGGCGCATCCATTTGATTCTGGTGCCAACTTACTGCTTGAGTCTTAGAAATAAAATCTAAATGGCCTTGAATATAACAGAACTGGGAGCTTGTCGGGAGCTTGATGTTCCCTGCCATGCTTCACTCCTGCTGAAAGCTGGCATGAAGGGCTTGGACTCTAATGCTGAACTCTAATACTGTTTGAATTCTGATGTTAGCTACTGTGGGTGCCTGCTCTCTCTCACAGTCCCAGGAAAGCTTATCGATCTGTCTGCCAGAGAAGAACCACTGTCCTGGATGCTTAACCTTGGAGCTCCTGAACTTTCTAAAACATCTTTATTCCTAGTTGCTTTGCTTGTTGCTTTACATACGGGGGATGGGAAGTGGGAACTTAGAGCGCTGGAAGTTAAAGGGGTGAAGACTGGGCTGTAGTAGAGGCTTGGGGCTTGACGTAGGTTTTCATTCCTGGCAATGTAGCTGTACTAGATTGCTGAACTCATGGATTCTCAATAAAGCTTTAACTCATGCAGTTCTGGCCTCGTGCAGTGAAGTCATTGAGATCTACCTTTCAGAATCCTGACAGAGCTCCAGGCTACACCTTACCAGCTGACTGACTAGCAAAGAGTTTAGCACATCCTGGGCAGATATGTCATAATTAGTAGTGTGGACTCTGCCCTCCCCTGCCCCAAAATCTGAGTTTCAGGGATTAAAAAATCCAGGATCCCTGAAATCTGGGTTAGATTCTCTGCTCTGGGTTAGATTATTCAGGACTTAAACTATTATTATCCCCTATGGGGAAAAATGTCTGGGGAGCATTTTTAAGCAATCTCCATCAAATTTGCACAGAACCTATTTCTGCTTGTGCACTAAGGACCCCCAAATTTCAGGGGGGGGGGCTTCCTGGGACCCCAGGATCCAATTCTATGGGCCTCTGAATGGGCTGCCCCAGCTCCATTGTTTCCCATGGAGGAAACATTTCCAAGGCTTTTAAACTCTGCTGCTCTCCTGCCCTTGCTAGGGATTCTCTGATTTGACATTACTCCCTTGAAAGCTTATTATCAAACCAGAGGGAAGGCTGAAACAAAGGAGGCTGAGGGTTGCTGAGCCACAGAATTTAAAAGGCGGTCAGTGGTGACAGCTTAATGGAGCTCTTCTGGAGCTCAGGCAGTGGGGAGGAGCAGAAAGCAATGGGAGTCCACTCTGCCTGCTGCCTCCTCCCTCACCCCATCAGCCTTATGCTGCTCTCCTGCAGCACTGCAGAGCTTGACTCCATTCACACTGCTGCCCTCTTGCCTCCACTGGGGCTGTCCACGGTGGCTGAATATGACCAGTTAATTTAGCCCAGCAAGTCTGGGTGCCCAGATCCAATCCTGGGTAAAGGCATGTGATCCAGTTTAACAAGATTAAGCCAGATGGTCATAAATTTGACTTTTAAATCAGTTTCTGAACCCAGATCACACACCACTAGTCACAACTGTGCATTCTGGACTTGGCCATGAACAGAGACACTCTTATTTCACTGGGCATGGCAACCTTTTCCTGTTTTCTCTTTTCTTTGGAAACTGAAACCACACAAATGTCTCCCACAGAAAAGAGCTAGTCCTGCCACTCTTGGTAGCCATTCTGTGATTGGTCTGCCTTTTATAATAGCCAATTTGTGGTGACACATACTACTCTTTCATACAATTTCAAAATGTCCAGAGGATCAACTCTTGTTTAGAGTACAGGGCTTCTCCAGAAGATAAAGACTAGTAATCCCTGAACTACATTTAGGGAACTGCTGTTTTATGCCGTCATCCACATCATTTCTGTATCTACAGAACAAGTAATGATTTACAATGCAAAACATCAACGTACCAAAAGCTCCTCCAATTTCTGCCCCACTAGTGGGAATATTGACATTTACGATGCCACAGTCTGATCCCATAGGCCTAGGAATAACATAAATAAATTACTAAAATATCCCCTCAAAAGGGAAAAGAATCCAGCAACAAAGACGAAAATAGAAAGCTCGTCCAGGAGTAGTTTTAAGAAGATTTGTTTCTCTCTTTTTACAAGAAAATTACACACAAATAAAACAGAGACTATACCCAAGCCATCGGAATATCCTGCCCAAATCCTTGGTAAAAATGCTGCTGGAGAGACCTTGTTTTACTTCATTGTTCCATGCAAAGGCTTCTTCTTCTGTCTGGAAGTAAAAGCACCAAAGTTAAATGACAGTTAACGATCTAAGCAAAAAAACCCATATTAGACAGAAGTCTACGCAGATTTCAAAACAGCACATCATGACACCTTGAACAACAATGAAGAAAAATTAAGCCACCATGTTGGATTCGCCCACCACTTTGCCCATCAGAATAGCCAGGCAACATGCAACACTGATCCCACGCTCTCTGCCAATATACTGGACATCAAAGCATCTGAGAATGAGGAAGGTAAACAGGAGTTTTCTAGTACATCATCTAGACCTTAGGTTTCAAATAGCCTTCCCTAAGTTTTAGTGCCATTCGTGCATATCACTTTATCCTTTCTGCAATCAGTTCTCAATTCACAGTGTCTTAGGAGGACACCCATCAAACTTGGACATGATTTTCTCCATGATTATTTCACCCAGATGGAAACTCATACAGTATGAATCATCTGGCTCACAGAAAAAGAAATGGTGAGAAATTATAGATGTGGACACACAAAACTTATGTTTAGTAGTGAGAACACTGTAAGGTACTGGTGAATATGGACCCACAATGCAATTCTTAGCTGAGCCAGAACAAGTCCTGTCTGCTATCTCTGAGATGCATTTGACCATGAGATAATTACTGGTTGAACTCAAACAGTATATTGTGGTTCTGACTATCGTTAAGTCAGGAAATAAGGCTGCAACAGGATTCCCTGATATAGTTAATAATACAGCTGACAGCCATGGAAGAATTCCAGAAATAAAGTTTCATCCCTGTCTGACTGGACAAAAGGGGAAAGTAGCATGCTGTTCTACCCCTTATCAGTAAGAGCATTATTTAGAGATTTGAGAAAGAATACATGCACAGAGAGAGAGAGAGAGAGAGAGAGAGAGAGAGATCTGTGAATTAAGAATGTGTTAATTTTAATTCAGAAAAAGCTAAATATAAGTATAAGACTGCAGTTTGAGTTATAATAAAGACACAGATAATGCATGGTTACAGTGGCACTCCCTGCACAAAGATCAATACCCACACAAGCAAATGCTTTTAAATACAGAGCATCAGCTCTGCTTTCAAGCAGTGACTAGTTCATGTAATTACATTGGCTCATAATCCACTGTTCAACACCATAATCACTGGCCATATAAATTAACCCAAACTGCACGTAATCCCCTTTCTTCCATGATGCCTCTGAAGTTTGAAACAAAAGAGTCTTGGCTAGTGAGACATTAGAAAGCATACCTGCATCTCATCACAGACCTGTATTACCTACCTTGAATTTTAGCACATACAGAATAGGGGCAAATGTTTCTGTCTGCACAATAGGTGCATTGTGTGGAAGACCAATCACAATGGTTGGTTCCACATAGTTTCCAGGCCGCTCTACAATCTGAAAAAAAATGGTACCCATTAGTTTCAGATGGATCAGGTAACACATAAAATGTTCCAAATTCACTAACTTGCTTAACTGTCTCAGTTCAAAAACTGGAAATCGTCAGGGCATAAAGTCATCACCTCCTAAAACTGCATCAGTTTCTGCAGTCATATAAGAAAACAGTGGTCATGACTGACTGTCATGTCCAGAGCTACAGAACCTACAAAGCAGGGTCAAAGTGAGATAAAAACATGGTATATTAATCCCCAGCAGAAGACTATCTTGGCAACAGTTGTTCAGCCAAATCTCCTCTGTGAAATGCAGCATCATATATCAGCTTTAGTTGATAAGCCAGCTATGGTTGTTCTTTGAAAAGCATGCTCTGGCCACAGTGATCCATGCTCTGATTACATCCAGGTTAAATTATTCTAATGTGCTTTACATGGAATTGCTTCTGAAAAATATCCAGAAACTTCAGCTCATCCAAAATTCAGCAGCCAGGCTACTGTCAGGGGTGAGATACAGGGTTTGTATCACTTCCGTGCTGAAAGAACTGCACCGGCTGCCCATTTGTTGCCAGGCACAATTCAAAGTGCTGGTTCCCACTTTTAAAGCTCTAAATGTCTTTGGGCCACAGTTCCTAAAGGACCATCTCATCTCATATTGTTCAGACTGCCAGTTAAGACTTGCCTCACAAGATCTCTGTGCCCCTTCGGAGGGGAAACAAGTGCTAACCAGAGACAGGGCTTTTTCACTAGCAGCGTTTCACTTATGGAATACCTTTCCACTTGAGGCTCGCCTGGCTTTCTTTTAGGCTCTAAACCAAAACATTTCTTTTAGGTTCTAGATCAAAACATTTCCCTTTAACTAGACCTTTAATTAAGGGGCTGATTTTTAAAAAATACTATTTTAGAGTGAGAGATCCAGAG
This sequence comes from Eublepharis macularius, assembly GCF_028583425.1. Taxonomy (NCBI): domain Eukaryota; kingdom Metazoa; phylum Chordata; class Lepidosauria; order Squamata; family Eublepharidae; genus Eublepharis; species Eublepharis macularius. The sequence continues at coordinate 79,960,532 of NC_072797.1, forward strand.
GAGTTAGCCATTTTAGTCTGTAGTAGCAAAATAGAAAAGAGTCCAGTAGCACCTTTAAGACTAACCAACTTTACTGTGATTCTTGAAATCTTATGCTACAGTAAAGTTGGTTAGTCTTAAAGGTGCTTCTGGACTCTTTTCTATTTTAGAGTGGAAATTGTTATTTTAAGCTGCTAGTGGTCTGTTTTTACGATTTATGATTTTTCTTAGATTTTTGCTGGGTTTTGTGCTGATGCTGGATTTTAATTATCTTAATGATTTTTTATTATTATTTTGTATTTTGTAAGCCACCTTGAGTAGTTCCTGAAGAGGTGGCATAAAATTTTTCTAAATAAATTTGCAGCCCTCCAGAGAGCCAAGTTTTTTGTAAGCAGTCTGCATAGCAAATTCTGAACCTGATAACGGAAACACACTTATAGTAGAATTGGACCCGAATCCTTATTCCCATCCACCCCTTTCCTGAGCATAACATGCAGATCTGATTAAGAATAATACAATGGAGCTGAGAAGATACTAGTTGGGGATTTATTTAGTTACAAAAAAGTGACTAAATAGGAGATAGGAGAGAATACAAAGACTGGGTTAGAGCAGAATTAAGGTAAAGTGCCCTGTACAAGCACCGAGTCATTACTAACTCATAGGGGAATGTCACATCACGACATTTTCTTGGCAGACTTTTGTTATGGGGTGGTTTGCCATTGCCTTCCCCAGTCATCTACACTTTACCCCCAGGAAACTGGGTACTCATTTTACTGACCTTGGAAGGATGGAAAGCTGAGTCAACCTTGAGCTGGTTACTTGAACCCAGCTTCTGCCAGGATCGAACTCAGGTCGTGAGCAGAGCTTGGGCTGCAGTACTGCAGCTTACCACTCTATGCCACGGAGCAGAATTGTGTGTCTAAATAAAGAGCAGAGATGAAAAGTAGCTGACTCTCCCTAATGATACTACCTGACCACTACAATCAGCTTTTGAGGCTCTGCTTCAGGTGCCCATACCTTCTGAGATTAAATGGATGACAACCTGGAAGAGGGCCTCTCTCAGTCATGGCACCAAACTCTGGAACTTTCTCCCCAGAAAGACCCACCTGTCCCTTCCTGTTGCTGTTTTCCACTGGCAGGTGAAGACTTTTTTTGTTTTGTCTAGCATTTCCTCAGTGTTTCCTCCTCCCTGCTCTATGTTTTGGTAGGGGTTTTTGGTTTTAAAACCATTTTATTATACATGCTTTTAATCTGTTAGCCACCTTAATAGCACAGATCATAAATTTTATAAATAAATAATAAATAAAGTGTCTGGAAACACAATAGAAAAAATATTACCACCACCCCATTTTGGGTAGAAAAATGAACATTTTGAGAAACATAAGTATATGCAATGTTTATTTTCTTAATAAAACTACGTTTACAGCTTTAACATATGAGGCATCATTTATAACTTAAAAAATTGTACTATTTGGCATATTTATGAAATTTAAACATCTTGGTAGTTTTAAAGGCAAAGTTGTGAGCGTGCCCAATACTGAGGAGAGACAGATGCAAACTGATGCATCCTATTCTACTTTGGCACAGGTAACTGACTTTTTGCCATATGAGAGGTAAGGGAAAAATGAAAGTTGAAAATATAAAAATAGAAAATAGAAAACAATAGAAAACAATTTTCATAACCAAAAAAAGTGTTACCAGCACAGAAGCAGTCTCATATAGCTATAAAAGGGTTAGCAACATATTTGAACATAGAGCTAAACTCTAATTTTAACTTTTCAGTGAATCATAAACATAAAAAATTAATTATTAATGAAATTAGTCTCATTTAAACATTCTTGAAAATATGTTGTAAAAGTCAGACTACACAGGAATTAGCATTATCTAATACTGTATCCTGCCTTACATTAAAATCTTCATACTATACATTCTGAGTGACTAAAAACTTGCCTTTCAAAGCATTTCCATCTTTTAAAAATGAGAAAATATTTCATAAGCATTTTTCTCAGTAGTCCCTCAATATTTCCATTGGAAAAATTCAAGCAAGTCCCAAGGAAGGAGGTCCTGAGCTTTCACAACTCCAGAAGATATTTAACACAAAGGGGGAAAACAATTGTACTGAAAACTACGTTGAAAACTGGAAAACCAAAACATGAGATATAAATAAAGTGCTATTTTAACAACGCAATTGGGAAAAGTGGCTTACAGTGAAATCCTCAGCAGAGTCACTCCCGTTGTCAGAGTCCCGTTGTCAGAGTCACTCTGAAATCAATGGGCTTAGACTGGAATAAGTGCTTAGGAATGCGCTGTTAGTCAGAAGAAATTCTGCTCCCTTTAAAACACCCTCAAGCACACTTCTGGGTTCCAATCATTCTTTGTTCCCTTTGCAGGCCTCCAGAGAGTCTTACACAGTTCAGTCTACCACACATAATCCAGACAACCCACCAATGCTTACAGTACAGCCTGTTCATACACAAACGTGGGCTTCCTATTTGCCGTCCTTTAATGAATGGAAAAAGTTTTAATTACCAAACTGGAAGATAAGCCAGTCATGAACCATCTTTCCATCTGAACTGTACAGAACAGGTTTGTATTCTTCTGTGGTGAAGCAACTGTGAAATATATGTGCTAACTTGGCACTGTTTCTTGAGTCTGACAATGTTGTCAAGCAAAATTAATTTTGAAACCAGAGAGAGAGAATAGATAGTCACCTTCCCACCATAGACCACAGATCCTCCTTGCTGCTTGGCCAGCTCCACTGCATTAAGGAACATCTTCACTGCTTGCTTTGTATGGAGGGGGCCATACAGGGTGTTAGCTACAAAAAATATCACATACTTTTTTTTCTTTAAAGGTTTTATTGAGAAGATTATTCACATACAACAGTTATAAAGACACACAGGAAAAAGAATGTACATCATAACAAACTTTACTATATTAACTATATACATAGAACGCCCCAAAATAGCACATACTTGAGTGTGACCCACAAATATTTATGAGTGCCATGCCCACTTGCGTTCTGTCTTCAGAACATAATTTTTTATTTCCATCTCAATGTTTAAGAAAAAGAAGCTCCAGTTTGCCACATTTGCCATTTTCAGCTGTTTGAACCAGTTTTCTCATAACTGCAATGGCAGCTGTGAAAGGAGGCATCAATAGCTGCTCTACAATAAACAGTACTTTTGGACATCATGAAGCCATGTCCACTCTAAGTTCATGGTAAGGAGTCAAGAGAAGAAGCAATGCTCTAAGCTTGCCAGCTGACATCTTTCACAGCCCAACTGTGAAGTTATAACTGAAGAGGCCAGAGATTAGTCCCAGGCCTTTCAAGGCATATGGATCTATACAGCCTACTGGTTTACAGGGATCACCTGTGTTAAGAACTGCCTTCTCTTACTGGCATATTAACAGCTTGAGATACTGATCTGGATCCAGGGCCTTCCTTCTCTCCATAACCGGTTTGTCAGTTGCTTCGGTGGTTCTTTGCTGTGCAACATATTTCAGCACACTGAAAACTGCTGAACTTGCACAAACAAAATTTCCTACTGCTAGAGGAACATGCTGTGCATTTCAGAGCTATCACGACAATGGAAAAGGGTGCAGCATGAACAGCAGCAAGGCTTCAGATCCAAGCATGTATTATCCCCTTTGTGCAATATAAATCCATATGCATGCACACAGTGGTCCTTTTCAGACCTCACTCTTATTCCCCTGATGGGGTGGGGAGAGATGAGAATTGGGGGGTTGGATCTTATATAAATTCCATGGATGGAAGTGCAACTTTGCCCTTCTGCCCTCCTGAAGCAACTCAAAAATGCCCTCTGAAAAGCTATTTCTGGAGGAATAAGAACCTCCAGGAACAACTGGAGGGATTTTGTGCATGTGGATCCTTTCAAAGGGATCCAACCCAGGTAAAAGGAGGTGCTTCCCTAGTGATCACTTGAAAGAAGCAAAGCCCTAGCCTGTTAGGTTCTACCAACAGCTACTCTTGACTGATTGAAAACCACTACTCTATGCTTCCACAAACAGGGTTAAGCTCTTACCATCCCATGGATCTCCAATGCGGACTTGTGCATAGGCCTTTGTGAGTTTTTCCACTACTTCATCATGGATGCTCTCATGCAAAAGCTAGGGAAAACATCAGGAGGATAAGGTTGTTTGTATTAATAAACATCAGAGACTTGGGAACAGTGACATCTTCTGAAGATCCAACTAATCATACAGATTTAGAGAAAAAGTACTTCCATATCTTCTCTTAACCTTTGAATCTTCAAACTAAAAAAAGTTATGGTTCGGTGGCTTATTCCTTATGTACCTATTCCACGCACATATTTATTCCCAGCCGTAATGCAGTTCATAAGCTAAGTGTTCATTTTATCTCAAGATGATTCTGCCAAGACCTAGAAATGAGGAACTGAAACTTTAACAGACTCTAAAGAACTGCAGCAATAGCAAAGTCTAAAATGTTACCATAGCCGCAGGAAAAGTCTTCTGAATCCAGTCATCTTGCTGTACACGTGCCTTCCTTTATACTACAGCTATGTTGATGGTCTATGTATCCATGGACTGGAAATGGACTAATGCCCATCCCAGCCTTGAAGACAAATATTTTAGCCCAAACCCTAGCAAGCCAGGCACTACAAGCTTCAGATTAAACATCAAAACAAGCAATAACTGCATCAGCCACCTCTACAACACCAGATGTAAAAGAGAAAATTAAATATGCCTAAATCCCTCTAAAATCTATATGGATTAAAAAGGTAGGTGTTAGTAACACTGTTTTAAGTATGTAAGTGCATTGATTTGCAGAACTGGGTCACTCATGGGGCAGTCCAATTTGTTGTTAAGAAGAACTGAAAATAACTTGATTTTAAAAATTGGCAGCAGTCATGAGTTTAGCATTAACGGCAGCAATATAATTTATTTTAAATGGCCTTTTCTTTAATGGCAAGGGTAAACTGAAAAATCAGAATGTCAAGATCTAAAACACACCTTCAATAATGTTTTAAAGATTTAGATTTTTAAAGAAATATTTCTAATTCTATGAACAATAAATTTCTTTGCACTATCGGTTAAATCTGCATGGCTACTGGGTGATTTTTTCTTAATTTTTTTACCACTGGTTACAAATATGTTTGTATCACAAAAGCAAACTGCTTTCACATACACAAGCATATGCGCAAGCGCACACACTGAGCCAGTCTGCTAGCATGAAACATAAAAGCTCCCTAATTATTTAGACCTATTGCTAAAGACAGTACATGTGTGAAATGCAAAGGACAGATTTCATAATGAAATACTTTTCAGCAACACATCTGTGAAGCCACAGATCTTTAGAGACTTTTTAAAAAATCTGTTACCCAAATAATATACAATATTTCTTCCTGAACATTTTGATGCAGGTTTTAAGATCACCCACCTCCTCTCTCATGCCTCCACCAACATACATGCACACACCGCATTACATGCAGAACACAATACTTGAACCAAGAAATGACATCTTCAATAAATGCTGGATAAGACACAGTACCTGGAGGGCAGCTAGAGGCATGCAGAGACTCCAAATCCTGCTCCTAGTGTCACCACAGCAGGGACTATCATCTGGACATTTTTAACATGTCTACTTACCAGCCTCCTGGCAGTGGTGCACCTCTGGCCTGCTGTCCCCACAGCCGCAAAGAGAGCTGACGGAATGACTAGATTAAGGTCTGCATCTTCAAATACTGCAAGGTATTGAGCAAAAGGAGACTGGTGAAAGATCAGATGCAACTGGAAGGGGAAAAAACAGACCCTAACTAGTAGTTTGAAAGTTCATCAAAAAGCATTAGGGAAGAGAGGAAGTGACAGCAGTTTTGCATCTAAGTACATCATATGGCATTTGGAGCCAAGAGCTCAATATTTGCCAAAGCCACTGGACACAGAGCTTGCCAAGGAACAGAATTTTTAACCAGGGAAAAGTATTCTGCTCAGTGCAATGTTGCTGAGACATAATGCATAATGCTGTGAAACCATATACAGAAAGAAACTCTGCAAAGGTTTATAATGCAAAAAGAGCACCTACACATTTTAAGCTAGCTTCAAGATACACTAGCAGTATACTGGGACGCCAAAGGAGAAATCAGGAGGTTGTCATGCTGTTTGTGGTGATGTACATTACCACCACCAGGGCTTTTTTCTAGGAAAAGAGGTGGTGGAACTCAGTGGGTTAGCCTCCGAGAAAATGGTCACATGGCTGGTGGCCCTGCCCCCTGATCTCTAGACAGAGGGGAGTTTAGATTGCCTTCTGCACCGTTCCAGTGGCGCAGAGGGCAATCTAAACTCCCCTCTGTCTGGAGATCAGGGGGCGGGGCCACCAGCCATGTGACCATTTTCAAGAGGTTCCAGAAGTCCGTTCCACTGCGTTCCAGCTGAAAAAACGCCCTGACCACCATATGCTATGATGCCAACTCATGCTCATCGTTTACCAGGAAGGGTAATAGATCCTATTGAGCAGCTTTTGCCTTTTGTTTTTCAAAGCCTGTATGAAGATGACAACGTATAGGAGAAAGAAGGCAGCTGGTGGGCTTTCTGAGGACTGGGAAAGAAGGGGGTATTTTCCAGGCATATTTTTCAGGTTTATTATTCAGGTATATTAACAAATCAGGGATTCCAGGGATTTTTTTTAGCAAGAAAAAGGAGAACAGACAAAGCAAGGAAGAACATGTGCAACAAGGGTATTTAATATGCAGCTCAGAAAGAATAAGTGACTTGCTAACAGAGACGTTTCCCTTCTAGACAAAATGTTATGTACATAGCAAGACTTTGCATTATTCTCACATACAAGATGAAAAGTATTACCAAAATATCAACTTTTAAGTCTAACTGAGAAAACAGATATATTACCAGTAATAGCATTGTTTCCACCAAGCTCCAACAAACTCCGTCCTATTAACATAAACAAACAGTAAGTCATAAGCATACTACTTCCCATTCCCATTAATATTATGCCCTTTTTCTCCCAACAGCAATCACATACTGCAAACTAACTTTGTTACATTAGGTGATAAGGGAGGCAAGTCCCTCTCCACATGATAATTTTAGGATTGCTACAAAAACTAGATTCAGCAGCGTGGGAACTCCTGTAGAACCACTGCATGTCCCACTGTAGGGTAACAAGAAAAATTCAGAACTACTTAGGAAGAGTCTATCATGCAGCTCTTCCTCCAATAGCATTAAGCAAAATTTTGAGGGTTAATGATGGTGTGGGGAAGAGCTATAGGCTGGGCTCCTCTTGCTCAATCCAATCTCATGCTACCAGGCCAGGTAGGAAGGAGCTTCTAGCTCTCTTAGTTATAGGTATCTACATATTTAGTGTGGTGTAGAAGTTAGAGGGTCAGGCTAGGATCTGGAAAACCCAGGTTCAAACCTCTACTTAGCCACGGAAGCTTCCTGGGTGACCGTGAGCCAGTCTCACACACTCAGCCTAACCTTCCTTGCAGGACTACTGAAGGATAACATGGAGGAGAAGAGAACGATATAAATCCCTTTAGGTCCCCACTGGGATACAAATGAAATTAATATATATTTGCTATTATATTTTTAATAAGGCTCAATATAGAAGATGTTATACAAGACAGTATACAGACAAATGTACGTGCAAGCCAAGTTTCACATGTGGACTTCTCTGCTTTTAAAGCAGGCAGAAGAAAGGGGGAGATCTACTGAGCCATACTTTACTCACCAAATCTCTCCTGGACCATCAGTGCGACCTGCTTGCCCACATTGGTGCTACCAGTAAAGGAGAGCAGATCAACCCTTCCATCTTTTGCCATTGCTTTGCTACACAAAGAGAATATAAGAATGTTATTAATTAAACATGCACATGGGACAGAAGAGCATGGACTAACTCTTCAGTTTTAAAACAACTGGCATACTTACAACAATGAAGTATCTAAAATATAATTCATGCAGTACTTTTCAATTAGCTCAATTAGCTATTTGTGTGTCCAAATGAGATATTTTTAAAAGAGTATCTATTTTGATAGTATCAACCAAACATCAAGTACTTTACTGTTCTGCTCTACAACCCAAGCTTCAACTGCACAGAGAGAGAGAGATTTTCTACAATGTAACTGATAATTTACAACCATAACAAGTATTCATTTCCCTCCCCCACCCCAATGGATTACTGTTTCCTAGCTGTTGTCTTGTGTGTGGTAACTGACCACATCAGAATGTCCTCTGAGAAACAATGGATCACCTTTTAAGGATCTCAAAGTTTAAGGGAACAATTAAATTATTATTCTTGTTTCACCAAAACCATAGCCAACAATGAAGGAAACACTGGCAGCAGTGGATTAAAAGATGGAACAGAACACAATTTGAGTTCCACTGGGCTCACAATACTGAATTCTACTTAAAGAGGCTGTACCTACCCAATATCTGCTCCACCGCACGTCAGAGAACAGATCGCACCAGGCAGTTTATTATCCTCCAAAACCTGGGCAATTATTCTAGAACCAAAAAGAAGAATGTATTAGAACCACTGAACCTTTCTCTCTACTTTAAGCAAAGAATGGCACGTGATACCCTTGTTTGGGCATGTTTTTGTTCAGCAAGGCCATATGTACATTTTTTAACCTCTTCTCAAACATGGCAATGTCAATGTTCAGCTTACTCAGTTTTAGAGCAAGACTTAAGTATCAGAAGCAATACTGCAATTCCTTTCAGAAGTGATTTGATAATACCTCCTTCTACAACAGAATGCCAGCTCCCAAGAAAAGACAGCAACAAATATACAGTGCCTTACATGTAGATACAGCATTTCATGAACTGTTAGCTTTTGCTGTGTAAGATAATATAGTTACATAATACCAATATTTTTGTAGTCCAATTCACATGGCACCCAAGCAAAAGGAATGCCACCTTCCTGAAACTGCATTCCTGCAATCCTTTATACTCAGGTTACATGTGAAATAAGGAAATACAAGTGGAGACCGACAAGTTCTTGTGGGGGATATCTCATTTTCCCCTTCCCCACCAAGTCCTCTTTCCCTTCCCTGCCCCTATAACCTGTCCCCCTTTTCCTGCTTCTTTCTCTCCTTCCCACCCACCTTTGTGTGCCCCCCAGACTTTCTCCCTCCCTTCCCAGCAGCCTCTCCCCTACGGCCCAGTTGTGTGGTCCCAGGTGAGCTGGCAGAGAACTGCAAGGATTTGCAGGGGCTACCTCACTTTTCCCCACATGATTCCCTCTTTTCCTCCTCCTGGCAGCCTCCATATGCTCACCCTTCCTTAACTCCTCCTCTCTTTCAAACCCACTAAACTATGCGGCTCCCCATCTTTACCTATATTCCTTAATTTACGTTTATATACTGCCTTTCTCCCCAATGGGGACTCAAAGCAGCTTACATCATTCTCCTTGCCACCATATTATCCTCATAACAACTCTACGAGTAAATTAGGCTGAGAGTGAGTGACTGGATCAAAGTCACTCAGTGAGCTTCCACAACAGAGCGGCAATTTGAACCTGTGTCTTCCACATCCTACTCTGAAACTCTAAGCACTACATTACACTGGCATTTGTAGGGAGAAGGTGCTATTGAATAGCAAGCAGCCAGACCTCAGTGAGTCATGCAATTAATTTCATTTATTTTATTTTTACTTGCCCTCCCCACAAGCGGGCTCAGGGCTGGTTACAAAAATTAAGTAACAATAAACAATTTAAAATACAATACATAGAAGTAAAAATAGTTAAAAATGGTTTCAAGTTAAAACAAGGTTACTTAAGATGGCTAACAGCGTTCACAATACACCCTATAACTTGAGATGTTATGGGGTGGGGTAGGCAGTTGATGTATAATGTAAATAACAGGTGTGCCACAGATCACAGCAAGGGGGGGGCAGTTGGACAGTTCACCCAAGCCACAGTCACAACCATAGGCCTGGCAGAACATCTCCATCTTACAGGCCCTGCAGAACTGTAACAAGTTTTGACAGAGAGGGAGTTCCACCAGGCTGGTGCCAGGGCTGAAAAGCCTGTGGCTCTGGTCGAGGTAAGGTAAATATCCCTGGAGCCAGGGACCACCAGAAGGTGTTTGCCAGCAGAACAAAGTGCCCTCTGGGAACTTATGGCAAGACAATCCCACAGGTTTATTGGTCCCAGTCCGCTCTTCACTGTCGGAATAGGTGTCAACAGTGCCCCAATCCAAGGATGGCAGCTGAATTCCCAAATCTGTCAGCCCATGGCTCAAATACAGGACCTCCATCTTCGTGGGGTTCAGCGTCAGTTAGCTTTATTTTAACCGTTCGGTCACAGCTCCCAGAGCCCTGGCCAAAATGTCTGGGGCAGCATCCAATCTAACAATAGATATAACTGGGTGTTATCTGCATACTGGTGATATGTGGTATCAAGTCATGTGGTATCAAGTTGCTCAGTGGTTGCTTCTGGGCCTGGCCCCAGTGAGTCCTCCCTCAAAGACCAAAACAGCCCTGGCTCCCTCTGCCTTTTACTGACAGAAAATAAGCCTAGAATACTGGCTAAACTGTTATGGTTGCTTAGCAACAGCCACTAAGGGCAGCTGGTTAAAGCTACAGGCTCTCCTTTTATCTTTTTGGTTTTTTTTTAAACCCTCCATGTATTTTTTTTTTTTAAGATTTCAGATTTTTCTGCAAACCTGGGGTATTTTTCAGGTGTGCAGGAAGATCTATACTGTCTATTCATAGCTCCAATCTCTGAATTTAAGTATTCTCAGATCAGGGCCACTTGGTTATTACTATATAAGATATGACCGTGTCAGTATCCCACCTCCAACTCCAAATGTGGTAGGGTCATTAATGTGGGAAACATCTAAATGATCTACCTCTTCTGAGCGTTTCCTTATTGCACACATGACCAAAGCAGCTTAAATGAAGTCACAGGGAAGAAATTTTTGCACAATTTGGATACCATGAAATCAGCCCCCTGGAAGCAAGGTAAGGGAGAAAAAGTTATATCCACAACTTCCAAACTTTTAAAAATAATGTGGAAGAGCAAACAAGAGAAGATAGAAACTCACTTTGTAACAGCTACACTCACGAGGGATGTTGTGGGAGCACCTTTCCTACAAAGAAGGAAAGGTTATTTGTATTCCCGCTTTAAATATACATTGCATAGTATATTAAGGGAGGAATCCTAAGCATTCTTAGGATCGTGGCCTAAGACAAGTCCTAGGCTTATTGCAGTGCAGTCCTGTAACAAATTACTTCATCCTAAACCCGTACTTGTACACGCTTAGACTGGAGCTCTGCATAGAATGGCATAGTTAGAAACATAAAACAACTTCAATAGTAAGTTACCAAAGAGACTGTCATTCAAAATACACACTCAAGTCACAGAACTCTGAAATACCAGTCAATTATCACTCACCTACCCAAGCTTTCAGCAGCCAAAACATAATGGTAAGCTATTCCTATTGTAATGCCAAGATTGCTTCGTTATTTTAGGCCATCATAGGTGTTGAAAAGAGATTTGGTTTAGAAAAGGACATGGTCAGTGCTTGGTTGTTGTGGATTTTCCGGGCTGTATAGCCGTGGTCTTGGCATTGTAGTTCGTGACTTTTCGCCAGCAGCTGTGACTGGCATCTTCAGAGGTGTAGCACCAAAAGACAGAGATCTCTCTACAGCCCGGAAAATCCACAACAACCATCGTTCTCCAGCCGTGAAAGCCTTGGACAATACATGGTCAGTGCTTGTTGGGAAAATCCAAAGATTGCCGAATCCATATATAAATGCTAAGGATATAGCATACTGACAACCATGTCAATACACCCAAATGGTACAAAGGTTCAGGATCAGATTCATGTAGCTAATAGAGATGGGCACGAAATGGGGAAAATGAAATGAGAGTTTTGCATTTTGTCACGTTCCACGAATCATGAACTTCCACAAAATTGCCCCATTTCACAATACAATTCATTAGTTTCATGATTCATCAGAACCAGGGGCACTTCAATGGCCCCCTTCATACCCAGAGATGCCAAACTCACAGGGGGACTTCAGCAGGCTCTATTCTAACCACCCTCTTGGTTTGGCCAAGATTGCAAAACGTTGACTGGAACCCACAAAGCTGGACCCCAGAGCCAGGAAGTGGCCCTGAGACTGGGCTTGTGGGGAGGGCCCCAAAACCACCACACAGACACCTGCCCAGGCAGGAGAGGTGCACAAAATAAAACCAAAAGAAACAAGAGTGTGAGTCCTCAAAAGATCAGAGAAAGAATTAAGAAGAAACAAAGACAAGCAAAGAAAAAATAAAGGAGGCCTCAGTCAAGCTAGGCCCCAGAGCCAGGCAAAGGCCTGAGACTAGGGTGGGGTGAAGGAAAAAAGGCACCCTCACCCAAAGACCTTCCCAGCAAGGACAAGTGAGGAAAATAATAAACAGGCTTTTCAGTCTCTTTTGAAGCAGCAGCAAATCCAGCCCAAAGCTCCCAACTCCACTCTTTCTCACTCCAAATCCCAGCAACAGATCCTCCCTCTCTCTGTGTCTATTGGAACTAAAAGTACAAGGCAGAGGGAGGTGCCTTAAATAATAAATGCTCACATAGAGCAGAACAGGAGGTCAGTGGTTGGCAGACAGACCTACCTAACAGGGTTTGGAGGGATGAGATTGGTGTTCTCATAGCTACAGAATGCCCATCTCCTCAGTTGCCTAGGGGATTAATCCCCCTGCTCCTCGCTGTGTGGGACAGAATGGAAGCTCTCCAGTTGGAAAGCTGCCTATCAAGGTTACTTGGGCTAAGATTGGGGTTTCCAATGGCAACAAAAAGTCTGCAGACATTCTGGGCCTACGTTGTCTAGGGAATCAATGGATCAGCGCCAGCCTGTCTAGCATCACGAATTGTTAACGAATCAAAGGAACCGAGCCAAAAAGTCATGAATTTCATGAAAACCACAGCCCCACAAAACGCATTTCGCAAAACACGAATCGGCCCGAATTGTCACGAAATTTGATACGTATTTCAATTCATGCCCATGTCTAGTAGCTATCAGTTATAGAGAAGCAACTGCATTTTGGTCCTCAAGAAGAAAGCAGGTGCTCTTTCCATCTCCACAGTATTAAGTTTATAAAGCATGCCTGGTTGATATAGCAGACATCACTGGTTTAACAGGGAATAAAATCTAAACCAATTCCACAAAATAAATGCTGCAAATCAATATAACCCTGTTATTTGTTCCTCTATACTCAATAGCACTACTGAGCGGCTTCCCAAATTATCTGCTGCTCAATTCCAAAATGTGTTCATATGTCTGTCACTTCTACTTGTTGCAGCTTGGGCCATGACAATACTGCTGACAACCCATCCTATAAATGCAAGCGTTGGTTATTTGAATACCCACCTAAGTAAAAGTAAAATGTTCTGGATAACTCTTGTCAGGCCTGACTCAGAAACAGATGTGCATTTAAGAAGCCCTATGCATCTAGCTAGCTATCTTATATCAAATCATTTAACTTCTGGCAAGAGGTACACCACTGATAACAGTTTAGGTTAATTACTGAGTATAGTACAGAAGTAATACTTTTTAATCACTGTTTTCGCGACCAAAGTCAAACAGTGAGCCATTACCTACAAAAAGGAAAACCTAGAGTTTACCGCCAGAGTTAGAACGTGATTTTACTACAGCTGCCAAAGATTTAGCCACACACAAAGTTACTTTTTTATCTTCAAAATTTGGCATTTTTATCAGAGGAATGATACCAACTGAAAGAGAAGAACATACTCTCCAAGCTCTAACCAACATGCTATTATAATCAAGATCCTTCAAACGTCTTTTGATTAACTTACTCTCATAGCAATAGCTATCTGTCTCACTTCAAAGGTGCACATTCTTGGCTAATTTACTATCTTATAACTTCAAACATCAGACAAGGTTATTCAAATTTGAAACATCTTAAAATATATAAAAAACAGTTCATTCTTGCTACGTCTTAATCTTAACAAAGGCTATGTAAAATTAGTGATTACAAGTTTCTCATTCATATGCATATACTTTGGCCCTCTACAAATACTTCTATCTGAATTTTTATTTCTGACTTCCATGAAATTAGACTTTTCTGCCACTCTCAGACACCCTCTGCACTTAGTACATTGTATATATCGATGTGAGGCTCTGATAATCGACACATGGCCGTCTAACTGTGTTACTCCATTGTTTCATGCCCCTCTCCAAGGTTGTTCTATTCTGGACCTCTAGACTCCTTTTGTGGCCTGTCTAGTTATGGGGTCGGGCTAGCCCTGCTTCTGTGTGCAAAGGCATAACAACAATAACAAATTTATACACCGCCCTTCAGTACAACTTAATGCCCGCTCAGAGTTCGTTTACAAAGTGTGTTATAATTATCCTCATGACAATCACCCTGTGAGGTGGGTGGGACTGAGAGAGCTCTAGAGAGCTGTGACTGACTATAAAGGTCACCCAGCTGGCTTCAAGTGGAGGAGTGAGGAATCAAACCCAGTTCTCCAGATTAAAGTCCTGCTGCTTTTAACCACTATACCAAACTGGCTCTCTTTTATTACTTTCTTGGTCATATCCAGCAACTGTTTGCCTATAGTTCTAGCTATGTCCATGGCAAAAGTCACCCAGAACTGCCCTGTGATACATCTGTAAAGATCTGGCAATGACTATGCATTTGACCATCTCATAGCAAGTTTGCACTGAGACTGTCAATAAGCATTCTGCGTATGCATATATTCGACTCAGGATCAATATTAAGGAATATCAGGGTTAGGAACCATTAACAATAACATGGGAAGGGTGTTAACAGAGAGAAAAGGTAGTAATAACCACAATCATTTTTAAAGACAAGCATGAAAAGTGTACCATTAGGAAATTCAATGCTGTTGCAAATAGGATTTGATTGAATTACTGTAGCATCGTATATCTAATTCCCAACTGAGACGCATCATTTTTACAAATCCAGGGGAAGCAACCAATTGCAGAAAAATCTGGAGGGAAAAATAAAAAAGCAGTATCTGCACACGGGGATATTTAGTTGGAATTTTAGATTGCTATAGCAACCTAAAATGGCGTTCAACTCTGCTGAGCCCCAAGAGAAGGTGAGAGGACAAGCTGGGAAAGTAAGTGGCAACTAAAGCAGGTGGAAAAGAAACAGAAGAGGACAGGAGAAGAGAAAGGGAAGCAGAAAAGGGGGGGATGGATCAAATCAGGAAGAAATAATGGGTAAACGGAAACAGAATGAGAAAAGTGACCAGTGGGGGAAGCAAGTGTGAGATTTCTCCTCCTTCCATGGGTCTTCCATTTCTAACACTTAACTGACAATTCCTGAACATGTAAGCAATTGTACTTTTTGTATATCTTCTGAAAGCAGAATTACTATACACACATGCTTGCATAATAAATTTAGAAAAAAATCACCATTAAAAAAATTAATCACAAAGATGGGGAGAATCTTACCAGAGACAGACATTGCCACAGACCATTGCAATGGCATTGTTCCAACCATAAACTGCTACCGGAAAGTTAAAGGCAGTGATGATTCCTACCAATCCCACAGGATTCCACTGCTCTATTAAGGCATGCCCAGGTCCTGAAAACAAAAGGTCAAGAAGATGACAGTTTTTGTTTGGCAAGCACAACATTTCATTTCTTGTATTTGTCTCCAAGGAGCTGAGGCAACATACCCATTTTATCCTCACAGCCGCCTTGTGTAGTAGGTTAGGCTAGGTAAGTCTGGTTCAGCAAGCTTAATTTAGTCAACAGCAAAAAGGGCACAGAGCCTGGTATCATACACAGAACAGGAGCTTAATTCAATGGTAATTCCCAAGTCAATGTTGGTTAAAGATAATTTTTGCTCTTATTTTTGAAGGGTAAAGCAATTACGGGAGATATGACAGAACCTAAAATAAGGATTTTAACATTCTCCAGTCTACAATCTTACCCACCTTAAACAAGGTGGGGTTTATTTCCAGGTAAGCATACATAATACCTGATTGTATGCCATTATTTTTAGTACTTGGAGGGGTCAAGATTACACAAGGTTAACAGAAAAGGCTGGTGCAGTTTCCTCCTTCAGCTGGATACAGTTATCTCAGTCTGTTTCTGAAGATAGGAGCTCCTTAAAACTTGCCTGATCTTAGCTGTATGCTTTGAATTTATATACAATGCCTATACATGCAGTCACGGAGCCCACACTGCTGATATTCTCTACAGGGTTCTTTTAACAGTAAGCAGTACAAACGTATAGGAAGACTAATATGCAAGCTTACTTTCGGAAGGCAAGATTGGTCCTCCAATCATTCGGGATAAACCAACAGCATAATCACAGATATCCACATACTCCTGAACTTCACCAACACCTTCAACAAGGATTTTCCCCATCTCTAAAGAAACCTGAAAGGATTAGAAACATGTATCGGTAGTGGACCAGAATAGTGTTTGTCTAACTGTGCTAAGCACCCAGAATGCTTACAATCTAAAAGGACACACACTAGAAGAAAGAGAGAAGGAAACAGCAACTCTTCCTTTTTTTGCATTAAATGAAAAATTAGAACACTATGCAGTAAAGACACTGAATTCCCCCTTCACAGACTTCAGGCAGAGCATATTGTATGTACGTGAAACAGATACCAGTCAATGATGATGAACCTCTGGAACAGTCAGGATGGAACATGGATGGATCTCTGCATGATCATATGAGGTTGAATGGTCAAGAAACTCCACTATACTCAGCACCTGCTCTGCAAGGCCAGCTTCTATGACCCACTGATAAGCAAATCTCTTATAAGGCCAGCAGCCCCCCCCCAACACACTGGAGATGAAGAACCAGCCCCACACAAGTTTATATACAGAATTTACTGGGCACAATAAAACACGTGTGCTACCACCGAGAAGTGTCCATGTACATGCACAGATAATGCAGAGGACATTGTGGGGATGAGAAATCCACATATGCTTCCATATTTCTGTCTCGCTGCCTCTGTGTACAACGCAATTTACACAGCCTTTGAGCACAAACATCTTGCATGAAACACTGAATATATGCCAGATGAGAATATATGGATGGAAACAAATCTCACATTCCCTACCATGTCACTCACACTGCTAGTATTTGAATGTCTACAATTACATTGGCCAGGGAGAACAGGAATGCGTCGAATAACTTGGTACAGAAATACAAGTGTTACTTCATACATTATTTTACTACCAACGAGAAATGTTTACATATGTTCTATGCCACTTAGATACATCTCAACAGCCCTTTACACTTGTACAAGTGTACAAGTCCAACATCTGATTCCCATGTAGCTTAAAAGCAGTTTTCAGATTTGCAGGAAAAAAATACTGTGGCCAGAACTAGTTCCCATAGTTAAGGCAGCCTAATTCAGCTACCAGAGCCACACAAAAAGCAGAATTTAAGAGTGTAACCAAATAAAGAATGGCAAAGAGAGGAAAGTGAGGTAAGATATTTGAGGTAAGATAAATTTGGGCAGTGATATGACCCCTGTCGTTAATACACAGCTTTGAAATTCTAGCATACAGCTTCTTTCACCAGATTTATAGAGACAAAGAATTTGTCCTGTGCTTCCCCCCTCCTCCACCACACAGTATATTCCATTGAGTTTCAGCAGTAGACACGAGATGACTGTTATCTGTCACTGTCAGACGGCACAAGCCACTGGCTGATCTACTGTGACTGCACAGAAGCTTATAACAGTTTTAAACTTCACACATGACCTCAGCTCCCTTGGAGATATTTACAGTAAGGCAAACTTTTGTTTGAGCCATCTACTCAACACATACACATACGCGTGCATGCACACACACACACTCCTCTGAGTTAATGGGATATGACAATTTAAGGATGGCCACATTAAGAATCTTCCGCAATTGAGGGGGGGGGATGTCTTCCACTTCTTTTGACATCCTGCTGTCTTTCACTCAGGTTCCATAGGCACAGCACATTCATATTTTAAAGCATTTCCTCCCTATTATAAATGCTGCTTTTGGAAAGATCTTTAGAAGTCAAAACACAACACAAATGGTACCATTTCTTATGATATTTTGGTAATGTATGTAAGAACAAACCATGGTTTCTGCATCAAAACTTACCAAGTTCCCCAGAACTTTGATTTTCTGTCTTAAGGCATCACCAATTTGTCTCACAATTTCTCCTCGCTTGGGAGCAGGAACCTATACAAAAAACAAAGCTCTTTAAACCCAGCCTTATGAACCTCAGAACACTTTGCTGTAGACACAGTAAAGGTTATTTGGTATTTTATCAAATACCCAGTGTGGTAGTAGTTAGTGTGTAGGACTATGATCTGGGACACCGTGCTTTGCCATGGAAGCTCACTGGATGACCTTGAGCTAGTCACACTGTCACAGCTTAACTTTCCTCACAGGGTTGTTGAGACGATAAAACGGAGGAGAATGATTAAGCTGCTTTGGGTCCCCATAGCGGGGGGATAGGCAGGCTCCAAATGAAGAAAATAAAATAAATAAATTTGAACACTCGGTATAATTTCAAAACTTAATTCTGAATGGCAACCCAACAACACTGAGCCAGAGTGTGATCAGAGTGCTAAAGTTGTCATTAGTTGAACAACAGAATTCATTGATTATGAGAGCAATCCTAAGAAGATCTACTCAGAATTAAGTCCCATTATAGTTAACAGGGTTTACTACCAAGGAAGTGTTTTTCAGACTGCATCCTACATAATGTTACATTTGAGCCACAGTATTACATAATATTACATTTGAGCCATAGTAAAGGTCTGAGGCATTCTCTGGTAAAACCACAAAATTCTGTTCTATAAAAATTGAGATGTTTGACCAATCAATGTTAAATCTGAAACAGTAGATCTTAGGTGAGGGGTATAAGACATGATGTTATAGAAGTTCAAAATTGGAAGCAGAAAGGTTCTAGGTGCCTCCCACTTCAAAAAGAATCAGAAAACATAATTCAAACTCTTCTATTTGGAAGTACAAATGTTTACAAAAGTTCAAGTGTATTACAGAGCTGTACCTTTTATTTAGTTTTTGATAGTTCATTGTATACTTTTAACATTTTTCTATTACTGTGTTATTCATCAGAGATCAGGAGAGGTTACTTAGCACATGTGTGCTCAGCTATCAAAGAGGGAAGAAACTGGAGCCCTGTTCACAAGTCAGTTAACACACATACAGTCGGTGCACATTTATGTTACTTATAGTCTCCCTTTCTCACTGAAACTGAAGACGAATTACATAATGTAAGCCAGCACAACAGGATGAGGAGACAACAAACAATGTAATAGGACTAGGACTGCAGAGAATTTGAAAATTCCCATATCATATTCAATACACATACAGCTGAATGTGTGGCTGACACGCTCTTCTATACAACTCTGTTCACACGTTAAAGATTTTTCTTTGCTCTCATTTTATTCATCACTCCCCCCGCCACATGTGCACACAATGTAATATTTGACTGTTTCCATGGGAAAGGAGTTGGACATCACTGTAATGCTGGAGGCTGCCACTGCAGGACATACAGAGGTGTCAGAGGCACCCAGCAGCTGAGCACCATTGCAATAGTCATCCTAAGATCTGCTGAGAAGAGGAGATTGCAGAGATGCCAGGGCTGTTTCAGGAGCCTGCTCCCTCTTCAGCCTCCCCACATGAGATTCCTTTACATTCCTTCTGCCCCAAGAGGAGAGTAAAGGGATTCAGCAGACCCTACAGGGAGCCAAGAGGAAGCGCTCAAGGGAGGGACCAAGTCCCTATGGAGGGGCAATTCAGATTTGGGGTTCCTTTAAAAATACTGGATTCCAACTAATTTGGTGAAATTCAGTATTACAGAACTCAAAAGGGAATACCAAATCAGATTCAGTATTCCTCAACTGAAGTTTACTGAATTGATTCAGGTGAATTGGTAAAACACAGCTGGGCTACTTCTTTGCTAAGGAACAGCTAAGGAACACTGTTTCTTGCCCTTCCTGGGTTTCCTGCCCAGATGGGAGGGGGGGAGAGGGGAAGGGGAGGGAGGCAGAAGCAGAAGAGAGGGGGAATGTGGAAGGGAGGGGAAAGTGAGCAGCCAATCCTTGCAGGAGCTGTCCTTCTTTGACCAATGAGATTCTCTAGAAGGAGATTGCCTTTTTTAAATGTCCTGCAACGAGTTAAATTGGGCAGGCTTGCCTCTTACCTGCTTCTTTCTACCTTCAAGACAAAGATGAAAGTTTCCATATTAACAGTGCAAACCTAAGAAGAGTTACTCCAGTCTAAGCCCATTGAAGTCAATGGGCTTAGACTGGAGTAACTCTGCTTAGGATGCAGAGGAGTTAGCCGTGTTAGTCTGTGGTAGCAAAATCAAAAAGAGTCCAGTAGCACCTTTAAGACTAACCAATTTTATTGTAGCATAAGCTTTCAAGAATCAAGTTCTCTTCCATCTGACGAAGAGAACTTGATTCTCGAAAGCTTATGCTACAATAAAATTGGTTAGTCTTAAAGGTGCTACTGGACTCTTTTTGATTCTGCTTAGGATAACACTGTAAATGTCTAAACTTCCAGACATCTTTGTTTTCTAGTAGAAGATTTCCCCACTCCCCATATAAGAAATTATTGGTTGTTCCCTCCAAATTCAGAGTTTTCCCAAATTCAATTAACATAAATCAATCACTAACTCAGGGCACATCCCCTCAGCCACTAAAAGAGGTAGTTATCCCACAATTATTTTTAAAAACATCCCTAGACAAAAGTGATGTGACTAGTTATCACCCAGTCTCTAATCTGCCCTTTCTAGGCAAAGTGATTGAGAGAGCAGAAGCAACCCAACTCCAGGTCTTCTTGGACAACTCTGGTGCTCTGGACCCTTTTCAGGTTAGTTTCAGGCCTGGCTATGAGACAGGGACAGCTCTAGTGACTTTAACTCAGTTTGAATATAAACAAAAGCCATGCTTCTTTGTTGCTCCTCCTGGATATATCTGCAACCATTGATACAATAGATCATGGCATCCTGTTGAGGTATTTGGAGGCAGAAGTAGGTATCAAGGGATGTCCCTTGGGCTGCTTTAAATCAGTCCTCATAAAACAAACTCAAAGGTTTGCTGCTGGAGGCTAACTATCTTCAGTGTGGGAAATGTCTTGTAGGGTTCCACAGGGCACTATCTAACCCACATGCTACTCAGCCTCTATGAAAAGCCTTTAGGAGAAATCATTCTTAGCTAGAGAACTCAATCTCATCAATATGTGGATGACATTCCTTCTCTCTCCAAATCCCCTTGGCTATGTGGTGGTGGTGTTGAGCCACTGCCTGACTGCTGAAAGCAAACAAATTGAAACTGAACCCAGGCAAGACAGAAGTGATGCTGGTTGGAAAGACAGATCTTGAAGGTCATTGTGATCTTCACTTTTGATGGGGTTCATCTGACTCTTACTGACTTGGTTAAGAGCCTAAGGGTTATACTAGATCCAGTATTCCTGCTGCAGAAGCAAGTTAACATAGCTGCAAAAAAGGCTTTCTTCCAACTCAGTCTAGCCCTGAAGATGCCCCCCTCCTTTGACACAGCCAATCTAGCCACCTGGATCCATGCCACAGTAACACCGAGAATACACTTCTGTAATGAAGAACATTTAGCTCAGTGTTATGTACTCTGGTTGGTAGAGGCTCTTGAAGTTTTTCATACAATGGTCTGTTCCATAGATACTTTAAACAGGAAATGCCTAGAATCTTCTACACTCAAGACATGTGCTCTACCACTGATCCACAGCCCCTCCCCATGAGTGGGGATACTGAGGGTATTGCTGGGATGTATCTTGCTGCAATACATAAACATGGACAAGATTTGGGGACAGACACAAATGGTAGCAAACTTTGTATATTGTTCACACTTTCTCTTGGGATAGGAGCAATGGACACTCAAGAACCATTAAGCAGAAGCAACAAAGTTTACAGACATGGGATTTGTACTTGGGGCAGCCAGGGATAGAGATCACTGCATACAGATGCTAGGGTAGCGTATAGGGA
The DNA here is from genome assembly GCF_028583425.1 of Eublepharis macularius. Lineage (NCBI taxonomy): Eukaryota > Metazoa > Chordata > Lepidosauria > Squamata > Eublepharidae > Eublepharis > Eublepharis macularius. The sequence goes on from NC_072797.1 coordinate 79,982,490, forward strand.
GGACAAAGCTCCATGTCAGTTGCAGGTACAGAATACCATCTCAGTACACCTCTTCAAATATCTACTATTATTACTTTCCAGGACACTGTTCTGATGATAGCTACTGCCTGAATTGTTACCTAAAAAACTAGAAGTTCAAACAACACTGATGATAAGGATTATGTTTAAAAGATTTGTTCGACAAAAGAGATTGTCTTTTCTATCATACACTGAAAAGATGGCATGGAAACAAACCAAGGCTGGAGTCAATATGACTGGATCAACAAGGAGTTAGCTTTGGAGTCTGAATGGAATTATAGGGAATGCATACACACCCCTTGGTGCCCTATCTTTCTTTCCAAATCATATTCTCGCTTAGATTTGAGTCCAATGGCACCTTAGAGACACCCTACTGAAGAAGAGAGCTCTGACTCTCGAAAATTTACACTTTGAATGTCTTGTTGGTCTCTAAGGTGCCACAGGGCCTAAATCCTGCTATTCTACTGCAGAACCAACATGGCTACCCATCTAAAAACATTCTAACCACTACAAGTCATGACATTTGTTCTACCACAGCACCCATTTCCTTCCTATCGAGTCAACCTCCATTGCCTTCCCCCTTTTCATTTCACTCATTCCATTTACACCCCACTGTTCGCCCGTTATTCCATAAACTCTTTCCCCTCCCATTCCCAAAGATTCCGCTTCATTGTATTCTTTCACTGCCACTTAATAGGATCTGCAAATTATAATTTCTGATCTAGCACTGTTGTTGCTTCTGTCCCACATGAATAACTTCAACATGTAACTAAGCACTCACTACATTTATAAAGCACTCTTCAGGGGTGCCCCCAACCTGCGAAGAAATTTACATACGAGAAAGCACAATACACTTTAATCAATGAAATTTACTCCTACATAACGTGCAAAGGATTTAGAAATTAAGCAGGAGGTTTAATTAGCTGTTCTTATGCATTTTTACTCTTAAACAATGGGTTTTTTTAACCCTAGAACGATTCAAAAAGCATAGTTGCAACTTGCAATATGACTACAATGCTGAACAAAGTGCTTCTTATCAACCAGTGATGAGACAGTACACAAAGTATCTCAGTGTGACAAAACCATCAACAATTCAGAAAGAGATACAAATCTAGCTGCAGCTGCTGAAGCCAAAATTCAGTAACAGAGAAAAAGAACCATAAAGAGTCAATTGATTGTTACAAGATTTGGAAAGTTACAGAAAGCTGGTTTCAACTGAAATCCTCACAAGATCAAGAACACTATGCCTACAGGGAAAGTTTTCAAACAGCCTAATACTTCAAAGAAAATTAAGTTAATTTGCTGCCCGTTTTCTGCCTTACAAAAATGCTGTCCAACCTGAATTCACCTGGAAATAGGAGCATGTTTGCTTTAACTTTTTGCAGTTAAAGGATAATATTAATCCTAACAGTCTGAAAGCTCCACTAAATTTTCTGAATTACAATAAGTATTGTTTAAGCAGCTATGTCATATGAAGGAATCTTTTTTGGATGTACACATTTCTATAGAAATAGATTCAACCGAATACAGTGAAATATGCATAGGATTGATTTGCCTACCCTGAGAAAGCAGATGAAAAAGGCTCCAACCAATACAACACCTCAAGAAATCCATTTCAAATAGCTTTTTTTTAAAAAAAGATCTATGCTCAAATCATTCAAACATTTTGTAGTTTTCAGTAGCTAAGCTGTTAAATGGAAAGATACTGATTTGTTGGCTCTCCGCACAAAACCATAGATTTCAAGATAAGGTTCCTACCTACAGATGTGAAATTTCCAAAAAAGTTGAAGCCCTGGGGAGGGAGGGGCCCCCACTTTTTTTTCCAGGAAGAAAATAATATTTTGAAAAAAAATGAATATATGTAAGACTTACTTGCCTATTAAACTGCATCTTCTTTGTTTAACAACATAGAATGCATCATTTATATTTACCTCAAGACTATTGTTCATCAGTAAATCAATGTACACAGAATCAACCCCCTTACTTCTTAAGTGCCAAGTTTCAAGTTCAGTTAACAGAAGATTGTTTGGGGTGGAATAGATCTGGAGTACCAACGTACCAATGAAAGTAAAAAATAGTACCAATTAAGTGAAACTTTTTGAGCCAAATACTCCAGTAGTCTTGAGATCTTTGTGAGTGCTGCCTGATATTTATCATATTATTCTCCTGCTTGAAGAAAAAACCTGTAACGGCTGCAGGCTGTAAAAGAAACCCAATTTGGGAATATTTTTGTTTAACCATATTAGTTAACAAATACAAGAATACTTATGCTTATTGTTTCAGTTAAAAAAAATTAACAATAACCATTTACATTTATTTTTCTCCTTCCAATTAAGTACAACAGAAAAAAAAATTCCAAATATGCATGATTAACCTATTAAAACTGGAGATCATTCACCTCACAATAATTCCATAAATATCTATTTGGTGTAGTGGTTAAGAGTAGCAAGACTCTAATCTGGAGAACCAGGTTTGATTCCCCACTCCTCCACTTGAAGCCAGCTGGGTGACCTTGGGTCAGTCACAGCACTCTCAGAGTTCTCTCAACTCCACCCACCTCACAGGGTGATTGCTGCAAGGATAATTATAACACACTTTGTAAACTGCTCTGAGTGTGGCATTGTCCTGAAGGATGGTATATAAATCAAATATTATTATTATTATTAGTTACTAAATTGTAAGTAACCAAATAATCATTAGTTTTCTGATATAACTAACTTGAGAAGTTATTGTTCTAAAAATGAAACCTTCATTTATGTGGCAAATATTAAGGTTATACCAACTAGCAAGAATGAGCCTTTATGTAGAAAACCATAATTTAAATCGAGTCTTACCGACTAGTATTTTAAATCAAATCCACCCTGTTTACTACTAGTACTTCACTCCGCTATGGGCAACAAGTTCCTGATTCTATGACTGACTGAGCTTAGGTGGTATGTTCAACATTAAACATTTCATTTCTGAAGCCTCCACACATTTATTCCAGTTAAGTAATTCTGTTTCTCCTGGCCTTTCCCCAATGCACATTTCAACAACAATGTGCCTGCCTTGCAATAAAGTTGTATGAAAGAGACTCTACCCCTAGCTATTTTGGAGCTCATCCTCAAATAGCAATCTGAAAGCCAGACATATTCATTCACTCACACATTCACTCAAAGTCAGTTCCATGTGCATCGAGATAACACTCTCACAGTTCCCAAGCATGCAAGAATTCCCCATTCACTTTAAAAGCAGTAGCCCAACCAATATAACACAAGAGATTGCATTTGGATTGGCTTATTCCTTTTAAATGAATGGAGATGGTCTAATAGACAGAACTCCTAAGGAACGTCAATGTTGTCAGATTGTGGATTAAGAGGATTGCTTTTTTAAACCTGGTTCCCCTTGCAATTATTGGCACCGCAGCTAAAACATTCAGCCATGTCATAAATACACAGGGCCACATATATTTACAGCCTAGGTCCCTGGGCTGTCCTACACTACTGAACTCCATCTTTATGGAATATCAGACAAGACATCAGACATCAGTACACAGACATTAAATGCTGCAATTAAAACTTGGTCAGCTTTATACAGAGAACTTTATCCCAGTGAATAGGAAGCAGAGGTCATCTGTTTCTTACCAACACATACCACAAAAGTCAGACATGTCAGCTATTCAGGTTGCAGAGTGGTTGTTTCACAGACCGTGAGTAACAAATGTTTTTTGATCAATAGGTCATAATGTGAATATCATCACCTTTTTATACCTTGGGCAACCTTGTAACATCTACATTGACACAAAGACTGCAATTCCAAATTTCTAGAAAACAGCAGGTTTTCATATACCTAAATTAAGTTACAGCTTAAGTCATGTCAGCAAAAGGTCGACATGACAGGCTAATATTAAACACAGATCCCCAAAGGACAGTAATGAAATCAGGTTTCTCCCACAGAAACTGGTACTGGTAGAGTAGAAGTCATATAGCAACTTGGAGGAACACTTCCAAGCGGCAGTACCACAAGTAACCTCTTCAGAGAGGACCAAAAAGGAGAAAGAATCAGAAACTGCATGCATTGCTTTAAGCGGGGGGGAGGCTGTTCAATGGATTTGTGGCTCATTTAAGTGTGTGTCTACTCTAGTAAAGATAGATTTGCTTCACTTACCTCTGCCCATACTTTCCAAGCCTCTTTAGCTTTCATTACTGTTTCTTCATAGTCTTCCAAGTTGGCCTAAAAGGTAGAGAGGAGTTTTTTAAAGCAATCAATTTGCTATTTTTGACTGATTATTCTTGTATCAGTCATAAGCAAAGTAAAAGGAATGCATTAGCCCATTCTATCAGAAACTGGAGATGATTTTATTTATTTTATTTTATTTCAGATTTGTATTCCGCCCTCCCCGTGAGTGGGCTCAGGGTGGATAACAACATATTAAAAATACAATTTAAAAAAATTCATACACATTAAAAACAACACATTTAAAACAGGATGGTGGACAGCCTTCACAGGGAGGGTTAAGATTTATACACCCCTTTTTCCAGGCTGGCAGAGGCCCAGCCTCAGCCATATGCCTGGCAGAACAACTCTGTCTTGCAGGCCCGGTGAAAAGTTAGTAGGTCCTGCCGGGTCCTGATTTCAGCAGACAGAGAGTTCCACCAGGTGGGAGCCAGGACCGAAAAAGGCTCTGGCTCTAGTCGAGACTAGGCAAGCCTCCTTGGGACCAGAGACCACCAACAGCTGTTTGTCCCCTGATCAAAGTGTCCTCTGGGGAATATATGGGGAGAGACGGTCCCGTAGATACACTGGTCCCAGTCCGCACAGGGCCTTATAGGTCAATGCCAGAAACTTGAATCTGATCTGGTACTCCACTGGCAACTAATGCAGCTCGCGTAAGAACGGTGTTATATGTGCCTTATTTGGCACTCTCGTAATAATACGCGCTGCTGCATTTTGTACCAGCTGTAATCTCTGGGTCAGGCTCAAGGGCAGCCCCGCGTAGAGCGAGTTACAGTAATCTAGCCTAGAGATGACCGTTGCTTGGATCACTGTAGTTAAGTCACAGGCTGACAGCTTCCAACAGATCATGGGACACATAGTATATTCTTGTTCAGCTCTGTAGATGGGAGTTTTTCCCCCAAAAAGACAAAGCAACAAGGTTATTTAAACAATCACTCTAGCCAAGATGTTCAGTTTTAAAACAAAAGAAAAAATACTGGATTTATAGTTTCACAGACCACTTCCAAATTCTATCAAGTTGAAAAAAATATTTACAAGAACCTAATATTTATAGGCACTTTGAGCAGCATTAGAAAAATAGTCAATCCTATCTTCTATTGCTGCCTTTTAGTGGTGTGTAAGATGTGACAGTAGGAAAGCCTCATCTTTCTCTGAGCAATGGCCCTGTTCCCACTACAGAAGCAGCAACAGCCACTGCTACCTCACTAGCACTTGAGCCCTACATAGTTCCACTACAATGTACAAAAATCAGTAAAGGTGGACTGTGCAGAGAAAGAGCCCTCATGATGTATTGTCGAAGGCTTTCACGGCCGGAGAACGATGGTTGTTGTGGGTTTTCCGGGCTGTATTGCCGTGTATTGCCCTCATGATCTTTGAAAGTGGCTCCCAGAGCATCCCCCCATGGCAGCAAGACCTGGTAGTAAGAGACTAGCAGCCAAATCCCATGCAGAGTTGACTTTTCAAAAGTAAGTTACAGCAGAATTGGCTCTAAATTACCTAGAGCAGGATGTCACTATTGCAGAGCAAGTCATCACATTTGTCAGAGTAGACAAACTGACAACACAGGGTTGTGCTGATTGATACAGAACTCAAGTTTTATTTTTTTTTAATACAGCATATCTGATGCTTTGGCACATCTCCCCTCTGTCAAAAAGAACTTTACCTCAAACAGCAAAAAGGATGATCTAGCAGACAACATCTTTCTCCCCAGGTTCTACAGTGATATCTTGCAGAAAAGCCCCATTTCAACATGCCTGACATAGACAGAAGACTTTGATCATAGGACTTCCAGGGTCCACATTACTCAGCCAGTTTCTTACCATGCAATCCTAAAGAGAAGTATAGGATGTACTTGATAGTATAGCACTGAAGATACAAGAAAATATTACCTGACGAACTCTGGCTATTGGCTCATTGTTAGCAGGGCAACACGTTGTCACAACCTAAAGGGAAGACATTTCTATTATATTTACTGATTAGGAACATAGCTTAAATTCACTACATATTGGGAATGGATTTTGAAATATTCAGTCAAACTCAGTCCAACGTATAGACTGATATTGCACAAACAAATTCTGCACATAGTATGTACATAATGGGAAGCAATACTATGGAGAAAAGTCCACATGTAGTGAGGGGCTGTAGGGACTGTCCAGTAGCATGTCAACAGTCTTTCAGATCTAGATTCAATAGTCAAGCAACCTTGCCATACTAACACAAGTGCATAAGTTACACAAATCATTAGAGGCACATTTTGAGATGCAATACATTTTCATTTGAATCTTTGGTATTTTAACATGTTATTTTAACATGTACACCAAATAAAAGTAAAGGAGTACCATCTAGCCAGTGTCAATTTAAACCAAAGCCAGGAAATATCACATCTAATTTAGATCTAGGAATCCATGCTTGCTAATTCACTAGCCAATGATAATCATATTGTTATCAGCCTCAAGGCCAAAACCGTGGCACACGTGAGCGCTAAGGCGCGAGGAATTCTAACTTTAAGTTGCATAAACGGGCAAACTGGTTTCAGGATCTTGGCTATACAAAAGATTAACCTTTTAAACATTATTAGGCAGAGACCCGCCCCTTTCCTGGCATTTCTAACAGGCGGCACTGCGTACCCAGCAGACCGTGCCAAGCGGAATGGAAAGGAGAAGACCAAATTCCACTGTTTCAAAACGGCAGAAGTGTAGCAAAGGCGAGAGCGGCCGCCTGGGAGGCTGCGCGCCGCTGCAGACTCCGGCTTCAGCACAGATTTTTAGGAAATCAGCCGGGGCCGCTCGGCAATCCGTCCTACCTCTCCTCTTCCTCCCCATGCGCCGTTGTAAACTCCCTCGTTGTCTTCTTTCAGGCCCAGCTCTTTGAGCCACGCGTACCGTGGCTGATTGACCAGCAAGGTCGACATGGGTGCAGCGGGTCTGCAGAACTGCAGGCCGCGCCTCTTCCTCAGGGAAACGTGCCGAGAGAGCGCAGCGAGATTGAGCTTCAGCAACATTGTCCGCCGAAGTCGCGACGCTCTCAACGCCCAGCTAGAGCCGCGAGAGACAGTCCCACCCCCGAACTCGGAGAGCCGATTGGAGAAGGCGCGGCTCCGCCCAAGAGCGGCTCCTCCAACCGTAGTCTCCGGAGAAGGGCCCTCATTCCCGAGTGAAAGGCTAACGGGAGGGGGGCCGGGGCGGGAGTATTGCCTTCTGTCCATGCGGAAACCGAAACAGTCGTTGCTACACCGTTGCAAGCGCACACTTCTAATCGCAGAGCAGGCCAACCAACAGCTATTTGGCAATCAACAACCGCTGATGTTATTTGCGCCCAGCCTCTTCTGGCCACCTGGGTTTCCACTTGCTGTATTCTTTTCCCCATTGTCTATTTTAGATTGTAAGTCCGGGTGCGGGCCAGAGACTTCTCCATTTTTAATTTGAGACGAAATGGGGCCAGGCCGCGAAAGGTTAAGAAATGTAAGTCACCACGCTCCTTTGTAATGATATACAGGGCGACGTACACAATGGATGCTGTATAAATAATAGGTAGTATTAAGGGAGATTCTGAAGAAGGGGGTTTGAATCTCCAGAGTTTATACCCTGAAAATCTGCTGTTCAAGGCAGCGTGCCTGAAATGTCCGTATTAAGTAAGTCGGACTGTTTTCAATGATTAATAGCCTTCATAAAATCTTGAAATCTAGGTTTAATTTGTTTCAGATAATAGAAAATGTTTCCCAATTAGAAAGTGCAGGAAACAGCAGGCGTACCTTTTACTTATCTATATAGTACCACCCTTACACATGCATTCTCTGAGGTCAGGACAGGCCCCAGTCTCCTGGCTTTCTGCAAACAATGTAAAACAGTTATTCAAAAGAGCTTTTTACTCAGCTAGGAGGGCTGTATTGTAGGGAGGGGGGTCTCAGATGCTTTACTAACGATTTAGGGACAATAGACTTCATCACTATGTTGCCTTATACCCTATCTGTTGCTTTAAGTATGTGCTCTTGTGTACTACCTGTGCTTCAAGTATGATCCTATGGGGTAGTTATATGTTGTCTAGTTCTGGCATTGTTTATGGAAATGTCCTTGATATTGATTGTACTAATCTCACATTACATTACATTATGTAATCCACCTTTTGTCTCAGTGAGAAAGGTGGACTATAAATGACATAAATAAATAATTTTTATCCTGATCTTCTTCTAAGGAGCTCAGAACTATGTATATGGTATTCTCCATTTTAGCCTCATAACCATCCTGAGAGGTAGGTTATGCTGAGAGAAACTGGCAACTGTACCACACCATCTATAACCTCACCATCCCAAAGTCCTGTAGCAGAAAGCAGGTCTTCTCAGAATGCTAGGCAAGTATATTCAACAGAAGTTACTCCCAGGAAAGTGTTCTTAGGAAGGCTCTATTAACCTGGAAAAAAACCTTCACAACTGTAATTGCATTGTTGCCTATTCTGCTATAATTACTAAGGGTAGTATTATTTTGAAATTACCTGCTAAAATCTATTAAATTATACAGTTCAGTCCTTGTATTTTTAGATGTTAACTTTATGGCACTGAGTGATATGTTTCTTGTCCTATCCCTTAGTCTCTTCAGTCCTTCTTTTATCTAGTCCCAGTGACCCTTAGAACAAGTCTTATGCCTAAGAGGTTAATTTAGTTCCTAAGATAAAGCAGGTTCCAGCTGTGTCTGTAAGTTATGCACTTCTGACGCAGCTGGAACTTCAGCAGTTCCAGAGGTAGATCAGGTAAGAACATATAGCTCTATGATTTCATTTAATCAAGAGGCTTTTGTGGCCAAAGTTGCTATGGTCTACTATTCACTGACACAATGAACCCCCAGAAAAAAGAACAGCCCGGGCATGTGCCTTTGAAACAGACAAGATGCCTCACAGAGATTATGAACTCAGGTGACCCCTACCAACACTTCAGAGAGATCTTGTTCACTAGTTCTGACTCTGACACTTCTCAAAGAAACCAAGTCAGAATGCTGTACTACCTTACCTAGCTTTTTTCCCATTAGATTTTCCTTTGCTGTACATACCGAGGTCCTGATTCTGGTTTGTAAAGAATGTGGAATAGGTTTAGCATGAAATATTTTTCATCGAGTGCATGGCTAATTTGTTTTGGAAATCTTACAGAATGAAGGCACTGCGCATTCTCAAAACTAATATCATGGACACATGCAATACATTGCATAGACAATACAGACAAATCAGAACACTAAACTGATAACTCTTCCACTTTGCAACAATTAAACTGTAGGTCAAGAGAGATATAATTTCTTTTCATAAACCCAAAAGCCAATGAAACTTATTCTCAAGACTGTGATTTTAAAAATACTGTCAGCAGTTAAGCAGTAATGAACAGATGGGAAGATGAGAGAGAGAGAGTGTCAAGCACTTCAATTCATGGCCACTGGCAAAATTCTATAGGTAGCTTTGAAACAGAAGTATGACTTCTAGTGTCATATTCTAAATATATTCAAAGTTATTCACATTTTCTTGCATGTTCAGTAGGAAAAAAAGCCCACTCCAGACAAAACTGTGATATCAGTCTGCCCCTCCACTGTTCTAAGCTCTTATGAATGGTCTCCAATTTACATCTGTTCTAGCCTCAATGAAATAACCAGAAATTAAGAATAGTTGGTGTAATTCAAGTACAGTGGTGCTATAAAATTGCAGAGAGAGAAAGATTACTCATGCTGGAATGCTAGCCACAATAGTATGCTGCAGGAGAAAAAGTCTATTGTGGCACCTTAAAATTAATATAATATACAAGTTTACAGAGAAAATGTAAACAATGGGAGTAATAGGCCATGAAATATAAGGGGTCTGTGATATATCCATGCAAAGATCAAATTATCCAAGATAAAAACAGGGAGAAGTACTTAGAAGTAAGTTCCATGTTATTCAACGAAGATTACTTCCAGGAAAGTAATTTATTTACAAAGCTCTTTCAGTTTTAACCTGCTCTCTTTCTGCATGAGCCCCATCTGAGGAGATAGAAAAAGTGACTGTTACACTTGCCCACTTTTCTGGCACCTCCCAGGAACTACAACTTACAGTGCGATCCTATGCAGAATTACTCCAGTCTAAGCCCATTGAAATCCTAAACCCTGTTTAGGATTTCACGCTTAATTTTTTTTCTGTATTGCTACATCACCTTTTTTAAAAATTGAAAAAAGCTTTATCTCACAGTTAATCTGTTAGTCTTTTATTAAACATGAAGATAAGACAGTATTGATAAAATGTAAAAGAGAATACTTATTTTCGTATATACACATCTATATACATTGCCTTTTTCTTCATATTTGTACATTACATATATGTCTTAGGTAAAATACCATCAAACTTGCTGAAAACTCAGAATTCGTATAATGAATGTTGCTTTTGTTGATAAATGATTTTCACATCAGTAGGAAAATATTCTCACTTGCTTCTTCTAAACATTGCCAATGTGGATGTCAGATACGTCCTTTTTGTTCCTTTCCACAGATACTAACCAATTAGTGAGAAAGGTATAAATGATATTAATTAATTAAATAAATTTGTCTTATGCAGATTGCGTCACCGTTCTGGTGACAGTGGTTCATAAGCAAACCAACTAACAATCCAAAACCGGTAAGGCAGAAAGATCATTGTCTAGCATGTTTTAGAAGCAAGAAATAGGCAACACCGAACTGACTCTTTCTCTTCTGGGTCTGTCCTTTAGTAGAGAACTCACAGTCTGTTTCTGCATTTAGATTGGTATCTAGTTTAAGAATGCCCAATGTAATTCCTTCAGATATAAATACCAGCTGAAACAAATGCAATTGTATTTTAGAAATGAGCTGTAGATTATAGATTGTGCAATGTCCTCTAGATGCTGCTGGAAGCGTGCCAAGTATATATAGTGGTTAAAAGATTGCCTGTGGTTGCTAGCCTCCAGGTGGTGGTTGCAGATCTCCTGGAATTACAACTGATCTCCAGATACGTTTCCCTAGATACGTTCCCCTAGAGAAAATAGCTTGGCTGAAGTTCCTTCCCTCTGCAAAACTTACCCTCTCCAGTTCCACTCCCAAAATCTCCGGGAATTTCCCAGCCTGGAGCTGGAAACCCTATTGTACCACTGTACTGCGGTTTGCAAATAAACCTGTTTTGTGCATTTGTTCAGACTCAGTTGAATGAAAGTTGCTGAAGCATCCTGTGGGTCAAAGCGACGAAGATCACCATCACACAGGGGTAACACTAACCATTCAAACCTGTCAAGATTTATATTCAAAAAGAGGGATAAATTCCTCCATCAAGATAAGTGGACGGATATTATATTTTATAGATGGGTTTTGCACTGTCCGGTTTTTGTCAAGTCAAGCGCCCTGATTTTCGATTGTTGAACTTTTAAACTCGGTTTTATTTGGGGGGTGGTGGTGTTTCCTTTTAAATTTCCCTTTGAAAAGCCGTTCACACAACTGTTGAAATTTTCCTGAGCTATGACAGTGCGTACCATAAGCTCAACTCAAAATATGTTCGAGCTTTAAAATCGAGATAGTAACAAAAACACCGCAAACCACTGTCCCGGACGGTGCACCATTCTAATCCCACTGACTTCAATGGAATTATGAGGCATTTGAAGAAGAAAAACTACAACTCCCGGCATTCCTTGTAGCTAACCTGACCTGCGTTCCCGCCTTTTCCCTTCCAGAGCAAAGTATTGTGGAGTTCGTAGTCCTAGTTAAGTATTCTCGCCTTTCAAGACGCCCGAGGCGGCAGGGAGCAGGCTTTTGTCGTCGGCGGAAAAGAGGCGTGTGAGCTCCCCACCACCGCCCACTTTCTTTCTGGGTGGCGTCTCTCTGTGTCTGATTGAGGGGCGGGAAGATGGCGCTGGAGGCCCGAGGGATGGAGCAGGACGTGGAGGACGGAGAGATTTCGGGCTCGGACTGCGAAATGCCGGTCACAGCCGCTGCCAGGAGTCCCCAGCAGGTGAGGCCAGCCTCAGAAGAGCCTCCCGCGCATTTATTTTTCCACCCTGCATTTGCGGCCTCACCAGTGCCGCGGGCAAATTGTCCCGCCCTCGTAGGAGAGCAAAGGGGTGGGGGCGGTGATGGGAATGGCCGGATCCAGAGAACCTGTGCATGCTTACTTAAGAGTAAGGCGCATTGAAATTGGTCAGGCTTCCTTTTGAGCAAACCTGGCTAGCCCCTGGCGGCGCAAGAGGCAGATTTTTTCCTTGAAAGCGGCTTCTCGCATCGTTGCAACCCCAAGGGAGGAAAGCAGCACCTGACGAAGGCCTGCTTTCTTTGCCCTCGCCCTCTGGACCTAGCAACCCAAGCTGGAGAATTATTTATCAGTACCTTCCTGCTCGCTGTCACTGGTGCGGCATGCTGAGTTTCTGCTGAAATATATAACTTTGCGACCATGCGTTTGTTGATAGATAGAAAGCCAGCTCTCTTGCTTTAGAATCATGTTTAATAATCGTTGTTAATGCATAATCCTTTTTTGTAGGAAACGAAATTTTTTAGGAATAAGATTTACTTACCTGAGAGTTGCCCCAAAGCTGCACAATATGCCCCCATTTGAACCCAGATTTTCTTAATGTACATTTAGTTGTTTATCCACTCGAGCACACCAACTTATTAAAAACTGTAACAAAAGGTAAAAGGTGTTGTATGCAGGGGTTATTTTGTAGAAAAAGAGCTGGAGGAACTCATTAGCATAACTGATTTGCATATGCCACACCCCCTGACATCACCTATCCTGGCTGCTTTGGACCCAATCCTGGCCATTCAGGGCTGAAATTGGGCCCAAAATGGCAAAAAGGGGCTGAAAATGGCCAAAAAGGGGCCCAAAATGGTCAGGATTGGGCCACTGCTGAACAGGAGCGTGATCCACCACCCATCAGAGGCCCAATACGGGCCATTTCGGCCCCAATCCAGGACGAAACGGGCCCAAAATGGCTGAGAACCAGGTTGGTGGGGCCACCTGACATATGACCTCTTTGGGGAACTGCTGGAACTGTGTTCCTGCGCATTCCCCCTCGAAATGAGTTCTGGTTGTATGTATTAATTAATGGATTCCTGTGGATAAGAGTTGAGAGTGTGCAGATGACCTAAGCATGTATTTATGTTATTCATAGTCTGCCTTTCTTAGTGAGACTGACACATTGCACAGTGTGAGTTAGTAATCAATTTCAAGGATATTTCAATAAATTCTGTAATTGGGTCTATCCATAGTGAATGTGGGTATTTAAGTTTGTTCCGCTTTTGGTCGTCATGAAGAGTGAGAAAGAATATAAGATCATGTAATATATTGGACCAAATTCATTTAAATAAAAAGTATTTATATACCCTTTCAGATCATGCAGGGCTTGTCATCTGGAATGAGTTTTCAGCATCCAAGTAAATAGAGTTTGCATCATTCCTTTTCCAAATTTAAGAGTCTTACTAACTAGTTCCTGTAAGGGTAAAAGAGTATTCTAATCTGTTTGCTAGATTACTGTTGTTCTTGCCATGGCCGAGTCCATAGGTCTAGAACTACAGTTTCATTCTTTTATGAAGAATGCATAACAGCTAACAATATACTCCTGTTTCTGTGTAAGGGTAAGTGCTGGATCGAAGGTAGATAATGCTAAAATGCAGTTTATGCAATGCAGTGCAATATCACATACATGACATGCCTAGTGCCTGCAAACCTTCACTGTCAAAAAAGGAGTAGAAGAGTGACAAATGGGGAGGGGTGCACACAGAAATCGCCTCAGAAACAGCGAGGGGGCTTGCCCATGCAGATCTTCTTATTTCTCTCTTGGCTCCTAGTAACAGACTCCCCTGCTCATCACAGTTTCAAAAATATTAACCTTTACAGAAATATATAAACAGTAATTGAATCCTTATCATTTAATAATTTATATCACTGGTATACATTCAAGCCATTCTAATATATCTACAGCTTCTTCTGTAGGAACTGGCCTTAAGAATTCATAGACTGGCAGACAAAGAGTTCCGCGGGTGACTCATACAATCAGATTTAGGCACCATGTTTCTGTGGCATTCTGTATCAACAGCCATATTTCACCCAGATAGTTGGGACCTGTTATGGTTGGTAGATTTCCCAGATTTGCTATGGCTTGCCAGTTCAAATGGCATTCTGAAGTTATCGTTTATAAACACTTCTTAACTGCTTTTCTCCCAAGGCAGTTTACAAGGTATCCATTAAAACAATGCAATAAAATCTACTTTAAAAATTGAAATCAATATAAAATCAAAAAGTAGCTTTAATAATTCCAGATTGGCGCAGCAGCCACATTGCTGTGGGGCAAGTAATTGAGGGAGAAAGTCTAATTATGAATACGTTGCCTGAGATAATGTAATTCTCCATGCAATGTGCATGAGCATGAAGAGCTGTGTTTCTGAATAAATCTTCACAGAGAACAAGCCTTAAGCTGTACCATACAGGTTGCACCATGCAGTGCAAGATGGTATAATCTAGTTGCCTGCAACTAGAGACTCTGCCAAGTCCCCACAAAGCCCAGCACAGCAGGGATCCCTGTTGGAATCTTCTATGGGTTTTATTAATTTTGTTGTCCCCCTTAAATAGTTTTTCCCAATTCTGCTCAAGGTACAGTTAACTATTGGGAATTTTACTACAGTCCAACAAAGGCAAAGCCAAGACTCATTTGTATGAGCTAAACTATGTATTTAAAAGATTTCTGGGCCACCTTTCTACCCAAACAGGATCCCCAAAGTGACAAATATTAAAACAGCATTTAAAGTGGAATTTGTCTTGTGGAGTGCCACTGGGTTTTTATTCTTTCACTTACACTCTTTGGGGTTGGTGTCGTCAATATACTGATGACACCTACCTCATTTAATTATCCAAGCCTCCAGATGCATTTGTCATGGTTCCGAATCACTGCTTGGAGGCTGTGGTCAGGTGGCTAAGGCAGAATTGAAGCTGTATCCAGACAAGACAGAGGTAATGCTGGTTGGGAAGGCTGATATTCTGGA
This sequence comes from Eublepharis macularius, assembly GCF_028583425.1. NCBI lineage: Eukaryota > Metazoa > Chordata > Lepidosauria > Squamata > Eublepharidae > Eublepharis > Eublepharis macularius. The sequence continues at coordinate 79,997,699 of NC_072797.1, forward strand.
TTGATTAAATCTACTTGTCTTGGATGGAATGAAGTTGGCTTTTTCAGAGTAGGTTAAGAACCTGGGGGTGCTCATGTACCCTGCCTTTGAAAAACCGGCTGGCTTGGTGACCAGGAGTACCTTCTATCAGGTGCATCTGGTTCACCAATTCTCATTACCAACTCAGCAGATCTAGCCATGCTTATTCATTCTTCTGTGATCTCTTAGTTGGATTGCTACAATATGCTGTATGTGGGGATGTCCTTGAAGACAACTGGGAAACTACAACTGGTAGTTTCCAGAATGAGGCAGCCCAACTATTGTCAGGGGTTACCTGCTGAGAACATTGCCCAATTTTAAAACAACTATAGTAGTTGCTTGTCTGTTTCTGAGCTCTATTCATGGTGCTGGTTATGACCTTTAAAGCCCTTCAAGATCTGGGGCCCTAATATTTGAAGGACTGTCTCTTTCTGTATGTCACTATGCACTAGCTGAGGTCTTCAGGCAGTCATCTTCTGGCAATCTCACCTCTTAGGGTGGCCTGTCTGGCATCAATGAGAGTTCAGGCCTTTTCCATTTTGGTCCTGCTCTATGGAATGGGGTTCTTGAAGAGGTGAAAGAAGCTTCCACCTTGGAAACCTTTAGGAGACACTGCAAGGCCCATTTGTTTACCAGGGCTTTTGAAGGGGTTTAAATGATTGGCATTTTTCAAGGGGTGGAAGGAGGGAGGGATTTGTGGATTGTTATTTTATTTTGATTTTAATTCTAAATGTTTAAAATCTATTATTGTATGCCACCTTGAACCATGAGGAATGGAAGGTTAAAAATTTTTTAATAAATAAATGATAAAATGCAAAATTTAAAAAAAACATTTAAATAAATTCAGTAAAACATACAAACACATGTAAGAACACCATCAGGTAGGAGGACCAATAACAATTAGTGGGGGAACTCCAAACAAAAAAATCTTCACCCACTAGTGGAAGACAATAATAGAGGGAGACAGACAAATCTCTTTAGGGAGGGACTTGCAATTTTTGGCAGCATGACTGAGAAAACCGTTTTTTGGGTTGCCACATGTCTGTCCTTAGATGACGGAGGCACCAGAAGCCAGGCCTCTCTGAAGATAACCAGAGTGGAGGGTAGGTAGATATAAGACTAGGCAGTCTTACAGGCATGCTGGCTGCAAGTCATACAGGGCTTTAAAGGTCAATGCCAGCGCATTGAATTAAGTCCGGAAGCAAATTGGGCATCAGTGTAGACGAAGTAAGACTGGAGTGATAATTGTCCCTATAACCCACTCCAGTCAACTTTCTGGCTGCAGTATTCTGTTCCAGCTGTAGCTTCTAGACTGTTCAGTGTGACCTTAATATTCATGTGCACAATTGCTTATGGCAAGTAACAATAACCATCACCTGACCAGGTGGAAAAACTATTGTCAATTGAAAAGAGTGTGTTCTCTGTGTGTGTTCTCTTGTTCTGGCTTTGACATTGCAAATAGTTCAGAACACCAAGTACGTTTTTTCCTGGTTTAAAGCTGTGTATGGGTATTACACAAGTAAAATGAGGTGTTCTGTGATAATAATAGGATAGTCATTTTTTCTTAACTTTCAACATCTTTTATAAAATATGAATATGGTACTGACCTACACTAATAAAGGAACTTGAGAGTTGTCTTTGCTAAAATGTATTTGTAATGTCTTGTAGTATCAAATATCCTTTAAACTCAAAGTACTTAAATATTTCATAATGTGACCAAGATAGCCTGAACACTCTCTGCTGCTGCTACTGCTAGTTGGTACCCAAAGAAGAAACTGTGTTGTGGATATCTATAATTCTTATTGTAATATGTGTAGAGAAATACATATACTTGTATTCTTTAGCATTAGATGATATGTAGCTATGCCTCTGAAGCCAATCAAGGAAGAAGGAGACAAAATGGTATTACTCAGTCTGCCATATTTTCCTTATGTAACATTATAAAATCACTTGGAAGTCCCAAGTGGCAGTGAATTTGTTGTAGCACACTTAGAAACTTTTGAAATTTACTTATCAATATCCTTCCTCTTTGTTAAGCGGAAAGTGGCATTTTAGCCTTCAGAGGTTAGATTGAGCCACCTGTCCTTTCCCAGGCTACAGTTAGCTTCCTAGCTGAGTGGGTATTTGCCTACATCCAAGCCTGATAGGTTTGACCCTGGACATAATACTGAAAATATAGTACTAGTGCCATTGTCCAGATCAGCATACCAGACAATTTTCTGGGGTTTGAGGATTGTAGGAATTGTCAGGGAGATCTAAATAACTCTTTTTCCTGTAATTTATGCTTTTCAAACCTGGCAGTACTTATGTGAAATTCAGAAAAAATAAGTAAGAACCAAAGTGACCAATGACTTTGCTATTCTTCTGTTTATTTTGTGTAAACAAAGATGGTTAACAGGAGAGTAATGGAGCTGAGTTCTTCTTACTTAAATAGTAAACTGGCTGGCTGGACCTCTTTTCTCTCTTCTCTCATGAAGGAATATATGTACTCTAAGAAGTAATCTACCTCTAATTTTAAAATGTTTATATGTACCATGCTAGCAGACTTGATAGGATGAGGCTTCTTCTCCTCTAGTTTCGGTCTTCTCCTGTGGGGTAAGAAATTGTGAGGAAGGTAACTGTACTCTAGTTAACTTTACAATGTTCTGTGAGTAATACTGGTAAATACTTCTGTTTTTCTTTAGTACAGCAATCAGTGCACAAGAAAAAAAGTAGTTTTTTAAAAAAAATAACACGTTCTTTTTAAATTTCAGAAACAGCATGATAGCAACAATTCAGCCAGATCTTTTCCAAGCAGCATTTCATCCTGTGCCCCAAGTGTCCCTTATCGGATAATCAAAAGTGTAGACTCAAGTGATGAGAGCTTCTCAGATTCAGATGAAGAGAGCTGTCTGTGGAGACATAAGCGCCAGAAATGTTCTAACCTCCCTCCCCCTAAAACAGATCCTTTTCTGTTTGGCCACAACCCCCAGAAGCCAGTGGCCTTGGGAGGTAGAAAGATCAACAATGTATGGGGAGAAGTGCTTCAGGAACAGAATCAAGATGCAGTGGCATCAGAACTTGGGATTCTGGGGATGGAGGGTAGCATTGACAGAAGCAGAGAGTCAGAGGCCTACAACTACTTGTTAGCAAAAAAATTGATGAAAGAATCAGATTCGAAAGTAGTTGCAACAACATTGGACAAAGAGTTGGATGATTACATGCAGGATGATAGAAAGACTTTACCAGAAGAGGAGGAAAATGGACAAGGTCTCTTAAAACGGAAACGACCTGTTAGAGATAGACTGAGTGAAAGACAAGAAATGAATTATAAAGGGCGGTATGAAATTACTGAAGATGATTCTGAGGAAAAAGTGGCAGATGAAATTGCCTACCGGTAAGATTGTAACATTAATTACATGTTTGTCTGTTGGATAGATCTTGAATATATTTTCAGGAACAAAGCTGGGTGGACGTGGGTAAACTCAAATATTCATTTTTAAAATTAATTAATTGTACAGTTCAGTATAGGTAGCCAGAACATCTCTTCAGCTTCTGGAATTTATAGGTGTTAGTTCAGTCAGAGTTCTGGGCTGGCCCAGGACTAGTTAAAGTGTTTCTGTCTTTATATAGGGAACTGTACTGGGTAATCCTCAGGTTCCTGTTTAACTCTGTGTTCTTGAAATTGAGTAGCTAAATTCTAAAGGCACTTGCCTGGAAGAAAACCCTATTGAATAAAATGGGACTTACTTAACGTTGAGTTGACCTGCATAGAATAGTTCCCTAAGTTTGGGATGCCTCATGGGAAGAAAACTCAGCCTGTGAAGTGGGCCCATTTCTGCACACCAAGAGATTCCCTCTCTCCAAAGATAAGAACTTTTCAGACTTGCATAAAAAATACAAGTGTTAAAATTTTTGCCCTTCTATTGTTTAATGCTGTTGTATGATCTGTTATCTATGGTACTAAAACACATCTTACTTTATGTGGGTACGATGTTGGAGAGGTTACAAAAAAGAATGTGACTCTTGTTTTGGTAACTATGTTGATTTCTTCTCTTGGGTCCAGATCTCTGTCCTAAAAAATTGTGTGCCATTTGTGTGCCATTTATTTGCTACTACAGACTAACACGGCTAACTCCTCTGGATTTATGTGACAAGTTATCTAAAATTTGTAGGGAATTGCCTCTTTCATGTTAGCTGCAGCACAATGTGAAATTAAATTGTCAGAAGGAGCCTAAAGTACTGGTAGCTGATACGGGACTACAGCTGATTGCAAATATTTCTGAACTTCACTGCATCTTTACAGCGCGAGTTTTTTTCTTTAAATCACTTATTCTTTATATCCTGAATATTATATACTACATTGTATTTTTGTTTCTGCTGTGTGTCTGGCTGATGCAGCTGTTACATCTATGTCATTATGAGGAAGAAAGGCCGAAGCCTTTTGTTTATCTGAGTTGCTTGTAAGGCAAAAGTGTATGTCAGACAAGGCAGTCTTTCTCCTTACCTAACAGAAGTGGCTGCACATGATGCAACTGCCCATGTGCACTTTAGGACAAGTAAGCAGCTGTGCATTCTTCCTTTCAGGCTCCAGATCATGTTCTTCTTGGCCAGCAACCATCGTTAGGCTGATTTTTTTAAAACAACAACAACAGCAACAACTTGACAGCTTATAATACTCAATTAAAATGTTAGGTAGTATCACAAATGAGCAGCCCTAATAGATCAGATTAGCTTGTTCTTGTCAGAGCTTGGATGCTAAGCTGGATCGGTACTTGGAAGGAGACCATCAAGGAAGACTGAGGCTGCTACGCAGAGGAAGGCAAGGCAAACCACCTCTGATTATCTCTTGCATTGAAAACCCAATGAGGTGGAACTTCATGGGGTCCCCATAAGTTGTTTGTGACTTTACAGCACAGTTGACCTTTAAGTATCATAAATAAATGATAAATCTAAAACTGCATCGTTACACCTTATTAAAAGAGTTATAGGAATTTGGGGGCATAACTTGCTTAGGTTCAAGCATGTTTTCAGGTCTTCTGTACACTTTCTTCTATTGTATACAAATTCAGTCACAAGAACTAGGCTTCCATTTAATAATGCAATCCTATATAGAGTTACTCCAGTCTAAGCTTGTTAATTTACATGGGTTTAGTCTGGAATAACTGCATAGGATTTTACTAGAAGACCTTAGACCTAAACCTATGCATGTCTACTAGGAAATAAGTTTTGCTATTTGTTCAGTGAACTTGCTTCCAGGTCAACGTGCACAGAGTCAACATTAGTGTTTTGTTCTAATTTTCCTTTTATTCTCTAGTTGATTAATCACATTGTATCAAATACGCCTCAGTAATATTGGCAATGGTAGGTACATTTTTTTGATGAAAGTTAGTGGTTTGTCACTCAAACTGTTATAAAATGCAAGGGCTCTCCATCTTTTTTAGAATTTTCTTTTCTTTTTAGGCTTTGTGAACCAAAGAAGGATCTGATTGCAAGGGTAGTAAAAATCATTGGGAAAAAGAAAGCCATTGAATTATTGATGGAAACAGCTGAAGTGGAACAAAATGGAGGTCTTTTGATAGTGGTAAGTAATAGTGGAAGTTTGACATTAGAATTAGTTTAGTACCTAGTCATGGCCACTGGCATTCAGATGATATTTGTGTATCTATTTTCCCCAAGTACAAGGATCTCAGCTGCCATGTCTTTTTTTGTGTTACAGTTCTTTAACCTGGTTGGGGCAGGGACTAGTTTTCACTTGGACTATAGCCCAAATGGCAGATTCTGGCTATTTTCTTCAGAGTGTTAAATGTTTGTCCCCAGCATATGGAAATTGTGTATACTAGATATACTAGGATCTGGGAGGCCCAGGTTCAAATACCATGGAAACTTGTTGGGTGACCTTGGAGCAAACACAGACTATCAGCCTAACCTACCTCACAAGGTTTTTGTGAGGACAAAAAAGGAGGAGAAGTAAACAATGAAATGCTTTGGGTTCCCAATGAAGTAAATAAATTATAAATTGAATAAATAAAATAAATAAATAAAGTAAATAAATTATAAACTAAAGAAAAATACTGAAACCCATTTTGTTTTGTTATAAGTAACTGAATACAACACCTGTGTTTCTTATTTATATGGTCTAGTGTATTAGTATTACAATTGTTGTCAAATTTTAAAGAACACACACACTCTTAAACAATCTTCAACAACTAAAGATAAACTATGAGCATATATTTCCTGGTAGTATTGAAAAAGTTTACAATACATAGATTAATACTGTGATAGCTTTAAAATGCATCATCTCTTCCGGTTTATACAAAATGTCCATAGGCTTGAGTTAGGAAATCATCTTCTTTTGCCATAACATGAGATCAGTTAATGTACGTCTGTTGACATTAATTAAATAGATGCAGTCAGAATGTGGTATCAGTATGTATGGAGGTTTCTGAAGTTCCTGTAAAATTAATTGTAATTCATTGTAATATATTCTTTATTTCTTCGAGTTTTTTATACTTTCATGGTATACTTCCACTTCCTAAAAGGTGGCTGTCAATTTGTATGCAGTATAATGGGGATGGGAAGAGAAATTCAGAAGTCTAAAAAACCAACATGAATTGCAAGGTAATAAACACCCTTTTCAGTCTAGCTCTTAAGGTTATTTGATAGTAAGAAAATTTAACATTCTTCCTATGAATTTCATTTTTCAAGGCAATAGGTAGAACAAAAGCTAATTTTTACAAAAGTAATATCTATTCCTACTGCAGAAGCCCCCAGTGAATTCACATGTAACTGTACAGTAGTGTTTTAAGCAGAATTTAGCAGTTGTAACAAAATGTAAAAGCCATGCTTTTATAAATGATTCCCTACAATTTGTTGCTATTATAAGGCTGCAGTGTTACTGTACTTAGGATGTAAAATTCCCTGATTGTTGCTGCCCTGCTTTGGAAGCTTATGGGTGTTTGCTTGGACAGAAAGCCAGCCCTTTTTGCCAAACAAAATGGTCTGGTGTGCCACAGGTTGCCCCCCTTTTAAAACTATCATTTTTCAGGCTTGAAAAATTCATTTGATGACAGCAAGGAAAGCTAAAATCTTCTGCATTTTTGATTATTTAAAGGATGAAGCACAATAATGTGGTGAGAACTACAGGTTTGTTTTTTAAGAAAGTCAGTCCCAGGAGAATGACAGCTACAACTATGCCATTGCAACTCTCATGAAATTCGACTTATCTTAGAATAATCCAAAAGAGACACTTCTGACATAGGAAAACTGAATAGAAGGAGCAACTAGATATAAATGTGCTATAAGTAACATGACTGCACCAGGCAGAAGTAAAGTAAGCTGGAGAGAGGTTTGGGCATGGCCTTACAGCAATATCTGCAGCACCACCCTCATTCCTTTCCTTCACACCCATGGATACATAGAATTTTAGCGAGGGAAATAGGATCTTGGATACCTGCAGTAATATATCTTGAAATGCTTGGTTCTTCAGGGAAGACTTTGTCAGACTACATGATTGTCACCAAATGCAGAACCCTCCAACAATGCTACGGCAAGAAAAGTTACACAGAAGTAAATAGGTTTAGAAAGGTGCAACTCTTTTCATTGTGAATCAGGGTTTTTAAAAATAAATAACTAATACATCTACCCACAGAATTCTGTATGCTTTAGTTTGAGCAATCGACATAGTACGGTTTTGCACTTGTAGCTTCCAATTTTTTTTCCTGTCATCCAGAATGGTACTAGAAGGAGGACACCAGGAGGAGTTTACTTAAATCTGCTGAAGAATACACCCAGCATAACTGGAGAACAAATCAAGGTAAATAATGTCATGTATGCAAATGCTGTTTGTCATATTTTTAAATAATTTTGGATGTCTGTTTAATAGGATTTTGGGGTGCTCCTGTTCCTAATGCTTTCTCATGCCTTTTCATGACTCTTCTGAAGTAAGATGATGTTAGAGATCTGAGGGTCCTGAAATGAGGGGCATCTTTCTTACATTCCTTCTCCCCCTTTTTCTAGTAGAAAAATTGGAAAGTTGGGAGAAATTGAAAAACTTCTTTAAAGTATTTTTAGCTGTCCTCTGTTAATTGCTTAGGAAAAGTAATTTAAAGGAATGACGACTGCTAATTAGTACAGACATTCACAACTGGTTTGGAGTAACTGCATAGGATCATATTGCATATATGATCCTCCATCATATTGCATGCATGTACCCCACTCCTCCAGCTGTAGCCAGTTGGGTGACTTTGGGTCAGTCACAGCTCTCTGGAGCTCTCTCAGCCCCACCCACCTCACAGGGTGATTATTGTGAGGATAACAATAACATACTTTGTAAACCGCTCTGAGTGGGCGTTAAGTTGTCCTGAAGGGCGGTATATAAATCAAATGTTGTTGTGATTATTATTATTTGCCAACAGAGTGTATGGCAGTGAGTGATGACATTACTGAAGCGTTCATATTACAAACTTTAATTTAATATTCATATTTACTGATAATATTTACTATAACAGAAGCTCACTTTTTTCACCTGAGAGCTGGAAGCTTTGAAAGAAGGATAATTGCGTATGGTATTTACACTAACCGCATAGTTGCCTCTGGTAAACAAGAGCTGCAATCTTTTCTAATCTGTTTCTCTATAATCTTAGCTATATGGAGGTTCTTTCTCAGTCCATATCATTAAAAGAAAATAAAAGGTAATGAACAAAAACCACCACAAACCTGATGGTTTCTGCTTGTAGTTGCTATACCCCTCCTGAGATACCTAGGATACCTTGGGATGTACCACCTTCATGTTCCATCTGTAATGCTAGATACGTTTTTAATACTGTCAGAATTAAACTAAGGACTTTATAATTTTTACTTTCAGAAGGAATCAATGAACACTTTTACATACACGGTTCATTTTATGTTCTTAGTAATAATTTAAATTGCTTATTGTGTGTGTTCTTTTTTAAATATTTAAGATGTTTTATTGGTTTTAAAAAATACTGTATTTTATATTATTGTATTAATTGGAATCTGCCCTGAGCCTGCTGGTGTGGGGAGGGCGGAATACAAATCAAATAAAATTAAATAAATAAATAAATTTAGCGCTGATAAGAAACCTCTCACACAGCATTTCTTTTAGGGCTGGGAGCATGCAGTAGGATGTATGGCCTACCAAAATATCCTGGCCAGACTTCTAGCTTTAAAAAGTAACTGCTCATCTAGGGGTAGTTCTAACCCCAGGCACTAGGTGACTGGCTGTTTGTAGATTTATCCCATCTGTCATTTTGGATACTTATTTTTACTTACAGTCCATCTTTCTCACTGAGATTTAAGGTAGATTACAGTACAACTGTTTAATCAGTAAGCCAGTTACAGAATGTGATAACATTTGAAACTAACAGCAAACATTCCTAGTAAAATAAAGCTAAATTGTGTTTGAATAAGGAGATGAGGCCAGTTGTGTCTCTGAATGATTGTTTAAAAGCTGTTCAAAACAAATCATAGTTTGGTTTTTCCATTTCAACATTTTTGATAATTAAAACTGATATTTAAGCATTTTTGCTTTTCTATTTAAGTGGGTAGCCATGACTCAAAAGTATAAATCTTTCTAACTTTAAATTGCATGCTTAGCTTGAAACAAGAATTATTTTCAGTAGCAGTTTTTGAATTTTTTTTAATGTACAGCATTAATTTTAAGATTTTCTATAGCAGTTTCTGAAAGTTTGAGAAGGGGTTTTTGGTTTTTCTCAGAAAGTTGACTTTTATCTTTAGTTTAAAGGTGAGCAAAGGGGACCAGTGGTTCTTGGTAGGTGATTTTATTCCTTAGAACTTCATGGGGTATTAAAATTTTCTTTGAAGGAAATCTTCTATGTTGAAAACCAAAAGGAGTATGAGAACAAAAAAGCTGCAAAAAACAGGAGAATTCAAGTCCTGGGAAAGAAAATGAAGAAAGCTATTAAAGGGCTCAACCTTCAAGAATATGATGATGCCTCTCGAGAGACGTTTGCTAGCGACACGAACGAGGCACTGGCTTCTCTGGATGATTTGCCAGAAGGACACAGCGAAATGAAGCTGGATCCAGAAGATGCTATTGACATAGATCACACTCATGACTTAGATATCTTTTAATATATTGGATGCTTGTGAAATACATTAAATAGCTGCTTTTATATTCTGACTACTTCTTGTTTTCATTAGTTTCAATAGTACATATTATGTCAGTCACTTTTAAGAGGAACTTCGGAATTTTCTTTTAATACTTCAGTTTGCTTCAAATCATGAATATTTTTAGATTTCCACCTTTTGTTAAGTGATATCTGTCCTCACTCACCATCTATTTAGGCTGTGTTCACTCACCTCAAAATTCATCTCGGATAACAGCAGCACTCTTGCTCCAGGGTAAAATTAATTTATGTGAGCTCAAAGCTGCATTAAAGTATTTCTACAGTTAACCAAAGGTAATACACAGCAGGGTGATGCACTGCTCTCTAAAATGTACTTTGACATGGAAGCATTTTCTATGAACATGGCCCTGGTTGGTGAGTTTGGGAATATGGGTTTGTAACATGGATTTGGCTTAATATTCAACTGCCTGCAAACTGCTGAAACAATCTGTAAGACAGAGAACTAAGAAAAGGAAAGAGTATCACATGGAAGGCCTTTATTAACTGCCCTTTCTAAGAATGCCAGTTATGTCCTAAAGAGTACTCTACAGATTTTAAGGAATGTTCACATTTGTTTGCTTTTTACTTTTTATTTTTCTCTAGACATGTGAAGCATGCGTTTCCAGTCAGTAATGCATATTGCAGGTGTTTACAGAACTCTGATCCCATCTTGTGATAGTGGACTAGTAGTATCTACAAAACACTTTTTAATGAAAGATTACAGTGAATAAGACAAGCTGATTTTTCATGCCATCTTTCAGTCATTTGCTACTCAAGCCTGAGTTTTGTGCTACTGCTGCAGCTTTCCTCCAACTAATGTAATTAGGTACAGAATTGCAGTCTCTGTAGACCAAATAAAGGTTTGGGTTCTAAGTCCTGTTCTACCTGCACAGTGCCCTTTTCTGTTGCAGAGGCAGTCCTCTATTGCAGAGCTTGTTCTTCAAATGATAGGCACTTTTCCTTAAGCAAGACCAATGTCTGAAAGATCTGAAAAGTGCCTTATGCTAGAAGAATGTGCTCAACAGTTGAGAACCACCTCCGCAATGAATAAGAGGGTACAAGTGGGAACAACGCTTAAATCCAAGTCACAAATTTTTAGCTGTTCATGATTTGTCTTTTAACTTATTTAATACTTTTTGTTTGCTTCAGTGCTTCATTTTACCTCAAAAAATTACATTCTTTAACTGCATAGCAGTGTTACTTGTATTCAAGAACCATGGAGAGGCATAGGTATACACTCTGGGAAGAAAAACAGCCCCATCTGGTAACCTTTCCAGGCTGATCCTTTGGGCTTATTCTCCTTTATATATTGAATCACAAAGAGGTTGACAAGACTTAGGCTGTCAACCACCAGTGGGTCCAACAATCTTATGTGCAAATCAATTGAGTTACACAGTCTTAAATCTCTATATAGCAAATTAATTGTTTTGTGGGTTGTAAAAATAATAGCAAATAATTTCACTATTGTATTGTCGAAGGCTTTCACAGCTGGAGAACGATGGTTGTTGTGGATTTTCCGGGCTGTATAGCCGTGGTCTTGGCATTGTAGTTCCTGATGTTTCGCCAGCAGCTGTGACTTGCATCTTCAGAGGTGTAGCACCAAAAGACAGAGATCTCTCAGTGTCACAGTGCGGAAAAGAAGTTGGCAGGTAATTTATATCTACTCAGGAAGGTAGGGTTGGGCTGAGTCATCCTGTAAGAGTTTCCCAGGGTGTGGAATGCTAATGGAGGGAGGCTTCACTATATCCTGGGGAGGTTCTTTTGCATATGGATTGGTGCTTGATATGCTAATCTTGTCTGCAGGGCTATTGTCGGATATAGGGTATTTTGTTAGCCTGGTGTTTTTCAGAACTGGAAACCATGCTCTATTCATTCTTATGGTCTCTTCTTTCCTGTTGAAATTGTGCTTACGCTTATGAATTTCAGTGGCTTCCCTGTGCAATCTGACAAAGTAGTTGGAATTGTTGTCCAGTATTTTAGTGTCCTGGAATAGGATACTGTGTCCTGTTTGTCCACAGCTGCAGGGTATGCGGTATACTCCTGCAGAGGTGAGGGGGTCTCTACTGTCTTTTGCTGATCATAACATCTGTTGTGTTTTTCTGGTGGGTCTGAATACTGCTTGAAGCTTGTGCTTTTTCATAAGCTTTCCATCTGACCAGTGATTCCTTTGATATATGGCAAAAACACTTTTCCTGTGGGAGACTGTTTTTCCTTGGTTGTTTGATTTATCCTTGGTTTAATTGCTCTTTAGATTTCATTTCTGGAGTAGCCATTTGCTTGAAGCGCATGGTTTAGATGATTAGTTTCCTTGTTGAGAAAGTGCGGTTCACATATCCATCTTGCGCGGTCTACTAATGTTTTTATTATGCCTCTTTTCTGTTGAGGGTGCTGATTGGAGTTTTTGTGTAAGTACCAATCTTTGTGAATAGAGCATGGTTTCCAGTCCTGAAAAACACCAGGCTAACAAAATACGCTATACCCGACAATAGCCCTGCAGAGAAGATTAGCATATCAAGCATCAATCCATATGCAAAAGAACCTCCCCAGGATACAGTGAAGCCTCCCTTCATTATCAGTCCACACCCTGGGAAACTCTTACAGGATGACTCAGCCCAACCCTACCTTCCTGAGTAGATATAAATTACCTGCCAACTTCTTTTCCGCACTGTGACACTGAGAGATCTCTGTCTTTTGGTGCTACACCTCTGAAGATGCCTGTCACAGCTGCTGGCAAAACATCAGGAACTACAATGCCAAGACCACGGCTATACAGCCCGGAAAATCCACAACAACCAAATTTCACTGTTGTTGCTTCATTGATGATCTTCTACTTTTGAATCTACCAGTTGTTGCTGGGTTTCCCCCGCCCCCCTTTTTGGGATAGAATAGTATCAATGTAGACTTATGCAGAGTTACTCCAGGCTATGCCTATTGGAGTCAATGAACTTAGCTTGGAGTAACTGCATAGGACTTCATTGTGTCATATCTAGGATGTTTTAATATGCTATAATATATAGAGTTTTCTACATACACAACCAATTGTTTGTTTGTTTCCAAAACATTGAACTAAAGGCCCCATTCTATATGTGGACATAATGGTTTATCTTTCAGAGTAATACAGATTACAATTATCTTAATACGTGAGCTGAATAATTTAAAAGATGACCAGACTGTGTTAAATTTGCTTGTCCTGTTACAGTAATCTTTGGAAGAGAGTTGTCACTGAAACACTGGGTATTCTCACACTCTAATCCTTCATATGCTAAGGCTACAAATTTCAGCAAAAGTACTTATTTAAGCATGGTGGGTCTTTCATCTAAGTATATATGAAAAGCAGGCTGTTAGCCTGCTTATCCTGTCTTATCAGTAGAAGAATATAATATTAATGAAATATAGTTTGAGATGTTTCTCTGCTATGGTGATCAATATGCTGCATCTTGAAACTTGCATGTACTGGAGCAAGAGTCAGTAGCACCTTAAAGAACAACTAGATTTCCAGGTTATGAACTTTCAAGAGTCAGAGCTCCCTGTATCTGATGAAGCTCATACCTTGGAAATCTAGCTAGTCTTTAAGGTGCTACTGGACCCAGATCTTGCTCTTCTGCAGATCAAACACAGCTGGCCACCTGAAACTATATGCATGGACTGGCTGCAGCAAGTCTCAGAATCAAACTTGGAATTATTTTTCCAAATTAAGTTACTACCCCAAATTATCTTTTTATCTCCATTGCTGTTTGGCTTTGCTTCAGATTCTAAAATTCACATTAGTCAATAATGCTAAATAAGCCTTTTGATTGTTTTCCCCATCCCTACAGTAATGTAAGTAATTTTAAAAGAAGTACTCTGAATAGTTTAAATAACTGTCAGTTTATCTGTCCGAACCATAACCATGCAAATACCCGTAGCCATGCAAATACCTGTTTTGAAAAGACATTTTGCAAGAATCACAAAATGAAGCTGCATACACCTGGTTTAATTTTCAGTTGTAGAGCACAAAAAATAAAGGTTGTTGGTTTTAAAAAGTCGGGGTTTGCTGAATTTCTTAAAACTTTCTCCTGGAATATTTCATATGGATTCTCAAAAAAGACTGGGAAGTAAAATGAAAAGAGTACACAGTTTGAATTATTGTAGTAATTAATTCTTGTTGCCATTTGTATTAACATAATGAATACTTAAGTTCTCATGCTTCTCATGTGTGAATGCTTCTCTCAACAAGAGATTTTTCTGCTGCTGCTCTGGCTGTATTTTCCTGCACTGGACAAAAGGTATCTGTCCCTTTCCCATAGGACCTGGGTAGCTTAGTCAGTAGAGCATCATATTTGTACAATGAATCACCTTCAGTAAGGTTGTTATGACATTGATGGCACTGAATGTGATACCCTAAATCAAAAAGTATTTGATCACTTAAATGCCTTTTGCAAAGTCCTCCCCCTCCAAAAAAAAGTAGGTTTTTTTTAGTATTTGTAGTGCCTTTAAAAGAACATGTGTTCTCAGGAACTTGGCAGGAAAAAAATGAACCTTTGCATCTGCCTGCAAATACTTTTAAGATTTTACTGAGAAGATTAAAAAGAAGAAAAAAGTTGATGAAGTAGGTATGGGTCATGATGAGCTTTCGTGAGTCACAGCTCACTTTGTGAGCTCACAGCTCACATGATTCATGAAAGTTCATACCTTACAACAGAGTCAAAGCCGTTTCTATAGACAGTCCAGAAATGTAACTCATGATTTTTTAAGAATTACTCATTGCCACTATAAGCTTTTCTAGCATCTTGCTGCTTTCGCTACTGTGTTTTGGTTGCTGCTGTTACGTTGGTGTCATCATCATCTTGACACTTGCTACTGCATCATAATCCTTCCTTAGGCTCATGTGGCAGTTTTCTCAATAGCTCTCAGAAAGCAGCTCCTGCAGCATGAGTGAGCCAAAGCCTATAGTCCCCCAGGGACCCAAACCCAATATGGTTCCTGTGGGAATTAATACTGACCTTGAAGGGTAAGAAGTCCAGTCTAAAATGTTGATTTTTTTTTTGAGCAGGAGTCATTCAGAAAGTGAGGGGCATGTTCCATTTTCTCTTAACATGTAATGGATTATTATGAGTGCTAGTTAGAAATTTAGATGAAGCAAAACATATTTTTCATTTTCTAAATGAACAAGATTTAATTAATAAGAAAATCATTCAAATAATCCAATAAAACCAATCCAGAAAGCAATTATAACGGTTTATTTTTCAAAATGTAAATGTATGTAAAATGGCTTATCTTCAAGTTAAAATAACAAAAGATCTTTAAAGTGAGCTTGACATAAATTATCCTGCACAGTCAGTAAATCATGATTTTAGCATGATATGGAATGTTACAAAGAGGAATTACTGGGAGAAGTTGGTTAGGAGCAAACATATCTTTTCATGCTGCTATCTGTCAATGGGGTTTACAGTTGGCATTCATTTTGTAATTTAAGAGAGATCTGAAAGATAGGTGAAAACTTTTAACTACCAAAATGCTTAAAAAATGATTAAATTTCATTTCACATATTGAAAGGGAGCTAAAGCTGTTGGGCGATCTGAATGCTGCAATGGATTCTCAATTAAACCTAAGGACTTGATCTTTTAAGCTATGAAACCATCAGAGAATTTTAGGAAGTGGCTTTGGAGAATAATTAAAGTTATAGAGAGAGAGATTATACTTTTAGCCTGACATTGGTCTCTCACATACTGACTATATCTGCATCTAAAACTATCCTAGACCAATTTTCTACCTGTTACATAGATGTACAAACTGTCTTTCATTATAAGCCTCTTACAGGTTTGGAGACAGGAGGTTGGATAAGTGCCTCACTTTTATAGAATACAAACATAGAAACTCAGATCCAGGACTTTCACACACACACACACACACACACACAAAACCCCTTCTCTGTCAGTAACATGGATTATGCTATACTCAAGTTTACTATGTTCCTGTGGAAAAGAGAATGTAGAAAGAGCAACAATATTAGCTTTATTCAATGTTCAGGAAAGGTACATAAGCAACCATTGTCTAGTCAAGTTTAAGCCATTGTGATAAAGTGCTGGGTCTATTATCTCCCTTTCAGCTTTCCTTTTGCTTCTTTGCTTTTGTGCATCACAAATTTGTGTCATCCTTGCACAGGTTGTATGCTAATCTCTGTATTGTTCCAGTTTTAGTATAAAAGAAAGCCACCGTGGTCCAGTTTTCAAGATCTGAGTAAGGCTGTTAATGATAGGAGGTTTTTGGAGGTCTTTCGTTCATAGGATCACCATGAGTTAGAAGTGACTTGATGGCACATAACACACACACCTTCTGTGCCCAAGTTTTGCTAAATCTTCCACTTCCTTTAAACGTATTTTAAACTCTCATTGCCTCCTGCTCCATCCAGCGCAAAGGCCAAAAAACAAGATGCCTATCTACTGTACTGAGGAATAAGACCAAAAGCGGTTCCCTGAGGCAACTGTAAGACATAGCAAACAAAATGGTTCCTAAGAGTCCTAGGCAGGGAATATGGACTGGGGAAATGGAGCAATGAGTATAGAGGCTATCTGTCAGCATGGCACTGGTGAAAAGGAGAAGGAGAAACTTTTTGAGGAAAATGCTTCCTACTCTGCAGGGCCCTGTGACACCAGTTCACCAACCTACCCAGGCTTTGTAGGCATACAGGGTTCCCTGTTGACCATCCTGGAGGTTCCTCAGTATCCCTCTCAAGGTCCCCCTGAAATACCTGGGTGGCTGTGAAGAATTTATGTGCCAGCAAAACAGCTATCTCAAGGCAGCCACTAGAGGGTGTAAGAAGATCTGGCTGTAGTCTCCACAGGGATTCAGTTACTAACTTTTTGATGGGAACTCAGTCCTGCAGCCCAGTCAATGTGGGGAGGGTGGCAGTGGCAACTGGCCACCTAAGGCAGCTCAAAAATAATAATCTACCTGAAGAAGTCAGGAAAACTCCCAGTATCCAGGCTGTCTGTTAACTAGGAAAAACTGAATCACTCAAGAAGACTTACTTAAACAGGAGGGCTGTACTGTAAGAGAGTGGTCTCAAAGAGATGCATAAGTAAAGAGATAGGGACTATAGACTTTACTACTATGTACTATCTGTTGCTATAAGTATCCTACTGGATTGTTTCTGTGCTGTTCAATATGTCAGATTTAGAATTGCTTGTGCTCTGTTTCAGCATTTCTTCAGCTTTGTTTTGCGTTTGTTTTAAATCTTTGCAAATCTGCATTTATATACCCTATTACATTTTTTATTGAAATGTCTTTGAAATTGACTATATTGACTCTCACTGTATAATCCCCCTTGAATCTCAGTGAGAAAGGCAGACTATAAATAAATAGAGGGATCAGTATTCCCAGCATGGGGAACTGGATTCTCAAACCCTAATATCTGAGGTGTCTGAAGCCTCATCAGAAAAAGGACAGGGACTTTCAGAAGTAATAGTTGCTGTTTCTGATGCATTTCCTCCTTGCTTCTACCTGTGCGCTTTCCGGCCCTCTCCCTCAGAGCCCATCCACTGGGGCGAGGAATATCAAGCAAGAGTTATTACTGTGTGCTTGCAAAACATCTTGTCAAACTTTCCCACCCTGTGGCTCTAATGAGAGCCAATGTCACTACCCCTTCTTATTTGGTGCCCAGAGCAGAGCATCAGTGAGTAGCAGCAATGAAGAGCAAGAACAGCAGGGCCCATTTTCTTCCTCCTTTTGCACCTAATGGAATAGTATTGCCAGGCAACCAGCAAAAAATGGGGGGCACCCATTGGCAATGGCATGATGCCACTTTTGGGTAAAGCTAAGAATTTACAACAGTTCTTTTTAGGAATTGGCAAAAGAATCTACAGTTTTACTGATGTCACTTAGGGTTTTATAGTCATATCGTTGACTCAATGGCCATTTTTTCTGCTTCTTCTCTGAGTTGGGAATCAGGAGCTGGGAGGCGAGGGTATAGCAACCATGAATGGTGCACAGCAGCTAATGCTGCTGCTTTTCTCACCATTGCCATCTCAGGATCCCAGAGGGAGAGTGAATGAGCTGCAGCAGTGGCAGGGAGAAGAAGCACCCACCAGCACTGAGAGGTATAGCAGACTTGGACAGCCAGTCAAGATGTGTGTGAAAGAGAGGAGGGCCAAGGGAAAGGGAGCCCAGTGTAATTCGTTGCTCGAGGCTCATAAAAAAACAAACGAATTGCTCCAATCATCAATATATCTAATTCTCAACATGGCCAGATCTGTGGATACTTAAACCTGGAGACTGGAGCCATAGACATACAAGACAGTTTCTACAAACCTGAGAAAAGACCCAAGTTTGCAGAAACATCTGAAATCATAAAAAAAAAAACATTGGGGTTTAAAAAAAAACAAAATTGAAGTGGCATCTGTAGCTTAAAGAAACAAATGCCTCAATGGCCATTGCTTGGCAGTTACAACAATATTACCAAGCCTTCCAGCCTTGGTTTCTATCAATGGCCATTTCCACAAACGTTGAATAATGCACTTTCAATACACTTTAGAAATCCTTTGGAAGTAGATTTTTTGTTTCACACATGAAAACCCAATTCCAAATGAAATGATCACTAACCATTGAAAGTGCATTATCCAACATGTGTGGAAGCAGCCAGTAAAAGGCAGGAGGAGAGGCAGGGTCCTTTCCAGGGTTGTTCTGGCATTTGAGGGAGGACTTTCATGGCCAGGGCTGGGAGCAACCACTGGGCACATGTCTTGTATGACTTGCCCAGTGCAGCTGCTTGGTACCATTTAATAGCGACCACTTCAAAAAAGCCAGAGTGGTGTAGAATGAGTAGCATTTCACATTAGGATCTGAGAGGCCCAGGTTCAAATACCCATTCTGCCAAGGTGACCTTGGGCCATTTACACATTTTAAGCTTAAACTACCTCAAAGCGTTGTTGTGGGGATAAAATGGAGGCAAGGAAAACTATGTGAACTGCTTTGGGTTACCATTGTGGAGAAAGGTGGGGATATAAATGAATATAGCTGATGATGGAGGGGCAGATAAAAGGTTGATGGATGGATGCAAAGGAAAAAAGGAAGCATGGAAAGGTGTGAGGGGTTGCCCAGAAGAGGAAAAGAAAGGACTACAGGGAAAGGTTATGTGCTCCCCCACACAACTTGGCCTGGTGGCCAGAACCGTGCAAAAATTGGTACTGAGTTCTCCCAGAGAGAGACCGCCAGGGACAGGGAAAGCTGAAGATTGGGGCAAGTAAAGATAGGTTGGCTGGTTAGTGGGAAGGAGAAAAGAAGCAGGACACTTTTAGGGAAGGGAAAGAGGAGATAGTGGGAGAAGGGAAAATGAGAGCCCTTCCCTCGCAAGTCTTAGTGCCTCTTCTACTTGTCTTATATAGGTTGAGAACATCTTATATCTACTATTATTATTGTGTTACTAAACTTCATTTCTGCACTGAATACACTGGCCAAAACCCAAATAAATATTGGGAAAACTTGGAAGAAAAACTTCAGATATCATTTTTTCCCTTTTAGTCTCATTTATGGAAAGCCCAAGTTTACAAATAAATGCAGCTGAACAATCCAGTTACAGAAAACAAGAGTTGATATTTCTCCCCTTGTATCCCCTTCATTATTTACTCCTCCTGAAACAGAAACGTGGCTGAGGTAAGTGTACAACTGATGTATTTAGAGACCTGCTTGCGCAGGGACAGTTTTTCTCATATGAGAAATTACTGAACAAAGTACAACCTAATAAGATCCCACCCAGGGAGTCCGTATTTACAAGACAGTCATTTTCACATAAGCCATTAGAGATCCTATGGGGTCTGAATATCCAGCCGACCCTTAAGGGGCTGAATCCAAAGCTTTACTTTCTGAGATTTATAAACTTCCCCTAATGGGGACATTGGGAGGGAAGGCAGCATGGTATAACCTGATTTTTGACAAATCTTAGATGCTAAGCAGGATTGGCCCTCATCAGAACTTGGATGGGAGACTGCTAGGGAAGACTAGGATTGCTCTGCAGAGGAAGGTACTGGCAAACCACCTCTGCTCCTCACTTGTCTTGAAAGCTGCTTGCTGAGGTCAAAATAAGTTGGTTGTGACTTGACGGCACAAACATATATAATGGGAATATTGAAGAAGACAGTAATTTATCTGGCTAAATGGAAAAGAAAATTAAATGAGGTTTTAGATTATGTGCATTTATATGTACTCTTACCAATGGAGCAAATGGATGTACATTTGGAGACAGATATTTGTATATTATTTATTTATTTTTTATTTATTTTTGTCTTTTATTCCGCTCTCCCTGCGAGTGGGCTCAGGGCAGATCACATAATTTAAAACCATAATAAATATCACATGTTCCATAAAACCAATAAAACATTTAAAATTCAATCAGCATTCAGCATTTCATACAATATAACCGGCAACAGATGGCAGCAGTCGATATTATGACTGCAGATGGTGGACAAGCCTAATTGGGAGGGTTTCGATCATTTCTCTTCCCCTCTTACCAGGCTGGTGGAGGCCTGGCCCAGCCTCAACCATATGCCTGGTGGAACATCTCTCTCTTACAGGCCTGGTGAAAGGATAACAAATTCTGCTGCGCCCTGATCTCCATAGTGATTTTTGTTTCTCTCTTTACTTACAAAGTTTAAATAGAATTAAATTCATGTTTGTTTCTTTTAAAAATCTATGACATGTTTTTGTCCTAGGCTTGTTCACTGCCACCTACCAAGATTTTCATACAGACATGGGATGATTCCAAAGCTCTATGTGATGCCCTGGAAACAAGACATGGAGTATCGAAAGATAAAGTTAAAGGTACGTAACCAGGAATACAATTACAGTTTTGTATATTATAGTGGAGGCTCACTTCAAAAGGCACAGAGTTCATACAAACCCCACTGCATATTCTCTCCACTCTAGTCTTTTGAAAAGCACTCCCCCCCCTCAAAATAAAACCATCAATTGAATGTCCACTGCAGCGCTTCCCCCTTTAACTTAAACCTTTACTTTCTCTGCTGTTAGCTCCCTATTAATGATATTTAAAATACAATCATATTCCTTCACTGAACTCTTTTCCAATTAATTATTTTTATGGTTGTTGTGGGTTTTCCGGGCTGTATTGCCGTGGTCTTGGCATTGTAGTTCCTGACGTTTCGCCAGCAGCTGTGGCTGGCATCTTCAGAGGTGTAGCACCAAAAGACAGAGATGTCTCTCTGTCTTTTGGTGCTACACCTCTGAAGATGCCAGCCACAGCTGCTGGCAAAACGTCAGGAACTACAATGCCAAGACCACGGCAATACAGCCCGGAAAACCCACAACGACCATCGTTCTCCGGCCGTGAAAGCCTTCGATAATTATTTTTAATATATAAAAGAAATCACTATTATATTCATACAGAAGAAATACATCATTATTCTGCAATATTACTATTTTTTTATTTACCTGCTATCTTAAACTTCATCTGAAGTACTTCCCACATGTATAATCCAGGAAGCATATAATCTCAAAAGCTCACACTCTGGAAATCTAGCTGTTTTTGAAGGTGTTACTGGACCCTAATATTCCTGTTCTTTCATTGTGAACCTAACCTCTATTTTGATATGTAGTAAGTAGCAGTAAATATAAATGTCTTAAACTTCATCTAGCCAATCTTAGTTTTAAGGAATTTCCTCTACTACTAAACTTTTGCATATATCAATCTCACTGCCATAATGATATGTAATACAATTGACAGTTGTTTACTTGGAATCAATACGGCATAGTTTAGTAGGAAGAATTCCAGTTCACAGCCCAATTTAAACAGAATAATGATAATACTAATGTTACCATTTTACAGAAGCACTGTAAAATGGTACAGTGCAAGTTTCTGCGTGCATCAGGGAGTCCCAGAAATGCAGGAAAATATTACTTTGTATATTAAAAAGACTTGTCCACCAAAAATGAAATTCAGTGAATTTCATTGAATAGCTGAGCATCTTTATTGATCTGGAAAGTTGAGAGCCAATTGAGAAAACAAAGAATTCAATTAATTAAGCCTCTAAGAATGTACAGTGTCCTGGAAAATAGGAATAAGGGTCAGGGGATGTGAACCTTAAGATGTATGTTCTCCAACCCTAATTCGTTACCCTCAGGTTGTTAGCTGACAGACCCCTTCTTCATGCTGAGAGAACAGTTTATGGATAGAATATGATAAACCTCTTCCCCTATTCTATAATCCAAGGCACTGCCTGGTCCAAGGCAGAGTGCACACCACTGGGCAGGAGCCTGGAAAACTACCAGAACATGAGTGAGAGGTGGTTGACTGACTGACGGCTCCTCACACCACAGAGAGATGCAAGGATAACAAGATTTCCTAAGAAAACCCTTGTCTAATCTCATCAACGCCCTACTACCCTTCCCCTCACCCACCTATCCTAATTAAAGCTATTGAGCAAACCCGGTAGCTTTCCCACCTAGTTCTTACCAGGTCATCAAGCAATATTTTCATCTCAGATAGGAACCATCAAACCTCTCCCAACAATTTTGTCCACCTCTGGAGACAGCCAGTAAGCTGTTGTTTTGGAGAAAAGATGTCAGTTTTGCCCCAGGGAACATTTTGCCCTATAACTGGGCTTCCCAGCCATGTGTTCTGTGTGTGTGTTGGGACCCACCATACACCCCCAAATTCATTTGGACTTCTTCTCTTCTCCATGAAATGCTGATTATTTTGGTGCTTTTCTCATGGACCTCTATCTTCAAGACTGGTAATTATCGTCCTCCCTAAACTGCTTTCTTCCCCTTTCTTCCCTGATTTTCTTAGTTATCCTTGTATGTGCTGTGTGTCATTTTCTGTACATGTGCCTTTTATTTCTCTTTAATTAAAAAGTTGAACATCTGCCTGTCTTATTTGAGAGTTCTCTAAGGGAATAATCCCCATAAACATTGGTGGAGATCCCTAATTACTCCCTCTCACTTGCCTCCTTAATGCTAATCCTCCCAAGCAATTAATGAGACCTCCTATTTGAGTAACAAAGTCTAGGATAAGATTTCAAGGGCTATGATCCCTTTGAAAAGTCTTGGTGAGGAAGATTAATTAGCATTAAAAGAATAACATTCTCTCTTCACTTTACATACACCCAAGGAATCTTTAAACTGTGGAAGGGGCAGAGACCATAACACCTTATAGTTTCCTGCAATGAGAAGTGAAATAAAGATAGTAGATGTATAACTGTGCCAGCTCCCCCCATACAACATTTGTATACACATCATAGAAATGGAGAGGTTAAAAAATGAAAAATTAACCTCAACTGACCCCCTCCCTATGTAGTGCCATTCATTTTCAGGCTAGATATCCTGCTCAGCAGTCAGCACTACAAGACAATTTTGCTAATGCTAGACTTCTCAGATTCACAGCTGAGTGAGCAGGAAGCTATTCATCGATCTGCTGAATTCAGCTGTCTTTTTTAAGGGGAGTCCTTATTCCCTCTCCACCCCCTTCACAAGTTCCCAGAGGCTCCCATGGTATAGTTTAATCATTGTTAATAGTCTCAGTTTCCCTTCTCCTCCATCCCTTTCCACGTATTTACAAACTTAATTATTAATAGTGGTGTTACTAGTAAACCAGTTTTAGAGAAAGACAAACATTTTGTTTGAATTCTTTAGCATGCTGACCTTGTTGGGCTGTATTCTGGAGCTTCTGAAGACACTCTCTTTCTAGACAAGAGTGAGAGGCATTGCCATGGTGAGGACCGAAAGCAACTCCTACAGAAAATTCCACAGAAGATGGCAATTGCAGATATTCCCATCCATTCTCATCTCTCCAGATACCACAAGTCCATGGTGGCTTATGGATTCAGGCTCAAACTCTGAGTTACATTATTTGCAGCTGGAAATGTATCCACTTAGCTGTAAATTAAAAACTCTGCTGCAAGGAAACGATTGTAGTATCAATTCTTTTTTTTTAATTCAGTTAAATTTTCATCAGATCTGTGAGAGATTCTAGTTAACTAACAATTAGTCATTTGATTTACTTGTCCAGGAATCATTTTAAAGGTCTGGACTAAGTCTTCTTTTGTTAGTATCCAAGCCTTGGAATCCAATTTAACTTTTACATCTGATTGATAGTTAACTACACATTACAGAGTCCTTGGTCTACCACGAACATTTTCAATCAGATATGAGTTGCAAGAAGGATGTCTAGATCTGATGGAATGGAAGAGTAAGCTATATGAATGTGCATCAATGGCAAAATTAACATCTTACATACATAATAAGCCAATGACAGAATTCCAAGAAAATTTTTTAAAGACTTAAATCCATCAATTTCTTGAGTCAAGTCTTTCAAGTCTTTAATTTCCTGAGAACAGTTACCCTAGCTGACTCTATTAATTTTTTACATCTTTAATGTACCAAAATATGAAACAGCAGTTTGGATTCACTATCAATGGCTTTTGCATTTTTACCATAAGATGGTAAAAAAGCTGAGGGGTTTTTTTTGCACTGCAGAAGGAACTTCATTTCTAGAAGCAAACATACTACAAATAACAATTTTGAACCTGAACATTACAAGTAAAAATAATCTAGCAAAAAAGGCTCCTCTTTCAAAAGACCAAAGTCTGTGCAACTGCATGAAGAGAGGTATTTCAACCAAGAATATGAGCAAAATAGTCAAATACTACAATAGCCCCTATGTGTACTTCCACAGGGACTCTTAAAATCCTACTGTTCTTTTTAATGGAACAGAACTTTGAAACATTATATAATAGTATCAAACACATGATCATTTGGGCCCTAGATCATGCTACCAAATATACATTCCTCAAGAGATATGAAGTCATCACAGCAGTTTATAAACATTTGTTTGCCTTTATGGTTGCATCTAAGCACCAACTCAGGTAGCAAAACATCATTCATTGTGCATAACACAACATCATAGTTGTGTTATGTCAAGCATATTTTTACTTGATAAGTTCATGTTTCTCTTTCTAAATATTCACATGCCAGTTTCTGAAGAAGAGGTTACTGTGAGTATACCTTAAAAGAGACCCAGTGGAAGAAATAAGAGAAGATCATGGAAGTTGGTTGCAGTGTGAGAAAGAATGTTCAGTACATATGGTACTGTGATAAACCTGCAGTTAACAAATGAAAAGTTACAACAAAATTCAAAATATGTGGTTATTGCATCTTGGCTCCGTAAACTGTGTTTAAGTAAATTAATTGATCCGTTTTTCCCTTCTCACAGAGATCCATTCTAGTCCTGCCTTAAATCAATATTACAAAAAGGCCAGGTTATTTTAATTACCTACTCCAAGAGCTTCTTTGATTGCTCAAAGATCTCTTTCAGTGTTTTCCTTTGTTTCAGCTGAGGACTAATGCTTTCCTTAGATGGCATGCTGCTTTGATAGAGCTGAATGGGTCTGGCCAAGATGGACTGGACTGAGATAGATCTGACACAGAGGAAGAGAATTACGGGCTATCCTTTTCAAGTGTGTTGCTTCTATTTTCTTGTTCATGAGATTGCTTTAACAGTTTCTCTCTCAGTTCCCTTTTTCCTCTGCAGTCCAAGAGCCCTTTCCTTTTTCTCATCTGCGCAATAGAATTCAGCTTTTTGCAGCTTCCTCTTCTCTTCCAGCTACTGAAGGTGGACTTTCTCCTCTTTGTCTTCTTGCTCTAGAAGCTTTATTGCCTTGGCTCTACTCAGCAGTTCAGCAATTAGTAAAATGGAACAAAGATTTTTTTTCTGACCTAAAGACACTTCTTATCTTCTTGTTTTATTTTCACTTGCAGTTTTTCTGCTCTTTTGCTTGTATTTTTTTTTCAAGCCTTTTCTTTTTTCTATGAATTTCACAATCCTTTTGTTTCTGTTCCCTCATGCATGATTTTTCCTCTTTTTCTTTCTTTCTCCAGTTCCTCAAGTTCTTTCTGTTTTTCTTCCTCTTTTCATCTTTCCTGTTTCTTTTTCTTTATTTTGTTCATCTGTTTTTCAAGCTCATAAAACTTCTGCCTTTTCAAGCTGATGTTTCTTAACTGAAGAAATGCTCAAGTGTTTTGTTGAATCAAATGAAACCTTTA
This sequence comes from Eublepharis macularius, assembly GCF_028583425.1. Classification (NCBI taxonomy): domain Eukaryota; kingdom Metazoa; phylum Chordata; class Lepidosauria; order Squamata; family Eublepharidae; genus Eublepharis; species Eublepharis macularius. The sequence continues at coordinate 80,023,876 of NC_072797.1, forward strand.
GGAGATAAGCCACTGCTTTGCCATCTTCCCCTTTGTACAGAAGTTTCATTCCATGTAAAGCATTCATAGCCTTGATGAAGTCTACATATTCCTGGTAGCGAATGTTAAAATTCAAATGACCTCCGAAGCTGAATATACGAAAGCTTCAGCCTGTCATTTCTTCCCTATAAAGGTTCAACATGGATATGTCCACATTTTGTATCTCCCCAGACTTACTAAACACTTTGATAAGAACTTCTTCACTTGTTTTTCTGAGTCAGAATCTTTCTGTGCAAACCATTTACAAGGTAACTCTTCCAAGATTATAGTATTAGGACTTTCCCTTGGCAGTGTCTCAGCCACATCTTTTACATAATGAAAAAAGTCATGCTGAGTAGGAAAATCAATTTTGTATTCTGCAGCATGAACTATTAAAATATCTGAGAAGCTAAAGAGTTTGATAGTCTTCCCTTCCCATCCAGGCATACTAAATAGGATTTAACTAAACTCTTATTTTCTCCTTCTTCGAAGTGGATGAAATCCATGGTACTTTTTGAAATCCATAAAGCTGAGAACTGATGACTTTGTACCATTCCTTTTAGCCGTTCCATCATTTCCCAGTTAGAAATGGACTTCACTGTCTGCTTTAATTGAGGAAGTGCCCCACCAATAGTCATTTCTGTAATGATTTTAAGGTAAAGCCTGTAATGTGTACAAAGATGCACTGTTTCTGAAATGTCATGCAGCAGCTGCAGTACGCCTATTCATCTTGAAGGGCACTAGTGGACCTTTTCTTTGAATAAATGACCATTTTAACCTTCTCAAGGGAAAAAAACTTGATTACACTACTTTGGTATTGGGGTCAAAATGATCCCAGCATACAACCCCCCCAAATGGAAACCTGATAGCTCTCTCAATCATGGCATTAGATACTAAGGTGGTGGTGGGGAAAGCCTCAAGAATAACTTTCTTCAGTAATGCAGGACAAAGAAGTGTAAAATCTCGAATTGGGGTCAAAAATACCCCTCATTGGAAAATCAAATCTTCACAGAAATGTAAATGGGATAAAATTGATCCCATCACTTTTAAAGCACAGTACAGAGTTTATTTTAAAGAAAGCAATTATTTTTAACTATTATAATACTGAAACTACCAGTGGGTGCAACTTGCTTGCCGTTGCCACCATGTGCAACTTGCCTGCATTTTGCCACCATGTGTGACTAGCCCACTGCTGCCACCATGAGTGACTTGCCCGTCACTGCCACCATGTGCAACTTGCCTGCTGCTGCCACAATGTACAACTTGCCTGGTGTTGCCACAGTGGCCAACTCACACTTGGTGGCAGTGGCGGGCAAGTAACACATGGTGGGTAAGTCAAATAGTGTCATTTTCAGTATTATAACAGTTAAAACGATTGCCTTCTTTAAAATAAACTGTCTTTCGCTTTAAAAGTGATGAGGTCAACCTGAATTGTTGTGTATGTAGTAGGAGCAGATAAAACCCCTATGTTTGAGCCCTCTCTAAGCTTCCCTTATGTCCATAGCCACATGGAAATACTCAAATTGAACTGTATTGCAATTTTGGAAAATTGCAATACAGTGAACCCCTTCTCATTTTCCAGACTTGAAGGAGCCATTCAGCCTGGAACTTTAGATGACCCCTAGTCACCTGTCCATTGAGCTCACTGTTTCTCTTTGTTGTACTCTATCAAAGCTTCCCTTCTGCTCCATAGATACATTGAAAATCTTGAATTGAACTGTATTGCGATTTTGGGAAATGGGGTCATTCTATCCCCCTGCAAGACAATCCTGGACATGTTTGCAGGCATCATATGAACCTCTTCACATTTTCCAGACCTGAAGGAGCCATTCAGCCTGGAAATTTAGATGACCCCTAGCCATCAGTCCACTGAGCTGATTATTTCCCTTTGTTATTCAGGAATAGCTCTTAATTGTAAGGCTCCAACAGGTGCAGCCTGAGGGCAGGTTACAAGAAGTCTAGCAGAAAGAATGCAGATATTTTCTCTTTTTTGTTAGCCCTTTAACTGGCAGGAATGGAATGCCCCTTACCATTGCAAGGGTCTGTTGTGTGCCTATTTTTTCCCCTTGTCCTCAAGAATAACTTCTTCTGCAATGCAGGACAAAGAAGAGTAAAATTTGGAATTGAGGTCAAAAATACCCCTCATTTAAAACATTAAATCTTTACAGAAATGGGGTAAAATTGACTCCACCACTTTTAAAGCACAAGACAGTTTATTTTAAAGAAAGTAAAACTTTTTAACTGTTATAATACTGAAACTGCCACCATTCCTTCTGTCACTCCACAGTGCCATACTTTCTCACAGCCACACCAGTTATCCCAGAAACTCATTTAGGACTTTAGAAACAGGCTTGGCTATATCCTATAACAGTACCTTTAGTGAAGTTACTTATTTTTTTTCACCTAACCTTCAAAGGTGGATTGAGCTTCCTTTATTGTTTATTTTCACTTGTAATGAGTTATTGATCTTTCTGCAGTGCTTGATATGATGGCATTTGCAGTTCAGATTTTTTCCCTTGAATGGTCAGAGTCAATATCATATTTTTAATCCCATGAAGAAGACACCAACCATTCAATAGTATAATCTTTCTGGCAAATTCAGTAGTGATGTATGCTTTGCATAGGAGTAGCAATTTACTGTAAAATAGTTAAATGTTTATCAACATTTCAGGCTGTTTCCTTTGTGCGGTAGTGTTACATAATGGTGGAGCCCTTGCTTTTTCCCAATTTATGCTGCAAACACCAACCTTCAGTAAATCTGAGCAAACAAATTAATATAGTGGAGACTAAATTTTATCTTGATCCATTTATGGGATGAATGTGTGCTAGCTTTAAAGAAATCTGGTTGCTGCTTGCATGCTGTAATTGGTAATCCTCTAACAGCCTTAAATCACAGATCTGATTGTGCTACTAATTGATTAGTTAATTGACTAACATTCATGTGATAAATCAGTGAAGAGTTGCATTACCAGGGTGACAGCTCCCATAGCAAATATTTTATGCTTCAGTCTTGTGTATACTTATTTGGGAATAAATCCTCCTAAACTCAGAGTCTCTCTACACAAGACATCTCATACGAGTAGGATCAAGTGAAAGATCTTACACTTGTTCTCCGGTTGTGGATACACGTGCACTGCTAGGTTTTTAATCATTTGTCAATGCCAGATTTAAGCACATGTAATGTAGCATATGTCTGCATGGAAAACATCTGTGTCTTTATAAGTATAGTGTTATTGCTTTGAAAATTGTATGAGCTTGAAGAGAATCAAATTTCCTTGAATCAACCTTAACATTTTGTGTACACAGCAGTCATCCAAATGAGTCATCATCACAATTGTTGACTGTGTGTAGAGCTGGATGTATTCTCTCCACCTCACTTATTCCCTGCCTTCACTGAGCATTCATTTTTCCTCTGTGCAGCTATATACCTGTGTCCCTGATTGCATGGAGAATAACGGTATGAATGGGCTTGAAAAGTTTACGAATGGAAACCCTGTATTGATGTCCTTTCTGCCTGAAAAAACTATCCCCCCTTTGAGACATGGCTGAAACAGCAAAAATACAGAAGATTCTAATTTAAAGGCAGATATTAATAAAGAGTTGTATATTTCCAATGCATATTTTTTAATGAAGGAGGACTTGAAAAGATGATAAACACCTGTTATGTTTACCCCAACATAGTAATGTTCCAGTTGTCCCAGAATTTCCCAAAAGTAAAGAAACAGAGCTGTACAACTATCAGTGTAATTATACAGCATTTTGCAAATGACAATGAAAAACTGAGGTCAAAATTCTAGCTCGTTCACAGTGGCTACAGCCCAGCTGTCTTTGTCATTTGTGCAAAGAAATGGAGGGAAAGGAAGGGTGGATGTGGCATTTCTTCTCCTTCCACTGAGTGTCACTCTAACACTTAAGAATTCCTTCACTATGCAGTTGTTTCTTTTTTAAAAGTACTTTATTTAATACATCAGTCTAGTATAATCATTTAATTTTCAAGTCTTAGTAGATCCATGGTTCTGAGGACCTGTTATCACACATATCATTCTTCTGAATTATTCTTGCAACATATCAGAAGCTTAATAAGGGCAGTCTCACCAATTCTACTACAAGCACCTTTGACATTATTTCACACTATTTGGCTGATTGTTGATAATGCAGAGCAGAAAACATTCACTTTAAATCCAATGTACGTTCTGAAACAGGGCTGATTCTGGGGCCCTGGGCAAAAGTCCAAGATGGGGCCCCAGAATCATTGCCACCCTGGTCTGAGCAAGGGGATGGGAGACATTGTTGCCACCAGAAGCCAGCTGGCTGCCTGCGCCCCAGACAGGATTAGTGTGAGCAGTGGCAGGAGCTTGCTTTTCTTCCCCCCTCCTTGAGAAGGTGTGGCCATTGGGGGTCAGTGCCCCTCCCATATCGGGTCCTGGGCAGCTGACTCTGTTTCCCATTGGCTACAGCCGCCTGTTTTGAAAAGTCATAGTGGTTAGAATGTTGTACTATGACAACCTAGATTTAAGTACCAACTGAGTGACTTTGGGTCAGCCGCTGTCTATTTGTCTAACTCATGAGGATAATGGAGATGCAATGTATATGGGCCTGAGTTCCCGAGAGGAAAGATATAAATAATTGCTGCTAGAATTATAGACATGGATAATGTGCAAGCCAATCTAAGCATCATTGGTTAAATTCAGAGTAATTTTTCTGCTAACAGAAGGGGGGCAACATCTGTTGATCCCCCCCCCACGCACACATGTTGCATTCTCCCAGTTTCCCTTCCTGCTGTTCCTGAGGTTCCCATTTCCCCAGAAGCAGCCTTTTGGGCAGGTCAGAGGGCTGCAGCAGAGGGAGGGAGGGAAGGAAGTTCCATTCTGCTGACTGAAATCTTTCCATTCATGGAAAGTTTAGTCTTGAGGATACGACTCCATTTGCGAAAATAAAACATGCCAATTTAATAAAACTATCCCCAGTCATCTGTTTTCTTCAGACATTTCTCATCTTCTCATCGCAGACTGATCAAAATACCATCTTTAAAATGGCCAACAAAATTCAAGAAAAATCAATGCATATGTGGGAACCTAAATAATTACATGAATTTTTATTGTATATGCCTCTGCAGATCAAAATTCAGGAATTTGTTAAGAAAGAACAGCAGCCCTCCTGGGTAACACATATCACATAAACGTACAAATTCTTAAGGAACTTAAATGTGAAATTGTTATCTCCTAATAATCATATGCAGTCTCCCTTCTAGAAAACGAAAGTGGTTTTTGTAATGCTAGTTTTTTCAAAGAGATCCAGAGGGGTCTGAAAATTACAGAACATTTAACCTATATAGTTAAAGAAAAGTTAAAGATAGAGTTAAATAAAAATATAAGGTTGATTCAGCAGACATTAACTACATGGACTTCCAAAAGCTTTTGACAAAGTCTCTCAGCAGATAGTAGAAGTAAATGGACAGTTCTTGCAATGGAGGAAATTGAGGTTCTGTGGGAATTAGTACAGGAGCTGTTGCTATTGAATTTGTGAATAAGTTATCTGGAATCAGGGATGAGCAACAAGTTAGCCTTGTTTGTGGGTGACACCAAATTATTTGGGATAGTGAGAACAAAAAGGATCTCTCCAAAATGGGAGAGTGGGTGAAACCATGGCAAATCAGATTCAGTGAGTATCAGCTGGGTGGCAATGATGTGGGAAGCTTTGGCCTCTGTGTCCTGCTTGTAGGCCTCCTGGGGCATCTTGTTGGCCACTGTGTAGATACTGGACTACATTGACCATTAGTCTGATCCAGCAGGGCTCCTCTCCTTCTTAATCTGGGGAGATTAATTATTGGAAGGAAAATTAATGAATGGTTGTTGTGGGTTTTCCGGGCTGTATTGCCGTGGTCTTGGCATTCTAGTTCCTGACGTTTCGCCAGCAGCTGTGGTTGGCATCTTCAGAGGTGTAGCACCAAAAGACAGAGATCTCTCAGTGTCACAGTGTGGAAAAGATGTTGGCAGGTCATTTATATCTACTCAGGAGGGGTGGGGTTGAGCTGAGTCATCCTGTAAGAGTTTCCCAGGGTGTGGAATGCTAATGGCGGGAGGCTTCACTGTATCCTGAGGAGGTTCTTTTGCATATGGATTGGTACTTGATGTGCTAATCTTCTCTGCAGGGCTATTGTCGGGTGTAGAGTGTTTTGTTAGCCTGGTGTTTTTCAGAACTGGAAACCATGCTCTGTTCATTCTTAAGGTTTCTTCTTTCCTGTTGAAGTTTTGCTTATGCTTGTGAATTCCACACTGTGACACTGAGAGATCTCTGTCTTTTGGTGCTACACCTCTGAAGATGCCAGCCACAGCTGCTGGCGAAATGTCAGGAACTACAATGCCAAGACCACGGCAATACAGCCCGGAAAACCCACAACAACCATTGTTCTCCGGCCGTGAAAGCCTTCGACAAAATTAATGAATACTTGTTGTGGGAATAGAATTTTTGGAAGGGAAAAATTAAGGCGAAACCGAGGTTGTATAGTGGTTAGAGTGCTGGACTAGGATCTGAGAGACCCAGGTTCAAATCCTTGCTGTACCATGGAAGTTCACTGGGTGATCTTGGACCAGTCACACACTGTCAGCCTAATCTACCTTGCAGACTTGTTGTGAGGATAAAATGGAGAGGAGAATGATGTACACCTCTTTGGGTCCTCAGTGGGGGAAAAAAACAGACTATAAATGGAAATAAATATCTTGTGGAGATCTGAAAAGAAAATGAATATTTGGAGGGAAATGAATCTGTAAAGTGAGAGAATATTTTCAGTAAATGTGTGGCAGAGCAATGAGAACTGAGTTTGGTTGTATCATAAGGACATAAGAAAATCACTGCTGAATCAGACCAATGTCTGTTTAAGTCCAGCGTTCTGTTGGTAATAGTGGCTCGCCTGTAGAAGCTCACAGCCAAGTAATTAAGCCATTCATGTCCCCCATCCCCTGAATCTGGTATTCAGAGTTACACTATTTCTGAACTAAGATTCCATTTAGCTATCATGGCTAATAAGTACATTTGTCTAATTCATTTTTAAGTCATCTAAGCTAGCGCCCTTCACAAAAGCATGCTTCAGTGAATTTTGTAACTTAATAATATGCCAAATAGAACACTGCTTCTCGCTTAACTGGATTTATTTTTCCTTTCATTTATGTAAATGTGGGAAGTTCTGGAGGAGCATTTACTATGGTATTGCAGAAAATGCTGAGTTGAGATAAATAAGCCAACAAAAACTGCTGCTACACAATGAAAACTCAATACTACACAGAGATACTTTTTGAGCTGGTGAGCACGTTTGGAATTCAGACACAGGGTGGTGGGCACAGCCACAAAATGCCACCATAGAGGCAGAGCTAGCCACAACATGGCCACTGCAAGAGGAGGAACTAAGCACAAGTGCCAGAGTGGGAGGCTATGCATGTGTCTCACAGTAACTCACATTTCAGGCAGAAGCTCTGTTTAACAGGCTGCCTTTTAAAAATGTAGCAGGCATCATGGCACCCACGGGCACCATATTAGACCTCTGCTCTAATACAAAGAAGAAGCCATAGCAGGGGAAATAAGGCAACTATCAAGTTTTCTAACTAAAAGCTTTGCCAGCCAAATGGACCTACTTTCAAATGTCAGCAGCATAAGCTACAACAGAACTCACCAGTAGAAAAGTGCAAGAGTCCAATAGCACAAGACTAACAAAATTTGTGGTAGGGTATAAGCTTTCGTGAGTCACAGCTCACTTCTTCAGATACCAACTCACCAGCACAGAACTCACCAGTGCAGAGGTAAGAGGATTCTGTGAAAACAGTGGTGGGCAACTTCACTTATAGATCTCTTAAATGCTTAAGAAAACAGAACAATTTCCAGTATGAAAGGGGTAGAATCAGTATCTTCCATCTGGATTTGTTCCGCTTAACTGTAGCCCAATAGGAATATACACTATTTATATAACTCTAATTTTATATTTAGTTTATTAGTTTCTTCCATAGCAACATACATTTACCCTGATCTCTTAATAATTGGAGTTGGTATGAAGAACTCTGACCCTTATATTCATTATGGCCTTGAATGTCACTTTTCTTACTAGCCGTAAAATGTGTGCTGTAGTGGTAAAAAAGGAGCAAAGAAATGGTAACTGGGTTTATTGTTTGGGACTCAGGCTCCAGTTCTGCCTTGTACTAAGTTTACTGCCTTGGGCAAGTTTTTTGTCACCTTTTAATCCAACATGCTGTTTCCACCACTATCCAACTAACAGTGCTATCCTATGCAGAGTTACTCCAGTCTAACACCATTGGATTTAGACTGCATAGGGCTGTACTGTATATGGCTCTGGGAAGGTTAGAAACAAGGGGTTAGGTTGAGAGCATTTCCCTGTTATTTGTCCACAATATTTGATACTCAAAGATATACACTCTGAACATGTACTGAGGGCTGCTGCCACACAGTGACAATTCTCTATGTAGTCTCCAGTGTTGCTGTAAATTCAAAAGAATCCACAAGGCAGTTTTCCTTGCACTTTCCTTGACGTAGCACCTCCCACCCCCATGGCCATTTATCCCATTCACCACTTTAAGTCTTTTTCAGGAATTTTTAAAAAGATTTTATTGCATTATAATGCTATAGTAATCTATTGCCATGACCTACTAACTTCTCTGAATGCTCAGCATTTTAAAGAACATATATTTCTAGTCCTTTTTTGTTGTGGAGATATAAGGGATGCCCCATTCACCTTATATCACTGCAATTAAAAGGGCTAGAGACTTTTTAAAAATTTATTTGTTATTTATAGTACACTTTTCTCACTAAAAAGCTGAGAATTCAGAGATGCTAATAGATTATTACAATAGGCCTTAATAACATTATTGCAATCTAGTGCTGTAACACTTGCTGATTCAAAACAAAGCCTGAAAAAGCCCTCTGGTGATATGGAAACTGCAGCCTAAGGCAAGGAAAATGGCATCGATCTGGGCAGGATGTACACCTGAAGACCTCATGGTTTATAAAGGCGATTGACTGTGATCTTTCTGTCACACCAGTGCAAACCTAGCAACATTCCCATGAACTTCCCATGGTCTGGAAATCAAACTGTCTACCAGAAGAGAATTCATAAGAGAAAAATCACACTAACAATAAACTAGGGATTTACCCAACTCTTTGTTTATTAGTGTGGTTACGTTCAAGATGAGAGTTCATTAACAACCCTATCATGTTTGAACAAGAGAAATTGCCTGCCTATGAGCAAGATTATATGGAGAGTGTCAGATGTTATTCTTGGAAGGACTGGAGTTCTGCGGGAGAGATGAGTTTCAAGTTAGCCATTGTTATGTGCAAGTTTGCCTATGCCTAGCGATTATTCATCACTAAAGAATGCTAACAAAATGTGTCTTAAAGCTTAAAAGAATTATTATATTTATCTTTGCATTCATCAGGTGAATCATTAAAAGAATTTTAATGCACAATCTCTTGTCAGTCTTCCAGGATACAGAACATAAATCCAATATTAATGCATTTCTGCATAGCGATACTAAATTCCTTTTGGGACATGCTATCCTAATTTAACAAATATATTTCCTTTTCCAAACATTGTTAATTTCACCTTGCTGATTATATTATTTGGGCAGGGTCACACACAGCTGCTCGGTCCATGGTCCCTTTTTGCCGGCATTCTATAAAGCTTGGTGAACAAGAAAGTGCAGTGTTTCAGATATAAGCACTAGAAGGCAATACCAGTTGCTATGTCCCGCCTATGCATGCACAGAAAATACTTTCATCTATAACAAATATTTTGTCAGCTATATTTATTAGCTGTTTTTCTTAACATTTGCAGTATCATTCACAATGTTCTGGAATATGAAATTAAAAACCCTGCATTTTTACTGAAAAAATGGAAGCCATGGGTGAACTGCAAATTTCTTTGCTTCTTATTGGGATAATATTGCATTCCATGGCCTATGCATGTTGGTTTCTTTTTTTCAGAGCTTTCCTACTAGAATCCATTTCATGCATATTTAAAACACCTGGTTTTTTTCATATCATAGAAATATGGGGTAGTGTGCCATCCTCCTTATTTCTCCCTTTTTCATACACAGATCTTTAATATTTGACATCTGCATGAAGTAAAAAAGAAAGAGGATTTAAAACTGAGAATTACACAATCCCACATAAAAGCGATTCATTTCCACAGCAAGGATATATAGCTGCACCAGTTATTATCAAGCAGAAAGAAGAACAGTGCTATTATAGTAAGAAATCACAATATTTTATTTATTTTAATTTACAGTCTGCCTTTTTTACTGGGATTCAAGGTGGATTGTTTCAAGTATGATAGAACCATTCAGTCAAACAGTAAGCAGCTTACAAAATACAATAACTTTTGAATGATAATAATATTTAACTCTAACAGCAAAGATCCCCAGTAAAACAAAGCTATTCAGTCAGTCAATTAGTGGATTACAAAATATGACAGCTACCCTCAAGGAGGGCCAAGTGTACCTGAGAGGGCAGGCTGGAGGAGTATGGTTCAGGAGGGGAAAGAAAATAGGCTTCTGGGAAATGAAGCTATGACTCCCCCCACCCCAAAATGTGTGTGTTTCAGCTTGGTTCTTACTGTGCAGCAGCAGCACAGGCAGGCACTGGGCTGGCAGCAGCAGGCTACAGAATATGACTGTTTTCTTAAACAGCAACCAGCCAATCAGATCCCAGGGGGAGAGACTGTGCCCTAGTGTAGTGTACCTCCATTGGCGAGAATGGGGATGTGTGGATTGTGCACGAGTGCATTTTGTCTTCGGTGCCTCCCAAGCAATGGCGTGAAGCCTTGCAGACAGCACAGTGCTATCAGCATCACCTCACCAATCCCTTTCTGTGTGCTTTTACGTACAATACAAGGAAAAGCTGGCAAACAACTTCCATGCAGGCATACATACACAGCAGGGGCGGATCTAGGGTTGCTGGTACTCAATGCAAACCTTGTCTAGGCCTCCGCGCGTGCACACTGTGTGTGCGCATGCTCCCAGCGCTACGTGATGATGTTACTTCCGTGATGTCATCATACAGGGCGGGAGGCGTGCCGCATGCGTGGCAAGCTGGCTGCCCCAGCGCCCATACCCATTGGTATAGCAGGCTAAGTGAAACATAACACTGACTCCAGTATTGACGGCATGGTATCACTCCCCAACATTTTTCTGCAAGTGCTCAATCACGTTTTGGTTATGGCATGAAATATTATGACCCAGTGTCAAGTCAAGATAGATCAAGGGCCAAATGCAAAGAATTATGGTAATGTTGTATGCATGGTCTACTCTGCTCAAAAACTCAGTAACTTTCGAAGAACAACAAGTGCTCAGAGGCATCTAGTGAAATGCCAGTCACAGTTCCAGGAGGTCTCTCCAATGTACAGCAGTTCCACTGTGACAAGAAATCTGATGCTGAAATGAAGATCTTTGTTGGAAACACTTTGCCCTTAATTTTGTAGCCTGGGAAGAGCTCTACAATAATTTTTCCAGGCTTTTCAGTTCTGGACTTAAGATCAGAGCTCAGAAGGGACTTAGATCAGACCCGCCCACATCAACTGTGGCAGGTGGCTCCTCCTGAGCATCAAAAGAAAGGATTCACCCCTCACTGTGGGAACACAACTACAAAGCGCAGAGAAACATGACATCAATAGGCAACAGTAGGATGCAAAGGTAATTTATTGGCACTATCGTAAAGCAGGAAAGTTTTTTTAATGTTCACTGCACTAGTTGGCAATGGAGTGCTTTCCAGCTTGGCTACTGCCCTGCCATTGCCACTTTACCAGCCAGTTTCCTGCCATTGTGTGCACCCACTGACACTCATTTTCTTTGGGGTCCATTGTTGTGTTTTGTGCTTGAGGAGAAACTTGTTGGATCGATGGGTTTTGGAACTAGGAGGGTAGACTAATGGTTGGTAAAAAATTTGCAATTTTTGGTTAAGATTGAATAAAACCTCATTTTGCCAACCCTCCCTGAAAAGAACAATGTGTTCATGCACATCTGCCCAGCACTCACTTTGATGCCTTTCTCAAAGCATTCTTTAGGGTCCATAAATGCCAAAGCCCATTGCTGGGTGTGAGCTCAAACTTGATGGGACAATGATTTGGAGAGAGGACTGTGTTCTGTGCAATTTTAGTGCTGTTGAGTGCAAAACAGTTGCCCCAGAGCCTCATTTCTCCAACTCCCCTGTTGCATGCACAGTCAACACTCACCTTGGATGCGTGTAACAGGCAGAAACTCACGATAATGAAAAAACACAAACAGATTAGATCTGAACCAGCATTGGCCCACCTGGAACAAACCAATAACAGAACAGAGTTTGTGCTGAAACCCTGAATTCAAAACTGAAATGGAAATTTTTTTCAGTGCACATCTCTAGTAGGTAGTCATGAGGGAAAATTGCTTCCCATTAAGCTGAGCATTCTCTTTCTCTAATCCCTTTCAATCTAGTTTTTGACAGAGAAACACTTGGTACAACAAAACTGCTACCTAACAGTTAACCTGATGATAAACTTACAAAACAAACTTGTCTGAATGTCAACTTAAGTTCAAGGCAGTTTCACACACTTGTGCCTACTTGCTCAATTCCTGCTCAGTACCCACAGTATGTTTCGTATCATAGCAACATCCTTTATTTTACTAAACATGAAGAAGTCCAAACTCTTAATACAGTCATATGCAGGTCAATGTTCCTGAAATTTAACGTTTGGGGTTTTTTCCCCCATCAAGCCTCATTTTGGATTTGTCTTTCTTCCCCTCCTCCTCCCAGTCTCAAATACCATGGAACTATCTTCTGTCTGATAGTCAGGAGAGGCTAAGAAATAAGGGTCCTTGTCATTAACACACAAATGACCAAGAGCTAGCAGAAAGCATACTATTGCACCTAATCTGATCATAATTACTGAGGATAATAGCAGTTCTGGATAAATACTGAATTTGACCAGTACCTACCTATCAGACCATTAATTCAGGCACCTCAACAATGATCCCAGCATTTAGTCATAAAAAGAATTTTGCTGTCTTAGCCTTAGAAAAAAAGGAAGCACCCATTAGCATTTCCCACTGAAAGGTTATCTGGACTCTTGAATTTCTCATCAAAACCCATCACAATGAAATATCTACTATCAGAGAATATTCTCCCTACCTAAATACTGTTGCCATCAAGCCTCCATACTGATAGCTTCTCTCTATCCTCCTCCTTGTTCACCTCTTCTTTGCCAGCCACATGGGGTCCAGACACTAATACAAAGGCTGAGAGCCAGCGGAGAAGGGCTGCACAATCTCACTACAAACAGTGGAAAGCCAGCTTCAGAAACAAAGCTAGCTTCAGAGAGAAACAGGCCTACACTTTACCTAGCTCCAGACCATTGATCAAGACCTCTCAGTAATTAATTAAGATGCAAAGGACTCTTTTGCATTAACAGCAAAATTTAGACTCACATTAGTGTTCCATTCACTCTGACCAATAAGGACCAGCTGAAATTTCCTCTCAGAACCCCAGCTGGGTAAAGCCTGGAGAAAGTGGGGTTTCAAGAGGGGAGGGACCTCAATAGGATATAATTCCATAGAGTCCCCCCTCCAGAGCAGCCATTTTCTCTGGGGAACTGATATCTGTGGTCAGCAGATCATTTGTAATTCCAGGAGATATCCAGCCATTACTTGGAGGTTGGCAACCCTACCTCCCCACCAGGACTTAGGGATTTTCTCCTTCTCATATTAAGCCAGAAACCATGACTTGAATTTCCCTCCCCTCATCATAGGGAAAAAGATTCTTTTGTTTTCATTCAAGTCTCCAACCCAATAACTGAGGCCACCATCTACAACAGCCAGTGTAGTGCAGTGGTTAAAATGTTGGACTAGGATCAGGTTTGAATCCCCACTCTGCCATGGAAGCTCACTGGGTGACCTTGGGCCAGTTACACTTTCTCAGCCTAATCTATCTCACTGGGTTGTTGTATGGATAAAATGGAGAGGAGAATGTTGTAAGCTGCTTTGGACCCTATTGAGGAGAAAGGTGGGATGTAAATAAAGTTTCAGATGTACACTTTTCCTGGTTTCACCTCTGAGCGTAGCTTTAGAATTTTTCCCATTTCTGGAACACACTAGGTCCTAGGGTTGCCAGCTCCAACTTGGGAAATACCTGGAGATCTTGTGGGTGAAACCTGGAGAAACCTGGAGAAAGTGGGGTTTGGGGAGGGAAGGGACCTTGGCATGGCATAATTCCATAGAGTCCACCCCCCAGTTCACCATTTTCTCCAGGTGAACTGATATCTGTGGCCTGGAGATCAGTTGTAATTCCTGGAGATCTCCAGCCACTACCTGGAGGCTACCACAAAAACGGGCAAATCTGGTAGACCAAAAGGTCAAAACTACAAAAACCACCAGAATTATGATTTAATTTTAATTCTGAAAATACGAAAGTGCTGCGCAAAAATGCAATACTAGTGAAATTACTTAATAACTACATAAAAAGGTGTTCATATACAAAAAGTGAGTCCATACATTATATACAGAACGCAATAAATACAATCAACAAGTCACTGTCCGAAATATAGGAGTAAAGTGCAATGTTCCAGCAAGGTGGAAAAGTGCTGCTTGGTGGAGAGCCAACCGGGTGTCTTCTCATGGAGGTTCACAGTCCCAAAGTAAATACGTTATGGTGCCGACGGGGTATGACAAGCAATATTTCTGTTTAACCCGTTTCGTGAGGCAAACTCACTTCATCATCGGGCATGAAGCAATTAGGACTGACTATGCTGTAACATGGAAGACGTGAGAAACTTATTACAAGTATAAAACAGGAACAAACATCCCACTCCTTCTAATTAATAAAGTTGTACTCACAAATGCACAACAGTTCTATGCTCTGCTCTCCCACTGCTCTAAAGTTGGTCTGCGGACTATGTAACCAATTAGTGGGACTCAACAATTTTTATGGTCACAAGGGAAGGGTCTAATTCCACTAAATGAAGTATGGGTGAAATCCTGCAGGAACTTAAATGTAGGAGACATCCAGGGAAATTATAAATAACACGATAAATCCATTTACTGATTAAGCCCATGCGGGGCCAAGGTGTCTAATTTAAATATCCATCTGGATTCCGCTTTCAGTAATAATTTGCCTAGATCCATGGCATGGGGACAAACAACCTGGTCGAGGACAGAGACCCTAAATTCATTATTAGGATGTGTACATTCGAGAAAATGACTAACCAGAGGCGCTTCCATAACCTTGTTCTTAATCCTTGAGATGTATTCTTGGATTCTTACTCATAAAGCACGGGTGGTGCTCCCTATATATAACGCAGGGCATTTACACTGTATTATGTAAACTACATTTTCTGATCTGCAGTTAGTGAAGCCCTTCTTGGAAGGTAATAAGTCGGGTCGAATGACTTCACGCTTCACCATTAAGCTGCACACATTACAGGCGCCGCATGCATGATGACCTGTAGATCTTACTCCGGTCTCCTGAGTGCTGGTGAATTCCGATCGGATCAGGATGTCTTTAATTGAATGCGTGCGTCTATAACCTACTGCCAGCCCTGTCTCACACCCCTTGATACTGCTAATGATATGCCAATGTTTCCGAATGATGGAGATGATGTCGGCCGATAGGGGGGTATAATCCAAACCCCACTTAATCCTATTGTCCTCTGATCTTACCCTAGGTGTTAACAGACCTTGCCGGTTTGTTGCGTCGGCACGGCTCGTCGCTTGTTTCACGACATCGCTAGGGTATCCTCTGGCCAAAAAGGAAAGCCCTAGCTCCTCTCTACAATTATTATAGAAACATTGGTTGGTGGAATTACGTTTCAGTCTCAAAAACTGGCCAAAAGGTATATTGTTTTTGAGACCTCTGGGGTGGAAGGACTTGTAAGGTAAATAAGAGCAGCGGTCTGTCTGTTTCTTAAATGGCCGCACCGCCAATCTCTGACCCTCACCGTAAATAGTAAAACAGGGTTAACATACCTGTAACTTATGTTCATCGAGTTCTTCTGTGCTGACACACATGGGGACTGCGCAGGCGCAGGCCAGCCGCCGGAGAATTTTCTAGAGCTTCTATGGCTCCGAAGGGGCCGTTTGTCGCGCGCCTCAGCGACCGTTTTCCCGCCCAAACGGTCACGTGATCCTCCAGCGACCAATGGCCCCTTCCCTCAGTTCTCCCTTGCCGCCGCTTGACCAACACACTTCAGCCGTAACACCTTAAAAACACCAATTTCCGTTACAGCCATTACAGTACTGTGCATTGGAGTTCACAGCGGGGTAGGAGGGAGGGTTGTGTGTCAGCACAGAAGAACTCTATGAACATAAGTTACAGGTATGTTAACCCTGTTTTCATCTTCGTTCTTCTGTGCCTCCACACATGGGAGTGTACCAAGCTTCACACAATGAGGAAGGCGGGGGTGAAGTCCAACACAATTTTATTAAGCAAACAAGATCAACAATAAATAGATATGCATATATACATCTATGTAAAAATACTGTGTAAGGACACATAAATACCCAATATTTACATATATACACACCCCCAGGTACATATATACACACTTTCACTCAAGGGTACCCAACAGGTACGCCAAGAAAGTCATTTCAAAACTCCCTCAGGAAAAAAGGGAGTGTAAGACAGCCTTGGCCACAGATACATCCTGCTCCGCATTGACATCAACGGCGTAATGCCTGACAAAGGTGTCTGCAGAGGACCATGTGGCTGCTTTACAAATGTTAACCAGGGGCACCCCCCTGAGGAGTGCCGAAGAGGATGCTTGGGACCGCGTGGAGTGGGCTCTGACCTGAAGCGGGCAATCCACCCCTGCCAGGGAATAGGCCTTGCCAATGGCCGTCACAATCCACCTAGACAGGGTCTGTGAGGAAGCCCTGTTACCCTTGTCCTTGGCCCCAAAACATACAAACAGGTGAGGACAGGTGCGGAATTCCTTTGTCCTATCCAGGTAATAGGCTAGGGCCCTCTTCAAGTCTAGGGAATGAAGGGCCCTTTCCCCCTTAGAGGAAGGTTGAGGAAAGAATGCAGGCAGTGAGATCTCCTGCGAGAGGTGGAAGGCGGACACCACCTTGGGCAGGAACCCGAGGCAGGGACGCAGGACCACCTTGTTGGGATGAAACACAAGAAAGGGAGGGTCAGACCGCAGTGCAGACAGCTCACTGACCCTTCTGGCCGATGTGACGGCCACCAAGAATGCTACCTTGTAGGATAGCATATCCACGGGGCATGTAGCCATAGGTTCAAATGGAGGCAACATGAGACGTGAGAGCACCAAGGACAGTGACCACTGAGGCACTGGCGCCGACACAGGTGGGTAAAGATTGTACACGCCCTTAAGGAACTGGCGGGATTGTGGGTGAGAAAACACCGTAGCACCCTCAACTCGGGTGTGAGCAGCTGATATCGCTGCCAGGTGGACCTTGAGGGAGGACACCTTCAAGCCCAGGCCACGCAAGTGGCACAAATACTCGAACACAACCCCCAAGGAACTGCTGTCAGGCACCACTCCTTTAGCAAGTGCCCAAAGCTCAAACCTACGCCACTTGGCCGCATAAGCGCGCCTAGTGGATGGCCGACGAGCATTCAGGAGGACCCTCTGTACCTCGTCAGTAAAGCCTATCGGGGAGGAACGATCCGCCAAGCCGTTAGGTGCAGCTTCCTGGGATCGTGGTGGACTAGGCTCCCGTTTAGGAGAAGGTCTTGCCGAGGGGGCAGACTCACATATGTCCGTTGGGACATCCGCAGGAGCTTCGGGAACCAAACCTGCCGTGGCCAGAAGGGGGCCACTAGGATGCAGTCCGTCCCGTCCTCCTCTATCTTGCACAGGACCCTGGGAATCAAGGGGAATGGAGGAAACATGTAGTGCAAGCCCTGCGTCCACGTAAACTGGAAGGCATCCCCAATAGAGAGGGGGTCGCTCCCTGCCCTGGAACAGAACGTGTGGGCCTTGGTGGTCGCCGCAGTGGCGAACACGTCTATCACTGGATGACCCCACATCTGGAAGATCGGCCCAATGCACTCTCCGTTCAGTTCCCACTCGTGGTCCAGCAAAGGGACCCTGCTGAGGGCATCTGCCCGGGCATTGTCTGACCCAGCCACGTGTATAGCACGGAGCGACACGCCGTTCTTGATAGCCCACTGCCAAGTGAGTGTGGCTTCCCGGCACAGGGCCATGGACACTGTGCCCCCCTGCTGATTCACGTAGTACATGGCAGTCGTGTTGTCCGTCTGCACCAAGACCTGACGATCTCTCAGCAGTGCTGTAAGAGACACAAGTGCGAAACGAATGGCTCTTAGTTCAAGCACATTAATATGGAGGGTCTTTTCCCTGTCAGACCAGACATCTTGCACAGACACATCACCACAGTAAGCCCCCCATCCCAACAGAGAGGCATCAGTGGTAACCGTGATGTCATGGTGTTGATACCCAAAAGGGGTCCCTCTAAACAAGTTGTCATCAGACAGCCACCAGTCCAAGGAGGAGAGGATGACCCTCGGGATAGAGAATTTGAGGGACGGAGGGTGCAGTAAAGCATCGTACCTCCGCACAAACCAGTTCTGGAGAGGGCGCATACGCAGCCTAGCGAAAGGCACCACAGAGGTGGCCGCTGCCATATGCCCTAGTAAGCACTGGATAGTGCGCACAGACTGGAACCGGTTCCTTTTAAACATGGACGCTAGACCCCTTAGGGACCGAGCCCTCTCCAAGGGGAGCAGGGCCTTACCCTCCACAGAGTCCAACAGTGCACCAATGTAGGACACCTTGCAGTTGGGCACCAGCTTGGACTTCTCCAAGTTCACCAGGAGCCCCAGGCGTTGGCAAGTGCTAAGTACCAAGCCAATGTCCTGCACCAGCCTAGACTCCGACTCAGCCACGATGAGCCAGTCATCGAGGTACGGAAAGATGGTACAGCCTTCTTCCCGTAGGAAGGAAACCACAGGGGCCACACATTTAGTGAACACTCGTGGGGCCGTGGACAGGCCAAAGGGGAGCACCTTATACCGGAAAACCCTTTGCCGGTAAACAAAGCTCAGGTATTTCCTGTGCTCCTTACGTATGCCCACGTGAAAGTATGCGTCTTTTAAGTCAAGAACCGCAAACCAATCTCCCTGTTTCAGCAAGGCGATCACAGCCGCCAACGTAACCATTTTGAATTTGGTCACCTTGAGGAAGGCATTAAGGCCCCTCAGATCTAAAATGGGACGTAAGCCCCCATCCTTCTTAGGGACCAGGAAGAACCTAGAGAAGAAACCCTTTACAGAGTCCTCATAGGGCAATTCTTCCACAGCACCCTTGGCCAAGAGCGACGCGATCTCCGCATCCAGCTCGGCCATAGTGTTATTGACAGCTGTCAGGGGTGAGCTGCATGTAGGCAGCTCAACAAACTCCAGCCCGTATCCCAGTTCAACAATAGTTAAGACCCATGAGTCAGATGTTATTGACTCCCACTCAGAGAGGAGTGGACTCAGTCTGTCCGAAAAGTTCGGGGATACGGCTGGCGTGACCCGTCAGTACTGCCTCCCGGCGCCCTGCTGATCCTTCTGCTGGGCCGGTTGATGTGCCGGACGAGGCTTGAAGGGCCGACGCCTCCTCTGCTGTTGTGCGGGAGGGTAAGGCCGCTGCTGGTAAGCAGGATACTGTTGATAGCCCGGCCGCTGCTGTTGGTATCTGCCCTGGTAGTGGTAAGGGCCGGACCAGGGAGCGTACCGTGGCCTGGAGGAGGGCTTGTCCGCAGGAGCCAGCCCCAAGGACCGCGCCGTCTGCCTGTCCTCTTTTTTCTTTTTCAGGGTCTCGTCGGTCGATTTGGAGAACAGCGAGTCCCCTTCAAAGGGCATGCTCTCCACCCTGGAACGCACCTCCTGGGACAGGGCCGTAGACCGCAACCAGGAGTGGCGTCTGAGGACCACCGCCGAAGCCATTCCCCGAGCAGCAGTGTCGGCAGCGTGACTCCCAGCATTCATTTGCTGTTTAGACAGCCGGACAGCCTCTGTCTGCAACAGGGAGACGACAGCCTTCTGCTCAGGTGGGAGGTCTCGAGTGTAGGATGCCAACTTCTCCCAGAGGTACAATTGGTACCCTGCCATGATGGTCTGGTAGTTGGCGATCCTCAGACCCAGCGAAGCGACGATGTACTGGCGCCTGCCCATGGCATCCAGCTTCTTGCCCTCTTTATCGGCAGGCACCGAGGAGTGACCCGATCGTCGGGGGTTGAACTCCTCTGTGACCAAGGAGGAAGGTGGAGGGTGCTTCACCAACGCCGGCCAGGTGCCCTGCTTGATTTTGTAGAGCTGCTCAATCCTCTTGGATGTTGGAGGCTGATCACAGGGCACCTGCCACACCTTCTCCACTATCTCCTCAATGCCCTCGAGCATGGGGAAGCCAACATACGCCGGATTGTCCCCGTAAATACGTTTGAGGAGCTTGTCCTTGGTCTGGGGAACTGCTGAAGAGATGTCCATCTCGAGAGCCTTGGCCATCCTTGCCATCTGGTCGGCGTAGATGCGGAGGTCCTCGAATGGCGAGTCCGCCGATGGCACTAGCTCCTCAGCTGGCGATGGTTCGGACCAGGACTCCGACTGGTAGCCGCCAAAGCTCTCCACATCCTCCTCATCGGAACCGAGCTGGGATTCCGGAACCCGGAGCGGAGGGGGAGCCCACGCCGACCTCGATGTCGAAGGCCTCGGTTCCGACACGGAGAAACCCGCAGGTGCCCCCTCCCATTGGCAACGATATGGCGAGGGGAGGTAGGAAGCCTGTCGATGTCGGGACGCAGCGGATCGGACCGATCGGACACTGTCCCCGGAACCATGCCGCTCACGACCGACCGGAGGTGGAGACGGACGGGCAGGCGACGGACGGCTCCGACGAGGAGACGGGCTCGGTTCCAGCCTCGGCGACCGAAGGGGAAGCGATGGTCGGCTCCGACGGTGCGGGCTCGGTTCCGGCCCCGACGAGAATTCTGCGGGCACCGTCTCGAAGGCCATCGGATCCGGCACCGGAACGGAGATGTCTTCTGGCTCCGGAGAGCCCAGATGAGGGGAAGGCGTGTGAGGAAGCACGATGACCTCCTCCTGAGGAGCGGGACACGGCGACCGATGGTGCTTGGTCTTTTTCTTCTTCTTCGGTGGTTCCGAAGAAGACCTCGGAACCGACGCGCTCCTCGCCTTCGAAGGGGACCTCGGCTTCGACCTCTTAGGCTTCATCGGAATCGATCCGGTCGTCGGTTCCGATCGGGGACTCGGTACCAGGATCCTCGGTTCCGAAGCTGGTCTCGGATCCGACCTGGTAGATGACGCGCTACGGGGCGGCCGCCCCGGTCCCTGCGCTGGAGAGGCCGTTCTCGACGCCGAGGTACTCGGGGGACGCGGTTTCGACCCCGACCTCGCGGAGGCCACTGAGCCAGCTCTTGAATGCCGTTCGGCAGAGGGGCTAGGGCCGGCCTTAGGGGAGGGCAACGGAGCGCCTCCGGACATGACCTTCTGCCACAGGGAGGAGTTCAGTCGGGCCTTGCGCTCTTGTCGGGCCTTGCTGGTGAAGCCCTGGCAAATCTTACAGGCCGACACATTATGGGTCTCCCCCAAACAAAACAGGCACAGTTCATGGCCATCGGTTTTGGCCATTTTTGTGTGGCATTGGAGGCAATGCTTGAAGAGAGCCTTTGAGGCCATCTTCAGGGGCACGCGAAGGGAAGGTCAAAAACAGTCCGAGTCAAATTACCGAGTCCACAATAAAGTCCAAAACGAGATCCGAAGAGTAGTCGAGGTCACGAAGTCCGAAGTCAAAAGCCAAGCAATCAGTCAGAATAAAGCACGAAGCACAAAAAAGCACAGAGCAACGAAGCTCACGTTCTCTCCAAGCGGCGGCAAGAAGAGAACTGAGGGAAGGGGCCGTTGGTCGCTGGAGGATCACGTGACCGTTTGGGCGGGAAAACGGTCGCTGAGGCGCGCGACAAACGGCCCCTTCGGAGCCATAGAAGCTCTAGAAAATTCTCCGGCGGCTGGCCTGCGCCTGCGCAGTCCCCATGTGTGGAGGCACAGAAGAACGAAGATGAACATCCAAGTAATCCAGGCTAGAACTGCTTCCCATCCATGTAAACTGTATATCAGGATGCCAGCTGTTGAACCAATTGCCTAACTCTTCTGCCACTGATCCCTCCTCCAAAATGACAATACAATCATCAATATACCTCCGGTAAAGGAGGATGGATTTTTTAAAGGGATTCATAGACTCATTGAACACCCATTGAGACTCTAAATTTGACATGAAGAGGTTCGCAATTGATGGAGCCGCTGCGCAGCCCATCGCTACTCCCTTGAGTTGTAAATAATAGCTGTTGTCAAATTTAAAGTAATTCTTCTCTAGAATGATGTCTAATAAGTTGAGAAGAAAGGATGTGGACGGCTGCTGAATATCGCGGGTCAGAAGAGCATCCTGCACCCCCACTCTAGCCCCCTCGTGGGGGATAGATGTATATAAAGACTTGACGTCTAGGGACATCAAATAAACTGACGCTGGAACATGTAGCATCTCCATCAAAGTTATAAGGGTCATGGTGTCTTTAAGATAAGGCTCTGTTTTGGAAACCAAGGGCTGCAGAAAATAGTCCAAAAACCGGGACAGCAGCTCCAGAATGGAATTGGAACCGGACATGATCGGACGGCCAGGAGGGGGACACCCACCCTTGTGGATTTTTGGAAGGGTATAGAAGACAGGTATGCGGGGGGAGTTGTTAATTAAGGCATCCCTTATCTTTTTGTCTATTTCATTCATAGAAAGGCCCTCATCCAGCACAATTCGAATAATCCGTTGGATTTGAGCCGTGGGGTTCTGCCCTATACGTTTGTATTCACTACTCACCCCCAGCTGTCTGTTGCATTCCTGTACATAATCCTCCGTGTTCTGTATCACTATCCCACCCCCCTTGTCCGCTGTCTTAATACAATACTTCTATCGTTTTTAAGTTCCTGCAGGGCCACCCATTCCGGTTTAGTCAAATTATATCTCCTATACAGTCTTTTAGATTCCAAATGTTTGATGTCCCGCAGTACCACCTTTTCAAAGCAGTCAACCATTGGATCAGATATAACAGGGTAAAAAGAGGATTTATAAGAGATCCCTGTGGAAGGGGGAAGGCCACTGCTGGGACAAAAAAGTCCCTAAGTTTAATCAGGCGCGTCAGTTTAAAGAGGTCCACCCGTGTCTGAAAGGCATTATATGACGGGGTAGGCACAAAGCCTACTCCTTTGTTCAAAACTGTTTTTTCTATATCAGTCAAGACACGGGAAGACAGATTGAAAACTAGGTTCTCTTGTTCTGACGTTTCTGCCGGTTGTAGCCTCTCCCTAAAAAACTTTTAGAGGAAATGTTACAAGATCTGAGGCTACGAGTACTTGTGCCCTCGTCTCCGGAAGTATCCGTCTCCGAGGGCTCCATTGTTTCAAATTCTGAATTGGCAGTAATATTTTTTGCCCAAGATACTCTTTTACGTGGTCTATTATTAGCACCATCCCTCCACTGGTAGATTCTACTCGAAGTGTAATCCCTTCTATCTCGCTCAAATTTCCTGACTTTGAGTTCTTTGAGCTTCTCCCGACTTTTTTGTGAAATTCACCTTTGGACAGCTTGATTGGGAGCTTGTGGCACATCAGGGTGGCAAGGACTTTCCGGACTAATTTTACATGTGCTTCTTTATTTTCTGAATAAATAAGCACGTCATCAAGGTAAACAACTCCTTTGTACAAAAATTCATGTAGGACCTCATTTATCATTGACATGTAAACCGAAGGGGCCCCAGATAAGCCAAATAGCATGACCAAATATTCATATTGGCCTAAGGGGGTATTGAATGCGGTTTTCCATTCATCCCCCTCCCTTATCCTAACATGAAAATATGCATCTTTGAGATCCGATTTTGAGAAGGTCTTACCCTGCACCACTTCACTTAGCAGATCATGGATTAATGGGATCGGATAGGCATTGGTCGTAGACACAGAATTGATGCCTCGAAAGTCTGTACACAGTCGGAGCCCCCCATCCTTTTTCTTCACGAACAACACAGGAGCTGCATGTGGGGAGCTAGCTGGGCGAATGAATCCTCTCTCCAGATTCTTGTCTATGAATTTTCTGAGTTCTTGTCTCTCTCACGGACTCATGGAATATAACTTTCCTTTGGGGAGCTTCTCTCCTGGGATTAATTTGATAGTACAGTCCGTGTTCCGGTGCAGCGGTAGGCTATCCGCCTCCTCCTCACTAACGGCTTGAGTCAGGTCTTGATACTGTGGAGGGATTAAACTTAGCTCTTCAGCGGTTAACAGAGCGACCTCTGAATTCGTGGGGGCTACTGCACCCCATTCTGCTTTCCAACGGTGTTTTTGGCAATATTCCGGATCAAATACTACCATTCCTTTGGCCCAGTTGATGTAAGGATTGTGATCCCACAACCACCTACTGCCTAAGATGAGTGGGTATTTGGCTGCTTGGCTTACAATAAATGGACGCACTTCCCAATGTTTGCCCATGCCTGTGGGCACTTGCTCTGTTTCTAGAACCGCTGGGTTCATATTCGATCCGTCCATTTGTTCAAAGACATTTGGGATTTTCAGTTCATGCATTTCTAGACCCAGTCCATTTATGAGTGCTGGTGCTATAATATCCCGGGAGCATCCTGAGTCAATTAAGGCTTGGACTCGAACGTGGGTCCCCCTCTTAGGATTTACTAGCATAACGGGAACAAACAATATGGTCCCTCTTTCTCTCACCTCCTCCGGGGTGGTCTTCTCCTTGATCTGCCGTTGGGGCCTCTTCACGACAGATCCATCTCGTTTCCCGATGGCGGGCTGAGCTCATCGGCCTCCGAGATCTGTGCTTCAAACTCCATGCACACTTCTTTCGCCTCCAAGCTGGTTTCTGAGCGCCCCTTCTTAGGTAAACCCCGGCCTCTGCTGGATCGTGGGGCTGGAGTGGGACGCGCCGGGGGCACCGGTGCTTGCCTCCGAACAGGGCATTGGGCTGTAAAATGCCTGCTGTCTCCGCATTGGAGGCATAGTCCTTGTCTCCATCTCGTCTCACGGGCTCCTTTCTCAGCGGGAACACCCCATCCTCCCCGCTGACTTGGCGGGGCTCTTTGAGTCCCCGTGGCCTGTTGTTGCTCCACCATTCGAACAACTTGGGTGCGATTCTCCACTTTGCAAGCCAGTTGTATCCACCCCAAAAGCGGTGGATCATCTTGCATTAGTGCCCTGTCCAGTAACCTAGGGTTCATCCCGTTCTGAAAGAGTACAATTTTGGTTCCTTCCTTTTGATGTGGGCACTTGGCTGCCAGCTGACAGAACTTGGCTGCATAATCTCTCACTGACTGGGACCCTTGCTGCAAAGTTTGCAGTTCCATGCGGGCCCATTCCCCTTCTAGAGGGTCTTCGTATTGGGCTCTGAGCGCGGCAATAAAGGCTTGCAGACTTCCCAGCTCTGGGGCCCCCGTATAATAGAGGGTTACATACCACTCAGCTGCTATGCCTTCCAGGCAGGCCACAAGGTGCATCACTCGGCTTTCTTCATTGGGAAATAGGTAACCCCATTGACTGAAGAATTGAAGGGCTTGTACGACAAAGAACCCCAATTTATGAGGGTCACCATCAAAGGGAGCTTCCAGCTTAATCCATCCCATCGGTAGTTCGCCCTCACCGGCTCCTCCCAAGTCAACTGGTTGGGCAGGTGGTTGTCGCGGCACAGGAGGTATACCTTGGGGACGCAGCTGAACTGGCGCAGGTCTTGGCAGCGCTCCTGGAGCAACCGGATGCGGCTGAGGTGGAGGTGGAACAGGGAGTCTCCCTGGTGGCCCTACTCCCCCTGGTCCCGGTTGCGGCAGTGGCACCGGCCCTCGAGGTTGAGATACTGCTGCTGCAGGAATGGCAGGCCCTGGTCCCATAGGGGCCACTCCTCCGGTGGTAGGAGCCGGGGGGGGCCCGCTGGAGGGACTCCTGCTGCTGGTCCCTGGGGCGCTACCTCTCCTTGCGCACCATTTGCGGTGGGTGCAACTTCTCCCGGTGGTGGTGACAATGGGAGTGATGGGCCTTGCGCAGGCGGGGCGGCCGGTCTTGCATTGCCCCTGGCCGCCGCTAGTTCAAGCAACTGGTGTAGTCCCACTGGGGCATGGGCACCGGTGCATCCCGCACCTTCCTCCCCTTGGACTAGCAACGCAATCAAATATGCGGCTTGTGCTAAATCTGCTTGCATCGCCTCCATTTGTGCTTCTAAGGCTTGGCAGTGGTTCTCCTCCTCTACGTTGAGGTCTAGCTGAGTCTCTTCCTCTCCGGGCTGCTGGAGCAAGCTCTCCTTCCAAGCTCTCTGCTGGTGGTCAGCTCTCTCCACCGCTTCCTCCGTGGCTTGAGCTCCTTGCAACTGGGCTTGGGGACCAGACGTCGCAGTTGCCCCCGAAGGGACTTGGTCCGACATCTCAGTCACGCTAGCCACCCAACCCTTTGCAATTCCAGTCACTGCTAGTACTCCGTACTGTAGCACTTGGTCCTGCTCCTGCAGAGCGGCCAAACGTCCCTGTCTTTCAGGAACTTCCACATCACTCTCCCAAGTTCCAACTGAACCGACATCTGCATAGTCCCAGCTCAAGGGCTCCATGCGCGGCGTAGTCCAATCTGGGAGGCTGGTCGTCTCTTCTGGTGGGTTCACTTCCACCAGGCATTGCGCCGCCTCATCCCACCAATACCACGGCTGTGTGCTGGTCCGAACTTCCCTGGCGCAGAGTGTGGACCTCCTGCCAGTTTCCCACCCCAGGCCTCCTGTTGCTCCCAGGTCTTCCGACACTAGCGCGAGTTTCATCATAGAGCGGGAGAACAGAGTGCCGGCATGTCTTTCTCTGGTTTCCCAGGGCTGCGGGCCCCACTGCCGGGGTGTAGGCACGGACGTCAGGGGGGTAACTCCTCTTCCCACGCTGGTCCTGGGCCTGGCGCCTTCCCTGCTCGCTCGCGCCTGATCGGTACCACCGTCAGGCTGTAGAAACTGCCCTTTGCCCTCCGTGCCTGGGTCAGACGGGTCTGTCGGACGCTGTCCGGTATCCATCTCTTCCAGTTGAGAGGTCAGGGAGTTAAAAAGGAGATTCTCAACAAAATGTCAGACTATGGAATCCCAGTTATCTATGGAATCCCAGTCTCCCCCCTTCCACAAGAAGCACAAGGTTTCTTGGTTTCAAAAGGTTTATTGGAAGATTATGCTGAGGATACAGGGGTCCATGATCCAAGGACTTGAGGCCCTTGGCTGAACCAAAGCTTTGTTGAGAATGACACATAAAATGAAAGTAACAACACTTCAAACACCCCTTCCCAGCCTCCCCCCTTAGTCCTGTCTAGAAGGCCTGGGAAGGCGAGGACATCAAGGTCGGCCGGGCTGATAAGAATTCTTCGTTCCCATGGATATAGGTGTCCTGGGCAGCACCTGGGCCTGGAAGGAGAGAACTAAATAACTACAGGTTATAACAGGAGAACATGGCGTAGCTGTGGCTTGAGAACTGACATTCTAACACTTGGATTCCTTCTGCTCTGCTCCTTTACTTTCATTTGCGACTGGGGCGGGGGAGGGGGGAGAGAGAAAAAATGGATGAGTGCAAGGTGAGTGGTGCTGAGCTCCAAAGGAATAGTAAGCTGCTTGGATTCCTTCTGCTCTGCTCCTTTACTTTCATTTGTGGCGGGGGCGGGGGAGAGAGAAAATGAATGAGTGCAAGGCGAGTGGTGCTGAGCTCCAACGGAACTAAATAACTACAGGTTATAACAGAACATGGCGTAGCTGTGGCTTGAGAACTGACATTCTAACACTTGGATTCCTTCTGCTCTGCTCCTTTACTTTCATTTGCGACTGGGGCGGGGGAGGGGGGAGAGAGAAAAAATGGATGAGTGCAAGGTGAGTGGTGCTGAGCTCCAAAGGAATAGTAAGCTGCTTGGATTCCTTCTGCTCTGCTCCTTTACTTTCATTTGTGGCGGGGGCGGGGGAGAGAGAAAATGAATGAGTGCAAGGCGAGTGGTGCTGAGCTCCAAAGGAACGCAAGCTGCTTGGATTCCTTCTGCTCTGCTCCTTTACTTTCATTTGTGACGGGGGGGGAGGGAGAGAGAAAATGAGTGAATGAGTGCAAGGCGAGTGGTGCTGAGCTCCAACGGAACGCAAGATGCTTGCATTCATTCTGCTCTGCTCCTTTACTTTCATTTGTGATGGGGGGGAGCTCTTTTAAGACAAAATATGTTAATTAGTTCAGAGAACTGTATGACTTGTTTCTAAACTAAAACAGTATTCAGGTTTAATTGCAGTGTTGGCACTTTGAAACAAATAAGTTGGTTTTGTGTTGTAGTTTGGGCACTCGGGCTCAAAAAGATTCGCCATCACTGGCCTAGGCTCATAACAGCATCCAATTCCAAAGCTACAAATGATTTATCCTACAGGCTTTTCATAGCATTTGAATAACACAAGGGTTAAGATTGTGCTCTCTGGACCCACAGTGAAGATAGCTGGACTCTTATAGCAACCTTTGAGTCCATTCTGTTCCATGAAGAATGATTTAAACTGGCCCAAGGCACATCCCTTGATACCTACTTCTGTCTCCAAGTGTCTTAATAGGATGGCATGATTCACTGTATCAAAGGTTGCAGGTAGATATAGGAAGAGCAACAAAGCAGCATGGACTTTGTCTACATTTAGATGGAGGTCATCAGCTAAAGCCACCAGAGCTGTCTCATCACATAGTCAGGCCTGAAACTAGGCTGAAAATGGTTCGGAGCACCAAATCTAGCCAAGAAGACCTGGATTTGGTCTGCTACTGCTCTCTCAATCATTTTGCAGAGGAAAGGCAGATTAGAGACTGGGTAATAATTGGCCACATCATTTTTGTCTAGAGATGGTGTTTTAAGTAGTTGGTGAATAACCGCCTTTTTGAGTGGCCTGGGGAAGGCTCTTTGAGTTAGTGACTGATTTATGATAGATATCAAAGGCTCATTTAGATGATATTTACATGATTTCAGTAAGCAAGATGGGCATGGATCCAGTGCACAAGTGGTGCCCTTCATAAATGCCAGGATCTTGACAATATCTGCCACTGTAACTGCTTCAAAATGGTCCATAAGTGGACCAGTCAGTGTATTTTTTCTGCATCACCTAAATTACAGGTGGCATCCAAGTGAAAATATATTCATGCTATTTAACAAAAAACTTTGCAAAGGTGTCACAGCTAATTACCTGATCCCAAGCTGGTAAGGGTTCAGATTTAGGAGTCAGAAGATATTGAGATACCTTTAACAATTGGGATGGAACCACCATTTCCTCTTTATCTTCCCTGAAAGCCCCATAGCCAATGTCTTTCCCTGCTTCCTTCTCTCCTTCCCGCCCACCAGCCAACCTGCCCCTGACTTCAGAAAAAAGCACCAACATCCCATCCTGAATTTCTGCCAATGGCAATACGTTACTCAAGCAAGCTGTCCAATTGGAAAGTGCACTTAACTATGAATACCGCCTACAGGGGCACTAAACATCCAGAATGCTGTTAGTGACAGGTGCTGCTGCTTTTTAGATGTCTTTGATGGCTTTGTCCTAGTGGTTAAATGGCTGCATTCACTTTATGTACTTAATAATTAAAAAGCAAACAGCTTTTAGAAAAACTGTATCTGTGGAGCAAGAAACCTAGCACTAATGTGAAACAGTACTAATAGTGTAAATATTGAAATTAAAAATATAACAGGGATTGACATATCAATTATAAGATGCTGGCACACTGCCAAAAAAGTATCAGAATTACAGTCTTAGAAAAAAATCATAATCTGCAAATATACTACAAAAATGTTTACTGTTTCATGGATGTAACAAACAACATTAATAGAAACTCCATGAGCAACCTACTTTTTATGAATTCCAGTTTTATTATCAAAACCTATGCCTCTCAGCAGTGCTAAATGTACATTCACAGAAAATAGCCAGTCCTATAATGAACTGGATTACATTCATTCTTGAGTTTCTTCTGCCTTATCATCTTTTATCGTGTTTTTATCCATTTTCACTCCAAATATCATATCTGCTTTAGTTATTAATTCAGTCATCAATTTAGCAATTTCTTGCAAGTTGGAAAATACTTCTTCTGGGAAAGCCATTTCAAAGTTACTTATAAGTGTTATGTCCAAACTTTCGTCAAAGTGGTAGAAAGCTTCGCTTTTATTTATATTTTCAAAGGATTTATTGCTTTCCAGCCCGCAGCTGAGAGTTTTCTTTGCAATCAATTTTCCATGCCTTCCTCCCTCCTCCCAGCCTTCGCCCGGGCAACTGCCTTGCAATCAAGCTGGTTAGCCCTCATAAAGTCATAAAACAATCTTCTTTCTTGATGGGAAGTCTTGTAGGGTTGCAATGCTCCGTCTTCCAGTTGTCTTTATTTGTCTTACCAGGAATCTGCTTTGTTTTTGCTTCAATTCATTTTCGCTTGTTGAACTTTCGGCTTTTGTAGCTTCATAGCCATGTTGGCTACTTCCATGGTCCTTACTTTTCAAACCGGCATGGGGGCTTCCCAGGGGTTGCCAGTCCACTTGAGCTCCTCCACCTTGTTCCAGCCTGCCCCCCTCTCCATGGGGGGGACTTGGGGGCCCAAATTCTTGAGTCCCAAGGAACCGGGAAGCTCATGGCAGAGAGCTCATAACTCAGCTGCCGTGCCTTCGCTACTCCATCCCAGAAGTCCCTTATTTGGCAAGCTCTTTCATGGGTCTTGTATCTTTTTCTTTTGGGAGGGGGGAAGGAAGCTAAGTAGATCCTGCCTGCCTGCCTGGGGGAGGGCACTGAACTATCAGCATCTAAGCTGTAGCATCTAAGTGACAGCACCTTCAGCTTTTGCATCTAAGTGACAGCACCTTCAGCTTTTGCCATTCCTGCTACTTCTGAGCAGGGCAGCTCCTTTGTCCGCAGTTGCATTGTTCCTTCGGAAGGAGGTGGACAAGGTTGCTAATATTTCCATGCCTGAGTAGCTCTCAGTCAATAGATATACAAACCCAAAACAGGGTTAGAGCCCCTGTGTGGGCATGGGGGAATGCTTTCCTTTGGATACATCTTTCATTCTTTTCACAGTTGTGTGTAATGATCTGGTATATTTTAAGAATTATATCTCTGACCTAGTCTTCAGCCTGGGAGCTTCCTTAGGCACCAGAAAAGCTTATTTATTTACTACTTTATAACCTCACTGAGACTCAAGATGGATTACAGAACTTTAAAAGATGCAGCCATACAGCATAAAACATTCCCTGAATTGGACTAAAAGTCTCTCTACATAAGACATCTTACATGGGGACTCTCAAGTGACTTACTTTCTATGTGGTCCTATATTCAAGGGTACTCTGTCTCCCTAGCATTGCATGTGTATCCACAATGGGAGAACAAGTGTAAACTTTTTCACTTGAGCATCCCTGTGTAAAATGTCTTGGGTAGAGAGACTATGATTACAGAATTAGTAGACAACATAAGGTTCTCTTTTCAAGGTACAGTGGAATTACACTGATATAAAACAATGCAGTAAATGCCAGATAATACCAAGAATAATCATTGCAGCAGACTCACTGCAGTGGACTACCGTCCTGTTCCATTATAATGGCATCTTCCTCAGTTGTTCCATTCTATTAACATTCTATTCCTTTCATAAAAACGCGCTGCTGAACATTTGCACATTCTGCAGAATGACAGGAGTGTGGGAACCTACCTGACCACCTCACCCAGCCGTTCCATTATATGGAAGCTAGCAAAGAGAATGAGCATGAATAGGCAGTTCCTGATCTTATCTGTTTACAGGATGGCACCTTCAGAAGCCTTTGCTCAGATAAGCAAAGCTGTCATGGTGGAGCATAGAAGAAGAGGTAGTCCTGCACCTATGAGGGTCAAGGCCATTAATGGTTTTGTAGGTGATAACCAGTACCTTGAACTGAACCCAGTAACTGCCTGGTTACTGGGCTGTAGCACTGTGTACCAATTGGAGTTCCTAGTCAACTTTAGGGGCAGACACATATAGAGTGTTACAATAATCTAGCCTTGAAGTAACTATAACATGAATCCATATGGCCAGCTCATGTAACTTAAGACAGGACAATGCATTTTTTGCAGCTGTATTAACTAGCTTATCCAGCAATAGCTCTGAGACCACTATCACTCTGTAGGCTCTTAACTAAGTCAGCAAGTGTCAGCTGTTCAAGAAGATCACAGCCAGCATTGCATCTGTCTTGCAAGGATTCAGTTTCAACTTGTTCTCCATTAGTCATTTAATCACAGCAGTAAGGCATTAATTCAGGACCTCTACAGTATCACCAAGAGATCTGGATGAATAAATACAAAGCAGGGTGATAACAAAAAATCAGCTTCCTTCAAAGCCACCAATGATTTCTCCTAAGAGCTTTCCATTGCAATTGAAAAGCACAGAGGATAAGACTGAGCCTTGTGAAACCCCACAAGATAATTCCTACACTGATGACAACTGGCCTCTGAATACTGCCCATAAGAAATGATGTAAATCAATCCAAAGTGCACCCCTTAATCCCCACTTCTACCTCTTAACATCTCCATGAGATGCCATTGTCCACAGTCAAAAGTTGCAAATTA
Source organism: Eublepharis macularius (assembly GCF_028583425.1). NCBI lineage: Eukaryota > Metazoa > Chordata > Lepidosauria > Squamata > Eublepharidae > Eublepharis > Eublepharis macularius. Next base: position 80,056,523 of record NC_072797.1, read on the forward strand.
AATGTCCTCCAGTTCTTTTAGACAATACTACAGCGATCCTGCCTGGATCTGTTTCCACTAAGACATGAGCAACTCTGTCCAATATTTCTTTCTCCAAACAATATGATATCCCCATGGTTTCCCTCTGCTACAAGGCATAGATTTCTGGTCCCTGTAAATTCATTAATTGCAGTCATGGGAGTGAATGGCAGCAATGTTTGGATGATGAAATCTCATGGACAGGAGAGATGATGTGGAATGTTCTCAGATCATGGCCACCAGACAATGGAGGTATTGAACAGTTGTGGGGGTCACTATATACATCTATTCCATGTAATTCTCTCAAGCAAATGCTGCTGATGCTGAAACTGCAAGGATGTCCTTTTGTTTGTGATGGTCTTAGAGGTATTATTGAGAAGGATTAGAGAAGATGACAGTATAAAAGGAATAAAAATAAAAGGATCTTCCTACAAATTGAGAGCTTTTGCAGATGATGTGATGTTTATAGTGGCAGATCCTGTACAAACCCTGCCAAGATTGTTGGATAAAATAAAAGAGTTTGGAGATTTGGCGTGCTTTTATATAAACAAAAAGAAGTCAAAAATAATAACAAAAAATATGACCAAGAAGCAGCAGCAAGAATTAAGTGAATTAACAAACTGTGAAGTGGTACACAAAATCAAATATTTGGGGATAGAGCTCACTGCTAAGAATATAGATTTATTTCAGAATAATTATGAAAAGCTCTGAACTCAAATTGAAAGAGATGATAAAATGGAATAAACTAAATCTTTCATGGTTAGGTCGTATTGCTACAATTAAAATGAATGTACTGCCCAGAATGATGTTTTTAATGCAAACAATACCAATTGTGAAAGATAAAAAAGTTTGAAAAATGGCAGAGGAAAATATCTGAGTTTGTTTGGGCAGGGAAGAAGCTAAGAGTAAAAATGAAAGTCTTATGTGATGCAAAGGAAAGAGGAGGAATGCAGTTACCTGACCTAAGACTTTATCACGAAGCGATATGTTTGGTGTGGATAAAAGAATGGGTGTGCTTGACCAATCATAAGTTATTAACGTTGGAAGGATATAATAAATTATTTGGATGGCATGCATATATGTGGTATGAAAAATATAAAATGGATGCAATGTTTCAGCACCACTACCTAAGAAGAAATTTATTGCTAACTTGGCTTAAATACAAGAAACTCATAGAAGAAAAGAAACCACTTTGGATTATACCAGCTGAAGTAATCAACCCAAATTTGGAATACCAGGGAAAGAAATGGCTTACCCTCAAAGAATTAACAATACTAGAAAAGGATGAGTTGAAGCTTAGACGAAATGAGGATTTACCATTCAAATATGGCTGGTTACAATACAGGCAAATTAAAGACTTATTTGACTCAGATAAAAGGAAGATAGGCTTTAGAATTAAAAATTCAGACTTGGAAGAGTTATTATTGGGAGATAATAATAAAGCAATATCTAAAATGTATAAGTTGTTATTGAAGTGGTTTACAGAAGATGGAACAGTAAAGGTTCAAATGGTAAAGTGGGCTATAAATTGTAATAAAGAAATAACCATGGAAGCATGAGAACAATTCTGGGAAAATACCCTAAAAATATCAACTTGTATTAGTATTAAAGAGAATGGATATAAAATGTTGTATAGATGGTATTTAACACTGAAAAAACTAGCCATAGCTAACAAACAGTTATCAAACAAATGTTGGAAATGTAAGGAGCATGAAGGTTCTTTGCTTCATATGTGGTGGACTTGCCAAAAGGCTAGAGACTTCTGGTCTAAAATATGTGCTGAAATGTCTTTGATATTACAATATAATGTTGCTAAAAATCCTGAAATGTTATTATTATCTTTACACTTAGAAGAGATTAATAGAAAGGATAAGACATTGTTACATTATATGTTAGTAGCAGCAAGAATTCTATATGCTCAATATTGGAAAAAAGAAGAAATACCGAATGTTGAAGAATGGACAAGGAAGCTATTGTACATGGCCGAAATGGATAAAATAACTAGAAATTTGAATAAGCAAGATCCAGAAACTTTTTTGGAGGATTGGAAGAAACTTAAGAAATATTTGGAAAACAAATGCGATGTTAAAGGACAATTGTGGTCTTTGGAGGGATTTTAAATTTTATATAAAAAGACTTTAACAAAAGAAAAACATATTAAGATCTTTACCATGGTAAAAATGATAGCAATATAGTGTAATAATAATAGCTATGAATAAACGGGGGGTTCAAGTGTTGTTGGAAGTCAACAAAGAAAAGGGGGAGGGGAGGGGTGGGGTATATATCTATGTGGAAGGGTTAATTTGGATAAGTTTAATGTATTAATCAATTATTGTATATTGCCTCATCCAATAAAAATTATTTAAAAAAAAAGAAAAGAAATATCACCATCTGTTGGGAGGGTGGAAAGGCATGGTCTGTTACTGGTAAGGGTAGTAATACATAGAGGAGGCCTAATGGCCACTGCAATGTCAGGGCATCTGCTTGTGGGTAGAACAAACCTTGTCATGTACCCCGGTAGTTGATGGCTGTGTTGGGACGCACACAGGTCCATGAGGTGTTGCGAAGTGCAATGTTATCCACTGGACGAGATGTTTCTTAAGGGACTATTCCCCTGTTGTCCCCTCAGCCAGTCTGCCTGGGCATTGGATATGCCTTTGATGTGCACAGTTCTGATCAAAGCTAGGTGACCATCCCCCCAGGTAAGTATCCTTACTGCCACCTTGTGTTGCCTCGAGGTCTTGAATCCCCCCTGCTGGTTTATATATGTTTTGTCTGCTACCTTGTCCATACAGATCTCTGAACTGGAACAGGGCCAGACAAATTGCTCACCTTTCTAAGTCATTGACAGGAAGACAAGCCTAACCTGATTCTTACACCTGTAAATATTTGTTGTTCTTGAGGGGTCATGAATCTTTTGCTTTGCATTGGGTTGGTGACCTTGGCTCAGATGGGTTTTGATCTGAAGTGGTATCTGAATGGGAAGATCTGTCTTCTCCATGATCTGTTGTTAATGAGATCTAAGAAAGGTCTGAAGTGGTCTTGCCTATAGATGACCCCAAAGGTATTGCACTGTAGGTGGCCACTAGCAAACCCATCAGTTTCAGTAGTGTTGTGAGAAGTGATTTTGCACTCTGATGTCAGTCTCAGTCAGCTGTTTGGTCTTCCTGACCTTTTCTTTGGTGAGGGATAGAAAAAGCCCTTTTGGTGACTGTGATCTAACCCAGGTGTTCAAGCTTGTAGGAACTGAATGGTGAATTGAGTGTTGTGGTGAGATTTTCTCTTGAACCGATCAGATCGTCTGGGTACAAGTGAACATGAATACCCCCCGTCTCTGAAACGTATGATGGGGTTGATCATGAATTTTGTGAATACTCTTGGTGTGGTAGACAGGCCAAAACAGGACAGTTCAGAACTGCCAATTTTTTATTTTTTACATAAAATCTTAGGTATTGTTGATGGACTGTCAGAATTGGTACATGGAGGTATGTTTCTGTGAGATCTGTAGATGTCATGTGTTCTTCTGATTGACTGGCCACTGCGACTGAGCACAGAGTCTCCATTCAGAAGTGATACAATTTGATAAACTTGTTCAAAAAACTTGAAGTCTAATAACACCCTCCAGTCCCTATTCTTTTTAGGGACTGTGAAGAAGATTGAGTAGACCCCTTTCTGGTGGGCAGCTTTCAAATTGTATGGAATAGCCCTGTGAGACTATTTGTAAGGTCTGCCTGCTTGTCAACCAAGGCTTGATGGTAAAGAGTAGTTGGCCTCTCACAGGGACAGCTAGCAAGTCCTGTCTTAGAAATCTGGGTATTAAAGTTGTATCTTTCCACGTGTGGAGAACTGTCTGTTTGATCTTGAGACAAGGTAAGCATTATCCCCACAATACAGCTGGAGAGCTGGGACTGAGAGGACTGGTTTATCCAAGGCCATGTGGCAAGTTCATGGCAGCAGTGAGATTTGAACCTGCAGAGTACTGCATCACTGTTCAGTTACTTAACCACTATACTACAAGTGGGGTCTTGAAAGGACCTCCCCTTATTAAAGGGCTGCCTAGATTAACCCCAGGATGGCCATTTGGAATCTTGTCTGGACCTTAGTAGTGTGTGTTGTGAATAAAAGGCTGAGGGCCAATGGATCGCCTCTCAGATTGTTTGAGTGTTTTTGGCAACACATTCTTCTGTCCTAGGTCTCAATCTAGATCATTCCCAGGGCATCCCCAAATAGCTTGTCTCTCTGAAAGAGGTAAGCCAGGACGATATTTTTAGAGTGTGAATCTGCTGGCCATGCTCTTAGTCAAGCGTGCCGGCTTGTAACTGCTGTCAAGACCATAATCCTGGAAGAAAAAGGTAAATTATCCAGGATGACGTCTGTCTTGAAGGTATTGGCCCTTACATTTGTGTTTGCCCCTTCAATGGGGGCAGCTATTGTTGTACGGGAGCAGTTGGATCAGTTTCCAGATCCATACTCCTGACACTCTTGAGGCAATTGAGGTAATAGCTGTAGCCTTAATAGCCATGGTCACGGCCTCGTGAGCTCTTGTTAGCATGAACTCTCTTCTCTTGTCTAAGTGGTCTCTGACTGATCCTTACCCATCGTCTGACCAGAGCCCAGATGACTGAAGTATAGCCACTGGAGTTTCGATCGCAGGTACCTGCAACAACTCATAGCAAAGAAACGTAGTGAGTACAGTGCTGGGTCTTAATCTAGATCTTTCCCAGGGCATCCCCAAATAGCTTGTCCCTCTGAAAGAGGTAAGCCAGGACGATACTTTTACAGTGTGAATCTGCTGGCCGTGTTCTTAGTCAAGAGTGCTAACTTGTTACTGCTGTCAAGACTATAATCCTGGAAGAAAACAGACCTTTGGACACTCACCGTGAAGGGTCCTTCTCCTCTGAGGACAGGAGGACATCGTGGGTGTTTCCCACCATCCAATCGGGGAGGCAGGAAGTTGATTTTTCTTCCTCTTCCTCTTACGTGTGGGACCACCCTCTCCTCTTCAGTTTGGGTGACTCCCCTCAGCAGTTCCAACTCCTAAGTACACCTAGACTATAAGTAACCGGAACCTTAAATAGAGACAGCAAAGAACGCATAAAACATCAACAAGTAACCAACATTCAAAAGAGAATGATTTAGGTAGAATGAGAGAGTGCAGCAAAGGTGTAGTAGGAAAAAACAGGATTATTATAGTTCAGTTCCAACAGTAGACGAAGCTCCTGGGAGGGCACGATGTCCTCCTGTCCTCAGAGGAGAAGGCCCCTTCACGGTGAGTGTCCAAAGGTCCATTCTCCCTCTGAGGTAGAGGACATCGTGGGTGCTCCCAAAGCAGGTCTCTATAATCTGGGAGGGATATAGTCTTTGTCTCCTACTACATGCTGAAGCACTCTTCGTCCAAATGCTGCATCGGCCGAAGCATAAGTATGTAGATGGTAATGCTTGATAAAAGTGGACGTTGATGACCACATGGTGGCCTTGCAAATCTCTGAGATGGAAGCATTTCTCCTCAAGGCTGCGTTTGTAGCCGCACTCCTGGTTGAGTGTGCCATGATTCCAGCAGGAACGTCCATCTTGAGAGCCTTGTAAGCTTCCCCAATGCACGTCTTAATGCTATGATTACGACATGCGATGTCCCACCCTAGGTTGAGAAATGTTGATAAAGAGGGAATCCGTCTGTCAGATTTTTTCCGTCCTGATTATATACGCCTTCAGAGCCTGTCGAACATCCAAATTGTGCCATTCTCATTTCCTCTGATGTTCTGGCCTTGGACAAAATGACGGCAAGTCTATCTCTTCGGATCTATGGAAGGTAGAATACACCTTGGGTAAGAACGCCGGGTCGGTTCTTAAAACCACTTTGTCCCTATGAAAGATGCATAGGTCCGGCCGAATGGACAGGGTCCTCATTTCTGAGATTCGACGCACCGACGTAATCGCCACAAGAAATATGGTCTTAAGTCTTAACCATCTTAGATGGATGTCTTTAACTGGCTCAAAGGGTGCTTTTGTTAGGGCTGAAAGTACCACATTCAAGCGTCAAGTTGGGAATCGGTGTATTGCAGGAGAATTCAGCAGGGTTGCCTCTCACAAGAACCTTTTAATGTGAGGATGAGAGGCTAGAGTTACCCCATCGATCATCAGGATGACCGAACTAATGGCTGCAATTTGCTTCCTCAATGTCGTGGGCCTCAGACCCCTATCCAGTCCCTCCTGTAAGAATCCCAGGATGGATTGCAAGGATGGGTCAAGTGCATCTACTTTCTTTCATCTGCACCACCTGGTAAAGGCCTTCCGAGAGGAATTGTAGATTCTAATAGTAGATCCCTTCCTAGAGGCCAGTAAGGTGTTTATGATCTCTGGAGAGAATCCTTCCTGTCGGAAGCGCCCCCGCTCAATCTCCATCCAGTCAAGGACCACCATTCCAGACGAGGATGCCATATGGGACCTTGCTGGCAGCTGGCAGCCTGAGTGGCGGAGCTAGGAACTAGCTGAAGGGTTGAAAACCATGGTCTTTGTGGCCACCAAGTAGCGATCAGAATTACGTTCGCCCTCTGCTCCTTTATCTTCCTCAGTAATCTGGGGATCGTTGGAAGAGGAGGAAAGGCATATAGCAGCCCTTTCGGCCACTGGGATGTCAATGAGTCCGTGCCCTCTGCTAGTGGGTGAAAGAACCAAGAGAAGAACCATCGGAGCTGGTTGTTGCGATGTGAAGCAAAGAGGTCCACTGCCGGAGTCCCAAAGTGAGCTGTCACTAGAAGGAAAATGCCCGTTTTGAGGTATCATTCTCCCGGATGAAGGCATTCTCTGCTCAGCCAATCTGCACAGACATTGAGTATTCCCCTGATATGCCTGAAGTGACTTGAGATTGTCTTCTACCCACTGACAATCTTGGGGGCTTCTCGCTGTAGACGGGATGACCTGGTGCTCCCTTGTCTGTTTATGTAAGCCTTTGCCACAACGTTATCTGTGCGCTCCAGGACGTGGCAGAGCATGATCTGACTTCTGAAATGTGACAAGGCTAGGAATACAGCTCTCATTTCCAGCACATTGATGGGAAGTTTCCTCTCCTTGTCTGACCACTTGCCCTGGGCCAGGCTGCCCTCTGGAGTGGCTCCCCAGCCTATCAGGCTGGCGTCCGTGAAGATCTGAGTGAGACACAGGGAAAGGAAACTCTTGCCCTGACCCAGATTGGTGTCGTCCAGCCACCACTTTAAGCTGTCCTTGACAGATCTTGGGACTTGAATCTTGATCTTTGCCCTCTGTGCAATCTGGAGCTGGAAAGGCCGCAATAGAGACTGCAGTGGTCTGGTGTGAAATCGTCCCCAATAAATGGCTTCCGAGTTTGCTACAAGTAGGCCCATGAGTTTGGCCAATTCCATCAGTAAGGACGACTGTTGTCTAATCACGCTTGAGACCAGGTGCTTGGTCTTGATTCTCTTCTCTTTGGGAAGAAATACGCAACCTTCCCTTGTGTCTAGTATCATGCCCAGATGTTCCAGGCTCTGCAATGGCTGGAGGGAGCATTTGGCACAATTGATCAGGAACCCATGCTTCTCTAAGAACTGGATTGCCACTGTTGTCTCTTTGAGAGAGGAGTCTCTGGAGGCCAATCTTATTAAGATGTCGTCTAAGTAGGGATACAAGTGGAGACCCCTTTCCCTGAGCCTGATAATTGGTACCACCAGTAGCTTGGTGAATACCCGTGGGGCTGTCGCTAGGCCAAAGGGCATTGCTCGGAACTGTAGATGAGTGTCCCTCATGCAGAAGCTCAGGAACTTCTGGTGGACAGGTGCGATGGGTACGTGTAGATACGCCTCTGTCAAGTCTATGGAGGTTAGGAACTCTCCTTGTTGCAGGGCCTCCATGATGGAACGTAGAGTTTCCATTCTGAAATGTCTCGTTCTGATGAATTGGTTGACGTACTTTAAGTCCAGTATTGACCTCCAGTCCCCGTTCTTTTTGGGGACTGTGAAGAATATCAAATACACTCCCTGTCCCCTTTTGTGGAAACGGACCTTTGGACACTTACCGTGAAGGGTCCTTCTCCTCTGAGGGCAGGAGGACATCTTGGGTGTTTCCCTTCGCCCAATCAGGGAGGCAGGAAGTTGAATTTTCTTTCTTCTTCCTCTTCCTGTTGGTGCCTGGAACACCCTGCTCTCCAGTTCAGGTGACTCCAAACAGCAGTAGAAGGAAGTAAATAGCCTCAACTCTCTAAACACTGGAAGGCCCTACTAAGAAGGAACACAAACACTGAGAATTCAGTAAGAAGAACAAACATAACTAGTGTACACGAACCACAAGGCAACGTAGAACGTGAAGCTAAGTAGGAACGATGTAGGACCAGTGAGAAAAAACAGGAACAGAATAGCAAAGTCGAGAGACCTAGGGAGGGCAAGATGTCCTCCTGTCCTCAGAGGAGAAGGACCCTTCACGGTAAGTGTCCAAAGGTCCATTCTCCCGCTGAGGCAGGAGGACATCTTGGGTGCTCCCAAAGCAGTTACTCTCTAGTGGGTGGGTCAAGGTTCTCGTCTTGCATCACGTGTTGTAAAACTCGTCTTCCGAATGCAGCGTCAGCTGAATCATAAAGATTTAACTTGTAATATCTAACAAAGGTAGAGATGTTCGACCAGGTTGCGGCTCTGCAGATTTCTTCCACTCAAGCATTGTTATGAAGAGCCGCATTAGTTGCTGCGCTTCTAATGGAATGAGCAGTAATTCCCTGAGGTAAGTCTCTGTTGCATGCCTTGTAGGCCTCTGCAATACACAAACGAATGCTCCTACCGATAGTGGCGTTCGACATCTTCTTGCCCACGTTTGGTGGACATGTGTTGACAAACAGAGAATCCGACCTCCTGAGGGGTTCAGTTCTGGTCAGATAGACCTTGAGAGCTCTACGCATGTCCAAGGTGTGCCACTCCTTCTCCTTGGGAAGTGTCGGTTTGGGGCAGAAGGAAGGTAAATTAAGTTCCTGCGATCTATGAAACGAGGAGACAGTCTTTGGTAGGAAGGTGGGATCCGTACGGAGGACCACTTTATCCATATGAAAATCACAAAGTCCCGGTTTGATAGAGAAGGCCCCGAGTTCCGAAATTCATCTGGCAGACGTAATGGCCACTAGAAAAATAGTCTTTAGCTTCAGCCATCTCAAAGGAACCTCTCTCAAGGGCTCGAAGGGTGTTCTGGTCAACACCAAAAGAACTATGTGTAGTCTCCACGTGGGGAAGCGATGCATTGTTGGAGGGCTCAGAAGGGTAGCTCCTCGCAAAAAATGTCGAATATGTGGATGTTTAGATAGACTAAGTCCGCTGGGCAGAAACAGAACTGAGGACAAGGCTGCTACTTGTTTGCGTAACGTGGCTGGTTTCAGACCCGCATCCAGTCCGTCTTGAAGGAATGTCAGGATCGCATTCAAGCATGGACGCAGATGATCGATCTTTTTCCTTCTGGCCCACCGAACAAATGCTTTCCAGGAGGTATTGTATATCCTCGCTGTGGACTTCTTTCTAGAAGAAAGCATAGTTTGGACTACTTGCATCAAGTACCCTAATTTGGAAAGGTAGTGCCTCTCAATTTCCAGGCGGTCAGATGCATCCAGTCCAGGTCGGGGTGGAGAATCGGACCCTGATGGAGCATGTCCGGAGTGACTGGAAGTCGAAAGGGAGGAAGAACAGCCAGCGATTGTAGGGACGAAAACCAAGGCCTCCTGGGCCACCACGGGGCGATCACTATTACTTCCACCGCCGTATCTGCAATCCTCCGCAACAACTTTGGAGGGACCGGGAGGGGAGGAAATGCGTACAGAAGACCCTCCGGACATGGCGACGTTAAGGCGTCGATCCCCTCTGCTAGAGGATGAAAAAATCGTGATAGGAATCGTGGGGTCTGACGGTTCAAGTGAGTTGCGAATAAGTCCATCACTGGAAGACCGAATCTGTCTGAAATCAGATGGAATGTTTCCTGTTTGAGTGTCCACTCCCCTGGTTGTATGGTCTGTCGACTCAGCCAATCTGCCTGTAGGTTGTCTGTCCCCTTTATGTGCTCCGCTTGGATCGATGCTAAGTGAGTCTCCGCCCACGTGATGATCTTCAACGTCTCTTTGTGCAGTCTGGATGACTTCGAGCCGCCCTGCTTGTTCAAGTACATCTTGGCGGATATGTTGTCTGTCCTGATCAGTACGTGTTTGCCGAGAATCGAGGTGGAGAAGTGGAACAAGGCTAGATGAATCGCCCTGATTTCCAGCAGATTGATGGGAAGCCAGGACTCCTCCGTAGACCAAATCCCTTGCGCTGGGCGTTCGTCCAGGGCTGCTCCCCAACCCGACAGACTGGCGTCTGTAAATAGCTGAATCCTCTGAGGGTTGAGGAACGACTTGCCTTGATGCAGGTTGGCTGTCACAGTCCACCATCTGAGATTCTCTTTTATCTTCCATGGCACCTTGACGAGGCGATCTGTTCTGGTCATGATTTGATGTTGATATGGACGGAGAAGACTGAGCAGAGCCCGGGAGTGAGAGCGGCCCCAATAGATTGCCTCGCAGGCTGCCACCAACGTGCCCATCAATCTCGCAAGTCTCAGTAAGGACATCGACTGCTCTTGAATCACAGACTTGACCAGCTCCTTGGTCTTTAGAACTTTTTCCTGAGGCAGTAGGATGAGCCCTCTTTTGGTGTCTATTATCATGCCCAGATGGTGAATCGACTGTGATGGATTCAAAGAGCATTTGTCCAGGTTGATCAGAAAACCGTACGATGGAAGGCACTGAATAGTTGACCAGGTGTCCTGCATTGCCCTGCTCCTGGAGCTTGCTCTTATGAGGATGTCGTCCAGATAAGGATGTGCGTGGATCCCAGCCTCTCGGAGACGCACAATAGGGTTGATCAGAACCTTGGAAAATACCTTGGGGGCCGTGGCGAGGCCGAAGGGGAGGGCTCTGAATTGAAAGTGGCGACCGTCGACGTAGAATCTCAAGAAACGCCTGTGTGAGGGGTGGATAGGGATGTGCAGATACGCCTCGGTGAGATCTATCGAGGTCATGGTCCCCGCCGTGAAGAGCCTCTGAGATGGATCGAAGTGTCTCCATCCTGAAGCGCTTCAGATGGATGAATTGGTTGGCAAATTTTAGGTCCAGGATCGCCCTCCAGTCCCCGCTCTTCTTGGGGACTGTAAAGAAGATGGAGTAGACCCCGGATCCTGACTCGTGAAGACTGACTGGCTCTATTGCTTGGATCTCTAAGAGGTGCTGTATTGCCTTGAATGTAATCTGCTTTCTCTTTGGGTCTTTTCGAAGCAGAGATCTGAGGAAACGATCTGGTGGGATGGACTTGAATTCTATGACATAACCTTGAGAAACTACTTTGATGGCCCACGCGTCTGCGTGGGTCTCCTCCCAAGTCCGTAGGAAGTGTTGTAGTCTCCCTCCCACTGGAATGCGTTGCAAGTCAGGACTTCGGGGTCTTGGGATCGAATCCCTGTCGGTCTCCCCTTTGTTGAGATGCCTTGAAAGATCTGGTTCCAAAGGAGGTCTTTCTTTGACTCGGCTTTGGTGAGTTCCAGGAAGATCTTTTACTGTCCTGTCGGAATCTAGGCAGCACGTGCTGGGAACGAAAGGACTGAGAGCTGTAGACATGTCGGTCCGACCTCTTGATCATCTTAGGGAGGGATTTTTTTTTGTCGTGTTTCTCCACCAGCACCTTGTCCAGAGCCTCGCCAAAGAGCTTGTCCCCTTGGAAGGGAAAAGCCATAAGAATGAACTTAGAGTGTAAGTCCACTGGCCATGCCCTTAACCATAGGAGACACCTGGCTGCGGTCATGGAAGCTATGGCCCTGGAGGAAAAGGTCAGAGCGTCCAAAGTGGCGTCCGCCACAAAGGTGCTTGCCTTCAGAATCCAGTTAGCACCTTCCATTAACCGTCTGCGGTTATCTGGTAACAGTTGTGTGAGCTTCCAAATCCAAACCACCGCCGCTCGGGAAATGATGGACGCAGAGGAGGCCACCCTGATTGCCATTGCCGAGGCTTCATGTGCCCTTCTAAGAGCAGTTTCCGCTTTCTTATCCAGGTTGTCTCTGACGGATCCTTGACCGTCCTCCGTCAGCAGGCCAGAGGACTGAAGAGTGGCCACAGGTGCATCAACCTTGGGTATCTGCAAAAACTCATTAGTAAAGGAAGGTAAGGCGTACAGTTTTTTTGACTGATCTATGGTATTGTTTAGTGGCTGCTGGGGCCCTCCATTCAGCCCTTAACTGCCTTTCAAAATATTCCGGGAAAGGGAAGACTCTTTCAGGGGTGCTGTCTCTAGGGAAGAACTCCCTGTTTCCCTTGGGTCTGGATGATCCCTTGTCTGGGTTGGGATCCTCCTCCCCCCTCTTGGGGATTCCTGAAGCTCTAATGCTGCCAAGGTCTTGGAAAGTAAATATTGATAGTCCTCTAATTTAAAGAGTCTATTGGACTGTTCAGGAATGACGGTTTCCTCATCCTCTTCTTCAGAGAGGAATTCCCCTTGAGCCCTGTCCTAGCTGTCTGAGGACAATCCCCGCCCCCCCAGTAATACTCCGAGACCCCAGGGTAAACCGGGGTAGACTTCTGTGCCGGCTTAGTGGGCCAGGTGGATGCAGTCCAACGCTGCTTGCTGGGTGGTGGTGGGGGAGAAAGGGCATGTTCACTAGAAGCCCTGGAGTGAAGGAGACAGATCTTCCCAACCTCCTCCCGAACAGCCTGTTTCAAGAAAGACCGAATACTTCCTTGAAGAAACTGCTCAACATCGTTGGGCACATTACTTGCGCCTTCTTCGTTGCCTTCTGTATCTGGAGCGGTGGAATTCAGTCGGAAAGTAGGCTCAGCCATTTCTCCCGGCGGGAGTATGGCAAGCACGTCTTTGGGAGCCGCGCGGGAAAAGATGCAAGCTTCGTCGGCTTTTCCCACCCTTTCTGCGGCTTTTCGTTTGGCACCTTTTTCGGTTTCTCTGCGATGGCGCGAAGCAGCTCCCGGCTCCTGTGATGATCTCCGATGTTTCTTGGATGGATTACACGGCTCACCGGCCGGAAAGGTGCCGGGAATCCGTTCCAGCCCGAGGGGCAGGACGGTACCGGGTAGATCAATTGTTCCATCAGCCAGGGTTGCCGCTGCCGAGGCTTCCTCATCGGCATCCATGAAGCTCCCCTCTGAATCTCTGGGATCCATCGTGGCTGTTCTCTGATGTTAAAAACAGAGGGGGCAAGGTTCAAGAAAGGTAAAAGAAAAAACTAGAAGGAAGGGAAGAGCCTGAGAATAGAAAGGAAGAGGGAAAGAGTCCTAAAAGTTAGATAGATAGAAATCAGGATCAGTCGAGGAAAGATAGACAGAGGATCTGTCTAAGCGACTGCTCTCCCTGGAGGCAGGAAAGAACTGGAGAGCAGGGTGTTCCAGGCACCAACAGGAAGAGGAAGAAGAAAGAAAATTCAACTTCCTGCCTCCCTGATTGGGCGAAGGGAAACACCCAAGATGTCCTCCTGCCTCAGAGGGAGAAGGAACGGGTTCGACTGCTTCAATATCCAGAAGATGGCAAACTGCCTGTATAGTGATGGCCTGCTTGTGAGGGTCTTTCCTGAGAGGAGAGACTATAAATCGATCTGGTGGGAAGGTCTCGAATTAGATGACATATCCATTGGAGACTACTTCTGATGCCCAGGAATCCGCCTTGGACTCCTTCCATGTTTGTTGCAAATGCAGCAGTCTCCCTCCCACTGGAGCGCTTTGCAAGTCAGGGCTTCTGCCCCTTGTCCTCTGAGTCTTGCCTGCTGCCCCAGTGTCCTTGTTGCCTGATGAATTTTGAATGGAAGCCACCTCTCCTTGACTGCCCCCGGGAACCAGCCCAGCCGCACTTAGAGTCCTGTCGGCTTCTGGGATGCGTATGGTGAGATCGAAATGGTTGATAGCCGAATGATTGCCTCTCTGGTCGCTTCAAGGACTTGGGGAGCGCCTTCTTTTTGTCCTTAGTCTCCACCAAAATCTTTTCTAGCTGGTCGCTGAAAAGCTTCCCTCCTTGGAAAGGATAGGACATCAGTATAATTTTCGCTTGCAGATCAGCAGGCCATGCCCTGAGCCATAAAAGGCGTCTTGCTGTCGCTGTGGCTGCCATTGCTCTGGATGTAAAAGACAGAGTGCAACGTCGCATCAGCAGTGAATGTACAGGCTTTAAGGATCCTGTTGGCTCCGTCCAACAGTCTCTTGTTGTTCTCAGGGAGTAGTTGGATCAGCCTTCTAATCCATACTACTGATGCTCTTGACACCATGGACGCAATTGCAGAAGCCTTGATAGAGATGGCCATAGCTTCATGTGCTCTTTTGAGAACTGCCTCGCCTTTTTTGTCGAGGCCATCTCTGATCATGCCTTGTCCATCTTCCGAAAGTAGACCCTGGGATTGGAGGGCTGCCACTGGTGCATCGATTACTGGAACCTGCAAAAGCTCATTGGCAAAGTTAGGTAAAACATACAGCTTTTTAATGGCATTAGGAACTTGTTTACTTGCAGCTGGCATAGACCATTCTACCTTAAGCTGGCGTTCAAAGTATTCTGGGAACAGGAAAGCCCTGATCTTGTTCTCTGATCTTGGAAAAAATTCCCTGTTCCCTTTAGGTCTTGGTTTATAACCTTGAGTTTTGACCTCCTCCTCCTCCCCAATTTCAGATCCAGAGCTGAAAGAGTCTTAGTCAGTAAATATTGATAGTCCTCTGACTGAAATAGCCTATGAGATTGCTCAGAACTGGATTCTATCTCCTGTTCTTCATCAGATAAAAATTCCCCCTTCTCCGATTCCTCACTAGGTGAGGGATCCTCTTCAATCCATGCAGGAGGTTTACCATACCCCTTCTCTTGCATTTGTTTTCTGGCTGCCTTAGTGTGCCAAGAGCTTGTCTGCTGCTTGTTCCAGGCAGACTGGGGCATGAGAGGGGAGAAGGTTCAGTGTTCTCTGGCTGACAAAGGGCCCAAAGCTCCTCTCTTAGGGACTTCCTAATTGCAGCCAGGATCTCGGGGGACACAACACTGGAGGAGGCATTTACAGTATCTGAAGGAGTGCATCCGTCGAGGCTCCGTGCCAAAAATTCATGCCTGGGTTGCGCTTCTCCCACTGGGAGACTGGCAAGCGGGTCATCGTCATTTGGCGGGAAATCGCCAGCTGCGGTGTTTCCTGCTGAAACTGAGCCTCGCAGCACTGCTCTGCCTCCAGTCGGCCATTGCCGATGCGTGGTTTTTCCTGGCTCCTTCTGCTGCAGACGGGGCTGTTTTTGTGCAGGCTGTCTCTCCTCCGACTGCTCTCCTTCACCGGGGGGCTGAACAAGTCTTTGAGGCAAGTCGAAGCCGGCAGGGCCTGCCTCCGCCGCAGGAAGGACGGCTCCTGGGAGGCAGCCCTCAGCCCTTTCCATAAATGAATCCTCGGAGTCCGATGACTCCTTTGATGCCATCTGCTTGGTTTCCCTGGCTTCTTTTCAGAGCACAAGGTAGAGAGGTGAAGGAGTAAAAGAGAGAAATATAAGGTATAGATGAGAGGAAGTGAAAAGGAATGAGATATAGGTAGGAGAAGATCAAAGGTAGCAGAGCTATCCTAAAGAGTACTGCTCTCCCCTGAGGCAGGAAAAGAACTGAAGAGGAGAGGGTGGTCCCACACGTAAGAGGAAGAGAAATCAACTTCCTGCCTCCTCGATTGGACGGTGGGAAACACCCACGATGTCCTCCGCCTCAGAGGGAGAAAGGCAAATGAATCCAGGATGATGCCTGTCTTGAAGGTATTGGCCCTTACATTTGTGTTTGCCCCTTCAATGGGGGCAGCTATTGTTGTACAGGAGTTGGATCAGTTTCCAGATACATACTCCTGACACTCTTGAGGCAATAGCTGTAGCCTTAATAGCCATGGTCACGGCCTTGTGAGCACTTGTTAGCATGAACTCTCTCCTCTTGTCTAAGTGGTCTCTGACTGATCCTTACCTATCGTCTGACCAGAGCCCAGATGACTGAAGTGTAGCCACTGGAGTGTCGATCGCAGGTACCTGCAACAACTCATAGCAAAGAAAGGTAGTGAGTACAGTTTGTTTTGTTTGGGGACCAAGTTTGGGGATTATTAATTGGCTTATGGTTTAGACCACTCAGCCCTGAACCTTCTTCCCAAATATTCTGGAAATGGGAGGACCTTTTCTGAGGAACCTTCACTAGGAAGGGACTCTTGTTTTCCTGGATTGGATTTGGTATTCCCAGTCTAAGGGTCCTACTCCCCCAAGGGTAATTTCTACAGCTCTAAGGCTGAGAATGTCTTAGGTAGTAAATACTGGTAGACCTCAGATTCAGACAGCTGGTCTAACTGTTCTGGTAGGGATATTTCCTCCTCTTCCACATCTGAAAGAATTCATCCTTCTCCCTGTCATTACAGACTCTATCTGAGGGCGATCCCACTGCTCCATGGGGATCCCTGACTGATAAAGATTACAAACTGCCTTATTCTGACTCAGACCATTGGTCAGTGTTATCTCCTCAGACTGGCAGCAGGTCACTAGGGTCTCAGGAAGAGGTTTTTCCCCTCATCTACCTGATCTTTTAAACCGGAGTTAATGGGGAACAAACCTGGATCCTTTGCATACAAAGCAGAAGCTCTTCCACAGAGCTACAGTCTTACTCATGGAGGGAGGAGGTAGACACCACACCACTATTTCCTCCCTCCTGGTTAGTCTTAAGAGTTAAAAGGTTCAAAGACACCGGCAAGTTTGCGCCCTTTATACATTACCCATCTGACAGGGAAAGGCAGGGCTAGATCCTGTTGTAAAAGCAGGGCTAAATCCAAAAGGGAAAGGCCTGCTGTAAAATCTCCAGCCAGGAGGTTGGCACGGGCACATTCACATGGTGCCAAGGCTGAGGAGATTCCTGGCATCTTTACTGGGCCAAGGTGTTTCTGACTGGCAAAGTGACAGGATTTCCTCCCTCATAGTAAGTTTAATTGCTGACAGGAATTCTGGAGGTAACATGCTCGGGGGAACACTTACGTGGCCCTCCTGGGCTTGTCGGCTGGAGCTCTGGGTGTCTGGATTATGTTTCAGCCGTGTCTCTCATGCCAGGAGATTGGCAAGCGCGTCTTTGAGATTAGGCAGGAAGTCACTCATTGCGTTGTTTCCTGCCAAAATTGAGCTCTGCTAGGTGGCGCTGTTCTCAGCTGGCTGACAGAGGCGTGCTGTTTTAACCAGCTCCCTCTGTGGAAGATGGGGCTGTTTAGAGGCCTGTGTCTCTTCCAAGGCCATTTCCTCGCTGGGGAACCACACAGCCTAAGAGACATGCTGGTGCCGGCTGGGCTTGTTCCCGCTGCCGGTAGGACGGCTCCACGGGAACAGCCCATATTCTCCTCCATGAAGCTTTCCTCAGAGTCCGATGACTCTCTAGAGACCATTATCGTCCTCTTCTTTTCTTTCTTTGGCAAGAGTAAAAGAAGAGTAAATGGAAGGATAAGGACTAAGAAGTTATTTCCAATTTTTTAAAATTAAATATTGTCCGTAGCAGTAGCACCTTTTTGAATCTACCCGAGTCCTGTTCTTCATTGTTTGACAATGCCCCCATTTTTCTCTCTTGACATTAACCCAATGATCATATTTAAATCATCATTTGGAAATATACCTCTCCAGATTTTTTAACATGTTCAATACTCATAGAATAACTAAATGATGTTAAATTTCTTTTGCAATTAATTTCATATGAACTTCCTATTTTCAGTAGGTTTTAAAGATTTTTTTTTCTAAAACAAGTAGTCTGAGCTAGTTAACATTTGAATTACACACAGTAGGAAGTTTAATGATTCACAACCCTGTTGGGCTCCCATTGGTCTTTGGACCTCTTGGGCTCCAGTAGATAGAGCTTCCAGACAAATTGCATTGTAAATGAATTCTGTGGTTTGATTCTTGTTCTCCAGTATATCAATGAAGCAATTTGCTCATATATCCTCCTATTTTAGCTTGAATTAATTCTCCTTCAAAATGAAGCCCTAAACCCAGAAGGGCCTCTCAGGTACCTGTAAATTTTCTCAAAGGAAGAAGCAGGTGGAAAAGGGGCAGTTTTCAGTGAGAAAAATAGCCCAAGAGGCAAGAGTGTTACATAGTCTCATTCTCAGCCCCTGCTCTGATCTCTATCATTCAGTCACAACCCCAGTGGTGGCATTTTGTTTTTAAACATGTAACTCCACCTTGAGACAGAAGGGCAAAGTCTGCTGTTGCCTGTCAGGAGCACTTTGTTGTAGGCAAATGGTGCATCTGAGGAAGTGGACTGAAAGACTCATTTTATTTTACACTAGCAAATAAGGCATCAGGGTTGGTTAGGAGCTGGACTGTAAAAGATAGGTCACCTCAAATCGAGCACTATCATTCATGCAAGTTTCTAAAACTTTTAAGAGTACAATGTATATTTTATTCCACTCTTACATAATTTAATTTTTGTGTTTGTAAACTTGCAGGCTGGAATTGTCTTGTTTAATGTTTTTAATATAATACCAAATTGTATAAACAATAAACATTATTATAGAGCAGTGACATAGCAGAACGGGGAGTCCTGAGGATAATGGCTTACTTTTAGGACTTCACTCCGAGGCGTTTGTTACTTCCTTGCCTCTGAAATGTCTGTTCAACCAGAGACAGTTGGCAACTCTATGCAGGAAGCCTTCTGGCTTCGAATTGCTCCTTCTCTCCCAACTGAGACGTTTGCCTTTTGGCACTATTCTCCAGCTAGAGTCCAGCAGAGATTTAGGCACACACAAATCCACTGAAACCTATGAGTAAAAAGGGGCAATACCAAACATCCTGAATTTCGGAGTCGCACTGAACATCCCGGACATTACTTACCAGTCTCACGGCTAAGAGTTGGGAGGCTTTGACTTGAATTGTGGCTTTTAACGCAAATAAAAGGCGTTAGTTTTCTTTAGCTCCTTTTCCCGCATTAAATGACGGACTAAAAGTGTGACCCGGCTGGTTTTTCTGTTATTTCTGCGCGACCCTTGTAGGTATTAAAAACAATTTTTAATCTACCAAGGTGTTCGACAAACGTTGTTGAAAATAGAAGGGGGTAACGTTTCACTCTCTCCGTGCCTAACAAACCCAATTTTTCTGGGCTTCAAGTCTACCCAGGCGAACTGTATTCAGAGAGACTGACTAGCAAAAAGGGTGAACTGCAGGAGCCCGCTTGGAAACGGTAAGGGGTAAATTTAACACCACCACTAGAAAACAGGATATGTAGAGGAGGAAAGCGGGCTCAGGAAAGCAGAATCAAAAAGGAGCCCTTCCCCCTGCCGCGCAGAATCTGAGAAGCCCTCCACAGCGGACGCGCACTCGGGTGAATGGGCCGTTATCTGGAAAGGGAGCGGGAGCGCGCGCCGCTACCTCACTGACAGTTGCTGTGGCGGGTTTTGAATTTAGCGTCCAGACTGCCCTAAAGAGGGAAGCGCCAGGCGCTTCACTGTGCCATTGGCTAAAGTCGGGTCACGTGGTAGAGAGACTGTGTAGGTTTGTGGAGGGAGGGAGGGAGGGAGGCCTCGTTCTGAGCGCGCGACGGCCATATTGGCTCTGCGCTGAGCCCGCCTGTTTTGTTTTCTTTGCGTTGGGGAGAAACGGTAGGAGGGGAAGGGCGCGCGCGCGCGGGCTCGCTCCTTCGTCAGATACGCTCAGGCGCCCTTTTTCTTTTGCTTCGTTTCTTCCCCCTTCGTCTTTTAAAAAACCCTTTAATTTTGCTTTTATTTTACACCTGCATAAGCTCCTTAATTTGTTTTCCTGGCTCCTTTCCTCGGACTTTGCTTTCATTCATTCGCTTCATTGAGCAACTTTCTCCTCTGCTGTCGCTGGAACGTATTTTCCCTTTCGATTCGCATTTGAAGGCTCTCTGCTCGCGCATTGCCGAACCTCGCCTCACTTCCCCTGCCGCTCCGCCTGAGCCCCTCCTCAGCCGCGCCGGCCCTTCTTTTCCCGCCCTGCCGCCCCTTCCCTCGCATTGTTTGCGCCATGGCGGCTGCGGTGGCGGCTTCCACGCCGGTGGGGCAGCGGACGCGGAGCAGCGCCGCTTCCACTCCCCTGAGCCCGACGCGCATCACCCGGCTGCAGGAGAAGGAGGAGCTGCGGGAGCTCAACGACCGCCTGGCCGTCTACATCGACAAGGTGCGGAGCCTAGAGATCGAGAACAGCGCGCTCCACCTCCAGGTCACCGAGCGCGAGGAGGTGCGCGGCCGAGAGCTCACCGGCCTCAAGGCGCTCTACGAGGCCGAGTTGGCCGATGCGCGGCGCACCTTGGACGACACGGCCCGCGAGAGGGCCAAGCTGCAGATCGAGCTGGGCAAGATCCGCGCTGAGCACGACCAGCTCCTGGGCAAGTAAGTGATCGCCCTCGCTGGGAGGGAGGGAGGGGCCCGCGAGGCTGAGGCAGGCAGGACGCCCGGTGGCTGGATTTGACCAGGGGCAAGACTTGATCGGGCTAAGTTTCCTTGCGGTAACTGATATAGGAACCCCCCATATCAGACCTCGCCATTTCACTGCTCGCTGATTAAAATCGCCCGCTCGGCTTATCAACAGGCACTTTTTGCCGCTGTTCGCGCAGGTTTCCCCTCATCATGTGGCTAAAAAGTCTGGTTTGCGGAATCTCCAAGCTTACCTCTTCCTAAACCTAAGAAGCAGTGCGTTAAATCGCGCATCTGGTACCTGACCAGAGCTCTCCCCTTGACTCTGTTTTATAGGGTTCAGTTCTTAGGTGATGTTGAAGCGCTCTATTCACTGTTCGGATACCCTCGAAATTTTCGGATCCCGCTGCATAGTGATGTTCAGGCTAAGATAGACCGATTTGAATGCCATTCTTCCCAGTTGCTTTGTCTGCGCCTTGCTTGGCTCTTTGCAGCTCTCACATTTCAGTTCTGAAGTTCTTGCTGTTGGGGCACTGACTTGGGTGGACTGTCTGCTGTAGTTGGAGACATGTGGCTAGTTTTGATCGGTTTAACTTTTCTGGTAGGATAACACATCACGCACCCCTTTCCCTTTTTAGCTCTGGTAAGAAACGGAGAGCTGGTGTCCTGTGCTTTGTTGTCTCCTCCCCTTTTCTCCCATTCATTTTCTGTAGTAGTGTGTATGCTAGCCTGATTCCAGCTGCTGCCATGTGCGGTTGTGGCTGGAGTATTTGAATGAATGAGAAGGTCCCTGCTCGTTTCTCTGGCAGCCCTGTATTTTCTTCTAGTGACAGACTTCCGGCTTCTTAGGAGGAACAATGCTCAGTGCAGAGTATGACTGCAGTATTCCAGCACATGCTCTGTATTCACATGTTCTCTAGTATTGGCAACCAGTGGTGGTAGTAACTTTAGATAGCTCTCTAAATTGCTGGATTTAAAATATTCATCGATCCATTTAAAAAATGGTATTTCTAAAATTTTCTATATTTATTTTTATTGATTTACAGTGTTTCTGGATGTGTTATTTAAACCGCTTGTCAGTCTTGCTATTAAACTGGCTGTTGAAATATTAGTTTTTCCTATTTGGATAAAAATGGTCTATCAAGCATTGTTGTAGTGGCATACTGAGCACAGAAGTATGTGAGAACCAAAATTACACAAGTGACATTTGGGTTGGGATGTGCTGTAGAACTGCCCACCTGGAGAGATCAGTGTAGTTAAAAAAGTGTGCTGCTCAGTATAAGTTTTTTTTTTTTAAGTGGAGGGTTTTTTTACACATTAGGACAAGGTGGGTGGCCCTTGTCCCCATTGCCCATGTGAGTAACTTAACCCAGGTTATCATTAAATTCTTGCTGCTTTGGAATATTGGTTATGTGACTTTTGCTATCTAGCCTCTCCTTGGAATGTGGGTGCTTTTGATTAATAGTATATATTCATTGAGAGAAGTCATGAAGAGATGACTGCCACATGAAAGTTGCTATACAGTTCTGTGTGTTTCCAGTTTGCTTCTGCTTTGACCTTATATTCATAGCATCTGTAAATAAGTGATTTGGAGAAGCTGACAAATGTGGCATTCATTACTCTTTTTTCCTGCCATCAGGTTTATGGTCAGTTCATTATTATTGTGATCAAATTGCTATCAGCGTTTTAAAAAATAAAGTTGTATGAATACTTCCCCAAATATTTAGTTCTTTTTGTTATATATATGCTGCATGTGTGCGTGTGTGTGTACACACACATACATATACATACATACACACACACACACACACACACACAGTCACAGTAAGTATACTAACTTTCTGAACATGCAGTGTAGTATGTCATGGTGTGTGGGTGTGTGTGAAGGTTTGTGTTAAGTTTTGCTATCAACTAGGTTCTGTGACCAGGTAACAGAAGTTACTTTTTCCCACTTCCATCATTTAGACATCTTTTTTTTAACCTACCCCCAGGCTTCTAAAGCCTTTTCTTGAAATAAAGATGACCTATCCACCGTACTTCTAATTCTCCCTGTAATGTCTCCTATGCCCTATCCCTTTGTCAAGCAACCAGACCTTTGCACAATTGAGGATGTGCCGTACATGTATTTAATGTTGGTATAATTCATTTTTCAGTCTTTATAAAATTTGAGTTGCATTTGCTTGTTATACCAAACCTATTGTAGTTTTGCTTAAATAGGAAATTCGTAGCACATGTAAGTAGGATTATTTTCTTGATGTGCATTTTTATACTCTGATTAAAGGTGACTCATTTTATTGCCTGATTGTAAGATTTGGGCAGAACACTGTGAAACTTTTAATTTGCTTACAAATCTACTGCCCTGAATATTCAAGCCCACCTTTTATGTTTTCTCCACATTTCTGAGAATGACTGGACTAATAGATACATGCATTCTTTTAGTAATGGCTCTTCCAGGTTGTCTATTATTTACTTGTCTAATATCCAGGATAGCTATCAACAAGTTATATCTTGGCCAAAGGCCATCTAGGCTTGATTTTCTACTCTTTAAATGGCAGTCTTGGTTTCTAAAATCTCCTTTTGTGGCTTATATCTAGCACAGGTCATTTGGTTTTAGATGCAGGGACTTTGGCAGCACTTCTGAAGTGAAAACTTTGTAAAGATCACTACAATTGTAATGCTGTTTTGAGAATACTGATTTGATTTACCTATATTTTAAGGTGATGTCAGCTGATTTCTGTATTATCAGGGGCCATGAGTCTTCAGACAGAAGTCTAATATGGCTGTAGTGGGTACTATCTAGTAAAAAGGGTTTCATGGTTAGGGAAGAAAAGTGTGTGTGTGTGAGAGAGAGCGCCAGTTTGGTGTAGTGGTTAAGAGTGCAGGACTCTAATCTGGAGAACCTGTTTTGATTCCTCACTCCTCCACTTGAAGCCAGCTGGGTGACCTTGGGTCAGTCACAGCTCCTAGATCTCTCAGCCCCATCCACCTCACAGGGTGTTTTGTTGTAGGGATAATAATAACATACATTGTAAACCGCTCTGAGTGGATGTTAAGTCATCCTGAAGTGCGGTATATAAATCAAATGTTGTTATTATAATACATATATACATACACACAAATCTAGAAAAAATGCACTTTCAGTGTGTTACTTAACAATTAGTATTTCCCTGTGTTGTAACAATGAAATTATGGGTAGGTGTTTTATGTTCCTTAAATAAAATTGTGTGAGTCAGGTATTATTGCGTCATTGACTGGATCTGTGCCTTTGGCTATCTTAGATCTAAGGCATCATGGTGGAAACAAAAAAGCCCTTTACAATTAGATATGTGTTGTCTCTCTTTGTGAGCTCTTGTATATATTTCTTGATTCATTTCACTCCTTTGAATTGCTAACAAAGTTTTAAACATATAATAAACAAACTCAGAGATGTGGAGCTACCATATTCAGACCCCCCCTCTTGTTTTCCAGTAGTTTGTTCTTATTGTAACATATTAATTCTTTTAGTGCTCTTGGCCTGTTGATCCCCTTACTTTGATGTGCCTCTTCAACATTTGTGATAGTATGATTTCTGATGAGTCGGCTCTAAGTGTTGGGGAAACTGCTATGAAACATTGGTAATAATTGCAAATAATAGCCTATATCTAGTATAATTAGGTGTTTATAACATAAAACCTGTGTTTGAGAGGAAGAATAATCTGTCTTAATGCTGCATCTTAAAGGTTTTGTTCTTCACAGGGAAGATGATCTTACAGAGCCAGGTATGTGCCTTTGTAACTTTTATGGAGACACATATCTTCTAAGCGCTTTCTGTTGTATTTGGTTATAGAAATAGAAATACTTGCATTTTTAGTAAGGCACATATAAATGTATGGTTTCACTTGCATGTAATGGGGGGAGCAGTACAAAAAGAAGCAGTACTGGTTGAAACTGTAGTAATTGGCCCTGATCCTTGCTTGAAATGCTGGTACACTCTTTTGGTATTATTTAAGTTAACTGTTTTTGTACATGTTTCTCTGTTGTAGTATTTGCTTGGAGAATGAGACACTTACAAATGAAATGCTGTGGATACCATTTGTTAGGGTAACGATATTATAAGAGCCTGAATAGGAAGTGATTAATTGACAAACTTATTCCAAAAATGTAACTATATTAAGCCTGTAGTATTGTTAAAAGTGCCACAGCTCAATTACTGTTGGGATTTGGGTGAAGTATGCATTTTTCTACTGTTCTGCAATCACTCCATTGGTTATTAATTAGTTTCCAGATTAGTTCAATCCAGGGTATTTGGTTATTTTTTACAAAGTTCTTCATGGATTGTGACCTACATAACTGCAGAACCATATCTCTTTTGATATGTTCTGCCAAGACAGATTCATTCATCCATACAAAGCCTTCTGAAGGTGGCACCCTGTAAATAGGTAAGAATAACAGCTGCCCATACATGAAAATTCTCTATGGTGGCTCCTACCTGGTGGAATGATGTGCCTGGAGAGTTTAGGAAGGCTCACATGCTTTTATCATTTGCTAAATATAACAGAATTGTTCAGGAGAGCGTTTTTATAAAGGGTGGTAGTAAAATGGAAATGAAATTATTGAAGAGGGTTCTTTTAAAAGGAATAGATTGTAGTTTTAATGTTTGGAAATTTAAAGAGTTTCCACTTTGTAACGTTGGTTAGATGTATTACACTACTTGTTTTTTAATTTTGTACGCTGGTGGTGTACACTCTGCATGTATTATACTGGTCTATATTACATTGTTTTTGAATTCTGTAATTTGCCTTGAGTCTCAGTGAGAAAGGTGGACTATAAATGGAGTAAATAAAGATGAGAAAGATGGTGCTTAGGCACTTCTTTCCTTGCTCCTTTGCTCCTAATTGTCCTCTTCCTAAGAAACATCTTGAGGGGGGATGTGTTTTTGGATAACCTAGAAATGCTGAATGGCTTATGAGGCATGTATTTTGTGACCTCTTACTTAAAACTTTTAGCAGAATTCATGTTTGAAAGTTGTGTTGTGCCTGAGGGGAGGATCCAGGGTAGTATCCTTCATGCCATGATAGATTATCTTATGAAGAATTTTGAACAGGAATGTTCAAAGATGAAATTCCAATCAAGGAGAGCTGTGGAAGGAGTCATTTGAATCCTTAAACAAGTTCTTGGTTTTTAAGATGCAAGAATTCCTTCACTTGTTGAGTATATTGTTTTAAAAGGAGAAGCATGGTTAATGGTTTAATTGTGAGGTGCCTAGCATTTTGCCAACGCTACATGAAAAATGTAAAGAACTGTTAAGCTATGTAACTAGCTCTAATAGGAAGGCAGATTTCCACATAAGACTGTTAGGAAGCAGTTGACATCCTCTGGAAATCCAATCCAAACAACGGTTTCTGTTCAAACCTACTCAAAACTCTTTATCTCAGAGAGTTTGGACCTTTCTTCTTTAGTGTATCATAGATATTCTTGCTACTCTGTTACTGTTACTGATCTCCGTGGTCACAAAGGGTGACCCTGTAAAGGACAATAAAACTGGTTATAGATCTTTAAGATAGCTGAATCTTTCTAAAAAGCAAGTAGAAGTGCTGTGGATGGATAGACAGCTGATCTGTTCATCTTGTACCTGCCTAGTTTACCATTGTCCCTAAATGTTTCAGTCCAAGATATCTGATGGACCACCTCCACCCATACATATTGTTACCCCAAAAGCAGCCCCATTGGGAAATGGGTTCGTGATACCTCCTCCCAATGACTTTTCAGGCCTTGAGATGTTTGAAATTGCAGGACAGTAATTAGCCTTCTGTGGCTGTCTTGGAATCTGCCTTACAGTGCAGACTGCTCTGGAAACGTAACCACAAGCAAAGCTATGTTTTTTGTCCACCTCCTAGCCCTTTGTTAACAGACATTAATCAGATCTGCCTATCAGGAGAGCCAGTCATCCCACCTTGTAAACTGCCTTATTTGGTATACATCCTCCTTCTCTCTTTTCCCATTATATTTTCTGGACAATTCAAAAGAAGCCAATAGGAGCCAGGATTCTGATATGTCCCCAATGGGAATGAGTTCCCTAGAATTTCTTCAATCGCAGGAGGAGCTGTGGAAATCTGGCCCACTGATAGAGAGGATCCAGAAACACCCCCACCAATCGGATTTGTTCCCAATAGTAAATGCCCAGAGAGAAAATAAGGATAAAAGTGACATGGCGCCGAAGGGAAAATCTGATTCAATCTGATCCCCAAGATTGTACCTCCACCACTGAACTTACTGGAAAGAGAGACCCTTTCCCTTCCATCCAGAGCATTCTCTTCTGGATCAAGCAACCTGTGAAACTTTTTCTACTGCTTCCTTTCTGATCATCACAAATGTAGAGCAACACGGTAATAATGAGCATCAACAAAACAATTACCCGTGTAACAAGGATGTCTTATTATTTATACTACACAATTATATAATTAATAAAGAACTACACCAATTTGGCAGTCATGGAAATTATTTTTACAGGCGTCATATATGTTCACAATCAATATATAAAGTGTCCAGTGCTTCAAGCGCTCTATTAATATTGCAATAGATGTTAAAGTGCAAGTGCTTCCTAGCACCATATGAACACTAGTCTTTTCATCCAGGAACAAGCTCGCCGTATATTCCAACTGAAATCAGGTGTAGTCTCAAAGTTATTCCAATAAACTGTGAATCACAGATTACAAGTAAACCTTTGTGACATTCTTTGGGTGTACATTGGTAATTCTGTGACATCAATTTTCTAACGGATGGTCCAGATCCAAATAAAATCTGTTTCCAAAAGCTCTTTCTCAAAGAACACAGTCACTGGAAAAACATACAACAATGCATATTACACACCATCTACCAATAAATTACATACATTTACAGTTCAATAATAAATATCACATATACTCACTCCAAAGTCCATGTGGCTACCACTCCATACCAAGAGGACGATATGGTCTCTAGAGAGTCATCGGACTCTGAGGAAAGCTTCATGGAGGAGAATATGGGCTGTTCCAATGGAGCCGCCCTACCAGTGGCAGGAACAAGCCCAGCCAGCGCCAGCATGCCTCTTAGGCTGTATGGGTTCCCTGGTGAGGAGAATATGGGATGTTCCCACGGAGCCGTCCTACCAGCGGCAGGATCAAGCCCAGCCGGCACCAGCATGTCTCTTAGGCTGTGTGGTTCCCCAGCGAGGAAATGGCCTTGGAAGAGACGCAGGCCTCTAAACAGCCCCATCTTCCACAGTGGGAGCTGGTTAAAACAGCACGCCTCTGTCAGCCAGCTGAGAACAGCGCCACCTAGCAGAGCTCAATTTTGGCGGGAAACAACACGATGAGTGACTTCCCGCCTAATCTCAAAGCCACGCTTGCCAATCTCCTGGCAGGAGAGACACGGCTGAAACATAATCCAGACACCCAGAGCTCCAGCCGACAAGCCCAGGAGGGCCACGTAAGTGTTCCCCCGAGCGTGTTACCTCCAGAATTCCTGTCAGCAATTAAACTTACTATGAGGGAGGAAATCCTGTCACTTTGCCAGTCAGAAACACCTTGACCCAGTAAAGATGCCAGGAATGTCCTCAGCCTTGGCACCATGTGAATGTGCCCGTGCCAACCTCCTGGCTGGAGATTTTACAGCAGGCCTTTCCCTTTTGGATTTAGCCCTGCTTTTACAAGAGGATCTAGTTCTGCCTTTCCCTGTCAGATGGGTAATGTATAAAGGGCGCAAACTTGCCAGTGTCTTTGAACCTTTTAACTCTTAAGACTAACCAGGAGGGAGGAAATAGTGGTGTGGTGTCTACCTCCTCCTCCCTCCATGAGTAAGACTGTAGCTCTGTGGAAGAGCTTCTGCTTTGTATGCAAAGGATCCAGGTTTGTTCCCCATTAACTCCGGTTTAAAAGATCAGGTAGATGAGGGGGAAAACCTCTTCCTGAGACCCTAGTGACCTGCTGCCAGTCTGAGGAGATAACACTGACCGATGGTCTGAGTCAGAATAAGGCAGTTTGTAATGTTTATCAGTCAGGGATCCCCATGGAGCAGGGGGATCACCCTCAGAGTCTGTAATGACAGGGAGAAGGATGAATTCTTTCAGATGTGGAAGAGGAGGAAATATCCCTACCAGAACAGTTAGACCAGCTGTCTGAATCTGAGGTCTACCAGTATTTACTACCTAAGACATTCTCAGCCTTAGAGCTGTAGAAATTACCCTTGGGGGAGTAGGACCCTTAGACTGGGAATACCAAATCTAATCCAGGGAAAAGAGTCTCTTCCTAGTGAAAGTTCCTCAGAAAAGGTCCTCCCATTTACAGAGTATTTGGGAAGAAGATTCAGGGCTGAGTGGTCTAACCCAATAGGCCAATTAATAATCCCCAAACAAAATAAACTGTACTCACTACCTTTCTTTGCTATGAGTTGTTGCAGGTACCTGCGATCGAAACTCCAGTGGCTATACTTCAGTCATCTGGGCTCTGATCAGACGATGGGTAAGGATCAGTCAGAGACCACTTAGACAAGAGGAGAGAGTTCATGCTAACAAGAGCTCACGAGGCCGTGCCCATGGCTATTAAGGCTACAGCTATTACCTCAATTGCCTCAAGAGTGTCAGGAGTATGTATCTGGAAACTGATCCAACTGCTCCCGTACAACAATAGCTGCCCCCATTGAAGGGGCAAACACAAATGTAAGGGCCAATACCTTCAAGACAGGCATCATCCTGGATACATTTACCTTTTTCTTCCAGGATTATGGTCTTGACAGCAGTAACAAGCCAGTACGCTTGACTAAGAGCATGGCCAGCAGATTCACACTCTAAAAATATCGTCCTGGCATACCTCTTTCAGAGAGACAAGCTATTTGGGGTTGCACTGGGAAAGATCTAGATTGAGACCTAGGACAGAAGAATGTGTTGCCAAAAACACTCAAACAATCTGAGAGGCGATCCATTGGCCCTCAGCCTTTTATTCACAACACACACTATTAAGGCCCAGACAAGATTCCAAATGGCCATCCTGGGGTTAATCTAGACAGCCCTTTATTAAGGGGGGGTCCTTTCAAGACCCCAGTTGTAGTATAGTGGTTAAGTAACTGAACAGTGATGCAGTACTCTGCAGGCTCAAATCTCACTGCTTCCATGAACTTGCCTCATGGCCTTGGATAAACCAGTCCTCTCCGTCCATGCTCTCCAGCTGTATTGTGGGGATAATGCTTACCTTGTCTCAAGATCAAACAGACAGTTCTTCACACGTGGAAAGACATTCAACCTTAATACCCTGATCTCTAAGACAGGACTTGCTAGCTGTCCCTGTGAGGGGCCAACTACTCTTTACCATCAAGCCTAGGTTGAGAAGCAGGCAGGCCTTACAAATAGTCTCACAAGGCTATTCCATACAATTTGAAAGCTGCCCACCAGAAAGGGGTCTACTCAATCTTCTTCTCAGTCCCTAGAAAGAATAGGGACTGGAGGGTGTTATTAGACCTCAAGTTTTTTGAACAAGTTTATCAAATTGTATCACTTCTGAATGGAGACTCTGTGCTTAATCGCAGTGACCAATCAGTCAGAAGAACACATAACATCTACAGATCTCACAGAAACATAACCTCCGTGTACCAATTCTGACAGCCCTTCAACAATACCTAAGATTTTATGTTAAAAACAAAAACAAAACCAGCAGTTCTGAACCATCGTGTTTTGGCCTGTCCACACACCAAGAGTATTCACAAAATTCATGATCAACCTCATCATAGTTTCAGGGACAGGGGGTATTCATGTTCACTTGTACCCAGACGATCTCCTGATCGGTTCAAGTTCAAGAGAAAATCTCACCACAACACTCAATTCACCATTAAGTTCCTACAAGCTTGAACACCTGGGTTAGATCACAGTCACCAAAAGGGCTTTTTCTATCCCTCACCAAAGAAAAGGTCAGGAAGACCAAACAGCTGACTGAGACTGACATCAGAGTGCAAAATCACTTCTCACAACACTACTGAAACTGATGGGTTTGCTAGTGGCCACCTACAGTGCAATACCTTTGGGGTCATCTATAGGCAAGACCACCTCAGACTTTTCTTAGATCTCATTAACAACAGATCATGGAGAAGACAGATCTTCCCATTCAGATACCACTTCAGATCAAAACCCATTTGAGCCAAGGTCAACAACCCAATGCAAAGCAAAAGATTCATGACCCCTCAAGAACAACAAATATTTACAGGAGTAAGAATCAGGTTAGACATGTCTTCCTATCAATGACTTAGAAAGGTGAGCAATTTGTCTGGCCCTGTTCCAGTTCAGAGATCTGTATGGACAAGGTAGCAGACAAAACATATATAAACAAGCAGGGGGGATTCAAGACCTCGAGGCAACACAAGGTGGCAGCAAGGATACTTACCTGGGAGGATGGTCACCTAGCTTTGATCAGAACTGTGCACATCAAAGGCATATCCAATGCCCAGGCAGACTGGCTGAGGGGACAACAGAGGAATAGTCCCTCAAGAAACATCTCATAACATTGCACTTTGCAACACCTCATGGACCTGTGTGCGTCCCGACACAGCCATCAACTACCGGGGTACATGACAAGATTTGTTCTACCCACAAGCAGATGCCCTGACATTGCAGTGGCCATTAGGCCTCCTCTATGTATTACTACCCTTACCAGTAACAGACCATGCCTTTCCACCCTCCAACAGATGGTGATATTTCCACCTCTCATCCTACTGACCTCTCCGGTCAAGTTACAGCAGGGACCGATTTGGCTCTCTCATTTAGACTTACTCTGCTTAACCGTTTGGAAATAGAAAGGAACACCTTCCTAAGATGGGGATAGTCCTGAGAGGTGGCCAACACTCTCCTAGCATTCAGAAAACAGTTTATGCTCAGAATTTCAAAGAGTCCAGTGGCACCTTTGGGACTGGCCAGCTTTGTTGTAGCGTGGGCTTTCGGAAATCACAGTTCTCTTCGTCAGATGCTCAGAATTTACAACTCTTTTTGGGAAGCCCTCATTCAGTAGTCGTTTTACACAGCCCTGACCAAACATCCATTTGAACCAGTCAAGGATGTTCCCCTGAGAAGGCTGAGAATGAAGACTATCTTCCTTATTATGTTCGCATCTATCAGAAGATTTAGTCAGACCTGAACTCTGTATCTTTCCCAGTGGTAAGGTGATGCCCCGTACTGTCTTCCAAAAGCGTATTCCAAACTGCATAGTTTGCAAGAGATAAGGCCACCATTTTTCTACCTGTACCCTAAATAGACTAGTGAGAGGCTCTGACACAACCTAGATGTCAGAAGGAGGCTCAAGGCCTATCTGCTCCGAACAGTGCAAATTGGAATGTCAGTCTTACTGTAAAATATATCTCCCCTCAATTTGGGGAAGAAAAGGTCTTCAGCAGTGGTAGGTGCCAATAGCAAAATAAAACAAAACAAAAAAACCCTCTCTTCGTAGAGGTTCCTTGTGGAATGCCGGCTCACTCTTGAAGAGTGCTACTACCAGTGCAGCACTACACAGGAACACTTCTGTAGAAGAAGTCTGCCAGGCAGCAACAAGGTTGTCAGTCTTGACCTTATTAAGATGCTACAAATCAAATCTATATGATTCGGCGGACACTAACTGCAATAGAAAAGTACTGCAGTGCATGATCATGGACGAAGACCACATCCCACCCAGAAACTGGAAACTGCTTTGGGAGCACCCAAGATGTCCTCCGCCTCAGAGGGAGAACGGACCTTTGGACACTTACCGTGAAGGGTCCTTCTCCTCTGAGGAAAGGAGGACATCTTGCCCTCCCCGGGTCTCCGTCCTTCTCTACCCTGCTGCCTCATTCTTCTTCCTCCTCCAGGTTATGCTTTATTTACAGTACATGTTTATGCAACAGGTGTTTTTTCTCTCATTATTGACAGTTGCTGAATGATGAATTCAGTGTTACTGCTTTGTGGAGTCACCTGAACTGAAGAGAGGGTGGTCCCACAGGCTAGACTGGAAGAGGAAGAAAGTTAGTTCCTGCCTCCCTGATTGGATGGTGGGAATCACCCAAGATGTCCTCCTTTCCTCAGAGGAGAAGGACCCTTCACGGTAAGTGTCCAAAGGTCCGTTTCCTGCTTTCTGTTATTTATGTTCAGTAAAGATTCATAGGGCGCTTTGCCCTTTTTGTGACCTATATATTGTAACTCCTGTAGTGGCACCTTGCTATAATACTCTGAAGTGCCCTGTATTGTGCTGCCTTCCTGCTTTTCTTAAGGTTTCAAAATGGTTTTCTCTGCTACCAAAAACTTTCACATTGGTTCTCTCTGTTGTCTTGTATTATAGGAAGTTTTAATTATATATGGCAGTATGACAGAATAGTCAGTGCGTTGGAGTGGCTGTGAGGAAACAAAGGAATCCTACATTTCAGATGAAACAGGCATTTCACTTAATCAGAAATAGAATGGATTTATAAGTATACACGTATCATGTTTGCAAAGTATTAATAAGCATTTTGGTTTCCGAATAGGTTCGTAAGCTTGGTGATTTCAAATCTGTATAGATTCTTAAATGTTTATTCAGATACAGTCATAGAGACTAATTTTCCCTTTTAAAAGGGTGCCAACATCAAGTCATTACGGATCCATGGGGGGACGTTGCATTACGACGTTTTCTTGGCAGAATTTTTGTTACAGGGTGGTTTGCCATTGCCTTCCCCAGTCATGTACACTTTACTGGGTAATCATTTTACCGACCTCAGAAGGATGGAGGGTTGAGTCAACCTTGACCAGTTACCTGAACTTGGATTCCGCCAGGATTGAACTCAGGTCGTGAGCAGAGCTTGGGCCACAGTACTGCAGCTTACCACTCTGCGCCATGGGGCTTTTCCCTTTACTCACAGATTAACAATAACTCTCTTCCCTCACCACATCGACTTCCACACAGATTGACTGAAGTAGATTCTCAGGCTTCCAGACAGATTTCTAAACTTGAACTATATTCCCCTCTTTCCTTCAGCCCTCTTTCCAAAACTGCACTTCACTCTGCCCCCTAGGGTGCAGCTACCAATCACAGCATGCTTCACTCTCCAGTCCAGCTTCCTTCTCCTTGCTTTAGAGGCCATACAAAGTGGTAGGAGATACTTGCAAAATAACATGTTTTAAATACTTGACCAATTCCTACTAGTAGGGATGTGTGTAATGGACAAAACAAGCCAAAATTAAACACAGAACTTGCTGGTTCGCCTTGCTAAGGCAGTTTCTGGAATGCTAAGCTGTTCTGGGAAACTAAATTGTAACAAGTCCCTCCTTCCAGAAAGTGTGTGTCTTTTGTTTTGTATCTTCCAGCAGCAGGCAAGCAGCTTGCTTTCCTGAACAGTGCCAATCAGATCCCAAGGGGAGAGAGACATCAAGTTAGTAATTAACTATGTTAGCAGGAAGAGGGGATTAGACCAATGCATGTAAGTGCATCTCCCCCCTCCCAAACCTGTAGCAACCTGGGAAATGGCATTCTCTGCCTCCCAGCTAATCCAGTCCTTGGAAGGGGAGACCCCTCCCCTCATATCAGCTTTGGAAACATTTAGAAGGGAGACTTTAGTTATAGGCTGCAATTCTCTGGGAGTAGACGCTGTTGAATAACATGAGACTTACATCTGAGTAGACCTGTTTAAGATTGCTTCCATAGTCTTTCAAGGCCATCTCTGAGTTAAATGCATATATATACTCTCCTGTTCCAAAAACAATCCTGCCTGGCCCACAGCAAAAGAAAAACTTGAGGGAAAACATAGGTCTGTTGGGGGGCGGTGGATTCAGACAGACATTCTGCCTATTTTTGAGCGACAGAGAAGATTGGCAGTGAGAACCCCTGTTCTGCAGCAGAACACAGCATCAAATGGAAGGATTTGGATTTGCCCCTCGTTGTGGGAACACAGCGCAAGGAAACATGAAACCAACAGGCAACAGTGGAAGGCAAAGGTAGCAAGTTATTGGCACTTTAGAAAAAGAAGAAAATGAACATGAAGCACTAGCAGGCTTGATGGCTGTTGTGGGTTTTCCGGGCTGTATTGCCGTGGTCTTGGCATTGTAGTTCCTGACGTTTCGCCAGCAGCTGTGGCTGGCATCTTCAGAGGTGTAGCACCAAAAGACAGAGATCTCTCAGTGTCACAGTGTGGAAAAGATGTAGGTCATTTGTATCTACTCAGGAGGGGTGGGGTTGAGCTGAGTCATCCTGTAAGAGTTTCCCAGGGTGTGGAATGCTAATGGCGGGAGGCTTCACTGTATCCTGAGGAGGTTCTTTTGCATATGGAAACGTCAGGAACTACAATGCCAAGATCACGGCAATGCAGCCCGGAAAACCCACAACAGCCATCGTTCTCCGGCCGTGAAAGCCTTCGACAATACTAGCAGGCTTGTTTTTAATGTTGCTGGACTGCACTTCTTGGAGTGCTCTTCTGCTTGAGAATGCCTCATTGCCACTGCTCCACTACCTGTCAACATGCACCTTCTATGGGTCTGTTTTCATGTGTGTGTGTTGTGCTTGAGGAAAAATTCAGTAGATAAGTGGGGGGGGGAGATTAATAGCTGTTGTTTTGGGTTAAGCGTGAAAATAGCTGCCCTAGAACCTCATTTCCTCACCCCACTTCAAAAGAATAGCATGTGATTGCGCATGTGCGGCCAACGTACATGCAACAGACCAAAATAAAAAAAAGAAAAAACAAATGGATCAGTTCCAAGCTGGCACCAGCTGACCTGAAACAAACTGGTAATGGAATGGAATGATTCTGGAACCCCCCTGAACCAAAACAGAAATGGAAACTTTCTTGGTGCACATCTACCTACCAGTAAATACTCAAATCAGACCTATATTCTGTATTTAAGTTCAAACTGTTGTTTGAGATCAAAGAGATACTGCTAGCAGAAGAGTATATGGTGTGTTGCAATTTTTCCCTTTTAGCATGCATTTGGAAGTTTGTGCTATGTATCAAAAGATGGAGACAGTTGGATTCTTTAGCTTTTATTACTCTTTGCCATGCAGTGATTTAAAAATTTCCTTCATGGTGTTAAGTATAGGCTAATTTACTTGTAAGTAAAATAACTATACTGCATATAGATAGCATTACAAATGTACTTTCATCATGGCTTTTTCCTTGAAACAATTACTTGATTGATTGAACAAGTGTTAATTATCAGCTGGTGTACAGGACAGCTGTTAAGAGATGGAGGGCACGTGAAGTTAAAACAGCTGTCCCAAGTTCCACATTGGTATGATGAAATGTGGTGGAGGACTTCATCAAGAGAATTAGTGTAATATAGCTTAAAGGAACAGTTAGTTCCTCAGTTGCAGAATAGTAGGATAGTCATATGTTCTGTGTTCTTTAAGCAAATGTTCATGCAGAGCACCTGTTTTCAGCCTCTAGGGTTGAATATTTATGTTCTTGCATACATGTTTATTTGGATTAGCACAGGATATAGCCCATCCTTTTATTATATACTTCTTTTCTTTCCCCTTTTCCTCCCTAAAGCAGCTCATAGTATTCCTCTCCTCCATACCATCACAACAACTCTGTCTGGTAGGATAGACTGAGGGTGTGTGACTGATGTAGGGTTATCCAGCAGGATTCTATAGCAAAGTTAGAATTTGAACAGGGATCTCCCAGATCTTAGCCTGGCACGCTAAAAACTATTCCAGATTGGCTCTTTATTTCACATGTATGGTCAGTCAAAGCTGAACTCTTAACAAGTATTCAGTTTTTTGTAAGATTTCCAATGATGTGTTAAATGGCATATGTTTTCAGTAAACTTCTCAGGCTCACTTCAAGTACAGACTAATAGGAAACTAGTTTTACCACCAGTTGCTAAGGTCATATGTTGACATTGTAGCATGAGTTCTTTCTGACACAGTGGGGTACACTGGATCAAGAAATTAATTTTGAACTTGCTTGAATTTAATAAAATTGCACAAGTTTGCCGTGGCAGTTTTTGGGGGTGTTCAAGCAAGACCAAGGAACGTGTATTTCTAGTTAGTTTCATTCTTCTCAGGACTCTGTCGGTTATTTACTTTGGAGAACTAACAATTCCAGAGGATTAGTGATATTAGTCTGATATAAAAAAATTACACAGGAGTTCAGTATCAGTTTGCCCTGATCTAGATAGCCCAGGTGAGCCTGATCTCATCAAATCTCAGAAGTTAAGCAGGGTCAGCCTTCGTTAGTAATTAGATAGGAGACCTCCAACGAAGACCAGCAGTGCAGAGGCAGGCAATGGCAAACCACCTCTGTTTGTTTCTTACCATGAAAACCCCACCAAGGGTCACCATAAGTCAATTCTGACTTGAGGGCTCTCTCCACCACCAGTATCAGTTTAAAGATGAACAAATTGGCTTCAGCAAGAGCTTTTGTGAATTAGAGCTCACTTCCTCAGATGCATAGATGGTATATACATGAGGCTTTGTTAAATACTCAGCAAGTAGGGGTGGATAATGCAATAGAGTAACCAATATCCAATTTTAAAAATATCTAGTTCTCCCCAAGAGTACTCTAATAACTTGTGCTGAAACAATTTTTTTCATATTTTAAAGATGTTACTGGAGTTTGTAATTTTGCAGCTTTGGAGATAGAATTCTTAGATGCCTGTATAGTCAGCTAGTTGTACAAGATTACTTTAAAATGAGCTTGCCTCAAAATTTACAACCAAACCTCTTATTTTTGTTCATTACTCATGTGCTCCAGTTGCCTTAGAGAAATTCTGTTTTCCAGCAAATGGTGGGAGGAACGAACATCACTATCTTTAAATGAGCCCTTCCAGCTAATCCCTTCATGGTTTGGGACCCACAAACCTGAAGCCTCTCTCATGCATAGATATAGAGCAAGATAAGCATTGGAAAATTAACTTTTCATGGAATATTTTCCATTTCTAAAGAGCTCTTGTTCCATAAAATTAACAATACATGAATGTTAATTTCCAAAATTAACAATATACGAATGCATAAAGTGTTCAGGTGATTATTCCCATTACAAGGCACCTGTTTGACTGTGCTGGTCAAATGAAAACAACAACTAAAGTTATTATTTATGCCTTTTTCACATGATGGAAGAGGTACTTTAATCCATAATCTGCTATGGAACAAGCCAGTAATATTAGAGAGTGAGCTACACTGAGGTGTCCCTAGTGACCACCCTACAAGGATGAGGGAGAGAATGGGATTCTCTCTCACACACACACACACCCTCATGGGTCCCTTGCTTTTAAGCATGTTATCTGACAGCACGAAAAAGTTGGCATGAATGGTAATGTGTTTCAAACCCTAAAGTCTTCATTTCTATAATATTTATGGTAGAAACCTTGACTTGGATCAATTGATGTGCAAGCAGAAATTTTGTTCTGGATCCCCCCTTTTGAGAGCACTTTAATCTTTGCCTTATAAATAGAAATGTTTTTTTTCTCCCATAAAACTGTTGAACTAATTTAAGTTTGTATATTACAGTTCTTGCATGTAGGTTTTTACCTGTGTATCTTGATTGTAATCTGAAGGCA
The DNA here is from genome assembly GCF_028583425.1 of Eublepharis macularius. Taxonomy (NCBI): domain Eukaryota; kingdom Metazoa; phylum Chordata; class Lepidosauria; order Squamata; family Eublepharidae; genus Eublepharis; species Eublepharis macularius. Next base: position 80,094,408 of record NC_072797.1, read on the forward strand.
GTCTCAGTACTTGGTGGGGGCGGGTTTTGGAGTCTGGTAAGGATTGAGAAGCTTACCAAATAACTTGTGGGCTTTTTTAAGGGACATCTTTTAAGGAGGAAAATACATTATCTAGCACCTCGATTCGCTTAATTGTGTTCCAGCTTTGCTAAAACTATTAATCTTGCTTATGTCTTCTAGTGTTTCAAACTTGTTTTTTTCCCCTTACAGTTCTTATTTTCATGCTTCTGTTTTTCTAAAGTTTTAATCTCAAGTTTTTAATTCTTAGTAAAGAAGTATAGACATCAGCATTGGCCATTTTGCTGTTTCCACTGTGGTCCTTGGGTTCAGAATGGGGTAGAAGAGTGTAGGACATGAAATCATCATATGAACTCAGGTCTATTTCTCTAGTGACGGTAAAATTTTGTTCATGGTCCTACTTTCATTCTTCAATCAGGGTCTGGTCTTGGAAGCAACATATTGGCAGTTGTATCACCAGTTAGGGGTGTGCATCCTCCAAAATTTAGTAAATCTGATTTTTTTTTACCAAATCTGAGGGAAAAAATTGGAATTCCCTGAATTCTGAATTGATTCTCTAATTTGGTTCAGGTATTTAAAACAAAACAAAACCCCAGTAAAATCCAGTCATTATTCTGTATGAGGAAATCACTCTAGGGGTTATCTGGTGGGCTGGGGGGTGTCATTTTTCAACCAAAACATCACCACATTTGGAGGGAACCTACTCCTGACTCTCCTCTAAAGAACCCCCCCCCCCAAGTTTCATGAAGATTGTACCCCGGGGGCTAATTTTATGGGATCTCAAAGAAGGTGCTCCCAGCCACACTTACAAAAGGTACACTCACAAATGTAAGCTGAGCCCATCCCAGAGAAAATCCCAGCAGAAGCAAACTGAAGCAGGGAAATGGAATCCACACCCCCCAACCCCGAATCAAAATGAACCAAGGAGACCAATATCACACTAGAGAATCATGTCCATTCCACCCAAACCAAACTGAAGCAAGGGACACTGTTATAACCTTAGTCCAACAGAACCAGTGTCATTCACAGCAGCCAGGCATTTGTTTCAGTCAGTGGAGGCGGGTGGGGGGGGGACACACACCACAGAACAGAACCAAGCAATACCCAGCCACAAGCACAAGGTATTCCCCTGTGTAAGTTTGCTTCTGTTGGTTCTGCAGGGATTCTATTCCCTTACTTCAGTTTCCTTCTTTGGGGCTTTCTCTGGGATGAGCTCAGCTTGCCTTTGGGAGTGTGCCTTGGCCATGGCAGCCTTGCCTCAGTGTGTTTCTGTAGTGGAAGTCAGCTTAGAGCAGAACCACAAGTGACAAAAGGCACAGATTGGACACTTGACAGCTTCCCTCAAGTTTTGATGGGAAATGTAGGCATCCTAGTCTTGAAGCTTGGCTCTCTGACTGCTGTCCAATGGACTTTTCAACTGTCACTTGTCCAACATTCCGCCAAGTTGCCTACATTTCCCATCAAAACTTGAGGGAAGCTGACAAGTGTCCAATCTGTGTCTTTTGTCACTTGTGGTTCTGCTCTTAGACTTTTTCCCATAGGAAACAGTGGAGTGGCTTGGGGGCACCTTGTTCAGGGGACCATAAAATTAGACCCCGGAGTCTAATCTTCCTGAAACTTTGGGCATTTTTAGAGGACAGTCAGGAGTGGGTTCCCTCCAAATTAGGTGAAGTTTGGTTGAAAAATGACCCCACCCAGCCAATTTGGGTAGCCCCCAAATTGATTTCCCCATAGAGAATAATGGCCAAATTTTACTGAATTAATTTTGTATACCTTTTTTGGTGCTGAATACTCAGATTTCACTGAATCTGCCAAATTTGGTATTTTAATCCAAATTCTGAACTGCACACCCCTATCACCAGTTGATAGTGTGGCAGTAGAAACAGGATACTTCTCATGGGAAAGGTCTAGTTTCCTCTTGTGAAATATTGCTTATATGATTGCAAAAGTAGTGATTCTGGGTGAAAAAACCTTATAACTTTGATAGGAAGATGATGTGGCTTCCTGTAAACTTTAGTAAGGCCTACCGTGGTGATCCCTTCAGAAAGAGTTCATGAGTTTACTCTTTGAGATGTAGGGGCCAGCAGGTCCAATACCGAGCTGTCTAAATTAGGGTAATACCAGTATGTGGACTTTCATGAAAGTACTGTGTGACGATGCAGAAATACCTGAGTGTAGAGGTTTCCAGCACAATATCTGCCCTTTGAGAATATGTAAATCTAATTCATCACAACGAGTATGTGCCTGGTTCATGTGGAAGGATATAATGGTATTAGATAGAAAATGTGACTTTTTTAAAAAAAGAAGACGCTCCCATAAGCTCTAAAGAGTAGTAATGTATGACAGAAAGTGCATGCTGAAATCCCAGAGGCCAGTGGGTGTGATGGACAAAGATTTTTAGTGGTTGGATGTGTGACTTTTGTGTCTTGGATTACTTCTTATTCTTCTCCATGGGTAGCAAAGTCAAACTAAATTACACGATTAATCTGTATTTTTTGAACAAGTCACTGAACCTGGGGTGTGTGGAGGGGTTGGAAAAGAATTTGGATAGTTTTGATGTAGAATTCTAACTTCTGTGCAGCTTCTTTGACATAGCCTTACTTGCAACATGCCACACCACTCTCTTTGAAGTAAATCATCCACTCTGTTTAATTAAGCATCTGAGACTGGATGAAGAATTTCTTAACATTTATTGGTGTATGTGTAGCACTTGGGTGCTAGTATGAGTACTTTGAAATGACTGGTTAGGCTAATAAAAGCAGTTGAACATGCTGACAGCTCTGCCGTTCAGAATCGGTGTTCACCAAAACCCCTTAATCAGCAATTCTCCGTTTGGGTGTTCTGTTTAAAATCAAGGCTATACTTAATATTAGCTTCACTCTGATCTTAATTAGCAGTTATGTGCTGCTTGGACAGAAATGTTGATGATTCATATGTTGAAATGGTCAGTCATCAGCAGGTTGAATCCAAACTTCTGTGAGTAAAGCATGTGGCAGGGGTGTCTTCACCTTTCTATAGCCCCTGGTGTTCCCAAAAACTTGTCCTGAAGTTTGAGAACCCTTTAAAAAACTAGTGAAATCGGAATTTGGTTTGTGTGAAGGAGGAGGGAGATTTCTGCTGCTCCTTGTGTTCCATCCTGCACCCCATTGCATACCTCATAATCTTCCAAATCCAAATCCAATTTATTACAGCAAAAGCCAGCAATATAAAACAATACGATTACAAGCAATAAATCAATATTATCAATACAGGAAAACCACAGGCATAAAGGGATAAGGGTGAAAATGGAATAACAATAATGAAAATAGAAAAAAAATTATAATTTTTTTTCACTAAGAGGAGTTTACGTTTTCTGATAGCTAAAGAGCAGAATTTGGCCACAGCATAGGTTACTGAGCTCTGAGAATCTTCTGAAAGAAATTTGCGCAGAACTTCTGGTCTAAATTCCAAATAGGATTGCAAAGGGATAAATTTAGACAAAAGAGGTAGTATGAGGCGAGACCGTTCTTCACAATAAAATTCACAGAATAAAAGTGTGTGAGTAACCGATTCCACCATATTGTCCATGCATGGACATAAGCGCTCATGCATTGGTATCTGCCAGAATTTGCCGTACAATACAGCTGAAGGCAATGCCCTAAACCGGGCTCTAGAAAATGCCCATCTGTAGGACTCATGGGTAATACTGGATAAATATGGGGCAGCTGAAAAATTAGGCCAAGATTTTAAGCACCTGAAGTTCTTGGGAAGTAAAGCTTCTTCATTTTGAAGTTCAATATCAAGAAGCCTCTGAGTAATAGCTGTTTTTGCCATATTCAGGGTTCCATTAAAAAGATCTTCAGGATTTAGGCCAATTTGCTTGATCTTGTTAAAGATTTGTGTGAACCAAGGTGGATAAGGGTTCACAGCTAGGAGATGAGTTATCATTCCCTTTGGATTATAATGAATTTTCAGCCAGAGGAATATTGCCTGTTCCCATACTTTTAATTCAACTCTGGGTAATCCTGCCTCTTGTCTAAGTATTACATTAGATGTACTCTTGGGAGCACCAAATAGAGATCTAAGAAATTTTGATTGGACTGTTTCAAGAATCTTAAGATTGGCAGAGAGTCCAATTTGTGAGCCATACAAAAGTTGGGCCAAAGATTTTGCCTGGTAAGTTTTTAAGGCCATAGGGAGAAAGCCAGCGCCTTTCCTTCTAAACAATTTAAGGATGGCATTTGCACTTCTCTCTGCTGAAGTGGCTGATGAGGTCAGATGTGCTGAGAATTTGGCATTATAGGAAAAAGTTATGCCTAAATACTGAAAGTTCTTCTCATAATCTTCAGATATTTTGCAGTGCTTTGGAGAAGTGCAACAGGGCTGGGAAAAGGTAGGTCTTTTCGTCTTGCAAGGACTTCATAGTATTTTATCACTTTCAGAAGCTAGCCATATCTGTTTTCTGATGAAGTAAGAGTTCGCCCTCTGAGGCAGAGGACATCTTCGGTGTTTCTTTTAGCCCTATCAGGGAGGCAGGAAGTTCATTTTTCTTCCTCTTCCTGTTGGTGCCTGAAATTCCCCTTCCCAGTTCTTTTCTGCCTCCAGGGAGAGCAGTTGCAGCAGCAGAAAGCTCTGCTGCCTCTCAGCTCCTCTAATTTCTTTCCTTCTGAGCTTACAATATTTCCCTCTTTCCTTATTCTTTTATCTCTCTACTCTTACCCCCTACTCTCCTCCTCAGTCTATATTGCTTTACTCCCCCCACCCTTCATTTGGCCTTCAGATTGCTCTCAGCATGAGCTCTGACGGCACCATGGAGGCCAGAGACTCCGACGGGAGCTTCATGGACAAAGAGGCAGGAACCTTCACAGAGGCCACCACGGAGGCAGCAGAAGCTGATCCTTCTGGTGCAATCCTGCCCTCACAGCTGGAATGGGTTTTCTGCAACTTTACAGCCACGGACCACATCTGCCTGGAGGTTGAGAGCAGCGCTTCAAGTCAGACCACAGAAAAAGTGAGGAACGGCAGTAGGAAGTGTGCCAAGTCCCACGAGGCACAAAAAGATACTCTGACTAACCTCCTGATGGGAGACAGTGCCGCAGGCCCATGGAGACCCTTGATCTATAGTCAAGGCTCTATAACCTGAGAGGTCCTTATGTCCATAGACCTCACCAAGGCCTACCTCTACATACCCATCTACCCAGCACACCGAAGCTTGCTAAGATTCCACAAGAACAGTCATCACTTTCAGTTCAGAACTTTACCCTTCGACCCGGCCACAGCTCTCAGTGTTCTCCAAGGTCCTCATCAATCTGGTCGTTCACCTGCGGGAGAAGGAGGATACATAGTCATCCCTCTCTGGACGACATCCTCATCTGGGCCGGCTCATAGGAAAAGTCAGTTCAGGACACCTGGACAACAATGCAATATCTCCAACTACATGGGGTTCCATATAAACGTTGACAAGTGCTCCATCCAGCCCTCCCAGAGGCTACTGCACCTGGGGATGATAATCGACACCAGGAAATGTTGCCTGTTTCTTCCATGGGAGAAGGTTCAGAAGACCAAGGATGTGATCAAGTTGGTCCTCCAAGGTGGGATCACTCGAGTCCAAGTCTTATCCAAACTGATGGGGACTTTGGTGGCGAACTGCAAGGCAGTCTGCTGGAGTTGCCTTTACATGCAAAGCCTGCTGTCCTTCCTGCACCCTTTTCAGCTTTAGATAGCGGCCAAGGTAAACATGAATGTCAAGGTCCCTTGGGGAGTTAAGAAAAGTCTCAAGTGGTGAACCAGAGACAGCAAGCTCCTTCAAGGCAAGAGCTTCCTGACCCCGCAGAGGATTCAAATCTTCATGGATGCCAGTCTAACCGAATGGGGAGCAACTCTGGAAGGACATCCAGTACAGGGTCTCTGGTTTGAGATAGAGACATGACTCCCCATCAACCTTCTGGAAGTGAGGGCAGTTCAACTGGCCCTCATGCACTTATCCAGCCAAATAGCCAGCAAGGACATCCTGATCCACACGGACAACATGTCAGCAAAAGCTTACCTAAACAAGCAAGGGGGCACCAAATTCTCCAAATCACACAAAGAAGCAATCAAGATAGTGTCGTGGGCAGAATCTCACCTCACCTTCATTTGAAGCGGAACACATCAAGGGTGAGGCCAACACTTAGGCCAACTGGCTGAGCAGACAAAGCATACATCCAGGAAAATGGGCCATCAAGAAGGAGGTCTTTCTGATGGTGACAGACAACTTCGGGGCTCCAGTCCTGTACTTATTTGCATTCCACTACATCCATCAGTTTCCAAGGTTTTTGACCAGATTCCACCATGCTCTGACAGAGGGAGAACATGCCCTTGCAACCCAATGGCCAAGGGGTCTGCTGTACACATTCCCCGCCCCCCAATTCCTGTTATCCCCAAACTATTAAGAAAGATAGTATAGCAGAAAGTGGAGGTGATCCTAATTGCCCCTCGGTGGCTGAGGAGGCCTTGGTTTTTGATGCTCCAGCTAATGTTGTCCGCTTGCCCGTTTTCTCTTCTAACCCTTCCGGATCTTCTCCATCAGAGCCCACTCTGGCACCCACACCCAGAGTGGATATGTCTGACCACTTGGAAGTTAAGAGGAGTTCCCTATCCAGAATGGAATACCTCCCACTGTGATCAAGACACTTCTAGCCTCCAGGAAGAGATCAACCATAAAATATAAAACACCGCCTGGAAGGCCTTCATCAGATGAGCAAACAGGAAGAAAGTGGACTCTCTACACTCCTCATTGGGGTGATCTTAGGCTTCCTTCAAGACAGATTAGACTCAGAGCTAAAACCAGCCACACTGAAGAAACAAGTGGCAGCCCTGGCCTTGGTAATGCCACCTTTTGAGGATCTCAGACTATCCAGAAAACCACATGTTCAGCAATTCCTGAGGGGAGCGACCTTGCCAAGTCCTCCCACTATCCACCACTTTCCAACTTGGAAACTTAATGTTGTATTGTCAGCACTGACTAAAGCTCCTTTTGAGCCCGTGAGAGACATACTGTTGAAGTGGCTGAAACTGAAAACCATCTTCCTAGTGGCCATCACATTGGCTTGGCAGATCTCGGAGCTAGGTGGCCTGTCAATCAAGACTCACCTCTGCATATTTCGTATGTGCAGATACCACCTTTCTATCAAAGGCATATTCCAGATTTCACAGATCACAGGAGATCAATCTACCATTCTTTTGTCCCGATACCCCACACAATAGGGAAAAGAAGCGGCATAATCTTGACGTGAGGAGGGCGCTTAATGCGTATCTGTCCAGAACCGAATCAATTAGAAAATCAGACTTGCTTTTCATCAACATGTCACCCCCGAATGTAGGAAGAAGGATGTCAGCGGCAACAATCTGCAACAACATTAAAACCTGCATAGTGGAAGCATACCAGGCAAGCAGCATAGAGATGTCTAAAGGCATTACAGCACATTCCATCAGAAGCACAGCAACCAATACAGCCTTCCAGAATTGCGCATCAATAGAGGAAATCTGCGAGGCTGCTACCTGGTCCTCAGTCACCACCTTCACCATACATTACAATACACCCGTATGACTCAGCCGATGCAGCCTTCAGAAAGAGTACTGCATCACATAGTCCAGGATGAGGAACTCAACCCACTCAAAAAGGAGTAACTACTTTGTGTGTACCCAATATGTCCTCCACCTCAGAGAGAGAGTGGTCCTTTGGACTCTTACTGTGAAGGGTCCTCCTCCTCTGAGGAAAGGAGGACATCTTGCCCTTCCAGGTCCTTCGTCTTTCACTCCTTGCCTTTCCTAACAACTTGTGCTGCCTTCTTTTTTCTCAATCTAACTCTCCTCCTGTCCCGAATCTGTTATCTGATGTTCTTTACAGGTTGACCTGACCTATTAAAGTAGATGAGGCCAGCCTACTCTATTAAAAGAGAGACTACTGCCATGTGGAGTCACCCAAAATGGGGAAAGGGATGTTTCAGACTACAGATAGGCACGAACCGGAAAAAAACCTGAACCATGCGGTTTGTGGTTTGTCATATTTCACGAACCATGAACTTTCACGAACCTTCCCCATTTCACAAATTGGTTCATTTTGGCTCGTGACTTCTGAGCCAGCAAATCACCACTTCCAGTTCAGCAGAAGATCCAGGCCAGCAGAAGGTCTGCAGGAAGTCCATCCCCTGTTGCCTAGGAAACTGATTGATTGGCCCAGGCTGTCTGCAGTGACGAACCAAAAAACGAACCAGCCTAAAGTTTGTGGTGGTTCGTTAGAAATGGGCTCTGACAAACCGCTGATTTGTGAACCATGAACTGGCCTGGATCGTGCTGAATTTTGGTTCATATTTCAGTTCGTGCCCATCTCTATTTCTGACACCAACAGGAAGTGGAAGAAAAATGAATTTCCTGCCATCCTGATTGGGCAAAGGGAAACACCCAAATGTTCCCCTTTTCTCGGAGGAGAAAGGACCCTTCACGGTAAGAGTCCAAAAGTCCGTTCCGTTGGTAAACCTGCATAGTAGTTGCTGCACAGAAAGGTTTTTGCTTGGCAAAGAATGCAGCAGTAACCAAAAATGAATTACATCTACAAAGCATTAAACTTGCAGTCCATTGTCAGATATATTAAAGGCTCCCCCCCTCCAAGCAACTCACAGAAGAGCCTAATTATGTATACCTATTGCAGTAGCATCTCATTTGTGATTAGGTACTTAATTGAATTTAACTTCTCTGGTTTATCTTAGCTATACAAAAAAAGAATCTGATCTAAATGGAGCCCAGGCTAAGCTTCGGGAGTTTGAAGCTGCTCTAAATGCTAAAGAGGCAGCACTTGCCACAGCACTTGGTGATAAGAAGAGTCTAGAGGGGGATCTTGACGACTTGAAAGATCAGATTGCTCAGGTAAGGCATGAGCAGTTACGGGAATGGAGAATTAGGCGATCTTCAATTGTAGCTCATTGACTGAATGTTCTGCTATTGCAAACAGAATAGCACACTATTTGCCCCTTTATATGCACAGTCTGGAAGAAACTACTTTCAAATGTTTGAAGTTCTGTAATTTGTAAGTTGTATGAATGCTTTGTTAGCTTCCTCTTGTAATATTATGCTACATTTATACTTTCTCATGGTATTTCTTTAAAGCTGGAAGTTGCTTTAGCAGCTGCTAAGAAGCAGTTGGTAGATGAAACATTGCTGAAGGTGGATCTTGAAAATCGCTGTCAGAGTTTGATTGAAGACTTGGAATTCCGAAAAAACTTGTATGAAGAGGTAACTGTCAGGGTTCCAAAGTAATATCTCAGAACAGACTTGTGGTAAGATGATGCTTTAACCACCACCTGGGTGTTATAGCCTAAATTTGTTATTAAATGTTTGCTTCTTTATTTAAGGTAGGGGACACTTTCTAATTCTGAACTACTGCATTTAAGTTTCTTTAGAAAAGTTAAGCTACGGTAAATATACTTAAGAGAAGCTTTCTCTTACTTGGTAGAATATGTCTCAAAATCCAGTCAGAAAGTCACTGGGTCATGCCTTGACTAATAATGGCAATCTGACAAGCTTGGTTAACATTTTCTTAAATTTCTTAATGAAATGGATTTACCACAATTTGCATTATTTTTAGGAAATCAATGAGACTAGACGAAAGCATGAAACCCGTCTGGTAGAGGTGGATTCTGGGCGTCAAATAGAATATGAACACAAACTGGCGCAAGCCCTTCAGGAAATGAGAGAGCTGCATGATGTACAAGTGAAACTGTACAAGGATGAACTTGAGGAGACTTACCATGCCAAGGTATTTACAGTTGCTCTTGAATATCTTAAGATTCTAGTAGCTTTGTTGGAAAACTTTGCATTATAATGGGAATAGATCTTTGATCTATATCTAATTCTGTTTAGATTTTGACCCATTTATAAAATGCAGAACAAAATAAAGGAAAGATGGAAACAATACACTAAAGAACTGTTACCAAAGAAATGGAAGGATGACAGATATCTTAGACAAAGAATCTTTCGATGAAGAACCAGAAATCTTAGAAAGTGAAAAGCTGCACTCAAAGCAATTGAGAGAAATTGGGGGGGAAAGAATGGTTTTCAGTTGGCAAAGGTGTCAGACAAGGATGCATATTATCTCTCTACCTGTTCAACCTCTATGCAGTGTATATCATTAAAAAAGCTGGATTAAATCTAGAAGAAGGTGGAATGAAAATTGATGGGAGGAACATTAACAATTTGAGATATGCAGATGACACCACATTCCAGGCAGAAAATAGAGAAGACTTGAAACAACTGCTGATGAAGATTAAAAGAAAAAGTGCCAAAGCAGGATTACAGCTGAACATCAAGAAGACAAAAATAATGACCACTGAGGAATTACACAGTTTTAACGTTGACAGTGAGGAAGTTGAAATTGTTCAAGATTTTCTATTCCTTGGTTCAGTCATCAACCAAAAGGGAGACTGCAACAGAGAAATCAGAAGATTGAGATTTGGAAGAGCAGCTGTGAGAGAACTAGAAAAGATCCTTAAAGATAAAGATGTCTCTCTGAGAACCAAGATCAAGATAATCCAAACTATGGTATTCCCCATTACTATGTATATATGTGAAAGTTGAATAATGAAAAAAGGTGACAAGAAGAAAATTGACTCATTTGAAATGTGGTGCTGGATGAGTCTTGGAACAATTTTAATTCCACATTGTCAACTTTAAATTGTGTAATTCCTCAGTAGTCATTACTTTTGTCTTCTTGATGTTCAGCTTTTATCCTCCTTTGGCACTTTTCCTTTAATCTTCATCAGTAGCCGTTTTAAAACTTCGCTGTTTTCTGCCTGTAATGTGGTGTTATTTGCATATCTCAAATAATTAATGATCCACCAATTTTCACTCCACCTTCTTCTAAATCTAGTCCATCTTTTTTTAATGATATACACAGCATAGAGGTTGAACAGATAGGGAGATAATATATATCTTTGACACTTTTGCCAATTGGAAACCATTCTTTCCCCCATATTCTCTCCTAACAGTAGCCTCTTGTCGAGAGTTCAGGTTGCACATCAAAACAATCAGATGTTGTCACCCCCGTTTCTTTCAACACCATCCATAGCTTTTCAAGATCCACAGAGTCAAAAGCTTTGCTGTAATCTATATAAAACTGGTTAATTTTCTTCTGAAATTCCCTGTTATGTTCCGTTAGCCATCGTAAATTTGCAGCATGATCTCTAGTGCCTTTTTTCTGAATTCAGCATGAACATCTAGCATTTCTTGTTCCATGTATGGTAAGAGCTGTAGAAATTTGAGCATCACTTTGCTTGTATGGGAACTTAACACAATGGTTTGATAGTTGCTGTAGAATGAGCATTTCCAGTCTTTGGGCCATTGTTTTATTTTCCATATTTGACAGATTCTTGTTAAGCTGTTGATGGACTCAGTTTTTGTTGCTTGAAATAGCTCTATTGGTATCCCATCTACTCCCAAGTGCTTTGTTTCTCCCAATTGCTTTGAGTGCAACTTTCACTTCACTCTCTTAAGATTTCTGATTCTTCATCAAAAGATTCTTTTTTGAAGGTATCTGCCATCCTCCCACCTCTTCTTCAGTGTATTGTCTCAATCTTACCTTTATTTTGTCCTGATCAGATACTGTTTTTCTGTGTTGATCTTTCAGTATCCCGAGCCATGACTTGAATTTCCTTTTGATTTCCTGGATCTTGCTGAACAGATTTCTTGTTCTTCCTCACTTGTTCTCCTTTATAGCTTTGCAATAGTTACTATGATAGATATCTTTGTCTCTCCATGCAAGACACCAAAAAGCTGAATCTGTTTCTTAGTAAGGCAAGTTAAAAATACATTTATGTAGGCATCATTTAAATATTGTCTAGCAGTGCAGCTAAAGTGGTTGATATTTCTAGTTTACCTCTGCTAATAGTTTCCTGTTGCCCATGTCCTCTGAATGTTGTTCAGTTTGATTGTGAGTAAAATTCCTCCAGATACCTCAGCTTTCTTAGTACTTCCCATGACCATAGGTTTCTCCTTCACATAGACATGTGTATAATATTTTCATCTTGGGCGTTGTGGAAAGACAAAGTGTAAAAACACATTAACACCCCCATCCAGTTTAAACAGCAACTTGTGCAACATATGTTGCCACCAGCTGCTGATCAGCGTTACTTCCACTAAAGGCTCATTGCAGTAATTTGGCTTTTCAGCTTTTACAGAAGAGGGTATCCGTTTCATATCTGGCAAGCTGCTCTAAAGAAAATGTTACTGTTACACAATTCCTGAAATTCATAACATTGTGAATATTTTGTCTTGTCAAAACCAGTCATTCAGTAAAAGCAATTTCCTGCCTGCTACATTTTCCCTGGATATTGGAGCCCAGAAGACTTTTTAAGAAAGTAACAACAGTTTAGGACTCCATGTGTGCTGCTTTAGGGATCTACACTTGACTATATTAGGTTTTAAATTTGTGTACCCTGCAGCTGTACCTGGGAAGGATCAGTATTACATACCAGCTTACTGTGATCACAGATAGTTTAGTATGAACATATTAGGATGTTGGTTTGATTAGTCTCAAGTTGGTGCTGAAAGTTAGGTTCACTTAATTTTTTTTCGATTATGAAATGTTCCCATATTGGGTTGATTTACAGATTAAGTTATGAAAAAAAGCTTTTAGTGAGCCCAAGGAATTGTTGGACATGAATTTTTTAAAATGTGTTTTCTGAGATTGAAAGGTCCCAGGAAAATTAATCACTCATGTTTCAGCTTTCAGTTTTCTGTAAAAAGGCTGTATGACAGGCTTCCTGTATTACATGAATTTTGTGCATTACTTAATACCATGCAGAACTGTAAAGTAGAAGTGCTTGCTTATATATTTGTTGGCAAATTAAACATTTTTTGTGTCTGCAACCTGTAGCTTGAAAACGCAAGACTAGCCTCTGAAACTAGTTGTTCTGCAGCCAACGCAATAAGAGAAGAACTCATGGAAAGTCGCATGCGCATTGATAGCCTCTCTTCCCAGCTGGCTAATCTACAGAAAGAGGTAAGACATCTGTGTTGCTGAGTGTGTCACTACAAACATGACTAAAAGTTGTGTTTTGCATTATTTTAATGTTCTTAAGTTTGCATCGCTAAGTTTTTTTTCTTTGTTCAGTCTAGAGTCAGACCATGAGTCTTCCAGGTTCCCTTTCACATACTTTTTATGAATTAATTCAGCTTTTATTTACTTTTAAAAGTGGTTTCTACCCCTTGACGCTATGAAGATATACATACAAATAATTCAGTTGTCACTCCTGATACATCAGAAAGAGGTGAATGGCTATGGGTCAAGGGTAGGGCTTCAGGTCCTCACAGAATCCATGGGTCTTCCCCATACCTTGCAGAACCAGCTTGAATTATGTATTTGTATAATTATGAACTTGTATAGCCTTACATGCCGTCTAACCTGTAGTTGTTACCTGAATTGGTCTCCCTGCGAGTAATAGAGAGTGGTTAGCAGCAAGGAAGACTGCTATGTGAGATGCTGCAAATATGGGATCTTTTCCACCAATTTTTACAGAGTCTCTTCCCAGACAAGGCTGGTGCTTTAGGTTCAAAGATCAATATTTTATTAAAGAGGGAGAAAACACGCATACACAGGAGTAAATAGTAAAATGGTTACACACACACACAGAGTCCTAGGAAGCGAGTCAGAATAGAGTGAGGGAGGGAAAGTATATCTACCTATCCTGAAGAGTGGTCCAGTCCACGGAGGAAGAGAGTAGCTTCAAACATCCAGCATCCTCAGCCAAGAGAGCAAGAGGCTTAGGACAACCTCAAGGGAACAATGCTTCGGATCCAATAAGCGTGCTTCTCAGTTTGAATGGGGCAAGGGCACTATTCTTACAGGGTAAAACGTGCCCTGAGGTGGGAGAATCCTCCTAGCTGTTGGAACAGAGGTCCCAACGGTCAGTTCCTGGGAATAACAAAGGTTTGATTACCTTGCTTGCTAGCTGCCGGGGCGTGTGAAAGAGAATGTACCTTTCCCAGGAATGAATTATAAGAGATTATGAATGCTAATTGATTTTCTCCTCAATCATGGGCTGGAGGGTTCATCACGGAAGGAGGGAAAAGGAATTTGTTAAGTGGAATGACTCTGCGAGACCTTTGTTGCTCTGGATTCCTTTCAGAGCTGAGGAAACTAAAACTAATCACTACTGGTCACTCTGCATTTACGTGCGGCATTCCATTCATGCCTGGGTCTCCTGGGTGGGACTCAGCAACTGCTAGCTGGAATTCCCCTGTTTGCAAGCTAAGCTGCATTTTAATCCAGGGGCCTCGTAACACTATATCACAGGTAGCTATATTAAATAGCTATTAAAGATGGCAGCGGCTGGGCCAACTGCTTACATAGTCTCCTAGTACAAAGGACACAATATTGATATATAACTACATTTTAGTTGCCCGTTTAGACTAATATAGTGCAAAACAGATATCTGAGTTGTGAGCATTATGAAAACATTTCTCTGTTCCGGATGTGAGCCAGTTGTGCAATTTTTTTGACTTGCTTGATGCATTCTTGCCCAACATAGGAAATGTGTGTTTCTTCCCACTTGAGTGTCTCAAACTGCTTCATATCCATAGGCAGCTGCTTTGCCAACTTTAAAATGCATTTTACTTGTAGTCCCATGCATCATTGAGACTTGCCTGGGGGAGGATGGAGAGGTCACCCTCTCCCAACTATGTCTTCTGTGGTACTCGTGGTAGGTCTGGTGGGAGGGTAGGAGGTGTTGCTGTAATCCATAAGGATTCTAACCATGATCATTGTGCCCCCTCCGGGACACTTCCAGTTTCAAGGTTGTATACCTAATGTTGGGATTGAGAGACAGGATTAGGATTCTTTAGGAGGTACCTCCCATCTCACTGTCTAACAGTCTCTCTACCTGAGCTGACAGAGGTGGCCTCAAAGATTGTGCTGAGGACCCCTAGGCTGGGTTTGGGTGAGGGACTATAACATTCAAGCTGAGGCTGTAGCGGCTGAATGGTCAAGAATGGCTCAGTATTTCATGGCCTCCATGACAACCATGGGCCTGTCTCAGATAACATTGTGCAGGTCGTGCTCTTGATCTCATGTTATGTTCTGGGTGGGAGGAAGACAATGTGAGGGTAGAAGAGTTGATGACATCTTTTGTCACGGACAGATCTGCTCGGGTTTAGACTTACAAGACAAGACTCTGCAGGGGTGGAGGGTCTATTGAAATAATCTGCTTCCCCGGAACCAGAATGGCTTTCTGATATCTCCTAAGGAATTTTTCTGTTGATATGGTTTGTGCTACTGTTGATGCTCTGGTGATCTTCTGGCATGATGGAATGGCCTGGGCAGATGACATGAACATTCCCAAGCGCTTTCTCTATAGTGATAGCCCTCTTAGCTCATTGGTTTACTGAAAGGGTGTGGGCAATGAAAAGACAAGGGAGAAGGTTCAAGCAACAGTGAAGGAAGACTGGGAATTAATCCAATTAGACATGGACAAAACCTAATTTTAAAGTATACTCAATGGCAGTGATGGTAACAGAATACTCTCCCGCACCTATTGCATCTGCACAGCATGTTAGTGAAGCTATAAGTTAGTGAAGCTATTCTGAGTGGTCAGAGGTCTGTCGGGATCCGGTCCTCAGGAGTAAGTAAACTGCGCAGTTGTGTACTGTGTCCATTTTGCTCAGCACTTTGTAGATAAAATCTTTCCCATTCTGACTTGAACTGTACATTGACTGTGACATGGTCAGTTGGTGCCAGAGTGCCAGCTTGTTCAGTTGTTAGAGATACTTTCCCATTTATTCTGTCTGAGGATGTGGACAGCATCCTTGGAAGTTTGAGGCCTACCACCTGCTTATAGGGCCTTTGACCTTTTTGGCTAATTAAGTCTCCGGGGGGGGGGGTGCCTGGGTCCTAGAGGTATTAATGGCTCCTTGAAGGAAGGAGGTGGTCACCGCAGCCTTGAAACAGGCTGTGGTGCACCCACTTCTAAATAAGTGTACTCTAGACTCAGGAGATCTTAATAACTATCTCAAATGTTCCATTCCTGAGCAAGGTGATTGGAAGGGTGGTGGCTGGACAACTCCAAACTTTCTTGGATTAAGCAAATCGTTTAGATCCTTTCCAGTCTGATTTTAGGTCTTGTTATGGAACTGAGCCAGCCTCTTTCACCCTGGTAGATGACCTGTGCTGGGAAATGGACAGAGGGAATATTACTGTTGATTCTCCTGGACTTTTCAGCAACTTTCAGTAACATTGATCATGGTATCCTTCTGGTCTGAGATTGGGAGACACTGTTCTGTGGTAGTACCAGTCCTACCTGTAGGGTAAGTTTCAGAAGGTGGTGCTGCTTAACTGTTTAGCCTGTGGGATTCCCACAAGGTTGCATCTTGTCTCCCATGCTTTTTAATATCTACATGAACCACTGGGTGATCTGGAGATTTCAGCTGGATTGTCAGCAATATGCAGATGATACTCAGCTCTACCTCACTTCTGTCTGATCCCACGGAGGCTGTAGAAAACCTGGAGGCAGTTTTGGAGTGGGTTATTGAAATACACTGTATGTGGGGCTGCCTTTGGAGAAAAAGGTGTTTGGAAACTTGAGTTGGTGCAGAATGCTCTAGCCAGGATGCTGACTGGTTTGGGTCTCAGAAACCGTATCATTCCAGTCTTGGCCCATCTACACTGGTTTCCAGGTACAATTTAAGGTGCTGATGCTCACCTTTAAATCCCTAATATCATTTGAAACCAACATACTTGAAGGACCACCGACTTTCTTATGAACCACTACGGTATTCTTCAAAAACTCTGCTTAAGGTTTTCCCACCCTTCTGAGATTAGGTGGATGGCAACCCTGGAGAGGGTCTTCTCAGTCATGGCACTGAAATTATGAAATGCTCTACCCAGGGAATTTTGCATGTCCCTTTTGATAGCATCTTGTGCCAGTGAGTGGAGACTTCTTTTGTATCACTTTGCATTCCCTCATTGATTCTTCCTTCTTCCCCAAAGTTTATAACTCTTGTTTTTCTCTTTTGTATGTATTTTAAATTCTAACTTTAAACTGTTTAAATGATTTATTTATTTGCTGATTTTAATGGTTTTTAAGATGATATTTTAATGTGTATGATCTCAATATTTTACCCACCTTGGTGACCCTGTAATGGTAGAAAGGTGGGGTAAAAACATTGTCAACAAATAAATAATTCCATTGTTGAGTGTCAGTTTTTTAAAACTTACACCTGAGAGTTTTTTTCTCTTTTAGTCTAGAGGATGGTTAGAGAGGGTTCAAGAACTAGAAGATACTCTAGCTAAAGAAAGAGATAACTTCCGCAGAACACTGTCTGACAAAGAGAGAGAGATGGCAGAAATAAGAGATCAGATGCAACAGCAGCTGAGTGACTATGAACAACTGCTTGATGTAAAACTGGCTCTAGATATGGAAATCAATGCATACAGGAAGCTTCTGGAAGGTGAAGAAGAAAGGTAAGATTAGCTGTTCAGGTTTTGAAGTGAGGAATGCTGGAAATGATGCAGAAAAATCATGTAGTCAAGCCATCTGTAGACTGATAACAATCCACAAAGTGACACAAGGAGGAGGGGCCCTGATTGCAATGTTAGGGGTTAAAAAATACTTTCCGCTAAGCCTTAGCATATGGTTTATATGTGAATCTGGGCAAAGCAAAATAAAACACGAGTCGCTCCTCTTCCTTCTGCTTGGAAAATTTTATGTGTTGGCCAGTTTGATCTACAGCTACTAGCAGAAAAACAGACTGCCAAGACATTTATGCCCACATTTCTGATTTGAAAAGTATGCCAATAAGTTGATGATTTTATACTTCATTATAGGGTAGACCTGAGAACCACCTTCAGTACAGCTCTTGGTCTAAATGAGGAAATGACTGAAAAGCCATGGCAATCCTTGGCTTGATAAGATAATATTCTTACTACATCCCTCTGATCAATTTAAAAAGTCCTCATCACCTTAAAAAGTCTCTCTCCATCTCACTGCCTGAGAGCGTTTCCTGAGGCCATTTAGCCCAGGGACCCTTGGGCTTATCCATGGGTGTTGAAATGGCTACTGGGTGTTGATGATCCCTTCCACAGCATGTTTTCCTTTCTTGTTTTCATCTCCCACTCCAATCTTCAAGAGCTATCTCCTCTCCCAGTCAACATTTGTTCTTCCCTTGTCTTAATTGTCCTTTCTACTGCTTCTGGTATCAGTAAATTAGCTACGTGGGGTACAAGCCAGGCTGGTTAGAGGACGCTAAAAACAGCATTGCAAACCTTCAAAGAAACTTCAGAAGCAGAAAAGACGCTTCACTTAGCCACAGTAAAGACAGTCTCCATAATAGGAATGTGCTGATCTGTCTTGTGGTTGCCTGTGTGGTTTTCTAGGTTTTGAACTTAATTGCTGTTAATCGCTTATGTGCTAAATTTACAAAAAGAATGCATAATAAGGATGGTTTAAAAATTTAGTGTGACTGAGTATGCATTATAAGAAGTGCCTTGCATCTGTTCTAGCATTCTTTTTAAGAATCTGAGCTAACACGAAGTCCTCCATCAGAAATAAAGCCAGTAGTTCACCAATGGGCCACAATATTCCTTCTGCCTACCATCTGTTCTGTGCATAACCTGGGTATTTTCCTAAATAGAAAAGCAGAAGAGGAAGGCTGAGTGAGGGAAAATAAATCCCATTTCTTTCTCTACTGTTTGTGTTTCTCTCTCTGGCTGGTCTCCCACTGCATAGACTCACTCCCTATCCCCCCCCCCCCAACCCTGTTCGTTATCTGGCACCATTTTGAACTAGATTGTCCAACTCTGCCAGAGCAGTGCAATGTGGGTTTAAGCCTTATAACTAGAGCTTTTAGGGATCTTAAGTTGTAACTTTTTCAGCAAAAAATTGTGTTTAGGGTATATTGGACATCACAGCCCCTTTTTAGTAAAGTGTATAGAATTGCCACCATTGCTTTTTCTTCTTCTTTTCTTTACACATTTAAAGAATAGGGAAAAATAAAATAGTAAAAAGATTTTTCTTGGGGTGTCAGAGTGGAAATATGCCTTAGAACTGATTTATCTTAGTGTTAAGGAAATACAGATGCCACATCATAGCCAACCGCTAAGCACAGTGAATTATGGCTTTAAGTAATGAGCAATATCCACAAAACCTAAGTTGTGGAGCTGGATAGAAGCACATTTTAAAAAGCATTGCTTGTCCCTGAATTTCATCTTCATCAGGTTGAAACTTACTCCCAGCCCATCTTCTCGTGTGACGGTGTCTCGGGCATCATCAAGCCGCAGCGTGCGCACAACCAGGGGAAAGAGGAAGAGAGTTGATGTTGAAGAATCAGAGGCCAGTAGTAGTGTTAGCATCTCTCATTCAGCTTCTGCTACTGGAAATGTGTGCATTGACGAAATAGATGTAGATGGGAAGTTTATCCGTTTGAAGAACACCTCTGATCAGGTATGTGGTCAGTGATCATGACCTTGCTACCAAGATGGTATTTCATCTTTCAGGGTAGTTATGAGGATAAAAGATTGTAGAGAATGACATGTATACTACCCTGAACTCCTTGAAAATCAAATAGGTGACTGTTACTCTGGATGATTGGAGAAGAAAAGATGAACAACAAAATGCAGTAACCTTCTCCTGAAAGTGGTCAGTTGCCTGTAGTGACTGAAAATCAACAAGGCTTCCAATTATTTTGCAACATGGTATTCCATACCTGTTTATGTCTACAGCTCTAAGGCCTGCATATCTGTCTTTTGCTTTTGTTTAGGATCAACCATTGGGAGGCTGGGAGATGATTAGAAAAATAGGAGACAGTTCTGTTGCTTATAAATATACCTCAAGATATGTGTTGAAGGCAGGCCAGACTGTCACGGTAAGTAAAATATACTTAGCTGAAGCAGTATGATTGTTGGGCTGAGGAAGTGCTGATACCACAGTAGGTCTGTGTGAACACCGGTTTCTGTTAAAACTTGAACTATGTATTTGTAGGTAAAATGACAAATACATGGTCCTGAATCTCTTCTTTTTTGTTCAGAATGGGAATATGAGAGAGGGCACTTAGTCCGAGAATTATAAGGAAGAAGAAGGATTTTAAAACCTGTCTTGTGCCTGCTAACTACCCTACGATGTCTTTCACTCCCTTCCTGGTCACTATTTCCCCTGCATTTTTACTTCCACTTTGCTTACTAGAGGAGAAAGCCTAAATAGCTGGGATGGGGGAGGTGTATATTGGCTGATTCTGCCATGTAAGTGCTCATGGAGAATTGAGGGACGTTTTTATCGACAGCAGAATGGCTGCATTTAGATTTGCCAGAATTTCAGTGTTACTTGCAGAGTCCAAAATGAATTCCATAATCTGCTGTGATAATGTACAGAGATCTAGTTGAATTAGTTTGCCTTGTGAGTGTTGATGTTGCCAGTGCAGTGGCTGTTGCTGTGTCTGAGGCCTCAGTTTAGAGGGTGAGGTCTAGCCAATAGCCAGTACATGCCAGTACATGTCAGGCTGGTAACAGCAACTATTGTCTTGCTGTGCTAGAAGCCTCCAAATACTGATAGTGGACATAGCATGAGGATAGAGATGTAAAATTGCTAGAAACTTTAAAAACATTGTGGGGGGTGCTTTTAGATTGTTCCCCCTAGAAAAAAATAGGTGTGGGGGGGCAGGAATGGAAAAATACGCAGTACTTACCGGCCAAGGGAGGAGGTAGAGAAATGGCATTTTCTAAGACAGTCTTTGCCACACTTCTTCCCATGCTTGTTCTCAAATTTGCTAGAGAATACTAAGCACACAGACCATTCTGGAAGGACTTCTCTCCTCAGTTTGGACCTAGGTCAGAACCATAGGATCCCCATGGGGTGAACCTCTGTTATCTCTTCTGAAGTAACAGTGTAGTACTTGTGAATGAAGTTACTCCATAAATCACTGTTATCATCTTGTGTTGACTTAAAAATTAAGCAAATACAGTGGATCAGCCACTTTAATGTTTAGGTTTCACACAAAATATTTTACTTACCCGCAGCTGGTATGTGTAGGGTATTCTTGCTTGATTCTTGCTTATGAAAGATGCATTTTAATCCTGTGTGATTTGTTCTTCCTTTCTTAGATCTGGGCTGCTAATGCTGGTGTAACAGCAAGTCCTCCTTCTAACCTCATCTGGAAGAACCAGAACTCTTGGGGCACTGACAAAGATGTGAAAGTTGTGCTGAAAAACTCTCAGGGAGAGGTAATGGGGGAAATCTTTCCTCTGTTAGATTTAACCCAAACTGATT
The DNA here is from genome assembly GCF_028583425.1 of Eublepharis macularius. NCBI lineage: Eukaryota > Metazoa > Chordata > Lepidosauria > Squamata > Eublepharidae > Eublepharis > Eublepharis macularius. The sequence continues at coordinate 80,115,689 of NC_072797.1, forward strand.
ATAAATTAGCTGCCATTGTTTTGAGTATATGGTTTTCTAGCTAGCCTACACCTTTCTGGATGGGTTGTAAGTTGACAGCAATAGAGCATCCAACACGTGGCTGTAAAAACCTTGATGTGTGCTTGACCATGTTGCCATTGCATACTTCAGATAATAGAACAGCACTGTCAATTACAGGAAGTTGCTCAGAGAAGCACCGTCTTCAAAACAACTTTACTTGAAGCTGAGGAGGGGGAGGAAGTAGAAGAAGAACCTGCTGAAGCTGTAGAGGAGGAAGACCTGTTTCACCAGCAGGTACCTTGATGAACAAGAACTGATATATGTAACAATACATTTTCTTAGTAGTGGTTTTTGGCAGGAAAGCTTGGCAATTTATTATACCGAAACTTAGTTAAGATACAAGAAAACATGGGTATCATGTGCTTAACAACTGCTATATTTTTTTTACAACTCAGACTATAAACACAACTTCAACTGTACCATTTTGCTTTAAGCTTATATGATGGCACTATTGTGAATATTGTGCAAATGTTGCAAAGACTGAACACCACATATTTGTGGGAAAGGCTGTGGCAAATTTCTTGCAGTGATTTTACAGTGTTAATTCTGAGTTGTATTTTACCTCCAGTAAATTCATGCAATAAACTTGTGGTTTGAAAAATGAAAAGTAGTTACAGTGCTGGAACTGCTATTAAACTACTTGCTAGTTCTTAAAGAATAAGCAGAATTTTGCCTTGCTCCGTCTACGAAGCTTTATAACTTACTTGAAGTGATTGAACCCATGTCTAGATTGCTCTATTCCAAGTTACAATTAGTGCTCAGAGCAATCTGTTATCCTGTGCACATGAAGACATGTTCAACAGTTTCAGTAGAGTTCTCGCTTGAAAGTAATGAATGATGCCCGGAGTATGCCATAGTGGCCCATAATACATATATTAGTTCAGTGCCTTCCAATCTATATAATATTTAGGTTTAAAACTGCTCTTGTACAGACAAGCTTAGGGCTGGGAGCATCTGTTGCTTTATAAAAGAATTCAAATACTTGTTATATGCACATGAATTTGTTCACATCTTACTCCCACAATGAAAGCACTGTTAATAGGCAAGAAGAGATTTTTTTTTCCACTTGACAAGGGAGACACTTGTCATAATACTGTTCAGTATGTCAAACTTTTCATTTGCTTAGATGTATATAAGGATGTAGTAAGAACATTTTAATTAAGCTGCCTTTCCTCTATTTAAAACAGGGAGACCCACGAGCAGCCAACAGAAGCTGTGCAATCATGTAAACTCCAGTCATCTATATTCTTCAATTATGTTAATTCCTTCCTATGGAGGAGAACCTTCTTGGAAGCACAACATATTTTTGTATTCTCTCTTTCCCTCCACCCCACTCTGTGGAATTTTAAGCTGTATCTGGCCTTAATTTCCTATGTCGCAGAGGAAGAGGGTTTTGTAAGTGAAACCGTATATATAGCTTTTGAAATGTGAAATATTGACACTGAATGATGTACTGTTTTTCAGAACGGCCCTCACATTTTTATGCTGGTCTTTTTTTTAATATCCTAATTCAAAAAATAATAAACCTATTATGTTGGGATTTGATTGTTAGACTAGCTACCTACTCTTGTCCCTTTACAGTTTTAGGTGCTTTTTGGAGTGGGAAGGAAGTGCATATTCAAAAACCCTTTTTGTACTGAAAACTTTTGTATTTTAGCAATGAAGTTATACAAATTTTACTGAAGATTGTCTGCCAGTCACATTAAAAACAGAATGAAGGATGCAACAAAATTCATTTGTTAGTTTTATTTCACTTACATTCTTAACTAGGAAAAGGGGCTTCAGTTTAACATGTTGGGTGTGATTTTAAATTCTAGTGTAACTTACCTAATTTTTCCATGTCAAAATTAACAAATAAAAGCTGTCTTAAGAATGTCTGTGTGTTACTTTGAAAACAAAACTTGTGTTGGTTGTCAGATTTTGTTGGTGAAATTGGTTGTTACCTGCTAACTTAACTGGAATATTTATTGCATTTGTTTCCCTACTTGTTGGATCTTGCTTTATTTTATTATGATTTTATTGATGTCAGTGCAAACAGTAGCAGTAGGAATGGCCCAAAGCCTACCTTACCTATCTGAAAAAGATACCTATCCAAAAAGACAGCAAGATGCAAAGAAGAAAAGGAAGATGAAATGGAATATGGCATACAGAAGAAAGAAAAAACAAAGGGAAAATGACAGAAGAAGCATCTTTTCCCCAAATTCAGTTTCTATTTTCTGATGGCAAGGGGACAAAACTATTTGCCCTTTTTCTTTAGGCCTGCCCAAGTTATTCCAGTATCTGTAGTCAGAAACAGGTTTTGCCTTCATCAGATATCCCAGATGAGCTTATTTAGCCTTTGTAACTTGAAGCTAGCGAGAAAGAACAAAGCTAGTTTAACTGCAACTTGCATCTATGTGGAGCATAAATTGAACAAGAAGTTACGGATTTGTGTTACAACTCCAAAGCAGAATAACATTTCTGTGGATGTCTATAGTTACAGATAACCTGTGTGGTGAAGTGGGTACAGTGTCGGACTAGAATTTGGGAGATTCAGGTTTGAATCCCCACTCTGCCATGAAAACTTGCTGGTTGACCTTGGACCGGTCACGCACTCAGCCTAACCTACCTCACACAGTTGTTGTGAGGAAAAATGGGAGGAGAGGAGAATAGGTGGTTCACCAAGCAGAGGAGAAGTACTCAGTACTGCTGCTCTGTATCATGCTTGCATTCATATCTTTATTGGCCCAACTTATCAGAAATATGTTTTTATTATTGGTTTAAGCTTCAATATGAATCTAATTATTGCCTTTTCTATTTTAACTGTAGGTCAACTATTATATATAGCTTGTAGATCTGCTTCCTTAGACAAAAGGAAACCTTCATGGGCTTGATTAGAGTTGAGACAGTGGAATGATGCCTCTGCATTTATTTGCTTTCTTCTAAATGGAGAGAAGGAGAAAAAAACTGGGAGTCATTCAGTTGCCCTTATGAGTAAAATATTCTATCTGGAAAGATATTCCCTTCTCAAAATCACCTAATCAAGGTGATTTGAGATGCCTTGGTTCTCCCCCACCCCACCCCCATTAATACTGAAGAGACCATTCAGAGGTAAGACCTAACTTAATTTTTCAAGGAGAACTCTAGTGGTTAGCAAGCCTGAAGGGTTTGTCTAGTTCATGGCTACAATGCCATCTTCTGCCACAAGATGGGAGTGTTGCTAACAGAATGCTTATTAAAGATTTGGGGGGAAATTGATACAGCTGAGTCCATTTTTATGCTGTATCCATTATGGTTCTATTTTCTAGAAGGAAGCACACAAAACATCTCTAACTATTGGAAGTAAAAATGTTCAATATCTATTTAATACCTTTAAGGAAGACGCTGCTTTTATAAACGTTAGATAATTTGCTGTTTAAAGTTACTCACTGCTACACAAGAATATGTATACAAAGTCCATGTAATAGTACATCACCCAAAAAGTCTTCCCAGTCATTTCTTTGATCCTTCCCCAAGATGCCTGGATGTGGAAAGAAAAGATACTTAGGCTATATCTTTGAAGTGCTTTACCAGTTTATCAGGTTGTTCTCTCCCATCAGCTTTCTTCTGAGAATAGATGCTATAGGCTTCCTGGCCATTGGGTGTAGAGAAGATGTGGTACATCTGCTTTATGGTTTTGGTTAATGTTTACAAATTATATTCCCCACCAAAATTGTTCTCGTCAAAAGTGCATTGTAAAGACTTAATACAGAATCAAGCTTATGTGCTTGAATTTTAAATACGGGGCTGAATCTACCAGAAGAGATCACATAAGGTGTTGGCAGAGTGAGTGGATCTTTCTTTACCTTCTCTTTCCCCCAAAAGGCTGCCACTTCTTACAATTCTCTTGAAGGCTTAAAAGAGCACGAAGGATGCCTGTGATATATTTTTCTTGTGAAGCTGTCCTGATCATTGGAGTAGTTTCAGGACAAGCATCTGGCTGCTTAGAGAAGACGAAGGTGGGGTAAGACCAGCTTCACCAATATCTTTTGTGAACTCTTCTGCTGGGTTCAACCCATGGTCTCCCCCCCTCCCCAGGAAATAACAGTTAAGGTCTTCTTAAGTAGACATGGTAGAACTTGCTCTAGGTTTCTTCTGTGTGTGTATTATGTGCCGTCAAGTCATCTCCGACCTATGGTGACCCTATGAATGAAAGATCTCCAAAATGTTCTATCTTTAACAGACTTACTCAGATCCTGCAAACTGGAGGACGTGGCTTTTATTAAGTCAAGACATCTCGTTTTAGGTCTTCCTCTTTTCCTGCTGCCTTCCACTTTTCCTAGCATTATTGACTTTTCCAGAGAATCTTGTCTCATAATGTGATCAAAGTATGATAGCTTTAGTCTTGTCATTTTAGCTTCTAAGGAGAATTCAGGCTTGATTTGATCTAATACCCACTTATTTGTCTTTTTGGCTATCCTTGGTATCTGCAAAACTCTCCAGCAGCACCACATTTCAAATGAATCAATTTTCTTCCTGTCAGCTTTCCCGTCCAACTTTCACATCTATACATGACAATGGGGAATACCACAGTTTGGATTATCTTGATCTTGGTTCCCAGAGAGACATCTTTATCTTTAAGGATCTTATCTAGCTCCCTCACAGCTGCTCTTCCAAGTCTCAGTCTCCTGATTTCTTCATTGCAGTCCCCCTGTTGGTTGATGATTGAGCCAAGGAATAGAAAATCTTGAACAACTTCAATTTCCTCATTGTCAAATTTAAAATTGTATAATTCCTCGGTAGTCATTACTTTTGTCTTCTTGAAGTTCAGTTGTAATCCTGCTTCGGCACTTTCTCCTTTAACCTTCATCAGTAGTCATTTCAAGTCTTCACTATTTTCCGCTAGTAATGTGGTGTCATCTGTATATTTTTATGTTCCTCCCACCAGTTTTCACTCCACTTTATAGATCTAATTCAGCTTTCCTTGTGATATACTCTGCATAGAGGTTGAACAGTTAGGGCGATAATATGCATTCTTGTCTGACACCCTTGCCAATTGGAAACCATTCTGTTTCCCCATATTCTGGCCTGACAGTAGCCTCTTGTCCAGAGTACAGGTTGCACATCAAAACAATCAGATGTTGTGGCACTTCCATTTCTTTTGAGACTCCCCATAGCTTTTCATGATCTACACAGTCAAAAGCTTTTCTGTAATCTATAAAACACAGGATGATTTGCTTCTGAAGTTCCTGGTATGTTCCATTAGCCATCATAGATTTGCAGTGTGATCTCTGGTGCCTCTTCCTTTTCTGAATCCAGCTTGAAGATCTGGCATTTATCATTCCATATATGGTAAGAGTCTTTGTTGTAGAATTTTGAGCATCACTTTGCTTGCATGGGAAATTAACGCGATAGTCCGACAATTGCTGCAATCCTTGGCATCCCCTTCTTTGAGGATTAGAATGTACACTGAGCATTTCCAGTCTGTGGGCCATTGTTTTGTTTTCCATGTTTATTGACAGATTCTTGTTAAGATTCTGATGGACTCCATTTCTGTGGCTTGAAATAGCTCTGTTGGTATTCCGTCTGCTCCAGGTAGTTTGTTCCCCTCAGTTGCTTTGAGTGCCGCTTTTACTTCGCTTTCTAGGATTTCGGGTTCTTCATCAAAAGATTTTTCATCAAAAGTATCTGTCATCCTTCCATCTCTTGTATAGTGTATTGTTTCCATCTTTTATTTTGTCCTGATCAGATACTGTATTTGCATGTTGATCTTTGAGCACTGTCTGCTTATTGCTTTTAAGTTGATGAGATTAAGGACAAAGAGGAGAATGTCAGTGAATTTTAAATTACTCCTAAAAAATGAGTATAGTCAGTTGGGGATACCTGTCGCAATCACCAATTTGAAGAAAAAAGGCAGAAAGGGGGACAGTCTAATATCTTTCTTATAATCTCATTCATTGCCAAATTCTGTATTTGGAGATACTAACTCTAAGCAAAAATTAACATATTAATGTCTTTCCAGGGTCTGCAGTAGGGGTGTGCTCTTTGGGTTTCCAATTCGGGAAAAAATCATGAATCGGACCCGGTCTGTAAAGATTCGGGTTTTCCGAATCAGCCAGCATGCTGGCTCTGATTCAGAACACCCAAATCAAAGCTTCCCAAAGCAATTCAGGTTGCTTCTGGAAGCTTTGGGGCCCTTTAAAGGGCCTTCTAGGCCTGCTGGAGGGGGCGGGGGTTAAAGGGAAAAACACGCCCCGTGCTGGCATGGGAAACCACCTACCCTTTAAGCTCTCCCCCTCCCTCTAGCCAGCTGGAAAACGGGAGAGCTTAAAAAATAGAAGGTTCCCTGCCATTTGCAAAGGGGAAAGTTTAAAGGGTAGAAAGCTCTGCATGCCGTTCGGGAACAGTATGCAGAGTCTTCTACCCATTAAGCTCTGTCCCCCTTCCCTCGAGCCGGCTGGAAAGGGGGAAAGCTTTAAAGGGTACAAGGCTCCCTGTGCCATTCGCAAACAGCCCGTGGAGCCTTCTAACCTTTAAGCTCTCCCCCCTTCCCTCCAAACGGCTGGAAAGGGGGAAAGCTTAAAGGGCACAAGGCTCCGTGCGCTGTTCGCAAACAGTGCATGGAGCCTTCTACCCATTAAGTTCTCTCCCCCTTCACTCAAGCCGGCTGGAAAGGGGGAAAGTTTAAAGGGTACAAGGCTCTATGCGCTGTTCACAAACAGCGCATGGAGCCTTCTGCCTTTTAAGCTCCCCTCTTCCCTCCAGCTGGCCACCCTATGTGGCCATGCAGTGGCAGAGGAAGCAGAGAAGGCCCCTTCTGCCCCTCCAATGGCTGCCACAGCAGCCATTTGAGGGGCAGTTAGGGCCGGAGGAGCTGGCTCCAGCCTTCCCCTTTGTCCTGCGCAATGGTGGATAGGTGGAGAAGGCCCCTTCTGCCCCTCAAATGGCTGTCCCGGTGGCCGTTTTAGGAGCGAAACGAGCCAGAGAAGCCGGCTCCGGCCTTCCCCCTGTTCTGAGGGGCTGCGCAGTGGCAGGAGATGGGGCCCGCAGGAGCTGACAATGCGCTTCCCCACCACCCAGCTGGCCGCTGCAGGGGAGGGCCTGCAGTAGCTGGTTCTACTTCCCCACCACCCAGCTGATCAACCTCCCCTCTCCCTGCCTGCCAAGTATATAGGGGGGGTTGCCCGAGGTGGGGGGGTTGCCTGGGGGGGTGAGTTTGCTCCCCTTCAATTCAGTATGCTCCAAATCTTTACGGAGCATACTGAAGTGAGCTAAATACCAGAATTCCGAAGCGGCTTGCCACTTCGGGGTTCTGGTAATTCCAGAGCACACCCCTTGTCTGTAGTTGGGATTTATTGAGAATAGGAAAGCTTTATGAAATTATAACCACTATATTAGGATTTTAAATCATTCTGATCCTGATTTCCTAAGCATGTATTAAGGTAGATGATCTCTTCTAAAACTTGGCTCCCTCCGAATTTCCATTGTCTCATGGTCCAGGAGAAATGTGTAGTGCAGTTGAGATGAACAATGTAGACCTTTCTGCTGAAAATGAAACTGATCTGGATATGTATTCTACTAAATGGTGCTACTTAGAGGCAAGTACAACAAAATGATACTCCTGGTAAGAATAACTCCAAAGTATTACTGCTTCATAAGTGAAGAAGTTGTAGTATAAGCTCTCTAATAAACGTAATGGATTGATAATGGGAGATCTTTAAAAAACAAGGGTAAGAGTTCAGGAAGCAACAAAATTAAATTTTTAAGTGGGAAGAAGGAAGCTCTGCGCAGCTAGCACAGGAAGGACCAGACTGGTCTAGAACTTGTTTTATTTCATGAGATGTTTTTAATGTGGCGAGTATTTCCAAAAACAGTTTCAAATTAAAATTAAACACTCCATTATGGCATTTCAGTACCCCACCGTTTCATTTTGCTGTATGTGTAGCTCAGTGGTACTCAGTTCACCGCCCACAAAGAGCCACATCTGCAATTATCATTAATCAAAAGAGCCTCAAAACTACTGTATGGCCTGTGCACCATGCCACTGAACTACACATGTACAATAAGATACAAATTTTATGTAACTAAGTTCTGAAATTACCTGAGTACCTCTGAACATGTAGGGTTCACTCTATCACTGTTGAAGCTTACTCATATGTATCTGGAAGCGAACCTGCCTTCCCACTCTTCCGCATGAGGCACTGCAGGTCAGATGAGAGAATGAAAGTACACCCAGAAAAAAGCAAGCTGGCTGTGGAGAGAAAGGAATAAAGCCACCACTACTCCACTGTGGCCAACTTGTTTTGCCAGGTAGCTGTTGAAGTAGTAGTTTTACTCTGTATCCAACGTGCTGTCTTCCTGACAGCTGCCTAGGTACTAGTATGAGCGTGCAGAATGGAGGAGGGAGAATCGGGGGGGGGGGGTTATGCCATGAATGGATATAAAGAGCCCACCCTTCCCAATAAGACCTGCAGATCATCAAGGGTTGCAGCTTACCTATCAGCGTCCCTCCACTGATGGCTTTTTGAAGGTGCAAACCACCTGCCAACCATAAACCCCACTGTGCAATGGCTTTGCCCACTTTACTAAAACATGGGGTGGCTTCTGAGCCCACTGAGTATCTGGTGCAAATGCTGCTTCAGATGCCGTTAAGAGCACTTAGGTTTTTGATGCCAGCAAGCATCAATCAACTGCACAGAGCACGGGGGTACTAAAGGGGAGGTGTTTAATCATTGGCACCGCAAATAAAGTCACACATGATATCTTGGTTCTGGCATTTATGTACAACAAGGCATAGAGGAAGTAATATGAATACCAAGTGGTAGCTTTTGTTACAGCTTTTATATGGAAAAAATCACAAAAAGATAATTGTACTATTGGTAATACTCTGATCTATGTAAATATACTAGTTTGATCCCCATGCTTCGCTACAGTATTTAACTACTTTAAATCCAGTTATAATATTTGTGAGTATGTAACATTTTTTGGTTTGTGGGGGGTTTTTTAGTTGGTTTTATAGTATAATAGCATAGTACCCGAGTTTCACAAAAGTGTTTGAATAAAGTGGAGTTGATGCCAAAAACTGATGAAGTGAATTTCAAAGTGATTTTAAAAGGAAAAGATTGTAGTGCAATAAATAAAATGAAAAATACGTACAATTGGGGTTTTTTTCTACTGAAGGACCTCTTTGTAGACCACATTGGTAGTTTTTGCCTCAGGTGCTAGGATCACCAGGCTGCTGGGTGAGCTCACTCTGGAGCAGGCCACGTAGAACTGCCCATGTGAGAAGCAGTCCTCGCTCAAATCAATTCCTGCCACCTTCAGTATCTACCCCTGGGACTTGTTGATTGTCATAGCAAAGCAGACCTTGAGGGGGAACTGCAGTCTCTTGAACTAGATGAGGGTATCTGAAGGTATAAACACTGACTCCCCCCGAGCACTGCTGTTGTACAATGTGGCCTCGATGATGTTCCTATGGAGGGCTTTCACTCACAATCTGGTGCCATTGCAGAGTGTGGGTGGGTGGAAGTTCTGCTTCACAGCATCACAGGAGCCTCCACCTTAAGGAGAAGCTTGTGGGCTGGGAACCCAGGATGGTTAGGCATGTTGTGGAACTCCACGGGGTGGTGGACCATGTCATCCATTTGCACCACTGAGTCCACAGTAAGAGGTGTGGAGTTGGACTGAGGGAGGGGTGATGTGGTGGGCACTTAGGTTCATGTGAGAGGTTTGCATTGAAATGGCCCCTAGAAAGGTTGTGCATCATCTCCCCATGAACATTTTAAAAACTCAGTTTCCATACTGATTTTTATATAAAATCCTTGTTCAGGAGTCTTGTACTGTCTGTCTTCAACTGTCTGCAATTTTCTTTACCTGATTTATACCTCAGAATACAGAGTTGCACAGCTGACCAATCAGGGACGGGAGGGCGAGCAGGCAGGAGTCTGCCAGCCACACTGGAAAGAAAGCCAGGCCTCACAGGGAGATTAGCAACCCTAATAGGGGAAGACTGGGAATTGCTTTTACCTCAGGACACATTCAATGATTCCCAATAGCAACTGCATACATGTTTAGAATGTTGGGGTGAGGACCAATCAGATAGCATATGCAAATGACCTTGAAAGACTGGCCCAATCAGGGAAGAGTGGCCAAGGGGGGGGGGAGGGAAGCAGGCAGCAGCCTACCAACTACACCAGGAAGCTGTATCCCTATGGGAAAACACATTTTACCCCTTTTTACCGCCTTAGGGGGTGAATTTCTTAAAATCCCTTCTTAGTGACTCTCTAGTACATCACCAAAGGAACATTCTCCCCAAATTTCATGTTTTTAGGTCTAGGAGTTTGGGCTGGGCATTGATGGGTCAGTCAGGACACTTGTCTTTATAGATAGATTACTCATTCAAAAAGCAGATCAAGGACTTCTGATAGGGTATGAGCTTTGTTTCTGAAGAAGTGAGCTGTGGGTCACAAAAGTTCATACCCTACCACAAATTTTGTTAGTCTTATAGCTGCTACTGGACTCTTACTCTTTTCTACTGCTACAAACAGACTAACACAGCTACGCATCTTGATCAAGGACTTCTGAGTTTGATTGCTAGCATTAATAATCCTGTTTTCCAGAAACGTAAGTTAGCTTCCTTATTACTGCTGTGCTTACATTCTTTTTTTCCCCTTGCAGGACAGGAAATGCCACACATGCTGAAAATGCCCTCTAAATGTGTTATATTTGGGGAAAATATTGCAAAATTGCAAATAAGTGGCATGTCATTTACCTTAGCAGCTGTATTTGCCAGCATATATGCATGTCCATTTGATAGCCTAGTTCTAAAAAATAACTGAATGTAATAATGGTGGTTTTTCCTCCCACTTTTTAAGAAAGAGTAGTTCAAGGCAAGACACACCACCCAATTACAACATTCTAGCATTTAAGTTCTAAATTGAATTGGCTGCAATTGCAAAGCTGTTTTAAATACTCCTATAAAGACGCCTTAGTCTCTCTGGTACAAAGAAATAGGGGCTTATATATTCCCATCCAAATTTACCTGTCAAACGAAACCCAGCAGAGCTGTAGCCTTATTAATTGTTATGCAAGGCAGGTTCAGGCTCCCTCAAACATGACTAATGAGCCAGTACTTGATTATGTATGCAGAAGTCCCCCCCCCTCCTTGCCAAGTTAACTTGGAAAATTTGGGTCTAATCCTGTTCTGGTGGAGATTGTTCACCCAGGATTTTATATCATTTTAACCAGATAAATGTGTTTTCCCTTCAAAGTAACTACATTTTCTGAAAAGGGTTCAGTTGTATTTGGGACTCAAATTAAATAATAAATGATCTACAACAGTGCTATAGCCACTAGGCTGAATTCACTCTGGAAGCGGGAGATTGTTAGGAGTTTGTGGACATTGTTGCTAATAACGATTATTCATACCAGCACAGAGCTGATTTGCAATCCTACCACTTAACCACTATTCTATAGCAGCCTGCAGGGAACTTCAGCAGGCAAGATGTACTGCACATGGTCCGTTTACTGCATAACTTTTAATACCTTATGATTAACTACTTAATAGCTAACTATTCAATTTCTCCTGTGTTACAAAAATTAGTGGATTCTCTCCTGAAAAGACTTGCAAGAAACGGTTTAGGGAGAGATCCAATTTAACCGTAAGTAACGAAAGGATGGGACAGAGCATCTTGTATTTGGTAGGAAATTATGCTAATGGCTGCAATGAAGGACTCCACCTGAGCAGATAGTTCCAGGTGGGTAACTGTGTTGGCATGCAGTAGAACAATATTCTGATGAAGGGAACTTTGGCTCTTGAAAGCTTGTTGGTTTTTAAGGTGCCAATGGACTTGAACCTACGCAGAGGCTCCCTTATTCTCTAATTGTGGAACCAAAGCCTGCATAATCAGAGCTTTCTTTGAAACTGAAGAGAAAGGAGGTAGCTTTGTAGCTTTGGACCGAGTTTAAAAGTCTCGAGTGTGTCTGTGTTTCACATACTTGCCAATATTTTGCATGAAGCTTTCTCTGTAAACATCTTCCTGATTGATCCTCTGAAATTAATACATGTACATGTCAAACTACTTCTCCCTTTTTAAATAGAAATGCCACTTTAAGTTGTTCCTGATAAGACCCAAATGTAGCATAATAGTCCACTTTTCTCTTTATTAAGCTAGACAGAAGATGCATTACTATTTCCAGCTGAATCTGCAAAAAAATAACCAAATGAATGTGTTTTGCATTGTTGAGCCATCATAGTTTAATATCTTTAAACAACAATAAAAAAGGGTTGCATCTCTAGTGATGCAGCTATCAACATGGTCTTAGATAATGTCATACAGTATCTGCTAAATTTTTAAACATGTTTGGCAGCTTAGCAAATATATGATTGCAGCATCCATGATTTCAGTTGCAACAGATGTCTTCTTCCCTGTGCAAAGAGTCTGTTGTTCCGCATATGATACTACCAAATTTGGGATGGAATCAGCCACCCTCATGTAGTTCATGGCTCCGGTGTGGGATTAGCACAATTAGACGATTGTCTCCTTTGAGTTCCTTTTGACCGAATGCAGGCCCAGCAAGGACTGCTGATTTGAAGGGATGCCGGCAGACTTTGGGATGAGAAGTATAACTCTTTGATTGGTCCGACGCCATTCATTATACAGTCTACAGTGATATCTAAATGATACCTGTAACAAGAGAAATGGAAGAGATGGTTGAGATTGGGGGAGAAAATGGGCTTGGAACAAAATAAGATGCCGATCCCTATGTTGCAGTAGAGATACACCAACTGCTTTTCCATGGTTTCATCTCACCGTATTGCTGTATCATGTAGAGTCCACATGGCTCACATGCATGTCTGTCCTCACAGTACTGTTGTTTGGCAATGATTGGATAGGAAGGACCCAGTGCACCTAGCCCAACTAACTAGTGGTGGGTCTTTAATCATTTCCACAGCACCGTGGGATGAAGCCATACAATAATAGTGCAGTAAAGGGCATTGAAGATGTGCAGTATACACCAGCTCAGAACAGGGGAGTAGTTTGATAGTAAAGCACTACAGAGAATAAATTCATAGCCCAGCACAGCCACAAACTCAGTGGGGGACTGTGATAAGAGAGCACAGTTTTGTGCTAGTTCCAGGTCCTCGTTTCTTAAATAATTACAATTCTCACAGGACTTTTCTGAAGATAAATGAGTAAAACATCATGACATGCTCTAGACACTGAAGAATACTCTGTGATAAGCTACTTAATTTGAACTTGAACATCTTTTGCCTTTAAGTAGAGTATATATTTGTATCCTCTCTGATATTAATGTCTACCAGTTATTTTTATTGGTTGTCTCCTAGATATTCCCATGCATTCCAATCCCTGCTCATTCTCCACTGACTCAGTGGGGCTGAAAGGGGATGATGTTGAGCCAAGATCACTTGTTCTTTCCCTTGATCCTGCTCTCTATAAAACAGAGATAGTGTGACTTGTTTCCCTCAGCTGTTGAGAGAATGAATGCAAAGGGAAGTGCTTCCCACAATAAAAGTAATATTAATACATTTTGAAAGCAATAATATGTAGGGTATTCGACAATACTTTGCTTGTTCTTTGCTACATGTAAATCTTGTGATATAAATCTTTAATATTTCTGCTTACATATGAGGAGCTGGCAACGAAAAGCTTAACAGCTAAGGATAGCATGAAGAGCAGGTTGTGACAGAGCTGTATGCATGCAGGAGTCTTGGGTTTTGGCTAGGGTGGCTCTGGCTTCAATCATTAGTTGGCTAAAACTGAACTATGACCCAAAAGGATTAACCCCTTTGATAATCAATGATGGCTTCAGATCTTTATGGGAAAAGGCCGCCAATGACAAATCGGCCATCCTGGGCTTGTCTCCACAAATGATTTTAAACATGGGGTAAAGATACAGGTGAAACAAAGGATACTCAACACCAAGCAACAAAGAGACGTAGAGTGGTCACCAACTTTCCTGGCTCCAGTACAAACTAAATATACTGTCACACCAGCTGAATATCGCAACTTGAGATCCCTGAACACTGGAAAGCTTTTGCTCTCACCAGATGGCAAGCTCTTCCCTCAAGAAGATTCCATGGAAAGAGAGATTATGCCCTTGTGTAAGAGAAGCAGTGGAAATGACAAAGCACATTTTACTCCACTACCCTCTCTACCAAAAACTCTGTCTAAAGTATATAGCCCTCTTACTCAAAAGCTTACCAGGCCACTCAAGCAAAGCTCAGGTGGAAATGCTGCTTACTGACGGGAAAGAGCAGCCAACAACAGCAACTGCAAAACTTCTGCAGCTCTTTGCAAAGCCCAACAGAGCACACAAGATATAAAAGGGACCAGTGGCTAACTTGCTTCAAGCCACCGTTGAGGAGGGATACAGATTACTGGACACAGTTTTAATTTTTTTATGGAAAATGTTGATATACCTGTTTTAATTAATTTATAGGTAATTTATTTTCTCTAATCCAACCTGTTGGTGATTGTTTTTAACAACTGATGGAAAGCGAATTGTTTGATTCTAAGTTATGTTGGTCAATGACCATAAATAACACTGATTGAGCATCTTGGGTTTCATCCTTGGCATTTTTACTTAAAATTAGCTGGTGCTGGAAAAGTCTTCCCTCTGCTTGAGATCCTGAAGAGTCACCACCACCCAGAAAAGACTGGGTCAATGGTCTGATTCAATGCCAGGTCTCTCTGTCTCTCTCTGTCACTGTAAGTGGTCCCCTCATGCAAATCCTCTTTTCCGCCCCACCTTGCCTACAAAAGAGATGTTTCTATAAACCTGGAGGAACTCTCAGGTTTGAAGAAAATTCTGAAAACCTAGGAAAGTGACATTGGGAGGAGAAACAAAAATGTTTTCTGCGTGTGTGCACAAAACCCACTTCCCTCCAGCTTTAGAGGCTGAAGCTGCAGCTACTGGGGAGCCTTTGCTGTCACTGAGGGGGTGAAGCTGGAGATGGGTGACTGGGGAATTCATTGCCACCACTGCAGATGAGGAAAGAAGAAGCTGGCACCAGCCAGGTGAGCCCATTAGTGAGACTGCATGCCACCCAGCTGCCCACCCCTCTCACTTCTTTTCCAAAATGCTGGGTGGGTCTAGAATGCTGGCAGGCCCCACCCTCTGCTTACAGTTGTGGTCAGGGGGGCAGGGAGCCTTGTGTGGCTCCATGCAATTCTCGCACTGAAATGGTTGCCTGGTCACCCCACCTCTTTGCTGGCTCACTGACTCTCCCACCCAACCACATACACTGTTTCAGTGTGAAATAAGCAGGGTGCCAGCCTCCCACCCTCGGCTGGCATTGATGGTCATGCGGGACACCAGGGAGCCTGGCCTGGCTCCCTCCAATCCCCCACATGATTCTTGTGGAGCCTCCCCCCTTGAGTGTGTGTGTATACATGTATGTATATACATGTATACATATATACATTACATGTTTGTGTGTGTATATGTGTGTGTGTATGTGTGTGTGTGTATATATATATATATATATAAGTGCTGTCAAGCTGTAGCCAATTTATGGTGACTCCTGCTGGAGTTTTCAAGGTGAATGCTCCTCTTGATACATTGCATGGCTTACAAATCTGGATAGAAAATCAAATGGTGCTTCTATGGAAAGCCAGATTCCACTTATGTTGCCCATACAAGCTCTGGCAAGGCTTTTCCACGAATTGTTGCACCAGGCTCCAACAGACTGTTTGTTTGCTCAAGACATTTTCACAGGATATCCTAGTTAAGCCCGACAGCTTGTTTACAATGGTTTTTGCCTTTGGGCAATTTCCACATTATGTAGCTACTGAATTTCAGCAACTGCCCAGGGTACACAGCACTGAATTTGTCCAGGAACCTATTGTGCCAGAAGTTGTGGATCTATTCACTAATATGTTCAAAATTTGAAGCCTACCACAATTTCTAAATTCTTTTTGAACTCTGAAATATCTAATTACATGTTAAACTTCTCCCTGTTAAAGAGAAAAACTAATTCTGTATAATGTTGCTGAAGGCAAGAGTGGGGATGGAGGCTGGTCCTGTCCTTCAATACATGTTTTAAAATAAAAAACATCGTTTTAAAGTCCAGGGTTCTTCCTGTCTAGCCCAGAGACAGTTTGTGTGCTGATCCCAGAAGCAATCATTACATTCAGGCAGAGGATCAGCAGGACACTGGCAATGGAAAGTTACTTTCTTGCAAATCTATGGGATCTCTGTCCTGAGAACAGTTGCCTCTATTAAACTTGGTGGAGCAATTCAATAGCATTTTACTCACCCAGCTAGCATTTAGATTTATGCAAATATCAGTTAGTTAATGATAATTGCTTCATCTGTAATTGGTTATTGGAGGAGCTTTGTTATTCAGGCTTATTTCTTCCATAGCATGGGCCACCGACATCACATCACAAAGCTCAGCATTGTTCTGGGGAAAACTCAGTTGCTTTGAATCTGAATGTGCATATCTCAATAAAATTGCGCAAACATAGGTGAGCAATGCTGGGTGGCTGAGTTCAGTCAACCATCCATGGCTCATGAGATCCTTCTCTCTTATGGTTCATTTCTGTCAGTAGCAAGCTATCTTAATGGATTGCAACTATTAGAAGGAGCCTGACCACATTTCTGAAATATCTTGAAATATTTATATATTTACCTCATTTATATCCTACCTCCCATCCCAATGAGGACACATAGGGACTTACATCCTTCTTCTCTCCTCCTCCATTTTATCTTCACAACAACCCTGTGGGGTAGGTTAGGCTGAATGTGTGTGACTGACCAAAGATCACACACCCAGTAAGTTTCTGTGATAGAATGAGGGTTTGAA
This sequence comes from Eublepharis macularius, assembly GCF_028583425.1. NCBI lineage: Eukaryota > Metazoa > Chordata > Lepidosauria > Squamata > Eublepharidae > Eublepharis > Eublepharis macularius. Next base: position 80,132,538 of record NC_072797.1, read on the forward strand.
CCTGGGTCTCCCAATCCTGATCAGGTATTCTAACCACTATATTACAAGGGCAGTACACTAAAGTATCAGGCTTCATTTCTTCTTAGAATTTAGTTTTGAGCTTAAACTCTAGATGCCATATGCAATTATTGACATAGTGTGTGGTGTGTGTCAAGGATTTACACTTGGTGGATTTGATCTGAGCGGTACCTATTCCTTTCCTCCGTATACATCAAATAAATTACTTTACTAATTTATAATATAATTACTGGGTCCAGAACAGTCTAATACAATGTATTGTCGAAGGCTTTCACGGCCGGAGAACGATGGCTGTTGTGGGTTTTCTGGGCTGTATTGCCGTGGTCTTGGCATTGTAGTTCCTGACGTTTCGCCAGCAGCTGTGGCTGGCATCTTCAGAGGTGTAGCAGCAAAAGACAGAGATCTCTCAGTGTCACAGTGTGGAAAAGATGTAGGTCATTTGTATCTACTCAGGAGGGGTGGGGTTGAGCTGAGTCATCCTGTAAGAGTTTCCCAGGGTGTGGAATGCTAATGGCGGGAGGCTTCACTGTATCCTGAGGAGGTTCTTTTGCATATGGATTGGTACTTGATGTGCTAATCTTCTCTGCAGGGCTATTGTCGGGGATAGAATGTTTTGTTAGCCTGGTGTTTTTCAGAACTGGAAACCATGCTCTGTTCATTCTTAAGGTTTCTTCTTTCCTGTTGAAGTTTTGCTTATGCTTGTGAATTTCAATGGCTTCCCTGTGCAGTCTGACAAAGTAGTTGGAAGTGTTGTCCAGTATTTTGGTGTCCTGGAATAAGATACTGTGCCCTGTTTGAGTTAGGCTATGTTCAGCCACTGCTGATTTTTCAGGTTGTCCAAGTCTGCAGTGTCTTTCATGTTCTTTTATTCTTGTCTGGATGCTATGCTTTGTGGTCCCGATGTAAACTTGTCCACAGCTGCAGGGTATACGGTATACTCCTGCAGAGGTGAGGGGGTCTCTACTGTCTTTTGCTGATCGTAGCATCTGTTGTATTTTTCGGGTGGGTCTGAATACTGCTTGAAGGTTATGCTTTTTCATAAGCTTTCCGATCTGATCAGTAATTCCTTTGATATATGGCAAAAACACTTTTCCTGTAGGAGACTGTTTTTCCTTGGTTGTTTGATTCATCCTGGGTTTGATTGCTCTTCGGATTTCATTTCTGGAGTAGCCATTTGCCTGAAGTGCGTGGTTTAGATGATTAATTTCCTCATTGAGAAAGTGCGGCTCACATATCCGTCTTGCACAATCCACTAATATTTTCATTATACCTCTTTTCTGTCGGGGGTGGTGATTGGAGTTTTTGTGTAAGTACCGATCAGTGTGAGTTGGTTTCCTGTAGACCTTGTGACCTAACTGAAAGTTTGCTTTGCGGATGACCAAGGTATCCAGGAATGGGAGTTTTCCCTCGATTTCTTTCTCCATTGTGAATTGTATGTTCAGGTGGATGTTGTTGAGATGATTCAAAAACCCCATCAATTCTTCCTCCCCATGGCTCCAAATGATAAATGTATCATCCACAAACCGGAACCATACACTAGGTTTGTGAGGTGCTGATTCTAGAGCTGTTTTTTCAAAATGTTCCATGTAGAAGTTTGCTAAAACTGGGCTGAGTGGGCTCCCCATGGCCACCCCATCCATCTGTTCATAGAATTCGTTGTCCCATTGGAAGTAACTGGTTGTCAGACAATGGTGGAATAAGGCTGTTACATCCTCTGGGAAAATCTGATTAATAAGTGCAATAGTGTCTTTTACTGGAACCTTGGTAAACAGGGATACAACATCAAAACTGACAAGTATGTCTTGTGGATTGAGTTTCAGAGAACTGATTTTGTTGATGAAATCTGCTGAATCTTTGATGTAAGACGAGGTTTTCCCGATGTGGACCTGCAGGAGATCGGCCAGATGTCTAGCTAATTCATATGTCGGTGAACCAATGGCACTCACAATGGGTCGGAGTGGGACTGAATCCTTATGTATTTTGGGGAGTCCATATAGTCTAGGTGGCTGTGCTTCAGTCTTGCATAGTTTTCTGTGCGTGTCAGGATGTAGTGAGGAATTCTTGATCAGCGCATTTGTTAGCCTGGTGATTTTGCAAGTGGGATCTCGTTTTAGTTTTTTGTAGGTGGAGGGGTCCAGGAGTTCCTTAATCTTCTTTTTGTATTCCTCTGTTTTCATGATCACTGTAGCATTGCCTTTATCAGCTGGTAGAATGATGATGTCTGGATCTGCATTGAGGGTCTTGATGGCATTTCTCTCCTTGCGTGTTATATTGCTGGTGGGAAGCTTTGCCTTTCGTAGAATCCTGGCTCTCTCTCCTCTTATTTCCTCAGCTTCCTCTTCAGGTAGATGACGAATGGCAGCTTCTACATTTGCAATGATGTCTTCCACAGGAATTCTGGTGGGGGTGACTGCAAAGTTTCCTCCCTTCGCCAAGATGGAGGTTTCTTCTGGTGAGAGTTGATGGTCTGTCAGATTGATGACAATGCGTGCATTGTCGAGCATTGGGCTTGTCTGTCTTTTTTCCTGTAGTTTGTTAAACTTCTGCTTCTGTCTGGATGTGTGGTTGGTAAAAACTTGTTCCATCTTCCTGTCGGTGAGATTATCGACCTTGTCCCAATCCTGGCTTCTCATTTTATGGCTGGTGTTGATATGCAAGCAAAATAGCTCCTTGTCTGTGGCTGGCGAAACGTCAGGAACTACAATGCCAAGACCACGGCAACACAGCCCGGAAAACCCACAACAGCCATAGTCCAATACAATCTTCTGCATGACCAAATAAGCAAACTGGAGGAGGAGTAATAATTACTATGCCAGTATAGTGATCCACTGGGTACCATTGTAAATAGATTTTAGAGTGATGCCACAGCCTGGGGCAATATCGTTGCTGTACAGCACAGAAGTAGAGAGGAACTGGGAGGCAGGCTTTTAAAGTAAAATACATAGAATTCTAAATGTATTTTAGCCACTAAGAGATCCCTTTTAGGATTTCAACTGACTTATATGAAGAATTGCCTCTTGACAAATGGTACATGTCCCTACAATATATTAAGGAAAACCATTCTATGTTCTGTTGTTCATGTGTGCATCTTGAGAATAAATATCAGTGCTCAGCCACAGCTGGCCAGTAACACAGATTTATGCATGAAGGGTAGAGGAGCAAGCCTTTGGTTCATGTACGTCACCTACCATATGCAGACCCTTTAATATGAACCAGGACCTTTATTCTTAACACTTCTATCTTCCCATGAAACACACACATTATTTTTCATGGGTGGATCTGACAGACCCTAGCTCACATTAAAAACTTATGTGCAGGGGAGAAAGCAGAGAAATCCAAAGTTTACACCCATGTCCTGTCATGTATACCACTATTTAATTGGCAAAGTTTGCAACAGCCCTTGTTTCTGGTAAATACACTAACGGTCACAGTGTACAAGTCCTCTGTATGTAGTCTGTGTTCTCTATTATTTTGTGTGTGTATTATTCTTATGTATATTCCCTATTAAGTTGCTCCCTGCTGTTCCACAGTGACAGTCTGAAAGCTCTTCCTTTCCTGACCTTGAGAGCACATTGGCTTATTAATATTGCCCGCCTCCTGCTGGACTTAGTAACAGAATAGGAATACAACTCAGTCTTCAAACTACAATCAAAGCAAGCTTTAGGCTACCATGTAACTGATACTGCACCTGATCAATCAGGTGTTCATATCAGACACCACCCTTGTAAGTAAATATAAAACAATACTAAATATATATATAGCACTGCTTTGTTCTTGCTCCCATAGGAAACCCATTTTAAAAAATTTAAAAGTCATTTTAGAATGGAAATTATTCTTAGGAGGATTCACATAGGCAGATGGAAGTTAGTATTTGCAGTTTAATTACTATTTAGGTGAATATGCATTTTAAGAAGCAATAAACTATATTCATTGTATGAAGAGGGATTTATGGCAATTAAATATTGCTGTCCAGAAAAGAATCCCTCCTCCGTCACTCCAAATCTCTATCGGTACAGTGAAAAATATAATTAAGAAAAAAAATTAGAAAGGTTTTTGGGGCCCTGAGAACAAGTTAGCTGTACAGGATAAGTACTGTGATAAAACAGCATTTATAGGCAGTGAAATGTAGCAAAGGAACTATCAGTAAGAAATTAAACAAGAAATTAAACAAAAAACGTGCTAATATGCTCTGCCTGCTGTTAATCTAGATAAAATCATTGTTTTGCAATCCGTTTCAAAGGCTATTTTTTAGAGATCAGAGGGTCTGTTATAAAAGACCGACAAATAAAAATCCTATTAAAATAATACAGTTTTATAGAAACGGACAAATTGTGGAAGTGTTTAAAAGTTGCTTTTCTGATTCTGACCCCTGATCCAGCTGCAGCGGTGCTTTGCTGACCATGGCTAGTGGCTGTGGTCAGGGATGTGCATTCCAAGCTGGAAAATAGATGCGCTCATCCATTTAAACAGCCTGGTCTAAGAGTCATGAGAGAGATGTACATCTGTTACACAGAAGGGTCTGCCCTGCAGGATTAAAATGCGTGTATAGACCTTCAATGGCTGATTAACTGAGAGAGTAGGATTCAACATGAATTTTGAAAACTGAAACACATAAAGTGGTGCATCTGCCAGACTGCTCCTTTCTCAACTCTTTCCTTCAAACCTTTACCTCCTGAGCAATCAGCAGCTCCTTTAGGTGAGTTCCAATCCACACAGCAGTAGTGTGCAACTATTCTTAACTGTTATGAAATATTAAGATGGAGTCTTGATTGAGAGAAAGAAGCAAGATGTTTCAGTGCACTGGTTAAGGGAGGGGAGGTTAACTTCTTTTGGTTATTATTAGCTTGATTTCTAGCAAACTCTTCTAAGTAAAAATCAAAGTGATTGATACCAATGGTCAAGTTAATGTTCTTAGAAGTGACATGGAGTTGCAAAGCGTTTTCCTTGTTATTTCTATCTAAAATAATAAAAACTGTATTGTGTGCTGAAGAAAGGCAACCCAGATTATCTTGAAGGAAATTACTAACAGGATATCACGTCATTTGAGTTCTGAAAACATTGAGAGAATGAAAAGGCATAACTGAGTCAATCCAAGTATGTGCAGGCAGGCATGTTGTACATCTCTCATGGCACTTATACCATACTTACCACGTACATTAAGCTGTTAAGCAGCAGCATTGGCTATTGTCTGACTGTAGTAGGCTATACTGCCAGTTATAAATATAGTGACTCAAAAGACCCACAACAGTAAGGACTAGCAACTTAACATAAAGTCTACAAAGTACAGCACACACTTATGGTGTAAGTTACTAACTACTTTTATGAACAATATTAATCACAAAGGCCACTAGCCTGTTCCTTTTCAATACAAAATGAACACAAGGATTGCACAAACAGAAAGTCCACAGTCCCCTATGGGGAAGACGTTCCAAAATTGTCTCTTAATGAAGCGAGTCACTCCTTTTTACTTAATCACGGTGGTCAAATGATGAACACATTCCAATGACCAGCCCCCAGTCGGGAGATTCCACAAAGAGGATGCCAACCCTGCAGGGAGGACGGAAAGCCATGGTGCGCACAGATGTACATTTTGTGTTCATTTTGTATTGCAAAGGAACAGGCTAGTGGCCTTTGTGATTAATATTGTTCATAAAAGTGGTTAGTAACTTACACCATAAGTGTGTGCTGTACTTCGTAAACTTTATGTTAAGTTGCTAGTCCTTACTGTTGTGGGTCTTTTGATTCATTATCTTTGTTACCACACAGTGTTCCCCTCTGTATTTTTTCCAGTTATAAATATAGGGCAGGTATGCTATGATCGGCTTTCATGATTTGGTGAAAGGTGTTTTTTAAAGGATAGTGTACTAGACCAAACTTAAGGCTATCAAGATTTTCACAGTGCCATTAAAAACTAGTACCAAGTGCCATAAATACTAGGGAAAGAGTCCACATTGCCTGTAAAACAGTAATGTGATTTCAGCTGTATCGATCTCTACTGAGTACTATGGACGTTAGGCAAAGAAAGGGCTGTCTATAATTAAATGTATGAGCTTGTGTACAGCTACTACACTGGTGTTTTTTTTAAATTTGGAACTCTGATGAGATCAACTTGATTTTAAAGTAAATGCCAACAATATTGATTGGCTGCATTTTTTAAAAAACAGCTACAGCTACAAAAGAGGAAACTGTGGAAATGCAGAGCAGGTAAAACAGGCAGTGTCGTCAGCTGCAACTGTTTCTAAAGTGGGGACAGTGAAAGAGCAACATTAATCACTATTGGCATCTAAACTGATTAAATATTATTTTTGTATCAAAACAAAACATTTCTACCACTTTCTTTACTTACTGGAACAGATTGCATGTAACACATTTCATCAGAAGGGTAGAGGCCATCATAAGAGGTTTTTCTAAAGCCTGATGTGTAATTGAAAATTTAAATAACAAGCCATATTTAGTGAATGAGGAACACTCCTATAACCTTTTCCATACTTTGAACACTTCCTCTTGACTTCATGCAAGGAGGACATTAATATCATTAGCAAGCTAAGGAAGATGTGGCACATTGGATGGATTTAATCCAAGTGATCGCTTAATTTTCTGATGCAACTATAATAATGCAAAGGCAAAGTAGTGGCTATAAACAGCTCCAAGTTATGCCATCTTCCAAAGGGCTAGATAGTTGAGTGGATTTGGCTACAACAATCCTGTGACACCTTAAAGACAGAAGGGTATAAGTTTATTGAGCAGAAGCTGCCGTGAACTAGTGTTCATTTTATTGGTTGCATGAAGTATTCAGTTAGCAGATATATATGTATTAACATGAAAGAAAAAACACTCTTTTACAAGAAAAAACTTGAAAGAAACAAACTTGTAAAGAGTGGCCATAAATGTAAGAGGCAGTCTCAGAAATGTCAGAAGCATTTTATGGCCTTTTGGCTTCATTGTTGATATTCTACCACCACCCTTGCCCCACCTGCATGTATATATATTAATTAGAAGTATATTTTCCTTGTGGATTGAGGAGAACACTTAATGTATCTGACAAAATTTCTGCCCTAATAAAGTTGTTAGTCTTTAAAGGTGCCACGAGATTTTGCTGGCATGACAGAAACAACCACCTCACCATCTGAGTGAAGGATGCACCACAAAGCTCAATATTCATTTAGTCTGTTAACTGTAGCTGCCGGATACAGCCATTAGCCAGATACGGTACTCTCCTGCTTCCATTATTATAGCATTCTGCTAGGTAGATGAGAGGAGTGGATCGGGAAGATCAGGCACCTTCCTGGATTTTCCAGTTTGTATGGCCATTTATTCTGGGGATTAGGGTGGCATTTTCACATATTGTATGTCATCTGATTTTATATTTTGCATGTAGGTAATTCAAATGTGATTTCTATATTAGAATGTACATGCAATGTTGTCTTAAATCAGCATTCACGTATATGATATGAGGGAAGCTCAAAGGCATGGTGTTGCTGCAGCTCTGCACAGTAAGAGCTTCTTTCAGGCCCTTGGACCAAACTAATGTACTTTTCAAACTGGAATATTCAGTGCAATTCCACCATTTTGTACTGAGCATACAGGGCTGCTGATTGTAATAGAGAGTGACTAATCTGAGAGTTTTACTTCAAAACATCTGGATCAGGCAGCCAACCATTCCCTTAGATTTGAGAAGGAAGTTCAGCACCTGATTACAACTCTCAACTATTCCAAAATGTGCTAGAATGTAAATTAAAAAAAAAACCTGTTCAGCACTTCTTAGTCTAAATCTACCCCCCACCCCCAACTACAATGTTAAATTAACAATTTTATGATTTCTGAATGATACACAGTTTTGGAAAAAGTTGTTCTGTCATTCTCATATCAAGGGTATTAGAACTGCTTATATAGATCTTTCCTGTTGTTTTTGGTCAAAATATTCAAGTTGCTCCCAGATAACATCAACAGAAAACACTTTTAGGGATGATGAAGACATGCCTCCAGTGGTCTCACAGAATTTCCATTAAAATATGAACGGAGATTAGGCTTGCCATGTTCCTGCTGGCAGGGAGATCCCCTGCCGCCAGCAGATGCTTCCCACTACTAGAGATGGGCATGAACAGAAAAAAAACCCGAACATGATGTTCATTGTTCATTGCCATCTACGAACAGGGACTCACGAACAACCACGAATTTGGCCCTGTTCATGAACATATTCGTGGTTGGCTGTTTGTGGGGGCCACACACAAAGAAAATTCAAGCTCCAATGCACTCTCTCTTTCAACTGTCTCTCCCTCTCCAAATCCAGAGCTGGGAGCCCCCCTCCCCCCTGGTTTTTGTTCCCTTGTAACAAATTTGGAGCTCCACACTTGAAAGGAAGACCTGCCTATCAAGCTAAATTGGGCTTAGATTGGGGTTTCCAGCAGGAGTTCAGACAGAGTTCAGACAATCCCTGCCTGAATTGCCAAGGGAATTGATTGCAGGTGCGAGACTGTGTGGCTTGACGAATTGCAACAAACGAGGCTTGAAACGACCACCTGTTCATTTAGAATGGGGCCTCATGAACAGCTTGTTCGCAAACAGCAGATTGGGCTGTTTGTGGCTTTTTTTGTTCATACTGCTGCCCGTGCCCATCTCTACCCACTACTGCTTCTCTGGATGGTGGGAGAAAAATGATGGGAAAATTGGAGGGGGGAGGGTGACAGATAGCATCCCAATACTCTGACCTCAGTCCTTGTGTGCCCGGAAGTGATGTCAGTGCGTTGCCAGAGATCATATAGCATTTGGACAAAATTCGAAGATTAAACCTAGAACATCCCCAGCAATGTGCTCGTGTCACTTCTGGGCACACGGGGAGTAAGTTTTGCCAGTGTTGTCATTACATTGCTGTCACCTGTCAGTTGCCAGCCTTGAGCTGGCAACCCTAATGGAGACTTGATCTAATACTTTCCAGTTAAAGAAAATGAAAACTATGGGGCTGGATCCCACCACTTCACCCTTCACTCTCCAGGAGTTCAAATACAATGAAAACCCAGCCTTGAAAGTGGTGTCTGGCCAAGCCTCCCAAGTAACTGCAAGTAAGTGAGGATGTGGCCAGTGTCTTGGTTTGCTCCCAGCCACTGTGGTACAGGAGGGGATGGCTGTTACCTCTTGGACACATGCTGCCCTGGTCCAAGCCAAATCCCTGCACCATGACCTCAGGGAGTTGCCAGCTGCCAGCAGCACAAGAGCAGCACTGCTTGGGGTGACAGTATTTATAACTAGCCCTAATAGTGTGGGGTCTTCAGTGTCTTCTTTAGCTTCACAGGTTGCAATACTTTGCCTGGTCTCCTCATGCCTATTTTCTCATCAGTTAAGTCCAACTCTCTTCCGCCTTCACTAGTACAGCCAGTAAAAAACTCCTAATTTTAGATTTCTACAAACTTAGAATCTAAGATCACAATTACAAGTTTGGCTTTCATACATTTGAATGCAAAGTACTCGATGAACTTGCTTTTTCACACGTCAGCTTGAATCCCCTTTGGTTAGACACAGCAGCAGGATGATCTTGGAATGCTACAGCCCAACAGTAGGAACCGCCACCCACTCATCTCATAAATGAAACGAATACTTACTAATGTCCAAAAGAGGTAAATTGTGAAGAGTGCGACAGTGAGTGCAATGAGGCCAACAGCTTCTAGCCTACTACTAAAGTGCAGGTGGTCCACTGCTCCCCGCAGACACAGCCAGCCAGAGATGGTAGCCAGTGGAGTTATAAACAAGAAGCACACCATATCCCCAAACAGTGTCCGTTTCTCATGCTGTGGGCCCGGGTTTCTTAGCCACTGTAGAAAGAATTGACACACAATAAGTTGCAGCAAAAGATTGGAGCTCTTCAGCTGGGTACTTTACATAAAAGAGCAGAACTTCATTCTCCAGCCTGTTGGCTGACAAAATTATATTTGTTTAATGTTCCAGAAGCCTGAATATATAAGAAAAATGGTTCCAGTAAAATAGATGCTTAAGAAAAAAAGAGGCCAAGGGGGAAAAAGATAGATGCTTCATCAGCTGAAACAGTACAAGCGAGGATTTTCCTGTGCTCTTCTATTTTTGTATGTTAACAGTAAGTTTCTCTTGAACTACTTCATAACTGAAGTACAGTAACTCTCAAGACCAATTCTTCTAATGCTGGTAAATAAAATTATAAGTACATAAATGCAAAGAATTTCCACCTAACGTCCCGATTGTTTCCAGCCTGTCCTGGTAAATTCTGATATATTTATTTACCATCTATTTAAGGTAAAAGTGCACCTATGTAATCCCAATTGTGATCACTGATAAGATGGAAGAGTAGAAGAGATTTAACCCTTCAAATCACCATTTGGTTTTGCTACTCACAACCAGGCTTCCCTTACTCTTTGTGCTTTAAAGGAAAAAAGATGAGTCCTTTAAAAGCCCTTTCATCTCATTAATCACTAACAAAAGGATGAAGAGCAGAGTTCGGATTTAACAAGACTGAGCATGTGTTGAAGAGACAAATCTCTTTCCTGTACAGCTGCATTCAAATTGCATTTGCACACCTTTTACAGTCTAATTGAGCTGAGATCTTCATTTCAACTGTTTTGGTTTGATAAATAACAGGAATTCAGGTTAAAATTATATCATGTATTGAGGCAGATGAAGTTTCTTATGAAAACCAATGACTATCAAAATATTTGTCTTAAATATTGTTGTGGAACTTTACAACTGTAGGTATATGGGTGGGCTAAAGAGAGAGTCTTTATAGTCGGAGAGAGAACAAAAATAGGAATTAGCAGTAGTCTATAAATGTAATGTTGTACACAGTACATTTATATGTTATGTTCTATAGTATGTCTTATGCTTATGCTTGTACAACCACCTTCACAATCTGGAGTTAGTTTGCCTTTTCAATCTAGCATGAGTGTAAAATAGTCTTTCAGTGAGCAGAAGACATCTGCATGCAGAGTGGACCTTTAGAGGATAGTCTCATATCATATGACAGATGCTGAAGTTTATAACACCAGGCCTAAACCCATCTTAAGAACAGTTGTTTTCTTCCCCTGGAAGCCTACCAACTAGTACAACCACAGATTATTTCAACTGTTCAAAACCCCTATGTTCTTAACACATCTCTATACATAAAGACAAGTGTCCTGACTGATTCATCAATGCCCAGTCCAATCCCTTGGACTTAGAAACATGAAATTTGGGGAGAACATTCCTTTCATGATGTAAACACCCACTAAGAAGAGATTTTAAGAAATCCCCTCCCAAAGGGGGTAAACGGGTAAAATGTGTTTTCCCAAAGGGATACAGCTTCCTGGTGTGGCTGGCTGCCTGCTGCCTGCTTATACTCCTGCCCACTGCCAGCTCAGCCACTCTTCCCTGATTGGGCTAGCCTTTCAAGGCTATTTGCATATGTGGCCTGATTGGTCCTCCCCCCCCCACATTATAAACAGTATGCAGTTGCTGTTGGAAGTCATTGAATACATCCTGAGGTAAAATGCACCTCCCAGTCTTCCCCTAAAAGTTCACTAGGGTTGCCAATCTCCCTGTGGGGCCTGGCTTTCTTGTGTGGTTGGTAGGCTCCTGCCTGCTTGAACCCCCCTCTCTCAGATTGGTCAGCTGTGGAACTCTGTGTTCTGAGGTAATAATCAGGTAAAAGAAACTGCAGACTGTCGATGAAAGACGGTACAAGACTCCTGAATAGGGATTTTATATAAAAGTCAGTATGGCATCTGAGTTTTTAAATGTTCATGAGGAGATGACACATGATCTTTCTAGGGGCCATTTCAACGCGAACCTCTCACATGAACTTGCCAAAGTGCCCACCACACCACCCTTCCCTCAGTCCAACTCCACCTCACACCTCTCACAGCCATCACTTCTCACTGCCCCCAAGAAGCCTCCTGGCAGACATTGTGCAAGAGTCACCGACACCAAAACTTAGAGGTGTGGCAAAGAAATATGCAACCAACTAAAAAAACCCCTACAAACCAAAAGATGTTACATATCCATAAGTATTATAACTGGATTTAAAGTAGTTAAATGCCATAGCAAAGCACGGGGATCAAGCTAGTCTATAATAAAAACCTTTTCACCTAGAAGCAGACCTCCTATGGCAGAGAGAGGAGTTCTTGCATTTTGGGTTGCTGACCTGCTGTTTTAATATTGTCTCTTGAACTGAAAAGGATTTTGATCACATTCTGTGTGGTAGGAGAAATTTACACATACACCCATCGAAGTGGCCAAAGCCACTGGCCTTCTTACTACCTTGCAGTCTTTCCTAAGACATACTGAGGTCTAGAGTTGGGATTGCAGAGGTAGGTGGCACTGCCATACAGCAAGGGGCTGGGCAAAGTGGCCTTCTGTCCTTATTTCCCAATTATTCTACTTTTTACTCAGCACGCTAGCATGGCATCTCAGTTCATGAAAGGGGTCAAGGCTGCAATTTTCAGAGCTATCCTAAAAAGAATTTCACTAGGATTAGAATGATGCAAATGCTTGAGATGGCACTGTTAGTTTTCTAGCCCGAGATGCTTGTTCTGTATTAGTAAAATATTAAAAACAATACTAATAAATCTTAACAGTTTTATCTGAAGTCAAACACAGGAGGAAAAATGGCACCACAGTTTGGAAAAGATCAGAAGACGGAAAAGTTTCTGTTTTGAGCAGGGATCATTTTGTTGAAAAAGAGCTGGAGGAACTCATTAGCATAACTTGTTAGCATAACCCATTAGCATATGCCACTTCCCTTGACATCACCAGAAGTGTGTCATTAGCATAACTGATTTGCATATGCATATGCCACACCCCCTGACATCACCTATCCTGGCTGTTTTGGATCCAATCCTGACCATTCAGGGCCAAAATTGGGTGCAAAATGGCAAAAAGGGCCTGAAAAGGGCCAAAAAAGGGCTCAAGATAGTCAGGATCGGGCCACTGCTGAGCGGGGAGAGTGATCCACCACCCATCAGAGGCCCAATCCAGGCTGTTTCGGCCCCAATCCAAGCCAAAACGGGCCCAAAATGGCCGAGACTAAGGTGGGCAGGGCCACCTGACATGTGACCTCTTTGGGGAACTGCCGGAACTACGTTCCTGTGCGTTCCTCCTCAAAATGAGCTCTGGTTTTGAGAAGTATGTTAAGCAGGATATTAGTATCAATAATTGTGGAAGTCTGAGGTATGAAATATGGATAACACAGCAATAGTTATTTTTTGTCCTAATTCATCCTAATATGCTTTAGAACATACTACAAATTCAGGAGTTTCAGCTGCCATACCTGTAGTTTTGAAACTGCTTCAAAATGTAATCGTAAGAACCCTTTCCTAGGAGTAAATTTCACCAGATAGACTTGTGTAGGAGTCTAAATAGACCTGCATAGGATGGCACTGCCTCTTTTTTATCCAATAGTTAAATAGTTTCATTTTGGGTTTCAAAAAAATTGAGTATCAATTAAAAGAATAAGATTTCAATGTGAAATCCTCTCACAATCCTTGTGAAACCACTCAGAGAGATGTATCAATAGCAGACACCAAGTTATTTCAAGCTATTGTGTTCATTAAAGCATCTTTTAAAAGTTGGGCAAATATGCCAGGTGCTTAATCAGTAGAATTTCCCATATGGCAGAGCCCCATATTTTTGTCATTACACAGTGCAAAATTTAACTCTGTGTGATGGAGCATCCTAGAGACTTATTCTTTGTGATACTGTAACTAGGTATTATTTAGCACTTCCAGTTCATTCCTAAACCTCAGACAAGAATGTACTACCAACACTAGGACAGTATTAGTGTAGCTAGTTGGCTTCTTGTGTAGCTTGTTGACATAAATAGACTGAACTCCCAGGAGCTAAGAGCATAGCACTTGCACTGGACCATAGTCACACTACTCATTCCCATCAATCCTAGAGCAACATGCTCTTAGGCCAGCTCTACATGGAAACTGCCAACCAATGTATACTGTGGTGGTTGTGGGTTTTCCGGGCTGTATTGCCGTGGTCTTGGCATTGTAGAACTACAATGCCAAGACCACGGCAATACAGCCCGGGAAACCCACAACAACCATCGTTCTCCGGCCGTGAAAGCCTTCGACAATACAATGTATACTGTCATTGTGGGTTCTTTTTCTTTTGGGATAACATATCATCAGTGGCTGCTGCAAACAGAGTTGTCCCCTCAAAGGGAATCTATTCAACCCTGGTTCAGGTCTCAGGTGGTAAGGCTGTCGATCTTAACCAGGAATGGTGCCTAAGCAGTATGGCACTTGCCATATCCTTTGCAGCAGTTTCGACAGCGTGTCTACCCACATTTATTTGTTGTTTGGAAACCCATATGGCTTCTGTCTGAAGGAGATTGAACAGTGCTTGCTTGTCCTCAGGCAGACCAGTGACATACTCAATTTCTCCCATAAACAGGGCCAGTGCATCCATTGAGGTGGTGCCGGCAGCTGCCTCGAGCACTGACCAGGGGCAGGGTGCGCACCGCAGGGCTGGCAGCAGCAGTGCTGGTGACTGAATGGCAGGGATGGGAAGCAACTCACGTGTGCTGTCCCAGCCGCCTGCCGTTCCTGGCCCACGGGTGCCCAGCCAGGAGTGTGCTGGCAGCAGCAGCGCGGGGCAAGTGAGCAGGCAGCCTCCCAGCCCTCCCATTCAGTTGCCCTGTGCTGCCGCTGCTGTCACCGCTAACACACAACTGCAGGCCAGCCAAGCGCAGCAGGCAGCCAGGGCGGTGTGAAGCAACTGAGCGGGAGGTCTGGGAGGCCACCCAGCTGCCTGCCTCGCCAATGGGACAGCTGGCTCCCTGTGTGATGACATCACACGCAGTGATGTCATCACGCAGTCCGGGTGCGCGTGTGCACATATGGGGGCAGAAACACCCCCGAAGCTGCCCCCAGGTGCAGGTATCTGGCCTCAGTTGCCAGAAAACCTGGCACCGGCCCTGCCCATAAATATAATTGGTAGCCACCCATAATAACTTGATAGTTACCAATGTGCAAATTCAGTGCAGAACTGGAATATAGCCTTCTCCCATAGGCATTGATTCTTTTGCCTTCCTTATCCACCAGAACTGAGTGAGATCCTTGCTTGTGTTTCTGAAACTCCTCAGTGACTAAGGATGAAGGCATAGGATGCTTAAAGAGAGACGGCCATGTGTCCTACTTAACTTTATACATGGCCTCAACTCTCTTAGAAGTGGCTGGCAACTTCGCAGGCTTTCCCCACATCTTCAAAATCAACTTATCCTGGCCTTCCACAATGGGAAAATCTACTACTGTATAGTCTGCCCAACAGCTTGCCAGATGTTTTGGGAGTTGAAGAAGAGACATCCAAGTCCAATTCCTGCGCCATCCTAGCCATTTGCTCAGCATAAAGGCGTAAATATTCATAAGACAACCCCGAAGATGAGCCACATTCTCATCTGGAGAAGGTTCCAACACTTCAGATCCGTAGTCGGATGGTTCCGGTTGGTAGTCAGTATCCTCATCCTCTGAGTCATCGGAATACTGCAGCTGAACAGGAGATAGAGCTAGTAGCCAAGCCTTTCCTGAGGAAGTAGATGGCTTCCGATCTGAAGCATCAAACCCATGAGGGACGCCAGTCCACCGGCAGTGATAAGGAGGTGGAATACAGCAAGACAGCTGATGATGATGTCTGATCGTTCCTCTCGGATCGGAAGACTGACCACATTCAGATCTGAGCCTCCTTGGTTCCGCAGATTGTCCCCATTTGGACCTGCACTCACTTCTCGGACTCGGAGTCGGAGATGCCGCCCTCGAAGTCGAACTGCAAGTCAAATGCGATGACTCACCCACTGGAGCAGATTCAGCAAAGGATGCTGACTCAAATCCATGCTCTGCAGTCCAGAGTCTGGAGTCGGTCCCAAGAGAAGTCGGATCCAACCCCCTAGAATAACCCTTGGACAATGAGTGCTCTGAGGAAAAGGTGCGGGGATGGAGTCCTGGGAGGAACCAAAACTACATCGTCTTCTGAACAACGGTCTTTTGATCGACTCCAATGTCCACAGCTATGATCGTGACTCCATCTAGATTTAGAGGAATGCTTAGTCTTCTTCAATTTTTTCACAGGTGGTTCCAATGAAGATCTCGGCTCCGGAGAAGACCATGTGGCTGGTTCCAACTAAAATCTCGGTTCCTGAGAAGAACATGAAGCTGATGCCATCGGATCCAATCTCAGAGTCGATTTCACAGAAGTCATGGAATCCCGCCTTAGAGGGTCGATCCAGCGTGGCTAAGGGCTTGTCAGCTTTTGGAACAGAAACAGCCAAGTGCCCCTCAGAGCCCAATTTATGACCCTCCGCTGGGTCCTTCTTCTTGGGGAACACTTGCTCCCACAATGTGGCTTTCAGACGCTGGGCCCTCTCATTCCTGGCCTTTGGGGTAAATTGTTGACAAAATTTACAAGAGCCAACCCTCCCCCAAGCACAAGAGTCCGATGTTGGTGCAATCTGGTCATTTTTGGTCCGTTCTAGTCATTTTTGTACCACACTGGTTACATTGTTTGAAGAGCGATTTCTCTGACATCTTCGAAGAACTCACTGCTACCTCACTCAACTGGCTCACTTTGAGGATGCGGGTTAAATAGCTGAAAAATGCCAGTTAAAATCGGAAAACGGAAGTCCAAGAAACCTGTCCAGAAGTCAAAAATTCAAGCTGAAGAAGATCAAGGAAAAAAACCGAATGAATGAGCTCTGAAGTAAAGTTCCTCTCTTCGCGGCGGCTAAGAGAGAACTGAGGGAGGGGGGGTCACTCCTCCTAGGTCAGGTGTCCTGTTTTAGGTGGGAAAAACGGTTAGGCTACGTGACTGAAGAGAAGCAATCCCTAATGGAGCTCTAACGAAGCTAATAAGTTTCTCTGTCGGCAGGCCTGCACGTGTGCAGTCCCAATGTGGGGATGCATAGAAGAACGAAGATGAACTAAAGGTATGCAATGTACACCAGTAATCATACATCTTTGACAAATAATTTAAGAGGTGATGCAAAATAAAGCCTTTAGCTTTAAAAAAAGCCATTCTATGTTCTCATAATTTCAATGATATTTTATGTATATAACGGATTGAATCCAAATTCATACTTCTGCAATTGGATAGTGTAAAGTTACCAGTAAGTAATTTGCAATGAAAAGGGGAGGGGCAGGGAAAGCTCCCATAAGAAGTGGAGAGACTATTTTCATCCTGAGAGGAAAAGTATAAGACTTGACATCCTGAGGCTTCTGTGCCAACTAACCGAATTTAAAAAAAATTATTTGATGAAGTACACATTTTTGCACCAAAAAACACAGGAAGTGCCAGACGAACCACTCATTGCATCTCTCTCTCAAATCAGAGCTACAGATTGTGCAAAACTGTCAGTCTGGCCACAGCCTAATTGCTTCATCACAAGAAAGACTGTTTTCATACATAATGCAACAAACATCCCTTGTGCCTCTCATCCACCAGTACTACCATGGCCGATTCCACACTACCTAGTTTTAGCGCTAGTTTTTCGCTGCCGCCGTGCTACACATTCCTCTGTTCATACGTTTTTTACAAAAAATCGTAATGGTACCGCTACGGCGTCGCAGCAGACCACTGAGATTTCATCGCGCTATTAGCTCATTAAATCGTCCATCCCCTAAAGCATCACCCAATCAATCTGCACCCCTCATCTCCGCGGCCCCGCCCCCGCACTTAAAGGGAAAAAAGGCAGGGCAATTCATCAGTATGCCGACACCGCTACTCAGTCAACCACCATGTACCTACCCGGAATAAGAACGGACCGCATCGTAACATTTTTCTGTGCCAGCTGTCATGTCAGCTTTCGGCTCGACTGCTCCGTCATGTTGCAAGAGTGGATCTCCAGATGAAAGCTGGGGAGAATGCTGCATAGGACGGACCAGGATGTTGATTGCCCATCGCGGAACCCGTGTCATGTAGTGGGGCAACAGGGGTCCGCAGTGGGTGACGCCTCCCTGATCACAGGTGATCACCCACCTTAATCAAATGGTTTCACGAGGAGCCATGATGAGCAATCCAAAAATCCACCTACTACCAACAGAGATAAAAACTCCACGGACCCAGCATTAAAAAACATTTCAAAATTGCCCGCCCGAACAGGGGGCCAATCACTGCAGACTATCGATGGTGGTAGGAAAAAGAGCCAATCAGCGCCAATTAACGGGGTGTGGTTTCGACAGGACAGGATAGTATCTTGTCGGTATACCGACCGCTTGATTTAAAAAAAAAAAGGCACAAGACTTTTCACAGCAAAACCACGCCCCCCGCACGTTCATTGCGGATTTTATTGAGGGGATGTGATCGTGGCGTCGCACAAGAAAGACGGAAGTCGGAAGGTGATGTGAACACGCGGGTGATTATTGCGCCCTCGCACATGACGCAATAATATCGGAAAAAACGCGGGAGGTAAGGTGGTGTGGAATCGGCCCATGTGTGAGCAGCACTGCTATTGTTGTACAGAATGCAAAAGCTAAATTCTTTTAACTACAGTAGATTTTAAATTCACCTCAGATCAGCTTCAGAAAACTTGAGGCAAGCTTCCCAAATGAAAATGTTGAGCATTCAACCAACTATACTTCTGAGTTCAACTCTGTCTCCCTTTGCATGGGACAGGTAGGTTGGCTGCTATATGGGAAGAAATGAGGAAAAGGTGAAAGGCTATGGGAGCTTTTAAGGAAGGGAAAGAGGAAATAGTAGGGGAGGGGGAAATGAGATGCTCCCTGCAAGCCCTTGAGGGTTTTCCACTTGTACCCCTCTGAATCCATGGCCTTCAGTGGATTTAGAAGAGTGTAATTCTGTTTAGGATTGTACTGTTAATTACTCTATGCATGATCAGGACGGAGCAGTAAGTGTTCTGATCTGTGATGGCTCATGTATAAAATCACATTCATCTCTTGATGTTACAATTATGCACTGATGGATTAACACATGCAGTGCCAGTTATTTTTAAGGATTGATTAGATGACATTTCTCAGCTATGAATAACAAGGCTTTGTAAGTGCAAACTCCTTTCAGACATCGTAGTAAAAAAGTGACAAAATGTTCAGCTGTCCGTGCAAAAGGCATATTTTCTGTCGCCTCAAGGTTAGTTAAACAATTTGGCAAGACAATGGGAGAAAAGACTTTTTTAAAACAAAAAAGCAAAGGAGATAATATTACATTTCAGCAGAGTTTGTATACAGATCTTTAGCACTTTATGCAAGGCTGAAGGGTTCTATTCCGTGGAGTTCTCTCTTTTTCTTAGAAAATACTGCTGAGGGTAGCAGCTGGATGAGGGTGCTCTTTCAAATCCCCCATTATAGCCTGGTTGCTTCTAGACATGATTGATTGCATCCTACGCCTTGTTCAATTTCCATGAATCCTTGTAATGAGAAACTGTAAGATGACCAAGGGGAACTGAAAGTGCACTGTGCAAAGGGAAAGAAACACTTCTCTCAAAGGGTGACTCCTGTCAAGGAGTTGGAGAGGAAAGAGCTGGCTTAAAAGGTGACCTAAAAGCATTAGATGATGAGCATCTGGATGTATCATTCATTTCTCTGGGAACTGCAGGGGCAGGTAAAAGTGAAATTTGCTAGGGACTTCTTTCAGTAGATTCCTGATGGAAATTAATTTGGTGTTTTGACCCCTCGTTTCCAGTTTCCCCTTAGTCATATGGGCCTCCTCAAGTTGCCTTTGTCAGCTCACTTTTTTATCTGTGAGCACTGCAACAGGAAAAAGTGCAATTTATTTATTTTATTTATTTATATTTCAATTTATATACCGCCCATCCCCAGGGGCTCTGGGCGGTGAACAGTGTAAAATCAATAAAAACAAGAAAACAACAATACTAAAATCAATATACAAAACAATAATGAAATAAATTAACCAAGTGCAATGGTGGGGAGAACCCCCACCACCCCCACCACCAATCCTTTCCCATAAAACGCTTTAGTGTTTCTCCCCGGACTGAGCATCCTTGCTTTCTATTATTTTATATATATTTTTGCAGTAAAGGCAAATGTACAAAAAGATCTAGGTATTTAAGACAAGTTTTACCTTGTATTTTGAAGAACACCTGCCTTCATACTATTTGATGAAGCTTCAGGTCTACAAACTACATTGCAGAAATAGTTTCCAAAACAGTGCATGGAAGCTGCTTTTCCTAACTGCCACATGTATTCCTAAGCACTGTGGCCTGAAATAAACGATATGCCCAACATGTAAGATCACAGGTACACAACAAGACTTGCAGTCAGATGTACATTGGGGGAACTAGCTCACTTGGTGTTGCAAGGGAGCACTGCAAGGAGGGAGAAGAAACAGTAGGAGAAGGGCTTTTCACCAGCTCCTCCAATTCCTTCCTTTCCTGTGAAGTCTCCTCCTCCCATCAAAATTAAAATTTTAGATTTCCCACTTCATATCACTTCCCCTCACCTTTTATCCCATCTGATATCACTTGCAGATTTCTATTTGTCTTCTATATGTCATATCAACCCTTTGATTCTAAATATTTGTGTTGGTGTAACTGGCTGCTATCCAGTTACATTCCATTCAGCCAAAAAAAAAAAAAACCCTCTCAAAATCCTTTTCTATTTTTTCTCAAGTGTTAAGGAGAAAAACCTACTCTGAAGACCCATAGGGGGATGCCAGCCAACAGCAGTCCCATCCACCTCTCAATCGCCAACCTGTCTCTGGCCTATAGTGTCTTTACAGGCAACAATCTATACCATAGTGTCTGCACTCCAAAGCTGTCATTTCCTCCACAGAAACTGCTCGTTATATTCTGGAGATAAGTTTTAATTCCTAGAGTATTCCAGTTTCCACCCTGAGGTTGGTAGCCATGAACTGAGGAAATGATATCAGGAACTTTGGCCCTTGTTTTTTGCTTCTGCGGTTGGGCCAGCCCTGATAGTCTGAAAGTAAAAAGCCCCACTGTGGCTGTTTCCACATCCTTAAAGGGACGGCCCACTCACTGATCACTGGCGGCTTTTCTCCTTCACGCCACATACCTCTGATATCAAAGCAGCAGCAAGCTGTTTGGCTTCTGTTTTTTTTTTTTTGGTGCCTTTTTGGTGACGCCGGAAAGTGTGGGAAATTGTGTTCTCAGGAAAGGCACTTACAAAATGGAAACCAAACAGCCTGCTGCTGCTTTGATATCAGAGGCGTGTGGAGTGAAGGAGAAAAGCTGCCAGTGTTCAGTGAGTGGGCCGTCCCTTTAAGGACATGTGTAAATGGCCTGGGTGTGCGCATCCACATTAGAAAATGCTTGCTGAATTAATATCTGAAAGTATAAGTCAAAACGATAATACATAAAAGTTTGTTTTTATGCTTTCAAAATCACAAATAAGCCCATAATTGAGAGTGCACAGAGCAAGCAAAGCATTTAATTAATGTAGCTTATGGAAAAATATTTGGAGAGATAAGTCTTCTCACATCTTCAAGTGTGCAAGGAATGCTTCTACAATCTGATCTCCAAAAGGATGACAACCACTTTCACTGCTGATTCTTAAGAGCTAGATTATGTTACTATTGCTGCCATTTTTCCCTTCACATGTGGCATCCTTTTGTGGCAGCAATAGAAATCTGGACTTGATGGCAATAGAGGGATCTTCTAAACCAAGGTGACCCACTCATTGCCAAGGAGTGCTAAGTAAAGGCACACCTACAAGTGAAGTATTTTTTTAAAGGATTCATTCTATATGTAAAGAAATTATTATGTAAGCAGGTATTTTACCATTAACAGCACAAAATTGCAATATCAAAAAATTACAGCATGGCACAATCTCATTGAAAGAACAGTAAAATATTTCCAAAACACGTAATTCTTATAAGGATTAGATCACTGAAATAAGTTCCAAATTCTTCCAAAAGATTACTCCACTATTCCAGTTATTGGACTCAACCACAGCAAGACAGCATGTTCTCTGACAGTGCAATCTTAAGCACAGTTACAACCTTGGAAGTCAATTGGAATTAATGGGGTGATTTTTTTTCCTGCTCCAGCTCTTATAAAGCAGCAGGGGTGAACATACACCTGATGACCTCCTCCTCCCATGTCCCTTCTGTCCATCTTCTGTGGGTGCCCTGCCTTTGCTCCCACGTGCCTGATCCTGCTTTGACCTGATGTTTCTGGAATCAGTGGACCAAAATGGAGTAAATATCAGCTGCCTCTTGAATTTCATGTGATTTTCTTTCTGCTAGTAGATAGTAACTCAAAAATGATGCACTCTGCCAAATTCTTAGCACTTGTGGTTTCTTTAAGCTGTTACAGAGATTGATTTTAATCTGTAATGTTTTGTTTTAATGTTTATTGCTTTATATTTTATATTTATATTTATAATTGTATTGTTTTGTTTAAGAGCTTCAGTCAGAGGAGTGTAGTAATAATAAAGGAAAGGAGCTTGCCCACACAGTAAATGGGATGATACAGGTTTCTGCACATCTCCACCTACAGCTGGTGCCCTTTCCACATTGTCCACCCATTCCCTCACAGCTGCCATTGCTACCTCCCTGCCACAGCTGCCCATTTTGTTTTTAAAATCCGTATTAGGTATACAGGTGTAACACAAAAATGGTATACCAACTGATTTTTCTAAAAAGGTTGCAAACAAAAGCCCTCTGTCTGGGGGTGGGGTGACGTCTGGAATGAGACAGAGTCAGACAATGATCTAAGCTTGCCTGTATTGCACAGTTTTACTGACAGTGAGGTGCCTTGTGCAGTGGCAGAGGAGCCACCAGGAAGAGACAAGACCTTCTTGCCCTTACCCCAGACATTGTAGTCATTAGCATCAAGTGGCAAATTTAGCCTCCTCAATGTTTGTGGGAAGAAAATAAAAATAGTGTCTGTGGACAGCATTTACAACATGTGTAGCTTGTGAGAAACAGTATTAGGAAATGGCTACTATTTGTTCCTAGGGTTGGAGGAAAACCTAATTCACCATCCTGGCTCTGGATCATCATGGAGAGAGAGAGGGAGAGTATAAGGTGGAGGTCCAACATGCCTCTCTGTGTACACGGATGTGCCACATGATCTCCTGGGAATCAGCTCAATACCATGATCCTCACTCAGCACATCCCTGGTCTATCATAACAGTGGACATTTGCAAGTTCACTGGCTTCTGCTCCTTGGTGATGCTAGCATTCTAGCAGGATCCTGTCTCCTTTGCTTCAGTGATCCCACACTATAAGCCAGTGTGAATTTTTTTTTCCTTTACACATTTAGTAAAGGGAAGATGAGACCGAGGCTCAAACTCAAGCTGAAAACTGTTCAAGCAGGAGCATCTGCATTCAGCAACCTATAAAGCTATCACTTATTAAGGATAAGCCCTGGGTACAGTCTGTGCTCAGCCCCTTTACTCTTGGACATGACTGAGGAGTACAAATCTTAAGTCAGGGCTCACATGGAAAAGCAGCAGTGCCATCCGTTGACTTCAACAGAAGAAAACAAACACAGCCCATTGTCACTGATGATGACTTCACTACACAGAGGGCTTCAGTGTGAAATCCCATTCCTAGCCCATCCATGGTCTATCAAAAGTAAGTTCTGTGCACTTCTGCACAAATTACTTATACAGCAGAGGAAAGAAAAAACACTACATCTTCTCAATATGTAAGAAAAAGTAAAAATTTAATTTCTGTATTTCAATAAAGTTAAAAAAATGGGGAACCTAATATAACATATACTATGCTCTAATGTTCTGATAGATTTCTGTTTTGAAACTAATTTTGAAACAGTCCTTTGTTGCAGAAAAGTGCACTGTCAACCTGCTTTGCAGCTGAAAAAGTCAAGCCAGCAGATCCTTTCATGGAAGCAAAATGATCCCCCTAAAGTGCTGAGTGGGCTGTTTCAGGCAGACATATGGAAGATGCTAGCAGGCTGTGAAAGATTTCTGCCTTTGGTATATATGTGGACATTAACATGTGCTAAAAAAAAAATTAAGCCGGAGGAAAAGTTAGTGAGTGGATGGCTGATAAAAACGAAGGGGGAAAGTTGAATTAGTAACCAATCGTTCTGTTTATCCAAAAATGATCTAGATACATTTCTCTTCTTTCTACCCAACCCTACAAATGTATTTCTGTATATGAGGTGTTTAAATGTATGCAAGGGGACATGAGCTCAGTTTTCACGGTCTTTATTGGTGAGACTTTCAGTTGTGAATATTATATGTTCATGACACATTATTAAGTCATTGGGACTCAGAAAGATGTACGGTTTCTTCCATCTTTGGAATTCTCATGACTTAATAATTGTATCTTTGACACACATGAATATTGACACCTACTCTTGTTGACATGATATTGTAAAAATTACTGCTCTAATTTCTCTGGTGAGTGTTCAGTTACACTTGCTCAGGTATTTCAGTTATTTTCTCAGCATCTGTGAATAGGCTTGAATTTCATATAGAACTCTCTTCCTTTATTCAAAAGAATGGGATGCAATTCACACCCTTTCTGATGTCTTTCTGCACAGCCAGCTAGAGTGAATACCGCTAGAGGAAAGACCACCATTCTTATGCAGCCTTGTTGCAGAAGCAGAAGCAAATGTCAAGCAATCATTTGCTTTAGCTGGATTAAATGGAACTCTTGACCTCCTTTGAATGAATGATTAGCATATAGTCAACCAATTTCCTGAGACTCGTCACATATGCAAGCTAGCCTGACAATCTAAGTGCCATTTCCAGCACCAGCAGTCAATGATTCAGTTCCCTGGAGGATTTTAAATCCATCAATTATCTGTTAAGTAGCAATGGATATGATCCACAGTTAGTCAAAATACTTGGGTTTTAAGTAAATTAACCACTCAATTCTACATTTTCTCAGAACTAAGTCCCACTTATTTCAGCACTATTACATATCTGCTAAGTATATTTACAGTTGCATACATGAGTCTAAACAAGAGACTTGTACTTAGAAAAGCCACACCACAGCCTGCTCCTAGGCATGTTTATTTGGAAACAAATCCTACTATATTGTCTACTTCCCAAGTAAGTGTGCATAGAAACTCACAAGCTCTTGGAGAATAAATCACATTGAATTTAGTGGAATTTACTTCCAAGTAAAATATGCACAGAATGGTGTTCTAAATCTCACAACTGGAAATTAGCAACATCTCAGTGATTAAGCAGGTTTTAATAGAAATGAATGGACTGATTTGTAGACTGAGCAGTAAAGAAATGTGGAACAAGTCTAGTGTCCTTCAGCAATTCACAGCAGCAGACTCAGCCTCTCCGACATATGGGAACCTATACAGGGCTCTTGGGCTGACCAACATCAGCAGCAGCAGCAACAACAGCAGTATGAATTGCTGATAGTTAAAGGTCACTATTGAAGGTTATTCAGCTTGTGTTAAGAAAAGTCTACATCCTGGAATCAATAGCCAGACTTTATCTTAAATTGGTTTATGTCCTACATGTGAGATAATGCTGAATAAAGACTGCCTTTGGTAATTAGACAGATGCACAACTTTTTTTAAAAAAAGTCTATGGAGTGGTACAATTCAGTGGACATCTGGAATGAGATGAGAACAGAACATACAAACTTAGGCAGAGGGAGGGCAGTGTAGAGGGAAGGAATCAGAGAATGACGCACACTGAAGCACCTAGGTAGGCAAAAAGGCAGATGAGGAATGTATATGGTGCAGCAGCATCTAAGGCCTGATTATGCCAAACATCAGATTTTCCAGCAGCTGTCTCTGAATCCCCGTTCTGTTGCAGAGTGTGGGCTATGGATATCCTGCCATCTGATCTGCGATGCCTAACATAGATGCCAGTTGCTTTCAGAATCATTAGGAAACACTACACACAACATCTTTTATATCACGACCATTTCCTATGGCAGCTATGCGACTTCCCACAGAATAGCTAGTTAATATTAAAAAAATTGCATAGATGCTAGCTCATTGGAGTACTTCTCAATTACAATCGGCTTTCAACAGAGCTCCTCAGGCTTCCACTTGTTGCTAAGAATGAACACAATTCTGCCAGAACATCTCAAGCTCTGATTTCATTTTAAAGGGCCATGTGAGGAGATATTCCCAGTAGATTTCATCCATTAACAAGCTGACTTTTTAAACAAAAAATCTTCATTGATTTAAGCTGAAGCAGAGTTGGCACTTGCTGTAATATGTGCTTCATTGGTCGGTTTAATCTTGGACAGGATCCTTTATGAGATGAAATTTGGCTAAGTTTCCAGAGAAGCTTCAGTCTTGATGCTACAACAGTATGGGTTCATCTCTTTGCAACCACAAATCCATTAACAAGTAAATCTTTAACATTTCTAACAGCATATCTACTGGCTGAATTGATGTCACGTTGCAATGACATGAGCACAACATTATGGTTTGCAGTAATGTACTGGCATAGCTGTTAATATCCTGCATCCCAACCACTGATTTAACCCTGACGATTTTATAATACTTTCCCATGAAGACCTCACTGTAACATCAGCATTTTAATGTTTTGAAGAAGTGATTTTGGAACAAAGACAGATAACATTAAAAGATTATGTTAAAGGCCAGATCAAGAGGCACAGCGCACTGCTGCAGTGCTCACAGATGCCAGTAGACCTGGCTAGCTTTCTTCCAAATTTAGCAGTCTCTCTAAAATCCCGGTGCCCATAATATGCACGCATGCATGTAAATACACTCCTTGTAGGGGAGGCTAAGCTTAATTCCTGGCAGACATGCCAGCCCAGTGCTGCAAGGGAAGCAATGAAATTAGCCCAGGATAGGCTGCCCTGTCACGGTGCTTGGCGGATGTCAGTCACAGCAGAGAAACTTATTTATCTGATGAAGTGATCTGTGATTCACAAAATCTCATACTGAAATAAATGTTGTTACACTTAAAGGTCCCATTGGACTTTTGTTTCATTTTGTTACAAGAGACTAACTCCTTTGCAATCAGGGTCATGAGATCACTTATAATCTTGTTATTTCACATCTAGTGAAACAAATATTGAAATATTGGAGGGGGGTTGTTGTTTATTTTAGCATACACCTTCACTTCAACAACATAAGACACTGTATATTTCAAGTAAATTTTATATTAAAAAAAAGAGCTTTAAAAACATTTTAATTATCTAGTACTGGAAACTGGAAGGGTACTTGCTGGCTATGTGTATAAAGTTTATGAAGCTCCTTACAGCAAAGAAATTTGTACTTTCTTACCAGGAAGCAGTTCTAAGCAGTTTTTCCATTATCTCTTTTCAGCTAATTTAATTTTAGGAAACATTTTTAGTAAACAATATTTCTGCTTGGGACAGGAGAGAAAGCAAAAATCACAATTTATAGACTGCTTTTAAAAAATAGTAAAATGTGCCTTAAATTGCCAATAAACACCCAGGAAAGCCTCTTTAGAAGTCAAAGAGATTTTCACCACCAGTTTAATTTGTGGTGGGCACTCTGACAGGCATTGCCCTATTCTCTTTTATAATAATAACAACAACAACAATATTCAAAGTATGCTATTATTATCCCCACAACAAAACACCCCGTGAGGTGGGTGGGGCTGAAAGAGTTCCGAAGAGCTGTGACTGACCCAAGGTCACCCAGCTGGCTTCAAGTGGAGGAATGAGGAATCAAACCTGGTTCTCCAGATTAGAGTCCCACACTCTTAACCACTACACCAAACTGGCTATCTATGTTTTATACTGCAACATGACCACAAACAGGCACAAATTTTAATTATAAAGGTTCAGATTGAAACAGCACAAGCAGAGACATGCTAGAGGACGGCAACTTCCTGGCTCTCTCTTCTCATTTCAGCCCTTTGTGCCCCAGTTGTGTTTCTGTGGTGTTAGTGGACCCCAGGAATAGTGTGTATGGAGGAGTGGGCAACTCATGAGTCTCAAACAGGAAAGGGAATCAGCAAGAGACAAGCTCTTGCTCCACAGCCTATGGTCCTGTATGAGCCATTCCAGTGGCACTAGCACCAGGCTATCTTCATGGCTCAATGCCTGTTATAAGCTGGACTGCAGGCACATTTGGTTGCATAGTTTTTGTTTACATTTATTTATATTGTTTTGTAAGCTGCTTTTGAGTTGCCAGAGTAGCAGGATCAAAATATTTGAAATAATCAGCAGGCTTTAATATACAACATGGAGTGAATTCAGCCTTTTCAAGCTATTTCTTTTAGTTGGGTGTCATAATTTTTTATTCTGTCCTAATGTCTCTCTGCCTCTTATTTCTTATCTTTACAACCCATTTTAAAAGAAAAAGAAATCTTTTGGAATAGCCTTTAACAACTTCAGCGGAGTGTAATGAACTTATTCTCTCCTTGGCTACAACAGGCTCAGTTGCCAGCTCTGGTTTCTTTAGCTCTTAAGGGCAATGGGCCATTTTGTGTTGTTGATTACATGCCCAAGCCGCTTTTCCTTCTAGCTTGACAGTGATCTCTTTGTGCTCTGTGTCAAAGAACATTTGGCCTTCTGCTTCAGTAACAGGATACCAACCTTCTGCTTCAATGAACAGCAGAGGGTAAGAATACCCCAAAGGAATCTTTAAAAAGATAACATGGATTTTGCAAATATTTTGTCATAATGGATCTTCCCAAATAGAAAATACCTATTTGAGTATTTGTAAGTAAGTATGTGTATGTGTAACTAAGACAAAATAGATACAATTTTTCCTTGCAGTTTCTCTTCAAACAGTTCAAAGCAAAATGGAAGGTTCATCTGGAATCACAGATTGAAATCTAGGCCTGAGGAGAGGTATATCATATGTAAAGAAGAATCTTGCAAAAACACAATGGTTACTCCATTACATCCTACAGCAAGCTGGGTTTCTAGCAAGTGAAACTATCCGAGAGGAATAACTTTTATTGTAATGTATGAAAATGCCTTACACTGAATCCTTCTTGCTCACTACTATATGCCCAGACTGGCACTGGCTCTCCAAGGCAGCAAAAGTTTTTACCAATACCCACTAGCTAAAATCATACGCCCCCACCCCATACCATGGGACTTGACTGATTGTGATAATAAATTGTTAATGATCAACACTATTATTTTTATTTCGTCTTCCAAGAAGCTCAGGGCAACACAGGTGACTCTCCATTCTTTTATCCTCCCAACAACCCTGTGAGGTAGGTTAGGATGCAAGTTAGTATCCAAACCAAAGAGCTAAGCAGCTGAGAAAGAACTTGAGTCAGGATCTTCCCAAAGTCCAACATGCTTTCCTCTATGCCACACTAGCTACCTGCCTTCTAATCAGGGCACATATGCCACCAGAGCAAGGCGCCTGGGAGGAGTTCACATCTTTCATAGTAACTGTCGATAATTCCCTTGGGAAACCCTTCTTAGACCAAGGAACTGCTGCTGTTGTATAACATGTTTGGTAGCATCATTTTAATCACCCCAGCATCCTCAAATATTGTAACAATTTGTTTTCTCCTTAATTTCAGCCATGTCCAGGTTACATTGCTGCAAATATGGGAGCAAATCTCACATGTGCCAACAGAGGTATTTATTTTTTATTTAGTTGGTTTACTTCATTTATAGCCCACCTTTCTCCCCAATAGAGACCCGAAGTGGCTTACATTGTTCTCCTCTCCTCCATTTTATCCTCACAACAACCCTGTGTGATAGGATAGGCTTAGAGTGTATATGACCCGCCCAAGGTTACCCTGCAAGCTTACATGACAAATGAGGATCCATCCTTGAGGTCTCCCAGATCCTGGTCTGATACTCCAACCACTACACCAGACTGGCGCAGGTAAATGTAACATCCAAAATGGTTCTGATAGAGGTAGATCTCTGAAATCTGTTTGGGAATGTTTTATTGCTTGATTCAATGCCCAGGTTAGACCTGTGTGTGTGTCATGTGCCATCAAGTCACTTCAGACTTATGGAGACCCTGCAACCTCCAAAATATCCTATCGTTAGCAGTCCTGCTCAGATCCTGCAAACTGAAGCCTTTGGTTAAGCCACTTCATTTTGGTCTTCCTCTTTTCCTACTATCTTCCTCTTTTCCTAGCATTATGGTCTTTGCCAGTAAGTCTTGTCTTCTGCTGTGATCAAAGTAGGATAGCCTCAGTCTCATTGCTTTAGCTTCTAGGGAGAATTCAGGCTTGATTTGGTCCAGAATCTACTTATTTGTCTTTTTGGACATCCATGGTATCTGTAAATTTCTCCTCCTGTCTATATAAGATTCAGGAATGATGACCACCACTGAATGATCATAATATACAGATTTGTCTTCAGTTTTGATCTAAAGGCATCAATATAGTGCTGCTGTAAACTTTTGGTGCAGGAAATATAAAATCACTGTAATGGGTTGCTATGTCACTTTATGTTTGAAGTACTAGCGCTTGTTTTCTCTCTCTGTCTCTCTGTTTGTGTTGGCAAAAACTATTGCATCAATTATTTTGTGGATGTTACTGGGGTCTGGGGAGGGGGGAGAGCCCAACATCCCTACAAGGGTCTGATGCATCTGAACATGTGAAAATATAAAAGTGTGAAGTCTTAGCAATCCTTTCGCAATTTGTAAAATGTTACCAAGAGGATTTGCTGTGAAGAAGGGTGAATACTGCAGCAGTACATAAAGCATGCAGAGATTTTCTGTATGTTTTAAAGGGGGATTTTTGTCATTGCAATGAAACTAAAAACAAATGCATCTTCAAAATGCTTATTCGCTATTGTCACTTGCATTTTTATAACTACTATTATAAAAACAATCTTACTCTTTGGTTAAAAAATCTACAGCCTATAAGGAATAAGTGTCTTTTGTATTGCTTATACAATTCTTGGGGCACTGTGGTCTTTTAACAGGAAAGAGAAAAGAGAAAATCTAATCTCTCCTACTAGGGCCAAAAATGGAAAGACCTTTTTATCCAAAGGGAAGATCAAAACCTCATGCAAAACCTCACATCTGAATTTTCATTCTCCTGCTTCTGTTTCCTTACATTTATAAAGCAGACAGCTGTTCTCCTGACTTCACTCTAGGATTATTAATCCCCGCCCCCCGCCCACTGCAAAAAAAAAAATCCTGGTAAGAAATAATGAAGGAAGATCTACATTAACTTCCCCAAATGTTTAAAATGTTATGCTGTGTTTGCTTCTACAAATGGGATCCGTATCTTATGTTGTCGTAAGTTGTAAAAAAACGGAGTGGAAGCCATCAGTTGAAGGCTGCAGCCCACCTCTTTGGAAAGATAAGTGAAGTATGAAACCAATATAGGTTGCCAATTCCAGGTTGGGAAATTTATGAAGATTTAGGTGTGGAGCTTGGGAAGGATAGAGTTTGGAGAGGTGAGGGAGCTCTGTAGGCATGTGACACCATAGAATCCATCTTCCAAAGCTGCCATTTTCTCCAGGGGAACTGATCTCTGATATCTGCAGATTCCTTTTAATTCTGGGAGCACTCTATGCCCCGTTTAGAGGTTGGCAACCCTAAGCCAACACAAAGTGCTGCTACACAATGAAAACTCAGTACTACACAGAGATATTTTTGAGCCGGTGAGCACCTTTGGAATTCAAACACAGGGTGGTGGGCACAGTCACAAAATGCCACCACAGAGGCAGAGCTAGCCACAATATGGCCACTGCAGGAGGCGGAACTAAGCACAAATGTCAGGATGGGAGGTTATGCATGTATCTAATAGTAATTCTTTCACATTCAGGCAGAAGCTCTGTTTAACAGGCTGTCTTTTAAAATGTAGTGGGTGCCAGGAAAGGTGTCAGTGGGCATCATGGCACCCATGGGCATCATATTAGACCCCCGCTCTAATACAAAGAAGAAGCCATAGCAGGGGAAATAAGGCAACTATCAAGTTTTCTAACTAAAAGCTTTGCCAGCCAAATGGACCTACTTTCAAATGTCATCAGCATTCAGCAGCATAACAGAACTCACCAGTAGAAAAGTTCAATAGCACCTATAAGACTTACAGGTCCAGTGGCACCTATAGACTAACAAAATTTGTGGTAGGGTATAAGCTTTCATGAGTTACAGCTCATTTTTTCAGATACCAACTCATCAGCGCAGAACTCACCAGTGCAGAGGTAAGAAAATTCAGTGAATGTAGTGGTGGGCAACTTCATTTACAGATCTCTTAAATGCGTAAGAAAACAGAACAATTTCCAATATGAAAGAGGTGGGATCAGTATCTTCCATCCGGATTTGTCCCGATTAACTGTAGCCCAATAGGAATATACACTATTTATATAACTCTAATTTTATATTTAGTTTATTAGCTTCTTCCACAGCAACATTCATTTACCCTCATCTCTTAAAACTAGGACATATTTTGAGTCTAAAACTTTGACTTTTTTTTTTTGAAAGCCTTAATTTCCAGACAAAATTTATTAGAAGGAATAACTAGGAAGTTAACAATTAAGCATTAGTGGCTAGTAGTGCAAACTGTTTTCCAAAATTTGCTGTTTTTTATGCCTTAACTGACCAAGCAGTAGGCAAGTAGACACAACATATTTATTACCCCCTTTTAAAACAAAGGAAAGTTTATTTCGCCCTGGAATGCTCAACCAGCAAAGCTTCCATACTCTGGAAGGGTTAACTTTCACTTTCAACTTGCCCAGTCACTATTAATTCTGAAGAAATGTCACATTCCATTTGTGCAAAGAACATTTTTTTTAGAACAGCCAATCCCAAGGGTGAAATTGAAATAGATTGAGCCTTAAAATCTATTTATTTACTCAGCACAATCTTGTGACCATTTATTTATCTTGGTAGGTTTATACTTTTCCCTGCAGAAGTCATATTTACTGATAATTAAAAATGACTGAGTTTTGCTTTGGATTTAGAAGGCATATTTGTGATGCCATAAACTTGATATGCAATCTAATGGCTCACAGATCTAAAAGTCATGCCATAATAAATGTGTTAGCCTTTAAGGTGCCAAAAGGCTCTGAATCAGGCCATATTTATCCTTTTGCTAGGCTCTGGTATATGGGAGTTAGTTTCGTATAGTTTTGTTATTGTTTCTTTCACTATCTTGTTTTGTTTCCATAATTCTATTTCATCATTTTTGCCCATTGGTTTCAATGGAAGACACACATACTTTTCTTGGGTCTGTACCTTCGATGTTTTCCATCCAAACGGGACAAAATTCAGAAGGACTCTAGTTCTCCCCTAGGATATTACCAAATTCTATGGGAGAATGTATAAGAAAGATTTCGGATAATAATACCTACAGCACTGCAGCCACTCAGCTTGAAGAACATTAGCACAAGAGCATTTGGTGGGACAATGAATAAAGCATCTGGGAAGCTGGGCAGCATAGTTGGGCGGCACTGGGGTAGATTTGCTTGGATGAGGGATAAGTTTTGAAGAGCAGCAGGCAAGCAGGGGAGTGCATACTGCAAGGGAAAATTTGACATAGCAGGACAGACATTGAGAGGAGACAGGAAGGCAAATTCCCACCTCATATCCTTCAGTATTGGAATATCTCACAAATGTATGTAATCAGGGCCGGCAGACCCATTGAGGCCAGGTAGGCGGTAGCCTCAGGCGCGGGATGCCGAAGGGAGCGCCGGAGGAGGCGCGGGGGGCGGGAGCGCGTGCCACAGAGCAGCAACCTCCTATCCCTCCCACCCCGCGCCGCCGCCACCACCAGCACGAGCCTCCAGCTGGGCACAGCTGCCGCGGGCAGGCATCTGCGGCGGCACAGGCAACTGAGCGGGAGAGCTCACAGGCCACCCACACACCATCACAGCCGCCCGCTGCAGTGATCAGGCCGGTGGCGGCGCGCACGCTCCTGTGATGACGTCACATGTGACATCATCACGCAGGCCGGTGCGCGCGCACTTGCGCACGCATGGGGGAGGGCACCCAGCCGCCCGCAAGCACCGAAAACCCTTGCACCGCCCCTGTATGTAATTCCAGTAGCTACAGCTTACAGTCAGGTTTGTTACAGGCTATATAGATGGGGAATTTATTTCAGTTTCAGAGAAAGTACAATAGTTACAAAACACCTAATTTTCATAATTATTGTAACTAATAACAAAAGAAACACACAAGTCTAGAGGCTCAACATAGATTTAGACTGAGAAGGAATGATATGCGATTGTCCAAACATATACTTCATTGATGAAGGTTCTACTGCTAATCATTGTTCAAAAATAGGATCTGTACAGTGTATACGCTGATGGTGATTAGAAAGTCCACATTGCCGGCTACTCAAGGATACTTCCCCTAATCCCAAAATGTTTTAGGTCTATATAAAGCTCCTCCACATACTGGTCAACCCATTCACTTCACTGGAGAGCAGAGTTCCGTTTCATATGCACAAAGTAAATGAACCCACAAAATTTCCATTTCCAGTAAGGCGAATGTAATGAGGCTGTGTAGACAGGAGAATGCATAGGACCCCCCTATACCCTCAGCAATTGTTGGATGGGTCATTTACTGCAACAATAGGTGTACCCTACATTAAATCCTATCAATTTAAGTAGGATAACAGCCTCTGTTGATGATACTACTGCTGAGTGTAAGACATGGTGTTTCTGACAGCAAAGAAAGCTGGAAAGGGGAGTCCTTTATGACCCTTGACCTAGTTACTACTGCAGAAGACAGAGGATAGGGGAAATTATTTTGCTTTTGGTGACTGGATAAAAATATGACATTGTTGGAGAGAAACTGATATCAGCATAGTTTCACATAAGGATAGCAACTTTCTTTGATCAGACATTAGATGCCTACCAAGTAAGTTATGAATATTATTTTTATGTTGTCATGTTTGCAATCAACCCTTTCTATCTCACAGAAAAGGATCTTTTTCTACTGTTTCATTACTGCTCCCCTTTTATTTGTTTTAAGTGACCTGAAATACATTTCAAAAGACAGACAAGAAAGCATCTTACCAGTACATGCAATTAAATTTAAATTTAAATAATTGCATCCCAGTCTGCAGTATTCAAAATGTAAGCAACTGGGGGGAAAGTGGTTTACTACTAGCATTTGGCAAATAACAGATAAACCAACAATTATTAAAAATGTAATATAGCAATGGGCTGAGAAGCCAGATTTATTTTCTAATTAAATCTTAACCTGTATTTACAATTCCTACCAATTATGTCCCCTTAACGTTCAATAGATTTGTGTTTATTGTGTCTGAACTAAAGCAAAGGATGCAGCATGTAAACTAAACATTACCCGCTGAAGGCACCAAATAATATACAGAGGAATACAGAAAAACAAAGCCATCAGTTCCACTCTTATCACTTATGTCTGGGGCTGAAAAATGAAGGTTTTAATTAGTCCTGCCCTCTTCTTGCCCTTCTGTTACCCCCTTCTCTGCTTCAAAAATCATAGCTTTTCTTTTGCTTCATTGAAGCTGCAACTGCTGTTGTGATTTGGGTGTAAAAACATACATCATTAAAGCAAAGCTTTTGAGGACATGCCCCATTTACTGACCTCAACCAACGGCCTGGGTTTGCGCTCTACTGAAAACCGAAAGTGGCAGAGTTCACAGTAAGTGGTATTTGACGAGGACAGCCAGTGCTCCAGGCAGCTGCGATGAATAGTTCCCAGGGTCCCTGTACATTCACAGGGCGAAAGCAAGTCCTCTTGACTGCTGCCTTCGTGGCAAATCCTACACATTGGTCTGTCATTGAAGGGACTACAAAACAAAATGAAGAGGTTGAGAGTTAGACATAGGTTGAGGGAGATCTGAAGATCGTCTGGTTGAACACCCTGTTGTAAGCAGAAATCAGTGCCTCATCTCATTTCCACAAAACAAAGTAATTTCTTTCCCAAAGAGAGCAAACTAAGGGAGGCTAAGTCTGCATACTCAACCGTGACTTCAGACAATCTAGCAGACACTTTGTATAACTCCACCTCAGAGTAGGCAAAATTCCACTGCATGTAGCTACAGAACAACAGTTGGGTGATTTCAATTTTTGGTGGCATCTTGCTTCACTTTCTTCTAAAATGTTATGCTTGTATCAGAGGCTTGCTTTATACATAACACAAAATCATCATTTCTTTTAACTCTGGTTAGTTTGCGAAACTAATCCACCTAAATCACTCAAATTTGCCTCAACCAACAACTAAGTCAGAATGTCTACACTGATGCATCATATGAAACCGTAGCAAAGATTATCATTTATTAACTATGGTTTAACTTGCACATGCTGGCTGACAAGAAACTGGCAGGAAATTTAGACAAATGCTACACTTCATGTGCACACACATATACTGAAGCAGGCAATATCTGTCATACTGCGGGCAAATCCACACGCCCTTGGCATGTCCCAGCGTTGTGCTAAATTAAAGGGATCAATCTGTAAGCATCTGAAGGACCACTCAGTGATCCGGGGAAGTCAGCATGGTTTTGTTCCTAACAGATCTTGCCAGACCAACCTGGTTTCCTTCTTTGATCGAGTGACCAGCTTACTGGATCGGGGGAACTCTGTTGACGTGATTTATCTGGGTTTCAGTAAAGCTTTTGATAAGGTTCCCCATGACATTCTGATGGGCAAACTGGAAGACTGTGGAGTAGACTATAGGACAGTTCGGTGGATAGGGAACTGGTTGGAGGACCGCACTCAAAGAGTGGTGGTCAACGGTGTTTCATCAGATTGGAGGGAGGTGTCCAGTGGGGTGCCGCAGGGCTCGGTTTTGGGCCCGGTACTTTTCAATATTTTTATCAATGATCTGGATGAAGGAGTGGAAGGGCTGCTCATTAAATTTGCTGATGATACCAAATTGGGAGCAGTAGCAAACACCCAAGAAGATAGAATTAAAATTCAACAAGACCTGAATACTCTGGAGAAGTGGGCAGCTGTGAATAGGATGCAATTCAACAAAGACAAGTGCACAGTATTACATCTGGGCCACAAAAATGAGAAGCACAAATACTGGATGGGGGATACACTTCTGGGCAGTAGTATATGTGAAAGGGATCTTGGGGTAAGAGTGGACTGTAAACTGAATATGAGCAGTCAGTGTGATGCGGTGGCAAAAAAGGCTAATTCAATCCTGGGTTGTATCAAAGGGGCCATAGAGTCGAAATCGCAGGAGGTCATAGCCCCTCTCTATACTGCCTTGGTCAGGCCACACCTGGAGTATTGTGTGCAGTTCTGGAGGCCTCACTTCAAAAAGGATGTGGACAAAATCAAGACGGTGCAGAGGAGAGTGACAAGAATGATCAGGGGTCTGGAGACTGAGCCCTACGAGGAAAGGCTGAGGGCCTTGGGAATGTTTAGTTTGGAGAAGAGGAGGTTGAGGGGGGACATGATTGCTCTCTTTAAATATTTGAAAGGCTGTCATTTGGAGGAGGGCAAAGAGCTGTTCCAGTTGGCAGCAGAGGGTAGGATGCGAAGCAATGGGCTAAAACTACATGCACAAAGGTACCGGCTGGATATTAGGAAAAACTTTTTCACGGTCAGAGTAGTTCAAAAGTGGAATCAGCTGCCTAGGGAGGTGGTGAGCTCCCCTTCACTGGCAGTTTTCAAGAAGAGGCTGGATGAATACTTGTCAGAGATGCTTTAGGCTGATCCTGCACTGGGCAGGGGGTTGGACTAGATGGTCTGTATGGCCCCTTCCAACTCTATGATTCTATGTTCGCTAAACACCCAGAAGTATAGCGTCAGAAATTGCGCTAGAAAGACACTCTACTTCTGGGTGTTTAGCGAACATTTAGCGCAATGCTGGGACACTCCAAGGGCGTGTGGATTCAGCCTGCTTATTATCAATAATATATCTGCATTAGGGTTCCCAACCTCCAGTGGGGCCTGGAGATTTCCCAGAATTACAACTGATGTCCAGATGATAGAGGTCAGTTCTCCTGGTGAAAATGGCCGCTTTGGAGGGTGGACTTACAGAATCTCACTCCTTTCTTCAGGCTCCCTTCCCTCCTCTGGCTCCACACCCAAATATCCAGAAATTTCCTAACCTAGAATTCGCAACCCCAGTCTGGACTGCAGTCAGAGGCACAAAGACACATTGATTGATCCAAACCAGAAGATGCATAAAGGACCAGTGATTAGGATCAGAGATCTCTTGACATCTTTAATTTTCCTTGTAACCAACTGCACAGGTACAATGGGGGCAAGATAGTCCTTCCCCCCAAAACCATCTCCCTGATAAAAACTAACCCTTTCCACAGCTGTGATTATTCCAGGGAGGGGGGAAAGATATGGTACTTTTAAAAAAAGTTAATTAAATTAAGTGCTAAATTAGATGAGATAGGGGATGTATAATTAACCATTCATGTGTAAACAGATCAGGGAAAGGAAGGTATTTTTAGACAAAAGTGCACAGGTGAGGGAAATAAAACCCTAAACCATTCTCTGTGTTCCTCACTTTGTTTTTGTCATAGCCGGTCTCACTTCTGGGATCAAATGTTTCAAGTTCCAGAGCTCAGTGAGATAAGATGCAGGGTGGCCAGCTTGATCTGTTCACGTGCTTCACTTCATTTAAAGCACTCCTTGTTTTTTCACACATGAATGGTGGACTTGCGTACATACACCATTTATTATTTATTATTTGTGCTGCTTTCACAGGTTGTCAAACAGTCCCTGTGCCTGTTCAGGGAGCAAATATTTTCGTTTCTATAAAATAAAGATATTTTCTCCTGTCTGATTGAAATTTGTCAAGGAGGTTCCTGTGAGCAAAGGGTGCAATGCCTGACAATGCTAGCCCAAAATGAATTGAAAGGCGAGGAGTTACAGGTGAAAAATATGTTTCCTATTGAAATCAATGGAGGTGAAAACTGGATTGGATAATGAAAACAAACCTCATTCATTTCACAACCAATTTAACAAAATCAAATAAAGTTTTAAAATTTAAAACCAAAAATTTAAAGGTTGCATTGACTACTACCCACAGGCTATGAATGCAAGATGAAAAACATTCCCCCTCCTCTGGAGGAACTAAATATTGCAACGCAACAGGGCCATAGGTTATGGCCTAGGTTTTCAGGTATTTTGGGCCCCCTCCGGCACTTCCATCTTTCACTCCACTACGCTCTGCTGACCTCTCTTCTCACAGCGCAATCATTCTTTCTTTTCTTTTCTCTTTTGAAATCCTGACTTGTGCTTGTACATATTGGCTGCCATTTGTTCTTTTTAAAAATTTAAAAATGATAACTGTTTTGGCTGTTCCCAACGGCCCATGGGAACATTCGAGCACATGGGATCAAAGTCACAACTAGACTCTATTGCTCATGGAGGTGTAATAAGGGAGGAGGCAGCATGACGTCACAACCCTGATGCTAGTGCGCTATTGGTCCATGGACTCTCCCCCTCATTATCTCAAAACAAACCTCAGCTGACTATGAGTCTGCCTTGCAGCTTCTCAGTTTTTTTATATAATGACTGCTTGTTCAGCACATGGCTGTACAAAAAGGGATTCTATAACATTCCACAGGTACATGGACAAGTTTATAACAATAAACATTTCATAGAGACAGAAATGGACTAAAATAGGTTGAAGAGTATATACGAAGCATGAAACTGAAACGAAGCATCTCCTGCCTTTTATTACTCTCGCCTGAATACTGGAATAGAGATATGGTCAGAAAAGGAACCGGTAAGCAATATGGCATTAAAGTAATGTGTGTGTGTGTGTGTGTGTGTGTGTGTGTGTGTATATATATATACACACACTGTATATATATATAGTATACTTATATGAGTGTGTGTGTGTATAGTGTACTTATATGAGAGAGAGTGTGTATACACACACACACACACACACACACACACACACACACACACTTACTATGGTGCAGAGTGCAAAGTGCCTTTAACCATTGAAGCCCTAGGGCACAGGTCTCAGCAAATAAATAGGCTTTAGCCTAGTCAGCCTTATGAATAATACGGCCCTGCAACACAATCCATAACCTGGGCCAAGCTGTCTTTCAGGATGAAAGGGAAGAAAAGGAAGGCCTTTAGATGTGAGGGAACTCTTTGTAACCACTACTGGCACACCTGAAATCCCATTTATTAAAATGAAATGCTTCTGTTTTGAGATCAGTGTGGTTCTTTGCTCCTATGACTACTCTGCAGTGCCTTCAGACTTTTACACCACCGTTCCTTACAAATCATCTTCTTATATTCAACCTAAATTTTTAATGGACATTTTATGGCCATTAGTTTTTATACCTATAGTTTTCTCTTCCTAAATCATTCTACCCTTTCAGTGTGCAATTATATGCTCTCTCAACCCCTCCCCCTTTTTGCTAAGTTAAACAGGCCAAGCTTTTCAACCTGTTTTTCATTTCTACAATCAATTTTAATTGCTGTACTTTGTGTTTAGTACAATTTGAATGTGTTCTTCAGGAACAAAGATAACCAAACCTGGAACCTTCCAAATGAAAATCTTTATTTAATATATCAAATATTCCCTCACTGATATAAATACGTTACATAGACACAGCCCAATAAAATGACTCATTTTCCAATTGTTGTGTACAAGGTACTTTAGGCACAAGATGTCAGATCTAGCTTGAATCAGCAACTCAACATTTGTGCAGAGCAAGTCTACTTTCTGTTAAAATTAGAGATTTTTTTTTTTACAAAAAAATGTGGGTACCAGATTGTCTCCACTGAGTTCTGATTCCTAGCTTTCTTTCTACTGCTTCTCTCTCTGTATTGTGCCATGGTGGCCATCTTTCCTTTCCAGATGGCTCCAACTTCTGCTTGTGTCATCCTATCTTCAAAGTACAAACCTGCCACTCAACTTCTGCTGTATTTAGGGTTGGCAACTCCAGATTGGAATATCCCCGGAGATTTGGGGATGCAGCCTGGGGAGAACAGGGTTTGGGGAGGGAAAAAACCTCAGTGAGTTATAATGCTATAGAGTTCACCCTCTGAAGCAGCCATTTTGGAATTATGGGAGATTTCCAGGCCCAACCAGGAGATTAGCAACCTTAGTGGTATTCAAAGTGCCCCTTCTCAGCTTTGCTGTATCTGGGTGTTTCACCTCTTGCTTTTTGTTTGGTGAGCAGCAAGGATCAGAATGAAGAAAGTACTGTCTCGTCTTTCTAAATGAGGGTTACCTCTGTGGGAAACAAAGATGCACAGAATGAAAGCCCACTAGTACAGCTGACGACACTACTTTGAATTTTCAGGGTTTTTTTCCTACATAGTCAGCTGTGCTGCTTTCCTGCTTTGTAAACTCATGGTTAACAAAAACACAAATATTTAAGAACAGTTTGTTAGCGGTCAGAATCACCCCCATAATATTAGAAGGCTTATCATTATGGATATGCCATGAACTCTCCTCTGAATGTGCTTCCAGCACTAAAACTACTGCCCAAGCAGGCAGAAAGCATGGAAGCCACTGCTCAAGCCAGAAGAAAACATGAAGCTGTTGCCCAAGCAGGTAAACCAGATCCCACCCGGAAGATGGAAGTACACACATGGCGAGAAACAGACGAGGCCAACTCAACCCCCTCCCTAGCCCTAGAGGCGTGCTAAGG
This sequence comes from Eublepharis macularius, assembly GCF_028583425.1. Classification (NCBI taxonomy): domain Eukaryota; kingdom Metazoa; phylum Chordata; class Lepidosauria; order Squamata; family Eublepharidae; genus Eublepharis; species Eublepharis macularius. The sequence continues at coordinate 80,173,904 of NC_072797.1, forward strand.
ATCCTGACACAATAGGACCTTTCTGGAGTTCCTGAATGAATCAATGCAACCTGCCCTATTGAGCTCACCTTAACCACTTTCCTATTCTTAGGTGATTCAGTGAGCTGACAGTGTCACCCATCCATCTCATGGGTCATCAATCATAATTTGATAACTTTAGTTCCTCTTGGGAAGACTTAATCAAACCTTCCTAGTTTTTTGTTACACCCCGGAGACAGTTTACCAACTTATTGTCTCACTTTGGGAACAGTTTGCCAGCTCTTTGTCTCACCCCAGAGACAACTTCGCAGTCCTTTTCCCCACCCCGGGACCAGCCACTCAAACCTATGTTTTGGGGGGTAGAAGATGCAATCTTGCCCCAAGGTAGGATCCATGGTATAAAAGAAGACTGTCCCTCAGCCCAATATGTGTGCATGCTTGGATCCAGCATTCTAACTTCGCACTCTGTTCGAGCCCTCCACCTTGAAGTGCTGGCTGCTCAATGCTCCTCCTCTCTCTTGGACATCTGGATGGTAACTATCACCTGACCTTTACTCTCTTTCCTAGTTAGCCTTGAATGTGTGTTGCATGTTGTGTGAATGCATTGTGTTTGTGTGTCACTGATTTTTATTTTCAATAAAGATTCCCTTTTGTTTGAAACATCTGTCTGTTATTGAAAGGAGTTCTCTAGCTGGGACAATCTTCGTATACATAGGTGGAGATCCCTCAGTTACCCCCTCTCGCTGCCTGGTCCTTGCTGCTAATTCCCACCAAATCGCAAGGAGACCTTCCCCTTTGGGGAACAAGGTTGTAACATAAAATACAAGCTGTCTTTGACCGTGTTAAACCATTAGACCATCTGACCTAGGGCTGTTTATTCTGACTGGCAACAGCTCTCCAAAGTCTCAGATGGATGTCTTTACCAGCCTTTTGTTCCAGCTTTTGAGACTGTTGTGTGGGCAGAACAGGAGGCCTGGAACTTTTATATTGGGCTTCTGCAATCCAGGTTTAAGATGAAACATTTAATTAACAAAAATGTAAATACACTGAAACAATGTCCAGTTTTATCCCCTCAAACCCACTATTACTTAGCAAGGTGGTAACTCCCACCTTAAAATACCTGGAACCCAGTAACATTGTCAAACAGGGGTGTATGCAGCTTAGTATGTATTTTCTTATTACTCTCTTAGCATATCTATTCAAATTCATTTTCTGCTTTCAAATACAACAATAGATCAGGCACTGCTGTGTGAGTGGTGTAAGGAGGATTATTCATAAATCAACTGGATGTTTCCAGACATGCACCAATTAGGAGTACTGTAGCAATTTGATCCTGTACTGCCTCTTTTAAACATTTCCCTTGTGGTGGTGACCATAAGGTACAGTGGTGACAGTCTTAGTTTTGGAGCATCAATGTCTTTAACAATAACAATTGATTTATATACCGCCCTTCAGGACAACCTAACACCCACTCAGAGCGGTTTACAAAGTATGTTATTATTATCCCCACAATAATCACCCTGTGAGGTGGACAGGGCTTAGAAAGCTCCAGAGAGCTGTGACTGACTCAAGGTCACCCAGCTGTCTACAAGTGGAGGAGTGGGAAATCAAACCCAGTTCTCCAAATTAGAGTCCCGCTGCTCTTAACCACTACACCAGATTGGCTTTCTCACTAAGCTATCTCCCTAGGTGGACTCAGGCAAGGCAGACACTCTCAGTGTGGTTATTGTAACAATAACCAGTGTGTGCTTTACTGAACTCCTTGGGGGAAAAAACAAACAGGATACAACTAGGATTTTTTAAACATTCTGATAAAAACCCTCTATTGTTGTTTTTAAGAAGCATTTGTTTATAAAAATAAAAAGTATGGATGTAAAAATGTGGAGTCAAATATAGCTCTTTACAACTTTATATCAAAGTGCCAGCTCACTGTGGGAGGGAAAGCAGCATGGTATAGCGCAATCTTGTCAGATCTTGGAAGTTAAGCAGGGTCAATACTTGGATCAGCAACCACCAAGGAAGACTCTGCAAAGGAAGGCACTGGCAAATCACCTCTGCCCCTCACTTGCCCTGAAAGTCCCTTGTTGAGGTCATCCTAAGCCAGTTGTGACTTGATAGCACATAGGCATACATGCACCGGCTCACTGTAAGTCAGTTTGATGTACCTTTCTCCAAGAAAAAACTATGATCAGAGCCTTGCAGGATTTTAAAAAAATTATAAATTGGTTAGGAAAAAACACCTTTTTGTTCTATTATTCTTGAGTATTTATCTTGGCTGATCACCAATGTTTAGCTTTCTCAATATTATGTTGTTTACAGGGTTCCTGTACCACTAGAATTTCTTTAACAAAGTTTAAAAAACAACCCACCAGTTGGCTGTACTGTGAAAAGCTGCTGTCAGTTAATAGTGAAAAATCAGAGGCAATAGCAACAAAAAGATCTAATTTCTTAAACACAATCAGCAATGAGAAATACAGATTCTGCCTGTGATGTGAGTTAGGGTATGCTGTTGACGGTTGAGAGCTGTTCAGCAATAACAGATGTCCCCTGGAAGTACAAATACCAGTCCATGAATGGATGAAAAGTCCACACTATTCTCCCACACAAAGTAGCCAGAGGAAGTCTGAGATGTCACACAACCTTAGTGAAATAATTGTTCTCTCCATGAAGCAACGAACAGCAAACACAACTCAGCAAAATGTCACTCGTGAAGTTTTCTCTTACATCAGGAAGATTTATTGCATCTTATTCACATTTCCACTTGCATCTCCCAACAGTTCTGCTCCCACCTTTTGGGTGCAATGCTAGAATACTGAATGAGTTTAATTGTAAGTGTTAATTATAAAGTTATGATGAGCACGAGAATTTAATTATGAACTCAGAGGAGCAAGGAAATGATGCACATTGTTGGATGTATGTGCCCCAGAATATATATAAAAAAGTGAACATGCGGAAGTTGCTTCTAGTCTAGTTCTTACTGAAACAGATACAACTTAGCCTGGTTTCAAAAATAAAGCCAAAGTATTACTAAAGACACTCAAATCCTGACATTACATCCCCCCCTCCTTTTCCTTCTCTTTCTTCCCAACACAGTTTAATGATGAACTGGACATTGGTTTGGCTGGCACTACTGTACCTCTGAGTAGCAAGTGTCCGTACTACCGTTGACAGCAGCTGCCCGTCCTTGGCTGAAACTTGCATGACATACTGCGGCTGTCCATTCACAAGGCTGCTACAGTCCTCCACAGTCTTTACCATGGGAGCAGCCGAGCTGGTGCAGTCTGGTAAGACTTCGGGCAGGTGACTGCAGCGGCTGGTTGTCATGGTAACAGACAGCAATTACTCTGCTAATGGCTTCCACATTCATACAGGATTTCCATCTAGGAAAAAAGATTAGAAAACAATTTCATAAAGACAGGGCTGCTAAGAGTGAATGCCAGGGAAAAAAATAACAAGCCACCAACATCTTAAGTCATTAAAATTCAGCAAGACTCAAGTAGCACTATTTCTTGTTACAAATTTTAACACAAAGGGGGAAAGAAGGGATCATTAATAACAATGCAGCAGGCTCCTCAATGTGCAACACTGTCTTATTGATTTTCTTTGAAATGAGAATATTTTCCTCTTTAAAAAAAGCCTTCTATTGGCAGGGATAGGAAGCTCTAAAAATTATGTAGAGTTGAGAAATTACACCTCTCTCTATATATTTTAAAAGCATTTTTCCCTTGCTCTATTTTTCTCCATAAACTTTAAGGTCTTGGTGATAAAGGGAAAGACAGAAACCTTTTGTCTCCCCCACCCATCAGTTGCACTGTGCAAAGGACACTGAGTTTGTGTTCATTTCAACTCAGAGTCAGCCTCTGACTGCAAACCAACAAAGTTGTACCTTTCAAAAGGAAGGCAGATAATAAACTTGGAATCCCTCTGAGAAAATAATCCATTATTGCTAAGTGCATTACATCATCAAGCCAAAAACAGCATTTAATGACAGTGGGGGGGGGTTGGACACCAACCCCCTTAATGATAACTTCCACACAGTAACAATATATGCTGCAAGCAGAGGTTTACAGATTCATTTTTCCTTATCAGCTCGAAGAGATGAATTTTATATGTTGTGCGGGACTGAAATGAGTGCACAGGAAAATAACACCTGCACTTGGCAAAGGTTGACAATGGCTTTATATTACATAATTTTGGGATCACATTTTCAGCAGAAATAGATGATGGTAGAAAAAATGGACCAAGTTCCATGGAAATATATGACATATTCTGCCCCTAAATTAAGGTACAAGTGGTAGTGTTTCAACATCTAAATTCCTCTAGATATACAGAGATAACTGAGTTTTCCACCTTTCACAAAACATTTATAGAAAAATTATCCACCTAATCAGGAAATGCATACTTCAAACACATTTTACATTTAATTTCTGTTCAAAGCTCACTTCCAAACTTTGGTCTGGCTAGTCTCTTCCAATGCTCTAATCCCCTTTGACAATTTTGGGTTCATACTATGGTTTTCATGACTAGTTTGGATGTAAACTACATCTACAGTAACCATAGTTTTCCCACAAGCTATGGTTAACATAAGCCAGAAAGGCAGTCCATTGTGTTTTGATAGCATCAATTCATTACAGATGTTTTTCTATACTGAACCATATCCTACTGGATTCCAATGCTATTTACGCCCCATGCTTGGGTGATTCCTAGGGAATAGGTAAAGCATACTGATTACATCCAGTAGAGCAGAGAAGCACATGGTAATTCTTGAAGCTTGAACCTTTTTAAAAAGTTGTATTTTCACAATTCTAAGGGCACAACCACACTTAACAGGAGATGTGTGAATGCTACAGAAAATAGCAGTCCTAGGTCTCTTCCTCCTCCCTCCCTCTATTGAAAGTGGTATGATGTGATGGTTACATTTTGAGTTTCCTTGCCTGCAGCCATTAAGCACAGCTACAAATCCCACGTCACGTGCAAAACAACAAGCATGATTTGAGCATGGTAAGTATAATGTATCTATGGAACAGCATCATTTAATTTCATTATTTTACTTATTTCTGCCTAACAACATTGAAACCTTGTGTCTAATCAGCCATTCATTTGTTGGTTTGAGTACTGATTGGCATAACCACAGGGCTGCACTTATTGAAGCTTGCCAAACAGCTATCCATGGCAGGAAAAATACTTGAACCAAGCGAGAAGATGTGAGGGATGCTATATTGTCATGTCATAAATAAATGAATGGAAAATTCTAAGAATAAGAATGAACGCCTGAGAATGCAACTCTCATTGGAGGGATTATTTTCAACTACTTTAGAGAGATAATGTTCTCTACAAAGCATGCATGCTGTCTGTGCATTACTTTACAGCAGTTCCAATATTCAGAGAACAAGAAAAGGAATAGTATCCTGATCCTCATTTACAATGAAAATGAAGCAAATAACTAATTCCAATACCATTAGCACACAAAGAGATGCAGAAGAATGCAGACTTATGAGAACAGGAGCCACAGTCTCTCAAAGCAGAGTGCACAGGGACATGGATTATGAGCCACATTTTCGTTTTGAAATGCATGCTGAGACTGTTCAACGAGAGTATGCAGCAGCACAGTAGCTGCCTCATTAAACTTAAATAGCCTAGACAGTGCTGTGCTTACAGACCCATGCTACAGAATTATATATTTCCTTGCTCACTGCTTCACTGACCTCATTATGTACAGCAGCAAGATTATCATTCTGCATAAAGTGACCATCCGAGCTTTTACAAAGGCATCCATCAGTCAGCTGAGGAGTTTAAGAGCGTTTCTTAGCCACCAGATGAACCAGCCAAGTGCAGAATATTAAAGTGCACCCAATTCCTTGCTATAGTGGCTATATCCATCTGTGCTACTAATTAAAAAAAATGGTTACATTGGTATTTGAGAAGCCCAGCATACTAAGTAAAAATTCAGCTTGGTAACATTTTTTTAAATGGAGAAAGCCGTCATTAATTTGAAATCGATGTAGTCCTCCTGTTGTTCACAGTAATTTACAATCTCTGAATACTTGTATGTGGTAAATCATTACTATTCCCATTTTACAGATGGAGAAATGAGTTGGCGAGATAACAGCTTGGCCCAAGCTCACTGCTGACATGGCACTGGGAAAGAGTAATGTTCCAGTACTTTATCTATTGCAGCACTCTAGTTTCTAATTAAACCAAGTTCTAGAAGCCCCTATCAACCTAATAAAAATATAAAATAAATACCAGCATTGTGGGCATGCGTTTAAAAAGCAAAGATTTCAGCAACAGAAGAAACCAATAATGCCAACTGTACAATTCCAACAGGATTTTTCTTAACACTATTTCATAAAATGACCTATGCAATACACTTTTGAGAATGGCATATGTACAAAGCAGAACACATTGAATTCTGAAAAAAAAGGCAAAGTAACTGTACTGAGAAGGACCCCCTGACTAAAGCAAAGCAAAGACAAAAGGTTTGTTGGTTTTGTGGACTAACACAGCTTGTTTGTGCACCATGAGCTGCCCTTATTTTTCACACCTGCTTCCTCCTCTTATAGAGCTTGATTAAATGTTTTGTGGTATGATCATGCTTCAATCTCTTGTGACACAGAAATGCAGACACCTTTGAAAAGTAGACCATGCCCCCCCGCCCCCCCCCCCCCGCAACTGTGATTCTAAACTGGAATTTACCCAAGCCTTATTTGTTAACAATGCCAACAAACACGGAGACAGAAAACCATTGTGATCCAACTTTTGTGGATTTGAAACCCTGGCCAGAATCCAAAAAAGCTAAATTTGGCTAGCCCAATGGGTTTCAATTAACCATAGGAATTGTTTATTCTATTAGTTTAAAAAGCAATTTGTCATGTAATGTACGGAGCTATTGTTTGAGAAAAAACAAACTGGAAAGTTACTTAAAAATTAAGTAAAACTGACATTTCAGAACATAGTATGTTAAATATCCTCCTGAGCACATGTAAGATAAAGGTAAAGTGTGCTGTCGAGTTGCAACTGGCTCATGGTAATCCTATGAAATTCTACCTCATGGGGTTTTCTGTTGCCTTCTTCTGCATTGCAGCCCAGTCTTCCCATCCAAGTCCCAGCCATGTTATCTGTCCAACCCCCAGCTGTTGGCCATCTTGTCATCCCCCTCCCAAGGCTCCTTCAGGCCTTAGATTAGGAGGGGCGGGGTTGAGTCGTGTTGCTTGAAACCTCTGTCACCTCAATGGAAGGCTGCTTGGGAGTTTCCCTCTCTCTAGCTCTTACACACACCCCTTGACCTGTGCTGCAGCAACTTCAACTCCTCTTTGGCTTGAATGCAGATAGAGTTGCCAGACCTCTGCAGGGGATCCCTCACTCCCACCCTCCACCCCCACTTACCTGGCCAGTGAGGGGAGAACGCGCCTCCCAGAGTGTGCTCCCAGGCCACGCAGTGCGCTCCTGAGCCTGAATCGGGCCCAATTCAGTCCTACCTTCCTCGTATACCTTCCTCTTGCCCAGGCTGCTTGACTGGTCCATATTGAGTGGCATACTTCCTCCTCTCAGAAGGCTCCTGTGGGCAGTTGGCTCTTGCTGCTCACCTGGCCCTCACTCTCCCCCAGCTTCTTCTGCCACATGAGGTGAGTTGGACACGGCTGCAGTGGGGCCCCGAGCAGCAGGGAGCCCTTGAATGGGGGTGGAGGTGCCAAGTCCACAGCAGGAGGTGGCGTCGCTCCTGGACACCTATTTAGGTTCCAAGCTCTGAGAAGATCAGGCTAATCTGGGTTATTAAGGCTGCTATGAAGCATGTGTAGGGGGTGACTATTTTACATACGTTGCTCTGGCTGTAGTAAAAAGTCAAATGATGAGACCTATAGATGTTATCTGGGATATAATAACTGATTAAGCATATACATGTAAAGATTTTCTATGATAAGCTCATCTTTTCTGCTACTTTTAATGTTCTTCACTCCAGATATCTTGGAGTTTATCCTAAGCTGCAGCAGCAATAGTTGAAAAAGTGAGTGCTCTTGCTCACCAGACAGAAATATATAAAATTACAAGATGCCCCTTGCATTTGGGCTTGCCCTATACAGCTGGTGATACCAACGCAATGCGGTGCTTACACAATGCTAGTCACTCACTACAGCTTAAAAGCTGCTTGTCATCCTGTGGTTCTCTTGTTACTTGAGCTTAGCAGTATAAGGTCTGAAAGGAGCTGGTAAAAGAAAGAACATTTTTGCAGAAGAATGTGATAGAAGAAGTTATGTTAGTCACTGCAAGGGCTACTATCATTCAGACACATTGCAATCCATTGAGGGAGCATCACAGAGCCACACAAATATTTCCCTTTTGCATCTCTATTGATGATTTAAATGACAAGTGTGAAAAGTGCATGTCATCAGACTGCTCCCCATTGACTACTCAGGAGTGGATGCTGAACAGTGATAGCATTGCCGTACGTAGTAGAGTTCCCCGGAGGAGTTCTAAGAACCTTACAGCTAATGAATTAATTCTCCTGTGAGGCAAGAAAATAGTAAAGCAATGTTGCACAGAGACGGGTTGAGGCAAAGATTGGTGGAGTAGTTTTTGACAGGTCAGACTGGATGAGAAACAGTGATGCCTCAAGAATAACATATCTAATTCTAAACCTGGCTTCCATGTGGGTAGAAAAATCCAGATACTAGGGCCAGGTTTGGATAGAGGGAAATCTTCTGCAGACCTAGGAGGACTCACCAAATTTGCAAAAAAATGTGGATTTTTTTTTAATGGAGAGGGGATTTAAATTCCCCCCAAAAGAGGAACATTGATGGTGCGTAAGCAGACAATGCACAGGAGAGTACTCACGTACTAGAAGTAGATGGAGGAGGAAAGAGCGGGAGATGAGTTGGTGGGCTCACAGGCAGGCAGAGGGAGAGAGGAGATCCAGATTAACCACTGCATGACTGTGCAGGTGGGTGCCCAGGCAGAAGGGGGGATTTGTAGCCACTGCCACATGAGCCAGGCAAGCAGGTGTGCCAGCAGGTGGATAGACAGGAGGAGGAGAAGAGAAGGAGGAGGAGATTGCTGGAGCCACTAGAGTCACCACCACTGTGCCCCCGCCACCAGGCAAGAAGCCGGTGATATGGAGCTACAGGTGGGAAAGGAGGCTGGTGAATGAGAGGCCCAGCAAGGAATAGAGGAGAATGAGCTTCTCCCCCAATTGTCTCACAGGTCTCATGTTTATATACAGGGGTTTTTTTCTGGAAAAAGAGGTGGCAGAACTCTCAAGAGGGAAATGAGGAAGAAGTACACGGGATTCTTTGAAATAATATTATTTTCAAGCACTATTACCAAGTATTTTCAAGAGGTTCCGGAACTCCGTTCCACCGCATTCCCCCCTCCCCCAAAAGCCCTGTTTATTTATTATATTTACTTTATATTATATTAATTAATTTATTTACTTTATTAATTTACTTTGCCCTTTTCAGGCAAAGTGATTGAGACAGGTCTTCTTAGAAAATTTTGTTGCTCTGGACCCTTTTTAGTCTGGTTTCAGGTCAGGATGGAGATGGCCCCGATAGCTTTACTGGATGTCCTCTGTATGACTATAAACAAGGGCCATGTTTCTTTGTTGCTCATTCTGGACCTACCTGCATCCTTTGATACAGTAGATCATGCTGCACTGGGAGGGAGAAGTATCCCAGGATGTGCTTCATGGAACAGACTCAAAGGATTGTTCTTGGTGACCAGCTATTTTCAGGGCAGGAACTATCTTGCGGGGTTCCACAGGGTGCAATCTTATACCCCAAGTTATTCAATCTCTATGTAAAGCCTTTAGGAGAAATCATTCACAGCTTTGGAATTGGATGTCATCAATATGCAGAAGATACCCAGCTCTATATCTCCTGGTGATGCAGTAGAGGTCCTCCTGATTTGCTGCCTGACAGCTGTGGTCAAATGGCTGAAAGCAAACAAATTGAAACTGAACCCAGACAGGATGGAAGTGATGCTGGCTGGGAAAGCAGAGATCCTGAAGGACATTGTGCTTCCTGCTTCTGACAGGGTTAAGTTTACTCTGTTGCCTAGAGGTTATACTGGGTGCAGCACTGCTGCTAGAGAAGCAACTAAATGCAGCTGCAAAAAAGGCCTTCTCCCAACTCAGACTAGCCTGGAAGATGGCCCCTACCTTACATGGCCAAAATGACCACCTGGATTTACACCATAGTAACACTGAGACTAAATTACTGTAGTGGATTCTACATAGGTCTCCTCTCAAAGTCAGCTTGGAGACTCCAGCCCATCCAGAACACCATAGCTTGAGTATTATCAGGAGCTGGGTAGAGCTTGCATATTACTCCCATTCTGCAGTCATTCCATTGGCTATCCATCAGTCACTGAGCTCAGTTCAAGGTTTTATCCACATACAAAGCTGATCATGGCCTTGGCCCCCCCTCTTTCCCTAAGCTTCATCATGGCAACTTCACTCATCTGAACAGGGCCTTCTGCAGGTACCACCATGCAAACAGGCAAAAGCAACAACAGCCCATACACATGTATCTCTGTGGTGGTCCCCACCCTATGGAATGGCCTGCCTGAGGAGACCAGGAAAATCCCATTCTCCTGGCTTGTCGCAAAATATGCAAAACCAAATTATTCAGGAGGGCTGTTCTTCTTGAGTAATAGGGCTGTGCTGTAAGAAGTGGCCAGAGAGATGTCTTGGTAAAGGGACAGGGGCTGAAGACTATACTACTGGCTACTGTCTATTGGTGTATGTTCCTACCAGATAGTTTCCACATAGTTAAAGAGGTCATGCTAATTACTTACGTGCTGTTTTACTATATTTCATCTCTGTGTTTGGATTTATGCTTGTTTTCCAATTTCTGCAACCCATACCTATTTTATTTGTTTGTTGAATGTCCTAGCTGTTGTTCATATTAATTTGCACTGTAATCTGCCTTGGGTCAAAGTGAGAAAGGTAAACAATAAATAAAAATAAATTTAAAAATAAAATAAATAAAACGACAGGATGTATTTTACTGAGCAGAGGGCAGCCCTAAGCCCTTGCCACTGCTAGGTACAGTCTTCATTTTAATAATTCCCTTGGAAGACCATTTTTAAAATTTTTACAGTGTTTATATATATATATAAATAGAACAGGATATATATCTAGAGAGAGAGAGAGAGAGAGAACAGGATATATATATATTTATATAAAATAGAACAGGATGTATATATATTTTTATATATATAATATATATAAATGTTTATATATATAACAGAACAGGAAGTGATCCCAAGGGTCATCTAGTTCAACCTCACAAGATGCAGGAAATTTACAGCTACTTCCTCCTTAATTCTTCTAGTGACCACTGCTCTATGCCCAGGGGGAGATAAAAAACCTCCAGGAACCCCAGCCAGTGTGGACTGGAGGAAAATTCCTTCCTGATCCCAAAGAAGTGATCGGCATTACCCTCAGCATATAAGAAAGGGCCATGAGAGCCGAGCACCAGGCACCTCCGGGAGTGATGTCATTGCACTACCCCTGAGAGTGCTCCTGTGCTTCTCAGTGGGATGATTTTGGCTGCAAACAGGCTAAATCAGGCCCGTTTGGGGCCCAAATGGGCCTGCTGAGAAGCACATGCGCACACCCACGCTAGTGTGACGACGTCACTTCCCAGAAGTGATGTCATCAAGTAGGCATGGGAATGTACACATGCAAGGAAAACACAGGAACACCGAGGAGGTAAACCCTGGGTCCCCCACCCTCCCGCTGGCCGAGTGGAGGGACCTGGCATCCCTATGAACAATTCACTTCTTGCTCACAAGCGGCAAGTAGGACCTGACTCAAATCTGAATGAGGTTGAGCATCGCAGTCTAAACAGTACCATAGGCTTCACTGGTTTACTGTTAAAGATGGTTTGGAGATGCCAGGGACTGAAAATATTGCAACCATCCTCCCCTATAATGTGTGTTTCCAATAGGACTTGCAATGGTACTTTAGGTTTTGGATTGGCAAAATACTGGCTCAATGTACAAATATCTGAAGAACTTTGATTAATATTGAAAAAACTGCCTTGTCCCATATGATTAACTTACAGTGACCCCTGCTTCATGTCTGGACAATGAGATGCAGACAGAATTTCACTGTGGCTGACCTACAATTATATAATTGACTTTCCTCTTGGAAGGTTGCCAAAGCTAGAGCATAAGCATTTTCTGAAAAATCTTGTTTTTCAGGCTTCCAAGTGATTTCATTAAGCTGTTAGGAGTCAAACCTTAACTGTGGTTTCAGTCTGCTGAAACTAATTGTAATTTATATTTTGATAGTTTGCATGCATATGTCCTGTTTTTCCTAACTGCTGTAGAGTAAGAAATCCAAACACATACCTCTATTTCTAGTTCATTAATCCAGTTCACATCAGTATTATCCTACATATTTCTTCATCACATTAACCCTTCCCCATAAGTGTGTATTCAAAATGCAAAAGCATACAATATGCAAATCTGGGGTGGTTTTTTCTTTGGTTTAATGTTAGCTGACTCAAAAAGTCAGTGCTGGGCACTCAGAGGAAAATTCCATCCAGACTTGGAAATCCAAGGCAGGGATCCAACAAGGCAGTTTTCATATCCAAGGCTATGCCAACAGGCCAATATTTCTGCCAACATCTTCGCAACAAGTTCAACAAATGGTTCCATCAATGAAACACTGGTTCTTGACAGCAGGACGATTTTAACTTGGGAAGCGGGGAGGTCTTAACTTTGAAATCAAGAAGAACAGCAGAACTCTATAAATACCTGCAAGGAAGCCATACAAATTCTTATTAAGTTATAGTCAAACATATGGAGATGTCAAACTGCAGCCTTCCAGCCTGCAGATGAATTTCAACAATGGCTCATTTGCATTTACAACAGAAAGCCAAGTTGGAACCCTCCTTGCTCTTTTGACTACTGTGCATAAATTGAGCTCCCTTCTTCAGCACATGAAGCGCTATCATGTTGATGAATTCAATTACCAAACTGGATTTTCTGTTCCAACAAGGAGAGATTCTCCTCGGAGCCTCTGCTGAAAGCCCTGAGTGGTTTTTGATTCACGTGAGACAAAAAAGCTCTTAAGCTGAACACTGTGGGAGGCAGAAGTTATACAAATATTGAAGTAGAGCTCTTGTGTGAATTGCTCATTTGTGCTTTTTCAGCACCTTTATTAAAAACAGCACATAATGCATCCGTAGTATTTATATACTTCCAAACACTCCAAAACCCACATGGTCTTCCTATTTCACATTATTCCCAGGACTCTCCTATTATCAGGAAATGCAACTCAAAAACATGTTTCAAGCAGCTTTGAGATTTCAATACCAAATACAACTAGCTTTTTACCAAGGCTGTCCTATCAGACTTGAAGTGAAAAGAAAGTAAAGGAAAAATGTTCATTAGGATGGTGAACATAGTCCTTAATGTTTAGATTCTGTGCAAGAAGATATAAATGCCTTCAGAATTTGGTAAACTAAAGATGTGCATATTAGCTAATTTCTAACATGTTTAATTATTAAAGCATCATTAATTATGGAATTAATCATTATCTATATTAATCATTATGCAATTTAATATGACTCTAGTAGCTTACAGACTATTTATGGTTCTTTTGAAATAGAGAAATGGCTTTGCACAATTTCATTCTCCTGCAATCTTTCCATGATTGTACAGAAGAGGAGGCATTTTCAGGTCTTTCTGATGCAAGCAAAACCAAGAGGAATTTAAGTCCAGTACCAGCTGCATCTGATATTCTTTCTGGCATCACTGCAGCCTTTAACCATATACCTATAGCAGAACTTACACATACTCAGTTTGCAATCCTGTCTATTTTCCTTTTTAGAGGAAAATACACAGGATTTCTCCCTCTTTCATAATATTAGAACTTATAGGGGTAATCAAAGAAGTTGACAGGTAGAAGATCCAGGATACATTAAAGAATTTCTGCACACCATCTGTAATTCTGCCACAGGAGTAAGCACTGTGGCCACTACTTTGGCTTTGAAAGGAAATTACACCATTTCATTGAGAACAGGTTGCTCAATGGCTACTAGCTAAATGCAGCCAATGGTTCAGAGGCAAAGTTTGTCTGAATAGCAAATATGCCTTCATGTTTGACTGTAGGCATTCTGTGGGCATCTTCCTGGTGGCTCTGGAATGATGGACTAGATGGCACAGTTCTCCTTATGTAGGAACTGAACAATTATTCGGGAGAAGGAATAAAACCTAACCACCTCTACTAGTTTTATGCTCAGGAATGTTAAATAATGGCCAGGCTACAAGTGACGAATGACACAGGTTGGACACTTGTCAGCTTCCTTCAAGTTTTGATGGGAAATGTAGGCAGCTTGGTGGAATGTTGGACAAGTGACAGTTGAAAAGTTCATTGGACAGCAGTCGGAGAGCCAAGCTGTAAAACCAGGACGCCTACATTTCCCATCAAAACTTGAGGGAAGCTGACAAGTGTCCAACCTGTGTCATTTGTCACTTGTAGCCTGGCCCTAAGTTTCAGACTCTTAAAGTGATAACAACATACATACAACAGTTGATGTGCTAGCGTCTCAATGTTAGGGACTGGAATGGCAGGTGAAAGAAATCCACCACCTTTAACATCTATATCAGTGCCTGCTGATACTGTAGCAGTGACACTTCTTCACTACCGCCAGAAGGTATTTCAAGTTGGCTGAGCCTATTTCAAGACTTTGAGCTCTTGTAGAAGGAGGCCAAGAAGGTACAAAATACCACTGTTTCTATTGTGTGTCAAGATGGGACCCTCACAGTGACAAGCCTGAGGGTGACCCCTCCCCCCCCTTGCCCAGGCATCTCTGATAAGCTTGAGGGTCATCTTTGCTTGGAGTAAGTTCCTCTTCAACTTGAGTTTCAAAAAAACGGTCTTGATTTCAACTGCAGCAGAAGCTAGCTAGCCAACAACAGATTTCCTGTATCCTAGACGAAATCAGAAATAGCTTGTTTGTTGTGTGACTTGAAGGGAAGCAGAGGGAAACAGAGGCTCTCTCTTTCTCTCATTAATAAGCAATTGTATTAGCTTTTAAGAGGAAAGGGTTTGGAACTAAGCATAACCACCATGGATATAGGAATACAGTTGGACCATGGAGTTAAGGAAAACTGATCTAATAGGTGGGAAGTCCATCCATGAGTCGAGGCCCATAAGAGGTGTTAAGGAGCATAAAGATAATGGATGGAAAAATATCAAAGGTCTAAAGGGGAAGTTACTTAAGTTAGACAGTTTCTAGGTACTAAAACTCAGAATGACCCATGCCATGTGTCAGGAAATTGTGTTGGTAAAAATATCTGCGCTCAGAACATGCATCAGTGGTAATGTCCAATCAGGAAGACCCACATAGGCATGGAAGACCCACATAGGCATGGGTGCCTTGGCAACTGCCCCAAATAAGATCTAAAAGAAGAGGGAAGAGGGTATAAAAGGTGATCCTAAAGAGGGTGACAGAAATCTCCCTTGCTAGATTTCTCCTGACTGGTCAGTAACATCTCATCAGCTTGGCCAAGTTCCCTTTGGGGTAAATATGATGCAAGCTTGCTGAAATCCTGTTTGTTTTATGCACTTAATAAAAGCTATAGCTGATTTGAGGCATGTCGGTATCCTATCTCTTCCTTCCCCTCCTATTGACACCTTGAGCTCAAACGTACCCTGGTGTAAGTAAGAAGTCCTTGGGGAATCTGATCACCTCCACAATGGACCCCACCTCAGGGCAGAATTCCCATCTGACAAATGTGAAATTAAATGTCTGTGATGTATTTGGTAGCCCTTTAAGAAGTTTACCATGCAATGTCTATAGTCATTTGGGAAATGTTTGTCATGGAACCAAGTCCTGCACTCCTACCCAGTTATTCCCAAATTGAAGAAAATAAAAGAGGATTATTGCTGGACTTATCTGTGTAGTGGGAAGAAGCTAATTACTACCTCGCCACATGATTACAGGCACTGTATGGAAAGCTTTTTTAGTAGCTGAAGTGTAGTTTGTGGTTATCTTTATAATCCCTTAGAAAGGTCACAAATATATAATTGAAAAGACAACTGTTCCATGACTATACATATTCATACACAGCCAGAGATGACTGTCATATCTTAAATTCCCTTTGCTGTTTTAGGTGTTCAACAGCACTCATTCATGATTTCAACTATGGGGGGGGCGGGATTGATCATTTATTTTATTTGTATCTTGCCATTGTCCAAGAAGCTGAAGGTAGTTTGCAAGGCACCCTCTCCCCCATTTTATCCTAACCCCGTGAGCTTGGATCAGGCTGAGTGTGATTGGTACAAGATGAACTGGGAATCTGAAATTACATCTCCCCAACATTCCAACCACACTTCTTTTGACTGCTTGCCACCAAATATTTACAATATATAGTTATTCTGGATTTGGTTGATACAGCAGTGAAATATGATCTAATTTTCTTTCTCCAGCTTTCCACGTCTTTCCAGCTTTAAATTCTGAAAAGGAAGATATTTTCAGCTCAGTTGGTCAGTAAGCAATTGAACAGAGCTTCAGGGCTTTAAAACCCTTATAGCAGTAACTTGTCTATATAGTGCTAGTGAAAAATATATATTCAAAGAATCAAAAATGAGGAATTAACTGTTTTAGCAACTGGTTGTGACTATTTCTTGATTCATTGCACACTTCCTGTGTATATCCATGTGTCACTGTACTTCTCAATATGTCTTTATTCAAGCCATTCTCTGCCAATGACCATTTTTTTGCCTTGTAAAACTGTTTAATGAAATCCATTTGCAAGTAACATCACCATTACATACATAGTTTATTGACTATTATACTAGAAAAGGGGCCAGCAGAATAGTGAAAGAGAATAAAGCAGAACATATACTATAAGCAAATCTCACTGATTCTAAACAGTGAAAAATAAAGACATAAAACCGGAAGGGCAAAGTGCATGTTACACACAAATGCATATCAGGGTAGTTAAGAAAAGCAGCTTGGGGAAGCCGTGATTTGTGTAGGGCAGGGAGGGCAGGGAGGGCAGATGCTTAGACTCCTCTGTCTGCAGGTTGTTATTCACTCCTAATTGTACCTAACTGTCCCTGTGTTTATCCTAGCAGGAAAGTATGAGAATGGTGGATGGAGAAAGGGTTAAGCACCCTGTCCCATCACTGTTTCATTCAAAATCACAGTGTCTTGAAGCCAATTTACATGAAAAAAATTGTCAGGGCACTGTCAAACATTTAACATACAATTTGCCCCTGAGCAATACATCACCTTCAAAACAATCTTAGTATTCACTGAAGATGTGTTTTCTGAAGTCTGAACACACTGTGGTGTTTGGGAATCAGATATAGTCCACAACTCAGAGCTTTCAGAATTCAACAGGAATCACCTCTTATTTCTCCCACAAGTTTCCTGGCTAGTTTAAATATCTCATCTGTCTGAGCCCTAAGCTGCTATTTATAACATACAAATTCCTCAGTTATGGCTTGTTTTTAACATTGTCAGCCTGAGCAGAGTTACACCCTTCTAAGCCCACTGATTTCAACAGCCTTAGAAAAGTACAACTCTGCTTAGGGTCGCACTATTAGAATTTCAAACTATTTTATATAACGCCTAGTAGGGCAGCAGATTCAATCCATTTCAACAATTTCCTAGCTATACTCCTTTCTATAGATCAAGATGGGTAGCCATGTTAGTCTGTCTGTAGTAGTAGAAAAGAGCAAGAGTCCAGTATCAAAATTAGTGGTAAGGTATGAGGGTATCTGAAGAAGTGAGCTGTGGCTCACGAAAGCTTATACCCTACCACTAATTTTGTTAGTCTTATAGGTGCTATTGGACTTTTCCTCCTTTCTATAGAGCTGTGATAGTTGTGTGCATGTGTTTGTGTGTGTGCCCGCGTGCACATGTGTGGGAGAGAGACTGACAATGTCCTTCTAAGGACATAGTTTCAGGTGGGCAGCAAGATTTGAGTCCAGTAGCATCTTAGAGATCAAGAAGATTTCCAGGATATAAGTTTTTGAGAATCAAAGGGAGCTTTGATTAATACCCTGGAAACCTTTCTGGGGTTTTAAGGTGCTCCAGGACTTTAATCTTGCCCTTCTAAGCAAAGTTACATTGTTCTACGTCCATTGAAGTTAACAGGTTTGAAACTCTGTCAAGGAGGATACTTTCAGAAACCTCCCTCTACTTGCAATCAGCCATAGTTTCCCATGTGCACGTGTGTGCCATTGTCACTTGACACTCCACAGAGAGTCTCTCAATACATTCCCCTATTATTTATAGCCGATTGGAGGGCCCAGTTTTGAAACCTCTCTTTAAGAGAGAGAAAATCATTGAGATCAGGACCTCTTCCACAGTGACCCTCAGGCACTGAAACCAGGAGATTCATGGCATGCGTGCATTACTTTTTTAGTCTTCAGGAACTGTGCAAAATATAATTTCACAGACTTTAATGTGAAATGTCAATTGCTTGCATTGGTTTCTGCTGTTTTAAATTGGTCACTGGACTGTTTTTCAAGTATCAGTTGTATGTGAATAAAATATTCACACATACGTATACAAAGTTTCTAAATAAATATACTTCAGATGCAGGAAATCTGTAAGTGAGAAAGGCGGGAAACAAACAAACAAACATGTGAAAAGAGTCCTTCGGCAAACAAAAATTTTTCTTCAGACTTCTTTCCTACATTTCTACGTCTGAACCAATCCTCCAACAGAACCCTGGCTCACACTGATCTGATCCCGTAAATCCCAGCAATACAAAAAGGGAGCAATAAGAGATGCTAACCCAAACCCATGGAAATTGAATTTTTGGCTTAAAATGCAACACACCAGATTGGACCCATTCTCATACTCATTAATATATTACTTTGTGTTGTTTTTCAAACATCCCACTCAGTAAACAGTGTCTCAAGGGAAGAACTAATTTTGTTTGACTCTTCTTGTATATTAGAATGTAAACTGGTAGTGTTGATATAAACTGCTCTAGCTCTGTTGTATTTCACGATAAGTCAATCCCATCTTTTAATGAACTGCTATCTCACAAGTTCAGCAGGAACAGCCTTCAGTGAATCATGAATCTTGGTAAATCTCTTATCGCTTAAAGAGCCACACAATAATATAATGGCTGCCTGGCTGGCTGAGAGAGGATCTGAAGGCAGTTTTTCCACCACCTCCAATGAGAAAGTCACATGAATTTGTATTTTGTTGAAACCTTACCGTCTATATAGATAAAGGATCTTTCACTTTCAGTGAATACATTTCCAAAAAAATGGGAAAGGCTTCATTCAATCCTTTGTCAGATTGATTTAGTGTAGTGCATCATTTCCTCTAAACTTGACCTCAGTTTGACTTTCACATTTACAGGCTGAACTGAAAAGCTCGCCCATTACACTTTAGTATGACTACAAAAGCCAAATGAGAAGGTGATGAGGAATTTACTATGCAGCTCCTGGGCCCCAAGGGAATTAACAGTGGACTAAACTAAGCAGAAACTAGGTGGGCACCTGGACATTTGGCCAGTTTTACTACTTTCCTACTGAGCAAAACTGGTCCCTCCCATCTCCTGATAAGTCAAATCCTCGATGGGGACACTTTGCTTATGGAAACATCTAGCAAGTTTCTCTCTGCGCACTGAAACCATTCTTCATGGGTACTGGAAATGCTGCATTATCATCATCTCCTTGATATGCCAAGAAGTATCTTTAATAGTGAATGCATTTTGACAGCAGCAATTTCAAGGTAAAGTGGCATCACAAATATGTAAGGTGGTTCGATCCACTCACCTATTCAATAATTGTCCTATATGCCTATTAAATAGGCGAACAGTCTTACTTTTTTGGGCAGTCAGTTTGCTTTGGAAAAGATTGATTCTAAAAACACATTAGGACTTTAAAATACTTCTTCATTACACAGCTAGTTCTGTTGTACATTGCCTGTTATTTGCCTGGGCATGCCTAGAAATGACCAGGGCAGTTTTATTTGGGCTAAGCAGGAAAATCTTGATTCTATACCTAAATTTAAGAGTGCCCTGACCTGGATAGCCCAGGTGAGCCTGCTCTTGTCAGATCTCAAAAGCTAAGCAGGGTTGTCCTAGGTTAGTAATTGGATGGGAGACCTACAGTGAAAACCAAGGTTGCAGAGGCAGGCAATAGCAAACCACTACTGTAAGTCTTTTGCCATAAAAACCCCACCAGGGGTCGACATAAGTTATCTATGACTTGAGAGCACTCTCTACCACCAAATTAAAGAGTGCTAGAACTTCAAGATTTGCCCAGACATATCTAGAAATATTCATGTTTTGAGACTGGCCAAGACCACACACACTATTTTATTTTATATGCAGAGAAACAGGCACTATATGTGTGGGTTTGCTGCTGTCATTCCATCCTTTTTCCTCATTGAGGATAAGCCAGATTTATAAATGTAGATAATAGAATTTGCGTGCTTGCTTATTCTGACTGAAGAATACATTTATTCAAACAACTGGTATCCTATCCTAAAAATACTTCATGCCTTCATGCTCATAATCTACTTTAATATTCTCATGTATTAAGGTTTTTTCCTATTACTTGACAATTACTTGACAATTACTTGACAATATCTCACCAAAAAGAAGTGTATACCAATTTTGTACTTACCAGTCTAGATAGGATCTACATTTTATTTTATACTAAACTAGACTTGCCATTGCTCTGCCTAAGGAGAGGAAAGGTGCTGTGAGTAGCCAGTTTCAAGCCATATACTATAGCTAGAATATGTGTGGTGTGGAATGTGTGGTTGGAACACCTATTGACATCTCTTTCTTTAATTGTACAACAGAGCAGCAGGAACAGCTCTATAATGGTTCAGATGAACTGTGTTGTCTCTTAAAACCACATTAAATATATTATATACATAAATTTTATACATAATTTCTTATATACTTACAGTGATTTGTTCTATCAATATAAAATTTAGCACAGAGGATCTCTTTACTGAGAGAGGCATAAATTGACTAATTTCAAATAACTTGAACTAACTGGCTAGACTCAAGCCATAAGCACAGGGAAGGCAAGTAGCTCCTGATTGTGTCATGTATGCAACCAAGAATGGGTGCTGTGGAAGTCCCCTATCTAGCTCCCCAGCCACCCCCACCCCCCATCCTGCAGTTTCTCCTTCCTATCTTTCTGTTGGCAGTGGGTATTGTAGGAGTGGCAGCTTTTTTTCTGATCTGTTACAGTCTGGCTGTGACTGGCCATGTTGGTTATGAGTAATGCTAGTATCCGGCCTTTGAAAAATTTCTCCTTCATCCACAGCTTGCATTTCAGGTTTTCAAAACCATGTCTCTCAATACATACCACCCATCTTTCCTCCCCTTCACATATACCTCATAAATGCACAGGTATCAGCTCCCTATAAGCATACCACTTCCTTAATTGATTCTGAGCCATGCCTTCCATATAAATGATGTTGGCATCTGACTGCCCTTTATTCAAAGAGATTTCCTCTCATTGTTTTTCAGTTCACCTGCATATCCATTAACCTTGTATCCTCCCCGTGCCGCACATATATCATCCCACCCACCAAGTTCCTTGCTCCCAAACAACTGAAAACATGCAATACATTAATTCCACTGCTATCAGTTTCTCTGCCCCAAATGCAACACTTATCCCAGACTTTTCTCTCTGCTTATATCTGTTCACCAGTTGAAGCTCTTGTTCATGGAACAGTTTTTGTTAGAAACCACTATGAGATACAGGAAAAGCAGTATAAAAGTATCACAAATAAAGATGATGTCATTTCAACTATATAGTGCAAACACAGAAGGGTCACGGGTTTTTCCTCAATTCTTCTCCCCCTAGCAGTCCTTTCTGACCCTGAGGAAGTTTATTCCCGGGATCGCAAGACCTGCACACTCTTAACAGTCAAGCGGATCAGGAGGCTGCAGTCTCCTCTTCCACCAGTTCAGCTCTGTTGATAGGAGAGAGGCAGGATAGAGCAATTTCAAGCATCTCTTGTCTCCCTGCTCTAGCCTCGCAAACTACCGACACAATGTGGGTCCCTCAGCCAGAGGAATGGTCCTGGAATCAGGAAGGACTGCAGGCTAGAGAGGGACATGAGCAAGATCCATGAGCATCCATGGATCACAAGATCCAGCCCTTTATATCCATCATAAACGTGAGTTTTATAAAATATCAATAATTGCCTTCTACTACAGTTGGTATCCATTCTGACCCTTCAGGGATATGGCTGGTAATAATTGTAATTAAAATAATCCACATAAAATAATTCAGCACACCCAGGAACTGTGGAAGGTGGCGGGGGGGGGGGGGGAAGGGGAGGAATTATATTTGTGAGGGTATTTCAGGACAGGTTTAATGGGGTAATGAAGTAGACATGGGCACAAAACAGGACAAGCCCAAAACGAGAGTTTCATGTTTCATTGTGATCCATGAATCATGAAACTTCACGAAATTGACATGTTTGCCAAAAACGATTCATTAGTTTCGTGATTCATCAGAACTCGGGGCATTTCAACGGCCCCCTTCATACCCAGAGATGCCAAACTCGCAGGGAGACTTCAGCAGGCTCTCCTCCACCCACCTTCCCAGTTTGCAATACATTGATCAGGAAGGTCAACAGGAAGGGTAGGAAGGGAAGTGCTGCCAGAGTGCATGACTGAAATGGGGACCGGGAGTAGCTGGATCAGAGGAGGACGAAGGACCAGCCGTAGTGGAGCTGGTTGGCTGACAGACCTACCTAACAGAGTTTGGAGGGGTGAGATTGGCGTGCCCATGGCTACAGAAGGCCCACCTCCTTGGTTGCCTAGGGAATTGACCCCCCAGCTCTTGGCTGTATAGGGCAGAATGGAAGCTCTCCAGATGGCTAGGAGAGCTGCCAATCAAGGGTAAGTGGGCTATGATTGGGGTTTCCAATGGCAACAAAAGGTCTGGGCCCATTGTTGCCTAGGCGCCAGCCTGTCTGCAATTACGAATCGTTCACGAAGCTAACGAGACAGGCCAAAAAGTCATGGATTTTGTGATAATTTTGTGATAACCGCAGCCCCACAAAACACTGTTTCATGATGAAATTTGCTTCATATTTTGATTCATGCCCATGTCTAATATGAAGTAGCTAGAATACCAAAGCCACCCATCACCTACTAAGTCTGCTTAGAGGCTTTTTACTACTCATTCTTTCTCCACCTTTCCAACAAAAGATGACAAAAGATATGGTTGCACTACAAATATGCCAAAAGCATGGGAATTATATAAATTAAAGGATATTGCAGATGTAGAAACAGATGGATATAAACTGTCTATTAATAAATTTGGAGGAATCCCTGCAATATCTATAAACTCTTCAAGATACACATTTCATGGCAGCATCCCATTAATGTATAATTATCAAGATTTTTTTTCCTCCGATGCACTTTTAATTCTCTCAAGTTTGCTATTCACATAGTTGAGATGGCTGAATAGCTCTTGGTTAATTACAGTTCCCACACCATCTGGGCATTGTTCTGGGTTATTCATATGTGATGTCAATTTGTTTAATGGTCTGTCAAAAGCAGCTCTGGTTGAGCAGATTGTTTCCTCTAGAGTTTATACTTTCCAATAATTTCCTCCTTCTAGGTTCGTTATATCCACAGCTGGGGAAGGAGGGGGAGAGAAGAGAGGAATTGTTGGATCCCAGACACAATAGCAGGGCTACACTGTAACATAATGTGAATTCCTGGTGCTAAAGGCTATTGTTTATTTTCAACTCCCCTAATCTGAAGGAAATAATGATCCACAAGGATGGCTTCATGGTGTGTATTCACAACACATCTTTTCAATGGCTATAAAAAACCCTGTCAACTAAAATAAAAAGTGGAAAAGCTCCAACCCGAAGCCCGTCTGAAAGATAAAATTCTATCTTTATCGTAATTAGAGAACAATATGGATTTTGTGCTGGTGAGAGGAATGTGGTTTGAATCGTAAGTATATGATAACGTAATCTCATGGCCAATAGCAATTAAAGCATGGTAATTTACCAAAATATGCAAAAAAAGTGGGTGAAGTCACATGTATTAATATTAATGCAGAAAATTTCATAAAACTGAAGGAAACTGTAAGATGAATTGATCCTCCTTGGTTGGTAAGAAAGGCAAGGTAGAAATGTTTATATTAAATAAAAATTCCTATAATGCAGAGATTCTCAGTCCTTGTTAAGGAGGGAAAAGGAGACATTGTCAGGTCTATGGATGACAGGCTATGGCAGATATATCCCTGTACCCTCATGGCAAGCACTCCATGGTCTCGGTTGAAAAGGCTTTATTCAAGGAATCAAATCATGTTCATAGATATGTCCACAGGTTGATCAGAAGGTTGACAGGAATAACAAGATCTGTAAAAGTTATAGTTCTTATAGGTCCCACGTACATACCCCCCCTCCCAATAGGAAAACATAACTTTTGACACAAAGTTCTGAGAACTCCCTAAATAGTTTACATGCTTCATCTAGACAAAGGAGAGAGGCAACAGATTAAGAATGAAACACAGTATTCTTCTTTCCTCTGAGAACTAGCAGGTTTGCAAGTTCAGAGACACTGAGCTTCAAAGCACAAGAGATAAGACATTCTGGATACAGCAGGCCTGTGAATACAAGGCAAGTTTTGGCATCAGCAATATGATATTAAGACACAGCATAGAACAATGGTTCAGCACAAAACACTGGTTCACAGCATCAGCTGGAAATAATGGCATGGATGGGTGACAGACATGACAGACATTGAAGTGTCCATGGATACTAGGTATCTTTATCCAGTCTGGCCGCTTTTCACATTTATCTGCATCGTCTTCTCATGTCACAAAGGCATGCGGTTCACAGCATCTCACATGATCTGCAACTATGTACTAAGCTACTTCTAAGCCTTCCGTGTCATGCCCAGAAGACAGTATCCTTCTAAATCCTTCCTACTGTTAGTTTTCATAGAAGTCCACACTGTCCTGTTTGCCAGCTATTGGCCCACCCTCTCCTTCTGTATGGGACATTTTTCTTTACTTCAAATCCTTTAAAATGTGCAGTTCATTACCTGTTCATTCATTTCTTTTAGAAAAAGCTATAACTTCTAACAGATGATATAGCATTGGTTTAAGTCCAGATGACTTGGAGAAAAATGGGACATAAATATTTTGAATGAATGAAAAAAAACTTATTGCTACCTGATTCCCAAACCTGGATTCTCTTCTAGTTTCTGCTACCACCTCTTTTTTGGCATCTTGTGTTAAATTTACTAGGTGTTAAAAATGTGTTGCTTCATGCTATAATTGTGGGCTCATCTCCCCCCCCCCACACACTTAATAAAGAAAATCTGACACTACAATTATCAGAGGAAAAACAATGTACAAAATGTACAAAAGGAATGCAAAGATTAGTATCAGGACAGTGTGTGACATTGCTAAAATGAAACACAGAAGAATATTAGCCTTGAATAACAACAGTCATCTTGAGGCTTGTTCTGCTACTTCTCCAGAAATAAGGCTCTGCCATCCTGTTTCTTATGCAACAACTATCAACCATTAGCAGGCTAATGTTTACGCAATAAAGGGCCCATGGCAATTCAACTGCAATCATTCTTTTCCTTCCTAGAGCTGAAAAGGGGGCACTTCCTGCTATCCTTAATGATTTGTGTCTAAGAAGGTTGCTTACACAGTTTTCTACTGCCCTTGGCTTAAATGGCACTTTGCTTTCAAAATATAATTCCCTTGTGATGTTTGGATGTACTGTTCTGAGAAACCCATACTAATCACAGATATAATAAAAGTGGGACCCAAGTAATAACTCAAGTTGACTGTGGTTTTATGGCATGATGTAGAAAGATTGCTTACATGAATGGAATAAACTAAATTATAACCTAAATTAGTCCAGTTCATGTTATAAAAGAAATAGAAGTATCAAGAATTTTTGTCACAAATAAAATTCACAATCATCACTGGTCTTTGGGGAGGGGGCATAATGCTCTAATATTAAACCACAAATGCCATGACTGTTGTTAATTTGATTTCCCTGACCTCAAAATGTACTTACAATGTGCTACAATGTAGTATAATGGTTAAAATGCTGAGTTTGGTAACAACAGACTAAAAGTCTGAAAGGCTTCTGCATAGACCCCTGATATTTGCTTCATGTTTAAGAAATAAGAGTTCAACATTGTTGTGTATCTATGCCATTCCAACATGGTCTTCCTACCACCCTCCCTCACAAGCTGACAACTGTCAATAGTAAAAAATGTAAATGTATATTGTATGTTTTTATTTATACACCCTCTTAGAGGAATGCAAATTGGAATCTTTCATAGCTGATAAGAAAACAATGACCGTATGCCATTGTTATGCCTTTCTTCGGCACTTCAAAAGCCAAATGTCTACTCATAATGTACTTATGACAGTGTCATTCTGCCAGCTTTCAGCTTTCCCAGGTTTGCAAAGCATCTGGCAATGAATAAACAACACTGCTCTCCAAAATTTTAATGTGACAAATGCAGAGTGTGCTTGTAATTTGGTTTGTTACTATTGGCGGCAAAAGAACCCATATTTGCAAAAGCCTCTGTCAATCACAGATACCGCTGCAGCCCTCTGAACAAAGAAGGCCACGAATGTTCATGCCAGGACAGTTCAACAGAAGTTAACAGCTTTACTTTGAAGTGAACTGCTCATGAATTTCAGCTGAAAATTACAGAATTTAAATTTAGTAGCTTCAATATAGTTTATTAATCTGTCAAAGCAAACAATGATAACAGCAGATTGAAATTGGATGAAGCTCTTATAATAGCTCAGCATGTACTAGTGCTTAGGATTTGTACACTAGCCCAGGGAATGGTTAGTAGCCAATAATTCCAAACTTTGTTGGTCTGGGTCGAGTCAGTACTTAGACAGAAACCTTGGAAACCAATGTTTGCTGCCTTAAGTTTCACTGAAGAAAGGCAGGATATTAATAACAACAATAATAATAACAATAAGTAAATCCTTCATACATGTCATCTCAGTAACCTCTGCACAACAACAACCTTTAAAGAAGGTCATTTGGCTGTGAGAATATTGAGGAGAAAAGTTATCTCGTGGCAACTCTTCCTCTGGGTTAATGAACTTGTCCCTGATGCTTTTTAATATATGTTAGGGGAGTTGGGGTTGGATACCACCAGTATGCTGATGACACCCAACTCTACCTTCAATAAGCAAACAGAAGCTGATATCTCTTCCTTGGCCCAATGCCTGGATGCCATGGTAGAGTGGCTGAGGGGTAGCTGGCTGAAGTTAAATTCTTTGAAAACTGAGATCCAGTGGCTGAAAAGGACTTTGGCTGTGGGAAATTTGTCACTCCTTTCTGCTGTGGACTCCATGAAGAGTTTGGGGATTTGGCTTGATTCTAAGCTTTCCACGGACAAACAGGTATCCATGTTGGCTAGAACAGCATTTTTCCATCTTCTCCAAGCCCAACAACTTTCTCTATATCTGTCTCAATTAGCTTTATCATGAAATACGTATAAAATATATCCAACCTGTATTGAAGAAATTTTCAAGCCTTCTGGATACGGAGCTAACTAATAAGCTCCTGTCAGGTTCTAATTCCCAGATCACGCTTGCTAATGCCAGATTTCTGGCTGCAGTTTACAGAATCCGCAGAGAATATACAAAGGAGTGACATTTGTTTTTTTCACTTTAACTCTGAAAGCCCAAATTCTTGTACTTACATTGTTAAGCTTTTATACAATTATTTTTATATCAAAGCTGTGTATTTTGAGTATGATACTTTTTAAATGGATGTAATGGTTACTAACTGTAATTCCTCAAATAAATATCTGTCTCAATCCAACCTTGCCACTTTGATCCATGCAACGGCCTCCTCTCATTTAGACTACTGCAACTCACTCTAAGTAGGGCTATTCTTGAAGAAGCTCTAGAGACTTCAGATGGTGCAAAATGTGGCTGCTAGGTTGCTGACCTAGTCACCATGGTCAGCTCATATAACACCAATTCTGAAACAGTTGCACTGGATACCAATGAGCCCCCGGATCTAATTCAAGGTGTTGGTCCTCACCTTTAAAGCTCTTCATGGTCTGGGGTTTGCTGTCTCTATATGGAGGCTCTCTTCAGTCGCTGTGACTAGTAGCTACTGAGATGGACCTATCCTCCATCAGTCTACCTAACCTCCTTTTAAGCTGTGTATACTATCACTACATCCAATGGCAGTGAATTCCACAGTTTAATTACTCACTGAATAAAGGTTTTGTTTTGTCTGTCCTGAACCTATTTGCATTATTTATTGAATGTCCCTGCTGATTGTAATGACTTACACTGTGCCTTGAGTCACAGTGAGAAAGACAGACAAGATACATAAAGGTTAAAATATATAAAACAATTATTATAATTAACGATTCTAAAAACATCTCATTTACACAATTAAAATACAATTATAAGTTATAAATATCAGCATAGCAGCACAGAATTTGACTGCTCAAAAATTTAAAACAACTTCAGAGCACCTCTGCATGAAAAAGGTTTTTTTTAAAAATGCGGGGTATTGGTGGTAGGGGAGGGCCTCATTAACCGGCCAGGGAGGCTCTGCCGAGCACTGCCCATATGCCTGGTGGAATAGCTCTATCTTGCAGGCCCGGCGAAAGGATAACAAATCTTGCCAGGCCTTAGTCTCTTCAGACAGAGCATTCCACCAGGCTGGGGCCAGGATCAAAAAGGCCCTGGCCCTGGTTGATGCCAGGCGAGCCTCCCTGGGGCCAGAGACCTTTTAACAGATGTTTCCCACTGGAACGGAGAGTCCTCTGGGGTTCATATGGGGAGAGGCGGTCCCGCAGAGACGCCGGTCCCAGTCCACATAGGGCTTTATAGGTTAATACTAAAACCTTGAACCTGATTCGGTACTCCACTGGTAGCCAGTGCAGCTGACACAGTGCTGGTGTTATATGCTCACGCATCGGCAGGCCCGTGATAACACGTGCCGCTGCATTCTGCACCAGCTGTAACCGCCGGATCAGGTTCAGGGGAAGCCCTGCTTAGAGCGCATTACAATAGTCTAACCTAGAGGTGACCATTGCCAGGACCTGACAAACTTCACCTATTATTATTATTTCATTATTATTTATTATATTTCTAATCCACTCTCCCCATGAATAGGCTCAGAGCAGAATACAACATATATAAAATACATAAACACATTACTTAAAAAACCAGATAAAAACTTCAATAAATATATAATACAATTACTAAAAGACAGCAGCATACATATTGCACAACCCAACCAGCAATCCATGGGGCCAGATGGCCAACTATTATATGTTAGCAGAACAGGGGGTAACCCCCCCCTCCATGGCAGGAGGCCCGTTTCACAGCCCACCCACCTCAACCACCATATGCCTGGTGGAACATCTCTGTCTGACAAGCCCGGCGCAAAGATAACAATTCCTGCTGAGCCTGGGTCTCCACAGACAGAGAGTTCTACCACGTGGAAGCCAGGACTGAAAAGTCCCTGGCCCTGGTTGAGGCAAGGCGGATCTCTTTGGGGCCACAGACCACCAAGAGATGTTTGTCCATTGATCTAAGTGTCCTCCAGGGAACACAGGATGAGAGGTGGTCCTATAGATATGCTGGTCCCAGCCCAGTAAGGGCTTTAAATGTTAAGACTAGAAGCCAACCTGAAGATGACCTAGCCTCTTGCTTGCCTTCCCAGGGTCCTTCCCAGGGTCCTACATTCACCTGTTGCCAAGCAGAATGTACAATTAACTAAAGTAATTCTTGCTGTCACCCTTCTTAGGGATCTCACCACAACACTTCTCATTTGCAGTCAGCTTTGTAATAGAGGAGCACTTTGACATATTAATGTACAACTTGCAGGTAATCATATCTTGAATAATTTTCATCAAGGGACTAAATTTCAGGACCTCTTCTATAATTTTCAAGTGTAAGGTGCTTCCTTGTAAACAAATTATAACACAAAAAGTATTTCTTAATGTAGTGACTGTTCTACTTTGTGTTGGGTGTATGTCCTCACAGAAAATGAAGTTGTATAAGAGACTCACCATCAGGCTGTCACCATTATTCCATTCTCTCCGCTGTGTCTTCCATATGAATCAATCAACTAGTTTCCGGGTTGGGAATGCCAGAGATCTACCCTGGTGAGGTAAGAAGAAAAATGTATCTTACAAACAAAATGAAGACCGAGCTTATGTGTCAGCTTTCCCTTCTTGACTTCACCAATGACCTGTTGTTGGAAGTGCTTCACCAGATCCACTTCGTCGTAAGTAACAAATACTGATTTACTTTCCGAGATTATAGAATGCTTTATCCAAATGAAAGATTTTAGAAAACATCATTGAAATAAACAGATGTACCAAATGTCAGGATCAGTCCCCGTTGCTCTGCTGGTGAATTAAATGTCCATTCATTACAAACAAGTCATACAATGGCTGTTTTCTCACCTCTTCATCTATCAAAAGCTGCTTCTAACACTCATTCTATTTCCCACCTGGTATAAGCTCCTTTAACTTTGGATATGAAAGCATACAAAATCTAAGTGCTAAAATGCATTAGCCAAAGACAACAAGGAGAAAAAAAATGTTCCCTGTCCTAGAACACATCCCCCCTGAATTCTCAGACAGCCTTTCTACAAAAGTATCTCAAATGACAGACTCTAATTGAAGCACTTCTTTTTACCATAGGAATTAAAAACAGCCATTCAGTTCTATGGAAGAAATCAAAGAGGTGCACTCAAGAAACTAGTTGTGTTTACAAGCGAGTGGTATCTTTTTTTCTAAGTAATCTGAAATTATTTTATCTGACAGCCATGTTGAAAGATTGACAAGACATTGCTATTTAGAAAATCCTACTTTCCCCACCTTTTTTGAGATCAGACAGGCAGTGTGTATACCTGATAGACCCACCATTCCATTATTAATATAGTGCATTTCCTTAGGCTACTGCATGTTCCAAACCCCTGTGGACAAGAAAGGAAAGCACTGTTTGCCTCGGATAACCCAGAACAGGGAGTTAACCAAATATGTTTAGCTGATGTGAAGTTCAGGCAGAAACACAATAAAGTATAGGCTATGATATTTCCTAATGGAGTTGTGGTCTTTGAGATTCACAGAGGATGATCTTTGACTTGCTTACTCAAGACTGCTGTGCTGTCCCCCAAAGCAATAATAATTCATCTATGTGCTCTCTAGACTCAGTCAAGCATCTGAACCTGTCAGATTATCTCACTTTAAATGTACTTGCTTATCAAGAACAGCATACTGTTATCCTGGTTTGAAATGTACCATCCTTCAGGAGACAGCAGAACTTCCTTTATCTGGTAGCAGGATGTTTAAAACATTCTCCTGCTTAGTAACTATGAGCACGTCCAGACAGCTCTTACTGCAGGAATTTTTAAGTACCATGTTACCACTTCTGTTCTTAGCAGTCAAGACTTCTGTATGGCTAAGAGGAACCAGCAGAGTTCTAGAGCACTCAGCTCTGAAGTTTGCATTACTCACTTCCACCAATGAACATGGAAAGAGATAACAGTCTTTTCCCAGGCGCATTCTACATTGTTGTAATACCTAAGTGGAAAACTGCACACCAGAGCTTTTCCAATGCGACTTTGTTGTGAAGGTTACACCCTCTTTTCTTAGGTTGCACAGTAGGGAATCGGCACCTTACTTTCCCCTGTATCCCCACACTATTTCCTCTTTCCCTCCACCTGGTAGTCTCCCTATGCTCACCTGTCCTTCTGTCCTTCAAACTTACAAAACAATTTACCTTTTGTCTGCCTAAATTAACTATATATAATTAATTTATTTCATTTATATACTGCCTTTTTCCACAATGGGGATTCACAGAAGCTTTTATCATTCCCCTGACAACAATCCTGAGAGGTAGGTTAGGCTGAGAGTATCTGACAGGACCAAAGTCACCCAGTGAGCTTCCACAGCAAACCTTGGTCTCCCAGATCCTAATCATAACCACTACGCTACACTGGCTTTTGTCGGAGGGGGGCTGCTGTTGAACAGCAGCATACAAAAAGAGAGGCTCCCCCCCTCCCCCGCACCAGAGGAGGATACAATCAATCACGAAGTTACAAAGTTATTCACAATCTATTAAAGCGCCCAGCGCAATCAGTGAATAAATATAGCTACTACAAGTTCTCATACAGTCATTCATAGTTCCCTATATAAATAGCAATAATTTATATTTCAATAAATATATCAACAGTCCTTCCAATAATATCAATCACTGTCCAATAAGAATAAATAATATATCTTCATAACTATATCTCTTGCAGAGCCATCGGCAGTGATGTGCAGATGAATTGTGGACAAGGCAGGTAATTCACAGTCATTGTTAACATCCTCTTTTTTGTTCATCTCCAGACAGGTCAGATACTGCATCCCAGGGGGGTGGACCCCCTAAGAGCTCAACAGGGAAGCCAGCTCACCCTGTTTCATCAATTCCACTTTTTTCAAGGGCAATACATTGTGAATAACTTTGTAACCTTGTGATTGATTGTATCCTCTGCTGGTGTGTGTGTGTGGGGGGGGGGGGGCGCCTGCTTTTTGTTTTTTGTTGAACAGCAGCAAGCAACCAGGCCTGGGTGAGTCATGCATGCCATGTGGCATCAAGCCACCTAGTGGATGCTGGAGGACCTGGCCCCAATGAGTCTTCTCTAAAAGGCCAAAAGAGCCCTGGAAAGGGCCCTGCTTCCCCCCACACACACACACACGCCTTTTCCTGACAGAAATCAAGCCTGGACTACAGACCTAATTATTACTTTGTTGCCAAGCTGCAGCCACTGAGGATATCTGGTTAAAGCTACGGGATCTCCTTTAACCATTTTGGTTTTTTTTTTTAACCCAAAGCAAAGAAGCAGCCACAGATAACAGACAACAGGCAAGAAACAGGCAACAGGCAAGAAAGGGACGTCCCCCACCCCCCTGGTGAAATGATTATGGAATGCAGTCACTCAGTACTTCATTGCATATAGTACTGTGTGACTGCATTGAATAATCATTCCACCGGGGGTGGGGCGGGTTCCCTTTCTTGCTTAGTTTTTTTTTTAAACCACTCAATGTATTTTTTTAGATTTCAGATTTTTCTGCAAATCTGGGGCATTTTTCAGGTGTTTAAGATTTGTCTTGTCCTTTCATAGCTCCAGTCTCCAGATTTATGCATTTTCAGAGCAGGGCCACTTCACTATTACTATATATATAAAAGGTAAGCCATGTTGCCAAAGACCTTTTTTCCTGGCGCAGACGCACTGAAGGGCTTGTGGACATGCCTGCGCCAGGCCTCTGAGGGGCCACAGAGGCTACAGGGAGGCCCAGCACGGTGGTGTGGCCTTCCTAAGACCCCACAGTGATCACAGAGGCAGCAGGGAGGCCCAGCGCAGTGATGTAGCCACTGTGGAGCCCTCCCAAGGCCCTGCGAAGGTGATGGTGAGGCCAGGCGCAGTGGCGCAGCCCTCCTAAGGCCCTGCAGTGAGAGCCTGCCAAATAAGTTTTCTAGAGCCCGTTGCATTTTTTCACACAACAGGCTCTGTTGCTAGTTACTATATAAGATAGAGGGCTGCCAAGTCTCCTGCTAAAAGCTAGACGGCCAGGGAATCCTGAAGTGTCATCCACACACAATGACATCATTTCTGGGTTCGCACTGGACATGCCATCAAAGTGTAAGAATGATGCTGATTTACAAGTCCCTGTCACCCAAAACCTACTGCAGGTTGGCAACTTTACCAATATAGTAGAATGGATTATTTAGGATTAGCTTTAACCTCACTGTTTAGGATTAGTTTTGCTGATAGAAACTGTGCATGTAAGGGCTGGAGAGAGTAAGTGTGCAAAAAAGTAGAAAGGAGAAAAGACAATAAACTGTGTTCACATGTTACAGTGAATACACTTTTAATCTATGTACAGTGTACACTTGAGTTTTCTTTAAACATGCCCTGATTAACACATTCAATGCATGCACTGCTGAACATGTGATTCAAACCCCACATTTTTTCAGGTACATTCAGAGTTGATCTAAAGATCCTTTTTGCGATCTAGATATTTCCCTTTAGAACAAATGAGCCAGGACTACATTAACATGTGTTTCTGCCTCAAAACTTTATGAAATAGCTGCAAACACCTGGAAACGTTATGAAATAGCTACAAACACCATGACTAAATGTTTTTTAGTATTCTTGCATTAAAATTTTTTTTAAATCCTTTCCCTTTTCCTCAAAATATTTCTGTCTTTATCAATGTTAAACAACATCTAACATATTAGAAGAGGTCAAGATAACATATTTCTATTCAGTTCATATTCTCTGTTAATAAAATCCATGACTGCATTATATGAAAGTAAATGGGAACGGTTATCAACTTTGCTTTTTCTGCCTGGCCCTTAAATGAAGACATTCAGTTTAATGAACTACCAATTACTATAGAAAGTAAAAGGCCCCAATACATAAAAATGTTCAAACTGCTCATCTGGTACAAACATCTCTGCAGCACACAAGTAATGCTCAAAAGACTATAGTATTAACCTAGTAAATCTCTAATATTTCAAGCAGGGGTCATTTCGTAGAAAAAGAGCTGGAGGAACTAATTAGCATAACTCATTAGCATATGTCACACCCCTTGACATCACTGGACATATGTCATTAACATAACTGATTTGCATATGCCATGCCCCCTGACATCACCTATCCTGGCTGTTTTGGACCCAATCCTGGCCATTCAGGGCCGAAATTGGGCCCAAAATGGCAAAAAGGGGCTGAAAATGGCTGAAAAGGCACCCAAAATGGTCAGGATCAGGCCGCTGCTGAGCGGGAGAGTGATCCACCACCCGTCAGAGGCCCGATCTGAGCCATTTCAGCCTCAATCCAGGGCCGTCGTCACATGGCCATAAATTTAGCGCCAAACTAGCGCCATCTCCCGCTGAATTCTCACCTTATTCCGGCTCTCTTGCGATTTCGCCATTCTCCCCAATTCACGCTTTGTGAGTCTTTATGTCGTCTTTATCCACTTCCATGTGAATGCCCTGGGTTGACTATGAATGCTTTGCAACACCAAAACGCTCACTCTCCCTGATCATCTGTCTCACCTAACACTGATTCTCCTGCCCTACACTCCCACAAGCCCCAGTGCAACCCGCAATTAAGCCTCAAAGTAATTTTTTTTTTAAGTCAGCCTTATAACGCTATAATGCTATAGCGCTATAGTGCTATTCTGCCATGGGTGGGAAACCTCTGCTACCTATCACGGTTGGCTTTTGGGTTGGCCCAGCACAACATTATAATAGAAGAGTGATATAACGCAAATATGCGGAAAAATTTTTTTTAAAAGGGGGCAGGATTTTTAGGGCCCCATTTCTGGAGGCACTTTGACTGACCGTCGAATTGCGCTTTTCCCTTTTAATGTGACTGACTGGAAGCGCAAGCAGTTGTCAAAAGACGGGAGAATCCATTCTAATAACGATAACAGAAGAAACGATTTCTAGTGCAAAACTGACAAAATAAGGGCTCGTGTGACGATGGCCCATGTCAAAATGGGCCCCAAAGGGCCAAGAGTCAGGTGGGCAGGGCCACCTGACGTGACCTCTTTGGGGAACTACCGGAACTGCGTTCCTGCACGTTCCCCCTCAAAATGAGCCCTCATTTCAAGTATAAAAGGTGACCTATTCAATCCTCATTGCATTTCCAAGAGGGAATAGAGTGCTCATTTCAGTCCATTTGCCAAGCTGACTATCTATTCACCGAAGTTCTAGAGGACCAAGTTACTATCATGGAACCCAGTCCCAGCAATGTTGACAGACCCTGCCAAAGCACTGGAATTAAATCCTTAACAATGGTTGTGCAGCAATCCATACAACTCCAAACAGTAGTTCAGTCAAAAAGCCAAATAAGATGTTCTTAATGTTCTGCAGTTAATCTTAGCAGCTGCAGTTCATCATCAAAGATGCATAACTAACAGTACAAATGTCTGTCTTCAAATTAGAGCGTCAATCATGTTATTAATACGAATGCCAAAGAGGAAGGGCATTCCAAAGGCAAGGTGCCATGACTGGTCATTTGAATTTTCTGCCTCCCCTTTTCAAGCAGGGGGACAAAAAGCAGGACTTGGGAAGAGGACCTTATATGGCAAGCTGGACAGTATGGGAGGGTGCAGTTCTTTACACAGCAAGTACTTGAAGCACTTGCCATTTTCAAAAGCTACTCCACTGTTGAATGCATTGCGCAGCTGCTTCAGCCCAACACAACATGCTTTAAAGAAAACAAAGTAGACTACAAACTACAGCTTCAGTAACTGCATATTCTGAGTCTACAAAAGATATTCTTGCTTAGATTATCCATGATATACAAATTTCCACAGGGCAATGTTAGAAGCAAATTTTTAAAAGGTGATTTCCTTGCTTATGTTTTCTATCACAAACAAGTCAAAGATGCACAAGTGGTTTAATTTCAAACTATTCATCTATCACAGATTTACTCAAATAACTAATTGTGCATGCACTAATCTCTCTCTTCCTGTCTGTTCATTACAGAAAATGTGTGCTTAATTCACACAAGCTCCTGGCATTGGAACATAACCAAAATGAACCAAAGGACTGAACCTGGGCAAAGACATCTCCCCTTGTGAGTTGTGACTCTCTTTTCCTTTCTACTGACAGTATATCTACTATAGGATAAAGTTTGGGCAGAGCACCCATTATGCTCCAGTGATATTACTAATTTATTGTCATGGTAGATCATTATCTGAAGATAGCTACCCCAGATACATTCATTCACCCTAATGTGGATATTAGAAAGGGATTCAAAAATACATTTGATGTGTCGGGCAACAAAGTCCTCCTGTATGCCCCCTCCAGCACTGCAGCGTCATCTCTGTCAGTACTGAAGCTGCAGGCACTGCACCATCCCATTGGGACAGCATAGGGTTGCCGGGTCCCCTTACCTTCCCTGCGCGAGGAGGGGACCCAGCACTCACTTTGTTTTTGACATCGTGTGTGTGCATTCCCAGTGACAGCATCATGCAGGGTTCAGGAGCTCCTCCCCCACTTTGCAGTGGGCTGATTTGGGCCCCAAATTGGCCTGCTGCAAAGCGTGCGCATGCTCCCAGGGTGGCGCAATGACATCACTCCTAGGAGTGACATTGTTACACCACCGTGGGAACGTGCCTAAGAGGCCTGCTTCCCCACTGGCCAAGTGAGTGATGGCAGGGGGTGGAGGGTAAGGGGAACTGGAATCCCTAGTACAGCAACTGCTGACACTCATGCGCAATCTTGGGCAACAGTCCCCAGTACGATTACCAGGTCCCCTTAGCCTCCCGTGGGAGGCGGCATTTACCTTTTTGCTGGGCTCATGATCCTCCTCGTGTGCACCCCTGCAGACGAGGATGCCACTTCTGGGAAGTGACATCATTGCACAGGGCACAAGGGTGCGTGCATGCTTCACAGCAGGCTGATTTGAGCCTCAACCAGGCCAAAACAGGTCCGTTTGGGGCAAAAATCAGCCTGTTGCAAAGTGCAAGAGCGCTCTTACGGTGGCACGATGACATCACTCCCGGGAGTGACATCATCGCACTACCTTGGGAGCACACCTGGCAGACCTGTTCCCATGCCATCCTCCCTTGCTGGCCAGTTAAGTGGAGGCAGGAGGTGGAGAGTAAGAGCAGAGGATCCCTCGCTCCCACCAAGGAAATGGGATCCCTAGCCCCCAGCCACCCAGCTGACTCACCTTTCTTCTACAGTTGCCCAGGCAGCTCAGCCTTAGCAAGGCACACAGGGAGTTGTTGGCAGCATGAGCAGGGAAAGCAAAGAGAGTCACTGAAGAAGCTTCAGAAGCAGCAGGAGGGAGCCAGGCAGAGAAAAGAGCAAATGTCCTGCCCTGGGCTGAGTTGAGTGAGTGGGGCTGGGAGGCTGCTGTGTAGTCAGCCCTCCCATCAGATCGGCAGGGAGAAGGGGCACTCAGGGAAGCTGGGTGACAACTGGGAGGAATTCCAAGGAGGTGGGAAAAGCGGAATCCTTTAAAAGCAGGGCTGAGAAGGAGTCACAGGGAGGGCTGTGTGAGGGCTGAGAAGCAGTCACAGGGAGAGGGAGCTGGAGCATGGTACCACTTCCAGGACAAGAGAAGGAATAAGGTAGTGCAACCTTCCCTGCCCATCTGAGGCCTGGAGAAGCAGACAGGATGGGAGATGGTTGAGTACGGGTGCTGGTGAGGGATGAGCCTCTCAAGGTGGTCATCCAAAAAAAAGAAGAAGACTATAATGACTATACATTATTATAAGTCTATTTACCTCTCCTTATCAGAGGGGTCAAGACATTTATATAAACCTGTAAAACATGATTATTTATTTATTTATTTATTTATTTAATTCAATTTATATTCCGCCCTCCCTGAATCAGCAGGCTCAGGGCAGAATACAACCGGTATAATAATTTAAAATACAAATAACTTTAAAACCATATAATTTTTTTAAAAAAAAAATACAGCAGCAGACTTCTCCAAAGACCACCACCCAACCATCTCCAAAAGTATTTCACAAGGCTGGGCGGTAAGTGCTTCCAGTAGGGGGGCATGTTTTCCTCTAGTTGGCCGGCGGGGAGGCCCAGCCAGTGTCAACCGTATGCCTGGCAGAACAGCTCTGTCTTGCAGTCCCGGTGGAAGGACAGCAAATCCAGCCGGGCCCTGGTCTCTTTAGACACAGCATTCCACCAGGTTGGAGTCAGGACCAAAAAGGCCCTGGCTCTAGTCGACACTAGGCGGGCCTCCCTGGGGCCAGAGACCATTAACAGCTGTTTATCACTGGATCATAGCGTCCTCTGGGGCTCATACAGGGAGAGGCAGTCCTGCAGATATGCCAGTCCCAGTCTGCATAGGGCTTTGTAGGTTAATACCAAGACCTTGAACCTGATCCGGTACTCCACTGGTATTATTAGCACACAGAGTGGACATGCTCTTTGCTATATCTGCCACAAGGCTAGCAGAGAACTGCAATGCTTCAACATCTTAAGAATCATCCAGTTCCTGGCACATAGGGCAGAATTCTGGACTTACGCCTGCCTTGACATCTCTCATCAAAACCACATACAACAGGTTTTGGCAGAGGTCAAGTAGAGGTGTTAAGAATCACTGTGATGTCTCCTAGGACACAGTGTAAAACTAGCCTTTGTTTTTTAGATTACTTTTTAAAATGTACAAATATGCATACAAAAGTCGGTTTACCAATATCTGTTTTTGACCTACTTTCATATTTCAGTATTTGTTTATTTGTGGTTTTTCACAAGGGCATCCGTTAGCAAAAAACAATGCTATTTTTATTTCAGGATTTTCAATTTCTGATTAATTGCATCCCAAGGAATATTTCATTAGAACACAATACAAACTATAACACTGATAATGTTAATTAACAGTACTTTAAATTTGAAATGATTTTGATAGGTCCTATAAGGATCGAGTGGGGAGGGAGGGCTGGATAAAAGGGCTAAGAGAGTTATCAAACTTGTTTAAGATCTTAGACCCATTTATAAGAAGAACTGTTGAGAATTATTGAGTGCTGGGAAGCCTCTGGCACACAGCATTTAATGCAGACTGACTTATGCACTAGGTCATACTCCTTGTATAGCGGCCTTAACTTAATATTGGAAATTTATAAAAAGACAAAAAATTGATATAGTCCTGGGTATGATTGAGCAGGGTTTTGAACTGATGTAAAACTAGTTGGGTGGGAAAGGATATTGGCTGGGGGGGGGGGGAATACTGTAGTTCCACCCATGGAATTAAATGTAGATGTGGCTTAGAACCCAGACATGAGAGAACTAATTGATAGGTAAGAAACTCTGGTCTGAACTCCTGATAGGGTGCACTTGACTGCATACTATGTCTGGCATTTGCAATTGAAAGAGAGCTGGTAGCTTGGATGAGCGGTGTGAACAGAAGGGTAGTGGACACAGAGAGCCGTCGGCATGGGGCCAGGGATCCCGGTCCTCTGGGGATGAGGGAGGTATGGCGGTGGGACCCAGGGAAGGATGAGAAGGACACGGAGATATGGTGAGGCTCAGTGTCCTTCTAACCTGCATCCCATCCAGAGGCATGTTGGGTGTGGAGCTAGGAAATATAGCCCCCCCCTCTTCGACACTGATGTTGTATAATACCAGGTTCATAAATAATAGGACCAGAACATTGCATGATTATTTTTTGGCAAATGATGTGGACCTGGTATGCGTGACCGAGACCTGGGTGAGGGAGGGTGAGACAGTTGCCCTGAACAAACTGGCCCCGCCTGGTTTCTCAGTCCTTCATCAATCCCGAATGGGAGGCCGGGGGACGGGTGGCGATTCTTGTCCAAGAGTCTTTCTCCTTCAGGCCACTCCCCATCCCAGAGATCCCTGGCACTGATTGTGTAGGTCTGGTGTGGGGTGCTGAGGAGAGTTTAGCCATCTGTGTGGTGTACCGGCTGCCTAGCACACCAGCAGATGCCTTGCCATGTCTACTGGAGGTGGGGGCTGGATGGGCCTTGGAGTACTCAAAACTATTGGTGGTGGGTGACTTCAACGTCCATGCTGACAACGACGCCTAGGCTGTGGTCCACTAGGCTGTGGACCTAGTGTTCTCCATGGCCACACTTGGACTCTCCCAGATCGTTTCAGCCCCTACACATCAAGCAGGCCACACGCTGGATTTGATCTTGGGGATGGGGATGGGAGTGGTACTGGAAACAACTGAGTTGGTGCCATGGTTAGAACATGTGGTCCTGAAGGCTCGGCTGGATATCCCACCCACCCCCTGCAAGGGCGGCGAGCTCATTTATGCTCATCCGCAGAGACTTATGGATCCAGTTGGTTTCCAGAATGCTCTGCGGGATCTGATGCTCCCTGGCGGTTCATTGGATGAGCTAGTGGAAGACTGGCAAGTCCGTCTTTCCGAAGCCATCAATAAAATCGCCCCGCGTTGAAGGAAGTTGTGGTTAGGCCTCTCCTGAAAAAAAACATCTTTGGACATCTTCAGTGAATTTACCACAGAGTTTTGAAAAATCCTAGAGCACCCCATGATGTCACTTCCATTTTTTGCCAGAGGTCATGTCAGTGTGCCACTCCCTAAATGCTCACAGGGGTTGCTGGCTGAGACCTGGCAGCCCTTTATATGGGATGCTACAATTCTGAAGGAAATACAGGCAAATTTTGCAGGCAAATATTTTTATGGGACTAAAAGCCTTCTTAGAGATGCTTTACAGAAAGGGAAATGATACAGGTGAACAGTTAAAGTAATTTCAAGTGTGGTGTTCGTTTTCTAGATGTACTTTTGCATTCTGAATTCCATCATTTTCTGTCAAAAGCTTTCCTCCTTTCTATATGTAATGTTACTGTTTGGAAAACCTCTCCTTTAAAATCACTTACCCCATTCCCTGCCTTAAGCTCAAATTCCTTCCTTTAACTGCCTATTAAATCTCAGCAGCTAGTGTTTTGTGGTGAAACGGGAACATATCAAGTTTATATTGATCTAGAAAAAGTTTCACATTTAACCTTGTGCT
Organism: Eublepharis macularius; assembly: GCF_028583425.1. Taxonomy (NCBI): domain Eukaryota; kingdom Metazoa; phylum Chordata; class Lepidosauria; order Squamata; family Eublepharidae; genus Eublepharis; species Eublepharis macularius. Next base: position 80,215,388 of record NC_072797.1, read on the forward strand.
CTTTATCTGTAGCCAACTATTATTTCTCCTCCAGTTTTACTATGAAGTCCAGATGCAATAGAGGCAGGATGTCAGATCCTTTAATTATTGTTGGAGTTGGCGGGGGGTGGGATCTTGACAGGTACAGCTTCTTCTCCTTGAAGCAATATGCTATGAGAATTTGGAGAGAATTTCAAGAGCTGAGTTCATGTTATTGCAATTGTGGGAAAAGCAGCATTTGCTGAAATTTTCTGTTCTATACAACAGCCAAATGCACAGGAACACTGTACTGTCCCATATTGAGAACAGCGACTGAAGAAGACACCAGTAAATAAACTGCCTGGAGAATCCCTACAAAGAAAGCATCAAGAACCACAGCTTAAAGCACTACATCTTAGAACATGAAACAAATCATAAGTTTCCTCTTTTGGGTGGTATACTGAAAAGCAACTCTTCAATGCTGTCAAGAGCCTTCAACTCTTCTTGTAGCCAATAAAATCAATTCTGTACATCAGAGTGTGCTTGGGAATAGTGACTTGGTTATTTTAAAAAATTTAAATATAGACAGGAAAAAATAATAAAATTAAGCCATAAAAAGGAGTAATCAAAACAACACTTAGCGAATTGTCACAAACCCAAGAATCACAATAAACAAGCATCTAACTTTCGTTACATTGAGGGGATTAAATCTTTAGCACTTAAAAAAATCCAGAACTGGTTTCCATGTTTTATCATACTCACATAAAGGAACTACCGTATGTAAGTCCCCAGAAAAGGGGTTATGTATAATCCTACCCATTACATATTGCTCCCAGATTTTCTGGTATCATTTTTTTTCAATGAGCCCATGAGGGATTACCAGTTCCTAACAATGACCAAGCGAGCAAAGGCAACCGACACCGAAACAAGAGATTTAGTATTTCTATCCAGCAGAGAATCGGCCCAGAAATCCAATAACAGAAATTCTGGGGAATATGGCAATGAAAGAACCACCATGTTGGATATCTCTTTATGAAACACCCTCCAAAATTCCTGAACAAGATGGCAATCCCACCACATATGTAGGGTTGTGCCTTCCTGCTTACAAGATCTCCAACACAGTGGACTCAAGGACCTATTCATCCGATTCACTTTATGTGGCATTAAATACCAGTAGGGCCACAACGTGTAAAAGTGGAGTTTAATATTCCAACAACTAGATTTGTTGGAAGGGGTGGTGGTCCATATCTGTTTCTAATCAGATTCTGAGAAGACCAGTTTTAAAGAGTTGGACCATTTTTTTTTTGATATGGTAAAGGGTCTTTATGTGTCGCCCTTAGTAATAATTTGTAAAGAGTGGAAATCAAGCCCTGTTTACCATTGTTCCCACTCCAAATTATTTCCTCAAAAGGAGTTAGTGGCTAAAGCAAATCCTTGGACCTGATCAGATTAGTAATCAGATGCTTCATCTGAAGATATCTAAACCAAGATATCCTAATTCTGAATATTTCTTCCACTATGGATTTATCCAAGATTGCCCCATTTTAATCCAATTAATAATCAATGAAAACTCAGAATTTCTCCATACCCTAAATTCACTTAAATCCTTTCCTGGGGGAAACCAGTCTTGATTAATGAAGGACATTAGGGGAGAAATACCCAATAGGTAATGGGCAGGAGTATGCATAACCCTTTTTCTACATAAAAAAAGTCTATGGTGCAGACGTTGCACATTATTTTCTTAGGTGAGAAAAAAAACCCAACAGCAATAACTTGGCTTAATTTACGTGAAAATTAATCTTCCTTTCCCTTTCCCTTGCCACAACATAGCCAAATAACAGTAACAACGCATAGGAAATCAGCATTTATTACAGCAATACTTTTATATTTTAGAACAATAAAAAGGAACTTCTGATTTCTTTGGAAAACCACCTTTGTGAGTGAAGAAAGTTCACAACATCCTATGACTAACGACATGTTATTTCTGAGATAGCTGACAAAAGCTGAATTAAAAAAGAAAACAACATTTACAAGAAAGGGAAAGAGTATGATTCAGTCCGGCAATTTCTTATGTTTAAAAATGGTAAGAAGCTGGAAGTATGCATTCTAAACAGATCACCAGTGAAAATCTGAGACTGCTGTATATGTACAGCAGAATTTGAGTCCAGGGGAGACCAAAAAGGGTTTTAGGTTATACGTGAAAGCAAGTAATGAAAAAAAGTAATGAAAAAACCTTCAATCTCATGAAGTTCAGAGTGGCTTAATCTGCCATTCTCGCTATCTACATATCCCAGTAATTATTTAAATATTATCTGCATATATGGAGTTAGGTCCAGAGTAGTATTTGGAAAATGTGGGGAAGCAGAATTCTCCAACAAAATCAAACTGGCAAAAATATAGTGTTCTAAGTTCAAGTTGGCAAGAAATGAGCCACAAGTGCACAAGGATTCTAGAGTTGGGACCTATGGACCAAACATGGGTGCAGGGGACTGGGAGGCAGTAGGGTACTTACCTCCCTGCGCAGGCTCCTATGCTCCCCCGTTGTACCAGAAAATGGCATCATTTTCCAGTGCAATGGAGGAGCCAGAGGGCACACAGAAGCCCAGTTCAGTAAAAATCATCTCCAAACAGGTGATTTTTACTGAACTGGGCTTCAGCCCAACCCTCAGCTCCCCCTTGTGCTGGAAAATGATGTTGTTTTCTGGCATGATGGGGGAGTAGCCCAGTTCAGTAAAAATTGCTCATTTGGAACGGATTTTTACTGAACTGGGGATCAACATACCCTATGGCTCCCCTGTCACCAGCATGACAAGGGAGCACAGAAGCACTTGCATGTGCTTCTCTTCCCACCCTGTGTCCCCCCCCTCCCACATCAGCCAGGTGAGCAGGGCTGGGGGGTGGTAGATGGGGACAGGGGTTCCTCTGCCCTACATGTGGGATGGCAAGTCTGGTTTTCTCAGAAAGGAGAAAAGAAGTAAGAGGTCCAACCATCACTGAATCAGACAGCAGTATAAATGGCATATGGAGCAACATGGGTGAAGAAAATTGTGTATCAGGCTGAAGTCAAATACAGAAGATCTAAATAAAGCTTTAATGGCAATACTAATGAGAGATCAAACAGGGATTTGCAAGGATAGGACCAGGTAGCAAGATGGAGTTGACAAGAGAAGGGCACCTGAAGAAAAAAAAAAGCAGGATGCAATATTATTTGAATTGGCTAGTAAAAATATATACTTTGTTTCCAAAGCAAGATATGTGTTTACTTACATAACAGAATTTAGAAAAGAATACTGTGAAAAGCAAGTACCTGGATAATTAACAGTGATTGAGACACTTCAGTTCATGAGCAACAGATGTTCTACAATTAACCATTTACACTCAGATGAATTTGCATCCTTAAAATCATTAGGTTCCAGAAGCGTAAAAGTTATAACATTTCAAATACACAGTCTGATTACTCAAGGGGAAACAGTAGTATCTTCTTATAATTGCGCAACAAGAGAGTTTTTGCAGATGTCTAAGAAAAAGAAATTAACTTTCTCCTCTTGAAATTTCATTTTGTCTTGCTAGAATTTTAAGTAAATCAAGACTAGCCCACTGCCCCATTTTGTTCTTTCTCTTAGGCCCCTCTCACATTTCCATTTTAACCCAGCTGTTATTCGTAGCTGCTCCAACTTTATGTGAAAAAGTAAGTCTCTAGCCCCTTAGATATAAGGGGAAAGGCATACCTCTGCAAAGGAAGAGGCTAGAGAGTTTTTTTTAATGAAAGCTGGGAAATCAGAGAACCTGCTACACCAGGGGTGGGCAATTGTTTTGGCTCGGGGGCCACTTTGTGGGAGCAGAGGTTAGCGGAGGGCCGCACCTTTTAAAATGAATGCATTCATTAGTTAACTTTGCATTTCAGAAAAGGTATAAATTGTATCATAAAAATCAATAAATATAAATTAAATAAAATAGTGGTAGTTTTATTCAATTTATTGTGCTAATTTCATATCATCTATAGCTCGGTTCAAGGCGGATTTTTCTGACTGTCTTGGCGGGCCACAAAAAACTCTGTAGCGGGCCGCATGTGGCCCGCGGGCCGCAATTTGCCCACCCCTGTGCTACACCTATCATTACAATGCTCTCTCTCTCTCTCTCTCTCTCTCTCTCTCTCTCTCTCTCTCTCTCTCTCTCTCTCTCTATGTGCTAGAAATGGGTAGGAAAATTAAAAAGGTAGCAATGTTGGAAGAGCCCCATGGCGCAAAGTGGTAAGCAGCAGTACAGCAGCCCAAGCTCTGCTCATGACCTGAGTTCGATCCTGGAAGAAGCTGGGTTCAGGTTGACTCAGCCTTCCATCCTTCCAAGGTTGGTAAAATGAGTACCTAGGTTCCTGGGGGTAAAGTGTAGATGACTGGGGATGGCAATGGCAAACCACCCCATAAAAAGTCTGCCAAGAAGACGTCGTGATGCGATGTCCCTCCATGGGTCAGTAATGACTCGGTGCTTGCACAGGGTACTACCTTTACCTTTACCTAGCAATGTTGGAAACACTATAGACATCTCAAATAGTACTCCATAGTGAATGGGAAATGCACTGAAAACTTGAGAATGGAAAAACAGTTTTCAACAATAACAACAAAAACCAGCTCAAGCCTGCATTGCAATCAGGATGCAAGTGGCTTTGTCCAAAAAAGTTTTTAAAAATCTGTTAGCAACCAGCAGCCCAACTGGTTCTGAAATGGCATGAAAGTTCCATGAGCAACCAACAGCCAAGATTTTTTACCGTGAACTTTTTAATCACCATCCTGTGGACTCGTGTAGGGAGAGCTATGTAATTTACATTCCTTCCCTGACTGCAACAGAAACTGCATGTTAGGTGTCTACACCCTTATTGACTCCTCTCCACTACTGTGTGTACTATAAGGAAAGATTTGTAAATGTTGGTAGACATTTACAACTAGAAGCAATATTTACGTTTAAAGATAAATATGGACAGAATTTTGAAATAATGTATGCCTGCAAAAGGGTGGAGTGGTAGCATTCATGGAAACAATAATGCACCTTTCCTCTGGAGCCGTCAAAATCCTAACTATGTTAATTATCTGTTCATATAGCATATTTCAGTCAATCACAAGAACATTCATGAAGGGATTGCAATCAGAAAATTCTCATGGAAGAGCACAGATCTCAGGCCACAGATCCAGTGGTAAATGTCTGTTGATAGAAAAGAGGGCCATTTTCACTCATTCTCCCCTTCTTCTGTAGACCCCCAATTCACTCCTCTTGCTGTTCTTTAGGGTTCCCTATCCTCCAAAAGTACAGCATTTCAGGGAGCTGCAACAGAGGGGGGAGGCGAGAAGGTCTTGTTCACTGATGGAAATCCCATCTCCATCAGCAGAAATTACCACTGGATCCAAGCCATGGAAACTGCATGCCAGCAGTCCTAGGAAGAAGGGATATTGAAAGCAGAGTTATTTTTCTGCAAAGGTTGTCATGCAGTGTTGTCTTTTCCAATGCACGTGAAATAAGAATCCCACTGAATGCAGAGTTACTTTTCTACAAAGGTTGAAATGTAGGATTATCTCTTCCAATGTGTATGAAATAAAAATCCCACTCGACTCAGTTCTTATCTAGTTTTACAAAGGCAAAATAGGTATGTCGGATAAATGCTGATAGAAGAGATTTGACCCATAGGACTGAAGCACCCGCCCACCATGAGCCAAAGGTATAGGATATCTTGTTAAGAAGAACAGATCCAGATAGGATGATCCACAAAGTTCATTCCGGCTCCATAATTCTATGAAAAATGCATGGTTTAGGAGTGATCTTCAAGGTGATCTCAACAGAGCAACCATTAAAAGTGTGTTATTTTAATTGCAAACATGGTTCTTTTTAATAAAAGAAGCATATGCTCCCATAGGAGAAACATAAGAGCTTGTAAACAACCAAATGAAATTCCTGGGTTTTATTTAACTACCATGTATTTTACTGCTCTAGTAATTGAACCGAATTTAGTGTAGGTCTTAATCAGTCCCAGTTGCTGGAGGGCTCAGTGTTGTACAAAGGGATTGATACCTCATCTGCCACTTAATTTTGCAGATCTGCTTTGAATGCAAAGCCCAACTTTGCAGTGGCCATTAACAAAGCCATTTTTCTTCCAGCTGTTGAGGGTTAGCTGTGAAACATCCATTAAGAGAACTACTTGATGGCATGGCTGGCAAGGATGCTGTAAAAAGAGAAAGAACACCACAGCCCCAGAAAATTAATGTATCATTCACAATAGAACTCTCAGCACCTATTGCTAGCAAATATTGATTATGTATCAGCATGATAAGCAGAACCAAATATTTTCATTGTTAAGACAAAAAGATGTCATTTCCCACATTTGAAGGGAGGTGTCATATGGGACAAGACTGCAATGTCAATATCTGTACGTCCAATATAGGTCGTTAAGCATTTTATTCAGCATCATCAGCCAGTGCGTCCAAGAGAACACACATCACGTTTTTGCCCTAGCCCCTTCCCTGAGCAGCAGAGAGGGTTCCCAAGGGCAACAGTGGCAATATTAAATCACCAACAGACAAGGGAGATGTGACAGCTGCAGATTCTCCCACCCAACGTTCTCCCTCATCATATTATGCCTGTGGTCCTTCTCATGGCATCAAACGCAGGGAAGATGCAAGAAAGAGGAAGGAAAATGGAAGGGGAATGCTGTCCGTCTTTACCCCCAATTTGTTTGGGAATATGAAGACATAATGTCAAGTTGAATCTAATCACACATCTGGCCATGCAGTTGCAAACATTAAAAACCCTTAAATTTTCTTAAGGTTGGCAGCAAGTCCCAACAATTTCCCTCTCCTTGTTGCAGCCTTATGAAATTAGTTCCTGAAGGTCAGTTGACACTCAGGAACAGCACAGAGGGAAAACTGGTTAGTCTTTAAGTGTGATGAAAATTTGACACACGTTGGGTTATCCCTAGTGATTGAACTTGGAAACTATCACTACCCACTCAAGCAGCTGCAACAGAACAGAAAGTTTATTTACCCTGCACATGCCCAAGAACCTAAGTTCAAAGACCCTCAGAAGCAAGATACACTGGCTTATATAGACACTGCAGCCAATAGTGGGAGGGGATGGGGCTTTATATTCCATGCCATCCACCTCTCTTTAGCCCTTTAATTGCTTTTTAACTTTTCTGAGTTGTGCTGCAGCATTGCAGCTAGGAAAGGAGGTGGTTGGACTACAATGGCCTTGAAAGGGGCATCTGTGCTTTTAATCAGATGTACCACAGAAAGGAAAGTAACTGTGGGAGGGAGCACAAACTGCAGCAGTAACAACTGTATTAGGGGGCCATTAATATCCTGCTTGCTGCTCCTGTCATAGGAGAGTAACACCCTTGCTAAAAGGGTGGCCCCAATTGCATCTGTCAGTAGGACTAAGAAAGAACTCTTCACAAGATCTTGACAGAGCAGACAGAGCTAAGCTCAAATCAAGGGTTCTCAAAACATTGACTAGGAATGGAGACTGGCTATGACAGAAACTACATGATATATGCAGGCGTGTATCAAGTCCTGCAAGGTTCCCTGGGAAGTGTAGTCTTACAAAGAACAGCCGCTTAATGAATTGCTGGTTTGAAAGCACCAAGGGGAAGTTCCCTGTTTATCCTTTTTGCAGAAAGCCAGGGAAAGTGAAATTGACTGACCTCGGTCAATTTTACCTGGTAGTTAGAGGTGAAATTGACTGGCCTCCTCTACTTAGCTAGGAGATGACATTGACAAAAGGTGGTCAATTTCACTTGCACTAGATCTCTGCAAAAAGAAAAGGGAACTTCCCCTTGGTGCTTTCAAACCAGCGATTCATCGATCCTGTGATGGACTTAACATTTTTTTTAAAAAACAAAAGAAGAAAGAGGGGAGGGGAGGGGAGGGGTGATAGAAAGGCGAGAAGGAGTGGCTGGATAGACAATCACAATGAAGTGAGAATCGCAATAGGATGGATTTTCTCGCTCTCTCTTTCTCTTGCAAAAAGCCTTAGCTTTTTTCTAGCCCCCCCCCCTGCTTCCCCCAGCTTCTGGAGGGAAACCCGAGCCAAGTGGCTTTTTAAAAGAGAGAGAGAAATTTCCTGGCAGAGAAACTCATTGTGCAGCTGTCCTTTGTAAGACTACCCCTCCCAGGGAACCTTGCAGGACCCGACACATGAAGAATGCACATCTGGCATCTACTGTTGCCTCACACACAAAAAGGTTTTGCAGGATTCTGAAACAGCACAAAAAACAGTTAGGCCATAGTGAAAAACAGACTAAGAAGAACAATCCTCTCTCTTTTAAATTATCTTCAGCTCTCTGGACATACCATAATCAGCTCAGCACTCAAAGATGATCCTATATAGATCACCTTTTAACAGAAAACACCCACCCGTCACTTCCAATGTATTTGGATTGAGCACATTTAACTAAGAAAAGATTGCTTCACCCTACCCCATACATTCAGTAATTCAGTAACTTGAAAGTGAAACTCAAAAGCTCTTTTGCAACTGTCCTTGAGTGTTAGTTTAAAACATCACAATGAATTGTACACAAGATGAATTCAACCAAGGCATTCGAGTCTGAGTAATTTTCCTAACCTGTGCTATTTTTAAAAAAAACTTTGCCTAGTTTAATATGATAGGAAGGGTAGTACTTGAGTCCTGAGGAAAGTTCAGTGTTCCAGTGCTTGAATCTAGCACTTTTCTGGTAACCTGAGAACAAAATGAAACAGAGGAATAAAAACTAATATGGGAGAAGGGTGCAATAGGAAGGCCTTGTAAATGACCCCGAACTTCATTGTATTTCAATAAATTTGCCTTCTGCAAGCTACAATGAAAATCACTTCTGGGAAGTGATATCATCACACATATTAAAGGGCAGCCTGGGAACACACCCACACTCACCAAGGAGCTGGATTGCCCTGCTGCGGGGCATGATTTGGCCCACTGTGGGGTGCAAATCAGGCCACTGTGAGCATGAGGGCGCGCTATGCTACCCAGGGGCACCCGAGGGGTCCCCTGATGGCCAGGTAAGTGGGGGCGGGGGAGAGGTGGGAGCAAGGGATCCTACCCCCAGGTGGAGGAATAGCACCCCTATTGGCCACACACATCCCTGGCCTGTCTACCTCTCTCAAGATTGTAGCCTCCCATGGCTGCTTTTGATTTTTAAAAGAAAAGGCTATATGTAAAAACATTTAACAATAATCTCACATCTGCTCAGGTTATCTATCTTTCTAGCTGAGTACTGATAACATGTTGATTTATATAAAGGAAATGTAAACAACTTATTTAAGTCAGGTTTCCCATTTTGAGATTCCAATATTTCCCAAACAAGCATACTTTCTAATTGGTTGCTATAACAATTTTAAAATTCTGTTTGAAATGAAACACAGTATACATACAACCTAGGAGCACAATCTAGATTTTAAACCTTAAGTTTAAAGCCCATGTGCTGCAGGATAATGTATACATGCTAGGGTATCAAGCAATTTCAGATCACTGAAATATGAAGCACACATACACATGAACACATGAAGCCGCCTTATATGCAGACAACCTGTCTGTGTATTGACTCACAGTGCAAGGAGGGAGAGCAGACATGAGTGTGCTGGCCCTGCCCACCTACCTTTGTGTGACTGCTGAATCATCTGCATTGTGCAAATATATGTACATGCCCTCTTGTACATCCCCCTCATTGCTGACTTCAGGAGGGTGATGTGAGTAAGGGTTGCCAGCATGAGGCTGGTAATTGGGGATGGTGGGGGCTCATCAGAGATGCCATTATATTGGACAAATGATAGAGTATCATGAGTGATGCACTGACATCACTTCCAGTGAAGTGACACCAGCATGTCAGGACTCTGGCATCCTCCCCCCATTTCACCCCTATTTTTTCCCCACAGTCCAGCTGAGCAATGCAGGAAGGGCCCACTAGGGGCAAGAGATCCTTCACCTCCAACAGGAAAATGACAACCCTAGCATATATGCAAGCACTTCCTCTGCACATTCATACCATGCCAACAACTTGGTGATGGGGCCAGCACACTCCACATTCACTCCCCATGCAATGAGTCAGCATGCAGATGGGCTGTCTGCACAGGGGTACTGAATCCAACCATTGGCTCATCAAACTCATTTTTGTCTACTCAGACAGGCAGCAGCCCTCTGTAGTCTTAGGCATATCACCTGCTACTTAATTCTTTTAACTGGAGATGCTGGGATCTTCTGCATACTCTGTCAATGAGCAATAAACACTCCCTGCACTCTTATTTGGAAGTAAGTTCTACTGAACAAAATAGAGCTTCCTTCCAAGAAAATATAAATAGCACTAAGCTATTAAGTGTCTGTAAGAAGGAGCTAGCAATTACTGGACAAAACCATTTTTCTCAATGAGACGGAAAACAAGCTTCCTTATTATTTCATTAGCAGTCACAAACCATCATTTGTGAATTGAATGCACAGCAGATCATGGGTATTTGGAAGGCTCCGTGGGTGATCCTAGTGATATTCAGAATAGCATATTTATATCCTAGCATCTGGAACATATCACTAGACCTGAGTCCACAAGAAGACTGCAATAACAAATACAATGCACGACACAGTTTTACTTACAATGTTTAACCTCAAAAGTATATTTTTCCACATATTTAACATAATCTATGTAACAGGGTCTTACAAAACATCAAAAAAATTGCCAATTGATGTAGGAAGATGAGATTTTTTTTTCATGTGTGCAGTTAAAAGCATTAATTGATTAATGGGCATGATTAGTCAACTAAAGTTTGCAGTTTTATTATTATACTTTTTATTAAAAAGCAAATTGCTTAGGAAAATTAGCTTATGGACTGCAGGCTGTTTTTTTCTTTAAGCTTCCTATTTTCGTACTCTGGCTGCTGAGCCAGCACATATGGTAGTGACTTATATGAAGTACGTTCAGCTGCATGACCCAAATGCCAAACTCTGAAGTGTATACTTGTGCAACAGAATGGGTCTCTGCTGAGCTAGTTTTTTGTCTAATCCATTGTGACTGCCCTAGAAGCTACTGAAATGTCATTGTGATAACCAAGTGCCTTGTCTTTGTAAACCTTCATTCTCAGATTAACCTTGATTTTAATATGCAAAACAGTATAAGCAGGTTCTTAAATCCCTCACAAAAGGGCCTTACGCTCCTGTGAGTAAGCAATGCTCACTGAACAGGCAAGCTCTCATCAGTACAGGGAGAACACTAAGGAGGCAAGCTGCTTGCTTTCATCAGCGCGGGGCGATTGCTACATCCATTTATCCAAAGCTCATTAAGTATGCATTTCTCAAAAAATTAAAGTGGTTCTTTTAATACTTCCATTCATGTAATCAGCTAAAAAATCAGTCATATGCATTATTTGCTTCTTCGCTCTGTGAGTAAGCCCTCCTCCACTTGACCTGGAATCTTTTGTTTCTATTACAGTTAGAAGCTGTTGCTGACATGAGCTGCTCCAAGGATATTAATTAGAAAATTATCAGACATACATGGATATAGCAGTTGTTTAATAGCAGAGCATGTAAAAGAATAACTTCTGTAACAGACACAAGTTTTAATTTTCTAAATGAGTTCCAATATTTTAAACATCTTCGACATGCATGTAGTTAGGACCTCTCATCCTCAAGCCCAACCATTTCCTTTCTCCAAAACCCCTCACACAAGCATTCTGGCAAGCTACATTAGCATCAGGCTGGCCCAGAACATCTAAGCGCGCATGTGGGATGCTGCCTCAGAGACACTGTGATGGGGGGATGCTAAGCAAATTCATCAACCAAGCTCTGCTTGCTGTCCTTCAGTTGTTGAAAGCATTTAAAGGAAGTTAGTGTAGGGTATGGTATATCTTCGGAATGCTCTTCAGTCTGATTTAAGGATTCAGTCTGATTTAAAGTCTCCTCGTAAATGCTTTGTCTCTCAATGTTCTCTTTCTCTCAATGACAGGTGGAACCACAAGGATGTTATAAGGACCCAGGAGGGTTCCCTCGCCCCACAAGCGGCCGGCAAAGATGACTTGTTTTGTGTCGTATCCATTTCCTCAGGAGCCGGCTAGAAATCCACCAAATGAACAATTGTTAACAGACCAATACAATCTCTCATGTGCTCACAATTCAATGCACTTTCTACGAGGAGGAGACTTTGGTCTGGAATACGCGTTCTCACTCACCCGAGGGGACGACGACGACATGCTCCTGAGGGCACAGTTCCCTTCTCTGCTAATCAAAGAAACCACCTTCAGAAGGATTGTTTGTGGATTTGGCATTGTTTCCAACTCCCAAGACTTCGTTGTTATGTTCATGTGGCAGTACTAGAGACTGGGACTTTGTCACTTTAACTAGCTTTACGGTCGGATGTTAAACTTATTGTTGTTGTACTTGATTGGTTATTGATTAATTTCATATTTAGCAGTGCACAAGTAGATATAAACACTTTTGTACTGAACTATTCCTTAGTACATGAATTGAAATTTATGTTTTTTGATTGTGGGTCTTTATACTATTCCCTGGGAACCCTTTTGGCTGATTTGGTTCATTTTCCCTGGGGAACGCCTCTCTGTTTTGCATTCTCTGTACACAAGACATTGTATTTCCAACAGTTAGAACAAATGCATCCTTGGCTGCAGTCCCCCAGAAAATGCCCCCATTCATGTCTCAGATGCTTTGGGTATTATGGAATCCTTTAAAAAGTGAATTTTGAACTGGAGAATCAGAAATATTCAGAAATTGCATTATAAAACTCTTCATGAAGCAAAGGAGTTTTGAATCCTTAAACTAGAGTTGAAAGCAAAACAACTGGTCTTTCTTCATAGTTACTTATGATCCTGAATAATTTAACATCAAATAGTTGCTTGAATAATCATAGAGGTAGTTTTGGCAAAGGTGATAAGTACAGGTGTGCTGCTGACTTTTCCACATGTGTATCGGATACACCCTTTGTAAAAAGTTTAAAAGTTGCTTACAATATCATCCCTCCTATAGCAACATTAAACAAGTGTGTTTTAAAAACAATCATGTTTAAGCAGAGGTAATTATTTGAAGTACTGGATTTCTTCTTTACAGTTCTGGCCGTTGATTATACAACTGCCTATGTGGCAAAGTTTCTTTTATTTCATTTCCTGTTGTTTAAGTTCTTGACCGTTTTCCACAGAAGGCTCTGGGAAGCTAAAACTAACTTCCCTGTTTCCAAGGCACAGTATCTAAAAGAAGTTTCCTGTCATAAAGGCATTCAGGACTGTCTTCAGAAAAAAAGGAAATCAAAACCATCAAATATGTCCAGTCATTTGCTTATCAGTTGGCTTTGCAGCACATCAGCCAATAATCAAGTTTGTTATTGTGATATTCTCAGGAGATAGTAGGGAAGGAAACTTCATGACTGAACTGAAGCAAACTTCCTAATGTTGGCTGGCCAAGAAAAGCTCAATTCTTTCCCACTATTGTTTCTAATGTCAGTGACGCTCTAGCTTCAAGTAGCAGGACATTGGTTTGTTTGTGATTGTCTACAGGGCTTTTTTTCTGCCAAAATGCAGTGGAACGGCATTCCAGGACCTCTAGAAAGTAATCACGTGGCTGGTGGCCCAGCCCCCTGATCCCATTTCCTCCCCGCGCACAGCCCAAGGCACCCAGCTCTTTTGCGGCATGCTGATCCTCAGCAGCGGTGAAACAGGAACAGGCCCCACACCTCAGCTTGCCAGGGAGGAACTGCCTCTACCACCATTTCCTCAAGTGCTTCCCCCCCAGCCGGAGGCAGAAGGGAGCCTCTCTGCCAGTGAGGCTATGCTGGGCAGCGAAGCAGCAGGCACAGAGACCAGGCACTGGCTTCCCCTTCCCAGCGCTCCTCTGCTCCAAACGTGCACCCAGGCAATCTGAGCTCATGGACTTGCTGGGGCCGGAGCGCAACTGACATTGTGGACGCCATCCCTGGCCAGCCAGATGATGAGTCCACCCATCCCTTCCTTGTTCCCTGTGCTCCCCGCGTGTCTCGCCTGAGGGCGTCGCTCCGGCCGCAGCTTGCCTGCTTTCCTTCCCACTCGCCCACTCTGTGCTTTGTGGATCCCTCGTGGATGTGCTGGGCTTTCCATTGTGTGCAGTCCTGCCCTGGGCATTGCTGTGGGGCTTTGGCTGGAGTCTCCCTGTGCAGCATTGTGCTTTTTGCACTCTTGGGTGCTTCCAAAGGGAAGGAAACCCCCCACCCCAGTAATCTAGCATGGGTGGAAGTAGAATCACTCCAAAGCAATTGATTTTTTAAAAAGCAGGCAGCTTTTTAAAAAACTGGGGAAGAGAGGGTTTTCAGCAAAGTATAATGCAATAGAGTTAAGGTTGCCAGCTGGAAATTCCTGGAGATGTGTGTGTGTGTGTGGGGGGGGGGAATCCTGGAGAGGGTGCGGTTTAGAAAGGAGAGGCAGCAAGGTATCATGCCGTAGAGTTAAAGTTGCCAGCTCCAGGTTGGGAAATTCCTGGAGATTTGAGGGGTAGTGCATGGAGACGACAGGATTTGGGAAAGGGAGCAACCACAGCAGGGTATAATACCATGGAGTCCACCCTCCAAAACATCCATTTTCTCCAGGGGAAGTTATAATTTCAGGAGATCTCCAGCCACCACCTGGAGGCTGGTAACCCTACGAGGAGAGCCTGCGCTGCATCAGCGGGAAGCCACTCGTACCGCCTGCTGCACTGATGGGACGGCTGGCTCGCTGGGTGCTGAGCTGGCCCTCCTGCAACAGCTTCTCGCTGAGGAGGGCATCGAGCTGGTGGCACGGGTGGCTACACTGTGCCAGGTAAGGAGTGGGGAGGCGAGTGGGCCCAAATAGCAGGAGCGCTGCTGGGGGGGCTGGCTGTGCACTGCACAATGACATCACTTCCCGGAAGTGATGTCATCACGCAGTCCCAGGACCGCGTGCATGCTCTTTGTGCGTGCACATGTGATGCCAGGGGCACCACCTCCTGCCAGGAGTTGCCTCAGGTGCTGGCAACCCACACTATACCACTGAATTCCACCACCTCTTTTCTCAGAAAAAAGCCCTGATTGTCTATAGGATGCATGTGAATAATTGCACAGTTATTTTCCTTTCTGGCCCTGCATCAGACAGACTTACTAACTAATAGCATACTTTTTTCTTCTTTGCTTACCTGTGACCAGGAGTATAAGAAACTGTTATCTCTTATGTTTGTTCATCACAGTTGTACATAAGGCTGTAGACACTACACTTGATTCTAAGGCAATGGCAAACCACCCCGTAAAACCACACAACTTGATCAATCTGGGTCTCAGGTTTGAGTCGTAGAATTGGCTGGTTTACACCCTCCTGCTCATGTTATGTCAATACTATTTCCCCCAAACTGCTTCTATTTGAAGAGTAGTGCACGTGCCTATGCAGTTCATTCAAACAGTATATACTGTACAGTTACATATGGAATCATCCTTTAAACATTTGGAAAGAATTTTCCCGCCCAGTTTGAAGAGCAGAGCCGTTATACCTGATCAGACCCTGAAAAAGTTGGCAACTTTTCTTGATATATCAAGTATATTCCATAAATGCTTTTCAGAACAGCAAGAGATTCTTGTGGGATATGAAGAGCTCTATAAAATATGTTCCCCACGAGCTTGAGAGAGATCAATGACCTCTATCCCTTCAGAGTATTTTTATTAGAGCCAGCAATTAAAGGTGTGAAAGTACTGAGGATAGCAAAGTGGACATGGACAGTCCTGGGAATGATTATTACAGTGATGTAACTTGTTCAAGTGTTCATTGATAGTCTACCGCAGACAGGAATGCTAAAACAGTAATCAGCTTGTCCAGCTAGTAGCTATAGTTAGGAGCCAGTCAAGGGAGGACTTATGCCAGTAATGTCTTAATTGCTACTAAGGATTTATTCATCTGGACTGTAAGTCCCAAACTTAGCCAGCTCCCCTATTGCCATCACACTACCATTTGGGAATATTTTTCTTTCCCCTCCCCCATCGTACCACCAAGACTATTTCACTTCTGCCAGTCACATGGGCCAAATTTATGGGTATTTGCAGTACAAAGCCAGAAGCTGGCAGAGAGGGCAGGATCATACATAGCCCTGTATAATTTCCTCTTGCTTGCTGAGGACAACAGCTGTTCCAGAAACTAACCCTCACTCTGCATCTGCGCCTCAGATCGTTAGCCAAGGCTATATAGTAATTAACCAACAATTAATTAACCAAATATTAGAAGAAAGGATTTGGCTATCCTAGTGCTCAAGCTTTAGAAGGAATTAAAGCCTACATGAGCATTCCTCCTTGAGAAATCCTCAGTGCAGAGAACAGTCCTTTGGACCGTTGGTATTTCCTTCCTAAATCTCCCAATGTACTGAAGGCTGCCACTAACCATACTACTTCTGTTTCCTAATTTAAACATATTCTCGGGACTTCAGATCACTCTCTTCTTAATGTTCAGCCAGTTAGAGAACATCCATGTTAGCTCATCTGGCTCTCTCAAGCTTGGGATGAAAATAATCTTTTGTTCTTAAATCAAGCCTCTCTCCTTGTTACTGAGGACAGAATCTATCCTGAAATCAAAATTCCTGTGCAATCCTGCTGATATGGTGGCCTTCCAGTTCTAGATACACTGTCTCTCTAACCTGCTCTGGAACTATAGCAAGGCTTTTCTTCTGAATTTAATTCTTTGGGATTGTTGCCTCCCTGGGTGTTCAAAGACCTGCTGAGGTAAACTGGGCTGTTGTCAAACTTGTGTGGATAGATAAGGGCCCAACTTGCTACACCTTTTCGCCTTCCGGTCTTCCCCCTTCTTGAGCAGTATGAGCAATATATACTGCACAGTGTGTGTGGGCACACATATGGACATTATAATATTGTGTACTATGGCATTACACTTAATATTACCATAATGGCTTGAGGTTTGTTAATAAACTTATCTTCAATTTCACCCTTTCCCATACTCTCAGTACTTCTTTCAAATTTATGCAGGGAGCCTTGGTACTTTGTCAGTAATCCCTTTTTGCCATTTGTCTTTGTCATTGCCCAAACTGGGTGTTTTCTTTTAAGACAAGTGTATAACCTATGCCAGTGTTTTTTTATCAGACGAGTGGAAGACAGAAGTGTTTCTTCTCTACCCTCAAGCTACTTCAGAATGAATGTAGCCCAGGCTGGAAAGTGGGCCATGTTCACACAATCGCCTAAATACATTGTAACATACATTCTTATGCCCCTTCTGTCATGGTTCCTTGGTTTCTTTTTGTCCTTTGATTCTGTATCCCAGGTTCTGAACTATGCCCATCAAAACCTGCATTTGAAGCAAGTTAGACTACAAAGGCATTACTAAACCTAACACTGCCTTAACCAGCTCCTTGGTTTTAAGTTTCTCTCTCTACGTTTTATATCAAATGTATATTAAGCAGCAGAACAGATGTGTTGAATGTCAGTCAATAACTGCCAGCTCAACTCACTAAATTGTAAAAACGAATAAACCAACACTACATTAGCTTTGGTTTGGCAGAGAGTCATCTCGTCTCTTGCTTCTGGCTTGAGTGCAACATTTGTCAAGCAGCCAATAGCTCTGATCAAGCAACTGAATCAGAAAGCACAACAGAAGTGCGGGTGTGAGGGTGGAGGTGATACAAGTGGCCTGGAAATATCATTGGCAATAGTACAACGTTCTCATCTGTGATGCCAAATATTCTCAGTACAGCTGGTTAAACTTTTCATAGTCTGCATTAGCTTTTGATAGTGTCCCTGGAAGAACACCTACAATAGGCTGGACAGCCTCTTCTCTTACAGTCATCCCTTTGTTCATTTTTACCACAGTTTAATTTTAAATGACAAATATATTCTCCAGGGTTCCTATACAAATGCTTAGTACACTTAGAACATTTAGCAAATACAGTTCCTTTAAGAATGTCACAATGCATTCTAAGCTCGCCTTCAATGCCAACGGACTTGGAAGGGTGTAATTCTGTATAGGAAAATAGATTTTTTATTATTTACAAACCTTTCTACATACAAAACATATTTACACATAATTACAGAGTTAACATAGTTATTAACATCAAAAAACCTTAATTAATGTTGTATTCTAAAATGTGTTGCAAAACTTTGGAAATATATAAGAGCTTTAGAAGAAACCTATAAAAGAACCCTATAAATCCTATGAACACTATAAACCCTATTAAACCCCTATAAAACCATTATAAACAAATTATAAACATCACACTATAAACATTACATTATAAACATTACAAAGCAACACCTCTCAATGGACAGGGGGATTCACCTCCCTATACCACTGCCACCTACTCAGCCACACTTTCCTCTTGTAGCCCTTTTCGATATCAAAATTTTTTTATTGGATGGGTCAGTGTACACAAATCATAATATTCAATATCAATATCCATCACATTATATCACTCCCACCCATTCCCCCCCTTTTCAGTTGACTTCCAAAAGTTTTCCATTCCCTTCATCTACATTACATCACTATCTCCTATAATATTAATTTCTAATTAATTATAATATATAGTATAACATATCTATATCTACCATGTTTATAATAAGTCTCTAATATTACTTTCAAGATTATAATATAAAATATACTATATCATTCTTACTTATATACTATTCATATTTTCACCTCTAACTAATATAAAGATCTCTTCTCCCCTCTTAACAACTATCCAAAGACCACATTTTGCCTTTCATGTCCCACTTTTTTCCACATAATTCTTAAGTTTCTCCCAAGTCATAGCATATTCCATGGTATCTTGTTCTTTCAACTTCCTTGTTAGCTTGTCCATTTCTGCCATATTTAGTAATTTTAAAATCCAATCTTCCACTGATGGTATCTCTTGAGTCTTCCACAACTGTGCATAGGACATCCTAGCCGCAGTAATCATATAGAACACCATTGTGTTCTATCCATTCTATCAAATTCTTCTAGGTTCATACTTAATAACAACAATTCTGGGTACTTAATCACATTTTTCTGTAAGATATCTGACATAACCTCTACAATTTCCCCCCAGAATTGTTTAGCTTTTTCACAAGTCCACCACATATGATAAAAAGAACCTTCATGTTTCTTACACTTCCAACACTTATCTGACATTTGACTATTACCATTTGCTAACTTTTTTGGCGTTAAATACCATTTATACATCATTTTATACACATTTTCTCTTATAGTGGTGCATGTCGAAATTTTTATAGTATTTTTCCACAGTCTTTCCCAAGCTTCCAACGGTATATCTTTTATTTATTGCCCATTTCACCATCTGTACTTTAACTATCTCATCTTCTGTAAACCATTTTAACAAAATTTTGTATACTTTAGATATCATCTTTCCCCCCTCTTGAAGTAAATATTCTTCTAATTCCGAGTTCTTAGCCCTAAATCCTACCTTTCTATGATCTGTATCATATAAGTCTTTTATTTGTCTATATTGAAACCAACCATACTGAAACGGCAGTTCTTCATTCGTTTTAAGTATATATTTATCACAATCTACTCTTAAAATTTCTTTATATGTCCTCCACTCCTCTCCATCATATTCTACCTTTGGGTTTACAACTTCTGCTGGTATAATCCACATTGGAGTCTCTTCATCTAAATATCTCTTATATTTTTTCCAAACCGCAAATAAACTCCGTCTCACAAAACGATGTAAAAACATAGCATCAGCTTTTATCTTTTCATACCACAGATACGCATGCCATCCAAAAAGTTTGTTGTATCCTTCCAACGTCAATTGTTTATGGTTTTTCAATAACATCCTTTCTTTCAACCAGACCAAACATATAGCTTTGTGATACAATTGCAGATTCGGTAATTGTAGTTCGCCTCTCTCCTTGGCATCATATAGTACCTTCATCTTAACTCTAGGCTTCTTCCCTGCCCATACAAAGTTCATAATCTTCCTTTGCCATTTTTCAAATTGCTTATTATCTTTCACAACTGGTATTGTTTGCATTAAAAACATTATCCTCGGAAGTACATTCATCTTAATTACAGCAATGCGACCCAACCATGATAAATTCATTTTATTCCATTTCAACATGTTCATATCTATTTGCTGCCATAATTTGTTGTAGTTGTTTTTAAAAAGATCAATATTTTTCGCAGTCAACTCAATACCTAAATATTTTATTTTATAGACTACCTCACAATTCGTTATCTCCATTAAATCTTGTTGTTCTTGCTTAGACATATTTTTACAAATTATTTTTGATTTGTTCTTATTTACGTAGAATCCTGCTAGATCCCCAAATTCTTTTATTTTCTTCATCAATCTTGGCATATTTTGGATTGGATCTTCCACTATCACCATGATGTCATCGGCAAAAGCTCTCACTTTATATGAAAATCCTTTAATTTTCAAGCCTCTTATCATATCACCTTCACGTATCTGCCTCAGTAAAATTTCCAATACCATCACAAACAACAATGGGGAGAGTGGACATCCTTGTCTTGTTCCTTTACTTATTTCCAACTTTTTTGTTATATCAGAGTTTACAATTATAGCTGCAGATTGATCTTTATATATTGCCTTCACTGCTTGAATAAACATCTTGCCCATTTGCATCTTTTCCATCGTGGCAAACATAAAGTCCCAATTTAAATTGTCAAAAGCTTTTTCTGCATCCACAAAGAAAAAACCGACTTTTTTTCCTGGATTCTTATCATAGTACTCTATAGCATTCAATACTACTCTTAAATTGTCTTTTATTTGTCTATCTGGCAAAAAGCCTGCTTGTTCCTCTGCTATAAACTCCACCAACCATGTTTTAAGTCTTTCAGCCAATATTTTTGCAAAAATCTTATAGTCATTATTAGTCAGAGATATCGGCCTATAATTTTTAACATTCTTCCCGCCTCCATATTTTGCCTAAGTACAAGGTGACGTACCGTACCGTGTCTGTTTAGGACTGCATCCTCAGTATATTAATTTCCGTGAGAACTAAGTCTTAAACTCATATGGAAATGGCTTTATTCATGATACTTGGTAACAAGGTATTTAAACCTAAGAGTTACTCCAATCTAAGCCCATTGATTTTAATGGGTTTAGACTGGAATAACTCTTCTTAGGATTACACTGTTAAGAATCAAGTTTCTGATATAATCAGTTTCATTCATGTATAGGAGGAGAAAGAAAACATTTTTAAATGACAGGAAAATTACTGAGAATGCAAGGTAACCAAATGTTTGCAATTAAAACAACTGCACTGTCATAACATTACGAACATAATGGGGTGGGGAGAACAGCCAGACAATCAATGTAGGTCATCTCTGAATCCATCTCGGGGCATGTCCGTATTTTGAAACATTTGTAGAAGATGACCACCTATCTACTGTTATCTCCCCTCTGCAATGGCAGGAAAAGAAAAATATGCCATGCAAGTTCATTTTTAAAGAATTATAGAATTTCTAACTTGTTCTCCACCAACTAGGTAGCCAGATTTCAAAAGTGATCCTTAATAGGTGAGAAACCTGGTAAGCACTATTCCAGATTGTGAAATAAAGTGCACTGTAGTTATATGACTAAAACCTGAAGAAAACTGTACTTACTGTCCACATATTTTGGACATTAAACACACTTGACCTCACAACAATTCTGGAATATTTTGGAACTAAACCTTAGATGAAAAAATGGCACCCTCCCAGTTTTTTTATTTGTAGTGTTTTTTCATGTATCCTCTTAATGAAGCACTGACCATCACATGTCAATCACAAAAGAAGCAATACTAGGCCTAGTGATTTTTTAATTAAAAAAAAAAAGACTGCATCAACCAAATGAAAATGAAAAAAGCCCCCAAAGACCTGAAGGCAAAGGATGTTGAGAGCATTTGACATTCAATTAAAGAGGGAAATTAGGGTTGCCAGTTCCAGGTTGGAAAATTCCTGGAGATTTTGGGGATGGAACCTGCAGAGGGCAGGTTTGGGGAACGGGGAGACCTCAGTTGGGTATAATGCCACACATTCCAGTCTCCAAAGAAGCCATTTTCTCCAGGACAGCTGGATCTCTATGGCCTGGAGATCAGTTGTAATTTCAGGAGATATCCAGCTACCACGCGGAGGTTGGCAGCCCTAGGGGAATATAGTGAAAGATGGAAACACCAAGAGCTTACTATGTCCTGGAGTGGGATATTGGGATGTGGTAAAAATAATAAATAATCTATTTCCTTATGCTCAGAGATCTCTCATGGGTGTTCAGCTCTAATGCCAAAGTTCATGTTTGGATGTCTACTAGGAAGGTAGTGAAAGGGTTCACTGCATACTTGAGGTGTCTCTCTGGCTATGGATAAAATATAGTCATTGGATACCTGTTAAAGGAGGAATTAATGAGATGAGAAAATTGGCCTATTAACTCCTTACTCCTCTTGTGTTGGGGGTGGGGGGGTGAGCACAGTTCAATGGATAGTGGAGAGTTTCCCGAATTTATATCCTACACATCTATTATATACACACACACTCATGCACACACACATATGTATATGTATGTATTCATTCTTCACCAAGTAGAATTGCAAGGTGTATCGGAATTTTTGACACAGCATATTGGGACATAAAAGTTATTGTAATCTAGTATAATTTATGGAGCATGGAGTTTCATTTGACAGGTGCACGCTGGACTGCACATGCTGATGATAAATGCTGTAGTATACATCTTAGAAGCCACAGGTGATAGTAGACAATGTTGAAGTAGTAAGAACTAGAAACAGGAAGAAGGAGAAGAAAAAAAGCAGAGAGAATTTTGTAAGTATCTGCACATAGGGATATAGTTCTGGCTGGGCTTACATGGTTGTTGTAAGAATTATTGAGATATTGTGCAGTTTGTTAATAAAACAGACACTAAAGGAAAAGCAAGATATTGAACATTTACAAATTAAATGATGCTTCTAAAATTACAGAACAAGGGTAAAAAAACCTCCTGTACAATATCTTACATATTGTTTTTATATGGTTGCTACCTGCCTTAGGTATATTAATATTTAAAATAAATTAATAAGCAAAATACAGAGCCTACCATTGCCTCTGTTGAATTGGAGCAGCCAACAGGCTACTGAAGAGCCTTTAAAACCTAAGGACTTGAAAAACTACAAAGCACATCTCTCCCTCCACTATGGTCCCTTTATAAAGGGACTGCTAGGATGCTCTGACAAAACACAGGCTATCAGTAGGGTGTATGTATCCTTGCACGGCCTTAACGTATAGAGCGGCAGTACTGCAACAGCAAAGCTACACAGTTCCTATGCTGAATAATTGTAAAACAAACAGGGAATGAAGTTTTATGGCAGAGCAAAACATTTTAGTCAAGTCATATGACTCGCCAGTTTGTGATGGATGGAGGTGTGATAGAGTTGCCATGGACTGTGTACATTGTTGCAATTCTTGCAATGAACATTCATTAGGCTTTGTTATTGCATACATCTGGTTGAAGACAGGATGCCAAGCAGCTTACTTTGCTGGAAACAAAAGATACAGCAAGAGCCATTTTATCCAGATTCAAGAATCCAACTGGTCAAGAGTTCAATTCAGGTAGAAAGGAAGAAGGCAAAGCATGCTTATGGAAACTGACTGAAATCTGGCTCACTTTAACAATTAAACTTAATGGTTCCAATCAAACACTTTATATGTGCTCCAATATATACAGAGAGAATATATGACATTAAACTACTTCTATCCGTTTTATTTCAATATGAAACTTGATCAACAAAACTACATTAAGCAGAAGTACTTGGAAATGAACTGGGCAACTGAATCAGTGCAAAGCAGTAAGAAAACAAAGTAGGAAAATGAAATAAAGGACCCATCAAAGAAAGAGTACATATGCAAAACAGTCATTTACCCACAGTTGACTTAACTTTGACATAAACATTACAGTCATGCATAGGATTTATTTCCCAGTAAATGTGCTTATCATAAGGTCAAGTGGTAGAGGATTAAAGTGGCTCACTTACTTTTGCAATCCTATTTCTTATTTACTTACTAAATTTATATGCTCAGAAATGCAACCTGATTTTTTTTTTTTTTGAAAAATTTTTATTGGGTTAGAATCCATTATTTTTACATTTACATTCAATTTTCCCCAATTTTTTCATCTCTAACCCCCTCCCTTTCCCCCCCTTTTTGTTGACTTCCAACAGCTTTCCAACCCTTTGTCCCCTTTCCCTTACTTTTATTAGCTTCCTCTATCTAAAACAAATATATGTTCTCCATTATTCTAAGCAGTACATCCTTGACTATTTTTTAACATTGTATGCCCAAACTGTAAGTCTTTGTTTCCATCTTAGATAAACAATTTATCCCATTTTTCAATTTCAAATATTTCTATATATCATAAACCATATAGATCATACATTCATTTATATCAAACAATTTGACTTATTCTCTATATATTACTCATTCTATCTTTTTGTAATAATTCTATATATCTCTCATCACATAGTCAATCAATTTGACTCATCTATATCTTCAGACATTCAGTTTGGTACAAAACTTACCAAAAAGAAAGAAAATATTGTTAATTAATCAATCCTTATATTTAGTCCTTATAATTAATTATTTTCTCTATGTTCTATTTGTTAAACTATATATATCTATATATATATCAATCTATTAATCTGACTGCTTATTAATTCGCATTTATCTCTTCTCCCCCCGGTAAAGTCTCCCCCCTCTACTTCAATGTTTCAGTAGTTCTCAAACTGCCACAGTTTTCCTCCCACCTCCCATTTCTTCTCCAGGTATTGTTTCAGCTTCTCCCAGTCTGTGTTGAACTGCCCTGAGTCCAGATCTCTCAGTTTTCTTGTCATCTTATCCATTTCAGCCATATACAGCAATTTATAAATCCAATCTTCAATAGTTGGCACTTCCTGTACTTTCCATTTTTGCGCATACAAAAGTCTAGCTGCTGCTGTCATATAAAATATCAACGTCCTATGTTGGGCTGGAATTCCCTCCATTCCCAAGTTCAGTAGCAGGAGTTCTGGGTTCTTATTAATTTGAAATTGTAAAATTTCACTCATTTCTCTTATTATTTCCCCCCAGTACTGCCTGGCTACCTCACACGACCACCACATATGATAGAGGGAGCCCTCATGCTTCTTACATTTCCAGCATTTATTAGAAGTGTTCAAATTCCCTAGCGCAATCTTCTTTGGTGTCATGTACCAACGATAGATCATTTTGTAAATGTTCTCTTTAATATTAGTACATGTCGTTGTCTTCATTGTAGTTTTCCACAAGTATTCCCATGCCTCCATTGTTATTTCTTTATTAAAGTTTATAGCCCATTTCACCATTTGTGTTTTAACTATCTCATCCTCGGTATACCACTTCAACAGTACTTGGTATACCTTGGATATTCTTTTCTTATCTTCTTTAAGAAGGGTCTGCTCTAGTTCCGAATTCTCTATTCGTATACCTCCCTTTACAGAGTCCGAATTATATAAGTCTCTGATCTGTCTATACTGGAACCAGTCGTAGTTAGGTGATAGTTCCTCTTGTGTCTTTATTCTGAGTTTGGATGCTTCAGTTTTAGTTATTTCTTTATACGTTAAACATTGTTGTTCATTGTCAACAGCTCTCGGGTCTATCACCTCATATGGAACCACCCACAGAGGAGTTCCTTCTTGTAGATAAATTCTATATTTCTTCCAGATTATGTATAAACTTCTCCGAACAAAGTGATGCAGGAACATCGAGTTGACCTTTACTTTGTCATGCCATAAATATGCGTGCCATCCAAATATTTTTTTATATCCCTCTAGGGCTAATAGTTTCTTGTTCTTTAATGTCATCCATTCTTTCAACCAAACTAGGCAGATTGCATCATGATAAAGTCTCAGATTGGGCAGTTGCATTCCGCCTCTTTCCTTTGCATCTTGTAAAACTTTCACTTTCACTCGAGGCTTCTTGCCTGCCCAAACAAAATCTGATATTTTCCTCTGCCATTTTTCAAATTGTTTGGAGTCTCTGATGATTGGTATTGTCTGTAGCAAAAACATTACTCTTGGTAACACATTCATCTTAACTGCTGCAATCCTGCCCAACCATGACAAATTCAATCTATTCCATTTAATCAAATCTCTCTCTATCTGAGTCCATAGTTTTTCATAATTGTTTTTGAATAGATCTATGTTCTTTGCAGTTAATTCGACTCCCAAATATTTCACTTTACTTGTTACTTCACAATCCGTTGTTTCCATTAACAATTGTTGTTTCTGCTTAGTCATGTTTTTGCATAGTATCTTTGACTTCTTTTTGTTAATGAAGAAACCTGCCAAGTCTCCAAACTCCTTGATCTTATCCATCACTCTTGGCATGTTCTCCAATGGGTCCTCTACAATTAACATTATGTCATCCGCAAATGCTCTGACCTTGTATGAATAGTCCTTTATTTTTATTCCACGAATTTCCTCATCTTGACGTATTTGTATCATCAGAATCTCCAATACTAAAATGAACAACAATGGAGATAACGGGCAACCTTGTCTTGTTCCTTTACTTATCGTCAATTTCTTGGTCAATTCATCATTCACTACAATTGCTGCAGTCTGGTCTCTGTAAATTTCCTTGATTGCTCTGATGAATCTTTCTCCCAATTGTAGCTTTTCCATAGTGGCAAACATAAAGTCCCAGTTTAAATTGTCAAACGCTTTTTCAGCGTCTACAAAGAAGAAACCAACCTCTTTATCACAACGCTTGTCATAATATTCAATAGCATTGATCACTGTCCTTAAATTGTCTCTTATTTGTCTGTCTGGCAAAAAGCCTGCTTGTTCCTCCTCTATAACTTCCGAGAGCCACCCCTTCAATCTCTCCGCCAATATCTTCGCAAAAATTTTATAGTCATTATTGAGTAATGATATAGGTCTATAATTTTTCACGTTAGTCAAGTCTTGGCCCTCTTTTGGGATCAATGATATATTCGCTTCACTCCAAGTGTCTGGAATCCTTTGATCCCTTAAAACCCCATTCATCACCTCTTTTAGGAATGGTGCCAGTTCATTAGCCATTGTCTTATAAAATTTAGCCGTAAGTCCATCTGGCCCTGGCGCCTTTCCTAAATTTAGCTACCGGAAGTCCAAGAAATGCAACCTGATTTTTAATGCCTAAAATTGGTTATCAAATGTCGCACATCTACACAATGACATCCTAGTGATAATATTATTGGTGAATGAATGTCTTTGCAATAATATTCTAACAGTGCTAATGGAAGACTGATAGTGTTTACCTTTAAGACCTTTGCACATGAATGAATGTTTTATTGGAAGTCCAAAATATAATTCTAATTAGATAACTAAATTTCCAGGCACATTTTGAATGGTTTCTAACCATATTTGCAAGTTATTACAATATTACAATGTTAAAGGCAAAGGAACTTTTGAATATGATTAGACAAAAAAGCCACACTGGGGTTTTTTTTTTGCCAGATCACCAATCTCTAGTCCTGCACAATAGTGCAATGTACCTTCCATACCATAAAGGTACATCTCCCCTTTAGAGAAAAACAAACAAATAGCCAAACTATTTGGATATACATTCTAGCCCAGGAAGACAGCATCCAAACAATTTTACTGGGGGGAATATAAGGTTTACAAAATGGAAGAACAATGAGATAATTCAAACTATACGCAATATGAATGTTTGACAATAGCATGAGCCCTGAAACAAACACTATCTCAAAGGATTGCACAAGTATCTAGATCAAATGCAGTTCTTGAGCTTACTTCTAAGATAAATTTGATATACTAACATTGCAAGCTAATGTTGTCTCTTTAAGAGGCCACTGCATAGAAAATTTATCTCAGAATATTTGTAAGTGGTTACTGCACAGGAAAGAATATTATGCCTTTTCACCCTTTAGAGATGTTGTTTGGGCATCTGCCTGAATGCCTTTTTTTTTTAAGTGAAGTACAAAAAAGCAGCAGCAGTAGCAGCAGCAGTTCTAGTCATAGGCTATCTGGATTACATAAAAATACAAGAAGCTCATTTAATAAACCAATGCATATTGCTAACTTTACATGCAGCTATGATGGCATCAACATACCAGAAACTAGATGTAGGAATAACATTATTTAAAGTGTAAATTTTCCATAAATATTCTGCCAGTCAAAAGGTTATTTTATGAGTGACCACCCATAAAGGCTAACTTGACTTGACTTGACTTGAGTGACCACCTACTTGCAGCCTATTCCATGCCCTCAGAGAGTGCACCCAGGAACAGAGCACTATGATGACACCCTCATAGCTAATAGTTTTGTCAGAAATCAAGCTCCAGCTCTTATATCTTTGTCTAAATACTGACAGACCTTAAAAGTTGGACTAAAAATTCAGCGATCGTCAATTGATCTGATTCTCAACAAGGTCCGTTCTGTAGATACTTAAATCTGGAAATTGGAGCCATAAACAGGCAAGACAGATCTTTCTATAACTTGAGAAAGGCCTCAGGTTTGCAGAAAAATCTGACGCCTTTAAAAAAATACTAGGGAATTAATACTTCCCAAAATAATAGAAGCAGCGCCTGAAGCTTTAAGAAACATATCCTTGTTTTTGGCTGTTGCTGGGCTCTCCGTCTAACCTACCTCACAGAGTTGTGAAGATAAAATGAAAGGTGAAGTATGAATGAAGTAAATAAACAATAAATGTAGCTGAAAATGGGGAGGAGATAAAAAGTAGGTTGGTGGGTGTAAATGAGAGCAGGAAACAGGAAAAGGAAAGAACAAATGGGGCTATCAGGAGTACAGAAAGAGGAAATAGTGTGTGGGAGGGGATACAGGTGAAAGTGAGATGTCCCTCACAAGTCCTTGTAGTTACTGCATAACACAGCTGGGCCTGGCATCCAGCACCACACAAATGGCCTCAGTGGCCAGCACTGTACAACTTGGCCAGAGTTTTCCCAGCTATGTGGCAGGAGGGGAAGCAGGAAAGCTGAAGAGGGGGGCAGATCAAAGAAGGATTGCTGGTCAGTGGGAAAGAGAGAAGGAAGAAGGAAAGGGGGAGAAGCTATGGGGGATGTCAATGAAGGGG
This sequence comes from Eublepharis macularius, assembly GCF_028583425.1. Taxonomy (NCBI): domain Eukaryota; kingdom Metazoa; phylum Chordata; class Lepidosauria; order Squamata; family Eublepharidae; genus Eublepharis; species Eublepharis macularius. The sequence goes on from NC_072797.1 coordinate 80,244,373, forward strand.
AGGAGGAAATAGTGCAGGAGAGGGAAATGAGATGCCTCTGCAAGGCTTTGTGAATCACCCACGTAAATTACTTACATTCTGTGGTATATTTACATTTATTGTAGAAGGCTGTATGATAGAGAAAGGGTCATATTCTGCCACATGGTTTCAACTATGTAGACATCAAACTTCTCTGGCCAGCTGAAAATTTCTGTCCCTACTATTGGGATCCTGTTGGTGCTACAGACGGGCAGTATCCTAACCACCCATATGCAGAAGACAAACTGAGTTTTCCTACATTCCTCTGCATTGCTGCAGACCTTTTCAGCCTCCAGAAAGCTCATTCCTGGAATCATGGGATTCATGCAGAGGAACAGCTGTAAGGGTGTGAGGGCTGTAATGTGGAGGGGCAGGGGGAGGAAAACGTCCCTTCCCTACAGCAGAGCTGTACTTGCAGAAGATGAAAGAGGAGCCATTTCAACTCCTTATCCTTCCTCACTCCAGACCCCTCAACTTGCGCAGTTGTTCCTTCATGTGCATCTTGCAACCTTGAGCCTGATTGTTCTGGGAGTCAAAAAGAGCTGCAGCAATGTAAAACAAGATGGGGAAACTATACCTTCTGCACACAGAGTGATATGATAGTGCCCATTATCATGAATGATCCGTGACAAAAATTAATGGGAGAACTTTATTTGGACACAGACAAGTTTTTAAACTTTAAAAAAAAAATACCCTGACCTCAATAGCTCAGGTAAGCCTGTTCTTGTCAGATCTCAGAAGCTAAGCAGGGTCGGCCTTGGTTAGAACTTGGATGGGATACCTCCAGCAATGGCTAGGGTTGCAAAGCCAAGCAATGGCAAACTATCTTTGTTAGTCTCTTGCCATGAAAGCCCCCACCAGGGGTCGCCATATGTCAGCTATGACTTGAGGGCACTCTTCACCACTACCAAGTTTTAAAAAAACCACTCTTAATTTTCATTACGTTGAAAATATTAAAAAACCTGAACTGGCTTCATCTGATCTCATTTGGAATTATCATCTTTTGCAATAAGCAGATTAGACTTTTGAAGTAATTATGTTAGAAATGATTGAGGGAGAAATCAATGGTGTCTGTTTACTTTCAACTGCACTGCAGCATTTTATTTCTTTTAGAGAGAGTACTGTTTATTCTGTTTCGTATCACTTGGGTCATCTCAGAGCCAAATTACAAATGATGAATTACACGAGGACTGCACGTGAAAGGAGTCACAATGTTAGCCTGGAAGTTGAGTTTTAAAAGAGATCGGAAGGCTTTGTCAATTTCCCCTCTCTACAGAGCCTGGGAGATTGCTCCTCAGAGTGTTTGTTTGTTTCCTCTTTGCCTCCCAAAGACTGTCAGTTTCACCTCCCCTTCTAGGAGCTGAAGAGGCAATTAACAATTAATTAAGCCAGGAATGATGTTGTCAGGGCCAGCAAGAGAAGAAAAGTGGTGTCCCTTGCCAGGAACCCTCACAACCCTGTTTTCAAGGTAGGGGGGGTAGGGTTGCCAGGTCCCCTTAACCTCTGGGTGGGAGGTGGGAGACCTGGCACTTACCTTGGTTGCTGTCTTTGTGCACATGCTCCCAGGCAGCATGGTGGTGTCACTTCCCAGAAGTAACGTCATCATGCAGGGCCTCATGCCACCCCTGGGAGTGCCCCACTCTGAAGTGGGCTGAATCAGTCCTATTTGGGGCCTAAATTGGCCCACTTTGAAGCACAGGTGCGCTCCAGGGCCCTCCTGACAGCTCTCCTGTGCTCCGCAGCAGGCCCTTTGGGGCTGGAATCAGCCTGCTGCAGAGCACAGGAGTGCTGCTGGGGCAGCGTGATGGGCCTGGAGTGCCCCCACGCTTTGCAGCTAGCTAATTTCGGCCCCAAACGGGCCCAATTCTGCCCACTGCGGTGCACGGGAGCTCTGCCAAGAGGACCCTGAAGAGATCCTGCACTTCACAGTGGGCCAATTTAGGCCTCAAATGGGCCAGAGGATAAATAGTTTATTTTATTTGATATATATAACCTGCACAAATCTCTATATTAAAACCAGGGTAGACGTATAAATACACAAGAGTCCAGACTATTAAAAGATACAATAGATTTTATCTACAATATTTACATCAAAATTCTCTACCCTCAATAAAGCTTAAAACAATTACAGCCAATATAAGGGAAACATTCAGTCTTTCAAGTCCACAGCCTCTCAGGTACATTGGGTTTTAACTTTACGAATTTTGTGGGCTACAGCTAAAAGTTTGGCAGAATTCAATATAAACTGGAGATTATTTATTTATTTTATTTATTCAATTTATTCAGATTAGGGTCAAATAGTAACTTTTGGTTTATCTCCTCATCTGAAAAACCTTTAATAAGGGGTGAATAATCTTTACTCTATTGTCTTCATAGTACCTACAATGTAGTAATATATGTTCAATCAATTCTATATTCCCTGACCCACAAGGGCAGAGCCGCTCTATCAATGGCACCTTTTCATACCGGCCTTCTGTAATCGCTGATGGAAAGATGTTGCATCTGGCTATCAAGAAAGCCCCGTAATGTACAGTGATCTCTATAATTGATAAGTATGCTGCAGGTGCTACCATATATTTTGTTTTTGGTGGGGCTAGGCGGAAAGGAACCCTCGCAATATCATTCTGCCTTTCTATATCGTATATTCTTTGCTTAACTGTAGCCCTAGGTTTTTCTAGTGGCATTATCTGCAGCATTTAGAGCCCAAATCAGCCCACTATGGCACACAGGAGCGCACCATTCAGGTGCATGCCCTGGGAGGCCCGTTCCCCTGCCTTTTCCCCGACCGGCCAGGTAAATGGGGCTGGCGGGGAGGGGGCGTAGAAAATGGGGAGTGAGGAGAAAGCAAACCATGGAAGTTTTGCAGCTTCTTTTTCTCCAGTAAATTAGTATGGTGCTTACATGGGTGGAAAAACGTATTTTTGTAATATATATTTTAGTCTGACTTACTGACTTTGCAAATTTTTAATCCTGTGGAAACCAATCTTACTGTTCCTAGTTAAGCCATATTGAATTAGCAATCCCTTATAACAACTCTAAATGACAATAATTGCCAGGGGGTGGAGGTACAGACTGGAGGTACAGACTACCTTAGAATGCCACAATCTATATAGATTTTGTGAATAGATAAATTCCCCCAGATAAATAGTGGGTGATGAAAACATACGATATAAATTCAAGAATGGAGCAGTGCCAGAAAGTACATTCTTCTTCCACTACTTCATGTCTTAGACCTAATAACATGAGAACCATGAACATGTCACAACAATCTTTCTTGTTCTTTAGATGTTTGCCCCCTGCCCCCCCCCACAGACACGTCCCTTTCCCCCCCCCCATCCTTTTTTCTGTTTCCTTAATGCTTTGGACCATATCTCACATGCAAGATAGCCATTATGTTATTGTTTCTTCATAAAGTTCCTCCAAGTGATCCCTTAATATTCTCTTGTGGTATTAATTATTTATTTACATTATTTATAGTCTATGATGGTCAGAGAGACCCCAGGCAGATTACAAAGTGTAAGTCAATGCAGTCAATAGGGTGGAACATCCAATAAGCAATGTAATAGTATTAGGATTGTAGCAGTTTCCAGCAAGCCTGTCTGGATCCCCAGGGGGCTGCTGGTCACCTGTTGGTGTCAAAAGACAAAGTTCCAAAAGGACTGGAAAGTGAAGCCTTACTGCCAGGGTAGAAAGCTGCCACCAGCCTCTCAACTAAACCTTAAGCTGTGGAACCAAGAGGCAAGTCCCCAGGCTTTAAACAGGAAGTCAGCCCTGTGAGGTAGGTACTCGGCAGGTTGGGTCCAGAAACAAACTTAACAGGGTAGCATGTGGCAAAATAGTCAAAGAACTGGATTTGGATTGAAGCCACAACTTTCAATAACTCCATGCCAAATTAAGAGAAGGAATTTATTAAGGAAAATTACGAAAGCAAACAAAATAAACATAGAAGTGTGTGGAGAAGCACAAAACAACAACAGACTATTTAAGCTAGGCTATATTCACTATACATCACTGAACTTGTTACAGATGTTATCTGTAGCAAGTGTCCAAAAGACAGTGCTGACCAGCTCCAATCTCCTAAATGGAAAAAAAAGTCTGAAAGGGCTATTTTAACTTAAAAAGAAACAAATTGGATAAGTGAATTTCACCACAAGGATTTCAGAAATTAAAAACAAGCAAAAATCTGAAACAAAGTCCTTTATTAAAGTATTCTCCCCAAATTATTCTGTTATAATAAAACCCTGTCACCCTATAAAAATGTCCTCTTGAATAATTCAGTTCTGCATAGTTTGCAAAATGCTCAGAAAGCGGTAGGTGCCATCCTGTAAGTGGGCAAGATCAACAACTGCCTTTACACGTGCAGGCCAGAGAATACACATGTACAGGCAGCCCACCTACAGGGTGGCACCTGCATAAGACCTTGCATAGATGAGTGAAGCTGTTATGGCAGAGCACTGTGCGAGAGACGGTACTGCAGATATGAGGATCCAGGGCCATGAAAAGCCTTGTGTATCATTACTTTTAACTGGACCCAGTATTAGGTAGTGGTTAAGAATGGTGGGACTCTAATCTGGAGAACCGGGTTTGATTCTCCACTCCTCCACTTGAAGTCAGCTGGGTGATCTTGGGCCAGTCATAGTTCTTCCAGAGCTCTCTCAGCCCCACCTCACAGGGTGAGTGTTGTGAGGATAATAACAACATACTTTGTAAACTGCTCTGAGTGGGTGGTAAGTTGTCTTGAAGGGCAGTATATAATTCGAATGTTGTTGTTGTTAGATGGGCAGCCAATGGAGTGACTGCAGAAGCTAATAACCATGCTGCTTCACCTAGCTTCTCATAACAACCAAGCTGTGGCATTCTGCACCAACTGGAGTCTTCAAGCTAACTTTGAGGGGAGACCTATTGAAAGTGCATTAAAGTAGTCTAGTCTCAATGGTACCGTGGCATGGATCCAGGAGACCAGATTGGCTGAGACAAGATAGGGGCTGCTGGGCTAAACTAAATTGGCACAAAGCAGCTGTATTAACTTGCTTCTCTAGCAGTAACATTGGATCCAGTATAACCCCTAAGCTCTTGACAGTCAGCAAATGTCGGCTGAGCCCTGTCATAGATATGAAGCACAATGTCCTTCAAGAAATGTAATGTGTTAACCAGTAAAAAAACTACCATTACATGGATGCCTTCCACTATGATGTAGATATTCATCATACATGTGGTGCCATCACTCTTTCACGCATTAGATTTATCTATTCAGTCTCATTTCTAAGAACAGCTAAGAAGAAATATATAAGGGGTAGGGCTATGGGAAGGGGGGATACAGGTTCTGGTCACCTGAGGTCCCACAGTACCAGCAGTGGGAGAATGCCTGCCCATACTAGGCAATTGGACGCAACTGGATGCAAATCCTATTACTTATCTGGTGCAGTGCAAGGCTGATTTGATAAAAATCGGCTCTCAAACTAGTGTTGGGGACCTTCACTTCCTTGTCATGCTGGGAATGATGTCATTCTAGTGCAACAAGGAAATGCTCCGGAGCACACAGGAACGTGCTGAGGGGTCCCAGGCCCATTCCCTGCACCTTTTCCTCCATGCCAGCAAGGAAAGCGGGGCGGGGGAGAGGCTGGGAGCAGGGGATTCCCCGCCCCCACACAGAGTATGGGAACTCTATGAGGAGAGAGAGAAACTCATTTTATCTATATTGAGAAGCACCACAGCCGTTGTGAGGGTCTTATACAGGTATAGAGTCAACATATCCCTTTAAAACATTTTTTTTCAAGAATAAAAACCTAGACTGCAGCACTACAAACACTTTCTAGGGAGTAAGTCCCACTGAACTCAATAGGATTTACTTCTGAATACACATTTAGGATTGCATTGTTATTAACTAAGACTGTAATCCTATCCACAGTAGGTACAAACTGAGAAGTAAGAAACTCTCAGTTTGGCACAGTTGCTCTCATTTTTGCACATGCCCAAAGTGAGTGACATAATTTTCAGCTTCCTAAACCTTGCTGTCCCTGAGGAAGTAGAGCCTGTTCAATCAATTTAACAGTTTTTCATACTTTATCACCCACATCTCTTGTGACACAGAGTTTCTCTCTTAACAATACATGCCTCTAGTCAATGAGTGTAGCTGTCTATTTTTATGACTGAGGACAATGCAAGAGCCCAGGAAAGGTCAGAACGACTAATTGGCTACAGAGATGTTTCTCGATGTAAAAGTCCATGGTGAAGGAAAAAGTGTGTTTATGAAATAATCAACTTGACACAGCAGGATTAGCTGCTGCAGATAGTACTTGTCACTTGTGCCTCTGAAAACTATAATTTTTCATATGTATTTCAACGAGGTTAAAAACAATACTGTGAGACATCTTAAGGAAAAGATCAGATGTTTCTCACAGTAAATAAAAGGCTAAGCATTCACTTGTTTTTAAATTGTCTAGAACCATAGTCCATCTTAACCATAAGTCTCAAGGACAACATATTACCACCTCATTTATCATCACAACAGCCCTATAGAGTGGTCATTGTTCTCATTTCATATAAAGAGAGTTTGACATTGAGGGTTTGGCCAGAGGATCCATTTTTCATGAAATAAACACAGTTTTGTTGTGGAAAATTCAGATGAGCTTCCTAATGAAGAATTTCTGTTGTAGGAACACTGAATGCTAGGGAAGTTACAAACCATAATTTCCCCCCAGCTGGGAAAATGCTGTAATTCTCCCCAATCAAGCCACAGCATGTTAATTGCTGTAGTGAGAACTGTAAGGAGTATGATTGCATGCATGTTTGAAAGCTCTGTTTGATTGTTCCTATCATATCAGTGGTGATATAAATATCCCCATACCCATGTCATGTTGTGAATATTTTAGAAGTGTAGTGAATTCAGAGAATTTGCTGCATGTATTGATATAACAGTAGGTCAATATAACACTAAGAGAATGATGATTTAAAAAAAGAAAACTAGGAGGAAGGGAAAGGAAGGTGGGGGAACAAGTGTTTCAAAGATGAGGAACATTAAAACACTGAAAAGTAGGTTGGACGTGGGTGGAAGCGGGAGGGACAAACTGGAGAAAGTGGGGTTGGCAGGAATGGGTGACAGAGCTGTTCTTCTTTTACGCTTCCCTATGCAAGACTTCCTCATGTCCATTTTCTTTTTTTAAAAAAATCCAGCCCTTATATCGATATAATATTATAAGCATGATGCATATTTGAACACCTTGCTATTGGTGGTGTTGTTGGGAAGGTTTTGTGGTATTCCATACTCTAACAGACTCTGGATGGGGTACTAACCGAATTGATACTATTGATCATATTCTTTTGAAGTGTCCTGAATTTTAGTCTGGAGAGCTAAACTTATTCTTCCTCTGTTTAAGCAGGATTTTATTTCTCTTGAAGCTAAATCTTCTTGGCTATTAAAAGATGAAGATAAACAAGTAACATCATGTGTGGCTAAATTTTTGGCAGCTGTAGTAAAATCACGTAACTCTGGCAGTAAACTCTAGGTTTCCCTTTTAATAGGCGATGGCTCACTGTTTAGGACTTTGGTCATGAAAACAGTAATTAAGAAAAAGAATGATAAATATGCACAAAAAATAAAAGGGGATGCTGTTACATCACCAATGATGCCACCGATGACACAGCACCCTTGCTTGGAAGTCCTGATAATTTAAGACACATGCAGAACAAAATAAATCAACTCCACACCTGTAAAAATGCAAAGGGAGGACAGATATGTGGAAGAACTATACCGAAACCAAATCCAATCCTTGGGAATCAACTGATAAGAAAATCAGGAGTATGTTGAGGGTACAGAAAAGCCCTAAGAAAGTGCTAAAATCAGTAAGGCTATCTGAGGTCCCACTGCAATAGTATTTTGGCTGTATTCGCACACTGAAATTTTGTAGTCTGAAATAATCAAATTATAAATCCCTATATCTAATAGCCAAAGGTTAGGCCCTGCATATCTGCACAACTAGGCCATCTACAGGTACTAGGGACAACACCCCCTCTCAAGTTGGCAAAACCCCGACCCGCCTTAAAAAAACAAATTGGGGTGTGTGACAGACTGAACTTAACAGCAGGTTTCCAAAATGCAGCAAAATCAGAGAGCTGGGAAGGAAATGGATAACTATTCCCTAGAATTGAGAGCTTGAGTGATAGGCTGCTCCCTCTTCTCTGATTGGTCAATTAGAACCAGTCTGAAGGCAGTCAGTTGGTTTCTGTCAGGATTTGGAGTCAGGGAGCCTGACAAGAAAAGTCATACAGGTTTACATTTGGAGTGAAGGGAGAAGATTCCTTTCCTAAGAATTCAAAGTCTAAGTGTCAGCAAAAGCTGAAGTATGCTTTACACAGACACCAGAGAACTGGGAATGTGTTTTGGCGAGAGTGATTGGGTAGTGGGTTGAGACTCACTTTCAAGCCAAAAACAAGAGGGGTTATATATCTTCTGAGGAGAAGATTAATTCCGGTCCAGTTTCAAAGGAGGTTTGGCTCTGAGGAGGACCCTGGATCTGTTGTGAAGGGGAAATGGTTTTAGCCTATTCAGGAGATAGAAATACCCTCTAGTTTCAAAAGAGAGAAATTAGGTGCACAAAGAAAGTTACTAACTCCAGAAAACCTCAACTGTCATAGGAAACTTCCTGAAGAAACTCTGGACCTTTCCATACGGTCATTTTGCAGCAGTTCAATTTCCATTCTGCCTCCCCTGACCTCCAGCGTTCCACACATGCAAGGGAGTCATGGGACACAGAATCGAATACTGTCCATCTTTCTCCCATTTTTTCCACCTGCTGACATAAGGCAACTTTTTCTTGAAGCTGCCTCTGAGTCGCTGCTGATGTGTTCTGTGTGTGCGCGAACTAACTGTCTCTCTTCCTAACTGCATCTCTCCCCTCCGCTTTCCTTTTCTCGAGCGCTGATTGGTTGGCTGCCTGCTGGTAACCATTCCCACTTTCCTCAGCTCTCTGAACTCCTTTTCCACCACTTTTATCAATAAAGTAAGGTAAGATTTGTAATGCCACTGCTTTGTTTGCCTCCTCCTTCTCAGCTTTAAAAGCGAGGGAAGGTTCATAAGGCAGGCCGATGCTCAGTTTGCTTCCTCGCTCCCAGATATGAACTCTCATTTATTTATTTTTAAACCAGGAAAGAGCTGTAACATTGCTGCTTCACTTGCTTCCTCCCTCCTGGCTTTAAAAGCCAGGAAAGGGTTAAAAGGCTGATTCTCCATTCACTTCCTCCCTCCCGGCTATACATTCCTTTTTTAAGGCCAGGAAAGAGTCGAAATGCTGCTGCTTCATTCACTTCTTCCCTCCTGGCTTTAAAAGCGAGGAAAGGGTTAAAATGCCAATGCTCCATTTGCTTCCTCCTTCCCAACTATGCACACACTGGCCTGTTTCAGGATTCTCCCAAGACCAAAGAGGAAAAAAACCAAAGATGTGTGTGAATAGCCAGAGAGGGAGGGAGCATTCTGCACAGACCTTTGAGAAATGAAGCAGCAGGGAAGCACTCTTCCCTGGCTTAAAAACAAAAATAAATGAGAAAATGTGTTTATAGCCAGGAGAGAGGAAGCCAAGCAGTCCGTTAACCCTTTCCTGGCTTTTAAAGCCAGGAAGGAGGAAGTGAATGAAGCAGTAATGTTACGACTTTACTGGCTTTAAAAAAGAGAGAGAGTGGAACAAGCACAAAAACTACATTTTCCCTAGAACTCTGCCACCAATTGCCTCTCCAGTGGGCACAGGACAGCCCAATCAGCAAATACAGGGACAGGTTGAAGGGGGAGAATGGGTTCCAACACTGCAACGTTATGACATGTATGTAAAAAAAAAAGTGACATCAGCTCCAGCCCCCACAAACGGCGATTTCAAACAGAAACATCTCAACTCATCAGCAAACCAAATCACCTCGAGGTTGTGCAGTACAGAATCCCAGGAGCTCAAACTGATTCAGTGGTGATCGGCCTGAATACACAGAGGTATTGGCTTAAAGTGAGCTGTGAGGAAAGGGCCATTGTTGCGGTACCTAAATTACAAAGTAAAACACCTGCTCACTGTTAAGAAGGAAGAGTATATGAAAATAAGCTTCAAGGATAGTATTTTGCCTGTTATACAAAGTAATACCAACAAAATTTTACTCTGCATTTCCATTCCGGCTAACTCAGTCAAGTGCCTGTTAAATAAAGCTGTTACTTCTTTTTGAATGTTATGCAGTCTCTAGAGCTATTTCCAACAAAAAGAAAGATGTGTTTCCCCATCAAGTTTCTGGGCTGGGCTAAAAAGCCAAAATTGTATTTGTGTATCAGAGTCGGACAAACATACTTTCAAAACCACAAATATTAACACGTTTCTTGGAGTTACTCAGTCAAAGTATGGAAACTGAATTTCGGTGGGAAAATCTGCCTCACAGTGGGGATAGTGAAGCGGGGGGTGGGGGGCATCTGTCATAGGGGGTTTAAACACTCCCAAAGTTGACAGGGACAACTACAAATATACAGACATTGCAAAAAACAGAACCTAGTATTTTAAGAGTACGTGTTGTGATTACTTTTTTACCTCATAATAAGAGATATCAGTGCTCATTGGAAATTATTGTGCATGGTCTGAAACATCGGTGGGGGAGGGAAACATCCTCTCCAAATGGCGTACCTGGAAAAAAAACTCCATAGAACAAGGCCATACAAAAATGATTAAACTGAGGGATTCATTGCCAAGGAGATGTAGTGATGGACATGTACATAGGTGGTTTTAAAAGGGACTAGAGAGATTCAGGGAGGGGAGCTCCATCTATGGCTAGAACCATGGTGACTAAAGGAAGTCTCCATAGACAGAGGCAGCAAAAGTCTGAATTCCAGTGCCAGGAGGCAATATCAGGTCATGGTCTCCATACCCTGTTCACTGACCTTCCTGCTGTGTGAAACAGGATGCTGGACTGTACAAAACCCTGATATGATCCAGCAGGCTCTACATGTTCTTCTTACGAACTTAAGGCAACCCCTTCCCATTATTACAATTTGGATAAGTGCTGTGCTGCTATTGGATCACAGTTAGTGCAAAAGTAGCACTGAAGGGAATGTTTAGTTTTTAATTGTCTAGAAAGGCTTAAAAAGAGAACAACTTGGTCAAAGCTACCAAAGGAGTCAATAGTCAAGGGGTATATAAACTCTGGTATTCCATATCCAACTCTCATTCTCCTAGCCACAATATTTTGTTTTCTTCATTTATTCCCATACCTTTCTTCTCAATGGGGACCACAATTGTCTTACAACAGGTCTCCCCTTTTCCATTGTATTCTCACTGCACCCCTATGAGATAGTTTAGGCTGAGACCATGTGACTGGCCCAAGGACCCCTAGCAAGCTTCCACTGTTGAGTAGGAACTAAGGCTCATGGGCACATAGCTTCTATATAAATATTGTCATTCTCCACAGTCAGTCTTACATATAAACATAGCAGCATTTATATACCAATTCATTTACTATTAAGTAACAGAGTTCTTTTTCTGCTTCGTGATCCAAGTGAGTTTCTATCTCTGCTTTACTAGTCAGCCCTGTTTTGCTTTCATGCTGAAGACAGATCACTGTGAATTCTCCTTTCTTCGAATGAAGCTTCTATCAATGCTGCTCTTTGCATCAACTGGAAAAAAATGATGCTGGAGAACAGAGATGCTGGCATCCTCCCAGGAGGCCCATCACCTGCCCCAGAATGTGTTTATACTCCCCCTGTCTGGCACCAAGAAAAATTACTGCCGGACAGCAGCAAAGAAAGCTGTGCGTTTTTATGGCAGCAGAGAATGACAGGATTGAGGTGCACCCCTCACGGGCAAAGCACTATCAGGCCAATCTATTCCATTCCCATTTTATTTTTTAAAAAGATGGCTTGTGTGCTCAGATGTAGTATCCTTCATTTGAACCAACGTAATATCCTGCTGTTTTCTGAGGAAATTCAGCCAACTTTTCCAACAGTTTTGAAATGTATCAGTGGAAAGAGGGAGGGGGAGAGTGACAGGAAGGAATTCTTTGTCAGCTGTTCAGTCTTGATCAAGGATATGGATTTCAAATTAAACAAAAAAGGTCATTTTCCCTGGGAAGATTTCCTTCAAGAAGAACCTGCCCGTAAATCATCTTTAAACAGGAAAAAAAATAGAAGCAATCTAAAGTCTGCTTGATGGCAACATATGTAATCCATGTAACTGCCTTGGAAGATGTGAGCTCAGAAACATCTTTTAATGGCTACAGCTACACCACCATCTGTGCAGAGTACCCTACATTCATAAGCTTGGGTTATTTCTGTTGAGGACTTTGTTGGTGACTGAATACTCGCTTTCATAACAGATTCAAATTCAATCATCGCTGCATGCCTCCATTTATGTATCCAAATAACCACAGGCATTTTGGGCACAGTTTCAATGGCATGAGAGGTAGTTTCAATCAGTAACCAAAGCTAAGATTCAAATTGGCACTGGAAAACATGGTATTATTAGCACACAAGATTCTGGCTCTCCAAAGGATCCCAAAATATTATTTGGAAAATAACTTAAAATTTCAAAAATAGATATGCCTTGATATACAAAATATCTGGTTTACCGGAGAAAACTTTATGATTCAGCAAAAGTTCATATTCTCACTCCTCTGTAATGCATGACCCTTTGTGGTTTAAAAACTGTGTTTGTGTTTGACTCTTTGTGGTATAAAACTGTGTTATGGCTACTGACCAGATTTGTTCAATCCTTCAAATTTAAAATTCAGCAAGAGCATGATTTGAGAGTTCTGATCTCTGCATGACATTCCATGGCCTTCTAGGGAACTAGAAACCTGTCAACATAATAGTTTTATGGAATAGTGTTTGCAGTGGCAACCTTGCAAACTCAAGCATCAGCAAAAAACACTAACTGTTTATACTGCAGTGTGCTAAACAGTTTTAATGGGATACAAGTATCGTAGGACACATCCACCTGTAGTTCCCCACACTAGGTTCAGTGTGCAAACAAGAACATGGGAAAAGTCTTGGGAAGCCAGATGTCCTTCTGCAGAACATCCTGATACACAACATTCAATCTACCAGACTGGGCTAGTGCTAATCTACAGTGAAGCACTAAAAGTAATGTGTCTGTTAATAATTAGTAATGGGGGGGGGGGTTCCCTGAGAGCATATGAGAAGATCAGTAGAAGCAGACAAGCTTTCATGAAACAGACAAATTTTGTATCATTATCGATCTTCACAGTGTGCAGCAACAAGGCCTCCAAGAGGCTGGAAGGGCCTTTGTAGAATGCCTACTTCATCTAACTAATTATTTGTGTCAAGGGGAGAGGAGTGTGCATTTCCTTCCAATTAGCCAAATGAAACACTATTCAGTAGGTATAATATAAGCCAACGGTCACTGCGTAAGACAATTCACTATCAGTGTCATCCTAAGCAAAGGTACATCTGTCTAAATTCATTGAAGTTTATGGGTTTATAAGGGTGTAACTGCTTAGAATGGCACTGTATCTCACAGCTTCAGTTTACATTACAAATAATAATACGACGAGTTAAAATGTTATGACTTCTCACAGGTTTGTTCCAAGGATGAATGACTATAAAGCCCTCTGCATACTCTGAAAGTAGGTTATGAATGTTAAGCTGCACTTTCGACCTCCATTCTTAGAAACAGGCACTACAATGATAGCATTATGTTTAAAAATAATTCAGATACTTTTATCTTGCTGGCCTTGCATCTCCTGTCTTGTTAGGGTTTGCAGTTGCTAGGGACATACACCGCATCCTTTCATTGTATCAAGCATAGATGCTTTACAAATAAATGCGTGTTGAGAGAATGAAGATTCAATGCTTTATTTTGCATAATGGATGTTATAAAGTAGGTATAGTAGGTATTCTGTCTGAAATAACAAAGCACTGAGTAAAGATCTTTTAGTGAGACTGAAGATTTGTGATGTTATAATGGTAAAGTTCTAATGTTTAAAAGAGCTAAAGTCAATTGCAAATGTATATAATTCAAAAATATATCAATTTTGAATTTTTTTTAGATTTGTTTTATAAGTAGAAGATAAATATTATATGTATTACATTGTTTTCATTATATTATTTTAAAATTTCATAGCCCACTTTAAGTGTGAAGAGAAAAAGGTGGACTATAAATGAAGTAAATAAATAAATAAAACCCTATGCCTGCATTTTATACACAAAACTAGATTTTCAGCCATTTACCCATTCAGGATTGCATTAGGAAAATAAAGAATCAAAATCCAGTTTGAACGATACTCATTCTTTGTTAATACACCAAAAACAGCCAAAATATTTCCAACATTCAGGATTTCAAAACATTTCAAAATGTCCCTGGAAAGGGACCCAACCCTGGCTCCACCCACCAATGGAGGCGGGGGGGGGGAGGAGAAAAACAGGCGGCTGATCACGGGCTGTTCAGCCACCCAGCTTGACTACTTACTATAGCAGTGGCCACAGTTCTTTTGAGCAGCCAGCTTACTCACTTGCCATGGTGGTGGCTGCTCCCTCACTTGCTCACCACGCAGATACTTGTGGGTGGCTTGGGCAAGGCCCACATAGGATGAGGGCCATTATCCATATGGGGCATGAGCTGTCCTTATTCTGGAGCTCACCAAGCTTCACCCTTAAATCTCCAGGAATTTCCCATGTAAAGCAATTGAGCATAAATATGCTTAAAACCAAAAGGTGATTTAAAGGTGATACAAGATAAGTGCGATTTTAGTTTCAGGAAACAACTGCAGGCATACTGGGGAAAACACACAGTCCCATCTCAGTGGAGGAAGGTTGGTCAAGTCCTTCACTATTTGCTAAATTCTGGAGCTTATGCAACCGGTTTTAAAACTGGGATATATGAAAGCAGCAAAGCAAAATAAGAGAGTCCGTTTGGGACCTCTCCCATATGCCTTATTATTTCTGAGTCCGAAAAAGGGCTTAGTGCTGTCATGTTTTTAGTCTTTTCTCTCCTCCCCCATGCTGGCTGCAAGCTTGCTTCACATTCCTGCTTGTACCAGGCCAATTGCTTCTTTATTACAGCACAGACATTGACATCTCATATGGTTCTGAGATCACAGCAGTAGACAAGCCCAAACAATTCAGTTACCTTTTTGAATGAAAAAAGGCTATTGTCAGTATGGAGTGGGGGAGGGGGATGTTCTGCTAATTCTCTCTGACTGGTATGAACTCAGATAGTTAACAGGCTCTTTTCAGATTGTCACAATGTACTATGAAGAGAGTCTGGGAGGGGGAAAATACATCAGTTTGGCTTTTAATCTTAACCATGACATTTCCCGTCTCGTGTTCTGTTGGAGCATCTTCCTTGTTCAGCAGTGTTGTTACAACTTTGGCTACAATCCTAAGAACACTTTCCCAGGAGTAAGTTCCATTCAATAAAATGGAACTTATTTTTCAGAAGATAGTTCCCTTTAAATCTCAAATCCAAAACATGAAGTCTTCACTGTATATTTATCTGTCACAGGCTAGAAAATTTTCAGGAAAGCGCTATCTTCATTAACACAAAATACTCCCCTTGTTATTTTTGTACTGTACTTTACCATATAAAGACATACTCTGTAGTCCTAACCTTAGTGAGACCATTTTAATTTGAGGATCTGTGGTTCCGGGACTATGAATATTCTTCCTTTGTTATCTTTGCCCTGGTCTTTCCCCCTCACCTTTGGTTCTCCCTCTGGCAACATTTAGACTGTAAGCTCTTTGGAACAGGGATCTTTCTTCTTTTCTTATGTTATTCTATGAAAGCTCATGAAAGTACTTCCAATAAATAAATTACTAACTAAACTAAATCTGTTTCCCATATGCAGTTTCTCAACTAGTTAAAATATATCATATCCAGGGCTTTTTTTCTGAGAAAACAGGTGATGGAACTCAGTGACGGAACTCAGGACCGCACAGTGACATCACTTTGGGTCAGCTGGAACAAGGGGGGAGTTTTTAAACGTTTAAATCGCTCTTGGCAAAAATGTTCACATGGCTGGTGGTCCTGCCCCCTGATCTCCAGACAGAGGGGAGTTTAGATTGCAATCTAAACTCCCCTCTGTCTGGAGATCAGGGGGTGAGGCCACCGGCCATGTGAACATTTTGAAGAGGTGCCGGAACTCCATTCCACTACGTTCCAGCTGAAAAAAAGCCCTGATCATATCCAACCTTCATTCAATATTCTAAAACTCAATAACAAATATGACCATTAGTCCAACTATTTATTAGCTATTCATTTTTTAAAAGATAATCTTAAATTAGTTATGATTTACAATACTATTTTCCTTGATCTATGCAACCAACAGTGGAATGCTAAGCAACATTACACCCTTCTAACTTCATTGAAGTCAGTGGACTTAGGTGTAACTATTTAGGACAGCACTATAAGCATTTTCATCCTATCCCGTTAAACAAACCAGTGCCTATTTATCTAAGTATTTGCCTCTTGCATAGTCTAAAAGCTCAAGCAACAATCTAGAATCTCAGTACAATGATAAGACAGAAACAGTCCCTCTACTGGATTATATATTTCTTCCACTTGTGTTCAGTAAAATGCTTCATACAACAAAGAGCATGGCCGTTTTCACACTACTAACCTGCTTCCGCAACGTTGTGCAAAAAACGCAGAAGATAGCGTATGCTTGCGAGAGTTTTGCGCAATGTTGCACAAAACTCTCGTGAGAAGACGCTATCATCCGCGTTTTTTGCGCAACGTTGCCCAACGTTATGGAAGCAGGTTAGCAGTGTGAAAATGACCCATATCTTTTCAGTGTTTGACAAAGTTGCTGCTTAGGTAGGCCCACGGTTGACAACTTAATGAAGAAACAAAACATATAAAAGAAAGAATGCATGTGAGCTGTTGGTACATAAGGACTGCTATTAAAAAATTTCTCTGTTTTAAATATGTGTGTGTTATGTGCTGTCAAGTCGCCTCCGACCTATGGTGACCCTATGAAGGAAAGACCTCCAAAACATCCTATCATTTACAGAGTTGCTCAGATCCTGCAAACTGGAAGACATGGCTTCTTTTATCGAGACAAGCTATCTCATTTTAGGTCTTCCTCTTTTCCTACTGCCTTCCACTTTTCCTAGCATTATTGACTTTCCCAGAGAATCTTGTTTCCCTTGTATTAAATATCAAGTGTTTTTTTAAAAATGCATTTAATTCTACACCATAAAATACAATTAAGAATTACCAAACCCTACATATTTCCCTGCCTTTGTTTTGAATGTTATTTTGTCTGTTAATTAATGATACTGAAGTTAACATCAGTGTTGCAAGAAATAGCCCAGTTTTAATTCAGCCAGGTACATATCTAAATAATCTTCTGGGGCTCATCTGCATTTTCAAAAGTGGATACTAAGTCCCCAGCGCTCAACTCCATCAAATCTTCTAAAACAGAAGGAAGCAGCCTGTAACATACCTAGTGAAACAAATTTTCAAACACTCTGGTGTCATTTCAGTGTTAAAGCAGCTGTTTTTATGAATCATAAAAGAGCTTTCAAAATATCATGTTAGCGGTGGGGTGTGTGTATATAAAGTGAGCTCTGGTTTTACCCAAGGAATGTTACTCAGATTACTCAAGAAATATTCCAGCTATGTATGCATGTGTGCTGCTGCTTGATTCTTTAATTGCAATGATTTCTGGTACACATTTTCTACCAACTGATGTTTTGTCAACAGAGTAAAAAAAAAACATTTTAGAATATGAACTCAAACATTGGCATGCATGGTGTTGTATACATGCAAGCCAATTAAACCTGGCATTTTACTAGTTAACTGATTTTTTTCCCCTTTTTGTCTTCTCTGTCCCCGCAATATGGTAAGCTACATATTATGTATACTGAAAACAGTCAATTCATACCAGAAGTTATTACAAAGAATATATGTTTCTGATTCCAGAAGTTGTTTATCAAGCTGTTTCAGGTGCAGAAGAACATCCAAATGTTCCAAAACATTTGTAAAAGTATTCTGAATATCTAGAAGGTAACAACAAAGCCTTCCATAATGAACATTCATAATCAATATGTCTAATACTCAGTGTGGCCCCAACTATGAATACTTAAATCTGGAGACTGAGGCCATGGACAGGCAAGACAGATCTTTCTACAAACTTGAGAAATTCCCCAGATTTGCAGAAAAATCAGAAATCTACAAAAAATGGGGGAGGCCCTCCCAGTATAATAAAATGAATGCCTGTAGTGTGGCTAGGCCTGGCAGCTGTCAAAGGGCAACTTGCTACCACCAGATTTACATGACTCATCCAAGTACTGATCTCATAGAAACCAGTGAAGAGGTCAGAGTTGAAGAGAAGGATCCAGGAGACCCAAGTTTGAGTCCCCACTCCATTGTGGAAGCTTACTGGGTTACTTTGGGCTGGTCACACACACTTAGACTAACCTACCTCATGGGGTTGTTGTGAGGATAAAACAGAGTATAGGAGAATGATGTAAGCTGCTTTGGGCCCCCATTATGGTAAAAAGCAGGATATAAATGAAGTAAATAAATAATAAAACTGGAGATAGGGAGAAGAGGTGGGTAGGTGGGAGGGAGGCAGGGCTTTTTTTCAGCCGGAACATGGTGGAATGGCATTCCAGCACCTCTAGAAAATGGTCATGTGGCCGGTTACCATTAAACTTTAAAATCCCCCCTTGCTCCAGCTGACTGGTACCAGTCAGCTGGAGCAAAGGGGAGTTTAGACTGCCCTCCATGCCGCTTGCAAGGGGGGCAATTTAAACTTTGGCGCCAGTCAGTAGGAGCAAGGGGGGTTTAAAGTTTAATCGCCCTCTGTGCCACTCACAAGCAGCACAGAGGGCACTCTAAACTCCCCCCTTGTTCCAGCTGACTGGCGCCAATCATCTGGAGCAAGGGAGAAGTTTAAATCACCAGCACAGAGGACAATTTAAACTCCCCCCCTTTGTGGGAGCGCTCCTAGGGGTGGCTGCGCCCTGCATGATGATGTCACTTCCTGGAAGTGACATCATCACATGGTCCTGGGACTGCACACATGCTTTGCGTGTGTGTGTATTGTACCCAGTGAGTTCTACCAACTCTTTTCCCAGAAAAAAAGCCCTGGTGGGAGGGAAGAAAGCGGAGAAGCATAGAAAGATGAGGATATGGGGGCTGCCAGGAGGAAGGGGAAATAGTGTGAGGAGGGGATACATGAGAAAGTGAGATGCCCCATGCAAATCCTTGTGGATTCTCCACTGTGCAGCTGCACTAGGTTCAGTTCACACTGCACAACTTAGCCAGAGTTTTCTTGAGGACAGGCTGTCAGGAAGAGAAAAGGAGGCAAAACTGAAGACAGTGGGGCAGGTAGATAGGATGGAGAGAAGGAAGCAGGAAAAGGGAGAGGCTATGGGGGCTTTCAGGGAAAAGAAAAGCAATATTGGAGGAGGGGGAAATGTAATATCCCTGCAAATCCTTGTGGGTCCCCCACTTTGTTTTCATCTATAGGGCACATGAGAGTATTTTGACTCAACTGGATTCTGCATATGGCAGCTCAGAACTGAGGGTTCTACTGAACTGAAAGTTTCACGATAACCATTTATGTTACAGTGGTAACAGCTGTATACCAGTTCTCATTATTTAGTAAATTATCCTAATAAAGGAGCAGAAACAAAGCAGTTGATGGGCAGCTATTAGGATACATGTTCTCTTGGCTGATGATGACAGCACAGCAATGTATTAATTTATCAAGAATTTGACAGTAATTACCTTTAAATTTGAAAAGTAAATGAATGATCTAGTGGCAGCTTCTAAGGTTCTTTTTCCAGCAATCAAATCACAGTCAAGGTGATCACTGTGCCAGCATTACTCTAGTTTTGCAGGCATGCAGAGCTGTATTAAGCCATGGATGGGCCCCGAAGCTTTCAGGTATTTCAGGCCCCCTCTGGCACTTCAGTCTTTCACTTTACTACAGCTGACAAGCTGACCCTGGTACGGTAGGTACTAGACCACAGTACATAGCCCTATATCCATTTTGAGGGTCTTTTGAAGAATGCTGAGAATATGTGTGTGTGTGTGTGTGTACATGTATTGCTACAGCGCAGAGTGTAAAGTGCCTTTAACCAGTGGAGCCCTAGGGTACAGGTAACAGTGCCTCAGCAAAAAAAATGGACGAGCCCCTAGTCCCTGCAGGGCCCCTAGGCTTCAGCCTCATCAGTCTTATGAATAATATGGTCCTGCAAGCATGGTTTTAGTTATTCTCAACTTAAGGCAGACTTTTAAGACTAATAAAAATATTGCTTTTGAGGCAAAAGATCTCTCTTTCTGGCAAAAAAATTAGACCTGTAAAAAAGCAGATATTATAAGGCCCGTATGTGATGCTCTTGTTTTCTCCCTGGAAGATTTGCCATTTCCCTAGCCGACATTCAAGCATTTATTGACACTACTGTATATTTCTCTTGTAATTTATGCATTGAATCAAAATGCCACAACACTAGCAACTCAGCAAGCAATCTTTCTCTCCAACCATTATTGAGTTCAAGGCAAATCATGAGTGTAAACTGGACCATGGATCTAGACAAATACAGTCAGCAGGAATACCCATGGTGAGGTGGCTGGAGAAAGTGCTGCCACAACTGCTGAAACGGCTGCAGTTACATATGGCTCAGCTTACAGAAAACGTTTGTTCATGAAATATTGTGCTGGGGATAGTAAGAAGGAATTGCATGTGGGGGAGGGGGGTGGTAGAGACCAGCCCGCATGTGTAATCGAGCCCACAAGGATCCAAACCCTATTTTAGGCCCAGATTGAGAGCCCCAGTTTTTCAACATGTCCCTTCTGGGATATGTTTGTTGATAATAATCCCCAAGTGAATGTAAAGCCAAAGGTTTGTGAGGAAAAGATGCCGTTTTCAAAAGCACACTCCCTTTTCCTCTCTTCCACTTCTTTCCCCAAGTTATCAGCACAGGTTCCTTTGCAAAGGAGGTGTGTGTAAAATACCATAAAGTCGCAGCCAATTTATGGCAATCCCACAGGGTTTTCAAGGCAAGAGAGAAACAGAAATGGATTGCCATTGTCTGTCTCTATGTAGGTACCGTGGACTTCCTTTGTGCTCTCCCATCCAAGTACAAATCAGGGCTAACCCTGCTTAATTTCCAAGATGGTATCACACTTAAAACACATAAGGGATGTAGGGTATATGGCATAAGAATACTTGTATGTTTAGCCCTTTCCTTGCTCAAGTGGCATTTACCCCACAGAATCCAAATTTGAGGGGAAATTTGTATCTGGAACCCTAGGGGAGGGGAAACAGCTTACAGCAGGGCATGTTACAGAAGCGTTACTTGTTTTCTCTTCTGACTGTATCTCGTGTACCCTATGTACCCTATTCCATATTTTTTCTTTATGCTAGGTAATTGGAAGAAAATAATCAAAGTCAAACGAGTAGCGGATAATGCCTGGATCCCTGCTGTTGGTTAAGATTAGTACAGAGGGACATTTATGTAACAGATTACTAATCCTGAACAACAGCAATGATCTTTGCCATTTATGTGTTGCCCTGAAAGATCACTGCTTCAAACTCCTGGATTAAACTTCAATTCCCTTCTGCATTCCTGCAGCAAACAACAGGGCTTCCACCCGTATAGCCCTATTTTGCATATAACCCTTTTACATATAGCCCTATTCGTGGAAGTCAAAGGACAAATCAATGGAGCTACTTGCCTGTCTAAAACTAAATATGAAATTAGCAGTCTACAGGAGGCAAGGCCTAAATGAGGGGTGCATAACTCTTAACAGTTATGTGGGCCATAATAGATCTTGAGTGGAGCTGCATGGGCTGCCCTGTGACTCTGCCTGGCTCCTTCATGTGAGATCACCTGGCTTCATTATGACACACACATTTCCTGGGGGAGGGGGAAGGGTCAGAATGCACCCTCTCAGACTTCCTCCTTCCAGGACAGGAGATTTCTCCATGGCATTCCAATGGCTTGCAATAGAGAGGGCCATGGTGCAATGGCACAGCATCTGCAAATTCAGTCCCTGTCATCTTCACTTTAAAGGATCAGGGTTGTTGGTGATGTGAAAGGCTTGGAACCCTGCAGAATCACTCCCAGTCAGAGAGGAAAATACTTGCCTTGATAGACCAATGGTGTGACCCCATATAAGGCAGCTGCATATTTCTCATTGCATCCCAGGGGTTTTATTAGAGTCAACTGAAAGGAAACCCTCCCTTCCTCCTACTGTTGGCTGGCTCAGAGAGGGATCCTGCAGAAGGAACAGCAGAAGCCCAAAGCACCTCTAGCCAGCTGGAAACCACTAAGAAACTCTCTGAGTTGGGACCTCTAGGGCTGCCAACTCCAACTTGGGAAATTTCTGGAGATTTGGGGGAAGGCAGGGTTTGGGGAGGGAAGGAAGCTCAGTGGGGGATACAATGCCATAGAGTCTGCCTTCCAAGACAACCATTTCCTCCCGGGGAACTGATATGTATAGTCTGGAGATCAGTTGTAATTCTGGGAGAACTCCAAGACCTATCTGTAGGTTGGGGAGGATCCAGAAGACATTTCTGATCTCTTCCTTCCCCACCCTGAAAACCTCTTGCTGCATCTTTACTGATATTCAAGCTGAGGAGGCAGAATCAGAATGCTGAGAGCTCTGATCACTCTTGCTGCCTGGAAAGGTTCTCCCTGGTTCCCAGCTAGGGCATGGCCAGATGCGTCCAGGGGAGGGGAGGGTCCTCTGGACGTCCCAAACAGCCAGAATGCATATGGGTCCACTGGGCAGCAGGCTGTGCACTCGTTTATTAATAAGGCAAGCTACGGGAAGCAAGATGGTGGCATTGTTTACTCTCTCACAATTAAAAAAGAGTCCGAAACACACAGAACAAACTGATCCCAGAAACTTATATTTTTCAGATAGCCACTGGGGAATTTCTTAGCAGTGTAGCAGGATAAATGAACTGCTTTACTGTAGGCTGAAAATGCATCACAGTTTTTTCTCATGACCGTCTATTCTACAGAAAAGAACAAATGTATTCAGAATTTTAGAGAAATCTAGAAGAATTACACACAGGAATTATATTAAATCATATACTTAAATAATTGGTGCATAACAATGAATCTATAAAATAAGGACATGCATTGACTTCTCAAGGGTGCGTTAAATGCAACACAGCTTGGCAGAATCTGTAACAACTGTTAGGACTGCCATTTCCGCATGGGGAAATTCCTGGAGATTTGGAGGATGGAGCATGGAGAGGGCAGAGTTTGGGGAGGGATGTAAGCAGGGTATAATGCCATAGAGTCCACTCTCCAAAACAGCCATTTTCTCCAGAGTAACTGATCCCTGTAGGCTGTAGATCAGTCAGTAATTCCAGGAGACTTCCAGCCATCACCTGGAGGTTGGCAACCATATGAGCTGGTCCCTTCCATTCTTTGCTCCCAATCAAATGAGTTCTAACTCCAGCTCATGCTGGAATAAATGATATTATTCTTTGAGGTGATACTGGACTTGTCTTTTCTTTTGCTACAATAAACTAACAGGGCTACCTTTCTGGAACCTCCGTCATGTGAAAGAGTTTTTGTCTTTTTGTGCTTCCACTGTTCTAAAGCTTTCACTCTTAGGCTTCCCCTCAGGCCATCAGCTTACTAAAAAGTTCAAAAACATCCTTATGTGGTTTTGTACACACCTGAGCAACTCAGTTCTATTTAGAAATCCCATTCTCTGGCCTGGAACCTCTCTTTGCCTCATACCATTAAAACAAAGGTATAAACAGGTAAAGAAAACCACTCAGTATGTGATCAGATGAGTTCATCTTATCCCATACAACCAGGACTGACTCTTGGTATTAAAAACAGATTAAGAGGCTGATTACTGACCAACCTTGGTTAAAATCAAGCCCTAAATCATACACCACAGGTGACAACAGTCCATCCAAGTTGTTTTCAGTGTTTTTAATCTGAAATTTTAGTTTTTAGCAGAAGTATTAAGTTTCAGGTAAAAATGTCAAAAGGCAAATTTAATTTTAAAAAAATTATACTACAACTGGGAACTGTCTATTGACAGTGACTTTACTAGTTAAGTGTAAAATTAATCAAACAGAACATCCTAATACAGAACCTATCTATCATGAAATCTGCACAAGTACATCCTGGACACAGTTGACATGGATGGACAATGCTTCAGTTTGATTTTTTTTCAAATGAACCGTTTACGAGTGAGGCATCACTAGAACCACAAAAGTTCCTCTGATATATATATATTCTTCTGCATGGGCTGCAGGTTGTTGTGAAGGACTTTCCCAACATGGTTTTGGGAGAGCCTTCTTAAATGGCACAGGGGCTGCATTCAGAATTGCAGCATCAGAGATTCTGTTGCAATCACAAAGCTTGCTGCATAACTCACTGAATCATGGCAATAGAGGAGTGCATCCATCTTTAGCTACAGAATTCAACCTGGCATACAGATAACAACTATAGCGATGAGGCAAATGAAAAAAGCACTAGGAAGGAAACTACATAAATAAGAAAACTATAGTGTTAAAAATTTTCAATTTCTATTTTCTGCAAGTAAAGAGTACAGCACCGATCTGTGTGGTGTTGGATAGGATGCTTTGAGATAAAGGAGTCTCGTGTCTCTCTGAGCATACAAAGTGAGACTGAAGAGTGCGAGCATCCTGCTTGCACACATGGGGCGCCGACTCTCACAGGTCTGTTGGCAGTGCATTCTCACAACATGTTTGGAGAACCTAGAGCTGAGAGTGACTAACTACTACTCTCAATATACTGTAATATCAATAAAATATTAAAATATTCACTGCTGAAAGACATCTTCTCACAGGCAATGGGGTAGACGCTCCATGATTGTGCAATGAATATCTTCCAGTACATATCCAATACAAAGCCCTCTCTTTTGAGCAGCTGGACATGAAGACAAAATATTCCAGTCATGCAATTCAAGAATGTATCCAGGCAAGACTATATTCACTTGCTATATTTTACATTAATTATGTTATAAGCAATATTATAACAAATATTTTATATACAATGTTAATATAAAATAAGTATTCTTACATAATGAGACTGGACAATATTGCTGGTCGCAACCAGCTATTTAGTCTGCATGAAAAAGTCAGTAGGAGACCTCACAAACTACCTTAAACTGTCTTCAGTTTTGGTCTTGTACTTACTCAACAAATTCCAATTCTAACAATGACAGGCTGAACGCTGATGACATGTAGATACTATTAAAGCGCCCCCCCCACACACACACACATACACAAGTTATTGATTTTGATCTGGATAAACACCTCTTGTTCACACAGGGATTCATAAAGTGCTATAGATACACCTCCATCATCCCCATTCATAATGTCAGAAGTCTGCAAACTTGTAGTAAATTCTACAAGTCTCTTCTCCACACTCAGTGTAACATCCATGTTACTCTTTAAAAAGTTATTACTGTAGAGGTTGCAATTATCCAAGGGTATATTTCCTTGCTTTCAACTTACTTAAAATGGCTTTGTTTAGTAAACAAATTTGATTGGGACAAATTAAAGGCCTATAACCACAGAATAATATATCATGTAAACAAGTTCCAAATCAATTAAAATTAATGCAAAGATGCTTGAAACTCATATGGCCAATTATATGATTATGGAACTTTGGCCAATAAAGTATATTTAATTAATCCTAAATTCAGTTAGATACTAACACATACACTGGCACAAGGGGAAGAGTATCTGTTGGAGTAATGTTCCCGTATACTGAGATAATGCCTGCATTTTCCTTCTGGCATAGCAGTCAGAAGAATCTCCCATACTACACACATTTGCTGAAGCTGCAGTTTTTAGATCAGGTCAAAGTTAGCCAAGGTGCAAGGTTTAATGCATTCATTAAGGGCAATGGAATAATTCAAATATGATTCACAGTTCTGAAAAAATCCATTCATTTCAGCACCAAGGAGCATAGCTCCTGCTAAACTAATCTGGAGTCCAGTTCAGTAGCCCTTCTTGTACAGGCTTCACTTGGCATCAAATTATTCAAGGTTGGCATTACAGCCTCATCATTTCTGTGTCAGATGACAGATGAGGCTGATAGCTTCTGCCTCGGCTGTCACCAGGGCACCCATGAAGAACTAGCAAGCAGTCAGAGCTTTATTGCAAAGGCCCAATTCTCTTTGCTTGCAGTGGCGTACCAGCACAGGTGTCTCTTAATCAAATCCAGTGGTGTTGCTCTTAGGCAAGACGAACATAAACCACATGGTATTTGGCATGCAACTTTGTGGGAAATACTAAGGCGTGGGCTTCTAGGTAAATCAACCAAAACAGTCAGACCTCCCCTCTAAAGTGGAAGTATACAGACAATGAACAGCAAGCTTCAGCTAATAGTTGACATTTTGCAAAAAAAAAAAAAGGACTTAATACACAATTTTGATGAAAGGTGTTCTCTGCAAACAAAACCAGATTGATTGTCGCCCATGCCGAAGACTACAGCAATACCAGAGGGGCAGCAAATTTTAGCCCAAATATGCCATACACAAACCCTAAACCTGAAAGTTTCTTTCTTCTGTACAACCTGCCTCTTAGATCAGCTGCTTTGGGAAGTTTATGTGGATTTCATATCCCTAGACTCATATTGCTAGCACTTCTCCCTTCTGGCAGAGGAAGAAGCTCACCATATACAAAGTGAGAAGCACAGCCCAAGCTTCTTCTTCTTCTTCTGCCTCAGGTGGTAAAAAGGTTAAGGCTGATCCTGGTAACTGGACTTCAGTCTCACGTTTATCCTATCGTGTTCAAGACTTCTTCAGTCACCATGCTGAGAAGCACCTTTGCTTGAGGGCTTTTGCCAATCACAGATGAAGTCATTGGCCTAGACGACCATTGGTATTCCAGCTCCTTTGCAAAAACCCACAGAAAGGTTAATAGTGGACTATTAGAAACTGAAAATGGCAGATAATATTTAATAAGCAGCTGACAAATTCTACACTAGGGTCCATAGTGACAGAGAGATTGGAACCCAAACCTCCCAGGATGCATGTCCCCAAATCTCTGATGCTTTCTCTAGGAGAAGTGCCAGGAGACTCTCAACAGTAATTTATAGGGATACATTATTATGTACCATAACTGCTCCTTTACCATTTTGTATGTATGAATCAGCACATCCTAATATCCATTTGGAATTCAGCAGAAAACCAAATGATGCTGTGAACCAGCTTTAATTTTTCAAACAAATGCTGGAAGGATTCTGTCCATCTTCAGAGTTATGCCCCGCTTGACATTAAAAGGACTGATTGCTTAAAATTAAGCTGAACTTTTAGTGTCAATGTTTCTTTCAAGTTTTTTTTTTAAAATCAATATCTGACTGCTTTTCAACAGCTCTTCAAATAAGTGTTGCAGAATATGTTCTCAAGAAATGGGATATGCAGGAATGAGACACCCTATTTTTTAAAAAAAAAACAAATAAAGCATAATGAACAAGATCATCATCATGGACACATGGCCTTTATAAAACGATAGCATCTCACCTTTAGTTAGCTACAGGAACCAGTCTGGCAACCTGCTCTGCCAATGTATTACCCCATCTTAACACCCAATGAGATAAACACAAACTCATACTGCACTTGAAATATCACCGCAACAGCTGGCATCCAGTAAGCAGAGGAGGACTCAAGGCCTTGTATTTGCTCCCTTTACTTCTCAGAGATAAGCAGCCAATGCCTCGTTATCAACAAAAAGCATATTCAGCTAATCATAGCCTACAATTCAGATTTAAAAAAATAATGGCCAACTCTATGAAAAATAAGGAATTTTCCAAATGCTATAGGTCTCCCCCCCCCCCGAGGACTTTGCAGCACCAGACGAATTATTCGAATGACTGTTCCAACACAGACCCCAGATACAGTTGTGAGGCATTGCTGATCCCCAGAACTTAGCTTGGGAGATGCAGTTGCTAGAAAACAAGTCAGCAAATGAGATACTGCAGCTGTTCTGTCATAAGGATGCCCTTGTGCTAGTGTCACAGCCTTCATCCAAGCCCTCCCCCCACCTGTTTACCCACACCAAGCTGAATTCTTTCCATTTTCAAAAAACATTTGGCTTCTTTTCCATCTTCCTCCTCCAAAGTTCATGAAACCCATCTGTTCAGCACATGTATCTTTCACATATAGATATAGATATATATAATGTATAAAGGATATGTGCTCTCCTTCTGTCATGTGAATCCAGGAATATAATTTTTTGTAGCTACAGCAAATAAAGAACTAGAACTAGAATGGGGAGTCAATATTTTCCCCACCCAACCTTAACCAAAGCTGCTTCTGTCTAGAAAGGCTTTAAGTTTTCCAGAGGAGTGACTGGAGAAGCATTAATTATTGAAGATCAATGTTCATTTTAATCAATGCTTGTTTAGTCATCTCAAGTTACAATTCCCAGCACGCTTACTTGGGAGTAAGCATTACTGAGATGTACTAGACTTACTTTCAAATAAATATGCTCTGGATTATCACTGTCTGTATTTTTAGTTCTCATAAATAACATATACAAACTAGAATCTATCCTGTTGTAGATATAGTTTACTGCACTGCTTTGGACTTACAATTTCATAGAGAAAGCTCTGTGCATCATTTAATTAATCAGCTGTGATTTGGTAAGAGAGATGATACCCAAGATTTCATTAATTAGATAACTCTTAATTGCATCTCAGCCTCAAAACAGTCCAAACAAACCAACCATTCAAAATAAGCCTATCATTAAAAGCAATTTGGCAGGAATTCAAAAAGCTTGATTTACCAGGATATCTCAGCTCATACATTTTGATTTTTAAACCACCGTTTCTTAGGCTGCCACCTTAAACACGCCTACTTAGACACAAGCTCCACTAAAAAAAAAAAAAATCAACGTGCTTTACTTCCAAGCATCTACATTCAGGGTTGGGCCAGTCAATACTCTTTTGCTATCGTTTCCTAGATTCCTCAGCTTTGGCTGGAGTGTGCATGTTGTGTTTTAACAGATGGGCTGGGTGGCAGACTGCAGGCTGTAAACCAGCAAGCAGTGTGGAATCTGCACTGAATGATGTTGAACCGAATGCTTGTAAAGTTCACGGACACAGGCAGACTCAGACTTGTACACCCTCACGCAGAGAGAAGAACACCCACACAGTACACATCTCTCGCCAGTCTCTCCCCATCCCCCCAACTATCCAGGGAAAGTTCAAGACTCGGCATTAGAAATTACATTCTTCTCACACACACTACAACCCTGAATCTAGCATACACAAGGGAAGAGAAGCAAAGATAACACATCCGTATCATCTACCTCTCCCAATAAGATAGTATATATTAACATAAACAAATAAACATGGGCTAAACAAACAGAAATACAGGGTCACATACTTGACAAGGAGCACTGACAGCATCACAGACTACATTCTACACTTTTCTGAAATCCATCCATTGCCAAATAAGTTATATGGTGAGGGGAATTATCATATATTAAAATAAATGGTGTAATTGCTACAACTGTATCTTTTCCATATGAAAACAATTATTCTTAGCCCTTACTATACTAGCATAGGAAGAAAATAGACACCAAGACAGCTTGGTAACATGGTCCAAGCAACCCAGTATTGTGTTCACAACCAAATTGTTGCCATGATGTGTGTTATATTTGTAGTCACACACACCACTTTAATATATAGCAACTGCAACCTGCATTGTAGATGGTGTGCCTTCATTTTTATTTACAGCACCATCTGCATTACACATCTGGCCAGTTTCACATGCCTTTTCTGAGTTTAATTATCTTGGCAGGTAATTATTACCTTTGTAGACTGAAACACACAACTAGATTAACCTTCCTGGTAATATCGTCTGTTGAATCACAGAGCTAGAAACTAAACATTGCCCTGAAAATCACTATCATGAGGGGATCCCTTTTAAAGAAAAAGTTTTCATCTTAGAGACCACACACACAAAAGCCCTGGCGTTGCGGTTGTTCTCACTACTGTAACTGTGTGACCTTGCCGGAATTGTTTTAGAGAAAGGCATCCGAGACACAGACAAAAGGGAAGCCCCTGAGACATGGATTAGACTTGGACGGGCAAGTCCTCCTGAGTCCATAGCCGAAAGGCAGACTTCGGAGTTCACCGCCAAATCCAATCCCTCCCCGGTGTGAAACAGCCCGTCGGCAGGCGGCAGACAGGTAGATGCCCAGCTGGGAGGCGGCTCGGCGACACAGCCCCTGCCCCGGCGACGCCTCTGGGCTGTACGCGGCGACCTCCAGCGCCCAGCCTTGCCGTCCACAGACCAGCCGGATGACCCACGGGATGCTATTCACGCACTCACCCTCCGTCAGTGCCTCCGGTTCGCCACGCGCAGCCCGTCCGTTCCTCTCGAGGAGTCCCACTGCTCACCACGCAGCTGTCCCGGCTGTGGAGCGCCGCGCAACAGAAGCATGCCTGCCCCAGAGGGCTTCAGGCAGGGCCGGGGAGCCCAGCGGCCGCGTCCGTCTCGCCCGCCCTCGAACAATTCATTGACCTCCTGCCGAGCCCCAGCCGAAGCGAGGGAGGCGGCGAAGCCGGCGGACGAGAGAGCAGAGCAGGGGGCGGGCGGTGGGCATGGCCAGCTCTGCTGACAGGCAGCCCGGCGGCTTCGCTCTTCGCCTCGCCCCGGCGCGGGATGGGCGGGCGCCCAAGGGGAGAAGCCGCCCGCAGGACAAAGGGCGGCCGGCTAGGACGCCGGGAGGGTGGGTGGGGGACCCCTGGCGGACAGAGGACGAAGCGCCGCCGGACCGCCCGCCGGGAGGGCACCCAGGAGAAGGCGTCGAAGCGGCACTGTTCATCTCTCCCCCTCCGGAGGACGGGATCGTGGACCCCACTCCCCAGTCATCTATCCCGGTGAGTCCCAGATCCCATGGCGGCTTCTGAAGGCAGCTCTCCCCTGAAATCTCGTCTCCGCGCACCCTCCAGTACTAGAATAACTTGCAAGCTCAGCTACCTTCTGGCTCGAATTA
The DNA here is from genome assembly GCF_028583425.1 of Eublepharis macularius. Lineage (NCBI taxonomy): Eukaryota > Metazoa > Chordata > Lepidosauria > Squamata > Eublepharidae > Eublepharis > Eublepharis macularius. The sequence continues at coordinate 80,275,336 of NC_072797.1, forward strand.
TTCATTTCCATTCCCTTAAGGGAACTTTGGGAAAAAAATCTGGCCCAGCAACCTATTTACATGACTTTTCCAGCCGGTAGCAGTTCGAGAAAAAAGTCAGCGTGCACACACTAACTTGCCCTTGGCAAATTGGGCAAGTGCATGATCTCTGTGTGCTGCCCAGATAGCTTTTTCTGCCAAGCTCCACAATGACTGCATACAAAAAAGAAAATTCTGGACTGGCTTCAGTACACACTGTCAGCGTGTACACACATACTCCACTGAGGCCAGAATGATGAACATGGAAATCAAAATAGCCTTTCTGCTTTAACTGCTACAGGGCTAAAAATGGCACATGAATAGATCCTTACTGACAATCCATCAATGAGTAGCTTTTCCAGGTATGGTTGCTGCCATTTATATTGCTGGTACCTTGCCAGTCAGGGACGTGTAAAAACTTCTAAATGCCAGACTTCTGCATAAATCCCACAAACATGGCCCTTCCAAGAAGTTCAAGTGACCCATGTTAAGAAGCCGAACCTCATGAGCAGAAGTATTTGCACATACCTTGACTGGAGTGGGACCACCCTGGAAGTCACCACACCGGAAAAAGTATACTTGCAAGCAAACAGGAAAGAATTCTGGCTCCAAGCCACTCTGAGTTTTTTGAGTTCTCTTGGATCCATACAATATTGTTTGCTACTAATGGCTAATACACTCTTTGGCACCATGAGGCGGGTACTGAGTAGAACTCTCAGGGAAAGCGCCCTTTAAAATTATGCCCTTTCCATGCTCTCACACATTCACTCCATCCAGCAAGGGTGATCTGTGCCTCAAAAGTATGGATCGTCCTCTAGATCCAGTTCTATATGTACATAAAGCTGAGCTGCACATGGGAAAATCCACTTACAGCATTTGGAATGGAACATCCAATGTCACTTGTAAGATCAGGGCTACACCCATATACTACTAAACAGAGGACAGCATCGACCACATGTCTGAAGAGTGGAAGAGCTGATTCTCACCACCCCTTTCCTCCCTCTTATTACAGGTATCATAACTGATAGGTTGTGTGCAATTGCAGCAGCCCAGCCCACTGGAGCACAAAAGTTTGGATTAGTGCAACAGGTCAAAGTTCATCAAAGCAATTTTAATTGCTTCAACAGAATTGTGTTTTGCACCACTCATATAATTGTGCAGCAGAGATTTAAAAAATCTCACTTGCAGTACAGGCAAGTTATGAAGATGAATGAGTTCATAACTGTGATGTTCAAAGTGCTAAGTAAAAAGAACACAAATTGCAATCAAAGCACCCAGAAGTATCAAAGAGTTGAGATGAATGGAGGGAAGGACGTAAAGAGCAAGGGAGAGGGAGTACATAAAGGGATTATTAATCTCCATTTACCAACATTCTGTCTTTGCCAAAGATCTTTACAGAAAAGCTAACAACTAAATTGGCTACTGAAATATTTAATTTTCAGCATTAATGAATAATTATCTTTTTAAAAATACTCTTGAGTTTGCTGGGAAAACAGTCCTTCAAAGAGTTCCTCTTAGAAGAAAGAGGTTTTAAAAAGCCTTCTCTCAAAGACGGAGTTAACTCAGGCCTTAAACTGAATACCATTGTGTAGAGCATCTCTCTAGTCCTTCATTCAAAGTGAGTGTACTTACTCTGAAGTGGAGCCCTCTCAACTTGTGTCTACATGTTAAGGGGAATAAAAGCAAATTGCATCAAAGGCTGGCACTCAAAACTGCTGCAAGGTCCCTTCCCCATCTGAATTGCCATCTCAGGTTAGTTGCACATTGGGTTAATTAACAAGGCATAAGTTACTACTAAAGACTTCCAGCGTAAGAGCAAAAAGATATAAATAAGATCAGCAAAGAGGTTAGATTTATAATTTTTCAGTCGAGTATAAGTAGAATGGATGGGTTTAAGCAACACAAACCCATGACTGATTTGGTTAATTTTTAAGCCAGATGATCTTTGAAACTTTGCTTGGCTCACCAATTCCTGGTTTCTGTGTGGCCTTTCTTTCCCCAACCTCCACTGCTCTCAGAAAGACAAGGAGCTGCTGATCCATGCTCTCCTTCACTACGACCAGCAAAGGAGGCTGCTAGGGATGTGTTGATCTTAGTGCTGATTTCAATCAAAGGACATCATTTCTTTGAATGAAGACATTGCATTTTAATGTAGTCCTTTTAAATTCTTATTTTGGAGCATTTGATGCAAGAGGAGGAAATGTAAGACTCCGGATAGGTGTTCGTTTTTGAGACATCCTTGTTTTTCCAAGAATGAAGCTGCAGTTCCATGGAGGGCAGGGGAGAAATTCTCTCTCACCTCAGCCATGCAGCTAGCTTATCAATCACTTTGCTGAGGAAGATGGCACCCTAAGCAGCAGAACGCATGCGTGGGTTGGGTTATGCAAAGTGGAGGAAGGGCAGGAGCCTAAAATGGTCGTTGACTATATTGAACTCCCCTTCAGCCAAGTCTACCCTCTTAAGAAATGACATCTGCATGCTCCTGGTATACTTCAATGGATGAGGAGTCTTCCCCCACAAATGCAGAAGCTCCATGTAAGAGTCTGTCAGAAAGATCCCAGAAAATATATCCTGGGTTCTGGGATCCAGCTGAGAACAGGCCAATTCTTCTTCTACTTGTCCACTGATACTCTATGCTGTGTGCCTTGAAATGCCTTTGCAGTCTTATGCCCAAGTTAGCTAGTTTAGCAGCATGAGTTGCTGCTATAGGAGGGACTCTTTTGGAATGAAAATGCAAAAGGTAGCGTTCAGATCCAATGGAACCACTCAACCTCTCCACCCTGGATAGATCAATGTCTTTAAGGGGAAGCCTGAATATGCCAGCCAAGTGGCCAATGGCTCTCTCCTTTGAATTCCAATCTATCTGTCTTCCCTTCCATGGAAATACATTTATGATTGCAGCATAAGGGTTATACACCAATGAGTAGGAGTTATTCACATTTGTCTCCAGGTCCTCAGTGTTTCTACATGGCTTTGGCTCTGCAGGCGCATGCTCTCTTTGCTGGTGCAGGTACAGAATTGTTTTTATTATTAGCTAGAGTGCTGCTTATTTCATCAGGAGAAATAACCCCAAGTTGTTCTTGAAGCAAAGTCAACATCCTCTCTTGTTGGGAAAATATTTCCTTCAAGGTTTCTGCCATCAAAAATGTTTGCCGGGCTAACAATTCAAACCTCTCCTCATATCTGTGCTCTTGGTTGTCACTAGGGAGGGGGAAATGGGATACTCTATGCTGTGTGCTCTGGGGGCAGTTCAAACCACCACCCCCTGCATCCCACCTTGATGTTCATAACTCTGCCCATGATCATCCACCACGTCCACATTAAACTCCATAGGGAAAGGACTTTCTCTGGCTGAGGAAGTGTGGTCGTGCATTTGTAGTCACAGCAGTAGGAGGAGGAATAATGTTAAACATTAAAATGTAGACAAGCTGTGTGAAGCAAAGGGAAGCAGGACAGACTACTGAATTCAATTCATTAGCCCAGAAATCTGCCAACTGAGTTTGTAAAATGAGACCAAAAAAGGAGAAAGCCCATATGTTAAGGAACATTAATTGGCTCTACTTTTATCCAAAAGGCCTTTAAGCTCAACCCCTACTTGTACAACAACATTAGAAATCCACTTACAGAGACACCAGTGATAATTTGAAAGAATGTGCACATCTCTGGACATGGCAAAGAACTGTGTGATCACATGCAGTTTCTTTCAAGCTACATAGTATGAACGCAAGAGAGAGACTGTGCTATTCTTCACAAGCTTATGTGGCAAGAATAATTACTTCACTTTTAATAAAAAATAAGAAACTGAAATTGAGGTTGGAATCCAGAAGCAAATTGAGAATGTTTAGACTTACTGGTGTTCTGTGGGTTAAGTTTCATTAACAGGGCTGATCTAATATGTTGTTAGATTAGCATGAGCATTAGAGATCTTAAATTTCATAAACACATGTATACAACTGAGCAGACTTTAGTGCATATGAGCAAACAACTTGAAAAAATCTATTATCGGGGAACAACCCTGTCGTCAGAAAAGCTACGCTGCTATTCTGGGATCCTCAGCAAATGTTTTCAGTCAAGTACCATCATTGTCACCCAACAAACAGGTACTCTTTTTCCACTTTGAACATAAAGAATTGATATGCATTGCCTTATAAGGCTCAGTCAGTGAGAACAACAAAGGCAAATATTTATCTGTTATTTCTGCCCCGCACTCCCACACCCTTCATTACAACACCAAACGATTTAGAAGCCAGAGATTAACACACATAATAGGATGGATCTTGCTATGAAGCCTGATGAACTTCACCATCACAAAATGAAGTTATACATGAAAACTTGTATCTTCATTAACTTCTTACAATTCTAGCATCTTACTTGTTGAGGAAGCGACACAATTATTTATGTACTACTTGAAACCCACTCGTTTCCTTCACCTCTTGTCGCCATCTTGCAACTCTATGTTCAATAACTGATTCTCTAGTTTTTCTAAATCCACATGATGCTTCATCAGAAATTGTCCATTCAAATGAAAGACTGGTATGTCATTTTTGTATCTTTCATACCAAATTAAGTGATCTGGAAGAGTGATGTCCACTTCCTGAAAAACAAACTGTTAGAAACAACTAAATTAGTAACTTAATTTAAAATCACTTCTTCAACATGCATATTTTAGAAGGAAGTTGCACTGAAATAATAAGAATTTTTTTTAAGACTAGGTGTAAGTGGTTTTCTAACCAATAGCTGCCTTGAATCAAAGTTTCATCATTTTTGTTATTTCCAGATAAATAGACCAAGGTTTTTTTAACGTAGGGATTTTGAAAATAGGGATTTTTGCGTTCCAGTGAAAATCTGTACTACAAAAAGTGATTGAGAATCTAATTCTTCAATTGTTTATTTGCAAAATACACAATGTTACATGGTTATGAAATCTATAGTTAGCATATCAATAAATTATGTAGATATCTGATCCTGTTTCAAGACTCCTATACAAGCAGAACAGTGGACTGACTCTACTTCTAAAGAAATGTCTGTTAGAACATTTTGGTGGAATTGGGTGAAACTGGTTAGATCCTCACATCTATATTTCAGATTTAGTTCTGTCAGGCACACTTCATAGCTGGTTCTTCCTGCTACTTTCACCTCTGAATGAGTGTACAGGGACAGGCTGGCATTGGCCATTCATTGCTTCTGATGCATGCAGAAGATGTCTTCAGAAGTTGCTGTTGCCTTTCACAGTTCTTAGCAATGCTTGTATGTGCTGGAGGGAGGTAAGGCATCCACAGCAAGACAGATGTAGTTAACAGATTCTGCAGCTGTTTGGTTTCTCTGTCTAGCTGATTCTACTTGTCAATCACTTCAATCAAGAAGCAAAAGCCATTTCCTCCCAAATCATAACGATTTTCCTTATGCATAAAGAAGCTTGTTTATATCACCTGTAACACAGAAACACCATTCTGTAACTCAATCCTAAGAAACAGGAAGTAATCACATTGATTATTTCCATAGAAGTGTATTTAGGATTGATTTAGCTGGTTAGCCTTTTTTGTGCAATTAGATTGGGCTACTGCAATGTGGTCTATGTGGGACTGCCCTTGAAAAGTGTTCAGAAACTTCAACTAGCACAGAATGCTGTGGCTCACTGGAGTTGGTTGTAGTGATAATATTGGTCTAGTCTTGGCCTATCAACACATGGGGCTCCCAGTCTGTTTCCAGGCACAATTCATGATGCTGGTGTTGGACATTAAAGCCCTAAATGGCTTGGGATCAACATACAAGGACTGCCTACTCTCTTATGAATCTACCCAACCTCTGTGGTCACTGTCTGAGTCCCCACTTCAGGTGACTCCACCTTGTTAAATTAGGCAAGTGGCAACCCAGGAGAGAGCCTTCTCAGTTGTGACACCAAAACTGGAACACTCTCTCCAGCAAGACTCATCTGTTCCCTTCTGTTGCCATCTTCTTCCACAGTGAAGAATTTTTGTTCATTTGGCATTCCCTTACTGATCACTCCTTCCTGCCCAATGTTTAATTGTTGTGTGTTTTATCTTTGTATGTATATTTTAGCTTGGGTTTGAACTGTTTTAATGATTTGTTTTTGTTTAATAGCTTTTAACATTTGGTTTTATTATATATGTTTTTAATTTGTTAGCTGCCTTGGTGGCCCTTATGATGGTAGAAAGGCAGGGAAGAAATTTTGTAAAATAAAAAAAATACATTATTTTCATGCAATACCTGCCAACAGGCCCAGCTTCTGTTTCAGTTATGAGTGATGAACAGCTTTGATTTGGGTGTTGCTGCATCTTATTTTTCAGCTATGCAATTTAGTTTTAATGTGGCCCAAATGCATGCAGAACAGATGACAGAATGACCAGAAGTGAAATACAACAGGGAATTATTTTGAAGGAGGGGGAATACTAAAAGTCTGGTGTCTTATTTTTTCACACAATTATTTTCGGGGAATATGCATAATGAACTTGAAAGATAGATAGCCTGGATATATGGCATTTCAGTTGAATCACAAAGCCTGAAAATTCTCTGCAATGATCTATTTTATGAAGATAAAATGAAAACTGATTGAATAATTGTTTGGAGAAAGACAAAGGTATGCAAATAAAGCCGGGGTAAATTTCTTTCTCCAAAAGGTATTTCTTATTTTCTTTATATACTGTCTATACTTGTATTTATATACATATAGGACTGTGTTAGTTACCTTATGTTTATAGGGCTCTAGCATTGCTTTAGCTTCATCACATAAGGGACACGGTTTCTAAGAGGAGAAAAAAGAAACAGATAATGATGCTTTGGGATAATTGAGCACAACAAGATCTTCGTCATTGTCTGTATCCCATTATATAGATGACATTGGATTTTGTAACACAGAATACAAGAGGAGGGAGTTAGGAGCAAGGAAAACAGGAACATCAGTTCTTTGGCTCCTTCTATCATGCTTCAGCCTACAAGCCAATCTACAGTGTGACATGACTACCAATCCCATGCAGAGTAAGAAAGCAGAAGCACCTCATTATCAATGAGTCATTGCACTTGCTATGAGCACACAGCTGCCTCACATTACACGGCAGAAGCAAATACATACAGGGTGGATCCTACTCTTATCCAATCACCCCACACTGAGCAAAGTCTGAAGTCTTCTTCCAGCCTTCCTCTGACTTAAGTGTCTTTTCAGTCAGTAGAAGGAAGGCTTCTAAGGATGGACCACACTATAAATGTATACTAGTTTCTGCCCTGTAACATGTTAGGCACCTCTCAAAAAGAAGGGTGGAGGTAAGAGTGAAGAACACTGGTGCCCTCTTCCACTGGTACTTCAGTCAGGAAGAAATAGTATGTCTTCTTGCTTTCCACACAGTGAACACTCTAGTATGCGTAATATGCATATGTAACCATTCAGAAACATTTGCCAGGAAGCCACGATTGCTTGCAACTGCCTTGCACATGCTTACTGCATGTTTACAGATGCACAGCTTCCCTTCAGAATTATAATATTAATCTCTTAAACTCATGTTGGATATAGTGAACTTGCATCTTCCATGCCACGTATGAAGATCCTTTAAATAGCTCCAAAACAGTTGGAATTGAAAGGATCAGAAATGCCATCATTACTTCTGAATCCTACAGGGAAAACACTTATGGGTGCTCCAAGCTGCTCTGATCATTGCTAGTCCACACTGCTAGTCCACATTGTTGGTGGGTCCAAGGACTATGTTGGCTATGGTCAAGTATCTCTCCACCATATTTTCCTTAAAGAAATAAAGACTTGGTGCTTGCACAGGGTGCTTGCACCTTTACCTTTTTATCCGCTGCTCAAGATCAATTGGATCAAAGGAGCTTGAAATAAAAGGAAAGAAAAGGCTAGTCCATACTGGTACCTTTATGTAAAGTTACTCAAGTCTAAGCCCATTGAAATCAGAAGTGGATACCTCCCCCCTTCCTCAACCAAGCAAAGAAACTTCAACTTCAAATCTTAGAAATAACTTTCAAACGGGCCATCTTTTTGTTCAGCTAGTGACAAGGATAATAAATTTTTTATGTGCTATATTTTGAGTTCATATTTCTAAAAAGCAAGACAATAGCAAAGCATTTCTCTTCTTCCCTTTACCATAAGAAATACTAAAACCACCCCACAATGTTCCATTCTCAGAAAAGGTATATAGCACCAGTAAGAACCCTCTCTAAAAATAATACTCTTAGTGGTAAGATTCTCAGCAGCCTAGTTTTAAGCTGCTCTGATGGGACACTCAAGAACTTTTAGGCAACCTTAATTCCCTTCCAAGAGTCCTCAATTGCTCCAACTGTAAAAGGGAAACTGAATCTTCTACAAAAGAAACATTCAGACCTGCTGGGCATCAAGAATATGAAATGGCAGGTTTATCCCTTCAATGCAGTCTGCCATCCTTACTTAAAAACATATCTGAGGCTGGACTGAGTGGCCCCAAGCTGAGAACACAAAATTAGGCTATTATATGAAGCCTGCACTTTAAAGAGATAATTTTGCTCTGCAATTGCCAATGATCCCACACGTCTCCAGCACACACACAAAAAGAAAAGAAAATGCACATTAACACAAGCATGCATTTAACAAAAAGGCCAGTTTAGAATACTATTTCCAGTTTGTTAGTGACAATTTGCCCTTAAAATTTCAAACAGTTAAGACTCGGCATGTGCTAAATCATCACAAAAGACTTTTCCTCTACCCAATTATTAACCTCTAAAAGTAATCCTGTTATTCACCACCTCATTGCTTTCTGGATTATAAACTGCACAGCCAGCTGGCAGAGACAGACCTGCAACTTTAACATTTTCTCGTAGAAGAATGGATTTAAACAATGCATCCAATAAAGCTTTGACTTTGCTTAATTGGATCGCATTAGTTAAATAAAATACTCTGGAATCAGATTTATCATTCATTCTATAAAACCAACAGTATTTATATCCAATTTTCAAATCTCTTTTTTAAAAATTATTGCATTTTGACAAAAACAAACATTTGTTTTGCAGATAACTGCTCTGAGGAACAGGTTCTGCTATTAATTCATGGGGTCATCTATTGAAGCTGGTGGGCAGCAGAATACATAATAAGACAGAGAACTAATTCTTTAATGCACAGTCTTTATATCTAATAGCAAAAATCCCTTTTAAACAAAGAAGCCAATAAATATGTAAAGAACAGGTATATCAGTTCCTTCTAGCCACTCAAATTTCATAACTATTATTAATGACTATCTCTGACTATCATATGACAGGTTAGTAGGAAAATATAGTATTAGCCCTTTCTTTGCATCTCCTGTTTATTTACTATCAGATTAAATATCAGTTTGGCTAACTGTCCATTTATTTATTTGAAAAGTTCACATAGCACATGGTTTTTAGACAAACGGTATAAAATACAAACATGGGTAAAACTTTACAAAGACCCTAGAAAAGGGATAAATATTTCTATTTAGGTAATATAGATTAAAATTTAAGAAGATAACAAGCTTGCTTTGTGTTGACACTAAATTAATAGCATTGGATCGAATTTTTAGGATTGACTGTGCTGTGGGGACAGCGAACACAATCTGGGATACTTTTATGCTTAACAAGGAACTATTTACAAAAACTGCCTGACCCAGGACACAAATCATAACCAACAACAAGCTATTTATCTTATTCCTGCTACTCTATTAGATCTAGCGCCTCCTGTACCTCTTAGGTGAAAAGCAGCAACTGGTGGTTACTCCTTAAAGAATTTATTTTTAATCTGTTACCACTCTTGAATCCTAGTTTCATGGTTGAAAGGCAGCCTTATAGATATTTTAAATAAAGAAAATGTGAGTCCTGATTACTCAGAACCCTGCAAAACAGCTGAAAGGTTGTGATACAGCACACTGCTGAACTCTGCAAGAAATTAAAATAGGTAACCATCTTTTCCCTGCACACTGTGGCTTAGTATACTAATTTACTTCACTTATAACCTGATTTTCTCCCTATTTGGAATTCAAAGCAGCTTACATCATTCTCCTCTCCATTTTTTTTTTCACAACAACCATATGAGGAAGAATAGGCTGAGTGTGTGTGAGAGACCAAAAGTCACTCAACAAGTTTCCATGGCAGTGTGTGAGACAGCACAGCTTCCATCTTGATATATGCTAAAGCACTGAATTAAAATATCACTGCCTGAAAGAAGAGTTTTGCCACAGGGAAGCTAATACTCCAATGGCAATCCTGTCTCTTAATGTCATAGGTTTAGGGGCTGGGGGTACTCAGTACACAGTGCCACCTTTCCCAAGGGATTAAGCACAGCCCAGGTCCACAGACCCGGGATATCAGATCCACAGAACCATGGAGGAATTCAGTGCTCTGGAAGTACAGTTTGGGGTTTTCCTCTCCCTTGTGCACGAAAAAGCGCACAACCTTGAGAATAAAGGGATTCTGCTGGCCTCACCTCCCCCACCCCCGCTACTCTTGGCCACATTTTATGGGCAGAAGAACTACTTGTTGTTCCAATAGTCAACAGGATGAGTTCTCATGAAAACCTCAAATAGACCTGTAAAGTTTCAAGTCTGATTAAGATTGCAATTCTGTGCAGCTCACATGAATACTATATTATACTCCTTGGCTCTATTTTGCTATCAGGGCTACAAGGGGAGTGCACAGAACCACATACCAAATACAGTGCTTTAACAGATCATTGTCATTTACTATCAAAAATTCATATTAAGTGAATCTGCCAACCCTACTTTCCAGATATCCAGACTTCGGTATCCCTTTATTCCCAAGGTTGTGTGCTTTTTCAACCCCTATGACCGCTTATCCCTTGTTTTCTTGCTGCGTATTCGAGTCCTAGCCCAAAGTAATCCAGATTGCTCAATTGGAATTTAGGAACATACTAAGTGTCCATATTAATTACTTCCATTTACATCTTGGATAGGTGACCTTTAGTATAAAGATAGATAGCATCCTAACATGTGTTTTTGGCCTTTTTTCCAGCTTTTCTTAGGCATTCCCATGGGTGCTTTTTGCCTTTTATTGGGGCCTCCATTTGTCTTCTTTTTGTACCACCAGTATTATCTTGGTGCATCCTTTTCATATTCCTTTAATATGCTCCCAAAGTGCCCTGTGCACCCTAAGTGCCTATATATCAGGCATCTTTTTCAGCTTGTAAGCGATACCTCACCTTTACCCTTTGGAGTTATTTTTGGGAACAGTGGACTCATTGCTCTTCAGGACAGGTCATGTTTTATTTCTGCACCCACACCTACGCATATACTAGCACATTTTAGGAACATCTGAAACATCACCACAAGAAGGAGATCTGTATTATTTTGTTAGCTATGGCTATGTATGATTTATAACTGTTAATGATATGGAGGGCATACAAGTGAACATCCCTTTGTTTTGTTATGTATTTTTCATTGTATTATTTCTAATTTGAGCCTTTGTAGCTATTCCATTGTTTGTCTATTTAATAGTACTAAAACCCTATTACCAAACTTGAGTGCTGAATCTTTAATTCCCCATAATTGTGTTAGAATAAGAGGGAGACCGCCCATCACTCCCCCCCCCCCTTTCCATTCGCTCACTCAGCTCTCCTAGGCATTGAGCTATAGAGAAGCTCAGCACCACTCACAGGACCCTGGTATATATAGGAATAGATCCTGGTTTATACATTAACCCTTTTTGTGTTGGTTTGCACTCTGGATGTGCTCAGAGGGCTGTCTCGTAGGGATAGCAGATAGCTGTTCAGGTAAGAAGTGAGGATTCAATCCTAGGCCCCCCAGATCCTTGTTCACCACTCAAAGCACTACATCACACTGATACCCGGCTGGGTAGAGATTAAATTTTCCATCAACAGAATAAGACCTTTTCTGCTTCCACCCTCCCACTGATCTTCACAAAATGCTGATCCTGGGGGACTGGCAACCCCAAGGAAAGACATGAAAAGAATGGAATCTCTGGAAACTACCAATTTAGTCTGGATCCAGCCCCATGCTTAGTTTCTGTCTCTGCTTTAGTCTTGACCCCATTATCCCCCCACCAAGAACCAATGGCCAGCTGTATACAACTTAGCAAATGACAAACACAGAACCCACAAAAGCATTCAAGGGGGCATCCAACGTCTCCCTCCCCCATTATTTCTTTTTTCCTTTCCCTGAAAACCCCTATTGCCTCCCCCCTTTTTCTGCTTCCTTCTCTCCTTCCTAACCAGCAGCCAACTTACTTTTATTTGCCTCTATCTTCAGCTTTCCTTTCCTCCCATGCCCTGGCAGACACTCCCAGGGAAAACTATGGCCCAGTTGTGGGTTGCCAGTCACCAAGCCCAGCTGTGCAGTGAGGCACTTTCAAGGACCTGAAGGGAGTACCTCAATTTCCTCTGCATCCCCCCGCCCCACACCATTTCTTCTGCCCACAACCTTTCTTTGCTTCCTTCTCTCCTTTTCACCTACTAACCAACCTACATTTTAACTGCCTCCTATCTTTAGCTGTATTTATTTACTTCATTAATACTCCTCCCCTCCCCAGTAGGGACTCAAAGTGGCTTACGTTATTTTCCACTGATCCATTTTATCCTCACAACATGCCTGTCAGGTAAGTTAGGCTAAGAACATGTAACTGGCCCAAGGTCATCCCGTGAACTTTGACAGCAGAGTGGTGATTCAAATCTGGGTCTCCAAGCATCCGAGTATGAAACTCTGGCCACTACATCACAATGGCTTTTCTGAGTGGCTGTTATTGAACAGTAGCAAGCAGCCTGGTCTGGGTGAGTCATGCAAGTCAGGTGGAAACAAGTAGCCCAGTGGTTGCTGTGAGGCCTGGCCCCAATGAGTCCTCCCTGAAAGCCCAAAACACCCCTAGAAAGGACCCTGCCCCTCCCGTTGCCTTTAACTGACAGAAACCCAGGTTTGAAGGCTGCTAATATTGTTGGGGTGGTTTAGCAACGGCCACTGAAGGCATTTGTTTCGTAAAGGTACAGTCACTGCTTCTGTTACTTTGGGAAGCGGGGGTAACTCCCTTCCCCAAATGTATTTTTGGGCTGTTTTTCAGATTTGTAGAAATATCAGTGTTGTCTGTTCCTGCCTTCAATCTCCAGATTTAAGTATCCACAGATATGCCCATGTTGAGAACTAGATACAGTGATGATGATTCCCCCCCCCCCCCCAAAAAAAACCTTTACGATTAGACCCTTCATTTTTGGTCACACAATCAAGTTTACTCAAGTAGTATTTACCTTGGTAAATAATGTTAACACTGGTAAATTGCTAGCAACTTCACAGAATAGTCTTTGGAGTAGAGTTGAAGAACGTTTTCCTAACTGCAGTGTCCAGCTGTGGAACCAGAACATCTTTATCCTGTTGAAATAATAAAGCATCTCTCTGCAATTACATGCATGGTACATTTTAATTGCAAACCATAAGTTATATATCAGAAGACAGTCACCAGATAGCAATGATGTTTCACTGAAAGATCTGAAATATAAATGCAATTATAAATCATTTTCGCAATACTCTGGGGGAAAAGCTGTACTATAAGACAGGCAAAGTAATTTGATGTAGCCCAAGAAGTGCTGTTTAAAATTTAGATAATGTTTTCTTGTTGTAATGCCCTTTTAAATTCACTAACAAATGCTGATATAAATACACTACATCGTTTCAAGCAGACATCTACCAATAAGAATTACTTCCATATTAGCAGAATGCAAAGTGCTGCATTTTGAAACTCTCTCAAGCTTACTGCATTACTGGCATACAATATTTGTATTTCTTCGAAGTAACTGTAACAACCAGTCTGTACGGAGATGTTAAAATAATGTTTCCTGCAGAAAAAAACAAACTGCAGACAACATGATTTAACCTTGTAATGTGACTTAAAAGCTTTCAAATTACTTTGTGGGTTGGGGGGGAGCAGTAGATTAATATATGAAGGATTATATAGATGGCTTTGTTTGAAACAGGTTTTACTTTTATAAGAAAAATGCAGTTTAAGCTACTTTTATATTTTGGGAACCCATACGAAAATACATTAATCCACACTGATAACTGATTGATAATATTTATTTATTTATTGTCCGCCTTTCTCACTGAGAGTCAAGGCGGATTACACAGTGTGAGATTAGTACAGTCAACATCAAGAACATTTCCATAAACAATGCCATATGGTAAATAGATACAAGTTCACAAAGACATAGCATTAGCAGGAATCCAATACAACATAGTGGTGAAGTCACAGTGGTTCCTAACTCATTAGCAGAGCATATGAGACCCCCTCCCTACAGTACAGCCCTCCTATCTGAGTAAAAACCCTTTTTGAATAATTGGGTTTTGCATCATTTCTGGAAAGCCTGGAGAGTGGGGGCTCTTCTGGCCTCCTCTGGCAGGCTGTTCCACAGGGCAGGGGCCACCACAGAGAAAGCCCATGTATGGGCTGCTGTTGATGGTCACCGGCCATGTGACCATTTTCAAGAGGTGCCAGAACTCCGTTCCACCACGTTCCAGCTGAAAAAAAGCCCTGGTGTTGAGGATGCTGGGAGGATAGCAGGGGATCAACTAATCCAGCCTGCTGCCTCTCTAGCAAGGCCAGCCCCCACATATCCCCTGAAGAAAACAATCCAGTACAGACTTTGGCATGTTTAAACTAATTGATTTCACTGGGTTTAAACATACCTTAATTCTATGCTGATTGTGTTCATTCGTTCATTCAGATGTTCATTCTTAAAAATTATACAGAATATAAATCATTATTTATCAGAAATGCCTATCATGTTAGATCCCGCTCCTGCTGTTCGCTGCACCACTTCTAGCTCTCAGCATCCCTTAAAGTTAGTTGATTAATATGAATGTGTAAGATGAGCTTGCTGTAGTGCTACAATATCCAAACTGTGTATATTATGTGTTCAAAGATGCCCTACAACAATAAAAGCCCACACTTTAAAAAGACAGACACACAAACCAACAACTAGTAGGTTCCAGAACTCATCTCTTCAAGAAACTCTAGTTAGTCCCACTGTTCTGTTCTATAGTGATTTAAGATCTATAGAGTTAGATGATACTATTAAATAATTGTATTAACATTAATTTTAACTAACTTAATATGCTGGAGGGAAATAAAGTTATAATGAGATACAATTATTAGAAACTAGAATTGGAAACTAGAAATAAAAATTTACTAGCGCGTAATTCTTGTGCGTGCTTTCAGCACACTCAGCATTACATTTTAACCACAAGTCATTTCAATCAGAACTTTCACAAAGTTGAAAGTTTTGTGGCTCTGAGAGGTTGAAGCATTTTCAGAACTGGATCCAAAAAGAAATTCAGTATTGTATACACAGGGTCATGTTCAGGAAATCAAAGCAGACTGAATGTCAGATCAAAGAAACCAAATACTAACAGGAGTTAGTAGCTAGGAGGTGAATAAAAGTGAGAAGGGGGAGCGGGGAGAATAGGGACAAGAGCCGAGACAGGTCAGGGACCAAGGACACAGGAACAAGGCAGGCGTAGGAAGAAACACACAGAGAGATCAAGGAAAACAAACAGAACTCATGATGAAGCAACCATGAAAGTGACTTCTTGCAGAAGTAAAGGATTTTGCGCCTGCTCTGTTATTTATAAGCAATGGAGCCAACCAATTAAGTACAGGAGACTCTAATAAGTTCTTGCAGGGTTCTTCATGCAAGTACTGTAGAAAGGTTATGAGGAAAACTTGAAACAGCCTACAGAAAATTAGTTGGTCTCAAGTGACCCGTTTCCTCATTCCACACAATTGTCATTGTTATACTTTTTTGTGGAATACAATTTGAAATTGGTTCCAAGTTGACTGTAAATGAGCTACATAACTATCACAAAGTTCAGTGACCATTTCAGATGGTTCTTGTATCAGCCTGCCATATTCTCACAATCCAAAGACAATAACAACAGCAACAGATATGATGTGATAAAGGCTGGGGATAGTCTCACTCTTAAAAAAAAATGTGCACTTAGATGCAGTATCTCCACTAACGAAACGTAACCTGAAAGGGAAGGTGTGTGGGCTCTGCACTAAAACTGAGAGACAGCAGTGTATTTGTTTCATAAAACAATCCAATTGTAAAGAAAAGCCCTCAGTGACTGGAGATGAGTAAGAGTTATTTTTGCAGTATATATTTTAAATGCAGGTTGTTACATTTATTGTTTCCAAATGTTCTTAAGGCTATAAGCTTGTTTTATAGTGATGTTCCCTTCCCTAAGCCTATGTATATAAAGTGTGTTATAAATCTAAGATATAATAAAGTCTTCTAGAACTCCTAGCACTCCCTGCTCTCTCATTCATCATTTTGTAAAGCAGCTATAATACTCATATTCATACAAACATAATATGAACATCAAAACGTGGCCAGTGCTACATTCTAGGAAGCAGAGTAATAAATCCTCATTCAAACTATAAATAAGTCCTGACACCTGAATGAACTATAATTTACACCAATTAATAGCTTGTTTATAAAACTAAAAGATAAATAGGTTATTTTTCATTTCCCATTTTTAAGAATGACATTTTCTTAATTAATCCAAAAGCTTCATGCTAATGGCTTGTTATAGCCTGGGCTATTGAATGATACTTTATTAAGCACACTTATGGCTATCTGAAATCAGCTTCCCCACTCCTCCACCTGAAGCCAGCTGGGTAACCTTGAGTCAGTTACAGCTTCTCGGAGCTCTCTCAGCCCACTCACCTTTGAAAACTGCTCTGAGTGGACATCAAGTTGTCCTGAAGAGTGGTATATAAATTGAATGTTGTTATTGTTGTTGTTATTATTATTAATTTCCTTCATCATCTCTGAAATGCCTAATTATAATGCTGTACTTGAGAACTGAAGACATACCTCACAGAAAAAAACTATGAATGCATAGATAAACATAAGGTATGCATTGGTAGAAACAACACCTATCACCAAATATTATAACTATAGCATCTAATACGAGATTGCAGCTGCTTAAACCAGTCTACATATTCCTGCCACCCAGACTCTTTCTCACATGGTCAGCAGCATTGTAACAGGACCAATGAAAGTAATTACCCTCAGATGCCAGATTTTTATGTAAAAATGTTATTTCAGAAAATCTCTTTGAAAAACCAGTCAGCACCACCTTTTCATACTAATATAGTTATCATACAAAGACCACTTTAAAAATGCTCCACAGAAGAACACCATGCAATCTACTGCATGTTGTCAGCTCACCCAAAGGTTAAGAAACTGTATGCAATGACTAACTGCAACCTGGCAGTTGTTACAAATTATCTATGTGGTGGCCAAAGGCATGGTCGTGTCTGGCATAGTTTCATAGATCTACCATAACCAAGACAAAGCTAATTGGAATGCTGCACGTTAAGATTTAAAGCACTTTTGTATACCAAAAAGATACAGAAGGTATCAGACTATGGTTTGTGTTCATGCACACAAGAGCTTGCTGGAAACACACCAATAAGCAAATTAGTACAATAGCTGTTGGACAACAATCTGGACAGATAAGTTGTTGAGCCATCATTTAAAAGTCATGAATGATGAAGTCATATAAAGAGATTTATTTTAGTTTCTTTATTTCCAGTTCTATTTGTATATTCTCAGAGATACTTCTGTGTACTGGAAGGTTCAAGAATTGATCAAAAACTTGTGGTTTCAAGAGTAACTCAATAAAATATATAGCTCTATCTAGATGTTGTTCACCCTGATTTTGGTGATTTAACATAACACAGTGGTCAGGTAACCAGTGAAGCTCTCCGATGCTGTTTCATATGACCTCCAAGCCCACAATGAAATAATAGGGGGAAATGCTGGAGAGCTGGATGCTTCTTTTGGTGTTCTCATCACATGCTGAACAGACAAGCCCATACGTCATTTTAAAGTGTAAACTGAAATACAATTTTCATCTTCAGCAGCACAACCAACTGCCATGGAAATGAAGAAACTCACAGTTGTGTGTAGAGTTCTTCAATGCATATGCATATAGTTTTTCTGGATTTCAAGCACAAAGGACAAATGTAGGGGCTGAGTTTTAATTTGGAAAAGTATCAAGTGCTCTCTGCTGGGAGCACTAAGGCATGGTAATATGGTAGCCCACAAGAAAACCAGAATGCTAGCTCTTCACATCAGGGTAAACTAAATAATAACATTAATAATAACATTTGATTTATATACCGCCCTTCAGGACAACTTAACGTCCACTCAGAATGGTTTACAAAGTATGTCACTATTATCCCCACAACAATAATCACCCTGTGAGGTGGGTGGGGATGAGAGAGATCCTAGAAGCTGTGACTGACCCAAGGTCACCCAACTGGCTTCAGGTGGAGGAGTGAGGAATCAAAACAGGTTCTCCAGATTAGAGTCCCGCACTCTTATCCACTACACTAAACGTATCCACTACACCAAATATACTCCTGCTTCAATTTTGAGATCATAAGTAGTACACTATGGGGTGGGAGGAGAAAGCAAAAAAAACACCTAACTTTATTCATTATCTTCCTATATAATAACGACGACGACGACATTTGATTTATATACCGCCCTTCAGGACAACTTAATGCCCACTCAGAGCGGTTTACAAAGTATGTTATTATTATCCCCACAACAAAACACCCTGTGAGGTGGGTGGGGTTGAGAGAGCTCTGGAAGAGCTGCGACTGACCCAAGGTCACCCAGCTGGATTCAAGTGGAGGAGTGGGGAATCAAACCTGGCTCTCCAGATTAGAGTCCCGCACTCTTAACCACTACTCCAAACTGGCTCTCCCGTACTGGTGCCGACTCACCTTTTATCTCCACACAAGCGCACTTGCACACCCCTCTATGGGGATGAAATGTGAGTCCTTGGCAAGTGTTGCCAAGGAGGCCCTGAGCAGGCCACTGCCAGTGGTGGGAAGGCCCAGTGTGGTGGAACAGCCTAGGCCCGCACCAGGCCTCTCTGCCACCTCCAGTAGGGTTGCTAGTCCCTGCTCCCACCCTCCACCCTGCCCCTTCTTATCTGGCCAATGGGGAAAGGCAGAGGAACACACCTCCCGGTTGTACTCCCTGGTGGTGAGCATGCTCCTGACCACCACAGTGGGCCAGTTTCAGCCCTTTCCAACCCCCTCCTGCACTCCCAGGCCTGCAGCTGCCCGGATCAGGGCTGGATTGAGCGGCTGCTGAGCGCAGGAGCACTCCAGCGCCCTTTCTGCCCCCCGTGTCCCCAGCCACCTGATTTGGCCCGAATCAGCACCAGATCAGGAGGCTGCAGAATGCAGGAGCATTCCACCGCCCTTCCACCTCCTCTTGTGCTCCTGGGAGTACAGCTGCCAGGATCAGGCAGCTGTGAAGTGCAAGAGCATTCCAGCACCCTTTCTGCCCCTCTGGGCCCTCAATCACCTGGAGCGCAGGAGTGCTCCAGTACCCCTTCTGCCCCCCTCTGCACTCCCGGGCCCACAGCCACCTGGATTGGGGCTGGATTGAGCAGCTGCAGAGCACAGGAGTGCTCCAGCCTCTTTCAGCCCCCCCCCCCACTCCCAGCTTGCAGCCATCCAGATCAGGGCCAGATCGCGTGGCTGCAGAGCACAGCTTTCCACCACCCTTCCCACCCCATGCTCCCAGGCTCTACAGCAGCCCAATTCTGCCTATTCTGATTCAGTATAAGGCAGCATTGTGTGTGTTTAATTTCAATTTCTTCACTGTCATTGTTAAAAGTGTGTAATTCCTCAGGAGTCTTTACTTTTGTCTTCTTGATGTTCATCTACAATCCTCCTTGGGTACATTCTCCATTTATAAGTGTACATGAGAATAGGTGAAAATTCCTAAAATGTAAGAACATTTGCTTTTTAAAAAATCCAGTTCACTATCATTGTCTACTATTTATTTGTCTTCTTTAACGCATTGACTTTTTCATTGTCCATTATATATGATCCCAGCCAATCAAGGACTGTATGATGAACAAGAAAACACCATGATATTACATAGCCATTGACTATAATGTCATAACCAGTGACTATGTCATTGAGAGTAAATTAAGGCAGTAATGCTTCCAGTATCAGTCACGTATGTGAATCAGGTGATGTCATTACCTGATCTAGCCAATGCACTAATGTTACTGACATCAAAGAAAGATGATTCAGGGAGAATTGCTCTGACTAGGAAAACACTTTCACCTCCTTTCTACCCAGTTATCAGAGGGAGTGCCATTATTTGTGTACGTTTGTGAAGAGTCCCTCTCAGTTCAGCCCTATTAAAAACTTCTGCCATAATATATGTAGGTTACTATCTAGTTAGTTACAATTATACTACATCCAGATCATACCATGAATCTGCATTGGGACTTAAGCCAGAAAGTTTAGCAATCACACATAGCACATTATCTCTCTGCAATCATTCTTGAAAGCCCTAAATACAAGGGAGCTATAAAGTGAAATATAATAAGACCTTAGAAGAGAATTTAAACATCATAATTAGAACTACCAAATAAAGTCTTATGGTGTACACAGAAAGGCAAAGCGCCAAATGCTCAAAGAATTATTCTCTTAACTAAATATCCCCATTTACATCAGCCATTGCCTTTTTCAGAATAGATGAGAAGCATATTGTTCTGTGCTTCTATATAACCACTTCAACAGCTCTTTTCATGCCCAAATGTTTCCATTCACTACTTCTTCCCTCCTCTGTGGTTTGCTTCTGTTTCACCAAGTTAACCCTCTCTATGTAATTTGAGGGGAGGTTCCATGGCTCAACGATAGCACATATATCTTGCATGCAGAAGTTCCCAGGTTCAATCCACAGGGTCTCCAGTTAAAGGATCTCAAAAGTTACCAGATGATTGGGGAAAGCTTTCTCTGTGTGAGACCCTGAAGAGTTTACTCCGTATCAAGCAACTTCATATGTTTCTTTGTGCTTTTGAGGAAGGTATCTGGATCCAAGAGAAGGCTGGAATCCAATAGCTCCTTAATGAATACAAAAGAGTTTTTTTGAGAGCGCCTCTAGCTTCCAACTACTATCAAAAGGACCATCAGACAGAAGACAGAAGGCAGCCAGAGCTCTTCCATCACACTTGAACCTATTTCAGCTAAAATTCCCCTCTCAGTGACACATTTAGTATTGAATTATAGCTGCCAGTTTCATTACATGTTGATGACTGAGAGCAGCTTTTGGAACCAAATTTTAGCTGAGACATTAGAAAAATGTAATAATAAAACTTTATATGTTGTTTATCTAGGATCTGCTTGCTCAGGTTCTGCAATTTCTTCCTCATGTACAGACTACCTTCAGATTTCTTTACACTGGTAACTAAAAGTATAATTTCATAAACTGCTGGTAAGATTGGAGATTTGAAAGAAAATGCTAATAACCAGTAAATTTCATCAGTGAATTCTCACATTCTTAACAGCCTGAATAACTCAGTAACAGATTCTAATGTGCAATATTAAAAGAGGCCTCAAACTACAGATCTTTTGATCTGTCTGCATTCACACCAGAAAAAAGAGATGCCACACCAGAAGAATGTTTATATTAAAAACAATGATTTTATTGCATTTGTTTGCTTCACTTTTATTTTCTTCCAATCAACGTTCACAAGGATGGACTTAGACAGAGAGCTCCAGCCTCTCTGATATATACACTGCCTTGCATTCACAACAGAAAAAAGAGATGCCACACCAGAAGAATGTTTATATTAAAAACAATGATTTTATTGCATTTGTTTGCTTCACTTTTATTTTCTTCCAATCAACATTCACAAGGATGGACTTAGACAGAGAGCTCCATCCTCTCTGATATATACACTGCCTTGCTTATGAAACCTTCTTGAGTAACATGAGAGCTAGCTACCACTATTCTAAATTGTTATGCAAATATCTAAATTATTATGCAAGTATTCTTCTGATGCATGAAAAACAAACAGATACCATTGCTCCATATGGTGGAGATCTGTAAAGATGCCCAATCCCAGGATTGCAAACAGGCACATTCTTTGCAGTCCATAAAATCTCAGATAATTAGACACAGCTAATACTTTGACTTGGCTGGGATCCTGTTTTGTACTATCCTCAGGAAAATGTTAATTCAGCCTTGCTGGAGTAGTTTATTTCTAGATGCTCGTTCCAGAAACAAAGGTTTCCTACAGGCTTAAAGTTGGAAGTGTTATAGTAAGGTCAGTGGAATTGTTCTGATTTTAGTAGACTATCAGGCGTGAATCTTCTTGATTACTTATCACAAGGTCTCCTAACCCGTATTACAATGCCTGTTGGGTATCGCTAAATTCATATTATCTAAGGCCTGCAACAGAAAGAAGCAAGGGGAGGAGGTAGAATGGACTAAGTGACGGTGTAGTGATTAAAGTGTCAGACTGGGATTTAGGAGACCCAGGTTCAAATCACTACACTGCCATGGCAACATGCTAGGTAACCTCAGGCCACTCACACACTCTCAGCCTAACCGACCTGTCATGATCTGGCTGTGCCAGGAAGGCCTAGCAAGGCCTCAGAAGCCTATTAGCAGTGGGAGTGGGCCTACCTACAATTCCCAGGACCCCCTGGGCCGTTTTGACACCATTTTTTGGCCAATCAGAACACAGGGGGCTAGTGCTATATAAGACTGGGAGGGGAAAAAAGCCTGCGTTCTTTCTCCCAGGGAGCAGGCCAGAGGAGGTTTCTGCTAGGGAGAGAGGCCCTCATCCAGGTAGGGTGAGAAGACAGGCCTGGCAGACAGAGGGACAGTGAGTTCAGTCATGATAGGGCCTTTTGTTTATATTGCTTTCACCCATCTATTGTTGCTAATGCACCTTGCTTGCTTGTTTGATATTAACTGACCTCCTTGTAAATAAACTATTTTGTTTGTTGTTACTCTGCTGGGTCCTCACGCCTGTTTATTGGCCAAGCTACAGAGGTCAGAAGGGTTGGGAGGGTACTCTGGGCCCTCAATCCCAGAGTGGTGGCAGCGTAAGGTGGCTCACTCCACCAGAGGCACGACACAACCTTACAAGGTTGTGAGGATAAAATGAAGGACAGGAGAACGATGTAAGCCTCTGTGTCCCATTGGGAGAAAAGGCAAGGTATAAATAAAGCAAATAAACAAATACAGCAAATAAACAAATGAAGCAAATGCATACTACCAGAAACCTATACAACTAGGAAACTTGTACAGCAGAGAAAATGCTATGAGATAATGTTTTGTGTAGATCTGTAAGCCTTCTTAGTTTCAGGGAGTCTTGAGGGGTGGGAAAGCATTAAAAAACAGCACTCCCCACCTCCAGCCTTAATTGGCATATAGTCCTCTTTATAATCTCTGGAGTTTGTCATTTCAACTGTAATATGTTCAGATCAGAAAGTCAAATGAAAGGTCATATAAAGAGAAGCAGGTGACAGCAAAGAAAATCACCTGTTGGCATCAATGTACTGAAGAACCAGAGGTGTGGGCTGGCATCATATTTCAACCAATCACTCTCTCCCACTCATCATAATCTTCCCTTATTTTATCTCAAACCTAACAATTTTAAAAAAAAACTGATTTGCAAAAACAACATAGCATTGATCTAGCTAGTAAGGCAATTAGATTCAACAGTAATTAGCCCTGCATTACAAAGTTGGTGCGGATGGTACAATGTAGCTGGCCTGGGTGGCATCAAACAGTTTTTAAAAGTGCTGAACAAGGCAGGGATGATAATGGGGGTTCCCCATAAATCAGAATCTAACAAACACAAGAATCTTCACTTCTTATTAAAAGCAACGAATAATAAGTAGAAACCATTTTCCAGTTGCTAGTCAAGGAATTCTGTGGAAAGAAGTAAACAACTAGTTTGGATATAAACAAGAGTCTCGGAGGTGACGAGACAGCCTCAGCAGTACTCAAGAAGTAAAAACAAAACCAATCCTTCCTATTTGCAAATCCTTGCCTATCTTCCAGCACCCCCCCCACCCCCGCCCTTTGTATGCCGAACTCGAGGACAGCAGCACCGAATCCAAGCAGACGTATGCAAAGCTCCCCTGGCCCACACTGCGTAGCTGCAAACTTCCTTCCGCGTGAGTGCGGCTAGGCTCGCCAGACTAAGCAACTTCTGCAGGGATAGGAAAGTAAAAGCAAAGAGAAAGGCCTACAGACAAAGGCATCAGTCTCCACGAGCTGATGTTAAGGATTGTGTATGAGAAGGGGGGAGGGGGTGGAATGCTGGCTCTGCTGAACCCCACGGCATCGCTCTTGCCCACGTCCCCCTCCTCAGAGCACTAACCTCCAGCCGCTCTGCGCCCTCTCCGCAGCCGATACCCCTCCAGAACAGCGGCCTCCACTCCACTTCCTACTACACGCGCGCCACCTATCCTTCCCTCGCAGCTCTTACTTCTGCGCCATCCTAAGGCGTAATACGGTATCGGCTTCCGCGAGCGCCACAATCCCGCTCCGCCGCCGCCTCCTCCCCCTCGTAGAAGACCTGCACGTTGCCGCTCCGATTGACGGTTTGCATTTGCTACTGCAGGAGGCCAGAGACGCCGGTGGCGTTACTCGATACCTTCGAAATGAATAACCAGGAACAATAGAAAGGTAAACACAAGCAGTTTTGCTGCATTTTAAAGACAAACAATATTTTTATTCCAGATTCCGTGAACTAGATCCCACTTCTTCAGAGGCCGAGTTGATCTTCGTTATGTTGTTATTTTATGCAGAATTTATATTAAAAAAAAACCAGAAGGGTCAAGCGGCCATGAAATGCTAGAAGAATAGCGTGAAAGAAACCTTCTTTTTTCATATTACATAATATGACAGTGTAAAGACGATCCACTCCTTCCTCTAGTGGAAATTGCTGCTTTGAAGGGTTAACCTCTGCGGTTAAGGTCCCTCCCCTCCCCAAATTCTACCTCCAGTAGGTTTTACCCCCAAATCTCCAGGAATTTCACAAACTAGAGTTGGCATCCGTAGGGCACAGGTCCACAAAAGCTTATGCTGGGATAAAAGGGCTTTAAAATGTCACAAGGTTCCATTTCAATTTTGTTGCAATAGGCTAATGGCTACCACTCTGGTACCAAAGTAATTGAAAATATACAAGACGCATACTCAGGCATGAATGAATGCCACAGGTAGAGGGATTCATGTGCTTGAGATAGTAATAATTATGTTTTTCTCCTTAACCACCATGGAAGGAGCTCAAAATGTCGTTTAATAAAACAATGCCAGTTTCAGGCTATGTGTTGGTTCAGAGTAGATCTGGATTCAATGGCACCTTTAAAGACCAACAAGATTTTCAGGGTATAATATTTTAAGAGTCACAAGTAGCTTTGTCAAATACCTGGATTTGAATCTTACTGTTGTAAAACAATGTCAGTTACTCAGAGAGGAAGAGCAGTCAGACTCCTCAAGTAGCTCTCCTGTTTTCATATTCATGCAGCCCATTCCTCTAGGCAGCCCCAATGCCTGGTACTGCTTTGTGTTGCTCAAACTGGCCTGCCTCACAGACATACACTTAAAACCAAAGATACATGATGAGTTCTTTTTGAATTTCTCACCTCTACCCTGCATTCTCTTATATATTGATTTTTCAAGCCTTTCTGTCTGTCTCTGCCTGTTTAAAATAATATCTAACGCAAAGTGTTCTCCAGTGAGCAATAGAACCTGTAGGCTTTTTTGTCTTTTTTTCTGATCTCTTACTTCACAGCATTCCTGTCCAGAATTTTACCTTTCTTTGCATCCATCCCTTATTTGAAAGTATGAGCTATTTTGGGTCTAAGACAGCTTTCACTGTTCGTACACTCCAGGGAGCATCACAATAAGACAGGCCCTGCAGGAAAATGTCCTGATCCTGCCTCCATCACAAGCGAAATTAATCAAAGAGTAAAGCATCATGTCTACTGGGGATTGCTATCAAGTTTGAAACCTGCTGGCTCTGCCTGACTCATTGGGTTGTTTGAACAGAAGATCTAATGCAGGCATCTAAAAGGGGCTGCCTGGCATGGTGACAATTCAAGCTCAAGAGTTGCTAATTTCATAAAGAGGAACATTTTAAATTATAACAGGATTGCAATAGACATTGGGTAAACATGGTGTCATTATGTGCCACTAGGTGCAGTATTTTTTAGCGAGGCAAAGTAGTCGGAGGTGGGTTTAAAACAGAGTGTTGTCAGGTTTCCTGTGCTGAAAAATAAAAAATGAGATGAAAAGCAACCATCAGTTACACTGTCATCAAATTAGTGGCATAGACCGTAAGCTTTCCCTGGGAGTCTTTCCCCACAATCAGTGTTATTTGGGGCTTTGCACAATATTCCTACAAGCTCTCATATGAATGTTAGAGGCTGGGAGGAAGGAAATAGCTCTGGTTCCCCCCCCCGCTTCTTGGTATGCAAAGCAAGGCCTTTAATTTGCCTATTCACCTATACTATATTGCTTGCTTATGGAACAGTAACTCCTATAAAGTTTTGGCTTTGGAATGAAGTCTTGTATGCATGTTCAGAAGAGGAATTCTTTGTTTCAAGTTCAAATATTTTTATTTATTTAAAACATTTATTTGCTGCCTTTCCACCCAAAATAGAGTCCCCAAGATGGTGGACAACAAATATTAAAGCATTTAAAATATGAAAATAATGTTTAAAATGTATATATAAATACAATATAAACATATAGATGCAGAAACAAACACACTTAAACAGAGAGGAAGCCAATAAGAATTTTCTGGGGGTTCGCCAAACCAAAAAGTCTTCTTGACAATGACTGAGGGAGGCAGGCAAATCTCCCTGAGGAGAGAGTTCCAAAGTTTTGGTGCCACAGCCGAGAAGACCCTTTATCAGGTTGCCACCCATCTATCCTCAGATGGCAAGGCACCCAAAGCAAAGCCTCCAAACATGACTGAAGTGGATGGGTAGGTTCATGTGGGAGAAGGCAGTGTTCTGGATGACACTGGTCAGGCCTGATTCAGATACAGGCATGTGCTTAAGAAGCCTGCCCCTGACAGTCTAGTTAGCTTTCCTATATAAAATCATTTAACTCCTGGCAAAAGGTAAACCACAAATAAAATTTTTGGTTTGTTACTGGGTATAGTACACAAGTAATACTATCACAGAATCTCAGCTTCCATTCTAAGCCTTTATTCTTAAAACATGATTGTTCAGCATTCTTAATATTGCCTCAATCAACAGAAAATCTTAACATCCATTATAAGAACTATATAGATCATTAAAGGAGAGCAATTATATGAGTCCCAAAAGGTATCTTATCCAAAGATATACACGTCACAGGCAAGGAGCCCTTTCTAGGAAAAATCTAGTCAGTTCAGCTTCTCATGTTTACAGGGTTTCAGAACCATCTCCTAACAATAACTAACTATCCCACTTCAACGGGCGCACATTCTTGGGATATGCAGCTTAAGCCATTCAATGAATACTGTGCCACCTCTGAGCTAATTGATTAAAACACTCCCTTTCTGCCTGGCCTCTTGCCCTCTGTCCCCCTGAGGAGGGGGAAACACCCCTTCTCCCTCCCCTGTCCTAATTTCAAAATGAGAAAGACAACCGTAGCATACCCCCAGACCCCAGTTCAGTGCCTTGCAAGCAAGGCGAATGCCCAAGATCCTCAACCTCACTGAAGAAAGAAGGGAAGGAGCACCCATTGGCTCAAAAGCTGCTCAAACTGGCCCAGGGCCTAGCCTGTCCCTCCCAGGCCATCCCTTCACACAGAACCCATTTTGGAGACCATTTGCACAGGCTGCCACACTCCACTAATCCGGAACAGGAACCAGAGTGTCAGGTGCCTGGCCAGCTCTGCTGTTTAAGCCCCAGCGGTGGACTAGAGGAACGATTTAGCCCTCAAGGTCCGCTTCCTGGGGCTCCACCCTACCAGCCAACCAGACACTGATTGGCTGGCCAGCAATTTGAACTTGGGGTTGAGCCTGCTGCCCCATTGAGCCTCCTGGGAGCTGCTCAGCCCCCAAGAAGATGGCGACTGCTGCATGCTTCACTCCCTCACCCCACAGACCACAAATAAGCCCCGAGTAAGTCCAGGGCCAAGTAATTATATCTTATAACATCAAACACCAGTCAAAATTATATATATTTGAAATATTTTCTTAAACTATATAAAAATTGTTAGTTCATTCTGGCTACCTATCATCTTAACAAAGTCTATGTGAAATTAGTGATTACAGGTTTCTCATACATATGAATATTTTTGGGCCTTCCACCAATACTTCCATCAACGGGTAATATCTTCAATTTCTGTGAATTTAGACATCCTTGTCATTCTCAGACACTCTTCTAATCTACGCAATGCCATACAACTGTGTTATTCCTCCATTCTGTGCCCATCTCCAAGGTTGTTCCATTCTAGGTCTTTAGACTCCCTTTGTGGTATGTTTAGTTATAGGGCTGGGCTAGCCCTGTTTCTTTGTGCAAAGGCATCTGCCATGACTTTCTTGATCAAATTCAGCAACTGTTCTACTATAGGTCCAGCTATATCCATGACAGCAGCCCTTAAGTTACGCTGGTCCCAAGTTGCATACAACTACACCAGCACCTTGAATTGGGACTAGAAGCAAATTAGGAGCTGATGTAGATAGAACAAGACTGGAGTGATATGGTCCTTATGACCATATGAGCTGAATCCCCAATTTAGCTGCTTCCAAAGCAGGTAGGAAAATACAAAATATATTGTAATGTGACATCTACCTTAGAGACTGATATGCTAGCATGAAAATTTGTCTGCTTACCTTCACCCTTATCTATTTTAAAGGAGTGTAGGAAATAGGTTTTTTTAAAAAAAACAACCATCTAAAATGCTGTCTTACTTCAGCACTGAGCAATTATAATGAAACATGGTATCTGTGCGTAATTCTCCATATTAAGTTCAAATCCCAGGTTGAACCCTAAACCCATGTTATTGAGAAAGGGAGAGTCAGAGCCAAGCTACAAGTGCCGAACTACACTTGCCTGGCAAGTGAACAGACTCACGTGTATTCCTCCCTGTTCATTTTCCATTCATTTGCTCTCATCTTGGAGCGCAAGTGAATGGCAAGTGAACAGGGAGGAATACATGCGAGTCTGTTCACTTGCCAGGCAAGTGTAATTTGTCACTTGTAGCTTGGCTCTCAAAATATCTCCATACCTTGGCTCTCAAAACATCTCCATTGCAATATTTGAAGTGAACACCATGCTTTAATAAAAAAAAAATCTGAGTACATGAATGAAGAAATGGGAAAAACATTGAGTCAAAGAAATAAGAAATAGAATTAGCCAAATCTAATGGCCATAAAATACAGTGTGTGTTGCTATGTGAATCATCCTTATCTGCTGGAAAGTCTACCAGATGTTGACAGAGTGATACAGATTCTTCACAGGAAAGACAGGATACCCTAAAAATAAATGTCTGAAACTTTATATGGTGCACTGTTCTCTCAAAATCAGAGGCAGTTTTGCATACAAATATTCTCCTTTCTCTAGTACACTTATTGCAGAAAGGATATAGTTGACAACTGGGATCTATTTCCTTCAGCTGTGCTGTAATAAATACACATACAGTATACATAAATGGCTCTATTTCTAACTCTAATCTCTAATGATTGTTATCAGGAAAAGGACATCCTAGATCCTGACAACTGTTCCTGGAGCAAATTATCTAGATATTATAAACAGGAATAGGAGTAGCAGACTTGTATGCAACAGAGTGGAATTTGGCTGGCAATAATGATAGCTGTCTCCTTCAGCAGAGCATGATTGCAAGATAGGACTGCTTGTTCTGCTAGCCCAAGGCAAAACTCCCCTGGGGAATCTATTCAAGAACCCTGTGTACCATTTTAAATGATTAATGGCTGCTGCTCTACTTTTTATTCGCTTAAGTGACCTACTCCCTCAAAAGGTGGTGTTTTCTTTGTGCTTAAATATTCCTGCTGGGGGGTGATTGTGTGGATATTGGTCATCATCCTGTATTAATGATATAGCTTTCGCATATGGTCTAGAGATCCTCGCATGGTTTCAGCATTTTGCTGTTTTCATACAGCCTTTCCTCCTGAGCTCATCACAGCAGTGATCGTTATAACACAATTAGACACATTTATCACTTATTGATGAGATCTTTAGTACCAGCTGTATTCCTGGAGCTTGATACTGAGTTCCAGGGAGAATCTTTCCATTTCCATCAAAGGGTGTTTGAATCAAACGCTCCATGTTGTGTACAATGCTAGGCAAAATCACAGTCTGTTGTAAGCATTGTTTATGAATGACCTTCTCAGGAATATTTCTTGGGAATAAAGGTCAAGAATTGCAGAGTGCATAGAATGGCTTTTACAAGTGCCATGGAAAAGGTTTTGCTTGCAGCAGATTCATGTGTTCCTTGGCCTGTGGCAGTTCTTTGATTCCACTGTAGTTTTCTGCATACTGTTACTGAGCCCAAACTACACATTACATTTTACATGTGATCACTATGGGGATTTACAGCCATACAGCAGCTGCAAGTTTCCTGTAGCAGTTCAATTTAGAAGTGCCTCAGGGGTGTGATTGAAACAGGGTCTGTGGCACAGAAGGAGGACGGGCTTCTGCCCCTCCCACAACTGTTTTCTTGGCCCAAAGCAACCCATAGAGGGCGTTAATTTTATCATTAAGGGGCCGCACATGCACTGAATGGTGCAAATAATGCCTATTGAGGTCATTTTGGGTTGGAAAACAGCACAGAGTAGTGGGGAAGGAGCCCCTTTTTCCTCTGTGCTGCAGTCCTGTCAAGAACTGGGTCCCTATGTTGCTTCTAAGTTAAGTTGCCATGGCCACTTCACAGTTGAGCTAATCCTGCTGCAAGTCCCTATTGGAACTACATTTGAACATAATGTGTAGTTTGTTTGGGAAACTGTTTGAATACTACCACTAAGAGAATGTATGAGAATGTATGGCATGAAATGTACAGCTGCCTACTCTTATAGAAGAATAGAAAATAACCTTAGAACTAGGACCAGATTTGTGGAGGTCCTCAAAATGGGCAAGTCTCAGGGTGTGGGTCAGGTACTAGATATAACAGGTTTCTTCAACAACTTTTTAAGCAAGGAGAAGAAAATAATAATTCTGAAGGAATCATTTAACTGGTAAAGCTGAGCTTTGCACTTCTTTTGCCTACACTAATTTTTATTCCTCACTGTTGCTGTTGTTAGCAGTGTTAAACAAGAAAAACGATCTATGCTTTCGTCAGTTATAGGATGGGTCTGATTTATTTTGAACTTTGCTTGGACACTTCAGCCTGTGCAAACACCACAGTTCTATTTCTGCATCTTTTATATCCTTTTTACAGAAAATTGCTTGAGACAGCAGAACATCTAGCTCAAGGCCTTGAGACTAAGGAATTATAACAAGAACAGTTGTTGTCCCTAAAAACAGACATTTTTAAACAAGAAATTTTTAAGGAGTTTACTGTCAGCCCTGGTTATAAAAAAGAACTTAAAACAAACAAGAAATCAGTGTATTAAATAGAGGTGAGCTTTAGTGTTATAGATGGCTGTTAAGAGTTCTAACTTCTTTGAATGAGTATGTAGATCACTGATTAGCTCTTAATTTTCTAAAACGTACTGTTTTTTTCTCTAGACAAATAAATCAGTATGCATCCCCCCCTTTAAAGCCCTTATATGGCTTGGGGCCCGCACACTTTAAGGACTGGCCGTATGAACCTACCTGTCAACTTTTCTCATCTTTGGAGGCTGGGTCCCACCACCTGAGGCTAGACAGGTGGCAACTCAGGAAAGCTGGACTTTCCCCCAAGCAGAGGCTCTAAAAGGTGGTGCTGGCAGTTAGGGGACCTGTGTATACAAAGAAGAGTGTGAGGAGCTGCAGTGAGGAAGGGAAGTGAGAAAAATTGCTCAAGGGTGATTTGACCCACTTGCTTCTCCGTACTACAACCATCCACATTACATAGGTCTATAGGAGACATAGGTCTCCAACCCTTGCTGTTGCCTTTTAAGTGCTCATCAAAAAACAACTTCTGCCAGCACCATACTATGCATAGCACCATAGCTATGCATAGGATCTAACCCATTGTGTGTGTGTGTTATATGCTGTCAAGTCTCTTCTGACTTATCATTCATTCATTTATTAAACTTCTAGCCTGCCCTGCCCACAAGCAGGCTCAAGGCAGGTTACAACAATTTCAATACTCTTTAAAATCACAGTAAAACAACAGCAATATCAGTTTCCATAAAAACATAGTTCCAGCAGAGTTTAGTGCAGTCCACCACTGCCAACAGTACATGGTGGGGGGGGGAGCCGTCCTTCTGCCCTGAGTACAATTTGTGTGAGGGGCCAAGATAACCATAATGCCCCCCCCCGCCCCGATAAGAGACTGGTAAGGAGGCTCCAAGATGGATACAGGACTGTCCTCAACCATATGCCTGGTGGAACAACTCAGTCTTGCAAGCCCACCAAAAGGATAAAAGATCTTGGTGGGCCCATGTATCTACCAATAGAGAGTTCTACCAGGTTTAAAGCCAGGACTGAAAAGACCCTGGCTCTGGTCAAGGCTAGTCTAGCCTCCCTGGGGCCAGGGACCACCAGCAGATGTTTGTCAGCTGATCTAAGTGCTCTCCGGGGTACATACAGTGAGAGGTGGTCCTGCAGGTATGCTGGTCCCTGTCTGCTAAGGTGACCTCCAAAATGTCCCATCATTAACAGCCTTGCTCAGGTCTTGCAAGCTGGTGGCCATGGCTTCCTTTAGTGAGTCAATCTATCTCATGTTTGGTCTTCCCCTTCTCCTACTGCCTTCAACTTTTCCTAGCATTATTGTCTATTCCAGTGAGTCTTGACTTCTCATGATGTGTCCAAAGTACAATAGACTTAGCTTCCAGGGACAATTCTAGTTTTTTTTTTTTTTGACTCTTACTTTTTTTTTTTTATTGTATATTTTTGTGCATTTCCTTCGAAACATCCTTATTCCCGTACATATATACCCATTGCCCAACCCCTCCCCATAAGTTCATATACAGTTTCTATATCTTCGGCAGAAGTCCCTTGTAAGAATCATTCTTCTATTTATCTTGTTTCTTCACATCCGGATAAGAGGAGTAAGTCTCTGAGTCCTCTCCTTCTTCTATTCCTCCTTGATTCTCCTTCCTCTTCCTCCTCACTTAATTCATCGCCGAAGATATTGTATCCTATAGCCGGGGAGGGTTGAGAGTTTTAGTGTATTTTGGATGACTATTTCCCATTCAAGTTATTCATCTGTATTTCCATACCCTTATCCCTCCCGCCCTCCCTTTAGCTACTCATCCTTTCTAGCCAGGGGCACAAGCTTAGGAGCTTCCACCGAACGTCCCGTTGTTGACCCTCCATGACCCATTTTAAATATAAATGCCATTTTTCCTTAATCTTTCCTATTCTTAATTCCGATGACTCATCCTGATTAATTATGGCTATAATGTCTGATTGAATGTATTCAAATAAATAATCCTGCCAGTTTAGTTCCGTCCACTTAGTTTTGTCTTTCCAACCAAATGCTATTACTGCTTTACCGGCTAGCACCATTGCTTTAAATAAGTCCTGTCCTTCTTTTCTGATATCTTTATGACCTAAAGTACTACCTAACATCAATTCTAGGTCTATCTTTGGTCTTATTGCGAAGAACTTATAAAGTTGCTCTGTTACCTTCTCCCAAAAAGCTTTAACTTCTGCACACTCCCACCACATATGGGAGTACCATCCTTTCCCGTTTCTGCAGTGCCAACAGTTTGAACTTAGTCTTGAGAACATATTAGCTAATATAGCCGGGGTTCTATACCACTTCGTGTAAAATTTCAATTCCAGCTCTCTGAATTTATGCACTTTTATCTCCTGTATACCTTTTATAATTCTGTCAACCCTTCTATCCGCTAGACTAATTTCTACGCTCCACTTCCCCTGAAGGAGGGTTCTTGTCCGATCTTTATCAGACATCATCCTTCTATATATCTTGCCTGCTAATCCTCTTTTTGTGTTTATCATCACCTTTAATAACTCCTCCATTGGTTCCCCCGCCGTCAGAGTCCTATTTTCGATTATCTTTTTAAGTCTATTATGTAGACCTATTAGCTTCAACCAATATTGCCTTCCTATTTCATCATGTAATGTTTGTAATGGTTTAAGTGATTGCCCACATAGTATATCTTGCAATCTAGTGTACCCTTTCTGTTTAAGTAATCTCCACCACTTCTCATCTTCCTCCTCCTCATCCAATGCCTCTAATAATACTTGTTTAGATACTCCCTTTAACCATTTCGGTTGCCATTTCCTCCAAATCATTAATGCTGTTTTTCTCGGTCCCGGTTCTAACATACTGTATTTAAACTTTCCTCCTGTAAATACTCCAAATCTTCCAACCCCTTTATTTGCCTCATTCTCGATTCTAACCCATTTTTGTTCACTTCTCTCCCCTATTTCCATTAATGTTTTTATTTGAAATGCTTCATAATAATTTCCCAGTTCTGGGACACCCCATCCCATGTCAGATCTATGAGCATATATGAAATATCTAGAAACCCTACTTTTTTTACTGCCAAAGACCCATTCTTTTATTCTCGCATTCCAACTGTTAATTTTTTGTCTATTGATTTCTAAAGGTATCGTTTGAAACAAATATAATAACTTTGGGGTCCAGAACATTTTCACTATATTAATCCTAGCTGTTATGTTTAATGTCTTCTTGCCCCACCTCCTCATTTCTTTCAATATTGTGTTCCACGTCCGATTATAATTCCTCTCTACCATCTTATTAACATTTTTAACTATATCTATCCCTAAATATCTGAATTTCTTGACCCCTAAACCTATTCCTGTCCATTTATGTATCGCTTTCCTTTCTTCCATCCTCACATTAATATACATTATCTCTGATTTTGCCATATTAACTTTTAATCCTGAGTTTAACTCAAAGTCTTCTAATATAATTTTTGTCTCTTTGACTCCTTCTTTCGGATTAGATATAACTATGATCAGGTCATCTGCAAATAAGTTTAATTTAATTTCTTCCTTGCCTATTTGACATCCCTCTATCCTCCCAGAGTTCCTAATGCGTTGAGCTAGTTGTTCTATAGCCATTATGAAGAGGAACGGGGAAAGCGGACATCCTTGCCTAACTCCTCTCTGAATTGAGAATTGTGAGGTATGTTCCCCATTGAGTCTAACTACCGCTGTGCCTTCTCTATATATTTCCTGGAATACTTGTATAATTGATTGACTAATTCCATATTTGGCCATAACTGTCCATAAAAATTGATATGACAGTGTATCAAAAGCTTTATAAACATCTAATTTTAATAAAGCCAGTTTCCTAAATTTACTATGACACAAGACATTGATTAAATTTCTTATTGGGTGTGCAATGTTTCTACCCTCCATAAAACCGTATTGATCCTCTTTTATCACTTTCCGAATAATATTCTTAAGTCTATTTGCCAATATTTTGGCAAAGAGTTTATAATCCTGATTCAGCAGGCTAATCAGTCTATATGAACCCACTTCTTGGGGGTCTCTCTTAGGTTTCAAAATCACCGTTATTTCTGCTTTCCTCCAGGTATCCGGGGCCTTTCCTCCTTTTAGTATATTATTAAATACTTCTTGTAATTCAGGGATCAATACCTCTTTCATTTCCCTATAAAATTCAGCTGAAAAACCATCTAACCCTGGAGATCTACCTGTCTTTAAGCTACCTATCGCCTGCTCAATCTCTTGACACTTTACATCCTCCTCAAGCCTCCTTCGTTCAGTTTCCGTTAACACTGTCCCTATCTCTTCCTCAAATTCCTTCACCTCTTTTTCCTCATATAAACTTTTATAAAATTTCTCAAATGCTCCTTTTATCTCCTCTGGATTCTGTGTCACCTTTTTATTTATCTTAATACTCCTCACCCTTTGTCTCTCCTTTTCCCTTCTCAGGTAATTTGCTAATCTCTTGGCTGAATTAAGTGTATTTCTCTGGTATTCGTTTTTTACCATAACCTGCTTTTTCCATAATGCCATGGAGTCAAGAACATCCAGTTTTTTCCGCAGTTCCCTAATTAATTTATGTCTATTGGGGCAAAATTTCTTTATTTGGTCCTCTTGCAACTTACTTAATTCCTGTAGTTTCCCTTCCCTATCGGCATGCCATTTTTTCCTTATCTCCTTTTCTTTCATAATACATTGCCCTCTAATTACCGCCTTAGCCGCATCCCATAGTGTATTTGTCTCCACCGTTCCTCTGTTCTCTTTGAAGTATAGCTTTATTTGATCCGTAATATATCGCTTGTCCTCCTCCCTAGCCATAATCATGTTGTTGTATCTCCATGGTCTTCTAACTTGTTTATGCATTAGTATTATTTCTACACTTACCGGGGCGTGGTCTGAAATCCATGTTGGATGGGTGGTTACTCTTTTTACCTCCCAGGTACTCATTCTATTTATAAGTACATAGTCTAAGCATGAGGTGGTTTTATGTCTACTTGAAAAATATGTGGGTTTGGGCACTAGGTTAAGAACTTTGTGTACTTCAGTCAGATCCCATTGTTTCCAATTAATTATGTTATCTTTATTAAAATCCTTATTTAAATCTCCTGCCAAAATTACCTCTCCTTCAGAGAAGCTACGCGCTTTTTTTAATACCTTTAATAAAAAGGTTTTCTGTCCCGTATTTGGAGCATATATGTTTATCAATGTTGTTAATCTATTTTCAACCAGGCATTTAACCATTATGAACCTCCCTTCAGCATCTCTTATCACTTCTATTACTCTTATATCATTCCTCTTGTGAGCCAGAATTGCCACACCTCTTGATTTTGATGATCCACGTGCCTCTGCCAAGATCCCCCAATTAGGGTCTCTGAATAAAGGTCTTTTATCTTTCTTTGATTTATGTGTTTCCTGGAGCCATGCTATATCTATATTCTGTTGTTTAAGAAATCTAAGAAGTTTATACCTTTTTAAATCCGAACCCAGACCATTGACGTTCAGTGTCAGCACCTGTAGCGTTTTATCCATTTTCAAACTCAGATTTACCTTCCCTTTGTTCCCCTGGCCCGATATTTAGTTTGATATTCCCCTTTGTATACCCAACTTCCCTTCCCTTCCCCCTCCCTCCCCCTCCCCTTCCCTTGTGTAGAGCCATGAGCTGGGGATGAGTACTCATCCCTTCTCTACACATCTGGGGTAAGCGCACCCTCCACTCCCCGAGTTATATTAATAACCATTTTAATACTATTTTAATTTTGTTTGTATACTTCCCTTAATATGTCTCAGTCTCGAGACAGTCTTGGCCTCTTGTCCTGACGGTTAGATGGACCTTCCTCAGAGTCCGGTTGCTGTGGCCGAGGTTGATGCGTTTCATCCATCGGGATTGACTCAGTATTCCTCACATTTACTCCCAAAGTTTCTAATAGGTCCCGTGCCTCTTCAGGGTTCCTCGCACAAAGCCTCCTCCCCTCTTGGTAAATAACCAGGGATGCTGGGTACGCCCAGCTGAATTTAATGTTGCTTTGGTTAAGTTTCTGTGCAAAAGGTTTCATTTGAGTCCTTTGATAAAGCGTTTCTTTGCAAAAATCTTCCTTCACATAAACCCTTCTGCCTTTAAATGTCAGCTCTTTATTTTTCTTGAGTGTTTTGAATATCCTCTGCTGTAACTTCTCCCTCACAAGCTTCATTATCACCGGGCGCGGTTCCCCCCCCCCATTCTTCTTGTTTGGAGTCTGTGGGCACGTTCAATATCTTCTTCTTCTATTTCCAGCTCCTGTTGTGATAACCATTCCACCAGGGTCCGCTCTAAATCACATGCTTTAACTTCTTCAGAAATACCAAAGAAAATAATGTTCCCCCTCCTATTACGGTCGGATAAGTCTATGTATTGTTTTTTCAATGAATCAATCTCCACTTTGTTCTGTTGCGCAAGAGCCTTGGCTTCCGATGCAATGCCTGCCACCAATTTAACCTCTGAGCCCAAATTTCTCATTTCTGCTGTTAGCTCAGTTAAAGAAGTTTGTATTTTGGTCTGGGAGTCAAGCATTAGTGCTTGAAATTGTGCCAGTTGTTCTGATAAGCCTTTCACAGTAGCCGCCATGTTATCTCTGTCTCGGCTCGTCCTCCCTTCCCTTTTAAAACTAAACAAGTTCTGTTATCCTCTCACCTATTCTTTTCACCAAGCTTCTTCTTGTTGTGCCAGACGTCTCATAAATCAGTTTCAGCAGTTTCAATCAGCAGTTTACATTCTTTTAAAGCTGTTAACTTGGATGTCCTCGGGAGAGTGGAGACAAGGCGTCCAAACGCTAGCGCGTGCGCATTGCCCTCAGGGACAATTCTAGTTTGATTTAGTCTGGAACCCACATATTTGTCTTTTTGGCCGTCCATGATATCCACAAAAATCTCCAACACCACGTTTCAAATCAGTCAGTTTTCTTCTTGTCAGCTTCCTTAATTGTTCATCTTTGACATCCATGAATTAGAAATGGGGACTACCATAGTATGAATTATCTTGATCTTGGTCTCCAGTGACATTTCCCTTCATTAAGTATATTTTGTAATGCCTTCATGGCTGCCCTTAAGTTTCAGTCTCCTTCTGATTTCTTTGTTGCAGTCTCTCTTTTGGTTGATAATAGAGCCAAAGAATAGAAACTCTTAAGAATTTCAATTTGTTCATTGCCAGCCTTGATGGTGGAAAGTGATGTCAAGTCATACCTGACTTGTTTCAAAGCAAGAGATTAATAGAGGTGGCTTGTCATTGCATGCCTCTGCAAACCTGGCTTACTTTGAAGGTCTCCCATCTTAACCAATGTCAACCCTGTTTAGCTTCCGAGACCTGATGAGATTGGGCTTTCCTGGGTTATCTGGGTTCAGATATTGTTAACCTTAAAGTTGTGTAATTCTTCAGTAACTGGTTACCTAACCGATCACCTTGTACTAATTCTTACATCAGTCCCATATAATAAACCAGTATCCCTCCCCTCTTGTATCATTGCTACTCAGAGCTGTTTCCTTGGCT
This sequence comes from Eublepharis macularius, assembly GCF_028583425.1. Taxonomy (NCBI): domain Eukaryota; kingdom Metazoa; phylum Chordata; class Lepidosauria; order Squamata; family Eublepharidae; genus Eublepharis; species Eublepharis macularius. The sequence goes on from NC_072797.1 coordinate 80,314,241, forward strand.
CCCACCACTCATGGGTCATCTTCGACCAGGGCAGCAGCAGCATGAATAGGGAGCATACCTCCTTCTGTGTTATGGTTTGTACCACTTGTGGTGGAAAATCAATTTGAAGTGGCCGTAGTTGCAATAGTCTCTGTCCAAAACTTAATCCAGGCTGCCTCTTTCATGTGTTGTGGCTTCTTGTGGCCATAGGCCCAAGAAGGGAAGGCAGTAGAGTGGCCCTTTCTTACAACTGCAGGAAATATGAGAACAGGATCTCACATTTCTGGGTCCCCGTGTTACTTCTAAGTTAAGTTGCCATGGCCAGTTCATAGCTGAGCTAATCCTGCTGCAAGTCCCTATTGGAACTACATTTGAACATAATGTGTAGTTTGTTCGGGAAACTGTTGTTTGAATACTACCACTAAGAGTGTAGTCCATCTTCTTGCTCTCATCTCATTTACAGTTTTGTAGGCAAAGCCAAAGTGGACTAAAGATCAGTCTCACTGGAGGCACCATCAAGGTAAATGGGCAAAATATGAACATCTCAGTAGAATTCCTGCCTAGATAAAGCTCATGCCACTGTCTTTATTGTGCAAGCTGTGATGGACATAGTTGGCACAACAAAAATCATATTCACCAAGATTTCACAGATGAACATAAGGATATGAGTGTAACCTCCAAATTAACATACACAAGATTGCTGCCCAATCCCCTGCTATTACAGGTAGCAGAAAGCTACATTCTACAGTTGTAATGGTTGATTCTGTAATAAGCTGTTTCCTATAGCGTTAAAATTCAAGAGTCTGCTTATTCTTTAAATACGTATTTGAAAAACATAGTTGTAAGGTAGCGTACTATCAAATTTTAATGGCAAAACCCAATAACAAAAAGAGAAACAGTCCTGAAATAACAGTGAGTATCCTTGGTAAGCAGAAAAGCTTACAAGTATGCAAGCTGGGTTCTACCACCAACCTATTACTGAGGTTTCAAGTAAGCTAACTAGCTGTGAAGTAGACTATTATTTTCTTGTTGCCATGAAAAATACTACTGTTATGGGGGGGGGGAATTAAAATGTGATAGCAAGATTAATAGCTCAGTATTATGAGGCTGCAAGTTCAGTTCCTAACACCTCTGAAGGATCTCACTTATTTCAATCCAGGCCACTCTCAGGAATATTTCCCACTCATATATGGTAAGTTCATATGTGTTTGAGCCTGTCAGTTTCCTTTTCATCTCCCTTTTATTTCTTTAACTGATGATCGACTATTAAACAACACTCTCCTATGCAGAGTTACTGCAGTCTAGGCCCCCTGAAATCAATAGACTTAGACTGGAATAACTATGTAAAGGATTGCACTATATGACTAGGAGCCTAGCATGCTTAGTCCTCAACAAGGTATTTGGCGAGGGTGCTATTTTTTTGTTTCAGAAGTAATATGTTTCTGCATACCTATGGAGTGCCCGGGTTCCCTTTCTTATTGTGGATGGCTCTTTTTGCTGCGCTATTCAACCATAAAGATTATCATTAGAAGAAAGAAGCTGGGGAGCTTGTGAAGATTCAGGGCAGAAAACAATTTGGAAAAACTACCATACCTCCAAGTCTTCCCCTACAGGAGTCTATTAAATGCTCAAGGATTTGAACAGACTAATTTCGTCTTTTATCATTGCTTTCCTTTAACTGATTCTCAGCTACTCCTAACATTCTATGCTCCTGGAGAATATACAGTCTCATCTCCCCACTACCACTTTCTGGTTAATTATTTTATTTTTCTGCATACCTGTAAAATCTACCTTTCAGTGGGTGACCTGGTTTTGCTGCTTTCATGACAGACACAAGAAGCAGCTACTTTGTGATTAGGTAACAGAGGAAACAATATGAAGAAAGATGGACGTGTAATTCCTGATGTCTGGTATGTATGGATGTAACATGCTTTGTCAGTATTTTCTTTGTAGTGTGTGCCTGTGCATGAACATCTGTGTGCTTGAAATTGAGCAAAAAAACCCAACAACAGTAGAAGGAAACATACTGTCAGGCCGATCTACAGGCTAGAGAAGAACTTGGCAGACATTGAGCATGTCAGTATATTGCTAAGCACAGCTGGAATATGACTACAAATTGCACAGGCCTCTAAATAATACAGCAGATACTTGGCAACAATCAATTCTTTAGGACACACACAGGCATTTCTTGCTGCATATTTAAACTGTAAAGCATGATCTAATTTGGTAATTTTTATATTTTGGAGAGAGACATTTATAGGAAAATAATTATTAAATAATTTTAGAGAAAAAATAAATATGAAAGCATAATTACAAGTAAAGATAATTTTCCCTTGAGTAATTACTTTGAGATTCATACAGTTGTGCTTTTTCCTACATTGCTTTCTGGAATGATTAAATCTTCTTTTTCTTGCAGTTTGTGGAGTGTGGAAACATTTTTCTCTCATCCCTTCCCCAAGTGGGGGCATCCCCCTTGGTTTGACAGGTTCATCTACATGAATGCTCTCCTTTTTGTTCCTGAATGTAAAAATGACAGACCGGACTGGCTGCAGCGCTGTCTCTCCTGAGAAATCAACCAATGAGAGGGGGAGGAATGCTGAGCAAGAGACAGTTGGAGTCCGTTAGGGGGAAGAGAGAGAGAGAGAGAGGGGGGGGTTGGACAATGCTGAGAGAAGGCAGTAGAGAGAGAGCTGACAGTTAAACCTGTTTTGTTACACTGAAACATTTCCTATTTAACCTGAGTACATTTTTAGTTTAAAACCATTCACTCTTATCTTCCATTTTGTAAATAAAGTTTAATTTTGTTTTATTTTCACTGAGGCTGGCTTGGAATTGTTGGTTGAGAGAAAATATCACACAGAGAGACCTCAAATACACCAGTCATGTTAAATAGGCCATGTTTAATCTAAATGTTGGCAGCGTAGATAGAGAAAATAACCTCCAAGTTCCCTTTCTCCAATAGCCCTGTGGCTGGGTGAGGAGAGGTAGATACAGGGAATGGGATGCAGGTCTGATGGAGCATTTAGAAGAAGAGAGGGGACCCTGTGAGTATTTGGGTCAGGGCTCTCTGCTTGCTAAATTGGAAGCTAAACAGGTGGTGTGTGGTGACCAGCTCTTACCTGCTTGGGAAGCCCCAAACCTGTGAAGGGAGGTTTAGGGTGGGTAGCAGGGAGTCTGAACGGCAGGTTTGGCATAGCAAATATGATTGTTTTCCCTGCTTTTGATGAATTTCTGCTGGCTACCTTTGTATTCCTTACATTCAATTTCATATTCTCTTACTTGCCTTTGAATAGTGTTCATTTTCTATCTGCTGCTTATTTTTCATCTCAAATTTCCATTTTCATTCATGGTTTAGGCCTTCTTTGGTGCTTGCTAAATGTATATCTCATTCTGCTTATTTTCTTGCTCCATATAAACCAATTAATATTCATTTAACAGGTTCTTCCTCTTTTTAAAATGCCATGAGATGTTGAAAATCTATTTTATACACCCTATTTCTGATTCGTTGTCTCCTTCAAGCTTTTAATTTTTTTAGGTTTATCTGAGTCTAAATTAGAATGTAAACCCACTGCCCATTTTTATACTCTATGTAGAGCATCTAGTTTTTCAGGAACTTTACCAATAATTACAATTTTTGTAAGGGTCCTCTCTCCTACAGTGGACCTCAGACCCAAGCCCAGCTCTTGAGTCTAAGCATGTAGGGTAACTAAGCCTATCATGCCTCAGTTGGATTGGGCCACCTTATGCTGCCCCCACCAGACTAAATCATGGGGTCCAGCCATCCGGATTCCCATTGATGTGGTCTGCAACCAGGAATCTTGGCTGTGCTGTGCCAATCTTTAAATCAACGTTAATATTTTACATCAACAGGTAACAAAAATTGAACCACATCCGATTACTCATCCTGGCATGTCCTCCTGGACAAGGCATCTGCAACCTTGTTCCCAGATCCTGCAGTGTGCTCCTCCCTGAAGTCAAAGTCCTGCATGGCCAGGCTCCATCACGGGAGTTTTGGATTAGTTAATTTAGCAGTCTGAAGCCACAGTAGGGGAGAATGATCTGTTTGAAGCAGGAAAGGCCTGCCCCATAAGTATGACCTGAATTTCCCCAAGGCATAAACAATAGCATACACTCTTTCTCAGGAATTCCCCAGCCAGCTTCCTGCTCAGTGAGCTTTTTACTCAGGAAAGCAACTGGATGTTGCTCCTGATCTGGCCCCTCCTGTGACAAAATGGCCCCCACCTCATAGTCAGAAGCAGCAGAGGTGAGGACAAAGGGTTTGTTAAAGTCTGGAGCCCTCAAAACTGGTCCTGTCACCAGCAAGTTCTTCAGACTGTCAAATGCGTGTTGGCATGCCTCTGTCCATTGCAGTTTCTCTGGCTTCTTTTTCCGGGGAGATCAGTCAGTGCCAAGGCCAGTTTGCTGTAGTCAGGGGCAAACTTTCGGTAGTAGCCAGCCAACCCAAGGAAAGACCGGACCTGAGCCTTGGTCTTGGGAATGGGCCAATCCCAGATAGCCTCAACCTTGGCTTGCCCAGGAGAGACTGTACCTGTCCCTACCTTGTGTCCCAAATAAGTTACTTGTTTCAAACCTATCTGGTACTTTTTTGCCTTTAAGGTAAATCCGGCTTCCTTTATTCTCTCCAGCACCTGGTGAAGATGCTCCAAATGCTGCTCCCAGGTTTGAGAGAACACAGCCATGTCATCAAAATAGGCCACAGCAAACCCTTCCAGCCCTCTCAAGAGTTTATTAATAGCCCTCTGGAAGGTCGCTGGGGCATTTCTGAGCCCAAATGGAAGTATGTTAAATTCATACAACCCTTTGTGAGTCACAAAGGCAGACCGTTTCCTGTCCTGCTCATCAAGCTCCAGCTGCCAGTAACCTCGGGTGAGTTCCAAGGTGGAAATATACCTTGCTAGAGCCAACTGGTCAAGCAGGTCATCGATGTGAGGCATTGGATATCAATCAGGCCTTGTTATCTTGTTTAATTTCCGGTAGTCAACACAAAACCGGATCTCACCATTCGGTTTAATCACTAGGACCACCAGCGATGCCCAGGCGCTTTTGGAAGGCCTGATGATTCCTGCTGCCAGCATTTCTTCTAGCTCCTGCTCGAGGGTTTGTTGCTGGGTTTGGGGAACTCTGTGAGCTCTTTCAGCCACAGGTGGCTCATCTCCTGTGAAGACAGAGTGTTTTGCAATCGCAGAGCAACCTGGTCTAGAGGAGAATTGGTCTGCAAACTCACCACACAGTCGCCTAGCCTCTTCTCGCTCACAGGACTGGACAAACCTGGCAACTTCCTTGCCCATCCCCTCCCAATAAAACTGCTATCTCAGCCAGTCTTTGGTTCTTTTTACACCCAAATGGCTGCCGGGGTGATCATGGGCGAGGCTCATGAGTCAGAGGCGATGTTGGACCGGTACCACCAACTGACAATGCAGCTTCCAGCCACTTTGGTCACCTGGTTGAAGGGACTCACGGTACAGCAGACCTCTGTCCATCACAAACCAGGATCGGGTGACTGCACTGAGGGGAAGATCCTTTCTTGCCTGTTCATGGGCTGTCTTGAGACTTTTGTCTTCCTCTTGCTCCTTCTGGAAAGCCACTGAGGTCACTGGAGGAGACTCTACTTCTTTAGGTGTTGCCACAATGTCTGGAGGAGTCACTGGTGCAGATTCAGCTGGTTGCAGCTTCTTAGTCTGGCTGCGGGTTAACACCAGGTTAACACCCCTACATAGTTTCCAGCACATCTGCCAAGTTCCTCTGGAACTTTTGCAAACTCTCAGAAACTGCGTGTACACATCTCCCTCTTGGTCGGCCCCTGGTTCTGCAGACTGCAGTTTGTGTTCTTTTGATTCCTGGAGCACATGCTCTGCTAAGTCTTCTCCCACAAACATGGCCACTGGGGTATAATCGTGCAAAGCAACTTTCCAAAGTCCATTCCAACCATCATAGGTAATCGGTACCTGAGTGACTGGCAGCACAGTACCCTCTGCTTTGTGCAGGCACCTTACCCTCCTTTCTTCTCCAGGGAGGAGGGACTTGGGATCAACAAGAGAGCGATGCACGGTAGTCAAGAGAGAAGCAGTATCTCACCAGGCAGCAACTTCACACCCATCCACCATGACCTTCTTCCGGTGGTGCTGGGGAATATACTCTAGATCAAATGCAGGCAAAGTAACCTGAGGCCTCTCTGGGATCATGTGGTGCATGTCAGTCCCGGCCTTGGTTGCACGTAAAGCACCGTGGCACCTTCTTCTCCACCGTGGGCAACTTCCCACCAGCACTTGGGAAAACAGATTGCTGTTGCTAGGAGACTCCCTCTTATGTCAGTTCCGATGAATACTGTACCTCTGTCCTCCATAGGCTTCCACCAGTTGCTCTGCCCACTGGCCTGCTTCTTGAAGGTTAGAAGAACTCTTGTCCACAAGTGGGCACCAGATGTGCTCGGGAAGAAGATTCAGGAACCAGTCAATGCACATCAGGGCCTTGACATCAGCCAGGGTCTTGGCTTCTGCAACTTCCACCCACAAGTCATAGGCTTTTCCCAGTCTGTGTATTAACTGTGGGTAGGACTCTTTACCTTCAAGCCTGATCTCTCTGAAGCACTTTTGTGCCCCTTCCTTGGTGAATCCCACTCTCCCTTGCACTCTTTGCTTGAACAGCTTGTAGTCTGTTCTCCACCTTCCATCTGGCTGGACACTGAAGCCAGAACACCACTCAAGTGCGGTTGGAGCTTTTCCATGTACTGCTCTGCGGGGGTCTTGTAGTCAATGCAGACTGGTTCAAAATTCTGCAGGAAGGCCTTGATGTCCTTTCCTTCCTAGTACAAGGGGTACTTCTGACGGTCCTCTTTCACTGGAGCATCTGGAGGAGGCAGACCCTTTGCGAGCTTAGCCATCTCAAGCTAATGCCTCATTCTCTTTTTCCAGCTCTAAGCGAGCTTGGTTCTCTTTCTCTTCTTTCTCAAGCTTCATTTTCTCTTTCTCATTCTCAAGCTTCATTTTCTCTAGCTCAAGGTCTGCTTGCTTAAGTTGCAGCTGAAGACGCAAGATCTCTTTACTTGGGGACTCCATTGTTCTGTCTGTCTCTTCCTTCTCAGACATGGGACCAGCAATCCCTGCTCGGGTCTTGCTTCTAGGAACAGGTTCTAGGAACAGGGTTTTTCCCCCAGATTGGAGGAGCAAGCACTACCTATTCTAGTCTCACTATCCAGTTGACCCGACAGCTAAAACATAACTAAAACCCCTTTCACCACATCTTTACCAGACCTTTACTTGGTCTTGCAAGCAACTTCCACAACTGTGGCTTCCTTAAGCCAAAAGCTTAAAACAAACAAAAAAAAATTTCAAAGCCAAATGGCACTCTGCCTTACCAGGGTCCAAAATTAGTCCATCCCACTGCTACAGCCACCATGTCATACTTCAGTTGAGTTGGGCCACCTTATGCTGCCACCACTCTGGGATTTTGGGTCCCTTGAGAAGGCCCAGAGAACCCTTCCTACCCTTCTGACCTCCATAGCTTGGCCAATAAACAGGTGTGAGGACCTGGCAGAGTAACAACAAACAAAGGGTTTATTTACGAGGAGGTCAGTTAATATCAATCAATCAAACAAACAAGCAAACAAGGTGCATTAGCAACAATAGATAGGTGAAAGTAAAATAACAGAAGTGCAACTGAGCCCTAGTGCAACTGAACTCACTGTTCCTCTATATGCCAGGCCTGTCTTCTCACCCTACCTGGGTGAGGGCCTCTGTCCCTAGCAGAAACCTCCTCAGGCCTGGTCCCTGGGAGAAAGAAGACAGGCTTTTTTTCCTCCCAGACTTATATAGCACTAGCCCTCTGTGTTATGATTAGCCCAAAAAGGGCGCCAAAATGGCCCAAGGGCTCCTGGGAATCATAGGCAGGCCTACTCTCACTGCTAACATGTTTCTGAGGCCTTGCTTGGCCTTCCTGGCACAGCCATATCATGACAAAGCCACATGATGAATTAGGTGTTATGGAGGAAAACTTACCTCATCATTGGCTATTAGCAAGGGATGTCAGTCTCAGCAGGCTTTATTGATATTTATTATTTATTTAGTATATTCCTTTTCTCCTTTCCAGGACAAGGATTCCACAGGCACCTCACAACAGCATCCAACAGAATAAAACCATTAGAGCAATCAGCAGTTAAAATAAAAATTAATAAAAAACAAAAAGCAACCTCCCTTAAAATAACAATAAGTCATAAAATAATACATTTGGCTCAAAGAACCCTTCAACCATAGATCATAACTAGAGGTGGGCATGAACCGTGAAAAAAACGAACTGTGTAGTTTGTGGTTCATGGCATTTTCACGAACCAGGAACCATGAACTTCCATGAACTGGGGCAAGTTCACAAACCGGTTCATGGTTCGTGAGGTTTAAATGCCCCTTTCTGGCTGCTTCACAGCAGCAGGGAAAGGGACATTTAAACCCCCGGATCAGCTGCTTGTCAGGGAGATCCCCAACAAGCAGCTGATCATTTGAACAGCGGGGCTGTTTAATTGGCCGCTCCCAGCAGCAGGGAAATGGCCATTTAAACTGTGGGTGGGGCTCTGCTGGCCGGCCGGCTGAGAGTCCCCAGGTGGAGATTGGCTGGCTGGCTGGGAACTCCCAGCCAGCCAGTCAAGCCTCACCTGCTCTTTAAATGGGCATTTCCCTGTCACTCAGGGCGGCAGGGAAATGGCCATGTAAACAGTGGGGCTTATCTGACCGGCCCAGAACTCCCTCACCTGCTCTTTAAATGGGCATTTGGCCATTTAAACTGCAGGTTGGCTAGCCGGCCGGGAGTTCTTGGCTGGGCAGCCAAAGCCCCATTGTTTTAAAGGATCAGGATCGCCCCGACAAGCTGCTGATCCGTGGGTTTAAATGCCCCATTCCCTGCTGCTTTGCAGTAGCACAGAAAGGGGCATTGGTGCTTCAAATGAACCAAATGAACCAGTAGACCAGTTCATGGAAGTTCGTGGAAACAAGCTTCCACGGACTGCTGGTTCGCGAACAAAAAACCCGGCCAGTTCGTGGGGTTTTTTGGTTCATACTCCGATTCGTGCCAATCTCTAATCATAACCAAGGCCAGAAAACCGTAAAAAGTTTTCTCTCAAGATGTGACAGGCCCTATACATAAAAAAGGACGTAACTTATACATGTTGAGGCTGCAGTGGGAGTGTAGAATGAGAAGCTCCTGGAAGCTAGCAGCAAGGTTACCCCCCCCCCCCCATAATTGACCTCTCCCACACTCAAGACAGAAGCCAGCACTTTAGTTTACCATGGAGCTGGGAGGCTTGGAAAGGATTGGAACATGCCTAAAATGGTGTTGGTAAAAAACTGAACTAGTGTACTGTGATGAACAGGAGTAATTCCAGTTCCATGTCTCCTGAGAAACAGCCAATGAGAGCTTGAGGGTTGCTGAGCTAGGGACTGTTGGAAAAGCCGTTAAGACAGTTACTGGCAAGATAAGGTTTTTTTGAAAGCTGTTAAAGGAGGCAGCAGGGATATTGCTGTCTGTTGAAATCTGTTCTATTACATAGTAATCATAGCATGTTTAACCACAACAGATCTAGGCGTTTTAAAATAATTCATGCCAGTGTTCTATCTTGCAAATAAAATTTATTCTTATTTCTGTTTTCAATGTGTCTGCCTTGTTGGCTGAGGAGAAAGAAGACACACACACACAAACTTCAAACACTCTGATCATGAACAATGGGATGAATTTAAGTAAATGGTGGCAGTGTATATGGGAAGTAAACACTAAGTTCCCTTTCTCCAATAGCCCTGGGCAGTAGCTGGGTAAGGGGAAGTAAATACAGGGAACAAGCTGCCTGTCTAGTAGAGCCTCTGGGAAGAGGAGAGAGGGGAACCGGTGTGGATTTGTGTCAGAGCTCTCTACCTGATCAATAATGGTTACACGGGTGGTGGGTAGTGACTGCCCTTAACTGCCTGGGAAGCCCCACTCCTGTGAATGAAGGTTTATGGTAGGTGGCAGTATGTAAGGAGGTAGCTGTGATGGAGGCAAAGAAATCCTACTTCACTGCTACCATGGCATTGACTAATTTGTACCCAATTTGGTTGTTTAAAATATTTCATCACTTATTGTATTTTATAACTTAAAGTATCTCATCACTTTAAATTCCTAGGAACTGATGATTAGTTATCACACATTTACACAATTTTTTGCTGAGAAAATCTCTCAAATACATTTGAGTTGCAGGCTGGCTGTAACCTAGCTGAGACACTAGAAATCTGGTCCATAAATCACTTTGCTGTGGTTACTACAATGGATGTTGGCAGGATCCTGTGATCTGTGAAGGGCACCACTTATGCTTTGGATCTTTGTCTATCTTGATTACTAAAAACATAAATGATCACATCCATGAGTCCATTAAAAAGCAATCACTTACTCAGGGCATCTTTCTTTGGACACTAAAACAGGCAATTGTTCAACACTACTTAAAAACCATTGCAAGAAAAGAATGGTTTCAACTATTGGCTGATAGCTAATTTGCCTTTCCTGGGAAAGATGATGAAAAGAGCAGTGGTGTAGCAATTCCAGGTCTTCCTAAATAATTTTTCTGTAGTAGATCCCTTTCAATCTGGCTTCAGGCCAAGCTATGGGATAGAGACAGCACTGGTTGTCTTAGTTAATGATATCTGTCTAAATGTAGACAAAGACTGTACTTCGCTTATACTCTTACTAGATTTATCAGCAACTTTTGATACTGTGGACCATGCCATCTTATTGAGACATTTGCAAGTAGAAATCAGGATTAAGATATGTTTTTTTCTATTGGTTTAAGTCATATATTATGGTCAGGACTCAGAGGGTTATTGTTGAAGACCAGCTGTCATTGATGTGGTAAGATAGGTTATTGCCTGTTCAAATGAATTATCTGAGGTGCTCACACTTTGTGGAAGAGCCTGCTGGAGGTGGTAAAGAAGGTCCTCACATTTCTATTATTTCACAGAATTCAGAAATGTCTGAGAGACTAGAACTGTAATAAAATGGAACAGCTCGTGAGATTGCTTCTTTAAGGGATAGTATTGTAGTCTACTGCAGTATACTCATCTCTACTTTTGTAATCCCTTTCACACCTCAGACAGCATTTGTTGCCTTAGACCACACTGTTGTCTAAGACAACAATTTTTGTGGCTCTGTGTCTAATCCTAGTCCTACAACAGACAAGGAAATATATAGAGCCAGTTTGGTGTAGTGGTTAAGAGTGGCAGGACTCTAATCTGGAGAGCCAGGTTTGATTCCCCACTCCTCCACTTGAATCCAGCTGGGTGACCTTGGGCTAGTCACGGCTCCCCACCTCACAGGGTGTTTTGTTGTGGGGATAATAACATATTTTGTAAACCGCTCTGAGTGGGTGTTAAGTCATCCTGAAGGGCGGTATATAAATCTAATGTTGTTATCATCATAATCGTCATATATACAAAGAAAACGGTTTCGGACAAGGTACGGTACATCACCTTGTACTTAGATAAAATACAGAGGAGGGAAGAAAAGAGGTCTCAAGAGGAAAGTGTGGCTGAGTAGGTGGCAGTGGTATAAGGGAGGTGAATCCCCCTGTCTATTGAGAGGTGTTGCTTTGTAATGTTTATAGTGTAATGTTTAAAATTTATTTATAATGGTTTTATAGTGGTTTAATAGGGTTTATAGGATTTATAGGGTTCCTCTAATGCTTTTGTAATTTTCTTCCAAGGTTCTTATGATGTTAATGTTAAAGTTCCAAAAGGTTTCTAAAGTGTCTTGCAAGTATAATTAAGGGTTTTTGATGTTAATAACTGTGCTAACTCTGTAACGATCTGTTGCCATCCAGTCTTTCAATTTTTACCTGTAAATATGTTTTTTATCAATGTATATATATTTTTTCCTAGTCCTACAACATTGTTTACCAGAAAATAGGCTGGTGCAGGGTGGAGCAGCATCCAGACCATCTGAGCCTCAGGAGGCACACCAGACCCCTATGGAGACATGGCCACTGCTGCTGTGCAGAGGAAGCTACAAGAATGGCCAGCAGCTGTGGCAGCCATCATGGTATTTATTTTATAATCCGCTCTCCCCGCAAGCAGGCTCAGAGTGGATAACAACATAATAAATATATATAATAAAAATGTACAGTAAAACACTAAGCATCATATAAATATTATATAAAAACATATTAGAGCAGCACACAATGCTTCTATCTCCAGGGTCTATGAGGCAGGTGGCTAAGAGCTAATTATTGCAGGGTCAAGATACATACCCCCGCACTGGAACTGGCAGCAGGCTGGTTGGGTGATCTGCCAGCATTAACCGCCATAAGCCTGGCGGAACATCTCCATCTTACAGGCTCAGTGAAACAATAACAAATCCTGCTGAGACTGAGCCTCCATGGACAGAGAGTTCCACCAGGTAGGTGCCAGGGCCAAAAACATCTTGGCCCTGGTTGAGGCAAGGTGAAACTGCTTGGGGCCAGGGACCATCAGTAGCTGTTTATTTGCTGACTGGAACAACCTCCAGGGAATATAGAGTAGCAGCAGGACCTGATGCTGAGTGCAATGGCTTCTAGAGAGTCTGGGGAAGCAAAAGATAGGAAGGATGTACCAGTCTACTCTCACAGGTGGTGAGGCATGGCAGACAGGGACCAGAGTATAACTAACCCTACCCCCCATCCATATTCTGAGGTTCAACCTAGGCATGACTGCTAGGGAAATGGGATGCTGGAGGACACCATAGCCTTGGACTGCTATCTGCCAGAGTCTGACAGGCAGGCTCTAGATGAAGATGATGATGAAGGTGGCGATTAAGAGGATGATAAATAATTGATGAGCAGGATGATATGGGAAAAGGCAGTCTTCAAATTACCTTGAAGCACAATGTTATTAAACTATTTAGGGCTTTAAAGGTGAGAACCAGAACTTGGAATTCTTTAGTTCTTTAGTTTAGTACATCTCCCATATATCCATTCCCGTGGCCATGTTTTATGCTAATTAAAATTTCTAAACAGTTTTCAAAAGCAATGCCATGTAAAACACAGTGATCTAATCTGAATGTAATCAGAAAATGGATCACTGTGGCCAAATCTTGTTACTCAAATAATAGCCACAACAGGTGTATCAGCCAAAGTTGTTAAGAGGCATTACATCCCACAGAAAACACCTGAGATTTCAAGCCTAGGCATGGCTTGGGTAGCATCCCCAAGTCATAAACCTGCTCTTTCAGAGGGAGAGCAACCCATTCCAGGATGGTTTGGTTTTCTAGTTGGTTTTATCACGGATTAACAGCATCTTGGTCTTGTCTGGAATTTCAGTTTACATAACATCATTCATTGCATTATCTTTTTGAAACACTTTTTCAGGACTTGCATAGACCAACTCAATCCAAGTTTTAAGGAAAAGTGGAGTTTTCCAGAAAAAATAAGAGTGCAGGATGTCATTACGTTATTGATGGCGCCTCACCCAAACTCCTTGGCAATGGACAGATGCTTCTGGCCCAGTCATAACACTTCTACTTGGGCCAACTGCAACATGCTGCCCTCAGAAACAGATAAAAATGGATTTATTGTTAAGAAATCAAATCTCTTTGCTTTAGAATGAAACAAAAAATAAGACATTGCAAAAAGTTTTCTGTTCCATTGGGGCTAGAGTATATATTGATAGTTAAGAGTTCTAAGAGTGAAGTCCATTTCCCAAGATAGATTCTGAGGCTTGGGAGGCAGATAACGGGATGCTATTGTTCTAGTATATATTCTTCCACATAACAAAGAAGTAGGAACAAAGAAATTTACACTGTTGCGATAGACTCTCACAAAGGGAAACTAAACTAATCGATGACTGCTGAGGGAAGATATTTTTGTTGGTGGAAGATAACACTGCCTTCTCACAGCTCCTTGCCTCCTCCTATTGCTGTACCCCAAATGATCCCCAATATATTGGTCTTCAAGGAAATCCCAGAAACAGCATGAGGCAGAGATAGTAGTAGCAGAGGAATCAGAAAAATTCCACCCCCCCCCCCCTTCTGTTAGCAGAATTCTTCTGTGAGATCCAACCCTATATCTAAAACTAAGAACTCTAAGAGCTAAAAGTCTTTCAGAAGAAAAACAGGACTTGGTGAAATAATATCTACCCACAGCTCTCCTTGAGAAGTTAATTGGTATGTTTTACACAACTCTTAAGGCGCTGGATTTGTGGAAGGCCAGTTAAGCGAGCATACAGGGTATTAGTTTTATGTTTCTGGTGTTCTATAAAAGTCCCTGCTGCATTGTAGCTCAAGAATAACAAAAAAAATGGAATGTGTAATTCCTTAGTGATTTGGTTACCATCTATGAGAAACAGTTTTGTGGTTTAGGGCATGATTTCAATGCAGAGTGTGAGAATGAACACAGAGATAGAAACACAAGTTTAACATGTACCTCTTGGTTTCCAGTTTGGTTTGAGAAACCCCAGCAGCAAAAAAAGGTAACACAATATGGTGGGTAGGGCCAGTCACAGTGTATTGCTACACCTATGCAGTCAAGGAAGATTATGATAGTAAGTGTGGTTTCCATTGTCTATACTAATGAAATTCAGAAAGAAGAACGGGGGCGGGGGGGGGGAACACTTCTACTGAACAGCATTCCAGGGCTGACTGACCAGGAACTTGGGAAATATCTAACAGAAGTTCAGGATGTTTAACATGGATTTGACAACAGAAGCAATGACTGAGAAATACAGCTTTTGCATTCTAGAGGAAGACATACATGAAATAAAGCAGTCTAATGGTTCTGACCCCATTTTTTTTAAATGTCAAAGACATGTCAAACTGACTAACATAAGCTCAGTTCATCTCCTGATTTAAATTCTGTCTCATGAAGACAGTCAAGGAGATGCTATTGGGGTTTACAACCATAGTGCAAAGTAACATAAATTTGTAACATTGTCTTATTGCCTGCATGTTTACTTAGGCATTTCCCCACAGAGAAGTGTGCGCAGAATAGTTGTTTTACTATGCATGTCTATACATGTTTACTCAAAAGTAAAAGTAAGTCTCCCTTTATTCAGTAGGGCTTACTTTTAGGCAGGGCTTTTTTTCTGGGAAAAGAGGTGGTGGAAATCAGTGGGTTGTCCTCGGAGAAAATGGTCACATGGCTGGTGGCCCCACCCCTGATCTCCAGACAGAGGGGAGTTTAGATTGCCCGCCACGGCGCGGAGGGCAATCTAAACTCCCCTCTGTCTGGAGATCAGGGGCGGGGCCACCAGCCATGTGATCATTTTCAAGAGGTTCCGGAACTCCGTTCCACAGTGTTCCCACTGAAAAAAAGCCCTGCTTTTAGGTATGTACACTCAGGACTACAGCTGTGAAAACAGGATAACTGTTAGAAGATGCAAGAACGTGACAATCACATTTTATAAGTATAATAGTTCACTTTAATTAAACGATGGGTTTTAAAGAGACACAAAATGCTCTCCAACATTTGCATGCCTTCTCAGAGATGTATAACTTTTTAAGTGCATTGACTATTAATTGTGGGTTTAAATAAAGCTTGCTAACATAGATAACATAGCCTCATCTTAATTAATTGCAGATGAAAGCTAAAAGTTTGGGCTATTATTCAAGATTATACTTTTTGTTTTCATGAGTATTTTGACGTTTTGTGAAAATGTATCTGTTTTGTGAAAAAATATCAGTTTTCACTTTTATATCACTAGGCTAAGATGAAAATGAGGAGGAATAGTTACTTAGAGGTTCCCCTGCCTCAAGGACTATGCCCATAAAGAATCCAAGTATGACTGTGGAGATAAGAATCTATGGCCAATGTGGCTAGATATTGGGATGAGTAATACAAGGAAAGTCGGAGCAGTGGTATGAAATATTGCCCCTTTCCCAATAAAGAAATCGTATCTGGAAAACACAATTTCTGAGCTCCACAAGGCACTGCCCACCCATTTAAATTTTTTCTACACATCTATGATGATAAATTATGTGATTTTACAGTAAATATATAAGCATGCTGTGATAGACTGCACTCAACAGCAGGTTTCTGCAGTAGATCAAAATCAGAGAGTTGGGAGGGGAAGAGTTAAATATTCCCTAGAATGGAGACCTTGAGTGACATGCTGTTTCCTCTTCTCTGATTTGTCATCAGCTGAAAAAAAACCCTTATATGATCAACAGAGTGCCGAGGAGTGGGTTTTTAAAAATTATTTGAGAGCACAGTTTCTGTCAGAACCAGTCTGAAGGTAGTAGGTTTCTGACAGAATTTGGAGTTGGGGAGTCTGACAAGAAAAGTCAAACAAGTACACCTTTAGAGTGAATAGAGAAGACTCCTTTGCCTTACCTGTAGTATTACTGTCCTGAGGAAGAATTCTATCTAAGAATTTAAAGTTTAAGAGATCCTGAATGTATTTGTATTGTTGTTTCTGGTTTTAATGTATTTAGATGTTTTATTTTTGTACTGTTTATATTGCTATAACTTGCCCTGAGCCTGGGCTAAAAATTGAATGCATGCATGAATGCATGAATGAATGAAGTGTCAGCATAAGCTGAAGTACACTTTACACAGACACCAGAGTACAGGCAGTGTGTTTTGGTGAGAGTGATTGGGTAGTGGGTTGAGACTCCCTTTCATGCCCCAAAGAAGTTATATCTTCTGAGGAGAAGAAGATAAATTCCAGCTCAGTTTTGGAGGGGGGTTGGCTTTGAGGAGAACCTCTGGTCTGTTGTGAAGAGAAAATGGTTGTAGACTACTCAGGAGATAAAAATACCCTCTAGTTTCAAGAAAGGAGGGAGTTAGGCACACAAAGAAAGTGACTAACTCCAGGAAACCTGAACTGTGATAGGAACCTTCCTGGAAAAGATTGTTTCTGTACTTAAATTATGAAGTAAAACATCTCTCATATATGAAAATAAACTTCAAGAATACTATTTTGCCTGTTACACAAAGTATATTCTGTAATGCCAACAAAATTTTATCTCCGCATTGCCGTCTCCTGACTACATTTACTCAATTCCTGCCTGTTAAATAAAATTTGAAACTTTTTTTTTAATGTTATACTGTCTCTAGTTCCATTTCCAAACACAAAAGAGAGAGAGCTCCTGCTTCTCCCCATCAAGTTCCTGGGCTAGGTTAACAGCCCAAATTATATCTGCATGCCAGGGTGGGACAAGCAGACTTACAAAACCACAAATATTAACAAGTTACTTGGGGCTGCTCAGTCAAAGCAGGGAAACTGAAGTTTGGTGGGGAAATCTGCCTCACAGTGGGAATATACACAGTTCTGAAAAGGACCTCCCATAGTTTAAAATTAGCTTCAGATAAATTGGGTATATTGACAACATGTCTAACTGCTCACAACAGTTGTTCAGACTCAATGAAACTTCCATGCATACACAAAAAATCCTGACTTAATAGATCAGCACAAGTTAATTATGAGTTTGTTAAAAAAAAATTTGCCGCTGGTATCTGGAACACCTTTTCTCAGTCTAGGCAACCCCGGAGAACTGCACAAGGCCAATAATTTTGTTATAATAGCAGACAGAAGGTACAACCCTATTTATTGTATTCCACCTTTCAAGATGGACCTGAATGCGGTTTTGCAAGACTGCTGCGCTGAGCACCCACCAACTATATCCTGAGATTCATATGAAGGTCTGGGGTATACATGGATGTTCATTACAAGAATTACCCAATTCCAGTGGTCTTTTATCTGTGTAATCATGCTTTCCTTTTTAAACACTTTATTTTCATAACTTTGTATACACTTAGGAAGACCTAAAATGAGATGGCTTGATTCAATAAAAGAAGCCACATCCTCCAGGATCTGAACAAGTCTGTTAAAGATAGGACGTTTTGGAGGTCTTTCCTTCATAGGGTCGCCATAGTTTGGACATGACTTGATGGCACATAACACACACGCACATGGCACATAACACACACACATTGATGGGCTGTCTCTTAACACTTCGTAATATCCATGAATAAATACAGCTTTCCTGGAACTGGATATAAATTTTGCCAGTCAGAGAGATGTAGATTGATTTGGTCTATGCAAAGTGGCGTTTCACCCCTCTAAGTCTAAGTCTGTCTGCAAACAGAAGCTCAGTTGCAAACTTATCTCATAAAATAGGTACTGCCTTTTGAAGCCTTAACAGCAGAAGAAATGGCAGCTCTCATTGCCAGCTCTGAAGCATTTGGCAAGCCTTTTAAGTTCTGTTTTTGGATAGCTGAATCGGCACTTAAACAATACAGCTCGAGGTGAACCATTTTACCCAGAGGTATGACAAATTCATTTCAATGGGGTTATTCCCATGTAAGTGCTTATGGCTCGTATTCTGGCACATTGTGCTTGTTTCCATTGAAGGTCCTGTTGAACCCTGGGTTTCCAGGTAAGCATGCATACTGCACGCTACTATGGAATAAATAAGCTGAGCTTGCACACTTGGTTTAGCACAAATGGTATTTGAGATCTTTTCTTGGGGATCATGATAGAAGGGAGATCCTAGTTTGCTCCCCTTTGTGTGTGTAGATATGAATGTTGCAACATGTGTTTGAATTTAGGTAAGTGGCTGTTGAAATTCCAGCCCCCTATCATACTTTATCTCTGGGACCTTCCTATACTCAGTGAAAGAGGTGGCACATATGGGAAGGCCTGGCCATGGCTTAGATCATCAGCAAAGAGTAGGATATAAAGGGAGTCGCTGCTCCTGGAAGTAAATTTTCTGAGACTTGTTTGGTTTTCATCACTCTTGTATTCTTTTGCTTTTAGCATAAGAAGGAACCAGGGTACAACTAGCCATCCATCCTAAACAGGCAATCCCCACACGCTGAGTGAGCCATGTGCTTTATGTGCAAGTTGGTATCAGGATGTTGTATGCTAACATGTCATCTTCAGCCTGGTAGGAGCAGAAACTGGTAGTAGCATCACAGATGCAGAGGGAGATGTTCTTCAACTTGGCCCCGGATGCAAGTCAAAATCCGTACTTGTTCCAGAGGAACCATGGGAACTTGGAGACATTCAGTAATACAGGGAGTTCTTGGTTTTGTTGCTTCTTACACCCAGCAAGCCTTCTTGGTTATGGGTTCTAGTTTCTGGCACAATTGCCACTGACAGATCAGCTTCCTGGCCACCATCTGGGACAATAGCCTTGTGCCACCTGGCTTCCCTGAGGTAATAAGGCTTGACCCCCAAAACCATGTGCTGTCCTCAGGTGTCATCAGGTTTCCTTTCGGCAAGTCCCATGAGGAGTTTGGAAAGGCCACAGCTCAGGGGCAGGGCATCTGCTTAGCATGTAGAAGGTCTCAGGTTTATTCCCTGGGATCTCACCGGACATGCTCTAGGGGTTAGTGACATTACAGCACAGGGCTGCAAGTCCTGTTAGATATGATGGAGATCTGGGACTGGCTAGCAGTGGCAGGGGAAATATATTTGCCCAAGGTCAGTAGCAGGGCCTCTCTGGTTCAGGCCACCTCAGCCATTCCACCTGCCCTCTATACCTAGATAGTCTCCTCATCTGCAGTCAGCCTCTGCTTTCCAGGTTTCAATCATTCCCATTCTTAGCTTTGGTCTGGCCACTTGCAGGCTTTCCTGCCAGTGGAGGGGCTGGAAGGAATGAGCTGGGTTCAGTTCATGTGGCCCTTTCTTATGTGCCCAGGATAATGCCAATCACCACTTTGGAGCAGGAAAGAATTTTCCTCCAGTCCAGATTGGCCGAGGGATGATGGAAGTTTTCATCTGCCTCTGGGTATAGAGCAGGGGTCACAGGAAGAGTGGGGTGAGGCAGCTATGAGTTCACTGCTTGGTGCAAGGGATTGGCCAGATGACCTCTCTGTGTGTCCCTCCTGCCCACTCTTGTTTCCATTTCCCAAATCCATTTCCTAAATCTAAGGCCTGGAGTGGGGCAGCTATCATTGCCATAGGTCCTGGCCTCCCATGTCCTGTGTCTAGCCCATAGATCTTACATTCATCAGGGCTGAGGCCTTTCCTGATTTCTCTCTTTTGTAGTTCAGGTTGGTGCAAATCAGTCCCGATTCATGGGCACAGTAGCCAGCACTGGGCTGCTCTCCACATATTGGCATAGGGTTGGAAAGCCACTTTGGTGGGTTGGGGCCATTCTTAGCAAGTGGATCAGCCGTTTGGTGACAATGGTGCTTCAGCTGATCAGGGCCCTGGACATCTTGCTTAGTGGGGGGATGGCCTGGGCATCCACAGGACCTGGACTTGATGAAGTTAATCTTGGCTGACCTGGATTCGCTTCTTGGAACAGAACCTTTGGGTAGGACTTGCTGAAAGGTTATTCCCTGGCATGGGGGGTAGTTTGAGCAGACAGGATTGAAGTGCCAAGGAAAATTGTGGCCAGAGCCAGGGGGTGCCTTGTGGAAACATTGAGGGCTATGTGATGCATCACTGAGTTTTTCCCTCTGGCAGGGGGCATTGTTTCATTCTTGGATGTTTTCCTGACATGTAGCATCTGGGCATGCCTGGTCGGAAGGGCTTGCCCTGATGCGGGATTGATGTGAGCAGACAGGATTGCTATGGTAAAGAAAATGAACTAAACCACATGAGATGAATTACATGAGGATGCTCAAGTGAAGAGAGATGCAATGTTAGCCAGGAAGCATAGTTTGAATTTCACCCCTCCAGAGCCGGGAAAAATCACTCCTCAGAGAGTGCGTTATTTTCCTTTTTGCCTCCCTGAAGGCTCTATCAATTACTAACAAACCTTTTGGGGAACGATCTTTGCCGGCTTTGTAGAGAGGTGAAATTAACAAACCCTCTGAGGACTGATCTAGCCAGCTCTGTAGAAAGAGATGAAATTCAAATTACGCTTCCCAGCTAATATTGCATCTCCCTTCACTTGAGTGTCCTTGTGTAATTCGTCTTGTGTGGTTTAGCTCAAAGTGTCTTGTGGAAACATCAGGAGCTGTGATCCTGATCAGGGCCGGCACCACCGCTGAGGTGGTGAGGTGGGGGCTGCGGGGGCTGCAGGGCCGGAGGGGGCGCCAGAGGGGGTGCCGGGGGCAGAGGTGCGCGTCCCGTGCCGCTGCTGCAGCACGCTCCCAGGCAGGTGCAGCAGCCACAGGCCAGGGATGACAGGCGGCTGGGGCAGTGTGCGGTGCGCGGGTGGCCTCCTTGCGCCGTCCCAGCTCCCCGCCAGCGGCACTGCGTGATGACATCATCACGTGGTGATGTCATTGCACAGTCTGGGGCGTGCATGCACTGAGCACGCGCACAAGGCTTGCCTCCGGCGCAAGAAACCCTAGCGCCGGGGCTGATCCTGATGGGGTGCACCTGTCAAGCTGGAACAGATTGCTTGGTTGCATGGCATTCAGGCCAAACTCTGGGGTTGGTTGCAGCTTTAGGAACGTTGGCGGGAGCCATTTTATTGTTAATGTTAATGTTAATGTTAATGTTAATGTTAATGTTAATGTTAATGTTAATGTTAATGTTAATGTTAATGTTAATGTTAATGTTTATATCCCGCCCTCCCAGCAAGTGGGCTCAGGGCGGGTTACAACAGAAGATAAAATATACATGATAAAATCACAATAAATTAACACAGCTTTCTAATAAAACACCTGCTCACCGTATAAAAACCATATAACATCTGACGGAGGTGGAGGTGCAGCTTAACCATGCGTGGTCACTCATATATGGGGGGAAGATGGTCAATACCCCCTACAGACATAGAGGAGACCCGGAGAGAGGCTCATTTGGTGGAAGCCCTGATGGCCTCAACCATATGCCTGGCGGAACATCTCCATCTTACAGGCCCGCCTGAAGGAGACAAGATCTTGGCAGGCCCGGGTGTCCTCAGACAGAGAGTTCCACCAGGTCAGGACCAGGACTGAAAAGGTCCTGGCCCTGGTTGAGGCCAATCGAGCCTCCCTGGGGCCAGGGACCACCAGTAAATTCTTACTGGCTGATCTCAGCACCCTCCGGGGAGTATATGGGAAAAGATGGTCCCTCAATTATGCTGGTCCCAGTCCATTTAGGGCTTTATACGTTAATACCAAAACCTTGAACCTGATCCAGATCTCCATGGGAAGCCAGTGTAGCTGCTGCTGAACTGTAGTTGCATGTTTCCTGAAAGGCACACCCATCAAGACATGGGCAGCAGCGTTCTGGACCCGCTGTAATTTCTGGGTCAGACTCAAGGGAAGCCCTGTGCAGAGCGAGTTACAGTAATCCAATCTGGAGATGACCGTTACATGGATCACTGTTTCCAGGTCACGGGTCGAGAGATAGGGAGCAAGCTGCCTGGCCTGCCAAAGATGGAAAAAAGCAGACCGGGCAACTGCCGCGACCTGGTCCTCCATTGATAAAGAGGAGTCCGGCATCATGCCAAGATGTCTGACCAGCGAAATGGGCACAAGTGGTGCACCATCGAAGGCCGGAAGCTGGATCCCCCCCTCCAACATCCCATGACCTAAGTACAGGATCTCTGTCTTTATGGGATTTAATTTCAGTCTGCTCTGCTTCACCCAATCCAAAGCTTTAATCAGGGCTTCTGGAGCCGAGCCAGGCCGGCCATCCAACAACAGATACAACTGGGTGTCATCAGCGTACTGGTGACAACCCAGTCCGAAACTCCATGCCAACTGGGCGAGGGGATGCATATACAGATTGAACAACAATGGGGAGAGAATGGTCCCCAGGGGGACGCCGCATACCAATGATTGACGTGCAGACACCCTCTCCCCTAGTGCCACCCTCTGTCCCTGACCATGGAGAAAAGAGACAAGCCACTTTAAGGTAGTCCCTCGTATCCCCACATCGGCAAGGTCAACAACAAGAGTCAACAATTCATAGTTAACTGTGTCAAATGCTGTTGAAAGATCCAATAACACCAGCTCTTCTGGCAGTTTTGGCATTGGGTATGGATCTTTTTGGGGGGAAACATGGCCATGTGCCTTGGGGGTAAGGTCTGGCAGAGACAATCCCAGTTGGGGACTGTTGGGATATGCTCACTCCCTGGTGGCAGGGTGATCTATGCAGAGGTTTGCACCCATATGGAATCCCATGGCCTGTTATCCTGTGGTTTTTCCCTTTCAGCTGATGAGTTGAAGAAATGAGGGTCATCAGTTGGCAGGCAGGTCAGCCAATGCTTGGGTCCAGCACCAAGGCTCCATAAGCTGTAACCAATAGAGTTGTCAACTTTTTAATTCCAACAAATTGTCTTTGTTACCTGTTGCCTTGCCCTTGCCCCTCACCCTCCTTGATGTTGGGTCCACAATTCTCAGCTAAATGTACAGAGAATCTTCACCATTTATAACACTGAATATAACTAAGCAGAAAAAGAAAGTTGCTAGCAACAATCTTCTTATTAGATAAGTAATATAGAAGTGCTGCAACAATTTATTTATTTTAAAGAGTACAGTGATAGAGAATTGACAATCATTGGAGAGATTAAAACAACACAATAAGTGTGGCTCCTGGCTCATCTGTTGGTGGTGAAGAGAGGAGCAGAGGAAGAAGATGTGATCATCCTGCATTGGGCAGGGGGTTAGACTAGAAGGTCTGTATGGCCCCTTCCAACTCTGTGATTCTGTAATTCTGTGATGTTAAAGACTCTCCCTACCTCTGCAGTGCTGTTCCTAATGCTGTTGCTACTGTCTAAGACGAGGCAAGTGCCAAGCAGCGCTGGTTGTAACTCTCTCTAGTGGGCAGGACTTAACATCCAGATGGAATGTGGCCCCTATTTATTTATTAATTTACTTCATTTATGCCCCACTTTTCTCTCCAATTGTCACCCAAAGCAGTTCCATCATTCTCCTCTCCTCCATTTTATCTTCACAACAATATAAAGATAAAATGTGAGGTACATTAGGCTGAGAGTATGTGACTGGCTCAAGGTCACTCAGCAAGCTTCCATGGCAGAGTGGGGATTTGAAACTGGGGCTTCCAGATCCTAATATGATACCCTAACCACTGCATCACACTGGCCCTTAGCTCATCTCTTCATGATTAAGAGGGACACTGAAACTGAGGGCATACAATCTTAAAAGACTTTCCCCAGGTCTCTGGTTCCTGCTGTTGTCTATGGAAGTCAGTATGCTTTCCGTACCATTATAGAAGACACCCCGTGGTGCAGAGTGGTAAGATGCAGTACTGCAGCCCAAGCTCTGCTCACGACGTGAGTTTGATCCTGGCAGAAGCCGGGTTCAAGTTGCCAGATCAAGGTTGACTCAGTCTTCCATCCTTCCGAGGTCGGTAAAATGAGTACCCAGTTTCCTGGGGGTAAAGTGTAGGTGACTGGGGAAGGCAATGGCAAACCACACCGTAAAAAGTCTGCCAAGAAAACATTGTGATGCGATGTCCCCCATAGGTCAACAATGACTCGGTGCTTGCACAGGGGACTACCTTTACCTTTTTAAAAAAATAGAGGACACAGCTAATTAAATATATTTAACATTGGCAGATAAAACAGAACCATCCAACCTTCTTTCTTCCTTTAACATATATCATTGTGTGTCCTTGTCTCCCTGTGCACTAGGTTTATTGGCTCCTACCAGATCTCATGTTCTTCCTCATATTCAAAGCCTTCCTCACTTTGGATGGTAAATATTGTAGTACCAGTTAGATTTCAAGTAGTATAAATTCTAGTATGAACATGTAGTAGACACATAGCCAGGTCCTATACTCAGACTTGGGAATAAGTCTTACTGGGTCCGAATAAACTATCCTAAAATGTAAAGTAGTCTCTGTGCCACTTGGCTAAGACAGTAGTCTTGAACACACCAGAAAGTAAGTTCCACTGAGCTCTTTGGGATATGCTTATCATGGTGCCACCCATGTTCTTTTATTAAAGCATAATCTTAGTACAGCAAATGGTATTCCACAGATATGTTGAAAATAGAAGACCTGTGTTGATTTTGACAAACGTTCATTGACATATGCCCCTTACAATGTTACTAACTTCAGAGTATTCATGGGAACAAATAGGATAAATTTAGCCTAAGGTAAGCTATATATTTTTAAACTTAAGCTTTCTAAAATGTCATGAATAGAGCATATGGCCTGTAAAGATTTGCCCTTATAAACTTGGACAATAAAATCAATTTACTGTATCTCATACTGCATGAACCCTACAAATCTTTTTTATAACATTCCAAGTAATTGTACAGGGGTAGCAAAAGTTCCAAAGATCCAAATACCACAGCTGCATCTCATGCTTTACCAACTTCTTTGCTGGCTTTCCTATTCTTTCCCCAGTATGCTCCATAATTCCCTAATATACTAGTTTAGGTTGCTTCCATGGCTACATTTTCTTGTCACAACAATGATACAAACTCTAAAAATTCAAGCACCTGTGATTGCATTAGGAAATTTGAATGGGAGAGCACAAGAGCATATCACAAAATAGCAGAGTATGTTTGAGAAAGAAAGGGAATATTAATGAGGGAGAAGTTCTTTAACTTGTTTATAAACAGCAGCACAAGCTATTTTTAAACCTCATTTATAGCCCATCTTTCTTGCTGAGATTCAAATTGGATTACATAATATTTAAATAAATAACTAAATGATATCCAATAAACAATGCAGTAGAACAAGAAACAATGTAATAGGACACACTATGCTAAGAATACTCCAATTAAAGTTTCAGAAGTTGTAGTTTGCATTATGATTGTTTTACACTAAGGTTCATAATTCTTTTTTCTTTCTCTGTCATTGGGTCTGTGTGTTACCGCATACCTGCAAACATTTGCACATATGTGTTCAGATTGACAAGGGTAATTAACGTGTGTGTTTTTGAAGGGGGTGGAAAACCGAGATCTTTTACCTAAACAGGAGGCTGTGAATATCTATGAGGAGTTTGTTCCAGTAGGGAAAGGATGGCAGAGACGAGATTTAAAGGTTTGAAAAGGAATATGGAGTTTATTGAGGAAGGTGGTACAATATTCGAGGGGGGACTTATCCTAAGCAAATACTAGCAATACTTTGAAAATAAGGTGAGGGAGTTAAAGATTAAGAAATTACAGAGAGACACCAAAGATTCGTCCACAGGGAAAGTTTACTATTGGTAGAATAGCCTTTTAAGAACTAAGAAAAGAGTATCCTGGGCTAGACCAGTTGATTCAGTATCGGGAGTCTCAGAAATAGAAATATATACAATAGGAGTCGGGGGAATTTTTTATGGACATGCCCCTCCCTTGCAAAGGAAGGAAGAGAGTTAGTTTTCAATTTATCCAAGAGAAATTTATCACCCATGGAATTGAAAGTACTAAACAAAGGTTTAAGTTTTGTTCCAATGCCCTTCTATAACCCCCTCCAGACAAGAATCGATCTCTTTAAGTTAGTTAGACTCCTCAAATTTCAAAAATGTTTTGAAAATCAATCTGATCTAGATTTACAACTGGTTGTATTTCAGCCTAAATTGGTTTTCATTCCCCATATCTCAGATGCCTCTATTGAAACTTTTGAGAAACTGGTGTTGAGGGAAATCAGTAAAATTGAATGCCATCATAGTACCTGTTGGCAAAACATTACAAGGGCAGAAAGGGTTGCATTACAAGATCTGGCTAAAGAGCAAAGCATTGTTATCAAATGGGCAGACAAGGGAGTGGAATTGTTATTTTGGACACTACAGATTATGTGTATGAGGTAGAAAGGCAGTTGTCAGATCGAGCATATGCTTCAGTACTGCAGTCCAAGCTCTGCTCACAACCTGAGTTTGATCCTGGTAGAAGCCGGGTTCAAGTAGCCGGCTCAAGGTTGACTCAGCCTTCCATCCTTCCGACGTAGGTAAAATGAGTACCCAGTTTCCTGGAGGGGGCGGGGTAAAGGCAATGGCAAACCACCCCATAAAAAGTCTGCCAAGAAAATGTCATGATGCAATGTCCCCCCATGGGTCAGTTAGTGCTTGCACCTGAGGATCCTGCTAATAGCATCAGTAGGTTTGATTAAAGTAGTGGTCAATGAAGCACAATTGTTAGAGGAAATTTCACAGTCAGTCCATAAAGCTTTGATCAATGAGTACCCATGGACCCCCACTTTTTACATTCTGCCTAAAATCCATAAGGGTGATTTCCCCCCCCCCCCAAGGGAAGATCTATAGTTTCTAGATCTAGCTCAGTACTAGAACCATTATCACAATATTTGGATTTTTTTTGCAACCTTATGTTAATTCTTCAGAGACTTTCTTAAAGGATACTATAAATTTCATTCAAAAAGTAGAGGGTCAGCAAATACTTGAACAAGCTATTTTTCTCACCATGGGTGTGACCTCTTTATACCTGCATCCCTCATGAGGATCAGTAAACAAAGGGGCACCGCGGAATACGCAAAATAAGGAGAGATGAGATGACCCCCCCCCACCGCAGTAGGAATAAACAGATAACCACCTTAAACTATTAAAGTGCCACATGCAACAAATAATGTAGTTCTCTGCAATTCATATTTCATTAGATATATAAAGTGCAAGGTGCTCAATTTACAATAAATAGGTAAAGAATTAACAATACAAACAGTTCACATCCAATAATAAATACACACAATGATATGATAAAGTTCCACTATAAGATCATGTTACCAGGGAGTACTCCTCTACTTCTCCTTATTAAAGAGCTACTAAAACTTGACTGTAAGTGCTTGTAACACCAAATAGGAGACTTGGAGTCCTCAGGTAAGTCTTTCTTTAGGCTTTCTTGCATGTAAAGTCCTTGAGACAGTATACTCTGGTTTCTCTTCAGATCGCATAAATCTTTCGCCTTTTACTTGACTTGAGACAGTCTAACACTCTTGCTTGTTCTTTTTCAGATGCAGATCCACACACCAGGGAGACACTGATGCAGTGGACAACTCCCGGGCTGGAAATTCCAAAGATAATCAACCAAGTATCTCGCAGGAAATAAATCCAAAGCTACTTAGAAATGCTCAACAGGGTGCTAGCTATTCTCCTGTTTTGGAAGAGCTTTTTCAAGTGTGTTTAGAAACAGCAGCTGTTTCCAACTCCAATTGATCAGTGCGGTTTCTTACTATTCCCAAAAGTACTCCTGAATAGGAATTCACATATAGGCTAAACGCTCTTGAAAAAGCTCTTCCGAAACAGGAGAATAGCTAGCAAGGACTAGCAGTTTTTGAAGAACATTGTTTTACGTGGTACATTCTTGAGAAAAGTCCCTGAAATGAGCAAGCAAGCCGGCCCTTCATTGGGCAGGACTGCAAGGATGTTTTCTTCAGTGCAAAAGAGCATCTTTTCTCCTGCAAGAAAGAAGATAGTAAAGAGTATCAGTTTATATATTCTCTGCACTTGAACACTTTATTGGACTTCTAACAAAAACAAAGGCTATGGGAAAGACTGTAGAAAACCGTTGCCAACCGTGGCTGTGATTCGTATATGATGTTAGAAGAGTGATTTAGCAGTAAGCAGACACTATTGGATTTTGTATACAGTTTACATTTTTGGGGAGACCCTCTTGGCAACACTTTATTGGACTTACCTGTGTCGGACTGTGTTGCTTGACTGAATATAACTATTGGATTATTTGTTTGTACATTATTTTCATTATTCTTTGGATTATATAATCCTCACATTATCAAATATTGGTAGGATGATGATGTAAAATACCCTTTCTATGGGGATTGTATTTTGAGTCTATAATTTTTGCCTACCTTTATTAAGAATATTGTCTATTTGCTATCCAATATTGTGCTGTGATTTATATTCTTAGATGGTCACGCAGGGTTTTTCCTAAGGAGAAAAAAAATATGGACACAAATGAGAACCAAACTGATCACCAATTGCTCAATGAATGATGATGCAGACAGGCCTTTATGCAGTCCAACAGAGATTCATAGAAACCTAGGAACCTTAAAATGTATCTAGGAAAGGAATGCTGCAGCACATGCCTTTTGTTTGTTTTGGGAAAGCATTTGTGATGCAAAATGTAAATAACATACTATCAGTGGCCATAATGAGCCATCTGGCTTTGAGAGTATACAGCATGATGGCAACAAATAATTTCACACAGAAGACTTTTCAGGATCACACAATGAGGAATGTGGCAGCACTTTACCCATTAATTTTCTTATACAAGCAGGAGTCTCTTCATTCAAGATTCCTACTACTTTGTGAGCATGTAGCAGCATATCTAAAGCATATTTGTATTAAAGGACATTTTTGTCCTGCAAGAAGGATTAATCACATGATTCGTTTAATTTAACAGTTCAAACAGAACAACCTCTAGCCATACTTTCCTTAAAAATAAGTAACAAAAAGTCACAAAACCTTTAAATTGGATTAATTAAATCCCCTATATTGTTTAAAGAGCAATCTGTTTGCTGTATACTTGAAAATTTAACTCCGTAATGCAAATAGGTTGCATTGTGACATATTCAGCTTAGTAGAACTCACTTCTGTTCAACGAAGTTATATGAGACAACAGATTGTGTGTGTGTGAGAGAGAGTGAGTGTGTGAAGGGTGGTATGGTGCTTAAATGGGTCATGGTGGCTACAGAGCTTCAGATGGTCTTGGAAGTGATGGATTATCTCTAGACCCATTTCAATCTGAATTCAGGACTAGGTTAGATGGAAATGCCTTGGTCACCCTGACTGATGATCTCTGCCAGGAGACCTTCAGGGGACAGTCCTGAATACCGGAGACAATGGTATCCTTCTGGAGAGGCTGTGTGTCTTGGCACCATGCTTCAGTGGTTCTGTTCTTACTTGACCAGTGATTCTAGAAGGTAGTGCTTGGGGACTGCTGCTTAGCCCCATGGCATTTATACTATGGGACCCCAGAGGGTTCCATCCCCCCACCCGGCCTGTGTTTAATATCTACATGCAACTGTTGGGAGAAATTGTTGGGGGAGATGAAGTAAGGTGGCACCACTATGTGGCTTACAGCCACTCTATTTCTCTTCAACAGCTATGTTAGATGGGGTTGTGGAAGTCTTTAACAGGTGTCTGGAGAAGATAATGGGATGGATGAGGGGCTATGAACTGAAGCTCATTCCGGACAAGACTGAGGTGTCATTGGTCAATAACAAAGTTGCTTGAGGACTGAGAAGTCAACCTGTTCTTTTTTTTAATTAAAATTTTTATAAAAGAAAGAATAACAACTAACAAGGAAATAACAAAACAAAGAATAAGAACTAACAAAGAGATAACTAAACAAAACAAAAACTATATAAACTAAAAAGAGGCTTCTAATTTTCTCTGCAACAAATATAATTACAAAATTTTCTCTTACTCTATATTTACAAAGAAACTATCTCTTTTTTCTATTGTCCAAATTCCTTATTCTAAAGACAAGGAGCTATATCCACCATGATTAATCTTTTATATTGTAAAGTAGTACAATAAAGATCTTTCTTTGGTTAAGAACAAAGCGATGTCAAAAGGTATCTTCGGCTACTTTCCTACTGCTCATCCACTTGCAAGTACTTTGTGCATAGTCAGAGGTTTACCAGTTTTCAAATGGCTGGTGAAAGTTGGAGCCTATATGTTTGGTGGTGGCAGATGTTACTGGAAATGGGCCTTGCAAGTAGGGGGAATTAGCAGCAAGGAGGGAGACTATGCAAGAGGAGTAACAATGGGATCTCGGGGTCCCCTCCTCAAGGCACCAGACAAGACTGGTGATCTTGAATTAAAGAGTATTTTTATTTAAAGAGGAAAAATGCACACACACAAGAAGCAATAAAAAGAGTCTGCACAAACACACAGAGTCCTAGGAAATTAGCCAGAGATTGGAATAGAGTGCAAGATTCAGGGTATATTACCTATCCACAAAGCAAAGTGTAGAGCAGAGTAGTCCATGGAGGAAGAGGGCTTCAAACATCCTGAGTCTTTGGCCAGGGAGGAGGACTTGGAGGGAGAGAGAGACTCAGAGGGGACTACACTTGGGTAAGCGTGTACAATTTGAATGGGGCAAAGCCAGGATTTTTATAGAGCAAATCATGTCCTGAGGCTGGGGAGCCCCCTCAGCTGTTGGGACAAAGACCATAAGGATCATCTCCAGGGAATGACAAAGATTTGATTACCTTTGATTAGTGCTGTTGCCTGCCGGGGTGTGATAAAGGAAATGCAGAGTGTACTCCTGGTGGTTGGAAAAGAAGCAGTATGCTAATCAATGTTCCTGGAGCTGAGTTGATGAATTTAGATTGTGATCTCATGTTCCCAATGAGAGAAATTAGAAACTTATCAGAGCAGATTGATGACTCTCAATCTTGGAGTGGGGATGTAATCACGGAAGGAGGATATCGGAATGTGTTAAGTGGGGTGACTCAGTGAGACCCTTTCTTGTCATGGCTACACGCCCACAGCTGGGAAGGCAGTAAACTAATCACCTCAGTCCTCAGCATTTTGCATGAACATTCCATTCATGACTCAGTCTCCTAGGCAGGACTCAGCAACGCTCTGCCCAGCTGGCTAGAATGTCCCCAATGCAGATCAAGCTTCATTAATTCAGGGGCTCTGTGATTTTTATATCACAGGCAATATTAAACAACTATTAAATGTGGCAGAGGCTGGACCCGACTGCTTACACAGAGAACAAAGAGAAATATGACCAGGAAGGAATGAAGGAAGTTCTCCTGCTGATCATAATACACTGTATGTGGGACTGGCTTTGAAAATAGTCTGGAAATTCCAGCAGGTTCAAAATGTGGCAACCAATCTGACAGGGGTGGGCTCATATCAGTCCAGTGCTGAAAGATTTTGTTGCTCATTTGTTTCCATGCCAAAGTTAAAGGGGTGGTTGTTACCTTAACTCTAAATGGTTTGAGGCCAATGTACTTGGATATCTCCTCCCATAATTGTCCAGCCTGCCAGTTAAGATCTGCTTTATAATCCCTACTCTCTGTGCCCCTGTGTTCAGAGGTGAGACAAGTGGCAGGGCTTTTTCAGTAGTGGCACCTCACTTGGGGAATGCCCTTCCCCTTGGGGTTTACTTGACATCTACTCTGTTTTAGGCACCAAGCCAAAATGTTTCTGTTTACCCAGGTTTTTAATTGAGGGATCGGTGTTTTAATAGTGTGTTCTAATCAGGAAAGGGATGGACGTTGGCACAATGTAGCCTGATCTAGTCAGATCTCAGAAGCTAAGCAGAGTCAGAATGTGGATTAGAGATGGGCACGATCCGCATTACAATCCAAAAAACCCCACGATAATGGCGATCATGTGATCGTGACTCAGTGGATCGTGATCGGCCATGGCCAACGATCCAGCGATCGGGAGGGGGGCTGGATCGGGGCTGGATCGTGCTCGGATTGGGAAGCCAGACACTCAGGCACCAGTAATCTATTCCCAGGGCAATGGAGCCAGGGGAATGCCTGAGCTGTGTTTCCCCTCCTTCTGTCGCCTTGGAAACCCAAATGGAAGCCCAGCTTTCCTTGATCAGCAAGGCTTCCTTCCAACCATGGAGCAGCAAAGCAGTCACCAGTTGGGAGAAGACAGCCAGGGGAGGGAGGGGGAAGGGGGTGTTCTGTAGCCATGGGCACTCCAATCTCATCCCTGCAAACCCTGATAGGCAGCTCTCACGGCCAAACACAGACGGCCAAACACAAACACAGATGCCGCTGGCATCACCCACCGTTCTTTTCTTGCCAGCGCACTCCTTTTTGGCCTGGCGGGCAGGCACATGGGAGGTGCTGCCGGCGAGAGGC
Source organism: Eublepharis macularius (assembly GCF_028583425.1). Lineage (NCBI taxonomy): Eukaryota > Metazoa > Chordata > Lepidosauria > Squamata > Eublepharidae > Eublepharis > Eublepharis macularius. The sequence goes on from NC_072797.1 coordinate 80,346,811, forward strand.
CAGACCCCCTGCCCCCTGAGGGAAGGCGGCTCGTTGCCATCTCCCTGTGCCCGCCGGGCCTGGGGGCCGCCGCCAACACCCACCTTCCCACATAGCTGGGAATAGCAGTGCGCCCCGCTTTGGCCTCCATGATCCACGGGTCGGGAACGGGAGATGATCGGTGTGGATCGTTTAGTCGGGATTGTCACCAGCGCCGATCCACGATCTGCTGGATCGGCAATTTTTTTTGGATCGTGCGCATCTTTAATGTGGATGGGGGATCACTAAGGAAGACAACGGCAAACCACCTCTGCTTCTTAACTTGTTTTGAAAGCCCTTCACTGGGGTCACCATAAGTTGGTTGCAACTTGATGGCATGTATACTTTGTTCGGAAACTGGTATTCATTTTAAGCTGCTTAATTAACTGTATTTTAATGCTTGCAACAACTTAAAATTTCCATAATAAATGGTTGCATTATTTTACTTTTTAAGATTATGGTAATTAAATGGGTGTATGTTGACATTGTAATGAAGTAATATGTTTTTCTTTAAGCATAGCAACTACAACAAACAGTTCATTTATATTCTTTCTGAAGAAATGTAGAATTTTTTTAATATTGCAGTTGGTTTGTCTTTAGTATGTAATACAGTTCTTACAGTTCTTACACCTTGTTCAGTTTAATTTTGTTTTGATGGGATGCTCTTACAAGATAGGCTGTTTGTGAATGCTTTCTTATTGTGCATGGAATGTTAAGTACTTTTACCTTAGCAACCACAGGTATTATTTTCCAGCCGATGATGTTCCTCGATATTACTCAAGATTATCCTGATGGATTCAGTGAAGGTCATTTTCAAGGTAGCACATACTGCAGCTTTCGGAGAGAACAAAAACCTACAGTATTATCTTGGAACTGGTTAGATGAAAACAGCTTATTATATCCACATTAAAACTTCATTCTTGTTGATAGCACTCATAACAGGATGTCACATTTATTTCCATAAAATGGCTATTAAAAACTTACAGCTAGAAATTAGAACCCAGTCTTTATGTTCAAGCGTAAATTTATAATAGGAAAAAGGAGTTCATACATGCCACTTAGTGTTTTTGAATTTCTCCCTGACTGTTGATCTGTATTTTATCAGGTTTTTTTTCCTTGAAAAAAAAACATTTTAGGACAATAGATTTAAAATCTATTCGATTTCAATTTTTGTAAGTTTCTGTATCACTGTACATTCCATATGATCACTGTACATTCCATATGAAGCACATTCTTAAACCACCACCACCCTTTCCATAAAATTGTGCATACAGTATTTGGAGATGCTTTTACCATCTTAACTTTTCCTCCCTAAAACAGAATGATCTTTTTTGTCACAATTAACAGGTGTTGCTCCCTTACCTCATTTTCTCCTTGTATCTGCAGCATGTCCACCTCTTTCATACTCCTCAGGGAACTTAGAAATTCTTGTCAGGTTTATCAATCTATTTCCCTTCTCCCTTAAAACTTCATGCATTTGATTTTAATAATTGACAAGGCTTTTCTCTGACAATGTCACTTTCAGAGACCTAAATTTATGTTTGTGTGAATGAAGGAAATCAAGATCACTGAATGTTACCATTTATTTGTATTGATTCCTAACTGCACTGGAAGCAGCTTGCAAAAAACCCCATAAAATACCATCACATCAAACACATTACACCAAACATCAAATATAAGAACAGCATTTCACTCTGATCAAAAGTCCAAAAACAATGTTGAAAATGCACATTCAATCTCAACCATAGTATTTATATTCTATATTCAACTATATATTAATATATTCAACTGTATATTGAGATACTGAGATATCATCCTTCAGAACAACTTAAATCCCACTCAGAGTGGTTTACAAAGTATGTTATTATTATCCTCATGACTATCACCCTATGAGGAAGGTGAGATTTAAAGAGCTCTGAAGAAGTGTGACTGACCCAATGGTAACTAGCTACCATTTCTTGGATGTGAATACCATTTTATTCATTTGGTCTCACTCAGGAAAATGTTTTTATGATTTCAACCTTGGTCTCTTAACTGGTATAATATATCAACTGTAGATTCTTTGAAAATTTTGCTAAATTGTTTCTGAAAACATTTATATTTTTGTGACATTATTTCCAGCATAACCTAGTCTCTTCACTTTCCTCTATCTAGATTATTCTGTAAGTGTAGTGAAAAAGGTCACAAGTTTCCCTCAATTACCTCTATTTCAGTAATTATAGATAAGGTAAGTAAGTATAGTTAAGTTATCACACAAACAAAGGCAGTAGTTTTTGTTCACAGATCTTCACTGATAGGGTCAATTAGGTTTAAAAGGCACTGATAGGGTCAATGAGGTTTAAAAGGCATATCCATGCAGTAAAACAAAAGAGGAATTTGACATCCACTTATTACTACTCTGGAAAGATGAAGCAACTTTTAAATCTGAAGAGTTCTTGATTGTTATATGAAAAGCCTGGACAACATAAAGAATCATAGAGCTTATACTTATATTGTTGAGCAGAAGCAGTTTAAAGGGTTTGAAGAGTCTTTTCACCAATTATTAGTCACACATTTTATGTAAACATAGAGTTGCCATAGAAAGTAGCAGGCTGGTGTCAACCTAACCTTTCTGTTTTTGTAACATGCAGTACAATTTAAGTCTTGAGGTGATTATACTGTATACTTCCCCATTCCCTTTTTACATCAGCAGCAGGGACAGGAAATGTTCAATGTGATTATGTTAATTAACAGAGTAATTTATGCTATAGATTATGGAAGGTGAGAAGAAAAACTGCTGAAGGTTACCTTTTTAATTGGCAGCATCATGTTTATTATACCATGTTCTTCTGCTCTGAGAGCCAAGCTACAAGAGATGAATTACACAAGGAGGAGCACGCGAAGGGAGTCACTATGTTAGCCGGGAAGCTGAAGTTTAAAAGAGATGGGAAGGCTTTGTCAATTTCCCCTCTCTACAGAGCCAGCAAAGATCACTCCTCAGAGGGTTTGCTAATTTCCTCTTTGCCTCCCAAAGGCTCTATCAGTTTCACTTCCCCTTCTAGGAGGCAAAGAAGAAACAAACCCTCTGAGGAGCAATCCCCTTTGTAGAGAGGGGAAATTGAACAGAGCCTTCCAATATCTCTTAAAACTCAGCTTCTCGGCTAACATTGCGACTCCCTTCATGTGAACATCTTTATGTAATTCGTCTCTTGTAGTTTAGCTCTGAGTTTTGCCTAGAATTATGTATTCCCTCACACAGAAGACACAAGGAATGAAATGAAATAATGGGCGAGATAAACTGGGAATATTGTTGATATTCATAAATTTTAGAGAGTTTGCTGGGTATTTCACTATATTTGGTTTCCAAACATCTTCTATCTTCTACCCATTTTTTGCCCATGTTTTTAAAAATCCTTTAAGTGCGTTCTTTTACCAGGTTCTCTGTTTACATCAGCATATACAAATTTTTCCTTACTGCATTTTCCACTTGATAGTCTACCATACCTAAAGATTCATATATTTAGATATTATATGGAACATCTGGATGACAATCAAACGAGACAAAAAACCCCCTCATTGATCCTTCAAATAATTTCTTGCCTCACAACATGGTTTGTTGAGATTTATGAATTTGCTGGTCATGAAGAGATAACATTTTTAAAAACGTCACCATATAGATCAATTGCAACTTGTAAATGCTAATCTGTTCTAGCAAAGGCCATCTTTGATAAAGTGTAGTGAAGTTAGTCAAGTCGCTTCGCACAATTATGCATTGCTCCAAAAAGCACAGCATCACCAACAGTTTTCAGACTACAATACCATATTCTTTCTTCAGAGCAATAAACTTCCACATAATGTGAAAATAATAAAACGTTTTTGTTTGCCACTTCTGCAAAGATTTCCAACCTCTGCTGAAGCTATAATGCAAGGATCCGCAACTTTGTTGAGCCTGTGGACATTTTTCTGAGAAAAGGAGAAAGGATAACGAAGAAGGTAGGTGTTGGATTTCCCCCCAGCCCTGTCTCCAATAAATATTTTAAAAATAAGATTTCAGCTAAATGAAACCTACTGGGTGGGTGGGAATGGAAGATTTCAGTTTCTGAAGAGGGGCAACACATTTTTCATGTAATACTGCAATTGCTTGAGTTAACTAATACTTGGACTGAAATAAATTGTGGTAAGTTAACATCTGCAAGTCCTTGCAGGATCAGGGAAAGTCAGTTGATGTCCATATACCACCTAGCACAATGGATATTTTTCATACACATGAATATATTCTGGACATGTAAGGTGCTAGAAGGGTGGAGTAGGTTTCCTGCCTGGGACTGGAGATGTGTAAATCCTCTTAATTTCCTCCTATTCTTTCCTTGTCTCTTCTGGCTCTTTCCATATTTACTTTTGCCTTTCACTGAAGTTTCCACCCCACTTCCTTTCTGTTGGTTCTGCAAACATACACTCCGGCTGAAGACCAGAGGAATCAAGCTGCAAACTCCGGAGGCTGTTTTCCTTAAAGTTGCAGCTACTCCCCAAACCTTGCAGGAGGCAATTGGAGCTTGGCTCATCCCCTCCCACCCACCAATCCCACCATTAAAAACCTCTTCATCTTTCCATCATCTTTAGCACACCTTTTAAAAAAATTATTTAAAAAGAAAAGATATAACAGTAGAAAGTGCACAAAACTTATACAAGCACAACATTTGAAATTAGATTAAACTAATAGAAAGATACAATCAGAATATATAACAACACAACTTAATTAAATAGTAGCTCTCCTTTACTTTCCTTAGTTACTTGTATCCAAACTTTAAGATCAACTGTTTTAATTAATCATTTCCCTTGTGTTTTATCTTTTTATCAAGTTACTTTAATTAACCTTAATTTTAGCCTAAGTAATCAAAGAAATCCTTCCATTTTCCCCAACATTCAGCTGTTGGTCTATCATGCACATAATTTGGCCACTGATTCATATTCATAGATCTTATCTATTGATTCTGACAAATCAGGGCACATATCTTTTCCATTTCACTCTATATAGCACTCTTGCTGCTGTCGCCATGTAACAAAAGAGGTCTTCTTGTTATTTTGTAACATTATTTGGTAGAATGTTTAATAGCATTTTTTTGGGATTTAACTCAAATCTGAGCTTTATTTATTTATTTATTTCAAATTTCTATTATGCCCTCCCCACGAGCGGGCTCAGGGTGGATAACAACATACTAAAATACAATTTACAAAAGCTTTAAAATCTTCTGCATCTCTTTATGTATCTTTATCCAATACTTTTGCGCTTTCTTACATGTCCACCACATATGATAAAATATTGCATCCATGCATTGACATTTCCAACACTGTCCTCTATAATCCTTACTGATTCTCGTAATGTCTTTGGGAGTAGTATACCATCTAAAAAACATTTTGTACCAGTTCTCTCTTAGTAACTGACAATTTGTGAATTTAATATCTTTAGTCCATAGATCTTCCCATAGGTTCATCAGAATAGTTTCTCTGAAGTTCTTCATCCATTTTATCATATAGGTTTAACCTGTTGTGTTTCTGAGTGGTGTTGCAATAAAATTTTGTACATTTTCCCTAATGCTTCAGATCTCCAGATCTTAATCGAATTATTTTTTTCTCTTAGCTGACAGCCTTCTTTAAGAGTTTGTTCTTTGAACCTTGATAGTGTCAACTTTTTACATTTCTTTTCTTATCAATCATAGATTCATAGCTGAGCTGATGAATTCTATTTCTAGTAGTAGCATCATAATGGTCATTTATTGGTGACATTAATGGGGACATCAATGGGGAGAACAGTAGGTTCAGTTTTTTTCTGCATTGAAACCTTGTTTTAAGTAGTCCATCTCTTAGTATATGGCTCCCGTTCTGTTTTTGAATAGATTTTAGTGATTTCTTAAGCCTTAAATAATTGTGTACGCCTCCCTTAGCATCTGCTATCACCAATTTAATGTGTCTGCTACTCGGATTTGTAATTCAGTCTGCTATTCAAACTAGTGCTGCCGCTTGGTGATGCAATTTAATGTTCGGTACTGCCAGTCCTCCTTGTTTTTTGTCATCCTGTAATACTTTAAATTAAGGATAAGATAAGATTCTTCCCTTTCCATATGAAGTCATTTATTACTTTCTGCCACTTGTTTAAGATCTTTTGATTTATATGAATTGGGAGTATTTGAACTAAAAAGTTCAGTTTTGGTAGTATATTCATTTTAACAGCAGAGATTCTTCCTAGTCATGAAATGTTCAATTTTTCCCATCTCTACAAATCTTCAGTAATATTTGTCAACATTTTTGATAGTTATCCTTATAAAGATTCTCATTTCATGCTGATACATTCATCCCTAAGTATTTTACTGGCTTTGTAGTAATGGCACAATCTGTTATTTTTTCAATCTCATCTTTAGCACACCTTGAAGCCTGTTGAAGTATACCTCTCCATGGAGGCAGAAATATGTGCATCTTCATGCCTTGTCCCCACTCCTCTAGATGCTGCCACCCCATCTCTCCCCTCCCCACAAACTGTGGTAGCACAAAAGTGCAAGTACGAGAGGGATTGTCCCCCCACCCCCAACCTGGAACCCTGCTTTCCCCTCATTTTAACTTTCCCTGCTGAATAGGTACAGACAGTTGCCGCCTATGGCTGAGTGGGGAGACAGGCCAGGGAGGAGACGCAGCGTAATAAACAGGACACAAACCAAGGCTGGGAAAAAACATGGCCACAACTTTATTGTAACACAAACAGTGACAAGGAGTATTGGCACAGCATATGGATCGGATCCCTCACCATCGGCTGACCCGCCTGCCAGCCGATGCCCCCCACCGCCCCCCCAGCCCCAGGCTGAGGGGGGGACCAAGGAGTGGCATTCAGGGGGGAGGTCACCCGGTGTTCACCCTCATGTGACCCCCCCGCCACCTGGGAGGGAGGATGCCCCGGCAGCCCCCCGAGCTGGGCCTGCCTTCATACCTCCCTCCCAAGATTCCTTATTGGAATCCCCTAAATGAGGAGCCCCCCCAAGGGGTGGACTCCCCCAAAATGTGATCCGATCCAATGCCCCACGCCAGCAAGTTGTGACAACATATCGAACAGAGCAAGAAAAGATAGGACGCGGAGGGTGGGTGTCAGTTCCTCGGAGCAAAGTGAGGGGGGGCCGATCCGGCAGCGAGCTAAATACTCGACTGCCGGACCTTGGAGGAGACCGCGGCCCCGGACCCCTCCCCCCAACCGCTCCGACCCCGAGCAGCCGCGATTGGCTGCCCGGGGTTTGAACTGATTGGCTGCGGGCCCGCCCGGGGCATGCTGGGCGATCCCGCGGCCCTGGCTGCTGCGTCCTTCCGGCCGTTCCCCCTCCCCGGCGGCAACCACAACCCCAGGTAAGTCTGGAGTCGCCGTTTCAGCTGGGAAAGTGAAAAAAAAGCTCAGAAAGGGCAAAGAGGGACAGAATAGCTCAAGGCAGAAAGCTGCCCTGTATTATTGTGAAAACAGGGCTGAGCTCCCCACCCCCCACCAGTGGCAATATAGAAGCATCCCAGGACAGAGAAAAGGGAAGAAAGGAACGGGAAAGTGACAATGAAGGATGGGAAAAAGAAGAGTATGAAAAGAGCAAAGGTGAACAAAGGGAAGAAGCAAGCTTGAAAACAGATAAGGAAAGGGAGGTGAAGAGGTCAGGAAGCAAGGCAGCAGTGGGCATCAAAAACACATGGGCAGGTGCCATGGCAACTAAGGGTGTCTCATGGACTTTGCTGTAATTAATGTTTACTCTCACCTGTTCTTAGGAAACCGTTCTCCAGTTTTGAAATCATTCTTTGCTTTTGGCAATGCTTAGTGACAACACGTCATTAAAAAAGCAATCAGAAAACTTTGGCTAAAATTAGGGGTTTCAGTGTAAATTTATTTGTGTATCACACCACTCACTATTTCTTGGTGCATAGGGCCATTACTGACTGTACCAGTATGAGAAGCCTCAAATGTCTCATAGCTCTGTTCATCCTTCCTTTTGTTTCCATATTGATTAACCCTACCAATTCCTTCTACTTCCAGCATCAATCTGGTTTGAATCTTGCTACATTTCCTGGTCAGCAAATTCTATCTTGGTCTTCTAGCGTACTTAGAAATAAATCCTATTTTATTCAGTGAATCATACTGCCAAGAAATAGCTTTTAGGACTTAATTTTTCAGACCACCACCGAAGTATTGTGGTTGACCTTTTAGTAGTTCTTCAAGCATGCCTGCTGCATTGTTCTGGTTTGAGATTTGCTGCCACCTAATTTTCCAATACGACACCCTGCCTTGAATTCAGCATATGACTTTGCCTTCTAGGTCTCATTTATTTAGTTTTGATCCTTCAAATTTTATATCAAAATTGCACATGGTACAAAATTAAATCTGAATTTAATTTGCGTATCATAATTGCCATATTTTAATTCAAAATTTCCTTCTAATATGAAGAATTCTGAAATGACAACTGTCAGATAAACTCAGAAATCCACAACTAATTTTGCTGTTTATATAATTCAAATACATTTGCTTGCATCTGCATCTTTTTAAAGTAAGTTATTTGAAGTACTCATTTTTTAATCTATGCTCTAAAGAGCCTACCTATTACCAATGAAATGTCCTCTTTTCCTTTGTTATCATTGTTGTAATCATTCTTTTCACAAACTCTTATTATACTACATCGTTTTACATGTAATCATTCATATTTTAATGTTTCTCTGGTTTTCAGAAAGAATAAGAAATGTGAATGTATTTGTATAGTTTGAGAGAGAGTATGCCTGTGTGAGGCTGCCCTCTGCTGGAAATGTTTTGATTCTGGGACTGACACACACAAAAACGGCTGTTTGCCACAGTAATAATAACTATATCTAAGTTTTATAAAAAACAAAATCAAGTGTCTCCATGACTGAGTGGTGCTACACATTATTTTAAAATGGCTATCACTTACATGCAGTCAATTCCAAAACATCAATTCAGCAAATTTAAATCCATAAATTGCATAGAAATTCCTCTATGTCTCTTATTTAGGGCAACAGCATTAATTCTGGAGTATGATGTTTTTATATACACACACACACAAATAATGAACATTCCTTTTTTCAGACCAGCCCATCTCCAAGGAACTGACTCAGATGTACTCTCTATTATAATCTATTCCATTTTTAATCAACCATTTTTATGGTTGATAAAACATTTTTAATCAACCATTTTTATGGTTGACACTGTAAACCAACTCTCACAATTGTTAAAAAATTTAAGCAATGGATGCATTTTATGCGAGAGAGAGAGTAAGTGAGAGAGAGAGAGAGATCCTTTATGTATAAAAACATTTTTGAAGTCCAAATAGTAAAAGTCTGTACAATGTTACAGATTTACTGAAGTCTGAACCTATTGTTCAGGTTGGGGGCCCATGAGGAATCACATGGGGGGGGGAATGAATAACTCTGGCCAAATAACACAGGATTGCAGAATTGTGGGTACAGGGAACTTCACCCTTGCACAATTGCTGTATTTATTCTTGGTGCATTTTGGTGACTTTATTTATGGCCCACCTTTCTTCCCAGTGAGGACCTAGAGTGGCTTACATCATTCTCTCCTCCACGTTGTCACAATAACCCTTTGAAGTAAGTTAGGTTGAGAGTGGGTTAGTGGGTCCAATGTGATTCAGCAAGTTTCTGTGACAGAGTGGGGTTTTGTACCTGCCCTTCCCAGGTCCTAGTCTGATGCTCTAACCACTGTACTACTCTGGCTCTCTCTATAATGTTTACTACTATGGTCTGAGGCTTGTTGAAAAGGAAGCTGTGAATCTAGATAGTACAGCAAATATGAGTATTGTTCCCCTTTTCACCATATGCTACATAGGTGTAGTTTTGGAATGTGTGGCCCGTGCTCTCCAGAATGCTACATGCTCTTAGGAGCCACTTCCCCTTTCCTTTCCTTTTTCTTTTTCTGACTAGGCCCAACAAGTGAAAAGGATCACATGCTAGATCTAATTTTCTGGTGATCTGATTAAAAGTTTGGAAATGCAGGCTGTGCCATCGTCAGATCATTATTTGCTGCAGGTTCTGATGATTATGGCATCTCATCCCTGCAAAGGAAACAGACAAATTAAGTTAGTGCACCTCCAGAGGCTAATGGATCCTAGGAGATTCCAAGGGCCACTGAGGGAGAAGATTTGGAAAGCTCAATTGGTGACTCTGTGTACCATCAGTTGGGGACTTGAAATTGTTGGAATAGGCGACTCAGCCTGCCTTTGGACACTGGGGGGGCACTGCATGTCTCTTTGAATGTAATGTATAAGTCTAGCAATCTGCCACTCTCTTGTCTAAGGTGGGAACGCCTACTGACTCCTCCTCTCTTGCCTCTGTGCCTCTTGGGAAATCTCTCTTTCCACATGGTCTTCCAAAGAGGAAGGATGTAAATCCTCCATGCTCCTCTATGGAGCTTCTTTTGTCCACAAACACACACCTCCAGCCTTGCTGCCTATATTTTCAGGTCGTGGTATTAGAATAGGGAATGTAACTCTTTAGATTAGGATCTTTCCCTTCTTACTACCAGAAGATATTGCTATGGAAGAAATCTGCTACAATAAAACTGTAAATTCTATCTTGCTATGATTTCGTCTGAAGATTAATTAATTAATTAATGCACATTTTTAAGGGTTTAAACGCTTCTGCCTAAATAACTCTGCTATGTTACTCTGCTGTTACTAAATTAAACCAAACTAAATATATATTCCCAATAGAAATCATAGGCTCCACCAGAGGATAAGAGTTGCCCCCGTTGTCTTTCACTACCTTAAAATAGAACTCTAGGCCCCTTTTTCACAGAACTCTTTATAGAGCTCATTGGAAATCCTATGAGGTGTCAGTGGGGGCAGCAAAGAATTTTAACTTGCCCATTACCGTTGTGTTGGCTGAATTGCACCAGTGCAATCATTTAGATTAATTAGGCAATCCACATCTTCCAGATTGTGATTCTGTATTTAGCTGTGATTTGTTTGCAGTTCCTTGCTGAGAAAATCTCTCAGATGTTTTGTTAATCAGTGCACAGGCAGTAAAGCTATCTGTAGCACCACCTAGTCTCTGTTGCTTGGTCAGTGCAGGTTGTTTCCCTGACTTACGTTAACATCAGGTAGTAAAAATGGGAGAAATGGCCTTGGGAACATATGGGAAAGAATCAGCCCCCCCACCTTCTAATTTTTCTGGGCCCTCACATGTCTATCTCAAACTTTCCTTTTGGAGAAAGGTTATTTAACATATAGTGGCAGAGTCACTCCAGAAATACTTGGATGAGACATCTGCCCTTGATCCTTTTCAATCCAGCTTCAAGCCTAGGTTTGGGACAGAGATGGCTGTAGTGGCACTTGTGGACAGTCTCGGCCTTTAGATGGACAAAGAAGATGCATCTATAAAGATGTTGATATGATGGATCATGCAATACTGCTGAATTGCCTGGCAGGTGAGGTGACTCTGGGTAAAGCTGGGCTGAAATGGTTCTTTCCTATGGGATTGCTCACAAAAGTTTACAGAGAGAGATGCTGAATCATTCCCGTAGGAGCAGACATGTGGAGGTAGTGCCACAAGGTTCTGTGTTATCTCTCATATAGCTTAATATTGATGCAAGGCCCCTTAATGAGCTTGTCTTTGAAGTAGCTTGTCATCAATACACTGATGACAGCCAGAGATAGAAAACTCTGAATAACCCACTAGCTGCTGCAGTCTCTGTTCTGGCTCACTGGTCATCCGGTGGTCAGGTGGCTGAAGGAGAACCAACAGATTGAATCCAGATAAGACAGAGATGCTGCTGCCTGGGAGGGTCACTTCTTTGAATATTTTCCCCTTCCTACTATTGATTGTGTGCACCTTTTACTGAAAGACTCTTTTACTGAAAGAGCTTGGGCATCTTGCTGGATCTTGGACTCCTGTTGGAGAAAACAGTGTCCATGATAAGGACATGCTTTTTCCAGATACATCTAGTTAGCAAGCTGGTCCCGTTTGCAGATGTGTGATCTGGTCATGCTGATCTATGCTTCAGTAACCTCAAAACTAGATTACTATAATATGTTCTACATGGGGCATCCCTTGAAGATGATCCAGAAGCTGCTGGTAGTGCAAACAGCAGCAGCTCATCTGTTATCTGGTGCTAATCAACAAGACTAGGTCACTCCTATTCTGAAGTCCCTTCACTGGCTGCTTTTATTGTGTTCAGTTCAAAGTGGCGGTGCTCATCTTTAAAGCTCTTGATGATCTGGGAGCCATATACTTGAGGGAGTATCCCTCCCTGCATGATCCCATGCAGCAGCTCTGATTTTTCTACCAAGGTCTGTTATCAGTATCCCCATTATCTAGGACATGTTCTATCACAGCTCAGGTTCAAGCATTTTCAGTGTCTCCCTCATGTCCAAGATAGGTAGCCGTGTTAGTCTGTCTGTAACAGTAGAAAAGAGAAAGAGTCCAGTAGTACCTATAAGACTAATAAGATTTGTGGTGGGGTACGAGCTTTCTTGAGTCACAGCTCACTTCTTCAGATATAGCTAGAATGTGAATCCATGGCCATTTCCACACATCCTGGCATAGCACTAAACTTACGGAATGGGAGCATCTTCCGGGCATGATTTCTGATGTCATCGCGCCACAATTCTGTTCTCGTGGCGTCTCTTGTGGTTTTGTGCTCGTGGCTTCCCTTGTGGTTTCTGATGTCAGACTTATGTCCATTAATTCTTTGTTGAAGGGACTGGACAGTTTGTCCATTGTAGAGGGTAGAAGTTTCCTCGTGCCCATGGAACAGTCTCCCTGAAAGGGTTTTGGATTGTTGCTGCCTGGGATACTTGAGAAAAAAGCAGACATATGCATATTTTTTTAAAAAAATATTTTTTATCTTGAAAGTATGAAAATACTTGGTCCTTATTAGGCCATTGAGGCCTGTTTTTAAACATCATATTCTATTACTCATTCCAAGCATGAAGGAACTGTTGGTATTTTTGCAAGTGTCCTGCGCTCAGTCATGAAAGAGTTAAATTGTTGTTCTGTTTGTTTAGTCAGATAGCTAGTTAGCATAGGACCACTTAGGCTTCGAGAGAAGTTCCAGCCAGAGAAAGTGGGTGTCTTTAGTCTTAATGAGAGAATCCAGGATTGTCTATTGGATGAGCCAGTTTATTGGGGGGGTAATTAGCTAGCAACATATACTAAGGTTTTATTGCTCTTTATTCAGTCGTCTGCTACTACAGTCCACTACTACTACTTCACTAGACCATGCAGTTTAAGTTTTTCTCTCTCTAGTACCTAGTTGAGACTATCAAGATGTAGTCAGAAACTGTTGTTTTTCCTACCAAATGTACCTTTTTGCCCTATTATGTAGTATTTTTATAGAGCTAGAATCACAGAAGTCTGTCTAATTATTTCCATTGAGCTATTATCAAACTCTGCAACTCTGCAAACTTATATCTAATTGCTGTGCAACTGCCAACAGGAACTTTATCTTGTATTATTCTATTTCTATGTCCTATTAACTGGCACTGAACCATGAAGCATGCTATTAGAAGGAACACCTGGCAGAATCATAGGGGTGGGGAAGAAAGATGGGAGAACTTTCTCTCTCTCTTTATAATACAACAGCAGTAAATCAAGTAATTCACCAAAATTATACTATAGATAAGGAGGGAAAATTGCCTTCATACTTACCTGCTTGTGTAAGTGGCCCATTCAGTAGCTGCTGTTCTCCATCCCAGTGCCTGAGCAAGCAGCCTACATGCAGACATGGGAAGTGGAGCAGAGAAGACCTTTTAACACAGAAGAGGACATGAGCAGTGACTGCTGAGGTCACAAAACTATACTGTAGCTTTTGAATCCGAAGAGGAGGAAGAGCTGAAGGTATCTGGTAGGGTAGAACGACTGATGCTTTCTAGTGTTAATGCAAGTGGATCAAGGAGCAGAAGGAAAACCACAACCCTTCATTATGGTTTTCTTCATGTCTATCCCATTACTATGTAAGAACAGAGCTTGTTGCCTGTGGGGGAGGGAATTTGGCCTCCTTTTGGGATTTGCTGCTGGGCAGACAAGCAATCTCTAGTTTGTAGGTGGCCCAGTTTTGTTGCTTCCAAATTTAGCCCAGCCCTCTCACTTTACTATCAGTGGGAACAAGCTGACACCCTGTAAGAAACTAGGGTGGTGGTGAGCTAGTTGGAACCCTCCCACACTCAAATCACTATGTACACAGTCTCAAAAGCTCTCAGGTACTTGTTAGCCAATATCCCAATCACCCTCTGTCCTTCCTTCTGTTTAGCTGATTCTGCTTTCAATAGTCATGCTTCCAGGAGCAGTCTCAGTTCTCAGCAGGCCCTGTGTGTGTTAGTTCTTTCACCTCTATTTACAAAGTCCTGTTTTCTGTATATGTGGGTAGCTCTGTCACTATGTAAAAATACTAACTTGTCTAAAGGTGGCCATGTTTTGTTGCTTCTATGGTTGGCAAAAGCCACCTACTTAATATCAAAGTAGTAGAGTAAAATAATGATAAAGATTATGTCAAAACACTTGCTGCAGGACAGTTTCACAAAAATTAAATACTCTGTAAGTACATCCAAGAGATAAAGAGTACAGAAAGAGCCTGATGGCTTTCAGTAGACAGTGAACAGCAAGCAATAAAGAGATCAAAAGCGATGCCAACCCTGCTCCTGGGCTGCTGAAAGTACTTTGCAGGCCTCCAATAGTTTCTGAACTCTTGAGTACTCATTTCCCACACTTATTTCCCAGACTTATAACTTGATGCCCAGAAACTTTAAATGAATAAAAATTGTAAAACTGCATGATAGACAGATTTTGCACTTGGGCAGCAAACGCACAGGTGCACAGCATACACAATGTCCTACTTTACAATCTATCTTAGAGTAAGGGCAAAAAAAGTGATAGATTCAGTGTCTACAATTGGTTTCCACTGTTCAGAATGTAGGAACAAAGATACACATGCTCAAAGTATGACACACAACTTATAGTGCAATCTTATAGTGAATTGCTCCAGTCTAAGCCCATTGAAGTCAATAGATTTAGACTGGAGTATGTCTCCATAGGATTGCACTGTCAATGTGTAGAAAGTACACAACCCCCCCCCCCATTAGCAATTCATTTCGGAAACACTGATGTACAAGTTACTTTCCATTCTGGCACATGTTGGGGCAGAAGAGACAAAGTACATTTCACATGTTTACACATGCCAGGCAGTTTGCACATGTGTCAAAGTACCAGTAATGTTAGCACAAAGACTAACCTATATATTATGATATAGATCTCATCTTGTCTTCAAGTAGCCCCTTAACCTTAAAAAACTTCTCTCTTACAATAATGAACTATCGAACATGGCTATGGACTCTGGGACCAGAGCCTGCAGTAAATCAAGGTGACAGCTTTGTTCATGTATACATTTCTAACAACATAATCACCAGATCAAACAACAGCCACACCACCTCAGATTCATTCACTTTCTCATCTTCCAATATTATATACACCATCAAGTATCAACAATGCCCTTCTACTCTCTACATTGGATAGACAGGCCAGTTCCTATGCAGAAGAATAAATGAATGTAATTCTGACTTTAAAAATCACAAGCAAGTGGGAAGATATTTTAATCCCTTAGGACATTTCATTGCTGATCTAAGAGAGGCAGTCCTCCTACAGAGAAGCTTCAAAAAGAGATAATAATGCAAGATTGCTGAACTAGCATTCATTTGCAAGTTCAGGGCAAGGGATACCCCAGGGCTCAATAGGGGCATAGGATTCTTATCATTACAGATGTTAATTTTCTCACTTCCACCCTCTAGGCATACCTAGCTCTAGCTCACGTTGATTACATTTTGCATTGTACACTACTGCATCTTCACTCCAACTGCCTCTTCGTAGTACCTCTCCCACCTCCTGGCCTGACTATAAAGATTGATCGATCTCCACTCATTTGTATCTGACAGTGAGCTCTGTCTCACAAAAACATACCTTGGAAATTTTTATTGTTCTTAAAGGTGCTACTGGAGTTGAGTTTTGTTTTTGTTTTTTTGTCAGAAATGTAAATTTTTTTAGGCTAGTATTTCTATGTGTAAGTTGATTCTCGCCCTGACCTGGATAGCCCAGGCAAATGCAATCTCAGAAGTTAAGCAGGGTCGGCCTAGGTTAGCAACTGGATGGAACACCTCCAATGAAGACCAGGCTTGCAGAGTCAGGCAACGGCAAACCACCTCTGTTAGTCTCTTGCCATGAAAACTCCCAACAGGGGGTTCCATAAGTCAGCTATGACTTGACAGCACTCTCCACCAAATTAACTCTTACTTTAAAAGTTGCCACATATGTATTATTTCCATTCCTTCTCTGCTTCTGAACACCATGTCCAACCAAAGTATTTGAGTCCAGTAGCACCTTAGAGACCAAGATTTTTCAAGGAATAAGCTTTCAACAGTCAAAGCTCCCATCTTCAGGAGCAGTCCAAACAAAGAAAATATATTGTCGAAGGCTTTCACGGCCGGAGAACGATGGCTGTTGTGGGTTTTCCGGGCTGTATTTTCCGGGCAATGCCAAGACCACGGCAATACAGCCCGGAAAACCCACAACAGCCAAAGAAAATATAGTTGTCAGAACACCGTTTCCACAGTAGGTGGCACTGTTTTCAAATAAATGTATTCGGGCACTTAACAGAACAAAGTTGCTGCAGTATGGATTATTTTATCGTTTGGTTTCTGAAATATTCTAAAAATAAAGTTTCCTTATTTATACAATTGTATGTCTTCTAATTACATGAACAGTTTAGATACATGCTGCTAATGTAAGAAAAAAATTCAAGTCACCTTAACAGGGTTTGCAGCTAGAATTCAGAATAAAGTTTGTTTAAACATGCAGATAAACATATTGTTACAGCAGGGCAAAAAATTATCTGTGCCACTCCAGTTGAAGATTGATCTTGTTGGCAAAGTTAGAAAAATCTTTCTGATTCAGCTCAGACCTATGAATGTTCACTCAAAAGTAAGGCCCACTAAATTAAACAAGTCTCAGTCCACGTAAGGGGGTGGATTGGGATAGGGTTAGGGTTAGGCACCCTTAGAGCTTATCTATAATAAACTTCCTGATGTCACTGTAGTTCTGGTTTGGTACGGTAAATGGCAACTTGCATTGGTCTTGCAATTGTCTTCATTAGCAACATAGATTAGTAGGAGAGAAATGTAGGTCAAAGCTGTAACATGAAGATAAACTTATTATTCCAATGAGGTAAATTATGCTTATGAAGTTGAATGTAAATACTTTTTAATACCATAATATTTCTATAAAGCAAGCGCCTTGGAAATTACATTTTCAAAACCCCTATCATAATTCTGCAGAATTATTCTAGTCAGCGGCTTAAAATTAGTGGTGTGTGCCTAGAGTGCCAGCCATAGCTGGCACTGCAGTAGGAGAATTTAGGAAGTGGGGACAAGCCAGTGTTGCATCCATGCACATCACTTCTGAAGCAAAACAGGAAATGATGTAATCAAATTGGGGCAATTTTGTACGATTCACCCAAAACTCTATGGCATCTTTTATTTGTTTACAATTCTTCCCCTAGGGGATCTAAAGCAGTTTATATCATTCTCCTCTCCTCCATTTTAATCTTCACAACAATCCTATGAGGCAGGTTAGGTTGAGAGTGGAAAGTGCTGGAAATGTCAAAATACAGATGCAACAGTCTATCACATATGGTGGACATGCAAGAAAGCAAGGAAATATTGGCTAGAAATACATGAAGAAATGCAAAAGATACTAAAGTTTCATTTTGTGCTGAACTCTAAAAATATATTATTAAATATCATACCAAGTAATACTATAAAAATACATAGCAAACTATTTAAATATATGGTGATAGCAGCAAGAGTAGTATATGCAGCAAAATGGAAGGCAGAATGCTGTCCAGATTTGATAGAATGGATGAATAAGCTATACAACTGTGCGTCAATGGCAATATTAATGTCTTATACACATAAAAGGCCAATCCTAGAATTTCAGGAAAAATGGAAAACTCTTTTTGATCGTGTAGCTGAAAATTAAGAATAATTAAGAACAATTATCAGTAAAATAGATCAGTCATCTAATTTGTAATTTAAAACGTTGCATATAAATGTATCTTAATATAAGTAAGTATCATTGCAATGAAGGGGATGGTAGGAATACTATGTGTTTTTTATATTCTGTTATATAAATCTTTGATTTACATAGCTATATAATCCCTTTTTTAGTTCTGTATCCCCTCTATTATTCTGTTTTTCAAAATAAAAATATATTATATTGGAGAGATAATTGTTATGCCAATAAAGGTATTCTGAACTGAGAATTGAGATACTGGAGGGAGAGAGCGCGCGCGAGAGAGAGAGAGAGCGACTGGCCCAAGGTCACCTGGCAAGCTTCCATAACAGAGTGGGGATTTGAACCTGGATCTCTCATTCTATTCACATTCTGTTCAAGCTCCCAGATTGTGGCTTCCTTTTCCTTCCCCCTTACTGTGTGATTCTTCTTGAAAACATTTAGCCTTATTGTTGCCAACAGTGTTATAAGGAGTTATAAGGAGTTCAAGAGAATTACTGTTGCACTTGACTCTCTACAGCGGCCTGCTGGGGCTAACTTTGTTTCCTGAAGGGAAGAATGAATGGCGGCAACAAAGCACACCTCTCTCATGCTCCTTTTAGCCTCCTTTGGCATTAGTCAGGATAAAAGCACAAATGAGTTACGCGTTGCAGGAGTTCTGGTGTGATCTTCCAGTGCCTGGTGGGAGTAGCACTGCACCAGCTTTTAGGAAAACAAAAGTCACGCACTACTCTCTCTGGTGAATCTCCAACTGGAAAACAGGAAATTGCTCCAGAGGTCTTTGTGACATTGCAGGTCCACTGGAAGAATATCCCATATCATCCCAAGAAAGACAACTGCTGGAAGTGGTGCACAATTCTCTCATGCTCCGCTGCCTACTGTGGGTGTTCCTCCCTCTCAAAAAATCAGAGATTACCACACAGGTCCAGACCTGTGATCTTGATGGTAGGGATGCCTGGAAGAGACAGCAGAACAAAACTGTCTTGTGCTGTGTTTTCTCTGCTGTTGCCAGGTATTCTAAAAGATACACTAGTTGTGGAGCTATGCTTGACAGCAGATCTCATCTGAGTCTATATAACATCCATGGCAAACCTCTTTTGTTTCTCTATAATATGTGATATACTTGGATGCTTTTAGACAAATGGCAGCCTGCACTTTAATTTGGAAAGGTGCACTACTCCTGTGCATGCAGGATAAAGGGCAGGTGCAAAAGCTGCAAAATGCTGTAAATTATCTATATGTCTATTTCATTGAGAGCCAGTTTGGTGTAGTGATTAAGAGTGCAGGACTCTAATCTGGAGAGCCAGGTTTGATTCCCCACTCCTCCGCTTGAAGACAGCTGGGTAACCTTGGGCTAGTCACAGCTCTCTGGAGCTCTCTCAGCCCCACCCACCTCACAGGGTGTTTTGTTGCGGAGATAATAATGACATACTTTATAAACCACTCTGAGTGAGCATTAAGTTGTCCTGAAGGGCAGTATATAAATCGAATGTTGTTGTTGTTTTTATTATTGTAAGTCCAACTTCTTTATGAAATTGTGTGCAGAAATGATTTCTCAGAGACCATGTATGTATATTTCTGTGCAAAACATCTTCATTTCATTCTGCTGCATGTGTGTGAATACTCATTTGTAGTGTAAAACACTGTCAGTGTCTTTGCATTAAAAGTTATTCATCACTCAAGCTTTGAGACAGAAACCTGCTTGTTTGTCTACACGTGAGACAAAGTGATAATATGCATGGCCCTCCCTAAACCTCTACCCATATTTTTATGCAATAGGGTTTCCCCCCCAGCTTTGCCTATATATGCATGTACGTGTGTACAAAACAGTGCACTGCAAGCACGTCTGCATTCATTTTTGAGGACAACTAGCAATCGATCATCACCCAGTCGGATGTGTGCACAAGGCAGTGCCGTGAGTTAGCCTCCACTATTCTGTTCTAAACTCGGTCAGGGTGCTGTGTGCGTAAAAAGTGTGTGTTGGATGTTCTTGATGCAGAAAAGCAGTGCCGGTCGGTTGCTAATTTTGACCGAGTTTTCTTTATGTGCAAAAAGTCTGCGCCTGGCCCGAGGGCGCGCCGCCGTGGGGCTCCCAATGCCCTCTCCCTGAACGCGCGCGTGCGTGTGACAAGCTCGGTTCGGCAGGGGCGGGGATGCCAATTCCCCCTCGCTCCGCGACCTTGGGCGGTGGGCACCTGTTTCTCAAGCAAGCTGGAGGCGGCGGCGGCGGCGGCATTCCTGAGCCCGCCTTTCTGGTCGCGAAGTCTCTTCTGCCGTCTGAAGTTGGCTGCCGCCAGCACCTCCCCTCTCCATTGGCCGGGGCTCGCCGCGGACGGGCCAGGGAGGCGCTGGCAACGAAGGCACGCCAAGGCGCGGGTCTTAGGAGATCAGCGGCGGCCGGAGGCAGCGCTGGTGACTTTGGCTGCGGGCAAAGAAGCGTCTCGGGTGTTTTGCTCGCTCTTCCCTTCCTTGCCGATTTGGCCAGACTTGAGGCGTCTTGGGCGCCGGAGCGAAGGCGGCCGCTGACTTGCAGGCTCTTGGACGTAGGAGAACGCTCCGTGGCGCTTGTAGGCGAACCGGGCGCTGCGTAAGAAGCCTCCGCTTTGACAGCGCTGAACAGGTGAGGGACGGCGAAGGCGGGAAAACGCAGGTGCCTTTTCGCTGCCCGCGGACGCGGCTCGGGAGGTGGGTTTCTCCTGTCCTGAGCGAGGCGCCTGGCTCCGAAGCAGTCCCGCTAAGATTCGAGTCGCCGGCGGGTATCAAAGGTGGAAAAGTGCTGTGGCCCCGTCCTGGGGAAAGGCCACTTTGCAGGGCTCCTGGGGCTGCCCCTCCACGGCTGTGTCGAAAGAAGCTGCGCGCTGTTTCCGTCTTCTAGCCTGTTGAGCCTGTGTGTGCCTGGAGGGGAGGGTTCTGCACAGAGGCATTCCCTGGAGACGGTTGTGGGATTATGGGAGCAAGGCTCACCGTGCACGTCAAGGGTCACTTCTGAGCAAAACCTATGCGATTGGGGATCCCAGTCGTGTAGAAAAGCCTGCTGATCGATCGCATTCAGAGGTTTTGCTAAATCCTACCAGAGAGCGTGCGAGGAAGTGTAATCGTTCGTGCCTGTTCAATAGGCAAAGGGCTAGTAGATCAGATGAAAACGCAGGGTCAGTGGGCATGATCCTGATTCCTCCTCCATGCTTCAGTGGTTGTCTGTGGACAGCTGAAATTGATTGAAATAGGTAAGATAGGTTGATTAGATAAAAAGTACACATCCTTTCCTCGGAGAAAGCATCATTTTTGGACTGTTAACTTGTTTGACGAGCTTTTGTAGTTTACAAACTAAGAATCTACAGATAGTCATGTGAAATGTGCATCTCATGAAGTAGGCAGGCTTCTGTTTAGGCTTCCAACAAAGCCCTGTTTTGAGAGAGAAAGCTGCTTGTCCTTGTTCCTCCCCCTGCTTCCCAAGTTCGTGCAAGAATTTCTTCCACTCAGCATGCCTTCTTGCACTTCCAGAGCTGGTAGGCTGGGAGTCTGGGCTGTTTTGTTCATGGTTCAGTGTTGGTTTTTAAATAGCTGACTGGCTTAGTGTCACATCCAGGTTTCTCTTAACTCTAGAATTGATTAGAAAGAGAGTGCTAGAAGTATCTAACTTTTTAAAGCTGAAATATCGCTGAAAGAATGACTCACTGTAGCAGGGTTCACCCTGTTTCCAGCACTAGGGCCACATCCTGGAACATGTGAGGTAATATCAAAGAATAGTGGCTCTAAGCATGTACAGAGTGCCTTCTCTTTCCCCTTAGCAACAGTAACCTGTCTCTAAATAAACAACATTAGGGAGATTTAATGGTCAACAACATGGATTCCAGGCAACTTTAGCCCTCAGATCTCTGATTTTTAGAAATGAAGTTCTGTATGTATGCTTTGAGCCTGACTTTGTATCCTCCAGAAGCCTACACCTAACAAACTGGCCCCTCAGCTTTATGATCTAGTTTGTATCACCCTGTCCTCACTACTGATGAGGAGTTATTTCCCAAATTATATACCTATCTAATTCTCCCTCATTTCTTTAAATAGTTAAAACCAAACAATCCAACTGGTAATTCTCACGGTTATGAGAAGGATGGATGAGATAATGCCTGACAACAGGTATTAGGTGTTGTAATGTCTACAGTGCATTTGGGCACCTTTAGTACCATGGTCTTTTCAGACGTGGGACCCACAGAGCTGCAAGAATATGACAAGAAGCCATATGAATGCGACACCTGAAGTCATTCTTCCTTCCCACCCGAAGATTGCAAAGCAATATCCACAAGGTTCTTTCACATTCCTTTAGCTGGCAAACTTACTTCCTAGGGGAGGTAATGCTGTGCATCTAAAAGAGTTAGAGCCAAACTAAATATGATAGCAAGACATACATAAATAGATCTTCCATGGTTCTTTTAATCTGAAAAGCTGATGGGTGACCTAGTTTAGATTGGGGCTGGGGGAAGGAAGCTTGACCCTTTCCCCAGTGCTATTTTCACAGTGCTCCCCCTCTGAGCTACTATTTGACTTCTCAGAAAAACATACACCCTGGGGAGAGGGGGCATATATATGTAACAAACAAACAAACAAATAACCCTTTCCCTGGCGCTGGAACCCTTGTTCAAATCAGCCCTCCTTCCGTGGTTGTTTTTTAAATCTTTTAAGAAGCCTATCTTAACATACATAAAGGGTTCTTTGACTGGTTGATTTTGATCTGAGAAAAGAATCAGATACAGGTGGCAAATTCTTTATCCCAGCCTCCCTCTGTCTGAAGATACTTGGGGCACTGTCAAGCCTCCATTGTTCCATGGTTGGGGTGCATTATTAAAGAACGCAGCCTACTTAGTGACTTGTTGCTTTGGTGAAGACCGTTAATCTGAAGCAAGAAGGAGAAAAATTATTTTTCTGGATCTGTAAGTGGGGGTGGTGCTACACATCATCTCAGTACCTCTTGTATACATTGATCTTTGTGTAATGTGAGTTCGGTGAAACTTTGGAACCAAGTTATCTGCAAGCACTTGTCTGTCTGGATATGTTTCATTGTCCTAATGAAAATTTGAGCCTTTTGAGGAACAAACAATTGTGTTTATTTGAATAGTATGGGGAACATGCAAAACATGCAGACAATATGAAGTTTGCATAAAGAGAAAAGTTTGTCAATGGCTTGTTTGTTATAGAGCTGTGTGTGGGAAATTTGGAAAACATGGAGTTTTATATATCCAAGGTTTAGCTAGTGGCTTGTTTTATTAATCATGTACTTCTGTAGTCCCTGCTTTGAAACCTCAAAACCAAATATGAAGTACTACGCAATTAAACTATTAATGAATGCTAAATCCCTTTCCCCCTACCTACTTAATCCCATCCAGACTAATTGAATGGTCACAAAGTAACGTATTGTGAAAAGTGCTTGACCTACAAAGGTGCTTTATAGTCCCCTGGGAAAAGAAACTCCATAGCTCTGGGATATTGAGTGAGAATACGTCTGTGTGCCCTGGCTGTCCTGACATGACATGGGACAGCAAGAGGATACCCTTTGTGGAACATGGAGAGAACATAAGGAAGGGTAGGGGTAGCCCCTTAGCACTGCTTTCACTCAACTTTCCTTGTCTCCTATGTAACTTTCCTGTTTATACCTGAACAGATTATTAATCAGTGATTTTTCTTTTTAGCAGAGGTGCTAAATGTTCCATTCAAGCACCTTTGTTTTACTAAACACTACCATGAATTTGAAAAGCATCTCCAGCAGGAGGCTCACTGTTTTCTGTTTCTCACTGGCACATTTTAACTTGGAGGTATAGAAAAGTAATGTGTGTTGTGGTATAGAGTTGAGCTGAGCTGTGATGAGGATGTTCCCTTAATACAAGGGGATTAAATGGGTTGGATCCAGCCACCTTTTTCATTTAGTCTCACCTCTTTCCCTTCCTTTCTATAGTAGGTCCCATAATTTCGAGCATTTTTGGTAGTCAGAAAAGACCTTCATTCCCAACCTTATCACCTCTAGGGATATTCTGACCACAAAGTTTGTTTTTTTAGGCTTTATGTTTGAATGCATCCTTATTTCTACATTAAGTATAAGTACCATTATTTCTGTGTTCAGTTAGCAATTGTTGGTCATAAATTTTAAAATTAAACATGAAGAAAAAAGGTTTTGATTGTTTGCAAAGATCCTTTAGTTTACTTGCCATCAGATTTACGTATGCTACTTTTAAAATGAGAAGACCAATCCTATGGTTCACCAGAGTAACACTAGCATAATGTAATAAGGATTCTGTGTCCTCATAGCAGCATGGTAGAAAGCCAAATGATAGTTAAAGAAACAGACATTAATGCATCAACCTCCACTGTGTTCTTCTTAACGCCACCATCATGCAATAATTATGATGTTGCCTGCACAACATCTCCACATTTGCTATACAGGCAGCAATAAAAATGTGATGATATTGGCATGGTAAGATGACACTTATTTTATTTATTTATTTCAAATTTTTATTCTGCCCTCCCTGTGAGCGGGCTCAGGGTGGATAACAACATATTAAAATACAATAAAAATATATCTACATTAAAACATTAAAACAACAGTGTATTAATACACATTTAAAACAGGATTTAAAACAGGATGGTGGACAGCCTTCACAGGGAGGGTTAAGATTTTATACACCCCTTTTTTCAGGCTTTACCAGCCACGATGGGCATGGGTCCAAGGGACATGTGGTGGGCCTAACTGATCGATCCTGTCAATCTCCTCCCCAAAGAGTGGGCTGAGATGATAAAATATTGGCCCCGAAGATGGCCAAGGGGTCTCTAGCCCATTCACTGAATCAACTGTGGCTGGCAAGTCGTGGCGGACAGACAAGATTTTATCAGCAGAAAAGCTCCCAAAAACCTCACAGCTAATATCCGAATTCAAAATTTGATGGCCTCCTTCTGGCAAGGAGACCAATGACCGAACCACATTAAACAATTTTGGCAGACGTGAGCTAGCTGATGTGATGGAGGCTGCATAAAAATTTCTTCACAGCCTTCACCACCACCTCATAGGCTTTCATAAATGTCCTATAAGATGATCTTGCCTCTTTGTCCCGAGATCGTCGCCACACTCACTCAAGCCATCTTAGCTCCCGCTTCTTCCATCAGAGCTCCTCTGTATACCAGGGAGCCCGTCTTGCATGGGGGCAAAGAGGGCAATGGGGGGCGATTTTGTCGATGGCTTTAGAGAGCTGGCACTGCCAGTCATCCACCAGCTCATCTAATGAACCACTGTGGAGCACTGGATACTGCAAAGCATTCTGGAACCCAATCGGGTCCATAAGTCTCCGCGGGCGAGCATAAATCAGCTCACCGCCCTTGCGAGGGGGGGTGGTATCCCCAGCCAAGCCTTCAGGACCGAGTGGTCTGACCATGGCACCAGTTCCACGACTTCTAGATCCACATTTAACCCCATCCCAAAGATCAAATCTAGCATGTGGCCTGCTTGATGTGTAGGGGTCGATACAAATTGGGAGAGTCCCAGTGCTGCCATGGAAGACACCAGGTCCGCAACCTGCACAGAGGAGGCATCATCGACATGGATGTTGAACTCTCCCAACACCATCTGTCTGGAGTACTCCAAGGCCCACCCCGCTACCACCTCTAGCAGGCTCGACTGGGTATCTGCTGGTGTGCTAGGCAGTCGGTATACCAGACAGATAGCCAAACTCTCTTTGGCACCCCACACCAGGCCTACACATTCAGTGGCAGAGATCTCAGGGGCAGGGAGTGGCCTGAAGGAGAAAGACTCTTGGGCAAGGATTCCCACCCCTCCCCCCCAACCTCCTATTCAGGACTGGTGGAGGACCGAATATCCTGGGGGTTTCCAGGGCAACTGTTTCACCCTCCCTCACCCAGGTTTCGGTCATGCATACCAGGTCCACATCACTCACCTCAAAGAGATCTTATTGTTTATGGACCTGGCATTGCACAACGTCAGTGTCGAAGGAAGGTTCTTTTTCCTAGCTCCATCACCAGCGTTTCTCAGGATGGAACGCAGGTTAGAAGGGCACTGAGCCATTCCATATCCCCGTGCCCTTCTCAACTGAGACCAGCTCCCACCGTCATACCTCCCATGTCCCCGGAGAACTGGGATCCCTGACCCATGCCAGCCATGTTCCCTGTGTCCACCATCATCCCCCAAAATAAGGCTCTAGCACTCTTCAGCAGGGATTTACAGCACTTTCCTCATCAGAGATCTCCCGTGGTCCAGCAGTCAGGAGGAATGCTGGATGCATCCATAAACTTCCCAAGTGAAAGGTTCGTGTTGAGGCACCGATGACGATGACGATGACGATAACAACAACAATGCCAACAACAACATTCAATTTATATACCGCCCTTCAGGACAACTTAATGCCCACTCAGATGGGTTTACAAAGTATGTTTTTATTATCCCCACAACAAAACATCCTGTGATGTTTTGGGTGGGGCTGAGAGAGCCCCAGAAAACTGTGACTAGCCCAAAGTCACCCAGCTGGCTTCAAGTGGAGGAATGGGGAATCAAATCCGGTTCTCCAGATTAGAGTCCCACACTCTTAACCACTACACCAAACTGATGTCATACACATGATGCCAATAAGCAGATACTTGTGTGAGAGGAACAAGCTTTTTTCCCTGAGAAAAAGAAGAGAGTCATATGGACTAGAAAGAATAGAAGCTACAGCTGCAAGCTCAGGGGGAGGGAGCACCATGACTGTCTGGTAGCTCAGTCAAAAAAGGAAATGTAATTTATTTACTTTATTTACATGCTGCCTTTTTTTCCTGCTGGGGACCCAAAGCAGTGTACATCATTATTGTCTCCTCCATTTTATCCTCACAACAACCCTGTGAGATAGGTTAGGCTAAGAGAGCGTGATTGGCCCAAGGTCACCTAGCAAGCTTCTGTAATAGAACAGGGATTAGAACCTAGATCTCCCAGATCCTAGCCCCACACTCTAATCTCAGCCTGAAGAGATGCAGTGTAATAATTTCCACTTGGTAAAATCTACCTTTTAGATGCCCTAAAGACAACAGTAGTTGGCAGACGAAGGGAGGAACAATGAGATTCCACAAAGGAATAACCTGTATTGCCACAGGAACAAGCAGAGGAAGGGCTTGTGATGGGGCGTTTGTAGTTTCCCCGGTCCCTTTATGTCTTTCCATCCCTCATATTCAAGGATCTCAGCTACTATAGTCTGGTATTATATCGCAGAGGAAAACCATAGACTTAGATTATACAAGATCCCAGCTTTGATATCTGGACATGTATCTAATAATGTAGTGTGATAGCCAGTCAACGTGACTGGAGAGTCAGCAAGGAGTAGTGGTTAGAGTATTGGACTAGGATCTGGGAGATCCAAGTACAGATCTCCATTCTGTCCTAGAAGCTTGCTGAGTGACCTGGGGCCAGTCACACACTCTCAGCCTAACCTATCTCACAGGGTTATTGTGAGGATAAAATGGAGGAGTGGAGACTGATGTAAGCTCCCACTGGTGAGAAAGGCAGGGTATATATGAAGTAAATAAGTAAATAACTGTCACATGATCCAATAACCACACTCAAGTAACTGTCTAACCTGTTCATACCCCAGGCTGTTTTACGTTCTGCACACACTCCTCCCCCCCTTTGCACAATAGCCCCCTGTGTTAAGTAATAAAATTGCCAGTTAGTTATTTTCCCGGAACATCTTGCTATCCATGCCTTTGCCCTTATACCATGAATCCAAACTCCTGGTTCCAGTACTATGCCACAGGGTGGGGGAGAACATTTGAACTCTATTGTCTCAGATTGCTGCTGGGACAGTGCTGGTAAGGTGAGTAGTTGAGAATTCCTTGCTTTCCCTCCAGGTCTATGTGTTCTATGAGGATATCTGCTATGAGAATGATAGCATCAAAAACATGGCAATGCCACAGTTGAACAACTAGCTTCCCACTTTTCTGTCGTAACATTTGGGAAAAGGAAACCTTTACCTATATATGTGTTGAAGTGCAGCCTTGCGGAGGTGGGAGGAATGGTAATGAGCAATGTTGATAGCAATTTTAGGGTGTTATCATCCAGGTGCTCTTCTGTTTCTCTATTTTAGCTTTCTATTCTCCCACTGACAACTCCTTAATGCCTACTTTTGGCAAGACTAACATAATCCTCATGGTAAAACTAACCCATCTGTAGGGAGTTGCAGTAGAGCTCAGTATTTGGTTTCTGTTTGCTCTGCTCCATGGCATTTGGCTTTTATGCTGAAAGGAAGAATGAGCTGTGAGTGATTGACCAGCAGTCTCAATGCATGAATTTAAGTGCTTGGCATTGTGTGGGGGAACACTGATTCAATCCACTGATTATGGAAGAATAGTCAAAATAATGCACAGTTGCCTGGGATGTTTGGATACTTGGCAAATTCATCTCTTACCTTGAAGAGGAAGGGATGGAAGAGGTGTTGTAAGCTGGTGCAGGGTCTCTTTTCTGTGGTAACTTCTCTGCTTACCTCTATGGGGTGCCTTATCCTTGCAGCTCAAGTTGCATGACTGGAGTGCATGTTCCTAGTGAGTATTTGTGTCTGGTGTCCTAAGAGAGAGAACTATAAGGTTCTGAGGAGACAAAAATTATTTTTTGTGATCATAATTTCTTTTCCATCTCACTTGTCTGTTTTTTTTAGTTGTTCGTCCAAACAGCACCATCATCAAAATTCATGTCACCAATTTCTCACTTTTTGTGCTTCTCATCCTCAGCATTTGGGTATAGAATGATACATCCCTATGTTGTACATTTTAAGATATGTAATCTGTGTTTCCAGGCTGGTGTTAACAGACTCCTAGTGTATGTTGTGAAGAGTCCATTCAAAACGTGTTTTCTGTTCTGCTAGGGATTGAGTCGGGGGTTGTGATAGTGGGTCAGGCTCTTCATTGATTGTAGTCAGAATTCAGATTTTCACTCTTTTGACCCGTACATGCTTTAAAAATTGTAATACTAGGCTGTCATTGGGTGTTGGACTGAACCCTGAAAGAGCATATAATTTTGACTGTCTTCCATTTCTCCTGTACCATGTCCTTATTTTCCCTTTGCTCTGGCAAAGTCTTGCTGGCATAAGGTTTTCACTGGCAACAGTCTTTCAGTGCCACAAGTATGGGTGTGTCCGGGGTCTGGGTCCCAGCCCCCAGACTTGGTAGGAGGGAACAGCAGGTCAACTGGGCGGACAGGCATACAGAGGGGGCAGCCAGCAGCCAGCAGGTCAACTGGTCAGCCAGCAGACAGCAGGTCAACTGGTCGGCCGGCTGACAGCAGGTCAACCGGTCTGACTGGCAGGCAGAGGGGGCAGCTGGGGGACAGCAGGCCAACCCCTCCCATGGGCAAATGGGGCCAGAACCTGCCAGTGCCAGGGGCAAGGGGCAAAGGCCCAGGGCCTCAGGAGGCAGGGGGAGACAGAGGGAGGCCAGCGAGTCCCACTCCCCTAGGAAAAGAAAGGGGACTAAGCAAGGCGGAAGGGGGCAAGGGCAGAGAGATTGGGGGCCCAGCAGTCACCCACCCAAAGGCCTTACCTGAGGAGGAGAAGCAGCAGCAGCCCCAACAACCCAAAGCCACGCCCCAGCTAGAAAATAGTAGCCTGGCCCAGGAGTTGCCAAAAGCCAAGCCACTCCAGGTGGGGCTAGTGGAGGCACTCGGCATGAAGCCCTGGGCAACCAGCCAAGGAGCCGCAGCTGGACCCACCTTCAGCCATCAGCTCAGCCAGGGAGGCCGGGCTGCTAGCCAGGGAACTGCAGCTGGACAGGCCTTCAGCAATCAGCCAAGGCAGGGAGGCTGGGCAGCCAGGGAACAAGGCACAGCTGGTGCTGGTCAGTGGGGCCAGATCAGCTACCCCAGCTGCAACTGCTTGGTGCAGCCCAAGACCAGGCTGGAAGAGGGGTGGGACAGTAGAAGGAAGCCCTATAAAAGCTGGCTGGGAAGAGCCCTGAGGTGGTGGGTGTGAATGAGGAGTGATGATGTGGAGTGAGAACGGTGCAATGCAAGAGTGGAGGTTTGGAGGAGGGTTCTGGAAGGAGGGGATGAAGAAGGACACAGGGGGCAAGCAGGCCAGGTTGAGCAGGCCAGCGAGTGGACTGAGAGGGAGTCTGGGTGAGGTATACCGCCCCTCCTTCCACAGAGCAGGGTCCTGCAGCATCCCTGGCCCCCCTATGACGTCAGGAGCAGACCGCCCAGGGCCACACCCAGCGGCAGCGGCGGCACGCCCTGACAAGTTGGTGGCCCGTACGGGGAAAGTCGTTCCGACGCAGGCGCCAGTCGAAGGGATGTATCCCAATGCCATAGCCCCAGCAGACCTCAGACTGTGGCTAGAGGAATGCTTGGACAGGATGTGGAGGAAGCTGGAGGCGGCCTTCCAAACCGCTCAGGCAGAGCTAATGGAGGCCGTGGAGCAGCGGATGCAAGCCTGCACCCCCACAGCCTCCTCACCAGTGGTATGTGCGTTGGCTTGGGAAATTAACCCGCCAGCTGGCAAGAGGATAGAGAGTCTGCGCGCCACCGTGAGGATAGGCCGGCAGAGCCTGCAGGCCCTGTTGGACTCAGGGAGCGCAGTCTCGGCGATCCACACCCAACTCGTCCCAGCTGCCACCCCAGTGCACCGCTGGATCCCGGTGACAGATGTGATGGGCCGCACCCTGCCGTATCCTGCGGTCTGGGTCACGGTGGAATACCTGGGGGCGATCCGCCGCATAGAGGTCGTCAAGGTGGCCCACTTACCCCTCCCCATGCTGCTAGGGAGAGATGCCCCTGAGTTTTCCCGGTTACTCAGGGAGGCGATGGGGGCATTGGCAACCCCCCAAGCTGCTGCGGCTCTGCAGGTAGAGGAGGCAGCTGACCCCAGCGAGGGCCCTTCCCGTGGACCAGTGGCCGAACCACAGGCCGAGGACCCCGCAGGTCCTCCAGCAGACCGCCGTTCCGCAATGCCCAAGGTGCAGACGAGTCCTTGCAGCGCCTGCGAGATACGGCAGCTCGTGAGGAGGAGCAAGTGCGGGATGAGAGAAGGGCCCAGCGGCTCCCCCGCATCGAGAAGCAAGGAGAGGTTTGGGTCCGTCTGGCCCGTGCCCCAAATGGCCAGGGAGAGGTCCGCCAGCTACTGGTGCCGGCAGCCTACCGGGCGGAAGTTCTCCGCATGGCCCATGAGCATGCTTGGGCCGGGCACCTGGGGCACCACAAGACCCTGAAGAAGGTCCTCGAGCGGTTCTTCTGGCCCTCCGTGAATGCGGACGTGAAGGCCCACTGCCGCTCATGCCCCACCTGTCAGCGGGTGGCTGCACGACGCCCCTCAAAGGCCCCCCTCTCCCCATTGCCCGTCATGGAGACACCCTTCCAACGCATCGCAATGGACTTTATCGGCCCGCTGCCACGCACACCCCGGGGCCACCGCTTTGCCCTGGTGATCGTGGACTATGCTACGCGGTTTCCGGAGGTCATCCCACTAAAGACAATGCAGACCCCGGGGATGATACGGGCCCTGTCCAAGCTGTTTGCAATGGTGGGCCTGCCGGACGAAATCTTGACGGACCGGGGGGGGGGCCGTTCCGTGCCAAAGCCATGCGTCAACTCTGCCAGAATTTGGGGATCCAGCAGGTATTCACCTTGGCTTACCACCCTCAGACGGATGGTTTGGCAGAGCGTCTGAACCAGACCGTCAAGGAAGCCCTGAGGAAGATGACCCGGGACAAGCCCCACCAGTGGGATCTGTACATTGACCCCCTCATGTTCGCCCTCCGGGAGACCCCACAGGCATCCACCGGCTATAGCCCCTTTGAACTGCTATATGGGCGCAAGCCACGGGGGATGCTCTCTCGGTTGGCAGAACGGTGGAGTCCCCGCGCCAGCAGCCCTGCTCCCCCCATACAGGAGTATGTGAGCCAGCTCCGCGAGCGGGTGCAGAAGTCCCAGGCAGAGGCAAACCGCCAGCTAACACACACCCAGGCGCAGCAGAAGGCTGCCTACGACCGGGGTGCAAGGATGAGGACCTTCCAAGTCGGAGAAAAGGTCCTAGTACACCACTCGGTGTTCCCACGGGAGGAGGGGGACCCATGGAGGGGCCCTTACCAAATTCGGAGGGTACTGGGTCCCACCACTTATGAGCTGCAGTGCGGGCCGGGCCGGCGCCGGCGGAGGACGCTCCATGTGAACCTGCTGAAGAGGTGGTACGAGCGGGACAGCGAGGAGTGCCAGCTGGCGGAGGACCCCCTGGAACTCCCGTCCAGTGAACTGCCGTGGACCACAGAAGGCCCAGAATTCGAGGAGCCCAAGGTGGACCCCCAGCTCGACCCAACTCAACGGGCCCAGCTACAGGCTCTATGGGCCCAGGTACCAGGCGTCTTCTCCCGCAGACCAGGTAGCACCAGCCTGATACAGCATGCCATCCAAACCGAGCCAGGGCAGGCGGCCCGGGCTACGTGGCGACCCATCCCTAGAAAGCGCTGGGAGGCAGTGGAAAAGGAGACGGACGAGATGCTCCAGCTGGGGGTGATTGAGCCCTCACGGAGTGCCTGGAGGAGTCCAATAGTCTTGGTGCCCAAGCCGTACGGGACCACCCGCTTCTGCGTCGATTACCGAGAGCTGAATAAGGTGGCCAAGTTCGATGCCTATCCCATGCCCCGAGCAGACGTGCTGGTGGATCACCTGGGGTCCGCTCGCTACCTGTTGGCTCTCGATTTAACCAAGGGATACTGGCAGGTGCCCGTGTGGCCTGAGGATTGGGAGAAAACAGCATTCGCCACCCCCCGAGGTCTTTTTCAATTTAAGAAAATGCCTTTTGGTCTCCATGGTGCGGCAGCCACGTTCCAGCGACTAGTGGACCAGGTGCTGGGCGAGTGCCGGGCATACGCAATGGCCTACATTGACGACATCATTGTCTTTAGCCCGGACTGGCCCACCCACCTCCAGCACCTGGAGTCAGTCTTGAGAGCCCTTCAACAGGCCGGACTGCGGGCCAACCCAAAGAAAAGCCATCTGGGGTTCCAGGAGCTGCAGTACCTTGGCTTCGTGGTCGGGGGAGGACGGGTCCGACCACCGCCAGACAAGGTGGCCTCTATAGCCGATGCCCCACAGCCCCAGACCAAGAAGCAGGTCCGGCGTTTCTTGGGACTGCTGGGGTATTATGGGCGGTTCATCCCCCACTTTGCCTCCCGAGCGGCACCTCTGACGGACTGCTTAAGGAAGGGGATGCCCAACCAAGTCCGCTGGACCCCAGAACTAGAGGTGGCCTTCCGAGACCTGCGGTCAGCCCTCTCTAACGCCACCGCCCTGTGGAACCCGGACTTTGACCGACCCTTCACGCTGGCCACAGACGCTTCAGACACCGGCCTCGGGGCTGTGCTGACTCAGGAGCGTGATGGAGTAGACGTCCCCATTCTCTTCCTGAGTCGGAAGCTACAGCCCGCAGAGAAGCGCTATGCCACAGTGGAGCGGGAGGCCCTAGCAGTCAAGTGGGCAGTGGGGGCCCTGCAGTACTACCTGGCCAACAACCCCTTTGTACTGCTGACGGACCATGCGCCCCTGCAGTGGCTCCACCGCATGAAGGCACACAATCCCAGGGTGCTGCGGTGGTACCTCTCCCTCCTACCCTTCCAATTTACCATCAAATACCGCCAGGGGGCACAGCATGTGGACGCAGACTTCATGTCCCGCATGTTCGAGACTGAACCGGACCCCCACAACTCAAAGCCAAGCGGGGGTGTGTGTCCGGGGTCTGGGTCCCAGCCCCCAGACTTGGTAGGAGGGAACAGCAGGTCAACTGGGTGGACAGGCATACAGAGGGGGCAGCCAGCAGCCAGCAGGTCAACTGGTCAGCCAGCAGACAGCAGGTCAACTGGTCGGCCGGCTGACAGCAGGTCAACCGGTCTGACTGGCAGGCAGAGGGGGCAGCTGGGGGACAGCAGGCCAACCCCTCCCATGGGCAAATGGGGCCAGAACCTGCCAGTGCCAGGGGCAAGGGGCAAAGGCCCAGGGCCTCAGGAGGCAGGGGGAGACAGAGGGAGGCCAGCGAGTCCCACTCCCCTAGGAAAAGAAAGGGGACTAAGCAAGGCGGAAGGGGGCAAGGGCAGAGAGATTGGGGGCCCAGCAGTCACCCACCCAAAGGCCTTACCTGAGGAGGAGAAGCAGCAGCAGCCCCAACAACCCAAAGCCACGCCCCAGCTAGAAAATAGTAGCCTGGCCCAGGAGTTGCCAAAAGCCAAGCCACTCCAGGTGGGGCTAGTGGAGGCACTCGGCATGAAGCCCTGGGCAACCAGCCAAGGAGCCGCAGCTGGACCCACCTTCAGCCATCAGCTCAGCCAGGGAGGCCGGGCTGCTAGCCAGGGAACTGCAGCTGGACAGGCCTTCAGCAATCAGCCAAGGCAGGGAGGCTGGGCAGCCAGGGAACAAGGCACAGCTGGTGCTGGTCAGTGGGGCCAGATCAGCTACCCCAGCTGCAACTGCTTGGTGCAGCCCAAGACCAGGCTGGAAGAGGGGTGGGACAGTAGAAGGAAGCCCTATAAAAGCTGGCTGGGAAGAGCCCTGAGGTGGTGGGTGTGAATGAGGAGTGATGATGTGGAGTGAGAACGGTGCAATGCAAGAGTGGAGGTTTGGAGGAGGGTTCTGGAAGGAGGGGATGAAGAAGGACACAGGGGGCAAGCAGGCCAGGTTGAGCAGGCCAGCGAGTGGACTGAGAGGGAGTCTGGGTGAGGTATACCGCCCCTCCTTCCACAGAGCAGGGTCCTGCAGCATCCCTGGCCCCCCTATGACGTCAGGAGCAGACCGCCCAGGGCCACACCCAGCGGCAGCGGCGGCACGCCCTGACAGGCATACCTTTTTAGATTGTGGCACTGTGTTCCAAGATTGCAGCAATGTTTAGGAGGAATCCTAAAGTGCGTGTAACTTGAGGACAACTTGCTGGCAGCTTACTATATATGATTTATCTGGATCATTTTTTAAAACTACATTTCAATTTATCTTTATTTTTATTTTTTTGCTGACTGTCATAGAGCTTCTGTGTTTCCCAAAGTAGGGTTTAAGGTCATGCTACTGAGGTTAATGTGGAACTGTCAGTAGTTTCTAAGTGAAGTTTATAGAATACTCTTAACTATATAGAAAAGTGTTTTTTTAATAATATGGAACTGATTTAATTATAAGTCTAACGCAATTAGTGATATACCTGAAGAGAAATTATCTCTTTTCAAATATCTTTTGGCTTGATCTCTATTGAAGCTGCAAAAACAAATTAGAAAAGTACTTCCTTGCTGATAAGGAGAAACAATGAAAAATGTTATCTTGCTAATGAAAATGAATGCTGGATACTGTGCAGGAGGAATTGCTGAAGGAACCTAGAAGGTCTTGGGATGCTTTAGTTATTGTTGGAATATTGAGACAGGTTTTAGCTAGCACAAAAATGATTAGAAATACTACTTTGTTAATCAAGGAAACACTCGGAACCAACTTATAATGCTTGCCTCTTGATAAAAATGATGTGCGCTTGAAGTGTTTTATCAACTTTGAACTATTTTGTTGTGTTCAAAGGTGCACCAAAAATTCTTTGAGATGTCAAATATATATAGAACCAACTGGTTCTACTGGGACTACACTTTACTTTTTTAAACAAATTGAGTCTGGGTTCCTCAGACTGTTTCTCCACAGCTGTCCTCACTAGGGATGTCAGCCTGCCAGTGTGTGTGTGTGTGTGGGGGAATCTCTCTCCTTTTTCCCTGCAGACCCACTCACCTGGTGGGGAGAACGATGGGAGAGGCAGACTGGGAGACACTGGAGCATGCAGTGAAATGCTGCTCACACGCTCTGGATGCCCTGATGATGTACTTCCAGTTGAAAACTCGGGTCTCAGCAAAGCCAAATTGGCTTCCCCCTTTACCATTTTTATGAGCCAAAATGTTCCCAGGGGAAGTTATTTGCCCATTTATGGAGCTACTCAATTAAAAAAACCTTTTTGTTAGTCACTTTGAGAAGGTATTTCACCATGAAAAGCAAACGATCTCTACTCTCTTTTAGGCACCGGTTCCAGCCTGAACCGTTTTAAACTGTTCAATGTTTTATGCAAGTTTTATGCTCTGGCTTTTTATGCTGGACTTGTAATTGTTCATTATTGTTATGTTTTTATGTTTATGTTTTATTTTGTAAACCTTGAGAATATTCTGAGGAGAGGTAGTATAGAAATTTCTTAAATAAGTAACAAAAATCAATGGCAATGAAAAGGTGTTTTGTACATGCTCTACATAAATAAATGATTAATATCCATTTAATAATATATTAACAATATTATTAATAATAATAATAATATTGACAACTGTCAACAGTGCCCAGTTTGTCATAAGGCAACATAGAAATTCACATGATGATATGTCTTTGAATATTATGTTGCTGGGTGCCAGGGATAGAAAGCAAAAGCTGTTTATTGCTGTACTTACAAAAGCCAGAATGCTTAGCTTTTATGACATTCACCCATCAGCTGTATGCAGTGCAAGAACTAAGGAAAAAATTACCATTCAATAATAAGAATAATCTTGGATAAAAGGTAAAGGTACCTTTTTAAAGTGTAGGACATTGGCTTAGTTCTTGCAGTGCAAGAACTAAGGAAAAAATTGCTGTTCAGTAACAAGAACAATCTTGGATACAGCTAGAATTGCCAGCCCCCAAGTGGTGGCTGGAGATCTCCTGGAATTACAACTGATCTCCAGGCCACAGAGATCAGTTCCTGTGGAGAAAATGGCTGCTTTGGATGGTGGACTCTATGGAATTATACCATGCTAAGATCTTTTACCTTCCCAAACTGTTTTTTCCAGGCTTCACCCCCCAAATCTCCAGGAATTTCCCAACATGGAACTGGCAACCCTAGATACAGCTACTTATTTTGAGAGTTGGAAATATTATTATCTACACACAGTCTTTATCCATACAACAACTTTTCGTTAATGTTAATTTTAAAAGACAAGAAGGTTTGGCAAACGGTATCATAAATCTTTAGAGAAATGGGCTGTGGGTAGGAGAGGACAGCAGAAGTGTACTTTTGCTGTACTTTCCGCAATTATCAGCCATAGATCTCTTGTAAAATTAGGCTTCTGACTGAAACATTTAACTGACTTTTTGTTTCTTTTGTGTGTATAATTTAAAAGTAGAATTGCTTGCCAAAGTTATTAACATTACTGTATTTATATGTACCTTTCCTCCTAGAAGATCAAGGAAATATTCATGGCTCTACATTTCCTATTTTATCCCAATCATCAATAACCCTGTGAGATGACTGATGTAAGACCAACCCAACAGGGCTAAACTAACCATTTAAATACCAGAGGAAAAATTGGACTGTTCCATTGCAGGCTACCCAATTACACACACACCCCAACACACATACATACCCCTCCCCTTTTGTCTAGAAGCTATTTAGTGAACATAAAAAATACATTCCACTTGTCTGTTATCAAAATTACTGAGGGTTCTTTTCTCCGGTCGGTGCATTCAATCAGTGTCGATACATGTGCTTTGAAAGTAAATGTTGTTCAGCAACCTAGGAACATTAATAACAAGCCTGGAGAAGTGGAAGTGTAACCATGGGTGTCTTGCTGGATAAGCCAATGTCCTGCACTTAAAGAGTGTCCATTGGCAGAACTTTGAATTTAATGCAAGACTGAAACTGAAAGCTGGCTTTGGACTGCGTTTTTCCTTGTAAACACTCTTGAATGTCCAGAAACACAATTCAAGAAGAGAGCATACATAATTAGCTATTTGCGTTTTTCCTGATGTGTGTGCAGTATGGAATGCAAGTAACTGAACTGAATATGGAATATAGCATAGGAACAAAAAGGCTAGTGAATGTAGCTGTGTTTTTGTGCTTGTAAATGGACTGCTTACCTTATGTTATCAGGCATGTTAGAAATGCTGGTTGACAAGTAGCTTAGACTGTGTTTTCTCATGATACAGATTCTAGAAGGGTGATTGTTGTTGTGGGGATAATAATAGCATACTTTGTAAACTGTGGGTGTTGTCATCCTGAAGGGTGGTATATAAATCAAATGTTGT
Source organism: Eublepharis macularius (assembly GCF_028583425.1). Lineage (NCBI taxonomy): Eukaryota > Metazoa > Chordata > Lepidosauria > Squamata > Eublepharidae > Eublepharis > Eublepharis macularius. Next base: position 80,384,951 of record NC_072797.1, read on the forward strand.
TGTTGTTATAGAATGAACGTGAGATGGTATGACTGGTGTTGTTAGGTCCAGTGTTTGTGCATATGTTCCAAATTGATCATGCGTGTCCTGAAATTAATGTTAATCTATCTTGATGGTTTGCTAAATAATATTACTGTTTTGGTTTTATATGTTAAATTGATGAAACTATAATCTGCATTTTAAAAAAAAACTATAAGAGTTTGATCACAAATATTTACTTATTGGATAACCCTGTGGAACTGACTGGTTTCCTGGTTCATGTCCATATCTGACCATCCATATCCAAATGGAGCAGCTGTTTTTCTCTGCTCTGTGAAATATGACTAATTTGTTTCAAGCTTGTTCTCAAGCAAATGTTTACATCACATGACAGGAACTAATTTTGGTGCTGATTTGTCTCAGCAAGGCTAGTAAGAGAAACAACATGTAGACTCCTCTAGGTAAAGTGGAAGGGCCAGTGGAACAAAAACAATCACAACTCAGTTTTTTTTAATGTTAGTGCAGCTTATTAGATCAGAATAATAATTGCTGAGCTACCGGTTGTATGTGCAGCAATTAGAAACCCCTTTAAACTGCTGTTTTAGATAAGTAAGTGTGTTGGTCTGTAGTAGAATAGCAGGGTTAGAGTCCAGTGGCACCTTAGAGAGCAGCCAGATTTTCAGATTGTAAGCTTTCAAGAAGCTGAGCACCTTTCTTCAGACATGAGAAGGAATGGAAATTCCTGAGCCTTTATATCCCAACCAAAAGATGGGTGGGGTGTTACAAGGGAAGGCATCAGGATGTAAAGGTACAGTGGTACAATGCAGCTTGATTAGAGCAGATACTAACATGTGTAGTGAGAGAAGAATGCTAAGTCTCTGTTCAGCCCAGAGGGGAGGTCCATTGTTTTGAATTTGTGAATGAACTCTGTTTTAGCAATCTTACATTGTAATCTCCACAAAGTTTCTCTGTTTGAAGACAGCCACTTTTAGGTCAGCAGTGAAATGCCCCGGAAGAGTAAAATATTCTCCCACTTGTTTTTGAGTGCTGTGATTTCTAATTTCAGATTTATGTCCATTCTTTTGCATAGTGATACCTGTTTGTTCAGAGTATAACATTGGAAAATGAACAAGTGAATGAATATGAGATAGTATGACTGGTGTTGTTAGATCCAGTGTTTGTGCTGTCAGAGTAAATATAGAGACAGAGTTGGCATCTTGGTTTATTGCAGGCCCTGGTCCCAGAGTCCCTGTCATGTTGGGAAATACATTACTGTGAGGGAGAAGTTGTTTAGGGTTAGGATACTGTCTGTGGGTAAGAAAAGGTTTGCCTCCCAATGCTTGTGAAAGAAGAGTATCATCAATCATATGTTGCAAGTCATTGATGATGCATTGAGCTAGTTTGAGCGGAGAGCTGTATGTGACCATCTGTGGTGTTCTATTGTTGTTCTGTTTGGGCCTATCTTGTAGTAGGTTATCTCTAGGTATTATTTGAGCTTTGTCATTCTGCTTCCTTACTACATCAGGTGGGTATAGTTGTTCCAAAATGTCTACTGTGGATCCTGCAGGTAAGAATCTTTGTCAGCGGGATTGGAACAGATGTGGCTGTAACTTGTAGCTTGGCTGGACTGTTTGGTATGTTTAGGATGATGGACTGTTTGGTATGTTTAGGATGGTAACTGGAGACATGTAGATATGTTTGCCTTTGGGTAGGTTTCCAGTCTAAAATGATTCTTATGGTCACTCTACACGTTACTTCTTTTACGAGTTCTGCACAGAGACAACCCATGCTCCGTGCAGACACACACCACCTCACGGATTGGCTTCTAATAAAAAAAAACCCAGCATGCAAATGGTCTCAGAAAGCTTCTGCTGGGGGAGGGAAAGTCTTTCTCCCAAGCTTTTTCCTCCATGCAAAAAGAGTGCAGGGAAGAGAGTTTCCCCCTTTCTGCTGCTGCACGTGCACACAGTACCTCCCCATGGAGCAGCAGAAATGGGGAAATGCCTCCCCTCTGCACTCTTTTTGCATGGGGAAAAAAAGCTTGGGAGAAAGGCAGGAGCTTTCCCTTCCTTGCTGGCAGCTTTCTGAGCCCATTTGCACTCTCTTTTTAATCAAAGCCAATCCCCGAGGTGATGTGTGTGTGCAGAACACGGGTTGGTTCTGTGCAGAACTCGTAAAAGAAGTAATGTGTAGAATGACTGTAAAGCACCTTTGTACCTTTACATCCTGACATCTTCCTTTGCTACACCCTTCCCATCTATTCAAGCTGAATTGTACCTTTGCATCCTGATTCCCTTCCTTGTAATAGCCACCCACCTTTGGCTGGGATATAAAGGCTCAGGGATCTCCATTCCCACTCATTTCTGAAAAACAGAGCTCTGGCTCTCAAAAGTTCATACCTTGAAAATCATGTTGGTCTCTAAGGTGCCACTGGACTCAACTCCTGCTTTAAACTGCGGTGTTTTGGGGGAAAAGGTCTTGTTTTAGGAGTCTGATTTTCCAGCGTGTGATATACCATGCACAGGCGTCTTCTCTCTCTTGCCCCCAATCCCCTGCTTCTCTCACACAGGGCATTTAGGCTTATATAACAGCTGTGGTATAAGAAAGGCCAGTCCAATTGAGCTAAGAACAGACATGTGATGGTTTCTTTACTTGCCTTCCCTTCTCTGCTAGTTTATTAATATTAGGTTGATTATGCTGAGACAACTAATTCCACTTTTTTATGAACAAGGACTTCTGAATTGTTTAAACTGCAATCTCTTGCTTACTGTTTTGAATGTTCATTCACAGTTCACTGAATTTTTCTCTGGAAATATGAACTCTACCTAGCAGCATCTCTGCTACTGTTTACCTGATAGTTATGGGGAGGGGGGGGGGAACCCTGCAGCCTAGAACATGTTACTTGCATCATTTGGAGATTGCTGGAAACAGTCTGGAAAACAGATTATGCTTTACTGTTGTTATGGCTGTAACAAATAATAAGGCTAGATCTCAACAATTCCTAGTCAACACAATGGCCCACAGTATAAGGTCTACAACAAAATTGTTGTTCTCAACAATTGCTTAGAGTTATTTGCTTGTAAGCCCATTAAAGTAAATGGTAAATGATCCTAGAAGGGCATAAGTCTGCTTAGGATGACATTACTAATCACCTACTTTGTGAGATTTGACACTAGGGCCAAAGCCTTACAGAGTTAGCTGATGCTCACCTGGAATCTGTGTGTGCCTGGTTCTAGGACAGTATTATAGTCGATGCTATATGTTACAGTGCAATATCATGGAGGAGTTACTTCCAGAGATATGCATGATACAAATGATCTGTTTTGGCTCTCTGCTAGGGTTGCCAGTCCCCCGCTGGGAGCAGGGGATCCCCTGCTCCCACCCTCCACCCCTACATACCTGGCTGGTGGGGGGGGAATGCACCTCCCGTGCAGCACGGCACGTTCTTACATGCCACTGCAGCCCTATTTGGGCCAGATTAGATCAAATTGGGCCACCGTGCAGCACAGAAACTCTCCTGCAGCTGGATCTGGGCCAAATTGACCCAAATCAGGCCACTGTGGAGCGCACCACAGTAGTCTGATTCGGGCCGAATCAAGCCCAGTTCAGCCCCTGCGAAGCGCTGGAGCACTCCCAAGGTGGCACATGGTCCACACAATGATGTCACTTCCTGGAAATGGCATCATTGCATGGGCCAGGAGCGCACGCACAAGAGGGACATTGAAAGGGTAGGTGCCGGGCCTCCTACCTACCACCCAGGGGACAGGGGGACCTGGTAACTCTCTACTCAGGTCTAACTCGTATTATTTTTTATTCTTTTTCAACATGTTTTATTCCTTCAGGTGAAAACAAATCAGATATTGATGTGAGCTCAGGTACCGGCATTCTAAAGTAACCAGTTATATAACTATGGAAAATATCTGATCTGATGTACATGTCATGTTTGTCCTAAGAAATATTACTAAACTCGGCTTTTGGTGAGGTGACTGTTTCAGGTGGGTAGCCATGTTGGTCTGTAGTAGAAGAACAAGACTTGGGTCCATTAGCACGCTAGTGACCAACTAGATTTCAAGCGTATGAGCTTTCAAGAGACAAAGCTGCCTTCATCAGATTATTGTACTGGCTAGTTGTAATGTCTTGGCTAATATGTTGGCAGTAATTTGAATAAGAGATTATTCTAAACATTATGTCCAGAGTGGGATCACTTGCCCCATGGGGATTGTTTTCTGAAATATCCCTGAGGGAAATGTTTTCAGAATCTTACCTTGAGGTAGTATCATGATCTCTATACAGTCAGTTACTGTGGACCTTGCTGGGATTATTTCAAAAAGGAAAAATGTGATTGGTACATACTGTGACATATTGAAAAGCCATATACTCTTATTCCTTATTTCACACAAGTGAAAACAAATGATGTTTTCATCATTTACCTTCTTTGATTTAGTGTACCTTCGTAAACCTAAGCTAGTTCTTGCAATATTTGTAAGACTTTTGTTCTGAAAAGTAGACTATAGATTTTTCTAACGCAACCTAAGTAATATATTCTGTTGTAGTAATTTTCTTTGCAGTTGTTTCTATATGGTGTCACGTAAGCCCATTTCCTTGTCTGTCAAAGTCACTTTGATGGATTTTTCACTTGTACAATTTAATATGATTCAGAATTGCTTTTAGTATAGCAGTATCTCTTGATTTCCATGCAGGGTTTTTTAAAAAAAACTAATGGGTCTGTGTCTTCTTTAATAAAACTGCCTTTTAGATTTCTAAGCTTAATTAAACTTCTTCCTCTTTTTGAAGCAATTTGTTCACTTTTCTGGAATGGTCATACATAAAACACCCATCGCTGCTAGATATATGATCATAGGAAGCTGTTAGTCCATATAAAAATTTCAAAAATTACAGTTGTACAGTATATTTTTATTAAGAAAAATGAAAATGTCACAAATAATAGAAAACTGTTGCTTTAGTTTCCAGAACTGCATTAATCTACTCATCTATTTAACCAAAAAGGAGTAAAACAATTCTAATCATGAAGCACAGAAGTAGATAGTCTGAATGAAAACATGCTTTCCATTTAAGCCTGGAGTAACAATAATGGTAACATAACACTGTCCATGTGACAGCTAAACAAAGAAGCCATTATACATGGCTGACTAGAGTTGCAGCCTGCTCAAACCTATATTCAGGATAGAATGTGCATATTGTTACATGTTCATTTCAGAGCAGTGAAAAGTTTGAGGAGCTATGCTACTGGATTTGGCTTGAAAACAAGAAATGACCTAAAAACAGATATTAGATCACCAGAGTGATTTGTTTAACTTCATCTTACCCATGGTTAATCTGTGCTGGGATCAAAGGGTTAAACTCTCCTTCCTCTGTGCCATAGTTGTGACCCAATGTATCGCCAGAGGAAGAGATTCTTTTAGGTATTTGGAAAGAAATCCACACAAACAAGATGTAAGATAAAAAGGGCTTAAACTGAGGGGAGAAAACAGCAATCCCTTACATATGGGGGATTCCATACAACAACAGGCACTAGGGCTGCGCATAACAGAATTCCCGAGTCAGAAACATACAGGGAAATCATTAGATCATCAGATGCATGAGAGAAGAGAACTGTGCTACAATAAAGTTGCTTAGTCTTAAAGGTGCTACTGGACTCTTTACTATTTGCGACTACAGTCTGACACGGCTAACTCCTCTGGATCTATGGAAATCATTGTTTCAAATCATTACTTTGATTTTCCCAAATGGTAACACAAATCCAAGATATTGGGAAACAATTAAACACCCTCTCTGAAAATATCTGCTTTCCTCACCAAGTTCCAATGCTTACAAGCCATACAGCATGAGCACTTTTAAATTATTATTATTATGCGGATTTCTTGGACAATGGGGTTTCTCCTTTCCAATAAGACCCTTGCAAGGGAGGACCGCAGAGCACTTCCAGCCAATCTGCTGATTTCCTGGACAATGACTTTTCTCCCTTCCAATCAGACCTTTGCAAGTAAGGAGCATAGAGCACTTCCAGCCAATCCCAAGCTGCAGAAAGATGCCATTCTCCTTCCCCTGTCCTTTGTGGGGTGGAGAGAGATCAGAAAGCTTGACCTTGTTCAGAATGGATGCAGAATTCAAACCTTTTCCCCAATTTTCTTGAAACTTGGAGGTTCTTTAATGGGCAGGCAGAAGAAGTTACCTTGCAATTTTGGTGAAATTTGGTTGAAAAACAATGAATCCAGCTCCCCTGAAAAAAGTCCATAATGGACATACAATTATGATGGCTGGTGGGAGTAACCTTATTCAGGGGCATGTAGAAATCAAACCATTTGTCCAACTTGCTTGAAACTTGAGGTTCTTTGGTAGACAGGCAAAAGAAGCTCTGCTGCAATTCTAGTGTCATTTGGTTGAAAAACCATGACTCTAGACCGCCCCAAAATCCCCATAGAGAATAATGACAGACCTTCCAGGACAGAATGGGAGTCTGCTAGGGAAGCCTTCTTCAATTTCTGAAAGGAAACAAACAACAAACTACAATAAGGAAGGATGGAGAATGTAGAGTTTTCAGTGGAAAGGTAAATTTGTTATTGTCAATCTCTGTAAGAGTAAGGAAATGAACGGGATGCAGAAGACTTTGTTTTTAAAGTGCCAGTCAGAGTTTTCCTGCTTACTGCTGCTTGATAGCCATTTTAGAAATTAGTAGAGAGAACTTAATGTGGCTGTGCAGAAAAAGACCTATTTTGGGGGTATGTAAGATCACCCTCTGCCTTTGTTCAATTGTCTTGAAACTTAAAGGTTCTTCAGATTAAAGGGTGGACTGTGTTCTGTGCAAATTTGTTGCTGTTATCATTATAAACAGCCACCCTAGACCCTCCTATACATTCCCCATGAAAAGTAATTGGCGCAGAACATCAGACTCCCCACCCCCCTCATGTGGTTTTGAATCAGAACCAGTGAAGTCCTACCTGGAAATAAGCAGTTGCAGTAAAAAAAAAAATCCCCCTGAAGTTCAGATCTGAAGTTATAATGAATATTTTCTCAGTACACATCCCTTGATCACCTCAAGTCACCTTCAAATGCTTGAAGCCAGAATAATGTCCCCTGATCACACCATCCCTAATCCTCTTGAGGTTCCTTCTGTGATGGCACTACATTCCACCCCTTGGTGTTGTCAGGGTGCCATATCTGGCTTCTTCAAGTACATTATATACAACATAAGATATCCTGACAACACCTAACAAAAACAGAACCATCTTAATATTTGTAAGCAGTCTTCTTTGTAAGATATTGAATCTCCAGACTGATCCATATTCAGATATTCCACTGATGGTCAGTAGTAGGTACTTGCCCTTGTCCTATTACATATGCCTGCCAGGCCAAAATAGCACAAAACCAGAAACTCTTGGCCTTTGCACTTTTGCAGTTCCAGCATGTCAAAGGCAAACCGCTTTCCCAAAGTTTAACATCAGCATAGGTTTCACCAAGAAATCTGAGCCCCTTTTTGCTTTTTGAACTGTATTGTAATTTATTTTAGAAAAAGATCAACCGAGGAAGGAAACCCTTTCAAGATGCTTTTTTATTTCACAGGTGTAATTAAGGACAGTATTTTTACTAGTTCTTAATAGTTAATAGTTCTTAATAATAGTTACTCTGGTCAATAAACGTGTTTCCACATATAGATCACTCTGTTATTCAGAAGTATGGAAGTTTTAGATTATGTCCATAATTATTATTTTCCCCACAGAATTAAGGAAGATTACTACTGAAGCTGGAGAATCACTAGGAATGATACTCACTAGAGAAATAATCACAGAAAAACCAGCTCCTGCAAACATGCACATGAATTTTTGATTATTCTTTTCAATGGTTAAGAAACAAGCCCAGGAGACAGTTGACACATTACCAAGCCTGGCCCCAAAACAGAGCCTGTCTGGGCTATCAGCATCAGACATTCTTTCCATTGACTAGCTGAAGCTTCCTAGGAAAAGTGATCACTGTGACAACACAGCTGAATGGGTTAGGCGAATAAAGGCTTCACAAGTGTAGGGCTGAGCTAGACAGCCTGTTTCTATTCTCTGAGAGGCAACTTTGAAGAGAAGGAGCTTTATTTAACCATTTAGAAAATCCCTTGTTTTCAAGCTATGCCAGACTTGGTAGGGGGGGGGGGAGTTTAAAGCTTTATACGCAATTCAAGGAGTATTTTGTAAATGATGCCTAGTAGCATCGCATGAACTGTCATTATGGAATATTCTAGGCCACAGGCACCATTAATTACTGTAGAAGGTTTTAATTATCCATGCATCTTTTTGTGTAAAAGAAATCTTCATTAAAATAGACGTTATTAATACTTTTTTAAAATCATAACATAAAATGGGTTTTATACATTTAAGATGGCATGGAATAACTGAACAAACAGGTTTACAAAGTATGCAACATGGTTATGTTCTTGGTTCAGTAATTTACCATTTCTGTAAAACATCATTAAAGTATTTGTAATTTGTCAGACATCTTTTTTCTCATGGAGTTTAACATATATTCAGAACTGGGTGAGGACATCCAGGGATTTGGAATACAATGCTGTCAGTCTGCTGATGACACATAATATTACAATCTAGGCAGGCAGTGAGATTAGGGGTATGTATTCTGGTATACTGGAGCTGAAATTATAATTGAAATTAGCTGTTATGGGTCATCTTGAGGACACTTGAAATGGCCCCAAACATTCCTGAAATTCCAGGAGTAATGAAAATTTATCTCGTGGACTTTCAAGAGTATCTCAGTGTTGCTCATGAGCAGGAAGGGAAAGAGAGAAGAAGCTGGTTCAGAATGCATCAGTCTGACTAACAGGTGATGGTCAGATAGACCTGGTCTCCGATCATGGCCCTTTAAATTTTAAAAGGGAAAGGACTGAGTTGGCCCCACACTTACCATACTGGCATTGTACTTGCAGGAAGATTCTCTAGGCTGGAAAAAGGTTAGTAGCCTGGTGAGCTCCCACAGGGCTTGTATGTCACATCATCAATTTCCACAGGAGGCATCTTGTTTTTCTTGTGTAGTGTTGTATCAATATAACAGTTTGGCAATATGTGTATCAGGTTTTGTGAATTTCCAGTTTTTACAAAAACGTAAGTCTCTAACTCCTTCCCTTGTGTAGATATATGCCTTTTCCTTTATGTCTCTAAATGGGTTGGAGCTAGAAACTTCCTTTTTAAAAAACTGTGCATAGGCTTGCAGGCTGTAATATTTTAGTCAATCAGCAGCTGGATCCTGCAGTGAAAGGGTGGCCATGAGACCATTAGGACCAGATAGTAGACAGTGGCTCACCCTTTTCTGGTTGTACTGCCTATGATGTACTGCCTATGATGCTGGCAGGGAAAGGTCTCTAGCGGCGATAATGCCAGCATGGTAAGTCCAGGCCTGACTTTCTCTTTTTCACTCCTTACTTTCCTCCCTGCCCCTGCTGCCTTGAGAGAGAAGGGTTGACAAACTTTTGAGACCTGGAAAAAATCATGAAATGGTAACCCTTCCAAAAATTATGTTAACTAAAACAATGTATGTATGTGTACCTCAAGTTGTTTTTGACTCATGGTGACCCTATGAATGAAAGACCTCCAAAACATTCTATCATTAACAGTGCCTTAGCCGAAATTTGTATCCGAAATTATTATGAAAAGGTTTGAAGTGCACACCCCAGGGAGAGTCTAAACTGGTGTCTGGAGGGAGTAAAGGGCTAGGCATGGGGAAATGAGGGTGGAGTTTGTAATGTTTCCTTTCCAGCCCTGCAGCAAGTTCCTCTCACTGGTTCATAGCCCTGGCTGGGAGTCTGGAGTCGGAAGCCATTATCTTTTCCCTCCAACTGCTCTTCTTAGGTGGAGTGCTGGAGTTGCCCTTTGGTAGCTTGCTGCCATCCTGGATATTTGCCCTTGTGCTGAGGACTCCTTGTATTTCAGCAACATCATGGCTAGACTAATGAAACATGCTGTATGTATGGCTGCCTTTGAAACTTCAGCTAGTAGTGCTGAATGCAACTGTCAGGGTATTGATTAGGATTCACCATGTGCTCCATATTTCTCCTGTATTGTACCAGTTACATTGGCTTGTAGTTTTTTCTGGGCCTAAGTCACAGTGCTAGTGTTTTCAGAGACTTTGGAGAAAGGGTAACTGAGGGGCTGCCTGTGGTCATATGAGCCATACTGTAGTTTGGGATCTTCTGTGGTTGCTGTTCTTTATGAGGTAAAATAACTGAGCATGTGAGAGAGGCTTTTGTCTGCTGTGGCCTCCAGACTTTGAAAATCCTTTCCTCTGAAGACCCTACGGGCCCTTATTGCTCTTCTCTGGGAAGTCTGGAAATGATTATTATGCCCTTTGAAGGGACTAATCCACCCAATGAATTGTTTCTATACCAAGCAGTGACAGATAGAACAGTGACATTTACTCAAACATACCCTGTATCAGAACCTATACTGATGAAACCACTCACCTTTGCAATAGCATAGAGATAGGCTTTTTCACCATACCTGTTCAGCTTCTAACCAAGAATCCATGCGGTTACCTACAACTGGGAGAAAAAAAGTGTCCTGACTGTCCCCCTTTTTGGCATTAAGTTGCAGCCAACTTATGATGACTCCTGCTGGGGTTTCCAACGCAAGAGATGTGGTGGCTTGCCATTGCCTACATCTACATAGCAACCCTGGACTGCTTTAACAGTCTTCCATCCAGGTACTAATCAGAGCTGACCCTGCTTAGCTTCCAATATCTGCTGACTATCCAGGACAGGGTCCTTCTAATTTAGTAGAGTTTTAATATGTGGAAATGAGCAGGTAAAAGTAAATGACATCACCTGGTAAGTAATATCCCTTTAAACCTCTGTTAAGGGGGTAGAACATTTCCTCCTTCACCTTTCGCTAAGGAGAATTGTCCAGACAGATGCTTCACCTGCAGATACCCTGCAGTCAGACCCCTCTTTCATACTGAAAGGGCAGTTTATGGATATGGAATATCATAACTCCCTTGCAGTAAGTCCTAGACACTGCCTGGTCCCAGGCAGAGTGGATGCCAGCTGGTCTGGAGATTACCAGGCCATGAATCATAGGGGAATGACTGACAGCCCACCATGCCCTGCAGAACAACAGAGATAATGAGGCTTCCTGGTGAGATGCCCAGCTTAATTGCATCAAGGTCTTTCCATGCTTCCCCTTTACCTATCTAACCTAATCAAGCTATTCAGCAAACCTGATAGCTTTCCTGTCCAACACTTACCAGATCATCAAGCCATATTTTTACCTATAGACCGTCCCAGATAGTCGTATCACACCTTTCCCAATTCATTGTTCTATTTCCGGAGATGTCAGCCTTGCCTCAGGGCATGCCTAAAACTGGGCTGTCCAGTCATGTGCTCAGTGTGAGTGTGTTCCTGGATCCATATGCACACCCCCAGATGCATGTCTGAGCCCTCTCCTTCTCTTCTCTGAAGCACTAGTCGTTTTGCTGCTCCTCCATGGACCTTCTACTTCAAGATGGTAACTATAGCCCTCCATGATACTGCTTTCTCATTTCCTCACTCCTTTCTTAGTTAGCTCTGTGCATATGCTGTATGTGATTTTCTGTATGCTTGCCCTTTTTTCTCTATTTATTTGAGAGTTCTCTATAATATAAATTTTATTAAGTTTTCAGAAATACAAAGAAAAAAAACTTTTTGGTATCAGATTCGTGTACAAGATAATCCATTATGGTCAATATTTCAGAAAATTTGCAATATAGACATCAATCCATAGAAAAGGAAACTGAATAACCACACCCCCTTCTTTCTTTCTTTATATAGTGCACAGTCCATTTAAATCTCTCCAAGTACTTTTAAATTTTCTTGCTTTTTAATCCACCTATTCAGTTTCCTTTCTCATTTCTAACAATTATTTATATTTTAAGTGAGCATCATCTTAAGGCACATTTCAGTCCTTTAATTCTTGAGCCTAGGGTACTAAGCCCTTAGTCTTTCCAGAAATAGAGCAGAGAGGAGGAAAACAAAAACGAAAATAGAAGTGAACATCCATATCATTACATTCTATTGTTAGTCCCATTATCTGTATATGTCATTAACTAAATATTTTCTTAAAGGGGAGAAGTATACAATGAAAATTTTATAACAGCCTACGCTCGATCTTTGATATATTAGATCTCAAGCCATCTAAGATTTAATACTTGTATTTTCATTATAAAAAGGCAGAAGAAAAACAAGGCAAATATATAGGCAGACTTAGCTTAACCTATAATTTAGATTTTAAAAATTAACACACTTATAAGGTTCCCTCTATCTCCCTAGTGTTTCCCCTGTTAAACCTACCAGCTATCTTATCTCAAAATCATTCTTATTCTTTTATTTAAAGAAATAAAAAGAATTCCAATAAAAACATAAGAAATAAGAGGGGAAATAAGAGACACCCAAGACCCGTTTACCGGGTCATACTTTGAATTTCATTTTTGTTCCTCTTCTCCCTCCCTCTAAAATAATATTATGGCTCCTTCTTTCCTACAATACTTTTATTTAAGGAAAAGAAAAGAGCTCCAACAGAAAGAAAGTAAAAAGAAAGATAAGAAGGGGAGCAGAATACTCCAAGAACCCTTTTGCCCCACTCCCTCTAATCCAGTTATCAAAGCCCCTCTTTCTCCCTGTAGAATAGTGTTGCAACTCTTTCTTTCCTACAATCAACCATAAGCGGCTCTTCTTGCCTTCCAAGCATTTCTGCAAGGTGTCGATGGATACATTGCTATGCCTCTGATTGTCTTTCTTCCTCTTTGTGATGTATTTCTTAGTTGAAGTACGTTGTGTGCTTTTTGCTTCATACAGAGGCAATACACTAGATCTCTTCCTCACAGCTTTTTTTCCACGCTCCTCCCCCTTCACCTTTCGTACTTTTACAGAAAAAGACTGGTTTTCTACTCCATTTTGTTGTCGTTTCTTCTCCAATTTTCTTTCTAATAAATCTGCCCCATCAAGGTTTTCTTCTAATTTGGCATCTATCACGTTGTCCTTATCTAATTTCAATCCAAGTGTCTCGTCTGCTTTTGTTAATACGTCATCCAACAGCTTAGAGATTTGCTGCAGCTTTGAAAATATCTCTTCAGAGAGTGCCATTTTATTCACTCACTTTCAGATGGACACTCAAAGATCTCTTAAAACAGGTAAAAAGCTACTTTGCTCTTGCTGCTTATAGTTCAGAAGATTTTTGCTCCCCAGCTCTCTCCCAGGAAAACACTTTTTGCAATCACTCTTCAATGACAGCCCCCTGGATCATAAAGCAGCTGCTTCTCCGGAGGATAATAAACCCCCCCTCATCAAGCTGGTTAGCCCTCATAAAGCCATAAACAATTCTCTTACTTGGGAGAGATGTCAAGTAGAATCACTCTTTTTCAGTCATTCAGTTGTCTTTACTTCTATCTTGTCAGGAATCTTTGCTTTATTTTCGCTTATTCAAAATCCCGGAGTTCGCAGTTTGAGAGCCATAAGGCTTCTTCCTCGGTCCTTGCCTTTTGAACTGGTGTGGGGGCTGCACAGGGGGTTGCCAGTCCCCTTGAGCTCTTCCACCTTGCTCTGGCCTGCCCCCCTCTCCATGGGGGGGCCTTGGGGACCTGAATCCTCGAGTCCCAAGGAGTCGGGAAGATCACGGCACTGAGCTCGTAACTCAGCTGCCGTGACAGCATCACGCCATTCCGAAAGTCAAGTCCTATTTGAGAGTTCTCTAATGGAACAGTCCTGGTATACATTGGTGGAGATCCAAGTTACCCCCTTGATGCATCTCTTTGAATGATAATCCCCCCAGCTCATAAGGAGCCACCCCCATTAAAATAACAGCAGTTTCCCCTTTACTTGAGGTTAGAGATGGGCAGGGACCGGAAAAAACAAACGGTGTGGTTTGTGGTTCATTGCATTTCACGAACCATGAACTTTCACGAACCTACCCTGGTTCATGAACTCGTTCGTTTGGTTAGTAAAAACGTCACATTCAGGTCAGCAAATTGTCACTTCTGGGTCAGCAGAAGGTCACTTCCAGGCTAGCAGAAGGCCACTTCCAGGTCAGCAGAAGGTCTGCAGGAAGTCCATCCCCTGTTGCCCAGGAAATTGGTTGATCGGCACCAGGTTTTCTGCAGTGATGAACCAAAAAATGAACCAAACGAACCAGCCTAAAGTTTGTCATGGTTCATCAGAAATTGGCTCTGATGAACTGCCAGTTCGCGATCCATGAACCTGCTTGGTTCGTCACGAACTTTGGTTCATATTTCAGTTCGTGCCCATCTCTACTTTAGGTAAAATGAGGCTTATATTTGCACCAGAGTAAAAAGGGTATGTGTGTGTGTGTGTGGTGGCCATCGAGTTGTGCTCCCTTCACTGCAGGATCTTCCTACTGTCTGTGTGGGAAACAATCCCATGTGTTAGAGAACATCAGTAATGATTGGAGTTGTTAATTCTGCCACTCTTTGGTCACAAATATTTCCTAACATACATTTAATAAAGGAAATATATGCATTGGGTTAAATGCTATGAATTGCGAGGACACTATTTTTTTCCTGCCTCCTTGTTCTTCCCAGCAGCCTGTCAGGCATCTGAAAATTTGATGCTGTTATGATGCTGCGTTGGACTAAAAGAGAAATAGGAATAATTTTATCTGATTATCATATTACTGCATCCTCCTTCCCAGCGAACCATAAGATGTCTGTGGTGATTCCATGATTATCACCATCTTAGAGATAGGGAGAAATCGGAAAGCTCTGTATATGTGAGTACTTTCCCCTTATGGTTCATAGGATCCAATCCATTAATCATTCATCATATGAACATTTCGTAGTATTGGATTCCCCACTTCCATGGAATCTGGTACCTTGTCTAATATTAATGGAAATAGTTAAGAGTAGAGGTGGGCATGAACCACGAAAAAACTAAATCATGCGGTTCCTGGTTCGTGTGTTTGCATGAACCACGAACTTCCCCGAACTGGGGCAAGTTCGCGAATCCGTTCGTGGTTTGTATGTGGGGTTTAAATGCTGGCCAGCCAAGCCCTACCTGCAGTTTAAATGGCCATTTCCCCACTGCTCCAAGCGGGTTTAAATGTCCCTTTCGTGCCCACTGCAAAGCGGCATGGAAAGGGAGATTGCTTTTTTAAACGAACCAACCAAACGAACCAGCATACCAGTTCAGAAGTTCGTGGAAAGGAGCTTTCATGAACCGCTGGTTCGAGAACTACAAACTGGGCCAGTTCATGGTTCTTTTCGGTTCGTGTTCCGTTTTGTGCCCATCTCTAGTTAAGAGTTTGAAGATTCAGTACACAACAATTTTGTAACATCTTGTTCCCAAGGCAGGGAGCTGGTCTTTTGCCAGCCAAATAGATGTGTAGTCCAGTTAAATTTTAGCAATAGATACAAATTCAGTTTACTGCAATAAACTGAGAGAAAAACGAAACAACTGTACCATTTCTAAAATACTTCTCAAAAGTATTTTATGTAGATTTTTTTTTTATTTTCTGGTTCTCTTTGAATGTTTTATATTTAGCCTAACAATATGCAGGATTTGTTTTGGATGTTTTTCAGCAGTGCTTAAAAGAAAACCTTTATACATTTCCCCATGAGTGCAAGATACAGAAACCCTTCAGAACAGTGTCAGATGGTAGAATTTGCCAGTATCATGGGAGTTTTGTGCATAAACTCACTGTTTAGCCTACTTCTATAATGGAGCTCTATTGCTACTTTAATCCATGCCACATGCAGATGACCTGAGCAAACCCTACAGGAAGACAGAAGCCTTGTTATGTACATGTGGAACAGTTGCTCAAGAATCTGATGCACCAGCTGTGGCCTGACTAGTTTGGAAGTCAAGGGAAACTTGATCTTTTAATCTTTCTTTCTCCAGACAGATATTGTAAATAACAACTGTTTCCAAAGAATACCTGTCAGTTAGAATGAAATATAAAGTGTGAATGGGAAGTTTGATTTAAAATTATTTTCTATGCAGACATTAAAAAAATAAGTATGGAAAAGCCTTAAGTAGGAAGGGAATTTTTTTTCCGTTCAGTGTTATTGTTTTTGTTTCTTCATATCTTTTGAATATGTACTTCAATTTTATGGATACAATCCAGAAAACTAAGAATGTGTGCCCCAATTGAAATCACTGGCATGTTGCTTTTTTATTATGTTGTAAAATTCCACAGATTACTTTCCTTTCTATCCTATGCATTGTAATACACATAAACTTTGTTGTAACAAGGAACATTCTTGAAAATAGTATATTAGGGGGGTGATCTGTACTAAAAAGCTTCCAGCAACAAGAATATAGAATCCATGCATACAAACTCTTCAACTTTAAATGGACTAGCAGTAGATTCTGTGGAAGAAAAACTAGCTGTGATGTAAGTCTGCCTATGTAGTATAGCATTTTTGTCATAAGCTTTGACACCCCCCCCAGTCAATCACTGTAAAGTGCTTCATAACACATGTTGCAATTAAGCAGTAAAAATTCATCTCTCTTCATCTCTTAATTTTTACTATGGAGAATACATTTTACTAAGTACTTTATTAAATCCACAGTCAGAGTTAAAAAAATTTTTAGGGCATTCAGATATCTGCAAAACTTGGGTTACTGAATGCAGTATGTTACTCTAGCTACTTCATTAGTCACTGCTGAAGATGACAATCATTTTTGTAATGACAGTTAAGTACCCTTGGTGCCTGGTACCCATTATCAATATCTTTGAGTTTCAAAAGAGGGTACAGTCATTTTTAAAGATGGAAAAAGTATTCTACAAGGAGCACAGTTTGAGGAGTGAAATCCCTTTTGCTTATGTTAATAAAATGCACTCTTCATTCATCTGGCTTCAGATTATTGCTCCTAGCATGGAAATAGCTTCCAAACTCACTTTCAGAAGGTTTCATATTTGAAATCAGATCCAATTAACATATTTTAATAGAAGAAATTCTTGAAAAAAATATTAATTACAACAAAGTGGGTCTTTGATTGTTAAGGTTCTTAAAGTAGTGCCTTTTAAAGGTACCTTTAAGGTACCTTTAATAATGAAGCAGGGTCGCTTTCTTGAAGGAGATTCTGTTCCACATTAAAGGAAATGAATTTAAAGATTTACTAATATGGGAAATATTTATTTTTAAAAATGATCCTAAGCAAAGCTATGGTGATATGAATAATAATTAGCAACATTGATATTAAATCGTTATTTATAAAGTGCTTTTATGTATAATGTTTACCTCTAGTACACTAGTGTATATAGCATCAATATATCTAATTCTCAAAATGGCCAAATCTGTTGATACTTAAATCTAAGGAGCCATAACTGATAAGACAGATTTTCTGAAAAAAATCTGAAAAATACCCCAAATTTGCAGAAAGATCTGAAATCTTTAAAAAATTACATTTGGAGGATTAACTCCCCCTCAATAATAGAAGCAGCACCTGTAGATTTAAAAAAATAAATGCCCTCAGTGTGTTGCTACACAATCGCAACAATATCAACAGCCTTCTAGCCTTGGTTTCTGACTGTAAGGGGGAGAGGGCAGAGCCCTTTCTGGACCGTCTTGGCCTTTGAGGTAGGATTATTGGGCCAGGCTTGAAATCAACTGTCTGGTGACATGCTATACAACCTGAATGACTTGCTCAACCGCAGCCACCCCACAAAAGCCAGTGTGGTGTAGTGATTAGAGTTTCAGACTAGGATCTGGGAGACCCAGGTTCAACTTCCCACTCTGCCTTGGAAGCTTACTCGTGACTTTGTGCCAGTTTCACTTTCTCAGCCTAATCTACACTGCATGGTTGTTGTGAGGATAAAATGGAGGAGAGGAGAATGATATAAGCTGTTTTGGGTTCTTATTGGGGAGAAAGGTAGGCTATAAATGAAGTAAATAATAAATGTAGTTGAAGATGGAGGGAAGATAAAAAGTAGATTGGTGGGTGGGAAGAAGGAAGCAGGGAAAGGTAAGGATCTGCCAAGAAGAGGGAAAGCATGAATACTGTGGGGAGAGGGATACAGGGGAAAGTGCAGGTTCCACTAGCTAGCACTGTGCAACTGGACCATAGTTTTCCCAGACAGAGGCTGCTAGGGGAGGGAAGGTAGGAAAGCTGAAGATAAAGGTAGGTTGGAAGGAATGAAGGAGCAAGAAAAGTGGAGAGAAAGCTATGGGGGCTTTCAGGAAAGGGAAAGAGGAACTATTGAGAGCAGGGGAAATGAAAGTCTTTACAAGTCTCTGCTCTTTACTATTTACAATGCTTCATACTGATCACGATATTTCCCCCTCCTATAATTTAATTAATTTTTAAGTCCTCTCTGTGCTCAGAAATACATCAAAACTTTCAGGGTTTTTTTTTTTAGCATGCAGACACTGTGCAAGGACAAGTTGCTAACATACATTGCCTCCAAGTGATAAGGCCTCCCTGAAACAAAATGACTGAGAACTGGTCCAGATGTTTGGTTTAATGAGATAACCTTGTACATAAGACAGTGAGTAAGTAAATAGATAAAAACTGACACAAATTTTGGAGCAAATGCTTTGTCTTTTATAATTCAGAGTACTGGATACAATAGCTCATACTGTTTAATATTGGACTGGGGCACAAGTCCAGAGTCCCTGTGGTCCTTGGTGTTATTTTATGTTACAATGAGGAAGGGAAATCTTAGCAGTAGTAGAATGCAAGAATGGTGAGGAACAGAGGAAAGTACAGGAACAAAGAATAGCATATGGCAATGGTAGAAAAAGAGGATCATGATCTCCCCCAGTGGTTTGCAAAAACTGTAACAATTCAAAAAGGCTAGTGCAGGCAAACAAAGCAAATTATGTGTGGGGGCACACACACACAAAGATTTCTTGATCCAGTAGTATCAACAAACTTGTCTGAATAATAATAACAGTGGTGAGGGAAATATTTGTAAGTGGAATTCTCTATTAAATGTACCTTAAGGCCAATTTAGACATTTTAAACTCATTAGTCTCAGTCAGATGCCAGGTGCTGGGAACTTAGTTCCCAAGTACCACAGGGCCTAGTTTGCATCTGGATCATGGTGCTGGGGAGCTGCCCAATTGGGCATGTGCAGTATGGACTCAGCTCTATGCTATTCATGTTTGCACATAAGAAAGTTCCTGTAAGTTCATATGCAGAGGCAGTATACTTCATATACAGAGGTGGCAGACATCTGAATACCAGTGGTAGAAGGCTGCATCAAAGCAAACCCTTGGCCTCTGTGCCCTGTTTGTTGGCTTTCAAGGGCACTGGTTGACCACTTTAAACCAGGATGCTGGACTAAATAGACTGCTAGTCTGACCCAGCAGGGCTCTTCTTATGTTCTTAAATTTAAATGGATTTATTGTCAAAGGCTTTCACGGCTGGAGAACGATGGTTGTTGTGGGTTTTCCGGGCTGTATTGCCGTGGTCTTGGCATTGTAGTTCCTGACGTTTCGCCAGCAGCTGTGGCTGGCATCTTCAGAGGTGTAGCACCAAAAGACAGAGATCTCTCAGTGTCAACAGTGTCAAAAGACACTGAGAGATCTCTGTCTTTTGGTGCTACACCTCTGAAGATGCCAGCCACAGCTGCTGGCGAAACGTCAGGAACTACAATGCCAAGACCACGGCAATACAGCCCGGAAAACCCACAACAACCATTAAATGGATTTATTTCCAATTAAGAGCGTATAGACTTGCAGGCTAAAACATTTTAGTCAATTAGTGGCTGGATTTAGCACTAAGAGGGTGGCTGTAAGACCATTAAGTCCAGAGGGTAAAACAACCTAACTGCTTCTCAGTCTGAACTAATAGTCTGGACGGAGTTAAGGAAGACTGGTATGATATTATGAAATAAATTGATGATGATAGCAGGAGAGAGAAATATATATTTCCCTTTCCTCCCAAGAAGCAGCTTCAGAGCAGAGCTAGATTTATGCTTATTTACTTGCACAAGCCGATTAGGGAAGGGGTCCCCAAACTTTTCATCTTTGGAATTTTGATATGGTGTGGTGGGCAGAACAACAAAATGGCAGGGACTGAGGTTATGCATAATTTGGATAGCTCAACATTTCAGGCAGAAACTCTTTTTAGTGGGATGCCTTTTAAAATTAACGTATTGTTTAATGATATTTTCTTGCATACACACAAAATAAATATACATATTGATTGAGCTAAGACATCCCAATCTCACAATATCTGTCTTTATTTTGCAGGCATCTAATGTGTGAAAAGAAAAAAAATGCTCTTCTATCTATCCCTTTTACATGAGCCAGTGTCTCATGAGCCCAGCCATATTCAGCCTGCACTGTTCCTTGTTGACAGTTGACACTGAAGGCTGGTGAGAGCTGCTCGCACATGTGTATTGTTAGAGAGAGATTCTGCTCAGATTTTGATGGGAATCTAAATAAACCAAAAGGAACACAGTGTTCTGTAACTAATTAGAAGAAATACCCCTGTGCTAAGACAGAAATTCCAAATAATGATCTACCATTCAATAATATTTACAAAAGCTATTCTTACAAAGATACACAATTCTTTAGAGATACCTAGGTTTTGACAAGCTATTTTGGCCATATACATAAACCCGGTGGCAAAATGAAGGGTTAATGGGGTCTTGACTAGAGATGCGCACGAACAGCAGTACGAACTAAAAAAAGCCACGAACAGCCCAATCAGCTGGTCACAAACGAGCTGTTTGTGAGGCCCCATTCTAAACGAACAGGTGGTCGTTGCAAGCCTCGTTCGTTGCTGTTCGTCAAGCCAGACAATCTGGCACCTGCAATCAATTCCCTTGGCAACCGAAGGCAGGGACTGCCTGAACTCTGTCTGAACTCCTGCTGTTGCCCTGGAAACCTCAATCTAAGCCCAATTTAGCTTGATAGGCAGGTCTTCTTTTCAGGTGTAGAGCTCCAAATTTGTTACAAGGAAGCAAAGAGCAGGGGGGAGGGGGGCTCCCAGCTCTGATTTTGCAGACAGTGAGGGAGAGACAGTTGCTGTTGGCATTTTGAGAGAGAGACAGGGAGAGTGCATTGGAGCTTGAATTTTCTTTGTTTGTGGTGGGATAGGGATCTACCTCTTCAAGTTCCAGGGCTGCTGCCAGGCTCTGGGCCAAGCTATTATTTATTACTGGTACCTTTCCTGCTGCCTGCTCAGGTGGGGTTTCTGGGAGTGGTGTGGTAGGGATCTTGATGGCTGGAGGAGGGCCTGCTGGCACCCATGAACAACGGTCAACGAACATGTTTGTGACAGGATCATGTTCATCAGTGTTCGTTGTTCATGGATGGCAACGAACAACGAACACCATATTCGTTTTTTTGCTGTTCGTGCCCATGTCTAGTCTTGACAGATCATTTTGCCTTGGAACGACGGACAAGACAAGGTGATCCCCTGTCCCTGCTTCTCTTTGCTATTGGTATTGAGCCCCTTGCACAATTTATTTGGATTAATCCAGCAATACAGGGGGTCAGTATTTGTCAGATGCACCCTGCTTATCTGCCATGTATGTCTATTGCACTCTGTATTATATTCTGGGCCTCAGAATGTGTGGAGGAATATCTGTGTAGCTGGGTAACTGTGTAACTGTGAATCATTTATCTTGCAGGTAGCTACTTTCACTTTCTTGGCTGGCATGGGAAAGTGTCCTTGAAGTGCTGGTAGGAGCCATATCTCCCTGAAACATGGAATGAGCTCATCCTCCTCTTCCCCGCCCCCTACCCCATCCATCCTCCTAGGCCCTGCATGCCTAAATTCTAACGGTCCTTCACTGTAGACACTCCAAGAGTCCAGTTAAAGTTTATTTATTAGACATCCATCAGTATCAGTGCACTCAGACTACAGCATTGGCAGAAGTGACGAAAAGGGGGATAGCAATGTTCTTTATAGGGCAAGGTTCCTGCCCTGGGGTAAGGACTGTTAGAATGTCAGCAGTATTAAAAAGTCTGTACATAAAATTGTGCTTTATGCTGATGACATGACCCTATATCTTACTAAGCGTGAAACCTCTCTTAAAACCCTTCAAATACTTTTACAACACTTTGGTAATATTTTGGAGTGTCAGGTAAACCAAACTAAGTCAGACTTGTATCCTATAAATTGTTCCCCTCAATTGAAACAGCAGTTAAGAACTCAATTTGTCTTTAATTGGATTGAAAAATCTTGACACTAGCTAGGAATTCATATCCCCTTAGATTTAAATAAATTACAGGGATCAAATCATGATGCACTATCTCATGCTATTAAAACTCAGCTTTATGCTTGGAATAAAATGAAGTTACCTTTGCATGACAGGATACATCTAATTAAAACATTTGTTCTGCCTAAGTTTTTCTTTTTCTTTCAGGCTCTGCCTATTAGAATCTCTTTAAAAGATTGGCAAATTTGGCAAGCCGAAATAAATTTATTTGGGCATATAAAAAATCGAGATTCCATTAAAACAATCTATATTGACCTCGTGAGATAGGAGGCCTAGGGATACCTGAACTTGCTAAATATTATGATGCATCCGTATTAGCTGCCATGATCTTGGTACTCCATGGAGAATCCCACAAACACTGGATACAAATAGAAGATACATACATGCATCCTGTTTCTTGCCAAGAATTCTTATGGGACATATCTCATAAGAGATCCTCAAGGATTAGAGCTACTCCCTTCCTTAACAATATTATATGGGTTTGGGATAAATATCAACATCAATTGGCACCAGGAGTCTCACTCCTCTCATCTTTTACTAATCAAAGTTGGTTCATACCAAGAGAAGCAGACTGGGACAGTAGCTGGTATTCTCAATGGAAGTTAAAAGGTATACAATGAATAGAAGACGTGGTAGAACACAAAATATTGTTAGATAAATCAAAATAGGAAAAACGGTTACAGATGTCCGTCGAAAGCTATTTATATTTTCAATTGTCTCACGCGAATGGAAGCCCAGCTTTCCTTGATCAGCAGGGCTTCCTTCCAACCATGGAGCAGCCAGAAAAGCGCGTGCCCATCTCGTCCATTTGGGAGAAGAGAGGGGAGGGCGGGGGAAGGGGGTGTTCTTCTGTAGCCATGGGCACTCAAATCTCATTCCTGCAAAGCCTGAGAGGCAGCTCTTACGGCCAAAACAGCCCTCCTGCGTAGCAGACCCAGGCTTTATAAATAGCCATGTGCTGCGCAACAAAGTTTCACTTTCTGCTCGTGGGTGGAGTGGGACAGAGGCGAGCTCTCGCTTGCCGCTTTTGGAGAGAGAGAGAAAGCGCAAGAGAGAGAGAGGGAGCTTTAGCTTTGGGCTTCAGCGGATAGGGAATTAGGGAATAGGGAGCTATCTCCTCTGGTTCCCCCCCCCCGGTGACAGTACTAGCACACTCCCGTGGGGACAGACCCCCCCGCCCCCTGAGGGGAGGCGGCTTGCCGCCGCCTCCACGGGCCTGCCGGGCCCGGCGGTTGCCATCCTCCTCACCCACCATTCCTTTAGCGCTGGAAACCGCGGGGCGCCCTCCCGCGTCGGCCTTCCCGATTCCCAATTCCCGATTCTGTATCGGAAACGGGACTTGATCGGTGAGGTTCGGGTACAATAATCCCTAAATCGGGATTATTTTTTGGATCGTGCCCATGTCTAGTTATAAGTCTAGTTTCTTTTTTTAAAAAAGAAATTTTTATTGGATGGGTTAACATACATTCTACCAATCATTTTACAACATAACTCCCCATATATTGATATATGTAGCCCACCCCCTCCCCCTCCCCCTCCCCCCTTTTCTATGTTGACTCCCAACAGCACTATGACTCCTTTATTTCTTATCGTTAACTCTATATTACTTTCATTTGTCCCCATAATTAAAGGCAAAATTCTAGCTTATTCTTTATCATTACATTTCTATAATTATCAATAGACTACTCTTATCCTATCAGATCCCCCTTAATTCCACCTAAATTTGATTTTAAATTTCCCCCATTCTATAAAAAGTTTCACCTAAATTTATTTTCATAACTTCCTTATCAAACTATTCATTTCCATCATATACAACAGTTTAAATCCAGTCTTCAACCTATTACAATTTGTTTCTTTAACCAATTACACATAACTTTGCACTTTTGCTTTAGCTTCAATCCCTTAGATAGCACTTTTAACTTAGAACTAAAAACTTACTCCTTCAAATAATTCCATCTGTAGTTTCATTCTTATATTTCTATCTCTCCACATCTTTTACAAATAAATTTTACTTTTACATTTTTTTAACTTAAATTTTGTTCTCCTTATTTTCTTATCAATTAATTCAATTAACTTTACATTTAGCATTTTCCAATTTGTTCATTCATCTTACATTAGCAATTTGTTCCTTTAACTTTACATTTTAACCATAAATTTAACCCCCTAGGTAGCTCTTGTAGCTTAAAGCTGAAAACTTAGTCCTTTAAGTAATTCTCGTTTGTAACTTGAATCTTGCACTTCTGCCTCTTTCCCGGGTTTCCTCTTTCCCTTGAACAATATTGTCTCTTGGTAAATTCTTCTGTTGTACATAACTGGAGTTGATTCTGTATTCTATGTTTATTGTTGGCTCTTCTGATTGCTTCTTTAAAAATTCTGCCAGAACTTGAATCATTTGTTCCTGCACACTCTGCGTTGTTTCCCCGAACATATCGCGAATTCCCAGCTTAATGCCTGTAGTTTTGTACTCAATTTCTGCCACACGATCTTGAAATGCCTGTTTTTCAACTTTTAAGCTCCATGTCAAATCGGTGGTTTTTTGTACCATCTCTTGAGCTATCTGCTTTGTTACTTGTAGCTCATTCTTCACCTCCTCTTCTGCTTTTAGTAAATCCTTTATATTTTTAATCAAATTTTGTTCCATTTTCTGCATAGATTGGCTCAATTCTTCATAGCCCTTTGTAACATTTCCCCCCAGCGATTCTATAGCCGTTCCTATGGCAACCTGCCATTCCTTCTCTACTTCCTTCATGATTCTACACTAGATTCTTCCCCGTCCCAGATATCCTTTTTAGCTTTTATTTGAAAATCCAGACTACTTTAATCTCACCAGATATCGGGTGGAGAGTCTCTATGGTAGCTTGCTTCGTCCTTTTCCCTTCCGGAATGGTGGGTATCCACTTCCTTTTGTCCTCTCATTGCTATATCTCACGTTTTTTCCTTTGTTTTCCTTCCGAGGTCTTCTTTGCTGTTTCCACTTCCTTCTTGCTCTCCAGATTAAGCCTCTCTAGGCAGTGTCACTCGTTGTTCTCCTTGCATTCTAGCCTCGTGATGTTTGCTCCGCAGCTTCTCAACCTCCTCCCCTTTTCTCACTGCCAGTTATCTCTTCCAAAACCGCAGGTATGCATTAACAAAAATTAATTTCACTTCTTTTACGCTTTATAGTCTATCGAATTCCACTTTTTCCTTCAAAATGCCTTGCTCCTTTCTTGTTCTATCAGCTTAGTCCACAATTTTAACTTTTAGTTAAATTTCTCCTCTCATTTTAAGTCCAAAAACAAGATAAAGATCTTTTACTTCAATTTGTTCAGTTTGGGTCTTTCGTGCTGTTTCTTTCGTTTCAAGTTGGCCAAATCTGGTTCTGAAGCTTGGTTTCTGGTGACCTTATGCCAAACAAATGACTCAAAGAGTACTGCAGAGATTTTAGCTCGCCCTTCTCCGAGGGGACCTCAAGGCAATGAGGAAAATCCTTTATCTAGGACCTCCCCCGCCACCGAGATCTCTCACTCTCCGGGTCTCGTAGCGTTCTAGCTCCTCTTCTACCTGTACAGGAGTTGGCAGCAGGTGATCTAGGCACCTGGCCTGCCCAAACAGTCACTCTTGATGATCCAGCTCTCTGGACCACGTCAGGTCTCCATTAGCCAAACCGGAAGTCTCGTTATAAGTCTAGTTTCAAACCTGTATAAATTAAAATCCTGGCAATTGGAAATTCACACCTGTTAACCTATCAGCAGGCATGACAGCAGGATTGTGGGGACAGAATATTGGGGATAGATTGGCTATCTATTTGTAACTCCCAGTAAATTAGATCCCCGATTGTTTCCATTAGGTTTCAAATAAATTTTTTTTAAATAAAATTTTTTATTGGATTAGATTATAATATCATTCAACACATACATTACCCCCTTGTAAGTCTATTTCTAACCCCCTCCCTTTCCTCCCCCCTTTTTAATTGACTTCCAACAGTTTTCCAACCCTTAGTCTATCTTATTACTTAATTACTTAATATCTCATATATTCTATTAAACACACACTTAATACTCTTTTCTCTAAGCTTGTTAAATCTCTACTAAAAATATCTCTGTAATACAAGTTTCCCTTTAAATACCTCAGTTAAACCATATATTCTATATAAGATAATGCTAGCATAATAATATATATTAGCAATCGAGATATTAAAAATATAACATTATATCCATTTTACTTTCCATTTACTTAAATTCTTTACTTTCCACAATCATCCTGATTCTAATATTAGCTTAGACTCTAATATTCTATTACACACCCATCTTTTACTATTTCTTATTCTAAGCTTATTTTAAGTCTATAAGGTAACTGTTATACTCAAATATCCATTATATACTCTTTACTTAAGCTATATATTGTAAATAATATCTAACTAGCTTAATCTTATATATCCATAGTAAAACATCTATTATTTAATACTCTATAATTTTTAATTTTATCATAGCCCCAATGGTAGCTTAGATTTTTATAATTAAATTCCCCCTTTCCCGGTAAAGTCACTTCTCTCTTCTTCTGTTACATTTCAGTAATTCTCGAACTGCCACAGTTCCCCTTTCACGTCCCATTTTTTTTCTAGATATTGTTTCAATTTCTCCCAATCTGCATTAAATTGTCCTGGATCAAGATCTTTAAGTTTTCTTGTCATTTTGTCCATCTCAGCCATGTACAGCAATTTGTAAATCCAATCCTCTGTAGTTGGTATTTCTTGTACTTTCCATTTCTGCGCATATAGAAGTCTTGCTGCTGTAATCATGTAAAATAACAATGTTCTATACTGCATTGGAACATCTTCCATTACCAAGTTCAGTAGCAGCAATTCTGGGTTCTTATTTATTTGGGTTTGCAAAACCTCATTAATTACTTCAATTATATCTCCCCAGTATTGCTTCGCTACCTCACAAGTCCACCACATGTGGTATAATGATCCTTCATGTTTTTTACATTTCCAGCATTTATTCGACATATTAATATTTCCTAGCGCAATTTTTTTTGGTGTCAGGTACCAACGATAAATCATTTTGTAGACATTCTCTTTAATACTTGTACATGTCGTGATCTTCAAAGTCATTTTCCACAGGTATTCCCACGCCTCCATTGTTATTTCTTTATGAAAATTTATAGCCCACTTCACCATCTGGACTTTTACTGTCTCATCCTCTGTAAACCATTTTAAAAGTACTTTATAAATCCTTGAGATTTCCTTTTTACCTTCTTGAAAAATTACATCTTCTAATTCTGAGTTCTCCATTCTTATTCCTCCTTTCAAACAGTCCGAATTGTAAAGATCTCTGATCTGTCTATATTGAGACCATCCATAGCATGGAGACAGCTCCTCCTCTGTTTTTATTCTCAATTTTGAAAATTCTACTCATGTTATCTCCTTGTAAGTTAAACACTGCTGCTCGTTATCGACAGTTCTCGGATCTATTACTTCATACGGAACCACCCAGGAAGGAATTCCGTCTTGTAGGTAATTTTTATACTTCTTCCAAATTGTGAAAAGGCTTCTCCGAATATAGTGGTGTAAAAACATAGAGTCTGCTTTTACTTTAACATACCACAAATATGCATGCCATCCAAATATTTTTTTATATCCCTCCAAAGCCAGTAATTTGCGATACTTCAGCGTCATCCATTCTTTTATCCATGCCAAACATATTGCTTCATGATATAGTCTTAAATTGGGCAGCTGCATTCCACCTCTCTCTTTGGCATCCTGTAATACTTTCATTTTCACGCGGGGTTTCTTGCCTGCCCACACAAAGTCCGATATTTTCCTTTGCCATTTTTCAAATTGTTTGGAGTCTCGGATAATTGGAATTGTTTGTAACAAGAACATCACTCTTGGCAATACATTCATCTTTACTGCTGCAATTCTTCCCAACCATGACAAATTTAACCTATTCCATTTTATCAAGTCTCGCTCTATTTGTATCCACAATTTCTCATAATTATTCTTGAATAGATCTATATTTTTCACAGTCAGTTCAATACCCAAATATTTTACCTTATTTGTTACTTCGCAGTCCGTTATTTCCATTAGTTCTTGTTGTTTCTGTTTGGACATATTCTTACATAGTATCTTTGACTTCCTCTTATTTACAAAAAATCCAGCCAAGTCTCCAAATTCCTTTATTTTCTCCATTACCTTCGGCATATTCTCAATTGGATCATCCACAATTAACATTATATCATTCGCAAACGCTCTGACCTTGTAGGAAAACTCTTTTATTTTTATTCCTCGGATTGCATCGTCTTCCTGTATTTGAATCATCAGTATTTCCAAAACCAAAATGAACAACAATGGTGACAAAGGGCAACCCTGTCTTGTACCTTTACCTATTGTTAATTTTTTAGTCACATCATCATTCACCACAATTGCTGCACTCTGGTCGCTATAAATTTCTTTCACTGCTCGTATGAACTTTTCTCCCATTTGAAGCTTTTCCATAGTGGCAAACATAAAGTCCCAGTTCAAATTGTCAAATGCTTTTTCAGCGTCCACAAAGAAGAAACCAACTTCTCTATCACAACGCTTGTCATAGTATTCAGTAGCGTTTATAACTGTCCTTAGGTTATCTTTGATTTGTCTATTTGGCAAAAATCCAGCTTGCTCCTCCGCAATAAATTCAGACATCCATCCTTTTATTCTCTTAGCCAAAATCTTTGCAAAGATTTTGTAGTCATTGTTCAGCAACGAAATTGGTCTATAATTTTTAACATTGGTCAAATCCTGTCCCTCCTTAGGAATCAATGATATATTAGCTTCTCTCCAAGTATCGGGGATCCTCTGATCTCGCATAGCTCCATTAATCACTTCTTTCAGGAAAGGCGCCAGTTCATTAACCATTACTTTATAAAATTTAGCTGTTAGTCCATCCGGGCCTGGTGCCTTTCCTAATTTTGTTGACTGGATTGCCTCTTTTATTTCCTCTTCTGTCACTTCCCTATTCAATTTTTCTCTCCAACCTTCAGAAATTGCAGGGAGCTTCATCTTTTCCAAATACCTCATTATAGAGTCTTTATTCACTTCCTTTTTTGGGTACAGTTTTGCGTAAAATTTAAAAAAAGCTCTACTAATGGCTGCCTGCTCCAAATATGTCTTATTCTCCTCACAAATTTTATTTATGATTCTCTTCTCTTTTCTTTTCTTCAGTTGCCACGCCAAGTATTTCCCAGGCTTGTTTGCACCCTCAAACGACTTCTGATTCATTCTCTTAAGATTCCATTCCAATTCTTTGTTATTCATTGCCGTCAATTGTTCTTGTAGGATTTTAATATCCTGATATTCTTTTTTCCTGGTCTCTTCTTAAGTTGTGTCTCTTTGGCTTTTATTTTCTCCATAATCTCTAACCTCTTCTCCTCTTTTTTCTTTCTAGCTCTTGCATTTAAATCCATTAGTATGCCTCTAGTCACTGCTTTATAAGTGTCCCATACCTTATTAGTCGAAACTTCCTTATTCATATTATGTTGTATAAAGAATCTGGTCTCTCTTCACAACAATTCAATGTTTTCTTCTTCTTGCAAAAGATCTTCATTTATTCTCCATCCTTTTCTTTTATTTCTTTTCCCAAATCTCCACATAATTGGATTGTGATCTGAGCCTACCATAGGCATTATTTCCACATCTTTAGTCCATAACGCTAAATCTTTGGAGGCCCAGATCATGTCAATTCGTGATAAAGTGAAATGTCTTGCAGAATAAAATGTATATTGTCTAGTTTTGGGATTCTGTCTCCTCCACACGTCTTCTAGAGACTCTTGTTTCTTTATTGCAAAAAAAGACTTTGGTAGTAATCCTCTTATCTTTTGTGCAGTTCCAGATTTCTTATCTTCATCCAAGTTAGTAACTCCATTGAAGTCTCCAGCTAAAATTATCTGATCATAAGATAGATCATCCAGTTGTTTTCCCAAGTCCTCAATTTTTTTTTCGTTTGCTCCATTAGGTGCATATATTCCAATCACCAACAGCTTTTTTAAATTCCACATAATTTCCACTGCTAAATATCTAGCTTCCACATCACTCACTACTAATTTTGGCTGTAATTCTTCTTTTATATACAACACCACACCTTTTTTCTTTTTTTTTGAAGCAGCCACAAATTCACTTCCCAATTTTGCAAACTTTAAGTATTTTATGTCTTGCTTTTTAATATGAGTTTCTTGCAAACATACAATGTCACATTTTTTTTTAATAGCCAGTGGAAGATATTTTTTCTCTTATTAGGCGAGTTAAGTCCATTTACATTCCAAGATATTATTTTGCACTCCATAATCATAATCTTGTTGTTGGTAAGTCCTTTTCATTGTCCCTAATGAACTTTTCCATCTCCAATTCAGATCTGATGCGCTTTTTAGCTCCTCCGAATTCGAAGGACAGTCCTTCTGGTATTTCCCATCTATATCTTATCTTCATGCCCTTCAAAATCTGGACTAAGTCTTTATATTTTTTCCGATCCAACAGCACCGATCTGGGCAATTCCTTCATAATAATCACTGCCTTGCCGTCGACCTCTAATGGATCCTGAAATTGTTTACTCACAATCATTTCTCTTGTGTTTCTAGTCGTGAAGTGCACAATCATGTCTCTTGGTAATTTCCTCTGGGTCGCAAATCTTGAATTTATTCTGTATACCACATCTAGGAAAGCCGCAATTTCATCTTCCTCTTTCCCCAGGTATCCAGCCAATACTTCTGTAATCTGTTCTTGGGCAGATTTTCCCTCCATTTCCGGCAAACCACGAAATCTCAGTTGTTTCTCCATATGTTTACTTTCTGCTACAGCCATTCTTCCTCTCATTGCCCTCATCTCAGTTCGTTGCGTGTCTGCTAAGGTATCCATTGCATTTTCTACTACATTAACCCTTTGCTGTGTGGCTTGCAAGTCGTTTTGTATTGTTTCCATACCTTTTGTCAGTTCCGCCAGTTCCTTCTTAAGTGTCTCTTTAAACTCTTTCGCCCTCTCTTGTATCATATCTTTAACTTCTTTGTTTCCTTCTGAAACTTTTTTATCCAAACTTTCAATTGCTGCTTGCCACTCTTTTTTCGACATTGTGGGGCTAGCTTTACCTCGCTCCCACGAGTCCGCTCTTTTTCTTAACTCCGTGGCGTTTAACTTTATATACTTTTACTTTTAAAAGTCCCGAATTGAATTTATTTCTTAGAAAAAACACATTTACACAGTCCAAAATGTCGGGCGTCTTTTCTCTATGGTTATTTCAACTATACTTCTAATCCAAGATGGCCTACTTCCTCTTCCGCTGAAGCCATGACCTTTCCCTTCTTCAAAATGGCGTTCTTCTACTTCCTGTCACTTAGAAAAGGCCGCTTCTCTCCAGCTTCTCTATCGTTCTGATGTACTTCCTGTTCCTCTGCCACACACAGCAGTTCTCGTGATGTTGAGACTTTCCCACAGTCCACTATCTCTTTCTCTCCGCAGGTATGTAAACAATAATCAACTTTCTCTACTAACTCCATTATATATAGTCATTTTTTAAAAAATTTTCTTGCCGGAATTTCCCCTCCTTGTAATCAATCTGTGGCAGTTTTTAAATTCGCTTTAGTGCTTTATTTCTTAAAAGTAATCTGTCCCGTTTCAAGAGATAGTAATCTTTACCTTCTTAGTTGTTTTCGCGGGTTGTAATCACTGTTTCTGTATTCAATTCACTTCAAATCCCCTTGTCCCTGTATGAAGTTTGGGCATGCAGGTCTTATGCCAACCAAATTGGCTCCAAAACTGCTGTAGAGATCTTGGCAAAACCTTTCTTCGGGTGGGACCTCAAGGGACGGGAGAGAGTCCGTTGCGCAGGACCCCCCCTCGCCCGAGATCAACGCGCCCTCAGGTTCTTGAGCGTTCTACGCCTGTTCTCTGCCTGAGAACAGTTGGCTACGGGCAAGTCCTCGCCCCTCTAGCCTCCAAAACAGCAGCCCGGACAGCTCAGCTCTTAGAGCTGCGTTAGACCTTCATGGATCCCAAACCGGAAGTCAGCCATTAGGTTTCAAATAATAAAACTGATAACTTGCTGGTATCTCCCTCCAACCAGGCTGTACCATTTCTATCCTTCTGTAAGTCCGTGTTGTAATAAAAAATGTGGTCAGATCATTTTCACTGTTGGTGGGCGTGTCTGGTAATACAGAGATTCTGATCTCAGATTAAGGTTCAGATATTTCAAATAACAAATCTTTCTTTGGAATTTACTCTGGAAATGTTCTTATTAGAATTGGGATTGGATGAGATAGAAAATAAATCACAGGTTGAATTAATCTCAATATTGTTATCTATAGCTAGGAGGGTAATAGCAGCAAACTGGAAAAATGACTCATCTTTAAATATCCAAGCTTGATACACTTGATTATGGAAATATTTTGTGTTGTCCAAAGTTGCAATGAATTTGGCAAACTTTTTCAGAAAGAAAGTATCATAAATTTGTTAATATCTGGGCTCCTATACTTCAAATTTTGTCACAAAAAGATCTTTTACTGTCCGAGCCCTGGTATAGAGATATGTTTTTATTTTAAATGATAGGGGTCTGAGGAATAATAATACTAAGCAGATTTCTTTGAGTTAGGAGTTAGAGAACATGTTGTATGAGGTTTGTTAATTATTCTAGCTTTGCCTTTGTTTAACCAGGCTATTCCTCTAGGAGTTAAAACCAGATGTAAAGTGCTATACTATTTGCCCCACCATTCAGAATGAAGAGACAGACACAAGGATTGGGTATAAATTTGGGCCATTTATTGACCAACATTAAACTTAATAACAGCAAGGGCATCACTAGTGGTACAGGTCAGGACCAAGGGATCACCCCGGACCTCCTCCCTGACCTGTCTGGGTGAGTCACCCCTGCCCCAGGTGCGAGCTATCCATGAGAATGGCTGTAACCCGGCCAGCCAGGCAAATGGTTCCCCCCTTAAAGCTCCAAGCACCCCAAGCCATGGAGCCTGAGGGAAGGACTTGTACAGGGGGTCCCACAGGCAGTCTGCCCTCTCAGCTGGCTGCTGTAAAGCCTGCCAGCTGATCCCTGACAGACTCCAATTCCCCACCAATGGGGAGGTGCCACCGGGTGCTCACCGGCCCGCTCTGTCTACCCAAATCTAACCTGCCACAGCTAGGGCCAAGCCTCTGCTTAGGGCCTTGCACCCCACAGTTGACCTAGTGCCAACCACCACCTTTGCCATCAGTTACCACATAATTTTGTGTTGCCGTTCACCAATAGGTGAACACCGACACCTCTGTAAAGGTTGGCAACTTTGGCCCTAATGCCAGGAAAGGGCAAATAAATACCTCTTCCTGCTCCCAAAGCCTTTTAAAGGGCCTTTTTGGCCTTATGCCATGCCCTCTCATCACCTCTGTAGAGGTCGGCAAATGTAGCCTTTATGCAGGGGCATGGCAAATAGATGCTCAGTCCCTCCTGACAGCTTTCTCTAGGGCTCTGTTGGCTGTACGCCTAGCTCCTCACCTAGTGGGTCTCAATCTTCCTGCCACCATGATGCAGAAGCATTGCAGACCCACCAAGGTCATCACCACCTAGATGAATGACCCTTCCCGCCACCATGACGGAAGCATTGTAGACCAAGGTCATCACCACCCAGGTGAATGACTATTCCCGCCACCATGATGGGGAAGCATAGTAGACCAAGATCATTACCGTTCAGGTGAATGACCGGAACGTAAGGCGGAGGACCACACCTCCCCTCAAGCCATCAGGCCACTACTTGCCTGGGCACTGCAAGCCTGTGTGAGCCTGTAAGGAAAGGGCCATGCCCTGTGAGACAAGGTCAGCACCACGTGGCAAATGACCAGGATGTGAGGCAAGGTCCGCACCTCCCCTCAAACTATCAGGCTACTACTTGCCTGGGTGCTGCAAGCCTGTGTGAGCCTGAAAGGAAAGAGGCCATGTCCCATAAGCCAAGGTCAACACCATGCAGCGAATGACAAGCACGTGAGGTGGAGGACCGCACCTCCCCTCCACCAACAGGCCACTACTTGCCTGGGCACTGCAAGCCTGTGTGAGCCTGAAACGAAAGAGGCCATGCCCTGTAAGCTAAGGTCAACATTATGCGGTGAATTACCAGAATGTGGAGGACTGCACCTCCCCTCAAACCATCAGGCCACTACTTGGCTAGGCGCTGCAAGCTTGTATGAGCCTGAAAGGATAGGGCCATGCCCTGTGAGCCAAGGTCATTACTACACAGTGAAAGACCAGCATGTGAGGCAGAGGACCGCATCTGGAGGCCCTGCCACTCTACAGTGGCCCATCAGCTAAGCCCAAGCTGCGACCTGATCGTCGTCCTCTTGGCCTTATGGGCCATCCAGAAAATCGTGCTGTGTCCGCATATGAGGCTCCAACACCTCCCGCAGCGAACCACAGCACCTAAGAAGAAAAAGGAACAATTAGACACAACTCTTTAAAGCGTCGGCAGGGGGTGCATGTATGCCCGATATGCTGCCTACCATCACTGTCCTACTCTTTGGATTGTTGACATAGGGTAGCCCCTTGCAGTTGCTGTAAAGGCTGCCCCAAAATGAAATAAGTGGGTGCTGAACTTGACACCCACTAGGCCTAAGTTAACTAAGTTAACTAAGGTCCTTTCTGTCACCGTCCAAAATTGGTATTGGGTGAGGGGTGCACCATCACTGTTCTGGAACATATTTCTATTACCACTGCCCTTGGCTTTCAGGGCCTGGACAGAGTACAGCTCGCAAGGGCCCACCTGAACAATTGTGTCCCTGCTGCCACTGATCTGTCTTGGACCGCTGAATATGGAGGGTCACTGAATCAGCCCCAAACTTCAGGTCCTGTGCCCTCAGTGTACACCCAGACTAATCTGTAAGGGATTGGGCCACCAGCTCACTCCTCTAAGAGCTCCGAAGAAGGCCGTCAGTGATGTTGCATGAAATATTGCAGACTCATATCCTGATAGGCACACCTTTTTCCAAACAGAGCCTAAACCCTGGAGGATGGACAGAGAAATATGTTGCCTGTTGTTGACTTGGGCCCCCGCCTCACACGACCAGCCCTCCAACATTTTCCTAACTCAGAAGTCTTGCCTGGGTGTTGCCTGGGTGCTCTAGGTCTGTGTAAACCTATAAGGAACCGTCCACACCCTTTCTACCCAGGTGAAAGAACTGAATGTGAAATGGAGGCCGCTCCTCCCCTCCAGCTCATCCCTGCCTATGCATGCAAGTCTGCATGAGCCTATATTGGAAGGGTCATGCCCCACAGTCCAGGTCATTACTGCCAATATGAATGCCAGTATGTGAGGCAGAGGACCGCTTCTCCCCTCAAGCACACTGGGCCACCTTCCCTATACATGCATGCCTGTGGGGTCTGTAACAGAAGGGCTGTGCCCTTGGGAATTACAGCTCATTACCCCCAGGTGAATGACCAGGAGTGAGGCAAAGATCCCCATGTCCCATCAAACAAGTAACAGCTGGCCATCACATTCCCTGTGGCTAAGTGCAGAGTCAACCAGCTCCTTCCTTAAGGGCTTGGGTCATCATTGTGCAGATGCTCAGGATCTAACTCTCGCACCAACCATTAACGTCATGCGGCCCCGGAAAATGCACAGGCCAACATCAAATTGGGAGGTTTATTGGTGAACCTAAAGGCACATAAGCTGCCTGATGGCTGCCACTGGATACAAGGCGAGCCCCTTAATTTTCCACCCTCCCATAACTGTGGGAGATATCCAATAGCCATAACTCCTACAGACCAAACTACACCCCAGCCTAGAGGCTGCCAGCCACTTAGACATAGGCACAGCATGTGCTGGGGGCTATGTCATCTGGTTGCCAAATAACCAGAGCTCAGAGGAAATATGAGGGACACGCTGCCTTATTCCATCTGCCGATGAGACCGGGTGTTGCCTTGAAACATAAATGCCAGGACTAGTCTCTAGAACCCATCTCAAAATCCTATACCACTTGGATGAAAGGGTTAGGTATGAGCACCACTGCCTAATTGTCCATGTGAAGTGGGCTGAGGGGTTATCTAGTTCCCTTCCCCCACACCAACTGCCAGGAGGATTGGAAAATTCCAAGCAGACACAGTCTATAGTAAGACCCCCGTTCTGACTGGTGAATGGGCCACTGCTTAGTCCACCAGTGCCCCTGAACTAAACCCAGAGCCACTGGGCCCCGAGGCAGCAGAAACTCCAAAGAAACTTCTAGATGCCAGCACCGTGGAGACAAGGCTCAGTGCCCAGCCAGCTGCTGGAGCTCCCATAAAGGAGGCCAGCTGACAGCTGCCTGGTCCATCTAATTCAATGGCTTAAATCTAATTCAATGGCTCCCTCCTCAGGTCCACCACATCCTTCTCCTCCACTTCCTGAAGAGGTGGGTTAACCCCCAGCATGCTACTCCCTTTATGACTGTCCCTTTATAACTGAATCAAACTAATAACTCAGAGGCCAAACTGTAAAACCCAAAGGCAAGACCCAAGACGATACAACCCAGGAGTCTAAACATGGGAGCCTGGAGACTGTTGCCTGAACCTGGAGGCCCCCACAGCCATGCACTAGGGGTTAGTGGACTTACCTATCTGCCAGTCAAGTTCACTGTCATCTCAACACCTAGGCCAGCAGGAGAAGGGGTTTAACAAGCTACCACCCTGAGACAATAAATCCTTGCTAAGCCAGTAGCAATAATATGTGAAGCAATCTGCCCTTCAGATGACTGCAAGCGCCCCCCCCCCCCCGACCTCAGCCAGGCCTTCACTGCTGTTGCTGTAAGTACTCTCTCCAAATAAAGTGAAAACATTTGGTGGTGGTGGGGGGAGCCTAGATAGGCTGGAGGCCTGCAGGGGCTGAGCCTAACCATGCTTCAGCCCTCCTGATTGATAGACACTGCTAGACCAGTATTTCCTTACTTCCTTTGGCCACTTCATCCTCCTCAAATGTTACCTATGCAGGTAGGGCTGGTTTGCAGCAGACCTATTTGCTGGCTGTTTGCCCTTAGCAGAGCTACTACCTTTTTTTATTTTTTAATTTAGGGTGGCATGATGGAAATGTACAGTAATGTAATGTACTGTAGTAACACGAACCCCGAAAATGGCAGCCTAAACACTGTGTAAGTTGCAGAGGCCTCTATAAAATGGCTGCCAGTGCTAGGAGGCTAAGCAGACTACAGGGTGACACACTCAAAATGGCCACCCCAGCACCGCATAAGCTGCAAAAGCCCCAACAAAATGTCCACCATTGCCAGTAAGCAGGAGGCAAATCAGACCATATAAAACTCACACTCAAAATGGCCACTGCTGGAGCTGTGCTGAAGCTGTGTAGATGCCTTCTCAATAAGGCCACACTGCCAGGAGGCTAAGCAGGCTACTGGGTGCCACACTCGAAATGGCTGTACTCAATTGAATAAACTGCCAAGCCCTCCTACAAAATGCACCCCTCTTGCTGCCTGAAGGCATTAGGCTGAGCTATTGCTGCTGGAAATACTCCCTCCTAAGTAATTATAAATGGGGAGGAGGGAGGAGGAGAGAAAAGCCTAGACAGAGAGGGGGAGGCCTACCAGCATCCACCCTGCTAGGCCAGTAGCAATAATGTAATCCACCCCTCAGATGGCTGCAATTTACCCCTGCAGCCTACAGTAAAGCCTGTTGCTGTTTCTGCTGAAAGTACTCCCTCCCAACAAAATAAAAAACGGAGGGGAGGGGGAGAGGAGCCTAATTAGGCCAGAGGCCTGCAAGGACCGGTATAACCCTGCTTTAGCCCTCCTGACTGATAGACAACAGTCCCCAAATGTAAATAAGAAGGGGAAAATAATAATAATAATAATAAAAAATCTCTGCCAAACCACTGAGCCTGGCGCTGGGCCCTGGCTCTCCTTCTGTTGTTTGAAGGTAGCAAGCAGGGCAATATCACAGCTTTCCCCAAGGCAACTATAGCCATCTAGCCCTGAGGGCCTGCAGTAAAACTGACCTCAGAGGAGCTCAGCTGAGAGAGCTTGATATCTGCTCTGCTCAGGCTGAGCTTTCAAAGCCGACTGAGCCCTACGGAGGCAGAGCCTCCCTTTATAGGGCCAAGCCCTGCCTCCCAAGACCTGGATGCCCAGGAATGTAAGGCTGCCTCTCCCTCCGTGCAGTGAGGCAAAAGCGGCCCTCAGCCCAAGCATGTTTCACACGCAGTCGGGTGTGCCGTCTTGCATTAGGGGTATCAGTAGATATGAGATTTTCCTGGATATTTGGATAGTAACTTTTTAATTTTTGTCTTTTACTATTTGTAGTTGAAATCAGTATTTTAATAAATTTTTGAAATTTAATTTTAAAATTTAAAAAATAATATAGGTAATTCTGATTGTGTAATTGTGATTATAAATTAATTTTAATGCCAAAAATGCTTTTAAATTTGAGATGGAATGGAGTGTTTTGATATCCTAGCCTGCATGCAGTGTTAAAATATTTGTCTTCTGTGCAACACCTTTCCTGTATTTTTTGGAATGTTTTAAAGTTAAGTAACATAATTGTTTGTATTATTTTAATAAATTCTGATTGGTAAGATTTATAATTCTAAGTGGGTATGTATGTATATTGGCTAATATTGAATTTATTTCTGTACAGCATGTTGAGAAATAAAATTTAATTATAAAAAAAAATCGTTAGAGATAATATAAATGTTGTTTTTAAAAGAATAACACAATTTATTAAAGAGATAATGCAATACTCCAAAGGTAAATGCCACAAATGCCAAAGTCTCTTATACTTTCTTTCTTCCAAATGCTTAAAGATATTTTCCCACTTCCCAGCAACCTAACACACTACTGGTGCAGGCACATTTTTGCAGACATCCTCAAAGTCGCGTACTATGCAAAATGTCACATGGAATGTAAGCCTTTAGTTATTATTAAGTATTATTTTCTGACTTCAGTACTTTTTCTACAGAATAAATTCTTCCAAGAGAAAGACAACTGTCTGGTTCCTTACAAAATGACTCAAAGGTTCTCCATGTTAAATTACAGAAGTGTCCACAGGCTCATCAAAACTGGGATGACTTACCATAAAGAATATACTAGACACCCAGAAGATAAGATGTCTCTTCTGCAAAATAACTATTTATGAAATCTCCTAAGTAAAGAGCCAGTTTGGTGTAGTGGTTAAGAGCATGGGACTCTAATCTGGAGAGCTGGGTTTGATTCCCCACTCCTCCACTTGAAGCCAGCTGGGTGACCTTGGGCTAGTCATGGCTCTCTGGAGCTCTCTCAGCCCCACCCACCTCACAGGGTGTTTTGTTGTAGGGATAATAACATACTTTGTAAACCACTCTGAGTGGGCATTAAGTTGTCCTGAAGGGAGGTATATAAATCAAATGTTATTATTATTATTATTAAATTTGCTAACCCAATTTTAAATTGATTCAAAGTATGATTTAATTACATATCCTGCAAATACTAAACTGGAATCAAACTTTTATTTTTATTTACAAAAGGATCAAGGCATGCCATAGATTTTTAGCTCTTCCTTCATAAAATATTTAAGTATTTAATTTTCCGGGTATTTTGAATCCCCCTGACACACACAATAGAGGATGTCTATAAACTATAAACAGAATGAATATTCTTTTGTGGTTTTTTCTGATGTAGTGTATTTGCTTATGTAGACCTCAATCTCATATGATTTTGGGGCATCATTTAATAAAATAATACCTCATTTTTAAAGGCTACGCAATGCTTCCAACATTTGAAATGTGATATTATTTTATACCTCTTCTGGATATTTTTGCTATATATCCAGAAGTATATTAGCTTGCCATTAAAAAAATTATAATCTTCATATATCAAATCCAGTCAAAATTGCATTTTGTCAAAATATGATTGTCACACTTATCAACCAATCATATTGGTTTCTCCGTAGTTCCCTTCAATTTAGAAAATAATAATAAAGATACCATTCTCCTAAGTTACATAAGCTTTTCAGCCTGACCCTGATTATGGCAATAGCATAGATGGATATCAAGTGAGTATATTGTCTTCTACGTTTGTCTGCATCATATATCATAAGACAGTATAAACGGAGCATATAGCATGAAAAATATATTCATACACATTTTCTAAGCCAGGCACTGTAAGAGAATGCATAAAAATGGTTTCCTAGTCTACTTTTAAATCTACTATATTTCACTCTGTATCTATTAACACTGCAGCACAATTAATAAAAGTAATCAAGTTGATTCATAGTTACAAATTAATGTGTGATTAACCATTACTGACAAGATTGGGTCAGATTTAATATTTTTATAAGGTCAGCTTTGATGGTTTTAATTAATGTTTATCTCTGTCCCTGTCAACAAGACAGCAGTACTTTTGGTCTTGTGTGCAAGGCCACCTGATGCTGCCTAATGTTTGTTGCTTTCTGACTGAAGAGCTTCTCTTCAGAGGAGCAGGCAGCATCCAGTTGGCTGATGGTGGAGGAAAGTGCTGTCATAGCCAACTTCTGCAGGGTATTCAAGGCAACAGACTAACGAGCTGTGCTTGTTTAAATTTATGTAATGTTAAAGGTAAAGGCGCAAGCATAGAGTCATTACTGACCTATGGGAGGACGTCCCATCATGATGTTTTCTTGGCAGACTTTTTGTTATGGGGTGGTTTTCCATTGGCTTCCCCAGTCATCTACACTTTACCCCCAGGAAACTGGGTACTCATTTTACTGACCTGGGGAGGTTGGAAGGCTGAGTCAACCTTGAGCTGGCTACCTGAACCCGACTTCCGTCAAGGTTGAACTCAGGTCGTGAGCAAAGTTTGGGCTGCAGTACTGCAGCTTACCACTCTGTGCCACGGGGCTCTCTCCAATATGTAATACATTTGTACATTACTAACTCTTTTTGAGAGGACAATATGTAGTAGGTATGCAATCCAAAATACTGTGAATAGTCAACCACCTTTAATTCGGTTTTCATAACCCAGTTCACTCCTAATCAATTTGCTAATTCTCGGTGAATAGAATAATCACTATTCTAAATTCATGAAAGCTTTATCTTTGCAACTCTTGCAGCTGTCATATTTTGTGCAGCTGTTTGGATGATAGCTGGATTCATGCAAACACACATCTGTTATGAAGTCTTTTAGCACACTATAAGAATTTCAGCTTATTCCATAAATATGTACAAAATAAAATACAACTTCTATACAGTCATATCTCAAATTGATTTCTAGTTTGTAAACAAAACCAAATGAATAAAAGAAAAAAAACGAATACCTGTCTAAAACAGTGGCAACTATATTTTGCCACAAAGTTAGTAATGTACAAATGGAAGTAAACTTAAATTGTTAATGATTTGTAAAAAGTCCTTTGCAAGAGGCAAAAAAATCCATATTTATCTGAAGAGTTCTGTATTTGTTAGCCCAATGTAGGCTGCTTCCATGCAGAGGCAGGAAAATCCACCCCTACTGTGGAAGCCTCAATGCAGAGTGTGGAGGTGTACTGGGGCATCTGTACGTCCCATTCCTGTGTCACTCGTTGCTGTCTCTGCGACCGTATTACCACATGAACATGCAGTTTCTAATTGGTATGGGGAATTAGCTTACTTGTTTGTGCAGGGAATGGGAACCAAGATCTTTACCTAATGAAGTGACTGTGAGTTGCTGTGTGGACCATGATTCAGCAGGAAAAGATTTTAAAGGGTTAAAAAGAAATATGGAGTTTATTGGGGGATCAGGTACAGTGTTAGGAAGGGGAAGGGCAATGTATCCTACTAGCAAATACTAAAACAAAGCACAAGTAACTAGCACATTTCCCAAACAATACCCAAACCAAAACTATTCCAATCCCAATTGGAGCATCAGTTACCTCTAAGCTTAAATTGAAAATTTATTTATGTCATATATAGTCCACTGGACAGAAGACAAATGAGTGTCCTAGCAGAGAGAACCAGAATGCCAGCTTTCTGTGTGGTGCAATGTGAATCGGAAAATAAGGGGAGATAGATTAAAGATGGGGAGCAAAGTTATACCTTTCCTAGTCTGCATAGAAATCAGGAGGAGAAGGAAGGATCCAATGCACAGGAAATCTATTGCAGTCCTTGGGAAGCCCAGAGGGACAAAGTGATTTCAGCCAGGGTAAGCCAGTTGTGGGGCTGGGGTATTAGGTAGGATCAAGAAACCAGCCACAAAAGTTTGGAGGGTGAAAGGTAGTTTTTATCTGCCTCTAGTTGCACTGAGAGGAGGATAATTTCTCTGCTGTGACGGGATTGGGTCCAGGCAAGAAACTTTGAATCTGATTGGAAAGTAGAGAGAACTCCAAATATGGGTATAACTAGTTTACCTGGCAGGTGGCCAGTTCAGGCATGTTGGACAAAGGCTAGGTAGTAGTTTGATTGATTTTACAAAGGCCAGGAGATGGCTGATGTCCTAGCCTTATGATTCATTAACACAAGGTTGATGGTCCTAGGTTAATTATTGCCCAGCCAACTCTGATTTTTAAATATGGCCTGAATTGTGATGACCCTCAAGAAGCCAAAGAATAGAACTTATTGTCAAGAAAGTGTCCAGGCAGTCACAGAGCAATTAACAGCCAGATTACTTTTCTTTTTTACTGTACTCTTCTGACCTGTGTGTTCATCAAACATACCTGAAAATATGAGGAAGAAAGAAAGAATTCAGGCCAAAGAGCATTAATACGTAAATCACAAAAAGGCTGATTTCTTATAAGTTGCCCAAATTCTCATGGCCTGAACTGAAAATTTGGCTAAATTTGCTACACTTGAGTCTGGTAGCAGTTTAGGAATGAAAATATCTACTGTAAACTCTGTCCAGTGTAAGTCAGGGGTTTAATCCATTTCTGTTTCACTTTGTTGTACAAGGACATTCAAATAAAACATGAGTTATAGATTTGATAGCACCCAAACTACACCTGCAATATTTGTTTGAAAAAGGTATAACCAAAATGTGGCCTTCAGAGACTGCAGAAGTAGTGCATTTAGTCTTGCAAGCATAATTGCTTGACTGTATTTTGGAACTGTTAAGCCAAACAAATACATTGGAATTGAAAAACTTGAAGGCATCCCCATATAAAGGGAAGAACAAACCTTACTAGCTCTACAGATGGTGTTATTATATCTATCATTACAATTAATTTATTGA
The DNA here is from genome assembly GCF_028583425.1 of Eublepharis macularius. NCBI lineage: Eukaryota > Metazoa > Chordata > Lepidosauria > Squamata > Eublepharidae > Eublepharis > Eublepharis macularius. Next base: position 80,428,208 of record NC_072797.1, read on the forward strand.
TGGTTTTATAAGTTGAAGGTCATCCTAGAGCAGCGATTACATCCTCTGAACATTGTATAAAATTTTTTCCTTCTATTACTTGGCTGTATGCACTAGAGTAGTTATCATGCTTCATCTACAACAGTAAACTATTATTCTCTGAGAAAATTATTTTAAACTTCATGTTCAGAGCCAGAATCCAAGCTCTGACTTCAGTAGAATGTTGGCCCAATTCTAATCTGAGGACGGTATCTGCCACATACTTTGGTACTCCACATATGCCAAATTACATTAATGGTCAGTGATTACATACAATGTGCCAAATAATATACGGAGAGGTGCCTTTGTCTTCCAAACTGGTGGGGCTTGATTTCATTTGTCCTGCTTTGCAGTTTCTCCTGCATCAAGGCTTTTTCTTCAAAAGTATATTCAGGCAGGGAGTGGGGTATACCAAAGGTAAAATGCAGGTAAAATGGAGAGGGTTGGCAACAATTACCCCAGCACTGCCCCTCTGTTGTGCAGAAGCACCCGCAGCCCATGATCACACCATGCTCTCCTGTGACCTGGCAGCTGACCTACCCTGCTTCATTGGAGGGGGGGGGGGACAGTTAAAGGGTTTAATGGATGCCTCTGCATAATAACCCTAGTCTTCCTTGGTGGTCTCCCATCCAACTCTACTTAGCTTCCAAAATCTGCTGAGATCAGGCTAGCTGGCATCCTGCATCAGGGCATCTAGCTGGCTAGACATGGCAAAATCATTTACTTTCCCAGTGAAAATTGTGGCTTTGTTTCTTTCTTACATTTTTCATTCCCAGTAACTGTAATGGAAAACAGGAATCAGTTGCTTTTTTGCTCTTGTACCAAGTAAGCCATAGCTTAGCTATAACATATGTAGCATTTACATGGCAGCCCTAACTATCTATTCATCTTAGAATTGTACTGATGGTCACATCCACATATATATTTTACACATTTTAATATTTATATCTTTCACATTTTAAGTTACTTCAGATTTCTTCATGTTCCTCAATAGTTTCAATGTATTGAGGACCAATTTGGGATCCATGAGATGTAAATAAACAATTGGAAATCTATATAACAATATATTAATATGTGTATTGGTTCTCTGAATTAGGGATGTGCATTTGAATATTTCCCATCTGAATATATATCTGCAATATATTTTATCAGTATTTTTCAGATATATTTTAGTGTCCTGATGGCATTCAGGATTTTCTGGAATGCTAGTAAATGGATTCTGAAAAATTCCAGAAATATTCAGGAATATATGGAAATTTCATCAAATTTGGAGGGAACTTATTTCTGACTGTCCTCTAAAGACGCCCCAAGTTTCATGAAGATTGGAACCCATGGGCCAATTTTATGGGCCCCTGAAGAAGGTGCCCCTAGCCACTCTCCATTAAGTTGCAGCAGTGTTGCTTGCTTCAGTTTGGTTTCGGTGGAATGGATGAGATTCTCTGATGTGATGTGGTCCCCTTGCTCTGCTTTGGTTCTGAGGGATTCCATTCCCTTGCTTCAGTTTAGTTCTGTTGGGCTTTCTCTGGGATGAGCTGAGCTTGCATTGCCGTGGCAGTCTTGCCGCAGGGCCTTTCTGCAGTAGGAGTCAGCTTTGACTTTCCCCCCATAGGAAACAATGGCTGGGGGCACCTTGTTCAGGGGCCCATAGAAGTGGCCCCCAGTGTTCAATCTTTCTGACACTTGGGGGTCTTTACAGGACAGTCAGGAGTAGGTTCTCTGAGAATTTGATGGAGTTTTCTTGAAACTCCCCAGCCCCATGGATACCCCCCAGATATTTTTCCCCATAGTGAATAACGTAGATTGGGTGGGAACACCTTCTTTGGGGGCCCATAAAATTGTCCCCCATTTTTTAATCTTTATGAAACTTGGGTAGTCTTTAGAGGACCATCAAGAGAAGGCTCCCTCCAAATTTGGTGAAGTATGGTTGAAAAATGACCCCCCTTCAGACCACCAGATAATCCCCAGTTGTCATAGTGAATAATGGCCAAATTTTACCGAATTAATTTGGTAAAATTCAAAATTCCTGTTTTTGGATTCAGAATACCTGAATTTCATCAAATCAGCCAAAATTCAGTATTTTAATCCAAATTCTGATCCGAACTGCACATCCCTGCTCAAGTCATCTAGTGATTGCTTCTGGGCCTGGCCCCACTGAGTCCTCCCTCAAAGGCAATAAGAGCTCTAGAAAGGGCCCTGCCCCTCCCCGTGCCTTTTCCTGACAGAAAGCAAGCCTGGTTGCCTAGCAATTGCCACTGAGGGCAAATGGTTAAAGCTACAGACACTCCTTTTATCATTTTGTTTTTTTTAAACACCCCAATTTATTATTTTTAATTTCAGATTTTTCTGAAAACCTGGGGCATTTTTCATGTGTGTAGGAAGATTTGTCTTGTCCTTTCATAGCTCCAGTCCCCAGATTTAGGGCCACTTGGCTATTAGTATATAAGATAGTTGTTCTGCAGCATTGACTGCTGAGTGTTGTACTAAGTGAGTAGGAAACTGTCCATAAAGCTCTATGCTTGAATAATACAGTACAGGAAGAAGGTTTTTTTCACCTAATTTCCCTGTACTTTCTGGACAAGTTTAGAGTTGGAGGATGCCTTGCTCATTTCCTCCAACCCTATATTTATTCCATATTCCAGAATATTTTAAGATGGTATTGGCTGTGCTTCCTTTGCAGCTGAAAGAGATCTCGGAGGTGGCGGATTTATTAGGAACAGCCAAAGTGATCCTAATAAATCACCCCAGGACTCTTTTAATTTCAGAGTGGTTAGAAAAACCCTTAAAAGCTTGTCGCATACTAGAGTCAGGAAATATACATCTCATGTAACACAACTCCAACACTGATCCCTCCTTCATTATTCTTAAAGGTGATGGAGGTTGATGTGGCTAGTCTTATGGTAACAACAACATTCGATTTATATACCACCCTTCAGGACAACTTAATGCCCACTCAGAGTGGTTTACAAAGTATGCCATTATCATCCCCACAACAAAACACGCTGTGAGGTGGGTGTGGCTGAGAGAGCTCCTAGAAGCTGTGACTCGCCCAAGGTCACCTAGCTGGCTTCAAGTGGAGGAGTGGGGAATCAAACCCGGCTCTCCAGATTAGAGTCCCACACTGTTAACCACTACACCAAACTGGCTCTCTTTGATTGTCTTTGATTTCTTTGTTCTATGCCATGTCATGTCCTATACCATAACATATTCTTTATCCTATAAAATATTTGTAACAAACGACAACAGAGATTGCACATTTCATGTTCTGTCCTAAACAAGAGTCATAGAATTTCAAATCAAACAGACAAGGTGATTAAACAACTGAACTTGCAGTTCTGATCTGAGCTCAAGAGATAAAGAAAACCATACGATTTATCACTGCCCTTACATCAGTTCTTTTGTATGCAAAGCTGTTTAACATGTGCTGAAAGTGTGTTTGGCATCTTACATTTTGTCAGTTTCTTGGGCTGATAGAGATGTGGATCCACAGCTGTGAAACCTTGTGTATGCATGTATTTCTGTGCATCTCTGCCTCTTTGGGCATTTTATTTATTCTGAGCTTGTTCCTGTTCTCAAATAAAAAAATGGTCTTTCACAGATGAGCATTTTCAGGTTTCTGGATTAAAATTGCCACAATAACAAGCAAGTCAAGTTTCTTCATCCCATGGTTTCCCTTTCTCTCTGTTAACTGTGGGAAGGGAGTTCCTCAACAGAAGCAAGATCTTTGTAGGTTGCTTTCATTGATTGACAAGTTCACATGGAACGGGTTGGACTTTTAAGCCAGTGTTTCCCAACCTGTGGGCCGGGACCTAAAAGTGGATTGTGAAGCCTCTGAAAGTAGATTGCAGGCCAGCCCTCCTCCCTAATGGTGGATCCAGCCCTTTGCATTCTTGTCTTTCTCTCCCTTCTTTCCAGCTTCTCACATTCTTGCCTCACCCTTTCCCTTTGTGTCAATAATGAAGGGGTGAAAGCTGACTGGCAACTAGTAACTTTATGATAGTAGGTGGCAGAGGGGGGAAAAGCTGGAGAGTAAGTGGGAGCTGTTTAGTGCATGGAAAAATGAAAGGAGGAAAGAGGTGTGTGTGAGCATAGGTTCTGTCTTGGCACTGCTTCTGTAGCTGCCCAACCCCTTTCCTAGCCCCCCTGCCCTCTACCTGCTGGGGGACATGTACTCAAGTGAGCCACTTGCCACCCACTTCTTTGCCAACATCTGTCATCTTCCTTCATATCCTCAAACCTGTGCCCCCCTGAACCTTCTTAATCTCTTGGGCCAGCCCTGGATGGAGTGACCATATGAAGCAAATTTGGAGAACCGCTGCTTTAAACACCCTGGTCCCAGGTCATTTAGGGATATGGTAGGCTGGACTCTTTGAGAGCAACTTGTCTACAATTTGGATCTGCAATAACTGAAATCCATTCAAGTACTCTGGTAACTTTCTGAGATTATATTACATAATTATTAGAGTCCCTGCAGGTGTGAGTATTTTCCCTGAGAAATGCCTTTAAAAGAGTTCAAATCCCCATTCTTCCACAGGAGCTTGCCGGTTGATCTTGGACCAGTCACATATTCTCAGTCTAACTTACTTACAGGGTTGATGGTTGTTGTGGGTTTTCTGGGCTGTATTGCCGTGGTCTTGGCATTGTAGTTCCTGACGTTTCGCCAGCAGCTGTGGCTGGCATCTTCAGAGGTGTAGCACCAAAAGACAGAGATCTCTCAGTGTCACAGTGTGGAAAAGATGTTGGCAGGTCATTTATATCTGCTCAGGAGGGGTGGGGTTGAGCTGAGTCCTCCTGTAAGAGTTTCCCAGGGTGTGGAATGCTAATGGCGGGAGGCTTCACTGTATCCTGAGGAGGTTCTTTTGCATATGGATTGATGCTTGATGTGCTAATCTTCTCTGCAGGGCTATTGTCGGGTGTAGAGTGTTTTGTTAGCCTGGTGTTTTTCAGAACTGGAAACCATGCTCTCTGTTCATTCTTAAGGTTTCTTCTTTCCTGTTGAAGTTTTGCTTATGCTTGTGAATTTCAATGGCTTCCCTGTGCAGTCTGACAAAGTAGTTGGAAGTGTTGTCCAGTATTTTGGTGTCCTGGAATAAGATACTGTGCCCTGTTTGAGCTAGGCTATGTTCAGCCACTGCTGATTTTTCAGGTTGTCCAAGTCTGCAGTGTCTTTCATGTTCTTTTATTCTTGTCTGGATGCTACGCTTTGTGGTCCCGATGTAAACTTGTCCACAGCTGCAGGGTATGCGGTATACTCCTGCAGAGGTGAGGGGGTCTCTACTGTCTTTTGCTGATCGTAGCATCTGTTGTATTTTTCGGGTGGGTCTGAATACTGCTTGAAGGTTATGCTTTTTCATAAGCTTTCCCATCTGATCAGTAATTGCTTTGATATATGGCAAAACCACTTTTCCTGTAGGAGACTGTTTTTCCTTGGTTGTTTGATTCATCCTGGGTTTGAGAATAAAATGGAGGAAAGGAGAATGATGTAAGTTGCTTTGTGTCCCTCTTGGGAAGAAAGGTGGAGTGTAAGTGAAGTCAATCAATCAATCAATCAATCAATCAATTTAGGCCTGAACTCATACATTCACAGCTCACTGAAGATTTGTAGTTCCTCCTTTCCACAATCCATTCTCATCTAACCTAAATTGCTTCCTTTCCACAAGTTGAAATGGCTAGCTAATCCACTGCCCAATGTCAGCTTTATTGGTTGCGCTGGAATATCTGGCTGATGGTTATGTCAGTCCATAAACAATTATGTGTGTTTTCATGGCCACGTGGAACCCATGTGATTACTAGGTACGTTTAGTTCTTAATTTACTTTTTGTTCTCTGTAGAATGTGTTGAGATATGAAACTTAGATTTCTTTTTTTCTGTACGTTATCAGTTCTCTATATCCAGGCATGAGAGATACTTGAGACGTTTGTATTAATGTATGATATAAAAATGTATTCCTGCCTATTGTAGATAGTAAGAGTTAAATAAATCTTCTACATTTTCTAGCTAATATAAACACTTTAGCAATGCTAATCAGTTGTACTGATTTTCTCTTTTGATTTTCCTTAATAATTAAGCAAAAGCTCTAGGATGCAATCAAGTTGTACACTAGGGGGTTCATGCAAATAGTTGAGGATTTTTTAACAGGCAGTTTTTTTTCTTAAACACATTTAGAAGGAAATTTATTGGCATTTTAAAAAAGGAAATGCAATTTACTGTTGTAATCTCTGGTAATAAGGAAATCTCCACTAACTGGGAAATCAGAAAGCAAATGCACTTTTATTCCTGTCTAACATAATTCAGTGACTACTCTTATCCACATGTAAGATGACAGTGGTTTGATATTGTCAGGTTCTGGCAGTTAGATCCCCATAGTACTCCACTGCACACAATCCAGGGTATGAGTTAAAGTTACTTTATTAGAGATCCATCAGCATACACAGACATGGGCATTGGTAGAAGTGACATGTAGAAGTTTGGAGGGGTTAGTTACAGGGAAAGTTCCCGCCTTTAGAATATGGACAGTTAGGATTCTGGCGTAAAGGAGCCGGGAGGGGAGGGGAGGGGTTTTGAGACAGGAGAAGAGAAGAACTGGAGGAGAGAAGCAAAAATGAAGTCATTTTCAGTTCCCAGGCTCAAGCCAGCACTCAAGAACAAATTCTTGAGCGGCTGTGAAAACGAAAGTAGACACCACAGTAGGCACTTGTAAGATAAGCAACTCCTAGCCAAACAGGCCACCTTTATGCAACTTCACGTACTCTCAGAGAATCAGTACAAAGCACAGAATACAGAAAATACTCATGGCAGATATGTAGGCAGACATATATGACAGATATTGATTAAGAAGAAAAATATGGACATAGTCGGGATTTCTATTCCTTGCATTTTCCACAGCAAACAGTTTATATTTATAGAACATTTCCCTCTAACTAGTAGCTACTTATCCCATTTGCCTTATTCAAATTGTTTATATATTCAATTAGAAATATTTTTCAGTTACCGTATTGGACATTTTTGTTTTCTAATAAAGTTGACAGAAGCACTTTTTGTGAATATAGAATTTCATGTAACTCAAATAATTTCACTTGAATTATTTCCTCAAATAAGCAAGAAAGGTTATATATGTTAACTTAATTCCTAAGAGATAGGTATTTTGTGGTGCCATCTTTTATACATAATTGCAGCAAATCTCTTTGTAATTCAGTTCACTGTTTTGTAGTATGGGAATATTATGCCTTATCATAGGGAATTAAGAGTGAAATTTTGTTAAGACTCAAAATGTGTAGCATAAAATTTTTATGTAAGTCAGTCTATAGCATTAGATAATGGCTAGCATGGACTAGCAAGGATATGCCGGGGGCATTTTATTTACCCCTGTAACCACCTTAAGGTTGTCAGCCGTCTGGTGGGCATTTCTCAAAAAAATAAAAAGAAAAATTCAAGTTTTTCCTGCAAGTGAAGGTAGTCCTCTGTGGTTTTGGTTAATTCCTAGAGAGGTGTGACATCACTATTGGGTTTTCCAGGATGTCACACCTTCAGCTGATGGCCACCCCCATGTCCCTGACCCCCTTGAACTCCCACTGGTTGCCAGGTTGAGGAACTGTAACCCATCTCCCCCACTATTTCTTCTTTTTCTTGTTTATGAGTATTGGCTTTAAGTTCTCAATTTTTATTCCTGATCATTTTGCTTAGATCTAGCAAAAAATATTTTTGTTCCTTTATTGCATGAATAGCAAATGTATTCTCTCTTTTTTTTTTTACAGGGCTACCTGTTGAAAAGATGGTCCTTTATTTGGACTGGCTTGTTCCTTTCCCACTCATATTTTTGTGCCATTGGATAGACATAATTATATCCCTAAATCTTGAGGATCCAAATGTGTGTAGCCACTGGGAGAGGTAACATTTCTGTTATTGAATTCTCATAATATTTTGCTAGTAACTTATGTTTATTATAGTTCACTATATTTAAGATATATATTGCATATATAGTTAAAAGTTATGGAATGGATCCTACCAATCTTTTCCACTAGCATTGGCAAATTCTTCTGGCATGTAGAGCTTTCTGCTGATATACAAGAGGTTATTTTGCCTGCGGAAGAGACTTGGGGTCAGCAGAACATTCATTGCTCCAGGGAAATATGTTAACACTAGCCGAACAGAGAGGTAGGGACCAAACCCATGGACCATATTGCGATGTTATTCTATAGGGGAAAAATACAGACTCAACTAAATATGTATGCTAAAATTCTACATTAAAATATATCCGTATCTGGATTCAGAAACAGAAGTCATTATATGTAACAGCTACACTAGAAATGAAGAATACCTTTAATCCAATTAACTCAGTGGGGGAATCTGCATATTCAAAGTATAATTAGCCTATTGGAAGCTATCCAGGTATAATTACGAAGCTTTTTCTATATTAAAATTATTGGCTTAATAACGTTCTTATTTTAAAGAGGAGGCAGGAAATTCAGAAATATGCACTTCAGTGCAGTGTATTATTTACTTTGGTGCAGAGGGCAGATCTGTACATAGGTCCTGTAGATGAAGTTATACCCTTCCCTAAAGTTAAAGGAGAACTAACATACATAGGAGCACTATATGTTCATTGGATTTCTTAAGTATGCATGGAAGGAGTTGTAAGGCTGGGGAGATTATTTAGCACAATATCAAATTAACAAATAATAATTATTAGTATTTCATCTTCATTCTTGTAATAAATTGTTATATATCTTTAGCTTTCTGAGGAAGTTGTTACACATTAGAAAAGCTAGTAAATATATTGTACAGCAAACACATAACAGCTGCTGGTAAAACCAAGCAAGTAAAACTCCCAGTCTTTCCAGTGGTTACTTCTAAATATAGTAATCTTTCAACTTTCTTCCCATATCCAGGGGCATGGCAGGAGGGAAGAACATAGAAAACCACAATCTGGAAAGCTATCATAGAACTTCTAGTTGTACTGGAATAGTTGGTAGGACACACAATTAAATTAGCATACAAAGCAAGAGGCTTTCTATACAGGCAAGGGAGAAATCTTAAGAAGGGGAGAAAGGAGAAGAAAAAAACAAAGAATTTAGGAGAGTAAGAGCCAAACTAAAAGTGACGTCTTACACAGGTTGGACACTAGTCGGCTTCCCTCAAGTTTTGATGGGAAATGTAGGCATCCTGGTCTTGCAGCTGTAATGGAGAGCCAAACTGTAAAACCAGGGCGCCTACATTTCCCATCAAAACTTGAGGGAAGCCGACTAGTGTCCAACCTGTGTAAGACATCACTTATAGTTTGGCTCTAAGAGATCTCACATGAAAATTCAAGAGAATCAGAACTAGAACCAGAGGAAGGAACTAAATTATCTTCATTGAAAACAAGAGGACAGAAGAAAAAAACCGATAATAAATCAGAATTGGCAAATGGATAAGAAGCAAATGAAGATCCTTTCTATAAACATTAATGGGTTAAATTTGCCGCAAAAAAAGAAGAGAACATATGCACAACTTAAGAAGTTAAAAGTAGACATAATCTGTTTGCAAGATACACATATTAGAAAGGGTGATCAGAGATTGTTGGAATGTAAAAGACTGGAAAAATTTTGTAGCTTCAGACCAAAGTAAGAAAAAAAGAGGTCATGTAACATATATTAAGGAAGAATATGATCCAAAATTAGTATATGCATCAGAGGATGGAAGACTACTGCTAACAGAGTTTCAGAAAGAGGGAAAGAAAATATTATTAATAAATTTATACGCTCCGAATGACCACCAAGAAGGCTTCTTCAGAACAATACAGCAAATAATAACAAATTATGACTGCCCTGAATACTGTTGAATGGGAGATTATAACGCTATTATTTGACAGAAAAATAGACAAAAAAGTTTCAAAACCAACAAAAAGAGGTGTCAACACCACTGTCAAAGAATTGTTTACAATTGGCAGAAGAATATAACCTGGTGGATGTTTAAAGAACAAAAAATCCAATAACAAGAGACTATACCTTCTATTCACAGAGATACGAATCATGGTCAAGAATATATATGTGCTGGGCTTCTGCAACCCTGATGAAGGATGTAATGGAGGTAGATATATTACCAAGGACTTTTGCGGACCACAACCCACTAATGGTGACAGTGAGAGGAGATATAAAAAAATATAACTGGAGATTGAATACATTTCAGTTGAAAAATAAAAACTTTGTGGAAGAAACAAAAAAAGAAATGGAACTATTTTTTAAACAGAATATACAACCAGAAATCGCTATAGCAACAGTGTGGGATACAAGGAAGGCCTTCTTTAGAGGACTAGCAATTAGGTTTGCTGCCCAACAAAGGAAAGATTTCAAGAATTGACAAAGTCTATAAAGAAAAATGAAGAAGAATTAAAGAGGAATCCTACAATACAAGATCTGAAAACAAAAATAAAAATACTGCAGTATAAAATTAATGAATGCTTGATGGAAGAAATTGCAAAAAAGATCAAATTTGCAAAACAGAACTATTTCAAAAATGCAAACAAACCAGGGAGATGGTTAGCATATTAGGAAAGAATTAATGAAAAGAATAATAAACACATTAAAAGATGAAAAAGGAAAAGAGAAATAGGGGAAAGAAGACCTAAAAAAGATCACAGAAAACTAATATAAGAAATTGTACCAGAAAGTAGAAATTTGCCCAGAAAAACAGAAGAATTACCTGAAAAACTACAAACACAAAACTAATGGAAGAACCAAGTAAAATGCTAAATGGTCCATTTACTATAAGTGAGATAACTGAGGAAATTGCAAACCAAAGTAGAGGTAAATCTCCAGGACTGGATGATCTCCCGTTGGAATACTATAAAACATTTGAAGAACCTCTGGCAATACCTTTTAAACAGCTATTGGAAAAGATCTACGAAGGAGGGAAGATCCCGGACTCATGGAACGAAGCAATTATATCTCTAATTCATACAGAAAATACAAACCCCAAAGAAATCAAGCATTATAGACCTATCTCACTGCTAAATGTGGATTATAAAATATTTGCCACAATAATAGCAGCTAGGCTGAAAAAGATATTGAATCAAATAATCCACCAGGACCAAACGGGTTTCCTACCAAGAAGACAGTTAAGAAATAGCGTCAGAATAATATTAAATATCTTAGAATACTATGAAGCACACCCAGAAAAACAAATGGCTCTAATATTTCTGGATGCGGAGAAAGCCTTCGACAACGTCAACTGGAGGTTCACGGTAGAACAACTAAAGGAGATGAAATGTGGAATCAAGTTTATAAATATGATTCAAATGATATATATGGAACAAAAGGCAAAAATAAGTGTGAATGGGGACTTAACAGAAAGTATAAAAATAGAAAAAGGGACAAGACAAGGATGTCCTCTATCGCCACTCCTATTTATACTGACAGTGGAAGTGTTAAATAACGAAATTAGAAAGTCAGAAGCAATAAAAGGAACAAATATAAAAGGAGAAGAATACAAGTTACAGGCATTTGCAGATGACTTGGTATGTATTCTGGAAGAGCCTATAGAAGCAATCGATTCCTTGATGGAGAAATTAAGAAGATTTGGCAAAATGGCAGGAATGAAACTCAACTACCAAAAAACAAAGATCATTATCAAGAACATGAAAAAATACAAATAAAAAAAATTAATGAAGAAATCCGGTTCCCAGTGGGAAAAAAAATGAAATACTTAGGAATCCACATAACCAACAGAGTTACCTCCTTAATGGAAGACAATTATCAGAAATTACTAAAAGAAGTTAAAGAAGACATGAATAAATGGAAAGATATGCATATATCTCTCTTGGGCAGAGTAGCCACAATTAAAATGAACGTATTACTAGAATACGTGTTTCTATTTCAGACCATTCCAATTATAAGAAACCAATCATATTTTCAAGCGTTAAATAAAATAATATCAAAATTCATATGGCAAAGCAAAATACCAAGAATAAGATTTAAAGTTTTATAGAACTCTAAAGAGAAAGCAGGCTGCAATTTGCCTGACTGGGAACTATATTATAAGGCCTCTATTCTGGTGTGGATAAAGGAATGGATCCTACTCCGTAATCCGAGACTGCTAAAACTAGGAGGACATGATATTAAGATGGGGTGGCATGCCTACCTCTGGTACCAAAAAACAGATACACATAAGTACTTTAAGGATCATATAATAAGAAAATCCTTGATGAATGTCTGGGAGAAAACAAAAAATCAAATATATACAAAAACGCCAAGATGGGTATCACCAGTGGAAGCATTTACCCAACCAAACTTATTAAAATGGGAGAATGTGTATACTTATGAACAGCTGTTAAGAAACGATGGAAAGTTAAAGTCAACAGAAGAGCTAAAAGAACAGAATATAGAGACAGGATGGTGGCTGAGAATACAAATAGAATCAAGATTCACCAAAGATAAAACACAGGAATTCTGCATGGAACGATGCCCTTTTGATAAGCTGTTGCTAGAAACAAATGGAAAATTAATTAGAAAATTATATGCCTATATAAAACAACTGAAGACAGAAGAGAACGCTCTAAAAGACTATATGGCAAAGTGGGAACAAAATCTGGGATATGGCATAGATTTGGAGCAATGGCTACAGATATGGAGAACGAATATTAAAATAACAAAATCAACCACCTTCAAAGAAAACCTATATAAAATGTTCTACAGGTGGTATGTGACACCAGAAAAATTAGAAAATATGTATCTCGAAGTACCCAATAAGTGTTGGAAGTGTAAAGAGAAAACAGGCACCTTTTTCATATATGGTGGTTATGTAAAAAAGCAAAGAAGTTTTGGAAAGGGATACATGAACTGTTGCAAGAGGTGTTAGAAACGAATATACCTTTCAAACCAGAAATGCTCCTATTAAACATACTGCCAGATGAGATATTGAGGGAAAATTGATATTTGATACTTCACATAATAACAGCAGCAAGAATAGTATATGCTAGAGACTAGAAAAATACAGAGATACCAACAAAAGAAGAATTGATACAGAAAATTTTAGAGATGGCTGAACTGGACATACTGACAGAATTAATAAAAGAAAAAAAATAGACATAATGAGAAGCAAAAATGGACCCCACTTTACAGATGGATTGAATGAAACTATAAAATAGGGACTTAATTGCATGGTAGCAAAACACAGCTAAATGAATGAGGAAAGGCAAGAAGCAGGGCTTTTTTTTCAGCTGGAACGTGGTGGAACGGAGTTCCGGCACCTCTTGAAAATGGTCACATGGCCGGTAGCCCTGCCCCCTGATCTCCAGACAGAGGGGAGTTTAGATTGCCCTCTGCACCAGAGGGCAATCTAAACTCTCCTCTGTCTGGAGATCAGGGGGTGGGGCCACCGGCCATGTGCCCATTTTCACCAAGGGCGATTTAAACTTTAAAAAACTCCCCCCCCCTGTTCCAGCTGACCCAAAGTGACATCATTGTTCAGTCCTGGGAGCATGCACGCACTTTGCGCGTGCACATGTGGTATCAGGGGCACCACCTCCCACCAGGAGTTGCCCCCTGTGCTGGCAACCCACTGAATTCCACCACCTTTTTTCCCAGAAAAAAAGCCCTGGCAAGAAGTATTAGAACTAAAGAAGGTAGACTTACAGTGACAATAGCTTGTGAATAGATAATATAAGTATGATGAAATTGTAGAGATGGAATGAAATACATGTTGTATAACATGCAGCAAAAATTGCAAGATCTTTGTTTAAACCTGATGTTAAAGTAAGTTGGACCTAAAACGAATAAAAAATATATTATAAAAAAAAGAAAACCACAATCTGGAACGCTATCATAGAATTTCTAGTTGTACTGGAATAGTTGATAGGACACATAATTAAATTAGCATACTCTAACTTGTTACTGCTTGTATCTTTGGCAAACCCAGGGCCGGTGTGCCCATTGAGGCCAGGTAGGCGATGGCCTCAGGCACAGGGTGCCGGAGGGAGCACTGGAGGAGGCGCGGGGGGTGGGAGCGTATGCCACAAAGCGGCAGCCTCCAATCCCTCCCACCCATGCCGCCGCCAGCACAAGCCCCCAGCCTGGCACAGCCGCCGCGGGCAGGCATCTGCGGCAGCGTAGGCAACCAAGCGGGAGAGCTCGGAGGCCGCCCGCCGCAGCGATTGGGCCGGCGGTGGCGTGCGCTCTCCCGTGATGACTTCACACGTGACATCATCACGTAGGCCGGTGCGTGCGTGCTTACATGCGCGCGCGGGGGGGGGTGTGCCCGGCCGTCCGGCTGCAAGCACCGCAAACCCTTGCGCCGCCCCTGGGCAAACCTACATGTGTTAGGTAAAAGAAATTTAGAATACTATCTCTGAGTAAATAGAGAATGAGCAGAATGCCAATCGAGTTTGATAGACCATTTTCTTAGCTCTACAATATATAATATATGTCATGTAGATTTTAGGCAACCTAGAAGGAAACATTGTTCATTTTGCTTACAGCCTCTAGACAAAGGGAAATTCTAGTTTTCACTAAAATTAAAATAAGTTTTCGTTCTCCAGAGAAGCTTAAAAAAGGACAAAATGCTAAAAATTCACAAACAGGAAAGCAAGATTTGAATTCTTATGTTTTAAGCTTACTTAGCAAGATTATTTTTTATTTTATTTTTTAGAGTAGGATCATCCAGCTACACAGTTTTCCAGTTAATAAAAATATGTCTGGATAATAAAAATAATATAAACAATGTGCACATGCAAATAAAAAATCATAATAGGCTTCTAATTTGTGCTAAAGTTCCCCCTCCTGTGTGAGAGGTGGTTGTTGCATACAAATTTGCAGCTGGAGGGAAGAAAACACTTTACCTGAGAAGATGGAAGCCTCTTTATTAGATGCTGACATGCCAAGCTTCTCCAGCCTGTGACTTTTCATAGATAGGAACCCAGATCTTCACTAGGAAAAAAATGTGTACAGTGCTATTATAAAAATCTAAGTTTACCTACTAAGAAGCACATAATGTTTGATTAAAAACATTCTAATTTATTAATTTGAATTGGAGTTTGACTCAAAGTTTTCCAAACTCAAGTCTTGAATTGTGTTCTGCATATGAAGAGAGGGAAGGCACATACAGGAGCTTGGCAACAAACTGTGTTTGTGCTCATCACAGACAAACCTCTGTTTGTTATGATATCTGAATGCTGCCAATGTTTGCAGCTTTTGGAAATCTAAATCGGCAGTTCTTTCTGTTTTTGATTAGCAGGGGTTGTATTAACATGTTTAATAATCTATTTTTGTTTCTGTCCAGTTATTCTGTTACAGTGCAAGAATCCTATCCACATCCCTTTGATCAAATTTACTACACCAGCTGTACTGATATACTGAACTGGTTTAAATGCACACGACACAGGTAATTTTTTTTTTTTAAGAAACACACTGCTTTCAGTTTGCTTTTTTAGATTAATTGCTTGTTGGAGATGAATGGTTGCTTCTTCATGTTAAAAGGAGTGTATAATAAGCTATTCACCAAGCACTCAGAATGAACCTAACATCTACAGGTCATTTGGGTGCAAACACCATAGTTTGTATGGAGCATATGACTTCTTGTAAATTACCCCCTGAATGACCATGAGAAATCTAAGCTCTCAAGTATGTTCTGGATCTTACAAAGGATGAATAGGCTGGGAAAGGCTGTGTGATGTACAAGTGTGAAAAGATACTCCTTTAAGTCTTCTAAAGAGGAATTGTACCTATGTGTAATGTTGGTTTATTTTTTATTTAATAATCTGTCTTTCTTGCTGAGACTCAAGGTGGATTACACAGTGCAAGTCAATATGATCAACACCTAGTACATTCACTGAAATAATACAATAGGATATGAGTCACAGAAGTTTATAAACAATCATAAATCCTAATACAGAGATGAAACATAAATGAAAACATTGCTGAAACAAAGCTTAATTAAACATGACATCTTTAACAAACATATATCAACAAGCAGTACCCGGCAGAATAGTCTACAGTCCCTGTCCCTTTACCAAGGTATCTCTTCGAGCTATTTCTTATAGGATAGCCTTATTACCTGAGTAAAAAAGCCATCCTGAATAATTCAGTTTTGCATAGTTGTTGTTGATGATGATGATGCAGGTGATTTATTTTGTTTCTATTATCTGTGAATAGAATCTTTCTCTAGCGCTATTGCCATACCTTCCTTTGTGACTAGTATGTTACATTTACTATTAATATGTAGCATTTACTAGGGAGTAAAGGATAGCTACTCTAGAGTTTTATTTCATATGCTTTGAGATCTTGATTGAAGAGAAGCAGTATAAAATTAAATTAATAATAATAATAATAATAATAATAATAATAATGTTCATTAGTATAGAAAAGAAGGCAATTCAAATATTACCTTTTTTTAAAAGTTCCTTAGCTCCTGGGAGTGACTTACTTTGTTGCGATTGCCCTATCCTTGCTTTTGAATTACATTGTGTATATTTTGAATTTATACTAACACATTGGGCCAGTAAAAGATGTAGGTCATAGTATGAAGATCTCAGTGTTTCACATTTGAAAATTGTATTGTATTTTTAAGATTATTTTCATATACTTGTCAAATTCTAAACTAGTTTAGGAAATATTTGAATTAGAAAGCACTAATATGAACACTTCGTCAGTTTGTCGGTTTTGATGTATAGGTCAATCCACAATATCCCTAAATTGCCACAGTTGGATGTTTTGAAATATATGTTAACAAATTTTAAATTATATGTGTTTTAATAGAATCAGTTACCGTACTGCCTACAGGCATGGAGAAAAAACTATGTACAGACGGAAATCTCAATGTTGCCCTGGATTTTATGAAAGCAGGGAAATGTGCATCCGTAAGTATAATTTTTATATTTATATTTCCTTGCACGACTAACATGATGGAATCGGTTACCCATGTTCTCTATTTTTGTGAATTTTATCAAGAGGAACAGGCCTGCTTCATATTGCCCCTCTTGACCAGATTTAATCCTTTGCAGTTGTATCTTGATTTTAGACCAGAAGTTTTACGTAAGTTCCTTTTAGAAGACACTCAGAGCTCAGTAATGTATGCTGTGGCTAAATTTTGGTTTTTAGCTGTTAAGAAACGCAGAGTGCTTTTAGCTGAAAATGTGGTTTAATTGCTTTTTTTCCTTTTTTTCCTACTCCCACTGTTCGTATCTCATTAATTCCTATTAATGTTTCGCTTACTGCTATGTTTTGATGGGATAATTTATCCCCTTGTAAAACAAGAATTGGCTTGTTTTACTGGCTTTTGCTGTAATAATAAACCATAGCTTATCTTATCTTATCTTATCTTAAATTATCAAGATTTCAATTGTCTTCATGCAACATTTGATGAAGCTTATTGGTATTTATTGATCCATTCCCACTGATGCTTCTTGACAGTTTCTGCAAAGGATGGCTTTCCCTTGCCACTTTTGATTGCAGTCATCAGTTCTCTCCAGAGAACCATCTTACTGACCGCTGCTGAAAATGGTTCTTGTGAATTGGTTTATTTTTTGAAATCAACTAAGGGAAGTGAGTACCAAACACAAGGACCAAGCAATGAGAACGCAGATTTCAGTGGTTGCATCTTCCCTCCTATTAACAGAAAATACATCAGTTTGGCAAAACAGTATGCTACAGTGATTGGAGTGTTGGACTAGGAGACTGAATCAACATAACTTTCTCTCTCTCTTTGACCCAACTGCCTTATGGGATAGTAGGAGAGGAGAACTAGCTGTGCAGTAGCTGTTTTCATGTCTGGAAACTTAAATGCATTCAGTGGATTGAATCTGACGCCTCATCAACAGAAAGCCCTGATGGCTGCGTGTCATCCTGGCTCTAGGAGAGTTAATTCCTGGGATCACGAAATTTAAATTATGTTATTGTTATTAAGGAAATGAGAGCCAGGAGAAAGCAATTTCACCCTTCCCCACTGAAGCCCTCCAGTCTGCATGACCCTGGAAAGAAAGTTTACTGTGGTTGGAAATGGTGAGGAAAGAGCTAGAAGATTAGGTATCCTTTTTTGGGTCTTGTAAGATCCTTGTATAGCATCCAACCCATTTTAAGTTCCCAGCATGATCCACTGATGTAGTTAAAAAAAAAAAGTAGCCAAGAATATTTTGTTGACAAAAAAGAGGATCTGATTACTCAGAACACTAAATGCACCTTGCGTTTAACATATCGCACCATACTCACCTTCACTGTGAGTGTGAATTAATAGACTCCCAAGTGGATGTGTGGAGCAGGAGAGGTTCCTCAGTCCTTGCTTCCACCGAGCACACATTTTCCAGATAGTAAAGGTCTGTGGGAGATAGGATGTTCATTCCATTCCAGACACATGGAATGAACGAAACATCCCACCCCAAGGCTCTTTTCTCTTTGCAAAAGCATACCCTCCACACACACTATTTTGAAAGTGATTGAGGACACATGTTTAACATGAGTTGGATGGGGTTTCCTCCAACCAACCTCATGATTAATATTATATTTGTTATAATGGCTAATCGAGTGCTTGATTGTGGTACAGGCACTATTACCTGAAAAGGATGTTAATTTTCTTGGTTGAAAGCATGTGTGATTTATGAAATCAGCTGCTGGTGCTCATTTCTATGCCAAGACCATAACAGATTTCAGAAATTTACTATCTGGAATATGTGTAGTAACAATATTGGTAGAAGCTAGCAGTTATTATTAGTTCTTTGGTAAGAAAACGTGGTAGGCAGCGTGAACAATGGGAGAATAGTATTATTCTCCATCACAATTGGTAAGCAACTGATTTGGCAGTGCAGTAATTCTAAAATATATGTAGAATATTATTTTTTAGGGATGTGCATCTAGTAAACTGTTTTTGCAATAAACATCACCAGAGTTGCACAGAACACAGACCGCTCTCTAATCTAAAAAATCCTTAAGTTTCAAGCAAATTGAACAAAGGGGGGAAATTTTAAAGACCTCACCAAAGTAGGTCTTTCTCTGTGCAGCCACAATAAGTTCTCTCTACTCATTCCTAAAATGGCTGTCAAGCAACAACCAGCTAGCAGGACAGTGTCAGCCACCCAGCAGAATATTAAAAATCTAAGCCCTATCTGCTTGCATGTCATTCTTACAGAGAATTCTTACATTCTTATACTCTTACAGTGACTGAAAGTATATTTTTTTACCTTTTTTGTAACCTTTCCACTAAAAACTTTACATTTGCCTTCCTTCCCTGTTGTGGTTTGTTGTTTGTTTTCTTTCAGAAAGTGAGGAAGGTTTCTGTTGTAGACGTCCCCCCAGCCATATTTGCACTTTCATTATTCCAGTGGGTAGGGTTGCCAGGTTCCTATACCCTTACCTTGTGCCTTCCAGTAGCCTTCTTTTCATTTGCATGCTTTGCATGTGCGTGCTCCTGGTACTTGCATTATGATGTTACTTTTGGGGGGGGAAAGTCTATCTCCAGCCCACAAGGAGGGGGAAAGGGGGGAGGTGAATGGCAGCTCTCTTTAGGATTGGCTAGAGTGCTCTTTTCTCTTCCCTTGCAACAATT
This sequence comes from Eublepharis macularius, assembly GCF_028583425.1. Lineage (NCBI taxonomy): Eukaryota > Metazoa > Chordata > Lepidosauria > Squamata > Eublepharidae > Eublepharis > Eublepharis macularius. The sequence continues at coordinate 80,447,729 of NC_072797.1, forward strand.
TGATTGGAAAGGAGAAAATCAGTACAGATTCAAAGTGAAAAACAAGCTAATGCTGCATTGCTGGTAAATGCAGGAACTTGAAGAAAAACAGATTTGCCCCCCTAGTTGGAATGAGAGTCAGACGCAAAGGTTTGGGTAAAATGGGCCGCTTTATTAAATGAAACAGCAAAACAACAATTACAGCAAGGGGCCTAACTAACGGTACAGGTCAGGCCCTGGGGTCATTCACTGGAACCCCGCCCTGACCTGTCTAGGCGAGCACCCGCTGCCCCGGGTGCGATCCATCCGTCAAATGGCTGCGACCTGGATTGGCCAGGCGGAGTGGTTCCCCCCTGATTGCTTGTGAATTTCAGTGGCTTCCCTGTGCAGTCTGACAAAGTAGTTGGAAGTGTTGTCCAGTATTTTGGTGTCCTGGAATACAGTTCTACCCCCTCACCTCTGCAGGAGTATACCGTATACCCTGCAGCTGTGGACAAGTTTACATCGGGACCACAAAGCGTAGCATCCAGACAAGAATAAAAGAACATGAAAGACACTGCAGACTTGGACAACCTGAAAAATCAGCAGTGGCTGAACATAGCCTAGCTCAAACAGGGCACAGTATCTTATTCCAGGACACCAAAATACTGGACAACACTTCCAACTACTTTGTCAGACTGCACAGGGAAGCCATTGAAATTCACAAGCATAAGCAAAACTTCAACAGGAAAGAAGAAACCTTAAGAATGAACAGAGCATGGTTTCCAGTTCTGAAAAACACCAGGCTAACAAAACACTCTATACTCAACAATAGCCCTGCAGAGAAGATTAGCACATCAAGCCCCAATCCATATGCAAAAGAACCTCCTCAGGATACAGTGAAGCCTCCCGCCATTAGCATTCCACACCCTGGGAAACTTTTACAGGATGACTCAGCTCAACCCCACCCCTCCTGAGTAGATACAAATGACCTGCCAACATCTTTTCCACACTGTGACACTGAGAGATCTCTGTCTTTTGGTGCTACACCTCTGAAGATGCCAGCCACAGCTGCTGGCGAAACGTCAGGAACTACAATGCCAAGACCACGGCAGTACAGCCCGGAAAACCCACAACAACCATAATTCAGAGAATGATAGACAGATTGTTATAACGTTTTAATAATACAATATTTCCATTCCTTTTTTAAAACAAAGCCTCTGATGGCATGGGAAATGGCTGCTGTGAAGAACTGGACAGAGAAAATGTGAGGAAACTGCCATGTTGAAGCACCATTGCTGCTGCACTTTGTTGTTAGGTGCAGCAGCGATGGGAGAACCACACAAATCCACCCCTGTGTAAAAACATCGAAGACTCAGAGGCTGCATTCAGGCATTATGTCAAGCCAACATTATGCCTGAGTGTGCATGAATCTAGCTTGTTGTCAGGCTCATTTGTGTGCCTTGAGGTTTAACCCAGTTTATCAGAGGGAAATAAACTCCAGTTCAGCTGCTTTGCTTCATTTGTACCTCACATATAACCAGAGTTAGTTTTAGACCAGGATTTTTTCATCATACTCCATACAAGAAGGGGGGGGTGTAAGAATGAGGAATATACACAGAAGCCTGTGTATATTCTTGAAACAATATAATACAGAATAGTAAACAGTCTAGTAGCACCTTTAAAACTAACCAAGGTTGTTGATAGACTGATTTAATACAAATTCTGTCTTGAGTACTTCTTGGTATTTTCAATAAACTTTCTTTGCCGTAGATGTAGTGCCCTAAAGAAACAGATTCTAAAGCAGCAACAGCTATTAGTTAATATTTCCTCATACTAAACTTGTTGCATGGTAGATCCATCTTGCCTGTTTGACTGAAAAAAGATTGCTGTTCATTTGCATCCTCCCTGAATCTCTCATTCTGTGAAGTGCCAATGCTGATAGATGCACTTTTATGAGTGACCGTTCCAGTTGGTAGTTGTATGCCCAAAATGGCCTGGATCAGGCTGCTGCTCAGCGGGGAAGTGTTCGTCAATCTGTCAGAGCCCCAATCCTGGCCGTTTTTGGCCCAATCCTGGCTGTTTCTGGCCTGTTTTGACCATTTCTGGCCCAAAACAGCCAGGATTGGGGCCTTCTGGGCAAAGCCCAGCAGAGGCTCAATTCTGGCCATTTTGGGCCCAATCTTGGCCATTTCAGGCCTAATCCAAGCCTGTTTCAGCCATTTTGGGCCTGTTTTGTCCCAATTCGGGCCCCAAATGGCCAGGATCAGGCTGCTGCTGGGTGGAGGAGTGTTCCTGGCCATTTCAGGCATATTTTTGCCATTTTGGGCTCAAAATGGCCAGGATCAGACCCGAAACGGCCAGGATCAGGGTGCTTCCGGGTGGGAGAGTGTTCCCCCACCCAGCAGTGGCCTGTTCCAGGCCAGATTGGTCCCAATCCTGGCCATTTCGGGCCTGGCTTGACATAGCCAGGAGCAGAGGAAGGGCAGTTTTAAGAACTGCCAGAATGCCGTTCTGGGGCGTTCCGGCAGAAAAAAAGCCCTAAGCTCTGCTATATAGTCTAGTATAGATTCTCCTTCTTTCCTCATTCAATTATGGAATTTCAAACTTTCCACAATGACATTAGTTTAGGAGTATAATGTTCAGTCAGAACCTTTTGTAAATCTGTTAAACTTTTGTCTCCAGGCTTCTCAGGATGCAGTAGGCCTTGCAAGACTGCATAGGTTTTGCTGCTGCAAACACTGAGAAATATAGCTTTCTGCTTAGAATATCGAAACGAGCTAAATCACAAGCTGGCAGGCTCGTTGCCAACCATCTGGAGCCCTTTGGTTTCCACTTCTGAGATGCCTGATAGAGTCTCCTGCGGTGTTCTATTCATCTCAACCTGAAAAAAAAGCATTTAAATTGTTGCTATTGACTGTTTATCCACTTACCTTGTTGCATTGGGTTACTACCATTGTGTATGACTGTAAATTATTATTTTGACTGGATGTAATTAATGCTACTTTGATCACACTATAATAATTCACACTTGGGCACTTGCACTTTAATAATAATAATCACGTCTAATTAATACCCAGTAATGTTCTTTAGTCTCCTCAAGAGTTTCCCTTTGCGTTTAGGTGCCTATTGATCTGGAGACCTCCCCTTTTGATTTTGTAGTGGAGTTCCTCTTTACAGGATTATGGTGGTCTATACTGATGTATTCGCTTATTCATGAGAAGAGAGAGAGGAGATACTTTCTATAGTTCCTTCCATCTCAGAGAGTCACGGTCTTCACTAAGGATTGGGACCTATTAATAGAACAACTTACTAAGCAAACTAAACTGCTTTTACACACTGCCTCTCTCACTGAATATTGCAAAGAAAAAAATTGTTCCCAGAGGTTTTAAAATCCATCAACCTCCTGGGATGTATAAAGACAATGAAGCTTTAAAGAAAACTCTGGGCAGCGATATTGAAGAAGTTTTCTTTTGATTTGATGCTACTATTAATAGAACATACTGTTAAAGAGAAAGATCAGTTCACCATAGAGATTGACTAAATGAAAGAACATCTAAAGGGTACGATTACAGATGAGGAATTCATCAATACAATTAATGATGTGGACCGCTTGATTAAGGATTTTAAAGGAGATTAAAATGAAAAAACTAAATAGAGATTAAAAAAACACTGGGAATATCTATTTTTGGAATGAGAATCAACCCCAGAAAAAGGTGACTTGGGCAAAATCTACTGGCACTGCGCCTGATTTCGAAACGACAGACCCTTCAGACACAGAGCAGTCAGGAGATGAACAGGGACGCCGTACACTTAGAAATAGAACTGTACCAACATGTCCCCAGAAAATTTTTTAGACAGAAATCGTTGCTCAAAACAGGGGAGATACAAGACTTAGTCTTTAGCCTTTCTTCTAGATGGATCACCTCCATAGAAAATCGCGTTTTGAATAAAGGACTAGGATTTGTACCTTCCCCGGGCTATAACACCTTTCATATTAGAGTGGATCTATTTAAATTATTTAGGCTTCTAAAACTTAAAAAACACTTTGGGAATGATTATAACCCCTTGGGTACCAATGCTATCAAATATCGTTCCACTTTCACCCAGCGGATTTTGGATGGACTTGTTGACACTTTTGAGAAATTGGTCATCAGGGATGTCAACAAATTAGAAAAGAGGAAATAAAATATTTAGCATAATTTAACAAAAGAGTAGCATATAGCTTTAAGGAATTTGAGTGGAGACAAGAATATCATTGTGAAACCAGCAGACAAGGGAGGGGGAATTGTGATACTCAACACCTCTGATTATGTTAAGTTCAACGTCAGTTGGCAGACAGGGCTTATTATATGCCTATTGATCATGATCCCTTAGCTGACATTAAACGAGTCATTCGTATTATACTCAATGAAGCTTTGGGCACCAATGAAACTGATAATAAGACTCACTGGGGTCTAATAAATACATCTCCACGAACCCCAGTATTTTACTGCCTACCTAAAATACATAAAGGAACTACACCCCCACCAGGTAGACCCATTGTCTCTGGTACAAACTCGATTTTGGAGCCCCTTTCATGTTTAGTTGACCAAATATTACAACCCTATCTATGTAAAACCAAGACATATTGAAGACACTATATCTTTTATTAATTTTGTAGAAGAACTGTCCATCCCTGAAAATGCATATCTAATGATCTTAGACGTCCAATCCCTGTATACATCTATACCACATGAAGAAGCTAGGAATGTTATTGAAGCAGTGTTAAATCTAAAACCTACAGATTATCCATCCACTCCTGTTACAACCCTTTCTTTCTCTTGGGTAGATTTTGCCTTTAATCTTTCCCTTACACCCTCTAGGTAGATTGCTGCCACCAGGAATATTATATTCTCAGCAATTCCCTTATGTTAGTTGGTTGTACTGGAATTCCTGAATAAAACCGTTTACTGAATCTGTCTCTGCCTGGTCTGATCGGGGTGGATATTTTGAGAAGATCCATTGAACACAAACTAACACTTAAATGAACTGCATGCAAATAAATACTATATAAAATAGGTTACATAGATACAATATAAATATAAATAATTACAAAAATTTCATTTGTGAAATAGTTACAAAAATACACTATATATAAATACAATACAAAAATATTTTCATTTATAAAAATACTGAGAAGTCTATTTCATTAAGAGCAAGGCTGTCCATCCTAAAAATCTACTGGGCTTCAGCTTGTTGTAATGTTTTTTTTAATATTATCAGCAGATTTAACAACCTGCAACACTGAATATTTGAATTTCCATTCATGACTGTGGTGTAATTCAAAATGTTGTGAGAGAGGTGCTTCTTTGTTCTTTGTACAAATTTTGGAAAGATGTTCCTGAATGCAAATTTGGATAGGACACATTGTGTTACAAATATATATCAAAGGACAAGTGCACTCGATAATATATACAACATTCATGATTGCACATGTTGAAAAACATTTAGAATAAAGTGGGGAGTCAGTGCGGGGATGTTTAAATAATTTAATGTTGGGCATATTAAGCAGACATTACAATGGCCACACACATAGCGACCATGTGGGAGGTTTTCTTGCTGGCATTGAGTTTTAAAATCCAAATGAACCAGGATGTCCCTCAAGCTTTTAGTTTTTCTATATCCAGTTTTCGATGGATTATTACATCCTGGTAAGGGTTGGATAATATTTCAATTCGTTCTTATAATGTGTACTATCTCCCTCGTCAGAGGTGAAAAATCCAGCTCCCAAGAAATGCCACTGTCTGCAATTTTATTTCTGGGATGTAACAAAGCCTGGATATCATACTAGCTTTCTCCCTAACATGTTCAATAACATGTGATGGATATCCTCAAGTCACAAAAGTCCCACTCAGTTTGTTAGATTCTCTGTTATAATCTGATTGTAGGGAAGAATTCCGCTTTAAGCAGAGAAATTGACCATATGGTATGTTTCTCTTTAAATTGCCCATATGGAAAGATGTATATTCAAGATAAGCACAACGATCTGTATTTTTCCTAAAAGGTCTTCCCCCCAGTTTGGTTGGCATTTGTTTATATACCACCACGTCTAAGAATGTTACACATTGTTGACTACCTTGCCACGTAAATTTAATATTCTGGTCTACAGAATTCATCCAGTTCACTAGGTCATTTGCACAGTCTTGCTCATAAAGAACCATAAACACATCACCTATGTACCGTTTCAAACAAATAATCTGATTGAAAAAAGGATTTACAGCACTGTTCAGCAGACATCTCTTTTCCAGGTCTGCCATATACAATATTGCATTACTGGGGGCAGCTGAGTACCCCATAGCGACCTCTCTGATTTGATAGTAATATTGGCATTGGAATCTGAAAGAATTGCATTCCAGAATTATATCCAGATTTAATAAAAAGGGAGTTGTAATGATTTTAAATAAATGTGTGCATGTGTCTTTAAATGCTTGGTGTGATATAGGTGAAGAGTGGGGGTGAAAGAGAGGGATGAGTGATATGATTGGTTGGTGACTGAGAGTGTGAGCGGAGTGAATGCAGTTTTAGACTGAGAGTGGAGAAAGAACAGTCAGGGAAAAAGAGGCTAGCTATGTGCTGCCTGAGCTGTGTATTACTGAGAAAAATATAACCTGTGAGGAAACCTGAACTGAGTATGTTTGTGAAAGAACATTCAGTCAGGGAAAAGCAGGCAAACTGTGTGTGAAGCCTTAAAATAAATCTGTGTGAATGAGTTTAAGTGAAGTAACTTTAAGAATTGAGAACTACTCTTATGAAACTGTGTGCTGCCTGAGCAGGTTTAAGCATTTCTGTGAAAAATATTCAGTCAGGAGAAATCAGGCAAGCTGTGTGCAGCCTGAGTAATTTTAAGCAGTTCTGAGAGAAATATTGAGTGAGGAAAAGAGAGGTTAGCTGTGTGCTGCTTTAGCATGTTTAAGTATTACTGAGAGAAATATAACCTATATGGAAACCTGATCCGAGTATGTTTGTGAAAGAACATTCAGTCAGGGAAAAGCAGGCAAACTGTGTGTGAAGCCTTAGAAGTGAAGCCTTAGAAGAGATCTATGTGAATGAGTTTAAGTGAAGTAACTTTAAGAATTGAGAACTACTCTTATGAAACCGATACCCTCCTTGAAAAAATAAAAGTTTACTTTGTTTTTGTTATATCCTGGAGTATCTGTCATTGCTATATCCCATTCCTATCCTCAGGACCATGTAGAATCACGAAGGAGCCTGGCGCTTGGGCACATTACTAAAGGGAAAATTTAAATGAAATATCTTGGAATGATTGTTTAACTGTAACAATGCTGACTATATACTCCTTGCCTCTCCCCTTTACCTATGGAATGGAACTTTTGGCTTTGACAGTCTTTCAACCCTAGAAAACTAAACTGCAACTATGTAACTTCTCTACCTTCTATGCCAGACAGGTTAACCCCTGTCTGACATTAAGAAGTTAGGCTCCTGTAATCTGAAGAGTGCCTTTACAAATTGAGAAAACTATTAATGATCACGTTGTTATATACCAACCAGTTAGTGGGGCCAAATACGTGAGGTACGTGGATTTTAACCAATGCATTGTTACAGATTATTACCCAGAGATATAATAAGTAAGTCCTTTTAAATATTTCAAATATTTATTGTATTTATAATCTTCTATATTTTTATTGTTATAATAAGTGGACAATGGGTTGATAATTATACTTTAGAGATAAATATTGGCTGGGATGAAGAAATTAGAAATGAGCTAAATCTCAAGCTGGCAGGCTCGTTGCCAACCATCTGGAGCCCTTTGGTTTCCACTGCTGAGATGTCCAACAGTCTCCCGTGGTGTTCTGTTCATCTCAACCTAAAAAAAGGAAAAAAAGCATTTAAATTGTTGCTATTGACTTTTTATGAACTTACCTTGTTGCATTGGGTTACTACCATTTTGTATGACTGTAAATTATTATTTCTACTGGATGTAATTAACGCTACTTTGACCACACTATAATAATTCACACTTGGGCACTTGCACTTTAATAATAATAATTAACACCCGGTAGTGTTTTTTGGTCTCCTTGGGAGTTTCCCTTCTAGTTTAGGTACCTATTGATCTGGAGACCTCTCCTTTTGATTTTGTAGTGGACTTCCTCTGTCTCTGCCAGCAGATCTTCAGACCCAAGCTGTGATCCTCAAGCTAAGAGCCAAAGGTCAAAACCCTTTGGCTCTTGCCCTTCGTCTTGCACCACCTGCGCTCTCTTCTGGGCAAGCACAGACTCAGAAAGGTTGTCTGACTCAGAAGACATATAAAGATTACCTCTCTCTTTCTCTGCCAAATCAATCAGCCTCTGTCTCTATGGCCTCTGAGGCAAGCCCAGCTAGCAGGAAGTTTGGGGTGTAGTAGTATATTATTGGTTAGTTGTTAAGCCATTAAATAGAAGACTGCAGTCCCTACCTAATACTGGCATGACTTTAATATTCTATGTAGGTACTATATACATGATGAAGAATAGTACTATATAAGTACTATATACATGATCACTTTGCCTACAAAATCATAATCTGCAACAAAGTGCTTAAAGGATCATAGGCATTCTACCATTCAAATTCACTACTTTTAATAGGATATGAAATGGAAAGAAATCTAAGATTAGAGCTCAGGCATTATAATAAAGTACATCAAGGATGAATTTTACAACAAGCTTCATTGGCTCACAGTTTATTTCTTTGTTTAATTTTAAATGCTGGTTTTAGCTTTTTAAAGCCCTGAAACAAGTCAGCTGTCTTGCATTCTACCATATGAACCTGTCAGTTTATTAAGATTTTCTTTGAACATTCTGCTTCGTATGCCCATAAAATTTAAAGTAAAGTTGGTGGGTATGCAGAGCAGCGCCTAAGATAGCTGAACTCCTTACTTTGGAAAGTCCACCTCACTCTCTCCTTTGCTAGTATTTAGGCATCAGGCTAAATTTTGTTCCTAGGAGAGTTTGAGATACTTTAATCATTGTAAATTTGAATGATCTTGCTGTGATGAATTTGTCTGCTTTTATTTGACTGGTTTCCCTGCTATTTTGTTTATTTTTAAGTGATGTATTTGTATTGTCGTTTCTGTAAATTTTGCCAGCTGTCTTGAAGATTTTAAAATAATAAAAAGCAGACTATAACTATTTTAATGAACAAAACAAAATAAAACAATCCACTTGTGCCATCAATATAACAAAATGGATCTCCATACCAGTGGAATATTTAAAGGTTACAAGCATCTACAAATGGCAGTGTAACTGGCAAATAAAGTTTATCACGCTTTTAGTGCACGTAATTTAATCCTTCCCATGTGTTCTTATAGCAGAATATGTCTGACAGCATATATTTAAAGAGTTTATCAATCAGTAGTTGAAGCGACACCATTTACACAAGACTATTTCTTGCCCAGTTGTAAGCATCTTTGAAGAAAACAATTCCATTTGATTGTGGTGCTGATAATTAGGTGATGCTGAACAGGCTAGCTGCCCGATGCTGTACTTCCTTACATTCCTTGTTACTAATGGAATTTAAATTACATTAGACTTTGTATTTTAACTTCTTAAAATTTCCTGGCAGACCATGACACAAAAAACTCCCCTTTTTGTACCTTCCTAAGTCTTTGAACCTAGGCCAAATGTAAATATCTGTACAGCTGCTTCTAGTGTGTTACTTATCTCCCTAACAGCTGTGCTGTTTGTTGTACTTCTTAGCATATGTATAGATCATGTTTTCCAGCATATTACTAATACTGAAATCAACCTAGAAAGCTGTAAAAAGTAGAATCTTAATCATATAGCTCTTGCTTAATGCATCATATTTAGGAAGGTGTGCTCCAAGAAGTATTAAGATGCATATTTGCATAATTTCACAAAAATGAGCAAAAATGGTGAAACAGAGAGAAAGAAGGCAAAAGAATAGGTGATATGAAACCAGGAAAAGTAAAGGGGATTAAAGTTATCTTTTGATTGTTTGATTCCTAGTTTTAAGGTTATTTAATAGATAATTATCCTTTAAAGGCTATATGCATTTAATCAGGATGTTAACCATAGTAAGGTTTCTTCCCTTTTCATGTGTTTGGAATGATACTTACCTGCATTAGTGATTGTGACTAATGAACCAGGGAGTAATTGCAGAGACATATAATAATAATATACAGTAAATATACCTGCTCATAGAAAATGCAAATAAAATAATCTATTACCACTGTTTCATGGTTTACATTAATTTTATGGAAAACATTTTTGAGAAATGTTAAAATAATTTCCCTTCTTTGTATTTTGTTTTTGTTTCAGCTTCTTACTGTGAATAAACTAAAGCTACTTTTAAATCATAGTTGATTTTTATACAACATTTATACAACAATAATAAATAAAGGGTCTAAGGGTAGTGGGGAAGAGAGTGATAAAGGATAGGGTGGGAGACAGATAATGGGTGGAAATTGTAGTGGAGATGGGGAAAATACATAGGACAAGGGACTTATATAAGTGATATAGATGAGGAGGAATACAAGGTATGTTGGGATGGGTGGGAAGGCAACTGTTATGTTGGCAGTGACTGCTATATTGAAAGTTAAAGAAGATGATAAAGAATTTACAAATTGGTAAATAAATGGTACATGTTAGCTGAGAATCTTAAACAAGAAAGCAGCGGAGGCAAAATCGGAATAAAATTGCTTTCCCAATAATAGTTGATGATACTTATTCTCTGAAAGACATAAAGTCCTTTTTTCTAACTGAGCATATGAAACTGGCATAGCCATTGTGAGAGTCTTGCTGAAATTTTGAGAGTGGAGAAGACATTAAACACCTAGGAATTGTGAAGAAGTAATAAAAAGTTTCAATATGCTAATGTTTCCCTTGTTTTTAAGAGAAACGGGAGACACTAGAGCAGTTAGGTTGTTGAAAGCCTAGTTCCCCCCTCCTATATTTTTCTAATTTTATTCTTCCTGATTTCTCTTGCCTTCTGACAGCTCATTGTGCTGATAAATGTGTCCATGGCCGTTGTATTGCTCCAAACACCTGTCAGTGTGAGCCGGGCTGGGGTGGACCCAACTGTTCCAGTGGTAAGTCTACATCTGTTGCTGTCTGTCTTGTACTCTGTCTATTCTGTTGCCCTTATTTGTGGGCAGGTTTTAAACATTCTGTGCCAGGATTCCCTGTTTTCTGTCTGAGGAGTCAACTCTTGATTTACACAAAGGTATAGGAAGTCTATAATCCACTTTCTTTTTAGATTTTCTTTATTAAATCCCCAAAGTGCCAAGTGACAGCAGCTAAAAGCCCCTGTTAATTCTCTACTTTGCACATAGGGCATAAATGCTGACAGACCTCATATAAAACTGTAATCACGACAAAAATGCTCGGAAGAATCCACTGTAAGACATTTCAATGTACATGGCCACAATCTTACAGGCTGGGAAATAATTCCACCAGAAAAGCCATTCAATCCTGGAATGCTAAAAGCAAGAGAATACTTCTGGATATACAGAATTGAGTTACAGGTGACCCTGAAGCCTTTACTTGGAGGGGAAAATCTGTCTTGTACTTAAACATCATTAGCATTCTTAGGACTCTCTGAATTCCCAAGTTGAAATCTAGCTGCGTTATTAACAAAAACAAAAAATTAACTTATTTTCATTTGTCAATCACGCACGCAGACACACATGCTTATGTACACATGCATGCCCACCACTTGCTTACTTAATTTTTTCCAATTCTAACTGATTAAATCTGATTGATTTAACTCTGGCAAAGAGGTGCTGTTACCTAGCCCCTAGTACTGTTTTGGGTAACAGTGTTAGCCCAGGGACTGGAGCTGGCATTCTTAAGAGAGAGAACCCACCCTTATGGCCTTAAAATAAGCTATGACAAGGCCATTAAAAACCACTTGGTTTCTTATGGATCTAAACAACTATTGGCCAATTTTAAATTTCCCCCTTTTTTGAACAAGATCCTTGTGAAAGTGGTGGCAATTCAATCACAGGTGTTTCTGGATGTTATTTGGGTCTTCTTAAACCTGCTTCCTATGTAGTTATGAATCAGAAATCACCTTTGTCACCCTATAACTCTCTACTGGACAAGAAGTATAGATTGCCTCTCTGCTGGTTCAGCTTTACTCTCTTTGTGATACCATGGGCCGTGGTGTCCTTCTACATCACTTGACTGGGATGGATTGTGGTGGAAATATTTTGCAGTTCTGCTGTCTTTCCTGGTAACGAGCTCTCAGAAGGTAATGCTGGATGGTTGTTTCTTGGTAATTTGCTTATGGAATGCTGCAAGATTTCATTTGGTGTCCCATGCTGGTTAACACATGCGTGAAACTGCTGGGAGAGATCATTTGGAGTACAATGTCCTCAGTATGCTTCTGCTGACACTCATCTATATATCTCCTTTCCATTTCATTCCATATACATGGTGGAAATCCTAAACTGGAGTCTGGAGTCAGTAAAGAGCTGGATAATAGCGAGAAACTGAAATTTAATTTGGACAAGACAGAAGTTCTCTTGGTTGGGGGTAAAGATAGGATACAACCTCAGATGGCTAAGGCTGCAACTTCCTGAAGGATCCATTTCCAAGTTTCAGAGTTTTCCTCAATCCATGACTGCTGTTGCTAGAGAAGCAGATGGCAGAAGTGGCTAGGAGTGTTTTTTACCACCAAATTTTATCACCAAATGTGGCTGTTTCTGAGGGCACACCTTGCCACAGTTACATAGAATCTTGGTAGTACCTAGTTGAGAATTCTGTAATGCGGCATTCATGGGGTTTTAAAGAATGCCCTGTTAGTTCAGTGGCTTCAAAACATAGCACTCAGGGTGTGAGTGGGTATTTGAATTTATGAGCAGTATGCTAACAATGGACATAAGGGTAATCAAATACTGCAGTTGTTTAGCATTTGGGTAGTAGTCATTGGTGGGCTCCTAGAACAAAAATAAAAATGGGCTCCCCCACCTTTCCTTTGTGGCAGTGGTCTTATCTTGAAGATATTAGCAGTGTTCATTCAGATATTTATATTATAAAGCCACAACTATACTAAGTTGAATATAGTGACAGATCAATGGAATATGCATCTATAGGCCTTTAAAATAAGATTTCCTTTTTTAATAGTCTTAAAAACAGTTAACTGAAATCAGAAATTCACTGGCTGTGTTTGAGAGACTGAAGTCCTGTTGCCTGTTTCCCATAATGATTTTCTCTTTCTTTCATTTGTGTTGTTGCTAAAGCTCTTCTGTCACACTGCCTCTGTTCACTTGCTGCTTGCTACTAGTGGAACCAGGTTCAGCAGTGCAAATACTGTGCTCTTGTCTACATACAATAGAAGCCCTTGTTGCTGTACCTTGAATTGAGTGGTCCCCTGCAATGTCCGTGATCTCCTGTAAAAGTTTTTGCATACTAATCGCAGCTAACGAAGTGCTAAAATTGTTTCAAGTTGTTATACTTCAGTGGTGGATTAGAAAGGAAAAGGGCATGTTGTTCACATGCTATTGAGGCAGGGTTTGGGGAAACAGGTCTGTTCTGGGCTGCCTGGCATGCATCTCTAGCAGACAAAGGAGAAATGAGATGATGCTTTTATTGGATTGTCCTGATACATATCCTCAGTCATTTCAAAATGAGTAACACTTTTAGCCTGCATAATTCTAACAATGCTGTTTGTTATTGTTTGAGCCATAAACTTACTCCAGTCTAAGCCCATTGATTTCCCTAGAGTAAGTCTGCATCACACATACTGCCCAGTGTATTAAGCCAATAATCACTTAACGCTTGTAACATTATCTGACAACCATTTTTAAACACACAAAATCACTCCAGAGAGGCAAAAAATGTTTAACGTGCATATGGGTGCATCCTGTTCTGGCAAGCTTACAGAAGGTTCAGAGACCACAGGCAAGCTGGTAAGCAAGAAACCAGCAGGGCAAGATCCAAGGAGCAAGAGCTGAAACAGGAGACCATAAATCTCCACAAGTGACAAGCAGACCCTGGAAAGCTGGAGCTTAGCGATCAGCTTGTCTCTAGGCTAAAGCACAAGCTGGTTAAAAAGATATGTTGAACCAGCAAACTCAACTGCAGGAATATATAGGTAACTGAGAGTCCCGCCCTTTCCTGTAGTCAGAGCTCAGCCCCTTATTCTGAACAGATTTATAAGCAACCAACCAACCTCATCTGCTAATTCTAAGAGAACTTGAACAAGAGCCTGCTGTTGGAGAGGAAACTCAGGGTCTTTCCCAGGAGCTTCTGGAGTTCATACAGCATTGAGCACTGAAGAAACTATGGGAGCTCCTCTTTGCTGTACGTGCAAGTGGGGCTAAGACAAACCTTGACAGAATCTCCACAAGGGAAAAGTCACCTGGCTGGAGATGTTTCAAGACAGAGAAAGACTAAAGGGATACTCCCATACACCCACGCACGCCTTCCATGCTGACCACCCCTCTAATACAGCTTTTCAGTTAAGTAAAATGGCTGTTGCATTTCATTTTGAAAGAGAGGAAGATGGGGGCTGTAGGGAGGAAAGGAATGAAGAAAGCAGGGAAAGAGAAGAAGCTGCAATGGTTATGGGGGAGGAGGAAAAGTAGGGAAAGTGTAAGGAGGATAAGTGAGTCCTTACAGGTTCCTATTTTTTTAAAATTACACAACAGTGATTTGAGCCCCAAGGAAAAGTGGGGCTATAAATATTTTAATAAATAAATATATATAGAAAAATGCTTTGAGATGCAAATATCTTATGAAGTTTGTTTTGCTAAGAGATTAGAGATTCACAGTCTTTCATTACAGTTCTAATTATCCTTGGGTTTCATAAATTCTGAAACAATCACATCAATAAATTCTTTTACAGATTTGTGCACAATTTTTTCCGCAACAGAATTGTGACAGTGTGCTCTGTTGATATTCTAGCTGCAAGGGACAGTTTCAACTTGTGTTCTCTCTGCTCAAATGACATTGATCTGTCTACTATGTCTACTATGTCCACTCAATAACTTGTTAGTTCATATGAATGCCAGTTATTTTGCTAAAAAGATAATATTCTGTATATTTGTATACCTCTTTTATAGCAAATGTTTCCTGCATATTATCATCCTCCATCTATTTCCATTAAAATATTCTTCAGTCAATACAAAATGCCCAGCACATCATATTTGCTAATAACATGTTACAAGCGTTAAGTGATTATTGGCTTAATACACTGGGCAGTATGTGTGACTCTTATGGCACTGTACTAGTATAAAATACAAATTTCTTGGCCTTTTAAATCTTCTAGTTCCTAAAGTAAAAACAACTTGTTTTCATTGGTAGCTAGGCTTGCCAGGTGCTTGCTGGTGGTGGACAAACTCCGAGCAGTTTGCCCCTATGCCCGCTGATTGCTGGCAATCAACAGGAGCAGGCCACCCAGCAATCTCCTGCCACTGGCAGGCAACCCAGACAAGCATCTGCCTGCTCACTCCCATGCCCCATGCAGTGATGTCACTTTGGTTTACACCAGAAGCGTCAGCATTGTGCGAGGCTCAGTTCTTTAAGATTCAGCCCCAAATGCTTTGTTTGGGGCCTGTTCTTAAAGAATCAGCCCTAGTGTGAAGTGCGTTTGTGGCTCCACTTCTGCATAATGACATAAATTTTGGAAGTGACATTATCATTTCAGGATGAGAGTGCGCACATGAGGGTTCTACTGGGTGAGTGCACATACACACTACCCCCAGACCTCCTCTTGGTTACCAGGGGATACCTATTGGTAGTATTCCTTTTAGTCTGTAGGAACAATTTAGGGCCAGTACAGGTGAGAAAACAATCTTCACTGTGTTTACTTAACACTAATAGAATCTCAGTGAAAAAAGGATGTTAAAGAAGCACAGCTGGTCCTGATTATTTTGTGAAAATGTTTGATAAAGAAAGGAGAAAAATGAAAACTTGAGCCCAATAGTTCATATCAAATCTTCAGGCTTGACAGATCAAAAATAATAAACAAAGAAAGCCTCATGTCTTTTTGCATATTTGTTGTGGACATTTTTAGACACAATCATCATGCTACCCTGTAGTGCCATTTGCCATCAGAAACGGCTGTAAAATGTGCAAGTTCCATACTTGCAGGATTTTTCTCACAGGATGTGGCAGACTTAGAAGAGAGCAAGAAACAGTATCCCTTGGCACAATTTCTGTGGGATACACACATGAAGTACAAACACTGCCAGATTCTCAGAGAAGCTTTAAGTTTTTAATGAACTCTTGAAAGACACAACTGGATTGACAACTAAAGCAAAAGAATACACTCTGCCAACACAGGCAGAAAATAACCAGAGACTAATAGCAAACTTGAACACAAACTGAAAGCCAGATCTTGTTTTTTTCCTGAACTAGAACAGAACCTGAGCCATTTTTTTAGAAATGTCTGTTGGACACTGTGGAACAGACCCTTTTGCAAAATCTGATTGGCATGCATCCAGACAGCTTTTCATTCAGTCTCACCTATTTTCCCTCCTTACTGTAGCCCGCACTGCACATGCCTTCGGTCCATGCAGGTCCTCTGATTCCCAGCACAGCCTTTTTGATAATCAGAGGGACACTCTGTTCCCTTTTTCATTGGTAAAAAAGCCAGTCGGATCCATTCTAACTCATAATCTGTTCAAAAATAAGGCTTAACTAAGAAATGTTTGACGTGATACTCTTAAAACAGCAATCCTATGCTCCAGTCTAAGCTCATTATAGTTAGTTGCCTAACTAAAATAATGATCTAAACTAAACTAACTAAAAAAATGATCACATAAAATATTTATACTCTTTTATACTAAAGACATCTGAAAGTGATGTATTGATTATATTCTTCTGTATATGTGTGTATAGACAGAGGTGTGAAAAAAATTACACAGATTGTATTTGAGGTGTGTACATTACCCCAAGTCAAATTACATTGTATATGATGGTTGGAACAACACCCTTCTGGACAGATTAGAGTCCAGTTAGAGCAGTGAACAAAGTCAGTGTTGTTATTATCATCACAATATAGTTGGGAAGCTGGGGCTGAGAGGAGTAGCTTACCCAAGGCCATTTGCAGAGCTCAAGGCAATAGTGGGAATTGAAACAACAGACTGCTGATTCTCAGCCCAACCACTTAACCACTATGCCACAGCAGAATGTTTTGAATGACTGCTGCTATGTAACAACTGCAGTCAATATCGTCAGATTCCAGAACATTCTATTATCTGGGGTAAAAAACTACCCCAGTTCCAAAAATTAGCTGCTTTTCTGAAGTGGTTTTATATCTGTTGAATGGTGAGAGTTAACTGTTGAATGGTGAGAGTTTCGTCTTTTATTTATCTTCTTTCCTCATTATGGCATGCAAAAAGTGGAGCCGTACCAATTCTGGGTCGCCTCCCCCAACAAAATAACTAAAGACTAATGGATTTGAATTTCTGAGGGAGGATGTAAAAAACCTGTCGCAGCCATTTTAAGGAATAGATATGCCGTGCTTGAGACCGAAGAATCTTTCCAGTCTTCAGATAGCCTTCTATCACTTGATGAAACATCCCTGTTTGAACAGGAGCTCATTCAGAACAGTATGGAAAAAATGCAAGAGCAAGTAAGCAATGAAACAGCATTCTGATGTCATAGAATTTGTGGCTAAGCAATGTTTACTGACAGCCAAAACAGTAATTGACATTTATAAACAGCTTGCCTTGGTGTCTATCAAAATCAAATATCTGCAAACCTCATTAGAAGCTTTCACAGGAAAATATTTGGAGAGATGTGTTTTTACAACCAGTTGTTCGGCCTCTAATGCCAAAGCGCCACACTTCAAAGAAGATAGTAGATTAGCTAACTTGAAAATGTATCCAATTGCACCCTTAAATCATTGTCAAATTGTTGCTCAGGGTGTGTGTGCTTTTCAGGGTTGCAAGCACATATTGCAGTTAAACCAGGTTACACTTTCATTGGATGGAATGTTGAACGCTGGAACTCACTTAGAAATATCATCAGTTCCCTGAGTAAACTCCTTCAAATAGATGCACAGTTTGTAGATCTAACTACCATTAACTGACTGCCAATGATGTCAGGAATTAAGAGGGTGCTTTTGAATTTCAAACAATCTACTCTCCCCTCAATGTTGCTAAAAATGAAAAACTTTCTACTGTCCCACCAAATCACTCCTGTTTGGGTGTTTCATAATATGACTGTTCAGCCATTTATTGTCAAAAGGAGTGTTAATCAGCCCCTTGTGACAGGCAGCAGTTTCCAACGTTACAGCAATTTTGATTTTTTTCATGGGAATCCAGGTGGAACTTCTACGAGCAACTTCATATATGAGCCCCAACTGTCACACCCTTCAGACATGTCCAGTAGCATGGCTGCTCTCAACAGACCACTCCATGCAAGACCCCATCCCTCATCCTGGCAGCACTGATCAGTCCCATAGTTCCATGCTGCAAGATTTGCACGTATCTCATCCCAGCAGTTAGTCAGGGCAGCCATCATGTCACAGTGGTCCGCCTACCCTATAGAGCCGGCAGCTACCACAGGCTGCTTCTAGCAACCGTCCACACAATGACCTGGCCTTTAATCCCTCCTCAGCTGGTGAGCATGACATGTTGGAGTTTTCACTGGATCTGCTTCCAGAACTTACAAATCCAGAAGAAGCTACTTTCATATCTGGACCCTCCTGACTTACTAAGCAATAGCAACAATGACCTTCTCTCTCCCTATGAGAATGACTGAAGCCTTCTGTGCTCTGTCCCTAACACCTTTCACTTGTTTGGTGCATCTGTAGCTTCACAGTGAGGAACCCCACACCACTTTTTTTCCCCATGAGGACAACTTGAGGAAATAATGCACACATTCTTTATCCCAGAACTTGCTTGTGTCAAGCTTCATGAATTGTGGGGTAGAAAGAGAGAGGGTAAGAGGGAGGGCAACCTCCAAGCCTGCCAGTCCACATCACAGACTGTTTATGCAGCTACAGGAAACTTCACTTGTTCGGTTTGCAGAGACATAGAGATTGGCTTTGGGAGATGCGTAGCGTGAAGAATCTTAGTAGAAGGGAGTCTCACCAAGGGAAGAAAAGGCAACAAAACTATTCTAAACAACCAGTTTCAGCATGTCCTTCCAACTGGGTTCTTCCATGAGTTCTTTTCCCCCTGTGGTGTCTGTCCCATTGTGTTCCTTTTCTCCTTCTCCCAGTCCATACATTTGAGTCAGATGGAATTTATTTGGCAATCCATCAAGCCTAGCCAAACAAACTCAAACCACAAGCTGTATACCAAAAAACACAAAAAATTAAATATATCACTCACACACAAAACTAAGCACAGAGTGGATGTACTTTGGGAACATTGTTTACTAAAGTGCAGGTGGCAGTGCCCTAAATAGACATGGGCATGAACGGGAAAAAAACCCGAACAGGCTGTTCGGTGTTCATTCCCGACGACTAACACGAACAGCCAACCAGAACCGAACATGTCCCGTTACTGAACGTGTTCGGTAGTTGGTGTTCGTCAGCACCAGAGCGGCCCCCTTAGCACTTAGAGAGTCCATATTCACCGAGAATGTACAGCAGGATCTTCTCCAGCCATCACCCAAGATTGATCAAGATTGCAGTATGGATCTCAGAGTTATACGTTCCCAAATTCAACGCCCCCAGGAAACTCCCATTCAGTACAAATGGAGCCACCCTCTCCAGTCCAGTTCACTTTGGCCCCGTGCAGTGGACCTAAAGGTGGGCTGCCTCCCCTCTCAGGGGCAGGGGGTTTGGCCGCTGGCTGGCAGCACCCCCCATGTGCCCGCCCGCTAGGCCTACGTACGGGTGGACACATCTGCTTACGCAGCAAGGTGGTTGGTGACTGTGGCTGCTGGGCCTGCCGGGTGCGGGGAGGCGGAGGTGTGCTGCCTCCCCTCAGGGAGCAGGGGGTCTGGCTGCTCACCAGCGGCACCCCCCATGTGCCTGCCCACCAGGCCTCCAGGTTGGAGGTGGACAGATTATCCGCTCATGCAGCAAGGTGGTTGTTGACTGCGGTCGCAGGGCCTGGTGGCCGCAGGGAAACAGTGGCATGCCGCCACCCCTCAGGAGGCGGGGGGTCTGGCCGCTTGCGGTAACACCCCCCATGTGCCCTGTTGCTAGGCCTCCGGGTCAGAGGCGGACAGACTATCTGCTTATGCAGCAAGGTGGTTGATGACTGCGGCTGCTGGGTGGTTGAGGGAGACCAAGGGGTTCCGGCTGCGGTGACAACCCGCACCTGGAAGATTATGTGAGCGGGCCTGGAAGACCCTGATCCATCAGTGGCTGCTGGCATCACCCACCTCCCTGCCATCACAGAAAGGAGGGGACGGGGTGGTGCAAGTGGTGGGGAAGGGACTCGTGGCAGTACCTGAGAGGGAGAGGTATGGACTGGGAACTGGAAAGCTCCCAAGCGAGAGGTAGTTGGGTCAGAGTGGTCCCAGAGAGGGAGAGGAAGAAATAGGGCAGTGGCAGCAGCTGCCATCGCCCACCTTCCTGCCTTTACAGAAAGGATGGGAGTCACAGGACACATTCCCCCCGGCTCAAAGGGGTCCAGTCAGTCCCGTCGCCAGGGGAGCCACCATGCAGTGCAACCGCCTGTATCCCTGTACAGTACAATCGGCTTTGCGATCGCAACCAAGCTGTCACTCGTGACCAAGGAGGGAGCAGTAACAGGATAGTCCCTCATGAAGCGGTGGCTGACATGACCCGCTGTACTGCCTTCGTGGAAAGAAGGGGATGGGCAGGACAGGAGACGTCATTCGTAAGGGTCAGACTGGTTCCACAGAGGGAGAGGTAGAAAGAGGGACCAGCAGCACTAAGAAATGAGGGGGGGGCAGAGCAGTTCCACACCGCTCCAAGACACCTCACCTGTGCAGGCAGTACAAGCACTACTCATAAAAGTTTGGGCGGCACTGCCAGACACCAACCGCCTTCCTGCCTTCGCGGAAATGAGGGGATGGACGGGACAGGAGACATTGCTTGGACGGGTCAGAGTGGTTCCAGAGAGAGAAAGAAAGAAACGAGATAGCAGCAGCAGCTGACATTGGCCACCTTCCGGCCTTTGCGGGAAGGGCATGAGTCGAGGGACCCATTGCCCCCTGCTCAGAGGGCACAGCGTTTGCAATGTATAGGGGCACTGTGTGGCTCAACTACATGTGCAACAGCTTCTGAGCTGTTACGCAAGTGCCCAAAGGAGGCTGCCACCAGCATCACCCACTTTCCTGCCTTTTCAGAAAGGAGGTGTCATGATGATCTGGCTGTGCCAGGAAGGCCTAGCAAGGCCTCAGAAGCCTGTTAGCAGTGGGAGTGGGCCTGGCTAAACCTGACCAAAATGTGCCAGCCCTCATTCGAGATACCCGCTGGACTTGAGGGGCAAGGATGCGCGGCGATGGCATAGAGAACCAAGGGGCAAGATGCTTTAGTAGCCTGCAGAATCCCACACCATGGATATGGGCAATCCATGTAGAGCAATCGTCTCTGCCAAGGCCCGCCTCCTGAGCCCTCAACCTCGCCGTTGTAAGCGGCGCTGTCCCAGACCCCGACGGGACAACCTCCCTGAGCACGGCTTGCCTGAGCGCTCCACTCCTACCAGCGTCACCCTCAGGGCAAGGATTCTTGCTTGGGGTGGATTCCGGTGACCCTCCCACTGATCCCCACTCAGAAGAGCTGACCGCCCCCTTTCTCCCCCCAACGGATGTTTCGCTGGGTGAGGACGGAGACCACAGGCTTGGGTGGTGCGTCTTCAGGTGCCAAGTCAAAGCCATCGTCCAGCAGCCCTGGAACCGGAGGCTGAGGCTAGAGCCCTGGCCCATCACACCCACAAGCCTGACCACCAGATCAGGCACTGATAATAATGTGAGCCCTCCACTGAGTGCCCACTGAGCTTGGCCCCAGGGCCTGGCAGCAGCCCTGGAACCGGAGGCTGAGGCTAGAGCCCTAGCCCAGCACTCCCAGGGACCTGACCAGATCAGGTACTAGTACTAATAATAATGAGCCCTCAGCCAAGGTGCCCACTGAGCTTGGCCCCAGGGCCTGGCAGCAGCCCTGGAACCAGAGGCTGGGGCTAGAGCCCTAGCCCAGCACTCCCAGAGACCTGACCAGATCAGGCAGTAATAATCAGGGTGAGCCCTCAGCTGAGGTGCTCACTGAGCTTGGCCCCAGGGCCTAGCAGCAGCCCTGGAACCAGAGGGGATAGCTCCCTATCCCACCTACCACACACAGAAAAAAGCCCAGCTCCAATGCACTCTCCCTGTCTCTCCCAAAAGGCTATAACAGCTCTCTCCCAGTCCACTGCTTGCTGAAAGTGAAACCAGAACTGGGAGCGCAGTCCCCTTTTGTAAGCAGAGGTCTGATTGAGAAAAGCAGGAGGTCTGTGGTTGGCAGTCAGAACTGCTTAACAGGGTTTGCAAGGATGAGTTGGAGTTCCCATGGCCACAGAACACCCCTCCCCCTCCCTCCACCCCCCCCCCCGCCGTGTCTGCTCCCACGTTACCAATTGTTACCAATTTGCAGCTCCACGCTTGGAAGGAAGACCTGCCCATCAAGCTAAGTTGGGCTTTGATTGGGGTGTCCGGGGTGACAGAGGGAGTGCAGACAGAGTTTAGGCACTTCCCCTCTCCGTTGCCGAGGCAATTGATGAAAGGTGCCTGAGTGTCTGGCTTCCCGAACGGCAGCCAAGCACAACGAACGAGGCTTTGCACTGACCACCTGTTTGGCTGGAATGGCGCCTCCTGAAGAGCCTGTTTGCGAGCAGCTGAGCAGCCTGTTTGTTGTTTTTTTCTGTTCGTAATGCTGTTCGTGCCCATGTCTAGTCCTAAATGGAAAAGGTAATAGAGCCATGTTTTTCTCCAAATTAAGTGCTGTTTGACTTTTAAGTCTGCAAATTTAAAACTTTTCTTGTTTCCATTATTCCTTGATTTGATGATTGTTCTATTGGAAATAAGTTTTAAGTCATATGATCTGCTTTTTTATGAAAATGAGCTTTTTTCTGCGTGTAATTACTTCTTATTCGTGTCTTCATCATCTGAGAGCCAGTGTGGTATACTAGCTAGAGTGTTGGACCAGGATCTTGCACACCCAGGTTCGAATCCCATTCTTCCTTAGAAGCTTCCTGGGTGACCTTGGGCCATTCGCATACTCTCAGCCTAACCTGTCCCACAGGGTTGTTGAGAGGATAAAACTGAAGAGATGAGAGTAATGTAAGCCACTCTGGGTTCCCATTGAGGAGAATGGCAGGGTATAGCTGAATAAATAAATATGGTATATAAGATTGTCATTGTTTTTTAATGTGTTGTATGTGGCATTAAGTTGTTCACATTCAGTGGTATATATTACATTATTGGACTTACAGGTAATGTTTTGTTTGATAAAAAGAAATCTTACCAATAGTAGCACAGGCAGAATCATCAATAAAATTGTCATATTTTACAACATCCATGGATCTAGTAGAATAATTTTTTTTTCTCTTGATATAGAAATAGCAATTTAAGTTGCAATAGTCTCGTGTAGTTTGGGCCATATTCATATTACATGCCTATGGCCATATACAATACATTCAGTTCATTCATTCATATTGCATACCATATTCATATTTTTTTCGTTTCATCTCTATTAGACAGTAGAAGAAAATCAGTTTACTTAGTTTTGTTTTTGTTCAGACTTAATAACTATGTATACCCATCTCCAGATTCTTAAGGATATAGAAAAGTAGATTGTCAGTGCAACCAAATCACTTCCCCACTAGACTTGTGAGTGACTGTGATGGACTGCACTTGAAGGCGGGTTTCCTAAGTGCAGCAATCAGACAGCTGGAAGGGAAAGAGTTAACTCTTGGTTGGGTTGAGAGCTTGAGTGCCAGACTGCTCCCTCCTTTCTGATTGGTCAATTAGAACCCGGCTGAAGGGCTGAAAGTTGGTTTCTGACAGGATTGTTCAGAGAGAGAGAGTTTGTGAGTGAGTCTGACAAGGAAGGTCTGGCAGGTTCCCCTCTGGAGTGAGGGAAGAGGAATATTTTGGCTTAACTGTAACATCACTGTCCTGAATAATTCTGTTTAAGAATTCTTAGTATAAGTGTTAGCAGAAGCTGAAGCCTGCTTGACACAGACACCATAGAACTGGGAGTGTATTTTGGCAAGAGTGATTGGGTAGTAGGTTAGACTCCCTTTCAAGCCAAAAGAAGAAGGGTTATATCTTCTTAAGAAGATTAATTCCTGCCTAGTTTCTCAAGGGGGTTTTGCTCTGAAGAGGACCTCTGGTTGGTTGTGAAGGGAAACCAGTTTTAAACTAACTCCAGGAAACCTGAGTTGTCATAGGAAATTCTGTGAAGAAATGTTGCTTTACTAAAGTATTTAATAAAATACCTCTCTGTTACGAACCAAGAATATAAGAAATGTAAGTTTCAAGGAAACTATTTTGCCCACTACTCAAAGTGTATTCTGTACTACCAGCAAAATTTTACATCAGTACTTTCATTTGCTGACTACACTTATTCAATCCCTGCCTGTTAAATAAAATTATTTCTTTTTGAATGTTATACAATCTCTAGTGCCATTTCCAACAAAAAAGAAGAGGGCTCCTTCTTCTCCCCATCAAGTTCCTGGGCTGGGCTCAAAAGTTAAAATTATATCTGACTGACAGGGTGGGACAAATAGACTTTCGAACCACAAATAGAGACACATTATTTGGGCAGTTCAGTAAAAGCAGGAAAATTGAATTTTGGTGGGATAATCTGCCTTATAGTGCAGGACTGAAGGGGGGCGATCCATTATACTGACACTGAAAATAATAAGGAATTCAGAAGGCTTTAATCAGCTACTTTTTTGTTTGATTGTGTGTAGGTAACAGCTTAGATCTCCAGATGCCATTAAAATAAGCTATTTATGCTGACATTAAAATTGCATACATGGAAACGGCATCAAATGACTAACAACTGTGAAATAACCACAAACTTATGCAGGGAGAAAGCCCACCACAAATTGCATTGTGATGATAAACCATACTCATCATTGTGTTTTTAAGGTTTCCTGTAATTATGATTCTTCCTGTTTTTCAGAGCCATCTGCTCTCTTCCTAAACCATTTTCAGTTTTGTCTTCTGAGTTCCTAAATATGTCAAAAGGTTTTATGAAATACACTGTGTGAAAAGTGTGCCACTGCTGTCCTTTTATATCTCAGAACATCACATTTTCCCTTTTTCTTCCATTTCATGGATCAAAAAGCTTTTACAAACAAGTTAAACTTAGATTCTTGAATAAAAATCCTTTCTTTACACACAACAATAATGAAGAATGTCTAATATGCCAGAGGGCAGAAAGCCTTCAATGTAACAAATGAAATAGGATAATCAGAAACAAAGGATTCTAGAGAAAACCCAGATGTGATAGGAAGTACACTGCAAAAAAATGTGCTATGTATTTTTGGAAAATAGAAAAGAAGAAAAAAGAAAATTTTCAGTGAAAATGATTCATTATTACTTTCAAAGGATTTTGTAATGTATATCTATTTATGCATGCATTTTTCTATACACAATTATTTTTGTTGAGACCTACAGAATTGAATTACAAACTCTAGTATGGGAATGCTTATGTAGACTTTTGTAACAAACTGCGTAATCCTATGGTCGGCCATGACGCCAGCATGGCCGTGGAGGCGGAGCAGTGGTGCCACTGGGCTAGCTCCTGTGCTAGCAAAGTGGAGAGGCGGTGGCAGCGGAAGCAGCACAGAGTTGCGAAGCAGTAGTGTCGAAAAGCATAGTGGGCGGGGCGAATGTGTGGGCTCCGCTGCCCACAGCCAACAGGCGCCACTGCTGGCTAACAGCTGTGGGAGGGGTGAGAAGAGGTGCAGCCAGTGGGCAGCTCACGATCCAGGGCAGCCTTCAGAGCAACAGGCACACAGCATCCTTGCCGGAAGACCGCCCTGCTTCCCATCCTGGGCAAGACCAGCAATTGACAGAGAGGGCTGTGGGCGTGGCTGGGCTCAGAAGCTGGTGGCTATAACCCAATCTGGCATGCCCTTGGCGGCTGTGGGCTAGTGATGCCCACTGCATCAGAGGGATGGGGAGAAGGAGGATGAGGTGTGGCTAGGGTGTGGGGGCAGAGAGGCTTTGCTGTTGCTGGTCACTCTTGCCCAGGAGGCAGGGGGTGCAGTGAGAATGAGGGTGGCCGGATGCCCAGGTGGTGGTCACGGTAGCAAGCCCCATGCCGCCCTCAGTTCCCGGGGATTCATTGCACACAGAGACCAGCCCCCTGACCAAAGCCGGGGTCCAGTACCAACCGGCGTGTCAGACCACCCAGTGCACGCAAGTCGTCCACACACTCTGCCGGCATGTGGATGCTGAACCGTCAGGAATGCCCCATCGTCGGCCCTAGGAACATGAGGATCACGTGCAGTCATGGGTCTGGCGGTAGCCAATCCAGGCAGCATGGGCAATTCATTGAGGGGTGGTCTAGTGGAGGTCGGTGGGTTGCCAGGTCCAGGTAGGGAAAATCCTGGAGATTTTGGGGGTAGAGCCTGCAGGGGAGGCGCCTCACTGATGTAAAATGCCATAGAGTTCACCCTTCACAGCAGCCATTTCATTCAGGGGAACTGATTTCTGTTGCCTGGAGATCAGTTGTAATTCCAGGGGATCTCCAGCCACCACTTGGAGACTGAGAACAGAAAAGACAGAACAAACTGCAAGCGGAGGAAAAAAAATCAATATCTAACCAGTCACAATTTCAGAAAGCAATACCACAATGTATTCAATGAAAATTGTTATAGTACATCTTGGAAAAACACAGTTAAACATGAGTTAAACAAACATCCATGTACAGGCAAGCCACTCTAAAAGACACTATAGAAAAGATACATAGTCTAACAGGCAAAGTCCACTGAGTTAAAGGTCTCCACAAGAATCTATCCGAAGGTGAGTAAACGAGGTAAGTAAACAAAGGAGATATTGAAGATGTTCTGTAAAGCGAAAGATGGTAACTCTTCTTCTCTTGAACAGATGTGAAACGGGTTGCAAGAAGCAGAATGTCAAGAAGACGCACCCTCCCGCCCAGGAGGGTGCGATCTGCCTTTTCTGTTCTCAGTTTTGGTTGAGGAGCCTCTGTGGATTTTGGGCTTACCACTTGGAGACTATGGTTGTTGTGGGTTTTCCGGGCTGTATTGCCGTGGTCTTGGCATTGTAGTTCCTGACGTTTTGCCAGCAGCTGTGGCTGGCATCTTTAGAGGTGTAGCACCAAAAGACAGAGATCTCTCAGTGTCAGTGTGACACCAATGAGCTTGTTTCCACCCCCCCCCACCCCAAATCTCTTACCAGGGTGACAGCTATGGCTGGCAGCCCTAGATTGGCCTCCCAGGTTAGGTTGAAGCACAAGAGGAGAGGTTCCCCTACCAGATTTGGCCCTCTGGGCAGCCATAGCACATTGGTCTGATCTGGAAAGGCCAATCCTCCTCTCTGAAGACAACATCCTAGCCACCTTCACTGTGAATATGATCGGCTCTCTGGCTTGGTACTGGAGTTGTGGGCTGCATAGTGTATTTCACATGACCTGTTTGCAACTGGGTTTGAGAGAACCCTGATATAAGACCTAGAGTGAGATGTGGGCATAACATTACCATGCAAAGGGGAAAAAATGACTGGAAGCTTATCTGGATATTCTTTTAAAAACTGATATTATTAACTGCATATAACATGTAGAATAAGGAACCTAAGACCAGCTATAATTGCTTAACTTTTTTGTACATTTTCCTCTGAAATGCTCATTAACTCCATCTAGTAGCCTTATTCTTTTCTCATTAAATGTTATTCTTTGAAAGAGAAGATAACTGCATGTAATCATTGTGAAAATTGTAAGGAATATTCTTAGATACATTCTTGTTTCTATTTTTGTCACATTGTCAAAAGATGTGAACCAAAAGAGGAAAAAGGGGGATGAATACTTAGAACGATCATGACATGTTAATATTGGGTCATGCATTACTCGTATGTTTGCCAAGTCCCTCCTGGCAATCATCCCACCTTGCTAGGCAAGGTGATGTAGCCAGTGACATGCTGATGTCACTCCTGGCAATCGTCCCACCTTGCTAGGGAAGGAGATGTAGCCAGTGACATGCTGATGTCACTCTCCTTGCACCCAGAAATGACATCAGTGCATCACCAGGGTCACTCTGGTGTTTCACAAAAACATATGGTTTAAAGTGACATCAGCACACTGGCATGACACCAGTGTGCGCCCCTTTTCTTCCTCCACCCAATTTCTCCCATCAGTGCCTATTTCTACAGAGGGAGGCCTGACATCCTTCATAATGAACTCAAACCATAATAAATCCACATAAAATAGTTTTATATTTCACATTGTAAAAAATGTCAGAATGTCTTGCTTAACATTTTGTAAAGCAGTGCAAGTTTAAAAAAAACCAACTGCATAAAACTAATTAGAAGTACCGTAATAATGATGTGCATTGTAGTGAATTATAATGTTAAATAGACAGACTTAAATCTTCCAATGTGCAGAAATCTTAACAAAGATGCCACTGGTACTACAAGACCTTTCTAATTTGACCCCTGAAGGAGTTTGTAGCCTGGGATTATTTCTGTTCATGAAATTGTCTTTTGGCATTGAGCTTCAGAGAGCTGACATAATATTTATTTTATTACACTTGATGGTAAACTTTACTGTAAATTTAATGCATTTTAATAGTGTCTATATAATATAATATTCTTATTGTCAAAGGCATTATTTCACTTGAGATATTAAAAAAGAAATGCTTCTGTCCTTGAGTATGTTCTATAGAGGACTAAACCAATATTGCTCCCAAATGATCTGAATGTGCTAGAAAAAAATTACAACTTGAAATTTACAAAACAGTTTTAAGTGCTTAGACTATACTGTGTACTATTTATAATATCATGTAGACTGCATATGGAGACATTGGTTCACACATCATGTCCTAGAGATGCACAGTGTGAAATACTGTTGCATACTCTCCAGTGGCAGGGCACCAGCAGATGCCCTGCCCCATCTGCTAGAGGTGGCAGCTGGATGGGCCTTGGAGCACTCAAAACTATTGGTATTGGGAGACTTCAACGTCCATGCTGACGATGACACCTCTAGTTGGGCTGTGGACCTGGTGTCCTCCATGGCTGCACTTGGACTTTCCCAGATTGTTTCGGCCCCTACACATCAAGCAGGCCACACATTGGATTTGATCTTTGGGATGGGGATGGATGTGGTGCTAGAAACAACTGAGTTGGTGCCATGGTCAGACCACGTGGTCCTGAAGTCTCGGCTGGATATCCCACCTCCCCCCTGAAAGGGCGGTGAGCTTATTTATGCTCACCCGCGGAGACTTATGGATCCAATTAGTTTCCAGAATGCTCTACGGGATCCGATGCTCCCTGGCAGTTCATTGGATGAGCTGGTGGAAGACTGGAAAGTCTGTCTTTCCGAAGCCATCGATGAAATTGCCCCCCATTGCCCTCTCTGCCCCCATACCAAACTAGCTCCCTGGTATACAGAGGAGCTACGTCGAAAGAAGAGGGAGCTGAGACGGCTAGAGCGAGTGTGGCGGCGAACTCGTGATGAAGAGGCAAGAGCATCTTATAGGACGTTTATGAAGGCTTATGAGATGGCAGTGAAGGCTACAAAGAAAGAGTTCTATGCAGCCTCCATTGTATCAGCTAGCTCACGCCCAGCAAAACTGTTCAATGTGGTTCGGTCTTTGGTCTCCTTATCAGGAGGGGACCATCAAAATTCAAATTGGGATATTAGCTGTGAGGCTTTTGGGAGCTTTTTTGCTGATAAAATCTTGTCTCTCCGCCGTGATCTCCCAGCCACAGTTGATACAGTGTGCGAACTGGAGGCCCCTTGGCCGCCTTCTGGGATGATATTAGACCATTTCAGTCCACTCTCTGGGGATGAGATTGACAGGATCCTGCGAGCAGTTAGGCCTACCACATGCTCCTTGGACCCGTGCCCTTTGTGGCTGGTGAAGGCCAGCGTAGATGGGCTACGGGATGCCCTGGAGGCCATTGTCAACATGTCTATTGTTAGATTTATCAGCAGCATTCGACACAGTCGATCATGACCTGTTGGTCCACCGCCTTGCCAATGTGGGGATTCGATGGACAGCTCTGCAGTGGTTTGTCTCTTTTCTCCATGGTCGGGGACAGAGGGTGGCACTAGGGGAGAAGTTGTCATCCCGCCACCCATTGGTGTGCGGTGTCCCTCAAGGGGCAATACACTCCCCCCTGCTATTTAATGTATATATACGCCCCCTCGCCCAGCTGGTATGGAATTTCAGACTTGAGTGCCATCAATACGCAGATGACACCCAACTGTATCTGATGATGGATGGCCGGCCTGGCTCTGCCCCAGATGTCCTGGAATGGGCCTTTGGAGCTGTGACTGGATGGTTCAAGCAGAGTCAGCTGAGATTGAATCCCTCGAAGATGGAGGTCCTGCATGTGGGTCTAGGGTCCATGGGTGCGGAACACCGGCTCCCTGCTCTCGACAGAGCACCACTTACACCGGTGTCGAGAGTGAGGAGCCTGGGGGTGGTCCTGGATGCTTCCTTGTCTATGGAGGCACAGGTCGCAGCGGTTGTTAGATCCTCTTTCTTCTATCTAAGACAGGCTCAACAACTTGTCCCCTACCTATTGATCCATGTCCTTAAAACAGTGATCCAGGCAACGGTCACCTCCAGATTAGACTACTGCAACTCACTCTACACAGGGCTTCCCTTGGGCTTGATCCAGAAACTGCAGCTGGTTCAGAATGCAGCTGCACGGGTGGTTGCCAGAGCACCAATCATGGCTCATATAACACCTATCCTCCATCAGCTGCACTGGTTACCGGTTGAGTACCGGGTCCGGTTCAAGGTTTTGGTGTTGACCTATAAAGCCCTATGCGGACTGGGCCCAGCATACCTTCGAGACTGCCTCTCCCCATATGTTCTCCGGAGGTCGCTTCGATCAGCCACTAAGAACTTACTGATGGTCCCTGGCTCCAGGGAGGTCCGCCTGGCCTCTACCAGAGCCAGGGCCTTCTCAGTTCTGGCTCCGACCTGGTGGAACTCTCTGTCTGAGGAAACTAGGGCCCGGCAGGATTTGTTATCTTTCCGCCAGGCCTGCAAGACGGAGATGTTCCACCAGGCATTTGGTGGGGGCTAGGCTGTCCTCTTGCCGGCCATACCACTGAAGACCTTCCACCACCCATGCAGGACAATGGTGTATTTTAATATTTTATACCCGCCAATTTTAATTGTTTGATATGATGTTTTAATGTTTTTATAATGTTTTTGATGTATTGTCGAGGGCTTTCACGGCCGGAGAACGATGGTTGTTGTGGGTTTTCCGGGCTGTATTGCCGTGGTCTTGGCATTGTAGTTCCTGACGTTTCGCCAGCAGCTGTGGCTGGCATGTTCAGAGGTGTAGCACCAAAAGACAGAGATCTCTCAGTGTCACAGTGTGGAAAAGATGTTGGCAGGTCATTTGTATCTACTCAGGAGGGGTGGGGTTGAGCTGAGTCATCCTGTAAGAGTTTCCCAGGGTGTGGAATGCTAATGGCGGGAGGCTTCACTGTATCCTGAGGAGGTTCCTATATATAATGTTTTTATTATTTTAAGCTGTTGTTAAACCACCCTGAGCCCGTCTGACAGGGAGGGTGGTCTAGAAATGTGATTAAGTAAATAAATAAATAAATAAACTTCAGAAGTAGTGAAAAGTTTCAAGAGCTGCTCTACCACCAAGGTTTTGTTTTGTTTGGATTAATGGGTTAGGCTACCAACTAAGTTTTATACCAATGTAATGCTAAAATATGCCAGCATTACTCAAAGACTTGTAAATCAAGGACTTGTAAATCCATGAGGAAAGTATGCAATTAGTATAGTTCTTATATGTTTTTCACACAAGGCAAATAGCTGCTTAGAGCTTTGTGGTGATTTAAATTGTGAAAATATTATGGGAGTAAACAGTGACCCCTCTCAAGCTGTACAAAAGGAACATGGGAGATCTGACCCACTTGCAGATCTTGCCCTATCTTTTTCAACTACTACCACTAATTCTCAGTGGTGAGAATTAGAAATCAGGCAACTGAAAAGCAGAGGGATATACATCCATGTGTGCACATGTTTCCATTAAACAATCTGAACCAAGCTAGAGTACGTAAACACTGTCAACACCTTAAAAGCAAGCCTTTAATTATTATTTCTACTAGTAGTCCATAAAGTGGCTTACAATAAAATAAAAATTAAAAAACAATAAATGAAGTGAAGCAGCAAGAAGCAGAAAACAATCAAGAGAGCAGAAAATCATATAAAATCTGAAAACCACTAAAGCTTCCATGGAACACCAAAGTAGAAATCAAACCTTTGAAGCCTTGAAAGACAGAAAGGTATTCTTGGTGTCTAAATTCGATTAAGTAGACAGCTAACATGTCTGTCTTGCAAGCCACCACTGAAAAGACCTTCTGTATGATCAGGTAACCCAGACAAAGACTCCATGACCAGGCAGGTTCACAAGAGAGAAGGTATTCCTTCAAGTACTATGATCCTAAGCCATTTAAGGGTGTGAAGATCAAAACCAGCTTTTTGACCTGTACCTAGAAATGTTTTGGCAGTGTGATGGACTACACTTTTGAAAAGCCTGGAAGAGTACTCACACAGCAGCATGACTACTACGGGTTAATCCCTCACAGAATGAGAGAAATTTGAGAGACAAGCTACTCCAAGGGATCTGATTGAGGAGCATGACCTGAAAAGAGGAGGGATTTTTTTCAGTCCTAGGAGAGAGTGAGATCGAGTGTGAAGAATTGAGAGATGAAGTCCAGAGTGAGCAGTTTTAACACTGACAGGAAAGTTGGCAAGGAGATTTGGGAAGTAGGTGCAATGAAAGGGGATAGATTTTCTAAGGAGAGGAGATTTTCCCTACCCAGTCACACAGAGTGCTAACTCTGGAGAGTGAAGAGATCCTCTTCCACTTTTCTCATTATAGCTGATGACAATGACTAAAAGAGGGACATTCTGTGATTTAGTTGAAACTAGGATATATAAAACACGACCTTTGGAAGGAGGAATGGTTGACGAAGGAGTATATAAGCATGACCCACTCCAAATTTCTGTTTGGGGCAAAACATCTTCTGAGCAGGCTGTCTATTTGGCCTATATTCTGGTCTCAAATCTTAGGAATTTTTCAACTGTTATGATTTATTAGAAGAAGCTCTAAAACTATGTGTTATTTGTCATATTTTAAGGTCTATGTTTTGACCTAGAGTATGCCACAATTTATGAGATGTAGAGTTACATCTCAAACATCTACTCTTTCTTGGTTCAGCTTGGTAGATGTACTCTCTGATGTCTGTCTAGTGTCACCCTCCTCCCATGTCTGACCTTGGAACAGCCATGGCAACGTTATGATGTATATTCTGATTAAACCCCACTAATAGTCTTTAACTAGAGAATAGTCAATACCTCTAAGACTGCATGTTTTCAGTAGATTAACAACTGTATAGCTGCCATGTGTTTTTCTGTATTTTAATTGCTAAACAGAAGCAGCGAAATGAATCATTTTTTTGTTCAAATGGCCTGTAAACATACTTCTGTGGAGCCCTTTAAAAACAATAGTATTTTAGTGCCATTTTGCTCATACTTTCTTTGTGCAGTAACTATCCTTGACACATCTTTTCAATTCGCTGAGACCTTTTAAATTAGAGGTCAGTCAATATTTAGCAGAAAACTATTTGATTAATTGTTCCTGAAGATGAATTTTATTTGTTCCCATTAGTCATTTAGACATTTTATAGCAATAGCCAAAACTCAGTTGGATAAAATATGCCAACAGACTTGTAGTGTATTAGTCTGAAGTAGTATTCTCTTGAACTTTATTAAGTGTTCAGGTTAGAAATACTCTGGAAGTTCTAGATATCCATACCTCTGATAATTTCAATTAGATTGTCATCGTCCTATTAACTTCAGTTGTATGAAGCTAGACAAATAATTTATTTAGTTTCAGTTAAAGGCAGCTTACATAATCAAAACAAAAATTAAAAACATAATTACACCATATGACAATAAAAGATTAAAAATCGTAAATTTTCTACCAGTAAAGAAGTTTCTGCAATCTACCATTAAAAGCAACTAAAGTTCATCTGAAAATGTGCTACAAATAAAAAGAACTGCTAGGCCAAAAAAGATCAGAAGTATAGCAGTAATAGTGTCCTCTGTAGTTTTTCTGATACTCTATAAACCTGGTGCAATTAAGGAAAAGGCATGAAGCCACACTGAAGAAGAGGCAAATGGGAAATGGAAGGCACATCTAAATTGTAGCATGTGAGTACATTAAGAGAAATTTCTACATCTTATGTTTTAACAAATAAAAAAGAAAAATATCACAGATCTCTAATTGTGCACATATACATCTGTAGTTTGGATCAGGGCCTTGTGGGAAGGTAACAGAGGGTTTAATTCTTCAAGCCCCACTTGATTTTGTTAATTGAAGCTGGGCTTCCATGCTTTTTATTACTGATTTTAATGGGGAAGGATGTAAACTCTGTTTCAGTTATGAGTTATCAACACTAGACCTCTTCCAATATGGGTATAATCTCGATAGCAGTTATCTCAATAGTAAATTTATTGTATATAGAGTGATGGAGGTTCATTATCTTTGTAATTTCTTCACTGGCCTAGATGGGGAAAAATCCAATGACTTTTTGAGGCTCCAGTTTGCCCCCTGTAGTTTTTCACTTTAACTCAATTATCCAGATCTTTATCTTTATTGTTCTGCAGCCAGGCTGGTCAACCTGCTCCATCTCCTACACCGCTCAGAATACACTACAACCACTCTTAAAACTATATACGTTTAGCAGTGTGATTGGAACAGTTCAAAGGATCGCCCTACATCAATTCGGAACAACATCTATTTAACCTCCTTACTGAAAATTTGGGACCAGAATAGAAATCATTTAGTGCCAAAGATACCCAGATATTCCACCTTTACATTTCAACATTGGTTTACATTGGGAAAAGATAAATCTTTCAATGAGTTCTGGAAGGGGGTTAACGAGATCAATAGATGTCTCATCTCACAATGGCTTATTATTAGAAAAATCAGAAATGGAAAACATAATAAATCATAAAATTCATTGGTTTAGATATCTGCAAATACAAAATCTTGCTGAATGTATTAATCTGAAAAAAATTATCGACTCCCCTAAAACAGAATTTGAATGTCTTATAGACTTAGCTCCAAACCACAGTAAAGGATTGATATCAAAAATATACAATATATTGCTATCTACTCAAAAAAATAGAACGTGGAAATTCCAAGATCAATGGTACATAGATTGCCAAATTGAAAA
Source organism: Eublepharis macularius (assembly GCF_028583425.1). Lineage (NCBI taxonomy): Eukaryota > Metazoa > Chordata > Lepidosauria > Squamata > Eublepharidae > Eublepharis > Eublepharis macularius. The sequence goes on from NC_072797.1 coordinate 80,483,015, forward strand.
ATCCACCAAAAATTGGAAACAAATATGGTCATCCAACATTTACACCTCAAAAGAAGAAACTGATCGTACACCTAAACAAGATATGCTGATAATCATAGGTAACTGGAATGCAAAAAGTATGCAATAAAGCAGAATCAAACATATGGTTGTTGGGGGTTTTCCGGGCTGTATTGCCGTGGTCTTGGCAATACAGCCCGGAAAACCCCCAACAACCATCGTTCTCCGGCCGTGAAAGCCTTCGACAATACATAGAATCAAACATAGTTGGAAAATTTGAACTAGAATCACAAAATGAAGCAGGAGAGTGTCTCATAGAATTTTGTGAAGCCAACAACCCATTCATTGCTAATATATGCTTCAGGCAACCAAAAAGACAATTGTATATGTGGAAATCACCGGATGACTAATACAGGAACCAAATAGATTATATAATTGGAAGCAGAACATGGAGAAACTCTGTTCTCTCTGCTAAAACAAGACCAGAAGTTGATTGCAATACAGATCATGAATTGTTAATATCAAAAATTTAGAATAAAGGTGAAGAGAAACACAAAAAGAATCATAGTGCCAAAATACAGTCTAAATATTCTGGAAGAATTTAAAGACCAGGTAAGGAACAGATTTGCTATATACTAGTTCAATTGATCGTGAGCCAGAAAAACGATGGTGGGATTAAACCAGAGATATTATCAAGGAAGAATATGCAAAGACTATTCCTGTAGCCAAAAGAAAGGAGAAGCCTAAATGGATGACTGAAGACAATCTTAAACTTGCTAAAGATAGACAAGAAACAAAATCAAAAGGTGACAGAAATAGCGTCAACATTCTGAATGCAGCTTTTTAGCAACTTGCACACAAAGATAAAGAAATCTATTATAATGCCCAGTGCAAAGAAATAGAAAACAACAATAAAAAAGGAAGATCTGTTCCAAAAGATCTGAGAAATCAAAGGGAAATTCAAGCCATGGCTTGGGATGCTGAAAGATCAACATGGAAATACAGTATCTGATCAGGATAAAATAAAAGAAAGATGGAAACAACAAGAACTATATAAAAGAGATGGAAGGATGACATACTTTCGACGAAGAATCTTTTGATGAAGAACCAGAAATCCTAGAAAGTGAAGTAAAAGCTGCACTCAAAGCAATTGGGAGAAATAAAGCACCTGGAGTAGATGGAATACCAGTCCAGCTAATTCAAGCTACAGAAATGGAATCTATCAGAATCGTAATATGAATTTGTCAACAAATGTGGAAAACAAACAATGGCCCACAGACTGGAAACACCCAGTCTGTATTCTATTTCTCAAAAAAGGGTATGCCAAGGAGTGCAGCAATTGTCGGACTATCACATTAATTTCCTATGCAAGCAAAGTGATGCTCAAAATTCTATAGCAAAGACTCTTACCATATATAGAATGAGAAATGCCAGATGTTCAAGCTGGATTCAGAAAAAGAAGAGGCACTAGAGATCACATTGCAAATTGACAATGGCTAATGGAATATACCAGGGAATTTCAGAAAAAAACCAGCCTGTGTTTTATAGATTACAGCAAAGCTTTTGACTGTGTGGATCATGAAGAGTTATGGAGAGTCTTAAAAGAAATGGGAGTACCACAACATCTGATTGTTTTGATGCGCAATCTGTACTCTGGGCAAGAGGCTATTTTCAGGACAGAATATGGGGAAATAGAATGGTTTCCAATTGGCGAGGGTGTCAGACAAGGATGCATATTATCTCCCTGCCTGTTCAGCCTCTATGCAGAGTATATCATAAGGAAAGCTGGATTAGAGCTAGAAGACGGTGGAGTGAAAATTGGTGGAAGGAACATTAACAATTTGAGATATGCAGATGACACCACGTTACTGGCAGAAAATAGTGAAGACTTGAAACAACTACTGATGAAGGTTAAAGGAGAAAGCACCAAAGCATGGTTACAGCTGAACATCAAGAAGACAAAAGTAATGACTACTGAGGAATGACACAATTTTAAAGATGACAATGAGGAAATTGAAATTGTTCAAGATTTTCGATTCCTTGGCTCAATCATCCACAAAAAGGGAGACTGCAATGAAGAAATCAGAAGAAGATTGAGACTTGGAAGAGCAGCTGTGAGGGAACTAGATAAGATCCTCAAAGATAAAGATATCTCTTTGGAAACCAAGATCAAGATAATCCAAATTACAGTATTCCCCATTACTATGTATGAATGTGAAAGTTGGACAGTGAAGAAAGATGACAGGAAGAAAATTGATTCATTTGGAATATGGTGCTGGAGGAGAGGTTTGTGGATACTATGGACAGCCATAAAGACAAATAAGTGGGTACTAGAATTCTCTCCAGAAACTAACATGAAAAACTAAGGTTATTGTATTTTGGTCACATCATGAGAAGATAAGATTCTCTGCAAAAGTCAATAAAGTCAGTAATGCTAGGAAAAGTGGAAGGCAGCAGGAAAAAAAGGAAGATCTAAAACGAAATGGCTTAACTCAATAAAAGAAGCCACGTCCTCCAGTTTGTGGGATCTGAGCAAGTCTGTTAATGATAGGACGTTTTGGGGGCCTTTCTTTCATAGGGTCGCTGTAAGTTGGAGGTCACTTGACAGCACATAACACACACATGGTGAAGAATTGTTGTATGGGGCATCGTGAATGTGTTTTTTGCTGCAAATACACAAGTTTATTCAGAACTGATATATTGTAGTGTCTAAGGAAATATTCTTAGCCAAGATTATCGCATAAGTGCTATATACATGCTAAACATCTTTGTTATTGTTTGGAAAACAAATAATTACAGCTTCCTGACGTGTATTTATGACAAAATAGAAATAATGCTAAAGTGACAGTGCATTTCTCATATATGTGTGTGTGTGTGTGTGTGTGTGTGTACATGTGTGTATGTATACATGTGTGTGTATGTATGTATGTATGTATGTATGTTTGCAGGGCCGGCGCGCCTCTTAAGGCCAGGTAGGCGGTGGCCGCAGGTGCGGGGTGCCGGAGGGAGCGCCGGAGGAGGCGCGGCGGGCGGGAGCGCGTGCCACAAAGCCCCAGCCTCCTATCCCTCCCACCCCACACCGCTGCCGCCGCCAGCACACACCCCCGCCCAGGCGCAGCCACCGCGGGCAGGCATCTGTGGCGGCGCAGGCAACCGAGCGGGAGAGCTCGGAGGCCGCCCGCCACAGCAATCAGGCCGGCAGTGGCGCGCGCTCCCATGATGACGTCACACATGATGTCATCACGCAGGCCGGTGCGCGCGCGCGCGTGCTCGTGCGCGTGTGGGGGCGCCCAGCTGGCCGGCCGTGAGCACGGCAGACCCTTGCGCCGCCCCTGTATGTTTGTTTGTTTGTTTGTTTTAGTTCCATCTTATTCTAATAACAAAATTAATCAAGTCTTACATTCTTTGGATACATGTTATCAATCATATATTCCATTTCATCTCTACAATTCCATCATAATTATACTATTTTCACTATGCTATTATCACTATAAGTCTGCATTCTTTAATTCTAGTACTTCTTTACTCTGCTCATTCATTTGATGGTATTCTGCTAATATATAGTTACGTCTCTATTTTATACTTCCGTTTAACCCATCTATAAAAGGGGGCCATTTTTGTTTTCCATCATGTCTGTTTTTTTCTTTTATTAATTTGTGACAGTGCATTTCTTACACTGAGATGTCTCTGATTAAACATCACAAACCAATTGAAGTTTATTATCTTGCTCCTGCACTCTCTCTCTTCTCTTGTAGTGCTTTGTGGTTTTGGAAGCTTTCAGTTTGACTTCAATTCTTGTGATATCTACATGCAGGTAGCTTGACAAACTAGGAATGAGCCATAGTTTATAATCCTGGGCTGCAGGGGGAAAACACTCTAATTGCCAAAGCCACCACCTTCAGTCATGCTGTCTGTGGTGAGGATGGGAGGTGGGGATACATAAGTACAGCAGCAGCCCAGGTTTGTGTTCATCCTGGACAAATGTCTCTTTGTTCATGACATCTGAATGCAGCCTGGTGAAACTTCTATGCAAAGTGGCCCTGATTCATTGTTGATTCATTGCCAAAATGTCTGTGAAACTGCAAGTCTTGTCACTGAGCATCTGCTTTATAATTTAGAGGAATCTCCCCAGACAGAATATGATGAGCACATCAGGGAAGTAATAAATTATCTCCATTTATTCAGCATGTGACTCTTGCAACTAAAGTAATTTAAGTTCAGATACATAAAAAAGGAGACCTAGCATACAACTCACTTAACCATTAAGAGACAGTATCGTTTCAGGAGTATGAGCTGACCTTTGAAAAATGTGATGGATTCAAGTTTTGCAAAGCTTCATAGGGGGAGTGGAGAGAATTTGTATCAGCCAGTCCACATACTGTCTGGTCTGCATTAATACCATGGCAGGTATGCAGAAGCAAAAGTTTCTTATGGTGACTTGGAGAATGATTAAGCTGTCACTCCAAAAATGTGCATGACCATTGGTGGATTACGGTCAATATCCTAGTTCCAGCCACTGGGAAAACAATATGAGCTGGTAACTGTGAGCAAAAAGAATTCTTTTTTAATGTTGAAGTTGACTACAGTTAGAAGTGTTAGCTGAAATTCATCCCTTGTACCCATCCATATGAGATTCATATGGTCAATTTTATTTCAAAGAACTATCTGATGGTCACTTTTTAAATTCTTCCATTCTCCATGGTGGTTTGTCCAGACATTCCAAGATACTCATGTTCATTTTAACTTGTCCTTGGGGACTGGCTGACACAACTATGTTCTTCTTGAAAGGAGATTCCAATGTGAATATTCCAGAAGGTCTTAAGCAAAATTAATCTTAAGAAAAATTTCTTCAGTCTTCAGAGAACCTAATGGATGAGAAAGCTAAAGGATATATGTCAACATGGTTAGCTTTTTAAGAAGATGGTAAAGACTGATTAATCATAAACATAACATTTCCTCTTTTGTCCTAATGCTTTCAAAGCTCTTCGATACAACAGCTTTTAAGAGAAACATAACTAATTGTTGTGCAAAAACAGAAACAAATGTTTAACTGGCCAAACTAGAAAAAAAAAATGCTTGCAAAATCTTGTCATATGTAGTAAGATCCTTTCTAATATATGGCATTTTTTGCCATATATAAACACAATGATACTTGTATGTACACTGCAAATTATATTGCCATTAGAGGAGAATGCCATTCAGTAAGAAACTACCACATCAAAGTCATCTATAATCTGAAACATCTAGGCTACCAATCATATAAATAGGAAATGATCCTTAAAATAGCCTAACCCTTTTTTAATTTGCGTAGTCTGAACGATCTAGTCTTTCATCAGAGTAATTTTCACCCTGAGGAAATGTCTTGCGTTCTTTTTGTCTCTTCTAAGAAAGTAGGTCTGTTCTCTGCCTGACTGCTCTGCCTCAGGAGAAGGTTATGAGAACAATAGTTGTCAATCATTAAGGAGGTTGAGTGTGTGTGATCAGCATGTACCTACTATAGTGCCACAACACTATTGTTATCAGTAAATCATAAAAATAAAAAGCATATGCTCTGAGCATATGTTTAGCAAATTTCTGGTGAACTCCATATGACCTTTTTATAGGATACTTATATTACTTCCTTTGAAAATTTCTGTTTAATATTTTCTTTTGGGAGAAAAAGCATAAGAGGTTTTAGAAGTTTACCTGTTATACTTTCTTTGTCTAATAGACTTTATTTGTTCAATTTGTTACATATAAATAACACTAAATAATGTTTTTTGCTAGTCCACCATAGATGTATCTTCCATGCCCAGAGAGATTGCTATTACAGAGCAGTGGAAGGGTGCATAGGTAGGCACTACATGAAGCATTTTTAGGGAATGCAAGGTCATGTGTGCTTCCAGTAGCATTATCCTGTCCATCCTTTCTGCTTCGTTGAGAAATACAATCATGGATTGGATGGGGACAAGGTGTGTGTGTTGGGATGCACAACTTTCATTCTACATAATAATTCAATGTGATAGCCGTGTGTGAGTGAAGAAAGGAAAGGAAATGGCTCAGTTATGTTTAGTTTAGTGGTCATCCTTCCATGCATAGGTGCTGTGGACTGTGGCCACAATAAGGATGAATTTATACCCCACCTTTCCACATAATTCAAGGTGTCTTACAAAATGATTAAATATTTCCCCCAAATTAAAACCAAGATAAAATCTACCCCCACCCCTTAAAAAGTGCCTGCCTTTTACAGCCCCTCAAAATCCGTGGCAAACAAGAAAGCCTTTCAGCACCTTCTGAATATCTTCAAGATGAAGGGTTCCCCTCTCTCCACTGCCACAGGTAGCCCATTCCACAGATCAGGGACTGTTGTAATGTATACAAGCAGCCTCTAGGAGAAAGGTTTCTGCTTTGTATGTCCTTCAGTTTTGGCCCTGTGAGGCTCCTGTAGACAACTGGCTGCTGCAGGGGTAGAGGGACTGGGAAGCCCGCTGGAGGTAGGCCGTGCAGGCAAGCGCTATAAAAAACCTGTCATTATAAAGTGTTGTGTCCTGGTGTTCACGATTCTACATATGGCAACAAGGATAAACTGAAGCCCCACCTTGGCAAATGATCGACCTTGTGTTTTTCTTTATTTTTTTCTTTTTCTTTGACTGACGTTGTAAACAATTCCTGTTACAAGAAAATAGCTGCCACTGTGGGGGCTGTTTCAAAATTTGATCAGTGACAACAAACTTGGGAGTAAAGATGGGCACAAAACGAACTACGGAACAAAATTCTGTATGGAACGGCCGGTTCATAGTCAAAGAACCACGCGCTCCATGGGATCACATTTTTCTGAGCCAAACAAACTTTTCTTACTGTTCCGTTGCTGGTTTGGACACTTTTGCCACCAAATACTTCCTTGTCCAGGCAACGGTGGCAGAGTCTTTAGCTTGCCCCCAGTCTGAGGCCTCCAGGCTTGATTGGCAGCTGTCCCTGCCAACTAGAGAGCTCCCACTCTGACCTATCCAGCCAGGAAAAGGGGGGGAGGGTTAGAATCTCCAAGGCAACGGACGAGAAGGGCCTTCAGCAGCCATGGTAACACCAATCTCTTCCTTCCAAAACCATGTTAGGCAGGCTTTTCTGCTAACCAGAGTGCTCTTGGGTTGTTCAATCTCTTGGCTTTTTCCATAAATAGGGGAAGCTGTGTGATTCCTGGTTTCAGTTTCTCTAGAGTGAGAGAGGGAGGAGAGCTTGGTGGCTGGCTGTGGTGTTGGGATTGGGATTGGAACTTGGATCTTTGGCCTGCACTTCTGGCTGCTGAAAAGGGGGCTGAAAAGCCTCTTTTCTTTTCTCTTGCTTTCTTGTTTTTCTTACTGTCTGGGAACTGGGGAGGTATTTGGGAAAAGGGTGCTTTTTTCCTTTCTCCCCCTCCATCCTAGTCTTCCCCCCCGAACCCCAAACCTCAAACCGGTTCGGAAATTGGGTGAGTTCGGTAAGTCCGTGTTCCGTGGAAATTAACGAACCATGAACTGAGCAGTTCATTTTTTTACATTCCGTGCCCATCTCTACTTGGGAGGAATACTCTGAAATTAACACAGATGTCCTTCAGTTTTGGCTGTGTGGGGCCCCTGTAAACAATTGGCTACTGCTGCGTTAGAATGACTGAGAGGCTGGCTGGAGGTAGGCCATGCAGGAGAGAGCTAAATAAAACCTTTTAAGTTGTTATAAGCTGGAGTGTCCTGGTGTTCATAATACTACAAGGACCATGATGGAAAAGGTTGGGCTCTGGTCAATGCAACACAGACCACCTTAAATGGTGGGACAACCAAGAAGTGGCTGCCTGAGGACCATAAGTGGCACAGATTCTTCTGCCCCTGCCTAAATTTTGCTCATTTTTGTAAATGGGACAGAAAAGTGCTTCACCTTGGCCATGACCAGTCTTAGGGCCACTTGACACATTGAATTAAGCATTAGTGATTAGATCTCTGGGTGCATACCTCAGTGGCAATAACAGCAAGCTCCTTGATTTGGTGTCTAAATCCTTTTCCTGCACTGTTTCCCCAATAAAAATTCCCCCAAGCTATTTGTCCCAGGAGGGAAAAATACATCTTATATATTTCAAAGTATTATGCACTGAATCTCTAGTATAAAGTGAATTTTTGCTCTCAGCACAATGCATGTAAGCAATCCAGCAAGGATATACAAAGAAACTTCCATTTCAAATTGAATCCAGGTGTGGTGGTGGTACTGTTCTGCTGGAATTTTCCTCATCAGTAGTAAAAAAAAAAAGTCAGCTTTACTGGCTTCATATTGTCTGTTATATCCAATTTTAAACACCCCCCTTTCCTCATCCCCCACAATAATTTGCCTGAAGAAAATTCTTGTTTCCAACAGTTTAGACCTTACTTAATCCACTAAATGATATTTCCATTCTAGCTTTCTTTATTTTTTCTTAAAAGAAAAAACTGAACTCCTTTACATTTTCTTTTACTACTGCCATTCTCGCATCGCAGAATATCAATAAATGGAGAATATTTCACTAAGGAAGCCTTTGTAACACTTGACATTTGTTTTTTGCTCAGCATGTGATAGTTACCACTGGGGACCGCACTGCAGTAGTCGCTGCCAGTGCAAGAATGGAGCTTTGTGTAACCCCATCACTGGAGCCTGCCACTGTGCTGCTGGATTCAAGGGATGGCGCTGTGAGGAACACTGTGATCAAAGTTCATATGGAAATGACTGCCAGCAAAAGTGCCAGTGCCAGAATGGAGCCACCTGTGATCATGTGACTGGAGAATGCAGATGCCCTCCTGGATACACTGGAGCTTTGTATGCAACAATTTGTGATGTAGAGAATAACAGTATAGTATCTAAATCATATATTTTATGGTTTGTCCTTTCCCAAAGGTTTAGTGTGGGTAACAAGACTGTCTTCATTTCCTTGGTCCTTATATCAATGATACTAGTTAACCAATGAATTTAATGTACTGTATTACTCCACCATCAACATGGTATAAAGATGGAGTATTGTACTAGTACTAAAGGTGTACTAGTACTAAAGGAACCTCCATTCAGATTCCTTTTGAACTTTGAATCTCATTGGATGGTTTGGACTAAACAATATCTGTTTTAAGGTTGATGTGGGTGGGAATCATGTACATAGCCCTGAGTTCCATCGAGGAAGGAGTATATAACTAATAATAAATTACTGTTTATGCAAACACATCTGGGGCCATTACTAATATGTGTATTACAACTGCCAGGATACAAAACAGAAAGATAGTTTTAGGTGAGTAGACATGATGGTTTGCAGTAGAACGGAAGGATCTGCATACCAGCAGATCTTAATTTTTTTCTTAAAGCAGGTCCAATTTTTACAAAAAATCTGTAAATAAATAAATGGGAATAGTAAATACTATGTTTTGAACTTTTTTCTTATAACAAGAAACTCAGTTATAAATTGGATAAGGCCAGAAACATCTGTTAAGAAGGTGTCATACTTTTATAGTAATAGCTTACCAGAAACTTTGTAAATGTATTTTCCATTATAAGTAATAGGAGTTGTGCAGCTTAAGCAAATTGTCTGGATGCTCCCTTTGCTTTTACAGATCAGTTAAACATCTGTATTCTCATCATTTTAGAAAGCCTTCTGTTTTGCATTCTTGGCTTGAAGAATTATGTGGCATATTCAAAGCAAAACAGCAGTTTTTATAAACATGCAATTTTTTTTAGCTGTGAGGATCTTTGCCCCCCTGGTAAGCACGGGCCACAGTGTGAAGAAAGATGTCCATGTCAGAACGGTGGAGTGTGTCACCATGTAACCGGGGAATGTGCCTGTCCTCCTGGATGGATGGTAAATATACCTTCTAAAATAATATAAATTTCAGCTACTGTGGGCCTTTACAGAAAATACAATTTGAATATCAGCCAGACAAAGAGCAAAAATAAGAATAAAATGTGTGTTAGCATACTTTATCATCACAAGAGGTTATCAAAACCAAATTATTACAAAAACCTATCTTATTCAGTATCCTCTAATTCCAAGATGCCTGCAGAACCTTATGATGAAAAGGAAAAAAACCTTGCACTTCCTAGCCCATACAAATGCACCACAAGTGTCACAAATTCATGGCTTTATTTATTTATTTAAATGTCTATTATGATTCTATTATGCTTTTCCAGACATATATGTATAGATCATATCTGTATCATGTTCTAATCCTATGGCTCTGGAATAGTTATACAAATATTTACAGCTTTACATTTTTTAAATAGAAAAGTATTCTTTCTCAGTAGCCAGTGCTCTAGTGCATTCACAGAGAACAGCTGATAATTGTTGGTGGGATTCCACATGGAGAGAATTGTTCTAAAATTAGGAAGCATCTACCAAGAATATCTCTTTTTTATTTCCATTTCATATTTGATAGATGAAGGGAATGATTAAGAAATATCTTAGGGAGTGTACAAGAATTCAGGATAGAAGGGGATTCGGGCACAGGAATCCTTAATCTCCTCAGTGGGACTGTAGCTGGTTACTTGCTATCCTCAGCTATCTGTCTCTACCTGAGCTGCTGTTTCTGCCTACTTGAGCTGTGTAGTCTAAGGGTGTAACTATATAACATGCCTGGCACATGTGGGGTCAGGGGCTTGCAACTGGCCTTGCAGTTAGATGTCCATTGGGAGAACTTACCTTAAGAAGTGCTTGTTCACTCAGTGATGTGGGGAAACAAGGAGCTTCCACTTCTCTCGGTCTTTACATTTATCTACAGAAAGAGCAGTAAGGGAGGAGGTCTTTTCATCTCTTTTCTCTGACTCGTGAACTTCTTAGAGCAGGGAGCCAGAGAAAAGGGGCAAAAAGCGCCCCCCCCCACCATTTCTATTGTTGAAAGTGGAGTGAGAGAGAAATCAGAAGCTCCCTCCTTGCCCTCACAGTGCTCCCTCACAGCTCCAAGTGAGAAGGCACTTTTAAGGTGAATTTCCTAGGGGTTGCCAAGTCCTCCTACCCCTGGGCGGGAGATTGGAAGCCCAGCACCTACTTTTTGGTGTCCCTCTCTCGTGTGCGTGCTCTGTGTGCGCGCGCTCCCAGCCTGCACGATGACCTAACTTCTCAGAAGTGAGATCATCGCACAGGCCATGTGCCACCTGGGAGCGCTCCTGCACTCTGCAGGGGGCCAAATTGGGGCTGATTTGGCCTGAATTAGGCCGCTGCGGATCATGGGAGCATTCCCTAGGAGGTGCATTCCCGCCCCCACTGGCCAGGTAAACAGGAGTGGGGGAGCAGAGGGTGGGAGCGGGGGATCACCCGCCCACAGCGGGGGACTGGCAACTCTAGAATTCTCTGATGTATGTTTGACTGTGAGTTTGATTGCACACCCATGAATCTCACATGTGTTGGGCATATTGTGCAGTTACACTCTAAGCTTCAAGGCTACCATTTCACAACACCAGCATTCTTTGTTTAATTACCACTTTCTGGACATATTTTACTTTAAGCAAAGGGATCTGAGCACAGGGATTTGAATAAAGAAAACAGCCTTATTCTCAAAAGGATTTTAAAACAAACATGATGAAGCATAAATAAAATATAATATGACAAAACAATGTTTATTTTTGATCCAGAAATATTTTCTTGTACTGCCTTGTGCAAAGAGACAAGGAAGAGCTAAGTATAAATATCTAAATGTTTACTGTTGCTTAGAGATGAATTATGGAATTGTTTTACAGGATGAAAAATTCCAACAAATTAACAGCCTAACACTTATGGCAAAACATATATTGCATTGCAAGCTAAAAAATACCTGGCATTTTTAAGATGCTGCTTGCTATAAGAACCTGCTAATCTCTTCACTTCCATTAAATCCACTTCATCTTTCTCCCTTGCAGCTGCACTCCCATGTGTAATATTATTGAAGTTTTGTTTCCAAACAGGGCACAGTCTGTGGTCAGCCTTGTCCAGAAGGTCGGTATGGACGAAACTGCTCCCAAGAATGCCAGTGTCACAATGGAGGGACATGTGACTCAGCAACAGGTCGATGTCACTGTAGTCCAGGTTACACAGGGGAACGGTAAGAAGATACTACTTCTTCAGATTGCACTATTGAGCAAAAGGAGCAATGAAGAAAGATATAAGGATAAATTTTTAAAAATCAGTAAATGTATTCAGACAGTTATGCAGATTAATTTCCAACTCAAATCCACAATAAATAAACAAAATATCAGCAGTGAAAACATGACTTGTAAGTGTAGTTCTTGTAATAAATGATACAGCAATGTGTTTCTTCCGCTATGGTCCACAGATACCCAATAATCTGGAAGAATATTTTTGGTATGCTTAACAAAATGGTGCCTTAGGCTACCATGAACTAGAGTGAATTGGGTGTACAAAAATATTATTTTCTTGATTTCTTTGAAAGAGACAAATAGCAAGGGTGATTTTTTAAAAAAAGGCCCTTGTCATTTCTTGAAGAAAATCATGTTTCCATTTTCTTACTATGAATGAAATGGAATTTGTATTTTTCCCCTTTTACAATGAAAAGAGTAAAAACATTTAAATAAAAAGATGATTAAACTGCATACATCTGCCAAAGTCAGCAGTCATTTGATTGCTTCATGTACATTTCTGGTTCTGTTTCTTTCCAAGTCACCACCTACATATATTTTGAAAGGAAAAGCCATGATTTATACACATGGGCACCTTCCATTTTTTTGTAATATCTCACATGAAAATTCCCTTCATCATGGAAGTTACAGCTGGGACCTTCCATCACCACTATTGTATCTTTGCTACTAAAAATTTCCATGTAGGATGTAAGGATAACCATGAAATAACATAAACAAACCCACTGGGAAAAAATGCACCATAATGTCACGTCAGCTAATATAGTTGCCAAAACAGTAGTCCTTTTTGTGATGAAACAGAGATTATTGTATATTCAGAGGTAGGAATCTGTGATCTTCACTTGAGTTTATCAGGTGAACTTATCTCATAGTGAGCTTTGTTGGCCCAGCAGACATGAACTGATTAGTGGATGTGCAATAGGATTTTTTCCCGTCAGCCATATTTGCTTGATTTCCAGGCATAATTAATGGATGGAACAGCTTCATAAAAGGGGAGATTGAACTCCAGAAAAAGAGGAAAGGTGTAGTCTTTGTGAAAAGTGTCAGAAGCTTCTGGCAAACTTAGGCCATTTCCAGATGGCTTACCTGCACCCACAACGTCACGCCACATTGCGGGGAAAACGCGATATTTCGCGTTTTCTCCGCAACGTGGCGCGACGTTGCGGGTTCAGGTAAGCCATCTGGAAACGGCCTTAGTTAGGGGGAATTTGCCTGTCTGCATAACCAGTGCTAAGGAAAAAGAAAAGAAGAAAAAATATATTCATTAACCATTCTCCATGTCTCACTGTCTTCTAAAGGCTACAGTGAGTCAAAGAGATTTCCAGGGATTTGTCCCTTCTCTGCACAGAGGAAAGTGTTTGTATATGTGCATGTGTGTGTGTGTGTGAGAGAGAGAGAGAGAGAGAGAGAGCATTGCCCCCCTCCCCCGGCAGTCAGAATGAAGAGACAGATACCAGAATTAGGATATAAAGGGCCATTTTACTGAATAAGGACAAAATAATTTGCAACTGCAGCAAGGACCTAACTGGCGGTACAGGTCAGGCTCTGGGGTCATCCTTGGACCTCTGTCCTGCCCTGTCTTGGTGAGCCACCCTCTGCCCTGGGTGTGAGCCATCCCTTGTATGGCTGTGCCCTGGCCTGGCCAGGCGATGTGGTTTCCCCTTAAAACTCCCCCCCGGCCACAAAGCTGGGGAGAGGACTGGCTTGTTCAGGGGTTCCCCACCGGGTGTCTGTCCTCGCAACCGTGCCGCGAGGCTGCCAGCTGCTCCTGACAGACTCCAATTCCCCACCAATGGGGATATGCCACGGGTGCTCACTGCCCTGCTGCTTTCCCCCCTACTTCTAACCTGCATGGGGAGTGGCTAAACGACCCCCCCTACAGCTAGTTGCCCCCTCTGTACTGCCAGTGCAAGGTAGGTGAAAAAACTCCTCCCCCCCCAAATGCTAGTCATGGAATGGGAGAAAAAATCCTACTTAGCCCCAATAAATGGCGACTGACTAACCTGCACTGAAGTAGGATGAGGTGGGTGGGCCGCTCACGAGGCACAAATGGCTGCTGGGTGGGCGTAGCAGCCTTATGAGGCCTCTGTCACCACCCCCCCCCAGCATACCCAAATGCCTGGGAAGCCTTGTCTGCCTCCCCCTCCTCTGGGAAGGCAAATCCCGGTCCCCCAGCCAAGCGGCTGCTGCCATGGATAGGGAGTGCTGCATTGCCCCTCCAGTATGACTGAAGAGACAGACACAAGAATTGGGATATAAAGGGCCGTTTTATTGAATAACGACAAAATAATTTGCAACTGCAGCAAGGACCTTACTGGTGATACAGGTCAGGCTCTGGGGTCATCCTTGAACCTCTGCTCTGATCTGTCTTGGCAAGCCCCCTCTGCCCTGGGTGCAAGCCATCCCTCGTATGGCTGTGCCCCGGCCTAGCCAGACAATGTGGTTCCCCCCTAAAAGCTCCCTCCGGCGGCAAAGCTGGGGGGAGGACTGGCTTGTTCAGGAGTTTCCCACTAGGTGTCTGTCCTCACAACCGTGCCTCAAGGCTGCCAGTCATTCCTGATAGACCCCAATTTCCCACCAATGGGGATATGCCACGGGTGCTTGCCACCCTGCTGCTTTCCCCCCTACTTCTAACTTGCTACCACCAAGGCCAAGCCACTGCTTAGGCCTTTGTTCCCCACAGGTGGCCTAAAGCCACCCTGAGCCCTTGCTGCAGGTCCTGCAAGAATATCTTGTTCCCCTTCACTGAAAGATGCACTCGATCCCCTCGGTAGAGGTGTGCAAATTCGGCCCTGATTTGTAGATAGGACAGATAAATTCCCAACCCGCTAGCCAAGGCTTTAAAGAAGTCTCTGTTGGCCTTTTGCCTTGCCTTCTCTATTACTGTGAGGTGCAATGCTTCCCGTCAGACATGGCATGGAAGCATTGCCGACCAGATTATTAGGACGCCAGGCCAGTGCTTGCCTATCTCCTGCAAGTCTGCCTGTGCCTGCAAGGAAAGGGCCTTACCCTTCATAAGGCCAAGGTAATTGCCTCCCAGGTGTACAACCAGGATCTGGGGCGGTGGACCCCTCTGTTTGAACAAGAGTGGCAGCAATCCTGTCCACCTTAAGCCTCTTTTGTCTTGCCATTCAATGGTGGCCCACTGGCTCAGGCCAAGCTGGGACCCAATCTGCATCCTCTTCGTCTAGTGCACTGCCCAGAAAATCATGCTCTGGCCGCTGATGAGGATACGTGACCTCTCTTGTCGGCCACCTCCACCTAAAAGAAAATATTGGTAGGCAGTGTTCCCCTGATTCAAGGGATTCAAGGCGCAAACATAAACCTGATAGATGGCGGAGCGCCACCGCCCTACCCTCTGGATCACGGACCCTGGGTATCCCATGGCTGCCGCTGTGAATGCTGCCCCGATGCAGAAAGAATGGGTGCCGAATTTGACATTTGCTAAGTCCAGCTTGGAGAGGGCACGATCTGTGACTGCCCAGAACTGGTACCTGGTCAGTGGAGCCCCATCCACATGATGAAATAGGTCCTCTTGTTCCTTGCCAGAAACCTCGATATAGCTTCTAAGGGCAAGGACTGGGCATAAGTCCCTTTCCATGCATGGGCCCAATGTGACTTCCACACCCCTCTGCTTCTGGTCGGTCTTCGAGTGCCGGATGGTTATCACTACTTGTTCCTCTTTAAACTTAACATCCCTGGCCTGCAAGGCCCTGTTCAACTCGTCCGTCCATGACATGGCAACCAGCTCGCTGACCCTGAGCATCCCGAAGAATGCAGTGAGGGAAACAGCATGAAACAGGCCCTCTTCATACTTAGAGCTGCAGACCATGGCCCATGCTGTCTTCAGACCCCTCAAGATTTCAGGTGAGATAGGCTATCTCTGATCTTTGGGTGCCACTGCCCCCCAGGCCCATCCCTCCAGCATCTTTTGAATGCAGAAGTCCCCGGTGTTGTCTGCCAGGCCTTGCATGCAAAGGCCAGTGCCGTCAGCTGGCTCTTGATGTACTTGACTGCCAGCCCCTTACCTCTCTGGTTGATGCCGAACTACATCAGGTGCTCAACAGGGATAGGCCACAACTGGTGGAGACCTACCTGGCGCCTGAACCCTGTAAACTGCAGGACTGCCCTGTTGTATGCCCTCTGGGTGCTGGGGGCAATCACTGCTTGAATTGCCCTGCAGGCCTCGGGCCTGCCAATCTGCCAAAGGTCCTGGGGCATCTGGGCTGGCAGCAAGTCAGCCTTGGGGGCAAGCTGACGAAACCTGTCCATCTGCAGGCGAGACAGAACATCTGCCACTCTGTTGCTCACACCTGGGATGTGCCTGGCTGTAAACATAATATTAAGGTGCAGGCGCCTAAGAGTAAATATCTGGACCAGCCTCATTACCCTGGGTGATTTGAAGGAGAGGGAGTTAACTACATAGACCACTGCCAGATTATCGCACCAAAAATGCACCAAATGGTAAATGGCTGCTGGGTGGGCGGAGCAGCCTTATGAGGCCTCTGTTGCCACCCACCGCAGCATACTCGAATGCCCAGGAAGCCTCGTCTGCCTCCCCCTCCTCTGGGGAGGCAAATCCTGGCCCCCCAGCCAAGTGGCTGCTGCCATGGATGGAGAGTGCTGCATTCTTCTAGAATTAGGAGAGTACTTTTTTACACTAGATATTGTATTTCTGTGCTTCTTAAAAGGCAATGTCTGCCCATTGGTGAGTCTTCTTTTCAATTACTTTGTCAGCCTTCTACCCCTTTCTCTGCCCTCTCTCTCTCTCTCTCTCATTATTTAAATTTAGATTGTAAGCTCCTTGGGGCAGAGACCTTGCTTTATGCTTTTTCTGCTGACTTTTATACTGCAAAGCACTGTTTTTTGGGGTACAGTTTGTGGACCTGTCTGTGATATGTAGGGTTTCCAGGCCCCCTCAGCCTCCCAGTGAGGGACAGGGGCCTGGCACTTACCTTTCGGGAAAAGGGGGTGAGTGCGCACGGAGTGCGCGCGCCCACACAGGCGTGATGACATCACTTCAGGAGTGACCTTATCACGTGGCCCCTGGGCAGGCCCGTTTTCAGGTGCTGTGCTCCACAGCGCTGGAAATGGGCAGTTCTGCTGCGGATCGGGCCCGTTTTTGAGGCGCTGCGGAGTGCAGGAGCGTTCCTGTGCTTCGCAGCGCCTCAAAATGGGCCCGATCCGTGGCAGAACGGGTCCGTTTTCGACACTACTGAGTGCAGGAGCGTTCCTGTGCACCGCAGCACCTCAAAACGGGCACGATCCATGCCGAAACAGGCCCTTTTGCCGTGGATTGGGCCCAGGTACTGAAAACAGGCCCAGTTTGCCGTGGATTGGGCCCATTTTGAGCACTGCAGAGCAGAGAAGCACTCCCGCACTTCACAGAGGCCCCGATCCGGGCCAAAACGGGCCCGATCCTGGCAGCTGCGGTGCATGGGAGCACGGCACGCTGCGGGGGAGCACGCAAGGATGGTGCGCACCCCCCCCCCCGCTGCCCAGGTACGTGGGGGCGGGGTGTGGGGAGCGGAGGCGGGAGATTCCCTGCCCCCACTGGGGGTCTGGCATCCCTAGTGATATGTGATGGGATTATATGTTTGGGAAACCCCATCAAAATTCATGAGGATCCATTTAAATGTTCAGTTATGCAGTATCATGAGTAAATCCAGCATTTTTGATCGTATGGAAAGGGCTGTTCTTGCCTGTTCAGCTCACCACAGAACTTCTAATTGCTCATTCAAGGAAGAAGGAACTGTCTAATGATGTTTGCAGATGCTTCAGTTGTATAGAATTTGACCTAGAACAGTGTCATGCTGAAATGGAGCTCCAGAATTACTGGCAGGAGATGAGTTGAGGTGTCAGCTGCTAAAACAAAGCTCCCTGGGGGGAGGACATTCATGTTGTAAAGTGATGCTCAGTAATAGGGGGAAAGCATCATATGCTGAAACAGAACTCCCAAATGAGAAGATCCTCTGTGTTAAAGCAGTCATGGGTAAAATACAGTTTCCATGCTTCTTTGTTCCCCTGTGCATGCATACATGTGCTTTTGCACTAGAAGTAGATACATAGCTGCCTAGCAAGCTCTGATAAAAGGTGATCCAATCAGCAATCAATCTGCAGTTTATTCACAATTGCTGATTATGATGTGGGCCGAACTTGCAAATGTTTGAGCATCCCTATTCAGAGGCTGTTGGAAATTTTCCTTTTTAGGCAAAGGAGAAACAATAGATCATATATCTAATTCCAAACATTACTCCAGGGTGCTAATCAAAAAGCCTGCTCAATAGGACCAGATAAGGATGGCAGAGATATTTCTGCAAATCTGGGAGAATCCAGGAGTCAGATTCCTTAGAACTCTTTTCCTTCATCAGAAGCAGAATTATTGTACTTTGTGTTCTTTATTTTATCAATCCTGCATACTATTTGTATTGTTTGAAAAGAATTATATGGCAGATGGACTTAACTTTTCCTAACTCATTTTTTATGTTACAGAGTCTTCAGCCTTGTTGTTGTTGTTTTATTCTTGTTTCAACTGCCAGGAGAAATATTATGCTGGTTTGTTCTGCTTAGATTTGATCCTAAAGTAAAGACACTTTGTAAAAACACAAGTAGCACCACGTATGATGGATCCTGTGGAGATGTGCAAGAGAAACATTTGGTTTCCTGTTGAAACGGTAGTGGGAAGTGCCATCAAGTCATAGCCAGTTTATGGCAATCCCTGCTGGGGTTTTCAAGGCTGAAGACTAACAGAAGTGGTTTGTCATTGCCTGTCTCTGCATAGTAACTCTGGTGTTTCTTGGAGGTCTCCCATCCAATTTGGCTAGCCTGGGCTACTGAGATCAGGGCATGTTGAAATGACAATTCACAAATCGGAAATATAGAAGCATGTTGTAGAAAATTCACTTTGGATTTGCAAATCACAAATAACTAAAGGAAATTTACTCCTTCCTTAGAGGCAAAACTAAAGACAATATTGGGGTGGAGTCATCCCACCTCCTCCTCCTTTCATTGAGAAGATTTATTGAATAGTTTCTGTTCATGTGGTGGTTTCAGAGTCTGACCAATTCCACATTTGGAGTTAGGAAGACATGTTTATTCCTTAGCATTGTGGCAGGCCCTCTATAGAACATAGATGTGTTAATGTTCTGGCCCATAGGGCTCATCATTCACTCGGCAAGAATGTGGGAAGGTCAGGAAATAACAGTATATGTACTATGGCAGTGGGACTATTAGAAGGTGATGGAAGGGTATGTAAGCAGCAACATTTTATAAGCATGTATTCAAAATGGAATTTATTTCCTCTTGAAATGTTTTAAAAGAAAGTAAACCTAATTCTTTTTTTAACGTCCTCAACAGGTGCCAAGATGAATGCCCAGTTGGAACTTTTGGAGTACAGTGTGCAGAGACATGCCAATGTGTAAATGGTGGAAAGTGCTATCACATTAGTGGTGCATGTCTTTGCGAGCCAGGATACACAGGAGAGCGTTGTGAGATAAGGCTATGCTCTGAAGGTGTTTACGGTATCAAATGTGATAAAAGATGTCCCTGTCACTTGCCAAATACTCACAGGTAAAGTCCTAGAACTTTTGACAGACATTGGTACTATGAATTGATTCACAAGCAAATAAATAGTGCAGCAAAAGGAGGAGCAAAAAGGCTAATAAGAATTTAAAAACTCTAAAATTATGTCTATAACTTCAAGACCTGAGACAGCGTATGTAGTAGCTGCTGCCTGCAGGCTAAAAGGTTCTAGGTCTGTAAGAGATGGTCACTGAAAAGCAATACATTTTCTAGTGCATTCCCTGTAGCTCCAATATTTAGCTTTTATATTAGCTTTTCAGTTAATATAAAACAAAAGCCCCAATCCAAGAAGCACACTGGAAAATCTCTGTGCTCAGCAGACCTTTGTACTTCCCGTTTTGAATGGCAGCCTTACTGTGCTACACTGGCAGCTACTTATAGTTCCACAGTTTACCAGCTGTGGATGATAAATAAAATTAAGTAAGTGGTTGATTTAGGTTAACATTAGAGAGAAAAAAGCTGGGACTTGCAGGGTCCAATCTGGATTCCCCCCCCCCCCCACAAATCTCCCAGTCATTCATTCTATGAGTCCTCAGGAATTTAAGCAAGATGACTGCTTCTCCCTGCCTCTTTTTTTTTAAATGATACTCAGCTGCTATTAATATTCAGTTCCTTCCAGAGAAAGCTGGATTTGGATGGGTTTTTTGGGGGGAAGGGGTTAATTTACATATTTTCCAACATACAGGGAAAAGCCTCAAGAAGGTGGGACTACCTTGTCTCTGAGAAGTCCTGATTTGCCTCCTTTCTTTTCTACAGAGGGACCAGCCAGTTTACTATTACAGGATAGAAATAGTGATGAAGCAATAATATTTTCATAGTTTCTGATACCGGCAGATGAATAAGGCTGCTGTTCCAAAGTAAAAGCAAAAACGTTTACTGTGTGTGAATGCAAAAGAGCTTGCTGGAGTAATATTAACATGTAATATACGTTGTCCTTGGCAAAGACTGCTGTGACAAGCATTTCAAGATGCTTACTTGGAATATTTCATTGCTTTTAACATAGTGTATTATTCTGCTTAATTAAAAAAACTCTTTGTTTAAAATTCTGAAATAACTCCAAATGGCAGGAAAATATCTCCACTTTATGCAGCATCATTTTTTTAAAAAAGTTTTAATAGAGAAATAATGTTCTGATCAATTACGGTATTCAGCAATAGACCAACGTAGGGAAGCTATGAAATTTTCAAGGCCAAAATACACATTATGTTTGACATATGTTGGGACTCAAGTGGCCAACCCGGCTCATAGACAAGGACTAACCTTTTAAAATAACTTCATCACCCTGCACTGCTCCAAATGCTGCATTTTTGTCAGTGAAAACTGATAAATAAATCGTATGTAGGCACCAGAAACCTAATTAAAGGATTCCATGTTTGGGCCATTAGCAGAGTCTATTGTTTGACATAGGAAGCATGATTATAGGTGGTTGTGAGCTGATTCTGCTGGCTGCTGTGTGTACAGGAAAGAAAATGACATAAGCAAACACTTGCTTTATATTTAGAAAAGAAATAAGAGTTCTTTATTGTAGGAACTCCATACTCTGATAGGAAGGGAGGAGAGACAGCTCCTAACTACCTATCTAGTCTGAGGATGAACATGGATGCTAGGACAAGTCCTGCATCCATGCTGCCAAGATGGAGGAGAAGGGGAAAGATGTTTCCTGGAACAATGCCAGGAAGAGAAGAAGTGAGAGGGAGGAAGTCATGAGGAGAAAATCCTGAGAATAGCAATCTACATATTAAAGGACAGTCAGAGTAGTAAACAGAGTGCCCTGACCTCTCTATCTTTCTAAGTCTTTGGTTTGTCCCCCTCTGAAACCTGAGTAAAGGGACAGTGCTGAATCCTCCTCTTCCAACAAAACAACCAGAGGGTGGATTGTCTGCCACTTCCTCTGGCTCCATGTGTCAATTCCCTGGATATGTCACAAAATAGCATGGGAGGGAAGCATGAAACCCCGTCTTCCCTCCTGCAGCATTTGGAGCCCTGTGGGGCAACAAAGATGTTTGTAAATGTTTGTTCCTACTTTAATGTTTAAACTATGAGTTGAGTCAGGTACCTGTGGCCCAACATGTAGGACTGCCAAGCTCCTGCTGGGGGCAAAGGATCCCTGCCACCCTGCCTCTACTTACCTGACTGGTGAGGGGGGGAGCCACCTGGGGGGGAGGCAAGCACTTGCTTCTGTATTGCACCGGAAAATGATGTCACCATGACAGGTGTGGGAACACATGTGCATGGAAGGTAAGTTCCTGCTGCCCTGTCCCCCAGTTTGGCTGTGGGAGACCTGGCAACCCTACCAACGTGTCAAACGTAACATGTAATTTGGACCTCAGGGAACTTGTTCAGCAGACAAATTCACCTTGTTTGACATTCATGATCAGACTCTAAGCTTATAAGGGATATGTATGGGTTGCATCAGGCAACTCCAGTAGCTTGGGAGAAGTGAAATAAAAACTGGGCTTTTCCTGACCCCCAAATTTGCTGCATCTCAGAAGGTCTGGGAGGCAAAAATGCTTGCAGGATAGGGAATCAGAAGAACCTGATTTCTCACCAGTTGGGAGTCAGTCCTTGATTTCCTCCTTGGCTTAAACAATTTGCAAGGTACATACCTGATCTCCCCAAGAGGAGATCAGAAGCTAACTCCCAACCAATCCCTCATCAGCTGGTTGTTGACTTCTGATGGCTTCCTGTTCTGTGAATACACACAAACAGTTGCAAAGAGCTGAATAGCCAGGTAATTAATTGGCTGCCGTCACCACCAGCAAACAGGGAATTGAACTGGCAGGTATTTGAATATCCCTAGACCAGTGATGGTGAACCTATGGCATGTGTGCCACAGCTGGCATGCGAGCCAAGTCACCGATCGCTAGGTCCAGGGCTCATTTGGAGGGGGAACGCCTGCAACGGCGTTCCAGTAGCTCTGAGCAGAGATCACATGGGTTTTGGCCCTGCACACGTGATTCCTTTTCCTCAAGGCTGCCTCAGACTCCCTGCTGCCCATCTCTTTAGCAGCAGGAAGCGGAGGTAGCAGCCAGGCTGCTGGGGTTGGCTTTTTAAAGAAGAGTAAGCTCCTTTGATTTAACTTGCTTTACTTTCAGTTGTGGCTCTTGAGTGAGAGAGAGAAAGAGAGAGTGCTTGCAAGCTGCTGGTGCAAAGAAGGGCAAATTGCTTTGATTTAACTTGCTTTACTTTCAGTTGTGGCTTTTAAGCGAGTGAGAGAGAGAGGGGGGGAGTGCTTGCAAGCAGGGCTGCTGGTCTAAAGAAGGGCAAACTGCTTTGATTTAACTTGCTTTACTTTCATTTGTGGCTCCTGAGTGAGAGAGAGAGAGAGAGAGAGATGTTAATTAGTTGGGACAACTGTATGAGTTGCTTTTTCTTAACTAAAACCTCAGTATTCAGGCTTAATTGCAGTGCTGGCACTTTGAAATAAATAAGTTGGTTTTGTGTTGCAGTTTGGGCACTTGGGCTCAAAAAGGTTCGCCATCACTGCCCTAGACTGAGCAGAATTCCTTTCTAATTTTTATAAAGATGATTGTTCACTGATATGGTTGCTGGATTTCCATGTGCTACACATAAATCTGAAGAAGGGAGCTTTGACTCTCAAAAGCTTACATCCTGTAGACGTTATCTCTTTATAAGTTAAACATTGTTGTTCATTATAAACAGCTCTCGGATCTGTTACTTCATATGGTACCACCCATGAAGGGATACCACTTTCCATGTAATTCTTGTATTTCTTCCAGATTGTGAAAAGGCTTCTTCTGATATAATGATGCAAAAACATAGAGTCCGCTTTAACTTTGTCATACCACAAGTAGGCATGCCATCCAAACAATTTTTTATGTCCCTCCAAGGCCAGCAATTTGCGGTCTTTTAGCGTTATCCAATCTTTTAACCAAGCCAGACAAATTGCTTCATAATATAATCTTATGTTTGGCAGTTGCAGTCCCCCTCTTTCTTTCGAATCTTGTTAATACTTTCATTTTCACCCGGGGTTTCCTGCCTGCCCACACAAAGTCTGAAATTTTTCTTTGCCATTTGTCGAATTGTTTGAAGTCTTGGATAATTGGAATAGTTTGCCGCAAAAACATCACACGTGGTAACACATTCATCTTTACTGCTGCTATCCTTCCCAACCATGACAAATTTAATTTATTCCATTTTATCAAATCTCTTTCTATTTGTTGCCACAGTTTCTCGTAATTATTTTTAAATAAATCTATATTTTTCGCAAGCTCAATTCCTAAATATTTTACTTTGTTAGTTACCTCGCAGTCTGTTGTCTCCATTAATTCTTGCTGTTTTTGCTTCGTCATATTCTTACACAATATCTTTGACTTCTTTTTGTTCACATAAAATCCAGCCAAGTCTCCAAATTCCTTTATTTTATCTATTATTTTTGGCATGTTATCTATTGGATCTTCCACTATCAACATTACATCATCCGCAAATGCTCTGACTTTGTAGGAAAATTCCTTTATTTTTATGCCACGAATTGTATCGTCCTCTCGAATTTGAATCAACAAAATTTCCAAAATCAAAATAAACAACAATGGAGACAATGGGCAGCCTTGTCTTGTACCTTTACTTATTTTCAATTTCTTAGTCAAATCGTCATTGACTACAATCGCTGCACATTGGTCTTTATAAATTCCTTTAACTGCTTGTATGAACTTTTCTCCCATTTGCAGCTTTTCCATAGTGGCAAACATAAAGTCCCAGTTCAAATTGTCAAATGCTTTTTCCGCATCCACAAAAAAGAAACCAACTTCTCTATCACAGTGCTTGTCGTAGTATTCAATAGCGTTTATTACTGTCCTTAAATTGTCCTTAATTTGTCTATTAGGTAGGAATCCAGCCTGTTCTTCTGCAATAAATTCCGCCATCCATCCCTTTAACCTTTCCGCCATAATTTTCGCAAATATTTTATAATCATTATTCAGCAGCGAAATTGGCCGATAGTTCTTAACATTAGTTAAATCCTGTCCATCTTTCGGGATCAATGATATATTAGCTTCATTCCATGAATCAGGAATCTTTTGGCCTTGCAAAATTCCATTGATTACCTCCCTTAGAAACGGTGTCAGTTCATTGGCCATCGTTCTATAAAACTTTGCTGTTATTCCATCCGGTCCTGGCGCTTTCCCTAGTTTTGTTGATTGTATAGCTTCTTTTATTTCTTCCTCTGTCACTTCCCTATTTAACTTCTCTTTCCATTCCTCTGAAATTGTTGGAAGCTTCATTTTCTCCAAATATTCCGCTATTGAATCTCTATTCACCTCCTTTTTTTGGTACAGTTTTGCACAAAATTTAAAAAAGGCTCTACTAATGGCAGATTGATCCATCAATATATTATCTTCTTCTCGAATCTTAGTTATGGTTTTCTTCTCCTTTTTTTCCTTTAACTGCCACGCTAAGTATTTCCCAGGTTTATTTGCACCTTCAAACGACTTCTGCTTCATTTTTTTAAAATTCCACTCCAATTCTTTGTTATTCATTGCCGTCAATTGTTCCTGCAGGATTTTCATATCCTGATATATTTTCTTTTTCCCTGGTCTTTTCTTAAGTTGTATCTCTTTGGCTTTAATTTTTTCCATAATTTCAAGTCTCTTTTCTTCCTTTCTCTTCCTAGCTCTTGCGTTCAAGTCCATTAGTATTCCTCTAATCACAGCTTTATATGTGTCCCATACCTTATAAGTTGGTACATCTTTGTTCAAATTGTACTGTATAAAGAATTTGGTTTCTCTTCGTAACAACACAATGTTTTCTTCTGTCTGCAGCAAGTCTTCATTTATCCTCCATCCTCTTCCTTTAGTATTTTTTCCAAATCTCCACATGATTGGATTATGATCTGAGCCTACCTTGGGCATTATCTCCACATCTCTAGTCCGTAACACCAATTCTTTTGAGGCCCAGATCATGTCAATTCTTGATAGTGTAAAATGTCTTGCAGAGTAAAATGTATATTGTCTATTTTTAGGATTTTGTCTCCTCCATACATCTTCCAGACTTTCTTGTTCCTTAATCGCAAAGAACGATTTTGGCAAAAGTCCTCTTTTTTTTGTGCACTTTTAGATTTCTTGTCTTCTTCCAAGTTTGTAACTCCATTGAAGTCACCTGCCAGAATTATTTGATCATAGGTCAGTTCGTCTAATTGTTTCTGTAAATCCTTGAAAAAAATTTCTTTTGCCCCATTAGGCGCGTAAATTCCAATCACCAAAGTCTTCTTAGAGTTCCAAATTATTTCCACTGCTATATATCTGGCTTCTGTATCGCTTAGAACTAATTTTGGCTGCAGTTCTTCCTTTATATACAATACAACTCCTCTCTTCTTCTTTTTGGAAGCTGCTGCAAATTCATTTCCAAGTTTTGCAAGTTTCAAATATTTTACATCCTGCTTTTTGATATGTCTCTCTTGCAAGCACACTATGTTACATTTTTGTTTTAAAAGCCAGTGGAAAATAGTCTTACATTTAAAAGGTGAATTTAGTCCATTTACATTCCAAGATATAATTTTACACTCCATGATCAAATTTTAGCTCTTTTTGGTAAGTCTTTTTCATTGTCCTTAATAAACGTTTCCATCTCCTGGCCAGATCTGATGTTTCTCCTTGCTCCACCAAATTTGAAAGCCAGTCCTTCAGGTATTTCCCATCTGTATCTGATTTTCAAATCCTTTAACATCTGGACCAACTCTCTGTACTTTTCCCTCTCCAACAACACTGATCTGGGCAGTTCTTTCATGATTCTCACCACTTTCCCATCAACTTCTAATGGATCCTGAAATTGTTTACTCACGATTGACTCTCTTGTATTTCTAGTTGTAAATTGCACAATCATATCTCTTGGTAGCTTCTTTTGAGCCGCAAATTTTGAATTAATTCTGTATGCCACGTCCAGAAGCGCTGCTATCTCCTCTTCTTCTTTACCCAGGTAACCCGCCAAAATTTCTGTAATCTGCTCTTGGACTGATTTTTCCAAAACTTCCAGAATTCCATGAAATCTAAGTTGTTTTTCCATTTGTTTACATTCAACTACGGCCATTCTTCCCTTCACTCCTCTCATCTCCATTCTCTGCACATCTGCCAAAGTGTCAGCCGCATTTTCTACTGCATTAACTCTCTGCTGTGTAACTTGCAAGTCTTTTTGAACTTGATCCATGTTCTTAGTTAGTTCTGCCATCTCCGATTTAAGTGCCTCCTTAAAATCTTTCAAATTTTTCGCCATCTCTTGCATCATATCTTTAAGCTCTTTATTTCCTTCCGAAACTTTTTTGTCTAAATTTTCCAGCGCCGTTTGCCATTCCTTCTTCGACATCGTGGGGCTAGCTCTACTTCGCTCCCACGAGTCTGCTCTTTTCCTTAACTCCATGGCGCTACTTTATTATTTTCTTTTGTTTTTAAAAGTCCAGATTTAGGTTGTTTTTCTAAAAACTAGTATTTACACAGTCCAAAATGTCAGGCATCTTTTCTCTATGGTTTTATTTTGAGGCAACCGCCCTTACTCTTATCAAAGATGGCCTACTTCCGTTTTCCTTGAAGTCGCAGCTTTACCCTACTTCAAAATGGCGATGTTCCACTTCCGTTGTTTACAAGCCGCTTCTCACCAGTCTCTTTATGGTTCTGACGCACTTCCTGTTCCTCTCCGTTTCACAGCAGTTCTCGCGATGTTAAAACTTTCTCACAGTCCGCTATCTCTTCCTAGCCACAGGTATGTAAACAATAATCGTTTTTCCGCGCTAACTTCTTTTTACAATGTCCCTTTTTAAAAATTTATTTGCCGGAGTTTTCTCAGTTATATATCAATTCTCTCGCGGTTTTCTAATTCTCTTTGTCACTTTATTTCTTATTGTAATCTGTCCCATATTGAGAGAGAGCAATCTTTACCTTCTTAAATGTTTCTCTTGGGTTGTAGTCGCTGCTTCGATTATCCAATCGATTCAGGTTCCCTTCTTGGTTTGCTGAAGCTTGGGCATGTAGGTCTTATGCCAAAAATTGACTCCAGAGCCGCTGCAGAGATCTTGGCTACCTTTCTTCGGGTGGGACCTCAAGGGTGGACGGGGGCTCGTTGTGTAGAACCCCCCTCACACCCGAGATCAACGCGCCCTCAGGTTCTTGAGCGTACTTGCCTGTTCTCCACCTGAGAACAGGGGGTTATGGGCAGTTTGCGCCCCTCCAGCCCCTACAAACAGCGGCACGGACAGCTCAGCTCCCTGAGCTGCGTTAGACCTTCATGAATCCCAAACTGGAAGTCCACAAACTCCCAGAAGTCCACAAACTCTTGTTGGTGTCTAAGATGCTACAGGATGCAAATCCTGCTGTTCTGCTGCAGACCAACATGGCTACCTACCTGAAAAGATCTCAGTTGTATGACAAAATGTTTATTACTTTATTTTATTCATTTTTCAGATTTTTCTGTGAACCTGGGGTTTTCCCCAGGCTTGTAGAAAAATATCTAACATGTTGTAGCTGGCCCCATTCTCTTGGTTTTTGCGGACTGGATTCACAATTAGATAAATGATGACGCCTCAGTTTTACCAATCCCTTGTACTTTGTTTCTGTTAAAAGGTTGTGATTTTTCGATTTTTCAGAAAGTTATCTAAAATCTGCTGTAAATATTCTGCATTGACAAGAATGTATTGCACTACACTATACAGGATTTCTGATGTTTCAAGGATTATGTTTGATTCATGCTTGACACAGCTGTTTCTTCTTTTTTACCAGTGGAAGACAGCTTGTGGTCAAGCCAGATTGCAAATGTTCATCTGAAAGTAGAAGCATGAGTCTATTTTTGAATATGTTTTCAACATTTCCCCTCTCTGTGACAAATTGAATGGGTTTAGTAATGTTGTTGGTGTGGAGGCGTTGCTGTATTTTCATTTTACAGGTTATGCCTAGCAGCAAACAGTTTACAACACAGGAAAAGCAAAACAAAAGTAATACATTTTAGACATGCCTGAACATATCTAAACTGTATTTGCATCTGTTTTCTAAAAACAAGCAAACAAACAAAAAACTAAAAAAAAAACAAGGTACCTCTACTTATACTGTCGATTAGCATCTTAGTAGAAATTCTTTTTGTTAATTCAGCTATTCCTCCATTTTCTCATTTAGTTTTCTTACAATGATTCGTTAATCCTTTGTACGCACAGTGTTAGAACATACAGTCATAAGATCAACTGTCATTGGAGTTACAATGTGAGAGACAATATTCTAAACCATAGTTTCAAAGATGCAGCCAGTGAACCCTTTTCACTACACCCTCAAAAGCCCAGGGCTGCCAAGAGCCACTATGGGTCCCTGAACAAAAATTCCATCTGGACACTTCCATATGAAGAAGAAGAAGAAGAAGAAGAAGAAGAAGAAGAAGAAGAATATACTGTCAAGTTGCAGCCAATTCATAGTGACCCCAGCCATGGAGTGTTCAAGGCAAGAGATGGGTAGAAGTGGTTTGGCATTGCCTTCCTCTTTGTAGCAGCTCCTCCCATCTAAAACACATGTCATAACAAAACAAATCACTTGGCTTTCTGATGCTGAGAACGGAATAATAATTTCAATAAAATACACGGTAACAACCCACCCACCCTGCCGCCAGCCCCCAAACCAAACCAAATAGGAGCAAGCAGAATCAGGAAGATTCTCCAGCCAAGGGCCTAGCCAGAACACGCAAGCACTCTGTCAGTTAAACATAGGCAAGGCACAAGTTACCTGAGAATAGGCCCCATTGAATAAAATGAGACAGCAATCTCTCAAAAAGTACTAAACAAAAAAAATACTTTAAAATATTCCTACTAACCCAAAACAAAAAAGCAAACTCACAGCAAATAAAGATGCTTAAAGAGGGAAGAAACGTCAGGGAGATGTGAAAAGATGGCTTTATCCTACAGGGAGAGGTGTCAGGTGAGCTAAGTCACCATATACTGGTATCTTCCTGCACCTGCCCTAAATACAGAAAGAGATTCTGGCCCCAGATGCTGAAATCGAACTAGCCGCAGCTCCCTTCTTTTCCCCTCCTGCTGCTGCTGCTGCCTCCATAAAGAGAAAAAAAAGAAAGCAGAGGCAGGGGCAGATTGCCCTAGAAATAATTTCCTGTTTTAATGTATCAGTTAAAAGAGACAGTACTGAAATAGAAAAACCAATCATTTGACTCGATATAATACAGGTCTGTATGGACAATTGAGGGTGGGGGAGTATGGTCACATCCTCTGTTGCAGTGTATTTAAAGAGACAGAGCAGTTGTCTGACCTGCAGCCCTAGCATAAATAAACTCTACACTGATTCAAGTTTACAAGCTATAAGATCTGTACTTTGATATGTAATATCCTTTCATAAGGATTCTAAGATAAAGGGAACTAAATTTTCCTTATCTTCTATAACCTTTTTAGTCACTGTTGTGTCATGTAATATATAGAGGCCTTATTTTAAAACAGGGTAGTGATGGTGGGTAAAGCTCATTTGCTTATCTTGAATGAAATCTCTTAAGGCATCATTTTAAAACCTTCAGAATTGTTGAGTGAGGAGATGCAAACCCAGTATCTGGGTAAAAGCTGGAAGACTACATTCTCTGTCTCTAAAATTTACGTAAAGAACACAAGGCTGTTTGTTCTCACTGATCTTTGTTAAGTAATACCAACTGAAGAAAATCTTACAAATAATCACACGTTATTTAACATCCCTGGACCTATCTAAAATTATTCATTTTTATTACGTCTGAAGAAAGAAAGAAAAAATGCACCAAACCAAAGAATGAGGGAAGGGGCGGGGGAAAGAAGAAAGAGGAGAAAAATTCTCAAGCTACTGAAGATGACAGGGCAGCACCCAGACTTTTGGCGTGGTGGTGAAATGAGGACTTCAGCCTTTTGAGGTCAAGATTGAAGTCCAGTAGCACTTTAGAGACCAACTATATTCCCAGGGTATTAGCCTTCAAGAGTCAAAGCTCCCTTTGAGTTCAGTAGAGCTTTCGCTTCCTCTCAAAGAACTGCAGGTGTCCTGTAAGTGGTGATTTAGGAGACTGCCTCAGGTAGGGCTGCCAGTCCCCCCATGAGGGCAAGTGATTTTCCGCTCCTAACCTCCACCCCCTGCCACCACTTACCTGACCGGTGAGGGGAAAGGCATGGGGAATGGACCCAGGAGCTCTGGAAATTACTCCCGTGCATTCCAGAGCGTTCTTTGTCACACTGGGAATAACATCATTCCCGGCATGACAAAGGAAATGAAGGCCCCTGTGTGGGGCTATTTTGCTTGAACAAGGAGTGCAGCACCCAAAACTCCCCCATCCCTTGGTTTTAAGGCAGAAGGACCTGTCAACCCTAGCTCCAGGGCCACTGAACTCAGGAGGAGCCTCCCTGAGCAAAAGCCATTCTGAACTTCCTTCTGTTCAGGGCAAGAAGGAGCAAGACTCTGAAGAAGCCAGGGAAAAGGCTGGGATGACCAGCAAATCCTACCATCATGTGACTCAGTTGCTGTTAATCAGGATTCTGCTTGGGACTCTTTGTCTGCTTGCTTGCATTTACACCCTGTTTTATCCCGGGGCTCAGTCTCCCCAATCCCAACCCCACAAAATCCTGACTGTAATCAAGGAGAAGAGGGCTGTAAATTAGGCAGTGTGGAATTAAGGCATACTGGGTGGCAATGGGCCCATGTTAGCCTCAACCTCATTGCAGTCATGGAAAGCTTCCTTTAAAAAAACACACATACACACACACACTGCAAAAAAAGTGGCAAAGACAGACTCAAGAAGGCAGTCTGTCCTATTTGCTTAGTGGTTGTTTTTAATAATATAATATTAATAATATTTGATTTATATACTGCCCTTCATAACAACTTAATGCCCACTCAGAGCGGTTTACAAAGTATGTCATTATTATCCCCACAACAAAACACCCTGTGAGGTAGGTGGGGCTAAGAGCTCCTAGAAGCTGTGACAGACCCAAGGTCACCCAGCTGGCTTCAAGTGGTGGAGTGGGGAATCAAACCAAGTTCTCCAAATTAGAGAACCACGCTCTTAACCACTACACCAAACTGGCTCTTTTCTTATCCAAGTAAACTTCTGAGTACCAGTGCTGGGAAGCCACATAAAGGGAAGCCCATAGCCTCTACGCCTTCTGGGGGAATGGTTTGGCCACTGTATGAAACAGGATATGGTATTAGGTAGACCACTGCTCTGATGCAGCAGGGATCTTCTTATATTCACTATATTTATCTCAGAAATTATTTTTAGACTCAGCTATACTTGCAGCCAGTTTATTAGCATGCTATGGTGTAAGCCCTATAACTCCATTTGTTTATATCTGAGATGAAAGAGGGGAAGAAAATACCTACAAAGGCATGAGAACTCTGACTGATAAGTATAACTCAATACCAGAGGATTTCCTGTGATAGTTCATCTCAATAGGACTTTGTGCAGATACCACCCTGCAGTTGTGCTAAACCAACAGCTGCCCACACACACGCTTTCTCTATGGAAGCCCTCACCTTATGGAATGCTCTGCTTGAGGAGGTCAGTAAAGCTCCCAGTCTCCTGGCTTTCCATAAACTATGCAAAACTGAATTATTCAGGAGGGCTTTCTACCCAGCTTATAGGGTTGTGTCATAAGAAATAGCTCAGGGAGATGCATTGATAGGATCAAGGACTATATGCAACACAATTGGGGTTGTGGGTCCTTGGGGGGCAGGCTCCACCTCTTGTACATCAGCCATCCTTCTGGTCTTATGCTGGCTTCCCCTGGGGGGCCTGGTGGTGTCACCCTTGTCCTTGCCCTGGTGCCCTTGAGGCTGATGCTGTGGGCACACAGCCTCTCGATCTGCTGCCTGTTCCATCACTCAGGCCTCCTCCTTCCCTCTTGAGCTTGCTTGCTCTGATCCCACATTCACTCCTTTCCTCCCCCAATATCCTCAGTTCTCCACTACACCTTCTGCCCCCTGAGCCTCCCTTATATCCCTCCCTCCATTCCCAACTCCACCGCCTCCCAGGTTCTCTCCCAGGACATGGACCAACCTCCATGGCCAAGGAGGAGCCAAGGAGCAGGGTCAAGGAGCGAGTTTCTCCTTAGGGAATGGGTCAGAGAGGCCTCACCCTGTGCTCCTGACCCTCCTCAGTCTCCTGGGCATTGGGCCCAGGACAGCACTGCCCGGGGCCAGTGACCCACACGGGGCTGGGGAGCTGTGACAGATCCCCCAGCCTTATCTGGCTGACACCCTTCGATGCCACCCCTTGTGAATGGTTCTGCTAGCTTAGGACGGTTCTGATTTGGGATCTCACAGCTCCTGTCACCACTTGTGAAGTATTCACTGTTTGAGGGACCCTTCTGACAGGGAATAGAAATAGGGACCACTTACACTCCGGCTCAGGTGTGTTGTAGACCTCTTCTCATGAGGCTAGAACTCAGGTGGGAAGCGGGTTTACTCTCTGGACAGAATGGAATCCTCCTCCGCTCTCACAGACACAAACTGGAACTAGAATGTCACTTTGTTGCACCAGCACCTCCTCAAACTCTGCCACTTAGTCTGACAGGCTGAGAGCTGGTTCCCCTCAGGGCGTATAAGATAGGTAGGAATCATCAAACCGGACTCATATGGTTAACAGAACAAATTAACTTTACTGAAGCACATTTTATCTTCCTCCTGCACAGCCTTAAACGGTTAAACGTTCCAGATACCTCATTAACTAGTCCTCCTCAGAGAACTCTCTAAACACATCTGCCTTCTCTGGTTGCTAGCCCTCCACTTTCTTTTTCAGAGTCTCCCTTAACTGCCAAAACTCCCAACCCACTCTTCTAAACGGTCTTAACTGCCCTTTACTTTTTTTTTTTTAACTGCCCTTTACTGCCACTCTCTCTCAACATTCTATTCAGGACCAGTCACTCAAACAGGGCCTGTCCGTCACAGGAGCCATCACTGTTAAGTATCTGGCCCCTGTTGGGGTCATGTGCCCGTGCCTCAGGGCAGCACCACTCCCCTTCCGAGCTGGGAGGAGGGAGCCAGCTTGGCTTCTGAGCTGCTCACCACCATGTCTCCCCTTCTGGTGTCCCTCCTGATGGCTCCCATTGCCGCCTGATTGCTATTTCTTGCTAGCCCTCTTGCCTCACCTCTGCTGTGGCTGGGCTGGCCATCTTCTGAGCAGGCTCACCCAACCTCCTCTACCACCTGTCGGCCCTTCCCTGGTGAGTCAGGATCTCTGCTGGGGCTGGGCAGGCAGTCACAGTGACTGGACGGTTTCCCTGCACTGCTGCGAGCTCTGGGTATGTGGGGGAGTGATGTTGGGCGGAATCTGGGGAGGCATCCCCAAACAGGGGTACTGTCTGCTGATGCAAATATGCACCTATTAGGGAGTTTCCAAATTGCTAAACATGCCATGCTTGCTTCAGAAACATTTCATCACTATGCTCGGCTCGGCTTTATGCTAGTCTTCAAATTTTCTGTTAACATACCCTATTGTATCTTTTTCAGTGAATGTCCTTGTATTTTGCTCAGTGAATGTTTTAGCTGTAGATTAAATTGTATTTCACTTGCACTGTATAATCTGCCTTGGATCCCAGTGAGAAAAGTGGTCTATAAACAAACAAACAAATAAATAAATGTTGAGGTGGGGGCAAACACCAACCAGAGGAAATGCTAGTGGCTTGAATGCCAACATGACTGGGAAGCCGTGTGCCTTCACACTCGAAGGCACACACTTCAGATAGGTAGGGGGCAAGCTAAGGACTTTGAAAATATCTGTCATATAGGCAGGCTTGGATTTTTTTATCTGGATGTTTGCCTTAATACTTAATATAACTGCCAGTGTGCATTTGTCTGGGACATATTTGATTTATTGCACATTTAGATAGATATTCTTGGATCATGTTTCCTAAAATGTGAGTTTAACAAGAGGGAGATATGTGTGGCATTCCTTAATATTAGCTTTAGGTACTCATTGCCAATTAATCCTACTAAATTAATCTGACTACATAAGAACCATCAAAAGCTTCCAAAGTGTTTCTGCTTCTTATATTTAATTACAGAATAGTAATTTTGGTGTCAGTCTGTGTGCAAATGTGGCTTCCAACCACTCACTGTGGCAGGAGAACAGGAGTGCAAAATACCAGTGTTGCCATTGGGCTTCAACTCCTGATCCTTTGATCTGAAAAAAAAGAAATTAAGCACAAAGCAGGGGTGAGGATTTCCTCAAAAAGACAGCATTTTCCGTCATCTCAGTAGCAGAAGACACCTTTCAAAATTGGAAATTCTTTCAGTGGCACTGAATTATCATTCCTCTAATAACAAAGTAGGTGGCACATACCAGTCACTAAAGCTGGAAAACACGTGGCCGTCTACAAGCAAGAAGGCACTCCACAAACCTAAGCAAATTCCTAGGTATGTTTAAGCTGACAAGTGTTAGGTTGCCTCCCTTCAACCTAATTGGGGCAGGAGGCTGCAGTCTCATTGCCCATATTACAGAGGATCATCTCTCAAATGGAGGATAGATTCAACTATATGCTATCTATCCTTTTCCCATGACAAGAAAGGCAAAGGAGATTGTATTGAGTTTAATAGTGTAGTGGGGCAAATTCCCTCACCGTTGTCTCTCCACAAATACAGCATCCTAAATTAAATATAATAGCCATCTAAAAATCACTCTTATGGAAACGATGTGGGCTTCAGATCCTTCTGACAGAAAATGTCATGAGGTGTGTTAAATAGCTCTTATAGTCATGACTAGGGGTGTGCACCGGCGAAATATTCGGTTTTCCCGCTTTGGGTTCCTGTTTCGGAATAACCCAAAATTGCTTTGGTATGCTTCATAATGATTATCAGAATTGCTTCAGTATGCTTCGTAATGATTCAGAGCATGCTGAAGTGAGACCCCCCCGAGCCCCCCTTCCCCCAACCCCACTTATCTTTCCCGAAGTCTGGAGCAGGTGCTTTCGCTGCCGCAGTGGTCAGCAGGAAGGCCACAGCTGGTGCCTCCACCGTAGCCGGTGCCGCTTCAGCCTCCACAGCGGCTAGCAGGACGGCACGGAAGGCTGCAGCCAGTACCTCTGCTGCCTGAGCTGTCACTTCAGCCATCGCGGTGGCCAGCAGGGTGGCGGGGAAGGCCACAGCCAGTGTCTCCGCTGCTGCTTCCGCTGCTGCCCGCACCACCGCTTCCACCACCACCATAATGTCCCAGGTAAGTGGGGTGTTGGTGGGAGGGAGGCCAATGAAAAGGCCACAAAGCTTCCCAAAGTGACCTGAATTGCTTTGGGAAGATTTGATTTGGTATTTTTTTAATGGGCCCATCATATATTGGGCCCATCCATATATTGTCAAAGGCTTTCACAGCCGGAGAACGATGGTTGTTGTGGATTTTCTGGGCTGTATAGCTGTGGTCTTGGCATTGTAGTTCCTGACGTTTCGCCAGCAGCTGTGACTGGCATCTTCAGAGGTGTAGCACCAAAAGACAGAGATCTCTCAGTGTCACAGTGTGGAGGTAGGCAGGTAATTTATATCTACTCAGGAAGGTGGATTTGGGCTGAGTCAACCTGTAAGAGTTTCCCAGGGAGTGGAATGCTAATGAAGGGAGGCTTCACTGTATCGTGAGGAGGTTCTTTTGCATATGGATTGGGGCTTGATATGCTAATCTTCTCTGCAGGGCTATTGTAGGGTATAGAGTATTTTGTTAGCCTGGTGTTTTTCATGACTGAAAACCATGCTCTATTCATTCTTAAAGTCTCTTCTTTCCTGTTGAAATTGTGCTTATGCTTATGAATTTCAATGGCTTCCATGTGCAATCTGACGAAGTAGTTGGAAGTGTTGTCCAGTATTTTAGTGTCCTGGAATAGGATACTGTGTCCTGTTTGAGTTAGGCTATGTTCAGCCACTGCTGATTTTTCCGGATGGCCAAGTCTGCAGTGTCTTTCTTGTTCTTTTATTCTTGTCTGGATGCTACGCTGTGTGGTCCCAATGTAAATTTGTCCACAGCTGCAGGGTATGCGGTATACTCCTGCAGAGGTGAGGGGGTCTCTATTGTCTTTTGCTGATCGTAGCATCTGTTGTATTTTTCTGGTGGGTCTGAATACTGTTTGTAAGTTGTGCTTTTTCATAAGCTTTCCCATCTGATCAGTGATTCCTTTGATATATGGCAAAAACACTTTTCCTGTAGGAGACTGTTTTTCCTTAGTTGTTTGATTTATCCTTGGTTTAATCGCTCTTCTGATTTCATTTCTGGAGTAGCTATTTGCTTGAAGTGCGTGGTTTAGATGATTAGTTTCCTCGTTGAGAAAGTGCGGTTCACATATCCGTCTTGCACGGTCCACTAATGTTTTTATTATGCCTCTTTTCTGTTGGGGGTGGTGATTGGAGTTTTTGTGTAAGTACCGATCCGTGTGAGTTGGTTTCCTGTAGACCTTGTGATCTAACTGAAAGTTTGCAGAGGTGCTACACCTCTGAAGATGCCAGTCACAGCTGCTGGTAAAATGTCAGAAACTACAATGCTAAGACCATGGCTATACAGCCCGGAAAATCCACAACCACCATATTGGCTCCAATTTGGAAATACTGAATCTTTACGAATCGGGCCCAGTTTGGTTTTTTCCCCGAACCAGGAACCTGAAGCGCACACCCTAGTATTGTCGCACACCCTAGTCATGATTACATTTAATCAAGTACTACCAAGAGATAGATTTAACATACGAATGCACAGGTAGGTGCATTTGTGTCAGGATTTGGATGTCTTTGTGCAATCCTGTATCTTTTTAATCCACTGACTTCAATGGATTTAGAAGGAGATAATTCTGCTTAGAATTTCACTTTCCCATTTCTTAAGGTACCTTTTATAGCCACTAGAGCTTGACTGATATGCCACGAAACTACAAAAATAGTTCAGGCTTATCTAGATACGCCTCAGTGAACTGTTATCAGTGAGGAAATTCTAATTTAGTAGCTAAAAATTTAAGGATAACAATAGTGAAAAATATTTACAACTAGCTATCAAAAGTAAAAGACAGGTTTGAGAACAGTCTTAATTTATTATGAGCTTAATTCTTTTGAGTTGTAGGGCTGTTCTGAGAAATACTTCTCTTTCCTTCTGTCTCTGCCTTCCAGATATTTCTGAAGTATGCATCAAGGATCCACCAAGCATGAGAATATTCTTGTTGTTTCTGTTTTTCACATATTAAAATATATATAAACATACTACTCTGTGTATTTCTAAAAATTTTCAGTGTTGTAAGAGAGCAGTGTGGTTTTTTTGTGTTACTGCACTTTAATAATAGTGACAAAATAACAAACTTTGAGGAAATTAAATTGACATAAATGAAAAAGGAGTCTCAGACAGAGTGTTTTTTAAAAAAAAATCATGAAGGAAGGCAGTCTTCTGCTATAGTCCATTTAATGTGTCCGGACTTGAGTCCATTTTTTCTAAGAATGCCGTAGGGGGTATTACTTCAATCAGTGATCAGAGTCCATCTTTAAACAGGCTGCCTATTGTAAACATAATTGATCTGGATATTAAGGCTTCCCTTTGGTGAGAGTTAAGCTAAGTGCTTTGTCTGCCAGAGCACCACAGAGCACCCTATTGTGTCCATTTTCTGCAGCAATATATCTTAGCACAGCTGATGATGTCCATTTGTTACAAGACAACAGCTGTGTGGCTGGTCACTGAATGGAGCTGCTGTTTTCAGGTAGAGACAGCTGGTCTGTCACCAGGTATGAAATTGACAGGCTATTCAAATTCACAAAGGTGGTAAAGAGCCTCCAACCTCTTTCCTATGAGTTTGGCATTATTTCTAGGGGAAAAAATTAGTTTCATTCTTAAACAGTTTTAAGTAGAGAGCATGTAGATTGCAAAGTGTTGTATCAATTAGCAAAGAAAGACGGTCTTGAATGGTTTCAGGAAGGAGCATGTATTACACACTATATTACAAAATAGATCTCAAGTGTAATCAGGTTTTTTTTGAAGCTGCATTGTAATGAGCCATAAATTAAAGATTAAGGGTTTTCAGTATTTGCATATTTTGAGGACATTATGATGGTTATTTATCAGGATTATTTTCATTTCAGTCTGCCCCAAAACATTATTATAACCATATTCATTTAAAATTCCTATATGATTTGTAACTTTCCATAATACAGAGAGAGGAAAAATATTTAAGGAATGGAATTCAACTTTCTAAATTATATTATTAATCAATTGTAGGAGCAGTTTGGGGTGTGTGCTCCTATTTTCCCTCACCCCAAAATATGGGTTAAAAAAAGACTTCTGTGCACAATCCTTTTATGTATATCTATAATACTATTTTGCTGAATTGGCCTCTTGGTATCATGTTCAGCTCCAAATGTTTTATTCCTTTCATTCCTTTGTGGCAGCTGTCACCCAATGTCTGGAGAATGCTCCTGCAACTCGGGCTGGTCTGGACTCTACTGTAATGAGACATGTTCCCCAGGATTCTATGGTGAATCTTGTCAACAAATCTGCAGTTGCCAAAATGGTGCTGACTGTGATAGTGTTACTGGAAAATGTATCTGTGCTCCTGGATTTAAGGTAAAGAATTATGATCTTCATTGACTCTTTCAGCAATGTTATCAGCCCATTAGACACAAAGTAGCCTCCTTGTAATACTAATGAAGATGTAACCAGGTAAATTAATTAAGGAAACAGTTTTAAGGTTATAGCTAGAGATTAAATGGATCCATTAGAATCATATACCCAGTAGAATGGAAATTCCCAATAGAATTGCATACCCAGCAGGGAAGAATGGAAGACTTACAGTGAGGCATAAATATTGACTACGCTGGGAGAAAAACATGAGTAACAGCGAATGCAGTACTGATCTAGGGATTAAAATGATAGTGTTGTATCATACTCACTATTAATAAAAAGTTTTTTACCTTTTTATGCTTTTTTCTTGTTGAAAAGATCTGCTGAATTATTCTTTTTGTCATTGTTAGCGACTAGTTGTTTCTATTTAAATTAAACTTACGTGGTCCATTCCATTGCCTTAAATTTACTCTATTTGGGGAAGATGCAAAATGAATGAAGGGTATTCAACGGTACATGATTTCTCATAGTAATTGATGTAAAATAAATCTTAATATGATAATTTTGATGCAGATATTGTAGTTGACCTATATCCAGCATTTTATGCTATGGGAAAACATTAGTGACAGTTGTATGTTCAAGCTACTGTAGAAGCTAGCTAGGAATTTAGGAAAGAGGATATTTGTGTGGATGTACATTGTGAGCTAAGGACATCATTGACATTTGGATGTCTGTTGAAATGTAAGCCTAAAAGCACATTTTATTGAAAGCAATGAACATCCTCAACACTTGGATATAATG
The DNA here is from genome assembly GCF_028583425.1 of Eublepharis macularius. NCBI lineage: Eukaryota > Metazoa > Chordata > Lepidosauria > Squamata > Eublepharidae > Eublepharis > Eublepharis macularius. The sequence goes on from NC_072797.1 coordinate 80,522,966, forward strand.
GAGTTAAAATTTTGTTTATAGGCACATTCCTAAGCAAGTATTAAATCCAAATATTGTTTTACACTAGCACAGTTCACTTCCACCAGTGAAAGAGAGGACTACTGAGCTCCCAAATATACTGTTCCTGGCAATACAGGGGACCCTCTGCAACAGTGTGAAAAGCAAAGCAGATAGAAGTCCCCCCTCTTCTCTTGGTGGAAAACAACCTTTGTATTCAAGCCTCTGTGGAAATTTGAGGCATATTGGGGGGGGGGAAAGCAAAAACTTCTATAGAAGTGAAAGGAAAGCTTAAATTCCTATTTATGCTATTTAATAACCTCCTTTTGACATTTCTGTAATTCCCAAATGAGAAAGATAACTCTAAGGAACTTCTTTCAGGAAAATCTTTAAAATTCCCACAACTCTATGGGATTTTCATACAAAACATGTTTCCTAATAGTGCATGAATCAATTATAGAAGAATCCTATGCATGTTTACTCAAAAGAAAACCCTACTGGGGCTTACTTCCAGGTAAGTATGCATAGGATTATGGTCTTAGATAGCTGTTCCATTTTAACAAATAAATAATTCATGTAGAATTTTCCTACAAATGAAAAAGCAAACAAGAAGACCAAACAGAATCATTGTTCTTCCCATGATTGTATAATTGTGCTTATTTTTACCCCCAATGTGTTTTAGGGTTCTGATTGTTCTATTCCGTGCCCTCTTGGAACATATGGAGTAAAATGTTCTTCCACATGCAGTTGCAAAAATGAGGCCATCTGCTCCCCAGTGGATGGTTCTTGTACCTGCAAAGTGGGTAAGAGAAATAATTTGTCTTATAGTATAGATGTGATGTTCCCCAAGGCCTCAGAGGAGGAGTGACGCTCTTACTTCAGTCAACTGTCCCATTATCTCATTGTCAGCCCACCTGTGCTAGCGTCGCCTGACTTTACTTCTCCGTGCCACCCTCACCTATGAGTCCCTTGTCTTGTGGCAGCTGTGGAGCAGGCCATCCTGGGCTGATGACCTGGCAGGCTAGATGCTAGGGAGGCGGGGCTTCGGGCAGGTGGGTGCTCCCTTAGTGGGCTGTTGCTGTCTGGTCCTGGTCAGCTGTGCCAGTGGCCTCATTTACCACTCTCAGCTCCCTAGGGTGTTCACATCCCTCTTGACCCTTGCTCTGGGTCTGAGGGTTTGGAGCCTTCTTCCAAGGATGCTTCTGCTAGCTGCCTTCTCCTGGCACTCCGTGCACTGGACACACTGCTGCTTCTGTGTCGGCTGCCACTTGTTCTTGCTTCTCACATGCTGCTCTCCTCACTCCTTCCGTTGTCACCCATCTCCTTGCCGGCTGGGCATCACGTTTTTAAAGTGCACGCCTCCTAGCTTCGGCCCAGCCCCCTGGCAGTGCACCAGGTGCCATGTCGTCACAATGGAGTTCATATGTACTTTAAAAAAAAAATCAGAATCGAGATTTACAGAGGCAAGGGAGAGTCATAGACTTGTCTAACATTAGTGTCTCCATACTATATTGGCTGATTCTATTTTTGGCAAAGTCATTTAAAAAGTCAGACAATCCTTCTAACTTTACATGCATGTCATCTCAGCTCTTTTAATTGAGTGAGTCTCAAAAACAAAAAACATGATCTTATTATACCACATGTATACAGGAATAGGACTGCCAAAAGGAAGCAGGAATAAAATGCAGCATCTATGGTGTCATCCTAAGCACACCCCATTGACTTCATTGGGCTTAGAAGAGTATAACTCTGCACAGAGTTGCACTGTTAATCATTTATCCCTAGGGAAATGGAATAATTTTTTATCTCATTTTAATGATCACTATATCCATTTAAAATTTTGTTGTGAAGTACATGATGGCGTGCTTCAGCCACACAATTTTTGTAACAAGCATCTGATTTTGTAGCTAGAAACTCAGAACAGGCATATGAGGCATATTCATCACAACATGTATGCTTTGAATGACTTACTGATTAGAGTGAGCACAGTTACTTTCTCCTTCTAGCTGTAATCAAAGTATAAAATTAGAAACACAGCATATGTCACTGTTGATTATCACAGGTGATTGCAAATCTCATTTTGTTAAACTTTAATATGAAGTATCTTCTATAGTATGGGCTGGATCCAAGGAGCTTTTCTGCTGGTGAAAAAGGAATCAGTGGTTCCCTTTAAATATAAAAAAAGACTATGCTGGGAATCATGATATCTGTATGGACAAAAGTTGTGGATTGTAGGTTGTTAATATTGGACCTCTCAGTCTAACCCCCAACCAACTATGTTGGTTGCAGCAGATCTAGGTTTAAATAGGTCTGTCCCCATCATGTTTAGCTTCATTCCAAATTTCTGCTCTTCATTCTTGTTTTACTCAACCTAAGAGTCAACACTGGCTAATTGTATTAATCAATTTTCCATGACCATTTCCTTCTCCCTAAAATGTTTAAGTCATATGTTAGCTCATTCTGTATATAAATAAGATTATCAAATAATCCAGAAGTAATGGCTTACCCTAGAATGTAAGTTGCATATTTTATCCTCCAATTTCTAAGGCTTTCATGTTTTAATATAGAAAGAGTTTGTGCTGAATTCAGGTTGTCAACTTCACTCACTTCAGGTTGCTACTAGGGGTGTGCAAGGAAAAAACTTTCGGCTTTCTTGTTTCGGGATTACCCGAAACAAGATTCTCTACCGTCATTAGCCGAAAGCCGAAACAAGAATCTCTTTCGGGATTCGGGATTCGGCATTATTTCGGCATTCTTTCGGGATTCTTTCGGGTTTTTTTGCTGGGAAAATGCCTCCGTCTTTCAGGACGCCTGGAGGAGGCATTTTCCCACCAAATAAGCCCAAAATTGGTGGGGACCTTCTTCTAACCCTTCTCTAACAACTACCCAAGTTTCAGACAGATTGGACTTTGGGGGGCCATGTTATGGCCCCCCAAAGCAGGTCCCCCCATCCTCCCCATAAGAAAGCAAAGGAGCAGCATATTGTTAGCATGCTGCTGCTGATCTCTCTTCATTATTTCCTATGGGGAAAAAATGAAGAGGCAGGCTTCCTTTGCCAGGGGTGGCATTTTGCATGCAAAATGCCCCCCAGCCCTCAGGGGCCCTTCTACCACCCCTCCTCCCACCCCCCACCAAGGCTCAGCCTGCTCCCACTTGGGGGGGCCATTTCATGGCCTCCCCAAGTAGGTGCTCTAATCTCTACCGCTGACAGCTGGGGGAGGCTTGTGTTGCCAGGGGTGGCATTTTGCATGCAAAATGCCCCCCAACCCTCTGGGGCCCTTCTCCCACCCCTCCTCCCACCCCCCACCAAGGCTCAGCCTGCTCCCACTTGGGGGGGCCATTTCATGGCCTCCCCAAGTAGGTGCTCTCAGCCCCTAAAGTCCACCCCTCACAGCCCCACACAAACCCAGTTCCCCCACCCCAGCTGCCACACACAGACCCAAATCCCCCCAGTAGCCCCTCACAGACCCAAATCCACCCCCACCTGCCCCACACCCACCATAACCCCAGGAACAGGCTGGCCTGCCCTCCCCTTTTGGGAACCCCTAAACTCTCTTTCCCAGGGCAGTTCTGCACAGACAAGGGGTGCCACAATGGTGGCAGTGCCAAATCGTCCCTGGGAAAGAGCACCTGCCCTGGCACACAGACAACCACCCCCCTGACCCCCCCACCACCCGCAGAGAAGGCTGGCCAGCCTGCCCCATTGTTCCCTATGCTGGGAACCAACCTCCCATCAAAGAAGGGAACACAGACACACAATCATTAAGTTTAAAAAACCTTTATTTTCTCATTTTCAAATTACAAGTGGTCAACAAATCACAACATATTACACTTATTGTCCCTCATAGCACAACACAACACAATTAACTACACATCAGAGAATCTTAAACACAATTTTTTTTTTGAAATGGACAAACAGTAAAGTTTTGAACATTACAACAGGTCACATAGTGAGCGGGCACAACAGGGCATGGAAACAGAAGATGATCATAATAACTACCAGCCTAATACAACTCTCCCTCCATAACATGACTTAATGGGGGGGAACCACAGCAACAAAATCCCCCCCCCCAACCCTCTGGGGCCCTTCTCCCACCCTTCCTCCCATCCCCCCACCAAGGCTCAGCCTGCTCCCACTTGGGGGGGCCATTTCATGGCCTCCCCAAGTGGGTGCTCTGCTCTCATCTCTACCACTGACAGCTGGGAGAGGCTTGTCTTGCCAGGGGTGGCATTTTGCATGCCAAATGCCACCCTCACCCTCAGGTGCCCTTCTCCCACCCTTCCCCCCACCCCCCACCACATGCATTCCTTGACAATCAAGAAATCTGGAGTTAAATATAATGTGCATGTAAGTCCCTCAAAGACAGAAGCAATATGGAGGTAATGACCCATTTGATTTCCACAACCTCAGACACAATTAGGGATCCGTTTCCCCTTGGTGGGGGATCCCCCACTCTCACCTATCACCCCGAAGGGGGAAAGTCAGTGAATGAGCCTTCAAGGTACGCTCCAGGGGCTGCTGCCGTGATGTCACTGATGTCATCTGGCTGCCCTGAGAGTATGCCTGTGCTTTGCAGTGGGCTGATTTGGGCCCTACAGGCCAAAGCAGGATCCCTTGTGGCCCAAATCTGCCTGCTGTGAATTGTGCGTGCTCCCCAGCCTTGTGTGATGATCACATCACCTCCTAGAACAGACATCATCATGCCAGAGCATTGCCATTAAATGATCATGCGTGTGTGAACAGACCCTAAGTATCCTGTAGGCTTCAGTGATGGTATAGTAATGTTTTCACTCACATTATAGAGAGAGAGAGAGACAGAGAAGGGGGGGAGGCACTGAAGCTAGATTATTTCTTCTATTTTACTGTCCCCTTCCAAAGCCAGGGTGGCATTGGCACAATGCCCCCCTCCCCCCGGCCAGAGCCTTAGTACCAGTATGCATTGACAGGCCCATGCATCATAGTCCTTTTTGAGACCCAGCCAAGTTGTGCCTTTTGGAGAAAAATGTTCAAGTTGCTGGTGGGGGTATGAACAATTTTTAGATATCCACTGTAGTGCAATGGCTAGAGAGTTGGTCTAGAATCTGGCAGACTCTGATTCTGTGCCTTGTAGGCTTGATGGATGTTCTTGGCTCAGCCTAAGTAAACAATTGTGTTGTGTTTTCCAGAGGCAGTCTACGTGATTTTGGGGCCCTGGACAAATGTTCTGGACGGGGCCCCAGAACCAGTGCCGCCCCACCACTGGCTCCTTGCCAAGGCCAAGCAATTTGGTCACCTAGGCCCCAGATAGAGTGGGCAGGAGTGCGTTGTTTCCTTCCTCCCCCCCCTCCACCCCCTCCAACAACTAAGAAGGCCATCGGTGGAGTCACTCCAATGTGAGGCATGGAGCAGCTGTCTATTGTTAGCCTGGTTGTGATGAGGGTGAAACAAATCAAGGGAGAACAGCAATGTGTAAACCACTCTAGGTTCCCATGGGGGAGAAAACCGGGGCATAAGATAAACCTTTAATTTGGTGGGGAGGGGGTATATACATTTTATGTGTATGTGTCTGTATGTTTTATGCATTCAAATCACTTGTGGTGTACTTTAGAATTATATTGAGCTCCACAGTATCCCAAAAACCTTGTCCATGTATTGCAAACCGAAGTCAATCTACCACATCTAGGGTATTCTTCTTTTCCCTACTGCCTTCAATTTTTCTTAGCATTATTGTCTTTTCTAGTGAACCTTGTCTTCTCATGATGTGACATAAGCACTATCATCAATTGATATCTTCAAGGGAGAAAGCAGGCCTGATTTGGTCTGGATGCCACTTACATGTCTTTTTCGGAGTCCATGGTACATGTAAATTGAAACTTTCTTCCCACTTCACAGTGTGAATGCTTTTTCCTCCTATGAGCTTTGTCTAAATTTTACTGTACTGATACTGCTCATTTGGCCAAAAGGCCTGCCCTTGATCAATGCCACATTAAATACTTCATAATAAAAAAATGTTTTTAGAACCATTTAAAAGTGTCCTTAAGTGCCATACGCTGATTTAAAAAAACATAAGCTAAATGTTTGGGAACACAACCAGATATGTGAATGACTGAAATGCAGCCCAATCCCACTGCTACTTAAAATCCATTTTTGATGGAGGTCTGGATTGTCTTACATTGGTGTCATTGGGCTTGGAATCAGGAACCTGGAAGCGTTCCATGGGGGCTACAACTTTCATGCCAAGGCTAAGAGGGTGGGAACAGGATCTCTCTGGGGTGGCAAACTCTGGCCTTGGAAGTTACTGGCAATTTGGGGGTGGGACTTGTGGAAAGGAAAATCTGAGTAGGGATCTCCCCCAGAATCCATGGTCCGCATTTGCCCTCTAAAGAGATTGCCCTTGGAAGCAGCCAGTTTCTCTGTAGGGAACTACTCTCTCTAACCTGAACTCAAGCCCAACCAGGAGTTTGGCAGCCCTAGGAAAATTTCAGAAAAAGATGGCAAAGGAGGGCCAGCAACTGATAGAGGCATGGAAGCCCACACCAGGACAGTAGCAGGGGCCTACTTGGGCACAAGGGACAACCAGTGCTCTCATCCCCCATAGTCCACTCCTTACAGCCCCACACAAACCCAGTTCCCCCACCCCAGCTGCCACACACAGACCCAAATCCTCCACTCAGCCCCTCTCAGAACCAAAACCACCCTCAGCTGCCCCACACCCAGTACCCCAGGAACAGGCTGGCCAGCCTGCCCCATTGTTCCCTATGCTGGGAACCAACCTCCCATCAAAGAAGGGAACACAGACACACAATCATTAAGTTTAAAAAACCTTTATTTTCTCATTTTCAAATTACAAGTGGTCAACAAATCACAACATATTACACTTATTGTCCCTCATAGCACAACACAACACAATTAACTACACATCAGAGAATCTTAAACACAATTTTTCTTTTGAAATGGACAAACAGTAAAGTTTTGAACATTACAGCAGGTTACATAGTGAGCGGGCACAACAGGGCATGGAAACAGAAGATGATCATAACGACCAGCCTAATACAACTCTCCCTCCATAACATGACTAAATGGGTGGGGGAACCACTGCAACAGGGTCCAGCAGAACCTATGTCATTTCCTGTGGCTGTGCTTTCAGTTCAGACACACAAAGCTGAACTGGGCACTTCCAAGGCACTGGACAATGGTATTTCTGGAGCAGTTCTGCAGAGGTCTCCCCCCACCCCCACACCAGCCTCAGAATTTACCTGGGAACATCTGTGAGAGATCATCATTGGCCGGTGCCCATCCACCACTCTACCCGCATCCCCCAACCATGCAAACCCAACATTAACATCAAATTTTTTTTTTTTTAAACATGAACATTCAATCAACTTTTAAAAAACATAATCACAACATTTTTTTTTGGTTTTTTTTCCTTTTTTTTACATGAACAGAACATCAACTTTTAAAAAACATAATCACAACATTTTTTTGGGTTTTTTTTTTTCATGAACATTCAATCAACTTTTAAAAAACATAATCACAACATTTTTTTTTGGTTTTTTTTCCTTTTTTTTACATGAACAGAACATCAACTTTTAAAAAACATAATCACAACATTTTTTTTTGGTTTTTTTTCCTTTTTTTTACATGAACGGAACATCAACTTTCAAAAAACAGTACAACAATTCTTCTACAATTTTTTTTTACAAGGAGTTCATCTGATAAAAACACCTAAGCAATCCCTATCTAACCTGTTTCTCCCTCCAGTAGCAATCCATGTTTCTGGGGCATTATTTCTCATAATAAATTTGGTCCCACAGGGTATGTCTCAGTGATGGGAGATGTTTTGAATACCCTGGGGGGGGGGCTTTCAAATTGCTGGGTGTTTTCCCTTTGCCACTGGTTCCTAACCACCCTCCCTCTACTGGCCGGTTTTAACTGTATATACAGGGTTTTATACAGGGGAGAGCGCGATTCCAAAGGATTGGACTCATAGAGGATGCAGGCCACAAGTTGGGCTCACCTCAGTCACTCTGGAAGTCCAGTCCTGAGAAATCGAAGAGGCGAGAGTTGACCTTCAGGAAGGTCAACTGCTCGACTCTCCATGGGAGAAGGCGAGTGCGATGTGGGCCGACAATGTCGCCCGCATGTGAAAAGACGCGCTCGCTCTCCACGCTCGTCGGAGGGCATGAGAGCAGCCGCTGCGCCTCGAGGGAGAGGTCCGGCCAGACCGACTCCTTCCTGGCCCAGTAGCTGAGCGGATCGGTGGAGAGCGACTCGCAGGGCTCCGCGAGGTAGTCCCTGACCATCGCCTCCGCCGGATCCTCTCTCACGGTCCTCACGACCCCAGAGGGGACGAGGGCCCACCGGAGCATCTCCATCTCCATCGGCACTCTGGTGGTGGCCTCGGGGGGGGCCTGCGCAGAGGGGGCGTCAGAGGGACCCGCACGGCAGGGCCCCTCTTGCGTCCCCCCTGTCGACAGGCGTCCCCTCTTGGCCTGCCTGCGCCTCACCCAAGAGCAGAGCCCGTCTCTGGCTTGGGTGAGGTTCCCGTCCCGCTCGGCGAAAGTGCCCTTTATGCGCGGGTCACACATGGTCGCCAACATGTATGACTCTTCCTTAGTGAGAGGAGTTAGCCTGGCAGCTATGCCCTGCTGCAGCCTTCTCACTAATGCGCGCACCGCTGGAACAAGGTCAGCACGGGGCGCGACCCGGTCTGCAAGGGTGGCCAGATTCCTCTGGAGCGTGTGCACCAGGGGAATGACCAGACCGAGGGTCGCCGTGTCTGACGAGACCGCCACAGTGAAGTCCTTGAAGGGCTTCAGGACCTCCACTGTCTGGGTGATGGTGAGCCAATCCTCCCGGTTGAACTCACCCACCTGACTCGCACCGCGGTGCTCGGAGAGCCACGCGTGGAGTGCGGCCTGCTGCTCCACCAAGCGCTCAAGCATGGCGCAGGTGGAGTTCCAGCGAGTGCTGACGTCAGTGATCAGAGCGTGCTCTGGCACACCTGTCCTGACCTGTGTCTGGCGCAGTTCGTGCGTGGCCTTCACGCTGCGCGAGAAGTGACCCGTGAGCCTCCGACATTTCTGGACAAGTAACTGGAGTTCACGGGTCCGGGTATCCACGGGTTCCTTCGAGGAGCCCAACCCCAGCGCATCTCTCACCACTAGGTGAAGCTTGTGAGCGGCACAGTAGACGCTCTCTCGGCTCACTAGATGCGCCGCTGCCCTCATGTTCTTGCCACCGTCCGTCACCATGCATCCCACGGTGGCGGGTCCCTGGCCTATCCACTCGTCCAACTGTCTCCTTAAGGTGGCAGCGATGTTCTCCGCCGTGTGGGACACGTCGAGCACCTCGGCGTGAAGCAAGGCCTTGCAGTAGCCGGCCTGGCGGTCTCGCATCCTTCCCTGTCTAGCTGTGCTAGGCACCTCCCCCCGGCCCCCACCCAGAACCGACTCGGGTTCCCACCAGTGAGCAGTAAGCGAGAGGTACGCTTGCTGCACACTTGGGCAGGTCCAGATGTCCGATGTGAAGTGCACAGTTCTCCCGGCAACCCGGGACAGCTGTGCCTTCACATGATCCCTGGCAGCCCTGTAAAACGAGGGCACCACCGATCTGCTCAACGACGTGCGAGCAGGGACGGCGTACCAGGGAAAGCAATCTTGGAGCAGCCCTGAGAAGCCGAAGTCTTCAACTACGGAATACGGTTGCCCATCCACTGCTATCATGTTGACGATGTGGCGCGTGATGCGCCTGCTCGCCCTCCGGATCCCCTCTCTGGGCACACTAGCGCCCTGCATACCAAGCATCTCCGGGAGAGAGGCTTGGCGTCCCTTTCCTGCAGGTACCCTTGGGGGGAGAGCACCAGAGGAGCCTGCCTCCTTCTGGCTAGCTGGCGGCCGTGCGGCGCCACTCGAACCCTCCTCCCGAAGAAGCACCGCCTGGTGGTGCCTCTTCATATGGTACCTCATCCCAGACGTGGAGAGATGCCACACATCTTTGCCACGGCTGACGCGCTGCCTACAATGCAGGCACAGGGCTGCTCGGGGATCCTCCGTTGTCTGGAAGTGCTTCCAGATTTCGGAGGAAAAGGGCATCCCACGCTTCCCAGGAGAAGCGCGTTCGGGACCACCCTGCGGCACCTCCTGTGAGGTGCTCTGGCCGGACACACCGTGTCCCACTCTCGGCCGGGCAGGTGGGGATGGACGAGGCTGAAGGGGCAGAGATGTGGGCTCTTCCACCACAGTCTCTGCCTCTTCCTCCCGCGTCCTCTCCTCCTGCACAGCCGCGAGAGGCCTGCTGCTGGCCTCAGAGGAAACTGGGGTGGACCGCCCCAGGGGGGGTCTCACGGGCAGTTCCTCCAACATCCTCCGGGTTCCTGGGGTGAGCGGGAGCGCAGGGAAAGTCATGTGCTCCGCGCCCATCCCAGGAGACACCACATGCTGCCCCTCCTCCAGCAGCTGGCTCGCAACCACTGGAGGAGGAGGAGCCTCAGCAGCAGGCCCCTGCCCAGTGCCAGCCCCTGCCTCACGCACCCGGGTTGGGGGTGGCCCTCCAGCAGCTGCCTCAGGAAAGAGAGTCTTGCGAACCCTCTTCCTGTCACCAGAAGCCAGGCTGGTGAACGGCAGCAGCGCAGGGGAGGGCCTCCTCCGCTCAGATGGAGGGGCTGCCGCAGCAGTCCCCCTCCCCCTCCCCTCCTCCCCTCTAGATTTCTCCCTAGCCTTTCCCCCGGGGCCCCTCTCTGCTTTCCTCTCTGACATACTTTCCCCTCCCAAATTCAACCCTAACTAATCAGAAAAGATTTAGAAAACAAAGGTCAACTTTGTTTTCAAGACCTAACTAACCTGCTATAAATCTGTGTTTCTAGTGGCTCTGTGACTTGGAGATGAACAATCAAGTGCCTTTTTAAGCAACCCTATTTATGTCAGGGAACCTGAGCCTGCCAATCAGCTGAATTCCTCTGGAATTGAGCTGGCCCTAAACCCCAATAACAGGTGACAAAGCCTTAAACACTCACACACTAGTATGCCCGGGCCGGCCTGGCACCACCACGGGTGCCAGAGATGGGCAGTGGAACCCTAGTTATGGGGGCACTAATGGGAAGCCTATTGACAGCTATTACAAATTTTTATATATATATATATATATATATAGAATTCAAACCTAACACTCACTCACTAATGCTTTCCCTGCTGAGTCCCTATTTAGTTTTTTAAAAAAAACTAGGCTCGGTTTCCCTAATAATTATGTTGAGGGCAATTATCCACTGATCACCTACCAACTGGCCTACCTACCTAAGAGACACTATTTAGCGGGACCGATGTATCTGTGGTATGTCGGTGTGGGGTGTGGATGTGGTGTTTTGAAGATGAGCCTCCCCCCTCCCAAGCTAGCAAGAACCCACCCCCAAGGCCACCCAAATGTGAACCCGGACTCGCTCACAGTAACACCAGTCCTGCAGTCCAGCGATGTTCAGGCGGTCTTGCAGCTGGTCCTCCTCTCCTCCACGATGCTGTCAAGAAAATTGGAAATGTTAGCAGAGTCAACACCACACGCCGCACACGCAACCCCAAAATTCAAGGCCCCGTTGCACAAGCCAAGTCAGCCCCCCCCCCTTAAAGGCTAGGGCCAACCAGCAGCAAAACAAAACACATCCACCCAGCAGAGCTTCTGGCCTGTGCAGGCCAGAAGCTGGCACACTCATTTTTTAGTCCTGTGAAACAGCAGTTCATGCCCACCCCACACTCAAACTTGAAAAATGAAACATGAAAGAAAGCAGGCACTGCGATCAATGCTGGCCCCCCTAACCCCCAAACAATATCCTCTTGCCCAACCAGAAAATGCCCCCCCCCGGCCCAAGCCATAAAGACAGAGCCAAAGCATATGCTCGCAGGTAGGCACAGCAGCAGACATAAGCTCAAAAACCAAATTTAACAACAACCCTACCAGTCCACCAGTGCAGATGTCCAGCAATGTTGACCCTCCACGCAGAGATCTGCAGGCCGATGTCCACCAAGTGCAGTCCAGTCCAGAAGAGGTCCACCAACGATAAACAACCTGAATGTGAAGCAAAACAGTGAGTGCCAGGCCAGCAAACGGGAAGGGTTACCAAAGCCGGAGCAGCAGGCCTGTGTGTGGGCCGAAGGCTGGCACAGTTGATCAGGACGGAGCCTGTTGGGAATCCTTGCAAGCAGGGGACCAGACACAGAAAGGCAAGCCACACCATTCCAGATTGTGGAGCACAACTGTGAGTGCCAGGCCAGCAACCAAAAAGGGTTACCTTGGCCAAAGCAGCATACCTGTGTGTGGCCCACAGGCTGGCACAGTTGATCAGGACGGAGCCTGTTGGGAATCCTTGCAAGCAGGGGACCAGACACAGAAAGGCAAGCCACACCATTCCAGATTGTGAAGCACAACTGTGAGAGCCAGCCAGAAGAAAGGCTTCTGGCCTGTGTAGGCCCAAAGCTGGCACACTCTTGTTTTAATCTTAAAACAGTGGATCAAGCTTAAAGAAGGCAAGCACAACAACCAATGCTGAACCCCCCCCCCCCACCATCAAACATTGTCTGCCCAACCTGTCCCCCAGGCCATACCTGTGTGTGGCCCACAGGCTGGCACAGTTGATCAGGACGGAGCCTGTTGGGAATCCTTGCAAGCAGGGGACCAGACACAGAAAAGCAAGCCACACCATTCCAGATTGTGAAGCACAACTGTGAGAGCCAGCCAGAAGAAAGGCTTCTGGCCTGTGTAGGCCCAAAGCTGGCACACTCTGGTTTTAATCTTAAAACAGTGGATCAAGCTTAAAGACGGCAAGCACAACAACCAATGCTGAACCCCCCCCCCCCCCCACCATCAAACATTGTCTGCCCAACCTGTCCCCCAGGCCATACCTGTGTGTGGCCCACAGGCTGGCACAGTTGATCAGGACGGAGCCTGTTGGGAATCCTTGCAAGCAGGGGACCAGACACAGAAAGGCAAGCCACACCATTCCAGATTGTGGAGCACAACTGTGAGTGCCAGGCCAGCAACCAAAAAGGGTTACCTTGGCCAAAGCAGCATACCTGTGTGTGGCCCACAGGCTGGCACAGTTGATCAGGACGGAGCCTGTTGGGAATCCTTGCAAGCAGGGGACCAGACACAGAAAGGCAAGCCACACCATTCCAGATCGTGAAGCACAACTGTGAGAGCCAGCCAGAAGAAAGGCTTCTGGCCTGTGTAGGCCCAAAGCTGGCACACTCTTGTTTTAATCTTAAAACAGTGGATCAAGCTTAAAGAAGGCAAGCACAACAACCAATGCTGAACCCCCCCCCCCACCATCAAACATTGTCTGCCCAACCTGTCCCCCAGGCCATACCTGTGTGTGGCCCACAGGCTGGCACAGTTGATCAGGACGGAGCCTGTTGGGAATCCTTGCAAGCAGGGGACCAGACACAGAAAGGCAAGCCACACCATTCCAGATCGTGAAGCACAACTGTGAGAGCCAGCCAGAAGAAAGGCTTCTGGCCTGTGTAGGCCCAAAGCTGGCACACTCTTGTTTTAATCTTAAAACAGTGGATCAAGCTTAAAGAAGGCAAGCACAACAACCAATGCTGAACCCCCCCCCCCCACCATCAAACATTGTCTGCCCAACCTGTCCCCCAGGCCATACCTGTGTGTGGCCCACAGGCTGGCACAGTTGATCAGGACGGAGCCTGTTGGGAATCCTTGCAAGCAGGGGACCAGACACAGAAAGGCAAGCCACACCATTCCAGATTGTGAAGCACAACTGTGAGAGCCAGCCAGAAGAAAGGCTTCTGGCCTGTGTAGGCCCAAAGCTGGCACACTCTTGTTTTAATCTTAAAACAGTGGATCAAGCTTAAAGAAGGCAAGCACAACAACCAATGCTGAACCCCCCCCCCCCACCATCAAACATTGTCTGCCCAACCTGTCCCCCAGGCCATACCTGTGTGTGGCCCACAGGCTGGCACAGTTGATCAGGACGGAGCCTGTTGGGAATCCTTGCAAGCAGGGGACCAGACACAGAAAAGCAAGCCACACCATTCCAGATTGTGAAGCACAACTGTGAGAGCCAGCCAGAAGAAAGGCTTCTGGCCTGTGTAGGCCCAAAGCTGGCACACTCTTGTTTTAATCTTAAAACAGTGGATCAAGCTTAAAGAAGGCAAGCACAACAACCAATGCTGAACCCCCCCCCCCCACCATCAAACATTGTCTGCCCAACCTGTCCCCCAGGCCATACCTGTGTGTGGCCCACAGGCTGGCACAGTTGATCAGGACGGAGCCTGTTGGGAATCCTTGCAAGCAGGGGACCAGACACAGAAAAGCAAGCCACACCATTCCAGATTGTGAAGCACAACTGTGAGAGCCAGCCAGAAGAAAGGCTTCTGGCCTGTGTAGGCCCAAAGCTGGCACACTCTTGTTTTAATCTTAAAACAGTGGATCAAGCTTAAAGAAGGCAAGCACAACAACCAATGCTGAACCCCCCCCCCCCCCACCATCAAACATTGTCTGCCCAACCTGTCCCCCAGGCCATACCTGTGTGTGGCCCACAGGCTGGCACAGTTGATCAGGACGGAGCCTGTTGGGAATCCTTGCAAGCAGGGGACCAGACACAGAAAAGCAAGCCACACCATTCCAGATTGTGGAGCACAACTGTGAGAGCCAGCCAGAAGAAAGGCTTCTGGCCTGTGTAGGCCCAAAGCTGGCACACTCTTGTTTTAATCTTAAAACAGTGGATCAAGCTTTAAGAAGGCAAGCACAACAACCAATGCTGAAACCCCCACCCCACCATCAAACATTGTCTGCCCAACCTGTCCCCCAGGCCATGCCAAGAATAAACTGCAACACCTTTTTGCAGAGGCAGGCCACAGCAGCACATTGCCCAGCATCAAAAAAATTTACAAAAATTTTAAAAAGGCCTACCAGGTGTCCTCTCAGGATGTCCAGCACAGTTGATCCTCCAGGCAGATGTCCTCCAGGCTCCAGGTGCAGTCTCTCTTCTTCTCCTCTCTCGGTCACAGCTCAGCAGCAGCAGCAACAGAAGTGTTCCAGACAGTCTTGCTCCAAATTTAAATCCCCTGCTGCATCCTCAGCCAAAGATTTAAATCTATTGGCTGGCATGAGAATGCAGCAGTGGGATTGGTGACTCCTAAAGTCCCCAGTCCCCTGCCTTTCCCCACCCACACTCCAAGAGCCACCCTCCTCCTGCTCCCCCTCCCCTACCTGTTAGTTTTGGCGGGAATCTCTGCTGCTTTGCAAATGCAAAGTGCAATGCAATGCTTGCACCTTGCATTTGCAAGGCAAAGCAGGATTCCCTATCCTCCTTTGCAAGAGGGGTGGGGGGTGACAGAAGGAGTGAGTGATTCACTCCTTCTCCCCCCCTCCCCTCTGCTAAGAGCCTGCAGGAAGCCTTTGCTTCCAGCAGGATTTTGCTAGCCGCTTGCTAAGGCAAACGGCTAGCAAAATCAAAATGGCGATTCTCGAATGCCGAAAGAATGCCGAAAGAATCCCGAAACGTTTCGGGTTTTTCTTTCGGCAATCCCGAAACGTTTCGGCATTCCCCGAAACGTTTCGGGATTCTTGAAGAATGCCGAAACACTTTTGTTTCGGCATTCTTTCGGCATTCTGAATGCCGAAACGCACATCCCTAGTTGCTACCTTAACTAAGAGACAATATCAAAAAGAGTCCAGTAGCACCTTTAAGACTAACCAATTTTATTGTAGCATAAGCTTTCGAGAATCACAGTTCTCTTCATCAGATGCATGGAGGGCAAAAAGAAACTGGTCCGATATAGAGGAGGAGAGGGGAGGGCAGAGTAGATGCAAACAGCTCCTTCTGATATGGAGATCATTTTGCTTCTGTTGAGGAAATCAGTTACTCCTGATAATGAGATAACCATTCATAGTCCCTATTCAGTCCCAGCTTGACAGAGTCAAATTTACAATTCCAATTCAGCAGCTTCCCGTTGGATTTTGTTTTTGAAAGGTTTCTGTTGGACTACAGTGACTAAGTCTTAAGACGGAATGTCCTGGTAGATTGAAGTGTTCTCCCACTGGTTTCTGGAAGTTGCCATTTCTAATGTCAGATTTGTGTCCATTTATTCTTTTGCGTAGAGGTTGGCTGGTTTGTTCAATGTACAGAGCAGATGGACATTGTTGGCACAATGCCTCCTGAGTAGATATAAATGACCTGCCAACATCTTTTCCACACTGTGACACTGAGAGATCTCTGTCTTTTGGTGCTACACCTCTGAAGATGCCAGCCACAGCTGCTGGCGAAACGTCAGGAACTACAATGCCAAGACCATGGCAATACAGCCCGGAAAACCCACAACAACCATCATTCTCCGGCCGTGAAAGCCTTCGACAATACAAATCTGGACAACCCTGGGTTGTTCTGAATTAGCTACTATCCTGTAACCATCTCTGCTGAGCAGGGGCTGCCATGAAGGAGGGGAAGGGCCCACCTTGATACCCTTTAACATTCCCTCATAACACCTTCACAGATGGTAAACCTAGCTGCCACCATCAAGGTTTTAATTTATAGGAAGGGGAACACCTTGGCTTTCCTCCCTCCCTCAGTTTTGTATAAGAAGGATCCTACTTTCCTAGCTCCTTCAGTGTACTGCATAGCAGACCACAGGTTAGACAAGCTCCACAGTCCCTGAAGTTGCTCCTCACAGACTACTCATCACAATGAAGTAAGGAGAAAAACAAGAGTTTATTAGGAGATAAAAAGAAGTAAAAATCAGGGCAGTTTAATGTAAAGAAATCTTCAAGGAGTTCAGTGCAATTTAGGCATATCTTAATACAATGTAAGTTGAGATAAAGAGATCTCACAAAATATAATCATTGACACATTGCCCATGCTCTCCATGAAGGGGATAAGAAACCAAATCCAATTTTTACTTGTCTAAACAAACCTCCAGGAACCAAACTAAACCAGCTGCTTCTTTCCAGCTGTCATCAGTATTTTGTGGCCACAGAATCTTCTCTGGTTCAGCACCTACTTGTGACATACCCAAAGCCTGACTGAATGGTTATACCATTCTAAACTTGATCCAGTGCAAAGATAGCTAAGTCTGAATTAAATAAATACAGTTGCATCAGCTGAACTCTGACTGAAGTCAGATAGATCCTTATGAACCTCTGTCTACCTGGGTGTAAATAAAGGGCTGATAATGTGACAGCTACTGGAATTTAGAATCTAGAATGACATATGGGTGGCATCTCATTGGAGAATGTAAATCTTCTGGCCTTTAAGCTGCACTGAGAATAATATGAATGTGGCGATGCCCACAGCAGTTTCTAATTTATATTTAGTCAAGCATTGTCCCTGCTTATTTTTATCCAATAGAGATTTCAAAATTATATCTCTGTATTGAAAACAGACTTTTTTTTTTTATTGTGACAGGTTGGCATGGAGTGGATTGCTCTATAAACTGCCCTAGTGGAACATGGGGTCTTGGTTGTAATTTAACTTGCCAGTGCCTTAATGGAGGAGCTTGCAACACTCTGGATGGAACTTGTACTTGTGCTCCAGGATGGAGAGGAGAAAAATGTGAACATCCTTGTCAGGTAACTACACAGAATATGCTAAATGGTGGAGTTTGAGGTTGAAATGTTGTTCATGGAAATACTTGCATTGCCCTGTTGAATTCAGGATGATGTATTGTTTGAATGAAACTTCAGATGCATTTGTATCAATAGTATCACAATATGTGGAGTCAAACGTATTTGATAAGACACTACTTAGTTTTCTTCAAAATATCTTTTTCAGAATATAGTTGAGGGATTTTCTTCTCAAATCTGATTACATTCTCAGGAAATATTTCTTTTAATCTCCTCTCCTTTATGTTAAAATGCATTACAAAGATAAGTTGAAGAGTGTTATTTTTTAGTCATGTACTATGTTGTTCTGCTATATGATTGAAGGAGGGAGTTGGGAAGTTAATCCCTGAGCTGTGCTATAAAAATATAGGTCTGAATGTTAAGCAGAAGTCAGTGCATCTTATTTGAGCTATATTTCAGGTTCTTGTGTTACTGACTCTGGAATTCAGATTTTTAAAAAGTTTTTCCCTTTTGTTGTAGAAGTGGAAGTTGAAAATATGCCCTAACATATATTTATATGGTTACCAAATCCTTTCCTTGAATGTGTAAATGATGGTTGTACTTAAGTTTGTGATAGGAATAACATTCCAATCATGGTATTGGATACTGAAGCTAGGTCTATAGCCAAGAGTGTGTGTGGGTGGGAGGCACACTGTTGCTCTATGGTCTCCTCTGTAGAAAGCATTCTACATTTTGACCTAAAATTTCTTAGGCTTTCCTATGTGAAGATTATATTTGAATATTTAGGAATAGAGATGGGCACAAACAGAAAAAAAAATCCGAACATGATGTTCGTTGTCATTCACGAACAGGGACTCACGAACAACCACAAACATGGCCCCCCCGCAACATGCTCATGGTTGGCTGTTCGTGGGGGTCAGCAGGCTCTCCTCCAGCCATCATCCAAGTCAAGATCCCTACTGCACCACTCCCAGAAACATGACCTAAGCAGACACCAAGAAATGTACCAATAATAAATAATAGCTTGGCCCCAGAGCCTGGCAGCAGCCCTGGAACTTGAAGGGGTAGATCCCTACCGCACCAATCCCAGAAACCTTACCTGAGCAGGCAGCAGGAAAGGTACCAATAATAAATAATAGCTTGGCCCCAGAGCCTGGCAGCAGCTCTGGAACTTGAAGAGGTAGATCCCTATCCCACCATACACAAAGAAAATTCAAGCTCCAGTGCACTCTATCAAAATGCCAAAAGCAACTGTCTCTCTCCCTCTCCACTGTCTGCAAAGTCAGAGCTGGGAGTCCCCCTGCAACGTCAGAGCTGGGAGCCCCCCTCCCCCCTGCTCTTTGCTCCCTTGTTGTAACAAATTTGGAGCTCCACACTTGAAAGGAAGACATGCCTGTCAAGCTAAATTGGGCTTAGATTGGGGTTTCCAGGGCAACAGCAGGAGTTCAGACAGAGTTCAGAAATCCCTGCCTAAATTGCCAAGGGAATTGATTGCAGGTGCCAGACTGTCTGGCTTAACGAACAGCAAGGAACAAGGCTTGCAACAACCAGCTATTCGTTTAGAATGAGGCCTCACGAACACCTTGTTCGCGAACAGCAGATTAGGCTGTTCGTGGCTTTTTTTTGTTGATATTGCTGTTCATGCCCATCTCTATTTATGAATACTTTCTATGTGAATAGTATATATCTGAATGTTTGAATTAGTAAATATTTGTTTCCATGAACAAATACTTCACTTTTTCTTATTTCAGAGGTTGTTGTTGATTACCATTGTTTCACGTGTATTTATGATAAACAGACTGTTAAATTGCAAGGAAATTGAAACCATATAGCAGAAGGTTTTTTGAAAGGCTTTTCACTAAAGAGTTAAAAGACAAAATTCCTGTGTTGCCTTAGAGTCTCTCTACATGAGACACGTCATGAAGAACACATGTCAGGAGATGCAATATTAGCTTGGCAGGGTAGTTTAAAAAGACAGAAATGTGAAATTGATAGAGCCTTTGGGAGGTGAAGCTGAAATTAGCCAACCCACTGAGGAGTGATCTCCACCATCTCTTTCTTTTTAAACTATGCTTCCTGGCTAATATTGCGTCTCCCTACACTTGACGAATATGCGACAGCTAACAGGACTTTAATGATTTTGTTGTTCTTAATGCCTGTTTATGACTAGGGGTGTGCACCTGGGAAATATTCAGTTAAAGATTCAGAATAACCCAAAACCCG
The DNA here is from genome assembly GCF_028583425.1 of Eublepharis macularius. Taxonomy (NCBI): domain Eukaryota; kingdom Metazoa; phylum Chordata; class Lepidosauria; order Squamata; family Eublepharidae; genus Eublepharis; species Eublepharis macularius. The sequence continues at coordinate 80,542,731 of NC_072797.1, forward strand.
GTTGGGGTTATTGGAATCGCTTCAGTATTCTTTGTAATGATTCGGAGCATACTGAAGTGAGACCCCCACCTCCCCCCTAAGCCCCCTTCCCCCAACCCCACTTACCTTTCCTGAAGGCCGGCGCAGGCGTCTCCACTGACGCAGCAGCCAATAGGGCGACGGGGAAGGCCACAGCTGGTGCCTCCGCTGCCCGTGCTGCTGCTTCGGTCACCGTGGCAGCCAGCAGGGTGGCGAGGAAGGCCGCAGCCAGCACCTCTGCTGCCCACGCCGTTGCTTTGACCACCATGGCAGCCAGTAGGGTGACAGGGAAGGCCACAGCTGGTGCCTCCACTGCCCGCACCGGCGCTTCCGCCGCCGCCAGGATGTTCCAGATAAATGGGGTGTTGGTTGGAGGGAGCCCTTTAAAAAGGCCCCAAAGCTTCCCGAAGCAACCCGAATCGCTTCGGGAAGGTTTGATTTGGTATTTCCGAATCAGGGCCATCATACTGGCCCTGATTTTGGAAATACTGAATTTTTACCAATCAGGCCTGGTTCTGGTTTTTCCCCGAAGCCGAGAACCTGAAGCGCGCACCCCTATTTATGACTGCAAAATTGGATGGATAGAGATGTGGTGGTAGAAGTAACTGGCTGGCTGCACTACATGTGGCTGTTGGACTACATTCTGCATGATGCGTTTCAAGTTGAACAGACTTACTTTATGGTTCTAGGAGGACACATTCATCCCATGCATGCACGTCATTAGTTTCCCATCAGTTGATGATGTATATGATCTCCTCTCAGTTATGTCACAGTTATTGAATGATATTACAGTTATTAAGTGAAATGAATATGAGCTAGAAATGATAGTGGCATAAAGCTTTGTAGGTTGTTGCCCGCTTTATCAAATTCAAGAGCGTATGATGTTTGTATGTCATCTTTATGCACACATTTATTTTTAAAATTACAAATGTCTGAAATTGTTGAGGACTTTTTTAACCAAAGCGGTAAAAACATTATCCATTTACACGTATCTTTTCAAATATCTGTGATCTGTATTTTTATACACTGCCACTTTGGTAGGAATTAAACTACTGCTGCTTCTCAATGTTGAAAACACATAGGTGGCTGTGCCATGTTCTTTTGCATTGAATAAATAGATAAGAGAGATAACTGTTGTTTGAAAAGGACCCTGTATCCAGATAGACTAAAGTAATTAATTTCATTTCTGGGGGACTATGTATTTTTATTACTTACCACTGTTTTCGTTATGGTACTTAAAGCATTGTTAGATTTTACTAGAATTATTTAACTGCAAATTAGTCTAGGTCATATATGAATCATATGGTAGAGCATGCTTATTGGTAATGCCAGGCATACTTAGTGTAAATTACTAAATAAGGGTGTACCAAAGCTGAAGTTATCCATGGAAATCACTGTTTTGAATCAATACCCTGATTTTCCAGAACAGTAACACAAATCCAAATCCATCTTTTTTCTAGTTCTGATGCTTACCAGCAACACAGCACGATCAGCACATTTCCCCCTACGGATTTCATAAAAACATAGAAACTGGAAGGGATCCCAAGGGACATTTAGTCCAACCCCCCTGTACAATACAGGAAATTCATAGCTCCCCATAATAATAATAATAATAATAATAATAATAATAATAATAATAATAATAATAATAATAATAATAATAATAATAATAATAATAATTCGATTTATATACTGCCCTTCAGGACAACATAATGCCCACTCAGAGCAGCTTAGAAAGTATGTTATTATTATCCCCCACAACAAACTGGCTGAACCGGTCTCTCAGTGTCCCCTGCTGTATACCCAGAAGAAGGCAAAAAACCTCCAGGATCCCCTATCAGACCCTTGCAAGAAAGGAGTACAGAACACTCCCAGCCAATCCCAAGCTACAGAGAGCTGCCCTTGTCTCCCCTCCCTTTGTGTGTTGGAGTTTTCTTTCCCTCTGAAAGTAAAAAGCCTGGACTTGTTCAGGGGTCCATAGAATTTAAATCCTTTAGCCAATTTGCTTGAAATCTAGGGGTTCTTTGGTGGACAGGCAGAAGAAGTTTCCCTGCAATTTTGGTGACATTTTGTTGAAAAACGACTCAAGCCTTCCCCCCTCCCCCTCCAAAAAACCCCCATAGGGAATGATAGCAAAAATGCTGATCTCAATCCTTCCTTGTTTAAGTGTGGCAATGGTTAGTTTTCAGCAGAAAGTTAAAAGTTTTTGACTGGCACTGTAAGCGTAGGAAAAATAAATAAATGCAGGGGGGTGGGGTTTCGCTGGTCTAAGCTCTCCTGCTAGGCTGCCGCCATTTTAGAAATCAATAAGTGTGGCTGCACAGAGAGAGACCTGTTTTGGGCATCTGTAAAATTAATTACCTTTCTTCAGTCTGAACAAATCTGCTTGAAATTAAGAAGTTATTGAGATTAGAAAGAAGATTGTGCTCTGTGGAAATTTAGTGCCATTATCTTTATAAACGGCTTCCCCAGACACTTGAAAAGATTTCCCATAGAAAGTAATGGTCCTAAATGGGGGAAAAAACCATAGATTTGACTCCCCCAAACTGGTAATATCCTACCTGGAAATAACCAATCATGGTAAAATTTCCTCCCCAAAGTCCAGATCAGAAATTATAATGAAAATTTTCTCAGTGCACACCTCTACTGATAAACACTCAGTTGGCTAAAGATAAATACATGGGTTGTGTGCTGTGACTTCATTCTGTTGATGGCTGAGCTTTCTGCTAAAGGAAAGCACAAACATCAGCAGAATGGAATCATATAGTGTAACTTCGTGCTATTGGCTTGGATCATAAGCTGTATTTCCAGTTGTGCCTATCTTTGTCTAATAGCTACAGTGTGGTGCAGTAGTTAAGAGTGTCAGATAGTTTTTGGAGACTACATGTTCAAATCTCCACTCTGCCATGGAAGCTTTCTGAGTGACCTTGGGCCAGCCACACACTCTCAGCCTAACATGCTTCACAATGTTGTTGTAAGGATAAAGTAGAGCAGAGGAGAAGAATGTAAGCCCCTTTGGGTCCCCACTGGAGAGAAAGGCAGGGAATGAATGAATGAATGAATGAATATAATGGAGACAGTCTTCTGCTGTGTAGTGCTTTCCCCTCCTGCTCATTCTCTACACTTATCATCATCAAACCCAAGTATTTCTTTGCAGTCCTAGAAGTTGCTGGCAATTTTGTACAGGCTGGCTGAAAAAGATCTAGAATACTAGATAATACTTATATCATTCCTGTAATTTCCTTCTGTCTCATGAATTCTGTAAGCAGGAGCCTACAGTCCATGGAATACATAATATTAGTTGCTAAGCTCCGCCCCTTCCCAGAACCCGGATGGAGAGGGAGGGAGTCTGCCTCCTTCTCCGTCCGAGGGCTCCAACTGCCGGCTCCCAGCTTACGCGGCGAGCCGCGGCTGGGAGAGCCGAATTGCTGCAGGATTAACTCTGGTGACCACCAAAGTGGCCTCAGGGCATCTACTGCTCATTGAAATATGCTGGTTTTGTGAGCAAAAGCTCATAGTTCTAGAAAAATGCATTCTGCACTGGACATCTTGGAATGCCCCTGCAGCATTGCAGTGTAAACAGAAGCAAAGCTTAGGCTCTAAGCCATTATTAGTGATTCTTCCAGGAAAGTCAACTCATTTTGCCTACATGCTCCTTAGCTGTGTAATTGTCACACTTTACTAAATAATTTCAGTATGTAACATTGCTATCATCATTGATCACAGATTATTATTTCTATCCTATCAAGAAGTTCCACAGTAATCTGAAGCATTAAAGCTACAGTCCTAAAGACACTTTTCTCAGAGTAAGCCCCATTGAATAACATGGGATTTGGGTATGAGTAGACCTATGTAGGATTTCTCCCTAATATTTCATCTTATTTTCTGGCAGGATGGCAGTTATGGGTTGGATTGTGCTGAGCGCTGTGACTGCAGCCATGCAGATGGCTGTCACCCAACTACTGGCTACTGTCGCTGCCTCCCTGGATGGTCAGGTAAATGAGAAATTAGTGAAGGTAATAAGAAGGCAACCTTCTATGATTCATTTATGTCTCACCTTTCTGTTAAAAGAGAACACTCAAGACAGCTAACAATAAAATATCCTAATAAAATATCAACATCAAGATGTCTATTATAATTAATAAAAGAGGAATTGTTTGCATCTCCTTTTGAGGACATACATTTCATTAAAAATTGAAAACAAAGAAGATGCCAAATGGCCACCTCAGTTCCAAAGCTGTATCGTCTAAATGAGTCACGAGCTTAGAGAAGAATTTTAAACCTATTTGAAACACAAAAAAGGGGGGAACATGTCAGTGAAGTCTAGACATACCATATGACATGAACAAGATAGTTTTCTGGTGTTGGGTGTCTGAAAAAATCCCCACCCACATGTGTTAGTATTGTCAACCATACTCACCCACTGTAATTTGTGAATGTGAACTTTGATGCAACATAATATTAAGGGCAAGCTCTTAAAATAGAGCACTAGATTTGCCGTGTTGTAATATTATTCAGAGCATGGAGCTAGTTGGCTAGTTATGGTTAGTATGTCTCATGCTGTAACTTAACTAGGAAAGCAGAAAGAAATGTTGATAAATGAATGGAATGTGGTGTTTGAAGTAAATAGGATGACAAAAAATGAAGAGCATATTAAAAAAGGACTCTTAAAGGAATTTGGAAATCAAATAACAATTGATGAAATTGATTTTATAGTTAGAAAAATAATAATTCTTCCTTCTGCCACCAGTCAGTGAAAGATTTGCTGCTCAGCTGCTGTAGCATAGTGGTGAAGTGGTTGGACTGTGAATCAACACTCTGCTGGTTCAACTCCCACTACTGCCATGAGCTCTGCAGGTGGCCTTGGGTGTGCCACTCTGCTCAGCTCCAGATCTCCAGCTGTATTGTGGAGATAATGATACCACTGACTTTGTTCACTGCTATGAGTGGGCACTAATCTGTCCAGAAAGGTGGTATATAAGCACTCATTATTATTTTTGTTGTTTCTTATACCCAGTTTTTTTCTCTGACTATGCCACTGTGCTTAAGAAACAATAAATGTAACATGTAATAGAAGCCAGAAAAATGCTATGAAAAAGAAATCAAGCTGTAATGATGGGCATGTCGGGACCAAACTAGATGTCTTTTTTTAACAAGTTGTAACAACTCTCATTCCCCTCAGTCAGATTGCAGTTGTTGGAAACTAATTTCCCAAGCACTGCAGGGACCCAATTCAGACTGGGACTGTGGCATGGGGGGAACTGACTTCAGCCTCCCCCCCCCCCCGGGATGTTTTCATAACTCAAATGGCACTCTGGAGCATGCATGTGCACTGTGAGCTGCACATGCAGCTTCTCCAGAGGGGCACATAATGCCCCTTGAGGCCATTTCAGGTCAATAAAAGGTGCAGGGAGGAGACTGAAACCCCATCACATCCCAAGCCATGTTCCTGATCCAAATCAAGCTCCTATGCCACTTGGGAAATTAGTACCCAGCAGGTGCCATCTAACTGAGGGAATGAGAGTCAAGTCAAACTCCAGCTTTGCATTATAAAACATACCTAGTTTGACCCTAAGAATCCACACAGATGAGAAGTTACTACAGTTTCAGTCCTAGTCTCAGTAACCAAGGGGGTCCCATTGAATTCACTAGGAATTACTTCTAAGTAAAAAATACTTCTTGCTACACTGCAAGATGCAATGGTAAAGGAAAGGCTAGAATCCAGAGGCTGAGTGAGCTGGAACATTATATTCTGGGAACTATATACAGAAAGAGAAAACACAGTGGCTATTGGGAAGGTGCCTGAGCAACTTGAGTAAATTTCTTGCCACACGTTTTCATGCATTCATTTTGCTAACTGCATGGACGAAACTATCAACACAATGAAATCTGTATCTAGGGCTTTCACATTGCAGCATAGGCTGTCAGAGTACAGATATCTCGACAGTAATAGGAGCACAGTTATATAGCCTTACAGGTTTGGATTCTAAGAGGACAGAAGAAAGTGAAAGCCCTCACTGTTAATTAGGTGCAATTTTTAAAAACCTGTTAATATTCAATAGTGCCTGGTTTTTCAAGATTAGAGAACTGTTTCATGGCATAGTGGGATTTGAATCTAGATCTCCCAGTTCCTGGTCTGACCTGCTGACCACTATACCCCACTAGTTTTTCTTTCATGAGCCCCTTTCAGGGGGATTCCAGAATAAAAAACCACCAACTCTTACATGAAATAGACCACCCATCATTAAAATTATTACCCAGTTCTAGGGGTGTGCACCCTGAAAAGATTTGGGTTTTCTGCTTTGGGTTTACCCCTCACTGGAGGAGGGGGAGGAGGCCGCGAGCCCATAGGCCAGCGAAGAAGGCCGGAGCCACTGCTGCTGGGCCGTGGCCACCACCACCCCAGCAGCAGATCCAAGGTAAGTGGGGGGCTGGGGCTGGGCTGGGGTTTGTGGGGTTTGGGCCATTTAAATGGCCCTGCTGCTTGCAAGTGGCAGGGCCCTTTAAACTATCGGCTGGCAGGTGGTGGGGGGAAGCTTCGGGGCAACTTTAAAGGGCCCCTTTCCTGCCATTTGCAAGTGGCAGGCCCCTTTAAACTATCAGCTGGCAGGCAACAGGGGGGATCCCCCTGCCAGCTGATAGTTCAGAGGGCCCTGCTGCTTGCAAGCAGCAGGAAAGGGCCCTTTAAACTATCAGCTGTCAGGCCGCAGGGGGGGGGATCCCCCCCACTGCCTGCCAGCTGATAGTTTAAAGGGACCTGTCGCTTGCAAATGGCAGGAAAGGGGCCCTTTAAAGTTGCCCCGAAGCTTCCCGAAGCAACCCGAATGCTTCGGGAAGTCTCATCACTTCCAAAAGCAGCCATATTTTTGTGTGTTTAGAAGTTCAGCAGACCTGAGCTCTGGTTGACAAGGCTTTTCCATTAAACCATTATGAAAGGCACAAGTTTTTAAGGAATGGTTTGAGATATGTTGCAGGTCATAGCACATTAATCCTTTACTGTGCTGTGACATTTCATGGAAGATGGCATGGCTTACTGATAACTTAACTGTCATTGTAAAAGACTTAAAATTTGTGTTATGTCTCCAGTTATGAATGATTGTTCTTGTACCCCTTCCCTTATAGGAGGAAGGGGTGGAGTTTGCCATAGACTGTGGAAAGGGAGAGCCAGTCAGCCAGGAGTGCCATGTCTTGGAACACAGTGCCGGGGGGGTCTATTTTAGGCCTCATCTTCTGTATTTTTAGACCTCATCTTCACACACAGCCCTCTGCCTGTGATACTCCATTTTGCTTCTCTTTAATATTATCCTTCCCTAAGTCCTCATTATACAAGACACGTGATGCAAGTCATGTACGGGTCCCTTCTAGTCACATATTGTGCTTGAGGACTGATTCTGATCATGAGCATTACATGGCAGGAGAAGGGGCTTCAGCCTTCCCTCCTATGCCATATTTGTGAGCAAAAATGGGGAGGGGTGTTCTTTCCCCCCTCGTATCATGGGATCATATTTAGTATGCGCATGGTTGTTTCACTTTGTTGCCATGCCCGTGTTGCTCTGCTTAAGAATAATCCCTTGAATGTCTGTTATTTTCCCCTGAAGGATATACCTGTATTCACTTGAGATTGTAAGAGTTTTTGAATGTACAACATTTTTGAGGCCTGAAAGAACACACTCAAAACCAAAAATAGTTTAATTATATTAATAACTGTTGCAAGTTTCTGTGAGCGTATAACAGAAAATCCCACATAAAGTAAATATTGTGAACAAAATTAATGGCAGTAATAACTTTTTTCTTAGTGTAGTAAATAATAGATTCTTTACTTCATTTGTCCTCTTCCTTTCTCACTGAGACTCGAGGAGGATTACAGAATTATAAAAGACAATGCAAGGAAACAGTATAGTACATACAATGAACAGTGCAATAAAACTGGATCACACTAATAAAGGAGCAATGAAATAGAAACAGTGTAATAAATGGCATAAACTGGATTGTATAGAAAACCAAGACCTTTATCTAACAGTTATGGAACCCTGAACTACAGACAGTGAAATACATCCAGTAAGCAATGCAGCAAAAAAGGTGGAGGAAAAGGTTGCTCAACAATTTCTCATGCAATTAAAAGGAAAACTTTAATACCTAAATTAAAAGTTGTTCTCTTGAATAGTTCAATTTTATGCATTTTTAAAAACTATGTTGGGAGCCTTTCTTGCCTTGTCAGGCAGACCATTCCATAAGGTGAGGGCCATAGCAGAGAAAACTTGTATGGTCCACTTTTGTTTGTACACCTTTGCTGGGTAGTATTTTCAGGAGACTTTGGTCAGATGTGGAAAGTAGTCTCAACATATTGGGGGAGGGGCTTTATAGATAAGTGGGTCCTAGGCCATGAAGGAATATGTAGGTAATAACTAGTACCTTGAACTGGACCCTGAACTAATCAATAATCAATGGAACAACTGCAAAATAGGTGTAATATGCATACTTCACCTATCTCCCACTAGTAAATGAGCTGTGGCATTCTGCACCAGCTGAGGTGTGGCTCCTCCCCTTTGTCCATTGCAGGCACTACCATTGGACCTTTGTCAACCAGTTGCTCATCTCAAACAGTGGACCCCAACTACTGGCCCTTGCACCCAGCTTCATGATTGCTGACTGTTTTTCAGCTAGAGTCAGACCTCACTGCTTAGGTGCCAGCCAGCCTCCCTCATGAGCAGGCAGGTAAAGGCGGCAGCAGCCACAGCCATGTCCTCCTCCTCCAGTTGGCCACATCCCCCATCTGCTGTCATCACCTAGCCAACAGTTTGTTTGCTTAGGACAGAGGAAGACTGGCAGTTGGTAACAGGAAGTAGGGCTTAAAGGGCTGCCCTTCTTGCTGTGGGTGGCGAAGGGCTCATCATTTGTGGGGGCAGGGAGGATCTGGTAGCCTACCAAGAGGTGTTTTGTCAAAGACTTTGCAGGATTGGGAACTGGCCCAGCCTTTTTTCTGGAGAGGCTGATGGCAAGGGGCTTGGGATGCATAACAGCAGTGCTAGTTGATTATTGCATTTATATCCTGACTGTCTTCAATTATGAAATTCAAGGTGATGTATATAAGGTTCTTGGGAGATCTCCTGTCCAGACACTGACCAGTCCCAAACCTGTTTACTTAAACAAACTGGCTCCATTCTGTGTGTTCCAATACTATCCTGGATAATAGAGTGCAGAGCTGGGTCCTCTTATGACATCTCTGAGACTGTTAATGAACCACAGTCATAGTGTAACTTTACTATCAGATTGTTAAAATACTAAAATCATTTTTACATATATTGTAACTGCAGAGATGAAAACAACACTGATACCCTCAAAGGATTATTTATTTCATACACACAATTACTGATGCTGCAGGAATGCTGATTTAGATGTGAGGCCCTTTGGCATAGTGCTTGAAGTATTAAATGCATGAGGATTCAGCTGCTTAGCTAAAGTTTATCATGACCATTTAGCTATTGCCTAGCAACTTGTGAGGCCATCAAAGAGTTCTTTATCCATTCTCCTGGCAAAAACATTTCCTTCCAATCTGCTTATCAAGAATGAAATTAGCATGCACGCTTATTAATAATTCCTTTGTTTCACAATTCACAGGACACATTTTAAATGTTCAACATTTACATGTAGGCACATTATACTGATTTAGCTAAAGTTGTGTTAAAAGCCTTGCATGCAAATTATCAGCACAGTACTGTGGTCTGTAGGCTTAAAATATTCATCAAAAACACAGAGAGGGTTCTCGGCATACACAAATCTCTTTTTGAAAATTGTTTTCCTTTGAGTCACATGTTAGTCTGTTTACTGTATATACTTAAACGTGCACTCAGAAGTAAGTCACATTGAGTCAAGTAGTGCTGCTTACTCTCTAGTAAGCATATATTCAGAATTGCACTGTAACATACACAGAGATTAATATAATAAGTTACATTTATTTTAATATTGAAGAAGATGAACTCACTGGGAAAAGGTTTTGCTGCATATATGCACATAAACACCTTTTTTTCCCTCTGGTGCATTTGCAGCCCCAGGAGCTGTGAGGTGAGGCAGGAGGCGTGTTGCTTATATACATAGAATGCAAACAGTTACTTACTGTAGGCACGTACAAAATGAGATTTCATTAGCATACTAAAACACACATCCATTAAAACATAGCCCTTTAAAATACGACAGACTGGACTTTTTAACATAATAAATTTTATTTTTAATAGTGTGCCTTCAGACATATAATCATAGGAGAAATAAACAGGAATAAAGAAAAAAAAAGAATTCTTTCAAGTTACTCTTAGTATGTTTTTCATTGATCCTAATGCAACCAGACTTCCCACCCTGTCATAATCAGCATCTCAAAAAACAAAAACTGTTTGCCTTCCAGTATGTATGCTTGACTTCCTACATAGAACGTTGCATTTTGAGAGTTAGTAGCCCGGTCACATATTTAAAGGTGTGACGTTCACACGGGTGTTCAGTGACATCTTATAAGAGGGCTCAGTGTCTCTCACTCAGGAACTTTATTCAGATGCAAATTTAGGTGCCTCCATTTAGATTTCAAGTTGAAAAATACTGTTCCAGCCTGTTGAGAAATAAGTTACTTTGTGTCTTGATTCAGAAAACCCAGTTAGCCAGGAAGACAAAAATCAGCTGGGAATGCCATGATGGTGTAAGAAGTCTTTTGTGTCTTGGCATTCAAATTCCATTCAAATCTGCATTCACCAAGGAAAAGTAGTCCTTTTAATGATTGATTTTTTCAAAGGTGTGAGTTAAAGATTTTGACATTCAGGTTGCAGTCCTTTGCACACTTACACAGGAGTAACTGCCATTGAATTCAGTGGCACTTACTTGAGAGTAAACAAGTATAGGGTAAGCACTATCATTGATGTTTCTTCCAATCAAAAGATCTTTCCCAAACAGGTTATTATCTCCTAATCGAGGAGGGGTTTGGGTAGGAATGTTTATTGAATGTTACATAGAGGAATTAATTGTCAGTATGATCAGACTCTCTTAATTCTTCCAAATAGTCTAGAAAATAATCACTTTGGAATGTTTTTAGAAAGCTTTTCCAGCAAAAATCCATGCCTTCTTTGCTCATTTTAAAAAGTCCAATATAAAGTGGACCTGAAGCATATTTTTCATGAAGTGCTTACAAAGCCAGTCATTCTTCTGCTGAATTTAGTCCCTTTTTCTTTAGCCAAATGATTCATTCAGTAGCTGCACTCTAATAATAGTCAATTGATAAAAGAAAGCGCTGTAGACACAATGAGGTCTGAGAGCTACAGTGGACTCTTACTGGCATTTGATGTGAAGGGAGACTTTTTAGAGGTACAAAAAAACACCCCTGAAAAAGATACCAAGAAAATTGGTTTTAATGCCTGTGGTTCTAATGTTGCTAGTTTTGTGCCTGCTTGTATACTGACATTTTGCCTACAATGTACATTCTTTTGCAATGAACACTGAATGCCCAACATCTTTAGCACAGCTAAGCATTTTGGAAAGTTCTCATGGTTTATTCCAGAACTTTTCTTGTGTTCTGCTTTTTTCGTTTGGTATGACTTAGTAGTAATCAGGTTATTAGTAAATAGAAAAGAAATCAGTTTCCTCAGTAGCCATTGCCTTGTTCCCTATTTTTAAAAAAGAAGTAAACCCAAACTGAACTTTAGTTTTTCTGGAATGATTAGAATAGAGAAACTGAAGCATAAGAACATGGAAACTGTCTTGCTGGATCAAGAACAAAGGGCCAACTAGTATGGCATTTTGTTCCTGAAAGCAGCCAGCCACATGCCTCTGGGAGTTCATTAATAGGACATGGAGGTGAAAGCTTGTTGTTTGTCCTCTGCGTCTGATACTCAGAGATATACTACACCTGAAGATTTAGCTACCATAGCTAATAGAAGAAGGCACAGTCTGTCTCCTTCAGCTAAGCTATGAAATCAAAAGAGATTTGGCTAGGAGAAAAAACACTTTGGGGAAGAATATACTGAGAGGTAAATGGGAGGGCAGGAAGCATCTCGCTTCCACAGCCCCTGTGTGTACCCCTTTTGTCGTGCTGTGCCCAAGCAAATAAGAATTAAACGAATGGATTTGCATTAATAAACGGGCTACTGTGTAGGTAAAACAGTATGTAAATTCTAGCTGGAGGAAGGGTTTTGCTCCTTTCGTGCCTCCTTTACTCTAAACATCAGATCGTACCCCATCCCAGCTATTACAATGGTTCTTCAACTGTCAAATCTACTTTGGCCCATAATCTTTCTGGCCTGAACGCTGTGATATGTGAAGCTTGTATTATTTTCAAGTGTAACAGTAATGCTGTGATCTTGCGCCTTTGTCCTTCATTTTATAGTGGCAATGTTAAATTTGCCAATTGATGTTATCTGTACATTAGTGTATGTCCTCTGGGCTTTTAATGACTGTTCTTTGTTAACTGCTCGCAGGTATGCATTGTGACAGTGTATGTGCTGAGGGACATTGGGGTCCAAACTGTTCATTGTCCTGTTTCTGTAAAAATGGAGCATCATGCTCTCCAGATGAAGGGATCTGTGAATGTGCACCTGGCTACAGAGGCACTACTTGTCAGAGAAGTAAGTTTTTCAATGACTTGTTCCTTTATTTCTTGGGTGGCTCTTAGCATAATGGCAAAGAGACTACACTGTGATCCCAGCTGCAGACTCTCAGCCCCCATCTGCAATATGGTAGCAACAATACTGGTTTACCTTACAGGGCTGTTGTAAGGATTACTGAGATAATGTGTGAAACTCTTTGAATAATATAACTGCTATACACACGCTACTAATTATTAGCTACACGCTAATAATGTGGTTATTCTGTAGTGCTGAATTTGAGCAGTCTTAAGGCAAACTCAAGTAGTGCCTTTAAATGTGTTTCTGTAATTAGTCCAGTATGTGCTTTGCCTGCCGCTTATTGGTAGCAACTCTGCCTTTCTTACTTTCTTTAATTTGTAATTGAATATATATATAATGTATTTATCAAAGTATAATCTATAAAAAGTATATATCAGTACCTCAGCAGTCAACAAGATCCATGGTGTTGCACCATCTTGTAGACAATGTCACCTCCTACCTCACTTAAATTGGACTTTGGGGTTAAGTCAAACATTAGAGTAGCTGCATGGAAGCTACTGAAAATAAAAATGATCCAGGGGACGTAACACTTCTAAATACTCACCACATTGATCATCCAGCGCTGTTACTAGAAATAGCCACTCCAGAATTGTACATTCCTGGTGGCTGCTGGAACTGGCCTAGAAGTTTCCTAGACAATTGACCTAATGCACATGAATGTGTTTTTGAAGCCTTCACATGATGCCATAATCTTTGAATTGACCTTCAGACGAAGTATTAACAATCTGAGGATTGACTCCGCCATTTATGAGTAATATCAAATTAAAATTTCCCTAGTTAGTCTACACAGAATGAGGTGAAGGAACTCTGATGTGGCAGGATGATCTGTACCACTTAAGACTGTAGGTGGCGGGGGTGGTGGTGGTGGTGGGGAATGCCACATTTCCAGTGCTCATCCATGTACAAACTTGCTGCAAATTAAAAAGTAGCACATTGGAGGGAAAAGAATCTCACGTAACACTTCATATGCTCAACAAGTTTTAATTTACAGCAAAATAAGAAGTAGGAGAATGGTAAACATTCCACCCCTCCCTGGTAGTCTGAAATGGTCCAGGCCATTCTACCACCTCAGCATTCCACCACCACTCATGACCACTTTATTCAGCATCCTTTCCCATTATAGACTTCATTAATTTATATGCATTTTCAAAGGGACACAACACATTCAGAAAGCATTTTTCAGAAAAGAACAACTGCAGGAACAAAATAGGGGAAAATGATCTGGATGTGAAAACTCAGACTGTGAATAAACTGACAAGACATAAGAGAGAACAAAACAGTGACAAAAAAGCGACAACCAAGTACAAGTAGGGTGTTGGAGCTCCCAAACAATTTTAAACCAGAATCTGCTGGGGCTTTACTCACTGCTGGGAACTTTGTTCCAAATTATAAATGTTTCTTTCACATTCACCACACCAGAAGTTTAGTAGTAAAAAAGAGCCATTCCATTGTTCATTCTCAATATAAATATAGCTGGTTCATGAAAGCAATATGTATCTCAAGCCGTTGTATAGTACAACATAACGTCTTCCTAGATCCTATACTTCCTATACCTACTTCTAGCCAGCCCGTCTGTCTCAGCTCCTAGCTTGCTTCCTACAGCTGTTCCTAGTTCTGTTTCCTCTGTCTACAGCCTATCTTTGTGACCCACTAATATTAGAGGTGCCACTTATTTTTCTGGAGTTAGAGATTCTCCCCCCTGCCACACACACACACACACACACACACACCAGCTCTTGTTGCTGACCTCTGCTCCAGAAGCTGGTGGGAGAAAAAAAATGCCATTGGCATGACAGTGTTACATAACTTCCAGGGAAAATCCAGAAATGATGTCAGTCTTCTCTAGGAATTGCTGGGAACACTATGGTTTTACCATAGAGTTTCCCCGCAATTTCTAAAGTGAAGTAACATTGCTTCTGGATTTTCCCTGGAAGTGACATAATGCCATTCAGTGACAGCACCCATCATGTCCTGGTCCCCATAGACTATCACCAGTTGCTGGCTGGCACTCCTAATCTCTAGTAAACATTTAGGCTTTTAATGCCGCTTGCTGTCAGTTTCAACTCTTCCCATTAGAATTATCATGCTGCTTCCTGCTTCCATTTCAGTTCCTTATCCTATTTCTAAATCTTAATTATAGTATAGACTTCTGGTTCATGTATAGTAAACCCTGGTTCAGCCAAAACCAGTTACATCCTGGCCCCCAAATGAATAGTAAGTCATAAACGTGATATACTGTCATTTTAATTTACTTACTGTAAATTGGTCCCTGACCCATGGAGTAGGGGGTTGATGGTAGCAGTTAAATGTAGAACTTGCCATATAACCTTTTCTTGTGTTATAATATGTAGAAACTGTTGTGTTTTAATTAACACTCACTGAAGCATCTGGGTGGTTGGGTAAAACTCTTAAGTTATGTGTGGTTGAACAAGTATTGTTCCCATCCAAGTCCTATTGAAATGAATTGAAGCTGCACAGTAGCAGTCCTTGATGGATGTTTCCAAGGTCTGCACCTATTGTTACCTTTATAATGGCTTTATTTGCTCAATTGTTCACTTAATCCAGAAGCTCTGTTAATTGTGAGGGAAATTTCTCCTTCCCTTAACGTTAATAAAGATGATATAATGTGACGTAAATCTTTTACTGACCTTGCATCATAAGCACCGTTTAGGGCAGTGATTCCATTCTAACATTTAAGAGTGGTCTTTCAGTAAGAAGCCAAGTGGCTGCACAAATCGGTTCTATACTGCGATAAACTGTCTGCAATATAAGAGAGAAAGAAGAAATTATGACTTACCCACAGTTTTACTGGAAAACCATGAGGTTCTCTGCAAAGCTTTTTTTTTTTTTTTGATCAGGCAACCTGTTTCAAGCATGCAGTTAGTCTAGGTGATTTCTAAACAACTTCAAACAATTTAATGGTGAAAAGTTAGCTTTGTACATTTTAATTCTGCTTAACAACAGGCACTTAACTTCAAGCATTGCTTAATATACTAAGCTGTCATTAAAGAAATGCCAGAAGATGTTACAGATGTAAAGAAAGATATTTTATCCACAAGCCATTTTGTTTTTCTGTCAATGCAAATGGTAATGGATCTATGAAGAATGGAGGATTAGTATACTTGGCATAAAAATGGATTGGAGTGCTTTTAAAAATCATTAGATGAATAGAAGGAAGCAGTAGTGTGTACTGCATTATCTGCACTGGCGGCACCGGGGGCAGACTACCCCCCCTGCACCCCCTCGATTCGGCCCTGAGGCTTTGCAAAAATTCCATCTGTGGTGATGCTATCCTGATGGTGATGATGATAATGATAAAATCATAACACAACAATTTTAGATAGTCTTCTTTGGATAATACTTCCATATCTTATTAGGTTTTAAAAATTATATCCCATACATATTGAGCTGTTTTATTTAACTCCTTCCCAGATAAACCTATTTATTTCAATACTGTATTTGTATAATCTAAGTATTTTAAAATGTTTCTGAAATAAGCCAGCCTGACTCATAAAAAATAGTTAAGTTAATCTAAAGCAATTGTATTTGGGGATTGGGGGGTGGCTGGTTATGCATGGAGGATAAAAACAATAATGTCTTTCTGTTTTCAGTTTGCTCCCCTGGATTTTATGGCCATCGTTGCAGTCAGGCATGCCCCCAGTGTGTGCACAGCAGCGGTCCATGCCACCATGTTACTGGGCTGTGTGACTGCTTGCCTGGTTTCACAGGAGCCCTTTGCAATGAAGGTACAAATCATAATGCAGTCCTATTGTTTTCACTTGCAAATCACACGGTCAGATGGTAGCCTTGCAAAAATAGGTCCATTTTTAAAAGCTACAGCTAGAGTTTATTCTACAGCTATAGATCACTTTCAAATGAACTTGGGCCTTAAGTTATTCTTTTTGAGTACTCTTTAAATGCCACCATTTAGCTTTGTGATGAAAGTCTTAAGAATAATGCAGGTTGATCAGAATGCATGTTTGTCATATATGAAATGAATCTTCCTTAAATGAACAAGCACCAAAACACTGAATAATCATCTATAACAATATTTTATATGAATATGGATTTAAAAATAAGAACATGCTTAAAAATTTTAACACATATGATTGCACATCGTTCTCAGTCAGCTACCTAGACAATGTCTCATGGATCGGTGAGTAGGATCATTTCTTTGTCACTCCATGAGAATCTATCTATGTGATACTTCTTTCAAGGGAAGGGAGACACAATGGTATCTGGGAGTAGTAGTTTAAAAGCTGAAGTCTCTGTCAATTTCCCCTCTCCACAGGAGGGTAGTTTGAAAAGACAGAGCCCCATCGCTCCTCAAAGGGTTTGCTAATTACATCTCTGCCTACTGGCTTTTTAAACTATCCCCCAGTGGAGAGGGGGAATTGATAGAGCCTTCTGTTCTTTCTTTTTAAACTACAAATCCCGGCTACCATTTCATCTCCCTTCACTTGAGCATCCTAGTGTAAGAAGTATCATGTAGAGAGACTCTGAGTCACTTTGTGGGCTTGGGTGGAAAAGGGCATGGGGTAATAATGGAAGTTGAAAATGGTGCCTCTGGTTTAATATTTCATGGAAGCGCTCCCTCAAGAACCTGTGCCCTGTAAGAGTACAAAGCTACAAGAGTACTATCTAGGTATTCAGTGGTTATTCAAAACCTGTCATTCTTCTCTTAACTATTTACATTATTAGGGCCTCTTGTTACATAACTAGGTGGCAGTAGTTGCAAGGAGTGCCTGCTACCAGTTTTGGCTGGTGAGATAGCTGTGGATTTTTCTGGGTAAAAAAAGATCTTGCCACTCTGGTGCATGCCCTGGTAACGTTACTGCAGTGTATTCTATGTGGGGATGCCCTTGAAGAGGGTCTGGAAACTACAACTGGTACAGAATGTTGTGAGAATGCTGACTGAAGTGGGTCATAGGGCCTCAGTCTTGTTCCATCTACAGTGACTACAGTTATGCTTTTAGGCTCAGTTCAAGATGCTGCTATTGACCTTTAAAGCTTAGTATGGCTTGCATCCAGTATACTTTAAGGGCCACCTATTCCCATATGAACCTTCCCATATGGTAATCTTTGGGGGCGCTGCTTCAGGTGCCCCCATCATCAGAACCTAGATAGGTAGCAACATGAGAAAGGGTATTCTCAATCATGGCACTGAAACTGTGCCTACCCAGGATATTCCCCTTCCCAAGGAATCTTTATCACCGTCTTCTGCCTGTGGGTGAAGACTTTTATTTCATTTGGAATTCCCGTTACTGACCCACCTTGTATTTTAACTGCTGCAGTGTGTGTGGTTTTAAAGCTGGTTTTTAATGTACTTTTAGCTATTTGTTGTCTTGAAGGCCCTGAGTATAAATGTAAAATTGTAAAAAACAAACAAATATTCCATTTCCATCCACAACAAATCCTGTAAATCAAAGGATAAATTTAAAAATTGCTCAGCATCCAAGAAAACCTACTAATGACAGCTGAGAGATGAAGTACTACAGAAAAATTTTCTGAGACAGGAGGATCCTTCTCTCTCTTCAGCCCCAAATTCCCAATGGCATGTCAGTGTCTTGCTTAATGTTTAGTCCCTTTTGTAGTATTCATATTTAAGCAGTACAGAGTTTCGAAAATGTACTGGTAGACAAGTGAGAATGAAACAGGGAACCAGTTGTTCTTGGGTGACCTTGGGCAAGGGCTAATGATTGTAGCATATAATGGAAATAAGGAATTATTTTTGGCAGAGAGATGACCTGAAATGAGTACAACTGCCGATTGTGCATGCCCACTTTATAAGTTCTTCTTAGTGGGAGACGTGGGGGACAGGATGTTATCTTATAGTAAAACAATATCTAAAATCTGTACATTTTGCAAGGATGCGTCTGCCCATAGGTCAGTTGGAATGTCCTCAGGAATATCACCGTAAGAATGTGCTATAGTTGAGAAAGTCTGAAGGGGACGGGAACGACGTGTGGAAGGAGGCAAGAGTAGACATCCAAAGAACAGCATGCTTGAGGAAGCAGATCACCAAGGGAAGGAAATAAGGAGGAAGCAAGGGAAGAGGAAATGAAGGTGTGGCTTACTAAAGGAAGGAGGAGGAGTCTAAAGGAACTGAAAAGGACCATTTGAAACATTGTGCAAAGGAAAGGAGGCCAAGAGAACGAGGGAGGGAACAAGCAAGGTCTAAAGGAAAGAAAGTTAGAATAAAGCCAACTGGGAACAGGGGAGGGAAACTGTCCTTCTGCCAACCACTTGTAATCATGACCCTATTCTCATAATTGGAAGGGCATCTCTTAAATATAACTATATTTTAAGTGAAACAAATAAAAGAAATGAAACTGAACAGGGTCTAGGAATGTAAAACTGATGAATCCAAAATTTGATTTTTTCAGTCTGTCCCAGTGGCAGATTTGGAAAGAACTGTGCAGGAATTTGCACATGCACCAACAATGGAACTTGTAATCCAATTGACCGGTCTTGTCAATGTTACCCTGGCTGGATTGGTAGTGACTGTTCTCAGCGTAAGTACTAGTATTGGTTCAGATTTCTTGATAAAGCAATGAATCATGGTTTAGTTTTCTTCATTGTTTTCCTAGACTGTGAAGACATGCTTTTTAACTAAGTGAAAAATTATAATGGCTGTGTGGCCAGTAGACCTGTATCTGTTAGAAGGATAAACAGTTTGGTTCAGAATTTGGATTAAAATGCCAAATTTTCGCTTATTCATTGAAATTTGGGTATTCTGAATCAAAAACCAGGTATTCCAAATTAATTTAGTAAAATTCAGTAAAATTCTGCTATTGTTTTCAATGGGAAAATCAGTCGTCTTCTTTTTCTTAATTACTGTTTTCACGACCAAAGTAATAAACAGTGAGCCATCATCGCTTTTTGCTAAAAAGAAGAACCTTTGACTTAGAAACATTAACAGTTAGGCCCTCCTTGGAGTAATACTCCAAGAAGGAGCTTATAAGTTTACGCAAGCTTACTACAGATCTTGAAAGGAGGGCTATGCCATCCCTGTACAGAAGACAGGGCAATTTAGCATGAGCTAGATAAGGGAAATGGAATTCATCTCTGGAAATATGGGAGCTTAAATCATTAATAGACACATCAAACAACAATGGATCAAGGATGCATCCTTGCTTCACTCCTTTATTCAGTGCTATAGTTCTGGGTCAGTTCATCTTACTTGAGCTGTAGGCCCATCATATATTTATTGAAGCAAAAATAAAAGATGCTTGTCCATAGATGATTTATTCATCTTGTCCCATAATCTCTGCCTTGATACTGAGTCAAAGGCAGCTCTGAGGTTGATAAAAGCATCAGCCATCATGCTATCCTTTGGATTGGTATATTTATCTATGATAAACTGGAGAGTATGACAGTGATCAACTGCACTAACGCCTCTATGGAATCCAGCTTGCTCTCATCTCAAGATTGGTTCATCCTGTATCCATGGTAATAGTTTCTTGCAAAAAAACTTGACCACTATGGACAATAGACTTATAGGGCAATAGTTACATTGTTCTGTTGGACCACCTTTTTTATAATTAGGAACTATTATTGCAAGTTGCTAAGAGATAGGCATAATGCCTGTATCATTGATCTGCATAAATAAAGGAGCCAATATATTGGCCCACCAGTCAACATCTACTTTAAATAACTCCAGGGGACCAGATGAGATCCTGGGGCTTTACCAGATTTCATTTGGAAAATTAATGATTTAACTTATGAAACTGCAACTGGAGGCCAATTCTCTATTTCTTGTGAGAACATCGATTGGACTATACTACTATCATCAGATGATGCAGCAAAAAAAAAGGCTTTAAATGGTCCTCCCATCATCTAGTGGACAAGAAAGCAGAGATCTAGAATTTAATTCATTTGCAACCATATCCCAATTTTTTTACCATCTTTTTGCTTAGAGGCCCAAATCAAACAGCTCCACCTACTGACTAAGGCAACTCTCTTCTTATTTTTAATTACAATTCTAAATTCATATTTCAACACCAGTATCCACTTAAGCATACTTTTATCATTATATAATTTAAATTGCTGATTCATATAATGAATTGTCCTTTTAAATGCCCTACAGTCAGCATCAAACCAATTCCCTTGTCTAGCCTGGCTACAGTCGTTCTTAGCCTGCTGGTAAGATGTATAAAATGGCTGAAACAATTTTAATAGGTCACCCAATACACAGAGATTCCTCTCAGAAGTAGTATGAGAAGAGATTAGCACCTTAAGATGACAAACTTTGGGGCAAGACATTAGTCTTTCCACTACCTTTACAATATCATTCCATCACACTGAACTGAGATTATCATGATTCTGATTTAATTAAAAGGTAAAGCAGATGGAAGAACATTAGAGCCAAAAATATTTAGAACTAACTGAAGAGGAAAATGATCACCACTCATATATTCTATTATCTCCAGAGAGTCAATCAAACTAAACAAGTCAGGCAATACAATAAAATAATCAACAAAAGTGACACCACAGTAATTATAATTAAAGAAGCCGGTCTTTTTCCTGCACTGTTAATTCTAGTATCCCTTGATCTCCTTGACTGAAAAGGAAAATTACTTATTGACTGACCTTTAAGCTTTTAAGAAAAAGCTGTTCGTATGTTGCATCAATACGACCATTTAGATAACTAGCCAGCATATGTGCATTTGATGGATTCATATTTCCAACTTTCTGTAAATAATTATTCAGTTTACCCTAATAATACCTTAATGTGGTTTTATGTGCAGCCGGAGGGATGTATATGTTGATCAAGATAAGGGAAAGTTTTTGAAACTCAAAATGAAGAGCCATTGCATAGGGAAAATCACTTGGAAGAGCAGTAACATTAACCAATAAACTGGTAGAAATCAAACAAGCAATCCTGGCCGAGGGGGTCACCTGTTTTAGCTTTTTTAAAGGCCTCTAAAGAATAAACAGTAAAACCAGAAAAATAAGCTTTACCAGGGGTCATTTTGTAGAAAAAGAGCTGCAGGATTAGCATAACTCATTAGCATATGCCACGCCCCTTGACATCACCGGAAGTGTGTCATTAGCGTAATTGATTTCATCAGGCCCGAAATGGCCAGGATTCAGCTGCTGCCAGATGGGGCAGTGTTCCCCCACCTGGCAGTGGCCCAATCAAGGCCGTTTTGGCCCCAATCCCGGCCAAAAAGGGCCCAAAATGGCTCAAAATGGCCATTTGGGGCATGTTTTGGCCTGGATTGGGCCCAAAACAGCCCAGATTGGGTCAGTGCCAGGCAGGGGAGGGGTGCCTCGCCAGGCACTGACCCAATCCTGGTGGTTTTGGCCCTGATCCCGGCTGAAACGGGCCCCAAATGGCCCGTTTGGGCCCAGATCAGAACTGAAACAGCCTGGACCAGGTCAGTGCCGGGCAGGGTAGGGTTCCCCCACCCGGCACCAACCCTATCCCAGCCGTTCCGGCCCCAATTCCAGCAGAAATGGGCCCAAAATGACTGAAAATGGCCATTTTAGGCCCGGATTGGGGCCAAAACGGCTGGGACTGGGTTGGTGCCAGGTGGGGGAGGGTTCCCCTGCCTGGCACCGACCAAGTCCCAGCTACTTTGGCCCCGATCCAGGCTGAAACTGCCCCAAATGGCCAAAAGTCAGGTGGACGGGGCTACCTGACAAATAACCTGTTGAAAGAACTGCCGGAACAGCATTCCAGCGTGTTCCCCCTCAAAATTAGCCCTGAGCTTTACTAAGCAACCAGGTTTCTTGTAGGAGAATTACATCTTTCAACTTTCATGTGGACTTCTGTATTTCCTTAAAAGTACTCTTAGGGATTCCCTTTGTTCTGCTTCTCTTTGCTTCCATTCTTATAGCAAAGGTGCAGTAAATAAATCCAGACTTGCCAGTCCAAAGACATGGGCTTAAGTGGTAGAGTGGCTGTGCTTTGTACAAGGAATATGGGTTTCCTACTCTGTAGAGTTAAATAGATATGGGACTAGGTGGAAGCTGCAGGCTTTTGAGAGCTCAGTGTTAATTGCTGTTTACATGTGCAGCTTTGGCAGACTTTACATGAGTTTTAGCCAAAACTGAGAATGAATAAAACATGCTGCCATGGAACTCCTTGTAACATGGCTCATTGTTTCACATTACTCATGGTTTTACTAGCGCAGGTTAATTGGTAGAATTCAAGTGTTTTGCAACATCTGGATTATTCAAAAACTTTAAACATGATGGTTTTCATAATCTATATTTTATTTAATGAGTTTTGTTCACTTTTTAAATTATCGATGTTTGGAACGCTAGATTTTCATACTATATATTAAGATTGTGTTTTGAAAAATCTCTTATGGCCTACAATTATATGTATTTTGGTTTTTAAAAAGACAAGTACTAATTGCTTGGTTAAAATGGCTTTTGCAGATTATTTTATAAATTATAATTGCTTCTAAGGGATTTTTAATGGAAATATTATGAGGTTTTATTATTTGAATTGTAGTAATTGCTTGAAGCTCGCCTGTATTACTTTCTTTGCCAAAGCCATTACTTGTTCTTGATAACATAATGATTCTTCTTTGGACGATTTGATATGGGTCAAGAAAAAAAATGCCACTGGAATGAAGAGGAAAAGTCTGCTAAGGCTGACCTCTAGACAAGACCCTCTACAAGACTTCGTAAAGGCTTTCAGTTCTTGTAGGAAAAAAGCAGTCCTATCACTTTAAAATTACTTCAGTGAGAAGCCTCTTTTTCTCTAAACTACCAGTGTTTTCACATTTTTGTGATATAAATATGTAATTGAAATTTTGAAAAAATAGAAAAAAATCAACTTTTTTACTCACATTTCTTCTAGATGTTTTTTTAAAAAGTGTCCTTAAAAATTGGCTGATAATACTATAGCTACTCCATTGCTGAAATAACATAAACAACCCATATTTTCTCTAAATAACCCTGTACCAAATGAATCTCAAAACAAAGCAGTGCACAGTTGTGTAAATAATGAGTTATGGCATGGAAAAAGTTATTGATTGTTACATTGATGAAAACACAGATGAGTCCTTAGGCTACATTTCTATTCCTAACCTCATAATTAGGTTCTAATTAAGGCCCTTCCCAAGCTAAAAACCAATGTACAATAGACTCTATGATCCCCACGTTTTAGGCAAGCATCCTTGGAAGTGAGGTGCTTCCAGGAGAACATATATAATATCATTTGATGCTGACTGCAATCCATGTTCTGAGAATAAAAGGGGTGTTTTCAAGTTCCATGTCCTTTTGCTGTGCAGTGGGAAAACTGGGTCTCTGAAATGGGAACATCTTTGGGTAATTTTTCAAGAATCAGTTGTGAATCCTGTGTTATAGACCCTGCAGTACATACTAGCCCATGCTCAGTCTGCAGTAGTTCCCCCCAGCAGATACTTCTTGGCTACATGATGGCCTTTGTCTGCCATCACATGGTCTGCCATCACATGAGAGTCAGTTTTGTGTAGTGGTTAAGAGTGTGGGGCTCTAATCTGGTGAGCTGGGTTTGATTCCCCACTCCTCCACTTGAAGCCAGCTGGGTGACCTTGGGCTAGTCACAGCTCTCTGGAGCTCTCTCGGCCCCACCCACCTCACAGGGTGTTTTGTTGTGGGGATAATAATAGCATACTTTGTAAACCGCTCTGAGGGGGCATTAAATTGTCCTGAAGGGCAGTATATAAATCGAATGTTGTTGTTGTTGTTATACGCCAAATGAACAATCAGAGGAACAAGATCAGTGAAATGTATTGTCGAAGGCTTTCACGGCCGGAGAACGATGGTTGTTGTGGGTTTTCCGGGCTGTATTGCTGTGGTCTTGGCATTGTAGTTCCTGACGTTTCGCCAGCAGCTGTGGCTGGCATCTTCAGAGGTGTAGCACCAAAAGACAGAGATCTCTCGGTGTCACAGTGACACTGACACTGAGAGATCTCTGTCTTTTGGTGCTACACCTCTGAAGATGCCAGCCACAGCTGCTGGCGAAACGTCAGGAACTACAATGCCAAGACCACGGCAATACAGCCCAGAAAACCCACAACAACCAAAGATCAGTGAAGTTCTGCATACTCACTAACTTCCTTTGTAGATACAAAGAAACAACAGGAGCTTCTCAGTATTTTACTTGTACTGAGCTGTTTTCTAAAATTTGTACATGTAGGCACTTTTCTGGGCTTTCTTGAGCAGACTATAAATCAGCTAAAATGATTAAACCCCTTGTTTAAAAGCCTGAGTAAAGAGAAATGTAAGGAAGGTGCCAGAAGTGCTTCAAGGCCAAAGTGCCACAGAAGTGCTTCAAGGCCAAAGTGCCATAACTAAAAAATCCATCTCTGGTTGTGGCGGGTGCGCAGAGCACGGCGTGAGAAGACAATCTTAATTGGTAGGCTGGATTTAATAATTGTAAAACTGTAATTATTGTACTTTAAAATAACCAATGAATATTATTTATATGTCACACATACATTTGAGTCATACAGTTCTACAAAGATGTATCAAATATAACTATCTGGTTTGTTTGGATTGTTTCAGCTTGCCCTCCTTCCCATTGGGGCCCAAATTGTATCCATACTTGCAATTGCCACAATGGAGCTCGCTGTAGTGCCTATGATGGGGAATGCAAATGTACACCAGGGTGGACTGGCCTCTACTGTACTCAGAGTGAGTCTTTACTTGGACAGCTGTGAGCTGAAAATATTTAGTAGAATGAACCTTGTAAGACAGGAACTGCTGCTGATAGCCACGGGAGAAAAGTATGTTTATTTTAATATGTTCGAGTTTTTGTGCATTGAGCTGTCATTATAGCAAGTAAAGATATGTACTATTTACTAAAAACACAGCATTCAGCATTTCATCCCTTTTATTCCTGCCTTTGTCCTGGTTGCTGATTTTGTAAAAGACCCCTTGATAGTGTTTGAAGGCCTACTTTTCTTTCTCAGAAACATCTCAGTCAAAGACATGGCCTTAACCCATACTATTAACTAACGACGTTTTAAAGGTTGATTTCATCTTTATAAATTAAATACTTGCCAATCAAAGCCATGGATGCCAAAGACATGCTTAAGATTAGGACCCAAAAGCTTTGCTTTACCATCATCACTAGGAATGAGTAGTGCTGGCATGTAACTCAAAACAAATGTGTAATCTGCATAGTGAGCAACTCCTGTGAAAATCTACTATCTCAGGAGAAATACGCATTGGAGTGCATTGGAAGCTCTGAATCTAATAGGGCTGGGTCTGTCTGATTCGGAAAAAAAACTTTAGAAACACACAGGATTTCAAAATATCAAACTATGCAGATTTTAACTCTTTTGAACTATGTAAACTTTCATCCATTATAACAGCTAAATAATCAAACTTTTTATACTTAAATGTTTTCAGCAATGATTTAAGAAAATAACTAAAGCTGTGAAGGTTGTAAAGAAGTAATAAACACACTGGCAACTTCATATTGAAAAATGTTGCATTGATCGATGTGTTCTTTATTATGCCTACTGAATCCATTAATTAACTGCTGTTTTCATATACTTGACTGGCAAGTTCCTTGTAATCAATTCTGTTCATTAGCCATTTTGGCTCCAAAAACAGCACGAATACAATTTTTGCACAGAATCCTTATGGCCAGCCTAATTTTTAAAAAATCAAGATTTTCTTTTTCAAACTACTGATGCCAGGAAGTGGTACATATATTAGAGGGCTTGAAGCATCAGTGCTCAAGGTTCTCTTCGTTCCTGATTCTGAATAATGATCTCTTTACACATATTAAGTCTTCTTCAGACCTAAATGGAATCTTTCTGTGGGGCTAAGTCACAATGTGTTATTTTTACTGTTTTATGCTTCAGTATCTTCCACAGAGAATGTGTCCAAAGATCCATTCATTATTAACAAGGATTCCCTGTCTTTAACGCAGAGTACCCCAACTCTTCCTGCTTGAAAATTTTCTTTAAATTTCACTACTTGCATTAGTCTTTACAACCTGTTTTCTATTAATGTGATTGATTCCTTCCCTTTAATCTCCTTCAAATGTTACCAGATTTCATATCATGTTGAATCTCCAACTCTTTACACTGGAAAATAATTTAAATCTTTTTTTTTTAGTGATATGACTCTTATCAGCACATTGTTAAAAATAACTATTTTTAAAATAGATTGGTTTATCATCTTTTTATTCTTTCTACTGCAGGATGTCCTTTGGGGTTTTATGGAAAGGACTGTGCATTAATCTGCCAGTGCCAGAATGGAGCCGACTGTGATCACATAACAGGGCAGTGTACATGTCGCACAGGATTCATGGGAAAACACTGTGAACAAAGTAAGTGAGAAACAAGTTTGTTGCACACACCGAAGAAGTATATAAGCGGATCAGATCTTTCTAGCCCCGGACAACAGTAGGATATATATTCACTCATGACTGACCTATTGAAAGCAATTGTACTAAAATGCATAGTTAAATCCTTAGGTTCTGTTGTTTTCAATGGAATTAACAGTGCAATCCTAAACAGAATTACATCTTTCTAAACCCTTTGACTTCAGTGGCCTTAGAAAGATGCAACTCTGCTTAATATGGAAGTATTGTGGCTAACTTTTATTAGATTGTGCTCAAGATTTTAAAATTAATAAAAATGAGACTACAGTTAAAAGTTAATATCAATATAATTTTAAATTTTTGTATTCTTATTTGTTCTAAAATCGTTGATGTACTGTGAAGAAATAGTAAGTAATACCTATTTTTAAAAGATGCATATGGACATCACAAAATATGTAGTTACTAGACAGAGGACTGAACTTCAATCTGAGTATAATGTGTCTACTCAAAAGTATCATTTTATAAAATGTGTGAATTATAATAAAAACTTTTTTTTTCTTTGCAAGTTTATCATAATTTCTACATACAATGTTTTTGTGAACTTACTGACTAGGTTTCAGTGGAACTTCATATGAACAGTGATGCCACTTTGTTTGCTAGTGAATCAGCTCTACTGTTTGCAAATGTACACTGTGTTTGATCTGCATTTCTGAAAATATTTTAAATGTGCCCACTTGTGGCTAATTTTCTATGGCTGGCATAATGAAACATTGCCACCTACTGGTAAACCTGCATGATTTCATGTGGTGGTGTAGATAGAGTGAAAGATTTGATAGTGACTAATCTTAAGAGGTTTGGTCCTGTACATGCCAGAGCCTTGTGCCAAATTTATCCTCAAAAGGCTTTTCATTTATCTTAAACCTTATTTATCTCCTTTTTACGCAAAAACTTGTTCAAACATGTTATCTGTTGACCTGAATCCTGGAGGCTACAGAGCATTTAGTGTCTCCATTGTTATGTGTGTAACATCAGATATTGCTGTGCTTTCTGACAGTTGAAAGTTGTAGTTTCACACAGAGTTCTGTTTTATTAGAGTATAGTGACTGCCTGTAATACTGAGAAATTTCAGTTTACCAAGAACATAATGGAATGGATTGACAGGCAAAATTTGCATTTATTATTTTCACAGAGTGCCCTCCAGGGACATATGGCTATGGCTGCCGACAAATATGTGACTGTCTGAACAACTCAACTTGTGACCACATCACAGGGACCTGTTACTGCAATCCTGGATGGAAAGGAGCCAGATGCGACCAAGGTGATATTTTCTAAAAATACCAAACTGAAAATGAACTTTGAACTATTGGTATGTAGACTGTTATATAGCAAGCATTCCCAAGAACTATGCCCAGTCTATGTTATAGACTGTTATATAGCAAGCATTCCCAAGAACTATGCCCAATTTTAGCTTTTCCAAATCTGGCATCATTACAGGAAAAGGGAAAAAAATACTTTCAGGATGTCATTGCTGACACGATGCTAGTTCACTATGATTCTGTAACATACCAATGGCATCATTACAATACAGTCCTAAGCACAGAGCTACAACTTTTTTAACCAATTAGATCAATGGAGTTAGGTGTAACTCTGGTTAGGGCTGCACTCCTAGTCTCTTTCGTTTGACACCTGGGAAGATATTCAAGACTGTCTTTCAAGTAAGAGTGAGAGAAATAACCTTTGGAGTCCAGTTTTGTGTGTCTCTCCAGCATTGTATATTCTTGTGATGCTTCATCTCACTTGATCTTTTGCACCATAGAATTTGTACCTCATCAAGGTATATGAAATTTATCTTGATTGTATTTAACATTTTTTACCTTTGGCTAGAGGCTAAAATGTTATTGATAGGGCTTTTTTTCAGCTGGAATGTGGTGGAACAGAGTTCCGGAACCTCTTGAAAATGGTCACATGACTGGTGGCCCCGCCCCCTGATCTCCAAACAGAGGGGAGTTTAGATTGCCCTCCGTGCTGCTGAAGCGGCGTGGAGGGCAATCTAAACTCCTCTCTGTCTGGAGATCAGGGGATGGGGCCACCGGCCATGTGACCATTTTCACCGAGGGCAATTTAAACTTTTAAAAACTCCCCCCTTGTTCCAGCTGACCCAAAGTGACGTCATTGGCCCTGGGAGCACGCATACACGTTGCGCGCGCACCTGTAGAACCAGGGGCACCACCTCCCGCCAAGAGTTGCCCCCTGTGCTGGCAACGCACTGAGTTCCACCACCTCTTTTCCCAGAAAAAAGCCCTGGCTATTGTTAATTACATTATCTATTTTAAATGTTTAAAAGGCAGGAATGTAGAAGAAGAATGCTATAGCTACAGAGCTATGAAAATTGTGTGGACAAGGTGGAATAATGTATATAACATCTTGAATTATCTAGAGGTTTGATTAGAATCATTAGAACCTCACCTTTGAGTTTGTTTTAAAAAGAGGTTACTAAAAATACAACAATTTGGCATTTTTAACACAGAAAATGGTGGCCCAACCTTCTTTTCCAGTCTTTTATTTTAAAAACCCAAAGAATGTAAAATTCCAAATTATTCTAAGTTTTCTCTAGATACAGACTATATGACTGGAAATAGTAACAAATATTCAACAAATAAGTACGTATATGTGCAATAGAGAAAAACACAGCACTTCAAACAAAATCTTAAAAGTGCATCCTAGAAGAAACTGGATGTAAATGTAAAACATAGTAATTGATCCTAATTGATTTTTAAGCAGAGAATTCCAGAGTTCCACAGCATCAGCCATCTGATGCTTCTACTATGTCTTCAAAACCAATTTGGCTGTGCTTAAATGAACATCTATAGCTAAGTTTTGCACACCAAGTTAAAGCTGTGCTTTTTATTTCTATTCCATTCCTTCTGATTATTTATGGCATGTTTTTTTCACTTTTTCTTGTTTTCCAGCTGGTGTAATCATTGTAGGAAATTTGAACAGTTTAAGCCGCACTAGCACTGCCATCCCTGCTGATTCTTACCAGATTGGAGCTATTGCTGGTATCATTATTCTTGTTTTAGTTGTCCTCTTCCTGCTAGCACTATTCATCATTTACAGACAAAAGCAGAAGGGAAAGGAAACAAACATGCCTGCAGTTTCTTATACACCTGCCATGAGGGTCATCAATGCAGACTACACCATTTCAGGTAGGAGCTTGTTTGTTTTTATTCTCTGGCTTTTTAAATGCTTAGTTTTAACTTATAACTTTTATTATTGTTTTATTATGTTATTCTTAAAACCACTTTGGTCAGTTTCACCAAGAGAAGTGGCATTAAAATCCCCTAAATAAATAAACAAACAGTGCTGTGAAGTAGGTTAGGCTGAAAGTGTTTGACTGGCCCACGGTCACTCAACAAGCTTCCATGAGGTAGTACAGGCAGCAGGTGGTGCAAAACGCCCATCCAGCTAACTAGCAGCAGGCTTGCCAGGCTTGCACTGGAGAGGGCTTTTCAGCCAGTGAACCAGGAGGATGTAGTCTTCCCTCTGGTCCATTAGCTGGGTTATTCAGGAACTGGCCAGGACTCCTCAACACTTGTCTCTTCTTTGACTTCCCACCCATCCCTCCCTCTCTGCATTGGTTGAGGTTCTGTACAGTTGGGGTTCTGTACAGTGGTTGGGGGTTCTGTACAGTTATTGATCTGGTTGGAACATCATTCTTTGGCTGGTGGTTTCGATTTCTGTAACTCGCATTGAGGTTTTGGGGTTGCTAATTGTTTTCTTTCTTTGTCACAACTTTAGGTGGGAGTGGTTTTGACATTGGGCATGGATCCTTTTGTGGGAAAACATGGCCTCTTAGCTGAGTTTCCCCTTAATTGGGGATCCTCTTAAGGGATCTTGGGGGTGATGCACAGCAGGGACATACACAGGGTTGTTGGGGCATGATCACTCCCAGGTGGCAGGTGATCTACTCAGAAGTGTGTGCCCATGTGGAGTCCCACCTACTGTCATCCCACAGTTTCCCCATCAGCAGGTGGGCTGAGGGGCCAAGTGGGTCATCAGCTGACAGGCAGGTTAGCCAATGCTTGGATCCATGTCCTATGCAGCATCAAGGCTCCATAAAATGTAAACCAATAAAGTTGTGGCCTTTCTAACAAGTTCACCCCCTTGATGCTGGGCCCACAAACACCTAAACATATCAGGACTCAAGAATCACAGAGAGGATTTCTTCAAGTTAGGATCTAAAATGCAGTGATCTAAAGATCTAAAAAGTTTGCTTCTAACATTTAGAGCAACAAGCCAAATCAGTCTACAAAGATGCATTTTGAGAACACAATTTATGGAATTTGTTTTACACACACACACACACACACACACACATATTCTAATTAACAGATGTTACATATGTTTTGTTCTGGAGGAGCTCTTGTCCAGTTCTTGAGGTCAGTAGTGTTAAGGTCAAGGATAGGCAATAACACCATTGTTTTTACAGTTTTCACTTGTAATTATTTTGCAGAAACCATTCCTCACAATAACGGTGGAAATGCTAATAGCCACTACTTTTCTAACCCGAGCTATCACACTCTAACACAGCATTCAACAAATGCCAACAACATAGACAGGATGTCTCTGGCAAAGGTGAGGAAATAGAAAGATTCAGCATGCTTTAATATTGCTGTTTTTGTGTTGAATGGACTCAAGGAGTTGCTGTGGGAGACCAGCAATATCCTGGTAAAATCAGAATATACACAGTCTCCGGTTCGTATGCTTTTCACAGATACTTAAAGGCTTATGTTTTGAGGCTTCTGTTCTCTTGTTTTTCCCCAAACACTATGGTATACTATCTTTCAGTATTCTCTGCCACTTTTGGAGTTAGGAATGCTGGTACCCACTTTCTAGTACCCTAGTCGCCTTCTCTTCAAACACCAATGCTTTCCTTCAGTTATTAACTGAATCTGAAGGCCTCCACAGGCAGTTTTCAACCACACCTGACCAGGGATCTTGTCACTCTCCAGAGTTACCTCTCTGTTTGTCTGGGTAGGGAAAATCTCCATCAGAAAACAGAAACACCTACCAAACTACTATAAAGAAAGAGCAACCCCAACAACAGGGGAAAATAGCACCCCCTCAAGAACTAGGAAAAATTCACAACACAAAAACATCCACAACAAGGGAAAACACAGACACCCTGTTCAGTTTTGGGCATCACAATTTCAGAAGGATAGAGATAAGCTGGAACATGTCTAGAGGAGGGCAACGAAGATGGTGGGGGGTCTGGAGACCAAGGCCTGTGAGGAAAGGTTGAAGGAGCTCAGTATATTTAGCTTGGAGAGGAGATGACTGAGAGGTGATATAACCATCTTCAAGTATTTGAAGGGCTGTCATATAGAGAATGGTGCAGAGTTGTTTTCCGCTGCCCCAGAAGGTTGGACCAACAGGTTGAAATTAAATCAAAAAGAATTTTCAGCTAAGCATTAGGAAGAACTTCCTGACAGTTATAGTCCCTCAGTGGAACAGGCTTCCTTGGGAGGTGATGGGCTCTCTTTCTTCGGAGGTTTTTAAGCAAAGGTTAGACAGCCATCTGACAGCAATATTTATTCTGTGAACCAGGGCAGATCATGACAGGGAGCGCAGGAAGAGCTACATCAGTGCTTAGTTCTCGTGGCCCCTTCTTACATGCCCAGGGTAAGGCTGATCGCCACTTTGGGGTCAGGTAGCAATTTTTCCCAGATTAGTTTGGCTAAGGATCCTGATGGTGTTTTGCCATTTTCTGGGCATGGAGTAAGGGTCACTGGATGTGTGTGTGCAGGGAGGAGGTATTTGTGAATTTCCTGCATTGTGCAGGGGGTTGGACTAAATGACCCTAGAGGTCCTTCCAACCCTATGATTCTATGAAGAACAAGTGAATCTAATAAGCAACTATAAAACAGCAAACAAAGCACCCCAACAACAGTATAAAACAGAATACCCCCCCAAAAGAATAGCAAAATAAACACTAGCTATAAGTAAAAGTCAAACCAAAGCACCCACAAATACACTAAAGCCCAACCAAAGCACCTCCCACACAGCAAAAAAACACAGCACCCCCCCCCCCAAATTTCCACAACAGGATAAAACACTCCCCCGCCCCAAAGAACAAGCAGCAAAAATCAAACACCAAAGCAGACTTCTATGACAATAAATAGAACCCCAACTGAACCTGCAAAAATTAACAGCAACTAAATGCCAACAACTAACTATGCCAAGAAAATAAAGAAAACATCCACAACAGGATAAAACAAAAGACTTCCCCAGAAGACCAAACAACACAGTGAACATTAAATATAACCAAATCCAAAAGCTAGAAACCAACTACCCCACAAAAGCCCAACCAAAGCACCTCTCACATAGCAAAAAAGCATTTTTAAAATGCAAACTAAAAAAGCATTTTCCCTCCCCCCCACCCTATTCCTCCCAGTCAGCAGGCCAACCTCCTCCCACCCCCGCCCAAGAGAGAGAAAAACCCAGTGAGTCTTTTTTAAAAAAATGTTTTTATGGGGGGAAAACTAAAAGATAGGGCAAAAGAAGGAAAGTAAGACATAACAATAACACAACTATAAAAAGCTAACAGTGGCCTAAACATCAACCTACTACAAAGTAAAGACAGCAGAAAGCATAATAAGGATATTGTTAATCCGTTACAGTTTTTTCCCTATGACACTTCCTCCTTTAATATCAATTAGCTTGTGGTCTGATTAATGTCTTTTTTTCTATATCTCATCTTCTTAATATCTCAGATCCTTATTCTTAAAAATCAAAACCACAAATTATTAATTCATTTTCCTCGTCTCTTGCAGAAAGTTCATAAAGGATTTCCAATTAGCCATGAATACAGACAATGTTTTGTCTCTAATTAAAGCTGTGAGTTTGGCCATCTCAGCTAAATGCATCATCTTTCCAGTCCAATCTTCCAATGAAGGTAGATCCTTGCTCTTCCATTTTTGAGCATATATAAGCCATGCCGCTGTTACCATATATAGAATTAAAATACCATACCCTTTTTCTAATTTTTTATCCGTAATTCCCAACAAACATAACTCTGGTTTAAACTTTAGAATTATCTGCGTTAACTTGTGTATTTGTAACCAAAATTTTTTCACTTTGTTAGGGCCTTTTGCAGTTCTTCCTTTTTTTTAATTTCCTGCAAGTTCCCTTGCATTTTCTCTTCTTTTTTCTCAATTCTACATTAATCCTTATAAAAGCTTTACTTGAATCCCAAACCATTTTCACATCTGTACCTTTATTCAAATTTAATTCAAAGAATTCTTTTATCATTTTTTTACATTTCTCTACAACTTCAGCTTTCTGTAATATACCTTCGTCTCCATTTAAATGTATTAGATTTACTCTTAAAGTTCACTTTTATGGGGTTATGGTCTGAAAAAGTTTTTGGTAATATCTCCACTTTTGAAATTTTGTTGCTAAATTTCTTGTTACCCATACCATATCAATGCGTGAGAAGGATTTATGTCTCTCTGAATAAAAATGTATATTCTTTTGAGTCCTCATTTTTTTGTCTCCAGACACCAACCAAGGCCATATTGTTGCCCATTTCAAAACAGATATTTGGTAATTTACCTTGTGTACTTTTAATATTTTTCTCAGAGCTTCTATCTGTTTTCGGAGAAACTACCCCATTCCAGTCACCCATTATACAATGATTTTCGTAGTAGTGGTTTCATTGATGGCTTTATATGCATCTGTCTGTAAAAGACTGGCTATTGTCTCGGCCACTCTTTGTCTGATGTCTTCATCTTTCCTTTCTTTAATCCCACGAAGTCTCAATGAGAATTCCTTCTCTCTTAGCTCCAGTATAGCCAAATTGTTCTGGCGTGTCTCCAGCTTTTCCTCAAATGTCTCTATTTTACTATCCAGTATCTCCATTTTCTTCCCCATTGCCCATATCTGCAATGTATTAAATTTAACAGCTCCCTCCATCTCATACATTCACTGTGTCAGCTCAGCTTTCAAGTCCATTCAATTTTCCTGCATTTTATTCTCCAGTGTGTCCAATTTACTGCAAAGAGTATCACACATTTTTTGAATCACATCTGGAGCATGTGACTGGTCCAGAGAACCTTTTCACCATATACCTTGGGTCATTTTATATTAATTCTGTCAATTGAAATCAGAATTTTGAGATTCAAATTAGTAGATAAAAAAGATGAAATGCTATTTTTCTTAAATCCAGTAGGTGGTTGTATTAGACCAAATTCTTACATTCCGGAAAATGAGTTTTTCAGGAAACTTTGCAGAGCAGGGTTTTTTCCTCTTTTTTTCTCCCCAGCTGCTGTTTAGCTTATCTCCTTCATACAAGGTCAGTCTCAGTAACAGTGATTTTCCTCTTCTCCAAGCCAAACTATTCAACTTTCCAAATGCTTATTAGCATATAAAAATGCAAAACATTGGAAAGTGTCCATCTAATGTCCATCTAAAATTTTCTTTTTTCATTATAGTTATAAACAAATCTTCTGCAGATGTTTATCTCATTTAATTTTTTTTTAAGTTAGAAGAGAGACTTTCTCACCCCAAGTTGAATAATTGCTTCTTCTGCATCGTAGGATAAAAGTTCAATCAGGAAAGTTTAAAGATTTAAAATTGAGAGGCAGTCTTCCTTACACTCCAATGCAGCTAACAGCGATGTTTCCTGTCCTTTCAGTCACTCCACCGGCATAGCCCAGGCAGCAAAACCTTCCATTGAGCCGTCCATAAGAGGCGCAAATGGATAAGCTTCACAATCACTCTTTGCCAAGAGTGATTAACAGCTGGATATTGGCTCTGCAGCCGAAAAACAGCTGCATTGTCTCTACCCAAGAAACGGGAGCTTCAGGAAGCCATTTCCTCACAGGAATCCAAAGCCCAGTGAGTCTTAACAACTCTCAAACCAGGCAGCAGCAGGCAGCAGTAGACAGCAGAAGTCCTCCAGATGCAGCGAGTATCAGCACAATCAGCAGCAGGAGCCAGGTCAGGATCCATTCACAGTCCAAAGCAGGCCAGAATCCCAGACCACAGAGAGAAAGCCAACAGACAGCAGTGGCAGCAAGCAGGTAGACTGTCTCTCAATCTCCAGGCCAGAGCAAAATGGAGGCTACTCTGAGGCAAGCCTCCTAATTTAATTCCTTGCAGCAGTTTTAAAAAGGCACTCTCCTTGAGAGTTCCATTGGCCAGAGAACAAGAGCTCCTGCAAGGATTGGCCCCTCATTCCCCTGCCATCTGGTTCAAAAAGGTGAGAAGCAGTGCTTCTTTGCTGTTCCTTAGCAAAGAGGATTTAGGGAGGGTGGAGGAAAGATGAATGTAAACATCTACATGGGAGTCGGACCAGGCATATACTCTCATTGAGGAAAAAGTCACAGGAAACCAACTCAATCAAATCCTGGGATAGTGTTTGGATAACCATTAAGGATATTGAATGCTGTGCATAAATCAGAAAAACATCCAGCACAGTATAGGACCAAAAGGGAGGGCAAATAGCCCATGCATTAAAAGTCTCAGTGAGAAAGGCAGAGTATAAATAAAGTAAATAAATAAATAATAAGATGAAATGAAATATTACCAACTTCAAATATTATTGACTATTTACCATTTTCATTGTATATCATCTTTATTTTCAATAGCCAAACAACAACCAACTGTTCTTGAATCTTAAGAATGTGGATCAAGGGAAGCAAGGGCCTCTCATGGACTACACAGGAACGCTGCCTGCTGACTGGAAACACGGAGGCTATCTCAATGAGCTCGGTATAGAAATAACCCATTCTATGCAAGAATTTTAGAAAAGCGAACACTTACATTATCTGTCTTTGTAAACAAAATGCAGTAATGTTTTTCTGCTCTCCTGGGGACAAGGACTGTGGAAATCTGAAAACTATATTCCAAGATATTCACATGTTCTCAATAACACATTACTAAGAATCAATATGTCAGTGTAGTAAAATCTTACTAAGTATCATCAAGTCAGATTGTTAAAATTGCTCTTCCGAGAACTTGTTTCCTCCTTCAACATTTTATTTATTTATTTATGTTCCTCTCTATGTTTTAACAGGGGCGTTTGGAATTGATAGAGGTTGTATGGGAAAATCCTTGAAAGGTGAGTTTGTATTTCCTAACAAATGTAAGTTCTGGTAGCCCCATTTAAGAGATATCTATATGCATAAGGACTTCAAAAATAAATATATCGAATTAATTCTCATCCATTAAATAATTTCATATCTTCTTCTTCTAAGAATGTTTGTTTGTTTGATCCATTATCCTGAATTTCTGAATGTATAAAAAAAGGAATCAAGCCATCTTAAAGGTGCCATCTTGCTTTGGACAACATTACTTGAAAAAATACCAGTGCCAAGAAATATTTTGCCTTAACTTGTCTTGAGGAGGAATTCTAGTTAGGAATTCTAAGTATAAAAGCCAGCACAAACCATGATAGAATTGGGGGCGCAGTTTTAGCAAAGAAAGATTGGGTAGTAAGTGGAGATTCCAATTCAAGCCAAGTAAAGAAGGGGTCATTCTTCATAGGTGAAGAAGATTAATTCCTGCTCAGTGTCTAAAAGGGAATTTGGCTCTGAGGAGGACTCCAGGTCTGTTGTAAAGGGAGAACTGTTTTGAACTAATGTCAGGAAACATGAGTTGTAAAAATGGAACTCTGTGAAGAAACATTGTTGCTGTAACCAAAGTATTTAACAAAACACCTCTCACTGTTTAAGAACTAAGAATAAGAAATTAAGCTTCAAGAAAACTATTTTGCCTATGACTAAAAGAGTATTCTGTTCTACTATCAAATTTTCCCTCAGCACTTCCATTCCCTGATTCCATGCCGTTATTCCCCCTCCCCCAGTTCAATAAAGTTGTTTATTTTGAACGTTATTCAGTTTGCAGTGCCATTTCCAACACAGAGGAAGAGGGCTCCGGCTTTTCCCTCATCAAGTTTCTGGGCTGGGCTAAAAAGCCAAAATTATAACTGCTTATCAGGGAGGGACACAAAAGAACTGTAGAGGCACAAATACAGACACACTACTTAAGGCTACTCAGCCAAAGCAGACAAACTTGGATTTTGGCAGGGTAATCTGGCTCAGAGTGGGGAAGTGAAGGGTGTGTGTGTGTCCATCATGCTTTCTCTGTGGTGGCCCCTGCCTTATGGAATGGCCTGCCTGAAGAGATCAGGAAATCTCCCACTGTCCTGGCTTTCTGCAGACTATGCAAAACTGAATTATTTGGGGGGCTTTTTTACTCAGGTAATTAGGGCTTACTACATGAAATGACTCAGAAAGATACTTTGGTACAGGGTCAGGGACTGTGGAATGTACTACTGTGAATACTGTCTCTTGCCGTAAGAGCCTACTGCTTCATCATTTAATGCGTCATGTTAATATTTAAGCTTTGTCTCATCTTAGTTTTCAAATTTTTGCTTGTTTTCAGATTTCTTAAACCCAGATCCTATTGCTTTGTTTATTGGATGTCCTGTCCTGTTGATTGTACTTGACTTATGCTGTATAATCGGCCTTGAGTCTCAGTGAGAAAGGCAGACTACAAATAATGTGAATGAATAAAAAATAAATCCAATGAAATTGATGGGTAGTAGATTCAGGACGAACAAAAAAATTTACTCAATGAGTGATTAAAATATGGAATTTTATATCAGAGGATGTAGTGATGGCCACAAGCATAGAAGGCTTTGAAATGGGATTAGGCAGATTCATGGAGGACAGTTGTATCAGTGGCTACTAGTCACAGAAACTAAAGGAAATTTTCATATGCAGAGGCAGTAAACCTCTGAATACTAGTACCAGGAGGCAACATTGGGGAAGGCCTCGGCCTCTGTGCCCTGTTTGCCTGCTACTGTGTTAGACAGATTGCTGGACTAGGTGGACCACTGGTCTGATCCAGCAGGGCTCTTCTTATATTCTTATTGGCAGTGTGCCATCATCTGGGTATTTGGATTATTACTCTTGCAATCCTTAGTCATAAGAACATCTAATTTAGCACCTCGGTTCTGGAAGGATACAATGGTAATTTCACTTAATTTTTTCATTAAAAAATTATTCTTCAATGCATAGCACTATCCAATTACAAACATTTGTGTGTGTGTGTTTTCAGATCTGGTGAAGAATTCAGAATATAATTTAAGTAATTGCTCCTTAAGCAGCTCTGAAAATCCTTATGCCACTATTAAAGATCCCCCGGCACTTACACCAAAAAATTCAGAATGTGGATATGTTGAAATGAAGTCACCAGCACGGAGGGACTCTGCTTATGCTGAAATTAGTAACTCTGCTTCAGCCAACAAGAATGTCTATGAAATTGGTAAGTTTGAATGGACCATTTTAACATGGGATAGAGACCTTAGCCACAGTTTCCAAGACTGCATCTAGACTTTTTACATTGCTTTCATTTCAGTAATTCATATACCTCCTCCAGAACATACACAGACTCATCTAGGAGAAACTACACATTAACAAAAAACTAGAGGGTTGCTTAACTGGAAAAAAAACCCCAAAAAGCTTAAGGTGCATTAGGTTAGCTAAATAAACAGAGACAAATCAGTGTGGTAGTTAGCATAACATCAGCATTTTACTTGTTCCCGCCTGCAACTCCCCTCTGTCCCCCCCCCCACACACTCTGGTTTTGTATGTGTGTGTGTGTGTGTGATATAAAAAAAAGAGAATGAGATGTTCATTTACCAGGCCACATGCTGGATTTGATCTTTGGGATGGGGATGGATGTAGCGCTAGAAACAACTGAGTTGGTGCCATGGTCAGACCACATGGTTCTGAAGGCTCAGCTGGATATCCTACCCCTCCCCTGCAAGGGCGGTGAGCTTATTTATGCTCGCCCACGAAGACTTATGGATCCAGTTGGTTTCCAGAATGATCTGCGGGATCCTATGCTCCCTGGCGGTTCATTGGATGAGCTTGTGGAAGATTGGCAAGCCCGTCTTTCCAAACCCATCGATAAAATCTAAAATCTAAATCAGATTCATTTTATTGTATAGGGCCATTGGCCTTCATAATATCAAAACACTCTCGAATGTCAGTATAATACATAGTCAAAATGATCAGGTAATCAAACACTTCAAAACCACATAAAATGCCCTACTAAAAAAAAACTTTAAAATTAATAAAACCTTCTAAAAGCAATCACAGCGAATCAATGGCTGATTCCTTTGCTCTGATCTTCCTAGCAGCTAAAGCAAAAAGTGCCAGTCTTAGGGAAATAAAAGAATCCTTGTCAGAGAGCATCGTAACAATCTTATCAGAGACAGACAAGGGATGTAGAGCAAGCAAGATCTTAGCCAGGAATTTATTCCTAGGTTCTATGTATAAAGGGCAAGCCAGGATATAATGAGGGAGGTCCTCCACTGAATGACCACATATACAGATGCGTTGGTCAACTGGCGTCTTTTTATATCGACCCACTAGCATCTCTGTAGGCATTGTTTGAAAGCGCAATGAAGTAAAGGTCCTCCTAAGATTCTACGCAATTATGTTGGTTAAGTAGGAGGCCTTACAATGATCTTTTTAAATCATATTAAACCAAGGGGCAAATCTTGATTGAGAAATCAGAGAAGCATCAATTAGGGCATCTTCTCTAAAGACCCAATAGCGAAGATCAAAGCTATTCCCTGAGCGCTGCAATAGATCATCAGGGATAGTATATCTGGCAACGATATTGTTAATAAATTGAAGGCGAGCATTATCTTTGTTATTCAGTAGATGGAAACTAAGTTTACTGTATGTCAGGAGTTCTTAGCTGGTTTCCCCCCCCCCCAAATTTTATAATCATCAGGTGGGCTCGAGCCCTCACTGAAGGAAGTCCCAACTCAGCTCATAAATGGGCAGCTGGTGTCTCTTGAGGGAGTGCCAGAATTCACCTCATAAAGAGGTTTTGGATTCTTTCTAACTTTAGAAGTAATTGATCTTTCCACCCCCAGATCTCAATACCATACAGCAATTGGGAGATAATTTTACTAACAAAAAGTTTCAACGGTGGGTCTATGAGGAGACCTCCCCTGGTGTAATAAAATCTCATTACAACGCCCATTGTCTTAAGGGCTAATCTTTAGCTGATTCTAGGTGAAAATCCCACTTGAGGGTTTTGCTAAAAATTAAACCTAGGTATTTATATGATTTACATTGTTCTATTCTATACATTGTACCTTGTACGCTCTATTTAAATACTTTGGGCTGTTTCTGAAAAACCATAACTTTGGTTTTCGAGTAATTAATTATAAGTTTTTCTTCCTTACAATATTCACCTAGACTGTGCAAAAGCCTCTTCCGTCTCATTCTGGTTAAAGAGATCAAAACCATACCATCGATAAAATGGCCCCCGTTGCCCTCTCCGCCCCCATACCAAACTAGCTCCCTGGTATACAGAGGAGCTATGTCGGAAGAAGCAGGAGCTGAGATGGCTAGAGCGAGTGTGGCAGCAAACTTGTGACGAAGAGGCAAGAGCATCTTATTGGACGTTTATGAAGGCCTGTGGATGGCAGTGAAGGCTACAAAGAAAGAGTTTTATGCATCCTCCATTGCATCAGCTAGCTCACGCCCAGCAAAACTGTTCAATGTGGTTCGGTCCTTGGTCTCCTTACCAGGAGGGGATCATCAAAATTCAAATTCAAATATTAGCTGTGAGGCTTTTAGGAGCTTTTTTGCTGATAAAATCTTGTCTCTCCGCTGTGATCTCCCAGCCACAGTTGATACAGTGTGCCACTGGAGGCCCCTTGGTCGCCTTCTGGGATAATATTAGACTATTTCAGTCCACTCTCTGGGGATGAGATTGACAGGATCCTGTGAGCCGTTAGGCCTACCACATGCTCCTTGGACCCGTGCCCTTCATGGCCAGCGTAGATGGGCTCTGGGATGCCCTGAAGGCCACTGTCAACAAGTCTCTGAGCGCCGGGATCTTTCCGGAAGCGTTGAAGGAAGCTGTGGTTAGGCCTCTCCTGAAAACATCTTTGGACCCTACCGACCCAGTCAGTTACCGCCCAGTTTCAAAACTCCCGTTCCTGGGCAAGGTGATTGAGCGGGCGGTGGTAGAACAGCTGCAGGTCTTCCTGAATGATTCCTCATCCCTAGATCCTTTCCAGTCTGGCTTCAGTCCGGGACATGGGACAGAGACGTTGCTGGTCGCCCTGATGGACGATCTC
Source organism: Eublepharis macularius (assembly GCF_028583425.1). Taxonomy (NCBI): domain Eukaryota; kingdom Metazoa; phylum Chordata; class Lepidosauria; order Squamata; family Eublepharidae; genus Eublepharis; species Eublepharis macularius. Next base: position 80,584,867 of record NC_072797.1, read on the forward strand.
TGTAGACAGCTGGATCAAGGCAGGATATTGTTAGATCTATCAGCAGCATTCGACATGGTCGATCATGACCTGTTGATCCACCGTCTTGCCGATGTGGGGATTTGAGGGACAGCCTTGCAGTGGTTTGTCTCTTCTCCACGGTCGGGGGCAGAGGGTGGCACTAGGGGAGAAATTGTCATCCTGCCACCCGTTGGTGTGTGGTGTCCCTCAAAGGGCAATACTCTCCCCTCTGCTATTTAACATATATATGCGTCCCCTCGCCCAGCTGGTACAGAGTTTTGGACTTGGGTGCCATCAATATGCAGATGACACCCAATTGTATTTGATGATGGACGGACGGCCCGACTCTGTCCCAGATGTCCTGGAATGTGTCTTCGGAGCTGTGACTGGATGGTTGAAGCAGAGTCGTCTGAGATTGAATCCCTCGAAGACGGAGGTCCTGCATGTGGGTCTAGGGTCCATGGGTGCGGGACTCTGGCTCCCTGCTCTCGATGGAGCGCCACTTACGCCGGTGTCAAGAGTGAGGAGCCTGCGGGTGGTCCTGGATGCTTCCCTGTCTATGGAGGCACAGGTCGTAGCGGTTGTTCGATCCTCATTTTTCTATCTAAGACAGGCTCAACAACTTGTCCCTTACTTATGGACCCATGACCTTACGACAGTGATCCAGGCAACGGTCACCTCCAGATTAGACTACTGTAACTCGCTCTACACAGGGCTTCCCTTGGGCTTGATCCGGAAACTGCAGCTGGTTCAGAATGCAGCTGCATGGGTGGTTGCCAGAGCTCTAATCATGGCACATATAACACCCATCCTCCAGCAGCTGCACTGGTTACTGGTTGAGTACCAGGTCCGGTTCAAGGTTCTGGTGCTGACCTATAAAGCCCTATGCAGACTGGGCCCAGCATACCTTCAGGACCGCCTCTCCCCATATGTTCCCTGGAGGTCGCTTCGATCAGCCAATAAGCACTTGCTGATGGTCCCTGGCTCCAGGGAGGTCCGCCTGGCCTCTACCAGAGCCAGGGCCTTTTTGGTCCTGGCTCCGACCTGGTGGAACTCTCTGTCTGAGGAAACTAGGGCCTGGCAGGATTTGTTATTTTTCCGATGGTTGTTGTGGGTTTTCCGGGCTGTATTGCCGTGGTCTTGGCATTGTAGTTCCTGACGTTTCGCCAGCAGCTGTGGCTGGCATCTTCAGAGGTGTAGCACCAAAAGACAGAGATCTCTCAGTGTCACAGTGTGGAAAAGATGTTGGCAGGTCATTTATATCTACTCAGGAGGGGTGGGGTTGAGCTGAGTCATCCTGTAAGAGTTTCCCAGGGTGTGGAATGCTAATGGCGGGAGGCTTCACTGTATCCTGAGGAGGTTCCTTTGCATATGGATTGGTGCTTGATGTGCTAATCTTCTCTGCAGGGCTATTGTCGGGTATAGAGTGTTTTGTTAGCCTGGTGTTTTTCAGAACTGGAAACCATGCTCTGTTCATTCTTAAGGTTTCTTCTTTCCTGTTGAAGTTTTGCTTATGCTTGTGAATTTCAATGGCTTCCCTGTGCAGTCTGACAAAGTAGTTGGAAGTGTTGTCCAGTATTTTGGTGTCCTGGAATAAGATACTGTGCCCTGTTTGAGTTAGGCTATGTTCAGCCACTGCTGATTTTTCAGGTTGTCCAAGTCTGCAGTGTCTTTCATGTTCTTTTATTCTTGTCTGGATGCTACGCTTTGTGGTCCCGATGTAAACTTGTCCACAGCTGCAGGGTATACGGTATACTCCTGCAGAGGTGAGGGGGTCTCACCTCTGTTATCTTTCCGCCGGGCCTGCAAGATGGAGATGTTCCGCCAGGCATTTGGTGGGGGCTAGGCTGTCCTCTTGCCAGCCATACCACTGAAGACCATCCACCACCCATGCAGGAGCTCATAAGTGTGATACAGGGCATGATGCAAGAGCTAAGCCCTGTGTCTAAAATGCTGTATTTTAATACTTATATCCACCTATTTTAATTGTATATGGAATAATGTTTTAATGTTTTTTTTATAATGTTTTTATTGTTTTTAATCTTTATGTAAAAATCGTATGTTGTTACACCGCCCTGAGCCTGTCTGATGGGGAGGGTGGTCTAGAAGTGTAGTAGTAGTAGTAGTAGTAGTAGTAGTAGTAGTAGTAGTAGTAGTAGTAGTAGTAATAACATTTTAACAGTTTATTTACTATCACACAGCAAGAACTATTGGGGAGGGGTGAGGTACTTTTTTGTCTCAAAGCACAAGAAACCATACCAAGATTAGATTGTTGATTATTAAATGTTGTGTTTCTTCCCCATTTATCAATATCAGACCACTAACATGTGTGCCTGTTTTTTACATTGTAGAACCTACAGTTAGTATTGTCCAAGGGACGTTTAGTAACAATGGACCTTTCAGTCAAGATCTTTATGACCTACCAAAAAACAGCCACATTCCTTCCCATTATGACTTGCTGCCTGTTCGGGATAGTCCTGCTTCTTCGGAGAAAGATGATGGCAGTGAATGACAGTGAACAGTTTGGAATACTGTGGAACTCTTACAGAGAACTGGGATCTAGTTATATTCCTTCCTCTCTTTTGCCATCTGCATTCAGTAGACATTTTGCTATACATTAAACAGGAGAGTCAATCAAACTATGGCTTGCATGTACACACGGCAAATGGATAGATGCCAAGCTGGGAAGACTGTGTTGGATGTTCCATTGAATTTTTTTTTTTTTTAAAAAGAGAAACAAATGCCAAATGTGGACATTGCAATGTACTGGTTCAAAAGTATGCGCTTGCAGAACAGTTCGAGTGCCTGCATTGCTGTGCCTGACAAAGGCACAAAGGATGGCTGGATTTTTCAGTAGCTCAACTTGCATAGTTTACATGCAGCCAAGACTATATAACCTACCAAAAACTCACTTAGCCAAGTCATCTGACTAGGTACTTAAAAAAAAAATAAACTGTGTTATCTCTTTTTTTGCTCATGTCATTATATATTCCCAGCAGATTAAAGTTGTACATGGACAATACATTTAAGAATATACAGTGTGTTGGAGCATAACTAAGTACAGTATGGAAGAGATTTATGAAAGCCAACTGTTTCGAACGCAAGGGAAACCTTGGCTGAATATACCTAAAGAACTGTGATGTAGTGGGCTTTGGCATCAATTCTTGCCAAATTATTCGTACTTTTGAGACTCGACAATTCTGGCTGCCATTTCTACTATCCACAAGTAATCATTCATAACATATCAGTAATTACTTCAGAAGTGTCAGTACAATGGATTTATTTTTTGTCAAAATGGACTGAATAAGTATGTTTTAAAAAGTACAAAATGTCTCATATGCTGTACATTATAAATGCAAGAAAGTTTTATAAACAGGTAGCACTATTGTAATACAGAATAGTACGTTTAATTAATTATTGCCTGAAATCAACTGAGCAGTCTTGGTGCATTAATTGCTATAAAGGCACCTTTTCTTTTTATAATTGATTTAGGGAAAATATGCTTAAGCGGGTCTTTTGCATTGCTAATAACCTGGTACATGTACTCTGTTTCATTAACTTGTGTCTGTTTTAAAATGATGTAGCTATGTTTTCTACTGCTTTAGAATAACAGTGCAGAAACATTATATTTTACATCCCTTGTATTTTTGTGAATGCTTTTCCTGACATTTTGTCTAGTTAAATAGCCCAGCTCTTTATAAAGAAAGAAATATTTAGGTAAAGTCAGTTGCCAAGCCAGAGATAGATTAGAAAGGTCATCTTAAACCAGTGGTTAAATTTTTTGAGTTAGCATAAGAAAAAAACATTGAATTATAATGTGAGGGATAACGTTTATAGTAAGGACTATTAAACAGAGAACTGTTTATTTTCCTCCAACCAGTTTCTTTGACTCTAGAAGTGTCATCTGTCTGTTCCAAAGGCATTTTGAAAAGGACAATTTATATAGTTGAATGCTTATGTTAAATCAAATTGTCATAGAAACCGTGTCTTAATGTAGAATCGTTTTGCAGAACTGAACTTCCTATTACTACTATATTTCTAGTTCTAACAGGGAGAATTCCTCTATGTATGAACTGAGTATATGTGTTAATGTTCTTTTTAGTTTACAATTTTCCATTTCATCTCCATGTTACGTATAAATTCTAAAGCTGGTAAGTCAGGGCAGTTAAGGTGATTAACTGTTGAGCATATGAACAAAATGTTCCACTCATGCTCATCCTATGCACATATATAATCTTCTACTTCTAGGAGCACATCTCTTGTATGAAAGCCAATGTGCAGTTTCTAGTATAACTTTTAAATTCAAAGACATACTGTGGCTGCAATCTAACAAAAATCCAGTTGAAAACAGCTGCTGATGGTAGTGGAAATTTTTTTCTAGATACTCAAGGTAACTGAACTAGAAATATGCTTTACTTTGTCTTAGTGTCACCAAAAGCATTCTCCAACAAAGGCCATTTAGTCTTTGGCAGACTGTGTCTTTACCTACTAAAAGATGCTTAATCTGCTTGGGACAAATGGACAAGACACTGAGTTTCAGAAGTTAAGCAGCACAGATATCCTGCTGTAGGATAGGTATGGTATGGTGATTAGAAATTTAGTTTGACACTCTTTTGTACTGTGTTATACAAAGTCAGAAATAAAAGCCTATCTTTTTTGAAGTTGTGATTACAATTGTAATTTCCAGCATTTCTAAGACACAAACCCTTGAAGAGTCTTGAATCCCCAAACCTGAATGTAGACAGCTCACCCTAAACCATAAATGAAGCAGTATGGGGCCAAAACCAATTGGGGGGGGGGGATGTGCAGAAAACCCTTAAGTTATACAAAACCAGAGAGTAAGATACAAAAAGGAAAATGTACATAAAAGATGTGTCCTGCGCAAGGCCCAGCCCCTCATCACACATATGTCTGTTTCCCTTTCAGGCAGGTTGTGACCCATTAGGGAGGCCAGGGAGCATGGCTGTTCCAGCCCCTGGTGATCCTTCCCAGCTACCATCCAAGCCCGTGATTCACCCCACTCCTGAGAAGGGAGCATGAGGAATGGTTCTTGTGGGTTGAACCGCAGCGCAAACAGGTGCAGCTCCCATCCTGGCTGAGGGAACTTGGCAACATGTGGCCAGCCAGCCCCTTCATTGCTGGCACTTTAATAAAGTCTGTGCTGAACAACTAGTTCCTCCCTGCTTCTTTGCTTGCCCAGCTCCATGTCACCCCCCATTCCTTTTTAAGGCAGCTCCATGGGTCTCTTGCCCTGGGCCACCAGGGAAACAACAGCCGCAAGGAGCTACCAGGTGCCTCTGCCCCATTGATTGGCTCAGCCCCTGAACGGAATGGGGGCCAATGATTCCTTGGGGGCTGCTGCCCCACTCTGCCCTCTCTCCCCTCACATGGTGCAAGGCAAATGAGGTGAGATGTGAGATCTCTCCTGCATGCAGGGGGAAGGGCCATCAGCTCCCCTCAGTACCGCTCAGGTCTGAGATGCCAGGTAGATAGCCAAGGAGGTCTGGGGGATGGGGATGATCAGTGAGGAAGCAAGCTAGTCTATGTGCCGTATGTGCATGCCCACAAACGGGGAGGTTCTCTTCAAGTGCCTATGGACTGAACTGCTTTTGATGCTGGGATTTCAAGCATGTTCATTTTTGTCTTCTGTGCAGTCCTACATGGGAACTGCGCAAGCCAGGCGCGGATATATCAAAGATCCAAAAGGCATGAGACGCTCACCCAGCCTTTTTGTGCACTTTTTTGAATGGGCGGGGCTATAAAAGGGAGGGTGAGCAGATCCCTCCCTCAGTTCTTTAGCTGCCACTAAAGAATGTGCTTCGAGCTCCTTCTCGAATTCAAGACAGAAGAAAGCAAGCAAGAAAAGATTACTTCAAAGGCACTCTTCAAGAAGTGTCTTAAGTGTGGATCCAAGATGGCCCAATCTGATGGGCACAAGAAATACCTAATGTGCCTGGGAGAGGCACATGGTACCGCACGCTGTGGTGCGTGCAAGCAGTTTACGCCAAAGGCCCAGCATGAATGGGCATTGCGTCTAAAAGTGGCATGGGAGTCAGCCCTGAAAGGCGTATCTGATTCCGAACTGCTGAAAGCTGCTAAAAAAGCTGTTAATAAGAACCAGTTGGCTCCTTCTACTTCTGCTCCAAGTGCCGACAATACAAACAATTCGGTTCATAAAGATTCTGGCCCATCTCGGTCTTCATTCGAGCTGCTGTCGAAAAAAGCCAAACTAAAGTAGAAAAGCACCCAACTCTGAAACCACAAAAGAAAGCCCTCAGCTTCAGTTCCATCTGCCTCTGTGGTGTCCAGCCTGCTTGAGGCTCCAAGAATGCCCTCTCCAAACCCAAGACACTGGTTGGCCTCGGTTCCTCCTATTCTAGAAGGCAAGATTCCAGATCTCTCTAGCCTGGGAGTGCTGTTATCACCATTACCACCCTCCCCAGTGCGACCTGCAGTTTCCTCGGTTCCAACTGACTCCTAGAGTTGTCTAGAGGTTGTTAGAAATCACAGACATCCATGGATTCCATATCCCTATGAGTCTCCTTACCATTATTACGCCTACAGCATGTAAGGCTCTCCAGGTCTCTACCTGCCGCCTTTCTACTATCTGCATGATGACCACTACCCTCTGGAACCTCACCCTCCCTCTCTTGAGGGAGACAAGAGCTCCCTCAGTTCCTCCTCCAGTTCCTGAAGACACCGAGTCTGCAGAGACAACACTTGATCCACCAATGCATCCTAACTCCGGTTCTGACTCTGGTTCTGACTTGGCATCCAAGCCATCCCCTCCAGAGTTATCACAGAGGACCCTGCTGTGTCTCCCTCTGAAGACCTTTGCCTCTATTCTGAACAACTAATCAGAATGGCAAGGTCATTGGATATTGAAGTGACTTGTTTAGCTCCAACTTCGTCAGATCCAGTCTTCAAGGTTCTCCACTCAGAGGAAACGGGGCTATGGTGTTTTTTATCATGTAGGGGATCGTAGATCTTATGAAGGAAGTTTGGTCTACACTGGCATCTGTGCCAGGACCTCAAGAAAGTTAGCTAACCTCTATAAGACCAAGCAAAATTGGGCCGGGTTCCCGTTCAACCACCCTCCTGCTAATTCTATCGTTCTAGAAACCCTCCAAAGCAAGGGTCTCCAAAGCAAGGTCAAAGGCACGGGGGACTGGTCATTCTTCCCCCACAGATAAAGAGGGCAGAAAGCTCTATATTTTGGGGGGAAAGGTTTATGCCTCATCAGCCCTAAATTTCCATATTGGCAATTATGAAGCCATTATGGCCAGGTACCAGTTGTTCCTGTGGGACAAGCTTGGCACTTACTTGAGTCTCATTCCTGATGAGAAACAGCGTCTCACAAAAATTCTCCAAGGAGAAGCCCTTCAGCTCTCAAAACAAATTATCACTGTGAGACACATTGGGGATTGCTCTGCATGAGCTATGGCAGCTGCCATCGTGCATGGTTTAGAACCACTGCGTTAGCTTCACACCATATATTAAGGGTTGAGGATCTATCCTTCGAGGGGAACCATCTCTTCTCGTCATCTACTAATGATGCTCTTTAGAAAACAAAGGATGATAAGGTGACTGCTAGGTCATTAGGGATTACCCCAGTCATTCCATACAAACACCAGTTCCCTCCTAGACTCTATCCTCATTACAACCCAAGGTACAATTGGTTCTTGTCTCAATCAAACCAGCATTTCCCTCGGAACGAGCAACATGCAGCTTACGTGGTTCCATCCAACCAGCCTTGACAGAGCTATTACCATCATAAGTCCAAGGATGGTTCCAATTCCCCCAGAAAGCAGTTGGGCTCCACCAAACCAAACTGTCTTTCCCCCTCCCTGTTGGTCAAGCTGTCTTTCCCCCTCCCTGTTGGTCAATCCATGCCCTTTCCTGCATGGGAGAAAATTACCCAAGAGCTCTGGGTACTGTCAATAGTTTGGGAAGGTTACTCCTTAGAGTTCAAATCCATTCCCCTGAACGTTCCTTCCCAGTCGAACCCCTCCCTGCCTCAAACACTTTTGGTGAAGGAACAGCAGAGCCTACTACTGAAACTGGCCTCCGGTTCTGATGGCATTTATTCCTGCTATTTCATGGTGGACAAAAAGTCAGGGGGCTCCCACCACATCTTAGATCTCCAGTTTGTAAACAAATTTGTTCAGGATGTTATCATTAAAAGATGTTCCACCTCTTTTGGGAAAACACTGTTGGTTCGTTACTGTAGATCTAAAGGATGCATATTTTCATATCCCAATACGTTTCTTTCAGAAAATACCTTCAGTTCCAATGTGGTTCCGAAAGATACCAATATAGGGTCCTTCCTTTCAGCCTCTCCTCTGCCCCTCAGATGTTCACCAAGGTTATGGCAGAAGTGGTTGGCCACCTCAGGGAAAAGGGTTGCACCATATTTCCCTATCTGGACGACTGGCTTACCGTGGGCCTGTCCAAAGAGTCTGTCTCTTATCACACCTCATTAGTATGTCAACCCTGCAACACTTGGGTCTCAGGGTCAATTTGGAGAAGTCTTTGGTTCCACAACAGAGGGTAACATTTGTAGGAGCAGTGTTGGATTCCACAGTTGCTCGGGTTTTTCCCATCAAGGAATGGATAGTTCAGTTCCAAGTCACTCTGAACAAGGTGTGCTCTTTCAGACATCAAAGCACAAGAGCAATCCAAAAACGGTTAGGTTTTATGGCCTGACATTGATAGTCTCGTTTGCCATACTCCAGCTCCAACAGTTGCAAAATTGGTTTGTCAGAGTATTTCATCTGTACTACCAGAACTTATTACACATGGTTCTCAGTTCCGAGGATTATTTTAAAAACCCTGGCATGGTGGAAAGACTAACAGAACCTAATGGTAGGGACCACATTCAGCTCCAGCCCCATTCACCTCTCCATCTACAGAGACGCTTCCCTGTTGAGGTGGAGGGCTTATTCTGGAGACAAGAATGTGAACGGTTTTTGGTTTCATCATGAGTCAAAGTTTCATATCAACCTTCTGGAACTAAGGGCTATCCAATTTGCCCAAAAAGCCTTCCTGCACCTTGTCAAAGGCAAGAATGTTCAGATATGCACGGACAACACAATTCCATGCATGATCTGAACAAGCAGGGGGGTACAGTCTCTCTGTCTCTCTCCCAATAATCCTCCCTGATTTTGAAATGGGATATTCAGCATCAGGTCTCCCTCACCACTATCCACTTCGCTGGAGAGGACAACACTCTGGCAGATGCCTTCAGTCAGTCCAAGTGTCAGGGCTTGTCGCTGCTGCCGCTGGGCGGGGCCCCAGCTGGGCCAGCCCTGACATCAGAGGGGCACCAGGGATACTGCAGGACCCTGCTCCGTGGAAGGAGGAGCAGTATATATCACCCAGACTCCCTCTCAGTCCACTCGCTGGCCTGCTCAACCTGGCCTGCTTACCCTCTGCATCCTCCATCATCTCCTCCTCCCAGAACTCTCCTCCAAGCCTCCACTCTCACACCACACTGCTCTCACTCCACACCATCACTCCTTACTCACATCTCAGAGCTCTTCCTAGCCACCTTATATAGGGCTTCCTTTCCCCGCCCCGCCCTCCTTCTAGGCTTGTTCCCTCTCTGACTTGGCCCAGCTGTGCCTTCCCTCAGGTGTTTCCCTCCTACCACTAATCCCTTCTTGGCTTCCTTGCCTTGATGGCAGGGTGGGGTTGAATGCGAGCCATGCCCAGCTGAGGTCTCCTCGGCCTTGCTTACGAGGAGCTGCCCCAGCCGGCTTCTGTGCTGCTGAGCCTGCCTGGCCTTGCTCATGAGGAGCTGCCCCAGCTGGCTTCTGTGCTGCTGAGCATGCCTGGCCTTGCTCGCGAGGAGCTGCCCTGGCCAGCTTCTGGGCTGCCTGCTCATTGATGCCGGGCGGGGCTACCCATCTCCTCCCCCAGAATGCCTGTGGCAGCTCCACCTGGAGGGGCTTGGCTCCTAGCACCTCCAGAGCCAGGCTGCTGTCCTCTAGCCAGGGTGTGGCTCTGGGCTGTAGTGGCTGTTTCTCCTCCTTGGAAGGTAAGGGCTCTGTTTGGGCTGTTGCTGGGTCCCTATTCCCCCTGCCTTGGCCCTTTTCCTCTAGCCTGCTTAGCCCCCTCTCTTCCCCCTGGGGGGTGGGACTAGCTGGCTTCTCCCTGCTTCCTCCAGCCTTCTGAGGCTTTGGCCTTTCGCCCCTTCCCCCTGAAGTAGGCAGGTTCTGGCTCTGTTTTCCAGACAGAGCGGTTGAACTGCTGTCTCCCGGCTGCCCCCTGCCGCTGCCTGTCAGCAAGTCCAGGGGCTGGGCTGCTGACCCCGGACACCAAGGATCTCAATTACGAATGGTCCGTTCAAATGGACTTCCTTTAACCCTTGTTCCGAAACCAGGGTTTCCAACTAAACATCTCTTTGCTACCGCACCCCACAAGAGCTGTCCCCAATATTGCTCTCAAGTAGGCAAAGGGAAGTCCTCCCTAGGATACACTTTTCAGATCTCCTGGTCAGGCAGTCTGCTGTATGCCTTCTCTCTTCTCCCTCTCATGACTTTAACACTCAGCAAATTGATGAGGGAGAAGACATCAGCGATTGTAATTGCCCCTTATTGGCCAAGACAGGCTTGGTTCTCCACCCTGTCCAGAATGTCACAAGGAAGGACGTATTGGTTTCTGCTGTCACCAATCCTTCTTCAGGACAACATAGTTCTTTACCACAATATAGATACTCTGAAGCTGACAGCTTGGTTAGTCTCCTCTCCAGATTAGTTCTCTTCCTGTCAGAAACATAATTTTATAGGCTAGAAAGCCTTCCACCCGCAAATAATACACTGGGAAGTGGAAACGTTTCTCCCTTTGGGCAGTTGAACAGGGCTTAGCCCCTTCTTCTACTCCCTTGCCATCTGTCCTAGACTATCTGGTCCTGTTAAAGAACCAGGGACTCTCTAATTCCTCTGTGAAGGTCCATCTGGCAGCCATCTTGGCCTATCATAAGGGAATGAAGGTAGATCCCTCTTCTCCCAACCAGAATGCAAGTCTTTCCTTAAAGGCTTGGCTAATGTTTACGCTCCTGTGTCCAAACCCACTCCTCAGCGGAGCCTATCTTTGCACTTTTAACAACTCTCATGCATAAGCCTTTCGAGCCATTAGCTACCAGTTCTCTCAAATTTCTGACAGCTAAAACGGCCTTTTTAATGGCCGTTACATCAGCCAGGACGGTGAGTGAACTGCAAGCCCTATGGTATGATCCACCTTTCCTCAGAATGTTTACAGACAAGGTGGTTCTCTGTCCCAGCCTCCAGTTCCTTCCTAAGGTGGTCTCTGCTTTTCACCTCAACCAGGACATTACCAGTGTTTTGTCCTTCACCTTCTACAGAGGCTGACAGGCTCCTACACACATTGGACGTCAAGCGTGCTGCTTTTTTACCTGGACGGGACTCTTGCCTTCAGAAAGGACCCTTATCTCTTTCAAAGGAGCTAAAAAAGGAAAGTTACCGCCCAAGCCGTCTCCAACTGGTTGGTGTGGCTCATTAAGGAGTGTTATGGACAATCCAAATAACCTTGCCCTTTGAACATCAGGGGGCATTTGACAAGGGCCCAGTTGACTTCATCAGCGTTTAATCTGGGCATTCCACTTGTGGGCTTATGCAAGGACTCAAGAAGGGATGCTGCAGTTGGCAAAGCAGTCCTGAAGAGTCTTTTTCAATGAAGAACAACATACCCACCTCCTGGGTAGGTCAGCTCGCTACTCTCCTGTGTGGGACTGCACAGAAGACACAACGATGAAAACAGGGTTGCACCTACCTGTAACTGTTGTTCATCAAGTGTTCTTCTGTGCAGGTGCACATCCCACCCTCCTTTCCCCACCACGTGCTCTTTAAATATGCTAATTTCTTCATCACCAGTAGCTTATTGAACTGAGGGAGGAATCCACTTGCCCCACCTTTTATAGCCACACGCACTCAAAAAGCGCCCCAAAAGGCCAGGCAAGTGTCTTGCACCTTTTGCAGCTTTGATACATCTGCGGCTGGCCTACACATGCGCCGTTCCCATGTGTGCCTGCACAGAAGAACACTCGATGAACAATAGTTACAGGTAGGTGCAACCCTATTTTTACTCAGCCTAAAAAGCAGCCACAAAGGTGGCAGGGAAATCTGGCTCAGGACCTTGACGCTGGGCAAGGGGAGGCTTAACACACACCATATGCCAAGTCCCTGATTTGAACCCTGCCACCAGCCCTGTCCAGCTGTCTTACCCAGCTAGCAGGGCTGTCTTGTGGCTGGTACCTAAAATTAAACTAAATTAAGCTTTAAAGCCCTTTTATTTCCAAAGTCTAGAGGACAAAATGTTCCACAAAGGCTTTTTCTCTCTGGCTGAGAAAACATAGCCCAGCTCTCTGGCTGAGAAAACATAGTCCGGATGCCAGTTATACAACTGGCATCCAGAGTCCTCAGATGTTTTGATTATAATTCAGACACAGGACCTCAGCCCTGAAGGTGTTCTAAGAAATTAAATGCTGAGGCACAGAGCAGTTCCACAAGGCCTTTCCAGTCTTTTAAAACTCCCTCAGTACCTGACAGTAGCTGTGGATGCACACTGGAGAAGAAAAAGTGTATGGTTAGTGACAAAGAGCAGTACTGAGGACAAGCCTTTGAGGAAAAAATAGAGACAGTAACTTCCAGTTTCTCTCCTCTCCTGGAAAGCCAGCTTCCAACTTCACCTGTGAGGTGCCTGATCAGAACACAGCCTAGAGCCAAATAGCTGTAGTGAGGTAAACCCTTTGAGGTACAATGGAGAGATGGCAGCTTTCAATCTCACATCTTAGCTACCTTCCTCCTCCCACATCCAGGCAATAGCACTGATGGTCAGGATCTGAAGCATCTTGGGATCTGGGTCAGGACCTCACCAGCTAATGATCTCAGGGACATGATTTAACGATGCATGTTCCATGGTTCTTCATCCTACACAAGAGGACTCCCCTCACGTGTTTTGAAAAGATTCCATATAGAGAGCTTAGAGTACATGCAATCAAGTGAACCAGCATAATCTCTAGCCCAAATATTGGCACTACTGTTGAGGTAGGGTTTGAATCAGGATTATACTCCTGTACTTTGTCCAATATAGATATGATTACAAGAACAACATTCAGCAATGTTTCCAAAATTACGTGAAATTTTGTTATGGCAGATTTCAAAATTGCTCCTTCTTTATTGGTCTGCTCATAACTAGTGCAATGGGTAATGACTCTGGAAAGGACAGAAGTAGGAAGAGCAGCATTTCAAAGTCTTTTAGTATGAATGCTTCACTCCATCCATCTCTTTAAAGTAAACTTACTAATCACCCAGATGTGGGACAACACAGAGATAACAACGATAGACAGTATTGCACTTACCTGTGTTGTTCGCTAAAACTATGGTATTTTTCGTATTCAGTTTAAAGCACCATTTTCTAGCAGTCATAGTGGTTTCGGCTTGGCACCTATCCTTTCACACTTCCCAGCAGTTTCGATTTGGCCTCTCGCAATTCCTTCCAGACAACTGCCTGGAAGCCTCTGTTCAGTTTTGGGCTTTCCGGGCATTAGTGCTCATCGCTTTTTTTAATATATATATAACTTTGAACATGTGTGGTAACATCCCTGTATTAAAACTTTGGACAGACAAGCCTCCCCCCATGTCACCCCTTCACCCACCCACCCCACCCTACTCTTCCCGGGGTAAGGCAGGACTTGCCTCCCCAGGGGTTAGGCACAGTGGGGGGGGGGAAGCAGACTTATACTTGCCCCTGGCTCTGCTGAGATGCGCTGAGCCGGGGCTTGGTGTACCTTCTGAGGGGCTGCGAAATTCTCTCGTGTGAGGATTGCGCGCACACTCTAGAGAGAAGCTGCGGCGGCTCTTGAACCACCGGTGCAGTTTGGCTGAGCTTAGCGTCCAGGCTGCGTAAAGTTGAGAGCTCTCTTTCTCTGTGTCTGTATGCCTCTCTTTCCTTCTCCCTCTCACCAGTAATGTAACTTTAACATCCCCTCCATTCACTCTTCCTCCCTCACCTTGTGCTCTCACTCGCTGTCTGGAAAGGGGGGGGGGAGATGAAAAAGTAGCCGCCACTGACTGACAGCGCATTGAGAGAGCGAGAGAAAAGGAAATGGATCCACATTGAGGAGTAGGGGAGGAAAAACAACCCAACCTGGCTTAGTAAACAGCCAGTGCTCGCATGAAACGTGCCTAAAACCTGGGTGCAGAGATAGCACATAAAGCAGAGAAAGGGGAGTGAAGTTAAAACAAGCCCACCCTCTCTTGCAGGTCCCACCCAAAGGAAAAGTATATGTCAGAGTCATAAAGTAGGAGAGACTGGGTACGCGCAGCTAAAAAAATGGTGGAAAAGAGGAGTTCAGAGAGCTGAACTATGTGGGTGTGGTTAATTCCACACAAACCAATCAGCTCCCAGGGAAAAGAAGGGGGGGGGGAGCGCTGCAAAATGTTCACATTGGCATTAATCAAGTCCGCCTTGACTGGGCAGCTGATTAAAAATTAACATTGGGGTATGTCAGCAGGAAGAAAAATCGGGGTAATGGGGAAAAAGAGCGGCACCACGTCCCATGACTGCCTTGCAAGTCTGAAATCCCTGCAAACATGGGAAGCAAAACAGATACGAACACACTTTAAAACCTTAGTCCAAAAAGTACCTAAGTGGAATCAAACATCCCTCCCATCTGCTATGCTATGAACTCTATTACTTTATCTTTTTTGCCTTTCTTTCTTTCTCTCTAGTGGCTCATCTACTCACTCCCTGCCCCTCTCCTGCACAAGACTGGGTGGGAAAATTCCTTGGGACAGGGAGAGCTGCCACATGTAGAAAACTATGGAAGTTTCTCCTGCAACAGGCCTGCCCTGTGCAGTTCCCACCTGTTTGATTGCGCAGAATATCACTCAATGAACAATAGTTGAGAATTTACAGTTAAGTAAAATGTCCCTCTTTCGCTACAGAGGGTAACTACTAAGGGAGGTATTTTTCAGTGGGAAAACAGCATGAGCGGAGTGTTAACCTCATTCTCCAGGGCTACATCCCCAATCCAGATTTTCTTACCTCTAATCCATCTTTTTGGTTTAAATTACATGTCTGAAGTTCTAGTCATGTGTAGTTTGGTCCTTAAACTGAGTTGGATCATGAGTTCCTTTTGCCCAAGACTCTTCTGTCAACATACAGCTGACTACTTCATTCTAAGGTTAATAGTACTTTACACAGATTCCCCATTCACATGGTTTGTCTTGCCAGCACATAAATCTCCCTTTACAACATTACAATATTGTTGTTAAATTTAAAAAGAGAAGAAACAACCTGGACTAAAAGAAACAGGAAACACAACATACTTCTGCACCATCTTGTAAGAGGAAAAATTTACTGCAGAGTTCACACAGCACATACAAACAATGACATTAGGGCCAAGAGTGGGGAGGGGGGGGAGGAGAGGAAGAGTGTAGTTACACATTACTCTTCAACCAATCAGAGTGCAGGAGGATAAAGGGGAGGGCCTAATGGGATAAAATATTCTGTGCTTCAAAAAAGGCTACCTTTTAACTTTGCAATAAAAAAAAATGAGATGTACGCAGGAAGAAAAAACTGCAGAAAACCTACAGAAAAATACATTCTGCAGCTGATGCAGCCTTTCACCATGCAGCACACAAAAAAGTCTAGAAAGCAATTTGGAGACTGAACTCAGGTATTTTTACTGTGCTGATCTCGGAGGGCACATCAAAGCTGTATGGGGCCAAAACCAGCAAAAAAAGCCCTACGTGGAAAAAAGAAAGTAGCTTGAGAAGGTGACATTTCTTCCATAAACACAGGATGATATTGGTGCCTGGATTTCATTATCTCTGCTACCAGAAATGCTATGAAATAGTACATGCAATCTATTTAAGATTCTGGTCTGCAGGACATGTGATCTATAACTGAACTTTCACATTAACAGTTAACTCTTTTTTCAATAATTCAGTCTGTTTCTTGGTATTTATTTGCTTGGGGGATGGGTACAGTGGACATGACTTTTTAAAGGATTTGGGTTTGAGTTCTCTCAACCTTAGTCTCCTCAGTCAGATGGCAGCAGTTGGGAACTATTTTTTCAAACCGTAGAGTGGCCTGATTTGGATCAGGATCAAATTGCTGGGGGGGAGGGGCTTCAGCCTTCATCCCACACCATTCCCAACCTGAGATAGTTGCGGGGAGCATTAAGCTGTTGTGGTGGTGTGTGTATACAGATGAAACAATAAGTACAGTTCATCGGCGGTCTTCCTGTGCAGTCCCCATGGAAGACCTAGATGAACAACAGTTACAGGTATGAAATGTCAGAACTGTCAGAAATGTCAGAACTGATCCTGACATGAAACACTTTTTTTATCTATTACATCCTGGAGTCACTAGAACTCAACCATGGAGTCTAATGCCATCAGAAACAGAATAGATTGTGAGCTAGTAGAGCTCACCTATTCACACAGCATTACGAAGTATTAAACTTATTTCAAAGAGTCTGAATCTTATATTTGGGGATTGCAAATACTGGAACAATGGTCTGTTTATTCATTTTATTTTATAGTCTGCTTTTCTCACTGAACACAAGGTTCACAGCACAAGTCAATATGATCAATATGAAACAGATGAAAATATTGCTGAAACAAAGCATAAGTAAACAAACATGTCTTTTTCAACAATGTTGACTACTTAGTAGAACAGTCTAAATTCCTGTCCCTTTATCAAGGCATCTCTCAGCCATTTCTATTTCTTACAGAAAACAAAAGGATAGAAATAATAATTTTTTTAAAAAAAGAACAAGTGAGGAACCCGCGAGTGCGTGCAGGGGACATCTCATCTCCCCCACCCCAGTTCCTCTTTCCGACCCCTGTCCCCCATAGCCTGTCTTCCTTTTCCTGCTTCCTTCTCTCCTTCCCATCCACCTTTGTCTGCCCGTCTTCACTTTTCCCTTTCCACTCCTGCAGCCTCTCTCCATGGCCCCAGCTGCATGGTGAAGAACCTGCAAGGACTTGAGGTACTTCACTTTTCCCTGTAAGCCCTTCCCTACACTATTTCCTTTTTGCCTCCTCCTGGCAGCCTCCATATGCTCACCTTTTCCTACATCCTTCTCTCCTTCAAAACCACTACACAACTTACCTTTTATCTTGATCTATATACCTTAATTTACTCCATTTATATACTGTCTTTCTCCACAGTGGGTGCCCAAATCAGCTTACATCATTCTCCTTGCCTCCATATTATCCTCACAACAACCCTGAGAGGGAGATTAGGCTGAAAGTGTGTGACTGGACCAAAGTCACAGAGTGAGCTTCCATAGCAGTGTGGTGATTCAAACATGTGTCTCCCACATCCTACTCTGAAACTAACCACTACACTACACTGGCTGGGGGAGGGCTGCTGTTGAACAGTAGCAAGCAGCCAGGCCTGGGTGAGTCATGCAGGTCAAATGTTATCAAGTCATCCAGTTATTGTTTCTGGGCCTGGGCCCAATGAGTCCTCCCTGGAAATGAACTTACCCCTTCCCCTTGCCTTTTAATGACAGCAACTGAGCCTGGAATACTGGCTAAACTGTTATGGTTGCTTAGCAACAGCCACTGAAGAGATCTTGTTAAAACTACAGGTGCTCCTTTCATCATTTGGGGGGTGAGGGGTTTAACTTACCAAGATATTTCTTTTAAGATTTCAGATTTTTCTGCAAACTGGGACATTTTTCAGATGTTTGGGAAGATCTGTCTTATCCATTCGTGGCGCCAGTCTCCAGATTTAAATGTCCACAGATCAGGGCCACTTGGCTATTAGTATATAAGATGACATGTATAGCAACACACACCCTCCAGTGTAAAACTTCAGCTATACTAAACCACAACAATCAGCAATGATACAAGCATCCACAATTGCAACAAGGAGGATGTGAGAGAGTTAATTTTTTTTCAAAGTAGCTGAAACTGTACTGGCAGTCTATTGTCCTACATCATTTTCATAGCAGATGCAAGTTGTACTTCTCTGGACTATGTGTAGAAAATATATGCATCTTGTGGCTTCACCGCTCTGTGCCTCAGTCTTTGCTCCTACTGTTTTTTTTTCATTTTCTGTTCCTTACATTTTGCAATTGTTTTTAAAAATTGGCACTTTAAATATACTTACATGAATATAACTATATAACAGTATATGTAACAGATTATCTAAATTCCTAGCTTTCATTTTTTAAAAAGTCTCTAGTCCCTTCCATTGTGGAGACTAGAGAAATATAATTGTAAGTTGTCACAGGGCAGGGGGTCTTGTAGGGGCCTAACCAATAAAGCATTTCCTCTCAGATGTCCATTAGCCTCACAAACACACTTGTTTCCTTCCTGCTCCCTTCAGGCCAGAAGCAGGCAATGGGTTGACTAGGCCAGGGGTTCTCACCCGCCCCCCGCCCCCAGCCAGATTCTTGCTGGTTGCCAGCTCATACTGACAATCATACCTGGAGGACAGTAGAATATAATGTAACAGATAGCTAAACATTTCATGAGAGCCATAAAGCCATCCAGTTTTGTGGCCTTCTTGTGTAAGGTGCAAACGTGAACACACAGAAGGTGGTGCATGGCTTTTGCTCTTTGCCACCTTGATGCAGCCAGTGAGGAAGAGCCTGACCTACAGTTTGCAAGCCAGAACACATGTATAAGCCTGCAAAGAGGATCATAGGCATAACAGTGCCCAGTTTTGCCCTGTGTGGTCTGCAAGGAAGAACACTGTGGTGCTTTCTCTTCACCTACCTGTTTGGCCTTCCTTCATTTAAGGGACATGGGGTGGGGTGGTTCTAGGGCTGTTCTAGCACCCCAGTCCTCCCTGGCTACATTACTTATATTGGTTAGTTTCAAGTAGGTGGCCCTGCTGGTCTTCAGTAGAACAGCAGGATTAGGGATCTCTACTCCTTCCTGTATCTGAAGAAAGGACTTTATACCCTGAAAATCCTGTTGGTCTTTAAGGTGCCACTGGGCCAAAATCCTGCTGTATTAACTGGTTAGTAAATCAACAAAGTTCCTCAAGAATGAATGGAAGGGTGCCATCTGAACTCGGAACCGTGTTCTTTTCAATTTGGCTAGAAGTGACAGAACTTCATTTCTGGGCACTTCAATTTTTCAGACTCCTTTCCTGAAAGCAGCAGTTTCAATGTTGGTAGGCTCGCTACATTCTCTATTCAAAGAATTCTCTGCCAGGTACCTCCGTGGTTTCCTTTCAGCTGTTTAATCCCTCCTAGAAGTCGTCGGGGCCTTCAGTAAATGTGAAGCAACTACAGAAAAAGATATGCGCTAGGCATAGGGATCAAAGGGCATAGGGGGTCACACCATTCAAGCCCCCCCCCCCCAAGGGCTGGTTGGGTTGCCAAACCTATGAAGCACTTGTCACATGAACCAGGCAGTCGCCAGAAGCCCAAAGACAGCAGGATACACCAGTGCCACCGTTCCATCCATCAAGCCTGGCTCGACAGCACAAGGGGAGAGCGCTCTGCCTGCGTGGCCGCCGGCTCTTCCCACACCAGCGTGGGGGGCGGAGAGACGAGACCTTCCCGCCCCCAGCAACTCCGCCCCACCGACTGCAGCGAACGTGGCAGCCTGAAGGGGCTGCCGCAAAAGCGCTTCCCGGGCTTGTCCCGCCCCCGCCATTTTAGATTCTGGAGCCGGCGAGAGCTCACTATCGAGACAGGCTGTCAGCCACTGGGAAGGAGCGCCGCCGCTGCCGGGCCTGAAAGGCCACCGCCCCCTCCTCCGCCACTGCCGCAGTTTTTCCCAGGTGAGTGAGAAGGAAGGACTGGCGGGAAGCCTAGAGAGGGAAGGCCAAGCGACAAGTCGAGGCCCTTCGCTACCCGCGGCCGCATCTGCTTGCTTGGCTGGGTTTTAGACTTTGGGGATGAAAGTGGGGGCAGAGACGTGGCACACGGATGTGCGCGTGCGTAGCATGCGTCTCCGATGCATTATGGGAAATGTAGTTCTCGTGTGCTGCGACCGTGGAAGCATAGTAAGAGGCCTCTTTAGGCCGTTGTACAAGAGAGAACTCGGATGGCGACATCGAAGATGCGCGTTACCCAGGTAGTTGTGGCATCCTCAGGTAATTTCGGAGCAGAATTAGTACCTTCTTCGTCGATTGTGGAGAGTTCTTCCCGACGATGGGGAGGGTGTTGGAGGAGTTTAAACGATGTTGTTGATTGGGACAGTACTATTGTAAAGGACGAGACGTGGCCGGAAAAGAGGGCTACGCCGACATAGTAGACGCCCAGCTTTAGGCGCAGGTAGCCATTCCTCTGTTACTTGGCCATTGGATCCAGAGGAGTTAGCCGTGTTAGTCTGTAGTAGCAAAATAGAAAAGAGTCCAGTAGCACCTTTAAGACTAACCAACTTTACTGTAGCATAAGCTTTGGAGAACCACAGTTCTCTTCATCAGATGCATGAAACTGACGAAGAGAACTGTGGTTCTCGAAATCTTATGCTACAGTAAAGTTGATTAGTCTTAAAGGTGCTACCGGACTCTTTTCTATTTGGCCATTAGAATCTCCCCCCCCCCTTCCATTTCAGCTTTGCACTGAACTGGGTACATTCTGTGGAATTTCACAGCATTCCCTTCACTCAGTAACTGGGCGATTTGCTGGGTAGGATTTATACGCCTTGTAAATCTTAATACTTGTCCTGTTTGGGTTCAGGAAGAATGGTTTTTCCAGGTCACGTGACCTGTCCAGTGATGCAGGATATCTGTCTGGTGTGCATGAGAGATGCCTACCATCAGGCCTAGGTCTTGGGGATCTTCAGTGTGGCCTCCTGTGCATAGATTTCCATTAACTTAACATTTATTTATGTGATTAAACTGAGCAAATAATGCTCTATTTAAAGGGGGAAAGATTGTGAACTGTTGTCTTTAAAGCTTTTTATGGAAATGGGTTTCCCACTCCTGTGTTCATGTGCCTGCTGTGACAAAACTAGACTGATAACAACTGGTGTAGTCTAAAACACTTGTTAAGGAAGAAACTTTAATAAAAGAATTCCAAGTGCTCTCCATCACATATCTTTAAAAGCTACTGTAGTGAAACAGTTGACTTCCACAGAACAACTGGAGCCAATACAGGGCCAAACTAAATGTGACAGAGACCTTGTGTCTGCCTCAAGGATGCCATTATGTTTAGTGAGGCCCATAGAACAACCCAGATGTTCAGATGTGCAACAATATCTACTGGTAGGGTTGTATAACCATCACAGTAACACAGTGGTTAAAAGAATGAGCTGTATGAGAGCTCTTGTTCAAATTTCCTTCAGGTAATAACGTGCAACCACTGTATAACTGAGTCACCATTATTATGCTTATAGCAGCCTTTGTCACAAAGGTTATTCTGACTATAATAAATTCTATTGATAGTGCCCATTAATGTAACAAAAAAGAATTTCATCGTGCTAGTGGTGAGTGCTTGATTTCTTTCCCTTTTATCTGGAGCCTGCAAAGTAATTAGCAATATTCTAAAGACAAGATGCAGACCTCCTTCTAGCTGACTTAGTTTACGGTTTATAACTTGGGTGCAGACTTAGGCACTCCTCTAAATAATATCTTACCTACGAGTCAGATGTCTCTAAGCATATGACATAATCAGTAACTTAACCCCCTTTTTCTTTACAATATCTCTTAAAGGGGGAAATTCTAATGTACAACTTTTGCTCCTGTCCCAGCATACCGGTGAATAATTCAGCCATCCTCTCAAGTCAGGCTTCAGGCCTCCTCCCTCCTGTCGCTGGCCATGCTGACTGAGGCATGCAACCTTTGCAGTTGATAATACAGAAGAGTAGCTTTATGAACTATACATAGTCCATAACCATTTGCTCTCTGTAGCATTTCACAAGTTACAGTGAACTTGCATACAAATCCATATACAGTGTACACTTCATTTTTCTTTAATCATGCATTGAGTAATTCTCATGAGACATTCAGTGTGTGTACACCTGAATACGTGATTGAAACCATACATTTACCTAGGTACTAGTCTCCAGTTTCATTTGTGAAATAAATATACATTGGCTCTTTATTACAAACAGATGAACACACACACATACATGCAGGATGTATGCATGTTCACTGTGACATGAAAAGAACTTGTATTTAGACTGATGGAAGCTATTTTCTCAAACATCACCCTTCTTCCCACCCCTACCCCCGAACAAAAAACCTTTAAGGGCCATTTTTATTTACAAAACAGTAAGGGTCATAGTAGAAACTACAGCCTGAGGCAAGTTGGGTGAGTGAAGTACTTTGGGTACTGAGCTTTCCTTACTGCTGAGCATTGGTAGAAATTGAAACTTTTAACATTTCCAGGCGTAGATTCATGCAGTGCCATAACAGTTTGGTTTTGTTTTCACAGAAGAAGTTTTGTGATTTTTTTTCTGCCTTCCACACATTTTCTTCTTTCCTTTCAGCTGTGTGTCTCTGAAGAAAAATGATGGAGGAGAGTGGTATAGAGACCACTCCACCCGGAACCCCTCCACCAAGTACCGTGGGGGCTGCTGCTGTCACCCCAGCCCCCATCTCATTAGGTATAAGAGATTTATAAATGACTGTTCTTACTTCTTCATGTTTTTTGAAGTTCAGCAGTTTGTCTATAACAGTAAAACCAAATGTTGCAATCGATATAGTTATAATTTTTAAATGATATCTATAAAGCACGCTTTTATGGATTAGAAA
The DNA here is from genome assembly GCF_028583425.1 of Eublepharis macularius. Lineage (NCBI taxonomy): Eukaryota > Metazoa > Chordata > Lepidosauria > Squamata > Eublepharidae > Eublepharis > Eublepharis macularius. Next base: position 80,607,571 of record NC_072797.1, read on the forward strand.
CAATGTGACTGTTTAAAAAAAAACAGCCAAAGCAGTTGCTTTGACTGTTTTTCTGAAAACCACCGTTGAAAGACTTCCGTTTGCAAAGATTTCTGCAGAATGTGCTCCACCACTGACAAAGTGTTGCTCCTCGTATGTCAGTTCCAGAGTCTGGGTACTCAGGGCTAGGGTTGCCAGCAGGCCTGGAGAAGAATGCCCTGTCATTTGCAAAAAGGATTAATTGTTGAAATGGGCAGGTGAACCTTTTGCATGAGATGGAGGAAAATAATATGGTAAATAAGCCTATAATAAAGCGACAGGACATTTTCCTCAAGGCTTGCTGGCAGCCCTACTTCAAGTGACTGGCTCTATAAGACTTCCTGATCCTAGATCTAGACAGTTTAGGGCTTTCAGGATCAAAACCAACATTTTGAACAAGGCCCAAAAAAGCTACTGGAAACCAGTGGAACACCTTCAACAAGATGGTATAATGTACCAGCCTCACAGACTATTAGTTAACAATAAGACTACTGTGTTCTGGATTTCCAGAAGTTTCCAAGCCTTCTTCAAAGGCAATCCAGGTAGAATGCATTACTGTGGTCTATTAAGGAAGGTAGCAAAGCATGTAAATGAGCCACCACGGAATACAGATTTTCTAGATAAATTATGATGACCAAGCACTTAACCCTAAAGAGGGGATGTAGTTGGCAGATTTGCCAAAGCTTAGAACAAAGACACACTTGGAAACAGATGCTACTTGATTTTTTCGGAGCAGATCTGAGACCAAGAATATTGCTAGAATGGGTACCTAATCCTGAGCATGTAGGATGACTGACAGCCCTGGGCCAGATGTAAATCACCTGAAGGGAGCAGCCTGCAGTTGCCAATACAGAGTGAAAAGGGGTGATAAATGGAATAGTATCTGTGGTAGGGGGGCTTGGGAATAGAAGTGGGTGGTAAGGTCCACCACCAAGCACCTCTCCAAAGGTGCAATCCAAAGCACAGTTACACCTTTCTAAACCCACTGATTTTAAGTTTACAATATGTAACTCTACTTAGGATTGCACCTTTAGAGGGTGTTGCTCTGTTTAGGATTGCAAGGCAAGTGACCCTTTAGCAAAACTTGTTGCAGACCAGAGTTTGAGGTGAAGCGTGTCTCCTTTCACAACAGACAATGCATTTTCCTCTCTGGTGTTTCTTTCATTAAAATCTGGATTTAAAAAAATAAAATACGAGATCAATTCCTCTGGAATTAGTAAAATGTGTTTAATTATCAGTTACTAAATCACCCAGTGTTTAAAAGTTGTCAAAGGGCAATTTTCATGTAGGATGGCAGTACAGTTTCCTGTTTAACTGCATTTACATAATGCTAAATGCTAATGAAGCTATCTTTTTAGGGTCTTTAAGGAAAGTTACTATTTGATGTAAGTTTATGTAAACAAATGTTACTGCTCATTGCTAAAATGAAGGCAGTTTTTTAAAAAAAATTAAGGATCATCAGCATTTTTGAAAATGCATTTAAGACCTTGCTTTCAAATGGGCACTGTCTAAGGTGAATGTGCTTTCCCCCCTCAGAGCACAAGTTACCATAGTATCATTCCAAAAGGAAAATTGTGTAGTATGTTATTTATAAGTGTAAAGGAAAATTGTTGCAGAGAATGAGCTAAGCATGCATGGCAGTATGCCTCTAAGGTAAAAAGCCTTTGCTTGTTTTCAGGCTCACTGGTTATTTGGGGATGAGAGAGATTAATTTATGATAAAAACTTCACAATTAATTAAAGGTTTGAAGAACTGCTTCAAATGTAGTTTAAAAATAAGTTGTTTGTCCAAATTATGCCTTGAATTATTAGGGGCATCTTTAGCAGGCACATTAACACATATTTATGTGTCTTTAAGCTGATCATTGCAGTGAATCATTCATCAGTCTGCTGCAGTTTTCAAATTCTCTTTTCAGATACTTGGATAATGCAGAAAAGTTAATAGAATTCTGATGAAAATGTGCCTTCTTTCTCTTTTCTTCCTCATGCTCAGCTACTTCACTCCCTCCTCCAAACTTGTCTTCTCCCTCATCTTTTCCTCCCCAAACATTCTCCCCACCTTTACAATCCACAATGTCATCACTTCCATCTATGGTATCTCCAGCCCCTCTGCCTTTTGTGCCTTCTGCACCAGTTTCAACTGGTACTCCCCTTACTATTCATAATCTACCCTCTGGAACCCCTCCAATCACATCAGCTTTTGGTAGTTCCATTTCCCACTTCACACCACCACCACCACCATTAAGTTCTACTCCTGGCCTTGCGCTTTCTGCACCCCCTACTGGTCCCCCCATTTCAGGTTTTTCTGTTGGTTCCACCTATGACATTACCAAAGGTCACGCTGGACGAGCTCCACAAACGCCACTGATGCCATCATTTTCAGCACCTCCAGTCACAGGTAGAGTTCTATTCTAATATAATTTGAAAATAGTTTATCAGTTTTATGTATTGTCGAAGGCTTTCACGGCCGGAGAACGATGGTTGTTGTGGGTTTTCTGGGCTGTATTGCCGTGGTCTTGGCATTGTAGTTCCTGACGTTTCACCAGCAGCTGTGGCTGGCATCTTCAGAGGTGTAGCACCAAAAGACAGAGATCTCTCAGTGTCTATCAGTTTATCAGTTTATTTACTTAAATCTCTGTAAGGAAGTGTTGGCTAATTTTTAATTACTCATTTTGTCAAATGTAATTAAGTTCTAGAGTCTTATGGCCCCAGCATCTAGATCTTACAAGAGTGAGCCTTGGTCTTATGCACCCTTCACCACTGTAGTCCATTTTCTGCTTTTGTTGTAGCTGACTGACTGGGTCAAGGGCATTTCAGTACAGAAGTTCTTCAGGTACCCCTCAGTTTGTAAAATCCATGTTCTTGGGCCTAACTGGACCTAAATGTGAGCTGGACCTAAATGTGAAGGTGATGGATTAGGTGATGGAGGAGAAAAAATACACATTGATTGAAAGGGGTTTGCTAAACAGTTCTGTGCCAAGAAAAACTGGATTATGTGATGTGCATCATTTTTCCATTGTTACTCATAGAGGCAAGGAATTATGTGGGGAACGCCATCCCCTGACTAGACATGGGCACAAACGGAACCCCCCCGAACAAGCTGTTCGTTGTTCGTTGCCATCCACGAACAATGAACAGTAACGAACCTGACCCTGTTCACAAACATGTTCGTTGTTTGTGGTCCCTTAAAGATCCCTTTAAACTATCAGCTGGCAGGTGGCAGGGGGAATTCCCCACTGCCGCCTGCCAGCTGATAGTTTAAAGGGCCCTTTCCTGCCACTTTAAACACCCCACAAACTGACCTTCCCAACGTCCAATACCCACCAAATTTGCAGGGGGCATAGTCCTCACTGTCCTCCAAAGACCCCCCAAGTTTCAGAGAGATTGCACCCCGGGAAAGGCATGATGCATGGGTCTCCCCCTTTGTTATCATTTTCTCTTCACAGTGGCAAAAACGGGACTCTCTGCTGGAAGTTGTTTGAAGGGGGAAAGCCAGAAGGAGTTCAGACAGAGTTCAGTCCCTGCCGTTGCCAGGGGAATTGATTGAAAGGCCCCAGACTGTCTGGCTTGACGAACAGCTGACAAAGGCAACGAACGTGGCTTGCAAAGATCACTTGTTTTTTTAGAATGGAGCCTCATGAACGGCTTGTTCGTGAACAGACGAACGGGCTGTTTGTGGGTTTTTTCTGTTCGTAATGCTGTTCGTGCCCATGTCTACCCCTGACTACTGCCTAGTTATCTTGGCTAGTTATCTGGCTTTGGATATTTCACCAGCATTGCTTGTAAACTTTTCAGCATATCTTTAAAGCCATAAGGGCCATTGCTTTTTAGTGAAAGTTTAATTGCTGATTCTCAAGAAGTGAAATAATGTGCTACATTCTGTGGCTTAGATCCCCTTTCCCTAGCTAGCAACAGGATTTGGGAGGGGGGATCATTTTGTGCTGCTGCAGAAAGGGGGCAACAAGAAAGGTGTGCTTGATAGGTGGAAATACTTTTGTCTGTGAAAAACTTGTTGGAGCCAAACCTGTATTTTTTATCAGCATGCAATGAATACACATGGTGCTGCGTCCACATGACTGAGGTTGCTTTAAGGGACCCTTAGTCTGCTGATGAAGAAATAAATGAATACATTTTGAATTCAGATCAGCTTGTAATGCCAAACTTGTTCAATTATATTAAGTAAATTATGTTTGGGGACAGGACTTTTTGTATGCAGTATTTTTCTCGCATACCTTACAGAATTTGTGTTCATGCCAAGTAGTAGGTAGGCTATGTTAATGCATACACAATGGAATGATCTTAGTTGCTCTTTTATTATAAATGACTGTTACATGAAAAAGTAATTAAAATAATTTATATTAACATACAATCAATTAAAATTTGATCATCTGAAATTTTTGCTGATGAATAACAGTCAAAATCCAGTCCAGTTAATGAACTGCAGTATAAATGGATTTCTCCATCCCATGACTAATAACTGCAAAATAATGTGTGCCATATAATTTAACCTTTTCCCAAGAATATCTTAGTTCATATATTTATACCACTATTCGTTTTAGACTTAAGTGGCCTTTGTGTTTTTAGCAAGGCAAAAGCTAGTATTCCAAATAATTTTTCCTGAATGAATGATGCCAGAGAAAATGAGAAAATTGGGAACCTTTCAGAAAGAAAATAATCCATAATCCATGTTATTTGTAATATCCTACAAATAACAGTTACTAAAAATGGTGGTAGATTTCAGCTTCAAGTTGTTTTAGTCTTCCTAAATTTGTGTTTACATTCTTTTCTAGTGATCCTGCCACTCTAATACAGATGTTGTTTTTGTGTTCCATTCATAACATTTTTTTCTGTCCTCTCCTACACCAAAATAAAAACCATACTCTCACCGAAAAAATGTCATGCTTTGAAAATATGAATTCTGTTTTATTGAAATGTTTTATAAATAGCTTTAGTATTATTTCCATGTATTTGTCTGTTCTCCGTCAATATGATTCTCCAAAGCCTTTGCTCCTGAGCAACCCAATTTAATTCCATTAATCTTCTGCAGTAGAAATGGATTTTAGTAATAACAGGTTTTATCTATAACGTAGTAAATGCCACCTAACACATACTGTTTCTGAGTAAGTAGAAAATGGTAGGATTAATTTGTCCAATAAGGAATCCAAGGTTTTAACAGAATTAACTATGATGTATTTGTTTCTACTTTCGCTTCTCAGGTGCCATGGCAAACTCTGTGACACAGCAGACGTCCACTCCACCATCATTAGCATCTGGCTCTGGAACCGGCTCCGCAATTACCTTCCCAGAGGAACGCGAAGACCCCAGGGTAGCTGGCATGCCCATGGAAACATCGGCTGGAGGACTATGGGGCTTCATAAAAGTAAGAGTCACTTCATGATTGACGGCTGATGGAAATCTTTCTTATAAAACAAACTGAAATGAGTGAAGATATTTGCAGTAACTGATTAGAACAGATCTGTGTAACATCTTTCCCATGGGATGTGGCACGTATCCTGCCTAATATTAGTATCTAGGGGAACTCTAAATGCCCAAGTGATTGCAGCTCCCATCCACATTTGTAGGGTAATCTACATATATAAAGCACCTAAACTCAATGAAAATGCAACCAGGGAAAGAGAAGTACTGGCTTTACTATGCTAGCATTACTTCTCAAATACGATATTGAGTTACATTTTTAGCAAAACTGCTTTTCCAGGATTAACCAAGCAAGACAGGTCTCTTGACTTACTGACCATCAGAGTGATTTGAGTTGTATACCCCTGGATCAAACATGCTTTCTTGCACATTGCAGTATTTGTCATTTCTTCTTCTGTGCCATCAGTGTTCCCTGCATTTGTTCTTTTGCTGACCTGCCACATCTACCTTGCAGTGCCTAGTAGCATGTAAAGATATCATCAACCCCAGGTCCCCAGGGTCAAGTTTTCAAGAACAATATGCTTTGGGGGTGGGGGGGAGAGACCTTGCATTCCTAGAACATTGCCACCAGTTTCCTCTAATTAATCCTAAACTCAGAGACTGAGGAAACAAAGTCTTCAGCTGTAGCAGGTGTTACTCAAGAAGTCCGCCCTGCAAGGTAGGTCACCTGTAGTCTGAGTTCCACAAAAACAGTTAGCTGGTAGCGAGGCCAATCTGGATTCAGGTTGAAACTCCAAACCCTAAAAACACAAGAGTAAGACTAATACATTATTAAAAATTGTGCAAAAGATTACACATACAGAAATTGTGCAAAACAGGAAAATAAACCAAGAAAAGCTAGTTAACTAAAACATAAATTACTTAGCAAGTTTTTCTGCCTAATAGTCCAGACCTTGTAAGTCCAACCACAAAGTTCAAACAGAACAGAACTTTGTCCAGCTACTGGTTCATCCAGCTACTGGTTCAAGATGACAAAAGACAAAATACCCAAGGGCTGACATGCACATTGAATGCCAGTCCAAGAGCATGATGATTAAAGATAAAAAGGCCAAGTAATTTAGAACTCTACTTTTATCCAGTATCAGCCTGTGACATGGACTGATTCTAAGAACCAATTGGGGGTTTTCTAAGACATGTGAACTTGGCTTTCTGCAGCTGTGGCATGTCCCTTAGTCAAAGCAACTAGGCCCCTGCTGAGCTCTAATTCGTAATGAGATGGAATGTATTGTCCTTGATACTCCCATGATCCCATTGCACCTGGGTCCTGCAAACAAAGTCCAAGCTTATCTCTCTGGGAATTGCTTGCTCTGAGTTTTTTTTTTAAGTTTTCCAGGATTCTCTTTAGAAGCCTGATAAGGAAGAGATGCTGGAAGCAGACTTTGGGAAATAAGCTAGGAATAGGCCAGTTTCTTGACAAAAGGATAAAGCATTTCATTGAAATGGTCAAATATAAGCACACCCTTTTGAATATTACAGCACCCCACCTATATTAATAATATGTATTTGGCTAACTTCTCAGTACAGTAGCAAACCTATGACTGGGCTGTTCCGCTTTTGGCTACAGGTGGGATCAGGTGCACTCCATCACAAAAAGAAAGAGGGACACAATCCCTTAATGAATTATTAAGTATGCAAAATTTGCAGCCTCATGCATACAACTGAAAAGTAGCAATGAATCTTGAGAGAAATAAATTAAATTGATGACATTTGTATCCTTCCTGGCTAAGGATGTGCATAACAAAAAATGAAGTGAAATCACACGCAGAACTTGGTGGTTCATCTCATTAAATCAGTTTCTGGAACACTGAACCAAATCTGAGAAACAAAGCTGTAACGACTCCCCTCTGCCTCTGCCAAAAAGTGTGTGTTTTGTTTTGATACTTACCTTGCAGAGGCTGCAGAGGCAGTCCAGGGCTGTCTGGCAGCATCTTGTTTTCCTTAACTGCAAGTCTGCATGCACATGCAACCAATTGGCTCCAAAGGGAGAGAGAACTCTTAGTGTTAACTCCGTTGGTGAGAAGGGGATGTGCCTGGTATGCATGAGTGCATTTTTTTCAGCGCTTCCTGGGCAATGGAATAATGGCATAGATATTGAGTGTCTTGTAGGGATCAAAGGTTTGCTTAGCACCAGGGAAGGGAGCAGCAGAAAGCATGGTGCCATCAGCACCAGTGTTGCCTTTGCCATCCATTTCTTTGTGCTTTTACGCACAATGCAAAGAAAGGCCAGCCTAGCAACATCCATGTGGGCACGTGCACACACTTGGGCTTGAGGAGAGAGGGGTCTCCTTCATCGTATGAGCCCCCGGCTGCCACAAAGGCTCCTGTTATTTAGATTATGGTGAAAATTGGAAAGAAAAAGTAATTATTAAAGGAGGAGGTCCCAGGCATGTAGAGCTGGTTCATGACCATCCATTGGCCTCTGCTGCCGCCGTCCACTTAGGTGTCATGGTACCAGGGCCAGTCACTGTCACTTAAGAAGCCCTCCAAAGATAGTGGGTCAAGGAGTATCAGGAGGAATTTCATTTGGTCCAGAAAGCTTTCAGACTTTTGGGGCTTCTCTGATTAAAATATTAACCCAGCATTAAATGACGGGGAGGTAGCAGGTGTGTGCATTGCACATGCATGCACTCCAAAGTCTTTCCAGATCAGTATTCCATGTGGAAGGACCGATCTGGTCAGATTTTTTTTCTTTCTGCTTGTCTCCTGGTGAGTTCTCTTTTTTCCTTTTCATTTAACTCTGGGCTAACGGTTTAGTCAGAAAGGGAGACTGGCAGCCAGCAACCTGTCCAGTCTCCCACTTTTACTAGTAAAAGATAGGGGTGGGGGAAGAGGGCCATCCTCTTTCTACTTCCATTCCCATGAAGGAAAACCCAACATCTAGCCCTCCCTTTCTCTGCGTTTTTACACGCAGTGCAAAGACAGGTTGGCAGCCAGCGGGTTTAAAAAGGGAGTCTCGGGCTGCTGCAAAGCAGATTAGGGTGAGACAGATTCGCCCCTCATCATGGGAACTACAAAGCACAAGGAAACATGGCATAACAGCAGGACTCAAAGGTAACATTTATTGGCTTTGTCACTAAAGTAGGAATGTTTTTTGTTTTTTTTTTAATTGATGTACTGTGCCAGGCTGGTTGGCAATGCAGCACTCTCCTGTTTGCGTGCCATGCTTGTCCCGCTTGTTTCCTGCCGTTGGTGTGCACCTAGCGACTGCCAGCATTCACCTTTGGGGTCCATTGTTGTGTGAGTTTTCATGTGATTGAGGAGAAAATCATTGGATCGACAGTGTTTGCATACATGTGCAGCTGACCAGCACTCACCTTGATATGTGCCTTCCCCATTCCTTGTAGTCCATAAACACAGAAACCCATTGTTGCTTGCTCTCAAACTAAGTGAGTTGATGGTGTGCAAAAACAGCTACCCCAGAGCTTCACCCCCTTGTAAAGAAGAGCATGTGTTTGTGCATGTGAGACGAACATATGCGCAAGGGGCTGAAACTCATGAAACAAGAAAACCAAATGGATCCATTCCAAGCCAGCACCACCCCAGCCAGAACAAACCAATAATGAGACGCAGTTGTTCTGTAATCCCTGAAACAGAAACTTTCTGGATGCACAGCAAGATGATTTTTCTTGCAATGTTGTAAAGCACAAGTAGCTGTAGGTCACCTGTTAATTTTACTGCTGATCAGGAATGTAGTCAAATATATACTCTCTCTTTCAAAACATCTTGCTCATATTCCAAATGTGAGTGAGCATGGAGAAACAATCTTGCAGCTGTGGAGAAGTAGTCCTGCAATACACTGCTTACTGAGAGGTTCTAGTCTAAGCATTATTTGCACTTAACTGTCCTTAGAGGACTAACTAGATTTCATTCTTTTCCCAAGGGTAAATAGATCACTGAGGGATGCAGCAATTCCTAATTCAGTTACCTCTTTGCATGCAAGGAATTGCAGAAGAAATGGTGAAGAATGGCATGATAGCAAAGTGGCCTTAATGACATGTGAATTTCTCCTGCAGGGTGTAGCTGGAAATCCTGTGGTGAAATCAGTACTTGATAAAACCAAACATTCTGTAGAGAGCATGATCACAACACTGGATCCTGGCATGGCTCCTTATATCAGTAAGTGAAGACTAACAAGAACTATTATGGTATTTGGAAATCCAAATTGTATGAGTGGCTGTCGGCAGTGAGTAGCTGTCTCCATACTTTGCTGAAAATGATTGGTTGGAAACTACAGCATGTGGACATGCTCTTGATAAAGAGCAGAGATAGATAAAGGGCATCAAAACAAGATTACGAGTTAGCATTTCGTTGGGCGTAAGGCGCTGGACAACCAACACTAATATCTTCATTGATCTGTAAAACAGAATGGAGAGGTCAGCATCTCTAAAATAAATTGGCAAACGTTGAACTTACCTCCTTGGACTAGGAGACTCGTAGCCACCCAGCACAGTTTACTCCAGGTTTCTGCCAAAAAAAAAAAAGGCAAGCGAACAAATGTTGATTGGACTTTACAGCCACAAGATTTTGTATATATGATTGGAACTCAAAGGGTGAATGTTGGTGATAGACGATCATATCAGAGAAACACGACCTGAGGCGTCCCTCAAGGATTCAGCCTTTCACTGATCCCCCTTAACATTCAGGTGCATCCTTTGGTGGAGATCATCCTGGAGGCTTGGGGTTGGCTGTCACCAGTATGCATGTGATACCCAACTATACATCTCCTTATCCAAGCCACAATAACAGTGGTCTTGGTGCTAAATCAGTGCTGGAAAGTGGTGGTCATGTGGTTAAAAGAGAACAAGGACAACAGAGGTGATGCTGGTAGGGAAGGCCAGTTGTACAAACCAATCTAACTTGGTTGGGTGACAGCCCAGTTCTCTGACTTAGTGAAAAGCTTGGGAGTAATATTGGATCCAACTGCTCTCTTTAGAAAAGTAAGTTGGGGAAGTGGTTAGGATTGTTTTCTATTATAGATGTTGTAAACCGCCTCGAGCACTAAATATGGCGAAGAGGCACAAGTTCAGTAAAATAAATTAACTACATACAAATGCACCAGGTGACTCCTGTGTTGATTGTTCTGATCTTGCTGTGCTGATCCATGCCACTGTAACCTTGTAATGCATGCTATGAGGGGCTGCCCCTGAAAACTGTTTGGAAACTTCAGTTGGTACAGAATACTGTCGGTAGATTACTGGCTGGTTTATGCTGGTGTGATCATATAACACTTGGGCTTGGCAGCTTCACTGGCTACCTATTTGTTTCTGGGAACAATTCAGTGTGTTGGCTGCAGAAAAGAGCAAGAGTCCAGTAGCACCTATAAGACTTAACAAAATTTGTGGTAGGTTATGAGCTTTCGTGAGTCACAGCTCACTTCTTTAGATACCAAGGTTGATGGATTTCCATTTGGTATGGCTAAATGTGGTGCCTTCCATGGAGATAGATCATGCTTGCTCTTATTTTCACAAAGTGGGGGGAGGGGGCAATCAAGTGGGTGCACAAATATTTGGCTCTTCTTCAAAAGATGTCACCATTAGTAATTTGTGCTGTGGTCCTCCATCCACTTGTTGAGTGTTTTGCTGTGGGGAGAAAAAAAGACCACAGTTTTCCAGGAAGAACTTGACTCAGCTCTGTGTCTCTGTCTGTGAGATGGTTTTAATATGCATATTCTTTTACAGAATCAGGAGGAGAGTTAGACATTGTTGTCACTTCTGCAAAAGAGGTCAAAGTTGCAGCTGTAAGAGATGCTTTTCAAGAAGTTTTTGGAATGGCCACAGTTACAGGAGAAGCCGGACAGTCCAACATTGCACCGCAACCTGTTGGCTATGCAGCTGGGTTGAAAGTGAGTAACCATCGTATGAAAAGTCTGATAGGAAAATGTCTCATAGGATTCTGAGAGCATTGTGATAAAAAGAATACCATTTTGGTCCACAATCACCTCCATCATTTCCACCATCTTTTAGAGAAGATCTTCTCTTGTAGCATGACCAGATTTTAAAATGTGCCAAAATGTTTTAAAGCGCTGTCAGAAGTAATTCATCTTTTATTTCGTTTTGGGAGAGGGGAAGTTGGATCCAGCGATTTGTCTGCAGAAGGTTTTCATAGGTATGGATCTTCCCTGCTCTCCCCTCCCCGTCAACCCTGGTGAAGTTATTCCTAGGCTAGACTAATAGCCATGGGGGTTAGGAGGCTGCAGAAGCACCTATCTTGGTGCTCCTATCAACGGAGCTCCACTGGTGGAAGAGAAATGAAGTGATTTTTGCACGCTTTTCTCTCTTTGTTGTATCCCATTGACCTGTATGGCTATTATGCCACACACATCCTGCTATTCTGAGAATAAATTTCCCCAGAATCAGAAATGGCTGCCTGGGGGTGGTGATGGTGAAAGGAAAACAATGGATGATCCTTGTGCTAGATGCAATCCACTGGTTTTCTTTTCAGCTTCCTTTGGTATTGCCTTTCCCTTGATGGCAATTTTCATCTCTTCAATGCTATGTTCAATCCAATTCTTACTGACTGTATTCATTTCATTTAGGGAGCACAAGAACGAATTGACAGCTTGCGCAGGACAGGAGTGATTCACGAGAAACAGCCTGCTGTATCTGTTGAAAATTTTATTGCCGAACTGCTTCCTGACAAGTGAGACACTTTAATGTGTTCCTCAGAATAAAAGTACGCTCTGTATTGCATCTCTGGGGCAGAGAAAGAGTGGATACTGCTCAGCATTCTACACACTGGAGAGGAAAAAGAATTGTCATCTGCCTGTGGCAGATACCTGGTAGTTTTTGCTTTGCTATCTTGCACCACTTCCCTTGGTGCTTTAAATCTGACAGGGTTTGCCTAGCCTATAGTTAAACATTACGATATACAGATTGGTATTTACACATTGCATGGGCTTATTTGTGACACAGAACAAGATCTAATTCAAAAAGTACAAAAGGTTTGAGTTAACAGAAAAAACCAAATAGGGCACTTGTCTAGATTTTAAAATGGATAAGCTCTAACAATAGATTAATTAAGAACTGAACTCTTGGATCTCTGTGTTAAGAGTTCCTTTACTTTGTGAAACTCCTTGCTGGTACACATGTTATGTCTTTTATGTTATAATGAGTTAGAATGCTGGCTTTTAAGAGTGTATTCTCAGAAATAAGTCTCATTGAGTTCAGTGGGATTTACTGGCCTCTAAGTATTTAGGAATGAGAGACTGCAGCCTTAAGAATCAGAATCCTACTGAAGTCTATTCAGTGGGGACTTAATCTCAGGAAAGTATTCTTAAAATTGCACTATAAGGCTGCAATCCTAAGGATACTTTCCTAGAACTAAGCCCACTTGTTGCGACCCCCTTTCTGTCGTCTAGTTAGATTTTGCCTGTAACCCTCTTCCTACACCCTCAAGGGATATTGCAGCCAGCAGGAATTATATTCCAAAATAGTTAATTTAAATTTCTGCTTTAATAATGTGCCCAAGTGTCAGGCTCCTTTGTGGGGCTATGTGGCCCTGAGGATAGGAAGGGGATAAAGGAATAACATATACTCTGATGAACAAAAAACAAAAGAAACGCTTATTTTTACAAGAAGTGTATTGGTTTCACACTATTACTTAAGCTTGATGATTTCAAAGATAGTTATCAGTTCTTAAAGTTTCCTCACATAGGCTCAGTCACATAGATATATTTAACTTTCTCAGGCACACACACAATTTGCCTGCTTCCAATAGATCAATCTCTTGCTCAAATATACATAAACTTTCTCTCACAGATGCACACACAGTTTGCCTGCTTTACAGAGAATGGATGTTCTCTCACAGACACCCACAGTTCAGGCTTCCGCACAGGTTGCCTAACTGAACTAGAATGAGAATCCCCTCAGGCTTCCACACAGGTTGCCAGTCTAAACCAGAATTAATGTTCTCTCTCAGAAATACAAAGACACTCTCAGGCTGCCCATAGCTTGCCTGTCTAAACCAGAATGCTCCTTTTCTCTCTGCTCAGTAACTAAAAACTACAGTTCACTCCGCCCCTAGAGCACTGCTACTGTCAAATCAGATTTCACTGCAGTCGCACTTCTCAACTCCACCCACACTCTCAGTCATCAACCAATCATCTCACTCACTCACCAGCCTCTTTCAACCCCACTCTTCATCTGTATCACACCAAGCATTTCAAGAAACACACACAAAATCATTACACCACTTAATAACATAGGACTTACTTCTGTGTAGACCATTTTAGGATTACTCCCTAAAAATGGTTTCCAATAGAATAATCTAGAGAAGTGCATTTACCTTGCCTTTCAAAGCTATCAGTCTACCTCATTCCACCCAGTTAGTCTGTTGTTAAACATCAGTAGGATTTCATAGATTCTTTCTCACTATAGGTGGTTTGACATTGGTTGTCTAATCGTAGAGGACCCAATACATGGTATTCATCTTGAAACATTTACACAAGCAACACCAGTGCCTCTGGAATATGTACAGCAGGTGAGTTTAATCTTCAGAGAGTGAGATCTTCCAAGAACTGTGAACCAAGAACTCAAGACTTTGGAGTTCTGCAGCACTTCTGGTATTTCCTGCCATAAAATTAGCAGATTCTTTTTCATTATGTATGTAAACAAAATGTGAATGAGATTTCTGTACAGGCCTCTTGGTAAATCTACATAATATTTAAAAGGTGACATATAATGGGTAAAAATAATTAAAACTCTGTTTAAAATGTTCAGAAAATAGAAGTACAATAGCCTTGCAAATCTGATAACTTTAATTTGGCTTTTATGAGCAGCTAATATCAATATCTGGAATATATGAGAAGCAATAGCCTTTTAAAAACTTATTTAGGATTAAAATAATAAGAATTAACTTACTTACACTGAAATCAAATGCAGGAAGATGAAATCAGCCACACTGGTATGCCCAAAATAAAGATGAATTTGTGCTACTTTACAGCCTTAGGGTATTTACTTCTGTTCTCATACTATTCTTCTTAAATTATTTTGCAGGCTCAAAGTCTAACTCCTCAGGATTATAACCTAAGATGGTCAGGATTACTGGTGACGGTGGGTGAAGTGCTAGAAAGGAACTTGCTGCATGTCAACAGGACAGACTGGCATGTTGCATTCACTGGCATGTCCCGTCGACAGATGATCTATAGTGCAGCCAAAGCTATAGCAGGAATGTACAAACAACGTTTGCCACCGAGGACCATTTGAAAGAGGGTGGGGGGGGGGAAACCCCTCTGAATATTGAAGAAGAATAATTCCTCAGATAGGTTTTGAAAGAAACTATTTTGTCCTCTGCTATTCAGCAGTCCTCTACAGATGCACCTCAGCTTTGTACTTTACATATATAAACTGTAAAAAAAAATTGTTTCATTTTAAAAAGTGAAGGTATCCTTTGGAAAATGAAAGTGAAAAATTCTCAATCCATTCACATGACTAACAGTGCAATCCTAAATCGAGTTACATCTTTCTAAGCCCATTGAAGTCAGTAGGCTTATAAGGGTGCAACTCTGCATAGGATTGCACTATAAATAACTTCCCAAACATAGGGAAGAACCAGCAGGCATTTTATAGCAGAGCCAAAGAACACTATGTATGAAAATAAAATCAATGAGATGCATTTAAACACTAAAATATGTGTGATGATACATTGTGTTTGTTTTATAAGAAGGGTATTAGTGTGTAATTATTGCTATGGTAATACCCAATCAGAATAAGTGTGGAATGCAAAAATAACCAATCTCTTGTATTTTGCAGTACTTGGCAAGATGTATGCAGATGTATACATTGATTATTGGACTTCCAGCAAGAAGTTTCTCTTTACAGACACCTATTTTAGCACCAGCATGTTAAGAATCATGCAAATTGAATTTAAAATTTATTTCTCTGCCAAGGAACATATCCCAAACCAGTTAATTAAATATCTGCAGTGAAATGAATCCCCACTCCTATTGTTATAACGATTCTTAAATTATTTTGGCACATGTCATAAGATACTGGGCATTACTATATTGCTGTTGAATAGGTTAAATGCTAGGGCTGAAGTACAGAATAAGCTTATGCTTATTCTATCTTCAGGGTATAAGAAGAAATGCTACCTTTAAAAAAAATTGCTCTCAAATATCTTTTTAGGCTAGTGACCTTTGAAATTGATGGGATAACAGTGAGACTTAAGTTTCTGTATAATTAATTCACCCATGTTTGTCTGGTAGCTGCTTGATCAAGAACTGTCACAGGCTCTTGTTGGTACATGAGTATTGACAGCAGATTAATCTAGTTAATTACATTTTTGAAGCGTGGTAGACCCTTGCCATTTTAAGTGTTGATTATTTGTCCACCGCAAATATGACCTCATATTCTGTGTTCTGTCTCAGTCTAATTCTGCTCTGATTTGTAAAACTGTTTATGGAAGAGAGTATTTTGATATCCTTGTATTTTTTACAAAGTTCTCTCCTTCTGCCTTACATACGCTCTTCCTCGTTGATACTAAGCTTTATCTTTTATAGCAACTTCACAAAGTAATTTTATACAAAATACTCTTGTTAGCCAGTTCCTTGTATTTCTATCTGTTACAATAATCGTTTTTCCAAGTAATATATTTTGCCATTATTTGCTAAAATTGTAAATCAAGATTAAATACATTTTGTTCCTATAGGATTGTAATTTCTTTTTCTTTAAACTGTTTTGTTTTATAGTGATTTTATTGTTGGGCCTTCTAATAGACTTTGTAGACTTTTAATAGACTTTTTAAAAATTGCATAAGTACAGCCATAGCTAAATTCTAAGAGCTTTGTTTGCTTCTGGAAAGAGGAATTATTTTGGCATAAGGAAGAGGTATGCACTAAAAATTGATTATCAGGAAGATCACCACCCTCTCTACCAGTCTGGTCTTCAGATCCAGTTGGGGATTCCAAAATTAACTGGGTCCATTATTCCCTATGGGGAATCTTTCTGGAGGGCTGAAGTGGTTATTTCTCATGTAAATTACACCAAAATTGCAGCACAGCAGCTGCTGCCTGTCCACTATAGAACCCCCAAGTTTCAAGTAGATTGGGTTATGGGGTCCAGTTTTATGGAGCCCTGAGAAAGATATCCCCAGGTACTTTTCATTGTTTTCTGTAAGGGGAGGAAAGCCAGTGTTTTAGCGAACATTAGCCAAACACACAAAAGCAACCACGGTCTAAAAGCCTCCCAACGCAAAAAGAGCCAATAAAACCTAATAGAACTATACAATTCCAGCAGAACCAGCTTGCAGCAGGCAGAGGTATGGCTCGGGCAGACCAGAGCAGCCAAAAGCACACTGTGACAGACAGTACATTTTACAAAGCCTGGAAGTGCTATACACACACAGCTGCAGGACTGTTAAGAGTTAATCTCTTACAGAATCAGAGCTTTGAGTGGCAGTCTACTCCAAGACATCTGATAGGGTAGCATGAGCTGGAGAGAAGAGGGTCTGTTTTCAGTCCTAGCAGAGAGTGGCATCTAGTGTGTGAAGGACTGGGAGATGAAGTCTTAACAGAGAGAGCAAACGGGGGAAAGTTGGCAAGGAGGTTTGGGAAGTAGGTGTAGACTCCCATATAGTCCAAAGAAAGGGATAGATCTTCTAAGGAAAGGATATTTTTCCCTACCCAGTCAAACGGAGGTAGCTCTGAAGAGAAGAGATCCCTGGCCTGTGGTGACCTTCAGAGTCCGTTAAAGACTGAAGGAAAGCACTGGTGTTTGGAGAGAAGGGGAGTGGGGTACTAGAAAGTGAGTACCAGCATTCCTAATTCCAAAAGTGACAAAGAATACTAAAAGAAAATATATTAGAGCGTTTGGGGAAAATCAAGGGAAGAAAAACCTCAAAACATAAGCTTTTAAGTATCTGTGGGGAGCATAAGAACTGAAATCTATGTATGTTCTGATTTACCTCATAAATGTTATATGTTGAATTACCTTATAAATTTTCAGCCTCTGATTTCACCTGATCTTTCCCGTCTCAAACACACTGGTTAGTTATTTTTTTTAATTTTGAAAACACCTCTGGTGCTATTTCTGCTATCTAAGGACCAGGAGAAGTCATACACACTCTCAAATCTTGCCCTGAAGCTGCCTGCAGTAAGGCCATCATTTCTGTGGGCAATAAGAGAATCGTCTTGATTAGGCAGACAGCTTATCTGCCTCTAACATGTGATGCCATTCATGTATAAGAGTTGCCTCCCCCCCTTTTTTTTTGCCCAGGAAACATTCCAAAGCAAGAAAAACAAACTGCTGTAACCTTTAAAATACCAGCCCCAGTTATTTCCGAATACCTCCAGAAATAATCAAGATCAGAATACTGGTATATCCAAGAATCATGGCTATCGATCTAGATTCCTGAACGTACCCATAAAATATTCCTGCTCTGCCATCGCTGCCTCCACTCAGTGTGGGAGAGAAACTGGCAGCACAGCGGGTGGGGGAGAAGGGGAAACCATTGCATCCCTATCATTACTGCCTTTTTGGTGGCAGTGCTGCAGATGGAGGGGAAGAGAACTGCCACCATCCCCACTGTCACTCTCCAGCAGTGGCACTGCAGACAAGTGGAAGGAGAGGAGTTAGGGTTGTTTCTGCTGCCAGGCCCACCACTATAGCTGTCTCTTTGGTGGCGGTACTGTGGGTTCCCTTAGCCCTTCTAAAATGCTGAACAAAAATAAGGCAAAAAAACAGAAATTAGCTAATAAAAATCTCCCACCCATGGAGATCACTCAGTTCCTCTGAAGCAGAGGGAGAGGATTAGCAAGAGGGGACTACTCAGAGGTGATTCAGGAGTGCAGGCTTATGATGGTGTCTTTGCCAGCTGGCCTCCCATTCTGTGCTCTCCTACCGGGTAGTTGGTCTTTCATGGTTGCTGTGGTTATTAAAGATGATTAAATCTTCAGAGCAGACATAGCTGTATGTTGCTGTGTCATAAGAAAAAATTGTTTCCATATGTCTACAATAGTCTTACCAATGAAGCACGGTCTCTGAAGTGCCACTGGACTCCTATTACAGACGATGCTTCAGATGTTGGGTATAGCTTTGGTTAAATACATGCTGATTAGGAAATGAAAATCCCTTTTAACATGTTTCTTATGAATCACACATTTCCATTACAAATCATTAGTTTTTAGTATTTCCAAATGTCTGAAAAATCTTCCTTTTTATCCTTGTTCATATTGGATTCTATTTTAGTGTATATAATTTATTCCTCCAAAATATCCTGGAAAATACAGTTCAATAGGAAGTAAATTCTAAAAGAATATAAACATATTCCAAACTAAACTTGGATTTGGTATTGCTGAATCTGATGTGGTAATCCCTTTTAAATTCAGCAATATTGAATTTTACCAACTCAGGTAAACTTTGGTATTTTTTTACCAAATTCCAAACCCCTAATGGAAATGCCATGTATGTCACTAATGTCTTACATAAAGTTTGAAAATCTTTTACAACTTTACAGAATACTAGAAATGCTTCTCAATAACTCTGCCAGGTCTTATTCTGCTCCTGCCACCCTGCGTGCACAAATGTATAAAGTGCAGTGCTAAATGGGATAATTCTAACATCTCTGTAATCCAGGAGAGGGCAGTATTATTGCAATGAATTTTTTAAGCATGAAAGTACAAACTAAGCAACTAACACTAAGAATATTCTACACAGACATATGATGGGAATTGTTTGAAAAGAAACAAAAATCATTTGCCTGATTTGATCAATTTGTCTGCTCCTGCAACCCTGCCACATAAACAATATAAATAAGAGCAATATTAATGAATGGTTTGAGTTTCTGGACTATATAGATATGCATAGCATTATATAACGTTTTGAAGGAGGACAGTGAGGCAAGCTGATGTAGTCCTAATTACCAGAAGTCTGTTTGGCTGAGGAGAAACCTCAGGAGAAAGAAAGAGAGGACGCATGATTGTAAGTGAATTAGCTAGAATGTTGATTATTGTGACACAGGCACATATAGGTTTCGCAAGCATGCAGCCGGCATTACAAGTAGAAGTCACTGGATTTTATTTGTTGTCATCCTGCAGTTATAACTTTCAGTGTACTATCCCCACATTTCTAAACCGTAAAGTGGTACCAGCAGCTTTTAAGTATAACAGACCTTTATCTGAAGAGTTGAAAAATTCAAAAAACTGTTTTCATATCACTTGCTGTGGTTTGACAGCTTTTAAAAAGGTTATTTCACAAAGAAACCTGTTGGGGAATAACAGCTATTAAGTATTGTTTTGTAGAACTGCTGCACAAAGAACAAGACACTGTGATTAGTGAGATCATTAGGGTTTTTACAATAGCTTGAACAAACCAAGGATCTGTCACTTCTGAATTAACAAAGCCAGTAAAAACAATGGACTTATTCCATCAGTCACGTTTTGTTTTCCTCAGTGACTGACTGTCAGACCTTTATTCTTTATTTAGCAGAGTATGTTTGCCAGTTGGCCAGTTTTAAATACCTCGAGTCATTTTATTTCCACCTCTTTCATTTTGAAGCTTCTATATTTAAACCTTTGAACATTGTTTCGACATTGCAATTCAAATGTGGCAGCTTCCTTCTGAATTAGTGTATCAACATATCACATCAGTGTTTCAAGGTTTGAACTCAAATAGAATAGTATTTTGGGACAATTCAAGGCATTATTGCTTAGCATAAAGTCCTCAGGCCAAGCTAGATGTTCAAGTTTTTAAAGAGTTGTGTCCAGGTCCTCCAGACCCAATTCAGGTTTCTACACAATAGCTGCAGGGAATGAAAGACAGCCTGTTTGGGCTCAGAAACCTACCACAGGGGGAGGAATGGCTCCCGCCCGCAAGCCATTTTCCCTCTCTGAAACGGTGCTGCTGCTGCTGCACACAGAGTATTCTCTGCACCTGTAAAGGGGGGGTGGGGGGAGAGGAATCCTTTATGTAGTGAGCTGGGCACTCCCAGCCTTTACTGAGTCCAAACTGAGTTCAAATTGGAATATAAATCTCAGCCGAACCATTTCACACTGGAGTCTCTCTCTGAAACTCTTCTTATGTGTGGCAACATTTAAATCTGTTGCTGAATATCTGGGGAAAATGAAATACTACTTTCTGAGAGTTTCCATTTTTAAATGTCTACTTTATATTCACTAATTCTTATGGATTTATTGTAATACTTTTAATGTATATATTTACATTATTCATTGTCCACATTTTACACAATGTGAATCAATGCAATCAATAGGTTGATATATTTAATAAGCAATGTAACAGGACCATTCCCTGCTTTCTCTTAAACTGTATAAATCTTTCAGATTTTACTAAAGGGGGAAGGTGGAGTAAAATCAGTTGCAGCAGGTGTTGTCCATGTCCTTATCTTTAGCACAGTGACGCTAAACTATAAAACAACAACAACACAGTCTCAATCAGTAGTTTCATCTGGTTCAGGATACAGGCAGAGCATCCCACTTGATGTGGCAAACACAAAAAGGAATCTTATAGCACATTAAAGACTAACTTTATTGAAGCATAAGATTTTGTAATCTTCAATAGATCTGTAAGTCCTTAAGGTTCCATTCTACTCCTTTTTGTGTTTGCTGCGGCAGACTAATAGCTGACCCCACTGGAGTTTATAACCACAATATAAGGATAACTCAAGGAATCCAATGAAGATTGGCAAAGCAGTTTTACAGATTCAGGAAGATGGAAATAATCACAGTGGTTATACAGTGCAGCTAAGAACCTAGTAACAGTTCATTGGTATACCACTCTTCTGGACGGATGAGTGCCCGTTCAGAGCAATGAACAAAGTCAGTGGTATTATCCCCACAATACACCTGGGGAGCTGGGGTTGAGAGGAATGGCTTACTCAAGGCCACCTGGTAAGTTCATGGCCGTAGTGAGTCAAATGAGCCACATCACAGCTCAATTACTTGACTATTATGCTGGTGGGGGAAATAGGGTTGTCAGGTCCCTTGGGGCTCAAAGCAGGGGACTGTCATTCTCAGTGCAAAACAAAAGCAACAGAATGCTCCATAGGCCAATTCAGTAAAAACTGCCCCCAAGTTTAGCATTTGGGGATGATTTTTATTGAATTAACCCCTGGTGTGACCCTTCCGAGTTGCACCAGGAATGACGTCATTCCCAATGCAACACAGATCACACACCAAAGTTACCAACCTCATTCCTGTGCCCCCTCCCTGCTGGCCAGGTGAGAGGTGGGGGGGCAGAGGCTAGGAGCAGGGGATTCCCTCGCCCCAGGTACTGGTAACCCTAGATGGAAAGTACTGTTAATTCATAGCTGACTTATGGCAACCCCTGCTGGGGTTTTCAAGACAAGAGACAAAGTGGTTTGCCATTGCCTACCTCTAGGTAGCAACTCTTGTCTTCCTTGGAGGTCTCCCATCCAATCACCAACCAAAGTTGACCCTGCTTAGCTTTTGAAATCTGTGCCAGTTCTAATGAGATCTGGTCAGCAGTCAGATCCTTCACCAGGGCCAGATCGAGGAGGGGCAGGGGGTAGTCTGTCCCCAGTGCCTCCAAGGAGGGGGCGCTGGGCTCAGCTGCCAGCCACTGGAAGCGCTTGGGCAGCAATGCGGGCGGCCTCCTAGCCCCCCACGCTGCCTTTCACCTGCTCCGCAGGACAGGGGGTGGCTGGCTTGCCGCGCCCCCCCTATCCTGCAGAGCAGACCAAAGGCAGCGTGGGGGGCTGAGAGGCCGCCCATACCATTCGCCTGCCCCACAGGACAGGGGATGGCCAGCTTGCCACATGCCCCCTGTCCCGTGGGGCAGGCAAAAAGCAGCGCAGGAGGGCTGGGAGGCTGCCCGTGCCATTTGCCTGCCTTGCAGGACAGGAGGCAGCTGGCAAAACTTGGGTTGCCCTGGGCGCTGACAACCCTAGATCCGGCCCTGTCCCTCGCTTACACTAAAAGGTCAATTTATGGATATGAAATATGAGAAACCCTTTCCTCAATGTGCCATAAGCACAAAACACTGCCTAGTAAGACAGCTTGGAAGCCAGGTGGCCTGGAAACTGAAAAGTTATCATGTCATGAGTCATAGAGGAATGATTGGCTGGTGGTCCCCACACCCCAGAGAGCAGTAGAGATAATGAGGCTTCCTGAGGAAACTCCCAGCCTAAATTTCATCAGTGCCCTTGCATGATGATTTTATTGTTTTATGATTTTAACTGTTATTTATTGTATTTTAAACTGTGGTTTTATGATGTTATGACTGCCCTGAGCCCGCTTGTGGGGAGCGCAGGATATACATCAAATAAATAAATAAATAAATAAATAAATGCTTCCCCTCACCTATCTAACCTAAACAGGCCATTCAGCAAACCTGATAACCTTCCCATCTGATACTTACCATTCCAGGACATCAAGAAATATTTTAGCTATACCCCATCCCAGATAGTCATATCACCAGTTTCCCAATTTATTGTTCCACCTTCAGACAAGCCATTGTTTTTGGAAGCTTTGCTCCAGGGTACGTTTTGCGCTATAATTGGGCTGTCCGGACATGTGCTCAGTGTGTGTATGTTCTGGGATCCGCCCACACCCCCCCAAACTTGTTTGGACTTCCTCTACTCCTTTTTGTCTGTGAAACACTCGTCATTTTGCTGCGCCTCTGCAGACCTCTTCTCCTCTTCAAGACTGGTAAGTATCACCCTTCCCCTGAAACTGCTTTCCCGTTTCCTCTCTGTTTTCCTAGT
Organism: Eublepharis macularius; assembly: GCF_028583425.1. Taxonomy (NCBI): domain Eukaryota; kingdom Metazoa; phylum Chordata; class Lepidosauria; order Squamata; family Eublepharidae; genus Eublepharis; species Eublepharis macularius. The sequence goes on from NC_072797.1 coordinate 80,630,700, forward strand.
TAGCGTTGTGTGTATACTGTCTGTTTTTCTGTATGCTTACCTTTGATTTCCCTGTTAATAAAATAAACCTTTCTTGTTAATAAAATAAACCTTTCTGTTTATTTGAGAGTTCTCTAAGGGAACAATCCCAGTATACATAGGTGGAGATTTCCCAGTTACTCCCTCTCTCTGTGTCTCCTTTAATGCTAATTCCCCCAAACCACAATGAGACCCTCCACTAGGGTAACAATCCCTGGTGGATCAGATCACTTTAATCCATCTAGCCCATTGTTTGGTTTCCCACACTAGCAGACCTGAAAGTGCACAAGTGGGAACACAGGGACAAAAGCCTCCCCACTGCTGTTGGCCCCCAGCAATTGGCATATATCTCCAACTGTGGAGGTCCCATTCAGGCACTACTGATAGGCCTTTGCCAACATGAACTTGTATAACATCTTATAGAGCACTCTAAAGCTAGTGGCCATCACCATATCCTGGTGCAGTAAGTCCCGTGCATTAATTATGTACTGTGCAAAGACATATTTTCTCCCATCAACTGTCCATAAATTTAAACACTCAGGTGTGCTATGTACATTTTAGTGCACAGACAGATGAATATCCACATGACAATTTAGCTGTCAATGCACAGGCACATAGTGCTGCATACAGAACTAGAAATACTCAGTGCCCTTTTTCATGTGGATAGCTTTAGTTTGAGCCCATTGTGCAATCACAGAAGAGTGGGAACTCTTAGGAAGCTGCATAGCTTTCACACTCAGTAAGTGACATGGCTAGGTTGAATAACAGTACAATAATCACTTGTGGGTCTAGCAAATTCAGCATGAATCAGATACATTAAGATTGGATATTATTTTAACACATCAGTTCAGTATATCTAAGCTCAAATGGTCCAGGGATTCAGATCTAGGTATGAACTGTTAGCTCTTAGCTGCTAGACAAAAACTCCCTTGACAGAGATGCTTGCTTCAGCTCAGGTAAACAATACATATGTTATTATTAAATGTTGGCAGGGAGCAATTATAGAAAAGACCTCTGGGTCATCATTCTGTACTACTGGCTGGGATCCAAAGAACCCTGAAAGCAGTTCAGTTAATCTCGGGGGTGGGGAGGGGGGGTTAGACATGTTTTACTCAAACTTAACTTCCTTATCCTCCAACACTGCGTGGCAAAGAGCTTTAGAAACTGAGGATAGTTTCAAAAGCAGTTTGTGATACTTTATGAAATTTAACTCAGCTATTCAAAGAAAAAAAGGTGACATAGAAGGAGCAAGGTCCTTCTACGCGCTTAAGCAGCTATTTGAATCCAGCCACCATATTCAATTAAAATATTTTATAGCATATCTTTATCATTTTGAAGGCAGAAGATCATAAGAAGACCCTTGTTGGATCAGACCAGTGGTCCATCTTGTCCATTACCCTGTCTCATGCAGCAGCCAGACCAACCCGTTACCATGGAGGACATACAACAGGCTTTCCGCAGATATTGTGTCCTAGCACTGGCATTAAGGGGTTTACTGCCTCTGAACAAGGAGGCTCCCTTTAGTCACCATGGGTAGTAGCCCCTGATGGACCTATTTTCAATGAATTTATCTAATCCCCTTTTAAAGCCATCTATGCTTGTGGCTGTCACTAAACTATGTCCCTTCTCAGTTGTCATTTTTTTAAATTGAAAAGTCCCAGCTTTTCCTCATAGGAACGATGCTCCAAGTCCTTAATCATCTTGCTTTCTCTCGTCTGTACTTTTACCAATTCTGCAATGTCCTTTTGAGATAATGTAAGATTCTGTAAAGCCAGTACTATTAGCCCAATGTAAACATTAGGTTCAGCACCTTTGTGCACCAGTGAAGATCTTTCTTGTCTGCTTGCCAGATTTTAAATGTCAGCATTCCAACAGGTGATGTTGATCAAAGTTTATCTTAATTAAACTTGGAAGGACTATATTTATGATATTTATAAGCTGTCTTTCTCCAAAAAAAGACTCAAACTGAAATTTTAAAAGGACCTCTTGATTTGATCTAGCATATCCAATTTTTCAAGGCTATTTTAATTGTTTTACAGAGGAACTTTACACAGTATTTTAGTGCCAGACTAGATGTGGTGGGTTCCTTGTGGCTGCAATGAGGATGTAATTGCCATTTTAAAGTAATTTTAAAATGCTGTCAGGGCCTGATCCTGATCAGCCTGCAACATGATGCCCATGTTCCATCCTGCATTTTTTTTCAAGTGCAAAAACAGCTGTAAGGGGTACAGCTGTTTGGGCACCTCATAAAGTGTGTGTGCAGGAAACAAGAGCACCTCAGCCCACTGCGCAGCTGGCCAGATCGGGACTGGGCCCTCTCAGCATTTTAAAATGACATTAAAATGACAGTGGCATTCTTGCGGTGGCCATGAGGACACCATCAAGTCTAACTTAATCCAGATATGAAACATTTTCTGTATCAGATATGTAAATATATAATTAATGCTTCCCCAGTAAAGCAATGATATAATCAAGAGGCAAGTTAAAATGTTATTCCCTTTATTATCCCAATCAATATTTTTATGGGGGTTTCATAACTTTGGAAAAGTAATAGTTCTTTCTACAAGTAATTTTGATAAGATTTCACAGATCAAACATTTTCTGCCTCAAAGAGTTTTGTACATTTTTTAAAATTAATTGACAAACTGGAGCTGTTAGTTTGGCCTGATAATGATTTTAGGATTATAGTTTTTTTTAAGATTCCTATTTAGACTGGAAATGGTGCTAAATTTAGGCCAACAACATCAATAGATACTGTTACCATAGCCAGTAATATGCTGTCCAGAGGGAAAACTGGACTCAGACCAAAGTAATAACAAATGGATGTTTCCTTGACACTTAAGCTGACTTGTACAAAATGCCTTGTTCTTCAAAACCACAATGGTATAGCATGTATTCGGTAACCAGCCTCATTGGTCTGCATTCCATGCGGTATGAAATATTTCATTGATAAAGAATCCAGTGACAATTTGTGTTTTAATCTAGTTAGAGTTCTTTGTTTTTGTTTTTCCTGAACAAGGTGCTAATGTTCACAAATAGGTCCAAAATTTAAAGCTAAAGTATCTATAGTTTTGGCATTTTTAAAAATGTATGAAGGTAAAAGCAAACACCCTTGATGAGGCATGCAAAAATTGTGACCAGCCCAGCTAATGATAGCCCAAGGGTTTTGTTAGTTTCCCGTATTCACTTCTTTTCTTAGCCTCTATGAAGTAGGGGGAGGAGGGGTTAAAAGGACAGGCTTCAACACATGGCTGATCATCTATTTTTGACTACGAGTTGGAAATCCTGTTCTACATACAGAACATTAGGAGCAGTCATCAGAAATTTTAGAATTCAATACCACCAACATGCAGATGACATTTGATGCTTAAAGTCTATAAAGAATGGATATGGAAAATACTTGAAATTGATTCCTATATGAAGCTGCCTGTTACTTGAATACTGCCTTTGTGTGTCTACTTGAGTACCCTGACTTTGAAAGTCTCTCCCTAACGAGACCTGTCTAGCTCTGTCACTGTTAGTCTTCTGGCAATGTTGACTGTGGCTGCTTATTTTTGTTGTTTTGATTGATGCTTTACCTGCTTTTCATTTTTCTGTTCTATTACCACCTTGCTGCTGCAAATTTAATTGCATTTTAGTTGTTGTTGCTTTCATTGAATTTTGCTAAGATGGCAAACTTAACTGTGATTAGTACATTAAAATGTACATGAACTTGTTTTGATATTGGGCTTTTGCATGTGATTTCTTTCTTTTCCCTCCCTTCTCCAATGTACAGTCTTCCTGGTTATTAGCGCTGGTTACTCTTAGGTACTCTTAGGTTCACTAAGCACAGTTAATTTCCCCCCACAAACTGGAATTCTAAACCAGGGATTAATGCAGGCTTTGAATTCCTTGGGCGGGGGGGCTAACTCCTGCATTCATACATCATGGGTAGTTGGATTTAATTTTAAACTGAGATTCCTCAGTTGTTGTTTTGATTGCTGCTTTACCTACTTTAGATAAATTAGGAGGAGGAAGGCATACATATGAGGCTAGCAACAAGCCAGCTTCATGAACATTTTAACTTAACCGTGGCTAATACTCTGCCAAAATGCAGCACGTCTGCTAAACTGATGTCGAAATACAGGGCATACATTTTCCCAACAAATAAATAATCTTGGCTTGACTTAAGGAGAATGCTGATGCAATAGCTGGTCCAGAGAAAAGGAGCTGTGGTGAGATAAAAGAGGAATTATACCAGATTCGGTCCTCCTAGGAAGCAGATCTGATTGATCTTACTGAGAGCGGAACTACAAGTGACAAAAGGCACAGGTTGGACACTTGTCAGCTCCCCTCAAGTTTTGATGGGAAATGTAGGTGTCCTAGTCTTGCAGCTTGGCTCTCTGACTGCTGTCCAATGGACTTTTCAACTGTCACTTGTCCAACATTCCGCCAAGCTGCCTACATTTCCCATCAAAATTTGAGGGAAGCTGACAAGTGTCCAACCTGTGCCTTTTGTCACTTGTAGTTCTGCTCTGAGACATCTGTCCTTTATCAAGGAGAATGGGGGGGAAAGGCAAATGATTCCTGAATCCAAGGAGAACCAAGCAGAACTCCAGTGGTACCTTAAAGACTAACAATGTTATTCCAGCATGAGTTTTTGTGATTCAGAGCTCAGTTCAGATGCAATGGAAAGAAATATAATAGTTTCTCTCATATTTATTCAGAAAATTACTGAAGGGGAAAGGGAAAAGGGGAGAAGTGTATCACAAACCAGCTGAGATTCTGTGTATTATTATTATTATTATTATTATTATTATTATTATTATTATTATTATTATTATTATTTTATTTACGCCATTTATACTCCACCTTTCTCACTGAGACTCAAGGCGGATTACACAGTATGAGGTTAATACAATCCGTATCAAGTACATTTCAATACAATACCATGAAGTAAACAGACACAAGTTTAAAAGACATAGCATTAGCAAGGATCCAAGACAGAGTAGAAAACTCTGTAGAAACCAGTTTACCCATTCTGATGGGCAAACTGGAAGACTGTGGACTGGACTGTAGGACAGTTCAGTGGATAGAGAACTGGTTAGAGGACTGCACCCAAAGAGTGGTGGTCAACGGCGTTTCATCAGATTGGAGGGAGGTGTCCAGTGGGGTGCTGCAGGGCTCGGTTTTGGGCCCGGTACTTTTCAATATTTTTATCAATGATCTGGATGAAGGAATGGAAGGGCTGCTCATTAAATTTGCTGATGATACCAAATTGGGAGGAGTAGCAAACACCCAAGAAGATAGAATTAAAATTCAACAAGACCTGAATACTCTGGAAAAGTGGGCAGCTGTGAATAGGAGGCAATTCAACAAAGACAAGTGCACAGTATTACATCTGGGCCACAAAAATGGGAAGCACAAATACTGGATGGGGGATACACTTCTGGGCAGTAGTATATGTGAAAGGGATCTTGGGGTAAAAGTGGACTGTAAATTAAATATGAGCAGTCAGTGTGATGCTTTGGCAAAAAAGGCTAATTCAAGCTTGGGTTGTATCAAAGGGGCCATAGCGTCGAAATCGCAGGAGGTCATAGCCCCTCCTTATACTGCCTTGGTCAGGCCACACCTGGAGTATTGTGTGCAGTTCTGGAGGCCTCACTTCAAAAAGGATGTGGACAAAATCGAGAGGGCGCAGAGGAGAGCGACGGGGATGATCAGGGGTCTGGAGACTGAGCCCTACGAGGAAAGGCTGAGGGCCTTGGGAATGTTTAGTTTGGAGAAGACGAGATTGAGGGGGGACATGATTGCTCTCTTTAAATATTTGAAAGGCTGTCATTTGGAGGAGGGCAAGGAGCTGTTCCAGTTGGCAGCAGAGGGTAGGACCTGAAGCAATGGGCTTAAATTATATGCACAAAGGTACCGGCTGGATATTAGGAAAAACCTTTTCACGGTCAGAGTAGTTCCAAAGGGGAATCAGCTGCCTAGGGAGGTGGTGAGCTCCCCCTCATTGGCAATTTTCAAGAAGAGGCTGGTTGAATATTTTTCAGAGATGCTTTAGGCTGATCCTGCACTGGGCAGGGGATTGAACTAGATGGTCTGTATGGCCCCTTCCAACTCTATGATTCTATGAAAAAATACTGGAGCAAAACATAATCAGTTCTAGGACTAACATTAGACAACAGGGACTTGAATAGCTTAGGTGGTCTAGCCTCTCATGCAGTGCAGCTAAATCTGTGATACAGTTGGATAAATAAACTACCTTAGGATTTCTGACTTTAATTAATAATCAGGGAAAGATGGATCAAGTTTGGCAGACGATTTAGGGTGCAGAGAACATTTTTCAGGGCAGAAGAATGAGAGACCTTGCTGAAGTTGCTGGGACTGCCTAGCCTTGAAGTATGGGCAGGGTTTCCAGTCCATAGATTTTCTCAGATGTGCCTAACAACAGCGCTGGTCAGCTTCCCAGATTCCTAAAAATGGTTCTACACTCTTCTGAATGAATGTGAGTTGAAGGTAGTTTATAGCTATCAGTCCAGGAGAACCATTGTTTGTTTTGCAAGATACATTGGCCCCTCTTTTTAAAGGGGCTGCAGTGCAATCTGAACTCCCCTTCCCTCGAGGCCTTTCGATGTTCGCTGCCAGGTATGGCTCAGCATTGGTCACAGGCAGCTACTCACAGCTCTTGATTAAAGTGTTTTAAAAGCCTGTATAGAAAACCGGAATATCTTATATAAATATTTTTCAAATCTTATTTACACAGATTTCTCAGTCTGATCCCCCCCCCCCCAAATTCCTGTAGAGGCTTTCTTTAAAAGATGGTGATTTACTGGCTAAGAAGATGAAATGAAGAGGAAGGAGGAAAAAAGGAAGGTGCCCATGCTGCCATGGTTGCCAAGAAAGAAGGGATGCCAAGCGCAGGCAGTGGGTGGGAGTCCTGATGTATAAACAGGCTGAGTGAGGCATCAGGCATCTAGTGGAGGAAGCACAAGTAGGGAAGTGCTGCTCCAAGAATGGCTTGCTGCACCTACACGTACCAGAGACAGTACTGGTATAATGCACGCAACAAACCGATTTTGCATATGGTAAGAACCATTTTTTCTCTATTTGTGTAATATTTTGAAATTGAAATGTATTCTTTTTATGTGTGAAGGACTGCAGATAACTGAACAGATATTAATAGTAGCCTCATGTTTTCTCCCATCTTTCCATTGTTTCAATACCATTAACAATACAGAAAGTTCTTTGATTTATATTCCCAGTATTAAAATCTAGATTGTATTCTGTGCATGATAATGAATTTTCTTACAGTAATTGGGCATAAAATGACATGGAATGTTCACATATCTTCCCATGGATCTAAGTGGAAAGTAGTTGGAATGCTGCAGTCCCAGCTTCTGCATGAACTGAGGAAGTTGTTAGTTTGGCTGAGTTAAAACCTCATACAAATTCTAAGGACAGGAGTAGCTTTGGGAGACATGCTGCAAACTGGGAAAACTTCTAAGAAAGTACTATAACAGTGCAATCCAAAGCAGAGTTACATCCTTTTAAGTTTTAGAAGAGTATAACTCTGTTTAGGGTTGTACTGAATGACTGAAGGATGAATGCAGAGTAAGCAGTGAACTAAGTTCACAACCCAAGAAAATATCTGGCCCAAGGACATCCAGCAAGCTTTCATTCACAGAGGAGGTTTAATAGTTCCACAGAGTCTAGCCTCTCTAACTACTGCACCATACTGTCTTAGGAAAGCATAAGGGAACTAAATGTCAGTGGAAAGCAGAGAAATGAATGGCCTTGGAGGAAGTGTCACTAGGCTTGAGGATTGGAGAACCTGTATATTACAAGCAGTGGTGTGCTGCCCAAAGATATGGCAAAGGGACAAAAGTTGTGAGATGAAAAGCAGAAGCCTCAGGAAATATTGGATGGTGAAATATTAGAATGAAAAAAAATTGGACCCAAGGAAAAACTACAGCTAGGACAAATCCTCATATCATGCCTAAGGGGGGATTCGGTTTCGTTTTCTCAGCCATGTCGGACGCTCCTCTTCGCGGGCTCGAGAGGAAGCACCCGAGCACCCTGTCCGGGCGGCTGATCTGCGAAGATTAGCCCCCAAAACTCCCAGTGAGGGAGGCTGGGTCCGGGACGCTGCGGGAAGAGCCCCCCGGAATCAATGCGGGGGGTTAATTGCCCGTTTGTCCCTACGGAGGCCGGCGGACGTGCGCGGCGCCTCGAGTGCTGCCGGGCCATGGAAAACGGCAAAGAGCAGAATTAGGCGAGAGCCTGCAAGTAAGCGAATCCCTTCTGATACTACAAGCGTACGTGAAGGAGTGGTGGGATCTGAAGCTAAGAAGGCTTGTTCTTCCCCTTTGCTGAGTTTCAGAATCCAGCTGGCGGTTCCCCCCCCCTAAAATGGCAACAAAAAAACAAAGTCCTGCCCTGGGCAAGTCAGTTTCGGCTGCCCTAAAGGGAGAGTCGTTGGAGGAGGTAGTGCGGAGGGCGGTTGGTGAAGCTATAAAACCCTTTGTTGACAAGCTGAATGAAACAGATCAAAGGGTAGGCTTAATTGAGAGCGAAGTGAAAACCATTAAGGAAGCAGCGGGGGGGCAGAGAAGTCTGCTCAGGAAAGTGCGTCACTCGTGAAGGCTACGAATAAAGAGCTCAAACTGGTGGAGAATCAGCTGATCGGGCTACAAGTGGAATGAACACAGACAATTTTGCGTCTCCAGAATGTGAAAGAGGAGGAAAATGAGGATTTACGGGGTCTGGTCTCGGAACTATTGGCGACACCCACGAGGGCAACTAAAGAAGAAGTAAAAAGCGCCATTTTGGAAGTCCGTCGGGCTACTTCAAAATATGCAATGAAGTGTCAGTTGCCTCGCGAGATCATCATTGATTTTTCATCTAAGAGGATCCGGGACACTATCCTATATAATTCATACAATGCGGATTTGGACTTTTTGGGTAATAAAGTTAAGATATTGAAAGACGTCCCATTTCTAGTTTGGAAAAGACGTTTTAAGTATAAAAAGTTCGCAGCTCTTCTGAGAGAACGTGGAATAAAGTACAAATGGTTATTTCCGGAAGGAATCTGGTTCAGTCACAAAGATCAAGCTTTCAAGTTATTATCAGAAGATCAACTAAGGGATTTTGAGGATAAAAATCCGGAATTTCAGTGCACTAAGCAAGACGAAAAGGAGAAGTCTGAGGGGGAGGGGGAGGAAATGAGCACTGCGGCTGCAGCTGCTCAGAGAGAATTGCGTCCGGGACCCAGGAGGGGAAGAAAAATTTAATTTGAATTTAAATTGTAATTTGCATTTAGTAAGATCAACCACTCCATCAATATAATATAAAGCTTTAACTTTTGAATAATGGCAGTATGAAGGGAAAACATGAAACGTAGTGTTTAGTGTTTGTAGATTACCTTCCCCTTTTTCCCCACCCCCCCTTCCTTTTCTTTTTTTTCTCCTTTCCTTCCCATCCCTTGTGCTATTGTAGTCTTTTGTAGTTACTGTTTTGTAGGGTATGTATGTATGTAGTAGTTTTGTATGTTAGATATTGAAAAATAAAAAATATTATAAAAAAAAAGAAAAAAAAAGAAAAAAATTTAAAAAAAAATATCATGCCTAAGGGGAGGTGAGGGTATGCATGATATCGGTGACTAGCAGTGCTGTTTCTCTACTTTTTATGAATGCCATAGAAGAGAAGTTCTGCCATTTGTGGCTTTGTGAGCTGGCTGCTCTCCCAGAACAATAAAGACCATGAAGTTGAGAAGAAAGCAAGGGAGCTGAATGTCAGTTATTCATTTAGACTGCTGTCATCAGAAAGGCGGGCCTTTCTCATATGATAATCTTTAGTGCAAAATAATTTTTCCCTCATTATCTCTCACATAATTTCATCAAAGCTATATTTTGTGGCAGGGATATCAGAATCTCCCACAGTTCAGATTACAGCACGTTGTCCCTGTAAAATGCTGTTCTTCTATGAGCAAGTGTTCCCATTGATATTACTATGGGGACTATGTGAGTGCTGGCTGACACTGAATTGAAAAATTGTATTTAACTGCCATGTGTGTCACTCACAACTGCTTTCTCATACATATTGTGACTTCTTGATATTTCTTATTTCTGTGTTTTCTTTTATAGAGACTGATTATTAGGAAACATATAGCCTTATTTAAAACAACCGAGGCAAAAATGTGAAAAGTATCAAGGTCATCATGTCCCCTCAGCACAGCACAATCCTTTTCAACTGCATGAAGACTATGCTATATTTCATTTTAATCTGGAGGCTGTACCCTGCTCAGAGCTGTACAAGAAACCTATTCATTTTTTCATTATGAGCTGTAAATGCTGCTTCCAGGAAAAAACACACTCAGAGTGGCTTACAAAGTGTGTTATTATTATCCTCACAACAGTCACCCTGTGAGGTGGGTGGGGCTGAGAGAGCTCAGGAAGAGCTGCGACTGATCCAAGGTCACCCAGCTGGCTTCAAGTGGAGGAGTGGGGAATCAAACTCTGCTCTCCAAATCAGAGTCCTGCCACCACTACACCAAACTGAAAATGGAGGGGCAGGGGTGAAATCCATTCAGTTGTTATCTGAATCTTGTGCTATGCATGGGGCAATTGAGGTAACTCATGTTTAACTGTTACACAGGACACAGGGCTGGGATCCTGGATCCAACCTATGCTTTCTGTAACATGTGAATCAGCCAGTGATATAAGAATATGACTGCTTTATGCAGTGTTGGAACATTGGCCCATGTAGCACACTATTGCTTGTTGCACCAGGCAGTAGCTTCTAGGGTTGCCAGCTCTAAGTTGGGAAATTCCTGGAGATCTGGGGGTGAAACCTGGAGAAATCAGGAGAAAGTGAGGTTTGAGGGAGGGAAAGGACCTTGGCATGGCATAATTCCATAGAGTCCATCGCCCAAAGTATCCATTTTCTCCAGGTGAACTGATCTCTGTGGCCTGGAGACCAGTTGTAATTCTGGGAGATCTCCAGCCACTACCTGGAGGCTGGCAACCCAGCGCCCCGGTTGTGTTACTACCTGGAGGCTGGCAACCCTAGTAGCTTCCCAGTATCATAGCAGGTCTTTCCCAACCCCAAAGCCATGAATGGATCCTGCCTGCCTAGATTGTCAAAATGGTAATAAAATGCACACAGAGGGCCTGGACTGGGACCAGATGGAGAAGGTAGAGGGCGATTAATTCTTTCTTTCCTGTATAATTTAGCTAATCGTTCATACACCTCCCATACTACTTTGTAAGCAAAGGAAATAAAGATAACTATATTGCCTTTGGCCCATATTTTTTCCTTTGAGGGCTAATAATCCAAGAGGGCAGGGAAAGGGGAGGTTTCAGTTGAGGACACTATGGGGGGGGGGGAAGAGTTCTGATCTGAATCAGGCCCTCGCACAGCTTCTCTAAGTATGTTTAAAATGTTGGGGGATCCAGTCACCAATCTCCCAGATCTTCCTCTGACCTTAAGATCATTTTGCTGGAGATGCCCGGGATTATATGACTTCCACTGAGCTGTGGCCTTTCCCCCCATGTACATTTACACAAAGGGATCAGAATGCTGCTGCATTTCAGTAAGGGCAGAAATGACTCCATTCATCATCTTGAAGAGATCTATTTTTTGTAATAAACCCCAGATATCAACAGAGGCAGTGCGCAAGCATTCAAGTGAACCGGATATTGTTTTTTTAATTTCTTCTGAGGCTGAGAATCTGAATGTAAAACACACATAATGTGCCACATCAAACTGTTCAGTTTTCCATAAACTAACCCATGTGTCAAGGTCAATAATGCTCATCAGAGTCTGACATCTGTGCAATGTTCTGTACTTTGATAACATTACTGTCACCATTTTCTGGAGATGGTAAGATTTTTTGCCTACGACTTCATACTGAACAAAGCAAGTTACTCCAAATTTAGAAAAACGTACACCTTGAATTATATGAACAGAGGTGCTGTTAAATGACAAAGAGGTTGCTCAGATGGTGCATAAATAAAAGCAGCTGAAGAAAGAGAAGGTCATGCTTTAAAAAAGCATGTGAGAACTTGGCAACAGGCACAAAATCCAGGCAGCAGGAGGAGACGAAGAATTCTCTTTTTTTTTAAAAGCATGTTTATTTATTTCATACCGGATAATAAATACAAAATAAGGAGTTATTTACATTACCAAATATAATTCAAAATAGACCAATACACACAACTAAACTTCGTTTTTACTCACATAACATAACAGTGGACTCTAATATGCTTCCCAATGTTTAATTTCTTTCTTACTAGCCAAAGCAGTAAATCTAACTTCACTATCTCCCAAATTTTCCTTAACCAATCTAGTTTACTTTGTCTTCCAAAAACTAGCCAAAACCATTCTTGCAGCTGTTAACAAGTATTTAACCACTTCTTGGATGGAAAAATCTAGCACCTTAACATAATTCAATAAAAAAAATCTCAATGGTCTTAGATAGTACTACACAAGACCTTTAAAACTGTATCAGCACCTTACTTTAATATTTTTCTGCATGCTCATATGACCACCACATGTGAAAAAAATCAGCTTTATCCTTAGAACAAAACGGGCATGGACCTGAGAAATTTGAATAAATCTTTTTATAACCTCCAAGAATTTCTGTTTAGCACACATATATATTAAAGCTTTCCCTTTAAAATCTAGAATCAGCAAAGAGTCCAGAAAGGACACCCAAACTGTAAGCTAGCGCAGTCAGGGGGAGTCTAAGTTCATCCATTGTAGGCTGAATACCTTTTCCAGGATCAGCATTGTTCACCAACACTAGATAAGCACATCCATTTCCTTTCTAGATCTTGATAGAAAGAAAAGAGAAATTCTGTGTCATCTGATATTGGTCCATAGTGGATACTGTAATATCTAGTTTGGCCCTAAGACTTGCACTTTGCATTATTATTCCCTGTTATTCGTGTGAAATAAAAAAACAGATACTTGAATTTTGAACTGGATGAGATAAGCACTTAATATAAATCCACAATCCATCACATAAGTGCATACAGTTAAGCCCATTGAATATGGCCTTGGCAATTTCATTGTGAGGGAGAAAAATCTGGAAATGCTATCCTACAGGAGTGTTGTATGAAAACACAACGCATGTAAGAAATAACAGTATATTTTCCAATATATTGAAAGACAAATATAATTTGTTCATTATCCTGGAATTTCAGGCTTTTTAAAGTCAAATATAGCAACACCATTCTCTTACCAATAAGCAAGTTATATTTTGTGCATATATTCTGAATCCTGCTCACTAAAAAAATATAGAACTCTTTCTCTTTGATGCTTGATGAAGGAATACAAGCACCAGTCAGATGTCTGAGAAGGAGATAAAGGAGGGATCTTAATGCAGACTTTTTCTGTATCTCTTAAACATCTCTATTAGCACCATCAGTTTTCTGACTGAGGTATATGCACATTGCTCTGGCAACTGTTTGGGCAAAGAACTATTATGATTTTTCATTCAGCTAGGCTCCCATGCCTTGTCCTTGTTTGGATTGGGAATGGATATGCATTGCCAAACAATTCTGTTCAGGACTGTACTATTAGTTCTCTAATTCAGTTTTTTTTAAAAGGGATTAGTAATTATAAGCAAGTTTCACAATTATGGCCGGAAACATCCCCAAACCCAGCCCACAAATCATGGTATAGATGTCAGGGTATATATTCTAATACTGTACTGAACTCAGTTGTCAAGATAAAGTATATAAAGATTTTATTGTGAGAACTTGTGCTTGGCATAGAAAGCAGGACGTTGCCATTTCTGTAGTACTGTGTGACCTTTGCTGGGTATCTTGGTTGTGTGAACTATTGATCTAATTAAAAGCTTCTGAGCATTGGCTGGCAATGGCAATGGGCTTGTTCTCTTGCTTTGCCAGACAGGGCTAGCCCTTGAAGAACAGGCAGGTGCTGCTAGTTTTTGTCAAGGACACACAAAAGACAACATTATGTATAATCATCTTCAAACTTGCGCTGGACAAATTCATTTGAAACAAAACCAAGTTGCACAAGACCATTTTCCTGGGGAAATTTCTTTTCTGATGGTGGCAATTTGTAGATCAGAGTTGGCTTTTCTTGTTAAACCATCCTTCCTTCCTAAAGTTGTTATAGGCATATCACCACCATTTCCAGCAACATAAGACTAGGCCAATACTTAGCACAAAGCAGTGTTAAATTCTACTGAACACAGCGCAAACGATGTGGAACATGCAAAACTGAGCACTATATAAATAGTCTAACAAATCTTTTGATGAATGAATTAATTTTCAGAATTGTTTTCTGTTATCAGAAAGCCTTTAAATTTTCTGGACTTTTCACTGTAGTAAAGTTTATGCTCTCCGGTCATCTGTTGAAAACCCAAAGAAAGTGATGCATTGCCTGGTAACTATAGTTCAAGGTAGTATTTTTAGCTATAATCTGTCCTTTTCCAAACCCTTCATTTCCCCTCCTCTCTCTGTATATAATGTGTAAGTGAAATCTGCATTCCTAGGCCATTTAAGGTGGGATGCTGTTAATAATAACTGTGCTATACTGGCTCTTCTAGACAGATTAGTGCCCCCCTCAGAGCAATGAACAAGTCAATGTTATTATTATCTCCACAATACAACTGAGGAGCTGGGTTGAGAAGAGTGGATTATTCAAGGCCACCTGCTGAGCTCAAGGCAGTAGCAGGATTTGAACCAGCAGAATGCTGATTTGCATCCCAACCACTTAACCCATTATGCTTTAGCATAACAAGGTTTCCCACGCGCTCCTGAGGAGCCCGCTGGCAGTGGGCAAACTCCTGGGGATTTGCCCCCTCATCTGCCAATCACCCAGCAATCAGCAGGAGAGGGCAAGCTCCTGGAGGTTGCCCACCACCAGCACGCTCCTCAGGAGCGCGTGCCCAACTAGTGCAGCGATATCACTTCCAGAAGTGATGTTGTTGCGCCACCCGCAGGAGCATTCTCATGCTTCATTGGGGGCTGATTTGGGCTCCAAACAGGGTTAATCAGCCCCATGTGGTGTGCAGCCAGTGTGATGATGTCACTTCTGAAAGAGGACCTTGTGCAGTGCACAAGGTAAGTGCCAGGGGCTCCACCCTCCTGATGAGAGGTAAGGGGTACCTGGCAACCCTAAGCCTGAAGTCAACAGGCTTGCTGTTGGCTCAATCAATTTTTAAAAATGTTTCCCAAGACATGCTAAAGCAGAAATAATGCCAAATGAAAATTTTACCAGGCTGCACATGCTACTTTATTAAAAAGTCAGTTGCTTTTTCTTCTCAATTTTCTATTTGATTTCTCCATTTTCTTATACTTAGGCCTATTATTACACTAAGGCCTATTATTACTCTTTTTATTTATTTTAGTTTAATACAGCCAGCTTGTCTGTCCCCCTCCTGTTTTGTTTCATGGCTCTTGGCTCAGTAGTGAATTCAGTATATTTTGATTCCTATACAGCATCTTGAATATTATAGGTGCTTTTATAAATACTAAATAAGGATGAGGAAAATGGGTGCTAGAATGTGTGGTAAAATGGTTGCCTGTGTGAAATTCTTCAGGATTAGTTCACAATGCACAGTTTTCATGAAGATCAACTGTCAGTGACACATTAAAATGGTTATGTTGTCACCCATGTGCTATGTTCAGTCTGGGTTCTGGCGAATAACACACACGCACCATTTCTTGGTTGGAATGGCCACAACTTTATTGATTACAGCTAGATGGAGCACTGGCCAGGCATATGGGCAATGGATCCCTGTTGGCATCGGCAGGCCCTAGTGCTGTCCAATGCATCACTCACCAGCATATGCTGGTTCACAACAGCAAGCATTATGCAAGCGTTATTCCGCTGCCAGCCATGCTGGACGGAGCTTGCATCCCAATCCGCACGGGGTGAGTTGCCTGACTGCACCACTCACCTGCTTTAGAATCCACCCCAATGCCTCAAAACTGCCACAGGAGGAAGGCCGTAGGCCCGACTCCCACCAAAGCTCCAACTGCTGAATAAAGTTGGATCCACTCCCCACCTGAATGGCTCTGGCTTCGATGCCCAGAGGAAGGTGAAAAAAACCCAAGTGGCCTTGGCCAATCTGGCCCCTGTGGGGAAAAACTCCTTCCTGGCCCCCTGAGGCGACCGGCACAAATGGGCCCTGGGGATCTCTGCCCTGCCCACCCAGGGATCCGGCCTCTGTTGCTCCTGTCATTGCATGCCATCAAGCTCACTTGGCTCTCTCTCTCCTGGGAGATCATTACCTGTAACTAGAACGTTAGTTTCTGCCTCCCACTGAGGTACTCACCTGCCGCCCGTAGTACCGCTGCATCTACACTTGCACCTGCCACCAGTAATACAGTTGTGCCTGAAAACTAGGAAAACATGCATTAGCTCCTCTGTCCCTGACCTTTCCGACTGACCGGAAGGTCCCTTCCTCGCACCAGCGGCAAATAGGACTATTGCATCTGCAAACTAGAAACATGCATTAGCTTCTCCATCCCCGGCCTTCCCGCCCAATGGGAAGATCCCTCACTCCTGCCACCACTAATACAATTGTGCCTGAAAACTAGGAAAATGTGCATTCGCTCCTCTGTCCCTGACCTTTCCAACTGACCAGAAGGTCCCTCCCTCGCACTAGCGGCAAATAGGACTATTGCATCTGCAAACTAGAAACATGCGTTAACTTCTCCATCCCCAGCCTTTCCGCCCAATTGGAAGGTCCTTCACACCTGCCACCACTAATACAGTTATAATAACAACAACAACAACAACAACATTCGATTTATATACCACCCTTCAGGACAACTTAATGCCCACTCAGAGCGGTTTACAAAGTATGTCATTTTTATCCCCACAACAAACACCCTGTGAGGTGGGTGGGGCTGAGAGAGCTCCAGAGAGCTGTGACTAGCCCAAGGTCACCCAGCTGGCTTCAAGTGGAGGAGTGGGGAATCAAATTAGATTAGAGTGCCTGAAAACTAGGAAAGCGTGTATTAGCTCCTCTATCCCTGACCTTTCCAACCACCAAAAGGTCCCTCATTTGCACCGCCTGGGGGCTGCTGTGTCTGGAGCCGCAATAGGTGTGTTAGTCCCTCAGTAGCCTGCCCCCTTGCTGTGCTGTGGCGGGTGAGGGCAGCTGCCTACAGCTTGCCCATGATCCTCTGTGCCAGGCCCCCCACCTGCCTGACAAGTGCCCTTTCCGTTGCACTCTCTACTGCTGGTGGGCACCCTCCACCAACCTGACTACCTCGCCTCCTCATGCAGGCCCGGTGGGGGGGCAGAGATGGGTGCCCTCCGCCAACCTGACTACATCACCTCCCCATGCAAGCTTGGAGGGGGAGCAGGGATGCTGTCTGGGTGGCTCCACTGCTCCCCCAGCTCACCACTGCTATCCTGGCTGGCCTGACCCATGCCGGGCATGGCGCGCCAGCCCTGGCTGCACCTTGGTGACTCCCAGTGCCAGGGTCCCCTAGTCAGGCAGTCCTTTTCTGGTGACCATGTCTCCCTAGCCTGTTGGCAGGCTGGCGTCTGTGCTGCTGCCCACCTACCCTGATGGTGTCGCCTGTCCCTGTCAGGACACATCCCCAGCTGGGTCCCTGGAGGGGGCAGCCCCCCGCTGGAAAAAGGGCCTGCCTAGGTGCTCCTAGCCTGGCCTGTTCCTGCCCTGGCAAACATTGTCTGCCTAGTCCTGTAGGCCTGCTGGGGAAGCATCCAGGGTAGGTGTTCCTTGCACATCCGCACACAGCTGCCCAATGACCCTGGACCCCCCGGCTGCTGTCATGCCCTGGTGGCCTGGCCCATTTTGCATGAGAGGGTGCCACAAGGGCCCCAGCGGGGTCCTGAGCCCACCTGCTAACTGAGCCCACCTGTGCACTCCGCCCCTGGGTGGGGCCGTTCTCCCACTATTCCTGCCTCCATTGGCCATGCTACTGGTCCTTAGCATGTGCACCCACCTGCTAGCCAGCTGCCACCTGGGCCTCTGGCACCCTGGCCCTTTCTGGCGATAGACCTGATTACTGCCTGACACACTGGCCGGGTGCCACCCACCCATTACCACAGGGGGGGGGATGGATGGGGGTGGATAGGCCCAGTTGGGTGTACCCCCTTGGTGCCCACTGCCTGGCATGTGGCCACCATCCGAAGAAGATTGTGAGGGAAAGCCACGCCCAAGTTGCAAAACCTGGTAAGAGGAGCCATGTGTGACCTAGAATTACATGTGGAATCTTGGGTGCTTTCCTGACATTTCCAATATCCACTCCGCGGTTGCAAAGGCTCAGGCAATGGGAGCTGTGTGTGGGCCCAATTTTGCCAAAGCCTGATGTGCAACCCCTTCCCTTTTT
This sequence comes from Eublepharis macularius, assembly GCF_028583425.1. NCBI lineage: Eukaryota > Metazoa > Chordata > Lepidosauria > Squamata > Eublepharidae > Eublepharis > Eublepharis macularius. Next base: position 80,649,047 of record NC_072797.1, read on the forward strand.
GATGTGCATTCCCTGGTTGTGCAACTCAGGCCACAGGTGCTGTCTGTGGACCGGCTTGCCAAAGCAAACCTTCGATGCTGTCCTTGCCATGTTGTCCTCTCCTGGTTGGGAGACTCTGGCAACAGGAGCTGTGAATGAACTGGATTTTTTGTGCGAAAGCCTGTTGTGCTTTGCAGATTCTCTATGCGAAAGCTTGCTGTGCTTTCTTACCTTTCTAGCATCCTGTCTCAGGATGCAGAGCTCCCGGCATGCAAGCTGTATATGGACCAGGATATGCACTGGCCTGAAGTGCTGTCCACCCTTTGTGGAATCCACTTCCAGGTCATGTGCTCTGACAACAGTATTTGCCAATGGACCAAGGGTGTTTAAAAAAAAAAACACCTGGTGTGCTTTCCTGTCCCTGTGCAGTGGCTGCTCACAGGTGTGCCGCTCTGGCAACAACAGCAGCTGTATGTGAACCAGCACACTATGCATAACCAGCATTCCCCCACTCCAGGTCATGGAGCTCTGCCAACAGGCTGTGGTTGAGCCAGGGTGTACCAGGCCGGTTATGCCTTTCACAGGTTCATGGATCCACTTGATGCAGGCTTTAGAGTCTCACTGGATAGAGATAATAGCAGCATTTACATTACTGAAGCTAATGCTGAAATTAAAGCTCTGAGAATTGGCAAGAGCTTTATTTGAGAAATGCTAATTATGTGATGGGTCAGCAATGTGAATTCAAAGTTGCTGCCTGTAGAAATGCAAATCAGAGGGAATGCGCTGCACCACTTGGCCAGAGAACTGAGAAAATCTCTTTTACTAACTTGGCGAGACCCCTACCAGCTGACTGGGATGCCAACCTGCAGGGAGAACAAGAGACAGCTCCCCTGCCAGAAAGGGAGGCAGAAAACCAGTGATCAGAAGGGACAAGAATGGGTGTGCCAAAGGAGACTAATGTGAGTCAGTCCCAAAAGCGGCATAGGTCTCAAACTTCCTGCTATGTGCAAGTGTGCAACCTAAGCTTAATGTTGAAACTGCTGCACCCATCACTAAACACATTGCAATGAGAGCTATGCTCAGAGTAGCAACCCACAAAGAAATGCATGTTGAGTACTTTAAAATCAAAGCAAGATTTTCCAAAAGAGAAACTGACTATGCTATTAAGAAGGTTAAACTGCCAACCAGGAAGGGCAGAGCCATGCCTATTTACAAAATTAAAGAATGGACAGTATCAATGCCTGCTGAACTAGAATGAGAATTCAATTTTGTGTTGTGCAAAGAGAAGAGATGCAAAAGAAATTGCTAGATACCTGAGTAGAGACATGGACTTAATATCTCTTGCAAAACTGAGTAGTTGTCTTGGATTACAAATTGATATGATATCAGATGGAAACTTTTTCCTAAGCCAGAAAGATGAAATCTACAATCTCTAGAAATGCAGAATGCCATGGAATGGACACATCCATGGAGCGAGCTTCCTTCAGCCTCACTGAGGAAATACAACTTGAAAACAACCAGAACAGCTGGACAAGCCAAGGGCAACCAGTCACTGGGTCCACCACTGAAGCACAAGCCTGCAATGAGCTGGAATTCATCCTCCATATACTAAAAGACTCTGGCATGGACAACCAAACCAATTTTATATTTCACAGGTATCCTCATGAAACCACCTGAGAAGGAGAAGTTGGAACAGCTACCCAAGAAGATGAGCCTTCATGACTGGAGCTCCGGCACTTGAAAAGGGGATTGTTGGTTTCTTTTGCAAGTGTCCTACATTCATTCATGAAAGAGTTAAATAGTTACTCTGTTTGTTTAGTCAGATAGCTAGTTAGCATAGGACCATTTAGGCGTGGAGAAAAACGTTCCCACCAGAGAAAGAGGAGTCTTTAGTCTAATGAGGGAATCTGGGAATGTGTATCGGATGAGCCAGTTCATTGAGGGGGGAATGGTTTTATTGCTCTTTGTTCACTTCACCACTTCTTTCTGAGAACCAAGCTACAAGTGACGCCTTACACAGGTTGGACACTTGTCAGCTTCCCTCAAGTTTTGATGGGAAATGTAGGCATCCTGGTTTTACAGCTTCGCTCTCCATTACAGCTGCAAGACCAGGATGCCTACATTTCCCATCAAAACTTGAGGGAAGCTGACAAGTGTCCAACCTGTGTCAGGTGTCACTTGTAGTTTGGCTATCAGTCTCCAAGTTTTTCTCTCTCTGAGTCTTTAGTCTTAATGAAGGAATCTGGGAATGTGTATTGGATGAGCCAGTTTATTGGGGGGGGGGGCAATTAGCTGGCAACATGTACTAAGGTTTTATTGCTCTCTGTTCACTTCACCACTTCTTTCTCAGTCTCCTTTTTTTTTCTGCGCTCCCAGTCCAGCCATCAAAATGCAGTCAGCTAGTCTTCACCGTTCTCCCAAATGCAACCCCTTCCATCCTGCCATGCAGCAAAGTATCCCTATAGAGCAGAACCACAGAAGTCTGTCCACTCATCTTCACTGCGCCCCACTGCGCCAACAACCAGCTCTGCTACTTCATCCATCCCACCAAGTCTGCACCCCCCAACAGAGCATCCTGGGCCAAGGCTTCCCAGCCTGGCAACCGCTGTCTGCCTCCAGCTGCGTGGCAGCCGGCGTGCGCCCAGGGCCCATGTGCTGTTCCTGCCAATCTTCTTCCAAGAATGGCGCTGATCATGCTGTGGCTCTGGCAGAGGCTGCTGCCGCCCCTCCTCTTCCATCACTGGCCACACCTCCACCTCAGCCTTTCCCTCGGTGCCAACACAGCCGCAATAAGTCTGAGAGCTTCTCTTAATCATCACCCCTAAGTGATAGGTTGTATAGTGTATGCTTACTCTGAGGGGCAGAGAAGGGAATAAAATTTTTGCCAATATAACTGTCATATTAAAAAGCATTGGTTGCTTTTATTTATTATTTATTAATTTATTTCATTTGACTTTTATTCTGCCCTCCCTGCAAATGGGCTCATAGTGGATCACATCATTTAAAACATAGTAACTCGATTGATTAAGTTAGGAACCTGCACCAGTCCAGAAAATTGAAATAGTTCAAATTAGAAGTATTTATGACTTTTGGTTTTATGTTGTCAGTTCATTGTGATAATGGGTATAAATATTTAGGTGCACTTATGTTAATGATGGATGATTTATTTGAAACTTGATGCCTGGGACATAAAGAAAAAGGGAGCTTTCCCCCCTCAGATTTGTCATACCACATGGGTTAATAATATTCATCTGTTTTACCCAAGGATCATAAATGAATTGTTTTTCTTTCATGATTTATTCTGCTAATTGTATACCTACTCCGAGCTTCTTATTTTGCAGATTTTTTGTAATTTAGCGATTAAACAAACAATGGTGTCAGCCTGAACAGCTGGGCAAGTTTTTAAACCTACTTCATATCTAAAGTAATTCTTCCTGATAGTTAAAAAGGTAAAGGTTGTCCCCTGTGCAAACACTGGGACATTACTGACCCACGGGGGACGTTGCATCATGTTTTCTTGGCAGACTTTTTACAGGTTGGTTTGCCATTACCTTTCCCAGTCATCTACACTTTACCCCCAGGAAACTGGGTACTCATTTTACTGACCTTGGAAAGATGGAAGGCTGAGTCAACCTCAAGCCGGAATCAGAAAACTGCCGACTGATCTTTGCCTACTCATTGACTTTTTCAATTATAAAAGAGAGATAAGTATAAGGCAGTAGACTGAGCCTGACATTAACCATCTCTTGAAATAAAAAACCCACCGTGAGCTGAGCTGTTTTTAGCATTTTGTGACAGTCAATAAGATGACTCTGATCCTCACTTCATTTCCCATGAACTTACTGTAAATATTAATGTTATAAATGGAGGGAAGAAATGTGTCTTCTATCAGTAGACTCAAATGGAAACTTACAGTCAATGCTTTATTTTTAATGAGTGACATTTTTGAAGTGAGATCTGGGTACTAATTTGGATGTTATATTAGAAGTGGGAATGCAGAAACATAGTTCAGAAGTGGGAATGTCAAAAATCCTGATTGCCATATCGCATCTGGATTGGTCACAACTGAAGAATTTTGATACTCAACTGTTAGCATGCCGCGGCCGCCGTTTGAGTAGCGGGAAGGCCATTTTTGGCCTCCTATGCTGCTTTGTGGGCCCACGCAGTGGCGGAAGAGGCCAAAAATGGCCTTCCTGCCCCTCACGGGAGGAGGGGGAGGATGCTGCGGGCCCACAAGGCAAGGTAAGTGTGGGGCTGGGGCTGGGGCTGAGGGGGTAGGGGTGGGGGCTGGAGTTTGGGCAGCTTTAAAGGGCCCTGCCTTGCAAGCGTCAGGTCCCTTTAAATTATCAGCTGGCAGGTGGCAGGGGGATCCCCCCCGCCGCCTGCCAGCTGATAGTTTAAAGGGACCTGACACCCTTTAAACTGTCAAACGTGCCTTTCCCTGCTGCTGCTAAGCGGCCAGAAAGGGGCCTTTAAACCCCACGAACCACGAACTGGTTCGTAAACTGGCCCCAGTTCGTGCCAGTTCATGGTTCATGAAAATTCACAAACCACGAACCTCATGGTTCGGGTTTTTTGTGGTTCGTGCCCATCTCTAGTGTTAAGTTCATGCTAAAGAACTGGAGACAGATAAGAAGTCTTTGTTTGGGGGGTTACAATGTTCAATTTCAATAATTTAAAATATCCACTGTCAAATTATAAAATAAATTTTGTATTATGTAGTTCTACTAATGCATTTTGTCTTAAACAAAGAAGCATCAAATTTAAGTTAATTGGGTTTATTGGCAAAAGAAATGAATGGTTTAGAAGTTATGCTATTTTATTCTAATGACTTTGCTGGGATTGCAATTTGAAATGGATGTTTTTCTTTTAAAGCTGATTGTTATGGATCGTCTCACACCATCTTAGCTACAACAAGCTGAATGAATAAGTTGCTGTCTTACTGCTGTCAAAATGTTTAAGAATTGTACATAATAACTTGGGGGTGGAAGAAAGAAGAATTTCATAATGTTTACCTTCCATAATCCCTGATTTTTCAGCAGATGCCATGTGTTTTGTAATCTTGTCATCTTCGTTAAGACATCCTTTATCTTCTCATTTCGCCCTGCAATGAAAGTAAGGAACGAAGGGGGAAATGAAAAGAATATAGTGACAGTATGAAACAATTTTTTTTTAAAAAATGCAATGAATTATTAAAATGACATTGCATGGTTCTTCCTAGTATGCAACCATTACAGAATAAACACCTGTATCATAAAAAGACAACAATATATTACCTGGGCCGATTCCAGATGATTAACCTTAAGGCGTTTCATGCCGCCCTCTTCCGGATCGCGACGGGGAAAATGCGAAATATCGCGTTTCCTCGCGCGAGTTTTGCGCGTCGTCGCGCGAGGAAACGCGATATTTCGCATTTTCCCCGTCGCGATCCGGAAGAGGGCGGCATGAAACGCCTTAAGGTTAGTCATCTGGAATCGGCCCTGGAAAAGGCATTATGATATGTAAATGTAAGTAAGTAATTGTTCTGAAAAAGTAAATGTTCTGAAATGCTGCAGCACAATGAACTTTAAGTATTCTTTGCAGTACAGTTAGCTTTAAGTATTCTCTAAACAACAGCATAACTACATTTATTTTTATTTATTTAAATAAATAAAGTTTATTTTAAATATTTTAATATAACACCTTTCTCAAGAAAGGATCTAATATGGGTTTGCATAGTGGCAGCTCAGCTATCAAGTAGTTTTCCACCAGTAGAGTAGCTCCCACCAGTTTTACTAGTTAGCTACGCATGACCCATGCTCAGGCAGCTGGAGGTACAATCTCTAGCAACTGCTTTATGACCACCTTTCCCCCCAGTATGACATCCTTTGAGGGGTGCCTTCAGACACTTAACAGCCAGTCCTGCAACTAGTTGGCCATAAATGACCATATCTTCCCTTTTGGAAGGGCAGGGTTGAGAACCTCTGTCAGTTAGATTTCTCTGTTACCTTATTCCTAGAGTTGCCAGGCCAAGCCTATGGACATGGAGAGTTGGGGGAGGGGAGAAGAGGGCATTGTTGCAAGCATGATGATGTCACTTCTGGGGAAAACCCAGAAGTGACAGCAGGTAACTCTAGGAATTGCTGGCACTTCTGTGGTAAAATATCACCATGCTTCTGTTGCCACCATTTTATCCCTCCCCCAACTTTACACAGTGGCAGGCAACAGGAGTTCAGTGGGAGTGGTTCTGTGTCCCCATAGAGGCTTGGCAGCCCTACCTGTACCAGTCAAGGACCACCTTCTTTAGTCTTTTGTAGTCATGGGGATCTGACTCTGGAACATGGCCTGAGTGGTACCAGAATGGCCAAAATTAAAAGCCATTGAATAGGTTCCAGGAGAAGGTAATGAAATGAATGAGAGCTAGAGTTGCCAGGGATTCCAGGAGCCCAAACCGGGGTGCAGTGGGCTGAGGGGCGGGGGAGAGCAGGGCATTTACTTCCCATGTACATTTTATGTGTGCAAATGCTCCCATATTTCCCCTCTGCAGAAGAATTCCAGTGCTTGCTGACTGAAAACCATCCCTTGGGAGACATAGTGCTTTTCATCAGCTCTGGCTGGTTCACCAGCTGGGGCTGTTCCTCAAAAATCATAATCTGGCCTCAGTGATTCATGTTCGGATAGGGTTGCTGGTCTCCCATGAAGGTGAGGGATCCTCTGTTCCCAGTCTCCATCTTCCTCCACCACTCACCTGGCTGATGGGAGAAAAGGCATGGGAATGGGCCTCCCAGGGTGTGCTCCTGGCATGGCACGACAACATCACTAGGATTTCTGCATCCCCTTACCTTCCTGGGCCCCAGCACTTACCTTTTGGGATGTCTTCACACGCATACACTCTTGGCACAGCACAATGTCACTTCTGGGAGTGACATCATTGCACAGGCCCCAGGAATGCTCCCAGGCTTCTCACCAGGCTGCTTTGGGCCCCAAAATGGGGTGAGACAGCCCAGTGTGAAGCCTGGGTGCACTTCCTGGGACTGCTTGATGGCATTACTCCCGGGAGTAACATTGCTGCTCCATGCTGGGACCATGCCCCAGGAGGCCTGTTCCTGCACCTTTCCCCCTGTCAGCTAAGTGAGTGGTGACGGGGGGGAAGAGGCTGAAAGTGGGGGATTCCCTGCCCCTAACAGGGGACCAACAACCCTAAAATGTCACTCCCAAGAGTGACGTTATCATGCAGGCCCCAGGAGCGCTTCCAGGCTTCATTCTGGGCTGATTCTCCATTTGAGGCCAAATTGACCCGGCGCGAGATCACTCTTGAGGTCTGCATGATGACGTCAATCCCCCTCCATGCCTGGAATGTAAGGGGACCGGGGAACCCTATGTTCTGATCACATGATCATATCCAAGTAAGATTACTGTGATGCACTCTACATGGCCTGCCTTTAAAAATGGTTTAGAAACTTCAATTGCTATCAAGGATTAGCTACAGGGATTGTATCAATCCTGTGCTAAAACATCTGCACTGGTTACCCATCTGTTTCTGAGCACAATTCAAAGTGCTAGTTTTTACCTTTAAGGCCCTAAATGGCTTGGGACCAGAGGTCAGGGTACCCGAAGGACTGTTTCCTCCGATACTGTCCAGTGAAGATCTGCTTCTCAAGCCCTATTGTCTGTGCCCCTGTCTTCAGAGGTGGGGTGAGTGGCTACTAGAGACAGGGCATTTTCTGTGATGGAACCTTGCGTTTGGAATACCCTCCCCCTTGAGGCTCTCCAGGCACCTACTGTACTTCTTTTAGGCACCAGGCTAAAACACATCTTTGTACCCATGTTTTAAATTAGAGGTTTTATCTTATCAGCTTTTAAACGGTCTGCTTCTGAATTATGGATAATTTTTACACTTATATCTAATGACTTTTTAAAAATGGTTCCTTTTAAATAACTTTTTAATATTGTGGGTTTTAACTGTAAGCTGCCTCAAGCCAGACTCTGAAGAAGTGGCATAGAAACGTTCAAAATAAATAAATAAAATTTAAAAATGAATTTCCTACAGACTTGCTTACACAAGGGAAAAATCTTTCCATTGAGGAGGAGGGGTTTTGGGGGGGGGGCATATCAAGAGAGTCAGGCACAAAAGCCAAGAGTGAAGGCTGAGAGGCCAGAAAGAGCAATGAGCACTCCTTTGCCTTCTGAAAGTGCATGAAAGCAAATAGCTACAGCAAAAAAAAGGTAGGAAGGGCAGAAAAAGAAAAAGATACCATTTGCTGCAAGCACTTAGGAACAGCAGTGATCACTCCTGTGTCTTACCAAGGCAGAGGAAAGAGAGCACAGGGCATTGTTGTCTCATAGTCACAGTCCGGTCAGCAGAAAGTGGGCAGGAAGAGGAACCTGGAAGTGATGTCGCTGTACCACCTTGACTCTAGGATACCCCATAAAACCATAGAGTTTTGGAGGGATCATACAGTGCTGTGCCAATGTGGAGGTGGAACTTCCAGTCTGATTTGGAATCGATATCAAACCATCATCATGACATTTCCCCCATCCCTGCCCCCTCCCTCTCCTTTTGGTTGCTAATGGCTGGCAACCCTATGGCTGGCTGAGTGCCAAAAGCTGGGCTGGGCCTGCTGTGGCCTAGCCAGGGCTATTTTTACTTTGCCAGTAAACAGAGAAAATGCAGTTCTAAAACAAAATTAGTGGAGTTAAAAAATTAAATGAATAGTAAAAGATGTATCATACTAGTTGATGTAAAACATGACTGATAACAATGTGATAAGCTATTTCTCTAGCACCTCGATCATAATCAAGTTGGGGTTGCCAACTCTGGCTCAGGAAATTCCTGGAGATTTTGGGGCAGTGCTTGAAGAGGACAGCATTTGGAGAGGGAGGAGTTCAGAAGGGATGTGATGTTATTTTAGAACTTCTGTTGCTCCTAGATTCTATGATGTACCATAGAGTCTGCCCTGCAAAACAGCCATTTCCTTTAGGGGAACTGATATCTGTAGACTGGAGTTCAGGTCTAATTCTGGACAACTTCATACCCCACCTGGAGGTCAGTACCCATTTCACCTCTCCCTCTCCCTGCTAAAGAAACTCTCCACAGACTTCCCTGCTATTCTTCACAAAACTTTTACTAATGCAGTGACCAAAACTCTCCACATGTTTAAGATAGATCTCCTTTCTTCTCTTTGTTAAGGAATATGAAATATGTGGTAGAAAAATTACTATTTCTTTAGGCACTATTAGTACCAGCAGGATCTAATGTAGTCTACGTATTTAGAAGGGTGTGAATGACTGCTTTGTAGACCTGTGGCTGTGGAACAGTGGTAGAGCATCTGCCCGGCATGCAGGAGGTTCCAGGTTCCATCTCCAGCATCTCCAGTTGAAAGGATATGGTAGTAAGTGGCATGAAAGACCTCTGTCTGAGATCTGGCAGAGCTGTTGCCAGTCCGAGTAGACAATACTGATCTTGGATGACCAGTCTGACTCAGTCTAAAGTGGCTTCATGTGTTGCTGTGCACATCAATGTAACCCTAACCTGTGAAGGGCAGGCAGAGCAAATATAGCCAAATCAAGCCCCTTGGAACAAAAGTTGCATGACACTGGCTTTCAAACAATGGAAAGAATAAAATTGTCCATTGGCAAGGATCATGGCATCCCAGTCCCAAGATCAGTTTTTCTTCAATTAGCCATTATCCTGAATGATTATCCTATATTTTTCCTAATGAGTCTTCTATTGGATGAGTTTGCCTGAAGGTCACTGACTGTAATGAATATTTCAATTGGCTAATGCAAGAGCGTTAACTGGCATCAAAACGTCAGATTACTGACAGCAATCAATATTGTCTAAAAGAAGCAACAGTGGGAAACTTATTACAGCTTTGATTTTTGCAAAGGCATAGGGAATGCCCTGTGATTTGGGGGGTGGGGGTGTACTCCTTTTGAATGTGAATGTTTTCTGAAGATGGTTTCAGACAGGCTGCTCAATTGCTGTGACTCAGTGTGAAGCAGAATCTACTGAAGAGTTGCTGAGGCAGAACTGAAATCATGGCTTGTCTCAAAGAAAAGACAGAATTGTCAGCTAATTATTTTCTCTTTCAAGCTTTCTTTTATTTGAAAAAAACATACGTGTAAGATTCCAAGCCTTTAAAATCTGGTGCCAGATGTTAAGTTGCTCACCTAGTTGCTTGATTCTTCGGAACACAAAAGAGGTCCTGAAGAAAGAAAACAAATCAACCTGTAACTGTGCAGCAGAAATGTGGGTTAAGTGTTCTCTCAACAGGACGAAGACACTTCTACAGCAAAAAATGAACTCAACAGATGCCTAATTCTGCTTATGATTATTATCCATGTAAAGCAAATCTTCTTGTATGTGGTAAGTATCAGAAAGACGACTGACTTCTATTTTTTTTTAAAAAAGAACAGTATCTCTTGTCAACTTTAAACAAGTGCATGCTAAATGTAAGATCACAATGATGAAATTGGTGCTCTGTATTAATTTTTGAGTTATTGCTTATGTATAGACCAGAATCCACTAACATTTGACTAGCTTAAAACATTTTAATATTCAGAATGCTTTGTTAGTGAGTCTCTGGCAAGCACATTTACTTGGAAGTAAATCTCATTGAAGTCAGAGTAATTTACTTTTGAGTAAACATGCATAGAATCAGGCTGCACATGATCACAGTAACAAAATTTCATGCTTAAAATGAAGCAAAATGCTAGGTGGTCTTATATTAAGTGGCAGGGGAGAGGCTTCTATGATCAGCAAGGCCGGGCTCCACGGTGAGGCTCATCCATTACAGTTCGAGTGTGCTGACCCCTATTTCCCACGTGTGGGAAAATCACCGGCATTATATGTGGTAAAAAGAAATCAAATATTACTGAGTATAGTAGACAGTGTAGTTTCCTTCCAGTACGCTCATTATGAAGTGCTAGTAGTGAATGTAAAAGAAAGAACAAACAACCCATTAGTTAAATTTTTGAATACCAGAATGGAAGCATTATTTATTTTTACATTAAATCTAAATAAGCTTTTAAGATTGGTTAAGAGAGCCATGATTTTTTTTTTAGTAAATATGTTTTCTTAAGCATATGAATGTTCAGAGATTTGTTCTCTACAAACTATTGGAAAAGCATCTTTTCCTGAGCAGTGTTAGTTTGGAGATCTGTACTTTGTAAGCAGAAAATTACAAGGCAAGGAGCAAATATAACAAACCAAATGGCTTCTGTTAGAGGAACTAGCATCAAGGACAAGCAGTGAGATGGATCCTTTCACATACAAAGGGCAATTGATGCAATTAGCAGTTTTAAGAGCCTATTGTGAAAGCTAGGATTAATTTCAAGTATTTTTTGCTTTTATGATGAGACTTGGGAATGAATGGAAATACTTTATTGGTATGTTTGGTACTTGAGACAGTTTAATCTTGGTATATATATATATATATATATATATATATATATATATATATATATATATATATATATATATATATATATATATATATATATATATATATATATATATATATATATAAGTTGAGTTCTTTGCAAGAGCACATACTGTAGGAAAACAGGGTATCTCCACAGATATTGGGTAACTTGATTTTTCTCTGACTTGACAGGTGTCACATTTTCTTATGTAGCAGAACTGAACCAGTAAGTCAGGAGTGGTGTGGGTTAATTGGTAAAAGTCACTGATACAACTCTTTGGCTTAAAAAAAATGAAAGAATCTGCTTGGTAGAACTAAGATCATATTTTCTCGCCTCCATGTTAAAAGATAATATGTCTGTTCTGAAGTAAGTCCTACTGAGTTCACTGAGACATGCTCACAGTGTATGAAGGACTGCAGCCCTAATTTATAGTCTCAGGCTTGATAAAATTATAAACCTTAAAATTTATCCCTTCAGCAAAATGAAAGGAAATTATCTGTGAGGTTACAGATGAAAAGACAGGGAAATAAGTGCTGCTGCTTTTGTTTTGAATTAGAAAAAAAATGACTCATGGCTCACCAGATAGGTAACGGCATTACTTAAGTATTACATTTGAATTCCAACTTGCAGCTGCCTTCAGCTAAAAGCAATAAACACTTTCAACAGTTTAAATCTATCTTTTTCAGCAACATTCTTCACAAGAAGACTGTGAATGTGGCCTAAGTACATTTGGAGTTTATAGCTGCTGAAGGGGAATTTGAATTGCAGCAATCCTACCCCAGCTATTGTACTACATCAGTTGTTGTACATTAAAAACTGATGGCAAGAAATTATGTTCTCTGGTTCTAATTTGTCCCAGCTGTTTATAAAGAATAAAAAGACTCTTCAAAGGGGGGCTATTTGACCCACTGGGGCACTGCATGTGTATTGATGGACTTCACATCCAGCCTCACCCCTCAATGGGACAAATAGCACCCCTGGTACAATTTGGGGGACAGGGAAATAGCACACAGAGGAAGGCAGAACCCTGTTTTCCCTCCTGCACTGTGGTCCTGATCTGAATTGGGGCCCCTGGTGCTTGGGAAACAAGTTCCCTCACACCTAATGTGTGACTGAACCCAGCCACATTTTAAAAACCATAGCACGGAGTTTTGCTCTACATTAGCTTGTCCAGTGACCCATAAAATAACCAAGGAATACTTTTCATACTGCTACATTAATCTTGGAAAAACATTTTTGTCATATCTTTAACCCAATGTTTATACTCTTTAACATTCTCTAATCCTGGGGCCTTTGCACCATCTTAGGTCTGCCAGTTATTCTCTACAGTCTGTTCCTTTGTCTATTTTCTCACCTAGCCTTCACTAGAAATTGAGCCTTTATGTGAGTTGTCCCAGCCCTCTGAAAAAAAAATTGTGATGTTTTCTTTTAGGAAGGCTTGTAAGTAGAGGTGGGCACGAACAGGAAAAAAAATGAACACGATGTTTGTTGTTCATTGCCGTCCACGAACAGGGAATAATGAACAACCATGAACATGACTCTGTTCACGAACATGTTCATAGTTGGCTGTTCGTGGGAGGGAGGGGGGAGACTTGGAAGGGAAGAAAGTTCCCTGCGCCATTTGCAAATGGCGTGGGGAAACTCCTTCCCTTCAAAGTCTCCCTCCTTCCAGCCGGCTGGAGGGAGGGGGAGACTTTGTCAGGAAACTCCTGACAAGCGACTGAGTCAGGGGCGAAGTGCCCCTCTCCCTGCTGCTGTGCAGCAGCAGGGAGAAGGGCATTTCAGCCCGGCAGGCTGCACTCAGCTGCTTGTCAGGGGTTTCCCTGACAAGCAGCTGAGTGTGGGATTTAAATGTCCCTCTTCCTGTGCTGCACACAGAAAGGAGAGGGAAATTTAAGCTGTTTTCCCTGACAAGCGGTTGAGTTGGGGGTGAAGTGCCCCTGGGCTTAGATTGGGGTTTCCAGGGCAACAGGAGTTCAGACAAAGTTCAGAAAGTCCATGCCTACTGTTGCCAAGGGAATTGATTGAAAGGCACCAGACTGTCTGGCTTGACGAATGACTGATGAACACCATGAACAGGGCTTGGAACGAACGCATGTTCATTGGGAACAGGGCCTCACGAACAGCTTGCTTGCAAACAGCTGATTGGGCTGTTCGTGGGGTTTTTTTTGTTCATATTGCTGTTCGTGCCCACCTCTACTTGTAAGTCTGTTTATTCTTCCTCTTTTCTCTCTCGCCCTTATTTCATTATGTACTCTTCTCCCCATATCTCTCCCCTTTTCATTTGCTTCTTGTCTCATATGTCTTCACCTCCTTTCTCAATTACTACTTCTTTTGCCTGAGAACAAATGCCACCAAATAAAGTGAATATGTATTCATATTACATTCCCCAATACACAAAGTGTCCCCGTCTTTTTCTAAACAAAAATGACCCACGTGCTTTACTCTAATTAAGTTGTGCCAAACCTGTGTTCCTTCTGCTGTCCTTTACTGTGTTTTCCCAGTCCTATGATATCCTTTGTGAAATAGACAGTCCAGAACTGTACTCAACTTTCCAAATGTGGATGAACTCTGCATTTATATAAAATGATTATGAAACTGTTCGTTTTATTTTCCTAAGAACATGAAACCTACACTTTTCACTTCATTTGTGCACTGAATTGATGGATTTAGTCATTTAACAGGTTGGTCATCCTTTTGGATTACCAGAGTCAGTTCAGTCCCTATTATGTATGTGAAATACGACCCTCCCCCCGCATGTGCATCACATTTGATTATTCATGCCATTTAGAAAAATCCTTTTGGAGTTCTTCAGCCTGCATAGTATTTTATCAGTCCAGAACCATGGCTATTACACAGCTCTCTCCTGCTCCCAAATCATGAAAGAACATTGTTACCCACCTTTTATCTCTCTGCACCCCATGGTGCTCTGCACATCTATCATTGTAGCCTCTAGCCCTTCAGAATATTTTGTTTTGCTTCCTCCCTCCTGCCCCATGTTTCTTGTTTCTTGTCCTCTTGTGGTTTATGTTTCCCTCTCAAACAATTGGCATAGTGAGGGAATCTCTAATTGAGGAAAGTTAGGTAACAGTGCAGGCAGGCTAGTGGGCCAGCTCTAACAAGATGAAAATCTACCTCCACCATCAACATACAGGAAAAGCAACAGGGAATATTATACTGACATTCTCCCATGCCCACCCCCACAAAAACACTTTCATTGTTTAAAACCATCAAGACCACCTGCTTATTCAAAATTTTTCTCTTTAGCCCCAGTCTTCCCACCCCTAGCTACACCTCCCTGTATTCCTCATTGCAAGCCATTTTGATGGCTCCCTAGCTCACAGAAGCAGCTTTTCAATCCTTGAAACTACTAGCCAGGGAACCAAGCTCTCAGCATAAGGGGACATGCAACAGACAGATGTCCAGGACTTTAGCTCCATCGCCACATATACCTGGAAGAGGAACAGATCATGCCTGGAGTTTTTGCAAAGCAGTTGCTCCTTCCACTGCCTTTGAAGCATAATCCTCTTATCTGAGCCCATGACCATTCCCAACTACAAAATGTCTCTTAGCAGAATTCTACTTTGCTTGAAACAGTTGCTCTGTGTGCATTCTCTTTGAGAAGGTTAGTCTCTCCCTTCCCATCCTTCTTTGTGGAAGCAGAGAGAACAAGGGGCTGCCGATGACAAGCCTGGAGTAGGTAAGTGGAGCAGATGCCTGGTGTGAGCTAGGGAAGGTGATTGAGGGGTGAGAAGGATGAGGGGGATGTGCTGACTGTTTCTTGCAGTACTACTTCATTGGCAGTTTATCGGTCTATTTAGTACTGCTCATATAGTTATTGCCTTATGCAGAAATTAAAATGGGAAGAACCTTACTTAACGTAATTTCTCTGGTATTTAATTATCGCCCCTATATTTTTGCTACAGAAAGAGTAAAGGAATCATTTGTATCCAATAGTAATCATGACACTTGCACTCTCATATTAGGTAGTTACATATTGTATTTATTTATTTATGTCATTTATAGTCTGCCTTTCTCACTGAGACTCAAGGCGGATTACACAGTATGAGATTAGTACAATCAGTATCAAGGACATTTCATAAACAGTACCATAAGGTAAATAGATACAAGTTTAAAAGACATAGTATTAGCAAAAATCCAATACAGAGTAAAAAAAATACTGAAGCAGAACATAATCAGTTCTAGGACTGACATTAGACAACATGGAGCATAGGTGGTACATAGGAGTACATATTTAAAGCAACAGATAATAAATAAGGCAATATAGTGATGAAGTCTATGGTCCCTCACTCATTAGTGAAGCATCTGAGACCTCATCCCTACAATACAGCCCTCCCATTTGAGTAAAAAGCCAATACAGAGCTGAAACAATGCTGAAACAGAGCAGATGCAGTTCTATACCTGGCATATTGAACAACACAGAACTAGAAACTAGAGAGTGCATCTTCTTTAAAGTATAATCTTCCTATATGAGTAAAAAATCCCTCTTAAATACTTTGGTTTTGCATAGTTTGTGGAAAGCCAGGAGAGTGGGGGCTCTCCTGACCTCCTCAGGCAGGCCATTCCACAGGGTAGGGACCACCCCAGAGAAAGCCCATGTACGGGTTGCTGTTGATTTCGCCCATGTGCAAGCTGGCACCTGCAAGAGACCCTGTTCAGATGAACCAAGCTGCCATGGAGGAACATAGGGAAGGAAGCAATCCCATAGTTATGCTGGACCAAGGCTGTGAAGAGCTTTGTATGTAATAACTAATACCTTGAACTGAGCACAGTAACTGATAGGTAGCCAATGGAGCGACTGTAGGATGGGAGTGATGTTCATGCTCCTACACGTTCCTGATAACAGCCGAGCTGCAGCGTTTTGCACTAATTGGAGCCTCCTTAGATGGGAGACCTATGTATAGTGCATTACAATAGTCAAGCCTTGATGTTACCATAGCATGGATCCAGGTGGCCAGGTCGGCCGTGCTGAGATAAGCCATTTTCCAGGCTAGAGGGAGGTTGTAGAAAGCATTTTTTACCACTGTCTTAACTTGTTTTTCTAGTAATAGCACAGGACGCAGTATAACTCCTAGGCTCTTAACTGAGTCTGCAAGGGTCAGATGAACGCCATTGAAAGGGAGTACAATATCCTTCAAGATCTCTGCCTTCCCAACAATCATCACTTCAGTCTTGTCTGTGTTCAATTTCAACTTGTTGTTTTTCAACCATTTCACCATGGCTGTCAGGCAGCGATCTAAGATTTCTACTGTATCCTGTGGGGACCTGGATAGTGAGATATAGAGTTGGGTTTCATCTGCATATTGATGATATCCAATTCCATAGCTGCGAATGAGTTCTCCTAAAGGTTTTACATAGAGGATGAATAACATGGGAGATAAGATTGTGCTCTGCGGAATCCCACAAGATAGTTTCCATTCTGGAGATAGCTGATCTCCACGGCAACTCTTTGAGTCCATTCCATGACCAGTCCAGGGCACATCCTTTGATGCCCACTTCTGTTTCTAGATGCCTTAACAGGATGGCATGGTCTACTGTATCAAAGGCTGAAGATAGATCCAGGAGAAGAAATAAGGAGGCATGGCCTTTGTCTATATTCAGACGGAGATCATCCACTAATGCTACTAGTGCTGTCTCTGTCCCATGCCTTGGTCTGAAACCTGACTGGAAAGGGTCCATAGCGCTAGAGTTATCCAAAAAGATCTGGAGTTGGTCAGCTACTGCTCTCTCTCAATCACTTTGTCCAGAAAGGGCAGATTAGAGACTGGGAGATAATTGGTCACATCATTTTTGTCTAGGGATGGTTTTTTAAGTAGCGGACGGATAACCACCTGTTTGAGATGCTGGGGAAAGCTGCCCTGAGTTAGCGATTAATTTACAATAGACCTCAGTGGTTCACTTATGTGGTCCTTACTTGATGTTAACAGCCAGGATGGACAAGGGTTGATTTCTAAGTAGAGGGGTGATTAAGCTAGCCCTCAACTCATTAAATATGGGACACTCTATAATCGTATATTCAACGGTTTCAATTTTATCATATGGGCATCTGCATGTTCTGTTGGCATATGGTACTTTCTTGTATCACCCTCTAAAACCACTCTTGCCAGAGTAAAAGCTCTTCTGAGCTTTGGTACTGTCAAATGATAAAAATAGTTAGGCGGTTGCATTGGGAGAGCAATATCTAAGTAAAGAGTTGAACATTAGCAGTCATTTTCTCCTGCCCTTTGCTGAGAGAGGGGGTGTTCTAGCCATTGGAGAGCTGTCTCTAGCCATCTAGCCACTGGAACTGCCAATGGTGGTGGTGGGGAAGCTACAGGCCATACCATGGCCATTTCCCCATGGTCTAAAAATAGTACGACAGAGTGCACAGCAACAGTTTTCTATTCTGCTCTGGTTCAGATTTCAACCACACATTTACCAAATGGAGGCATCTGCGATGTCACAATTTAGTAAATTTCAGTACTAAGTCACCCTTATGAATAAGGCAGAATCAAGACTCCTGTAAATGAATGTCCAGGAAAACTTTAAGAACGTTCCCCTACAGGCTTTCCTGTGTTGCCTTTCTTAGTGTCAAATTTGTGACCCTTAGTTTGTCGTGCTTCCTCGCACGCTTTTTGATGCCTTCAGTTTACAAAACGGAGGCAGGCAGCCACAAAAGCACCATCATTACTGTCTGCATCCATTTTGTAAAAGGATGGCGTCAAAAATCGTGCAAGGAAGCTGGCAGCCTTTTGTGAGTATCATGCTATTTTTAGATCATGGGGAAATGGCCAGTGTATTGGTAAGCTGCATGCAGCCCTTGGGATATGTGGTACTCCTGATTTAACACATTTGAATTTTCTAATATTTTTCAAAATTGAGACTAATCATTTTTCTATTTCAATTCAGCTGCTGAGCTAAATTTCAAATCAGTTACTTTCCATTTGCCCTTTTCAAAATGTTGTTTGTAACTTCAATTGAATTAGTTCTGCTGTCCTTCTTTTAAATGTCCTGCAATATTAGTAAATAAATAAGTAATTCCAACTAATGGATAGAGTTGTGAGCCATTCTGCTTTGCTATGCAAAGCTAAGAAATAGCTCTTTCCCTGAGCTTGTGGCTTGGTAATTCATGGGTCAGTAGGCATAGATGGCTGAGATTTGGTGAGTCTTCCTAGAGCCATCCTTGGATTGTAGCCAGAGAGACAGAACTGACTGCAAAGATGTGAGTTGAAATAATTTTTGTCTGATCTAGGGAGCAAAGAAATTTCTTGGGAAGAGAGGATTAATATTGCTTTTAAAAAACATCCTCAGGCCTTCAAGCAGATGACAGGTTTCAATACACATCACAAGAGCTGGGTGTAGTGCAGGACTATCCTATACAAGAGAGTGCCATTTATAACTTTGGTTTCTCATCACTTCAGTTTCAGGCAACAGAGAACCTCCAAGTGATATCTAAAATGTCCTCCATGAACTGATGATGAAAAGACAAACATTGTGGGATTACTCCTTTCATCTTTCTTGGAGAATGGATGGAGAGCCCTTCACTTCCACCTTCTATTCTGGGAATATTCCCTCCGAAACTGGCATGACACTGGAACAGAAGACTACCTTTGTCTTTGTGATTTTATTGTTCATTTTCCTAGGAATCCTCATTGTTCGATGTTTCCGAATTCTCTTAGATCCATACAGAAGTATGCCAACCTCAACCTGGGCTGATGGACTTGATGGACTAGAGAAAGGCCAATTTGATTATGCTCTTGCTTAGAGTCAAGGATTCACTTTATTTAGAACTTCTGACATATTAAAAACTTATGTTTAGTAGGGAAAGAACTATTTATTTTTTAAAATATTTGCAAAGCATGCTGAGGATTTAAAGATATATCAGTAATTATCTCAATAAATATATTTTCATGCGCCAAATTCAGCTTCAAAAACATAGCAGAAAAAATAGAACATAACTATATCTTACAAAAAATACCTTGTTTTGTCATCAGTTTCTCAAAGTTGGTGCATGTTTATAGTTCACCACCAGACCTTTAATAAGCATGCCCCAATTTAAAGGTAGTTCTCCAAGAATGCTTTTTTTTTTTTGCATTTTGTGTGTGAAAATTAGATAATGTTTTTCAAGTACTTTTTGCTTCTATTTACAAGATAGTTAAATAGATTCTTCTTGGCAATGTTAATTCAAAATTTATAACTTAAAGCAATTTCAGCTGATGATGCTTACAGCAGGTAAAATTACAGATACAAAACATAATTCTTTTCTAGCATGAAGACAATGTATAATCTGCTCTATTTCAATCATTCCTAGGTTTATTTTTTAAAAAATGGGTCCACCACAGTAAGTTTAATAAACTTGTGATCTTAATTCAAAAATGCATATATGTTCATATTTACGCTTTAACTGTCCCTGTTTTCTAGGCTTGCATATGACATAGATAATGATAAGTTATAGAAACTAGGAAAATGCATTTGTTAAATTTTGGGGATTTTGGTTAAAATATCTTCAATTTCTAAATAGCTAGTGAAGATATTTATTATTTTATTTACTTCATTTTTACCTACCTTTGTCCCAAACGGGGACTCAAACTGGCTTACAGCATTCTCCTTTCATCCATTTTATCCTCACAACAGCCCTGTGAGGTAGGTTAAGAGTGTGCACCTGACCCAAGATCATCCAGCGAGCTTCTGTGACAGAGTGGGGATTCAAATCTGTCTCCCAGTTCCTAGTATAGCATTCTAACCACTACATCACAGTAGCTAATAATAACAGGAAGGTGGAATTAGCTTATCCAATTATTTTAACAAGAAATATCTTAGGAGTAATGATCATAAAGATGTTAATGCTGAAAATCTTTTCTAAAAGTTAATAAATGTATTTTAATTTTTGTAAGCTTCTGTGCTCTATAAGTAGAAGAAGAATAATTACTTGGCCCAATAAAATATAAAATATAAAAACTGTCTTTAATTCTGTGAGACCAACATGGCCTCAAATGACTTATTGGACATAGGTCACAGTCCTTTTAAGAACAGCTTAGTGAAATCAGTCAAGGGTTCTGCTGCACAGTTCACCCAGCACTAAGGACTCACAACTCATATCTTTCACTAGGTAACTTCAAGAAGACAGAGTTCCTGTTCACACATTCAGCCAAGGTGGTACTTTTACAGCAGAATGGAAAACTAGTACTGTCCACTTTTCTTTCACCAGGGTTCATTTCATACTGCAGGCTTACACATGAACAGCCAACTATGTGTAGGCCAGGCCTGCTAGCTCCCCAGTACTAAAATCCAGAGTGTGGAGGAAGATGCAGGGTGTGTGTACATACAATAGGTATATACCTGTGCTCATGTATAAATGTGTGAACACGTATTCCCTGACAATTATGTCATTTCTGACACAACCTAGAAGTGAAAGGTTTTGTCAGAGTCTGATTCTTTAAAGTCAGTCCAAAACATAATATTTTGCTATGTTTGGGTACAAGTTGTTGAAAACCAGCCCTAATGTGACCAATCACTTCTGGCTTGTGCCAAAGATGACGTATTCTCTGGAGGACATGGCACAAGTGTGCCCATTTCATCCATGTACCTGCCAGCCTGTCTCCTCCCTTTGCCAACATCCCCCCACACACTGGCCAGGTGACCAGTGGTAGTAGGTGAAATCTGCGGTGCTGGCAACCCTAGTGGAAGCACAAGAATCCATGGGAAGATAATGGGAACCATGTCTCTGTACTAGTAGGTACTCACATGGAACATTCAAAACTAAGCTACAAGAGACAAATTACACAAGGATGTGCACATGAAGGGAGTCACATGTTAGCCGGGAAGCTGAGTTTTAAAAGACATCGAAAGGCTTTGTCAGTTTCCCCTGTCTACAGGGCCTGCAAGGATAGCTCCTCAGAGGGTTTGCTAATTTCCTCTTTGCCTCCTAAAGGCTCTGCCAGTTTCACCTCCCCTTCTAGGAGGCGAAGAGGAGATAAAGTCTCTGAGGAGCGATCTTTGCTGGCTTTGTAGAGAGAGGAAATTGATAGAGCCTTCCAATCTCTTTTAAAATTCAGTTTCCTGGCTAACATTGTGACGCCCTTCACGTGAGCATCGTCATGTAATTTATCTCTAGTAGTTTAGCTCTCAGTCCACACTGCCCATTATTTGCTTGGTGGATGGGAACTACATGTGCAGTTCATCCTCCACACCATCAAAGTGCCCCACATATGAATGAGGGCAAAGTATCCTTATAGATTAATGCCATTCTGTCCCCGTTTCCTGGAACCCCATATCTAAGTTGACACAGTACCAGAAACTTCCATGTGATGATTTTTTTCTATCAGGCAAGTTTCAGTTATACACATAAGCTTAACACTTTTAAATAACAGGAAATGGTTGTTTTATTTCCCACCAATTCAACTGCACCAATGTATCTGGAGTCTCATTCCCTCACCCCCTGAAAATTACGTGGGAGGAGATAAAATTGAGGTAAATATGTAACTTGCCATCATCTTCCTGCTGCTGATAAATTTTATAACTCATGTCATGCTTTGCTGTATCCTTTGTAGCCCTCTAATGGTCAGCTTATTCCAGCCCCAGGACCACAGTGGCCAGATTCTGTCTCAAGGATGTACTACTCTGAATAGTTGAATATCAGCTTCTGAAACAGGCTACTGGCTAAATGGAGCATTGCCCTGGTCCACCAGGAAGAATAAAGCACAAATAATACAAACTTTCAACCATCCTGGACAGCAGCCAGGTCATGATAGCAGTGTTTAATAATTCTCACCATTATGTTTCAGAAAACAACATCCATGTATAATTTCATTTATTATATAAATTTTCATAATGTGATATCAATGCCCCTTGAAATGAAAAAAGGCTAAATATTTTAATGGATTTACTGGCATGCTTCATAAAAACGTTAATTTAAATTCAAGACTGCAACAAATTCAAATGCAAGAAAGATAATTTTTTCTTGATAGTGAACCATGTGAATTTTTGTAATGTAGAAAAGCAAGTTGCTTAGTTTGTGGAAAAGTCACATCTATGTTTATTAATACTTCCCCTCCACACATACACACTAGAGCTTTGAGTTGCAGAATAAAGGCAAGTGTTTCATTGTTCACCTCTGTATAGATAAACTAAGTAAGGATTTACTTCACAGTTTCTTATAAATCTCACAAGCTGACTGTGTTGTCCACCCCGCCCCCTCCAAAAAGATTCCTTTATTATGCCTTGATTCTGGCATGCTGTAGAATCAGGACAGTTTGATTCCCAGTGTAATAACAGTTAACAGACAATATAAGGGCCAAACTACAAATGATGAATGACACTTGAACGGCAAGTGTATTCTTCCCTGTTCACTTGCCCTCCACTTGCTCTCCACTCGATCCACTTGCCATTCAAGTGTCATTCGTCACTTGTAGCTTGGCCCTGAGAAATCACACTTAATGGCCACTCTGTCAGCTATCTAGATTTGGAATCATTGAACTCTGCAGTGAGTGGAGCTCTCCTTACTATGACTGGACTGAAGAAAAATTGAGTCTTATTGGGGGGTTTTGCCTCTTCCTCTGCCCAGTCTGTTTTGTATTCTTTTCTTTCTGTTCTATGTTTCCTTTCAGCACTGTGGGCTAGTTTATACACGTGTATACATTACTTGATTCTTGTGCAGTGGATGATTGGTTGGTAGTTTAATGTATGAACTGGCTTTGTTGAAAAGCATTTTGTCTGATATGAAATCCTCATATACAATAATATATGTATATGATAAGCCCTCATTTAGTCATCAAATGATAAATATGAAAGTGTGGACCAGGCCTATGGCTTCCTTTTACAGATATGAGTCCAATAAACTACAAACAGGATTAGATATCCCCAGGTTTTATTGGTGCTAAGTACTTGAGACAGGGTCAACCATCCAGCTATTAAAGTTGATGAGCCTTAGGTTATTAGGAGCCCTGTTAGTTTAACTTGGAGCCATTTTCTACTGTAATGGTACTCAGATTCTTTATCCAGCAATCAGAGTAAACCTCTATGCATATGATCCCTGTCTCTGAAAATGTATTGTAGCGAAGAAGTCAAATTAAAAAGCTGAGATTGTCACAGTCTCCTATTTGCTCTACCTACGGGCTACATTATTCAGTCCATTTCTACACTAGGAACATTTAGCAAAAACAATTTCACACCTGCTACCAGCTGTACTAGTAGAATCCTTTGTGTAAGACCACTGGCATCCATGAGACCTGCCAGAGACCTGGCTCAGGAGGACACAGAAGCAGGCTTCTGGAAATGTACGTCTTGCTTTGCTGTGAACTGCATGTGGACCGCCAAAACAATTTGTTTTTGACAGAACTGATCTCTTCTTTGGAATGGGGGACTGGATCCCCTCCCTCTTCCTCCCTTCCCAGTGTGTGATTCCAGCAGCAACCCAAATATGTTACAAAGAAAGATGGATCTTCAATCATTTGTAGTATGGAAGTATTTGTAAAAAGAATGATACCCACCAACTATTTTCAAGGGTATTTTATCCAGGCACTGGATAAAATAGATTTTATTAGCTACCTCACTTTTAAATGAACCCAATTCTAAGCTATTATATCCTTGTTAGTGCCTACAACTCTGGAAATGTCCCTGATAATGTCTCCAGCTTTAAACTGTAGTGGGGAAGAATTTAAGAGGTTCAGTTCTAAGAATTTAGATGGTGTTCTGCTCAATCAGACTCAGTTCTTACTAAAGTAATCTGTCAGAACAGGGCCATTACAGTGTACAGGTGAGGGATTCACATGCTCCAATTCTCCCACAAAGAAGGAGGATTTCTACAAACAGAAAATTAGCAAGGCATGTACAAGGCTCTACTCAAACTTTTCTTCTCCAAAGGCTATTTTTCTATGGACATTTTTTTTAAAGGGAGGATTATAATAATTTAAACTCCTACTTGTAATCTGTATATACTCTTCATAGTCTTATAAACTCCTGTAAGCGCTAGGCCTTAGAATGGGTTGTGTTTGGTTTAATGAGAAGCTGGCACTTCCATTCCAGGGCGAATGACTGGCTTAAAATCTGTTCTTCCCAATGGAACTGATGCTGAAACATCAATAGAGTGAAGGACACATTGGTAAGAAACATCTGAGCCTGCCCTGCTGCTGATAGTGACCAGTTGGGAATTAGAGATCTGAAAACCATAGGAAGACGTAAAGCTTCACTATCTCCAGAGTGGTCTCTTGTTACAGAAGGCACACAAATGGTATTGTCCTGGACAAGTGTTTACAGTGCAAAAACACTCTTATGTGGTGCTGGTGACAGTTTGGGTAGGAAAAGTATATTGTTCTGTTTGCTTTTTAAGTTTCTTTGCTGTTTTGTGCAATAAAGCAGATATTGGAGTGCAATTCCCTTTTGTCTGATAACAAAGGTGTGTGTATGTCTGTCTATAGATTTGGTACTGAATCTGGCCTTTAAAACTCAGAGTTTTCAGCAGAATGTGAACTGTAAACTTTGATTGCTTTGTCAATTTCAACAGCCAATACTGTTATAATTCCAACTACAGGTGTACATAAAGCAAGAACTGAATGTTAGAATTATAGCTAGTCACTCCAGGAAAACAATCCAATTGTCACTTCCATTTATTTCAATAGAAAACAAATGTTTTCTTGCAACTTCTTCTTCCCTTGCATTAGGATGAATTTTCAGCAATGCAGCCACCCACAGCCAACCTGTGTTATAAAGGAAATTAAAATTCACATTCATAGATGGGACATGGAGAGCCAATAATTGATATGTGAGTGAGAGTTTCCCTCTCTTTCAGGGACTCTCAAATGGGCTAGAGCCGCCCCTCTTTTTTTTTTTACTCGAAGTGAGTATATACTCTCCTCTTCTCTCACTTCCCCTTGTTCTGACTTCTTATATTGGAGCTTGGACAAGAGAAGATATATTTAAAAACAAGAATACAACAAGGAAACGGGACTTCCGGTTTGGATTGATGGCGATCTGACGTGGTCCAGGGAGCTGGGCTATCATGAGTATCTGTTTGGGCTAGCCGGGTGCTTGGATCACCAGCTGCCACCCCTCTGCAGGGAGTAGAGGGGCAAGAATGCTACAAGACCCTGAGAGTGCGTGATCTTGGTGGCAGGGGTGGGGGTTCTGAATAAAGGATTTCCCCCACCACCTTGAGGTCCCCTTGGAGAAGGGTAAGCTAACATCTCTACAGTGCTCTTTTGAGCCATATGATTGGCATAAGATCGCCAGAAACCAAGCCTCGATACCAGATTTGAACAATTTGAAACGAAGGAAACAGCATGAAGATCCCAAAAGGAACAAACAAGGTAAAGATCGATATCTTACTTTCCGGAGTTAAAAGCAGAAGACAGACCCGTTTAAAATTTAAAGTAAAGGTTTGAATGGACAAAAGAGTAAAAAAGGAAACTATTTCGGGACTAAAAAGGGAATTTGATAAACCTTAAAGCCTTAAAAGTGAGAAAATAACTTCTGTTTACGCATACCTGCAGTCGCGGCAGAGATAACAACCCTGAGAAAAGGGAGGGAGTTGGAGAATGAGTGCAGTAAATATCGCGAGAGGCCAGAGTGAATTGGGGAGCAGTGACTGAGTTGTCTAGAGGGGCCCAATTCGAAGAGCAAGAACAGGAAGAAGGAAGTGAACTCGGAGAGAAGACAGAGGAAACAAAACAAAGGAAAAATCGCGAGAAGGAGGAATGAGAGTTAAAACGGAACTGATTGCCAGCCGTTTCAGGAACCAGGAAGTAAGTAGGAAGTTACCATACAGAAACTGCGCCCGACATTTTGGAAACTTAAATTTGATTGGACTTTTTAAAATAGACTTTGAATTATTTAAATTAAGTAAATAAACGGAATAAAAATGGAGCTGAGGAGAGCGGATACCTGGGGCGGTACAAAATCAAGCCCAGGTGCGATGAAGAAAGCGGAGAAGGAATGGCAGGTAGCCATTGAAACGCTGGGGGAAAAAGTCCTGGAGGGTAATAAAGAATTGAGTCAATCTATGCAGAAGATGGAAGAAAACCTGATAAGGAATATAAAGGAATTTGTGAAATCAGAAGTAATAGAGCTGTCAAAAAATATAGAAGAGGTCAAGAAAGAACTGCAGGCAACAAATCAGACAGTTCAAGAGATGGAACAAAAAACCACCGATTTGACATCTAGTTTAAAAGCAGAAAATCAAGTACTGCAGGAATGTGTGGCTGTAATGGAGTGCAAAATTACGGAAAATCAGCTGAGATTTAGGAGTGTCCCTGAGACTACAACGCAGAGTGTGCAAGAGCAAATAACAGATTTAGCCTACAGAGTCAATTCCAGCTATGCGCAACAAAAGAATTTACCAAGAGATATCATTGTTCAATTGATAACCAGAAGAGTGAAAGATGAAATCCTGAAAAAGCATTTTGAAAACCCTCTGTCACTGGATGGAAATAGAGTGAGAATTATGAAAGAGCTTCCCAGAAGGATTTTACAGGAAAGGAAGAAGTATAGAGAATTGACACAAAAAATTGAGAGACAAGAGTATAAGGTGTAGATGGGAACTTCCAGAAGGACTGAGTTTCCAGTTTCAAGATACAAGAATCATTATCAAATCAAGGCAGGAGTTGTTAGAAAACGATAAGGACTTTCCCAGATCAGATAGAAAATAGTATGATGGAGTACAAATTAATATTGTGGAATGTTAACTAATTGAACTCACCACAAAAGCGAAAAGTTATATTCCATTGGCTAAAGAAACAAAATTGTAATATAATATGCCTGCAAGAAACGCATATAAAGGAGCAACATTAAAAATTTTTAAAAAATGGACAATTAGGGAAAGAATTTTTGGCGGCTGCCAAACAAAAGAAAAGGGGAGTAGTGATATATATAAAAGAAGAATTGGATCCTAAATTAGTTTTTAAAGACAAGAACGGAAGATATGTCGTGGTAGAAATAATGATGAATTCCAAAAAGACTTTGATTTTGGGAATATATGCGCCAAATGGAGCCAAACATGAATTCTTTGAAGAGATAACACAAAATTTAGACCAGTATGCGCATGAGCAAATAATAATAGCGGGAGATTTCAGCGGTGTAGTTGACCTGCAATTAAATAGGAAATTAAAGTTGGCAAAGCAAAAATCGGGGAAGCTACCAAACTTGTTCTTTGATTTGATAGAACAAGAAAAATTGGAGGATATATGGAGAAGCTGGAACCCTAAAGTTGAGGATTTTACATTTTATTCAGCAAGACATCAATCATTTTCGAGAATTGATATGATTTGGACAACTAAGGAGCTGAGTGGTTTGACAAAGAGAACAGAGTTTATGCCAAGAGTAAGTTCAGACCACAATTCTATAATGTGGAAGTTCTCGAGCGGTCACAGGAAAATAAGATGGAGAATAAATGAAGATCTTCTATTGAACCAAGAGAATGTGGAATTTATTCGAAAGGAAACAAAATACTTCTTTCAGTATAATGTGGATCAAGGAGTACCAATACATGTGGTATGGGATGTGTATAAAGCAGTGATGAGAGGGATACTGATTACATTGAACAACAGAGAAAGGGGGGAAAAGCGAGGAGAAATTTAAAGAAATTCAGGAGAAAATTTCCAAGAAGGAACAAGAACTAAAGAAAAGACCGGGCAAGAAAGTAATAACTCAAGAAATTAAATTATTACAAGAGCAGTTAAAGACCTTTGCTAATAAAGAACTGGAATGGAAGTTGAGGATGTTACAGCAGAAATCTTTTGAAGGGGCAAATAAGCCAGGGAAATACTTAGGTTGGCAATTGAAAAAGAGGAATGAGAAAAAAATAGTTAGCAAAATAATAGAAGATATGAGAGAATTAGTGGAACATCAAGCCACATTATGCAGAATTTGTGTTTGTTTGTTTACTGGAGTAAGTGCTTTCCTGACCTCATCAGGCAGGTCATTCCATAATGCGGGGGCCACAACAGACAATGTACATGTAAGGTGTTGATTTTGCCCATTTGCAGGATGACACTTGCAGAATGCCCTACTCGGATGAGTGAAGCTGTTGTGACTAGACATGGGCACAAACAGAAAAACAAACAAACATGGTGTTCGTTGGTTGTTGTGGATATTCCGGGCTGTATAGCCGTGGTATTTGCATTGTAGTTCCTGACGTTTCGCCAGCAGCTGTGGCTGGCATCTTCAGAGGTGTAGCACCAAAAGACAGAGATCTCTGTGACACTGAGAGATCTCTGTCTTTTGGTGCTACACCTCTGAAGATGCCAGTCACAGCTGCTGGCGAAACGTCAGGAACTACAATGCAAAGACCACGGCTATACAGCCTGGAAAATCCACAACAACCATCATTCTCCGGCCTTGAAAGCCTTCGACAATACATGGTGTTCGTTGTTTGTTACCATCCACGAACAACGAACAACGAACACTGATTAACATGATTTTGTCACGAACATGTTCATTGTTCATGGGGGCCAGCAGGCTCTCCTCCAGCCATCAAGCTCCCTACTGCACCACTCCCAGAAACCCAACCTGAGCAGGCATCAGGAAAAGTATCAATAATAAATAATAGCTTGGCCCCAGAGCCTGGCAGCAGCCCTGGAACCTGAAGGGGTAGATCCCTATCCCACCACACACAAAGAAAATTCAAGCTCCAATGCACTCACCCTGTCTCTCTAACAGCAGCTGTCTCTCCCTGAAAGCCAGAGCTGGGAGCCCCCCTCCCCCCTGGTCTTTTCCTCTTGTAACAAATTTGGAGCTCCAGCCCACACTTGGAAGGAAGACCTGCATATCAAGCTAAATTGGGCTTAGATTGGGGTTTCCAGGGCAACAGCAGGAGTTCAGACAGAGTTCAGACAATCCCTGCCTGAGTTGCCAAGGGAATTGATTGCAGGTGCCAGACTGTCTGCCTTGACGAACAGCAATGAACAGTAATGAACGAGGCTTGTAACGACCATCTGTTCGTTTAGAATGGGGCCTCATGAACAGCTTGCTCGCGAACAGCTGATTCATGGCTTTTTTAGGTCATATTGCTGTTTGTGCCCATCTGTAGTTGTGACTGAACATAGGGAGAGAGGCACTCCCATAGATATCAGAGCCAAAGCCATGATGGACTTTGTATGTGATAACTGAAATCTTGAATTGAGCCTGGTAAATAATGGGTAGCAAATGGAGAGACTGAAGAATGGGAATGATATGCATTCATTGCCTAGTTTCTGATGCATTCTGCACCAACTGGAATGTCCAAGTTGACTTTGAGAGGAGACCTACGTAGAGTGCATTACAGTAGTCAAGTCTTGATGTTACTATGCCCTGGATCCACGTGGCCAGATTGGTCATTTCAAAGTAGGGGGCCATCTTCCATACCAGACTGAGGCATTTTTGCAACTGTAAAGGTATGGGAGCTGAGCATTCCCTCCATTCCACAGACACCTGAAGTCTAGGAACTCTAGCGTCACTAGCCTAACTTTGCTGCCAGATGTTTTTCCTTTTTTTTCACATAGAATGATGCTGCTATTGCCTGCTGCTTGTTCTTAGTAATGCCACAAGGCAACAAGAAAGAATGTTTTCATTTTACAGTGGAATTTCCTGCCTGAAATGATCTCACTGGATGAAAGCATGTTTTTTCCTTCTACTTCACAATCTGTACTTGATAGTAAGGAGATAATTTAAGATATGATCTAACTGTAGTCCCAGAAAAATAGGTCCTTGACTAGTAATCATGCATTAAAATGGGTGAGAAAATTCACCCTGGAACTGAGCCAGGGCCCCAAGGAATACTTCTGCAGAATTGTTAACTAGTGCAGGATTCATGGGTGGGATCTATGCCTGGGCTCAGCTGAATAGGAAGAGCCGTTCCAGAACTACGTAGCAAAGTGTTACAGAACAGCGTGCCTTTGAGACTATGCAGAGTCTCTTTCCCTCCCACTGATAAAACAGGAGAGATGTGACCCTGAATCATATATTACATTTATTTGCAAACAGGTTTGAATATTCATTTTTGTTTTACTGTCACCAGTAGTTCAAAACTAATCGTTGGATCTTACGCATGTTCATCTGGAAGTTAAGCTTGGAGTTCAGTGAGATTTGTTCCCAAGTTAGTGTGTACAGGTTTAGGGCCAAAAACAGGTATTAACAAAAATAATCAGCCTAGAAGGACTTAAAGAATAAAACACTAAGTGAACAATAAACAAAGCCTACAAATTAATAGTGCACGGAGCCTGCTTTTCTGTTCTCTCACCAGGTCCCAATAGCAGAATAGCAAGTTTTAACAAAAACCAATACTCTGTTGGACATTTTTGTATTCCTGACTTACCATCCTGACTTACCATCAGGAAAAATCTACAAGGCCAAAACGTTTCTGAATAATCCCATACTTTGGTTATATCATTATGCTTACTGTTCATGACTGGAATGCTGATCATTCTCTTGCATTTCCTGCTGGTTTTGAACAGTTTTGACCTTATGCAAAAGTAATTGTAGATCGAGGTAAGCCTCTTTTCTACCTTGTTTTCTTTAAACTTTTTTACATATCTTTATGGAATAAACTTGCTCACAATGAAATGTACATGCCCACAAATAATCACACTTACCACCTACAGGGTACAAAGTATTTCTTGTAAAACAAGCTAATATTATAATCTCTGTATTGCAGATGGAAGAGAGGCCTTAGGAAAAATCCCATATTGTCAGCTTCAGCACTGCAGTAGAATTAGTCTATCACTTAGTTAATTGGTGGCACAGGAGATTTGAACAAGTTACCTCCTGGAGCAAGGCTAATTCTCTAAGCCAACTTACTGTGCATAAGGTTCAAATTGTACCACTTTAACAAAGTGAAGCCAAAAACTGTGAAGCCAAAAACTTTCAACCACCTTAAATTTTTTACGCAAGGAAGAATTCCTTGTGTTAACTTAAGAGTCACTTCTGAAAACAGAAAACATAAAATGGAGGTGAAACCAGGTACACCATCTTGAGAAAGTGCTGGATACATATGTGATGAGTATAAAAATGTAGGGGATCAGTTACCAGTAAGCAGATATGTAGTCAACTTCTGTTTTCTCTCTCTCTTTCTCTCTGTCTCTCTCTCAACACACACACACACACACACACACACACACAGAGTGTCTTTTGAGGGTTTGTTTGTAAAGTATTCTAGCAAGAATATCCAGTTTATTGTTTTTCAAATAAAATGTTAGTGATTTCAAGTAATTGTGTCTGCCCTTTTAATATAATTTCTCAATTTAGATTTTGACTTCTGGGCCAACCTCTTTAAAAGCATAGAATATGAAACTTCTAACATCTGGGTGATCACTACTCTGAACATTTCTAATTGAAGAATTGCTTCCTTTATACTATTTTGGGAGTGCAGAACAAGCAGCTGCCAGATGTAAGTGAAGCCATATGTAAAAAGCTTATTAAATTCAACAAAAATCTCTCTGATGGCTTTAGCATAACAGCAGAATGTCTGTCAAAGTACAAAGAATGATCATTCCAGGTATCCATAATATTTTATCTTTAACAAGAGATAGAGAAAGCAGAACCACCCAACACTTCTTCAGAAATGACCAATTTTTTTGACTGAAACATACCCCTCTGCTATGGCCATTGTAAGAACAAATCTCTCTCTCTCTCTCTCTCTCTCTCTCTCTCTCTCTCTCTCTCTCAGCCGGCCAGCCGGCTGGCCAGCCTTTCTCACTTAGACAATCCTTTCTATCTGCATTGTCACAAATAGCACTTATACATAAAATAGGATTCCAGCCATGGTAATGGAAAGGGATTAGTGTGCTCTGTAAACCTCTTTAGATTTTGATCTAACAGTTGAGAACCACAAAACGTAATACTGAAGACTTGTAAGAGGCTGAGAAAAGATACTCAACCTCTCCAGACAAATGCTACAAAGAAAAGTCATGTAATTCCTTTTATTAGGATAAATCAAGACATCATAAAGCAGTGTACAGAGGCATCTACCAGCCCCATCTCTGACTGCCCTTTTTCATGTGTTTAGTGCCTGTGAGCAACGGAGCAAAGGAATATAGGTCATGCTTTACAAACGTTTTTGTCCTCCCGTCAAATAAGCTTCCATTTTGGCAATGGGTACAAAACTTTTCACAGGAGCGTGGGTATGACGGGACATATTGCCTTCCTCACTGTGAAGGCAATTAGCCCTACATTCCTTCACATTAAGAAGTTCATCCAAATATGCATTTTGCCTTCTTGTGATGTATTTGGATGTATACTTGAATGTGCATCCCATTCAAATGCCTCTTTCCTCTGCCTTTTTAATGGGATGTACATTTGAATATGAGTGTCACTGCCAGAAAGCAGACAGCTTGCTTTGAGAAGCAGGAAAGTTTCTTCTTCCTCATCCTGAAAAAGATGGGAAACAACATGAACAAACACACACAAAAACATGTGAGTTTTCTCCCCACCCCTCAATGCAGTGTAACACTAATTTTTCATTATATCTGTTAGTAAACTGGCTAGATAAATGTGGATAGTACATTAGGACCACCTGTAGTCAAAGCAGGGCTTTTACAAGCTTAGGAGATATGCAGGGATGAGGGAATTAATTTGTATATTCAGGGGTCCCCAAGGCCATGCCCATGGGCACCACTGTGCCTGCCAAAACCTTTTCTGGTGCTCACCAAATGTTTTAGAAGTGGGCAAGGCTATACACATGAAGACCTCGGGAGAGCAAAGGCATCCCCTTGCTGGCACAGAATAAAACATTTTGTGGGGTAGTTATAACTTATAACCCTATATTGGGATCAGGGCTGGTGCCAGAGTTTCTGGCGCCTGGGGCAGCTTCAGGGCTGTTGCCACCCCCATGCACGTATGCACGTGGACTGTGTGATGATGCCACTGCGTGTGATATCATCATGCAGTATGCTGCTGCGAGCTGGCCCCATTGGCGCTCAGTTGCCCTGTGCCGCCCCGGCCACCTGCTGTGCCTGGCCCAGAGCTGTGTGCAGGTGGCGGTGGCAGCACAGGGCAACTGAGTGGAAGGGCTGGGAGGCTGCCCACTCAGGCTGCCCTGCGCTGCCGCCACCAGCACACACTTTCGGTCGGGCACAGCAGCTGTGGGCCAGGCATGGCAGGTGGCCAGGGCCGCACACAGGTGGCTTCCCAGCCCTTCTGCTCAGCTGCCAGCGCTGCCGCCACCCGCTCCTTGGTGTGCACCCCCGCCCCGGCACCCCCTCCGGCGCCTCAGCACTCGAGGCAACTGCTGGACCAGCCTCAATGGACGTGTCGGTCCTAGTTGGGATCTTAACCTGTGCATACCAAGGTCCAGATTCATCATAGCACTTGAAATAATGAGGGGAGGATGAGCACTTTTTAAAACGAAAAGGTTTTAATGAAATAGCACACACCAACTTAAACAACTATTACTAGAATGGGGAGAGAGAGAGAGAGTGAAACAAAAAAACCTTGCGTAATGGCTACCTTCCCACTGCGGTGAGATAAAAGGGGGAGAATTAAAACATACAATCCTGATTGACTCACACTGTAGCATGAAATGTTAAAATATTCAGCATGTTCTGTTATGAAGGAAAACACACATACAATTCCCTGTCATGCAGGATGATCACAGAATTAATTTTTTGAGGTGCTGGAACACCAACGGAGCTGAATGTTCCTCTCCAGCTTCCTCTTCTTTTGTGACATATGTTTGATGTTACCTTTGCCTAATGAGTCATAACCACACATTTCAGAGAGAAGGAAAGGCTGTAGGACCTTCGCCAAGTGGAAAGTATGTTTTCAACTGCCAGCTTCTTTCTTCAAGAGGACACATGGGGTGTAGGTGGCATGACTCTTTCTTTATTTGATCTGTATCCTTAGTACAATAGTCTTGGCATATTCATTCCATAACTCAATGTTTCTGTTAACATAATCTGCAAAAACGGTGGTGGTGAGAGGGTGTATTTCAGAGGTGAAAATCTTGAATCAAGTGGAACTTCCAGTAAACAATAAAAAAAACAAGATTCCCTCCAGCATGGTAAATACTGGCTTGCATCATGTGAGCGTGCAATCAAATACACTGTTCTTTATGAGATATTAGTGTTGACTTTGATGTGTACAAACTGATCTGCATTTTGAAGGATGCTTGCATTGAGTTTCTCAGATGTGGTAGCAGGCTGCTTTTGGGGGTCTCTTTTGGGGGTCTCTTGGGATCTCACATTATCTATATAGAGAAAGGATCTGGTAGATGAAACATTTTTGACTATATGATTTTTTTAAAGGAATCTCTCATTCCCAACTATGTAGGAATAGAAATTGGCAAAACCTGAGCAAATGGTTTTTTTTAAATTGTTCCTTCATGTTTATTTCATAGTATATGAAAAAGTTTACACAAACGGACATGAAATGGGGCTCCAATCTTACCTCAGTTGCTCAGTTGATTAGTAGGAGTAGAATATTACTGTCTCTTAGGACAATCAACCAAAATATCTTTGACACCCTTGTGTGTCTGATCCTGTTGCCCACCAGCTGTTGTTAACTCTTCTCTCTTTCTCTCTTCTGGATTTAACTATTGCTTTTAAAAAATGTAACTTTGGGAACATGTTGTGTCGCAGGGAGAGGGATAATTTGTTTAATAAATCAAGTACTATTTAAAAGGCTCCCAGTAAATAAATAAATAAATTTTAAATAAATAAATAAAGGCATTTTTCTGTGTGCCATTGAGTCAGTGCTGAGTTATGGTAACCCTGCGGGGTTTTCAAGGCAACAGACATTCAGGGGTGGTTTGTCATTGCCTGCCTCTGTATACCAACCCAGACTTTCCTTTCCCATACAAATACTGACCAGGACCAACCCTCCTTAGCTTCCAGGATCTGATGAGACTGGGCTACCTGGACCATCCGGGTCAGAGAGAAGAAATTTTACAGAGATAATAGTGCTAATTCCCACCAATATCCTCAGGTTCTGTTCTATTTTTGATGGTGGAAAGTGCTTTCCAGTTGTAGTCTGGAGTCAAGTGCCTAAGAATAATCTAATTAGCTTAAAAATCTACACCACGTTAAAAATAGAATCTGAGTTCTTTTATTTTCTCCCAGGATTTCTGTGCTACCATGAAGTTTTAAAAATACTTTTAAATTGATGACTGAAATTCTCACAATCATAAATCTCTTCCAAATAGGCCATTTGTTGCCTTAAGGGAAAATTTATAACTTGCACACTATTGCTTTCATCTTTGTATAGAATAAACATGTTATAAGAGGATGTGTACTCAGACTCAAATTAAAGGAATAACTAAGTGAAAAGGCCATTTTTATTACTGTTGGTATTATACTTGTGACAATGTGTAATCTCTATAAATTTTGGAAACGTCTTTTATAACTTCTAAAGCCTCCACTCTCTACTTTTCAGTCATGCATCCCCAGAAGCAAGATGGACAGTAAGCCAAGAGGGTGACTCAGTGGATAATTTAAGTGGCTGGGCTAGTTCCAACCAGAACTAGCAGGGATTCATGCTAAAGTGGATTGTGGTGATATAAGTTTATCTGTCCAGAGTGTCCTGCCAGTTAGTACACTATCTCAATAGCTTGGAGAAAGGACTCAAGTTTCTATATAATGTTGCAGTGTGGCACCAGTTCCTTGCTTGTGTTTATGTGTGCTTTAGTAGCTTGCTTTGCTATTAGCAACTGGTTGCTGCTATACTACTTGCTGTGTTGTGTCACAGGGCAATATGCTGTAGTAAATACAAAAATATCGTTATTTAGATGGTGTAACTCTACTACAATATTCTGCATATAGTCTGCAATGTGTGTGTTTATGTGTGTTACTATGGTTTGTTTGTTTATTTTTTTTACCTTGGCCATCGTCACACGGCCATAATTTTTGCGTCAAACTAGCACCATCTCCCACTGAATGCTTACCTTGTTCTGGTTCTGTAATGATTTCGCTATTCTCCCACACTCACACTTTGCGACTCTTTATGTCATCCTCTTCCGCTTCCATGTGAATGCCCTGGTTCAAATGTTGACACTTTGCAATGGATCTGTCCCACCTAACACTGATTCTCCCGCCCCACACTCCCACAATTCACAGCATGACCCATAATTAAGCCTCTAATTCCTTGGTTGTTTGATTCATCCTGGGTTTGCCAAGGAAAAACAGTCTCTTACAGGAAAAGTGTTTTTGCCATATATCAAAGGAATTACTGATCAGATGGGAAAGCTTATGAAAAAGCATAACCTTCAAGCAGTATTCAGGCCCACCCGAAAAATACAACAGATGCTACGATCAGCAAAAGACAGTAGAGACCCCCTCACCTCTGCAGGAGTATACCGTATACCCTGCAGCTGTGGACAAGTTTACATCGGGATCACAAAGCGTAGCATCCAGACAAGAATAAAAGAACATGAAAGACACTGCAGACTTGGACAACCTGAAAAATCAGCAGTGGCTGAACATAGCCTAACTCAAACAGGGCACAGTATCTTATTCCAGGACACCAAAATACTGGACAACACTTCCAACTACTTTGTCAGACTGCACAGGGAAGCCATTGAACTACAATGCCAAGACCACGGCAATACAGCCCGGAAAACCCACAACAGCTATCGTTCTCCGGCCGTGAAAGCCTTCGACAATACATCGAAGCCATTGAAATTCACAAGCATAAGCAAAACTTCAACAGGAAAGAAGAAACCTTAAGAATGAACAGAGTATGGTTTCCAGTTCTGAAAAACACCAGGCTAACAAAACACTCTATACTCGACAATAGCCCTGCAGAGAAGATTAGCACATCAAGCACCAATCCATATGCAAAAGAACCTCCTCAGGATACAGTGAAGCCTCCTGCCATTAGCATTCCACACCCTGGGAAACTCTTACAGGATGACTCAGCTCAACCCCACCCCTCCTGAGTAGATACAAATGACCTGCCAACATCTTTTCCACACTGTGACACTGAGAGATCTCTGTCTTTTGGTGCTACACCTCTGAAGATGCCAGCCGCAGCTGCTGGCGAAACGTCAGGAACTACAATGCCAAGACCACGGCAATACAGCCCGGAAAACCCACAACAACCATCGTTCTCCGGCCGTGAAAGCCTTCGACAATACATAGAAATAAAATTATATTTTGCAGCAGCGTGATCACGAATTGTGAGCCGTTAATTTTTGGCGCAATCACAAAACTGTGGTTAGCAAGCTGTGTGGCATGCGCCAGATACTTTCTCTTTCAGTTTCTGTAGGCCGGAGTAGGCATCCACACAGCCTCCATTAATTGCTCTTTACAATTCTACATTCCTGATCTCCTGGTCAGTTGGCACACCACAACAGGAATCAGGGAGTAGTTGTAATATGTTTTATCTTGTTCTTTCACCCTTCACAGAGCACAATATTCCCATACACTCTAAGTAATATTCTTACATGTCTTAAGGTCCACTGTGTGCTTTTCACTATGCCTAATAGATAAGACAGAAGGCTGATCACCGCATATCTGTCCAGTGGCCTGTAACTGGTAGAACACGCTACTATTGTTGTAACTATTGCTATAGACATATTTGGGCATTGCTCTTTTCTGGGTTCCTGAAAGCTTTCTCAATAAAATACTCGCCTGCATGTTGGAGGGACAGACTTTGCATCCAGATCTCGGTCTCGTGTCGTTACTACAGTTTCACCAAATCAGAAGGAGTTGTGCCCTCCGCAAACCATTTATCTGCTGCTTCAGCGTCATTTGGCCAGTAAAGTGCGATCCTCTTCAGCGAGCAGAGGCCAGTGGTCTGGATAGCAAGGTGCAAAAAACAATGGCTTACAGAAGTGAGTGCTATGTGAAACGGGGAATTTCTTGGAGACAGAGAGAGATTTTAGACCTGCTGTCCTTTCGGGGTGAGGAAAAAATCCAAGAGGCCCTAAGGAACACATATAGAAACTTGGACTACTTCGAGAGAATATCGGAGCAGATGGCAACCAGGGGACATAGAAGATTGGCTATTGAGTGCAGATCAAAGACCATGCGTCTAGAATATAAGAAGGTGGTTGCACACAACAGCAGGTCTGGCAATGCACCCATCACTTGCCCCTACTACAGGGAGCTTGAGAGCATACTCGGTGGCGATACAAGTATACATCCCAAACGCTTAGCAAGAAGCATGGTTCTTCAGGTGATGGGTCAAATGAGGATGGAACTGTTGGAGCTCCAGGCGGGATCAGAGGAGCAATTCTCACATGACCTGGAAACTATTGATGCTGTGGACATAAGGATATCCTCGCCTTGTCATACAGGTAAGAGCAGAGCAGATCATGACCAAGGGAGGGCTGGCATGATTCCTGTTGAAGTACACCAGGAAAGTGAAGTGATGCGATGGGAAATGTGTGCTGTGTGCGGGGTGTGAGTGTGGTTTGGGAGAATGAAAAAATAAAACATTGAAACCAATGTTCACAGTGGTATTTGACCACGCTTGCAGTGAGCAACACAGATAATGGGGTGACACCTGCTTGAAGAACAGCGGTGCAATTGGAGAGTTGTGTTTTTTGACAGAGCATAAATCCATACGGTAGAGTTTCTAATAACTACATAGCTGCTCCTCCATTATTGTGTTTCAGGAGACATCAACAACCTGATTGATGATAACCAGTATGAGCAGGAAGCAGACCTGGATGCCACCCCAGATGGACTATTGGGAAATGGTGAGCGAATTTCTGTGCACCTGATATTCTATAGTGTTGCCTCACAACCTGACTTACTCAACATGGCAGGCCACAGAGTAAAAGCCACTAGACAATGGCTTCTCTGATTGTGTTGTTTGAGGAGGATCCTTCCTTAACTGTGGACACAGAACCTAATATGTACAGTAAATCACCAGTTGCTTTGGCTGGATGTGAGATCAGGTGCCTAAATTGAGGTTTTCGGCTTTGCGGCACCATGCGACCCATGGTGTTTTGCACTTTCATGAGTCTCTGGGACTCCCAGAAGGCACACAGGAATGATTGACTGCATGCAGCAGTTCACCTTCCCATTACATACGGTGTTGTGGGGGATGGCAATCCAAGACTGAATGGTTGGCCGTCAGCACCGAAACAGCAAAAGACACTATTCCTATCACTGCAGGTTAATGTGTGATTATGTTTCAATCTACAGTAACCGAGGAATGCATTATAAGCGTGCAGGAGAACAACTGGCAGGATAAGGAGAACAACCCACCCTCCCCATGGTCCGCATCAGAAGGTGGGCGGTCTATGATCGGGTGCTAAACCAGACTGTTATACCTCTCCTTCTTAATTTGCAGCACTTACAGGTCTATGGTGCGCCTCACAAAGAATAAATGGGTTCCATACCATGGAGTGAGTGGAATGTGTTGCCTGAAATCCATGCCCTGCTTGCTTTTTTGCATGGCTTAAGACCACAGCATGGCTTGACTGAGCACCACCAAGAGGTGACATGCAATGCTCATCCCTCTAGATACTGTTTTTGCCTATCTTTCAACGTGTCCTCTTAACATTTAATGGATCGTGCAATGGATAAGAAGCAACTATTAATTATGTCACAAGTGCTGTCTGTCAGTGGGTGGTTGTGGAGGTGTCTGAGACATGCTGCACACTATTGTTTCCATTTTGCTTTTAAGGAACTCCAACAACAACGGAGTTATCACTGGAAACACACATGGCCAGGATCAGATGTAGGAAAAGGGGCAGTTCTGTTATCAACAGTGCTGCTAAAAAGTTTCTGACCCAGTCATCTTAGGAACATTGTGAGGAGATGGCCCATCGTAGGAAGGAGCAAGAGGAGACCAGGAAGTGGCGTGAAGAGGAGAGCCGCAGGCACCTCGAGTTCATGGAGGAGACAAGGCAGGAGCGCAGAATGTTCCAAGATGCTTGGTCAGAAAACATAGAAGTTATGTGTGCTGCTGTGGGAAAGCTTAAAACATTAGGAGAGGCTATTCTACGGGAGCAGCAACCCATTCTCCCTGAATCACTTCCTGTAGGGCAAACAGAGACCTCTTCAGAGG
Source organism: Eublepharis macularius (assembly GCF_028583425.1). Taxonomy (NCBI): domain Eukaryota; kingdom Metazoa; phylum Chordata; class Lepidosauria; order Squamata; family Eublepharidae; genus Eublepharis; species Eublepharis macularius. Next base: position 80,689,352 of record NC_072797.1, read on the forward strand.
CCACCAGAAAGGGGGCTCCCAAACGATCCTGTGTGGGAAAGGCCAGGGAACGTTTGACCTTATAGGTCAACATATGATACACACCTAGTTTTGGTCACCACCTCATTTAAACCTGGTAGATATGTCTCCAACAGCACATCTTGGGGTGCAAACCTGTCTTTAGAAACCAGGGGGACATCCACGTGTTCAAATTCACAGAAATTATTTTTTATTAAACTTATAACAGTTGACGAAACACACCATGCTCTGAACCCAGCCAAAAAACAAAATGCAAACCATGTACAGGCTTGTGAGGGGTCAAATCAGGGGTCCTGCCCACGAGACTGAATTTCTGCCCTCTGCTGCTCCCTCCGCCACTCTCTTCTCTCCATCGCCAGCAGCCGGCGTCCCTGCCGTGACACACGGGCCTCCAGAGTCTTTACTTGACTCTGTAAGTTGTTCACTGAAACAGAGAGATCAAACATTGTGATGTGCACACCCTCCAATTTGGAAAAGGATTGACTTAACACAAGTGAATAGCAGAATCTACTGGAGGCCATTATCCTTCCCTCCAAGGAGCGGACCACAGAGTGGATGGTCTCTAGAGTGGGTTGGGCAGTGGCAGGAGGGCAGGACACTTGTGGAGGGGGTTGGCTCTGTCTCCTCGCTGTCATGTTCCTCTCCAACTATGTTTAAAAAAAAAAGGGCTTTTTTTTCAACCAAGGGATGCTTGCATATACATTTTTGATGGTTGATTGACCCACATTGTAGACACAATACTGACGTTGCATTGTGTCAGTGGTGTGCTTAGATTATGGGTGAACATGTTTCTGCCTGTCAAAGAGGCCAGTTGAAGAAAACCATTCTTTTTGACAGACTGTCATGTCACTCTTTCAGCTCCAAAGTCTTGAGTGTTATCATCAAAGATGCAGATTGCTGCTTGACAAAAAAAACCTTTACTTTTGCAATGTTGAATAATCGTTCCAGTGTTCCTGAATAGACTGAACACCTCTGCACAGTCCTTGGTTTTACTGTCTGTTGTTGTTAATAAAATAATAATTTTGCTGACAATAAAGGGTCAATAAAGGGACAATAGTCTTCCTTTGCGCAGCACTTAGCACCCACATTTTGGAAATGGGATGAAATTGCCACGCCTGAATGGGCTTGGCTCAGACAGCAAATTACCTCGGCATGCCATTTGTGTGATTGTTGGTGGGTGTGGCAGATAGTTTATTGATAGTGCTGGTAAACATGTCTACTTTTTACCTGGTGGACAATCAGCGGATTCTCTCGGACCCGTGTCATCTGGCTGCTCCTCCTCATGTCCACGGTCTGAACTCCCTTCTGCAGTTCCTGGAAACACTCCTTCTCCTGGCTGGAGCTTTCTCCCCCTCTGAACAGCTGTGAAAGGGGTTGTGGAGTTCTGATTAGATGTAATGTCCCAATACTTTCTCTGCAACACTCAAAACACCTTTAGATGGTGGGGTGGTGGGCGTGTCGTGAGTAACACAAGAGCGGAGTCAACAGACACAATGTGCGCTGCTTTACAGTGGGTGTACTGTGTCATCACTTGGAAGTGTATGGTGATAGCTGAGATACTGTTCTTGGCAGTGTGAGCATCCCTTTGAGGCATGACATTCTCTCATCCTGAACATGTCTTGCACGTTTTGTCTCATAAAGCAACAGTTTGCACAGAGGTCCAATTAGTACATACACACCCCACCATGTGTAACTACACAAGGCTACTTCGACAACTGTGGAGATGGGACCCAGGAAGTATCAGGAAAGTGGAAACCTTTTTTTGGTGGAGCACCAACTCATAGGTGTTCCTTTTAATCAGGAGAATCCCACTTAATCAGGTCTTCAATTGTTACAGCTTCATGCCTTTACACACAAATTTCCAGATGTGGTGGGCTTAAAGGGGTCTCATCACATGCCACTCTTTATTCTACCCGCCACTACAATGGTCCTGTTGTGACACTTGCCATAGACAGCAAGGAAAAACATTCAACAACATTAGAGAGCTGAGGCACCCCTTTTTATGCAAGCATGGGTTAAATAGGGTGCTGCGTCCCTCCATATCTGCTGCTGCCATAAAGGCATTGTTCAGAGTTCTGGTCTCTCCCCCCCCCCCCCCGGAGGACAGTTTTGGATCAACCTTGAGGTGATACTTACATGCATGATGCCTTTCCTGCCAGCTTGGCCTGCCAGCCTCCTCCCACAAGCACAGCATCATGTTGAAGTGGGATGGCTTCCCACTCTGCCAGGGGATTCCCTGCCAGGACTCAAGGGCATCATCAAATGCCCCCTTTGTCCTCTTGAATTTCGAGTGGCACTGATCGGCAGTCTGCGGGAATCCCCTGTCAGTCAGTTTTCTGGCCACCCCAAAGAAAATTGCCTTCGTGGGAAGGTGGGTGCTGCTCATTAAGTGTTCCACCTTCCCACACCTAAGAACGATCTCCAGGAGTGCCTCAACCTCCTGGTCACTCCAGAAGGCACCCCTGCATCTAGGTGCCATGGCTCTGGAATGGTGTAATAACGAAATAATAAAACAACTCTACTGAGCATGCTCGAATAACGGTTTTTTGAGCGGGCAAACAAGGTCAAGGGTCTTGGCATTTGAATCCTTGATCCCCCGATTTTGGACGGCAGAGCAGTATAGACAGCACAGGGAAGGAAGCCTTTTCTTTGGGGAAATATAGTGGTATCATCATTTGACAAAGTGTCGAAAATGTTATTTTCTTAAAAAGGGGTGGGGTTTTGGCGCTTCATGCTTTCTCTGTGGCACAGAATGGCCGTGTTCCGTGTCTTGCAAATTTCTACTGTTACACTGATGATTGCCACTTTCCCCTTTGCTGGAGGACTCCCCAAAATATGTGAGAGAGATATCTTGACTCATGGAACAGTCTCCTGATCAATGAACCCGCCTTTACCTCTGACTGCCCCTATTCCTTCAGTTGCATAGATGAGGAGCTAACCAGTTCTCCCCACCAAGCACGTTTAACATCTGAACAGAGAAGAAAGCGGGGACTGACTCTTCTCTAATGTCCCATTATGCTGAACTGCACGGAGCAGTCCGATGATACCCTCGGCTCATGTCTTCTTTGGGGGGAATCTCAATGATGCCCTTCCAAAGTGTAATAAAGAGTTATGTCTATCAAACACATGCCACACTGTTGTCTAGATATGTAAGCATCCCAAAAGTGCTCCTGTTCACCTGCCTGGAAGTTTCATCTCAGCATTACTTCTTGCGAAAGCACCTCTGGGGGAACCCCAAAGGTGTGCCAACAGTGTCCTAATGCTTACATTTGTACCTTGGGATGGGACCAAATGTGACTGTGACAGAAGACAACAACAGTGGTGACAGCGGCTAACATCACTACCCTGCCCCTGTGTGGTGGGCAAGGGCATCCAGAGAGTGCCTTGTTTCGCTTAAGGGTTGTCACTTTGCCCACCCTATGCAGGCATCAATGCCACACCCCAGCTAATATTTGGGAGGATTCTTCCCCACTCACACCAGGGATACCACACCACCCTTACAACAGCTTTGGAGAGACTGAAGACACACAAGCACATCCCCCAGCTTCTCATATAAAGACAGTGTCCCAAAAAATGATTTTTGAAAAGAAAAAGATAAATTTACTGTACAAAAACACTTCCCAGGAAACATGAGAACATACAGTGAGAACTTGTGAACGTTGAAAAACCACAACTATATACATGTATGAACAAAGAGCAATTTTCATTGTTCAGTGAAGGTAGCCACACTCCACGTTGTGCGTGCTACTGGTGACTAATTTGTGACTCCCTTAAGGTGGTCAATGCATCACAAACCACCTTTCCCCTCTCCAGTAGAGAGGGGCTATTGTCCAAGATTTCACCCTGTACTTTGAACAACTGTAGCAGTACACAGGAGGGATCTCTGAGGTCTCCAAGGACCTGATGTCCCCTTGCTTCGCATATATTGTGGAGGATGATGCATGCTGTGATGATTGTCACCAGGTTCTCCTCCCTGGCCTTAAGCCTGTGCAGGAGACATTGCCAGCGCCCCTTCAAACATCCGAAACTTTTTTCAACCTGGTTCCTGGATCTTTAGAGGCACCGGTCAAAATGATGCTCTCTTCTGGACAAGGCAAGCTTACCATAGGGCTTCATTAGCCAGGGGCGCATGGGATATGCACCATCGGAGAGTATGATGGGTGGGACAGAAACCCCGTTCAAGTTCAGCGTGGGGTTTCCTGGGACAAAAATTCCTGTGTCCATGGCAGCGCATATGCAAGAGTTCTTGAAGATGAAGGCATCATGATTTTTGCCACTCCAGCCAATTTCTATGTCCATGAAATGCCCGGTGTGGTCCATGGTGCCCTGAAACAACATGGAAGAGAACATCTTCCTGTTTCCATACTGCTCTGGGCTGCCACCAGGTGCGCTGATCGGAATGTGGGTTCTGTCGATGGTCCCTATACAGTGAGGGAAACCAAGTGCAGCGAATCCATCCATTATCTGAAAAGAAAAGCAGAGATCACTAAATGCGATTCCAGACCTTTGAATGTAAAGCGTAGCTCTGATCATCACTCAACAGTCTTTTTTTAACCACCCCCCCCCCCCGGCAAGGAAAACATTGTCGGAAGTCTCTGATGGAACATTATTTTTTCAAGCATTAAGCTATGATGTAATATCGCAATAATAAAACAAATATATATAAAAAATGAAACCCACCTTGCCAACCTCACATCCCAGGTAAACAACAACGGGCGGCCCCGGTACTAGTATGAAACAAAAACAACCAAACCGGGACTCAACAATCTTAGGAGCCGAAATATATTCAAATTCAAATTTTTGTGTTATAAAGTGCGAACAGTGCAATAAATACAAACATAAATACAAAATGCGTTATACAAAATTTTGAAGTGCCAAAATACAAAGTCCAAGCATATATACATATATCACAATGTTTCTGTTGTCCGGAATCGTCAGAAAAATTTTTTAGAAAATTTTTTATAAAGTGCTAGTTGCCAGTTGCCAGTACATCAAAGGGAGCCGGTAGGTAGGGAGTTGTGCACCGTACTTATATATTCACAGTCCATAGATATGAATGTAATTAGACGAACGCCGACGGGGGTTTGCTTGCAAATATCATTAACCCGTTTCGTGAGTACTGAGACTCACTTCCTCTTGGGCTTAAGGCGATTCGGACTGGTCATAAGTATGTTACAAGCACAAGGCATACTCTCCTACCACTCCATACATTCCACGGACATGTGATCATTGTGTTAAGTACTCACGAAACGGGTTAATGATATTTGCAAGCAAACCCCCGTCGGCGTTCGTCTAATTACATTCATATCTATGGACTGTGAATATATAAGTACGGTGCACAACTCCCTACCTACCGGCTCCCTTTGATGTACTGGCAACTGGCAACTAGCACTTTATAAAAATTTTTCTAAAAAATTTTTCTGACGATTCCGGACAACAGAAACATTGTGATATATGTATATATGCTTGGACTTTGTATTTTGGCACTTCAAAATTTTGTATAACGCATTTTGTATTTATGTTTGTATTTATTGCACTGTTCGCACTTTATAACACAAAAATTTGAATTTGAATATATTTCGGCTCCTAAGATTGTTGAGTCCCGGTTTGGTTGTTTTTGTTTTAACCTCACATCCCAAGCAAACAGTTTTGGAGAGAAGTTCCACTTCCATTGCGTGACAGACCTCCAAGATGGTGGTTGCAACCGTGGATGCTCCCATCCCAAAGTGATCCCCAGCCACATGGTAACACGTGCCTGTTGCCAAAAACCAAAGTGTCACCGCAACACGCTGTTCCGCCAACACCGGTTTTCTCATGTTGGTATGCTGACGCTCCAGTCTAAGGCGGAGGATGCTGACCAGGTCCATGAAAGTTTCCCTATCCATGCAGAAACACTCTATCCATTGGCCGCCATCCCAAGTGGTTAGAATGATTCTTTCCCACCAGTCACGACTGCATTCACATACCCAAAATCTTCTGTGCACCTTCATGCTGGCCAGGGCATGCCAATGTTCAAGGAGCCTCCTTCTTCTTGCCTTCCCAATGCGGCTGTCTGAGAAGGCAGGTTTTTCTGAGAGGAACAGTCTTGCAGCCACTCTTCTCCTCTGATGAATGGGCCGCAGGTGTGCCTGGCACAGTGTCATCATGCTCTGCAACATAAAACCAACAAGCTGCGCCAACAGAAGAAAAAGTGCTCTCTGTGGGGCCATGATTGAGTCTTCCAAGATGAGGATCACATCCAACAGAGCGGTTTTTCAAGCCAAAGGGCTATTTATAGTAGTTCAAATTTGGAAAAAAAATTGGCTCTACCAAAGTTCTTGCTACCTCATAGGCGGGAAAACTTGGCTGCCTATCCCGCTCCAGTTTGGGGTTGGACTAGTAATATGCCAATATCGCGAAATTACGATATAGTGAAAATAAACGGGGAAAAGGGGGGAGACTCCCCCCCATGTATGGAGACACTTTGATTTGATGTCAGAGAGCGCTTCTGGCTGAACAACTGGAAGCACAAGCATACGAGATTTGATGAGTGAATCTGTTCTGATGCCGATAGCTATGAAGTCGCTATTTGGTGAAAAACTAACGGAATAAATGTCCATGTGACGACGGCCCTTATTTATAGTCCACCTTTCTCACCAAGACTCAAGGCAGGTTACACAATGTTATTCAATACAATCAACTCCTGGGACATTCAATAAACAATACAATCCGTAAAGATTCGGGATTTTGGGAAAGATTAGGGAAATCCCGAATCAAAGCTTTACAAAGCATTTGGAATGCTTTGGAAAGCTTCGGGGCTGAGATTAAGTAGCCCCTTTCCTACTGCTTACAAGTGGCAGGGCCTTTTAAACACACCGCAACCCCCAGCCCCAGCCCCCCAGCCCCACTTACCTTGGCTCTGCCGTTGTTGGTGGAGGCAGCATCGGTGGCAGCAGTGGCTCCAGCCCTCCCCACCGCCCTGCGGGGTGGTGGAGGTGGCGGAGAAAGTCCTTCCTGCCCCTCAAATGGCCGCCTCTCCCCCTGCTGGCCAGGTAAGTGGGTGGGTGGTGGGGGTGAAGGGGTTGCCCCTGGGAGGTGGCAGGTGGGGGCAAGGGTGGGTTGTTCCCCTTCACTTCAGTATGCTCCAAATCTTTATGGAGCATACTGAAGCGAGTAAATACCAGAATTCTGAAGTGACTTGCCACTTTGTAATTCTGGTATTTCTGAATTTCCCCCCGAATCTTTTTGGGATGCACACCTCTAATTCCTAGTAAGTCTATTAAAACCCTAAATCCAATTCTGACTTTAGATTGGTTACACATAGAGCAGAGTTATCTTTATCCAAAAACCTTGCCTGTAATATTTTGGAATAATCCAAAGGGAAGACTAAACTATGTTGTTGATAATACTTTCCTTTTAAATTCACTTTAAATATGGGATAGTTGGTATACCAAGCTTGCACCCCCCTATATCACCACTTTTTATTTTCATAGGTCATTCATGATATGAACCAGGGTTGCCGATGCAAGTTTACAGGTTTTGGAGGAAAACTCACTGTACAAGGTTAATAGATTTAACCAAGAAGACTAAAGTTTTAGATCAGTCTGTTTTAGATGCCAAATTAGATTCCCAGTTTCATTGGTATCAATACTTTCAAATAAGAAACTTAGTTAACACATTTAAAAAACATTTGTCAAAATTTTTAACTGACTTATAAAAATTGTTCAAAGTACCTCCAACAAGTGACAAAGAATTATCTCAAGCATCTACGCAGCCTAATTAACAGCCTCCAATAATAAACCACCATCATATGTGCAGGCTTGGCACAGAGACCTTAGTTTTAAACTATCTAAAGTTCAATGGCAACAGATCTGGCAATCTAAATTGGCTACTTCCAGATCAATCAATATTGAAACCCAGATGTTTAAATTATTAATGAGATGGTATCTTACACCAGTTAAAATTCATCATATGAACTGCAACCAGCAATCAACCTGTTGGAAAAAAATGTGGAAATCGAGGTTCTTATTGTCATACTTGGTGGTCTTGTAAACATGTCCAATAATTCTGGTGTCTAATTCAAACTCAAATATTTATTATTACAACATGTCTAATTCCTTTTAAGCCAGATGTAATGTTGAATTTCTTTCAGGTATATCCTAATAGCATTTTTATGTGCTGCAAGCAGCTTGGAAGAGCAATAAACTGGCTTTGTTATCTGACTGATACAAGAAGATATGGGACATATTTGTAATGGAGAAAATTCTAGATCAACAAAAGCCGATCAAGTCAGACCAATATATCTCTGATTTTGCTGAAACATGGCAACCTATAATTGACTTCATAGCAAGAAATGAGGCAACATTCCACTTCACCCACCTAAACAGTTTCTATTTTTATGATGTAGATATGTCGTTAGCTGTAGTTCTATCCATTGACCCATTGTTCTTCAATTACTTAGTAATTCTTGAGTATACTTTAATATTTAGTGTCTTTCATTGTTTTGCTTTCTAACTTCTGATGTATGTTGTTTTTAAGCTGTTATTGTACAATTTTTCTCTGTTTTAATAAAGTTTATTAAAGCTGGAAAAAATTGATCTCAGTTGTTAATAATCTGGATTTGGCAAGAAGCAATTTGGAATAAAAGAAGCCACTGAGAGCAAAAACATATGAAGTTAACCAATTTAGAACTATAAACAAGGGTATTTTTAAATCATCTTGCTGAGACTGTATGTAGGTTTAGGTCTTAGATTCCGAGTTCTCTCCAGACTTTAATAACACATCAAAGAAACTACTGTTTGGATATATTTGTAAGTATTGCTGAAGGGCTTCAGATAGAAGTCTGTGTTTCTCTCTATTTCCACATTTACTTACAGAGTGTTAAAGCATGTTTTTGTCTTAACTGCAGCATCCAGGCCAATTGTTGAGTCACAATTTCAGAGGCGGCCCAGAGGCGGAACACTCATGCACCAATCAACACTCCATGTTCTTCCACTCACACTAGCAGCCAAACAAGCAGCACAGAGTAGTCTACACATTGGTGGCCAAGAAATGAAAATGACCTGATGCTGATAGTTATAACTCTAAACTTTATCCAGAACCTCAATGTTCCTTGAGTTTGGCTTCATATGAATATATTTTACATCATCACTATGTGTTTTAGGGATTCAGCATTTCAAAATCAGACCAGACTTTTAAAAAAAGCTATTCTGCATTTCAAAATAATAGTTTCTAATGCAGATAATAAATGTTGCAAAAACGTATCATTCACCCTATAGTTCATCAGGCAAGCCTGATCTTGTCAGATCTCAGAAGCTAAACAGGGTCAGCCTTGGTTAGTAATTGGATGGGAGACCTCCAATGAAGACCAGGGATGCAGAGGCAGGCAATGGCAAACCACCTCTGTTAGTCTCTTGCCTTGAAAACACAAGCAAGGGTCACCATAAGTCAGCTATGACTTGATGGCACTCTCCACCACATCACTACTAGAGAGCCAGTGTGGCATAATGGTTAGGGTGCTGGACTAAGATCTGGACGGCTCAGATTTGAATCTGCCTTCTGCCATAGAAGCTTGCTAGGTGTCCTTGGGCCAGTCATGTTCTCTCAGCCTGACCTACGTCACAGGGTTGTTGTGAGGATAAATGGAGAAGAAAAGAACAATATGAGCTGCTTTGGGTCCCCATTTGGGAGAAAGGAGAGGTATAAATAAGTAAAATAAAATAAATCACCTTCCTCCTTCTTAATCCAATACATTCAGGAGAGTTTGGTGATGTATCTCTTCAGTATTTTTGATCATGTGTATGACCATAGGTTGCATCCACAACACTGTTGAATATTATACTTATCTTTGCACTATATCAATCATTTGTCTTGTCCGGACAGAACAGTCTAGTTACAAATGGTAATGCAATATCCAATGATATGTGATTGCAGCCTTTCTGGGATTCTTAATTTGGGGTTCTGGGATAATCAATTCTATTTTCTGCAGTTCAAGGGTCAATATTAACTCTTGGGGACAAATTGGTAGTCAGTTGTAAAGCAAGTTATTGCCTATGTCAGCTGCAGCATCTCAGCACTTCCTTGTTGGCAACTGAACATCCTGGTATGCATGTGAGTGTGAGAGAGAGACTGGCACTATTCCTCCATGCTCTGTTGTGCAGGTGTATGTGTGTAAAATCTTTTTTGTGCATAACCATATACCAGATTCTGCTCTCTGCTGGAACTTCACTATTTGTAATGTTGTGTAGTAGTTAGAGTGCATGTGAAACCCAGTGTCTTAATATTCTGGTTTATATTTTAATTTCACAATTATGTGTGCATTGATTTGATATTACACATTATTTTTGTTTGTATTTATTTAGAATATTTCTATACTACCTCTTCAGAATCCTGCTTGAGGCAGCTTACAATTACAAAAATTACACGACAAATATAAAATAACAAGCCATTAAGATAAGGACCCATATATTACCAGGTCGCTGGCATCCTACCTTTTAGTAAACCAGCCTCAAATTAGGAAATTTTTGTGATTGGAGTGAGATTCTTTTGTCACTTACGTGCTATGTGCAGTTTGAGGGTTCCGGCGAATAACACACAGACACTGTCTCTTGGTTGGAATGGCCACAACTTTATTGATTACAGCTGGATGAAGCATTGGCCAGGCATATGGGCAACGGATCCTTGTTGGCATCGGCAGGCCCTAGTGCTGTCTGATGTATCACTCACCAGCCCACTTTTCAGGTCTGCCACGGCAAACGTTGTTCCGCTGTCAGCCATGTTGGTCAGCCCTTGCCTCCCAATCCGCTGGGGAGAGCTGGCCCACTGCCCCCTCACCCTTTTGGATCTGCCCCAATGCCTCGAAATTGCTGAACCCATAAAGTTGTGATGTTCCCCCCTGCTGCCCAGAGAGAGCAGTGGGTGGGTGGGAGAACGTCTGCTCCGGCCAAAGAATCTTCAATAATGGCGCTGACCACATTGCTAGCCAGGAAGAGGATGTCAACTCTCCACCTCTTCCGTCTCAGCCATGCCTCCACCTCCTCCTTGCACTCAGTGCCAACACAGCCTGCTGGTAAGTCTGTGAGCTTCTTTTATCACTATTATTGGCAATAGTAGTTTTAGTATTTTGGTATTTGTTTGTTAATGCAGGATCAGCTTAAGGCTATGGCCAATAGAGTTGTACCAGGAAAGGACAAGCCATTAAAAACCAGTCATTACAGAACTCATGCCAGAAGTTTTAAAAAGCAGGTAAAATAAAATGCTTAATTAAAAACCTGGCTTGGTGGAAAGGTGGCATAGAAATTATTGCATAGTGGAGCAAACAACAAACACAGTTTCTTTAACTTGATGGTTTCTTTATGAACAGTAACTGTAGGGCAGATAATTTGGTTTGAAAGAAAAGATATAACCATACTTAATTACTGTCTGCTAGGTCTGTCCTGGCCTGGTTCTGACAAATTCTTGGTAAGCCCTGCGCTCCTGCAGGCTTCTAACAGGGAAAGTGAAATTGTGACCTTCTACTCTCCTGCTTGTACTGAAGCTCACTGGGTTAGCCTCTTAAAGAGGCAGTACACAACAAAAATGTTTTAAATAAATATAAATTTAAAAATGAGATGTAGCTCTTTTTAAAATCTGAAATCACAATAACTGTTCTTCTGCAGCTGCCTTTGCCAGGAACAGTACGCCTAATTCCTTCATAAATTAAATGGTTCACAAAATGTTCTCAGAAGTTTCCTCAGTGATGGCAGCTAGTTAGCAGAGTGCTTTTCAGGGAAACCTTGGTCTAAGAGAGTTAACTTTCTCAGCAAGGAAAGTCACCTTTCACCTTTGCTACCATACAAGAAATATATTTTACTAATATCCATACTAATATCCAATTGTTACACTAGGAAGGGTGGAAGGTGGTTTTCCGGCTGGAAAATTGCCTTAGACCAAGGATTCCCTACTCAGGTTACCAGCTGAGGTTCCTACTAAGAACATCTAGACATCTGCTGAGAAGGTCCCCTTCCAGCGCAATATTAGAACAATAACAAAGTAACGATGTGGAATCCTGTCAAAATACCTTATAGCAAATACACAGCACTCATACGATCTGGCATGTAGGGAAGCAATTCAGAGAAATGCCCCAGAAGAATATGTTAAACTTTTTTTTTGCATATGTAAGAGGGCTGTAATCTAAGGAAATGGTGCAGAGGGATGCTGGTAAAGGGACAGGGAATGTGGAATATTCCATGTACCTGCTGAGTATTTTCTGCATCATTTAATACGTCATGTTAAATTGCTTGTGCTTTGTTTCAGAATTCTCTTCAGCTCTATAGTGGCTTCTGCTTGTGTTCAAATTTTTGCTGTCCACACCCTGTGGCAAGGTTTTTTTTAAATGTTTGAGCATATTGACCTACACTGTGTAATCCATGTTGAGCTCAATGAGAAAGATGGACTATAAATAACACAAATAAATAAATAAATATGCTGGATAAGCATATATTAGATCAGCTTTAGAATTCATAGTAGAAACATTGCAGGGTGTTCAAAATAAAGGAACCCTATATCACTTGAATCAAATAATTTGAGTCATTGTTAATGTAGGACTAGCTATCATGCCACATATCTCTGCTTCTCAGTGTTATGAGCCTGGGCCTAGTGGCTCTGGGGAAGCCTGCACTAAAGTGACTGCAGGGCCTACACTTTCCAGGTTCCCTTTGAACCCTGTGATTGGGTAAAGGGGATTTGGAGAGAAAAATTGCATCAATAGAAAAGTAGGAGGGATGGTGCCTGAGAGAAAGAATAGAAGGCCTCACCACAGTGGGAGGGTGTTCACTCCTAGGGACGAGAGCTGAGGAGAGGCTGCTGCAGACAGAGAGATCTCTCATTCAGAAAGGATGAGACAGTTTGAAGCCAGTCACCAGGAGACAGTTAAGAACAGTCTAGTTAGACACGTTAGGGTGTTTTAGTTTGTCTGTTCACCAACCTTTACTATTATCTTTATTTTACAAAGTTTTGAACACCAGTTATTAATAAACCTTTTAAATAAAGTTCTTTATTATTCTGCCTGGGTCCTCAAACTTTGATCGGTCGCTTGATAAATAAAACCTACTGGGAAAGAGTAAACAAAAGGAGTCAGCTGGGGACTCTGGGCCCTTCCGAGGAAACCTGTACCAGAGTGGTGGCAGCCTACAGATAGCTTCCCTGGTCCCTGCCTGCCGTGACATTCAGCCTTTTGGCTAAAATGTGAAAACATTAACTACTGTTATGGATAATGGCAAGTTGTTTTGTGCTTAGAATTTATTCAGTTGTGACAGGTTTCACATTATTGGGCCTATCAGTTTTTCTCTGTTTGTAATGATATAAATCACTATACAGAAAATTATGGTTAACTTATAGTTTGAACACCAAGCTATCTGTTATTAGTGAATAAGCAAGAAACAAGATGTAGAAATAATGAGGTGTACCTGTAGGCCAAGGTAGTACAAAAAAAAATCAAATCAGAAAACACACAAGACAAAGGGAGAAGATATGTGAAAAATTTAGGAAATGTTGAGTGTTTATGCTACTGAAATTACATTGATAAGTACATAAAGTCTAGTTTTGTACATGTAATTGATTGGGCTCCAAATGAATCCACATCCAGGGTAGGGTTATCAGTCCTCCTCTGCTCCTTGACACCATTTAATGGCTGGCAGTGGTGAGGAAGCATGGGGAATGGGCCCAGGAACTCCGGAGTGCACAGGAGCACACTCTGTAACTCTTTCTTGTCTCAGCAGGAATAATATTCCCAGCATGACAAGGAAGAGCTCCGGAGTATATGTTCGTGAAGTAAGTTCCCCGTGTGCCCCCCATAACCTCCCACCCCCAGTCGCATGTGTTGGGCTCCAGGGGACCTGGCAACCCTAATCCAGGGTTATAAATGCAGTAATATGGTTGATTCCTTAATACCAAGGAAACGCTGGTAGAACAGCAAGAAAGGGAGTGGTTGCTCCCTCTCTGCCAGTGGTAAGTGCTTTTTCATCTTCTTTAGCTTCTTTCTAAAACTCTGTCCATAGTGTTCCCTCACAAATTCCCCTATACATTTGGACTATCTTCATCATCATGGGAGTGGTCCAGTCATCCACATGAAAATTCTGTTGTTTCTACCTTAACTGTCTCCTACATGTTTTTCTATACTAGCTTTGCCCTTTCTTCTGGTTCAAATTTCCGCAAGATACAACCATCTTAAAACAACATTGGCAACAGTCCCCAGATGTAATACATTCCCCAGACTTCATTATCCTGTTTATATTTCCAGACCATACTTCACAAGATCTACCATGAACAGACAGCAGAATCTACAAAAATAAATAGCAGCTCATGGAAAACCTTCTACTGGGATTTAATGTTGAATCAGTTTCTTCCAGAATAACCATTAGTATGCTAAGATTACACATTACACCATTTGCTTGCCAGTGTTGGGTGGTTGTCTTTTAAGAATGCTTTTGAGCTTTAGGCAGATAAAACAAGATAGTTTTCAGAACATTTCCAAAGACACTTGTAGGTAGAGTTTGGTGAGATAAAATAGATACAAATGTTAAGCTACTCATAGTGGTACGAAATTGTATTTATGCAAGGGGAGGTTTCATCCTTCCCTCCCAGTAAAGGAGCATGTGCTTTGTCCTTGCTGAATATAAATGTTTACTATGTTATGACACTGTGAGACTGATTTCCCTCCTCATTCAATGCACTCTTTCCCCCTTGTGTGCTTTGTTCTTTAGTATGGAAGCCTGAAGGCAGGAGGTAACTGTCTGAAAAGCAGAATATAACAAGCAATTTATGCCTACATACATTTAGATATTTCTGGGTGACGTCTCCACTGTGCCTAGATCAAAAAGACTGGAAGATATTCTTTACATGTAGTATAGCTTCAGCTACAGACTGGATGATCTACATTTAGTCCCTAGCTAGGGGTGTGCACCCCCAAAAGATTCGAGTTTCCTGCTTCTGGTTTACCCAGAGAATCCCCCAATCAGGAAGGGAAGAGCTGCTTGCTGCTGCATCGACTGGCTCTTTCTCTCAGCCAATCTCCCTTCCCTGATCACCTCCTCTCCCCCTCCCTCTCTTGCCTCTCTCACTCCCCTCTTCCCCCTCCCATCACGCGAAAGCCGCGGGAAGGGAATTGCTCTTTGAAGCTTTTTTCCTCTTGCTGCGACAAGGGGAAAAGGCTTCACAGAGCTTCCCGAAGCAACCCGAAGTGCTTCAGGGAGCTCTGCTTCGGGTTTCCTGAATTGGCCCAGCTCCAAAACCCGAAGCGCACATCCCTATCACTAGTCGTTACCAAGCACTGAGTGAGAACTGAAACTGCAGACTTACTTTAGGTTTATCAGTTAATGACTGCACATCAAGCCATAAGAACATAGAAACAGTTTATCAGCAACTTAAGATATTCTCTTAATTTTATGATACCTAGCAATACAGCTCACCAAAATATTTCTTCACTGAGAATTTTTTAATGCTGCCTCTCCATAGAACCTACTTGAGGTGGCTTACAAAATAGAAACTTTTAAAAACAAATCATAATTGCTGTTAATTAAAATCCAGCAGTAAAAACGTCACATTCCTGTGAAGTTGATTATTGCAAATATTAATCAATATTGTATTGTGTGTGTGTTTTAAAAAAACACATTTCTAGCAAAATGTTTTTCACCATTTTATCTACCAAAGCTCCAGAAGTTTCTTATTCCATAAGTCATTGCTAGAGTTTAAAGGATGTTTTAGAAGGCTGTATTTTAGGAGAACCATAGATACAGGTGATTGGATAGTTTCCATTTTCTTGCATGGTTTGAAATCAAAACTCTGCGGTGGAAGATGCCAAACAAGATGCTCTTGTTCTCCATGAGAAAATTCTCATAATCCTAGAATGCTATAGGTCGTTGGCCTCTGAACCCCTGCAAAGCTTGATTTTATCTTCCATGCTATTTAATATTTATATGAAGCCACTAGGGGAGGTCTTCAGGAGGTTTGGTCTGTGGTGTCACATGTGGATGATAGTCTACTCTATCTTTCCTTTCCATCTAATTTCAAGGGTGCTGTTGATGTTCTGAAATGGTACTTGGGATAAGTAATGGGCTAGATGACAGTGAATAAGCTGAAGCTTGATTCTAACAAGGCAGAGGTTCTCTGGGTTAGTAGAAAGGCTGACCAGCAACATAATAGCTCTCCTATTTTTGAGAAAAGTCAGTTTCATAGTTTGAGAGTACTGCTGGACACAACAGTCACCTTAGAAAATCAGGTGGATGCTGTGGTTCGGAATGCACTTGTACAACTTCTGCTGGTGTGTCAGCTGCGCCCATTCCTGTTTCAATCAGATCTAGCTACAGGGACCCATCCCTTAGTTACATCTCAACTGAACTACTGCAATGAGTTCTGCTTGTGGCTACCTTTGAAGAGTGTATGGAAGCTGTAGCTAATGCAGAATGCAGCAGCTAGAGTGCTGGTTGAAGTCAACCTCCGGGGGCATATGATCCTGACATTACAACAATTACACTGGCTACCGATCCATTCCCAAGTCCAATTCAAGGTGTAGGTTTTCACCTTTAATGCTCTCTCTGAAGGGCCTCTTCACCCATACATTTCTACACAGACGTTGATCACAGGAAGAGGCCCTACTGACTGTCCCATCAACCAAAGTAGCTCAATTGGTGGGTATACAAGAAAGGGGCTTTTTGGTGGCAGCTCCCCCCCACCCCGGGAAGTGTGCTTCACCCCCAATCTTTAGGAGGCAGCTGAAGACAGTTTTCTTTAGAACTACATTCAGTTACTTTTACTATTTATTGTTAGTTTTATACAGTGATTTTAAATTGAGGTTTTTATTTATTTTTATGCCTACTGTAAGTTGCCTTGAGTGTCATATGGTAGAAAGATGGCCAACAAATGTTTTAAATGAAAATAAAATAAATAAATTCTCCCAATGATAAGTATGTTAATTTAGACTAGTCCACAGTCAAATGCCTTCAGATTTGAGATGAGAGCCAGTTTGGTGTAGTGGTTAAGAGCACGGGACTCTAAACTGGAGAGCTGGGTTTGATTCCCCACTCCTCCACTTGAAGCCAGCTGGGTGCCCTTGGGCTAGTCATGGCTCTCTGGAGCTCTCTCAGCCCCACCCACCTCACAGGGTGTTTTGTTGTGGAGATAATAATGACATACTTTGTAAACCACTCTGAGTGAGCATTAAGTTGTCCTGAAGGGTGGTATATAAATCGAATGTTATTATTATTATTATATTTCCATTGGCTTCCCAAGAAATGGACAAATATGTGAAGAGGAATGAAAGTGACAAACATTAAAGCTAGAAATGAGAAAACCATATTCAAGACAACATTGGATAATTTAATTTGTTTGCCTATCCACCACCCAAGATATTGTCCATGAGTGTAAAAAAATTAATCAGCCCAAAATAGCAAAAAATGTTGGGTTGCAAGTTGGGTTGGACCTCTCCCTGATATGCTACTTTTCTGTGTACGGGGAGGTTTTCTATTGCAGGAGCATTCAAGAATGTGATTTCCCCCACAGCAATCTGAACTGATTCCATTTTATGATATGATAAGGCTATAAGGCTATAGAAATGAGAGGACATGAAAGTGTTCAAAGCCAACAGTACTGTTTAAAATGCAGAGAGCAACCATTAATTTTTGTGATTAATGTTTAATATATGTCTGTAATGTTATTGCAATAAATGTGCTTGCTTCCCAGAAGTATAATGATGTAAAAGAACTCTGTTCAAAACTCATTGAGCATAATGGAAGGTTACTTTATTTCCTGTGTGCTTTGGATTGTATCCTAAAAATAAATGGTACATTTATGCATTTAAAAGTTGCTTTAACAAATGTTAGAAAATGTTTTATTATTTGTGTTCCTTGATCAGGTATGCAGCTATGCTTGAGGTGGCATGACTATAAATAAACTCTGTGCTCCTCCATAGAATTTGTATGCCACAGCCTGGTTACCTAGTTCAAGCAGCTGACTCTGACCTTCCTGATTAGAAGGATCTTCATTCATGGGAAATTATACATGATAATACCTGATCACATTTATTAACGTTTCCTAGTTGATTCTCTACCATTCTTATCCTGCAGGTTTTGTCTCTTGCCATACTCTATGTGAGGCCTTCAGAAACTGCTCTTGAGTGGCCTTCACAGACTCACAGATATTTACCCCTAATATATGTTCATGTCGCTTCTCTTCCGGCACTGGTTCCCCAGGATCTTGGGGTTATAGGTCACGTTATAAAGCCAGATACTTTACAGAGCACATGTGGACAAGTGTCAGGATGGGATTGGGGATGTTAGAGAGCAGCAAGTAGAATCTAACTCAAGATTGGACCAAGACATGTGAGCAGTCCGCTTAGCTCTCCTCCATTTAATACTTGCTTATGATTGGGAAAAATCATAAGGCCTTAACTAATGTGCTTCATGCTGCAGTAAGCAAGCTGCCCAGCAGGGCAAAACATTGTGGGCTCCTAGCCGGGAGACTGGAATGCACATACTATGTGAAAGGAATGCTGACTGACTAGATGTCATTGTCTCCCACCCACCCAAGCCTTGGAATGTGCCTCCTTGACAAGAAAGGTGCTTGAGGGTTTATCCTAGCCATTCCCATCAGACATTCCCAACTCCTTTCTCTCATTGAGCACAACCCTGGCTAAAATCCTATCCAGTAACCAAGGACCATTAATCAGCTCTGGTAAGTTTAAGTTCTTCCTGGGAACATTTAATCACCACCCTAAATTCATCAGCTGACCCCAGAGACACTTAATTAAAACTACAGTTTCTTTGCCAGGCCAGTCAAAGTTACTCAAACCTTTTGTCCATCCCAGGAGACAACCAGGAAAGTCTTTGTCTCTTGGGATGAAGTCACCTTGCAGCCTCAGGGCACAGTTTGCCCTATAATCAGTCTAGCTTTGCCAGAGCTAAATTGTACAGTGCATGCTTACTTGGATCCAAGTGCTGTGCTCTCAGAACTCCTCTGTCTCCTAAGCCTAGAACGCTGGTCATTTGAAGCCTTCTTCCTCCACGGACCTCTCTAATTCTCTGATGGGTAACTATTATCTGAATCCTGCAACTATTCCCCATTTCCTCTCTACTTTTCTTAGGACTCTTGTATGCTTGTGAGTTGCATTGCCTTTTGCTGTGTGTGTGTGTGAATTAGAGATGGGCACGATCCAAAAAAAATTAACGATCAAGCTGATTGTGGATTGGCGCTGGCGACGATCCTGATTTAACGACCTGCACCGAGCATCTCCCATTCCCGATCCATGGATTGTGGATCGTGGATTGTGGATCGTGGAGGCAAAAGCGGAGGGATGCCCCGCTGTTCCCAGTGATACAGGAATGGTGGGTGATGTTGGTGGCATCTGTGTTTGTGTTTGGCTGTCTGTATTTGGCCGTCAGAGCTGCCTATCAGGGTCTGCAGGGATGAGATTGGAGCGCCCATGGCTACAGAACACCCCCTTCCTCCTCCCTCCCCTGGGTGTCTTCTCCCAACTCGTGACTGCTTTGCTGCTCCGTGTTTGGAAGGAAGCCCTGCTGATCAAGGAAAGCTGGGCTTCCATTCGGGTTTCCAGGGCGACAGAAGGAGGGCAAACAGAGCTCAGGCATTCCCCTGGCTCCGTTGTCAGGGGAATAGATTGCTGGCGCCTGAGTGTCTGGATCCCCGATACGAGCCCGATCACCCCGATCCAGGCCCCTCCTGATCGCTGGATCGTTGGCCGTGGACGATAACAATCCGCCGGGTCACGATCGCACGATCGCCATTATCGTGGGTTTTTTCCGATCGTAATGCAGATCATGCCCATCTCTAGTGTGAATTTCCCTTTAAATAAGAACATCCTTTGTTTTGGTAAATAGTAAAGAGTCCAATAGCACCTTTAAGACTAATCAACTTTACTGTAGCATAAGCTTTCGAGAACCACAGTTCTCTTTGTCAGATGCATCTTAAAGGTGCTACTGGACTCTTCACTATTTTGCTACTACAGACTAACATGGCTAACTCCTCTGGATCTTTGTTTTGGAAAACACCCATTTCATCAGTTTCCTCAGGGAGGGGACCTGGTAAAAATTCATGGAAGATCTCGCTTATTACCACCTCTCACAGCTTTCTCCTTGTTTGCTATTTCCCTTTACTCACAAGGAGACCCATTCCAGTAACAGACGTTGTATAAAAACTCTTGTTAAAGCAGAGGTTGTGCAAAGAGCCATCTTAGTAATTTAAAAAAGGGAGAATGTAACTGAGTTTGGAAGGACTGAAGCTTGGAATAGGAGCTCAGAGCAAGTATGCCTGCTTTAAGAAAAGAATGGGTGCAGTGTTGCTACTGTGTGCAGAAGAGGACAACCAGACCAGGATGTGAGAATTTTTGGATTGTTTTTGTTGGAAATACAATGTCTTGTGTCCAGAGAAGGCAGAAAATACAGAATACCTGCAGGGGGCAGCAAATCTGACCATTAGATAGCAAAATAAGATCCTTCTTTCTGCCTCTCCTCTGTCCTTCTTGCATGTCTCCAGGTTGGTATTCTTAGGCTATTTCCTGCTTCTTCCTGGAAGTCCGTCTCTCCAAGTTTAGTAAATTAGTTAGCATCGATTCTTTTTCTCTGCTTTCTCTCAAAGTTGTAGTTCCTAAATAAACTCTCTTCATTCACTCCTTAATCAAACTCAAGATCATTCCTAAAATATACCAGAGCCTAAAGTTTTAATCTCTGGTTTCATGAAACATGTATATCTGGCAGGATGGCTGGAGACCTCCCACATTAGGTTCAAGTTCAGTATGTCTCCCAGATTCCCATTTAAATATCTAAGAAAATCATACTGTACTTGCTGAGTTCTTTGGGTACATCCAAACAAATTTAGTTGTGCCCATTGTAAGGTTAAACTGCTTTCTTGCATGGTTATATTGCCTTTCTTGTAGCTGCCTCCAGCTATTAAAACTCTCATAGTTAAAAGGGGGGAAACCCATTTGCAATTCTTGAGTTTGGGATATATCACTCAGATGTCTCTGTCTCTGTGTAGCAATCAGTTCTTGGGGTTACTTTGCAAACTGATGCTACTGACTGTACAGGCACAAAAAGTAGGCAATGCTGTATGTATTCCCAGTGTTCATTATTTAAGGGATGTGCAGAGGTGTAAAGGGAATAAACTGCATCACCAGGGGATTGAGATAACGAGACATAGTGCTGGGTATCATCTGCCTGTTGATGGCATCCAATTCCATAGCTACAAATGAGTTCTCCTAAAGGCTTTGCAGAGAGGTTGAGATGTCTCCGTCCCATAGCCTGACCTAAAGCCAGACTGGAAAAGGTCCAAAGCACTGCTTCCTTCACCCACTGTGATAGGGGCCAGGGAATTCCCTGGCTTCTCCCGTAGTGGGCAAAATGAGTGAGGGTAGGTTTAAGCCTACACTTTTCTAGCTGCTTGCAAGTGGCTAGAAAAGTGTAGCTTTAAACTTCCCGCCCTGCCACTTATTTCACCCGATGTGAGGGGAAGGAGGGGCTTTCCTCCTCCCCCTCACTAGATGGGGGAGGAGGGAACCCCCTCCTCCCCCTCCCATTGGGTGAAATTAGCAGTGGGGGAGTTTAAACACAACACTTTTCTTGCCACTTTCAAGCAGCAAGAAAATTGTTGCTTTTTGGTGCGCTCCAAATCGTTCTAGAGAGTACCAATGAGGGTCAATAAGCAATTTTTGAAGCAGCTTGCTGCTTCAGATATTGCTTGTTTCTGACACTTTTTTCCCACTTCGGAAATTCCAAAGCGGGAAATCCATTTTTTTTTTTTTGCACACCTCTACCCCAGCAACACCAAGAGGAGAGCCAGATAGAGAAGCCTGAAATCTCCACAGCTATTCTGCTGTGTCTGGAAAGAAATGGGGAGAAATACAGCTTCATGGCTGCAAGAAAGGGGAGGAAAGTAGGGAAATTCTGCTGTAACAATGTGCAGAGCATACTTGCTACAGAGGAGCAACTGTAGGGAAAAATATCCCTGCACTAAGAACTTTGTAACTGCTCCCACACTTGTCCCTAAAGCTATATGAATGCTCTTCTTACAAGTCAGCAATAATAACTAATGGGACTCAGGAACTATGGCTCCAGTAGGTGATCTCTGACACAGCAGTGGCTGAGATAGCATACTAAATAAATGAGGGAGGGAATGGCAAAAAGAGGACTAATACTCAGGACACAATTGTGGTAAACTTTTCAAGGATCCTCCAATTCATTAGTTGAACTGTTCCACCAGTAGCAATGCCTGGAGTGAAGGGTCAAATGACATGGGTTGACATACTACTACCTCACTGTTGCTCACTCCATGATTGTCTAGCTTCATTTCCATGTAATATGCTCCATCCTAAACCCAACTGTCTCCTGGTCTTGCTTGGCTTGTACTGAGTGGGTTTGTGCTAACTGCAGTCCTGGCTTATCCCTGGACTGATCTTACACTTATTTAGAATATATTGACATTTTTCTAAGGAGCTATGGCTGATAAAAATGACCATCTGGAGCTCAGTTCTGCAAATGAAAGGTTCCTGGCAAGCAACCTTTGGGCAGGGCTGTGTGGAAAGGCTGCCATGGCATTGCGGGACTTTGGGTGGACAGGATTGATTGCTAAGACAATTGTGGATGGGGCCATGAGGTGCCTTGCAGAAGCCAGGACTATGTGAGTCCAAACGTGTGCTTTAGTTGTAGATTTTCTGGGCTGTATGGCTGTGGTCTTGGCATTGTAGTTCCTGATGTTTCACCAGCAGCTGTGACTGGCATCTTCAGAGGTGTAGCACTGAAAGTCAGAGCTCTCTCAGTATCAATGTGCGGAGAAGATGTTAGCAGGTAATTTATATCTACTTAGGAAGGTGGGTTTGGGCTGAGTCATCCTGTAAGAGTTTCCCAGGGTGTGGAATGCTAATGGGCGGAAGCTTCACTGTATCCTGAGGAGGTTCTTTTGCATATGGATTGGTGCTTCATATGCTAATCTTATCTACAGGGCTATTGTAAGATGTAGAGTATTTTGTTAGTCTGATGTTTTTCAGGACTGGAAACCATGCCCTATTCATTCTTAAACTTTCTTCTTTCCTCTTGAAATTGTGCTTATGCTTATGAATTTCAATGGCTTCCCTGTGCAATCTGACAAAGTAGTTGGATGTGTTGTCCAGTATTTTAGTGTCCTGGAATAAGATACTGTGTCCTGTTTGAGTTAGGCTATGTTCAGCCACTGCTGATTTTTCAGGTTGGCCAAGTCTGCAGTGTCTTTCATGTTCTTTTATTCTTGTCTGGATGCTATGCTGTGTGGTCCTGATGTAAAAGCATAACCTACAAACAGTATTCAGACCTGTCCGGGGTCTGAGGCACAGCCCCCGGCCTCAACAAGAGGAAGCAGGGGGAGGCAGCCAGGAGACAGCAGTCCTGCCACCTCAGCCAGCAGCCAGGGCCAGAACCTGCCTACACCAAAGGGAGAGGGCAGAGGCAGGAAGAATTGGAACCCAGCAGCAGCCCAAACAGGGCCCTTACCTGCAAAGGGGGAGAAGCAGCCACAGCAACTCAGAGCCATGCCCCAGCATCCACCCCAGCTTGAAGATGGCAACCTGACTCAGGAGGTGCTCAGAAGCCAGCCCCTCCGGGTGGAGCTGCTGAGGGCACTCTGTGGGAAGAGCTGGGCAGCCAGCCAAGGGGCCGCAGCTGGGCCCACCTTCCCTAATCAGCTCAGCCAGAGAAGCCCAGTAGCCAGCCAACATGGTGCAGCTGTGGCTGATCCCGGCAGCCCAGCCAGCTACCCCTGCTGCAGCAGCTTGAGACAGCCCAGGGCCACGCCAGGGCTAGAAGGCAGCAGCCTGGCTCAGGAGTTGCTAGAAGCCAAGCCTCTACAGGGGGGGCTGCCGCAGGCATTCTGGGGGAGGAGATGGGTAGCCCCACCCAGCATTGCCAAGCAGGCAGCACGGAAGCTGGCTAAGGCAGCTCCTCGTGAGCAAGGCCAGGCAAGCTCAGTAGCTCAGAGGCTGGCTGGGGCAGCCCCTCGTGAGCAAGGCCAAGGAGCCCTCAGCTGGGGATGGCTCACACTCAACCCCACCCTGCCAGCTAGGCAAAGGAGCCCAGAAGGGATTAGTGGTTGGAGGGAAACACCTGGGGGAACGCACAGCTGGGCCCGGTCAGGAGAGGGAACAAGCCTGGAAGGAGGGCGGGGTGGAGATAGGAAGCCCTATAAAGGGTGGCTGGGAAGAGCTCTGGGGTGGTGGGGGTGGGGGTGGGGGTGGGGGTGGAGGTGGAGGTGGAGGTGGAGGTGGAGGTGGAGGTGGAGTGAGAACGGTACAATGCAAGAGTGGAGGTTTGGAGGAGAGTTCTGGAAGGAGGGGATGAAGAAGGACACAGGGGGCAAGCAGGCCAGGTTGAGCAGGCCAGCGAGTGGACTGAGAGGGAGTCTGGGTGAGGTATACCGCCCCTCCTTCCACAGAGCAGGGTCCTGCAGCATCCCTGGCCCCCCTATGACGTCAGGAGCAGATTGCCCAGCGCCCCGCCCAGTGGCGGCTGCTGCTAGCCCTGACAAGACCCACCAGAAAAATACAACAGATGCTACGATCAGCAAAAGACAGTAGAGACCCCTTTACCTCTGCAGGAGTATACTGCATACCCTGCAGCTGTGGACAAGTTTACATCGGGTCCACACAGCGTAGCATCCAATGAATAGGGCATGGTTTCCAGTCCTGAAAAACACCAGACTAACAAAATACTTTATGTCTTACAATAGCCCTGTAGATAAGATTAGCATATTAACCACCACACCATATGCAAAAGAACCTCCTCAGGATACAGTGAAGCCTCCCTCCATTAGCATTCCATACCCTGGGAAACTCTTACAGGATGACTCAGCCCAAACCCACCTTCCTGAGTAGATATAAATTACCTGCTAACATCTTCTCCGCACATTGACAGTGAGAGATCTCTGTCTTTCAGTGCTACACCTCTGAAGATGCCAGTCACAGCTGCTGGTGAAACGTCAGGAACTACAATGCCAAGATCATGGCCTTACACCTTGGAAAATCTACAATAACTAATGTTCTCCAGCTGTGAAAGCCTTTGACAATATACCAAGCAGGTGCATTTGTCAAGCTGGGACAGTTTGCATTGGAACATGGTGTTTGGGCCGGGCTCCAGGGTTGGTTGCAGGTTTAGGTGCTTTGACAGGAGCCATTTGAGGGCCCTTGTGATGGTCTTGGCTTTGGGCACAGATCATTTTGGGTGAAAACACAGCCTGCAGGCACAGTTTCCCCATAGATGGGGATCCCCTTAAAGAATCTTGGAAGAAATGCTTGGCAGAGACAAGCCCAGCTTGGGGGCTATCAGGGAATGCTCACTCCCAGGGGGCAGGGGAACCACGCAGGGGAACCACACACCCATGTAATCTCCCCTCATGTCCCCCCCATGAAGTTAGCCACTACTGTAAAAGAAGGAACAAAAGTGACAAAAAATTAAAGACATTCAATTATTTGGCCACTGGGTGCCACTCTTCTTCCTTTCCAGTCACTCTTGTTTCTCTTCCATAGCAGCAAAATGACATCAACAGAATGAAGGTAATTAATTCAATGAGCACAGGGAACAGGGATATTAGTTCATATTGTAGTAGAAATTGTTAGAAATTGCTAAGAAAGCAAAAGGCTTTTAGGATTTTCCTTGATCCTTTTGCTTCGGAAAAAGACATAATGATGGGTAAGAAGCAAATAATGATAAGATCAGCGATAAAAGCTGTTCAGTCTGATGTCATTTTCTTTTAAATGAATGGCACCACTATGTACTCCAAAGAAGATCAGCCCTTGCTATCAAGGTGCCAGGTACTTAAATCACAGATATGCTTTTGACACATAAACCCAACAACACTGTCCATCTGATTTATCCACCTTGGGGCTAAATTAAATGTTATACTGCAGATGCATGGAACATTTATCAACAGCTACTTCTTCCTTGCAATGTGAGGGGTCAACTTGCAGCTTGGAAAATTTCTGTGCAGTTTGATCTCATGTTACATTGATATTTTTTGTGGAACAGGCAAATAATGTGGTTCCTTTTTATACTGAAATGTGCACTGGACTTTGTGGTAATTAGATTGATGGAAAACCAAAGTTGCAAAGATCTTGTATTTTCAAGTCATCTTTTGAGCATAGTAACAGATGCAGCTATATACATTTATTTCTCTTACCCTAACTTGGACACGGTGGGGACAGGGCTATTGTGTGAATATAAAGAAAAGGATTGTTCTGTCCTACAATGAACTACAATGGCTAATAACTAGAACTACTAACACAAACAGAGAAATACGTTGTCTGAAGCAAACACGGTCAAAGATATGTATGCTTGTGTAATTTCAGCAAGAAATACTATGCCTTGCAGTCTTTCCAGATTATTACTTGATGCTAGTCCTGCTAGAGCTCTATTTCCTTCTTGTCTAGGGAATGCAGAAACAGACTCTCTGCAAGTTAGTGTAGAAGTGAATAGTTTTTAAAATATTCAAGGCAGAATTGTGATGTGAGCTATGTAATATACAAATGTCAACATCCTAAAGAAAATAAAAATATATTTTGAAGATGTATATCACTTCAGGAGGAAAGGGTAGGTTTTTGGTGTTTGCCATCGTTGTTAAATTAGCAATGTTGTGGCATAGTAGGAAACAGGAGGTTGATTTCATGACTACCTTCTGTTAAGTCAGTGTGTTTTTATTGTGTGGTAAAAATCATGCAATTGCAAATAGCGCTATTCTTAATGACACAACCAGATTAAAGCTGAAAAGACATTCAGTTGCTGATGTGATATGATAGTTCAAAGTTGTATGACATATATAATAGGATCATGGAATGTGAGAAGAATAAATCAAGGTAAGCTTGAAATTCTAAAATGAGAAGTGTTTAAACATCACTATGTTGGCTGTAAGCAAACTATTAGGATATTTTCAGTCAGAAAATTATGAAGTATTTCACTTTAGAAATGACAGACTCCAAAGAAACAGTGTTGCTCAAATAGCAGGGCAAGATGTAGCACAAGCTACATAAGGGGCTATAATGCAGTCTGACTGAATAATATCAAGATGGGTAGCTGTGTCTGTCTGCACTAGTAGAAAAGAGCAAGAGACCAGTAGCAGCTATAAGACTAGCAAAATTTATTGTAGAGTATGAGATTTCGTGAGACACAGCTCACTTCTTCAAATACAGCTAGAACATGAATCCATCTGTCATCTTGGAGAGTGGAGTGATTTTAAAAGCTGAATGACAATTGCCAGTGAATGACAATAGTAGGCGTGATTGGATTAGGTGTGGAGAAATCAGCATTGGTAATGAGATAAAAAGCCTAGGTATGGATTGAATCCTGGTGGATGCATTGTTTTGAGCTTCATTATCAGTTGTAATTCAGCTTTGTCACTTTGTAACCTCCCTTTGAAATTCTGTTGCAGGATAACTGAATAATATCAGTCAGACTTCATGGAAAGTCTATCAATTAATCATTATTCAAGTTTATGTCCCACTTACAGATTCTGAAGAGGAAAAAATAGAAAGCTTTTATGCAAATGTCCAGGAAGAAATTGATCATACACCTAAACAAGATGGTCTGATCATAGGTGACTGGAATACAAAATAAATAAATAAAGCAGAATAAAAAATTATTAGAAAATTTGGACTAAAATTACAAAATGAAAAAGGAGAGCAACTTATAGACTTTTGAGAAACCAATAATTTGTTCATTTCAAAAACGTGTTTCAGCCAATACAGAGATCAAATATATTACGTAATCAGAAGCAGAAGATGGAGAAGCTCTATTGTCTCTGCTAAAACAAGACCAGAAGCTGATTGTGGTACAGACTACTATTATTATAAAACATTAGAATAACGCTGGGGAAAAAACCACTAAAACATAGTGCTAAAATATAATCTAAATAATGTTCCTGAAGATTTTAATTCCCATGTACAGAACAGATGGGCATTACTAAGTTCAACTAAATGTGAACTGGAAAAACTGTGGGTTGAAACCAGAGATATTATCAAGAAAGAATGCACAAAGCCTGTTCCTGTAGCCAAAAGAAATGAAAAGTCTCAGTGGAAAACTGAATACACTCTTAAAATTGCTGGATAGATGAGAAGCAAAAGTAAAAGGTGACAGAAACAGAATTCTAAATGCAGCTTTTCAGAGACTTGCACATACAGACAGAGAGAACTATTATAATAACCAGTGCAAAGAAGTAAAAGAACAACAAAAACAAGAGACAACAAGAGATCTATTTCACAAGATCCAAGAAATCAAAGGGAAATTCAAACCAAGGGTAGAGGTGCTGAAAGAGCAACATGGAAATACATTTATCTGATCAGGACAAAACAAAGAAAAGATGGAAACAATACACTGAAGAACTATACAGAGGAATTGGAAGACAGGTGGACAACAGATTCCTTTAAAGAAGAATCTTTTGATGAAGAAACTGCAGTTTTAGAAAGTAAAATGAAAGTGGCACTCAAAGCAATTGGGGAGAAACAAATTACCAGGAGTAGGTGGGATACCAATAGAGATATTTCAGGCTACAAACAGTTCATCAAAATCTTAACAAGAATATGCCAACAAATATGGAAAACAAAGCAATGCCTCACAGAATGGAAACACTCAATCTACCTTCCGATGTTAAAGAAAGGAGATGTCAAAGATTTGCAGCAATTGACTATCACATTAATTTCCCATGCAAGCAAACTGATGATCAAAATTTTACAACAAAGATTGTTATCAGGTTTGGAACAAGAAATGCCTGATGTTCAAGCTGGATTCAGAAAAAGAAGAGGCACTAGAGATGATATTGCAAATTTACATTTGTGTTCTATAGATTACGGCAAAGCTTTTGACTGTGTAGATCAAGAAGAGCTATGGTTTTAAAAGAAATGGGTGTGCCACGACACTGGATCATTTTGTTTTATAACCTATACTCTGGACTAGAGGCTATTATTATGACAGAATACAGGGGGAAAGAATTTCCAATTGTCAAAAGTGTCAGACAAAGATGTATTTTTTCTGTTCAATCTATATGCAGAAAATATGATATAGAAAACTGAATTTGATTTAGATGAAGGTGGAGTTAATATTGATGGAACATTAACAATTTGAGATATGCAGACGATACCACATTATTGGCAGAAAATCATGAAGATTTGAAACAAGCATGTGATGGACTGCATTTAAAAGGTTTCCTAAGTGCAGCATCATCAGAGAGCTGGGAGGGAAAGAGTTAAAAATTGCTTGATATGGAGAACATGAGTGACAGGTTGCTCCTTCCTCTCTGATTGGTTAGTTTAGAACCAGTCTGAAGTGAGTCAGTTGGTTTCTGACAGGATTGGTCTGAGTACCTGAGTGAGTCTGACAGAGAAGGTCAGACAGGTTCCCTTTCATGTGAAGGAAGAGGACTCTGTTGCCTTAATTTTGTCATTACTGCGCTGAGGAAGAATTCTATTTAAGAATTCAAAGTATAAGTGTCAGCATAAGCTGAAGCCTGTTTTACACAGATATGAGAGAACTAGAAGTGTGTTTTGGCAAGAGTGCTTGGGTAGTGGGTGGAGACTCCATTTCAAACCAAAAGAAAAAGGGGTTTTATCTTCTGAGGAGAAGATTAATTCCTGCCCAGTTTCTAAAGAGGGTTTGGCTCTGAGGAGGATCTCAGGTCTGTTGTAAAGGGAAAATAGTTTTAAATTAACTCCAGGAAACCTGAACTGTCATAGGGAACTTTGTGAAGAAACATTGTTGCTGTAACTAAAGTACTAAGTAAAACACTTCTCACTGTTAAGAACCAAGAATATATGAAACTAAGCTTCAAGAATACTATTTTGCCTGTTACTCAAAGTGTATTTTATACTACCAACAAAATTTTATCTCCGCACGTTCATTCTCTGACTACATATATTCACTCCCTGCCTGTTAAATAAAGTTGTTACTTCCTTTTGAACATTATATAGTCTCCAGTGACATTTCCAACAAAAAGGAAGAGGGCTCCTGCTTCTCCCCATCAAGTTCCTGGGCTGGGCTAAAAAGCCAAAATTATATTTGACTGTGAGGGTGGGACAAACAGACTTTCAAACCACAAAGATTAACACACTGCTCATCAAAAGCAGGTAAACCTGCTATCATAAGGTTAAAGGAAAATGTGCCAAAGCAGGATTACCACTGAACATCAAGAAGACAAAATTAATGACTACTGAGGAATTACACAATTGAAAGGCTGACATAGAAGAAGTTGAAATTGTTACAGATTTTGCATTCATTGGCACAATCATCAACCAAAAGTGAGACTGCAACCAAGAAATCAGAAGAAGACTGAGCCTTGGAAAGGAAGCCATGAAGGAACTAGAAAAAATCCTTAGGTGTAAAGAAGTGTCACTGGACCAAAGATGAAGATAATTCATATCATGCCATTCCCCATTACTATGTATGGATGAGAAAGTTGGATAATGAAGAAAATTGACCGGAAATAAATTGATTCATTTGAAAAGAGATGTTGAATGGAAGTTTTACAGATACCATGGACCACCAAAAAGACAAATAAATGGGTTCTAGATCACAGCAAGCCAGAATTCTCCCCAGAAATGAAAATGCCTAAACTGAAGGTATTATTCTTTGGTCACATCTGGATAAGACAAGACTCTGGAAAAGACAAGAATGCTAGAAAAAGTTGAAGGCAGTAGGAAGAGGACCAAACATGAAATGGATTAACTCAATAAAGGAAGCTACAGCCTTCAGTTTGTAAGACCTGAGCAAGCCTGTTAATGATAGGATGTTTTGGAGGTCATTCATTCATAGGGTTGCCATAAGTCAGAAGCAGTTTGATGGCACATGACACACACACACAAAAATCATACAGAATAATCTTGAGAGAAAGAGATTGGAGGTATTTTTCATACTATAAATATTAAGTTTACTACCTAACAAATACTTACTGCTTGAGTTTTTCAGTATTCAGAAATTTCAGCTAATCTGATTGCACTCTTAATTGCCTTTTGTAAAGAACAAGATGCTGCCTCCACAACCTTATAAATTAATCATTCTTTTGTTTCGCTTTAGAAAACATGCCTTTGTTCAACTTCATTGTTTGGGTGCTTCCTTTTAACTGGAAACTTTAAAAACGTATGTGGGTGATTGGATCTGAAAAGAGACATTTGTCGAGTGTGTCAAGTGTTAATGTATTATAACATTTCTTTGGAACCAGAGAGCCTCTTGTCTTTGCCTCACAATCCTTTTGGTGTCACTTGAACTGCTCATGTGACAGAATTCTAATATAGAAAGGGACAAAAGGCATTGTTAAGAACACATATTAATAAATAAAAGAGACACAGTGTGTGCAAACAAAGGCTGCTTCCTGGAACACAGTGTCACAAGATTCCCAGGGCCACAGCTTCCTTGCTTTGCTCACATGAGAAGCACCATAGAAATCAAAGTACGGCTTTACAGGAGCTGTTCCACATGGAAGCAACTCTTGGCTGAATTTAGGGCCTGTTTATTACACTGCAATGATTGGCATCAGAGACCAACCTACAGATGTAACTGCAGTTGTCCTCATTTTACACCTATGTGTAGAACCATGGCTTTAGGTATTTATTCAAAGGACTTATACACCCTTCTTTTGGGACAACAGAACCTCAAAACAGCTTGCAGTAATACAGCCAAACAAAGTTGCCTCATATACAGAGCTAAGACTAGAGGCCATGAAGAGAGGCTGGACCGATTTGTTTTCAAGCACTAATCACTATCTCATATAATCCCATAAATAAGTCCAGGCTTTGTACAAACTGTACACTCAATAGGGAGCTACAGGCACTCCCAGTTCTCTGATGAGTGAAATAATGAGTTGGTTTATCATCTGAGGAAGGGGAGTGGGGCAATCTATACAGCCTTTTCGTTTCAGCTAGAAAGAAAGGAGTTACTTTACCCAGAGCCTTGCTCCTGTTGCCTCATGGTTAGAGAGCACCAGTGACCTCTTTCCTCCTTGATCTTCCTCTTAATCTCCTTTTCATCTGTAACTTTCCAGCATCACCAGCTTCCTGCCTTCTTTGCTCAGTTCATAAGTATGATGACAATCTTCCCTCGGGCCTTTATTCATAGCAGGTCATTGTTCATAGGCCTTCCTCCTATTCATGGGCACTACCAGAAGACTAGGATTGTCTTTCAGCCACCTCCACAAAATAGTTCTCTTTCCTATCTTTTACTTCCTCTCTGTCTCTAAAGTTCCCTTTGAATCTTCACAGACACCTTATATACTTTTCCATTATATTTTCTAAAAATGTTAGATGGACACACACATTAAAACTGTAATGTACAATGCAGCCTTTTAGAATTCTATGAGTATTTATTATATTTATTTAAAACATTTATTAGCTGCCTTTCAACCTTGCAAGAACTCAAGATAGTTTACAATACATTAGTCCTATTCCAGTACTAGTCTTTGAAGATGAGACATTGACATTGAAAAAATTGTATGTGAAGTATTAAAAACCCCACTCATTATTTCATAAAGTATTGTCTCCTTTGCCTCAACTTCTTGTGTGTATATGGAGCTTTCCTACATAATGTAATAGTTAAAGTATAAGACTAGGATTTGGGAGACCCAGGTTCAAATCCTGCACTTTGCCATGGAAACTTTCTGGGTGACTTTGGGCCAGTCACACAGTCTCAAACTAACCTACTTCAAATGGTTGTTGTGAGGATAAAATAGAGGAGAGCAGAATGATGTAAGCTACTTTGTATCCCCATTTGGAAGAAAGATGAGGTATAAGTTTAGTAAATAAAATAAAATAAATAACATAAAATATAGAATGAGAAATGCCAGATGTTCAAGCTGGATTCAGAAAAAGAAGAGGCGCTAGAGATCCTGTTGCAAATTAACATTGGCTAATGAAACATACCAGGGAATTTCAGAAGAAAATAAGCCTATTTTTTATGGATTACAGCAAAACTTTTCACTGTGTGGATCATGAAAAGCTATAGAGAGTGTTAAAAAGGGAATGCCACAACATCTGATTGTTTTGATGCACAACCTATACTCTGGTCAAGAGGTTACTGTTAGAACAGAATATGGGGAAACAGAATGGTTTCCGATTCACAAGAGTGTCAGACAAGGATGCATATTATTTCCCTACCTGTTCAACCTCTATACAGAGCATATAATAAGGAAAGCTGGATTGGATTTAGAAGAAAGTGGAATGAAAATTGGTGGAAGGAACATTAACAATTTGATATGCAGATGACACCACATTAATGGCAGAAAATAGTGAAGGCTTGAAATGATTACTGATAAAGGTTAAAGGAGAAAGTGCCGAAGCAGGATTGTAACTGAACATCAAAAAAACAAAAGTAATGATTACTGAGGAATTACACAATTTAAAAGTTGACAACGAGGAAATAGAAATTGTTCACCATTTTCTATTTTTTGGCTCAATCATCAACCAAAAGGGAGCCTGCAATCAAGAAATCAGAAGAAGATTGAGACTTGGAAGAGCAGCCTTGAGGGAACTAGGAAAGATCTTTAAAGATAAAGATGTCTCCCTGGGAACCAAGATAATCCTAAGTATGACATTCCCCATTACCAGGGCTTTTTTTCTGGGAAAAGAGGTGGTGGATCTCTCTATTATCCCATGTGCGTGTGCAAAGCATGTGCGCGCCTCCAGAAACACACGATGATGTCACAGGAGGGTGGCTTTCTCTTCCTTTCTTCTCCCTCCCGGCCTGCCTCGCAGTCAGCCAGGCAGTGGCAATGCCTCAGGAAGGAAGGTAAAGAAAGGGAAGAAGAAAAGACATGGAAAGAGAAAGGGAGGGAGGGAGGGAGGGAAAGGGAGGGGACGAGGCCGGGGAAGCTGGTTGCCCAGGAGTAGCTCCATCCAGGGAGACGGCCCACGGGTGTTTGGGTGCTGGGGGGGAGGGCCACCAGTCACATGATCTTTTTTCAGAGGTGCTGGATCTCAAATCCTGGGAGATCCCGCTGAAAAAAAGCCCTGACCATTACTATGTATGGATATGAAAGTTGGACAATGAAGAAAGCTGACAGGAAAAAAAATGATTCATTTGAAATGTGGAGCTGGAGGAGAGTTTTATGGATACCATGGATGGCCAAAAAGACAAATAAGTGGGTTGTAGATCAAATCAAGCCTGAATTCTTCCTAGAAGCTAAAATAACAAAACTGAGGCTATCGTGCATTGGTCACATCATGAGAAGAGAAGACTCACTGGAAAAGATAATAATGCTAGGAAAAGTGGAAGGCATTAGGAAAAGAGGAAGACCTAAAATGAGATGGCTTGGCTCAATAAAGGAAGTCACATCCACCAATTTGCAAGTTTGTTAATGATAGGACATTTTGGAGGTCTTTCATTCATAGCATTGCCATAGGTCGAAGGTAACTTGGTAGCACATAATACACACACAAAATAAAATAAATACTCTCCTTGCCATCTCAAAATTAACTTTCATGGTTTTTCTGGCCATGCTGATTCAGGGATCAGGCTCCTTCCACATGCATAGGAGCAAATGGAAGATCCTGGAGATGTAGTAGGGAGACAAGGTGTGTGTGTGAGTGTTGTTCTCAGTATGTAAAATAGAAAAGAGTCCAGTAGCACCTTTAAGACTAACCAACTTTACTGTAGCATATGCTTTCGAGAATCACAGTTCTCTTCATCAGATGCATGGAGGGTA
Organism: Eublepharis macularius; assembly: GCF_028583425.1. Taxonomy (NCBI): domain Eukaryota; kingdom Metazoa; phylum Chordata; class Lepidosauria; order Squamata; family Eublepharidae; genus Eublepharis; species Eublepharis macularius. The sequence continues at coordinate 80,724,029 of NC_072797.1, forward strand.
AGAAGAAACTGGTCAGATATATAGGTGGAAAGGGGAAGGGGGAGCAGATGTAATCAGTAGCTTCTGATAATGAAATCAGTTACTTCTGATAAATCCCTATTCAATCCAAGCCTGACTGAGTCAAATTTACATATGAATTCCAATTCAGCAGCTTCCCGTTGGAATCTGTTTTTGAAAGGTTTCTGTTGAACTATAGTGACCTTTAAGTCCTTGATGGAATGTCCTGATAGATTGTTCTCCCACTGGTTTGCGCAGAGGTTTGGACCCATGGGAGTCACCAACACAGGTACCAGACCCTGAAATAGACCCAGATGCCAGCTCTGCCCTCATATCTACCCAGGAAATACAATTACAGGACCCAATGGCATCAACTACACTATCTCTGGCTATTACAGGTGCTCATCCTCCAATGTGATATATGCCCTCATGTGCCAACGATGTCCATCTGCTCTGTACATTGGACAAACCAGCCAACCTCTGCACAAAAGAATAAATGGACACAAATCTGACATTAAAAATGGCAACATCCAGAAACCAGTGGGAGAACACTTCAATCTGTCAGGACATTCCATCAAGGGCTTAAAGGTCATTGTAGTTCAACAGAAACCTTTCAAAAACAGAATCCAAGGGGAAGCTGCTGAATTGGAATTCATATGTAAATTTGACTCAGTCAGGCTTGGATTGAATAGGGACTATGAATGGTTATCTCATTATCAGAAGTAACTGATTTCATTATCAGAAGCAAACTGATCCCATTATCAGAAGCTACTCCCACCTCCCCTCTTCACCTATATATCTGACCAGTTTCTTCTTACCCTCCATGCATCTGACGAAGAGAACTGTGATTCTTGAAAGCTTATGCTACAGTAAAGTTGGTTAGTCTTAAAAGTGCTACTGGACTCTTTTCTATTTTGCTCCTACAGACTAACATGGCTAACTCTTCTGGATATGGAGGAACAGACCATGTGATTGTGGTTGCAACTACATGGTGGTGTGAAAACACACCCCTACTACATCAGCAGTACTAAACAGGATAGAAATGGGTGAGAACTGGGTGTGCACCTACCTGTTCTTTCTCTGTTTCTTGCTACTACCTCCCCCACCTTGCTTCTCCACCTTCTCCCCATCACACATACCAAAAGCACAGTATGATGCCAATTGCACTGGCACTCCCCTGAAGCCCACCCTTCCTTTCCCCTCATTTTCTCCTCCTCAGCCCTACCGCTCTATATTAGAACAACATAGCTAGGGTGAGAAAGGGATCGAGTCCTTTAAAAGGGAGGGTAGTGCACAGCAGTGAGCTGTCCCATGTTATTTTGAAAGCTTAGCTCCACTCCCACAAGTGGGTGCAGATGAAATACAGATAGCCACCCACATTTCCCCTTTGAAACATATTTAAAAATATATTCAAAGAAAAGGTGGCACAAATATTTTGAGGGATGGATTATTAAGAATATGGTTTCAATTTAGAAGTAGAATAATATATTACTCCTAAGGACATTGCAAAAGCTAACAATTACAATGGAAAGTGCTGAAAATGCCATAACACGGATGCTACATTTTATTATATGTGGTGGACATGCAAGAAAGGAAGAAATTATTGGATAGAAACACATGAACATATGCAAAAGATATTAAAGTTTGTTTGTGATGAGCCCCCCCCATGTTATTAAATATTTGACCAAGTAATATCACAAAAATTCATAGTGAATTATTTAAATATATGGTGGCTGCAGCAAGAATAACTACTATTAAATATGATGATAGACAGAAACATATTTAAATAGAAGTAGAAGATCAGGAATATTTATGGGCAAGTTCTATATAGGTATATGATTTAATGACACTGATTTAATTGATAGTTTATCTATTATGTTTCTCTCATATAGGATGTTGATGTTGTGCTTAGATTCACATATGCTCCAGATGATTATTGATAATTGAAGTAGAGGATGACTGTAGAGGTATGATTTGGATGATGATATGATGTAGTTATACTTTCTGTGTATATGTTTGAGGTTACTATCTGAAATAAATGAATAACTTTTTTTAAATGAATTTTTAATGAAATTAATAACTTATTTTGGATTCTGAAGAGCAATCTCACCTATTTGAACTGTGTTCAGAATGAGATTGGTCTCATGTGAATATTCCAAAATGTGTGTGCGGGTGGGATGGGGTTCCTGCTATCTATATAGGAGGAAAAATCCCTGTGTGGAAGCAACTTAAACCAGTAGTGAAAAAGGAAAACATCATGCTGTGATTACCATGAAATGAAAGAGAGATAAAGCTGCAAAAAATGCAAAAGAGGGCAACCAAGATGTTTAGTGAGTATGAGCACCTTTCCAACTGGGGGAAAGTCTAAAGAATCTTGGCATTTTCAGTTTAGAGAAAAGGCAGCAACATGAGGAACAAGTTAGAGATTTATGCATTTATGCATGGGGTGGAGAGAGTGTAGATCTTTGTCTCCCTCTCCCATAATACTAGAATTTGAGGGTACCCAATAAAGTGATGGGCAATAGGTTCAGAAACAAAAGGGAATATGTCTTTACTTTGTTCTTGTTCTATCACTCCAACACCACCACACTCATCTCTAGGAAAATGAAGGAACTGACAGGCCATTGCCCTAGAGATGAGTGTGGTGGTGTTGGAGTGATTCATATATTGACTTGAGCCTTTGATAAAGACATTGTCGAAATGGGAAAGTAGGTTGGCGGAACCTGTCAGGCTCTCTTATCCCTACTTGAGGGTTTCAGCTGTAACCACTAGGAAATGTTGTTGTCAAGAAACTCCACAAGGATATTAACAGCTCTGAAACAGAACAAGAACAAAGTAAACATAGTCCATATCTCTGGAGATTGATATTTATTACCCAAGGTGGATTTGATTAATTGGACGCTTGATGAATAATATTTATGATTATTTAATTATATATTTATGAATATTTTTTGGATCTAGATTGGATGGATTTTAGATATTTATTGTAGAATATTCATTATCACATTTGAGCACATAGCACTTTTGTATGAATTTAAAGTATAAAAATTTATAAAATGTATTAAATATAAACATCTATATATAAAATCCCAGACCAGGGATCTCTTCACTCTCCATAGCTACCTCCCTGTTTGACTGGGTTGGGTAAATCTCCTCTCCTTAGAAGATCTATCCCCTTTCTCTGGCTTATTTGGGAGTCTGTACCTACTTCCCAAACCTCCTTGCCAACTTTCTCCAGTTCTTCTATCAGTGTTAAAACTGCTCTCTCTGTTAGGACTCCATCTCTCAACTCTTCACACTGGATCTCACTTTCTCCTAGGACTGAAAACAGACCCTCTTCTTTCCAGCTCATGCTACCCAATAATATCCCTTGGAGTATCCTGCCACTCAAAGTTCTCTAATTCTGTGAGGGATTAACTCTTACAGTCTGCAGCTGTGTGTGTATAGTACTTCCAGGCTTTGTAAAATGTGCAGTCCATTATGGATGTCACTCCCGTTCTTTTCTGAGCTTTCTCCAACTTTTACGGGAGTGCCAGTGCCTTGATCTTCGTTAATATTCCACTGTGCATAACTTTTCTTTCATCCTGTTTTGCTCCTCCCTCTCCCATGGTTTCCCCCACCTTTTGCTGAGTGGTCACTTGTCAGTGTCCAACCACTCCCTTTCCCCTCTGCTTTCCATTCCTCCCTCTCCCCCCATTGGGGAGTGATTTTTCCATTTTTTGTGTGCATTCATTTAGATCACTATATTGCTAAAATGGTAGTAATGGCATATTTTTTATGATTAAGATTGTTGTATCGCTGAACTTATGATAGCAACATTTTTACATTTTTTGCAGTTGGAACCTTCCTGAAAAATGTATTTCCTTCTATTTCTATTGTGATTAGAGAAAGGAACACTTTGAGAGCTTTGTGAGGAGAGTGAGAGCAGTTCTTTTGGAGCTCAGCAGAAGGAAGCCTCCAGCAGCTTCTCTTTCCAAGCAAAGAGGAGAGACTGGGAAGAGTATGAGAAGAATAGGAAAGGGGGCACAGCAGCAAAAGGCCAGCCAAGGCTCTGTCATATGTCTTGTTTTCACCCCACACAGCAGCAACGAGGAGGGAGTTGGAAAGAGAGAGAAAAGAGAGACCTGACTCCAGGGAAAGAAGGAGAAAGAAACGGGGTGGGTGGGAGGGGTGGGAGGTGAAGAGAGGAGTTGTGAGGGGCGTCATATCCAGACAAGCTATGTGAAGATAATATGGCAAGATGAGATGCAATAAATATGCTTTTGCTGAAGGCTGGCAATGGCGCCAAAGGTCAGGGAAAGCTTTAAAAAAAAAGAGAAAAGAAAAACCAAAGTGACAGCAGTGATGACAGCAATGTGGGGAAATTTGCACTGACTCCACATTGGGAAAAAATCAACCCCATGATGGAGGTGCAAACAAACAAGGACCAAAACGAAAGATAGAAACTCTCACTGAATTCTAAGAAAATCAGGCGAAAGTTTATGGAAAAGCTCAACATTTTGCTCTGATATAGAAAGACTCCTTTTTTAGTGGAAGGAAGTCACTGACGTTATATTATAAATAAAACAACAATAAGTAAATGGGCAACTGACATTTAAAAGCATCCAAAATCCATTTGAGGAATTCAGTATTTACCTTTTGGCATATCACTATGGTGGGGGCCTTCCTCAGTTGTTCTGAGAAGCCATTCTTCGAAAGAGGGGCAGCCATCAAAGAAGTTGATTAATGGGTAGCAGCAACTGCCTTCACCTTAGTGTGAGGAAAGGCACAGCCAAAAGATGTTGTTGTGCTTAATGTAGCTGCCACATGGACTCACTATTTGATTTACTTATGGGTTAAAATATTTATATACTGCTTTTCTGTCATATTCTCAAAACAGTTTCCATATACAAATAATACCATGAAAATTAACACATGAAAAACGTCAAAAGATTCAAACAGTCAGCATAACAGCATAACAGCATTACAAATGTGCTGTTAAAATTGAACTTGAAATGTAAAATTTCTGTTGAATGACAAACCAAAGGAATAAATAGCTTCAAGTAAAACAAGTAAAATGTACTATGGAAATTTTAATGACCTTTCAAATAAAGCAGTGGTTTGCACTGTTAGAATCACTAAGCTGCAAAATTCTTCCTTATAATTTTCTCTCCTGCTTTTATTATGTTCAGAACTTTATGAGACATTCCTTTTTAGGGCAGGGATTTTCCACAGCAGACGGCACTTACATATAGAGCAAACTGGAGAAAAATACCTTGCCAATGTTTGCAAACTATTCATGACTAAATCAAATATATTTTTCTCTACGAGTATAAAATCCTGCCTTATAAAACAGATTATTAAAAGGCAGAGTTTTTAACCTGGATGTGTGAAGAGTGACCTAACAGAAAAAAGACGAAAAGTAATAGTGCTACAGCTTTTAAAATGGGTCTGAAGGAATTATCCAAATAAATAAAATGTAGAAACAAAAAAAGGCTTGAGTATTATGTGTATGTTGGAACCATTCACATTCCAGGCAACATCCATTAGGTGTCTGTAGCATTCATGCATAAACATATTCCATACAACATAGAGCTGTATTATTTGACGGAAGAATCACATTGCCCTCAGCACAAAATACTATGTTTTGAAAGTCTGGAAGATGTGTTATCTCCCCAACAGAAGTGATTCTTAATGAAAGATATCTGGGACCTATGCACTTAAAGATTAACAGCTGTGTATTTATCATCATGATAAAATATTATGTGGAAAACGCTTAATCTGTAAATTAATACATTCTGTAGATATATATGAGATTAGAATGGTCAACACATTTTGCCAAATGTGCCACAAATCAAGTCCACAATATGAGATAAGGCCACTTTAACACATACTGTACTATTTATATATAGCTTTCCCTTCTCCATTTGCTTCTATGCACACATCAAAATCCCAGTCTACCATAACCTATTGTTTAAGCCATTTGAGGTACCTTTGAAATTCTTTTATCCTAGCCCCGTGACACTCAAATAATCATAGAGCAAATTTATGCTCACCCGCGGAGACTCATGGATCCAATTGGTTTCCAGAATGCTCTACGGGAACCGATGCTCCACGGCAGTTCATTGGATGAGCTGGTGGAGGATTGGCAGATCCGGCTCTCTGAGGCCATCAATGAAATCACTCCCCGTCGTCCTCTTCATTGTTGAAATCACCGAGCTCCCTGGTACACAGAGGAGCTACGGCGACAAAAACGGGAACTAAGACGACTTGAGCGCGTGTGGCGGTGATCTCGTGACGAGGAGACAAGAACATCTTATAGGTTGTTTATGAGATCCTATGAGATGGCAGTGAAGGCTGTGAAGAAGGAATACTACGCAGCTTCCATTGCATCAGCTAGCTCACGCCCGGCTAAATTGTTTAATGTGTTCCGTTCATTGGTCGCCCCATCAGGCCAAGACCATCAAAATTTGGATTTGGAGTTAAGCTCTGAGGACTTTGCGAGTTTTTTTGCTGATAAGATCTTGTCTCTCCGCCGCAACTTACCAGCCACAGTTCACATACTGTATCAACTAGAGGCCCCTTGGCCGTCTTCAGGGCAGATATTTGATCATTTCAGCCCACTTTTCGGGGAGGAGGTGGACAGGGTTCTGCAGTGTCCGTCCATCTGTCGTGGCTGGTAAAAGCTAGTGTCGGCGGACTACGGGATTCCTTGGAGGCGATTGTTAATTTGTCCTTAAGCTCTGGAGTTTTCCCTGGGGCATTAAAGGAAGTTGTGGTACGGCCTCTCCTGAAGAAATCATCATTCGATCCTGCCGATCTGCTCAGCTACTGCCCAGTCTTGAATTTGCTGTTTCTGGGTAAGGTGGTTGAGCGGGTGGCGGAGAGACAGCTGCAGAATTTCCTGAAGGAGACCTCGGCCCTAGACCCCTTCCAGTCCGGTTTCCGCCCAGGACATGGGGTGGAGACGTTGTTGGTCGCCCTCACAGATGATCTCCGCAGGCAGCTGGATCGGGGAGGATGGGCGCTGCTGATTTTATTGGATCTGTCAGCAGCATTTGATACGGTCAACTATGACCTTTTGACCCACCGCCTCACCGATGTGGGGATATGGGGGACAGCACTGCAGTGGCTAGTCTCCTTTCTCCACGATCGGGGACAGAGGGTGGCGCTAGGGGAGAAGTTATCATCTCGTAGGCCACTAGAATGCGGTGTGCCACAAGGAGCGATACTCTCCCCATTATTGTTTAATATCTATATGCGCCCCCTCGCCCAACTGGTGCGGAGTTTCGGGCTTGGGTGTCACCAATATGCAGATGACACCCAGCTTTATCTGTTGATTGACGGCCGACCTGGATCAGCCCCAGATGTCCTGGAGCATGTTTTTGAAGCTGTGGCTGGATGGTTGAGACAAAGTCGGTTGAAACTGAACCCTACGAAGATGGAGATCATGTACCTGAACCGTGGAAATGTGGATTCAGGACCCTGGCTTCCTGTACTCGATGGGGCAGTGCTTACACTGGCTCCGAGAGTTAGGAGCCTGGGGGGTGATCCTTGATTCCTCCTAAACAATGGAGGATCAGGTCTCGGTGGTTGCCAGGTCTTCTTTTTACTATCTTCGCCAGGCCAGGCAGCTTGCCCCCTATCTATCATCCCGCGACTTGACTACAGTGGTCCACGCAATGGTCACTTCTAGATTGGACTACCGTAACACACTCTATGCTGGGCTTCTCTTGAGCCTGATCCGGCGGTTACAACTGGTGCAGAATGCAGCAGCGCGAGTTATTACCAGAACACCGATATGGGAACATATAACACCAGTACTGTGCCAGCTGAATTGGTTACTGGTGGAGTACCGAATCAGGTTCAAGGTTTTGGTACTAACCTATAAAGCCCTAAGTAGACTGGGACCATCATACCTGCGGGACCGCCTCTCCCCATATGAGCCCCAGAGGACCCTTTGCTCGAGCGACAAACATCTGTTAAAGATGCCTGGCCCTAGGGAGGCCTGCCTAGCATCGACCAGGGCCAGGGCGTTTTTGGCCCTGGCCCAACCTGGTGGAACACTCTGTCTTGCGAGACCAGGGCCCAGCATTCTTGTTATCATTTCTCCGGGCCTGCAAGACGGAGCTGTTCCGCCAGGCATATGGGTGATGCTGGGTGGTGCCCCTCCCCCGTAGTGGGGTGTGTGTGAGACTTTTGTGCCCTCCCGCCCAAAGACATCTCACATTTTTATATGATTGCTCTAATCTGCTCTACAGACGGTGATAGGTGAATGTATAACGTGCTGCTATGTTTCTATTGTTATAGCTAAATTTATATGGTGGTAATATATGTTTTAAATGAATGATATGTATTTTTATATTTTTAATGGCTACTGCCGATGAATTGTGTAGTGTGTTTTAAATTGTTGTGATCTGCCCTGAGCCCACTTGGTTGGGGAGGGCAGACTATAAATTTAAGTAAATAAAATAAATAAATACATATCATGACCAATACTATATTATTTGAGCAAAGAAATTGCAACTGCAGTAATTTTCGTTAGGGATCTCATACATTGTAAAACTGAGGTGGTCTGTCACTTTCTAGTAGTGTTCATACAGGTGTCTCATGCCAAATTATAACTGAAAAATAGAATGTTAAAAATGTTTATTTATGTAATAGCACTGGCACCCAGATCTTACAGACTGTATGTTAGAAGTAGGGTATATAGGTCAGTGCCCATTTAGATTGTTTCCCTTACATTTCTTTGTAAGCTCAATTCTGTGAAAGCAATAGGGTATTTCACTGGTGTATTGCTAGGGGATTATTATACTCGCTGGGTGGTTAACATCATCCGAGGCATGAAATAATTGCCCAGAAATGCAGAGCGCATTGTGTTTTAGGGTTTTAAAAATAACCACATATTCAATGAGGGCAGCTTTGAAGTTAAGTCTCTTGATTGAACTATTCAAACAGGACAAAATAGTATGTTTGATGGGGTAAAATTTAATATGGATATTGGCTACCTGGATAATACCAGGATATTAGTCAAGGAAATGCCCTAATTTGTTTTTAAGCTTATATCCAGAGATCCTTTAAATGATCACAGACACTTGTTTTTGATGCAATTTATTTTAGTAAATTGACATTTGCATCTGATGCTAACACATTAAAATTATCTTTTAGTGAGATAACAGCTCTTATTCCACCCTGTGGATGGAAATGTGAAAAACTGGGGAAAGGTACAGTATCTACCGAAGTGCTTTACTGACCAAGAATTGCAGGCTTACACATGATTCTAAGGTCATAGATGCAGAGAAGTTAGCCGTGTTAGTCTGTGGTAGCAAAATCAAAAAGAGTCCAGTAGCACCTTTAAGACTAACCAATTTTATTTTAGCATAAGCTTTCGAGAATCAAGTTCTCTTCGTCAGATGCCTGATACAGAGACTGTATCAGGCATCTGACGAAGAGAACTTGATTCTCGAAAGCTTATGCTAAAATAAAATTGGTTAGTCTTAAAGGTGCTACTGGACATGATTCTAAGTATGTTAATTCAGAACTAAGTATCATTTGGTTTAATACGACTGTCTACAAAGTTTGCAGCCTTCAATCATTTAAAAGTAATATATTGTGTAATAATTAATCACTACAAAAACTAGTTTCCTCCTAGTGATATTGTCTTCCCCATCAGATGGCTATATGTCATGAAGAATGGCTAGTAAATTGATAGAAAAAGTGAATGAACATCTTTGAAGAGATAAAACCCATAATTTAATGCTTTCTAACAGCCCTGATATGTCAGCAATGCAAAATTATCCCTATAATCCCATAAGAACATAAGATCTTCTGTTTCAGACTAGTGGTCCATTTAGTCTAGGAACCTGTTTCACACATCAGCCATCCAGTAGCCTTGGAGAGCTGACAAAATAAGTCACAGAGGCCAAGGGCCTGGTGTTCTGAGGTTTACTGCCTCCAGATGTGGAGATTCTTTTTATTCATCTTGGCTAGTAGCCATTGAGGGACTTACCCTTCATAAATATATCTAATCTAGGGCCTTCTGTCTGCAGCCCTGATTGCTTGCTGCCACTCATTAGAGCAGCAGGGGGGAAATGGGGGAGGATACATATCGATCTGATGCTGCCACATTACTTCTGGTGTGACCCTGGAAGTGACATCATTGTGTTGGGGCAATGCTCTCGCTATCCAAACTGTGGTAAAACTATACTGTGTGAGAGCAATCTTAGAGTGGCACAGCAAAGCAATGATGTCATTTCCAGAATCACACTGGAGGAGATGCAGCATGAGAATGATAGCTATTTGCTTGCCTCTGCTCCTTCTCGTCTCTTGCCTATACTGGGCTAGCAACCTTATTCTCTAATCCCCTTTAGAAAACATCTATGCTACTTCCGTCTAGTGGCAGTGGATGTCACAGTTCAACTGAACATTGAATAAAGAATTTCCTGTTGCCTATCCTATACCTATTGCCCATTGACTTCTTTGGGTGCCTCAGAATTCTAATATTATGGCATGGGCAGTCCTCTCTATCCACTTGTTCTTTCCCATGCATAGTTTTATAAACCTCCATCATGTCCCCCCTTTGCCTTCTTTTTTCTAAACTGAAAAGACCCACACTAATATAGAGTCTCCTCATAGATGCTCTCTGACCCCTTAAATCATCTTGATTGCCCTATTCCTTTTCCCCAACTCTACAATATCTGTTTTGAGTTACAGCAACAAGATTACACCATATTCCAAATGAAGCTATGCCATGTATCTGTACAAGGGCATTACAATATTGACTGTTTATTTTCAATCCCTTATCTAATCCCCAGAATGGAATTTGCCTTTCTCGCTGCTGAAACACAGAGTTGACATTCTCATTGGAGCTGTTAACTATAAGTCCTGACCTGGATGGCTGTTTCTACTGAGAAAATGGTAGGGAAGGAAAAGGTTACACCCCCACCCCGCCATGCTATTCATCTCCTTGATAAAGCAATCCCTGAAGCTGCATTTGTAAAATAAAATAAAATAAAATAAACCATAACATGTACTTGAGCTCTTTGAGTTGGTTATTCTTAAGGTTATATATACACCCATCTATAATATGAATGACTCATTCCTGTGATAACTTGTTCTCAAAAAGCTGCAGCATTCTGAGGCTCCTTTGCATTAGCCGAACCTCTGTCAGAATAAAACCTTTGAGAACTGGGATGGGGAGAAGTTTTGCCAATCCCATTTTTGCCTGAAGAAGTAGAGTTTTTTTTTTAAGGTCAGTCTAGTAAAGAATGTATATCCACCCCACCCCCCACTTGACTAATTATCTAATGCTTCCTGCTGAACATTCAGAGATTTCAATGACCTAGTAAAGTGAAATTTTAGTGAAGTGAAATTTATATTCGTCCACCTCCTCAAGCAGCACATTCTCTCAGAAAAAGCTGCTTATTATTATATTTTGGTTAAAACAAATGTTAGAATTACATGAGTCAAAAGGGCTCATTTTCTCAAGCTCTGGTGAAACAAAATTCTGCTATTACAAATATGGGAAAACATGCTTTCAAATTTTGAAAAGCCCAATGTTTGTGAACCAATTAATTTGTATCTAGGTAATTAATTCCCAAGGCTCAGCTGAGCTACTGTCACCACCAGTAAACAATGAAGATGTATCACTGTGAATCACTCCAGCACAGCCGGACAGCTGAGTACTGGTTCCGGCTGCATATCAGATCATCAGCACTGTGGCATTTTTGTTCCTCTTCCCCTCCTGAAGCTGCCAATCTGGGTCATGCCATTTGTATTTGTGATTCTATGAGGTTTCAGAAAGGATATGGCTGTTAAAGCCTCTAGGTTCTCATACCAGCATACACTCCGTTGCTTTCAAATTGTGTTTAACCTCTCTAGGGTTCAGTTTATCTGTGTGTATAATGCTTCCCTCACAGGAAATTTTGCAAACCTTTAATTAGTGAGTCTACAGAGGAAAAAACAAAATACTTCTTTTAACTGAACATGATAAATTATTAATAAAAGATATACCTCTAACAATATTAGGATTTATGCAGAAGACCAGAAAGGAAAGGTCAAAGGACAGAAGAGACAGTGTCATATTGAGCTCTCAAATGAAACCTACACCTATTTCACATGGAATCTTGGTTTAAAATTTTTGCTTACTGAGACTGTATGTATGTAGGTAGGTAGGTAGGTAGGTAGGTAGGTAGGCGGGGCCCTGTGGTGCAGAGTGGTAAGCTGCAGTACTGCAGTCCAAGCTCTGCTCATGACCTGATTTCGATTCTGGCAGAAGCTGGGTTCAGGTAGCCAGCTCAAGGTTGACTCAGGCTTCCATCCTTCCAAGGTCGGTAAAATGAGTACCCAGTTTCCTGGGGGTAAAGTGTAGATGACTGGGGAAGGCAATGGCAAACCACCCCGTAACAAAAGTCTGCCAAGAAAATGTTGTGATGCGACGTCCCTTCATGGGTCAGTAATGACTAGACATGGGCACGAACCGAAAAAATTTAATAAATCGGTGGTTCGTGGTTCGGTGCCGATGACAAATCTGAACCAGCAAACCACAACGAACTTTTCCCGTTGCCGAACCGGTTCGAGGTTCATGGTTCATGGGTGTCAGAACGGCCCCGTTGGAATTAGAGAGCCCATATTCCCGGGGAGCGTTTAACAATCTCTCCTCCAACCATTACCCAAGTTTGGTCAAGATTGCAATAGGGATCCAAGTTCCAATTAAACTCTCTCTGTCTCTCTCCCCAAAAGCTAGCAAGTAGCAAGCAACAGCTCTGTCACACTCCACTGCTCGCTGAAAGTGAAACCCAGCCTGGGAGCCCACTGCTTTTTATAAGCTGAGGTCCCATTGAGCAACGTAGGAGGTCTGTGGTTGGCCGTCAGAGCTGCCTATCAGGGTTTGCAGGGATGAGATTAGAGTGCCCATGGCTACAGAACATCCCCTCCCCCTCCCTCCCCCAGGTGTCTTCTCCCAACTTGTAACCGCTTTGCAGCTCCGTGGTTGGAAGGAAGACCTGCCGATCAAGGTAAGCTGGGCTTCCATTCGGGTTTCCAGGGCGACAGAAGGAGTGCAGACAGAGTTCAGGCATTCCCCAGGCTCCGTTTCCAAGGGAATTGATTGATGGTGCCTGACTGTCTGGCTTCACGAACCGCGTAAGAACGCACCAAACTGCGCCTCTAACGAACGCTGGTTCGTTGGCCATGGACGCTCACAAACTGCCAGATCGCAAACGGAAGACTGGGCAGTTTGTGGGTTTTTTTGGTTCGTAATGCAGTTCGTGCCCATGTCTAGTAATGACTCGGTACTTGCACAGGGGACTACCTTTACCTTTGTGTGTGTGTGTGTGTGTGTGCGTGCGTGCGTGCGTGCGTGTGTGTGTGTGTGTGTGTGTGTGTGTGTGTATGCAGAAAAGATGGAAAATCAAGCAGAGGAAACTTTCTTCTCCATTAGAAATCCTGCTTCATTTTACTCATAGTGCTGCCTCAACCTAGGATCACATTTGAGGTCTGGCGGTCACCATTTGAAGTCAAGAAGAGGTTTTTCTCCAGGTCAGATTGGTCAGTGACCTGGAGGGTTTGTTTGCTTTCTCTTGCACAACACAGCTTATTTTGGTTGTTTGTGCCATAGGGAGGCCTTTATTCATGTGGAGTTTTTTTAAAGCACATTCTTTCCAGTTGTGTTATAACATGATCTGGAGTTTGTAGCTGGACCTGGTGGAGAAGCTGACAACTGGCTGACTGACTGGCAAACCTTTAATTAGGGAGAAGGGTTTAGCCTTGGAAACTTTCAGGTACTGCATGGGCATCTATTGGCTAGTGACTTTGCTAGCAATTAGCATCATAATCTTTTTACTCCTTTATCTGCAAAAGGTGGAGGCAATGCTCATGTAGGTTTTTAATAGTTTAGTTTAGTTTATTTGATTTTTAGGCTGCCCTCCCCGTGAGCGGGCTCAGGGCGGATTATCCGCATAATAGAAATCCAGGTAATAAGACAATAAAATCACAAATCTATTAAAAGATAAACCAGTGAACAGGACAAGTCTAGTACCCTTCAGCAGCCATGCCTCAGTAAGTGCACACAGTAAGTGCACACACCACACACACGAATCAGGCAATCTTCCTGCAGCACAGCTATCCCCTGCTTCTAGTAAAGCAATCCATGCCTTCCACATCCATCATGCAGATGTAGCAGTTCACATTTCTAGGGGGCACCACTTTTCTATATTTATATTTAACATCCAAGGACAATTTGCAATATTCTTTGCAACCAGTGCAGGTTATGTGATTATTTTAGTTTCCCAAAGTTTGCAGCTCAGAAACTTTTAGAGATAAATTAAGAATTTTTATTTGAGAGAGGAATTACTAGGAATACCCATGGAAATATTTGTTTAGTCCCTTTAAACAGAGATTTATGGTTGAAACATATGTCCTCAGATCCAGAGGAGTTAGCCATGTGAGTCTGTAGTAGCAAAATAGTAAAGAGTCCAGTAGCACTCTTTACTATATGTCCTTAGAACTTCCCCATATCCTTGTGGTACTTAGCCTCCTAAATTTCAGGCAATCTTTTACACCCAAGCTTGAGGTTGATGTGTTTATTTTGTTGCGAGAAAGTTTAAGCTAATATTATTAGGGGGTTTCTTTCTTCTTTTCTCTCCCTACTCCTGAGTTCATGTGGGCTATTTTTACTCAGTTATGCTGTTATTTATATTAGTGATATGTTGACTGCTTTTTTTAAAAAAACAGTGTTAAGACATCTTATTCATTTAGAATGTTTAATGGCATTTTGTCTTCTGCCTCTGAAGTCTTTGGCTGAGGAGGAGAGATAAAATCTTATCAGTCCCAACATAAACTTCTGTGAGGACATCCCTTGCTAGTCAGGGAATTCTGCACATACACACAATCCCCCAGCTAGGATTGCTTGTGCACTTTTCTATTTAGATGCATAGAATAGCACTGGCCATCTGATTCAATTGGGTAGAGGGATGGACCGACACTTTAACTCCTGGTAGGCTGTTCCTCCCACCTGGTGGACTGCTTCTTAGGAGGAGCAAGCAGAGCTTGGTGGTCCATTTGAGCCTGTCTCCTTTACCACAGATGCTGTCCAAGCTGAGTGACTCCTCCTGTGCTGCTAGCACTTCAAGGGCCACATGGCTCACCTTGCTCCCATGCTGTCTCTGTCCTCTCTTGAGGGGGTACTAGGGAACTACATTTACAGTGAAATCCTAAGAAGAGGTACTCCAGTCTAAGCCCATTGATTTCAATGGGTTTAGACTGGAATAACACAGCTTAGAATTTCACTGTTAGTGATCTTTCTCACTCCTGTCTGCTCAACACCTGAGCAGCGCTCAAAACAGAGTGCCACTGGATAATGTGACTGGCATAAAAAAAGGGGGGGAAAGCATTGATCAGCAGTTGTGGCATAATGGGTATTCACAACTCCAATTACAACTGTTGTTTACTGTACTTTAACAAAGCTTTCTAAAGTACATTGAGCAACAACACAGGGAATGTACATTAGGTCCTGAGTTCTACTGAGCGCCAGTATCACGTGATTACAATACAACTCAGACTCTCACTTCATGGGTCATGAGTGACCAGCTTTTGTTGCTGCCATTTCTTCTTTCTGCAATACATTTTTATTTTAAACTTAAATCATCCTATGCAACCATATTTACTCTAGGCAATCGCTCACCACCAGTAAAACTGAGAACCAAAGAAAATTATACAGCAACAGTCCTGAATGGTTATGAAATACCGTGTGCCTGTCTGCTTATCAGCCTGATGCTGCATGTACATCATATAAAAGTCATTTCATAACAACTGTTTCTTTTCCGTTCTTTTCATTTTTTTTAAAGAAAGGGAAGTTAAAGTTCAAAAGGAAGTTGATGGGGCTTTCGCTTTAGGTTTCAAAACAAAACAGTGTATAGAATAAAATAGTTCACCGGCATAGTCCAATATGCTGCCAATATAGTTGTACCTATTTGGCCAAGAATGCTGAAATGCATAGGCAGCAGGCCCCTAACTAAATTGAGAGTGCATGCCATGTTGTTGTTTTGTTTACTGCAGCTCAACAGCACTGACCAATGTTATTCATAAGCATTTTAAATTTTTGTCCACCTTGAAATAAGCACCCTAAATGTATAAAACTGTTCCTGAACTTCAACCCACAGGTGGGGATGGCATGATGGAATACTCCCATTGAAGATCGAGGCCTCAGGCAGAAGGATTCTTTTCCCAATATGCTAGGAACGTAGGAATGTATTAGATCACACCCAGCACCTGCCTCTAGAATCAGCATGGGGTCTTGGTAACAGAGGTGGCCAGAAGAAGAAGAAGAAGAAGAAAAGGACACAGAGAAAATGAGATGAATGAGGAAGCAACAGTGCAGGAAGATGAGACTGGGGAGGGGTGGGGAGAGACTATGGCTAGGTAAAAGGGAAATTGCATTTTTGTTCCCTGCAAGTCCTCACAAGTCCTCATCTTCTTCTTTAGTGTTACTTACACACATATATACATATCTTACATAAACATACATAAATACATAAAATATAGATCACTTTAAGCTTAGTATTTGCTTCTCAAGATTTTTATAGCCAATCAAAAATAACTAGGAATGTCAACAATCTGCCAATATTTAGCACAATTTTTAAATTTCTCTTTGAGCTTGCTTTTTCCTTGTTATAAAAGAGCTGGTGGGTATCAGGGTTGTTGTCAGTGCTTTTTTCCCTTTAAAAAAGGTATCAGTACTTATAATGTGCTTGTCACTTCTTTGGTGGGGTGCAAGGCTGCCAGCCGGAAAAGACAACTGGTACTGTGGAAAGCAGTGCTGGTAAGGCTGAAATAGGTGCCAGACAGTGCATCAGAAAAAAGCCCTGGTTGTTGTAGTCACAGTGTTTCATAACGTATCTCGTAGCTGTTCCTCAATGCATTCATAATCGTTTCTACTGGCTTCTTGGTAGAAAAAAATATTAAAATTGGTTTTCAACATTGTACAAGTTTTTGAAAAAGAAGAAAAAACTCCCTCTACCCCCAAATATGTAATTTGTTTAAAATGCCATTGTTTTGAATTTTATTATTAAAGGGCCCGAATATGTGAACTTTCAACATTCTTGAGCTGACTAAACAATACCCATAATTTATTTTTTAAAAAACAGGTGCAGTTAGAGTCCTTGCACATTTTGCCTTCTGGCTGTTGGCTCAATGAGAAAACCTCTGTCAGATAGTAAATCCTCCTGTTCTAGTTCTTTGTGGCTCATAGTTTCAGCATTGTCAGGCATATGGATATTCTGTCGTTCTTAAATCACAACTGTTTTTCAAACAGCACTGTTTTGAAATTTACATTTTTTTGCCCTTTGGCTCATATGAGTAATGGGGTCCTTAACTCTTCAGCCAGATTGTGAATTACAGGAAAATAAAATATAATAAAGTTTCCCTCATGAATGGATCAAATTAACATCTCATATTGTTCATCTGTTGGAAGTGTATCATCAGTTCTTTATAAACTCATATTTTCCTGTTATTTGCTTACAAGTGCCGGCAACCAGGACAAGCATTGCCTATATGGAGTTACACCCTTCTAAAAAATCAAGTGAAATCAGTGGGTTTAGAAGGGTGTAACTCTGCTGAGAACTGTAAGCTGCTCATGAAAGATTCTACTGTGGTAGGTGTATACTGAGTACACATTTGACTCCCCCCCTTTAAATTGTCCGTTAGAACATGGTTTCAGAGAGCCACAATAGTTTCAAAGATTGCTCAGTGATTACTTTGCCAAATGCTACCTCGGAGAGCAGTTCCACACTTAAAAGGCATTGTGGCTAAGAAATTAAGCCCCCCTTCGACACTGATGTTGTGCAACACCAGGTCCATAAATAATAAGACTGAAACTCTGCAAGATGTTT
Organism: Eublepharis macularius; assembly: GCF_028583425.1. Lineage (NCBI taxonomy): Eukaryota > Metazoa > Chordata > Lepidosauria > Squamata > Eublepharidae > Eublepharis > Eublepharis macularius. The sequence continues at coordinate 80,741,893 of NC_072797.1, forward strand.
TTGCAGCAGCTGATATGGACCTGGTGTGCGTGACCGAGACTTGGGTGAAGGAAGGTGAAATGGTTGCTCTGGGAGAGCTGACCCCCTAGGGAACTCGGTCCTCCATCAGTCTTGAACAGGAGGTCAGGGGAGGGGTGGCAATCCTTACTCGAGAGGTTTTCTCCTTTAGGCCGCTCCCTGCCCCTGAGATCCCTGGCGTTGATTGTGTGGGACTGGTGTGGAGTGCCGATAAAAGTTTGGCTATCTGCTTGGTGTACCGACCACCCAGCACATCAGCAGATACCCTGTCGTGCCTGTTGGAGGTGGCAGCGGGTGGGCCTTGGAGTACCGCAAGCTGATTGTGCTGGGGGATTTCAACATCCATGTTGATGATGTTGCCTCTGTTCAGGCTGTGGACCTGGTGTCGGCCATGGCAGCACTAGGACTTTGCCAATTTGTATCAGCCCCTACACATAATGCAAGCCACATGACGGATCTGATCTTCAGGGCAGGGTTAGATGTGGTTTTGGATGCAATAGAGCCGGTCCCATGGTCAGACCACTGTGTCCTGAAGGCTCGTTTAGGTAAGCCACCCCCCCCTTCAAGGGCACATAGCAAATTTATGCTCGCCCGCAGAGACTTATGGATTCGATTGGCTTCCAGAATGCTCTGCGGGAACCGATGCTCCACGGCGGTTTGTTGGATGAGCTGGTGGAGGACTGGCAAGTCTGGCTCTCTGAAGCCATTGATGAAATCACCCCCTTGTCACCCTCTTTGGCCCCATAGTCACCAAACCCATTGGTATATGGAGGAGCTGACGCAGAAAAAATGGGAGCTAAGATGGCTTGATTGCGTATGGCGATGATCTCGGTATAAAGAGGCAAGAACATCCTATAGGCAGTTTATGAAATCCTATGAGGTGGCAGTGAAAGCTGTGAAAAAGGAATTTTACTCAGCTTCGATTGTGTCAGCTAGCTCACACCCAGCAGAAATGTTTAATGTGGTACACTCATTGGTCTCCCTGTCGTGGGGAGACCATCAAAATTTGAATTCGGATATTAGCTGTGAGGCTTTTGCGAGCATTTTCACTAACAAAATCTTGTCTCTCCGCCATGACTTGCCAACCACAGTTGATACGGTACGTGAACTAGAGGCCCCTTGGCCGTCTTCTGGGCCAGTATTCGATCATTTCAGCCCACTCCTGGGGGAAGAGGAGGACAGGATTCTGCAGGTAGTGAGGCCCATCACATGCATCCTGGACCCATGTCCGTCGTGCCTGGTGAAAGCCAATAGTGATGGACTACAGGATTCCTTGGAGGCTATTATCAACTTGTCCTTGAGCTCCAGGTCGGCTGAAATTAAATTCCATGAAGATGGAGGTCTTGTATTTGAGGTGCAGGCACGTGGACTTGGGACCCTGGCTTCCTGTTCTCGATGGGGTGGTACTTGTACTGGCCCCGAGAGTCAGGAGCCTGGGAGTGATCCTAGATGCCTCCTTGAATATGGAGGCTCAGGTAGCTGCAGTTGCCCAGTCTTCTTTCTTCCATCTTCAGCAGACCAGGCAACTTGCCCCTTATCTCTTGACCCACGACTTAACTACAGTGATTCAGGCAACGATCAGCTCTAGGCTAGACTACTGTAACACGCTCTACGCTGGGCTTCCCTTTAATCTGATCCGGCAGTTGCAGCTGATCTAAAATGCAGCGGTATGTGTCATCACCGGAGTGCCGAGAAATGCACATATTACACCGGTATTGTGCCAGCTGCATTGGTTACCAGTAGAGTACTGAATCAAATTCAAGGTTTAGGTATTACCCTATAAAGCCCTACGTGGACTGGGACCTGCGTATCTTCGGGACCACCTTTCCCCATATGTGTCCCAGAGGACGCTTTGATCTAGTGATAAACAGCTACTAATGATACCTGGCCTCAGGGAGGCCCGCCTAGCATCGACCAGAGCCAGGGCCTTTTTGCTCCTGGTTCCAACCTGGTGGAATGCTCTGTCTAACGAGACCAGGGCCCAGTGGGATTTGTTATCATTCCACCGGGCCTATAAGACAGAGCTGTTCTGCCAGGCATTTGGTTGATGCTGGGTAGGGCCCCCTCCAGCTGAAATAGGGTAGAACAGGGTCCTCCTATTAGAACATCCACCTCCAAAAAAGAAGTCTCCTTCTTCTTTAATTATTTTTCAGTGGCAGTTGGAAATGGATTAATGAACTGTTTGTGCTGCTTGTGTTTGTTTTTGAATATTTATATTGTATTTATTATGTTTTAAATTGTGCTTGTAATTTTAATGTCTATAAATGTGATCCGCCTTGAGCCTGCTGGTGCAGGGAGGGTGGAATACAAATTTAAACAAACAAACAAATAATAGTGTAAAGAAAAAATGTATATTGATAGAATGCATCAAGTGGGAAGACCATTCAAGTGTATGATCAAATGGGAACACATTGCTAATTATGGTTTTCAGTGTACGAATCAGTCAAAATAGATCCTGGTATGGTCATCACATGTTTACAGCATATTCTAGTGCATGGGGTTCTTTCCCTTAGACCTATGTAGGAAAATATCTCTTCTGAAAGTCTTTCAGCATCTGCACAAGAGTTCCTAAATGTCAGACTGCCCTTTTTCATTGGTCCATCATCGTGCCATTTATATTCCCAGCCTTTTAAGATAAAATGATGATGCAATAATGCTTGAAAAACTAAGTTGTTGTTTTGAGGTGTTATTTGCATTTGATATTTTTATTAAGAAGAGGAAGAGCTTTATTGTTTGGCATCATCCCATTAACATGACCTCACTTACAGTTTCATAGCTGTTTACACACAAATACATTACAGCCGTCTATTAAGTTTCTGCTTTTTGTTGCTATTTTCCCTTGTCTCTGTGCAATTCTAGTTTAAATTGCCCATTAAAGGTACTGTTTTACTAGTCCTTCCAAAGCACTATTTACTGTGTAAAGACAAGAGGGGCTTTACTGAGAGCTGGTAGATTGTGGTGGCTCAGAGGCTGGGTAATCTATAGTTTGATCCTTATATCTTCCACACATTCAGGAGGGGGCTTTATGTAAGCCTCAAACATGCCATTGCCACAGTATGAGGATAACAGTACTTTCCTGCCTTATCATTAAGATTACAAAATATGTGAAGTGATTTGCACACCCTCACACAAACATGCACACAATATTAAAATGTCACTGACTTTGTAGAAAACATTAGATAGGAATCAGGCTAAATTTTCCAATGGCAAAATAGAACTTTCCTGCCTCCCTCCTACATGAGGGGAAGATATCCCATTATAACAACAAACTTCCCAATTGCACCCCCCCCCCATTCATCACAACCACCTAACAGGTTGGTGGGGGGATGAGGGGAGACTGGCATCTCCCAGCATTCTGGTGAGAACCAGAAGTGTCATCAGGGTGACGCTCTAGCATTTGCTCAAATATCTATGGTAAAACCACAGATATGGAAGTGATGTTCTGATACCAGAATTGGTTAGTCCCTGCCCCTCCTAAATTTTCCATTAGTTGTCAGCCCTGAGCTGGCAATTCTATGTCTTCTCACTGTAGCCCACTGATCTCTATGAAACACTGCTCTGGGAGGATAGGGGACTCTAAGGAATGACTTGAGTGGAGTCTACAGAAGGAAAGGAGAATCAGTGGAAATTGCCAGTTTAGTCTGGATGCAACTAATTACATTTATATACTACACTTCCTCTACATTGCTTGGGATAGCATAAATGTCTTTGCCCTTCTCCATTTTATATTCTCAACAACTCTGTGAAGTACATTATACTCTTAATTTCCTCCCCAATAGGGTCCTAAAACGGCTTATAGCATCTCCTCTTCCCTTTTATATTCACAGCAACAACTCTGTGAGGCAGAATAAACTGAGAGAGAGAGAGAGAGAGAGAGAGGCCCAGGTTCATCTGGCTAGCTTCTATGGTAGAATGAGGATTTGTACCTGAGCATTCCCAGTCCTTGTATAAGCACTGCACTGCAGTATAATAGAAGTTTAAAACGAAAAGACAGTTGTTTGAAAAAGTTCCCTCAGATTTGGCAAACCTGTTAGTTTAGGTCACAGTATATCACCTGCAGTGCAATTCCATTTGAAATCAATGGGCTTAGACTGGAGTAACTTTGCTTAGGGTTGCACTGCTGAACTACTACTACTTTTGCTCCAACAGTTATATCTTCTAGTTTGCTTTGCTGAAGCTTACTGAGATTGCAATGAGATTTTCTTATCCATTATGATAAGCTATGCTAAGAACTTGGAAGAGAACACAGCAACCACCAGAAGAAATGTCCCTCTTCTTTTGAGTCTTAAAATATGTCAGCACTGAGGTATAGCACAGCACAGATTTTAATGTGATCTAAAATAAGTCACATTTTAAGGTATCAGACTTAGATTTGAAGTAATATTTTTAATACGGTTGAGGGAGGCTGCAAAAAATTCCATGCCAGGCTGTGGAGCCTGAACATGAAGATGTTGATAGATGTGATCCAGTCATTAAAGTAAGGGGTTTTTTTAAAAAAAAACTTTGTGTACCCATAGATGTCAACACTTTTATTTATTTAGAACTGCAGAGCCACCTTTCTTTCAGAAGTCCTTGGTGACTCACAACAAAGCTATGAAAATAGATTCAATAATAGATAAACTACACTCAAACAAGATATTAAACGTAAGAGAACTATGACGACAAGTGAGGTCAAACACTTGCTTTTGTAATTCTTGAGTAAACTGGAAAGTTTCTAACTTGTCTCCTAAAAGATTCCTGGGTTGGACTCAGGCTTTTCTTGGGAAGTAATTTTGTATCATAGGTCCAGGTTGAAAAATTTCAGCTAAAAAAATAAAAAATAAGGCCAGTACCTTTTTGTGTTATAACATTTAAAAGCTAAAAATATATTATATTTGTTGAGGTGGCTTCTGTGCTCTGTTTCAAAGTTCTTTGCTAAGCTTATTCCAGCTGATAAAAATATATCAGTGAAAAGGCTTCAGATCCATCTGATCAAAGAGTACTTCAAAGGTGATTGTTAGATGACAAAGTGATAGGGAAGTGGAGATTGTGGAGATTGCAACTCAAGCTGATCAGCCTAAATATCACTTCTTGAGCAGAACGGAACCTGAATTAGGGTCACTTTGTTGCTTATAAAGGGGAGGGCAGATAATGCTTTATATGAAGGTCTTCCGTATCAGACATGGCAGACCCAGGCCAAAGTAAGAAAATCTACAAGCTACTTTTTATTTCAGTGCCTTTTAACACACTAAAGTGATAGCTTTTGGGGATGGCATACATTTATTTTCTCACTAGTTTAGATTTTGCTCCTCAAACACAGCTCTTCTTCTCTTCCCATTATTGTTTGTGTTAAATTGACCATATGTTCAACTGCAGATTTGTGAAGAAATGACATGTGCTTTTAATAAGCAACTTCTTTTCTTCCAGATAAGACACTGCCGTTAACAATTCAGATCAATAGCCTGGAAATGCAGAAGTGGGGAGCACTGCAGCTGCTGGATTTCATGAAGCCTTAAAGGTATAGAGAGTCTCAGTCAGGAATTAATACATTTATGGCAGCAATAGACATGGCGGTTGTTGTGGATTTTCCAGGCTGTATTGCCGTGGTCTTGGCATTGTAGTTCCTGACGTTTCGCCAGCAGCTGTGGCTGGCATCTTCAGAGGTGTAGCACCAAAAGACAGAGATCTCTCAGTGTCACAATGTGGAAAAGGTGTTGGCAGGTCATTTATATCTACTCAGGAGGGGTGGGGTTGAGCTGAGTCATCCTGTAAGAGTTTCCCAGGGTGTGGAATGCTAATGGCGGGAGGCTTCACTGTATCCTGAGGAGGTTCTTTTGCATATGGATTGGTGCTTGATGTGCTAATCTTCTCCGCAGGGCTATTGTCGGGTGTAGAGTGTTTTGTTAGCCTGGTGTTTTTCAGAACTGGAAACCATGCTCTGTTCATTCTTAAGGTTTCTTCTTTCCTGTTGAAGTTTTGCTTATGCTTGTGAATTTCAATGGCTTCCCTGTGCAGTCTGACAAAGTAGTTGTAAGTGTTGTCCAGTATTTTGGTATCCTGGAATAAGATACTGTGCCCTGTTTGTGTTAGGCTATGTTCAGCCACTGCTGATTTTTCAGGTTGTCCAAGTCTGCAGTGTCTTTCATGTTCTTTTATTCTTGTCTGGATGCTACGCTTTGTGGTCCCGATGTACACTTGTCCACAGCTGCAGGGTATACGATATACTCCTGCAGAGGTGAGGGGGTCTCTACTGTCTTTTGCTGATTGTAGCATCTGTTGTATTTTTCGGGTGGGTCTGAATACTGCTTGAAGGTTATGCTTTTTCATAAGCTTTCCCATCTGATCAGTAATTCCTTTGATATATGGCAAAAACACTTTTCCTGTAGGAGACTGTTTTTCCTTGGTTGTTTGATTCATCCTGGGTTTGATTGCTCTTCGGATTTCATTTCTGGAGTAGCCATTTGCCTGAAGTGCGTGGTTTAGATGATTAATTTCCTCATTGAGAAAGTGCGGCTCACATATCCGTCTTGCACGATCCACTAATGTTTTCATTATGCCTCTTTTCTGTCGGGGGTGGTGATTGGAGTTTTTGTGTAAGTACCGATCAGTGTGAGTTGGTTTCCTGTAGACCTTGTGACCTAACTGAAAGTTTGCTTTGCGGATGACCAAGGTATCCAGGAATGGGAGTTTTCCCTCGATTTCTTTCTCCATTGTGAATTGTATGTTCAGGTGGATGTTGTTGAGATGATTCAAAAACCCCATCAATTCTTCCTCCCCATGGCTCCAAATGATAAATGTATCATCCACAAACCGAAACCATACACTAGGTTTGTGGGGTGCTGATTCTAGAGCTGTTCTTTCAAAATGTTCCATGTTGAAGTTTGCTATGAACATATGAACATATGAACAGATGGATGGGGTGGCCATGGGGAGCCCTCTCAGCCCAGTTATAGGATGAATCAAACAACCAAGGAAAAACAGTCTCCTACAGGAAAAGTGTTTTTGCCATATATCAAAGGAATTACTGATCAGATGGGAAAGCTTATGAAAAAGCATAACCTTCAATCAGTATTCAGACCCACCCGAAAAATACAACAGATGCTACAATCAGCAAAAGACAGTAGAGACCCCCTCACCTCTGCAGGAGTATACCGCATACCCTGCAGCTGTGGACAAGTTTACATCGGGACCACAAAGCGTAGCATCCAGAAAAGAATAAAAGAACATGAAAGACAATGCAGACTTGGACAACCTGAAAAATCAGCAGTGGCTGAACATAGCCTAGCTCAAACAGGGCACAGTATCTTATTCCAGGACACCAAAATACTGGACAACACTTACAACTACTTTGTCAGACTAGACAGGGAAGCCATTGAAATTCACAAGCATAAGCAAAACTTCAACAGGAAAGAAGAAACCTTAAGAATGAACAGAGCATGGTTTCCAGTTCTGAAAAACACCAGGCTAACAAAACACTCTACACCCGACAATAGCCCTGCGGAGAAGATTAGCACATCAAGCACCAATCCATATGCAAAAGAACCTCCTCAAGATACAGTGAAGCCTCCCGCCATTAGCATTCCACACCCTGGGAAACTCTTACAGGATGACTCAGCTCAACCCCACCCCTCCTGAGTAGATATAAATGACCTGCCAACACCTTTTCCACATTGTGACACTGAGAGATCTCTGTCTTTTGGTGCTACACCTCTGAAGATGCCAGCCACAGCTGCTGGCGAAACGTCAGGAACTACAATGCCAAGACCACGGCAATACAGCCCGGAAAATCCACAACAACCATCGTTCTCCGGCCGTGAAAGCCTTCAACAATACAATAGACGTGGCGTTTTTATCAGTTTGTGAAAAGGAAAAGGGAGAACAGCAGTACAGTCTTAAGCAGACAATTACCCTTGGACTTAGAAGGGTGTAACTGTTTAGAATTGCACTGTTAATCAACTAAGACAAAGCTGTACTGAAGAGCTACACATCTCTCTGGTAGATGCGGGGAAAAAAGGAGAAATACCTTGATATTTCTACAAACAGACCATTCTTCTCTATTACTCCAAGACTTATTACTGATATGAATTCATTCTTCAGAACTAAGAACAAGAAGAGGCAGGACTTCCTGTTACTGTACATTACTGCACATTCTGTTTCTAGAGTACTAATTAATTGATGTGTCAGAAGCCTTAGTAATTTTTGGAACTAATATTCATCTTTATTTTTGGCTACGCTGAAGGCTCTCCCTTAATTCAGCTCCTCGAGAATAAATCACTGACTTCATTTATAAAGTGTTTTGAAATAAACACAGGCCTAAAACTAATTATCCAATATCTACCCAATTGCATCTCAGAAGAGAGACAGCCAATAATCAGTATGAGACATTAAGAAGGTGGAAAGTCTTCAAAAATATTGATGATATTGACATTGATCTTGATTATGAATTTGGAGTGAGAAAATTGACTCTGGTTGCACTTTCAGGAGAGTAAGTCCCACTGAGTTAACCTATTTAGTATTGCTTTCCCACAGAGCAACTTTTCGTGTTTGGCTGTTGTAAGGCAACCTTCCTCCCGTTGCCCAAGTGGCTTTATATTCAGCTTAGCTCATCAACTTAGCTTAGTTGGCAGCCTTATTAGGCTTCTCCACCCCCTCATCGTCTCAGTTGCGCCTTGTGCTCGGCCCACCCACCTTACCCTATTTCAGTGCAAGATTAACCGATCACCTTATTGTGGCCAGGTAAGAATTTTTCTCTCCTTGTCCATGATTAGCGCTTGGGCGGGGAGTTTTTTCACCTACCTTGCACTGTGAGAAGAGGGAGGTAATTGGCACGGTGGTCTGAGTTCATTCCCTGGGGGCAGGATTAGGGGAAATGAGTGGGCTGGTGAGCACCCTTGGCACCTCCCCATTGGTGGGGAATAGGGGTCTGTCAGGAGTGGCTGGCTGCTGTACGGCCCAGTTGCAAGGGCAGATGCCTTGGTGGGGAATCCCTCCGCTGTTCCCCCTCCGCTGCTGAATCCCTCCACTGATTCCCCTCTGCTGCTCTCCCCCCGCTGCTGTATGGCTGGGTGGGGAGCTTTAAAGGGGTGAACCACTTTGCCTGGCCAGGCCAGGTCCCAGCCATACAATGGATGGCTTGCATCGGGGCAGCGGGTGTCTCACCCAGACAGGTCAAGGTGGAGGTCCAGGAGTGACCCCAGGGCCTGACCTGTACCGCTAGTTAGGCCCTTGCTGTAGTTTATGTTGGTTGTTGTAATTTAATAAAGCGGCCCATTTTAGAACCCAAATATTGTGTCTGCCTAGTTGCTGCAGGAGATGGAGGTAGTGAAAAAGTGGCTGCTACAGCTTACCTTCAGTCACACAGTGAAGCACCTTGTGCTGTGGAAGCAATTTTTTTAAAAATCTGCAGAGCCAATCAATTCTTCAGTGGCCAAACAGAAGCCATGCTTTTCAAAAGCCTAACCCTGTCCCTCCTACTTTCTAAAAACTTTTGATGGGCACCAGGAAAGGTGTCAGTATGCACAACTGTGCCTACGGACACCAGGTTGGGGACCCCTGACAAAAAAGAACCCGGTGTAATTTTTTTTACCATTTGATACTTGGTTGAGTTTGCCAACACACACCAGCATTAATGGCTGCTTCTCTCTCTTATTCATCAGCAGTTTCCAACCTCACCAACAAGTCTCCAAATAGTAGAACTGCTACTGTACTCCTGGTATAAAAAACTGTTAAGCAAGCATTTCCATTTCATATATAATAAGAGGCTGAAAATCCGTAAGTAAGTATAGATTTCCATACAGAAGGCTAGATTCCCTTTCCTACACCTTCTTTCTAGCCGCAGGGAATTTCCTGTTATATCTACATAGAAATCATTTTATAGTTTCAGGTTGAAAAAGATATAATGTATTGGGTGTGCAGCCTCTGGGGCTAGTATTCATGTTACTTGTGCACTTGAAACTAGGGTCCCCAGGTCCCTATACTCTCCCAGCGGGAGGTGGGGGACCAGGACTCACCTGTTGTAGTTTCCTCACATGTGCACTTTGTGCACACACTCTCCCCAAGGGGCATGATAATGTCACTTCTAGGAAGTGATATCATCACGCTGGACATAGGCATCCTCTCGCACTTTGTGTGGGGCTAATTCTGGCCCATTTGGTGCCAAAAGTGGCCCCAATGAAGTGCAGGAGCACGCCCACGGCTGGTGCAATGATGTCACTTCAGGAAGTGATGTCATCACACCCCACCAGGAGCATGCCCAGTGCACACTTTCCTGGGTTGCCCTCAGTCACACAGTATTTTTTGACACGTCCCTTCAAACACATGTGATAGCTGACGGGAAAGGACAGTTGGTCAGAGATATACATTTATATTCTCATCTGAAAGGAGAAGCATAGGTTTTTACTAAGTAATGCATTCTAAGTCTTGGCCCTGGTAAATTTCTATGAAGCCCATGTCTTTTTAGTAACTCGTCTCATATTTCACCACAAGGTGAATTTCTAGCATCTGTAGTTATGCTAGTGAATTTAGGAAGAAAGATGTCTAGAAGATTCAGAAGCTATACATGGAATGAAAAAAGATAGTTTCAAATCTACTAAACTCTTCTCTTCTAATTATTGCTGAGTGTCTGCCTAACAGTTTGGAGGATAGCAAAGACCAAAACTTTATCAAATTAATAAAAAGATATGTATAAGAGGTAGGGAGGATGACAAATTGGAGTGAATTTATTTCATACAAGGCTAATGACAAGAAAATGTTTGCTGGTAACATTCTGCCAGTGTTATGACAGACAAGAATTGGAAACATCTGGTTTATCCTTTCCTTGGGGACACCTGTTTGGTCATCATGGGAACCAGGTGATTGACATGGCTATACAAACTTTTGGTCTGATCTAGCTGGACTCTTCTTAGGCTCTTCTTTGATTTGTGGTCTATGAAATGGTACGCAGGGCTCATTTTTTCTTCTGTTGCTAGCAAATCATATCAGAAAATGTTCATTAGTTGAAATTACATTTGATTTGGGAACTTGCAGCTTCTGGCCTATTTCCATCATGAATGTCCTGCCCATGAGAAGCAGCTTCTCACACAACGGAAAGATGAATAATTGCTTTTCGTCATCATGGAATTAATTTATGTAATGTAATGCTGAGTACCATACAAGTGAGAAACTTTTTTCCAGTCCAGAATTGTTTTCTTTCTGAGGCATGACAGCCCCCTTCCATCCTCTGAGTATTAAAATATTCTTGTTGTGCATGTCCTGGGGCAAGTGACTCTCTTTTTAGAGTCTCCTTCCACAAGGAAATTAGGAGTATCATCTGACAGAATATGCTGAAATTTTCCATTAACCAGAAACATTTTGTGCAAAGATGAAAGAAGAAAAAAATGTGATCAACACATAGTGATGTGACAATATGGTGTAGCACTGGGGAAACCATTACCACAAGACTTCATCCTACTCTCACATCTTTCATATTTTAAAAAATGTTTTCTGGCTGGATGAATATTTCAGTTCATTGGCTGATTCGTTATTACTATTACTATTACTATTACTATTACTATTACTATTACTATTACTATTACTATTACTATTACTATTATTATTAAATTTTTAGTCCGTCCTCCCTGCAAGCGGGCTCAGGGTGGATTATAACATACAAATAAATACAATAAATAAAACAGTAAAAATAAATAAAACAGTAAAACAGTTTTGTATGCTTAATTACCTCCACTGTGAAATAATGGGACTTGTTTTGCCAGCATAATTTCAACATAGGATTTTAACTCTTGAGAAAGCTGTGTTTCTGATCATAGGGAAGGGACCTGCATGACTATACTTCCAATGGACATAGACTCCTGAGCTGTCAATCACACACAGGTTGTGGGGCAGTGCACTTGGGCCTGCTCCCTCTCCTCTATGCAGGTTGATCTCATTATCTGCAATGTCTCTAGAGGGCTGAGGAGTTTTTGACATTATCGGGGTGGACTGGCCATTAAGGCCACCAGTAAGCTAATGGTCTGGTGAGACTGTCCTCCTGCTGGGGCCACCCCAGCCTCAGCCAGCTCCAGGTTGGGAAATTCCTGGGGATTTGGGGGGTGGAGCCTGGAAAGAGTGGGGTTTGGGGATGGGAGGGACCTCAGCAGGGTATAATGCCATACAATCCACCCTCTAAAGCAGCTGTTTTCTTCAGGGCAACTCATTGCTGTTGCCTGGAAATCAGTTGTAATTCTGAGAGATATCCAGCCACCACCTGGAGGTTAACACAACAAAGCCACCCTGAACAAAAACCTGTAACCAAAATAGGAACCCAAGGTTCAGGGGAAGATATATAGAAGCTTTTTTATTTTTTATGCTTTGAGTGGGCATTAAGTTGTCCTGAAGGGCAGTATATAAATCAAATGTTACTCTCTCTCTCTCTCTCTCTCTATAATTATAAGTGTAAAGTGTTCAGTTGCAAAAGACAATATAATGAATAGTAATAGTAAATAGTAATTTCCAACAATAAATAGATAATATCCCAATACAAAAATATATTTCTATCTAAGAATCTTCTTTAGTGCAAGCAACAGCCAGGAAGTCCAAACACAATTGTCCATCCACACCCTAAGTTAATACTTGTTTCTGTTCTCTTGCAGATGCGTGGACACAAGGTGCTCTCAGAGGAATATTTGAATCCAACAGGTAAGTATAAGACCACTTTCAGCCATCATTCAATACTACATATTCTCTTGTTTTTCTTTCATGTAGTTGGATCCAAAAATATCAGAAACAAGTCCTGTTAAGAACCCAACAAGAGGCTAGCTGATTAGACTTGTTTCATCTATAATAATTTCATCAGGGTCCTCCATCTTTTCCACTAGAGATCACCAGACACACTTGTGAACTTGTGTGTCTGTCCCAGAGTACCAAAAGACCGAGCCTAGAGGTTGGCAACCCTACCATCTGAAGCCAGTACCAAGTAGGCAATGAGGAGGAAGATGGCCTGACTGAGTCCCATGCTGGGCAGGGAAGGAGGCACGTGACTGGCCAAACCCTGCACAGTCCACCCCAGTCATCATGGGGGAGTAGCAAAAACTGGCCAGAGACAGGACAAACAAGCTTCCCTGTGTTAATTTCTAAGCTTAATCTGGCAACATGTTTTTGATATTAGAAAGGGCTTGGCTGTTCAGATTATGGCCAGGTGGTTACATTAGACATCATTATGTAATCAAACGGTGGGCATGACTGGTCACCTTGGCCTGGTTGTTTAGCAAGTGGCAGCAGATTCTACACTGGTAAACTCAGCACAGCTGAAATATGGAAGTGTTAAATTGCCTTTTTAAAATATTACAGTGACAATAGAGAGAGTATTCTTACATGCACCTTACTAGGCAAGCAAGACTTTGTGTATTTTGCATACTGGAAGAGCAAGCGTGCCCATCCTTGTATCTTGCAGGTAACATCGCAGGTGCTCTGCACAGATGCCTGACTCAATAGTATGTGCAATACTCCACCTCCTCAAAAGAGGGCAAAACATCTTGCAAATCAGGCATCAAAGTGCTTATATCATGTGACCACAACTGCATAGTGGGTTGGGAGGGAAGGACTGCTTATCCCACAAATGCTCTCACTGGCCTGGTAAAAGTCACCTGGTTTGCATTGTCTCCTGTACAACATTAGATGCATAGTGGATCTGACAGCCACATAATACTTCAAATCAGAACCTCAGCAGATTATATGAATGCTGTATACAAGTCAGAACCATGACATGTACACATACCACAACATTAAAACCTAAACCTTAGAGGTAGACTTTCAGAGTGCATTTGCATCTGGAGAGCCAATGTGGTGTAGTGATTAGAATGTTGAACTAGAATCTGGGAAACCAGCTTTGCTGGGTGACCTTGTGTGTCAGTCACACCTTTTCAGCCTAGCCTACCCCACAGGGAGGTTGCGAAGATAAAATGGAGGAGAGGAGAATGATGAAAGCTACTTTGCTCCCAATGGGGATAAAGGGAAGGCTATAAATGCATTAAATAAATAAAATGTGTTTAAATCCCCACCCTTCCACAAATCTTTATATATGGCCTTGCGTTAGTCATTCTCTCTCCATATTGAACCTACCTCATAGGGTTGCTGTGAGAATAAAATGGGATAGCTGATGCATGATACTCTAAGCTCTGTGGACACAGGGTAGGAAATATGCAGTGTTCAGTTTTTAAAATAATGTTGAGATACACAGGCTCTTTGAACAGATATACCCCAGTCCTCCTTTAAAAGGAATGAGGAGAGACAAAGAGATTGTGGTACAAACAAGCGAAAGATGTAGGCTTCAGACAGAAGCATTGCTCTTTGTATATTCAGTGTGTCAAGCAGCCAGCCAGCCAGCCTGCCTGCCTGTCAGCAGCCAAGCCACCCATCCTGTGCATTTGTTTCATTTGTTGTTTAATACACTGTGGTGCCAGCGGTGAGTCTGGCGGCTGACTGAGTCAGCAGGGGCCACAAATTACAAAATCACTAAGAGGAAGAGCAAAAAGGAGTGCAGGACTTGCCAGGAATGCAGTCACCATTTACATTCTGCAGGGTGAAATTAAACAGAAGTGATACCTTTCTTACTTTCTCTCTCTTTCAGAAGATCCTGTGATCTGAGCAAAGATAGCTTTCAAGGCTCACAAAGGAAAGCTTTGAAGAGAAGCATTAGATTTCTGCAAGAGGAGAGCACCTACAAAAGCGAACACAGTACGCCAAGTAGCCTAGTTAGAAGAATATTTCCTACAGTGCCAAAATGTTTAACTAGTAATATATTTCACTTAACATATTAAGTAAAATATATTTGTGCAGCACCACTTTCCTTTTACTGATGTAAGGAAAAAAGAAATATCAACAAGCAACAACCATATCAAAGAGAAAAAGAAATGGAAAAAAATAAGGAGATACTAAATCCTAGTTTGTTTTATAATGTTGCTCTGATCCAGCTCCTATAATAAACAACTAGTTGTACATAATAACTGGTGGTAAGAGATGAGGAGACATTTTCCTATTTTCAGATGCATCCAACCAGTTCAATTGGGTCCAAGTAAGCATGTAAGCATCACAACAGGGCTAGAGATGTCATGCAAGCAAAAAGCTGCTTCCATGCATGAGATCTTTAGCTAGTATAACAGTTTTCATAATTAAATAATGGTATAAACTTGAGGAGCAAAGAGAATGAGGCTTTATGTATGTAGATTGTCATGCACTTCTCCAGTTCCCCAAAGCAGTGCCAAGGCCAAGGGGCAGTCCTGTCTTGCTTGTTCCATTTGGAAGAGGGAGGGGGGCAGGGAGAGAGAACGTGCACAAGAGAACACTGTGGTTTTATGGCATTTTCATAACATTTGCTTTATTTACAAATATAGAAGTTGAGGAAAAGAAAGACAACCGCACCCCCCCCCCTCCAGGGCAGCAGATCTGTAACTCTATATCACATCTCCAGGCCAAGGGGAATGCCTACGCACCCAGGGCATTTCATTCAACTCGTATCATCTGCTTCTCTTTCTCTCTGTTCTAGAACTCAAACTCTGCCCCTTCTTCACAGGCATGTAGACATAATTCTCCCCTCCTATGAGTTCAGAGCTTCATCAGAGCAATCTCTTAATAATTATGGCCCATTAAAGAAACATTCACAGTCATTAAGGAACATTAACATTATTTTGCCATAGGCTTTTTTCACTACTAGGCATACCTTTGTAGACAAGTTTATAGGATAGATCCATTCACAACAAGGAGACAAGGATCTTCCAACTAATCTCTCTCTATCTCTCTCTCAAAGCTGTTCTTTCTTTGAACATAGAACCCATTGCACTGAGCATATACTGTGCAGGTCATAGATGTGAAATTCTGGCCATTTCCCCACATGTTGAATAATGCACTTTCAGTGCCCTTTAGTTATCCCTTAGAAGTGGATTTTGTGTTTCACACATGAAAACCCAGTTCCAAATGATCACTAAAGAGCATTGAAAGTGCATTATCCAACTTGTGTGGAAGCAGCCTCTGTGCAAAACAGCGGCTATCTTGAACAACCCTTCTCTTTCTCTTGCCTCATATATTTTAATTGCTTTATGTTATATGTTCTTAATTTGGTTCTCTGCAGAGCAGTTATGGACTTTGTAATATAGCAAGTTGATATGAATCTAGAGGTTGTACAGTTTTAAATTCTACTTTGGTTAACTTTTTAGCATCCTCCTTTAGTGATCAGGTTCTCAGGCTCTATCAGCAGAGCATTATGCTCACAGAAATGAGGTTCATATGGATAAACAGGTGGCAACAGCGGTCAGAGGGTGCCTTTCACCAGTTTTGGCTGGTGAGTCAGCTGCAGCCCTTCCTAGGCAGAAAAGATATTGCCACTGTGGACATGTCCTCATAATATCTAGATTAGATTACCGTAATGTGTTCTACATGTGACGGCCCTTGAAGTCTGTCCAGAAACTACAGTTAGTGCAGAATACTATGGCCAGAATGTTGACTCGAGTGGGTCATAAGGATCATAGCACTCCAGTCTTATTCCTGCTAAACTGGCTCCCTATTTGCTTCCTGGCATTATTCAAGTTGCTAGTATTGACCTCTAAAGCTCTATCCAGTTTGTGGTAAGAACATCTTAAGGACTGCCATAGAGTGCCAGCCTGCTCCTCCCCCACTATGGGATAGATTTTCCCTCCAAAACTGACAAGGTTGTTTGCTGGGGGTGGGAAACCTTTGGTAGTGTGTATCTTAGTGTAATATAAAATTCCTTTTTGTCCCACACTTAATAATATATATATTGTTGGATTATTACCCAGCCCAAGATTAAGTAGAGGAAAAGCAGAGTCCCACGTCTCCTTTAAAATGAAATGGCATTAGAGACTAAGTAAAGTTCAAAATGTTAATAGCATATTTATTCAACAGGCAGGGTTGGTATGTAGATAGGCAGGGAAAGGAAAGCTGAAGTAAATGTTGTTTGTTGAACAGAATACTTCACAATAGTCTTAATGGCACAATAGTCTTCTTAATGCTTAGTTTCAAATATATACAGTTCTTAAAAGTGAGAAGTTGGTAGTTTCAGACTTAAGTTACTTAAAGCAAAGTTCTTTCATTGATTTCACCTCACAGCTTAGGAGTTCATACTTTAACACAGAACTCTTTTCCTTTTACTATAGACCCAGGGTACTCCACAGAGCTAAAAACCCTTTTCCAGACACTGGGCAGGAATTATTTTTCTATTAAAGACACAGGGTTCCCAGGTGCCCACCGGTGGTGGGAAATCTCCAGAGGTTTTGCTTCCTTGCCCGCAGTCCTGCTAGTGGGTGGTGGGTGGTGGCAAGCTCCCGGAGGTTGCCCCCCACCAACAGGCACCCTAGGAACATAGCTGTGCACATACTCCCAAGGGGTGTGATGATGTTGCGCAGGTGCCAGAGCGCACACATGCAAAAAGATCTTGCTGCTGGCATGAGGTAAGTGCCAGTTCCCCCCTTCCAGCAGGTGGGTATAGGGACCGGGCAACCCTATAAAGACATCTCATTTGGCTGAAGGGGAGCCTCCTTTTTACCACTTCCTCTGCTAACCACATACTCCCAGTTTTATCTTGTCGGTATAAAATTAGTGCTTGCTTTCCCACGTTTTACTTCATCAACTAAAAGCTTTTCATAAACCTTAAGCTGTTCCAGTTAGGCAAATTTCCCCCTTCTTTTCCTCCCTGGTCAGATTCTAAGTTTCAGCTCTCTCTGACTATCCTGTCAGCTCCATTTTGTTACCTTCCCACTGGACAGTCAGAGAGAGGGCGGAGCAGCATGTCAATCATTCTCCTTTCAGGCAGTTTTTTAATTCCTTACTTCCCACTTTCTAGATGCAGCATTTGGTAATCCTTGCATTTAATGCCTATTCCATCACAACCACCTAATTCCATATGAACCTACCTGACCACTCTGGTCATTTTCAGAAGCCATGCCTCAGGTACCCACACCACATGAGGTTAGATGGGTGGCAACTTGAAAAAGGGCTTTCTCACCTGTGGCACTTAAACTTTGGAATTCCCTCTCCAGGGAATTCCTCTGTCTCTCTGTATCAGGGTGAAGACTTTTTTTTATTTGTTTAGCATTCCCTTACTAACTCTTATTAGCCATTCTTGTGTGTTTCTTGCTTCTTGCTTGTGTTTACATGTCTTTATACTTTTTAAAATTGTTTAAAATATTTTATATATTTTTTTATTTTAAACACTGTTTGAATGTTTGAAATGTTTTAATGTTTGCTGACTTCAGGACTCTGAGATGGATGGAAAATGGCATAGAAATGTTTTATATAAATAAATAATAATAAATAATAAATAGCTACTTGTGGCTGCTTTACAGCTTTTCCCTTTCATATCCTGCTATAGCCAATTATGTAAATTAGCTCAGCTTCTAAAAGCTATTCATGTTGCCCAGATGACAATGACACAGCTGCTGCACCTAGTCTAGGAATCTGACCCACTTCCAGGCTTTGTGTAATCAAAATTAACTAGCCTAAAGTCTTGAAAATTAAATCTAACATGATGGGGAATAATTCATACTAGATGGCCCGGAACAACCTCTGCTAAGGGCATATATTCATATAAATTTCAATGTGGAGCACTTTAAAAAGAGTGGTTTGTTTTACATACATGGGTCAAAATATAATATAATACATTAATGAATGCAGAGTACTGTCTGCTATGTGTGATTGGTATGAATATCCCTAAATCAAGCACTGCATGTGAAAGAGTGTTCTCATGCCTTCAATATATGAAAGGTTACCTGAGGAACAGCATGGCAAATGACTGACTAAAGGTCTTAGCTGCCGTGGCTAGTGCAAAACAAAACAAAAAGCTGTCACCATTTCTAGATCAGAGGTGAGCTGTAAAATATTTGTTAGGGCTCACAACATATGCAGTTATATCCAGCTTTTTAAATAAGGTGTCAACAGTGCTGTTTACCTCCATTCTGTTTTTTCTCCCTGATGAATGTCTTTATTTCCCGTTTATACCCCTAAACTACTGGTTCCATTTCAGTTTTCTTTCTCTTGAAATGACCGGAATGCCCCACACCAAGGTCCCTTTCACACTCGTACTTTACAGTGTATCCGTACTTGTTTTGCATCCCATGTTTGCAGAGGTTTCACACTTGCAAGCTAGTCATGGGACGCAGCGCTGCTCTTAGTCCATGGTATCCCCAATTTTTCTCCCTGCAGACATACCGCAATTTTAATTTTGAAGCCACTGCTGACTCACGGCTGACCCAATTAATGCCAGTGTGAACACTTTTGTCCCCTTTTTGCTTCTCCCCCCTCCTTCTCCTTTTCCTCGGGAGCTGATTGGGCTGTGTGGATCTGACCACTCCCACTCTCCTCAGCTCCCCGACCACTTTGTTTGCTCCTTTTTTAACATTTCAGCATTTGGTGGCAGTGTGGTGAAGCCCACCTGGCCCACCCGGCTGGCTGGCAGCAGGGAGCTGGGGACCTGCCTGGCCTGGCCCGAGCGGAGAAAGCAGAGCACAGAGCAGGAGGGAAGCGAGCAGGGCTTGGGTTGCAGAGTGCAAAGTGCACACTCACCTTCTGTGTCCCAGCACCTACATCTGAATGACACCCCTGAAGAATTCAGGCTTGGCTTAGCAGGCAGCCCCGGTGAGGGGGAGGGCTAAAGCTGTGCAGCGTGCGAGGTGCTTGGTGTGAGGTTTGGGGCGGAGCTGACTTTAATCTTCACTCAACTGCCTCTTGCCCTTGACAAATCCCGGTGAGTTTGTGAACTGGGGATGATCTGCGGCCTGGAATGAAGGAAGGCGGAAGGATGAGAATGAGCAAGGGGTATGGGGGACTCTCCCTCCGGTAAGGCCTCTGTTCAGCCTCTCCTCTCTTCTAGCTCCCATCCATGCGCCCCCCCTCCACTCCTGAATCCTGCTGCCACAGCTTCCTCTTAAGCTTCCTCATCACATTTGAGCTGTTTGCTTCTCTACACTGCCATCTCCTTTTCCTTGAGCTGATTCGTCTGTGTGGATCTAATAAAACTCACCCTCCTCAGCGCCCTGTCCACTTTTTCTGTATTTTTTTTGTTATTTCTAAGGAACACTAATGTTTCAGCGTTGTGCATCTTTTTTTTAAATCAATGGATAGGAAGCAACGCTTTTACTTTACTGCTGTTTGGGAAAAAGGTGCCATGGGAAATCACCACCAGTAGATATGCTTTCTGGCTCCACAAAGAACCACTTCTGTTCATTTGAACATTGGATACATTTCTCTTTTGATTTTTAATGCTCAACATAAATGATAATCATGGCCTTAAAAATGGTGTTCAAACAAGCATGGGAAGTCTATGTTTTCTCCAAAAGGATCACCACACCCCACCCATTCAGGGTTCACATGATCATGTGAGACCAATGGTGGCTGAAAAATTTGCTGGACAGGGACAATCAGCTCTCAACAGCCTTCAGCGCTATTTTCAAAGATGCAGTATTGATGTGCATAGGGAGGGGTGGGGTTTCAAGTGGTAATGTCACAATGTTACAACATGTGCAAACTTAAAAAAAAAAGGGTGATGTGAATTCCAAAGCCCACAAAGCCCGCAACAAAACCGGGGCTTCTACGTGAGTGTGAAACAAAACACAGGACGCCAATTTGAAACTTCTTGGACAGTATGAAACGCACAGGTGCCGGGCTGGATGTGTTCCAATTGTGGCAACTCCTCGGAAATGGCACATTAACTTGTGAGTGTGAAAGGTACACAAGATTTGAAAATCATTTCATGATAGGCAATGTGTTCATATTGTCAAGTACATTAAACTATTAAAGTTCATTAGTTTGCATTCTAGTCTGGCCCAATTTATGCATACATCCAGCAATATAGTAACATGAATGGAACCCTTGTGAAGAAGCTCCCAATTTGACCATCCAGTTGCAAATTATAATGGAAGAAGAATAGTGATGGCAAACTGATGGACTGCCTTGCCAAATGCGTTCCTGCACTGAACAACTTACAAGTCAAAAAGAAATAAGTTGAGACTTCTAAGTTTAAACTCCCTGCATGTTTTTTTAAAAAAAATATTCCCTCTTGGTAGTTTTGACATTCCCAGGTAACATTGTATTCTATACAGAATCCTACTCGGTCTGCAATGTTTGCACAATGACCTTTCATTCATATTCATCTTTATCAAATGTTTCTTCATGCTTTCTTTCAAGAGTCACATTAACCAGAGCTGTGTGCCAAGAGTCTTAAAAACAATCAGTTTATGTAGTTAATCATTTAAGCATTGTATGCTCACCTTTCCACAACATAGCTTTAATGATAAAAACACAAATATAAAACAAGAACAATAAACTTCAGTTAAACAACAAAAGAACAAGAGTACAGAAAAGAAACCAATCAATTTAAGTAGCAATAACAAGAAAATAGTAAAACCGGGGGTGGGGGGGATACTCGGTGAAGAAGAGTCTTCATTCAGTGGAAGACAGTCATAAATAGGGGTGTGCATCCCAAAAAAATCTGGTTTATGCAGATCCAGGTTTCAGGGATCCACCCCAAATCTGGGATCCCTGAAATCACAGGAAGATTCTCTAATCCAGTTCAACAAGATTAGAGAAACCTAAATTTATTTGGCCATTATTCCCTATTGAGAAAACTATCCAGACGGCCGGGGGTGGGTGGGTGCAGATTTCAAGCAAACTCCACCACATTTGCAGGGAACCTATGCCTGACTGTCCTCTAAAGACCCCCAAGTTTCAGGAAGATTGTACCCTGGAGTCCAGTTCTATGGGCCTCTGAACAAGGTGCACTCAGCCACAGTTTCCTATGGTGGGAAAATTTCCCAGCTGGCTCTCAGGAAGAAACACACAGGGGTAAAGCTGCCACAGGCCAAAGGCACACTCCCAAATGCAATCTAACTCCAAGCCTACTTTTTAAACTCCTTTGAAGGCAGTTTGAAAAAAGCTCTCTCCCTCTCAGAAAATCCCATTGGCCAGACAAGGAGAGCTCCTGCACAGATTGGTCACTCACTCCCCCTTCACTCCCGCCTCTGCCTTACTCCCCCTCTTCCCCCCCCTTGGAAAAAAAAACCACAGGAGAAGACAGGAAAACAGCCAGCCAAGAGGCTGAAGCTGCATTTCCTGGATTAACCTTGGGTGTCTTCTGGGTTCCCAGATCAGATCTGGGATTCTCTAATTTGATCTAGGAAAGTCAGATAAGCATAAATCCAGCTTTCTTTTACCCTGTTCTCAGACCCAGATCACACACCCCCTTCATAAATACATCATTTTAAAGTTGCTATTTCAGCTGAGTGTTGGTGCAAATTGTTTGAAGATTATCACCTTAATACCTTCCCATGTTTCCTTAAATGAATGTGAAGCATTGTGTGCTTAAGAATCCTAGGAGTTATCCCTAAGTCCAATTATTCATTATTTATTTATCTAAATCTGGAAGCAATATGTAATTTCCTTAAGACCTTTTTGATTTTTGTCATTAAGAAGTTTAAAGAGTCATCCAATCTCATATTAAAATGTCTACCTCACATTTTTATGTGGATGATGTAAATATCATTTGGATTAAATAATGCATTTAAGTTATTCAAGACATCTGTAGAACATCCCAATATTATGCTAAACATACACTACTTGAACATCTTGAAAATAATACTGTTTTGGCATTTACTTCCTCTAGTTTCTTTGGATCTTCTCCAGATCTGGTTTCTTGCTATCTGTATATTCATGCATTAGCTAACTATATGGCTGAGCAAATATGTGGAAATGACTTTTGGGTGTGGAATGGAAGTGTGGGACTACTCCACATTTTTGCAGAAGTACTGCCCAGACAAATTGTCATCTGGACATGTGTATGGTGCATGTGAAGCAAATGCTATGATAACAAGGTAGTCAAGCAGCAGTCCCTTATTGGCAATACTTCTAATCTCTTACACAGAGCAGACTATGTAAATACAGTCTAGTACAAGGTTGGGTTCTGACATGATGCTTTTCTCCATGACAGTTTGTTGGCTTCTCATGGGAAAATATCTTGTTAGAATGGAAAATCCAGGTAGATTTGTAAGAAGAAACTAAATTCTCACTATAGAAATTCTTCTACAAAATCAGCATGGGATGCAACACCTCAATTCTTTCATGAATTGCCCATAGAAGAAAGTGTTATGCTGAAACTGGCCATGAAGTAGGCCAGTATTTCATGTGACCATAAAAGACAAGGCCAGAGATCTATTTCATTCTCTTATTCTAGTACACGATCCTAATCTCCGTAAATAGCTTCTTGACTATGTGTTGTAGATCTTTTGAGAGCCAGTGAGGTCTACTGGTTAGAATGCCAGACTAGGATCTCAGAGACTTAGTCAGGTTTGAATCCCCACTCTGTCATGGAAGCACACACACTCAGCTTAATGTTCCTCGTGAGTTTGTTTTGAGGAACCCAACGGAAAGAAGGACTTTGGGTGCCCATTGTGGAAAAAGGCAGGGTACAAATGTAGTAAATAAACTGTTTCTTCCTTATAACAGTTTAATGAATGAGTTACTGACTTTCTCTGATCCTACATGCAGTAAGAGATTACTCCTGTTACTTTTGTGTTTACTTCCTTCTCCCATTAGCTGGAGGCTTCAGGATTGGGAGATAACTCCATTGCAGAGTTGGCTACATTGCATTTTAGCAATCTGTTCTCTGAGTGAACCTCTCCTCTTTCCTCATCTGACAAGTTTATTGGGCCTCTTTTTTCCTACTGGGAAAGCAAACCATTTTTGTTCAGTGAAAGAGCATGAGAGAGAAGACCCTCCCCCCCGCCTCCAGTGGTCACAATCCACATTATTTCCCTTCATGCATGACATGCACTATATAACATTTTGAGAGTTTCAGTCACAGAACTCCAACACCATTTGTAGTTTAGCTCTGGAGGACAAAAGGGGGAAAATATAAGCAATGAACTACAGGCTTCTTCTATTTTGGCTCCATTGGAGCAAATGGAACGTTCTGTTAACATTCTTTTATATTTCATGGTTGTACAAAATGTTTAGCATATTCCATCCTCAGTCTCAGGAATCTGTCATATCTAAAAAAAATAGAGAATCCCCTCTATTGTCCTTCTTGTGTTGACGGGAAAACTGCAACATGCCCAGTCCTTCTCACATTGCACTCTCTTCCTCAGTCTGAGTTATTTTTATTTTAAGTTAGCATGAAAACATCAATAAAGCTATTTTCACAAGGGATGTTTAAGTTAAGCTTTCTGTTTCCCACACTTGTAATTTAAATGTATCAATTATATTGGCTAGAAAGTACATCAGGTTTAAAAATGGCTCTCTTCTTTCTAACCTACATCACTAACATACACAAAAGTCACATTCCAAGGCTGGCTTTTCATGCAGTATTTCAGTCTTAGGTACAGGTATATTCTTGTGAAAAAAATACACACGTATAATGTATGTGGCTGTGTTTATCACTCCTGCTTTTACAAGACACGGAAGCCAGTGCTGTTGTTTATTTGATGAACAAGACAGGCGTGTGCCCTTCATCAATTCTGTGCCCATTAGAAATTGTGTCCAAAGGCCATTTTGATGTTTATGTATAATAAAAAGGGTTTTGAGGACTGCGCCAAAACAGTACAATATTGGTATTATAATATGGATGTGGGTAAGAATAAGTTGCTACAGCAGTGATATAGCAGTGGAATACAGCAGTGGAATATTCCACAGCAGTGGAATGTGCTGGAAAGGGGGAGAATAAAATTTGCATCACATTAAAAAATAGGTAGCTGACTACATGTTGTGGCAAGGTGGGAGGGAAGAAGTATTCCCTAGGTCTATAAAAACCTTGGTGCTTCCACTAAATCAGTGGTGTATAACATTTTCAGACCTGGGACCTACTAAGCTGCAAGCATTGCGACAGAGAGTCATGTGATTCTAGTAGGCACAGGAAGGGCAGAATTATGACCTCCCTGGTGTCAAGAGTAGGATCAAGGACAACAGACTACTAGCCAGGTACGGGAAAATAAGAAAGTGTGCATTACTGAAAAGCAAATCAAGAGGCAGAGTCAGGAAGAAATCCTCTACATCACTGAGTGACCTCATCTGTTGCACCTCTCTGCATGCTTAGAGAGAGAGGCAGGAATGGATGCATGGTGCCCTTACTTCCTACGTATGCCAATCAGCAGCAGGATCTTGCAAAAGGGAGCAAAAGAAAAAGAACATAGTAGCTCTATAGGAGCTTGTTGTAACCCAGCAGGCAGGACTGTAGACCTCTGGATTGAAGACCACTGATCGATGAACTGAAGACCACTGCATTAAATTGATATAGTAGGGGAGGACCAAACTCTAACATGAAATAAGACAAATGACAAAAAATAATTAAAAGAAGTAGCAGCATTGTGAAGAAGATATTGCACTAGCAGATATCGTAAGAAGTGTTCAGTAAGTGTTCTTTTACACTTACACAGTCACAGTACACACAACGATTTCAGACACAATAAAATTGGTAACTGGGAATAAGATTCATAGAATGATTAGAAGGTCAGTTCTTGGTTCTATTTAAGGTTATGTTGTGAAAATGCTGTATTGCCCCCTCCCCAATTCGGAATGAAAAGACAGACACAAGGTTTAGGTGTAAATCTGGGCTGTTTATTGACCAACATTAAACTTAATAATGGCAAGGGCATCACTAGCGGTACAGTTCAGAACCAAGGGATTGCCCCAGACCTCCTCCCTGACCTATCTGGGCGAGTCACCCATTGCCCCAAGTGCGAGCCATCCATGCGCATGGCTGTAACCTGGCTGGCCAGGCAAATGGTTACCCTATTAAAACTCCTAGCACCCCAAGCCATGGAGCCTGAGGGAAGGACTTGTACAGGGGGTCCCACAGGCAGTCTGCTCTCTCAGCTGGCAGCCGTAAAGTCCGCCACCGATCCCTGACATACCCCAATTCCCCATCAATGGGGAGGTGCCACCAGGTACTCACTGGTCCACTCTGTCTACCCTGAGCAAGCCTGTAAGGAAAGGGCCATGGCCTGTGAACCAAGGTCATTATCACCCGGGTGAATGACTGGAATGTGAGGTGGAGGACTGCATTTTCCCTTGAGCCATCAGGCCATTACTTGCCTGTGCACTGCAAGTCTGTGTGAACCTTTAACAAAAGGGGCCATGCCCTACAGCCAAAGTCATTACCTATCAGATGAATGACCAGAACGTGAGGCAGAGGACCGCTCCTCCCCTCCAGTGCACCAAGCCACCTTGCCTATGCATTCAAGTCTGTGTAAGCCTGTAATGGAAGGGCTATGCCCTGCAGTCAAGGTCATTACTGCCCAGGTGAATGACCAGAATGTGAGGTGGAAGATGACTCCTCTCCTTGAGTGCACCAGGCCACCTTGCCTATGCATGCAAGTCTGTGTGAGCCTGTAATGGAAGGGCCATGCCCTTGGAAAGCCCAGTTCATTACCACCAGGTGAATGACCAGAAGTGAGGCAAAGGAGCCCACCTCCCATCAAAATGTGGTAGCAGACTGACCATCACTGGCCCTGTGGCTAAGTGCAGAGTCTTAAGCCTCAGGGCTCGGCCAGACCCTTCCTTAAGGGATTGGGCCATCAACATGCTAAGCCTCAGGATCTAACTCCTGTGCCAACCATTAACATTGTGCAACCTTGGAAGTCGCTCGGGCTTACATCAAACTGGGAGCTTTACTGGCAAAGCTAAAGTCACTTAAGCTGCCTGTTGGCTACCAATGGACATGAGGCTAAGCCCCTTCACTTTCCACTCCTCCAGAACTGTGGGGGAGGTCCACCAGCTCAGCTATAACTCCTACAGACCCACCTGCGCCCCAGCTTAGTAACGCCCCAGCCTAATGACTGACAACCACTCGATCATAGGTTCACTACATGCTGGGGGTGATGGTCCCTGGTTGCTGAGCAACCACTGCCCTCCCAGAAGTCATAGTTCCGAGGGAATCCAAGGGACAAGCGACTAAAACTGTTCCATTTGTGGGCAAGACACAGCATCGCCTTGGAATGTAAATACTCAGAGCAATCTCAGAATTGTATGTGACTTGGATGGAAGAGGGTTGGAACGGGCACCACTGCCTAATCGTTATCTAATTCCCTCCCTCACAATCAAACTGCCGTGAGGATTGGGAAATTCCAAGAATATAAGGTCTATAATAAGACCCCCATTCTAACTGGTCAATGGGCCACTGCCCCTAAAACAAACCCAGAAGCCATTGGGCCCCAAGGCAGCGGAGGTGCCTACACTTCTAGGTGCCACCACCCTGGAGACAAGGCTCAGAGTCCCACCAGCTGCTGGAGCTCCCATAAAGAAGGCAAGCTAGCCTGATAGACCATCAACGCCACAGCCTATAACTGAGGAAGATGGTGAAGAAGCCAGAACTCACCAGCCGTCATTGCTGGTGTGAACTGAACTTGATACCTTCTAACAAAACAAAGAATCTGTACATTTAGGACCTGACACCAACATCCGGCTAATTACCTCCAGCCACATGACATAGAGGCCAATTTATCAGCCACAGCTGGGGGGAGGGGGCAAGTCTGACCCCATGCCTAACACCAGCTCTCCACAACCTGGGGCTGCAAACAGGCCGGGGGGGGAGGGTTGCCAGACTTTTTGCAATCATGCTTGAATTGCACATTTCTTGGAACAGGCTCTCTTAATTAAAAGGAGGGGGTGCCTGCCCACAACCTCATCATAAATCAAGAAAACCTGGCAGCTGCCTGGCCCAGGTGTGGTAAGTTTCATTTCACTTATCTCCCTCCTCAGGTCCACCTCATCCTTCTCCTCTGAAGAGAAGGGTTAACCCCCAACATACTGTCCCCTTTATAACTGTGTCCCTGGTGGACTAAGTCAAGTAATACCCCAGGGGCCAAACTGCGAAACCCAAAGGCAAAAACCTAAGACGATACAACCCAGGTGTCTAATCATGGGAGCCCAGAGACAGTCATCTGATGCCAGGAGCTCCCACAGCCATGCACTGGGGGCCAGTGGACTTACCTACATTGTCAATCAGGTCCAGTGTCACCTCAACAGGACTGGATACGGCAGCCTAGCCCAGATCCACTACTGCCCATTAATTGTGCTAATCTCATAGAAAGATCAGATAACATCTTAGACTTCTGTGCCCAGCGTGACAGATTTTCAGGTTTCTGCACTCCCTCCAGAAGATTCCTCACCTAGCCTCCTCTTCTGGGCTCTAGCCTTCCTAGGCATCTAGATACAGCAATAGGTCCGTGATGCCTCCTCATACTCAAAAGACAGAGGAACTTACCTCAGGGGTCTCCTGGTTCTGGGGCACATACAAGCTCCTCCTTTCTTTTGGGTTGACTTTTTGAATGGCTTTCTTTGGTGGCATTCCATCATGGCATTACAGCAACCCACAAAGCCTGACACCTGGTAACTGTGATGAATTATCCTTTAATATCAATTTGTTCTGCTTGATGTAATTTAAATGTTATTCATTAAATCCCACACACTGCCAATCGAATAGTTTACTTCTGCTTTCCCCTTATGTCTATTTCTTTGCACAAAACCCCAGTTCTTGCTGAAGCAGATGTAATGACATAGTAAAGCAGATGCAATAACACAACATGCCATTAGGTGGTGTGAGTGAACAAAAACCCTTAAAACAGTTCTTTAGGCCTTAACAAAGGCAGCAAAATACTGAGCAGGAAAAATAGAGGGAGGAGAGTTAATCAGCCACCACTGGGAATGTAGACCCTTGCTAAGCCAGTAACAATAACGTGTGAAGCAATCCACCCTTCAGATGATTGCAAGCCCCGCCTGCATGACCTCCAGCCAGGCCTTTGCTGTTGCTGCTGTAAGTACTCCTTCCCAAAAAAGTGAAAACAGTGTGTGTTGGGGGAGGCCTAGATAGGCCAGAGGCCTGCAGGGGCTGAGTCTAACCCTGCTTCAGCCCTGCCAATTCATAGACAACAGGCCTCTAATGTAAAGAAGAAAATTCTCTGCCAAACCACTGAGCCTGGCATTGGGCCCCGGCTCTCCTCCTTGATTGTAACCAGGGGAATAGTACAGCTTCTCCAAGGTGGATACTGCCTCCTAGATCTGAGGGCCTTCAGCTAAACCAGCTCTACCTTGCCCTCTGAAGTGGGTCCTATGTGCAAGACCAACTACTAGCATAGTAGGGCCAGCAGGCCAGGTGTAGTTGCCCTGTTCCTATGCCCTCCCACTGGGGGGGGGGAACCGGACACTTACCTCATGCCGGCAGCAAGGTCCTCTTTATGCACGCACTCCAGTGCCTGCGCGATGACATTACTGCCAGATGTGAAGTCATTGCACTGGCCATGGGAGCTCTGTGCAGGGCCGATTCAGCCCATTTGGGTCCCAAATTGGCCCCAAATGAAGCATAGGAATGCTCTTGTGGCCGGCGCAACGACACCTCTTCCAGAAGTTACGTTGTCATGCCTGTTGGGAGCATGTGCATAGCATGCATTCCTGAGGTGCCTGCTAGTGGCAGGCAACCTCTGGGAACTTGCCACCTCCCGCCGACCACTGGTGGATTGGCGGGCAAGGTGGCAAACCCTCGGGAGTTTGCCCACCACCAGCGGGCACGTGGGAACCGTAAGGCCAGGCCCAAATGTTAATTAGGCAACAGGTCTTAGTCCTTAAAAAGCAGCTAGGCTGAAAGTCCTGTCCCCAAAAGGCCTGGCCCAACAGGCCCAACCTTAGAGGCCCCAGTTGGCAGAAGAGCTGGCCCCAAGCCGAATAGGCCAAAGACCTAGCTGCCACCCCCCTTTAGGCCAATAGGCTTGGCCCCCACTGGGAGGGGACTGGCGCCGTTATGAGCGGGGGTGCACCACCCACCGAGGACTTGCAGGCAAGCAGCCTGAGCAGCCTGACCACACCCTTTGCCACTACTGCTGCACAGGCTTGATGCAGTAGAAGGTGCGGCTGCTGGCAAGCTCTCAAAGCCAGGAGGCAAAGCATGGATGCAGATTCCTCAGTTGCTGCGGAACCCTTCAGAGAAGCTGCTCCACCACTGTCCCTTTGCCTCCGAGCTTTCAAAGCTGGCTGAGCCCTACAGAGGCAGAGATGCCCTTTATAGGGCCAGGCCCCACGTCCCAAAGACCCAGTTGCCCAGGAACGTAGGCCGCTTATTCAAGTACATTGATTGCAACTATTTTGTGATATCTCACTATAATTACAGCAGTTATTTCAATGCAGATTTAACAGCCACTTCCTTTTGAAAGGAAGGGATTTCTGTCTTTGGCATACACATCCCCTCACCAAGGATACCGTCTATTTCAAAGGAGGTGCATCCACATGTGCAGATGGCTCTCCCGGGGGCTTCACCATTCTTTCTTCTCCTTCATTACACATGCAGGCAGTGTTACAAGCTTTTCTACAGAAACGTGCACTTCCCATGTTTCCACCCACATCTCCTCCTCTGTTTGATCAAATTCTAGGACCTTTGGCATTTGCATAATTTGATCAATCAGAGAAGCAAGTTTCAATGGCAAAAATCCCAGAACTACGACTATTAAAGTCTTACTGTTTTTATACATGCATTGGAAAAGAAGGTAAAATTAGTGTCCCTCTAGGAGAGGATCACCTATTTCACCGTATCCCTGTTTAAAATTAAGTTGAATCATACTAAAAGTAGTTGAGCTTTTCCCATTGCTATAGGATGAGGAAAACATGGCGGAAATAGCAGCTTTGTTTATTTGACAAGGTCACATTCTTCAGTGTCTGTTTCTTAGATATTATGGTACTTGCCTGTCAATAGGTTTGCCAGGCATGGCAACCAAGATGAGATGGAGGAGGCAGGAATTTACAGGTAGGTGAGGAGCGATTGTTGTCCTCAGCACAATGACTTCACTTTAGCATGTCATTGTGGAATGGGGCAAAGCTCTAGCGCTCACTCCAAACCCTATGGTTTAACTTGAGTTTTGGGCAAATGCCAGAGCATTGCCCGATGAGATGATGCTCATTCCAGGGCACTTTAGAGGTCACATCATTATGTCAGAGCCAATGGTCGTGCCTCCCCATTTCACTGCCCAGCTTCCTCCTGCAGGCCCACTGAGCAGGGGCTGGAAGAACTGTTTGGAGTGTGTGTGATATTTCTCCTGCCATAAATAGTAATATGTCAAGCCTACCTGTCAATTAAGAAGTAGGACTCTATCCTTTTCTGCCTTGAACAGTTTATATTAGAGAATAGAACTCAAGGACTAACTAATGAAATACATATCCACATTGGAAAGCTCTTGCACAACATGAAGTTCACTCCAGATTAAAGGCGCAACCATTACATTTCATGTATACTTTTGCACAGTGTGTTGGATTTCTTAACAGGCAAGAGGAAGAGGGAAATACAGTGGATATAATAAAGAGAGATTAACCTGATATGAGGAAAGATTGAGCTGTACTTGATTTGTTTGTTTTGGCTACTGTTATAGAGAATATTTCAGCAGCAAAGACAAAGGTTAAATGCAAGTGGCAGTAATTGGTAAAGGTAAACCTTGCATGATGGTGTGAATAAAAGCATTTTATGAGTTCTTCATAGGTTCATCAAAGGGCAGTAGCAAGTCTTATCATAACATTGGCTATAATATTTTATGAAGGTAATGAATAGAATTTGAAAGAGAGCTGTAATTGTTCAGAAATTCAATGAAAGCTTTGTTCTTTAGGACATTTTCCCATGTTTGATTAACAGAAAGTGTTTCTGTCCGGAAACATTAACTGAACAACAGAATCTTCTCTTGGTCACATCTGTGCTTGAAGACACTTCATATTAAGGATTTTTCTGGGTAATATGTATTTGTGTGCAATCCATAGATGTGTATTTGCTTCTCAATCTGTTGTGCAAACTATACTTGTTCTTCAAGGCTTCTCTTGTGGGGATATGAATTTTCCCCTTCAGGCATACTTCATGATTTATGTATTTATTTTTATTTATAGTCCATCTTCAAGGCAGATTACACTGTGTAAGTCAATGCAGTCAACAGGATCTGACTCTGAATAAGCAATGCAATTGGTGCAGGATTTCAGAAATTTGAAACAAAGCAAAAAGTATTAGACATGATAAGTTAAGCAATGCAGAAAATGGTATTACGTAAGTTGAAGACAAGGCAGTGGGAACTGGATAATACTGCATAGTCCCATACCATTTATGAAAAGTACCTTTCTGAGCTATACTGTTGTAATATAGCTGTATTACTTTTATATCAATTTCTGAACAATACAGAAACAGTATGGGAAGTATTATTATAAGAAAGGAGACCTGCAACTGATTACATGCAATTTATGAACACCATATTACCCAAGACATTGATATCTATATACTCTTGTTCAAAAGGCTTGATGCAATAGGGACATATCCAGAGTGGAAAAAACATTTAGAAATGCATTTGAATATAAAATTTATTTAACCTGCTTTCCAGTCTAACATTCCCAGGACAACAATAGTTAACTTGTATCTCTGCAGTCCAATCTAAAGCCTCTCTAGATGAGCATGTTTTTAAAGACCCAACTCAAGGTTCCCTGCAGTCACACAGCTGCTGTAGGGAATGGCTGTTAAGAAAATGTAGGAGACCCCAAGCAGCCTCAGAATGCCACCACAGGAGGAGGAAGGGCTTCTGCCTCCCCCTCAAGCCATTTTCCAAAAGAGCAACTGGGGGAGTCTCTGGTTTTGCTGCTCCACGTGGAGTATTCTGTGCACATGGAGCAGTAAAAGCAGGGAAATACTCCCCCCTGTGCTATTTTGACATGGGAAAACAGCGGGGAGGGGGAGGCAAGAGCTTCCCTCTGAGATGGCATTCTGAGGCTGTTTTGGCTGTCCTTTATTTTTAACAGCCATTTACCACAGCTGCTGTGTAGATGTGGGGAACCCGACTTGGATCTGGAGAACCTAGACCCAATTCTTTTAAAACTTGTGTGTCTAGAAAGACCCTAAGAAATGAAGGGTGCTGAATTCAGTGGGACTTACTTTCTGGAAGTATGTTTAGGATTGCAATTCATTTTGTTACTTCATGGAACAGTGCAGATATAAACCTTGTAATTTCATTATTACGGAAAGCATTACTATTGTGTCTAAAAGTGATCTTGCTAATACATATAAGGAAGGAATACTGACCTGCTGTACAGAAATTCAACTAGCCCTTTTGTGACATTGCACAGTTTAGCAGTTTACAGCAACAATGGATTTCAGTTTAGAAAAGGAAATTATTCTCTCTCACATCCCAGGGGAATGATGAGAGAGATAATGAAACTCATGTGATAGGATTGCTAATGTTACTTCATGTGATAGTGAAAGGCAATCAGACCCAGACCTCAGGAGACTAGAAGTGAGACTATCTTGTCCATTTGAATCTATGCAGATGAAACTTGTCAGATAATAGGTTTTGCCAACAGTCAAATTCACAGTAACACATTGAAGCTGAAGAGGGACTTAGCTGTTTAAGTGTAGGGCGCAAAGGGTTTTGCACATTACTATTTATTTCAAATATTTTAAAAAATTCATGCTAGGACACAACAAGACCTAACACAGGGTTTCCAGAGCAAAAATTTGGGAGTAATAATACCTAAGGTATATGCTTGCTGAATGGATTAACTTTTTGTTAAGACAATACACATGTAAACAAAATTGCTCTTTCATTTGGACAAATCAGTACTAAAGGAATGTGCTTTCATAAGAAGATGAATTATTATCCTGACAAAGGTTAGATTAAAGATAACAGACATCCTGACCAGATGTGGTTGTTGAAGGTTCAATGACACATCACTAGAGAAGAGCTTTTACTACAGAGCCTCAGGCAAATTCCCAACTAAGACCTGAACAGTTGCTCTGAGCTTCAACTACAGGTCTGATCTTGTAAGCTTCTAGATGCTTTCTGGGAAATGCTGTTGAATACTCTCAGTTCCTGATGCCATTAGGTGAAGGAAAAAGTGAAGCATGCAGCTAAGCTTCTGAAGTGGGTCATTTAAGGCAAAGCAATCCTTGTTGTGTATGATCTGCAAAGCACGTGATGCCCGTAGCAGGCAAAAAGACATCATATTCACAACACTCCGTATACAGACAGGTATGTTAAACAGAGTCTGAGCATGATGCCTTCTTTATTTAAACTATTTAGGTGAAAGGGTGGCAACTTAAAATGCACTAAAAGCCCTTAAGAGATAAGCCTATATAATGTCTAGGAGTCCCTATGCTGCCAGCCCTTGGATACTGGCCACAGAACCCAGCTATCAGAGGCCTCCTCCTTATCTGATCACTCCCCCCCCCCCCGCACGAGTTTGGGCTCTCTGATCATAAAGGGGGCCGTCTGGGCCCCCACAAACCAGTTAGCAAACCGGCTCAAGTTCAGCGTAGTTTGTGGTTCGTGTTTTGTGAAACTGAACGAACCATGAACCATGCGGTTCCTTTTTTTCCGGTTCGTGCCCATGTCTATAGTGTGCTTATTGGGAACAAGTAAAGTGACCCCAGGAATGTACAACTTTCTGTTCATCTTGGTTTGTTCATTAGTTGGTCTTGAATTAATCTTGGTCTGTGAATTACTAACTGCAGGCTAGCTCTGAACACTGGATTTAGACTGTGTCTAACAAGATATATTCAATGATACTAGTGAAATTCCTTTCATATTTACCATAGCCTTTGCATTCACTTCTGGGTGCCTGACAGTCTTTGAATAAGTAGGTGCGTGGGATTGCCTGGAATGCCTTTTACTAGTTCAGTCTGGTGTGACAGCTGCAGCTGTACCTGGAGAAAATACCTGGATTCAGTTCCACAAGCTTTAATAAGATCAAACTAAATTATTGTAATTATTGTAATATGCTATATGTGGAGATACTTTTTAAGGCAGTTTGGAAACTACAATTGGTACAGAATGTGGCAATAAGAGTCCTGGGAGAGACTTGCTGGAGTGATCATACAACAGATGTTACACCAACTACATGAGCTAATTTGTGTCTGAGTTCAGTTCCAAGTGCTGCACCCAAAATGGCTTGGGTCCCAGTATACATGCAGGATCACCTCCTCCTGTATCAACCTGCCCAAGTCCTGAGATCAATGGGATGGTGAGTCTGGGTGAGGTGATTTTAGGCCTCCGTGAGTAACCTCTCATCTACTGCTCTTTAACTCTGCCACTCCTTGCCAGTGGAGTGGTGCCATTTAAGCTTTCTGAAGCAAGTTTAAGACATTTTTTATCTAGAAGTCCTTTACCAGAAGAGTGATGCCTGCTGTGATTAATTTTCCATTCAATATTTTAAATTGTTGCTCCTTTAATTAAAACATTATTTTTGTGATTTGGATTTTTTAAAAAATGTTTCATTAGCTTTGGAGAATGGTATTCCTTAACCTCATTTTTTTTTAAAAGCTGTGGTTCACAAATTTAGCTATGGTGTAGCCTGGTTTAAAGGTATCAAGTGTTGCACATGTGTTTATACATCAACCATGCATGGCAGTTGACCTCACAGCTATGCAAAGTAGTATTGTGAAGGGGCAGATTTTCCTCTTTGTATATTATCTTACACTAATGGCGCAATCCTAAGAACACTTTCCTGGCTGTAACCCCTATTGAGCAGACCCAAATAGGATTCTGAGTAGATCTGCTTAGGATTGCTCTCTAATTGATTCAAATATCAAAGTAGTACAGAACTGGTCCATCATAGACTCTAAGGTCAGACTATTACAGAAAACATTGGGCCTTTTCATATTTCCTTTTGCATGTGGAATTCTGGCAATTCTAAAGTCCTTATGCTGAACTACTGGCATTGTTCCACGATGAAAGTAGGTTGGTCATCATTATGAAAATGCAGAAGACCAAATCCACATGCATGTTCATACCTCGTAGGCATTCACTAAATTAAAATTTACACATATTTCACAATTAAAGGAATAACAGGAACTGGGGATGCCTAGAGAAGCTGATCATAAATTACATAGTACATTAGTGGAGGATTGTCTTCTGTGACTGAGTATCGATTTACTTTCTTTTGAAAAGCCTTGGATCAATGATAAAAATTGAGTCCAAAGAAGGTTTTGTACCAGGTGACATGATTTAGATATCCTTTTTGCTGAATGCTTAAGAGGTTGAATGCTCGTCACTTTTTATTCCTGATCAAAGTTGGGGTAATTCCAGCTATAGCATTATTGTAGATTTATACCGGAGTATTTAAGGAAGTATGGGCACCAACTCTAAATGACTAGCTGCCTGTCTAATAAACGATATTAGTAATTGCTTTCCTATTGGATAAATAATCATTTTGTGCATGCTTATCTCCTTTCAATTCCTTTAATGGCATTTTATGGCTAAGAATCAGCAGCAACTTTCTTTCTGTACAAAAAATAACAGATTAAGCTTTGCTCAGCTCCAAAAGAAACCTCTTTGAAGAAAATAAATGAGCAATGTTTTTAAAGGAATGAAGAGAAAAAAGCTTCAGATAGAACTTAACAATACATTGTCTGTTTCAGTCTGCTAAACTGATACATTTTATTCAAAAATGATACAGATTTTCCACAGTGGAATACCTTACAAAATTAATTTAGAACAATAGGATTTCCTATCTCCACCTAAGGATTTCCTGATTATCTGGCATTCTGTTACTACCACAGAAGCAGAAATAGGGGTGGGTGAAGTATGATTTGAATATAACTTTTCCAAATTAGATGGCTCTGACATGATATGTAGGTCTCAAACATATAGAATCATTGGTACTTCTCTGGTACAGTGGAGCAGATAGTGACATGAGGCCATATAGCATATAGATTTTTTGTTCAGCAGAGACCCCAGTGGCACATTTAGCTAAAGGCCATCAGTTTCTAATATGAATGTATTATCAGATGTTCAAATCTATCAGTTCTTTTCCCATGACAAAAATATGAACAGGTGTCTTTGGGAAGAACTGTAATATTAAATGTGAGTTGATACTATTTCTCCTGCCAGAACCCTGGTAAAAGCAGAACAGGCAG
Source organism: Eublepharis macularius (assembly GCF_028583425.1). Classification (NCBI taxonomy): domain Eukaryota; kingdom Metazoa; phylum Chordata; class Lepidosauria; order Squamata; family Eublepharidae; genus Eublepharis; species Eublepharis macularius. Next base: position 80,778,773 of record NC_072797.1, read on the forward strand.
CAATTCAACAAGTGAAGGTTTTCTTGACATGAAGTGTTGGGGGAAGTTTTGTGTGTCAAATTTCAGCCTGTCAGAAGCTTTGTAAGACAAAAAAGGTAAAAATTACTGGCTGAAATTGTCACCTGTGCCAGATATTTTCTCAATGCACGCAAATGGGGAATGCTGCCAGAAATAACCCTTGTAATTTGGTAGTTTTTAAGCAAGCTAAACTTTGCAAACTCTACAAAGCAGTAATTTAAAAAAATATACCAATTCCCTTTAAATGGGGCATAATTTATAGTGCTTTAATCTCCCCTCTTCCTGCTACAGAGCTTTAGGTATGAATTTTAATACCAGAATTCTTCCCTAACATCACACATTCATTTCCTGTAAGTCCCATGTTGTGGAGACTATCCTTGCACACTGAATGTACCTGTTGCTTGGTCTTGTCTAAAAAACACTTTGCACATGTGGGGCTAGTGGTAATTCTAATTGCGCTCCAGAGAATTTCCTCTCATATATGACAATAGGAAATCTCACATCCCTGCAGTGAGTGAGCTAAAGCTGAAATATTTTCACTAGATGTTTTTCTCTTTCACAAAAAGGGCAAGCTTAATAGGATGGGCATGGAATTTCCTCCCAGCTCCCACCAATACCACACATACAAATATATTAATGCATTTGCAATGGAGGGGAATGCAAAAGAAGTGAAAAAAACCAACTCTATTTTCTCTGGTCCAAAGGACACTAATAATGTAATCCTAAACAGAGTTACTCCAGTCTAAGCTCATTGATTTCAAAGGGCTTAGGTGGAAACAACTCTGCTTAGGATTGCAGTGTATGTTTATAGCTGAAGAAGAAACACTTTGGGTGAGATAAGCCCCTAGAGGTCAGTATAGCTGTATTAACATTAAAGCATAGAAACACATGATTTGATTAGTCTACGAATTGTAGAAATAAAATTAGCCGTAGTAATGGAACTGAGCATGGTGTCATACTTGGGGGAAGGCTTCCCATTTGCCTTCTGGGGGCTGGAAATCTCCTGATCCCAGCTCCTGTTGCCCACCAACACTCTGGTGGCTGGTGGGAGTTAAAAAAAATCACTGTCAGGTGACAATGTTACATCACTTCTGGGGAAAACCTGGAGGTGACATCACTCCACTCTATGACCACTAGGTCCTCCACCCATCTGTCCACCATTGTGTGAGATCACCTCTGAGATCCCCAGGCCTCAGAATAAAGAAAGGATTGCAACACCTGATTCTGCTCTATTCCACAAACTGCTGCTGTCACAGTCCTGATGCAAAGCTCAATGCTTACACTCCCAGCCTGTTGTGGGATTGCCTCATATGGTCTAGGTTTGGTCCCTTCTCTTCCCAGCCTTCCCCAACATCCTGCCTTTCCCCATGGCCTGGCCTAGCAGAGGTAAGCTCTCCATTTGCTTTCTTGCTGGCCTCTGATTGGCTATCCCAGGAGGCCTGTTGTATAAAGCCACTCCCTCAGCTATCCTGGGCTTGCTTCTTGCAAGCCCACTCTGTCCTGGAAACTTCAGATGTAAGAGCCGCTCCCTTCCTCCTGCTGGCCACCTGCCCCTCCTGACTTTATGGGGTTATCATAGCTGATATCATCCTTCCCTTTGCTGGCCTGGGCTTTGGGGTTTTCTGGTGTACCTTGGCCTGCCATGAGTATGGGCTGGAGATCCCATGGATTCTGCTGGTTACTGTCCTGCAGGTGGGGCTATTGGGGGGGTGGGGCAGCAAGGAGTCCAGGAACAGGCATGTTGCTGAACACAGAATCTCCCAGATCCTGGTCAAAGACTAACCACTACAGCACATTAGTTTTTATGGCATGGCTGCAGTTGAACACTAGCAAGCAGCGAGGCCTGGGTGGGTCATACAAGTCATATGTAGCAAGTCATCTAGTGGGTGCTGCTGGTCTTGGCCATGATAAGCCTTCCCTGAAAGGTCAAAACAGCCCCCCTCCCTCTGTTTTATTGACAAAAACTAAGGTTTGAAGGCATGTATTACTGTTGTGGTTGCCTATCAATGTTATTGAGGGCATTTATTTCTTAAAGGTACAAACGCTGCTTCTATTATGTCTGGTTTTATACCCCCAATTTATTTCTTTTTTAAATTTTAGATTTTTCTGCAAACTTACGTCATTTTTCAGGTGTTTAGAAAGATCTGTCTTGTTTATTCTAGTATCTGGATTTAAGTAGCCAGTTTTGGCCATTTGGAGAATTAGCTTTACTGATGATTTTGAGATATTTTAAATGATTGTTAAGTATTTTAATTTCTTCTACAAAAACGTGTGTAAATGTCTCATTCTTATTTTAATGGAATTTTTTGTTGTTGCTATGGCTTATTCACTGGAGCAATAAAGACTGACTAATTAGATATACTGATGATTATCTGCCAAACGGACATAACTGCTGTTAAAGGAATAGCTACAGAGACTAGTCCTAAAGGTGGCTCTGGTTTGATCTATTTGGTAAAGTTTGTCAAATTATATGAAAATCCTTGGGAGAACACTGCTTCTCAAATATCAGTCCTAAAAACGCTCTCTATCATAAGGTCTCTCTAGATATATGTTTCTGCACTGGTTTTAATGTTCTCCCTGCAGTCACACATCAGCTGAAGGGAACGGATAAAATAAAATTGGTTAGTCTTAAAGGTGCTACTGGACTCTTTTTGATTTTAAGAATGAAAGAGATCAAACAAGCTCCGAATGGCACCCCAAGGGGGAGAAGCACTTGTGCCCTCCCCCAAGCCATTTTCCTGTGCAAAAACAGCATGGGGGGGGGGTTGTTTTGCCGAATTTGCTGCTCCACATGGACCTGCAAAATCAGTGAAATGAACTCCCCTTACATGCATTTTTCATGCAAGAAAAGAGCATTGGGGGAGGGAAGGAGCCTTTCCTTCCACTGTGGTGCCATTCTGAGCTTGTTTGATCTGACTGGGAAGATGTTAAAATCAGTGTATGCCCATGCAGAAATGTATCATCTAGAGAGACCCATAGTGTTGTTATAGTCAGAAACCACTCCCCAGAATGCCATTTTAAATTATTTGTGAAAATAACCAGACAACTAACACAGTCCTTTAATATGAAAGAACTGTGGTGAACTTTATTTATTCTTAGAATCACATAGTAACCATTGTGACAACATGAGGTCAGTACAGTCTGCCCGACCTCAGGAAGACAACCAAATTCTTATTCCACAACTGTTGCTGTTTTGTACAGGATGTTTACAAATTTCATGCCAGTTTGGAACTGAATAGAATGTAATAGTAGACAAAGGAAGACTTACACGATATTAAAATAAGCATATATGCTTTCTCTTCAGTACTGACTGGCAAAAAAACTGTGAAATGTAAATTACACTACAGGGCTCTAACAGAGTATAGACATTATTTTTTTATGTAAGATATGTGGCTTACAGTGCAAAATAAAATTATGTGAAATAAAATCTACAAAACTAGTCAAACACATGTACACAATACAATAACAATCATGAACAGCAAAACGACATACACAAAAATAGCAAGTAGTAACATCATTTTTGCTAAAAGTTAAAAAATCTTTTTAATTTGGTACATAAAAATAGAGGACAGTAGGTTCCTAACTAGTGTTTCTGAGAAGGATATTCCAGAATAGCATCACCTCCACAGTCTCTACCTTCAGTAGCTGACCTATTAAGCGTAGGGGTGCCATTCTCCCGCCTGGGGTAGAGGATCCCCTGCTCCCACCCTACACCCACCCCCACTTACCTGGTTGGCGGGAGGGGGGTGCACTTCCCGGGGAACAGCCCCGGATGGCGCAGTATGCTCCCAGGCAGCGTGGCGTGCTCCTGGGCCCACAGTGGTCCACTTCAGGCCGAATCGCATCCTGCAGCAAATTGGGCCTGATTTGGCCCCGTGGTGAGTGCGGGAGCGTTCCCATGCTGCCCCTTGACCCTCATGATAATGTCACTTCCCAGAAGTGATGTCATCGCACAAGCTGGGAATGCGCGCTCTCCCAGAAACACATCAAGGTAAGTGCCGGGCCCCTGATCTCCCACCAGGGGAGTTGGGTGGCCTGGTAACCATAATTAAGAGATATCTGGAGTAGCCTCATATGAAAGCTTTAGTAAAGGGTTTAGGATAGGGTTGCCAACCTCCAGGTGAATTCCGGAGATCTCTTGGAATTACAACTGATCTCCAGACTACAGAGATCACTTTCCATGGAGAAAATGGCTGCTTTGGAAGGTAGACTCCATGGAATTATACCCTGTTAAGGTTCCTCCCCAAACTCTGTATTCTCCAGATTCCACTCCCAAATCTCCAGGAATATCCTATACCAGGGTTGGCATTCTTAGGATAGGTTTGCCAACTTTTAAACTGGCCCCTCAATTATCAGGTGATTTATTTGAATATTAGTTTGATCTGCAGCAATTTCCATGTCATGTTATTTAGTTCCTTCTTGTAAAGGGACAGGTCATTTCCCCCCTGGCCAGCTGGCAACCTTAAAATGGGCAGATTCATAGGGGACAGCATTCAGTCTTTCCTAAGTTCTACTTTGGTCCCTCACTACTGCTTATGGATTTAGCAGTCAAAAACATCACTTTGAATTGTGTCCAGATACATACAAGAAACCAACATGGTTCATTAAGCACCAGCAAGATGTGTTCCATCAGTGGATTTCAACAAATTGGCCACCATATTTTAAGCCTGTTGAAGTTTCCAAATGCTCTTCAAATGTTACCCCATTGGATGGCACAGTGCATGTGCATATGAAAAGCAAGTTGTAAAGGGAGTAATGGAATGAGACATTTCCCCATTTTGTTCTTAGTCACACAGTTCAAAGGTGTTCCCATGCTATTCCCCCAGATGCAGCTACCTCTGAAGTAAAACAACAGAGACCTGTCCTATGCCAGAACTGTAGCACCGTGGTAAGAAAAGTGGCACCTGATAAGATGTTCTTCTGTGAAATTTTTAAGGGTTCTGAAACAATCTGGGTCTGAACTAGCAATTTTGCTTCAAGAATCTCTTTGGCTGGTGATTTGGTTTGATACCAGTTTTAATTACTATTGAAAGTGCAATGCAACCGAACTACTCAGGTCCAAACCAGCCTAAATTATTACCTTAGTCTGAAATACCATACTACACTTTACCTTTTATAATCTATCGTTGCTCTGTCAGAAAAGTCTGGTCTGTTGAGTCAGCTGTGAGCTGGTGGTCTTGCCTTTTTCATATCAATATAACTGGGACTATCTCCAATCTTCTATTTGATCATAAGCACATGAATTTACTTCAGAGGTTACTTGGCCCATATGTGCTTACTTGTAGAAGGATCACATGAGGCCATGGTGGGCTTACAGCCCAACTGGGGTCATATGGAAGTGCCAGCTGTATGAACCATATGGGTGGGGGTAATTTGCATGATCACAATGGCTCTTTTTTGAGCCACAAATGTCCACTTTCTGACAGCTGCTTGTCTATTCACTCTTCACGTGCAGACATCCTCATGGCATTTTTATATGCCTACTGGCCACTCCACATGCCTACTGATGGTCCTGTATGCTACTATGGCCAATTGCACAGGGAACAAGAAGCACTTGAACAAAGCCTTTGATTCAGCCCCTTGCATATATTTCACTATGCATTTTGGCACTCTCCGTACTTGTCTAATCTGAAGTATATTTCAAATATGTTATCACTATAGTCATTGGCAAATAAATTAATACCCTTTTTTTAATATTGCTACTACAAAAAAGTTACTATAATTCAGTCAGTTTCAACTGTTTTGTTTTGTAATAATTTGTTATAATAGCATGAAGAAATAGAACAGTAATGTTGTGATTAATATTATAGTGCCATTCAGGGACAATTGAGCACTCAGCTATGCAATTGCTGAATGGGGGTGCAACGAAGGTTAGATTCTGTCGTTTATCCTGGCAGCTCTTGAAAGGATATGAGAGAGGAGTATGGGGAAAGAGAGTGTCCAGAACAGCATGGTGTTCCTTGTACTGTTCTGGTTATTCCTGACTGACTGATTTCCTTACTAGAGAATAAGACAGTTATGTGCTCTTTTTGAAAGTCTTGTGATGAGGCAAGAATTTTTGAGGAAAGAAGCAATGACTTTGAAATACAAGTGTTGGGTAAAACAGGGGCTGTGCTTGGCTAGGAGGAGCCCATGTCATGTCTTCTCCCTGTGCTAGAGTTGCCCCTTGTGGGAACTGGAACTGAAATAAGTATTGGAATAATATGATAAAAATGTGTGTGGTGAAGCAATGACACAGCCACCTCACCACAAACAAAATTTACATGCACATAGTCTACATTCTGGCTATTTACATTCATTTGATTATTTATAATTGGTTCCCCCCACATACAAAATTTAAAATAGAAGTCAACAATAGTATAAATAAAATGCAAATCACAATGACTAAAAGTCCTTTTTAAAATGAGCAGCCTTGCAGGCCTTCCTAAAGCCTAGCAAAGTGGCCAAGCTCCTGGTCTCTGACTTCTTCCAGTAGTCTGTTCCAAAAGGCTGGGGCTACTAGTGAAAAGTCCCAAGACACAACTGAGGCAGTTCACACCTTGGCACAAAAGAAGCTGCTGATCAGAGGAAGATGTCTGCTGCACAAACAAAGTAAACTACAGTGTAGGGCCTCAGATTATGAGGGGCTTCTAAATAAAAAAAAATACAAAAAATACTAAATTATCTTGTTATTAGTATTGCTGTGTGGCTTCTTAAACTAGACATACTTAGGCCTTGTACTCTCGCCCTGAAAAGGGCTGATTTCAAAATCTACTTTCAAAACCATTTTAGAACATTTTATGTACTTTGAGAATTTGTAGAGGCATGTCCTGAATCACATATATGACATGAATGTGACCATTTGGCTACAGTATGGTTGCCAACCTCGAGGTGGGGGTCTAGGTTTACTATTTTCCTGGTCATTGTGTTGGATCCCCCATCCTGACTAGGCTGACAGAGAAAAAAATGGCAGGAATGGTGAGGAGGGTGTCCCAGTGTGCTGACATCAATCCCCACGCTCCTGAAAGTGATGTCATTGTGTCATCAGGGGATGCTAGGGATGCTCTAGCATTTGGGGTAACTCTGTAGTTTCTAAGAATTTCATCTTTTAAGGGATCCCATACAGAACAAGTCAAGCTTCTCCTCCGTTGTTACCTAATCTACCTATTAACTTTACTTCCATCTTTTCTAGAGTAAACCGGTTTGTTGGCTTAACATCATTTAGCTTATTATTGTCTACAGACACACCTATTTAGAGCCTCATCTGGATGGGATGCAAAAGAGTTATAGGCAGATGCCACTGGTTTGCTGGTGACAGTCCACTCCAAATTCGAAGAAAGCCTTAGCCATTCCATGTAGATGCTGAATAGCATGTGATACAACCTGTGTAACTACAGAGCACATGCTTTCCCTGTATTTCTCCTGGCATAGGTCATCTGCCAGGAAGACAAAGTGTTTTCAGATCACAAACCAAGTCAAAGCCAAACTGAAATGTGTCCAGATAATCCACTACCAGTGCTTGATCAAAGTACTTGCACCAAAACTCATTAACAGTAATCTAGAATGGGGTTTGGGTATATCTAAACCATGGTGGAGGATACCAGGTCAAGTCAAATGTGGGTTAATAGTCAAGTTGTTTACAGTCTACCTTCTTCCTATCTGTTCTCCTTACTGTGCAGTAATAAGGATCATCTAGGATTATAAAGTAAACACTATGCCTGAAATTCCAAGTCTTGCTCCATCCCAGATGTGAGTAAGGTCTGTCTCATAGATAGTTTTGTACTTCTGATCTTGAGTTACTCTGTGAACTTGTCAGCCAAGAAGTTGCACATTTCTCTTTCAAAGCAGTTAACAAAAATATTCAGATTATTTTTGGGCAGGGCAGGGACAAACATTGGGCTGTTCTGCATGGGTTTTTGCTCAGCTGGCTTTTTAACTGTATCCTTCCCCCCTCCCCTCACTTACATACAGTATTGTGCCTGTTGTTGCTCTTCTGATTTTCCCCCTCAACTTTTCCCCATGGTTTCTCAGACCAAATGATCTGGGAAAAAAACATGGACAAAACTCAAAAGAAAAAAACAACAGCAAGCAACACTGTCTGTAAGAAAGGTAGAAATTGATGCAATTAAGAAGTCAAGCTGGAACAAAAATCGATTGGGGGGAAAAGCTCTTCGTGTCCTGTTTGATATGATATATTCCTCTGAAAATGAACACATATATCCAAACTATGCTTATGCATGAACAGGAACCCAACTTCACTTTGTATGTAAGATCCTGTTTATAACTTCGTTCCTTTTTTTGTTTGAAAATCCATCCTGGGTGACTACCAATTTTCTTGCAGTAACAGCATGTTTAAGTCTTGTTTAATATTTAAGTCTTGGCTTTGTGCCTTTTCTCCATTCTGAATTGACACCTAGCTGCCGTTAGCAGGGTGACGGGGACAACTGCTTGATGGCCATTTTGATTGGGGAAATTATAGGGAAAGAGTTAAACACATTCCTTTCAACATTGTCGAAAGTAAGTTGGCAAGCCCAACCCCAGCAGGCTGCATTTCAGTTGAAAAATGAGTGACTGATTTTTTTAAAAAAAATTTTATTGGTGAGTACATAAAATATTACACAAATTCCCCATCTTACCTAAATTATATCAACCCCCACCCTTTCCCCCCTCCTTATAGACTTCCAACAGCTTTCCAACCCTTAACCCATCTTATTATTTAAATTACTCTTAACTATAATTTTTCTAAATCTTATATATATTGTATCACTTATTCTAAGCATATTCAAATTCTTCTATATCTCCAATTTACGGATATATCCAATCTATGTCTCCCTGTTCAACCTATCTATTTTTAATACATTCTTCCTAATACTAATATTAGCTTAGATTGATTAATAACTAAATTTCCCCATTAATGGTAAAGTTACTTCTCTCTCCCCTTTGTAAAATCACACGTTAATAATTCTCAAACTGCCACAGTCCTCCTTTCACATCCCATTTTTTTTTCTAGATATTGTTTCAATTTCCCCCAATCTGCAATATATTCTCCTGGATCAAGATCTTTCAGTTTTCTTGTCATTTTGTCCATTTCTGCCATGTACAACAATTTGTAAATCCAATCTTCTATAGTTGGTATTTCTTGCACTTTCCATTTCTGCGCGTACAAAAGTCTTGCTGCTGTAATCATGTAAAATAGCAATGTTCTATACTGCTCTGGAACCTCTTCCATTCCCAAGTTCAGTAGCAGCAATTCTGGGTTCTTATTTATTTGGTTTTGCAAAACCTCATTAATTATTTCTATTATATCTCCCCAGTATTGCTTAGCTACCTCACAAGTCCACCACATATGATAAAACGATCCTTCATGCTTTTTACATTTCCAGCATTTGTCTGACATATTTGCATTTCCAAGTGCAATCTTCTTAGGCATTAAATACCACCTATACATCATTTTATAAACATTCTCTTTAATATTGGTACAAGTTGAAATCTTCAAAGTGTTTTTCCACAAATATTCCCATGATTCCATTGTTATTTCTTTGTGAAAGTTTATTGCCCATTTCACCATCTGGACTTTGACTGTCTCGTCTTCCGTATACCATTTTAAGAGTATTTTATATATTTTCGAAATGTCTTTTTTACCTTCTTGTAAGATCACTTCTAGCTCTGAGTTTTTCAGTCTTATTCCTCCCCTTAAACAGTCCAAGTTGTATAGATCCCTGATTTGCCCATATTGAAACCATCCATATTGAGGAGATAACTCTTCTTGTGTCTTTATTTTTTAATATTCTATGTTCCGTCGACGTTATCTCTTTATAAGTTAAACATTGTTGTTCATTATAAACAGCTCTCAGATCTATTACTTCATATGGTACCACCCATGAAGGGATACCACTTTCCATGTAATTCTTGTATTTCTTCCAGATTGTGAAAAGGCTTCTTCTGATATAATGATGCAAAAACATAGAGTCCGCTTTAACTTTGTCATACCACAAGTAGGTATGCCATCCAAACAATTTTTTATGTCCCTCCAAGGCCAGCAATTTGTGGTCTTTTAGCGTTATCCAATCTTTTAACCAAGCCAGACAAATTGCTTCATAATATAGTCTTATGTTTGGCAGTTGCAGTCCCCCTCTTTCTTTCGAATCTTGTAATACTTTCATTTTCACCCCGGGGTTTCCTGCCTGCCCACACGAAGTCTGAAATTTTTCTTTGCCATTCGTCAAATTGTTTGAAGTCTCGGATAATTGGAATAGTTTGCAGCAAAAACATCACTCTTGGTAACAGAAAAATGATTGATTGATTGATTGATTGATTGATTGATTGATTGATTGATTGATTGATTGATTGATTGATTGATTGATTGATTGATTGATTGATTGATTGAGACTATTTGTATGCTCCAGGCAATTCTCAATAATAAAACAAAACCAACCTAATTGACAATAAAAACAAATCATACCAATAAACTGTATCAGTAAATCAATTCAAGTTAATAATAAATAAAACCAAGTCAATAAAAACATGACAGTAAAAGCAAGGCATAAAAGCACATACAATAGAGCAGTCTAAAATGATATAGCTAAAACAGTCCTCTGCTATACTTACCAATCTGAAGGTGGGCCTGGAGTTCTCGCATAATGACCCAACACCAGACCTCATAGATCAGTTCTCCTGGAAAAATGATCACTTTGGGAGGCTTCATATCCCCACTAAGCTCCTTTTTTCCCTCAAAGTCTACCCTCCCCAGGCACTGCTCCCAGATCTCTGGAAATTTCTTAAGCTAGAGTTGGCAACCCTATCCTCAGGCAAGAAACACGTCATAAAACAGCTTTAAGAGACAGAACCCCTTAGTTAAAAGCTTGGCTAAAGAGAAATGTCCTGGCTTGGTGCCTAAAGGAAAGTAAAATAAAGATCTAGGAAAATAAAGATTCAATCACAGATCTCCCATATTCTGTGTAGTTTGGCCTTAAGAAGTACTGTTGGTTTACCTTAATTTGATTAAACTGTGCCAATCTGAAATAAAGCCACGCATTTGTATTTGCTATATAATCAACTTTCCTCAAAGTAAATAAGTGACTGAAAAGCAAGTGAAACGTTCAGTTGAAAAGCAAACATCTGAAGTGTAAAACTAGCAAAACAGGAAACTGGCTGACAACCTTAGGTTTTGTCTGTAAGTCTTTCTGTGTGTAAACTGTCAAGAGAAAATAGTGTTGCAAGGGTTATAACTCACCTGCAGAACCTAAAGAAAAACACACAAACAACAAAGTCCGTAGACCAAGGTTCAGACTTAAGTTGGAATCTACTGAAATCTCCCTCTCTGTCTTTTGGTGGAATTTTGTTGGAATATAGGCCTACAATAAGTGGTGGGAACCATGCCTGTAAGTAACCTGGAGTGATACTTTAGTATCACAGTGATCTTGTGATTTAGGCGAGAAAGGTCTTTGAATCTGGGTCTCTCAACGTTCTTTTATAGATGGAAATAAGCAGTCTTCTTGAGTTCTGCACATATGACCCAGAAGATGAATGATATAGTGCATTCACAAAATATGGAGGTTTGCTTAAAAAGTATGAGTTTATTTTGTTTGTGAAATTTGGATTGGGGGAATGAGGGAGAGACTAGGGGCTAAAAGAAGTTGGTTGGTTAAAGGGCTGGGTGAAACTGATTATTGAGAAACTTCACTTTTTAAAGCAGATGAGTTGGCTCCACAGAGCTTTTCCACTCAGTCTTCTCCAATTCTCTTGCTTACTATAGCCCCTGACCCAAACAGCGTTTGTCCATGCAGGTCCAGTGAACCCCAGTGTGTCCAATTTGGATTATCAGAGGATCCCTCTCTTCCCTATTTCACCAGCAGAAAAAACTAGTTGGATTCAACCCTTTGTCCAAAGTCTGCAGTAAATGAATGCATTGGTTGAATAAAATGGTAACTTTGAATTTTCAGTGCTATGCTACACAGACTCATACATATTTCTTGATTGTCTACTTATAGTTCCAAAAATGGTGCTGTAACATTTCTAGGAGCAAATTTCCTAGCTATCTGTTTGGTGGAATTTTTTTTAGTTCAATGTGAAATACCTACTTAAGCAGAACTGTAGTTTTAGTTTGTGCCTGCTGCTACCAATAAATCAAAACCATAGAATAAAAACTAACAATTCCCATTTGTTAAAATACTTGGACTAATATATTACTATCTCAAGTTTTATTTGAAGCCCTATCAGGCCTATGGCTATGACCTTTCTTGAATGAGGCTCTTTTATGAAATGCCTATGTAAACAAAGAATGAGCATGCTCATAATTTCATAGGAGCATTTCCCTGAAACTTAACATGTGTAAAAAAAACAAGGGGAAGAGTGATTCTGGGACTGAGTGAAGAGCCCACCTGCTTAGCACTAAACTGAACATTTGTTGCAGGATCTTAAAGAGTCATGGGAAGGGTTTTGGCCTTGAGGAATAGAAACATCTGCTGGAATTATGACTATTGTTAATTTAACTCTGCAGCACCTAGAGAACAAGCCATTTGACCAGATCAGCTGTAACCTTCACAATGGCAGACAGTGGAAATGTTTATAGAAGAAGAATGAGTCTCCGGTGACATGTTGACATGGAGATAGGATATATTTTGCTTTACAAAAGAACATAAACAAGCCAAGGAGGAGCACCCTGCACTGCAGTTCCTCATTAGCAAAAACAACATCCTTGTTGCTGAAATTATTCTTATTAAACATTTGATTCCTCTTTTCCTCCAAAAGTGATAGGATGTTCAGCTGTCTAGTGAATCTAAGAGAAATTTTACCTGTATTAAAAGAGCTTGCATTTTGAAAATAATAGAAAAGAAAACAATTCGCCTCCCAACTGAACTGGGAAAAAGTAAAATGCTACTACAAGTATTTGGAACTTATTTCATTAACCATTGGTTTTTGTTGATAGTTTATTAATATGTTCTATAATGTGGAAGTATTTATTTGATTTAAAACATTGCCGCCTTTCCACCCAAATATGGTCCCCAAGGTGGCAAATATCAAAAAATTAAAACATTTCCTCATTAAAACAGCATAATATATAAAATAAAAAAAACATAAACATACCACCAAAACTTGGAGAGCCAATTATGGTAATTGGGAGCATGCCAAACAAAACAAGTCTTCACCCACTGGTGGAAGACAACAAAAAGAGGGAAAGGTGAGTCTCCTTGGCAATGGGGTTCCAGGTTTTTGGCCCCACAACCAAGGAGGCCCTTTTTTGGATTGCCACCTGTTTCGCCTCATTTAATCCAGTACTTGGCAGGATCATCCATATATGAGCTCACATTTACTGCACACATTCAACCAATTGTAGATTACTAGTTTGTTTTATAGAATGAAATATTGGATTAGAACTCAAAGACCCAGATTCAAATCTCCACTCACCATGAAACTCACTGGGTGATCCAGGACCAATCTCTCTCTCTGCCTACCCTATCTCGCAGGACTATTATGATGAAAACTAAAAATTTCAGTATATTTATTTATTTACTGCATTTATACCCCTCCTTTCTTCCCAGTGGAGACCCAAAGTGGTTTACAGCCAGTTTGGTGTAGTGGTAAAGAGTCGCAGAACTCTAATCTGGAGAACTGGGTTTTATTCTCCACTCCTCCACTTGTAGCCAGCTGGGTGACCTTGGGTCAGTCACAGCCCTACCCACTTCACAGGGTGATTGTTGTGGGGATAATAATAACATACTTTGTAAACAGTTCTGAGTGGGCATTAAGTTGTTCTGAAGGGCAGTATATAAATCAAATGTTATTGTTGTTATTATAGTTATGATTATGATTACATCATTCTCCTTCTCCAATTTATCCTTACAAGAACTCTGTGAGGTAGGTTAGGATGAGAGTGTGTGTGACTGGCCCGAGGTCACCAAGTAAGTTTCCATGGCAGAGTGGGAATTTGAACCTGGATTTTCCAGATTCTAGTCCAACATTCTAACTCCTACACTAGTCTAGTTGCATGTGAGGTAGATTAGGATGAGACTGGCCCAAAGGCACACAGCAAGTTTCCGTGGCAGAGTGGGAATCTGAACCTGGGTTTTCCAGATCCTAGTCCAGCACTCTAACCAGTACACCAGTCTAGTTGCATGTAGGTGTCTAGCTAATATTACCTCATCCTCACTGCATCCCTGCAACTTCTTTATTACTTCTGCTAAAATTATGAACATATTACAGATCGCAATTAGAATATCAAAACCCGTGGCATCTTTACACAACTAGTGGTCAAGTGTAGAGATGGGCACGAACTGGAAAAAAAAAAATGAACCGTACGGTTCGTGGTTCATCGCATTTCATGAACCACGAACTTTCATGAACCTGCCCCAGTTCACGAACTGGTTCGTTTGGTTCATGAAAATGTCACATCCAGGTCAGCAAATTGTCACTTCCTGGTAAGCAGAAAATCACTTCCAGGCCAGCAGAAGGCCACTTCCGGGTCAGCAGAAAGTCTGCAGGAAGTCCATCTCCTATTGCCTAGGAACCTGATTGATTGGTGCCAGGCTGTCTGCAGTGACGAACCAAAAAATGAACCAAACGAACCAGCCTAAAGTTCGTGGTAGTTCATCAGAAATGGGCTCTGACAAACCGCCGGTTCATGAACCACGAACCAACCCAGTTCGTCACGAACTTTGGTTCGTATTTCAGTTTGTGCCCATCTCTAGTCAAGTGGTGAGTTCCTATCTTTGGGAAAACTTGACATGAAAATAAGCTCTGATTTTGTTTACAGAACACTTTCATTTAAATTCTGAAAATTATGGTACTTGGAAGATACATTTGTATGACACACTAGAAACATACAGAATGTAAGGCATCCATCACCTGCTTGATATTTTTTTGGAAAAGCAAATGTAGAAATTAATGACATAACTGCAGTGATTTCTAAACTTGACACAATGTACTTAGAGTGTCTGAAGGAACAATCATTAATTCTCTAAAGAAAATCCTTTCAAGTCAAGAGAAAGAAGGGGGAAGTAACATTGGATAGAAAGCTGTCTCACCTTTATGCCTTGTGTTGCTTTCATTATTTGCCTCAGTTTAGCCATTTTAGCATTAGCTATAATGAGATGCCTTTCATCCTTCCCAATCTAGAAAACCCTTGTAAATCTTATTTGTCTCTACGGTACGTAGTGCTACAAACAGAACTGAATGAATGTATCTCACTTGTAGATCCATTCTGAAAACACCCCCTACTGTATATGAAACAAGTGTTTCGATTGTATCTCAAGGGCCATTGTTGCCTGTTGGACAAGATCATCTATTCAGATGATGTTTCATTTATAGAATGAATCATTTGGATCATTCTGAAATAACAAATAAGTTGAGGATGATTACTGCAAGTGATGAATGTTCAATATCAGTTCTTTTGTCTGGAAACGTAAAAGACATGAACTTCTCATTTAGATAATTATTTCCTTTGATCACTCTTTTCCCTCCTAAAAGTTTGAAATGTAAAATTATGATAAGCACAACAAAGAACATGGCTCTAAATTAATATGTATTTCCTGTTTTTGTTCCTTTGGGGACCTGGAGGTGTATTACAGCTGACATAAATCACCATAAAAATTGGCTATATTGACACTGTGTGCTAAGAACGTGTGTATTTTCCAGTTTGCAGACCATAAAAACAATCATGATGGGGGAAAGCAACACAAGCACATCTCTGTTAAGCTACAGCATTGCAGAGCAAACGGTCAAAAGATTACTGGAGCACACCCTTTAAGTACTTTGGCACTATCTAAATTGCTACAAAGAATGACAGTGTAATCCCATATTTTGTACTCAAGTAAAACACTTAGTAAATGTAAACCCCAGTATGGCTAAGCCACACAGAACTAAAACAGAATTATTGAATTAATGAGATGATGGGTTGGATCCACCCAGCTTTTTAAAAATGCAATCTCTCCCAATTCCTCTCCTCATTACGATCTGTCACACATGGTTTTTGCCCATGACATTTTCATGACCCCCAACATAGCCTTTTTGCGTGGTCAAAGGGGATCTCCCTTTTTTTTCTAGCTGAAAAGTTTGTTGGCTCCAACCTAGTATCTTGTACTGAATCAATTACAAAATGGTGGAATGACTTCTGTGTGCCAAGTTAGAAGCTTTCTGAAATGAATTCCATTGGTTTGCTTGGAACTCTTGTCATCTGAAAAAACAGCAACATTTACCCCTTAATGACCAATGAAGGAGGAATTTCTACATTGAATTAGACATAAGAATAAAAACTCACTCCATACTTTTGAGCCACAAACACTCGATTTTCTTGAAGAATGGTTCTCAGCACCTTGAAAGTATGCACAAGATCTTTACTGGTTAGTATAACAGAAGGTGTAATCTCCCAATTTCTATGTTAAACATAGTGGGAACATTTCACTAAGTAAGGGCTTACAAAGCATATTAATTGTGTGCTCAGTAAATACTTGAAAGATAAAGGTAAAGCAAGAATGCCAGCAACCATACTGCTTTCATTTTCTGGTAAAGAGTAGACAGCAAAGCAGGATTGTTGTTGGGAAATGTTTAGATGCTGAATCTTACACATTCCCAAAGCCTTGAGATCGCAGAATGTGAACTAACTCAGGTTAGCAATATTGAATTATTGACATGTCCAGTACTCACTAGAGATGGGCACGAACAACAATACAAACAAAAAAAAAGCCACGAACAGCCCAATCTGCTGTTCGCGAACAAGCTGTTCGCGAGGTCCCATTCTAAATGAACAGGTGGTCGTTGCAAATCTCATTTGTTGCTGTTCATCAAGCCAGACAGTCTGGCACCTGCAATCAATTCCCTTGGCAACTTAGGCAGGGATTGTCTGAACTCTGTCTGAACTCCTGCTGTTGCCCTGGAAACCCCAATCTAAGCCCAATTTAGCTTGATAGGTAGGTCTTCCTTTCAAGTGTGGAGCTCCAAATTTGTTACAAGGGAGCAAAGACCAGGGGGGAGGGGGAGCTCCAGCTCTGGCTTTGCAGACAGTGGAGAGGGAGAGAGACAGCTGCTGTTGGCATTTTGATAGAGAGAGTGCATTGGAGCTTGAATTTTCTTTGTGTGTGGTGGGATAGGGATCTACTATCTGTTCATGGTTGTTTGTGAGTCCCTGTTCATGGATGGCAATGAACAACATCATGTTCGGGGTTTTTTTCTGTTCGTGCCCATCTCCAGTACTCACCCACCAGGTTTTGCAGGTGAAATTCAGTACTGTTCACTTTCTGTCTGCCTCATATTAACACATTGCAGTGCTCAAACTAAGAAGTTTCATTAATGATATACCATTTGTCAAAGCAACTACCAGTTGTTGGTGCAAATTTTATAAAACTACATACAGCAACTACTGTCTAACACAGAGACAGGCACCCCTGAGCCCATTGTATGAAAGCCTGCCTAATGCTGTGTTGGATTGTGGGTAGGGCTGTTTCTGCATGGGTCGGGAGTCCAAAAGCATGCTCCCATTACAGCAGCAAGTGGGGTGGGAACCATGTCAACCCATACACATCACTGCACTGCTCACTGCTGTCTCTGCTTGTACTACTGTTCTTCCCCCTTTCCTCTGCCAATATAGGGATGTGCGTTTGGATATTTTTGGTTCAAATATATATCCAAAAAAATAACTTACTGGTATTTTTCAGATCTATTTAGCATCCAGATGGAAATCAGGATTTTTTAGATTATCCATAAATGGATCCTGGAAAATCCTCAGGAATATACAGGAATATTTCAGAGCTGGCATTTTAAGGCTCCCAGGACTCTTTTCCTTCAATTTTACAGTGTGTCTGTATGTCATCTTACCAGATCTTGGTATTGATTTTCCTGGTTGATTTGCTTGTAATACTCTGGTTTGACATTAGTTCTGTTAGGCTTTTAACGGTGTCCCTTGCTTGAATTGGCTTGGCTTGGATTCTCTGGTTTGACATTGGTTGTGCTGGACTTACCATATTATGTGGGATTCTCTGGTCTGATGTTGGTTCTGTAGGGCTTGTTGGTCCTGCTTGCATTTGGAGACTTTTGGCCAGTGGTTGCCCTTTCAATTTATTTATTTATTTAGACATTTATATCCCACCTTTCAAAGTGTCTCAAGGTGGCTTACAATAATAGTTAAAAAAACATTTCCAATTAAAAGCAAAATAAAATAAACTCCAAATTTCTCCCTTCCTTGCCCTTTAAAAGATGCCTGCCAATCATACCCCCTCAAAAGCTCTTGTGTGTTTAGCTATTGGCTTTTTGTGGTGGAGAGTGCCCTCAAGTCATAGCTGACTTATAGTTAGCCCTAGAGAAACCATTCATTTCCCCCCTTTTAGGAAACAATGGAGACAAATAGGATGGATGTGAACACTTTGCTCAGGGGCTTGTAGAATTGGATCCATTAGTCCAATCCACTTTAAACCTGGAAGGTCTTTAGTGGACAGGCAGAGCAAGGTTCTCTGCAATTCTGGTGTAATTTCCTTGAAAACAACCATTCCAGACCCCTGAAAAATTACTCCATAAGGAATAACAGACATGAAAACCTTCAGGATCTGCAAACCCCCTGAATATGAATATCGGACGATATTGAGGAACCCAAATAGTCCAAAATACCAAAACCTGAATCTGAAAAATACCAAAATACATCCCTACTTGTACATGCACAACAGCAACACCAGCACAGCCAAGAACCCTCCCCCTTTCCTTCCCTTGCCAGGTTACCTTGCAATGCTACAGCACACGTCAGCTGGGAAATGAAAAAAAAACTTTTAAAGATCTGAAAAGGGGAAAGAAATAAACAGCATAGCTCTGCCATTTTGAAGGATGTTCTGCCTGAAACCACCTGGCAGTTACTTCTTTGAGCCATATCAAAGGAGGTAGTTGTGTATTATACATATTAAAGAAAATGACTATTGTAATTCTCTCTACATAAGTCTCCGGTCAGAGTCAACTTGGAGACTCCAGTTGGTGAGGAACACTGCAACTCAGTTATTTGCAGGAGCTTGCTGAAGCATGCATATCACTCCCATTCTGCAGTCACTACATTGGCTTCCCATCAGTTACTGGGCTCAATTCTTCCCTGTTGGTTAATATTAAGTCTAGTACAGCCAAGCCCCTTGTAGCTTCCTCCACCATTTGAAAAAGGAAGTTATCAGCCAGGCAGGTCAGGAAGTTGCATGAGTCTTGTTGCTTTGCTGAGCTTGTCTCCCAGCACACATCGAGGAAGTTGAAGTCACCCATAATTATAAGGTTCTGATGCCTAGATGCTCTACCAATCTGTTCAAGGAGGACAGAATCCATTTCCTCTCCCTGGTCAGGCAGTCTGCAGCAGACTCCAAATTCCTGGAGATCTAGGGGGTGAAACCTGGATAAACCTGGAGAAAGTGGGGTTTGGGGAGGGAAAAGACCTTGGCATGGCATAATTCCATAGAGTCCACCCCTGAAAGTAGCCATTTTCTCCAGGTGAATTGATCTCTGTGGTCTGGAGATCACCTGGAGGCTGGCAACCCTATTTCCACCTGAATGGTTGATTCTGTGCTTGACATGACAACTTGCTAATACTACTTCTTGCAAAAATATTTGAAACATACTGAGCTCTGCCTCTTGAAGAAACAGTGCTTCGTCCCAAAATACTTAATATCCTCCACCTTTCCTCTCAGCATATCCTATAATACACAATATGGCAGCAGTTACTTCAAGCAGAGGATAGCCTCAAACTCCAAGCACACAAATCCCTTTCACCAACGTCTGATGTGTACACACCCACTGAAACAATTACAGATACATTCCAGCACATTTAATCGGGATTCCAAATAATGTACTAGGGGCTGTTTGCTGAGCGCTGTACAATCACAGATCAGAAAGCCAGCTCCTGTTTCAGAGACTGGAGTCTATGGCAGGAGATAAGCTGTATGAAAAAAATATGACAACAATGGTGGCTGTGAAAATCAAGGGCCAAGCAGATCTGTTCTGTTTCCTGAGAGTAGATCCACACAACCACTTCAGCATGTGAAAACTGGCACAAGCATCATTCTTTGTGAAAGCATTTGGGCTCCTCATTTAAACTTATTCACTCTAGTGCTGGTTTCTGCTGGTTTGCTGTGTCTCCTTATTTCATTTATATCCTTTAGATTTACTTTGCCATGGTTTGCATTGCTTTGTTTGATTTTGTGGCATTTTCTAAATGCTACATGCTTCTTTTATTCATTGCCTTGTGGCTTTACACAGAAGCCAAATGGTGGCTATAGCATTTTAAATACTAAGCAAACAAATTATTGATTAAACTAATTGTCTAAGCAGAGTTTGAGGAAAATAAGATTACTTAATTCTGTGAGAATGCCATAACATAATCTATTGACGTATCTCATCTCATTACAGGACCTCAGAATGGTGTGATCCTCTGCAAACTGGCTTTGCAAATGTAAATGTCTCGGGTCTGAACTATACATTAGTTCCTCCTCTTCTTCTCGCCTCTGGTAACATCTAATAATACAGAATGCATGGTGTGACATTGTCATGCTCAGAGTTGGTAGAGACAGAACACATTTTGGGTATTACTTCAATAAATAATTTTTGTGATGACAGACAAAGGGGAGGGGGAAATCTGGCTGACTCCCAGCAGTCTGCTGGATCTATAATGTGAGCATGAGTAGTATCTAGTAAAAGTGATTCAATATATATGAGCAGCAGGCCAATTAAGCAAGAAAGTGCCATTTTGAACTTTACTCAAAGTTCTGTTGCAATGTCAGCTATTATGGCAACCAAAGCATTCAGCTGATATTCTGAAAAGCTGGCAAGAGAACTCTTGCTATGTTTATAGAAATGCAAAGACATTTTAAAATTCCAAAATCGTTTTCTGCTATTCAGCTTCAGAAACCAATGGAAACATATTAAATTCCTGCAGATTCTGAGGGCTGGGTCTGAGTCCTGAACAACTGCTGAGCTCTGCCTCTGAGAACTTTCTGCACTCAAGACAAATGATGTATTAGCTTTCATCGGGGAATGCAGATGCCTCTTCTAAGAATAACACCTAAGAGGGTTATTTCAGGTGAGCTGACTGCTTATCACGCATCTGCTATGTTTTGCAGAACAAAAGAGACAGGAGTGGAAGCCATTCACTGTGGTTGAGTGAGATAATACACCAAGGGTCCTTTCATGGGCCAGATTTGGATTTTTCTAATTTTCATACAAGCCAAATAAGTGAAAAACCTCAAAGCAGAAAGTATGCATTCTGAAAATAGATCAATATTAATAAAATAGTGCTCTGGATCCTAAAACTATCTATATTAAATAATGTAATAATAACCATCTATGATGGGTTTCTGGAAGTCACGCAGAGGTGCGTAATGATAAGGCCAGAGACTTATCTTTCAAAGACTTGCTTTCTGTACATTTCAAAGCCATGGTGACTTCTGTCTCTAATCTTCGGCTCTGTTTTGCAAATGGAACAGTTCTTGGATTCCACAGAATCATTTTACAAAATGGTCTTGTCACCCAAAATATGGAACTTCCCACCCCAAAACAAGGAATACTTCACTTTCAGGGGTAGATGACCTCGTAATGCTGAGCTACATCTCTGACGGAGAAGCTGATCATATGTTTGGGCTGAAATTTCCCTTCCTTCAACTTCATTACCTTGTTTGCAAGCGGTGCTGCCCACCTTGGGTGATGGGGGGGGGGTCCTGAGGGGTCCTTTTTTTTTAACCACAAGACACCACAGAGAGAGAGAGAGCAAGAAACATTGGTTTAAGTCTGATGTGTTTTCATGATGATGCAAGGTAACAAATAAAATGTATGATGTTGTTGTATGATGACATTTGAACTTTAAAACAAGAAGAATGCTGCATATACTCAGGCATTTTGTAGTTTAAAAAAAACAGAGGAAAAGCCTAGCTTGTTGCTTCTTTTTATACCCCCTTTCCACCAAAGAGCTGAGGGGTGGCATACATGGTTTCCCCTTCCTCCATTTTCTCTTTACAGCAGCCTGATCAAGTAGATTAAGCAGAGAAACTGTGAAAAGGCTCCCTGTTGAATTTCTGATCGCTGCGCAGCTTCTGTAACTAGAACAGCCTGGGGCAGCAGGGGCAGGGGTTGCTGTCTTTTTTCTGCGGCCTTCAAAGAGTTAAAAAAAGAGTGAAACTTTAAAAATAACTAAATGCATAAGCTTTTGAAATATTTTTTGCAGAGTGTGACAGAACGTTTTCACACTTCAACCTGCCAAAGCCCTTGTTAAAAAGAACAGCTGCCCCCTCAGGAGCCTGTCATGTGTTTTCTATCTTTCCTTTCTATCACTCTTGATTAGTGAAAATATTTGGATCTGAAAAGGGTCTTTTGTTTCTCAAGAGCAAGGCTGCTTCTTCTGTTTATTCTCTACCTGTAGTCCCAGCACTCCAGTTTTTGGCAAGACACTAATTTCCACAGCAACCCTGCTGTGACGTTACAAACAAAGGATTAGAGTTTCGGTTGTATAATTAGGTGGAAGGGGCAGATGAACCCTTAAGCAAATATCATGTTTTGATACTAACGTCTCCAGTAATAAATGACAAGGAAGAAAAGTAAAGAAAGTAAAGAAAATATAGAATACAGAAGCCAGATTGTTTCCAAACAGAAGAGCTTTTTCAGACATTCTAAGCTGTATCAGCTGCAAGTAAAGAATGCCATTGTTTGTTCTTCATTGTCTATTATTCTCTGGGGACCCAATTTGGCTGGAGAATATCCTAAATACTGGATCTCATTTTGTTTCCTATAGTTGGGTCCAAGCTGGCAGTGCCTACAGAATGGAAAGGGACCAGCGTTAAGTCCTGATAAAATACCCTTAAAGGTACAGATGATGGAAGATGCTGAGTATGTGGTGGGTGAGGAGAAATGCAGGGGTCCTGAGAAACTGCTATTCTGGAAACTGTTCTATTTCAGAATGGGATGTGGTTCTAAAGAAGCTGGTGACCTAAAAGTGGTTTGCTGTGTAAACAAGATGGAACTAGTTGGGTATTCTGCCAGTGTTTGAATTAGAAAGGCAGGCTGACAAATAAGGGAGACCCTCAATGAATTTCACAAGCCCCACCCAATGACATACCTCCTCCAATAGGGAGGTTAACCTCCTTCCATAAACATTACACATCAGTGGCTATGGATCCCTCTGGTACCCTGTAATTTGAACCCTGAAGTCTAAATATAGCCTTGCTTTTGTGCAGGGGTCAAAGATATAACAATTTCAGACTGTTTGGCAACTTTAAATTCCCATGACATGTATTAATTTTCTTAGCTTAATTTATCTGGCCTAAGATCCAGTTTACAAGTGGTGTCCCTCATGTATGATCTGCATGTATGAAGTAGCTCATGAAAATGGGGCATATTTGAGCATTCAGCACTCTGGCTTGGACCCTATGATACCCTTGAGATGCTCACAAGTGAAACATGAAGGTCATGGCCACTACAGTTAAAAGTATATTGCCTTTGAACATGGAGGATCTAGTTTTAAGTGCTGTAGCTAAATGTTTTTTCTATATCTCTTAAATCCCAGAGAAGATTCTCCAACACACTAATAATTGTACTTGTTCTTTTATTCCCTGTGGCTCCATGTTATCCCTTTTTGGAACAGGATTAGGGTTGCCAACAGACTGGAGGAAAAAGATGTTCGATCCCTTTGACATACATGTCAGATGTGTGTTAGATAGTAGGCCAATACGTTTTCATAAATCACTGGCTATCCCCTACTTATATTGTTGCTCTGTGGCTGAGTAGAGATTACCTAGACTGGGTCTTTGTATTATATACAAGTTAGCTTCATTTAACTTACTACTGAACTTGCGTGAAATAGCCACAATAAAGTCCAAGAGTATCCTGAACTGCCAAATCTCCTGGGATTGAGGGAAATCCAGAGAATGAAATTAC
The DNA here is from genome assembly GCF_028583425.1 of Eublepharis macularius. Taxonomy (NCBI): domain Eukaryota; kingdom Metazoa; phylum Chordata; class Lepidosauria; order Squamata; family Eublepharidae; genus Eublepharis; species Eublepharis macularius. Next base: position 80,802,641 of record NC_072797.1, read on the forward strand.
AGGTGTCTGCTAGATTTTTTTGTCCTTACTGCCACACCAGTCCTTGCTTATTAGTATTTTAATTGGCTACTGTCCCTTCTTAACACTGCCTCACCAGCTTTGTGTATTCCAAGTTGTGTGATTCCTTGAAATCTAAAAGATTGGAAGTGAGGATCAGTCTAACATTAAGGAAATATACTGGATCTGTGAATAATTTGCCCATTTCCTGATGGGGCTAATACTAGGGCTAGTCCTGTCCATAGGCACAAAGATGAGCAAGATCAGCACTGAAGTGTCATAACTACAGAAATCCACAGAGATATCTTATTTGGCACCAAAGCAGCAAATGAGAAGCAGGAGAGGCCCCCTCTTTAGACCCTTCATTATAATTTCAGAATGGTTGCAAACTCCAAAGAGAATAGTATGGAAATAATGTGAAAATATATAGACTAGTAGCAACTTGTGATAACAGAGTAATGGTCAGTCACACCTTCTGGTGGAAGAAAACAGTAAAAGGGAACAGATGAACTTACTTGAGGAGAGAATTGCACACCGAAGAGGTCCCTTTCTTGGGTTGTTACCTGTCTCTTAACAGATGAAGGGAGCACCTGAAGCATGTCTCCTGAAGATGACTGTAATGGTTGAGAAGGTTCATATGAGACTAGATGGTCCTTAAGGAATGCTGGTCCTGAGCCGTATAGGGCTTTAAAGGTCAGTACCAGCACACTGAACTGGACCCAGGAGCAAATTCAAAGCCAGAGTAGCTGGAACATGACTCAGTGATATGATCCCTAGAGCCCACCCTAGTCAACTTCTTGCTGCAGCATTCTGTACTGGTTGTAGTTTCCAAATGCTGTTCAAGGGTAACTCCACTTAGTGTGCACTGCAGTTGCAGTAATCAGTAGGGCATGCACCACAGTGCCCAGATCTTTTTTACCAAGGAAAGACAACAGCTGGCTCACCAACTGAAGTAAGTGAAAGTAATTCCTGGCTACTCTTGCCACCAATTTATCCAGCAGGAGGCTGACTCACAGGCTGCTAACCTGCTCCTTTTGCTAGTCCAGAGTAACAAGGGTTTCATAGTATGTTGAAGATGAGTAAATATATTGTGGCCTATGCTTTTGTGAGTCAGAGGCCAGTTCATCAGGTACACAATGACATTATATACTTAGACTTTCAGAAGGCTTTTGACAAGGTACCTCAGCAAAGACTCCTGAATGGGATAAGAGGACACATCCACTTATGGATTAAAACAACTCTTATGGATTAAATTACAGGAAGCAGAGAGCAGGAATAAATGGACAGTTCTCACAATGGAGGGAAGTAAGAGTGGGGTCCCTTGAGGATTGCTATTGGAGGCTGTGCTATTTAATTTGTTCTTAAGTGATCTGGAACCAGGGGGTGAAGAGGGTAGTAGCCAAGTTTGCAGATGACACAAAATTATTCAGGATGGTAGAAACCAAGGCTGACTGTGAAGAGCTCCAGGAGGGTCTGTACAAATTGGATGAGTGGTCAGCAGTGTAGGAAATGAAGTTCAATGTAGGTAAGTGTAGGGGGATGTACATCAAAACAAAAAAAATCTCAGCTTCAAGTATTTGCTAATGGGGACTGAACTTGCTAAGACTGAGAGGGAAAGAGGCCTTGGGGTTGTAATGGATGGCTCAATTAAAGTGTCAAAGTAGTAACAAAGAAGATTATTGGGTTTCTGGAAGTCACCAGATTTCACTCCCAATGGGAGTGAAGGCAGAAGGAAAGTGGCAGTGGTACTCAACAGCCTGCACTGCCACCCAGAGTGCAGGGGAGAGAAAGGGAGGTGGGAGAGCAGCTGAAGTGGGGGATGGGGGTGGGGGGATGGGCCAAGCAGCCAGCAGAGGCAGTGGCACCCCTGCATATGGCTGCAAGGGAATCTCTTCCATCCCCCAGCGAGCCCAAAAGGTTCTGTCTTTGAAAACTATAGTTTACAGGTAAAATTGCATCAGTGGCCATGGGTTTGAACCCATGCCTGGCATCTCGCTTAGCTTGACCCTATGTGTTCTAGAAAACATACTACCAGTTCAAATGTTAATGGACGAGCATTTTCCTTTAAGGGTAGCTGAAATATATCCACATAATCAAAACTCTGGCCAATGACGTGGTGAAACTATCCTATATAAGCTGAGGCTTATTGCATTTGAGGTCTAATAATACTTCAAACTGATAATCTGTTTCTGCATACAAAGTCCGAGCCTACTAGCTGTGGAATGCTGTATGTCTTATCTTTTTTTTCTGGTCAGAGGAGTGAACTAATAATACAGACAGGTAAACAATGGGCCTGTGCTTGCAGTCCTTACTCTAATGTAGGTAGAGAAGCAGAATGCCTCACAAACTTGTAGCACTGGTTCTGAAGTGCTATTGCAATGGCAACATTTGTTAAGATAGTCCATAGAAGTGACATAGTTCTGTGGACTATCTTCATAAATGTTGCCATTACAATCATATATGTTAGAAGAAGCAACTCGTCCAACAACCGTTCAATGAGAGCATGGCCAAGGCCCCCTAACATTAGAATTGCCAACTCGAGGCTGAGAAATTCCTGGAGATTTGGAGGTAGAGCCTGGGGAGGGGCAGTATTTGGGACAGGCAGGGACAACGGGTGCAATGCAATACAGTCCTCCCTCCAAAGCTTCTGTTTTCTCCAGAGGTACTGCTCTCTGTAGTCTGGAGATGGTTACTCTGGGATCTGCAGTCCCCACATAGAGGTTAGCAACCCTACCTAAATAAAACGAATAAAGAAACAATATCTGTAAAATGGGCATTCTAATATGTGCAGTGAGACTCAAAACTACTCATAAAAGCCTTGTTGGATGGGTGTGTCAAAGAAATTAGTCTTCATAAATTGAAGGAATAGTTTGATATAAACAGTTGAGCTGAGAGAAAAAGAAATAGAAAATAAATTTGTTAGCCTAATTTTTTCTGGGTTTTTGAGTGTTCTTTAAGAGACTACGCACACTTATACCAGGGCTTTTTGACTTGGCCTTTATTTAATTATGTAAAGTCTGATTTAGTAAATATGTTCATCTCCTAGGAAAACCACAGTTTAATAAACCACAAACATATTTTCCCAGAGGGTTACAGTTTGACTCAACATAATAGCCCTATCTGTCCATGGGGTCATGTGAAAGGTCAAGACTTGGAGATACAGCACACAATTGGTGGCGTAGATGACCTCATAGGCTATTAATATGAGTCTCATAGTGGTGTAACAAGTTTAGTAGATGTGTTGGATCATCGGTTCCACCCCACTGTATTCACATTTGACCAGTGCAAGCAGAGAACACCTGGTTTTAGTTCAAAATAACAAATGGCATCTTAAAGTCTAATGAATTTATTGTAGTATAAGCTTTGTTGTGAGCCAGAACCTGATTCATCAGATGCTTTGATCATCAATGTAGTGCTTCATAAGAATATAAGAAGAGCCCTGCTGGATCAGACCAGTGGTCTGTCTAGTCCAGCATCCGGTCTCACACAGTGGCCAACCAGTTTCTATGGAGGGCCAACAACAGGGCATCAAGGCTGAGGCCTTTCCCTGATGTTGCCTCTTAGTACTGGTATTCAGGGGTTTACCGGCCTGACTGTGGAGGTTCCCTTTAGTCACCAGGCTAGTAGCCACTGATAGACCTCTCCTCCATAAAGCTGTCTCCATGTGGCAACATTGGTGCCTGTACAGTTAATGATATGTAAGAGTTAGGGCTGCCAACACTATATTAGGAAATTCCTGGAGTCTTTGGGCAGTGAGGATTGAGAAGGGGGGTGGTGTATGGGGAAATGGAAAACTCAGCAGGATATAACACCTTAGAATCCACCCTCCAAAGCTTTTGTTTTCTCCAAGGGAACTGAAACAGGGCCTCTGAAGATGACTGGAGAGATCAGGTAGGTTCATATGGGAGTAGGCAGTCCTTAAGGTATGTTGATATCTCAGTTTAAAAGGATCATGTAGTAAGTGATGTGAAAGATCTCTTCCTGAGGCTCTGAAGAGTCACTGCCTTGACCAGAGTTGACCTTGATATACCAATTGTCTGACTAAATGCAAGACAGTTTCATGTGTTTGCTACTTTTTCGTGCTTCATTCTGCACAATCCTGTATGTTTGTCGGATTGGGATTTTCCTTTCCTTTCTAGCAGCCCATTCAGAGAGTGCCAGTGATTCCATTAAGCACTAGTTCTCACTAAGGTGATAACCCATATCTGTCCGATACCTCTTCATACTGAAGGAAAGGCTCACATGACTGAATTTCCTACACTGAAATAATAAATCCTTGTTCACAAAAACTTAGATAATGTTAGGAGAAGAGTTACAGCCTAGCTTTCTTCCTGGCATAATCCAGTTTTCTATGTTCATTTTTTTAAAAAAAAAATGGAAAAATCAGGGCTTCCTGCTTTGTGCCCATGCAGGATGTCCACTGTAGGGCCCTCTTGGTGCTGGGTTGCTCTCCCCTTCCTTGAGCCACACACACACAAATTAGTTGAGTGGCTTGGATCCAGGTAAAAAATGAAAATTTGCAAAAGCATCACCTAACATGCCAAATGGGACATAGAGACTAGCCTGCACTAGAAGTAAGAGACTGGAAAGGGGGAAAAAAAGATTAATGTTGGGGCTAAGCTTTTTGTATCAGAAATTTTCTCACAAAATGAAAACTTTTTCCAGTATCCATCTCAGTGTAAGAGGAAATTGAAAAGAAAAATATTTTGAGAAGGAATTGGAGAGAGGAAGGGAACATGACTTACTTCACTAGCAAGTAATCCCTGAAGAAATATTCCATTAAAAGCCTCCCATCTGCAGGGAATTAAAAAGTGGTTTATGCATAACAATGAAATATCCAGAGAGAGACATTGGACTCTTTGTCAATGGAAGCTTCCTTCATGAACTTGTGTCACACTCCACAGCTCAGAAATAAGATACTGCAGTTTGTGATCGGATCTATAAAATCATAGCAGTCAATTAGAAGTCATGGAAAATAACTGGAGAGTAAATTTGTTACAGTGCCAAGAATGCTATGGAAACTGGCTGAGCCTCAAAGACTGAAACCCAATTCACACATTGCTCAAGCAGCATGTCATGTGCCAGGAAACCAAACTATGGGTGCCCTTATGTGCGGTTAGCCAATATAATTCAGCCAAAATTCCAGTCACACTATAGCTAGCACCACCCCCACCCCCAACCGTGGCTTCTCTAACAGGGTTAGAATTTTATTTATTTACTTACTTCATTTCTAATCTGCCTTTCTCATTGAGACTGAAGGTGGATTACAAAATTTCAAAAAAAAATGCAATAAAAGTACAGTGCAAATAACCATGCAGTAGAACAAGATTACAAAGATGAGAAACAATTCAATAAAAAGTATACATATAAAATATAGTAAAACTGAATAACAGAGATTAGGAAACAATTCAATAAAACAGCATAGTACATACAATAAACAAAGCACTGAGTCTGCAGATTTTCCATGTACAATTAAAACATTATTAAAAATGCTCTCCTGAACAATTCCATTTCCATTCCACTCTATCCAAAGTGCTCTTTCTCTAGAGCTCTTATCTCCAGAGGCCCCTTCTGTGCACAGGGGTGGTCTTAGTGATTCTGGGCAATAGCAAAAGTCTAGGATGAGGCCCCTGAATCACTGCCACCCCACCACCAGCCAGCCAAGCAAAGGGTGCAAGGTAGGCAGGAGCCACTGGAAACCATCTGCCCAAGCAGGTGCAAGCAGTGACAGGAGCCTTGAGTGGGGCATGGGGGGAAGTTGCCCCTCTAAGTGGAATCCAGGACAACTGCCCCTGTTGCCCATTGATTAAGACTGCTCCAGTGTGTGCATGTACCAACCCAAATGTACATAACATGCAACTGAAAACACATGCAGCTGCCTTCTACTGAAACAGACTACCAGTCAATTGAGATAAGTATTGTCTACTCAGACTGGCAGCAGCTCTCCAGGGTCTCAGGTAGAGGCCTTTTACATCATGTGCTGCTGGGTCCATTTAACTGGAGCTGTTGGGGATTGAACATGGGACGTCCTGCATGTACATCAAATGCTCTGCCAGGGAGCCATGGCCTTTCCCAAGCTTCTAGCGAGTTGTAGCCCCATGCCATGTACCCTGGGAGATAGGTGTCCAGGCTGAGATTGACGTGGTGCTTAGACTGTGATTGACTGCAGACTTAGTGTAAACTGTGTTATGGTCAGGGCTTTTTTTCAGTGGGAACACAGTGGAACGGAGTTCCAGCATCTCTTAAAAATGGTCACATGGCTGGTGGCCCCACCCCCTGATCTCCAGACAGAGGGGAGTTTAGATTGCCCTCTGCGCTGCTGAGCCACTGGCCATGTGACCATTTTCACTGAGGGCGATTTAAACTTTAAAAAACTCCCCCCTTGTTCCAGCTGACCCAAAGTGATGTCATTGTGCAGTCTTGAGTTCTACAACCTCTTTTCCCAGAAAAAAAGCCCTGGTTATGGTTCTGTTAGCATGGCAGCAGACAGGGAGAAGGATTTGCTTTTCACTTCTAGCATTTTCACCAGCATAATATTATGTTGGGGTTAGAGTTCAGGGGGCTTAGGATGGCAACTAAGTCCTGTTCCTCCTCCTCCACCCAAGTAGATATTAACAACAAGTGACTTATACTGGGAGCTATAAATGTTCCATATTTAAACTACCTGGCCTGAACCAGCAACTTTTTATATTTATGAGACATAATTTTTGTGTGTGTATAATAACAAATTAGACCACTGAAGAAGGCCAGAGGGCTGAAACGTATTTGGTCTCTGTATATGTGCCAACAATTTTGTGATTCTGTGTAACTGATGTTACTAGGTCTCGAGATTTTTAACTTTGTTCCATGGTTTTTAATTGTTTATGCACAGTGCAATATATTTTCTTGGCCACTCAACCTTGTTGGTTCCTGACTTGCTTATCAGGTTGGGTTTTTTCCCTCTTGTTTTTATCAGACCACCAATACTACCCTTTTCTGCCCCCTATGGTAGAAATGTATACACCAGCATGGCATAGGAGATGCAGATATGCCAGCATACTGCTGTGTTAATCCAATACAGGGGCTCAGTTGCTATCCTTGGCAGTTTCCAGAATGGTTTTAGGATTGCACTCTTTGTGCTGCACTAGATTCAAAGCTAATGTCCACTTCAGAACCAGCTTTTTAAATAGCATTTATATAAAGTTTTTATGGAATTTCCCAACAGAATACTATCTCAGTTTTAGATGTTATTTTCTAAATGCTATTGAGGATGCAGGGCTTATAAAAAAACACTATCTCAATTCCATTCTAATCTGTCAGCAGCTTCTTCAGATAGGCCTGCAGGCCAAGTAGTTCCTAATACCTGCAGTTCACTTAAGAGAAGGAGCAACTCAAGCTTTCATAAGCTGGAAGGCACAAGGAAATGTTGTATTTGGCAAGAGTGGGATTCTTCATTTCCTGGCTATACAGTGAAAGTTTGGTGGATTACCACAAGAGCTGGTTTAAATTATGTATTCCTAAACCCATGCAATTTATTAGGCAAGGCTTTGGAGCAATGCATACTATTCTTCAGTAACCTGATTAAACAGAGACATCTATTTATTAAGGCCAAAAGAACAGACTCTGGATTCTGAAAGAAGCTGTCAGGGATTCAGCAGGAGGAAACCAATGCTTCTCAGTGAGGAGATCTAATTTGAGCTGCATGGCCCCTGGCTCCAGAGAGCTGCTCGACTCAGGATGTTTACACTTGGAAAAACTCTCACGCTCCTCCTTCCTGTGAATCGTCTTTCCCTTCAAGAAAAATGAAAAATGGTATTCACAGGAGTTTTCATCCTTCCCTCCTCCTTTTTGAAAAGCTTCATCTTAAATGTGTAGTCCAGCGTTTCCATTCCCTGTTTACTGAGGAGTGTGTACGAGTCTTATAACCGTGTCAGTAGCAGATTACATCCCAACCAATTTTTAGATTTTTGTTCTTCCTTTTGGCAGGATGCTGGTTGGTTGGGGGACAGTCATATGACCAGTCCCACTGCACCATGTGGTTTAACATTTTCACACATTCCATAGTGTCTTGGGTTCCACCAGAGGGGAATGGTTCCTATATTGGCAAAAGTGCCTGTTTGTGTGTGTCAAAGACAGAGATTGCAAGAGCAGAAAATCATCCAAGGGTCCTCCCCATGCTTTTAACATAGCAGAATTAAGATCAAGCTGTACCTGCAGGTTTTTAAAGAGTTGGGTCTGGGTTCCCCAATTTGGGTTCCCTGCAGCCGCACAGGAGCTGTGGATAATGGCTGTTAGAAAATAAAGGAAAGCCCATATGGCCTCAGAATACCTCCACAGTGTGTCTGTGTCTGTGTGTGTGGTGGGGCTCCTCCCTCCTCCCTCAAGCTGTTTCCCCCTGTCAAAATAGCATGGGGGGAGTCCCCCCTCTTTTTACTGCTCCATGTGCACAAAATACTCCACATGGAGCAGAAAAGGCAGGGGGGGGGGAACCTCCCTCCCAACTCCTTAAACCTCCCAGACCTAACTCCTTAAAAACCTGCACGTATAAGCTTGACCCTCAGACTAAACTCTGAATAAACTAAGGGGACCACCTGATTACTAGCTCAAGATAATTGCTTTTGTGTCAATTACTGGACAGTTGTCAAAAATATTCTTTCTTTCTTTCTTTCTTTCTTTCTTTCTTTCTTTCTTTCTTTCTTTCTTTCTTTCTTTCTTTCTTTCTTTCTTTCTTTCTTTCTTTCTTTCTTTCTTTCTTTCTTTCTTTCTTTCTTTCTTTCTTTCTTTCTTTCTTTCCTTTCCTTTCCTTTCCTTTCCTTTCCTTTCTTGATGCAAAGATGAACTCAAACCTTTGTCACTGTTCTACAGCTACATTTATTTATTTAGCTCTATAATACTGTGCACCTCAGGCCAAATAACAGCATCAAGAATGATGAAAAGTGTGACCCAGAACCTTGTATTAATGGATAACATTCTGAAATGTATTGTTCTAGAGATATGGCCTCTGTGTCATAAAAGGAGTAGGGTGTGATGTAGTGGTTAGAATGTTGGACTAGGATTTGGGAGACTCAGATTCAAATTCCGGCTCCACCATGGAAACTTACTGGGTGACCTTAGGCCAGTCACAAACTCTGTGTGACTCTGGGTGACCTTAGGCCAGTCACATTTATCCTCAATGCTGTGAGGATAAAATAGAAGAGGGAGAATGATGTAAGCCACTTTGGATTGCCACTGGGGAGAAATGTGGGGTATAAATGACATAACATAAAAAATAAAAATAAGTATGTGTTTACATTTTTGGATGAAACAAGAATGTGATTGAAAATTTCTTTCAACAATAACAGGTAAGTTTTGTCATTGAAGTTTATTGGAAGGACATGTATGTCTATGAAAACTGTGCTGAAAACATACCTACTGAACAACTGAAGGAATATTATTGTGGTGTGATGGGGATATTCGGTGATCAGATTTGACCTTCCAGTATTCATATGAATAAACCACTAATATATATTCATGTTAGGAATGTGTTTTAAACTGCTCTCTTCCTGTACCTGCTAATTGACGATTATATAAACTTTTTTTTAAGCCTGAGTTCTAGGAATTTCTTTCTGTGTGATGGGCATGGAGCTGCTTTCACAGTCCCTTTGCTGCAAGATTCCACATAAAATATGAAGTGATGTGTTTCTATGTGTCTTCATCATAGAGCTGGAAATCAAGTACATTAAACAAGAAAATATTCAAACCAGTCTTCCTGGTCTACATGGCTCCCCTTGTGCTGCTGGCTGCTTCACTTCAGTGGAAGTCTCCATGTAACTCCCCAGAAGGCGGAAAACTTATCTAACTTGGTCTATGGCGTTTCCCAAACATGAATAATATGTAGGTGTGTGCACAATTCCTTTCGGTGTTTTCAATTTATTTCCATTACTATTTTTAAAAACTTGATTCAGTTCCATTACATTCATTATTATAGATTTTCATTTTAATCATTAAATTACATTGCCTTCAAGTGATAAACTGTTTCAGGTTGCAGCCCCACCCCCTATACAATGGGGGTTCTGTTTCCTATGGAACCTTCCCTGTTAAATTTCACAAAGATGTGGAGAAATGCCTTTCACCTCAGAAACGACATCAAATTATAGTATTATCGGGTTTGTGTTTTGCACGGGCTCAGAGACTATAAGGGACTCCCTGCTGGCTGGCAAAGGAAAGACACAGGAAAATGAGTCTCATGTTAAGCAGAAAGCACTTCTTTTCATGGAAATGCAGATGGCTGTAGCCTGAGGAGAACAAACGGCTACCAGTTCACACCAGAGTTACACCTAGGATACAGAGCATGAAAAGCCAAATGGTAGAGGGTAATTCTTCCTTCAAGACAAGAAGAGATGAAGAGTTTGCCAGCATGAGCAGAGGACCAGAGGCGATAAAAACAAGAAGCATCCATTTGAGGTGAGATCTCTTGAGTGGCCCTTCCAGGCAACCAACAGCCATCTTGGTACAGGACAGCAGCCATGACCTAGTATACCTGAAGCAACAGGAAAAACAACCAAATTATAAAAAAACTCAAGATAATAGATCAATTCTGAATGCTTGCAACTCCAAGAATTGGTAGTCTATCCTACTTTATAATAATTTAGGGAATGTGAGTGGAAGGAAAAAAGGATTTGCAGTTTATTCCCATTTTTAAAAAAATCCTTGCTCAGTTTGTTGTTCTTGAAAAGGATGGATGTGCCTTTTAATCTCTTATTACACTTCTTTTGCACTCACTCTGCCTGCTGTTTATAAACAACAAAGCCCTGATTTGTTCACTGAAAGAGGAGAGTGGGCTGTTGTGATCCCTGTCTTGATTGAATGTGCAAAGGAGGGCATTTAGTTTTCATAACAGCTAAAGCAAGAAAACCAGGAGCCATGCAAAAGTGAAGCTGAACCTCGAATGGCAGTGGAAGAGGGGACCCAGGTTCAGATCACTCAGGTGGAAATCTTTCCTACTTCAGGGTCTGTGGGGTGGTGAAAGAGTACCCAGAAAAAGTGCAACACCTGAACGCAAAGAAAGGGAGCCTGGCTGGGCCAGAAATCCAGAAGAGCTGGGTAGCTTTTTCACTCCCACATGGGATGAAATGGGGCTTGCGAAATGATTACCCCACATGTATTTAAACTTTTTACTTGCTGAAGTGGATACAGAAGCATTTAGCCACTTAGGATAAACAGGTAGCATGGCAAGGTAGGCAAAAAAAAATAGGACTAATAAATGAAACATCACTAAGCAGGCAACGCATTTATCAGGAAAAGACATACGAAGAATTAAGATAGGAACAATACACAGCTTGAACAGTTACCACCTACCTCTTTTCCTTTTTCTATGACCTTGGGATGTAAGTTGCATCTTACGAGTATCTTATTCTCATAACTTTATTCTCAAATAAAATGCTCCATAAAGCACAACAGCTTGTTAGACTTTCTCAGCCTGGTCACCCAATACAAACGTACAATAAATTACAGTATGTATACTAATGCAACAGGAGTAACTTACATGCATTTTAAAAATGAACCCACTGATCCATGTCTGAAGCAGGTGATGTGAGGGTATTTTTAAACCAAAATGGGGGTGCACAAGAAATGGTAAAACTTGCCTCCAACTATGATTTACCTCACTACATGCTGGTGCTCTCATTTTTCTCCCAGCCCAGGAAGCAGGAAGAAAAATATTGAAAGAAATAAAGTATATCAAGGCAAGGATAGGAGTAAGCCGCATTTAACTCACTTCCTCTTCATTATTGTCTAATAACACATACAAATACCCCCCTCATATCTAATTTAATTAACAAAAAGTGAATGCTTGACTTTTCCCCCATGGGGGCATTGAGAGCCAGTATGGTGTAGCGGCTAGACTGATAGACGAGTATCTGGGCAACCCAGGGTCAATTCTCTGCTCTTCCATGAAAGCTTGCTGGGTGACCTTTGGCCAGTCACACACACACAGCCTAACCTGCCTTACAGAGTTTGATGTGAGGAAAAAACAGAGGAGAGAAGAATGATGTATTCAGGTCTGGGTCCTCATTGGAGAGAAAGGTGAGATATAAATGAAGTAAAATAAAAATAAATAAATAAACATAAACACATACCTGTAGCTAGGGGGCATTTTTATCAGGGAAATACTATGAAAGATTTAACTCTCCCTGCTCTAGCACTGTGTCTCCAGTCTATATCCTTCCAACTCGTTTTAAGAAAAAATAAACATATTGAGGGATCTCAGCATTGCTTGTGTTCAAAGGAGCATAAGCAAATTGTTTGCCTTTGTCTGCCTCTCCAGAACAGTCCTGTTCATTATGAGGGGCACATATACTAAAGAGCGAGTTTGAAAGTAAATGAACAGAAGACTAAGATGTTAACAAAAAATATGAAAATACAAGACCAAACAAAACTGATAAAACAGATTTTAAAATTAAAAGGTAAAATATGTAAATATCATTTTTGACAAATATGAATTGTGTTATTTCAAAACAGATATTAAGACTTGAAATGAATTTTTTAAGATTTATTAAGATGGGATAAAGTTCAATTATCACTTTTGGGGGAAATAGCCACAATTAAGATGAAAGTTTTACCTAGAATGTTATTTTTATTCCAGGCAATCCTGGTTTTAACAACGGAGGCACCATATAAACAACAGCAGAAAGATATATCTAGATTTGTATGGGAAGGGGAAAAACCATGAGTTAAATGTAAGATATTACTGGTGTCGTGAGTAGACATGGGCATGAACAGCAATACGAACGAAAAAAAACCCATGAACAGCCCGTTCGTCTGTTCACGAACTAGCCGTTCATGAGTCCTCATTCCAAATGAACAGGTGGTTGTCTCAAGCCTCGTTCGTTGCGTTTGGCAGCCGTTTGTCAAGCCAGACAGTCTGGCACCTTTCAATCAATTCCCCTGGCAATGGCAGGGACTGAACTCTGTCTGAACTCCTTCTGGCTTTCCTTCTGGCTTTAACCCTTCAGCTTCCAGCACCCAGTCCAGTTTTTGCCACTCAGAAGAGAAATAGATAGCAAAGGAGGGGGGACCCATGGACCATTCCTTTCTTGGGGTGCAATCTCTCTGAAACTTGGGGGGTCTTCAGAGGACACTGAGGACTATGTCCTCTGCAAATTTGGTGGGTACTGGACATTGGGAAGGTCAGTTTTGTAACCCCTCAAAGTAGCTTCCAACAGGCAGTACAGTTTTTGCCACTGTGAAAATGACAGCAAGGGGGGCGGCGCTGGCTTGCCTGGTGTGAGAGGGACGGAGAGAATCTCTCTGTCCCGTTGCCACCAGGAAGGAGCAGCCCCGCGGCACCAGCTCTGCCCACTGTCAGAGGGATGAGGGGAGTCTCTCCTAGTCCTTCTGACAGCAGACAGAAGCGGTCCCGTGGAGGCGGTGGCTCTTCTCACTGTCAGAGGGACAAGGAGATTCTCCTTGTCTTCTTGATAGTGGGCAGAAGGAGCCCCGTGGCACCGGCTCTGCCCACTGTCAGAGGGATGGAGAGAATCTCCCTGTCCCTCTCGCACCCAGCAGCAGCAGCCCGGCGGCGCTGGGGTGGGGCAGGGGGTGGGGGATGGGGGTTGTGGGGTGTTTAAAGGGCCCTGCCCCTTGCACGTAGCAGGAAAGGGCCCTTTAAACTATCACCAGACAGGTAGCAAGGGGGAATCTCCCCCTGCCACCTGCCAGCTGATAGTTTAAAGGGATCTTTAAAGGGCCACGAACACGAACACCAAACATGTTTGATAAGGGGACATGTTCGCTTCTGTTCATTGTTTGTGGATGGCAATGAACAATGAACAGGGAGTTCGTAATTTTTTTCCAGTTCGTGCCCATGTCTCGTCATGTGTTAGCCTTGGCCTGTGCTCAGTGAAGAGTCATCAGATGGAGAACTGCCTTCAGTTCACCCCCAAACTGACCCAGCTGTAGCTGACCTTGAATCTGATGAGGAGAAATTGCCAACTAATCAACTGAGAGAAGCCAAGAGCCTGCCGTGGAAGTTATCTGTTAACCTGAATCTTCTTAAAGTGCACCATGCAACAATATAATAATTTATTTTTTAAAAAAAATTTAAGTTAATTTTTAAAAGATTCTATGATTTATATAAAGTGCAGGGTGCTCCAATTGATCACAATAAATACAGGTATAAATAAGTTCACATCCAACATTCAATTACAATCAGACACTGGGGTGGGGACCACCAGGAGTTGCTTGTCTTATCGCTTTTTCTTTCTTCCTCAGGGCAGATCGTCTTTTCTTGTTTCTTCCTCAAGGCAGATCCAGTCCAGCAGAGGGCTCTGAGGTGGCACAGACCTCTGTATCTGGGTTCCTATTATGGGTTGTGAAAAGCAAGAAAGATTCTGAACAGCTGGAGTTGGAGACAACTGCTGACAGGATAGCTTGCTCCCTGTTGAGCAACTCTTTGAGGCTGCAGACTCTTCTCCCTGCAAGTCTTGGGTGTCCCTTGTGGATCCTCCTGCCCGGGAGACGGCTACCACCTTGGAGTCCGCTGCTGGGCTGGATCCGCCCTGAGGAAGAAACAAGAAAAGGCGATAAGGAATTATTTTGAACTGTGATGACTGCTTACCTTTGACCCCAAGTCTCTTGACTAATTTGCTTGGTTGAAATAGGAAAACAATACTTCCATCCAGTGTCTGATTGTAATTGAATCTACAGACAAGCAACTCCTGGTGGTCCCCAGCCCAAAGGACATCCATCTGGCCTTGACCAAGGCCAGGGCTTTTTCTGCCCTGGCCCTGGCCTAGTGGAACGCTCTCCTGCTGGAGATCTAGGCCCTGTTACAGTTCCACAGAGATGTTCCACCGGGCCTTTGGCTGAGGACCCTCTTTCACCTAAGACCACCACTTTTTCTGGGACTGCCCTCAGCCATGTGCTATGCCCATATGTATGCCTATATACGGACTCACAATTGTTTATTTAAGTAGCCTATGGATAAGGCACCTGGACTATTTTAATGACTGTTTTAAGATTGTAACTGATGTTATAGTTTTATGATTAATTTATTGTATTTTATGGATGTTGTGAGCCACCCTGAGACCATTCATAGGGAGGGCGGGGTATAAATCAAATCAAATAAATAAATAAATAAAAAGAAAGGAGAAGGACCAAGGATGAGCATGATATGTTTTTGAGGAGGCACCTAGTAAAATTGATAGTTGCCCCATTAACTTGCAGCATTAGTAAACTACATAATCATTTAGGCCATATAACTTCATGTTCTTTGCTGACTGGAACACTGTGGCAGTAAATTACCTTCTAGCCTAATCAGGACACATATGAATGCAGAGATGAGAAGGCATCAGGCTTCTACAGGCCCTATCGATTTTTCATGCCTCCTATGGGAAGCTTGCTCACACATTATTGTACTATGGTTCCTTGGAGACAGACATAAACATGCAACACTAGGAAACAAGTTGCTCTGACCTGGAGCAAGAAGAGGATCCTGGGTCTGATTTCAGAAGTCAGAGAAACATTGGAGATTGTCACAATCCAGATGTATGGGATGATTCAGCACACAGTGTTCCACACACACCTTTGGTTCTTCAAAATAATTACAGGTTCTACAATCCATTCCACTGACTCTTTATACTTTATCACTGGGGTGTTCCAGTAGAACAATATCTACTTTTTTCAAGAGCAAAAATACACTTTGGGTTGTGTGCTACCCTAAATGAGTAAGCAGCAGTTTAGGTATACCCTAATATAGGCCACTGCCTATTTTAAATGCATTTTGTTCTTCTCTACCAACAACAGTGTTGCATAAAGTAGCAAAATCTACATAGTTACAATGATGACAGATGGAATTTGCTTTATTATATGATCTCAGGCACATCACTTCAGATGTTATATAATTAGGGCTGCCATTCCCCCATCTAGGGTAGGGGATCCCCTGCTCCCACTCCCCCCCGACCCCACTTACCTGGCCAGTGGGGGCACCCCCCTGGTGATGTGGCATGCCCTTGTGCCCTGCAAGAGGCCCATTTTGGGCCAAATCAGGCCCACGGGAAGGGGGGGAATTCAGCCCTTTGGTGAGCACAGGAGCACACTCCGGGCCACCCTTTGACCCATGTGATGACATCACTTCCCAGAAGTAATGTCATCACGCATGCTGGGAGCACATGCACAATGCACGTGCACATGAGGGGACACAACAAAGACTGCAGAGGGTGAATGCCAGGCTCCCAATCCCTCACCAGGGGACTCAAGGGACCTGGCAACCCCATATATAATGAAGGAAGAAAAGGGGAGTTCAGACTTTAGCTGGCATTGATGTTACGTTCCTTAAGTTGGGAACTAAGGTCCAATTAGGCTTTCTGCTTGTTTATCAGCGGCCTAGTTCCCCTGGGCACCCCCTTTGAGTTGGCGGAGGTGCTGTCAGATGTGGTGGTGGAGTCACCTAGGCTGTTTCTACACAGCCCATCATTCCTGCCCTTTTTCTGTGTGTGTGTTTTGTTGAGTCGCTCCAGCAACTCATCCGCCACACACACTCCCACAAGCACTTACCTCGCACTGTGAGGTTGCATGACAGCCTCCAAACAGTCCCTAACAAAAGCAGTTTTGGAAGGAAGGTCAGGCACTTTTGTCACCATAGCCTGAAACTGCCCACTTGGAATGTTTCCAAGCAATGATTTTCAGGTTGGAGAGAAGTCATACCTCTGCACGCACATAGTAGGTGTTAAGCATTAAAACCTGTCATTATGAATAAAAGTGTGTTCTATGTCTGGATTACTTGCTTATCAAATGTTTTTATAGAAAGCCTTGCATAAAGAAAGGCCCAAGGAAAAACTTTCAAACTATGTGACAAAATGCTTGCTTTTTCAATGTGTTGGAATCAGCACTGCTGTTTGAATACCCTGTCCATAAACATGCTTTTTGGTATGGTTTCCTAGGTGCCTAAGTAGTATGAGGCTACAGTACTCATGGTATGAATAGCAGCAAATGCTTAATGCCCGAGAAGCTTGTAATTTTGCACTGTAGAAATGAGTCATTTTGCAAAGAGCCCAGCGGGAAGACTGAGCCTCTTATGGCTAATCTGATTTTAAGAAGGTAAAGAGTGTGTTTGAGTAACACTTTAGAAATGCCTAATGTCACAAAATTCCCTCAAGTGCTTATTAGAAATAAATTTGGTGCTGAAACACTGGAAGGGAGATTAGGGAGGACTTGAAGTATAAACAATAACAGTGACCTCTGAGTGTCCTGAAATTCTCTTATCATGCAGGCTGTGATGAAAGATTAAACAAGCACTTGCATAATATCCCCACATACATCTTGCACACCACTCTTACCAGCAAAAGGCATTGTGCAATGCCCAGGGAACTGCGACTGAAGAGCTGTGTTTCTGAAGAAATATTTTAGGTACAGTTAAATATTGATGGGTGTAGCTGCAGCCTCAGTTAGCAGTATTAATGCCCATTGAGATGAATCTTTCTGACAATACTCCTGTGTTTCATTCTAGACAAATTAAACACTAGACTTGTCAGACTCTCCAGGACTTTGTGAATGAATTTTAGCTTTTCAGCACCGTGAAACTACTATAATGTTGTGCAAGTACTAATCAAGTCTCAGCCTCATTCCCAACTAAGGTTCCTTGAGGAGGAACTGCAAAAGTTAAAGTGTCTTAAATTCAGGGGTGCTTAACAAGGGGTGCCACCTGAGGCCATTCCTCCTGACCACCACCTTTTGCTGCCACCCACTGACTCTTACTGCTCTTCCCATTCCCACTTTTTACACCCACCTATGGCATTCCACCACCTCTCATTATCCCCACCCAGGAGCCAAAGCAGCCCCCAGTCCTTCACTCCTTGTTCCCTTGAACTCTTTCAAGAAAGAATAGAAAGTTGTACGTGATCATTGGTGCTTCCTGAACTTCCACATTGTGAGAACTGGGGAAGCCACACGTGCTATGTACAGTTTGCTGGGCTATCTTTAAGGAGGCCTGGGGAATGAGGAAGGAAGAAACATAAGCTGTCCTGGATCCCAGGGAGAGCACTCGGAACCCCTATGTCAATGCCAGCGGAGCGAGAGTAAGCTGGTGGTAGCTGGTGGCCCCCAAAAGCCACTTCTTTATCTTACAACAGTGTAAAACTGCTTAGGTTTGCGTTGCAGACATAAGATTCTCACTTTTTCTTTGTTTAAAAGAGAAAACAGTCCTAAGAAATAAGCCATTAAAAACATATTGCTGGAGTAGTAAAGGCAACTCTCTGCAAACTTGCCCAAGGACAGCTACCAGTGGAACTTGGCTTTCCCTTGGGTCCTGCTCAGTGGGTTTTCATCCCTGCCCAGAGCTCCTTGTGATGTCCCGTATAACCATCATCTGTCTCTATAGCAGCTTGCATTTTATTCAGCTGTACAACCCTCCGAACCATGGCCATAACTTATTTGTTAAAAATGTCTCATAACAATTTATTTCATAGGAGAAGTGGCAATGCAAATACAGTTCCGGTGTTACAACTTCTGAATTTTTTTCTTAGTTCATTTCACCGAAAGCATTTTTACACTTGTTTTAATATTTCCTTGTCAATAATAGGTTTTTATCTGTTGCATTATGACTGTCAGTATTGATACCATTCAGAAGCAGGAAGTAAAAAGCTGGTTCTTACTCCCTTTGTAATATTCTTTTCTTCCTGTTGAACTTTGATGTGAACTTGCAAAACAAATGTCTTTTTTTCCCTCCTGTATTTGTTGGTGTGCAAAACTTGGTAAGACTGAAAGTCTTAAGAAGTAAAGTAAACCCCTATGTTTTGTTTAGTCTAAGTCAAGTCTATTTAATACCTCCCTGTCACTAAAAGTAATCTTTTTAATGCTTCTGCATATTTATACCTCAAATTGTACTTCTGCTATTTTGGCAGGGATGAAACGAAATAAAGGAAATATCAGAAGGTTCAGTAGGGAGAGACTTCTTGTATAAGTCTAGGGTTAAAAAGTAAATGGGTGCTAACTAGTATTAGAAATTAGAGTATTGATTTAGTACTGGAGATCAGAACGCTCAGACTGGCAGTGGCAACTTGTTTGTGACCATGAAATAAAAAGGGCACAGTACAGAACTGTAAACCTTGGCTGAATCCACACACCCGTGGAGCGTCCCGGCGTTGCGCTAAATGTTCGCTAAACACCCGGAAGTGTAGCTTTTTTCTAGACACTACACTTCCGGGTGTTTAGCGAACATTTAGCGCAACGCTGGGGCACTCCACGGGTGTGTGGATTCAGCCTTCCTTTCTCATGGCTTCAGACTGGCATTCACAGTCCGAAACCAGCTTATTAAGGTCTTTTTATAGTTTCAAAGATTCAAAATATCCAGCAAAAGCCTATTGCTCTGTCAGTGCAGGAAGATTTACCAATGCAATGGCTTTTAACAGGTGGGATCTACATGTGTATGGAGGTGGGATTCCCCACATGTATTCCTCGCTGGTTGGGCATTCATAGCAAACAAGTGCTACACACCTGATGCTATATCCACACCAGAATCTGAAGTCAGCTGTCTTGAAGGTACAACAGAAGACTGGATTCAGTCCTTATCCACACTCCTGCCAAACAATTGATCAATGGGATATCAACTTTTTAAAAAAAGAAAAATAAGTGGTCTGTTGAACCAGGGACCTGATATTTAGGCTCAGGTTACCATAAGATACTTACCTGTAATTGCAATCCTGTGAGAACCTGCCATTTAAACACTTACTACTTTGTACAATTTAATTTTTTTCTGCATAAAAATTAATCTGCAAACTGTTGGAATGTGCAAAAATTATCTCCGTATGTGAAAACAAATTGGACAGGAACACCCTCTTAGTGCTATATTATTTCAGAATAAAGTGGGAGAATAGACATATTAATACTCACCCCAGCAACCTGAACACAGAACAGTGGAGCGTCAGAGAGAAGACTGCAACCTTCCAGACACAATAGTAAAGAGTCCAGTAGCTTATGCTACAATAAAGTTGGTTAGTCTAAAAGATGCTACTAAACTCTACTATTTTGCTAATACAGACTAACACAGCTAACTCCTCTGGATCCACTTCCTGACTAGAGATGGGCACGAACAGAAAAAAAACCCCGAACACGATGTTTGTTGTTTGTTGCCATCCACGAACAGGGACTCACGAACAACCATGAAGATGGCCCTGTTCACAAACATGTTCATGGTTGGTTGTTCGTGGGAGCCAGCAGGTTCTCCTCCAGCCATCATCCAAGTCAAGATCCCTACTGCACCACTCCCAGAAACCTGACATGAGCAGGCACTAGGAAAGGTACCAATAATAAATAATAGCTTGGCCCCAGAGCCTGGCAGCAGCCCTGGAACTTGAAGGGGTAGATCCCTATCCCACCACACACAAAGAATATTCAAGCTCCAATGCACTCTATCAAAATGCCAACAGCAACTATCACTCTCCCTCTCCACTGTCTGCAAAGTCAGAGCTGGGAGCCCCCCTCCCCCCTGCTCTTTGCTCCCTTGTTGTAACAAAGTTGGAGCTGCACACTTGAAAGGAAGACCTGCCTATCAAGCTAAATTGGGCTTAGATTGGGGTTTCCAGGGCAACAGCAGGAGTTCAGACAGAGTTCAGACAATCCCTGCCTAAGTTGCCAAGGGAATTGATTGCAGGTGCCAGACTGTCTGGCTTGACGAACAGCAAGACGAACAGCAATGAAGGAGGCTTGCAACGACCACCTGTTCGTTTAGAATGGGGCCTCACAAACAGCTTGTTCGTGAACAGCAGATTGGGGTGTTCATGGCTTTTTTTTTGTTCGTATTGCTGTTCGTGCCCATCTCTATTCCTGACACAGTCACTTTCTAGTAAGAGAGTTTTTGACATTGGAAAGCATCAGATATGAAGTCCCCATTTATGATTTTATAGGGGTTATATGATATAAATGATACTGCCTATAGTGGCTCACAAAGTAAAATAATACAAACGTCAACAAAAAATTGCCAAAATTAAAACGAGCCATGAAACCATCAATGGTGCTATCCTATGCAGAGTTTCTGCAGTCTAAACTTTTAGATTCCAAGGGGCTTAAGCTGGAGTAACTCTTCATAAGATTGTATTGTAAGTAACCTAAAACTGCAATCCTAAGAACATTTTCCTGAGAGTAAGCCCCGTTGAACAGACCTGAGTAGAAATCTGAGTAGACTGACTTAGGATTGCTTCCTTAAATGATATTAAAAACAAAGCCCTCAGGCTAGCTGCTAGCCATAAAAACATTTATAACAGAGGGGCTATTCCATTTTAAAGCCTTTGTAAAGATAAATATTTTGGCCCAGTGCACCAGGCAAGCCTCAAGGAAGAGGATATTCTAATTCCAAAGGCAAGAAACCCCCACTGAAGAAACCCAGTCTCTTGGTTCCCAGCCACATCTTTGCAGTTGGAGGCACAGATAGCAGATGATCTTAACTAGCAGAACAGCATGGGAAGAGGTTGTCCTTTGGACTGTAAGAAGTGGATTGTGTCTGAAGAGAGACTGGCTGGGACACATCAGCCATTATCTAGAATGTGACCGGTTAATATGTTCTCCTGGCAATTTGGGGGCCAATTCTGATTTACACATAAATAATGTATCAAAATGTATTGTCGAAGGCTTTCATGGCAGGAGAACGATGGTTGTTGTGGATTTTCTGGGCTGTATAGCCGTGTTCTTGGCATTGTAGTTCCTGATGTTTCGCCAGCAGCTGTGACTGGTATCTTCAGAGGTGTAGCACCAAAAGACAGAGATCTCTCAGTGTCACAGTGTGGAAAAGATGTTGGCAGGTAATTTATATCTACTCAGGAAGGTGGGGTTGGGCTGAGTCATCCTGTAAGAGTTTCCCAGGGTGTAGAATGCTAATGGAGGGAGGCTTCACTGTATCCTGAGGAGGTTCTTTTGCATATGGATTGGTGCTTGATATGCTAATCTTCTCTGCAGGGCTATTGTAGGGTATAGAGTATTTTGTTAGCCTGGTGTTTTTCAAGACTGGAAACCATGCTCTATTCATTCTCTTCTTTCCTGTTGAAATTGAAATTACCTGCCAACATCTTTCCCACACTGTGACACTGAGAGATCTCTGTCTTTTGGTGCTACACCTCTGAAGATGCCAGTCACAGCTGCTGGTGAAACGTCAGGAACTACAATGCCAAGACCATGGCTATATAGCCCGGAAAATTCACAACAACCAATGTATCAAAAATTTAGCATGCCTAAAGAGAGTTTTTGTATAAGCCTATTCATTTTGGCGAGTGCACACAAAATGAGGAACAAATTCACTTTATTCCAAGTGAATGTATTTATTTATTTATTTAAAACAATCCCACCTTTGTTCCCAATAACTGTGACCCAATAACTGGGCAATCATCTCGAGGAGCCAAAAGTTCTAAAGATTTCCATTGTACATGATCTGCAAAATGGTAAGTAAAACACAGACATTACCTGCTGAAGGACAGAGGACTAAAATGGTTCAGTCCCAGAGGTGGATGGATCCTGTTGGTTTTCAGGTAGTTCTGGGAAATTCGGAGAGCTTGAATAGTGAGACTCTGTGGAGCCCCCTGTATTGGCATGGAATGCTGGTTTACAGGTGTTGCCAGGGTTGCTCTTTTTCATTGTTTCCCTCCTTAAGAAAGGCTCTGGCCCCTTAGGAGTAGACATGGGCACGAACAGGAAAACAAACAAACAACTGTTCATTGTTAGTTGCCGACGATGAACATGAACAGATGAACAGTAATGAACATGTCCCGTTAACTAACATGTTTGTTGTTCGTTGTTCATGGGGGCCAGAACAGCCCCCATTGGACTTAGAGAGCCCATATTCACAGGGGGTGTTCAGCAGGCTCTCTTCCAACCATCACCCAAGATTGCAATACGGATCTTGGAGTTATACATACCCAAATCCGACACCCCCAGGAAACTCCCTTGACACAATAGGAGCCACCAGTTGACTTTTGCCCCATATACAAGTGGTGGACTCTAGGAGGCAGGGGCTTTGGCCGCTCACCGGTAGCACCCCCCCATGTGTGCACCTGCCAGGCCTCCCAGAGGCTACTTTCTGGATGGAATAAGGGTGGTGATATTGGCGGCCGCCAGGCCTGGTGAGCTGGGGGAGGTGGTAGCAGGCTGCCTCCCCTCTAGGGAGCAGAGGGTCTTGCCGCTCACTAGCAGCACCCCCATGTGCCCACCCACCAGGCCTCCCTGAGGCTACTTTCTGCCAAGGTATGATGGTGGGTGATGTCGGCAGCCACCAAGCCTGGTGGGCTGGAGGAAGCATTGGTGGGCTACCTCCTCTCTAGGGGGTGGGGGGTCTGGCTGCTCGCCAGTGGCACCCCCCATGTGCCCACCCGCCAGGCCTCCCTGAGGCTACTTTCCACCAAGGTATGATGGTGGATGATGTTGGCAGCCACCAGGCTGGTGGGCTAGGGGAAGCATTGGTGGGCTACCTCCTCTCTAGGGAGTGGGGGGTCTGGCTGCTCGCCAGTGGCACCCCCCATGTGCCCACCCACCAGGCCTCCCTGAGGCTACTTTCCACCAAGGTATGATGGCGGATGATGTTGGCGGCCACCAGCCTGGTGGGCTGGGGGAAGCATTGGTGGGCTGCCTCCTCTCTAGGGGGTGGGGGGTCTGGCTGCTCACCAGCAGCACCCCCATGTGCCCACCCACCAGGCCTCCCTGAGGCTACTTTCCGCCAAGGTATGATGGTGGGTGATGTCAGTGGCTGCCGGGCCTGGCAGGCTGTGGGAGGTGTTGGCGGACCACCTAGCCACTAGGGGGCAGGGGGTCTGGCTGCTTGCCAGTGGCATCCCCCTATGTGCCCACCTGCCAGGCCTTCCTGAGGCTACTTTCCACCTCAAGGTCAAAAGGTGGGTCATGTTGGCCGCCGCTGCATAACCAAGTGACCCAGCAACAGTCTGTAAAGAAAACCCTCCAGCAAGACATGACGGCATATGCAGAGGCCTTACACACACAAACACACACCCTTGTGGTTCAGAGACACCAACATATGTCCACCAGATGGGGACATCATGGCATCAGGGCCAATGCTGTTGTCTACACCTCACGTGGTGCAGATGGGGGAATGCCCACCCCTAAGATGTAGAAGTGGAGGCTCACATGCTGGCCGTCGAGGCAGTGGAGGATGCCTTCCCCCTCTTCGTGGGGGAGGCATCGGTTCCCCTAGGAAAGGGGATTGTGGGCAGACAGGTAGGTGCCCATGTGAGGAGCTGTGAGCTGTCCCCCAAATCACCCACTGGCCTGCCTTCATGGACGTCACAATCCGTACCCTACAGAAGATGGGAGTTCCACAGAATCCACTCCACTCAGAGACATCTTGCTTGTGCAGGCAATTCAGGCACTACCAAGTAGTGTAGGCTGCTGCCAGCATCACACACACCCCTTCCTGCCTTTGCAGAAAGGATGGGAGTGGCAGCAGGGACCCATTCCCCCCTGATCAGAGGGGACAGCTGGTGCCATTGACAGGGGGTGCCATGCTGTACAACCACATGTGCAACAGCTCCTGATCTGCCCCTTGTGGCCAAAATCATCATCAGCAGACAGCACCCACCTTCCTGCCTTCACGGAAAGGACGTGAGTCATGGGACCCATTTCCCCCCTGCTCAGAGGGGACAGCAGGTCCCCATGGATAGGGAGCACCAAGCGGTACAACCTTATCTGCAACAGCAGCTGAGCTGTCCCTCGTGGCCAAAACCAGCAGCAGCAGACAGTACTCATCTTCCTGCCTTCGCGGAAAGGACATGGGTCGTGGCAGGACCCATTCCTCCCTGCTCAGGGGGGACAGCAGGTGTCTATGGATAGGGCGCAACATGTGGTTCAACTGTATCTGCAACAGCTTTTGAGCTGCCCCTCATGCCAAAAAGCGGTGGCAGTGAACATCACCCACCTTCCTGCCTTTGCAAAAAAGGACAGGACGGACAGGATGGGAGAGGTCATTGGGAGGGGTCCGTGCGGTTCCAGAGATGGGGAGGTTGAAAGAGGGACTGGGAACTTGTCAAGGAAAAGAGGAGGACCAAGGCTTCATGGCCGCCTCGCACGGCAGGAACGGAAAGGAAGACCCCTCACATTCGCGAGCCATGAGCCAAGAAACCCACTGATTTCCTCAGTGGCAGCAGTGAACATCACTAACCTTCATGCCTTTGCGGAAAGGATGGGATGAACAGGAAAGAGTGGCATGTCTTCAGGTGCCTGGTCACAGGCTTGAGTGGTGTGTCTTCAGGTGCCTGGTCAGGACCATTGATGACAGATGCTTCGGGTCATTGCCCCTGCACACCAGGCCATCACAGACACTGCACCGCACTACACGGGGGTTATTCAGAAGGGCCCAAAACTGCATCCACACAGAGAGTTTGAACCGTGGCTCACTTACTGTTCCAGGGGAAGGAGGACGAATGGTTACTGGCTGTGCTGTGGAGCTGGCAATGGAAGACCGAGTGAGGGGTGGACTGCAGGCAGAGGCAGAACCAGGAGTTGGGATGGAGACAGGATGGAAGTTTCATTGAACCCCAACCATTCCTTCATGGATCCCTCGCCCTCCTCCTCCTCAAACAATTTAAAGAGTTCATCTCCCCCCGGCAGCAAGAGCTCTTCAGCCTCCTCCACAGCCCCCACAGGTGATTTTGGGGAGAGGGAGTCTCTGCTGCCCCAGAGACAAGTGCCAGTACTGCTTCCCGCAGGGCAAGTGCAGGCAATCTTTGCACTTCCTCCCACGACCACCCTTGGCCCCCGCCTGAAGCCTCACTGTGCCAGCAAACGAGGATTAAGGAGGAAAGAAAAGGCGAGAACACTGTGAGCCCTCAGCTGAAGTGCCCACTGAGCTTGGCCCCAGGGCCTGGCAGCAGCCCTGGAACCAAAGGGAGGTGCTAGAGCCCTAGCCCAGCACTCCCAGAAAACTGACCAGATCAGGCACTAATAATAATGTGAGCCCTCAGCTAAGGTGCCCACTGAGCTTGGTCCCAGGGGCTGGCAGCAGCCCTGGAACTAGAGGGGATAGATTCCTATCCCACCTACCCCACACAGAAAAAATCCCAGCTCCAATCCACTCTCCCTGTCTCTCTCCCAAAAGGCTTGCAACAGCTCTGTCCCACTGCACTGCCTGCTGCAACTGAAAAGCCAGAGCTTGGAGCATGCTTCCTTTTATAACCAGAGGTCTCATAGAGAAAAGCAGGAGATCTGTGGTTGGCAGTCAGAACTACCTAACAGGGTTTGCAGGGATGAGATTGGAGCGCCCATGGCTACAGAACACCCTCTCCCCCCTCCCTCCCCCTGGTCTCTGGTCCCACGTAACCAATTTTAACCAATTTGGAGCTTCACACTTGGAAGGAAAACCTGCCTATCAAGCTAAGTTGCGCTTTGATTGGGGTTCCCAGGGCAACAGAAGGAGTGCAGACAGAGTTCAGGCAGTCCCTGCCTGCATTGCCAAGGGAATTGCTTGAAGGTGCCTGACTGTCTGGCTTCATGAACAGCAGACAAATGCAACAAACAAGGCTTGCGATGACCACTTGTTGTTTTACAATGGCGCCTCACGAACGGCTTGTTCACAAATAGACGAATGGGTGTTCATGGGTTTTTTTCGTTCATATTGCTGTTCATGCCCATGTCTACCCAGGAGCTGGAATCTATGAAGAAGTTGAGGAAGACAGCTAGAACCACATGCTGAATCATACAGAGTATGCTATAGGCTCCATTTGAGAGCCTATAAGGTAAACACCTTAAAGTGTATTCAGAAATCAATAGGAAACCAAAGCAAAGATTTCATAATAGGTATAATATGATCTCTGCAGCTCTCACCTAGCATCCATTGGTATGCCACGTTGTGTACCAATTGCAGTTTCTGAATTGTCTTCAAGGCCAGTTCCACAGAGAATGTGTTATAGCAGCCAAGTCTCAAGATTCCTGTCTGCGCAGTTACAAGTAAAGCTTTTAATACATCTTGATTAAAATTTGTGTGGAACACCAGGGGTCAGATAAAGGTGCTCAAGGAGTGGCACTTGATCTGCAGTTAGTAATCTAGTCACCCTTGATTTTAATGAAGGCACATATTTAGACATCAAGGCTCAATATCCATTGTTGCCACTTTGAACTATCTTCAAAAGGTAAAAAACATGAAAGTGGGATATTTATTGTATTGTTATAAAGAGAACTTTTTACAAAGCTAAATCAAATTAAAATTGATCAGACTCCTTTTCTCTGTTTTGACTATTTTAAGGAGAACATTCAGCAGAGAAGACGTGATGAGGTCTCACACCAGTGGGGGACAGAGACAGACACTTTGTTTGATTCAAGAATTGTCTGCTCCGTTTCCACTGCACCACTAGAAGATAAAGCAGCTGAAAAAAGCTTTAGCACTACATCAAATGAAGATGTTGCAGCTGGCAGGCAGGAGAAATTCAATCATGAACTATTTTGGGTACTGAGATTTTTCAATAATGTTTATGAAAAGGACCAAGTGGCTGGTGTATTTTGATAAGTGCTAGAGAAATTTTGTAACAGTTGCTTGTCAGGATCTCATCCAGACAGAAATAGTTTGCAGCAGCACACATATGCAAGCCATAGTTTGTCATAAAAACTGAACAAGAGCCCTACTGAAGTCCATCAGTATCTTGACTGGCCAACCAGAAAATCCCAGGAATGCCACAAGCGTGCTGTATAAACACTGTCACTGTTTCCCCTTCTCCCTAACTTTGGTAACTGTGGTGACATTTAGCCATTGCAACTAATAGCTGCTGATAGATCCATAAGTTTATCTAATCCCTTTGTAAAGCTGCCTAATCACCATACCTTGTGATAGTGAATTCCATAGATTAATGAGGTATTATATGAAATTGTGAGTTCTTTTGTCTGTTTTGTATCTATTGCCTAACAGTTTTATAGGTTAATCCAATTTTATGGGATGATTTCTCTCATATGAGAGGAAGAAAAAGTACTATCAATTTCTTCATACCAGTCATAATTTTAGAAACAACTATCATGCCCCATTAGCAGTTTTTATTCTAAACAGCCTGAAATATTTGTATGTGCTCCAGAACCTTGATCATTTTGGTTGCTTTTTTGGCAACTTTTCCAACTCTATATCCTTTTGGATGTAGAACAACTGGAACTGCATATAGCACTTTATATAGTATTCCAAATGTGGTTACACCATATATTTATAGATACTAGCAGTTTTATTTCCAATCACTGCTAGTAATTTCCAGCATTGATTTCCTTTTTCACTTCTGCTTCACACTGAGTTGATGTTTCAAATAACCTATCCACCTTGACCGCAAGCTCTCTGTCCTAGTTAACTACCACCAGTATATACATATTTGTCAAGCTATATACAAGTTAAGATGTTTTATACCAACATGTATTTAAAATAAAGCTCATTTTCTATTTTGTTGCCCATTCACCCAGTTTGGATTGCTCCTTCTGGTGCTTTTTGCAGATGGTTTGAGTTTCACCGTTCTGAATAACTGGGTATCCTTTACTAGATTTTTGCTAGACTTTGGGTCACTCCTGACTATGGTTGCCAACCTCCATGTGGGACCTGGAGAGCTCCTGGAATTATAACTGATCTCCAGTCTACAGATATCAGTTAACCAGGAGAAAATGGCTGCTTTGGAGGATGAATTGGCATTATACCTTTCTGAGGTCACTCCTCTTCTCCAAACTCTGCCCTCCCCTGGGTCCACTCCCAAATATCCAGGAATTTCCTACTCCTGACTCAAAATAATTTTTTAGCATGTGGAATAGCACTGATTCTTGGCAGATTTGACTGCTTTCTGCTCTCCATTGCAAGAACTATTTATTTACTCTTACCCTCTGGTTCCTTTTTTAAAAACCAGTTACCATTCCATGAGTGCCAGGTTTACTCAGGAGCTTTTGGCTGATGAGGAACATTGTCAAAAATCTTTAGTCCAAGTATATCTTTGTATCACCAGTAACTAGATCTGTCGCTAGCTAGTGGATGCTTAACATGATTTTCCTTTGCAGAAGCCATGCCAATTTTTCCTCAAAAAAGCCTGCTCTTCTATATGAATAATAATTCTCTCTTTTAACAATCCTTCACAACAGTTTAGTTCAAATTGCCTCTGTTTCATGACTCCCAACTGGATCCCATTTTAGAAATTGGCATTAGCTTGACTGCTTTCCAAATACGCTGGAAATGTGACAGGTTTTAGGGGCAAGTTGTTTACTTTTGTTATGTGGATGTGTCTGTTTATCTAGTATTCAATTCATAAGATGTGTTTGTATGTGGCATAAAAAGAAACCAGACTGAATTAAAAAAAAAACCAAACAAATCTGTCCACAGGCTAGTAGGAAAGAGGAATCTAGTTGCAAGAGCACTGTAGCTTGAGTCATCATCATCAAGATCTGCTAGGATTGACTTGATCCAGGATATTATATTCCACCAATCAAAATAGTCTGGTTTGGAGCGCAAAGGATTCCAGTAAAGCTGGATAACTTGTGACAGTAGTCTTCAAAGGTACTGGATCCAAGACCCACCTTCAACCCCCTGGTAGCAGTATGGGATGATCTACTGAGGTGCAAACATGTAACAGAAAGTAATGTTACATCATAATCATGTGACATCATAAGATGAAGAGCCAGAGTTATGGCTTCACTGGTGTCAAGGGCTAGACTAGGCTGAAAACCAAGAGAGCAGAGAAGAGGAAACACAAGTTGAGTGTGAGAAAGTATATTGTGGTGAGGAAGAACCTATGGGTCAGAGTCACGTAAAGTGAGAAATTATCTAAGCCCGAAAGATGAGGCAAACATCAAGATCTGAAGCAATGAGACAGACTAGAAGGGGGGAACTGGGAGGGGGTAGGAAGTGGCTGTGGTGGCTATGCTGGTGGGGAAGCAAGGCAAAGAGAAGCTTTCATGAGGAGGCTGGGATCTGCATCACAGTCACATATACAGAGCATTATAGAATGACAGGTGGGCATGGCAGGTGGGCCTGAGGGAAGACAGAGAATTTTTATGGGGAAAGAGGGCTCTACACCACAACTCCCGGGGGTGGGGGGTAGGGGCTGGCATGCCCAGGTTGTGTCAGATAATGAAAAAGAAGCAAAGGGAGGTGGTTGGGCAGAAGGGCAGACTCTGTACCTGCTAAAAAGAAACTCTCTTCACCACTGAATGACCTTGCTTCGCTCTCTTGCTGTTCCTTCCAGTGTGCATGCAAAGGAGAGACAGGAGGCCTTGCACCCTTGCTTTCTACATGGACTCTGACAGAAAGTCCTTCCAAAAATTAGCAAGAAACAGCAGCTCTGTAGAGGACTGAAACCCAGCAGGTGGTTTACAAGAGGAAGACCACAGGTCTGAAGGGTTATGCAGAATCAAAACATGGTTATTTCTCCCCTTAAAGCAGCAGAGCAGTCTGTAGCTCTCACCCTGACTGCCCAAAGTACAGACTTTGAGCTTCACACTTACCAGTTGGTCTTGACATCAACAGACTTAGATAGGAAAGGCTGCTAAGACAAAGCTCAAGAAAACTGCAGTGGTGTATATTTTTAGCAGCTGTGATGTATTTTTCCCTTAATATTTTCACTGTTTGATATGAGCTAAGGCATATCAAACCCTGTCAAATAATAGGTCTTTTAATCTTAGTCTTGATCATATGATTAGAAAGGAAATCAATGACCTTTATACAAAGACACAGAGACAGAGCTGAAACACACTAGAGAAAATATTGCAAATACTAAAGGGGGCATTAAAGCTCCTGTTGCTAAGCAGCTCTCTTTCAAACCTGAAATGTCAAGCCCTGCAGGAATCCTAACAGGAAGTTGTTGCAGTCGGGGCCCAGGTCACCTGGAGTATTGCTAATCGATAAACAAGCACGTGACCTCTCCTTTGAAATTCTGTCCCATTCGTTTTTCCCATCATCCATTTTATTTATGTTAGTAAATATTTCTATGGTTTTTTTAAAAAAGTAAACAATTATGACAATAGGATATTTAGAGCTAGGAAACAAAAATTCCTTTGCACATTCATAACAAGTACATAATATTTTTCCCAGTGAGGTAGACTTCAGAGAAGTATTCAGTGATCTGTATCCTAGAAACCAATGGAGCGCACAGATTGGGTTTGTAGCCCACAACCTGTTTTTTGTGTAACAGTAAAAAAGAGTAGCAAATTCTCCTTAGTTCCCTTGTATACAGTGCCTGATTTGGATCAGGATTACAGACTGTGCGAAGAAGGAGCTTCAGCCTCCCTCCTTGTATTGTTTTTCCAACCTGCAGTGGTCCAGAGATATGCTCTTTGGCCCATGTGGGAAAACTCATGGGTTTCTGCAGTGGCTCAAATAGTGCCCCCTTGGGATCATTTTCAGGGCAGGTAAATTGTATAATGCAGGAGGCTGAAGTCCCTTTTCCATTCTTGCCACACAATCCAAATTGAGTACTGTGTGCAAATTGAGAAGAACACACAGGTAATGTGTGACAGTTACCCAGGACACAAATGATACAGACCCATTTTGCTGTCTAAATGGCTCTTTCATATGAGATGCTTATCCCCTTCTGAGATAACTGATTAGCTGTGTGTAATTAACAACTGGATTAGGACTAAGATTTTTATAAGTCACAGGTGGAAGTGAATACTTACAGTATTCAATAATGATCCACTGTAGAATGTATGGATGGCAGGCCTGAACCAAGATTCCAGTTGTTATGCTGACAGAATTTTGTTTGTCCTTGGACTGATTTCAGTTTGTTATGGAAGACTGCGCTAATCACTTTTCAAGATCACGCCCATAGGCACAATCAGATTTACACACCCCTGGTTACCCTAAGAAAGGGTTTTAAAGTCTTGTAAACCAGGCAGTAATTTGGTTTTGTGACTCAGTGATTATAGACCAAGTATTCTTGCCAAAATATAATAAAGTAATTACAGCAAATCTTACATGAAATAAAAGGAAGAAAAGAAATGGTACATCAAGCAAGGTTAATACTCTACCAAGGTTAAAGATGTGCCTTCAAGGTTACTGTTGCAAGGTTTTTAAAAAATATTTTGCAGTTTGGCGAAGAATGAAGAGTACTTTAACGCAGGTAATATTGTAATAGGTCAACTTGTTCTCTTCATTCCTCCAGAGACATCAAATTTATATATTTACTATGGCCTTAATTCAGCTAAAGTTAAGCACCTTTAGATTCTTTAGATTTTAATGGAAGAGTCAAATTTGTGCTCAAATCATCCCTATTTAAACGAATGCAACATTCGGGACAACCCTAAGTAAGTATACTCCGAAGTAAATCCCACTAAGTTCAATGGGACTTACTCCCTAATAAATATGTTAAGGATTGCAGACTTGGAAGTGTTTACCTTTGCTTCATCATGCCCTTTGTATATATTTATTTTTCAATGCCTTATCTAATGACCCCCAAGATCTCTCAAGGCAGTTTACAATAAACTTCCATTAAAAGTTCAAAACAGACAAGTCAAGTATAAAAGAGTTATTATTAACTACACAAAAGTGGGGAGTGGGGCACGGGCTGGCAACCTTCTTGACCTACTGCCTTAATGCTGTATGAAATACAGATATAGCCATATTCCTGAAGTCCATAACAGGTCTGGAAGACCTGCCTAGGTAACATTCCTTTGCCATGATTTTGCTTGTCCTTTAAAACACCATTAATATTTTGCCTATAGCTGTAGACTTTTGTTTATGTGATCAGCTATGTGAAATCATCCTCTTGCATATGGGGATCGTGCTGTGGTGATGGAAACCCTGATATCAACATTCCCCGCTTTTCTATCCAGGTATTTGCAATCTAGAGACACCATATAGCTCTCAATGTTTTCCAGAATAGGTTTTCCAACTTGTGGCTGCAACCACAATTTTTCTACTGAAACCACAATGTTCACAAGCAGTTCTGCTTATTAATATTAACTTCAGAAACAATTAGTTGCAGATTTAACTTTACCCAGTTGCATCCTGCCTTTGCCTCTTCCATTCCTCCCTTGGAAATTTCCATGGAATCATGTGAGACAGAGGAAAATGCCAAAGAGTGTGTTCAGATGCATATCAACTGTTTTACAGAACTAAAAGCATGGGAAGACACAAATTTTATGTGCCACTGTTGCCTCTCACTTGAAAAACAGGCACAGGTCCATGCTGGGAGCCATCCCTACTTGCATTCTGCTTCTGGTTTCTGTACTCTGAAGAGGGTACATACTTTTTTTGCAATTGGTACATGATGCAATATCTTCCTGGTACACATTCTCCATTTTGTACACATTCTCCTCCAAAGTCAGAATGTCTTTCCTTTTTAAAATCAATACACGTTTCTAACTTTTTATGACTCTGCACTTTTACATGCAGATGTGATTGTGGAAATTCAGTAGTTTTTAATTGTAAAAAATCCTACACGTGCAGTTCTAGAAGGGAGAGGTGGACATTTGCAAAAAACATTTCAAGATGAAATAGGCCAAATGAAGTGGGAGGGAAAAACAGACGCAAAATGAGATGGGTGTTGGTGTTTCTACCACCAACGTCACAGATACAGATCAGGAACTGAATCTGCTATTAGCAGAAAAACAATAGCAGGCATGAGGATCAAGTGAGACGGTTGTTCTTTGTATTTTTGTATGCTATAGATATGTATGTACAAAACAAAAGTATGACAACATGAGTTATGAACAGTTATTTTTTAATTGCAATGTCATGATTTATTGCCTTGGCTTGGATCCATTAAAGCACTCAAGATGTAAGTGCAAACTTAAGGACAACACATGGCCTTGTTGATTTCAGCAGACTTTGGTCTGAACCCTTTCCCCATCTGGGAGAAATCCAATAAAAGTTAAACACTTTTAAGACCTATTGACTTCAACAGGAGAAGCTTAACTGTAAGAACAGCTATAGGTACAAACTTCCATTTGTTTTTGGAAAGTTCTTCTCTTTTGCATCTGAGATCTGTTGCAGCTACAGATAGTTCTAGGACTGCTTCAACATTTGATGATTTGCAATGGTGGCATTACTCTACTGCCCCCCTTCCCCCCACTTCATTGTCACCTCTACTTCTGCCTTGTAGCCAGAGTAGCTAATGATCCCCTTCCCCCCCTCCAAAAGCAGCACAGCAAGCCATGTAAGCTCTACAGGGCATCCTAAATAGACATGGGCATGAACCAAAAAAATTTAATGAACCAGCAGTTCGTGGTTTGGTGCCGACGATGAACCCAAACCAGCGAACCACAACGAACATTTCCCGCTGACGAACTGGTTCAAGGTTCGTGGTTCATGGGCGTCAGAACAGCCCCCGTTAAACTTAGAGAGCCCATATTCCCAGGGAGTGTTTAGCAGGCTCTCCTCCAGCCAGCATCCAAGTATGGTCAAGATTGCAATAGGGATCTTGGAGTTATACCCTCTCCAATTGGAGGCCCCCAGGAAACTCCCATTTGATACAATTAGAGCCACCAGTTGATGTTGGTACAAGGGGTTGGCCATCAGAACTGCCTATCAGGGTTTGCAGGGATGAGATTGGAGTGCCCATGGCTACAGAACACCCCCTCTTACCCCTCTCTCCTCCCAGGTGTCTTCTCCCATGTAACCAATTGTAACCAATTTGCAGCTCCATGGTTGGAAGGAAGACCTGCCGATCAAGGTAAGCTGGGCTTCAATTCAGGTTTCCAGGGCAACAGAAGGAGTGCAGACAGAGTTCAGGCATTCCCCCAGCTCCGTTTCCAAGGGAATTGATTGATGGTGCCTGACTGTCTGGCTTCACGAACCGTGGGCGAACACAACGAACCAGGCTTCCAACGAATGCTGGTTCATTGGCCATGGATGCTCATGAACCGCTGGTTCACGAACAGACCATCAGGCAGTTCGTGGTTTTTTTTGGTTCGTAATGCGGTTCGTGCTCATGTCTAATCCTAAACTCTTGCAAGGTTCTTTCTTTTTCTGAGAGTTGGGCCATCATTTTGGTTGCCCTGTCAATGCACCAGGGAAATCAAAATGATGGTAGAAATCCCAGAGGAAGAAGGAATCTCACAAGCATTTGAGAAGCCCTAGAAAACATGCATGGCTTTCAGTTACAAGCAGTTTCTTGGGAGAGAAGTGTAATTTTGCTCAGTTAAGCTGTGCAAGGAAGACATTTTTTCATATTTCACAGTTTCAATCCAATTTAAATCCTCTGCAGTGACATTTTAAGGTTAAATTACGAATCGGGAGATCCAGTCATAGATATGCAGCATCATGTGTAGTTTAGCCCTCACAAGGCATGTATTTTTTTTTCTGTTTCTGCCCAGATTGCCAATTGAAGAAGTCAAAGCAGCTTACAAAGTTTTTTTTTCAAGTAATGATACTATGTTATATAACAGTTCACCAGATGCTACTATTGTTTTTTTTAAAAGCCTGAATCCATCCACAGATCTTAAAGCAACAGCAGCATCATATACAGTAGGCTAACAACCTACCAAGAAAGTTCCTGAAGTGCTCAGTTGCCATTCACCTAAAAGCTGCCAAAAAACTGACCAGAAGACCTTCTCTGGTAGTGAGGTGACAGGCTGGGAACTGAGAATGCCCTAGACTTGTGAGCATCTGCTGCATCGCTCTTGGCAGGGGCACCTATAATAAAGTCTCATGAGCAATTCTGGAAATGCAAGGGGAAAGGTATGGGAGGATGTATTCCTTCAGATAAGGAAACACAGAGACGGATTTGTGTTTTAAAGGTCAGAAACAGCCTTTCAATTTTTCCTGGAAATTAATGGACAACCCTTGAGGGTCCTTTAGGATATTACATTGTTCCTTTAGCTGCATCACAATCGAACCTATGTGTCATGTCATAGTTTCAAAAAAAGAGCAGCTTTTTCTTCAGCATAGTAAACTATTCACTAATTTAAAAGCCAGATAACTGGTAGGTATATAACTGCTGATTAAGGACCCTGTCTGATGAGGAGAAAATGTTTTTGGAGGAGAGTGATTGTGAATGAAGAAGAGGTTTATAGAAACACCATTGGTGGGGTGAAAGCAACTAGGAGAGAAAATGGTGTTTGAGGAAAGGACTAAGCACTCATTTACCCAACTACTCATCTACCAATTCGAGTATGGCACAGAGACCCAACCTGTGTATACTCTGTAATGTGTGAAGAGATTTGTTCAACTGTCCACAGAGACACTGGTACCAATAAGGATAAAACACACTGTAGGGAAACCTGAACAGAGATTTGCACATTGATGGATTTGGTAATTTTTGTCTAGATAAGAGTACCTCATACACACATAGATACACGCACTCTCTCTCTCAACAGATTGCAAGCTGATTTTAAAACTACTGTCTCAGACAATAGATCCAGAGGAGTTAGCCGTGTTAGTCTGTAGTAGCAAAATGGCAGATTCCAGTAGCACCTTTAAGACTAACCAACTTTACTGTAGCATAAACTTTCGAGAACCACAGTTCTCTTTGTTAGATGCATGATGCATCTGACGAGGAGAACTGTGGTTCTTGAAGCTTATGCTACAGTGAAGTTGGTTAGTCTCTCAGACAAAGAAAACTCCTGCTGCTTGTGCACAATCTTTTGCTTGTGCAAGAAAAAAGCTCATTAGTTTGTGGACTAGCCAGTATTTACTAATATCTTTTTGTAATTAGATTACCACTGGCAGGCAGACTGCAATAGTTCACTCGCCCAACCATGGCACTTATTTAAATACAAGCCCCTCTCATCATCTCTGGGGCTTTATATTTATTGAAGTAAGATGTTGGGAGACCTATTGGCTTAAATACAACACTTCCAATTTTATTTCACATATAATAACTGTTTTTAATTCTGTCTTTTTCTAGGATAAATAAGGGTTCTGATTCAGCCTTAGCGTTGGATCAGCAATTTACCATTTAAAAAAGATCTCATTGCCTCAGAAATGTGCGTTGGGAAATGAGGTCACACAATATGTGCAGACTTACTAATAAGTGGTTTCTCTTATGAAGGAGGATAAATCATAGGTGAACACTGTACCCAAACACAAAGGAGTGACCTCAGCTCTTTCCCAAGTTTATTCACTTGATATTTAATTATAGTAATGGAACTAGAATGGAATCTGTGAAATTATTGGCTTGATGTCAACATTTGGTCGAAGACTACAGATATATATATATATCTGTAGTTGTTGACTTACCCTTTTTTTCAGACAGGCCTAACAACTGGACACTGCTTTAGTAGAGTCTTGGGAAATAAATTAGCGTACACCTGCAGAATATGTCAGGTATATGGAACATAATACAAGCCATTGCTAAAAGAGGCAGATAAATAACACACATGGGGGTGCTGCTGCAAGAGCAACTAGGAAAGTAAATATGAAGGGAAGTAAAGGTTCAGTGGAAACACCCTGTGGTATGGTTGATAACTCCAGTATTAGAAGGCATTACTGAATAATACTGCTGCTTGTGCACAGTCACATGCAAAAAAAGAATAATAGTTTGGCAGACATACATTAAGACTTTTAAAGAAAGTAAATGATTAAACTTTTACTCGGCCTTGAATAAATATATTGCTCTTCTGAAGAAAATGGGAAATCTTAAGGAGCAGTTTTGTGGTCACACTTTTTCATTTTTTTCTTTCTAAAGAAGCAGATATTATAGAAATTCTAAATACTGAACAGAATTACTTTCTTCTAAGGACTGAGGAAGATTAGCACTTTCTTGGATGTGCAGAATGGACAGCCATGAAGTTAAAGAATTTCCCACAACTAGGTGGAGTGAAAGTGTTACTACCCATATCTTGTTTATCCACAAACATATTTTATGTGTTTCAGTCCTATGATATGTTAACTGGAAACAAGTTCTATAAAAATATTTACTTCCAAATAATGCATTTTGGACTGTGGTGACAGTTCCTCATTTCTTCACGTGTCTAATCTGTCTAAGTCTAGCATGTTTTATAGATAGATAAAAGTATAGAGAAAATGAAGTACGCACACCACTGGATAAAATATAGAGCACAGTGATGTGTCTGGAATAAATAAGCTTAGTTTGCACTTTTATAAACATCTAGAAAAACTGCTAATAAGAAAATCATTGATAGATGGGAATCTTAGTAAATGTCTTGAGATCTACAGATTTTGGATGAGAGGTTTTCTGTATTCATGTCTTTCAGAATCTTTTCCAGCGCTAGATTAGATTTTTAAAGTGAAATCAGCATACTTGCAGTGTAATCCTAAATGTGACAATATGGTCATTCTCTCCAGTTCTTCCAAAAGTTGCGGGCTTGGCATTGGGAGTGTTGGAAGAATAAAGCAGAAGAATTTTTTAATGTTTTAATGTTTGGATAAGGAGGGACCCTATTTGGGTGGAAAGATGGCAGAGAAATATTTTAACTAAATTAAGTGGAGGCATGGCAAACCAAGCTTCAAATTAATGCCTTTTGATAACAATAGAAAACTCCTAACATTTTAAACAACACAAATAAAATGATTATATTTATATATGTTTTCCTTGGTACATGTTAACTTAGTGCTGATGTACTTCATTTGTTAGTTCTGATCCCACCAACAGAAACACTACACCAGTGAGGTGTAGTGGTTAGCGTGTCACAATAGGATCTTGAAGACCCACGTCTGAATCACCACTCTGCTGTGGAAGCTGTCTAAGTAACCTTGGGGCAGTTACACATTTCCAGCCTAACCTACCTAACAGTATTGTTGTGAGGATAAAATGGAGAAAAGAATGATGTAAGCTGGTTTGAGTCCCCATTAAGGAGAAAGATGGGGTATGAACAAAATAAATAAACAAACATATATTTAATCTCTGGTAGTTGGCTCCAACAGAAGCAAGAAACTGGAAATATTTCCTAGTGCTTACTTCCTAAATAAGCTTGCATGTGTATAGGTGCAGTGATTCCAGTGGTATTATTAAAATCTTAATGTAACACATAATTTCCTGGGTAGAATTCTCAATTAGTATTCCATATT
The DNA here is from genome assembly GCF_028583425.1 of Eublepharis macularius. Classification (NCBI taxonomy): domain Eukaryota; kingdom Metazoa; phylum Chordata; class Lepidosauria; order Squamata; family Eublepharidae; genus Eublepharis; species Eublepharis macularius. The sequence continues at coordinate 80,841,492 of NC_072797.1, forward strand.
CTGAAATATACTCATCTTAAGATACTATCACTTTTGTTGGAAACATGGTGGTGAAGAGTTATGATGAAGGTATCTTCACATAAAGGAAATATATAGATTACATCCAGTTGCAAAACAAACAAATAGGCATCTCCTATCCATTTTGTTCTATGCGCCAACATTTTTGAGATTACAGTACTCATGCAATGAAGTGAAAAAACTGATCAACAAGGCCAGACTGGTACCCAGAAACAGCTAACTAATAGGGAGCCTGAAAAGAGAGCATCACTGGTTGTCACCTACAGCTCCCTACTGAAATCATCCCAACACATCATGATTGATCTTCAGTTCTTCCTGAAGAATGATATTCCACTCATACAGACCTTGGGTGGCTGACTTTGCAGACAATCGTTTCTTATCAAAAACAACTGGTCACCTGCCAGAGACATAGATCTAAATCCTGCAACTAAGATGCCAACTCTGCCCTCATATACACAATACTGTTTACTGTATTTACTTCATTTACACCCCACTTTTCACTCCAATGGGTACTCAAAGTGGGTTACAAGTTCAACATTCTCCCTTCTCCCAACAACAATCCTAAGAGGTAGATTAGGCTGAGAGTATGCAACTGGCTCAAGGTCACTCAGCAAGCTTCCATGGCTGAGTGAGGAGTCACCCAGATCCCAGTCTGAAACTCTAGCCACTACACCACACTGTCTCTGTTACAGAATCTTAAAACATCAGCTGTATCATCTCAGGCTCATCTACCTGCTGATTCTACAGTGTGTTATAGGTCATCATGTATCAATAAAGTTTTTCTGGTCTCTACAGAGAACAAATAAGTTACTGCCTACTTAAAAGTATAAATGGACACAAATTAGAAATTAAAAAAATCACAAAATTCAGAAACCAAGAGAACATTTCAACCTCAACCTTTTATTGTTTATCTACAAATCACCATTCTTCGAACGGAAACTCCAGTATGAAACTGCTGATTCAAAATTCATTAAGAATTCTTACATCGCCCCAGGAACGAATATTTTGTGAGAGCAGAACAGCATGCACATTTTCAGACTTAAGTACATGCAAACTGCAACAAAACCTGGGTTTCCAATTGTGTATACCAAAGCTGGAAAAATTGTATATTTGCATAAACTGCATAAACTGCTGACTGTGCATATCAACAGGACTGTGCATAGCATACTCTCCTGGTACATAAGAACAGTATTTCAAAATGGTGGACCTGTTATTTTGTTATGAAAACTCTACTCTCGAATTTTCTGCAACATAGAACCTGACAGCATACAGTAGATGTTTCCTTCATGGCCACTGATGGACATTCAGGCTAGTCTTTGACTAAAGGTCATTTAAAGTCTCATCTGTTTGCTGGTTTGGAGAATGAAATAGCAGTTTGTACATTTTTAATCTGGCCAAGAAAGGGGAGTATAGTTTGAGATTTTGGAATTTAGAATTCCAGGAATACTGCTTTTGTTTTAGAAGACTTTGGGGTTAGCATTGCCTGCCCATGTATCTGCTTTCTTGCCAGCTAGTTGGTCTGTATATTTGTCTACAAATAGAGCTTCAAATTTTTTAAAAAAATCTAAACTACTCTCTTGTCCAAAAGAAAATGATCCGGTAAAGCTGCTCTGGGATTGCCTACTATTCAGGGACATGGGAACATTAAACAATACTTTATGTAACGGTCATAATAATTTTAATTGGGATCTCTGCCAATGATCCCTAGTGAATAATTAAAGATAATGGAGTACCTAACGCTGGCTTACATTGTACAGGATTAGCCATCTCCATCCCTTTGAGAGAGCATCTGGTTTCAGGAATTTGCATTTCTGAATCATAGATCATTGCGAAGGTTTCAGCTCATCTGTCATTAGCTCTGCTTGCAATCAAAGCCAACTTTCCCATTGGCATTATGTTCTTGCAAACATCTTAGTTCCTCCAAGAGTCACTCAGGATAGTTTCATATTTATTTTTGGAATTAAATCCTTACATTCTTGTCACACATGCGACCTGATGTTCTTGGAAGTGTGGAATATTTTATAGAAAGCAGAAATATCAACAACAATATCTGTTATAAATATTGCCATTTACAAAGACTTGGAAACAGAACTGTGGCCTTCATAAGATGCTGATCTCACAATTGTATTCAGGTTTAATTAGAAGAAAATCCCACTGTATTAATTGGGGCTCATTCCCAGGTGTGTGCATAGGTTTGCATTCTGACACATAAAAGTACTGTTATCTAAATAAACATTCTGTGAATTGCATGCATTAAATCTGATTTGAATACAAGAGAAATTGAAAGTAATTATATGACTCAATGTTCTAAGTATATCTGTTGCAATAAAATAATCCCATTCAGGACAGACAATTACACACATGTACAGAAACAAATGGCTTCAGTTCCCATTCACAAGGCCATTCAACGCGCCTTCCCCCAAAAGGGCACTGTTATGTTCATAGAGGCAATGTTCATAGAGAATTCCATGTCAAAGGTTCCCATAACCATTAAAGTCATCAACAGCCACACAGAATTCAAAGGTTTAGTATTTATCCTAAGGTAATTTATATTTAACTGGTTGTACAGTTGCAAATATAGTGAGATCTTCTATCTGAAATATGAAGAATTGTAGATAATTGCTCCCTAGCTGCTTCATTACTTTCATAAGACCAAAGGGAGAGAAACATGAATGCACCAGCTTAACCAACTTTAATGCGGCTGAAACGACCTCATAAGGTCCTGCCAGAAGCCAGGCAGAGCCCAGGCTCTTCCCTCATCAGCCCAATCTTTGTTTAGAAAGTAATCCCGCATGGCACATGGTGCATTTGCCCAACTCTATGAGCCAAATTAGATGGAAAGGCATCCACAGGTCTAACCCATAGACTCTACTGCTATTTTAAAGCCTAATGAGGTGATTTAAAAATGCTGCAAGAGCCCAATGCTGATTAAGTCCAGAGTGCAGCGAGATGCTCTTGCCCCCCCCCTTTCAAGTGCTGAAACAGCCACATACACACCTCGGCTGATATAGCACTTGAAAAGGCGAGGGAAAAACACCTCATAGGCTTACCATTTGCCCACTTATGGTGGCAAGCTCGTGCCGTGAGGACTTTGTTGCCTGCTACCACTCGAAGCAGTGGCAGAAGAAAATAAAGAAAAAGGCTCCAGCTTAGTTGTTGGTATATCACTTCCAGGTAGGGTTGCCAGTCCCCCAGTGGGATGGGGGATCCCCCGCCCCCACCCTCCACCCCCTGCCATGACTCATCTGGCCAATGAGGGGGAAAGGCAAGGGAATGGGCCTCCCAGGGCACACTCCCAGTGTGGTGCAACAACATCACTCCCAGAAGTGACTGTTGGGAAAAAGTGGGTTAAAAATAGTTTAAAAATCAGAATTGCAATGGATCTTGATCAATAGAGAGTCAGGCGCTTGTTTGCTTTTAAGAAAATATTTACTTTAAAGGAAAGAGGTACACAGGATTCCTACAAAATAAAGAACTCTATTTCCTACATCTTTACAAAGTCCACACGAGCAATATGGAGAATCTGCTTCTTCTTGACCCCTAGAGAGGAAATCCCCTGACCTATTAACCAATAGTAGTTTCTCAGTTTCTCAGGCTTTGAATTAGATAAGGCTATTGGCTCTGTGTCAGGTTTTCTTCCAGGTCAATACAAACAGGGAGTACACTGGGCAAACACATTAACCCCATAATGACTGAATGTCAGATCTTGCATCCTATGTTCCAACAGTGGCATCATTGTGCAGGTCTTGGGAATGCTCTTCCACTTTGTGCTGGGCCATTCTCAAAGAATTGGCCCAGTGCAAAGTGTGGGAATGCTCCCAGGCCCTTCATGACATCACTCCTGGAAACAGAGAGAGATTAATAAGAACAGGGAAGTTTGATCATACCTACCCTTCTTGGAGTGCATATGTTGTCAGTGGCAGAGGCAGGCTAAGATGGAAAAACTTGACCTGAAGTTTATGGCTAAATCCTAGAACTTATATACTAACAAGTAACAAAGCCCAATGTGAGAAAAAATACATCACTGATTCCAGCCAGATAAAGGCAGGGGAGGTGGGCATGACTGCCTGCTCCACGCCTGATCCCAGCCAGATACCTGTGTGATCCCTTATTGATAGTTCCGCTACTGATCCTGGCTGGATGAAGAAGGTATGGGCATTGCATCCTCCTCTGCACTTGATTCTGGTCAGGTGAAATGGAGGGGGCATTGCCACCTGTTCTGCATCTGATTCTGGCAGGTTGAATGGGGGGGCAGGTGTTGCCTCCTGCTCTGTGCCTGATCCCAGCTGGGTGAAGGGGGGCAGGCATTTACTCTTGTTCCGTGGCTGATCCCAGCCAGGTGAAGGGGGATGGGCATTGCCGCCTGCTCCATGGCTGATCCCAGCTGTGTGTATGGGGATGTGCATTGCCACCTGCTCCGTGCCTGATCCCAGCTGGCTGAAGGCAGGGGGAGGACATTGCCACTTGCTCCGCTCCTGATCTTGGCTGGGTGATAGGGCAGGTATTGCCACCTGCTCCGCACCTGATCCCAGCTGGCTGAAGGCAGAGGGTGGGCATTGCCACCTGTTCTGCACTTGATCCCGGCTGGCTGAAAGCAGAGGGGCGTTGCCACCTGTTCCGCACTTGATCCTGGCCACATGAAGGAGGGATGAGCATTGCCACCTGCTCCATGCCTGATCCTAGATGGATGAAATTGGGGAGGGCATTGCCACCTGTTCTGCTCCTGATTCCAACTGGGTGAAGGGTGGGTGGGCATTGCCTCATGCTCCGATCCACGCCCGATTCTGGCCAGGTGAATAGGGGTGGGCACTGCTGCCTGTTTCATGACTGATCCCGTCTGGGTGAAAGGGGGTGGTCATTGTCACTTGCTGTGCTCCTGATCCTGACTGGGTGAAGGGGGGAGCAGGCATTGCTTCCTGCTCTGCACCTGATCCTGGCTGGGTGAAGGCAGGGGGGGCAGGCATTGCCACCTGCTCCACTCCTGATCCCACCTTGGTGAAGGGGGAGCGGACACTTCCACTTGCTCTATGCCTGATCCTAGGTGGGTGAAGGTGAGGGTGGGCATTGCCACCTGCTCCACTCCTGATCCCAGCTTGGTGAAGGGGGAGCAGACACTTCCACTTGCTCTATGCCTGATCCTAGGTGGGTGAAGGTGAGGGTGGGCATTGCCACCTGCTCTGCTCCTGATCTCTGCCAGGTGAAGGGGGAGTGGGCATTGCCACCTGCTTTGTTCCTGATCCGAGCTGGGTGAAGAGGGGATGGACATTACCACCTATTCCACTCCTGATCTCAGCTGAGTGAAGGCGGAAGGTGGGTATTGCCCCCTGTTCTGTGCCTGATTGAAGCTGGGTAAAAGGTGAGTGGGCATTGCCACCTGCCCCACTCCTGATCCCAGCTGGGTGAAGGTGGGGGCGGGCATTTTCCCCGCTCTGCTTCTGATCCCAGCTGGGTGAAGGCGGGGGGCAGGCCTTGCCACCTTCTCCGCTCCTGATCCCAGCTGGTGAAGGTGGGGTGCAGGCATTGCCACTTACTCTGCTCCTGATCCCAGCTAGGTGAAGGTGGGGGGCAGGCATTGTTGCTTGCCCCGCGCCTAATCTTGGCCTGAGCTTCCCACCATGGCACACTCTCTGGAGGTCTGACTGCCTCATCTTGGCTTTCCTCCACAGCAGCGCCCTCTGGAGGCACACCAGGGTAGGAAGTGAGTTGGCTTGAATATGCTTAGCTTTTCATATAGTAGAATTTTCTATATGGGGAGGTGGATGTCCTGTGATAGTAGAGTCAAATTAAGTTATCTTATTTGTTCATTTCAGGATTCAGGATACTTATTTCCTTTGCTAATATTTGTTTTGAGCAACAGCTAACTGCTAATAGGAGCTGGTTTTGATATTGTGATTAACTGAAGTATAGTAACTATATTTTTTGCTTAAAAATGTATTTAGAGTCAAATAAAGGTGGTGAGTTTGGGGGCAGCCCAAGGCCCTGGACAACTATAGAGGTGCTGCTGACTGTAACAGCTGTGCTTTTTGTGACCCTGCTTTGGGATCAGGAAGCAATTTTCCCCAGGCCAGTTTGGTTAGGGATCCTGGAGGTGTTTTGCCATCTTCTGGGCATGGAAACAAGCAAGGAAGTGAACAACACAACTAAGGGATAAAGCAACAATTTACCAATTTATACTAGAAAGAAACAATGTAATAGGTACAACCTACAAACAAGCCTATTAAAGAAAAAAGGGCCTGGTACAACCTTTTGAGAGAAGACTGTGAAGTGCTTTAGAACTTAGATTGTGACCTGAATTCTTTCTAGTATAAATTGGTAAGTTGTTGCTTTAGCCCTTGGTTGTGTTGTTCACTCCCTTGCTTGTATCCATTTCAAGGGTGCTTGTCTTTTTTCATCTTCTGGGCATGGAGCAGGGGTCACTGGGGGGTGCTGGGAGGTAGTTGTGAATTTCCTGCACTGTGCAGGGAGCTGGACTAGATGACCCTAGAGGTCCCTTCCAACCCTATGATTCTATGATTTTATGATTCTTTGAAAGTGGAATGTTGATGATCAAGATCCTGCTATTTAGGAAGAGCAGTAGAGTAGTAGTAGAGCCTCTGCTTGTGCCGAAGGTCCCAGTTTCAATCACTGGCATTTCCAATTAAAGGGATCATGTAGCAAAGCCTATGTCTCTACCTGAGACCCTGGAGAACAGCTGCCAGACCGAGTAAACAATATTAATCTTGATAGAACAATGGTATAGCTCAAGTTAAGGCAGCTTCAAGTGTCCAAATGTGTTCATGTGAACTGTGAGGTTAAAACCTTGACCACACTTAATCAGATATGTGGTATCTTAAAACCACTGTAACATGCTCCCCAAAACATAAATTTAAGTTGTAAGACTGCCAGTCAAAGCAATTACTTTGGAATAGTCCTACTGACATAATAAGACTATTGTACAGTAATTTTAAGGAAGGCCATCTTCCAGAGTTCCATGATTCATCAGCTATATTTAGAATACACACCCTACTGGCCAAGTCCTTAAGGAGTCACTAAGCCTCTCCCTTTCCTTTCTCTCCTTTGTCTTAAAGATAGGATTTCCCATATACGTCACATTCCACCCACCCACTCATCTACAAAGAATGATAAGTATTTTACTCTTGTGGGCTTTCCTTAGAGGCAGGAGAGTGACTGGTTTGATGTTTGGCTGCATGTCTCTAAATTCTGAGTAATTCCTCTGACAGCATTTATTCCATAAAAGTTGCATACTAGTTGGTTTAGAGAATTTCTATGCCATTTCTCCAGGAAACTGCCTGAGGCTGTTTACAAAATAAAAACAATGAAAGCAAAATATTGGAAGATATTCATTGAAATCCAGTGTTTAAAAACCGAGTCCACATAAAAACAGTACGTATCTATATATAATAAACTTAAGTTTTGAAGCCTTTCACTAAATCTGATATGAAACTTTTAATAAATTCTAAATGTATTTACTGGAAATACGTCCTCCTTATGGAATGGCCTACCTGAGGTGATCAGGAAAGCTCCCACTCTCCTAGATTTCTACAAATTATGCAAAACTGGATTATTCAGGAGGTCTTTCTACCCAGATACAGGACTATTCTACAGGACTGTAGTGTTTTATGCATGGTCACTTTATAGAGTCTCTGAATCAGTTCTGCTTCCCATGTTCTCCAGAGTTCTGCATGTGTTGGGGGGTCATGGGAAGCAGAAATGGGGTTTGACCAGTTTAAACCGGTTTTTCCACCTGTGCTCATTCCCCGATTTTTTTTTAAAGCCAATGGCATGCCGCGAGCATTTCGGGTTCTATCAGTGCAGAATCAAATACTCCAGTTCTGCTTTTGAGCCCCCCTTTTTTCTTCTTCTTTCTTCCAGGCAGAAGCCTGCTGGACGCAAGGGCACCCAAAGACCATTCTGGGGTGGGCTGCTGCTGCTCTCTCCCAGGACACCTTCGAGTCAGGGGTGAGGAGGGGGGCTTGTGCCTGGAAGAAGGATTTGCGTCTTCAGCAGCTTATTCAAAGTGCAAACCCTGAAGCGCAGCTGTTTCTCTAGATTCTTCCTGCTTTCCCCTTCCCCTCAGCTTTCTTCTGTCAATATTCCATCCCCTTCCCTTCTGCAGTCCCCCAAAAGAAATTTGCTGCTGCTGCCGCCGCCGCCACTAGCACACAGCTGAGGGCCATGAGGAAGGGTCTGTGGAAGTAGCGTAGCAACGAAACTACACAATCGCGAATACAAAAACCCAAACCCCTGGAAAACATGCCACTACATTGATTCATTCAAACGAGGTATTCGATATGTGTAAAATTACACCCAGACTCCAACTTGAAGCTGCTTCTGACGGTGCAGAATGCAGGACAGCATGCCGACTCCATTTCGAACGGATCAAATACTGATTTACTGGCTTCGTGCATAAAACACTTGCGTCATGGAAAAAAGCTCAGAAAGATGAATGCTAGGTAGGTACTGTCTGCTGATGTAGATATGTGGCTACTGGAGAGTTTCCACACTGCTAACATGCCATGGAGTTTAGTTATGCTTTGTTTCAGATAGATTTTATCTCTATGCCCAGCTTTATGATCATTTTAAAATTTCCTGCTACCATTCCCTATTGCATCTGTTTCCCTGAATGTCCTAACTGTTATTTATCATTGTACTTTGCTCAGTAAATGTCCTAGTTGTTGATTATATTGTATTTTCACTCATACGGTTGTAATTCACCTTGGATCTCAGTGAAAAAGGCAGACAATAAATCATCATCATCATCATCATCATCATCTGAGGCACAGAAGAAAAAGTTGTGAACAATTCTAAAGCTTTTGTGCTCAAATGTAATCTAATAAATAAATTTGTTCCACTTATAATCCTGTGCTATTAAACAAGAAAAATCCTTATAATTATCCATACCTTCTATTTATCCTCTATGCACAAGAAGGTTACCATAAATAACAATTTGTACCATTTTTGTATTTTTTTTTCCTTTTTAGGTGGTATGTTGGACTTTAAACAATCAAGAAGGCTATTCCGGTATGACAAAATAGTCCAAACAAGGGGAAAAAATCCACTGGAATCAATAACTAGTAGTGCTAGTTATATTAATTAAAGTGCCAATGCTCTACAATTGAATAAATAGTAATTGTTAAAATCCTATACAAAAATATCTGATACATTTATAAATACAATAGCAGTGCAGTACAATAAGCATTTCATACAACTATAAACTATAAAGTATTTTTTCTGTTTTCAATACAGGTTCCAGCTGCCAAATGAAGGAAGGTTGCATCCAGGTAAGTACAACAATTTAAAGTCCCATTCATTAATGGGTTATTTGTTCTTTTTTTCTTCTTTCTTTTGTAGGATTAGTGTTGGACAGTTTATCCCTTCAAGGGTGTTTATCCCTTCAGACGGCTACTGGAGTTTTTCGGGGTGTTGTATTGCACTGCTACTGTATTTATAAATGTACCAGATATTTTTGTATAGGCTTTAAACAATTAGCACTGGCACTTTAATTAATATAACTAGCACTACTAGTAATTGTTTCTGGTGGATTTTTTCCTTGTTTAGACTGATGTGTTGGACTTTCACAACAAAATGTGGAAGTAAATTTTTGAGATGGTAAACTGGAATGAACCACTTCATATTGCAGATAGTAGATTCTACCTTTGAATGCTCCTTTGCATTAAAAAAATCCTCAATGTAAATAGAAAGTAGAGTGTTTACCCCCTCCCCCCTTTTGCTTGCTGTGCTTGTTTTCTGTTTGCAGGGAGAAAATATTCTGTGGTATGAAATGGGATAATCCATTCAAGCTAGGGCTGTCAACAGGCCTGGAGAAATGTCCTGTCTCTTTAATAGAGGCTTAGTGTTTGGAAATGGGCAGCTGAAGTTTTTCTGACATGGAGGTAAATAACTTCATCTGGTAAATAACATCCCATTAAGCCTCTACTGAAGGACTTTTTCCCCATGTTGGCAACCCAATTTGCCCCACCCAAAGGATTCCAGCTGCCTCAAAGAGCCAAAGTACACGAGATGCCAGTCATGTGTTCTTCACATGTCAGGTCCTACGAGGTTCCCTGGGTGGAGTAGTCTTACAAAGAACAGCCATTCGATGTGATTCTCCACTGGGAGAAGAGTGATGGGAGAGATTCTCTCTCTTGCAAAAAGCTCCAGCTCAGGTTTTCCTCTGGGAGCTCGGGGTGGGGGTCGAGAACGTAACAGGAGCCAGGAAATTCAGGGTGGATTTTTGAGAGAGAGAGAGACAGAGGGAGAGAGAGAGGGAGAGAGAGAGAGAGAGCCTCCCCCACTGCTCTTCTCCCCAGTGGACAATCGCATCATATATTCTGTCTTTTGCAAAAAGTTGCTATTGGCCCTGTGTCAGGTTCTGACTATGTTTTATATGTCTTCAAACCAAAGAGACTCCATTTTAATCTTGTCAGTATTTTAAGTGCTTCTGTTGCAGGTGGCAAGCAGTTCACCGGAACATCACAGAGAGAAGAGGAATGTTATGTCTACAACTTTTCCAGCCTTGGGAAGCTTTCACTTTCTCACCCTCGGGCCGTTTGTTTTGAGAACTGTGGGGGAGGATGGGGCCTACAGGGGATTGCTATTCTGTACCATTGCTTTTGCCTGTCATTCGTAACAATATTCATGTATCAGCCAAGATCATTGTATCTTGGATAGTGGACTATAATGGTTGTTTATATTCAGTAAATCTTTTGAAATCAATGGACTCATGTCTAATTGCAAGAGGTAGTCTGGATTGCAACTTTTAGCAAGCCACTGTCTGACATTTTGTTACGAATCACATCTGTTCCAATGCCTAAGCCGGAGGAGACGGATACCAAGGCCGCATCCAACAGGGACCCTTTGTTTGATCCTTATGCCTCCAACTCGGAATGACTGGAACCCACTAATCAACCCGTTCGGGGGGGAACGGAGACAAGCCGTACAACGGTGTATACCCTCGCACCCGACAGAGCGGGAGCTCGACCAAGGGTGACGGCGGAACCCCTGATATCGTTGCCTACACCGAGGCAGTGGGGTTCGAGGCTAAGAGAGATAAGGGAGAGGAGAGCTAGTACGGTGTTTTCCAGATCGCAAATGGATGGGGAAAGAGTTGTTGGTTCGTCAGTGGAGAACCCTGGACCCCACCTGTGTACTCTATATTGTGTGAAAAGACCTCATACAAGAAGCCATAAATCTCTACCATGATCCCTCCAACCGACACAGAAACATTCAGACGTTATCTTGATGGGGTCTAGTTATCTTTGATGGATTACATAAAGAGCTTGGAGTGATTTAGCTGGATACTTTACTTTTCTTGGATAAGCAGGTGTCCACAGTGGCAAGGTCAGCATTCTACCATCTTCACTGGGCTCGCCAGTTGGCCCACCTCCTGCCTCGGTTGAACCTGGCTGTCAGGTTCTGACTATGTTTTATATGTTTTCAAACCAAAAAGACTCCATTTTAATCTTGTCAGTATTTTAAGTGCTTCTGTTGCAGGTGGCAAGCAGTTCACCGGAACATCACAGAGAAAAGAAGAATGTTATGTCTACAACTTTTCCAGCCTTGGGAAGCTTTTGTTTTCTCACCCTCGGACCGTTTGTTTTGAGAACTGTGGGGGAGGATGGGACCTACAGGGGATTGCTATTCTGTACCTTTGCTTTTGCCTGTCATTCGTAACAATACTTCTGTATCAGCCAAGATCTTAGTATCTTGGATAGTGGACTATAATGGTTGTTTATATTCAGTAAATCTTTTGAAACCAATGGACTCATGTCTAATTGCAAGAGGTAGTCTGGATTCAACTTTTAGTAAGCCACTGTCTGACATTTTGTTACGAATCACATCTGTTCCAATGCCTAAGCCGGAGGAGACGGATACCAAGGCTGCGTCCAACAGGGACCCTTTGTTTGATCCTTATGCCTCCAACTCGGAAGGACTGGAACCCACTAATCAACCCGTTCGGGGGGGGAACGGAGACAAGCCGTACAACGGTGTATACCCTCGCACCCGACAGAGCGGGAGCTCGACCAAGGGCGACGGCGGAACCCCTGATATTGTTGCCTACACCGAGGCAGTGGGGTTCGAGGCCGAGAGAGAGGAGGGAGAGGAGAACGAGTACGGTGTTTTCCAGATCGCAAATGGATGGGAAAAGAGTTGTCGGTTCGTCAGTGGAGAGATTCAGTAGTCAACCGTGGTATTACTGGAACAGAGAATCCAACCAAATAGAGTGGGACCTAAGAGGTTCTGAAAGTACCCAGGTGTGGGAAACTTCCCGCCGCGATCTGATGAGTTGGGACTACGCGGAAGTCACCCCGTGGATGGGGCAACGCGAGTTGAGCGATCAAAGTTGGCAGCAATTACAAAGCTGAACTTTAGCGGTGGATGCTGGAATTTCAACAATAATGGGGCTAATAAAAGGAATCCTGGCTGGCATATCGGAGGAAGGAGAAGGTACCGGGGCCACTGGAATGGGAGAGATTCGGCCTTGGCCACGAGCAGCTGCCTCCTATCTGGAATATATAGAAACTACACAACTTCCAACTGAACTGCTCCAGGAATTACCTGAGGAGGATGTCGATACCTCAGCCCCAAGACATGTACAAAGATTGGAAGAGAGAATCAGCAGCATGGAGGAGAGTTTAGCACATGCAGTTCACTTGCTGTCAGTATTAGTTGTAGGAGGCCCAGGAGAGGAGCCCCCGCAAGAAGTTGGGGAACGCACTAGAGTTTCGATTGGTCGAGGGGTGGCAGCCCTCCAGAGGATCTTACCTGGATTACATCCAGCAGCGGACCAGGTACCCCCTCAGGATGAGCAACCGCTTTTGCCGGCTGATGATCAGCAGGAACCAGTGATGCCACCGCCTGATCAATCTCAAGAGCCACCAGATGAGGTTCCGGAAGGGCCCCCTCTAGATGTCATTTGTAACAATATTCATGTATCAGCCAAGATCATTGTATCTTGTGGACATTGGATATCTTGTATCATTGTATCTTGTGGACATTGTGGATAGTGGACATTGTATAGTCCACTATCTTGGATAGTGGACTATAATGGTTGTTTATATTCAGTAAATCTTTTGAAATCAATGGATTCATGTCTAATTGCAAGAGGTAGTCTGGATTGCAACTTTTAGCAAGCCACTGTCTGACACCCTGTGTGTAAAAGCATATAGGTGCCTGTAACAATATCTGTACGTTTTTCAGTTGGGGAAAATGTGGCGATATTTCAGATTGCAAAAATGGTGCCCTTCTTGGGCCACAGACTCATCCTGAATCAAGCCTGTCCATGACTTTTTTTTTAATGGCTGGGAGCTCCATCTAGAAACTCCCATTGTCACATCTAGACTGGCTTTCATTTCTCTCAGTGCAGTTAAGCAAAAATAGAAGGGACCATTTTTGGTCTGAACTGAAAAAGGCATGAGATCCCAATAACACCAAAGTTATATGAACAATTTTTACTGCATTCTGTAGCAACAGAGCTAATGGAGACCAGTAGGAGGGGCTAAATTGAGGGGAATTGGTGTGTGTGTGTGTGGGGGGGGGTGCTGGTAGATTTCATTATGGGCCTTTCTACTTTCTGTTCCCTAACTTGGGCAGTGATCTGGGCACACCTTGGTGTGTTTCCTATACTCTGACATCATAAGAACTTTATAGTCCTGTCACAGTCATAGGAAACAGCCTCAGAGAAATTATCCATCTTTTCCTTCAAGCCTGAACTTGCTGTGCTACCCAATCATGGGAAGGCAAGGCTAAGCTCCACCCTTTGCTCATTGCACAAAATGTCCTTTTTGTTGCTGCCATAGCTACTGGATAGAAATTAAGGTCATTTCTGGTTGTAATGTTGCTGCGCTAAGTCTGATTTCTTTCACAGCTGTTGCATATCAGAAAAATTAAATCATGTTTGTGTCAGAAATGAAATGTAGGCTTAAACTAATTCAGGTATAAACATGCCCAAACAGGATTTACAGCCCTTTTCCACATGGAAATGTACCTTCTCTGTAGGACAAAATCCAGTCTGTGTTGCATTAGACTTAATACAGAGTCATAGCTCTAATTCCTCTGCATTAGTGTTACACAGAAAGTGAGAGGAAGAGATTACAGCTTCGTTCTGTCATTTGTCTGTGAAAATTTCTGACAGCCTATTATGGATGGTTGTTGCTAATTTAAAGAGGGCTGACAGATACAGGATCAATGTGTCTGCTCAAATGAATTAATTAGAGAAATGAGGCCCACTTATTTTTTTTTCTTAAAGGGCATGAAAACAAAGATATGTGGACTTGTAATCAGGATTCATTTGTGAATTAAGCAGGTTTGCTATATGTTATCAGATAACAAGTTTGTAGAGTACATGGTACTAGTACACAGCATAAAAGAGCATCTGCTAAACTTTATGTTATCTGCTTAAATATCAAAACTTAGCCAGGAAGCTGCTCCGAAGCCAAGATTGCCTGGAGTACCTTAAAATATATATCTTGTGTATTGTAAATATAGCTTTCTAAATTAGGTATTGTGTCTGGTTTACTAGAAGATGCTTGCTTCAAGGCAGAGGAAAGATGGCCTCATGAGCTCTCTTTATTTTCTGAAATGATACACTATGTGGACAACAAATACAGAGCAGAAGCCAGATGATTTTTATTATTGTTGTTGTTGCTGTTGTTAACAGTTTGCCTTTCTCACTGAGACCCAAGGCACATTACACAGTGCAAGTGAATACAATATAATCAAGAACAGGGGTGCCGACTGGGCTGCAGATAAATGCCCTCTCCCTTTGATAGTGATTTAATGTCTGGAAATGTCTGGAAGCTGTTTATGGCATAGAGGTAAATAACGACCCAGTGGGGGTCATTACCTGGTAAATAACATCCCAACAAACCTTTATTAAAGAGATAGGACATTTTTCTCCAGATCAGTTAGCAACTAGACATGGGCACAAATAGAAATACAAATCAAATTTTGTGATTAATTGGGCCGATTCGTGTTTCGTGAAACACATTTCATGGGGCCACGGTTTTCATGAAATTCATGATTTTTAGGCTGATTTGTTCGATTCGTGAATGATTCATGATGCCAGACAGGCTGGCACCAGTCCATTGATTCCCTAGGCAACATAGGCCCGGAATGTCTGCAGACCTTTTGTTGCCATTGGAAAGCCCAAACTTAACAACTTATAAGGTATGGGACACTTATAAAGCAGTAATAAGAGGAATACTGATGGACTTAAATGGAAGAGATAGAAGGAGAAAAGAAGAAAAGAGAAAGGAAATAATGGAAAAAATTAAAGCCAAAGAGATGCAACTTAAGAAAACACCAGGGAAGAAGCGAATATATCAGGATATAAAAATATTGCAGGAGCAACTGACGGCAATGAACAACAAAGAATTGGAGTGGAACTTAAAAAAAATGAATCAAAAAGCATTCGAAGGTGCAAACAAACCTGGCAAATACTTAGCTTGGCAATTAAAAAAGAAAAAAGAGAAGAAAACGATAATTAAAATCCGAGAAGAAGACGGAACATTATTGGACCAAACAGCCATCAGTAAAGCCTTCTATAAATTTCTTTTTTCCCTTTACTTTTCTTTGCATATATTCTTATTTAGAGCATTTGTTCTTGCTAGCTTGTTGGGTGAGGGTGGGTGGAGGAGAGCCTGCTGAAATCTCCCTGCGAGTTTGGCATCTCTGGGTATGAAGGGGGCCACTGAAGTGCCCTGGGTTCTGACAAATCACGAAACTAACGAATCATTTCATGAAATGGGACAATTTCATGAAAGTTCGTGATTCATGGAATGTGACGAAATACGAAACGCTCATTTCATTTTTTCCTATTTCATGCCCAGCTCTATTAGCAACCCTATTTCAGAGGAGTTTCAGAGTAGAATTGGTGGTGGGGAGGAGGTATTCCACATTCTAATTCTCTGATAAGAATCATTCCCTTCTTAAGTGCCTTTTTCTCGTTCCACATTTGCATATAATGTGTATTTAAGCCTTAGCTTAAGTATTGACTAGTTCACTGCTGAGATGAAAAAGCCAAAAGTGAAGAAGAAACACAAAATTTCAGTATTCTGTTACTAACTGAGGATGCTAAGAGGAACACACTAAGCTGAATTATATGGACTTAGACCAGCCAGCATTGTCTACTCTGACAGGCAGCAACTCTCCAGGGTCTCAGACAGAGATCTTTCACATCACCTGTTACGTGATTCTTGTAATTGGAGAAGTCAGGAATTTGACCCAGAATTTTCTACACTGAGCTCCATCCCCTTAACTCATCTGAACCTTACAACCCAATCCACAACTGGTTGCCAAGGAGACTTTGGCAACTGGAGAGTTAGCACAAGTGTCCCAGCTCATATAGAGCTGTCTTATGAACAACGAGCCTTCCATTCACTGTCAACCTTCAGAAAAGTTTTCATATATTTGTTTATTTTCATTTTATGTTATCATAATGGAAATAAACAAAATTAAGGTCTATGAGAGCAGTCCTAAGCAGGTCTACTTGGAATCCTACTCAGATCTGTTCAATGGGACTCATTCCAAAAAAATGTTCATAGGATGGCACTGTAAATCTGCTATTTAATAATGAAATAAATGTAACCCCTCCCCAAACATACCACTGCAGTGCATAATTCCAATGCTTGCTGCACTGTGCAATTGTAGATTTTCAAAACTATTTTTGCAAGCTATTTTTTATACCACAATCCTTTACACAGTCATTTTGGCCTTTATGCACGTGTTTTTAATATGCATAAGCAGGGAGCTCGTGTAGAAGGGAAAATATCACTAGCTGTTGTGTTACCTATAAAAGCGCTTGCTATGTGTTCTCTCAAATGAGGCTATAACCTTTTTAAACCTTTGAAAGCAAGCCCACCCCTCTCCCAGTTCCTTTTTGAAGTTTGTTGGCAGGGAGTTAAATAAGGAAGGAGAGTGTTCCTACCCTGATGTAAAGTTATAGTGATAGAGGCATAATTGTCTCAGGACTATTTTTAGCATGGAGGTTTCTGAAAAGAATGAGTGGCTGAATATCAAATGACAACCTGGGAAGGACCCACTTATGGGTTGGGGTCAGAGCTTCTGCGAATTGCCATTTTGCATTAGAAACATTGATTACCTGTGTTGGGGCTGTGTATGTTTAATTAGACAATTCATCCTTTGAGAGAATGCTAGGACAGGGGAGTAGGAAATGAGTCAGAAAATCTCAGGCAACCCTCTGTTTTGACATTTAAGACATCGTTCTACTTTTTTGCTGCATATCTAGGCAGACAAAGAAATAGGAAACACGTCAGTGGGAGGTAGAAGGCACCAAAAATTCCTTTTTCATATAGTCATTATTTCTGGCATTTTGTTTAAGCTATGCCAGGTATTACTGCTGAGAAAGCCAAGAACAGTCCTTGAAGGAAGAGATCTATGTGGGAAGAAGTGGATAGCTTTTTTCCCCCCTTGAAAAAGATTCTGTCAGGCACACAGAACAGCAGCTGCCAGTTTGTGCCTCAGAAATTATTTAACAAAAGATTAGACAACTAGATTCTACAGCAAATAGCAATGAGAAAAATAGCAAGGACTGATTTCTTAGACACTGGGGAGGAGTTTAAAAGTCACATTTTTGTATACTGAAGGATCACGAAACAAATACATAATTGCTCTATATACCACAATTTCACTTTAAAGACTACAAAATACAGGGAAGGAAAGGAACAATATTTGATCCTATGAAGCACAATTAAAAACGGAAAACAGTTAACCTGATTATTTTTACTGCTCAGCCCCCCCCCCACATTCATTATTTGGACCAGTGGTGATACACAATGGCTTACTGGCATATTATGTGATTAAAACACTGGTATTTGGGGAAGTGAATGAGTGAGTTACAGGTGTTGTTTGTACGTACACTCCACGGCTACCCAAGTATGGACAGGTTAGGCCCACTCTAGAAGACTCTGCTGTGTGACCCAATATGGCTCTCCAGTGTTTTTGAAATAAATTTAATTGGATTGGTCAACAAATAGCCCTTGTGGGAAGGGGAGCTAAGTCAATTCAATGGATTTCTCCTTTTAGTTGATACCCCCCCACACACACACACCTATTCCATGCAGTTCCCATAGGCCCTTGATCCACAGGATCAGCTTTTGGAGGGGCAGAGACTTGAGAAGGAAGGCAGGGGCAGGAAAGGTATGTTCTGCAAAGGGAGGTCTACTCATGTTTCTTAGGATCTAGCCTACTCAGTTTTCACTTGTAAGATTAATATCAAAAAAGAGAGAAGAAATTAAACACTCCCATCCTTAATGTGGCTTGCATGCTGAATACTTAAAACACAAAGAGTATTTCAAAGGGTAGTTTCTAACATTTTTTTGTGAAAGGTGTGTAGTAATGGAAGGAGTCAATGGTAACAATTAAAATCCTGTATTTCCTGCTTTTGTTAAAAATCCTCCAATGTAGGAACACCTGCTTGATCCTATACCCTGCCCATGACACTACATACACTTTGAAAAATTAATTGTTCTTCTGAAACACAATACCATCTATGACAGGAGGGGGCAAAAGGTGCTTGGCGGTCTAGGTTGTGCTTTTAGTCGTATACTGTTTAGACTGGGTGGTAAGGGATGCTTTGAAACATTGCTGAGAAACGTTCATATTTGCATAGCCCTTTCTGCCCCTCTGCTCCAATAATTCATGTTCATTGCAATTCTGTGGTGCAGACATGCCAGCAGTCAAGGCATGCGGCACAAAGGGCATTCCTGAGTTGAGAGAACAATGCATGCCTGTACGCTGAAATGACAGCGAGAGTGCCTAAATAAGATCCTTGGTGACACAGACAAACTTTGTGCTTTAACCTTTTGTCTCCCATTCTTGAGAGACAAAAGCAGCAGCATATTGCCACATACATACATACATATATGCTCCTTGCTTGCTGTTTATGATCCCACACATGGTCCTCCTCCTCTTTGAATGAAGTCATTGGCTTTGCAGCAAAGTCAACCAACCTTTTGCTCTGACACTAATGGTTTCCTGCGGTTTCTATTGATTTTTGCTTTTAGTTTTAACGCTTTTATCCTAGATTTCCACACAGTACATTACTTCTCTGTGATAGATTGTGGCCAGGTCTGAAAATTACATCTGCCTAGCATTAAAGATTTTTGGTTGATTAGCATTGACGAGTTACACCTTTTAAGCCTATTGATTTCAGTAGATTTAAAAGGGTGTAATTAGGGATGCTTTTCGACATGAATGAGTTCACCATAAAAACTTATATATTCAAAGGTAGCAAATCCAGCAAGCTTATCCTCAGAGTATTTTGTTTGTATAGCAAATGTGCCAAATGACTTCCAGATCTAGACTGTTTTGCAGCTATCTACTAGCTTTTGTGCTTACTGTACAAGGTACTTGATCTCTGTGCTTTATGAACAAACAGCTCCAACATCCTGATCATTCCAGATCCAAGAGGGAGAGTATGTGGCGAGGCAGTCCTGGAAGAGCATGGGTATGCAAATGAGGGTGTGCATCAAGCTAAAAGATGGGAAGGGGGGAAATTTCCAGCTACATCCACTGGCAATGCATCAGTGGGCATTTTTGCCCACTGCTTCCATTCATTCTCCATGGACAGGAGGGAAAATGTCCTGCTGACCTGGGTATTACATTGTGAAATCTCAGCCACTTTAAAGCTAAAAATTTTTGGATACAAATTCATTCAATTATCCAGAAGATTTTAAAGACTAATATACAAAGAACGATTACTAGAAAAGACCAGAAGATCTTATTTCTGAACTTGTAAACAGGGGCTAAAATAGATAGGAATGTTTCATAGATTTATTAAATATTTCAAAGAAATATGAATTTTTCAATCCGCTTTTCTCAAGGCTGAATTTCCATGGCTGATATAATGTAAAACATGGCATTATCAAATAATCTGTGATGATTTATTTTGGCCACTATGAAAAGTTTAGCTGTCTTTAGGATTCCAGTGCCAGAGAGTGTGAAGTTTAGTTTGAATTAGTTAATTAGATTACAACTAAGTATTCCCACCCTCAAACTCTGTGCAATTTCTGTATGGGTGGTGGAAACCATCAAACTTGTTACATGAATTTCTCACAGATTGAGAGACACTCCATGATTTACAATAAGCTGCCCACTTCATCCTTCGTTGGGCAGTGATCTCATCCTGGTAACATGGAATCTACATGGACAGTGAGCCTTGTTCTTTTCAAATTCAGATATTCTCAACTTCAGTGAGAAAGCACTTGTTCCTCTTGACCCCCTACAAAGAAGTTGATTAGCAAGGTGGTTGGTAGTCTCAGTGCTTGTGCAGCCAGTTTAACCTGCCCTAGGTTAGCTGAGCAAATAGTCTTTTTGGATTCAAGATGTTTGTCCCCAGCTAGAGAACAACATCTTTCCAACTTCAAAGAATCTTGAGTTGTTTTAATTAATTCATAAACATTTGAAGAAAATGCATCTTGTTGACTTTCTTCTTGGATGAGAATCAATGGCCTTCCTATTCTGCTGTATCAACTTTCTAAATATCAGCACTGTGATTTCATTACAGGACACACAATGGAGTGTATGTTGCCGAGTGAAATACACCCAGGCAGCTATTCACAGAGATTAAATATACCCTCTACTAATGGGGGGAGGGGCCCTTTCATTTCAGGTCGGCTGAACAAAAGGAGAAAATGTGTGTGTGTCCATGTGCGTGCACGCACACATATACAGGCCATGACTTTTAACTAAATCCACCCCTGAGAATGTTTAATGCTAAGTTTGAAGGGAGGTGAAATGAAGAGCTATTAAAAATTCAGCAATAGTGAAAAAGCTATGCTAACAAAATACAAGCAGAGGTCAGTGAACATGGCACTATAAAGGGAGATTGATTACCTCTTCCTTGAGCTTTTAACCCTTCCAAGAAAAACCGTAACAAAAGTGAGGCAAGTGAGGCACTTGACTGGGGTGCACAGAAGCTGAGGAGCACTGAAAAAATATATAAAATGTGCATCTATTATCCCAAGCTGCCATGCCATTAGGAAAAGGGTAGTGAATTTCTATAAACTGGAACTGAACTAACCAGAAAGGGGTGGCAATTTCATTAGGGCAAAAGGGGCAGTGCCCCACCAAGCTCAGCTCCTTGCTGCTTGCCTCTGTTAAAGTAAAAGTAAATAAAACAAAAGCCTTATTGAACTTACTACCAGTTCTGGGCTTGCAGGCTGTCATCTCTCTCATTAATCAGCCTTAGCCTTCTTGCCTGCTTGTCTCTGGATCTCAACTAAGTTCCTCCCTATACTCAAGCTAAAGGGCTTTCACCCCATTCTTCTTAAAGGGACAGGCTGTTTTCTGGGCCAATGCAAAACTATAGAAAGAGGGTAGGGGGGCAGGTCCCCCAGTGGAGGCCAAAAGGACCACAGAGAGGAAAGGAGAGAACTTACCTGAGGCCAGGGTGCTTGCCAGTGATGTAATGAAATTGCCAGTAATGAGCTTCTAGAAGTGCCTGCCAGAACCTGGTTCTCGCACAGCAAGCTGAGAAGTGTTCTGGGAAATCTGACTAAGGTCCAGGTGGGAGTGGAGCCATAAGCTTGAAGTGAGCAGGTCACCTTTGCCAGGCCCAAGGGTGTATTGGCAACTCCCATGAGCTGCATTTTTTAAAGCAAGGAGAAAGAGAATCCTAAAAGAAAGTGTACTAGATTGGGGAAAATGGGAACAAAAGCCTCAAAATGCAAGACTTGAAGCCTTTGTGAAGAGCATAAGAGCTAAAGTCTGTGTATGTACTGTTACCTTAGAGATTTCTATGTTGAATTACCTCAGGCATTTTCAACCCCTAATTTCACCTGAACTTTCCCCTCTAAAATAAATAATTATTTTTGAATTTTAAAAATGCCTCTGGTGCCATTTCTGTTGTTTAAGGACAAAGAAGTGGGAAAGAAGAGGCGGGAATGTCATAGCAACATTGAGACAACTGTTAATTCTCCCTTCTAAGGTAAGGATCCCCAGAAGTGATGTCATCATGCAGGCCCAGGAGCATGCACGTGCACAAGGAGCAAAAAAAAAAGAAAAGTGAGTGCTATGTCTTCCCCACTCCCACCAGGAGGGTAAGGGGACCTAGCAACCCTAATATAACCCTAATAGAAGGAGATAGTTGTGCTGCAACGTTTCTTTTGGTTCCATCTTCCTGCTCTTTTTAATGTAAAAAGTATAAAAGATTATGAGGTGATTTGTTCTGTGCTTCTCTGGTAGGAGAAGCTTTCAGGTTATAAGGAACAGAGTGTCTGTTTCCTGTTTCAGTCCACCAGGGATAGCCCGGCTTGCCTCAAAGAACAAGTTCTCAGAACAGAAGGCAAGTGGGCTGGCCACTTCCTGAGTGCACGATAGGCAGTTGGGTGAGTGGGGATGCGCACTGTACAGCAGGCCAGGAAAGCGAGTGGGCCGGCTGTGCCCTGGGTACATAGTAGGCCAGCCTGCTTGCTTGCCCAGGTGCACCCCATGCTCATTTGCAGGTGTCTGATATTTCAACTTTGTTTCGCCTGGAAAATCTGGCAAAAAAACAGTTTGTATGGGGGGAAACCAGCTTCTTGGCAACCTTAATTTATACTGGCTCCAAGTTTGCCTCCAGGTTCAATTCAAGGTGCTGGTATTGAAATTTAAAGCCTTATTCAGCTTGAGACCAACATAACTTAAGGATTGCCTTCTGCCATATGAATCTATGTGTCCACTGTGGTGATCTTCAGAAGGCCTGCTTCAGGTGTCCCCAGCATCTGAGGCTAGACAGGTGGCAACCTCACAAAGAACCTTCTTGGTTGTGGCACCAAAACTCTGGAACTCCCTCCACAGGGAGATTCATCTCTCTTCCCCTATTGGCGACATCCATCAGCAGGCAAAGACATTTTTGTTTCATTTGGTATACCCCAAATAACTGTTATTATTCGTTCTACTCCAGGAATTTTTATATATCTTGTTGTTGTTTTAATGCTTAAATGTTTTAATGTTCAAATGTTTTGGAGATGCTTTGGTTGGAAAAGTGGCATAAAAATGTTTTAAATAAATAATTTTAAAATATTTTTAAATAATAAATACTCACTTTTATATTAGTTTATTGTGTATGCAGATGTTGTGTTATTATTATTCTTGTTCGTTGTAATTTACCTATTTACCAAAACAATTACTATGAAAGTATAGGGGCACAATTTTATATTCTTGCCTCAGATGCAAAATTAGCTGGTTACTGCTCTGCTTCCAAGGCTACAACTATCTAATTAAAACCACTTCTTCTAGTGGAATAAAGAAATCTTGCATGAATACTGAAACTGATTGAGTTTCTGATGAATACTGATTGAGAGCTTTCCATACTACAGTCTTCATCAAAATTTTGTTTATGCTAATAAAAATAGTGCCTAGGGAGTCGATAGCAGAGATATGACTAAGAAGGCCATAACTTGACATCACCAGGAGCTACTTTTCCAAAGCGAGGAGATCTCTCTGGTCTGTGCCTGAATTGTATGCTTGAGTATGCCTGAGATGTATTGGGGATGTTCTTTATCCTGAATTGTAACTTCTATTTGTGGTAACTGCCTGAAAGAAGGATAACAGAAATGGGATGTGAATGCTAGTATCCCCGTTGGCAGTTACACTTCTATTTTGAAGTAATATCCCCTCTTTTGGACTGAATAGACATTTCCTTATGAATTTTGTACATATGGCGAAATTTGTACCTTTGAAATATACTTGTGACTTGAGGCATTGTCACTTTACATCTATAAGCACTGGTCACTTTCTTACTGTTATTTATTGATATTTATTGTATATCCCTGTGGCACAGAGTGGTAAGCTGTGGTACTGTAGTCCAAGCTCTGCTCATTACCTGAGTTCGATCCTGGCGGAAGCCGAGTTCAGGTAGCCGGCTCAAGATTGACTCAGCCTTACATCCTTCCGAGGTCGGTAAAATGAGTACCCAGTTTCCTGGAGGTAAAGTGTAGATAACTGGCGAAGGCAATGGCAAACCACCCCATAAAAAGTCTGCCAAGAAAACATCGTGATGCGACATCCCCCCATGGGTTAGTAATGACTCGGTGCTTGCACAGGGGACTACTTTTACCTATTGTATATGAGCATTTCGCACTTTAGTGTTGTATTTCATTCTATTGCTGTAAGCTTGTGACCTACATTGTTATTGTTTATTGGCTGACTATGGCGTTTCCACACGGCTTACCTTGTTCTGGAAAACAGCGAAATCTCACGCAAAATCTCGCGGAAGACGCTGTTATGTGAAATCGCGTGAGAAGATGCTGTTATTGCACGAGAAGACACAATAACAGCATCGTCTTGTGCAATTTTGCGTGAGATTTCGCTGTTTTCTGGAACAAGGTAAGCCATGTGGAAACGGCCCATATGTGCTGGCCTCTGAGTATTGTTGTATACCATTTTGGCAGTCATTATGTATGGATAATGCATATAAGAGACTGAAGACTTTATGATATAAGACATTATTTGTTTTTACTAGATGTATATCTTCTTGCATAGTAAGGTGTTCACGGGCATGGCACATTCATGCTTTTTCCCCTGTTTTTTTCCGTGACTCCTTTTTTTTTTTTTATGGTGCTTCTGCAACATGAGAAATAGGGATTAAATTTAGTATGGATCAGGTGATCTATTTCAAGCAGTTCTACTAAAACCAATAGAGACACGTATGGGAAAGGTTGGATCTGGGGATTGTTCTGTTGAGGGAACTCCAACAGTCTAGGGAAATTAAAGAGAATTTTCAGTATCACTGTCTTTAGCCATCTTGCACACAAATGCTAAGACAAGGGGCAGGGCTGATTTATGTACACAGGTAATTCCTGCTGAAACACTTTTCGGGTGGGAGAATTAGGTGTGTCTATAATATATTAGATAAACATGAGCAAAGGAAAAAACTAATATCCGGGAAAATATTTGTATGGTTGGAAAGGGTTCAGAGGAACACTAAATGAGTGAAGAGATGTTTTGCTTGTTCCAGTTATCATTCACATATACACCACTTGAGTTGTCACCAGATTACAGAAGCAGAGGAAGCCTGAATCATTCCAGCTCTTATCCAGCCTCTCCCACGGACAAGCTGAAAAACTCATTCTTTTGGGGGAAGGCACATATGTGGAAGGCACCTTCTTCCACATTTCCTGCATTGCCCCAAGAATTAGTGTACAACTCTAGCCACATAATCTGACATTTTTCTGTTGTCTCCTATGCCTCAGTTATAGGCTATAATCCTAATACTGTAGAGCAATTAAGTTGTTGCAGATATTTGGCTCCATTTCTTATGGTAATTTCAGCATAGATTTGATAATAAGAATATGGACCATACTGTAGTTTTGTACCATGTGAGCAATATATATATTCTGTCCTAAAATTGTAAAGACATTTATTTTTACAGAATAAACATTGTGGTGTAATGGATGAAGTATTTTTGCTGGGCTTGGAAGTTCTGGATGCAAATTCCTGCTCAGACATGAAACTCATTGGGTATCCTTGGGTAACACTTAACTGACTTCATAAATATGAGCACCATATATGCTGCCCTATGCTCATTGGAAGAAGGGTAGATACAAATGGGATTTTTTAAAAAATATATGCAATTAAATCCTATATAAAGGAACATTTAATTCTATGACATGAATAAATTAAAAATAAAATTGGTTTATTTTGCAGATTTACCTTCCATTATTAGCTGAAGCAGAATCAATGTAAGCCAACGTGGGGCGTAATGGTTAGTATGCTAGACTAAGATCTCGGAGACCAAGGTTCAGATCTCCACTCTACCATGAAAGCTTGCTGGATCACCTTGGGCATACTCAGCCTAATCTACTTCACAGGGTTGTTGTGCAGATAAATTGGAGGAGAGAAGAATTATGTAAACTGCTTTGTATTCCCACAGGGGAGAAAGTTGGGGTATAAATTAAGTCAAATTTTTAAAATAAAAATAAAAAGAGCATTTCTGGATTCAGAAATCCTATCCTCTAGTCATTCTGTTCAATTCTACCTCTGGCTGTTGAGAAATGACAGCCATTGCCCACTAGGGTTGCTGGGTCCCCTTACCATCTGGGCGGGAGGCAGGACACCTGGCACTCACCTGTTTAGAGGTCCTTGCAGACGCAAAGTGTGCATGTGCTGCCAGGTTGCATGATGACATCACTTCTGGGAAGTGATATCATCGCACAGGCCTTGTGCCACCCCTGGGTGTGCTCCCACACTCAGCAGTGGGCTGATTTCAGCCATTTTGGGGCCAAAATCGGCCTGCTGACGAGTGTGGGAGTGCTACTGGGGTGGCATGATGGGCCCTGGAATGCTCCTGTCTCCATAACAGTCTGATTTCAGCCGCAAATGGGCCCAATTCGGTTCACTGCGAAGCACGGAACTGCTGCCGGGAGGGCCCTGGTGAGCTCCTGTGCTTTATAACTAGCCAATTTAGGCCCCAAATGATCCCAATGCAGCCTGTTTGGGGCACAAGTCAGTCCACTGTGGAGCACAGGGCAAGCTGTGTCTTTTCTCCCACCGGCCAGGTAAGTGGGGACAGGGGGTGCAGGGTGGGAACGGGAGATCCCCTGCCCCCAGCAGGCATCTGGTAACCCTATTGCCCGCACATTTTCAAGTCTGTATATCTTTGCATGAATAGAAACTTTCCTTTTCAAAACTGAAAGCTGAGACTTTCAAGATCCTGGATTCTGCTGTGACAAGTTCCAGTATCAAATGCAATTGCAGTATAATATGGAATACGCATAGCTGACAATCATATCACACAGCCATATGAATGATATGAACGATATCCTGAACTGATCCCATAATAATCCTGTTGCTCATGTGGGCTGGGGTACTGACTTGGTGCAGGGAGGAATTGGCACAGACTGAAGCACTTCCTTTGTGCACATTGCAGGAATCAGATGCACCATAACAGCAAATCCAGTCCCTCAAGTGAAAGGGACGCATGCAGATATCACCCAACTCCAGTCTCAGTAATAGAAGAGAAGTGCTTTAATGATCCCAGTGGGATAAATCTTTGGTTACTAAAATAAATAGTAAATCAGTAAGTGACCACTTGGTGCAGTAAGATCTGCCTGGCATTTTTCTGTGCAAATGATCCTTAAGCTTTGGATGAAAAGCACAGAGTGGCCTATGACGAAATCATTTGCTCCTGCTAGATCGGCTTAACTGAACTTAATCTTGGTGAAAAATTGCCTTTGTCTCAGAGAAATCTTGTGATAAGACTCTAAGTGTGAATGTTGAAATGACTCGTGATGTTATTTTATTTTGTTCTGAAAAAGCTGGGAAGCGTTTGCTGTTCGGTGCAAAAGAGAAGCACGATGAGTAGCATGCAAGCAAGTGATAATGTCTCCACAGGAAAGTTTCTTCCCGTTTTATTTTCACCTCCTTTATTTATGGAATTTGTATACACAGCATATTTTTTAAAAAAAACAAAATCTGCAACATTCACGAGAAATTATCCAAAAACATTAAGGATATCCTTCAACCGATAGCATAACAACAAATCCTGTCCCTTGCATATAGACTGAGACATTGTATCTGCTACTGTTTTACTATGTGTTTCATTACATGGGATGCTTACAAAATTATTCCCATCTGAATTTCTGATTTTGTGTTTCCATATTTTATATTTATAGAATGAAACCTGTACATTAACAATCTGCCATTCTTCTGTGTGTTTTTAAAAATTATTTATGGACATGGAATAAATAGTTGCCTCTACTTTCAGTTTGTGCATACTTTCCCCCCTATTAAAGGTATCAATGTGCCACAAAGGCATATGTGTTTTGTGAAACATACTGCAAAGTAGAATCTTGTTCCAATTTCTTATCATGGAGTATTTCTGATGTAAAAATTCTAGGATTGGTTCACGTGCAATTAGCCATTGCTTTTGGTTTCTTCTGTTCCACTCCATTTAAGGAAGAAGGAAACAACAACATCCTCCATGCTAAAATATATAAAAGACCAAAAGATGTTAAATCCGTTAACAGTTTTTATACTTGAGAACCAGCATGGGGTAGTGGTTAGAGTGTCAGATTAGGATCTGGGAGAACTGAGAGCCAAACTACAAGTGACGCTTGACACAGGTTGGACACTTGTCAGCTTCCCTCAAGTTCTGATGGGAAATGTAGGCATCCTGGTCTTGCAGCTTTGCTCTCTGACTGCTGTCCAATGGACTTTTCAACTGTCACTTGTCCAACATTCCACCAAGCTGCCTACATTTCCCATCAAAAGTTGAGGGAAGCTGACAAGTGTCCAACCTGTGTCAGGCGTCACTTGTAGTTTGGCTCTGAGTTTGAGCTGTCACTCTGCCATGGGAACTTGTTGCGTAATCTTGAGTAAGTTGCATACTCTCAGCCCAACCTACCTCAAATTGTTGTTGTAAGGATAAAATGGAGAAGCAGAGATCAATGTAAGCTACTTTGAGCCTCCCTTGGATAGAAAGGCAGAGGGAATAAATGAAGTAAATAAATACATACATTTTCAAATGGAGGCTGTAATTTTGTCCTTTTTACTTCTAATCAAATAAAATCTCTAGTAGGGGTGTGCAAAATGAAACAAATACACCCAGAATTTGCTGTTTTATTTTGTTAAAAGTGGCATCTGGAATGGTGACACCCCTCCCCCCCAAATCTGGGAAACCAAGTTATAACAGTACCCTCCCACCAAAAAGTTTGTGTATTTCATTTTGTTTCTTACCACGTAGCAGCAGCAGCCAAGAATTAGGCCGGCAGCATCTTGTTTTACTCAACAACAAATCAGATCCCAAGGAGAAAGCAGCGAGCCCTTATGTAACTGTTGACAGGAAGGGAGAACTGTACAATGTGCATGAGTACAGCATTTTTTTACACTACCCAGGCAACGGCATTGTCTCTCTGTTAGTTGGATGAGTCCTCACAAGGAGAGACCCCCCCCATGCCTATCAGTTTTGCAAACATTCAGAAGGGGGACTGTGCATCTTGTTTTCTTTTTTGTGGCACTACGTGGGCACTGATCTGTCCCCCCATTCCCATCAGGGCACTTGGATGGTCGGTCAATCAATCAATCAACCAATCAATCAATCAACCAATCAATCAAACTTGATAAAAGCCCAGGAAGACTGCAGTCATAGGCTACAATCCTTAAGACGCTTCTCTGGGAGGAAGCAGTATTGAATGTTCTGAGTATACCTATTTAGGATTCCCCCTCCCCCATCTAGCATCCACCAAAACATTATCTAAAAACAAATTCACCACATAAAGCTTAAGCCCCCTGTAAGCCATTGGCCTATTCGTCCCTTTCAAAAATAATTCTGCCTCCCCACAGGAAAAAGGAAAACTTATAGAAAAACCACAGGTCTGTTTAGCTTGTGGAGGGAGGGGTTCAGACAATCATGCTATCTGCCTGCCTGCACTTGGGCGATGGAGACTTGCGAGAACACTGTTTTGCAGTGGAATGCTGAGAGTCAAGGAAGGATTCAGTTTCACTCCCCATTCTAGGATGCAAAGCAGAAGGAAGCCTGGCAGCAACAGCAGGATGCAAAGATAAGTAATTTATTGTCACTATCATCATCACTTAGAAAAATAAAGACATGAACATAAAGCAGGATTTTTAAAAAATGTCACTGTGCTGGTTGGTGTGCTGGCCACCGCCACTACCCCACTATCACCTGTTGGTACTTGCCTTTGAGGTCTGTTGTGTATTTTGCTTGAGGAAAAACGTGGTGGATCAGTGGTTAAAAGGAAGGGTAACTAATGGTTGATGTGGTTTTTGGTTAAGTGTGAAAACAGCTGCCCCAGAATCTTGTTTCCCCAACCCTTCCTGAAAAGAACAGTGTGCATATGTGAAGCTGCCCAACACTCACCTAACCTTGACACCTTCCCAAACATTCTTCGGGATGCATAAACACCAAACTCCATTGTTGAGTGTGCTCAAAGTTGGTGGGTTGATGGTTTAAAGGGGGGGGGACTGTGTTTTTGGTGCCATTAACTGCAAAAACAGCTGCCCCAAAGAGCCTTGAAGTTCTCATTGAAAAAAACAGGGCCAAAAGTCATAATTACGAAAAGATTCCAAATGGATTAGATATAACCAGCAACACACCACCTGGAAAAAAACAAATATGGAACAGAGCTTATTCAGAAATTCCAGATTCAAAACTGATACACTTTTTTTTTAGTGCATATCCTTAATCTCTAGTACATACTATACCCATAGTAGACAAGAGGTTTTAAATGCATGACCTGGAATATGGTTTTTCTGCTTCCTCTGTTCTTTTAGTTGTCAACATCCATCAAAAGCTGGAGAGCTCAAAAGCTTCACCTTGTGTTGTGATATTTTCGTTGGTTCTAATAAAAGACATTATGGCAGTTTTTTCTGTGGATATAATTGAATGCAGAAACCTTGAGAGTGCCCAGTTCTTTTCTTAATAACCACATAATTGTTGCAATGCAGGCTGGAAAGACGTACAATAGATATGGTATGTAACTGGACCGGCTTTTGTTGATGAAATATCACCCTTTGTACATACTTTATGTCTCTTTTTTATGAATACTGTTTTTGTTCTCTTGACAAGTTGATGGAAATATACACCTATACATCGAACAAGGCACTGCTGTGTTTGCAAGAAGGGCAATGCCATCTGTTTGACTTAGCATGAAGCTGGGAGACAGCCAGCAACATGGGATTGAAAGCAGGCTCTGCCACTCTCTACTGGTATGACCTTGAAGACATCATTAAACCTTTCCATTCACCTGAGTGGGAGCTGAACCCAGTTGCACAATCATCTGCAACTCAGTTTCTCTATGTTAAAAAACAGGGAGCATTCACTAGAGCACTTGGAATCCTAGCAAAACACCTTGCCAATGGCAGTTTTGAAATATGGCCTATGCTTAAAATTATCTTTTTTTTAAAGAAATGATGGTACTGACAATTATATTGATTGCAGCATTTTAAAACTCAGATGCCTATGTTTTGTAAAAAAACAAAACAAAAACCTACTCTTAAAATGGCAGAGCGCTGATGATCTCTCAGTGCCCTTTTTAAAGTTTAAAAGCAACTTGCAACCACCTAAACTGACTCAGCGTAGCAGCAGTGCTGGGAGAAAGAAACTCTTTCCCTTGTATTATTTTCCTAACAGAAATCCAGCCCTGCCTCCTCAAGTTACTATTAGATATACTGGAGGGCGGTGTGGGGGGAGAGATCTGCACTGTGACCCCCCCCCCAGGTTAGGGAATGATTTTTATCAAGAAAACAACATGAAGAAAGAGTTAAATATCACTCAGTCGTAGCACTGCTGCCATAAGACCGCATCCTGTCCCTCCTTCCCCACAGATGCTTTAAGCTTCTTCTTTTTTAAAAAAAATCTTGGGATTAAACAAATGTTTAGTTTGGCCCCAAGATATTTGTCTTCTTGAAAACAAAGTCTATTTGCTTTTCCCATCACCATTCAGATAGCTTTTATTCTATATTTCTGTCCTGAACTTTAAATCAACTATTGCTTGGTCTATCTAAGAGGGAAGCATCACATTGGGATGAGATTAGGAATTGACAGGTGTTAAAGTGTGGGAAGTGTGGCCTTTCATGAACAGGTTGGCAAGCAAGTTTTCAGAATCTTATAAATTATAATCACTTTTTTAATTACTATGTATTTATTGAATTTCCTCACAGAGTTACAAAACAAAGATCGAGTAATCTGGAAACCTCAAACCTCATGCATAAAGCACCTGCCTTAAGCAATCAGCAGATTTTAAAAAAGATAATAAGAAAGTCATAAAGTTGAAGGACCTGTTCAACTTTTACACGAGTGCTGTGCACTATTTCTCATAGTGTCCTGGTTAGACTTGAGTTGTCACCTCACCTTTAGGACAAGCTTCTACTCTTCTTTCTAAACATTACTGACTGATCGTGGGTTAAGGTCTCAACTAGAAGTGACAGTGTCCCTGAGACTGCCATGTGGAGGAGCTGCTATTTTAAAAATGGGGTTTTCTTGTTTCAAAAATGCTACAGAGGCCTGATCCTAAAAGCCAATCTGATGGCATCCTAGCTGGTGGGGATCCAAGCAGTCTTCCCCTGGCTGAGGAGACTTGAAAACAATGAAGAGGCTGGAGAGAAACAAGCCCCGGCAACCGCAGTGGTGTGGAGCATTGCCTGCTGGGTGATGATGAAGATGCCCTTGTCTCTGCCCCGGCTGCTCCCCCACCACCCAGCAAAGCACCACTCCTTACCTTGGCGGTTGCCAAAGAACTACCCCTCACCTCTTCTATCACTGAATCGCCTAACTCACCCCCCCTCTCCCGAGCCTAGTTGAGCCCTAAGTGCAATGTTTTTCTACACAGAATGGATGTAGGCAATACACAACTTGGCTGTCCAAAGAGGTCCAGTTGTACTGTCACATTTTCAGTAATGGAAATTAGTCAAAAGAGAAAATGAGTAGGATGGATAGATGAAGACTAGGATTATCATTTTGACTGCCCCACGTAGATACAAATTTAGGGTTTGGTGGTGGTGGAAAGTACCATCAAGTCATAGCTGATTTATGGTAACCCCTGCTGGATTTTTAAGGCAAGAGATCAACAGAGGTGGTTTGTCATTGCCTGAGTCTGCAAGCCTGGTCTTTATTGGAAGTCTTCCATCCAATTACTAGCCAAGGCCGACCCTGCTAAGCTTCCAACATCTAATGAGATTGGGCTAGCTTGGGATATCCAGGTCAGGGCAATCTTAGGGTATCTCACATTACAATTCTAAGTAATTGAGAGAGCAATACTAATGTAGCAGGCAGAGCTAACTGGCCTCTTGAATCCAGAGAAGTGATGGCTTAATGGGAAGGTCCCAAGCAAAATGATTGAAGTCTAGGGCAGCCAATCAGTACCAGTAGTTCAATTCCTCTGATTTGCTTCCAGAGTGCAAAATCTCAGCTATGACTAGGACTCCTTACAGGGCTACTACATGCAGATTTTAACTGTGGACCCTCTGCATGCTAAATCAGCGCTATTCTACAACACTATGCCTTTATCTAGAGCCTTTTCTGTTCTGGTATCTAGAGCCTTTTCCACATGGGTTATATGCCCTGGGTTTGATGCTGTTGGAAGCAGGTTTTTCATGATGTATTTGTTAACCTCCTGGTTTTCCACAGCTTTCCCCAAAATTTTATTTGCTGCAAAGTTTTGGAAAAGATCGAAGAAAAATACACCAGTGCTTTTCTAGTGTAAGCAGAATGCCGGTGTGGCCATTCTTAGGATTACATTCCCGTCATTCCCATTTCTAGTCATTCTCACTTCCCAAGGAGCCCTAGGAACTGTAATTTGAGAGGGTGCTAAGGCTATTTAGCAAAGAAGTCTCAGTTCTGGAGTGGCCCAAATATTGTGTACTTTATTTTAAATAAAGTTAATATGATTCAAAGCAAAAATGGGTTCAGAATACAAAGAATTTGTGATGGTCACATATTCTGGGCAAATAGGACCAGCTGCCTGCTCCTTTCATTATGAAAGAATTTGGTGAAACCCCCAAACTGTTTAAAGTGTTAATTTTATTAGCAAAAGTGGGGGCCCACAAGAAACTCACAGGGAAATTCTCCTGATGCTGCCAGGAGGCAAAGATATGGGAACCTTGGAGAGGCAGGCACTGAGCACTTGCAGCCTTTGAGCTTGGAGGGAGCCCAGACAGTTGTTCAACTGCCCCAAGATCATTTTCCAGCACTTGAGAGGAGAGGACTGCTGCTGAGACATGGGGTCTGGTTGCAAGGCTGCCATTCCAGCGCTGGGGCTTAAGCCCCTTGGGATGGTGGCAGACATTTGCCGCCCTGGCAGGAGGGAGGCAGACATGCCTTGCCCTGCAGCAGGGGCATAGCTTCAGGGAGGGCGGAGCTAAAGGGCTGTTTCCAGCCGCTCCGCCCTCCTGAGCTCAGTCTCACCTCGTGTTCGGATGGAGGAAGACGTTCGTATAGCTCCGCCGGCACGAGGCCCCAGGGAAGACAACTTCAGCCTGTGTGACAGGCTCGGTTTGTTGAAGGGCATAGCCCTCATCCCCCTGAGCCGCTCCTTGAGCCGCTCCGTGGAGAGCGAGCATCGCGGCCGTTTCTCGGCCGTTCTCGGCTGGCGTGTCCCGCCAGCTCGCGGCCCCCTGCGCGGCTGTCTCGCCGCGCCTACAGGGGGTAGCCCCGCAGCCGTTCCCTCGGCTGTTCTGGGCCGATTTTGCTGCTGGTGTCCCGCCCGGTAACGGGCCTTTTTGCACGCTCCCCCCCCTGAATAGCGTTATCAGCGCCTGGAAGGGTAGCCTTGCGCCTGTTCTCTCGGCTCGCGAGGGGTTTACCCTCGCGGCCCGTTTTCTCGGCCCGTTCCGTTTGCGGCCCTTGAGTGGCCATCCCCGCTGTCCGCCGGTGAACGGGCCTTTATTTTCCCATCCCCCCCCCGATGTTGTTAGGCCGTCCGTTCTTCGGCCCTGGGCCCACACCTCGTTCACCAGGTGCTGGCAGGGCGCGTTGGTGTGGGGGGTGCATTTTAGGCACGCAGCAGGCTGCCTTTTCGACGCGGCTCAGCCGCGTGTCAGTTACAGTGGCCATTTCAGGCAGGCAAGGGGTGGCGGCCATTTTGTAAGTGCAGAGGGCTGCTGCTCGCCCCCCCCCCCTTTCGCTGCCTGCTTCCTTTGGGCCTGTCAGGGGGTTCTTTACAGCCAGGGGTTTTTGATCGCAGTGCTCCCCACGCAGTATGGGTCCTAAGAAGGGGGTTGGGAATAGTAAAGGAAAGCAGCCAGCGCCACGCCCCTCAAAACGGCCGGCAGTGGCATTGTCATCAGATGAGGAGGGTGAGGGACCTATGCGGCGCGACGTCCTAGACAGAATTGCTGCCTTAGAGCGCGCTAGACTACCCTCCTCTGGGGGTTTAGGGCAGTTAGGCAAGAGACCTGTACGGGCGGCTGCAAAAACTGTCCATGACTGATATTCTCTCCCGCTGAATGAAGGCGGCCCTTAACCCTTCATTGCCGTGGGATCAGGTGCACCATCACCTTTGGATCAAGGTCATGACCCCAGCCAAATTTGGGTCTGGGGATAGGTCCGATAGCAGCCACATAGTGCAGCGATCTAGCTCCGGTCAAGCTGCCCCAGGTACTAGTTTTGGCCCCCGCGCGTTCGCGGGGCAGCCGGTTCAGCCACGGCTGCTCTGCTTTGAGTTCACTTCGCGGGGGTCCTGCAGCAGGAAGAACTGCCGCTATGGCCACGAGTGCCCCATTTGCAGGGGGCCTCACGCCATTAACGCGTGCAAGAAACAGAAGCCCTTCAGTAAAAAGCCATGTTGGCTGATTACCCTAGGAGGGCAGATGCCCAATTTTTGTTAGAGGGGTTTTTGTTTGGTTTCCGTATCCCCTTCCAGGGTCCCCGCTCCCCTTTTATGTCTGATAACTTGCGTTCCGTAGCAGGCATGGAGCATGTAGTTAGGGACAAGATTGATCGTGAATGTAGGGTGGGACGGGTTTTAGGCCCTTTTCCCAGCCCTCCCGTACCCAAGAGCTCCTTTTAGAAGGGGAGCTGCAAGTGTCTTCGGACGCTTCAGGGTCCATAGGTCTGGGGATTTATTTCAGGCGGCACTGGTGTGCCGCCACTTGGCCCGAGGATTGGGTGGCAGACGGACGGTGTAGGGATTTAACCTATTTGGAGTTTTTC
Source organism: Eublepharis macularius (assembly GCF_028583425.1). Lineage (NCBI taxonomy): Eukaryota > Metazoa > Chordata > Lepidosauria > Squamata > Eublepharidae > Eublepharis > Eublepharis macularius. Next base: position 80,877,124 of record NC_072797.1, read on the forward strand.
CCAATCTTGGTGGCGGTTTACCTTTGGGGAGGGGAGCTTGCGAACCACTCCGTGCACTTTTGGTGCGATAATATGGCGGTGGTTCAAGTGGTGAACTCCCTTACCTCCAAATCGCCCCGGGTCATGACTTTGGTCCGCGCCTTTACCTTGAGGTGCTTGCACCTTAACATATTGTTTTCTGCCAGGCACATACCTGGTGTCAACAATGAGGTGGCAGACGCCCTGTCTCGTCTGCAGATGGACCGGTTTCGACAGCTTGCCCCTGAGGCCGATTTGGTGCCAGCTCTGGTGCCTCAGGAGCTGTGGATGACTGGCAAGTGGAAGCCTCAAGGGCTATCCAATTAGCCATTGCCCCTAGCACCGGTAGGGCGTACGACAGGGCGGTAAGGAATTTCGACGTCTTCAGGCAGAGTGCTGGTCTCCGCCAGGTGTGGCCCCTTCCAGTCGAGCATTTGGCGCAATTTTGCTTGGCTCAAAGAGGTAAGGGACAGGGTGTGAAGTACATTCGCAGCCAGATGGCGGCCTTAGCTTTCGCCGCAAAGGCCCAAGGGTTTACTGATACCACGGGTGACTTCCGCATTCGGAAAATGCTGGAAGGGTGGTCGAGGGAGTCTGCTACGTCCAGGGATGACAGGCAGCCCATCTCTCCTGGCATCCTTAGGGGACTGCAGGCTGTATGGTCACAGGTCTGCAGCTCTCCTTTTGAGGAGCAGCTGTTTCACGCCGCATCTCTGCTGGCCTTCTTTGGCGCCCTCAGGGTTAGCGAGCTAGTGCAGCAGTCCCTGTCGGACACCTCAGGCCGGGCCCTCGCGGCTGAGGACGTGAAGTTCGTGGGGGAGCAGCTTGTCATTAGGATTAGACGCTCCAAGACTGACCAGCATCACAAAGGGGTGGACCTGGCCCTCGGCCGTTGTTCCATCACCGAGCTGTGTCCTATAGCAGCCTTGAGGGGTTATTTGAAGGTGCGTGGTGACCATTTGGGGGTCCTTTTTTGTCACAGTAATGGCGCCCCGTTGACTAAGTACCAATTTTGGACGGTCACGGGCAGGGCTCTACATAGGTTAGGTCTAGAAGGGGTCAAATTTGGGACCCATTCATTTCGTATTGGGGCGGCATCTACTGCTGCTGCCATGGGCTTCTCGGGCCCTGACATACAGAGGGTAGGACGTTGGCGTTCAGGGGCTTATGCGTCTTACGTCCGGCCGCTTGGGCAAGGTAAATCCTGTTGAATTGTGTTTTTGCAGGTGCTGTGGGTTGTCAGGAGAGGGTCCGGATCCTCATCTGCGGCCACAGTATGATCTTCTGGGCGGCGCACCAAGCGAGAAGGTCCTGGATCGGGTCCCAGCTCGGACTCAGCCGATGGGCAGACATCGAGTGGCAGGGCAGAAGAGGCCTACATTGGGCGGGGCTGCTGCCACTCTTGTTTCAAGGGAGGTCCGCCCCTCCTCCCCATATTTTGGTAGTGCACTTGGGGGGTAATGATCTGGGTCTAATGAAAGGGGTGGCCCTCTCTTGGCAGGCACGGGATGACTTCCTGGAGATCAGGAAGCGATGTCCCGGCGTCCTGATATTTTGGTCAGCCATGCTTCCGCGCCAAGTGTGGCGGGAGGCATTGGACCACAGAGCAATTGAAAGGGCCAGGCGAATGGCCAACAGAGCCCTGTTTAAAATAATGACGGGTGGGTTGGGGATTTATTTGCCCCATCTGCAGATTCGGGCCGAGTCTGTTGCCCTCTACAGAGGGGATGGGGTGCACCTCTCTTTCAGAGGCAACAGCATTTTTCTGGACGACTTACGGCAAGGGCTCAGGTTGGCTTTAAGCCATTTGTGGGGCACTGAGGCCTAAGCAGAGGCTTGGTCTCTGCGGTGGCAGGATTTAGTTAGGGTTATATCTATGGCGGGCCGGTGAGCATCCTTGGCACCTCCCCATTGGTGGGGAACAGGGGTCTTTCAGGAGCGGCTGGCTGCCGTACGGCCCAGCTGCGAGGTCAGACGCCCTTGGGTGAGGAACCCCTGGACAAGCCGGTCTCCCCCTGCTGCCGTTCGGCCGGGTGGGGGAGCTCTCCAGGGGTGATACACTCCGCCTGGCCAGGACGGGTTGCAGCCATTCATGGGATGGACCGCACCCGGGGGCAGCGGGTGCTCGCCCAGACAGGTCAGGGCGGGGTCCCAGTGAATGACCCCAGGGCCTGACCTGTACCGCCAGTTAGGCTCCTTGCCATATTTCTTGTTGCCTGTTCTGTTTAATAAAGCGGCCCGTTTATCCAAACACTGGTGTCTGTCTCTCATTCCAACTAGGGGGGCAAGGCTGCCATTCCAGCGCTGGGGCTTAAGCCCCTTGGGATGGTGGCAGACATTTGCCGCCCTGGCAGGAGGGAGGCAGACATGCCTTGCCCTGCAGCAGGGGCATAGCTTCAGGGAGGGCGGAGCTAAAGGGCTGTTTCCAGCCGCTCCGCCCTCCTGAGCTCAGTCTCGCCTCGTGCTCGGCCCACCCTCCACTCCCTACGTCAGTGCGGGATTAGCCGGTCGCCGTTTTGGGGCCGGGTAGGAATTTTTTGCTGGCTGCCCTGATTGGCCTTGGGTGGTGAGTTTTTTCGCCTACCTCGCACTGGGGTTAGTGGTGCTGGTTAAAGGTTAGGGGTGGACCTTATTAGCTGCCATGGGTGCAGGATTTAGTTAAGGTTATATCTATGGCGGGCCGGTGAGCATCCTTGGCACCTCCCCATTGGTGGGGAACAGGGGTCTTTCAGGAGCGGCTGGCTGCCGTACGGCCCAGCTGCGAGGTCAGACGCCCTTGGGTGAGGAACCCCTGGACAAGCCGGTCTCCCCCTGCTGCCGTTCGGCCGGGTGGGGGAGCTCTCCAGGGGTGATACACTCCGCCTGGCCAGGACGGGTTGCAGCCATTCATGGGATGGACCGCACCCGGGGGCAGCGGGTGCTCGCCCAGACAGGTCAGGGCGGGGTCCCAGTGAATGACCCCAGGGCCTGACCTGTACCGCCAGTTAGGCTCCTTGCCGTATTTCTTGTTGCCTGTTCTGTTTAATAAAGCAGCCCGTTTATCCAAACACTGGTGTCTGTCTCTCATTCCAACTAGGGGGGCAAATGCCTGGGTGCCCTCTCAGCCCAAACTTTGCTGGCACTGAATGCCTGTTATCTCCAGCCACCCTCTGCTTCCCTTCCTGATAGCTAGGAGGAGGAAGTGGTGGGAAGGAGCGGGAAGAGGAGGGGAGGTAGAACAGTGCTCAGGGCCCATCTTCCCTGGCTGCCCTCCTAGATTTTTCTGCACACATGGAAGTTTCACCAAGTTTGTAGAAAGATCTCTTTTTTCTGCACATGGCCCCAATATGTAGATTTAACTGTTCACATTTGGGGACACATTAAAAATTAGATATAATTATTATTATCAGCAATCTATTGAACTGTCACCAAGTGGCAAAACATCAATTATATGTCAGATAGATATTTATCAACAGGCGTAATGTAACATTGTCAGCTAGATGTGCCTTACGCCCTGAACCTAAATATATTTACTTGAAAGCCAGTCTTGGAAATTACTTCCAGGTAAATCTGTTTAGGAACAAGATGCAAGAGTAAATGTTTTTTTTGAAAGTGAACAGTTTTCTTCTGCCCTTTGCTCGCATGACAACCACTGAGGCAAAGAGAGAATGGAGCTGGGCTATGAGGGTTAAAACAGTTTACAAGGACTTGTGTTCTATGTGTAGCTTCCAGGGAAAGGGGGATTATCCCCTGCTGGAATGCTCCTGCGCTCCCTGGTCTGCATATGTTATTGTAGGGGAAACACCAGTGTGGAAGAGGAGACAGCTGGAGAATGACAGATTCTCTGTGTATCAATTTTTGCCCCATTTAATGATGAATGAGTGAGTCCATTTCACTCCACATCCTGAGTACCTAAATAAAATGTCATTGATTATGGGTTTAATATTCTGTACTTTAAATTTAAAATGCAATCATTTATGCCAATGGCTTGAGACAAGTTGTCACAGTTATTCCTAAACCCAAAAAATCCCTTTTTCCAAAGGAGCTGGTTCTGGGCACAATTTCTTCATGTGCCACCTCTGTGATGTTCTTTTTTTAACCTTGTGGGGCAATTCTTTTTAACTGTTTTTATATGTTCAATCAGAATAATTCTCACCCAGAAATAATAACACTATAACATCTTTGTAGGGGAGGGGAGGCTCAAATGAATGCCAGCCCTTTCATATGTTAATACATACAGAGAATACTGGGAACTCTTTCTTTAACAGCTGTATGCAGATGAAGGCAAGGAAGTATATGTCAAGGCAGGAATAAAATACATACAGATCTGCCAGCTACACTCTCTACAGCCTTAGGAGTGGCACTTGGAAGCTATTGTACAATCATTTTATCTGGTGCATATTCAACAGGGGTCAATGCAACCTTGAATGTGAACTGGGTATTGTTTTATATTGTACAAATCTTCCTCCCCAGCACAAAATGAGAAATATCTTGCCAAGTCCAGGAACAGAGGAAGACAAGAGGGGAGGTTTCAACAATATTGGCCCAAGGAAGGATCATGATGACTTCACCTGGGCTAGCCTTTCTAAACATTGCAGTACATCTTACTCTGTGTAGTAATTTAGACTGGGCTTGCTGTGGGTATGTGAATGACTCTCTCTCTCTCTCTCGCTCTCTCTCTCTCTCTCTCTCTCTCTCTCTCTGCCCTAAGGTAAATATCAGTATTTCTGGAGAGCTGTTAGAGATGGTTAGCTGTGAAAGTCTGTTAAAGCAAAAACAACAAGGAATCCTGTGGCGCCTTAAAGACTGAAAGAAAAAGTTTTCATTGCTCACATGCAATGAAGTATGTCCTGAGGTGACAGATATGTATATTGTACAAAGAAAAAAAATGTAAACTGCTCAGCTAAAAGTCTGTGAAATGGGAGAGGTATAGTTTGTGACAATTATATATATATGGTGAGCATAGAGCATAGAGGCCGTTCACCACAACCATAATTAGTGATTACACGATCCTAGATTTCCTCTGCTAATTTAATACCAGTAGCATAGGGAAAAAAAAACTTTTGAGCAGTTTCTGAAGTTTTAAAAAAATGAACCAGAATGGCACAATTCAACACACTCCAAGAATCTGCATTTCTTATCAAACAGTGAGATGGAGAGAGGGCATACAGGACTTCACCATACTGTGTAAATACAAAATGAACTATCAAAACACTTGTTCTGTCCTACAGTAGCTGGTTTTTTTTTACAAGTTCCACAAAAGGTCCAGCCAAGTGAAAGTCAGTAGTCAAAACAAAAAGTCCCTTGTTCTCAGGGTGGAACCACACATTATATCACATGTAGTTGCAGTGTTCTTTTTCTGACTTTTAAAAAACTGAATGCCAGCAGTGGGGATGTAATTCAGTGGAGGTGACTGGTGCAGTTTATTACTAGGAGAAATTTTCAGGCACCTTCATATTATCCCTAGCAGATATAAAAGTGGCTTAGAAGTAGGAAAATGGCATGGGGGGAGAGAATTATATAGATCCTCTCCCCATATGCCATCCCTCCCCTTTAATAGCGTTTATACTATCTGTATTACGTTTTTAAGAACTCATGGCATAAATGGATCATGCAACTCCATGTAACATAAAGTTCCACCTTCAATCACAATAGTATCTTTCTGTGGCTTTTGGGCTGGAAGACCAGGGTGAAACAGAATTCACACATGGGGACAGGAAATGTGGGCTATGAGAGAGATGAGGGCACCGTGACAAATTCATGCTGCAGAGAGGGACAATGGCTCAATCCCAGTGGAACAACTACTACAACAACAGTGTGCTTATATACCACTCTTCTAGACAGATTAGTGTCCATCTCAGAGTGGTGAACCAAGTCAGTGTTATTATTATCTCCACAATACAGCTGGAGAGGTGGGGCTAAGAGGAATGGCTTACCCAAGGCCCCTGCTGAGCTCATCATGGCAGTCATGGGAGCTGAACCAGCACAGTGCTTACTCCCAGCTCAACCACTTAACCACTATACGACAGAAAAGAACAAAAGAGCAGGCATGCCAAAATGTATAGGGTCCCTGGCTGGGGGGCACATCTTCATCTGATGCTGCCCATCTTCACAGTCCTGATTCATGTTTGTTTGGGAAATCTTACATTAATTAAGCAGGTATTTTCATTCCCATCTGATAACTGACGATAATATTGCACAGACCTAAAATAACGTTAAGTTTCCCCCAATAAATTGATCTTAAAAGAATAAATAGTAAAATAAGGCAAAATATTTTTTTTGGAATGTTAAAGTTTCTGTGTGTGTGTGTGTCTGTGCACGCGTGCATGCGTGCACGTGTGTGTTTATGTGTTATGGACTGAAGATCAAAGAAAACCTAACTCTCTAAAGTAGAAAACATGGAAAAGCAGCATATAAACAAAAGTCCTTCTCTCTTGCAACACCTCATAGTCTGATATTCATCTCCACTCACACATTTGCCAGTTTAAATTGTCTTTCCTTGGGAATGGAAAGTGTCTGCATGTTTAACCTCTGCCTGCTTTACAATTATATATATACATATTGTACTACATTTTGAAAATTTATTATTTTTCTAGATGAAACTATTGGATGAGTAGGATGTAATATATATGCGCTGGATTCATAGTCCTCTTCTGTGAACAGAAGGGGCTTTCTTCTTTTGCAAGGGAAAGCAATTTAGACCTATTCCTGCCCACTGCAGACTCCCAGATCACACCCCATGATGTGGGTGAGAATCCTCCAGAATTCCAGAAACTGTAACAGAAAGGGAAAGGTGAGAAAGTTCTATTCCACAAGTAGGCCTCTGTTGTTAATTCTTTAGATTCAACTCTTTACTATAATAACACAGGGATTGGATGGGCTTTTTACCACTTTCAAAAATATCCTTAAATAAATGCTTAGAAATGAAGCAGGGTCCATACTTTCAAACAGAGATGGGCACGAACAGCAATACGAATTTAAAAAAAGCCATGAACAGCCCAATCTGCTGTTCGCGAACAAGCTGTTCATGAGGCCCCATTCTAAACGAACAGGTGGTCATTGCAAGCCTCATTTGTTGCTGTTCGTTGCTGTTCATCAAGCCAGACAGTCTTGCACCTGCAATCAATTCCTTTGGCAACTTAGGCAGGGATTGTCTGAACTCTGTCTGAACTCCTGCTGTTCCCTGGAAACCCCAATCTAAGCCCAATTTAGCTTGATAGGCAGGTCTTCCTTTCAAGTGTGGAGCTCCAAATTTGTTACAAGGGAGCAAAGAGCAGGGGGGCTCCCAGCTCTGACTTTGCAGACAGTGGAGAGGGGGAGACAGTTGCTGTTGGCATTTTGAGAGAGAGAGTGCATTGGAGCTTGAATTTTCTTTGTGTGTGGTGGGATAGGGATCTACCCCTTCAAGTTCCAGGGCTGCTGCCAGGCTCTCGGCCAAGCTATTATTTATTATTGGTACCTTTCCTGCTTCCTGCTCAGGTAGGGTTTCTGAGAGTGTGCAGTAGGGATCTTGACTTGGATGATGGCTGGAGGAGAGCCTGCTGGCCCCCACAAACAGCCAACCACGAACATGTTTATGAACAGGGCCATCTTCATGGTTGTTCATGAGTCCCTGTTCGCGGATGGCAATGAACAACATCATGTTCATTTTTTTTTCTGTTCATGCCTATCTCTAGTTTCAAACACAAATATAATGAGTAAATAGATCCATTATTATCTAAGAACTGTTGAATTCTTTTTAATCTAATACCCTATATTAATTTTATGTTCTTGTGAAACATACATGGATTTAAGGACCATTTTTCATTTTCTTTGATCTCTCAGCCATACAAACATATGGACCAAAATTTGAAGCTGAAAGCTAGTCTCCTAAATCCGTATTTGTACAGTTGAGCAAATAGACTGATAAAATAAATGAGCCTCCAACAATGCTGCCGCAAAAAGACTTGCCATTTTTTGTTTATATGGTACACAGTATGACCGACAAAACATTTGATATTGATTTTAACCATATACAACCTGATCCTATGCACACACACTCATATACAGGTTTCATTGATTTCAGTGGAACTAACGCTGACATAGGTGCTATAAGACTCCAGCCTTACATTTAAGAAAGTTCAAATGAATTCAGTGTGGTTTAGCACCAGTTCAGATGTACTGCTGGCCGCCTTTGTTTCCATGTAATCCATCCTTGGATACATAATCACAAAGAAAATAATCGTAATAGCTGGCAGCCAAATCTGTGATTGCAATAGCCCGGGGTCCAGCACACTGTAAATACAGAAGCAGTTTGCAAGATTTTTCAAGCTGAAGGTATGGTGCACTGCATACCCATTAAAGGAAATGAAATAGTAGCACACATCTGTAAGCTCATCCTCTCTGCCAATCTGTCAAGCACCCAAGACTGATGTTGCACTGAGACTGCAGCTGAAAACAGCTAAATATAACCAGCGCCTGTAATCATCTCCCTGATGCAAACAAAGGAAGAAGGTCTATTGTCACATGAATTTCAGGAATGGATCTTGACAAATTTGAGCCCTTACACATATGCATGCTCTTTCCCTTTCTCTCTAATATATATCATACATGTATATTTTGATACAATCTTAATGGTAATTGCTGCATTACCTATGTGCAGTGCCACTGTACTCTCTTGGTGATATCCACTCATATTGCACTGATACCCTGATAGATACATCTCATCCAAGCAAGCACTTTATTATTCAAGATGATAAACTGCAGGATCAGCTCACAGGATTAGGCTCTCAGTTAAGATTCTAGAGTTTAAAACATAAGCATTACAAGAATTATCAATATTATTATTTGCCTCATTCATTTTCTTATATTTTAGGAATGTGGCAAACACAGTAATTGAGCTAATTATGCAGCTTCAATCATAATGCACAGGACATTTCATTGTAAATTTGGCAGACATTCTAGTGATTCAGTTCAGGCCAAGTAACAAGAAGGAATTAATAACCGTTTAAAAAGTCAGGCTGACTTGTAGGAATCTGCCTACTTGTTTTGCAATCTGATTTGATGCCTTAAAGATGAATAACTACACTAATATATGTTCCATATATGCATGAATGGAGTGAACTAAGATGTTTTGTTGCTAAGCTTCTCATTCTAAACGAACCAGGTTCACTTTTGAAATGATACTGCAGTCGATAGGTTTTTTAGTTCTTTAAGCTTACCTTCCATAAATAGAAATTCAGAGCCTAGAATATATTTGCATATCAAGCAAAGACAATTCATAACTAAAATCAACTTAAGTATGTGGTGAGTGCCATTTACTTTATGTGCTATGACAACTTAAAAATACTCCTCTAGCAAGTAAGTATTTTGATATTTGCATTTGAGGCACGATGCTGAATGTTTTATAACAGGGATTCATTGTTAAAATGTTAAAGTGATCTAAGCTAAATAGCAGTTTGTGCAAGATTGGAGGCCTCTCCTTTTCTCCCTAAGCCAAAAAGACAATCCTCATAAGAATGAATGGTTAGAAATCATCCTAACCCAGCTCCCAACTCTAGCTTCTCATCACCCAACATTCTAAAAGGGATTTCCCTAATTGGTGGAAAGCTACCCAGTCCACAAATCATATACCAATAGTCTCTCATAGTATAGCTTCAACCAATGAAACTTAGTACCAATCCTAAATGTATGTATTAAAAATCTCTAACAACATTTCTAAAAGATATGATGAAGTCATTTTTTCAGAAACACAACATCTAAACACAGACATGTGGTACTGTGTGTTGTGGTATTTGGATATATTGCCTGGATTATCACTTTCCTCCACCATCTTCCAGTAGAAACACAATCCTCTAGACCAGTTCAGATGGCACTTTTTGCATCTATACTGATTGCTGGGCAGCGCAATCCTGAAGTCCGCTGTGCTGCCAGTGCCAACGTACTATGGCACCACTCGTTTGCTCCCTAAGGACTTTCATGGAAGAACTAAGCTGGCAGCTGAGCCCGAGAAGACACGGCGAAGCCGCAGCCAAGAGCATACATCCTGCCTTTCTCCCAATAGCTGCGCTACCCACATGAGGTGTGTGACTAGCAAGCAAAGGAGCAGCCAATGCACAGGCCACAATCCCCACTGCCCATTGACACCCCCTTCCCCCTGCCAGAAAGCAGACAGCTGGGGACCAGATGCCCCCATGGTCACGGCACCCACATGGAGGCATGCGGGTGGGGGAGCTGCCTGGCTGAATGGCAGGTGGTGTGTGTGGGCCCTCATCAGAGGTGCAGCTCATGGTAAGGTTGGGTGAAGAGCCCACCACAAGAGTGGCTGGGTATGCAACACCCCCATGGATGAGGAGGGAGCAGCACGTTACCAGGAGGCAAGCCGCGTTCACCAGCAGGATGATTGAAGGATGTGAGGGGCGCTGAAGGGGGGCCATGAGCTGCAGCCATGATCTGCCCAAGCAGCCTTTCAGTGTGTGCCTGGCCTTCATGTGTGACAGCAAGCAGATCCCCCAGGTGGTCCATAGCTGTTACCACTGATGCAGCCAGGCCAGTCATGCACTTATGGCCCTGGGACATAGCCTCCCTCCACTTGCAGTGCGTCTCCAGCTGCTTCCTCTCAATCTCTGCCTATATGGAGCTGGAGGGTGTCGGTGCCTCTGGCTCAGCAGAAGCTATGAGCCAAGCCGAGAAGTCACGCTCCCCCTTCCTCAGGCTCCTCTGCCCTGGCAGCAGAGTCTGACAAGCATCCAGCCTGAGTTGACTCCTTGCTACTTGGCTGGAGGGCATGGGCTGACTGCTGGGTAGGCAGCCCAGGGGGGTCTGCTGTGAGGACGGGGTACTGATGGCTGATGGCTTCCCTACTCATGCATGTGACTGGGGCTACCTGCTGCTCCCAAACCACCTGACCCCATAATCCTCGGACAAGCCAGCGGACCATACTGCCTACAACCAAGCCCACTAGCAGTTGCAGATGGTCATTGAGAGAGCATTTGGCAAGCTAAAGATGCAGTTATGATGCCTACACCATACCGGGGGCCGCTGGGCAATGCAGCCCATGGCAGTAGTGAAGCGTGTGGGTTTAAGTCTCATATTCCACAACTTCACCACCTGGCAGCAGCTTCCACTGTCCCCACTGGAGGAACTGGGAGAGGAGACCTGGAATGGGGCCCCAGCTGCATCCCTTCCCCGTGGCTGTGGACCATGGAGTCAGCTCACATCACTGATCACACCTGTCCTATGCCCATGCTTCCCCCAGTACTGCTGAGGTGACAAACACCCAGTGGGGTCCGGGTCACTGACCCCCCTGCAGGCTTGAGACCATCCCAGGCCATGTCGCCAGAGAGGGCTGGCCTCCCCCGCCTGGCTGTGCCTACATGCAGGGTCGGCGTCACTGTTGAGGCCATGAGGTGGGGGCTGCGGGGGCCGCGGGGCTGGAGGGGGTGCTGGAGGGGGCCCTGGGGGCGGAGGCGTGCATCCTGCACCACCGCTGGCCAGCCCCGCATTGCCGCCGGCCAGCCCCGTACTGCCGCCACCACCCACCCCGAGGTGGGCGCAGCAGACATGGGCCAGGAACGACAGGTGGCCAGGGCAGCATGCGGCTCGCAGGCGGCCTCCTCGCTCCGCCCCAGCCACCCGCCGGTGGCACTGCATGCTGACATCATCATGTGATGATGTCATCATGCAGTCCGGGGCCGTGCGTGCAGAGCGCTGGGGCTGCCTACATGGGTGCAAGGGCAGTGACCAGTTCCCCACCCCCGCCCTTCTTGCTGCTGCAATGTATCTCTTTATGCAGATGAGGGGGCCATCCTGGTGAGAACCACTGTCAGTTATGTCCTGCCGGGGAAGTACTCACAGAAACCTCACTCCGGTGGCTGCCACAGCCAAATTGGACCCCCCTGCACCTGCTGGCCGGGGTCCCCATGGTGGGTGTAAAGGCCACTCACCACAACCCATAAGCTCCCCTAGAGATGGTGGGCAGGTTGGTTGCGAGCAGGTGGCTCATCCAGTTTGTAGAGCCTTTGGGCCACCTGGGCCATTCCAACTGAGACTGTTAACCCTGAGTAATGCTAGAGAGCTGGTGTGTGCTCACTCCACCACACACATGCTCCTTCCTCCCCAGACCGATATTCCACATGGAAGCACCGATCCAGGGGAGGCCATGACCCTCCTGCCACCTATTTCTTTCCTTCAGTACTCCCTGGGCTAACAGTTCCCAGTCAAAACAGGGAATGACGGGCAGCCACCTGTCGAGACCCTCACTTTAATGGTGAAGAGAAGAACCCATCGGGGGGGGGGGAAGCTTCCCTTTGTGGGCATGCATGTGTAGCTTGTAGACTGGCCTGCCCTTTTGCGTATCATTCCCATCTCCCAAGCAGCCTTGGCCATCTGACTGGCATCTCAGACCCCAGAGGCACTGAAGGGGGCTGATGGCCCTTCCCCCTGCACATGGGAGAGACCTCACATCCCACCTCATTTGTCTCGCAACTATGTGGGGGGAGAGAGGTTGGGATGAGGGGAGCATGATGGCTTCTTGGGGCTGCTGCTTCCCTGGTGACCTAGGGCCAGGGACCTGTGGGGTTGCACTAGGAAGGAATAGGGGGTGGCAGGGAGCTACTGTTAGCCACGGGCAAGCAAAGAGGCAGGGAGGAGCTAGCTGTTCAGAACAGACTTTATTGAAATGCCAGCAATGAAAATGATATCCGGCCACATGTTGCCAACTTCCCTCAGCCAGGATGGCACTGCACCTGTTTGCGCTGCGGTTGAACCAATGAGAACCATTCCTCATGCTGCCTTCTCAGGAGCGGGGTCAAGTCACAGGCTGCCTCAGAGAATGGCTCCATTGGCAAGGCTCGGGTGGTAGCTGGAAAGGCTCACCAGGGGCTGGAACAGCCATGCTCCCTAGCCTTCCTGATGGGTTGCAACTTGCCTGAAAGGGAAACATACACGTGTGTGGTGAGGGGCCGGGCCTCACGCAGGACACACCAGGTCTGCCATGTCCTGGGAGAGTGCCCATTACTAGGAGTGGTGGCAGCAGCTCCATCATCACAGGTGCTGCCGACAACCAGACAATGGATGCCCTTTCAGCAGGAAAGTGCTCCTCATCTACATCTGGCTGTCCTGCTCCCATGGCTTCTTGGAGTTCTCATCCTGAGATGGAGACAGTCATAGGGTTGCGCACCTGCCATTGCAGGGGAGTTATAAGAGCAAGCACCCAGGCACCCCGCCCCACAGCTGTGCTCTCTCCTCTGCCCAAAGGGGGTACCTGGCTGAGGGGCCCTGAATGGAGCTCCAACATGGGCTGCTGGATGCCCCCCAGGGAACACCTGTGTTAAGTGTGACTCATAGGGCAACTGCCTCTGTGGCAAGCATGGGCTGCGCTGACTCATAGGCAGGGGCCATGCCCCCCCTCAACAAGCCTTAATCGCAGAGGCCAACATTTGGGGGGTGAGGGTGACGGGAGAGGGGAGGTTGGTGTGAATGAGTGAGCTGGGGCAGCCACCTCCCCAACTCCTCCTTACCTGTCAGTGAGCCCTTGTCTCTCCCCAAGCCATGACGAAGGAGACAGGTAGCCTGCAAACGAACTTGCAGGATAGATGTTTGACATTCTGGATGTGGCTCTCTTTCCATTTGTGGATGTGTGCATGCCCCAAATTTCCCCTTGCACACTCTTGCCCTGCCACCATGAGCACCCTCTACTGCCTCATGCTCTAAGTCCCCATGGCAGGGTTCTCTTGGGCAGAGTCTCTGGCCACCTCCCTACTTACCAGGGGTCATGTGCACTATGGTCAGAGGTTATGTAGAGTGCCCAAGGGGCTGATTGGGTGTGGGGAAGGGGGCTCAGCCCCTGCAGGGACACAAGCAGATTGGTCCCTGTGGGAGTCAGATCCTATGCTCCGCTGGGCTGCTTGGGCAGGGCCGGGTGTGGAAGGGCAATCGCTTTTTCCCATTCAGTGAGTGCCTATCGGCTATACCATCATTTTTCGTGGTGTAATTTTCAGCTACTGCTTGGGGGCATTTTTGTGTGTGGAACAGCTTAGGGTGTTGACTCATGACCCTCCCCCTCAGCCCATCTCCTTGGCCCACCAGTGCAGGGACTTACACCTCAGTTACACTTGCACCCTGCCACCATGGCTGGGTACCAGCAAAGGACCCGGCTTCACTGAAGCCTACCCAGTTTAGATGTTACTACTCCTGCGTATAGGCTGTTGAAACACCTTGTCCATAACATTTCCTCGGTTAGAAGTAACCTTTAAATACATTTTACAAAAGTATGCATAAAGTATGCACAGCAGCTACAGAGATCTGTGACACGTATGTTGCACACTTTCAGGCATAATATGAAATAGTACCAGTTCTGCTGAAATTACTCCTGAAGTTAGTTCTTATTGGCAGCTGAAACTATACATGGTAGCGGTAAAGTCTAAAGTAGCTAGGAGTAGTTAAGACAGCACTGGCTTGGGAGTGAACCCCAGTAAACTCCGTGAATGTTAAAGTCACTTAGGGTTAGTCTCTCATTTACATTTCCTGCTGAAAGATTCAATTTCTACTCTAGTATGGTAAAAGTGGGATTTATGGCATAGGTTCAACTGATTGCTTTAAAATGTGATATCTGAAACTACCTTGAAATGCAGTTTTACTACCAATTAAAATGCTATGAAAGCAGAAGGAGTCCACAACAGGTGGTTGTTCAAAATCAACAAATTATCACCACTTCATGAACCTCAGTATCTTTCAAACACAGCCACAATCTAATGAACTCATGTATATACTACATGAAACAAAGCAACCAACCACAAGCATCTAATTTACAATCCTATGCAGAGTTACTTCAGTCTAAGTCCATTGATACTGCGGTAGTCCAAAGCATTTATATCCTGCTCTATGCACCTGAGTTTTTAATTCTAATTTTGTTTTCATTTTCTCATACAAAAAGGCTACATAAAACTTCATAAACCTTTGTCAAACACCTTGAAACCTCTGCTACAAAAGCCCTTCCTTTGCTTTAAACTTGCTCTACTGGTTTCTGAACAAGTAAACTATGAGTCAGTTTCTCACATGGCCATGACCTAAATGTGAATATTTTGGCATATTATGCATCATTAGTAAATACTCAGGCTGCTCCTTGATCCTGCTACAGTAGCAGCTACTACAACAAGTAACACCACTGTGCCATCCTATGCAGAAAAGCAAAAAAAAAAAAAAAGGCCATACAAATAGGACTCTTCTCTACAAATAGGACTAACATCACTGGCAGCTATTCTCACAGCATACTTAGAAACACAGCCACTTCCTACTATTCATGACATTGGGTACTGATGGTGCCTTTCTTTACTCATGAATGGAAGACATTAGTCAATGTGTTCTCCCTGCTTTTGCTGTTGGCGCAAGTGTCTCTCATACATAAAATGCCCTTTCAATAAAGTTCCCTATCACCAAGTCCGCATTTATGCTTTCCTAGATTGGAGGAAAGAATGATATAGATTCATGCTATGTTTTCTCTCTGAGATACTGCCATAGGATACTTCCAATATTGTGTTATAGTTAGCTGTGAATCAATTGGAATTTTATCCTCTGTTTGTTTATTTATAGCCTTCCTCTTTGAAACATGAAGCAGGTCAGAAAAGCAAAAACAAAACAAAAACACAAGCCAAACAGCCTTAAATCATCATCATCATCATCAAAATGGCAAACCTCCAAACACTGGATCATTAACAAACCCTCAGATCATAACAAATTAAAAGCTCCACATCTAACCAATAAAATTTCTACCCTAAACTCACAACCCAATAGTACAGCAACTTGATCAAAGACTATCTCCAAACTTTCAGCTCCAACTGGCCAAATAACACACTGGGACCTGCATACCTGCGGGACCGCCTCTTCCATTATGTCCCCTGCAGGGCGTTGCACTCTGCAGACAAACAACTCCTGGTGGTCCCTGGCCCGAAGGACATCTGTCTGGCCTCAACCAGGGCCAGGGCTTTTTCTGCCCTGGCCCCAGCCTGGTGGAACACCCTCCCGTTGGAGATCTGGGCCCTGCAGGACCTGTTACAGTTCCGCAGGGCCTGTAAAACGGAGATGTTCCACCGGGCCTTTGGCTGAGTGCCAGTGTGTGTCCCCCTTCTTCCATCAAAGACCACCACTTTTTCTGGGGCTGCCCTAGGCCATCTGCTAAGCCCATATATGGACTCCCAAATATTTATTTAAATATCCTTTATCTGGACTATTTTAATGACTTTTAAAGATTATTATTGATTTTATGGTTTTGATTGATTCACTGTGTTTTATGAAGGTTGTTAGCTGCCCTGAGCCCATTTGTGGGGAGGGTGGGGTATAAATCAAATCAAATCAAATCAAATCAATAAATAATAATAAATTTTTCAGTTGCCAAAAACATGTAGGAACAAAGCTCCCTTGCATGATTTCTGAAATTTTACAGAAAAGATACATTTCCTCTGACTGGTTGGGGCAACTACCCAAAACGTTTAGTTCTAACAGATATTAAGCATTACTCTTTAAAGCAAGGGTTGCCAATAGGTAACTCCTGAACATCCCATAACTTGCTGGCTGATGCAGAGTAGTTCGTGCATCCTGTAGAAAGCCCAGGAAAATAAGATGAAAAGATCTGCCTTAGGCTTTTTTTAAAAAAAGGTTTTATTTCATAAGATTTTCTCTGTGCTGGTTAGCTGGTAACTTCATTTCTGGTGCTTTCTTAGTCCATATTCTATTTCTACGACAGAGCAAAACTTGGTAACATGCTGGGATGGGGAGCAGCTGAGGATCTTTTTCATTATTCAGAAGATGCTGTCATTAAAGAAAAGTTAGATGGCCCTTGCTCTAAAGGAGGATATCTCCCGTAGATGACCCAGTGCTGACCTCAACTGGCATAAGGGCCTATACTGGAAGAGGGCTGTTAACAACATATGTGGGTTCAAGTTTGTGTTGTGGCTGTGGGGAAGAAGGATGAACAGTTATTGACTCAACTGAGTTTCCATGGACTTCACTGGAAAAGTTTGACTTATGCCAGCATTTAGCCACCATCAAGGGTGGGACTGATCCCTGACTAAATATATCATCCAGCATAAATGCTGCACTCCCCACCAAGCTCTGAAATCTGCCTACTTTTTTTCCCTTGTGCTACTATGTTTTGGAGAGCAGTAGGTATTGTGGAACCAAAATAGTTTCTATCTACAAATACAGGCTCTGTTCATTTTCATGGCCTTGGCTGTTCTGGAGGATTTAGGAAAGATCCTATCCTTGTCAATGGTATATACAACTCCCAAAATACAAGCCATGGAGCCTGTTATTCTTGGATTATTCCACAGAGCCTTAGAAGACTTGGATCTTTACTTTTTGAATGATCACCTGTATCAAACAAATGTAGCAGCAGAAATCTATACAACTGTTTGGCACTCTATCATCATCCTGAATTAGCCAGGTCTGGAGTAAGATCAGCTGCTTAACCCAATACTACAACATTATGATATACCAAACAATCTTCAGATGGATACGCATGTAGCAAATTTGACCTTTCTGAAAATCCTTCTGCTTGCAAAAATAAGGATTACTCATCTATGATCATGCACAGCTGACAGATCCTGGCTACTTATTTCCCATAGCAGGCAGTGTTTCCAATCAGCTCCACCTCAGGCTGTATTCTATTCAACATTGTTCTCCACCTATGTTAACTTCCATTCTTATATTTCATGTCTAAAATAATCACCTCACTATTACAGCTGCTTTGGATAAATGAGGCCATGAAGTGTTCTAAACATAGCCACAAGTGAATGTAGATATGTTGGTCTGGAGGAAATAAAAGTAAGAATGGATTGCCTATTTCAAGGTTTTTTGTTTTTTGTTTTTAAATAATTTTTATTGGATGAGGCAATATACAATAATTGATTAATACATTAAACTTATCCAAATTAACCCTTCTACTTAGGTATATACCCCACCCCTCCCCTCCCCCTTTTCTTTGTTGACTTCCAACAACACTCGAACCCCCATTTATTCATAGCTATTATTATTACACTATATTGCTGTAATTTTTACCATGGTAAAGCTCTTGATATGTTTTTCTTTCATTAAAGTCTTTTTATATAAAATTTAAAATCCCTCCAGAGACCACAATTGTCCTTTAACATCGCATTTCTTTTCCAAATATTTCTTAAGTTTCTTCCAATCCTCTAAAAAAGTTTCTGGATCTTGCTCCTTCAAATTTCTAGTTATTTTATCCATTTCGGCCATGTACAACAGCTTCCTTGTCCATTCTTCCACATTCGGTATTTCTTCATTTTTCCAATATTGAGCATATAGAATTCTTGCTGCTACTAACATATAATATAACAATGTCTTATCCTTTCTATTAACCTCTTCTAAATGTAAAGATAATAATAACATTTCAGGCTTTTTAGCAACATTATATTGTAATATCAAAGACATTTCAGCACATATTTTAAACCAGAAGTCTCTAGCCTTTTGGCACGTCCACCACATATGTAACAAAGAACCTTCATGCTCCTTACATTTCCAACATTTGTTTGATAACTGTTTGTTTCGGTGTTAAGTAACATCTATACAGCATTTTATATCCATTCTCTTTAATACTAATACAAGTTGATATTTTTAGGGTATTTTTCCATAATTGTTCCCATGCTTCCATGGTTATTTCTTTATTACAATTTATAGCCCACTTTACCATTTGAACCTTTACTGTTTCATCTTCTGTAAACCACTTCAATAGCAACTTATACATTTTAGATATTGCTTTATTATTATCTCCCAATAATAACTCCTCCAAGTCCGAGTTTTTAATTCTAAAGCCTGTCTTCCTTTTATCTGAGTCAAATAAGTCTTTAATTTGCCTGTATTGTAACCAACCATATTTGAATGGCAAATCCTCATTTCGTCTAAGCTTCAACTCATCCTTTTCTAGTATTGTTAGTTCTTTGAGGGTAAGCCATTCCTTTCCCTGGTATTCCAAATTTGGGTTGATTACTTCAGCTGGTATAATCCAAAGTGGTTTCTTTTCTTCTATGAGTTTCTTGTATTTAAGCCAAGTTAGCAATAAATTTCTTCTTAGGTAGTGGTGCTGAAACATTGCATCCATTTTATATTTTTCATACCACATATATGCATGCCATCCAAATAATTTATTATATCCTTCCAATGTTAATAACTTATGATTGGTCAAGGACACCCATTCTTTTATCCACACCAAACATATCGCTTCATGATAAAGTCTTAGGTCAGGTAACTACATTCCTCCTCTTTCCTTTGCATCACATAAGACTTTCATTTTTACTCTTGGCTTCTTCTCTGCCCAAACAAACTCAGATATTTTCCTCTGCCATTTTTCAAACTGTTTTTTATCTTTCACAATTGGTATTGTTTGCATTAAAAACATCATTCTGGGCAATACATTCATTTTTATTTGTAGCAATACGACCTAACCACGACAGATTTAGATTATTCCATTTTATCATATCTCTTTCAATTTGAGTCCAGAGCTTTTCATAATTATTCTTAAATAAATCTATATTCTTAGCAGTGAGCTCTATTCCCAAATATTTGATTTTATGTACCACTTCACAGTTTGTTAATTCACTTAATTCTTGCTGCTTTTTTTTGGTCATATTTTTTGTTATTATTTTTGACTTCTTTTTGTTTATATAAAAGCCCGCCAAATCGCCAAACTCTTTTATTTTATCCAACAATCTTGGCAGGGTTCGTACAGGATCTTCCACTATAAACATCACATCATCTGCAAAAGCTCTCAACTTATAGGAAGATCCTTTTATTTTTATTCCTTTTATACTGTCATCTTCTCTAATCCTTCTCAATAATACCTCTAAGACCATCATAAACAAAAGGACATCCTTGTCTGGTTCCTTTATTTCGAAGTTTTCTGTCAGGTCATCATTAACACTAATTGTTGCTCTTTGTAGTTTATAAATTGTTTTCACAGCTTCTATAAATTCATTTCCTAAATTCATCTTCTCCATAGTCACAAACATAAAATTCCAGTTCAAATTGTCAAATGCCTTCTCTACGTCCGCAAAGAAAAGGCCAACTTCGAGATTCGGTTTCATTTTCCTGGCCATGTCGGACGCTCCTCTCCGCAGGTCCGGGAGGAAGTGGCCGAGCAGCCTGACCGGGAGGTTGACCTGCGAGGGTTAACCCCCAGGACTCCCAGTTATGGGGCCAGGGTCTGGAGTGCTGCGTGAAGAGCCCCCTGAAGCTGATCCAGGGGGTAAATTGCCCGTTTGCTCCTATGGAGGCCGGCAGACTTGCGCAGCACATCGCGTGTTGCCGGGCCATGGAGAACAGCAACAAGCAAATTTAAGGTGAAAACCTGTAAGTAAGTGGATCTCTTCTGTTATTCTAAGCGTATGTGAAGGATTGGTGGGAGTTGAAGCTAAAGAAGGTTAGGAAATCTTCCCCTTCATTGAGTTTTGGAACCTAGTTGGCGGACTCCCCCCTCCCTCCCCTAAGATGGCGACGAAAAAGCAGAGCCCTGCTGTGGGCAAATCGGTTTCGGCTGCGTTGCTGGGGAAGGGAGAGACTCTTGAAGAGGTGGTTAAATGGTCGGTCGTTGAAGCTATGAAGCCCTTTGTTGACAAGCTAAATGAAATCAGACAAAGGGTTGGCTCAGTTGAAAATGAAGTGAAAACCATTAAAGAGGTAGCGCTCGAAGCAGAGAAATCTGCCTGGGAAAATGCAACACTCATGAGAGCTACAAATAAAGAAGTAAAGCTTCTGGAGAATCAATTGATAGGACTACAAGTGGATCATGCTCAGACAGTATTGCGTTTACAGAATGTGAAGGAGGGGGAAAGTGAAAATTTAAAGGATTTGGTGTCGGAACTTTTGGCGTCATTCGCAAAGGCAACTAAAGATGAGGTAAAAAGCGATATTCTGGAAGTCCGTCGGACATCTTCAAAATATGCAACGAAGCGTCAGCTGCCTCGCGAGATTATTATTGATTTTTCATCTAAGAAGACTCGGGACACCATCTTATACAATTCGATTAATGTGGACTTGGACTTTCTGGGCAACAAGGTTAAGATACTGAAGGACGTTCCATTTTTAGCTTGGAAGAGAAGATTCAAATACAAAAGGTTTGCAGCTCTTCTGAGAAAGCGTGACATAAAATATAAATGGTTATTTCCGGAAGGCATCTGGTTTAGATATAAAGACCAAGCCTACAAGATAACATCAGAAGTACAGCTGAGGGATTTTGTGCTTAATCATCAAGAGTTCCAGCAAGAAGAAGATTCAGAATCTGGAGGGGGGAGTGGGGAGGAGGGAGTGAGAGCAGCTAGTGTAGCTGTTCAGAGAGAATTGAGACCGAGACGCGGGGGGGGGGGGGGGGAAGAAGACCTGATCCTGACTGTAGTTTGTATTTTATAAGATCTGCCAATCTAATAGCATATGAGAAAGTTTAACTTTAAAGAATTGTATTATGAAGGGAATTCAATACTTGTAGTTGTAGTTTATGTTCTATGTTGTTTTTTTCCTTTCCCCTTGTTTCCTTTTTCCTTTTTCTGTTTGTAGTTTGGTTGTAGTCTGGATGTTAGTAATTAAAAATAAAAAATATTATAAAAAAAAAGAAAAGGTCAACTTCCTTGTCTGGGCGTTTGTCATAATATTCAATGGCATTTGTCACAATTCTCAGATTGTATTTGAATTGTCTATTTGGTAGGAATCCAGCCTGATCTTCTTCTATGAACTCCATTAGCCATATTTTAAGTCTATCTGCTAGTATTCTTGCCATTATTTTATTGTTGTTTATGAGTGATATAGGTCTATAATTTTTAACGTTTGTCACGTCTTGATTTTCTTTTGGGATCAGAGCGATACTTGCTTCATTCCACGTATCTGGGAGGCCTTTTCCTTGAAACATATCATTCATTATATTTTTTTAAATCGGTACTAGTGATGGATATAGATTTGAAGAAAAGGATTATTATTACTTTTATATATCACTTATATGCCTTGCACTTTTTTTCTACGCTCAGGAGCCAATGTAGTATTTGTAATGCAACCTGTAAGAATATGACACTTGAAACAAGAAGATCAAGAGAAGTATGCTGAAACTCTGCAAGAACTGAGAACTAATAATATACTGCTTGTAGAGCTGCACTTATAAAATATTACGCATATGTTATATTATTCTATAAGATTCCAATAGGAATCAGTACCGGAGAGCCTTTTGTAGAAAACTGATTTGATGCAGCAAGCTGGTTTTGGCCACCTGTGGCCGTATCTTCCTTAAGGCTGAGAAGAAACTGGGGGAAAGGGAACAGATGGAAAAAAACATCCCTTCCTACCAACAGACTTCAGTTATCAGAGGGTACCAAGGCTGCCAGATTGAGACTCATTGGCGCTATTGAAAGTATTATGTCCAGAAGAAAGTAGGTGAGAGGTTAGAAGGTGTCCTTCCAAATTGAGGGCAAGATAAGGGGGTTGCAGGAATTGGAATTCCCCCAAGTAGAAGAGCCAACCCAGAATTGCATCTTCAAATCAGAACTGACCCTAGATACTTTACGAGCCAATAAGATAACAAATATTAGAATATTGTAATATTGTTATGATTATCTGAAAGTATTAATTGCTCTAAGCTCCTATTGTAATTGGGATGAGCTTTTACACACAAGGAGACCATCTACTTCTGTGTAAGAAAAAGGGCTCATCCACCGGGTTAATAAAACCATCTGTTTTGCTTCAACTCAAGAAGGACTCCTGGATCTTATTTTAATTTTTATTGTGGTTGGTTGGAAAAGGGAGAACGAACCACAAAGGCGCAAAATTTTCCACATAACTGTCCGGGGTCTGGGTCCCAGCTCCCAGACTTGGTAGGAGGGAACAGCAGGTCAGCCGGGCTGACGGGCAAACAGAGGGGGCAGCCAGCAGCCAGCAGGTCAACTGGTCAGCCAGCAGACAGCAGGTCAACTGGTCAGCCAGCTGACAGCAGGTCAACCGGTCTGACTGGCAGGCAGAGGGGGCAGCCGGGGGACAGCAGGTCAACCCCTCCCATGGGCAAATGGAGCTAGAACCTGCCGTTGCCAGGGGCAAGGGGCAAAAGCCCAGGGCCTCAGGAGGCAGGGGGAGACAGAGAGAGGCCAGCGAGTCCCACTCCCCTAGGGAAGGAAAGGGGACTAAGCAAGGCGGAAGGGGGCAAGGGCAGAGGGATTGGGAGCCCAGCAGTCACCCACCCAAAGACCTTACCTGAGGAGGAGAAGCAGCAGCAGCCCCAACAACCCAAAGCCACGCCCCAGCTAGAAAAAAGTAGCCTGGCCCAGGAGTTGCCAAAAGCCAAGCCACTCCAGGTGGGGCTATTGGAGGCACTCTGCAGGAAGCCCTGGGCAACCAGCCAAGGAGCCGCAGCTGGACCCACCTTCAGCCATCAGCTCAGCCAAGGAGGCCAGGCTGCTAGCCAGGGGACTGCAGCTGGACAGGCCTTCAGCAATCAGCCAAGGCAGGGAGGCTGGGCAGCCAGGGAACAAGGCACAGCTGGTGCTGGTCAGTGGGGCCAGATCAGCTACCGCAGCTGCAACTGCTTGGTACAGCCCAAGACCAGGCTGGAAGAGGGGTGGGGCAGTAGAAGGAAGCCCTATAAAAGCTGGCTGGGAAGAGCCCTGTGGTGGTGGGTGTGAGTGAGGAGTGATGATGTGGAGTGAGAGCAGTAAGATGCAGGGGTGGAGGCTTGGAGGAGAGTTCTGGAAGGAGGAGATGAAGGAGGACGCAGAGGGTAAGCAGGCCAGGTTGAGCAGGCCAGCGAGTGGACTGAGAGGAAGTCTGGGTGAGGTATACCGCCCCTCCTTCCACAGAGCAGGGTCCTGCAGAATCCCTGGCCCCCCTATGATGTCAGGAGCAGACTGCCCAGTGCCATGCCCAGTGGCAGCAGCGGCAAGCCCTGACAATAACACTAGGTCCTCCTTCATTACTTTATAAAATTTAGCTGTGATCCCATCCGGTCCTGGTGCTTTCCCAATCTTAGCTGTTTCAATTGCTTGTTTGACTTTTTCTTCTGATATTGGAGCGTTCAGTCCTTGTTTCATCTCTTCTGGTATCCTTGGTAGATGGGCATTCATCAAATACCCATCTATATCTTGTTGATTCACTGTTTTCTTTTGAAATAGCTTTGCATAATATTTAAAAAATGCATGCTTGATTGAATGATGCTCTTTCAATTCCTTACCATCCTCTATTATTCTATTAATAATTTTCTTTTCCTTCTTTTTTTTCAATTGCCAGGTTAGATACTTTCCTGGTTTATTTGCTCCTTCAAAAGTCTTCTGCTTTAATGTCTTTAGTTTCCATTCTAGCTGTTTATTACTAATAGCTGTTATTTGATCTTGTAGTATTTTAATTTCCTGTATAATCGACTTTTTCCCTGGTCTTTTCTTTAATTGTTGTTCTTTTTTGTGAATTTTTTCTTGTATTTCTTGCCATTTCTCCTGTTTTCTTTTCTTGTCTTTACTATTGAGTAATGTTAAATTTCCTCTTATTACAGCTTTATATGCATCCCATACCATCTGTGTCGACACTTCATTATTGTTATTTGTCAAAAAAATTGCTTAGTTTCTTCTTTCAAATACTTCAAATTTTCCTTAATCTCCATTTAAATTTTCTCTGCCCCGTTGTCCATTTCCATAACATTGGATTATGGTCTGCACTCACCCTCGGTAAAATTTCCACTTTTTTAGTAAATAAAATCAAGTCCTTAGTCGCCCAAATCATATCAATACGTGAAAATGATAAATGCCTTGTGGAGTAGTATGTAAATTCTAAATTTTTTGGATTTTCTTTTCTCCATATGTCTTCCAATTGTTCTTGCTAAACTAAGTCAAAAAAAGTCTTTGGTAACTTCCCTGATTTTTTGACAGTTGTTTTGGATTTTTTATCTAGTTGCAAATCCACTACACCATTGAAATCTCCAACCAATATCATCTGGTCAAATACATCCTGATCTAATTTGTTCAATAAGTCTTTAAAGAATTGGTCTTTTGCTCCATTTGGCGCATAGAGGGCTATTACCAACATTTTTTTTGCATTTACATTTACTTCTACAGCCACATATCTTCCCTCTTGATCCTGAAAAATAAGTTTTGATTCTACAGTCTCATTTATGTAAATCACTACTCCTTTCTTCTTTTGTTTGGACAATGATACATATTCTTTCCCCAATTGTTTATTTTTTAAGTATTTTATATCTTTATCTTTGATATGTGTCTCTTGTAGGCATATTATATTGCAGTTCTGCTTTTTTAGCCAATGAAAAACTATTTTTCTCTTTTGGGGTGAGTTTAGTCCATTTACATTCCATGATATTAATTTGTATTCCATACTGTTAGATTTTTGATAATTCAGGAAAGTCCTCTGCATGTTCCTGTGCAAACTTTTCCATTTGCTCCTTTGATTTAATAACAATTCTCAGGGCTTTGTAGTAAAAGCTTAGTCCTTCTGGGATTTCCCATCTATATCTAATATCTTTATCTCTTAGTTTCTGGGTTAACTCCCTATATTTTTTTTCTCTCTTGGAGAATCCGTTTTGGCACTTCTTTCATGATCTTGATTCTACTGCCCTCTTTTATTAAAGGATTTTCAAAATGCTTTTTAAGAATCTCCTCCTTCTCTTTGTCACTAGTTGGACGATTATATCTTTAGGTAACTTCCTCTGCTGTGCAAAAGCTGAGTTGATTCTGCATGCCAAGTCCATATTTGCTGTTATTTCTTCCTTTTCTTTCCCTAGAAATTCTGACAATATCTCTGTCATCTGTTCTTGTGTAGTTTGGGTCTCAGATTCCTGGATGCCACGAAATCTTAACTGCTTCTCCGTCACCTTGCATTCCATCATTGCCACTCTTGTCTGAATCACTTGGTTTTCATGTTTCATTTCTGCTTTTATATCATTTGTCTTTTGTTCTACCTGTTCCACTTTCTTAGTTGTTGTTTGCAAGTCCTCCTTTACTCCCTCTATCTTTTTTGCCAGTGCAGCTACATCAGCTTGAATAACATCTCTTATCTTTTTAAAATCCTTTGCCAGCATTTCTTGCATCTTCTGTAACAACTCTTTATGGTTCTCTGCCACTTTTCCCCCCAAACCTTCAATCGTTGCTTCTACTGAGGCTTGCCATTCCTTGTCCGCTCCTTTTTTTTCCTGCCATCGTGGGACTCGGTTTTGAGCCTCCCCACATATCTGCCCTTCTTCCTAAATCCATGGTGGATCGTTTAAAAGCTTAGGTTATCTTAATATTTGTTGCAGAAAAAAATAAAATAAAAAAGTCCTTTTAAAATCCAAAATGTTGGGCGTTTTTTCTCTATGGTTTGTTTATAGCGCCTCTATGGTTTCTGGCTTAACTTGTCTTTGTAGCCCCTTAAATTGTTTGTTTTGCTTCTGAGTGACACCTTTCTCGCTGATCCTCTTCCCTTTCCCTTTGCTGTCCTTGCTAGGAATCCAGTTATCTGCTCTGCTGTTAACTTCCTGTCTCACGATGTTTCTCTAGTCCCCCTCCACTTTCTCACACCGGTTATCTCAATTCTAACCACAGTAAGTGTAAACAATATTTCTTTTCCAAGTTTTTAGTCCTCATTTAGTTCCCAATGTCTCCAATTTAACACTGCCTCTATTACTAATCGTTAGCTCTTTTAAAATCTGTCCATTAATTTATTTTCTCTTGGTCTTTTTGTTGACAATCCGTTTTAAATAATCCGATAACGATCTTTACCTTTGCTGATTCTGCAGGTTGTCTGTGTTGTTTCCTTTGCTTATTCTTTGGTAAAAGTTGTTACTGAAGCTTGCTTATAATGATCTTATGCCAATTTAATGACTCCTGAGGCACTGCAGAGATAGTAGCTCTCCCCTCTTCGAGGGGACCTCAAGGTGATGGTGGGAGTCCTTCATTCAGAACCCCCCCCCCTTCACCGAGATCTACACTCTCTCAGAGATGCGTACCATTCAAGCCCAACTTCTCCCTGAAGTTGGGATGGAAATGGTTGTTTGGGCGCCCCGCTTTCCAACAAAAACAGTGTCTCAGACAGCCCCAGTAGGAGGCTGCATCAGCTCTCCATTAATCCAAGCCAGAAGTCCGCCTATTTCAAGGTTTTCCATTGGCATCCACATTTTCCTATCATTCTTTGGCAACCAAGAACTGAGAGCCTATCATATCTTTAAAAACATAAGAAACATATCTAGGATTGTAGAATGCAATTTAGTAGTACGGTATAAAACAAAGCTAAATATCATTGTAATACTACATCTAAATACTAAAGTAATTGATTTAATTAGTAAATGCCTAAACAAAATACACACGAAGAACAATTCATTCCTTCTATTATCTCATGGAACATCTTCTCCCGCATCAGCACTCCACAATTCCTGTTGTTCACATGCATTCTGTCTGGTGGCTCCCACTTTGTGGAATAGCCTGCCTAAGGAGATCTGGACCCACCCCACCCCACACACACGTTTATCATTCCACAGAATGGGCAAAACAGATACGATCAGGAGGGCATTTTTATAAAAGGAACTGTAGTAGAATGGAACAGCTCAGGAGGCTGCTTTTATCAAGGAATAGGACTGTAGTCTACTGCAGTGTTTGCTGTGTGTATGGCCTTGGTTTTACCTTTCTAAGCCACTTTCTGATTTATGATAGGTCATGTTTTAGACAGGTTTTTCTTGGTTGCTTTGCTTCCATTGCTTTCCAGTTCTGTAATCCTAGTCTTGCCCTGCCCTGGATAGTCCAAGTGAGCCTGATCTCATCAGATCTCAGAAACTAAACAGGGAAGGCCTTGGTTAGTAATTGGATGGGACACTTCCAACAAAGACCATAGGTAGACAATGGCAAACCGCTTCTTTTAGTATCTTGCCAGGAAAACTCTGCTAGGGTTGCCATAAGTCAGCTATGACTTGAGGGCACTCACCACCACAATCCTAGTCCTACTGCACTGTTTACTAGATGACTTTGCAGTCTGATCAAATTGGATTTATATTTTGCAATCCACCTTGAGCCTCAGTGAGAAAGACGGGATATAAATGCATTAAATAAATTAATTAATTGATCATGATCCTATGTTCCTACTATTCACTGCCAGTCATATTACTAACTGTATCCTATGCAGGAAAAAATAAAACCTGAGTACCTTTGAAAAGAACTTTAATTGACATGATTTGGAGTCATTTAATTCATTTCTGTTTACAGAAGGAGCAGACTCAAGCTTCCTGAGAGCTATGCTTAAGATGGTTTTGGTAAAGTTTTAAACAGGTTTCTTGGACTAGGCATTGAGACTGATGGGTTTTTAGAGAAAGTTGCTTCTGACATTTTTATCCCAATGGATTTAAATACTGCTGTAGTTACAAGCATGTTAATTTCATGTCAGCGTAATGTCTGAGATAACACATTTTGGAAAAAAACAGACTGAATCCACACACCCGCGGAGCGTCCCGGTGTTGCACTAAATGTTCGCTAAACACCCGGAAGTGTAGCATCTTTCTAGCACGATTCAGAAATTGCACTAGAAAGACCCTACACTTCCAGGTGTTTAGCGAACATTTAGTGCAACACCGAGACGCTCCGCTGGTGTGTGGATTCAACCTGAGTGTGTGTCTTCCTAACAGAAATTGATTGAATTCTGAATGTCACTTTTTACCAACAGGAATCTTAAGATAAATTAAAGTTGTGAATAACTAGTTATATATCAATGTTAATCTCAAGATAGGTTGTCAGGGCCTGCATCCTGCCTGGACTTCTGGGTCAGGGCTCCCTCCAGAATCTCTTGTATTGGCTCTGTAGGACTGCTCAGTGTTGGAGGAGTGCTTTGCTCACCCATATTTCTCTCTTCACTTGGCATCCTCTCCCCAAGCTGTTGGAGAGGACTCTGGCATGTTCTCCTTGCAGCCTGTCCTACACTCCTTTTAAGGGAGGGCTGTCATGAGGTTTGGCACAGGAATCCCAAGCCCAGCCCTGTGAGGCTTTAAGAAGGGGTGAGACCTGGCCTGGAGGTGAAGAGTGAGTGACCCAGCCATTCCCATCTCTTTGCTCTGTTCTGGACCTACCAGCAGACTAAGCCCCACTGATGCCACCATGACATCGTGCCCACCCCTCAGAGGCACTACTGCCCATTCCTGCCAGAGTGGCTGATCCAATGGTCCATGCTGATCACAACTTGAGACATGTCTAACCATTCAAAATGGAACAGCCCTAGGTATCCCTGAGCAAAGAGAAAGAAAGAGACATCTGCAGCGGCATATGATTATATAATGGGATCAGTGGAATTCACTTAATAAATTCTTTATTATGACTTCATAAGGGTGTTGGCATTAAAAAAACAGGATTGTATCTTAGTATGCCTTGGTTAAAACGAAACCCCGATTTTTTGAGTATTTCTGAGAATGATTGGCCTGTGATCAGTACAGTCTTTGAACTGCTACCAACAGTGAATGGGATAAGGATAAAAATTATTGTAAACATATTGCTTCACATTTGGGTGTGTTGGGGAAACAAGGAGGGCACCATACTGCTGGATATCTCTTGTAAGTGGCATCTGACAACACTAAATTGTAGGTTAAAGGGATATAAAATAATGGCCTTATATTGAATAGGTCACGGTGGTTCAATCCTGGCAACTCTAGTTGACAGTAAGTCACCCATAGAGATTTTTGCAAGCCTTAATGCCTGAGATCCCTTCAAGCATGCTGAAGATAGATCATGAAGACTTATTTATTTACTTTAAATATTTACATCTCGCCTTATTTCCTTACATTCAAGGCTGCTAACAATACAAAGGCACAAAACCAACACAAGAGACGAAAAATTCATAGATTGAAAGATGCAGCCAAATCTGCCAAAACGATTTACCCACCATCCAATGCATTCTGAAATAGAACCATCTTGCACACCTTCCTCGATGCAGCCAGTAAAGGGGCCCTCTGTACTCACTCTGGTAGGCCATTCCAGAGATCTTGACCTACCACAGAGAAAGCCTATGTCCTAGCTGTTACCATGCAAACAACTCTAAGAGCCAAACTACATAAGACGAATTGCATGCATACAACATGTGAAAGCACTTTGACGTGTTTCCCCATTGCTCTCCTGCTCACTTGCACACTGTGGCCACACTGCACTCGATCGGCACTCAATGCCATGCTTGGACTGGCATGTGTTTCTCCCCCATTCCTCCCAGACAAGAAAAGGTATCCCATAATGCACCTTCTCTTCACACATGCTCAAATCTTCCTCTGCAGCTTTTCTGAGAGGGAGACTTGTTTACTCAATTGGACATATCAAGGGGGAAAAACTTGCTGGGTTTCCGGGGTGGGTGGGTGGGTACTAAAGTCAGGGGTTCCACACCTCTGCTGAGATCTTACAGCTTGACCTGTCAGGAAGGTCTATACAAAGAGGGGTGGGCAATCCCCACTTTGGGAGCCACAGCAGTGTTTCTTGTTGTCAGCCAGAACCAACTCTTTCCTGCCTGTTTGTCCCCAGCCACCTCTGATCTCAATTATTCCCTATGGGGAAAATGGGGGCTATCCAGGGGGATGGAGGTGGCATTTTGCAAAATAAATCTACAAAATTTTCAGGGGACCTACTGCTAACTGTCCTCTAAAGACCCCTCAATTTTCAGGGAGATATGGTCCCCCAAAGACAGTGCTCCCAGCCACCCCATTTTTTCCTATTGTGGAGAAAAACTGACAGCAACTGGAGAAAAACATACATCATGCCTTCCCTGGGGTCCAATCTCTCTGAAACTTGGGGGGTCTTTAGAGGACAGTTAGGAGTAGGATGTGTGCAAATACTGTGGATTTTCCTTGCAAAATGCCACCCCAGCCCCCTAGATAGCTCCCCTAGTTTTCCCCATAGGGAATAATGGAAATTGGAGACCACCCCCAAAGTCCAAGCTTCATGAACCTTAGGGGGTCTTTAGAGAACAGCTAGAAGTAGGTCCCCAGCAAATTTGATAAAATTCAGTTCTAAAATGCCCCCCAGACACCCAGAAAGCCCCAAATCACATTTCCCATTGGAAACAATGGCCAAAATTTAGCCAATTTGCTCTGTATTGCTGAACTGAACTGGAGAACGAGTACCCCTCCACACACTGTCCTTTTCAGGTTCATGTATCAGGCATGTTTCTGAACTTTTGCTCAGATGCTTAAGTGTGTTGCTATGATCTTTCTTCCCATCTCCTCCTCATCCTGATCAAAGACGCTGCATGGAGAGGAGGAGGAGGAAGTTAAGGGGGGAGGAGTGTGCAGAAAGGAGGAGTAGGGAGGCGTCGTAACTAGAAAATGGGAGAATTTTAAACATGCCAGATTAAAAGCAAAACAGTTTCGGTGCAAGCCAGATCTAAGGGCAAAAAGAAGGGAGAGGGAAGTTGAAGCTGCCCAAAACCGATGCTCTATACCTCTAGACGGTGCCCATCTGGTAATTGAAGAGACACTGAGAAAATGTCAGCATGACGTTCCACCAACTCAATTTTTGATGTCCTTAACTGATATTATTTTGGACAAGAATTATTTTCATTTTGGGCAGGACTTCTATTACCAAATAAAGGGGGTGGCTATGGGTTCCCCTGCTGCACCCTGTATTGCCAATTTGTACATGGCTCGTCTGGAGCATGATATAATATTGAATTGCACACAGAATCCATGTTTTGATCACATTATTTTTTATGGTCGGTATGCAGATGACATTTTTTGATTTACTCATGAAGAGACTCTATAGAAGAATTTGGCATGTGGATGAACTCTATTAATAGTCATATTAAATATACTTGGCAGACTCATCCCCACCACATTAATTTTCTAGATGTTGTAGTCTATAGAAAATTAGATAATAGGCTAGGGGTTAGGTTATTTAGGAAACCTACTGATTAGAATTCGTACCTCCTATATTCTTCCTTACTTAAAGGACAACATTCCATATGGCCAATTTTTACATGCCAAAAGGAACTCCTCTTCCCCACAGGACTATAAGATAGAAAGTTCTACATTAGTTAACCAGTTTTGGAGGAGAGGATACCCAACAGGTGTAGTGGGGAGAGCTAGCGTCAGGGCTAACGCTCAGACAAGGTCTGATCTCTTTAAGGTCAATATTAAACAACCATCTGATAGAACTCATTGGGCACTGGACTACACTCCTTTAGCAAGTACTGTGAGTAATATAATAAAAAGGCACTGGCACCTTTTAGATCAGGTGCCAGGCTGTACATTACTTCCATTTATAGGTTAGAGACGTACTCACAGTTTACGTAACTTGTTGGTTCATTCTGACTTTCAAGTACACAGAGAGAAAAAGAGATCAACCTGTTGGACACTATCAGTGTGGCAACTGTAATTTATGCTCCCTTGTGGCCACTGGTAGAGAGTTCAAATCTTCTACTGTCAATCGCTCTATCCCTCTTAGTAGCTTTTCCACCTGTAATACCACCAAAGTTATTTTTGTGATAGAATGCACTTGTCCTAAATTATATATAGGTAGCACCACTAGATCAGTGAAAGTAAGGGTGAAAGAACATCTTTCAAAAATTAGAACTAAACAACTAGTGGCACTTCTAGTGGGACACTTTCAACAGCATCATAGGTCTGAAAGAAAGTTGAGATTTTCAGTTTCGGAAGTCTGCAAGAGGGAGGATTGTACGGAGTCTCAGCGTTTCCTGTTACAGCGTGAAATGTTCTAGATTTTTGAATTGGGAACCAGAGAACCACGAGCTCTTAACCAGGAATGGGACCTATCTTGTTTCTTGTAACCCTATGTATGTATTTATTGCAGCCTGTTTAAGTTAGTTTGGTGATTGGTCCCTTTAAGGATGTGTTGGTAATTATCTAGATACTCATTTAATAGATGTGAACTGCTGGGTTTACCACGGGAATTATCCGTCAACACCTATGAGAGATGACATCCATGTCAGTTACCTTTTGATTGCTCTGATTGTATGTGAGTAACTTTTCGTATGACACCTTTATGATCATACTTAACTTTTATTATAAGATGGTACATTTCCCCGTATTTTCTATAATTGTATATTGTATTATCAGGTAGACTGCAGCCATAGGAACCCCTAAGGAAGCTCTGCAAAACTGGCCACTTGCTAGCAGCCTGTTGGGGCCACCTTGTATTTTCCAGCTTCTTCTCTGGACCTGGGGTGACCTGAAAAAGAAAACTAAAAGAAATAGGGTTATTACAAAGACTATTTTTATGAATTAATTACTTACCTCAAACCCAGGGCACAGCATCTACTGACTGCAGGATGAGAATTTCCTCTTACATGTATTGTATATGATTATTGATTGTGAATTGTATCATTTTGGTCATCATTTATGATAATGTTATTTATTGATATATTTAATAACTATTTATAAAATTGTTATTTATTGTATTATAGCACCTTGCACATTTGCACTTTATAAATCTCATTTATATACTTGTTAGTGTTATTTCTGTATACCACGGGGGCATTCCCTTTGTTGTAGCTGTATTAGACCATGGTAGCTTCTCTTCCTTTGGGACTCGCTGATTATGACAATAGACAGTTGCAATCGTTTTTTTTTTTTTAAGAATTTTTATTGGATGGGTTTACAAACATAAACATAAAAATCATTATCATTATTCACCCCTTTGCATTTTCCCCATCCTTCCCCCTCCCTTTTCTGGTGACTCCCCGCAGTTTTCCATACCCAACTTAATCTAAAAAGTATATCATATAAATTCATAAAATCTATAATACTAATGTAATATATATCTATATTATACCTACTATCTACTCTAACTATATTACTTATCTTAGTTAAAAATATAAAGATTACATAAGTAATAATAAGTACATATGCTAACTAAGTAAAACAACATTACATACATATCCCCTGTAAATATACTATACTAATCCCATAACATATAGTAAAATATACCCCTTTTTAAGCTTAAGTAAGTTTCTATCTCCCCTACTTCTCCAAAGACCACAATTTCCCCTTCATGTCCCACTTTTTTTCCACATATTTCTTAAATTTTTCCCAGCTTGATGTATAGTCCAATTCTTCTTGTTCTTTCAATTTCCTTGTTAATTTGTCCATTTCTGCCATGTTCAAAACTTTCAAAATCCAGTCTTCCATAGATAGTATCTCCTGAGTCTTCCACATCTGTGCATAACACATTCTGGCCGCCGTGATCACATAAAACACCATGACTCTGTCCGTTTTATCAAAATCTTCTAGGTTCATACTAATAACAGCAATTCCGAGGTTTTATTTATATTCCTTTGTAAAATATCTGACATAACTTTAACTATATCCCCCCAGAACTGCTTAGCCTTATCACAAGTCCACCACATATGATAGAATGAACCTTCATGCTGTTTACATTTCCAACACTTATCAGACATCTGGCTATTACCATTGGCCAACTTCTTCGGTGTTAAATACCATCTATACATCATTTTATATACATTTTCACGCACAGTGGTACATGCTGAAATCTTAACTACATTTTTCCAAACCTTTTCCCAAGCTTCCATTGAAATTTCCTTATTACAATTTATTGCCCATTTGACCATCTGCACTTTAACAACTTCCTCCTCTGTAAACCATTTCAATAATATCTTATATATTTTAGAAATTATTTTCTCCCCCCCCTGAAGCAAACACTCCTCAATCTCAGAGTTTTGTAGTCTAAAACCATTTTTTCTTTTGTCTTTCTCATATAGGTCTTTTATCTGCATGTATTGAAACCATCCATATTGGAATGGCAATTCTTCATTACCCTTAAGCATATAGTTATTCTGCTGTATCTCAAGAATTTCTTTATAAGTCAACCAGTCTTCCCCTGCATATTCTGTTCTTGGATTTACTACTTCCGCAGGGATGATCCACATTGGTATAGTCTCTTCTATATATTTCTTGTATTTGGTCCATACAGCAACAAACTTCTTCTGACATAACGATGTAGAAACATAGAGTCTGCTTTTACTTTGTCATACCATAGATATGCATGCCATCCAAATAGTTTATTATATCCTTCCAATGCTAACAACTTCAAATTCTTCAATGTCATCCATTCCTTTAGCCAGTCCAGACATATCTCTTCATGGTATAATTCAAAATTTGGTAATTGTAATCCTCCTCTATCTTTCGCATCATAGAGTACTTTCATTTTAACTCTGGGTTTCTTTCCAGCCCAAACAAAGTTTAACATCGTTCTCTGCCACTTCTCAAATTGTTTACTGTCTTTAACAATAGGTATTGTCTGTAGTAGAAACATCATTCTTGGAAGAACATTCATCTTAATTACTGCAATATGACCTAACCATGACAAGTTCATTTTATTCCATCTAATCATATCTTTCTCTATTTGTTGCCATAACTTGTCATAGTTATTCTTATATAAGTCAATATTCTTCACTGTCACTTCCACTCCCAAATACTTAACCTTGTTTACTACTTCACATTCCACCTTGTCCATCAGCTCCTTTTGTTGTTGTTTAGTCATATTTTTGCAGAGTATTTTGGACTTCACCTTATTAATTACAAAACCCGCTACATCTCCAAAATCCTTCATTTTCTTCATCAATTTTGGCATGCACTCTATTGGATCTTCCACTATCACCATTATGTCATCAGCAAAAGCTCTTACTTTATATTCAAATCCTTTAGTCCTCAATCCTCTTATTGAATTGTCTTCTCTTATTTGCCTAAGTAAAATCTCCAATACCATTACAAACAGAAGTGGGGGAAGCAGACACCCTTGTCTTGCTCCTTTTCTTATTTCCAACTTTTTGGTTACATCCAAGTTAACAATTATATTTGCAGATTGGTTTTTATATATTGCCTTTATTGCTTGTATAAATTTCTCTCCCAACTGCATCTTCTCCATTGTTGCAAACATAAAATCCCAGTTCAAATTGTCGAACGCTTTCTCCGCATCCACAAAGAAAAAACCAACCTGCTTCCCTGGATTTTTATCATAATACTCAATAGCATTCAACAACACTCGTAAGTTATCTTTTATTTGCCTTTCCGGTAAAAAGCCGGCTTGATCTTCATCAATAAATTCCACTAGCCAAGTCTTAAGTCTTTCTGCTAGTATCTTTGCAAATACTTTATAGTCATTATTAGTTAGAGATATTAGTCTATAATTCTTAACATTACTTAAGTCTAATGTCTCCTTCGGTATCAATGTAATATTAGCCTCATTCCATGTATCTGGCATCTCGACCCCTTCCAATATTCCATTCATCATTTTTTGCATCAGTTGTTTCAAGTCCTCTGCCATCACTTTGTAAAATTTTGCAGTAATTCCATCTGGTCCCGGAGCTTTACCAACTGTAGTAGCTTGTATTGCTTGTATCACTTCCATTATTGATATCTCAGCACTAAGCTTCTCTTTCAACTTCTCCGGTACCTTTGGTAAGTCAATCCTGTCAAAGTAGTCTCTTATCTTTTCATGATCCACTATTTTTTTCTGATATAACTTGGCATAATATTTGTAAAATGCTCTCTCAATCAATCCTTGATCATATAGTTCCTTTCCCTCTTCTGTAATCTTACTTATTACTCTTTTCTCTCTCTTTTTCTTAGACAGTTGCAATCGTGACTACACAAGTTACCTGACACGTGCATGGACTAGGGCTACAGGACATGTGTTCATCCGAGGTAAAATGGACATGGGCAGGAAGGAACAGACATTATTATAGACACTCGTATACCTTCGTGTAATTTGTCTCATCTAGTTCAGCTCTAAGAGAGGGCCCTAATAGAATAAGGCAAGAGAAAGAAATATGTGACTTGTAGGCCAGAAAGACAGGCATCTTCCTTTCCCACCTAGTTTCTGAAGTTTTGATTGCCAATACTGAATTGTTCCTTGAAATTTTTATAATGTTGCACAGTCTGAGAATACTGGTATTTTTTTTTTTTTACAAAATCTAATATTCAAAGAAAAGAGAAAGGATTATTATTTGTAAGTGCCAGAACTGCAAAAGTGTCCTGATAATTTATGGAGAATGCCATGGGCATAACTGCACAAGATGGCTCAAGATTTAATTGAGAAAATTGTTATTTAGAATGAAAGGAGGTTGGAATTATAAATAACAACCCCGTATAATCTGATACATACTTATCTAGACTACCTGCACTTCGTAAGATTAAAAGATTAGGCTGTAAATATCATAAGAGCAGGATTTCTTACAAGCCATTAACAACAGCATAATCCAGTAAAAGTTAAAACACTTTTAAACCCCATTATTTATACAAGACAGCACAATTCCCCTGTCCATTCTTCTGTACTAACTGTATGAATTACAGCAGATTCTAGTTAAACCCTGGCCCAGGAGAAGGCTGAGTAAAGAGACTTCTGCAGAAGCAGGACAGAGGCACCACTATATGCTGCTCATTACACAGGAAGTGTGTGGGTTGGGTTACCATCACAATAGCACCTGTAGTTCTTGCAGAATTACAATCGATCTCCATACCACAGAAATAAGTTCTCCTGGAGAAAATGGCACCTTTGGAGAGTAGTCTCAATGGCTAGAGTTCCCAGGTACTCACCAGTTAGGACTGCCAGGTCTTCCTGGCAAATGGCAGGGTGGGGGGGGGGGAGAATATTAACAAGTGTTCTTCTCCTTCACGCATGGATAGTCCAGACCTGTGCATGATGATGTCACTTCCAGAAGTGCCATCATCGCACTGGCTGTGGGAGAGCTTTGCATGGGGCCACTTCCAGAAGTGACATCATTGAGCCCGGCTAGGAGTGTGCACGCTGTTCATTTGCCTGGGTTGTCTGCTGATGATGGGCGATTGCTGAGCGGGCTGCCACCTCCCACCTATTGCCAGTGAACAGTGGGGAGGGGGGCAAACTGCTGGGAGCTTGCCTGCCACTGGTGGATACCAGTGAACCCTCCTATGGCACTACATCTCTGCTGAGCTCCCTCTCCTCCACAAACTCTGTCATCCCCAAACCTCCATGAATTTCCCAAATTGGGTTATCATCCATAGTTGTGGCCTAGAAACAGATTGGTGAGATAATTCAGAGAGAGTGTTCTCATAATAAAACAGGTATTTAAGATAACAATCCTAAGCAAGTATACTCAGAATCCTACTCAGGTCTATTCAATAGGGTTTACATTTGAAAAGTGGGGTTTTTTTATTGCATTGCATAATTCTTCTCACATAATTGAGAGCCAGTTTGGTGTAGTGGTTAAGAGCAGCAAGACTCTAATCTGGAGAACCAGGTTTGATTCCCCACTCCTCCACTTGAGGCCAGCTGGGTGACCTTGGGTCAGTCACAGCTCTTCTAGAGCTTTCTTGGCCCCACCCACCTCACAAGGTGATTTTTGTGGGGATTATAATAACATACCTTGGAAACCACTCTGAGTGGGCATTAAGTTATCCTGAAGGGCAGTATATAAATCGATTGTTGTTGTTGTTGTTAATTCTAACACAGCAGACTCCAGAATCCTGATTCTGAATATCACCCTTGTACTACATGTTACTTCATTAATTTTAACCAACATACTGTTATTCCATACTCACGTATGCAGACTGACACCCTCATTTCAGCTGTATTGAAAGGGTTACTCATTGTGACTAAGGCTGTATCCAGACGATATGCTGGGATTTCCATGACGAGATCTTCCCAGTGGTTTTAAAAGTCAAATAGCCACATGGAATCCTAATTTGTATTAAAGCCACAGTGCACAGGGGCATGTGGTTTAATTTTTCCACCGTTGCACAGTTTTTGACACAGACACACACTTAAACACTCCAAAGGGAAAAATGATATGCATCAGCTCTTGCAATGAAATCCTAAGCAGAGTTACTCCAGTCTAAGCTCATTGATTTCAGTGGGCTTAGACTGGAGTAACTATGCTTAGGATTTTATTGTTAGACTTCTTTTGTGTGTGTCTATCCAGGGCTAACAATAAAGCTAAGTTTTGAATGGAGAAGCTGTGGAGGGATAAAGGTTTTAACCCCTTCTCCAACTGGGTTGCAGCTCCAGTGTAAACTGAGGGCCAAGCTACAAGTGACAAATGACACTTGAACGGCAAGTGTATTTCTCCCTGTTCACTTGCCCTCCACTCAATCCACTTGCCGGGCAAGTGTCTTTCGTCATGTGTAGCTTGGCCCTGAGACCTATGCAGCTATCAAGACCTTACTTT
The DNA here is from genome assembly GCF_028583425.1 of Eublepharis macularius. Lineage (NCBI taxonomy): Eukaryota > Metazoa > Chordata > Lepidosauria > Squamata > Eublepharidae > Eublepharis > Eublepharis macularius. The sequence goes on from NC_072797.1 coordinate 80,916,247, forward strand.
GTACCTTTATTTTTCTCTCCAAGAGACTCCAAAGCTGCTTACAACATTAATAAGAAATGCAATTGAAATATGATAGAAAAATCATGCAGTTTAAATAAAACAAACAGAAAGTAACCCGCTATAATTTGAGCCAGTGTTAAATGCAAAGGCCAGCTCATTTGAGGACTCAGAGCACAAGCCACAGGCTAAAGAGCCAAGGACTATGAGCCCTCTGGCCCTTGCATTTTGGCTCACACCTATGGGTTTGGTCTTCTTGTCATACATAAGCTTAAATCTGGAGGCAGGAAGAGCAGGAAAAGAGCACAGCTTAGAGATGCTGCAGCCAGCATGCCTGGTATTCTTCCCACTCTGCCCTCCCTACTCTAAGGCGTAGTGCGGTTGCCCACTCTGGCTTAGGAACCTCTTAGAGATTTGGGGGTAGTGCCCAGGGAGGGGACGAGTTTGGGGATGGACGCGTTGTTCAGCAGAGATGTGATGTGATAGAGTTTTCCCTCCAAAGCTGCCATTTGCTCCAGGAGAATGGATCTCTGAAGTCCAGAGTTCAGCTGTAATTTTGAGAGCATTACAGGCTGGTATGCCTAAGAAAAAGTGACTTAAAGGTTTTAGAAATAACTCATTTCAGTTAAGCAAACTTGAGTATGCACTTGGAGTACATTTGTAGATATCAGCTTTTCCAACTACATAGCACCAGCTCAGAATATTGAGCAAGAATTACCCCAGAAAGAGATTCTTTCTAGCATCTGGAAGCAACTGGAGATGGTATGTTACTATTGGTATATGACCTATAATGACTCTCTTAGTTGATTTGGACTACCTTACAGATATCAGGTGTGACAACTGAGTATGCTTAATGGTCACAGATGGACTATTGTCCTGACCAATTATGGCAAGCCTCTGAAAGGGGTATGTCTGATCCAGCTAAGACCTAACTTATAGAAAGTAACACTGCAAGAGCTGTATATACCTTAGCTGCTCTTGACAAATCCCAGTGTAATATGTCTTCAACATTGGATAAAGGAGTCTATATTCCTTATCCTAAGAACTTATTGGCTGGGAATAGAAGTCCTACTATCGGGCTGTAAGAATCTTAACTAGATTACCCTCAGAAATGTAACACTGAAGGAAGTAAACTAGCAGCATGAGAAAACACTATTCCTTTTGATTATTTAACTGGGAAATGCCCTCTTGAGAATGGCTTATCCTGTTTCTCAAGAACAGCCTTGAAAATATGCACTGAGTGCAGAGGTAAACATTTACATAACTCGTGTTTATTAGTACAGATAAAAAAATGTTCCATTGAAATGTATTACGCACAGCTACAGGCTGGATAAAAATTATGGACTCAATCCAAAAAAAGTACTGCCATTTTGAATACAGATTTGACCTGATATTGAGGACCAGGATCAATCATAGCTAGAAGTGAGAGGCCTAAATAAGCCCAGCAAATATTACAGATATCTTTGGCTGAAATCTCCCAACACTTTTTGCAGTGGCTCTAATAACCTACACAGGAGGTGGGGCACATATATGAGTATATGTGTGTCCATGGAAGGACCCAGTCTATGGCACAAACACTATGTCTGATAGGACTCCTGCCTACAGCACTACATTCATAACAGATTCATCTTGTTCTTTGCCTGTCTCCACACAAATGTCCTAATGCACTGTATCTTTGCTCAGAAAATACAAGGAAATACCGGTCCCTTTACCCTCCTGGTGTGTGTGGGGGGACACCTTGCACTTACCTTTGGGTTCTTCTCATGCACACATGGTCCTTGCAGGCATGATGACATCACTTCTGGAAGTGACATTACTCCAGGGAGTAATGTCGTTGAGCCAAGAGTGCACCTGGAAGGCCTGTTTCCCCATTTCCCCTCCCACCAGCCAGATGAGTGGGGGGGGCAGAGTTGGGAGCAGGGGATCCCACACCCTCACCAGGGGACCTGGCAGTCTTACCACTAGGCCCTGGATTGTCCTGGGCTGATTCTGAAGAGATTTGTATAAGCCCTCTCCTGCAAGCTTCTAGCAGGGAAGTAAAATTGTGTTCCTCCTACTCTCCTGCTTGCGCTGAGGCCTACTGGGTTGGCCTCTTGAAGAGATTAGTACACAACACAGTTCTTGTCACCTTATCTCAAAAAGGATGTTGCAAAGCTGAAAAAATATCGAAGAGCAGTAACTAGGCTGCTCAGTTGCCCGCTGGTGGCGGGCAGTTTCCTGTAGGTTTGTCCCATTGCAGCAAGTGCTCTGGAGATTGCCCATCACTGGCAGACAACCCAGGAAAACATGCACCGGGCCAGAATTAGCCCTGTGCAAAGCGCGGGAGCACACCCATGTCTGGCATGATGACATCTCTTCCTGGAATGGATGTTACCACACAAGCACTTTGAGTACGCAAGTGCATCATGTGTGTGCAAAAGCAAGTACCCACAAGGCACAAGGTAAGTGCCAGGTCCCCCCTTCCTGCTGAGAGGGTACAGAGACCTAGCAACCCAAAGTGTAATCAAGATCATTAATGGGTTGGAACACTTTTCCTATGAGGAAAGGTTGGAGATCCTGAGACTTTTCAATTCAGAACAAAGGGGGACCATGGCTCAATAGTACTGCATCTGCTTAGCATGCAGAAGGTCCCAGGTTCAGTCCCTCGTATCTCCAGTTAAAATGATCAGACAGTAGGTGATATGAAAAACCTCCCCCTCAGACCCTGGAGAGCCACTACCAGCCTGACCATAAATATTAACCTTAATGGTCTGATTCAGTATAAAGCAACTTCAGGTGGTTGTGTGTGACCTGTTAGAGGTTTATAAAATTGTGCACAGGGTGGAAAAAGTGGATAGAGGGAGCTTTCACTCCTCTCCGTAGGGTTGCCCGGTCCCCTTACCCTCCTGGCTGGAGGGGAGAATCTGGCACACACCTTATGCAGGTCCTCGCAGGTGGCTTTGTGCATATGTGCTCTCAGCATGGCACGATGTCATCTCTTCCAGGAGTGACACCATTGTGCAGGCCCAAGGAGCTCTACAATACTTCACAATAGGCTGATTCTTTAAGAATTGGTCCATTTGGGTTCCAAATTGGCCCAGTGCAAAATACAGGAGCGCTTCTGGGGCCTGCATGATGACGTCACTCCAGGGAGCGACATCATTGCATCGCACTGGGAAAGCGCCCTGGGAGGCCCATTCCTCCACTGGGTGGTGATAGGGACAGAGGTTGGGAGTGGGGGATCCCACTAGGACTTGGAGGCATCCAATAACCTTGACGGGCAATAGGTAAAGGACAGACAACAATAAATACTTTTTAACTTATCAGTCAATCAGATCAAACTCTTCATCATAGTGCAGGAGTCATGTTGCCTATTGAATTATATCTTTCCTCTGAAAAATGACTGCACCTCCTGTGAGGCAGTGCATGAACACACGTCCAAATTATTCCTGCTACGAACAGTTCACCTACCTTTCCTACTAACACACACTAGGACACGGAGGTACAATGGGCCAAGGGACGAAACAAAATAGGCAAGTCTCTAGACATCTCTTTTGTGAGTCAAACAAGTTTTAACTACAAGAATTTGGCAGACATGGAGGGTTTTTAAAAACCACCTACAATTCCTAGGAGGCAGTGCAAGAATGCACAGATGGAAATTGTTCCAGATAGTTCAACTGCTTTTGCTGTTATGATCATTGTCAGGCATAAGGTACATATGGAGACACTTCATAAATGGAGGTCACTAACTAAGATGTTAATTTTTTGTGCATTTAAGGCACGTGGAAAACAGCAGATGGGGAAGTAGTAATGGTAGCGGTTGGGGAAAGACATGGGATGCTGTGAGAAAGCTGTATATGACTGCGCATACACGGTCCATCTTTTGTGCATGATTGAACAAATGTGAATTGTTCAAATACAAGTGTATAGCTTCTCACATACCAGATTAGTGAACACACGGTGCAGGTGACTAAGCAACCTGTTTCTAAATAGAACATGAAAGCAACAGTTATCCAAGGCCATAGCCAATCTTCCTTAGAAAGACTGCCAGATTTCCAGATGGGATTTTTATTTTGTTAATGCATGGGACATCAGAGATTTCATCAGAATGAACAGAAACTTTCATACTCTGTCACCCATTCCAAGTGTCTATCAGTATTTCACATAAGAACTGTTAGCATCAGAAACATGTTTCATGAGAAGAGTTATTTTTAAGTTCAGAAACTTTTACTCATCTATAGCAAACATCTTCCTAAATAAATTAAGATACTTCTTATTCTTTTAAGAAACCTCTCTCACTCACACACACGCGTGCGCGCGCGCACACACACACACACACACACAATCATGGTCAGGAATTCATTTCAGGATCACTTAACTAACTGTAAGGCTGAAAAAAGCCCGTGAAAATCCATCTTAAGGCAGATGAAGTTGTGTCTGGGCAGAACTTTGTGGGTTAGATGGGTGACGTTTGGACAATTGGGGGAGCACCAAACATCACTGCTTTGTTTAGCTTTTAACCAAACATTTTCCTATCTTAAAAGCCAGATCTAGATCTGTCAATGGAAGGTGCCATGGCACAAACTGAAAAGCCTGTTGTTGTGGAAACATCCTTAGGGCAAGCTCCAGTTGCTGTGAAGTACCCACTAGCCCTCCATCCAGCTTAGACCTTACAGACCCCCCATTGCTGTTTGTATCCATCTGTCTCTCTTAGTAAGCTATGGTAAGAAGGGCTTTTGAAGATTTCAGTATTTCACACATAGAGATGAGAAAAATGATCATCAACAAATAGAACATTTAGTCTTGAGGCGCCTCTGAACAACTTAGGATCGGTCAATTTGCATCTTCAGGAAAAAACAGGCAGCTCAGTGTCAACATACAGAAGAACAGAACATGATATTAAAGACAGAAAAACCAGGAGGCTGAGACAGTTTTCTCAGCACTGTGCTATTTCTAATATTTAGAGCATGGCTGAATTAATAAACACAGCCCAGAAATGCATCTCGCTTGCAAGCTGAAAAATAGGTGATGAATTCAAGACTACTATCACAACATTTCATGACTGTCTGATGTGTTTAATGTAGAGCTTGACATTTGGCAGATAAAAAATGCACATTTTAGTTCATCTGGATATTATATAAACATAGTCACCAGCAGTTAATACTCAGCCACTTTTAAACCATTCTGTTTCAGTCATTAATATTTTCATTTTCTGCTGTTTGGACCCAAACACATTGGAAAAAAGGGAAAAGGGAATGTATACTTTGTAGAGAAGAATTTGCAAGGAATCTTGATAAAATAGATGCTAAAGCATCTCTGAAGACTGGAATGAACTTGTTTGCATGAAAGCCCTCCTTGTTCCAGCAAAGTAAACATCACATTAAAATAATTAACCAAATTCATTACACCGGAATGTATAGGTGTATCTGTGTTTATTCACTCTAGTCTCTCAGTTCAAGCCAAGCCATGCAGCAGCAGTAACGAAAGGATGTTTTGCTTCTATTGCAATGATTTCTCTGAGCCCAGTGATTTTCTTTGTACTTGGGGACACCATTCAGATGAAAACTATATGTTACCTCTCTGCTTCCATTTTCCTAAAGAGGACAGGTGCCCCACTTGCACAACAGCTTTGATGTCTGCTTCTCCCAGGAAACATAATGGGAGCATTTTGAGAACTAAGTTAACTGCTACCTTCATAGTCCTGCCTTGGGCCCTGTTTCTTCATTATATTGAATATACTGCTAGACTGAGCAAAGCAGACACGGAACAAAATCAAGGTTTTTGTTTGTTTCATAATAGTCTGATACAAACATGGAGAAAGAGGCAAAAAGGGAATCCATGGAGTTTCTTCAGACTCCCTTAAGTAAAGGCCATGCTACGACACTACCTGGCCCAGACTTATCTGGGGCTTTGTTTGTGGGTCTGTGGAGATGGTAGGCACAGAACATAGTGGTGGTTGCCCTCTTCCTGGTGGCCCCATGGCTCTTAGGATCTCCTGTAGAGCAGCACTGGCATTTTCAGATTTGAAATGCCTGAACAGCCAATTAGAATAAAGCTGGCTGGACTGGGGTGGGGGCGTGGGGGTGAATGGGACCCTGCTAGCAGACCAAGTGGATGAAGTCTTGTCTCTGGTCCACCTGCTGGATATTTAAGCCCTTGCTGGGCTGCTGGCATTTTTCTTTGCTCTGGCTTCCACCAGCCCTTGTTTATATTGGGCTAGCTGTTGAAAGTCATTGTGATTTGTTTTTACTGGAATGTTCACACATTCTGTAATGTGGTCAAATGCTTTTTTCATCTGTTCTTCATCACAACTTCAGGAGGTGGCAGTTTTGGCACTGGACATGGATCCTTTGGGGTGGGATAGGTCCTGTGAGCCCAGTTTCCCCACACTTGGGGATCCCTTAAGGGATCCTGGGGGAGATAGATTGCAGGGTCAAGTCTAGCTCAGCAGTGGTCATGTACTGGCATAGTCCCCCAGGGGCCAAGGGCCAGAATGCAGGGGCCAGTCATGACCAGGGAGCAAAGAATAAACAGAGTCCAGTCCAAGGGTCAGTGTTCCAGAGAAGCCACAAGTCAGGTTCAATCCAAGGGTCAGAGTTCCAGAGAAGCCACAAGTCAGGTTCAGTCTAAGGGTCAGAGTTCCAGAGTCTGGGCAATCACCAGCCCAGTGGAGCAGCCATAAAATGTACTAGTTGCTTCCACAAACTGCTTCTCCTTCCAGCTGTTTTTATAGCAAAGTCTTAATGAGCTAAACTGTCAGCCACTTACTAGGTAGACATCCTGACCTCACTCATTCATCCTGGTTGTTTGACAGTTGCTGCTGACTCATGAGTCATGCACTCCTCCTGTGTTCTTGCAGCTCTACCCATCTCTGACAGCGCCGCACTGCAAGGGTGTCAGCGAAGAGGGAGGGGAGGAGTGGCCTTCTGCAGCTGAGTCTGTCACAGCTGAAGGCTCTGCTGATTGATTAGCCGGCCATTGCTGTTCATCAAACTCCAGGACAGCTGCACCTGGGTCAGTGTGGGTGTGAATTGCAGGCAGCTCTTTGTCTGATGACTCTTCACTGAGCACAGGGCAAGGCTGACTCATGACAGGTCAGGGCATGCCAACTCCCAGCTGGAAGTGGGACCCATGCACAGGTTTGTGCCCATGTGGAATCCCACATTCTGCCATCCTGCGTTTCCCTCCCTCAACGGGCAGGGTGGGGGTTGGGGGTAAAGGTGGTCACTGGCTGGCAGATGGGTTGGATGATGTTTGAATCCATGCCCTGTGCTGCACCAAAGCTCCCTAAGCTGTAAACCAGTAAAGCTGTAGCCTTTTCATTTCCAACAAATTGTCTCTTGGTCTTGTTTCATCACCTTGCTCTTGCCCCTTTACCTCCTTTGACACTGGGCCCACAAGCTAGAGCAATTTAATTTTTCTCTTAAGGGCAAATTAGAGTCTTACAAATGAATCCTGTCCATTTCCCTTACATTTCATCTGCACTGCCACATGTTGACAATGTTATGTATTTCAGAGCCAAACTGACTGGGCAATCTGTTCTGTGTCATGGGCTGCTGAGTGGATAGCTCTATGAAAGGGAGAGAATAAAGCTGCATCCCTATACACACACAGCAACACAGCAACGACCTTTATTGGCATAAATAATACAGACGGAACAGAAGAAATGTTGTGCATCCCTATACAGAGGCATAGGGATGCTCATGAATATTACCTTCCCCAGGGCAAAAAAAAAAAAGGGAAGGAATGGTGCTGTCAGTGGTGTAGTACTCGGCCTTTTGGCTTTGAGGCTAAACATTCTCTACCAAGTTATCTTCAGCTACTTCCTGTAAAGCTAATGACATTGGTCACCACAGATCAGAGGAATCAGGGGCTAAACATTTGACCTATTAAGGCAGTTCTGAAGATCTTATTTTTGTAGAACAGCTGGTGTGCATAAAATCTCATTATACAGTACGGCCTTCTAAAAGTTGACTGGCTGCTGTGGAGTATAGATATTTTAAAAGTAACAGGATCCTCTATAATAGGTGCATAATATGTGCGGGATTGCAGGTTCAATTTAATTTAATAATGCATGATGCATGTAGCAATTACATTAGATGGGTATAGAAACAGAATATACTTGGTACTGTTCAAGGTGATTTTCTTTTTTGAGAAAAGAGTCCTAAAATGGCCCAACGGTTTAAGTGAGGCATTAATATAAGGCAGCCTATTATTAGTAGCAGACCTCCATGAATAACAACAACAAAACGTAACATCCTATTGTATCCTCCAGCAGTGTAACAAATGGATGCAACTTTTCTTCTTGCAAAGTTATGGGTCAAACCACCAGCTCTCGTGCCAGTGGGATTGCTGCTGAGGTCCCAAGCTTTACAGTTCAATCTTAGGCATGCTTAATAAGAAGTAAGCCTCATTATGTTCACTGGGATCTAGTCCTGTGTGTATAGGCTTGCAACCTCCAGTCTTTTTGGTCTTGGAATGGATGGATATGCTATTTTGAAATATGATACTAAAGGAATATTTTAGTACCTGACAGTTATGAAAAACTTTCACTTACCAAACAAATAAAACCCATTTCAGGTCCAAGCTATACTCTGCCAAAATATATTCTGCGTTGTACCTGAATGTAAAAACACCTTTGACTGTTGGGCCAAAGAGTGAAATGAAAAAAGATGCAGTGTTGGTTACCTAAACCTGAGAACACTCTGTACTCATTCTCTAGTCAACCCAAACTAAGGAATGTTGGTGTGAGCATTTCAGTTTAGTCAGCTTCCAAGGTGATTTTTAAAAATACCTGCTTTAAAAAGACATTGAAAATGCTCATGTTCTCAAAACCAATAACGAGATGTCATTGATGTGATACTCTTTTCCAGGGAAGGTATAGACTTGCAGGAAAAGTATCTTGTGCACTCCTAGAATATATATTTGGGGCTTGGGGGTTATTTATGATTTGACCTGAGGAGATCAGCCTTTCAAGGAACATTCTGGGCAAAAAGGGAGCATCGCCTTCCTCCAAAGGATGAACAGAAGCGAGAGGGGTGGTAAAAGGATAAGCAAGAGTTGACCATCGCATACAGTAGGCAATCACATTGTGATCTAGTTTTTAATAATATTGGCAACTCAGTTGCGCAGCTTAGTTGGACCAGTTGTGCTTAGATAATAGACAATTTGGAATGCATTCTTTTTGAATATCAGTCTCTACACTATGACTGACCGAATGAAGAATTCACAAAGAATGGAGATTTCAATGTAGCTAACAGCCGGTGTGGTTTGATGGGTAGAATCCCAGTTCAGCTATAAAACTCATAGTGACCTTGAATCCTTGGCTTAGTGACCTTGAATCCATCATTTTCTCTTAGCCAAACCTATGCTATAACATTGTTGTGACAATCAAATGAATTAGCCTCATGTGTTCCTCCCGTGAGTTCACTGGAAAAGGTGAACCAAAGTGCCTGGTGTTCACAGTGATGGCCATACTCAGGTTAACTTTCCACTGCCTAGTAAAGCTTTGTGGCTAATACAAGCCATTATTGCTCAGTGTGTGCTACTCTGTGAAGGACTCTTCTCCTACTTATTGAGCAATAGAGAGCTGCAGAGCCAGTACATAGTTTATTTATTTACTTATTTGAAATTTCTATTCCGCCCTCCCCATGAGCGGGGTCAGGGCAGATAACAACATATTAAAATACAAAATACAATAAAAACAACATATTAAAATACAATAAAACCCATACACATTTAAAACAGGATGGTGGACAGCCTTCACAGGGAGGGTTAAGATTTTATACACACACACACCCTAAGAGTTGCCTAAGAGTCTTGTCTGGAGTCTGCTGTTCTCTTCCTCTATAAGCCATCACTTTGCTTACCTGTCTGGGATGCCTTGGCCTGGCATCCCCAGGTGTGGGATGCAGTGGGTATGTGTTTGGAATCTTCTTGAGGCAGAGTACTCTGGAATGGATCAAATCATTCCTTATGGGACAGGACTCAGGGGGTTGCTGCCAGAGATCAGTTGTCAGTGGAAGGGAATTTGTCCTGTGGGACTCCACAAGGCTGAGTTTTATCCTCCATGCTTTTCAATACCTGTGTAAAGCCCTTGGGAGAGATCATTCATGGTTCTGGAGTTAGGTGCTCTCAATATGCTGATGGTGCCCAGCTCTGCATTTCTTTGTCTATACTGCCAGATGGGAGTATAGTTGTCCTAAGCCAATGCCTAGCTGCTGTGGTGAAACAGCTGAGGATTAACAAGTTGAAACTTAATCCTGACAAAACAGCGGTGATTCTGGTTGGGAAGGCTGAAGTCATGGAGTGTAATGCACTTCCAACATTTGATGGGTTTAAGATGACACTTGCTGTCTCAGCCTGGGGGTTATTCAGGACTCAGTATTATTGCTGGAGAAGCAAGGTAATTCTGCTGTGAAAAATGCTTTCTCCCATCTTCACTTAGCCCAAAAAATGCTCCTGACCTTAACTAGGCTGATCTGGCCACAGGAATCTATGCCATGGTAACCTTGAGGCTAAAGCATTGTAATGCGGTTTACATGGGTCTGCCCTTGAAGACAACTGATACAGAATGCTGCAACTCATTTGATATTGGAATGGAAAAGGAAGTATGTACATTACCTACTATGCAGTCGCTCTACTGGTAATTGATTAATTCCTCAGTTCAATTCAAGTTTCTGGTTATTACCTATAAAACTGTTCCTGGCCCAGGGGCCTCTTATCTACAGGACCACTGGGACACCTTTGATTAGCTGAGCAATGCCTCCTGAAGTTACAAAATGGCAAAGACAATAGCAGCCTGTACTTGAACTTTCTCTATTGTGGCCTCTATCTGGAAAATGACTCACTTGATGAGGTAAGAAAGGCTCCAACACTTCTATCATTTTGCAGAACAGAACTGCTCAGGAGGGCATTTTTCATAACATGAACAGAGATGTAGCAAAATGGAATTCTATAGAAAGGGCACTTTTGTTGTCATAGAGATGGTTCTTCGGTAGAACACTTGTGCAACAGTCCCTTTCAGTTGTATGATAAACTTTGGCAGTTTCATTTGAACTCCAAAACTGAAAGCACTCACCCTAAAAGTACCATTACTGTGTTACAGCAACATCAGGTCTTATTTTTCCATTTGGACTACTATTTTATAGTATTTCTTAATCCCCTACTCTTATCAAGCTAATGCAGGACATGCATTTCTGCAGATGATGTTCTCTGATATTGATGAAGTGTTTATAAAAAACAGGAATCTGGCAAGACATAAACAGTGAAATATGTTGCTTTCTACCTCAAATATCTTGCCAGTTCTTTTCCTTTTAGGGAATACTGTTTAGAAACTGTCTAAAAGAAAGCTGAAACATATGATCATACCAAATTTAAAAAACTGAGTGTCATAAAGGCTTGGAAGTATATAAAGGCTGAAAGAAACTGATCAGAGTATAGGCAGAGAATCTTGGAAAGAAATATACAGACGTGCAGATATTTTTTGTGGACATAACTGGGAAACTGGCCATCTCCTTGTCTTAAGCTTTTCAAATATTTGATATATCTAGTTCAAAATACATCCTGTGGTTATTCAATTATATAAAAAGAATGGAAACATAAAAGAAATATGTCTATCATTAATAAAAAAATAAATATAAAATCTGTTTCAAAGATAGAAAAGTACTGCATGCTAGAGATGGGCACGAACCTAATTACGACCCAAAAAACCCCATGAAACAGGCTGGTTCATTGTTTGCGAACCAGGGTTTGTGGAAGCTGCCCAAACCCCTGCCCAAATAGTGCGCTGCAGCCATTTGAGGGGCGGCAAGGCCATTCTTGGCCTCCTCTGTCCCTCTGTGGGCCTTCACAGGGGCGGAGGAGGCCAAAAATGGCCTTGCTGCCCCTCACAGGAGGAGGAGGAGGCCGCAGGCCTCTGTAAGGTAAGAGTGTGGTTGGGGCTGGGGGCTGGGGGAGTTGGGGGGGCTGGGGTTTGGGCAGTTTAAAGGGCCCTGCCACCAGCAGGTCCCTGTAAACTATCAGCTGTCAGTCGAGGGGGAATCCCCACCCTGCCACCTGCCAGCAGATAGTTTAAATGTACCTGCTGCTTGCAAGGCAGGAAAGGGCCCTTTAAACTGTTAAATGCCCCTTTCCCTGCCACTGCTAAGTGGCCAGAATGGGGTATTTAAACCTCACAAACCACGAACTGGGTTGTAACTGGCCCCAGTTCCATGCCAGTTCATGGTTTTTGGGTCGTTAAAATCCACGAACCACGAATTTCATGGTTCGGGGTTTTTTTGGTTCGTGCCCATCTCTACTGCATGAATTATGTGTGTGTAAGAGAGAGAAAATGAGAGAATAGCTAATGAGAGTAACTTTTTTCTTGAACATGATATTATTAAAATAGGGAAGAATTACAGTCATAATTGATTCATGTCTATTGCCAAAGGATCAACAGTTTAAAGGGTCAGGAAAAAAACTGTTTCCTAATGCTTTTAGTCTCACAGCATGTCCTTTTTATTAGCAAACTGGAGAGCATGCTTCCGCTGGGTCCTGGCATCAAGGACTGTTTAGTACCACCAATGTTATTGTTTTTAAAGAGTTGACAATGTAATTATTATACTAAACCCTTTCAGACAAGGAATGAAATACCAATGTAATGGGTTATCTTATACAAACCTTTGCCGATTTTAAAGATTAATTCTTGTTAGGTTTGGGGAGGGGTCTGTTCCAAAAATGTATTATTAATCCCTTGTCAGGTAGGATGTGAACATGGGAAGCCCAAATTCAGATTCCTGAGGCAACCCTCTTCCACTACAAACACAGTATTTTTAACATTTCTTGGAGGAGGAGAGGAATACAAACAAATGTGTTCATAATCTAATGATTAAATTGCTTATTTATTTTTAATGATCATACTAGTCAATTCAAGCTGTCATGGCAACTGATAATGAATCATCTATAAAATGCAATAACATGATTACGAGGGCAAAAACAACTGCCCCAGAGCCGCGTTTACCCACCCACCCCTGAAAAGAACAGTGTGTGTTTGTGCATGTGTGGCAAAAGCACATGCAATGGACCAAAATGGAAAAACCCAAACAGATCAGTTCCAAGCTGGGACTAGCTCAGCCAGAATAAACTAGTAATAAATCAGGATTATTCCAGAATCCCCGGTGTTACCCTAATGGGGGAGTCTCCTTGTGAGTTGGGGGAATTAGCATGCAAGGAAATGCAGCAAGAGGGAGTAACTGGGATCTCCACCAATGTATACCAGGATTGTTCCCTTAGAGAACTCTCAAATAAACAGGCAGATGTCCTATAGGAAAGGTTTCTGTTATTATGCATCATACACACAGGGCTAACTAAGAAAACAGAAAGGAAATGGGAAAGCAGTTTTAGGGAGGGCTATAGTCTTGAAGAGAAAGGTTCCATGGAGGCAGCAACAAAGATGACCAGTGCTTCACAGAGAGAAGAGGGGAGGGCTCAGACATATCTGAGGGTGTATGCATGGGTTAAGAACACCCACACGGAGCACACAGCTGGACAGCCTGATTATAGTGTAAAACATACCCTGGGGCAGGATTGGGTCCTCTGCCCCCAAAACAATAGCTTAATGGCTGTCTCTGGAGGTAGACAATGAGTTGGGAAAGGTATGATCATACATATCTTGAAGGAACTATAGGTGAAAATAGTGATTAATGTCCTGCTATTACCAGAAGGGAAGAGTTATCAGGTCCCTGAATAATTCTGATTAGGAAGTGGATGAGAGGAGGATGGAAGAGTGTGGGTGAGATAAACTCAGGAACTCTTGGGAGACCTCTTTTGCACATCTCTGAGGTGTGGGGCCATTCGACAGTCTTGCCTATTACTCACATTCTAGTAGTTTTCCAACTCCAGCCAGGTTGGGAACAGTTCTGCCTAGCTAGGCAGCGTGTCTTGTGCTCAGGGCACATGAGGAAAAGAGGTTCATGATATTGTCATATTAATAAACTTCCCTTTCAGTGTGAGGGAGAGTCTGACTGCTAACACCAGAACCAAAACTGAAATGGAAACTTTCTAGATGCACATCCCTGTTCAGGAGTACACCCAAGCTGCAAAACCTGGTCCTTCAGGAGAACATTTAGCTCTTCTTCTATTCCTAGGTCTGTTGGACCACCACCATGATAATATTTCTTTATCTAAATTAAGCTTCATTTTAGTAGTTGGGGTAAGCACAGTATCACTTTCAATAATTTCACTGTCTCCTCACCAGAGCTGCTAGATTTCCCCCAGCATGGCACACAGCATGCCCCCACTTTATTTGGGACCTTCCACACAACACTGTGCTCTTTCCAAGGAGATCTCCCAGGGATCCTAGGGCTTTTAAACCAGAGTCCCCCCCCCCAAATCAGTCTTTCTTTGCTCTGACATAAATGGGAATCTTAAAGGGATCCTCTCATGTAAAAGCTAGCCAACCCTGGGGGAGGGCTGAGCTAAGAGCCACCTTCAAAATGACAGTGATCAGTTCCAGATTTCCCCCCACTTTAGCCTTTTAACATTTTTTTAAAAAAGAAACAACTTAACTGAGGCTCAGTTGTGAGCCAGGGCTCACCCACTGGGAAAAGGGGGGATTGTAGGGCTGTGTGGAGGGCTGGCAAGATTGCCATCAGGTCACTGCTCCTGCACCAATGTGATAAGTGTCAGGGCTTGCCACGGCTGCCGCTGGGCGTGGCACTGGGCGGTCTGCTCCTAACGTCACAGGGGGGCCAGGGACTCTGCAGGACCCTGCTCTGTGGAAGGAGGGGCGGTATACCTCACCCAGACTCCCTCTCAGTCCACTCGCTGGCCTGCTCAACCTGGCCTGCTTACCCTCTGTGTCCTCCTTCATCTCCTCCTTCCAGAACTCTCCTCCAAGCCTCCACCCTTGCATCCTACTGCTCTCACTCCACATCATCACTCCTCACTCACACCCACCACCTCAGAGCTCTTCCTAGCCACCTTATATAGGGCTTCCTTTCCCTGCCCCGCCCTCCTTCTAGGCTTGTGCCCTCTCCTGACTTGGCCCAGCTGTGCCTTCCCTCAGGTGTTTCCCTCCTACCACTAATCCCTTCTTGGCTTCCTTGCCTTGCTGGCAGGGTGGGATCGAATGCGAGCCATCCCCAGCTGAGGTCTCCTTGGCCTTGCTCACAAGGAGCTGCCCCAGCCGGCTTCTGTGCTGCTGAGCCTGCCTGGCCTTGCTCACGAGGAGCTGCCCCAGCCGGCTTCTGTGCTGCTGAGCCTGCCTGGCTTTGCTCGCGAGGAGCTGCCCTGGCCAGCTTCTGTGCTGCCTGTTCATTGATGCCGGTTGGGGCTGCCCATCTCCTCCCCCAGAATGCCTGTGGCAGCTCCACCTGGAGGGGCTTGGCTCCTAGCACCTCCTGAGCCAGGCTGCTGTCCTCTACCCAGGGTGTGGCTCTGGGCTGTAGTGGCTGCTTCTCCTCCTTGGAAGGTAAGGGCTCTGTTTGGGCTGTTGCTGTGTCCCTATTCCCCTTGCCTTGGCCCTTTTCCTCTAGCCTGCTTAGCCCCCTCTCTTCCCCATGGGGGGTGGGACTAGCTGGCTTCTCCCTGCTCCCTCCAGCCTTCTGAGGCTTTGGCCTTTCGCCCCTTCCCCCTGGAGTAGGCAGGTTCTGGCTCTGTTTGCCAGACAGAGCGGTTGAACTGCTGTCTCCCGGCTGCCCCCTGCCGCTGTCTGTCAGCAAGTCCGGGGGCTGGGCTGCTGACCCCGGACAATAAGCAGGAAAGGGGTGAGGAGGGGTGATGCCGGAAGCGAGTGGCACAGGGACAAGGTGCGTGAATGCCATCTCCCCATGCTTCAGTCCCACCTGATGCTGCTTGCACAGCAGAAGTGGCTTTTCCCATCCTTGTGTGAAAGCAGCCTGTGAGTCAGCAAAAAGAAGAGAGATAACTTGGTGTCATCCACACATTAATGACAGCACATCTTCAAATGACTTTATGTAGAGGTTAAAGAGCATGAGAGGCTAAACAGAAACTAGCAACAACTCACAAGGCAATTTCCACATTATACCTCCCTGCTACATCCTTTATTTGTGGAAGTACTTTTGAAAAAAGCAATTCATCCGATCCATACTGTTTTGGACAAAGCAGAGAGCAAGTATGCTGTGCTTACTCAACACTGATTTGTAAGAATTCAGTCGAGGCAGAGGTTTACTGCACTCATTTTTTTTATTTTACAGAATGTATATCCCACTTTTCTGCCGTCACAAGTGCCACCAAGGTGGCTAACAAACTGAAATAACATAAATAAAATAAAATAAAATTCTAAAATGAGCAGGGACGAGGGATCGCTGAGGGTTGCCATATGAAACAAAACAGTCTTCAACCACTGGTGGAAGATGGCAACAGAAGGGGACAGATGAGTCTCACTGAAGAGAGAGTTCCAGAGTTTTAGTGCCCTTTCCCATGTTGCCACCTGCCTAATTTCAGAAGGTGGGGGCAGCCAAAGCAGGGTCTCTGAAGATGACCATAGAGGTCAGGTAGGTCCATAAGACAGTAGGCAGTCCTTAAGGTATGTTGGTCCAAAACCATCTAAGGCATTAAAGGTTAACACCAGCACCTTGAGTTGTGCCTGAAACAAACTGGGAACCAGTGTAGATAGGACCATGGTGTGTAGTTGGCGTGATATGGTCCCTATGACCCACTCCGGTCAACATCCTCATGGCAGCATTCTGAACTAACTGAAATTTTCAAATACTTCTCAAGGGCAGTCCTATGCATTGCAGTAATTGAGTCTAGATGTAACCAGGGCACAAACCACAGTGGCCAGAGCTTTTCTTTTTAGAAAAATATTTTCTTCCCAGGAAAACAGTTTGCCAGCTTTGCCCTGAAAGTTAGTCTTTTGGGTGCACAGGGACCAACCCATTCTGAAGTGTGGGAAGCAAACAAATAAACATATCCTTCAACTTTATAAATGCATCTCTAAAACCAGAATTATCTGGCTTGTTGTAAGAGCATGAATGAATATTAACTCTTTGAGTTGCAACTGACTTGTGGCAGTCCCATCCAGAAGGTGTTTAAGGGATGAAATGACAGAGGTGATTTACCATTGCCTTCCTCTGCATAGCAAGCCTCATCTTCTTTGGTGGTCGCCCATCTACATGCTAACCATGGCCAACCCTGCTTAAGCTTTCCTGCTCTAACAAGCTCAGGCCTAAAGTTGGGAGACTGTCTGCCTTTAAAAAGCATGGGGATGCTTTTAAAAGCTGTAAAGGTATACCTGCAGTCATGGATCCATCAAAACTGTATACATACTGGACTAATCTAGGGATTTTATCTCATCAGCTTTTTAATGGCCTGCATCTGTTTTACGGATAGTTTTTATGTTGCTTAATTCCAATGGCTTGTGTTTTATTACTGTGGTTTATATTGTAAGCTGATTGAAATTGGACTCTGAAAAAACAGCATAGAAATATTCTAAATAAATTTTGTGATGACAAGCAATCATGGAAGCAATGACAGAGGATTCTCAGCAGCTGCTATAGTAGTCAATTTAGGGACAGTTTTTACACTGAGACCATTCTGTAAGCTCATAGCTTCAGTTATTGATTCTTGTCGTTCACAATGTCACAAAGATTTTATTTTAGATCCCATTGACTAGTAAAACATTTAAAATGGCTTCTGTATAGCATACAAAATGAGATATCAAGTCGCTGATGAAAACAAAACTAAGATTTGTGACAAGAACTCTTGATCTGAAATAAATGTTGAGTTTCTTTTTCTTAGTCAAACAACATGACATCGTAACATTTAGCAACACGGTGTCAAATAGGCCTCCAGCATATCTGACATGCCCTCAGATGTATTGTGGTTGTGAAAGTATTGTCTCTCCGAGTACATGCAGAGTAGAATCAGTATTCTGTTGCTTTGTTGCTAACTGCTAACTGCTTATCTTCTAGGCAAGGTCTTTTGGTTACCAATTCCTGCTGAAGCCTGGGAACCCGACCTTGGACTTAATACAGAGATTGAGCAGAGCTCCTTTCTCCCCCCTCCCCTCTTCCCAGGCAATGCATGCCAAAATCTCCAAAGGCCTTCCCACTGGGGGGGCGATGGAGACTCGGTCCTATAATTGAACCTGCTTTACTATCTTTAGGCATTCTGGTCAATTCCATTGTTGCAGCTTCTTGAAATAATATTTTTCCTAATAAAATCATCTTTAATTCATACACAAGAGTGATGCAGTGAAGTGATTGGGGAAGTATCTGGCAAGACCTGACACATGGCCAGGAAAATAAAGCTTACATCTGTCAATAAATAAATATCATAGTAACACTGGTCAACATTTTTTAAAAAACATGCATCACTCTTTCTTTGGGAGATGCAAAAGTTATTTTACAACAACTGTTCTTAGTCACCTGATGGGACTTGTGCCTACATTCTGCTGCCATGCCAGCTGAAGAATGGGAAAGTCCACAAAGTAATAAATCAGCATCAAAGCTGAAAGAATCCATAGGGTTTTAAGTATGTAACAAAGAAGACACTCTGTATGCCAGAGACACCATGGTTGTCATACCAGCGATGGTTGGAGAGAGATTCCACACAGACACTGATTCAGCAGTGAAGAACATGAGGCAGGGCACATATGATTTGACAGCACTAATTTTGTAACTGGAGTATATAACAACAGTAGCTCAGAGAACAATGAAGAGAAAAAAACACCAAAGATGTAAGTATTAGTATATTACATTTTGATATGCCTTTCTTAAGGAAGAATTAAGAAAGCAGAAAATTCACGTGGCATGACTGGGGCTCGTAAAAGAAGTTGCAGCTTTTCTGAACTACATTTTACATTGTGTAGGATTAAACAGACACAACAGGAGACATGTAGGCCGCTTCCACATGTCCTTAATGGGATGGCCTGCCAACAGAACTCTGGCGGGTCATCTCACTCATTACACACGTTATTGTTTCCCATGTGCGAGCGGGTCATGAGGATCCTGTTTTTTAAGCATTTTTTGTGAGACCGGTTTTGGTCCATGTTTATTTTTGATGTAGATTTTCCATGTGATTATCCTACCATATCAATGCATATGGAGACTTTTCGCACTTCAGAAGAGCCCCTTCACAAATCTCCAACCCCTCCTCTCGCCATTATCCCTCCTTTAAACATCACACATAAGTCTGGCTCACATGCACAATCATATAATCTGCCCCTCTTTTTAAAAAACTTTTTAAAATGGTCCTTGTGCTATTACGATATCTACGTATACAAAAGGAATTATACTGCAATGCTTGCAACATTGGATCACTCAGTAATTGGACTATCAGTCTAGGAACAACATTGAGAACAGAATGCCATTTCTGATTTTATTTTAACTAACAATAAGGCCCATGGTTTGGGAAAATACAACGGGCCCTAGCAGTGCTTCCTCCCGCACGCCTCCCCATGCAGCATCAGTCAATGGGGGGGGGGGGAATTGGGGAAGAGATCGGAGGCTCCCTCCTCCTCTGGCCCCTCAGTTGCCGCTTGGCTTGTTCGCGGCCTTCACAAGGTCCTGCAAAGGTGGTGGGGAGCCCCACCCCTGGCCACTGCAGGAACTGGGGAGGGCATCGCTGCTGCGCTGAGCCTTTCCAGACCTCTGGAAGCCCCGAGGAGACAGCAGGGAGGCAAACCGTTTTGCCCGATTCACTTCTTATTCCTGCTTACTGCACCTGCATGGGGATAAGGAATGAGTGATCGGGAACACAGTTTGCCTTTTATATAGGAGGATATGGAATTGCATGATTACACTACTCTACTGCTCGTATATTTATGAAACATTTTTGCATTTAAAACTTTGAGCAGAAAATCAATGATAGAGAACAGAGTACTACGCATGCCCAGTTTCTACAGAAGCTAAAAGACAGGAAACTGGTATAGCACAATCCCATATTCACTCAAAAAAAAAAAAAAAGGAAAGTTGTGGGGGGGAATGCACCAACCTCATTTGTGACGAGGCACAGATAAAGAACACGCTTTCTGTTTTGGAACCTTTTTTTTTCATGACAAACACCCAAAAAACATGCATGAGGATGATGCATATGAAAGGTGAGTTTTCAAAGTGAATCGGGAAGACGTGGCTTTGGGACAGGGAAAACCCGAAAATATTGAAACCACAATGTTTATATGGAAACTAGATGCAGAGAAGTTAGCCGTGTTAGTCTGTGGTAGCAAAATCAAAAAGAGTCCAGTAGCACCTTTAAGACTAACCAATTTTATTTTAGCATAAGCTTTCGAGAATCAAGTTCTCTTCGTCAGATGCCTGATACAGACTTGATTCTCGAAAGCTTATGCTAAAATAAAATTGGTTAGTCTTAAAGGTGCTACTGGACTCTTTTTGATATATGGAAACTGTTATCTTTAATTTGTGGGTACTTTTGGATCTCTTTGGCATCATCCTTATGCATATATAGAAGACAAGCAATATTGTTTTGGGGGCTACACTCTTGAAATGCTTTACCTTCTGATTTGCAGCCTCGTTATTTAATTTTACCAATGGGTTAATGGCTCTAGTTTTGTCCTATACAAGTGCAGCTGAATACTCTGAAGGAGGAAGCAGCACAGAGGGGGAACCTGGTGACCTCTCTCAGAAACAACTTGACTCAACTATGGGAGTGTGGCAGATCAGGACTGATCCTCTGGAAAACCCGAAGCAGAAAAAGGGTGTAGGAAATAAGGGATTCCCAAAGTGGCAAGCTGCTTCGGGAATCCCTTGTTTGACCCACTTTGGTGTGCTCCATAAAGATTTGGAGCATACCGACAAACTACCCCCACACACACTTATTTCACCTGATAGGAGGGGGAGGAGTGAAATAAGCAGTGGGGGGAGTTCAAACCCTGCCAGCGCAGATCAGCTGCTTGGTGGGGTTTGTGGCGGGCCCTTTAAATTCCATCTGGGTTGCAGGGGAAACCCCTTGTGACTCAGGTGGAATGCGGAAGGGCCCTTTTGCCGCCTCTTGCAATGCAAGCAGCAGTGAAATGGCCCTTTAAACTCCATCTGGGTCACGGGGGGATCCCCCCGCAATTCAGATGGAGTTTAAAGGGGCATTTAAAGGAAAGGGGCATTTAAAATCCCATGTCCCAAAGCTTCCCAAAGTGATATGAATCACTTTGGGAAGCTTAGATTTGGGGTTTCCGAATTGGGCCCAGGATGCTGGGCCTGATCTGGAAATCCCGAATCTTTGCGAATTGGGTCCAATTAGGGGATTCACACAATTCCAGAACACGAAAATGGCTAGAGGGGAAGTCAGGAGCCCTTCCTCCTCACTTGGCAGGATTTCAAGCCCAAACAGGCCCTCCTTTATTTTTTTAACTGCCATTCCCCACAGCTGCTGTGTAGCTGTGGGAAAATAGAGTTGGGTCGAGGAACCTGGCCCCAAGTGTTTGAAAACTAATATGTCTAATTTGGCCCTTAAATAGTTTGCTGTTCTCATTGTTGCTTGCATTATCTTAAGGTTTATGATTACATCCCCCCCTTTCTTTACTGTGCAATGTGCTTGAATTTCACTGAGAAAGGTGAGCTATAAATAAATAAATTTCAAGGATCCAACTAAGTCCTCAAGATATAAGATGATTATATAAAGTGCAAACATTTAGTCCTCTGACTTTTAGTGGAGGTCTTAGTTACTAATGGAAGTCTTGACAGGCAAGGTAAAATGAATACTAACAGAAGGTGGAAGGCACAATACAAACTAGCAACTATAAAAATCCTGTCAACTCACTCAGTTTAGCTGTTCCGCCTCAGCATCCTGCCAGCAACACAAATCTCTTAAAAATGTTTCAGCCAAAAGGACTTAATCATGAGATTTGCCTGGCAAACTTTCACAGGTGTAATTAATTTTAAAAAGTTTGTTCTAATATACAAACACACATAAGATACCACATGGCTACACAATGTGTGCTTAGGAATGCATCCAATATCCTTGAGGGAAAATAAAAACAACAGGAGATTATAGGGCAGTCCCTTTCCCTCACACTCAATACAATGACAGTACAGTGTTCATGTTTAGTTATTGTGAGCCAAAAGTGAAAATAAGTCTCAAAGCACTTTGAATAGGACAAAAATGATCCTAAGAGTTATTTTAGGAACAGCTGTAATTGTGTTCAGTACTCATATTCCTTTATCATCATCATCATCATCAATGATAATAATAATAGATTTATTAATAATTTAAATAATTAATAATATTGATGATGATGATGATGATGATGATGATGATGATGATGATGATGATGATAATAATAAACATCACAGCTTAACAGACTAAAGCCACAGTGGAAGAACATGCCCTATCTGAAATACAAGCTATGGATCAACCTGATAATAATGATACGAATGAACAGCAAAGAGTTCTGAAAGAAAAATTTTTGAGTCATGTCAGCCAAGGCAGTGAACAACAAAGACTGCCTATAATTCGCCAAATACAAAGAAAACAAGTTAAAACTTTACTGAATGTAGCCAATGGCATCCGTCGATACAATTCCAACCACCACATTAAAAGAAACAAATCAACTCATGTATAGTACAGCTGCTATAATAACAGCAGAGCTTGGCTACAAACTGCCAAAAAAGAAAAAGCCTGGCATACCAAAATGGTAAATCTGACTGGGAAAGAAGATTAATAAACTACATGGAGATATCAGTAACCTGAAATACCTGAAAGATGGAAAATTGAAAAATGAGAGAATAAAAGATGGACTATGTCGAAGGTATGATTTGGAAAGGAAAACAATTGCTGAAACCATAGAAGAATTAAAGCAGCAGGTAACAGCAACAGCAAAAAAATAGAAAGATATGATGGGCGAATAAAGCAGTATAAAGAAAATTTGTATGAGAAGACAGTTGGACATAAATATTTTAAAAACCACCTGATAAGGAAATCCCTTATGACAGTATGGGAAAAAATTGCACCGCAAATATATGAGAAGACCCCCCAATGGGTTTCCCCATTAAAAGCATTCACCCAACCAAATGTATGTTCGGCAAGTTAAATTATTAGATATAAAGAATTACTATACGATAAAGGACTACTAAAAATGAAAGAAGAACTACAAAACCAGGATGTTAATTTAGACTGGTGGTCAAGAGTTCAGACTGAATCTAGATACAATAAAGATTAAAACATGGGGGGCTTTTACCTAGAACAAAAAGAGTTTGAAAAACTGTTACGTGATTCAGATGAAAAGTTGATAAAGAAAATGTGTATCTTCCTAATGGAAATGAAAGAAAATGATGGGGTGGAGAAATGTAAAAGACTATGGATACAGAATTTAGGTAATGATATTGACCAAGTACAATGGAATAAGATATGGAAAGTAAATGTTAAAATAACTAAATCTGCTGTGTTTAAAGAGAATTTATATAAGATGTTCCATAGATGGTATCTAATGCCAGTTAGACTGGCTAAAATGTTTAAAAATATGTCAAATAAGTGTTGGAAATGTAAAGAAGGTATAGGGACATTTTTCCACATGTAGTGGTCCTGCAAAGAAGTGCATAGATATTGGATAATGGTACATAAGTTATTACAAAATATCTTACAGATAACAATTCCTTTGAAACCAGAAATGTTTCTATTAAACTGTATGTCGGATATAAAGAGAGAGCAAGAACACTTAGTAATCCATATAGTAACAGCGGCTAGAATCTTATTAGCACCCTATTGGAAACAACAAAGAATCCCCCAGCAAGAAAAATTAATAACAAAGGTAATGGAGACGGCAGAAATGGATAAATTAACATTGTTAATGGAAGGGCAAATGGAAGAAGACTTCATAGTACCATGAGATCCCTTCTACAAATGGATGACAAATAACTATAATCGGTAAACATAAATATGATACTAAGATTAACTGTATAATGACATAATAGAACTCACAATTAAAGATGTAACAGGATGGAATATAAGAGATAAAGAAATAGATAATAGATATCGACAATTAAAATGATAACTGTCTCATGTTTGTATATATATGTGTTGAAAAAACTATAAAAAATATTATATAAAAAAAAGAAAATTTGCAGTTTCAAAGCAATCAGCAATTATTCTATAACCCACTGGGAGAAAATACAGTGCAGAACAACATCATCCCATGTAAAGATGCCCTGAAATTTTGGCAAAAAATTTGGGAAAGCCCAGTACAGTATAACAGAAATGTCCCATGGATTAAAGATATTAGTAAAGAATTTAAAGGGAAATGGATGAATGATGTGGTAATAAAAACTGAAATGGTTGCCAGACAAGTGAAGAACGTGAAGAACTGGAGTGCATCTGGGCCAGATGAATTGCATGGGTTTTGGCTAAAGCATCTAACAAGTTTTCATCAACGCACGGCAGTGCAATTCAGAGAAATGCTTCAAAATTCTACCGGTGAAGAATGGCTTACAAAAGGCTGCATATTTCTGATTGTGAAGGATGAAGGAAAAGGCAATGAGCCTGACAATTACCGCCCAATCACATGCCTTCCAACAACATTCAAACTTTTCACAAGGATATTAGCAACATCGGTATATGATTATTTAATGGAAAACAATATGTACCCTATTGAACAGAAAGGCAATTTTAAAAAGTCAAAAGGCACTAAAGATCAACTGCTAATAGACAAAATGATACTGAAAAATTCAAGAAGAAAGATGAATTGGAATGTGGCATGAATTGAATATAAAAAAGCATTTGATTCACTGCCACACAGTTGGATTAATACCTGCCTGGAAATTTTTGGAATTAGTGGAAACATCAAGCTGTTCCTTAAGGAAAATATGTGAAAATGGAAAACCATGTTAATGGCCTATGGTGAAGAAATTGGGGAAGTTTGTACCAAAAGAGGTATATTTCAAGGGGACTCCTTGTCACCTTTATTATTCAATACCTCATTAATCCCCTTGACAATGGTCCTAGAGAAAACAAAAATGGGTTATTATATTTCTGATCAGGCTGAGAAAATAAACTATCTCCTGTATATGGATGATTTGAAATTGTATGCAGAGTCCCGCTAAACTTGAATCATTGCTTAATACAGTGAAAATGTACAGTGATGATATTCAAATGAAATTTGGCTTAGACAAATGTGCAGTACTCTCCATGCAGTGGGGAAAAGTAAAAAATATTGATGGAATAGAACTTGAAAATGGCGACATTATGAAATCATTATCAAACAATAAAATTATAAATATCTTGGAATATTAGAATTGGATAACATCCTGCATGAGAAAGTAAAAGAACTGACTCAGAAAGAATATATCAAGAGAGTACGAAAAATTCTGAAGTCAAAATTAAATGGTGGAAATACAATCAAGGCCATAAATACATGGGCAATTCCAGTGATCAGATATCCAGCTGGAATAATAGATTGGACACAAAGCAATTTAGAAAAATTAGATCAAAAAACGCAAAAACTAATGAACGTGCATCACTCTTTACACTCAAAAAGTGATGTTGACAGGCTTTATCTACCACAAAAAATTGGTGGAAGAGGACTGTTACAAGTACATCAGGTAGTGGAAGAAGAGAGGCCTGAATGATTACATCAGTGCAAGCATCAAGTCATTACTGACCCATGGGGGGACGTCGCATCATGACGTTTTCTTGGCAGACTTTTTATGGGGTGGTTTGCCATTGCCTTCCCCAGTCATTTACACTTTACCCCCAGGAAACTGGGTACTCATTTTACCGACCTCGGAAGGATGGAAGGCTGAGTCAACCTTGAGCCAGCTACCTGAACCGGCCTTCCACTAGGATTGAACTCAGGTCATGAGCAGAGCTTGGGATGCAGTACTGCTGCTTCAGGCTGTGAAAACAGAGAACATATTAAAAACAACTGAAACAAAGGCTGAATACAAGAAGAAACAGTTTGATAATAGCTGGAAGAACAAACCCTTACATGGGCAACATCTAAAAAATATTGAAGGAAAAAGTGGCAACGGCCTAACTTGGGCATGTTTGAAGATGGGTACAATCAAGAAATAAACTGAAGGTCTGATCTTCACAGCCCCAGAATAAGCATTGCAAACGAATGTTATGAAAGCCAAAATTCAGAAAATCTGTGAAAATCCAAAATGTTGACTTTTCCAGGAAAAAGATGGAACTGTGTTCTACCTTATCTCTGAATGCAGCAAAATTGCACAGACAGGCTACAAAGCTAGACATGACAGGATCACAAAGCTGATTCATTGGTCATTGTGTAAAAAGTATAATTTGCCAGTATCAAAGAATTCATGGGAACATCAGGTGGAAAAGGTGCTAGAAAATGAACAAGTCAAGATCTTGTGGGATTTCACAATTCAAACTGATCGACACCTTGAACATAGTACACCAGACATAACAGTCATGGAAAATCGAAAAGTCTGGATAATTGACATGGCAATTCCTAGGGATGCCAGAGTTGAAAAAAAGAACAAGAAAAAATGATTAAATATAGAGATCTGGCAACAGAAACCACCCAATTGTGGAAGAATGCAACAGTAGTCCCCATTGTCATAGGGGCACTTGGAACCATCTTGAAAAACTTTGCAATTCATATGGAAAAACTGCAGCTTTCTGACATAACACCTACAGAACTGCAAAAGACGACGCGCTACTTGAAACAGTGTACGTATTATGCTAATATCTGGTTGACACTTAGGTCTCTGGCGGAAACCTGTATCAGCTTAGCAAGGTCAATCAATAACATTTGACCTCTGCTTATTGATTGTGTTTCAGATAATTTGAATAATAATAATAATATTGAATTTATATCCCACCGTTCAGGACAACTTTACACCCACTCAGAGTGGTTTACAAAGTGTGTTATTATTATCCTCATGACAATCACTCTGTGAGGTGGGTGAGGCTGAGAGCACTTCAAGAAATCAATGAATATTTCCATGTTCCATGTAGTAAAATCTGAATCAAGCATAAGCTAGAAATAGACCCATTTTCTACTTTATTACTTGGAGTGCAGATTTAGACACATTTTTCCTGGTAAAAGTGATGACAAGATCCAGACAAAGAATACCTTTAACAGCACAATCCTGAGGGGTGGCTGAAAATTCTCAGAGCTGACCAGTTGCTACACTGGTGTATTCCCAAGATATGCTGGCGTAACCCAAAGAGATGCCAGCGGAGTGCCCCACTGCTGCGGTGCTATTGCTGAGTGCCAGTCAAACAACATCATGGCTATCTGCCATAGTGGCACTGGCACAACCCCCTGTATAGATGGAGAACAGGCAAGACTGGAGAAATGGCAGTTGGCTCCTTAAGCCATCCCAGCAAACGCACAGTGCTATGCCCATGAAAAGTACAGTGTATCCTCTACCTGAGAAAAGCAATCCTTCCACATCAGCCCACACCAGTGATCCAAGGACTCCAGGAGGCTGAACAATGCAGCCCACACACCTTGGCCCAAGCCCCAACAGAATCCTCACCATGGATAATCTCTGTTCCCAGCGGCCATATAACCCGTGAGTTGGCAGGCCAGATGCCAACTTGTGTGGCACAGAGTATACCAGTCAGCTCTGTGACCGTGGGACTTACCATTTCATGCCACGATGGCAGCTCAAACATATCCTTCAGGAAAGAGAACATCACATAGAGGCACATCTCACTGACAGGGCAGACTCAACAGACCAGGCCCCACAGGTACCCCCCCTCAGTCTCCTAGTGATGATCCAGGAGGCCCATAGCCCTGGTCAGCTAATACAGATGCCCCGGTATGTCCTTAAGGCCCACGAGCCAGCTCCTTGCGGAACAGAGATATAGTTGTCATAACAATATAAACTGTGGGTAGCCCTAACTTCCAGGCTTTTATTTGAAATACTAATTTGACTGAAGTAGGTTTGCAAACCATAATTTGGAGGTTAATGTTAACCTTATTTACATGATTGAGATGTTGCAGCAACCTTCTAGTAAGTACAGGGATGCTGACATGACCAAATATTCTGGTTTCAATGAATAAGACATTTCTAATTGAATAATGCTAAAACAATAACTGAGTACTCCTCCAGCACGTCTCATTCAGAAAAATATATTATTTATGTATCTGTGTTTTTCAGCTGTTCATTATACTGGTTTTTCATATTATACATGCTATTGCCTTGCTCTATTCTCTGTTTACAGGATGAATTTCATACGTAATTAACATACTCTATTAGGAAAAATATTTAATCAGCAATTTCAATTACATATAATAAGCATCACTATCATCTGTGAACTCTTATGAAGTATTTTTATACACAGCTACATGAATATTCCATTTTACTCTCAGGGATGTCCCTTCTCAACACAAGGTACTTATTTGTACATAGCATGAAGACTGGCATATCAGCTCTAATCTTTAGCAAATGTTAATACCCTGTAGTACAAAAGTAAAATCCTATTAATAATAACATAGCATCACAGTTTGTTGAGTGGGGGAGGTGGGGAAACTGGGATTAGAAGGTATGACCCATCCCCCCTACACTTTTTCCTTACACAAATTGATGATGGTTTTGGATTTTTTACACTTTCTTCCTATGCCATTTTCCTGAGAGAAACTGAGCTCCTAAACTGCTGGTAGCCTAGTAAGGGAAAATACACAGAAATTGTATACAGTGTTCCTGTCTCTCCCCCGCCCCCTTATTGGGCTAGTTAACAGCTTAGGTGCTTAGTTTTTATCAGGGAAATGGCATAGGAAGAAAGTGTTAAAAAAACAAAACGTTACCCTAGCACCACAGGTCAATTCAAATCAAACCCCCATTGCTATAATTTAATGTTAAAATAAACATTGAAAGATCTGATGATGGCTCTCAAACTGATTTGTCCTTTGAGTCCCAGTTTCTGCAGGGCACTAGCCAAGCCCAGAAGCATTAGGACCAAGACCTGTATGCTGCTTTTAAAATGGAAGGATATAAGCAAATAGTATTGCCCTAGTAGGCAGACATCCAAGTTTATGCATGAGCAAGTCCCTTTTATTTAATAGTTCAGTAAGCATTAGTACTGGGCTGATGAAGTGCTTGGAATGAAAAGAACTGCTTTTATAATAGTGTGCGTGAACAAGTTTATTATTCATGTTAGCAAGCTAAATAAAAATACCAACAGGAGGTGAATAATTGACTCAAAGATAGTTATACTTGAGCATGTTATCTAACAAGCTTCATTCTTGCCCTTTTTGCAAATTGTAAGCCATACCTGAGTTTTTGATATCTAGAATGAGAAAACCTATTGGCATATAAACGTATGAAGAACACACAAGTTATGTGAAGGAGGCACAGTTATCTTAATGATTATGCCTGTATTAAAATCAGTAGTGCAGTGTATGCTGTTCCTATCAGAACTCCATAATTTTGGAAGGGAAACAGGATGTGCCATTCAATTGAATGGACTGGTGCAAAAACTGAAAAGGCTTTGACAATTCCAGTTTTTAAATCACATGTATTTTCAATAATCTAAAACACAGCTATTACAAGGTACTAGAAATTAGTAACGATCAGGTGGGGCACATTAAATATAGAAGAAAGCTCTGTACAGAGTTGCATAGAAGGGAGGATTTCAAGACATCTTACGAATTTGATGTTACAGTAAGTTCATTTTGTGAATGACCTAAAAAAAGGTTGAAGGTGCAACTCACCAACCAAAAAGTTATTAAAACATATTCATGGAGACTCAGAGCTGAACTAGACAAGACAAATTACATGAGGTTATGCAAGTGTCTAGAATCATATCTGTTCCTACAGGACACATGTTCACTGTTACCCCGAGTGAACACGTGTCCTGTAGCCCTAGTCTGTGCATGTGTCAGGTAAATGGTGTAGTTGCGGTTGCAAGTGCCATGGTCATAATCAGCGAGTCGCCATTGAAGAGTGTCAATCTTGAGAGGCTTCTGCTTCCCTCTCACTTCTTTTTGCCCTTAGATCCGAGTTACACTCAAACTGGCATGTTTTATATTCTCCTGTTTTCTAGTTCTCTACTCCTCCTTCCTGCACCCTCCTCCTTCCTGCACTTCACTTCCTCCTCCTCCTCTCCATGCAGTGTCTTTGGTCTGGATAAGGAGAAGGTGGGAAGAAAGATTGTGGCATCACAATTAAGCACTTGAGCAAAAGTTCAGAAACATGCCTGATACATGAACCTGAAAAGGACAGGGTGGGGGGTGCTCATTCTCCAGTTCAGCTTGGCAATATAAAGCAAATGGGGTAAAATTTGGCCATTGTTTCTAATGGAAAATGCAATTCATGGCTTTCTGGGGGGGCATTTTAGGGCCAAATTTTATCAACTTTGTGGGGACCTACTCCTAGATGTTCTCTTACCCCCCCCCCCATTTTCATGAAGATTGGACTTTGGGGGGCACATTATGGACCCCCAAAGAAGGTACCCCCAGTCACCTCAAATCTCCATTATTCCTTATGGGAAAAACGATGGGAGCTATCTAGGGGGCTGGGATGGCATTTTGCAAGCAAAATCCACAGAATTTGAATGGGACCTACTCCTAACTGTCCTCTAAAGACCCCCCTCCCCCAAGTTTCAGGGAGACTGGATCCTGGGGAAGGCATGATCTATGTGTTTCTCCAGTTGCTATCAGTTTTTTCCTTGCAATAGGAAGAAATGGGGTGGCTGAGGGCACCTTTTGAGGGGGCCATAAAATGGCTCCCCAAGATCCAATCTCCCTGAAACTTGGGTGGGTCTTTTTTTTTTTTTTAAATTTTTATTGGGTTAGAATCCATTATTTCCACATTTACATTCAATTTTCCCCAATTTTTTCATCTCTAACCCCCTCCCTTTCCCCCCCCTTTTTGTTGACTTCCAACAGCTTTCCAACCCTTTGTCCCCTTTCCCTTACTTTTATTAGCTTCCTCTATCTAAAACAAATATATATTCTCCATTATTCTAAGCAGTACATCCTTAACTATTTTTAACATTATATGCCCAAACTGTAAGCCTTTGTTTCTATCTTAGATAAACAATTTATCCCAATTTTTCAATTTCAGGTATTTCTATATATCATAAACCATATAGATCATACATTCGTTTATATCAAACAATTTGACTTATTCTCTATATATATTACTCATTCTATCTTTTTATAATAGTTCTATATATCTCTCCTCACGTAGTCAATCAATTTGACCCATCTATATCTTCAGACATTCAGTTTGGTACAAAACTTGTCAGAAAAAAAAAGAAAATATTGTTAGTTAATCGCTCCTTATATTTAGTCCTTATAATTAATTATTTTCTCTATGTTCTGTTTGTTAACCTATATATATCTATATATATGTCAATCTATTAATCTGACTGCTTATTAATTCACATTTATCTCTTCTCCCCCCGGTAAAGTCTCCCCCCTCTACTTCAATACTTCAGTAGTTCTCAAACTGCCACAGTTTTCCTCCCACCTCCCATTTCTTCTCCAGGTATTGTTTCAGCTTCTCCCAGTCTGTGTTGAACTGCCCTGAGTCCAGATCTCTCAATTTTCTTGTCATCTTGTCCATTTCAGCCATATACAGCAATTTGTAAGTCCAATCTTCAATAGTTGGCACTTCTTGTACTTTCCATTTTTGCGCATACAAAAGTCTAGCTGCTGCTGTCATATAAAATATCAACGTCCTGTGTTGGGCTGGAATTCCCTCCATTCCCAAGTTCAGTAGCAGGAGTTCTGGGTTCTTATTAATTTGAAATTGTAAAATTTCACTCATTTCTCTTATTATTTCCCCCCAGTACTGCCTGGCTACCTCACACGACCACCACATATGATAGAGGGAGCCCTCATGCTTCTTACATTTCCAGCATTTATTAGAAGTATTCAAATTCCCTAGCGCAATCTTCTTTGGTGTCATGTACCAACGATAGATCATTTTATGAATGTTCTCTTTGATATTAATACATGTCGTTGTCTTCATTGTAGTTTTCCACAAGTATTCCCATGCCTCCATTGTTATTTCTTTATTAAAGTTTATAGCCCATTTCACCATTTGTGTTTTAACTATCTCATCCTCGGTATACCACTTCAACAGTACTTGGTATACCTTGGATATTCTTTTCTTATCTTCTTTAAGAAGGGTCTGCTCTAGTTCCGAATTCTCTATTCGTATACCTCCCTTTACAGAGTCCGAATTATATAAGTCTCTGATCTGTCTATACTGGAACCAATCGTAGTTAGGTGATAGTTCCTCTTGTGTCTTTATTCTAAGTTTGGATGCTTCAGTTTTAGTTATTTCTTTATACGTTAAACATTGTTGTTCATTATCAACAGCTCTCGGGTCTATCACCTCATATGGAACCACCCACAAAGGGGTTCCTTCTTGTAGATAAATTCTGTACTTCTTCCAGATTATGTATAGACTTCTCCGAACAAAGTGATGCAGGAACATCGAGTTGACCTTTACTTTGTCATGCCATAAATATGCGTGCCATCCAAATATTTTTTTATATCCCTCTAGGGCTAATAGTTTCTTGTTCTTTAATGTCATCCATTCTTTCAACCAAACTAGGCAGATTGCATCATGATAAAGTCTCAGATTGGGCAGTTGCATTCCGCCTCTTTCCTTTGCATCTTGTAAGAAACTTGGGTGGGTCTTTAGAGGACAGTTAGCAGTAGGTCCTCTGAAAATTTTGTAAATTTATTTTGCAAAATACCCCCCATCCCCCTAGATAGCCCCCCCCCCCCGTTTCCCCCATAGGGAATAATGGAGATCAGAGGTGGCTGGGAACAAACAGGCAGGAAAGAGTTGATTCTGGCTGACAGCAAGAAACACTGCTGTGGCTCCCGAAGTGGGGATTGCCCCCCCCGTTTGCATAGATGTGCCCCCCTTCCTGGCAGGCCAAGCTGGAAGATCTTAGCAGAGGTATAGAACCCCCTTTTTTAGCCCCCCAGGAAACCCGGCTGGGTTTTTTCCCTGATATGTCCAATTGACTAAATAGGACTCCTCAGAAAAGCTACAGAGGAAGGTTTGAGCATGCACGAAAAGATGGGATACCATTTCTTGTTTGGGAGGTATGGGGAAGAAACACGTGCATGTCCAAGAACAGGATTGAGAGCAGATTGAGGGCAGCGTGACAGTGGTGTGTGAGTGAACAGGAAAGCAACGGGGAAACACATATGAGTTCATGTGGTATTCACATGTAATTCCTCTCCTTCGGTATGGCTCTCAGAATCTAGGTATAAACAATGTGGTATCGTGGTCTGAGTGTCAGACTAGATTCTGGGAGACCCAGATTCGAATCCCCACTCTGGCATGGAAGCCTGCTGAATGAGTTTGGCCAAGTCACACACTCTCAGCTTAACCTCTCTCTCAGGGGTATTGTGAGAACGTTAGCTGCTTTGGGTTCCCACTAGGGAGAAAGGCAGAGTACAAATGAAATAAATAAAATTTTTGGAGCATTTATGTTAGCTCAACAAGGACAAATCAATACAAAATGTCATAAATTGGAGAAAATTCAAAATTTCCTGTGGTCTGGTTTTTATCTGCCTATAAACCACTTGTTTTATCTGTTATTAGGTATGTTCACAGAAACAATTCTGTGTACTTTCTAGATGTTTATGAAGATTGTCTTTCTTGCACTGTAATGCTAAACTAGGAAAACATGGGGGCAGAGAGGGGGGAGAATGGAAATGCTTAAAGTCCTTTGGTACCTTAAACCCCAATTAATTTATTTTGATATAAGCTGCCAAAAAGTTGATACACAAGAGAGTGTGAAAATTGTATCTTGAAATGTGTGAACAATGATCTTAAAATAGTATTACTAGCATCTAATCTCAGACAGCCAGTGTGGTGTAGTGCTTATAATGTCAGACTAAGATCTGGGAGACCCATAGTCAAATCCCCGATCATGGAAACTTGCTGGATGCCTTTGGACCAGTCATACACTCCCAACTTAACCTACCTTCCAGTGTTGTTGTGAGGATAAAATAAAGAAGAATGTAATAAATTGCTTTGGGTTAACCTTGGGGAGAAAGGCAGGGTACAAATGAAAGAAATCATAAATTAATAATCTAATGCACCAAGGAGATTGGGGGGATGGTAATAAGCAGAGTTTATTCAAATACATTGAATTAGCATATTTGATACTTGGTGGAAAATATATGTATTTGGACAGGACATACAACCAGTCCTATCCATGTTTTCTCTGAAGTAAAAAAATGGCATTGTTCATTTGGGCTTACTGCTGAAACAGTGGTGGTGGTAGAAAGTGCCTTCAAGTCAACTTATGTCGATCCCTGTTGGGGTTTTCAAGGCAAGAGACTAATGGAGGTGGTTTGCCATTGCCTGCCTCTGCAATCCTAGTCTTTTTTGGAGGTCTCCCATCCAATTACTAACCAAGGCTCACCCTGCTTTCAATATCTGATGAGATCAGGCTTGCCTGGACTATCCCACTCCACAAATGGGCAAAATCAACAGCTACATGCACTCCTGCATTCTCTGTGGTGGCCCCCACCTTATGGAATGGACTACCTGAAGAGGTCAGGAAAGCTTCTACTAGCCTTTCACAAACTGTGCAAAACTTAGTCAGAAGGGCTTTTCCCAAAGGTAATAGGGTTGTGCGGAAATGCTTCAGAGAGTTGTTTTGGTAACATGATAGGGTCTATACAACTGGGTATTGTCTATTGATGTACATATACACCTACTGGGTAGTCTCTGTGTTGCTTAATGTCACATTAAGTTAGTGATGTTTTGTTTCAGCAATGTTTCATCTCTGTATTCAAATTTATGCTTCTTTTCAAAATTCTGCAATGCAGACCATATTGTTTTGTTTATTGAATGTCACAGCTGTTGTTCATATTGAATTACACTGTGTAATCTACCTTGATTCTCAACAAGAAAGGCAGACTATAAGGTAAATAAATAAATGAGTGTGGCTAGGAATGCCACCCTAATGACAGATATTGTACAAACTGGCAAGTAGTGCAGTATTGAGAACACATTTATTATTATTATTATTATTATTATTATTATTATTATCCTGCCCTTCCCGCAAGCAGGCTCAGGGCAGGTTACAACAGGAGATTAAATATGCAAGATACTTTCCTGGGAGTAAACCCCATTGAATTGATTAGTAGAATTCTGAGTAGAAAATACCTCTTTGCTTTGTAGCATAAGGGCCTGTTCCTCCAGACCAGTTGTTTTCTAAGTTTCTGCCTTCAGGGAACAACTTCCACACTAACAGGTCTGTCAAGGAATCCATATGCACTGCAGGGATTCTGGGTCATGTTCTAGGGTAAAACAGGACAATGGCCAGGCCTGTTCGGCTTATCACCCTAAAATATACCCACCACTGCAATGTCACAGCAATAACAGTGGGCAAGCTGTTTTTCAGGTGGTATTTGGATGATGGTAAAACTGCTTGGTTGCCAATCTTCAAGCAGAGCCTGGAGACCTGGAATTTCAACAGATCTCCAGATTATAGAGATTAGTTTCCTTGAAGAAAATGGCTGCTACAGAGGGTGGCCTCTATGGCCATGTACTCCACTGAAGTCCTCCTGCTCCTCAGATTAGGGTCTCCCAAGGCTCCATCCCCAATTCTCCTGGAATTTCCCAACCAGCAGTTGGCAACTCTAGTCAATTCTGATTTTTTTCATTTTTACTATGTTGTTTCATAGCATAGAATATTGTGTCATTTAAAATTGTTTAGTCTGGCTAGAAAGGCAACTCTTAAAGCATTTTAAATAAATAAAAAACCAAACAGGACTGCTCTTCCGCCTCAAGAACTCAGTAAGCTCACTGGCAGGCAGGCCCCTTTCTGTTCAGCGGGGCTCGTCTACCAAACGAGCGCGCCCAGCATCCAAGCTACTTCAGCGGCGCCCATATATCGCATCGCGAGACTTTAGGCCCCCTTCACTGCTCCTCGGGAGAGCTGTCAGGCCGAAAACTTTCATACGAGCCCCGGCCCGGATTCGCCAGCCCCGCCCATCCCCTCTGTGGGCCCAGGGCCAAGCATTGTAAGCAGGTCGCTGCATCCGCCGCCAACCTCGCTGCGGGCGAAGAAGCGGATGCAGCAGAGCGGCGGCGCGGCGGGTTCCCGTCCTCCCCTCGGGACAGCGCCGAGGAGCAGCAGCCACTACGGCGAAGAACGGGCGGGGCCTGCTCGTAACCAGGCGGCGCTTGGCGCCTTTCCGTGATAAGTGGAAACGAGGACGGCCCCCAGGGAAGCCCCGACCAAACAGGCTGCCGGCCGAGCTTGCCTCGATTGCCTCAGGGGAAGCGCGGTGTGAATCGGCTCCCTCCGCCTCTCTCCCGGCTGATGCTTAAAGACCCTTCCCAAAACCGCGTTGCCGGCAGGCGATTGGCTGCGGCCGGCCCGCTCTCTTTGGCCGCTTGGCACAGGCTTCCTCCGTACGGCGGCGGCTTCGCTTGTCAGCGTGTAGCGAGGTCAAGGGAAGCGTGTGGTTGGCTCGCGCTGTTTGGGGCGGGTGTCTGGATGGAAGCCGCGGGAGCCGGAGCGAAGTAGGGCGTCCCTAGCGCTCCTTTCGTTCACACGCGCGGGGTGAAGGGGCGGGGAAGAGACCTCGGGGCGCGTGTGGACACGGCGCCGCGCGGAGAGGCGGCATCTCCCGGCTTTCCCGCCGCCCCTCCTTCCGAACGGAGCCCCGCGGCCGCCCTCGAGGTGGCGAGGCTGACGGGAGGCGAGGCTTGTGACGTTGCTCGGGGCGTGCAGGCGAGACTGGCCGGCTTGGACGAGGAGGCAGAAAGGCGGCAGCGGCGCTTCGGCTGAGGCGCGGCGCTTTAGCGCGTCTTTGTGTGTGCGGGAGAGCGAGGGGGAGAAGCCCGTTTGGGGCGCGGGAAGCTCCTCGATGCGCGGGCTGGAGGCGAAAGCCGAGTGACTCCCTGCCCAGCCTTCTCCCCCGAGGCCGCGTCTTTGCGCGGCGGCGGCTGTACGTCTTGAGGGGGACCGGCTTCCGTCTGGCTGCGGGCGAAGGAGCGCGCCGAGAGCCCAGCAGCCGGCGAGAGCATCACCATCATCACCTGGCGCGGCGGCGAGGGCAGGGGCGGAGGGACGGGCGGGGCAGCGCGGGGAGGATCGGGCGGCCGCCTGCCGGCCCAGGAGGCGCGGCGTGTTGC
Organism: Eublepharis macularius; assembly: GCF_028583425.1. NCBI lineage: Eukaryota > Metazoa > Chordata > Lepidosauria > Squamata > Eublepharidae > Eublepharis > Eublepharis macularius. Next base: position 80,953,224 of record NC_072797.1, read on the forward strand.
GTAGCGTTGTAGTGTAGTCTGGCTGCGGGTGCCGGTTTGGCAGTTTAAAGCGCCCCGAGCAGCCGCTGCCCGCCTGCGAGAAGGAGAAGACGCCACGGAGCCTCGCGGAGCGACACCAGGATCTGCTCAGCGTCCGGCCCGCGTTGCTGCTGCCCTGTGAGGAGGAGCCATGGAGGGGAAGCCGTTGCAGCAGCAGCAGCAGCAGCAGCAGCAGCAGCCTCTTCACACGCCGCCTCCCGCACCTCGCTCCGGCTCTCCCAGGCTGAAAGCAGCAGCAGGAGGAGCCGCCGTTGCAGCAGCATCTGGGGGCGCGGAAGACGTCTCTCGTTTGCCGGCAAGTGACGGGGATGCTCCTGGCGGCGGCGGCTCCTTGTCATCGGAGCCTGGCCCCGGGCTGGCCCCCGCCTTCGCAGCCGGCGACGGGCTGTGCAGACCGCTGGGTCCCACGCCGAGCCAGAGCCGATTCCAGGTGGACCTCGTGGCGGAGAGCTCTGGTCGAGCGGCCGCGGAGGAGGAGGCGGGGACGGCGGAGTCGCCTTCGAAGCCCACTGGCGATGGGTCCGGGAAAGGCAGTGAGGAAGCCAAAGGCCGGTTCCGAGTCAACTTCGTGGACCCCTCCGCCGGGGATGAGAGCTCGGGCGAGCCCGGCAGCGGCGAGGTGTTCAGTGTCAGCTTCCAAAACGGCGGCGACACGGTGCTGAGCGAGGGGAGCCTCCATTCCGGTGGCGGCGGCTCGGGAGGGCACCATCACTACTACTACGACACCCACACCAACACCTACTATCTGCGCACCTTCGGCCACAACACCATCGATGCGGTACCAAGGATAGACTATTACCGGCACACGGCTGCTGGCCTGGGGGAGAAGCTTATCCGGCCCAGCCTTGCTGAGCTCCACGATGAGCTGGACAAGGTGAGTGCCGGTGAGCACGCTCTGTACTTCCTCCTTGTGTCATTTTATTCTTCTGTGTGTCTGCTCGACAGCCCAGCCAATGCATATACGTCGGGGGGGGGGGGCGGGTGTTGAAGCCAGAGCGACTTTGCAGAAATGCCAAGCACGCCAGGCTTCTGGGGTGTTCTGGTGCTGAGCTGAGCTGCATTGGCATGGCAGGACCAAAGGGAAATGCCTGTAGGATCATTGAAGCCAAGCCTTTGCCCCAGGGCAGGATTCTTGAAAGGTAATCCCACCCTCTTCACTGAGTGTTCTCCCTTTGCAAGTAGCTTATTACATTATTTGATGATCCCCTACCTTTGCAATCCTATACTTTGGGGTACAGTTCTTATTACAGAGACTGATGTATTGTAAAGAAAGGGGCATCTGGCATTGATAGTAAGCAGCAGGGTATCAGACTTATGCAATGCTATTCTAGTGGTATAGAAAACTAGATAAGCATTGTTCTGTGTGGGCTGGCAGAAGCAGATTAGCTTTAACTGGGAACTGCTAAGCTCCAAGTCCTGTCCGTATACTTTATGCATTCCTTCCTGACTATATCAGATATACAATGGAAGAACACTGTCTTTTCTCTTCTTTTGCCTTTCTTGCATTATCTCTGTTCTTAATTGTCTGAACAGACTGTGTATAGATGGCACATGTCCTTACAAATCTGCAAAAATCACTTATATTGGAAAAAAACATGGAAAACCATTGCTTAGATTTCTGAGTAGCAGCAACTGCAGGAATATTTACATCTTGAAATATTCTTTTCCTTCAGTCCAGTTTTAGCTGTTTCCCAGGAACTTGTCAAATGAGGTCAGCTGGGGAAAACACTGGCTCTTCAGTGTTAGGGAGTGCATTAGTTTGGTTTGCCTCGCCATTTTCTAATAAATATGATGCGCAGAGATAGATTTCTTTAGAAGCTCCAATCCGTCCAGACTAAAATTTACTTATACCTAGCTAAGCCCATAGGTTGTCTAAAGCAATCACAGTTGCAAATAGGGAGAATTTTAGCAGGTAGTAAATTTCTTAGCTATCAGATCATTAACACTTGCTGGGTAGACAGTGCTTTTTACATTTAATTGAGAATATGTTCTGTAATCCATAATTTGAAGTTTAAGTAGTTTATATTAGAATATATATAAGAGGATAGTTTATTCTCATGTGAGTAAATGACTGTGGACAAGGGATTGGGTGTAGTAGCATAGAGATGATAAGGACCTGGTGTTTGCAAAAGAGAACCAATCGCTTTGGTGTAGAGAACAAGAAAAGGTCACCTTGAGATAGGCCTAAGGAAATGTATTTGTTGTCTCTACTTTGTAACAAGTATCTCAGCTTCATACCTGCACCCCCATGCTGCCCTTTTCTTGTCACTGAGATTACTTAACTACACAATATTGTTTGAGAAGATTTATTGTGAATGTTTCAAGTGCCTAATTGTCCTTAATGTAGTTTATGACTCTTTGCAGCTTGCTTCTTTTAATGTACTGTTATATTCTGCATCGATTTTCATGTGTAGATCTATAGACTTTTCTGGGCCTGCTTGGATTTCTAAATAAGTTGCATAACCTTTCAATAGACCTAGGAAATTTATTTTGTGAGCTCAGTCTTCTGATGTTTCTTTTTAACATAACATACTATAGAAATAGTTCCATAACTCTTAGTCAAGATGCTCTTAACTGAAATACAAAGTATAGCGTGGTACTTCGAAATCTTGCCTCGTAATATCCTTGGTAATGACTTTATTGAAGAATGTAAATCTTACTGCTTTACTGCCTTCTTTTGGAAACCTAATAACTCTGTTAAAAGAAGCTGTGAACAGTTATGGGCAGTAATGGCTTGACTTTGGGTGCTTGGCTGATATACAAGGGATCCAGCTGACTTTTTAACTGACCTATTCTCCTCCTTATTAAAGTCCCTGCCACTCATAACTTGTCCATGTAGTTCCCATGATCCCCCAGCACAACTTTTTTGGTGGGCAAAGGGGACCAATCCTCCCATTTTCACCAGTAGAATAGATACCCAATTTAAAATAGTTAATGGTGGAATCCTAAGCAAAGCTACAGCCTTCTAAGCCTATTAACTTCAATAGACTTAGAAGGGTATCACTCTGTTTAGTATTACGTTGTCAACAAGTCTGTCATACAGGGGAAAGGTAATATAAATTGGACAGCAGTGGGCGTGCAAAGTTTCTCCACTAAATTTAGATCTCAAATGCTCTTAAAAATTTATAGTTTGTAAGTTCAGCTTTTGCACTCTTTAATTCTTGAATAGAAATGGAATGCTCTATTTTTTGAAGCCTACGTGACTCATGTAATGTACAGAAATGTTTCAAATGGATAACTTCATTGGTCTGTAACAGAAAAGCAAGATTCGGCTCCAGTGGCATCTTCGAGACCAACTAGATTTCCAGGGTATGAGTTTTCGAGAGTCAGGGACGTTTGACTCTTGAAAGCTTATACTCTGGAAATCTAGTTGGTCTCTAAAATGCTATTGGACCTGATTCTTGCTCCTGTATAGAAGTATGATGCCTCACTGGAATTCGATACATTTTAAATAGTAGTACACATAGCTAGCTAAATCTCTGCTATTAATGTTTATATTTACCTGCAGGCATATAGTGACATGTCTTTAAAATTCAACTTTGTTTCTTAAAAAGAAAAGCATGTGTGTATCAGTTACTTCTATATAGTTTTTTATATTATGAAAATATAAGCAAAGATATGAAAATATTCCTAATCTCAGGTAAAGGGATTCATCAGAAAGGTTATTGCTCATTCAGATTTCTTGTTGAAACACTTGCTCCTTAACAAGATTAGTCATATATGAGGTCACTGAACTAACTTAGGGAAACAGGCTAAATGATATATATGGGCTTCTTCTATTCCACACCCAAGTTCACCTCTTGTAGATTTTGGGATGGCTACCCTTTCAAGTTGCAATGCATCTAGAATAGTACAATAATTGAGCAATATTTTAATGCATTTGACTGTTAATTTCCAAGTAGTAGAAAGTTGTCTTTTGACATCAGTTGAATCCATTTGCTACATATACTTGTGTAGCAAATTGTTTACAGCATGGACATTTTTAGTTTAGTTATCTTATTAAAGCAAGTGTGAAGCTTTTAATAGAAGTTGTCCTTCATACTACATACATATTATAGATATTCACTATACATCTAACAGCTCCCCCACTTAGTAATGATCTCTGAACTGAAAGATTCATCTGATGTGTGGTTAATAGATTAAAAAAAAGATTAATAAGCAAACAGACAAAACTATTGTTCATGATAGTTTGAATGGAACCTCCATTTTTGGAGGCAATATCCCTCTACATGCTGGTTGAAGGGGGAGGCTTTGACCTTGGTTTCCTACTGTAGACCCTCTGTATATCTGATCAGCCACTGTGGTCTGATCCATCAGGGCTTGTTTATGGAGATACAAAAAGCATCTTTGCATGCTTGAGAGACAGATTTCTGGACCTGGTGTTTACTAAAAGTGGCTCTTTTCACCATCCTCATCAGACTCCTTAACAAGTATAAAAGACTAGAAGCGAGTCAGTATGATAAAATGAATACTTGAGACCTGGCAAACATATTGCCAGTTGTCATTATGGGTGTGCAGTTTGGCTAGGGAATACCGAAGCCAAAGTAACTCCAGAATACCTGGGTAATCTGACCTGGAGGAAAATTCCTTCCTGACCCTAAAGTGGCATTGACATTGGTTCTGGTGGGATTCTCCAGTTTGGCATTGGTTCTGGTGGACTTTGTTGGTTCGGCTTGAATTTGGACTGGATTTTGGCCAGGAGTTGTTCCTGTGTGTTTGGTTAAGGTTTCTTTGCCCTGGAAAGTCTTGGAATCTCCCCCCCCCCCTAAGAAACAATGGAGAGTGACTGGGAGCACCTTATTCAGGGACCCATAGAATTGGACCTCTGGGTTCAATCTTGTAATTTGGAGGGTCTTTAGTAGACAGGAAAGATTAGGTTCCCTGCAATTTTAGTGGAGTTTGAAAAATCCCCCCCCCCAATAGTTTCCCTCATAGGGAAATTGCCAAATATATTTGGGATTCTCCAATGAAACCAAATCTGAATAGAGAATCTGACCTGAATATTAGGAATACCAAATACTTATGATATTCCTGATATATGGTTCAGAATGAACCCCCCCTTTTTTTTTTGCTGTACACTCCTAGTTGTCATTCATTAGCCTACTGCTTATGGTGATTTGTTTGGGGAGGGGAAGCTATATATGCCTTCCTAATGTCTTTGTGTAGGAAATCTTAATCAAAGGCTTGCATTTATATCTTTTACAAGGTTTAGAAATAGATGGATGTTCTGACTTCGTTTTTAAGTTACAACAATGTTATCTGTGGATCTTGTGCATTATTAGAAGGTTGTCTTCTTTACATTCTCAGCAGGTTATTTTTATTTGCGTGAAGGTCAAGTTAATAACTAGACATAGGACTAAATTATGTTTTCTTTAATATTAAAAAGCATCTGTAGTGGAGAAGGGCTGGAGCTGGATGGAGGTGGGCTTAATGCTCTCTCTGAAACTGTTAGCTGTTTTAAGTTAACATAGATAAGTACAATATGTAGCAAGTAGAAGCTCTGGGAGGCACTTTCTATTGATGGCAAAAGTGTGCAGGGAGGGGAGAGCTAAGCCCATTCACTGGCATCATGACTGTAGTCAGTCCTCCTCCCAGTTGAGATCCAGTCAACCATGTAATGTAGTGTTTGGCCTGCAGTTCTGTAGATCAGTGGCCTGCAGCTCAGGGTCACCCAGCAGTCTTTCATGGCAGAGTAGGGCTCCAGTCCTGGGTTTCTCAGATCCTAGTTAAATACTCTAACCCACTGCTTGTTTGTGGGGGTGGGGGAGAGAGCAAGGACATCATACTTACTGCCACTTCCATGCACATTGAGAGGAGCAGTGGGATGACACAGTGAGGACATTCCTCTATGGAGATGATTATTTTTAGCACAGGCAGACTCAGGTACCCTCCTCCACACCAAAAATCCTCTTTGCCTTCTCTCTCTTAAGTAGCCTGGCATCTCCCTTCCCACTGGTGAAATCTTAACTGACACCTCTCCTTCATGTCATGTGACTTTGATGTCACAGGATTTCCTGTCACATGCTTGCAACTTAGTGTGCCCTATGAAATGCCTCTGCATTAAAGGTAAGTCCTAAGTCTGGAAAAGTTGAAGATCACTGCTGTAGAGTAAGCTGCAGTGCACTTAATGTCAGTGTCACACAACACAAACATCATTGCTGCTATACATTGCTAAGTTTTTCTATTAGATTTTGATCTAGTGGTATCCAAAACTGCAAAACGTTTTGTGATGGCTCTGGTAAATGGGTATACATGGAACCTGCAAGAACAAATCAGAGGACAAGAGAGTTCTTGGTATGTTAGTCATTTTAACTTTCCTTCGTATTTTTTATCATCTTTCCTGTCCTTCCAGGTAGTGGAGGGTGAGCAGCAGGGGATGTTGTCAGTTCATCAGGAGGTGCCTATTGCACTGTGAAAGAACCAGTATAATTTCTGAACTTCGGGATAACTTATGGGCTTTATGAAAATTAAGAATATTAGTACTCTGTTCTGTAAATAGTGACTCTCATGCCTGATCTCATCTGATATTAACTAGTAGTTTTGGAAGAGAGGGCTTGTTTTGCTACCTTTAGAACAGTGGTATCCCCAAGAGGAGTACTTTGCATTTCACTGAGAAGAATAAATGGCAGCTGTTCACCTTTAATGTTTGAGAAGTTCAGACTGCAAAATGTTCATGATTTTAGTGTCTAGGGCAGGGAGCAGATTTGGCACCTCTTTCTTTCCATCACGTTCCAGTTTGCAGACAGGAATGTGGGTCAGTGAATGCTCTTTCCTAATCTGCACAGTCATTGTAGAATTTGGTTTTTTGGTCCCAGTTTATTTAATTGTCACTTACTAAAGTGTGAAGGGGCTGTACAGAGATGTTATCTGTGGTGTATTAATGGTACTGTGAAATTTTTAGCCCTTCAAACCTGTGAGGAGCATCCCAGAGAGCTCCACTGTGTATAAATGGAAACAGCAGCATGGTGCTGCAGTGGCAAAAGAGATACCATAATGGTAGGCTCTTCTTTGTTGCTGAGGACAAGCTGGGCTGCTTTCATGGACAGGACAAGCATTCCTAGTCATGTAGTTACAAGAATGCAATTTATCAATAGGACTGCTCATTTGAGGGGTAGGTAAGCTGCTGTTAGCCTGAGACAAATATGTAGCAAATGGTACGGCTGTCATAGCTCAGTGTAACTTGGCATTTTTCCTATGATCCAGTTGTTATTACTTCTGTCAGATATTGAAGTCTTCAGGGTCCAGAAAGTAAGATCAGTTAAAACCATCAAATAATTAATAGAACATGTATTAGGAGCAATGCAGAAAAGAGCAAGAGTTCAGTAGCACCTATAAGACTAACAAAATTTATGGTAGTAGTCTTATAGGTTCTATTGGACTCTTGCTGTTTTCAACTGCTACAGATAGACTAACACAGCTACCCATCTTGATCCAGGAGCCATGTGTTTTTGTAATTTCAAGGGTTTATACAAATGAACTTGAGTCAGTCGCATGGACCATAAGGCCCTTTCCCAGTGAGTTGCTCAGTCTAGGAAATCCAAAGCAAGAACCTCCTCTGCCTCCCCAAGGGATGACTGGTTCAGCCTCTGCTTGAAGATCTCTACTTCTCAGTAACGGGCTTTATTGTCAGACTGCTCTCATCATTAGGAAGCTTCTTCTTATGTTCAAATGAAATATACCTTCCTGTAATATAAGATCATTTGCTCTAGTCTTGCCTTCTGCAGCGGCAGCAGCAGAAAACTAGTCTTTGCCCTCTTCCATGTGACCAGCACTTCAAGTATTTCTATTAATCTATGATGTGCTTGCTCAGTCTTCTCTTCTGCAGTCTAAACATACCCAACCTCTTTGGCTTGTTTTCCAGACTCTCCCGCCCTCAGGCATTTTCAGTGCCCAGTTCCAGATGAGGTCTGGCACAGAACAGAGTGGATTTGTTACTCCTTGTGACTCGGATACTGAGCTTCTATTAATGTAGCCTAGAATCGCATTAGCCTTTTTTCTTTGCAGTTGCATCACACTGCCAATTCATGTTCAGCATGTCATTAACTGCAATCCCAAAATATTTTCTGCACATCTTACTGCCAAGCCAGGTATCCCTCATCCTATACCTGTGCTTTTGATTCTTTTTACCCAGATGCTGAGCTTTGTATTTAACTCTATTGAATTTCATGTTAGCTTCAGTTTTCCCAACTGTCCAGCCTGTCAAGGTCATTTTGAATTTTACTTGTCTTCTGAGGTGTTAGCTGTTCTTTTCAGCTTTGTGTCATCTGCAAGCTTGGTAAGGATTCCCTCTACCTCTCCATCCAAGTCATTAATAAAAACAGTAAAGAATACCAGGCCCAAGATGGAAACTCATGTCCTTCCCCTTGAAATCTCTCTCCAGATTGATGATTTGCCATTGATAGGCATTCTTTAAGTATGCTGCCAGCTGTGGATCTAGTAGTCCATTTAACCAGTTTGCTAACCAAACTGCCACATGGTAAATCAGGGTAAAATCAAGATGTATTATGTCCACAGCATTCCTACAAGCTACTAAAGTCGTAACTCAATAAAGATAAGATTAGTCTCATAGGATTTGTTCTTGTCAAATCCTTGCTCGTTTTGCTAATCACTGCATTATTAAAGATGTTTACAGACTGACCACTTAATGATTTGTTTTAGTATGTTTCCTAGTGTTGAAGCTATGCTGACTGTTCTATAGTTTCCCAGATCCTCCTTTATCCCCTTTTTGAAGACTGAACGTTTGCCTGTTGGGGGACCTCACCAGTCCTCCTGGATTTCTCAGAGGTAGCTATAAGAGGTTCTGACTTCTGAGTGTAGATAAGCAAGTTCTTTTAGTACCTTGGGATGTAATTCATCCAGCCCTGAAGATATGAATTATTTTAGGGTAGCTTGGTATTCTTGACCAACTCTGTATCAATCCTGAGCTATAATTCTTCAATCATTCATATTAGTTCTGCAGGATTGGACACAGTTCCCATTTTGGGAAAATATATGCAAAATAAGATGTTCTAAAAAGAAGTTTCAACGAATTATTACTTTGGAAAATGAATAGAAGTCCTACTTTGAAAGTTGGCATAATAAAATTGTTAAACTTGTGAATGCTTGTTATACAAGTAGGTTGAATTGCTTGGATTTGTACACAGGTATCAACAGATAGGATCAGTGAAATCTCCTCCTGGAGGCCTGAGCTCATCAGATCTCAGAAACTAAGCAGGGTTGGCCTTGGTTAGTAATTGGATAGGAGACCTCCAATGAAGTCCAGGGTTGCAGAGACAGACAATGGCAAACACCTCTGTTAGTTTCTTGCCATGAAAAACGCTCCAGGGGTCACCAGAAGTCAGCTATGACCTGAAAGCAGTCTCTACCAACAACAAATGACTTGTGTCCTGTGTCATGAATATTTGCCTCAGTGTTTAGAGTAAGAAACCTAGTTCATAGAAAATAGATAGCAGAAAACATGGGCATCGGTAGAGCCACGATGAATAATCTGTGCTTCTGTGTTGCACACTGATGTAATGGCGGCATTTAGAGTTGATATTTTCTATTCACTCTCTTGAATGCAAGTAATCTCTTCCTCTACCATGTAAACTCTGGAGATAACATTTTTTTTGAATTGGGGTGTCTCCCTGAAGTTCAAATTCTGAGTATGAATTGCTGGATTAAAGAGATTAAACAGTATCTTCTGTTTAAAGTATTACATTTTTCATGTGTTGATGGAGAGAGTTATGATGGTAAATGAGGCCATGATCCCTTGTTTCTAATATAACCATCATGCACAGTGGATCTGGAAAGGGAATATTGTCTGAACGCTACTAGAAATGTAAAATTTTTGGACATTTTAAAGCCTCTGAGAAAAAAAAAGTGAAATATATGCAATACTTTCCTATAAAACCAAAACTGCTTTTACTGAATTTACAGCATAAAATGCATCAGTTGTAAATTATCACATGAATTTGTACATATTTATGGAATTTAAAAGTATTTTCTACATGGAAAAATATCAGGTATACCCAGGACTTGAGATGAAGCTGCAGATTGCTGCACCCTATGCTACTGTAGCATGTACGCCTTTAATTTCTACCTTCTGAGAAGTAGGAAAAAATAAACATTGAAGTGAGAAAACAAATTTTGTAGTAAACTCATTAAAAAGTATTATTTGGACAAAAACGTTTATTATATTAGAGCTAAACCACATGATATGAATTGCATGAAGACGCTAAAGTGAAGGGAGGTGCAGTGTTAGCCAGGAAGCATAGTTTGAATTTCACCTCCCTCTGAAGAGCCAGCTAGATCACTCTTCAGAGAGTTTGCTAATTTCCTCTTTGCCTCTCTGAAGTCTCTGTCAATTATTAACAAACTCTTTGAGGAATGATCTTTGCTGGTTCTGTAGAGGTGAAATTTAACAAACCCTCAGAGGAGCGATCTAGCCAGTTCTGTAGAGAGAGGTGAAATTCAGACTGTGCTTCCCGGCTAACATTGCTTCTCCCTTCACTTGAGCATTCTTGTGTAATTCGTCTCATGTTGTTTAGGTCCTAGTCACAGTAGGTAAGACTGCCTACTGAACTTTTTAATGCAGTAAAAGGTAATATATTATTAAATAATAATAACAACTGTGCTTATTATACTGCTCTTCTAGACAGATTAGTGCCCCACCCAAAGCAATGAACAAGTTAGTGTTATTATTATCTCCACAATACAGTTGGGAAGCTGGGGCTGAGAGGAGTGGCTTATCCAAGGCTACCTACTGAGCTCATGGCAATTGTGGGATTCAAACCGGTAGAGTGCTGATTTGTAGCCTAATCACTGTGCTACAGCATATTGTTGGCAAAATTATTTACATTTAGGTAAAAAAAAAATCTTGAAAACATTTTATATGACTATAGTATTTTCACTGAAATCTGTAATTTACAGTTTAATGCTGTAAATTGTCTAAGTAAAAAAATTCATACTACACATTTTGAATAAAATCTTGTATTTCACTCATTCCAAAAGCCCAAAAAAGACCCCCCCCCCGCCCCGCAGTGTTTCCTGATTTTCCTGTTTGGAAAAAATGAGTCTGTGAACTTTTATATTTGGAATGAATGAAATATATTTAATATGTTTATTCCCACTTTCTTACACAGACTGAAAGTGGATTACATAGTATAAGTTGATAATGTACTAAATGACATCTAATAAGCAGTGTAGGTCAAACAACAAATATGAGTTGGAATCTGTTGAACATTGTACTGTGATTAGGATTACTTAAATCTTAATGAGCATAGTATATTTGGCGTGAGACATTGTGGGACATAATGAACAAAAGTGGTATTAAATCTGTAGAAACAACGACAGAGTAATACATGCAGTAAACTGATATGCCCTATACACAGTAGTACAATCCATAGTCCTTCTCTATATAAAGTGCGTTCCTGGACTATTCTGTTATATTGTAACCCTGTTACTTTTATACAAGAGCTCTGAACAACAACTTTTTACGTAATTTGTGGAAAGAGTGGAATGTATGAGCTCTCCACCACAGGCAGACCATTCCACAAGGTGGGTGACACAACAGAGAAAGTGCATGTATGGGAGATGGGCAATCTTGCTTGTTTACAGGATGGCATCTGCATAAGGCCTTGAACAGATGAGCAGAGCTGTCATAGTGAAACATAGGTGGAGAGATGGTCTTGCAGATATGAGGGTTCAAGGCCATGCAGGAATTTGTATGTGATAGTCAGTACCTGGAACTGGAGCTCATAGCTGATAGGCAGCCAATGAAGAGACTGTAGAATGGGTGTAATGTACATGCCCTGCCTACAGCTCCTGACTTAAAGGGCAGACCCATGTAGAGGGTATTACAGTAGTCCAATCTTGATATCACTGTGGCATGGATCCAGTTGATTAGATAGCCATCTTCAAGGCTTTATAAAGTTGAAAGGCATTTTTGCAGCTTTATTAATTTGCTTCTCCAGCAGTAATGCTGGAGCCAACATAACCTCTAGGCTCTTAACTAAGTCCCTAAGCGTCAGCTGAATTCCATTGAGGGTGAGAAGAACAATGTTCTTCAAGGCCTTAGCCTTCCCATCTGGCATTACTTCTATCTTGTCAGAGTTCAGTTTCAGTTTTTTCTCTCTTAGCCGTTTAACTACAGTGGTCAGACACTGGTTGAAGACTTCTTCTGCATCACTAGGAGATTTGGATAGAGAAAGATAGAGCTGGATGTCACAAGAATATTGATGATGCCCAGTTACAAACCTATGAATGATTTGTCCTAAGGGTTTTATGTAGAGGTTGAATGGTAAGGGGGACACTGATAACAACTGGTCTCCAATAACAACTCTTTGAGACCCGTCTGAAAGGAATGATTTAAACTAGTTCAAAGCACATTCCCTTATACCTACTTCTGCCTCCACACTTCTTGATAAAATGACATGGTCTGAAAGCTGCAGATAATTCTAGTAGGAGCAACAAAGATGCAAGAGGCATGGCCTTTGTCTACCTTCAGACAGAGATAATTATCTGTGACTACCAGAGCCATCTCTGTCCCTTGGTTTGACCTGAAACTGAATGATTTAGAACAGCTGCGTTGTCCAAGAAGACCTGGTGTTGGTACTCCACTGCTCTCTCCATCAGCTTGTCCAGAAGGGCAAGGTTTTTGTCACTCAAAAAAATATTTCATAGGAATTTTTTTAGCGCACTCCAAAATATTCCAGTTTTTCCAGTGGAAAAATTGAAAAAAAAAGAGGACTTTTTCATGCAATACATTTTGATTGTGAAAAACTATGCCTTAAGTAGCATTTCACTCAGTCCCAAAGAGAAAATATTTCAAAGACTTGTTTTTTCCATTTTCAAACAAAACAACCCAACCCTGCAGGGAAAAAAGCCTGTTCTTTTCCTCAACATTTTCTTGATCTTTTCCACTCTAGGCCTTCACATCTTTAAATACAACTGTAATCTTATACTGTAAGTGGAAAAGACAAATTATATGGGTTAAGCCAGTGACTCTTAAATGTATGAAAAGAAATTGCATTAATTACTAGCACTTTTCTTTTAGGAATCTTAGTTTGCCTGGGGCTTGGAAAGTATACTTTAGTTGTGAAAGTCTACAACAATTAAGTAAAGAGTCCAGTAGCATCAATTAAGTAAAGTTGTGAAAGTCTACAGCAATTAAGTAAAGACTCCAGATGCATCTGACTAAGAGAGCTGTGGCTCTCGAAAGCTTATGCTACAATAAAGTTGATTAGTCTTAAAGGTACTACTGGAACTGGACTCTTTACTATTTTGCTACTACAGACTGACATGGCTAACTCCTCTGGATCTACAACAATTAAGATTTTTAAAATTAATATTTAGATAAAATGCCATTAACAAGTGAAGCTGTTGCTTCTGAATCAAAGGTTTTGGGGGTAGGGGAACTGTGAAATGTTCATACTTCTAAGAAGCTGCTCACCAGAGTACAAGAAACTACTTTGATTTGTAGCATCTTTTACACAAAAACATGAAAAGAATAGGAAACTGAATAGCCCCAGTGGTTATCTTTTAATAGTTTTAAAGCTTTTGCGTACCATTTGTTGTGTGGGAGGAAAAAACTAAAAGCATTCTGACAATAAATGCTTGTGTTGAATATTCTGAAAAATGTAACAGCCAAGAAAATATTAACACAGAAAATCACTAATATACAAGTTAGTCTTTAATCTGTACGTCACTGTTATGCTGTTTTGAAAGTGATAGTTTATAATGTTGATTATATGTTGACTGAATGGCAAAGCATTTTTATACCCACTAATTTCATGCAAGATACATTTCTACATGTATAATAAGAGTTTCATTGTCTGTAATACTTGACAAAAATAGTATGTTGTGTAATCATTGTGGAATTTGTCACACCCACAAATGTACATAATGCCTCAGTGTTTTCATTTTGAATACTCTTAGAAAAGTACCCACTTCCTGTAATAATCAACAATAACCTTAAAGTACAAATATAGAGAAACTGTTGGTCATACAAAGGTAATACGGAAAGGTTGCAATCTCATATTATTCAAAACTCTTTACTGAGTTGATGATTGATGATCCTCAGTTCCTCGGAATACTCAATTGGATCATGAAAATAGACAAGCAAGCTAGAATGTGACATTGAATTGCATATTAGTTGTAATAATGAAACGGTTTTTATTTTAATAAATTAACAGTTAATAAAGCCATTGACGTATTTATAAAACTTGCTGATATTGATCTCCCTTTGGGATGTGTCCGGCAGAAGGCAGGATATGAGTGTGAATACTCTGCAGACCAGTCAGAATGTTTGAAAAGTTTTATTTCTTATTTTATTTTCTCTTGATTTATTTTAAAACGTTTCTATGCATTGACAGTTGTAGTTTGGACAAAAAACTTCCTAGATTTATAACACCAAAGTATTGCTGCATTTACAGTAGATTTAAATTTTCTCATATTTCAACAGTTTGTACAAATACAATTTTTCTTCCTCCATTTATTTTTCCTCGTGAGAATGTAGTAAGTGTAAAGGCATTGGCGATTCTAGTTCCAGTGCCTTGTGCAGCCCTAGTTTTGTAGTTTCAAGCTGTATATCTCATAATTGGATCTTCATATATTTAATAAGAGGATCATAAAATGTTATTTAACTGTATATGAGTACAGTTAACTCTTGAAGACTTTTTTTACAAATTTTATCTAGATTGGGGTTCTTTCACATTGAGCCATTATAAGTCAGGAAAAAACTAGGCCACTTAGGGCCAACTCTGGTTATCGTATAGTGTACTGCTTTCATCCATAATTAGGGTTGCCAGTCCCCTGCAGGGGGTGGGGTATCCCCTGCTCTCACCCTCCACCCCCGCTCCCCTGGCTGGTGGGGGGGGGAATGCACCTCCTGAAATATGCTCCTGGGCCACACGGCACACTCCCGCAACCCAATTCAGGCTCCACAGCAGCTGGATTTGGGCCAAATTGGGCTGCTGCGGAGCTCAGGAGCACTCCAAGGCCCCTCGCACTGCTTGGCAGTGCTGCTGCACAGTGCAGCAGCCCGATTCGGCCTCCTGCTGAGCGTGGGAGCTCTCCTAAAGTGGCCTGTGGCCTGTGCGGTGAAGTCACTTTCTGGAAGTGACATCATTGTGCAGGCCAGGAGTGTGAGAGGAGAGATCACAAGGTAACTGCCAGGCCTCCCACCGAGGGATAGGGGGACTTGGCAACCCTATCCATAATCCGTAATAACTTTCCAATATTTCAGTAGGAACACTGAATAATTTTACTGAATACTATTTATGCTGCTAGCATTGTAAACTAAAATGGTGGAGTGTGTGTGTATGTATGAAAAAAAATGTACTTCTGCTTCTTCAACTTGTATACAAGTCTGAGACTATATTCAAACCAGAGTTCATTGGAATTGTTAAGGAATATTTATTTAACTTGTACTGACCCTATACCAAAAGTCCCTGAGATGGGTTACTTAAAATAAAATAAAAATACTATACTCTAAATGAAAAATACAAGCTAGGCCACCTAGGAAAACCTAAAAAGTAACAGCTGGAGTATACTTTAAGCGTACCTACACTACATAGCTTTTTCTCTTTTCTCCATCTGAATTCTGCTGTGCTACAGGAACCATTTGAAGATGGATATGCAAATGGAGAAGAAGGAACTCCTACTGGAGAAGCTACTGCCACTTATGCTGCTGAAAGTAAAGGGGTTGTCAAATTTGGCTGGATCAAAGGTGTATTGGTGAGTAGAACTCTGCTGTTTTATCCATACAAGTTATTCTGTAATTCTCTTCATCTGCTCTTTATTTTTAAAAGATTGAAGCAACAATTAAGTATGACTCTTAGCAGGATCTATTATTTTGATTTTTTCCCCTCTGCTCTACTATATCCTAAAGTGGATCAGGACTTTGACGGATGGTCACTATTCCTTTCTTTCTTGGATAATGGAGTTCTTTCTAGAAGGTTGGAAATAGCAGTCTTAAGAACACTGAATAGAAAGTAAATAACATTTATCTTATTGAGAGTTACTTCTGAGGCATATGTTTAGAATTGGAATGTGAAGCTAAGGCTGTATGACTATTAATAACAAAAAGTCTTGCAGACATCTTAATACTAATTCATGGTATATATGTAATAAGCAGCTGTTCTGCATAAAAGCTTCCATAGTTTACAGTTTTAACTGGAATTGTGTTTTCAGGGGACATGGGGAGAAATCTATGGGCCCATATGGGTTATTTAGAATAAACTGATGTTCAGTAAGATATATAGGTTTCCCTACAAAATCAGAACATTCATCACCTATCAGATAGTGTTCACGTCTTACTATTCAACACATGTATTGTTTCTTTTTTTTATGAAGCCACCAATTTAACTGAACAAACTTTTTCTTTCTCAAGCAATAAATCAGGTTCACAGCATTATCATATTTTGCTTATTTTTTAGAACTTAACTGCATGTAGAAACATGAACAGAAATGTTTAAGATGGGCACAGTTCGGGTTATCGGAATCGCTTCAGTATGCTTTGTAATGATTCGGGGCATACCGAAGTGAGACTCCCCCCTCCCCCCTGAGCCCCTCTTCCCCCACCCCCACCCCACTTACCTTTTCAAAAGGCTGGAGCAGGCGCCTCCCACAGCTGCGGCGGCCAGTAGAGCTGCAGCCGGCGCCTCCGCCACCCGTGCCACTGCTTCTGCCGCTGCAGTGGCCAGCAGGGCAGTGGGGAAGGCCGCAGCTGGCACCTCTGCTGCCTGCGCCGCAGCTTCCACTGCTGTCAGGATGTCCTAGGTAAGTGGGATGTTGGTGGGAGGGAGCCCTTTAAAAAGGCCCTGAAGCTTCCCAAAGTGACCCGAATCGCCTTGGGAAGCTTTGATTCAGCATTTCCAAATTGGGGCGATCATACTGGCCCTGATTAGGAAATACTGAATCTTTATGAATCGGGCTTGGTTCGGGGGTTTTTTCTGAACCGGGAACCCGAAGCGCGCTGCACACCCCTAGTAAATACAGTGCTGCAAAATATGGAAGAACATAAAGCACAAAGATTTAAAGTAATACAAGCCTACAGCATATAGGAATTTTAAATGCCTCATATTGTAGACTATTTTACGTAGTTACAATATAATAATTAGAAAGCATTTATAGGAAGTTGAAACACCATAGAACAGTAGTCTTAAATCTTTGAAGTATTTCACTCATCAGTTTTAAATAGAAAATATTTCACAAAGAGTTTTTCAGTGTTCCTTAAAGTAATTTGGATAAGCTTTTGTATTTATTGTTCCCTTTTGGAAAAAAGGTAATTTGGTTCCGGGAACCTGATCTGCCTTCCTGTCCGCCCCGCCCCCCCCCAGCCTCCACCTAGAGTTCAGTTGTCTACTTTGAAGCAGGTCCCACTGAGTTCAATGGAATTTATTCCTTGGCAACTGAGTTTTAGAGTTGGAAAGTTGATCATTTCCTTTGATCCCCAGTTTCTATTGATATAGCAGTTACCTTCTTTCCATATAGCATATGTGTTATGGATATTTGTGGTGTTATTTTAAGAAAAGCGAGCTATATATTACAGCACTTCAACCAACCCTCAACTGGGTACTGATCTAGGAATGGACAAATTGGGTAGGGGAGGTGCAAGTTACCTTGGCAGGCCACAATAAATGACTTGTTGGGCTCTTTTCTGCTTACTAGCTACCAGGCTGGTGGAGAGTTGTTGAAATTTTTGGGCTGCACTAGTATCAGACTTCCACTTTGACCCTGTGACAAAAACTCTTCTATAGCTGCCGCAATTGGTATAGTCATTAAAAAGATATATTTAATAATGACTTTGCTTTTATGCCATAGGTACGATGCATGCTGAATATATGGGGTGTAATGCTCTTTATTAGACTGTCCTGGATTGTAGGACAGGCTGGGATAGGTAAGTGTAACCAAAAAGTAAAACACATTTTGTGTACTTTTTTGTGTGTCAACAGTGTTTACAACTTGTAAAAATGGAGGGAATTTGAATGGTAAAGATGGCGATGTGAGTATGGCCATGATATTCATCTACCCCGTGTTACTTCAGCTGAGAATCATAGTGTGTGCAGCTTGGTGTCTCTTGTGCTTCTTCGCATCACAGCAGTATCTATTTCTTGTATGTCATTCCTTCAGTGGTAGAAACCAAAAGGAAACAGGGTAGTACGCATAAGAGCAGGTGGACCGTATCTGATCAATGATTAGTGTAGTCCAGCATCCTGTTTCATATGGTGCCCATAGAAGGCCTACAATCAAGGCACAGAGGCCAGAACCCTGCCCTGGTTCCACTGGTATTTGGAGGCTTACTCAGATGAATATGGAGGTTACATTTAGACATCATGGCTAATAACTATTGATGGGCATATTCTCCATGAATTTATCTCATTCCTTTATAGAAAATCAACTGCAGCTACTGGCCATCAGCACATCCTGTGGCAGTGAATTCCACAAGAAAATTAGTTGTTGGATGAATTAGTATTTTCTCTTGACTGTCCTGAATCTACTCCCCATCAACTTCAGGGCAAAGGTGGTGGCTTAGTGCAAAACGTCTGCTTTGTATACAGAAGGCCCTAGGCTTAACTGCCAGCATTTCCAGTTAAAAGGATCAGATGGTAGGTGATCATAGAATCATAGAGTTGGAAGGGGCCATACAGACCATCTAGTCCAACCCCCTGCCCAGTGCAGGATCAGCCTAAAGCATCTCTGACAAGTATTCATCCAGCTTCTTCTTGAAAACTGCCAGTGAGGGGGAGCTCACCACCTCCCTAGGCAGGGGAGGTGAAAGACCTCTGCCTGAGAGCCACTCCTAGTTGGAATACACAGTATTGACCTTGATAAACCAACTCAGTGTAAGGCAGCTTCTTGTATTCATTGGGTGCCTGGAAATTAAAGGAGAGGAAGGAGAAGTTCTCTGTTCACTTTCTCACCCCCTGCCTAATCTAACAAACCTCCACCCACCCACTCCCTTGTTACTTTTAAACTAAAAAGTCTCAAACTCCTTAGCCTTTACATGAGGGGAAGGTGCTCCAAACCCCTGAAATTTTATTGCCCATTTCTGCACCTTTTCTAGTGTTTTACAATATCCTTTTTCACACATGGTGATCAGAATTATGTATATTATTTGAAATGTGGCTTCTCTATAAAGCAGTATAGGGCATTAAAATACTGCCTGTTTTGTTTTCAACACTTGCATAATAACCCCTGGCACCGCATTGAGTCTTTTCACCACAGCTGCACACTAAACCAGTGACTTCCTCAAGCTATCTACTGTGACCCCAAATCTCTCTCTGGATCAGTCGCTGCCAGTTCCAAATCTCCTCTATGGTGGATTTCTAGAGCAAGATTTTGAAAGCAGGCAATTTTCCCTTCCATTTTTTGGAAATTAGCAGCTACTATAGTGTTCACAAAGATGAAGTATGCCCTTTTCCTTCAGATGTACTCTGATTTCAGGATTGTGCACTGAACATTGATGCATTATTTGGTGAATAGGTGATCTCATACATGTTTATTATGCTTTAAGCATAAATGTTTAATTCTTTCAACTGAAATTCAATTGAAATTTTTAACTGTTTAAAATATCAGTATTTGTTCAATAATATATTTGTTTTAAGAAAATTATAATTCCTGTTACTGATCACATCCTCCTTTTTCTCCTTACAGGACTGTCAGTGTTAGTCATTGCAATGGCCACTGTTGTGACTACTATCACAGGCTTGTCAACATCAGCAATAGCCACCAATGGCTTTGTGAGAGGAGGTAACAACAAATTTGCTACATATATCAATGCCTATATTTATCTTAGAGCATGCAAGTTCATCTTACGTCTGTATCAGGAAGTCTAACAGTATTGTGCGAAAGTACTTAATAAATGACATTAAAAAACACTAGTTTGGTGCAATCACATAAGTTGTGCATCCGCAATTACATTGTCACTTGAGTCACTTGAGCAGTGAACCAGTCCTGGGAGTACTCCTTGTTTACAATGTTATCTTCCCTCTTAAATCAGCAAGGGAAGTGCATGTCCCTTCTGTTTGAAATCTGCTGCACATGTAGTCCAAGACAAGTTACTATTCAAGTCTGAACTTGCAGCGGCAGCCAAGAGCATGCACGTACTATATGTACACGTGTAATATATTCAGTAGATTCTTTGTATTTATCCACTATAAACACTTTGTATTTATCCACTATCTTGAAACTTACTGCACCCCCTTCTCTCTGCAGGAGGAGCATATTATCTGATTTCAAGAAGCTTGGGTCCTGAATTTGGTGGTGCCATAGGGTTGATCTTTGCGTTTGCTAATGCAGTTGCTGTAGCCATGTATGTCGTTGGCTTTGCAGAGACAGTTGTAGAACTGCTAAAGGTAAACTAATTGTTATAGTTCACTTGTAATCATAGTGAAATAAAATCAGTTTTCTGCTTCATTGGATTGGAATGATGCGTGTACTTGTCAAATTCATTGTAAATTGTGATACACGATATGTGTCATTGTGTTGAGATGATAGGTAAATGATCTTGGCTTTGACACTTTGAAAAGCAGTAGGCAAAATGTAGGATGCAACCAAACTTGAATCAAGGAACTGTGGCTTAGTGTTTATTCTTTTAAAATTTAAATTATAGCCTGTGAAATTAGTTCTGTAAAGCCCATAAAGACTGTAGTCCTGATCTTCTCTAATAACTGCTCCCTGTGCTAGATGTCCAAAAAGCTTTGAAACTAAGGAAGGCATTTGGGATTTGCTGTTCTAAGGAAAAGTTCCATCTGTTGGGCCAAGTGTAAGCTCCTTATATGAATCTTAAACTGGTCTTTGGTTCCTAGCCTCTAACTACGCTTTTGATTTTCTTGGGCTAGATGGGCTAGAAAGTATGGAGTCCTAAACAGGGTGTTCAACCATTAAAATGTTCAGTTTCCCCCAATTCAGATTGAAAAGAATGTTTTAACTTTCAACTAAATGTTAAGGTTTATTTCAGGTGACCATCCAAACTATGGCCTTGAGGATCATGAAAAAACCCTTGAGCTTCTGTACACTTTCTCCCTCTTTTCCACAGCTTTTATTTTTCAGTTTCCTTTACAGAGCTAATTGTAGTTTCTTGTAAAGCATCTATTGATTAATTGTAGATAGCACTTGCTCTCCAAGACAGAACAATGTATTAAATCATCAGGTTGGAGGGAAAGTGCTAAGCAAAATTTTCTAATTTGGATGCACATGGAAGAGTGAAGCCACATATCCAGGGAAGGAAGGCAGCATAGAACTCTGTCTCCCCCCCCCCCCAAATCATCCAAACTATGGCTTAAAGGATCGTTTTAAGACTAGTTCAATAACCACTCAAAACTCATTAATATTCTTACTGTAAAAGTCATATTTAATCAGTTTGAATTGTTGTTAAAATAATACAATAGTAAAGAATTCCAGAAAAAATAGATGCAGAGGAGTTAGCCGTGTTAGTCTGTAGTAGGAAAATAAAAAAAGAGTCCAGTAGCACCTTTAAGACTAACCAACTTTATTGTAGCATAAGCTTTCGAGAATCACGGAATCACAGTTCTCTTCGTCAGATGCACTAATACTTGCACTAATATTTTTTTAAGAGAATTTGTTGATCATTTCTAATCATTGATGCGTTTTTCTTCACATGTTCATCCAAAGGTGACTTTTATAGCAAGAAGGAAAACTCAATTTTAGCAGAGGGTTGGCTTTTTAATATACATGTATATGTGTGTATGGCTTAGCAACAAAAGAACAGCAAGTATAATGCCACTGTAAAAGTATAGTACAGCCACATTTACACAGTATTTGGTCCAGTCCTATTTAAACCATGTAAAAAAGAATGTCATAGAATTTAAGAGTACAGAAAAGTAAATAGTCTGCAATCTTAAGCATGTCGAGGACAGATCATGTTTAACTTGTTTCTAAGTAAACATATGATAGGATTAAAGCCAGTGTTTTGTAGTGGTAAGAGGGACTAGGATCTGGGAGAACCAAGTTCAGAGATCCCTTCTCTGCCATGAAGCTTGCTGGATCACCCTGGCCAGTCTCTCTCAGCCTAACCTGTCTCACTGGGTGGCTGTCAGGATAAAATGGAGGAGAACGATGCATTTGAAAAAGTATGAATATTGGAGAGGGCCCATGGGAGAGATTTTTTTCAGCCCTTTTGCATAATTTGAGAACTCAAGGTTGCTCACTTTTAAGTTGATTAGTAATAAGTTCAGGACAGATTAAAAAAAAAAACCCAACCCCCTGCTTCTCACACAACTGTAGATTCTCACAGGCTTAGCTTTAAAAAGATTAGAAAATCCATGAATTATTTATTTGTCCAAGCCTGTTGGTCATAATAGTTAGATAGAGCTTCTATGTTCAGAGGGTGGTGTCTCCCTGATCAGCATATGCTTGGAGCAAGCTGGGGTTGACTGTTACCTTTATGCTTGATTTGGTAACTTCTGACTAGTTGCTGCTCAGATTTCTGGAGCTGCTGAACCTATTCAAGATTTCCAGTTCTAGAACCTTTTTGCTTCTTGTTCTTTCATGATTTCCTGGGAGATAGTTTCCTTTTGTTTCTTTCTCCGTTGTTGGAGGACAGGCACTCTCTCTCATCCCCTAAATAATCTGCTGAGCCTTTGATTCCTGAACCACTTCCTTTTAAATTGCTACTAGCTTCAGGGGCTGTGGATTCATTTCAGATCCAAGACAGCTGAGGGATGTGGGTTCAGTTTGAGTTAACTAGATAAACTTTTGTTCTCAGGTTTTGTTCAACTCCTTGTCCCTAAAGGTCAAATATATGTGAGTAACGAATGGGCTTTGCTTTGTAAATCATGCTCAGGGGAGTATTGGGTTTTATTTCTGTGTTCAACACAACTGTATGGTAACAGTTTGGTTAAACCCACTGAAGAAATCTTAAGGAATTTGATATCTGGTGTTGGAAATTTAGCCAAATTGACAGTCTGTGCATTTTTTTCCACTTTCCGTTAAAATTAATAAGTTCCTTGACCATATCTTTAGTAAACAGTATGTTAAAATTAATAAGTTCCTTGACCATATCTTTAGTAAACAGTATGTTGCATATAACTTAAAATCTTTTCATAGGAGCATGGTGTAGTTATGTTGGATGGAACAAATGACATCAGAATTATAGGAGCGATCACAGTTGTTGCTTTGTTGGGCATCTCTGTAGCAGGAATGGAATGGGAAGCTAAAGTAAGTATAATGTTAAAAACATTTAATGTTGTGAGAGAAGAAATAATGAAGAATCTGCAAATTCATTTTAAAGAAATGTTGAAGGATCATACATTGGAATTCAGGCCTTAACATGCACTTTTATGGCTGCAGGATATTATTGCAATAACTGGACTTGAGATTATAATAGAGCTATCAGGTGAAGGATTCTTGAAATAGGCGCTTAATGCAGTAATTAAAGTTTAGAGGTGCTGCTAATACCTGATTTTTGATTGTGAAGCAAAAAAATTTGTCTGTAGCAAAGGCAAAAAAACCCCTCTGCAATAAAGGCAGGAATATTGCGTGGGGAATCCCATGAAGGCAGGCCTGTGTTTTTGAATAGATGCTGAACTGTGAATGTGAATCACAATAGTTTGTACAATAACTGTTTGGCTCCTTAAAGACTAACTTTCCAAGTCCATGAAAGTTTATGTTGGAATAAAACTAAAGCCAAATGAACTCTAGTCCATAAAATTTTGTGTTGGAATAAAACTTTTGTAGTCTTTAAGGTGCCACAAGACAAAAATATTTATATATTCTGCAACAAATGAACCTATTATTATTTGGGAAACGTATACCTTGTATATGAGGTTTACCTATCTACTTTTGCAGATAATCTGAACATGAAGTGTTGGTGTTAAGGATAGTAAAAAAAAAAGTGCATATCCAAAGTTACTGTGCGTATGTAATATGTATCAGTTCCTGTTTTGTGGGTTTTTATTCATATGGTCATCTAACATAAAGCTTTTAATGGCATAAAGGAAGTCATGCTTTCAAATGGTTTGGTGTCCCTGTGGATAAGCTGCCATGCAGAGGTGATGTTAAACAGGCTCAATATGATTTAAAAAACTTTCTTCCCTCTTTTAGATTTGGAATGTTTTAAATATCAGGAATACTTGAGGGATGCTGCAAAATAAAATGAATGAAAGAGCTCTTCCAGTATAGTTTCATAACAGCAGTAAAATCACTTGATATTTCTAACAGTGAAATTGGGGAGAAATGCCATAGATATGAATAAGTGTCACAGGATTTTAAATATCCTTTCATTTTAATTTATCTTGCATGAGGTGTGGTATGAGGCCCCAGGGCCATGAACCACAGTGTATAGCCATTGTGTAGCTGTGTTGTCAAGGAGTAGTTAGCACTCAAGAAATACAGAGGTTGCCTCTTTTATTGCTTATCTCAATTCCAGTCACCAGTTCCAATGTTAATGGTCACCCTGTAGCCTGGCTGGTTTATTCCTTATTACCTCCACTTGCATTCACTCGGGCCCCAGTTCTGCTTTTCTCCAGTGAGGTGTTTCACCAGGTCTTGGTAACTTCTAGCTTTGGCCGCCACCTCTTCTGATAGGGTTAATGCTTGATAGGGTTAATGCTTGATAGGGTTAATGCCACCCAGACCTAAGGCCAGCAGTGGTAGTTGCCTCTTAGCCAGGAATGGTGCTTTACTGGTCCAAGGGTATCTTGTGTCTCTGCTGACCATAGAGAGCTCCAGCCTGGATGGCTACTCTCCTTCCCTGCTCCTAGCTGGTCCTAGCCAGCTGCATCCTCCCCAGCTCCTTCAGTGGGGCCTTTTTATCCTTCCATACAAGCCCAGTTCCGGCTGCCATGTGCATACTCCTGAGCAGTTCTTCTCCCAAGGAGACCTTTGCCCTTGTAGATCTGACTTCTGTTGGAAATTAGCCATAGTTGGCCTTCCTTCCATGTCCTTGCAGACCGACATATCACCTCCGTCTGTGGTTTTTTACTGTGCTGCTGGCATGGTTAGGGCAGGGTGACTTAAAATTCAGAGGCAAAATTTATCATAATGTTCTCGGTTTGATGTACTTTTTTTGTTTTTACTTTAGTGCATGTCACTTTCTCAGTATAGTCTTAGAAAAAGAACTAATATATAAAGTTGCTCCTGGCCTTTAAGGTCTATTTTGCAGATACTTTTGAGCAAACAATATCTTCCAAGCAAAATTAAATGACTTGGAAAGTAATGTGTTAAATTAGTGATTTTGATGATGACTTCTAAAATTACAGGCACAGATTGTTCTGCTGGTGATCCTGTTGCTAGCTATTGCTGACTTTATCATAGGAACATTTATTCCATTAGAGATCAAGAAGCCCAGAGGCTTCTTTGGCTACAAAGGTAAGAGTAGTGTTAAATACCTTTTCAATGAATTTGTAACTGGCAGTTGTTGTCTACAACACCTTGATCTTTTGTATGTTATTATTGGCTGCCCTGTGTTACTTTAAAAAGTGGTAATAGAACATGCTTTTTTCAGTGCTATATTTAACTTTAATTATAAGACTAACTCATTTGAGAATGTCTTGTGTATTTCATTTTTTCCTTCTGGGCTTGCTCTAGAACAGATGAAGAATAAGATTACAGTTCTAGTGCATGAGTTATTGTTCACATGAGCGTTGACCTTTAATGTTACATCTTCCTGGAAGACTTAAGGCAGTCCAAAGAACACTTTCCTCGGAGTAAGCCCCATTGAATAAGATTCTTCTTGAGATTGTTCCCTATGGTTACAATCCTATGCAGACAACTGTTAGTACGTCCCCATTGAAATCAGAGTAAACTAGACATGCATAGAAAAGTAATCTTCAGATCCTATGTAGCACACACACATATATGCCTTGCCTTCTCCTCACTTTTCATCTAAATCCTTCCTTCACACACGGGTACCAGCCTGAGTCAGAAAAACGGCCCTTGGCTGCACAACCACCCTCTGGCAGCCATGAAGCTTTAGGAAAAGAAAAAGGAAGTTAGGAAGCAGTCTGCTGCTGCCATGTTGCCAGTTGCCAACATTCTGGAGTCTTAGCTTAATCACTGCTGAGGTGATTTTCTTCACTATTTAAAACTTGCCATATTGTACAAGCTGAAACCTGCAGAAGCCAGCTAGCGTAACCTAGATATGGAAGTAGACAACTCTTGACATGTGTAACACACAGGTAATGCCAGTTTCTGAAATACTTCTCTTGGGGGACAGGATACCAAGGAATAGTTTGGGTGTGTGTGGAATTGCAGGTCTCTTGCAGGAGATGGATTGGTGAAAATATCACACACATACACACACGCGCGCGCCCTTGTGACCATGGCAATCTAAGCAGGATCCAAGCCTTATGGGGGTGGGGGACTTTAACTGTGAATATCACTTGCCTGCTTTAGAGCTGTACTGTGACAGTAATTATACTGGCTTAGAAAATATAAATGCTTAGAAAAAAAGCAAGTGTGAGACCTTTCATTTAACATACCACACTTCTTCTGTATTTGTAGTTCCACACTGCAACGTTTTTGCACTGCTATAGGATTCCTTTTATACACATGTGGAATTCAAACAGTAGCTCCACGCAGCACATAATACAGCACTGTATTCCTCATAAAAAGCCATTTACATGTGTCTTTTCTAAAGTAAGTCCTCTTCAGCAGAGATTTTAGATTTGCCTTCACTGTTCCTTTTGCTTTTAGTCTAATTTATTATTATTAGAGATGGGTACGAACCATATGGTTCGTCAAATTTCATGAACAATGAACTTTCATGGACTGCTCCTCCCCCCCCCCCCCCGGTTCGTGAACTGGTTCGTTTGGTTTGTGAAAACGTCACATCCAGGTAAGGAAATGGCCACTTCCGGGCCAGCAGAAGGTCACTTCTGGGTCAGCAGAAGGTCTGCAGGAAGTCCATCCCCTGTTGCCTGCATCAGGCTGTCTGCAGTGACGAACCAAAAAATGAACCAAACGAACCAGCCTAAAGTTCGTTCGTGGTGGTTCATCAGAAATGGGATCTGACGAACCAGTGGTTCGCAAACCACGAACCGGCCTGGTTTAGTCATTAATTTTGGTTCGTACCCATCTCTAATTATTATTATTGATAATATTTACAGCAGCTTGTTATTATTGCTGCTACTCTTAGGGAGGCTTAAATACTACTTTCCCCTTTATAGTCAGCTAAAATCACTGCTCATTCTTTGAAAAATTCAGGAAAGCTGCCAGCCAGCCAGCCACGAAGGAGCAGGAATTAATTTTGCTGAAAGTAAGTGGAAGGAAGGACAATTTTTAAAGGACGGTAGCTCTAAGGAATCCCAATAATTTGTCTTCCTGAAACAACTTGGCACTACAACTGAATACTTAAGTTAAAAAAAATCACAACAAATAAGGCTTCGGGGGGGGGGGGGGCAAATGCCATCAAAGAAAATACTGCAATGTTACTGTATGGCAGGGATGTCTGGATTCTCCTTAAAAATGAGTAAAAATATTATTTGTTTAGCTGTTACATCTTAAGCCTAGTCACCATACAGTGGCTTGATTTGGTCTTCATTTTTTTCCACTTGCTTAAGTGTAGAATGAGTTATGAGAGCCAGTGGTTAACAGTGTGGGACTCTAATCTGGAGAACTGGGCTTGATTTCCCACTCCTCCACTTGAAGCCAGCTGGGTGACCTTGGGTCAGTCACAGCTTCTAGGAGCTCTCTCAGCCCCACCCACCTCACAGGGTGATTATTGTTGTAGGGATAATAATTGCATACTTTGTAAACCGCTCTGAGTGGGCGTTAAGTTGTCCTGAAGGGCGATATATAAATCAAATGTTGTTGTTATTATCCGAAACACAATCAACATTGTTGTTGTTGTTGTTGTTATTTATGTGTTTGAATATATGTCTTTTGGATGTTTCTTTCTAACAGCTGAAATATTTTCTGAGAATTTTGGGCCAGATTTCCGAGATGGAGAAAGTTTCTTTTCAGTATTTGCTATATTTTTCCCAGCTGCAACAGGCATTCTAGCTGGTGCCAATATCTCAGGTGATCTTGCGGTAAGTGTTCATGTGTATTTTTGTTCTGTTGCTTAATTATTCAGTTTAAACCATTTATTGAATTTAAAAATTGGCTGAATTTTTTCTTTCAGGATCCTCAATCAGCCATACCTAAAGGGACACTCTTGGCCATCTTAATTACTACAGTGGTTTACATAGGAATTGCAGTATCTGTAGGTAAATGACTAACTTTTTGTTTATTATTTCATATCATGTTAACATATTGTTGAAGCTGTATATTTTGGTGGAATGCATAGTAACCTTTACAGTTATATGTTTGGTTGTGTTCAGAAGATAGGTCCATTCACTGGTCTCTATGTATCAATTTTTTTTATGTTTTATTGAATATTGATTAAAAATACTGGAAATATATCAGCTATGTCAGCAGGATGAATGTTTAAAAGTTTATCTTCTTCCTGTGCTATTATAAAAATAACCATTCCTTTTCCAGCAGCTGTAAAGCTGCTTTACAACCATTGTGTTTAGTCATCTTCAACTTTTTCTTCTACTTTTCTCAAGAAGATGTATTTGGCTTTAACACATTTTAGAAGAAGAGAACAAACGCACAAAATATAAATAGCCAGGAAGAATAGTAGATGAGCAGGTAAATTGACATCTAGGTATTCTGAAAACTGATTTTAAGAATTTTCAAAGATTCTTTCAAAGCTTTGACTTATTTTATAAGGAAATTGTGCCTTAGAAACCAAATCTACCAATTTTGTTACCCTGGTTTGGGCTTTTGGGGTAGGAGGATCTCCTTGATTTTCCAAGCTTCTTGTACCAGCCTTTTTGCAATACTGGAATTAAACTTACTAAGAACCATTTGTGTACAGTATGGGAATACAGTCTATTAATTTTTCATGGATTCTCTGGAACAGGAAGAGCTCAGGGTTAATTAACTTCCTTAGCTATTTGTGACCACAAACTTTTTGGGACTCTGCAGGACCATTTACATACAAGTGAAATGAGCCTTGTTTTGTCCACATCTCTAGTATTTTGAGTTAGCAGAAAAGTTTAGCTTAATGAGAGATGATAGGCAATTAGTGATATATTTACAAGTACTCCTTTGGGCAGCCTGCCATTTTACAAAGTGGTAGGAAAACTAATCTGCTACTGACCCAAACTTAGCTCAAAACAATAGTAATTTTCATCTCATGCTTGCCATAATTATGTTTGTCAAGAGACTGCCAAATAGTGGGTGGAAACAAATGTTATTTATTCATTTATTCCTTACTCTTCTTCATAATGGGGACTCAGTGGCTTACAGCACCCCCCCTTTCAATTGTTATCCTTATAACAACCCTATGAGGTAGGTTGGGCTGAGTGTGTGACTTGCCCAAAGTCACCCGGAAAGCTTTTATGGGAAAGTGAGGATTTGAACCTGGGTGTCCTAATCTGACTCTCTGCTTGCTAACAGTACACTGGCACAGTGCTAACTTTGTAGTCCACTATAAAAGTGATTTTCACATTGTTCTTGACTTTCTTCTGAGTAAGCAGAACTTTATAGGCAGACGTGTGGTATGTTCTTTATGCCCTTTTTAGATACAGCTACAGATCTGGATGAGACACTGCCATATTATTTAACACTAGGAGGAAAGAGAATTGTCTCCCTTATACACTATTTTCTACTTGCCAGTTTTGATTGCTAATTAGAAAGATTTTTTTATTTATCTTGTATGAACTAAACAGTTTTAAATTGCACAGTTGAGGATACTGGTCATATTCTGGAAATCTTTAAAGAGCTTGGGAGCAGCATGTTTTTGTAAGAATCCAGTTTGCTTACATCCCTGTTCAGAATAGGGTAGATACTGTGAGCTTTACGAGGAACCTTGCCTGTAATTTCTAAAGTTTCTTATCACTTGAATGCTCAGTTTAGTTTTTAACATGATGGTTTTTGTTTAAGTGCTACAGATTGATACAGAGAAATACATGCTTTTAAAGCATCCACTGTTGTGATTGTTGGGTCTAAGTAGAATAAAAGATTTAGTCGCTGCATTTATTTTGAGCTGGCATTTTAGAAATCAGATTAATTTTGGTACTGTACTAATGTAATTGGCCTTTCCTCTTTTCCCTTCCCTCTTAGCTGCCCTTGGTCACATGATAGGTATCATTCCCAGGACCTTCCTGTCATTGCTTTTTTAAAAAGTTAATCTGCAGATCAGTAAAAGCAAAGGAGAATTCCTTTAATTCAGTCTCTGCAAGTAATTTAATAAGATAACTTTACTTTACTCCTTCATTAGCACCAGTAGTTCAATTAACATGTTTTTTTTAAATAATAAATTGACTGCATCAATTCAGTGTATGCTTGTTCATAAAGAAGTCCTTCTGGATTTAAATGGAGACTCTAAAATAAAAATGTACATATGAAATACTTAACAACAAGTAAGAATCTTTAAAATAACTGCAAGTGGAACAAATTGAAATCTCTGTCAAAACTTTATGAAACATGTTATGATAAAGTCATGAGTACTCTAAAGTTCTAATTTTCCAGTCTGAGAGAAACAAGACCTAATAACAGTTTATGCCAAAACAGAACTGTGTGATTTGTTCAGTACTGTCAGGGCCTGTTAGCAGACCTAATGGCTCCGACAGAGTCTACTGTATTTCCATATTTCATTAGGCATAACAGCTTGTAAATGAACAATGCCAGTTCATAGTTGGTTGACAGATCAGAGAAGAAATGTTTTGTTTTACATTTCACTTGCTTTTAAAATGAGGAGATTTGGCTGTTCTTTTGCAGTTTAAAATGCTCAGAAGATTCACCACAGATTAATTAGGCAGTTTGGACACGCTTTCTGCATGTTACTGAAATATAACAGTCAGTTTGAGGTCATTTTGCTTAGAGTTGACAGATTATGGCTTGTCCCCAAACGGGGTGAATTCTAACAGCTGAGATTGTTGTCTTCTGTTTGTCAAGAAAGTTGCCTCTAAGATGTAGATTGCCTAAGTAAACTATGAAAAAAACCAATTAACTTTTGTAGCTCACCCTTCTCTAGCATCATAGTAAATGTATATAGATAGGATGCGGCCCTCCCGGTCAGCCTGCAAGGCTGCTGTACCGGGGGCCAGGTTTGCTGCCACGGAAGATAAAAGGCAGCTTGCTTTCCCGGGCATCCGGGCATTGGCTGCGGGGTGGAGCATCGGGCTTATTAGCCTGCTCTGCCTCTCCAGCCCTCAGTTGGCATTTTGTGCTCGGCCCACCCACCTCTCCCCACATGCAGTGCAGGATTAGCTGGTCGCTGTTGATGAGGGCCAGGTAGGAATTTTTTCTTCTTCCCTAATTGGCTCACTGGGGAGTTGTTTTTCGCCTACCTTGCACTGCGGGAAAGTTTAACTGGTGGTGCAGTGGTGATGTAAATAGGTTGGCCACAGGCAGGATAGGTTAAATGAGCGGGCCCGGTGACCCCCTTGGCACATTTTCTTTAGGCGGGAATAGGGGTCTGTAAGGGGTGACCGCCTGGTGGGACCCCTGGACAAGACTGCCCCCAGGCTCCACGGCTGGTGGGGGTTGGTGCTTTAAAGGGTAACCAGTTGCCTGGCTGCCGGGTCCCAGCCATCCTTTGGATGGAACACCCCCGAGGCAGTGGGGGCTCACCCGGACAGGTCAAGGCAGAGGTCCAGGGAGACCCCAGGGTTTGACCAGTACCGCAGTTAGATCCCTTGCCACATTGACAGGATATGTATTTAATAAAGTGACCCTTGTTAAATCCCAATCTGGTCTCTGCCTTTGATTTCGACTGGGGGAGCAAATAGATATTGCCTGCTTACAAATACATAAACAATATTTTGTTGAACATAAACTTTAGTTGCTCAGCATTTATCATGTTAATTTTATACAGGCATGTGTCTCTTGTTTTCAGACTACAAATTATAGCATTTTAGCAGGTGTGATAAGTCTTCAGTTAGTTCAAACAAAATGAATACCTTGAATATGTGCCTGGCTTTGAAATTGTCACATTCTTAATATATTATATGCTTAGGGCTTTCTTTACTTTTTCTTATTTTCTATGTACTAATATTGCATATTTCTTCATATTTGTGAGGGCTAATAGTTTTGTGATAGTTGAGAATCACATGGTTTCAGCAAGAGTTGTGAACAATAGATACTTATATTTATCAATTCTATTTTAAATGTTCCTAGTGCAAAAAAAATGCCTTTTTTTCTTACAGAGTTATGGCTGTAAAACTACTTCTGTAACTACTTGAGTCTTAGCTAAATTTGAGGGTGCAAGTTTATGTGTGTACATCTAGTAAATATTTAGACAAATCCTTCTTTCCTCAAGTACATAAAATAAGTGCAATGTAGTTGTTTTTACTATTCAAAGGATGATTACTTCCTCACTCTATTCTAGGTGCTTGTGTTGTTCGAGATGCTACTGGGAGTTTCAATGACACAATTATAAATGAGCTAACAAATTGCACTACTGCAGCTTGCAAGCTGAAGTTTGACTTCTCTTCCTGTGAAAAGACCAGATGCCATTATGGGCTAATGAACAACTTCCAGGTAAGCGAGGACTTTTCTAAATGCCATCAGGTACTATATATTTATAGTTGATGTGTGACTAGGGAAACAAGTTTTTAGCAGAGTAAAAAAAATGTGTGAGAGAGGCATTGCTTCTCAAGATGCGTACTACTTTTACTCTACAGTTACTTCTGGTCAAATAGGCTTTTGAAAGATGTAATTCTGCAATAGCTGTTTAAGAAAAGTATCTGAAATAGATTTTTCCTGTTAAAATATATAGAGAAGGATACTGCTTGCTTCAGTAACATCACTGCACATTGTTTCTTCCTATTGCAGAAACATCACTAAAGCAAGTAAAGCTGTGTAACCGCTGCTTTGATCAATGGATTGCTCACATTTTCATTTTTCCTTTTCCATTCTCAGAAGGTCTTGTAATGGCTTTCAGGCTTCTTTAAAACTTGTATTTAGCCCATTACTTGTGCTACATTCAGTAGTTATGAGAAGTACTAACAAAACATAATATTTTATTATTAAATGTAAACAGCGTTTTGAATAGTAGCATCTGAGGTGATGTGCATGGTCCTCTACCTCCCATTCGGTCATCTCAAGTCAACAACTCTTTGAGGTTGGTGAGGTAGACAGATAATGCTGGTGCAGGGCCACCCAGCGAGCTTCATTTCAGAGTGTGGATTTAGACCCAGGTCTCCCAGTCCGGAACGTTACCTGCTATGTTGTGCTAGAATTGCCAAAGAAGAGATTTAGAAATAACTCTCTGTAGGGCTTTTTCTCTGAATGATCTAGTCGTTCTTGTAGCAGTTCGCTGAAGTTTGTCTAAAGGATTTAATTTAACTTATTTTTGCAATAAAATGCTTATGTTTGCTCTGTGTTTATAATTACATTCTACTTCTAGGTAATGAGTATGGTATCAGGATTCGCACCTTTGATTTCAGCTGGTATCTTTTCTGCCACTCTTTCTTCTGCATTAGCATCTCTTGTCAGTGCACCTAAAATTTTCCAGGTAAGAAGTTGTTTGCAGATTTTTGAATTCAGCATTTTAAAAATGGCTTTTAAAAAAGAAGTATATTTGAGGTTTATATACTATTTTTTATTGATTTATTTCATTTATGCCCTGCCTTTCTCCCCTAAGTGACTTACGCAAAGTGACGTATGCGAAGTGACTTACGTCATTCTCTTCTCCTCCATTTGATCCTCATAATGACCACACGAGTTAGGTTACGCTTGAGAGTGTGTGATGGCCCAAGCTTCCATGGCTGACTGGGGAAGTGAACCTGGGTCTCTCAGATCAACCTGATATTATAACCACTACATCATGCTGACTCTCATCCGCACTGGCTCTCTCACTGTTTTGCAAGCTAGATGAGACCTCAAGGCCAAACCTAAGTTGTTTCAGATAAGATAAATCTCTCTGTATTCATTTGTGCTGGTAATCATGATAATTGGAAATAATAAATACTATTAAAACTTGATTTCTTAATTATTTCCTCAAATTCCTTTGGACCTGCATCTCAAAAGGACTTGTAAGCACTCAACTATATTTCTAATTCTGAATTGAGTTCTAGAGTATCCATCAGATAGTCACACAATGTCCAGGGGTGGAAGGATTTTCCAAGAGCTTGGGGGAAGTCCTGAATTTGCAGAAAAATATTAAATAGAAACAAAAATACATTTGGAGGGGGAGGGGTTAAAATTTCAAAATCATAGAAGCACTGTCTTTTTCTTTAAGAAAAATATAACACTTAGATGAAGAAAGACTATGTTGTGAGATTTTGGCAGCAATTTGAGGGGTTGCTGGGCTATCTGTCACCAACGTTGTAGGCAAAGGAGGAGAGAAACAAACTAGAAGTAAAAAGAGGGAGGGAAGGTAAAGATAAAAGGGGAAACCAGACAGTGGAAGCAGAAAGGCCTAATGCAGAAAAGAGGAGAGAGTCTATGCTGGAGGAGAAAGAGAACAAGATAGGTGGGTAGGAGGGAAGGAAAGAGGATGGGCTGTGAGTAGGTGGGGGGAAAGCTGGAGATCTGGGTGGCAGGGAGAGAAGATAGCTGGAAGGAGAGGGTATTGATGCAGCCTGGGAAAGAGGAAGAAGCAAAGCAAGAGGAAAGGAGTGGGGAAATGTCATCTTTCCCCCGTGAGTCTTTGCAGGTCCCCTGTTTGTATGTTCTATGGATATATGGGAATTCATATATTCTGAATATAATTCTACATTTTATTTAGATGTACATAAATTAACTAGACAGAAAGTTAGAAGTGAACATTGTACTATTTATAGTTTTCCAACAAAACTTAAGAGCACAACTGGATTTGTGAAGTGAAAAATCATTCAAGTTTACAATACACATTCAACCTAACTTATAATTAACGCAGTGTTATTGCTGGTCCTGTATTTAAACTATGTTCTTCTTTTTTCCCTTTACTTTACTTTACAACATGATCATTACTTAATGCTATAATATAATTATATAATATGTTGTA
Source organism: Eublepharis macularius (assembly GCF_028583425.1). NCBI lineage: Eukaryota > Metazoa > Chordata > Lepidosauria > Squamata > Eublepharidae > Eublepharis > Eublepharis macularius. The sequence goes on from NC_072797.1 coordinate 80,988,193, forward strand.
GACACTCTACAAAGAGTTGGGATAATATCCTTCAAATAGTATTTTTGTTTGGTTATGTATTGTAATTAATTAGTTATGTATGGTTCTTCAATAAAAATTTATTTTAAAAAATCATTAAAATTTTGGCTCTAATTGCATTCAGTGTGCATAGGTCATCTGAAGAATTATCTTAAGAGATGGTTTACTGTTTTTATAGTGGTATATGGCTGTAGTTTGAATTGCTCTCATCTTTTTTTTCCCCTCCTAGGCTCTGTGTAAAGACAATATTTACCCAGGTTTCTCAATGTTTGCTAAGGGTTATGGGAAGAATAATGAACCTTTGCGAGGATATCTTCTGACCTTCTTGATTGGACTTGGATTCATATTAATTGGTTGGTTTAATTTATAACATTTTTGGCTATTTTTTTCTGTCAAGTTTCTCAGAAGCATTGAATATAATTCACATTAGAAATCAGGTAGACCACTGGCTTGAGTATGTAAGAATTCTTAGGTTAATGAACAAGCCAAATGTAATACAATATTGGATTCTATGGTATATAATAATAACAACAACAACATTCGATTTATATACTGCCCTTCAGGACAACTTAATGCCAGAGCAGTTTACAAAGTATATCATTATCCCACAACAAAACAACTTCTGAGGTGGGTGGGGCTGAGAGAGCTCCAGAGAGCCGTGCCTACCCCAAGGTCACCCAGCTGGCTTCAAGTGGAGGAGTGGGGAATCATACCCAGCTCTTCAGATTAGAGTCCCGCTCTCTTAACCACTACACCAAACTGGCTCTAGATATATATATGAATGACAAAATCAGATTCTAAATAATACTGCCTCACTAGCTCTGTTTCTGTGTTACAGTGAACACACATACAACTTGCAAGTACATGCTTATGCAAGTACATGCTTATGTCTGTTTATTTTACAGATAAAACTGAGGGACCAGTATTTGGATTAATGTGTGTGGTTTAAATCTCACAGTCAGCTGTATATGTATTGAATGTAACATGAACATTAAGAAAAATCAAAGCCCAAAGTGGTTTACAAGTGAAAACAATTAAAAACAATTAAAAATTTAAAATGATTAAACAGTTAAAACAATCAATATTATATTTTAAACTAAAAACAAACCCTGGTCCTAGAAATACAACCAATAGTAAAAACAGCGACCAGGTGACAAAAAGATTCCATTTTAATCATGGCTGGAATCGTTCCATCAGTGCTGATTAAATAATACATTTGTAGTAGTGCAGAATTTTGATTCATTGGTTGTATATGTTGCTGCCCATTTGCTCTGTACCTGGGATTGTTATTTATTTAAATATTTTCTGCTTTTCTCCCACATGGGGGACTCAAAGCAGGTTATAGAGTGAAATATGCATAATTGTTTGCATTGCCATCTTTTACTCCTGTCTGCTGGTAGTAGTCAGCTTGCTCAGTTCGTGCATATGGGATTGATTATGCAAAAATAATAACAGAGTTGCTAACTTGTGTAACTATTAGTGGGTGCAAATATATGTTCTGCTGGCCATTTCCTCAGGCAGAGATTGTCCAGAGGTCATGACATCAAATTTGGTGATCTCTAGCCATGTTCTCTTCTACAACCATGGAACTGGGTAAGAAGGTATGGCCTTTACTCCATCATCCTGTGCATGGAGCATTAAAATTCTAAGATTAAAAGGTCCTGTCTGTAAACTGGTCTGCCCTCAGGAATTTGTTTCTCTTATGTGTGACTGCAAAGAGTACCCATGGTTTTGGCTTTTCGAAACATTTTTATCCAGTGCTCGCAGCTAAAAACTCAAGATTGCTTATAAAAAGATTAAAGAAAAATGATATTTTAATCAAAATAAAATATAAACAGCAGCATAAAATCAAAAATTAAACTACAAGTAACCCTTTCTGTTTTACCCTAGTAGTTAATGTAACAGTCAGCATAATGGCGTTTTTCTGTCTTTACAGCTGAATTGAATCTCATTGCTCCAATTATCTCCAACTTCTTCTTGGCTTCTTATGCCTTAATTAACTTCTCAGTGTTTCATGCTTCACTTGCGAAATCCCCAGGTATGAATTTTATGTCATTGCTTTTATGATATGAAACAAATCAATGTAGGCAAAAGTACCTTTTAAAATTCCTTTAAATTAAACTTAAGTGCTTACGCAAACTGTAATTGGACTACAAAAGACAAACATTTTGTATTCTACTATCCAGCTAATCAGGCTTCGGACAGCAGTCTGCATCAAAGCACCTTGAACATTTAAAAAGGCACGCATGCCAGTATACTCCCATTGTCACTGACACTGATGGCTAGACATTATTCTTTTGTGGGTGCTGAGGTGTGTGTGTTTTTAAAATACTTGTGCTGTTCTTTGGCACCAAGGTGCCCTGTTATATATTTATTTACATGTAACAATACAGATATGTAAGGTATTAAAAATGCTCTGAAAGTTGCTGGAACATACTAAAGAAGAACCATTTGTTCATTCACTTAATTCTGTTTGTTTTTTGAATAGGTTGGCGTCCTGCTTTTAAGTACTACAACATGTGGGTGTCCCTAGTTGGCGCAATACTTTGCTGTATAGTGATGTTTGTCATTAACTGGTGGGCAGCCCTTCTCACTTACGTCATTGTTCTAGGACTCTACATTTATGTAACTTACAAGAAGCCAGGTGGGTGCATGTGTAGAAGACACTAGCTAATGATGTGGTTGATGATTTGATCATGGTTTTTAAAATGTTTAATCTAGCTTGTCTCGTATACATGATAGCTTTTTTTTCTTTTCAATGCTATTTCTTGACAGGAATCTGTTTCATAAAAAAGTGAAATAGATAATATAATTTACACATCCTTAAGTGCACTTCATATGTAATTTGAATGTGTGTGTGTTGAGCTTGGTAGGCATTTTCATGAGAGAAATGGAAAGATGCCGTATCTCTTTTGAAACGCACATTGTGGCAGACTAGAAAAGGAATAGTGAAATGATTTTGAAAGCTGTTCTTTGGTCCAGTGCATTAGAGTCAATCTGGTGTAATGTTTAGAGTGTTCGACTAGGATTCGGGAGACTCACGTGTAAATCCCCCCTCTGCTGCTGAAGTTTACTGTCTGACTTTGGGCCATCACACACTCTCAAGCCTAACCTACCTCATATGGTTGTTGTAAGGATAAAATGGAGCAGAGAACAATGATGTAAGCCACTTTGAGTCCCCATTGGGGAGAAAGGTGGCACATAATTGAAGTAAATAAGCTAAATAAATAAATCACACACTAATCTAGCAAAAAGATTTTTGTTCCCAGCTTCACAACTATTTACTACCATTTATAGAAGCATGTGGATGGGAAAAAGAGAGAATCTACTATTTGGCAATGCTTCTTAACTTTGCAACCCAGGTGTGTCAAAGTGACATTCCACCCCCACCACCCCAAATGACAGGGCTTAAACCCATTCCCGTCTCTTCCAAAACCCCTTAGTGGCGAGAGACAGGTTTAGCTGAACCTGCCTTTGAAGCAGTCCAGGCTGTCTCCCTTCCATTCAAATGAATTCTCCACTGTTCTATCATTTTGATTGGAATAAGATGAATACTGAGGGAAGGCATACGATCTGTTTTAACGCAGCCAAGCCAATTCCATACACTGACAGATAAAGTAGGGATTGTTGTCCCCCAGATGGGCAGCAAGGGCTCTAGTGACTTATCCACCACTACATTGCTGCTGTTTGTCAGTGTGGAGGGAGAAAGAGAAGAAGGCTGGAGACTATTTGTGTCAGTGTGTGCATTTATTAGTTATAATAATTTGTTTGGGTTTTTCAAGTTTACAGTAGGTGAATAGTTATTGTGTTGACCTTGTATCCAAGTTACATTGTTTTTTCTAGGTTCAGTTTCCATCAGTCAAACCCCAAATAGATATCTCTCTGAGTGAGGGGAACAGTAATGCCAGAATTTCCTGTAGATCCCCACTTGTGACAACTATCTCAAGCTCACAAGTATATACAGCACCTAAAAAAATAGTGCTTTACAAAAATAGGTTGTCTCTCTAACCAGCTTACCTTTAGAAAATTAAGCCATAAGGAGGATTTTTTAAAAGTTTCTTAAAATGAGGTGGGAGAAGAGATTATGAAGCACCAGGCAACTTTGGAGGAGCTTTCTAATATTATATGTTATGATATCATTTCTTACACAACCACTATGCACCATTATGTGAACAGCCTGACAGATTTTTTAGTTTATTACTCTAGTAGAAACTGTGGCCCACTGATAGAGCATCTGTTTTGCATGCACAAAATCCAACATTCAGTCTTTAGCATCTCCAGTTAAAAGAATCAGATAGTGGGTGATGTGAAAGACCTAGCTGAGACCCCAGAGAGCCACTGTCAATCAGAGTAGACAGTACTGACTTTGATAGACCAGTGATTGGACTGAGTATAAGGAAGGTCCATGTGTGTTCTTAGCTGTGTCCTAAAAGCTTGCTTCAATAAATTAGTAGTGAAATCTCTTAGGGGCCATTAACTACTCTTCCTCTAAGCATTTTAGAAAGGAAGTTTTCTCTTTTATCAGTGCTATACTGAAACCAGTTTAAATCTTAATCTAGATAACATTTGATACTGTCATTTCCCACTAGTTCCATACAGTTGGACTATTAGAGTGGCAGTGCAGTCACTGAAGTTTTCTCTTTATCCTCAAACCAGACAGATCTAAGACTTTATCTGAATGGGCTCTTTCTGTTTTAATGTAAAACAATTCTTTTACAGATGTAAATTGGGGATCTTCAACTCAGGCCTTGACTTATCTAAATGCACTGCAGCATGCTGTTCGCCTTTCAGGTGTGGAAGACCATGTGAAAAACTTCAGGTAACTTAAGATAGATAAATACATGTTATATAATATAAAGTAAACTTGGGATACTGTAGGGAACCTCTAACATAGTAGTGGAAACTGAAATAACCACATATTCTCATATAGGTGAGGGTCAGTTCCCAACTGTAAATAGGTTTGTTAAAATTGTGGTTTGAATGGTTTCACTCAGAGTTCAACATGTGCTAAAAGTGGTTGCAAGTGGTTGCTTTTCATGTATCCAACTCTCAACATTCATTGACTGTATTATCACAAAGCTACTGAAAGTGGACTCAGCAATAAAATAGTCTCTCTACACGAGACATCTGACACATGAACCAACTGGTCAATAGATAGCCCAGAGAATCTCTGAATTCAATATTTAACAAAGCAAGAGGTGTTGCTGGGTATATGAATATTGCATTTAAACATTTCATCTATTGACCAGTTTGGTTTGGAAGATTTTTGTATTTTTATAATAAAGTGTATATTGATGGATTGATGCTTTATGAATGTATTTATATTGTTGCACTATTTATTGATATATTTATTGTATTTATTGATAGTATAGAGGATATTAGGACGGTTCCCGCCACTGATCACTTTGAACACTGTGGCACTTTAATTACCTTGATCAGTACAGACATATTCATTGTTGTTTATTGCTCTTGTTCCCGGGAGGTTCACTTGCATTGTTGTAGTTTCTGAGTACCCAGGAAAGCCTCTGTTTGTATGTAATCAATGATAGGTGACAAGTGTCTCCATTCAAAATGTGTGCAGATATTCCATAAAATGTTACCAGTTTGAGTTGCTGTATGGATGGAATTTACAGCTTGTTAAGAACAGCTCAGACTGGATTCTTTAACATGTGCATACTATTTTTTCTTTGAAATTAGGCCGCAATGTCTTGTCATGAGTGGTGCTCCCAACTCACGCCCAGCATTGCTTCACTTGGTCCATGCATTCACCAAAAATGTAGGGTTAATGATCTGTGGTCATGTACATATGGTAAGTCAGAATAATCTTACACTTTCTATAAAATGACTCGTGAGCCGCAACCCTTTCCCCATACCCTTCTTTTCTGGGAAACCACAAAAGATGATGCAGTACTAGAGTACAAATGTGTGAACATGCTAATGTGTTGGTGAGAAGGATTTAGATTTTTTAGACATTGAAGAAATTTTGGAACAAGCTGAGATTATACAAAAATGAGACTGCACTTGATTTGTAATATAACCAGACAGCTAGTATATAATATCACAAATCATGTAGATCAATTTTAAACTGGCTTCTGACAGAAGCCAGGAAGCATCCAGTTTAAAGCAGATTGTCCTTGTGGATGGTGGTGTAAATGTTTCATGTGCTCAGTAGGGATATGGTAGAGTCTGGCAACAAGCAGGCAGAAACAAATGACATCGATTTAAAGAGGCCAAAGAGAGGTGGAGGAAAATGTACACAAAAAGGGCATTGGTTGAAGTTTGCTATGTATAGGTGTTTATATGCTAATACTTGGAAGTCTCCAAACCAGGATGGGGGATTGGCGTGCTGCTTGCTACTATAAGAGAACATAGATATAGTGGGTATATTGGAATATCATGGTACAGTGAGAATGAGTGGGATATGGATATCCCTAAGTTTAAAAAACAAAAGTCTGGAGTTTCTTAATATGTCAGTAAGCATGGAATCCAGTAAACTAAGTAACGTAAGAGGAAAACACTCTTCAACAGTGATATTATATGCAGAAATATTGGGTTAAAAACATAACTTGGTATCTCCCTCTTTACTAAAGCCCCTATGGTGGTAATCTCGAGTTAGATAGAGAAAACAGGAGCAGCCAAAGAAAAGCATTTTGTACTAATGGGTAACATTAACTGCAGTCTGACTGGTTAAGTATATAGTCCAGATGTGAAAGATAGAATTTCTACATAGGATAAACATCTGTGTCTTAAATACTTACAACAAAGTCCTCTGCAGAGGTATTTTAGTCTAAGGCCATGGACATCAGCAGGCTAGTCTGGAGAACCTTAAGCTAAGTGGTTTTCTCTCATACTTTATAGAAGTGTGTGTGAATATGTAACTTTTTTTAAAAGGGTCCTCGCAGGCAAGCCATAAAAGAATTGTCTAATGACTTGTCCAGATGCCAGCGGTGGCTTATTAAAAACAAAATGAAAGCATTCTATGCTCCAGTACATGCAGAAGATTTGAGAGATGGTGCACAATACTTGATGCAGGTATGAAATATCTATTAAAAGAGAATTTTTGGATATGTACTATTATGCTTTGAGTAATTCTGAATTGGAGCTGACACATTCCATTTCTAAATTATTTAATTGTTTTAAGATTATTGCTAACATTGTACAGTATCCTCCGTGCCCCATAAGCAAGGCAGTCATAACTAGTTAATCCCTCTTTCTCTATATCAAAAGGTAGGGTTTAAAATTATTATCCTACAAAAAGTAGGGATTTTCATGTTCTAGGCCTCACAATTTAAAGTTGTTTTCTCTTACCATAGGCCACTTTAAAAGTAATATATCCTCATAGGTTGAGAGAATTGTCTATTTTTTTCTTTCCTCACCCCCACACCCCTGCCCCATTAACATGTAGCAAGAATGGATTGAGGAATTTTAATTCAAGACAGCCCCTGCATATAGTAGGGGCTATGAAGGACAGCACTCAAAAGTGAATATTAGACAGCTTCTGGAATGAAACTTGTATTTTGCTGGCCTGGCTGACAGGTCCAAAGCCCAGTAGGGCTTTCAGATACACGCTTGCTCAGCCAGCCAAACTGACACGTCAAAAGAATCCCTATCTTTGCTCACAACAGAAGTTAAAAACCTGGTATTGGTGACCGGGGGTTGGGGTCACAGATTGGTAAACCCTCATAGCAGCAGATGTCCTATTTCTTCCATCATTTTATGCTGAAGCCCTCTCCCCTGGATTTCTTTAAATGGATCTAGAGAATGGTTTTAAGGGATGCTAAGGAAATGTACTGCAAGTTTAACACAAGGATGGGAGATCTCGTTAGGGGGATAAAATATGCCCAAATCCACTTTCTATGTCTATTCTTCTGCAAGGAGTGATAGCTTGAGAGTTTTCAGAGATGGCAAGGGCATAGTCTTCTCTGTCCCCCCATGGGGGATTTTATCTGCTGAAAAAAATTAAACCTGTTACAGCTTACTGTGTCAAGCTTTTTAATCCTGTGATGTATTCCTACTGATGACTGCATCTGAATTATAGCCGGAGCTGTCAGATTTTCTGAACAAAATGACAAATCTGAGTAGAGCAACTGGGGAAACTTATTCATATACACAACCTTAAGCTAGCACCTCTTCCCCAGATTTTCTAAATACCTTATGAAGTAGAAAAGAGCAAGAGCTCTGTAGCACCTATAAGACTAACAAAATTTATGGTAGGGTATAAGCTTTTGTGAAAAAGTGAGCTGTGACTCATGAAAGCTTATACCCTACCACAAATTTTGTTAGTCTTATAGTTGCTGCTGGAGTCTTGCTCTTTTCTACTGCTATAGACAGACTAACGTGGCTACCTATCTTGATCTAAATGCCTTATGTCGCTACGATAGAAAGGAAACTTGTATCTAATTTTCCAGGTAATCCAGATCAGTGGACTGTCTTAGAATGAAGCTATTTTAAGTCTGACCAATTTTTTTCTGTCATTTTGTTATTAGGCAGCAGGTTTGGGGCGAATGAGGCCAAACACTCTTGTTATTGGATTTAAGAAAGATTGGCAGTCAGCTGATATGAGGGATGTAGATATCTACATCAACTTATTACAGTGAGTACAACACATACTAATTGTGAAGACATAATTCTGGAATCCATATATTAGTATATCACAAGTGGGGAACTTGCAAAGACTTGTATGGAGCATCTCATTTTCCCTCCTGCTCTATTTTTCCCTTCCCAAATGCCACCATAGCCTTTCCTGCTTCCTTCTCTTCTTTCCGCCAACCAATATTTGCCCTGTTGCATGCCATGCAATGCTCAGAGGACCTAAGTGCTCCTCTAGGAAGGGCTTCAGCTCATAAAACCATCAAGAAATTAATTATGAAGATTTATGCAAACAGCACTACTTGCAGAGCTAGGAGGGATTGCTCTTCCCTCTATATGGGGATTCCACCCAGTTTTACAATCCCAGTCTATTTGTTTACTTTAACTGTTACAAAGGATAGACAAGCAGTTATGTTCACAAGACTAAATGCACTACCCTCTGCAGTTTCTTAAGGACACATACTGGGTGTACCTTTCTCAGATAGATATTGTGGCTGTGGCTTGGGTGCTATTGAATATGCAAGTCATGTTCTATTTGAATGTCCTTACAGCAAGGCAAAGCAGAAATGGATTGAACCCTTGATATTACCATGGACAGAGTCTACATCAGATATTTTAATTACTAAATTATTAGCAGTTCCTTAAGTAGAAAATTTACTTATTTTAGCTAAATTTTTAGTCCAGGCCATGAGACTTCGGGCGGCTCACGAGAAATCAGCTTTTCTGTAGCTTGTGTTTTGACCTTCTCTTGCCTGAATTATTCCTTTCTTCCTCTTATTCCCAGTTACATTTGATAAATACTACTTAAGAACTATAGTTCAGAGGAGTAGAGAAAGAAAAGAAAGATTTGCCCTCTTGCCCTACCCCTGGCAGCCTCTCCCTGGGAAAACTGTATGGATCTGGCTTCTGAGCTGGGCTAAGTTCTGTAGTGCCAGCAGCTGGGTTGCGGGGTAGGGAACATGCCAGGACTTGCAGGGGGTACCTCAGTTTCCCCTATATCCCACTCCCCCCACTATCCTCTTTTCCTTCTCCTGGCAGCCACTATATATCCTGACATTTCCCTCCTTCCTTTTCTCCTCCCCCCCCCCTCAGCTGTATATATTTATTCTATTTATAAGCGTTGTTTCTCAATGGGGATCCTGTTAAACAGTAGCAAGGAGCTGGGCTTGGGTGAGTCATGCAAGTTATATGGTAGCAAGTTTCCCAGTGGTCGCAGCTAGGGGTGTGCACAGGGAAAAGATTCGGATTTCCTGCTTTGGGTTTACCTGAAGCAGGAAAACAATCCGGAATACCCCTAAACCCAAAGCAGCAAGCCGCTTCGGGATTAGGGCATTTCAGCTGCTTCGGTATGCTCTGTAATTCAGAGCATACAGAAGATCACAGCAGGAGTTCTCAGCTTTTTCACCTGATGGGAGGGGGGAAGACGGAGCTCCCTCTTCCCTCATCCCATTGGGTGAAAAAGCCAGCCTGAAAACTTTCAAAACTCAAAGCAGCGCTGAAAAGCCCTGCTCTGAGCTTTGAAAAAGTCCAAGCCGGCTGTTTCACCCAATGGGAGGGAGCTCCCTCTGCGTCCCTCCCATTGGATGAAATAGCCAGCCTGGATACTTTCAAAGCTCTGAGCAGGGCTTTTCAGCACTGCTCTGAGCTTTGAAAGTATCCAGGCTGGATATTTCATCCAATGGGAGGGAGGCAAAGGGAGCTCCCTCTTCCTCCCTCCCTTTGGGTGAAATAGCAAAGGGCATTTCCGTCCCACCTTGGATCAGCTGTTTGGCGGGGATTTCTCCACCAAACAGCTGATCCAGGGTTTAAATGCCTCTTTCCCTGCTGCTTTGCAGGGGCAAGGAAAGGGGCATTTTAAACCCTTGACCCAAAGCTTCCCGAAACAATACCAATTGCTTCAGGAAGCTTTGATTTGCAGTTTCTGAATGGAAGTCCCGAATCTTTGCAAATCCGGTCCGATTTGGGTATTTTACCCAAATTGGAAACCCGAATTGCACACCCCTGGTCGCAGCTAGGCCTGGTCCTGATGAATCTACCCTCATAGGCCAAAACAATCCTGGAAAGGGCTCCTCCCGCTGCCTTTTCTGGACAAAAACCAAGGTTGACAATACTGTTGTGGTTGCTTAGCAATGAGCTAAGGGGAAGGGATCTATTTCTTAAAGCAACAGGCGCTCCTTTTATCATCAGCGTGAGGGGGGGGATGTTTTTAATGCATTTCAGATTTTTCTGCAAACCTGGGGCACTTCTCAGGTTTGTAGAAAGATCTGTTTTGTTCATGGTTCTGGTTTTAAGAATCCACAGATTTGACTATGTTGAAAATTAGATATATGGATCTATATTAATCAGTGGCCTACTTTGGGGTAGTTTGTTTAAAAAAATATTAAGAATCATATCTCTGTTAGCACATACAAAATGCTGCAAGTAGTGGGTTAAAGGTTTTGTTTGAGGGCAGGAAGTAATGCCAGCTTGGTATGTGACATCAGCTATTCTATATAGCTTCAACTTGATAATACATCCAGTCACTTTTTTGAGTTAGAATTACTTTTTGAAACATCTTTCTACCTGATCTATTACAGTGATGCCTTTGACGTTCAGTATGGAGTTGTTGTTATTCGGCTGAGGGAAGGTCTGGATATTTCTCATCTTCAGGGCCAAGGTAACTTTCATCATAATTCAAGATATTTTGTCACCCCAAGCGAGGTACAGTTTTGCCCTCTCTTCCAGATATTAATTCCTAATCTGCGCAATAAAGAGTTCATGGGATTTTTTCAGGATTATCATATTTTATTTTTGATTTCTTACATTCATTGCAAATTATCATAACTCCATAGCAGAATACCTTTTAATGGATTGCTTTGACTCCTTATAAAGAATTTTGCGGAATCTCAAAGACTGATTTATTGTAGCATAAATAATTTTAGAATTAGAGTATCAGGAGATGTATTTACCATGGCTTAAACTGACACAGTTACAGCTGGTATGAAAGATCACGATGCTTATCTTGTACTTAGAGTTTTATATCAAAGTATTACAAACCGTCCCATTTTAACCTTACAATTTTTGTCCTCTATATTCCTTTGTATTGTTATAGGTACTGACTGAGGATTCTCTTCAGGCACCTGATGAAATATGTTCTAGCCATAGAAGTTGGTTGTGTGTCATGTGCCATCAAGTCGCCTCTGACCAATGGCGACCCATAGAAGTTTATGCTACAGTAAATCTGTTAGTCTTTAAAAAGATGCAACATTTCTGTTTGGTTTTGCTAGAACAGGCTAATATGGCTACTCATTTGGAATTTGTTTCTGGAATTTACTTAATGTGTGCCAAGATCTCACTAGGACTTAATCCAGGAGCTTGTTTTCAACTCCAGTGTGGAAGAAAAAGTGGCCGTTTTCACACTGTCTATAAATCGTGCGAGAGACTCACGGAATGCTGCTGGCTTCCTCCCAAGATTTTTAACACCACCCGATTACAAAACGCCGTAAATCACTGTTTGTGGCCGTTTTGTAAACAGATGGCGTCAAAAATTGGGTGAGAAAGCCAGCAGCCTTCCGTGAGTTTCAGCGCGATTTATAGACAGTGTGAAAACGGCCAGTATTTCTAGGTTTCGGTAGAATACCTTTCCCTCACCATTGAATAATTGCAGCCTTCTGCCTCCTCATACAGTAATTGAACAACAGATTGCTTCTGGGCGGAGGTTCAGGATTAGATATGTAGGACTGGATCCAGTGCAGTATTTCTTCAGGCACAAGGACTTGATCCAGCAGAATGCAACGCTGAATTAGATCCAACCCATGCTGTAGTCATGGGAGCAGTAGTTATTTGTTAGGCTTTTAGTTCCAGCTTTAGGTGGTCAACAAAATGGGTGCATGGGTGTGTGTGAGAAAGACTGAATACTGTTTATGGTGTCATTTTATCCAGCCCTGTTGCTTGACCTTAGCATTGGCTAAGATTTATTATGAGTTTATTATGATAGTTCATCACATAAATAATTTGCTTATATAAATTTGTTCACATTCACAGAAGAATTACAGTCATCACAAGAGAAATCTCCTGTAACCAAAGATATTATTGTAAACGTGGACTACAGCAAGAAGACAGAGATGGTCACTTCTAAGCCTGTGACTGAAAAAGCTCTTATTCAGAAAGGTAACCATTTATTGAATAGAATTTTGTTTGTACAGTGCAAGAATAATTACTGTCTTCCCCCCCCCCTCAAATGTAACTTGTGATCCAGAACTACTGTTGCAGAGTGGTTAAGTAGTTAGGTTTCGAATCAGCACTCTGCTAGTTCAAATCCCACTACAGCTATGGGCTCAGTAGGTATTGTGGGGATAATAATACCTTGAGTTTATTCACTGCTTTGAATGGGGGCACTAATCTATCTAGAAGATAAATGCTCTGACCACTGCTGCCAGCCCTGCCGGCGTGTCGAGGGACACTTCCGGGCTCTCCACTTCTCTGGGGGCCGCCTCGTGCCCTGTTGCAGTGTCAGCTCTCTCCTCAGGCCCTCTGCCAGACCAGGGAGGTAATAATAGTTATTATTTAGGTGTGCATGGATAGGTCAGGGGCTTTCACTTTGTTGGTCCAGTTCCTGAAAGCGAATAGGTTTCCAGACAAGAGGTTGGCCCAGTGGAATATACTACTTTGTATTCCTCATTCTGTTCCTGTTTTGAGGTTGACCATAATATATGAAGAACTACAACATAGTCAGTTTGTCAGTTTTAGGGAGTGATTGATCATGTTTAGAGGCTTCCACTTGTGGGCAAGTGCTCTAATATGAAACGTATGCACAGGCATAACTTTTCCAATATTGTGAGAAATATCTATTTGATTTCTGTGGTCTATAAGGAAGGGCTATAGTGCCTGGGGGGACTTGAAGATTTAGAATAAAGGCAACTGACAAAGATTTAGAAAAATTTTCAAAGGGTAGAGGAAATGGATAGGGAGAACTTTTCCTTATAAAGCTTGCTCTCAGAGTGGCAGTAGATTCAGGACAGACAAAAGGAAATACTTATTTACTCAACAAGATTAAATTTTAGAATTCAATGCCTGTGGATATTGTGGCCATGAACATGGCTTTAAAGTGGATGAGATAGATTTATGAATGATAAGCCCATCAGTGGCTACTAGCTGTGGTGATTAAAGGGAACCTCCCCATTCAGAGGCAGCAAAACCTCTGGATACCAGTGCCAGGTGGCAACATCAGGAGGAGGCCTTGGCCTCTGTCCTGCCAGCCATTCAGAGTAACTGGTTGGCTGGTGTGTGAAACAGGTTGCTGGTCCAGATGGACAATTAAGCAGGGCTGTACTATTCAAATGTCTGCATGCCTGCCTGACATTTATCTGCTGGTGCAAGAAGTCTTTAGAAATGTCTATCTCCCCTTTCCTTACATTAGGACAATACTGCAGGCTTCTGAATTGAACTCTTCTGTTTCATCCTGCACTGAATCCTCTTCAAGGAAAAAATAATTTTCCTGAGCATTGCTTGTTTATACCAGTAATGGACAACTGCTTCATCTGCCCCATCCCATCCAAGTACTAATTCAACCTTGGGACTTAAAAAAAAAGTGTGTGAAAGTAGTATGTCAGCATGTTAATTGCTTACTAATTAGCAGGATTTATTTGGATTCATCCATGTTTGTTTTTCCATAATGCCATTTTATGTTATGCCTTAGAAATATTCATATTTTCATTAATACTGCAAATAACATCTTAATTTTTTTTAACTTTTAAACCTTGTCTTGTCTAGAAGATGAAGACGACGTCAAGACTCCAACACAGCCACTTTTGAAAAAAGGCAGGCCATTTTTCCATCTCTTGATTTTAATTCATTTTTCCATACTGTAAATATCATTCTATATTTTCTCATATTTTTAGTGTGAAGCAGCATCTTTCAGAAAATAAAAGTTTATACTTTCTGAGATCATGGAACCTTATGAGAAACATTGCTGCTAGAATGGGCTTTTTGGCCATGATAACTTGGAGGAATTTAATAGGAATGTATAGGAAGAATTTAATGAATATTTCTAAATGTTACGTAATGTTCCTGTTTAAAATGGAAACAGGATAATAGTGTGCCCATTGTGTCAAGCTTTCAGTGAACAAAATTGTTATAGTATCATATCCCGAGGACATCATGATAAACTCTGCCCAGCAGGACATTTAAATTGGTTTTGTTTTACAAAAAGCAGTCTGCCCCAACAAGTGTGTTTTAGGCATTTTACAATATGGAATGGAGGGCTGCTGTTCAGAAAAAAAACGTAAACGGCGATGCAACACACATGCACGCTCTTGAGGAACATCTTAGAGTAGTTCTGTGGGTTGTGGGCCTATTGGCAGATCACTGAATGTATTCTCTTTCCTCTTTGCCTGGTGATGGTCACTCCTCCTTTTGCCTAGTTCTCATGGAACACTCACTTCTCCTCAGATATGAAATGAGGACTGTTTACAATATAGGCATTGCCTATAAAGAATATCCTTTGTCAGAAAGTGCAGCGCTTACTAGCATTTCTGTTTGTGCCCAATCCATTGCTTTAAGTGAAATATCTCTTACTGTAACCTGGGCTTTGGACAGCATCTTTTTTCTGCATGATTCATTTTATAGAACAACAGTCCTCTTTCAGAGTGAATGGATATCTTGAGGACCTAGACAATGGACGCATCGTCTCTCTTTCCTGTGGGCATCTTTGCCATTCATTTTCTATGAACTCTTGCATTTTCTCTTTTGAGGTTTTTTCATTGGTGTAGGGGAGCTCTTGTCATGTGCAGGAAAGGTGGGCCTGTCTCAAAACACCTTGGGTCCTAAGCACTTTGCCAGCATGTTATTCTTACTATTCTATTATCCTGCCATTATTATGCCTACAGTCTTTCCACAGCTATCATCTTTGTAGATCTATAGTCTTTGTATGAACCTTCTGCCTCACTCTTCTCCATCTTTTTCAATCTTTTCTTAATAGATCTTGCTTGCTTCTGCCTTTCTCATCAATCTTGCCTCCTTAAAAGCAACCCAGAAGTTGGGTTTTTGTCTAATGTGGTTGCCTAAAGTCATGTTTTTGCCTTAATAAATGAAACAAAAATAATGAAATCCTGTGGTTGATCAGAATAACATTTTTAGACACAGAAATTTTGAAGATTCTCTGGCTATGAATTTGAGAAGTTCTTTCAATCACCCAAACAGCAAAAGATTGCAAGAGGGATTTTTTAAATAATCTGCAGTGCTAAGCCAACTTTTTAAAACACGTAACAAGAAAAATGAAAATAATCAATTTTGATTTAAGATATCAAATGAAGTAGTTTTCCTATAGTTTTCGTATCTAGTTTTTAATAGGATAAAGAATAAAATCACCTGATGCGTCTTTTTATGTGGAAGTGGATGGAGTATTAGTCAGTTTTGTTATTTCAGTTATGGAGTGGATACTTAGATTTGTCAGAAAATAGTTACTGTTGGGTGTGGCCTGGAGTGTAGTGCAAATTTAAATGATATTGACCAGTAATGGAGTTGTCCATTGATATGCTTGGGAACAAAACATGTATACACCTTACCAGTGACTGAGAGAAAAGTCCAGAAAAGTCACCCTGATCTTCTTCTAAGGGAAAATTGAAATAGAATAAATTAGAAGACTTAAGCAAAGCTGGGGTTTACCTATATTTAGCGGTAAGGATCAGGCTGTCATGAGACTTCTGTCCTCCTTAGGAGGGCAAGTCCTTCTCTATGTTGGGCTTCTGTAGTTGTATGATTGGGTTTAAAGCACTGAATGTTCTATCCCGTCTGCTACTGCGCTGCATTGTGAAAAAAAATGTTGCTCCTTAATGAGTTTGCGTAGCTGTCTTACACTTTACAAAAGGATGAGGAGGAAAAAGGAGACTCGATATCTTGATGTCCACTGATACAAAGATCTTCCAGTAGTTTTCCAGAAAGTGAAATTGCGAGAGAGGGGGTTTGAATTCGTGATACTAGAAGTAACCTGTATGAAATTAGATTCTGCACTGGGGAATAGCTATCAAAGCTTCTGCTTTCTTCTTTTCTTTCATGCATCTCTCCTCAATACCACAGATCCTAAAGGCCCATCTGCTCCGCTGGACGTGGCTGATCAAAGACTGCTTGATGCAAGTTCTCAGTTTCAGAAGAAACAAGGCAAAAATAATATTGATGTCTGGTGGCTTTTTGATGATGGGGGTAAGATGAAATGTTTAAAACATTGAAGTGTGATTAAAATTTTTAGCATTGCAAAATGTTAGTGTGGAATCAGCAGTAAATAATGTTTTGTTTCGTTTTTTAATGTAGGCTTGACATTGTTAATTCCATATCTTCTGACGACCAAGAAAAAGTGGAAAGACTGTAAGATCAGGGTGTTCATTGGTGGAAAAATAAACAGAATTGATCATGACAGAAGAGCGTAAGTGAATGAAGTTAAAAAACTTCAAACATTTGGCAAGTCTGATACCTCAAGTCAGCATTTGTCATTTCTCCAAATGATCAGAAATAATAATTTGTGTTAACTTTTCAAACATAGGCTTGTATTTAATATAGGTTTGAAACAACTTGACAAAATAATAAACTTTATCTTCTGTTCTGTTTTTTTTGTAAAGTTTATTAAATTGTACATTCTCTTGAAGTAAATATTGTTTTTTATTTATTTTACTTCATTTATTTTCTATCTTTCTCCCCAATGGGGACCCAAAGGGGCTTACATCATTCTCCTCTCCTCCATTTTATCCTCAGAACAACTCTGTGAGGTAGGCTAGGCTGAGAGTGTGTGGCTGGCCCAAGATCACCCAGCGAGCTTCCATGACAGAGTGGGGATTCGAACCTGGGTCTCCTAGATCCTGGTGTAAGGGATGTGCTATTTATTTAAGCCCATTTTTGAACAAAATTTACAGCCCATGTAAATATGCACAATATTTTTAGCATTAAAATATTTGTTTACAATGCTTCTCTAGTGCTTTACAGTTACCCTGACGCCACAGGATAACATGGGGCCAAATTCAGGCTAAGTAGTCATTTAACCCTTACACTTTTCTTGAACTCTTTCAGGATGGCTACATTGCTTAGTAAATTTCGAATAGATTTCTCAGATATCATGGTCCTTGGAGATATTAACACAAAGCCAAAGAAGGAAAAGTAAGTTTTTATGCATGTGAACTATTTTGATTTTTCATAATAGTATATTTGAGAACTACAAGCTGCTGTTATCAGCTCTCACTAACTGTTACTATGAAAATAACAAATTATAGGTAACAAATTTTAGTGAGTGAACCATTTTAGAAGAAATATATTAATGAATTATAGGCCATTTAACAGGATGGAATAAAAAATATTAAACACTTGTGCTAACCTCGGAAGTTTTAAAATTCAGACGGAACTCTAGGTGAATTTTTGCTCTGATTTCTGGCCATAAAACAAATCGCTGCCACAGTGTTGAATAGGGCCTTTCCCCACAATTCTAGCAAAAGTAAAATGGTTGTTTCTGGTTAAGAAGAGTGTTTAACCTTTCCAAGTAAAATGCTTACTTTAAAAGTTAATAAGGCAAAACTTGAACAGTATCTGATTTATTATGTTGACATGTTAAATCTGAAATCTTAAACTAATAAATGAACTCCAAATATATACATGGCTTTAAAACTTGAGTTACAGTGTAATGAAAAATCGGCTCTCTTTTTTATTTATGCTTATGTAGCATTTCTTTCTATGTATCGAAGGAAGTTGGGGACTTTTTTTTCCTCAGCCCCCCTATGCAAGATGGCAAGCATATTTTAAAAGTGCAAGGGGCTTCAAAAGCAGTTTCAAAGAGGTTGGAAATGTTCTTTAAAATGGGCTAGGGATTCTCAAACCTTTTCCTGCTCCAAAACAGTGAATTCTGGCTGACAGTTCTGCAGTCTTTTAAATACATCATAGTACAGCATAAGAAAAATAACATCTTCATGAATGGACAGCACAGCATTTTAGTTCTGTGTCTTTAGTATAAAGATCTTAGCATTTTAGTATAAAGATTTGGGTATCAGCTGTGTGATAAAATGTTTTCCAGCATTGCAGCTTTTGATGAAATGATAGAGCCATTCAGACTTCATGAAGAAGATAAAGAACAAGATGCTGCAGATAAATTGAAAGAAGATGAACCTTGGAGAATCACAGATAACGAAATTGAACTATACAAAACCAAGGTATATTTGTAACTCCCTTTCATACACAGTGCTTTTTGCTACTAATTCTTCTATGTGTAACTCTTCAGTTGCCTTTGATTTCCCACAATGGTAAATCGCACTCCTTTTTAATACATCTCATCTGCTTACTCTTATATTGCTAATATTTTCATTTTAATTGCAGAGTCACCGCCAGATTCGTCTAAATGAATTACTGAAAGAGCATTCAAGCACAGCTAATCTAATTGTTATGTAAGTACTCCTTTCTGTGGTTCACCTTTATACTAGATCCTAAAAATCGCATAACAGCTGAGAAAATACTACAGGCACCATTAATGTTACAAAATAATATTATCTGGATCCTGTGAACCACCCGCTCAAACTACTCAGCCCTAGACCCCTTCCAGTCTGGTTTCCACCCGGGACATGGGGTCGAGACATTGTTGGTCGCCCTCACAGACGATCTCCGCAGACATCTGGATCAGGGCGGATCAGCACTGCTGTTTTTGCTGGATCTGTCAGCAACGTTTGATACGGTCGATCATGAGCTTTTGACCCACCGCCTTGCCGATGTGGGGATTCAGGGGACAGCACTGCAGTGGCTGGTCTCCTTTCTCCATGATCGGGGACAGAGGGTGGCGCTCGGGGAGAGGGTGTCATCTCGTAGGCCACTGGTTTGTGGTGTGCCACAGGGAGCGATACTCTCTCCATTATTATTTAATATCTATATGCGCCCCCTCGCCCAGCTGGTGCGGAGTTTCGGGCTTGGGTGTCACCAATACGCGGATGACACCCAGCTTTATCTGTTGTTGGACGGGCAGCCTGGATCGGCCCCTGATGCCCTGGAGCGTGCTTTTGAGGCTGTGGCTGGTTGGTTCAGACAAAGTCGGCTGAAATTGAATCCCACGAAGACGGAGGTCCTGTATGTGGGTCGTGGGGAGATGGCTTTGGGACCTCGGCTTCCTACACTTGATGGGGCAGCACTTACATTGGCCCCGAGGGTTAGGAGCCTGGGGGTGATTCTGGATTCCTCCTTGAAGATGGAGGACCAGATCACTGCAGTTGCCAGGTCTTCCTTTTATTATCTTCAGCAGGCCAGGCAGCTTGCCCCTTATTTGTCTCCCCGTGACATGACTACAGTGGTCCAAGCAATGGTCACCTCTAGGTTGGATTACTGTAACGCGCTCTACGCTGGGCTTCCCATGGGCCTGATCCGGCGGTTACAGCTGGTACAGAATGCAGCAGCGCGGGTCATTGCTGGAGCACCAGTGTGGGAGCATATTACACCGGTGCTACGCCAGCTGCATTGGCTGCCAGTGGAGTACCGAATCAGGTTCAAGGTTTTGGTGTTAACCTACAAAGCCCTACGCGGACTGGGACCGACGTATCTGAGGGACCGTCTCTCACCATATGAGCCCCGGAGGACTCTCCGCTCTGGCGGAAAACATCTTTTAAGTGTCCCTGGCCCTAGGGAGGCCCGCCTGGCGTCGACCAGGGCCAGGGCCTTTTCAGTCCTGTCCCCGACCTGGTGGAATGCTCTGTCTTGCGAGACAAGGGCCCGGCAAGATTTGCTTGCATTTCGCCGGGCCTGTAAGACAGAGCTATTCCGCCAGGCATATGGCTAACGCCGGGCAGTGCCCGCCCCCCCCCCCCGTGAAGGGGGGGTTAAACCATCACCCCTATGCAAACACAGAGGCATGTATGAACCACTATGCAGCATGAATTGTTATATTTAATGTTTTTAAATGTTTTTAAATGTATTATTTAATGTTTTTAAATGTTTTTAAACATGTTTGTATTTGTTATCCGCCCTGAGCCTGCGAAAGCGGGGAGGGCGGAATATAAATATAATAAATTAAATTAAATTAAAAATTAAAATTACTTTTCATGCTGTTAGGCCTTTCCCTTAGCATATTCTTGTGACTTCTGAAAAGTCAATGTTGAGGGTTGCAAGTAGGAATGTGCACCAAAAAAATTCTGGAAAATCTGGATCCAGGATTTAGGGATTCAAAAAAAAATCTGGGATTCCCAAAGTCCAGGAAAGTATCTCTGATCCAGTTCAGACAGATCAGAGATATCAGGGGTTTATTCACCCATTATTCACTATCCAGGGGGTTGGGAGGATAATTTTTCAAGAAAATGTCACCAAATTTGCTGAGAATCTACCCCGACCGTCCTCTAAAGACCACTCAAGTTTCAGAAACATTGGACCCTAGGGTCCAATTCTGTGGGCCCCTGAAAAAGGTACACCCAGCCACTCATTTGTTCCTGTTATGGGGGGAAGTCAAAGCTGACTGCCACTGCAGAAACACACTGGGGCAAGGCTGCCATAGCCAAGCCATATTCCCAGATGGAAGCTCCACACACAGAAAGCCCAACAGAACCAAACTGAAGCCTCCCACTACCCAAATGCCCCTAATCAAGCTGCCCAGAGGTACTCTCTTTTGTTCCTTATGATGAGAAAGTTTCCAAGTTGGTTCTCGGGTCAAGGCACACCTGGGGCAAGGTTGCCAGTTGCCAGAAGCACGCTGCCAATGAAAACTCAACCCAGGGAAAGCCCAACAGAACCAAACTGAAGCCCCTCACTACCCAAGTATCCCTAAACAAGCTGCCCAGACCCACCCTCCATTGTTCCTTATGGCGAGAAAGTTTCCAAACTGGTTCCCGGGGCAAGCCACACTCCCAAATGCATGTTCATCCCAGTGAATGTCCAATAAAACCGAACTGAAGGAAGGGAAGAGAATCTCCCCAGAACCAAAGTGAAGCAAGGGGACCAACATCAAACCAGAGAATCACATCCATTCCATCCAAACTGAACTGGAGCAAGGTACACTGTTGCAACTTAGCCCAGCAGAACTGGTGTCATTTACAGCAGCCAGGCAGAACCCAGAGCCAGTGGGGGAACACCACAGAACAGAACCAAAAAAGTGCCCACTACAAGCACAAGGCAATGGCAAGTACAGTTATAAGAAGGATCCCATTTGACCTCAGGCTGAAGTGAGAGTGTGGGGTGATGTTTGTAAACCCAAGTTCTCCCATCTCTCTGCAACCACTCTCACTTGCTCTGAAGCAAGCCTGCTTTTTTAATACCTTGCAGGGCATTTTTTTAAAAAGGCTCTCTCCTTCTTAGAGAATCTGATTGGCCAGAGAAAGAGAGCTCCTGCAAGGATTAATCAATAACTGCCTCCTCCCTGCCTCATTCCCCCTCCCTTCTGCCTCTGCCTCACTTCCTCCTCCCCCTCCCCTCTCTCCAAGAAAGGTGGGAAATTCTGTTTCCTTGTAAGGAAGCAGCCAAGCTGCATTTCCTGGATTTATTCAGAGAGTCTCATACCTGGATTAGATCCAGGATTCTCTCATGTGATCTGGGAAAGCTGAATTTTGCTGGATCAGCAAAAATCCAGCTTTTATCCCAAATCCCTGACAGAGATTGCAAATCCCTAGTTGCAGGTCCATCATAGTCAAATTGTCAGGGTTGCTGCAGTGAGAAAGGAGAGTTGGGAGGGAAAGAGATTTGTTGTCCTTCAGTAGCCAGGGAAGCTAAGTGGAGTAAGTGCTCCACTAGCCCAAGAGGGGAGGGGAGTTCTGCCCATTCCTCTTTCTCTACTGTAGCCCTTCGTACTTGTTTCATTTTGTTCATGTGTGTACTGTGACTCACCATTTGGGTTTTTTTAGTGGGTCATGGAGTTCCTGGAGAGAAAGGGGAGGCCAGAGACATCTGCTTCTGCAAATTTCTTATGCAGGCAATTCATAGCTGAATCTGTTCTCAGACAAAAGCTACAATTCAAAAAAAGCTATGCTCAGTGACCTATTGGAAACATTTTACTTGTAATATTCTTTATCTCCCAGAATATTCACAAATATTGTGTTGACATAGATTATATATCTCATGTCTGTCTGTTGTAGAGTGAAAGTTTTTTTTATGGGAAAAAGATATATTTAGTGTTAAGGATTAATGTCATGTAAGGAACATAATTATAGCCCATCCCAGAAGTCAAGCCGAAAGGCATGGAATTGACTTGTCTGGGCCCTTTTGAATCACTCAGGTTTGGTCAGCGTGGTGCCATTCTTTTTAGTCTGTACCATGTCAAAATGTGTTGGGATTGATGAGTGCTGGCACTTTTGTCACCAATACCATCATCAGTGGCATCACTGCCAATCCTTCCCTTTATTTATGTTTCTGATTCAAAGCTCAGGACTCGAACTTGTTATAAACACAGCCTTTATTGGCTGCCATTCACACTGTTCAAGTTCACCTAGTTCCATTCAGTATGTATGACAAAGCTTCCCTAACTTGCCTGAGGCTTATTTTCTGAAGACTAATTGTGAATTCCCATGTCTAGCATCTTCCAGCTAGACCTTAAATTTCTTAAGTATACTTCGTGTGCCTGGTCAGATAATTCCATAGAAGGCATCAAGTGGTTTAGTGGGCTTTGCTCAGCAAAGGCAAGTTCTTCAGCCTGAATAGCTGGACTTCCTGCTAGATTCAGCCAAGTGACTGAATTTTTGAAAAATGGCCTAAAACAGAATTATAAATAATTTGTGTCCCTCTGTTCCTTTAAGATCTAATTTTGCTTTGCCTAGGAATGTTGGTAATTTTCTTTTTATTTTTTACCGTTTTTAGAAGTTTATTGATAATTTTCCAGTTCCTTATAAATTCTGATTTTCCTTTTTATTGTGATGCTGTACCTTTGGGATCTTTTTCACACTCTTCCTGCTTATAAGGTATGCACATGAGAGAGAGCTAGTGGAACTACTACTGATGGAGTTACAACAGGATTTGAATCTTTGCTTGAGTCAGGGAGCGCCAGGCTGAGACTGCAGCAGTTAAGCCGAAAAGCCCTTTGCCTGTCTTCAGAGGCTCAGGTCCTGCACAGAAGTTTGCTTCATAATAGATCCAGAACTCCAGCAGGCAATGCACTGCAGAGGTCTGAGTGCCCCCTTCAGTCGCAGATTGGGTGGGATGGAATGGATATGTATTTCCTTATAGAAAACAAGGTACTTTTCTAATGGGTTGCTGAAATTTTGGAACACAGGTAACGCTATGATTACTGCTAACTTTGCAAATGTAGTGTATCAGATACAATTGTGACGCTTACGATAACACTACAAAGCAATTGGGGTGTCATACCATTCTGAATTAACTTTTGTGTAATAAAATATAAATAATGGCCACCTTCCTGTAGCAAAACATGTTTATGTTAACTAATTTTGCCTGCTGTTAATCTGGCGTTCCTCATTTTTCTTTCCTCCTTGCACTGTAGGAGTTTGCCAGTAGCAAGAAAAAGCGCAGTATCAAGTGCACTGTACATGGCTTGGATAGAAGCTCTTTCAAAGGATCTGCCACCAATTCTCCTTGTTCGTGGGAATCATCAGAGTGTTCTTACTTTTTATTCCTAAGCACTACTGCACAACATGCAGCTGCAAAGAAATGGTACTTCAGTGCCTAAAGGAGAGAGACTGAGATGTTTGATTAAAATATTAACATCACACACAGGCAAAAAGTGACTACTCTTTCACTATTCCACTGACTTGAACAAAGCACACAAGGAAAGTCACTGTACTCCTAAAGTTGTGAAAGCTTCAGTTATCTTCTAATTCTTCTGTAATTTAACCTTGCTTAATGGGGGAAGATTCTTTGTTAGACTGAAGAATGAATAAACAGGTTTTTCTTTGCTACTTGAACGGCAGCAATAAAAGTGTTTATTTTTGATCAATGAAAGGATTATAGATTTATAAAAGCCTTTTAGCCTTGAGGTGCCTTCTGAAGTTAACCAAATTTCATCCATATACCTATTTTGTAAATTTATAAATAATGTCAAAGTCTGCCATTAGATCAATCTTTAGTTTCTAGGTTCTTCCATCTTACAGTAAAAAATGTTATGTTAAGTCTTCCATCAAGCTATTAATTTTTACTGTTGTAGGCTTCCTGTTGTTCCAGATGGTGGCTGTTGGGTTGTTTTTAAAGGTATCTGTTGGATCTGAAACAAAAGTGAAAAGTGTGGCAGGTTGACTAATAAAAACCAAATTCATAATATGTCCAGGAGTTTGTACTGTTCAGTTTGTACCACTGAATAAAGCTAAAGTACACTAAATGAAAGAGAGGACCTGCTTCTCGAATTCCATCCTATCTGCTGCTGCTTTCCTTATTTTGGTGCAGGTTAGTAGGCCAGTCTTCATTCTGCAGTTCTGCTGTGAAACTGTAGTTCTGTGTTGAGTGTGATATGGAATTCCATTTAACAGGATATGTCCATAGAAAGTATGTATAAAATTTGTTGGGCCATCTAAATAAAGCTGTCAATTCATTCACCTAGTTAAATGAACCACATTTTATTCAACTTGTTCCAAGGTCAATTCATTCCATTGTCAAAATTTACGTTCAATCTTGTTAAATACTCAGGTTTAGTGATCTTCTTAACTGTTCAGTTTAAGTTGCACATGACATCTTGTGAATTCAAGAACTGCCAATTTATGTGCCCTCCGTGTGTTGAGTGTGTGTGTGTACTGCTTCCTGATTTTTTAATCTCAGAATTGCTTATTGAAGAATCACTTGAGGCTTTTATTCAATGGTTAGTAATGGGTGTTTATGTCTGTACTTTGAAAGAGCCAACTGAAAACCTTGCAGCCTCTTTGAATCAATATGGGGTACTGGACTGGACTGAACATCTATCGGTTTCACTGTTGG
Source organism: Eublepharis macularius (assembly GCF_028583425.1). Classification (NCBI taxonomy): domain Eukaryota; kingdom Metazoa; phylum Chordata; class Lepidosauria; order Squamata; family Eublepharidae; genus Eublepharis; species Eublepharis macularius. The sequence goes on from NC_072797.1 coordinate 81,013,624, forward strand.
TCACTGAAAGCAGATATAACAATATATTTTTATGTGGGACAAGATCAAAATAAATGATCAATTATTTTTGGAAGAGTAAAGCTACCAGTTACTAAAGTGATTATTTAAGAAAGTGATTTGCATTCTAGTAAGTTACAATTCTCATTGTTTTTCCAGATGTTGATTGTGTTGTCCTTTTTTTCAGAAGTGCAATACAAATTGGCTGCTAGGGTAGAGTAAATCAATGCCAGTATCTAGTTCTCAAAGGAAGTTGGAAGCTGTTATAAGAGCAGGTTACTACCTGAAAAAATTCCCTGTGTGTATTTAATAGCATTGATTACAGGTTTGCAGTGTTTATTGGCATGATGGTAGGGGGCACAACATTCAGCAAATCTGAATTTTTGTATCAATTTTTGTATGTACCAGTGGGCAACAGGGCATGGACTTAGTGCTGTTATTGCAACAATGTGCACTTACTCAAAGTTTTGTCCATACAGAAAAACCAAAAGGAACCAAATGAGAAGTGTGCGTTTATGTGCGTACGTGTGCCCTATGTCTAAAATGATATCAAATAAATGTAAAGGTGGCTTCTCACATGAGAATCTGTACGCACACACAACATCCCACCAACAATTCAGCTATTGTAAAATTTACTCTAACCCTCCTGCAACGTGTTAGCAAGAGGCAAGTTTGGGACATAGCCATTTCAATTTCTATTTAGTATAGACTGAAGTTTTCTTTTTGGCACCATGTTTTCTTAAGTTTCAATCAGTAATGACTTGAAATAATTGTTTTCCATTGACACTCAGCAATACCATTTCTATAGATGAAATTTTATTTTGTGGAATTAGGAACTACTTGGAAAGTAGTTAAATCAATTATTTATTTGTTTTCTTATGTTTGTATTAGGCTTTACTTTTTACATCTTTTTATATGCTTTTCTGTTATTTAAAAAAATGAACTATGGTCTTAATTTAAGGATTAAGCTTTGATTGGTACTATCCACAATTTGAAAATGTCATATTTTGATAATACTGTACTGTAACTGTCCCACACAATGGCTTTTCTAATGTTTTAACAACATTGAATATTGCAGTTACTACTCTGTACTGAGGAAGGATCACTGCAATAAAAGGGAGTGAATTAAAGTAAGTTGCTTAAACCAGCCTACCTTTGTTGACTGTATCAGTTTATTTCTTGTTCTGAACAATTTTCATACTGGCATCACATAATATGACATGATCAAGAAATATTGAGAATGGAATGGAAATAGAATGGAAATTTGATGTTTTCAAAAGCAGAGTGTTAAAGTGCCTTTAAGTGAATTTCCTTTTCTTGTATAGTATACCTAATCCTACCTACAGTTTCCTCTCACTAAAAAGAATGTCTGCTTTTATCCATATTGACACAGACTTGAATTTAAACTTCCTAATCTCATGGCTAGAAGTAGCTGTAACTGGAGCCTCAGTGTATACCCACTCAAAGCCAAGTGCATAATTCCAGGTAAAATCACTGCTACAAATAGCAGAACCTGAGCAAGATTCTGGTATGAATCTTAGATGCACCCTATCCAGCAACCTTGCCTGACAGTGACTATCCAGGTAGCCCTTGTCAAAAATCATAAGCATGGCAAAATGGAAGCAGGCACTTGTTTGTTACCAGCACCTGCTAAGTGGAAATGCACTGCCTCTGAAAAATGCATTTAGTTCATGTATATTTGTTGAAAGACCTTTCTGCCATGAATATATATTGCTAAAACAGTGCCTTATCCAAGTGGCCACCACATGACCATGAATTTCATGAGTAAAATGCATGGTTTTTGCTTTGAATATGTTGTCAGTCACTTTCATGAAATAAGACAGACTTTGAGTAGAGAAATTCTCTCTTCTGTTCAGTTTCCACAGTGTTCATAATTATAGCAAAGTTTTGTAGTGTTCCCCTCTGCTGACATTTTGTTTAAACTACCAGCATAAAACTATTTAAATTTCCTTTTCATGAAGATATTGTTTCTCTTTGGCCCGTGAGAATACCTACACAAAGCATTTTGGACATATTGGTATGAAATTTTCTCTATTATTTCATACATCTTTGTGTTTAATGTCACGTGCTATTTTTGCATAATTGCATCGCTGGAAAATACACCAAAAGAACTGTCTTGCCTGTCTGAAATTTCACTTTCCCAGATACTGTGACAATTGCAACATTAGCAACCTCACTTTCAAAAATGTTATTAGTTTTAATGTGCTACAATAATCCCCAGTTCCAACACAGATTATTGAGACATTCAGGATTGTTTCGCTCCCATGTGTAAAGTTCTCTTTCTGTTGCTTGCTTTATGGTAACCGGTTAACAGCCCATAAGAGGGCTGGCCTGTCATCGTACAACTACTAACCTTCCAATAGAACCTTTTATTTTAATAGCATTTTCAAGTTTAGCATATTTGTGTTTAACTCAAAATCATCCTAAAAGGCTCTGCTTCAAGACCAATATATACAGATCAAATGAATAAAATAATTTAATTACAGTTATAATACCAAAGGTGCAATAAAACAGGAAGATCATACCACATCTGACCAGCAGTTTATCAAATACTCTTCATTATATGGAAAATTCATTATATACACATTTTTAATTTTCTTAGGTATACCAACTAAAGTTGACTTGTAGGTGACACACGAGTTAGAAAATCAGTTCTTGTTTGCCCCACCATTTTCCCAAGGAATTAACATATGTTGATCATGTCAGTCCAATTAAAAAGTCACAAAATAACAATAGAATCATTATGATGGGCACTGAAAATTATTCATTTAGTTCTAATATATTTAGAGCAACTGTCTATTACAAAGTAGAACTCAAGAAATACCACCCAGAAAGATACGCTAAAGGCATTATCTAGAAATGTAGCCATGGAAAGGATTTTTTAAATAAACAGAAGTGTAAATTCAGAAGTGATCCATTTAAACACCATTTACCAAATGGTTCTCACATTTTAAAAGGCATTTTTGCAAAAGCTGTTCTATTACCTAGTAAGCTGCATTTTCCCTTCAATAATGCCTCAGTATTTTCTTTACAAAGCATTGTAGATTGCTTCGATAGGCTTAATAAATAAAAAACAATGTTTTGAGCACCCACAGGATGCCTACTTGATCCTCAGTATTTCAACCAGTTTTCCACAGGGCATTCTGGATTGTGGATGTTGTTTGCACCACAAATCTGCTTTATATATTATTTGAGCTATATTTTTGCTCACAAAAATGCAATAAGCTGATAAATTAGCTGAGTCAGATGCTTGAAAGTTAAAAGTTTTCTGGAATACCTATTTTGGATCTGCATCTAGCAAATCAAGCTAATAATAACAACTCTTAACCACTACACCAGTTTGGTGTAGTGGTTAAGAATGGCAGGACTCTGATCTGGAGAACCAGGTTTGATTCCCCACTTCTTCGCTTGAAGCCAGCTGGGTAACCTTGGGTCAGTCACAGCTTCTTGGAGCTCTCAGCCCCACCCACCTCACAGGGTGATTGTTGTGGGGATGATAATAACATACTTTGTAAACAGCTCCAAGTGGGTGTTAAGTAGTCTTGAAGGGCGGTATATAAATCGAATGTTGTTAAATACCACCAGTCTAGGCAGATTATTGCCCCACTTGGTGAACAAATTCAGTGTTGTTATCCCCACAATACAGCTGGGGAAGCTAGTGGGTGTCTTTCAGGTGACACCATGGTAGGCGTCTTTCAGGTGAGAATTAAGGAAGTATGTTGGGTTTTTCTAAGGATATGAAAGCATGTTAATGAGATCTCAACTTCTGGAATAAAAATGTGAAAAATTAATAGGCAGTTAATATGGCACACATTATGGCAGTTTGGAAGAAGATATTCAACCAAGATCATTTTGACAATGGCATTCACTACTAGACAAAATCAATAGAGATAACAAGTTTGTAAAGAACAGGGGGAAAAAAGATTTTTTGTCTTTTTCTGTCCAGCTTATTGTTTCGTTTCACAATGGAGAGGGATATTAGATGCCAACACAGGGGATACATAGCCCTTTCCTGTACTAGTAGGTTCTCATAATATGGCCCTAGTTTCCCTTGTCCATAGGATGATAGTTTATTGAATAAGAAACAAGATGTATCTAATGCTACATACATCTTGTTTCTTATTCAATAAACTATCATCCTATGGACAAGGGAAGCTAGGGCCATATTATGAGAACCTACTAGTACAGGAAAGTGCTATGTATCCCCTGTGTTGGCATCTAATATCCCTCTCATTTACATTTATTTTTTTGTTTCCTTAAGTTGATTGAAATAAGGAAAAGACAATTAGTCAAAATTTTTCTAAGTATGGAACCCTTTATATAACAATTTGACATGAGGCTGGAACAGAGCAGGTGGATTTGGTATTGGAAGACATTTTTAAAAGAATATTCCATGAAAGAAAACCTGTCATCTTTTCTTGCAAGAAGTCTGTTCTTTGTCTCTATCTTGGGTACTCCACATCTAGTTTGAAAACTTTCTGCATTATCTTATTTCTTCCCAAATACCAACAAAACAAAGATTTTTGCTCCTCACTTCACATTCAGATGGCAATTAATTGTTTCACACAGCACACTCCTCTGAACTCCAAGGAGTTGCAGGATGAAATAGCACTGAAGATTTGCCATGACATGATTGCTATACACACATACACCATCTCCCAACTCATAACGGCTATCCCACTGAAAACTCTGGAGGGAGGCAGTCTCCGATCATTAGTCCCCATTAATGAAACACCAGCAACCATCCTAACTCTGCAATCTGCCTGTCAAGGCAACAACCATCACATGTTGAATGATGACCGCATTGTACTTTCCACCTTTTGCAGAACAAAGGAGAAAGGCACAGATCCCTGTGGTCAACTGTACAGCTTTTCCTGGCTTTGTTTTGTGCGTCTGCAAAAGTCAAGATTTATTATTGCTTGATTTCAAGTGTTTAAAACGAAATGTCATCTGATAGCACTGAGACTATTCTTGAAAGGAGATAGAAATGGAGGGGGCTCTTCAAGCCCCAGTATGTAATGACTTTATTTTCCCTTCTGGGATTAGGGTTGCCAGATCCCCTCCAAGGATGGGGTCCAGCCCTCACCCAACTTCTCTTGACTCCAGCATAATGATGTCACTTCCATAAGTGATGTCATCACTGGTGAGCAGGTGGCTGGGCGGGCAGGCAGGCTGCCCACTTCCCCAGAGCACAGGAAGCTGGCTGGGCTGGAAGCAGGAGGAATTACTGGAGGGTTACTTGTTAGCAACTGGGGTTACTGTTAACAGCACCTTCTGATAGTCCGTAAAGTTTGCACCCTGTGTGCTGTGATTTCATCTTAATAAAAGGCATTGCATAGGTTTGTTTTGGGATGTTTCTGTAGACTAAAGCCACTACCTTTTTCCTTTTTCTGAACTACACTGAGATCACCAGAATTTGGCTGATAAAGGACATTTCAATAGCAGCAAAGCAAAACAAACTTGAGAAGTTTAATTAGAGAATGCCAGCATATTTAGGCTTACGTTGATGCATCAGGAAGTCTCAACAACAATCTCCAGTATTATTACTATAAGAATAACTATACTTTTCCTTTGCTCTTGGCCTTTTAAGGGACCTGTGTATTCCATTTGGCATCAGAGTAATGGTTATCTACAGATTTCTCTGTTTTCAGTTGTATGCTATTTTTTTTCTTCCTTCTTCCCACAGTTCCATGTGTGCAATCTGATACTAGTCACACCTTGCACCACTAAAGTCAGCTGAGCCTTGCACACAAGATCATGACTTGGAAAATCTTCCCATTCCTTTATTTGTTATTTAACATGTAGCCCGATGGAGAGTTCTGGAGAACTGAAAAATTCGTGCATACTGGTGGTTTTGTGGTTTGTCTAAATAAAAAATATTACATGACTTTTTAAAATCAATTATTGCTTTGAATTTAAGAGCTTGAAAATGACTGGAATTTCTATTTTTCCTTGAGCCCATAAAAGAACACAAGTCCACCCAATAATAAATTATGTGAACTAAAGGTGGGGTGGGAAAGAAAATGAACTGATAGAACTAAATATGGCTATCTAGATCTTGGATACCAGGACAGTGAAAAATAATTTTAGAAAAAATGGGGCTTTTCAAAAAACATTGCTATATTTAAAAATTCACAGTACTGTGAATGAAGGTTAAATTGCAGATTTTTAAAAAAATTACTCAGAATCCTTATAATCTTTTCCAAAATAACAGAAACGGCAGAAGGATTACAATTGTTCTGTTTATATATACAAGTTTGTACACTGCCTTTCTTCCTCTGTTGCTTTCATTTTGGACTGCAAGTAAATTGCGTCACTGCTCTGCTATCATCATTGGGGAATGGAACCAGACTGGGGGGTGAAGGGCAAGCATAACAGCTGGAAAGTGCAGTTTTCCAGCCTGCTTCATTTCTAAGGCCTCAAGCTCCATCATGTGTTAAGAATGAAAATTTTAGGGGGAAACATTTTTAATAATTGCATTTAAGAGAAAATGAACCTTAATTGGTAGGTTTGTCAGCCCTCTGCCAGGGAATTCCTGGAGATTTTGGGGTTGCAGCCTAGGGATGGTGGGGCTTGGGGAACAGCGGGACCTCAGCAGGCTATAATGCCATAGACTCCACCCTCCAGAGCAGCCATTTTCTCCAGGGGAACTGATCTCTATAGCTTGGAGATCAATTGTAATTCTGGGACATCTCTAGCCACCACCTGGAGGTTGGCAACCCTATTAACTGAGGACTGAAATTTTAACAATTACATGGGCTTTATCTGCCTCTGATATCAGATATAACTAGTAAGGCTTGTGTTCTTGAAGTATTTTTACACTAAAGGAGATTAGAAAAATTCATGGAGGATTGGTGATGTTCAAATGGCACTTCCCAAATGATGTTAGCTCGACTGAGGGACAGGTGGTGATCACAATTAATCAGTCCCAAGTTATATTTGCTTCCAATTGCTTCTCTAAACTAGAAATTACGTCCTAACAGTAGCTAAGTAGGAATGGTAGTTACTGACTGTGTAGTCAGGGGAAGGCTACTCATCACCTGCCCACCCTCGGATGAAGTTGGGGGAGGGAGGAGTTTGACCTGGCTCAGAGGAAAGGGAAACCCCAATGTGCATAATGCGGCATGCAATATGCACAGCATCAGGGGCAGGGGGAGCAGAGAAAGGCATTTAGGGGCCAGCCTTCACTCTGCCCCCCTTTTCTATCCTAGGAGGAGGAGAAACACCCGCCTACACTCCTATTTCAGAGCAGGCACAAGCTGGTCTCCCATTTAGGAACCATGTCATTTTTTTTCATCTTCCCTGCTCTGAAAATGGTATAGGTGGCAGTCTCTGAGGCCTAGTCAGCTGTATCCCGCAGTGTGAGAAAATGTTGCTTCATTGGTACATGTACAGTTTAAGTGAGCATCCTGAGCCATCATTTTGAGGGATGAGCAGGTGATCCTCAGACCAGAAGCCTGGGGCCTCATTGCCTTCAGAGACCTAGGACCCCCTTGAGGATGCCATTATCATTGACCCATAGACCTCAGGTTAAGGAGATAGGACATGGTGAACTTCCCTGAAGCATCAAAGGCGGCTTGGCAAGGAGGAGCATGAGCCATACCCAGGGCTCAGAGCAAGGGTCGGATCACCCATAAAACCAGGATGCACAAACAGAGGAGGCCTGACTCTCATGCATCCCACCAATTGCCCATACTACAATTATGCTTGGAGACAGATTCTGGCCTGTGTGCACGGCAGGCCCCTTTAAAAAGAAAAAAGTTCACGCTGTGATTGTCCCAGCCTACATGTTGGCTCTCCTTATTCTGCAATCATAGGCAAAGCACTGTGCACACAGGTTTGTGGTCTCAGCGTGCAAAGAAGTGATTATCCTTAGTTTGGATTTATGTGGATCCTTTCAAATACCTTATTTTTCAGTACTGAGAGGCACTGGGGCTTAAGCCATTTGTCCTTCTGCAGTGAACCACTCCCCCCAACTGGAAATTTCTGGAAATGACACTTTGCTCTTCAGTCCTTTAGCCTTACTCCCAGATTTGGGCAGTTGAGGACTCTGTGGAGCTTGACCATGAGGACTCGCTGGCAAATAAGACACATTCTGCTTACGTTCAAAGGCATGTATTCTTTCACACAAGCAAATAACAGCAAGTGACAAGCAATTAATAATTAAAAGCAGATACCATACTAAATGAAAATGTACGTGCATTTTTCTGCCTCTGCCCCACCATGGCCCTGCCTGCTCCTGCTGCAAATTTCACACTTCAGATGGAGGAGGCACCCCCAAAATAGCATCCTCTCACTCCAGCTATCTTCCCAATATTCTTCCTTGTCATAGTGGACATTAAAGAGGAGAAAAGCCACAAAGGTGCAAAGAAGGCAGGGAGACAAGGTGATGGGATGCAGCAGATAGGGCACCTCTAGATGACGCTTTTCTGCAGACTTGCAGCTTCTCCACTCCCATTCCTTCTCAGATGATTCAGACGACAGCTTGTATATTTTCCTTCATAGCTTCACAACAACAACAAAAGGTTAGAGAATCTTACTACTAATTTTTTTACTACTAGTGTTTTCGTTTCCCAAATTGTCTGTTTCACAACTCCTAGAGCCTTTTTTGAACATTCAAAGTCTAGATACACACTATTGTGAGATATTTGACTACCACAAGATAAACTTCAAATTAGTTTAGGGGCATATATGTACCCCAAAGGCGCCCAGCTTCAAAGGAAAACAAGGCTGGGCATCCGTTGGGGTAAAGGTGGGGAAAGAGCCTATTGCCAAAAGAGTATCAAAAAAGAACCAAACCAACCTGAGATCATTCTTGGTTTGTGTAATTCTTTCCTTCCAAGGGTTTGGAGACTCATTACAGGTGATGTCATGATAGCCTTCCCATCGACCTGGCCTATCCAACATTATCCTCCCTGCCAGGTGATGGTAGATTGTTGAAGAGTACTGTCAATCTCGTACTTAAGTGATCTTGAAGCAATGTTATTTTAACACTGGGATTCCAAGCATGGCAGGATGCTTAAATGGAACAAAGGGCAACAGAGAAGTTTACAAGAGTCAGAATGGTGTAGTGGTTGGGCTGCTGGACTAGGACTGGGGAGACCCAGATGCAAATTCCCACTTAGATATAAAGCTCATCTGTAACCTTGGGCTAATCTTTTCATATTTTCCTAACCTACAACACAGGATTGTTGTGAGGATAGAAATGGTTTAGCAAAGAGGCAATTTCAAGTGACCTTTAAATTAGGCTAGGTGTGAATGGGAGTTGATGTTACTCTGCAAGCAGCATTACAGTTCCTAAGTGGCTATAGAGAAGGAAAAAAAAAAAAAGAGAAGAATAAAGTGAAACACTATGTACCTTTCAATTAAGTCAGGTGTGAAGGGGGACTGATATTCCCAGGGTCTCTGCTTCCTGAGGCAAGAAGAAGAACTACTGAAGAATGTGGTTGCCATGCTTCTGCCAGGCACATTCCTGCTAGTGTGAACCCCTTCCTCCTTTGTGTGTAGTTTGGTAATCTCCCCATGTGGGACTGCACAGAACAGCGAAGTTGAAAACTGGGTGGCACTTACCTGTAACCATCATTCATCAAATGTCTTCCATTCAGTCACACATTCACTCCCTCCTGCCCTGCAATGAACTCTCTGCTTTGATATAATCCTGGGTTGAACTTGCAGTATCTCAGGCGAACCTGGTGCAGGCACCCATTGGGACTGTATATGTGCAGGCCTGCCACTCAGAGAAAGTTTTCTTAAGCTCTTAGAAGCTCCAATATGGGCTGCTACTCCCCGAGCACATGTCATCTCTATTTTCCTCCTAAACTGTCTCATACTCTGGGGGAGAAATGGGTGCCTGCACCAGGGTTGCCAGGTCCCCTGTCCTCCCAGCAGGAGGTGGGGGACCCCGCACTTACCTTCCCTATCTTTGGGGAAGTGATGTCATTGCACAGGCTGCAGCTGCCCCTGGGAGCACTCCAAATCAAGCTGGATTGGGGCCAATTTGGCTTGAATTGGGCTGCTGCAAAGCTTGGGAGTGCTGCCACACTCTTCAGTGGCCCAAATTGGTCCGATTCGGGCACAATCTGGCCCAATTCGGGCCATAATCACCCAACTCGAGCCCCAGTCAGTCCAGATCAGGCCACTGCAGAGCACAGGAGCAATCCCACGCTCCATAGCAGCCTGATTCAGGCCAGATCTGACCCACGGCATCACACAGGACCACCTGGGAGTGTGCCCCCAGGTGGCACGTTTCTCCTCCATCAGCCAGGTAAGTGGGAGCAGGGAGTAGAGCGGAGAGGTAGAGCAGAGGACTGCCAACCCTAACCTGTACAAAAGACACTCGATGAACAATGGTTAGAGGTAAGCCCTATCCTATTTTCCACAAAGGAGAGCGGGGGATAGGTTGGATCCAAACTAAATTGGCAATTTCCACTGATTCTGGCTTATACCACAAACCTCCTTCCTGTAATTCTTCAGGGTCCCTTGTCCCTCAGGAGCAGCGTTTCATGGAGATCAGTGGGCTACAGAGGGGAAAGGGGCAGGAACATTCCAGGGCCGATTCCAGACGACTAACCTGAAGACGCTGCATGCCGCCATGTTCTGGATCGTGACGGGGAAAACGTGAAATACCGTGTTTTCTCGCGCGAGAAAATGCGATATTTCGCGTTTTCCCCGTCGCGATCCGGAACATGGTGGCATGCAGCGCCTTCAGGTTAGTCGTCTGGAATCGGCCCTGTTTCCTGTTGGTTAATTTAGTCTTGATAGAAGTGAATTTAGTGAAGCAGAACATTTTATGTGCCTTTACTATTTCTATGTAACTTTACTTTATTCTCAGGTACTATTGTAGTATGCTAATGCATTATGCAGAGAATTAACACTGGAGAAACATGAATGTATATTAGGCAGTGGGAATGCTGAGGCCAATTATTGTGAAGTGCCTGCTGTTTTGCAGTGGTTACTAGATAGGCTTATCAAGCAAGCTGGCTGCTAGGAAGATGCACCTGCATTCACTATGTGCTATGCCACACTTATGGGCTGATAAGGGAAATCTCTTTCTGAATTACTCATGCCGGATGTAACCATAGAATAGTTACGGATAGACACGTGAAGCCAGCTGCAATTGGGAGGATCTGAATAGTTACTTTCAGACAGGAAAGTCCTGGACAAGGAGTGGGCAATAAACCACTCAGCAAGAGAACTGAGCTTGCTTCAAGTCAATTAGATTAGCAGAATCTCCCAAGGCTGTGAGAAGTCCCAAGCAATAGATATGGGGTACTGGAAGTAGCTTTCGACACATTCCAACGAAGGGGAGATGGCTCCCCTCCCACAATATCCAAAAGGGAACAATCTCTGTCTGTATAGTACAAGGTTGCTGAAGTGACACTTAGACGCCCTTGGCAAAATGTTACACTGTCAAGTGGGCAGGAAATAAGGAGAACCCTATGAATGAGAGAGGAAAGAGATGTTCCTTGAAAAGATAAAACAATGTACTAAAGTGATAAGCAATGCTAATTGGGAAATATTGTAATTGTGGTTCTGACCAGAATTATTCTTCCAATAGGGACCACTGGATCATTGGAGATGGTCACCGGGACAGACCAATGGGGTCACAAATTATGTTTGAGCCATGGGACCCCCAATATTGTAATGAACCAAAGGGTATAAAACATCTTGCACAGCTATTGTAACTTTGATGAGCGTTGGGCACGAGTGATGTCTTTACTTTCCGTGTAACTAATGCTCCTCCATGTTTATGAAACGTAGTAGACTTGCTTCTTTCACAGGACTCTGCGTCTGTCTCTTCTTTGAATTGGCTGAGGGACATTCAAACCACTGATTGTGTGGCACAATCTGAACCCAGTGGCTCTTACTGCAGAAGTAGCCCAGTTTCTATCTCTATTAAGTTTAATGGGCTCTTTCTCTAACTTGCCTTTCCTTCCTGCCTTTAGCAATCTGAATCCAGACATAAAGCAGAAGTGAAGCATCGTCTGGCAAGGCAATCAGTGGCGGAGAAAAAGCTTCACTTGCGAAATATCCTTTGAGTCAGGCTGCTACGTCACCATCGCAAGGCCAGTGAAAACTGTTACAGCAGCCTTAGCCTTCCAATTTTGCTTGTTTTAAAGATGTAAACTCCTTGGAGGCTGTTTAACCACTCATGAGTGCCTCATTATTTTTGAAATTAAAAGGAATTTCTGTGTAGAACCAATCCTGTTTCAACACTAGAGGGCAGCCTTTCTAATTTTAGCTTTCATGCTAAAATAATTTTCCTCATAAGGATCATGTCAAAAAGTAAACCCGAAGCAAAACCCCAAATAATACTCAAGTCCAACTTATTTCTTGTAGTATATTCTCAGTACACTGGATCTTTGCAAAAGAAATAGCTGAGGCTTTGGGTGAGATTGGGTGTTGCTATTTGGGAACACTATTGCTTTTCTTTTTTTCTTTTCTTTTGTTCCCATTGAAATATTTGAAATACCATTGCTTTTTAACATCCTAATCTTATACCACCCAAGCTATAGGCCAGCAATTACACCAGTTTAAAACAATTGTGCACTCCTCACATCAAAGTAAGAAGCATATTCAGTGCAGCAGAAACAGAAGCCAATATCTAGAAGAGTTAGACAAACCCACCTAATGAAGTGAGGAAACAAATTGACAGGGCCAGACTAGTACCCAGAAACAGCCTGCTCCAGGACAAACCTAAAGGAACTAACAACAAAACACCACTGGTTGTCACCTACAGTTCCCAGCTCAAACCCATCCAACGTATCATCAGTGACCTGCAACCCATTCTGGAAAATGATGCCTCACTCTCAAAAGTGTGAAGTGGAAGACCTCTCCTTGCCTACAGACAGCCCCCCAACCTTAAACGACTTCTCACCTACAACCATGAACCAGCTAGCGGAGTCACCAACACAGGTACCAGACCCTGCAACAGACCCAGATGCCAGCTCTGCCCTCATATCTACCCAGGAAATACAATTACAGGACCCAGTGGTGTCAACTACAGTGTCTCTGGCTCTTACAACTGCTCATCGTCCAATGTGATATATGCCCTCATGTGCCAACAATGTCCATCTGCTCTGTACATTGGACAAACCAGCCAACCTCTGCGCAAAAGAATAAACGGACACAAATCTGACATTAAAAATGGCAACATCCAGAAACCAGTGGGAGAACACTTTAATCTATCAGGACATTCCATCAAGGACTGAAAGGTCACTGTAGTTCAACAGAAACCTTTCAAAAACAGAACTAACGGGAAGCTGCTGAATTGCAATTCATATGTAAATTTGACTCAGTCAGGCTTGGATTGAATAGGAACTATGAATGGTTATCTCATTATCAGAAAAAACTGATTTCATTATCAGAAGCAAACTGATCCCATTATCAGAAGCTACTCCCCCCTCCCCTCTCCACCTATATATCTGACCAGTTTCTTCTTACCCTCCATGCATCTGATGAAGAGAACTGATTCTCGAAAGCTTATGCTACAGTAAAGTTGGTTAGTCTTAAAGGTGCTACAGAAGCCAGTATCACCTCCGCAGTGTCCAGGCAAGTCCACTGCCACCCACCAATCCCGAAGTCATGAGCTGAAGATGCCCCTACATTGCCCATTCATGGAAGGCATCAGTTGATCAACAAATTGCAGTGGGCAGAGCTTTATAATATCCCACATCCTGTCCCACATACATTGCACAACTGAGCTGCTGGGAACACCTTGTGGTGCCCATAGCTCAGTGTACAAGAGGATGGCAACTGAAACTTTCATCCGCCAGTTGTAGAGCTCACTCAGAGTCAGCGTAAGTACAATTAACTACAGTCCATAATTGATCAGGGGCGGGGGGAGCAGGCAAAAGGTCTGTTATTCCACAGAGAGCAAATGCCACTCAACCAGTGCTCTAGCCCAGTGATCAGAGGTTGCCATGTATAAGCATAGGGGTAGATTTGCTCTGCTACCAAGAATTCCTCACAATCTATATTTTGAATGAAGCTCACAGCATGTTAGTATTGGTGAAGTATGATACTTGCAGGCTTAGCAAGGAAACGAAATGGTGCCATGTGAACAAGACAGCATGTATCAAAAGGAAAGTCACAGAGAGTAACTTTTTTGTTTAGCCCAACCCCTTTCACAGCATCTAGCCCTGCCTTCCCCATGGTTGGCTGCCAAGTATTTTCCAACTATTCTCCCACTGAGTGTTTATCTTTCTCCTTCCCCTCCAACCTCAGTCTTCCATTGCTTAGTGTATCATATCAAGGAATCAAAAAGCCTTGGAACTATTAGAATTTCCTTATCACTCTGTCTGGTGCGCCAGTGTCAAGATCAGGGTTACAGTCACGCAAGACCAACTGAGATTTTGCATGTGCTTTGAGTTGGGTTGGGTTTCCCTTCACCTGATTTTGTCCTTTTCACAGGCAGGCATGACATTGGGCATCTAATGCTCCTAACATTGCAGACATTGATTTGGCTTGGAAACATGGCATAGAGAAGGAGGAATGGCTTCAAATCCCCCCCACGCCCGTGCCATTTTCTCAAACCATGGGAATCATATCTGGAGCCCTCCAGCAAGGCAAATATGTCCCCAGTGGCCATTTTGGCATGGGAGAAAGTCGAAGCCCCTCCTCCCCTGTAATGTTCTGCTGAGCCAAAGCAAGGCCCTGCACACTTGGAAATGTTAGTTCCCTGAAGTTGTCTCTCTGTGAACATGAAAATTCGGGTCAGGCAACCCCAATCCAATTCTCGGCACATGTAATATCTAGTTTGACTCTCAGCTTGACGGGCTATTGCACTGTCCTCATCTCATTGTGTGTCTGTCTGAGATTTGTAAAAAATCATGCAGAGAAACACTCTCTGTCTGGCAATCATCATAAGAGCAAAATGTACTTAAAACTGTCACTTGTTTGTTGAACAATGTCAGTTGGGAAATGAGTTCTGACAGCATTAGATTTGAAGGTACAACTTGCGGGGGCAGGGTTTGGGTAGGGAAGGGATCTCAGCAGGATGTAATTCCGTTGAGTCTACCCTCCTAAGCAGCCATTTTCTCCAAGGGAACTTATCTCTGTAGTCTGGAGATAAACTGTAACTCCAGTAGATCACCAGGCTCCACCTGGAGGCTGCAACCTTAATCTGTCTACTATAGCATTAGCTCACTAAACAATTTTAGCAATTTGCAAACATAAAACCATAACTTCATAATGCATAAGTCTGAAATCCTGCACAAATGGAGCATCTGAGAAGTTCAATTTTGTCCTAGGAGGACAATTGCACATTGGAGATGATTTCCTAGTGTCTGGCAATGTCAACAGACAGTAACTACATTCATCCAGGGAATAGATAGCAATCTGGTCAGTGCTGATGCAAGTTTAATGGAGGATTCCATTACATTTAGATAACTTTATGCTAATTCTGTAAGAAAAAACATACACCCTTTCATAAGAGGCCTAGTATGGGGGGACAGGATGCACAAGTCAACCCAGTACAGTAATCCGTAGCTTGAGCACGGAGAAATGTAATATCCCCGCAACAAAATACGTAGCTGCCCCTCCCCCTCAAAAGACTTCACATTGTCTGCAAAATTGACTAGTCATTTGTGAAGTTGTCTGTGTAATGGAAAAGAATAAAGCTTTTGTTTTCATAATCCAATATACGAAGGCAATTATGGTAGAGAGGAAACCAAGTTACAATAATAAATTGTATAGCGCAAGCCAACAGAGAGCACTGTTGCTTTTGGGAAGACAACGTAAGTCAGCCTAGAAGTTAAGGAAGTACGTGCTTCAACTCAAAAGACATCGAGGAACAAAGTTCTGGAGGGATATATACTTGGTTTTTCAAAAGGCTTTTGACAAAGCCAAGTTTGCAGATGACACAAAGTTATTCAGGATGGTGAAATCCAAGTGTTTTAATACTGTTTTAATACTGTGATTTTTAATTCTAAGCTGCATTGAGCAGGACACTGAAAAAATCAGCATATAAATATTATATATTAAATAAATAAATAGCTTCAGATGAATCCCCACAACTTAGTTGAGTGTGCAACAATGTGGCAGATGAAGTTTTTTGTTCATCGGAACAAAAAAATCCCAACATTGAGTATATACAAATAGGGTCTGAATGTGCTGAAACTGAAGTGCTGCAGCAATGAAAAAAGGAAAATTCTATGCTTGGAATTATTAGGGAAGGGATTGGGAATAATACACTGTTATTATAATGCCCTTGTATGGATCTATGGCACAGCCTCAATTGGAATACTGAGTGCAGTTCTGATTACCGTATCTCTAAAACAGGGGTGGGGAACCTTTTTTCTGCCAGGGCCAATTGGGATATTTATGACATCATTTGCAGGCCATACAAGATTATCAAATTAAAAATTATCCTGTTATATTTGGTCAAACATTTAATTAACTCACCCCTGATGTGACGGCTGGAACGGCTTCTCTTTGGTCATTTTCTCTTCACAGTGGCAAAAACTGGAGTGTCTGCTGCTGGAAGCTACTTTGAGGGGCTACAAACTAACGTTCCCAATGTCCAACACCCACCAAATTTGCAGGGGACATAGTCCTCCTCACTGTCCTCTATAGACCCCCCCCCCCCAAGTTTCAGAGAGATTGAACCCTGGGAAAGGCATGATCCCTTTCCTGTCATTTTCTCTTCACATGGCAACAACGGGAGTGTCTGCTGGCAGCTACTTTGAGGGGCTGGCCCTTTTCCTGGCTGGCTGGGCCAGAATAGGAGCTCTCTAATTGGCAGGGACAGTGGCAAAAACTAGAGTGTCTGCTTGAAGCTACTTTGAGGGGCAACAAACTGACCTTCCCAATGTTCAATACTCACCAAATGCATGAAGCAATAGGCACAGCCTGACTGACCCACCAAGTGCATGAAGCAATAGGCACAGCCTGTTTGCTTCTGTGTTATGCATCCCGCGGCACTGCCACTGGGTTGGGCTGGGGGCACACGCACATGAAGCAACAGCCTGATTGCTTCTGTGCCGCATGTCTCGCAGTTCTGTTGTGTTGTCTGGCTCACTGCCACTGCTCATGACTGAGCTGTTTGAGCTTTGGCTTGTGCAAACTCCAGTGTAGTGATTGAGAGATCCAGGTTTTGAAGGATGTCCTTCTTGATGAACAAGGATAGCAAGTGATGTGAGTCGCTCATTTCCCATGGTAGATTCATAAGTACTCTTTTGATGAGCTTCAACTCTGAGAATGCATTCTCACCACTGGCATTTGTCATTGGAACTGTCAGGAGAATTCGTAGTGCTACCCAGATGTTTGGGAAGGCCTCACTCCTCTCAGTACCATGAATGTATGACAGGTCATTTCATGGGAAGCCTTTAAGAGGAGATAGATGGCCCGGCTCTCAATACAGATCTTCACTGCTAATGTCAAAGTTGTTGCTATCACTGAGGGCGGCTCTGTGTAGATCCATAAAATGGGTGGTAAGTGCTTCCTGTGGTAGCTTTTCAAGGTCGTACAAGCATCCCCATATTTTCCTATGACACTCAGGCACTCTTCAATTGAAAAACAAGGAGTGTCTACAAGAGGCAGAAGAACTCCCATTTGAAGATTTCTTTTGGACTACTGCATTCCTCCTCATGAGACTGACTCTCACATTCAAACTGTTTCTTCTTAAGGCACTTATGCAGGGGCGCCTTGAAAGTGGCATCAGCTTCAAGGGCTTCTGTAAGCTGTTTGGCAGGGATAGCTGCCACTGCATAACCATTTTCCATGTACGATGTGATAAAGTCTACATGTATCTTCATGAAGGAGATAGAAATTACGATATCTGTTGTAAGGCATTACCTTTGCCTTACTTCCAATACTCACATGGAACAGAATTTCACACCATACTATGAATGCTACCAAAACCTTGAAGTGTAGCAGCTGGTCTGCTTGACATTGTGGTTCATGCCAAAGATCTGCATCTGGCTGAGGCAGCTCTGCTACTTCCATCAGAGCTGCATAAACTTCTTTTGTCTGATATTGAATAGGCTTTACACTGTCTGTGACTTTCCCAACAAGTGCCATTCAATGGCTTCACAGTGAGGCTGGGTACATTTCCTTTCAGTATCTGCTATCATTGAACAGAGGTGGAAAACAGCACAAAGATGAGCAGTAGCATGCCGAAAAGAAAATAGATTCCCTTGATGAGGATGATGCATCTGAATCCACCAGATGAAGAGTGTGACCATCATGGCGGCACAAATGAAGCTTGGTTCAAAGCAAGGGGTCTTGCCTGAACACCTTTCTTTTGTCTCTTCTTGTTGGCACCATTCTCATAACCTTGGGCAGGGCAATCCGCAATGTCCGTGTAGTTTTTCTTCAGCATTCTCAACAAGAGCTTCATAAACCCTTGTCTAGTTGATTCAGGAACTGCCCTGAATCCAAGGATCACACTAATTTACACCAATTTTGCCTTCATCATCATCCACAAGGCATGCAATCTAATGTGACAGAATTTCTTGGCTTCTAATCCATTGGTGTACTGCAACATTGCACTTGTTTTCTCTAAACTTGGATTCAGTTTCCATCCAGTTGCAGTGTACAGTTAAATGGCTGGATGACTTTTCATGCTGCTTCAGAATATCACTTAAGTGTTTCCAGTCACTAATTACAGTACTCTCCAGTGAAGAACTGAAAGTAACAACTTGTGGATATATTTTACAGCAGAAAAAAAAACTTTGTTGGTTCCTTTTGAAATATAATGGAGGGAAGATGGCATGGTACAGCCTGAACTTGTCAGATCTTGGATGGGCAACCATCAAAGAAGACTCTGTGGAGGAAGGCAATGGCATGCCACCTCTGCTTCTCACTTGCCTTGAAAGCCCCTTGCTGGGGTCGCCATACATCAGTTGCGACTTGATGGCACATACACACACACTCATTTTATAATATAGAATATACAAGCCAGCTCCTTTTCTGCTTCTGACTGTTGTCTAAAACTGTTTCAGCAAGCGTTTTTGAAAAATGACATTTGTTCTGATCCACAGGAAAAGCCATACCCTCAATTTCACTTGACCAATGGGACTTGAAAGAGCAGCTGTAAGGGAACTAGAAAAGATCCTTAAAGATAAAGATGTTTCTCTGGGACCAAGATCAAGATAATCCAAACTATGGTATTCCCCATTACTATGTATGGATATGAAACTTGGACTGTGAAGAAAGCTGACAGGAAGAAAATGGATTCATTTGAAATGTGGTGCTGGAGGAGAGTTTTGCAGATACCATAGATGGCCAAAAAGACAAATAAGTGGGTTCTAGATCTAATCAAGCTTGAATTCTCCCTAGAAGCTAAAACGTCAAAACTGAGGCTATTGTACTTTGGTCACATCATGAGAAGACAAGATTCTCTGGAAAAGTCAATAATGCTAGGAAAAGTGGAAGGCAGTAGGAAAAGAGGAAGACCTAAAATGAGATGGCTTGACTCAATAAAAGAAGCCACATCCTCCAGTTTGCAGGATCTGAGCAAGTCTGTTAATGATAGGACATTTTGGAGGTCTTTCATTCATAGGGTCGCCATAGGTTGGAGGCGACTTGACAGCACATAGCACACACACACACACGGGAAACAAATGCACTTACAAATTCAGGCTGCATTACTTTTGGCCACAATGCAGAATCAACACACTATTCAGTGGTCAGTTGTGGTTCCTTTTGTAATACAATTCCATCATTCATGGAAACTGGATCTTTTCCATGGTCTACACCAGTTACATCATGTGGTTACTTCAATTCTATATATTGGGGAAATTGTTCTTTTCAAAATTCAGAAGCAAAGTGGCAAAATTTGACGTTCACTTAAGTGACCAAAGAGATCAAATATAAAGGTCACTCTAAACATTACTTCCTTCATGAGTTTGCTGCAGAGCCAACCTGGGCTCTTCACAGACACACAGCAGTTCTGGGGGCTTGCATAAAAAAAGGATAGCCCAAATGGGCTTAGAAAGCTGCTGTCAGGAGAGGGAGAACTCCTGCCTTTCTCTTAAGCTTTTCTCCCAATGCAAAAACAGTGCAGGGGGTGGATGGAGTTTTCCCATTTCTGCTTCTGCACATGGAGGTATTGTAATGTTTAGAGTTACCCTAACTCACACAATTTCACGCAGTGGAATAGTTGAGGGGGAAGAATTAAAAGGTGGGGCTAGAAATGGAGTTTTAAAATGAGACTGAGAAAGAGAGGCACCAAAGGATCAGGGTTTCAGAAAAGGAAAACTTGTGAAAGAAAATTCACAAAACCCATTTCTTAAACTGAGACATCTTCAAGAACGTCCTTGATGCAGCTAATTTTCTTCTGTAATACTGCTGGTCTATGTTTCCTGAAGCACCATCTACTCCCTGGACCTATCCATGCTACAGTCATCTTCAGAGGACCTGCATCAAACACCCCCAACTTCCGAGATTGGGCAGGTGGCAGCCCTGAAGAGGACGTTCAGAGGTATCTGGGCACTGCCTAGAAGGCTGCTGGGAGCAGACCATGCCCTTCAGAGGCAGAGGAGGTCTGGAAGTCAGTCTCCTTGGAAGTGCCCAAGGACCAGCAATGAAGCAATGAGCAAAGAGGGACCAAGATCTGAGTTCTAAAACTCCTCCTTCTACAAGCACTCTCCATCCGGCAATTAGCTGGGCAAACAGGGTCCCTGTGTGTCCAGTGTGCCCAGCCTGGCCTGGCTGCCAAATGGCCCTTCTTTGGGATGTGGAATCTTCTGCTCCTTAATGGAGAAGTTGCAGAATGCCCAAGATGAGAGGGGTGGCTCTGGGATCACTGAGTGCCCAGCAATGGTCCTGGACCCTATGGAGGGGGCACAGGTAATGAGGAGTTTGCCTAATGATTGCCACTGACATAGCTGGCCTGCATGCTTTGGAACTTGGGAAAGAGATGGAGATGGAGACAAGAATGAGACACACCAAGAGATTCATGTTTCTTTCCACCTTCCAAGGTGTTTTTTCCTTGAACCCTTCTAGTGGGGCTTCCAGACAGGTTAGAGGAGTTACAAGACAAGGGTCCTCACAGATCATCTGCTACTGTGGGTCTACAGACGGAATCCTCTTTGCTGGCCTCATGGGTTCCCCCTTCAGTTTTTGGAATAACAGACCAGGCTACCCCTTGAGCTGATTCCAGGGATTTCACTCTCCTTTCCCCCAACAGGCTCAGAGGGGAAACATGATGTGTGGGGAGAGCAGCCTGTAGGGGCTTTCTTTGGCCTACTTTGGCAATGGGAATCTCCCCTTTTCCAGAAGCCAGGAGTGTGACCTTCAGGGTTTTTTTCCTGGCTGGTGGTTCTGTGTGCTGTCTTTGACATCTTCCGGTTGCCTCCTTTAACCAGAGGAATACATGCTATGGACTCAGCTAGGAGCCTCCACCCAAGGGGAGGTTTCCATCCAGCCCTAGAGCTGCTTCAGCATCAGCCCAACAGATTTTGGCAGTGAACAAGAGAAGTGTGAGCTTTGAGGAGCCTGACTCCCCCCACCACATAGCAGTGCAACTGTCTAGACAGTGGACAGAAGTCTCAGTTCCATCCCAATCTGAATCCCATTTTGAAGGCAGCAGAAAGAGTAATAAAGTGTGGGAGAGCAGTATGGATCAGTATTCTCAGAGAAATAACCACAAGTTAAAAATATTCTCACACAAAAGGTAGGTGAACTGAAGTCCAACACTGAAACTCAGGTGGCTTAAAGCAGTGCAGAAGCCAATGGGTCAAGGACTGCTTTGTTATTATGAATCATCTATAAGTGTTCTGAGTTTAGTTCATGAAGAAAAAAAGGCCCAGGAACAACTTGTGGAAAAATAAACAGATTTGTTCCATAAACTTGCCAACTTGCAATTTTATAGTTTGGATAGATTTTAAGGTTTGGAGGTGGTTGCTCTGGAGCTGTTAGAAATGATTAATATTTTGTAGTCTTCCTCATTCTTTGTTTTTGCTTTGTATATGTTACACACATGTATATCAAGTGCCAGGGGGAAAGGAATTCCTCATGTCCAGAGGCTTTGGCTCCATACAGTGCAGCCAAATTTGAAAGCTACATGAGAAGCAAGTTCCAGTAGTCTAGCAGAGTGTTGTGTAGCAATCAACCACAGCAGCTGCTCATAACCTGGCCCTGCCTGCTGCTCATCTCTGCCTTGAGTTGTGTGGTTTGGCAGGCAGAGCAGCATCTTCCTGGGGGCTTGGCCCTTTCCTGCCAACAAACTCTTGCCTCCAGCTACGTACTACAGAGAAGGCAGCTTCCAGCCAGGTTAGGAGACGGTTGGGATGTATGGTGTCTGAGCAGGTATTTCTTGAAAGTGTGCACCCTCCTGTATCTGGCAAGTGTCCCTGCATTGTGAGGAAAAGTCTTACTTATGGAAAACACATTTTTCCTTCTGCAAACTGAGCTTTTAATAAAAGCACCAGAAGCACCTTGTTGTTTCCTACAAAAGTCCAACTGAGTAGGGAAACTACCTCTTTTCCACAATGAACTTGTGGAAGATTGTGTGCAGTTTCTTTCTCTTATAGCAGTTTTTCTGCGAAGGTTCGACTTGTAAGAGAGAAATCATCACCTTCCTTGTGTAAAGAAAAACCAATAGCTAATCTTTCTCTACATCAGAGTGAGTAAACCTCTGAATGGTCAAGGCTTTGGCCTCTGTGCATATGCTATAGTATTCCAGGATATGTAGTTGGCCGGTGTGGGAAATGGGATGCTGGACATGATAGACATGTGTCTGATCCACTAAGGCTCTTATGTAAACTATGAAGGCAACTATAGTTGCTCACATAGGTTTTACAATTGGTTTGAATTGTTATGCACTGTTAATTCTTGGGCTTTTCCACATAGGATTTTTAAATCAGTTCTGGCCTGAGACAGCTTCAATTTATCCCCTGATTTCTGCATACATTTTTTTTTGCCTTTAGTTCACTGTTGTTGTTTTTATTTATTTGTTTTTCCCATTTCTCCTCCCAGGTCTTTTGAGACCACTTTTGCCTCAAGGGTTCCAGTTTGATAGCACAGGATGCTCATTGCTCCCCCCCCCCTTTTTTTTTGGCTGAGTTTCCTTATTGTTTTGTTTTGTAGCTCTTATCATTTCAATGTAGCTATATAGTTATGTAGATTTAGTTCTAGTTCTCTCTCCAGAGAGTGAGGGAGTGGGAGGGGAGGTCTTGTTATTAGAGGCTTGTTAGGGCATTGGAAGGTGACTTTGTTTTTATTTTGCTTTCACTTTGACTTTTGTTTTCCTAGACGTTTAATTAACAGTATGTATGTTGGTACATTTTACTATTATTGTTTTAATTGGTGCCCAATCGAAGCCAATTCACTTGAGGAGGAGCTGTTTTGATTTCTTCAAGCTTTTTTATTTTATCCTATTTTATTTTGCTTGGTATTCGAAGTGAGATCGCTTTTTCGGAAAATAGACTAGGGAGCTGGTTTATAGGCCATAGTAGCAAACTTTGCATACTCCACAGCAACTCATGAACTATTTGTGCTGCTGATGCCAGCTCACTGGGTTCTGCCCTGCTTGTTGGTTTGCTGGCTTCTTCAGCTGCTTGTTTTAAAATCTCACTTTTTATCTTAATTGCTACTCTTTTATTACCTACTTATTTATTTTGCTATCTTGTGTTGAAGCAATTGTCTTTCATATCTTTTAAATCTCATAGCATCTAATGCCATTTTATCTGTAATCATAACTTTAAATTTACTATTTTTTTAAAAAAATAACCAAATTATTTAACTTTTCCCACCAAAAATATTACACATGGCCATAGGTGATTGGAATAGGTAGGAAGAGGGGCTGTCATTTCAACCCTCTTAATTCTCCCATCCCAAAACAAAGCAAGTTTACTTTTGGAATTGAAACTTTCAAATAGATTCCATACTCTAGACGATGAATGGTCAGAGAATGAAACTTCTGAGGGACAAGGACGACCTCAAATGTAGGTGAAATCTGTTTTAGACTCTACTTTTAATGCTGACCCAGGTTTGTCAAAGAAATTTTGTCCTTTGGAAAAGGGGAAGGAGAAAAAGGATCAGTCTGATATTCTGGGTATTCTGGCTTCTCAGACATTCTTATTAGCAGAAACCCTTCAGAAAATATATGATAAAATTAATTCTCTTGAGGATAAATTAGCTTCTCTTTCTATGCCAAGAATTGGTTTTAATAAGCAAACAGATGAAGGACATCTTATTTCTTCAAACAGTAATAGCAACACCCAAGATTCTTTTTAAAAAATGAAAGTTACGGTTTCAAAGCATCTGCTGCATCTATTATTGCAATGTTAGATCATTATAACATTATGAAATGGATTTTTTTTTAAAAAAAATGCAAAAGTAATGTGGGTGGCTTACTCATACACTAAAAATAAAAAAGAGAGTGCATGCTGTGATGTCACCAGTGATGCCACTGATAACACAGCACCCTCGCTTGAAAATCCTGACTATTTAGGGCATGTAAGGAAGAAATAAACTGACTATACAACTGTTAAAATGCAGAGGGAGGGCAGACTGTACCCAAACCAATTCCAGTGCTTGTAGATTGATTTCTAAGAAAATCAGGATAAGCTGACAATGTAGAGAAGCCCCTTCTGCTGTCTTTGCCATGTGGTTGGAGTCAGTGTTGTGTTACATTAATATGTGTAGGCTTAGGGTCATGAACAGATTGTGTGATGTCAGGGAACTGGTAAGTTTATGCAATATCTCTACCCTTTAGATGAATGAAGCATTTTCAGTTGGCATTGTCCACTTACTACCCAGGTCCACCCTGGATATGTGGGCTCTTGCCTTCTTACAGCTGGGTTCTGCCTTGGGTAGATACTCCTGTCTTTTTATCACTGGATCCCTCCTGCTGACTACCCTCAAGTACTAGATTTTTGCTGTTCAGGATGTGACAGACCTACTGTTCTTACTCTGACAGAAAAATCTCTCCTTTGGTGAAGGCATACATTTAGGCTATGAGAACAGACATTGCCTTCAGTCTTACAGCCTGCCTCCAATGGTTCATGCAGGGAAATCACCTGCAATTGAGTGGTGTATGAATCATTAAGAAATGTAATTCTTCAAATGCAATATTAAGATATATTAAAATATATAGTTGAGGGCATATGTACCAAATCAGTGAAACTAAGGGAGCTTGTGAGAAAAGCAAATGGTTTTTATCTTTTTTTATTTCAATAGGATAGATCTTCAATTACTTGAGAAGCGTACTGAACGTTGTAGATAGGTTATAGTTTGAAGGATGGAAAAATAGAACATGTCTACTGTCATTCAGTTAAAGGCATTTTCCTCAAGTGTCTAAACAAATCCAAAAGGAAGTCCAGTGACATCTTACAAACTAACCACATTTATTTCAGGATGAGTATTCATGAGTGTGAGCTCAAAAATCAGGTATGATTGTTTAGTTGTAGATGATGAGAAAGGTCTGAAGCTTTAGCCAGTTTCTTAGAATTAAGTAAGCTAATTAAGGAAGAGGCAGTTTGAAGCATGAAAGAATTGACATCAGAGAGCAGATAGAACCTCTGATCTCTCTCATCACCCATTATGTATAACTAAACATTCACTCCTAATTTAGGATACCAGGCCTCTCTCTCTTGGCTCAACTCCACCTACTTTCCCGCACATCTTCCGCAACATTCTTAATATAAGGTAAATGGTTTTCTTTCCTTTGAATCTGAGGAAGTGAGCTCTGACACATAAAAGCTCATACTGGAATACATGTTGTAATTCTTTAAGGTGCCACAGGAGCTTTTTTTTTGTTCTGCCTCAACAGACTAACATGGCTATTCCTATGAAGAAATCAAGACAGCTACCAGAAAATAAGTTTTATTGCAGGAAAAGTGGTGTTGTATTAGTACAAAGGCCAACAAAATAATGCCTTTTCCCCTCAAAAACAAAATTGTAATTCACAAAGTCTTTTTCTTTTCATAAAGAAAATACAAAATAGGAATCCAAACACTGAATGTAGCTTTTTGCTACTCTTTGGTCAGTAAAGGTATATGGAATGATACCAGATGTGGGATGTGCTTTAGATTGGTTCACATGTAAGGTTCTTTTATGTAATTTGTTACAGGTACCAGCTGTCAATAAACGTACCATGGTGGCATACACTTATTAACACATAATGGCACAACATGTTTAAAAATACTAAAATAAACTAAATGCCAACTCATTGTACAAAAGTCATTCTTACAAAATAAACTATGATAAAATGAGGCATATTGTGTATAACTACAGTATTAATGAAACATCTTAATTGTTTTCAAATATGCATTTTTTTCTGTGCAGCATGAATAGCATGCACATCTAGCAGTCCTGAAATAGCTAAGTCATATTCATTTCAGCATCAATCCAAGCCAGCACCAAACAGAATGAGAAATCAGGTGTTCCCTTCTAAGAAGAGAAGATTTGTATTCAGCTGCCTACAGTAATGCAAGTATGTAGAGCACCTTTAGTTTGTAATGAATGAGGTGTTATGTGATACATTGAGGTTATCTGAAGGAAATACAGTACGGTTTGGCCTGCAAGGTTAATGGTACAACAAGCAGTCCAGGTATTTTGCTACAGTGGTTGTGCGTCATCTTCCATTCTTTCTTCTCTTTGATATGGAATCTAGTCTCTATGGCTGCAAGGTGAGCATCCGTACTGAGTCTTACAGTTACTGGTATTCTGAACATAGTAATTTATGGCATCCTTACTTTAAAATACTGCTTGGAAAAAGACATTTTTGTCTCCCTAGAAGTGTACTACAGTGCTCATTTGGCTCTATGACAGCATCTTAAAAAACGGTTTTTATGCTATATGGACGACTGGCACAATTATGAGAGGAAACATTTTTGGAATTGACTAGTTTTTCTCTTTTTTTTTTAAGAAAGAATCTCTTGTAATAATTCAAATTTATAAAATCTCGAAGAAAAACAAGCATGTTTCCCTTTTTTTGTTAACATATTGTTAATTTCTCCATATATTACTGCATTAAAATAAATAAAATCTCTATTTTTTTAATTTAGAAACTATAGCAAAATACCTAACGTGCTAGACTGCTAACAGAAAAAAGGTAACTCACATTTTTGTGCCATTTAATGCCATATGCTGACCTCCTGAATGTCCATTTTTGATTTTTTAAAAAGGATACTTTAAATTGAGGTTATATAGAAAATACAGTAACCATGTTTGGCATTGTAGTCAAAGCTTTGGCCGTGGTAGAGTCAAACGGCCATTCTGCAGTCTTGGACAGAATGGAAATTATACAGAGGTCTCTATCCATTACTGTCTTTGGTCTTTACAAAAAATAAGTCATTGATTCCTGTAAAACTTTTGACAAGCAAAATATGTTCAGGTGGATAAGTACATGAATAGAAGTGGGTCATTCACAAAGTGGAAATAAAGTAGGTTTTAGTGGAGTTCAACACAGAGCCTCATTTTAAGAGCTTCTCCAAGCTCTCCTAGGAGGTAGTTGTCCTCATTTCTTTCTTCTAGTTTCTTTAGTTCATTCTTTTTGTAGAGAGGAATGCTAACAATTTCCAGTGTGTAAGTGCCAGGCACAGCCTGTTTTTTAACAACCTGAAGATAACTGAGCCCGTCCACCTGATGTATCCGGAAGATACTGTTGTCATTACCATAGGATACAACATAGCGGACATGGTTTGTGAGGAGCTGTATTGCAGGCATGAGATCTAGGATGTGTTCTTTATTGCCAAGTCCAGATATATTCAACTTCATCTTCAATGGATGTTCAATGTCCAAACTTTCCAAACTGATCTATTCAACCAGAAGTGAAAGTTGAAGGCAAAAGGCTTAGACAAAACTCTGCCCCATCCCAGAACTCTTCCCCTGAATCCCAGAGGCAACTAGGGATGGGTTTTAACCAACAAAATAAAAATATGAGCCTCTGTGCAAAGCCCAACAGTGCAGTAAACTAATTTACCTCTGACTAAAGGGAAAGTATAGGTTTTGGCAGGATCTAAAAATGTTTAACATTTCTAAGTACATTTGACAGAATAAAAAGAAATTCTATAAATACCAATTTCAAAATAATCAACAGGAAAATTTATTTTCAGTAAAAGATATCGTGATTGATGACCCCAAGTGGACATGAGGGCACCCATCTTGCTGATTAGTAGTGATTGTTTCCTCCCTTTCATTGGCAGGTTTTCCTCTATAGGTACGAGGAACAGGTTGGTTATCCTATCTGACAAAATTTCTGGGACTTAACCTGAGAACAAAAATGAAAAGCCAATGGAATTTTTTACAGTGGTTGTTTACCTTAGCAGGCTCAGTTTCATTGATGCTCCTTTTCCTCCTGTTATCTTTCTTGGAGTAACCATTAATTTTACATTCGTAACATGCTTCAGGAGACAAAGCGTTCTCTTCGTCGCCATCTAGCGGCAGATACTGGCCTTTATTAAATCCCAAACCTGAGACACAATGTCTGTTGAATAAATATTGTTATTGTTACAGTTAAAAATTTCAGCCACATTGTAGCTTTTTCTGTGATCCTCAGCACTATTTCGTGCTCTCACCAGAATAAATATGGTAAACATTAACATATAGTACCATGGCAAACATAACTGTACAGTAGATAATACGTACAAGGCATACATGCACATACCCACAGTTTGATTCAGACGTAAGTAATAATTTGTACTAATTGTGGCTAATACGTGTCTAAACCATAGTAAAACAAAAGGTATTCTTTCAAGGACCTATGAATGAGTGTGTGACCACAAACATATGCAGCAGATATACATCAAAATATAACTATACGTATACAAGAAACTGTGATTGGCAAAAATACATGAAACCTGATGAGCTTCATAAAAATCCTTGCAGTGTTAGAACTGGAGAGATTTTTTTTTTCATCTTTAGCTTTTTGAATTCATGGGTGTTTTCATGTAGGAGAAAAAGGTTATTTCACATAGCTGGAGACAAGAACAATATTTTTCTATCTGAAGAAGATATTCCAAAACATGCTTTGCTAGCAGCTGTAATATGATTGTTTTTCTAAGATGTTTACCAGTCTCATGTAAATTCTCATATACTTGTAATGTGGAATGTTTTTTATGAAGTTCGCCAGGTTTCATGTATATTTGCCAATCATGATTTCTTGTATATAGTCATTGGATTGTTATATTTTGATATATATATCTGCTGCATACATTTGTATATAACTACTAATAGATTTTTCACTCGTTTGTCATTGTTTATGGGTGTAGGTTTTTGTTTACCTTTGTGTGGTCATATACTTTTTCAAATGTCTAAATCATTCCATGCTATATCTTAATATAGTGAGAATTATTCCCTCACAAAGTACTGAACAATTAAGGTAAGGGAACTTTCTAAATAAAAAGCCAGTTAAATTTTGTTTTCTGCAAATAGGTCAAAAAAGTTACTTAATGATCTGCTAATGTATTCTATAACCAACAGTATACATATAATAATTTGTTTTTTCATATTTACTTTCCCTCTCAACTAAATGGATAATTTCAATTATTTTTCCAATTTACAACATACTTTTTTCTAAAAAAAACCCCCTCTAATTTATGTACAATAAACTTTGGTTGGCTCAGGAGGAGTCTCTCTTCCTCTTTTTCTACCAATTTCAGGATAGTTGGCTGGTTGTGGATTTAGTAAAAAAGGCAGCTTAAACTTAATTAAAGGTGGCCTATTAATATTGTTTGGGAAAAGAATGATCAATATTCTTTCTTTTGATGAAAGGAAATGGTATTCATATGTGCTTATGAACTGTGTCACTTTGATCTAAAGAGGTACAGCTGATATATATATAACTTGCTGAGACTCAAGGCAGATTACTGGATATAAAACAGCGCAGACAGACAGCATAAGACAACCACTGAACAATACAATAGGACTAGGATTACATAATTAGAGAACAATATGAACAGCAAACTATCTAAAGAAAAGTATACTACACACAATTCAGAAGGAAGATTACAAGGTACAGAAAGTGCAGTAAAAGAATGGGATACGCACAATGATCATTGTGGTGTATTGTACTGCTGATGTAGCATGTCTGTGACCCTATACTAGCATCATTGTGATAACTTCTATATATACACTTATAGGCTTCTGGGACAAATGCTGGGATGCAGCAGTTCATTTTGAAAATTTGGTTTCTGTGTTGATCACAAGCATATAATGGGATACAGAGTAGAAAGCAACAATATTCAGAATGCTGTACTGTGACAGACAGGAAGCTGAGCTACCCCTGAAAGGAAAAACAGCCAACCAGCTGTTTCACATCTGAGCCTATGGGAGAGATGTCCCAGCATCCAATCACAGAGGGGGTCAGCATATTGGAGGACAACGTATCACAGCAGCAGTCAGCCTGTGTCTGCCTCAGCAAGAGAGCAGACAGTACAAAAAGTAGCAAAAGAGCAGACAGTTCAAAAGTAGCTTTAACTCTATCTCTGGGAGAACCCAGTGGTGAGGCCTGTCTCTGTTGATGAGCAGACCTGTCACCTGTTTAATCTGACTCTTGGGAAAGAATAGGCTGCTGTGGGTGGAATCCTGGGCATGTATGAAAGGATCCAACCTAGTAGCTAAGCAATGAAAGCGTATTTGTAACCACAAGTGTTAAAGGGAATTCAAATAATGTGAAGCCATAACTAGCTTAGGGTTAAGTGCCTCAGCCAGGCCTCTCCTGTGACTGTCTGGAGACTTGTGTTGCTGAACTGTTCTTCTTCTTTTTTTTTTAAACAGGGTTGCACTTACCTGTAACTGTTGTTCATTGAGTGGCCTCTTGTGCAGGCACATATTGAGACTGCACACGCACAGCCAGCCAGAGAAAGATTTCCAGAGCTTTCTAGAAGGCTAGGAGTGCCCATCTTCCCCTTAGAGCTTTTCCACCAAAAATATCACATGACAAGGAGGAGGGGCACTATTTCCTCAGTTCTATCCATACTGCCACCAAAGACGCCCCAGAAATTAAGGTTCCACAGAGTTCACAGTGGGGCAGGAGGGAGGGATGTGTGCCTGCACAGAGGACCACTCGATGTACAACAGTTACAGATAAGTGCAACTCTGTATTCTTCTTTGTAGCTTCTGTGCAGTCCCACATTGGGAGAGTAGCAAACTTACTTACTGGAGGAGGTGGGTGTGAAGCTCTCAAAGAGACTGTGGAGGACCATCCTCCCAAGAGATGCTTCTTATCTCATTGACATTCACCCAGAGATGCATATAGAGAAGCAGGAAGCTCTCCATAAGTGCCCCTGCCGAAGTACAAGCAGGACTGTAGCAAGTGTTGCCAAGCAGGAATGTGGTAAGTGTGGCAAACAGCGTTCTGGTGGAGAGAGCTGTGCTAGGTAGAGGGCATTCTACACACAATGGAAGGATTGGGTGTCTGAAGAAGGAAACTCTGACTCTCGAAAACTTACACTCTAAAATCTTGTTGGCCTCTAAGGTGCCACTGGGCTCAAATCCTGCTGTTCTACCATAGACCAACATGGCTATCCACCTAAACTGAAGGAAGGATTGTGTGAGGATACTGCCAAGTCTCTCTCGGAGCCTGAATGACTAATACAACTGAGCATTGTGAGACATGAGGATTGAAAGCCAACCCCAGTATAGAATCCTGGCCAGGGCACTGTGCACATTAACATTGTGGAATTTTATAAACGGAGACCATTAAGTTAGAACCCACAATCGTCCCATTCCACAGGTGGAGGTGCTGCACGCTAAAAATGAAGCATGAGGGAGGTGCAAAAAGTTAACAAGGGATTACATGCCTATTTGGAATGTATTTGGAAATCCAGTAAGGAAGTGGAAAGTTTACAGCACTTGCATCGCAAATGTAAGAAGTGAAGGACTTTTCCATTGTCCCTTGTCTCAGGTTACAGAGGGGGACATACTACAGAGACAGAGAATGTGCATCTGATGCTATCCCTCTGATCTGTAGATTGCTACTCTCAGGGAACTTCCTTCCACCTTCTGTCTTTTTAAACTACACGTCCTGGCTAACATTGCGTTTCCTTTCACTTGAGCATCCTCATGTAAGAAGTATTGTGTAGAGAGACTCTCAGTAGAGACTCTGAGGAGTTAGCTGTGTTAGTCTGTAGTAGCAAAATCAAAAAGAGTCCAGTAGCACCTTTAAGACTAACCAATTTTACTATAGCATAAGCTTTCGAGAATCACAGTTCTCTTCGTCAGATGCATCAGTAGAGACTCTTGCTCACATAGAGGTGCAAGGTATGGTAGTCAAGGAGCAGCAGAAAAATCTGAGACTACTGCTGTAGTGCAGGAAAAAGAGCTGACCAAAACAGCCAGAGCTGTCAGCGGGACTGAAAATATAGCAGATCCATACCAGAATAATGAAAACAGTGAAGCAGGTGTGATGAGGCCAAAAAAGGATGGATAGTATGCACCATACATGAATCTTGTGCTCCTAGCAGAACAATTTGCACAGCAAAAACAGCCAGGGGGAAATTATAAAAACAGATTACCTTGCCAATAGATTAGCAAGAGCATTCCCCAATGACAGGGTTCCTGGCAGCAAAGGAGCAAACAAGAGAGCAGGACATGGACAATTAATGTGACAAGGCCAAATAGCCCATCCTTCCAATCATAGTATCCAGGAGTTGGCAGCAGTTAGTTGAGGAAAACATAATCACAATGCATTGCAATGACGTGGAGCATTTGCATTAAAACAAAACACAAAGTAAGGTACATCTAGTGCTCTAGGTAAAAGCAGTAGTAGCAGCAGTATGACAAACTCATTTTGCAGATGACCAGGAGCCACCTGGAGGTACATCCTCATAAGCAGGGTCCCCAAACTGCAGGCGGCCCCTGAGATGGCACTAACTCTTAAAGGCACAGCATCAAAAGGGTGCCCTGAGAAGAACAGAATGCTGAGAGCACAAAAATGGTGCACATACACTCTGTCTATGAAAGAAGAGAACAAATATGAGTAACCCTTTGTCATGTTAAACGTAAACCAAAGACGAAGTTCTGCCAAGGTGTTACCTACAGTTATGTAAGAACCCAAGGACTGCATTTATGAAAGTGAAAAAGCTCAACAATCTTAATAAAGTGTGGACTAAGACTGAAAAGGCAAAGGAAAACGCATTTTTAACTAGCAAGACAAAAAAGGGGTTGCCCTAGAAAGCATTAATATGCAACCATCAACAGAGCAGAGAAAAAACACTACCAAGCAGCCTGAAGTGGGATACTCTAGTTATTGTTCACTTTAAAACCGTAAAGCCATCAGAATTCTGCAACTAGCAGGTTGCACCCCCAACCCCAGAGGGATTCTCTGCAGGAAGGTTAGAGAGGTGTATGAATAAAGGAGCCAAGCAAAATGATAAAGACTATAATACACGAAATAAGATATCCTGGAACTTTTTCCCTATCGGTCTTCCTTAACAAGAAAAGAGCACTTAAAAATAACACCCTTTTCTCTGCCTCAGGAGAATACTAAATTGAATGGTGCTGGAAAAGGGGGAGCTATGGGTCACACTGAAGCCCAGTTCATTAAAAAAAATCACTTCAAAAGGTTTTTTTAAAAAAAGAACTGAGCTTCGGAGCAACCCGCAGGTCCCCCGTCAACACTGGACATAATTTTCTGGTGCAACAGGGAAGTGCAGGAGCTGGGGGACAGGAGAGCAGGGCTGGGGGGCAGGAGGTGGAGGTGGGAGTTCCTTTGCCCTGGGCGGGTGGGGGAGGGGGTAGCAAGCCTATATAGGAATGATTCCAGAGACAGGATTAACACAAATTGAAATAAGAACTCTCCTGGTAGTCTGTTTCATGTTTTATGTTAGTTCCAGGATACTAGAACCTGGGACAGCCCAGGTTTTTACTCCTGTTTGTGTAAGCTGACTTGAGTACTGATATAGAAGGCCTCTGTTAGGCCTTGTGTTACATAGATAATCACGCAGAATTGACATTTTCCAGTGTCATTTTAAAGGCACAGTCAGCAGAATATTGAAGAGGCCCCTCTTGAGCCATAACGATGAAGGGAAAAACAGAAACTTTTCTTCTTTAAATGTAGATTTATTTTTCACTAGAAGTTGCCTTAGGGATGAGGTGAGGAGAAAACAGAACCACAATGGAAATCCTCTCTCCACAGCAACAAAAAGAGAACTGATGGAATAGCAGCCCTCCTCCAGGTTAAGTGATGTTTTTGGCTGGAAAGTGCCAAGGGGAGGAGGGATGCTTCTAGTTTTCTAGAAAGCTCTAGAAATCTTCTCCATGGCTGGCTTGCAGCTGCACAGTCTCAATGTGTACCTGTACAGAAGCCACAAAGATGAAAAACCTGTAGATAAATAAATCTTTTTTACACAACATCTGTCTCAGTGATCTCTTTGTTCTTGATTACCAGAAACCTTACCTCAAGGCAGTGAACTTAAAACCTTTATACCTCCTATCCCTTCCATATCTTGTAACTAAGGGGAGCAACTGACAAGAAGGTTTTATTTTAAAAGTTCTTGGTTCTCCAAAATCTTAAGAGGCTGTGTGGGCCCTTTCAGTTGATTTATAGCAGCCTGTCACATGTATCTTTGCAATATTATGGCTGGCTATTACTTTGAAAGTTGTATCCTTTCAGTAGTTGGTAAAGAAACAGAAGTGCAAAGCTACATTTTATATGGGTCTGCAATCAGTCAGGGATCTCAAAGGTATTCTTGAGGTGGAAAAATCCATCTGTTTTAGTTGAATATGAAGTTGATACAATTATAGCTTGTGCTATCTGATTCTTGTAGTGGAGTAGGATTTAGCCAAGTAATAGACCATGCTGGTGCTCCACTTAATATTAGAAAATGTGCAGTCCTATTGGGAATACAGTCAAATACTTACCCTTGTCCAACTCTGTAATATCCAGGTGGGCAGCCACAAAGATAACCGCCTTCTGTATTGGAACAGCCATAATTGCAGGGATTTTTAGTGGAAGAACACTCATTTACATCATGGCATGCACTTGCGAATTGGTCATAAGAAAATCCAGAAGGGCACGCACATTTGTAGCTTCCAAGTGTGTTGTAGCATGAAGCAGAGCCACAAATATTAGGATTTGAGCATTCATTTTCATCTATTGGACAAATAAAAACATTTTCTTTATTGAAGCACAATCATCTACCAGGAGACTACTGGTCAAACCAGTTTAGAAGTTTTAATTATCTGAATCTTCTTAAATAAATAATTCATGAATTCCTAATTTTAAGACATTTTAATATAGGTAAGTGCTCATTACTGGAAGAAATACAAGATTTCTGATCAAGCAGCAAATTGCAGAGGCTAATGTCAGTGTTCTCCATATCAAAAAAACATACTGTCCCTCCCAATTGCTATGAATCCTGGGTTCCAGAGTGCTCAAACTCACCACATCAATATGATTAAAAAACAAATTACTAGGCGCTAGCTCATTATATAAATTACAGAACGTTTTTGTTGTTTGTTTTATTTTTCACATGTACCCCACCTTTCTCTCAATTGAGGATCCAAAGCTTACATCTCTCCTCCACTTTATCCTCACAACAACCTTGTGAGGTAGATTAGGCTGTGTGTGTGTGACTGGTCCAAGGTCACCCAGCGAACTTCCATGGCAAAGTGGGAATTTGAACCTGGGTCTTCCAGATCCTAGTCTGACACTCTAACCACTACACCACGCTGGTTCTAAGTGATGGTAAAGTTTGTATATTTTGCCCCTGATTAGTATGGAGGCAATACAAAGACACAGTGTATCCCACTTTCCTCTTTCAAATCCCTATCAGTAATCCCATTTTTGGGGTGATGCTCTTATCAGAACAGTATTCCCACCCCTTCTATAGCACTGTACTTTTTAAAATATGAGCAAACAGCACCATTCATTTATAGGAAAGAAAACTATTCCAAACTTGAAGCAATTCAAATAAAATTTTAAGATATTTATTAGGAGTACCAAGATGTGTTCACAATGCTTTGCTCAGGTTAGAGGCTGGATTAGTTTCACTGGAAACCTGGGCTTGGTTCCATGCCATTTGCCTCT
Source organism: Eublepharis macularius (assembly GCF_028583425.1). Classification (NCBI taxonomy): domain Eukaryota; kingdom Metazoa; phylum Chordata; class Lepidosauria; order Squamata; family Eublepharidae; genus Eublepharis; species Eublepharis macularius. Next base: position 81,049,565 of record NC_072797.1, read on the forward strand.
GGCTCAAGATAAAATTACCCCCCTCAGGATTAACTCCTTTAATCCTTTTAGATAATTTCCAGATCAAACTGGGTCTCAACAACAGAATGCAAACTGAGTTTTTCTAGTACAGCTCTTCTGCACCTTGTTTACCAAGGAGCTAGAGTAATTATTAAAAGAATCTAAAGAGCTATACCGCTGAGGACATAACTGTTTCCTGCCCTGTTTATTGGTCACAAAAGAATGTGATGGAATATTTGAACTGGATTTTATAAATGTAGATATGTTTTTTTCTCATTGAGAATCTTGATCAAAAATAGGCAAATAAAAGCAGGGCGAAAAGCCATTAAAGTGCTGGCAAGCAATGCAATATAGATTTAGCCACATCATGAGAATGCATCAAAAAATCTTACTGAAAGTTTAGGTGTGGTGATGCTATTAACAGTCCCCTGTGCAATATATGATCCCAGAAATTAATAATATAACAACATTCACTCTTTCCAGATTCTAATTCAAAACTTGGTATGCTAATCTTACTTTCCAGTCACATAAAACTTTAATTCTGGAACATTCTGTTTGCAAAACAGTCTTACCCACGCATTGATTCCACTGGTAATGCTGAACATATCCTTGTGGGCAACCACACCTGTAGCCACCAAGAATGTTTTGGCAACCATGTTGACACCTGTGGTTTCCCTCACACTCATCTACATCTGCAAAGAAATACAGAGAGGAATTCTAAGCAGGTCTGTTTAGAATCCTACTGAAGTTTAGTTAATGGGGCTTAGTCCTAGGAATGCATCCTTAGGATCATGCTGACAGTGTAGTAAAAGCAAAATATTGAAAATTAAACAAAGTGATATATTTGTTTTCTGATATATATTCAGGCTGACATCATATGCATATTTACTTGTAAATAAGCTACACTGAATTCAACAAAATTTACGCACAATCTTAACAACAATTTAAGTACAGAAACATGGAGATGGCAATTACCTTCTTGCAGCCTTCTCTGATCTCCTCCCTGGGAAAGTGCTCAATATTCTGTTAAAAACCTCCTGAGAAACTGCTCTGTAGCTTCTCTGAGACACCTATTCCATTGTCTGATTGATTACTGTAAGAAGTATTATCTAAATACTTATCTAAATTAAGAGTAAAGTAAACGGAAAGCACATTATCTAAATGTGCATTACTGCAACTTGAATTCACTGCTACATATTGTTCTGTCACCTTGATACATAGTGTCCTTCTTCATGCAATTTTTAGGGATATTTGAACACTTCTGTCTTTTTACAAAGCTAAATATAGTTGATTCCTGGATTCCTTCATCATTTCCTCAAATGTTTGAAACTATCTTTGTTATTCTCCTCAACGTCTTTTCATATTTGTTTGTAACTTTTAAATAATAATAATAATAATAAATTTGAATTATGGACTTGCCTAACAAACGCAAATTAAAACACATCCTCCAAAAACAATGAAATTGTAAAACATCATAGAAAATAGCCTAATAGCTATTATATAAATGGACAGTAGCATAAAGATTCTGCCTCAAAGACCTTATCGAACAAATGTTGTAGGTTTCACCCTGAAGATAAGTAGGCTTTGGAGTGTCCTACAGATCTTATATGGATGCAACATACTTGATGTCACCATCAATTCTACATTTTAGTTAATCTTTTTCTCGTTAGTACCTCAACAATCAAGGAGTATGACTAAGCCTAATGTCATCACAAGATAGTTCTAATATAGCACAAGGTGGTACTTAAAATACAATAGTCCACAGATAACTTGGAATTTAAAAATTACATTCTGATGAACTATAGGTAGCTAAACTAAACTATTTAGATTTTAAAATGTTGTTGCAATGATGTCTCACAGTGAACACCCACATCCAATTATGGTATAAACCTTAAATAATGTAATATAGCTGAGTCAGAAGTAATGTTTAACACACCATCCAGTCCGTTTCTGAATCGTTTTGACCCAGTCACAGTGATGGATATTGACAGAATTCTAGCATCTGTGAAGATCACTATGTGTGGTCCTTGCCCGTCCTGGCAAATAAAATCTTGTACATAAGGAGTCCTTGATGTCTATTATAAATCATTCACTAACTCGAGGAACCTCCCCTCAGCCTCTCAAAGAGGCAGTCTTCTGCCCACTACATAAAAACCATCCTTAGATAAAAATGATGTAGCCAATTATTGCCCAGTCTCTAATCTGCCCTTTCTGGCCAAAGTGATTGAGAAAGTAGCTGACCAGCTCCAGGTGTTCTTGGATGACTCTGGTGCTTTGGATCCTTTCCAGTCTGGTTTTAGGATAGGCTATAGGATGGAGATGGCTCTGGTGGCACCAGATGATGACCACTGCCTGAATGTAGACAAAGGCTTCATGCAGCGCTGCTAGAGAAGCAAGTAAATGCAGCTGCAAAAAAGGCCTTCTCACAACTTGGACCAACTTGGAAGCCAGCCCCTACCTTGACATGGCTGACCTGGCCACCTGGATTTATGACACAGTAATATTGAGACTAGACTACTGTAATGCACTCTACATAAATCTCCCCTCACAGTTGACCCAGAGACTCCAGATGGTACAGAACGCTGCAGCATATTTATTCTCTGGAGCCAGACATCGCATGCATGTAATTCCCAGTCTGCAGTCACGCTATTGGCTTCCCAGCAATTACCAGGCACAATTCAAGGTTATAACTATCACATTCAAAGTCCTTCATGACCTTGGCCACTCATATATGTGCAACCACCTCTCCTCCTATGTTCTTCCAAGGCAGCTGCACTTACCTGGACAAAGTCTTCTGCAGTTACTACCTTGCAGTTGGGCTAAGTCAAGAGCTGCCTGCACAAATGCCTTCTCTGTGGAATGGCCTGCCTGAGGAGGTCAGGAAAGCTCCCACCATCTTGGCTTTCCACAAACTATGCAAAACTGAATTATTCAGGAGGGCTTTCTACCCAGGTTATAGGGCTGTGTCATAAGACATAGCTCAGAGAGTCGCCTTGGTAGGGACAGGGACTATATGCTGATGTATATATGCTCCTGCTAGGGAGTTTCCTCATTGTTAAGCATGCCATGTTAACTAGTTCTGCTTTGTTTCAGAAAGATTTTATCTCTGTACTCAGCTTTATGCTTGTTTTCAAATTTTCTGCTACCTATCGAATCTACTCACTGACTGTCCTGTTGCTCATTATTTTACTTGGTTCAGTGAATGTCCTAATGTAAGCAGTCAGCCTGGCTTCCACCATCTTTAATAGCTATTTAATATAGCTACCTGTGATATTATATCACAAGGGCCCTGGATTAAAATGCAGCTTGGCTTGTAAACAGGGGAATTCCAGCTAGCAGTTGCTGAGTCCCACCCAGGAGACGCAGGCATGAATGGAATGCTGCATGTGAATGCAGAGTGACCAGTGGTGATTAGTTTTACAGCCTTCTCAGCTCCGAAAGGAATCTAGAGCAACAAAGGTCTCGCAGTCATCCCACTTAACACATTCCTTTCCCCGCCTTCCGTGATGAGCTCTCCTGCCCATGATTGTGAAGAAAATCAATTAGCATTCATAAGCTCTTATAATTCATTCCTGGGAAAGGTACATTCCCCAACTAAATTCATCAATTTAGCTCCGGTGGACTCCATTAATGAACTGGCCCCTTTGTGCAGTTCCAGGAGAGACTTTGCATTCTCTTTTACACACCCTGGCAGCTAGCAATCAAGGTAATCAAACCTTTGTTATTCCCAGGAACTGACCATTGGGACCTTTGTTCCAATGGCTAGGTGGGCTCTCCCACCTCAGGGCATGTTTTACCCTATAAGAGGAGTGCCCTTGCCCCATTCAAATCATGCACACTTATTGGATCTGAAGTGCTGCTCCCTGGAGGTTATCCTAAGCCTCTTGCTCTCTTGACTGAGGGTGCTGGATGTTTGAAGCTACTCTCTTCCTCCATGGACTGGACTGCTCTTTAGGATAGTTAGATATACTTCCCCCTCCCTCACTCTATTCCAACTTCTGACTAGCTTCCTAGGACTTTGTGTGTGTGTAACCTTTTTATTAATTACACCTGTGTGTGCGTGTGTTTTTCCTCTTCAATAAGTTTGCTCGTTGAATTTAAAGCACCAGTCTCGCCTGCTATCTGGGAAGGAACCCCATAAAAATGGATGGAAAAGATCCCATAGTCACTGCCTCTCGCACAGCCATCTTCCTTGCTGTTAATTCCCCCCCACAATTCTCTTATTGCAAGTAGACCAATTCAGGTAACATTGTTGATTATATTGTATTTCACTTGTACGGTGTTATCCACCTACGATCTCAGTGAGAAAGGCAGATTAACAACAACAACAACAACAACAAATATGTGCACAATATCTGCGATTGTGTTCCTGTGCTGCTACCTACTTGAACTGGCATTGGGTTGGATCTACTGGAAAAGTACAGAGAAGATGTTGGCAAGTAGTTGCTGCAGCTCCCTGTGCATTTTGCTTGTGAGGCTCTCCTGATCCTTACTGGGGAGTTTGGGGACAAACAGCAAGCTACTTGACGAAAGGGAAGGCAGGGAAAGATCTGCTTTGCCAACACCTTTCCTGAATTCTTCCCATGCACGCCTGCTAATAATGGGTTGTTTTTCAGTTTTACCTTCACAGTTCAATCCAGATGAGTCTAGAGAGAAACCTCTTTGACATTCACAAGTGAAACTTCCAGGAGTATTCTGGCAGATTCCTTTTGACCCGCAAAGCAAAGGCTGTGACCCACATTCATTATTATCTAGAAAAAGGTGTATAATTTTTGTACAGACAAAAGATATGGAGATTAGCAAAATATAGAAAGACACATTACAAGATTTTATTTGTAAATGTATATGCATCTAGAACTGTATGCAAAACTTATGTCTTTATCCATCTTAATTTCTTGATATGACCATCTCAAATATGGTGGGATGGACTTTTGAACATAACATATTGTGGCAAGTATTTGCCTTTACAGCACTAGTACAATATACATACTGGAATGGGGGGGAAAGTGACAAGCCTTTTGAAAAACTGCCACAATATTTACTTCACATCAAAGTGATTTCAATTGGCTATATACGTTAAGATCCAAAGAAGGCTACCTCGGATATATCAATGGAAAATACTCTTTAATCTGTTTTTGATCAACTGGAATTTTAAATATGATTTTAATAATACTTCACCCCTTTGTTGCCATATGGTTATATTTACAAATGTTCACTAAGAAAATGCTTAGCATAGAAGCTTTGATTTCTTCCATTTTTAAAAATCTTAATTACACACACCCATGATTTCTGAGCTGTAGTACAATTATGACAACTGGACAAATATGTAGTATTTTTTTTTAAAAAAAAAACTTCTGAAGTAGATCATATGCTCATGTTCAAATAGTACCTTGCCCGTTTATTTTTTTATGTGAAAGAAAATTCATTGTTTCAGTTGGTCTTACCAATGCAAGCTGTATGATGTTGTGTGAAACCTGATGGACATTTACATGTAAAACCCCCAAGGGTATTTGCACAAAGGAATTGGCAGTTATGTTGTTTAGTCTGACATTCATCAAGATCTAAAAGTGAAAAGATGCAATATTTATTCCTTTTATACCATAGTTACTATAACATGATCACTTTGATTTCAGCAGAGCAGCCAAAACATGCTTGCTTACATACTAATCCTATGTTTTGCTTAAACAGAGCCAAAAGGATTTAAACACAGTCCTGTGAGAAGTACAGCACAGCCGGCTGGCTCTACCCAGCTTGTTAAGAAACACCAAATCAGTTTTGTGGTGTTATCTATAGTTCCTATGAAGCAATGTCTGCTTGTTTCCTGCTTGCAGTAGGAGTTTTTCAAGCCCTTGCAGAGCACATCTGCACTACAGTCCACTGTGGATAGCTATCTGAAGCACTGACACAACACCATGACATCTATTCCAGCGAAGCATGAATGAAGGTCATTTAAATGTATTCTGGAGGAACAGTTCTGAATCATTAGACATCCACACTTACCGGCATAGCACTAAACAGTCGGAATGATAGCATCTTCCTGGCACTTTTTCTGACGACATCGCACCATGAGATGCCGGTAAGTGTGGATTTGGCCAATGTCAAATATAACATGAGAAAGGGCAATGGATAAAGAATTTAGAATATATTCTCACTAAAACAAAACCAAAATCCCTACAGTGGAATTTCTGTAGCTTTTGCAGACCCTCTTATTAGGAAACAGAGTGTGTTTTCAGAAGCAAAGGACTGGGATCCTATGGGGCCTTTCCATGAGCCCAGCAGCAGCTCCTCCAATGGAATGTCTTTTCTGGCTGCAGAGGAGGGGAGGGGGCGATGTTTGCCAATTCCACCTCCTGGTGCATATTCCTTTTTTTTTTTTTATAAAATTTTTTTATTGGATTAGATGTCATTAAATTGTACATTACAATCAGTTTCCTTTAATTTTTCCAATTCTAACCCCCTCCCTTCCCCCCCTTTTGTTGACTTCCAACAGTTTTCCAACCCCTTGTCCCTTTTCCCTTACTCATTTTAAATTTATTCTATCTGTCAAACGTAAACTTTCACTTTCTTCTAAGCTTATCTATATAACACAGTGCTCCTTCTGTCTTCCTACTTACTTTAACAACTAAATAATACATAACTAAATAATACATTCTTGGCATATTTTCTTTTGATAATAATCATTTAGCTAATTTTGGTACTCTATACTCTATCTTATAATCTCATCTTCAATATGGGACAAACAATTTATCCCTCATTTAGCATAATTTTAGATACTTCTATAAACAGTACATTCAATATAAGTCAACCAATTTAACTTACACTCTCTATATTACTTTTTCTACATATCTTATCTTCATACTGTTTTAATTATATAATTATATTATTCTTTCATTATGCAACTATCCACCAAAAATAGTCAACCAATTTGACCCATATATACCTCCAAACCAATTCAATCAATTTAATACATGATCTATACATTAATATATATTTTCCCACCTTACTTAAATTCCTTCATTGCAATTATAAAATTATCTCCATTATACAATTATTGCCAGAAATGAAATTAATTAGTTTCTATCCTTATAATTAGTTAATTTCTATCATTATAATTCTTGTAATAACACCTATAATACTTAATGCTATATATAATAGTCTAATAAAATAGTTGCTTAGAAATTCTCATTTACCTCTCCACCCCCCGGTAAAGTCACCTCCCTCTACTTTTATTGTATTTCAGTAATTTTCAAACTGCCACAGTTCTCCTCCCACCTCCCATTTCTTCACTAAATATTGTTTCAGCTTCTCCCAATCCGTGTTGAACTGTCCTGGATCAAGGTCTCTCAGTTGCCTTGTCATTTTGTCCATTTCCGCCATGTACAGCAATTTATATATCCAGTCCTCAATAGTTGGCACTTCTTGCACTTTCCACTTTTGCGCGTACAAAAGTCTAGCCGCTGCTGTCATGTAAAATAGCAATGTCCTATATTGTGCTGGAATATCCTCCATTCCCAAGTTCAGTAGCAGGAGTTCTGGGTTCTTATTAATTTGAAATTGTAAAATCTCGCTTACTACTCTTATTATTTCCCCCCAGTACTGCCTAGCTACAAGTCCACCACATATGATACAAAGATCCCTCATGCTTTTTACATTTCCAGCATTTATTAGACGTGTTCAAATTCCCTAGCGCAATTTTCTTTGGTGTCATATACCAACGATAAATCATTTTGTAGACATTCTCTTTAATATTGGTGCATGTCGTGATCTTCACTGTATTCTTCCACAAGTATTCCCACACCTCCATTGTTATTTCCTTATTAAAGTTTATAGCCCACTTCACCATTTGCACTTTAACTGTTTCATCTTCAGTATACCATTTCAGCAGCACTTTATATACCTTAGAGATTTCCTTTTTATCCTCTTGTAAGAGTGCCTGTTCTAATTCCGAATTTTCCATTCTTATCCCTCCCTTCACACAGTCCGAATTATAAAGATCTCTGATCTGTCTGTACTGAAACCAATCGTAACTTGGAGACAACTTGTCCTGCGTCTTTATTTTGGGTTTAGAAAATTCCATTCGGGTTATCTCCTTGTATGTTAAACACTGTTGTTCATTATCGACAGTTCTCGGATCTATTACTTCATATGGAACCACCCATGAGGGGATTCCATCTTGTAGGTAATTTCTGTACTTCTTCCAGGTTGTGAATAGGCTTCTCCGAATATAATGATGTAAGAACATAGAGTCCGCTTTTACTTTATCATACCATAAATATGCATGCCATCCGAATATTTTTTTATATCCTTCTAAGGCCAGTAATTTCCGGTTTTTCAACATCATCCAATCTTTCAACCACACTAAACGAATTGCGTCATAATAAAGTCTTAGGTTAGGCAGTTGCATTCCGCCTCTTTCTTTTGCATCTTGTAACACTTTCATTTTCACTCGAGGCTTTTTGCCTGCCCAAACAAAATCTGATATTTTCCTCTGCCATTTTTCAAACTGCTTAGAATCTCGGATAATTGGTATTGTCTGTAACAGAAACATCACTCTTGGTAACACATTCATCTTAATTACTGCAATTCTTCCCAACCATGACAAATTCAGTCTGTTCCATTTAATCAAGTCTTGCTCTATCTGAGTCCACAGTTTCTCATAGTTGTTTTTAAATAAATCTATATTCTTTGCAGTCAATTCAATTCCCAGATATTTCACCTTACTTGTTACTTCGCAGTCTGTTATTTCCATTAATAGTTGTTGTTTTTGTCTAGTCATATTTTTACATAATATCTTTGACTTCTTTTTGTTTACATAAAATCCTGCCAAATCTCCAAACTCCTTAATCTTCTCTATTACTTTTGGCATATTCTCCATTGGATCTTCCACAATTAGCATTATATCGTCCGCAAATGCTCTGACCTTATAGGAAAAGTCCTTTATTTTTATTCCACGGATTGCATTGTCTTCTCGTATCTGTATCATCAGTATTTCCAAAACCAAAATAAACAACAGTGGAGACAACGGGCAACCTTGTCTTGTTCCTTTACCTATAGTCAATTTCTTGGTCACCTCGTCATTCACCACAATTGCTGCACTCTGGTCTCTGTAAATTTCCTTTACTGCTCTTATGAATCTTTCTCCCATTTGTAGCTTTTCCATGGTGGCAAACATAAAGTCCCAGTTCAAATTGTCAAACGCTTTTTCAGCGTCCACAAAGAAGAAACCAACCTCCTTGTCACAACGTTTGTCATAGTATTCAATAGCATTTATAACTGTCCTTAAATTGTCTTTAATTTGTCTATTTGGCAAAAAACCAGCTTGCTCCTCCTCAATAACTTCAGAAAGCCATCCTTTCACTCTTTCTGCCAGTATCTTCGCAAAAATTTTATAATCATTATTAAGTAACGATATAGGTCTATAGTTTTTCACGTTAGTCAGATCTTGCCCCTCTTTGGGGATCAGTGATATATTAGCTTCACTCCAAGTGTCTGGGATCCGTTGACCCTTTAAAACACCATTAATCACATCTTTTAGGAATGGTGCCAGTTCATTAGCCATTACCTTATAAAATTTGGCTGTAAGTCCATCCGGTCCTGGCGCCTTTCCCAAGTTTGTTGACTGTATTGCCTTTCTTATTTCTTCCTCCGTTACTTCATTGTTCAATTTGTCTCTCCAAGCTTCCGAAATTACTGGGAGCTTCATTTTCTCCAAATATGTCGCTATTGAGTCTTTATTCACCTCTTTTTTATTATACAATTTGGCATAAAATTTATAAAAGGCTCTGCTAATAGCTGTCTGTTCCAGGTACACTTTATTGTCCTCATAGATTTTATTTATTATTTTCTTCTCCTTTCTCTTCTTCAATTGCCATGCCAAATATTTCCCAGGTTTATTTGCGCCTTCGAACGCCTTTTGATTCATTCTCTTAAGATTCCATTCCAATTCTTTGTTATTCATTGCTGTCAGCTGTTCTTGAAGAATTTTAATGTCCTGGTAGATTTTCTTTTTCCCTGGTCTTTTCTTTAACTGTATTTCTTTGGCTTTTATTTTCTCCGTGATCTCCTGTCTCTTCTCCTCTTTTTTTCCCCTGGCTCTTCCACTTAAGTCCATTAATATGCCCCTAATTACTGCCTTGTAGGTGTCCCATACCTTGTTGGTTGGTACTTCTCTATTCATGTTATATTGTATGAAAAACTTTGTTTCTCTTCTCAACATCTCCATATTTTCTCCCTCTTGCAGCAAATCCTCATTTATTCTCCATCCTTTCCTTTTACTCCTTTCCCCCAACTTCCACATAATTGGATTATGATCTGAGCCTACCATAGGCATTATTTCCACATCCTTAGTCCAAAGCGCTAAGTCTTTTGAGGCCCAGATCATATCAATTCTTGATAGCGTAGAGTGTCTCGCGGAGAAAAACGTATATTGTCTGCCTTTGGGATTTTGTCTTCTCCATACATCTTCTAAAGTTTCCTTTTGCGTCAATACAAAAAACGTCTTTGGTAATAGTCCTCTTTTCTTTTGTGCAGTTGCTGACTTTTTATCTAGTTCCAAGTTTGTCACTCCATTGAAGTCTCCTGCAAGAATTATCTGGTCATAAGAAAGTTCATCTAATTGCTTCCTCAAGTCCTCAAAGAAGCTTTCTTTTGCTCCGTTAGGTGCATAGATTCCAATCACCAATACTCTCTTTAAATTCCATATACATTCCACTGCTAAAAATCTGGCTTCCGCATCTTTCATCACTAACTTTGGCTGTAGCTCCTCTTTTATATACAATACCACTCCCTTTTTTTTCTTATTAGAGGCCGCTACAAAATCACTGCCCAATTTATTCAATTTTAGATACTTTGCATCCTGTTTTCTAATATGAGTCTCTTGCAAACATACAATATCACATTTTTGTTTTAATAGCCAGTGGAAAATACTTTTTCTCTTATTCGGTGAATTAAGTCCATTTACATTCCAAGATAAAACTTTGCACTCCGTATTCATAATCTTGTTGCTGGTAAGTCCTTTTCATTGTCCCTTATAAACTGCTCCATCTCTGATTCAGATCTAATGCGCTTTTTCGCTCCTCCAAATTCAAAGCACACTCCTTCTGGTAGTTCCCATCTGTACCTTATTTTCATGTCCTTCAGAATCTGAATTAGAGCTTTATATTTTTTTCGATCTAACAACACCGATCTGGGTAATTCCTTCATGATAATAATCGTCTTGCCATCAATCTCCAATGGATCTTGAAACTGTTTAGTCACAATCTTCTCTTTTATATTTCTGGTCGTGAATTGCACAATCACATCTCTTGGTAGTTTCCTCTGGGTCTCAATTCTTGAATTTACAAGATATACCACATCTAGGATAGCCACAACTTCCTCCTCCTCCTTCCCCAGGTATTCAGCTAACACCTCAGTGATCTGTTCTTGAGCTGTCTTTCCTTCCACTTCCGGCAAGCCGCAAAACCTCAGCTGCTTCTCCATATGTTTACTTTCCACAACCGCCATTCTCCCCCTCATCACCCTCATCTCTGTTCGTTGCGTATCTGCTAAGTTCTCCACCGTGCTTTCCACTACCTTGACTCTTTGCTGTGTTCCCTGCAGGTCATTTTGCATTGTTTCCATACCTTTCTTCACTTCTGCCAGCTCATTTTTCACTGTCTCTTTAACCTCTTTAACCTCTTTCACCAACTCCGGTTTCATATCCTTGAGCTCTTTAATCACTTCTAAAAGTTTTTTATCCAAATTCTCTATTGCCGATTGCCACTCTTTTTTCGACATCGTGGGGCTTGCTTTGGCTCGCTCCCACGAGTCCGCTCTCTTCCTTAGCTCCGTGGCGTTTAATTTAATGTCCTTTTAGTTTAAATGTCCCGGTCTTTCCAAAAAAAACTTTTAAAGAGTCCAAAATGTCGGGCGTCTTTTCTCTATGGTTCCTCTATGATTTTTGTAATCCAATATGGCTTACTTCCTCTTTCGCTGAAGCCGCGGCTCTTCCCCTTTCAAAAATGGCGATTCCCTACTTCCTGCCCTCTGGCAAGGGCCGCCTCTCTCCAGCAACTCTATTGTTGTTACGTACTTCCTGTTTCCCGACTTCCCACAGCAGTTCTCGCGATGGTGAAACTTTCTCACAGCCTGATATCTCCTTATAGCCACAGGTATTCAAAACAATAGTCCAATTTCTTTAATAACTTCGTTTAACTTAGTCCTTTTTCTAATATAATTCTTGCCGGGTCCTCCCCTCCTTATACTTAGTCTGTTGCAGTTTAAAAGTCTACTTTAATTCTTCTTTACTTTAAGTAATCTGTCCCATTTCAAGAGATAGTGATCTTTACCTTCTCATTCACTTTCCTTGGGTTGTAATCGCTGTTTCAATCTTAGATTCCCATCCACTCTTCCTTCCCCTGTTGAAGCTTGGGCATGGGGGTCTTATGCCAACCGCATTGGCACCAGGACTGCCGCAGAGATTATAGCCGACCTGTCTTAGGGTGGGACCTCAAGGGTCGGGAGAGGATCCGTTGCGTAGGACCCCCCCTCGCCCGAGATCGACGCGCCCTGAGGTGCTTGAGCGTTCTATGCCTGTTCTCCGCCTGAGAACAGTCGGCCGCGGGCTTGATTTTGCCCCGCCGGCCGCTTAAACGGCAGCCCGGTCAGCTCCACGATTAGAGCTGCGTTAGACCTCCATGGATCCCAAACCGGAAGTCCTCCTGGTGCATATTCCTAATTCGTCCCCCATGCTATTCTTTTTTGGGTCCACAGTCCTAAAATACCATGATTTCAGGGGAGAAAGAAGACCATAGTGAAGGCAAGGAGGTGGGGAAGTTGGCTTTCTTTAGCTCAGTTCTACTAGCAAAACTTCAGAATGTCTTGACTCACACTGCAATCCCTTCCCTAGGCCTTTTAGCATAACATTTCTGTTTTGATCTATGTAAATTTGATAGATGTCAAGTGATTCCCCTTACATCTAAACTGCAATATTAGGGAGTGTTTTCCATTAAGACAAACTTCTAGCTTTTGGTGAGTGTTCTAGAAGCACATGGCCCTGCTAGGAGAGGCTTGTGCTGAGTGAGTCAGCTGCCTGGGGGTGGAACTATAAAGTAGAGTTCATTAGAGGTCAGACTGTAAGAAGGCACATAGGTTTCCTGGAGGTTTGCATCCTGGGACATGCATCTAGCGCTTTTGAATAGGGCTTCTAATGGGGGATTTGAGCTTGGGAAGAAAGTCAAGGGGGAGCAGGAGAACAGTTTCCTGAAAAAGGACACACAAGTTCCACATCAGCAAGGAGGGCAACGGAGCACAATATCTTTCCTGCTGTGGGAATCCACACAGATTCAGGTAAGCACAGTATTCCAACCCTAAAACACCTTTAAACAATCAACCAATTATGAAGGTAAAAAGCCAGTAGAGGGAGAACTGTTCAGTGCATTGCAAGGAGTGCCACATGTATGATTATTTGTCCACTGGGCATAAACTGTGGAGTATGCTCAATGCATGGAGCTCTTGGTTCTTGGGGAACAGGTTTGTTGCTGAACTTGAGATGCTGAGGGAAAGAGACAGGTTTGTGAACAAGACCTTCATGGACCTGCTAGAACAGTCCCAGTCCTTTGCTGACAGCTCTTCTGCCATCATGGAGATTGAGTGAGAGTCTCAAGGTTAGACAGCATCAGGCTGAGGAGGCAGGGCATGATCCTTTAGATGGGACTCCTTCCTTGGATAATGGATGAAGATCCTCTAGTACCAAGGGCTGCAGGAGAAGTAGGCTTTTTGTAATAGGTGATTCATTTATTAGGAATACTAGAACTCGAGGGCATCCAATGGAGTTGATGGGCAGAAGATTCAGGGTGGAAAAAAGAAATTCTTCACACAATGAGTGATTAAAATGTGGACTTTGCTCCCAGAGGAAGTAGTGATAGCCACAGGCATAGAAAGCTTTAAAAGGGAATTAGATAGATACCAGCCATGGTTACTAAAGGGAACCTCCAAATTCAGAGGCAGTGGACCTCTGAATATCAGTGCCAGGAGGCAACTTCAGGGAAAGGCCTCAGCCTTTATGCCCTGTTGTTGGCCCTCCAGAGTAATTGGGTAGACATGGTGTGAAACAGGATGGGCTAGATAGTCTGATCCGGCAGTGCTCTTCTTATGGTGCTTCAAGTAGAATATTCTGAGAAATGAATGGGTAATAATCACTCGGTTCCCTACCTCTGCAGGTCTTTCCATCTTCTTGGAGGATGTAGCCACGAGGGCACGAACACTGATAGCTTCCTTCAGTGTTTTTGCAGATAAAGTTGCATGGTTTGGGAGACTGTGAGCACTCATCAAGATCTAATTAGGAATAAGGACAATTAGTATTTAAGTGCACTGAAAGAAAAACTGTAGCAATCCTATCTGAAGAGACAAACAAATGTAAGAAATCTAATTTTTTTCACAGGAAGATTACAGAGGGAATAAATTCAAGTGTGCTGCAACTGGTGAATCTCTTCTACTTTTCCCTAGAAGAAACATTATATTTTATTTCATGGTCATTATTTGTCTTATTTAGCACTTTATTTACTTCATTTATATTCTGCCTTTGTCCTTCCCAATCAAAGCAGCTTACATCATTCTCCATCTTATCCTCACAACAACTCCGTGAAGTTATGGAACTTTTGTTTTTATATATGACTATGCCAGTGAGACTATTATATGCGCACAACTGGAAGAGTCCAACATTACCTACAACAGATGAGTGTGTTGGAATTAGCAACAATGGCAAAACTTACTTCATTGATTAAAGAAAAGACAATAAGTTTGTTTACTATTAAATAGAAACCCCTTATAGACTTTTTGCGTGAATTAGATAATAATGATTTGATGATCTGTAGGTTTGCGGAATAAGGATTTTGGACATTAGAAAAAAAGAGAGCTTTTCTTTGTAATACAGAATAAGAGAAAGTTAGAAAATTATATTTGTTGCAGAGAAAATCAGAAATCATCTTTTAGTTTATATCGTATTTCTTTTTTTTGTTTTGTGTGCTTTGTTATTATTTTTTCTTTGTTAGTTAATTTTTTTTGTTTGGCTATTGTGTGTGTGCCTTTTTAATTAATTTGTCATTTTCTTTGTCTAAAACTTTAAAAAACAGGGAAAATGTTTGGAGGCAGGTGGGCTTCTGAGCGGTTACTGGAGATCTGATTGGCTGTGCAGATTAAAATATGATTGCTGTGGTGGCAGCTACCACACCATAGTATTGGTTTCATTCTCTCTTATTCATCTTCCACTGTGTATTTTTTAAAATTACTCTTCTTGTCCCCCACATTTGGACTTCTTGCGCATGTGTCTCTACCTTCTGTGGTGGCCATTTTGTGGCTGGCTTCATCTCCAGCAATAACCATTTTGTGGTTGCTCCTACCATACTGTGTCAGATTTCCAAAGATGCCCGCAGACTCAGAAATACTGGGTACCCCTGTCCTACAGAAAGAAATGCAGTGCTCTCTGTGTAGCTGTGTAAACCTCCACACCCCTCAACAACGCAGCTCCACATTATTTAGAGTCCTAGAAGCAAAGCCAGTATGAGAAGACAGAGAGCTGCTCTCTGTACTGAAGTGAAAGGAGGACCCCATCCTACAATAAGAAAGAAATATTAAGCTGTTGTAAAGATGAACCTTTATAAACTTTGAAAGAATTTAATTTTATAAAAAATATAAAACACTGAATGCAATTCTTATATTGCAAGTTTTCATTCACATATTTAATAAGGAAATATAGGAAGCTACAAGACAGATTTCACCTATAAAGAGTGAAATAGAATATGATCGTAATACTTACCCACACATGATGTACCACTAATGTCAGTCGTATAGCCAACTTTACAAAAGCACCTGAAAGAACTCATGGTATTTATGCACTGACCATGTGTACATAGGTTTGGCAAAACTTTACACTCATCAATATCTGTGAAAAATATATAAAAATTAAAAATAATTCCTAAACGGGCATGGAAACTCAATTAACATGGTAAATTTTTGAAAAGTAAATAAACACCTATATTTACTTTTTGACAATTTTATTGTTTTAAAAAGTTCTGAGAACTGAAGAAAGGGAGAGAGCCTCCCAGCATATCTTAATGTGCTTCAGGCTTCTACAGGCCCAATCAACAGAATTCAAAAGGTTCTACACTGCTGATCTGCTAACTTTGCTTTTAGTGTTTTTTTTCAATCCCATCATATTGATTGAGCCCACTGATAGGCACTGGAGCCTCAGACATGACTGGGTGGGTTCGCCTTAACTCTTATGATGTTTTTAGTGCCTTTCTCTTTATTGATCTATTTTTCTTCTGTGTCTCCTCTCCTTTCACTGTTTTCTCCTTTCCTCTGTCCCTCCTAAAACTCAGATGCAGCAGATGGAGCTTGGAACTCCTCTAAATGAGGCTGGTAGGGTATATTTCTGGTCACTTTCTGGTCACTTATGTTTACAGATGCATCTACTTCAGAATCAGCTATTTTAAAATTATGTCTAAGCTAACAATCATATCATGGAATGTCAAGGGACTTGCGAGCCCCAATAAGTGCAAACAAGTACTATCAGAAAAACAACCTGTTCTAAATTAATCTCTATTGATCTCTATTGTCTGGAATTTTAAAATCTGGGATGTCCCACCTGGTGGTTGGCAACCCTAATAGGGACCCAACGTCATTCTGCTCTTTTCCATTTTGTCCTAACAACAACACCGGTTGGGCTCAGACAGTTTAACTGGCCCAAGGTCACCCAGCAACCTTTGAAGGTGGACTGGAGATTTTAACCTGATTCTCCTAGATCTTAGTTCATTAACCACTATACAACACTGGGTCTCTATCACTGACACTTAGAGGTTTGGGAGCCCCATGTGGCTCTCTGACATGCCATCTCTTGCTCTTCAGAGCACTGTTCTCCAATGTGCCACCTACCCTATATTTCAGAAAAGTAAGAAAGACCCGTGCCCAGTGGAATGATCAGTGCCGTGGAACTTCTCATCATGAAATGGCCACCACTGGTAAACTTCCAACCTCCTTGAGGTGTAGGCCTCATGTCAGGGATGAATGCGGCTCTCTCAGTGCGGCAGAATGCCGCTGGAGCTGGGAGCCGTCCTTTGAAGCCCCGCCCGGTGGAACAGAGACAGTCTCCCTTCCTGGGCATCCGGGGCTTTGCTGGGGGGGCGGAGCCAGGAGCCATTTGCTGGCTGCTCCGCCCTTCCCCAGCTCCAGTCTCTTCGATCGCTCGGCCCACCCACCTCACCCTGTTTTTAGTGCAGGACTAGCTGGCTGCTGGGCTCAGAGCCAGGTAGGAATTTTTCCCTCTTTTCCCTGATTGGCTGTTGGGAAGGGTTTTTTTCCGCCTACCTTGCACTAATGGCAGTGGTTGAGCTATTGTTGGGTTGTGCTGTTTAGTTAATAGTTGGCAGGAGATTTTGGGAATAGGGTGCGGGCCGGTGAGCCCCTCTGGCATTTCCCCATGCGTGGGGTGCAGGGCTGCCAGGATGGCGGGATGCTTTTGACGGCTCCTTGCTAAGAGGGGAGGCGCCTGAGGGGATCCCCAGGAGCAAGGCCTAACCTCATGCTAGTCGGCTGGGGCATAAAGGGTGCTTGAGGGGGGATCCAAGGCCTGACTGCCGGGTTCCAGCCATTCAGGAGATGGCCTATACCCGGGGCAGTGGGGCTCGCCTAGACAGGCAAGGCGGTGGTCAGTGGTATGACCCCAGGGCTTGACCTGTACCACTTAGTTAGTTCTTGCCGTGCATTACATTTATGGTCATTTTAATAAACGGCCCTTTATTCCAAGCCCGTGTCTGTCTCTTCCTTCCGGCTGGGGTTTCAAAGGCCTTTTGGTTGATGGCAACTATGAATACAGCTCTCCACAAGCTGTTGTGTGAGTACCACCACTCTATATATTCTGCAGATGTACATATTTAATTTCCAAAGATATGTCACAGTATCCTTGCATTTTTCTAGTTAGCATAAAGCTTAAGAATAGTTTG
Source organism: Eublepharis macularius (assembly GCF_028583425.1). Classification (NCBI taxonomy): domain Eukaryota; kingdom Metazoa; phylum Chordata; class Lepidosauria; order Squamata; family Eublepharidae; genus Eublepharis; species Eublepharis macularius. The sequence continues at coordinate 81,067,543 of NC_072797.1, forward strand.
TCTATTTCTTCTGAGTGAAGATACCTTGCAAGATTTTGTGGGTATGATCTGTAACAAATGCTCAGAATAAAATATGATACAGCAAAGAATGAGAAAAAGGCCCAACTCTACCAAACAATACCTCTTCCATCAGTGGTGTACCCTGGGCCGTGGGGACAAAGTTTCTTGTACTGAGTGGTTCCAGGAAGTGGGCAAAGCTCACACTGATTGCCCCAGCCTCTTCCTCCATCGCAGCAGCACTCTGACTTGGTGACAAGGTTACGGCTACTAGAGGCCATTTGACACATAGTCTGTAAGACTTCGGAAAAGCAGAAGCCTTGGCGGTTATCTGTAAGATGAACAGTGAGTAAAGTGTACATTTAGTACTGTCAGCTTTTATTCTGATATATTGACACAGCATTCAACTAGAATTCTAGAAGGGAAGTAAGGACCTCATGATGGTGGTTAAAAATGGAAAAAGGTGGCAGGATGTGAAGGCTAGCCTGCCTTAATCTGAGAACTCTGCTCCACTGGAGCAAGCCTCATAGTTATTAAAGTAGCTTTAAAGTATCCTGGGTTTGGACCAGCAAGCTTGAGTAACTACCATAAAGCAAATTAATCTAGTTGGTCTTTAAGGTGCTACTGGACCTAAATCTTACCATAAGGCAAAGAAAGCTTTATCCAAATAGAATTTAATAAGAGATTTCCAACAACAATACAATTACACAGGAAGGGTCAAATGTACTAAAACAACAACTCTCTCTAAATACTCTTACTTAAAGTATTATTGCTTGGCACTGCAGTAAACCAGCAGCATGATGAATGATGAGGGTTAGAAAAAGCCAGGGGGAACCCCCCCCCCCAAAAGAGAAGTAACCTTGGCCTGGCAAATGTACTATATTTATAGAAATGCCAGCCACAAACTTTCCACCAATCATAGTTCTCTCTCAAAGCCAACTCCTCCCTCCCATCCTACATCAGCTGCAACAAATGTTCAATTAAGAAACCTGAAGGAGCAATGTCAAAAATAAGAGTTTCTATTTAGGCATAACCAGCACGTGTTGTAAACATACAGAGCAAACTAGTCCAAAACCTCCTTCGGAAATTATTCTTTTCTTGACAAAGAATGAGGGTGATGAGTTTTTCAAAGGAAGTTTTTGGGTACAATGTGGTTCTAAATTGTCTCACTGATTGTATCAATGGGCTTAGGCTGGAGTAACTCTGTTTAGCGCTGCACAGTCTGTAGCATTTTTTCAGATTCAATAATAATAAAATGGAATAAAATAATATGATTGTGTGTGTGTGTGTGTATAATTGACAGCAATCAGCTAATATTTAGCACTCTTTTCATGGTATGTTGTCCTGAATTGGATCCAGCTATACTTTAAGAGACTTAATAGTTGTCCATGAAAAGAGTATCTCCATTATTTGGGGTGTATCTGTACATTTTAAAATTAATGCTACTAGTATTTCTTTATATTCTTAGGACTTGAACTGCCAGTGAACATATGGCAGGAATGGCAGCCTTTTAAGAAGACCAAAGGCTTGCAGGGGGAAATGTGCATGACAAACATTGAGGTTAAATTTCCTTATTGTTATGTATTAAAGATTTTCCACATTGCTGAAGTATTATAGGTTACATTAAACAAAATTTATAAGCATAACATATAAACATGATGAACTTAAATGTTAACTGTTAACATTCTCAGCATCGAAACTAATCCTCTGAGTAAACTATGCCTGAATTTGGTAAGTTGGAGTGCTCAGAAGACATCCTCTATACTTCCTTGAAATGTGTTCTCTTGCTTTTCTAATTTTCTAATTAGTTTTTCACAAACAATCTGATTGTCGAAAGCATAGAAAACATTCCTCCTATTTTGCTTTAGCAAACAAGTCACACAAATCAAAGTTTGCAGTACATCCCTTATTGTATGTTCATTTAACACAATATAAGAGAACATAAATTTCCTTACCAAGGCACTCAGTTCCTGATGGGCTTGACTGGAACCCTTCATTACATTCGCACCCATAACTCCCAATAATATTGATACAGCGACCATTTTCACAAATACCTGGCTTAGTGCGGCATTCATTTTCATCTTTACCAAAAACAAAGAAATCAAAAATAAATTACAAACACACACTCACAACAGCCAGAATATTAAGCTACACTAAAGATAACATTTTAAAACTGAAAATAGTTTAAGGTATTTACAATGTAATCCTAGGAAGAGTTAGGCTACTGAAATTAGTGGGCTTAAAGCAGGAGTAACTCTGCATAGGATTGTGCTTTACACAACTGTGTGCTATATAACTGGCTATCATATTGTGGCTGTTGCTTTTACCTAGAAGATATCTAAGCTGCTGTGCTGCTCCCACACTTCCACTGCTGAAGACAAAGGCTCAGCTATAGAAATTTAACAATGCAGATTTTATGTAGACAGGACAAAAATGAATGTCTTTTGAAGAAAGGGGAAAAAGTCCTCTAAGAACTATTCTGTGCAGTGGGAGGAACTGCCTGATTGCAGGTGGCAGAGAAAGAAACACACAAAAAGTGAGTAAGCAGAAGTAAAAGATAATGAACTAACTGTGCAATCCTAAGTTGGGGTGTGGAAACTGCACAGGGAGAGAACTAAGGCTTGTGCGGGCATAAATGGCACTTACATGGACGTAACCCTCTCTCCACTGCTGCCCGCCCAAGGTGCACTACTGCAGATGGGTTGCCACCAGCAGGCCAGGCGGTGGAAGTGTGGTGCAAGTTCCTGCACCAGAGCTGGAAGAGGCAGGGCAGCAGGCTGCAAGTTAGTTGGTTTTCAAAGCCACCCCAGGCCCGGGAATGCCCCCTGCAGCGGTGGTAAGTTATGCCACGAAAAAAGGAGGCGTAGTCCATAGGCGCCCATTGAACAGGAAAACTTGGGCCACCCTCCCAGTGCCCAGCCCTATGCTGAATCAGCTGCCCACACACCCTACATTACCTTCGGCTGTGCTGCTCATGAACTCAGGTAAGTGGGTGGTGGCTGGAGGCTCTGCCTGGCAGCCTCCTGCCTTGGGGACTTTGTGTGCAAGGTAGGAGAGTGGATACTCATGGTCACGTGTCATGAGTGCACTGGAGGGACTTAGCGGAAAATTGGGAGTACCTTGCACTCACTCAAGGGAAGAAGAACAAAGTCCAGAATGTCTGACTAACAACAACTACCCAAGTCCCCTTGCAGGTTATCTGACTCTGGAGTCCCAGCTTGGAAAGGAGTGAGGGAGCACTGACAGGTAAGAAGGAGGTGGGGCAATGGCCACCCTGGCTCACTGATTTGTGCCAGCTGCCCCTCTCATCTGAACACCAGCCTCTGCAAGTGAGGCTCACGTCAGCCTCTGCAAGTGAGGCTCACTGGGGGGGGGAGTCAACGGGGGCCATTGGCTGCCTACCACAGAGACAGTTGCCCAGAAAACTGTTCTTGACACAGCCATGGGGGGCAGCTGTTCAGACTCCCTCAGCCGAGGCCCCTCCCAGCAGAGGAGGAAGTGAGGCTACAGGCTGTGTTGACTTGGTGTTCGTAACTCCCTGTTGCTGTAGGGTGCTCAGCCCCTTGTCTTTCTCCCTCAAGGATAAGCCCATTCCAATGCACAGCGCTTTCTCACCATAGGGTCATGCATCATCTGGCTGTGGGTTAGACGTATGCAGGGGTCATTTCGTAGAAAAAGAGCTGGAGGAACTCATTAGCATAACTTATTAGCATATTATTTTGGTGTAGTGGTTAAGAGCATGGGACTCTAATATGGAGAGCCGGGTTTGATTCCCCACTCCTCTGCTTGAAGCCAGCTGGGTGACCTTGGGTCAGTCACAGTTCTCGAGCTCTCTCAGCCCCACCCACCTCACAGAGTGTTTGTTGTTGTGGGGATAATAATATACTTTGTAAACCGCTCTGAGTGGGCATTAAGTTGTTCTGAAGGGCGGTATATAAATCTATCTATCTATCTATCTATCTATCTATCTATCTATCTATCTATCTATCTATCTATCTATCTATCTATCTATCTATCTATCTATCTATCTATCTATCTATCTATCTATCTATCTATCTATCTATCTATCTATCTATCTATCTATCTATCTATCTATCTATCTATCTATCTATCTATCTATCTATCTATTATTTATTATTATTATTATTATTATTATAACTGATTTGCAGATGCCACACCTCCTGACATCACTTATCCTGGCTGTTTTGGACCCAATCCTGGCCATTCAGGGCCAAAATTGGGCCCAAAATGGCAAAAAGGGGCTGAAAATGGCCCAAAAGGGGCCCCAAATGATCAGGATTGAGTGGGAGAGTGATCCACTACCCATCAGAGGCCCGATCTGGGCCATTTCGACCCCAATCCAGGCTGAAACGGGCCCAAAATGGCTGAGAGTCAGGTGGGCAGGGCCACCTGTCATGTGACCTCCTTAGGGAACTGCCGGAACTGCATTCCTGTGCATTCCCCCTCAAAATGAGCCCTGGACCTATGATACTGGAGCTGTCACAGCCACTCCCATCCATGGACACCCTTCCTAGAACATGGCAGACTGGGCGGGGGCTTGGACAGGGCTGGGTCTCTTGCCACATGTGTCTCTTTCCCTTGCAGGAGGGTTGCAACTCATCAGGGAGACCAAGAAGCATGGCTGTTCCAGCCCCTGGTGACACTCCACAAGTGCCCTTCAAGTCCAGCCCAAGGAGCAGTTTCTTAAGGAAGCCTGCATCTCAACCTTGCCCCTGCGAGTGCGGGATGAGGGATGAACTTTGTGGTTCTGACTGCTGTGCAAACTGCTTTTGCTCCCTTTCTAGCTGAGGGGCATTGGCAGGAAATATGACCAGAGAACCTCTTTACCGTTTCCAGTTTAATAAAATATGTATTGAAAAACAACAAAATGCCTGTCTGTTTGCTTGCTTCCTGACAATGACAGTAGCCTTTGCCCCAACTTTTTCATACATCCTCACAAATGTTTCCTGTCTTAGGGCTGGGATGGATGGAGTGGGCTCTGCTGCCAGAAGAGCAGGTGTCAGGTAGCGCCTGTCCAGCTTCCCTGCCCCCTTCCCCTCCTCAATGCAACTTCAGGCAGTAGGGTGAGAATTGATGTGGACCATGAATGTCTGGCAGGGCAGGGAGGCACCACTGAGGATTTTCGTTCTCTGACAGACGGAGCTGCTGGCATCTGATAAGCCAGGTAGATGACCTCTGCATGCAGGGGAAGAGGGGAGGTTGCTGCCAGGAGGTGGGTGATGTGGAGTGACATCTTGGGATCTCCGGGGCTCCTCCTCCGGGAGGATGGATCACCCTAATTTTTGCTGTTTTTGGAGGCAGGGATTGACTTGGGAAATCTGGCACAGGGAAAGGGTGGACGACATCCCTCTGAGCAGTTTCCTTGCTCCCGCTAGGGGTGCGCAATTTGGTACTCTAATTAGGTTAAAGTTACTGAATCAGGGCCGTTTCGGTTTTTTTCAGTATTACTGAAACTTTTTCTGAATGCCGAAAAATTTCTGTAATACCGAAACAGAGATTTCCGAAACGATTCGGCCATTGTTTTCCATGAGAAAACCTTCTCCCGGCTTTCCGGGAGTCTGGGGGGGGGGTGCATTTTCTGTCCGAATTACACCAAACTTGGTGGAGACCTTCTCCTAACTCTCCTCTAACAACCCCCAAGTTTCAGAAAGATTGGACTTTGGGGGGCCATGTTATGCCCCCCCAAACAAGGTGCCCCCATCCTCCTACACTCTCCATGGTTCTCTATGGGGAAAAACAAGTCCTCTTTCTAGGTGGCTTGGGGTGGCATTTTGCAAGCAAAATGCACCCAACTTTCAGGGGACCAGCTCCCACCTGTCCTCCTACCCTCCATCAAGAACCATGGAGAGTGTAGGAGGATGGGGGCACCTTGTTTGGGGAGGCATAACATGGCCCCCCAAAGTCCAATCTTTCTGAAACTTGGGGGGTTGTTAGAGGAGAGTTAGGAGAAGGTCTCCACCAAGTTTGGTGTGATTCGGACAGAAAATTCCCACCCCCAGACTCCCGGAGAGCCGGGAGGTTTTCTCATTGAAAACAATGGCCGAATCAAGCCGAAACGTGAATACCGAATCAGCTTGCCTCCTGGTTCAGTTAAAACCGAATCAGGTTTACTGAAACAGGCAGGCCTTGCACACCCCTAGCTCCCACAGGCCGTCAAACCACTCTGGGGGTATCACCCCAGGATTGGAGCATGGCTCTTGGTCCAGCCCATGTTCTCATCATATTTTTGTGATGCAGTGATGTGTTCAAATGGCACTGCCACAATTCTGTGGGTGCTTTTCACTCCCAATGGGCCTTCTGGCCTCTTATATGGTTTCCAATGGACATTCCTGTCACTCATTGAAGTACCCGCCCTCCCACCTGCCTCTCCGGAACCTGGAAGCTGATCCCAAGTGCTGCAGGCTGCAAGTGCGACCCCTGCTGGGTCCTGCTGCCTTTCTGGTCCCACTGTTCAGGGAGGGGGAATCTGTTTTTCACAGTGGCGGCGGCAGCGGTGGGGATTTGCAGTTGCATGGAACTGCAGCCACCAGCCTGTCCCTCATTAGAAATGCGGACTGGATGGGTGAGAGGGTGAGTGCCCTATCCTCACCTTCAGTGTTACTTCTGCTCCCCCCCCCGGGCAGGGATGCCTGCTTCATAATAGGGGGATGTTCATGGGCAGCGGGGATCGCGGCCTCTCCATTGGCTGTGCTGCTATTCATCCCTCACATGTCTATCAGGGGAGTGGTGTGGCCATTGGCTGGTGTGGGCAGGGTTGTCAGGGGAATGGTGGGTGGATGCTCTTGGTGGCACCTACACCTCACCTTGCTGAGCTCTGGCGCCAGCATGGCTCTCCTGCAAAGTTCATAGGGAGTGGCGGAGCAGTGCCGCTTTTCCATTGATGAGTGGGCAGGGGCGCTGACTCAGGCCTTAGAATTGGGCTGTAAGAGGGCTAAGGAACAGGATAATTGACAGAAGGGAAACAGAAGCATATTGCTGAGGAAAGGATAAACTGACCTGGCAGAAGACTAAACGAAGCAAGCAGAGAGTTAAATAAAGGGTCACTGGGAAAAAACCTTTCACAAACCAAAGGAAAAAGATTGACTGTGTGCTGTTGCTCAAAATGAGTGGAAAGGCAAGCAAAAAAAAAAAAAAAAGGCAAATGATCCAAAGGGCAAGAGGACCAAGAAGACTAAAATATACTGATTTGAAATAATCAGGCAATTTCTGGCTGCAGACCTTCAGTAAACAACAGTACTGATAACCAATCAAAGGTGGGCAGGCTATAATTGAAACATGTGTCTACTACAGTTTAATTGATTTTGAACTTTCTGTTTTTCTCCTAGGAATTCACCATACTGGATTACATGGGGAAAACACTTATTCGTTCTCACTGGTAGGTTTAACAGGTTTCAGGTAGCCTAACAGAATACAGCACATCTTTCCTTGTTATAAGAACATGACTTCCACTACAGTGCTACCTTTATCAGTTAGATGGTTTTGAAATTTATATTCAGATTACAGCATCAGAAAGTAGTGATTCACTGTTTTTGTGCCTAATAATGGATAATACAAGTGGGGAATGTGCAAGGACTTGTGGAGGGGGGTATCTCATCTCCCCCTTGAATTCCTTCCCTCACTATTTCCTTCTTCCCTCTTCCTGGCAGTCCCCATATCCCAACTCTCACTCTTTCCCCTGCTTCCTTCTCTCCTTTCCACCCACCAGGCAACCTATCTTTTATCTGCCCCCCATCTTCAGCTATATTTCTTATTGATTTACTTCATTTATATCCCACCTTTCTCCACAATGAGGATCCAAAACAGCTTAGATTATTCTCCTGCTCTCCATTTTATCATCACAACAACCCTTTGAGGTAGGTCAAGCCAGGAGTATGTGACTGGCCCAAGGCCACCCAGTGTGATTCCATGGCAGAGTGAGGATTCAAACCTGGGTCTCCCAGATCTTAGTCTGAAACTCTAACCACTACACACCACTGACTTTCATATAGTGATTGCTGTTGAACAGCAGAGAGCAGCTGGCCTGCAAGTGGTTGCTGTTGGGCCTGGCCCCAAGGAGTCTCCCCTCAAAGGTCAAAACAGCTCTGGAAAGGCCACTGTCCCCTTTTCCTGTTTTAGAGAACAGAGCATCTCTTCTTAATACCTACCTATGCAACCTTCTCCATCTGGTCTACGAGTCATTCCAGGGGGGCAAATACACATGAAGGTTCCAATCAGATTTTTGCACATCATGCCTCTTGATTCACAGTCATGAAGACCCTCTGCACATTCATCAAGATCTTTAAAAAAAAATATATATAATGTGCTTATTCAGTAGCAACTACTATTTTTTCTTTGGGAAATACACATTTTTGTAAAGTTTCCTGGTGAGTGGTGACAAGTAAAATGAATGGTAGGCTGGTTGATGGTACATGCAACTGTACTATTTAATATCCACAACAGTCAGCATTTTGAAGTTAAGGGAACTAGAACTGATCCATGTTTTCTCTCTAAGTTCTACAGCAAGAACAAATTGCAATGCCCAACATGTTTTTTCAGAACAAACTGTGATTTTGGGATGCAAAAATATTATGTTCTTGCATAAGTAAGATGATATGCTTCATATTTGTAGAACTTATTAACCAAGTCTTGTAGGAAGTTGTTCTGACCATTGAGCAAAAAGTGACATATTTTGAAATAAAATTCACAAAAGTTGTCAATATTTATAAACTTTTTAAAAAAGATCAATACCTTTGCACATTTTTTGGTCTTCTCTTAACTCATAACCCACTGGACAAGTGCATTCATAGAAACCATACGTATTTATGCAACGAAAAGCACAGAGCAAAGGGTTTTGTGCACATTCATTTATATCTAAATAACAAAGAAAAATGAAACCATATGAGGTTAAATACTTTGAAGCATATTTGTAAGCCACTAATGCAATTTTTAAAGTAAAGCTTAGTGTATTGATTTAGTGAAATAATGACCTATGGACACAATTTCTCTCATGTGTAAGGGCACTTGCAAATGAGAAAAGACTGGCACAGAGCTCAATGAAGCTGGAGAGGGGACAGAGCAGAGGGAATCCATCAAAGTTCCTCTGCTTTCACAAGTGTGAGGGATTTTGGCTGATACATCCTTCTTGATACAGTTGTCAGTCCCTGGCAGTTAGGTCCCACAAGCCCTTCCACAGTTAACATGTAGGTGTTCCAGTTGAAGTCGCTTTATTGAGATCCATACAGTACAGGTGTTCACTCAAAGGTGGCAACTGGCAGAATTCAAACAAAGGTATTGCTTATTATGGGAAAACTTCCCGCCCTCCTGACCCGGGGTCCATTGACATTCTGGCGCGAAACCCCAAAGAGGTTGCATGGGAACAGATTAGTTTCGACTACATGAAATGCAAAGGAAAGTATCCCAGTCTCTGGGACAGTTACAATGTTTGCTGCTAGCAGCTCTCCTCAAGGACACTTGCTGGAAAAAGCGAAAGTACATATTTTCAACAGATAATGGAGGGGCCCACTGGTTCTCCTGCAATTAATATCAGAAGTTAAGACACTCTCAGATGATCTATACAGATCTATATGGAATACAGTATGCAATTCTGGCAAACAGCATTGACCAGCATAAAACAGCATTGCCCAGCAGAATACAATCATGGCAGGTATGCTAGCATACATGACATACTGCCCCCCTCAAGATTCGCCCCCTCTCACATCGGTCCAGGTTTGTCAGGGTAGAGCTCATGAAATTTTCTTATAAGTCTCGGAGCATTCATGTTAGAGCTTTCAATCCACTCCCTGTGGCTCTCAGCAAAATATTTCCAATGAACTAAATAAAAAAGTTTTCCATGTTTTATTTTAGAGTCTAGGATGTCCTACCACCAGCCAAAGCGGCACCCAAGAGAACACTCCAGAAATGGAGTAAAACTGAAACTGGGCTTGAAGCCGTTGAAACTCCAGAGGTGGCAGACGAGATCCCCTTGGAGAGGGATGAGGGTCAGACTGCCCCACCTATGGGAAATGCAAGCAGCCTGCCATGAAAAGGTCTCAACGGCAGGTCCAAAAAGAACCAACGCCAACAAAGGTGAGACCAAAAGGGGCCTTGCTTTTCATGCCAGTGACTTTAGTTAACCCCCAAAGAGGGTTACATGCGAGTGCAAGCTTTAATTGATTCGGGATGCACTTGGGATTTAACGGCCCCTGCCCTAGTCACAGGGTTGGGGCTAAATGTAAATGAGCTAGAACACCCCATTGTGTTCGAACAAATGAATGCTTCCTGCACGAAAGGGGAATCAGCTAGTTACCAAACTGAACCAGCCCCACTGGGCCTGGGGAATCATTGGGAAACCAGAACTTTTGTGGTGAGCACAGCTACCAAGTACCCACTGGTGCTAGGGATCCGGTGGCTTTGGGACCATGACCCATATATCAAATGGAAAACGGAACTGTATTTTGATGGGGGGAAATGCCAAGGGCATGTATGGACCCAAGAATGGGGCCAAAATGCACCCTCCCTCTTAGAAGCTATGTTGCTAACTCAAGAACAAGTAAAGCAAATCCCTCCCCCCCGAATACTGGGACTTAAAACAAGTGTTTGGGGGAAAAGAAGCTAATGAGCTTCCACAACACAGAGCTACTGATTGTGCCTTTGAACTCATCCCAGGACAGGAGCTGCCAAAAGGGAAATTGTATTCTATGAGCTGAGAGGAATGGGAGGAGCTGAAAGACTTCATTGAAAAAAATTGGCGCAAGGATTCATCCACCCTGCCAGCTCTCCCCATGCTGCGCCGGTGTTATTTTGCAAGAAAAAAGATGGAGGACTATGACTCTGTACTGATTATAGAGGAATAAATGCTGTTTTGATGTCTAATGCCTACCCCTTCCCTCTCATTAAGGATTTACTGAGTGTTGTGGCTCAGGGGAAGAGTTTTTCTAAACTAGACTTAAAAGATGCGTACTTCAAAGTATGAATAAGGGAGGGGGGTGAATGAAAAACTGCTTTCAACACCCTGTTGGGACAATTTGAATACAGAGTAATGCCTTTTGGATTACAAGGGGCTCCAGGGGTTTTTATTAATTTAATTAATGAAGTTTTGCATAAATACCTGTACAAAGGTGTGGTGGTTTATCTTGATGACGTGTTGATTTATTCAAGAGATTATGAGTCACATGTGACACTGGTCAGAGAAGTGCTCAAGATTTTAAAATCACTTTCCAGTAAAACCGTCTAAATGTGAATTCCACAAAGAGGAATTGGACTTCTTCGGCTACCATGTGTCTGGGCACAGTTTAAAAATGGCTCTAGCTAAAATACAAGCCGTGATGGGGTGGGACCCCCCTAAAACTAGAAGGCAATTGCAATCCTTCCTGGGTTTTGCTAATTTTTACATACCATTCATAAAGAACTTTGCTTAAATCTCCTTATCCTTAAATGATCTGTTGAAAACAAAAGGGAAGGGGCCTCAAGGAACGAAACCCAGTGCTAAATTAAACTAGACTGGAGAATGCCAGGAAGCATTCAAACATTTAAAGAAACTGTTTACTTCAGAACCAGTCCTACAACACCCAGATGAAAACCATAAATTTATTGTGCAAGTGGATGCTAGCGATGTTGCAATGGGGGGAGTACTCCTGCAAGCAGATGATGAGGGGAAATTGCATCCCTGTGCGTATGTGTCAAAAAAATTCTCTGAGACTGAACGCCATTGGGCGATCTGGGACAAAGCAGTTTTGGCTATTAGACTGGCTCTAACCACTTGGAGACACTGGTTAGAAGGGGCTAGGGTACCGTTTGAGGTATGGACGGATCATAAGAACCTAGAAGCCCCTCGTGCCCCCCGCAAGTTAGGCGCCAAACCCTTGCGGTGGGCGGAATTCTTCTCCAAGTTCAACTTTACTCTGAAGCACCGCCCCGGCAAATCTAACTTTCTGGCAGACGCGGTTTCGTGCATGCCCCAACATGAAAGCCAAAGGGAGGAGATGACAGACACAATGTTCTCACCAACCCAATTGGGAGGGGCCGTGACTACTTGTAGTCAAACCACAAAGGCAAATAGAAAGTCTGATTTCCCTGACTGGGAGGAAAGAGTTAAAACTGAGGTGGAAAAGGAGGGGTAAGCTGTACCAAAACCCAAACTGAAAGAAGGAGAGAATAGTAACTGGTACAGAAATGATAAATTGTATGTTCCAGCCAGCCTAAGAGGAGAAGTGTTGAAACAATGTCATGATTCCAAATTGGCTGGTCATTTTGGATATTTGAAAAATTACATTTAGTGCAAAGGCAATTTTGGTGGCCAAATATGAGAAAATATGTCTCTCAGTATGTATCTTCTTGTCAAGTGTGTATCATGGGGGAAATCCAGAGGAGGGAAACCCCCTGGATTGTTACAACTACTAGAAACCACCCCCCCTAGACCATGGGCTGTGGTCTCAATGGACTTTATCACTGATCTACTCCCTTGGAAGGGGAAAACTGTAATTCTAGTGGTGGTTGATTTATTTTCTAAACAAGCCCATTTTGTTCCCTGCACTACTATTCCCACAGCAAAGAAACTGGCCACCCTCTTTGTGCAACAGGTGGTCAGGCTGCACTCTTCCAAATAAGGTAATTTACAACAGGGGAGTCCAGTTTGTTGCCAACTTCTGGTGAGAGCTACTCAAAGTAGCAGGGATTGAACAAGGACTTAGCTCTGCACATCATCTTGATACTGATGGGCAAATGGAGAGAACTAACTAAGTGTTAGAACAGTTCCTAAGATGTTACATCAATTATCAACAGGATAACTGGACTGATTTCTTGGCTTTTGCCAAATATGCTTATAACAACTCAATGCACAGTTCCACAGGTGCCTTCCCATTTATGGTAGCACAAGGCTACGAAGGTACAGCAATGCCTTTTGCTCAAACCCCAAAATCTCAGCAACCAGGAGATCTGGGGGAGTGGTGGACTAACTTAACGACCCAATTGAAGGGTATAAAGAAGACTTTGGAAAAAGCCAAAGAGGATTATAAAAAGTTTGCTGACAGGAAACAATCTGTTCAGTGGAAGTGGCAAGCAGGAGATTATGTGTACATCTCCACCAAACACTTATGGGGGGAGCAACCTAGTAAAAAACTTGGATGGAAATTTTTGGGACCCTTCCCAGTAAAGAAAATAATAAATGAAGTGACTGTAGAGGTGAATTTACTAAAGAACTTGAGACAAACCCACCCAGTCTTCCACTTCAGCCTCCTGAAAAAAGCTGACCCCCCCTAATAAATGGCATCCAGATAGGAGAGTTCCGCACCCCATCCTGGTGGATGGACAAGTGCATCATGAAATAGAAGACATCCTACACTTTAAATAAAACATGGAAAACTTTTTTATTTAGTTTGTTGGAAATATTTTGCTGAGAGTCACAGGGAGTGGATTGAAAGCTCTAACATGAATGCTCCGAGACTTAGAAAATTTCATAAGCTCTACCCTGACAAACCTGTCCTGATATGAGAGGGGGTGAATCTTTGGGGTGGGGGGAGCAGTATGTCATGTATGACAACAGTCCACCACCACCCCCATCTCACACTGCATATTATTCTTGAGGATCCCTAACTCTCAGCAGCAGCTTTTCAGGAATTTCATGGGGCTACTGGATAGGGGGGGAAAATGGTAAAATCACTTCTAGTAATTCGCTGTGTTCATAGAAGCCTTATATCTGGCCCCATGTCTTTCACTTTGCATTCATACTGAAACCGTCTCATTGTCTTGCAACTTTCCATAACAGCACTGGGATTCATTCAACACACACCAAAAACACCGTACATAGATTATCAACTTGTCTGATCTCAGAGAACACATTTCACATTTTTATTTATTATGTTTTTATCCTACTCTTCTAAGCAGCTTAGGGAAGTGCGCAGAGTTTTTCCGTCCTCCATTTTATTCTTACATCCACCATATGAGGCAAGTGTAGCTGTGAGACAACAACTGGTGCAAGATCACCATGAGATTTTCACAGCAGGAGGAATTTTGAATTTGAATCTCAACTTCTAACGAATACATCACCTCTCTTTTTTCTCTCCATGGACTTACTAAATCCTGTCTTTTTGCTATAATCTCATATTTTTGGTCATGCTGCAGTAATCCATTAAGTTCGACGCATACATTGTTATTTTATAGAGCAGACAATAATTCAAAAACTTCCTGAGAAAAAAGGGGGGGGGCAGAGGCTGAAAGTGCATACTGGTATGGATGTCTGTCAGCTCTGCATTACATTCAACAAGATGCATGTTTCGATGCATATTCCATTAAGCATTTTTATCCAAAACTCAGCTGGTGCACTCCAATAGTACATATCAGTGCATGCAACTGCTTTTTAAAGGGGAAAAAACAGAACAATTCCATATGTGAAAGAGTTGTACAGAAAAACAAGGACATCTCAGATACCGATGAAGTAGACACTCCATCAATCTATATCGCTGTGGGAGGTTAGAAAAATATCTAAATAAAATCTAAGAATAGGCTGACATCCCATAAGAAGATAAAATAAATTATAATTTACCTTCACAATTCATCATTGGCCCAGGTTCAAATCCGTCAAGGCAATTACATTCAAAGCTACCAACCACATTGGAACATGTGCCATTTCCACATGGATTACCAATTGAACATTCATCGGTATCTAGGATATAACAAGCAAAACAAACTTTAGAGAACTGGGAAGCAAGCCAAGTTCATGAACTATAAGGACTTTCCATATAGCAGAAAATCAGCACACACCTACACAATGCACTCCAGTGTAGTCTAGCTTGTATCCCAAGGGGCATTCACAGCGGAATGATCCATCTGTGTTTATACAGTGACCATTAGAACAAATGCCTGGGCTTTCAAGACATTCATTGACATCTAAAAAATAGAAAGTAATGTCAAATGTTTTATAGTGTTCTGCTATTCATTTCATAGTTGTTTTAATGCAAGGAATACAAGTTAAGAAGCAACAGAAGAATTATATATTCCTCCAAAAAATGAGAATCATGTTTTTCTCATGCCAAAATACACAAAGAATTTAAAATAAGACATAAACAAAATAATTTAAAATAAGACATTAATGAAAGAATTTAAGCTCTGCCACTTTAAGAATTAGGGGCACAGAACCAATACCCACCAAGGCTTTTCTTCAGGTCTATATAACACCCTGTGATGCCTTGTGGCAATTCCCCACTGGGGAAAAAGTAGGGAAAAACATTTCTGGGATGAGCTTTATGCTATCTCTCCCTGGTCAAAAAAGCTAGTGTTGAAAAAAAATATCATCATAGCTTTACATAGAATATTGTACTATTGTTCAATAAAGAAAGAATTTAAAAGTGTTTAGGAGTGGTGTCAAAGTATAGCAATACCTTCACGTGTATCATCAATCCCAGGTATAGTTCCATGACCAAATGGACACAAATCCTGGAAAGCAACTGTGCAAGAACAACTTTGAAACAATAACTCTCACTCACAAAACAAAACAGCTATAGTGAAATTATTCAATACAGGAAATTGAAATAAAAACACATTTTAAGCTTTTATCTTTTAGTTTTCTTCTATAAACTGGACAACAAATGCTAATGCAATCAGCAACTGTAGCTCTGGTAAGTATTCTGTCTTAAATGTAAGGCAAAAGGAATAATCTAAAAACTAAACTGTTACCGTGCATGGTTTCTGGTCTCCAACACAGATTTGACCAGGTCTAAGTTTCCTAAGATAACACAGTGAATGAGATACAATTGGCTCATTTATTAATTGGCATATCTGTTCCATTGACTAAGGATACCATTCCTGAAACTACTTCCTTATGACTAATGCTGACAAGTAAAAGTCCTGTATCTCATTTACACTTGTCTTTTTTCTGCTTCCTCTTGAAAACATTAAGAATTGGATCATGTTAACTATGTGTGTGTGCATGTGTGCGGGGTGTGTGTGTCAATTCCCCTGTCCCATGGCAGTAAACAAACTGCCTCCCATGGGAGTAAACAAACTGCCTCCTCATGCTGTTCCTAAGGGGCTCTTCTGTACCAACAGCAGCATTTAGAGGGTGGAGGGAGGATGGAAGACAGAAAGCCATGCTCTATGGGTGAAAATCATCCTGTGTGGTATAAATTCAATAGAATCAAAGCCAAAATGTTGTTCTCAACCTTCTTCTTCCTTAGGGCATAGCTCACAGGGATAGCCCCATCCTTCGCCAGGCATCTTGCTGCAACAGCATTTTGCCTTGGTGGTATTAAAAGCCTTTGGTATAGAACACATTCCATTCTCAAAGTTAGTGAAACAGAAGCTCTGCCGAGTATCTAGGAGAGAAACAAAATGACACAGAATTACATTGGCTACCTGGACAGTTAGTTTAATTTTGAATACTCAGAATTGAAGAAATGAATTAGTATGGGCTGGACTTGTTGCTTGGGCAATATCCTACCTATTCTACAACAAAAAGAAGATTTTTATAGCAAAGCACCTCAGTCCATTCTATCATATTAGATCACACTCGCATGGTATAATTTTATTGAACTATTTTTAAACAGTTGCCAAATCCATGTAGAAATCTGTTTATATACATCCAGACTTTTCTGGAAATGTGGAGTTTTGGTAGGGTTTGGGGGGGCAGATTTTTCTCAAGATACAACACATACATCCTGTGAGATTTTTGTGAGCTCTGAGATGTAATCAGGAGCAAACGTCTTATCCCTTTTAGAGTGAGAAAAAAAATACTTTAAAAAATTCTGTGCTACTTTTCTGCTCAACAAGTGTAACAATAACAATAAACTAATAAATGTAACAATAAAATAATAAAACAGGAAGCAGGTAAAATCAATTAGCAGAATGCCCAAAGGAAGCAGCAAGTTAATTTAACCCCAGTAGCTTCACTCAAAGCAAATAACTGAACTATTAGAAGTCATGGAAAAAGATTCTCCTATCACTTCTCATATAAAAATGTAACTACCAAAAGATCAGGTAAACAGGGCAGATTTCATGTGACACCTAAAATAGTGGCAGTCTTAGTAATTCTGGGGCCCTGAGCAAAAACCCTGCCAGGGCCAAACAAATCATTGTTTACTGAAGGTTCTCTTCTCCTGTAACGTTTGGGTTGATCATTATGACTGCTACAACTCAACTGCTTACCAAAACATCTCCTGCCATTGTCAGATATCACAAAGCCTGTGGGGCAGATGCACTGGAATCCTCCTGGAGTATTGGAACAAGATCCAAATAGACAGATATTGGGATCCTCATTGCATTCATCAATATCTGAAAAGTGGATTAGAAATATTCATCACAACATTGCTTCACATGATAGCTTTCTTTTGTGTTTTTTCTAAGATTCCTAAGAATTTGCTTCAGTCAGACACAATATTTGTTTGAGAAGCATATCAGAGTACTTTTGGGATTTAAAAAATAATTTATGAATGCTGTGCCTCCATGTTATTAGCCTCTTGCCTTAAAGCACAAGAAAGATTTGAACTTCCCATATATTTTCAGCAATAGCTTACCCTTCAGACCCAAGGAGAAAAAGATACTTTAAGTAGGAAAAAATAGTCTTTAATTGCCTCATTATACATTATGCAGATTACACAGGCTGGGTCTCTGATCCCACCCTGTGTCCTGAGTAACAGTCAGATGAGCTGTGGATTCTCCGGAACTGCAACATACATAGTATTCTATTTGGATGAGGAAAATATGTGTGGAGAAGGGGTTTCAGCCTCCCCCCCGCCATGCCCATTTTCCTGATCTAAAATGGTTCGGGGGGGTATTATGCCCTTTGGGGAAACCCATCATTGTATTTTCACTGAACAGCCAAAGGAAATTGTGAAAATATATAAACTGATCAAGAAGGAAGTCCAATATCTTTAACATTTTTATGTAGATTAAGTTTATTAAGACCTCTGAATGCATACATAAACTGGGCAAACATCCTATTAACATCTGTGGAGTTTGGCAAAGTGAAGACATGAGCATTTACTTCTTATAAAGTTAATTAGAAAATACTTAAAAATGCTTTTACATTTCTAATAATTTCCATCTTATTTTAATTCTATTTGTGCTGCTATGATTTATAGACTGAGAGTTATATTTTCTTACTTTCTTTCATGAAATAGTAGACTTACAATCTAGAAAAAGGCCAGATTAAGTTCTGCCATTACAACACATGTATCCCTTTGATGCTGAAATAAACAGTATTAAAATTGTACACAAATACCTTTTTTTGTTTTGCACTTTATATGTGTATATGGTTCAGAAACAAGTTACAACTTGCACATAAAACTTTATAAGTTTTAAGGCATATAAACTGAAAATCATTATAAAAAGCGTATGGAAAATTTCCTTTATCCTAGAAAGAAGAGCTTAATTGCTATTAAACACTTTTAGCCTTAAACACAATATACCTGGATGTTAGTCAAAAATGACAATGTTTTTAGACAGTATGAATTTTGCTAAGCTTTCTCACTCACTTACTGGCAACAAATGAATACTATTAATTCTGTGAACACATACAGTTATTTTTCAGTTTAAGAAGGAAAAAAGTTTTTATAATTGCCTCTTTACCCCTTAAAGAGTCACTAACCATTAAGTCATGACTTCTGTAAACACAACACAATATTTAAATTTCATTTCCATCAGTTCTGTTACAATGGTGCAATAGTTTGTTCGTATGTGACTCAGAACCACACCATGGTATCATCAAGACTAGCCTACTGTAATGCATTCAACATAATGCCTCCTCTCAAAGTCAACTTGGAGACTCCAGTTGGTGCAGATTGTTGCAGCTCGATTATTATCCAGAACTAGGTGGAGCATACATATTATTCCCATTCTGCAGTCACTCCATTGGATACCCAAAAGTTACTGAGCCCAATTCAAGGTTTTAGCTATCACATACAAAGCCCTTCATGGCCTTGGCCCATTACATCTATGGCCTTGCCTCTCTCACTATGCTCTGCCATGGTGGCTTTGTTCATCTGAACAGGGCCTTCTGCAAGTGCCACCCTGCAAATGGACAAAATCAATAGCTGTCCATATATGTACATTCTCTCTGGTGGCCCTCACCGTATGGAATGGCCTGCCTGAAGGTGTTACAAAAGCTCCCACACTGTTGGCTTTCTGTAAACTTTGGAACACAAAATTATTCAAGAGGGCTTTTAAACACAGGTAATAGGGCTGTCCTGTAAGGAAATGCTTCAGAGAGATGCTTTGCTAAAAGGATAGGAACTGTAGCCTATACTACTGCGTACTGTCTGTTGCTGCAAGTATGCTTCTACTAATTGCTTATGCTCTGTTTGAGCTCTATATTGGATTTCTGCTTGTTTTCAAATTTATGCTATGCATACACTATTGTATTGTTTATTGAATGTTCCAGTCATTAATCGTATTGACTTATATGGTGTAATCCACTTTGAGTTTCAGCAAGAAAGGTGAACTATAAATAGTGTAAATAAAGAAATAAAGACAGTCTCACCAACGCAGCTTTCACTTTTCACTTCATATCCTGGTGGGCAGATGCATCTGAATGATCCTTCCAAATTTTGACATGTTCCAGGAAAACATGAGCCAGGAAGCGCTACACACTCATTTATGTCTGAATAGGAAAAAAATAATTTAGAGATTCTGTAATAAATACTTACAGGCATAATATGCATATGTTACAGAAGAGAACCTGAAGCAGCAGTTTTGATCCTCATTCCCACATTTCTGCTTCTTTTCTGTTAATTAACTCTAAACCTGTTCATAAATATCTTTGTATTGATTTCCATCACCATCTTCAACAAAATGCTACTACTGAGAAGATCTTCTTGAGAATTTAAGGCAGAAGCTCATAGGGTCCATCATAAGTTCCCTGAAGCTAGAAACTAATCCTAGCTCCTAGATGGGGCAGGGTCCCCTCGCATCCCCTTGCATGGAATTTGTGTGGTCGTCTTGACTTACAAAGAGCTATGGAGGCCAGTGAAGCCATGGAGGCCAATGAAAACGTAATTCTATCCAAACTACAGATAAAAGAATGCATAAGATTTCACTGGGCTGGCTCTGAATCAGGTACAGGTTTGTACTTCAACTACAGTGTAAGCCAATCTCTGGCAGTAGTTTTAAAGGTTTTTCAATAACTTCTTGACAATCCTATGCACACTGTCTTGACTGAAGTAAAAGGGGCTTAATTCCAAGAAAATATGCATAGGTTCAGGTTGTTCATTTCTGGAAATGAAACATATTATTTTAGATCTGTCACATATTTGATATTACATTTCATAATATAAGTTTCCATTCTCAGTACTTGATGACAGAAATTAAGTAGAGTTTTATGGATACCATCGATGCCCGAATTCTCTCTAGAAGCTAAAATTACGAGACTGAGGCTATCGTACTTTGATCACATCATGAGAAGACAAAACTCATTGGAAAAGACAATACTGCTGGGAAAAGTGGAAGGCAGTAGGGAAAAAAAAGATTCAAAATGAGATGGCTTAACACATTCTCCAGTTTGAGCAGGGATGGTAATGATAGTACCATTGCATGTGCCTGCAATGGATAGTGAGTACATTTTTGATTATGTCCTTTATTGTGATATGGAATGTATATACACATCTGTAATTCGTTCTTCTACTCCCACAGTGCGTCCGGTCTGATTATCTTTATGCCCAGGATGAAGTGGGTCTTTTTCACTCACGAAATGGGTTAATAACAATTTGCCTGCAAACTCCCGTCGGCGTTTTTTCAAGTATTTATTCTATTTTTGGACCGTGAATGAACAACACCTTGCACAATCTCCCCACCCACCGGCTTCTTTCATTGTATCCAGCATTTGCACTTTAAAGTTTCAAATGGATTCCGGACGGTGAAGATTGATGATTTCATGTTCCAAACGGATGGACTTTGTAATGTTGTAATTGTGATGATTTCATGTTCCAAATGGATGGACTTTGTAATTTTGTAATTGTATTTATGATGCATGTTAAATTTATTATAGCACTTTTGCACCTTGCACTTTGGAAATATACATAATTAATTTCTAGATTTGTGTATCCCCGGTTTGTTGGGTTTTTTTCTTTTTTTTATGTCAGAAGTGACCTGATGGGGCACATGTGCATACACACACATACACACACACCCATTCCTTCCAACAATGTCATTATTTCTAATACTACTATCCTAAACTACTTGGAAGAAAGTCCTATTGCTTTCAATGTAGCTTACTAATGTGTATGACTATGCCTTAGTCCAGAAACATTTGCATTCATTAGTTGATTTCATACATACCAATGCAATTCTTTCCATCTGGAGTAAGTTCATAACCTTCATAACATAAACATTTGAAAGAGCCAATTTCATTAAAACATCTCCCATTTCGGCACACCTGACCAAAGAAGGAACTGCACTCATCAATATCTATAAATAAATGAGAAAGTTGAGCGTTTCCAGTGAGGTTTACAAAATGGAACGTATATGCAATTGCAATGAACCTATTTAATAAATCATTTTATGGAGAAGACAAATCCCAGACAGCAAGTGAAGAGATACTTGTGAATGGAAAGCATATCTCACTCAAACACTTTAAAGCAGATGCTTTATTTAAATAACTCTCTGAGGAATTTTACTATGCATACTTTCATGTTCAGACAAAAAATGTTATAGGACCTTTGGGAAAAATTGTACCTGAATGTATTTCATGTGTTCTGCTCTTCAAAAACAGTTTGCTGTCTTTGAAATATCCTGTATTCTTAAAATGAGACAAGTACTATGTTTCTATGTGAATTTACTAGATTAATTCTCTTACTAAATAAAGACATTGTTTTTGTTAGGATGCTTACAAATATAACTCTCTTAGTTTTTTCCCCTGGATTTTTGAGTTCTGGGTTACTAGACATATAAACTAGAACCAGAGATCTCTTGCTTGATCCATTGTTGCTTGCTGTACATGAGTCCAATGAGGTGAATTAAGAGTTTTCTGGATAAGGTGTTGCATAATCTAGAACAGGACTCATAATATCACAATCTGGGGTTCTTCATAAATTGGATTTGTATGTACAAAAAGAAGTAAAAATAAAACAAACTCCTTCAAAAATAAAACAAACCTATGTGATAAAAATTACTGGAAATAAAAATATGTTTTTACTATGTTAGTTCTGAGAGAGTTTCTGGATTTCTAAATTTTAGATTGCAACAAGAATAATCCCACTCAAAACCAGCCCTTTGTTTGTCAAAATTATTACAAAATTAAAAATACATTTTTCAACACACAAAGTTAGTCATGAAGGAGTTTTTTTAAAATGTTGCAGGGGAGTACTGTTCCCCAGTTGTGCTCCTGTAGAAAGGCATGATGGGAGGAGTAATTTATTTATTTTTTAAAAAATAAATGTATAAATCTTAAACATCTCAATGTTTATAAATCTCAATGATACATGAAACTTGTTCTCTCTTATTCCAGAAAATAACCAGAGCAGAAACCAAAATGTAATGGAATAATGGAATAATAACAAAGTAGAATGAGGGAATCCCACCCATCTCTAGTTTTTCATGACTGCACTTACCCATACAGTCATTATTGTGAGTTAGCTCAAACCCTGGATAACACAGACAGTTATATGATCCAACTGTGTTTTTACAAGTTCCGTTTCCACATGGATGTCTCTCACATTCATCAACATCTATAGAGAGAACAAAGATATGATTATTTGTATAAAAAGCACTGGAAATTACTAAGTTAACATTTCTCTTCTTTTATAGCTTTTAGTGGTGTATGTGCACGCGCGTGTGCAAACACACACACACAAATACAGATCTGGGTTTCAGAGATCTCAAAAAAAAATCTGGGATTCCTGAAATCTGGGGAAATTCTCTGATCCATTTAAGACAGATTGGAGAATCTTGGATTTATTTGGGGAAAACTATCTGGGGGCTATCCAGGAGGCTGGGTGTGGCATTTTTCAAGAAATTCCTCTAAATTTGCAGGGAACCTACTCATGACTGTCCTCTAAAGACCACCCTGGGGTCCAATTCTATGGGCCCTTGAAGAAGGTGCCCCCAACCCCCACTGTTTCCAAAGGGGGAGACATTTGCAGGCTCTCAGGAAGAAACACACAGGGGCAAGACTGCCAGCGCTGAAAGGCATATTCCCAAATGCAACCTCAACCCAGAGAAAGCCCAACAGAACCAAATTGAAGTCTCCCCCCCCCCCAAACCCAAGTGCTCCCTAGACAAGCTGCCCAGCCATATTTCATTTTTTCCTATGGGAGAAACATTTCCAAGCAGGCTCTCAGGCAGAAACATACAGGAGCATGGGTGCCAGTGGCCAAAGGCATACTCCCAAATGCAAGATCCCAACAGAAGCCCAACAGAATCAAATAGAAGCAAGGGAATGGATGGAATCCCCTCAGAACCCAACTGAAGCAAGCAAATGGATGGAATCTCCTCAGAGCCAATGTGATTCAAGGGGATCAACATCAAACCAGAGACTCATGTCAACACAGAGGATTCCACCCAAGCAAACTGAAGCAAGGGATACTGCTGCCACTTGTGATCAAATGGAGCAGAAGTGGAGTGCAAGTGAACAGGGAGGAATACATGTGAGTCTGTTCACTTGCTGTTCAAGTGTCATTCGTCACTTGTAGCTTGGCCCTTAACCTAACTGGACCAGTGTCACTCACAGAAGCCAGGCAGACAAGGAGAGCTCCTGCAAGGATTGGCCACTTACTTCCCCCTCCCTGCCTCACTCCTCTTCTCCCTTGGAAAAAAAACAGGAGAAGTCCAGAAAGGAGCCAGCCAGAGGCTGAAGTCATGTTTCTCAGATTTACCTGGATTTATCTGGGGGTTTGGATATGAGTTCCCAGACCGGACCCCGGATTCCCTAGTTTGATTCAGGAAAGCCAGATTTAGCTGGATCAGCAAAAATACAGTTTTTCCTGAATCCTGGATCTGAATTGCACACTTCTACTAGCTTTAATAACTGATCACCATATTTATCTGTGTATATGGAACTCATATCTACTTGGGGTTATGTAATATTATCAGCTCTGACCAGTTCGACTAAAACTTCAGAAATCACATAACCGAAATATGTGATTCAGTCTCTAAAATTAGTGTTCTTCCAATTTAAATTTCTACATGGAAAGTGCTTTCTTTACATACCCATACACATAGTTTGATCATGGGATGCCTTAAAACCATTATCACAGATGCAGTGATAACTTCCTTCTTTGTCCACACACGTGCCATGACTACATACATTAGGAATTTCCTGGCATTCATTGCGATCTATAATAAAAACATAAAGCACATGGTATTAAATCTGGTCCTTTTCAAACCTGAAGAAATTTGTCATGGTACCCAGGAGAAGGCCTGCTATGCTGCCCTAAAATGCCTACATTTGGCTTAATATAAATTTAACTATGATGAATAAAATGGATCTTGTTCATTAACAACAACAACAACATTTGATTTATATACCGCCCTTCAGGACAACTTAATGCCTACTCAGAGTGGTTTACAAAGTATGCTATTATTATCCCCACAACAAAACACCTTGTGAGGTGGGTGAGGTGGGTGCTTTCCATTGAAAGCAATGGAATTGACTCAATGTGACCTCAATGGCTCAGAGGTACTTGAATGCTACCAAAAGGTGCATGGGCTGAGGATTTCGAAGCACAGGGGAAAATGAGATGAAGATCATAAACCTTTCTTAGCTGATGATCAAGTTGCTGTTACTGTGCCAGCAGACTCCAGTTACAACAGCATTTTTTTAAATCAAGTGACACATGACTCAAGATGGGGAAATTGTTGTCTATTACCTGGAGTTTTTGATCGTATGACCAGTTTTTGGTTTTGTAAATATCAGTGCCATTCTAAGAACACTTTCCTCAGAATAAGGCTCATTGAATAGACTTGAGTAGGATTTGAGTTGATTTGCTTAGGATTGCTCTTTGGGACATCTTCAACATATTTCCTTTGCTCCCCAAGTTCTCCATCCCTTTTGTAATTTGAAGAAATTCACATGACATAGGAGCTCCTCATGCTAATGAAGAAATTCTTCCCTACTACACTTGTAATCTTCTCTCATTTTAAACACCAGGGAAATTCAATCTTTTGTGTTCTGTTTAAATTTAATTCATACCATGGATGTTAGAATCTTCCCACATTGCGCATAGTGCCCTGGTCTTGTGGCATGCCCGAGTTTTGGCTCCCTTATTGTACGTAGTTTTGCTTTGCATGGCAGATTCTATGTGCCTTCTTGCTCCTCATTCCCCTTGGACTGCTATATGGATCATGGTTTTCTCAGAGCCAAACTAAAAGTGACGTCTTACACAGGTTGGACACTAGTCGGCTTCCCTCAAGTTTTGATGGGAAATGTAGGCATCCTGGTCTTGCAGCTGTAATGGAGAGCCAAGCTGTAAAACCAGGGCGCCTACATTTCCCATCAAAACTTGAGGGAAGCCGACTAGTGTCCAACCTGTGTAAGACGTCACTTGTAGTTTGGCTCTCAGATCTCTGCCTCTGAGGCAAGCACCCCCAAGCTCGGCTCTGAACTCTCCTTGCTTGCATTTGGACAAGGTTCAGCTCTGAACCCTCCTTGTATAGATCCAAGGTTGCACCAGGACTCTCCCCTGGTGAATCTCCATTCAGGATGTAACAGACAGGTAATATAAGCCTCTCCTTGCCCTTCTACTCTTCCTCTTTAACCCCCTCCCCATTTGAGTGACACATGTTGCACAAGTATGTGGGTATTTAGAATACTTGTATCTTAGAGCCAAGCTACAAGTGATGGCCCTTGCCTGGCAAGTGAACAGACTCACGTGTATTCCTCCCTGTTCACTTGCCAGTCACTTGCTCTTCACTTGATCACTAAGTAGAGCGCAAGTGAAAGGCAAGTGAACAGGGAAGAATACACGTGAGTTTGTTCACTTGCCAGGCAAGTGTAATTCGTCACTTGTAGCTTGGCTCTCAGTTTGGGCTATTTGGTGCTACTTTTGCATGCTTGGTAATATTCTTACTGCTTTAGTGTACTGATCATTCTCCCCAATAAAACCCCATCCCAAGTATCAGGCTCCCAGTGTGGGTCGTTGGAGCGCGGGGGGGGGGGGGGCTGGCTCTCCAGCATGGCCTTTACACAGGTGGGGTGCAGGAATGGCCTCAGAATTGGAGGGAGGAGGGGAGTTGGTTTCACCCTTGCTCCGTCTCTCCCTCCGTGGGTCAGACTCTCTTAGCTCCCAGTGGTCTCTTTCTCTCACTTGTCACGCTCAGTCTCGCTCTCTCTCTCTGTACCAAGGTCCATTCCCACTTACACCTCACTGGCCATCCTGGCACCCTGCCTTTATATAGCCCTTTTGGAAGAAGCCCCCCCCTCTTCCCAGGCTTTGCCCTGTCTGGTTGGGTGCTGCATGGGCTCTCCTGATGGCCAGGCTCACTGGCCTCTCCCTGCCTCTGCTGAGGCATCCTCTGCACCCTGGCTCCACCCCCTGTCTTTCCCCTCCCCTTACAGGGTGGGGCTGGCCGGCCCTTGCCAGTGGGCATGCCTTGGCTGCTGGGCCTGTGCAGATGGTGTGCCCTCTGTTGGGGCCTGCATCAAACTGTTGTGCTGGGCTGTCCCCTCAGTGTCCTCAGGGGCCATTGGTATCCTCCCAGGCCATGGGCCATACCCATGCCTCGCAGCACGCTGCGTCACTGCTGCAGCATGCTTGGGGGCCTCCTCACTGCTCTGTGTGGTCTCACTGGCTGTCCTTGCACTGGAGCCATCTTGCTTGGCCACCCTGTTACTTTCCCCCTGTTCCTGACCTGGCCTGGCCATTGCCTTGCCTCCCCGTGCTTCTCCCTGGTTGCCAGGTAGGTCAGGAGTGAGCTTGGGGCTTAAGTCCAGGGAGCCCAGGTCCCTGCCTCCGGACACCAAGAGGGCCATTTCCCCAAGGACCTCAGAGCCTCCTCCATGAATAATCTGATCCTAATGGAATAACCTAGAGTTCTAAAACAATAAGCAACAGACTGATTCCAGCCAGTCCCCGCCCCATCTTAATGATCGCCCAGGAAGATTTCTGCCCTTTCCTGATCATGTCAATCACCCAGTCATGCTTCTATTTTTCCAAACCTCCTCAGTGGAGCATTTTGATACTTTTATGTAAACCAGGAAAATTCCTCTTTACAGTATTAACAAACTTCCTTTTCAAATCTGCCCACGAAGATTGTTTCTTTAAACACTGTCCTGTTCAGATGTGAATACCCCCACCCATCCGCATTTCTGTCAAAGAGGTATAAAAAGTTATCTCTCAGCCCCAATTATTGTAGCCAGATTGGAATTCCTTCAGTAACACCGACTTCACTGTCAACCTCTCTCGGACCTGCTTTGCTGCACTTTCACCCTCTGCCTGGTCAATTTCCAAAGCTCTAAAGCTGCTTCACTGCTGCCAGGGAATCCTTCCTCCCTCCCTCATTGAGATCAGGTTTGTATGTCTTGGGTTCTCTCCTTTTCATTTTCCCCAATATGTAGGTAGCTGTTAGGGAAATG
The DNA here is from genome assembly GCF_028583425.1 of Eublepharis macularius. Taxonomy (NCBI): domain Eukaryota; kingdom Metazoa; phylum Chordata; class Lepidosauria; order Squamata; family Eublepharidae; genus Eublepharis; species Eublepharis macularius. The sequence continues at coordinate 81,095,033 of NC_072797.1, forward strand.
TTTTTGAGTTTTCTATTTTTTAAAAAAAATCTCTCATCCTCCCGCTCTTTTTCATAACAGTTATTTAATTGGGCTTTGTGTTAATTCAATAAAAACTTTTTGTTTAAAAACACTGTCCTTCATTCTTTTGGGAGCTGAGTTGAACCTAGACCTCCCTATATACTAGTTTAGGATCCTAAAATATTGTTTAAAATACCCTACTACACACATGCTTGTTCCATGTCAGAAAAAGGCTCTGCTTGTTTAAAATACCCCACTATAAACATGCTTGTTGCAGAGCCTTCACATGGACAGCTATTTGGGCAACACTGGTCTCATGCTCTCTTTTAAGCTTTCCTAAAACCTTGTTACCTAGTCAAAATTATCCTATAGAATTTGTGCGTGCATCATTTCCTATACATCGTGCAAAATTTAAGTCTAATATAGCTTTATTCTAACTTTTAGAATATAACTTCTTGTAACTTTTAGAATGTAAGTTAGAAGTGGAGAAAGGAATGCCTTGACCTTATACTTGGTTTCCTCAGAGTGAATTTGATTCAGTTTGGAAAATAAGCCTAACTCCCCCAGATACACATCTAGTACACTTATGTTTTTCTGACCACACACAGTAACACTGCAGTCAAGGTGTAAAGTATAAAGAATCAGAAATCCTTGACTATGGGACTAGTAAAAACAAGCTGTGGAACTCATGGATCAATATGGTAGACAGTTAGATTTTAGCTAGTTGGGCTGGAGGTGATTAGGAAGACAGACTATTAATCACATACACAACTTTACATGGTCTTGGTCCAGCATATCTACAGGACTGCCTCTCTCCCTATGCTCTACCATTGCAGCTTCACTCATCTGAACAGGGCCTTCTGCAGGTGCCACATGAGCAAGATCAACAGCTGTCTACATATGTACATTCTCTGTGGTGGCACACACCTTATGGAATGACCTACCTGAAGAGGTCAGGAAAGCTTCCACTTTCCTAGCTTTCTGTAAATGACGCAAAACTGAATTATTCAAAAGGGCTTTTTACTCAGATAGGCTGTATTGTAACAAAGTGGTCTTGGAGGGATGCATCAGTAGAGGGGACAGGGACCACAGACATTACTACAATGTGCTGCTGTATGTTACCTGTGGTTACGGATCTGCTCCTACTTGGTAGTTCCCTGCTGTTTAATGTTGTTCTCTGCTGTTTAGTGTTGTTTAATGTATCAGTCTTAGAACTGCTTATGCTCTGTTTCAGCATTTCTTCAACTCTGTACTGGATTTCTGCTGGTTTTAAATCTTTGCAAATTTGCATTTATAGACCCCATTACATTGTTTATTGAGATATCCTTGAAATTGACTGTACTAATTCACACCATTATCCACCTTGAATCTCTGTGAGAAAGGTGAACTAGACGTTATCAGTGGTAGGGAAGGAAGGAAAGCTGAAGACATGGGGACACATAAAGGTAGGTAGGCTGATGGGTGAAAAGGGGAGAAGGAAGTAGGCCCAGTGGCAGCAGGCATCCCCCTACTGGGCTTAGTGCAGTTGTAGCAGTGGTCACGGTGCAACTTGGCTGGGCCCTGATGGCCACTGTGCAACTGGGACCAGTTGAAAGCTAGGGGTCAACATGCAACTGGCCCTGGCCCTGCACTTGTGGCCACAGAGCAACTCAGCCAGACTTTTTTTTTGAGGAAAAGCTGCCAGGGCTAGAGAAGAAGGGAATGCTGAAGTTGGGGGGCGGGGGCGGATAAAAGTAGGTTGGCTGGTTGGTGGGAAGGAGAGAAGGAAGCAAAAAAAGGGTAGTGTATGAGGGGCTGACAGGGAAGGGAAAGGGGAAATAGTGGGGAATACAGGGGGAAATGAGATGCCCTTGCAAATCCTAGAGGATTCCCCACATGTATTATTTGTATTTTCCACTTTCTTACGTTGCTTAAATATAAAAAATGTGCTATACAACAAAATGTATCTGCAAAATAGGAGAAATGTGCACACAAATTTGCCTTGTGATTCTAGATGAAACATGCACATAAAAGGAAAGGGAAAAGGTGGAAATGAGATTTCTTACCAATGCAGGCACCATTGGGTGAAAGTTTGAAACCTGCAGCACATTCACAGCGGTAACTACCAGGGCTGTTAATACAATCTGCATTTCGTTGGCAGAGATTGTCACCATTGCTGCATTCATCAATATCTGTAACAATAATGATTCTTGATTAAAGGCTGACTGTTAGTACAGGCTTTTGTTAATCTGTATGAAGGGTATTTCCCCCCTATACAATACAAAGGTGAAGTTAAGCATCTTTAAATCCCACTGATTAGAATTAGAGAAATCTCACTAATTTCAATTAATTAATGGTATTAAACAACAACAACAACAACAACAACAACAACAACATTCGATTTATATACCGCCCTTCAGGACAACTTAATGCCCACTCAGAGAGGTTTACAAAGTGTTATTATTACCCCACAACAATCACCCTGTGAGGTGGGTGGGGCTGAGAGAGCTCCAGAGAACTGTGACTCGCCCAAGGTCACCCAGCTGGCTTTGTGGAGGAGTGGGGAATCAAACCCGGCTCTCCAGATTAGAGTCCCGTGCTCTTAACCACTACACCAAACTGGCTAATAATGATATTAACTGAATGAAACTGATAGAAAGTAGTACTTTTTTACACAACACAGAATTAATGTATTGAATTTGGCAATGGGCACTAGCTTTAATGGCACTGGACAAATTCACAGTGGACAAATTTATCAGTGACTATTAGAATATGTATTTATGGCACATGCAATATATATTGCTGGATGCTCAGCTACAGAAAGGTAGCAGCTCTGCCTCCGGCTCTTTTCTCTAAAGGGATCACTGCTGGAAAACAACCATGCATAACCTTCCTTCCTGACATAGTGCTGTTGTTGTTGCTGGACAGAGCAAGCAAGTCTATAAAAAGAGCTGCAGGGATGGATGCATTAGCTGATGCCTACTGTGGATCCCCACGGAGAACCCATGTGGGTCCCTAGAGGTCTGTGAACCCCAGTCTGAGAAACAGAGTGGGGACAGCTACAATTGCTGAGAGGATTTGTTCTAAGAACCTGCTTATGAGGTTAAATGTGAAAAGATTCTCTTTTTCATCACCTTCACAAACCAAGAGCAGATCATTGTAGCTGAATCCTGTGGGACATTCACAACGGAAGCTGCCAATCTGGTTGATGCAAACACCATTTGCACAAATCCCTGGGATTTCTTTACATTCATCAATATCTGAAAAACAAACATTTTTTTAGCCAAATGCAGCTGTTTAGGCCTCCAACAAAACCCAAGTTTTCTCACAGTTTCCCCTAAGTTTATAACACATAAAAGAATTTAGTACTAAATTTTACTTTATTTACTTATATACAAAGAGCAGGGACATAAGAGTCAGGAATGCAGAGAAGTTATAGATGCATGCTTATAGAATTATTTTTTAAAATTTGTACAATTTGTTTTAGTGAACACAAAAAGTACTTTCCTGGGAGCAAGCTCCATTGAACAGACTCAAATAGAATTATAAGTAGATTTGCTTAGGTTTGCTGTCATGGTTCTGTAACAACTGATACAACAGTCAAAGAAATTATGTGTATTAAATTATGTGCATTAAGCAGCCCTAAAAACAGTCACTCCAATCCAGTCAGGGTAGTTTCTCTATGAAAACCAACAAAGGGACACTTTATGTATCATGGAGTACACAGGTTGCTTCCTGTGATATATATGGGTTTCCCTGACAGGCCCAACAGTGCCCTTGGAATGGTTTTAGCCGCTGGGGAAATAGCATGTAGCTGAAGCCCTTCTCTACCTAAACTACAGTCCTGATCCTTATCAGGCACCACATGTGCAGGAATTGAGGAAACCCCACAATTCACATGTGATTGTGATGTCTGACACAGGATGGGGGCTCCAGACCCAAACTGGGTACTCCTTAATGCCTTCAGACTCAGCAGTCAGCACAGTCTTCTTGACAACACAGTTTCCCACATATATGATGATTTTGAGATGCAGGCTGTTGTGTAGACAACTGCTTCACCTCTATGCATAGCCACAGAGAGGAGTACACTCCTTGAACATTTGAATGGGCTCTGGATACATATGATATACATGAAATACAAAAAGGTATGTTCCGTTTAAACTGTTATAAAAATAACTTTAATTAACAGCCTTTAAAAGTTAACCTACCAACAGCTTTTCCTGTGTGAATGTCGAAAGTGAAACCAGGAATATTCCCACAAAGAGACTTGAAATCAACTAAAAAAGAAAATCAAAATTTTAAAAAGAATTTTCCTAGTAATTCCTCAAAAACAATATTTTATTTTTATACTCCATTTTTAATACTTTATCTTCAACCAGCTATGGTTTGTTTCACTTGTGATTTTCCTGTTTTGGATATGAATGGAATTATTCTGGGTGAATCTTACTATTACATTTTACTATCTGATGCATTCTTCACTTTTATATGACTGGATGCTGCAAGTTGAGCTCAAAATCTAACTAAATTTTTAAGTAAAAATAAGCAAATGATATTAATGTCCTCTTGCCTTCTAATCTGGAAAATGTGTGTGTGGATAAACACAAACTGTAATTCTACAGATACAACCTGTACATAAGGCCTTTCTTGCTGAATAACTAGGGGCACTGCCCCTGGTCGCTCAACTCACCAACATCCTAGCTCCCTGAAGTCATGCTATTTAATGGCAGTCTTATCTTGAAGGTATTTGATTTTCTCTTTTATTGTTCCTATGGCTTTTTGATCACACAATAAAGATCAGGGATGAGGATAATGATGATTTAATGGTGGTCTGAATAAGAATGAGCAATTTTGCTACCTGCCAAAACAGCTGCAGCATTACCAGATGAAGCAAGAGTTATCATATTTTTATGAAGAGCTGTGAGCAAAATTAGATCTGCCAGCATAAGCAGCTTACATCATCCTGTGTCTTCCATTTCATCCTCACAACAATCCTGTGAGATGGGTCTGTCTGAGAGGGTGTAACTGGCTCAAAGTTAGCCAGCAACCTTTCCTGGCAAAGGAGGGATTCAAACCTAGATTTCCTTGATCCTATTCTAACATTCTAACCACTACACCTCACAGGCTTTGACAGGTCAGGGAAGATGTTAAACTCCCTTTGTTTTTGAAGAGAGTGGATATTTTCCACCATCTCTGTCTCTACTGCCTGTCCTTGCTGGCTTTTTGTCAATAAACTGAAGCATCCATTAAAAATACCAGAGGGATGCTTGGGGCATAATCTATGCCAGGAATGTATGATTCCCTTCATTTTTGGGTACTACTGGTTGCCAATTTTGAAACCCCTAGATTTAGCTTCTGATGAGTTATCCCTTCCACAAACAAACTTAACTTCCATTGCAAATAGCATGGGGCAGGGGCTTTTGCAGATAACATTTTGGTACTACAACCCCCACAATCATGCCAAAGTTGTTGGCCAACTTTGAGGGCCTAGCTTTATTTTCAGATGAGTTATGCCTGCCACAGTCAACCTTAGCTTCCACTGCAAATAGCATCAGGAAGTTTGTGCAGGTACTCTGGTCAGGATGCCCTGAGTCCCTTTATTTTTGGCACTGCAACTTCTATCATCATCCTAAACTGGGTGCCCAATTTTCAGATGTTTAGCTTTATTTTCTGATGCATTGGGCCTGCCAGAGACAACCATTCCCTCAAATATACAAAGCAGTGTGGGTGTATGGTGGTGGTGGTCTGGTGATTACAAGACCCAGGATGTTCTGATTCCCTTCATGTTTGGCACTTCATTTCTGAGGACTTATATCTACCATAGATGGACGGACAGGCAGATGGATGGATTCTTTCATTATTATAGGAGATCCTGTGTCTCCCAAGACTTCTGCAGAACATTTATATATTTATATTTATATTTATATTTTTATATTTATATTTATATTTTTATATTTATATATATATATATATTTCTCATTCATCATTTTCTTCCATTGTTGGTACATTTCAAGAGATTACATACCTCCAGGGTAAAGCCAGAAGATAAGGCTTAGGAAACCACATTTTTAGTATTATTTGCTGAAACAAGGAGCAAAATTTATATTGATTTTATTCAGCTGTTAACTACACCCTTTTCCTCTTTTCCTAAGGTAGCTGGGTTTCTGGTGTGGAGTAAAGGCACTGAATCCCAAATTTGCTCAGACAAGGTAGCATTCAGTGATAGCCTGTGAGCAAAAGCCTGGTTTCAAAAAATAACCACAGTTAAGATAAAGCATGGTTTCTTGCGGTCTCTCTTCAAAGCTGGGTTTGGTACAACGTACACAATTTCTGAGCGTTTTCCAAATAAAGGTATATAAAGCAGTTTTTACCTGTGTTTGGAGTTGGACATGGTTCACAAGGCTTGTTCCAAGCTTTACCAACATTATAGGTGCAGCAACACATCCTCTTAGTTACATTAAAGGGCAGCTCATTATCACAAGATGTTCCGTTATAGCTTCTATAGCAAAAGCTCTTTCTCATATCTACAAATATAGAAAGGTTATATGAACTTTGAAGTGCTTCACATGTAACAGTTACAATTATCTTAAACGTAGGGGTGTGCACCCCCAAAAATCCAGGTGATCTGAATCTGGGTTTCAGGGATTTCAAAAAAATAAGGTATCCCTGAAATCTAGGTCATATTCTGTAATCCAGTTAGAGAATCCCAAATTTATCTAGCCATTGGTCCCTATTGGTAAAACTATTCAGTTGGCTGGGGGGGGGGTATTTTTCAAGAATCTGCCAAATTTATAGGGAACATACTCCTTCCTGTCATGTCCCCTCCCAAATTTCAGGAAGATTGGACTCTGGGATTCAATTTAGTGGCCCCTGAACAAGCTGCCCCAAGCCACTCTCTATTGTTTCCAATGGGGGTAATATTTCTAAGGCTTTCTAGCCAAATGGAAACCTAGAGCAAAGGCAACCTCTAAGCAAAGCCACTCCCAAATGTCCCACTCCCAATGCAAGCTGCACCAACAAAGCCCAACAGAACCAAATTAGGGCAAGGAAACCTATATCAAACCAGAGAATCTCAATGTCAAGCCATAGAATCCTCCCAGTCTGAAGCAAGGAGGTGGTGAGGCTTGCTGGAGCTGCAAATTTTAAAGGTGGCTGGTGGCAGCTTGAAGGTTCTTTTGGAGCTCGGGCAAGAGTGGGAATCCACTCTCCCTGCTGCCTCCTGTCCCCTGCTGGCCTTGCACCACTCTTCTTGCCTCTGCTTTCTGCAAGGCCAAGCTGCCAGCCCCAAGATGAACATCTCTGCTGCTTCTCATAGGTACTGCCAAGGTGCACTTACAGCCTTCCTCCTGCTCTGTGGATGGTAGCCCAGCCAAGTACATCAGGAAGAGGCACCAATCGCCAGCCCTGTCATCGGAGACAAGGAGATGAGCTGACAGCCCTGAGAGGGGAGCATCAGGCAGTGCCTTGGCAGAAGCAGCAAAAGAAGGATAAGGAAACACTGGTCTGCTCCTTACCCGCCAAGGGAGAAAGGCGGCAGTAGTGAATCAGGAGTGCCTTTCATTTCTTCTTCTCCCATTCCTCTTTGCTGCAGTTGCCTGATTTTTGGAGCACAGTTGGGGGTGGAGGGGCAGCATGGGAATTCACTCTACCTATGATGTTATGAAAGGCTCACCAGAAGGAGAGAACCCAATTCATTGAATTACTCCAAGAACAATTTATCATAGAAGATTATGAATGAACTAATAGAACTTGTTCTAAGTTATGGTAGGATTGATTACCCAAAGCTCTAAGAGGTGGTATAATTAAAAGAAATGGAGGTAGGGGAAAAATAATATTGCAAATGCATGTATATGTGGGAGGAGGGGCACAGAGCAGGAATCTCTACATGCATGTTTAGATATATGTTTATGAAATGGCTTAAATCTTGGTTCAAATTGTTTTGTTACATGTTGAAATTGAATCTATCAAAAACCATTTGAACCAAGATTTAACTTATTTATTAAACATACATTTTTAATGTTAGTTTAGTTGAAAGAGATATTCTACTTGGACATCTCATAACAATGAGATGAGCCCCGTGGAAGCAGCTGCCCATGGCACTCGTGGGTGGTAGTGAGGGGTGATTGTATGTGTAACCCATTCTTAACTTTGCGGATTTATAGGCAGATTGCTGAAGTCCATTCTCTTCTCATTAAGTGGAAGAAATGTGAAGGGTGACATACCCATACAATTGTGTCCTCCATTCACCTGCATGTATTCTGGAGGGCAAATACAAGTGTAGTTCCCTAAGGTGTTGTAGCATGTCCCAGGGCCACAGACACCAGGATGTGCAACACACTCATCAATATCTGGAAAGATGAAATAACAGAGCTTAGAAACAAAAAAGCAAGCAAGCACAAATTGAACTGCATCAGAATTTCTTAATTGGAGAGAAGAGAGTAAACAAGATTGATTAAGAGCTGATCTCTTCTGAGACTTCTGCGTTTCCTAAGCATCATTTAATAAATAACACCAATTCAAATGTAGTGCACATATTCATGCATCACGCTAGAAGACAATCTCATTATATATTGGACATAAATGAAGAACTGGATCTTTTTCAATTTATCTGATTAAGACCAAATTATGGAACACATTTATCTGAAAATAGGTTCCACTGAAATCAGAGTCTTGCTTCCAAGAATATATGCTTATAAACAGGGTGTAAGGGAGGTGGGCTTAATAGTCCTTTCATTTATATTATGTTATTCTTAATACATGAGAACATATAAGAAGAGCCCTGCTGGATCAGACCAGTGGTCCATCTATTCCAGCATCCTGGACAACCAGTTACTTTGGAGGGTCAACAACAGGGGCATAGAGGCCAATGCCTTCCCCTGATGTTGCCTTCTGGCATGAGTATTCAGAGGTTTACTGCCTCTGAATGTGGAGGTTTCCTTTAGACACTATGCTCAGAAGCCCCTGATAGACCTATTGTCCACTTTTTATGGCATTCTGGACTTGGGGCGTCAACCAGGCAGGCAGTCTTTTAGGCAGTCCTAACCCAGAGAAAGCATTCTATCTGGGCTTCAGTTAGTGTGGTTTTAAATAGCTTCCTAGCATTCTTTAAAGATTTGACTCTTGGGTTTCCCTTTCAGCTTCCTTTTAACTATTCCCCTCATTTTTTATAAAGTTCCCTCTTTTGAAATCAAAGATTAACATTTTAGACTTTAGGGGTAACTTTCCAAGGACACTGAACTTAATAGCATTGTGGTCACTGTTCCAGTTGGCACAATGACATCTACATCTCTCACCAGGTCTTGCATATGCTCAGAAGCAAGTCTAAGATCACTACCCCTCAGGTTGGATCTGTGACCAATTATTCCAGTGTACAGTCATTTATGATGGATGGAATGTCATTTCTACAACACAACACAAACACATGTTTACCCGTGTAGCTGAGGACAACCAGTATCATATAATCTGCTTTAGTCACCTCCTTTGTTTTCTTCTCCATCTCAAGGTCAGCCTCAAGGGTTTGATCAGCTGGGTGACAGAACACCCTCATTTTTAAGTAACTCTTAGATCCCAGTATTTCCACCCATATTGCTTCTGCACTCTATAGTTCATTTGTGGAGTACAATACAGTTTCCACAGCCTAGGGTGCCTAGAATCACTATCACAGCCTAGAATCACTATCTGCATGAAGACAGTGATTCAGGAAGAAAAGAAAAAGGTCTGCAGGTTAAAATACTGTTTTGAGAAAGGACACGTCTTGGAATAAGAGGGGGGAGAATTTGTACCTTCACAGATACGAGTTTCTTCACTGAGGTAGTACCCATGGGGACATTCACACTGAAAGCTGCCAAAGGTATTGATACAGTTTCCACCTTGACAGAGACCAGGCAACTCTTGACATTCATCAATGTCTGCAAAGAAAGAGAAGGTTGTGTTTTCTACCTGACAAGAGTTACATGAAAAGTTATAGGAGATCAATTGAATACAATTAACATTTGCTTAATTGGCTCTAAGACTCTTCCCACATTTCCCGGGGGGGGGGGGGCGGTCTCCTGCAGCTGTTTCAGCACTTGAAAGAGTGCCATGCTGCAGGCCCAATGAGGATCAGGCCCTTGCAGCATTTTAAAATCACCTAAAAATGAGGATGGCAAAGCTGTGGCAGCTACAAATTCATTATCACGTATAGTTTGGTTCTAAAAACTGGTAAAATGATAACAAATTCCAGAACAGCTCCTTGAAGATCTTTATTTTTTTTAAAAAATGTGGCTAAGTAGAAAAAGCTTAACAGAAAGAACAGTAAACATATGCAGAATTGAATCATTGAAAACTAATTTCTATACATTGTTCCATGATTCAAATGACTAAAACAATCAGAGTTGACAAAATGCATGCATTTCAGTTTTCTTATGCAGTTGCATATACAGTGCCTTCAACAGAACTTGCAGATTAACAACTTCATTCTAAATCTGCAGTGCCTTTCTCTTGTATGCAGATATGCAATGAAAGCGGTCCTTAGCCGTGCTACCTTCCAAATGCAGACAGTTTATAAAATATGACCTTCCCATTAGCAAAAGTCATAACAGTGAGTGTTCAAGATGAACTTACCTTCTAAGATAATAGTTATGGGATTTGGTCTGAATCCTTCACCTCCTGGACAGAGAGTATTATATTCACCTAGACAGAAAGAGGCATAATTAATAATAAAGAGTGACAAGATTCATCATACAGATAATTTCATTTGATGTCCCTGTTGTCATTCAATTGATTAGTCCAAAAGAGGCCTACTGTTCATGGCAAGTGAAATTTACCACCTGAATATTAAGCAAGCCGTTACTGTACAGAACCTAATACTTTTGATCCTGTGACTGACCCTTTCATACAGATTTACTTTTTCTGGACAGCAGTACCAAAGGTGCTGCCACAAATGTAATAATTGATAGAATTTTTAAAAATCTAAAACATAAACAAACATTAGCAAAGAAATGCAAAACTCCTGTCCTTATTATTAACATAGTAGCCAGTAGAGAAATGAGGCATTTAGATTATAATGAGGTTTATGAAAATAAAAATAGAAACAACAGTATTTCAAGTCGGAACTATAAAATATTCACTAATTAGTCACCACAAATTATTTAATAACACTGATTAAAATATTTTTACTTGTTTTATTTCTGCAGAAGCAAATGTTAGATTAGAACTTAAGGAAAGCCATGACTGGCAAGGCTATTGGGTACATTTGCAGACACACACCACTCTTCAGACAGTACTGATTTCCCACAGGGAAGCCAGAAATACATCTTTGTTTTGCAAACTGGCTGATCCAGTGGTTTTCTTCAGTTAAGCAAGGGGTCTTTTGTTGGAAGAAAACTCCTTTTGTTGGTAGTACTCTGTCATCCAATAGACGAAATCATCCTCCAATGGAAGATTCCTCACAGAGCAGAAAGAAACCACTGCATCCAACTCAAGTGACCATACCGAAAGTCAGCACATGCTTTGTGTGGCACCACTGATTTCAAATTCAGAGATTCTGCTTATGTTCTGTGCGCCAAGGAATAGTGCATGATATACAGAAACCACTGCGTGGATGACGTCATCAGATTTACTCCTTTTATTTTATTGAGAGGATTTACTCCTTATGGTGCCTTATTAGTAGTTTTTTTCATCAGCATACATGCTACACAGACATGAATAGAAGAGAATAATTCCTTACTGCTATTTACAGGTGGGCAAATCTCACAGGGATTTCCCCAAGCCTTTCCTAGAGAACAGCAGCAAGATGAACGACTGACTCCAACGCCAATTTCAGTGTTGCAGGATAAACTTCCATCACCTCTTGGTCCATACTTCAGATAACAGTTGCCAACCCGGTTATCTATACAGAAAGCATACAAATGTAGCTGAGTTTACTAGTCATGGACATTTATTATGCATACCATAAATTGTTAGCAGGAAAAAAACACAACTTTTTATATGAAATCCTGTCCATTATGAGTTCTGATAGACATATAGATTGTATACTGGATAAGTTCTTAAAATAACTGGTCTGTATAAAGGGAAAAAAACCACGTACATGGGTCATAAGAAGCATTCATGTCTTTATTTGTATATATGAGATCATAGGAGAAGAGGTATTAGTGCTAGAAGAGAGACAAAAGGTCGTTTTGTTTTGTCTCTTTCTCCTCACAATAAGGGAGGGCCATTCATCTACCAGTTTACCAAATATCAGTTTACAGAATTTTGCACACTATTTGCCACAAGCAAAGAAGCAAGTGCACTGCATATAAGTGTTCATAGAGATTTGCACAAGTGAGTCAAACCACAGGCTACGGGAGAAGATAACCTCCATCCCAACAAGGACCACTGTCAATCTGACATGGAGAAAAAGTTCTTCCCAACCTCAAACATGGTAAGGATGACACTTAACCAAGACATATCACTGAACACTTAACCAAGAATCACTGGCTACATCTCTACTAGATCAGACAACACCCTGTGTATAATTATGGCAGTTTCTTGTCAACCAACAAAAGGAATACAACAAAGTAGCACGTGCTTTCTGAATATGATGTGACACAACGGTCATATCAGAATTCATAGACCTGTAAGTTTATCCCATTCCATCTTAAACCTATTTAGACTTTGGTTTATGAAATAATTTTGGAATCAGTATCTATCTTTTGTTTTCCCCAATTCATATGAATGGTTTTTAATTGGTTGAGAATTTGACTGACTTTATTTCAGTTATGACAGAAGACTGCTTTATGTGGTACCACTGCAATTTTCTGCCTATCATGGCACATTCTGACATAGCACATTTTTTTCTTACCAACACAACCAACTCCAGTTGGATTCAGCTGAAAATCTGGAGGGCAGTTACATTCATATCTTCCAGGAGTATTCACACAAAAACCATTAACACAGTTGATAGGATCAGCACACTCATCAATGTCTAAAGTAAGAAATATAAAGATCAGCTGAAATGGAGTCTTTAAAATTTCCTTCAGTTAAACACAACAAATCTCTCAGAATATTTTTACAAATCCAGTTTCAAGTTTCTTCAGATAATATAAATCTGGGTCATATTTTTGAAAGTCTGTAAGATACATAGCACATTGGGTTCAAATATTCACTCAGCTATGAAGCTTTCTCAGTGACTTTGAGGAGAATAACAATTCCTCAAACTATTCTGCTGTGGATAAAATGGAATAACCAATTGAACACTATCCTGCTTGTCTTGGGACAAGCATAGGATTCAAATGTGATGACTATATATTTAAACTTTGTATAATAAATAAAATATACCTGTACAATTTCCTCCAGTTCTATCCAGTTCATAGCCATCATCACAAATACAGTGAAACATTCCTGGTAAGTTATTGCAAGTACCAAACACACAGATATTCTGGAAGGCACATTCATCAATATCTGAAATAATAATAGCATAATTAGTTAATGGGCATCAATGTGATAAATATTCTGAATTATTCATTTATGCAACTGGGGTATACACTTCAAAAATGTTCATGTTGATTTCAGATTCGTATTTCTCAGAAGGCATGCTTTTCATCATCCTGAAGTTTCTGGACCCTCATTACCATTTTGGGATTTGGGGAGGGTATATTTTGAAGGTCCAGAAAATTTGGGACACTTCTCATCCCCTGTCTCTGAGGGAGGGAGACAAAACTGGCCCCACCGAACAGCTGTTAGTGTTTCCTGTCCCTTTTAAGATTAAAGGAGACTAGAAGCCCTATCTAACAGCTGATTGTCATGGTACACCAGTTCCACTGGGGCGTACTCTTTGAATGATGAGGAAAACTTCTCAGGCACTTTGGTCTCTGAGGTGCAGGACCATCTGAACACTCCACAGGCAGACCTCACTATCCTTCTCCAGCAACCAGGTCTGGATTCCAACCCCCCCTTACATACACAATGGATCAGGAACCACCTGAGGAGCCTTGTACCCTGTTAGCACCTCCCAATGACATAGAACCACTATGGAGCCCTGCCAAGGTCCTGCACCCACAGAGTGTTGTGCTGAGCAGTGGGATCAGAGGTGAAGAAAGACCAGGGAGGAGACTGACACAATGAAGGAACACACAATGAGCAGCCCAAGGTCTTCCTCACTCCAATCTCTCCCATGAAGGAGATGAGATGTAGTAACCATTGACAGGAGCTGGGTCTTTAATCAGGTTATCAGAATTAGCAGGGGATTCCACTTCTTATAAGCCTGCAGCCGCCAGATGTTTGGAAGTTTTGCTGGTTCAATAGCTCCAATAAAGCTTGCTGTCAGTGCCTTGGCTTGTGGCTGCTATACCCTGCCCCTTGCCTGCCTGCTTGGATTCTTGCTTGTCTGCAGCCCACACTGACTCTTGCCTGCCTGCTTGCGTTAACTCCTGCCGCCTCCCTGCAAGCTGCAGAATAGGACACTGATGGTGACTAACAGCCAAGGTGGGCAGAGGTCAGGCCTAGCAGCCATTGAAAATAGAGGGGCCATTGTTTCCTATGAGCTGTAGAGAGGTCAGGTCTACCTGTAGGAATAATGGGGTCATTATTTACAATGGCAGGTAGATCTGTCCTCTAATCACTGGACTATTAGCTCTTAGCTGCTAACTGGAGGAAGGGTTCTTACCTGGAAGCACTGCAAAATGGCAGGTGATCTCGTGGGCTGACAGGTAGGGTCTTGCACTTTGCTGCCCTACCAGTTTAGCAAGCAGGCTCTTGCTCTTCCGAGAGTCTTAGCTGAACAGCCAAGCCTCCTGAAAGTGCAGAAGCTCACCAGCAAATCAGGTGAGGCAGTGAAGCCTTGAAGGAGTGCAGGGTTTTCCTGCCAGCCCAGACAACTACCTGCCATTTTCTGATGCTGGCCAGATAAGTACCCCCTCACTAACAGCTGATATTTGAGTGGACAGAGACCAGGTCTACCTGTCATTGTTATAAATGGGGGCATTATTTCCTATGGGCTGCAGACAGATCAGGCCAGTTCATAGGAAATAATGGCCCTTATAGTTCCAATGACAGTAGATCTGGCCTCCTATCTACCTGTCTATCAGATGTTAGCTGGGGCTTCTAATACCTTTAACATTTAAAGGGATGAAGACACTAACTAACTACTGTTGGGCAGGCCAACATTTTGTCTCTCCCTCCCTATTACTGCATCTCCCTGAATCAGAAACCATCTCAAAATTCAGGAAGATATATATTTTACTACTCCTAGAATTTTACATGTGTTTTGGGTCATTTCTGATACCCCCATGGTGACTTTAAACAGCCAAATTTGAGTTTAATTTAATCTTGGGCACATCCAAATGCATTGGTAAGAATGCCTTCTCCTTATTGTTATACATAGATGGGTATTCAAACTATGTCTGCAATAAAGAGTATGTATGATTTTGAATGAGGCATGTTTATTTGTGTTAAGTACTCAAAGAAATCTATCCTGGAACTGTATAATGTATTTTGAGTGTCAGAGAATGTATAACCTTCATGTAAATGTATAACCTTGATACAAATTAATAACCAATGTACTTTGAAGATTGTTGCAAAAATATGTTTCAGTGAACCCTACTAAGTCTTTTTTTTGTTTAAATTTGTGAAGGAGAATCATGAACAAGGCCAATAATGTTACTATAATAGAATAGTTAGAAAAGACTGGATAGTTCAGGGAAGCTAACAGGCTTTAAGAAGCAGGATATCCCTTTAGGAAACAAGATATAATTTTCTGATATTTTGTCCTAGGAAGACAGAGAAAGAGAACGAATTTTATAAGAAAAAATTATAAAGAAAGAGAAGACTTAAGTAGAAGGTAGAGAGACTCTGATGCCTGGATTCCCTTCTCCACAGATAAAATCAATCAAAATCAATCAAAACTAAGTTGTAAGTTCTTGGTATAAGGTTATACAAACATTTTTAAAAAATCAAGTCCACCTTTATCATGGTCGGCACTGCAAAAGCATCCATGGTGGTGGTGGTGGGGAATGACATTCATACGTAAAGTATGCACTAAACATTCTATGCCTAGGCTGAAATGAAGCTGAAATAGCAGTACTTACCTTGGCAAGATCGACTGTCTGTAGCTGGGGTGAAGCCCATCTCACACTCACAACGGTATCCACTGGGAATATTCAGACATTGTCCATTTTCACACAGATTAATATTTTCTGCACATTCATCAATATCTGTTGGATATATTTAAAACTATCATGTAAGTGTGTACTTAAAATTTGAGTATTTGAATTGCCAATTCTAAATGGAAAAGTATAACACATTGGGAAGAAAAGCCAATTTTTCAAGTATAGCCAAAATTAAATTTTCTTTGGAGAAACAAAACAAGGAGAGCTGGAGTAGTGATGTTGTCAAACCTTCCATGGAATAGGAACTTCTTCAGTTCACAGTACTTTGCTGCATTGTGAATTGGGTGGCATGTCTCCAAGAACAGCTCCTTTACCTTAGAAAGCCAAGCTTTTGGGAAAGTGCAAATCAAAAGCAGCTCTGGAACATGATGTTTTCCGGAGCACTTGAATGCCCTGTCAGTGATGTCAAATGCCTTGAAAACGTTATGGCCCTGGGCACTTTTCATCTGCATTGCCAGTGAGAACTGACATGATAGCATCCCAGGTGGACAGTGTCTTCAGACATGTGGGATCTAGGCCATCTAGCACTTCTACTGAATAATCAGGCACTTTAGAAAATGACATGGCCCTGGAGGCCTGATGCTGTCATTTAAGCATTCCAGAGTCAGACACAATCAAGCAGCGCAGGTCTTGCAGAGAGGCCCTCTGGCTGTTGCTTATTTGAGTGAAGATAAGTGAAGATAAGTGAAGGTGGTGAGGTATGGTTTTGTGAATCATGGGTGGAAAGCTTTGCTGTTCCTGGTGTAGGGTAAGGGATGACTTGGTTCTGCTCCTAATGATGTCATATGGAGTACAGTAGGTTTTTGACATTTTGGAATCAGGTCTAGAAGAACAAGAGTTATTTTCTGAAATTTTGGGAAATCGCTTGGTTTTCTTATCCCCATCCTGATTCAAGCCATGGAGTTCATCCAACCAGTTACCTGATTGATAACAGCAGAATGTGTGCAGACTGGCTAAGAAAAAGAAAAAAATGTTGGGAAGAACTGGCTTCTATACTGCATGGTACATAGTGTGAAAACCAAAATAAAAAAAATTAAGAAGTTCTACAAATGAGTTTGTTGACTTGTGAAAAGATCCTAACCTACATTAAAGAAGAACTTCTTGATTGTTTCTCCTTCCCATGTCCCTGGAGCTCAGATTTCTGATTATACAGGAAACAAGAAAGTGGCAATTCTTCCAGAAAAAGTCTTAAATCTCTCATACCAGAACAAGTGAATCCATCTCCAGTAAATCCTTCTGCACAGATACAGCGATAAGATCCAGGAGCATTTGAGCACTGAGCATTCACGCTGCACTGATGTGTTCCATTGGAACATTCATCAAGATCTGCCAAAGAGCAAAGCAATTAGATATCTTCAGGATATCTCTGTATTTATAGTATTAGTGGTGGGCACAGAAGTACTTTAGCAATATACATAGAATGTTGTGCAATAAATTTATTTTACAGGTTTATAATTATATTACTCTATTGTATTGTTTAGGTAACAAAACACCACTACATCAAACAAATTATTCATTTCATACATATAGCAGATAACTTTATTAGAGCTATATTAGCTCCTTGGTCTTGTGGAACAAGGAGTTTATCTTAGGCATAAATAAAGGATCTAGTATTAGCACCACTTTGTATTTGTAAAACACATTCTTGTTAGTGAGCAGTACATCCAGCTCCAAAACCTTGCAGACTGGTATGAAAAAGCAGCTAATGTGGGTTTCCTGAGAGGCTCTATGGCAAAGGGCTAAGGGGGAGTTCATCAGGAGAGAAAGAATCTGATTTGGGTTTCATGTCAGAAAATGGTGTATGGAAGAAATGTTGAGTGTTTTTTTTCCTCCCAAGTATGGAAAGATGTATATTGGACCCCACCCCAACTCAGCTTAGAACCTCATTTAATAAAAAATGCCTGTACATGCAGACCAGAGTGCTACTGTTCAGGTACTGTTGCAAGCTATCTTGGAAAAACTTTAAGGACACGTTAAACTCTACATTGTTAGGTGGCATTTCCCTCTTGGGCAAAAATTGGCAAAAATGCTTGCAAATTCTACCTGGTACTACATTTCATCCCAGTATCTCAGGAAGGACGTCTTCCCAAGCATAATTCTGTGAGGTTTTAAACCTTTAAAAGTACTAACTTTCTTCTCTCACAGAAGTTAGAAATGTAAACTGCTGTGTTCCTTGAACAACATCATTTCCCTCCCCTGGCAATGTCTAAAGAGCAGTCACTATTAGTGATGGGCACGAACCAAAATACGAACCAAAATTTTTGATGAACCAGGCCAGTTCGTGGTTCACAAACCAGCAGTTCGTCAGATCCCATTTCTGACGAACCGCCATGAACTTTAGGCTGGTTTGTTTGGTTCGTTTTTTTTGGTTCATCACTGCAGGCAGCCTGGTGCTGATCAATCAGTTTCCTAGGCAACAGGGGATGGACTTCCTGCAGACCTTCTGCTGACCCGGAAGTGACCTTCTGCTGACCCAGAAGTGACGATTTTCTGACCTGGATGTGACATTTTCACGAACCAAACAAACCAGTTTGTGAACCGAGGGCAGGCTCGTGAAAGTTCGTGGTTCGTGAAATTTGACGAACCACGAACCACATGGTTTTTTTCCGGTTCGTGCCCATCTCTAGTCACTATATACAGGATAGCACCTCCTACTGAATAAAAGACAGGGCACAATTCTCACTTCACTTTCCTTTGGGATGAAACTTGGGAATGTCTATAGTTCTGTTTTCTTCTTAAAAAAAAAAACTCTTTCTTTTGTCAATAACTCTCAGACCCTTGTTTCCCACACAATGACTAAGCAGTAAATGGCAGGAGGAGGGGCAGGGAAGGGGCATTTACAGCCCTCAGTCTTCCTGCAGGACTGCATTTCCCAGTATATAACACTGTGGCAACTATGCTCTTTTGAGCAAGGCCCAACATGAGGAGGATCATGGCATGAGGATCAGCCTCCACAGAGTCCCATTTAAGGCCCATTTCTGTCATTTCTCCTGCTTTGTGGAATGGCCTCCCTAAACATGTCAGGAAGACATCCACTTTGTTGCACTTTCAGAAGCTGTAAGGCTGAATTTTCAGGAGAGCTTTTCAGTGGATGGTTCTGTTTTGGATGATGATTGTTGTTTTTGATAGATTTTTGGTCTGGATGAATATTTTAATTTGATTCTGTGTTGCTTTTAATATTGTCATATGTAAAAAGTTACATAAAGAGACATTTTTTTCTTGTCTAATGCAATCCAAGCTGGTATCTTGACCTAATAGTCATCTGCAGAGCTATGCTACCCTCCTGTTAAGGTAGAAAGAGGGGAATAAAGTCTGATGTATGACAATTCAGGCACAGCTGTTTCCAAACTGAATACCTCTGCTCTTCCTTTTTTGTATCCCTCTCCTCCATCTTTTGACTAGAAGACTGAATAAATTATTTGTGTGTCTTCCCCCCACTAGGATGT
The DNA here is from genome assembly GCF_028583425.1 of Eublepharis macularius. NCBI lineage: Eukaryota > Metazoa > Chordata > Lepidosauria > Squamata > Eublepharidae > Eublepharis > Eublepharis macularius. The sequence goes on from NC_072797.1 coordinate 81,114,582, forward strand.
ATTGCACAGTAGTTTTTCCATATATGTGAGAAGTCAGTCACAGTGTTCAGAAGGGGCCCAAACAATTTCCAGAGAAGAAGGGAGAATCCTGCACCCTTCCAGGCAAAAAGCTGATGAACCTCCAAGTATGATTTGTTAACAGCTGTTCTGAGAGAATGAGCTGTAATCCCTTCTGGCAGTGTCTTCCTTAAAGATAAAGGTGCAAGCACCGAGTCATTACTGACCCATGGGGGGACGTCGCATCATGACGTTTTCTTGGCAGACTTTTTACGGGGTGGTTTGCCATTGCCTTCCCCAGTCAGTTACACTTTACCCCCAGGAAACTGGGTACTCATTTTATCAACCTCAGAAGGATGGAAGGCTGAATCAACCTTGAGCTGGCTACCTGAATCTGGCTTCTGCCAGAATCGAACTCAGGTCATGAGCAGAGCTTGGGTTGCGGTACTGCAGCTTACCACTCTGCGCCACTCTGCCTTATATATTAATGCAATAGATCCAGAGGAGTTAGCCGTGTTAGTCTGTAGTAGCAAAATCAAAAATGGGATTCTTAAGCCAATTGGAGAAAGCTGATTTTCAAAATATGTTTCTACAAGGATGTCTCATTACAAGATACAAATAACAATTCCAGCATCTCAGTGCTTGCAGTTCTGTCCAAGAAGAATCTGAAGGCAATTAGGTTGTGCCAGCTTTTTTCTTACAACTTTTCCTGTAGCAATGTAAGTTTGTTTCTATAACAGGTTCATCACTAAAACAATATACATCTGTAAGCAACCTTGGGGATTTGGTATCACTTACATGGATACAGTCTTTAGCAGTAGGATCAAGGAGAAAATTAAAACAGATGTCTGCACCTGTGCCTTCAGGGGTTGCTATCTGCACCAATCCTGCTTATTCCCACTAGAGATGCTTTCTAAGTTTGCATTATCAATGACATAATAATTACCTTAATTTCTGCTATGCTCCAAAGAATTATTTAATAAGACCTAAAAGAAGTAATCTATTTTTTTTTTGCAGGATTCCTCCCATCCACAAGGAGAGAATAGAAATGTTCATATAGCAACAAATGGAGATCGAAATGAAACAGAGATATATACCTTAATTTCATTCAGCCCAGTCCAGAAGGAAGGACATGGCTGGGGGAAGAGGAGATGGACAAGGGCTCCTCTTATTCTTGTCCTATTGGTCCAAACTATAGGACAACTGTATTCATCAGTGCATCTGACGAAGAGAACTGAGGTTCTCAAAAGCTTATGCTACAGTAAAGTTGGTTAGTCTAAAGGTGCTACTGGACTTTTTTCTATTTTGCTACTACAGACTAACACGGCTAACTCCTCTGAACTTATGCTGTGGCAACACATTTGGCTACTTGCCACCAGCACCACACGGATAGACTCATTTGTTTTCATTCCCCACCTGCATGGCTAGAAATAAGCATGGAAGGACAGATTCGGAGAGTTCAATGCACTTGAAAGTGGCATTATGTATATTACATGCCAGGATCTGAATTTCACGACATTTTCCTCCATCACACATATGGTTTCTCATCCTCATCTAGGGTATGTAGGGCAAGGAAGAGGGGAAGAAAAAAATCCCACTATTTTCACTTAAGCCACACAAGTGAACTCCAGAGATCACTATGAAAGCCCTACATTCCAGTCACTAGATGTGACTGGGATGGGAGGTAGACAGCCCCTCTTCCACTGAGAAGTGAATTAGCAAGATGGCCCTGTCTCCTGAATGTACAGGAAGGACAATTCCAAAGAACTGAGAATACCCTGAGGGCTCTAGCTACCATTCAAAACACCCAACTACCCAGTAATAGCCAATTAACTCACATTCATAACTTTGTAAACTGAATAATCTATTTTTACTCACCAATACACTTAATTCCATTGCCAATCCATCCTTCTTTACAACTACACCTGAAGCTTCCTGGGACATTGACACATGAGGCATGCAGGTCACAGTTATGGGCACCAATCTCACATTCATCCACATCTAAGAAAACCAAATAGCACATTAAACATGGTGAAATCACAATAACTGATAATCATGTTTATCTAACATATTGAGTAGCATGGTTTCAGACATTTTTATAAAACTAGTATGAAAAAATGTCATACTCCTGCAATGTCACATTCCCTATGAGTTGCAAGATTATCAGTGCAATCCTGGGGGGTGCAAAAGTGCTCAGGAAGCCAACTTGGAGTTACACTGGCATATCTGGCCTCTCCCCTGTTGTAACACCCAGTTATGATGACGCAGTGCCCAGGCACCACTGTGCCAGAGTTCCTCACCTGTGCTTGGCAGTTGTAGCAAGATGGGGCAGATTTGCAGTGTGAGACATGGCAGGGGGTGGTGAGTAAGTCAGTTGGCTCCCTAAGCCATCTGGGGCCTAGGAACACCGCCCCCCCCCGCCACAGCCATGGAAATTATCCCACGAAAAAGGTGGTGCAGTTGTGAAATGATGGCCCCAGAGCAGTTTTTCTGGTCCTGGGGACTGTCATTCCACTCTGAGGGCCATCATTCCACTTTGGGGGCCGTCATTCCAGCCCCAGATCAAGACTCTCAAGGTCCATCCCACATTTTCCTTGCACCTTTTTGGTGCAGTAATGTATTTCAATGGATCCAATGCAAGTCAATGGACATTTGTGCCTTCCATCATATTCAATGGACCCTTAAGTCTCTCCGTTTGTTTCCAAAGGGCGTTCTTGTCATTCATTTCAGCACCTCCCCCTGCTTGTCTCTATGAAGCCGTCTCTCCAAGCTCTGAGACTTGGGGAGCTGATCCTGAATGTAGAGTCCCTCTGCCTTTGTGGTTTTACTTTTCTGGGAGAGAGGTGAGCGTTTGTCAGAATAGCAGCAGCGGGGTGGGGGTGGGGGCATTTGCGAGTAGCTAGTGCTTTGGCTACAAGCCTGGCCTTTGCCAGAAAGGGGGGTGGGTGGGCAGGCTGGTGGACAAGCACCCTGCCTGCACCTTCAGTGTAACTCCTTCCCCTCGTAGGGCAGGCCACCTCTCAAGGCAGGCATCTTTGTTGGGGTGCAGCAATCGCAATTGTGGGGGTCTTGTGCCCTGTGCATTTGCTTTCTGCAGGACGGGAGCAGGTAGCATTGGCAGCTGGTGGCAGGGGTGATCATGGCCAGTGGATTGGTTGCGGCTTTCCCTGCCACTCACAGGGCTGTCAATTGCAGCTGCTCTGTGATTGGTGGGTGCTGCCAGGGTTGCCAGGGCAATTGGAGAGTGTTCTCTGCTGGTGGGGCCTCGCTGCACCTGGCTAAGCTTGCAACTCCAGCATGGCTTGCTCACGAAGGTCCTTAGGGAGTGAATGAGAGCAGCAGAGGATTTGTGAGTGGCTGGCTGCCTCTGTGGAAGCAAGGGTTAGGATTGCACAGCATGCAAAAGTTTTTAATCACTTTGAAGTTAGGTGCTACAGACAATTAATTCTTGAAGTAGTTAATGTTGCCTGTGGTGAATTTATAAATGGACAGCACTGAACAATTAAATAGTCTATATTTATTCAATATCTTAACCTTTTAAAACTAACTTAGTCTAAACATGTCTACAGTTTTAATAGCCACATGCACTAGGAAATAGCTTATACTGAAATCAAGGGGATTAACTTTATGTAAATATATAAGCAAAATGCTGCTGAGCTCAGTGTCATTAAACAGTTTTTCTAGTATTGCAACAAGAATATTAGGTCAGAGTTTGGAAAGGAGACCTCCAAAGCAGACCATAGCAACCCTGGTCTGCTTTGGAGGTCTCCTTTCCAATTACTAACCAAGGCCTGTGTAGCTTCAAAGCTCTCATGGATCAGGCTTGCTTGGGCTAACAACCTCACTAAATATTTGGAACCAAGGTCTAAATATAAATTTACTGATATACAGCCTGGAAATTCAGTATATAAAAGTGTTATAATTTGAACTACATGAGCTACATAATTTGGATACACCTTTATAATTTTAAATGTTCATGTAGTCCTAAGAGAACTCAAAATTTCAGTGGCTATCAGTGCCATTCTAAGCCCTTTGACTTCAGCAGACTCCAAAGGGTATAACTGTGTTTAGGATTGCACTGTAGGTGTACTCTTAGCAAAATATTTCAAACATATATTCAAATATATATTCAGCCCACTTAATCTGAAATAAATTTGCATATGAAAGTCTGGGTATATTTTATCTTGCATGGTGGACCCCAACATTCAGAAAAACTCATGTGAAATGTAGTATACCATAAGTATTCATTATTAAGTTACCCCGATATGGTCACTAACTGCACACAACCAAGAATTATTAGATATGGTACTAAGTGTGCGGGATGAAGGTTTAAATACATTAATTCTGCTATGTCTGTAAAGCTGAAAAGTACACAGAACTGGTCCAAAATAACAAACACTAATTTTTAGAAAGTAATTTGGATTAAGTAAAAAGGCACATCTGATCAAATCACAACATACCTGTGCAACCTGTGGTTCCCTTCTTGACAGAATAGCCAAGTTGGCAATGACAAATGAAGGACCCTTTAGTGTTCTCACACTCTCCAAACATACAGATATTTGAATTTAGGTCACATTCATTCACATCTGTAAATGCATATATTTGAAAGTTCAGGCTATTGTTTTCAGAGACAGTATAACTAAAGGGGATATGGATTATGGTGTAAATACATGATAGATTATACAGACTAGATAACAAGTGGAAACCGGCAAAGGAAGGGAAATCCTACACTCCCCTGCCATCCCCCCTCCCATGTGCTGGCTCTGCTTCCCTCCACTAGCTTCAGTTTCCACTTTCCCTTCTTGCCCAGTGCCCAGTACCTCCATTGCCTCTGGTGCTGTATTTCCTCTTTCCCATGCTGCTGGGTCCAGCTCTGCTTCCCTTTCCCCCTACTCTTTCTCACCAGCTGAATTTTTCCATTGTCCCTTTTATCAGCTCCCCTGTCCCCTCTCAGAGTTCTCCCCAACTCTGGCTCCCTCCCCTCATATCTTGCAGCAGCCATAGCTGCTACTAGATGCTACAAGTACCATCTAGGGTAGCTACGGCAACAAATGCCACTGGAACTTTTGTTTTCTGATGTCTGGGCAAGTGAAAAGATTGAGGGTTGTTTTTTTTTTTTTTACAGCCTGGGATGCCCCCACTGTGATGATGTGCTGATCTACACAAGGGCCACCATCCCTTGCCTATTTGATATAAGGATGGGTATTTTTTGAAAAAACAGGAACAATACATTATCATTCCTAAAAATAAAAATCATTTGAAATACATTTTCTAATGAAATTTAAGGAATATACAGAAAACTTTTAAAGGGTCTTAACATTTAAACAAATTACTGCTTTTTAAAAATTGTGTTAAAATAATTCAAATATTTACATGCTGATACATTAGTAGTGTATCTGTGTTTGAACATTTTAATCACAGATCTGATATATTAAGAATAGATTTACATGCTAATTTGTCCTCTGCATTACTTACCAATGCATATTTTCATGTCCATAGAAGCCATGAATCCATCATAGCAAAGACAGCGATATTCTCCTGGAATGTTGGTGCATTGTCCACCGTCGCAAATATCTGGATTGTTTTCACATTCATCGATATCTGGAATAAATGTACATCACTACAAAATGTCTAATAGGCAAATTTTTGTAAAACACTATCATGCTTACTTTTGTTATTGGACATGATTTTCAGCTTGTACCAATATATTTAATTAGTTGCACTGGTTTGTTCTGTGCTTATAGCATCTTAGAGCCAAACTAGACATTTGCTTTTTTAAAATGCTGGGTCCAGGCAAGGACCAAACTTCAGTTCCTTCCCACAAAACATCTGCAGGGAACATCTTTTAAAAAATAAATGAGTACCCACAGACACCACTGCAGGGGAAGGAATGGCTCCTAGTACATGGAAACAGTCAGGAGGAGGCAGTTATCATCCCATTTTTGCTGCTTCATGTGCACAGAATACTCCACATGGAGCAGCAAAACCAGGGAAATTCCCTATCCAGCACTGTTTCTGCATGGGAAAATGGCTGAGGGGGGTGGCAGGAGACCTTCCTCCACACCATGGCAGTGTTCTGAGCCGATTTGGGCTGTCTTTTATTTTTAAAAAGCTATTCTCCACAGTCACTGTGTGGCTGCAGGAACCCAAGCTGGATCCAAGTAATATGGACTTTTAAAAAATGTGAACTAGTTTGGTGCTTAGATATAAGGGTCCCCCCCCCCCCATTTTGGCATGCCTCATTGAGAAGGAACATAAGCTTGCCTCCATAATCCTAGTGATTATACAGATGACCCATTTTCAAAGTTGTCCCCTTGGCACTCTTGACTAGAGGTGGGCACAGACCAGGAAAACCCCAAGGACCATTGGCCCGGGGTCTGTTGATTTTCACAGACCATGGACCACGAACTTTTCACGGACCAGCTCATCAGTCTGTGGTCTGTCATTTCCAGCAGCGCTGGCTCCACCCCCTTCAAACCCAGAGAGCCCAAACTCGCAGAGCATCTTCAGCAGCCTCTCCTCCAGCAGCCCTCCAAGTTTGGTCAAGATTGCATTTTGGATGTTCGAATTACAGACCCCCAAAGCAGCCACCCCCAAGAAACTTCCAGTAGATATCGGAGTTGCAAATGCCAATTGACTTGCATTGGCTAGCAGCACCAAAAAGTTGTAATGAGGCAAAATCAAACAGAAAAGGATGAGGTAAGAGCCCCCTCACTCACCACACAGACATCTTCCCAGCTGTTGCCTAGGGAATTCATTCTTGCTCCTTGCTCCATAAAGCAGAATGGGAGCTCTCTGGTTGGCAGGCAGAGCTGCCTATCACAGTTTTGAGGATTAAGATTGGCTGCAGAACATCCACCCCTCTGTTGCAGCTCTCTGGTTGGCAGTTTTGAGGGCTAAGATTGGCTGCAGAATGTCCACCCCTCCCTTGCAGGCAGAGCTGCCTATCATGGTTTTGAGGGCTAAGATTAGCTGCAGAACATCCAGCCCTCCCTTGCAGAATGAGAGCTCTCTAGTTGGCAAGCACAACTACCTTTCAAAGTTTTGAGGGCTAAGATTGGCTGCAGAACGTCCACTCCTCCATTGCCTAGGGAATTCATTCTTGCTCCTTGCTCCATAGAGCAGAATGCAAGCTCTCTGCTTGGCAGGCAGAGCTGCCTATTAAGTTTTTAAAGGCTGCAAAAGGTCTGCAGACGTCTTCTCCATTGCCTAGGGAATTGATAGATTGGCGCCAGGATGTCTGAATTCATGGACCACGGACTAACGGACCAGCCCAAATGGACCAAAATTTGTGGAAAAGGTGAGTCCCACGAACTGTGTGTTCGCGAACCACGATCCAGGCCAGACTGTGCAAAATTTTGGTCTATTTTCCAGACCATGCCCACCTCTACTCTTGATATATCAAACAACACTACTGCAGCAGTGTCTAGTCCAGCACATTACATGTTTTTGTCTTTATGTTTTAGGCTAAACTAACTAAACTAACCAAACCTAAAATATGTACTTATTTACAGGTCTGCCTGACTATTTGCAAAGAAGGAGGGAGAGGGCCTTCTTTTTAGCCACAATGTACAGGTGAGGGGTGCCTTGTTTTCTCCCTTATTCTACCCGGGTTTGATTCCCCACTCTTCCACTTGAAGCCAGCTGGGTGACCTTGGGCTAGTCACAGCTCTCTGGAGCTCTCTCAGCCCCACCCACCTCACAAGGTGTTTTGTTGTGGGAATAATAATGGCATACTTTGTAAACCGCTCTGAGTGGGCATTAAGTTGTCCTGAAGGGTGGTATATAAATCAAATGTTGTTGTTGTTGTTATTATTATGAGGTAAGTCAAGAGGCAGGATACAACTCCCCCTCATTTGCCCATTCCATTTTTGTGAAAACAAAACACCCCCTACAATTAGTGGACAAATACTTGCCCCATTTGTGGCTAGTTTGGTCCTTAAAGTGTTTTAATTATTGCGCAAACTTTATCCCAATAATCCTTCACATTTAGTAATGTAGGTCAATATTATTGCCTCTACATTGTAGATGAACAGCTGAAAAACAGTAGCTTGCCCGGGGCTATCTTGTGACTTCTCAGCTAAGGCAAAATTTGAACCAGAGAATTCCTGGTTTGACAGCTCATGCTCTAAGTTCCTATAGTATCTTTCCTCTTTGTGTAATACAGTTTGGGCACATTCCTTCATGCTTTATGGCTTAAATTGTAAAGACGGAATTGAACTGCTAGTCTTCATTCTCTTACCTGCACATGTCCTCATGTCTGGCATCAGGGCATAACCATCACTACAACTGCATTCATAGCTGCCTTCTGAATTAGTGCAGAGGGTGTCACAGCCTCCATTCAAAATCATACATTCATCAATGTCTAGAAAGATAATATTTAGGAGAGATTATATTTGACAGTTTGCAAAGCCTACTACCACCCACTGATGGTAAAAAGTAAATTTCTATCCCATATTCTTGTCTTCCTCTTCTATCAAGTGTAAAAAAGCAAGTGCTTTTATGCATTAATTGATTTTATTTTTGTTGGAATATACGTGTGTTGCAAGGTCTGAGATTCAGTCATTATGGGGTTAATGTGTTTACCTACCATGCTATTGGTTGTTGTGGGTTTTCCGGGCTGTATTGCCGTGGTCTTGGCATTGTAGTTCCTGACGTTTCGCCAGCAGCTGTGGCTGGCATCTTCAGAGGTGTAGCACCAAAAGACAGAGATCTCTCACTGTCTCACAGAGATCTCTCAAAAGACAGATCTCTGTCTTTTGGTGCTACACCTCTGAAGATGCCAGCCACAGCTGCTGGCGAAACGTCAGGAACTACAATGCCAAGACCACGGCAATACAGCCCGGAAAACCCACAACAACCATCGTTCTCCGGCCGTGAAAGCCTTTGACAATACCATGCTATTGTTTAGATTGACCTGGAAAGGGAACCTGTCTCAAAGCCAATAATCTGCAAGCCCGGGAAACTTGAGAGTGTTTGTAAACTGTTATTGGTCAACAGGTCAGGTGACTTTCTTTCAGGGTCAAGAAGAAGGAGGAAGAAGAAGATTCTCCATTCTGTTATCCCAGCTCTTTGTTGTAAACAGCAATGAGAATGTAGCTCCAGGCATTTTGTTATTTTGTAGGCAACCTGTGACCCTTTTCCTTTAGGAGTAAATGTTTTTAAAAGCTAAACTCATGTGCTGACTCTCTATTGATTCAAGATCCATTGCACCTCTGAAGAAAAGCTATTTTTAACCTTTTTTCCCCAACAATTTTTATGCATTAATTGATGTCATTATGATGTGACGTTAATGATCAAAATACAATAAAAATCAGAATGTCGATGATAGGTGAGATAACAGGCCCTTTCGTAAAGCCAGGGTTCAACAGCTTACAACTAAGTGGATTCTAAAATATACTGTGATTAATTCATTGTTCTTATAGCAATGTTCAGAGAAAAATAAATTTGAAGTGTTTATTTTAAAATAAAAATCTGGATGTGAAAGTATCCAATACTTGCCAGTGCAGCCTTGTCTGTCTGTGGTGCTCTGGTAACCAGGATTACAGGAACATTGATATGTACCAATCATGTTCACACATTTGCCATTTCTGCACAGATTTTCACTCAGAGAACATTCATTAACATCTGAAAAACAAAAATTGCTTATTTCACCTTTGAAGTTTAGAACGTAACAAAAGCATTGACATAAAAATAGGATCTGTTACAAGTTTAAAAGTCATTCTGAATGTTTCCACGTGAAGTATTAATGTCATTTTGAGTGAATTGCTAATAGGCAGTTCTTAAAGTACAGAAGTGGTTAATCCATGCATGAATTTACTATTCTAATATTACTAGCATTATAACAATAGGAAAACAGCAATTACACTGCTCCTGTAATGTAAAAATTGGTCCTGGCATAAAATAAAATGAAAACAACTTCAGCAATAAAATCTACAGAAATAAAAAAATAAATTTGCATAAACAAACAACAATAGGAATAGAGATTTTATTGTTACCCCACACTCATGGTGCTGTGACCAGCTTTTCTCTGTTTGTTCCATCAGGGCCAGTAAACAGATCTTTGGCCATATAGAATACAAAAAGAATCTTTTATTTTTGAACTGTGCTGCTTGCCCTATAACTGTGGACAGAATCCTTTCCCAAGGAGCACACACTTGCCTGTACAGGACTGCTTTCATCTTGAGAGTTGATTTGGGACCCCATCTGGCCGTCACAAAATGTGTATTTACCTCTTCTCCCTTTGATTATTTCCTGCCTAGACACTTGGATTTCTTGTAGCTTAGATTTCTGTTTCAACATTTACAGATTAGTAGGATAATCTTGCATTCTTTTTTTTCCTTGCTACTTTGGCGTTTTGTCTCTATTGCTGAGTGGAATAATTTACATAATATTTTGAAATATGGACTGACTGCTATTTTAGAGGGCTTCTAATTCTGGATACTGACAGTGAGTGCTTGATATAATTTTGACTGCTTGAGATTTACTAATTGCCTAGCCATAAACTTTATTTTTGTGTTCAGATCTATCTAGCTCTCAGATCCAGAGCAATTAGCCATGTTAGTCTATAGTAGCAAAATAATAAAGAGTCCAGTAGCACCTTTAAGACTAACCAACTTTATCGTAGCATAAGCTTTCGAGAACCACAGCTCTCTTAATCAGATACTGGACTCTTTACTATCTAGATCTCAGTGTTCCTCCCAAGCTTGCAGCAGTACTTTGTTACTTAGTCAAGGATCTCTTATTACTGCCATGTGGATTACTGTCCACATTTGAGGATTTCTTCAACCCAAGCATCAAATCAAAGCCAGTAGCTCCTTTTAAAATTTTTTTTATAAACTTTATTTAAAAGAAAAAAGAGACATTTGAAAGTGTATCTTGAGCAGAATACAGAATAATAAATTTTAAGCTACAACAAAAATTCAAAGCAAGATATATAACAGCACAGTTAAATTTCATAATATTGCTCCTCTCCTTCTCCTCAATTACTTATCCCCAAAATTCTACACTCAAGATTCTATATTAAATTCTATACATTACATTTTATATTCAATTTTTAAAAAATCTTAGTTTTAAAACTGATCTATATCCATGTTAACTATTCTTAATATTTTTTTAATTTCCAGCTACATATACAAAGAAATCTCTCCATTTTCTTGTAATTCCTTTGTTGGTCTGTTAGCCATATAGGCATATTCATACAATTTATCAGCATTTTATATTCAACGTTTTAAAATTTTAACTTTACAACTGATCTACTTTAACAATAGCCATTCTTGGGTGTTTTTTTTTAATTTTCTGCTATCTATTAAAAAAGAAAATCTTTCTCTGTTTTCTAAAATTTTATGATTGGTCTATTATACAGAAAAGAAGTTAATTTAGGCATAAATTTAGGCATTCATACTACAATACTTTTAGGGAGAATATCAATAACATATTTTTAGAATTCAACACAAGGTGAGACTTTAAACATTTTATATTCAACATTATATCCAGACTCAATATTTAGTATATTATCTTATTAATTTAACTATTTAGTTTAATAATTAATCTATTTTAATATTAATTATACATTCTAAATTGAATGAAGTGACCTATTGTGTATATAAAAAATTCATCCAATCATGAAAAAACCCATAGAAAAAAGGATGATATTGAAGAAGAGAGAAAGAATATTCTGTAACATAGTTGTATAAATCAACAATAATTGTAAGTAACAGAATATATAATCTCCAAAATGCCTCTCCCTTCCATCTCAATTTGTATTTCTTTCCTTTGTGCCTTCTTCCAACTTGAGTGCCTTGAACTGATTCTAGTAGTTTGCTCTGTTTCTGAAAAGCCATATAATATTGGATCATCTCATTATAAGAGCCCTCCTGGATCAAAGTCGCTTTGCGCCTTCAAACAGTCTCATACTAACCCTCGAAATGCACTCTCTAAATTCAAATCATCCACAGTTTCTCGGATTTCATGAAACCCCAGATTATTAGTTCTGAATTTTGTTTCAAAAATTTCCATTCTCTAGTCTGCTCTTATTAATGGCCTTGCTTGTAATGCTTGTACTGATCCAATTTTTCCTTGTGTCTCTCTGAATTTTTTCTGCTGTATCTTAAATTTCTTGAATGTCTCAATTATTTTCTTGAATTTTCTGATTTCTTGTAATCAGAGAGTAATTCAGTCCTTAGCTTCTGAAAATTTTCCCTTATTCCAGTGAAAAATCCTTGAGGAGTCTGGTCCATTTGCTGTAGTTGGGTTAATGATGCCTTGTGTTCCAGCATTATTTCTTGAGTCTCCTTATCGACTTGCTGCTTCTGGGTTAAAGCATTTTTGTACTCTTGCTTTAATTCTGTAGACAAAATTTTAATTAGACTTGAAAGAGAGATTATTTTTGAGATATATCTATGACATCTTCTGAACTTTGTTCAGCTTTAGCCTTTTTCATAGCTGCAGCCATTTTCTTCATTTTGACTTATTTCCTTCACCTAAATACCTCAAAAGGTCTATCCTTAAAATAGATTAATAAGAAAAAAAGAAAGTCATTTCATTCTTCAAGCCAGTAAGTGGTGATTATGTAGATGTAATTACTTTTTCAAACCAAGAATATATGAAAAAAGATAATTAAATGTTGACTATCAGTTCATTCTTCAAGCCAGAGATGGCAGTATAACTGATGACATCAGAGTTTACTCTGTAATTTTCAAAAAGTTTCCATGTTCAGCCATTTTCCCCTCACTTAAACCCACATAATACAATCAAAAAGTATTATAGTAGCAACAGTTCTAAATCAACAATATGTATTTAAAACATGAGCTAGTAACTGAATTCTGACAAACAATGGGCTTTATAGCTATAACTTTAAATCCTTCCTTGATGAAAGTGATTTGTAATCCAAAGTTAGTCCAGTGAGCCAGACAGTTTGAAATAGGCTGTCATGTCTTTATTTCCTCTTGAAAAAAAGAAAGAAAAGCAAAACAATCAGAGTACCAAATTAAAGCCACGGAGAGGAGAGAGGGAAAAGATGATGCCCAAAAAATTATGCCCAAATATTGGCTGAGTTCCTGGGTATGTTTAGGATAGTTCCTTTAACTGTCTGTTAAAATGTCAAGGCAAAATGGTAAACAATCTTCTTCCCAGTAGCATCTGTTCTCAGGATCTGCAAACTTTTATCTTTTATCACTCACAAAATTAAACATAATACTTTTAAGGTCAGTGTTCCAAGTATTTTTTGAAGCCGAGAGTCTATACATAGGTAATTTTTTACTTTTGTAGAGAGGTGCAGTTTTTACAAACCCCCTTAATCCAGACAGCAAAATAAAGCACAGCTTATAGTTTTTTCTTTTGGATTCTTAAGAAACTTCTTATAAGAGAAGAGGAGGAAAAAAGGAAAAAAGAGGTTCTAGCACAGTCAAAAAGATATCTATTAGTATCCCAGCAGACTTATCTAGCCTCCGGCTGCCTTTGGTCCTGTTCTCGCTTGATGTTTCTGTGTCCTTGGAACACTAGGGAGCTTTTCAGCTCTCTAAGCCCCATGGAGCAGAGTGGTAAGCAGCAGTACTGCAGCCCAAGTTCTGCTCACAACTAGAGATGGGCACGATCCGCATTACGAACGGAAAAACTCATGATAATGGCGAACGCGCAATCATGACCCGGTGGATCGTGATCGTCCACAGCCAACGATCCAGCAGTCAGGAGAGGCCTGGATCGGGGCGATCGGGCTCGGTTTGGGGATTCAGACACTCAGGCGCCAGCAATCTATTCCCCTGGCGATGGAGCCAGGGGAATGCCTGAGCTCTGTTTTCCCTCCTTCTGTCGCCCTGGAAACCCGAATGGAAGCCCAGCTTTCCTTGATCAGCAGGGCTTCCTTCCAACCACGGAGCAGCTGGCGAGCGGCCAGACCCTCTGCCCCCTGAGGGGAGGCGGCTCGTCACCTCCTCCCCGTGCCCGCCAGGCCCAGTGGCCACCGCCACCACCCATCTTCCCACATAGATGGGAATACCAGCGTGCCCCGCTTTGGCCTCCATGATCCACGATCCACGGCTCGGGAATGGGAGATGCTCGGTTCAGGTCGTTAATTCGGGATTGTTGCTGGCGCCGATCCACGATCAGCTGGATCATTAATTTTTTTTGGATCGTGCCCATCTCTACTCACGACCTGAGTTCGATCCTGGCGGAAGCTGGGTTCAGATAGCCGGCTCAAGATTGACTCGGCCTTTCATCCTTCTGAGGTCGGTAAAATGAGTACCCCGTTTCCTGGGGGTAAAGCATAGATGGCTGGGGAAGGCAATGGCAAACCACCTGGTAACAAAAGTCTGCCAAGAAAATGTGATACGATGTCCCTCCATGGGTCAGTAATGACTTGGTGCTTGCACAAGGGACTACCTTCACCTTTAATTAAAAACAACCAAATCCCCAGATCTATCCGGCACTGCATGCTGGGGTGTCTCCTATCAATAAGGAGACAGGCTCAGGTTGTATTTCCCAACCATGCCTGGTTGTAAAGCTTAGGAAACAGAACCAGCACAAGACCACAGAAATGAGTCTCTCAATCAGTTGCCGTGTTGTGTCAAGCAAAGCCAGTAGCTCCTTTAGGCATAGAGTGAGAGGTAGCAGAAGGTAGAGAGCATTCTCTAGCTATTTAAGTGTGGACCTGGGGTGAAACTGAAATGTGGGATTCATTCACACTGACATGAGTCTCAGGTACTTGTCTCATATGGTCACACATGATAACAATGTTTTCAATAATAAGTAATTCTTACAACCTCTATGGAAGGTTGTGATGTTATAATACATGTAAAATTTCATCCTAAAATACTAAGATACCTACCCACACAGTCTTCACGTGATGGAGACAATTCATGACCAAGAGGGCAATCACATTGAAAGCTTCCTTCAGTATTCACACACTTGCCACCTCTACAGAGAAGAGGGTTACGTTCACATTCATCTATATCTGGAGAGACAGTATGTGAAAAACATTTTGAAAGGACAATTTCAGATCAAGTAAGATGCAGGCCACATCTGGAAATAATTAAAAACCTATGACTCTTAGAGGCTGCTTCATTATAATGATATCTCCTCCAAATTGCATGATAAACAAATATAACGTTGCACTATATCGCAACATAGGACACTATATCTATATCATCACAGGTGTATATGTGTGTGGGGATATCACAAAATTAATTAACAAAAAATGACATTTGAAAATCTAATACAGTGATAACCAATGTGGTGCCAATAATACCTAGTACCAACTTGCTCCTTGAGGCTTGGGAGAAAAAAATCCAAAGGGCCTTGAACTGAACAGAAAATAAATCAGGGAGCTTCAGACCGTGTCCTACCGGCTAACTATCAAAATGCTGAGCTCACCCCAGGCAGTTGAATCTCAACCATGCATCCTTAAATTTCTAGGCTTGGCTGCATCTCTCTGTGACCACCCAGGTAGCACACTTTCCCCTTTCTTTGGAAACTGAAATAAAACAGCAAAACAAAGAGCTTCTCTGCCCCCAATAGCAGCCGTTTTGTGAAAGTCTCATCTGAATGTTAGAGACTTTGTGCTTGACTCTTTCCCTTCATGGGAAGCATTTTCTGGTAGTGCCCAGCCCACTACTCTTTCATAAAACTCCAATGCACAGGCTCATCAATGGTGGTGGATATTTCTGATCTAATATATGCAGTATTATGGTATTTGTATTCTGATTTTTATGGCTAACATATATATGGCAATCATATTTTTCTCTCCAACCGTTATATATATAGAGACTAAATTTAGCAAAGTCTGCAAGTGGCAAAACAGAGACAATAGTATCAAATACTTCCCATGAATAGCAGATTATAGTCTGCTGCTACTGAAAAAAATGTGTTATTTCATGAGCTGCATTCTGCTCAGAATTTAGATTAGCAGGGCTTCCAGTGAGGGGGAAACAGAGAGCTAATGTCTCTGGCAAGAGTGGAGAGACAGCTTAGCTAATTACTGGTGAGGGGGAGTGACTCCAGCCTGCCAATCTGCCTGGATAATGGACAGATGGTGAGATTACCTATACATATTGCTTATAACTGCTGGTGGTGGTGGGTTACTGCAGGGGCAGAAGCTGCTGCTGGTTTACTCCTGAACCAAGCAGCCTGGAATCCTGGGACTCTGCTGTGCTCAGAGTTGTGTATGAAGCTTTTACAAGGACATTAAGCTCCTCCACCCATCATTTCTTCAAGATTTATGGGAATAATTACTTTAAGGACAAAGAGAGATTTTCTCCAAAACAAAGATGTGATTCTTTTGGTGAGAAGCCTTTTTTTCTGAGATTACAAAAAGTTATTTGAATAATTAATTAATGTAAAGATTTATGGAAGTAAAAACTGTGGGCAAAAGTTTAAGCTTTTAGTTGGAAGAGGGGAAAATAAATTTGCAAAGATTTTTTTTCTAACTCTACTAGTGAAGAAACTCTGTGATAAACTTGCTGTCTAAGAAATAGACGGGAAATATAGTGGGAATATTCTCCTGCTTACTTTAAAACTCTGCAAAATAAAAGATAAAAGTAACTGCAAGATGGAGACTTTGGTTACCATAGTGATGAGATCTGAAGCTAGAGGAAGCTTAAAGTAGTCGGACTTGAAGGATGTAATTGAATAGGCTTTTTGCTGGCTGTTACCTGACTATGGGCACAAGAAAAAATACAGCAAGAAGAGCAATTGATGAATTTGGAGAGCAAACAGTTTCAATGGATTTGATTCAGAAATGGTTTCAGCAAATGGGAGATAAAATGGAGCATATGGGGAAGGACTGGGTGTGTGTGTGGAAAATTTTGAAAAATGAATGGATCAAAAGGTTGTTAAACTAAAAGATGAAATGTCAGATCAAATTTGAAATTGGAAAATTCTATGGATGCAGATGTGAACTAAATTAATGAAAAGGTTATGGTCCTAGAGAATAAAATGGACACTTTTGATATAAAGATGGAACGACAGTTAGATAATTTAACTTTATTAGAAATGAGAGAGAAGGAATTCAATTCCAGAGGAGGCTGGTGAGGATATCAGGGAGCAGATGATTAGAGCTTTGCCTAACTTCTTAGATTGTGACCAGAAAGATATACAATCAAAAACTGATAAAGTAGACAAAATCAATTCCAGGTTTGCTAAAACAAGAAATGTACCAAGAGATACATAAGTTCACTTTGTAAGGAATGTGAAGGAGAAATTTCTGCAATATTTTAGCAGAAAATTAAAAACTGACAACACAGATAAAATCAGGTCTTATTTCGAGGGGAAACATACTGGAACACTGTTCCGGTAGTTCCCCCCAAACAGGTGGCCCCGCCCACTTGAATTTAAAACGTTTTGGGCTGTTTAAGCCTCTATTGGGGCCAAAACGGCCACAATTGGGGCCGAAATGGCCAGGATTGGGTCGGTGCCAGGTGGGGGAAGCCCACCCAGCACCAACCTGATCCCTGCCATTTCGGCCATGATATGGATGGCAACGGGCCTAAAACAGCCATTTTCGTATGTTTTGGGCCCATTTTGGCCCGGGTTGGGGCCAAAATGGCCTGGATCGGGTTGGTGCCAGGCAGTGACGTGGTTCCAGCTGTTTCAGCCCAGATCCAGGCCGAAATGGGCCCAAAATGGCCGTTGTCGGCCATTTGGGGGCATTTTGGCCAGGATTGGGGATGAAAGGGCCTGGATCTGGTCAGTGCTGGGCTGGGGAAGCCTCCCCTGCCAGGCACCTACCCAGTCCCGGCCGTTTTGGCCCCAATCCTGCCCAAAACGGGTCAAAAATGGCCATTTTCTGCCATTTGGGGCATGTTTTGGCCTGGATTTGGGCCGAAATGGCCCAGATTGGGTCTGTGCTGGACAGGGTAAGTGTCCCTCATCTGGCACCGAGGTGGTCCCAGCCATTTAGGCACCAATACGAGCCAAAATGGGCCCAAAACGGCGATTATCAACAATTTTGGGCCATTTCAGCCTGGATTGGGGCCCAAACGGCCCAGATTGGGGCCAAAACAGCCAGGATCAGGTCGGTGCCAGGCAGAGGAAACCTTCCCTACCTGACACTGACCCAGTCCTGGCCATTTCGGCCCTGATCCTGGCTGAAACAAGCCCAAAATGGCCATTTGGGCCATTTTGGGCCTGGATTGGTGCCAAAGGGGCCCGGATCAGGTTGGTGCTGGGAGGAGGAAGTCTCCCCCACCCAGCACTGACCTGGTCCCAGCCTTTTAGGCCCTGATTCAGGCTCAAATGGGCACAACATGGTTGTTTTCTACATTTTTGGGCCCATCTGGGCCGAAACAGCCTGGACCGGGTCAGTGCTGGGCAGGGGAGGATTCCCCCATTCGGCTCCAACCAGATTTGGTCCTTTTTGGCCCTGATCCTGGCCCAAAAGGCCAAAAATGGCCACTTTTGGCCCTTTGGGCCATTTTCTGCCGGGATCGGGGCCAGAACTGCTGGGATCTGTTTGGTGCCAGGTGGGGGAACCCTGCCCTGCCCAGCACTGATCTGGTCCAGGCTGCTTTGGCCATGAGCCCGGATTTGGGTGAGATGTCATCAGAAAGTTCAACAGAACAGACACTAGAGCAACAACAGGCATTGAGCAAAGTGGAACATGTATTGAGTGAAAGAGGTATTAAATTTTTAAAAAGATTTTTTCCCTTTTTTTGTATTTTTGCCTTTTTTCCATTTTTAATTTTTAAACTTTGATTCCAATATGGATTACAAAAATTTAATATGGAACATTAATGGGACACACTTCCCCCCCCCTTGCAAAAAAGGAAAAAAAGGTATATTATTTGAAAAACTTAAAACAGGATAGTGTTTGTATACAAGAAACTCACATTAGAAAAAAGGATTCAAACTATTTGATTTAGAAAGCATTGTGTGAAGAATTTATTTCAGCAGATATTAAAAATAAGAACTGAATGGTTTTGTATATCAAATTTCATTTAAAACTTAATTTGGTATTGAGTGATGATTATGGAAGATATGTTGGTGTAGATTTTCATGGTAGTAAAACATTTGTGGTGGGAATCTATGCCCTAAATAAATATAAATCTGGATTCTACAAAAAACTTATGGAGTCCCCAACAGATCTATCTTATGAAAGCTGGTGTTTGATAGGGGATTGATATGGAGCAATTGCCTCCAAAATTTATAGGTGCTCTGAGAAACGTATTAACCCCCTCCCCGAGCTGTTTAAGTCCTTCCCTGATTGGTGGGCACAAGGGGTGTGTGATTCGGGTTTCAGATTCGGGTAAAGTACCCGAATCAGACTCGATTCACAATGATTCGGGAAACCCCAAATCAAAGCTTCCCAAAGTGATTCATATCGCTTCGGGAAGCTTTGGGTCAAAGGAGTTAAATGCTCCTTTTCATGCCTCTGTGAAGCAGCACGGAAAGGAGCATTTAAACCCATGGATCAGCTGTTTGGCAGGGAGATCCCTGCCAAGCACCTGATCCGAGCCTTCCCTGCCACCCTGCTGTCTGCTGTGGCGGCAGAGGAGGGGGTGTGGGCCCAGAGAAGCTGGCTCTGTCCTTCCTCGCCACCCAGCTGGCCGCTGCTGCAGCGGAGAAGGTGGCGCGGGCCCCGGAGGAGATGGCTCTGGGCTTTCCCGCCATCCAGCTGGCTGCTAAGATGGTGGAGGAGGCAGCGCCTGCCCTGAAGGAGCCGGCCCCAGGCTTCCCCACCACCCAGTTGGCCGCTGCGGCAGTAGAGGAGGCAGCGCGTGTGGCGGAGAAGCCTGCTCCGGCCTTCCCCACCATCCAGCTGTTCAGCCTCCGCTCTCCCTGCTGGCCATGTAAATGGGGTGGGTGGGTGGGGTTTGGGTGGTTTTGCCCCAGGAGGGGTGTGGGTGTGGGTGGGGGCTGGGGGGTTTGCTCCCCTTCAGTACGCTCTAAATCTTTACAGAGCATACTGAAGCATGCTAAATACCAGATTAAATATCATATTTTAGATATTCTTCTGCTTTATTAGTCACTCTTTTGCAGTAATACAGATTGAGTCACATTACACAAAGCAATACAGGACAATACATTTGTATCCTGAGTGAATTTCTGCACTTTGCATGAACTGTCTTGAGATTTTTTTAATAGAATGTTGTGTAACTGAAACAGATTTGCTTTCATCTTTGACATCCAATTAAAAATAGTGGACTATTAATGTTCTCCAATCGCAGAATGGACCAACTGTGATCTATCAACATAACACTTTTTGTCATTTCTCACAGATTCATAGTTTTGTTTTGCAAGTTGGATATAATGTCACTTTTGGGCTAATTAGAAGGTTATACAATAGATAATATGAATAATTAAGCATCAAATCAATCATAGTTTATCTACGCTATCACATGAAAATGTTTTAGATATTTGCATCAGATAACCTATAAAACATGCACATTCAAATAGTAATGTTAAGAGTTCTGATTGGAAGACGTCTCGAGGCAAAGTGTGCCGGGGAAGTTACAGGTGTTTATATACAAATGCTAGAAGTGTCCGAGGTAAAATTGGGGAGCTGGAATGTTTAGTGTTGGGCGAATCCATAGACATTGTGGGCATATCAGAAACTTGGTGGGATGAGGAAAATCAGTGGGACACGGTGATTCCTGGATATAAATTATATCGGAAGGATAGGGAGGGAAGGGTTGGTGGTGGGGTGGCTCTATATGTCAGAGAAGGTATACATTCCAGTAAGACTGAGAAGGTAACTGAATTAGATTCGCTTCTGGAAATGCTATGGGTTGAAATTACGGGCCCAAATGGAAACTTAACTGTGGGAGTTTGTTATCGCCCTCCAGATCAGAAAATAGAGGAGGATTATAAAATGATGACAGGATTAAAGATGGCTGCTAAACAAAAAAACTGTGTTGTAATGGGTGATTTTAACTACCCACACATTGACTGGGCCAATGGGTGTTCGAATCGGGGGAGAGAAAGTGAGTTTCTAGACTGTCTCAATGACTGTGCTATGGAACAGATGGTTACAGAACCTACTAGGGGAGAGGTGATCCTGGATTTGGTCCTCAGTAATGCTGAAGACCTGGTGAGAGATGTAAATGTGATTGCACCACTTGGGAACAGTGACCATAATGTTATTGAGTACAACATATGTATAAATAGGAAATTGCCAAATAAGACCAACACAGCCATGTTTAACTTCAAAAGGGGTAACTTTTCTGAGATGAGGGGGTACGTGAAGAAGAAACTGAAAGGGAAAGGTCAAAACACTTGGGGAATCTTGGAGACTATTTAAAACTACAATCCTGGAAGCTCAAATTAAATATATACCGCTGGTTAGGAAAGGCACAAATAGGTTTAGGAAAAGGCCAGCATGGTTAACAAGCAATGTAATAGAAGCTGTAAAAGGTAAAAAGGATTCTTTTAGGCAGTGGAAAACTAGTCAGAGTGAGGTTGATAAAAAGGAGCATAAGCTGTGGCAAAAAAAGTGCAAGTCTGTGATCAGACAGGCAAAAAGGGAATATGAGGAGCATATTGCAAAGAACATAAAGAAAAACAATAAACAATTCTTTAAATATATTAGAAGTAGGAAACCAGCTAGGGAGGCCGTGGGGTCCTTGGATGACCAAGGTGTAAAAGAATTACTAAAGGGTGATAGGGAAATGGCCGAGAAGCTGAATGCGTTCTTTGCTTCTGTCTTCACTGTGGAAGATAAGAAGTGCATGCCCACTCCGGAAGCACTGACTTTGGGAGGGGTTTTGAAAGACCTGAGTCACATTGAGGTGACGAGAGAGGAGGTTATGCGACTGCTAGATAATTTAAAAACTGATAAATCACCGGGCCCAGATGGCATACATCCAAGAGTTCTGAAAGAACTCAAGTGTGAACTTGTAGATCTCCTCACAAAAATATGTAATCTGTCATTAAACTCTGCATCTGTTCCTGAGGACTGGAAGGTAGCTAATGTTGTCCCCATCTTTAAAAAAGGTTCCAGGGGAGATCCGGGAAATTACAGGCCAGTCAGCCTGACGTCAATACCGGGTAAGTTGGTGGAAACTATTATCAAAAATAAAATTAGTGGGCACATTGATGACCAAAAGCTGATGAGGAAAACTCAGCATGGGTTCTGTAAGGGAAGATCTTGTCTCACCAATCTGTTAGAGTTCTTTGAGGGAGTGAACAAACAAGTGGACAAGGGAGACCCGATAGATATTGTTTATCTTGACTTCCAGAAAGCTTTTGACAAAGTTCCTCATCAAAGGCTCCTAAGTAAGCTCAGTAGCTATGGGATAAAGGGCCAAGTCCTCTTGTGGATCGAAAACTGGCTAATTAATAGGAAACAGAGAGTGAGCATAAACGGGCACTTCTCACAGTGGAGGGTGGTGAGCAGTGGGGTGCCACAGGGGTCGGTATTGGGTCCAATGCTTTTTAACTTGTTTATTAATGATTTGGAATTGGGATTAAGCAGTGAAGTGGCTAAATTTGCAGATGACACGAAATTGTTCAGGGTGGTGAAAGCCAGAGAGGATTGTGAGGCACTCCAAAGGGATCTGTCGAGGCTAGAAGAGTGGGCATCCATGTGGCAAATGAGGTTCAATGTAGCCAAGTGCAAAGTAATGCACATTGGAACCAAAAATCCAAAATATAAATACAAGTTGATGGGGTCTGAACTGGCGGAGACTGACCAAGAGAGAGATCTTGGAGTCATGATAGATAACTCACTAAAAACGTCAGCACAGTGTGCGACTGCCATAAAAAAAGCTAATGCTATGCTAGGGGTTATTAGGAAAGGGATTGAAAACAAATCAGCCGGTATCATAATGCCTCTGTATAAATCGATGGTGAGGCCTCATTTGGAGTACTGTGTACAGTTCTGGTCGCCACACCTTAAAAAAGATATCATAGCACTGGAAAAAGTACAGAGAAGGGCAACTAAAATGATTAAAGGGTTGGAACACTTTCCCTATGAGGAAAGATTGAGGCGCTTGGGGCTCTTTAGCCTGGAGAAAAGACGACTGAGGGGAGACATGATAGAGGTTTACAAGATAATGCACGGGTTAGAGAAGGTCGAGAAAGATGTGTTTTTCTCCCTTTCTCACAATACAAGAACTCGTGGGCACTCTATGAAATTATTGAGCAGTCGGGTTAGAACAGATAGAAGAAAATACTACTTTACACAAAGGGTGATAAACACATGGAATTCGTTGCCACAGGAGGTGGTGGCAGCTACAAGCATTGCCAGCTTCAAGAGGGGACTGGACAAATATATGGAGCAGAGGTCCATCAGTGGCTATTAGCCACAGGAGATAGATGGTATTCTCTTTGTGGGGAGGTGGGCTCTGTTGTCTTGGTGCTGGAAGGAAGGCAGTGGGAGGGCTTCTGGTGTCCTGGCCTCACTGACAGTCCTTTAGATGGCACTGGATTTCTAGCCACTGTGTGTGACAGAATGTTGGACTGGATGGGCCACTGGCCTGATCCAACATGGCTTTGCTTATGTTCTTATGTTCTTAAGAAATCTCATTAGAATCTAAATGAGAATCTTACCTTTCAATTTGTGTGCTATGGGAATCTTAATGCATTTAATAGAAACTTTAATTGTCTTAATTAGAGTTAATTAAGAAATGTTAGCAAACCAGTTTGGTGTAGTGGTTAAGAGCACGGGACTCTAATCTGGAGAGCCAGGTTTGATTCCCCACTCCTCCACGAAGCCAGCTGGGTGACCTTGGGCGAGTCACAGTTCTCTGGAGCTCTCTCAGCCCCACCCACCTCACAGGGTGATTGTTGTGGGTTAATAATAACACTTTGTAAACCGCTCTGAGTGGGCATTAAGTTGTCCTGAAGGGCGGTATATAAATCGAATGTTATTATTATTGCTTTTTGGATTTTGTAGAATTTATATGAATGATCATAAATGTTTTGATATCTTGCTTCTTTAAAAGACTAGAGCATAATTTAAATAAAAGGAAATAAATAAACTCTAGAAGGTGTCTGCGAGTCTTGATGAGAAAAAGCTTAGCAAGAAAGGCCCTATAAGCAGAACTTTTTCAAAGAGCAATCCGTTTTGACAGGCTTTAAACTAATTGCTGAAATCTATCCAAGAATAAAGAAAAATCTTTCTTTTGGGTGGTGGAAGCTTTAGTAAAGGCACGGATAAAACAATCCATTACAACTCTGCTTTAATGTTTTATGTCATTTTTTGTTTTTAATGTGGTGCGGTATATAAATCGAATGTTGTTGTTGTTATTATTATTATTATTATTTTACTGGTTTTTACTCTGATGCTGTTCATGGTTTTAAACAGTTTTTAACTTGTATATTTTTATTTTGTTTTGCTGCCTTCTTACAGTGCAATTCTAAGCAGGTCTACTCAGACTTCTACTCAATGGAGTGCAATCATAATCAGAGTTCCCCTCTTATAAGCCCATTGGTTACAATAGGCTTAGAAGGGTGAAATTGATTAGGACTGTGCTGTTAGTTACGTTATACTTTAGTGTGTTTTAATATACCTTGTGTTAGCTTAAGAAATAGAGTAAAACTGTTCGAAATAAAGTATATACTTGATACATCTGATTGCTGAATGCAAACAAAATAAAATGTATAAAAAATGGTATTGTTGTTAATATGGTTACTAAGCTTTAAAATATGTGTGCAATAAAATCTACAGTACTTACCCATGCAGTTCTTCATCATCATAAATCCACTCTCATAGCCCTCAAAGCATTCACATTCAAAGCTGCCAGGTGTATTGACACAGATACCACTTCCACAGAGGTCAGGTGAGATATGGCATTCATCAATGTCTAGAATCCAGATAAAAAGACAAAGACATTTTATGCTGATCACACTAAAATTCAAATCAATTAGTTTTTCATTTGCTAAATTATAAGGCAAAGCAGCAATAACACAATATTTGACATATGGAGGAATTAGGAGGTCCTATATGATAAGGAGGATGAAGCCGACATTTGATCTGTTGAGATGATCACTACAGATATGTAGCATTGTAACTAGTAATATTTCTACAACTAATGGCTCCTGGTTTTCATTTATTTAGCTCTCACTGCTGTCTGGACCATGATGCTACATGATTTCAAAAACACAGAAATTATATTTGGATAAAACAGAAGCTATTCTAGTTTAATCCCTGTGAAAATAATTGGCAAAATCTGAGGGTAAATCAGGAATAGTGATGAATAATTCAGAATCATCTAATTTCTGATTGTCTCCTTCCACTCTCACCACTACATACCTCAGCTAAATGTGCTTTACTAGGTTAGCCTATGCACAAAGCCAATAACTTAAAAATGTGTGGTTCTGCATGGTTTGTTTCAGCAAGCTATCTGCCTTTTCATCTACCATCTTGAAAACCTGTCTAATAGTTCAAAAGTGGAGGCCCTATAGTCACTTGGCCACCAATTTTTAAAAATACTTGCAAATAAAAAATAGAAGAAAAAACACTTCCATAAAAATACTACACTTGTTCTTACAGGTGTCCACTGGGCAGGTTGGGATAGTCTCATCTTCTTGTTGAAAGATAAGGTCAGCCTTCTGAATTTATTCATTATTTAAAACGTTTATATCCCACCTTATCTACTTAGATTCAAGGTAGCTTAGAAAGCAACAAGTTGCAAATATTTAAACATCAATATGACTACCGATAAACAATATAAAAACAGCGCAGAGGATAAAACACAACACAGCCTAATTTCCCAAATACCATTTGAAATAAAACTGTTTTACATGTCTTCCTGAAAGCTGGGTGCACTCTGCGCTCAAATCTGGTAAACCATTCTAAAGTCTGTAGTCTAATTGTTGCTAGACAGACAGTCCTAAGGGAAAGCACCGTAAGGAGAAGGCTGTCTGAGGGGTGCAAATAGACGAAGGGGTAATACCAACAGATGCAGTTCAATAAATATGAAGGCCCATAAAGGCTTCAAAGGTATTAATGAACACTCTCAGGTGGACCCAAAACCAGACAAGTAACCAGTAAAGTTGAGCACTGGCCATTACATGTTCCAAGTGGCTGACCCTAGACAGCAGTCTTCCTATTGCTATTTTTTTTAACCAACTGAACCTTCTGTGTCATCTTCAAAGGCAGACAACACAGAGCATGTTTCAATAGTCCATTCTGGCGATTATAGCAGTGCGGCTCAGCATAGGGTAGAACCAGGGGATGAAATGCTCCACCCTCCTATTCCTAAACTGAAACAGTAGAAAAACTCTCACCCAGATCACCAGACATTCACTACTGGGTTAGTGTCCTCTGAATAGGTGGAAGAATGGAAATTTCCCTTCTATCTGAGGTATGTGGAGGACATTCTTTAAAAACCAAATGTTTTTTAAAAAGGAAAAAAAGTAGTAACTCCCTGAAGATGGGCCCTCTCAGTATAGAACCATACGTCATTAAAATACAATCCTTTGCAAATCCTTCTGCTGAAGGCTGTCAAAGGCTGCATCAGCCTAGGACATGTAGTTTCGAGTAGAGGCATGTCTGAGTGCCTCGACCACTGGCCTTACAATCTCTTCCAGAGAAGGTCTTCTCCAAAAGACTGCTGTGGTTGTTTTCCTCCCTCACTGATATGATATCCATGAGGAAGAATCTTCCCACATCTCTGTGGAAAAACACTTACCAAAGGAAGACTGTTGAAAGGATATTTGTGAAGGTTCATCATCCTGTTGCCTAATGTTCTAATCAATTACAACTGCAAGTTTCTTCTCTCATCTAACGTGTGTCAATACTGTTTTCTTGGATGCACCAAAATTTGGTAGAACTAATTTCTGAAAACTATGAAAAATTGAGTTGCTTTTGACATTAATGTTGGGTCATACCTGAACACTAATGTATACCCACAACTGTTAGCTAACAATGTTCTCCACTGTTCATTGATTTAAAAGAGAGAGAGAGAGTGTGTGTGAAAGAGGGAAAGAACCACCTGGTGCAGGTGTTGATGAGAAGTCTGCTGCTGGCCCTGCATCCTTGCTTGGGGGCCTAGCATGGGGGAGCCACCTGCTTAGATTAGGTAGGCGGTTTCCTGGCAAGGCTTGTTTCAATGACTGAGTACTTATGGCCCTAGCCTAGGTTGAACTGTATTAACATCACTGGGTGATTATACTGCTGCTGCTGCTGCTGCTGCTAAAAAGATACGAACAATTGTTTTCCAGGCATGGCATCTAAGAAGGCAACACAGAAAAGAGGGGGCATAAAGCCGTGCCAGTCCCAGAAGCAGCCACCAGTGCTGCTGTCATCTGATAAAGGGGGGGGGGGAGTGGAATAGTGGTGAGGATTGAACTCTTGGAGAGGATGGTCCAGCAGCCTTGGGTTTCTGCTGGCCAGTGACCAGGAGCAGCCTCCAGGCTTAGGAAGATCCCATGGTAGGCTGCACATCTCTCCTCTTCTTCACTTGTAGACAGGGTTGCGGCCTTGGAAGCAAATCTGCTGGACAATGTTGCAAGCATCCGTTGGGACATGAATATGGACTCAAAGGGGCTGGGTGGAGTGGATTGGCCAGATCAGCCGTGGGCCAGGGATGCTGCCTTGGTGCCAGTGGAGGGCTAAGGAGAGAAATAAACTCCCATGGGCGCACAGTCAGCCAACAGCCAGGTTGTAGGTGAGTGTCTCACGCACAATGGTGTTGACAGAAAGGAGGAGGAAGTAGCCAGTCCATATGGGGAAGTCTTTATGGACATAACTACCCTCACCCCGACCAGGGTGCCTGCAGTGTGGGGGAGGACTGGGGTCTGAGGCCCTGGAAAAGGTCCTAAATTTCTTACTTCCTGGCACCTCACATTCAGTGTTACCTGGGTTGCTGACAAGACTATTGACAAAAGTGGAGCATCAGCATGTGCTTTCGAAGCATCTGCCTTAAATGGAGTGGGCTTTGCCACAGGAAGATCACCTTCTACCTGACCCAAAGTTGAAAATATGGTGGAGAGAGCATGTAGATGTATTTCCTCTTCTCTTCAGGAACCCTGAGGTAGCAGAAGACAGTAAGGAGAAGGGTAGGGAGCAGGAGCACATCAGAAAACTCCCAGAAAAGAAGACATGGGATAACGGGCTGTCAGGGTACATCATTTATATGGGAGGTTCAGTTGGAAAAAGGCCCGGCCCTTGTGAAGTAGCAGGATATAATTCACAGAGTTTATACGGAATGTGTGGGATCCATGTGGCTAAGATATTATGAGAATTTCCATATGAGGACAGTACTGGACCCAGAAGGCAGCACTGGACCCAGAAGGAAAACCAGCAGCTCTGGTCGTAATGTATGCAACCAGCTAGGTCCTTGTTCAGGCATTATTCTGATAGCGGACATCTGATAGCAAAAGAGGGACAGGCTGCAGGGAGCAGTAGGCCAGCGATTCAGCCTTACTTACTGTGCTGGGACTTCAATACTGTGGCTGGTTGTTCACGATGGCAGTGCTCCTTCTGCCTCATGTTGTATCTGTTGCAGTGACAGCCAAGAAGGGGCAAGCATGCCCGAAACGGTGGGGAATTAGAGGTTTAGGTGACCATGGAGGGGGTCAAGGAAGGAGTTGGGGGAGGACTTTCAAAAGTTCCTCAGTCCACTCAAGCTTCAGGCCCTTAGGGCTTGGCTGGATTGGTACCCACACAAACGGGAGGCAGAATACTTATGGAATAGCTTCAGTGAAGGTTCTTGCATATCCTATTTTGGACTGCGACAGATTTACACATCAAAAAACTTGAAGTCCATTGATAGGCTGGAACAGGTAGTTAGGGATAAATTGGCAAAGGAAAAGCAGGAAGGTAGGATAGCAGGCCCTTTTGCAACTCCTCCACTCCCAAATCTCAGGATCTCCCCTCTGGGGGTAGCGCCCAAGAGGGCAGCTGGGAAATTTAGACGAATATACCACTTATCCTTTCCAAAAGTGGACTAAGTCGGCAATGAGATTCTGGAGGAGCTGTGCTCTGTCCAGTATGCATCATTAGACCTGGCAGGCAGCATGGTACATTGCCAGGCACAGGGTGCATGGTTGGGCAAGTATGATATCAGCCTGTTGCCTGTGCACCCTGCAGATTTTGAGTTGTTAGGTTTTAGTTTTGAAGTTCAGTACTATTTTGACAAGGCCCTCCCCATAAGTTGTACCATCTTCTGCTCAGTTTTTGAAACGTTTAATATCTCATTAGAATAGGTTTTTAGGAACAGGGCAGCCTCCTGTGCTGTGACTCATTATTTAGACAATTTTTTGTTTACCAGCCCCAGTGACTCTAGGGAGTGTTCATGGCTTATGGCAGTTTTGGAAGAGGTCAAAGCAGAGTCGGGTGTTCCTTTAATCTTGGAGAAGACTGAAGGCTCGGCTAGACATCTGATATATTTGAGAATAGAGATAGACACTATAGCCAAGGCTTGCAGGCTCCCTGGAGATAAATTGGAGGAGTGTGCATTGTTCTTACAGGGGTAGGAAGATCACTTTGAGGTACATGCAGTCTTCGCTGGGACACTTGAACTTTACTTGCAGTGTGGTGGCACCGGGGAGGAACTTTCTATGGCGCTTGGTAGATGCTACTAAGCATGCCAGGGAGCCACACCACAGGATTAGGGTTACAGGCTCACACCTCCATATGGCTGCAGTTCTTGCAAGATTTCAATGGGGTTTCCTTTTGGAGGCAAAAGTGTTTGTTGAGACATGACTTCTAGGTCCATTCGGACACAGCCAGGGGGGTATGGTTTTGGGGGGCACTTTCAAGGACACTGGAGCATCCAGCATTGGCTACAAGATTGGGAGTCCAAGGTTAATTTGAGGGATATGACTTTCTTGGGATTTTTCCCCTATTGGTGATGCATGTAGTGAATAGCCAATCTTCCCATAACCTGAAGATGATGCAGCTGGACATGGAGCTGATACTGTGCTGCCTCCAGCTTAATATTATGCTTAATACACGACATATACCAGGCATTGGTGACAGCATCACAGACGCCCTATCTCGTTCCCAGGAGCAACATTTTCGGGAGATGGCGCCAGGTGTGGTCTCTATACCAACCCGAGAGCCTCTGGTACCTTGGAAAGTCAAAGCACAGTGGGTAGTGTTGAACATTAAGACAGCTTATCACTGCCCTGAACATTAAGACAGCTCATCACAGGCATGTGCGAGAATTTGGGGGCTTTAGGCAGATGGTAGGTTTGGGAGAAGTTTGGATGGCGCCTGCTTTATACATTCAGCAGTTCTTAATGTCCTCACAACCCTTAAATTGTACTTGGCAGCTTTGGCCTTCAATGCCAAGCCTGAAGGAGTAGAGGATTTGCAGATTTTAGGGTGAACAGAATACTGGAGGGATGGTCCAGAGAGGTGCTGAGGGCTCCAAACAGTAGAAGGCCTTGCCTGTGGCTGCTCCAGTGGGGGTACAGGACATAATGCATCAGCAGCCATGAGAAGCTGCTATTCAGGATGACAGCTTTGCCTGCTTTCTACAGTGCCTTGAGAATAAATGAAGTGCTGACATAGTCACAGTGGGACACATCCCAGAGGGCATTACAGTTTTCCAATGTAATGCTTGCACCAGAGGAGGTGAGGCTGTGTATTCAGCAGTCCTAGACAGACCAGGCGAGTAAAGGGCACAAGGTGGTCCTTAAAGCTACAGGAGATGCCCAGCTTTGCCCTGTGAAGGTACTGGGCAAGTACATGGATGCCAGGGGTGGCTCCCCAGGCTACTTATTTCAGTATGACAATGGGCTGCCGCTTACCTGGTACCAATTTGGGGCCATGATGAAACAGGTTCTGGGGGAAGCAGGGTTGCTGGTCAGAGTTTTTGGAATGAATTCCTTTCAGGTTGAGACTGCTTCAATAGCAGTGAGCCTTAGCTTGCCTGGCCAGGTTATGCAGCGCATTGGCAGCTGGCAATATGGAGTCTTTAGAAGTTATATTAGATAACTGGGGGTCATGGAACCTAGAGGGGCATCCTTAGCTTGGATAATCCTTTGATTTACTGTCTTGCAGGTGCATGCATATCTCAGAGCCCTGTCAGGGTCCTCATTTTGTGCAATTTGATTGTCTTTTGGGAGAAAAGAAGGCCCAAAGCCAGTGCTGAAGGGACTCAAGCTGGGCTTTCCTCCTCTTGCAAACATCAGTTGGTTTGAAAAGCGTGGGATGTTCTGAGTCCAGCTACTGCATTCTCTACATCAGGTTCTGAGGGAGGGCAGTTGTCTGGAAGTTCTGGTCATTCGTTTAGGAAAAAATGACTTGTACAGACACAATGTGTTGCACTTGTAATTAGGGTCTTAAGGGATTTGAAGAGTAAATCCTGGGCTGTTACTGGTTTGGAAGGAATTCCTGCAGAGAAGAGTCTGGAGGGGAGCAGCCAACCCTGCAGGCATCGAGAAGGCCCAGCAGAATGCCAATTGGGCAATCAGCAAGGGGGTCTTGGCTGTGGGGGCTATTATCCCCCACCCAGGGATCCAACATGATAGGCCACACCTATATAGGAGTGACAGGGTACACCTTTCCGAGGAAGGGTGTGACCTTCATCAGGCTGTGCGGACCTGCACAACTTAGTAGTTAGCAGGTGGGGCAAGGGGTGTTAGCCTAGGCTAACCCCCTTGTGTGGCAGGAATAGGGTGGGCTGCTCAGGATACGTAGGGTTAATCAGCAAACCCCCAGAGGCTTCACAGTGATGGGGGGTATGTTCAGAATAGACCATCAAGGGCCTTGCAGCTGGGTGGTGCTGTGAAGGAGTGCTCTTGGTGCTGAGCATCATCTCTCGAACCTGGTAGGTGCTTTGCAGCCCATCAGGTGACACAGATGATACTGAGCATCTCTTGGCACAGAGCAGCTTTGCAGACTGGAATAAAAAAGGCTGACAAAAACACCAGGGTGGACTTGCCCAGGGGGCACCCAAGAAGGTTGCCTAACACAGCCCATCCTTAAAACAGTCACCTTATGTTTAAATAAACAATGCTGTAGATGAACCATTTAAGTAATTAAATATATGAACATAAATAAACTAGTTGACCCCACATAATTACATCTGTGTATGCATTTTGGCATGTCACATTTGGGGTGCTGGGGCAAACAGGTTACACTGTACTCTGAGCCAAGCTAGAAAATATATGTAACAGTATCCCAACGATTTTTTAATGGACTCCAGTTGCAGAATACAGCAAGTTTGAATGAAGGAATGGTAGGGGAAGGGAGCATAAACCTCTCCCTTCTGTTTTTCTGCCCCAAATTGTGCCCTCTCCCAGATGCTTTTCCACACATGAGGTCTAATGAAAAACTGAACACTTTGCAAGCTATGTTGCAGGAAGGGCTTAGGAAGGAAGAGCTCTAGTCTCTCCTTGATATTTCGCAGTATTTCTTTAAGGAAGCTCACTTCAAATGTTGAAAAACTATTGCAAGAAACCCTGAAAATTAACACTTACCTGTACAATTTCTCTCCTCCATATCTAATGCAAATCCATTGTTACATCTACATTTGAAACTTCCAATTGTGTTTCTGCATTTGCCATTTGTGCACATGCCAGGGAATGCTTTGCACTCATTTATATCTGAAATGGAGAAACAAAAAAGTTGCTTCTATAGTTTATGCAGTTCTGATAATCATTTATTAAACACAGAAGATAATATTTTGCTTAAGTTAACTAGAACAATGTAATCTATTCATGTATATACACCAGATATTTAACTTCTGCAACTGGAATTAGTAGCTGTTGGAAACAGGATGTTGGAATACTTGCACCACTGGTCTGATCCAGCATGACTATTCTTATATGTTCTTACACATTAAAAGCACAGTAATATGATAATCAACCCTCTAAATCAGAAGGTATTCTCTGTGGCAGTTAGAGTTAATAGGACATAATTTAAACTGAAGTAACTACTGATTACATCTGAAAATAACTATCAGTTGGCAAAATTGCTAAAGGAAGCTAGTTTAGTTTGTTCGGTGTTTAACCTGCCCTCCCCACAAGCGGGCTCAGAATGGGGTACAACAATCATAAAATACAATTACACAGCAGATTTTGTGGTAAAATTCACCAATTGAAATCGTATATACACAGAAACTTCAGATGGTCAGTTACACATTCCTGCCCCCAGCATACAAAGAAGGAGGGAGACAGACAGAGGAGGTGAAATCGGATACTGGAGGCCGGTGGGAGGCTCGATGATGGTCCTGACGCTGGCCTCAACTGTAAGCCTGGTGAACAGCTCTGTCTTGCAGGCCCACCAAAATGATACAAGATCATGGCAGACCCGGGTGTCTTCAGACAGAGAGTTCCATCAGGTTGGGGCCAGGACCGAAAAGACCCTGGCCCTGGTTGAGGCCAAATGAGCCTCCCTAGGGGTAGGGATCACCAGTAAGTTCTTACCCACTGAACGAAGCACTCTCCGGGGCACATACAGGGAGAAACGGCCACTCAGGTATGCTGGTCCCAGTCCTAGGGCTTTAAAGGTTAAAACCAACACCTTGAAACGGATCCGGAATTCCATGAGGAGCCAGTGAAGCTGCTGTAGAATTGGTGTAATATGTTTCTTGTATGGAACACCCATCAGGACACAAGCAGCTGCATTCTGGACCCACTGTAGTCTCCGGGTCAGACCCAAGGGAAGCCCTGCATAGAGTGAGTTACAGCAGTCCAGCCTGGAGGTGACTGTTGCATGGATCACTATCGTTAGGTCCCAAGCTGAGAGACAGGGGGCAAGTTGCCTGGCTTGCCACATATGGAAGAAAGCAGTCAGGGCAACAGATGTGTCTTGGGCCTCCATAGACAGGGAGAAATCCAAGATCATGCCAAGACTCCTGACCAATGAGAAGGGCACAAACAGAGCCCTCCCAAAGTCCAGGAGATGGATCCTCGCAACCGACAGCCCACGGCCCAAGTACAGAACCTCCGTCTTTGCAAGGTTCAACTTCAGTCTGCTCTGCTTCACCCAACCAGACACAGCCTCCAAAGCTCTCAAAAGGGCATCCGGGGCAGAGTCAGGATGGCCACCCATCAACAGATACAACTGGGTGTCATTCGCATACTGGTCCGAAAATCCGCACCAGCTGGGCGAGGGGGTGCATATAAAGATTGAACAACAAAGGGGAGAGTGGGATGCCACATACCAATGACTGGCATGTGGACACCCTCTCCCCCAGCGCTACGCTCTGTCCCTGACTGTGGAGAAAAGAGACAAGCCACTGCAAGGCTGTCCCTCAGATCTGCACGTCAGTGAGTTGGTGGGCTAACAACTCATGGTTGACTGTGTTGAATGCCACTGAAAGATCTAACAGTATCAGCAGCGCCAACCTGCCTCGATCCAGGTGTCTGTGGAGATCATCCGTGAGGGCAACCAGTATTGTCATACGGTAGAATTTTATGTAAAAGATGGCTTATGCATATTAGCATTAGTAAGGGACAAAGGAATAGGCTAGATCTGGAAAGGCCAAATTCTTCATTTTTTAGGAGTCCATCGTTTTTCCTCCAAGCATGGTCCAACTGTTATAAGTGTTATTTGCTGAACAATCTCTCTCATACATAGCTGGGCAGGCTGTATAATAAAGTTCACTGAAACTAACAAAAGCAGATTCTTAGTAATGAGCATGGCTGTGTCAAAAACATAAACTGCAGAATACTCAACTGTTGCCCATATTTAAAACTGACAATTTTTAAAAGCAAAATGATTTGACCAACATACAAAATGGTAAAGAAAATTATTGTGAAACTTTGGCTTATATTATGTAAAGGCCAGATGAGATGTGGCACAATGGATATGCACAGCAGTCTCCCAACATTTTTTTTAATGAAAAGCTGCTGTGAGGGGTTGTGGGATTGAGTGGGAAATGGTGTTATGAAGAGACTGCTTATCCCGTCTCTATCAGTTATTTTTCTACTCAAAACCACATCTCCAAGTAGCTTTTCCACTGCTGGGGAAATAAACAGCTCAAGTGCTCATGATTTGTATGGGAAACACTCAGAAGCAAAGGTTTAAGCAGGCTCTCTTCTTCATAATTTCTCTGTTCAAACTCACAGCCTCTACAGCTACTCTTCACTGAATAAAAGCTTGTGAAACAGTTACACATATCAACTATATAATGTCTAGTTTGACCTCTGGTTTCTTGAGAAGGGAGAGAGGATATGGTCATGAGAGACACTGGAGCAGTGCCTGCATGCACATGCATCAAAATGGGTAGTGGGGTTCTTTTAAGCCCTGCAAGGTCCACTCCATAAAAAGTTACTGAGTTCTCTCTATTAACAAGTGTTCCCTATGCTTTAAAATATATGTATTTTAAATTGTGTAAATGTGGATGTTTTTATGGTTGCTAATTTATAATAATTGTTTTATATATTTTAACCTCTATGTATCTGTAATCCACCCTGAGCCTGCTGGAAATGTGGGGAGGGTGGAATAGAAATCAAAAATAAATATATAAAAATAAATAAATAAATAAAAAGGAAGCTACTGGACAGTCAGACTATTAGGTGAGTGTCACAGTTATAAAATGTAATATGTGGTAATTGAATATAATTCTAATAATTTTGTATATGTATGTCCATGAACTAAGACAAGAGCAGTCTTACTCTGTCAAGCCAATAATTGCTTTCATTAAAGCCTATTTTATGACCATACATTAATTTCACACCCAAGTTCCTTATAAAACCCAAGTGTTAAGTGTCTTCAAGCTGGAATGAAGGTACAACCAGACATTATGCTGTTGCTGGGATGCACCTCCATTTTGTAGTGCCTGGGAAAGCTGTTTAAGCCATGAGGCCCTGGTTCTGGTAGGAAGTTGAGCAGCACAGGGGGAGAAAGGGCTCCTTCCTCCCCCATATTGTTTTTCCAACCCAAAACAGCAGGGTGGGGGTGTTTGCTGCTGGATCCCATTGCACAGTGTTGGACACTGAGCCAGGCCCTGCTGTGCTGTGGTGAAACCGCAAAGAGGGCACTTCACTTTCCCTTGTATCCTCCTCCACACACTATTTCCTCTTTCCCTCCTCCTGGCTACCCTCATTTCATAATCTGTCCCTGCCTCCTTTTCTCCTTCCCACTTGACAACCTACTTTTATCTGCCCTCCATCTTCACCAGTATTTATTATTTATTTACACCCTACATTTCTCCAAATGGGTATCCAAAGCAGTGCACATCATTCTCCTCTCCTCCATTTTATCCTCACAACAACCTTGAGATATTTCACACTGAAGGGTTAACGCGTCATTTCCAAGGAGTCACCATGATTGCAACAGATTCGGTTTGGCACCCGCACATTTCACACTGTTCGAGGAGCTTCGAACTGGTGTCCTGCATTTTGTTTCACAAGCCCCGGTTTTGTTGCGTGCTTTGTGGGCTTTGGAATTCACGTCACCTTTTTTTTTAAAGTTTGCGCATGTGTTGTAACTTTGTGACGTCACCACCTGAAACCCCACCCCTCCCTATGTACAACCACACTGCATCTCTGTGCAGCCATTTTTTACCCTAACTTTTCACGTTTGAAAATAGTGCTGTTGAGAACTGATTGTCCCTGCCCAGCAAATTTTCCAGCCACCATTGGTCTCATGCGAACACATGAACTCTGAATGGATGGCGTGGGGTGATCTTTTTGGAGAAAGACTCCCCATGTTTGTTTGAATGCCATTTTAATGCTGGAACATTACTGTCCTTTAGAAATATTTTAAAAATTACAGAAAAAGCTGACGGGGTGCTGAGGAGGGTGGGTTTTATTAGATCCACACAGACTAATCAGCTTAAGGGAAAGGAGAGGGTGGTGTAGAGAAGCAAACAGCTCAAATGTGATGACAGAAGCTTAAGAGGAAGCTGTAGCAGCAGGATGCAGGCGTGGAGGGGGACACAATGATAGGAGCCAGAAGAGAGGAGAGGCTGAGCGGAGGCCTTGCTGGAGGGAAAGTTTCCCACTCCCCTTGCTCATTCCCAGCCTTCCACCCTGCTTTACTCTGGGCCATACATAATCCCCGGTTCACAAAGTCGCCGGCACTGGCAAGGGCAAGAGGCAGCTGAGCAAAGATTACAGTCGGCTTAGCCCCAGATCGCACATAAAGCTCCTCGCGTTTTGCACAGCTGAAGCTACCCCTCACCCAGCCAGGGCTGCCTGCTGAGCCAAGCCTGAGTTCTTTGGGGGTGTTGCTTGGACAGAGGTTCCAGGGCACAGAGGGCATGCACGCACACTTGCACCCCGTGACCCTGGCCCTGCCTGCCTCCCTCCCACTCTGTGCGGGCTGGGATGCTTCACTGCATAGCCACCAAATGCTGAAATGTTAAAAAAAAGGGGGCGGACAAAGCACTCAGGGAGCTGAGGAGAGAAGGTGTGGTCAGATCCACAAAGACCAATCAGCTCCCGAGGAAAAGGAGAAGGGGGGGAGAGAAGCAAAAAGAGAACAAAAGTCTTCACACTGGCATTAATCGGGCCCGCTGCAAGTTGGCAGCAGTTTCAAAATAACTTTGTGGTATGTCTGCAGGGGGGGAAATCGGTGATACCGTGGACTAAGAGTGGCACTGTGTCCCATGACTAGCTTGCAAGTGTGAAACCTCTGCAAACATGGGACATGAAACAGGTGCGTAAATGCTGTAAAGTACGAGTGTGAAAAGTCTCCTTGAGAGATAGGTTAGGCTGAGAATGTGAGACTGGCACAAAGTCTCACAGTAAGCTTCCACAGCAGTTTGAGGATTTGAGCCTGGGTTTCCCAGATACTAATATAAAAGCCTAACCTAAAAACTACACAATACTGGCTTTCATCGGATGGCTGCTGTTGAACAATAGCAAGCAGTCAATCCTGGATTAGTCATGCAAATTGCACGGAATCAAGTCACCCAGTGGTTACTGTCAGGCATGGTCCTGATAGTCCTCCATCAAAGGCCAAAACAAGCATGGAAAAGGCCCTGCCTCTCCCCCAGTTTTTATTGACTGAAACCAATGCTGACAATATTCTTGTGGTTGCCTAGCAATGGCCAATGAGGGCATCGGTTCCTTCAAGCTAAAGGGCCTATTTCTAATTTATTTTTAAGATTTCAAATTCAACCTGGGGCTTTTTCAGGTTTATAGAAAGATCTTCCTTGTCTGTTCATGTCTCCAAGCTCTTGGTTTTATCCCAATACTGTATAAAGCTCTATAAAAATACTTCATGCTTTTTTTGCTGATAAACCCCAAAATACATTTAATACTGAATTTCACTAATATATAAAGAGTGCCATTCTTACCTTTATAAAATGGTCTTCCAGTCAAAATATCTCCTCGATTTGAAAATCCTGGTCCTCTGGGACATAATATTTCATACTCTTTTGTGGCAGGTTTGGGACATTCCTCACAATCTGAACCCCAAGCAGCACCTACAGCACAGCAGCAAGTATCCATCCGGAATTTTCCAGGAACAGGCTGAACACATTCATCTTCATCCCATTTTAAGTAGCACTGCTCCATACGGATATCTACAGAGTTTATTGAACAAAAGTAATACCACATGTTGTAGTTTGAACCCCAATCCTAAATTTCCACATCAAATAAGTGACTTACACTGCAGTCCTAAGAACACTTTCCTAGAAGTAACCTACACCCGATTAGCAAGATTCTGAGTAGACCTGCTTAGGATTGCTCTCTTCATACCCAGTGGTTCTATAGAGCAAATATATCCCTAAAAATAAGAAATGCCTAACAGATTATATTGACAATATGCAAACGAAAAATATGCTTACGCTTATAATGCACAAAATGTACACTGTTCTTATGACACAAAATTGACTGTAGTTCATTGAAGTTTATGGTTCCCAGATCCAAAGGAGTTAGCCGTGTTAGTCTGTAGTAGCAAAATAGTAAAGAGTCCAGTAGCACCTTTAAGACTAACCAACTTTAATGTAGCATAAGCTTTCGAAAACCACAGTTCTCTTCATCATATGCATCTGACGAACAGAACTGTGGTTCTTGAAAGCTTATGCTACAGTAAAGTTGATTAGTCTTAAAGGTGCTACTGGACTCTTTACTATTCCTTAGCAGCTCAGCCCCAATCCATCTTCTTCCAGCTGCTTTTTAAATGCTAAGCGACATTTGTGGGATTTGCTCTCATGGATACCAAACATGAGCTATAGTCCTTTGCACATTTACCTAGTAGTAACTTCTTTTGAACAAAGTAGGACTTACTTCTTAGTAAACGTGTAGTACTGAGCTATACATATATACCAAAAGCTTAACACTCCATATTATTTTTAAACATTATCTGTTCTTCTCTTTCAAACACTTCTATACTTTACAATAGAAATTGTTTTCCATAAATTATCTTAATAATATACTCTTGCTTTTTCTACAAATGATCCATTATCTTAAAGGCATATAGTTGCTTTTTCTACATTGAAATGTATTCCTCTCTTTCTCTTGAAGGATCACAATGTTTCTGTTCTTGATCATTTTAGTCATCACACGTCCCTACATGCTCCCTGCATGCTAAGTCTAGCTGTATTTTCATGAGATGTGAGATTTAGCAAAAAGGAAGCATTCTGAAGACCACAGCTGTCCTATATCAGAACTGACTGCCGCTATCATTACAAAATGGCACAACATATTTCTGAGATTCTTCATTTATTTAA
Organism: Eublepharis macularius; assembly: GCF_028583425.1. Classification (NCBI taxonomy): domain Eukaryota; kingdom Metazoa; phylum Chordata; class Lepidosauria; order Squamata; family Eublepharidae; genus Eublepharis; species Eublepharis macularius. The sequence goes on from NC_072797.1 coordinate 81,154,040, forward strand.
AATGTTAATCGTAAAGCAGGGGGGAGTGAATTGGCTTCAGAAGAAATCTATCTTCCCAAGGTTTAAACCACACTGCTGCTCATCCAAATATCTTATTACTGCTTTTTAAGGTTAAGCTGCATACGTGGGATCCTTTAAACTGTGAAGAGAAATTCCTACCCCCAGTTTAAAGGATCCTATGGCAGAGGAATTAGAGTTCATACGATTTACTTCCTCTAAGGCCCATTTCTTTCTCTTATAGTCTTTCGAACTGCAGTAGACAGGTTAAAGAATCTGGAAGGGTAGGAGTTATTAGTTCCAAAATAAGTGCCTGAAGGAATGAATGCTCTGGAGTCAATTCCTTTCTTTTAGGCCACAGACAAGTGGGTCTTTCCTTTCAATTCCCGCCCTGCTTTCTGCTGTCAATAGGCAGCATGAAGGCAGAACACAAAGTTATTGAGCCTGCTGGTTAGAGGGAAGTAGTTATTTCAGCTCACCAACATTTTTATGTAATGTTCTTTTGTAAAGTGAATGGGTGTTGGGTCATTCTTCCAAATATAAGTACGCATGTACATGTTGGATGCACGTGCGTTTACCGTAACTAAACAGGGTTCTTTTCATTTACTTTTTTCTCTTAGCTCAGACTGCTCAGGACTGAATGGGTCTTTCCTGATTTTTTCTCTCCCAACAGCAGGTAAAAATTAACAGCTGCTGCATGAAAGAAGGAAGGAAAATAGCCAGAGTGGTCATTTTGTAGTTTTCTCTGGCAAGGAAAACAAAGGATACGTGGGTGGCATAGCAGCAGTGGATTTCCAAGCTTGAAGTGGGTGTCAGAACTGGGGGTCACTAGAGGAACTTCAACACTTCAACACAGCACAGATATGTTCTTTTTGTCTTTTTCTTTTCATATACGGTCATTGTGAGGATTTCTGTTCTGCTTGTTTTTGCTGCTGGTGTTCCCAATCTGTTTTGTTCTTGTTGTTGTTGCTGATATTCTCAGTCTGTTTCTTTCTATTTTTACTCCATATATAATCATAAGCCATTTATACAAAACTGGCCCAGGTGATGTTGAAAAATGTGTTATTTTTAAAAAGAAAATGTCAGTACATGGAAACAAAATGGTGGAAAAATAAAGACTTGTGTGTTTAATTCAAACAAGGAAGGAGCAAAACTGAAAGGAGGATTTTTGCTTTAACCAGAAGGAATGAGATAGCATCTCTGTTCTAGGCATATAGTAAGAGGTTAATCCGCCCTGAGCCTGCAAAAGCAGGGAGGGCAGAATAAAAATGAAATAAATTAAATTAATTAATGCGTGAATTCATCCAAAATCAAAAATTCAACTTAAACTGTGGTAGTTGATTACTCACCTAAGCACAATCTGCCTGTTCCATCCAAAGTCAGGCCATCAGGACACTCACAGTGAAAAGATCCTCTGCTATTAACACACCGTCCATTGGGGCACACACCAGGAAACACTTCACACTCATTTACATCTCATGGGAAATATGAATATAATATTACAGTCTATTCTTATTTTACAGGACAGGCACACTCTATAGTAGATCTTTAATACATTGTGAAAGAAATCATATTTAAATTTACAGAGTCAAATTGGTCCAAGTTATACCAATTGCTGTAGTAGTACAAGAAATAATTGCTCTGCTGAATGAGATCAAACCATGCAGCATATCTCTCTTTATTTTGGTAGATTTTTAAAAATTTAAGACCAGTTCAGTGACCAGGTTCCGATGGAGTGTGTATGTAAGGTCTTTTCCAGTATTTTCTTCAGCAGCTCCCTGTGACCTGATGCTGGAGAATGTAGGATTTACATGGACAAAAAAACCACCAAAGACCAGGAGCTGTACCGAGGAGGGGAAACCAAGTGGAATTCTCCCCTTTTCTATCAGCAGAAATTTGGTTGGTGCACAAATGGTAACTATCTAGTTCACACTGCAGCCCACCACACCATATCAGTGTTTTCAAAGTTTCACATGCAAAAGACTGTCTCATTACATCATTATCCATAGGATCCACACCAGTGGTTCTTTATTAACCATATTTCTAAATACTTACATACGTAAGACAGTGTAAAGCTCATAAACTGGTTTAAACATTCTATCTATCAGAAATGGCTAAAAACGTTTACAGAAAACATTAATTGATAATCTAGTGCAATTATGATTTTTCTCGAGAAATACTTTTAAATTGAAGATCTTTAGCACAATGAAATAAATATCAATGGAGATTTTCTCTTAAACTGTAAATGTTCTGAACTGGTCAAACCATTTCTGTTAGGACTAATGAGGAAGATTATATAAGATTCAGTTGATTGCCATGTATTAAATTGATGATATTTAGATAAAGACAGGAGTTTTTAAAATAGAGGTGTTTTAAGTTGTGTAAAGTTTAGCAGGGAAAGAACATTTTAGATATTGTTTCCTATAGTCAAATAATCTCTGGATTTGGGAGGGGGGGGGAACTAATCACCAAATTTCACATTCAGTGAATGTTGAAAAGTGATTCCTATTTTCAGCAATATTTTCATGAATCTTTTTGCGTTCTTTAAATGCTGCTGAGCTCTTTTGCTCTCCAAGTTGCTGCTTCTCAATACATTCCCTCCTTTTTCTTCTTTGCTCTTACTTTCCTTCACTGCCATTTAATCTCCTTGGCTGTGGATTATTGATTTGTCAATGAGGTTAAATGACACTTAGGTAAGTGAAGGCAAAAGAAGAACTGACTAAAAAAACCTGCAGAGAGGGAATAGCTTCAAACCAACAGCCTTAAACTAACATGAATGTTTAACTTGGGAGCGGTACTTTGTTCAGCCATGTTAAATATGACAACTTTAAAGCAAATAATGAAATCAGAGAATATTCAAGCACAGCCCTAGGGTTTTATCTTGATAGGCATTTAATGTTACAGATAGATATAGTTATTTGATTGGAAAATATCAGTCTTTTTTGTTCCTGAATCAGTATCAACATAGTCGTCTGTGACATTTGTTAACAATATATTTTTGTTTCACCACAATAATTTGTAAAAGGCACATGCCATTTTTAACTTTGAAAAAAAAAACCCTATTGGGAAACATGAAGATAACATGCAGATAAACAAGTAAAGAAGTTGGGAAGCATTGTTCTCTGTTTCGGCAGCCAAAATAAAAAGCAATGTGCACATTCCAGAACTTTACTGTTGTTGGACATGGGACAGCTTGGAGTTATAATTCTTTGTCTTGTCTAGATAACAGGGATTCTCATGTTATTGTATAGATTAAAGCAAACAGTTTCAAACGACATAAAATTAGACTTGCATGTATTTAGGAGGAGTTGCCTAACCAAACAAAGTTAACTAACAAAAGTTTTTGAAAACTACCATCATGATATAAAAACATCTGCTGCAGGGTCCTTTCTATTACTTACAGAGGCTTCTGTGATGATAATACGATAAAAATCTAACTTATATTTCAAACATATGAAATATAGACCATTGATTTTTTATTTTTTGAGGAAATCAATGGACAAAAACCAAAGACTCTTACCTTCACAGGAAACACCTTTAACTCTGGCAAATCCTCTTGGGCATGCTGTGTCTTCAGAAAAGTAATGAAACAATATGTATTTCAAAAAGTGATAACTCAGAGTTTATATCATGAGATAACTTACTCTTGGTCTCTATTTTATGGTGACATATATGAGTGGGTGTGGGGACCTGACTGAGATAAACTGAAGCTCACTTATCCTTTCTGTCTCCAACTCCTTGGATTTGTCCTACAATAACTGAGTGGATAATAACTGGATCATAATACAATCATTTCAGCACATGAGCAATTTTAAGAAGATAAATATAAATGCTTTCTGAGTGCTCTATTCCTTTTATATTCTAGATCTAAACAAGGAACAGTTGTGTTTATTTAGAAATGTTTCATTTAATTCAGAATTGATTAATAGAGGTTTCCCTTTACATATTGAGGAAGAAGCCCACTTCTAGTCACATAATTGTCCATACAATAAAACTACCATCAAATAAGTATAAGCCTTATTTTTAAACAAACTGGAAATGGGAAGCAATTCTAGAGTCACATGAATAGGCACATGAATAAAGATTATAGTCTATCTGCCGCCACAAAACATTATGCCCTGTTCCAGGAAAGTGATCTGTATGAATAAACAGAATGCTATGTACGCTTTGAAAATTGTTTCCAACAACCTGGGATATAAACAGTGTCTTAATGCTAGATTTGGCCTGAGCACACAGCCATCAAAAAGACAGTCAAATGTTAACTTTGTCAAATACAAATTACCTGGTTAAAAAATAGGAGGACTGAATCTAGGAATGTCCTTCTCCTGTCTTCTTTGACAAGTGATTAAGCTGACGGCACTGACCATCAGTTTGACAAGGAAATCCTCATATATGTCTGCACAAAAGGATCAGTGGATTTGGGCCTTACTGGGTTTTTGTTGTTTAAATTGCAGTTTTAAATACAGCAACCTATTTTCCTGGGCCAAAAGAGTTATATCCTTTATTCTTTGTGTTGCCTGTGACTGTCTGAATAGAATTGGGCTTTATTATTTTAGTAATAGAGCAGTACATAAGTTGGTTAACACTAGAAATGGGCACGAATCCAATTACAACCCAAAAAAATGCACAAGCCAGGCCAGTTCGTGGTTCACGAACCATGGATCTTGGAAGCTCCTTTCTACAAACTTCCACAAACTGGTTACTGGTTTGAGTTCGTTTGGGTTGTATTGGGAAAAGGACAGTTTAACTTTCCTGCAGCTTGCAAGCGGCAGGGCCCTTTAAACAGCTCACAAACCAGTTCCATGCCAGTTCGTGGTTTTTGGTTTGTCAAAATCCACGAGCCATGAACCTCATGGTTCTTTTTTGGGAGGGGGGTTCATGCCCATGTCTAGTTAACACATAAGTTAACACATTTTTTCCATTTGCCTTGCCCTGTGAACTTCCATGTTTTTCCAGATATCTGAAGGTGAGATAGTGTAATAGTTATCAATAAATACTAGACTAAATAAACAAAATCAGTTTTATGAAAGAATGGAGATGGAGGTAGAGATCATTATTTGAGTATTTTCTATGCTAAGCAAAGCAATATTAAAAGTTATTGACGCATCATTGCATTTCAAAGGCTATGCTTCCTCTTGTTTTATGACATGGTGAGCAGTGTAATGATAAACTTACTGCAAAATAAGAAAAATACGATACATGTCATATCCTATAATCAGAAAGAATATCAGCATAGAAACTAAGAATCTGCATACAATAGGAAATGAGGTAGAAACATTAAACTGCAACCTAATAACAATGCAGAACTTTTAACAGAAAAACAAGAGGCAAGAAAATGTCTTTAAGTTCACAATATATAAAGTTATACAGAGAATCATATATTATAATTTTAGAAACCTTGAATTGAATTAGGCTCCTCCTCACCAGAGGCACACCATAGTCACCTGGGCTCTGAGAAGGAGCAGGCAAGTGAACTGCTGGGGTAGTGAGTGTTTTTCTGTTGCTTTCCTTAACTGCTAGGGAGAATTAGCTGAGACTACTGGGTGGAAGGACAGTGTTTGGGGGTGTGTGAGTGTGTACAGCCTGCTGGAAAGTGGTGCCTGTTGGAGTAAGTGTTGTTTCTGTTTGTCTCTTTTTCCTGTGTTGTAGCTGATTGCAGAGGGTGATTGTTGCTAATTGAAGAGAGTCTGTTTTGCCTGGGGCTGACTTCTGGCCCCACCCTCTACTGGGTGAGCCTTGCAGATGACTTGGATGAGAAACTCCTAGAATAAATTACACAGTTCACAATGAGATGACACACAGTAGTCATGGGAGATTTCAATTATCCGGATATCTATTGTAAGTCTAACTCTGCTAAAAATGATAGGTCAAATAAATTCTTGACTTGTCTTGCTGACGACTTCATTTTTTAGAAACAAGGAGTTCTGCTATCTTAGACCTGATTCTCACCAACACGGAAGAACTGGTTGACAAGGTGAAAGTAGCGGGCACCCTGGGTAGCAGTGACCATGTAATTTTGGAATTTACAGTCATGGGGAAGGGAAAAGCTGTATGTAGTCAGACATATAGGTTGGACTCCAGGAAAGCAAATTTCAACAAACTGAAAGTGATGCTGGACAGAATCCCATGGTCAAAAATACTTAAGGAGAAGGGAGTTCAAGAGGGATGGGAGCTTCTTAAAGGCGAAATACTGCAGGCACAATCACAAACGATTGCTATGAGAAAGAAAAATGGGAGGAGCCTAAAGAAACCAAAGTGGCTCCATAAATAGCTTTCTAATGAGTTGAGAAATAAAAAATATTCATTTAAAAAATGGAAGGAGGGCTTTATAACCAAGGATGAATATAGACAAATAACCAATGCTTGTAGGGAGAGCATTAGAAAAGATAAAGCTTAGGCTAGCAAGAGATGCTAAAAACAACGAAAAGGGCTCTTTGCTTATGTTCAAAGAAAGAAAAAGAGCAAGGACATGGTAGGCCCATTGCAGGGACAGGAAAGTGAAATTGTAACAGGTGATGAAGAGAGGGCAGAACTGCTCAATTTCTACTTTTCCTCAGTCTTCTCCTGCAAAGGAAATGGTCCTCAACATGACAATAACAGAACACATGATGGGGGAAGAGAGTTACAGCCTAGGATCAACATAGGGGTAGTACATAAACACGTAGTTTCTTTAAATGAAACTAAATCCTCAGGGCAAGATGAATTGCATCCAAGGGTACTAAAAGAACTTGCAGATGTAATTTCTGAACCTCTGTCCATTATTTTTGAGAATTCTCGGAGAACAGGCGAAGTGCTAGAAGATTGAAGGTGTGGGCAAATGTTGGCCCCATCTTCAAGAAGGGGAAAAAGGGGGATCTACCAACCCATCAGCTTGACATCTGTACCTAGAAAAGTTTTAGAACAAATCATCAAACAATCAGTCCTTGAGCATTTGGAAAGGATGGTTGTGATTACTCAGATTGAGCATGGGTTTCTCAAGAACAAGTCATGTCAAACTAACCTTATGGGCATGAACCGAGATGGGCATGAACCGAAATACAAAGTTCGTGACGAATCGGGCCAGTTTGTGGTTTGTGAACCGGCGATTTGTCAGAGCCCATTTCTGACGAACCACTAGGAACTTTAGGCTGGTTTGTTTGGTTCATTTTTTGGTTCGTCACTGCAGACAGCCTGGCGCCGATCAATCAGTTTCCTAGGTAACAGGGGCTGGACTTCCTGCAGACCTTCTGCTGACCTAGAACTGGCCTTCTGCTAACCTGGATGTGACTTTTTCATGAACCAAACAACCCGGTTCACAAACCGGGTCAGGTTTGTGTAAGTTTGTGGTTCATGGTTCATGAAATGCGACAAACGACAAAGCACACAGTTTGTTTTTTTTCCAGGTCATGCCCATCTCTGCTTCTCTCATTTTTTTGAGAAAGTTACTACCTTGCTGGATCAGGGGAATCCTGTAGACATAGCTTATCTTGATTTCAGTAAGGCTTTTGAAAAGGTTCCACATAGTATCCTTGTTGACAAATTGGTAAAATGTGGTTTGGATTCTATTAGGTGGATCTGTAACTGGTTGACAGATCGCACCCAAAGAATGCTTGTTAACGGTTCCTCATCCTCTTGGAGAAGAGTGACAAGTGGAGTGGCTCAAGGATCAATCCTGGGATCTGTTCTGTTCGACATTTTTAGAAATGATTTGGATAAGGGAATAGAGGTACTGCTTATTAAATTTGCAGATGATACTGAATTGGAAGGGGTAGCAAAAGTGGTAGAAGACAGAGTCAGGGTACGGGATGATCTTGACAGGCTGGAAAAGCCTGTCAACAAAGATAAATGCAAAATTCTGCATTTAGGCAGGAAAAAAATCAAATACATAATTATAGGATGAGGGATACTTGTTTTGGCAGTTGTATGTGTGAAAAGGATCTAGGGGTCTTAGACTATACACTGAACATGAGTCAGCAGTGTGATGTGGTAGTTAAAAAGGAAAATGCGATTTTAGGCTGTATCAACAGAAGCATAGTATCCAGATCACACAAAGTGATGGTATCACTCTACTTTGCTCTGGTTAGACCTTAGCTAGAGTATTGTGTTCAGTTTGGGGCACCACAATTTCAGAAGGATATAGACAAGCTGGAACATGTCCAGAGGAGGGCAATGAAGATGGTGAGGGGTCTGGAGACCAAGTCCTATGAGGAAAAGTTGAAGGAGCTCGGTATTTAGAAATTAAATCAGGTTGAAATTAAATCAAAAGAGTTTTCGGCTAAACATTAGGAAGAACTTCTTGATAGTTAGAGTGGTCCCTTAGTGGAACAGGCTTCCTCAGGAGGTGATAGGCTCTCCTACTTTGAAGGTTTTAAAGCAGAGGCTAGATGGCCATCTGACAGCAATGCTGATTCTGTGAACCTAGGTAGATCATGAGAGGGAGAGCAGGAAGGGTTACATCAGTGCTTAGTTCTTGCGGCCCCTTCTTATGTGCCCAGGGTAATGCCAATAGCCACTGTGGAGTCAGGAAGCAATTTTCCACAGGTCAGTTTGGCTAGGGTTTTGCCATTTTCTGGGCATGCAATAATGGTCACTGTGTGGGGGTGGGGGGATAGGGTGGTAACTGTGCATTTCCTGCATTGTGCAGGGAGTTGGACTAGATGACCCTAGAGGTACCTTCCAACCCTATGATTCTATGATTCTAAAATCCAGTACTTAGCTTCAGGGATGCATATGTTTAGTTTAAAATTACAGAAAAAAATCTTTATTAACTGACACTCATGAGGAATGGAGATTTCTACTGAATAAATGGGCTGGATACTCAAACTAATTACTCTGCCAGAGGAGTGTTCAGCAACCAAACCCATCCCACAGGGAATGCCATGGCAAAAGCCCTCATGCTTGGAGGGAACCTTCCCCAAGCCAGATAGCAAGTAAGGAATGGAGACAGCTAAGGATGACATCCTCTAACATGTCAGCTGTTAGAAGCTCAGCAATGGCTGGAGATAGCAAGCTAGCAGGCAGGAAAAATGGGAGGAAATGCAGAAATACAGTGCCCATGGATGGGGGCTTGTCCTCTAGTTAATGCCAGAATTTGGATAATCAAGTGCTGGGTTAAAAAGCTTTTAATGTAATATTACAGTGCTAAGCATATATCATTCCACTGTAGCTACTTGGATGAATGAAATTAGGTATAATGATCAAAGCAAACCTGTGGGGAGGTACTGAAAGTACTCAGGTTGCTGACTAGCTTCTATGCTGATGTATCCTGGGCTTCCATCAGCCTAAGTGCGAGTTACACCAGCACAGCTCCCTGGTGGTGCCCTGCCAGGCTGGAGCACCAGCAGTGCCCTGCCATGGCTGGCAGATAGTGAGCCTCAGGCGTAAATCCCTGTGCTGGTGTGGGAGAGGGTGGGCTGGGGATGTGGGCTGGGAGTTAGTCAGCTTTCTAAGCTGCTCCAGGCTGGGTAATGCCCCCAAACAGCAGCAGACAGTTACACCATGAAAAGAAACAGCATCACTCATAGGCACCCATGCAAAAAGAAAAGTCAACTGCCCGCTGCCACGGCCCTGCCAAATGGCCCAGAGGAGCACAGGATTCCGACTACAGCAGCAACCAATCCTTTTGCACCCTGGTGGTGGTCAAGCCCCCTTCACAGCATGCAATCACTACCTCCCCACCTTATATAAAACCCAGCCCAGACACTCCTGGACTTAGTAAGTAGGGGGCGCAGCATGGGGCTCTATCTCTGAGCTTCCTGCCCTGCAGACTTAGTGTGAGGCACCTTGGCGCTGTGAAAAGCACAGAGTGGGCACTTTACAAAATTGGGCTAGGACTTTGCACTTATACCCTAGGGGAAGAGCAAAGTCCAGAATGTTTGACTAACATCTCTTATAGCAGACCCCTAACACGTACCTTGTCTCCAAAGGCTTTGCTCAAAAGGGCAAGGACTTAGTGACAGGTAAGCAAGAGCAGGGGATACTCAGGGGATACCTTGTCCACATTCACCTCCCCTGTTCTCTTTGACAAGGATGGGTGCTGCCCTCTCTATGGTGGCCTCCACAACCAAGGCCAAGGGCATGTGGTGGTGTTAGTGGGGGGAACAGCCTGAGCCTGGCCCTCTAAGCACCATGGTCCATGTCTAACAACAGGGCAAGTTCACAGGGAAGCATACTTGACAGAGCTGCCTTGGATGGGAGGAGGCAGGAGATGCTTGTAGCCCATTACAGAGCTGTTTGCAGACTTCCTTGACTGGATTCTCCCTTCCTTTGGGCAGAAGACAGGACACAATTGTGGGTCAGGGTGACTGGGAATTGCTCCCCTGTGCCCCCTCAATAAGGTGGCCAAGTAACTCTGGGACTCATTCCCTTGCAGAATCAGAGCCTCATGCAGCAGGAGCAAATCTCTGTCTGGTACCCACAGCTCATTCCCATGCTGGATGAGTGAGTGTCATTGGGATAGCAGCAGAATCTGCCTTGGTGGGGTCTCCTAGCTCCTCTCCCACACCAGCATGGGGCTATGGTTCCTCCTGGGATGCTGAATACTTGGGTGTGGCTGAAGCTCAGGCTGTACCCTTTGCCAATACAGCATCAGTATCTTTTTTCCTTTGTGCAGGTGGCAATCCAATCAGCAGACTGAGGGGCATGCCCATTGCAGTTCCCGTCACTGTGCTCAGACTGCATTTCTAGCCTGGCTTCTGGAGCATTCTTCCTCAGGGAGCAGCTCGACCTGGGAGTCTGCCTCACTCATGAGCATGTAGTGCAAGGGATGGCTCAACTTGCCTTTTCCTGTTGGCAACATGGGTCCTGGGTATGTTTCCCCTCTGGACTGGGGAGGGGACCTCTTGAACAAAGCGCCTCTGTTGGGGTACTGCTCTCATGGCATCTTTCCATTCTGACTGCTGGCTCTCTAGGGCACTGAGAAGCAGCAGCTGCATTTGCAGCCAGAGGTTGGTTCCACCTTAGCTGCCACTCACGAAGCTGTCAATGGCAGCTGTTGTGTGATTGGTGGATACTGCCAGAGTTTCTACGGTCATAGATCCAGAGGAGTTAGCCGTGTTAGTCTGTAGTAGCAAAATCAAAAAGAGTCCAGTAGCACCTTTAAGACTAACCAATTTTATTGTAACATAAGCTTTCAAGAAGCTTATGCTACAATAAAATTGGTTAGTCTTAGAGTTTCTATGGAGAGTGGAGAGCTTGCTCTACTGCCTGTGTCCGGCCATGTTCACTGGTTGGTGTATCTCACTCCTGAAAGTACTTAGGGAGTAGGCAAGCACCACTGGAGTCATACACCTTCACTACAGAGCCCCTTAGGATTGCACTGAAATTCACCCACATATTTCTGCCATGTTCCATGTAGCCAGAAAACATTACAATGGAAAAGTCATACCTAATTCACAGCGTTCACAAGGACTACCCCAAGCAGCTCCCAAAGTAGCACAGCATTCAGATTTCAGAGTGGCACCATTGATGTTAACTTCACAACGATTGTCTTGGATATTCAGCCAACATGTTCCCTTCAAACTATCTATAGTGAATTAAACAAAATAATGTCAATCCATCTGTATATATTACATCTTTGTTATTAATAAAAAATTGAATACAGGAAGTCTGATCCTTTGGGTGTTCATAGAAATCTGTTTTTGTATCTGCATCTTCACTGATGCAAGCTTATTTATTTATTCACTACATTTATATCTCATCTTTCTTTCCAATGGGGACCAAAGCTGCTTACATCCTTCTTCTCTCCATTTTATCCTCACGATGACCCTGTGAGGTAAGGTAGACTGAGAGTGAGTGACTAGCCCAAGATCACCCAGAAAGCTCCCATGGGAGAGCAGGGAATCAAACCTGGGTGTTCCAGATCCTAATACGACACTCTGACCACACTGGCTAACTGATATCTTAGGATCCAGTTCTATATGGTATGTCATCATGTATAGTTTTTCCTTAATTTTTTTATAACAAAATGCAGCTGTGGAAAACTGGTAGGGGGGACAGACTTTGTAGCATTGCCAATCACAGTGAACCCTGTGTGTCACAGGTTTTGTTAATATAGTCACAGTTATAGTGAGATAACAATCCCAAGTCCAGGCTGAAGCTAGTGGGAGGGAGGTAGCTTGAAACCTTTTGATAAAACCCAATTCAGCTGTTTCATTCCGAAGCCTTTCTTTGAAGCTCTTTTGTTGAAGGATGATGACTTTTAAGTCAGAAACAGACACTGTCCAAGACTGAAATATTCTCCCACTTTTTATCTCAATTTTAGGGTTTTTTTAAATGTCAGATTTGTGTCTGTTTATTCTTTTATGAAGAAACAGATCTGTTTTCCTAATTATAGAGAGGTACCCTACTGTGAGTTATAATGCTTGTTTCACTCGTATCTACAGTCATGCCCATATCCAAGAAATGATACCTCCCACTTAAAATAGGCTACATTGTGTATTGATGGAAAAATTACTTGAGTTAATTGAAAACTCTGGATTTTGCTTTTCCCTAAAACACTGTTTAGCTGCTTTTGTTCCTTCTGTCATACATCTTGATAGACCCAGTGGCATATGTTTCTAGATTCTCTTAAAAAATGTAACTAGCTAATAGATGCAAGTTGTAAATTCTAGCCAACTTTTTCACCATATTCAGAGTTCATCAGACCTAGTGTAAGTACTACATGAAATACTATCCCTGAAAACATTTTCTGTAGCTTGATACTATTCCTTTAGGAAAAAAGGCAGACCCGTCTGGATCTGATCAGTCTTGTCCCCAAGCCAGATGTTCCTCATAGGATCGAATACTTAGCTTTGTTATCAGCATGGAGCAATACTTTTATATCATTCCTTCTTCATTTAACTAACCACGAGAGTCAACTGTATTTATATATTTTTTAAAAAAAATAAAATAAACACCAATATACTTACCAATACAGATCAAGCCTGTGGAGTCTAGTTTGCTGCCAGATGAACATTCACAGATGAAAGAACCAAGATTGTTCCTGCAGGCACTATTGACACAAGGGCTGCTTTCACATTCATTTATATCTATAATCCAGAAGGAAAAGACACTGTTAGACTTGCCATGTGTTTCTGGAAAATATTATCATGTATAAACCCTGCCATGAACTATTTTATGCCAGAATGTCTGGAAAATGTGTTCAGATTTTTTTTTAAAAAAAGAGTTAACCTAAATGTCTATAATTCAGAGAATGTAGGACAGGCAGTTCGCATGAACACAAAAGAGTTTGCATAGTTTTGAAAGTGCTAATTAATTGGCTGCTTCACATAAGCTAGGAATTTCCAAGAACTTGGACTGAATTTTTTTCCAGAATCAATTATAATTGTCTTGTGAGAAATCAGAACCCATTTTAATGGAAGGCAATATACTCTCAGCCACAACATGCTGCGTCCAAACAAAGATCTTATTGTTTCTGTCATGTATGGCTTTGGGGAAATTATGCGTTGGGAAAATTAAGAAAACACGATCAGAAACAAAACTTTAAAATGCTGTCTGGGACTTTATAGGCCTGGAAACTACTCAAAAATTTAAACTGTAACTATTGTTTTGCCTTATTTTCCTTGCACTTCTACGTGCCCTCCTATGACTTTACACGCATTTTCTTGAAACAGTTCCATATGTACATATAGTCACTGACTATATCAATCTTTCTTTTTAAAAAATTCAACTTTTTTAAAAAGTGGCATTTTTTTTTCAAAAGTATAATTCTTTAAACATCAGTGTTGCATAACTAACAGTCCTATCCTATGATGAGTTACTCCAGTCTAAGTCATTGAAATCAATGCACTTAGACTGGATTAACTCTCTTTAGGATTGCATTGTAAATGTGCTTTTTTATCCATTTAAATTCTGATATGAGACTTAAATCAGATCAGAAATATTCAGAGAGTTTATATTGAGGCTCAGGAATATAATACATAATTACATTACCCAGGAAAGAAGAAGAACTGATGTGAACACATACAGCTAAAAAAAAATTGAAAAATAAAATAGAAGACCTAGTTCATTCAATAAAAAACAAGACAACTAGATAAATGTGTACTAGTATATAATAATAAAAACAAGAATTAGATGATAATAAAATGCCCAACTTATTCTGAATAGCTGCTTTGTGGTTCCTTTTATATCTAATAAGCTGTTATCCCCTCCCATCTACACCCCAAGTATTTGTCTCTGTAGATATTTCCCCAATGTAATGTTTTCTGGGGTCATAAGCAGAATTTTGTTAAACCTTTTTTTGAATTTTTTTTTACATAAATAATGGAAAACAGCCATAGAACAGCATGATCCTAGCACATGCTGCACCAATAAAGAAATTATTTGGATGTGGTTCAGTTGACACCAGACATCACATTATGCTGGCACTGTGAGGAAGTTGAAGTAACATTATGGGAAGATACACCATTAATAAAATTTAGGACCAAGGGTCAAATTAAAAAACACAACCAACTCAAGTAGTTTGTCCTTGACAGTTTTCTTTTTCATAATACGACTAAGCAGATCACAATACAAAGTAGAAAACTGGCACTCTTCATCCATTCTCTCAAGCACTTTTTCACAAAAGATCACTCTACTCCTGTGGTACAAAAGGTACAGCTACCCAAGTTTCTACTCTTCACATTTCACCTCCAAAAGGAAAGAACTGTAACAACAACAACAGTGTGATTATATACCATCCTTTTAGACAGATTAGTGCCACACTCAGCGTGGTGAACAAAAGTCAGTATTACTATTATCCCCACAATACAGCTGGGGAGCTGGGGCTGAAAGGAGTAGTTTACCCAAGGCCACCTGCAGAGTTCATAGTAGTAGTGGAAATCAAACTAGCAGACTGCTGATTTGTAGCCCAGCCACTGAACCATTGTGTTACAGCAGCTCATAGGGAAATTGAATGCTATCTATTAATGAGACTTAGAGTACCCAAACATTCCCAAATTCCAGTAGTAATGACAATTTATCTCCTGGAATATCAGTAGTGTTTCAGATTTGGATGCCAGGACTAGACATAAGCACAAACAGAAAAAAAAATGAACATGGTGATCGTTGTTTGTTGCCATCCATGAACAACGAACAATGATGAACATGACCTGTTCACGAACATGTTTGTTGTTCGTTGTTCGTGGGGCCCAGCAGGCTCTCCTCCAGCCATCAAGATCCCTACCCCACCAATCCCAGAAACCCGACCTGAGCAGGCAGCCGCCTGACACTGATAGTTTAAAGGGCCCTGTCCTGCCCCTTGCAAGCAGCAGGGCCCTTTAAACACCCCCAGCCCCACCCCCTGCCGCACCCAGGCACTGCTGGGCTTCTTCTGCCTGGTGCGAGCGGGGCGGGGAGATACTCCCCGTCCATCTTGCACTGGACAGAGCCGGTGCCATGGGACTGCTTCTACCCCATGCGAGTGGGGCAGGGAGATTCTCCCCGTCCCTCTTGCAACCAGCAGAGCTGGCGCCATGGGGCTGCTTCTGCCTGGTGCCAGCGGGGCGATTCTCCCCGTCCCGCTCACACCCAGCGGGGCGATTCTCTGCATCCCGCTCGCACCTGGCAGAGCCGGCACTGTGGGACTGCTGCTGCCACGTGCGAGCGGGGTGGGGAGATTCTCCCCGTCCCGCTCACACCTGGCAGAGCTGGCGCTACGGGGCCAGCTCTCCCGGTGCTGAGAGGGATGGGAAGATTCTCCCCCCTCCCACTGGGAGAGCGAGCACACCGAGCTGCTTCTGCCCAGTGTCAGAGGGACAAGGAGAGTCTCCTCGTCCTTCTGACACCGGGCAGAAGAAGCCCAGCAGCGCCGGCCCTCCTGTTGCTTAGAGGGTTGGAGAGATTCTCCCCACTCCCACCGGGAGACCAAGCGCGCCAGGCTGCTTCTGCCCGGTGTCAGAGGGATGGGGAGAATCTCCTTGTCCCTCTGACACCAGGCAGAAGAAGCCCAGCAGCGCCGGCTCTCCTGGTGTGAGAGGGACGGGGAAATTCTCCCCACTCCTCTGGCACCAGGAGAGCTGGCGCTGCTGGGCTGCTTCAACCTGGTGCGAGAGGGGCGGGGAGATTCTCCCTGTCCCTCTCGCACCAGGAGAGGGACAGCCGGCACTCAGCCGCTCGTCGGGGATGCCCCCGACAAGCAGCTGATTCATCCTTGCCTAACTTGCCATAGGAATTTATTGCAGGTGCCAGACTGTCTGGCTTGATGAACAGCAACGAACAGCAATGAATGAGGCTTGCAACGACCACCTGTTCGTTTAGAATGGGGCCTCATGAACAGCCTGTTCACGAACAGCTGATAGGGCTGTTTGTGAGTTTTTTCAGTTCGTAATGCTGTTTGCACCCATGTCTAGCCAGGATCCAAGAATGAGAGAAAGGAAGCTGGTCCACCAAACCATTGCTTAGTGGTATTTCTCTCCCTTTGAATTTTAAAGGACAATCATTTTCTGTGGGAAGACTACCATAGAAAATAATGGCCCTTTAAAACTTAAAGGGACTGGAGACACTAACCAACAGCTGACTGGGAAAACCTGGATACAGCAACTGTGGAGCATTCTCTCCTGGCTGTGCCTTGCTGCCCCCCCCCCCCCGCCCAAGCAGGCTGTCGCTGCCACCCTTCCCCAGGCTGTGGCTCCCATTTGCCTCTCCTGCTTCTCAACCAGGTGGTATCCCCTCGCCGACACCCTATTGCAGGTGCCATAGCCATGGAGGTGCATATGCCCCAGCTGCCTGTTCCCTGGCAGGGTGGGAGATGGTTTCACTGAGCAGCGTAGATTGTGGCGTGCCCATTGGCTGTGCCACTGCTTGCCCTTCGTGTGTCTGTCAGTGAAACAGCGGGGTCTGCGCTCTTGGCAACAGCCACGTTGTGCCTTGCTGGGTTTGGGCAGTGGTGTGGCTCTCCTGCAAAAGTACAAAGAGAGCAGCACAGTGGTGCCACTGCTCCAGCCATAGCCAGGCACAGGTGGTAGGTGGCGCCTTTGGATTGGGCTGCCCATCATGCAATTTTTTCTTACTCTGATTTTGTGTCATATTGCAGTAGAATTTTATAAACTTTTCCTAATAGGTATTTTGAATCTCCAATTTTTAGTTGTTCCAATTATTATACTGTAAACATTGGAAAGAAAACTGAAAACTGTATCCTTCAACATTAATAATAACAGTTTAAACTCAATTCATTTTTAAAAATCTTAATTTTGATGCTGAGAAAACTGGCCAAGCTATCTCCTGACCTCAGCAGCCTACTTGTTTAGTTATTTTCTCAGAACTAAATCCAGAGTTGGAGATGTCCTTTATGATTACATTTCAGTGATTTATGTTGGGTTGTTTGTGTTCTGGATTCAGTGTGAACATGTTTATGGCCAGAGCTGTGCTTTGAAGCTAAATATCAAAATGACACATTTAGCTTCTCCTTGTAGTATTATCTCAGCCTTCAACCTAAAATAAACTTCCCAGGACACAAGAAAATAAAACACACATACACACAACATTTAATAGAAAAATAACCAAGGAATCAGCTGTAAAGACCACAAACAGCCATTTATCCCAGATTAGTCTGGGCCATTGATTATGTTTCTTCGGAGTAAGTCTCTTTTTAAAAAAAATATGAACATTTAAGTTGAGGAATAACGTTTAGAGACCAATATGACAGCAAAATATTGTAAGTACTTAACTGTGTGGAAAATGATGCCAGTCCAAACAACAGCTCCATCGTTATTAAAGACTTGCTTAATATTTAGTAACTGTTCATTGAATTGACTTTGAAGGCTGATTTTATATTGTCTAAATGCTTTTGCTGCATTATAAGCAAACTTGAACTATTCAAAGGAGATTGCAGAAACTACACAGTCAGCAAAAACTCAGCAGCCAAACTTTATTTATCAATACACAAATATTTTAAAGACATTATCAAATAATTCTGGAAGCCAATTTAAACCAGACCTGTGAAGCATAATTTTATTTAGGGTACAATGTTTACTTTTTAAAACACACATTCTTAATCTGTCTTGTTTAGTATCAGTAACACCACGTCCTGCAGCAAAGAAAATGAGATTTCCAAGCAAACTCTGGTTAGCTTTGAACATTTTCTATACTGTGATTAGTTCAATAAATTACCATTTAAATTATTTTAATAAAGTAGCAGATGGTTTGAACCAGTTTTGTGACAGTCAAGAAAATTCAAAATAATCTTGATCTTTTAAATCCAAACTGCACAACAGAACCAACTATGGCTACAATTCAGGGTTCTGAAAACCGTAAAGGAAAACCCAAGTTTTGAGAAAAATACGATTTGCTTTTTTAAAAATTCAGGTTTTGAAAAAATATGATTTGTTTAAAAAAATGTTGAGCGAGAAAGAAACTCAGATGGTAAAACAGTCCACATATGTGTGCTTCCCCCACCCCTGCAACTTGCAGCTAAGCTAGTGAGAATCAAGTAAGACTTTCTTGCACTTCTTTAACTCCCATTGGCCAATAAGAAGAAAAAAAACCTGTGCAATGTTGTAGGAACCTCTGGCCCAACTGGGGAGTGTACATCTCTTGCGTTCTGTTTCCCGCACTGTCTGTTTTTACCACTGGGAAATGGGAGACCAACGTAACAGTGGTTGTATTGTCGAAGGCTTTCACGGCCGGAAAACGATGGTTGTTGTGGGTTTTCCGGGCTGTATTGCCGTGGTCTTGGCATTGTAGTTCCTGACGTTTCGCCAGCAGCTGTGGCTGGCATCTTCAGAGGTGTAGCACTAGTACACCTCTGAAGATGCCAGCCACAGCTGCTGGCGAAACGTCAGGAACTACAATGCCAAGACCACGGCAATACTGCCCGGAAAACCCACAACAACCATTGTAACAGTGATTGTTGAACGTGAGCCCTTTGCCAAGGTGTGGGCCTTGGCAAGTGCCCAAATATATGAGCCCTCAATGCTCAGTTAGCCAAAGACCAAAGAATGCTTACCTTCACACGTGTCTGTCTCACTGCTAAATATATAACCCTTTGGACATGTACAGCTATAGCTTCCAGGTGTATTTCGACACAGACCATTGTCACAAAGTAATCTGTTCACTAAACATTCATCAATGTCTAAAAAAGAAAAGTGAAACATACTCTTTAGCATTATAATAGGGTTTTTAAGGAGCTGTTAATGTTTTAAGACTTTTGTTTTACAGGTTTGATATTGATTTAGGTTTTTTGATATTCATTTAAAAGGTGGCATTGAAGCAATTTAGGATGCAGAGGTAAATTTAGTGATTTTCAAGTGAGCTAGCTAGACCTGGGTAATATAATTAGCTGCTTAAACGTTCATGTCATGATATAAGCTTCCATGCATATTCTCTGTTCTTTATATTATATCATAGTTTTAGTAAAATAAAGGTCATTCTTTGATTAAGAGCCAGTTGTATCAAAAGGTATATAGCCAAAACAGGGATCCCATTCACTTGGTAGGGGCAGAGGATCCCCCACTCTCAGACTCTGCCCCCCCCCACCGCTTACCAGGCTGGCGAGGGGTGAGGGGAGATGCAGCAAAAACAAGCCAGGGAGTTCTGGAGGAAAAAATCGGCCCCGTGGAGAGGCCTTCACTTCCTTGTCGCACAACCAATGACATCAGTCCTAGTACAACAAGGAAGTTCTCCAGAGAATGTGTGTGCGCCCCCCATCCCCCCATTTGGGCCACTGAAGTCCTGGCTACCCTAAGTCAAAAGGTGATGTAAAGGTTGTGTAAGGAACTGTAGAATTAAAGCCAGAAGTTTACTAAGAATGGCTAGACTTTAGTTCAGTGCGCAACTGTTCACTGTCATAGGCTCTGAACTGGCTCAAAAATGTGCTGGCCTTTGTTGATTCTAACACTTGTAGGCCAGTTTCTGTTCTTTTGAGATTCAATCTTGAGAGACTGGCTTTCACAGCCCCTATCATCACTCCCCTGTTTCCACACAGCTGGAAATGCTAATTAGACAGTTGGGCCCTGATTGGTTGTTGGTTGATAGGTTGATGGATGGAGTCCTGAAAAGATGGCTTCCCAGCATACCCAGTTCCCTTCTCTAACATCTTTCCTTCATCATCATGTGAGAGAGAAGCTGCAGACTCCATGCTCTACAGTGCTTCAGCATGCCATGTGTTGCATGGCAAGGAAGATGGCACACTTGCTAAATAAGAAACAACCCGTTAAGAGCTACTCAGAGATGCACAGGTAGCAAGCTTTGTAAGTTTTAGTTAGGCAGATTTTAGTTAAGCAATAACAGGGTATTTGTTTTGTGTCCTTTTCCTGAATTTGCGTGCTTTATGTTCAGCAACACTCCGCAATCAATAAACTGAAGTTTTATTTAAACCTGTGTCTGAATTCATGACTTCCATACAGGTACAACCTCAGAGAGAAACCAGAGACTGAAAAGTCTTACAAAAGAACAGGAACCTTCCTTCTGCCTAGGCTCTGGAGTGCTTGTGGTCAGTGCCCAGGGGTAGGAGTTGGGGGTCCTGGTTCATACAGGAGGCATAAGACTTTTTTTTTGTATAAGTACATAATAAAGTAAACCCCAAGAATTATAGATGCTGACTTTCCAAAGACCTATTTCAAGCCACTTCACAACACAGAAATACTGTAATTGATGAGTCAGGCCCTTAAACTTCTGGGCTAGGTCCTAGATCTGAAGAAAATTTGCTAAAGCCTGAGCCTTAACATAACAACATACAACATATCAACATATCTTTCAATGTACTTACTTGAATTAATATAATCCAAACCAAATATGTTGACCAACTTTGAGACAAATACTTCATTATTATTGGTTTTGTATTAAGAATATCAGTTTTTATTGTAGTACCTTTTGAAATACAACTAATTTTGGAAATGAGTAATTCATAGCATTTTGATTGATTTGTAATTTTGAAAATGTTGCTAGTTCTTTTATTTAAAAAAAGTTTTGACAGATATCAGTCGTTTAATTGTATTTTTAAAAATTTCAAACAGATATATAGAAACCTAATCTAAAGTTAATTAAAAGTTAGTTTTAAAAAATTATGATTAAGTCTAAAGCTCAATGAAAAGTACTTTGACAAACTTTTTTAGCTTTTTTAATGGGTGTGGGGAAGTGAGATCAGGTGTTGACAAGATAAATCAGGAATTTCCTGGGAGCTTCATTATCCTAAGTAATGTATCTCTTGGGGCACAGAGGGGCATCAGTCAGTCAGCAGCACTGACTCACACTCTGGTAATTTTCCAGGCTCCTGCTTGACTGGCATCCGCTCTGGACCAAGCAGTGTCTTGAACTGAGATATATGAGAAAGGGTGTTTATGATATTCTATCCATAAACTGTCTGCTTAGCATGAGGAGGGGTCTGACTGCTTACATCAGCAGATATTTGGGTCAGTATTTTTCTGAAGGTTTTAGAATTCCATTTAAGGGAGCTAGCGTGCATTGTATGGCCAAGAAATTTAAGTCCCTGTATTGCCCATCCTCCCTGAGGACTTTGATCTTCTTAGTTTGTTTTGAAGGGGACTTTTATGTGGATAAAGGCTACCAATGGGGTGCTCAATATTGTATGCTGCTTTTGAGCAATTTAGTACATGCCTCAAGTGGACAGTCAAAGAGAGGTCAGGCACATCTCATGTTGGTCACTACAGGGATGATTTTCTGTTTTCTGGAAGAGCACATTGAAGAAACTGTGAGTAGCTCATTAAATATTTTCAGGACATAACCAAAGAGCTAGGGGTATTTTTAACTCATTAAAAACCGGAAAGTCGTTTGTCTGCACTGTCTTTTCTCAGCATTGAAATTGATACTGAGCAGGAGCTTTGTAGGTTACAAGCTGAGAAGGCAAGGTCATGATTAGAGATGGGCACAAACAGGAAAAAAATGAACATGATGTTCGTTGTTCATTGCCATCCACGAACAGGGACTCACAAACAACCACGAATATGGCCCTGTTCACGAACATGCTCGTGGTTGGCTGTTCGTGGGGCCCGGCAGGCTCTCCTCCAGCCATCATCCAAGTCAAGATCCCTACTGCACCACTCCCAGAAACCTTACCTGAGCAGGCAGCAGGAAAGGTACCAATAATAAATAATAGCTTGGCCCAGAGCCTGGCAGCGGCCCTGGAACTTGAAGGGGTAGATCCCTATCCCACCACACTCAAAGAAAATTCAAGCTCCAATGCACTCTATCAAAACGTCAGTGGCAACTGTCTCCCTCTCCACTGTCTGCAAACTAAGCTAGAGCTGGGAGCCCCCCTCCCCCCTGCTCTTTGCTCCCTTGTTGTAACAAATTTGGAGCTCCACACTTGAAAGGGAGACCTGCCTATCAGGCTAAATTGGGCTTAGATTTGGGTTTCCAGGACAACAGCAGGAGTTCAGACAGAGTTCAGACAATCCCTGCCTAAGTTGCCAAGGGAATTGATTGCAGGTGCCAGACTGTCTGGCTTAACGAACAGCAATGAATGAGGCTTGCAATGACCACCTGTTCGTTTAGAATGGGGCCTCATGAACAGCTTGTTCGCTAGCAGCAGATTGGACTGTTTGTGGCTTTTTTTTTTGTTCATATTGCTGTTTGTGCCCATCTTTAGTCATGATGTGAGTTTTAGAATGAGTGGTAAGATGATACTGCATGACCATCAAAGTCTCATAGGACTTTGCCTGCACAGCGGTTGCCCCAAGTAGGGCTTTTGAAGACAGTTTTGCAATGCACTAAAAGGGGAATCCCAACCCCATCATCATATACGAATCTCAGGGGCCATGAAGGCTGATTTGTTTATTTGGCAAGAGTTCTTAGAAAGTTATAGTGGGGTTTCATTTTGAAGGCAGGATAGGTTACTGGAGGCTAGATTCAAGGTCTAGTTTGATGCCGCAGGCACCTTGGGATCTGGAGTTTTCTGCCAGGGTAGGTGATATGCCCAGCATTGGCCCCAGGATTGGCTTGAAGTAGGTCTGGGAAGCAGGTTTGGGACCCTAAATTTTTAGAATCTTTCTCTGTAGTGGTTACAGTGCACCTGTGGGCTGAGCTGTTTAGGAATTCTACAGTTAAACTTTGGTGCGATGACATGGCAGTTGTCCAGGACTATAAATGATGTAAATAAATAAAATAAATAATCTTACAAATCTCCCTTGGGTTATGAGATTGGTTCATACATTTCTTCTGTGCTGTCTGAACTCTAATTTCTCATCAATAAAAAATTAAATGGATGCTGGACTACAGGAACCATGGTCTGGATGCAGCAGAGCCCCTTCTATGTTCTTAACCAGGGATATCTCATAATTACTGAGGAACACACAGAAGAAAGTTAACCTGGATACTGGTTGGATAAATAGACTGGAGATAGGGTAGGGTATGTCAGGCTGATATATATAGGAGAACAGTGGGTGCTGCTTCGTGCAGCAGCAAAAGTCACCTGCCTGGCCTGCAGGGCCCAGGAAAATGCAAAGTGGCCAAGAGAGCTACAAAGGGTGGAGGGTTCCTGGCCTGGAGAGATGCAAACTGGCTGGTCTGGAGAGATACAAAGTAGTTGACAGAGATGCAGGATGGAAGGGGGCTGCCTGGATGAGACAGATGCACAGTACCCCCTCCCTGGCCTGGAAAGATGCAAAGTGACTAAGAGAGATGCAAAGTGATTTAGAGAAAAAAACTGAATTACGCTAAGCAGAGAAATTTCGAATTTGCTAATAAACCAGGAAGGTGGTTGGCCTATAGACGGAGAAAAGAGAGAGAGAAAAAAATGATCTTAAAATTGCAAAATGGGAATACTATGCTAACAGAAAATGGGGCCATCCAAAAGACCCTTATTAAGTATTATTCAAACTTGTACAGAAGACAGGATATTTCTTTAAAGAAATTGAATGATTATTTAACAAAACAGAAGCTACCTAAAATTACAGAGGGACAACAACAGATGATGAATGGCCCAATAACATTTCAAGAAGTGGTTGAAGCAATTAAAAGATGAAAACTGGGAAGTCACCAGGTCCCGATGGACTATCTGGCCAATATTATAAATGCTTTTAAGATGAGATCTTAGTACCCTTGCAAAATACAATGAATTCAGTTTTATTGGGAGGAAAGATGTCAGAGACTTGGAAAGATGCTAACATTACACTGATAACCAAAGAAGGGCAAGATTTGATACTAGCAAAAAAACTATAGACCCATATCATTGCTGACTACAAATTATTTACCATGATTTTAGCAGGAAGACTTCACTTAAGTATGTTCTCAAAGACTTTATTCATGAAGATCAAAGTGGTTTCTTACCCAAAAGACAGTTGAAAGACAATGTCAGAACTGTATTGGATATAGTGGAATATTTGGATAAACACAATGAAAAACAAGCAGCTCTAATCTCCTTGGATGCTGAGAAGGCCTTTGAAAATTTGAACTGGATTTTCCTGTTTAAAGTTTTAGAAAAGATGAGTTTGGGGGGAAATTTTATAAAATGGGTGAAATCAATCCTCGCTTCACAGAATGCTAAAATTATTGTTAATGGAGAATTAACTAAACCATGTGAGATTCAAAAAGGAACAGGTCAAGGATGTCTGTTGTCACTGCTCTTTTTCATGTTGGTGTTGGAGGTTTTGAATAGAGACATTAGACAAGAGGAAAGGATTAGAGGCATAAAAATTAAAAAAGAGTCATACAGATTAAGAGCCTTCGCAGATGATTTAGTTTTAAGACCCATTAGAGGGAATTGAAATATTGATGGAGAAATTGACAGAGTTTGGTACTCTGGCAGGTTTCAAAATAAATGAACAGAAAACAAAAATGTTAACAAAAAGTATGGATACTAAAAACCAGAAAGAATGGATGAAAATAACAGATTTTAAGGTTGAATGGAGATGAACTGTATGCTATTTCAAAATAATTGTGTTAAGACATGGAAATAAAATTTTAAAAGACATGTTAAGATGGGATAGAGTACAATTGTCCTTGAGACACTGTTGTTATGAAACCATATGAAAATGACAAACCAAAATTGCTCTCACTCTGGCATTCTGTGGGGTGGAAAATACGGAAAAATCATACCCTGCAACAACACAGAGAGCACATTAACTGCTATGGGTAAGGGGAGCAAATACATATTCTTGAAGTGCAATCCTAAGCAGAGTTACTCCAGTCTAAGCTCATTAAAATCTATAGTCTTAGTTCACTCCCGCAAAATCATCAAAAAAAGAAATGCCTCTTAGCAGCTTGCAAACAAGGTAGTGAAGTGGGGCTCAGCTGTAAGGTAAATCATTCCACATCTACTGCTGAATACAAACTCATGATCTTGCATTAGTTAAGTTTACAAATAGACACCACTATCCATTTTGTATGTTAATTTGATAAATAAGATGCAATACATTAATTTTCTTTGACAATAAACTATATTTAGCACTTGACAAAATTACACCTTTTGGTTTCTTACTCAGAGTACATGAAGAAGCAACGGTCGCATGACTTACCCGAGCGGCCGGTTTGCTGTCTGCGGGGCGGCTGGACGGGGTGGGGGAACGCGGTGGATGTGGCGCTGCCTCCCAGGCTCCCCTGGGGCTTGCGTGCACCCAATCAATTCAAATTCCCCGTCCGGCCAATCACGGCGGAGGATGGCCGGGAGGGGGCGGGGTTCGAGTCGGACCTGGGGAGCCCAGTCTTCCCTCTGGTCTGGCGGGCTAAGATTTAAGCAGGGACGCCCTGAGCTCAGCTCAGTCGTGTCCTGGGAAGCGAAGTCGGCGGCTGCTTGGGCGGTGCTGCTGGAGCTGAAATCATGTTAGCAATACCTTCAGCAGCAAGCGACTTGGGCTGCCGGCCAGGGCTTCGCTAACGGGGCACGGCAGTCGTCAGCTCAGCGAGCGTTGGGGGCAGAGCGGCAGCATCGAAGGAGTTCCGGAGGAGTCCTGGGCAGGCGAGGCGCAGCAAGAAGGGGGTGGCAGTGACAACCAACGTTCCCCAACGGGCTCACAGCGGAGCACATGGCTCCAGCATTGGGCACCAGGAAGAAAGTGTAGCGGCCAACAGCGGCAGCCCGAAAGGCCATGAGGCGAGCTGGGCAGGTGGGCGGAAGGTCCAGAGTGGGCAAGGTTGCTGCTAATTCCCCTCAGGCCCGGGCAACAGCTAGGGTGGCTTCGGCGAGGGCAGTCAAGCCTAAGGGAGGCAGGAGCTCGGCGTGGCCTCCGCCTGCCGTGGGTTCAGCGGGCCCAACTCAAGGCTCTGGGCACAGGGTCCCGGCTGGGGCCAGCAGGGCCAAGAAGGTGGTAGGGAGGCGCAAGGAGCTGGGTAGCCCAGTCCGTGGGAGGGCCGATGAGGGGAGGTCCGATATGAGATCTCTGCAGGATATCAGCAGGGCCCTTGACTTGCTAACATCAAAGGTGGAGCAGATGGGGAGCTTGGGGGCAGGGGTGGCTCAGGCCGCCCAAGAGCCTGTGGAGGGCCACAGACCAAGGAGTGCCAGCACAAGCAGAGGGAAGAGGGCCAGGAGGGGCCGCATGGCTAGAGCCAGCTCAAGTGAGGAGGCATCCACCAGCCCAGAGCAGCAGTGGGCCAAGAAGAGAAGGAAGTTGCACAAAAAGGCACGGCGGTCGCACCGGCACAAGGACGAAACCGATAGCAGCGGATCCTCAGGTATGTCTTCTTCCTCAGATGGTGAGGGCCAGGGGGGTGACTACTGGGGGGCTGCAGCCCATGTTCCAGGTCTCCCCAAGTGGGCACTGCGGCGGTGGGCTGGGTTGAGCGGGGGAGGAGGGGACCTCAGGGAGGTTTGGGCAGCTGGACTCCCCCCTGAGCCCCTTCCCACCATCTCATCCTTCACGGATGATGAAGATCCCCCGGGTATTCACCTCTCACGAAAAGTGAGGGAGCGTATTCTAGATAGGTACTACGTAGACATCTTCTCCCTCATTAGGCCGGAAGCAGAGGATGGCAGAAACACCCCCCACTCAAAACGGGATAAGAGGGAGGCCAGGAAGGAGGCGGTTGAACGGTCTTTCAACAATTGGCTGGAGGGTTACACGGTCTATATGGGGGTGGTCCAGGCAGCCTACCCTGAATGGGGATGGCACCTGTCCAACCATCAGGGGAACATTCTCAGGGCCAGGGCCTTAGCAGGGGACTCGGCGGCCATAGAATACGACGAAGCCTTCAGGAAGAGGGCATCCCATAACCCCAGGGCCAGGTGGGACCTCATTAGCCAGAAGCTACATCAGGGGGAGAGGTGATGGCTCTCAGGGGGGGGCGGGGCTCGAGCCGGCGCGACAAGGGCAGGGGGATTTGTTGGGAGTATAATCAAGGGAAATGCCAGCGGCCCAGGTGTAGATATGATTACAGTTGTGATTTTTGCATGGGCCCCCACCCTCACCCATCATGCCCCCGGGGCGGCCCGAACCCTCAGCCCTTTTGTTCCAGCTGGTCCTCCAGCGGTGGCTCCTGTAAGGAGGGGGGACCCGGTGCCAATGCTGCACAGTCTTCTGCGGGCAGTAAATAGGGCCGGGACGGAGATATCCGGACTGGCTCCCACTCCAGTCAAGCTCAGGGCCCTGCTCCCCCTCTTTCTCCATTACCCCAACAAGCGGGCTACTCGTTACTTGGCAGAGGGCTTTTCCTTGGGTTTCCGCATCCTGTTCACTGGCCCCCGGGTGTCTACCACGGCAGGCAACTTAAAATCCGCTAGAGAAATGCCTGAGGTCGTGGCCTCCAAGCTGGCCAAGGAGATTTCTGCAGGTCGCATAGCAGGCCCATTTTCATCCCCTCCCCTGCCCAACCTGAGGGTCTCCCCTCTGGGGGTGGTCCCAAAGAAGGCCCCGGGGAAATACCGCCTCATTTACCACCTCTCCTACCCCCAGGGCTCGTCCGTTAACGAGGCCATCCCACAGGAGTACTGCTCAGTTAAATACGCTTCTTTTGATCACGCAGTCAGGATGGTCAGGTCTTACAGCCACGGGGCCCTCATGGCCAAGTGCGATGTGCAGTCTGCTTTCCGTTTCCTGCCTGTCCACCCCCTAGATTTCTGCTGGGTTTCAAATTCCAAGAAGATTGGTACGTGGATAAGGCCATGCCCATGGGGTGCTCTGTCGCATGTACGGCTTTTGAAGTGTTCAGCACCTTTTTGGAATGGGCAGCAAAGGGACGCATGGGGGCCCCGCACATCACACACTACCTGGATGATTTTTTGATCTCTGCCCCCCCCCCAGGGTCGGCGTGAGCCGACCAGCTTCGCGCCTTTCAGGGTATGGCCCACGATTTAGGGGTCCCCTTAGCCTAGGATAAGATGGAGGCCCCTCCACTCGGCTAGTCTATTTGGGCATTGAGTTGGACTCAGTGGCCGGGCTTTCACGCCTGCCAGCAGATAAGTTGGACCGCTTACGGGTCATGCTGTCGCAAGCTATAGCTTGCCACAAGTGCACGCTCAGGGAGCTGCAGTCAATTATCGGCCACCTCAACTTGGCCTGCCGGGTGGTCTCCCCAGGACGGGCCTTCTGCGTGCGGCTGACACAGGCCGCCAAAGGGGCTTCCTCCCCTCATCATCGCATCCGCATCACAAAGGGCATCAGGGAGGATCTGCGTGTCTGGCTTAACTTCCTTGTGGGGTTCAATGGGGTCTCCCTCTGGCAGGACGCATGGGTGCTGGGGTCGGATCTCCAGGTCCATTCAGATGCCTCCGGCAGGCTCGGGTTCGGTGTATATTTCAAGGGCCGCTGGTGCGCCCAGCGGTGGCCACTCTCTTGGGCAGAAATGGACATCCTCAGGGACCTCACCTTCCTGGAGCTATTCCCTATCTTAGTGGCGGTCACATCATCTGGAGGGATCTTCTGAAGGATAAGCGGGTGACCTTCTGGTGTGACAACCAGGCCGTGGTGAGGGTCCTGAACAGGCAGTCCTCTTGCTCTGAGTGGGTCATGCGCCTGGTCCGCCGTTTTGTCATGTCCTGTCTCTCTGCTAACATTACCTTTTTGGCCCGGCACATAGCAGGGGTGGATAACGGCATTGTGGACGCATTGTCTTGATTCCAGATGGAGAGGTTCTTCAGCCTGGCGCCAACCGCTCAGTCCAAGCCAGAGGAATTTCCTGAGGACCTGTGGCAGCTTGGCAGCAGTCAGTGATCCAGGGAGTACTTAGCTCGGTAGCCCCTTCAACCCTTTGGGCTTACTCAGCCACGGCTGAGCTTTTCCTGGCCTTCTCATCCAGCGTGGGGGGCCCCCACGATTGGCCCACATCACGGGAGGTGGTGCTGCAATATCTGGCACACCTGAGGGAACTGGGGCGGGCCCCCAGAACCATGCAGAGGGACTTGGCAGCCATTTCCTTTTTCAGCAAAGCCGAGGGCTTCCCTGATCCGTGTGATGGTTTCACAGCCAGGCGGGCTATAAAAGGCTGGATGCAGTTGGACCCCCCTCCACCGGACTGGCGGCGGCCTATCACCGTGCCCATGCTACAGAAAATCATGAGCCTGGCCTCCAGCGTGTGCTGGTCCGATTTCGAGGCCCGTCTCTTCCGTGCAGCCTTCTCGCTGGCTTTCTTTGGAGCCCTCCACGTGGGGGAGCTCGTGGCCGGCTCCCACCGGGACCCCTCGGGGTGGGCGTTGCAGAGTTGCGATGTCCGCCTATCGCCACGCGATGTGTATGTCAGGATACACTGCTCCAAGACAGATCAGCTGGGGAAGGGGGTTAGCTTCCTTCTCCGCCCAGCTGCCAACATTTCCCTCTGCCCGGTAAAAGCCACCAGGGACTATCTCGACATCCGTCCCCACCAAAAGGGCTCTCTCTTCCTCCATGCTGACTCATCCCCGGTGTCGAGATTTCAGTTCACGGCCGTGCTGCAGGCTTGCCTGGCAGCTGGGGGCCTTAAAGCAGAGGTCTTCGGAACCCATTCCTTCCGGATTGGGGTGGCTAGCGTGGTGGCCAAGCTGGGTTTGGGGGCTTCACAGATTCAGGCCATTGGGCGGTGGAGGTCAGGGGCTTACCTCTCCTACATGCGGCCATTGTCCGGTAATAGTCCTTAATGGCTCTTTATGCTATCCAGCTTTGACAGGTCACCGCAAGCAGGTGTGGATCTGCGGGCACAGCATCGTCCATTGGGCCAGGATCTACATGGCTTAATCTGGGTGGGGTGAACATCTGGGCCTGGAGGACCGCACTTGCGTCACGTGGATCAGAAAAAGAGGGATGTTGTGGGAGTCGCTGGTCTCGACCATGCTCTGCAATGCCCGCCAGTGGGGGGCTCCGCATGCGCTGATTATTCAACTTGGTGAAAATGACTTGGGGAAGCGAGGGGCTGGAGCTGAGGCGGGCCATGGTGGCGGATCTCGACCACCTGATGGGGCTCTTCCCAGGGACTCGCTTCTTATGGTCAGACTTAGTGCAGCGGCGACATTGGCGGGGGGCGCAGTGTCCGAAGAAGGTGGACGGAATATGGCAGAGGCTTGCCAGAGCCATGGGGCGTTATATGTCAGCAGTGGGGTGTGTTTTAGTCAGGCACCCAGATATATCCTTTCGGATGGAGGCACTGTTCAGCTCTGACGGTGTGCACCTGTCCAGCTGGGGCCAGGACATCTGGTTGCAGGACATTCGAGACGGCATCTTGGATTGGCTGCAGCATTAGGGGCATTTGGCAGGAGCCGCTTTGGGGCTCTTGTGGCGGTGTTGCATTGGGATCCGATCCCTCAGGGGGGGAGATGGGGTCAGCCTGCCCCATCTACCTCCCATTTTAGGGGGTTCCCATAAGGAACCTAGGGAGCGAGTCGAAGGGGCAGGCCCTGCTGGAGGGCTTCTGGGAAAGACTCGCTCCTAGGTGGCAGGGGGACACCAAGGGGTGTACACCCACATGTCCCCTGCTGCCATCCCGGGTTTTCCCCTCCACAGCAGGGGTCTGTGGGGGCTGGAGGTCATCGCCTGACAGGTGGGTCAGCCGATGTGGGATCCGATCGCTATGCGTGCCAATGCTCCTACTGCTGTAATCAATAAAGTTGTGGCCTTCCTTTTTTCTCCACTCGCGGTGTTTGTGTTTTCTTTCCAAGGTGCTTCCCCCCTCACCTTTTCCTGCTGCCCATAGACGCTGGACAGCAACCATGAGCACAAGAAAAATAACTACCAGAGCTATTCTACACATGTTTGCAGCAACATTTTTTGTCAAGTGGTTCAAAACAAGTCATTATGTTTGAACTTAGTTTCAAAACAAGTCATTATGTTTCCACATAAGCAAGAGCTTATTTTATGTTTCTTATATAACTCTAGCATGAGGTGTGAAATATCACTTCTGCAAACAGAAGGCATCATCAAGAAAAAAGGTGCCTTAGATCCAGTCCATTATTTCCAGTTAAAATTATTCTTTAATCTTTCATTCTTTAACCTCCATCAAGCATAACTGCAATATTTCTAAAGTTAACACTTGAGAAGAAAAAAATATATTCTGTATGTTGACTTTGCTGAAATCTAAAGGAATGTTTGGAATGACGATAGTATCACAATTAAGTACTGGTTTTACCCTAGTAAAAATAAAGAAGCTTAAAAAAAAGCAAAAACCCTGTGTTGCAGTTATTGGCTTGTGAAAACTTAGATGTCAAGAGCAATCACTAAAATAGAAATTGACAACAGATTATCCAGATCTTAACTCGTATTTATAAATAATTTATGTTGATGTTATATAAATACACCTATTGTTTAGTTAAACAATATAATCCAGTAATATAATCATATAATATCATAACCCAAAATATCAAATATTAAGCAACACAGTAAAATAACAATATACAAGTAAAATCAGAAATTAAATGGAATGTTAGATTTGAGTCTTTCCTGAAACAAATGGAAACCTGTGTTCATTAAGAATCAGATTGTTAATCTGCAATTGGAATTGAAATCATGAAAAACATGAAAATCTAGTGGTTAGTTGCAATCTGCGGTCATATCATAGCAACAAGTTCATTCATTTTATTATAGTCAAAGTCACAGGCTGCTGCCACAGAAATCATTGTCATTGATCTCTGTATAAACTGTTTAAATAACTTACCAATGCAATTTCTTCCTGAAACATCTGATTCATACCCACTGTTACAATTACAACGATAGCTGCCACGAAGGTTTTCACAAATCCCATTGGAGCAAATATCAGGATCTAAAGCACACTCATTAATATCTGTAACAGTAGAGTAATTAAGTTTATTAATACAGGTTATATAATTTGAACAAGCAGGGGACCCACAAGGACTTGCAGGGGGAGTCTCATTTTCCTCTACCCCATATCCTCCACACACTATTTCCTCTTTCACTCACCTGGCAGATCCTAGAACTTTTCCTCTTTCTTTGCTTACTTTTCTCCTTATTATCAACCAACCTACCTACTTCTACCTACTTTTATATGATCCTTGTCCATGTCTTTAGTTTTCCCTCCCTCCATCAGCCTATCTCCTTTCCTTCTTTCTCACCACCTATCTTTTTGTTTTCCCACTTCAACTTCTTGTTCTCTCTCTCTTACCCTGCTTCATTCCCTTCTTTCCATCTTTTAGCCTTTTCAGTCTCACCCCCAATCTTTGTCTGACTGAAACCAAGGCTTTGAAGGCTCAGCAATATTTTCAGCAAAATGGCTACTAAGATCTCAGAACATACAATAAATATCTCAAGCCCAAACTACATTATGTGTTTGTTTGTTTGTTTATTTGTAGCCTGCCTAGATCCAAGGTGGATTCCACAGCGCAAGTGAAACATAATATGATCAACAGCTAGGACATTCACTGAGCAAAATATAATAAAGAACATCAGTCTGGACAGTCAGGGAAACAACAATATGGTAGCAGAAAAATTTTAAACAACCATAAAGTCGAGCACATGATTGCTACAAGGACTTGTAGCCATACCATAAGAATTCAATCCTGGAACACTGCAGGGGCCCAGTTCAGCCTGGGACCTCAGCATGAGGGAGGGAGGGCTTCAACTTTCCTCTTTGTGTTATTTTCCCAGGCCAAACTGTCCTGGAGGGCATTATTTGCCCCAGTGAGGGCTGCACATTCATTGATTGAATGCTTGCCTGTGCAGCCCCCACTGGGCAAATATGCCTCACTGGCATTTTGGGTCAGGAAAATAGCACAAGGGAAAGCTTAAGCCCCTCCTCCCTGTGTGACATGGTCCAAACCCAATTCAGGCCCCTGTCGTGTTTAGAACTGAATTCCTACAAAGAATTCACAGCTGGTATCCTACTTCAAGTTCCCATGGAAATCTTGTATTATACATAATATGTAGTTTGGGCCTTGGGGGACTTTCATCTCCTAAAGCTATAGACATTTCTTCTATTATGGGTTCTTAACCCTCTATGATTTTTTTAAAGATTTCAGAATATTCTGCAAACCCAGGGTATCCCTCAGAATTGCAGAAAAATCCCTCCTTGTCTGTACCTAGCCCCACTGTATGGATTTTTTTGATCCACACTCTAATGCCTGATTTAGAATAAGATATAATGATGACACTGAATATATATGAATACATTACAGATGAGAAAACCACTCACACTGAAAATATATTTTAAAAAGATAGTTTAAATAAGGTCAGGGACAAGATGCACAAAACAAGAAACAAGAAGAGCACCACAGGGAGGAGCAAACCAACGGTCAAACCATGAAAGGATCCTCTCTATCTTGAAATAAATTCAGCAAGTTTGCAAAAAGACGCAGAAGCACTGGCACACTACTTCTGCATTAATAGCAGGATCTTCCAAAAGGCAATACAAAAATGACAGCTATGGAGGGGTTCACAACCCAGCTGGTAGGACTCAGCGACCCACCTAAGGTCCTCCTGACCCATGAGTTGAGGATCACTGATGCTGTGTACAATTTCAGATTATAAAATGTAAAAATGTTTGAAAGTTATCTTTATACATATTTTAATAAATAAAATTGCTTTGTTTTATTAAAATATTATTACAGTACATTAAAACAATGCAGCAAAAGTGAGTTGTGCTCTGCACAATATAGGAGCAGAATCTCTCCTTGGGATCTGTTTCATTTTCAAATATGGTACCAGATCACAAATAAAAGATGTGTGCCAAGCTGAAAAACAAAAATCTCTAGTCACTGTCTCTCATTACTTTCACAAGATTAATTAATCATAATTTGCTTAATTTTTTGTAGAAGAATCATCAAAATAATATGAAACATTACCTCTTCCATCAACAGTAATTCCTACTCCACTGCTACACAGACCATGGAATTCAGCTTTTCACGAAGAAAATAAGTAGATCCATACAAGAAATAAGAGATGTTGTGAAGTTTAATATATTTCAGCTCTTATTACTAATATAAATTCATTTATCTCTTTTGGAGTCCCCATTAGCTCAACTGCCACTACTTCAAGAAAGTAAGAAAGGCAACAAAAGTGACCCAAATAACTATAGACCTATCAGCCTCCTAAGTATAATAAGTAAGTTGTATGCTAGACACCTGAAAGGAAAACTCTGGGAGTGGATTGAGCAAAATAATATTCTGAGAGAAGAACAGGCCGGATTTAGACCAAGATGCTCAACCTTGGATCACTGTGTAATTTTAGACCATTTGATCACTAAATACGCATCTAATAATATCGTTTCCCTGTATGCAGCCTTTATAGATTTTAAATCTGCTTTTGATATGATACATCGTAACCTACTATGGGAAAAGCTAAAAGGGATGGGTATTGAAAAGAGATTGCTGACCCTAATGAGGGCTCTATACAGGAATACTAAGATCCAGGTAAGGACAGATGCCCAAGGCCACCTTACAGAAGCCATAAAAGCAGAGAAGGGGGTTAAACAGGGTTGTATTTTAGCACCAACTCTGTTCAACCTCTTTATAAATGACCTAGGGGAGTACTTAAACTGTCCGGAGGTACATGCCCCCAAGGTTGCTGACAGGCATGTCCCCCTTCTGCTATATGCAGATGATGCAGTATTAATCTCTAGAACCCCCAGTGGCCTTAAACGAGCTATGGAAATATTAGCTCAATACTGTCAGGCCAATTACATCAAAATTAATTATCAAAAATCAAAGGTTCTAGTTTTTGGAAGCAAGTGGCGAACTTACCAGTGGAAGATAGACTCGGTGGATATTGAGCAAGTCCGTTGTTTTAAATATTTAGGAACTGCCTTTCAGGCTTCTGGCTCTAGAAAAGCTCATGTGGACCATGTTACAACAAGCGCAGCTAAAAGTGCGCGAGCAATTGAGAAATTTTATTGGTCTTCTGGGGGCCAGAATGTTGCAGCAGCAGTCAAGATTTTCAAGGCTAAGTCTCTTGCCCAATTACTTTATGCGGCGCCCTTGAGCATAACAACACATCAGTCTTATTGGCAGTCACTGGAAAAAGTGCAATCCAAGTTTTTAAGGCACATTTTGCAGGTTCCCTTTTGTGTCTCTAATGCACATATTCGGTTGGAATCCGGTATGGTCACTGTAAAAGCACGCCTGTGGATTGCTACCATTGTCTATTGGTTTAAGCTAATAACTAATCC
Organism: Eublepharis macularius; assembly: GCF_028583425.1. Taxonomy (NCBI): domain Eukaryota; kingdom Metazoa; phylum Chordata; class Lepidosauria; order Squamata; family Eublepharidae; genus Eublepharis; species Eublepharis macularius. Next base: position 81,189,401 of record NC_072797.1, read on the forward strand.
CTCCGGTTTAACTGGTTTAATAGCATGGGATTCTAAAGCACCACTTTGGATCAAAGAAACAGAGCGCAAATTGGGTTATTATGGCCTTTCCAAACAGTTTCTGATGAATATGGAACATGACATGGTCAAACCCTTTGTGAAACAAAGAATCCTGGATATTGAAAGGCAGAACGACTTGAGTCAAGTCAAAGGGTACTTCCCGGGAATAGATAGCCTAAACCAAGTGATAATGATGCCTTACTTACAAAACTTGGATAAAGCAGATTATAGAAGAGCAGTTACCCTCCTCAGAATGGACACGTTACCATCAGCGGTCATGGAGGGCAGATATGCAAAACAACCACTCGAGAAAAGAGTATGTATATGTGGGGCTGGAAAGATAGAAACTAGGGGACATGTACTCTTCGAGTGTGAGCTTTATCAAAATATTAGGGCAATCTTCATAACTCCAATTTGTAATCGGTTCCCAGGTAGAAATGACAGATTCTATCTAGATAAGCTTTTAGCCGATAAGGACCATGAAATTACATTAAAGGTGGCAAATTTTGCTGTGCAAGCCATACGGATTAGGAAGTATTTTACAGGGGGAAATATTTAAATATTTTATAATGTTAAGGATTTTAATATTTAATAATTTGGTCTTAGGCACTCAGGTTTTAAGGTTTTAAATATTTAAGACTCTGTACCCTGAAATTTTAGTGAATAGATCTGTAAATAATATGACTTACCATGACTGGGTTGTATGCTATTATTGTGTGGTCTATGACCGTAATAAAGATTGACTGGCCACTACTTCAATATCTAAGAAACTCATGCGCCTTCACAAAGAAACAATTTTAAGACAATAGTATCCATAAAATGATACCCGTAGATTGTTATCCAAATGTTAACAAATAAGCACTCTACCAACATTAAAAATTAAAATTTAATTGTAAGTCGCCTTGAGACAGACTGAACAGGCAGCATAGACGTAGCCAGAGAGAGAGAGAGAGAGAATGAGAGAGAGAGCATACTGTTACATTGAAAATAAGGCTTCTCTCTCCTAATACCAATAGGCTAAAACTCCATTTAAAGCTCAGTTTCTCTTCCCAGCACTTTCTCTACTTTCTTCCCCAGATTTTCATTCTCCCTCTCTCCCCTTTCAGCCATCCCTCCACTTAACCCTCCCCATTTTCCAAGCATCCTCCTTTCCCCCAACCTGCTGTCATGTTAGAGCTGCCTTGGCCCAAGATCCAGTGGATCAGTTGCTAGAAAAATCAGTGTTAACTGGGATCTCATGAGATCTGAGTTGACATTCTCTTCTTGGGGAAAGTTTAACTTCCATCCCAATTGTGCACATCTACAGGTTCCTCTAGGTTTGCTCACAAATCTTCCCCATCTTGTTACTGTGAACTTTTGATTTGCGTTCTAGGGCCATTGTCCAGAATTACAGATATTGATTCAACTTTCTGATGAAAGAGTCCATTGTCCTAACAAGGGTTGCCTGTCCTTCGCCAGGGGCAGGGAATCCCTTGCTTCCACCCTCCACCCCAGTTCCCGCTTACCTGGCCAGTGGGGGGGGTGCACCTAGGTGCACCCCCAGGCAGCGTAACACACTTCTGTGCACTGCAGCAGCCCAATTCAGGCTGAATTCAGCCTTATTTGGCCTGAAGTGGGCTAGATTTGGGCTGAATCGGGCTGGATAGAGCCACTGCAGTGTGTGACAGCACACGTGCATTCTACAGAGGCCCAAATCGGGTTGGATTCAGGCTGAATCAGGCTGGATTTGGGCCTGAATTCAGCCACTGCAAAGCTCAGCAGCACCCCTGCGCCCCACAGCAGCTCACTCCGGCCTGAATCCAGCTGGATTTGGGCCTGAATCAGATCAATTTGGGCTGAATCAGGCCCGATTCAGACCCCTGCAGAGTGCAGGAGTGCTCCCAGGGCAGCCCCCACACTGCACAATGACATCACTCTCCTCCTGGTACCCTCCATATATTCACCTTCCTATGCATCCTGCACTCCTTCAAACCCACTAAATGAATTATATTTTATCTGCCTCTGTCTTCATATATATTAATTTACTTCATTTATATACTGCCTTTCTCCACAATGCAGAATCAAAGCCTCTTACATCATTCTCCTTGCTTCCATATAATCTTCACAACAACCCTGAGAGGTAGGTTAGGCTGAAAATGTGCGACTGGATAAACGTAAGTAAGCTTCCACTGCAGAGTGGTAATTCAAACATGAGTCTCCCAGAGCCTATTCTGAAACTCTAACCACTTCACTACATTGCCTTTGGGGGGAGCAGCTGTTGAACAGTAAGAAGCAGCCAGACCTGGGTGAGTCATGCAAGTCATGTGGTATTAAGTTGCTTGGTGGTTGCCTCTGGGCCTGGCCCCAATAAGTCCTCTCTCAGAGGCCCAAACAGCCCTGGAAAGGGTCCTGAACCCTCACCCCAGAAACGAAGCCTGAAATACTAGCTAAACTCTTATGGTCGCCTAGCAAAAGCCATTGAGGGCTTCTGATTAAAGTTACAGCTGCTCCTTTTATCATGTTTTTTTAAAAAAAAAACTCTCTCTTTTTTTTTTTTTTAGATTTCAAGATTTTTCTGCAAACCTGGGGCATTTTTCAGGTGAGCTGGAAGGTCTGTCTTTTTCATTCATGGCTCCAATGTCCAGATTTAAGCATCTTCAGAACAGGGCCACTTGGCTATAAGTATATAAGATGAGGAATCATTAAGGATGACTGAGGTTCTATGCAAACCACCTCTGCTCACCTCTTCCCTGGAATATCCCATGGATTAGATTGCCATGAGTCAGACGCAACTTGACAGCACATTCCTCTTCTACAACTATATTACATTCTCAATTCTTATGTGTGCGCAGCTCTTAGATACAGCATTTTTACACTCACTCAGTTACATCTTTAGGAATCTCTTTGGAACTTTTCTTCAAATGCTTACTTTTCTCTGTTAGGCAAATCTCTATGCAATTTAAACCCTATTGTATTACAGTCTGAAATGTAAATGTGTGAGGTATCGGTAACGCATTCTATTATATTAAAATAGATAAAAGGATAAAATGGTGGAGAGGAGCATGATTCAAGACACTTTGGTCCCCCATTGGGGAGAAAGGCAAGATATAAGTGAAGTAAAATAATGGTTTTTTTTTAAAAAAAAAATCATTGACAAATGCAAAGATTTGGACTCCTATACTATAATTTAGATTCTTTACAGCAAAAATTTATCTGAGTACAATACTTTCTGAAAAGACATTTGGTTTATGCCAACTGTGAAATCAAAAGCAGAATGTAGCTTTACCTGAATTCTTGGCAGGGCATGGATGACAAGGTTCTCCAAAGCCATAGTCTAGATTGGCACAGCAACATTCAGATTTTGTCACAGCTCCAGGAAAAGGGCGGACACATATCCCCTTTTTGATCCCACCATAGCACGTGCTGCGCATATGCGTATCTAAGAGAACCAGGAAGAATAATAGAGGAGTTGTCTTACTCTGGGATTAACTAATGAAAAAATATCCCCCCCCACCAAAGAATGAGCCCTTTGCATATGTAATAAATGAATTCATTTTTAATGTAAGGCTTGCTTCCATTCAATACTAACTGAACATTGGCATCCAGCAGAAGTCTTACAGATGCATTTTGGATGTACATTACCCAAATGGATATTCTGTTCAAGTTATCACCAAGTTCATAATATTAAACTTTATTAATATACTTCATACAAGGAGAAACATGATACCTGAAGTACCTAGAAATCACTGTTTGATATAAGCTCTTTATTGTAATTTTGTTTTGGTCTCTTCCAGTAAATATTTAACCTACATATCAGCATTACTAACAGCTCAAAGCAAAATGTTCAATATAATGTGCCAATTCTCAGACTATAAATGCATTTCAGCTGCCTCTTACTTATGAATAACATCACTTAAACCATTCAAGGGATCATAGTGCATAGCCAACAGAAAGGCTTTTGAAGCCAAAGTAGAATTTGTTAATAGTAGATGCACTCTTTGAAATTCTGCTCAGTAGGGCAAAAAAATGGAATAGAATTTAATTATGCATTACATAGAATTTATCCCTAGTGCTGTATGTCTAGAGCAACTGTATCACTGTGTGGTAAAAATAACTGTGAAATTCTATGCAGTTATTCTGTTACTTTGCATTTTCTTCAATGGACTCAGAAGAGTATAACTCTGCTTAGTATGGCACCATAGATTTCCTAAATGAGTGATGATACTTCTTCTTGTGAAGGAACAGTTTAACAACAAATTGCTCACCATGAAAAACATAAATATAGTGCCACCAGCAATATTACTAATAGGAGTGTGCCAATTTTTTTGTGGGTTTCAGTTTCTGTCCTGGAACTTTTACTTTCAAGAGGAAAGAATATTCTTGTTGAATCCTGAAAAAAGTTATGAGAACAATCACAGAACTTTTGAGCTAGCTGAAGAACTGCACAGAGCAGCCTCCTGCCCCCAGGCATTGCCTGCCCACTCTGGGGCTCTGGCAGCTGGCTTGTTAGGAGCAGTTCACATGCACCCCTTTGGTAGCTGAGCAAAGGTTTCCCAGGCTTCTCTTTGGGACTAACTAAAGAACAGGACAGCTCCTGAAAACCCATGCAGTCTGCATTGTTTTAAAATTTTTGGTACATGTATGATACTCAGTTTTAGGTAACAGGTTATAGAGCCAATATAGCCAAGTTTGTTTGGGGTTAAATGTGGGAGGAGAACAGAAAAGAGGAATTACTGAAGTCACAGGTTCTGGCAAACTCAAAATATTAAGTAGTTGGGAGCGTTTCTCAAAAAAATAGAGAATATAATTTCAGATAATATTACCCCAATGCTACAGAAAACCAAAACCAATTTCAAACAGAGGACAAAACTTAGTTTTTCTTGGTTAGGGCAAATAGTAGTATTAAAAATGAATGTGTGTGACGGAATGCACTTTAATGGGGGTTTCCTAAGTGCAGCACTCAGAGAGCTGGGAAGGAGTTAACAATTGCCTAAAATGAGAGCTTGATTGGAAGGCTGCTCATGCCTCTCTGATTAGTCAGTCAGAACCAGCCTTCAGGATGACAGTTGGTTGAGGACAGGATTTTGAGGAAGTGGGCCGCTGAGACGTCATATGGCAGCTACCATGCATCCACCCCCCTTCTAAGGTTATACACAGAACAAATGTAAAATTACTGATCTATGATGGACTTCTGTAGATTCTTGTATAACATGGCGATCTGTCCTTTGTTTTATTATTACATTGTATATGTTTGATATATAAAATAACAGTTTTTTTAAAAAAAGAAAAAAATATTCTGCTTGCAACGTTAGCAACTCATTTGTATCAGTTATTTCAAAAAGCAACTAAGTATGCATGCATGCGTGTGTGTGAGTGTGAGTGAGTGTGTGTGTGTGTGTGTGTGTGTGTGTGTGTGAGAGAGAGAGAGAGAGAGAGAGAGAGAGAGAGAGAGACCGAGAGAGAGAGATGACTCTAAAGAAAGGACAAGCTATGAAACTACCAGGTGACCTCTAGAAGTAATATAATCAGACACAGTAATTAATAATCTACATTATCCTGTGATGAAGAAAACTTTAGCCTATAGAAATTCATCCCACAATAAATATGCCACTGGATTCTCTATTCCAATTTCCATATCAGTAATATACATTTTATTATATACAGCCATAGAAGTTTTTCTTACCTACACATACACGACCATCAACGCCAACAGCTAAACCGGGTGGACATTCACAACGAAATGACCCCTCAGTATTAATGCAATGGCCATTCATGCAAATTCCTGGTGTTTGGCATTCATCAATATCTAGTCAGAGAAAAGCATAACTTTTTCTCAGTATGATACAAGAGAAAACATATAGAAATCCTACAAACAAAGAAATTGTGCCTTTGTGATTATACATTAAGCTTGTCCATTTTTTTTAATTTGAACCCAATGTGAGGTTAAACATAATTGAAATGCTGAAAGTATGGGCATAACCCAGTTCGAATTTCTCCTATGTCAGTGCATCTGAAACATGTGAGGCATAGCAACAAAGAAATACAGGTAAGGAACACTTTATAATTAGATTTTTGTGTGCTGTAATCTCACCTAAAATCTACCTTTTTGGTACACAGTCAGTTAGATTGAATGATGTTGTTTTAATCTTCTTGTTTACAGCAAAGTATGGATGTTTTTTGGGGGGACCCTTAATCTTTGAGTTGCATAAGTGTGTATCTATGGGATTTTAAAGTAAAGTTCTGGGGACACTATGGGAAAAATATGCCCCCACCCCACCCCAGAAACTGCAAGTCCCATCAAATTTCCTGTAGATGAAATGGTCTTCCTGTAGAAGAGTGGTCTGATGGGAGAGGACCAAGATTTCTGTTCTAATCAGATATTACCATCATTCTTACTTTTAAGTCCCCTTGATTTCAATGGCGCAGATTTTAGGATGTACTTAATGTCCAGTTTAAACTGATTGCATTATAAAAAGTTTAACTTTGGACAGCGCCTTTGAAATTTATATCTGATAGCACATAAATTGTAGAACTTTAAATATCTTTCACATTTCTATACTTAGTGACATTTCTAAAAAAAAAAATGGCATGTCACCAAAATGACACCCATATGGCTCAAAACAATTGAGCTCAAGTGTAGTATTCAGGCAGGGAGGCCTCCACAGAGTTCAACAAAGCCCAGATTTCTCATTATTATACCAATATGAGCACAGAGCTGCCACTAGACATGTAGGCAAGAGGACAGGGAACAGGTGGTCCATGAACACCTCTCATATCCGCACATAGCCACTTCCTGTGGATCACACAAGTTAGTAATGTTTGCATTGTGTAAACAGTTTAGTAGACAGATAATGTTTCAAACAAGATTTTAATGTGATATCATATGTACCTGTACAATAACGCCCATTAGAAGCCAAGACAAATCCAGGTTTGCAAATGCATTTGAAACTGCCATCCTCATTTATACACATCCCATTCAAGCACATGTTGGTAGTAGTACATTCATCATGATCTGAAAAGGAAGTAGCAAAGATTTATATGCTTTTTCAGCTGAAAAAAATCATGGTTTGATTCAAGTCAGATCTCTTCCAAGGTATGTACCCAATAAGAAGGATCAGAAGAGCTTCCTCACTACAAGAAAAGCTTTTTTGAATGCATCCCATACTAATTTTATGTCTTAAGAACTGCCCACTTCCATATGAAGCTCCCCAACAACTGCAGTCACCTTCAGCAGCCCTACAATCTGAGGCTAGACAGGTAGCCAACTCTCTGAGGAGGGAATTCCATAATTTTGGTGTGATGACCAACAAGGCCCTTTCTTTTGTGATCACCATTTAACACGTGAAAGAGGGGACACCTGAAGCCCAGCCTCAGCAGATGGACCATAGTGACTTTGTAGGCTGTTTGGGAATCCTTAAGGTGTGCTGGTCCCAAAACATATAGGGCTTTAAAGGTCTACACCAGCACTTTGAACTGGGCCTAGAAACAAACTGGGAAAAGGAGGAAAAACTAAGAGCAAAATCCAGTCTTTCACCTACCAACACAGTTTTTCCCATCAGTGGTTAGTTCAAACCCAGCATTGCAAATGCACTGGAAGCTTCCGTCAGTGTTCACGCAACGACCATTTTTACAAAGGACACCATTCTGAATACACTCATCAACATCTGAGGAAAAAACCAAAAACATCCCACTTTTTCAATAAGAAAATATAAAAAAATTCAACTGAATTAACATTATACAGTTACTATTGATTTAAGGATTGATACCATTGGGCCAAGCACCGAAGTTTGCTGCTTGACATAGGAAACCTTAAGGTGCAACTAAACAAGCCATTGGAGAATTATGATAATGACTCATGTCTCTTTAAATTTCTATAAGCAGCAGCTACAAACATGTCTGAATTGGACCAGGATCATGGACTGGATGTTTTTAAACCAAATCCATGAGCTGATCTTGATATCAAAGATTCCAATTGGGCTAAAGATAGTTGTGATTAAGTCTTTTTGAAAATAATTATTCATACAACTAACATATTCAATTTGTGATAGTCAGACTCTCTTTGTCCAATTCATAGCTCATTGGCTTAAACAAATTGAGAAGAAATTTTAAAATTTAGGACCTGATGTTCTAAATCAATCCTTGATTTGCTAAAAACTTTAAAATTATATTGAAAAAAAGATCACTCAAATTCCATGGATAATCCAGAGTTGGTTACGTCAGCCCATCACTAGCTTCAGTGGGACTTTAAAACAAACAAATTTTGCTTGATCAATGGCATTTTATTTGTTTTGGAGGGCCAAGAGTTAGAATTTATCATGGTTGAATCTCAAAATGAGATGCATTTCTCTACAAAATCATCAGTTTTAAACTGATGTTTTCATGTGCAAGCAGATTTGTTAATTATTTCTACACTTGCTACTATAGGTTTAATTAAATTCCTTTAAACATTACATCACAATCATGGTTTAGTGAAGAAATAAAACTCAGTTTTCAAAATCCTGAACAGACTGAGGGTTGAGCCACAAGTGACGAATGACACTTGCTGGCAAGTGAACAGACTCACGTGTATTCCTCCCTGTGTGTATTCCATTTGATCACGTGGAGAGCAAGTGAATGGCAAGTGAACAGGGAGGAATACACGTGAGTCTGTTCACTTGCCAGCAAGTGTCATTCGTCACTTGTAGCACAACCCTGACTCAAAACAAACATAAACATGTATAAAGTCTACAAATGAGCAGGTAAAACTTTCTTACCAATGCAAGCCTGCTTTGTAGGAGTCCTTTGGAAACCTGTATGGCATTTGCAATAATAGGATCCAGGTGTGTTCACACAGTCTCCATTAGAGCATGGATTTGATATGCACTCATCAACATCTGTTGGCATTGGAAAAGAAGACAATCAGATTTTACAATATATGCAGAACTGTCTTCTCAAATGCAAGCACACTTAAGCACACATTTGTTAAAGCTCTGAAGGTCATTTGGTAGAAAGGCAGAACATAAATCTAAATAAACATTTCATACAGTTTTTGGCTAGATTTTTCAACAGTGTTTGAGAATGGCAGCAAGATAATGTTACAAGAGTATATAATCAGCCAAAAGACTGTTAATATTAATATTTGGGCACAGAACTTATTTATGCAGAATTTTTAATTGTTCTAATCTATCTACACACATTGCTTATATAACAACAACAAAAAAACCCCTGCTTTTTTCCTTCTTTGCTTGTGTTACGTTTACTATGCACATCGTCCTGGAAAATTCAGCACTAATAGCATATTATTTATTTTCTTTGTGAATCTTCAAGTTTATTCAAGATGTTATGTATTGAACTACATCTTTTTTTTCTCTCTCAGCAGTATGGCAAAACTTGTTCAATCAGCTACTGATAGCTTTTCCAACAGGAGCTGGACTGCAATGATTTCTGGACAATGGCACCCTGTCTGAGGCAAAGGCAGCCCACAGTATTGCTTGCTCCTCAATGTCCTAACAGGTAAACCTTCATTCTGTGACTATTTCCCAAAATGTAGCAGTGACTAGTTTGAAGGGCAAAGCTAGAGGTAACTGATCTTTCCTGAGTCTGATCTTTTAGAGGGCACAGCCTATCCCAAACGTATGTCCTAGGTTGAGAGCCTAGATAGGCATAAACTCCATTCCTTCAGAGACTGCTAAAAATACAGGAAGGGACTGTAGTCCTCAACTCCCACTGTAAAAAACTAAACTCCTCAGGCAATTGGGGCGACAGCTGATTACAGGGATGTCCCTGTAATAACTCAACCACCGTCCAATATGAAAAATCTGAAAGCTTTTAGAACCAAGGCAAGGCTTTTCCTGGATCAAAACAGTATACAACCCACGAGGAAAAGGTAGTGCTTGTAACAGATCTCACATGACTATCACACATTAATTCTCTTTCCTTAAACCTGAAGAGATAATCCTGCCTTCCTTGGTATAAATTCTAATCAACCAGGGGAAAAGTGATGACATACTGTAAAGATTAAAGAAGTTCTCATTTTCTACATTTCTGCATCTGCACTCCATTATCTTAATCAGGGGATTCTACTTGATCACAAACAGTCGCTTTCTACCCTCTGAGCATCCCAGATCTCTTTAAGAATGGGTTAGGGTTACATAAGAGTTCAAGGAGGAAAAGTGGCAAAACATTGCTGCCTGCTAACCAGCTAGATAGTACAGGAACTGAGGGGGAAGCCCCTTCCCTTCTTCTAGCTGATTTGCTACAAGATCCTGCATATGATCAAGAGTGTCCTCAAGAATGCTTCTTCTCAACCCAAGCGCATTCCCCCACCTCCAACTTCTCTGGAAGAGGTCATCATTTTTTTCCCTGGTTGTTTCTGTCTCAGGTGAGCTGTGAGAATGATTGGGTTAAGAAGATACCAAGGAGGTAGGCAGGCATTGTTATGTGTCACTGGCTCCTTCCACGTCCGATGCAGGCACTGCAAACATGCTATTCCATGTTTGGTTGATACCAGCAATATGACTACAGACTCTGGTGGCAATTTTTCTTTAGATTCCCCTGCTTGCATAGCACAGGCACTAAATAAGCTGCTCTTAAATTATAATTACTGCACCAATGCAGCAGACCATAAAAAGCTCTGAAAATATTCATGGACTTTTTGAAGTTTCTACTGAACTGTAGGCAGCACTTTATACTCCATAGTCAAACGAAGAAAATTGTTGCTGTCACTTGCAGCAAACCAACCTGGATTATTTGATTCCACACTCAGTAATACAAAATTGCCCATAATTTTATCACAATACATCTTACCACTTCAAGTATTATTTCAAACTTTGGCATGTAACAGTCTATATAACCTATATCTGTTAGTTCGATTTACATAAAAATAAAGGTACACTTTGAAAAAATTTATACTGCTTGGGGGCAGAAGATGTTTATAAAAAGGAAATACTGCTTGGAGTGAATACGCATAATTTGCTGGAAATATTCAAATGTATGGATATATAATTGCCTTAAATAATAATCAAATCTGAAGTGTTAGCAGCAAGTCTTTGTCACTTAGTTCATGATGACTTCTGCAAAAGACATTTTATTTTTCTTTAGATCCAGCTAGTTAAACTTGGCAATCATCATATTATTAAATATTTGTGATGAAAAGAAGTAAAGATAAATGTTCCATTGCTTTTAAATAAAAATTTAATAGAATTCTTGCTTTTGGTTGACAATCATAGTGAAGAAACAAAATCTTCTTGTATAGAAACAGCATATCCACATGAAAGCACATTTTATATTTCAATTAGTGCAGTTTTGGCTTCTTTATCATCTGTTCTTGGCATCACCCAAATATTCTATTACTATTCAAACTGTTTCCTTTTGAACATCTTTCAATTCTCTAACAGTGCGATGGACTAGAGTAACTTTGTTTAGGATTGCACTATAAATGTCCCTGCAGGTCTCTTTAGTGCCCTGACTCCTGAGGAATCTCATTACAAAGTACTTAGCAAGTAGTTTCCATCATCTCCTGCAAATTATAGTGCAGTAACTTGAAAAACAATTTCCGTATGAATAGCTTTATAAATTAACAAATGCATTGTTCAAAATGGTTATTGGTCATTTGTTACTGATCAGTTACAATAATCTGGAAACAATCTTAAACACTTCCATCTGAATATCATAAATTACAGGTAGAGATGGGCACAAAATGGAACACGAACCAAAAAGAACCATGAACCAGCCCAGTTTGTGGTTCCCGAACCAGCGGTTTGTGAAAGCTCATTTCCACGAACTTCTGAACTGGTCTGCTGGTTCATTTGGAGTTCCTGGCCGGACAGCAAGCCCCGCTGTTTAAATGGGCATTTCTCTGCCGCTCCAAGCAGTGGGGAAATGGCAGTTTCAACTGCAGGTGAGGCTTGGCTGGCCAGCCAGGAGTTCTCAGCCAGCCAGCCAAGACCCACCCACAGTTGAGTGGTGGGGAAATGCCCATTTAAAGAGTGGATTAGGCTTGGCTGGCCGGCCGGGAGTTCTCAGCCAGCCAGCTAAGACCCACCCACAGTTGAGCGGTGGGGAAATGCCCATTTAAAGAGCGGATTAGGCTTGGGTTTTTTTTTTTGAAAATTTTTTTATTGGGTTAGACTCCATTATTTCCACATTTACATTCAATTTTCCCCAATTTTTTCATCTCTAACCCCCTCCCTTTCCCCCCCTTTTTGTTGACTTCCAACAGCTTTCCAACCCTTTGTCCCCTTTCCCTTAATTTTATTAGCTTCCTCTCGCTAAAACAAATATATATTCTCCATTATTCTAAGCAGTACATCCTTAACTATTTTTAACATTGTATGCCCAAACTGTAAGTCTTTGTTTCCATCTTAGATAAACAATTTATCCCAATTTTTCAATTTCAGATATTTCTATATATCATAAACCATATAGATCATACATTCATTTATATCAAACAATTTGACTTATTCTCTATATATTACTCATTCTATCCTTTTATAATAGTTCTATATATATCTCCTCACATAATCAATCAATTTGACCCATCTATATCTTCAGACATTCAGTTTGGTACAAAACATATCAGAAAGAAAGAAAATATTGTTAGTTAATCAATCCTTATATTTAGTCCTTATAATTAATTATTTTCTCTATGTTCTGTTTGTTAACCTATATATATCTATATATATGTCAATCTATTAATCTGACTGCTTATTAATTCACATTTATCTCTTCTCCCCCCGGTAAAGTCTCCCCCCTCTACTTCAGTACTTCAGTAGTTCTCAAACTGCCACAGTTTTCCTCCCACCTCCCATTTCTTCTCCAGGTATTGTTTCAGCTTCTCCCAGTCTGTGTTGAACTGCCCTGAGTCCAGATCTCTCAGTTTTCTTGTCATCTTGTCCATTTCAGCCATATACAGCAATTTGTGTCCAATCTTCAATAGTTGGCACTTCTTGTACTTTCCATTTTTGCGCATACAAAAGTCTAGCTGCTGCTGTCATATAAAATATCAACGTCCTGTGTTGGGCTGGAATTCCCTCCATTCCCAAGTTCAGTAGCAGGAGTTCTGGGTTCTTATTAATTTGAAATTGTAAAATTTCACTCATTTCTCTTATTATTTCCCCCCAGTACTGCCTAGCTACCTCACACGACCACCACATATGGTAGAGGGAGCCCTCATGCTTCTTACATTTCCAGCATTTATTAGAAGTATTCAAATTCCCTAGCGCAATCTTCTTTGGTGTCATGTACCAACGATAGATCATTTTGTAAATGTTCTCTTTGATATTAGTACATGTCGTTGTCTTCATTGTAGTTTTCCACAAGTATTCCCATGCCTCCATTGTTATTTCTTTATTAAAGTTTATAGCCCATTTCACCATTTGTGTTTTAACTATCTCATCCTCGGTATACCACTTCAACAGTACTTGGTATACCTTGGATATTCTTTTCTTATCTTCTTTAAGAAGGGTCTGCTCTAGTTCCGAATTCTCTATTCGTATACCTCCCTTTGCAGAGTCCGAATTGTATAAGTCTCTGATCTGTCTATACTGGAACCAGTCGTAGTTAGGTGATAGTTCCTCTTGTGTCTTTATTCTGAGTTTGGATGCTTCAGTTTTAGTTATTTCTTTGTACGTTAAACATTGTTGTTCATTGTCAACAGCTCTCGGGTCTATCACCTCATATGGAACCACCCACAAAGGGGTTCCTTCTTGTAGATAAATTCTGTACTTCTTCCAGATTATGTATAGACTTCTCCGAACAAAGTGATGCAGGAACATCGAGTTGACCTTTACTTTGTCATGCCATAAATATGCGTGCCATCCAAATATTTTTTTATATCCCTCTAGGGCTAATAGTTTCTTGTTCTTTAATGTCATCCATTCTTTCAACCAAACTAGGCAGATTGCATCATGATAAAGTCTCAGATTGGGCAGTTGCATTCCGCCTCTTTCCTTTACATCTTGTAAAACTTTCACTTTCACTCGAGGCTTCTTGCCTGCCCAAACAAAATCTGATATTTTCCTCTGCCATTTTTCAAATTGTTTGGAGTCTCTGATGATTGGTATTGTCTGTAGCAAAAACATTACTCTTGGTAACACATTCATCTTAACTGCTGCAATCCTGCCCAACCATGACAAATTCAATCTATTCCATTTAATCAAATCTCTCTCTATCTGAGTCCATAGTTTTTCATAATTGTTTTTGAATAGATCTATGTTCTTTGCAGTTAATTCGACTCCCAAATATTTCACTTTACTTGTTACTTCACAATCCGTTGTTTCCATTAACAATTGTTGTTTCTGCTTAGTCATATTTTTGCATAATATCTTTGACTTCTTTTTGTTAATGAAGAAACCTGCCAAGTCTCCAAACTCCTTGATCTTATCTATCACTCTTGGCATGTTCTCCAATGGGTCCTCTACAATTAACATTATGTCATCCGCAAATGCTCTGACCTTATATGAATAGTCCTTTATTTTTATTCCACGAATTTCGTCATCTTGACGTATTTGTATCATCAGAATCTCCAATACTAAAATGAACAACAATGGAGATAACGGGCAACCTTGTCTTGTTCCTTTACTTATCGTCAATTTCTTGGTCAATTCATCATTCACCACGATTGCTGCAGTCTGGTCTCTATAAATTTCCTTAATTGCTCTGATGAATCTTTCTCCCAATTGTAGCTTTTCCATAGTGGCAAACATAAAGTCCCAGTTTAAATTGTCAAACGCTTTTTCAGCGTCTACAAAGAAGAAACCAACCTCTTTGTCACAACGCTTGTCATAATATTCAATAGCATTGATCACTGTCCTTAAATTGTCTTTTATTTGTCTGTCTGGCAAAAAGCCTGCTTGTTCCTCCTCTATGACTTCCGAGAGCCACCCCTTCAATCTCTCCGCCAATATCTTCGCAAAAATTTTATAGTCATTATTGAGTAGCGATATAGGTCTATAGTTTTTCACATTAGTCAGGTCTTGGCCCTCTTTTGGGATCAATGATATATTCGCTTCACTCCAAGTGTCTGGAATCCTTTGATCCCTTAAAACCCCATTCATCACCTCTTTTAGGAATGGTGCCAGTTCATTAGCCATTGTCTTATAGAATTTAGCCGTAAGTCCATCTGGCCCTGGCGCCTTTCCTAAATTTGCAGATTGTATTGCCTTACTTATTTCCTCGTCAGTTACTTCACTATTCAACTTATTTCTCCAAGCTTCCGATATTTCTGGAAGTTTGGTTTTCTCCAGATATGACGCTATTGAGTCTTTATTTACTTCTTTCTTGTTATACAGTTTAGCGTAGAATTTATAAAAGGCTCTACTAATGGTAGTCTGTTCCAAATACGTTTTGTCATCTTCACAAATTTTATTTATTATTTTCTTTTCCCTTTTCTTCTTCAATTGCCATGCCAGGTACTTCCCAGGTTTATTAGCACCCTCAAACGCTTTTTGATTCAGTCTTTTAAGATTCCACTCCAATTCTTTATTGCTCATTGCTGTTAGCTGTTCTTGAAGTATTTTAATTTCCTGGTATACCTTCTTTTTCCCTGGTCTCTTTTTTAACTGTATTTCTTTGGCTTTTATTTTCTCCTCAATCTCTTGTCTTTTCTCCTCTTTCTTCTTTCTTGCTCTACCATTTAAGTCCATTAGTATGCCCCTTACAACCGCCTTGTAAGCATCCCAAACTTTATTGGTTGGTACTTCTTTATTCACGTTGTATTGTATAAAAAACTTTGTCTCTCTTCTCAATATTTCCATATTCTCTCTTTCCTGTAACAAGTCCTCATTTATTCTCCATGCTTTCCTTTTTCTCCTTTTTCCAAATTTCCACATAATTGGGTTGTGATCTGAGCCTACCATCGGCATTATTTCTACCTCCTTAGTCCATAATGCTAAGTCTTTTGAGGCCCAGATCATATCAATTCTTGATAATGTAGAGTGCCTTGCAGAATAGAAAGTAAACTGTCTGCTTTTAGGATATTCTCTCCTCCATACATCTTCAAGAGTCTCTTGTTGAATCAACTCAAAAAAAAGCTTTGGTAATAGTCCTCTTTTCTTTTGTGCCGTTGTAGTCTTTTTGTCTAGTTCCAAGTCTGTCACTCCATTGAAGTCTCCAGCAAGAATTATCTGGTCATATGCAAGATCGTCTAAATGCTTCCTTAAATCCTCAAAGAAGCTTTCTTTTGCACCATTAGGTGCATAAAGTCCGACTACCAACACTCTCTTTAAATTCCAAATACATTCCACTGCTACAAATCTAGCTTCCACATCTCTCATAACAAATTTTGGCTGTAGCTCCTCTTTTATGTACAACACCACTCCTCTTTTTTTCTTGTTGGAGGCCGCTACAAATTCTTTGCCCAGTTTTCCAGATTTTAAATATTTTACATCCTGTTTTCTAATATGGGTCTCTTGCAAACAAACAATGTCACATTTTTGTTTTAGTAGCCAGTGAAAAGTATTTTTCCTCTTATTCGGTGAGTTTAGTCCATTTACATTCCAAGATAATACTTTACACTCCATACTCATGATCTTGTTGGTAAGTCTTTTTCATTGTCCTTAATAAATCGCTCCATCTCTCGCTCAGATCTGATGAGTTTTTTGGCCCCTCCAAACTCAAAGGACACTCCTTCCGGTAACTCCCATCTGTACCGGATTTTCATGTCCTTCAAAATCTGAATTAGCACTTTATATTTTTTCCGGTCCAGTAACACTGATCTGGGCAGTTCCTTCATTATAATAATCGTCTTGCCATCAATCTCCAATGGATCTTGAAACTGTTTTGTCACAATCCTCTCTTTCATATTTCGTGTTGTAAACTGCACAATCACATCTCTTGGTAGTTTCCTCTGGGATGCTATTCTCGAATTCACACGGTATGCCACATCTAGGATAGCCACAACTTCCTCCTCCTCCTTCCCCAGGTACTCAGCCAACACCTCAGTCATCTGTTCTTGCGCTGACTTTCCTTCCACTTCTGGCAAGCCACGAAAACGTAGCTGCTTCTCCATATGTTTAGTTTCTGCAACTGACATTCTCCCCTTCACCAATCTCATCTCTGTTTGTTGCGTGTCTGCTAAATTCTCCATCGCGTCTTCTACTTTTTTAACTCTCTGCTGCGTTCCTTGTAATTCACTTCGTATTGTTTCCATACCTTTTTTCACTTCTGACAGCTCCGATTTTACTGTCTGTGTAACCTCTTTAACCTCTTTTATCAGCTCCAATTTCGTGTCCTTAAGTTCTTTAATCATATCTAAAAGTTTTTTGTCCAGGTTTTTATCCAGGTTTTCTATTGCCGATTGCCACTCTTTTTTTGACATCGTGGGGCTTGCTTTAGCTCGCTCCCACGAATCCGCTCTCTTCCTTAACTCCGTGGCGTAAAATTTAACGTTTTTCTATTTTAAATGTCCCGGTCTTCTTGTGAAAATTAAATTTTAAAGAGTCCAAAATGTCGGGTGTCTTTTCTCTATGGTTTCTCTATGATTTTGTAATCCAAGATGGCCTACTTCCTCTTCCGCTGAAGCCGCGACCCTTCCCCTTTCAAAAATGGCGATTCCCTACTTCCTGCCCTCCAGCAAGGGCCGCTTCTCTCCAGCCACTCTATTGTTATTACGCACTTCCTGTCTCCCGTCTTCCCACAGCAGATCTCGCGATGGTATCTTTTTCTCACAGCTCCAAAGCCACAGGTATTCAAAACAATAGTCCGTTTTCTTTAATAACTTCTTTAAACTTAGTCTCTTTTCAAATACAACTCCTGCCGAGTCTTCCCCTCCTTTTCACTAGTCTGTTGCAGTTTAAAAATCTACTTTTTTTCCTCTCTGTTTTTATCAATCTGTCCCGTCTCAGAAGATAATGATCTTTACCTTCTCTTCACTTTTCTCGGGTTGTAATCGCTGTTTCGATTTTAAGTTCTCCTCTCAGCTTCTTCCCCCAATCGAAGCTTGGGTATGTAGGTCTTATGCCAGCCGAATTGGCCCCAAAACTGCCGCAGAGATTATAGCCGACCCGTCGCAAGGTGGGACCTCAAGGATCGGGAGGGGACCCGTTGTGTAGAGCCCCCCCTCGTCCGAGATCTAACTCACCCTAGGGTCTTGAGCGTTCTTTGCCTGCTCCCCGCCTGAGAGCAGTCGGCCGCGGGCTATTTTCACCCCGCCGGCCGGTTAAAACGGCAGTCCGGTCAGCTCCGCAAGTGGAGCTGCGTTAGACCTCTATGGATCCCAAACCGGAAGTCTGGATTAGGCTTGGTTGGCTGGCCGGGAGTTCCCAGCCGGCCAGCCAAGACCCACCCACAGTTTAAATGGCCATTTCTCCACTGCTCTGAGCCACTGCGGGTGGGGCTTGGCTGGCTGGCCAGGAACTCCCTGCCGGGCAGCCAAGCCTCACCCACTCTTTAAATGGGCATTTCCCCGCTGCTCAGAGCAGCGGGGAAATACCCATTTAAACTGCTGGTGGGGCTTGGCAGCAGGGAAATGGCTTTTTAAACTGCAGGTGGGGTTTGGCTGCCCGGCCAGGAACTCCTAGCCGGGCAGCCAAGCCCATTATTTAAATGATCAGCTGTTTGTTGGGGATCTCTCCAACAAGCAGCTGATCTGTGGGTTTAAATGCTCCTTTCTGTGCCGCTGCAAAGCAAGTTTACAAACTTGCACCAGTTCGTGGAAGTTTGCGGTGTGTGATTCATGAAAACACACGAACCACACATTTGTTTTTTCCATGGTTTGTGCCCACCTCTAGTTACAGGTCAATGACTATTCCCTTTTTATAAGACGTCCTGATATGACATAGCTAAAACTCTTCCAGAATGTTTTTTAAATTATGAGAACATTAGATCATTTAGACATTGTACAGAATTCTGTATAATTTTCATCAATTTATATAAACCAAAGCAGCCTTAGCAGGTTGCCTTTCTCTTTCAGTCTTGTTTCATGCAAAACTGTATGCAAATGTTCAACATGGGCAATTATATTACTTACAAAAACACTGATACATTTTTTAATAGCAAGAGCTATTTAACTGCATTTAATATATCTATTTTATAGGCTTTATAACTAACACAATTTTTCGTTGTTATGAGCACCTGTGAAATTGTCTCATTTCACTGTGGTGAAAGGCTCCAGATCCTAGGGAAAAAACTAGAAAAAATGTATCAATTCAGCTTAAAATAAATGAGAATTTCTTACAGGAATTGCTATTTGGGCTGAGAATGTTTAGCGAAGAAAACAGAGTCAAATGTAAAGTGATACTTACCAATACAATCTCCATTTGCATCTTGCTTATAACCCATATTGCATTCACAACGGTAACTGGAAATAGTTGGTATGCAGCGGCCATTTAAACAAAGATTTGGATGATGCTTACAGATATCTATTGTCTGATTAAGTATTGCTAAGAAAAAAATGCCGAACCAAGGTTCATTAGAACATAAAAATGAACTTGCTTCTGTAATCATTTGTGTTTATGTGGATTAATAAGTATCTACATTTCAATGTGTCCAGATGATAAACAAATTTAAATTTATTTTCATATGATACTAATTTGAACATACAATAATAATATTGTCTATTACCTTGATAGACCACTAACACATATGCATTTTACATATATGCACATTAGTAAACAGTTAATTATCAGCCTTATCTCAGAGAATTCTTATTTTTAGGAGGTGGATAACAGAGGGACATGGAATATATGCTTTATAGTTGTGGTACAAAGCAAAGCATAGTTGCTTATCTGTAACTTAAATGTTGTGTAGTTCACAATATTGTACTACACTTTTTCTAATCATCATTTGGACTGCCTATAAAACTCTAGCACCTTTTCACATCTAAAGCTTTCTGCATGGGTCTTAGTCCCTTATGTAGAACTGAAAAGAGAATTTGAAAAAGGGACATTCTCTTGATATGAACCTCTGCCCCAGCTTCACTCTTCCCAGTGGCTTGCTGTCCTATCTCACAAGGCTGTGAGATCATCTTCAGCCTGATTGGGGGACAATCCAAACCCTCTGAAAAGGCCTCTTAGAGGAAGTGCAGTTTATTTCTTCTTTGCTAGTTTTTAGAAGGCATTATAATGGCTCAAACAGACAAGACAAAGTTTATGCATCGATTTCCATCCCTGAAATGCAGATTCATGCAGTATCAATTTGCATTAGGGCAGAACAGGGAAGGGGGAAGGAGTTCAACAGATATAATGCCTTGACACACACGGTAACCTTGTCAGCTCAAGTTCCCCTTGGGACTATTGGCAGAGTCTGCCGGAAGTCTCCAGCCAGCAGCACAGAGCCAAGCTACAAGTGACGCCTGACACAGGTTAGACACTTGTCAGCTTCCCTCAAGTTTTGATGGGAAATGTAGGCATCCTGGTCTTGCAGCTGTAATGGAGAGCCAAGCTGTAAAACCAGGACACCTACATTTCCCATCAAAACTTGAGGGAAGCTGACAAGTGTCCAACCTGTGTAAGGCGTCACTTGTAGCTTGGCTCACAGTGACTCCCCCCACAGCGCTCTCTTGTTGCCCCTGACATCTTTGAGGGTTATGCTCAGTGCCTCAAAACATCCCTTGTGCACCATGGTGCTCTCATCCCAAATAATGAGCTTACAGTTCTGCAGCACTTGGGCCATGCTGCTTTGTGTGGCATGCTGAACAGGGGTGTTTTTGCATGGATAAGGTTAAGAGGCAGCTTGAAAGTAGTGAAGGATCATATGCCATGCCTGAGTGAGCCTTGACCTTCCACAGAAGTGAACGCCTCTCTACTCGTCTTCCAGGATTGCTTTGCTCATAGAGACACACTGCCGCTCTGTGCACCTTGGGTAATCTTGCTGATACTTGGCCACTGCTGCTCGGGGCACCACAGGAGTAGGATGTGCATATTTCTTTGCCACATCTCTAAGTTGCTTCCTCCTCTTAATGTCAGTGTATCTTGCACAACATCTGCCAGGAGGCTTTGAGGGGGGGCAGTAAGAGGTGGTGGCTGTGAGAGGTGTGAGGTGGAGTTGGACTGAGGGAGGTGTGGTGTGGTGGGCACTTTGGCAGGTTCATGTAAGAAGATCACATTGAAATGGCCCCTAGAAAGGTTGTGCACCATCTCCCCATGAACATTTAAAAACTCAGTTGCCATACTGACTTTTATATAAAATCCCTTTTCAGGAGTCTTGTACTATATTCAACTGTCGGCAGTTTCCTTGATCTGATTTTTACCTCAGAAATCAGAGTTCCCCAGCTGACTCATCGGAGAGTGGGGGGTGCCAGCAGGCAGGCCTCACAGTAGGGTTGCCAGATCCAGGTTGGGAAATCCATAGATTTTGGGGGTGGAGCCTGGATAGAGTAGGATTTGGGGAGGGGAGGGGCCTCAGAATGGTATAATAACATAGAGTCCGCTCTCAAAAGCAGCCATTTTCTCCAGGGGAACTGATCTCTGTCACCTACAGATCAGTTGTAAATCTGGGAGATCTCCAGCCACCACCTGGAGGCTGGCAACCCTACACCACAGGGAGAATGGCAACCCTTGTGAAGTTTTAGGGGGAAGACTGGGAGGTGCATTTTACCTCAGGACACATTCCATGACTCTTGTAGCAACTGTTTAGAATGTTGGGCTGATCTCCAATCAGGCCACTCTCGCAAATGACCTTGAAAGCTAGCCCAATCAGGGAAGAGTGGCTGAGTTGGCAGTTGGCAGGGGAGGAGAAGCCTGCCAGCCACACCTGGAAGCTGTATTCCTATGGGAAAACATATTTTACCCCTTTTTACCCCCTTAAGGGGCGAATTTCTTAAAATCCCTTCTTAGTGAGCCTCTACATCACAAAAGGAACTTTCTCCCCAAATTTCACATTTCTAGGTCCAGAGGTTTGGGCTGGGCATTGATGAGTCAGTCAGGACACTTGTCTTTATGTATAGAGACTAGCTTGATGCCCGTGCTTCGCTACAGTATTTAACTACTTTAAATCCAGTTATAATACTTATGGGTATGTAACATTTTTTGGTTTGGGGGGCGGGGGTGGTTTAAGCTGGTTTTGTAGTATAATAGCATAGTACCCGAGCTTCACAAAGGTGTTTGAATAAAGTGAAGCGTGTTGATGCCAAAAACTGATGAAGTGAATTTCTAAATGTAACATTTATTGAAGAGATTTTTAAAAGTAAAAGATTGTAGTGCAATAAATAAAGTGAAAAATACATACAACCTTTTTTTTTCTACTGAAGGACCTCTTTGTAGATCTCATTGGTGGTTGCCCCCCACTTTGGAGCCCCCACTTTGAGGAGAAGCTTGTGGACTGAGAAGCCAGGCGGGCTGAGTATGTTGAGGAACTCCACAGGGTAGTGGACCGCATCATCCATTTGTACCACTGAGTCCAGAGATCTGTACTCCATTTCTGCCCCTTCAAGGGAGTTGTGTTTCATTAATGATGGAAGCCTTGTCATTCTTGAGGGTCAGAATGGCACACTTGCACAGCCAGTCCATGGACTTCTCCATGATAGTGGCAATACCAGGGTATATCGTGCCTGTTAGGTCTGCTTAGGTTGTCACTACTGTGCCCAGGCCTGCAGGAATGGTCACCTTTCCCTTGCACTCGGGACTTGCTGGTACTTGGCCACTGCTGCTCGGGGCACCGCAGGAGTAGGATGTGCATATTTCTTTGCCACATCTCTAAGTTGCTTCCTCCGTTTAGCATTGGTATATCTTACACAAAGTCTGCCAGGAGGCTTCTTGGGGGCAGTAAGAGGTGATGGTTGCGAGAGGTGTGAGGTGGAGTTGGACTGAGGGAGAGGTGGTGTGGTGGGCACTTCAGCAGGTTCATGTGAGAGGTTCACATTGAAATGGCCCCTAGAAAGGTCGTGCACCATCTCCCCATGAACATTTAAAAACTCAGTTGCCATACTGACTTTTATATAAAATCCCTATTCACTGTCTTTCTTCAACTGTCTGCAGTTTCCTTGACCTGATTTTTACCTCAGAACACAGAGTTCCACAGCTGACCAGTCAGAGAGAGGGGGGTGCAAGCAGGCAGCAACCTGCCAGCCACACAGGAAAGCCAGGCCCACAGGGAGGCTGGTGACCCTATTGAACTTTTAGAGGAAGACTGGGAGGTGTATTTTTTGTCAGAACACATTCAATGACTCCCCAAAGCATCTGCATACTGTTCAGAATGTTGGGGTGAGGACCAATCAGGCCACATATGCAAATGACCTTGAAAGGCTGGCCCAATCAGGAAACAGTGGCCAACCTGGCAGTGGGGGGCGGGGGGGAGAGCAGGCTGTGTATCACTATGAGAAAACACATTTACCCCTTTTTACCCCCTTAGAGGGTGAATTTCTTAAAAACCAATTAAGAAGGGATTTTAAGAAATCCCTTTACATCATGAAAGGAATGTTCTTCCCACATTTCATGTTTCTAGGTCCAGAGGTTTGGGCTGGGCAATAGTGAGTCAGTCAGGACACTTGTCTTTATATATATAGATTAGAAAGCAGCTTGGGAGAAAATGGTCACAACTGAGAAATGAACAGTTACATTTTTTCCAAAACTATATTGTTAACAAAAAAATCCAAATGTTAACACATGACATCACACAGAAAAATACAGATACATAAACTTGTCTACTACAGGATCAAAAATGAAATAGCATGACAACTTACTTAGTCCTGTAATGATGGGGCCATTTCCTGTGGGACCCTGACCGCCAGTCCCTACACCAGTCCCACCCACACCTGGAGAAAAGCCATTTCCTCCAGGAACAGGGATGAATCCTGTTCCACCTGGGCCATATCCATTTCCATTTCCACCAGGAAGAAAAACGTTGGCTCCTGTGCCACCAGGCCTGGAACCACCCACCACTGGAATGCCATCTATGCAAAGCCTGCGATTTTCATCTACAAAAATAAATCACAAATATAAAAAGGCATCATTGTCTCATCTTTTAAAAAAGTGACAAAAAATACATCCGCACATCCATTTGGAAAATAAAATCTTCATTCTAAAACTTACTGTTGTTTAAAAACTGAATAGAGAGGTTGCCACTACAACTGGTTTTGAGTAGAAAGAACCCTTGCAAATCTACTACTTATTTAAATGTCTGACAAATTCAGGGATAAATTCAGAAAAATCTACTACATACAATTTCATCTTACTGTTGGAAGTGAACCTTTCCACACCTTCACCAGCTACCTTCTGAGATACTCAAAAATACATTCTAACCACTATACCATGCTGACTCTCATAGATCTGCTGTCAGAGGTGCATAATTCTCACTTTGATATTATGAGATTAGGTCCACCTCCTCTGGCAACCCTTTTGTGGCTGGCTCTACCTCCTGCAGCAGCCATTTTGGGGTGGTGCCCACAACCCTTTCACATGTCTAATAGTGTCCACAGACTCAAAAAGGTTGGGGACCCTTGAACTAGGACTTGGAACTCCCAGTTTCAAATCCTTACTTAGGTACAAAGTTTATTGGGTGACCGTTTGCCTCGTAATTCTCTCTCTCAGTCTAACCTACCTCACAGGGCTGTTGCTTCCCTAAACTCATTCAAGGAAGGGAAGGATAAAATTTAGATAGACAGAAGGAAAATATCTTGTGTTACTGATGGATATAGATTTGGAGGTTTTTTATATACTTATTTTTATATACTAAACCTATGCTTTTTCAGTATTACATGCTTTGCACTTTTTCTATGCTCAGGAGCCAAAGTACTACTTGTAATGTAACCTGTAAGAATTTGACACTTGAAACAAGAAGACTTGAAACTCTGTAAGAACTGATATACTGCTTTTAGGGCTGCACTTATATTATATGTTATATTATTCTATAGATTCCAATAGAAATCAGTACCAGAGAGCCTTTTGTAGAAAACTGATTTGAGGCAGCAAGCTGGTTTTGGCCACCTGTGGTATTATCTTCCTTAAAGCTGAGAAGAAACTAGGGAAAAGGGCACGAATAGAAAACATCCCTTCCTATCCACAGATTTCAGTTATCAGAAGATATCAAGGCACCAGATTGAGACTCCTTGGCACCCTTGAAAGTATTATGCCCAGAAGAAAGTAGGTAAAAGGTTAGACAGTGTCCTTCCAAAATGAGGGCAGAGGAGAAAAAACTGTGAAGACTGGAATTCCCCCAAATAGAGGGGCCAGCCCAGAATTACATCTTCAAATCAGAACTGACCCTAGATATGTTATGAGCCAGTAAGATATCAAATATTAGAATATTGTAATATTGTTATGATTATCTGAAAGTATTAATTGCCTGTGTTTCTATTGTAATTTTGATGAGCTCAGGACACAAGGAGACCACCTACTCCTGTGAAAATGGGCTCCTCCATTGTTTAAATTAAACAATCATATATTGCTTCATTCTATAGGACTCCATGGTGTGTGTGTCTCTTATTGTGATTGGTGAGAGGGACACCTAAGGCACAAGTTTGTGCATAACATTACCAAGATACAGAGTCAGTTTAGTGCAGTAGCAAGAGTGCTGGACTAGGATCTGGGAGACCCAGGTTGGAATTTCCACTCTACCATAGTAGCTTGCTGGGTGACCTTGGGACAGTAACAACCTCTTAGCCTAACCTACTTTACAGAGTCGTTGTGAGGATAAAATACAGGAGAGGTGAATGATGTAAGTTGCTTTGAGTCCCCTTGGGGAGAAAGGCAGAGAATAAATGAAGTAAATAAATAAATATTATACTCTGAAAACACAAATTATTGTGAAAAAATGAAAAAATAGATGTTTCTTTCAATGCAAATGAACACAAACTCCTCAAGAGAATCCTACTTCTTTAAAAAAATTGCTTCAAAAGACCAGGACAAGACAGTGTCTGAAAGATGAAACACATGAGAAGAATTACATGTGAAGAACACGTGTCTGGTACCACAAGCTTGCCTGGGAGGGGTAGTCTTACCCCACCCGCAAGCTCCTGGAGGAAAACTGAGCCAAGTGGATTTTCTTACAGCTGCTCGACTGGAGAGGTTCTCTCTTTCAAAAATCCACTTCGCTTAGTTTTCCTTCAGGAGCTCAGAGATGGGGAAGGAGATGTGACAGGACCCTGCTGGGAGTAGAAAAATGAGGACTGGGTTTCTCTCTCACTGGCAAAACATCTCGGCTTTTTTCCTGCCTCTTGTTACATTGTCCCCCACACCCACCCCTCATCCCAAGCTCCCAGAGGATTTTTGAAAGAGAAAAAGAGAGAGAGAGAGAGAGAGAGAGAGAGAGAGAGAGAGAGAGAGAGAGAGAGAGAGTTGGTAAGAATGTTCCTCCACTTGCTGAAGTTCCTCTCAGCTGAAAATCACATCAAGTGGCTGGGGTTTTTTAAAGACTACATTTCTCAGGGATCCTTGCAGGATCTCACACATGCCCGTGCGTCTCGTGTAGTTCCGCCCTGAGTAAGAATGGGGGGGGGGGGCGCTTCATGCTGAATTTTAGTAGAACTGTTTCTTTTCTTCACACTGGATCTTAAAATGAGTGAGATATTATTCTAGCAATCCTAATGGCATCAGGATGACACTACTCAAAATGAGCATCTAAAGACACTCACCAGAGCCTCTGACAGGACACATCTCTGGAATGGAGCCAAGTGCCCAGCATCGCCCAGATTCACAGCAACACTGCATTTTGGTAAACCTCCCAGGAAGTTCTTGTGCACAGCGGCCATTCACCAAGCTAGAGAAACATGTTCCTGCTCTTTGATCTGGATATTGATATTTAGAAAAATCAGCAGTGGACTGTTTATATGAGGCATTTTAAAACATTATATTAATCTAAAAGCAGCATTTAAATAAACGGTATAAACAATGTAAAAGTAATCAATATAGAAAAAGACACTTGTGGTGTTGTGTCCTATAATTTTTGGCTATTGGGGTGTTCATTTTTTTTCCATTTTGGTTTGTTGTTTTTGGAAATGTATGTTTTTTGTTTCATTTGTAGCTGAGTTCATTGTTTTTTGTCTTTCACACAAAATAGCAACAAGTACCTCAAGGAAACAGACAGAGTTGCTTAGCATGCCATTGTATTTAACCTGTGGCTTGCACTTTTTCTAGAGGCACCAGCAAGACTGCATATATATTTCTAGAGACTGCCAGCGAGTTCTATATCTGATGTTATCTCCTCTTTTTTGCGTCATTACAAATTTTTTAAAAAAAGAAATATGGGACTTACCATGACCTTCATTTTGTCCCTGTGATTAAAAGGCAGTCAGGAATGGGTAAACTCTTGTGTTCTTATGTCAGAAGTCAAGGCTTAAATCTTCTGGTATCAGATAAAAAGAATGGCTTCAGCTCCTTGAAAACTGTAGAAGTCTTAATAAAACTGGCTTTTAAAGAAACTTTATGGTCTGAAACCAGTTTACAGATAAATAATAATTAATAATAAGAATAGATATCCCTAGGAGGTCTTGAAATGAATAAGTGGCCCACAAGATATGTGAGACCCTACATGATAAGAAGCAAACCTTAAATCCTCCATAACAAAATACTGGATTTGGAGCTGACTTCCTTTTTATCACTAGGACACGAAGGAAATGTATAGTACATTTTCTTTTGTCATCCACTGAACCACAGCCCCACCCTTTTAAAAAAAAGCTTAAACTGTGCACCAAATATTAGAAGATGTTAAGCCCAGATTTTTGACATAATAGGAGTTAAACCATTTTTACTGCCTTTCTCATTGAGTGAGATAAGTCATTTTAGCCAAATGAAATAGCATTTTTTTCTCTAGAAAGCATCTAGATTCATATGAATAGTTTTCACCTACTACCTTTGTTGTTTTAATCACCAAAGACAAACCTCAAAACACTAGACAAAAATCAGATTTAGCATCAATAGACATTAGAGTTTTCGTTTTAACCTTAGCAGAGGCTTACACTAGTGTGATCACATTTTTTCATGGCTGTTCACAACCACTTGATAATCCATTTCTCTTCAAATACATGTAAATAGAAAGAAACTCACACAAAAATACTGAGGTAGATGGAAATACAAACTTAGTTTTATGGCCACTGCATTAGGATCACAGCTCCATTAAAAAGGGGAAATTATGGAAAGGCATCAATATTGTGAATTAGGAAAAGATTAGCCATTTAGTTCACAGAGTACAGATCATATGAAAAATGTTTGAAGTAGGTATGTAAAGATTAAGGCTTTGAGAATTTCAGAACTGTCTGTTACACTTACCAATGCAGTGTGAGCCATCTGTAGATGTCACAAAGCCACGTGGACAGAGGCAAAAATAACTTCCAACAGTGTTAGAGCATTCGCCAGCATCACAAATTCCTGGAATAATGCTGCACTCGTTAATATCTGGAGACGAGAGATGGAGGTTTTTTTGGTATAATTATTTTTTTTCAAATGTTACTTAATAAATGTATTTCAAATACTATGATCCATGATGTTCACATCACACTAGTAAACTTTGCTAAGCATTGCACTAGTACATTTTAATTCTTTTATTTTCCTTTCTTACAGTACTTTATCTTGGGAGGATTGTGACAGGAGAAAAAGCATCTCTTTCTGTTTCTACTCTCTAAACAAAAGCAAAGAAGACGTGTGAAGAGGCAGGATTGGATCTTAAAGATTATCACTACTTTGTTCTGATCTACACTACAAAATGTTTAATTGGGGCATGTAATTAGATATTGCCAAACTTAAAACCCCAAAAGACTTTTCTTTTATCAGATCAAAGACCATACTGAATGCAGGCCATACAGAACACAGCAAACAGCTTCCCGATAGTTTTATGAACCCAAACAATTTATCTGATAATTATCAGAACGATCCAGAAACAGATCAGGAGAATTATTCTCAGTTCTCTGCCTACAGTTTGTTTGCACTTCCTGAAAAAAGGAGGGAGGAGGAAAACCAACCAATTAGATCTCAGGGAGGGATTAGCAGAGCCACCCTTGCCCAATCATGCTATCCTGGGCAGCAATTTCCCTCCTGCTTCTCTTTGTGTGCTGCTAATTGTAAAACTGATTACTTTGGAGGCCTCTTCCTGGACTGTGCAGGCTTGCCAGATGCTTGCTTATGGCAAGCAATCTTCTGACAATTGTTGTCAATGCCCACCAGTCCTCAGCCACCAGCGTGAGAAATTGGGAAGGGGAAAAGGGGAAGGGAAGGCCTAGCATGCAGCAGACTTCATGTTCATGCCACTTCAGGTTTAAATTGGAAACAGCAAGGGAGAGTCTGTTATTTCTCAGAGATTCTATGGTAAAACCATAGAGTGTTTGAGAAATGCCAGAATATCCCTGGTGATGTGCTAATGTTACTTTCAGGTGCACAGGGAATGACATTAGCATGTTGCTAGCGCCATGATGACATTGATGATGAGGTCCCGACTTCAGCTGCTTGGCGGAGACTTCCCCGCCAGGTACCTGAAGCAAGCCAGCTGGGTTTAAATGGTAGCAGAAAGGGAGAAAGACTGAAGGGAAGAGAGTATAATGGGGGAAAGAGACTGACTAGGCTGGGAGCAGAGAGGTAAAGAGATGGAGAATGGTTGGGGGGGGGGTTAAAAGGGAAACAGTGAGAGGAGGTGGCAGAGAGGGGGAACAAGTGAAAAGGAAGAGAGAAGAGGGGAAGGGGAGAAGGAAGAGTTAATGGGGGAAGGAGACGGAATGAAGTAGGAACAGAGAGGTAAAGATATGGAGAATGGGTGCGTTGGTTAAGAAGGTAAGAGTGACAGGAGGTGGTGCACAGGGGGAAGAGTAAAGGAGTGAAGAGATAAAGGGGTTTAAAGGAATTAAGTGACAGAATGGGTTCAGGGCCGGGAAGTACAGAGATGGAGAATGAGTGGGTGGGTTAAGAGGGGAAGAGTGACAGGAAGTGAGGGGGGAAAGAGTGGTGGAGTGGAGGAAAGAGAGAAGTCATGTTAAAGGAAGAAAGAGACAGAATGGGTTGGGAGCTTCCCTCCTCCCAACCCTTTCGGTCTCTCTTTCACTTTAACACCGCTTCTCTCTTTCCTCCACCCTTTCACTCTCTTCACCCCTCCTGTCACTCTTTCTTTCTTGATCAATCCACCCACTCTCTCTGATTCCTTACCCGTTCTTTGCCTCCTTGCACCAAATCCATTCTGTCTCTTTCCCCTTTGTCTCTTCCCTCCACCCTTTCACTCTTTCTCCCTTTCCTCTACCTCCTCTCATTCTTTACCTCTTCACCCCCTCACCCATTTTCCACCTCTTTTCCTCCCTCTACTCAATACATTCTGTCTCCTTCCCCCTTGTCTTTCCTCCACCCTTTCACTCATTCTCCCTTTCCTCCACCTTGTGTCACACTCTTTCCCTCTTAACCCACTCACTCACCTATTCTCCATCTCTTTTCTTCCCTGCTCCCAACTCATTCAGTCTTGTTCCCCCATTATGCCCCCTCTGCTTCTCTCTTCTGCTGGCCAGCCAGCAGTAGCCAGAGGGCTGGGTTAAAATGCCCCTTTCCATGCTGCTGTGCAGCAACATGGAAAGGAGCATTAAACTGCCAGCTGGAGCAAGGGGGGGATTTTAAACTTTAAACTGCCTCCCTTGCTCCAGCTGACTGTCAGCAATCAGTTTCAGCAAGGGGAGGGATTTTAAAGTTTCAACTTTAAATTCCCTCCCTTGCTCCAGCAGACTGTCAGCAATCAGTTGGAGCAAGGGGAGGGATTTTAAACTTTAAACTTTAAACTCCCTCCCTTGCTCCAACTGACTGTCGGCAGTCAGTTGGAGCAAGTGAGGGATTTTTAAGTTTAATGGTCACTTGGCCATTTTCTAGAGGTGCCCAAACGGCGTTCCGCCACATTCCAGCTGAAAAAAAGCCTTGGACTCCTTGGACTCCTACACTGGACCCTTGCCTGAACTACAGACTAGTTTGATTTGCTTTATTAGTAGTAGCTAGCTTTGTCTTTTTCCTTTAGGGGTTAGTTATTAAGGAACACACTTTTGGAGAGGTGGGGGGAAACCAAATTGCTTTGTTGTTATTAATATATGGCATTTATTTTTCCTGTTCTTCACCTTGTTGTGTTTTTTTTTGAGAGGGTGCCATTTAGTTAAAAATAGGTGCTCCACAAATCTTTTTTCCCATTTGAGAAGGATGACTATGCACACCTTCTTCTGGGGGCTGTAAAATTGGGCCTCTTTGTCCAATTCATTTGAAATGTGAGCGCAGGGTCTTTAGAAGAAAGGGGACTCAGTTCATTGAAATTTTGGTGCCATTTGGTGAAAAAATAGCCATTCTGGAAAACCCACCATTTCCTTCCCATTCTTCTCCATAGGGAACAATAGAGAGAAAGACGGCTAGGGGCACCTTTATGAGGAGGCTGTAAATCAGACCCCTTTATCCAATTCACTTGAAACTCTGAAGGGTATCTTCAGCAGAGAGGGAAGAATAGATTCACTAAAAGTTTAGTGCCATTTAGTGAAAAATAGCTGCTCCAGAAAACCTACCTTTTCCTCCCACAGGAAATAATAGGCAGACATCTGACATTAATGAAAATAGAAATTTTCCCTGATATAATTTTCAGATATAATAAACACACACTCAACATTTTATAAAAACAATTATCCTTCCCTTTCTGAAATTATTATACACAATTAAAACAATTTTTCAAGGGCACACCCCTAATGTGCCCTTTATCATACAGCTGTATCATTTCTAATACCTGTCTTCTAACGAAGTTATAATTTTATGGTGAGTTCTGGTACATGTAAATCTCTTCATGAAACCTATCATCATTTAAAAGATGCCAGCGTTTAGGTTTTGTAACAAACTTGGAGGTGAGCCCAAGTTTAAACTGGGATTCATTTTGATCAAGTTCCGCCAAGTTTCCATAAACCTTGAACTGACTTATGTTTTCCATTTTGAAGCTATGTGAAACTCCATGGAGTTCTCAATCTATAGCCAAATTATTTCCCCTCAGCTGCCTTTTGAGTTGGATGAAAAGGAAAACTACGAGTATTGTCCTCATAAAACAAGTGAAACTCTCAAGTCCATTTCCCTATTTCATTCCTCACTTGAAAGGTGTTCAGAAGTTGCAGCTAGTGCAGAATACAGCAGCTTCTACCTCCTAGATCCCCAGGGACACATCATATTAATATATCTATGTTGGTTTCCTACTGCATTCTGAGCACAAGTCAAGGTGCTGAGTTTTAAGCTCTAAAGTTTTAAATAGGTTGGTCCCTGTGGAACCTAAAGACCACTAAATGGTTTATGCCTCTTTGTTTCTTTTATGATCTACCAAAAGTATGAATAGCACATGGATACTCAGGCCTGCTTCAGATATTATACTTCTGGCTGTGTAATTTCCAGGAACCCAATAAGAACAGCAGCATCTCCATGCAGTTTAGCCATCTTTGTCTACTAGCAACCAAGTGGTCTGAGACAATTCTAGCCATATCAGGAAAAAAGGCCATTTTTATCCTTCTTCCTTGATATAATTTGAATTTTCCTAAAGAACATGGGTGCCATCTCATATAAGCAATGAACTGTTCTTATACAAGAGAGATCAAAAGATTACTGTATCTTCCTAGCCTCTCATAGGCCGTTTCCAGACGGCTTACCTGGCTCCGGAACGTTGCGCCATCTTGTGGGGAAAACGCAAAATATCGCGTTTTCTCACGCGAGTTTTGCGTGACGTCATGCGACGTCGCGCAAAACTCGCG
This sequence comes from Eublepharis macularius, assembly GCF_028583425.1. NCBI lineage: Eukaryota > Metazoa > Chordata > Lepidosauria > Squamata > Eublepharidae > Eublepharis > Eublepharis macularius. Next base: position 81,221,985 of record NC_072797.1, read on the forward strand.
CGAGAAAACGCAATATTTCGCGTTTTCCCCACAAGATGGCGCAACGTTCCGGAGCCAGGTAAGCCGTCTGGAAACGGCCACACTTCCCCAATTCAGGGTTGCATGGGGAACAGAGAGGGGGTTCAATAATTCCACCTCATCATGATTTTGTGTCTTTAAGCCACCTTCTTTACTTGTTTTTAGGCTTGAAAGGATATGGGAGCTTTAAAAGACTGAAACTGTAGAAGTATTTAAACTCCCAATTCCTTCATTGCACAGCACTGATCTAAAGCAAGGCAGGCTATGGCAGCAATTTAAGTTTGAAAATAGCTGGGAAGACATCAAGCTGCATAGTGCTACCACATGTTCCCCTGTTCACATGTTTCCTTATATATGTACGGACTCACTAACCTGGGTTTGGGATGCTCATCCAGAACTGCAACCAATATAAGGAGAATTAAGGTCAGTGTTGCAGGGAAACCTCTTCTTTTCTCCACAGTCTGACTAGCTTGTAAAATGACCCACTTACTAGTTAGATGGAACAGAACATCTGATGTAGGAATCTTTTACCTAGATAGTGGGCAGGCAAGTTCAAAGTACCTCTAACAGGCTACTAATAACCACAAAATGACCAGATGTTTTCCAAAGCAAGGCTTAAAATTTATTGAGGGGAATATAGGGGTATAGAAATTGCAAAGGTACTCAGTGCAATTGTTGTATTCAGAGGAGAGTTACATGAAAGGAAAGTAAAAGAAAACTAAGCCTCTGGTTGAGAGGGAATTCTGCACCTGGAAATGGCCACAAGGAAAGTGAGGGGGAGGAAATTTAAAGAAGGGGGAAAGGAGAATTTCCAGAAGAAAGGAGTGAACAGAGAAAGAGTTTACCTATTCTCAGAGGTAAACTACATGACATGCCCGATGTGTCCGGTTCCTGCGAGTTTACCTGGGAAGTGTAGTCAGGCTAGCAGCAGCAGGGCCAGAAGAACGGGAGCCTGAAGTTGACAAGCAGCTAGCAGCGGCAGAAGGAGCTGCTGAGGCTGCTCCCGCCGCCACTGCACCTGCTAGATTCAACCATCCTTTCTCACCTTCTCCTCTCTGTGAGAAGGGATGGTTGAGTCTAGTAGTTGTGGTCCTTCTGCCACTGCTAGCGACCTGTCAGCTTTGGGCTCCCCTCACTGACTCTTTATCTCCCATCCTTCTGGCTCTGCTGCTGCTGCTGGCCTGACTACACTTCCCAGGTAAACTTGCTGGAACATGACACGTGTCAGGCATCTCATGCAGTTTAGCTGCTGAGCTTGATAGAGTTTGTTGTCTGCTTTGATGGTCCAGAAGTGGAGTGGGCAGCCTCTGAGTCAACAGAGAGGATTAGACTGCCTGCCTTTGGCTAGCAGAACAGCAATAGTAATAGGAGCCCCCACAAAAGAATATTAGAGAAACAACTGTAACATCCAAGAATTCAGGGTGAGTCCTGGTTACGAATCTGTGAGTTTCCTGACTTAGAGTTATGGAGTTTCCTAGAAAGGCAACAAGAGGTGATTGTCTCTAGGCAGAGCAGACCTAAAGGACTAACAGGGTGCAAAAGGGGGTGGCAGGGTGGAAGCTTCACCCATACCTGTGGCAGGTTGATAAAAAACATTCAGGCAGGTTCAGTACAAGTAATCAAGCCCACCTGACTACATGCTAGTAATCAGATTTTGTGTTCAGGAAGACTTGTCCTTGCAGATGAGATTTCATTTATAGATCTAGGTAGGTGCAATCCCCTGTGGTAATAGGTAGGCATGCAGATGTTCCATTACTGAAACAAGTCTCCTACCCAAAGTTTTGGCCACTTGTTAGCACAGCCTGAGGAGAGCCTTGGCCTTACCTTCTCCAAAGTCAGAGCCAAAAGCACACATCTGAGAAGGGGGAGGGATGGTAACCACAGAGCTACAATTTTGCTGTAAAAAGGCTGGGAATCACAAAGGATTCTAGATTAACTCAGTGACTCCCTAGCAGTTCAAATTTCTGGCAGCAAAGCTATCAGCTAGTGGGCACTTTCAGTAGCTGTTTCCCATACAGGCAAACTCCATCCTCCAGAGGTCTGAGAAATTGTAAGTCTGATTATTTTCTCAAGATCATATTTATTTGTTTATTAGATGTATTAGTTGCCGCTCACCCAAGATTGATTTGTTACTTTTCTCTGTAGATTTATTGTTTTAGTGCATTTGATCCCACTCAGGATAGCATACATGGTAACGCTCAGAACTTTAAAACAAAGACTCTTACTCTGTATTGAATGAGAACTGCCAGTAGTACAAGTTGAAATCAGAAAAAGAAGAGACACTAGAGATCATACTGAAAATTTACAATGGTTCCTGGAGCATACCAGAGAATTTCAGAAGAAAATCTGTTTGTATTTTATAGATCACAGCAAAGCTTTCAACTAAGTGAGTCATGAAAATCTATGGACAGTTTTAAAAGAAATGTGTGCAACAATGTGGGGTTTTTTGATGTGTAACCTGTACTTTGGACAAGATGCTTGAAATTCCTGATGAAGATTAAAGGAGAAAATGCAAAAGCAAGATTACAGATGAACGTCAAGCAGACAAAATTAATGACTCCTGAAGAATTATATAACTTTAATAATAACAATAACTGCTTATATACCACTCTTCTAAACAGATTAGTGCTCCACCCAGAATAGTGAACAAGTTGGTGTTATTATTATCCCCACAATACAGCCAAGGAGCTGGGGCTGAGAGGAGTGGCTTACCCAAGGCCACCTACTAAGCTCATGACAGTAGTGGGATTTGAAGTAGTAGAGTGCTGCTGATTCACAGATGAACCACTTAATTACTGTGCTACAGCAGCTTTAAGGTTTAACTTTAAGGTTGATAAAGATGAAATTAAAATTGTTAGAGTTTCTATTCCTTGGATCAAGCATCAACCAAAAGAGACACTGCAACCAAGCAATCAGAAGGAGTTTGAAACTTGGAAGGGCAGCCATGAAGTAACTAGAAAAAACACCAAGATCAAAGTAATTCTCCATTACTATATATGGATGTGAAAGATGGACAATGAAGAAAGCTGACAGGAAGAAAATTGATTCATTCAAAATGTGGTGTTGGAGGAAAGTTTTATGGACGATGATGATAACAACAACAACATTCTAATTATATACCGCCCTTCAGGACCACTTAACACCCACTCAGAGCAGTTTACAAAGTATGTCATTATTTTCCCCACAACAAAACACCCTGTGAGGTGAGAGGGGCTGAGAGAGCTCCTAGAAGCTGTGACAAACCCAAGGTCACCCAGCTGGCTTCGAGTGGAGGAGTAGGGACTCAAACCTGGTTCTCCAGATTAGAGTCCCACACTCTTAATCACTACACCAAACTGGCATACCAAGGACAGCTAAAAAGACAAATAAATGGGTTCTAGATCAAATCAAGCCCGAATTCTCCATAGAAGCTAAAATGACAAAACTGAGGCTATCGTATTTTGGTCACATCATGAGAAGACAAGACTCACAGAAAAAGACACTGTTAGCAAAAGTTGGAGGCAGTAGGAAAAGATAAAGTCCCAACATGAGATGGATTGAATCAATAAAGGAAAGCCACAACCTTGAGTTTTTAAGACCTGGGCAAGGTTGATAAGGATAGGATGTTTTGGAGGTCATTAATTTATAAGGTTACCATAAGTCTGAAGTGGAAGTGACATAACAGCATAACCCATTTTTTTTAAAGGATGTAGGGTGACTCTCAATAAAGTCCTACAGAACTAAGGGTTGACCGAGAAAAAAGATCTCGTCATAGTCATATTTATCACAGAATTTCTTCCATGTGTATTACTGTCTCATTGTCCACAGCTCTACCATAAATCATTGAGATTCCTGAGCTCTGGCCAAGAGGAGGTATTCGAAGAGTGAAATGGGGCTTTGATAAAGGTATCTAGCAGAGATTATATAGATAGATTACCTTTTAAGTGCATACTACACTAACTGGTCTTCAACCACTGCAAAATTAGCCAGAACTCTATATCCAGCCTTAGCTAGATAGTGATCTATCCATGATAAAAGATTCAACAATGACTCGATCACTCACAGATCAATTCCATTTTTTCCACAGTTGAAAGGAGAATAAGCTGTGACCTGCTTCATGAGTTGGGTCTAACTCACACTGGGAAAGTCCCATGGTTGCCATGGCAGTTATGAACTCATGAGCTGCAATTGTTAACTATGCTGAAGTCCCCCAGAACAATGCAGTAGAGGTCATCAACATCATGACTGAGTGCACAGAGTCTGTTCAGGCAGGGATAATTTTAGGTAGACAGTGCAGAAGTCACTACATTGTTATGCAGCAGAAGTCCAACAAGAGCAACTTCCTTACCTATTGATCTTAACTTGTACTGCTGCTGTATGTAATAGCTAAGAAGCTCATAAATAAAAAATTTAAATCAACACAAGTGAAAATTAAATTGCTATTTCATTTAATCAGACTGATCTCAAAGCTTGGAAGATTACCAAGTATGATTTTAAATTTGAATGGCAAACAGATCTACCAGTGCATATTTGCCAGTGCAGTTCCTAAAAATGAATTAAGGTGTACATTCTAAGACATAAAAGGCAAATCATGTTGCCAACGACTCACTTTTTATCCCCATGCATGTGCAGAATGTGGGGATAAGAAGTGAGTGGGGCCTCCAGAGGCCCAGAAAGGCTCAATGCAGCTGCAGGAAGGCCCAGCGCCAGGGCTTCCCACTGCCTTGGGGCTTCTCAGCTGGGCTGAGAGAAGGCGGCAAACTGCCATTTTCTCCCTCCCAGCTGATCTGTGGGCAAGGGGGTGCAGCAGGGCCTGCCAGCCCACCACTCAGCCTAGTGAATCCATGGGCAAGGAGTAGTGGTGGTGGAGCCCGCCCGCCGCTCAGCTGCGCAGGAAGAAGGTAGGAGAACCTGCTTTCTCCCTACACAGCTGATCCATGGGCAAGGGAGGGCAGCAGTGGATCTCGCCCTCCACTCAGGTGGACAAGGAAAAGGCTTTCTCCCTGCCCAGCTGATCCGCAGCTTGGCCGGTGGCCTGCTGCTACCCAGCCCAGCAGTCCGCTGCAGCGCAGGGCAGCGTGGCCTGGCAGTCCACTGTGGTGCAGGGCTTCTTGGCCTGCTGCAATGGGGGCCAGCCTGGCCCTGCGGCCTGTGGCAGCCTGGCCTGCCACAGCCCATGACGGACTGGCCTGGCCTAGCCCCTGCTGCTAGAGCCCATTGTATTCTTTCACAACATTCTTTGCCAATATAATCTCAAAAAACATGATATTATGCCATCACTAATTGAGAAGGATGCAGTAGATCTGAAAGGAGGTCCTTTACATTATAAGCATCTCTAGGCAGCAGAAGATCTCTTTACAATAAAATCAAACTTCTACCCATGATATTCCACTGTTATTTCAACCCAGGATTCCCCTGACCAGAGATTCAAATAACAGAAAAGAAGCTAGGAAAGCTTACTCTCAATCACTCCTGTAAGCAAAACCTTGAAAGAAAATACTATCTTATGAGGCTCAAAGTCAAATACATTTTTAAAGCATTATAAGATCTACAGTGCAATCCTAAACAGAGGTACATCCTTCTAAGTCCATTAGGACAGCACTGTTAATTATACAGGCCAGCTTTTAAAGGTTGTCATAAATTTAAAATTATTTTTAAAAATTTATTAGTTTTTTTTTAATGTTGCTACTTTTCCTGAGTTTTAAAAAACATTTAATAAATATGTACGTCTAAGCCATAGATCCTTAAAAATCACTAAGCCTTTGTAATTTCCTCCTAAGATTAGACTACCACACTGAACTGAAAATCCTTGGGAATAAAATGAAACAGTAAAAAATACAAACTTTAATTAACCTATGGGTCCACAGTAAAAAGCCCAGAGTACTAGTTATATTAAGTTACAGTAGGTTTTGTGCACTCAAGTTATTTAATCAATTTTGGTAAGCAAGGTATTGACAGTGTAATGTGAACACTTATTTACATTACTGCCAGGAAAAGGTTTCCTTTAAGCAAGCTAAAATACATCTGGTTTTTGAAGTCCAAAAGGTGAAAAAGAAACTGAAATTGCATGACCACTAGTTTATTTTTCTTTTTTAAAAAACTGGTTAGTTAATGTCAAAGTCATACCACTCCTGTTAAAAACTGGCATCTTGCCTAAGTAAGACTTTTGCCCCTTTGTAATGTTTGATCTGGCTTTATGTACTTGAGGAAGGGAAGGGAGTGGGCAGAGCGCTTGCTGGTGAGATCACTTCTGTAAAAAAAAATACCCTAAATAAAACCCAAATTAAAACAAAGATTCTTTTATTGACTGAGTACAGTGTGTAAATGTGTGCATGTCAGAGAGAGAAAAAGAAAATAATAGTGAAAGAAGCCACTGAGATTTACCATCACATCCATATTTTAGAAATTATGCTACAGAGAAGTTGAACTTAATTGGTGAAATTATGGTTAAAAATAACCTACACAAAAGAAGAGATTCTTTACTACCTGTAATCACATTTGGTTTTGTAGATTATGATATGAAAGAATTCTGTGTAGTGAATGAATACCAAGCTTTCGATATACTGGACAGAATAACAAGCTTCTTCATACATACGTGGAAGTTATTAAAGATTTTTATGAAATCATGTTGAGGTCATAAATGATTGATTCCAGTTTGTATCAACTTTGAAAGGTAGTGTTCATGTATGTTACAAGATTTCCAGGATATAAGCATTCAAGAGTCAAGATCCCTTCATCAAATACCCTGGAAATCTTGCTGGTCTGCCCTATAAGAATAAAGTTCGAATCCACTAGCATTTTAAAAACCAACACAGCTACCCACCTGAAACTATCTTCATTAATGTTAAAGAATCACTGCAATATCAGCACTCAAGAGTGCTAAGTAATTAGCCTTTTACCCTCATATTGGAGTAGGACAGAAATAGGAACTACAGTACTGAGATGAGAAGTAAAACTGACCTCGACATCCCAGTTGTTTAGTACTGCAACAAAACACATGTCCTTTCAAACAAATAAACAAAAGTTTTTCTGAGGGTTCTCACCTGTAGACTGGATGCATCAACTCCATGGGCAGCAAACACAGTTTCCAGACTTTAGTGTTCACATATATTCTACTCTGCCATCTTCTATTTATTTATTACACTGATTTTATATCCTCCTTTCTTCATGGAACTCGAGAACCAGAAGTTACTCATTCCATCAAGACAGTGACCAGACTCAGAGCTACTTCACTTCAATATGGACAGTGTTTTGAATGCTTTCCATGATATCTTGACTTACTTATTGGCTGCAACTGCGCAATACCTATTGGCACCTTTCTTTTCATTGTTATGTTTTTGGAAATAATTGGGTTTTTTTTCTGAAGAGCCTTTTGGAATGAATCTTTCCAAGTTTTGTAGCGATCAGTAACAATTTTTTCTTGTGGTTATATTAATTTTGCATTCCACACTGACTTACATAGATTAATTTAGTGTAAAAATTACCCATTTCAATCCATGGCGCAATAATTATAATGCTACCTCATTGGTTACAAATCTATACAGATGCAATTACATGATACATTTTGTCCGGGGTCCGAAGCTCAGCCCCTGGACTTACCAGGAGGAGGGGACAGGAGACAGCCAGGAGCAAGCTACTCAGCCACCCATGCCGGCACCCTGGAGACCCACCGGGAAGAGGGATGGAGCAAGGCCGCCACTGCCCCGGAAGTTGGAGGGGCAGCGGAAGAGGGCAATGCCATGGCCAGAATTGCCGGGGAGGGAAAGAGATGCCCAGGCCACAGCAAGTCAGATGGGGCAGGTGGAAGCCAGCCAGCCCCACCCTCCAATGTGATGCTAGAAGCCCAGGTGGGGTGAGAGAGAGCAGCCAACCCCGGGAGGGGGCCAGGGAGCCGAGGCTGCTGCCCGTCAAGCCTGAGGGAATGGGCTTTCGTGTGGATAGGGCAAGGCTGGGAGGATAGGGTGGGCACTCCTCCCAGAGGCCCCCATAAAAAGGAGAGAGAAGAGGAGAACGGTGTGGAGAGTTAAGGAGCAGATAAAGAGAGAGAGTGAGTAGTTGAAAGCGTGAGAAGGAGAGAGAGAGAGAGAAGGAGAGGAGTTGGAGGAGAAGGAGGTTGCTTTGTATGGAAGGGAGTTGGAGAGGAGGCAAGAGGCCGGCAGGACAGAGGAATGGATGAGAGGATGTGAGGGTGATGTATACCACCCCCCCATGGACCAGATGCCAGCGATGAACCTAAAGGCAGCCTCCTAGAAGCACTCGCCAGTTGTTAGGGCACCCAGGGAAGAGGCGCCCCCGCCACAGCCGGCAGGACCGCTAACCAGAAGCCCTCGCTGGCGCTAGGGTGCCCAGTGCAGAGGTGCCCTAGCTGAGGAGGAGTGAGGTCACTTACCAGAATCCCTCACCAGGCACTAGGGTATCCCATGCAGTAGCGCCCTAGCCAAGGTGGGGCAAGGCCGCTTACCTGAAACCCTCGCTAAGGTGCCAAATGCAGCTGTGCCCCAGCCGAGGCTGGGCGAGGCTGCCTCTCAGAAGCCCTTGACAGTTGGTAGGGCGCCAAGTGCAGCTGTGCCTGGGCAAAAACCTGACATATTTATGAATAACTGTACTTTGTATAACAGTATTTTGTACAGGAGTGTGTTCTATTATATTTCATCAACCAAATGTTCACATTTCGTTATCCCATTTCAGTAGACTTCTCCACTGGGATACAGAGGCTGCTTCTCTCTGCTAAAGATGTTGGAGGGTCTCTTTTGACTGGCATGAAAGGCAATAGTTAAAAGGGAACTTACGCTAGAGAACCACAAACATTCTCTTTCATGGAAGCTAGGGCCTGATATCCAAATCATATTTCTACTATAAGGCAAAGTCTGAGCAATCAACTCACCAGTGTATTAATTCACTATACGCCCTGCTTCCACTAACATATATTTGGAAAGGTTAAAAAAGAGGTTTGCCTGATACATTCAAGGTCACTGAGATCTAAAACACAGGAAAAATAATTCTGTAGGTATAACAACAAATATATTTTTAAGGAATATATTCATGATTTTCTAAACTTTCCAGTGCTCAACCCATGTGTAATAAGAAATATTCTGGGATTGTGGTATTCACATTACTGTACGTTAAAACATATATTATCTTGTTTTCATAGCTAGTTCATGCCAAGAAAAGGAAATGTCTATTATAATTTCAGGACCTGCCCTGTCTGTAGAAGGAACATTTCTAAAACATCATGCCGCTTGCATAACTGATTTTCTTTAATGTATAGTGGTCCCTAACTTTCTTCTTCAAGTTGTATGGAGTATATTCACTTGTTCTGCAGGAATATATATAGTTGAATGTCTCTTCACTAAGAAATAAATAACATTCCATAACTTATTTCATTGTGAAAAGCTATAAAATATGAATCAAGCACCAAAACATAGAAGATATAATTACACAACACATGATATAATCTAACTTTTGATTACTTTCTTATGTATTCTGCTCATAACACCGAGGACATTTACGGCAGGAACACACAACAGTGTTGGGTAAACAACTACATAAATTTTCTAAACAGCAAGGCAGGCTAATGGAAGATTTAAAGCATTCTTATGCAACTTTCTTTGGGATCCAGTGGAATCATTGTGTTCAGTACATCCTTGCATCAGCTTCACCACACAGTAAAGATGTGGGAATCTGGAAAGGATGCTTAGAAGATATGCAATGGCCCACTAATATGCTCGCACAAAGCTGTTTTTGAAATTGCCACACCCAGGCAGCCCAAACTCACAAAGATTCTTCAGCAGCCTCTCCCCCATCGACCCACCAAGTTTGGTTAAGATTGCATTTCGGATGTCTGAGTTACAGGCCCCCAAAGTGGCCACTGGAAATTTCCAGTACAGAAAATAGGAGCTGCAAAAGCCAACTGGTTGGCATTGCCTCGCACCACCCAAAAGTTGTAATGAAAACCTGGGATGGAGAGGGAGAATCTTCCTCTGAGAAAGGAAGGTCGGCCCCCAGAGGGCAATGATGGTCCCTGGTGGGATAATGGGAAAGGCTGGAGGACTCATTATAAATTATGGGAAACAAGAATGCCAATTTATTTGCATGGGCTCCATTGAAATACATTACAGTAAAAAGGGGGGGGCAAAGAAAATGTGGAATGGATTTTCCAGAAAGGTCTCTAGGCCCAGATTAACTATACAGGGACTGGAAAGACAGACCCCACAGTGCAATGACAGCCCCTGGAAATAGCAGAAGGGCTCTGGGACTGGAATGACAGGCCTCTGAGTGGAGTGACAGCTCCTGGGTGTAGCCAAAGTGCTCTGGGACTAGAATGACATGCCTGAGTAAAAAGACGATCCCTGGGAGAAACAGAAGGCCTCCGGGAGTGGAATGATAAGCCCCTGAGTGGAGTGACAGCCCCTGGGTGTAGCAGAAGGGCTCTGGGAGTGGAATGACAGGCCCCTGAGTGGAGTGACAGCCCCTGGGTGTAGCATGTTGGATCAGGCCAAAGGCCCATCCAGTCCAACACTCTGTGTCACACAGTGGCCAAAAAACCCAGGTGTCATCAGGAAGTCTGCCAGTGGGGAAAGGACACTAGAAGCCCTCCCACTGATTGCCCCCCCCAAGCACCAAGAATACAGAGCATCACCCAGGGGCTGTCACTCCACTCAGGTGGCTGTCATTCCAGTCCCAGAACCTTCTGCTATTTCCAGGGGCTGTCATTGCACTGTGGGACCTGTCTTTCCAGTTCCTGTATAGTTAATCTGGGCCTAGAGACCTTTCTGGAAAATTCATTCCACATTTTCTTTGCCCCCCCTTTTTTGCTGTAATGTATTTCAATGGGGCCCATGCAAGTAAATTGGCATTCCTGCCTCCCATGATTTCCAGTGGGCAATCCTGTCATTCATTTTAGTACATTCCCTTCCTGGCAGCAGAAAACCTACTCTGGGGCTGGAATGGGGAGGGAAAGGAGGACTGAGGGGACAGTCAAGGAGACGTTTTTTGGGGGGAGACAGCAGGAGAAAGCCTCTTGGAAAGGACACGAGAACAGAGACAATCTTTGAGAGGAGATTAAATTGTGGGGGAGGGAGTGGATTTCTTTGGGCACACAGGAACAGCCCTTGACAGGACAGGATAGGACAGGACAGAGGTGATTCTGGGGGGAAGGAGAGTCTCCTAAGGGGAACAGAAATCTCCCCATTGGGCTGCAGAGAGCCCAATAGCTCCCACCAAGACCTCAAAAGCCAGGAAAGAAAGCACTCGAAAAAGGGCACACTGTTTGGGGAAGAAAGGCTTTGAAAGAACTCAAGCAAGCAGCCCCAAAAGCTTACTGCAGGTAGTCTGAGAGTGGGTGTTTCAAACGGCCCAATAGCAGCCCCCCAGGCACCTCAAAAGCCAGGAAGGAAAGCACCAGAAAAGGGCACTCTCTGTTTGGGGAAAGGCTTTGAAAGAACTCAAGCAAACAGCACCAAAAGCTGCCTTAAACCCACTGCAGGTCTGCAAGGGGGTGGGGTCAGAGCACAATAGAATCCACTAGGAACCCAGAAGCAAGTAAGAGTTTGAAAAAAAAAATCAAGCCCCAGAACCCAAGGTTTTGAAAGGGGAAAGAAATCAGAGCAACCCGATGGCACGGTAAAAGGATTTTTTAAAAAAGTGCTCTCACCAAGCAAGCAAGAATTGAAAGGCGAAAAAAATTAAACAGGAATGGAGGAAAGAGCAAGCCCTCTTGCAACCAAAGCCCAAAAGCCCCTTGCTAAGGCACAAGCCGCTCTCGCAATGTGCAACACACACAAAAAAAAAACCTTCCGCAGCAAGCAGAAGAAAGCTAACTCGCTCTCCCTCCCGCAAAGTGAACCGGTGCTTCACACGCTTTCCCTTAAACACTACAGAATAATAGGCTGTCTCTGTTTGGCTGACAGAGCTGCCAATCAAGGTTTCTTGGGCTGAGATTGGTGTGTTCCAAATGGGGATGGTGGCTCCACACCGTTGTCTAGGAAATTGATTGAGTGGCGACGGCGGGAAACCTGGCAAAATGGGCCAACGGACAGACAGACAGAATGCCCCCAAATTCGGCGCTTCCATGAAAAAAAAGTGCCCATGGCCTGCGTGTTCGCAAATACCGAACAAGGTAATTCTGAGGGGAAATTAGGTCCATTATGAGGTCTGTGCCCACCTCTACTCTCTGGGGCTCATTACTGTGTATGGATGTGAAAGTTGGACAGTGAAGAAAGCTGACAGGAAGAAAATGGGTTCATTTGAAATGTGGTGCTGGAGGAAAGTTTTGCAGATACCTTGGACAGCCAAAAAGACAAATAACTGGGTACCAGATCAAATCAAGCCTGAATTCTTCCTAGAAGCTAAAATGACAAGACTAAGGCTATCATACTTTGGTCACATCATGAGAAGACAAGTTTCTCTGAAAAGTCAATAATGATAGGAAAAGTGGAAGGCAGTAGGAAAAGAGGAAGACCTAAAATGAGATGTCTTGACTCAATAAAAGAAGTCACATCCTCCAGTTTGCAGGATCTAAGCAAGTCAGTTAATGACAGGACATTTTGGAGGCCTTTTCTTCATAGGGTCACTATAGGTCAGAGGCAGCTTGATGGCACATGAACACACACACACACACTTTGAAGTGGAATCTTCCTTACTAGTTATATACAACAAATTAATTTCCATAGATGACTTCCTTGTGAATGTTATCAATCTGAGCATGGAATTTTAGTGGATAATCCATTTAAGACAAAGCAATATCTTTATGTTCATTCAGCTCTTGATATCAATAAAACTTATTTCACAGTGAGCAAAAATGTTACATGTGTAAAGTTGTTGCCTATAATCAATCAACAAAAGAAAATAGTTTCAGGTGGGTAGCCATCTTGGTCAGCAGTAGAACTGCAAGACTGGATTCCAGTAACACCTTAAAGACCGACAAGATTTTTAGAGTATAAGCTTTCAAAAGTCAAGCTTGTAGGAAGTTTGACTTTCAAAAGCTTATACCCTGAAAATCTTATTGGTCTTTAAGGTGCTATTGGACTCCAATCTTGCCAATATATGAAAAATAAATATAATGTTGGAAGTGAAAGCACAGGGGGGGAAACAGTGCTGTATTACAATAGGCAGGTAATATAAAAACTGTCTCTCAGAAACAAGACGAAAGTTCTAAGATTTTAACAGAACATTGTATATGGAGATGACATTTTCTCTTCTGTGCACAAGTAACAATTAACTTGTCATTCATAGAGGCTAATGTATCATGCATATAAGGGCTTTTTTTCATTTCAGCAAAGAAGCAGTATCACATGGGTATTCCTTACGCAAATTAAAGCTTAGGTGAAAAATACCCAAACTGAAATAAAACTACATAAAGTAATAATTTGTGAAAAAACAACATTCCATTGTACAACAAAAAGCCAAGAACACAGACACACTTACTTCGTCTATGCAATATCTGTACTCTGTGAAGTTATATTTAGCAAGCACAGCTGTCTGCTGCACCTCTTTTTTTTCAATTGCCATTATGAAAACAGTACGTCGTCAAATTTTCACTTAGTAAAGACAGAACGGTTTTTCATGGAGAAAATATACAGCATATCTCTATTTATTGTTACCACTACCTCTATTATTTATTCCATAGTTGGTTTATTTATGAAATCATTCCAAGTAAATACTTGTACAATTTTGTATATAATGTTTCCCTTTCATTTATTAAAAATGAAATTGAGACTCATCAAGTATATATGTTGCTCTCATTTCTGTTAAGCTTAATAAGTTTTATCTATAATTACAAACCTATTATTTATAATATTGAACACTAGCAAAGAACAACTTAAGGAAACATTATAGATATGAAAATCCATTGGTCCTGTTACAAAAGTCTCTTTCCCAGGACTGTGTCGGGGAGAGATTGGGAATAAAGGTTTCCTGAAGTAAAAGCCCCTTATTGGATTTTCCTTTTGTGAGTTAACTAAAAATGAGCAAAAAAATTAACATATACATGGTACACTAGTAAGGTCTCTCTCTCTCTCTCTCTCTCTCTGTCTCTTTCTCTGTTAATAATGTTGTACCAATTCTTAGTCAACATTAAATAAGATATTTACAGCAGCCTTGGAGCTAACATATCTGAAAGAGTTCTAGCGTCTTTAAAAATAACTCTAGATGCATGTTATATGATATAAACTGTGTATACAATTTTTCTTGGTCTGAGGTGTATGTCTGTGCTTATGCTGTGAATTTCCCTCAGAATTTCAGTATTCTGGCTGCAGCTCCCCATGTCTTCTTCCTTCTCTTTCAAGTCTTCTTCTTTACTGACTCTTCTTTATAGTCCTCTTTAGGGGTGTGCACTTCAGGTTTCCGATTCCCAAATCAGACCTCGTTTGCAAAGATTAAGGATTTCTGAAACAGCCCCAGCGTACCAGGGCCGTTTCGGAAATCCCGAATCAAAGATTCCCAAAGCTATTTGTGTAGCTTTGAGAAGCTTCGGATCAAGGGGTTGAAATGTACTTCTCCATACCGCTGCGCAGTGGGAGGGAGAGGGACATTTAAACCGCCAATCAGCTGTTTATCAGGGGTTTCCCTGACAAGCAGCTGAGTGCAGCCTGCCAGGGTGTAAATTTCCCTCTCCATGCTTCTGGGGAGCGGCAGGGAGAGGGACATTTCAATCCCTGACTCAGCTGCTTGTCAAGGGTTTCCCTGACAAGCAGTTGAGTGCAGCCTGCTGGGGTGAAATACCCTTCTCCCTGCTGCAGCACAGTGGCAGGGAGAGGGGCATTTCATGCCAGATGAAGCTGCTTGTCAGGGGTTTCCCTGACAAGCAGCTGAGTGCAGCCTGCCGGGGTTTAAATTTCCCTCTCCGTGCTGCTGGGAAGCAACAGGGAGAGGGACACTTAAATCTCCAACTCAGCTGCTTGTCAGGGAAACCCCTGAAAAGCAGCTGAGTGCAGCCTGCTGGGGTGAAATGCCCTTCTTCCTGCTGCAGCCAGCTGGAAAGGAGGAGAGTTTGAAGGGAAGAGTGCTCCCCATGCTGTTTGCAAGTGGCGCCGGGAGCATTTGACTCTTTAAACTCTCTCCCCTCACTCCAGCCAGCTGGAAAGGGCCCTTCCACACTTCACCTGGGTTCCCTCGTGACCGAGATGGAGTTTAAAGGGCCTGCCACAAACCCCGCCAAGCAGATGATCTGCTCCGGTGGGGTTTGTACTCCCCCCCTCACTGCTTATTTCACCCAATGGTAAGGGAAGGAGGGGGTTCCCTCCTCCCCCTCCAATCAGGTGAAATAAGAGGTGTGGGGGTAGTTTGTCGGTGTGCTCCAAATCTTTACAGAGCACACCGAAGTGGGTCAAACAAAGGATTTCCAAAGCAACTTGCCACTTCAAGAATCCTTTATTTCCAATTCTTTTTTCTGCTTTTTTCGGGTTTCCCAAAGCGGGAAACCTGATTATTTTTGCACACCCCTAGTCATCTTTCTTTGTTCACAGCCTGTTTTGCACCATCCCTTCAATTTCCTAGCCTCTGGGCTACTTCTTTTCCATCTTCCTTACATTCCAGGACCTCTTCCAAATCCTCAATCTGCCCTTGTATCTTTAATCTCACTCTAACCAAAAGTGTTCCTTCCTTCAAAGAAGATGGACTGCAAATTGTTAAGTTCCCTGAGCAAATGAACATTCTGTACTACCACATCAAGAAACCAATCAACACGAGAAGCTTTACTTCCTCAAGCACAATATACTATTACATCATCATCAATCAATCTTTACTGCATTAGCACAAAGCCATAGCAACAATACAAGATAAAATCAAATGTCCATCAAGATAATTTGTTTTAAAAAATCTGGACATTTCTATACAAAAGATTAAAATTCAGAAGAACCATTTAAAATATCTCAGAATAAAAAACACCATACAATCCAAAGACTAAAGACCTAAAGCAGCTTGTGGTCATGCTTGAGTTAGCAGGCTTCATGTCTTTTTTAGATTTATGATGGCAGAAGCAGACATTGCCATTTGTAGAGTAATGGATTCATCCCTGTCTGCCAATAATAAAACAATTTCTCCTGGTCTGAGCTTCCTGGGAAATGCCATATAATAGTTTTCAAAAATCTACTGCATTCAGCCTCAAATCTCAGGCACTGGAATGTGTCATGGGACAAATCCTCAATAGACCTATAATTAAAGGAGCAGGCTATTTTGCTATAAGGAATTCACTGAAGTGGCCTTTCAAGACTGTGAGTAGTAGAATATATAGGTGTGCCTTAGTCAAGGTTTATCTGTGGTTATAATTCATTATATCAGTAAAGTACACTGGAAGAGTCAAGACAGGAGGAAGTAACTGCATATATGGTAGAGTTGTTCTCAAGGTGCCTACTAGTACAGCATCAGTTTAAGGGCTCTAGTATAACAATCTTTGTTTTAGTAAAAAGTTGTCTACATAGAATCCAAAGGTCCTCGGGTATTCTTCTGAGAAGCCAAGGCTAGCCACTAATCTCAATACAAAACTGTGCCATGAGTTATCCTTCATCTCTTCATATGCCAAAGGCCTAAGGATATGCAAAAGATGATTTTCAGCCAATAGTTAATGCCTGCTTTATAGGCTAAGGTTGTTATTCTGGGTAGAGCTATTTCTACTCTAACCATAGCTGAAGAAGTTGAAGGAGGAACAGCTACAACATGTGGGCGAATTTGTAGAAGCGAACTTATCCAGCTAACTATAGGCCAATGAACCTGCTGGATGTAATTAGACATGGGCACAAACAGGAAAAAAAACCCCAAACAGGCTGTTCAGTGTTCGTTCCCGACAACGAACACGAACAGCCGACCGGAACCGAACATGTCCCGTTAACTAACGCGTTTGGTGTTCGTCGGCATCAGAGTGGCCCCTTTAGCACTTAGAGAGCCCATATTCACAGAGAATATGCAGCATGCTCTTCTCCAGCCATCACCCAAGTTTGGTCAAGATTGCAGTATGGATCTCGGAGTTATACATTCCCAAATTTGACACCCCCAGGAAACTCCCATTCAGTACAAATGGAGCCACCCTCCCTCTCCAGTTCACTTTGGCCTCGTGCGGTGGACCTGAAGGTGGGCCGCCTCCCCTTTCATGGGTGGGGGGGTCTGGCTGCTGGCCAGTAGCACCCCCCACCAGACCTCCCCGAGGCTACTTTCTGCCAATGCAGTATGCCTGCAGCCACCGCATAACCAAATGACCCAGCAACAGTCTGCAAAGAAAACCTTCCAGCAAGACATGATGGTGTGTGTGGAGGCCTTGCACACACAAACACACACCCTGGTGGGTCAGAGACACCAACACATGTCCACCAGATAAGACATTATGGCATTGGAGCCAATGCTCTTGTTCACGCCGTGCATGCTGCAGAGGCTGTCACTGCACAAATGCACCAGCTGGACATGGAGCACTGGATGTTTAGGTGTATGGGATAGATAGGTTTCTCAATAGACAGGTGCATAACTGTATGGGATAGGCGTATAGGATAGAGGGATGCATGGATACATGGAATACCTGTATTGGATAGACAGGAGAGACCGATACCGTGTTCAGGGATATTGGGCAGACAGGTGGATCGCATTACTGTCCACGTTATCCCATCATTGGAAAGTTGGAAGGAAAGAACCAAGGGTGGGAGGTGGGGCCATCCACCTAACATGTAGAAGCAGAGGCTCACGTGCTGGCCATTGAGGCAGTGGAGGATGCCCTCCCCCCTCGTGGGGGACAGGTAGGTGCCCACATGTGCAGTTGTAGGCTGCCCCCCCCCCGCGTCACCCACCTTCCTGCCTTCACGGAAGGAATGGGAGTCGCGGCGCGGGATCCATTCCCACCTGTTCAGAAGGGACAGCAACTGCTTCTGAGCTGCCCTTCATGGCTAAAACCAACAGACAGCAGTGCAGCACCCACCTTCCTGCCTTGACGGAAAGGGCTGGATGTGCAGGACAGGAGAGGTTGGAAAGGGTCAGAGTGGTTCCAGACAGGGAGAGGTTGAAAGAGGGACCAGCAGCCTCAGGAACTGAGTGCTGATAGAGCAGTCCACACGCCACTCAGAGACACCTTTCCTGTGCAGGCAGGACAGGCACTTCAAATGAGTGGCGTAAGCTCCCATCAGCATCACCCATCTTCCTGCCTACATCGAAAGGATGGGATGGACAGGACAGGAGAGGTGGCTGGGAGGGGTCAGAGCAGTTCCAGAGAGGGGGGGTTGATAGAGGGAAAGTTGGGAGTTGACATGGAGAAAAGGACAAAGGCTTCCTGGCCGCATTGTGCAGCATGACTAGGACGGACGACCCCAACATCCACTGTGTTGTATTGCGCAGACTTCTGCTGAAGAGGCTTGCCCACCCCTCCTGTGTCACAGTGGAGGCTGTCGCCAGCATCACTCACCTTCCTGCCTTCACGGAAAGGAAGTGAGTTGTGGGACCCATTCCCCCCATGCACAGGGGCAACAGCAAGTGCCCATGGATGGGAGCGCAACTTACCTTTCCGCAAAACTGTATCTACAAAAGTTTTTGAGCCGCCCCTTGTGCCAAGAAGCAGCGGCAGCAGTACAGCACCCACCTTCCTGCCTTCACGGAAAGGGTGGGAGGGACCCATTCCCCCCCACCCAGAGGGGTCAGCAGGAAGCCATAGATGCCCCCATGCTGTGTTGCCCTACCACAATCAGCAGCAGCAGCAGAGCTGGGTAGCGGTGGTAGCTGGCATCACCCACCTTCCTGCCTTCGTGGAAAGGATGGCGTGGGCAGGAGAGGTCGGGAGGGGTTGGAGTGGTTCCAGAGAGGGAGAAGTCAAAAGAGGGAACGTCCAGGACCTTGCCAGGGAGAGGACAATGGGTTGCCGCCGGCTGCATCATGGTGCAGGACTGGGAATACCCCCTTCGTTGGAGAGCCATGAGCCGAGAAAGCCACTGTGTTGCAGGCTGGCGGCGGCAGCGGACATGTCCCACCTTCCTGCCTTCGCAGAAAGGATGGGAGGGACCCATCCCCCCCACACCCAGAGGGGTCAGCAGGAGCCCATAGATAGGGCAACACAGGGCAGTATCAGCAGCAGCAGCAGCAGCAGCAGCAGAGCTGCCCCTCATGGCCAAAAGCGGCAGCAGCCAAGCTGTCATCACCCACCGTCCTGCCATCGCGGAAAGGACGGGAGGGACAGGACAGGAGATGTCGTTGGGAAGAGTTAGACTGGTTCCAGAGAGGGATAGGTCGAAAGAGGGACCGGGAGCTGGCAGATCCCTACAGTTGTGAAGCCTCTTCTGAGCAACCCACTGATGTGGGTTGAAGCACAGTCAAGCTTAAGAAATAAGACATTTATCTTCTGATAGCTCAAAAAGTATTGCATCAAAGGATGTGTTGGACCTGTTCTAAACTATACATTGGGGGCTTTTTACTTTGTACCTAGTGCTGTAGAGTATTAAACTGTAGCAGTACAAGAGCCATGTTGCATCACTGCAACTCAACCAGGCTCTTATGCTCAGGAAGCTTCCCAACAAACCTTGTTCCTTCTTTTGATAATTTCTGACCAGCAGTCTTAAACTAACCTCCATGACTCAAATGGGTCAAAAAAAGTCCAAGTGAATTTTTGTCTTACAGTTGTTATTATTTATGGAAACAAAAGTTTCTTAAAATCAGCAACAAAAACTGAACAAAATTACTTCACCTTATTGTATCACTATAACACTTGAAAACTTTGCTAAACTTTTATTTTTGATCTGGAGCTAAACCTGAGGGTTATTTTTCACTGGTGTGATTCATTTACAGCATGGGATGAGATTTTCAACATTTTCCTTCTCCTGCTGCAGCTCATGAGCTCCTCAAAATGCTGTTCCTGGAGAACAATGTAGGTAGCAAAATGGGGTCTACAGTCAGCAAAAAAATGAGTGCCTATTCTTCTGAAGGGAGATAATTACTTCTGCAGCCAGTTCCTGTTATTTAAGTTAAATGAGTTTTATACTTCTTTCAAAACCTTAAAGCAACTTGAGACAGTGAACACCATCAAAGTACATTCCCCTTTAGATTTACCTTCACATTTCTGTGTTACTTCATTCTGTTTGTGGCCAGCAGGGCACTTGCACTCATATGAACCAACTGTATTGATACAGTTTCCCCCCTGGCAGATTCCAGGGATAGCTTGACATTCATCAACATCTGCAAAGAAAACAGGCAGTTAGAACTGTCATGAAGAATGAATGGATCCTGGTCCTAAGCAATCCTAGAAAATAAATCTTACCTGAGTTCTGCACATACACAATATGTACACAATATACAATATGTACACAATATACACACAAAGCTTGATAGCAATTTTACCTGGTTATTACCATGCCATACATGGAAAGTATTCTAATTGAAGATAACAGGGATAAGAAGGGCCTATGGTCGTGCTTTTTAAAATGTGTACTTGGCCATAGTTTAATTGTTTTACATTAGAAAATCATCAGTTTATTCCTTTAAAAAAATTACATTGCTTTCCCAAAAAACATTCAATTGGTTTACATGAATAAAAGTATAATTTAAAACAAAATAAATATTTTATCCCATTTATAAAAGTTTTCTTCAGAAAAATGTTTGAAAATTAATTAAGTTTGCCTCAGAATCTCCTGTATTATACTGGTGCATTGATACCTATTGTTAACAGGAAATGTTTCAGTTTTTAAAAAAACCTCTTCATTCCAATGATCTGGTGACCAACGGCATGACCGCTGCAAACAAGACTTTAGCATGTAGTCATTTAATTAAACATAGTTTATCATAACCATTGATTGCCAAACAGTTTTAAGTAAATTTGCAGTAAATGTTTATACTGTGTTCCTGAAACTCTACTGAGTTTATTTAGAATAGTAAAGACTCCAAATGCATCATTTAGGCTAGGGATGAAGTAAAGCCATGTGGACCCCAGCATATTCTTCCTGGAATATATAAAATCTGGAATATTTTGATGACGATACTGTTAACGAGGGTTTATTTGATCAGTTTTCTTTCTAATAAGCAATAGTTGATGTGCCCAAATGGTCTGCAATGTGATTGCCTGATGAAGTCCAAAGGGAAGAGGACTCCACAGCCATCACACACAGGAGAAATTAGATTTTTGACATTTATCTGTGTGGTGACTGTGAAGCTGATTACTCACAGAGAAAATTTATGGCAATGTGGCAGTGGAATTTATCTTATGTGATTGCAATGCAAGTTCAGTACATTAAAGATCCTCAATGTATCTAGTACCAATATGCAAACTACCCTGATCCTAGCATGTTTGCATGGCAGGCTATTTCATAAACATATGGGCAAAGTATGACATTGGCAGGAGAATATCAGTGTCACACATTCATTTCCCTGAATAGTGTTCCTTTGTTTGAGTGGAAAGGTGACATATAAATGGTTTGTATAAATAAATAAGACATTCAAAATACCACATAGAACTTTTTTATGTTACCTCACATAATTTCAAACCTTTGAAAGGAGTCTGTTCAGACATTTTGCTGTGTTTATGTGCTGAATAATGAAATGGTGAAAAATCAAATAATGTATATGCATGTACTTGAAGCAGCCCAAATATTTTAAGAAAAAAACTCTGTTGGGGGGAAAGCTGTATAATCCACCCAAAGAAGTATTTTATCATAAACTTGATATTATAAACCATGTCAGTGTTTCCAATAACTTCTTTAGTTCTTAGCTGTAATGTACTATGTTTGGTTTTTGACCTTGAATTTCAATGTGTACTTAATACATGTTGGTATTTATCATAAGTATACCTTTTATTTGCCCACGTTAATATTAGCCAATTACCGATGTTATAAGTAGAAAATTAATTCACAAACGTCAATATATAAGTCCTCTGGTAGCCATTACTTTTTTAAAAAGGGTCCCTGTTTGACTTTCTCACAAGAAAACATTTCAAAGCTGAATGAGAAGAAGATATTAAATAATTAGGAATTAACTACTGTGTTAGAAGGAAACAAAAAATCCGCTAAGTTTTCCTCTCACACTGAAGAAAAGATATTTTAATGCTGAAAAAGGAAAGACCAGTGATATGTTATGCTGCAGTACACAGCTTTATGAATGCACCTTTTCTTAAGACCTCAGAGAACCTATAATAGATATCCAGATAAGTGCATAAATTAAATCTGAAATTTCACTGGACATATCACACAGCTCTACACAGTGAAGGCTCTGATTCTGTCCAAGTTAAAGTTTGTGGCAAATTACTATTCAGTAGTTTTATAGGTCATTGGTTACATGCCATATTGATTTCAATTTATGCAAGTAGCTCTTTTAAATATTATGATATTTCTTATGCCCCACTCTGAAAAGGTACTACTGTAGCATCATTTGGCTGAGCAGAATGCTAACATTAAATCCGAACTGTATTTGTTCAATTTATAAAATTATAAAACTACCTGATAAGACTTTTTTTAGTTTCTCATACTGTCCATTTTCTAATTATTTATGTTTCTGACCTATAATGTCACAGCAACATCAAATTTATTCTGCAGGCCAAATTGTATATTTCAAGAAATTCAACATGATATACATTAGGTAGAGTGTTCTCATGTGTTACTGATTTTGATAATATTTGGCAAGTGAAAAAAGGCTTTTTGCTTATGTAGACAGTTTTCTGGGTAAATGATAACTACCTATAAGATTTGAAAACACGATCTTTTACTTCTTTTACTGATGCCTGGGTAGCTTATATGCAAGCTTAAAGATCAGAAATACTGGTAGAAGCTGAGGCTTCATAAAATACATTTAAAGAAATACTGTGTAGGAGCTTAGATTTATAGAAATGTAGGATTCATTTTAGCATTTAAAAGCTCTGAAGAAAAATAGGGGTGGGGTTGTATATTTACTTCAGGAGAATGCTTTATATAATTTAAAAATGTAATCCTTATGATAATGTTTCTCCCTATATGCCTTCATGCTGTTATCTACTGGCTCTCCCCTCCCCTCCCCAGGCTGGCACTGACTATAGCCCATGATTTTTCTGTAGTATCTCCCATGCAACAGGCTCCCTGAGATGGGGGTCTGCTGTCTCTAAAGTGTTTTGAGGGGGCCATTTTAATGGGCGGAAGAGGGCCAGTTGGGGTATTATTGTACTTTGTATGTCTTAAATTGTGATTTGAAAACCACCTCGAGCAACGAGAGACTTATATGTTAATAAATAATTAACTCAAACAAATGTGAAACTGTTTATGAATTAAAATTTAATTAATGTTTCATTTTACTAGTGTAGCCTTTCTTAGGATTTGTAACCACTAATGAGATAGCATGCACCACATATAGAATGCATCGCAAAAACTGATTTACTGATGTAGATGTATCAGTGCAATTCCTAATAAGGGACTCAGATGGAAGTCACACAGCAGTTTGCCAATACAAGATATTTGCCAATACAGTATTAGCCCAGCATTAGGAAACATCCATTATTAAGGCAGAACATTGGAGAAGGAAGATCTTGTATAACACAAGGATCCCTGGGGGGAGGGGGGAGAGCACCTCGGAGTGTTCTGCACACAGAGAAATGCATGGCACATGCTCGAACACACGTTCCACAAGATGCCTCTCGGGGAAAATCAGAACACTTAATGCAATAGTACTAGTAAAGGTTGTGGCTAGAGATGGGCACGATCAAAAAAAAATGAACGATCAAGCTGATCATGGATCGGCGCCGGCGACAATCCTGATTTAACGAACTGCACCAAGCATCTCTCGTTCCCGATCCGTGGATCGTGGATCATGGAGGCAAAAGCGGAGGGGTGCCCCGCTGTTCCCAGCGATACAGAAACGGTGGGTGATGCCAGCGGCATCTGTGTTT
Organism: Eublepharis macularius; assembly: GCF_028583425.1. Taxonomy (NCBI): domain Eukaryota; kingdom Metazoa; phylum Chordata; class Lepidosauria; order Squamata; family Eublepharidae; genus Eublepharis; species Eublepharis macularius. The sequence continues at coordinate 81,245,779 of NC_072797.1, forward strand.
GTGTTTGGCCGTCTGTGTTTGGCCGTCAGAGCTGCCTATCAGGGTTTGCAGGGATGAGATTGGAGTGCCCATGGCTACAGAACACCCCCTTCCCCCTCCCTCCCCTGGGTGTCTTCTCCCAACTGGTGACTGCTTTGCTGCTCCATGGTTGGAAGGAAGCCCTGCTGATCAAGGAAAGCTGGGCTTCCATTGCGGTTTCCAGGGCAACAGAAGGAGGGCAAACAGAGCTCAGGCATTCCCCTGGCTCTGTTGCCAGGGGAATAGATTGCTGGTGCCTGAGTGTCTGGATCCCCGATCTGAGCCCGATTGCCCCGATCCAGGCCCCTCCCGATCGCTGGATCATTGGCCGTGGATGATAACGATCTGCCGGGTCACAATCACGCGATCGCCATTATCGTGGTTTTTTTCTATAGTAATGCGGATCATGCCCATCTCTAGTTGTGGCTTCCATACAATGCCTCAAAGTACATTCATTCATTTTTTTTCTGTAAGAGTGAATGGCATCCAGATTGTGGGAAGATATATGAACACATATTCGTTTTCATAATAACACTGTAAGATGCCTTTGTATAAAAGTGAGCTAGAGTTTCTAGTTAAGACTGCCTCTTTTTTTACAATATGCCTTCAAAAAATGTGAGGCATGAATGATTAATGTCTTCTGTTTTCAGCCTGAACTGAAATCTTGTATCATAAGATCTGACCGCATATGTTCTTAGCATAGTGTTTCTCATCAGGGTAATCTCTGCTGAACTTATTCCTCATCTGTTTTCAACACAACCATGTAAATGCTAATTACCACAAACATTTCATTTCTCTGAGTTAGTTCTCTCCCTTCATGACAAGAACCCAAATGTTTTATTTAAAACACACTTTAGGATTCTGCAAGGCATCTGATGCAACAGAAAGTTGATTACATGGACTTTAAAAAAAATGTTGTTTGTCAATCGATTTGTAGCAAAAAGACAATATATATATATATATATATATATATATATATATATATATATATATATATATATATATATATATATATATATATATATATATATATATATATATATATATATATATATACATACATTATAAAGTAATTAGTAAGTACAACTAGCTTTACACTCCATCATCAACATCCATGCTTTTTATTTTTTAGCTTTCTATTTCTACTGACAGGAAACATGACAGTTAACAGGCAAGACAGGACTTATTTCCATGTAAGGGTTTGTAAATGTTTTTATAAGTTTTTGCTGTCTTCTCTCTTCTTCACTATTCATAACAGTGCTGCTACTATACTATTTTTATGAATAGCCTTATGCTGTTCGAAAAACACCAAAATAAAATTATTTGTAAAGAAAACTACGCTGAGTTTATATACAGAAGCAGGGGTTCAAATCCCAGATCATCAGAGAAAGAGTCAAATGCCTTATCAATTGAGCTACCCAAGCACAGAACAGAACTAATCCTGCCCTGTCTGTCTGAAAAGGATCAATTTTAAAAAGACCAGGATGTTGCCATAGTTCTTGACAGAAGGAGAACACCAAAAGGTTCAACTCTCATACACCTTTTACCCCACTTAGGGTAATAGCTTAAGCACATATGGGACTCACCCCAGCAACTCCAGAGAGGAGGCTGGGGGAGCAGAGATGATAGCAGCAGCAAGAACAGCCCCAGCAGAGAAGGCCCCAACAACACAGAGAACCTCTCCAGTAGCAGAGGCAACATCAGGGTACATGTTGAGGATGTCAGCATGGGACACCACAGGGCAAATGAAATCCTCAGAAGCAGCCGGGAGCCCGCCATCAGCAACAGTCCCCATAAGCCTAAGGGAGGTGGATCCTAGGCAGAGAAGAGGATATCCTGCCCAGCTAGCCTCCCAAGCCTGCCCAAGAAAGGGCCAGTGAGCGAGTATCCAGCCGTGGGGGTAGGGGCATTCTCCTCCATCAAGCACAGCTACATGTAGGTTAGCTGGCAAAGCGGGGTTGGACAAGCTAGCAAGGGAGTGGAAGGGCTGTTTGGAGTTGTGGTTTTTGAGGTTCATTTAAAGAGGGACTAACAGCAGGCTGGAGCAGAAGAGAAGACCCACCACTAAGGCAGAGAGTGCAGAAGTACTTGAAACAGAGAGAAACAAGTCTTCATCTTCCAGTTCTGAGGTCCCTCGTGGGTGGACTGGACAAGACGATGGAGGGCAAACCCACTGGACTGGCCACAGGGGAGTGTCACAGTACAACTGGTGTTTGCAGTCTCTACTGCCACACTACTACTGACTTTAGATGAAAACCTACGTAAAGAAAAACTGAGATCCATATCTGGATACACCCTGTAAAACTGCTACTTCTGCAAATCTAAATGGTTTTTTCAAGAGAATCAAAAAACAGCAATTCTGCTGGACTCTCCAAGTAGAAGCTGGCTTTCCCCCCCATTATAATATGGAAAGGGGCGGTTTTTTCATTGTTCCTCTATTACAATTGAATGAAGGCCATGCATAACCAGTCCCTAAATTTCAACTATTGGTGGCCAGAAGGAGCTGGAATTAAAAGACCACCCAAAGTCCAGGAATGAATTTACAGTCTATATTTGCAACTGGCCTTTCTGTCTAGCTTAATGGAAATTACAATCAGCACTCTTCAGAATTTATCCCTTGTCAAAATTCTGATATTATCGTTCTTTCTGCCTTCAATGTTTTGTTTCTTTTATTAAAGATTTGAGACCACAAGCTACTCAGTAGCTGAGATTCTAATTCATGTTGAGTGAAGGGTATTCAGTCCTTCATAAAAAGCAATGTGAAACTACATACATTAGAACTTAAAAAAATAGTTGTTTTAAACACTCATTGTTCACAGGCTGAATTACCACATTGTTTTCAATTTTCACAGTGTAATTTTGCAACAATGTCAACTGTTCATTGGATAGCTTAGATATATTTGTCATGCTCAGTTAACTGGCAACCAAAGCTGCAGAGGCAAGAGAATTCTTGGTGTAACACTAATAAAAGCACTTTAGAAACAGGTTTTGTCCAGGCATAACTACAGTCCAACCCCTGGTTGGGGCCTATTGGTCTCTAGCCTACAGGAGGAGGTAGACTTTTCTGCAGCCTACTACAATCATTTTGCTAAGCATGTTGCAGATAAATGTCTTGTGTCTATTCCAACTCGCACCTGTTTCATTTTAACCTAGTTATCTGTCAGACTGTGGCTAGATAAGGCACTCTCTGCAAGGTTCCCTTTAGAGGCAAGAATAAGTCCAGTGTCTGGCAAAGGAAGTTTTATTGCAGAAAAGGTCCATTATAGTCCACTGTCCTGAATAGGAGACTCAGGATGGTACATGATCATTGTTACCAATGAAGAGCAAGCATAGGATACAGAGTAACAATACCCATCTGGAACAGCCTCCCCCCACAGTTCTCAAAACAACATCTTTCAGTCCTGGGAAGCTGCTCTCCTTCAAGGCCAATGCTTGGTGGAACGGTGTTAGACACAACAATCTCCTCTGGTGGGAATGCTGCCTGGGAACTGGTGCACCTGGGGAGAAAGCACTTAAACACTAGAAGCATTAGAAAATGGAGTCAGTACAGTTTAGATACATACTGGACCTGACATTCTGCCCCCCTTAAAATAGATCCCCCCCTGGCTTATATGGATAGCGAGTATGAAAAGCTTTGGTTAATCTAGGAGCATGAACATGTGCAGAGTTCACCCATTCATCGTAACCAGAATCAAAGTCCTTCCAGCGAATGAGGTAAAAAAGCTGGTTTCGCTTGAGCTTAGAGTCCAAGATTTGTTGTACCTCATAGTGTATTTGGTCGTCAATCAAAGTTGGAATGGGTGGAGCTTTGATGTGCCATTTGTTGTCGGTGGGAGCTCTCTTTAGAAGGCTGACGTGGAACGTATCATGCACATGGCGCAGGTTTTTTGGCAAAGTTACAGCAACAGTTACTTTATTTATTATTTTGCGCACAGGAAAAGGTCCCAGGAATTTTAGAGCGAGTTTGCGGCTGGTTTGAGCTAGCTTTAGGTTTTTTGTGGAAATATACACATGATCTCCAGGTTGTAATTCCCATTCGGCCACACGATGGCGATCTGCGTATTTTTTGTAATCCAGTTTGGCTTTTTCAAGGTGTTTCTTAATAAGAGTCCACTGCTGCGCCGCCTCCCCCCACCATGAAGATACATCTGGCAGTTTAGAGGAATGGAGAGGGGGTGCGTCTAACGGGAAGGGATCGAAGTGAGTCCCGTACACAATTTTGAATGGTGCCTCTCCCGTTGAAGCGTGTACACTGTTGTTATAGGAGAATTCGGCTAGGGGGAGGAGGTCCACCCAATTATCTTGTTGAAAATTAATGTAGCAACGAAGGAATTGTTCTAAAATTTGGTTAGTCTTTTCGGATTGTCCGTCGGTTTGTGGGTGGTGGCTTGAACTGATGCCTTGTTCAATATTCAACATTTTCAAAAGCTCCCGCCAGAAGTTGGCAATGAACTGTCCGCCGCGATCCGAAATCACCTTGGACGGAAAAGAATGTAATTTCACGATGTGTTTTAAAAACAGATCCGCTAGCTTTCGCGCGGAGGGTATAGCAGTACAGGGGATAAAATGTGCTTGTTTGGAGAACAGATCTACCACCACTAAAATACAATTATGTCCTTTTGAGATAGGTAGATCAGTAATAAAATCCATGGATATTACGTCCCAGGGTCTGTTTGGCGTTTCCAATGGTTGCAGGAGACCCGGAGGCTTCCCTTTCCTGGTTTTGGCGCTGAGGCAAACAGGACAGGAACTAACGTATTGGGAAATGTCTTTGCGCATGCCCGGCCACCAGAATTGTCTTTGGACGAGATGCAAAGTTTTTAGATACCCATAATGTCCAGCAGTGGGAGCATCATGACAGCGCTGCAAAATTTCCAGTCTGAGGCTGTCTGGGACATACAACTTGCCCCCGGCCAACCAATCCCCTTGTGGGGATTGGGTCAGTTTGCTCCGCGGAGCTCTATCCCCCTCCTTCTCTATTTCAGCTTTAAGTTTCGATTTCCATTCCTGGTTGGCTGGGAGGGGCTGCTTGGCGCGGCTGCGAGTAGTCACCACGCCCCCAAGTTGCTTAGGCGAGAAGACCGTGTCGACCGTCTCCGCCCGTTTGCTCCTATGTTGGGGCATGCGCGATAGGGCGTCCGCCAAAAAGTTAGTTTTGCCCGGGAGATAATTTAGAGTGAAGTTGAATTTCGAAAAGAATTCCGCCCACCGCAATTGCTTGGCATTCAGTCTGCGTGGGCTCCGGAGGGCCTCCAAATTTTTATGATCTGTCCAGACCTCAAAAGGGTATCGCGCCCCCTCCAGCCAATGTCTCCAGTTAGTAAGGGCTGCTTTTACTGCAAAGGCCTCCTTCTCCCACACATTCCAATTCCTTTCCGCCGCAGAAAATTTTCTAGACAAGAACGCACAAGGACGCAATTTTCCATCCTCCCCCTTCTGTAGCAAAACCCCCCCTATCGCCGTATCGCTGGCGTCGACCTGTACTATGAAGGGGGATTGTTCGTTGGGGTGGGAGAGGATGGGTTCTGTTACAAATTGCTCTTTTAGGCAGTCGAAAGCCGTTTGGCAATCGGGGGTCCATTGTAATTTGGAAGAGGGCTTCTTAGCTTGGTCCCCTTTATCTTTGGTTTTCAGCAGTTCTGTTAAGGGGAGCGTGATTTGGGCGAAATTTGCTATGAAGTCTCTATAAAAGTTGGCAAAACCCAGGAAGGATTGCAGTTCTTTGCGGGTGGTGGGCGTTTGCCAATCTTGTATCGCCTGTATTTTGGCTGGATCCATTTTCAGACCCTCTTGGGAGATACAATACCCAAGGTAAGTGAGTTCTGTTTTATGGAATTCACATTTGGACAATTTGATGGGCAGTTTATTCCTCATCAAGGTGGCTAGGACCTTTTGTACCATTTGAACATGTTCTTCCTCGGTGTCCGAATAAATTAAAACATCATCAAGGTACACCACCACCCCTTTGTACAGAAATTCGTGTAGAACTTCGTTTATCATGGACATGAATACAGACGGGGCTCCCGTCAATCCAAAAGGCATAACTAAGTATTCATATTGTCCGAGGGGCGTATTAAACGCGGTTTTCCACTCATCCCCTGCCTTGATACGAACGTGGAAGTAGGCATCTTTTAGATCTAATTTCGTAAAGATCTTACCTTGGGCCACGACGTTGAGAAGGTCTCGGATGAGCGGTAGAGGATAGGCGTTGTTGGTGGACACTGCGTTCAGTCCCCGGAAATCTGTGCAGAGTCTGAGTCCCCCATCCTTCTTTTTTACGAAGAGGACCGGAGCGGCGTGGGGGCTAGAGGCTGGGCGGATGAACCCACGTTGAAGGTTGGTGTCGATGAATTTCCGGAGCTCTTCGCGTTCATGGAGACTCATGGGGTAGAGTCGTCCTTTGGGTAGCGAGGCTCCTGGTAAGATTTCCACCGCACAGTCCGTTCGTCGATGCGGGGGTAGAGTGTCCGCTTCCTCCTCCGAGAAAGCGTTTAGAAAAGGCCAGTAAGGTTCGGGTATTTGGTTGACTTCTTCTTGGGTAAGGAGGGCCTTTTCTTTCTGAGTAGGGTCTTCGCCCCAGTTTTGATTCCAACGGTGATTTTCACAGTTGGCGTGACTGAAGGTAATGCATCCCTGTGCCCAGTCTATGTAGGGGTTGTGATCACATAGCCATTTGCTGCCTAGGATTAACGGGTACTTGGCAGTAGAGCTGATGACAAAGGACCTCTTCTCCCAATGTTGTCCCATGCCTGTGATCACCGGGATGGTTTCAGTTGTAACAGGATTCATGTTGGTACCATCCATTTGTTCAAAGATTACTGGATTTTTTAAATCCCGAGTTGGTAAAACCAGTCCATTAACTAGAGCAGGGGCTATGATGTCTCTTGAGCAGCCCGAGTCGATTAGAGCTTGCACCCGAATGTGCATTTTTCTCTCTGGGTTGATCAGAGTTACGGGCATGAATAAAATGGACCCAGGTGGCCGGTTCGGTGCAGGAACGGGCTTGGGGCGGATCTGTCGTTTGGGCCCTTTTACGACAGATCCATCTCGTTTCCCGACTGGGGGCTCTCTGGATTGACTTCTGCGTTTGGGGAAGCGGGGTCGTATTCCATAACTTCTTCCGCTTCTAGTCCCCTCTCTGAGGCGGGCCTTTGGGAAGCGCCGCGGCCTCTGTTCGCTCGAGGTGCGGGAATCGGGCGTTGGAGAGTAGGAAATGGAGCAAGGGTTGGGCGCCTTAGTTGAAGCGGAGGTCTTTGCACAGGCCGGTAGGGGCATTGTGCTGCAAAGTGACCGGCTTGTCCGCATTGCAAACACAGCCCTTGTTGCCATCTAGCATCTCTCGCTCCACGGGTGGCGTACCCAGCTCCCCGTCCTCCCTTCTGCAAAGTCAAGGGTCTTCTTTGTCCCGTTTGTTGTTGTTGTTCAACCAAACGGACTTCCAAAATGCGATTCTCAACTTCGCATGCAAGTTGGATCCAACCTAACAAGGTAGGGGGATTGTCCTGCATGAGGGCTCTGTCCAAAAGTCTCGGGTTTAGTCCTTGCTTGAACAGGATGATTTTGGTGGACTCCTCACACCTAGGGCATTTGGCAGCCAATTGTCGGAATTTCGTGATATAGTCTCTCGCTGACATGCTGCCCTGTTTAATGGCCTGCAATTCTGTTCGGGCCCTGGTTTCCTCTAAGGGGTCTTCATATTGTGCTCGAATAGCATCTACCAACCCCTGGAGAGTATCGAGTTCTGGGGCCCCGATATTATATAGTCCTACGTACCAGTCCGCTGCTTTCCCTTGTAAGCGGGAGCCGAGATGTTCAATTTGGCTGGCCTCGCTGCCGAAGAGGTGTCCCCACCGGTTGAAGAATTGCACGACTTGCACTAGAAAAAAGCCCAGTTTGGAGGGATCCCCATCAAAAGTGGCTTCCAGTTTCACCCAACCCATTGGGAGGTCTTGCCTCGGAGCCGGTGCTGGGTAGAAGTCCGCCGGAAGCATCAATGGCACTTGAGGTATGGGGGGACCCGGTTGTGCTAGCGGTGCTGGTTGCGCTGGCGGCGGCATCACCGGTTGAGCCGGGGGTAGCGGCCTCGGCTGGGCTGGCGGTGGTGCTCTCGGCTGGGCTGGTGGTGGTGCTCTCGGCTGGGCTGGTGGCTGCAGTCTGGGTCGGGCAGGCGGCTGCAATCTCGGTCTGGCTGGTGGCAATGCAGGAGGTGCTGGCCGTAGCGGTTGAGGTGGAGGTGGTCGGTGCGGCGGAGTAATGATCGGCCGCTGAGGGGTGGGTTGGTGGGGTCGTAGTGGTGTAGGCCCCATCGGTTGGTTCGGAGGTGGTCTTACGGGCTGCTCCAGTGGCAAACGTATCGGCTGCAGCGGCGGGGTTAGTTGTGGTCGAAGCGGAAAGGGCCGCAGCGGCGAAGGCTTAATGGGTGGTGGGCCGCGCGGGCTTGCCCCTCGTGGTGTCGTGTCTCTGGGACGCACAGGCTGGTCTTGTGGCGCCGGTAGATCTTCCCCCGGGGTTTGCTGAATAGGAACCACTTCTAGCGGTCGTTGCGGTAATTCCTCCTCAGAAGGGGCCGGGAGTTCTTCCGTCTGACCCGGCCGAACTGTTGTTGGAGAAGCGGGAGGGTGTATCACTGTCGTCTCGGTTGGACGGGTTGGTCCCTCTCCTTCTCTTGGCTCCTCCGCTGGAGTCTCCTCGGGAGACGGATCCCCGTCCAATTTAGGGGGTTCCGTTGGAGTCCCTCCGGGCACCTCAGCTGGAGTATCCCCGCTCGGCAGAGTTTCGTTTAGTCCAGGGTGTTCCGCAGGCGATTCTCCCGGTTCTTCAGGGTAGGATTCCTCCTCTCCCGAAGGTAGCGGCTGCTGCGGGTCGACCTCCACTGGATAGGACATGACACTTTGAAGGGTGGCAATTTGTATCGCCATTTCTTCAGGCGAGATTCTCTCTCCTGCCCCCATTGACGAGATTAGGTGAATGGCATGAGCCAAACTTTCCTCCATATCGATCAGCCTAGCTTCCAACTGTTGCATTCGGCTAGGACCCGGTTGCCCCATCACGGAACCTCCCTCAGTTGTACTCACCGGGGAAAACGGCCCCCAGGGCGGAGGATCGCCTTGATCGACTCGCGATCTCGCTGCTAGAATTCCTTTGGCTAGGCCCGTCACGGCCGAGATGCCGGAGTCTACAGCATGGGTACGGCTTTGTATTTGCACCCAACTTTGCTCAGGAACTTCCGTTGGCTCTTTCCACGGGGCAAGTTCCGAATAATCCCAACTCAGGGCGCCGCGGTGAGATGTGTTCCCGTCCGTCCGTTCGGTCGTCCGGTTCCAAAACAGCCACGGTTGGCTGCTGTCCAGCTCAGGGACCGTCTCTAGGCTTCGGCGCCCGTCCATCGAAACTCTTGGATGTAGCCCTCCGGCCCGGCGCTCCCGTGTTTCTCGGGGTCGGGCTCCCCACTCCGACGGGGTGGGTAGCGAGAGCAAGGGAAGAGCTGTAGCCCTCGGCCTTGTCCCCTCACTGCTGAGGTCGATGAGAGGCGGTGTAGGCGTCGAAGCACCAGCCCCGGCTGGCACCTGCGATTCTTGGGGTTGCACTGTTTGACTGTCGGGGGACGCATACGGATCAAACAAAGGATCCCTGTCCGGGACTACCTTGGATTCCGCTGGGCCCGACTCAGGCATGATTGGTAACAAAATGTCAGACTGTGGCTAGATAAGGCACTCTCTGCAAGGTTCCCTTTAGAGGCAAGAATAAGTCCAGTGTCTGGCAAAGGAAGTTTTATTGCAGAAAAGGTCCATTATAGTCCACTGTCCTGAATAGGAGACTCAGGATGGTACATGATCATTGTTACCAATGAAGAGCAAGCATAGGATACAGAGTAACAATACCCATCTGGAACAGCCTCCCCCCACAGTTCTCAAAACAACATCTTTCAGTCCTGGGAAGCTGCTCTCCTTCAAGGCCAATGCTTGGTGGAACGGTGTTAGACACAACAATCTCCTCTGGTGGGAATGCTGCCTGGGAACTGGTGCACCTGGGGAGAAAGCACTTAAACACTAGAAGCATTAGAAAATGGAGTCAGTACAGTTTAGATACATACTGGACCTGACAGCTGCCTCAACTCTGTGTAAAGTCATTTGGAGATAGTAGCTACAAACAGTATTTGCATCTGTTTATGTACTATATAGAACTGTTGCTAGATTTGACAATAAAGCCATAGAAGATGCCTTTGCACACACAGGGCTAGCCTGGCCCCATAACTAGACATGCCACAAAAGGAGTCCAGAGGCCTAGAACAGAACAACATTGGACAGGGGTATGAACTGTGTAATAAGGAATTACACAGTTGCATAGTCTTGTCTAGATTAGAAGAGCTGTCTAGCTCATGTCAATATGTACAATGTATTCAGGTGCAGACACTGTCTGAGAATGACAAAAATGTCTAACTTCACAGAAGTTGTGATGTAATTCAAGGATAGATGTATTGTTGGAGGGCCAAAAGATATTCATGTGTATGAGAAACTTGTAATCACTAATTTTACACGGACTTTGTTAAGATAAAATGTAGCAATAATGAACTAACCATTTCTATATACTTTAAGAAGATGTTTCAAATATAAATAATCTTGTCTGGTGTTTGAAGTTATAAGATAATAAGTTAGACAAAAATGTGCAACCCCTTGAAGTGGGACAGATAGCTATTGTAAGGAGATAGTTTTGAAACTATAAATATGACAAGCTGAACTGATCAGGAGGAGCTTCTTCCTATAAGGGGCTTTTTGCCTTCATATATTTGGGTAAGATACTTTTTTGGACTCATGTAATTGATTATTCTCCTTTAACAATCTATGTAGTTATAATGGATAGTATGATTTTCTATCAATTGAGCCAATTTTAAGAATGTTGAATAATTATGTTGTATTGATAAAGGCTTAGAACGGAAGCAGAGATTCTGTAATTTTATTACTTGTGTACAATACCCTGTAACGATTCCGAACTTAAGATACTATCTGTGGTGTACCTCTTGCTGGGAGTTAAATGATTTGATATAGGAACGCTAACTAGATACTCAGAACATCTTAAGTGCATGCCTATATCTGAATCAGGCCTGACCAGAGTCAACCAGAACAATATGTGAACTGTATGTGAACCACTGTGGCCATTTCAAACAGCTTCATTTTTCCTGGTGGTGCCATTCAGATTTAACTTTAGCGATGTAGTGCCAACGTACTAATATAGTGGCACTATAACATACATGAGATACCAATCACTACTGAAGTGCTATCAAAAAAATCACTATCCTTTTTTTTTTTAAAGGAAAACCGTGCACTGGAAATCAGCAGGAAAATAAAAAAGGTAATGCTGGTGGAAGCACCACAGACAATTCAAACAATGAACGGCAGAACATTTGAGAATGGGAGAAAGGGGTTTTCAAGACAACCAGCTAAACCCTGCAGCTGGGTGTGAAAAGGTAAAAAATATCCAGTAGCAACAAGCAACTTAAACAGTTTACCGTGGTGATATGAAAAGGGCCTCTGGTTCTACAGCAGCAGAATCAGAATCAGAAAGTTTTATTGTATTTTGCCATCGGCTGTTACAAGTTTACAAAATCACAAGATACATACTAATAAAAATTTTAGAATCTAGTAGTAAAATTAGTTTAAAACAGTTTAAAAAATAAAATAGACTACCACGACCAAAAGATCATGAATCCGCCCCAGTCAGAGCTACCCTAGATCTAATCTTCTTGGCCTTGAGGGCAAACTGAGAGACTCTGTAGGATATGTAAGTATCTGATAGTAGAAACACATTCTTCTCAGATTAAGGATATGTGTTTATGGCAGATAGAATATCAGCCAAAAATTTGTCACTAGGTGCCCTATATAGCTGACAGGAAATAATGTAGTGAGGCAGATCCTCAGCTGTAAGTGACCCACAGATACAAACATGGTGTTCCATTGGGGTGTGAGAGTGGCAGCCAAAAGGGCTGTTTGCATGGTTTGTAAGTGTAAGTCTGAGACTGTAAGTGGAAACGTTAACTAAGTAAATATATCTAAAATGGTCAGATTTAATTAATTTGTACCAGGGTGCAGCCTTAGATTTTAGTATTAAGGATCAATCAATCAGTGCGTCAGAATTATAGATCAAGTCTCTTGAGTTGAGAATTATCTCCTGAAGTCCCTAGTAAATCATTAGGGATGGTATATCTTTGAAGGATAGTATTAAGAAAACCAGGGCATGAGGAGTCTTTTGCAAGAAAGAGGTTTGCAGATTGAAGACCTAAGGAGTTGGATCCGGAAAATTTAATCCTTTTCCAGTATTTTATAACTGCAAGGGGAATCTATGCCCCAAGGGAGGGGAGACCTGTTTCAGCTCTCATAAGGGCAGCAGGAGAGCCCCTTGGGAGAGCTAGTAGCAATAACAGGATCAGATGGTCCCAGGGTGTCAGTTTGTTCAGTTGTGTGGAATAACGTACAGCTTGTCTAAGAATGTGGAAAGGATTTTTGGAAGTTTGAGACCTATCACTTGCTACCACTCTTGCCCCTCTTGGCCGCTTATATCTGCCAGGGGGTCTGGGAAGCTAGGTCTGGGAGGCAGTAAATACCTCTGTTGACAGAGGGTGGTCACTCCTGCCTTGAAGAGGGCAGTGGTATGTCCTCTCTTAAAGAAACCTACTCTGGACCTAGGAGAGTTGAATAACAGTTGTTCAGTCTCAAATGTATGTCCAGTCTCAAACGTGCCATTCTTGAGCAAGGGGATCGAATGAGTGGTGGCTGGCCAACTTCAGGAATTCCTGAATGAAGTGGCTTGTTTATATCCATTGCAATCTGGTTTCGGTCCTGGTTATGGAATTGAAATGGCCTTGGCCACCTGGTAGATGACATACACCAGGAGATGGATGGTGGAGTGCAACCCTGGTAATTCTCCTGGACCTCTTGGTGAGTTTTGATACTATTCATAATGGTATCCTTCTGGACTACCTTTTAGGGTTGAGATTGGGATGCACTGTTCTGCAGTGATTCCAGAACTACCTCAAAAGTAGGTTTTAGAGTGTGGTCCGAGGGGACTGCTGATCTGCCCCTTATCCTCTGGCCTACAGGGTTCCACAAGGTTTCATCTTATCCTCCATGCTTTTCAACATCTACATAAAGCTTCTGGAAGAGGTCATATGGAGATCTGCGCTGAATCACACCACCAATATGAGGATGGCACTCAGCTCCATCTCATTCTTTCAGCAGATCCCAGAGAAGCTGTTGAAACTGTAAACAGGGGCTTGGAGGCAGTCTGGAATAGACAAGGGCCAACAAACTGAAAGTTAATCGTGACAAAATGGAGGTGCTACTGCTGCAGGGATGGCCTGACTCAGGAAATGGGTTATTTTCTGTTCTGGATGGGGTTGCACTCCCTCTTAAAGGACCAGGTTCATAGCATAGGGGACTCCAGGAACTAGACTTTCTGTTGGATAAACAAGTGGCAGCAATTTCCAGGAATAGCTGCCCTTGAAGAGTATCTGGAAGCTACAGTTGGTTCAGAATGCTACAGCCAGAATGCTGACTGGATTGGCTTATAAGGACCATATCACTCCATCTAAAACTAGCTCCCAATTTGTTTTTAGGACCAATTCAAGGTGATAATATTGACTTCTAAAGCCCTATATGGCTTGGGGCCAGCATACCCAAAATTATTCACCCACTCCAGTCATCTTCGGAGGCCTTTGTTCAGATGCTCCTATCGTCTGAGGCTAGATGGGTGGCAACCAGAGAAAGTGCCCTCTTGGTTGTGGTGCCAAATCTTTAGAACTCCCTCTTCATCTCCCTCTATTGCTGTCTTCCACCAGTGGCTTGAGACTTTTTTGTTCTGTTTGGCATAATTTGGTTATTGGTGTTATGGGTATGTTTGTATGTTTTTATTTTAACATTTGATGTTTGTCGCCTTAGGGACCCTATTTGGGTGGAAAGGTGGCACAGAAATGTTTTAAACAAATAAATATCTCCCCTATATTGAACGTAGTATTATTTAGAATCTGATTTTGTCATTCTCTCTCTCTCTCTCTCTCTCTCTCTCTCTCTCTCTCTCTCTCTCTCCAGTTTGGTGTAGTGGTTAAGAGCGCAGGACTCTAGTCTGGAGAGCCGGATTTGATTTCCCACTCCTCCACATGAAGCCAGCTGGGTGACCTTGGGCGAGTCACAGTTCTCTGGAGCTCTCTCAGCCCCACCCACCTCACAGGGTGTTTTGTTGTGGAGATAATAACAACATACTTTGTAAACCACTCTGAGTGGGCATTAAGTTGTCCTGAAGGACAGTATATAAATCAAATGTTGTTGTTGTTAGTTGTACAGAATGGAGAAGCCCATTAGCCATGGATGTCCATATGCATTTAAGTTCCCCCAAGTTACCAGTGAAGGCAATGGGAGCAAAAGTATTTTTGTGATGAACAGCAGCTCTCCAACTATTGCTTCTGCTGTCCAAATTGTGTTGACATTTTTTGCCTTGCAGGGTCAGAGCTGGATCCTGGAACAGCACGATCAAATAACAGACAGAGCAAACACTACCCTAATGGGATATGTGACTATTGTCTCAATGAATGCACACTGACAGTGCTATCTTGAGCAGGTTTACTCAGACTCCTGCTCAGGACTATTCAACAGCGCTTAATCTCAGGAAAGTATTCTTAGGATTGCACTGTGGATTTCCCATCAGCCAAAATATGTACATCGGGCAATGACAGGACATGCGGGAAGCAGAAAAGCACCTAGGTAGCACCACTGTCATTGTCAGGCTTTCACCATCTACTACAGATGTAGCAACATGTAGCATCTCCTAACCATTACTAATTACTAACCATTACTAATTACTAAATGATCCTAACTATTACTAATTATCAACCTTTTGTCTCTCTCAGCAGCCAGCCTTACAAAGATATTCCCCACAAGTGAAGCCTACAGCAAGACCAACAGCAGGAACCAGAGCGCACCCAGGTGCTCCTCTGCAAGAATACTCTCTTATTCATGTACCTCAGCAAATTCCTTAATGGAAACGTCCAAACTACCCTGTTGTCTGTCATGCACCTGAGGCTGCTTAATAAAGACAATCACTGTTTGCTGTTCTCTCTAATGGTGAACTGGGATCCTTTTTCTCCCCAAGACCACCTTATTATGCATTTTGGCTATATTCAAGATCAGATTCTTAATGGGTCAAAGATGCAGAGGAGTTAGCCGTGTTAGTCTGTGGTAGCAAAATCAAAAAGAGTCCAGTAGCACCTTTAAGACTAACCAATTTTATTGTAGCATAAGCTTTCGAGAATCAAGTTCTCTTCGTCAGATGCATGGTACAGAAACTGCTCAAATATAGAAGAGGAGGGAGGAGGAGGGGAGGAGAGAGAAGAGGCAATTAGGGCATGAGAGGGAGGGTGCAACCAAAACATTCCTTTGCTAGTAAATGTAAACATCTCCTTTTGGTGTTGGGGTCAGTTGGAGTTTGCCCTGTTAGTTTGTAGCAGCAAAACCAATTCCAATGCAGTATAAGCCTTCGATAGCCACAGCTCTCCCTGTCAGATGCATCTGACAAAGAGAACTGTGGTCCCCGAAAGCCCACGCCAGGTGTCACTGGGCTCCCCAGGCAGCTACATATCAGGCAGCTACATTTTATTCACCCCCCCAACTGCTTGAAGTCAGCAGAGGACAGATTTCTAACAGCTTACAACTCCCTTGGTGTCTGCTGGTACACTGCTAGGTTTCTTAACATGGACTAAGTACTGCCCTCTCATTTCACTCCTCCAGTGCAAGTTACCCCTTTTGAACAGGCTTAGCAAAGGAGAAAGAAATCAGAGGTTTGTTACATGTGACCACAGCATAAAATGAAGTTTCTCTCTAAGTATAACTGAAAAAACAAATCAAACTAAAAGACCAACAGTTTATCTGGAAGCTCTCAGATATTCTTGCATTGAGCTTGGGAGCAAACACATTAAATGGAATGAAAAGGGAATGACAGTTATGAAGACCTACAGAGAAGGCTCCTTGAGGGAGAAGATATGTATAAAAATAACTGCAAAAAAGAGGTTTTCACCCTCCCTCTCCATCCTGGCAGTCAAGTCAAGGAACAGGGCAAGTAAACTTCAGCACTGCATGGATTAAGACTCTCTTTCCTAGCTCTATTAAGACAAATAATACAATGTCACGAAAAGTTTTGCCTCATCTTGCAAACATACCCATCTCCTTATAGCACCTCATCCATCACTCAGGAATTAGTCAGCTCAGATATCACAATACAAATTGTTTAAAAGCAACAATTGTATTTTTCAGTGCATATAAAAGGCACTGAATAAACATGATATCAGAGAAATATAAATAGCATTTATTTCAGCAAGTGGAACTGTACCAAAATGAGTAAATGTACAAGACTGTTCTTTTCTCTCCAACATTTTATTTATGGTATATGGGTCTAAATTAATTCTTTCCCAAACACATTTGTTTCATTATTGTATCAATGCAGCCCAACAAAAACCAGAAATGTTTAATGTTTTGAATAATAGTAAACAATATACAAAACAGTCATCTGGCTTTAGTCATCTGTTTAAAATTGTTCTAGAGGAAGAAAACATTTCGGTTACAGTAATCTATTTATCAAAAGGGCTTACCTTGACATGCACCAGTACGGATGTTGGGGATGAAACCTCGGCGACATGGTTGAGGTTGAGCAGGGCACATCTCACATGGATGGCCCCATGCACGTCCAATGGTTGCACAACAAAGGGTCTTCGTGCATACAATACCAGTCAGCTGGCCTTGACACATCTGGTTGTTGACCTGAGTGAAACAAGGGCCTGTTCTATAATCTGGAAATGGAAGGAAATATTTTAATGCTTGAAGGCTGCATCATCTTATCTCTGCCGCAATATATAAAACATCAGCAAAGCAACTTCTTCAGTGTACTGTATACATCTGGTAAAGTTGTGTGTAACCCTATAAAAGTTCATGACACAAAAAAGCTTTAAGACCCCACAACATGCTGTGCCATTTTAAAGTAAATTAGAACAAATCTGTTATATCCTATATTTTTAGTTAAGGAAAGGATTCATAAAAAGCTTTATCATAAAAGTATCCATGCATGAATGTCACAAAAGTTGTACAAAAGTTCAAACAGGATAGCCAGACTTTAGAGGCAAACTGCACATTATACTAACATTTATTTATTTACGTTATTTATAGTCTGCCTTTTTCTCTGAAACTCAAGGCAGATTACACAGTGTGAGTCAGCACAGTCAACTTCAAAGCTATTTCAAAGCTATTTCAATAAACTTGTAATAAAGTATATAAATGAGACTGCAAAGATTTAAAGCTAACAGAAATCCAATATACGTAGAACCAAAGAAATGCTGAAACAGAGCACAAAGAATTCTAAGCCTGACATACAAAACAACAAAGAAGCTACCCAGTAAGATCACATTTACAGCAACAGAGAGTATACAGAAATAAAGTCTATAGTCTCTATTTACAGAAACTGCCCTGTAGGATCATACCTACAGCAACAGACCGTAAACAGCAATAAAATCTACAGTCCCCATCCTATTACCAATACCTTTGAGATCACTGCCTAGAGTAAGGAGTGCTTAATTCCCTCCTTGTCAGCTACTTTCCCCAAGCCTTTCTCCCAAAGCTGTCTTTACATTATAAATTTTATGGATAATAGTTAAATAATAAGAGTAAAATTAACAAGCTAAGATACAAAACTTGCTAGGCTGAGCAAAATATTGAAAATAAAATGTTCAGGGGTTCTCTTCTGTGATGATCATTATTAGATATCCTATTCAGAAGTATTAGAGTGGTGATGGAGAAGAAAACTTATCCTGAAGTTTATATATTTTGATATCTCTATGTGGGTCCTTAGGTCAGCGGATAGGAAAGCCTACCCTGATCGAAAGGGTACTCTGCTCCCCTCTCCTCGTAAATGCTTAACAATGCAATGTGCAGTTTCAGCCGTCCCTGTCAGTAACTGGTTAACTGGATGCCAGCACAGATAAACATTATTTTCCTTGGTCATCAGTCCTTGTGTATGCATGCTGTGCTTAAATAAAGGAGCCACTGCCTGGCTAGGGAGAGACTAGCCTTCGCAGACTGATGCTCAGAAATGCAACCCTGTGTCGTGTCATTCCTACAAGTGGCACAGCCGAGCAGGGACACCCGCTCACCAACGCCTGGCATAGGCCCCTTTGAGTGCACTCCTTCATCGCTGTCTCAGTGACCCCTTCATTGGTGAGTATGGGAGGACAATTTTCACATGCCCAGCGCAGGCATATTGAGGAGCTCCAGTTCCTGGTTCAGAAGTCCGGTGGGTCCGTGACTTCTAGTCAACTTCGCTCCTTGGTTCAGGAGCTTACTAAGCTCTGCCCCTGGTATCCTGAGGAGGGGTCTCTCCGCCTCAAGGACTGGGAGAAAATCGGCTGGGTTCTCCATGCCCCGCCACGAGCTCATGTAGAATTGTTGCATACCTGGTATCAATGCAGGAATGCAGTGGAGAAGTTTACACCCGTTCCAATTGCTCAATTGTCTAAGGAATGTCCACCAGAGTATGCTGAGGTGCAATTGCTTCCTCCAGCACCACTCAGCTCTCCCTCCCCCCCACAACCCTCTGCACCTCCCGGTAAGGATTTTAATCCTCCACCTTCCGCAGGAGGGGTCCCTCGGCGGCTGGTGAGGGAAGTACTGGAACGAGAACTCAGGCAGGCGAAATTTGAGGATGTGGCAGAATTAACTGAAATGCTTGCAATCTGCCCAGTTCATCTTACTGACCAGGTTGATGCTCAGGGTCACCAGATTGTGGAGTATAAGCCTCTCTCTTATCCTGTTCTTACTGAGTTAAGGAAAGCGATTTGAGATATGGGATTGCAGAGCAGTTATGTACAGGGTATGCTTGAGGCTGTCATGCGTAATCATACTCTAGTCCCAGAGGATTGGAAAACCACGATTCGCATGCTTTTAACTCCTGCTCAATATGTGGTTTGGGAAAGTGAGTTCCGCCAGCAGTGTTTACTAAGAGGCGCCAATTCTGGTGGAGCTTACACTGCCGAGCAACTCTATGGGGCAGGAAATTTTAGTGACACGAATCATCAGATAGTCTTGCCTGCTGCCACTCTGGAGGTTTCTTCTAATTGCGCCTTTCGCGCTTTTCAGCGTGTCCCCTCCTCTGGCAAACCCTTGCAAACCTTTTCCAGCATTCACCAAAAAGCCACAGAGCCTTACACAGACTTTGTTAATCGCCTGCAGGAAGCCCTCAGGCGTCAAGTTGATAACGCTGATGCTCAAGAGGAGCTGTTACTTAAGTTAGCTAAAGAAAATGCTACCTCTGAGTGCCGAAGGGTTATCACCGGTCTGGGGAACAACCCGGAGTTGGCAGACATGATTAGAGCTTGCCAAGATATAGGAAGTTCCTCTCATCAAGCCTTTTTGCTGGCTGCCGCTCTCCGTCAGGGGGGGAAACCTGGGGGAAAGTGTTTTAACTGCGGCAGGTCTGGGCATTTCAAAGCAGAATGCCGGGCTCCGGGGGGTGGAGGCGTAAAACGAAAGCCTACCAGCCCAACTGGGAAAGGGAAGCCTCGAACTAAATGTCCCAAATGCGGCAAGGGATTTCATTGGGCTAGTGAGTGCCGCTCGGGAAACTACCAGACGGGCCCGTCTCTGGCCCCGGTGCAAACAGAGGCAAGTCTGGGCTAGACTCCTTGCCTGCTTCTACTATTTTCAATTCCCCAAGTGCCACTAAAGGCAGTGCAGGGATTGATCTTTTTCTACAAGCTGATCTTACTTTCCAGTTCCCCGGAGAAGTGCAAATCGCACCTTCTCAGCTCTCCAGTCCTTTGCTTCCTGGCCATCTGGGCCTGATCTTACCTCGCTCCTCTAGTGGGAAAAAGGGAATATTTGTAGTCCCTGGGGTTGTTGACTCTGATTATGAAGGAGTCATACAAATGCAACTGTGGACTAATTTGCCTCAAACTTTGCCTCAGAATTCTGTGCCTGCTCAGTTAATTCTTGTCCCCTATGTCTTGCCTGCAGGGGGAGCTGACCGTGAGCGTGGCACGGGAGGTTTTGGGTCTACCTCCACTGATTCACTGGTAGGACTGACTACCACTATCTCTTCTGCACGCCCTCAGCAGCATATGTTTATCCAGGGTCATATGTTTAAAGGTATTATTGATACTGGAGCTGATGTTACCGTTCTCAGCCGATTGCAGTGGCCCCCTGAGTGGCCTTTAGAGGCCTGTCCCAGTGTTTGGGGCGTGGGGGGCAAACAGGGAGCTCAGCAAAGCGTACATTTTCTTTCTGCTTCTCTTCCTGATTCTGATAGAAGGGTGCAGTTTCGCCCTTATGTTTTAGGTATTCATGTTAATCTGTGGGGGCGAGACTTGCTAAGCCAATTTGGCACTGTTGTCACGGTGGGTGAATGAAATGCCTCTCACTGCTCTCCCCCTCAAGTGGCTCACGAATGAGCCTGTGTGGATTGATCAGTGGTCTCTCCCTTTGGACAAGCTTTCTGCTCTACACTCTTTTGCTGCTCCGGCGGTTCCTTGTTTAAAGTTCCTGTCTCCTCTTACTCTCGTTGCTTTGCAGCAACTCCTAGGCGCCCTTAATTGGGTGCGACCTTATTTTATTTTCCTTACTTACTACTGCAAAACATCCCAGCGATCTTATTAATGTTCCCCTGCGGCCCAGGCAGCTTTGCAAAAGGTAAATGAGGTTTTAGCTCAACAGTGTGTAAACAGAGTCCCTGCGGGGCTTGATGGCCTTCGCCTGTTCGTCCTCCCCACTCCCCACACTCCCACTGGAGTTCTGGGCATACTTCATCATGGGAAAGTCTTTCTTGTAGAATGGTTGTATCTCTCTCATGGCTCTCATCAAAATATTCTTCCATATCCGCATGCCACGGCTGATCTCTCTGCTATGGCACAAGAGCATGCTATTGAACGGACTGGTTATGATCTGCTTTCCATAACTATGCCCTTTCCTAAAAATGATTTCAATCACCTCCTGGGTACTTCTCTGCAATTTCAGATTGCTCTTGCAGACTTTGTGGGGGAAATCCTTTTTCATTTACCTAAAGATCCTCGCTTCTCTCTCCTACAATTGGTACCTATTTTCCTTCACTCTTTACAATCTCCTCAGCCGCTGCGCGCAGCTCCCATGGTTTTCTCTGATGGTGGCCGCTCTCGAGGAGCTATTGTTTTTCAGAGCGAAGGTCGCTGGATTACTAAATATTCTGCAAACCAGGCCTCTCCCCAGCGAGCGGAGCTCGCTGCTGCTATCCTTGCATTTCACACCTTTGCCCAGCAGCCATTTAATCTCATCACTGACTCCCACTATGTTTGTAAACTAATCAGCTGTCTTCCTGGTGCTTATCTGGCTCCCCGCATCGATTCTAATCTTGTGACTCATGTTCCTGACCTCTCCCCATGGAAGTTTGTTCATGTATCTATCGATACATTTTCTGGAGCGCTTTGGGCCACTCCTCAGCGGGGAGAAACTGCTTCTCATGTTATTTCCCATCTCCTCACTGCCATCACTGTTTTAGGCCGTCCATAGCGGTTAAAAACTGATAATGCCCCTGCTTACTGTTCTTCTACCCTTCAGTAGTTTTGTGATCAATGGAATATTTGTCTTTCTCATGGCATCCCATATAACTCCACGGGTCAAGCTATTGTTGAATGGGCTAATCGTTCCTTCAAAACCCTGCTGCAAAAACAATTAAAACAGGGGAAATATGGAACCCCCAATTTAGAAAACGTTACACAGCAAGTCCATAAAGTTCTTTTTACTTTGAATCAATTAACTGCCTCTCAAACCCCAGGAGCCATGCCTATAATAACCTGGGGTCGAGGTTTTGCTTCTTTTCTTATCCTACAGGTCCTTTCTGGGTTCCAGTAAGTGTGTGCATCCTGCTCATGGCGCAGCATCAAGTGGCAACCAACCCGGTGCCCGAGATGGAAAAAGTCAGCCTGGAGCAAGCTCAGACTGCCAATTCACTTCTCATTCTTTGTGCTGTGCTGTTTTATTCCTCGCAAGTCAATGTCTCACCTTTTGCCTTGAGGAGTCTGCTGATTAATTGCTCCTCTGTTGAAAATGTCGTTGTTTACCCTCTGTAAGGAATTGTATCTGCACCTGATAGAATCTCGGGCCTGGATCACTACGATTAAATTCTGGCTCCGTCTTCATTTTCGATCCTCCCCTACTAGCCTAATGGCTCAACTTCTAACTGATCCCTTTATCTCAGATTGGTCACAGGCTGTAGTGGAAAAGATTGGTTCCTTAGGAATCGACTTGGAGCCTTTATATAATAGTGGTGAGGTGGCAATTCTGCAGGTGGTTAAGAGGAGAATTTGGGATATTGAGGCGCAGACTATTAATGCCGGCAGCTCCAGAGTCTGCTCTCCTCATTCACTGTCCCTCTATTCCTCGCACACCACCATGGCGGCGTATATTGCTGATCTGATAAACCCTGTGTTTAGGAGGGCTTTTATGTTAGCGAGGTTCAATCTCTTTCCCTCAGCAGTGGTCACAGGCAGATACGGGGGTATACCGTATAGGGATAGGCTGTGTGACTGTACTCTGAGGGAACCCGATTCAATCTCACATATTCTTTTTCGCTGCCCTAAATATTCTGTTATGCGCAGTTTATTGATTCGTCCTCTTTTTCCTGTGCAGAGGGATTTTTTGGATAAGGATCTAAAATTTTTCTTAGCTGACAAGAGTCCAGCAATAACTCTATCCGTTGCTGAATTCCTGGCTTATGTGTGGAAGTCAAGGGTAACATTTTATAAAGCCCCCTATGACTGTGCTGTATCCTGAGATAATTTTGCTGTCTGGGGACACGATTGTGCTGCCCTATGAATTTATTTCACAACATTTCTCCTGTTTTGTCTGTATTATTTATGCCAATAAAGGTTGCTGTGTGTGTGTGTGAAAAGGTGCTATGCGAAAAGGTGCTATGCTAGATTCCAGCTGTGACTCTATAGTGAATCTCCTAAGCGATGCTGAGGCTGTGGCTCTCGCAGCCTCTCTAGTTGGCGTTCCAGCGCTCACCATTGTGAATCATCGAACTCTTAGCAAAATAGCTTGCAGCCTGACAACGACAATGAATGCAACTTCTATAGCAATTGCTGCCCTGAATGCTGAGCTTATCGAGCTCAGACGTGCTGCTTTGGACAATCGCACTGCCATTGATTATTTGCTGTTATTGCACCATCTAGGTTGCGAATCTGTTAAAAATATGTGTTGTTTTAATGTGTCTGATAATTCACAAAAAATATCTGTGCAATTGAACAATTTACATAACCTAGCTTCTGATATTAAGCAAGATCTGTTACCTTCTTGGTGGGCCTCAGTCTGGTCCTGGCTGCCTACTGGGTGGTTCGGTCTCCTTGTCCAATATGGAATTGGATTTATAGCATGTTTAATTCTAATTTGTTGCCTGCTACAGTGTCTCCCTGCTCTTGTATCTATGGGGTCGAGGGTGGTTGCAAAACAACCTCATGTGTATCCACTAATGGCCTCACAGGCCAAAACTTTAGCCAAACAACTGCGTTATTACCAACTGCATGCATCTGATGTTGGATCCAATCTAGAGTCAGATACTGAACAGGACTGCTTATTGTAACTTGATTCCTGCTCCTAATAAATAAAACGAAAAAGAGTGGAGTGTGGCTCCTTAGGTCAGCGGATAGGAAAGCCTACCCTGATCGAAAGGGCACTCTGCTCCCCTCTCCTCATAAATGCTTAACAATGCAACGTGCAGTTTCAGCCGTCCCTGTCAGTAACTGGTTAACTGGATGCCAGCACAGATAAACATTATTTTCCTTGGTCATCGGTCCTTGTGTATGCATGCTGTGCTTAAATAAAGGAGCCACTGCCTGGCTAGGGAGAGACTAGCCTTCGCAGACTGATGCTCAGAAATGCAACCCTGTGTCATGTCATTCCTACATCTCTAAGTATTGTGATTTATAAAATTAGATACTAATTGGATTATTATTTTGCTTTAAATGACTATAAGGCTTTTTTGGGAAGTTAATAATGGAATAACGAACACAAATGGAGATTGAGGAGGAGATCCATTTTAAGGCCTATATATTCTGTTATAGCATAATTAAAATAGACTAACTTGTTTATTTTAGTTAATAGTCTAACAGTTAAATAAAACAGTTAAATTAACAAGCTAAGGTATTAAACTTTATTTAGAAACATTATAAGGGTGATGGAGGGGAAAATTTACTCTTCCACATGTTTGGATGAAATTTTTTTTTTATTTAAAGAAATTTTTTCATACATATAATAGTTAAATAGATTAATAGTTAAAATTAAAATAGTCAAACTAACAAACTAAATAAACTAATAAATTAACACACCAAATACGTTGTTTCCCATAGGTTGAATATAAGGCTGAATATAAAATGTTTAAGTAGAGCTGAAAATGTATGATATTCAATTTTGTTATATATTGTGTTTATATTTCTTATGCAACTCAAATCTATTTTATATATTTTTTCTGTTATCGCTTAATGTATTCTGTATAAGGTTTTATGCACTTTCTATTGGTATTGCTTTTTTTTTACTTCTATTTCTAAATAAACAAAGAAGTTTCCTCTAAAAAAAAAAGGAGGAAAAAAAATTCTGGATTCACAAACATGAGTAACCTGAACTAAACACGGCTATGGTGGTGCATAGTACCCTCAAGTAATAGCTGACTTATGGCAACCTCCTGGCGGGATTTTCATGGCAAGAAACTATCACAGGTATGCCATTGCCTGCCTCTGCAACCCTGGTCTTCGTTGGAGGTCTCCCATCTAATTACTAACCAAGGCCAACCCTGCTTAGCTTCTGAGATCTGACGAGATCAGGCTCACCTGAGCTATCCAGATCAGGGCAAAGAAGGCTATAGGAGAAGTTTAAAAATCAGCTGGAAGAGGCAGAGTTAAGCCCTTCCTTCCCTCCTATTCTCCAATAAAAACTGTTCTCTTCTCAGAGTATTTCACAAAGCAGAGGGAACCATCCAGAAATAGTTTCTGCAATGCCACTTCCATGTAGTTTCTCCCTTAATCTCTTTCTGCTACAGTAAAGACCATGAACCACATCATACATTTAATTTTTATATACATTTAATTTTTATATTATATGCCTATAATACAAGCCTCTTTCCAGACAGGCCACTATAACAAAAAAACAATTGTAGGCAAATCTTGGCAGATAATGAGGCTGAAACCAATATTAAATACATCTCATTTGAAACGGTTTAAGTAAGATATAAGACATCTGTGGGAAATCCAGAGACCTTTTATAAAAGGATTTGGAAGATGGGTCATAAGAGGACACACTGAAGGTTTAAGAAAATTTTCAGAGAGTCCATGACCCCATTATCGGAATGCTTGTAATATCAGACACACAAAACAAATGGATCCAGAGGAGTTAGCCGTGTTAGTCTGCAGTAGCAAAATAGCAGAGAGTCCAGTAGCACCTTTAAGACTAACCAATTTATTTGTAGCATAAGCTTTCAAGAGCCACAGCTCTCTTCGTCAGATGCATCTCAAAAGCATAAGCCACAGCTCTCTACGTTTTTGGAGGGGTGGAGGAGGTGAATGAACAGAGAAATGGATCAACAAATTTGTCCTTTTATGAAATTGTCATCTGCACATTAGTAAACAATGTGCCCAAAATACAGCCACCTACCACTTACAGTTTTCTTTCTGTAAAAGCACCTGGGGCATAAGACAACCCCTAAAACATCTACTGATTATGGCATTTGGGTGATTTTTGTCCCAGCACAAGATAATGTATCGGGGTAACAAATATCATTACTTTTTTGTAAATAAAACTGACCAAGAGAATTAGTAGTGAAGTGTCACAATTGTGTGTAGGTTGGCAGTGGCACATATTTAGTGTTACCAGGACTTTTTTTCTGGGAAAAGAGGTGGTGGAACTCAGTGAGTTGCCCCCGAAGAAAATGGTCACATGGCTGGTGGCCCCGCCCCCTGATCTCCAGACAGAGGGGAGTTTAGATTGCCCTCCACACCACTCGGTGGCGCGGAGGGCAATCTAAACTCCCCTCTGTCTGGAGATCAGGGGGCGATGCCACCAGCCATGTGACCATTTTCAAGTGGTTCCGGAACTCCGTTCCACCACGTTCCTGCTGAAAAAAAGCCCTGAGTGTTACTAACTGTCCTGGGGAAAAAATGTATGGCCCTTTAATAGAGGCTTAATGTGTGGAGTTGGAAAGCTGAATGTTTTCATGGTATAGAGGTAACCATCAGTGCCTGGTAAATAGCATCCTATTAAGCCTCTATTAAAGGGAAAGAACGTGTTTCAGCCCAAAGGTCTTTCTCAGTGGTATGAAAATTTCACAAACAGTGCTCCATTAATATATTACATAAAACATACATGAACTAGCACACAATAAACACTGAGACGAAATTAAAGACAACATGGAGTAAATTCATTAGAATTCTGCCCCAGAAGAGCATGAAATAAAGTAAAGGTGATGCATCTAAGTAGGGAGTTGTTTGTTATTCCTTTGCCAATAAATCTTATATTACTAGGTCAAGAATATATGAAGTTCAAGATGAAGTGCTGGATACTGACCAAAGTTATTCTACTGGTCTCATGTAAGCTACATGGTTGACACTGCTTAAAAAAATTCATTCTAATCACTGATTTTCAAACTATGCACTTTTTAAAAATGTGAATTGCTATCAAATCCCTATCATGAACTAGTAGAGCAACAAAGTAATGGCATATTCAGTTATATTTTATTTGTACATGATCACAAACACAGGAGATTTACCTAGGACTGAGTAGACTACAATACATGGTATTGTCTCGGGAGAACTAGTTTTATATGTCTAGCTCAAATAAAGCTAAGCACTAAGCTCCATTCTGGAAAATTACTTATACACATACAACTCACAAGGAAATAACAAGAAACTTACAAGAACTGTTACAAAATAATACTTAAGTGATCTCTGATTTAGTTTCTCCAGAGGTGCCCTTGAAAATTCCATTGAGTTAGATCAGCATACTTGGAATCTCTTTCTTATTATCTTTTATCAACCTAAATTGTTGATTTACTGAACAATCCTAAGGGGCAGATTGAAAGCACTCAGAGAGCGGACTAAGGTTAATGTCACCGTAACTCGCACTTATATGGGTGTAACACCCCCTCCACCAGTGGCCAGATGAGGTGCACTCACACCACAGGCTGGTAGCAGCCAAAACAGGCAGCCTGATGGAATCGTGAGCGAGGTTCCTTCCCCTTTCCCCCACCCAGGGTCATGGCATGCAACAGGGTTGGACTTGAAGTGCAGCCTCTCGTGTGTCTGGAGGGGTGGTGGTGGTGTCATGGAGGATTCCTGTTCTCCAACAGCTCTCCTGGCATCTAATAAGCCAAGCAGAGGACCTCTGTATGTGGGGAGAGAGGGTGTTGCCGAGGGAGAGGGAAATATGGAGCAATGTCCTGGGATCTCAAGGGCTCTTCCCTTGCAAGGCCATACACCTCTCCTGTTTGCCCTTTGCAGAGCCAGGGATGGACTCTGAGGATCTTGTGCTGGGGAGTGCGATGGTGGCCCCTGGAGCAGGTTCTCTGGTCCCGCAGGCCATCACTCCATTCCGGAAGGCATCATCCTGGGACTGCAGCATGGCTCGTGAGGTCCACCCCGCATTCTCCTTACAGCTATTCAATGTGATGTGTAATGGAGCTGCTACAAGTCAAGGGGCATTGGTAGCTCCCATCACATTGAATGGCCCTTCCAGTCTCCCCAACAATCTCCAATGGGCAGCACTGTCAGTCGTTGAGGCACCCACCCCCACTCACCTCTACATAACTGCCTCTCCTGGATCTTGGGGGGCTGATCCTGGGTGCTGAGTCCCTCTTCACTCTTTGCAGCCTTTCTGGTCCCACTTTTCAGGGAGGCGGAATCTGTTTCTTGTGGTGGTGGTAGGGAATTTGCAGGCATGTGTAGCTGCAGCCACTGGCCTGGCCCTAATCAGAAATGGGGTTTGAACAGGCAAGAGGGTGGGTGCCCTGTCCACACCTTCAGTGTTACCTCATCCCCAGCAGGGATGCCTGCTCCCGGGGTGGTATTGGTCAGCAGCAGAGGTCATGGCCTCCCCATTGGCTGCACAGCTGCTTGCCCCTCACACACCTGTCAGGGGAGCGGTGTGGTCATTGGCTGGTGCAGGTGGGGTTGTCAGAGGGAACAGTGGGTAGGTGCTCTTGGCAGCAGCCACACCTCAGCTTGCCAAGCTTGGGTGCCAGCATGATTCTCCTGCAAAAGACCACAGGGAGTGGTGGAGTGGGGCCACTTTTACATCGACATGTGGGTGCAGGCACCAGGCCAGGCCTTAGGATTGGGCTGCCCATGTGATGGAAAGGTAACAAACAAATGGTTCAACATACACATCCACCAACAAAGGATAATTAGGAATACAATGATGTATAAAAATACACCACTGTAAATTGTATAAACACAACAGAAGAGAGCACAGTCATCAAGCAATATAAGCTAAAAAATTAAAGTTTAAATTGAAATGGTGAAAGATTCCTAGAAGGAAGGGAGAGCTTTGAGGGGGGGGGGCTTTTACCATGTTTTTAACATATTGGATGAGTTCACATATTTCTGATCTACAAAAATTAAAGGAAATTAACATGAAAGAAGCAGAAAGTAGATACGTCTTCATGAAACCCATATTTTTTAAAAAGCATGAATATATCTTAAAGAATAAAAAACTAGAAGAGAGGAGTGGCGGTATATGTTAGGGACCAACAAGTTAATATAATGGAGGAAATGAAAGACTCAGAAGGAAGATATATATTACTAAAAATTATATACCCCGTGCGGAGAATTCATACTCTAGCTACAATTTATGCACCGAACACTGCTAAAGAAAAATTCTATGAGAAATTTTTTGATAAACTGCTGGACTTCCAAGAAGGAGAAATTATTTCAGGGATATAAATGGGGTGTTGGACTCAAAGATGGATCAATCAAAAACAACAAGAGGAGGAAAACTACTCAAAAATGTCTTGCACCATATTAAAATATGTCATTTGATGAATGCTTGGAGAACTTTCAACCCAAAAGTTAAGGATTATACCTTTTTTCTGATAGGCACCAAACATATTCAAGGATAGATATGTGCTGGATATCCAAAACTGCATTAATGAACCTAAAGAAAGTTGAGATACAACCAAAAATTTATGCTGACCCAAATCCTTTATTGATAGAGTGGCAAGAAGAATGAAAGAGAAGAAAATGGAGGCTGGATGATAATATATTATTGCAAGATGATATTTTAAAGAAATGTAAGAAAGTCTTAGAAGAATTTTTAAAATTGAATTGTACCAATGATGTTTCCATTACTACAATTTGGGAAGCAAGGAAAGCCTTTATGAGAGGGAACCTCATAGATTTCATATAAAAAAAAGGAAGGAGAAAGCAAAAAAGATGAATGAAACTATAGCCAAAATTCAACAGTTGGAAGAACAATATAAAAAAATCATTTAAGAAGACAATATTAACTGAAATGAAGCAATTAAGAAATCAATTGAACTTACTGCAAGTTGAAGAAATGCAGAAGAAATTAAGCTTCATGAAGCAGAAACACTTTGAACATGCAAACAAACCAGGTTGCTTCCTGACTTATTGTCTACGAAATGAAACTGAGAGAAGAAGGATCACAGCAGTCAAAAAGCATGATGGAATTATGTATATAGAAAAAGAAATACATCAACAATTTGCTTTCTTTTTTTCTAAATTATACAAGAAAGAAATCTCTACGGAACAAGGAATGGAAGACTATATATCAAAGAGACATTAATCCCAAAGTTCAAGCTAGAAGATAAGAAGATGTTGAATCATAACATCACAGTGCAAGACATCTCACAAGCTATAAAAAAAATGAAAAAAGCACCAGGCCCAGATGGACTAATCGCCATGTATTATAAATGTTTTGAGGAAGAACTGATGCTGCCGCTTTAAAAAGTAATGAATAAAATAAGTGAAGATAAGACTTTATCTGAAATGTGGCAGGAGGCACATATATGACTGATTTATAAAGAGGGAAATGATCCAATGTTGCCCCAATCGTATATGTTGAATGTGGACTATAAAGTATTCACCTCCATTTTGGCCAAAAGACTTAAAAGATGCATAGTGAACATAATACATCCTGACCAGACATGTTTTGTACCAAAGAGATATATGAAAGAGAATGTCCGATTTGTAATTGATGCAATGGAGTTAGTGGGGGGGGGGGAGGACACAAGTCGGCATTCATCTTCCTAGATGCTGAAAAAGCATTTGGTAATCTTTCCTGGATCTTTTTACATAAAGTAATACAAAATCTAAACTGTGGCTTAAAGTTTGAAACTGGATAAAAGGAATTTATGCAAAGCAAAAGGCAAAGATTTTAATTAATGGTGTATTAACAGAAGAATTACAAATAGAACAAGGCATTAGACAATGATGTTCGCTGTCACCACAATTATTCATCCTGGCAAAGGAAAACTAAGGCAAGACTGCAAAATTAAAGGTTTGAAAGTGGAGGATGAAGAATTTAAGTTCAAATGCTATACAGATGATGTGGTTCTGATAATTTTGAACCCACAGGAGACAATATAATATGTTATCGATCAGCTCATGAATTCTGGAAAACATTCAGGATTTAAAGTTAATAGGAAAAAAACAAAAATAATTCCCAAGTTTTTAACAAGAAGAAAGAATTTGGGAAGCATCGGGATGTGAAATAGCAGTAAATGAAGTGAAATATTTGGGTATAAATCTAACAGGACAATAAGAAACATTGTTTAAAGACAATTATGAGATACTATGGAGGAGAATCCAAAAAGATTTGGAAAGATGGTCTGAGTTAAAGCTGTCCTGGTTTGGAAGAATTTATGCAATTAAAATGGATAAAACATTGAAAGACTGGCAGAGACAAATAAATCAATTCATTTGGAATGGCAACAAACCAAGAGTAAGATTCAAGGTACAAGATGAAAGAAGTAGAGGAGGGCTGGCAATCCCAAATATCAAGTTATATTATCAAGCAGCTGTCTTAGTTTGGATTACAGATTGGATAAGAAACCCTAAGAACAGATTAGTACAACTAGAGGCAGCGGATTTATCGGATGGGCTACATAATCACCTTTGGGTGACAAGAAGAACAAGGAGACAACAAAAAAATCATGTTATAAGAGACAGCCTGATTCAAATTTGGGAATCGGTTAGAAAGAGAATAAATCAGCTGATAATGCCAATATTTTCACCAGTTGATGCCTTCTGTGATAAGAATCAGAAAATAGACAATGACTTTATAACTTATGGAGATATGATAAACTCTGAAGGCAAGAGATAAAAGAAGAAATCATGGCAAGAAATTCAAGATGAAGGAATAAAAATACAATGGTTGATATATTTTCAGGTGGTCTCCAGACAGTTAAGAGCTCTTACTGATTTTGAGAAGATAATCACACAGAAGAAGGAGCACATTCTGGGTCAGATTTATAAACTTTTACTTCAATATGACACAGAAACAGAACAAGTTAAAATTTGGATGATAAAATGGATGCAAAATTTTGGAGAAGAAATATATACTATATAGTAACCGGATTTAATAAAGGTTGTGATCTCCATTGCTATACTGACAAACATTGAAAAAGATTAAGTTTTTGTGCACTCTGTATTTTAACAACTCTTGTAGTGAACAGTTGTAAAATCTTCTTGACCTTATTTCCTCCCCTCTCCTTTTTTCTTTCTGTGCCCTTTTTTTTATTTGCTAAAATAAAAAAAGGAAATTAACAATAGCAAAAGCAACAAAACTGTTGTTTTAATATATGCCATCACTAAATTTGAATTTAAACATGCTTATGCAGTGTTCTTTTCATAAACCAATCAAGCAGTAATAACAGGGCATTTAAATTAAATATCAGTTCAACATAGGACAAGCCATAACAACATTTAAGTATTTTGGCTTACTCATAATTTTCAGACTTAGACAATTCCAGCACAAGAGAAAATTATTTCCCATAAAACAAGACATGCCCAAATAATGCAAGTTAGAATTTTAGACTGTAAAAAAATGCTCTCATTATTACATTTGATTATTTTGAAAAGTTTTTGGTACTTTCTATTAAGTATTTCCATTGTACTAGCTGATCATTCCTAGTGCAAACAAACTGTGGCATAAGAACCAGCAACAACAGACAAACAGCCAAACTAGGGAAAGGACAGAGTGGACAAAATCCTTCTCAGACTTAATGGACAAGATACAAAGGTGTCCATCGTGTATAAACCATGTGCATATGCAGAGTAGAGGTGGGCACCATCCAAAAAAAATTACCTATCACCTACCTATCAAAAAATTACCTATCGTGGATCCGCGCCGGCGACAAACCCAAATCACCGATCCACACCGATCAACTCCCGTTTCCGATCTGTGGATCGGGGAGGCCAAAGCAGAGGGGCGCCCCGCTGTTCCCAGCTATGTGGGAAGGTGGGTGGTGGTGGCGACCACTGGGCCCAGCGGGCACGGGGAGGGGATGTTCACACACACACACTTAGAGCAGAGGGGGGGAGTTTTTAACCCGGCAATGAGCCGCCTCCCCTCAGAGAGTTCACACACACTTAGAGCAGATGGGGGGAAAGTTTTTAACCCGGTGACAAGCCGCCTCCCCTCAGGGAGGGGACGTTCACACACACACACACTTAGAGCAGGGGGGGAGTTTTTAACCCAGCGATGAGCCACCTCCCCTCAGGGAGGGGACATTCACACACACACACACTTAGAGCAGGGGGGGAGTTTTTAACCCGTCCCTGGCTCTCCAAATAGAGAGAGACACCCCGTCAACATGTTTCAGCCAGCTTTTTAAAAAAAGCAGGGACAGAATCCTCCATTCCTCCCCACCCAATTTTAAAAGCAAGCAGTCAGTCTTCCAAAAGCATATTTTAAACACATACACAGAGCCGTGAATGAGGTTTTCCCACAAAATACAGTGTTTTAAAAGCAGGTTAAAAACAGAGAGTGACAGACAGAAAAACAGCCATTCCTCCTATAAAGCCTCGTTTTTTAAAAAAGCAAAAAACGTTTGGAGTGCCCATGGCTACAGAACACCCCCTTCCCCCTCCCTCCCCTGGGTCTCTTTTCCCAACTGGTGAGTGCGTTGCTGCTTCGTGGTTGGAAGGAACCCCTGATCAAGGAAAGCTGGGCTTCCATTCAGGTTTCCAGGGCAACAGAAGGAGGGGAAACACAGCTCAGGCATTCCCCTGGCTCCGTTGCCAGGGCAATAGATTGCTGGCGCCAGAGTGTCTGGATCACAATGAGATACCGATCGACCCAATGAAGCCCCGAACAAGTGCCCCCCCCCCGACCGCTGGATCTGTTGCCGTGGACGGCACCGATCAGCTGGGTCCCGATGGCACGGACGACATTATCGGGGGTATTTTCCTATCGTAATGCCGATCGTGCCCATCTCTAATGCAGAGTAGCAATTAGAAGACAACAGAAATGAAACTGGGAACAGCAATGTGTTTGAGCCTTACAGTAATATAGCCAGTATTGCCAGAATTAGTCCCTTTTCTCTCCTTCCAAGTTCATTAGCTTTGGTCTTGATCAGTAAGGCTTGTAGAGACCACCTAACTTTTGTGTTATCACCACTCTGATAGCTGAATATGAGAAACAGCATGTATGACACAATCATGATACCTCAGCCCTAGTATAAAAAAGTTGGATCATATATATCTTTTAATGCACTTCAAAATCCATGATTAAAACTGGGACGTGCACTTAAAAAAATGGTATTTTTTGGATGTGGGTCTCAAGAAAGCCATAGTCATGGATATGCCCAATATTTGGGTCCTATCATACCACTTTTGTATATGGATTCTGAAATTAATCAGGTCCATTATTCCCTATTGAGGAATCTTTCCAGGGGACTGGAGGGGCTGTTTTCCATGCAAATTACACCACAATTGCAGAGGAGTGAGGCTGCCTGTCCTCTAAAGACCCCCAAGTTTGAGAAAGATTGGCTCAAGGGTTCCAGTTCTACAGGCCTTTGAACAAGGTGTTCCCAGCTATTCACCACTGTTTCCTATAGAGGGGAAAATCCAGTGCTTTCTCCAGAGCAAAGAAGCCTTAGTCAAACACATAAAAACAACCCCTGATCAAAAATTTAAAAAAAACAGCCCAACAGAACCTATGCCAAACCAGATAATCCCAAAAGAACTAACTTGGCAGCAAGCAGCAGAAGGCAGTCACTCCAAAAATAAAAGTAAAACTCTTGCCCTGAAGCTTCAGCCAGTTGCAACTCGTTTCCTCTCCCCCCACCCCCGCCATTTTGCAGGTTTCCCCAGGCAAAAAAAGAAACAGGAAGGAAGACAAATCCAACAGGAAAACAGCATAGCTCGTTAGAAAGAGCACAACTGTCTGCCCAATTATGACGACTCTCTCATGTAACCTATGAGAGAATCATCATGATTGGACAGACTGTTGAGCTCCCCCTAACAAGCAATGCCATTCACCTGTGAGAATCATTCCCTCTCCTTTTTTGCCCAGGAAATATAAGAAAAAAGCAGCTGCAACCTTTGAAATGGCAGCCCCGGTTAACACTATATATTTTTGTAATGAATCAGGATGGAAATATTGGCATATCTGAGAATTTCAGATATGATCATGATTCTCAAATATACATGCAAAATATCGATAAGGTAGTTTTCGAGTAAATTTTTGGTATATTTTACATATACCAAACTGCACATCCCTATAGATCAAGATGGGTGACCATGTTAGTCTGTATCTGAAGAAGTGAGCTGTGGCTCAAAAAAGCTCATAGCCTACCACAAATTTTGTCAGTCTTATAGGTGCTACTGGATCCTTGCTCTTTTCTACTGCACATCCCTAGTTAGGAATACTTTCTTCACAGAGTTTCAATCACTTATTTACCACTTCTATTTCCTAAACTTTGCAGGTTGCAAGAAAACATGCTACTAAAATGTCTAGAATCACAACTGTTTGGGGAAAGGTAGTACAAACACAGTTGTTGGGAGAAATGTAATGCAGATGTTGGACCCAAGGGTGAGTTCAAGGTCTACGTGAGTTCAAGGTCTAGGGTATCCTTTTTTACCACCACCACCCCCTTCTGCATATACACTTTGATTAAAGCAAAGTAAGTGTTTTTATTGTAACAGATGGAAATACAATTTCTTCATTAGTGTCATGTATGCCTACCTGCAATACATGCCATGGGTATGTTTTATACTGCCTAGTAGTCCTCTGATACTGTGAAGAGTTCTGAGTGCCTTTCAAAGTCTGTTGTTTAGAAGCTCACTGTGTTATCTTTGCTTTGAAGTAAAACACTCTCCTGGGGAAGCAAAATACTTTCACTTGCAGGCAAGCGGCCTTGAGTTCTGCTGCACCTGACACAAACGAGGCTTCTCCTGAGAAGAGGGACGATTTCATGCTTACTCTGTAGGTGTAGTCTAAACTGTGATAATTTTTGTCTCTGGCGTTCACACCAGAATTTCAACTACTAACCTGGGGTGGGATGTTACTCTATAACTAACCAAGGTTTTTCTATACATGTCACTCGGGCCAATTTTCCACTGTCTGATCAACCTGAACTGATGGATCTCTAATAAATGTTACTTCAACCGAATCACCTGTGTGTTTGCTGTGGAGAACTAAGGGATCTAACTGCCAGGGGCTGACAATTAGATATGGCACTCCTCTCTTCCCAAACCAAACGTCCAGAGTCTGAAGATGAGTGATGGGCTATCAAGTCAGGGCCTTACAGTTCATTAAGAGTGCAGCTCTCAGCTAGTATCCTGGGTTTTGAAAGTATATTATAACATAAATATCCAAAATGGATCATAGATGAACTTTAAAATTTCATGACTTTAGCCTGTTCCTATATTCTGCTACACACACCAAACGGAATATAGGATCTTGTAACTAGCTTCCACCAGTGGATCTAGAGGAGTAAAGGTACTTACACCAAGCCCTTCAATAGTACATAAGCTCCATTTAATAGTTTTTTTAAGGGGAATGACTGGGCAGGCCATTAACAGCCATTTAAGGTCGATCTTGTCCAAACAGGAAAAAAAGCTCTTAAATTATACTAAGTAGTTTGTGAAGTAACAGACACGGGTCACAAATAAGCTATGAAAAGTTAAATAGGAATCACCAGTTTCTTGGATTATTATTTTCCTCTTAGAGCATCTAAAAGTGTTTCAGCTATAACTCCCCCTTGTGTTTAAAATAAGAACTCCCTCTTATGCCATAATTACCAATTTAAGCCTCCTCCTGCCAATCAGACAAGGGGATCCACAGAATTTCACCATAAAATCACACCTGAACAAAACTGCCCAATATTCTCCTTGAATCACAACATTCTTGAAGGACAACTCCTTATTTATGTAGTTAACACTGCAATCCTAACACTTCTCACTAAGTAGCATTCTAAGAAGACCCGCTTAGGATTGCACTGTGAATGTTCTACAATCATCTCTGAGACTATCATGAAATACAGGGACCTAGTTCACAATAATGACTGCTAACGTTTTTTTTCTTTCCTCAGCAAACACTACGCAACCTTTTCAAATACCTATTAACTTTGAAATCTTGAATGATATTTTAGTCATGAGTATAAGAATCTAGAATAATGAGGGTTTTGGTTATGGTGAATTTACGTTATTCTTTTTCTCTACTATTACAATGAATAAGTTTTATCATCTTTTTATAGAAAAAATGTTAAACATATAGCATTTGTTATCCATAGTTCACAAGATAGTTAGCAATTCTCATCTAACATCAGCTAGACTTTCTGCCCAAGCGATGCATGCCAATAAGGCAATCATTGCAATTAGCAACTAAACTGCAGTAACAGAATAGTTCTTGGTTCAAATCTCACCTTTGCCATGAACTCAACAAGTTATCTTGAACAAGTCACCTTCTCAAGGCCTTCGCATCCATAATAACTAGCTTGATACCCGTGCTTTGCTACGGTATTTAACTACTTTCAATCCAGTTATAATACTTATGGGTATGTAACATTTTTTGGTTTGTGTATTTTTTTTTTGAGTTGGCAACCCTAGTGAACTTTTAGGGGATGACGGGGAGGTACATTTCACCTCAGGATACATTCAATGACTCCCAATAGCAACTGCATACTGTTTAGAATGTGGGGGTGAGGACCAATCAGGACACACACGCAAATGACCTCTGTGTTCCAACTGTCTCTGGGGACTGATGAGGTGTGGAATGTTTTGAGCCCCAATCAGTCCACATATGCAAATGACCTTGAAAGGCTGGCCCAGTCAGGGAAGAGTGGCCAAGCTGGCAGTGGACAGGGGCGCAAACAGGCAGCAGCCTGCCAGCCACACAGGGAAGCTGTATCTCTTTGGGAAAACACGTTGTACCCTTTTTTACCCCCGGGGGGCAAATTTATTAAAATCCCTTCTTAGTGGGTGTTTACATCATGAAAGGAATATTCTCCCCAAATTTCATGTTTCTAGGTCCAGGGTTTGGGGCTGAGTGTTGATGAGTCAGTCAGGACACATCTGTATATATAAAAGATAAGCCTGTTTTTCTGTGGCAGGAATACCTTCCAGAAAATAAAGCTAGGACTTTTGAAATTGGCCCCGATTCAGGATGAACTGGTAATTGTAGTACCAAAAATGAAGGGAACTGAAGCATCCTGTACTAGATTATATCTAAAACATCCATCAAGTATAGAAGGGATATTTACTTGCTAGAAGCCAGGAATGTAGAGGCAGCAGAAACAGGGTGGAGAATATCCTCCTTTACAAAACTAATTTTCAAACAAGCTTTGCCAATTAGAAGTCTTCTTGAGTGTGAAGCTCACTGGAATAATATTCTAGAGGAAGCAGCAGTTATGCATTCACCTAAAATGTTCTAAACTCTGTTTACTAATATGCTGCACGGTTGTGCCATTTTAAATCTATGGGACATACAAAAGAAGAATCTTTCAGGAGATATTTTGAATCAAACGAGAATACAGATGCCAGATACAGAAATGATAAAGATTAGGGGTGTGCACTGAAAAAATTTCCATTTCAGTTCAAATTCAGAGTTTCCAAATGAACTATGTACCATTATTGGTTTTTTACTGCATGAGATGTTGTCAGCTTGGATCTACTCTTTTTTGTTTTTCTGTTATCATGAGTTTCAGCCTTGTTCTTTGCAATGAAGGCTTCTAGACAATTTGAGCAGCTGTTTTTGCACTTATCGGCACAAAAATCACACAGAACACAGTCCTTCCTCTAAACCATTGATCCAAGTTTTCCTCAGTAACACTATATGCACACAACAGACCCAAAGAAGGCAAGTGTTAGCACATGCAAACTATAGCAAGAAACTGGTTGGCAAAGGGTATATTGCCAACAAATTATTACTTGTGCATCCTGCTGTTGCCTGTTGATGCCATCTTTCCTTGAGCTTTGCAGTGCTTTTGATGTTCAGTGTTCTCGCATTAATGGGGTGTTCTCACATTAATCACTGTCAATCTCTATCACCCAAGTGCAGGCAGGCAGGAAGTATGATTGTCTGAATCCCTCCCCCTCGCCTAAACATGTCTGTTCCTTTCGCTGTGGGCAGGCAGAATGGTTTTTAAAAGAGCGGAGCAGGCAAACAGCTTGCAGGGGGCTTGACTTAAGCTTGATGTGGAGGATTTGTTTTTAAATAATGTTTTGGCAGAAACGTTGGGGGGGAAGCAATCCTAAACAAGTCTACGCAGATGTAAGTCCCATGTTATTGAATAGTGCTTACTCCCTGAGAAGTGTTTTACTCCCAGGGAAGTGTTTTAGAATTGCAGCCTGTGATTGAAGTCTTCCAGAGCTTTTATCAAGTTTGATTGATTGAAAAGACCACTTGCATCCATACCCTGTGGCACTCCTCCAAGCGATCAACCATCCAAGTGCCCTAATGGGGTTGGGAGACACAGACCAGTGCCCAGTTGTGCTGCAAAACAAACCAAAATGCACGCCCCCCCCTAAGTAGGTCTATTCAGATGTAAGTCCCATCTTACACAATAGTGCTTACTCCTGATGAAGTGTCTTTAGAATTGCAGCCTATGATTGAAGTCTGCACATTGCCCCTTCCAAATGTTTCCAAAGCCAATAGGTGGGGAGGTGTCTCCCCTTGTATGGACCCAATAAGGCAGGAGAAAATGCCACCTCCCAAGTAGCAACAGAAAAAATATATACTCATGTGCATTGGACACATTCCCTCTTCCCGCCAACAGAGTTAGTAATGTAAAGGCTCTTTCCCGTGGGATCCAATTGGTGAATATCATTTAAAAAAACAAGATGCTGTTCCCGCTGCAAAATAAGGATCAAAATGAAACACATGAACTTTTTGGTGGGAAGGTGTTGTTATAATTTGGTTTCCTGGATTTGGTTCACAATTTGGTTCATTTGGGGTTCCTGGATTTGGTTCACAAAACAGTGATTTCTGGCTGAATTTCCAGCTAGTTTGTTTCTGGAACGATTACTACAACATATATTGAAGTTCAAAATGGGTGCACCCATTATATGTTTACAAAATATGAGCCCATCAAAACTGTCTAAAAGAACTCAGTTTCCAATTTGACCAAGTTTTACAATAAGCATTAATAAAGCTCTAGGGCAATCATTAAAAATATCTGGCCTTGATTTACAAGATGCTTGTGATGACATGGGCTACTTTATGTAAGATGGTCAAGAGGAGGAGACAGAGAAAACATATTATATTAGCTTCACTAGTAGAACTTTTAATGTAGTATATAACAAAGACTTAGTACCATAAATAATTATTTCCCCCTTTCATTTACATATTTATTAATATTTGTAATTTAATTATTTATTCGTTAGATAAATTGAAAAATGCATAACATTTGTTTATATTTTTAATGAAGCTAATTAAAATCAATATGCTGTATGTTTTTAAATTCAAGTATTCTAATTTCTTTTAAAAATATTTATTTGTACTGAACCAAATGTACTGAAAAGATTAATAGGAGAAAAATATGGCCATGTACCACTTTCACAGCTAGTCCATAGTGCACAAAGGGGTAGAGTCACATTAAAATAATGTAAACTCAGCAAGCTACTGGGCTTGGCATGCCAAGTGAGCAGGGTGAACCGCTAGTCTGCAGATGGGGGATAAAGGTCTATCTGACAAGGCTGTTTTAAGGATTACGTCCTGTTCCAATTTTCTTGAAATCTCAATTCCAGAACTTCCAGGGCTGTAAGGATCACAAAAAGAGTGAATTAAGGGTACAGTGAGGAACAGTGAGTGTGAACTGAGCTGCAAATTCCATTGCCCAGCCTTCTGCTGTTTTTAATGATAACAACAATAGTAGTACCCCAGCAAAACTATTTTCTCTTTTCTCTAGGTATATCATCACCACTTTAAGCTTTCTGTTCTGCACATGTCTGCAAAGTAGAGCAATGTTGAATAAAGCAGAATAATTTGCTGGATCATGAGGAGCCTTTTAAAGATGAGAGGAGTTAGCCATGTTGGTCTGTAGTTGCAAAATAGTAAAAAGTCCAGTAGCACCTTTAAGAAAACTAACTAACTTTATTGAGGCATAAGCTTTCAAAAACCATAGTTCTCTTCGTCAGATGCATGCATCATCAGATCCATGCATCTGACGAAGAAAACTGGTTTTTGAAAGCTTATGCCTAAATAAAGTTAGACTTAAAGGTGCTACTGGA
Organism: Eublepharis macularius; assembly: GCF_028583425.1. Taxonomy (NCBI): domain Eukaryota; kingdom Metazoa; phylum Chordata; class Lepidosauria; order Squamata; family Eublepharidae; genus Eublepharis; species Eublepharis macularius. Next base: position 81,286,529 of record NC_072797.1, read on the forward strand.
CTTTTTACTATTTTAAAGATGAAGAATCAGGAAGTAAAGATTGATCAAAAGACAATGGCAACCACATGGAAGGATATGAAAAACATCACACATTATAGGAGATCCACACAACCAACATAATATTGAAAACATTATTCATACATGCACTAGACCATAACCAGATAGTATCTGCATGTCTCTGACATAGGACACTGGCAGGCATAAACATAGAAACAGTTTTCAACACATACAGCTTTTCAATATTTATATGGTCCCAGCAGTACGAATTCTTAAAATACTGAAGCACAACATGTTGTAGGTTGTATTAAACAGAACTTAAACCCTCTGCATTGGTGTGGTGTGGTGAGTAGACATGGGCACGAACAGAAAAAAAACCAGAACATGGTGTTTGTTGTTCGTTGCCATCCACGAACAACGAACAATGAACACTGATGAACATGATCCTGCCACGAACATATTCATTGTTCCTTGTTTGTGGGGGCCAGCAGGCTCTCCTCCAGCCATCAAGATCCCTACTGCACCACTCCCAGAAATCCTACCTGAGCAGGCAGCAGGACATGTACCAATAATAAATAATAGCTTGGCCCCAGAGCCTGGCAGCAGCCCTGGAACCTGAAGCGGTAGATCTCTACCGCACCACTCCCAGAAACCCAACCTGAGCAGGCAGCAGGAAATGTACCAATAATAAATAATAGCTTGGCCCCAGAACCTGGCAGCAGCGCTGGAACCTGAAGGGGTAGATCCCTATCCCACAAAACACAAAGAAAATTCAAGCTCCAATGCACTCACCGTGTCTAACAGCAGCTGCCTCTCCCTGAAAGCCAGAGCTAGGAGACCCCCTCCCCCCTGTTCTTTTCCTCTTGTAACAAATTTGGAGCTCCAGTCCACACTTGGAAGGAAGACTTGCCTATCAAGCTAAATTGGGCTTAGATTGGGGTTTCCAGGGCAACAGCAGGAGTTCAGACAGAGTTCAGACAATCCCTGCCTGAGTTGCCATGGGAATTGATTGCAGGTGCCAGACTGTCTGGCTTGATGAACAGCAACGAACAGCAACGAACAAGACTTGCAACGACCACCTGTTCATTTAAAATGGGGCCTCACAAACAGCTTGCTTGTGAACAGCAGATTGGGCTGTTCATGGGTTTTTTTTAGTTCGTATTGCTGTTCGTGCCCGTCTCTAGTGGTGAGATCTAAAGAATGGCAACAGAAATATTGGGAGGAGCACAGCATAATTAGATAACTTTAACAGTGCACAAGTTTCAAAACTAATGTAAACCAAATTAAATTAGGGGTTTTTTTTAAATAGCTACAAGATGTCTTTAAAAGAACATCTAGTTTCTTTCCTCAAATTCCTTTGGATTAAAGGATAGCAGACATATACCCAGAAAGCAGGTTTCACTCCCACAGCTTCTACTTCATTCTGGCATTATCATTGCCTAATAGAGCTGAAAAATTATTCCTGATCTTTATCATAAAACCAACAGAATGTAGTTAAAATGAATCCTAAGAAGGCATAAGAGTCACAGTTGGTTCACTATGTGTATGTTTCTAGAAGGAGACTAGATTTCTGCCAACTTCCACTTAGAAAATGTGCCAGAGAGCTCAATGCTTTGAGCTTCCAACAGACTTACACCACAATCCTGGGGCCTTTATTTATCCTATCTGCCCATCCACTGAACTTTTAAGATTTCCCACAGAACCCCGCTAACAAGTTTTTGAACTCTTGAGTTCAGTCTTTAGAAAGTGACAGGGGTTGTATATCTGTTACGTGAGAAATATATTTATTCAGTGTCATCAACAGAGACGGTGCTTCACATTATAATATTTAAAAACAAAAGTTTACAGTATCATTTTGTAAAGTATTACATGTGATGGGCAAGACTGGTTCCAGCTCCACCTCTCCTCAGAAACAGCCAATAAAAGCTGGCAGAATGCTGGGGCAATGACAGTTTTAGTTTGTTGGAAGGCAGTTACTGGGGAGGGGGGGAGGGATTTGACAGTTAAAGAAAGGCAGCAGAGAAACAGCAGTCTGTTAACCTCTTATGATACATATTACTCATTCCCTGTTTAAGCGTAACGTATCTACATGTTTCCAATTATTCATTCCTATTTTATACATCTTGTAAATAAAATGTATTCTTGTTTCTGTTTTAACCCTAGCTGACCTAAAGTTGTTGGCCAATGGAAATAAAAGCATATACACAAACCTTAAACACTCTAGTCACAACAAATGGCAGGAAATTGTTAGGAAAGCCTTCACTCTCCTGGCTTTCCACAAACTGTGCAAAACTGAATTATTTAGGAGGGCTTTCTACCCATGTGCCATAAAAAATAGCTCAGAGAGATGCTTTGGTAGGGATGGGAACTAAATACTACACTATTGGATACTGTCTGCTGATGTAGATATACACCTACTAGCAAGTTTCCACATGGTCCTGGGTCATATAAGTGAATTTCTTCTTACAGAAACACCCAGGGTAACCATGTTTATGCCCTGCCAAAAGTGCATAAAAGGGCTTTCCTCCACAGGGTAGACCCATAGTTTCTGGCTCGGCTTCATCGTTAGAACCTTTGGCACAATTTTTGGATGAAAATTTATGTCCTGCCGAAAGTGCATAAAAAGGGCTTTCCTCCACCAGGTAGACCCATAGTTTCTGGGTCGGCTTAAGCATTGGAACCTTTGGTACAATTTTTGGATGAACATTTAGGACATTTTGTAGATCAAACACCCTCATACATTAAAGACACTAAGCATTTAATTAATGTTACAGAAGGAGTGGCAGTTTCTTTCAATTCTATTTTGGTCACTATTGATGTTAGGGAACTATAAACTAATATTCCCCCATGAAAGGATTAGACTTGTGGCAGAGGATTTATTGGAACAATGAACAGATAAATCAATCCATATTTATTTTCTTCTTGAACTATTGGATATTATACTGGAAAAGAATTATTTTTGATATGCTAATGATTTTTATTTCGATGGAAGAGCTTGACCATGGGCAGTTCCTGCGCACCAAGCCTGGCTGACATCTTTATGAATCATTTTGAGAAGAGATATATCTGTTTCTCTCATAATCCTTTTAGGAAGTCAATCTCTATTTTCAAAAGATTTATTGATGGTTTATTGATTTTGTTTGAGACAGGAAATGAGATCACACTTTTTTGTAATGGATTAACACTTTACACCCTACTATCAAGTTGCATAGTGTCAAGTTTGACACTATGAAATTTACTATCAAGTTTGATAGTATATTTCAGTGTCAAGATTAATTATTTAGATATTATCATTTATAAGAATTCTAACAACATATTGGCTTTGAAATTGTATAGAAAAGACACTGACCGTAATGCTCTATTACATTATGGATCATCACGTCCTTTTTTAAAGACATAGTTTGCCCTATGGGCAGTTTTTGAGCATAAAGAGGAACTCCACTACATTTCAGGATTATAAAAAAGATGCTGGCAAACTTCAGACACAATTAATTACAAGGGGGTATCCAGTCCACGTAATTAGATCGGCTAAAAGGAGAGCTGACAGTGTTGACAGAAAGGAGTTATTAAGAGATAAAACACTTTGTAAAAGAGGTAATATTTCATGGGCAATGGATTTTTCTCCCTTGACAAGTGCAATTAGGAACATCATTCATAGACATCATTCATCTAGTAACCCGTCTACCTGAGTGTAAGGAGAAACCAAAAATAGGTTTTAGAAAGAACAGAAACATTAGGGACATTTTGATCAGAATAGATACAGCTATAACAAAAGAGAACTCTAGGCCTAGGAGAACTCTAGGCTTCATGGAAGAATCCAGCAGAAATTAAAATGTTACACGAATTGTGAGTCTAAGGTCCTTTTTGCACTGGAACTTTAAAGTGTTTCAGTATCTCTTCCTCTGTTTGCTTCCCATATTTGCAGGAGTTTCACACTTGCAAGGAAGTCATGGGACGTAGTACCGATGTTTGTCCATGGTATCCCCAATTTTTCCCACAGCTGACATACCACGATTTTATTTTGAAGCTGCTGCTGAGTCACGTCTGGCCCGATTAATGTCAGTGTGAACTGTATACTTGCCTTCTGCTTCTCTTCTCCCCCTTCTCCTTTTTCCCAGGAGCTGATTGGTCTGTGTGGAATTAACCACTCCCACCCTCCTCTGAACTCCTTTTCGACCATTTTTATCAGTGAAGTGAGGTAAGAGTCATAAGGCTGCTTCTCCGTTGGCTTCCTTCCTCCCGGATTTTTCAATACTAGGAATGATTCCTAACATTGCTGTTTATTCCCTGCTGGCTTTAAAAGCTGGGAAAGTGTTAAATGGCTGCTTTTCCCTTCTTCCCTTGGAGTATGCACAAACACACTCTTTTTTTTCAAAGGCAAGAATGGGTTGTAATGTTGTAACATTGTAATGTTACTACACATTCCTCCTGGCTTTAAAAGCCAGGAAAGGATTAAATGGCTGCTTTTCCCTCTCTCCCAGGCATGTTTTGGGCTTTGCCAAAGAGAAAAAAAACCCAAGCATTTTGCATAGCCCTTCAGAAACAAAGCAGTAGGGAAGCTGCCGGGAGGGGATAAAGCAGCAGCATTTTAACCCTTTCTTGGCTTGGCTTTAAAGAATAAATAAATGAGAGTGGAACAAGCATGAAAAGTACATGGTTTCCCCCAGTACTCTGCCACCAATTGCCTCTCCAGTGCGCACAGACAGCCCAATCAGCAAATACAGGGGGAGGATGTGTTCCAACATTGCAATGTTACAACGCCTGCTCAAATTTTTTTAAAAATGTGTGACATGAATTGCAATGCTCAAAAGCCTGAAACTGCACTGAGGCTTCAAAGCCTGTCTAAAATGAAAAACAAGACACCAAGTCAAAACTGCCTTGGAAAGTGTGGAATGTGTGGGTGCCATGCCAAAGCCATTGTGATTGTGTCAAAAGCTTATAAATGGTAGTTTAAACCATAAGTGTGAAAAGGGCATAAAATGTTTTATATCTAGCCTTCTGTCCATGTAGCTTTTGGTACTTAGGCATTAGTACTAGAAAAATTAAAGTCAGGATCTTGGAACATGTATCCTGGATTAAAAATCATGTATTAGAGGTGCCCATGGCTCAGCATTTCTTAGATAAACAACATGCATCTGAGGATTTGAGATTTTTTTGTAATTTATAAATGTGATCCTGATCCCTACAATACAAATGATATAAAAAAGAAATTATTACGAAAAGGAACACAATTCATATATGAGTATAAAACATATATACCTTATGGTCTCAATAATGAAGTAGATTATATGCCCTTCATTTAAAAGGTTTTGTGGCTTTAAGGCTGGTGTAGTTACAGGTGTAAGTGATTTGAATGAGGATTTAACCATGACAACAGAAGTAAAGATATGCAGATTTCTGGCCTTATTGACTGTGCTGCTTGAAAGTAGAGAAGAGGAGAAGCTACCCAGCTCTGAACAATTTACAAGCAGGCAAAGAAATGGCAGGTTTGCCATGTGCAGGTTGTTATCTTTAAAAAATTATACATATACATATACATATACATATACATATACATATACATATACATATACATATACATATACATATACATGTATGTATGTATGTATATATGTGTGTGTGTGTGTATACATATATATATATGTATGTATGTATACGTGTGTGTGTGTGTAAAGATCATTATACTAGTTTATGATGTTATTTGTTACACAGCAACTTGTGAAATTTGACTCTGATAAAGTGATTGAAATGCACTGAATACCGGATGTGTGTAGGTTGCATTTTCATCCACACAAGGAGACTGGACTTTGTGATATTGTGGAGAGAATATCTTCTGTATATAAATCTTTTTTGTGGTCACATATCTGCCTGTACATCTATATTTATGTATTAGAATTTAAACATTGTTATAAGTAAGCTTTGCATCCATAGCACAGTGTTATCTTGTACTTCTAGCACTACTGGGTACCGTCTGCTGATGTATATATGAACCTACTAACACGTTTCCACATTGCTAAACATGCCATGGAAATTAATTATGCTTTGTTTCAGATAGATTTCAATTCTGTGGTCAGCTTTATATATATATATATTTTAATCTGCTAACGTCCCCTATTGTATCTATTTCCATGAATGTCCTAACTGTTGTTCATTACTCTATTTTGTTCAGTGAATGTCCTAGCTGTCGATCACACATATATTGAAAGCACTGAACAAATAACATATAATAAATCATTTTCCTACAAAGCATCCAACCTCTCAGACTTGTAAGAATTCACAAAACTGAAAATTTCTCAAAAGCAGTTCCTAAGATGAAATGACTCACAAAGATGCTGGGGTACACATGGACTGGACATACTTCTGGACTGCAGCCAAAGTTTAGTGCTTTTAAAAGAAATATCCAACAGAACTGACTAAACAAGCCAAGAGAATAAATCTTAATATACTGTACAAATTATATTTTCAAAAATGTACAAAAGTTGCACATACATTCTTTCCTTTTTAAAGGCTGAATTATTTTTAGATCAGGAACTTGAACGATGGAGGATAAATTGAAAGATAAAGTGTTAGGGAACAAGGCTACATATGTGATCCAGTGTTGCTATAAAGTAAATACTCCCTCAGCCTAGTGCAGTGGCCTAGAAATAAAGCATTTCATAAACAAAAGATGTAGCAAGAAAAGTTCAGCACTTGGGCTATACAAAACAATACCCAGATGCTTCTGATCTGTAAAGTTTAAATAATCTGAACCCAGGAGTGTTGAAATGTGCCAAATGTATTCTTGTAGACGAAAATTTAAATTTTTAGTATTTGCATAACCTCAGATTTTTAAAAATGGTATATTCTACCATTTATACAGAGACATTCTGTTCCTGAACTCTTCTATTATCTGTGTATCTTCAAAACCTAGAAGCAGAACTGACCAAAGGAAGAATTTCCAATAAAGGACAGAAGGTAAACAGAAAAGTGTGGCTAGGCAGGTCCAAAAGTAGTTTTATTTTCTTGTAGCCCAACAGAATACCTTCAAGTTAAATGTCCTGTAATCCTGCCAGTGATTAGTAGTGCTCAGTCTCCTGTCTCCATCCCGGAAATTAGTCTGCTAGAAACCCAGATAGCTGAACAAGCAGTCACGCTTTATCATATCACTGAGTTTGGGAGGCCAATCTGAAGGAAAGCTACATATGTTCTGTATTAGAAAGAAAATATCTAATATAAATTACCTTAATTTACAGAACTATAAAAGCTCTGCATTTAAAGTACATTCACATAAATATCAGCCAAGGTACAGCCTTTTGAAATGGTAGTTTACAAATTAAGGATTGTTGCTAAAATATTAGGCTGCAAAATAAACAAAGCAAAGATACCAATTATCACCTACTGATAAAACCGACTAATAAAACGGAGATCTTTATTCTACACAAATATAGTTTACAAATTATTGAACAAATTCAGTATCTATATACCTTTGACAAATTTCATTGCAATGTACCTTACTCATATATCAGCTAACAGTAATTAGATGATCTACTCATTATTTTTACTTAATACCAAGATCAGTTGTTCACAAAGAATCCAGTAATAAAAGTGCATCCATTGCTTACGTGAAAAAAAAAACTTTTTGCAAAAGATCCTCACAGTCATGGCACAGTATTTTTGGCACAGATTTAGGCTGAGATTAATATTTTCTTTCTTTTTAAATATGTTGTATTTTAGTCAACAGTCAAACTCCAATTCTTCCTCCATTTTGCTGGTTCCCACTTTCCCCACATCCACCCCCCTAACTCCTGCCAGAAGGTAAAGCAGGAAAACCGAGGAATCTGAGACTGAATTCAGATGTCTCCATATGCTACCAGGATACCAGCCTTTATTGATTGGGCCCTAGACGATCTCATTTTGTCTGAAAGTGCAAAATTCAGAACTAGGCATCCATGCCACCACTCCATGCTGGACCATTCTCTTCATTCCACTTTAGCAAACCCCCGTCCTAAATACTACCCCACTAATAGCAAGTAAACAATGGGAAAGCTGATATTCTACCTGTTAAACCCAGCACATTAGAGGGCAAAAAGAGGCTATACCTGATGATAGAGCCCCACCCTGGAAACGAAGACAGGCTTGAGCGAGTGTTCTTTAGAAAAACTAGGAAGCATCTTTTGAACTAACTGAGGATCTGTATCCACTGATCTAAAAATTGTTTAGCTATGAAATAAAAGATACGCTTTACTTCTGTAATGCCATTTCCCCTTGCACTATAAGTTACTTCTTCCTCCTTAAAAAACACACCCTGAAACAAAAAGAAATTGTCTATCATGTTATGGATGGCTTGTGTCAGTCTGTAACCCAAACTCCTAATAGTCCAAGTCTATCAGTTAACACAAGTATCTATTAAACAAAGCAGTGTTTGAATGTGATCTTAATTACATTAATATGTAAAATTTATAGTTCTAATATTGCTTTACAGAAATATTGACGTCTGTTCCTCAACAGGCTTTTCCCTTTAATGTTTTCTGAAATTTACAATTGGAGCCAACAATTGTGTTTGAAAAGCAAGTACACATACTTGCAGAACTTTTCCACAGGGGTTATTTTTCCCAGGCTTAGAACTGTCATTCCCCCAGCAGGGGCGGAAAATACCCTGCTCCCAGCCTCTACCTTCTGCCACCATTCAGCTGGCCAGCAGGAGGAAAAGGCGGGGGAATGGGCCTCCCAGGAAGTGCTTATGGTGTGGTAGGATGATGTCACTCCCAGGAGTGATGTCATTGCACAGACCATGGGAGTGCTCTCACACTTTGCACTGGGCCACTTTGGGTCCAACTGAAACACAGGAGAGCTCCCACAGCCCGCATGATGACTTCACTACCAGAAGTGATGTCATTGTGCTGTGTCAAGAGCACATGCATGCTTTATACACATGCGAGGAGATTCAAAAAGTGAGTGCCAGGTCCCCAGCCCTTCTACTAGGAGGGACTTGGCAACCCTACCTAGGTTTGATGCTGTTAGGAAGTAGGGATTTTCCCCCCGCACTGTGGTACATTCATGTCCCTCCCAGGTTTGCCCTGTATTTACTCTGAATTTTTCCAAACCTGTTTTGCTGTATGTTTTGTGAATGATCATAACAAAGTATGGATGGCTGCAGAGTGAGTGGTGGGAAATTTTCCTGATCCCTCCCACACAGCAGCCATTTCCCCTGCCCTTGTCCCTGCAGTGGCCATTTGCCCCATCTGCTGGGTAGGGACTCTTATTGTTTTGTTTTTATAATCAAATATTATTAAAAAGTTATCACAATATTTGTATGAAGCTGAACTTTCAGCTTTCATTTTTCTGTAAAAAGTGACTATCCCCTTTCCCTATGGACTAGGGTGACTAATTTTTTTAAAAAAAATAAAAGCTGAAAAATCAGAAAACCTGATACACAGATTGTTATAACATTACAATAATATTCAATTACTTATCCAAATACTTCAAGAAGCAGGGATGGCCACTACTGGAGGACTGAGGCAGGGAAAATGACAGGAAATCTGCCATGTTGAAGCCCCGTTGCTGTTGTGCTACATCGGCAGCCACAGCAGTAACAGGGAAACCACACAACGGTGTGCCTGTGTAGAAAACACCACAGGCTGTGTCCTGTTGATATAATGAATGTATGTAGTTAGCAGACATGATGTTACAAGTCTGTCCCATACCTGCATTTAATATAGATACATAAACATATTGCAGATCTTTATTTGTTTTTTTTTTAAATGCTTACCTCTTTCACACTGTGGCCCTGTAAATCCATAAACACATGCACATCGGTTGGGCCCAATGCAACGACCACCATTCTGGCACCCATTTTCACAGATTGCTGTGTTTAACACAAAAATAAATACTAATTAACTTATTTTTACTGAAATATTTTTAAAGTGCTGGATAAGCACTTTAATAACTTCTCATCATTACCATAATTTATTTAAAACATTCCTATGCAGCCTTTCCACCAATCTCAGGATCCCCAAGACAGCATCCAACACAATAACCAAGCCAAAACTGCAAAGAGGCTTTCAAAAAGCTTTAAAAACTTGTCCCAAGGTATGGTTAGAGATGCATGATTCAGCAGCCTTATGCTGATACATCAATCTTTCTGCAGCTAAGCAGATATGGATCTGATCAGTGCCTGGATTGGAGACCTTGAGTTCTACAAGGAAGAAAGGGAGTATATAAAGGTTATTACAATACTAGAAATTAGAAATTAGAAAGTATCTGCTTTTATAAAATAGTTTGTGTTTGCTATCAACCAGCAGGTTTGTTGCATTGTAACTGGAAGAAAAACAGAGGAACTATATGAACAGATTCCAGAAGAATAGCTATAAACCATCTATTGCAGCAAAAGGCCTAAATGCAGCATGATCTGAGGTAAGTCTCAAGTAAGTTCCAGCTGGAGGAGAGGCACATGGTACTTACAGGAGGATCTTCCTTGTTCGTGTACCACTGGTGCAGACATGATGCCTTCCTCAATGATGTCATTGTGCCAGCAATGGGCATGCTCTCTTGCTTTGCACAGGGCCAAATCAGCCTGTTTGGGGCCAAAATTGGCCCCTGTGAAATAGTGGAGCATGTCTGCCACCAGCACAATGACATCACTTGAGGAAGTGACATTGTCTTGCCCTGCCAGGAGTGCGCCCACTGAGTGCTTGCTCTGGAGGTTTTTTGCTTCCCAGGCCTGTTCCTCATGCCGTTTCTGCCTCCCAGGTAGGTGAGAGGTGGCAGGGGGTACAGGCTGGGAGTGGGGGATCCGGTGCCTCCATCAGAGGAATGGGATCCCTAGTTCCAAGGGATTCAATGGGTCTTACTTCAACCTAAATGTGGTTCGGATTATAGTCTTAAAGAGTATTGGAATAGGAACTTTTATAACTAAAGGCCTACTTCAATGGATGGATGCAGCACACTCATAAACACAAAAATATCCAGTAAGAAAGGGGGGAAATTTCTGTTTTTCAAAGTGGGGTTATAAAATGATGGAACACATCCACATAGCAGTAATATTAATCAACTTAAATCAATGAGCCCATGCCTTGCACTTGGCTGTCATTTGGTTAACACAATACTACTTCTGACATAATTAGCATCAATGTGTCCAATTTTCTATATGTATCCAATTGGTCTCATACATAATTAAGCAAGAGATAATATATAGTATTGTCCACAAATATTCAGGCTTGTAAAATGGCACGGAAACATTTCTTTTGCAAGTTTAACCAGTTTTTCAAAGACAAGCTGTTTAGTAGTACAACAACAACAACAACAATCCCACAACAGACCAATCATGAAAATAATACTAGCTGCACTTCATTAAAATATGCTATTTACAGCACTAAAAATCTCTTATATTGCTACAGCATAATTAAAAGTTCTGCTGTTAAAAATATTCAAAGTAGAAAAGCAAATTGCAAACAATTTATTTCAGTAGAAAGAAAAAGATTTGTAAAAGAACCTTCTCGTAATCACATATGTGAGTTAGTATAGCAAATCTCTTGCTATACTATGTTAAATGCATAAATTCTCAAAAAAGTTTCTTTTTATAAATTAGATCTGGTGTTGGGCCTCTGAAAAAACAAGCAAAACCCGCTCTTTCTCTCTTCCATATCTGAACACCTCAGGGGACATGGTATTTGTCTATAGTGCCACAAAGTCTGGAAATATAGGACCAAAAGCACACATATAGATAGTAAGAGAAGGCAGGAAATAAAAGAACTTTCTTGAAAAGATCAGGGTAAGTGTGGCTTTAGCTATAAAACACTGAAAAAAATAGCTAATTCTCTTAAAGTGTTGAAAAATGTCAATAGCTTAAAATAAATTCTACATAAATCAAGGCTCACACGTTTGAGACTACAAGACTGTGATAGCAAAACCTGGGGATTATGTCTTGGATCCAGATTAGCTTTTCCATCTGTAGACCAAAACTTTCTTGCTTCCCTTTTCCTACAGCATACTGAAATCCCCACCCCCAAATCCTGTTTCTGAGGGACAGGGGACATAATGAATAGGACTTCAGGGCCACTGGGACTGCTGTGGGAAGGAGAAGATAGGAAAATCACACTCTATGACTGGAAATTCTTGACAAAGTAGAAACATTACTCTAAGCCTAAGTATCTCATGTAATTCTTAACATTCTGGGAAGAGGAAAATGATCCTATCTTTGCACATCCTCTTTACTAGGATATAATATAGTCATTCTAATTAAGGGAAAACAATAAAGAAGACACAAGCATGTGGTAACCAATAGTTGTACATAGCTAAGAGATAGCAATCCAAGAACAGTCCATAAGTGGATGCATAGACAAATTTATTCAAATGTTAAAACAAGTATAAGGATCAGTTCGAGATCTGGCCTTTTATCAAGGGAACAGAGCAGAAAGAAGAGCTGACCAGATAGTCTTTTATCCCCCAGTCCAATTCTGACATGTGTAGCAAGAAAATAAATTGAATAAGCAAAAGAGACAAGATGAAATTGTGCACGTACAGAACTTCACAATATTTTCTGTTTTCATAATATACAGTGAACAAATTAACATACCATCATGAAATAAAGTAACTCCCAGTAAATCAAAGCTGGTATATTTTTAACACACAGTGACCAATCGGGGGTAATTAGCTTCACAAGAATAACCAACAACACAGCAAAAGAAGCACGCCCAAGACGGAACCGATTTACCCAATAGTTGTAATAGAATTACCCAATAGTTGTAAAGGAAATGGGAGTACAGTATTGCAAAGGAAATAACACACTGCAATAGATACATGCAAAATCAAACATTACATATCAGACCAGTTATTTCAAAGTCCTTTGAGATACCAAAACAAAGCCGCTGGTATGACCATTAACCAGCTGTAGCCGATAAGGTTCCCAATTGTATGACGAGAAGAGTTGTAAGCGCTTGTAGAAGCCGCTGCAAGGCGGGCGAAAAGCAAGGCGGGCGCTTGTGAAAGCCGCTGCAAGGCGGACGAAGATTAAGGCGCGGGAAACAAAACAGGCACTTGTAGAAGCCACTGCAGGGCGGATAGAGATAAGGCAACGAGCATAAGCCGGCCAGATATTTCTTTTTTCTCGTTTCAGACTTGAAAAAATCTTTCTTCAGGCCACAATATCTAAAAAATTAATATCAGACAATAGTATCCCGACAATACATACAGGGACCCCCCCCCCCCCGGGGCAAATAGTTAATACTTACATCACAAATTTAACTGAACAACTTTTTCTCTCCAAGGAACATTTCCATAAATGCCCAAGTGAGGGGGGTGTAACATAACAAGCACTTTATACATGATGGGTCAATTATATCATTAACACAAATGATTTAAAGGTACAGTACAAAATTACACACACGGAAGAATAAACCAAGGGACAGGCAATATTAGTAATAAAAAGATATTAGAAAAGAGGAGGAATAGGGAGACATAGAAAGATCATGGGAGGCGCAGAGACTGGCTAGGAAATCATAAGAAAGAGGAGAAGTCCAAGTGATTATTGAGGCCATGTGGGATCATGGTTTGAAGTCTGAAAATCCACCTGGTCTCAGCCTGTAGGAGAAACCGGTTCCGTGGCCCCGGTCACGAAACAACTTCCAAGACGGTGAAATGAAAGGGTCTATCAGTTGGATGTCGGACCCTAAGATGTTCATAGAGGGGAAGATCCAAACTTTGAGTTCTACATCTAGAGACATGTTCTTGGATGCGTAATCGCAAGGGACGGGTAGTGCAGCCAACATAAAGCCGTTTGCAATCGCAAATAAGGAGGTAAATAACATTAGGGGTGCTGCAGGTAGAAAAAGATTTTGAATACAAATGCTTACCCGTGGTCGGGTGTAAAAATTTTGCCAATTCTATACTCAAGGGACAAGCATTACAATGACCACAGGGGAAATGCCCCTGTGGTAATTGAGACCCATCAGTTCTAGGTCTGAAATCTGAGTGGACCAAAAGATCTTTGAGGTTCTTAGTGCGCCGGTAGCCAATCTGCGGTAAGTTGTTACACCCCAGCAGATCAGACAATATATGCCAATTTCTACGGATGGTATTCGAGATGGCACCCGACAAAGGTGAGTAGTCTAATGCCCAAGTAATTCTATCTGAAGACGTATCCCGACTGCGGTAACTCAAAAGTTTAGACCGAGGAGTGGTATCAGCTTTCTTTCTCGCTCTAGTAATAACCCAGGGGGGGTAGCCCCATGTTGCAAAGGCCGCGCTCATGCGAGCCGCCTCCTGGCGATAATCCTGCCAAAAAGTTGCATTTCTCCTAGCTCGCAAGTACTGACCTACTGGAATATTTTTCTTTAAGGTGGGTCGATGATGGGAGGTGTATTCAAGGTAAGCAGACCTGTCTGTAGGCTTCCGGTAGGGTCTGACCCCCAACCCACCGGAGGGCCGTGTGAAAACGATGACATCAAGAAAGGAAATGCTGTCAGAACTGCTCTGGTATGTAAATTGGATATTCGAATCCAGACCGTTAATCCACTCCATAAAGTCTGAAATCCTATTGGATGTACGCAGCACACAGAAAATGTCATTAATGTACCTCCGAAAACAGACCATTTCTGAATGAAAAGGGTTGACTGCTGTATTATAAATAAATTGCTCCTCTAGGTTAGCCATATACAATACTGCAATAGAAGGGGCTGCCGGACACCCCATGGCAACCCCCCTTACCTGGTAAAAAAATTGAGAATCAAATCTGAAATAATTCCTCTCCATGATAAGATCTAATAGATCAAGTAGGAAACTAGTAGGTGGAAATTTACAAGTGCGTTGGTCTAGTACCCCTTGGATTACTGTCCTAGCATCCGAATGCGGAATAGAGGTATATAGGGCTTGGACGTCCATAGTAAGAAGTACAGCTCCTCGTGGTACGTCCATGTCCTCAACCAATTGGGTGAGGTCGGTAGTATCTTTAATAAACGATCTAACTTTGACCACGAATGGTTGTAATAAATGGTCAAGATAGAGGGCCAGAGGTTCAAGAAGGGAATTGCAGGCTGAAATAATGGGTCTACCGGGGGGAGAGAGCAAAGATTTATGAATCTTGGGAAGACAGTAGAAGACAGGAGTTCTAGGATCAGAAATGAGTAGGGCACGGTGAACAGGTTGGCTAATAAAATTATTGCTTAAAGCATTATCAACTATTATCTTGATCACCCACCCAATTTCTTCTGTAGGGTCATGATCTATAGGACAGTAGAATTCCCTGTCTGCTAGTTGGCGCAAAACTTCCTTTTGGTAGTCTGTTCTGTCAAGTAGAACAATTCCCCCCCCTTTGTCAGCGGGTTTGATAATCAAATTAGAATCTCGCTGTAAAGAACGTAAAGCTGCTGACTCCTGGCTTGTCATGTTCTGCCACCGGGGGCGATCCTGCCTCTCCAATTGCTCTATTTCGTTAACAACTAATTTCTCAAAGGTTTCCAGTCGAATATCTATTGGGTAAATCGGTTCCGTCTTGGGCGTGCTTCTTTTGCTGTGTTGTTGGTTATCCTTGTGAAGCTAATTACCCCCTGATTGGTCACTGTTTGTTTGCCTGGGTATTATGACGGACTATAGAGATACCTTTGCTTTCTCCCTTACTGAAAGGGAGAGGATTTTGTCCATTGTTCCTTCCCTATCAGACGGCCGTGGTGGGTCTTCTTCCCAAGACTGGGATCTTCTCACAGAACAACTAATGAAGTATACCAAATTGACTTTACATGCCGCTTCACTTACGGAATATAGTAAAGAAAGCATCATCCCCAGGGGGCTACGGATGCATAAGCCCCCTGGGATGTATAAGGAGGATGAGGTTTTTAAAAAAAGATGGGCTTCAATACTTAATAAATGCTCATTTGACTTAATGTTGTTATTGATTGAACGCATAGCCCAAGAGAAGGATACAGTAGGAACAGAGGTGGAAAATTTAAAGAGCGAATTACAGTCCAATTATAGTGAAGAGGAATTTAAAAATAGGTCTAATGAGATTAGTAGATTAATTAAAGATAGTGAATTGAGATTAAAAGATTTGAAGATGAAAAAACTGAATAGAGATAGACGTGACTACTCTAGTGGTAATGTTTACAATTGGAAGGAGCCTACTTTTAAGAAGAGGGTGACGTGGGCATCAACCACTTCTGGGGGTCCTGATTTTGGTACCACCGATCCTTCGGACACGGAGCAGTCCGGGGATGAAGGGGGACGTACCCTCAGGAATCGCACTATTCCTACCCCACAACCCAGACGCCCTTTTTTGACCAGGGGACGTCTGTCTCGCAGGGGGAGATACAAGACATAGTTTTTAATTTGTCTTCCCGGGTTCTTTCCCCTATCAAACGCATTGTTTTGAACAAAGGTTTAGGCTATGTTCCGACCCCACAATATATTTCCCTCAGCACTCGTGTTGATCTGTTCAAATTGTTTAGACAATTGAAATTTAAAAAATATTTTGGCGATACTGTTTCAGCTCCTTCACATGGTCTTAAGAGTAGATCCACCTTTACCCCTCAGATATCCGATATTCGACTGGAAACCTTTGAGAAATTAGTTGTTAACGAAATAGAGCAATTGGAGAGGCGGGATCGCCCCCGGTGGCAGAACACGACAAGCCAGGAGTCAGCAGCTTTACGTTCTTTACAGCGAGATTCTAATTTGATTATCAAACCCGCTGACAAAGGGGGGGGGGGGAATTGTTCTACTTGACAGAACAGACTACCAAAAGGAAGTTTTGCGCCAACTAGCAGACAGGGAATTCTACTGTCCTATAGATCATGACCCTACAGAAGAAATTGGGCGGGTGATCAAGATAATAGTTGATAATGCTTTAAGCAATAATTTTATTAGCCAACCTGTTCACCGTGCCCTACTCATTTCTGATCCTAGAACTCCTGTCTTCTACTGTCTTCCCAAGATTCATAAATCTTTGCTCTCTCCCCCCGGTAGACTCATTATTTCAGCCTGCAATTCCCTTCTTGAACCTCTGGCCCTCTATCTTGACCATTTATTACAACCATTCGTGGTCAAAGTTAGATCATTTATTAAAGATACTACCGACCTCACCCAATTGGTTGAGGACATGGACGTACCACGAGGAGCTGTACTTCTTACTATGGACGTCCAAGCCCTATATACCTCTATTCCGCATTCGGATGCTAGGACAGTAATCCAAGGGGTACTAGACCAACGCACTTGTAAATTTCCACCTACTAGTTTCCTACTTGATCTATAAGATCTTATCATGGAGAGGAATTATTTCAGATTTGATTCTCAATTTTTTTACCAGGTAAGGGGGGTTGCCATGGGGTGTCCGGCAGCCCCTTCTATTGCAGTATTGTATATGGCTAACCTAGAGGAGCAATTTATTTATAATACAGCAGTCAACCCTTTTCATTCAGAAATGGTCTGTTTTCGGAGGTACATTGATGACATTTTCTGTGTGCTGCGTACATCCAATAGGATTTCAGACTTTATGGAGTGGATTAACGGTCTGGATTCGAATATCCAATTTACATACCAGAGCAGTTCTGACAGCATTTCCTTTCTTGATGTCATCGTTATCACACGGCCCTCCGGTGGGTTGGGGGTCAGACCCTACCGGAAGCCTACAGACAGGTCTGCTTACCTTGAATAGACCTCCCATCATCGACCCACCTTAAAGAAAAATATTCCAGTAGGTCACTTCTTGCGAGCTAGGAGAAATGCAACTTTTTGGCAGGATTATCGCCAGGAGGCGGCTCGCATGAGCGCGGCCTTTGCAACACGGGGCTACCCCCCCTGGGTTATTACTAGAGCGAGAAAGAAAGCTGATACCACTCCTCGGTCTAAACTTTTGAGTTACTGCAGTCGGGATACGTCTTCAGATAGAATTACTTGGGCATTAGACTACTCACCTTTGTCGGGTGCCATCTCGAATACCATCCGTAGAAATTGGCATATATTGTCTGATCTGCCGGGGTGTAACAACTTACCGCAGATTGGCTACCGGCGCACTAAGAACCTCAAAGATCTTTTGGTCCACTCAGATTTCAGACCTAGAACTGATGGGTCTCAATTACCACAGGGGCATTTCCCCTGTGGTCATTGTAATGCTCGTCCCTTGAGCATAGAATTGGCAAAAATTTTACACCCGACCACGGGTAAGCATTTGTATTCAAAATCTTTTTCTACCTGCAGCACCCCTAATGTTATTTACCTCCTTATTTGCGATTGCAAACGGCTTTATGCTGGCTGCACTACCCGTCCCTTGCGATTGCGCATCCAAGAACATGTCTCTAGGTGTAGAACTCAAAGTTTGGATCTTCCCCTCTATGAACATCTTAGGGTCCGACATCCAACTGATAGACCCTTTCATTTCACCGTCTTGGAAGTTGTTTCGAGACCGGGGCCACGGAACCGGTTTCTCCTACAGGCTGAGACCAGGTGGATTTTCAGACTTCAAACCATGATCCCACATGGCCTCAATAATCACTTGGACTTCTCCTCTTTCTTATGATTTCCTAGCCAGTCTCTGCGCCTCCCATGATCTTTCTATGTCTCCCTATTCCTCCTCTTTTCTAATATCTTTTTATTATTAATATTGCCTGTCCCTTGGTTTATTCTTCCGTGTGTGTAATTTTGTACTGTACCTTTAAATCATTTGTGTTAATGATATAATTGACCCATCATGTATAAAGTGCTTGTTATGTTACACCCCCCTCACTTGGGCATTTATGGAAATGTTCCTTGGAGAGAAAAAGTTGTTCAGTTAAATTTGTGATGTAAGTATTAACTATTTGCCCCGGGGGGGGTCCCTGTATGTATTGTCGGGATACTATTGTCTGATATTAATTTTTTAGATATTGTGGCCTGAAGAAAGATTTTTTCAAGTCTGAAACGAGAAAAAAGAAATATCTGGCCGGCTTATGCTCGTTGCCTTATCTCTATCCGCCCTGCAGTGGCTTCTACAAGTGCCTGTTTTGTTTCCCGCGCCTTAATCTTCGCCCGCCTTGCAGCGGCTTCTACAAGCGCTTACAACTCTTCTCGTCATACAATTGGGAACCTTATCGGCTACAGCTGGTTAATGGTCATACCAGCGGCTTTGTTTTGGTATCTCAAAGGACTTTGAAATAACTGGTCTGATATGTAATGTTTGATTTTGCATGTATCTATTGCAGTGTGTTATTTCCTTTGCAATACTGTACTCCCATTTCCTTTACAACTATTGGGTAATTCTATTACAACTATTGGGTAAATCAGTTCCGTCTTGGGCGTGCTTCTTTTGCTGTGTTGTTGGATATTTTTAACACAGACAACTTTCCTGAAGAAAGAATTGTTGGTGGCCAAAACATGTTATGCTTTTTGAACTGATTTATTTATTTTGAACTTTGAATAACTTTGTTTCTGTACTATTACAGGTAATTCTTTATTGAGCTCAGATAGGGAACTTCCCTTTTCTTAGATAATAATTAGGACAAGTGGGAGACCTTCATGGTCTTACAAGGGGGCATCTCATTTCCATTCCCCCACTATTTCCTCTTTTCCCTTCCATGGAAGCCTCTCTCCTTTTCCTGCTTCCTTCTATCCTTCCCACCCACCAGCCAAACTACCTTTACTTGCCCAGCTTTCCCTCCTTCCCTCCCCCATTATCATCTTCCTCAGAAAACTATGGCAGTACTAGCCACCAGGTAGGGTTGCCAGTCTCCAGGTGGTGGCTGGAGATCTCCTGGAATTACAACTGATCTCCTGGAGAAAATGGCTGCCTTAAAAGGTGGACTCTATGGCATTACAGCCAGCTGAAGTCCCTCCCCTTTCCAAACCCTGCCCTTTCCAGGCTTCACCTCTAAATCTCCAGGAATTTCCCAACCGGGAGCTGGCAACCCTACCACCAGGCCAGTTGTGCAGTGAGGAACACACAAGAACTTGTGGGGGGGGGGGTCTCATTTTCCTTTATACCCCTTGTCCACATTATTACACCAGTTTGGTGTAGTGGTTAAGAGCAGCAGATCTCTAATCTGAAGAACTGGGTTTGATTCCTCACTGCTCCGCTTGAAACCAGCTGGGTGACCTTGGTTCAGTCACAGCTCTCTTAGAGCTCTCTTAGCCCCACCCACCTCACAGGGTGCTTGTTGTGGGGATAACCACTCTGAGTGGGCATAAAGTTGTCCTGAAGGGTGGTATATAAATCCAATGTTATTATTTTTATTCCTCTCCTCCTGGCAACCCCCATATCCTTACTGTTCCCTCCTTACTTCTCTTCTTCCTACCACCCAACAACCTCCTGCTCCTATCTTCAGCTATATTTATTATTTATTTACTTTATTTATACCTCAACATTCTCCACAGGACCCAAAGCTGCTTACATCATTCCCCTTTCCTCTATTTTATCCTCACAACAACCGTGTAAGGTAAGTTAGGCTTAGAATTTGTAACTGGCCCAAGGTTATTCAGTGAGCTTCCATGGTAGAGTGGGAATTTAAAACTGGGTCTTCCAGACCCAAGTCTGAAATTCTAACCATTACACAACACCAGCTTTTGTGGCCAGGGTGGGGTGGGGGTGCTGTTGAACAGTAGCAAGCATTCAGTCCTGGTTGAGTCATGCAAGTTACATGCTATCAAGTTCCCCAGTTGTTGCTGCTGGGCCTGGTCCCAATGAGTCCTCTTTCAAAGGCCAAAACATCCTTTGAAAGAGTCCTGCCCCCTCTCCCTGTCTTCCACTGATAGATACTGAGGCTTGAAGGCTGGCAATACTGTGTGGTTGCCTAACAATGGACACTGAGGGTATTTGTTTATTAAAGCTACAGGCATTGTTTCCATTATAGTGGGAGGTTACCCCCCCCCCATGTATTCTTTTTCAGATTATTCTGCAAAACTGGGGCATTTTTCAGGTTTGTAGAAAGGTCTGCCTTGCCTATTCATGGTTAAAATCTCTGGATTTAAGTATCCACAGATTTGGCCACATTGAGAATTAGATATATTGATAGTATTAATATTATTATATAACATTGCATCCACAAAGATAAAAACTATATGCTCTGTGTGTGTGTGTGTGTGTGTGTGTGTGTGTGTGTGTGTGTGTGTGTGTGTGTGTGTGTGTGTGAGTGAGTGTGAGTGTGTGTGTGTGTGTGTGTTCAATAGTTAAACTATTACAGGTCAGACTGCAACAATAAGAACGGACAACTGTCTTTACAATCTCCCTAAATAAAGTGATTTAAGAGTTTTCAGGCACCTTTCCAGCTTGGGGCTTATTACAGCTCATGGTCAAGCTTTGAAAGCATTCAACTTTCTTGTGCCAGAACAACCCACAAATACAGAGTGAATAAATCATTTAAACTAAAAAATGGGAGGGAACGGGGTGAGCTTTGAAGTATATTTTTATATCAGAAGCAGAAACACATAAAAATATACTGTTAGGACATAATAAAGCCTCTATCAAGGCTTATCAAAGCTCACTAAATGGAATAAGATTTCACACTCAGAGTATATAATCTATGCATAGAAGGACAAACCTATGTTGCTTTTATAACACAAAGTGGATGAATTATGATACCATTGGAACAACATTATTTTTAAATCTCAAGTACAATCTGTTTAACAAATGATTACATTTTGACAATTTGAAAGAATAATATTTTTCTAATTTTCATATGAATTGCAATTTGGTGTACATAACCCTAATCTGCAAGTTTTGCAAAAACAGAGCAAAGCAGGTAAGGAAAGGCAAGAAAGAAACCAAATCAATGGGGGACGAAGGGGCCAGAATTAAGAGAGAAAAGGGAGGAAAGCACTAAATGTATGAGTGTACTATTTTCACCCCATTCCAAAAACTCAACAACAATGTAACTTGGAGCTGAGTGATGATTCCTATTTGCCCAACTACTGGTGCTAGTGCCTAGTGTAATCCAGTGCCTAGCTTAATTAGGAGCTCCCATGCTGCTCTTTGGAATCGTTCATGCTCTACCAAGAAAGATAAAAAAATTGCTTTGAGAAGCAATGCCTTTGATTATTTCTTAATTGGAAACTAAATATTAACTGCCTGATCTATAAAATTGGTAAATAAATAAAATATCCAGTTCTGCTTGCTGTTCCATAAATCACCACATGTATTTCAGTGGAAAGGTACTGTAATTTGTAAAGCCAAATACCTTCAGAGTGCTCCTCTCATATATTTATGATGGTTCTTTTATTTATTTATCTGTTTGTTCATTTATTTATACCCCGCTTTTCTCCCCAATGGAGACCCAAAGTGGCTTACATCATTCGTCTTTCTTCCATTAGATCCTCACAACAACCCTGTAAGGTAGGTTAGGCTGAAAGACTGCAAGCTTCCAGAGTGGAGATTCGAGCATGGGTCTCTCAGGTCCTAGTCCAATACTAACCACTATACAACAGTGTAATGGTATGATTTCATTTTTATAAGAATATTATGAAAGGAACTTTCTGTAAATCAAAAGATTTACAGAAATCTACTTTATCAAAAGTAGATTGAAACAAGTAATTCCCACATTTTCTGTAGGATGATTGAAGGCCTTATAATTTGAGACCTTTGAATGCCACTTCCACCTTCATTCCACTACATACTTCCTAGAAGAACTTATTAAATACACTGTACTATAGCATACTGGTAAAACAAATCTCTTGGGTTCTTTTTATCAATTTCTAAGAACATTCGCATGAAAGAAGGTCAAACATATTACAGCAAGTAATGGGGCACTAATCTGTCTAGAAGAGCAGTATATAAGGACAGTTATTATTATTAACCTTGTATATGTATATACATATATGCATATATATGCATAACTTGTAACGTGCAAGCCGACCTCTTTTTCTTGCTGGCATTTCTAGAGAGAAACTTAATCTTCCTTTCATGTTGTGATAGGCAACTCAGAATGTCACATGTCTCTCTGTGTGTATGTGTTACTCCCTTGATAAGGAAGTTGCTTCTCTTTGTCAAGATTGGGAATACCTCCTGACTCATCCTCTCTCTTTGCCTCCATTAAAAGACTCTCTCTCTTGCCTCATGACCTTTTCAGAGCTCCTACCATGAAGGCTTCATCTTGGGTTGTCAGATAGTTGTTTGTCAGACTGTCCAGGGGAAATAGAATTAAAAAACTGGAACCTGTGCGCCAAGCTGTCAGCCCATATGGCCTGCTGGGGAGTAGCCACCCCCGCTCACCTGACCACCCAGACCTGAGAAGTGGCTGGCTCGCTGGCCCACCCAGTCTTCTACATGCCTGGAGAGCAGCCAGCCCACCCGGTCTCTTGCGCACCAACAACCATGTCAATTCTGGAAGTGATGTCATCCCACTGGGGCCAGAAGCATGCGGGCGCAAAGCGCTCAAAAGAAAGCATAAAGAAAAGGTAAGTGCCAGGGGCCCTCATCCTGTTTTGGGGGAGAACCCCTGGCAATCCTAACCTCATCCATGTATCTGCCTGCACTCTGCTGTGGTACAGGGAAAGTAATGCTTTAGACTAGGACCCTTTCTTCTACAAGAAAATACACTGAACGGAATCTACCCCAACAAACTGTACGTTCTTTTTTCCCACAATTTAATTGCCTGAGAATTAATTACTGCATATTGGGGGAAATGTGATTGTTTGCTACCAAACAACCAAACTCTGCTACCAAACAAAATACAACTATTTCTAATAAATATAAATATGGTGGGATGTGGTGACTGTATGAAGTGCAAATTGAGATGCAACTATCAATAGTGCAGAATGGACCTGGATAGATCAGTTTTTCAGTGGAAAAAATTCACAGTGCAATTAAAATGCTGCTTAGAAGAATAGTAAACATAAGTAATATAAAAATATATCTCAGTGAGCAGACTAATCTAAAGAAATACAAGAAACTAACTTTGTAAGTTAAGACAAGCAGGCAACCACACAAACCATCCGATCAGGTGCCATCTAATCACATATCACAGACAGATCCACAAACTGTACCCTCCCCAATAGTGCTTTGCAGTAAAAAAGTTAGCAGAAAAAACATACAGCAAGGTGTCTACCACAAAGTAGTTACAATCTAAATTTAAACAGTGGAGGAGAGAGAAGGACAGAAGGCTGACACTATAACTGAAAAGAAGAATAAGCAGGTAATGCCTGATGGAAGCACAAAAATACAACATCCAGTGTAACAACAACTGCATTTATATGTCACTCTTCTAGACAAATTGGTGCCCCACTCAAAACCATGAACAAAGGCAATGTTATTATTATCCCTCAATGCAGCTGGTGAAATGGGGCTGAAAGGAATAATTTACCCAAGTCCACCTACTTAGATCACAGCAGTAGTTGGATTCAAACCAGCAGAGTGCTGATTTGCAACCCAACCACTTAACCACTATGCAAAGTACTCCCTTTCTAAGTTAGGATGGTCTTCCTTCACATCCAGTTTCTCCTTAGGCCCACAATCTTATTTGGGCTTTGTTGCAGCCTCCCAAGCAAGGCTGGGGGGGGGGGAGAATCCTCTCATGCGTTTTTATGGTTCGGGGAATTTGCGGTATGGCTTGAGTTTTGACCTTGGACATGGCCAGCTGAGGCTCCTTAGTGGGGAGGGTGAATGATGATTAGAAACAGCCCCGCAAGTCCCTTGGGAAAGTGAGGTCTGGAGTGAGAAGATAGTAGATGTAGGAGAAAGGGGAGAGTGTAGCCATCGTGGTGTTAATAGTTAGAATATTATCCTAGAATCTTGGATTTCTATATCTAAAGAGACATTTACTTTGTTAAAATGAACTTTGTTACAAATAGGAGGTAATGTATCTAATTTGGTAAATATATGGGAATTACGTTTAACAATGCTAATGCTCATGTATTGAATTATTGTTTCAGCATAGTTTTAAGAAACATTGTCAAGTTGTTACATGGTAAGAATTTATATTTGCTTATGTTGAAATAAAAATATTTTTAAAAAAAAATTATCCTAGGATCTTGGAAACCCAGATTGAAGTCCTCAATCTGTTACAGAAGTTTGCTAGGCAGCCTTGGATTAACCAGTTGTTTTCAGCCCAAGTCACCTCATAGGGTTGTGAAGATAAAAAGGAGAAAGGGAAACAATGTAAACTGCCCTTAGTGTGCAAGATAAAAATGTGCTAAATAAATAATGTTCTACTGGGCTGCTAGAGATAACACTGGCCTTGCTCACCACTCTGAGTGGGACACTAATCTGTCTAGAAGAGTAGTATATTAAGTGCAGTTGTTGTTATTAATCTTGTAAAACAGGTTTAACAGTGCCTAATTTGAGGATAAATTATTAGCTTGCCTGTCTAGTCCCCTAGTTTAATTATAATAAAAATTAAAGCACAATTTCCACTACAGCAAGAAACAATCTTAATACCACTGAGGATGTCTTATATACTCATAGCCAAGTGGCCCTGATCTGAAAATACTTAAATCTGGAGACTGTAGCCATGATCATACAATGCAGATCTTCCTACACATCTGAAAAATGCCCCAGGTTTTCAGAGAAATCTGAAATCTACAAAAAAATACATTGGGGTATAAAAAAAACCCAAATGATAAAAGGAGCACCATATGCCCTCTGTGACTGTTGATAGGCAACCGTAACAGTATTCCGGGCTTGGTTTCTGTCAGCAAGGTTTCTGTCAGGAGTAGGGGACAGAGAGCCCTTTCCAGAGCTGTTTTAGCCTTAGCGGGAGAATTTACTGGGGCCAGGCCCAGAAGCAACTACTGGACAACTTGATACCACAAGACTTCCATGACTCATCCAGACCTGGCTGCTTGCTACCGTTCAACACCGCCCCCTGCCCCCCCAGCCACTGTAGTGTAGTGGCTACAGTTTCAGAGTAGGATCTTGGGAGACCCAACTGTGAATCACTGTGCTGTAAAAGCTCACTGGGTGACTTTGATCGAGTCACAACATCTCATCCTAAACTACCTCTCAGTGCTGTTGTGAGGATAATATGGAGGCCAGAAGTTGTATTGGATCCCCATTGTGAAGAAAGGCAGTATATAAATGAAGTAAATGAAGAAATATAGGTAAAGATGAGGAGCAGTTAAAAGGTAAATTGTTCAGTGCAGTGTTTCCTAACCCGTGAGTCAGGACCCAAAAGTGGGTTACAAAACCTCTGAAAGAGGGTTGCAGGCCAGCCATCTGTTGCCAAGTAGGCCCCCTCTCCTGCTTTAAGGCCTGCCATGGACTGTGCCAGAGTTTCCTGCGTTTCTGTTTTACTGCTACACCAAGATTGCCCTGCACGTGTGCGCTCTAATACACGTGTCAGTTTCCTGCCTGCCTGTTAATTGCCTTGCTGCTGCAATAGACTGTGTTAGTTTCCTGACTCCAGGTCTGGATGACTCCACAAAGGACTTTCTTCCTGGACAACCCTGCCCAGACCTATATCTGAACCTCCCAGTGTATGTTTGGACTTTATTACACGTGTGCCCCGTGTCTACATTGCCATCCGCCATGGACCGCCCCTGTTCCCTGCTATGGACTGTGCTTTACTTGCTGTTTCCCTGCCTCCATGGGAGCCTGCCTCATCTGGGCCCAAGCCGCTGTTAGCAGCCGGGCGCCTGCCGGGGAAACCTCCAGCGAGCCTGGCCAGGCGCTCCCTGGCCAGTTCCCGCCTGGAGCCTCCCGCGTGCCGGTCACCAGGCTTGCCCTCGCTACCGGGCAGCTTGCTAGCCAGCCCCAGCCATGCCCAGCCGGCGACCATGTTCTTAGGCAGCCAGAAGACCAAGAAAAGAAGCCTGCTTTGGGAAGCCATTTCGGAGAAGCGGGCACGCCACATCCGCAGCGAGAGAACCTCGCCCCGCTCTGCATATCTTAGGAGCCACCCTGGAGAAGAAGCTAAGTGCCGACCATCCCAAGCACTTAGAGAATGCATCTCAAAGAAACCTCCGCATTCCAGAGCTGATGACATCAGGACAAGCCCTGTCAGCTGGAACATCCATTCAGCAAGCTCGGATCTCCCCTCCCTCCTTTGTCCCCTCTTCCTGAGGTGTCACTATAACACAATCAGATTTCTAAAGTGGCCCATCCAATACATTCAGTAACCCATTAAAGCCTTTGTTTTAAACCGTGAGAACCACTAAGTACAGCACCAGCCCCAGGGTGTGTTTTGGGGTATTTAAGCTGGTCCCGCAGACCACATGGTGCATACGCCTTCCCTGTCCAGACCCCTTGCTGTCTGTCTGTGGATCCAGTGCTGGCACTGGACCACCTCGCTGCCGTGTCTCTGCTCCGCTTCAGGATTGTAAGTATCGCCCTTATTATCGTGGGTACCTGCTCATGCGACCGTCTCTGTATTTCTTACTCTGCATTTCCTAGTTCTTGTATACTTTCTTGTATGTGTGTGCAAGTTCAGGCTTACGCCACACTATTAGTAAATACACGTGTTTATTGAATCTACTTGTAGTCTGCCTCTTTGTCACTAGAGTGTCTGGAATCGGGACCTCTGTAAACGTTGGTTAGATCCGCGCTAATTTCAGTTCCAGACTGCTGAGCTAATTTCCCCATTCAAAAGAGCAGTTCTGGTAACAATCTCTACTGGTGGCTACTGTTCTTTGCACCTTTCTTTCCCTCCTTTTCTTCCTTGCTAGCTTCGGCCACTTTCGCTTCACTCTCACCCTTTGGGACAACATAGGGGGGAAAGCTATCTGGCAACTAGTAAGTTTACAATAGTAGATGGAAGAAGGGAGAGGATGGAGAGTAGGTGGGAGCTGTTCAAACATGGAAAAGTGAGAGGAAGAGAGAAAAGGGTGTAAGAAAGCATAGGCTCTGTCTTGGTGCTGCTCCTTTAACATGCCAACTTCTTCTCCAGCCCCCTTTAGTGTCCCACTGCCCTCTATCTACTATGAGAGATGTATTGCACTGAGCCACTTGCCACCAACCTCTTTGCCAACATCTGCAATCTTCCTACATCTCTGAAATCTCATGCCTCCCCCCCAGCTCTTTCTCAATCTCTTGGTCCAGCCCTGGATGGGTCACCATACAAATTAAAGTTGGACTTATTGACCACCATACTGAAAAGGCTGGGAACCACTGGTTTACTGGGTTTGAAGGAGCGAAGAATGTAGAGAAAGGTGAGTATATGAAGGAGGAGACAAAGAGGAAATAAGGTGGGGAGGGGATACAGGGAAATGTGAAATACCCCCTGCAAGTCCTTACAGTTTCCCCACCATGCAACTGAGCCTAGCTCAGCCAACACCACACAAGGTGGGAGCTGCCAGGATAGAGGTGGAAAGGTAAAGACAAGAGGGCAAACAAAGGTGGGTGGGAAGGAAAGAAGGAAGGAAGCAGGAAAAGGGGGAGTGGCTGTAGGGGGCAGGAAAGAGAGAGAGAACATGGTGAAAGAAGGGGAAATAAGATGCCCCTGCAAGTTCTTGTGGGTCCCCACTTGTTATTATAAAAAGCTAAAATTGGAATGTTTCTGTTAAGAAATATTCTAATTCTCATTACTGCAGGACAACCAGAATTCAGTCATACTTTGCTGAAACATCCGGCTGATCCCTGTTGGTGACAAGAGTTCTGGACTGGACAGGGCTTTATTCTGATTCAACAAAGTGATTCTTATAGTTGTAAATTAACAAGATTAGCATACATGAGCAAGGATTAATTATACAGACCATAAGTGACAAAAAAAAATTACTCACGTTGTCCACAGTACGGACCAATATATCCCTTCTGACACTGGCACTGGTCATCTAAACAGGTACCACCATTCATGCACCTGATACTGCACTGTTGTACTGCAGTGAAAGACAAACAACTATATTAATTACTAATAATTATTTCATGTAGCAAAATATAGTTAAACAGCACAAGCATTCCAAAAAGCATGCAACAGTGCAAAAATAAAAATACATATTTGGACGCCATTATAGTATTTGTGACAAGTATTACCATGTAAACCAAGTTCAGTTACGTAATTCTTCTAAAAATGGACCACACTTTTTTGCATTTCATTAATGATAAGAAATAATATTTTAAGATACAACAATATAAATTACTAGAATGTAGCCAACCACTTGGCAGATAAATTCCAAAACACACAACCTCCCCTGCTCCCAATGAACAAACCTATCTCTCTCCCTACCTCTGGCCTCTCCCTTCCTCTCCCTCCTTCCTGCAGATATCTTCTCTACTTCCACTGTCCCTGACACATATTCCCCTCTCTTTCCTCAAACATGCAGTGTTCTCAGTGATGTTTGTTTTCCAGAAAGGCAATATAATCGTCCCCTCTTCAATCTAGGCTGGCATATGCAGGATTTCTTTCCCTTTAATTCTCATCAAAATATCCTCACCGTCTTTAAACAGCCCCTTTTGCTTTCTGATGTCATTTTGAAGAGTCTTGACATTTCTTTAAATCATTGGCATCATTGTCCATGTCGATCAGCATTCTTGCTGAAGTTAATTTTAAATAATTATTTAATCATTTGCCACAATTGTATTTGTGGGAAGGATTACCATATTTAATCAAATGGAAAACAACCTTTCCCTCCTTTTTTGGCTTTGAAAAAAGGGGTGTCATCTTCTGTTTGGATACTTACTTGGGGGTATACTCATCACTCGAAGACTAGTGAGCCAAACAGGGGGGGCAAGCTGCTCTCTGTGCTCCTGTGCCAGAGGTACAGGGGTGGACAGCAGAGCATATTAAATATAGGGTCATTCTTCCCCCCCCCTTTCCTTCCTTTTTGGAGGGCGGGGGGGCAGTTGTCTTACATTCAAGATCATCTTCCTGTCAGGTAAATTTATTCATATTTTGTTTCAGCTTTTCTTTGGTTTTTTAAAAATATAATATGTATTTTCTATCTCTTCTCCTTTCTTCCCATCCTCTTATTTCATGGTTTTAATTTTAAAACTAAACGGTATTTTTGTTATATTATTATAATGCTGCATTTTATATATGTTGTGTGCTGTTTGGGGAATAGCAGTCAAAAATGCAATGAAAACATAAACAGTGTATTTATTCCTTCACTTAACAGAACATAATAAAATTAACCTTATTCCCTTTCAATCATTTATTCCCCCACCCTAGTATTTTTCTGTGTTGTTCTACTGTAAAAAATAATCTCCATGTGTTTTCTTTTTATAGTGGAATATTTCTTTAATGCTTTTCTCCCCCTCTCCCATGACCTTTTCTGTCAATGTCAATATCAAATGGCTACATGGTACTACTCCTTCCATTCATGTTACCAAGCTTAGAATCAAGTGATTATCCTGAACTTATATTTTGTTTATAGTCATTAGGTTCCAGGGCTGTGTTTACTTTATTTTATGTCTGCTGCCTTGTATACAGTTACACCTTAATAAAACAGTATTAAACAGTGCCATCCTAAGCAGAGTTGCTCCAGTCAAAGCCCACTGAAATCAATGCCTCTGCTTAGGATGGCACTGAAAATTTATTCAATAGTATGAATTGTTAGTTTTTTAAAAGAACCTGAACACAATGGCGCTGCTCTCATAACATATGCAGTTATGTAGCTTCCAAAGTTGTGCACTTCTGCCCAAGTAAAATAGACCAATCAAACTGGTAGGGAAGGACAACAGAGAGAGGGGAGATGACTGAATCTAGACCTACTTCCCCTCCAGAATAATTGGCAAAATACCAGTTTCTGCTATCTGTGCATAAGCATGTCTGCTGGGTTGCATGAGGAATTGTGCATACAGCATCTATTTGAATACATAATTCCTCATCAAGCTAGAGATACATACATGGAAGTTTGCTTCTTCATGCATACAGCCTCCATCTTCATATGGGTGAATATTTTATTTATATAAATATGAATATACAAACACATACAAACATTACAGCACACAATCAGCCTGTCCCTTACTCTCTTCAACAGATATGTACCGCTGTTCCCTAAACACAGGTCTCAACTGATGAATGGGAAAAGGGAGTCAGGCGGGACAGTGTTCTGCATACAAAATGAGCTACCAATGCAGGAAGACTGCATTGCAACTGTAATATATATATATATATATATATATATATATATATATGCTTCAAAACGTTTTTCAGACATTATATATCATTTGTTCTAAATATTAAAAATGGAAAAGTGCTAAAGAAAAACAAAATAAAATAAAAACTCAAGCCTTACTTGATTTTGTTCCACAAGTTGGCAATATCTGTCCACTGGAGCAAGTGCACATGTTAGGGCGGGAACAAAATCCATCACCACAACTATTTCTACAAATTGCTGTGGAAGAAAACAATTCATTATAATACTTCCCATCTAGAGTTTCGCAAGAAATTTTCTTTTGCTTAAACGAGTCACAAAAAACAAGCATATAAACAACTGGATATATATTCTGAAACAATAAATAGCGTAAAAATTTGTGGTACTTTTGCCCTTTTTAAAAGTCTTAATATATTGACTTCACTTTGGGCTGTCCCACACAGTGACACTTTCCTTTGGAAGTTCCCTTGTTGCTGCAGCTGCCAATAATGCAGAACAACAGGGATTCTAGAGGATGGGTTGCCCCTCAGTCTCCATGGAAGCCATTCTTCCCCTCCCCCCAACACACATGCCATGGGGGGGAAGGCTTTTACAAAGTGTAAAAAAAACAGTAATAAATAATGTGATACACAATTATAGTGGCATATGTCAGTTAGAAAAAAATAAACCTCACAATCATGGGGAGGGGGAATCATCAGCGCAGGGACTAGAATTATATGGCTGCTGTATCAGCAGGACTGGGAAAACCCAGATTTTCATGCCCAACACAACAGCCATCCAAGCTTTGCTATAATCTTTCTCAAACTTTGCAGCAGGGCAGGTATGCAAAGATCAAAGAAAAGCTGGGGAATGCTCAGGAGTTGAATGAACGTACCACAGTGCTGCAGATGAAAAAAACCCCACTCACTAAAAGTAACAAATCTGGAGGCAAATAACCCATGAGGAAAATGTTTGTTATTAAATACTGCAAAGATAGTCTCCATTCTGATATGATACATATTTAAAAGTAGGGCACTAAGCACATACAATCCAATTTCCATAAAAGTACAGAAATGTTCACTACATATAGATAACAAGAAATAAGTCTTGAAATCAGGGCACTCAAAGTTAAAATAATGGAGAGTTCTATTTTATATTTGCATTTGCCACAAGTGTTGAGAACTCCCACTTACACTTTTCTTGTTTAAAATACAATTTTTAAACATTCCTACCCAGTAATTTTCCTAACCAAAACACAGACAGTATAATCCTCAGCAGAGTTACAGTCTCCTAAGTGCATTATGGATTAAAAGCAATGGCAGCTGGTACCCATTGGGAGATGGTAAGGTAGAAAGGGTAGCAATGGTAAGCAGAGCCAGAAACAATAGTAGGCAGAGCCAACTAATTCTGGTTTTGGCTCCATTCTTCTCTCTTGCAATATTGCAGAAGGACACATCCATTTAGAAGACATTCTAGAAATACTTCTCCCAAATGCAGGAAAGAAGAACACTGATCCCTATGCAAGTGCCAACCTAATGCACCCTTTCCTTTTGCTACTGTTTACAACAACATGCATACCCAAAGCAGTACTGAAATCCTTACAGATGCCCAACATGGGATGACATCATTCCTGGTGTAAGGCAGAAGCAATGGGAAGTGCTGGGGGGTCTGATCCCAAATACTAAATTGGGGGCTGATTTTTAAAAATCCCCCCCCCCCATTTAGTATCTGACACACACCTCGGCACAACCCAGAGCTTCCACTTCATGCTGGGAATGAAGTCATTCCCTGAATACTGCAGGACACTCTGGAGCGGATATGTGCATGTGCGAGGTGAGTGCTCCCCCATTCTACTCACCCCCACAATCCCCCATCCCCCACTTTCACCCCCAGGGGACCTGGCAACCCTAAATTGTAACACACAAAGCAAAGAGATCTTCAGTCACATCTAGAAGTCAAAAGTATTTCCTCAGCACTTGGTAATGACATACAACCAGCCCAAATGAGATTTGATTAGTTAAAACCCTTTCTAGAAAAGTACTTTAAAGTTACTATGACTTCATTTTTTAACTTTACACTTAAAAAGTGGGAAGTTTTAACTGCCAATTACAAACAACTAAGCAGAACTCTGGAGTGGCAGTATATAAATTAATATTAATTATACAGTATAAATTATACTATATAATTAATACAGTATTTTGCAAAGCTGAAGTACAATGGAAATGATGCATAACAAGAGTGCTTTCAAGCCACAGTTTTTCAAGCATATTTTTAGAAACAGGAATGTTTCATGGAAATGAATAAGAAAAACCAATTATATATACTAATTTATTGGGGAAGGGGCTTAATAGATTGATGGGCCCAACTCAGATTGATCACCTCTATAAAACACTTCACTAATATGAAGTAATAGTACTTTGAATTTTTTTCTCATATGATCTTAAATATGTCCTTAACAACAACAACAACAACAACAACAACATTCAATTTATATACCTCCCTTCAGAACAACTTAATGCCCATTCAGAGTAGTTTACAAAGTGTGTTATTATTAACCTCACGACAATCACCCTATGAGGTGGGTGAGCTCTAAGAGAGTTGTGAGTGATCCAAGGTCACCCAGCTGGCTTCAAGTGAAGGAGTGGGAAATCAAACCCAGTACTCCAGATTAAAGTTCTGCTGCTCTTAACCACTTTACTAAACTGACTCTCCTTGAGGCTCTCTGTTGCTAATTGTGACCTGCTAATTGTAAATCTTTTAAATGTGGGATATAAATATAATACAGAAGAGAAATGTGTGTCTGTGTGTATTGATCACAATATAAGATTCACATTTGTATTACAATCTAGGTTAAACAAAGGCCAATGGATTGTGAGTGATTTCTGTCTTTCTCCCTTCTATAGACTTCCACACCATCTACAGTGCCACTGGAAAGAGCTTCCCAACCATCAGGAGTAGCCTTTGCACATATAGAGAGTTGCAATGGGAAGAGAGAGGTGGGAATAAGCCATTCTGCAGCTGGAGGTTTACTCCTGCTTCTTTGGATCCAACACAGTTTAAGTATGATGCATGTATTGAAAATGCTCTGGAGACTGGGTTATAATATTTTAAAAACTGTGAATGCAAAGAATCCCTAACAAAGACCCATGTTAAAATAAACATTAAGGTGAGTTTTCCACTACTTGAAAAAAGTAATAAATACCATGTCTATTGCTATAATTAGTAATCTTTTACAGTTAGCAACCATTGCATTTTTCAATGACATATTTCGTCTGTAAAACTAAGAGATATGCTCAGGGCTTTTTTTCAGCTGGAACGCGGTGGAACGGAGTTCCGGAACCTCTTGAAAATGGTCACATGGCTGGTGGCCCCACCCCCTGATCTCCAGACAGAGGGGAGTTTAGATTGCCCTCCGTGCCGCATGGCGCAGAGGGCAATCTAAACTCTCCTCTGTCTGGAGATCAGGGGGCGGGGCCACCAGCCATGTGACCATTTTCTCTGAGGGCAACCCACTGAGTTCCACCACCTCTTTTCCCAGAAAAAAAGCCCTGGATATGCTTATGATGACTAGCATAGTTAATGCTAGCAAGAGAGCCATGATAAATAAACAGAAGGAGAAAAAATGAAATCATGATGGATCAGAACCAATGATCTGTTAAGGCATGCCTCATTAGAACTGATGATCAAAGCATGAAAGAACAGTCTGAAACCTGCTATAATCCAACAAGCAGAAATATCTATCTAATGTTATTTGCATTTACAGGTTTTCTCCAATGTCACAATGTATTTCCTTAACAGCTATGCTGGCACCTTCAAACAGCAACTGAGATGAGACCTAGTATGCATTTATGTCTCTCCTAATAAAAGAAATGGATGCCAACCAAGGAAATTCTTCGATAGCCCTTTGGACCCACTGAAAAGGACCATTTGTACTATCATGAAGCTTTCAGAGGTGGAGAAAATGTTGCAACATCATTGATGACAATTTATGACCTAGTACTGGGGGGTTAAGCACTAGGCCCCGATATTAGTAAAAAAATATTGAACATAAGAACATAAGAACATAAGAACATAAGCAAAGCCATGTTGGATCAGGCCAGTGGCCCATCCAGTCCAACATTCTGTCACACACAGTGGCTAGAGATCCAGTGCCATCTAAAGGACTGTCAGTGAGGCCAGGACACCAGAAGCCCTCCCACTGCCTTCCTTCCAGCACCAAGACAACAGAGCACCACCTCCCCACAAAGAGAATACCATCTATCTCCTGTGGCTAATAGCCACTGATGGACCTCTGCACCATATATTTGTCCAGTCCCCTCTTGAAGCTGGCAATGCTTGTAGCTGCCACCACCTCCTGTGGCAACGAATTCCATGTGTTTATCACCCTTTGTGATTGACTTGGATGGTCCAGGCTAGCCTGATCTCATCAGATCTCAGAAACTAAGCAGGGTCAGCCCTTGTTACTATTTGGATAGGAGACCACCAAGGAAGTTCAGGATCACTACACAGAGACAGCCACTGGCAAACGACCTCCATTTTTTGCCTTGAAAACTCTATGAGGTCACCATAAATTGGCTGCAAGTTCATGGTTCTTTACACACACATTAGCATAAAGGGATAGATTGCACTCACGCAGTACAGATGGAAGTTTAGCACCTGATCTAACAAAACATTACCGTGTCAAGGTAGCGATTTTGAAGATCATGTGATAAACCATGCTTAAATTTTAAAATTAGCAGTTGTCAAACTGCAAACCAACCTTAAAAACCATATTTCCTAATCTGGAGTCTCTTGTCTTTAATAATGGGGATACAATGGCTAGATACTGTTGATAACTAGTGAAAGAAAAGCATTCTGTGCATGCGCAAACAGAATTTACCATTTTAATCTGTTTCAGGGCTGGCCTTAGCAACAGTTTCTAAGGCTGAGATCTGATGGAGAAAAGCCTCGAAGAGTCTCTTCCACATTTTTGCCAGGTCATGTCAATAGCCAGATTTATTACAGCAATAGTTTACCCAAATAAACAATAATGGAGCTATTATAATACATTTTAGAAATTCTAATCTATGTAATCTGTATGTATGGAATCTAATCTAATCTGAATACGAATTTCATATATCTAATCTGAATATGTTGAAACACTAACTATACTACTATAATAGCTACTATATAACTGTTTCTGAATATCTAAGCTAAGATGTGTCTGTTAATCAAAGGTTAATTGATTCCTATTTTTGTTATAGGGATCAATTTCTGTTTGTTAAATACAAAATGAAAGACTAAACAGCCAAGCTGGATTCATGTCTTAGTTCCTTTATATGTGCAATGAGGTGTTACAGTTCAAAGAAGTATTTTTGGTAGATTATTACCCAGAAGTTGTAAAGTTTGAAGTCAATTCTGAAGTCAAATACTTACGAACAATACATTGATTTCCCCCAGGGAGTGTTTTCCATCCAGGGCAACAGTAGGAGTGGAATCTGGAGCCACACACATTTGGCCTGTTACATGCAAACAAGTGTATACATAAAAAAAAAAAGTCAGTGGAAATATCTTTTCAAATTTTAGCAATGCAAAGTAAAAATGTGACTGGTCATAGAAACAACACAAGTTTTATGTCCTTAAGTCTATCAGATCCCTCTCTCCAAAGAACTCTTCAACAACAACAAAAGACTCAGCATTTAGTAAGGTTTCCATTTTTAAATGATTTTGAAAGCATAAGAAGGAACAGTTGAGGAATACTATAACTCTTTTACAGAGAGTAAAATCTTACTCCAAAGCTACCTAAATTAAAATTTCCATCTTAAAACAAGAATTGCATGGTTATTTTAGAAATGGAAGAGATTCATTGTGCACTTTACAACCTGACACTTTAAAGACCCTGTCACCCAATCTGAAACAGCATGTTTCTTTAGCAGATTTTAACTGAAATCACCTGTAAGCATTGCCATACCAAAGACCCTTAAAACTACATCATGAAATTGAGGCAAGATTTGCGACATTTGGTATTGCTATTAGTGTGGTGCAAAATCCAGATGTTTTGCACCACATTGCAATATGCAACACACAAGAAAACTTTCCAACCTGGACCCAAATTTAATATTAACATTTATAACAGAATAGTATTTTTTTTAAAGCTAACAGTTACAGAAAGAAAAGGGACAGATCAGAGTAAATGAAGACATCTGCAAATATTTGTGTTGAAAGTCAGGAAGGAATACACAGATATATGATGAATCTTACAGGACTGGTTGGAAAAACAAGCTATATAGAAAGGTGGCTGCAAGGATATGGTTGGAGTTTACACAGAACATGGTGGTAGAGCATAGTGCAAGAATGTACATGGAATGGAATGTAGTAGAATGTTCATGGAACTGACTGTCCAACAGATGAAGTTATAAACCAGATGTTATTGTGGATCAGATCATGGAAAACTTAGAAAACGGCGTTAATGGAGAAAATAGAAACTGAAGGAAACTCATTTGATCTGCAAACTTGTAATACACTCTGTGACAGGAAACTGCAGCTGCATCATAAAGGCCTACTATGTGTGTGGAAGTGCTTAATTAAAATGCTTACAGAGAGCACATTAGGATACTGTTTACAATGTGAAGATGAAACAGGACCATGGTAAAGAGTAGTTATGCCCTAGACTAGATGCTAGACAAGTAACTGTGGGTCGCTTAGAGATACAGAAATGCTGGGTGCGCTAGCAGTGAGTATAGTTGTGGTAGAATAAAATTACGTAGCTACAGAGGTTTTTTTAACAGAAGATAGAAAAAGACCTCTTAGAGATTAAAGAAAATAGGACATTGATTGGGACTTGATGCCATGATCCATTATGGGTTGCATGGAAATGATCATAACAAAGCTTTTGAGGAAGCTGCTCTCAAGAGATGTCTGTAACCTTTATGGAGTCAGGCTCAAGTAAAGTTTTGCTAGTAATTTAGCCAAACAGAATCTGCATGAAACAACAGGGCTGTGAATGGCAAGGGCTGAAGAATCAAATGTAGAGTTTGTAGAATGTTTTGAGAGCAAGGGAGAAGATTAACTTGTGAGATGCATTAAGTGCTTGAGAAAGAGTCAGGAAGAAAGTTAATGAATTTGCCTGATAAACAGAGAAGTTATAGTATGTTACAGGGTGAAGGGAAGTGTGCTCACACAGAACTGTGGTCTTGGAATTTGAACCTTTTCTAAGCATTTTGGAGAGTACAAGCAATTTACCTGAAAGAAACAATTCTGCAAGCTGGGTGGTTTACCTGAGATGGCATAGGAAACAGATATTGCACAGAAGTGTGTGGGGCGGATTATAGCTGAAAGCAGAATGGAGTACTTGAAAAATTTGCTTGACACAACTAGAAGAGTCTGTGTGGGTTGCCCTGAAGGAGGCTACATGGACACATTTAATTCTGAAAATGTGTTAACAAACTAGAGGCCGTTGTCCCAGTAGATCTGTGTTAACGTATTTGTGTGGCATAGTTCTCAGGAAGCACAGATGAGGTAGTGAGGTGCCTGAATTGTACCACCTCAAATTAAGGTGAAGAAATCACATGCTAGGATGCTTTCCCATCCCCCTAAGGTTCCTCTGCATAGTTAACTAGCAAGGGGAAAGATAATCTAAAGCTCTTTTCTGCTTTACATCTAATGTTCGCTGTCCTGGGATATTGTCTTCAGTATAGAAAAATGACACACACACCCTGCTTGTAGTCCAGAGTGCAGTCTAGGCACGGGTTTACTCCCTCATCTGTTCTTTGTGCGAACTAGGCCTACCTACATGGTGTGTGAGGAAACACCGCTTTCCTACCCCCTCAGCACGTCCTGTTGGCCTCTCCTGCGGACTCGGTTAGCGGCGGCGGCGGCGGGCGCTGTGCCTCCTTCCACGTTCTCCAAGGCAGGGTTGCTGCTGCCTTCTGCGGGACGGACCTGCTGCTGCTTCTGCTTTGGCTGCCCAGCTACTCCCTGAGCCCAGAGCGCCACACAGCCCAGCCAGAGGAAATACGGCTGCAGGCAGCGACCCCGCCGTCTCCCCATGGTTGCTGGCGGGAATCCCGAAGTGACGCCCCGACTTGCTCCTCTGCTTTGCCCGCTTCCCTCCCGAGCGAGGCGAACTTCGCTGCTGGCGCTGCTGCCACCGGCCTCTCCCCTCAGCGAGACCCTCCGCGGGTTGTGGCGGCCAAAGGGGCTGCTGGTGTCGCTCCGCGCTGCATCCTGCTCTCGTCCCCCTTCTCTCCCTCCCAAGCCCCTGGCAGGCGGCTTTTTCGAGCAGGGGGGGGGGCGAGTTGAGGAAACAAGTTCAACTTTCCCGTCCGTCCCTCAAAAATAAAAGCAATACTCTGAAACGATGAGGCTTCAAACTAATTTCGACGACTCCTGAGCGAGGCAAAAATGCTGGTGTGAAGAAAAGGCCCCCCCACCCCTCAACCAGCCTCTAATAAGCTCAAACCCCAGCCAAGTTCGGCCACGGGGCGATATCCAGCCTGAGCGCAGGCACAGGAAAGCGGACGCTCTCCTAGATGCCGCTACAGCCGCTCGAGGAAAGGGGGAAGGCGGCCAGCCCGTGCGCTGCAAGAAGAATGAGGGGAGGCGGCAAGGGGAGAGGGTGGGTGGGAGGCGGGCAGGGAGACCGCCTGCTTGTCAGTGGGGCGCACCAGTGCCGCGCCAAGCACGTGGGAGAGGAGCGAGAGAGGCGAAGCGAAGGGGGGAGGAAGGAGAGGAGGCACTGCGGCACTTGAGAAGGAGCGGGCAGGCAGCCGTTCGGATGGGGAGGGGGGTAAGGAGGTACCAAGGGGGGGGGGGTAATGTGGCAGCGGGGCGATCGAAGCCGCGCAGCACCGGGTGGGGGGGGGGGAGGTCTGACAGGGAAAAAAGGACGTCGGTAAGTCTGTCCGGTTCCCTAGCTTTGTCGGTCTCTCCTCTTTTGCACCCAGGGCTCCGCGAACAAAGGTGGGGTGATGACTAGGAATAAAGGAAAACTTGTCTCCGTCGGCGTATTCCCAGTTCCCTCTTGCACCGTTATAAACTACTCAGGTGAAAGCCTGTGGAGACAGGTAATTGTCTCCAGAATGTGCTGCTTGAGAAACTTCTGCCACCCTTGGGGAAAGGCTGTGGTGTTTGGTCTACAGAGATATCGTGGAGATGTCTGGCCGGGTCGTTTTGCCTCTGGCATGCTTAACAGTTCTCCCGAAACCTGACAGACCCAAGGCAACGCCCCTTGTAGAATGAACCACATGCCGCTTGGATCTGAGCCAGAGCCGCTGGTGACAATGAGAAGACTTATTTCAAGGAGCTTTGATCAGAATAACTGGCAGATGCAGGCTGCAGAAGAGGATTCTGTG
This sequence comes from Eublepharis macularius, assembly GCF_028583425.1. Classification (NCBI taxonomy): domain Eukaryota; kingdom Metazoa; phylum Chordata; class Lepidosauria; order Squamata; family Eublepharidae; genus Eublepharis; species Eublepharis macularius. The sequence goes on from NC_072797.1 coordinate 81,326,731, forward strand.
CAAGGCTCCAGAGAGGCAGGAGCTGGCTTCTAGCTGGAAGAAGTCCTGCAGACTGCCCTGGGGCTCTTAAGGAAACCGAACCTGCAGTAGGAAGGGCATGTTAACTGGCCACCCTCCATCAGAGACTTTTCTTTGTTTTTCAGTCATACTTAAGTTTCAAGAGAGCAATTTGGAATCAGGGTTTCACCAATGAATTGTTCACTCTTCCAAGCAGTCTGGATAGACAGAGGAATTGAACACAGGAAACTAGTAACTGGAAATTGCTACTGCAAAGAGCATCATAAGACAGTCTGGTCTTTTGTCGCCTGTATAACAGGAATATTATTGTGGACTTAAAACCAACGAATTCTCTTTTGCAAGGTTCCCAAAGGGTAATTCCAACCAGATGAAATTTTCATTAACATTCACAAGGAAAATGGGCATTTACTGTTGGTTGGATGGTTACATCTGTTGGGCTTTAAAGGCGGGGGATGGGGGAGAACAAGCCTTTCCTCCAAAGAGTCTGTATATTTGAGGGAGCTCAAGCTTATAAACAGGCAGAGTGAAAGCTGGATTTCAGTAGTTCATCTAATTTTTTACACACTTTTTACTCACCCATTCACAATAAAATCAGAGATTAACTAGCAAAGACTACATTCTAAAAATCATAGCTCCAATGCTCTATCATACCACTGTGGCACAAAAGCATCGTTTCTCATGATTTTTGCATGCAATCCTCTAAAACTGTCAATTCAAGGAATGCAAAACGTAAAAACATGGATCATGATTTTTACATACAAAAACAGATCAAGATATATATAAGAATAAATCAGGCCCTGAGTGCTTGCAACATAAAACAAGCAAATTCTTTTGGCCCATCAGCATTACATTTATATGGAGTCTTATTCTAAGAATCCAAAGTGCAAAGTAGGACTCACCTTTGTTTCACAATTGTGAAAGAGTGAAAAACAAAGGAGAACCACTTGGTTGATAGGGATCCATTCTTGTGCTTTATCTACCTTTATATTAAACACAGTCTTTGAACAGAGGAGATAAAGAAAGTGGGTGTTATGCACCTCTGGAATGGCGCCAACTACATTGTAATTCTCAGAAGAGGCTTCCTACCACTCCTCCTCTTCTGTCACTGGACCACACCTCCACTTCAGCCTAGCCTAGTTAGGGATGCCAAACCCCTGCGGGGGTGGGGGATCCCCTGCCCCCACCCCCGCCCCCACTTATCTGGCCATCAGGGAGCATGCACCTTCCGTGCGCACTTCCCTGTGGTGCTGTGAGCTCCCATGCGCAGCAGCAACCTGGATCGGGCCCATTTTGGTCTGGATCGGGGCCACTGCAGAGCACTCCTGCCCTCCACAGCGGCCCAAAATGTGCACGTTTTGGCCCAAATAGGGCTCATTTCGGGCCTGTTTTGGTGCGGATCAGGCCTGTTTTGAGCCACTGCAGAGAGCAGGAGTGCTCCCGTGCTCTGCAGCAGCTCAAAATTGGCCTGATCCATGCCCAGATAGGCCAGTTTCAGGCGAAATGGGCATGTTTTGGGCTGCTGTGGAGGGCAGAAGCGCTCCCACGCTCCGCAGTGGCCCCAATCCAAGCCACTGCAGAGCATGGGTACACTCCAGGTGCCACGTGATGATGTCACTTCCCAGAAGTGATGTCATCGCATTTGCGGGAACATGCGAGCATGCACCCCCACACACAGGTAAGTGCAAGGAGCCAGTCCCCCGCTGGGAGGTTGAGAGGGCCTGGCAACCCTACCCTCGGTACCAACACAGCCCATGGTGAGTCTTCAAGCTTCCTTTATACTTGCCTGCTTCCTGGCACCTCTCAGGAACTACAACCATCAGGTTTCTTTATATTACTACTGCCTGTAATTCTCCCTCACCCTGCAATATAATAAAAAAGAGGCAGGTACTAATATAATAAAAGGGAGGCAGATACCATGTTCCAAGTCTGACTATTAGGGGTATTAACCAATTAGCATCCATGACCTCAGATAAAAATCCAGTCCCGAGGGTGTAGATTAGATGGAATAATCTCATTCTCAGCAAAATATTGCAATACTGACAGCCAAGTAGTTACCAAACTGCTGTTTGTATCATCACAGGTGTGAGGTTTCAGACCATCAGTGACCTTTCTGATCACAAATTGTGTCCATAATTTATCAAACCATAGCTCTAGAGTAGGTGATTCCTTGGCTTTCCAAGTAGAAGCTATGGCTAACGTTGCCACAGCTAATAAGATAGAAACCATAACCTTCTTACCCTTACTCAGGGATAAGTCAGAGCACAAATCTAGCAGAACAAGATTCCAGGTAGGATGGATGACCTGGACTGCTATTCTACCAATCCTAGCTAAGATATCTTTCCAGAAACTCTGGATGATGGGACAATCCCACTAGCAGTTTCGGAATGTGCCAACTTGGCCACATCCCTTCCAACACAACAGACTAAGACCTTTGTTTATCTTATGAAGCCTAGAGGGAGTGTAGTACAACCTGGTCTGCATCGTAAAAGCTTGAAGCTGAATATTAAAAATATTTGAGGAATAAGGACCCGAATTCCAAACTTGGTGCCATTCAGTAAGTGAGAGTTCCCTACCCAAGTCTAGTTCCCATTTCTTCTTCGCAATGGTCTGGCCTTCTATGAAGATCTTTATGAGGATACTAAAAAGCCTCTCGAGCCCCCATCATAGTTCTTATGAATAGTCTCAAAAATCTAAAAGCAGGAACAAGAGCAACCTTTTCTTTTAAAGGTTTCTATCCTATCCTTGACCTGAAAATATCTAAACCAGTGAATCGTAATAATATCTTTTACTTCTGCCATAGCTCTGTTCATTTTTTTTTTCTCCTTAGGGAAGTATTTCCTTAAGTCATCTAGGTACATTTGATTGGATAGACGATAAAATCTCAGTAATGGCAGGTCTTGATTTACTTTGTTGTAGCATCTTTTAATATGAACAACATTTATGCATCTATTAGGGATGCTGTTGATGGGGGTCTTTGGCTTGCTGCAGTAGATTTTTTTAAAAAATAAAATTTTATTAAAACTGTAAAACACAACTATAAACTTAAACAATAAGCACACAAAATTTAAAAACATGCATAAAGTCAAAGCAAGTAATAAGTTACAATTAAATAAAGATTTATAACTCACAAGAAGTCTATGTTAATAATGGTAGTATTTATACTAAGTAATGCTTATTACAGTATAAGGAATTATAGTTGATCTAGTAAAGAGAGGGAATTCTTACAAAGTACACCAGATACTCTATGAAACTAAGAGATATTTTATATATTTGCATATGTATGAAAAATTTTAAGGCTGGGTACGGAGCTGTTATATTCCAGATATTCAAAAAATGGAAACCATTTCTCCATAAAATTAGTTGTTCTTGGGAAGTGTTCTACTTGATAGATTTTATCTTACAACTTTTCCAATATATAATGGTTCCAATTTTTTTTTTGCCAGTTGTCAATTGAGGGGGTAGCCTTAGATTTCCAAAGTGTAGCTATTGCACTCTTTGCAGCTACCAGTAAGGTGGTTATTAGGTTTCTCCTTAACGTGGGAATATGGGTCTGCCAATTATCCCATTGATCTAACAGGATAATTTCTGGTGCCAGAGGAATTTCATATCCTGTTATTTTCCGGATTTCCTTTAGCACTTCATTCCAAAATGTTTCTATATGCTTGCACCTCCACCAGCAGTGGGCAAAATCTCCTTCTCTACAATCTTTCCAGCAATTAGGGGAGGATGCTGCAGTAGATTTGATCAGATAATTTTAAGCTTCTTTTCATTCCTACAGATTTATATCTTTAATGTGGGATAAAATATTTGTGACAGTAAATAACTTTTCCCTGATAACTATATAATACATCAGGCCAGATTGAGAGTTAGATTAAACACATTATATAGTCCTGTCCCCATTCCTTGTATAATTTTCACAAGGGTAATCACTTCTTTGAAAGTCACCACCTATGAAAAGCTCACTCTGTCTAATGCTTAAGGCCTATTTCATACCAATGTGTTACCATGCAAGGTGATCACCTAAAGCCACAGTCTTCTGCACATGTTCAAACTGGTGAGAATAGGGAGAACTGGGATCACAGCTCTGCCCACATGTAATCATGGGAATGTATTATAGAGCCTATGAGCAGTGAAGTGTGTGCATATAGGCTCTCTCTGTGCAATCAAGAACTCTGAAAAGTGCAGTTCTTGATCATCTGAAGAGAGTCATATAAGCATAGGCTCTACACAAAAGTTCCCATGAATTTGTATAAGTCAGAATAGCTTGCCACAAACATCCAGCTCTCTCCTGCATTTCTTCTCCCCATTCAGAACATCTGGAAAGGACTCACTGTGGAAAAGCTTTTATTTTGAGCAAGTTCTGTGCCAGCCATTTCATATGAAGTGAGGCTTAAGCCTTTTCTCAGTTTTAGCTAGACATGAGGTTTTTAAATAAATTACTCCCATATGAAAATGAACAGGTTTTTAAATTTTGAGAAGGCACTACTTCTTTAGCTAGTGAGCATTTGAATTACAGTTGGTTGGATTAATTTTCTGCAAATTCTAAATATTTATTTTTATAGGAAAGAAGAAGAAAAACATCTAAAATTGGGACTTTTCAGTTGATAGAGACTGTCTAAATTATGCAGAATAGAGATGAAATATTCTTCATTTAGAATGTCCAAAGATAAAAATAATATAATCCTGCTTCAAATGTTGATGTTCAGCAGTAGTTGGCTGTGGTATTAGCTCCTGAAAGAAATGCAGTAAACTTTCTCTTTGGGCCAGGCTTTGGATATGTTTATGGATATTCATGAATCATGATACTTGAAATAAGAAATGCCCCAGTACTTGGGTTTACGAATAATGGCATCTTATACCTAGGATCTTTTCAATACAATACACTTTGGAAAGGGTGTCAAGTTGTCTTTTAAAAGATATCCTCAAATTAATGAGAATACAACATTTTAAATAATCATGTACCATTAAAATAATCATGTACTGTTTAAAGCAATGTGTCCATTATGGAAACAGTACAAACCAATGCTTGTTGCAGTTCCCTAGGCTATTGTCCAATTATGGATTACACTTGGAATACTTAGTAGGAATCTGAAAATTCAGAAGAGGTCAAGTCAGTACCATCTCAAGATATTTTATAGTATTTGAAATTCAGTGGACTCTCACATCTTCCACTTATTAAACTGGGGTAACTATCCACAAGGATAAACTTTTTGGAATGGTACCCTGTCAAAAGTTTTTTGGAAACTGAAGTATATAGTATCTATTGGATCACTCTTATCTTCATGCTAGTTAATCTTAAGTCTTCAGATGCAGATGGTTCACATCCTTGGGTTTTAAAGGAAATCAAATGTGAAATTGTTGATCTACTAATCAGTTTGTGTAATTTGTCATTAAAACTGACGTCTGTACCAGCAGAAAATAGCAAACTGATTTTTAAAAAGGGGCACAGAGGGAATTCAGGAAAATTAGAAAATGTTATTACAAATACATTTATTAAATATTAGAGTTGCCAGCTCCAAGTTGGGAAATTCCTGGAGATTTGAGTGGTGGAGCTTGGAGAGGGCGGGTTTGGGAGAGGGGAAGAACCTCAGTGGGGTATAATGCCATAGAGTACACCTTCCAAAGCAGCCATTTTCTCCAAGGGAACTGATCTCTCTGGTCTGGAGATCAGTTGTAATTCTGGGAGATCTCCAGACACCATCTGGGGGTTGGAAATCCTATAAGCAAGGCTTCTGCAAAGACAAGCCCTGCTTCATCAACCTTTAGGGGTTCTTTGAGAACCCGAAAGCATACATTTATAAACTTTTATCATGTCTCTTTAGTTGTCTTTTTTCTAAACTGAAAAGTCCACACTTTTTAGCCTCTGTCATAGAAAAGGTGCTTCAGCCTCTAATCATCTTGCTTTCCCTCTTCTGCATTTTCCCCAACAATACAATATCTTATTATCCAGATGGCTCAGTTTTTCCTACTATATGATGTGTAGTGCAATCCTAAACAGCCTCGGTTTTTCCCACTATATGATGCCCTGTGTAATCCTAAACAGAGTTACATGACTTCAGTGGACTCAGAAGAGAGTAACTGTGCAAAGGATTGCACTAATAGTCTTAGATATAGCCCCCCCCCTTTTAATTCTGTTGCATTGCAGTCTTCACATTCAGGATTACTAGTATCTTTCTGAAACTAACCATTTGTGTGATTTGATTTGATTTGATTTGATTTGATTTGATTTGATTTGATTTGATTTGATTTGATTTGATTTGATTTGATTTGATTTGATTTGATTTGATTTGCCTGGAGTTAACATGGTGTATGACCTAATTACGATTTAACTAATATTAATTAACTAATACATTAATACATTTTAAGAATAAACCTAAAAAGGTCAATTCAGTGGGGATTACTGCTAGGAGGGTGTTCTTAAGACTGTAATGTAAATATAAAACGTATATTTATTCATTTTTAAAAAATATTTTGAAATTGAATCCTCCTAGTTTCTTATAGCACAATGGTGGATGTTATATGCTGATCATTCAACTTTAAAAATTAATCTCTAAATAGTTTATCAGAAATTCATTCTTCTGTGGAACAGAAACAATTTACCCAAATTCTTTATACCGATGTATCTTTAGTGTTCTGGAATAAGTATTTTGATATGAGGATTATGAGAACCTTTACTGTAGAGGTGGAATACAAATAGTGGATTGCATGCCATGGAATATTTCTGCATGCATAGCAGTCCTTGTGCAAGCTGGAGTGCTAAGATTAACCCTTGCTGTCTGATTGTGCTGAGTGAAAGAGATTGTATCCCCGCTATCTTTCTTTTCCACATTGCAAGACATAGCACAAGGTATTTCTTTGGATACAATTTCAAAACTAAATTAAATGAAATCATGTGAACCATCTGTTGTCCATTCCATTGTTCCATTACACATTGTTATTTCATTACAAATTATAATAAAGTATTATGTGTTGCTGCAGCTGTTGTGCTACTGCTTGCGCAAGCGGAAGCTCACTAAGTACATTTTCCTTTCTGCTCACGCATTGAGGGATCCTACCCACTGAAATAAACAAACATAGATTCAGTAACTTCATATTTAATACTAACTGTATTTCTAAAACTTAAACTGCAACAGACACCGAGGGCCTTTCTGCACAACTAAAGTTCTTGTGATTGTAATCTTTGTAACCCTAAATAGTTATGTTCACTAATCACTACCAATGATTATTACCAATGATGTAATATCCTGTAGCATTTTTTAAAGAATACAGACGTATTGAATGTCCTATGAAATTCAGTAGGACCTTCTGTTTCTTGACAAGTTCATATCTAGTTTTCAGTCATTCATCTCTTAGGTATGTTGAATCCTGGAATTATTAGCTAACACACATCAAGGCATATGATCATAGACTGAATCTCTGTGGTCCTGTGAATTTATAGGAAGGAAGAATACTGATTTCATCCAGATGTGCTATTGCATTCCTGTATTTTTTCAATCTGAAAAGAAAATACTAGTTACTCTCCTTCCTTCTTATAGCTCAGAGGGAAGTTTTTCCAATAGTCAATATATACAAGTGAGATACCTACAAGGACTTGTGGGGGGAACATCTAATTTTCCCCATTGCAACTATTTCTTCTTACCCTTTCTTGAATGCCCCCATAGCCTTTTCCTGCTTCCTTCACACCAGTCAACCTACTGACCTTTATATACCCCACTGTCTTCAGCTTTCCCTCCTCCTCTCCCTCTGGGTGCCTAGTTCCATGGTGCAGCTGGTCTTGTGGCAATCAATCCCCAAAAGTCCCACCTCTCCTCCAGGACTCTAGACCAATCCTTGTGACTATAGTTTCCTTTAAATGTCGTACATTGCATATGTTGTTCATGAAGTAAAACCAACAAACTAAAAGCCAAATCATATGATAGTCAAAGTAATGGTGCGTATAGAGATGTGAACGTCTAGAAAATTTCTAGAAAGTTGTATCACTAGGTACTTGTCATTAAAACGCTTGTTTTTTCAGCAGCAAACTGATGAATCATAGTATCAAAATCTACATATTCTGCTTCATGTGATTTGACTGACAGGAATGCTAAGGCATTAAGCCAATCTCGGGACATTTATGACCTGAAATAGTTCTTAATGAATATCAGCTTGCTAAAGCTCTTTTCAGCTGATGAAACAGGAATTGTCAGCCACAACTGCAAATCCACAAATGTATTTGGGAATGCAGGACTCCGACTACGAAATGTGAAGAAGAGCAAAGTGCGGGGACAAACGGTCTGGCAAGTATTTTGTTTCATGCACCAAGTGCATGCGCTTGCGTATATGCATACTTGCTATGCAGGAAGTCTAGTCCTTGCTGTGAAACAAATCTGTGACTTCTAAATTGAACAAGAGCATCTACCCTAACAAGACTGCCCCCTGTCTCTGCTTCTTTGTGTTTATTTTTTATCATACTACTCTTACAGGAATGGGGTTAAGTATTATTCTCACATTTAGGAAGAAATCATTACCTTTTCCCATAAAAATACTCAGTGGTATACACCTTTAAGGTCTAGAGTATTGTCCTGACTATGCGAGCATATGGTTACAACTTCATTAATTTTTTAAACATTGTGACAATTATGTGAAATGCATTCAGTTTCATGTTCTGCTTATCACATGTTTAAGATAAAACAGATCTTGGGAATACTATCCATGGAACTTTGTGTGTGTGTGTGTGGGGGGTCATTTTTCAAAAAGCTTTACCAAATTGGCAGGGAACCCACTCCTTTCTGTCCACTAAAGACTCCCAAACTTCAGGAAGATTTTACCCAGGGGTCCAGTTCTATGGGCCCCTGAACAAGGTGTCCCCAGCCATTCTTCTTTGTTTCCTGGGGGGGGGGAGATTTCCATGGTTTTCCAGGTAAAGGGAAACCTTAAGCAAAGGTAACCCTGGGCCAAAAGCCAGTTTCAATGCAAGTTCCACTCCCAATGCAAGCTAATCCAACAAAGTGAAGCAAAGGAACCAATGACAAACAAGAGAAGCCCAATGTCAAACCAGAGAATCTTCCCAAACTGAAGCGGAAGAGGGGGCAGGCTCGCCGGAGTCAGGACCAGAGCCCAGGAAGGAACAAGCAAGATGGATGGCTATTTCAATTAACTGAATTGTGCCATAAAAGTTTGAGAAGTGCACATTGATTGGAGAAAAGGATGCAGAGTAATCCATGTGGGGTTCCACTTTCAAATTCACAATAGAGTGCAGGGAAATCCACCTAGCTTGGACAGGAAGGGTTAAAAGGTCTGGACACCCTGTCAAAATCTCACAAGCCAGGACTGGTGAACAAAGGTGACATCTGTCTTGACCAGTCTCCATTTTTGATAGAACAGCAGGCTTGTGTCCATCCCAAGGAGAAGATGCCATAGTGAAGCCAGTGACTATACAAACTTAGCCTCCTGTGTATTATTTTCCTTTCTTAGTTCTGTAGTACTCTGTAGTACTTGTGCTCCAATGACTTAAGTAAATAAAGACCTTTCTCTCTGAAGAGCTCAGACTGTGCTCAAAGTTTTCACCTTCATGCCTTGCTGTTCTTCCACACACAAGCTGGAAACTCCTTGTTGGACTGGGTTGGGTATCAGACTGGAGAAAGAGGGGTGAGAGTGAAAAGCAGTACACATCCCAAACATACACATGAAGACTTGTCAACACCTCAAGCCACACATGTACAAGCTAAATAGCAGAGCTCGAGTGGTGGCATGTACCCTGTACAGCAAGAGGGAGGGGAAACAAATGAGCAAGTCCTCTCACAGGCACACATGTTCTTTCCATTACCATGGCATTCACCACTTAACACTGTAAACCTGATTTTATTCATAGAATGCATGTAAGAGAACTTTTTTACTTTCTAAAGGATTTGTATAAACCGAGCAAAAGTTCTTCCAACTGTAGGCACCCCATGGCCACACACACAACTTTTTTGAACGGTTCTTTTCTCCAGTGTTAACACTGAACTTCCAGGAAAAAAATCATGACAAATACTGCAGTCCTTTTAAGCAGTAACAATAGCAGCAAAATATAACAATAATAATATTAAAAAATCATACCTTATGGGGACTATCCTGTAAACAAGTAATTCCTACACAGTTTTCAATTATTTGTGAAAACACTAGGAGTTTTGACCATTAAGACCTTGGGAATCAATTGGAAAATTAATTTATTGTTGAAATAATCTACTGTTATATTTATCAGCTGCAAGAAAACATAGGAGATTTTCTTAGAAATAAATTTAACAACACCAGTTAAGGCTTATTTTGTCTGAATGAGTAGCATGCTACTGAAAACTTTGAACGGGTAACCATAGATTAAAAATTAAAACATTAAGCATATCACTTTAAATTCAGTTAAATGCCTAAAATTTTAATAGTTCCAGCTTAGTTTGGCAACAATCAGCCCATAAATGCCAGAGTACTATTCTAGCAGGTGCTCTTATACATAGTACTATTGGTGGTGATGGCTTTACTTTGTTTGTTTTTCAGTTTAGTTTCCATTTCTTTTCTTACTACATTTTCAGCATGCCACTTTTATTCCTCTGTAGGCTTCCAAAATCTTTCATAATAGTCTGTTTTTCCAGGATTACTGCCATCAATATACGTTTCCCTCTGTAGTGTTTGTTTCCTCTCATAATCTTGAATTGAAAAGTCCATCTGGACCTAAAAATTTATTGGGTTTGAATCATTGTAACTCATTCATCCCATCTTCTCTCACTTATCCTGAATTCATTCCATCTAGGTGTATAGCCAGTTACACTGGTAACTTATTGGTGCATTCCCTTCTCTCTGGATACATTTCCAAAAATTGGGAAAGATTTCCTAGATATGGGCAGTTAAATACAAGAAGCCACTTGCAGGTGTAAAGAGTCACTGTTGCACTATCTACACAGAGCTTCTGTGTTCTACTGCCTCCCTAAAGTTCTAAGTACAGAGCAAACTGGATAGTGGAGAGATGAACCATAAACCGCTGTGCATTGCAAATACACATGGAAAGAATGCCAAATTCTGACAGCAAGTGTATCATATTTTGGTGGTAGTGGAAAGTGCCAGCCAGTTTCAGCTGACTTGTAATGACCCTATATGGTTTTCAAGGCAAGAGACATTGAGGGTGGTCTGCCATTGTCTGTCTTCCTAATTAAAATGGTCCTTCCTTGGTAGTCCCATCCAAGTACTAACTAAGGCCAACCTTACTTAGCTTTCAAAATCTGATGAGATTGGGCTAGCCAGGGTTATCTAGGTCAGGGCAGGTTGTATATTAAAATATGTTCTCAAACCCCGCCCCCCTCTCCTGTCCTTAAAGCTAAGGATCCACACAAATGTGTGGATCTTTCAGTTCTCAAATTATGAGGTCTGGAAGGTGAAGACGAGGCAGATAAATCCAGGAAGCTTAGAACCCAGAACCTCAGGTTCATTAAGACATGGAATAACTCTGGAAAAGAACTGGACTCTGTAAATAAATTTAAAGGGGAGAGGCAAGGGCTGGGCAGTAGTTCACAAGAGTGAGTGGTGATGGTACTTTCCACTACCATGTTTGGAACATAACTCAAGTGCTGTCAAGAAACTGGCCCCACTTAGTCTGTTTCTTGGCTTTTTCAAATCTTTAGTTCAGGGTCCACAACAACTACCAGGATAGATGTTGGCCCAGGACTGTCATCTCTGGATTTTGGACTTTGGAGTTCTATTTGGACTCTGCACTTTTAGTAGGGATCTCATTGCCCCAGTGGGAGTAGGAGATCCCCTGTTCCCAACCTCTACCACTACTTACCTGGTCAACAGGGGGAACAGTCCTGAGAGGCAAGAAACATCCCAGGCAAGTGTGCATCAGGCGCACAACATCACCTCATGAAGTAACATCATTGATCTCTGCTATAGGCATGTTTCTACACTTAGCAGGGGGAAATTTTGGCCCCCACTGGGCTAAATTAGCACGACTCAAAGCTTGGGAGCATGCCTGGTGCCAGTGCAATGATGTCACTTCCTGGGAAGGAGACTCCAGGAAAATGCCAGCCTTCCCCCCCACTGGGAGGGCATAAGGATGTGGCAACCCTAGCTTCTAGTCTGACAAGGTAACTGTGTCAGAGGACTGAAGCCTGTCTAATATTTTAGGGCAGTTATTTAGGCTTATCATCTTTCCTTCCTGGAACATTTCTATAATTGAAATCTTTTGCACAGTTCTTTCAAAAACGTTATTAATTATACTTCTGTAGTTTATTCAGAATTGGGGGCCTCAATCTAAATACAGTATCTTGGCCTATTTTGGCTCCAGATACCAAGTAATTGTTTTGTGGAAATCAACCTGCAAGCAGCCTACCTTGCAGAGCTGACTTCTTGATTAACACCTGGTAGGGCTGGAGGCATGTCTCTTGGTTTCACAGCTAAGGGTTAGTTAGATTCATGGTGACTCTTGTTACCCTGGGAGGTAAGTGTTTTGCTCCTGATCTCCACTACCAGCCTTCCTGTGGGACGGGGGGGGGGGGGGGGAACATCATGTGCTGTATTTCTTCAACATAGGGGTGGCCTTTATATTGTTATAGGATTGTGCAGTTTGAAGTATAGTGGCAAGACCTGACCCAAAGAACTTTTAGGTAGTTACCTAGGCTCACTGGGTTTATTCTGCCTAGTGTTTTCGTAGTCAGTGTTTCTACATTCAATGCATCATTACAGTGTCCTAGTGGCTTTAAAGGGCCTTTTATTTATTTATTTGCATTAATTATAGTCCGCTTTTCTCACTGAGACTCAAGACGGATTACATAGTGTGAGTTAGTACAAGTCAATTTCAAGGACATTTCAATAAATAATGTAATAGGGTCTATAAATGCACAGTTTTAAAACCAGCAGAAATCTAATACAGTGTTGAATAAAAGCTGAAACAGAGCATAAGTAGTTCTAAGATTGATAAATTAACTATATTAAACAACATAGAACTTACCCAATTGGCAGTTCTATGTTGTTTAATATAGTTTAATTTATCAGTAGGATGATACCCAAAGCAACATATAGTATGCAGAAGCACAGAGTAGTTGAGTCCAAGTTGAGTCCCTCTGCTGATGCATCCTTCTAAGACCACTTCCTTACAGTAAATCTCGCAGTTCTGAGGGGCAGATACACTCTTGAATAATTCAATTTTGCATCATTTGCTGAAAGCCATGAGGTGGTCTCACAGATATGCTGGACTAAGGCCATATTCTGTATGTAATAGCCAATACCTTTAACAGATTACTGATAGGTAGCCAGTGGAGTGACTGCAGAACAGGAGTAATATTCATTTTTCTCCTAGCTCCCAATAATAATCAAGCTGCAGTATTCTTTTTATGCATTCCTATTTTTAACCAGGCAGGTTTTCTGTTCTTTCTTTCCATGTTCACTGAAGACTACTACTAGTAATTTCAAGAAAAGGCAATCGAGGAGAAAGTGAAGGATGTCAGACCACTCAGTTATATTATTATTTATTATTATTATTCATGTTATTTATAGTCTGCCTTGCTCACTGAGACTCAAGGTGGATTACACAGTGAGTCAGTACAGTCAATGTAATCGAGTATATAAATGCAAATTTGCAAAGATTTAGAACCAGCAGAAATCCAATTCAGAGCTGAAGAAATGCTGAAACTGGGACTTCCGGGATGAGGCAGTGAAATTACGACAGGGGAGTTTAATGAGCTCCCTGCCGTGACCTTCCTGGTTCCTTGGGATTCGAGAGATTGGACCCCCAAGCCCTCCCCCCAGAGGGGGGAGGCAGTCTGGAACAAGGTGGAAGAGCTTAGGGGGACTGGTGAACCCCCAGAAGCCCTGATACCGGTTCTGAAAGCAAGGACCAACAAAGGAGCCAATATGACTATATAGCTGCAACACCGGGGGTCCAACAAGCTAATGGAACTAAAGCAGATTCTTTAATTAATTAATTCAGCAACCTTTATTGGCATTACATCCATGTTAACAAAAACACTCGATTCTTAACAGATTCTTAACAATTGGGACTTCCTACTGATAGAAAAAATAACTGAGAAGCTATATCTTCAAGCCAACCCAACAAGAAATACAATTTTTTATATAAAATGGGAATCTTTTTTTAGATTTTCTAGCTAAAAATGAACTTTTACTAACAAAATTGAGATTTCAAGAAGTTATAGAAATGGAAAAGTGGGGTTTCTGGTAAACATAACTATTGGGAAACTATACCAAGAAGGTTACTGTTATAAAGGTATGTTTCTCATTTCATGATTGGGTGAAAGTTTAAAATTATATATATTGATAAGATTATCTCTGTATTGCGATTTGGTTGAGATTTAAGTATTTAATATCGTTATTGTTATAGTTTGTATGTTACAAGTTAATAAAAAAAATTATTAAAAAAAACAGATTCTTAACAAGACAGATAAAAAATAACTTTAAGATAGCTCAACTGACCCCTCAACCTTTCCTTAAGTAAGTAGACTGTTTTATGGTTTTACGAGGGCAATCCAGCTTGATTGCGTTGCGGCTGCTCAAGCGAGCTGGGAGGGGCAGAGACGGGAGAGGAATTCTAAAGAGACTCTCTCAGCAATTCTGGAAAGCTATAAATCTTTGAACACTATTAACCAAAACAAAGCTTTTTACCACTTTTTGAAATGGCTTCGTGGGAAGAAGAGGTACTCGCTAATCTGCAAGAAATATCTAAACTAATGATGGAATTACTAATTAAAGCAGACGAGATATTTGGAGTGGAAAAGGACAAAGGGATGACAAGAAATGACAATGCAGAAAAAATTACTAAAGAGACAGATTTAACCGAAAGAAAAATTGAGCCAAACAAGGGGAAAAACAGTCTGTGACACAGTTTGCAAAATGGACAATTTTATCAGGATGTCCCCTTCAAGACACAAAACATTAACAAAGAAAAGGCGGAACCACGAAGCAGACCTGCATGGAGAGAATCAAGCATGCCAATACTGAAAGGGGAAAAAAGAGTGCAGTGGATATTAAAGCAGGAAAACAAGCAGAGGAGCAACAACATTCATATTGACCCCCTTCAGAAATGGCTGGAAGACAAGGGAATCTTCCTTTGGTGGCCCAGATGGATTAAGGATTGGATGTACTACTTTTCACAAAGAAAGAAGAATACACTATGGCTCATGAATGCAGACCTAACCTATTACTTTAATAGCTCTTCCCTTCTTCCCTTATTTTCTCTTTCTTATATAATACTATATATTATATGTTAATGTGCCTTTGGAGACTGTCCGGGGCGGGCCTCTCCCACCCTGGACTGGGCTTTACCCCCCACCCCGACGGACCCCCTGGAGACCCGCCACCGGCCTCCTCGCCCCCGCCAAACCCCCCGCTTACCGGGGGCCCGCGGCGATGGGCCCGAGGCCAATTGCGGCCCGAGGCGTCCCTGGCGCGCCGACGCCGGACCAGGCGAGTTTGCCGCCGCCGCTGCTGGAGCAGTGGGGCCTGCCGCTGCCACCCGCCGCTGCCAGAGCAGCGGGGCCTGCCGCCGCCACCACTGCCGGAGCGGCGAGACCTCCCACTGCCGCCGCCGCCGTTAGCGCCGCCACCAGAGCAGCGGGGCCTGCCACCGCGGCTCGCGGCGACAGGGCGGCCGGGGCCGCCCTGGCCTCCCGGCGCAGCGGTGACAGCGGGGGTGGCGAGCTGGGAGCGGCGTGAAGGGAAGGGCAGCGTTGCCACCGTCACGGCTGCCCCGGGCGGCATCCCCGGGATGGGCACGGCCGAATGCCGGCAGAGGGAGGGCCCAGGTGGGGCAGGTGAGGGGAGGGACGCCCCGCGAGCCGTCCCAGCTCTGGGTTGGCTGGACGGCTCCTGGGAGGGCTCCCCGGTCTGAAGGGACACCGGGGATTGGTTGGAGGTGGGGGAGGGGAGAAGCAGGTGCGAGGGAGAAGGCACGGGCTGAAGGGGAGATAGAGGGGCGTTTGGCCCAACCGGGTGGGAGCAGCCAGGTGCCAGATCAAGAGGTGGTGGATCCAAGGGAGGGGATTGGTGGAGGGCCAGGGGGCAGAGCCAGGAGGGACTATAAAAGGGAAGCTCCCGATGACGCCGAGGAGGAGAAGGCTGACTGGAAGGCAGGTCAGAGAGAGAGCGAGAGACTTCCAAGGCAGTGGATAGGAGGCAGACCCTGGTGCCTGAACCACTGCCCCTATCCAGTCTGAGGCAGAGGGAGCACCTTCAACCTCCCCCTGGTGGCAGCCCAGAGAACGGCAGGACGAGGGGAGGGCGCAGCCGGCGGGGCGGGGCCTCACAGAGACTATTAATTGTTCTCAGACTGTACTCCTCAAAATATAAAATACTGGTTAAGTTAAGTGATCATCTGCTCTTCTCAACCTTACAAGTATGAGAATCCAAGTAAATAAGTCCAGATGGTCAAAATAAAATAGATGAAGGAGCTACTATTCTTAAAATGCAAAATTTTGCTTCAGCTATATAGTTATGTGCCTAGTCTTATCAATATGAAAACCTAAGCAAATAAGTTTGGCTAGAACAAAATAGATGAAAGAGATATTTTTTTTACAGAATATAAAATTGTCTTTATACTAAATATTGATTTGGCCTCTACACCCTTACTATTATGAAAATCCAAGTAGACAAGTTTGGAAGGCATGGCCAGAACAGATACAAGAACGAGGAGATATTAACATAAAAATTGCTCTTTTCTTTATGTTGATGTATACTACTGTCCTGCTGATATTGTATGTTTTGCTATATCTATCTTCCACTCCTGGAATGATCAAGGATCTAAGATCCCTGATTAAAAGGTAAAAGAGGTGAAATGGGATCTATCTATAATATGCACAAAAGAAAAAAAAATTAGAAATATAAGGAACAGAGTAAGTGGATTAAAAAGTATAAAAATTAAATAAAGACTATAGATAATAAAAGGGAATTTTGAAGGTATATGGGGCACTAATTACATATATAGTGGCTTTTTAATATCTAGACGGATGGTTGTGTGTCTTGCATATGAATCTCATAAATGCTTATGGCTTGTTGTAACCCCTTCCTGTTTACTATAAAAACTCAATAATTTTTTTTTAAAAAAAGAAATGCTGAAACAGAAGCAACTCTAAGACTGACATATTAAAGATGTAGGAACTACCCAGTAGGATGATACTACATATTACAGCAACAGACCGTGCATAATAGTTAAGTCTATTGTCCCTACTAGACATGGGCACAAACAGCATTACAAATGCAAAAAAGCCCACAAACAGCCTGTTCGACTGTTCGCTAACAGACTGTTCATGAGGCCCCATTTCAAACGAACAGGTGGTTGTTGGAAGCCTTGTTTGTTCCTGTTTGTTGCTGTTCATCAAGCCAGACAGTCTGGCACCTCCAATCAATTCCCATGGCAACTCAGGCAGGGATTGTCTGAACTCCTGCTGTTGCCCGGGAAACCCGGAAACAAAGAGGAGAGATCACTGAGAGATCTCTGTCTTTTGGTGCTACACCTCTGAAGATGCCAGCCACAGCTGCTGGCGAAACGTCAGGAACTACAATGCCAAGACCACGGCAATACAGCCCGGAAAACCCACAACAACCAAAGAGGAGTTTAAACGCCCATTTCCGTGTCACTGCTCAGCGGCAAGGAAAGGGGCATTTAACCCCCCCAAATCAGCTGCTCGTTGGGAGCTTCCCCTACGAGTAGCTGAGTACCGGCTGCTCCTCTCCTGGTGCAAGAGGGATGGGGAGAATCTCCCCGCCCCTCTTAGCACCGGGAGAGCTGGAGCCACGTGACTTCTTTTGCCTGGTGCAAGAGGGACAGGGAGAATCTCCCTGCCCCACTCTCATGGTGCAGGAGCAGCCCCAGGGCGCCAGCCCTGCTGGGTGCGAGCGGAACAGGGAGAATCTCCCTGCCTCGCTCGCATGGGGCAGGAGCAGCCCCAGGGCGTCGGCCCTGCCGGGTGCAAGTGAAACAGGGAGAATCTCCCTGTCCTGCTTGCATGGAGCAGGAGCAGTCCCGGGGCACCGGCTCTGCCAGGTACGAGTGGGAAAGGAAGATTCTCCCTGCTTCACTCGCATGGGGCAGGAGCAGCTCCGGGGCGCTGGCCCTGCCAGGTGCGAGCGGGACAGGAAGGTTCTCCCTGCTTCACTCACATGGGGCAGGAGCAGCCCTGGGGTGCCAGCCCTGCTGAGTGTGAGCGGTACAGGGAGACTCCCCCTGCCCCGCTCACACTGGGCACGGGGCAGGAGCAGCCCGACAGTGCTGGGGTGGGGCAGGGGGTTGGGGGCTGGGGTTGTTTAAAGGGCCCTGCCGCTTGGCAGGACAGGGCCCTTTAAACTATCAGCTGGCAGGCGGCAGGGAGGAATTCCCCCTTGCTGCCTGCCAGCTGATAGTTTAAAGGGATCTTTAAAGGGCCTGGTAAGTGAATTAGAGGGGAGGGGGGCTAAGTGGGGTGGGGGTGAGGAGGCTGCAGGCCCCCACAAACAACAAACAACGGACATGTTCATGACAGCATCATGTTCGTCAATGTTCATGGTTCATGGGTTTTTTTCATTTGTGCCCATTTCTAGTCCCTACCCCTGTACTAATGCATCTAATGCCCTCCATGCCGCACAGAGGTCAATCTCAACTCTCCTCTGTCTGGAGATCAGGGGGCAGGGTCACCGGCCATGTGACCATTTTTAAGAGGTGCCGGAACTCCGTTCCACCACGTTCCAGCTGAAAAAAAGCCCTGGTTGCTGAATGTGAAGGGTCTGGAGTCATTTCCCTCTATATTTACTATACTATCAGTGCAATCCTAAAAAGCATTATTCCAGTCTACGTTCATTGAAATCAATGGGCTTAGAATGGAGTAACTTATTGTACAGTATAAATGTTAAGAAGAAATGCATTTTATTTGGAAGTTTGAACTTGATGAAACCACCACACTGAGTGTTAAATTTTTCTTGTTTCTAGCTGAAGACAGGCAGGAAAGGGAGGTCAGTTTTTCCCAAGACTCACCAAGAACCAACCATCAAAAGATTTGGAAATTCTAATGGCTTTCCTGCCTGGAGACAATGAAATGATCATACCACACTTTAACTGGGAATCTGACACCTGGGAGGGATAGAGAGAGTTGGGGGTTCAAGGAGATAGGTTGTATCTTCATGGAGATTTCAGGAAAGTATTAGTTGATTCAGAAGAGGTTGGGAAAAAAGAGGAGATAAAATCCCTTGACACATTGGGAGGGATATTTTGCAGTCCATCTTAGCCAATTACATCTGGAGGAAAAAACTCTCACACTACAGCTCCCATCATGATGGCTGCTATTACCATGTGGAGGTGCCTAGGAAAAGACTTGAAATTAATGGGAAGCTTTTAGAACTCTGTAACTTCTAAGTTAATGAGGCTGCCTTTGAGTAAGATCAGTTGGGGTGTGTACAGAGTGAAGCCAGGGTAATTGCATGTTTACACTTTTCTTTTGTATTCCCTGCTCAGTCTATTGCTGTGCAGAAAGTGTGTAGACTTTTTACTTTTAGCAAATCCTTTACTATTTTGAAATCTGGTAATTGTTCTCCATGCCAAATAGACCTTCACCACTCAAACATACTATTCAGAACAGGCACGAAAGGAAGGGAGGTTGTTACCCAAATGGAAGGTCTCCTTGCGAGTTGTGGGTAATTAGCTGCAAGGGGAAGGCAGTGGGAGGGGGTGTCACTGAGGGATCTCCACCAATGTATATGAAGATTGTCTTAGCTAGAGAACTCCTTCCAATAACTGGACAGATATTTCAACAAAAGGGGATTTTTACTGAGAATAACAAGGATCAATAGCACACAACACACACAACACAACACATGTTCTGGGGTAACAAGCAAAGAGAGTAAAGGTCAGGTGATATTTACCCTCCAGACATCCAGGAGAGAGGAGTGTTGAGCAGCTGACATTTCACGGTGGAAGGGCTCGAACGGAGGTTCAAGGGTGGGTGCTGGATCCAAAGTATGCACACAGCTTATGGCAGAGAGGCAGTCTATTTTATACCATGGATTCTACCTAGGGGCAAGATTGCATCTTCTACCCCCAAAACAAAGACTTGAGTGGTTGTTCCCAGGGCAGAACAAAGGACTGAGATGGTGTCTCTGGACTGTGACAAAGAGCTGGTGAACTGTCTCCAAAGTGGATCAATAAGCTGGTAAACTGTCTCTGGGGTGTGACAAAAAACTAGGAAGGTTTGATTAAGTCTTCCAGGATGGAACTAAAGTTATCAAATTATGACTGATGACCTGTCAGGTGGATGGGTAAGGCTATCGGCTTGCTGCATCACCTAAGAATAGGAAAGTGGTTAAGGGGAGATCGATAGGGTGGGTTGCGTTGATTACTTTAGGAACTCCAGGAAGGCCCTATTGTATCAGGATCTTTAGCACATCTCTGGGACATGGGAAAGGGTGAGCTGGCCTCCCCTGTCATTCCCCATGTTTGCACATTCCATCTCCCAGCTGGGATCTGGCCTCCAGGTTTCTGCCTGCTTGGGCAGCAGCTTCCATATTTTTCTGCCTGACTGGACAGTAGTTTTAGTGCTTGACGCACATTCAGAGAAGAGGCTTATGGCATATCCATAATCATATGCCTTCTAATATTATGGGGGTGGGTCTGACTGCTAATAAGGTGGCCAGTTGGTAAATTGTGATGTCCTCAGGAGTGCACGAGTGTGGTAACCTACCCCTGTGTAACCAGTCTCTGGGTAGTGGGAGACACAGGCAATAGGCAGAGCCTTAAAATGGCAACATGAGAAGGGAAGCTCTGAAAGAGCAAGAGAAAACACCTCTGAGGTTTGGGTAGGCCAGCAGAGCAGTGTAACTTGGGCAGCTACTAGTGCCCAGATAACTCAGAAGGTCAAACAGAGCAGCACTTGTGGGACAGCAGGACCACCCTCCCACACACATCTTAATAATTTTCATATATAGCTGATCTCTGCGCTGAAGAAAAAGACAACTGGATTGTTTTGATCTTCCATCCTAGAAACTGCAGCTTCACAGATCTACTGAGGTACAGCAGTTGCGTGTGTGTGAGAGGGTTGATCTGAATCACAGCTGATTTCCCCTTTTTCCTGTCAGCTTGAGATGCAAAGAAAGAGAAAAATGAGCACAATGGAACAAAAAAATCCAACAATATTCTGATGGGGATTGATCTTGCTGAAAATAAGTGGGGAAAACTGTGGGGCTGTAGTGGATAATTCAATGAAAATATTGACTCAGTGTGCAGTAACAGTGAAAAAGTAAAATTCTTTGTTAGGTTATTATTTAAAAAGGATCAAAACATAACTGCCAATATTATAATGCTCCTGTATGTATCTGTGGTGTGGTCTCATTTAGAATATTGTATGTAGTTCTGGTTATTGTATCTCAAAAAGGACATTGCACAGTTGGAAAAAAATTACAGAAGAGAATGACCAAGATGATTAAGGGGTTGGAGTACTTTGTGACTATTTAGTTTAGAAAAAGGACAACTAAGGAGGAACATGATTAGGGATGCCAGACTCCCGCCAGGGGCAGGGGATCCCCTGCCCCCACCCTCCACACCCTGTCCCTGCCCCCACACCCTGCCCCCACTTACCTGGCCTGTGGGGGGAGCACACCTTTTGTGCATGCTCCCCTGCAGTGCTGCGCGCTCCCATGTGCTGCAGCTGTCTGGATTTGGTCTGTTTTGGCCCTGGATTGGGGCCGCTGTGGAGCGCCCCTGCCCTCCACAGCGGCCCAAAACACACCCATTTCAGCCCAGATCGGGCTCATTTTGGCATGGATTGGGCCCTTTTTGAGCTGCTGTGCAGCATGGGAGCACTCTTGTGCTTTGCAGCAGCCCGAAACATTTTTGCCTGGATTGGGCCTGTTTCAGGCTGCTGCAGAGCACAGGAATGCTCCCACACTCTGCAGTGGCTCTAGCACCAAAATGGGCTCAAAATAAGCTTGGTCTGGGCTGAAACGGGTGCGTTTTGGGCTGCTGTGGAGGGCAGGAGTGCTTCCGCACTCCACAGTGCCCCCAATCTGGGCCCCTGCAGAGTGTGGGCATGCTCCCAGGGGCCACATGATGATGTCACTTCCTGGAAGTGACATCATTGCACTTGCAGGAGCGCACACGTGCTTTGCGTGCGTGCACACCTCCACCCCCGCAGGTAAGTGCCAGGCTCCAATCCCCTGCCGGGAAGTTGAGGGGGCCTGACAACCCTAAACATGATAGAGGGTTATAAAATTATGCATCAGACAGAATGAGTGGACAGAGAAAACTTTTCCCTCTCCCATTCCCAAAATACTAGTACTTGTGGCACCCAATGCAGCTGATGGGCAACAGTTTCAGGATGAACAAAAGGAAATACTTCTTTACTTAACAAGCGATTAAAATGAATTCATTGTCAGATGATGTAATGGTAGTGACATGCATAGATGATTAGGTGAAAAGGTGATTAGAGAGATTTATGGAGCCATGATGACTAAACATATTCAGAGGCAGTAAACTTCTTGAATACCAGTGCTAGAAGGCAACATCAGGGGAAGGATGGCCTCTGTGTCCTACTGTTGACATTCCTGACTAACTGTTTGGCCACTGTGTGAGACAGGATGCTGGACTAGATGGACAACTGATCCCCAAAAAGCTTGGAGGAGGAAGGGGAGATAAATGAGCTCTGTCTTTCCTCCATTTTTCAGACTTTACTAGAATTGCTTCTGTCCCCCCCCCCCACCAGCTTAGAACGGAGAGAAGAGAAAAAAGCTCTTTCTTCCATATCTGCAATGGCAAAACCAAAAGTGTTGCTTCTGTCCCCACCCAACTTGGCTGAGAGGGAAAATCATCCTTTTCTTACTTCACTGTGTCCTATTTTACAGAGGGAGATGTAAGAATCTCACTCCCAGCTGATCCCCTGATTAGCTGTGATTCTGCTTCTGACCAACAGGCAGCTTCAAATGTAGCATTAGGCAGCTGTTTGAATTGCTCAGGGCACTCTGAACATACCCCTGATTGGCTCTTGGTCTTATTGTGAGTGTCAAACGAGGTAAAAGTTCACCTGCTAACAGGTTCGCTGAGAAATTTACAGTGGCTGCTTCCACACACATTGGATAATCCACTTTCAATACTCTTTAGTGAACATTTGGAACTGCTTTTCCATGTGTGGAACAAAAAATCCACTTCCAAAGGATTGCTAAAGTGCATTGAAAGTGCATTATTAAATGTGTGTGGAAATGGCCTCCATCTCTAACCTAAGCTAGAGAAATTTTGGTCATCTTTAAATCCCACATCAACACGGGATAGAGAGAGAGAGCGTCTGGGCAATATAAAAAATTCTATCCAGAGAAGCCCATACTGTACAAAACTGTACAGTTCATTTGTGGCTTCCTCTTTGGACTCAGCCAGAATATGAGAATTACCTAATTTAGCAAGCTTAAAACAATCTCAACTGTCCAGCATTATTCTTTAACAGTTATCCTCAATGGTACTTTTTATTTTTCTGGAATTGATATAAAGTGATGGGAAAAGTTTTACCTACTTAATATCTATGTCATAGGCTGCTGTTAAAAGCACTAGAGCAGGGTCAAGAAAAGAGTGGCCATCATATTCACCTCAGCTAATCTGTACTCATGGATCAGCTGACATAGGAAAAACAGTCCGGTGTCTGTATTCAAGATTTTGCTCTCTGGATAGATTTGGGCAAGTCACAGTCTGGCAGCCAGCAAAAAAATAAAATAAAAAATGTATGCATAAAATGAGATTATCCCATGTATGCTGTCAAGCTTCTCAGAAGTAGTACAACTGTAATGAATACATAAACTGTAACTGCTATAATATGTAACACATTTAAGAAAAACAGATGTGAAATCTATTCTGTACTTGTGGGTCTGTCCCTTTTAATTCAATATATTGGCTAGTTCAAGAATGTTACAGAAGCATCTCATATGGAAACTAAAGTATTGATTTTTCCATGACGCATTCTACATAGCAATTTTGTTATTCCAATCTGAACTGGTGTTTCTTAAGAAAAAGTTATTTCTAGATTTCTTCCAATGCTATCAAGAGAAGCTCATGATCAGAAAAAGGTCATGGAGTCCATTTTTCAATAGATAAGCAAGTGTAAGATGTCATTCTTTAGCCAAAGACAATATAAATATAGAGCACTGCTTTCCCCCTGTAACTCTTCCTGTTCTGTGTTATGTTCTGTGTTACATTTACATTCTTCTTGAGGCTTGCAATATGCAATCGAAGTTAAGATGACAAGACAAAAGTGCAGCTGTGCAAAAAACCTCTACTCAGCTATTCTAATCACAAGGGAACTACAGGTCTAAAATATAAGAGATATGGCCAGTATTTATGGAACCAGAATATTTTTCTGACTGTTTAAATAAACAACATAGCAAGTAAAATATATATTCAAAACAATCTCTGTTAAATTTTACACCCTTTTAGTTGGATAGTTCCCCAGATGTCAAATATAAATCCAATACAAACAATGAGTCAGACATATACAGAATTTACATCTCATAAAGTGTCTGAAACCTTGATTATTTTAGAAATAAAACATTAATTTGAACCCTGATCCCAGATGCACCACTTAATCCAGTATTTTATTACAGATACAGGATTTGTGATGTACACATATCTAGATCCTGCACAAATGGATTTTCCCAGGGGTTTCCCCTTTCATTCCACCTCTACCTACATTAAAAAAAAGTTACAAGGCCAGCCCAGGAGGACTTCCCCCTCTATTGAACAAAAAGGGAAGCTTTTATGAATAGATAGCTCTGTGTGTTAGAGCCAAGCTACAAGTGACGCCTGACACAGGTTGGACACTTGTCAGCTTCCCTCAAGTTTTTTTTTTTAAAAAAATTTTTTATTGGGTTAGAACATTAATATTTTAACATTACATTACATTCAATTTTCCCCTAATTTTTCGTTTCTAACCCCCTCCCTTTCCCCCCCTTTTGTTGACTTCCAACAGCTTTCCCACCCTCTGTCCCTTTTCCCTTACTTCTATTAACTTCCTCTGTCTAAAACAAATATATATTCTCCATTATATTAAGCAGTACATCTTTAACTCTTTTACTTATTATACATCCAAACTATACTTCTTTAGATAAACAATTTGTCCCATTTTCAAGTTTTGATGGGAAATGTAGGCATCCTGGTCTTGCAGCTGTAATGGAGAGCCAAGCTGTAAAACCAGGACGCCTACATTTCCCATCAAAACTTGAGGTAAGCTGACAAGTGTTCAACCTGTGTAAGACGTCACTTGTAGCTTGGCTCTTAGTCAAAGAAAACTCTGGTTCAGGGACTTTATACAACAGAAAGATCGTAGAAGATAAAATGCTGGATGATCTGTGATTGGATTTAAAAACTAGAAATAGCACCTGTATAGGGCCCCAATTCAGACTGGGACCGCATGGGGGGAGAGCGGTATATTCTTTCCTACCTGGTTTTGTCAATCAAAACCAATCCCCAGTCCCTATGCTCATGTTCAAACTAGACATGATGTCTTTCTATGAATATTTTCATCTATGGTTGAAGCCTGTGTTCCTGTTTCCCCTTCCCATATTTTCAGACTGTTTATTATCTTGTGTTCCCTGACATGAGAACATGGATGCTTTACAAGTTATCTGTATGCAATGTTTCTAGATGTTGTCCCATGATAATTAGTCAAGTATTGAGATTAAAGAGTTTATACTTGGCTGAGCACAGAAGATGGATTCTTACTGTGATTTCAGCCAGTAGGGGTGTGCGCTTGGAAAATTTTCATTATAATTTCTGAGCCAGACATTGGGGGGTTATTTTACTGCTATTGCTTATTTCCTGATAGGGTATTACTGGTTCAGGAGTCAAATCTGGCTTTCTTTCCCCCTTCAGGACCATTATTTTCAATGGAAAAACTGTTCAAGGGTCTGGGGCAACTGTTTATAAAAATTATGGCACCAAATTTGCCCAGAACACAGTCCTACCTTTAATCTAAAAACCATTAAATTTCAAGCATATTGAAGAAAAGAGGTTGATGTTACACCTCCCCCTCAAAGTAGGACCTTCTCTGTGCAGCCACAGTTATCTCTACTGATTTCTAAAATGAAGGCAGCTTAACAGAGATCTCGACCAGGCATAAGCATAGCTGCCAACTCTGTCTACTCCGTCTGCATTCCTTTCATTTTCCTACTGTTACAGTGCTGATCAACAGCAAAAAACATTTACCTTTCTGCTGAAAACTATTCTTTTGCTATGCTTCCTTGTTTTGGTCTGTTTAACAAGGTAAGGAATGATATTAGCAGTTTCTCCATTATTTCCTATGGGAGATTTTCCAAGAGGGGGACTCATTTTTCAACCAAATGTCACCAGAATTGCAGTGGAGTGTCTTCTCCCTGTCCTTCAAAGAACTCCCAAGCTTCAAGTAAATTGGATAAAGGATTTGAATTCTTCAGGCCCCTGAATAGAGATGGGCACAATCCGCATTACGATCGAAAAAAACCCACGATAATGGCGATCGCACGATCGTGACCTGGCGGATCGTTATCGTCCTTGGCCAACGATCCAGCGATCAGGCTCGGATCGGGGATCCAGACACACAGGCGCCAGCAATCTATTCCCCTGGCAACGGAGCCAGGGGAATGCCTGAGCTCTGTTTGCCCTCCTTCTGTCACCCTGGAAACCCGAATGGAAGCCCAGCTTTCCTTGATCAGCAGGGCTTCCTTCCAACCATGGAGCAGCAAAGCAGTCACCAGTTGGGAGAAGACAGCCAGGGGAGGGAGAGGGAAGGGGGTATTCTGTAGCCATGGGCACTCCAATCTCATCCCTGCAAACCCTGATAGGCAGCTCTGATGGCCAAACACAGACGGCCAAACACAAACACAGATGCCGCCAGCATCACCCACCGTTCCTGTATCGCTGGGAACAGCGGGGCGCCCCTCCGCTTTTGCCTCCATGATCCACGATCCATGATCCACGGATCGGGAACGGGAGATGCTCGGTGCGGGTCGTTAAATCGGGATCGTCGCCGGTGCCGATCCACGATCAGCTTGATCGTTAATTTTTTTGGGATCGTGCCCAGCTCTACCCCTGAACAAGCTTGGGCTTTCAACTTTCAGAGGGAAAGAAAACTTTCTCCAACCCACAAAGGAGAGGTGAAGGAGAATGGCAGCTCTCTACAGCTCAGAATTGGCTGGGAGTGCTCTGTGCTCCTCCCTTGCAAGGGACTGATTGTAAGGGAGAGATGCCATTTCCAGGTTATACATTCAAAGAAATATAATGTGTTCATGCTGCATGGCTGGTAAATATTGGAACTTGAAAAAACACTAGGATTTTTCCAGGGAGAGGTTTTGTTATTCCAGGTATCTTGGATTCGTGTTGCCATTCTGAAGAATCAAGGTAATGATTTGAAATAGTGATTTCCGTGTATGTCTTCAGCTCAGAGTTTTGTTTTGCAGTGCCTATCAGTGAGTGTCCAATGCTCATTAATGAAGCAATTTCATAATTAAGGCAACTAAGAGAGGTGGTTGGCATGGAAGTGTTTTGCCTCCTATGGACAGACCACCCTCCCTATTCTGTTATTGTGTGTGGAAAAAAGATAACTGAACACTAGATTTGTGTTGGCCATTTTCCAGTTCAAGCTCAAACATGCTAAAATGTATTAACACAAGTCTAGTGTTCACTTATCTTTCTGCTACCTCTCATTCCTAACAAGCTGCTGGTTTAGGTTGTACACACAGCTTAGAAAATGCCCTCAAATGTAGACAATGACACATGTAGTGGAAGCAATGGATTTTGGACAAAGCAGTGAATGTGTCTACAATCTAGAAAAGAACACTAAGATCCAAAGAGTGATCCAGACACCAGAAACAGTTATTAGCAGGGAATAATATTGTATTTTGGCTGGAAAACTAGCGAATCTCAAGCCATCAAAATAGCATCAATTTTAGACAGGAAGGCCCAGGGTAAAAATATAGCATCAATTTTAGATGGGAAGGCCCAGGGTAAAAAAGAGAAAAATTCAGAGGGATGCCCAATGGAAAAATTGGAAATTTGGGAGCATATTGAAAAAAATCTTATGAAATGTTTTCAGTTTTGAGTTGAACTTAATGGTTTTTAAGACAAGATTTTATGCCCTCAGAATATGAAGTATGATGATGTTTTTATGTAAAATAATCCTCATAATTAGATAATTCCTGCATATATTGTAGATATCTACAACTTACTTTGAAGCATATATTTATAGTGTAAATACAAATAATTCTGTTCACAACCAATATGCTAAAATGTGCATAAATGTTCTGTGTTATAAAATTTAACTTGACATCCAAAGGAGCTGCTAGCCCTACAATGATTGGATTAGACTGAATCCAGCAGAGCCAGGAGCATTTTGTGAACAGAGCAAGGCTGAGTCAAGAGAGATGACAAGGCCAGGAAGGCTCCCATACTACTCTTATTTCTTAGAATGTGCAGAATAGAAGTTAGAATCATCATAGAATCACAGAGTTGGAAGGGGCCATACAGACCATCTAGTCCAACCCCCTGCCCAGTGCAGGATCAGCCTAAAGCATCTCTGACAAGTATTCATCCAGCCTCTTCTTGAAAACTGCCAGTGAGGGGGAGCTCACCACCTCCCTAGGCGGCTGATTCCACTTTTGAACTACTCTGACCGTGAAAAAGTTTTTCCTAATATCCAGCCAGTACCTTTCTGCATGTAATTTAAGCCCATTGCTTCGCATCCTACCCACTGCTGCCAACTGGAACAGCTCCTTGCCCTCCTCCAAATGACAGCCTTTCAAATATTTAAAGAGAGCAATCATGTCCCCCCTCAATCTCCTCTTCTCCAAACTAAACATTCCCAAGGCCCTTAGCCTTTCATCGTAGGGCTTAGTCTCCAGACCCCTTATCATCCTTGTCGCTCTCCTCTGCACCCTCTCGATTTTGGCCACATCCTTTTTGAAGTGAGGCCTCCAGAACTGCACACAATACTCCAGGTGTGGCCTCACCAAGGCAGTATAGAGAGGGGCTATGACCTCCTGAGATTTCGACGCTATGGCTCCTTTGATACAACCCAAGATTGAATTAGCCTTTTTTGCAACCACATCACACTGACTGCTCGTATTTAGTTTACAGTCCACTCTTACCCCAAGATCCCTTTCGCATATACTACTGTTCAGTATAGGATTGCCAGCTACCCCCTTACCTCAAAACCGAAGGATGGGGGTTGGGGAGTGGTGACAGGTCCCAATCCATGCACCTCATTTTTCTATGCTGTTGCTTCCGGTTTCAACCAGAAGTGTTGTCACTGGAGGGCCTCCAGTGCGCGTGCACCATATTATTGCTTTCTCTGGGGCTCCTGGCCTGCCTCCCTCCTTTCTACCCTGCAGGCCAGGTGAATAGGGTTGGGGGACGAAAGGGGTAAATGAAGTAAATAACACCACAAAGGGCAAGAGTTGCACCTAGATGTGGTGGGCCACACACTTCTAAGCAGCTTGTTCACTTCATCAGGCCTGACCAACTAAATATCATCCATACAACTGGGCCTAACTGTGCTCCAGTAAGCATCCTATGTGTCTGTTTTCAATTAGACATGTTAGGGATAACTTTGTGCTATCTGCACAAATTAAAAAAGAAAAAAAACAGCTGACCTGTCACAGGAAAATAATTCCCCTATATTAAAGTATGGCTAGGCAAGAAGACCAGTGTTTCAGGCATCCTTGGGCAAAATACCAAGCATGATGGTATGAATAGTCAAGCAATTATATTAAACTCAGGGACTTCATTACCTTCATCGTAATATGTCTAGACACAGTCATCAGTCTCTTCTTTCAACAGAATTTTAATCAACTCTCAAGTTATCAGTCATTTAGCTAATTTCTTAATAAGCCAAAAGTATGTAGCTGTGTTCCAAGCAGGTGCTTCACTGACAATTATGCTTCCTCTACCCTAGCCTGGAATAAATTAAGGCTGGTTTTCATCAACATCAATGGTCAGATATTTTTGAGTTCTTCAGCCCACTAAACAAATGAAATACCTGTAAAAAGCTTTTGAAATGCTTTTCAGTCTTGCTTATAAGTTTGGTATTTTTAATGGTTAAAGTGGTCATGTGGTATATTAACTGCATAATTGTGTGGGTGAATTTGTGGAAGGGGCTTTTTTAGTCCCTTCTTTATAATTTCTTTTTTAAATGTAGGTTTCTGTTTCTGTCTCAGCATGATGCTGGCACCAAAGCTATGTTTGAATAAAGCAGACATTCCTAATGTCTACTGCCAAAAATAATGGAAAGCTTGATACAATGGAATAGTACCTGAAATGCTTTGAAAGTTGTAAAATTTAATGTTGCACAGTTCTCCTACTGGATGGCAACTGCTTAAATGCAGCTGCTGAGATGCACCTGAAGGAAGTGAGAAAATTCGCATTTTAAAATTTTGCACCATGCCTTCAACAGCTGTCTTTAACATCACAAAGCTAAATGCTGTCTCTGAACAGTTTAGGATAACAACTAAGCCCTATACCAGTAACTCAAAGATATCCCCCCATATCTGGAAATATGTGGGTACAAAACATGGCTCTAGGCACTTTCAGGAATGTGTTGGGTAACAGTGGGGCTGAGCTGGTAACCTACATCTCCCCAGATAGCTCTGTGCCTCCAGTACCAGCGTGACATCATTCCTCTGTCATCAATCCCATAGCCATAGAAGATATCGCTTTAGAATGATTACATCTTAGCAAAGCCAAGAACCTCTGATAAATCCTTAGATGAAATAAAATAAAATAAAATGCTGTCTCAGAATAAGGTAAACAGGAAACCAAGCAATCGCCTGCCTGAAGGCTCGTCTTGTGACTAGACATGGGCACAAATGGAAAAAAAACCCACGAACATGCTGTTTGTTGTTCATTGCCACCAACGAACACGAACAGACGAACAGTAACAAACATGTCCCGTTAATGAACATGTTTGGTGTTCATTGTTCGTCGGCACCAGAGCGACTTCTGTTAGACTTAGAGAGCCCATATTCACAGGGAGTGTTCAGCAGGCTCCCCTACAGCCATCACCCAAGTTTGGTCAAGATTGCAATTCAGATCTTGGAGTTATACATTCCCAAATCTGATGCCCCCAGGAAACTCCCATTCGACACAATGGGAGCCGCCAATTGTCTTTTGCCCCATGTACAAGCAGTAGACTCTAGGGGGTGGGGGCTTTGGCTGCTTGCTGGCAGCACCTCCCCATGTGCCCACGTGCCAGGCCTCCCAGAGGCAACTTTCTGGATGGAAGTAAGTAAGGTGGGAGATGAGTGTGGCCACCGGGTCTGGTGGGCTGGGGGAAGTGTTGGCATGCCACCTCCCCTCTAGGGGGTGGGGGGTCTGGATGCTCACTGGTGGCACCCCCCATGTGCCTGCCCACCAGGCCTCCCCAAGGCTACAAAGGCTGGAAGTTGTTGGGTCACGTTGGCGGCTGCCGGGCCTGGCAAGCGGCGGTGGGCCACCTCCCCTGTAGGGGCAGGGGGTCTGGCCACTCACTGGCAGCACCCCCCATGTGCCCACCCACCAGGCCTCCTCAAGGCTACTTTCCGCCAAGGCAGTAATGTGGGTCATGCCTGCAGCCACCGCATAACCAAATGACCCAGCAACAGGCTGCAAAGGAAACCCTCCAGCAAGACATGATGGCGTGCACGGAGGCCTTGCACGCACAAGTACACACTCTGGTGGGTCAGAGACACCAACACACGTCCACCAGATGCGGACATTATGGCATTGGAGCCAATGCTCTTGTCCACACCGCACATGGTGCAGAGGCTGTTACCGCACAAACGCACCGGCGGGATATGGAGCATTGGATATTTAGGTGCATGGGATATATAGGTTTCTCAATAGACAGGTGCATAGCTGTATGGGATAGGTGTATAGGATAGAGGGATGCATGGATACATGGAATACCTGTATTGGATTGACAGGAGAGACAGATACCATGTTCAGGGATATTGGGGAGACAGGTGGATTGCATTACTATCTGCGTTATCCCATCATTGGAAAGCTGGAAGGAAAGAACCAAGGGTGGGAGGTGGGGCCCGCCCCTAACATGTCAAAGCGGAGGCTCACGTGCTGGCCATCGAGGCAGTGGAGGATATCCTCCCCCCTTGTGGGGAAGGCACCATTTCCCCTAGGAAAGGGGATTGTGGGCAGACAGGTAGGTGCCCACGTGTGCAGCTGTAGGCTGCCCCCCACATCACCCACCTTCCTGCCTTCGCGGAAAGGACAGGAGTTGCAGGACCCATTCGTCCTGCTCAGAACAGACAGTAACCGCTTCAGAGCTGCCCCTCATGGCCAAAACCAGCAGCACCAGGCAGCAACCACCTTCCTGCCTTCACGGAAAGGGCTGGATGTGCAGGACAGGAGAGGTTGGAAAGGGTCACAGTGGTTCTGGACAGGGAGAAGTTTAAACAGGGACCACCAGCCCCACCCAAGAACTGAGTGGTGATAGAGCAGTCCACACCAGTCAGAGACACCTTTCCTTTGCAGGCAGGACAGGCACTTCAAATAAGTGGCATAGGCTCCCACCAGCATCACCCACCTTCCTGCTTTCACGCAAAGGACAAGAGGGACAGGACAGGACAGGTCATTGGGAAGGGTTGGACTGGTTGCAGAGAAGGAGTGCAACCCACTGAGGTGCTTAGTGATGGCAGCTAACATCACCCACCTTCCTGCTTTCGCGCAAAGGATGGGAGGGAGAGGAGATGTCATTTGCAGAGGTCGGAGTGGTTCAAGAGCGGGCGAGGTTCAAAGAGGGCTGTTGACCTTGTCAGGGAGACAGGGACAGAGGGTTATCACTTCCTGGCCACCTTGCAGAGCAGGACTGGGAAACACCCAAAGATTTGGCAGCCTTGGTCTTTGAAACCCACTGATCTTGTCAGTGGCGGAAGCAGCCATCACCCACCCTCCGGCTTTCATGGAAAGGACGGTATGGACAAGTCAGGAAAAGTTGTTGGGGAGGGTCGGAGTGGTTGCAGAGAGTGTCAGTTTCATAGACGGATGGGGAGCTTGACGGGGAGAGGAGGACAAAGAGGACCCCAACATCCACCGTGTCAGATTGCACAGACTGCTCCGGCAGAGGCTTGCATGCCCCTCCTGTGTCAGAGTGGATGCTGTCGCTGGCATCATCCACCTTCCTTCCTTCACAGAAAGAACGGGGTGGGCAGGACAGGAGAGGTTGGGAGGGGTCGGAGCGGTTACAGAGAGGGAGAGGTCAAAAGGGGGAACGTCCAGGACCTTGACGGGGAGAGGAGGACAACGGGTTGCCGCCGGCTGCATCATGGTGCAGGACTGGGAATACCCCTTCGTTGGAGAGCCATGAGCTGAGAAACCCACTGAGTTGTGGGGTGGCAGCGGCAGCTGACATCACGCACCTTCCTGCCTTTGCAGAAAGGATGGGATTGGCATGACCCGGAGAGGTTGGGAGGGGTCAGAGGGTTCCAGAGAGGGAGAGGTTGAAAGGGGGGATGCCCAG
The DNA here is from genome assembly GCF_028583425.1 of Eublepharis macularius. NCBI lineage: Eukaryota > Metazoa > Chordata > Lepidosauria > Squamata > Eublepharidae > Eublepharis > Eublepharis macularius. The sequence continues at coordinate 81,360,177 of NC_072797.1, forward strand.
GACCTTGCTGGGGAGAGGAGGACAATGGGTTGCTTGTTACAGCTGCATCGCAGAGCGGGACCGGGAAGGTCCAAAGACAGTGGCCATGGCATGGTATTCCCCTGTGCCAGCGGCAGCTGACATGACCCACCTTCCTGCCTTCGCAGACAGGACAGGATGGGCAGGACAGGAGTGGTTGTTGGGAAGGGTCGGAGCAGTTTCAGAGAGGGGGGTTGAAAGAGGGAACATGGGAGTAGACAGGGAAAAAAGAACAAAGGCTTCCTGGCTGCATTGCACAGCATGACTGGGATGGACGACCCCAACATCCACCCTGAAGGATTGCACAGACTTATGCTGGAGAGGCTTGTCCGCCCCTCCTGTGTCTAACTGGAGGCTGCTGACAACATCACTCACCTTCCTGCCTTCGTGGAAGGGAAGTGAGTCGTGGGATCCATTCCCCTCATGCACAGCAGCAACAGAAGGTGCTCATGGATGGGGCACCTTCTCAAAAGCTTTTGAGCCGCCCCTCATGCCAAGAAGCAGTGGCAGCAGTATGGCACCCACCTTCCCGCCTTCATGGAAATGGTGGGAGGGACCCATTCCCCCCTGCTCAAAGGGGACAGCAGGTGCCATGGAAATGGGGGCACCATGCAGGGCAACCCTATCAGCAGCAGCAGCAGCAGCAGCAGAGCTGTCCCTCATGGACAAAAGCAGCAGTGGCTGACATCACCCCCCAATTTGCCTTCGTGGAAAGGATGGGATGGGCAGGACAGGAGAGGTCGTAGGGTGGGGTAGAAATGTTCCAGAGAGGGATAGGTCCAGGATCTTGTCGGGGAGAGGAAGGTACGGGTCTCTTGTCATGGCTGCATTGCAGAGAAGGACCGGGAAGGGCCAAAGATGGCGGTTGCAGCATGGTAGTCCCCCGTGCCCAAAGTTGGAGACAGCTGACATCACCCACACTATTGCCTTCATGGACAGGATGGGATGGGCAAGGCAAGTTGTGGGGTGGGGTGGTATTGGTGCCATACAGAGAGGGAGAGTTTGAGAGAGGGAAGGGGAACATGTCTGGGAGAGGAGGGCAAAGGTTTCCCCAACAGAGGACTGCAGTTCCACAGAATCTGCTCCAATCAGAGACAGCTTACCTGTCAAGGGAGTTCAGGCACGCTGCTGCCAGCATCACCCACCTTCCTGCCTTCACGGAAAGGACGGGTGTTGTGGCCGGGACCCATTCCCCCCTGTTCAGATGGGGCAGCAGGTGCCCATGGAAAGGGGGCACTGAGCAGTACAACCTAATCTGCAACAGCAGTTGAGCTGTCCCTGGTGGCCAAAACCAGCAGTAGCGAACAGCACCTGCCTTCCTGCCTTAGCAGAAAGGACAGGATGGGAGAGGTTGTTGGGAAGGTCCAAGCAGTTCCAGAGATGGGGAAGTTGAAAGGGGGATCAGGAATTTGTCAAGTATAAAAGTGGGATCAAGTCTTCATGGACGCATTGCGGAGAAGGACCGGGACGAAAGACCCCAACATCCACCATGTTGGATTATGTAGACTGCTCCAGGAGAGGCTTGTCCGCCCCTCCAGTCTCGAGATGGAGACTATCGCCCGCATCACCCACCTTCCTGCCTTCGTGGAAAGGATGGGTGTTGCGGATGGGACCCATTCCCCCCTGCTCAGAGGGGAGGGGACAGCAGGTGCCCATGGATGGGAGGGGGCCATGCTCCACAACTACATGTGCAACAGCTCCTGATCTGCCCCTTGTGGCCAAGAGCAGCAGCAGCAGCAGCAGACAGCACCCACCTTCCTGCCTTCGCGGAAAGGGTAGGTGGGAGGGACCCATCCCCCCCACACCCAGAGGGGTCAGCAGGAGCCCATAGATAGGGGGCCCTGGGCTGTGTTGCCCTATCACCATCAGCAGCAGAGCTGTCCCTCGTGGCCAAAAGCGGCAGCAGCTGACATCACCCACTGTCCTGCCTTCGCTGAAAGGATGGGGTGGGCATGACAGGAGAGGTCGTTGGGAAGGGTCATTCTGGTTCCAACCACAGATGGTGAGGATGAAAGAGGGACCATCCGGGGAATTGTCAGCTAGAGGACAGGATGGGCAGGACAGGTTGTGGGGAGGGGTCATATAGTTGCCATCAAGAGAGGGAGAGGTTGAAAGAGGGACTGTTGTGGAACTTGTCTGGGAAAACAAGACCACAGGTTGCCAGCCATGGAAGCAGTCCTGAGAATTGAGGCATGCTGGAGCTTGCTACACAGCAGCTTGGCCGAGAGCCACAGTAGACTAGGGGAGGCTCAGAGGGCAAATAGGTCCAGGTCCAAGGAGGGATGCCCAAGAAGGTTGAGGTTGACCTTCATGATGGTCAATATGTCCACCAGGTCCACGTGAAGACGTGCATGGCGGGGACGGAGGAGGTCTCCCAGGTGGGAGAACACTCGCTCACTCTGCACGTTGGTGGGAGGGCAGGACAGGATGTTGGTTGCCACAATGGACAGGTCCAGCCATATGGAAGATTTACTCGCCCAATACTCCAAGGGATTAGAATGGGGGGGCTTGGGGGGCTCCGCCAGGTACCCTCACACCATAGCCTCCACTGAGTACTCCACCGTGAGCGATGTGCCCACTGTGCTGCGTCCAACCACGCAGCCTACTGATGTGGCCCAGAGATCAAATGGGGCTGTTTGGGTGGGTCTCTCCTGGCATGGCTCTCTTCCCAACTCCTCCCACCCCTCCTGCTCCTCCTGCTCCTCCTTCTCCGCCACCCGCCCCTCGCCCCTGCCTGGTTCCCTCAGGCTGGCCTTCTCTTTCTGGTAATGGAGCACCGCTGTGCAGAGCTCCTTTTTCCAGTGCAGCTTCTGACCTGCCTGCATGACAATGCTGCCTTGATCCGGGGGTCACAGAGGGAGGCCATTTGGTACAGCACCTCATGGCACCGAGGATGCAAGTGCTTGGCCACACATGCCTGGATCCTCCTCACAAAGTCCCAGACCCTGGGGAGCAGCTCTTTCTTGTGCTCGAGCTCCTTGGCCAGGAACTGGTCGAGCCTGTGGATCAGGGGGATGACTTGACCCAGGCTGGCCTCATACGAGCACAGGAACTCGGTGGCCTCCTTAAAGGGTTTCAGCATCCAGGGCATCTGGGCAAAGACTTTCCATTACATGGAGCTGAGGCTCAGCTCCTCTCCCCTCCTCAGAACATACGTGGATGACAGGATGTCCTGTAACGGTCCCCTCTGCTCCACCAGATGACATATCATGTTGTAGGTGGAGTTCCAGCGGGTGGGCAGGTCCTGAAAGAGTTGGTGCTTGGGGTCCCCCCTCCCCCTGCCTCTGGAACAGCTCACGGGAAGAGTTGATGCTGTGAGAGAAGTGGGAAGCGATGTGGTGGCAGCTCTCCAGCAGATTGGATGCCCACAAGGTTCCCTTGTCCCAGCTGTCCCTTGGCTTGCTCCTTAGCCCAAGCACATCCCTCATCACCAGGTGCAGCTTGTGTGCCATGCACACCAGGCCCAGGAGGGATGCCTATTTCAGGGCTGCCAAAATGTTGCTTCCCGCATCCATCACCATGAAGCCATGGACAAACCCTTCCACCACCGCCATCCAGTCCCTCAGAGCCGCCTTCACGGTAGCGGCAATGTTCTTCCCTGTATGGACCTTGTCTTTCCCCCAAGCCTGGAGAAGAACTACCCTGTAGCCCGATGTCAAGTATGGCGCCTTTTTCCGTGGACCAGTTCTTAGCCTGGGGTGGAGGAGGTGATGGCAAGGTACCTGTGATGGCAGCCACTCCACAGGTCAGCTGTGAAGTGTACAGTACAGCCTTTGGTGGCCAACAGCTCCATGAGCACCATGTCTCGCACAGACTGGTAGAGGGTGGGCAGGACTCAATGCCCAATGGTGCGCCGTGACGGCATGGAGAACCATGGGGCAAAGTGCTGAAGCAGCCTTTGGAAGCCCACACCCTCCAAAATGGATAGGGGGAATCCTTGCAGGGCAGTCTCTGCCACCACATGAACACCTGCCTCCTGAGCCCTTGACCTCACCCTTTTCAACAGAACTATACCCGGCCCCGATGGAACAACCTCCCCTAGGGTGGCCTTCCTGACCATTATGCTCCCTCCGGCAGCACCCTTGATGCAAGTCTTCTGGCTTGGGGCAGATTCCGGAGACCCTCCCACTGATTGCAGCTCAGAGGAGCTGGTAGCCCTCTGTCTCCCCCCGCTGGATGTTTCGGTGGCCGAGGACAGAGACCACAGGCTCAGGTGGCACGTCTTCAGGTGCCTGGTCAGGACCGTCAATGATAGGTGCTTCGGGTCATTGTCCCTGCGCACCAGGGCATCACAGACACAGCACCGCACCACTCAGGGGTCATTTGGAAGGGACCGGAAGTGCCTCCATACAGACAATTTTAACCGTGGCCCACTGACTGTTTCTGGGGAGGGAGGATGAAGGGTTACTGGCTGCGGCGCGGAGCTGGCAATGGAAGACGGAGTGAGGGGTGGACTGCAGGCAGGGACAGGATCAGGAGTTTGGGATGGGGACGGGATGGATGTTTCATCGAACCCAAACCATTCCTCCATGGATCCCTCAGCCTCCTCCTCAAACATTTTAAAGAGTTCCTCTTCCCCCGAACACAAGAGCTCTTCAGCTTCCTCCACAGTCCCCACAGGTTATTTTTGGGGAGCGGGAGTCTCTGCTGCCCCAGAGCCCTGCCCAGTACTGCTTCCCACAGGGCAACCAGGACAATCTTTGCACTTCCCCCCACAACCACCCTTCGCCCCTGGCCAAAGCCTCATTGTGCCAGCACAGAAGAATTAAGGAAGAAAGAAAAGGAGACAACACTGTGAGCCCTCAGCCGAGGAGCCCACTGAGCCTGGCCCAGGGCCTGGAAGCAGCCCTGGAACCAGAGGGAGGGGCTAGAGCCCTAGCCCAGCACTCCCAGAAGCCTGACCAGATCAGGCACTGATACTAATAATAATCAATGTGAGCCCTCAGCCGAGGTGCCCACAGAGCTTGGCCCCAGGGCTTGGCAGCAGTCCTGGAACCAGTGGCTGTGGCTAGAGCCCTAGCTCAGCACTCCCAGAAGCCTGACCAGATCAGGCACTGGAACTAATAGTAATCAGTGTGAGCCTTCAGCTGAGGTGCCCACTGAGTTTGGCACCAGGGCCTGGTCTACAGGTGGATCCTGCTCTCCTGTACATACATTTGACCATCTGAACAGCCTTCCTGTTGATTATACATAAAGTTATTCCCTTAGGTTTGATTATTGTATTTTAAGGATTCTATTTCATTGTGAGGAATTCAATTGTAATTTAAAATGATTTGTTGCTATGCAAATTATTTTATTTTTTGAGGTTTAAAATGAGAATGTTGCAACTTTTTTGTTATTTTGATCTAACCTACTTTGGTTTGATGTACTTGTGTTAAAACCTCATATGTGACACAACTACTGACATCATTGTGTGAGCAGTCTGTAAAATACATGCTTGATGCTAATGGATTTTTAAAATGGCAAATAACAAGCCAACTGCTTTCAGCATTTGGGTGATACTTTACAAAATGCCAAAAAAAAAGAAGCAAGGATCTGGTTTATAAATCAGTAGAGTAAGCTGAGGATTTAGTATGGAGAATTTTCTAACAAAGTCCTATATTTTTACAATAAATAGTGATTTTGCCACAGATTAATGTATCTGTGTTACATCCACATGGCAAGGATTCTCCGCTTTGCATCCATGGTTGCTGCAATGGCATTCACATGGGAGTTTTCTATGTACTTTCCTCCATCAGCCACCATTTCCTCTCCATTTTCCATACCATGCCATCAGAGGGATTCAAGGGCAGAGCCATGATGGAGTGGGGTTTGGGGAGAGAGCTCAGCAGGGATGCGATACCATAGAGCCCACCCTCTAGAACTGCCATTTCCACCCCCACCCTCCCAAGGGAACTGAATTTCATAGTTTGGAGATCAGTTGTAATTCTGGGAGAAATCCATGCCCCACCTAGTTTGGCAAGCCAATGTATGATCATCAGGAAAGGGCCTATGTGTATACATTCTTCAGCAGCAAGAGAATTGTAACAAGGAAGAGGGTATTCTTGCTATTGTTCTTGCAGTGGCACTGCTTCCCCAAAGAGGTTTGTTACTGGTTCTCTTTGCTGGTATTCAAAAGAAATATAAAGACTTTCAAGCCTTTCATGGGCAGGATTATTGGAATTTTAGTGCTGCTGTATAATGTTACTGGGGGGGGGGTTGCCTGTTTTAATGATTCATTTTATTATTTTAAGTTATTTTATTATTTTATTCTTTTTAAGCTATTTCAAACAAAAGAGAAGGATACTACTATCTTAAATAAACAAAAAAGATACATAAATGTGTGCTACAAAGTTTTCTATTATATGTTGCAAGGGTACAGTCCTGCAGGCAGGACCTTGAGTTTACACTGCACTTAGAAAGTTGATGTGCTTATTAAATAAAATATGATGATGAATTACTTTTTAAAAATAATTTGTAAGATATTTGCCTCCCTGCATCACATACCTCTCTTTTCTTCTCTGACAAAGTGGACACCATTAACAGTTTATAGTACTAAACTGAGCATAGCTGAGTAACACGTTAATGGTAAAACCATGTGTGAACAATGTAGTCATTCCAAATGAGTGCCAACAAAATCTTTACATTATGCCTGACTTCATAGAGCCTTTAAAGGCTATAAGTTTAATGGAAAATTCTCTAGGAATGCTTTAGTGAGCTGTAAATGTCTAGTTGTTTACTACTGCTTTCCTACTCTATGAGCCTTTACTCCCTCTGTAAAATCAAAGTCCATTAGTACAGATAGCTCACTGCCATTTTAAAATGAAGAACTATAAAAAATTTTTAAGGAATACACCTTTTTAAAGATTAAATAAACGTAATGCATAGTTTTAAAAGCAGGTGGGATGGGTAGCCAGATGCTTATGGATCAAGTTCAACTAAACTCTGGAAGACCAAATCCTCACTGTGCCATGTAACTCACTGGCTGACCTTAAGTCAGTCACTCTCTCTCAGCCTCATATTACTTCACAGGGTTGTTGTAAAGAAAAAATGAAGAAGGGACAGCCATGTATCTATTCTGAACTCCTTGAATAAAGTGTGTGTGTGTGTGGGGGGGGGAATCTCAGATTTCCTTAATTATGGGAACAGCAGAGGGTGATTGGAAATATGCTTCTAATGGCAATATCATCCATGCAGCACAGTTAGCCACTTTCATGCCAAATAATATTGTCTTAATTGGCATTTTTGTGCACTGTATTTCCATTATCTGTCAATCTTTGCTTATGTTTCTGGTTTGGGGATGGATTTACAATTGTATGTTTACACAAACTATTTCATTCTCAGAAGCTTTGCTAGTCAAGCAATAGTAAAGAATTTGCTTCAATACACTGGCAGGCTTTTTGGAAGGACCAACGTCTGGCATACAAAGAGAAACTGAAGAAGACCATATGAGGGCAGCAAGGGCTAGTTAGATAGGAATGTGAGGTCAGCACCTCTCTTTCTAATGAGTGTCATTTCTTTGTCTTGTTTTCAGATTGGTACTCTTAGGAGCAATATTCTCATTCTTCTTGAAACCACTCTCTCAGTGAGCTAGATAGCTAGAAGTCTATCTCTATCTCTCCACTTTTCTATCAAGTATGTTAGTTCCTAAATAAACTTCCTTTACTATTTAATGAGTTTACATGATTATTGTTGGCAATACTCTGCCAACAAGACCAACAAGTCAGATTTGGTGGGGGGGGCAGAGCATACATCTTCTGCTCATTCTCTCCTCCATCTAACTTCCAGGTGGCGGAGGCAGGGCTGGTGCACCCATTGAGGCAGGTCCAGCCCCTGCCTTGGCCGCTAAGGTGCCAAAGGGGGCGCCAGAGGGGGCACCGGGGATGGGGGCGTGCACCATGGAGCTGGTGTGCCTTGCCTGCAGCTGCTGCAGCCTGATAGCCCTCCTGCCCCATGCCACCGCCACCGCCAAAACACGCCCCCAGCTGGGTGCAGCAGCCATGGGCCAGGCATGGCAGGCATCTGGGGCGGCATGCAGAACCTCCCAAGCCACCTGCCGTGCCCGACTGAGAGTGCGGGCAGCCTCCGTGTGCCATCCCAGCCGCCCGCCAGCCAATGGGTCCAGCTTGCTGCGTGATGACATCACACGCAGTGACATCATCATGCAGTCCCGGGGCACACATGCACACTCTGTGCGCATGCGCATAGGGGCAGCCGCAGGTGCCAGAAACCCTGGCACCACCCCTGGGTGGAGGGAGATCAGGAAAAAAACAGAAGATACAGTAAATTGTGGATTGTCCATCCGGAAGTAAAGCTTTGCTTGTGAGGGCCTTTGCTTGCACAAACAGGGCAATAGACCTGTGGTGTGGATAGAAATGCCACAAATAGCACTTATGTGATAGGGAAACATACTGTGTCAGATAGCTGCAATTTCATGTGAGACAAAACCTCCAATCTGTAGTCCTGTGTAGAGATGGGCACAAACCGTAAAAAAACTGAACCATGTGGTTCGTGGTTCGTCAAATTTCATGAACCACAAACCACGAACTTTCACAAACCTGCCCCTAGTTCACAAACCCGTTCATTTGGTTCGTGAAAATGTCACATCCGGGTCAGAAAATCGTCACTTCTGGGCCAGTAGAAGGTCACTTCCGGGCCAGCAGAAGGTCCTTCCAGGTCAACAGAAGGTCTGCAGGAAGTCCATCCCCTGTTGCCTAGGAAACTGATTGATTGGCACCAGGCTGCCTGCTGTGATGAACCAAAAAACGAACCGAACGAACCAGGCTAGAAGTTCATGGTGGTTCGTCAGAAATGGTGTCTGATGAACCATGGTTCGCGAACCACGAACCGGCCTGGTTCGTGCTTAATTTTGGTTTGTATTTCGGTTCGTGCCCATCTCTAGTCCTGTGTAGACGACTAAAATGTGAGAAAAGTCAAGGAAAGGTAAGTGGGATGATTCCCGGGGCCTTTGTCTCAGTCTCATCTTACTGATTTGGTACTTTGCACAGAACCCATGTGCAGAACTGTACACAAGCATTTCTGCCTGATCTATACTCTGCTGTCTCAATGAATCATCAAATATATTGGCTCTTCTGTATTGAGCCTATGCATATACATTATATATGCTTGTAAACTCTATACAGGTGTCTGATCTATCATATCTATAGTATACCTCTCTCATCCAGTGGCTGGGTATTCTGCACAGAGTCTACATGCGTAAAAGCAGAATTCATCAATATGTAGAGATCAGGTGCAGGGCCAATGCTTGCCCATCATTTTGGCCTTTTGTGCAGCATTTATTTTTCTGCTAGGCTAAGGCAAGGGGGCCATATTAGACCAAATTCTATTGGTAAGAAGTGTGTAAGATTTGGAATATATAGTTGGATCATTCTAGTTTTTCTGCTTGTTCTTACATGATTTCCCTCCTTGTTGCAGCATCTGACAGGCATGACTTTTGTCCACATAGTCTTTTTGGTTGACAAAAGAGGCCCCTCTTCCTTTTTCCTGCAGAAAAGCTGGTAGGAGCTAATCCAAGCATTCTTCAGACTGTATGAAGAAACTATAATGCTGACTTGACATGCAGAGCAACGTGGATCGATTATGAATGCAAAGTGGATTTCAGTCCATTTAGACACAATTACCACCTCCAGCAGATGCCAATAGGGGATCATTACATTAACACAAGCCACCGGAACCCAACAAACTATTTGGAACCCAGCAAACTATTCATTTGAATTTTTCCCTCCAAATATTTTTGTTTGTAAGGGAAAGTGCGCTAACGTCTCTAGTGTAGACTACCATGACAATGACCATGGTGACATAATTTTAATATCTTGGTCTTTTATGTTTAAAAGTATGCTTCAAAGCTTCAAGAGAAAATCTTGAACTCAAACAATGATTCATGTCAGTCTTCAAAATGGGATACTAAAATGTTACTAACTAAAGCCTAATGCACAAATACAATCAAGTCTGAATTTTTGTATTTAGGTTGATTAATCCCATGGAGCTTGGCTTACAGCCAAGTGCTCCTGTTTATCCAGTTCATGCACTGAGTTGAAAGGTTGCAAATGGCATCCCTGGTTCATATTTCATTGCCAACAATGGACAGCAAGTGTTCCTTTCACCCTCCCTTTCCCCATCTCTCATTAGTCATGCCATTTGGCATTTTCTTTGCTTAACAGCCTGTGTTTTCTATTACTATGTTTTCTATTGTAATATGGGTAATATGTGCTTATGGAGCTACGTGGCATAGTGGCTTCACATGTTCTGCACTCTTACAAAGACAGTTGTGATTGCAAAATATAATTCTGGTCAGCCACAGGCAAAGGAAACTTTGCAACTCACTCTTGTTTAAAAGCTAAATTCTAAATAACCCTTATTCTTCAGGAAAAGAAGGATAAATGCACTGATACACCAAGACACAATATCATTATGTAATTAGTACAATTAATACATATAACTGTTACAATAATAATACATTTAATTTTAAAAAATCCACTTTCCTTATACTTCACCTTTCTTCCCCCAGACCCAACTCAGGTTTCCGCAGCCATACAGCAGTTAAAAAGTAAATGGCTGTTAAAAAATAAAAGAGAGACCAAACAGCCTCAGAGTGCCTCATGGGGGGAAGGAGTGTCACAATAGCACTCCCTGTTTTTACTGCTCTGCATGCACAGAATACTCCACATGGAGCAGAAAAAAACCTCCCTCCCTGCTATTTTTACATGGGAAACAGTTTGAGGGGGGAAGGAGGAGCACCTTCCCCCCACCCCGCAGAGGCATTCTGAGGCCATTTAGGGACTCCTTTATTTTTAACTGCTATACCTCAAAACTGCTGTGTAGCTGCATGGAACCCAGACCTAACTCCTTAAAAACCTGAGATACTCTCAGCCTAATCTACCTCATAAGGTTATTCTGGGGATAAAATAAAAGAAAGAAAAATGCAAGCTGCTTTGGGTCCCCACTGAGGAGAAAGGTTGGATATAAATGAGGTAAATAAATAATAAATAAATGTGAAGACTGGGCCGGGGGCAGATAAAAATATGTTGGTTGGTGGGAAGAATAGTAGGAATATAATAATAATAATATTTGATTTATATGCCACCCTTCAGGTTGACTTAACACTCAGTGCGGTTTACAAAGTATGTTATCATTATCCCCACAACAACAATCACCCTGTGAGGTGGGTGGGGCTGAGAGAGCTCCTGGAAGCTGTGACTGACCCAAGGTCACCCAGCTGGCTACAAGTGGAGGAGTGAGGAATCAAACCTGGTTCTCCAGATTAGAGTCCCATGCTCTTAATCACTACACCAAACTGGAAAGGTGAGAATACAGGGGCTGCCCGGAGTAGGGGAAAAGGAAATAGTGTGGGGATGGGAATACAGGAGAAAATGAGATTCCCCCCCCCCCAACAAGTCCTTATAGCTTCTCTGCTTGTGTTATTAAGATATGTAACAGTGTTGCAGGTCCTGTAATTATAACAGCCAAGGGATTGTGTGGATTTATATAAATTGGGATAGGTGGGTCTTAAAAGGAGTCTTATGACAACTTCAGTACTAACAAATTTATTGTGGCAGAATCTCATCTTTAGAGTCCATGAGAACCATAACACAATAAATCTGTTAGACTTTATGGTGCCACAAAGCTTCTTTTCGTTTTAACATTAAAAATGGTAACACAGCATAATTTATCTGTAGAATAGTGTCCACTAACAAATGCCAAGATGTTTTCCTCCAGAGCCAAATCTTGAGGTTGTTGCTGAACAGTAGAATAATTTTGACCCATATTTAGAGAAAAATCATAGAATATTCTCTTTTCGTTATAGGCCTCCTGGGAATATTGAAGCTGAAGGTAATCAATCATTTTTCCAGCTGATTAACTTTCTTCAAGTCATGCCCTGCATAAGCAAGAACTAGGTTTTTTCCATATACCTGTTTTATCTGTAGTAAAATGTTATCTTGTGGAATAATGTCAGACGTTCAGTTTTTAGGAATTATATTTATTTCATTATTCATAAATGGATATGTGAGCATACATGCCAGGTAAAGCTTCTAGTAATAAAAACAAATATGAAGGTTTTTTAAAAAGAGAGATTTTTTTTCTTGTGACCACTGATGTGTAGATTATTATACACCTTAATGAAAAAGGTTGTTGATGAAATGCAGCATGGCTATTCTGACACCACTGACCTTATGCTCACTTTGGCTGCATGAGATGAAAACTGTCCTCTATTTCACAGAAGATGCAGGTTTTCTGAAATATTTACCTTGGACTGGGGAAACCCATTTTCAAATCTCTACTCAGCTGAGCAGTTCACTGGGCGGCCTGGAATAAGTCACCCTTACCTACTTCACAAGGCAACTCTGTGGGTAAAATGAAATCACCCCAAACATACTACTCAAAGTCACTTTTAGCCAGATACAAAATGTGGCACATAATATTTGCCAAGTTTTTGCTAGGCATCTACACAACGTTTAATTTAAACAATAACCAATGTGAATTCACCATGGCATAAGAGCTGCATGCATAACACTCCTAAACATTAGGAGGTTGGGGGAAGAGATCAGATTCAGAAGGACAGTTTGTGTTATTTAATTTTTAAAACCCTCAAATTGGATTCTTTAGCATTGTAATTAAAGGTAATATAAAAATTGAACAATTTTTATTGCTTCCAAAGGGAACTATATTTTCCCCTTTCCCCAGAAACTTCAAGCAATGGGGAGGAAGGACATGTTGAAAGGAGGAAGGGACCCAAAACATGCCTCTTCTGGGCTACCTCACTGTACCTCTGTTTCTTTCAATGTTTTTCCCCAGCCAGACATACCATATAATTCCAAGGCCACTCTCCTGAGAATAAGCTCCCTGGTCAAATTCAGAATTGCTTTCTTACACTCCATATTGGATCCTGGCTGGAAGAAAATATGCTTTAAGCAGTGGAGTAAGAGAAAAGATGGGGTGGAGTTTAGTTTTGTTTCCAGATATCTGACCCTATGTTTTCTTTACATTTAGAACAAGAGGGATTTGCCGCTTCTCTCCCCTACTGGAATTAATGAAGAGGTTGTACTGAAGAAGAGATGTGAGTGACTGCATAATGTGTGCATATGAAGTAACAGATATTGAGAAATCTCAGATTCTGACTTGGTGGTTCTCTCTTGCATAGAGAGAGACGATCTCCTCATTGATTCCCTTGCATATAGACTGGTTTAGTGTGTTTTCAATTTTGGGATGAAGCTTTAACCTCTGTCTCCCACCAGATGATTCATGAAATAAATCAACGAATAAAGTAAATACCTTCCCTGATCCTGTCCATAGATTGAGGTGGGGAAGGGGGGAATTCGGGCATCTGCCTTTCTTGCTTCCATCTCTGAATTGTCTCCCTGATTGTCTCCCAGTATAAGGAAAGTGTTCATTTCTTTCCTTCCTCTACTGGGCAAATGGGCTGGCTAGTGGCTGCCTGTCTATTGTGGCAGATGTGGGAGGATGTAGCTATAATGTCTGCTCTTCATCAAGCTTACCTAATTGTTTTACTGAAGGGAAACATTTCCTCTGCCTGTCTAGTGCACACACACGGCTCCAGATAACAAAGGACCTCAGGCAACCAAGAACAAGCCAGTACTATGGTTGGCAGAAACTATAAACACACAGATTAGGAGAGTCCTGATCAACATGGTCAGAATAACTGTCAGAAGTCTGCCATCTGCTTTCAAGTGTTACCATTATTTGTGTGGAGAAGGAATCTTTCCAATATTTCTAAGTGGTTCAAGTTGGATTTTCATTAGTAAATTTCTGATTGCACATTCCTAAAAGCCACGCTACAAGTGACGTCTGACACAGGTTGGACACTTAACAGCTTCCCTCAAGTTTTGATGGGAAATGTAGGCGTCCTGGTCTTGCAGCTTGTCTCTCCATTTAATTAAAGTTTACAGACCCCCCCCCCTCCACACACACACAGCAGAGGGGAAGGGGGGTGCCCAGCAGGAGCCCAATGCCTGCACTCCCCTCCCGACTGCATGTTCTCCCTCCCATAGACTACCACTCTAAACTTCTGTAAACTGCAAGACCAGGATGCCTACATTTCCCATCAAAACCTGAGGGAAGCTGACAAGTGTCCAACCTGTGTCAGGCGTCACTTGTAGCTTGGCTCTAAGTGGCATGGCTATGAAATATTACCTGTGTACTTCTACAAGATTTAGATAGTTAGAGAGCAACGGCAATGAACCCTCTCTGTTGGCCAGTGCACTACTGTTCTCTGTTACTAAAAGGATATATGGAGGTGGTGAGTATCATCCTTGACCCACATCAAATACATATTGTTCACTACAGGTCAATCTATCCTGCATGAACAAGGGAATGGTGAAGTGTCTTAGACCATTATAGATGCCTGCTTAATGGGCTCAAGTGTCAGAAAACATATTTTTCAAGTACCCATCAGGTTTTGGAAAAAGTGAATTCCCTATCTAGCCCGAAGGAGAGAGCAGATGGGTATGAGAAAATGAAGTGCAATTTTTGACGGTGAAAGAGTCAGAGAGAGAAGCTGCTGCTTCTGGAGTGAGCTAAAGCACCCTGAGAGTGCAAGACCTCTCTTTCTGGAGGGTCTGCTGCAAATACTACATAAAAGCCACAAGTAATTGATGCTCTCTCCTTCAAAGAAAACAGATCCCCCTAAGCACCTATGCTGCTTGGCATAGTGGGGCATGCATAGCAAATGGTAAATAGGGCTTATAGTTTCAATAGCATGTATATATAAATGAATGTATACCCAGACACAAAACATACCAACATTGCTATTTTTTTCTTTAATTAGCTGACAGATTGTATGCAATAGGAATTAACAATTTTCTCCCATCCATCCATCCTCCCTCCTGCTTCCAAAGATTATAAAGAGAAATTTATTAATATTATTATTGGTTCCATATTTCACAGAAGGAAAGTTAGAGGGGTTCTGCTCAGCAGCACTCAGGGGGAAAAAAAGAAAAAAATGCCTTTCCCTCAATTTTATGAGAAATTAGGGGAAAGAATGAGAAAATAAATTTACCTTTCCAAATTGCCCAGAATATAATCATCTTGGGAACTTTGCTGAGCAAGCCACACACACCTTTCTGCATTGGGACACAGTGGGCTTATTCCTGAATAAATATATATCTGATCAGACTGCACATGAATTGATTTGACTCAGGAACGTGTTGTACTTTCCAGCACACTGCAAAAAGTTAGAAAGCAGTAAAACCTAAGCAAGTTGAGAGCCTTTTTCTCTTGCTGACTTCTTATCATGAAGGCAGTTTCCAGGAGCCTCTTCCAATCAAGGCCAGAGCCAACCTGGCATGTCTTGATTAAACACAAAGGCCAGGCTTTCAAAAATAGACGCATCCAGTATAAAGGAAGCTAATATTTGGAAGTCTCCTTGGACAAGTGCAACATGAGCCTAAAGATGCTTGTTTATCCCACTGAATTTCTAGTAAGGGTTGCAATCTTAATCCCCTGGGATTATCACTTGATAGAGGGTATGCCATTCTCCTTCTTATGCAGTCCAAAGCAGTTGTTTGTAAGGCTTGTTCAGAAAAATGACTTTGATGTAAAGAGCATTTATCCCTTTGATCTGGCTGGCATTTGAGAAAGCCATCCTGTAATCTTGAAAAATAATATTTAGGCAGGATAATATTTTATTAAAATTTGCAATTCTTTATTTTAGGAAATAGATTTGCTAGGAAATATAGTAGTATAAACTAGAGAAACAAATCTGGTGAGATGGATAATACAAAAGCTTAGGTTATGCCTTTTTCATAGTATGATTTTTTTCCTCTGAAGAGATTGTCAAGAGCAGAGCTTTTCCCCTAAAATGAGAAGAGCAGGGGCTCAAGCATGTTTTGCAATTTCACCCTTTTGATGGCCTCTAGTCCCAGATGCCTGGGACTGCCATGGTTACTCAGTGGTGGGGGTGAGCTATTCATAAACACACATGTACTCCATTACTACTTCACATGCCCCAGTATTCAAAACAGGTTCTGGAGCCGAGCCCTGGTTCTTGTTGGCTCAAATTAAGTCCTTGGAGAAAGCAGAGAATAATCAGAAAACTTATTGCTCTTGTCACCTTCAAAGGTTTTTACATGAGAACCCTAAATACATTCCCTTGTGGGCTAGTCCTACTGATTATGGTCTAATTTATTTTCAAGAAAACATGCATAGGATCACAAAAAACATTACTGCCATTCTTCAGTGTATGGAGATTAATACAATTTGTGTATGGTCACTGCCTCTGAATATGGAACTATACTATGATTGTTGTCCATTTTCTGCACAACCTTTAAAACTGCCCCCCTCCTCCTTTCTTCTGGCTTTATAAACCCAGATTGTGTTACCTTCAGTCTTCCAACTCCATAGCCATATGTTAGCAGCAAGATCTTATCCTCAAGTAATACCACAGTCCTAACAAGAAGTGGCCCTGACTTGGATAGCCCACGCAAGTCAGATCTTATTAGATCTTGGAAGCTACACAGGGTCAGCTTTGGTTGTAATTGGATGGGAGACCACGAGAGAAACCAGGCATACTATGCAGAGGCAAGCAATGGCAAACCACCTCTGTTAGTCTCTTCCTTTGAAAAACCCTGCAGGGATCGCCAGAAGCCATCTACAACTTGATGGCACTTCCACCACCAAAAAAGAGAGAGACTGTGGCTCAGTGGTAGACCATTTGCTTGGCATGTAGAAGATCCCAGGTTCAATCCCTAGCCACTGCCAGTAAGTAGACAATACTGACCTTGATGGAACAATTGTTTGATCCAGTATAAGGCATCTTCCTGTAACAATGTCTCTCTTTAATTTCATTCTCTTTACAAGCAGTTCTCTGGGTTCTCTGGCCTGGTGGAACGCTTTCCCAGTTGAGACCCGGGCCCTGCAGGACTTATTACAGTTCCACCAGGCCTGAAAAACAGAGATGTTCCACCAGGACTATGAGAGTGATTGAGGAGTTGGCGAACTATCCTGCTGGTCTCTTGCCTATTTCCCTTTGTTCCACTCCACTTTTTAGTGAAATCTGTGGATTTTATTATTTTTTAATGATTTTAACTATTTATTGTATTTAATGATTTAATTTAATTGTGGTTTTTATGATTTTATGATGTTGTGACCCACGCTGAGCCCACTTGTGGGGAGGGCAGGATATAAATCGAACTAACTAACTAAATAAATTCTACTTGTTACCGATCTTTGATGTTCTGCTTGTAATTTAGTTTTTATGCAGCCACACTGCATTTAAGCCCCATTTTGCTTTGTCATTGCTGTTGCGCTGTCATCTCCATAGTTCTTATCTCCACTTTGCCTCTGACAACACCAACCTAAGGTGATCTACTCAGAATCCTACTCAGGACTATTCAGTGGCTTACTCCCAGGGAAGTGTTTTTAGGATTGCAGTGTTAGCAAACAGATTTGGGGAATTTAAATATACTGGCATTAATAATATTAGGGCCACATAAGTTAAGGCTTGGATCCAGACTAGATATTTTCTTGAGCCCAAGGACTTGAGCCCATGAAAACCCATAAGTGTGTAATGCCCTTCCCAATCTGATTTCTAGGGTCCCCTCTCAACTAAAAACAGGATTTCAGGGGGCATTTGGGCTGCCATGGAAAGAGGATGCAGGAAAATTGTGAATGGAAGTCCTTGTGCCCAAAGGAATATTACTTTTTTTGTTTGTTTGTTTGCAGAATATCCTGTATATTAGATAAACAATTTGTAAGAACATTGTTTCTTGGTATTACAAAGAATACGAATACAACATTGTATTCTTTGTTTTCTTCTATTTTAACTAGTACTGAAATGAACATACTGTGTTAATATTGTCAATTATTCATGCATTAGCCCCCCCTCCCACAAACATACACACTGAAAAAAACCAGTTTCCTTCATTCTGTGTTCCAATAAGAATGATCTGGGTGTCAAGTGAAGACAGGGGGAAGACAGCAACATTTATGCAAGAGGTCATTTAAAAGCTGTTTATGGCTGAATATGTTGGAATATTCTTTGCCTTGCTCCAGACAATGAGATAGGGCTGACAAAGTTTCAGCTAGAGAGTTGGAGAATCCCAACCAACTCCCAGAGCAACCTGATTCATATTTCCACCAATTTAAAAGGAAGTAATCTGTTTAATTCAAATAATACTAAACAACTGATTTAGATTACAAATATCTTTCCTTGTATTAGATTAGCAGAAGATGGACTCAACAGAGCTTCCTGTCATTCCTGATCCTGCCATCATCTTATATTTAACAGAATATGGAGACCATATATGCTGTAGATTAATTGGTACCTCTTCTACATTAAACATTCTACTCCTCCCTGCTTCCTATTTAGTGCCACCACAGTTATGAAAACAAATCATACTACATTTACTAGAGCACACATTAATATTACTCTGGGGAAATAATGTGTACATTTCTCTCCTTGCATACGATAGAAGATTTGGCTTCTGTTTCTCTTTCTTAGCCATGGGGTATACACCCCCCCCCAAAATCTGGGTAATCCAGATCTGAGTTTCAGGGGGGGAAATAGCTGGGATCGCTGATATCCGGATTAGAGAATCCCAGATTTAACCAGCCACTCTTCTCTATGAGGAAAAATGTCCTAGAGGCTTGGGGGGGCACTTTTAAAGATAATTCCACAAATATTTCAGGAAACCTAGTCTTGACTGTCACCTAAAGATCTTCCAGGTTTCAGGAGGATTGGGCTCAGGATCCAATTCTATGGGTCCCTGAAAAGCTGCCCCCAGCTACCCCCCATTATTTCCTATGGAGAGTGGCTTTTAAACTCCAAGTCTAGCATCTCCCCACCCTCCACTTGGGATTCTTGCTTGTGAGGGATTCTCTGGTTTGACATAACTCCTTTGCAAGTATAGAGAACCTAGTTGTCAAAACAGAGAATTCCATGGGGGTGAGGGTTGCTGAACTGAGGAGTTTAAGAGCAGAGAGACTCTAATCTGGAGAACCAGGTTTGATTCTCCATTCTCCACTTGAAGCCAGCTGGGTGACCTTGGGTCAGTCACAGCTCTTCCAGATCTCTCTCAGCCCCATCCACCTCACAAGGTGATTGTTATGGGGATAATAATAACATACTTTGTAAACTGCTTTGAGTGGGCATTAAGTTGTCCTCAAGGGCAGTATATAAATCGAATGTTGCTGCTGCTGTTGTTGTTGTTAGGCAGCTGGTGGCAGCTGGAAAGGGCTTTTTTAGAGCCTAAGGGGGGGAATGAGATGTGGATCCACTCTGCTTTCTGCCTCCTCTCCTACCCCACCAGCCTAGTGCCACTCTCCTGCAGTGGCACAGAGCTTGGCTCCATTCATGCTGCTACCCTCTTGCTGCAGCTGCCTGCAGCTGCTGTCTACAACCAGATACTCCAGCCCTACAAGTCTGGGTGCCCAGATCTGATCCAGAGTTTGTCCAGGGGGACTAGGGAAGCCAGATTTTGACAGATCGGTATAAATTTGACTTTTTCCCTGGTTCCCAGACCCAGATTGTACACCCCTTGAAAATATTTTAAAAACTGCTTACCTATTAGGATGTGTGCGCTACTTTGGCAATAATATCAATTCTGAAAATAATAAAATGAGAAGAGGCATTATGATTAGATTTTTGTGGGGTATATGAATTTTTTGTGAACCATATGATCTGGGAAGTGAACCATGGGACATTGGAGTAAGCCTGAAATTCTTAGCCGTTTAGAAATTGGTCCTGTTTAGTATACTGGGCCAGTCTGACAAATAACTTGTACAGTGAACTGAGTTAGAGACTGATCCAAGGCAGGAGATGGCAGAAGAAGACAACAAATATGTTGCTACAAGTTAAACTCCTATGCTTAGGCCAAAATTCAGTAGCTGTGGAGACGTTTGTTGGGAGCTGACGTTCAGTGCAATCCTATGTAGTTACTTCAGTAACTTTATGCTGGAGTAACTCTGCACTGCACTGCTTCTTGAGTCCTAACTTCCTGATGGAATATTTTGCTCTGCTTTTGAAAGTAAGGATATCTTGAATGCATCGTTTTTTTCTTCCACTGCATTCAAAAACAGTGGTTTATATTTTGTAAAAATACCCATGTATTCTAATCAATAATTTACATTCTACAGATTTTTTGATTTGGAATAGAATTTCAAAATAATCTTATTTGCTTCTTGTTGTGTCTGTATTGCACTACTATTTATAGACAAGACGCAGGGCCCAATTTCATGGCAGGTTACCAATGCAAACTGAATGCTTACATTTTCCCAGAAGAATAGATGGCTAAATAACCTACTATTGAGTACATTGAGTTCCTGTCCTTGTAAAATTACATCAGAATGTTTAATTTAACATATGGTGGTAATATGGACATATTATTAAAACCTCTTTTTCCAGTCTTCTATGCCTTGACAAATTAATTACTTAACAAAACTTTTAATGTGCTTTGCAAACCTAAAAAAAAATCTATAAAAATGCAAGAAAAGGTTAAGGAGTTAAGGTGACAGCAAACATATTACAGACAAAACCACTCATAAAAATAACCATTCAAAAATACTTAACTTGCCTCAAATTATTTTTGGCATTGCAGTGCATACTGCTTGTTCAGAGTGTTGTATGACAAATATTACCTTATTGCAAGGATTACCTTCAGAAAAATTATGATAGAATTCTGCATGCCTTCATCCATGGCAGAACTGATTTACAGAAATTTTCTATGGGCATGAGAATCCTATGGTTCAGTGAAGATTGATCTCTCTATACTGATGCCTATACTGGTGTTACTAGCTGATGCTTTGCTTTGCCAGCAATAAAACCACTATAAGAGCTGTAGAAAAGACAGAAGCAGGAAAAAACCCCACTCAGATATTATCAACAAAAATCATATTCTACCCAAGACCTAGATGAATAAAGAAGTTTTAAAAGGGCTTAAAGATCAACAAGGTGTGTATCTAGCAAATGGCCTACTGGGGGAGGCTTTCTATAAGCTGAACAACACAACTGAGAAGGTCCTATTCCCAATAGCCACACACTTACCTCAAAAAGTGAGGCACTCATAGAAAGGGCCTCACCAGAATATCTTAGCAGTCATGAAGCCCACTGAGTCAGCCCATCATTGGGACTTCCCCCCCCCTCTCTGAGATGTGTGCCTCTTGACCTGTCTCTCCTGAGGCTGGGAGTACAATGGGGTCCTTGGAAAATTCCAACAGCTGTTGAGTGTCCCCACATGTGAATAGGGAAGCAACCCCTCCTGGAAGAACTGTGCCATGAGAAGAAATCCCATCAGCCACATCTTCATTCAGCACTTCAGAGGTGTCTCCTAGACTGGCAGTGATAATCTCTCTAATGCACTGGTGAATATGCAAGATGTACACCCAGAACAAAATCTTGTCAACCATCCTAGATCAAGTCATGTATCCCAGCTGGTCTTTTGTCCCCTAAACATAGCATGTGAAACCTCTACTGATTAAACCAGGCCACATAGATGCCAGTAATATTCCTCAAATCTTCCAGCCTGAATTTGGCAGCAGTTACTTTTAAATTAATGTAATCAGTCCTGAGCCTCCTTGTAGGGAGGGCGGAATAAAAATCCAAAATAAATAAAATAAATAAAATTGTCCAGTAAAATTCAAACCTTTCCCCACAGTGCAATCCTGACCCTGTGGGACTGAGGCCCCAGGATGATGGGATTATCTACCAAAGAAAGTAGCCTCAATTTCCCCAGTAACTTTTTCAGGATTACCCTACTGTCCCTGTGACACAGCACAAGACCTTCAACAGAGACTTTGAGCAGGCCTTGGTCTCCCAACCTTCAACCTACCTGGGATTACTTGGTTCAGCATCATTGCATATCCTTCATCTCCCTCCACAGACTCTCCTGGACATCTCTTCCTGTCAGGATCAGGCCCAGCTCCAAGTTGGGAAATTCCTGGGGATCTGGGGGGTGAAACCTGGAGAAACCTGGAGAAAGTGGGGTTGGGGGGGGAGGACCTTGGCATGGCATAATTCCATAGAGTCCACCCCCCAAAGTAGCCATTTTCTCCAGGTGAAATGATGTCTGTGGCCTGGAGACCAGTTGTAATTCCAGGAGATCTCCAGCTACTACCTGGAGGCTGGCAACCCTAGGCTTGTACAATTTCTTTCTTCCTTTTTGCTCTGTTACAAATCCCCTTCAGGAACTCAGGTATCTCCTTAGGACTGTGCTGTTTATGTAGCAGGTTTTGATTGCATATCAGTGTGAGTGGATGTGCATTGCATTTGGGGAATTTGTACTATTTATACTATTTTCCTGTCTATTCCTTGGGTCTACCAGGTACTGGAAAAGTACCCCTGGGTATTTTAGGCAGGAGATAGAACTGTGGTACTCGCAGTTTCCAAGAGAAAATCATATGAAGATTTGTTTATGTCTCCTTCCAGTAATCCCTTATCCAAAACATCAACAATTTCTTTCTTTATGTAGGTAGTTGGATTCCTTGTGCTTCTTTTATAATGTATTGCATTATTCAGTCTATCTATTTCCTCAATATAGTCATTCTTATCCAACACCACTATGGCACTTCCCTTATCAGCCATTTTAAAAACAACATCCTTGCGAGTGCAGAGCTGCCTTAATGTTTTATTTTCAGACTTATTAAAATTGTGCCTTACTGGTATTTTTGTATGCTCCAATTTCTTTTATTTATTTATTTGACTTCCATACCGCCTCTCCACCATGTTCAGTGCTCTAGGCAGTTTACAGCATAAACCACCTTAGTTCTTCCAGAACAAGATCTTGAAAAAAACTGTATTCTTGGGTTATTAGTGGGATGGTTAAAAATGGACATTGGTTTAAAAGTATTGTTATTTAATGAGGAATTGGGTTCATCATCCTTGTCTTTAAAGAAATCAGCAAGCCTAATTTTTCCAAATATTTACTGAATTTCTGTCATTAATTTATGCTGAGGTGTTGGAATAAATGAGAAACCCTTCCTTAATACTGATATGTCTGGTTCTGAAAGGTTCACTCTAACGAGATTAATAACCTGTGGGCTTTTAAAATTTCCCTCCTGAATCCCATCTTGGATTTCTGAGATCTGTGTCTCGTGCCCAGTTTAGTTACTATTGGTGGAAAATGAATGAAGTTAGTCTTTAGATACTCTATCACTCACATAATTGGTTGTTGTGGATTTTCCGGGCTGTATAGCCGTGGTCTTGGCATTGTAGTTCCTGAAAGCTGTTTCACCAGCAGCTGTGACTGGCATCTTCAGAGGTGTAGCACCAAAAGACAGAGATCTCTCAGTGTCACAGGGTGGAAAAGAAGTTGGCAGGTAATTTATATCTACTCAGGAAGGTAGGGTTGGGCTGAGTCATCCTGTAAGAGTTTCCCAGGGTGTGGAATGCTAATGGAGGGAGGACTTCGACAATACTCACATAATTGTTCTTAATTTTAGAACTAGCATCTATGGTTATATTAAAAGATATAGATTTCTTACTTGGGACATTACATCTATCTGATGGCCATTCGTATAAAATGCTAGGTCGTATACAAACTATATTTTACTTCTCTTTCAAAATTAATCTTCCAAAAGCTTTTAATTTTACAACCAAGATTTTAAAGACTAGGACAAGCTACAATCTGGCCTTCTGAAAAATAGGGCACAAAAATCATTTCTTCATTTCTGTTGTCACTCTGTTTTATGACCTCTATACATTTCTGCCAATGATAGTTAATCAATAGAGCCTTACAGCAATCCAACAAAAAACCTGAAAGCTAAATTACATGCCAGATTATTTGTTTTCTGGCAACATGCTAGTTTTGAAATATAAACACAAATTTCTAGACTTGGCGGATGGTAGTGACTGGAAGCAATGAATGTTCCAGCTTGGATCATTTGCCTCTAAAGGTCTAACCTATTTGCATATCTTAACTTTGCTTATCTTGACCTTAACATATGAGAAACAATCATCAAAAAGTATTATACCAGCTTATTGTGTTTGTGAATGTGCTGATTTTGTAAGGTAGGCCAGCATGTATTGAATTATTCACAACAGTACATGGAGATTTTTGCTGGCACAGGAGGGATGATCAGGTCCTAAAGCTTCTATAAAGTGTTCAAAACAACAGTTCTTCAGGAAGTAGACTTGTGCTGCTGGGAGAACGGTGATTGCAATACCTGCTACAACAGCAACCCCAGCACCACACATACATTCTAGACAAAGGCTATCACCAGCAGCATAATTTACTCCTACCCATGTCACATGGGGACAGGACCTGATATCCCCTAGACCAGCAGCAGCAAAATGAAAAAAGGAAAAAGAAATATGTATTAAGCTGTCTCACCTCCTTCTCCCATCTCTATAAAAAATTGCTTAGTTTAGCCTTGGGCATGGCAAGCCACACGCTTACTCCATGGCCAAACAGCAGCTCTGTGAGACCTTCTTTGGCTTGCAGACTTCACACACCTTCCCTAATTGTCAGGGAAACAGAGAATATTTCAAAAGTTGTGGGTCATCCTTGTGCAGCATCCACGCTGATCTCTTATTACACATGCTCAGGGCTCATTTGGAGGGGGAACGCACTGGAACAGTGTTCCGGTAGAGCTGAAAAATGGTCACGTGGGTTTTGGACCCACCCACGTGATTCCTTTTCCTCCCCTCTGCCTCCCCTCTAAAGGAGGCTAAGCTGCTTCAATTCATTCTGCTGCTTTATTTTCATTCGTGACTAGTGAGTGAGTGCGTCCGTGCAAGTAGGGCTGCTGGGGCTGGCTCTCCAGAGAAGGGTAAGCTGCTTTGAGTTCATTTTGCTTTATTTTCAGTCAATACCTGGAGATTTTCATAGGGCCAACTTCGATGAACTCAGAGGCTTGATGAGAGTCATTCCGTGGGGGAGTGTGCTGGAAGGGAAAGGAGTGAGTGAAGGGTGGGCCCTTCTCAAACACGAGCTTTTGCAAGCTCAAGCCCTCACTATCCCAGCAAGACGGAAACATGGTAAGGGCTCCAAGAAACTGACGTGGATGCACAGAGAGCCCCAGAATAAGCTAAGGGAGAAAAAGGAAATGTTCAGGAAATGGAGAGGACAGACCTCTAAAGAGGAGTATATGAGGGTTACTAGGTACTGCAGATCAGCCATCAGAGAGGCCAAACGTTCAGTACGAGCTGGGTCTGGCCAGGAGGGCTCACTACAATAAGAAAAACTTCTACAGATACGTGAGAAGCAAACGCAAGGTAAAAGAGGAAATTGGACTGCTGTTGGGAGTAGATGGAGAAACTCTGATGCAGGACAGAGAAAAAGCAGACAAGCTTAATGACTTTTTTGCCTCTGTTTTCTCCCTGAAGAACTCAGGCACATCTAGAGATAGTAGAAAATGTGGCAGGACACCTGAGTGGCTAATTGACATTGACAGAGAGGTTGTGGAGAGGCATCTGGCTGCACTGGATGAATACAAATCCCCTGCGCCAGATGGGGTGCACCCAAGAGTGCTGAAAGAACTTTCTAGAGAACTTGCAGAACCCCTGTCCATCATCTTTAAGGCCTCCTGGAGGACTGGGGATGTGCCACAAGATTGGAGAAGAGCGAATGTTATCCCAATCTTTAAGAAAGGGAAGAAGGATGACCCAGGAAACTACAGGCTGG
Organism: Eublepharis macularius; assembly: GCF_028583425.1. Classification (NCBI taxonomy): domain Eukaryota; kingdom Metazoa; phylum Chordata; class Lepidosauria; order Squamata; family Eublepharidae; genus Eublepharis; species Eublepharis macularius. The sequence goes on from NC_072797.1 coordinate 81,385,766, forward strand.
TCAGTCTGACTTCTGTTGCTGGGAAGATATTAGAACAGATTTTAAAGGGATCAATCTGTAAACATCTGAAAGACCGCTCAGTGATCCGGGGAAGTCATCATGGTTTTGTTCCTAACAGATCTTGCCAGACCAACCTGGTTTCCTTCTTTGATTGAGTGACCAGCTTACTGGATTGGGGGAACTCTGTTGACGTGATTTATCTGGATTTCAGTAAAGCTTTTGATAAGGTCCCCCATGACATTTTGATGGGCAAACTGGAAGACCGTGGAGTGGACTATAGGACAGTTCGGTGGATAGGGAACTGGTTAGAGGACCACACTCAAAGAATGGTGGTCAACGGCATTTCATCAGATTGGAGGGAGGTGTCCAGTGGGGTGCCGCAGGGCTCGGTTTGGGGCCTGGTACTTTTCAATATTTTTATCAATGATCTGGATGAAGGAGTGGAAGGGCTGTTCATTCAATTTGCTGATGATACCAAATTGGGAGAAGTAGCAAACACCCAAGAAGACAGAGTTAAAATTCAACAAGACCTGAATACTCTGGAGAAGTGGGCAGCTGTGAATAGGATGCAATTCAACAAAGACAAGTGCACAGTATTACATCTGGGCCACAAAAATGGGAAGCACAAATACTGGATGGGGGATACACTTCTGGGCAGTAGTATATGTGAAAGGGATCTTGGGGTAAGAGTGGACTGTAAACTAAATATGAGCAGTCAGTGTGATGCGGTGGCTGCTCATTCAATCTGCTCATTCAATCTTGGGTTGTATCAAAGGGGCCATAGCATCGAAATTGCAGGAGGTCATAGCCCCTCTCTATACTGCCTTGATCAGGCCACACCTGGAGTATTGTGTGCAGTTCTGGAGGCCTCACTTCAAAAAGGATGTGGACAAAATCAAGAGGGTGCAGAGGAGAGCGACGAGAATGATCAGGGGTCTGGAGACTGAACCCTACGAGGTAAGGCTGAGGGCCTTGAGAATGTTTAGTTTGGAGAAGAGGAGGTTGAGGGGGGACATGATTGCTCTCTTTAAATATTTGAAAGGCTGTCATTTGGAGGAGGGCAAGGAGCTGTTCCAGTTGGCAGCAGAGGGTAGGACCCGAAGCAATGGGCTTAAATTACATGCACAAAGGTACCGGCTGGATATTAGGAAAAGCTTTTTCACGGTCAGAGTAGTTCAAAAGTGGAATCAGCTGCCTAGGGAGGTGGTGAGCTCCCCCTCACTGGCAGTTTTCAAGGAGAGGCTGGATGAATACTTGTCAGAGATACTTTAGGCTGATCCTGCACTGGGCAGGGGGTTGGACTAGATGGTCTGTATGGCCCCTTCCAACTCTATGATTCTATGATTCTGCACATGCTGCTGAAGCAAGCAGAAGAGAAAAGGCTGCTGGACAGTATAAACAGGCACATCCCCCCACCCCAAGCCTTCTACCTTGTGATAAGAAGAAACTTGAACCATGAGAGACGACCTGGCCAGTGCCCTTGCCCTCTCAATTTCCTTCCTGTCTCTGCTATCTTTCTTCAAGTGTCTTTATCTGGAATTAGGGTTGTTAGCTCCCCTTACCCTCTCAGGACTTAACTTTTTAATCTCCTTGTGTGTGTGCTCCTGGCACATTGACATCACTTTTGAGAGTAACATTATTATGCAGGCCCCAGGAGCGCTCCTGTGCTTGGCACAAAGCTGATCTTTAAAGGGAAGCATTGCCTGTTTGGGGCCAAAATTGGCCTGGATTAAAGTACGGGAGCACTCCTGGGGTCTGCACGATGATGTTGGGATGGGACGCCTATTCCTCCACTTTTTACTCTGCCAGCCAGGTGAGTGGTGGTAGGGGTGGAGGCTGGGAGCAGAGGAACTCCTGCCCCCACTGGAGGACTGACGTGACGACCTTATCAGGAATATTACATATAGAACATAATTGCATATGGATTTATTTTCAGAAATTTGGAGACATTTTATAGAAGCTTATGTATAGATTCACCAGCATTGTTCCATTTGTTGCGGGTTTTTTTCCTTCTTAATTTTCTTTTGCTTTGCATAAAAAATAAATTTAGTTTTTTAAAAAGAGCCATTATCTGACCTACCTTTGGGGGCTGAAAGGATAGTGGCATACAAACAGCTGGATAATTTAGCAGCCAAAGAACACTACAAGATAACAGGCGTGGTGTTGGGGTTACCAGTCCCCCAGTAACCCTCCACCCTGTGCCACCAGTCACTGGGCCAGCAGGTAGGAGAAGGCATGGGAATGAGACTTCTGTGTGTGCTCCCGGGGCTGTGCAAAGACATCACTTCCTGGGAGTGACCTCATCGTGCTGCCCTGAGAGTGCTCCTGCACTTCACAGTGGGCCAATTTGAGCCCCAAATGGGTCGAATTGGGCTCATTTGCAGCCCAAATCAGCCTGCTCTGAAGTGTGAGTGCAAAAGGTAATTGCCGGGTTCTAGCCCTCTTGCCGGGAGGCTAAGGGGATTTTTCAGTCCTAAGTAGAGTGCATATTTACAAAGAGGATGAGTTTTAAAAGTGTGAATGAAGCAACTTAGAGTCCCAATCTCTAGATATGCTGGATCTCTCAAATCATGCTGCAGACCACCGGAGAAGATTTAAACAGTAGTCTGACTTGGAGATATTTCACACTCTTGGGTTAACGTGCCATTTCCGAGGAGTCACCACAATCGCAACAGATTCAGCTTGGCACCTGTGCATTTCACACTGTCCAAGAAGTTTCAAATTGATGTCCTGCATTTTGTTTCACAAGCTCTGGTTTTGTTGCATGCTTTGTAGGCTTTGGAATTCACGTCATCCTTTTTTAAAAAGTTTGCGCATGCGTTGTAACTTTGTGATGTCACCACTTGAAACCCCACCCCTCCCTATGCACATCAATACTGCATCTCTGTGTGGCCATTTTCGCACCCTAACTTTTCACATTTGAAAATAGCACTGAGAGGTGTTGAGAGCTGATTGTCCCTGCGCAGCAAATTTTCTGGCCACCATTGGTCTCACATGATCACGTGAACCCTGAATGGATGGGGTGTGGTGATCTTTTTGGAGAAAGACTCCCCATGTTTGTTTGAATGCCATTTTGATGCTGGATCATTACTGTCCTTTAGAAATACAAAAAAAATGCAGAAAAAGCTGACGGGGTGCTGAGGAGGGTGGGTTTTATTAGATTCACACAAACTAATCAGCTTAAGGAAAAGGCGAGGGTGGTGTAGAGAAGCAAACAGCTCAAATGTGATGAGGAAGCTTAAGAGGAAGCTGTGGCAGCAGGATGCAGGGGTGGAGGGGGACGCAAGGATAGAAGCCAGAAGAGAGGAGAGGCTGAGTGGAGGCCTTGCCAGAGGGAGTTTCCCATGCCCCTTGCTCATTCCCAGCCTTCTGTCCTCCTTCGCTCAGGGCTGCAGATAATCTCCAGTTCACAAACTCACTGACACTTGACAAGGGAAGAGGCAGTTGAACAAAGATTAAAGTCAGCTCAGCCCCAGACCATGCACCAAGCACCTTGCGTTATGCGCAGCCGAAACCCTCCCCCCCACCCGCCATGGCTGCCCACTAAGCCAAGCCCAAGTTCTCCGGGGGCATTGCTCTAATGGAGGCCCTGGTGCGCAGAGGGTGAGTGCATGCACTTGCACCCTGCAACCCCAGCTCTGCCAGCCTCCCTCCTGCTCTGTGCTCTGCTTTCCCTGCTTGGGCCCGGCCAGGTGGGCGCCCAGTTATCTGCTGCCAGTCAGCCAGCCAGGTCAGGACACTTCACTGCACTGCCACCAAAGGCTGAAATGTTAAAAAAGGGGGAGGACAAAGCACTCAGGGGGCTGAGGAGAGAGGGTGTGGTCAGACCCACACAGACCAATCAGCTCCCAAGGAAAAGAAGGGGGGACAGATGCAAAAACAGGATAAAAGTGTTCACACTGACATTAATTGGGCCAGCCACGAGTTGGCAGTGGGTTCAAAATAACATCGCAGTATGTCTGCAGGGGGCGAAATCGGGGGTACCGCAGACTAAGAGCAGCACTGCGTCCCATGACTAGCTTGCAAGTGTGAAACCTCTGCAAACATGGGAGATGAAACTTGTGCGGAAACACTGTAAAGCACGAGTGAGAAAAGTATCTTATTCATGGAAACCAGTGGAACTGGGGAAAAGCCAGAGAAGAGAAAGGTATCCTTATTTTTTAACCTTGCAGGGACCCAGGCTGTTGATTTGTTTCATATCTTTTCATTATCTGCAGACAAGGTCTAAATTCAGTATTGTGATAAACAAGTTTGAGGACCGTTGCACACCAAGTAAAAAAGAGACTTTTGAGAGAGAAATTTTTCATACTTGAAAGTAATGCAAGGCAAGGTTTTCAGTGTTTTGTGGCTGATTTGAAGAAACTGGGTCAAACGTGAAACTTTGGAAAGCTTACTGACTCATTAATAGTTGGAAAGCTTACTGGCTCATTAATAAGGGATCAAATTGTAAGTATCCAGGATTGAAAATTGAGAGGCAGATTGCTAAAAATTCAAGATTTTACATTAGAAAAGGCAATTGAAATGTGCCAAAATGCAGAAGTAACATAAAACAGAGTAGGTTTGCTGGAAGGGAAAAGTTCTACTGAGTGTTTAGACAGAATTGTCTGTTCAGTAACCCATTGCTGAGTACAGAAGGGAACTCTGCAACAACCCAAGTTTTCTCCTATGGAATAGCTAGAAAAAAATCTGTAAGCAGGGTGGGGAAGAGTATGTACCACAGCAATGCAGGTTTTATGGTAAAACTTGCAACAAATGCAAAAAGAGGGCAAAGAAGCAACTGCAAAATGTGCCTGCTGTGTTTCAGGAAGAAGTCAGCTGTGATTCCGTGCACTGAAGCAATTAGACGCATCAAAGGATTGGACTATAACGTTAGAAACAATTAGTAATGCAGTGAATTTTAAACTGAACACTGGATCACAAACAAATGTGATCATTGAAAGTGTGGTAGCCGGGTTATAGAGAAAACGCAGGTATAGAGATTATAGGAAAGTGAAACTAATGTGGGCGGAAAGTAATTCTGCTGTGGGTATTTGTGCATTGCAGGTCAAATGGGAAAATAAGGTTGAAAATGTTTTGTTTGTTATTGTATCAGATAAGGAGTCACCTATATTAGATTTTAAAATATGTGAAGCGCTGAGTCTAATAAAAACAATGTATAATAAAAACAATGTATAATTGTTTTTATTAGATCCAGTGCATAATTTACCAGCCAGATAACTCTATAGTATTTTCTTGGAAATTTAAAAACTCTGGGTTACTCATCGTGATTGAACCTGGAAACAATCACAGCTCACTAAACAACTGGTACAGAACAGAAAGTTTATTAATGTGCATGGATCTGAGGACTGAGATCCAAGGACCCCGTTTGAGAGTTACAACAGAATTTTAAAGGCTACATATTTCCATATCTTAACCAAACTAATCACTACCTTGGTTCAAATACATATCCTACAAATACAAAGCTTCAAGCATACCTTACAAAATTTAATTAACTACATTTCTTCACAGAGTCAAGCATACACATTTTTTTGCAACTGGCAATATAAGACTTCTAAACCAAAGATTTCTTGAACAGTCTCAACCACTTTCCAAGCCCAGCTGTGTCCCAAGAGCCTCCCATCTGAGGTTAAAAGGCCAAGAATGGTGTGATTTGATTTCAGGTGTGCAGTGCACAATGGATTTTTAGTCCTTCATTTCTGCTTTTCTTCACATCCTATGCTAGCTAACATTCTTCCTTAAGAGAATAGAATGTTTGCAGATGCTACCATGTTGTCTTGCCTGAGATCCACATGTGAAAATCAGGTTGCTGGAACAGTTTCATTCAAAAGGGTTTTTCCCCTTTGCAATTACAAGGTTCCATTCTCCCTAGGCAGCAAGAAACCTCTGGGGAATCAAACCCATTCAATTTGCCTTTCTTCAAAAGCTCATGACTGATGATCCTTTTAAGGCTGGGAAGTTGGAATCACTGTTCCCTAGGGTTGCCAGAGCGTGGGGGGACCCAGCACTCACCTCCTTAATCTCCTTGCGCCCACGCAAAGCGTACATGCACTCCTAGTGTGGTGCAATGTTTTTGATTCTGGGAGTAACATCATCATGCAGGCCTCAGGAGCACTCCTGAGCTTCACACTGGGCCAATTCTTAAACAAGCAGCCTGTTTTGGACCCAAATCAGCCCAGCACAAAGCGCGGGAACACTCCTGGGGTTTGCATGATGTCAGGACTCCTGGAACTGATGTCAAACTACTAGGAGCGCACTGTGAGAGATCTGTTCCCCTGCCCTTTCCTCTCCTCCAGCCAGGTGAGTGGTAGGGGGGGGGGAAGGGGAGAGGGGATTCCCCATCCCCATTGAGAGAGCAATGATGCTACAGCTCTCCTATGATAAAAAAGCAAGCAAGATCACAGACACCGTCCAAAGTCACTTGCCTCCCATGAATTTCCTGTGTAAGTCCAAAAGGCCATAAAGGATGGCATTTGAACTCACACCCACACAGAATAATGGATTAGTAATCATTATCATTACCTTCACCACTCAACCATCTCATCACAAAAGGAGGCCATCATGACAGCCTTGCAAAGTTGGCCAGAACAACAATCTGAGAGTGATCAACACTATCTCTTGTTGGGCATTCCCTCACCATTTTCCTAGAACCTTTCCTGACACAAAACAAGTGTGGGGTTTGAACCCTTGTATGTACAGCACGATTGATTTCATACTCATCACTTTTACCACTTGGTCACCTTTGTCCGAAGTCTGAGGCTCAGCCCCTGGACTTACCAGGAAGAGGGGATGGGAGACAGTTGGGGGACAACTACCCAGCCACCCCAACAGACACCCAGGGCCAGCGCGGACCAACAACAGAAGGGGGAAAAGAGGCACCCCAACCACAGGAGGGCAGAGCAGCTCCCAAGCCCCAGAGGGTCAGGCAGGGCAGGTGGAAGCCAGCTAGCCCCACCCTCCGGTGGGAGGCCAGGGGGCTGGGCAGGGAGAGTGAGGAGGAACGTCAGAAGGGAAATAGGTCTGAGGGAGAAGGTATAGGGAGCAGGGGCAGCCAGCCAACAAGCTAGCCAGCAACCTTACTGACAGGGGAGGAAAAGCAGCAGCAAAGGCAGCTCAGGACCACGCCCCAGCCTCCAGGCAAACTAGAGGGGATTAGCCAGGACCAGAAGAAGCTGGGAGCAAAGCAACCCCGGGTGTGGTGACCTGAGGCACTTAGCAGGGAAAGCTTGGCAGCCAGCCAGGAAAGCACAGGTGTGGCTGATCAGGGCAGCCAGCAGAGAAAACCCAGATGTGGCTGCCTGAGACAACCAGGGCCATGGCTAGAGTGCAGAGGGGGGGCGTGGCTGGCAGGTGTAGCTGGGAACGATATAAGGAGAATCCACCCACAGGAGGTGGTGGGTTGTGTAGGAGTGTGGGGGAGGAAAGCAAGAGCAAGCACAAGTGTGAACAGCGGCAAGGAGGTGGAGGAAACAAGATGGAGAGGAAGAGGAGTAAGACTGACAGCTAGATGGGGACAGCTTTGTGGAAGGCAGCCGGGACTACGTCAAGTTGAAGGGACCAGCGAGTGGACTGAGAGGGCGTGATGGTGAGGTATACCCCCCTCCTTCCACAGATGGGATCCTGCATATTCCCTGAAGGTCCTTTAAGGTGGAAGCCAGGCATGCCAGAGTCTCACAGGGCGGTGCCCATGACAGAACCTGACAACCTTGTAGTGAAAGGGGGCTGTTACAACAGCTGCACATAAAAATGACTGAATGGCTTTCTGGATAACCTTAGAGTCATTTCCAAGGCCGCCTTCCACCATGCCCATAATCTGCCATAAAAAAGTGCAACTATGTGGGCTTTTAACACATAAGTGCAAGGCACAGCACCTTAAGTTCACTGTCCCCTCCTCTCAAAAAAGGAGAACAATCAGCACTTCACAATTTGAGAACAATCTAAACAATCTTTTTGCACATGTGGGGATTCTTACCCATGTGTGCTGAGCGCGATGCATGGTAGTCTATCACTTCTACCACTCAGCAACCTTATCGCACCAAAATAAGTTAAGGGACGTCATCAGAGTCATTACCAGGGCCATGTTCTAGGAAAGTTGCAGCATGCTTCCTTCACCACTGCCTAACACAGATAAAAAAATAACAAGGGTAGTGTAAAGGAAGCCTTGCCATCTCAGTTTGCTTTCCCATCTCTCCCTGACACTCTTTTGGGCTGGAAGAGCAATGGAATCCAGTGTCCTCAACACATTTTGGGAAGCTGGAACTACTGTTCTCCTACAATGAAAATTTGCGAGGAGGTGATGTCACAAAATGCTTTTCAAGTCTTTCCAAACACTACTGTCTTTTTCAGTTCAACTGTCAAGTAGGTGACATGTACTTAGGAAGCAATCTGATTTCTCAGAAAATTTCATTTCCTGACACTGGCAGCACAATTTGAAGCAGTGTTACACCCTTCTAAGTCAACTGAGTCAACTCTGCTTAGGACTGCACTTAGGACTGAACCTCCTGTTTCTGGGTAAGGTGATTGAGCGGGTGGCAGAGAAACAGCTGCAGAGTTTCCTAAAGGATACATCGGCCCTGGACCCCTTCCAGTCCAGTTTTCACTTGGGACATGGGATGGAGACATTGCTGGTCATCCTCACAGACGATCTTCACAGACAGCTGGATCGAGGTGGATCAGCATTGCTGATATTATATCTCTCAGCAGCATTCAATACAGTCGATAATGATCTTCTGACCCACCGCCTCGCCAATGTGGGGATACAGGGGACAGCATTACAGTGGCTTGTCTCTTTTCTCCATGGTCAGGGACAGAGGGTGGCACAGGGGGAGAAGTTGTCGTCCCGCCATCCACTGGTGTGTGGAGTACCAAAGGGAGCAATACTCTCCCCACTGCTGTTTAATATCTACATATGCCCCCTTGCCCAGCAGGTACAAAATTTCAGACTTGGGTGTCATCAGTATGCGGATGACTCCTGGTTATACCTGATGATGGATGGACGGCCTGGCTCAGCCCCAGATGTCCTGGAGCATGCTTTTAATGCCATTGCTGGATGGTTAAGACAGAGTCAGAGGAAATTAAATCCCACGAAGACAGAGGTCCTGTACTTGAGTCACAAGTGCATGGAGTTGGGGCTCCAGCTCCCGGCCCTCAATGGGGCGCCGCTTACACCAGCTTCGAGACTACTGTAACATGCTCTACACAAGGCTTCCCCTGAGTCTGCTCCAGTGGTTACAACTGATCCAAAATGCAGCAGTGCACGTCATCCCCAGAGTGCCTGGTGGTGCACATATAACACTGGTATTACACCAGCTGCAGTGGTTACCAGTGGAGTACCAAATCAGATTCAAGGTCTTGGTACTTACCTATAAAGCCTTATGAGGACTGGGACTTGTGTATCTGTGGGACCGCCTCTTCCCATATGTGCCCCAGAGGATGCTCTGACCAGGAGATAAGCAACTACTAGTGGTCCCTGGTCCCAGGGAGGCCTGCCTGGCCTTGACCAGAGCCAGGGCCTTTTCAGTCCTGGCTCCAACGTGGTGGAACGCTCTGTCAAAGGAGACCAGGGCCTGGAAAGATCTGCTATCCTTCCGCCTGGCCTGTAAGACGGAGCTGTTCCACCAGGCATATGGTCAGGGCTGAGTTGGGCCCCCATCGGCCAAATAGAGGACATTGAGTCCCTCCCTGTATAGAACCATCCACCACCTAATGGCTGCTCTGCTGAATGTGAACTATTGATTGATGGGTAACAGCGATTGATTGTTTTGGTGCTGCTGTATATAGATTTTTTAAATACTTAAATATTGTATTATTGTTTTAAGTAGGACTGCCAGACCCCCGGTGGGGGCGGGGGATCCCCCGCTCCCACCCTCCCACCCCCACCCCCACTTATGTGGCCAGTGGGGGGGGGGCGCGCACCTTCCATGCCCGCCCCCCTGCGGTGCTATGCACCCCCGTGCACAGTAGCCCCAGGATCAGGCCTGTTTTGGCCTGGATCGGGGCCCCTGGGGAGCGCAGGAGCGTTCCTGTGCTCCACAGGGGCCCACAATGGGCCCAATCTGCACCAAAACGGGCCCAATCCGTGCCCATTTTGGCACAGATCGGGTCCGTTTTGGCGCGGGTTGGGCCCATTGTGGGCCCCTGCGGAGCACAGGAACACTCCCACGCTTCACAGGGGTCCAAAAGGGGCCCAATCCACGTCAAAACGGACCCGATCCATGCCAAAATGGGCGCGGATTGGGCCCGTTTTGGCGTGGATTGGGCCCGTTGTGGGCTCCTGTGGGGCGTGGGAGCGTTCCTGCGCTCTGCAGGGGCCCACAACGGGCCTGATCAGCGCCCAAATGGGAGCTGTGTGATGACGTCACTCCCAGAAGTGACGTCATCATGCTTTCAGGAGCATGCGCGCGCTCAGCGCGCGCACACACAAGCTCCTCCAAGGTACGAGCCAGGCCCCAGTCTCCCACTGGGAGATTGAGGGGGCCTGGCAGCCCTAGTTTTAAGTGACTTTAAATGTCTCTAATGTAAATTATTATTATGTGTTTTAGATTTATGTGATCCGCCATGAGCCTGCAGGCTGTGGGAAGGGCAGAATAAAAATTGAATTAAATACATAAATAAAGCTACTACTAACCACAATGGATTTTAAACATCAGTTCTTGGCCCAGTTAGTAGACTTGTGCTACTGAGGGGATCATTTTTGCAACTACCTCTCCAACAAGAAAAGTAACACCACACTTAGGATAAGTTTATCTCTGACAGCATGGTTAAGTCCTACCCATATAATTATGTGATGAATAGAATATCACTTCCTAGGAACAGCAGTAACAAAATTGGAAGTGAAAGAAACAGTAATTTCACATTGCCCTCAAATGAACAAAACTGCATCTGAGGGGGGGGGGCAGTGATCATCTTCACAGTTTCTGTTTGGCCATTCTGCTCCAGCGAATTGTTATGGATCATGCATAACTGACTCTGGGATTAATTCTATGACTTCTTTTAGACTCCTTCCTCTAGAGCAAGGTATCTTATTTAGAAGATGGAAGTCATTGGATTTAACCCAACTTTTCTTCTTTAGCAGAAGCATTCCACTCACCTGTAGTTACATACTGAAGCTGATTTTTGATATTTTAATGACTCATATGCTTCAGTTATATAAGAAAGTAAGAATTTCAACTTCTTTCTTTTAAATGAAAAGTTCATAAACTTTACAGTCATAAAGAAAAGCTCTAAAACAGGACCACACTGTATCCTAAATGCAAAGAAACCAGAGGGAAAGGAGAAAAAACACTAACTATATTGTTGTTTTAAAAGCACATAAGATCTAATCATTACTTTTCTTCTGTTTATATTGGCAGCATGGGTGGTATTCTACAAAACCATATGCAGTTGATTAAGGAATGTTAGTGTTTGAGGATTTAATAGTTCAAACTAAATATTAAAAAGAACACACTTGTTCTTTCTGTACATGGGCAGATACACACTGTACATAAAAAAACACAGAGGGAGGGAATAATTCCTTTTGTCCTCAAGATAGTTTAAAATACCAAAAGGCTGACTGGCCTATTGCTAACATTTTAAAATATTTATCAGTTCTCATTCTCATTGGAATTTTCTGAATTGTAGAGAGCAATCTTTTATTTAACTAATGACTTGATCTAAATTAGAAAAAAAGATGATTGTTTGGCCAATGTTGAGTTTATCCTTGGGAAAACTCATCCAAGCTAATAAAGATATTCAACCTTTTAGATATGCTAAACAGCACCATCAATACATGATACTAAAGAATTTAAAAAATCAGCAGCAGATGCAGAAAAGAGGAATGGCTGTTTTTTTAAAATAAGAAACAGCTCTTGAGATTATTGTGGTTACATATGGTGCAAATCTAAGCAGAATTACGCCCTTCTGAGTCCATTGGGGATAATATGAAATTATTCAAGATGGTGAAAACCAAGGCAGATTGTGAAGAACTAGTGCAGGATGTCTCTAGACTAGATGAATAGGCAATAATGTAGCAAATGTTCAATGTACATAAGTGTAAAGTGATGCACTTTGGGACAAAACCTTCTAACTTTAAATATATGCTGATAAGGCCTGAACTGGCCAAGGTGGAGAAGGAAAGAGATTTGAATATTGCAGTAAATAGCTCAATGAAAATGTTGACTCAGGGTATGGCAATAGTGAAAAGACAAGCACCATATATGTATGTGTGTGTGGGTGGGTGAGTGGGTGGGGGGTATATTTAGGTCATGAACTGAAAATGAGATAGCTGGTAAAGTAATGCCTTTTACAGTACAGTCTCATTTAGAATCCTGTGTACGTTATCTTTTTAAAAAAGATATTACAGAGCTGGAAAAAGTATATGGCATGAACACCTTTTCTTTGACGAATTGCTAAAAAGGAATGCCAATAGTAAACAAAAGGAACTTTCATATAGAGGCAATAAATCTTTGAATGGCAGTTTCAGGAGGCAACATGAGGGGAAGGCCTTGGCTTCTATATCCTGGCTGTTGTCCTTCCAAGGGAACTGGTAGGCCCCTGTGTGAAACAGGATGCTGAACTAGCTGGACCACAAGTCTGATTCAGCAGGGGTCTTTTCATGTGTACTGAAGTCAAAGAGCTTAGAATGGTGTTAGTCTGCACTGATAGGCAGTAATAGAAATATTCCTTTTTTAAAGAGGCACCTTTCTGTTTATGGCAGCATGGTACCATATCAGTGTGGAAAATACAGAGGAAGATAGCATAAATGCGTTGCCATAACAAAAATGCCTTACCTCCATTTTCGTAATAGGGAAATACTTTAAGATAAGTGGAAACGAAACAGGAAACCAGCTGCACTGAGTAAATGCCTTAACAAGTTTTCTTCTACAGTAAAATCTGATAAAAGCATACATTAAAGATATTGATGAGACTTGAGCAATCAATTTCAGCTTTCTTCTTAGAAAGGAATAAATAAATATTCAAAGACTGTTTCTTAAAATGATGAAATGTAGTGGTTAATTCTAATGTATCATTTCCAGATGTCCAGGAAGTCAAATATTTCTTAAAACAATATAGTAAGCTTGACCAAGACATCTGTTTGAGCATGTGGAATAACATACTCATAGAAGTTAGGGTATCAGTATGTTGAACTGATTTTTAAAAAAATTATGTTTGCTACGTTTGAATGTTTAACTATTACAGAATTACCATTAAGTGGCAATTTTTGAATAGCAGCAACCAGAAGAAAATGCTAAAAAATAACAAATGGGCTTGAATAAGAATGTGATATTTAGTGTCATATCATTTCGTTTCTGTGAATTCATCAGCTTCCTTATTTATTTTGCTTAATGCAAATGTATTGGATAAATAATAGCTTAGCAAACAATATTTTCATACCAGATGATTACTCTCACAAATGTTTTAACACACTTCTTCGCAATCTGAATAAATAAAGCCTTCCTTACAGTCAGAACTTGGTACTAGACAGACAGAGATTGCCTTTAAAAAAATAATAAATTTTATTATTTTATATATTACACCACAAACAGAGATTAAAACACACACACACACACAAGGAAGCGACCAAAAAGGGGTGGGGGTGGGGGGGAGAAACAGCTTCCATCCAACTTGGCTATAACTTAACATACATTTATTCAATCCGCTTCTAAGTAATAATATTCTGTAAATTAACTATTCAGTACCTTAGTCAAATAACAGATAACAGTCTCCATCCAGCCAATTAAAGAATATTTTTAACAGAGCTACATTCTGGAAATTCCATTAGATTAATCATGAAACCATAGTTTTTAGTGTTCTACAAGATATCATTTCTCAAAGAGATCACTGTATTGTCCTCTTCAGGTAAAAGATGATAATATATCTGTCAGCCTACTTGTGCACATAATACATTCAAACTTTGTTTATGAGTATTTGAGAAATAGCACTTTCCCCACTGAAACAGTTTTATGAATATGACAGGTATCCTATCAGTCTGCAAAGTGCCATCACAGCTAAATTAGAAAACATAGACCACATCTATCTGTATATTCCCCTTACTCTTGGGCTCCAACTACTAAGATGGAGGCCCCCCCCCTCCTAAAAATCAGGGTTAGGGCCTAACTGAGATAGCAAGGGAAGAGGGAAATATTCTTCCAGCAATGCTGATTCTGTGACTCAGTGTGAATTTAAGCAGATCATGAGAGGAAGGGCAGGAAGAAATGAAGTAGTGCTATGCTCTTATGGCTCTTTCTTATATGCCCAGGTTAATGTTGATTGCCACTTTGGGGTCAGTAAGGAATTTTCCTCCAGGCCAGATTGGCCAAGGATCCTGGAGGGTTTTGTCTTCCTTTGGGCATACAGCAGCAGTCCCTGAGAGAAGAGATACGGGGGGAGAAGGTAGCTGTGAATTTCTTGCACTGTGCAGGGGGTTGAGCTAGATGATCCTAGGGGTCCGTTCCAGCTCTATGTTTCTGTGTCTTTCACTGTCCTGATAGGAATTGGCCTAGAGTTGCTATTTGCCTTATAAAAGTTCCTGCATATTTTCACAGTGGGACAAATAATGGCTCCCTGGAAACTTTCTGATGGGCAAAATGGAACTGCAAGGCAAACTTAAACCCTCTTTTCCCTTAGCACGTTAGTGCTGATCTGAATTGAGCACCTGTTATCCAAATGGCTACTTGTGTCTATTTTCTATCCCTAGGAGATATCCCTCTGAGCACATCCAGAGTGCAGGCCAGCACCAAAAGGGTTAATGTATAAACTGTGGATAGTGCTAACTCTCACTACAACCCAATCGGCAGGAGAACTTAATGGGAGGAATGGCAGTAGACTATTACTCTAACGCAATGGTTGAGGAATTAAAGAATTTAGGACTTGACACTCAAGTTTGGTAATGTGGTTTTACTACTACTAAAGAAGCAAATACTAAATAATAAGGTTTACTGCCTCTGAATATGGAGGTTCTCTTTAGTCACTATGGCTGGTAGCCACCGATAGAATGAATCTGTCTAATCCTGGTTTAAAGCTGTCTATGCCCATGGCCATTACTACATCCTTTGGCAGTGAATTGTACATTTTAATTACTAGTTGTGTAAAGAACCCATCAGTTTCATTTGATACCTTCGTGTCCAGGTGATTCATGAAATAAATCAACTAATAATCAACTAATAAGGTAAATACCTTCCCTGAGCCTGTTTGTAGATTGAGATGGGCAAGGGGGGAGTTTGGGCATCTGCCTTTCTTGCTTCCATCTCTGAATTGTCTCCCTGATTGTCTCCCAGTATAAGGAAAGTGTTCATTTCTATCCTCTACTGGGCAAACGGGCTGGCTAGTGGCTGCCTGTCTATTGCGGCAGATGTGGGAGGATGTAGCTAAAATGTCTGCTCTTCATCAAGCTTACCTAATTGTTTTACTGAAGTGAAACATTTCCTGTGCCTGTCTTTTGGAAGAGGGAGAAAAAGTTCTCCCAGTGCACTCTGTACCATGCGCATAATTTTATCATGTCTCCCCTTAGACATCCTTTTTCTAGACTGAAAATCCTAAACTCTCTAGCCTTTCCTCACAGGAAAGGTTCTCCAACTCCTAATCATCCTGACTACCCTTCTTTGTACTTTTTCTAGTTTTGCAATATCCTTTTTGAGATATGGTGAACAGAACTGCACACAGTATTCCAAATGAGGCTGCACCATAGATCTATACATGAGCATTACAGTATTGGCTTTTTAAAAATTGTCAGGCTCTTTTCTAATAATTCCAAGACTGGGTTGACACTTTCATGGAGCTATCCTCAACAATCCCAAGATCTCTTTCAATCTTAGTCTCAGCCAGTTCAGATCCTCTCAGCATATCTTTAAAATTATGATGTGCCTCACCTTTTACTTTGAACTTCATTTGCTAAGTGATTGCCCACTCATCCAATTTAGAGAGATCGTACTGTAGCTCTTCATAATCCACCTTGATTTTCATCATCCTGAATAATTTGGTATCAACTGCAAACTTGACTACTACACTGCTCAGCCCCAAATGCAAATAATTTATGAATAAATCTAGTAGCAGTGCACCCAGTACTGAATCTTCTAGGATTCCATTGTTCACTTCCCTTGGTTGTAAGAACTGTCCATTATTCCTTCTCTCTACTTCCTGCCATTGAACCAACTTTTAATCCATGAGAGGACCATTTCTCTTTTCCATGACTGCTAAATTTAAGAGTCTTTGGTGAGGTACCTTGTCAAAAGCTTTGGAAGTCCAGGGATATTAAGTCTACCAGATTGCCCTTGCCTACATGCTTGTTAACCTGCTCAAAGGCCTCCAAGAGGTTGATGAGGCAGGACTTCCCATTGTAGAAGCCACACAGATTTTCCCTCATTGTGCTTAATAATTCTCTCCTTAACATGGAAGGGAACAAATCACATTGTACCGCTAGAGTTTTTCATCCAAAGTAATGCTATTTTTAAACCTCTGAATGCTCAAAACTTCTCTGATGGTGACACCCTTCTTTCTCTAAGCTATCTAAACTATTTTCTTTATCAATTTGATTTTTCCAACAGCTCATTGCCCTATCTTTTAAAATGAAGAGCTAAATCATCTTGGCTGGCTCTTCCTGACTTTCCACTGGCATTTTATTTCCTGGAGGGCTGGAAAAATTTCCAGAGATGAGTTTCATCAAAACAAATCACAATATTTGTGGTTCTTCTGTTAAAAGTTGGATGACATTTTAAGAGACTCTTCTGGGCATAAACAACTCCCAGACTGGTGAACGGAGATCTACTCTAAGGGTATATGTAGTTCACATACAGTTTAAATAACTTCAACCCACGCTGCTGCTATTGAGAGTTATATAAATTAGTTTCAAAATGAGATGGAAATAACACAGCATTCTCATCATGCCAGCATGGTGTTAGTCATAATAGCAAGGGCTATCCTATTTTTCTCTTTGATGATTTGAAACCTTTGGAGGGATATAAAATGAAATGTGGAAAAGCTCTGCAGTCACTCTGGTTAGGTTACTGTCTGGTAAAATGAAGCATCCTGTCCTGTTGTTATTTGAATAAAGAACGTTAACCCAATTTGTAACTAACAAATGTCCCTGCTATTATCTACAAGGGACCCAGTCTGCCAAGCTGCTGTACAACCACTGTTCATTCTATATTATATTCAGTATGAGGAAGTTGTGTGACATGTCCCCCACTCTAGTAAATGTCACTAATTCTATTTCATTATTTTAATCTCCCTGAACATTTCAAGTGTTTTGATAGCAAGATCAAAACCTCCCTCAGTAATTATGCGGCATTCCCAGTTGGCAGCTTGCTGCCTTAGACTGGGGGCCGGGGTTTGCCGCGCCGGCGGATGAGCAGGAGAGCAACACCAGCTTTCCCGGGCATCCGGGCATCTGGGGAGAGGCGGGGCCAAGGTGTTTCAAGCCGGCGCCGCCTTTCCCCTTCAGCAGTCGCTCTCAGCTCAGTCGAGAAGCAGGAGCGTTCTCGCTGAGCTCTTCAGAGCGGGGGCGATCGGCGGCACTTGCTCGGGCGGCGAGGCTCTCTTCCCGGCTGTGATCTGCGGAGGCGTTGGGGGCTTCGAGGCGGCTACGCACATCGCGGCGAGCGGCGTCGCTGGACAAGCGGCGCTGCCGCCGCGCCACAGCGTCTCTGCATTCGGGCCTTGCTGGCCCTGCTGGGTGTTGCACCTGGGGCTCGAATACCAGCGCGTGAGGCGGGGTGGTAGTTTGGCCGTGGGCGGGTGGTCTCGCCTTTCGGGTAGAGCACACAGTTTGCGTGTGTGCGTGTGTGTGTGGGGGGATTAGTTGGGATTGGCCCGGGACAAAGGGCCCTGGGTGTTTGCGAGGGAGTTGGGAGTAGGCGCCCGGGGGTATTTTGGGTGTCCTGTCCGTTTGTCTGGACCAACGAAGCTCTCTCCCCCCCCCCTGTTTTTTGCCGTCAAACAGGATAGTGGGGCGTTTGGGGTGTTTACCTAATTCGGCCTCATATTCACCCCTATCCCCAGTGGGCAGTTCAGTTGCTGGGTCTGTTATTTTGGGATTTTGGCCTTTCCCACCATTTGGGCTTTGGCGGCCATTTTGGGGTTGCTTAACTCAGGGCGGCCATTTTGATTGACCATGCCACCAAAAAAAGGGGGTGGAAAATCTAAGGGCAAGCAGCCCGCCAAGCGGCCTGCTCAGCCACAGCCAGTGCCTTCTTCCTCGGACGAGGAGGACATGGCAGGCATGCAAGAGATTCTGGAACGTATAGCTGCACTCGAGCAGGCCAAAGGGTCTCAGTTGCAGGGGGCTGGTAGGGCCAAGAGGCAAAAGGCAGTTAAGAATGCATCTGCAGCAACTCTCAAGCGTGATATTTTAACTCGTCTTTCTGCCTTGGAGGATGCAGGCGGTGCGAGCAGTTCCAGCAGTGCCCTGGCACAGGCAACGGAGTCCGAGAACACCGGAGCTGGAGTTGAAGAGCTGAGCAGTGTGCCAGAAGGTAGCCTTGGTGCTGTTGCCGGCCCTGTAGCTGTTGCTGTCGACCCGATTGAAGGGGAAGGTAAGCTTGGCTCCACTGCACAGCACACTTATCCGTGGCCATGGGGGCCTTGGGGACAGGTATCCACATCTACGGCCGGGGCAGCTCCATATGCGCTGGGTTGTCAACCTAGCACATCTCAGGGCAGTGGTCAGGCAGCCTCTTGGCCCTCTTGGCAGCAGCATGGGGCTCAGAATCAGTATGTTGGGTTGGGTCATGCCAGTTCTGGCTCTCCATGGCAGCCTATGGCTGGTTCCCACTGGATGCCTTCAATGTATGGGCCTGCATTTTATGGGACTGTTCCTTTTAGTGCCTTACCATTTGGAGATGTGGCTCTTCCATTGGGCGACCACCTCACACAGGCCACTAGGGATAAAATCCTTAGGGGAGAATACGTAGACGTCTTTACCCTTCTCTTCAGAGAGCTGGAGAAGAAGGATAAGGATGATCTAGACGACAGGGACAAGGAGAGGCTTAAGCGTCGTCGAGTTGATAGGACCTGGGCAAATTGGCTCCCGGGTTTCCTCATTTATGCGGGGGTTATTGCTAGGGCACAGTCTTGGAGGGCTGCCTCCCTGTTCCAGTATCTAGATATAATTTATAAAGGATACAATGACTTTACTGGACCTGCCTGGCTCCAGTACGATGAGGAATTTAGAATGCGGGCTGCGATTAATCCTGGGATGCCATGGGACAGGATACATCAGCAATTATGGCTTCAGGTAATGTCTCCAGCGAAGCCAAATATGGGGGATCGTTCTGACAGTGGCCATCTAGTGCACCGAGCAATGGCTACTCCCACTGCCCGCACTTCTGCGGGGCAGGCGGTTCAACCCCGCTTGCTCTGTTGGGAGTTCACCTCCCAGGGTGTGTGTAATAGGAAGTTCTGTAAATTTGGGCATGAGTGCCCAATCTGCGGTGGCCCCCATGCCTTTACGGCCTGTAAGCGTCAGAAGCCAGGGGGGAAACGTGGGGGTAGGGGAGGGGGCAGCTTTCAGCAGTCGTCGTCTGGTAAAGGGGCCCAGCCCCATAAATCTGAAAGTGCTTAGGCAATTGTTAGCACCCTACCCTAGGCGCGAGGATGCACGTTATCTGTTGGAAGGTTTCACGTTTGGGTTTCGTATTCCTTATCAGGGTCCACGTACCCCTTTCATGGCGGCTAACCTGCGTTCGGTTGCCGGCTTGGAGGAGGTTGTGAGGGACAAGATTGCTAAAGAGTGTTCTGAGGGGAGGGTTTTGGGACCCTTCTCCTCTCCCCCTGTTCAATGTTTACGCGTTTCACCATTGGGTGTGGTTCCTAAAAAGACCCCTGGTGAGTTTAGGATCATTCATCATTTGTCTTACCCCCGTGGTGGCTCTGTAAACGATGCCATTCCCGACCATTTGTGTTCCGTCCGTTACACTTCCTTTGATCAGGCAGTTTTGATGGTTAGGCGATGTGGAATTTCGGCGGAGATGGCGAAATGCGATATCAAGTCGGCCTTTCGCCTTCTCCCAGTCCATCCAGATGATTTTGAACTGTTAGGGTTTGCTTTTGAGGGGCGGTATTATATGGATAGGGCTCTTCCTATGGGCTGTTCTATCTCATGCGCTGCCTTTGAACGCTTTAGTTCATTTCTTGAGTGGGCTTTGTCTCATAAGCTGGGTTGCCGGGACATGGCTCATTATTTAGATGATTTTATTTTTTCTGGGGTTGCAGGGTCTGGACAGTGTGCCAGACTCTTGGCTGGGTTTGTGAGACTGACAGGAGAGCTAGGTGTACCATTAGCTCATGAAAAGACGGAGGGCCCATCCACCAGGTTGACATTCCTTGGCATAGAGTTGGACACTACTCAGCAGACGTCCCGTTTGCCTGGGGAAAAGATTGTGGATCTTAAGGCGCACCTAGCGGCAGTCAAGGGCCAGAGCAAAATTTCTCTTCTGGAACTACAGCGGCTCGTGGGCCATTTGAATTTTGCATGCAGGGTGGTGGCGCCGGGGCGTGCATTTTTGCGTCGCCTTTGTGATGCTATGGGAACCTTACGGTTGCCTCATCATAGGTTGAGGATTAGTAGAGGCATGCGGGAGGACTTGCTGGTTTGGGAGCAGTTCCTCAGTTCATTTAATGGGGTTTCATTCTGGAGACAGGATTTGCTTTTGGAGGCAGATCTGCAGGTGACCACGGACGCGTCTGGGTCCTTGGGTTTTAGTGCTTACTTCAGGGGCCATTGGTGCGCTGAGCAATGGCCTCCTGACTGGCGGGAGCACGGCCTAAACAGGGATTTAACATTTCTTGAGTTATTCCCAATTGTGGTGGCAGTCTATTTGTGGGGAGCAGATCTGGCAAATCACACAGTTCACTTCTGGTGTGATAACCAGGCGGTAGTCCAGGTGTTGAATTCCCTTACATCTAAGTCCTCTGCGGTTATGAGGTTAGTTAGGCCGTTTACACTCCGCTGCTTGCAATTGAATATCGTGTTTAGGGCCAGGCACGTCCCTGGTCTGGACAACGGTGTGGCAGATGCCCTGTCTCGCTTGCAGATGGAGCGTTTTCGGCAGCTTGCCCCCGAGGCCGATTTATTACCGGCCCAGATGCCCCAGGAGCTTTGGGATCTTGGACGATGGAGGCATGCAGGGCTATGCAGCTAGCTATGGCACCTAGTACAAGGAAGGCGTACGACAGGTCGGTACACCAATTGGCTGAGTTTAGGCAAAATGCGGGGCTGCAACAGGAGTGGCCAGTTCCAGTTGAACATCTGATGCAGTTTTGCGTCAGCCGACGAGGTAAGGGCCTAGCAGTTAAGTCTATTAAGGCGCAGTTGTCAGCTGTGGCGTTTGCCAGCAAGGCCCGTGGACTTTGTGAGGCCACGGGCGATTTTAGGATTCGTAAGATGCTGGAGGGTTGGTCTAGGGAAGCCGGCCGCCAGAGGGATGACAGACACCCCATCTCCCCTGAGATTTTATTAGGTTTGGGCTCAGTTTGGGGCCATATTTGCCACTCTGGTTTTGAGGAAAAGCTGTTTCACGCAGCATCGCTAACTGCCTTTTTTGGCGCCCTCCGGGTAAGCGAGTTAGTGACGGCATCCCTTAAGGATGATTCTGAGAGGGCATTGTTGTTTCAGGATATTCGGTTTTTAGAAGGAAGTGTTACTATTACTGTGCGTTGTTCAAAGACCGATCAGTTGATTAGGGGAACAGCTATTCACCTTGGGAGTTGTGGCAACAAGGATATCTGCCCTGTGGCTGCTTTGCAGCAGTACGTGTCTGTTAGGGGAAGTGATGCTGGGCTGTTGTTTCGTCATCATGACGGGAAGCCCCTCACGAAATACCAGTTTTGGGCAGTGACCGGGCGTGCACTGGCTAAGTTGGGTTTGTCGGGGGTGAGGTTTGGAACCCATTCTTTTCGAATCGGGGCGGCCTCCACGGCCGCTGCTATGGGTTATCCGGTGGCAGCCATTAAGAAGGTGGGCAGATGGCGGTCTTCTGCTTATCGTGCTTATGTTCGCCCCATCAAGCAAATTTAATGTGTATCATGTCTTTCTTCCAGGTGCTGTGCCAGCTTGCGGGAGGCTGAGGATCCTCATTGTCGGGCACAGCATGGTGTTCTGGGCTGCCCATCAGGCCAAAAGGACATCGGTGGGGACCCAGTTGGGTCTGAGCGATCGGGCTACTGTTGAGTGGCAGGGCCGCCGTGGCCTTAGGTGGCCAGGCTTGTTGCCACTTTTGTTTGAGGGGAGGTATGGACTTCCTCCTCATGTTTTAGTCATTCATCTCGGTGGGAATGACCTTGGTTTAGTTGAGGGCCGTGCCCTTTCTGTTCAAGCTGAGGCCGATTTACGCGTGGTGGTTCAGCGTTGGCCCGAGGTTTTGCTCGTGTGGTCTGCCATGATTCCACGCCGGGTTTGGCGGGAGGCTTGGGATCCGCGGGCAATAGAAAGAGCGAGGCGGAAGGCCAATCGGGCCCTGTTCAGAGCCATGGAGGGTGGATTGGGGGTTTATTTGCCCCATCCACAAATTCGAGCTGAATTTGTCGATCTCTACCGAGGGGATGGGGTGCACCTTTCGGTGAAAGGCAACAGCATTTTTCTTAATGACCTGCGGCAAGGGCTTCGGCTGGTGGTAGACCACCTGTGGGGCGCTAGGGCATAAGCAGAGGCTTTGCCCTGGCGGTGGCAGGATAGAGTTTGAAAAATCAGCGGGATGGTGAGCACCCTTGGCACGTCCCCAGTTGAAGGGGATGCGGGGTCTGTCAGGATCTCTGGTATTGTTTGACGGCTGCCAGTAGAGAGGGCAGACTGCCGCGTGGGACCTCCTGTACAAGTACGGCCCCTCATGTTTGACGGCAGGGGGGTCATTAGGCTTGGTGGAGGTTCCACACGCCTGGCCGGCCGGGGGCCAGCCATACCTCGGATGGCTCGCTCTCGGGGCAGTGGGGCTCGCCCAGACAGGTCAGGGCGGAGGCCCAGGTGGGACCCCAGGGCCTGACCTGTACCGCTTAGTTAGGCCCTTGCCATTATTATGTTCATGTTCATGCTGTTGTCAAAATAAAATTGACCTTTAGTACCCAATTAATGTGTTGTCTCTTCATTCCGCCTTGGGTGGCAAATACCCATTCTTTCTCTGGGAAAAGAATTATAAACTTTTCAAATTGCTTGCTTGGAGAAGATGAATTTCCTTATGGAGACAAATAGGCAGGATGGGGGTGACCATTTGCTTATATGGCAGGAAAATGTAAGATGGGTGGCTAATTGGATACAGTGACTGGGGTCATCAAAATATTGGGACATACACCTTAATTTGATTGGAGAAAAAGTACATGTGGGAATCCGTTCCCAGTGTCATGTTAGATTACAGTTTAATGCTCTGAGTGGGGACAGGAAGGGTTAAAGGATCTATTCTGTACACCCTGTCAGAAGCAGGCAAACCAAATGCCAAGAACAGGGGGCAAATAGAGCTAAATCTGTCATTCCCAGCCTCCATTTTCAAAGTTCTTATGGGCTAATGTCTACTTCAGAGAAGGGAATGCCAAACCTAGATAAGCTTCATATGTTTTATGCTCTTTTTCCTTAGTATGAGATTCCTTGTAGTGTTTTGATACCGTTTTCCAATGCCTTGTGTTCTAGCAAATTGAGAGTATTTTGGTGAATAAAGATTTCCCCCTTTTTAAAGATCTCAGACTGTGGTCACAAATTTCAACAGAGGCACCTGATGGTTCATTTCACACTTAGACCAGAAACTCCTGACTGGACTACAGGCAGTTAACTGGCCAGAGGGGGGAGGGGAACAGTACCCACATGAGATGTTTGAACAACTGCCAGTTCAACTTGCATCCTGTCTGCCAATTGTGAACAGAGACCTGATTTTGATAGTTTACCTATCTGTTCATCAGAGCCAGTGTGGTGTAGTGGTTAAGAGTGGTAGGACTCTAATCTGGAGAACTGGGTTTGATTCTCCTCTCCACCACTTGAAGTGAGCTCTTTTAGAGTTCTCTTAGCCCCACCCATCTCACAGGGTGATTCTAGTGAGGATAATAATAACATACTTTGTAAACCGCTCTGAGTGTGGCATTAAGTTGTCTGGAAGGGCAGTATATAAATCAAACGTTGTTGTAATTTCATTGTATTCTTTACTAACCATGCAGCAGAGCGCAATTGGCTTTTCATTCTCACATAGCCAAATTGTTCTACTACGCCCTATCCATTCTGTGTAAAAGCAATGCTGAGTAGGCAATTATTTAATAGGTTTGCCTCTGCTTGTCTGGGCATGCATAGTGTGTCAAATTCTCTCCTTTCCCTAACATCTCTCTCTGAATTTTCCTGTTCCAGTAGCAAAAGAACATTTCTGGTGCTACTTTTCTTAATTTTTTTGCACAGATTTGTGCCAAGATTTATGCCAATTTGTGCCAATTTGTGCCAGATTTGTGCCAAGATTGTTCGCAAACAGCAGATTGGGCTGTTCGTGGCTTTTTGTTTGTATTGCTGTTCATGCCCATCTCTAATGCTGACTGGGCTGGGTTTTGGGGGGAGAGATTCCAATTTGGAGTGTGCATTTTATGGTGTATAAACTAGATCAAGTATCCCTCCTTTTTTTTGTCAATACCTTTTATTGGCATTTAATTTTTTTAAAAAAATTATGCTGAGAAAGACAAACCAAAGATATGACAAGATCAGCCGACAGTAGAATTACCCATACACTCCCGAATCCACATAGCAATTGAGAGATACAGTGCAACTGTATGTGTGATATAGGGGTGCTGGTCTGATAATAACAAAAAGACTAACCTTCTTTCAGGTTGACCCTGTTGGTTAAATAGGGGGATAATCAAGGAATCCCACACATGAACATAGAAGTCGCAATAAAATAAAACATGAGTTACTGTTTTGGGTTGCCTCCTTCCACAAGGACAGAGTCTTTTAAGATAGGGAATATTTGTGAATCTTCCAAACAAAATTTCAGAGGGTAAAATGTTAAAACGTGCAAGCATAAAAGCTCAGCGTAATCAAGGAGAAGTCAGCAGAGAAAAGTAGGTGGTAGGAGTTACATACTTAGGGACAATTCTGAACTCCAGTGGAGAACAGGTCTTCTGTGCAAGAGAACAGATGGTTTGCCTGTCGATATTCAGCAGTCTTTGTTTCAGGAATCTATATGCTTGACTTTCAGTTAGCATGAGAAAGGAGGAAAAAGAAGTCCCTATGGACTGTAATTTCCTCAGAATCCGAGAAGCCCAATTGGCTATAAAGGCATCTGACAGCATCAAATAAATATAACTCATAGGTTCAGCCCTGAAGTAAATGCGTAGCCAGAATTTAAATGTTGAAATCCATGCTCGGGCCTCAAGATAGCTCTGCCCACTTTCCAAACAAATAGCTGCATAGTAAACACAGTTAGGGATCCCCAAGATACGCCTCAAAAACATTGCCTGGATTTGCTCCATCTGGTACCTAAAAGCACTAATCCAGACAGGATTCCCTTATAGTATTTGGGACACAGTTTTAGCATTAAAAACATGGAGAGCAGCAGGAACAAATTGGTTGTTCCTCTCACTTCAGGCAATTCTCTGGCACACCAGCAAGCACAGTTGGTGAGTTGCTTTCATGCTGCTTGAGAAGTGACCTGTGATGTGCCAGCATCTCAGGATGAGACACTGGAGCTCCCAAGTTGAATCATCTAGTCCAGGTTCCTCTGAAAAACCCAGACCCAGCATATCCTTCACCATGTGGGCAGTGCAGTAAATGCACTTAAGGCCCATTTGCTCAGCCACTGCTTTGATGTTTGAGCGGCCAACAGTGACCATGGTGATGTCCCTACTTACCCCATCCAGCAATTGCCTTTTGATGGTGGCAGTAATGTTGCCCCCCCCCCCCCGTGTGCCTCATTGAGAACCTCAACATGGAGCAAAGCCTTTCAGTAGCTACTGGTCATCCCATCCCCACCCAGAAGGTCCATCAGGTTGCCACCAGTGCGTAGTCAGCAAGAGGTACACATGCTGTAATTGGGAGCAGGTTTAGATTTCCAGTAGCATGGGAGAATTGTACCTTCACATACTCCTTGGCAGCTCTGTAAATGGAGGTCACCACAGTTCTGCTTAGCATGCTGTGAGCAGGGGGCATGTACAAAGGACAAACTTCTTGGAATAGCCTGTGGAAGCCAATATCCTCAACCATGGAAAATGGGCAGCCATCTATAATGACCATCTTGACAATTTTCCGAGTGAACTACTTTGTTGCCCCCTATTGGCTCACTCATACAATCCCCACCAAACATCTATCAGAGATGCTTGGCATCCCTGCCCTATAGGAGACCTGAGGGGGGGGGGAGAACCCCAGAGGTGGTTGTAGGATGACCTCCCTGCTGGCTTGCTGGTGGCCATGCAGCACCAGCCCCTCTCTCCCCCTAAAGAAGCACTGCCTGGTGGTGCTTCTTCAAGTGGTTCCTGAGGCTGGTAGTCAAGAGATGATCAAGGCCTTTTCCTTGACTGATCCAAGCCCTACAATGCTGGGACTGTGCATAGTAGGGGTCCTCCAACCTCTGGAAGTGCTCCCAGGTGTCAGAGGTGTAAAGGCACCCACATTGCCCTGCAGCTGCAAGCACCCCAAGAGCCTCCTCCTGCGAAGTGCTTGGGGAGGGTACACTGTGGGGGGGGGGCGGGGAGAAAGAGATATCTGACGGTTGAACACCAAAAGCGCTGGGTCCTCCCCACCTGCCAGGAGGGTAGGGGAACTTGGCATCCCTACAGGACACTAACCTTCAAAAATTTACCACGTCCCAAATGCCCAAAATCAGAAGCTTTTTAAGAAAGCTACTCTGACTTCTCTAAATACTTTTGTGTTTTGTTTTGTTTCGTTTTGTTTTGTGGCCACAATGCAGCAAAAGTTTTCCTGTCTACCACAAAGTCATCTTACAACCAAGACTGCAAGCATTCACAGTAACATCAATCAGTGCCAGGAAGCATGGGAAATGTAGTTCTCAAAGCTGTTTGATGTTAACAGAAGTGCTAGGAATAATTGGGAACTACATTTCCAGGTTTTTTTCATCAACAGATCCTCCTGTACCTGCTTGTAAGAGCATGTGGGCATTGAATGGAGACATTTAGTGCTTCAGATCTTCCCCTTTACAGAATACGTAAGTATGAAAGGGAACAGCAGCGGAGAATGTTGTCCAGTTGAGGGTTAAAAGCCCAAACTGAGCTCTTTCAAATGAATTTACCATTCTGTTTGGTAGAATTGCGAGTACTTTTTGATCTATATATAAGAGAAATTGCTATAATTCATGTGCTTAATATCTATAATTTTAAATGGGACTGAAGCAAATATCATACTGTAATACCTAGTATTAGGAGTTATTAATTAAAAATAAAGCAATTAACTCAGTAAAGTAATTCATTTTCTTGGTTATAAAGAGATGCGTCTTTTCTAACCACCTACATTGACACTGACAAACATAGATTAAAGTTTCCTGATTATAACTATTTACCATAGCAGAATGACTAAAGGTGTGAAGTTTCAAAATGTATGACATTCATTTTCTTGTGAATGTCAAGGATCCTTTCAATATCAAGATGCGATCCTTATGATCCTTGGAGCTTTTCGCGCTCCGCAAGTATGAGCCGGGCCACTTCTCCTGGACCCTTTCAGCTCACCGATACAGTCGTCTTCTGACGTTATATGCTGACTGCAGTACCGAACTCCCGACCTCAAGCGATCCGCCGGCCTCAGTCTCCCGTGGTTAGACTGGGATTACAGGCGTGCGCCACCACGCCCAGTATCAAGGACTCCTTCAATTATAGTAATTGATTATTTTTATACCTGCCACATTATCCATCCAGTAAATGAAAAATGTTGTATGAAATATATAAAAATGGCAAAACTAAATGTTATGAATTCAGCTTAGACTCTGCCTGCTTTCCCCATCTTCAAAATATTATTAGAATAATTATTTTACACTGAAAGTGACAATTGTTCATGTGTAATTGTTCACCTTCTTCCATCAGCAGTTACTTGAAATCTGTGTGAGAAAAGCCAACCTGTTATCTAAAACTCAAATAAGAAATCTTGTGCTGAAAGAAATATTCAGAAATATTAGAAATGCGCAAGTAATTTTACTCTTTCAGTCTTGAAAGTGAGTGAAATTTACCTAAAAGTTCAAAACTTTTACACATGTTGGAATCTCTTATTTTTATTCTGGTGCATAAACTCTGAAATGAAAAAAACTAAATAACGTTGCATATCAGCTATCAAATATTGAAGTAAAAACATGATTAGATTTCAAATACAAAATCAATTCTAAATGAGAATGTAAATTTTACAGAAGCCACATGACCAGAGCAGGAGTGTATAGATTCTGTATGATCTGGCAAATAAGATGCTGTTAAATTCTATTCATTTATTATGAGTGAAACATGTGGAGATCATCAAAGATTACAGGATGGAAATCAGCATTTCTGTACTTGATAATATGAGCTAGTGATACTGTTTGCCTCTGTTCCAAAAGGTATAACCATGACTCTTTTTCACTTTTCATAAAGCCATATTACATAGAGAATGCTCTCTTTCTCTTTGTCTCTCTCTCTCATACCTAAGCAAAATTTTTAAAATACTTAAAATTCACTACTTCTATAGCAAAACTGTTCCAAGTTGAGACACCAATAATAGTTGATGTTTTATAGTTTCAAACTCAGTTTAAGTTACATAGGTATTTTTAACTGAGATAACTGCAGATTAAAGTCACCATCTGATTTCCAAATAAGTTATGATAATATTTTTTTCAGTTTAAATGTATCTTAGTAGATTTAGTAAAAGCAAACTCCTTAAGAGAAGTTGATTTAATGTTACCTATTGGGTTAACTTGTGTCCTCATGGGCATCTTGTTACATTCAAGGTCCTGTAATCTGTTTGGTTCCTGTATTGGCCACCTGGTGATTTCCACATATACAATCATATTTTTGGTTGCCTGAAGCATGTATTAACAATGAACAGGTTGTTGGCTTCACAAAATTCTATGCGCCGCTCTTCATTTCGTGATCCTAGTCCAAATTTTCCAACTATGTTTGATTCTGCTTTATCTCCTATTTTTGCATTCCAGTTACCTATGATTATCAGCATATCATGTTTAGTTGTATGATCAATCTCTTCTTGGACACTTACGTAAAAGTTTCTGATTTCTTCCTCCTCAGCAACCGTAATTGGAATATAAACTTGAATGATAGTTATGTTAACAGGCTTTCCTTGAAGTCTGATTGATATTACTCAGTAGCTCTTAACTGCTTGTGCTATCTCTCACCTCACTATTAGAGCAACACTGTTTCTTTTTAGTTCATTTCCACAGTAAAACACTGTGTGATTTTCTGATTGAAAATATCCTGAGTCAGTCCAAACATTAGTTCACTCACACCAAGGACTGCAATGTTTAAACGTTCCATTTCTTACACTGACACTGAGAGATCTCTGTCTTTCAGTGCTACACCTCTGAAGAGGCCAGTCACAGCTGCTGGCGAAATGTCAGGAACTACAATGCCAAGGCCACAGCCATACAGCCCGGAAAAAGTGCTACTCTGCAAATGGGTAAGATCAACAGTTGTCCCTACCCAAACATTTTCTGTGGTGGCGCCTGATGAAATGGTCTGACAAAATCAGGAAGACCCCCAATCCTCTATCATACTGTGTGGAAGTTGGACTTTATACATAGGATTCTAGCAGGGATAGCCAAACATTGGTTTAGTGTGGGTCAATGTAGTAAGTGTTTGCAGGCCCAGACCTAGCTGAAACATGCTGGCTCAGTTAATCAACAAGACCTGCAAGTAGTCTCTGAGTCCCTAGTGAAACAACCTTGAAGACCAGTCTCAGAGAGTTCTATCCTCCCTGAATGTTCTCATAGCAGTAATGCCAATTAGTTGCTTTGCCCTAATTGACTTCCATGTTGCCTGGTGATGTACTAAGGGTTAGAAAAGATGGCTTCTGAGTAGACATTACACCTACCTATCTACCATTCTTTATTCCTCACCTTGGCTAGCCTCCATGCTGCACCAGCTCAGCATGGAGAGGGCCTACTTGCTACCAGATGGGTTAAGATGAAAAACTTTTGGACACCAAGCAGAGAAGCTTAAGTTAGTCAGCTCTTAAAGTTTCAAAAGAACATATTTTGGTTAGCAACAGTAAAGTTATTTGTTTGTATCTATTGCCTGTTTTGTTTGACTGCTTTTATGCTTTGCAATACTCTCTAAAAGCTATGAAAAATATATTTTATTCAAATAGTGTCTGGAGTTGCTGACTGGGATGTGAGTACACCCCAAAGATGAACCCAGGGGTTGGAGAGTTAGGGCCTCAGTGAAGGCAAAGCTCTCAGCCCAAATTAGGTGAAGGGTTGAGCTGCCTGACTATCGATGTCTCTGTGTTCAGTGCCCAAGGTGGGGGGGGGCTTGAACGTTACACGTATGTAAAACAGATTTGTGCAGGAAAGTACTTTTATAAAAAGGAATAGGGTTCTAAAGTTAATTAATTCATTAATTGTTATTTATTTATATATTTATGTTATTTACAGTCTGCCTTTCTCATTAAGATTCAAGGCAGATTATGCAGAGGAAATCAATATGATCAACAGCTGGGACATTCAATAAATAATACAATAGGATACGGATTACAGAAATTTGAAAAAACAAACGGAAATCTGATACAGAACTGAAACAATGCTGAAACAAAATATAACCAATTTAACATGACATATTACAAAACATGGAAACTACACATAGGTGCATATTTACAGACAATACATAATAATATCATCTACGGTCCTCATCATTTTACAAAAGCATCTCTCTGAATGATTTCCTTACAGCACAGCCCTATTACCTTTGTAAAAATCCCTCTTGAATATTTTGGTTTTGCATAGTTTGTGGAAAGCCAGGAAAGTGGGCGCTTTTCCGAGGTCTTAAGGTGTGCCACGCCATAAATGGATGGTACCACAGAGAATGCATATATAGGCAGCTGTTGATTTTGCCCATTTTCTGGGTGGTACCTGCAGAAGGCCCTGCTCAGATGAGTGAAGCTGCCATGGCAGAATATATATAGAGAGGCCATCCCATAGGTATGAGGAACCAAAGCCATGAAGGGCTTTGTATAATGATAGCCAAAACCTTAAACTGAGCCTGATATCTGATGGTCAGACTACAGAGTGACTACAAAATGGAAGTAATATGCATGCTCTGTCTAGCTCCTGATAAAATCAAGCTGTGGTGTCCTGCACCAACTGGAGTCTCTAAGTTGACTTTGAGGGGAGATCTATGTAGAGTGCATTACAGTCATCTAGCCACAATGTTACTGTGGTGTGGATCCAGATGGCCAAATCAGCTGTGTCATGGTAGGTGGCCATCTTCTGATCTAGACTGAGTTTGAATAAGGCCTTTTTTTTGGAGCTGCATTAAATAAATCATCAGGGATATGACTGAGGTTGGAAAGGATTTAGAAGCTGACTAAACCCTATCATATGTATGATGTAGTGCCCCGTTCTACACTGGCACTATATTCACACTGGTCTGATACTGGGAAGTTCTGGTACGGCTTAGTGCTGATATATCTCCACATATGCTAGTGTATTTTTGAGAAACCAAAGTAATCTTAGTTGCCATCCTAAACCCTTCAAAGACAAGGTTTAAGATTGTGCTGCCAGTGATTTGTTCTGATATAAACCAGTTATTACACTCTTTATTTTGAACATCCTCTTTATGCTTAGTTCCTTTGTTCCTGGAGGACTACAAGAAGAATCGAGTGTTGATTTCCGGTTTGGGCTTCATGGAGGTCTGACGCAGCTCCATTTGCGGAGCTGACCGGACTGCCGTTTTAAGTGGCCGGCGGGGGAAAAATAGCCCGCGGCCGACTGCTCTCAGGCGGAGAGCAGGCAAAGAACGCTCAAGACCCTAGGGTGTGCTAGATCTCGGACGAGAGGGGGCTCTACACAACGGGTCCCCTCCCGATCCTTGAGGTCCCACCCTGCGATGGGTCGGCTACAATCTCTGCGGCAGTTCTGGGGCCAATTCGGCTGGCATAAGACCTACATACCCAAGCTTCGATTGAGGGAAGAAACGGAGAGGAGAAGTTAAAATCGAAACAGTGATTACAACCCGAGAAAAGTGAATGAGAAGGTAAAGATCACTATCTTCTGTTACGGGACAGATTGATTAAAGCAGAGAGGAATAAAAGTAGATTTTCAAACTGCAACAGGCTAACGATAAAGAGGGGAAGACTCGGCAAGAGTTGTATTTGAAAAGAGACTCAGTTTAAAGAAGTTATTAAAGGAATTGGACTATTGTTTTGAATACTTGCGGTTATGGAGCTGTGAGAAAAAGACACCATCGCGAGACCTACTGTGGGAAGTCGGGAGACAGGAAGTGCGTAACAACAATAGAGTTGCTGGAGAGAAGCGGCCCTTGCTGGAGGGCAGGAAGAAGGGAATCGCCATCTTTGAAAGGGGAAGGGTCGCGGCCTCAGCGGAAAAGGAAGTAGGCCATCTTGGATTGCAAAATCATAGAGAAACCATAGAGAAAAGACGCCCGACATTTTGGACTCTTTAAAATTTAATTTTTGTAAGAAGACCGGGACATTTGAAATAAAAGGACATTAAATTTTACGCCACGGAGTTAAGGAAGAGAGCGGACTCGTGGGAGCGAGCCAAAGCAAGCCCCACGATGTCAAAAAAAGAGTGGCAATCGGCAATAGAAAACCTGGATAAAAAACTTTTAGATGTGATTAAAGAACTTAAGGACACGAAATTGGAGCTGATTAAAGAGGTTAAAGAGGTTACACAGACAGTAAAATCGGAGCTGTCAGAAGTGAAAAAAGGTATGGAAACAATACAAAGTGAACTACAAGGAACGCAGCAGAGAGTTAAAACAGTAGAAGACGCGATGGAGAACTTAGCAGACACGCAACAAACAGAGATGAGACTGATGAGGGGGAGAATGTCAGTTGCAGAAACTAAACACATGGAGAAGCAGTTACGTTTTCGTGGCTTGCCAGAAGTGGATGGAAAATCAGCGCAAGAACAGATGACTGAGGTGTTAGCTGAATACCTGGGGAAGGAGGAGGAGGAAGTTGTGGCTATCCTAGATGTGGCATATCGTGTGAACTCGAGAATTGCAACCCAGAGGAAATTACCAAGAGACGTGATTGTGCAGTTTACGACACGAAATATGAAAGAGAAGATTGTGACAAAACAGTTTCAAGATCCATTGGAGATTGATGGCAAGACGATTATCATAATGAAGGA
Organism: Eublepharis macularius; assembly: GCF_028583425.1. NCBI lineage: Eukaryota > Metazoa > Chordata > Lepidosauria > Squamata > Eublepharidae > Eublepharis > Eublepharis macularius. Next base: position 81,418,984 of record NC_072797.1, read on the forward strand.
ATTACCCAGGTCAGTGTTATCAGATCGGAAAAAATACAAAGTGCTAATTCAGATCTTGAAGGACATGAAAATCACGTACAGATGGGAGTTACCAGAAGGTGTGTCCTTTGAGTTTGGAGGGGCCAAAAAGCACATCAGATCTGAGCGAGAGATGGAGCGATTTATAAGGGACAATGAAAAAGACTTACCAACAAGACTATGAGTATGGAGTGTAAAGTTTTATCTTGGAATGTAAATGGACTAAACTCACCGAATAAGAGAAAAAATATTTTCCACTGGCTATTAAAACAAAAATGTGACATTGTTTGTTTGCAAGAGACCCATATCAGAAAGCAGGATGTAAAATATTTAAAATCAGGAAAATTGGGCAAAGAATTTGTAGCGGCCTCCAATAAAAAAAAAAGGGGAGTGGTGTTGTACATAAAAGAGGAGCTACAGCCAAAATTTGTAATGAAAGATGTGGAAGCCAGATTTATTGCAGTGGAATGTACTTGGGACTTAAAGAGAGTGTTGGTAGTCGGAGTTTATGCACCTAACGGTGCAAAGGAAAGCTTCTTTGAGGATTTGAGGAAGCAACTAGATGATCTTTCATACGACCAGATAATTCTTGCCGGAGACTTCAATGGAGTGACGAACTTGGAATTAGATAAAAAGACGACAACTGCACAAAAGAAAAGAGGACTATTACCAAAGCTTTTTTTTGACTTGATACAACAGGAGACTTTAGAAGATGTATGGAGAAGAGAATATCCTAAAAGTAGACAATTTACTTTTTATTCTGCAAGGCACTGTACACTATCAAGAATTGATATGATCTGGGCCTCAAAAGACTTAGCGTTATGGACTAAGGAGGTAGAAATAATGCCGATGGTAGGCTCAGATCATAATCCAATCATGTGGAAATTAGGGAAAAGGAGAAAAAGGAAAGCATGGAGAATAAATGAGGACTTGCTACAGGAAGGAGAGAGTATGGAGATGTTGAGAAGAGAGACAAAGTTCTTCATACAATACAACGTAAATAAAGAAGTACCAACTGACAAAGTTTGGGACGCTTATAAGGCGGTTATAAGGGGCATACTAATGGACTTAAATGGTAGAGCAAGAAAAAAGAAAGAGGAGAAAAGACAAGAGATTGAGGAGAAAATAAAAGCCAAAGAAATACAGTTAAAAAAGAGACCAGGGAAAAAGAAATTATATCAGGAAATTAAAATACTTCAAGAACAGTTAACAGCAATGAATAATAAGGAATTGGAGTGGAATCTTAAAAGATTGAATCAGAAAGCGTTTGAAGGTGCAAATAAACCTGGGAAGTATTTGGCATGGCAACTGAAGAAGAGAAGGGAAAAGAAAATAATAAATAGAATTTGCGAAGATAATAAAACGTATTTGGAACAGACTACCATTAGTAGAGCCTTTTACAAATTCTACGCTAAGTTGTATAATAAGAAAGAGGTAAATAAAGAGTCAATAGCGTTATATTTGGAGAAAATGAAACTTCCAGTAATTTCGGAAGCTTGGAGAAATAAACTGAACAGTGAAGTAACAGATGAGGAACTAAACAAGGCAATACAATCTGCAAATCTAGGAAAGGCGCCAGGGCCAGATGGACTTACAGCGAAATTTTATAAGGTAATGGCCAATGAACTGGCACCATTCCGAAAAGAGGTGATCAATGGAGTTTTAAAGGACCAGCGGATTCCAGATACCTGGAATGAAGCGAATTTATCATTGATCCCCAAAGAAGGCCAAGACTTGACTAATGTGAAAAACTACAGACCTATATCGCTACTTAACAATGATTATAAAATCTTTGCGAAGATACTGGCGGAGAGACTGAAGGGGTCGCTTACGGAAGTCATTGAGGAGGAACAAGCAGGCTTTTTGCCAGACAGACAAATCAGAGACAATTTAAGGACAGTTATTAATGCTATTGAATATTATGACAAGCGTTGTGACAAAGAGGTTGGTTTCTTCTTTGTTGATGCTGAAAAGGCGTTTGATAATTTAAACTGGGACTTTATGTTTGCCACTATGGAAAAGCTACAATTGGGAGAAAGATTCATTAGAGCAATTAAGGAAATTTACAGAGACCAGACTGCAGCAATTGTGGTGAATGATGAAGCGACTAAGAAATTGATTATAAGTAAAGGAACAAGACAAGGTTGCCCGTTGTCTCCACTGCTGTTCATTTTGGTATTGGAGATCCTGATGATACAAATACGACAAGATGAAAAAATTCGAGGAATTAAAATAAAGGACTATTCATATAAGGTCAGAGCATTTGCGGATGACATAATGTTAATTGTAGAAGACCCATTGGAGAACATGCCAAAAGTGATAGATAAGATTAAGGAGTTCGGAGATTTGGCAGGTTTCTATATTAATAAAAAGAAGTCAAAGATACTATGCAAAAATATGACTAAGCAGAAACAACAATTGTTAACGGAAATAACGGATTGTGAAGTAACAAGTAAGGTGAAATATTTGGGAATCGAACTGACTGCTAAGAATATAGACTTATTTAAAAACAACTATGAAAAACTATGGACTCAGATAGAGAGAGATTTGATTAAATGGAACAGACTAAATTTGTCATGGTTGGGAAGGATTGCAGCAGTTAAGATGAATGTGCTACCAAGAGTAATGTTTTTGCTACAGACAATACCAATCATCAGTGACTCTAAGCAATTTGAGAAATGGCAGAGGAAAATATCAGACTTTGTATGGGCAGGCAAGAAGCCTCGAGTGAAAATGAAAGTTTTACAAGATGCAAAGGAAAGAGGCGGAATGCAACTGCCCAATCTAAGACTTTACCATGACGCAATTTGCTTGGTGTGGTTGAAGGAGTGGATGACGCTAAAGAATAAGAAATTACTAGCCCTAGAGGGATATAAAAAAATATTTGGATGGCACGCATACTTATGGCATGATAAAGTAAAGGCGAACTCGATGTTCCTGCATCACTATATACGGAGAAGTTTATATATAATCTGGAAGAAGTATAGAATCTATCTGGAAGAAGGAACCCCTTTGTGGGTAGTTCCATATGAGGTGATAGATCCGAGAGCTGTTGATAATGAGCAACAATGTCTAACTTATAAAGAAATAACTAGAACTGAAGAATCTAAACTCAGAATAAAGACTCAGGAGGAACTATCACCTTATTATGATTGGTTCCAGTATAGACAGATTAGAGATTTATATAACTCGGACTCTGTAAAGGGAGGTATACGAACAGAAAACTCGGAACTAGAGCAGACCCTTCTTAAAGAGGACAAGAAAAGAATATCTAAGGTATACCAAGCACTGCTGAAATGGTATACTGAGGATGAAATAGTTAAAGGACAAATGGTGAAATGGGCCATAAATTTCAACAAAGAAATAACAATGGAGGCATGGGAATACTTGTGGAAGACTACAATGAAGACAACGACATGCACTAGTATTAAAGAGAACATTTACAAAATGATTTACCGTTGGTACATGACACCAAAGAAGATTGCGCTAGGGAATTTGAACACTTCTAATAAATGCTGGAAATGCAGGAAGCATGAGGGCTCCCTCTACCACATGTGGTGGACGTGTGAGGTAGCTAGGCAGTACTGGGGGGAAATAATAAGAGAAATGAGTGAGATATTACAATTTCAAATTAATAAGAACCCAGAACTCCTGCTACTAAACTTGGGAATGGAGGGAATTCCAGCCCATCATAGGACGTTGATATTTTACATGACGGCAGCAGCTAGACTTTTGTATGCGCAAGAATGGAAAATACAAGAAGTGCCAACTATTGAAGATTGGATCCACAAATTGCTGTATATGGCAGAAATGGACAAAATGACAAGAAAATTGAGAAACCTGGACTCAGGACAGTTTAACACAGACTGGGAGAAGCTGAAACAATATTTGGAGAAGAAATGGGAGGTGGGAGGAGAACTGTGGCAGTTTGAGAACTACTGAAGTACAATAAAATGTAGAGGGGGGTGACTTTACCGGGGAGGAGAAGAGGTAAAAGAGAATTTCTAAGCAGTTATGATATTAGATTGATATATATAGAATAATAAATAGAATATTGATAGAAAATAATTAATCATAAGGGTTAACTATAAGGACTGATTAACTAATAATATTTTCTTTTTGATTCCGTACAGTGTACCAAACTGAATATGTTTATTTGAAGTTGTATATGAGTCAAATTGATTGATATCATATATAGACTTATGACTGAAGGGGAATAGAAATACTAATGTAAACAAATATAACTAAAATAGAAAGAAGAAGATAGAATGAATAACATATAGAGTATAAGTTAAACTGGTTGATTTATATGAATGTATGGTTTACATAGTTTATGATATATAGAAATATTTGAAAGTGAAATAATGAAAAATGGGATAAATTGTTTATCCATTATGGAAAATGGGACTCATAGTCAGGGTACAGAGTATTAAAAATAGTTAAAGAAGTATTGCTTAGAATAAAGGGAGAATATATATTTGTTAGATAGAGGAGATTAAAAGGAGTAAGGGAAAAGGGACAAAGGGTTGGAAAACTGTTGGAAGTCAACAAAAAGGGGGAGGAAAGGGAGGGGGTTAGAAATTGGGAAATGGGAATATTGACTGTAATGTGTAAACATTTGATCCTAACCCAATAAAAAATTTTTCAAAAAAAAAAAAGAAGAATCGAGTGTTTATTTTGTGGTTTTGAAACAGTACGGTCTAATTCAGTTACACACACCTCACTGAATCAGTATAAAATGACACAATTTAAGAATAAAAAGCTTAGAACTCTTCAGATAGAGATATGCAAGAACAAACATTTTTTTGTGCAGAATTGCATTTAGCTAAAATTAGCACTATGGAATATAATAAACTGTGGTACCAAAGTAGTTTGGGATGGCACCCAATATCAATTGTTCAGGTATTGGGGCAGAGATCAATTAATTTAAAAAACAAACATTTCAGCCTGTGTTCCACCATAAATATCATTAGAGCTGATCAATCTAACACCAAAGAAACTAGGGATATTGAGTAAGAAGAACTGATGTACATGAAATTTATAGTACTACAAAAGATGCAAATGTGCATAAATTAATTACTTCTCATTGCAAAAGCATAAATGTATAATGTATCTTTAAAATGCAATTTTGTGCACTTTTGTTAGCTTAGTAGCAAACACTGTTGTTTGCTGTTCTCCAAAGGATATTTGAAACCTCTACAATTTGCCAAGGCTATAGTCTTTAATGATGCCAGTACACAAACAAAAGGCAAAAACTGCAGTAAACAATTTGGCAAGGATCCCAGGGCCAAAAAAAAAAGCATTACAGAAATATGTCATACTTTGTTGAATATTAAAGCTCTACAAACTGCATACAACAGATTTAATAAGCACTAAAACTCGTGCCTATAAAATGGAGAAAGTCTGAGACTCGAAATGAACCCCAAAGCGAAGGCTCTGTTCCCAACTTATTCTTGCAACAGCCTGGCTTAGCAAATGTGAGTAGCTTTGCAGAAAAACCAAAAAGAAAACCATCCACAGAAAAAATTATAAATGCGCTGTAGAGAATGATAGAAATAAAACTTTAAAATAGCATTTCCAACTACAGGTTGGAAAATTCCTGAAGATTTGTGGGTGAGCCTGGGGTGGCCAGGATTTGGGGGTAAAAGTTTGGGACCTCAGCAGGGTTTAATTCCACAGAGCCCACCTTCCAAAGCAACCATTTTCTCTGGGGGATCTCATCTCTGGAGAGCAGTTGTAATTCCAAATCTCCAGGCCCCACCTGGAGGTTGATGACACTACTTTAAAATCAGCAAAAAAAACCTCTGGAGCTGTTCTTAGAGTCTGTATTGTTGCAGCTGCAGAGCAAACTTGAACTATCAGACTGCCAAATGAGGGACAGAGAAACAGTGCCAAAAGAATCCACAAGTTCCAGTTACATAGCCTTGACATAGTCTCTAACACAGCCTTGAAGACCCAGGATTTGGCAGAGAGAAGAAGGAAAAAGAAGTTTACAACCAGTTTTTATTTTGTTTAAATACCCTTTCCCAAATGTAGCTGCTTTCCTTGCAGTCCCTTCAGCAGTTACTCCCCCCTCACCCATTTTCTCTTAGCAATTATCTTCCCCAAATGGCTTAACTGAGGCAGGGAGGCAGGGGCTGCTGGCTGAGGCACTAGAAAAGGGGGGAAGTTGTGGGTAGTCATATTGGTCCATATTCATCCAAAGCAAAATTTCCCACTCTCTTAAATTTCCAATACCTATTAAAGAAGTCAAAACAACTCAAAACAACAGATAAAAATAAAGATACATTTATTTGTCTAGAATAGTGTTTACTTTTTCACTAAAATAAATGTCAGTTTATAATCAGTGACTGCTTCGATATTTATTTATTTATTCTTTCTTTAATGCTCCTTTTCCACTCAAAACAGGGTCCCAAGGCAGTGAACAACAAATATTAAAACATTAAAATAACATTTAAAATGCATATATAAATACAATAAAATATAGACCTATAGACAAGTACATACACAAACGAGGGAGGAGGCCAATGAGAATTTACTGGACACACACTAAATGAAACAAAAACTTTTTTTTTACCTGCTGGTGGAAGGACAGAAGGAGACAAGTGAAGGGACTCCAGCTCTGCAGCTGACTCTCCCTGGGAAGGGAGTTCCAAAGTTTCTATAAGGACTCTTGTGACGGACTCAGTTTCAAATGCTGAGATTGCTGGACAGTAAAGAGGATGATTGACATGTTCCTCCCCACCATGTGGCTAGCTTGAAATGGTAGTTGGGGGTGGAATGTTGAGGGGTTGACAGTTGGAGTAAACAAACGAGTGAAGGGAGTGAAGTCTGGCTTCTGACCAGAGAGGGTCAGCCAGCCAGTCCTCTGTGTGAGGAAGGAAGGGAAAGAGTTCCCTTAAAAGTGAAATCAGTATGTTCCTAAAACACTTTTAGTCCTTGGACTAAAGTGGGAAAGACAGCACTAACTCCTGCGTAGACTCCAGAGATCTGGGAATTATAGCAGGCCAAGGAAGGGAGTAGAAAGGAGTCCCCCCTTTGGCACTAGGAACAGGGTTAACTATAAAGCCTGCCCAGTATCTTGTAAAGGTTTGACTCAGTGGAATACCCTAAGGTCTGAAGAGGAGGGGAAATCGTGCTGTGTCTGTGTGTTAAAAGTGGAACATTTGTGAAGCAGTGCCAGCCTCTGAAAGAACTCGCTTTAACATCTTTAAGTCTAATAACATCAACATCTCTCAAAAAAGCCAGCAAACTTAGAATCATATAAAGAGTTTTGTGCCTCACGCCAGTGAAGTTTCTGTATAGAAACCTTTCTATTACTTCAGTTCAAACACCTGCCTACCTGTCTTCTTACATTACTTACTTGTAAATAAATCTTCTGTTACACTTTGAAACTCCCCAAGCCTTGTGTGCCAGTTTCTGTTTAAGGGAAGCACAAACCCCTGATCTTTCCCTTACTTGGACTTGGCTGGGTAACCATACTACTTACATGTTACTGAAGGGTGGGACAAGAAATAAAGTTGACGTTTAACATCAACCATGCTACTAAAGGCTTCCCAGCCCAGTATACAGCTTCATAGGCTTAGAGAGGAGAAATGTTCCCTCAGGGTAGGGGAAGGTCAGCCCAAGCCTGAGTTTGACGTGGGTTTGTGACAACTCGCCATCTTAGATTCATCATCACTACAAATGTGGAGATGAGTGCATTGTGGACACCACTTTCCCATGAGGAAGCATGAGCGGGGAGGGCCGTAGAAGGCTTGGGAGTGGTTGTTTGTTTTTGTGGTCACCTTTTCCGTCTGCAATAACCAGACAGATGCCACTAGGTGTAGCTGTATCACTGCAGGTCAACCCTGTTTACAGTGAGAATCTTCTACCCAAACATAACAGCCTGCTCAGCTTTCTCTCAGCAGCCTCCTTCTTGACCCTCCCTCCTGTCTTGCTGAATGACTCTTTTTGCAAGAGAGAGTACCTCCACCCTAGGCTAAGATTGCTCTCTTCTGTGATAACCTTGCCTGATTCCCTTTGAGGCAGGGCTCCTATTCTTACCATTGTCCCAGAGAATCTTTGCCAGCCTTTGTTCTAACTGGCTTCCCTGTTGACGGTTAGGTTCCACCTGCTCTGGAACCAGAGTCAACCCTTTAGGCAGTCCTGTTGATAAAGCTGCCCTGTGGTGAGTTTCTGTTCGGGGATGCAGTGGTTTCCCTTCTGACCCCTTTCTCTTACATCAGCTGGTCAGGAGCCTCCATATAGTCTCTAGGAGAGACCTGGAGGGTTTGGCTAATCCTGTCTCATCTGTTGTACTGCAGGAGAAAAAGTCAGCACTGAGATGTGCCTGTTCCACTTCATGTACCACTGTGAAGAAATAGGGCTGTGGGGCTAAATAACACCTGGGTAGCTAGGGGCTTGTCTCTTTCATCCATCTGAATCATTTGCAGCAGAGCATGATTGGCAACTAATGTGAAAGGGCACCCCACAAATAATGCTGAAGTTTCCTTCTCGATCACTGTGTACTGCCTTTCCCACTCACTAAGCTTATGGCTCAGGAATAGATGGGGTGTTCCATGTCACTGAGTCCTTGGGATAATACTGCCCCCAATCCACCCCTGAGAAGTCAGTTTGCAATACTAATGGTCTGGTGCAATCAGGGATTCACAACACCAGGTTTCATGAGAGTGTGGCCCAAAGGGTCTCAAAGGATGTGGCCACCACCAGGGTCTATGCTACCTGGTGGAGCTGACCTTTCTGGATCAGTTCAGTTCAGTTCAGGCCAATCCCAGTTCATCAGGGCATGTACCTGGTCATTCTGCGATCCTACCTTCCCTGCCCCAACAAAGAACATAGAATATTTAATGCTGCACAGCTTGCAGGTGTCATAAGTGCTCACTCCAGAACTAAAAATCACTATGTTCTTGGTACAGGTAATGGCAAACTTCTCCAGTCCAGCCAGCACTTGATCCATGAGGCCCTGGGATGAGCCAATGCCCAGTGGAATCTAAAGGGAATATGAAAAAGACTCTGTGAAGTGGAAAAGGTAGCTTTCTCTCTGTCCTATGAGGCTGACAGGATTTTCTAATGGCTCTTAGTTAGATCTAATGTGAACAGATACTGTGCTTGTCCCAACCCGTCTAAGAGTGAGTCTATCTGGTGCTGAGGTAGGCATCAGATTTGGAGATGGTGTTTCAGAAGAACTTAACCTTGAGCACCTGCTGTGTATGTATGTGCTCTGGCTCTCTTCTGTGTTGCACCGAGAATGATGCCATTCCTGGTGTGATGCAGAAGTGATCTGAAATGCACAGAAATCCACTCCACTTCAACCCATTCCTGTACCTTTCCCCAGCTGGCCAAGTGAGAGAGATGGTGGAGGGGAGGCAGGGAGTGGGGAATCTCCTGCCCTCCTAGGGAATGGATCCCTATTACTACTCCTTCTTCATGTCTGTCTACTTTATCTTGTAGTCAACACGCCCCACCTATCACACTACCACAAACAGTCCCTGCCATTGCATGTGTAACTTTGAGATGCTACTGGACTTGTGAGCCTGGTGTCCGGGGTCAGCAGCCCAGCCCCCGGACTTGCTGGCAGACAGCGGCAGGGGGCAGCCGGGAGACAGCAGTTCAGCTGCTCTGTCTGGCAAACAGAGCCAGACCCTGCCTACTCCAGGGGGAAGGGGCAAAAGGCCAAAGCCTCAGAAGGCTGGAGGGAGCAGGGAGAAGCCAGCTAGTCCCACCCACCATGGGGGAGAAAGGGGGCTAAGCAGGCTAGAGGAAAAGGGCCAAGGCAAGGGGAACAGGGACACAGCAACAGCCCAGACAGAGCCCTTACCTTCCAAGGAGGAGAAGCAGCCACCACAGCCCAGAGCCACACCCTGGCTAGAGGACAGCAGCCTGGCTCAGGAGGTGCTAGGAGCCAAGCCCCTCCAGGTGGAGCTGCCACAGGCATTCTGGGGGAGGAGATGGGTAGCCCCTCCCAGCATCAATGAACAGGCAGCACAGAAGCTGGCCAGGGCAGCTCCTCGCGAGCAAGGCCAGACAGGCTCAGCAGCACAAAAGCTGGCCAGGGCAGCTCCTCGCGAGCAAGGCCAGGCAGGCTCAGCAGCACAGAAGCCGGCTGGGGCAGCTCCTCGTGAGCAAGGCCAAGGAGACCTCAGCTGGGGATGGCTCGCATTCAACCCCACCCTGCCAGCAAGGCAAGGAAGCCAAGAAGGGATTAGTGGTAGGAGGGAAACACCTGAGGGAAGGCACAGCTGGGCCAAGTCAGGAGAGGGAACAAGCCTAGAAGGAGGGCAGGGCGGGGAAAGGAAGCCCTATATAAGGTGGCTAGGAAGAGCTCTGAGGTGGTGGGTGTGAGTGAGGAGTGATGATGTGGAGTGAGAGCAGTAGGATGCAAGGGTGGTGGCTTGGAGGAGAGTTCTGGAAGGAGGAGATGAAGGAGGATGCAGAGGGTAAGCAGGCCAGGTTGAGCAGGCCAGCGAGTGGACTGAGAGGGAGTCTGGGTGAGGTATACCGCCCCTCCTTCCACAGAGCAGGGTCCTGCAGAGTCCCTGGCCCCCCTGTGACGTCAGGAGCAGACTGCCCAGTGCCACGCCCAGTGGCAGCCGCAGCAAGCCCTGACACCTGGCACAAACTTTTCCTTTATGTTGGTGTCATATTTTTGGTACTGTTGGCCCTGTGTTGCCTGTAAATGCACTCTCACCATCTAGGCCAAAACTGTTGTGGGAAATGGATTTAATGAAAGAGATTTTATGTACCTTTATGTGCCTTCTATTACTGTTATGCTCTTTTACTCTTCTCAGGAGCTAATGTAGTATTTGTAACAAAACTTGCAAGAAAATGAGACTTGAAACAAAAGACCAAGACATGTTATACGTGTAAATCACTGTGAGAAGTAAGATCAAAGTACTGTGAAGCTTGCTACCAGGTAGACTGCATTTAATAAGCACCTGCTTGTTCCTTGACACCTGTTCCTTATTTGATACAGAAACCCCTTTGTGAAACTGTCCATGCAAAATGTTGCAATGAAAGCTAGCTAGATTAGCAGAACCTTTCAAGGTTGAGAGAGAAAACCACAAAGCAGAGGAAGGGGTACTGAATGTAACTTTAAGGACATCCCTAGGGAAGGGAGAGCATTTCTCTCCCATGGAACCCAGAGAAATATTCTCTGCTTAAAGCCCACAAGGTTGCTAGAAGCGACAACGGGGCGCTTTTACTAAATGTTACATAGACCAAAGGAATGGACATGAATGAGAAGCCTATGAAAGAGATATGTGGGAAAGGAAGAAAGATGTTCCTTTCAGAGATAGAACCAAGGACAGATAAGATAAGAAATAGCAATTGGGTAATGCTGTAATTGTGCTGTTGACCTAAGCTGTTTCTTGTCCAATAAGAATACCCTTAGACATTTGTATCATGAGAGGTGGTCACCCACTTGAGCCAATGGGGGCCACTGTATTTTCTGAGCCAATAGAATAACAAATATTATAATTAACCAAAAGGTATTAATTGCTTTGTACTGTTATTGTGGCTTTGATGAACTTTCGGCACGAAGGAACCTTTCACTCTTTGTGTAACCCTCGCTCCTCCATCATTTAATAAACGGTTATAGATTGCTTCATCCAGAGGACTCCACGTCTGTCTCTTATAATGATTGGCTAAAGGGACATTCGGGACAACAGTTGTGTCCAACACTGTCAAACATTCCTATAGCTCTAACAAATAGGGAACCATCCTGTGGTTGATCTTCTGATCTTTCCAATACTCCCTTAGCCAGTTAAGAGTTCCTCTTGGGTGCTGGCCTGACGTACTTCACAGAATGCAAACATAAGCAAGCTCAACCACTGATGCCATTGGCTGGGTTATTCTCACACAAATTCCTGGCGTGTGCACTTAAGAGATGTGTAGAATCATTCTACCAGCCCATTGGACTAAGGGTGGTATACCAAGCACTGAATTGTTGTAGTCTTCTACATTTCCATCATTCATTGGAAGATCTGAACTACCTCTTTTGGGAACTCTACCCTGAGCAAAGATTCGGGTCAATTCTTGTGCTAGGGCCTTGGAGCCAGTATTGTCACAAACTGGGAAAAATACAGATAGGACATTTCTTCTAAATTTGCCGTGTAGACTGTGGGAATCCTCCCACCATTTGGGGGCCAAAATCAGCCCCATGTGACGCACAGGAGCACTCCTGTAGCTGGCATGATGATGTCACTTCTATTGGGTGGCTTGCAACTGCCCACTAGTCACCAGCAATTGGTGGGCAAGGGGGTAAACTGGTGGGCACCTGGGAACTCTAGTTCCCCTGGAGAAAATGTCTGCTTTGGAGAGTGGACTCTTCGACATTATACCATGCTGAGGTCCCTTCTGTCCCCATACTCTGCCCTCCTCTATAAAAACTGCTGGTCAATCCATTTATGGCCCTCAGTTAGCATGCAGAGGATTAGGACACAGAGCACATTTATGGCCTGGAGGCTGTAGTCCTTCCTCCTGGTCTCCAAACATCTTTTTCCCTGGTCATATCTACACTAAATATGCTACAATGAAAATTTTATAGCAAAGGAAGTCTATGTTTGAGAAAGTGTGTGCTTTCACTGAGGGTGTGAAAGTAGGAGCAAATCCAACAGGGGAACGTGGTAGTTTGCAGTCAGTGGTTCTGCATGGACAGATTGAAAAGGGATATAAATTGGCTGCTTGGCATAGAAATATCAGTATCACAGGGGACCGGTATCATAATAAAGCCTTCCAAGTACATAAACCATTCATTAGTTTGATTTTACATTTATGTTTGAAGTGAGTATGTCTTAAATGAAAGGGACGGCATTGGCAAGATGGCTCTGCTTGTTTGAAGAGTGGTACAATACTGCTCACCTAGATGCAGCATGGCATTGGATAAAGAAGGAACAGTTGATAATATTTGTAAAGGTGCTTCTTTGTTGGCCATTAAGTGTTGTAAGTAGAAACAAATCATTGTCATGGATCAGAAATTGGCTCTGGGACAGGAAGCAATAAATATGAGTTAGTGGTCATTTTCCATCATCACTTTCTGTAGTCAAAGGTTAACAGTAGAGTGGCTAACCTGTAGTTTATTCAATCGTATTAAGTTGTATTATAAATATTGTTAGGATGTGTACTAATCAACTGGAAAAACAGGTGACTGATAACGTTCTTTTTAAATGACAAAAAAGTATATATGCTGTCAGTAAGGTTTTTTTTTAATATAATGGTGCCGGTATTCATATATAAAGTTGTACTGATTTCCATCAGTTCCCCCTTCAGGATTTGGAAGAACCTCCTTTCCCAAAAAAGCCCTGTATACTCTTATATACTTTCAGTTTCAAGAATAATACAATAAACACATGAAAAAAGCCCATCACGTTCGGTTTATTCAGTCAGAAGCTGGAATCAATTTTGTGTTAGCAATTAAAAAAACCCAGGCACAAAAGTCATCTGATAGCAAATGAACTACAAAACTATTGTTTATTGTTAGGACTGCACAGGCACAGACCAGCAATGGGGGGAAAAATTTCAGGCTCCAATACACTGAAGGGGCATCTCCTGCCCAAACAGTCATGTGCCTTGAGGGAAGTGGCATCCCCTTCCCTCAGTTCTCTTTTTGCCAGCATGTGGGAGAGTTCCTTCTCAAAGAGTGCATTCTACCAGTGTGCAGGCATCCTCACACTTCCATGAAGGGAGTTCCATTGCTGGACATCTGCAAAGCGGCCACCTAGTCCTCCTCCGATACCTTCATCATGCACTATTCGATAGAAACAGACACAAGAAAAGGGTCAGCAATAGGAAAAGCTGTCTTGAATTTTTGTTTGACTAAGACCCTGTCTCCCACCTTCCGCGTGAGTAGGTTGTGATTCTCCCAGTGTGGGACTGCACAGAAGACCAATGATGAAAACAGGGTTGCACTTACCTGTAACTGATGTTCACTGAATGGTTTCTGTGCAGGCACACATTCCCTGCCTCTTGCCCTGCTTTGAGCTCTCTGATGATTGTGCTTGAGTTTACAGCAGCTCAGGAGACCTGAGGGAAGGGAGTGCTGCTTACCTCAGGTCTTACGATAATAATAACTTACTTTGTAAACCACTCTGAGTGGGTGTTAAGTAGCGATGGGAACGAACAGAAAAAAAACCCTGAACATGATGTTCGTTGTTCATTGCCATCCACGAACAGGGACTCATGAACAACCATGAACATGGCCCTGTTCACCAACATGTTCATGGTTGGTTGTTCGTGGGGGCCAGCAGGCTCTCCTCCAGCCATCATCTGAGTTTGGTCAAGATCCCTACTGCACCACTCCCAGAAACCTTACCTGAGCAGGCAGCAAGAAAGGTACCAATAATAAATAATAGCTTGGCCCAGAGCCTGGCAGCAGCCCTGGAAATTGAAGGGGTAGATCCCTATCCCACCACACACAAAGAAAATTCAAGCTCCAATGCACTCTATCAAAATGCCAACAGCAACTGTCTCTCCCTCTCCACTGCCTGCAAACTAAACCAGAGCTGGGAGCCCCCCTCCCCCCTGCTCTTTGCTCCCTTGTAACAAATTTGGAGCTCCACACTTGAAAGGAAGACCCGCCTATCAAGCTAAATTGGGCTTAGATTGGGGTTTCTAGGGCAACAGCAGGAGTTCAGACAGAGTTCAGGCAGTCCCTGCCTCCGGTTGCCAAGGGAATTGATTGCAGGTGCCAGACTGTCTGGCTTGACGAACAGCAACAAACGAAGCTTGCAATGGCCACCTGTTCATTTAGAATGGGGCCTCACGAACAGCTTGTTCGCGAACAGCTGATTGGGCTGTTCGTGGCTTTTTTTGTTCATATTGCTGTTCGTGCCCATCTCTAGTGTTAAGTTGTCCTGAAGGACAGTATATAAATTGAATGTTGTTGATGTTAGGCAGGAAACACCATCTCAGTGTGTCCTGCAGGAGGGGTGTATTGGAGCTGAAGAAAAATCTTCCTGTTTCTGGACTGTGCCTGGGCAGTCTCATTGTGTGCCTGCACAGAAGACACTTGATGAACATCCATTACAGGTACAAGTATCCCTCTTTTTTAATTTCTACGTATAAGTTTCAGTGGTAACATAATTATTGGTGTTTTTAGGAGTGAAACATGGAAAATGTCTACAGATACTATCAACTATCCATATGTCTAATTCTCTGTACAGCATAATTTATGTAATATCTAATATAAAAAGAACTAAGAATAGTTATAACTAGACATGGGCATGATCCAAAAAAAAAAATACTGATCAAGCTAATCGTGGATCTGCGCTGGTGACAACCCCAGATCTCCGATTCACTCTGATCAAGTCCCGTTTCTGATCTGGGATCGGGGAGGCCAAAGCGGAGGGGCACCCCCCCACACACACACTTAGAGTAGAGGGGGGGAGTTTTTAACCCGGCGACGAGCCGCCTCCCCTTAGGGAGGGGACGTTTTCACACACATACACACACTTAGAGCGGAGGGGGAAAAAGTTTTTACCCCGGCGACGAGCCGCCTCCCCTCAGGGAGGGGACGTTTTCTCTCTCTCTCTCTCTCTCTCTCTCTCTCTCTCTCTCTCTCACACACACACACACACACACACACACACACACACACACACACACACACACACACACACACACTTAGAGTAGAGGGGGGGGAGTTTTTAACCCGTCACTGCCTCTCTAAATAGAGAGAGAGAGAGACACCCCGTCAACAAGTTTCAGCCAGCTTTTTAAAAAAAGCAGGGATAGAATCCTCCCCACCCGATTTTAAAAGCAAGCAGCCAGTCTTCCAAAATGCACTGAATGAACTCAGTCAGGAAAAGTGATCTCTTCTCAGTGTTGTTAACTCTTTCAATGCACTGAATGAACTCAGGAGAGGAGCGCAAAACAGCTTCTGCTGATAGCCACGCTCAAAGCGGCTCTCTTGTTTTCTCTCTCTCTTAAGTCTTAACCCCTTCCTCTCCAAATCACTTTGCTTATATTTTTCTCAGAAAGCCACCTTTTCACTCACAACTGTTTGCTTTTCCTTGCTAGGGGAAATATTATCAAGTTTCAAACAGAGCTCAGGCATTCCCCTGCCTCTGTTGCCAGGGGAATAGATTGTTGGTGCCTGAATGTCTAGCTTCCCAATCCTATCACGATCACCCCGTCCAGCCCTGGTCCAGCCCCCTCCTGACCGCTGGATCGTTTGTTGTGGAAGACAACGATCCACCGGGTCCCAATTGCGCAAACACCATTATCGTGGGGTTTTTTTGATCGTAATGCAGATCATGCCCATCTCTAGTTATAACTTGTCCACTTTTGCCACTATTCTTTTTTAGCAAAAAAGGTGGCATTCTGGCCAAAATATTTGTATACATTTATGTAAAGGAAGGGGGCAATGCACATGCCGTCTCTACTCTTTAAAACATGCGTGAATCTTTGAAGTATGAATGTGACTATTCCCAGTAGGTTTGCCATTTGCCTGATGACTGCAGACCCCCAGGCAAAGCCAAAGGAGCCTGCTGTGGAGGTTTCTATGCTCCTGCGGCACAGGCATGTCCAAGTGCAGTCATTTGAGTCCCTCCTAAGAGTTCAATACTAGACAGATGTGTACTCCTCGCTTGCTTGCACTGAAGAAGGCTTCAGCTACCCTAACCTCAATCTATCCTTGTATTTGTGATATATGTATCTATGTCTCTATACTTGCAACAAAAATAACAGTGAATATTTGGCATAATTGAACCTTACAAAATATAGTAGTCTTTAAAGGCCTTGGAGTACTAATGGCTCAGTTTCTTTTTCTGCTGCTCCAAATCAGAACAAATGTGTTACCAGTTTCATATATCAGTAGGCCAGTCCTCAGTAGTGTAGCACAAACTAACTACCACCCAAAACTGAAAGTGGGTGAGAGGAAATCCAGAGTCATGCTAAAACGGGGCCATTGACACCTGATTTGTTGTCAGATATTGCCTAAACATGTAAGTAGGACATAAAATCCTGTTCTAACTTTTATATAATGTCAAAACTTGTCACTACCCCTCTGATATGATTTGTCATAGAGAACTGGATCTTAATGCATAACTGACCATAGCTATATTATCCTTTGAGAAAGCCTTAAGCTATCCATTCTATTCAGCTTTAGGAACTAATTTACTAAGCCTAAGGATCCAAAGAAGGCCTCTAAGGCAGATGCCCTAAAAAGCCCTATCTCAGAGTATGATCAAACAGTCTCACTCACCAGAGACTGCACAGTACCCAGATTAAAGGGGCGCCTCCTACTGGGGACCCTGCGCTCTCCCAAAAACAAATTTCTTAAATAGCACTGGAAGCATCCTTGAAACCTTGTTAATTAAAATTTAATTTAAAAAAATTAAAATTAAAAAGACAAAGTTGTAATTTATTTCTATTTTATTTCATTTATACCCTGCCTTTCCTCCCAGTGGAGACCCAAAGTGGCTCACATAATTCTCCTCTCCTCCCTTTAATCCTTAATTTTATCCTCAGAAGAACCCTATGAGTTAGATTAGGCTGAGAGATGGTTGTGAAACAGTTTGCAACTTTTAAAAAACCATTTTGGAGCAATAATAAAATGAAATTCTTTGGCAATGATTGTCTGAAGCAAAGGAAGTACACAAGCTTTAAAAGCCACCTAATTAAACACTGTTAGCACCATCTGCCTATTGCCAGAACAAAGTTCATTTTAGTACAATGAACATGATCTACTGTAAAATACAGTGTCTTATGTCTTCATAACTGAACACAGATGTTTTCTAAGATACTCAGCTCAATTTAAAAAAAAACTATCTGTTGTGTTAGTCTAATTTAATCTCAGTAATTTTCAGTTTCTGTCTATAAAATATCATTCCTGTGCATAGAAGTATGAAAAAATTTAGTGAAAAACATAATCTTGGACTAGTTGGAAGACAATGCTAACATAATCCTTGGTATAGCTAATACATATCTAAAGTTTAGATCTTGCCAGTTGGTTTGAACTCCTTCATTTTTTAATCTTTTCTCAAGAAATAATAGATTTGCTATTACAATGGCTCATTCATAATTAATTTGGTCAGTACACAAGAACATAGTAATATATTTGATGATAGCTCCTAGCATATAAGCATCTGGTTCTCCCCCTCTCCCTGTTTAGAAGCAATGCAATTTAAATAACTTATTCTGGTTTACTGCAATTAATAGTATTGCCAGCTAACAGTACTGCCAGCAAACAGACATTGTGTGCTTTCCCTTGGATGACTTAGGAAGGAGGTCAATTCATTGCGTGACACAAACATTCAGAATGCACTTTTGCCCTACCTCCATAAATCATCAGAATATATAATTTTGCGGTTTCCTGAATTACCATCATTATTATTTACCCAGTGCTAAACATCTCAGTACACTAAAATCTTCATGCATTTCAGGTCATTATTCCTTAGAAGAGCAATTTCTTAAACATATAAACTGTTGTGATGGAAAATATAAGGTGTGACTTGGTCTTTGTAGAGAGTACTATGTATCACAGGTATACTTCTGCTTTCATCCCACATATTCAGGACTTAAACTTCCCTCTTCTTATTAGTCTCTTTCTTCAATACCTGAGCATTCTACTTATTTATTAGGTTTTGTTCTGCCCCAATCATGAATGTGATCCACAAAACATCTGCACAGTTGAATGTAGAAAGTACACCGAGATTTCCTACATAATTGCATTTTGATCAAATTATTACTATTAGTGTAATGTTAGGATCCAAATATAACAACAATAACAACAACAGCAACATTCAATTTATATAGGTTCCTTGCTCCTGGACTGCAGGTGTGTATGCATCCCAGGTATAGGGAGATAGGTACAAAGAGCATACAGCTTCGATTAGAATAGAAATGAAGAAGAACTTTGGAGCAGAATTTTACTTGGTTCATATTGAAGGAACTCATTAAGTCCAAACTTGTATTCCAAACCAATAATGACAAATTTCTGTGACATCACTGGGACAGTGAAATCCAAAAATAAATTATAAAGTGTGACATAGGCTTGTTGCAATTTCAGTGTGATATTTCTGTCTTGATTAGAGGTGGGCATGAACTGCAATATGAACAAAAACAATGCATGAACCTGGCCGATTCATGGTTCATTAACACGCGGTTCGTGCGATTGCATGTTAACGAACCCCCATGACTTTTTTGGCCTGGTTTGTGCGATTTGTGAGCAGTTCATGACCCCAGACAGGCTGGCACCGCTGAGGGGTGTGTGAAACTGACAGCCCCGTCCCCCTGCTGCCAGCGAGTGGCAGGAGAAGGGGACTGTCAGTTTCACACACCTCGCACTGGCTTCAGCCCATGGGATGAAGCTGGTGTGGGGTGTGTGAAGTTGACAGCCCCATTCTTGTCCCCCGAGTGGCAGGGGAACGGGAGCTGTCAGTTTGACAGACCCCGTGCTGACCACAGCCCATGGGCTGAACCTGGCGCAGGGTCTGTCAAACTGACAGCAGTCGTTCTCCTCCTGCTCAGGCAGCAGAACAGGGCTGTCAGTTTCACTCACCCTGCGCTGGCTTCAGCCCATGGGCTGAACCCAGCACAGGGTGAGTGAAACTGACAGCCCTGTTCTCTTGTCTCCTGAGTGGCAAGAGAACGGGAGCAGGAGGAGAACGACAGCTGTCAGTTTGACAGACCCCATGCTGGCCTCAGCCTATGGGCTGAACCTGGCATGGGGTCTGTCAAACTGACAGCTGTGGTTCTCCTCCCGCTTGGGCAGCAGGAGAACAGGGCTGTCAGTTTCACTCACCCCGCACCAGGTTCAGCCCTGGCTGAAGCCAGTGCGGGGTGAGTGAAGCTGACAGCCCTGTTCTCCTGTCCCCCAAGTGGCAGGGGAATGGGAGCTGTCAGTTTGACAGACCCCACACCGGCCTCAGCCCATAGGCTGAACTGCAATCCAATATGTCAAGAATTAAAGTGCATAAAAGTGCAATTGCTAGAAAATGTACAATCAAAAGTATTACAACAAGACCGGAACAGTGGCAACCAACAGTGACATATGAAAATTCATACAAGGGCTCAATTACTACAGCCTGAAGGTACAGGTATATGTATACAAAGTATCTTTCTGAACCATTTTTCTTATAATTCTTGACATTTTGGATTTAATTACACATTTTTTCATTGGTTAGTCCTCTTCTTCCTTTTAGACTTAATTCCCTTGAGGGCTGCTCCGTTTTTTTCCCTTCATAGGCTGAACCTGGCACAGGGTCGGTCAAACTGACAGCTGTCTGTTTGCAGGGCACCTGTTGTTTGCAGGGTACCTGGTGTCCATTCTAAGAACTTAAATACTCTGAGAAAAATTGCAACTTTCACTACCCTGGTATCAAAAATCAGGAATGATAAATTCTGAAGATTCCTTTTTACATTTAGACTATGATATACCAGTGAAGATGGGAAGAAAAGAAAGTTAAAAATCAATATGAGCCAGTTTGGTGTAGTAGTTAAGAGCGGCAGGACTCTAATCTGGAGAACTGGGTTTGATTCCCTACTCCTCCACTAGTAGCCAGCTGGGTGACCTTGGATCAGTCATAGCTCTTCCAGAGCTCTCATTCCCACCCACCACACAGGGTGATTGTTGTGGGGATAATAATGGCATACTTTGTAAACTGCTCTGAGTGGGTGACGAGTTGTCCTGAAGGGTGGTATATAAATTGAATGTTGGCACTGGCTTTTGAAGCCCATGGGCTGAATCCAGCACACGGTCTGTCAAACTGACAGCTGTCATTCTCCTCCCACTCGGGCAACAGAACCCAGCGCAGGGTCTGTCAAACTGACAGCTGTCGTTCTCCTCCCTGTACCCATCCATGCCAATGTTAATTCTGATGTTTATGTTCTAATGCCAGTTATTGTAAACGTAATCCTGATGTAACTCAATTTCCTGTTGCTAGTATTCTAACAGTTTCTCAGGCTTTCATAGATGGCTATCTGTTGAGCTCAACTATTTATGACCTTGGACTTTCCCTCAGACTATGATATGTCTTTCTTCTTAGTGACGCAGCGTGATAGCACAAATATGCAAAATGTTCTCACACCTGTATAGATACAAAGAGGGGCAAACTGTGAATGATCTTGCACTTGGCAAACGGATCCCCTTAATGAGCCAATCATAACCCTATATGATTTATATCTACAGGCTTATTTTGTGACTATTGAATGTTAGTACTTAAAAATTACCTACCATTGAAAACTTAATGGTAACTTTATGATGGTATTGTGTAATTATTATAAAAGTACTATAATCCCGGCATTATTCAACAAACAGGTTGACGCTATTTCAGCAGGGTAATCTAAGAACAGAAAACTAAACAAAAAATCACTTGCATGAGGGAATGGCAGAAAACTGCAATTGAAACCCAAGAGTTCAGACATGACTATTTGGGAAAAATTTCAAAATAAAGTTCATTTGGACTCACTAAAAATGAGTGTACCTTTTCCCTAATTGAAAAGAAGAAACAAGATCTATGATATTTCACCTGCTGAAAGAAGTTACCAGGGAACAGGGAAGCAGAGGCACCTACACATATTATTTGCAGAATTCTGGCTCTGTAGTTACTGTTATTGCTGGCATTGCAGTTCCTACAGTATTCCTGTTTTCATTTTGTTCCTTGGTGTGCTCTGGCATGCACACCAATGCATGTGTGGCCATTCTTAGGGTGTGTTTGGCAAGCATCAAGAAATGGATGCCAAAAAGTGGGAATAGCCTCAGGATGCCATGATCCTTCAGTTTCTCTTAAACTGAAAGGGATTTTTCCCCTCTTTTTGTCAACCTTCTAAGAACAAATCCCTAGAAACAATTTTTCTTCAGATCCCTTTACAGGGCAGTTTTGTGGTAAAGGAAGAGGAAATGGTTATTCACCCGACTTGTTAAAAACTCATAGAAGAAAACCAATTGCGTTTCAGCTTTACTGGCCCCACTTCATTGAATGTATGCCACAAAATGATCAATCCCCTTCTCTTGCTAGGGAGCAAATGGAATAAGCACTATATTTTAAAGTGAAGTAAAAATCCAGACAAGTTTTCCTAAAAGATTTCCAAGACATTCTCTGTGTTAACACAAAGTAAAATAGCACGTGTCATTTTAATAGGCCTGTCAAGAGAATTATTCGAGCTTGCTATCCCATTATTCAAGTTAGTATATATCTAACCTTTATTTAGTTGTTTATTCATCCAATCTTTTCCCACACTATAATCATGTTGGCCTACATATATAGAGAATTACAGTGTGTGTGTGTGTGGGGGGGGGGGTTCATAGTAGGACAAGACTTTAACCCTGGTCTTTAACCCTGGTCTCCTGTGCCAAGCAAAACTCTCTTTCCACTGCCACACTGAAAGAGCTCCAATTATTATTTTTAATATTACAGATTAATATCTCAGTTGCATATACATTTATGTAGAAGTTATGTTTCATTGACTTTGTTGGGGATTACTCCCAAATATGTGTACTAAGGATTATTGCCTTAATTTGTTTTGAGAACTAGGTAATGGAGGTGATAGGTAATAGGTGATGAGAGAGCCTAAGGACTGGGATTGTGTGACATCATCATCTTAACGGCTCTGAGGAGGAGGTGTAAAACCAAGACCTACCAGCCCAACTGAAAATGGAAACCCCACACACACTTGTAGCTTTACAACAGCTTCTGGGTACTCGAAATTGGGTCAATCCCTCTTTTGCTCTTCCTACCACTCTCCTAAGACTCCTGTTCTCTTCACTAACCACTGCAAAACATCCAAGTGATATTATTCAAGTCTTACAATCAGTTAATGACATTCTGGCTCAGCAGTGTGTCGCTCAGATTCCTTCCATGAATTCAGGATTTTCCTCGTGCATTTTTCCTACCACTCAGACTCCTACAGGAGTTTTAGCAATTTCTCAAGAGTCTCACCCTTTTCTGGTTAAGAGAGAGGATATTCTGGTGACTGCACCCCAGATTGCCACCCAGATTGCCACCAAGGTTCCTCCAAGGCCACCAGAGTCTCTCCTATCTTATGGCCTCATTGTGGCTCCTGAAACTCCGCTCACCCTTTTTGCTTTGCAGCAGCTCCTAGGCAACCTCAATTGGGTGCAACCTTATTTTTCTTTATCTACCAGTCTGTTAAGTCCATTGTTTTCCTCACTTCCTACCACGAAACATCCCAGCAGTCTTATCACTGCTCCCCTGCCAACCCAGGCAGCTTTACAACAAGTAAACGAGATTTTAGCTCAGCAATGTGTAAACAGAATCCTTGCGGGGTTTGATGGCTTTCGCCTTTTCATCCTCCCCACACTCCCACTGGAGTTCTGGGAATACTATGGGAATGTCTTTCTTGTAAAATGATTGTATCTCTCTCTCTCATGGCTCACAAAAATGTTCATGCCACGACTGATCTCTGTGCTATGGCACGAAAGTGTGCTATTGAGCACACTGGTTATGTTTTGCTGTTCATAAATCTGCTTTTTCCTAAAAATGATTTCAATCACCTCCTGTGTAATTCTGTGCAACTTCCAGATTGCTCTTGCAAACTTTGTGGTTAGATGTCTTTTTTCAGTTACCTAAAGATAACTGTTTCTCTCCCCTACAATCAGTGCCTGTTTCCTTTAATCGCTGCACGAAGCAGCCACAGTTTTTTTTCTAATAGTAGCTGCTTCAGAGAAGTTATGTTTTTCAGAGCGAAGGTCACTGAATTACTAAATATTTTCTTCAAGCTCATCTCTAACTCACACTATGTTTATAAACTAATCAGCTGTCTTCCTGATGCTTATTTAGCACCCCCTATCAATTCTAATCTTATAGCTCTGTTTCTACACTCCTTCTTTCACTGTTATAAGTGACATTCTATCTTAAAATCTTCTGCCTTGTAGGATCAACAGAGATCCTGGTATCAAAGTACACAAAGCCTAAAAATTTTCTGAAAGCTCAGTCATCTGCCTCAAAAACTTCTTTGGTTTGATTGGTTGTATGTTCCTTAATTATTCACATTATTTCTAGTCTGTCTTTCTCACTGAAACTCCAAGTAAGTTACAGCATGGGTCTAAACAAAGCTAACCCTGCCTAGTTTTAAGAATCTGCAAGTGTTTACTTTCAGTCAAAAGAAAAGAAAAGTTCAACTGTTTGTGTTACTTATTTGCATGTAACCACTTAGGTTTCAAGTAAGGATTCCCACCATGGAAAGGGGAGTCTCTATTCTTCATGAGGTAGACTTAAAATTCTCTATTAGACCACTCCTCAGAAGGGAAAAACTGCATTTCATGTTTTTTCCCATCTCCTGGGATATAACACTGACAGCTACTCTAGGATACAACAAAACAAAAAATAAATGTTTATTTTTCAAAAAGCATATTGGTTTCATAAAAGTAGTTCTTAGTTCTTAAAGTTACTTCATCCAAACTCATTCACACAGATCTCTTATAAGGTTTTACACACAGCTATCCTCTCTGACTCTTATTCACAGATAAAATTTCTCTCACCTCCACTTCAACATATTCAGGCAGTGCACAGCTAGCCTGCTTTCTTCTCACCCCCCCCTCTCCTCCACACTTCCACAAACAAAGCTAAGTTAGTGAACATTCCTGAGGTGGGAGATGCTTGACACTCAGCTTACCAGCCACTGTTTCCAAGCGGCTCAGACATTGTTCTTACTCAAAAAATCCCTTACAATTCTACAGGTCAGGCGATTGTAAAACATGCCAATCGCTCTATTAAAACCCTCCTCTCTAAACAAATAAAACAAGGGAGGAGGAGGGTCCCAACTCCCAACGCTGGGAATAACTATGCAGCAAATTCATAAATGTTTATTCACATATAATCAGCTTAATTTTTCGCAGCCATAAGCTGCTGCCTCCACAAATACTTCTGCCATTGATAGACATTTCTGGCAGAAACCACAGTTACCTACTCCGCAGGTGTACTATCGGAGCCTACCAGATAAGACCTGGCAGGGGCCGGTCCCCCTTTTACCGTGGGGGAAAGGGTATGTTTCTGTTTTATCATCCACAGGTCCTTTGTGGGTCCCTACCAGGTGTATCCAGCCAGCTCATGGCATCCAAGTGGCAACCGATTCGAGATGGAAAACCTCAGACTGCCAATTCACTTCTCATTCCTTGTGTGCTGTCCTCGCAACTTAATGTATCACCTTTTGCCTTGAGGAGTCTACTGATTAATTGCTCCTCTGTTGAAAAGTGCTATGCTAGATTCCAGCTGTGACTCTACAGTGAATCTCCTAAGTGATGAGAGGCCTTGGCCCTTGCAGCCTATGTTGGTGCTCCAGTGCTCACCATTGTGAACCATTGAACTCTTAGCAAAATAGCTTGCAGCCTGACTAAGACAATGAATGCAACTTCTATTGTAATTGCTGCCCTGAATGCTGAACTCATAGAGCTCAGACATGCTGCTTTGGACAATTGTGCTGCCATCTTTGCGGTTATTACTGCCAATTCTACACTCATTCTGTGTGTGCTTCTTTGTTTTCTGCCAACAACTGTACAAGCTGAAGCCCAGCCTCTACAAGACCACCTTCAGTACAATCTATGGGAACGGCTGGCTACACAAGTGAACAGTTCCAACTTTTGTTTACAACAAACAAACAACATCAACTTATTGCTAGCTTCTTGCCTTATTCCTGTGTGTACCCCTCTTGCCTTACTTTTGAATGACACATCTTTAAACATGTTTTTGAAACATAGTAACATGAAATATACTCAAATGTATGATTGGGGTCCAACTGTGCCCCAACTTCCATTGTTTGCAATGTCTCTTTACACTCCTTATGTAGCTTCCAATTCATCACAAAATCAAACTGTCTGTGCTCAAATAGTGAACTGCACCAAGCACAAATCCAAACCTCACTGTCTTTCTGTAGGACCAACTGTTCTTAATTGTTCAAAAACAGAAAATGTTTCTTTTGCATTTGCATATATACTCAGTTACCCCCAGGTTGGTTCTTTACCTGTGGCTCAAGAACTTTTAATTATATACCTGCTAATTTGTCTGACTCTCTCTGCTGTTTAAGTCGTTTAGCTATTGCTTTACCTTCCAAAGCCATGCTTACTGCTTCTCGTGAATATCACTGTTACTCTTGATGCTACATGCTCTGAAGAAACCTTTCTCGTTAATAAAGCTGAAGCTGTTGCTTTAGGGGTTTCTCTTATAGAGGTTCCAGCTCTTGCTATACTTAATGCTAACAATTTAAGACACTTGGCTTGCAACTTAGCTAAAACTATTAATGCCACTTCTGTAGCTTTAGCAGCACTAAATTCTGAGCAACAAGAACTTCGCAATGCTGTTTTAGACAATAGAGCTGCTATTAACTGTGAATCTGTAAAGAATATGTGTTGTTTTAATTTGTTTAATAATTCCAAAACCACATCCTGCTGCATATTCAGTTACCACTTCAGTATCTAGTTACCCAGCCTCTTGGTTTACATCCTCTGATGAGGATGAGGATGAGGAAGACTG
Organism: Eublepharis macularius; assembly: GCF_028583425.1. Classification (NCBI taxonomy): domain Eukaryota; kingdom Metazoa; phylum Chordata; class Lepidosauria; order Squamata; family Eublepharidae; genus Eublepharis; species Eublepharis macularius. The sequence goes on from NC_072797.1 coordinate 81,445,431, forward strand.
CTCTTGGAAGAATGCAGAGAGCGGCCTTTTGCTGCCCGTTTAAATTAAATAAATAAAAAAGAGTGAGCTGTAGGTTAGCTGGAGTTGGCAAACCACCCAGTTTGCCTTGGCAACTCTTTACATCCCTGATTTCTGGTCAGTTGGCACACCACAACAGGAATCAGGGAGTAACATGTTTCATCTTGTTCTCTCATCATTCACAGAGCACAACATTCCCATACACTCTAAGTAATATTCTTCTATGCTCAGAAGCTCATGATGTACCTTTCTTTCTGTTATGCTTCCTAGATAAGACAAAAGTCTGATCACAGCATATTTTGCTTAGTTGGCTGAGAATGGAATGTGTAACTTGTAACTGTTGCTATAACCATATTTGGGCATCCGGGACTTCTTGAATACAAGCAAGTAAAACTCTCACCTCCATCTTAGGAGGGACAGACTTTGCATCCAGATCCTGTCTCGTGTCGTTACTACAGCATCCATGTTCTTGTTTTCATGTGGTAAGAGTGCAAGATATCCTCCTTTAGCAATTACCACCAATATGCTTAGTGAATTAACAGTCCATTCAAAACATTATTAAAGCTACTTCTAAAATCATGAAAAGGAATAGATGACACTGCATAGGGCATTCTCAATGTGCCTGTCTCATACTTAACTGATAGCCCGGTACTTGATGTTCAGACAATGAGAACCATTAAATCAAAGAGGTTCTTTCTTCAGTGATTCTGAACCTTTAAACTGGAAGGTGAGAATTAATATATGACAAGTTGGGACCCACAAGCCACCTAAAGCTTTTTTTAAAAATCAGTAATTGCTATTGCACTATTGCAGTCTGACATTCTACCGATATATTGCCAGGATTGTTGAACTCCCAGCTTTCATTTTAAAGAGAAGTCTCTAGTCCCTATGAATGTACTGTCCAGCAGAACATTTCTCTTTATAAATCTACAATAGAAGTGCCTATAGACTTACTTTTTTAAAAAAATGAAAGCTGGACTGCAGCCATTGTGGCAATATATCATTAGAAGATTATATCAAAACAGCACATTAGCAATTACCAATAAAAAAACCCAACAACTCCAAATGCCTTCTCAAGGTTAAAAATGCAAGAAAATAGTGGCTGCCCATGCGGATACAGCCCCAGATAGTTAAATCAGTCATAAATAAATGCTGTCTTTTTAAAAAAAAAATCCTATCCTTTGGTATTTGTCTAATTCGTCCTTAGTTATGGCTGCCAATCTGCTTGGATCAATAGCACTTTGCACATGTGCGGTTTTGAAAAAACCTGATGCAAACCTGTTTGGCAAGCATTCAAGTCATTCACTGCCAGTTGATCAGATCACATGATCAACTCACATCTGATTGTCTCATTCAAAAATGGTAAATCTGGCTGTTAAACACATTTGACAAGAAATTTATAGCATCCCTATCTCACAAGGAAAAGCTTTTATTTGAAAATTACAGTGTGCTAGTGTGCACATATGTGATGTAATTTGTGATAACCGTGAAGGGAAGTGCAATAGTATGCCTGTTATACATGCATATACAATAATGCCATAGCTAGTCTTCCTAAGGCTGCTGGGAGGCTGCTAGGAGGTGTAGCAAAAAAGGAAAATCTATAATTTTTGAATAAGTCTTTTTAGTTAAGTGATCCAATAGTTATTTCCACTGGTTTCAACAGGAAATACATTTTTTGTGAGTTTAACATAACTGGGTTGAAATTGTGAGGGATTATACTCTTGTCCAAGAGTTGATCCCTGCTAAATTGCAGACAGAGAGGAAGAAGGGAAAGTGACCCTTCTTTAGCTGCAATTAAAGTTATCTCTTGTAGGAAGAGGCAGACATGACAACATGTTTTTGGCTAAATTGTGTTGCTAATTCTTCCTCTTTCTCAGGGTACTCAAATGATAGGTGGGGTATGTACCTAATTTTAATTAAACCAATGCTTAGGAGAGAGAATCTAAGACCTTAACTCCCACATATATTTTACCTTAATGTGCCCCACTGTTTTTCTCCCATAGCTGCCTTCCCATTTTGCAGCCTGGCTAACAGAAAAATGCTGAGAGAAAAAAACTAAGGCATAGGATATGGCAAGGTTAAATTTCTTGGCATATGTGTTTCACATAGACCCCTTGCTATCATCCAATTTTTAAACACATGAATGGAGAAGTGTGACTAATATCAGTTGGAGAGTGGGAAGATTTGTCTTGAGGAAATTGTGTACCACTTGCTTTTACATGAAATTAAAGAGATATGAAGACTGAAATCTCATCCCTGAGCTCTATTATCCAGAGAACTCAGATCCTTTTTTGTGACAGACCCTTTGCATTACATCTTTTTTAACCTGCCTTTAGGGGAGGCACTTCTTTCACTGCTTCCCCTGTCTGTCTGCTAAAAGAAAAGAGCAAACTTCTCTCCTAGAGCTGGGTATGAAAACAAACCACGGAATAAAATTCCAAATGGAACAGCTGGTTTGTTTTCAAAGAAACGTATTCCGTGCATCTGCGTTTTTATGGAACAAACTACTTTTCCTACCATTCTGTTCCATTCCGTTGCTGGTTCGGGAAACCAGACACTTTGGCGCCATTCACTCCATCACCCAGGCAACGGTGGCAGTTTTTAGGTTGCCTCCAATCTGAGGCCTCCATGCTTGATTGGCAGCTGTCCCTGCCAACTAGAAAGCTCCCACTCTGGCCCATCCAGCCAGGAAAAGGGGAGGGAGGGTTAGAATCTCTATGGCAACTGAGGAGATGGACCTTCAGCAGCCATGGTAACACCAATCTCTTCCTCCAAAACCATGTTAGACAGGTTTTTCTGCAAACCAGAGTGCTCCTGTGTTGTTTAATCTTGGCTTTTTCCATAAATAGGGGAAGCTGTGCAACTCCTGGTTTCAGTTTATCCAGAGTGGGTGAGGGAGTAGAGTGGAGAGCTTGCTGGCTGTATTGCCAGGAACTTGGGAGGGATCTTTGGCCTGCAGTGCACTTCTTGCTGTTTGAAAAGGGACTGAAAAGCCTCTTTTCTTTTCTCTTGCTGCCTTTTCTTACTGTGGACTGGGGAGGTGTTTGGGAAAAGGGTGCTTTTTTCCTTTCGTCCCCCCCCATCCTAGTCTTAGCTTTTCACCTCCCCCCCCCCCAGCCTAGTATTAGGCCTTTGAGTAGAACTGTGGTCTTGCTTGAATAAGATTTTTATTTGCTTTTATTTTTCTCCTCTGCTTTTTGGAGGCTTTCCCTTCTGATTTGGTTTCTGGGGGTTTGTGGCCTCCCCCTGCCTCCCCAGGGAGCTTCACTTTTATTTTCTTTTATTTCTCTCTTTCTTTGCTTATTGGAGGGTCTCAGTTCTGGTTTGTTTTGTGCCCCCCCCAAGGGATCATTTTCTGTTAGCTTTCTACACAGTGCCGACCCCTTCTGTGCCCTTTAGTTTTCTTTTGAGCACCTCTACAGCCAATGCCAGTGACTGGGTGGCAGTTTTGGGGGCTTGTGTCACTCTGACTCACACTTGCACGGGGCTGTTTGCTCTCTGTGTGCACTTGTGTGGTGCAGTGCCTTCTGCTCATTTTTTCTGCACACTCCTTTACTTTTATTTTGAGCACCTCTACAGCCAGTGCCAGTGACTGGGTAGCAGATTTGGAACCTCATGCTGCTCTGACTTACACCCGCACGGGGCTGTTTGCTTTCTGTGTGCACTTGTGTGGTGCAGTGCCTTCTGCCCCTTTTTTCTGCACACTCCTTTACTTTTATTTTGAGCGCATCTACAGCCAGTGCCAGTGACTGGGTGGAGGTGATTGTGGGGGCTCGAGACTCTCTGACACACCTGCACGGGTCTGTTAGCTCCCAGTGTGCACTTGTGTGGTGCAGTGCCTTCTGCCCCTTTTTTCTGCACACTTCTTTACTTTTATTTTGAGCGCCTCTACAGCCAGTGCCATTGACTGGGTGGAGGTGGTTGTGGGGGCTCGGAACTCTCTGACTCACACCCACACAGGGCTGTTTGCTCTACTGTGTGCAGGCCCACTAGCATGCTTCTCTGGTGCAGCTCGCTTTTGCTTTGTGCTTTTGCTTTGTGCACACTTTGTGATTTTATTCTGAGCACCGGTCCAGCTGGGGCAAGTGACTGGGTGGAGGTGATTGTGGGGCTCAACACACCCAATCCCAGTGTCAGGGTCACTTCTTGCCATCTCACACTCTCACTCTCAAGTTTGTCCCCACTATTATCCCCACGAGTTTATCCCCACTATTATCCCCACTCTTGTTTTGGATCCCCTCTGTTTTTTTTTCTTCACTGCACCACTATGAAGCATTTCTTGTCAGGCAAGAGTAGTCATAGGGGGGGAAAGGGCAGAGAATGTGGCTCATCGGAGGCCGGCGGCAGCAGTTCTGGGGGGAGGTCTGTCTGACAGCAGAGACTCCCACTTCTAATCTGCCTAAGGAGCCTGTGGAGGAGGCAGAAACGGTCTCTCCTCCACTGCTGGGAGTGGACCTGATGAAGCTGTTTGCGGAGGAGGAAGGATCTGAGGGGGAACGGGCGGGGTTTGGGGAATCATCCCAGTTGTTTACATCAGAAACTCCAGGGACTCTCCCTGTCTGCAGTATACCCCCCACTCCTTCATGGTCTAGCTTCACGCTGCAGCACTCAGTCCTTCAGTCTCCTCCTGAAACACCAAGTGCTGCTGCCCATTTTGACAATTCAGTTTGGAGGCACTTTCAAGTCCTCCTCCATGACCCTTGCTTGGTGCAGTGCCGTCACTGCGAGGTGCTGGTGCGTAGGGGCACTGACCCCAAGCACCTCTCATCCTCCACTCTATGCAAGCATATGCAGAGGTGCCACCCCAGCATCTCGCTTCTGCTGCTACGCGAAACACCTAGCCGGAGGGTGAGGAGTCCAGAGCAGAGAGAAGGGGGAGGTGAACGGGAGTTGATGGCCAGCAAGAAGACTTGCTCTGAGGGTGCTGTGGGTGGGAATGGTATGTCCAGGAAGGCTACCCTCCAGGAGGTTGTCCCCTCTTTGTCTCTGACACTGTCCAACATGAGAGTGAGGGGGAGGGCTCAGGCGGCATGCATTAGAGTGGTAGTGGAGATTATTGCTCTGGACAGACTCCTGTTATTCATTGTGGAGGGTGTGGGCTTTTGGAGGCTGGTGCGTTGATTTGCTCCCTGGTTCTCAATGCCATCATGGAGGACCATTGGCTGGTGAGTCTTGCCTACCCTCTACCAAGCTGTGAAAGTGAGGGTCTTGGAGGAACTGAAGGGTGCCAAAGGATGGAATGTCCATTTCACGGCAGACCTCTGGAGCAGCTGTCATCACGGCTACCTTGCCATCACAGCCCACTGGTGGCAACCGGAGGATCTCTGCTGCCCCAGGGAGTGGTCGGATCCTGAGGAGGAGGTGGTCCCCTTGGCACTGGGCTATAGAGTGGTCCTGCTGCAGGCAAGGGGGATGGACAAGGATCATATGGGCAAGAACATAACCGCCATGATCAGGGCTGCACTGAGGGAATGGGCTTCCATGGGGGAGGTTTCCTGCAGCTTCATGGTCACTGACATGGGAAGAAACATGTTGGCGGCCCTGAGAGAGGCATCCCTAGATGGCCTGGTCTGCCTGGTGCATAAACTGAACCTAGTCATGACGGATGTTCTGGGGCTAGGGAGCAACATCAAGGCCAGCTGGGACCAATCATCGTTGTCCATGCACGCATTGCTAGACAGCTGTCGGCGCCTGTCAGCCCATTTCTCTCACAGCATCAAGTCTTCGCAGGAGCTGTTCCAGAGGCAGGGGGAGGCAGGGGATCCCAAGCACCACCTCTTCCAGGACACAGTCACCCACTGGAACTCCACCTACGACATGATGAGTTGTCTGGTGAAGCAAAAGAACCCTGAACAGGACATACTGTCCTCATTACCAGTTTTGCAGAGGAGAGAGGAGCTCAGCCTCAGCTCTACAGACTGGCTAGCCCTCTCTCAGATGGTCCATGTCTTGAGGCCATTCAAGGATACCACCAAGCTCCTATGTGGCTACCAGTCCACTCTGGGGCAATTCATCCCCCTGCTCCATGGCCTGGACCAGGTCCTGGCCAAAGAGATGGAACAACAGAACCAGCTTCTCCTCAAGGTCAGGGATTTGGATGAGAGGTTGCTGGCAGGCTTGGCCAACTGCTTGCATCCTCTGTGCAGGGAGGACCCATACAAAATGGCCTGCATATGTGACCCTCACATCAAGGGCAGCATAGCCATGCAGCAGGGAGAGCTTCACCAGTGGGTGAGGCTCCTGCACCAAGTGGTGCACAAGCTCCGGTCCCAGCAAGCGGAAGGGAGGGAAGAGTGGCCATTTCCACACGGCTTACCTTTGCTCGTAATGACCCATAAGATTGCACAAAAACCATGGAAGATCGCGTCTCACATGCCAGCCATGCATGACTGTGGTCGCCCATAAGGGTGTGTGGGTAGACCCAGGGGGGTGCCGCCGGGCAGCAATCAGACCCCCCTCCCCTGAGTTGGGAGGTGGCCGGACAAGGAGGGGGGTAGGCTGGACGCCTACCCAAGCCCACCCGCAAGAATGAAGTGGCCACCAACATGTTCCACATGCCATCTGTGCGTGATGTTGGTCGCCCACAGGGGCGTGTGGGTGGGGACAGGGGGTGCTGCCAGGCGGTGGCCAGACCCCCCCACCCCAAGTTGGAAGGTAGCCAGATGCTTCCCCGAGCCTGCCCATGAGGAGGGGTGCCCATCAACATGTCCCACATGCCAGCTGTGCGTGACGGTGGCCACCCATAGGGGTGTGCAGGTGGGCACAGGGGGTGCTGCCATGTGGCGGCCAGACCCCCCACTCCCAAGTTGGCAGGTGGCCAGATGCCTCCCTGAGCCCACTCACAAGGAGGGGGCAGCCACTGACATGACCCATGTCTGGGGGTCCATCACTTCAAACGGAGGCATAAGGCAATTGCCATTGATGGCTATTGAATGGGATTTTCTTGGGGGCACCAGCTTTGGGGCTCTATACCTCGGAGATCCATATTGCAATCTTCACGAAACTTGGAGGGTGACTGGAGGAGAACCTGCTGAAAACTCCCTGAGAGTTTGGGCTCTCTGAGCATGAAGCCGGCCGTCCTGGGCTCCAACAAACCCTGAACCTTGAACCTGTTCAGAAACCGGTTGAGTTCATTAAGTTCATGGTTCATGTTCCATGAAAATGAACGAACCACGAACCAAGCGGTTTGTTTTTTTTCATTCCATGCCCATCTCTACTCTCTCCCTCGCAGGCATATTCCATGCCTATATATCACTGAGCATATGTGCAGAATTTTTAGTCTCCATCTTTATGCTGTCCCTCAGTTGCACCCCTGTCTGCCAGGCAAGGGTTTCCCCCAAGCAAGGTAGAGATAGTCCCAAAGAATACGTACATATACAACTAAGATCCATGTTCATAAATAATCAGAAAGCCTTGCCAAAGTTGAGACAGTGCAATGATTATTAGAATGTGGAAATACTATGCACAGAAACACCAATTTGGATTATCTTGTTTGGTGGAAACATTAGCAAACTGTTCTGGCTGGAGAATGTCCCTTCACATACTATACCTACTGAGTCACTTTCTTTCCTTGCTTTCCTATCCACCTAGCACTGCCTGGGGACTAAACCAGACAGCAAGATGTCAAAATAATTTTCAGAGCAATAGGTTCCCAATAATTCATGAAACAATTAGATTCAGAACATTTATAATATCAGTGCATGGACATGGTTCCAGCTGATTCTTAACTGGCAAAGTGCAAATGATACAACTCTACATAGTGAGTGGAAACAGTGATGTAGGTATAAAAACATACATACCACACTATATCTTTTTCCAGAAATCCTATTTCTTGTGCTTCTGGCAGTACAAAAGAACTTGTATCAGGAGTAAGAAAACCTTCTACTGTGCACGTACCCGAGCTGAATGAACATACAGAAATGATCTTATTACAAAATTTTTGAAAAAGCAGCACATTTTCAGTGTTGGATAGGAGTGGAAATAGTTTCCTTAAATGAAGTCTGCCTTTTCTTCCCAAGGACTTTTAATAAAATGGTCCTTGATGGAGAGCATCCTTATTAGAAGAAATATTTATGGCTCTCAGAGTCAATGAGGATATGGCACTGCAACATAACTGGCTGTCTGCAGTATAGTTGAATATTTTTATGATCACTGAGAAGGTGCGATGAGATTTCCTTGGACCAGCTTCAATAAAATACCCTCCAGTTTCCAAACCAGAAATATTGCCATATAACCTTCCTCCAAATATGTGGTCTGGCTCAATTTTACAGGGTGTATACAGCAGACAGACTGCAGTATTTTTTATTCTTAATTTTGTACTTAGAAATGTGAAGTTTCTAAATGATACTTTCAATAAATTTTCATTTCAAACAGACATGTTCAAGAGAGAACCATGGTGAGCATGTGAACAACTGAACCACTTGAATGGGCCAATCATGCAAGCCTTTCCTAAACAGGTAGGAGAGAGGGCAATAATTGTTTAGCCCCACCCATACTTTTCTGGTATTCACATACATGGCTGTATAAGATTGCAGAGGTCTCAATACAAATACCTATGAGGGAAGCTGTTCTCAATAAGAACAGCATTTACTGGCAATAAATCCCATCCCCACCAAAATACCACCTTACTTTGGAAAGTTTTCATTCTTGCTATATAATGAACTATCTGCAACAAGATTCTTCGTCTTCCAGACTTTGGAGTACTTCCTCCTCAGAACAGATGTGTTACATAGCAATGAATATAGGAGAGCAATATTATTCCTCTTGGTATGATAACTTGCTTGTATTTAATTCCTAACTGGTATTAATTTCATTCCACATTGTGAAATGTGGCAGATTCCATTACTGTGCAGTTCTGTTCAGATTTGCTTTTCTTATTATGTATTAATACTATTAAATATTTCAGTTACAGTTTTATGTAGCCTGAAGAATCACAGCAGGCATTACATGTCTGCTTCCCTGAACTGTGACCCAGATGGGATCCATTTTCTTTGGACATCTAGACAGTTTCTATTTAATGGAAAATGTAGCCATTTAACTTTTTCACAAGAGACTATCCGTCTGATTTTAATTCTTGGCTTCCACAAAACATGTTTTAGGCCAAGCCATAAATCTTGACACACGTTACTATAGCTGGCTTGAAGATCTACAGCTTATTTAGTCTTTACTGCATTAATATTCTTTTGTTTTCCATATATTTTGAGCTGTCTTACAGTGCAATCCTAAGAAAAGTTTTTCCAGTGTAAGCGCATTGATGGTACAACACAGTATTTAGCTTACCTAAATATCCTCACTGCCTTTACCTCCTCTCAGCCTATAAGTGTAGCCATTGTTCCAACTGATGAGGACCACAATAGAGAAGAAAAAAAAGTTCTTTTTTATTTCTTTTTATTTCTTATGTAATCATGGTGAGCCTTTTTGTTTCATCCATTTTTGTTTCTGGTGTTTCTGATTAATTTCTGTTTTGCCATTTTGAAACCATTTTATTTATACACAATGTATGTATCATTTATATGCAACTAATGCAAAAGTAATGTTAACAACTGTATTTTTCAACAGGAAAATTTGCCGCAATGAAACAGAAAAGTTCATGAATATAAAAATGTATAGGTTCAAATTACACTAGGGAGAAGTGAAACTGGAATGTAGATTTTAAAGCTGAAACTGCAGAGAGTTGTAAAATTGCAGTAGCACCCTAAACTCAACTAATACCATATCCAGATATTATTTAATGAATAATCACCAACAAAATTTACATGGGAAAAACTGGAGAATAATTTCTGTGACAAATTTACTTCAGTCCTTAATAAAATAGTAACACACAAGATCTAAGATTTTGTCATTATTTCCAAGTTGAGCTGAGCAGTAGCCTGTGCAAAAGTAACGGATACAGCATTCCAGAAATGATTTTATTCTGAGTACAACTAATATTCATCAAACTACATTAAAGCTTACTTCAAGCAGCTAAAGCTAGAGAACACATTTAATGCACCAGCATATCTCTATTAAAATATTTATTTCATTTGTTGTTTCTTCTTGTCACCATGCAAGATATTTTATTGGCTATGAACACTGCACTGTTTCCTCCTCTCATAGTATCTGTTTAACTAGGTTTACAGCCTGTTCTGATATAACATGTACATTATATCATATTATGCTGACTTCTCCAAAGTCTTTCCAGACCGAGGGTCTTTGAGTTAGGACAATAAGGCCTGTGGTGCAGGGGAAGTTGTATCATTGAAATTTTGCATTTCAATATTGACTTTTATGGTGTTTCATTGATTTTTATTGCATTTTTATCAACTCTAACTGTTTTAACAGAACTTTCATTGTATCTTATTATTGATTTTACTGCATTGCACAATATTGTACTGTTTTGTATGCTGCAGTAGGAACTTACTTGAAAGGCAGAATACAACTAACCTAACCTGAATGGAAAACTAAGTCAAAAAGAGGTCATGCATAAAGATTTAAAACTGTAAAACACTAACAAATGGGAAGGAAGACAAGCAAGACAATGGCTGGAAGGAAACCATAAAGAAGTTTGTCCAAATGGCGATTAGCATAAACTAGAGCTGGGCAGCACAGTCCTGAGGTCTGCTGTCCTGCTAGTGCCTGTACACCTGTGTGCCTGCAGCACCACTTGTCCCTGAGAATGTTTGTGGGAGAGCTACACCAGTGGCTGACCCCAGCAAGGAGCGGTGAGGCTGCAGCCAGGATGGCATACTCTGCCATTCCCCTGACAACCCTGCCAGCATCCCCCAAAGGTCGCACTGCCCATGACAAGTATGCGAGTGGCAAGCAAAGGCCTAGCTAATGTGCAGGCTGCAATCTACCCAACCAGTGAGCAGACAACTGGAGACCACATGCCGCCACAGTCACAACACCAGCATAGAGGTGAGTGGGGGAAGCTACCTGGCCGAGTGTCAGGTGCTGCAAGCAGCCTGTCTCAGAAATGCAGCCAGCAGTGAGGGGGCATGGGGCAACTCCCCCCCATACAGGAGAGGGACCTGCAGGGGGCACTCATGGTGGCTCCAGAGCTTGCCACAGAAGTGGCCAGAGGGTGTGACCACTGCAATGGACGAGGGCAGAGGAGGCTAGCAGGGGGCCATGAGCCACCCAAGCAACCCCTTAATGCATGCCTGGCCCTTGCATGTGACAGTCAGCAGATCTCCTAGGTGGTCCGCTGCCACCACCACTGATGCGTCCAGGCCAGCTGTGCATTTAGGGCCCTGGGACACAGCTTCCTTCCACTTATGGTACGTCTCCAGCTGCTCCCTCGTGATCACTGCCACCATGGAGAAGAAGGTAGTAGGGATGCACTGCGCATAGAAAGGGTCCTGGGCCAGTCCCCCCCAGCAACGGCCCCTTGTCTCACAACCTCCCCCCAGTCCAGAGCCTGGTGCACCCACCCTATGGTCCACCCATCCCACCAGCCCATGGTCCCCCTCCGTGTCCCCTGCCAATGTCACCCCCCCCCACACACAAAGGGTGTACAGCATTATCCATGGTCACTGGCTCTGGGGACCTGCAAATGCTGATAGACTAGAGGACAGCTGTTCTCACCACCAGGCCCTGGGATGCCTTCTCTGTTCCCTGCCATGTCTGCTACCCTGGCACTGGGCTCATACTGCATCAACCAGCTCCAGCTCCTCCTGGCTGATGCAGCTACACCTATTTGCACAGTGTTAGAGTCATGAGAGCCATTCCTCTTGCTGCTTTCTCAGGACTGGGATTGAATCATGGGCTGCCCTGGGAATGGCTCTGTCCGGGGTGGGCCCTCCCCCCCCGGACTGGACCCGACCCCCCACCCCCTCGGGAGCCCACCACCAGCCACCCGAGCCCCGCCCAGCCCCCCAACCTACCTGGGAGCCCACGGCACAGGGTTCGGAGGGGACGTCGACCCTCGGCTTCCCGGCCGCGCTCCCGCTTGCGCCCCCGCCGCCGCGGGAGCTGCGAGACCTGCCGCCACCGACGTGGCCTTCACAGGGGCAGCGGGGCCCGCTGCCGCCGCTGCGAGAACCGCCGGGTCTGCCGCCGCCGCCGCTGCCGGGAGAGTTGAGCCCGGCGCCGCCGTTGCCACGGCGGGGCCGGCTGCGGCCGCGGCTGCCTCTCGCGACTGCAGAGCGGCCGGAGCCGGGCTGGCTGCCCGGCGGGACGACGGCCGCGCGGCAGAGAAGCGGGAGCGGCGGACGGAGGAGGGTAGCTCCGACGCCGCCGCAGCCGCCCGGGGAGGCGGCTCCGGGGCGAGCGCGGCCCAGCGCGGGGAGGGGGAAAGCCCGGATGGGGCGGGCGGAAGGAGGGACGCCCAGCGAGACATCCCCGCTCTGGGTTGGCTGGATGGCTCCTGGGAGGGCTCCCCGGTCTGAAGCGGCACCGGGGATTGGTGAAGGGTGGTGGAGGGAAGAAACAGGCACTAGAGAGAGGGCAGGGGGAGGAAGGGTGACGGAAGGGCAGGGGAACCAACCAGGCGGGAGTAGCCAGGTGTTAGCGACTAGGGCAGATGAGCCAGGGGAGAGGGTTGGTGGAAAGCCAGGGGGCAGAGCCAGGAGGGACTATAAGAAGGGAGCTCCCAGTGACGCCGAGGAGGAGACGGCTAGTTGGAAGGTTGGACACAGAGAGAGAGCGAGTATATTCCAGAACGCCAGATAGGAGGCAGAGCTTGGTGCTTGAACCACTGCCCCTATCCAGTCTGAGGCCAAGGGAGCACCTTCAACCTCCCCCTGGTGGTCACCCCCGGGACGGCAGGACGAGGGGAAGGCGCGGCCGGCGGGGCGGGGCCTCACAGGCTCCTTAGGCATGGCTCAGAAGGCAGCCAGGAAGGATCACTAGGGACTGGAACAGGCATGCTGCTTGCCCTCTCTGACAGGTCGCAATCTGCCTGAAAGGGAAACAGATGAGTGTGAAAAGGTGCTAGGCCTTGTGCAGGGCATGGCCAAGTCTGCAACATCCTGGGAGGGTTCCATGGCTAGAGGCAGCAGTGGTGGCTCCATTCTCACAGGTGCAGCTGGCAACCAAAGGATAGATACTCCTCCAACAGGAAAGTGCTCTTTGTCTGCATCTGGCTTTTCTGCTCCTGTGGCTGCTTAGAGTTCTGATGCTGTGGGGGAGACAGTTGAGGGATTATGCATCTTCCATCACAGGGGAGTTGCGAGAGCAAGTATCAACTCACCATAACCTGCAGCTGAGCTCTCTCCTCTGCACAAGTGGGGAAGCCCAGCAGAGGGGAGGTCTGAATGGAGCCCTGTAATGGGCTGTTTGGGGGCCCCTGAAACAGCTATGTTGGGTATGGGTCTCTGGGCCACTGCCTCTTTGGCAGGCATGGCCACAGACTGGAGCCATGCTGGCTCACTGGCAGGGAGCATGCTCCCTGGTGAGCCTCAACTGCAGAGGCCAGCATTTAGAGGGGGGGCATGGATGAGGGGAGAGGGGAGGTGGGTGTGAATGATCAAGCCAGGGCAGCCCCCTCCCCACCTCCTTCTTACCTTTTGGTGTGCCCTCACCTCTCTTCGAGCCAAGACTCAGGAGATGGGTAACCTGCAAGGGAACTTGGGTGGTAGTTGTTGTTAGTCAGACATTCTGGATGTGGCTCTACTCCTAGATGTGAGTGTGAGGTGCACCCTGAATTTTGCTAAGTTCCCCCTACACACTCTTGCCCTGTCACTACAAGCACATTCTCCCACCTTGCACTCTTAAGTTCCCACAGCAGAGGGTTCTCGGGCAGAGCCTCCAGATGCCTCCTCATTTACCTGGGGTCATGGGAACCCTGGCCGGAGGTTATGTAAGGTGCCCAAGGAGCTGACTGGGCATGGGGAAGAGGGCTCAGCCACCAGGCAAGGCACACGCTGTTTGGTCCCTGCAATAGTTGGCATCCAATGCTCCACTGGACCACTTGGGTGGGGCTGGATGCAGAGGGCATGATTGACTTTTCCTGCACAACGGGCACTTAGGGACTATGCCATCATTTTTTGTGGCGTAATTTTTCACAGCTGCTGTGGCCAATCCTGTGCCTGAAATGGGTTAGGAAGCTGATGAACTCACACCCTACTCTGCAGCCTGCCTCCTAGCCCACAGGCACAGGGACGTATGCAGCAGTTAAGCCTGTGCCCAGCCATCATGTCTGGGTGTTGGTGGGGATCCCAGAAGGAGTAGCGCCAGACCACTGCACCATCATAGGGGGTGTTACAACAGCCTAAGTCTGGGATATGCTGGCATAATTCCTAGTGAGTTTCCAGGGAATTTTTGCCCCCCTCCCAGGATTGCCCTGTAAGTTGTGCTTAGTAAAAGTTTTGTAGGGTGCTAATTTTACACACAAAAGCTCATTAGGCAAGCTACTGAAGTTTGTTCATGCAGTTGTGAAGGAAAACAGTTGCTGCAAATAAAAACAGGTACCAACAAGTTCCACAATCATAGCAGCACTTTTCCTAGTTTTTCCAGTTGTAGGAATTGCTAGAGATGTTGCTAGCATCCTGTATTGCTAGAGTAGTGCTACAGTGCAGACTTTTAGAAAATGATAAGCCTCAAATGTAAAACTACACAGTGATGGGAAACAGGCATTGATTGTTTAAAACATGTATTTATTAGCCTCCTTTCTACCATGTATGAATTCAAGGCAGCTTACAAAATAAATATAATAGCAATAATAAAATGAATAAAACAAAGTTTAAAGACACAGTTTAGGACTGCCAGTGGACATAAACACTAAGTTAATTAAAAGCAGTCCTAAATAAAAATATCTTTAGTTGCCTCCTGAAGATCAGCAGTGAGAGGACAGGTGACTCTCCCTGGGGATGCTGTTCTATATTTGTGGGACAGCCACTGAAAAGGCCCTCTCTCATGTACCCAAAAGGTGAGCTTATTTAGCTGATGGGACAGTCAGAAAGGTCTCTCTCCCTGTGATCTTAACCCCTGGGCAGGAAAATAAGGGTGAAGACAGTCCTTCAGACATCCTGGTTTAGAGCCATATAGGGCTTTAAAGTCTGAAATCAACACCTTGTTTGTAGTACTGACAGCTCAGATGCTTTAAGTACATAGTTGGCTGGGTCTTGTGTATATCTTTAATTACTGAGGTTTTTTTAAAAGTATGGAATATGTATAAGGATTCAAAATATTAACTCAAGGTAGGTGATCCCTTTCCCTTTTGCACTGCTTTAAGTAAGAATTAACTTTTTGCATGAATACATACAAGGTGGTTTTTTGCCATATTTCACAATGTAGTTGGTTGGTATCCACTCATAGCCCTGGGCATAAGTGTAGCTGCTGCTTACTGTGTCTTCAGTTCATTGTTGGAGGCTGGACTTTGGTTCTTGCAAAGGGAGAAACTTTGCAGTTCCATGAACTCACACAATATATCTATATCAACGTTGTCTATCTTTCTGAACTCCTAAGATAATTAAAGCCTTGTATGGGTACTATGAGCGAATTCTGCTTATCTATATACACAACTCAGTAGACAGGAAGGACCCCTGCCCCCTGCTTCTTAGATCAACCTTGTTCAAAAGGGAAACTTTGGTGGAGAGGCATACTTCAGACTGAGTTACTTGTTCATCATTGAAGGGCACTTTATCAAAAAAAATTTGAGAGAGAGCCCTTGATGAACTTTAAAAAAAAACATTGCAAACAAGCTGCGTTTTGCTGCCGCGCCTCCCCCCCCCCCTCAGTTCCATCCACCCTTACTACCATCTTGGAATATATTTGCCTTTGATGGGAACGTAAATGATAGGCTTAACTGGTATGTTAACTAAATTAACTGGCATGTTAACTAAAATGTTGTATAGCAGGCTACAAACCTATATAGTAAGCCAAGAAAAGTGCTGTGAGAAACTTACTAATCAACAAAAATTGTAATAATAATAAAGGAATATTACAACTAAATTTGAAGTGTTATTTGTAATCAGTCACAAATCTTCCTCATGGTAGTTACAAGAAAGAAAATCCAATACTTGTCTTTTAATATTTTAAATTGTATTAATGCTCAAAGTCACTCGTACAGAGTCTCCATCTATCCTTACCTACCATCATGGAATATATTTGCCTTTGATGGGAACATAAATGATAGGCTTAACTGGTATGTTAACTAACTGGTATGTCAACTAAGTTAACTGGTATGTTAACTAAAATGAGGTATAGCAGGCAACAAACCTATATATGCATGTGTGTGTATAAAGTAGAAATGTGTGTGTAAAAAGTGCCGTGAAGTCACAGCACACTTATGGTGACCCCTACTGGCATTTTTAAGGCAAGAGACTAACAACTGTGTAGTTTGCCATTGCCTGCCTCTGCACAACAACCCTCCTCTTCCTTGTTTATTAAAAACAATCACATTTGGGATAATTATTTTATTTAAAGTTGAGGCATTGTGTTGAATATAGGCAGAAACAAACTATTACAATTTCAATACCATTTCCTGTCTCCTTTATAATGGTCTTACTTAGTGTGAGAATGGTTCTTTCCACAGGCCACCCAGTGCATGTCTTGGCATGGACAGGAACTGGGCACTCCAAAAGCATATCATATTGGCTTCCATCCATATTATTATTAGCCCTCCTCCAACCTCCAGCACAGTCACTCCTATTGTACGGCTTTAGAGTACATAACTGTGGTACAAGATATACATCAACTACAGCGGAAGTACAAGCAGCATTATCTTTATTTCTTCCATTAATTTCTCAGATGGCAGAGACAAAACCCCAAATACTTCACTGAAGAAAATGGCTTCAAATGAAAGATTTAGGCAAGGAAAACACAGGGAAAAAAGATTTGGTATGGGAGAGCAATCCATAGTTCAACAGCTGTCTTGATCCCATGCACAAAAAAACCCCTGAAAAAACATTTTGCTCAGAATGCAAAACTCATTTGATATCTGAAATTAAATTATTTCAAAGACTGATAATCATAAAAGGCACTGAATTTTGTATAAGCATCAGCTCACGGAAGAGACAGCCCAGCTTGTACAAGTAAAGTCTATTTAATGTTTTAAAGTACAAATTTTAGCAGAACCAGTTCACTCTTTCGATTATTAGTCAGCAGCAAGATTTGCTTGAGAATCAGCTTGAAGAAATGTATGCATGAAAACTTATGCCTTCTTTTCCTTCATTGACAGACGGCTCTTGTTTTCCCCACTTCTCATTCTTCACCTGTCTCTCCGTCATTTGATCACTTCCTTTTTGTCTTCCTGACATTTCTGTTTCCAGTAAAGAAGAGAAAGAAGTTTAATGAGCAGTCAGGAGACCAGGGAAAATCCTAAGAGCATGCTGTGTAGCAGACAGTTACAGGCAGCATCTTAGAGTATGCCTTGTCTTGTTTAAAAGGTATATGATACTGGCAACTCTATAAAGTGCAGAGATTTTGTTAAAACAATCCGGCACTCCCGGCAGGTGGCAACAGCTGCCTTAACCGGGGGCCATCTTTTCCTCTGCGGATGGAGGTGGAGGCAGACAGGCACTTCCCAGGCATCCGGGTATGCGTCGGGGTGGAGCTTGCAGGCCTCTTCAGGCTGCTTTGCCCCTGACATTCAGTCATGCTTCGCGCTCAGCCTACCCACCTCACCCTATTTCAGTGCAGGTTTAGCCAGTTGCTGGTTGTCAGGGCCAAGTAGGATTTTTTCTCCTTCTTCCTTAATTGGCCTGTGGGAGAGTTTTTCACCTACCTTGCACTGTTAATTTGGGGAGGTAATTGGCTTGGTGGTTCAGCTTCCCATGGGGGCAGGTGAGAAGTTAGGTGAAAAGGAGCAGGCCGGTGAGCACCCTTGGCACAGCCTCATTGGTGGGGAAACGTGGGTCTGTCAGGAACGGCTGGCTGCTTTACGGCCCAGTTGCGAGAACAGATGCCCTGATGGGGAACCCTTGGACAAGCCAGTCTTCCCCCGCAGCTTTATGGCCGGATGGGGGAGGTTTAAAGGAATGAACCACTTAGCCTGGCCAGGCCGGGTCCCATCCATACAATGGATGGCTCGCACCTGGCGCAGCGGATGACTTGCCCAGACAGGTTGGGGCAGAGGTCCATGAGTGACCCCAGGGCCCTACCTGTACCACTAGTTTAGGCCCTTGCTGTGTTTGATAATATGTTGTTGTTACGTTAATAAAGCGGCCCTTTAGTTTCCAAATTTATGTGTCTGCCTCTTCATTCCGACTGTGGTGGCAAATAAATGGAAAGCTTAGCCACCACAGTCTAGAATGCTCACTTTTTTAATGCTATTGCTTAGTCAACGTGGAGGCCCTGTGAGGGAGGGAAGGCAGCATAAATATCATGTTAGTAAATAAATAATAAATAAATGCTTCCAAAAATATTGCCTGGAATTAAAAGCAGTAACTTGACTTTGTCATTCTTTGAAAGAGTCAGATTCTCCGTAAGATTCCATGCTGTCAAGTAGCCGTGCAGACACTCAGGTTTCCTGTGTAACAACAAAGCAACAAGATTTTACTGTGTTTAAAATGACATGCAGACACTCAGACAATAAAATATTCAGGGTAGCCTATTGAGATTTTTATTTCTGGTGAAATAACACCAAGGGAGGAAAGTGAATGAGAGGAACTACTCTTTCTGGGATCACTACTTTTTAAAGGCACAATGGCAGTAACTATTGTTAACTGAATAGGAGAGGTGTCAGATGTTTGTCCCCAAAGATATATGTGAAGAAAACATTACATAGTTGACATAGTGGTATACAGGATGTTGTTCCATCTGGGGCCTAAGTGGTGAAAAGTCAACATTTGCCACTTTTTCTTATAAAATATTTGCTAGAATGTGTAAATAAAGAATAGAAAGTTTTTACTTCACATCAATGTGCTAAAACATCTGGGGTTTTGTTTACACTGGAATGTACTGCATTCTTTAAAGAAACTTTTAAAAATCTACAGCATAGAGAAGCTCTGAAAAGTATGTTTTCCCAAGCAAGACAATTCTGTCTGCATGTGAGGATAGTTTTTGAGTATAAATGTGGAAAATGGTGATTAGGAGAAAGCTACTAGATGACTAAGGTACTCCACTATGAGCAGATGTATATACTTATTTTTATTTATTTAATATAATAACTAAAATAATGCACTCATACCTTTTAGACTGCTTTTTGAAGAATGGAACACTTCCTTGCAGGTCTGCTAGAAGTACATTTTAAAGTTAATCATTTATGTGCTTAAGTAGGCATTCTTAAAAGCCGCTTTAGAATATACTGGATGTGGTTGCTCAGCTCACACCTCCTTCCTTTCCTCCCTTACTGCTACCATTCTATTCCAGCAATCAGAGAATCACAGCAGTATGGTAGGTGTGCTCCCATGTGTGCCCGTGGCATTATGGAATATACTGTTTGGATCTGGAGTCCCCACCTTGTGTAAGAGTCATACATGTAGAACAGTTTTAGGAGGGTAGCCATGCTAGTCTGCAGTAGAACAGCAGGATTTGAGTCCAGTAGCATCTTAGAGACCAACAAGGATGTAAGAGTTGGAGCTCCCTTCTTCAGATACAAGTAGGAATAGAGATCCCTGAGCCTTTATATCCCAACTAGGAGATGGGAGGTGTGTTGGAAGGAAGGGTGTTAGGATGCAAAGTTACAATGCAGATTGAGCAAAAATTGGTGTCTGTAATGAGATAAGAATCCTGTATTTTTATTCAGCCGTGTGTGTGTGTGTGTGTGTGCGCGCGCGCATTGTTCTGAATTTGTGAATAGACATGGGCACAAACCCAAAAAATTTAATGAACCACTGGTTCGTGGTTCGGTGCCGCCGATGAACCCAAACTAATGAACAGAAACGAACATTTCCCGCTGATGAACTGGTTTGAGGTTTGTGGTTCATGGGCGTCAGAATGGCTCCCGTTGGGACTTAGAGAGCCCATATTCCCAGGGAGTGTTTAGCAGGCTCTCCTCCAGCCAGCAACCAAGTTTGGTCAAGATTGCAATAGGGAACTTGGAGTTATACCCTCTCCAATCCGAGGCCCCCAGGAAACTTCCGATCGATACAATTAGAGCCACCAGTTGACGTTGGCCCAGTGTACAAGGGGTTGGCCGTCAGAACTGCCTATCAGGGTTTGCAGGGATGAGATTGGCGTGCCCATGGCTACAGAACACCCCCCTTCCCCCTCCTTCCCCCCGGGTGTCTTCTCCCATGTAACCAATTGTAACCAATTTGCAGCTCCATGGTTGGAAGGAAGACCTGCCGATCAAGTTAAGCTGGGTTTTGACTCGGGTTTCCAGGGTGACAGAAGGAGTGCAGACAGAGTTCAGGCATTCCCCCAGCTCCGTTTCCAAGGGAATTGATTGATGGTGCCTGACTGTCTGGCTTCATGAACCGCGGGCGAATGCGACGAACTGGGCTTCCAACGAATGCTGATTCATTGGCCATGGACCCTCACGAACCGCTGGTTCATGAACAGATGATCAGGCAGTTCATGAGTTCTTTTGGTTCATAATGCGGTTCATGCCCATGTCTATTTGTGAATGAACTCCATTTCAGTAATCTCCCATTGCAATCTCCCCTTGAAGTTTCTGTTTGAGGACAACCACTTTTAGATCAGCATAGCAATGGAACATCCTGGAAGATTAAAATGTTATCCCACTGGTTTTTGAGTGTTGTGATTTTTAATGTCATATTTATGTCCATGTATTCTTTTACGTGGGAGTGACCTGTTTGTTGAATGTAGAGAGTGGAAGGACATTACTGACTCTTGATAGCATATATAACATTAGAAGATGAACAAGTGAATGAACCTGAAATGATGTAACTGGTGTTGTTCGGTCCAATGATCATGCTGTTGAAGTGAATATTGGCGAACAAAAGGAAGCTCCCTTAGCAACAGCTTGAGTAATCAAAGTGGAAACCCACAACTAAGGGATACAGTCAGTCAGGTTATGAAATTCAAGTGTATTAAAGTGGCATAGTGCAATAAATAAATAACAATACTGTTATAGGCATATGAAATCACATAAACAAACAATGTATGATAAACAGTTTAAAGTCGGCCAATTCAGAAATATTCAATGGTGCAATCAAATTCATATCAGAGTTCATAACAGAGATGAAACGTAGATAGCAAACCAGAGAAGCCGTGAGAACCCCTCGTTCCTGTTCAAGGTAAGTTCTTAATTAGATGTACTCTTCTCATTTCTTTCAACAGATGGAACAAGGAGATGGAACGCTCTGCAGGACCGAGACCCGACAAGGAACCGGTCTTCAACAACGCTTGTTTCCAGAGTGCATCAGGGGCCAACATCAGGGTCCTCACCAAACATCTCTGAAAACACTGCTGCTGCTCTTACAAACTTCAGCGGCAGTCCGTCACACCTCTCTTAGTTGGTGCACGGCCAACTAATTAAGAACTTACCTTGAACAGGAACGAGGGGTCCTCACGGCTTCTCTGGTTTGCTATCTACGTTTCATCTCTGCTATGAACTCTGATATGAAGCCAGCCGCCCCTTGTCCTGGGGAAAGGCAAAAGGCAGCGCGGGTGGCTGGGAGGCTGCCCGCGCTGTTTGTCTTTCCCCAGGACAAGGGGCGCGCAGGCAAGCCAGCTGCCCCTTGTCCTGGGGAAAGGCAAAAGGCAGCGCAGGTGGCTGGGAGGCCACCCGCGCTGTTTGTCTTTCCCCAGGACAAGGGGCGTGCGAGCAAGCCGGCCGCCCCTTGTCCTGGGGAAAGGCAAAAGGCAGCACAGGATGCTGGGAGGCCACCTGCACCGTTCGCCTTTCCCCAGGACAAGGGCCGCCCCTTGTCTTGCGAGACAAGTGAATTGTGCGGGCAGCCTCCGAGCCACTCGTGCTACCACCAGCTCCGCAGAGCACTGGGACAGCCGGCTTGCTGCGTGGGCGGGGGGGCGACCCAGGAGTGCGCGCACGCAAGAGCCTGACTATGGTTGCCCTGGGCGCTGGCAACCGTAGATACGGCCCTGGTGTGAATGTCCCCTCCTTGAGGGGTGGCGGCTCATTACCGGGTTAAAAACTCCCCCCCCTCTGCTCTAAGTGTGTGTGTGTGTGTGTGAATGTTCCCTCCCTCCCTGAGGGGAGGCAGCTCATTGCCGGCTCCCCGTGCCCGCCGGGCCTGCTGGCAACCGTAGATACGGCCCTGGTGTGAATGTCCCCTCCTTGAGGGGTGGCGGCTCATTACCGGGTTAAAAACTTCCCCCCTCTGCTCTAAGTGTGTGTGTGTGTGTGTGAATGTTCCCTCCCTCCCTGAGGGGAGGCGGCTCATCGCCGGCTCCCCGTGCCCGCCGGGCCTGGTGGCCGCTGCCACCAACCACCGTTCCTATATTGCTGGAAACAGTGGGGCGCCTCCTGCTTTGGCCTCCCCGATTCCCGATTCCAGATCGGAAATGGGACTTGATCGGTTAGAATTGGTGGCCTGGGTATGGCGACGGCCTGGATCCACAAACGGCTTGATCGGTATTTATCAGTCCATGAATAATCAGCTTATGATACAAACAATCATTACAGGTTCAAAAACTCTACCAGGATACAAAAACTCTACCGAAGACCTGTTCTAGTAGACCATATAACTCTACCAGTAACCAACAGTGTATGCAAATTCTTATAAGTCAAACAATATGAGTTTTCTTCCATGAAATAAAACATTGTGGCACATGCAGTTAAAAAGTGCAACTCAGAGCAGAACCACAAGTGACAAAAGGCACAGATTGGACACTTGTCAGCTTCCCTCAAGTTTTGATGGGAAATGTAGGCAGCTTGGCAGAATGTTGGACAAGTGACAGTTGAAAAGTCCATTGGACAGCAGTCGGAGAGCAAAGCCGCGAGACCAGGATGCCTACATTTCCCATCAAAACTTGAGGGAAGCTGACAAGTGTCCAATCTGTGCCTTTTGTCACTTGTGGTTCTGCTCTCAGGTAGACAATTGCTGTTGTGAGACGCCGCTCCAATCTCCGTTTTGTGAAATGAAACCAGTATGAGGAGCAGTGGAGTCCCGTGACGTTGCTGACTTTCCCCCCACAAATACCAGATGACTCCGATTTCAAAGCGGAAGCAGGCAGTTTGGCGTCTGTTTGTTCAGCGTCTTTTAGCAGGCACAGGAAAGAGTGGGAAATCCTGTTCTCAGAAAAGACGCTGAACAAACGGAAGCCTGCTTCCACTTTGAAATCGGAGTCATCTGGAATTTGTGGGGGGAAAGCCAGCATTCAGTAAGTGTCCCGTCTCTTTAACAGCGTGTGGAAACAGCTGGTAATAACTGTGATGGGATGCCAGCAAATAAACCTGTTTCAAAATATATTCTTCATCCAGGCAGTTATCAATTATAAGTTGATCAGCTACAACAATGTATAACAAAGGCATTCTGCATCCGTCCTCCATTTTGAGTGGACGGGTGCTGATTGCCTTTGTTATACATTGTTATACATTGACTGTTGGTTGTAGTTGATCAGCTTATAATTGATAACTGCCTGGATGAAGGACATATTTTGAAACGGGTTTATTTGCTGGCTTCTCATCACAGCTGTTACCATTTACTTTTCAACAACTATTGGATCCTTACAGAAGAACTCCTTCTAAAATTATCCATATGATCATTTTGAAATAGACTTCTTGCACATTAATTGGACTTGTTTGCATCATCAAAAATACGTCTGTATTTATAGTTAAATATATTTGTGGTACTGTATTTTATGGTTACTTATGATACAACAGTTGTTAAAATATAGGCACTGGCACTTTGTATAAATATAGGGATTATTTATGTTTACATGGCACATTGCTCTTTAATTATGGCTGCATTAAAGTGCCATTGATTTTTGTTTGATGCTTTGCCTTTCATATGTAACCAGACCTTGTGCAAGTACCATAATTAAATTTTAATTAAATCTCCATAATTAAAATTTTCAATAAGTACGAGTATAAATGATTCTTGATTAATAACTAGCATAAAGGTATTTTCAATTTATATAGTTTGTCACAGCTTGTTTTCCTTTTTGGTTTCACACTTAACTGAGGCATAGGGTTTGAGAACATGTATAAAAGTCAGACTGAGTTGTGGGTTCTCTTCATTTCCCACATATACATTGACTGATTCAGATAGGAGTATGTGGAAAAGTGGTTTCAGCTCCCCCACCCACCCATAATTATGTCCATCTGCCTTAAGTAGTGGAGAGCGGGAGGGGCAGATCAAAGTTGAGTAAAAAGCTGGTATAATATAGTAGAGCACAGTAGTGCATGAGGACATTTTGTTATTTCCCACATGTAACTGAGGAAAGTTAAACGTACTTTACTAAGCACTAGATAGTACATGTTTTGTCCTGCGTCATAGAAATCTTCTGTATGAAGTGTCCTATTACTGCAATCACATGGGTAAGCTAATTTATAGTTACATAATTATATAATTTATAAACTAATGCCTGATACACAGGAAATCCAGATTATTGCCATTTCTTCCTGCCAGGGCTGGATCTACAATTGCCAGAGCCCAGGGCAACCAAAGACCAGCCACCCATGCGTCGTGCTGCCCCGTGGCAAGCCGGCTGTCCTGGCGCACTGCAAAGCTGGTGCCGGCAGCGTGAGTGGCTGGGATGCCGCCCGTGCCATTCGCCTGCCCCACAGGACAAGGGGCACGTGGCAAGCTGGCCGCCCCCTGTCCTGCAGGGCAGGCGAATGGTGCGAGCGGCCTCCCAGCCACCCGCACTGCCTTTTGCCTGTCCTGCCGCCCGCACGCTCCCGGGGCTGGCAGCTGCGCCCAGCGCCCCCTCTTTGGCGGTGCCAGGGGCAGACTACCCCCCCTGCCCCCCATCGATCCAGCCCTGCTTCCTGCGTCATGTAAGCCATCTTCCATAGTAATGAATGTCAGTGTGGGTGCATTGTCTCAGACATGCTATCTTCCATGTGCATCTGGAACTTGTAGAAAATACTTGCATTGTTCAAAAAGCCATGAGTTTCATTTTAATAAAATGCTAAATAACATTTAGATCCACTATGCTCTCCTAAACAGGAAAGAGCCTGACTAAATGATGATATTGGGGCTGTGATAAGAGAAGGGAAATAGAATTGCATTAGAAGTTTAAAAAGGCAAAAGACAACCACTAAAAAGTCTTAAATATTGAAGCCATTCTGAGCTCTGGACAATATACATGTAGTAATGATGGACAAAATTGTTTCTCTATAGAAGATACTCAAAAGTAACTCCGTGGGCTGCTTTGTTGCAGTCTCTGCAGTTTGGCGTGGGGCCATGGCACAGTAGTAGGACATTTGCATGCAGAAGGTCCCAGGCCAAATCAGGTTGTAAGTCATGTGAAAGACTTTTACTTGAGACCTTAGAGAACTGCTGCCAATCAGCATAGACAGTGCTGCCCTTGGTCTACTCAGTGCTGGTCACGTTATATTGAAGACATGTACAACCTGTGTACAATGTACACTGAATTTTAAATACATATGTTAAGTAATTCTCATGTTACATTCAGTGTATGTACCACTTTAAACCCCACTTTTATCCAAGTACCAGTCCCCAGTTTCATTTGTAAAGTGAACACATGTTGGCTCTTTCTTACAAACAGATGTGCATGCAGGAGAAACAGGGCTTCTATAAGGTAGCTTCATGTATTCGATTATTATTTAATAATGCCCAGAGAATGGTCTGAACAAAATGACACAGTAAAACTGCTAAAGCAATCATCTCCCAGCAGCAGAATGTGAGTCTAACGGCACCTTAGAGACCAACAAGATATTCAGAGTGTAAGCTTTTGAGAGTCAGAGCTCCCTTGTAACACCCTCTCCCTCCCCTCATTTTTAGCTGGGATATAAAGGCTTAGAGATCTCCATTCCTACTCCAGTCTGAAGAAGGTGTCTGAAAAAATGAGCTCAGACTCTTGAAAGCTTACACTCTGAAAATCTTGTTGGTCT
Source organism: Eublepharis macularius (assembly GCF_028583425.1). Taxonomy (NCBI): domain Eukaryota; kingdom Metazoa; phylum Chordata; class Lepidosauria; order Squamata; family Eublepharidae; genus Eublepharis; species Eublepharis macularius. Next base: position 81,471,265 of record NC_072797.1, read on the forward strand.
CTAAGGTGCTACTGGATTCAGTCCTGCTGTTCTACTGCAGACCAACACAGCTACCTAACTAAACATCTCCCGAGCGGAGATTGGATAAGGAACTGCTTGGAAGTATAGATACTCTGAGCTCCTTAGGTAAAAACAACAACAGAGATGTACACATATACTTGCCTTTATAGTACTAAAAGCTGTACAAAAAAGTATAGCACACTGTAATATGCAAGAATTGTTTTTGTGTCCTTGCAACTATTGCTGCTTTGTTAGCCATATTGAATCTAAGATAAGGTAAGATATAAATATTTCCAATAAATAAATATATATTAAAATATCACAGTCCTTGACAATTTAGAAAGGTGTAGTTTTTAACCATTGCTGTGGGATTTACACTAGATATACTCCCAGAAGACCATGCTGTAAATACTCTCAGTTAAAAGGGAATGCTAGTTTCCCTGCTAGACCTGGAAGACTTGGTGAAGGCAAGGGACACCCAGAAAACGGATGTACATCACCCTACACTTTAACACCATCCTAACAGTTCTGCGTGGCCTCAGTTAATTTCACTGTAACAGCAAAAGTAGTAGCCTGGCCCCTGAGCAATCCTTTCAAATCAGAGAAAGCAGGCAAATGAAGTATGCAAAAATATAATCGAGCTCCTGTAGAAAGTCAAATTCAATCCAAATTGTCTTTTTCTCATTTATGAAAAGTCAACGTAGTTTGACTACTTAACTCATATGGATTATAAGATGAACACTGGCTGTTGATATTTGACATATATTCTGTACTGTCAAGATAGCCGCATTCTGATCCAAGGAAGACGCTTATGGCTTTTTCCTCTGAACTTTCTTGTGAGGGTGTGGGTAATGTTTACAGTGTCAGACTAGAACCAGTTTGAATCTGCCACTCTGCCATAGAAGCTTGCTAGGTGAACTTGGCCAATTACACACTCTTACAGTGCAATCCTAAACAGAGTTACCTCAGTCTAAGCCAATTAGACTGGAGTAACTCTGCTTAGGGTTGCACTGTTAGTCTAAGCTACCTCACATGACTGTTGTGCGAATAAAATGGAGGAAAGAATAATTATATAAAGCACCTTGAATTCCCATTGGTGAGATGAGAAAAGTGGGGCACGAATGAAGTAAACAAACAAACTTGATTTACAGCAAAGTTTTAGGAAAGATTGGAGTAAAATCTGAATGGCTCATGTGTCAGAGGGAAAATTCAGATTTTCCCACCAACCATTTTCCTTGATCTGTCTTAGAGTTACCAATACCAACTTCCAGATGAGGACCAGTTCTCTTCTCTTGGAATTACAAGTGATTTCCAGACCATAAAGATTAGTTTCCCTGAAAGCTATGGTAGCTTCAGAGGGCAGACTCAATGACATCAGATGCCCACTAAGCTCTCTTCCTCACTAAATTCCACCCTCAGAAGGCACTGCCCCAAATCTCCAGGAATTTCCAATATTGATATATGTATTAAGATAAAAGGGGAAAGACATATCTCTGCAACAAAGAGACATACTTAAAAACAAAGAGACATACTTAAAAAAAAATTCAGAGAATTTGATACACAAGTTATTTTGTTTTTAAGAAAATTAAAAAAAAGAGAGAATGGGATTAGGAAATTGTGGTGAAATCTGCTATGTGGAACTCCCATTCCCATTGCAACAGCAATGGAGAAACCATACAAGCCCGTCCCCATGTGGAAGCCCCTTGAAACAAAGGTGGACCTCAGAAACTGGGAGAGGGGAGAATATGATTGCAGAACCAAAACAAATGTAGAAATTTGAAATAGGATGAATATTCTATTTAAAATGCAAAATTGAAATATCAAATATATACTTTTTATTTTTAAAATTATATCAAATCCCATATGGAGTTCCATTCTTTTCAAGGGAGGTGGCCTCCCTTTGCCTATTTATTTATATTTATATATCATTTATATATCAAATTTATACCCTGCCCTCCCTGCAAATGGGCTCAGGGCGGCTAACAACAAGGAAGCGTAAAACATTACAATCATCTAACAAAAGTATTTAAAACTCAATACAGTACAATACAAACTACTAGATTGGTGGCAACTCTGATTACATGAATGAGAAAACTTTGTACCCCCAAGGTGTGTGTGTGAAACTAGAACTGATATATGCTTTTAAGTCTACACATGATAAGGTTAAAGTTGGTAGGGAGAGATATTCCTTCCTTTCTCATAGTATGAGAATATAGGTCACCCAATTAAGATCAGTAATAGTAGTATGTTCAGGACAGGCAACAGAAAGCACAAAACTAATTCAAGGGTGTCAAACTCATTTATTGTAAGGGCCAGATCTGACATAAATGTCACTTTGTCTGGCTGGGCCATGTATACTTTGTAAAGTTTATATCCCGGAGATATAAACTTTACAAAGGCAAACTCAATTGTGTGCATGCCTTTGGGCCGGATTTGGCCCGTGGGACATACGTTTGACACCCTTGAACTCATTTCTCAGATTCACCATCACAAGATGGAATCATGGCCTTGATGGAAAGATTCATGAGGAATATGGTCTATCAGCATTTCAAAAATGGTGACTAAATTGAACCTCCATGTCCAGATGCAATGAACCTATGAATACTAGTTGCTGGAGGCAACAGGAGAAGCCCAGTGCCTTGCTTGTGGACTTCCTTGAAGCATCTGGTTGGCTACTGCTGGGAAAAGCTAGATTTGGTCTATTCCAGCAAGGCTCCTATGCTCTTGTGTGTGTAGTATGTGTGGAATGAATATTCCAAGTCAGCTCTAGAGAAGAAGTGCAGAGTTTACAAGATAATCTCTGCATGATTAATTATTTCAGTTCAGGCTTGCTTTGCCTGTGCTTTGGAAAGGTGTGTATGATGTGCTGGCAGTTTTTATCATATTTTCCAGTTCTGTGCCCTCATGTCCATGAAATTACATAAATTATGTCATCTAGCAGTATACATTTGTCATATGGTTAGTCATTGGGAAAAATATTCATCATAGATTCCAGGAGAGAATTCTACTAGTAAAATCAGTGTTTGGGCATTTCTCTCCCCATCAGCACATTCAACAAAAATCCATAGAAAAGAAAAAAGTTGACTAGAGATTGAAAAAAAAAATTCATTTGATATTATAAACAAGCACCATCGAGAAAGGCTTGATTTTTAAAAAATTCATATCCAAATACATTGGCAATTCTGGTGTCCGCCTAAAATTCTGAAGGTTTTTTTTTAAAAAAATGGCAGTAATCTTTTTTCATTCAAAACAAATATGAAACCTGCATGGTTACAGGAAAACACAAACGTGATGATTTCACAACGCTCAAAGAAGAAATTGATTGTAGACCTAAACAAGATATGCTGATAATCATAGGTGACTGGAATGCAAAAGTAGGAGATAAAGCAAAATCAAACATAATTGGAAAATTTGGACTAAGATAATGAAATGAAGCTTGAGAGCAACTCAGATAATTCCCATCACGATTAGTTTTGAGTTCCTGGTTCCCCTGCACCCTTGTTAGACAGTGACTTTTTTGCATTGTGGCATTGTTGCTTCTGTTGCTTCTGTCTCTTGTCTTAATTCTCTTGTTTGCCAACACAACATGATACCAGTACACACCAGTTGAAAAAGTTATTCTGTTCTCAAAATAATACTAAACCAAAATGATGTGCTTTTTGATGCATCTTTAACATTTGGACTGTATTTTCCAGAGACATTAGAATCAGTACTCTTCGTTGGATGCATCTCATGATGAGGAAGTTCAGTATTCAACTGAAGATTTATGAAAAACTTCCATGGCTAACAAAGTGACCATGCCATGAAACTTTGTGTATACTACAACAGAACTTTCAGGTTGACTAGATTCATCTACATTTAAATTGTACATGAATTATTATTTGTCACAAACTGGGCCGGTTTGTGGTTTGTGAACCGGTGGTTTATGGGAGCTCATTTCTCACAAACTGTGATGAATTTTAGCCTGGTTCATTTGGTTCATATTTCAGTTTGTCACTGCAGACAGCCTGGTGCTGATCAATCAGATTCCTAGGCAATGGGGGCGGGGGAGTGGGCTCTCTGCAGACCTTCTGCTGACCCGGAAGTGATGTTTTCATGAACCAAATGAACCGGTTCACGAACCAGGGCAAGTTCATGAAAGTTTGTAGTTCATGGTTCGTGAAACGTGACGAACCATGAACCGCACGGTTTGGAATTTTCCCAGTTCGTGCCCATCTCTAATTGTTACTCTTGGAAGTACAACAGAACATGAATCTCTACTGTTCTTTAAAATATTTCATGATTTATTTCTTTACTTCATTTATATCCAACCTTTTTTCCTAATGGTATCCCAAAGAGGTGTACATTGTACTCCTCATTTCCATTTATCCTCACAACGATGCTGTGAGGTGGTGTTAAGCATCCTGTGCCAGTGTTGCTTTTCCACCCACGAATTTTGTTTTCCAGCCTTCCTAGTCAAAGTCTGTTAAGACTGTAGTATTTTGCATAGCTGGTCTGAAATAGCAGAGTCCCAGGTTCACATGCTTGATTACAGACTAGAGGTCTACCTATTCTTCACTGCCTCATCCCATCTCTATCAAGGCTCTGTTCCTGCTCCCATGATTCCTTTACTTGCTGCCTCTAGCCACTGCACCCATGCTGCATAGGGTTAAGCATTGAGGTTGATGTTCCCTAAAAAGGAACCTGCTGCTCTACTGGCCAGGAATGACACCTCTCTGGCCCAGAGTAGAGCCTGATCCCTTTTTGTCCTCCAAGGCTTTGCCAGCTGTCTGGCCTCCTGCCCAGCTGTCTCTCTTCCTTTCCTTTTGCCTACTCTATCCTTTTTTATTTTCCTCCTGTCACGTCCATTCTCTGGCTCACTTGGACTACACATGAATAGGCTGTTACTCCCTAAGAGATTCCCCACTCCTGAGGAAGTCTTTATTCCCAAGATTAAAAAGAGTCCAGTAGCACCTTTATTCCCAAGGAGGCTAATTCTGGCAGTGTTTGAACCTACATGCCCTTAAGATGCCTTTGGAACACAGTCCTGCCTTTCCTGCCTTCTGGTAACTAACGTCACCCTCTCTTGTGGCTGTTCCTTGTTTCCCTCACTGCACCATGACCTGGGATCCTGCAGGATGTGATAGGTGGGTCGGTATTAGTGTGTGTGACTGGCCAGCCCAAGGTCACCCAGCAGGCTTCTATGATAGAGTGGGAATTTGATACTGGATATCTTGATCCTAGTCTGATGATCTAACCACTACACCACACTATGAATAGCCTCCATTAAAATACTTGAGAAAATAGTTTTAAAAACAGAAGTCACAGCAGATAGTGTCTGTGTCATTTAGCAACTGTGATATATTAACTTTAAAGCTAGTTTGGTGTAGTGGTTAAGAGTGCAGGACTCTAATCTGGATAGCCGGGTTTGATTCCCCACTCCTCCACTTGAAGCCAGCTGGGTGACCTTAGGCTAGTCACAGCTCTCTGGAGCAATTTCAGCCCTACGCACCTCACAGGGTGATTTGTTGTGGGGATAATAATAACATACTTTGTAAACTGCTCTGAGTGGGCATTAAGTTGTACTGAAGGGCGGTATATAAATCGAATGTTATTATTATTAAAGTTGTGCCAGAAATGTGTAGATTTTGATATTCACATAAAAATGTGTCCTTTCATAAGGCAGAATTTATCGGCAAAAATGAATTATGACCCAAACCTTTGATGTTCTTTAGACTATTATTTGGGGGACTGTCAGAGCCTCAGATCCCTGTATTTTTAAAGTCAGACATGACTGTAAGATATGAACAATCAGTTGCATAGCTTTGGGGAAAACAAAACTGAGAAAGAGAAACAGAAGAAAGCGCCCTAATCTGACTGAGGTAGAAAGAAAAATATCCTACACAAACCCTGTATAATTAATTTAATTATCTGATAAAACTTATTTAATTAATTGATAACAATTTATATGCCAATTTTCATATGACTAAAACACTTTGAGAAAAAACATGTGGATTAGATTATACACACCTATCACAAGAACCACTATTTTAGAAGATATATTTTCTAATGTATGAAAGAAAGAGCAGTGCCTTCTGAAATGGTATGCATCACCTAGTTTTAGTACTTAAAAAAAAACAACTTCTTCCTGGCTTCAGAAAAAAAAAAGCATTCTTGGTCAATGTGATGTTTGGTCCAGTGGCCTCAGAGTAGACGCTGCCTCTTTAACAAAGGGCTGCAGTCTTACCCCTCATCCCAGGCCTGACTGGACTTTCTGACCTTGTGTATTTCCAGTGTTCGCTTCACCTGTGTTCCTTTGGTGTTACTCGCCTGCCTGTTTATCAGGCTGGTAGGCTGTAATGGCATGCCTGACGAGATGTTCTGGGTTGCCTGACCGGGCTGGGCTCCGAGCCTCTCTGCTTCCTCCTCCCTGGCTCTCTGAGACTGGACTTCTGTCCCTGCCATCTCTGAGCCTTGCTGCTCACTGCTGCCTTGACTCTACAACACAGCCTCCTTAATCCTTCCCAGCTCTCTCTCTCTCCACCTTCCACCTCTCCGTTCTCCAACGCCCACCCCCTCTCTCCTGAACATCTTCCTATTGAAGCTCTCACCCCGCTGCCTCCGCCCCGCCTCTCTGGCATGGCATCTCGTGCCAGTGCCTCACAGTCAATTATAAAATTTTAATTTGATAACTCTCTAACCAATTAATTGATTAAATATTCTACATATTAGGACTTGTGGGGGAGCATTCTATTACATGGTAGAATAATCTGAATACTGAACATGCCCTGCAATGGGTCAAAAAGCACCCCTGGGGCCATTTTTGGCAATGAAAAATGGCAGGGGTGAAGTTGGAGCCCCTTTTTTCCTGGTGCCACAGTCCCAGTCTGCATCAGGCCTTGCATCACTGGAATAAGTGTGTTCCCCACAGCAGCCATGTCGCTGCAGGGAAAGCAAGTCAAGTTGGGAGAACCCTGACCCAACTGATGGCCAAATGATGGACAGTTTGACCCTAACTGTCCTTTCCTCCCAAATAGCCTCCCTCTCCTCTCTCCTAGTGCCTTGGGTGATTTCTTTTGGTAGCATACGAGAATGGCTAGGGCAACATGAGGTCTACATTTCAGAGGGTACCTGGAAAATCTTGAACACTGCTGAAACATTATTCAAAATGTTGGTTGTAAGGAAGAGTAGGACAAGAAGGATAGTGGTGTGGGTGACAGAATTTCTCTTCACACCATTGGCTGGCTGGGCATCACTGTTTTAGAAACCACAAATGAGGATGGAAAGGAGGAGGGAACAAAGGGAGGCCTGGCCAGAGTTTTGGAGCCTAAAAAACCCCAACTTTTTTTGCTAACATTGCTAATAGCTCAGTTTAGTTAAGCCCAGTTCCAAGGTGACCTACTTTTTCTTACTTGTTCTCAATAAACCATATAATTGCTGCTGCCTTTGCTTTTACTTCCTTGTGTTTGTTGGTTTCAGTTCTGAAAAAGAGAACAAAGCAATCCACACAGCAACCAAAATATTAAGTGAAACAACTTGGCCTCTCCCCATCTTCCAGTTAATCATGCTAAAGTTTTTTCCTAACTCCTGAGTGCCCTCTGGTGGGAAAGGATCCCTTGGAACAGATGGAATTATATGTTAAATGATCTATTTTTAGTAATGCCTGTAAAGTTAAGAGTGGTATTAAACTAATTTTTATTGTGAGGATGTGCATCTACTTCCATATATTTAAGGATTTTAAAAATGATAAATGGACTTATAAAAAGTAAATCTAGGTGTACATACAAATAAAACATGTCCCTTGGTAAAACAATATTAACTTTTGGTATAAAACAACATTACTGTAAACAGCTTAGATTATAAAAGCAGTAAGAGTATTGGTTAGTTATATCAAGAAGAGAAACTACGAACAGGTTCCACAGAGCATGTCTGCAGCAAATTTCCAGTTCTTTCCTACAGATACTTTATGAATAGAATTAGGAAGAGATAACACTGGAAACTTCCCTAAGTTGTCTTTTGGATAAACGAGTTAACACAGCTTCTTCCTCACTAAACTCAGCAAATCTTCAGCAATTATCTGCAGGAAACTAAAATTTTTCTTAGAACTTTTCTCTTTCCATGCTACAAAAGCATGTAAATGGCTTTGTAAATGGCTTATTTGCTTTACCATATGGTATTTACCATATCCTAATAGCAATGAGTTTGGACTATGGAATGGAGGTTTTATTAGTGCAAAATACAGTATGATTATTTTGATTAAATCCCTTGCACCAAAGAGCCGACTGGGTACTTATTGCTAAGATTTGCATCCAGAACCTGGAGATAAGCGTCATCTTTGCTGGATAAGGAGTGGTCAGTTCTGAGAGACTTACCACTTACTTGAAGTTGCAGGACTGAAACCCCATCTCCCACTTATCCTTCCTCCCAGTAGGTGGTGCTGTCAAACCTAATTGTATAAATCACTTATTTGGGGGGGTCTGGATCAGGAATGGATTATCTGACATTTTTTAAAGTTTCTAAACAGTACATCTTAAACATCAGAAGTTTGGTGCATAACACTTTATAAGCAATGAAGAAAGAGTTTACAGCAATGAAGAAAGGAAAGTTTATAGTAAAGCTTTAAGTAAAACATTTAATGGGGATTTCTTATTTACTTTTCTGCCTGAAGTAGTGAATGTCTTTGAACAATGCTGGCATCTAAAACAAAAGTTACTTTGAGTAATTTGCTTGAATCCTGCTTAGGTTGGTAGTGATGGAAGGTTATGACCATCTGGCAGCTGTTCAAAAGCCAGTACAATGCTTGGGTGGTCTCAGCATGGTTCTTATCGCATAGCCCTGCCAATGTGAGTGAGCTAATTGGCAAATAGCAGGCTCAGCAAGGCAGTCATGGAAAAGGAAAAGGGAAGACACGGTTAACATATTCTTGCTTTACACAAAGACATATGAAGGTATTTATGGTATATGTCTAATACTGATGCTTGTAGGGCGAGGGGGGGTCCTGGGGTCCCTCTCCATCTTCTTTCCTCCACCTGAAAGACATAAGAAGACAAGAGAATCCCACACTCAGATATATATGGGACTATGCAATCACACTCACCTGCTCTTTGCTCCCCGCGATAGAGACCAGGGAGAGGGACGGCGTTGCCCGGCAGTGTTTCCTTACCCCCTTGTGGACCACAAGTTTCTTATTCTCCAGTGTTTTGGACAAGATTTCATATATTAAAAGTTGATTGTTACCATTTCAGAGACTTTGAGCCTTCTACACTGTGAGACAAAATTAACGTCATACGGTCTATGTTTATTACATTGTATGCATAGAATAGGTTTTGAATTGCTTTTTGACTGCATTTATACAACGTAGTGATGAATAGATATTTTTGTATTGAATGAAATTGTAACTGTGAGAGTTTCATTGTTTCTATATTATAGAGATTGTTTATGGTCAAGTGGATACTATTCCCGGGAATTGTGTTTGTGGTAATACTGATGCTGTAGCAAGACAGAAAAAGTTCAGGAGTTCCCAATCTTTTCCTTAGTGTGCAGTGTCTTCTACATTAAAAGAACCACTATAAATCAGGTCCTTATTAGGGGTATGCAAGGACAGAAAGATTCAGTTTTCCTGCTTCGGAATTTCTGAAGTGGGAAAAAGAATAGGAAATAAGTAATTTCCAAAGTGGCAATCCTGCAAAGTATTGTCCTGCTTTGGCAAGCTCCATGAAGATCGGAGCACACCAAAACTTCCCACCCCACCGCTTATTTCACCCAATGGGAGAGGGTTCCCTCCTCCATCTGCAATCGGATGAAATAAGCAGTGGCAGGACTTCCCACGCTTCAGCTACCAGCGCGGGGGGGGGGGGGAATCCCTCCCACAGGCCAGCTGAAGTTTAAAGGGCCCTTTCCCTGCTGCTTGCAAGCATGAAGATTCGGAGCACACCGAAACTTCACACTCCACCACTTATTTCACCCAATGGAGGCAGGAGGAGGGGTTTCCCTCCTCCTTCTCCAATTGGGTGAAATAAGCGGTGACGAGACTTCCCACGCTTCGGCTGCTGGCAGGGAGGGATTCTGTCCCTCAGGCAAGCTGAAGCACGGAAAGGGCCCTTTAAATTTCAGCTGACCCACCGGAGGGATCCTCCTCTGCCAGTCAGCTGGAACCAGCTGGGGGTTTGAAAGCACTCCAAACCTTCCCAAAGCGACCTGAATTGCTTCAGGGTGCTTTGATTTGGCATTTTTGAATCAGGGCCATCATGCTGGGACCAATTTGGAAATTCTGAATCTTTACAAATCGAGTCCAATTCAGGTATTTATCCCAAATCAGAAACTGAAATCACACACCCCTAGTCCTTATACAATGTCTTTATGACTGTAGGCTGTAACTAACAATGAAAATCAATATGAAATGAAGTGAAATACTTTTCAGTCTGGTTTCAGGCCTGGGTTTGGGACAGAGAGAGCTTTAATGGCATTTGTGGATGATTTCCATCTTCATATGGACAAAAGGAATGAATCGCTCTTTATGTTGCTAGATCTGTCATCAGCTTTTTGATATGATGGGCCATGCAATACTGCTGAGGTATGTAGTAGGTGTGATGAGTCTGGCAGAGCAGAGCTGAGATGTTTCCAGTCTTTCCTGCTCACAGAAGATTGTAGTAGGGGATGCTGAATCTTGGAAGCTGACATGGGAGTGCCACAAAGTCCTGTGTTATCTCTCACATTGTTTAATATATATGAGATTGCCTTCAGTCTTGGAGTAGGATTTCATCAATATGCTGATAACATCCAGCAATAGATTACTCTGAATAAGCCACTGAGTGCTGCCACAACTGTCCTGTCCTGGCCCAGTGTCTGAATGTGGTAATTAAGTAACTGGGTGTGTGTGTGTGTGTGCAAACTGAAGTTGAATCCAGATAAGACAGAGGTAGCTGGCTGGAAGGGCTACTGCTTTAAATGGAGTTGTTCTTCCTAATATTGATGGGGTGCAGCTTTTGCTGAAAGATTCTGTGCAGTTTGGGATGGATGAAGCTTAGATACATTTAATCAAGGGCAGCCCGTTTAGATTATGTTCCATTGCTGAAAAGGAGATTTGGAAGTTCAGCCTTAATTCAAATTGTCTTTCTGTGAAGACACACAATAAAATATCATTACACCAGAAAACTTATGAAGATGCTGATGGAATAGATGACTCAGCATGCCTTGGACACTGGTGGGCACTGCATATCTCTCTGTGTGTATGTGTAACTCTGTTGATAGTAAGGTGCTTCTTTTTGTCTAAGGAAGGTATGATGGACACCCCTCCCCTTCATACCCCCTCTCTGAGGCAGATTTTCCCACCAAAATTCAAGATTGCTCACTGTGGCTGAGCAGCTTCAAGTAGCACGTCTGTTTATGGTTGCAATGTTCTTATTGTCCCACCCTGATAAGCAGTTATAATTTTGACTTTTTAGCCCAGCACAGAAACTTGATCGGGGAGAAGCAGAAGCCATCTTCTTCTTTGTATGAAATGGAACTGAAGGCTGAGTAACTCACAAAAGAAACAGCAACTTTATTGAACAGGCAGGGATGAAATATGGGCAGGCAGAGAATGAAATGCTGAGGTAAAATTTGTTGGTAAAATGGAATAGTTTAAAAGTAATAGGCACAACAGTTTGCTTGCAGCAATGTTTACCATCCTTAAGAGTGAGAGGTTTGTAGTTTCATACTTTGGTTAAAGAAACAATGTTTCTCCACAGATTACCCTTTACAGTTTAAGTGTTCTGATGTTGATTCAAAGACCCAGGGTCATCCTTAGACCTTACTCCCCCTTTCTAGACACTGGGCTAGAATTATTCTTCTTCATAAGACATAACCATGTTCACTTGGCTGAATGGGAATCTCCGCTTACTATCCACTCACTCTGCCAAAAACATACCCCCAGTTCTATCTTGGCTGTGTAAATGGGTCTCAATTAGTGCTGGCTTTTATACTTGGACTTTTCAACTGAAAGTTCTCCTTAAGACAATGTTGTCACAGTTAGTGCAAACATTTTCCCTCACTTCAGAGAGGTACAAGTCCTCCTTATCAGACTCCACACTCTCAACTCTGCTCAAAATCTTAACTGGGGGAAAAAAATCCTGTCAGCACCATTTCTCATTCTGACTAGGCAATCAAAGGGGGGGGACCTGTCAATCAAGCTCTCCTTCCAGAAAGTTATTAACTTCTACCCTTCCACTCTCTAATTGCTGCACTTAGGCAAACTTTCCTTTTAAAGCAAAGTCTGCCACAACAGGAATGCCTCCTGACTCTGTCTCTTGGGAGATTTCTTCATCTTGCCTCATGGCCTTCCAAAGAGGAAGGATTTATTTCACTGAGAGCCAAGCTACAAGTGACACCTGACACAGGTTGGACACTTGTCAGCTTCCCTCAAGTTTTGATGGGAAATGTAGGCATCCTGGTCTTGCAGCTGTAATGGAGAGCCAAGCTGTAAAACCAGGACGCCTACATTTCCCATCAAATCTTGAGGGAAGCTGACAAGTGTCCAACCTGTGGCTCTGAGTTCCAGCCATGAAGGCCTCCTCCATATACCCACTTGCATCCTTGCTGCTAGGCTGTGGTATTTATAGGGAAAGTGACTCTTTAGACTATGCCTCTCTACTCCAAGACATTGCCACAAATGGAATCTACCTTAATAAACTGTAAGTTCTCTCTTTTCTACAATTTGATTGCCTGAGAATTAATTATTGCATGATGGGGAAAATGCTTCTGAGTTCTGACTAAGTAACTCTGCTGTCAAATAAAATATAACTATTTCTAATAGATGCAAGCATAGCTGTACCTTATTCTCTGAAAATAAAGCCAAGACAACTCAAAACACTTCTTTAGTACCAAAGTCCTTCTGCAGTTTCATCTTTTCTTCTTTCTCATTTCCTGTGTGAATCTTCCATCTGCCTACCTTTTGAGGAGAGGTAGCAAATGTATCATGAGTTAAAAATGACTGAACATGAGCCCATACTAAGGATTGTGTGTGTGTGAAATGGCATCTAATGTGAAATAATGGAACGCCTCACCAGAGTGACTGGTTTAAAATTTCCTGATTGTTGGTTGGAAGAATAAATTACATGGAGACAATGAGTTTTGCTATTGTTACTGTATTTACATTTTTCATTCTTGGCTCATCATGACTTCTAAACCTCTAAGAGATCATTTTCAAATTTGGATACACACAAGAGCAATACTATTTACTTCCACAGATTTTCTTTCCTCCCCACACCCACTATCACAGTCTTCTTTTATAAATATGTTCGTTGCTAATGCTAATGCAGCCTTTTCTCCAGCAGACGCTGATTAGGTAGGATTTATGATCCATCGCAGCAAAGTCTGAAAGTTCTCTACTAATGCAGAATCTAACTTGAATGTAAATTGCAGGAGGTATTCGGCATCTGGTCCCAATCTCAGGGTGCTTTCAGATCACAATTAAAAAGTAATTTATTTATTTTTTTTGGTTAACGCTACAGCAATGTTATACTAGTGCTAGCCCTGCTCTGAAACATATTCTGATTGTTGCTCATAACCAAAACCTTGTTTTTTGTTAGAATCTGGAACAACATTGCCTTGGGCGTTAGAGGGAAGAGGAAAACTTCCAGAAAGACCATTCCTGGGAGACTACTCACACATACAAACATAAAATATAAACTATAATCATTTGTATTCAAAATCATACATTTATATAGAACTTACATAAATTTTACTTTTAATAGTTCACTTCTATTTAAATGTCTTTATTCTATCTTTTCCATCTATCTTCATATCTAATAACTCTTTTATTATAAACATAACGTACCTAACTCTCTGTTTTAATTTAATTTTGTTCTGATTATCAGCTATAAAATTGAAAAAAAATTCAGTTGCAATTCTGGAGTATAAAAGAAGTTAGTTTGCCATTGTCACATATTCATTTATTTTATTTTTTCATTCCTTCATTTCTGGGCATTTCACTACCTTTCATTTTGCTGCAAATATTACTCTTGCCACTGTCACTGTTATCCAGTGAAGGGGTCTCTTGTGAGTGAGAGGGATTAGAGTGCAACAAGAGACGAGACCTGTGTATACGAAGATTATCCTGACTAGAGAACTCTTTCCATGACCAGACAGATGTTTCAATCAAAAGGTTTTTTTTAATTGAAATTAATAAAGATCAGCAAAATGCAAACACACACACAACACACACTCAGAGCTAACTAGGAATCAGTGGTATAATTGGACAGCGTTTGAGGGATTGGGTGATAGTTACCATCCAGAAGAGAGAGAGCATTGAGCAACGAGTGCATCGATGTGGAAGAGCTAGGATGGAGGTCCGAGGGTGGATTCTGGATCCAGAAGCATGCATACAACCATGGCAGAAGAGTAGTCCAGTTATACTGTGGAACATACTCTGGGGCAAGATGGCATCTTCTGTTCCAAAACAATGACTTAATAGTTGTCTTCAGGGTGGGACAAAGGACTAGGAAACTGCCTCTGGAGAGAGACAATGAACTGGAAAAATTTGATAAAGGCTTCCCGGGCAGAACTAAAGTTATCAATATTGATCGACAACCCACAATGTATGGGTGGGTAAGGCTATCAGAGCCCTGAGTTGCCTGAGACTAGGAGAGTGGATAAGGGAAGATTGGTAGGGTGTGTTTGTGGTGCTTAATTCAGGAACTCCAGGAAGTCCCTATTGTGTTAGGATCTTTGCACATCTCCAGGGTGTGGGGCTGAGAGCCGGCCTCACCTGAAACCTCACATGCTAGCAATGTTTGTCTCTTGGCCAGGATCCGGCTGCCATATTTCTGCCTATTTGGGCAGTATTTTGTGTTTGAAACACATGCAGAGAAGGGGCTTATGGCATAGCCATATTCATAAGCCTTCTTTATATTGTGAGGGTAAGTCTGACCACTAACAGTCACCATATACTTAAATAATTCACTGTGTATTTTTGTAATATTGCTTAGCAAAATATTTAATAGCATAATTTTTGGCTCCATTACAAACTTAAGTTTTAATATCTTTTGCATTTCTTATTTGTTTTAGTGAGCAGCCAGCAACCCAATGGTTACAGAAGTATATTATTGCAAGAGATTTTCCAGTCTAAGCTCATCTACAAGGGAAGATTACATACTCCACTAGATCAGCACATTGCAAATCCATAATGGAAGCACTAACTCCTTACTTTCTTGACTGTTGTCACTGCCAACCTCTCTCCCTCTGTTAAGAATGCACAGAAACTGATAAGACTTCCCTTTACCTTGACAGGGAGGAAGCAGAGTTCCATGTTTTCACCAACCAGGCCTAAACCTATGCATCTAAAATCAAGTAATACAATAGTGTTGATAAATCCAATCCTGAAGTTGCGTTGAGAGTATTTTATAAAAACCCCAAAACTGAGGTGGGGGGGGGAACCAAACAAACAGGATGACAATGGGGAAAACACAGAAATGCAAAGAGTTGGGATTTATCTCTATGGTGTTTTTTGCCTCCTACATGTGACCTCTGATTTGTAAGTCCTATAATGACACCTTGCAATAAGGCTCTGAAATAGCCAGTATTATGCTGCCTCTCTGCTTTTCTTAATGTTGCAAAAAAAAAAATGCTGCTACCAAAGACTCTTGCCATAGTTGTCTCTCAATTGGATTTATAATATAGGAAAGCTTAGTAGCAGGGCTTATTTTCAGCTGGAACGCGGTGGAACAGAGTTCCGGAACGTCTTGAAAATGGTCACATGGCTGGTGGTCCTGCCCCTGATCTCCAGACAGAGGGGAGATCTGGGGGCGGGACCACCAGCCATGTGACCATTTTCATCGAGGGCGATTAAAACTTTTAAAAACTCCCCCCTTATTCCAGCTGACCCAAAGTGATGTCATTGGCCCTGGGAGCATGCATGCACTTTGCATGTGCACATGTGGTACCAGGGGCACCACCTCCCGCCAAGAGTTGCCCACTGTGCTGGCAACCCACTGAGTTCCACTACCTCTTTTCCCAGAAAAAAAGTCCTGTATAGTAGCATGGTAGAACAGTCAGCATGTGGGGGTGGCTGTGAGGTAAAAAAAGGTCTCCTTTATGCTAAATGAAACAGACATTTTGCTTAATCAGAAAAAGAATTTATTTGTAAGTACATACGGGTAATGGTTGCAGAGTATTGATGAGCATATTGATTCTAGAATAGGTTCATAAGCTTGGTGGTTTCAAAAAATAGTTATATATCCTTACATGTTTATTCACAGATCCAGTCACAAAGACTTTTGTCCCACATAGCTGCCACTTAGGCTAGAAAAACTTCAGTTCACTCCACCCGCCCCCCCCCCAGAGTACAGCTATTGTTCAATCACTGCACAATTCACTCACCCATCCAGTCTCCCCCTCCTTTTTGTTTTAAAGGTCTCCGTATGTAACCACATGAACCAGCAGAAACAAAATACAAACGATTTATATGGCAAAACATTACAATCACCGTCTGAATTCTCAGGAATAAATGAGTAGAAGAATTAAGTCATCACCTTTCAAAATTGTGCTTTGGTGATCAGTTAGTGAGCGGACACTATTTCAAAATGTATTTGAAAACTTCAGATCATAGCAGTTATGTTAGTAACTAGAATTCATTGTAATGAACGCATTATACCTGTATTAAGGGATATTCATTTGTTTTCAGTTTGTTTCCAGACACAGTGTTTGACCTGTCAGTCAAAAGCAAACGGAAAAGACTACATCCACCAAATCAGTTTCAGAGGCATGTCTTTGAATGCTTCTACCTTCTGAGATGAGGTGAGTGGCAGAGAACCTTTTTTATCATACCATCCCATTTAGGAAACTTCCTCTTGAGGCATTTCTGAGTCAGGCATTTATTTGTGACTAATTTATATGATTTGTGACTGATGTAATAGTATATTTGAACAATTGGCTGCTGAGTGGAGCAAGAAATGGGGATGGGGGTGGGAGTAGAATTCAATTAATTTGCGTGACAATGAGTGAAAAGCCAATGCACTGTATGGCAAGGTTAGGAAGAAATACCATGAAGAAAGCTACAAAACAGCCAGGAACGGGATGATGAACTGATTATAAACAAATATCTCCCTGTTTGTGACTGGTGAACAGGACGTGAGCCAAAGTGTTCAAGCATCCTATGCTAGATTATTATAATGTTAAAAAAGCCCTCAGATGAAGCAAGGAAAATGGCGCCAGTATGGACAGAAATGTAAAATATGTGCCCCTTCCCATTTACATGGTATACTTATGTGCTTTGACTGCAATCTTAAAAGATTGTATCAAACCAAGTTTGGGAAAGGCTGCATCAAATAAAGAGGAAACCTGGAAAGTAGATGATTAGGAGATAACATTGTGTGGATGCTCCAAAAAATCCTCACTTGTATTTGGAGCACGACAGAGTAAAATTTTCACAAGGAAATAACCTCATTGTTTATCATGTCCTGACCAACAAAAAGTATTTTGGTGGCATTTTAAAACTGATCGAATACAGAAAAACATTCTGAAGGAGCAAGCTCTCATTTTCCCAGCTCAGCTACAGAACAAATCCTTTCTCATTTTGTCCAGCAGGTGGAAGCATAGTGCAAGAAGCGAAGTTCTGGAGCACTTCATGGGAGAAAATATTTTCATTAAAAAAATCTGTTCAGGCAAAGTATGAATACTTTTGACCTTTCTTTGATGTTTCAAGGGACTGCTTCTCAAGGAAAGAAAAATTAACTATGCATTTACATTCAAAGCTAAAAGTTATTTGCCAATGAATAAGGAGAATTTATTTAGATTCACACATCGGTTTATTGTGATAACTGCCAACGTGATCTCTAAAAAGTAACAATTAAAATAGTTCATTAAAAAGAAAAGCAATAGCAACGCATTGTAGAATCATGAGCCATTCAACCATCTTATCAGAATGTTTTACATTGTCTAATTTCAGCATTTTCCCATTGAGAGGTCTATCTAAGACTGTTAAAGAAACAGTAAGAATTCTCATAAAGTAAATGATTTTTCCAATATGAAATACAGCAGATTCTAATAAATATTTTCAAAAGTAAAATTGTGTTTAAACTTAGAATAACAAGGAACCAATTGAGTAGTTCCCACAGTGGGAAGGTGATCCTGCATGACTTCATGTTAATTGATTGTGAATAGGAGAACTTTCCTGCTTTTCTAAAGGCTCACAAACGTATTTCAAACAAGAAAGCCGCCATAATTTTAAAATGAAAGCAAGATAATGTCTTAAACACACAAAGGTCTAGATAGAAATTGACTCTTGAAGTATCGACTATGAACCCTTATTGACATAATGAATATATTTGGTCATACTGAAGAGTCCAGATTAAAGACTGGAGTTACTCCAGTCTAAGGCTGTTGAAATCAATGGGCTTACAGTGGAGTAATTCTTCCTAGGATTGCACTGTAAGTACTTTTAAGCAGTGTTTATTTTTCAAAATCTTGGCTATTATACTTAAGGTTGCCATTCCCCCAGTGGGAGATTCCCTTCCACCCCCATCCCCACTCACCTGGCTTGCAGGAGGAAAAATTGGGAAAAGGCAGAGGAACAAGACTCCAGGGCAGTCTTCTGGTGTGGTGTGACAACATCACACCCGGGAGTGACAACATCGTACTGCCCTGGGAGTGCTCCTGCACTTGGCATGGGGCCAATTTGGGCCCCGAATGGGTGGTGCCAATTTGGCCCCAAATAGGTGGGCCCCAAACTGGGTGGCCTGGGAAGTGCCACCCCAGGAGCCACCCCAGGAGCACTCCTGCACTTCCCATGGGACTGATTTGGGCCCCCAGCGTGCAGGAGCGAATTGAGCTCCCAAACACGCACAAGTGCTCCATGGGTGACCCAAATCAACCTCATGCGAATCATGTGCATGCTCCCAGTCCTTCGTGATTATGTCACTTCCAGGAAGTGATGTCATCATGCAGGCAACAGAAAAGTGACATCGTCATGAAGACAACAGACAAGGTGAGTGCTGGCTTCCCCCCCGCCCACACACACATACAACCAGGAGGGTAAGGGGACCAGGCAGCCCTAATTGTACTCCAGAATTTTCCTTGACAGTAACACATCCAGTACTTGGCATAAAAGACACTGAGGGCAATGATAACTCACGTAGAATATAAATAATTATACTAAATCCAAGTGAAATTCTTGGGCAGAAAAGTTTCTTTGGGGGGGAAATCAAGAATGTAGCTACATTCAAGAAATGTCTGACTGAAATCTCACAAAAGCAAGTCATGAATTCTTGATTGCCATTTTGGCTTGCTGGCAAACTACATTGCTTTACTGCCTCTGATACAGTATTGTTTACTGAAAGGCTGGGGCCCTTTTCAATGAATTTGGTGAACACTGTTTTGCCCACAAGCCCTTTACCAAATTCCATATTAATTCTATCCAAGCCAGATGGCCTTGGTGATGTTGTGCTGTTAGCAGTCAGACCCTCTCCTCACACTGCAAGGGGAGTTTATGGATATGAAATATCATAAACTAGGTACTGCCTGACCTCAGGGAGAAAGGATGCCAGCTGGCCAGGAGATTGGAAAGTTACCAAGCCAGGAGACATAGGGGGACTGACTGACTGACAGTCCTCCGTGCCTGAGAGAACAACAGAGATAACAAGGCATCCTGAGACAACCCCCTGCTTAATCTTATCAATGCCTTCCTCTAGACATGGGCACGAACCAAAAAAATTTAACAAACCAGCAGTTCGTAGTTCGGTGCCGACGATGATCCTGAAGTCACGAACTGCAACGAACATTTTCCGTTGCTGAACCAGTTCGCAGTTCATGGTTCATGGGGCGCAGAACGGCCCCCGTGGCACTTAGAGAACCCATATTCCCAGGGAGTCTTTTGCAGGCTCTCCTACAGCCATCATCCAAGTTTGGACAAGATTGCAAAAGGGATCTTGGAGTTAGACCCTCTCCAATCCAAGGCCCCCAGGAAATTCCCATTTGACACAATTAGAGCCACCGGTTGATGTTGGCCCAGTGTACAGAAGGTGGGTGTTGACGGCAGCCGCTGGGCCTGGTGGACTCAGGGAGGCAGCGACGAGACACCCTTTAGGGAGGCAGCAACGAGCCACCCTTTAGGGGGTGGGGGGTCTGGCTGCTCACCGGTGGCACCCCCCATGTGCCCACCCGCCAGGCCAAAGAGGAGCGTGCTGGTATTCCTGGTGTGGGTTGGAGAGGACGTGTCATTCAGATGGGGGTCTGATCCCCCAGCAAGCGAGGTACTCACTGAGGAACAGTGTGACAGCAGCCGACAGCACCCAGCTTCCTGTCTTGCCGGAAAGGACGGGAGGGAGAGAGATGTCATTTGGAGGGGAAGTGGGAAGATTCACCAACAGCCACGAGGCCTCCTCCGAAGCTCCCACTGAGCTACTCTGTGGCAGCAGCCGACAGTACCCACCTTCCTGCCTTGCCAGAAAGGATGGGAGGGAGAGGACCTGTCATGTGGGGGGTAAGTGGGAAGATCCCCCTGCAACCGCCAGTCCTAAGTGGAGCACACTAGTATTCCCAGCGCAGGCTGGAAAGGGTGATGACGGTGGCCGCCGGGCCTGGCGGGCATGGGGAGGCGGTGATGAGCCACCTCCCCTTTAGTGGGCAGGGTGGTCTGGCTACTTGCCGGCAGCACCCCACATGTGCCCGTCTGCCATGCCAAAGAGGAGGTATTCCTGGAGTGGGTGGGAGAGGACATGTCATTAGGACGGGGGCCTGACCCCCAGCAAGCGAGGGTCCTCACCTGAGGGTCCCACTGAGGAACAGTGTGGCAGCAGCCGACAGCACCCACCTTCCTGCTTTGCCGGAAAGGACGGGAGGGAGAGGAGATGTCATTTGGAGGGGAAGTGGAAAGATCCACCAACAGCCACGAGGCCTCCTCCGAAGCTCCCACTGAGCTACTCTGTGGTGGCAGCCGACAGTACCCGCCTTCCTGCCTTGCCAGAAAGGATGGGAGGGAGAGGACCTGTCATGTGGGGGGTAAGTGGGAAGATCCCCCTGCAACCACCAGTCCAAAGTGGAGCGCGCTGGTATTCCCGGTGCAGGCCGGAAGAAACGCAACGAACATCTCCCGTTGCTGAACCGAACCGGATCGTGGTTCGTGGAGGCCAAAGTGGCAAGCAAGAGCTCTGTCCCACTCCACTGCTCGCAGAAAGTGAAACCCAGCCTGGGAGACCATGGCTATTTATAAGCATGGGTCCCATTCAGCAACACAGGAGGTCTGTGTTTGGCTGTCAGAGCTGCCTATCAGGGTTTGCAGGGATGAGATTGGAGTGCCCATGGCTACAGAACACCCCTTTCCCCCTCCCTCCCTGGGTGTCTTCTCCCAACTTGTAACTGCTTTGCAGCTCCATGGTTGGAAGGAAGCCCTGCTGATCAAGGAAAGCTGGGCTTCCATTCGGGTTTCCAGGGCGACAGAAGGAGCGCAGACAGAGTTCAGGCATTCCCCCGGCTCCGTTGCCAGGGGAATTGATTGCTGGCACTTGACTGTCTGCCTTCCTGAACTATGGTCGAATGCACCAAACCAGGCCTCTCCCGAACGCTGGTTCGTTGGCCGTGGACAATCACGAACTGCCAGATCACGATCGCGCGATCGCCAATTTCGTGGGTTTTTGAAGTTTGTAATGCGGTTCGTGCCCATCTCTACCTTCCTCCACTTCCCTTCTTCCACTTACCTAATCAGACTTCTCAGCACATCAAATAGCCTTCCTGCCGGGCACTTATCAAGTTATCAAGCAATATTTTTACCTATAGTCCATTTCAGATAGTCACTTCAAACTTCTCCCAACTCTTTTGTCCACTTTCAGAAACAGCCATTAAGCTATTGTTTGGGGGAGAAAGATGTCAGTTTTACTCAAGGGTACATTTTGCCCTATAACTTGGCAGCCCAGCCATGTGCTGAGTGTGTGTGTTCTGGACCCATACATGCACCCTCAGGTATGTCTGAGTCCTCTCTCCTTCCCATGAAACATGGGTCATTTTGTTTCTGCTCCCATGGATCCCACTTTCTTCAGGACTGGTAATTATCACCCTATCCCAAATTACTCTCTCTCATTTTCCTCACTGTTTTCTTAGCTAGTTCTGTGTGTGTGCTGTGTGTATTTTCTGTATGCTTACCTTTTTTCTCTGTTAATTAAAAAAAAACTCCTGTTGAACATGTGCCTGATTTATTTGAGAGTTTCCTAAGGGATCCTGTATACATAGGTGGAGATTCCTAGTTACTCTCTCTCTCTCTGTGTCTCCTTTAATACTAATTCCCTCAACCAATTAAGGAGACCTCATATGTTGTTAACAGTGCAGGAATTCCAAGCAAGCCAAAAAGGTAGATGAGATTGTAGCAGCATTTTAGGATTGCAAGGAATCCCAAAATATTGACTTGGATCTTGTGAAGTTACATAAAATGGTCTTGGTTGCTATTGGGATTACTGGGGCTGAAAACATGCCTTGTGTGCTTTCAGGCCCAAGCCTCTGTTGATCATCTGACCAGGGTATCTTAGGTAATTGTTTTGAGCTGAAAGTACATGGGGAAAATTTTCCTATCTCCACTGCAAACCAGCTGGCCCGCACAGAGCTGGGCCAGAAGCTTGCAGGGGAGGGCAAAATATAAATTCTCTCCTCTTACAAGTCATTGGAAGTCCCCCTGCTTATACATAGCCCTTGTAAAAAATGTCTTTTCTTTCACCAGCCTCTTTGGATAAGCCTTTCCAAGTCCTTTGGCTCTGCAACTAAAGTTTAGGCTTCTGTGGCTGCCACTTTCCCAATGAAAATGAAGCTCCATATTTGGCAAGCAGTACCCATAGAAAGCTTCCATTAATATATATATATGTTCTATTACTTCAAATAATAATTTAAATAGGAAAATTTGCCCTAAGTTTTTAAAATTTCAGGATCAAATAGGATGGGAATAAAAGTCGTGTATGGTGGGTTGAGGATATATACTATTTGAGTAACTTTTAATATCAACATTTCCACCAACAAGTTATACTAACATAGAATGGCACCTGAACAGTCATACTTATTCATTGTAGGATGGCCATTCCCCAAAACTTTTGAGATTGGAGCATTATGGTCAGGGCCAGTTCCAGCGTCACCATCACCTGAGGCAGCTTAATGGTACCTTTGCGTGTGTGTGTGCGCGCGCGCATGCGCACCGGACTGTGTGATGACGTCACATGCAGTGGAGGGGCCTTCCAGCCCTCCCATTCAGTTGCTCTGCGGGCCAGGCGCAGCTGGCTGCCCTGGCCGCCGGCTGCACCTGGCCCGCAGAGCAACTGAACGGGAGGCTGTCCGCTCAGCTGCCCCATGCTGCCGCCGCCAGCACACACTTCAGTATGGCAGCAGCAGCAGCAGCTCCATGGTCGTGCCCCTGCCTCCGGGCCAGCACCCCTCTGGTGCCTTAGCACCCTGAGGCAGCGGCCTCACTGGCCTCAATGGGCAGGCCAGCCCTGATTATGGTATACACAATGTGTCTTATTGAATATTCTGTGATGGTGCTCTTTCAAAGAGAGGACATGTTTCCATTACTTTAATACTTGAAGTCCAGTTCTTGGCATCAGCATATTCTTTTGTACACATTAAACCCATCACTCTTTGATTCAGTGCCATGTTACATGATTCTACAGTCAGGTATTCTGGTCGTTGCACTTTGGCAGAATTCCTGGAACATTCCAATTTAGGTTATGTTGATCTGGCCATATCCATTTACATCAGCAGTTTTGTTTAGATACACACAGCACCTCTATTTGCGTTCAGAGTCCAATCCAAATCTTTTTCTTTGACCTTTTATTTTTCAACAGTTATATGCTCTCGTAAGTTAATCAAACTCATGTCAAACATAGATGGTTATAAATAATGTTTTCCTAATTATATTACTCAACATGGATATTTCCTTAACAACCAATCTAGATCTGTTACTTTGAAACCCAATATTTTATAAATATACAATGGATTTTCAGCAATCCAGAGAGGACAAGATCCCTGGAATATTTGTGATTTTTTGACAGAATATGAACTGCCAAATGGAGAATTTATATTGTAGGTGTACAAAAATACAGTACATTTAAGATCAAGACAACTTACTAAAACTTTTATAACAGCCATTTTATACCACATTTTCTTAAATTTGGTCAGGTAACATACCTTTTTCAGGTAGATTTTCCATGTCACACCACAAAGACAAACCCTCTGGATTTTATTATTAAAAAAATTTCCAGGTATTATAATGGTAGTATTACTGAGATGGGGCACACATGAAGGGCCCTTGACTTCAAAGCATTACTCTTGTGTGTGTCAGGTCAAACAAATGCACCTATGGGCAATTTATATTTAGGATCACTGTGTGGTGTATACTGGGGTCCCAACCTGGCAGCATTTCATAAACAGGTAGAGGGAAAATATTTTATTTATTTATTTTAACTTCATTTCTATCCCACCTTTCCCCCCAAAGCAGCTTGTGTGTGTGCTTGAGGGGGCGGGGGCTCAGTGACTAGTTGACTCAGTAGGCTTCAGTTGAACGTTTAAAAAAATAACCTGACTCAAAGACACTCCTTTATGGAGAATGACCACTAGCAAGAGTCCTTTACCCTGTGAGGGAAATAAGGCCACTCAGTCTACTAGATCTCTATCCTGCCTGGCTCCTTTTTCTCCACTCCTTGGGCAGCCCAATTCTAAAGGCTTGCTTAGTGCTGGCACCCACATGTAGACGTGAAAGCAGTGCTGCTCCACCGCTCCCTACAGACTTTTGCGGGAGAGCCACACTGGTGGCCAAGCGAGGCAGCTGCCAAGAGCATCCGTCTGCCGTTCCCCTGGCAACCCCGCCCACACCAGCCAATGGCTGCACCGCTCCCCTGACAGGTGGGTGAGGGGCACAACCAATGGGGAGGCCATGATCCCTGCTGCCCATCAACACCCCCTGGTTAGGGAGCAGGCATCCCCGCTGGGGAGGGGGGGCAGAAGTAACACTGAAGGTGCAGATCGAGCACCCACCCTCTCGCCTATCCAACCCCCATTTCCAATGAGAGCCAGGCTGGTGGCTGCAGCTCTGCACGCCTGCAAAGCCCACCACCACTGCCACCTCCGCTGCCACTGTAAGAAACAGGTTCCCCCTCCCTGAAAAGTGGGACCAGACAGTTGCCAGGACCCGACGAGGGTCGTGCTCATAGCCTGCAGCACTTGGGATCAGCCCCCAGGTTCCAGAGAGGCAGATGAGGGGTGGGTTCTACAATGAGTGACAGGAATGACCATTGGAAACCATGGGAGAGGCCAAAAGGCACATTGGTGGTGATGGGAGTGAAAAACGCCCCCAGACATGCGGCGGCACCATTTGAACACATCACTGCATCACAAAGATGCGAGAATGTGGGTTGGGCTACGAGAGCCATGCTCTGGTCCTGGGGTGATGCCCCCCACAGAGAGGACTGACAGCCTGCGGGAACAGAGAAACTGCTCCGGGGGCCATCATCCACCCCCTCCCCACGCCAGATTTCCCAAGTCTATCTCTGCCTGCGCAAACAGCAAAAAGGAGGGTGATCCATCTTCCCGGAGGAGCCCCGGAGATCCCAAGATGTCGCTCCACATCCCTCCCCTCCCAGTAGCAACATACCCCTTCCCCCACATGCAGCGGTCATCAGCCTGGTTTATCAGATGCCAGCAGCTCTGTCTGTCAGAGAATGAAAGTCCTCCGTGGTGCCCCCCCACCCTGCCAGACATTCATGGGCCACACTTCAATTTCTACCTCACTGCCTGAAGTTACATTGAGAGGGAGAAGGGGACAGGGAAGCTGGACGGGGCCCCAAGGCACCACAACACCTGCTTCTTCCGGCCGCAGAGCCCACCCCATCCATCCCAGCCCTGAGCAAGGAAGCATTTGCAGGAATGTGTGAAAAGACATTCCAACGGGGAATTGGGAGGGGGGGGTACTGTCATCATCAGGAAGCAAACAGACAGGAAGTTTGTTGTTTTTCAACACATACTGTATTAAACAAAAAGGTAAAGAGGTTATCTGGTTGTATTTCCTGCCAATGTCCCTTGGCTGGAAAGGGAGCAAAGGCAGTTTACGCAGCAGTCAGAGCCGCAAAACTCATCCCTTGTTCCACCCTCACAGGGGTGAGGTTGAGATGCAGGCTTTCTTGGGAAACTGCTCCCTGGGCTGGACCTGAATGACACTCACGGAGGATCACTGAGGGCTGGAACAGCCATGCTCCTTGGTCTCCCTGATGAGATGCAACCTGCCTGCAAGGGAAAGAGGCACATGTGGCAAGAGACCCAGCCCTTTCTGAACCCCAGCACAATCTGCCATGTTCTGGGAGGGTGTCCATGGGTGGGAGCAAGCAGTGGCAACTTCAGTATCACAGGTCCAGCCCACAACCAAGTGATGCATGACCCTCTGGTGAGAAAGCGCTGTGCATTGGAATGGTCTTATCCTTGAGGAAGAAAGAGGCTGAGCACCCTCCATCAACAGGGAGTTACGAACAACAAGTCAACCCGACCTGTAGCCATACTTCCTCCTCTGCTGGGAGGGGTCTCAGATGAGGGAGTCTGAACAGAGCCCCCAAATGGGTAGCCGGTGCCCCCCCCTAATGGCTGCGTCAAGAGCAGTTTTCTGAGCAACTGTCTCTGTGGCAGACTCGATCTGCTTTTGTTGATCTAGAATTTTCTCCATTACAAATATGTCCCATATCATCTTCTACCAGTCAAATAACAATGGGAGTTTACTGCTCTTCCAAGCTGCTGCTTAGTCATTGAAGCAGTTTGGAGCATGATATTTGATGAATGCACTATTACAATGCAGATGGGAGCTGGTAGGTATGGGGTGGAATCTTTCAAAGATGGCCAGTATTTGGCAAGGATGTTTCCTATCTAACTGTAGCATACCAAGAGTTCACCTCTACACTAAAGCTGTGAAATCCCAGATCAGCAAGGCACAAAACTGGACACACCTCTGGGTACTTACAGGAAGGGGAAATTGACTGGCTTGTGTAACAGAGACATGGTTGGAAGAAAATTACCTGGTGTGTCTGTCCCAACTAACTCTACCTGGTTATGCAATCCTCCACCAACCCTACACAGATGACCAGGAAGGAAGGATGGCATCTCCCACAGGCTCTCAGGGCAATTTTCATTACTGGTATTGACTGTCCTTAATGCCCCTTACATTAGGGACAAAGGATAGATGAGAGGTGATGTGATAGCCATCTTCAAATATATGAAGGGCTGTCACGTAGAAAATGGAGCACCAACGGGTTAAAATTAAACCAAAAGAGTTTTTGGCTAAGCATTAGGAAGAACTTCCTAACAGAGTAGTTTCTCAGTGGAATAAGTTTCCTTAGGAGGTGGTAGGTTGTCTCTGGAGGTTTTTAAGCATATACTAGATGGTCATCTGTCAGCAATACTGATTCTTTGATTCAGTTTAAACTTAGGCAGATTGTGAGAGGGAGGGTGAGAAGGAATGAACCAGTGCTTTCTTATTTGCCCATGGTCAGGAAGGAATTTCCTACATGCCAGGGCTCACTGGGAAGTAGGGGGAAGTAGATATGAAATTCCTGCATTGTGCGGGGGTTAGATTAGATGACCCTTGGAGTCCTTTCCAGCTCTATGATTATATGATTCTAGATTATTATGTGCTTCTGGCAGATCCCGTTGAGGTTGAGGAAACTGTAAACAGATGAGAACTAACAAGCTGAAAATTAATCCTGACAAAATGGAAGTGGTGGGAAGACTTGTTCCAGGAAATGGGATGTCTCATATTCTGGATGGAATGCTCTCCTCCTAAGAGCAGGTCCATAGCTTGCAGGTGATGCTGGACCTGGGCCGTGTATTAGATATGTTGGAGAAAGAAAATCTGGTAACAACTAGATTAGATTACTGGAGTATGCTCTGTGTGAGGTTGCCCAGGAAGACTTTGGAAGTTACAATTGGTACAGATTGTGGCAGCCAGAGTGTTGACTGAAATGGGTTGTAGGGACCATGTCACTTTAGTCTTGGTCCACCTATGCTGGCTCCCAATTTTATTCTGGGCCCAACTCAAAGTGCCCAACTTTAAAGTCCTTTCATATGAACCTACCTGACCACTCCAATCATTTTCAGACTGGACCCCCTACCATCTGAGGCTAGATGGGTAGTATCTGGAGAGCCTTCTCAGTTATTATGGTCCTTCCCTGTGGAGGAAACGTTCCTTTTAAAACAGACACATGGAAACCAAGAGTCTCTTTGTCTGTTCTAAAACAATGCATTAACCGCTAAACCACAAGGCTGAATTCAGAAGACCATTCTCTCCAATAGCTTATCTCTTACATGCTAACAGACTTCTGAGTGAAGAGAAGTCAGAAGTTTATTTATTCCAGGTACCAAGTGAAAAACTTTTATTCCAGCCAAAGAACACTCAATGATATCTTTTAAGATCTTTATTGAAATATTTTTATTTAAAATATGTCTAATCATTCTCAAAATAGTTAAGTATAAAATAATCACCATGATACAAAAGCACTTGCCTATATTAATGAAATTAGAAATAGAATAGCATATATCTTATCGTATTCATTGAAACCTATACACAATATATTTTCAACTGAATGTGTGTGGTTGGCAATATAAACTTTATTTACATTTACTAATTCAACCCCCACAGCATGTATTGAAGGGGGATGGGATTCCATACTTTTCCTACTTTTTAATTTTGTTAGTACAAGATAGCCACTGAAGATAGACACTGTATTCTAAGAGATCTTGTGTACGCACCCATTACATTCCACACTGTATTCATGATCATGTTTGATAACTTCAGTTTGGGACATTCCTGGAGAAGACAGAGTCTGGGGAGGGAGCTCACTGGGGACGTGATGCCCATGTGATGCTTCCCCTCGGAAGCTGTCGTTTTCTCAGTTGCAGTTCTAGAGGTTGGCAAACCAATTCAAAGCTCTCGAACTCTCTCCCCAGGGAGATTCGCCTGTCATCTTCTGCTGCCATCTTCTGCCAGTGGGTGAATACCTCCCCCCCCCCAGGAATTCCTTCAGTAATCCCTCCTCTCTTCCCAGTGTTTTTAACTGTTTTTATTTTTTTGTATTTATTTTAAATTCTGGTTTAAAATTGTTTTAATGAGGCGTTTATGAGCTGGTGTTAATGGCTTGTAAGATGATATTCTAATTTTTATGTTCTAAATGTGTTAGCTCTGAGGGCAGAAAGGTGGTGTAAAAAATTTGTTAATAAATAAATAAAATCAATATTCAGGAAATAAAATGGATTTTAGCTGAAGGGTATGGAGAAGGAATAGAAAGAAATAGGAAATATATGAACGAGTTTCCAGTTATGGAATACACGTACTTGGAGTCGGGACCACTGATTATTAAAGTAACGCTATCACATACCTTTATTGTAGTTGCTAAACAGATTGGATTACATTTAAGAAGGTCAAACTTTTGGAATTTTCCTACACGATATAGAACTGCCTTTGGAATATCTTTTCCTATTTGTAGATGTGTGTGAACACTGGACAGAAAATAGAAAATATTTTAAAACCTGGTTTACCTTGTCGGCAATAAAGTTTTGTTTTTGCATTTACTGACTTGGGACAGGGAAAAACAAAACACGCGCCAAGCGTGAAAAAAGCCCTTTGTAGCTGTGGTGTCTGGCTTTCGGCATCAAACAAAGACCATCTGGCCATCCTAAAAGGATTACTCAACAGAGAATGAAAATGCCTCGTTAAGGGCTGCGTTGCTGCTACCCATCCCAGGCAAACTTTAACTCCCCAGCGCTCCAGCCAGAGGTTGTGCCACATGGAAGTGAAGGAAGTGCCGTCCTCTCCGGAACTCCTCGGGACTAACGAGGCGGGAAGAGGGCGGCCTCCGTTTGCTTTTGTTGCTCTTGAGAACCAGCCCCGCGGTCTGGTCACTTTCGGCGAAGGGCGGAGTTGAATGGCCAGTCGCTTTACTCAAGGGCTGAAGTAAAGACCCGCACAAGTTTCTTCGCGCCTCTGGTGTCCAGACAGGCTGCCCTGCTCCTGCAAGCGATGAATGGGTGATAAGAAAAGCTGCTCCTCCGCGTTTCCCGCCCGGCGGCTACAGTGCGGAGAAGCAGCTCGCCCTGCTTCGTGTGGGAAACGGGCTCTCCTTGTATGTTTGGAGCGCTGTGAAGCCCTCTCTGCCGCCGGAGGGAAGAGACGCGTCGTTGCTTTGCCACCTGTTGCGTTGTGTTGCGCCCTCCAACCTCTGTCTCTGTGGAGGTTCAGTCTGTTTGGGTTCCTTTGAGTTGCTTCTAGTCGATTTGTTTTAAATTGCTTTTCTTATCTCAGGACGGGTTGTGGGGGTGGGGAGGTGGAAGAGTTGCCACAGAGCCCGCCTCTCTTTGCACCTGCACTGACCCAATGTTACCCTTCTGGATGACGGGAGTGGTAGCTGGGCTCCTCTCCCTGCACCTCCTGCAGAAGCTTTTCTTCCCTTACTTTTGGGCTGACCTGAAGTTTTTGCTGAAAGTGATAAAGTATGGGCTGACCGTGGAGACCTACAGATTGAGCGGCAGGATTTGTTCAGTACTGGACAACTTTGTGAAGCTGGCTGAAAAGCAGCCCACTAAACCATTCCTGGTATATGAAGGAAAAGTTCACACATACCGATCTGTGGACAAGAGGAGTAACAGGATTGCCCAACTTTTCCTCAAAGAAGGGACACTGAAAAGGGGAGACACTGTAGCCCTGCTGATGAGCAATGAGCCTGATTTCATCCATGTCTGGTTTGGTCTGACCAAGCTGGGCTGTGTTGTGGCTTTCCTCAATTTCAACATCCGCTCCAGGTCCCTCCTGCACTGCATCAGCAGCTGTGCACCCAAGATGCTGCTGGTGGGAGCAGGTACAGTATAAACCTGATCTTTGAATGTTCCTTCTCCTATCACAGTTCATTCCTCTCCCTCATCATGCTCTACACTTTATGTATTCTTAATAAACAACTGGTAAAGCTTTCCTAGATCTGTATCAGCTAAAGCCAGAAGTTCCATGACTGAATACTTGCCAGTGAAAAAAAAGCTCTCTGAAGATAGAAAATAGGTTGCTGGGGGGGAGGGGGGAAATCTGCCAATCGAATTTCCTGTGTCAGTGGAGTTGTTTTGAGATGAGGGGAACACAGAAGCATGCGAACCTGCAGCCCAAAGCTCTACAGCCTTGGAAAAGCTTTGCCACTTGACAGCCAGCATGATATAGCGCTTAGACTCAGATTGGGAAAATATGGGTTTGAAACTGCCATGGAAACTAACTGGGTTACCTTGAGGCAATCCTTCTTTCTCTACCTGCCTCACAGAGTAGTGATTGTGACACCAATGGAGTGGACAGTGGTGTTATAAACTGCTTAGGGCTTTCTTCAGGAGAAAAGGATATAATTTAAATACATGTCACAACTGTAGAGCTTAGCTAGATGGTGGTATATTAATGGCATCCATAAACCTAGCAAGATGTTTCTTTTAGAGATTGGACAGAACAGGCGCAATGATTTGCCAATCAATTAAATGATTTTGGGCCACTTGAAACCTTTGAAACAAAGACACATCAGCATTATCCTATTTCATAAGGGTCTAAAGTTCAAAACAGACCCGCACATAACCTCAGCAAATTTGAGCTCTGTGTGATACAATATCTGTTTTTGTCAATGTAATGTGAATTTGAGGGAAGGAAACATTGCAAAGGAGCGTTAGCAGATGGGATAAGGAATTCCTTAACCTTTCCTACCAATTCTACCCTTTAGATTTCCCCCTATTTTATTTCAATGCCTGCTTTCTGCCTTCTGCTCTCAAATCTGGCTGGGGAAAAAACGTAGTAAAATGGCTAGGGGAAGGATAGTTGCAGGGAAGATTTGGCAGTCATGGAAAAGGTGAGCACTCCCTCTTGAGTATCTATTCTCTTCTATAAATGGTCCTCAACTTATTATGAGACAAACAGGGCTTAGGAACTCCACATAATGTGTACTTCCCTCAGCTTTACAGTTTACATAGCAGATCATTCATCAGAGGGCTAAGACTCATGTCTATTCAATGGGTCTTGCTCCCAGGAAAGAGTCTTAAGATTGCATTATAATTCTTCTGAGAATTGCTCAGTATGATCTTTCAAATCTTGATCTCTGTGGTATATGTGGTATTTGACTACATGCATGGCCCACTGCAGAAGATGGTAAAACAATAAAAAGGGGAAGAAAAAACACTGCAGAACAACATGGTATGATATCTTTAACCCATTCCGACTAGACTGTGGCTGCTAACCTTTCTCTGTGGTCAAAAATTTTGGTACTCAAATCTCAGAAGGCTGCTTAAGAAAGCCTTCTGTGAGGTTTTTGGGCCACCAATACACATATAGTACAATCCTCCTAAGCAGAGTTACACTCATCTAAGTCAACTGAAGACAATGGACTTAGAAGGCTGTACTTCTGTTTACTATTTACTATTCTCCTAACAACAACTGTGCTTATATACTGCTCTTCTAGACAAATTAGTGCCTCACCCAGAGTGGTGAACAAGTCACTGTTATTATTATCCCCACAGTACAGCTGTGGAGCTGGGGTTGAAAGGCAGCAAATATAAAGGAACAGATGACCTTCTTGACAACAGATTCTAAACCAGTTTTAATTGATGAATTAAATGCATGTGCTAATAGCTAATAGTATTAGATACGTTAAGAACATGTTCTTTAACTCCTCTTTTAGTTGACGTAATACTAATTTCCTATAATTTATTTCCATGATGAAATTGCATGAATCCTATGTGTCATTTGTTGGTTATAGTAAATAGGCAGGTATCCCTTTTGCCAAGCGTATGTGAGGTAGTAAGTAACAGTGGTTTATAGTTATGTGTACAAACACAATCAAATGTAATGAAGCAATCTGTTCAAGCCCAAATGGTGGGCACTGAAGCATCACTGGAAACTCTAGTTAGTATTTTATGTGCTCCCAGCAGGGAAAAGAAATTCCAGAAAAAATCTAACACCAAAGGACTCAGCGCATTGGAACTGCACTGGAGACCTTAGCAGCACAGCATACATACACTAATAATGGAGCAGCATGCTTTGTTTTTCAAGGGAGGACTCATCAAGGCCAAGCCTAGCAGCAACCGCCAAATAACTTGATACTGGCTGCTGGCTGCTGTTCAAAAGCAGCCACCCCATGAAAGCCAGTGTGATGTAGTGGTTAGAGTTTCAAACAGAATCTAGGAGACACAGGTTCGAATCCCCATTCTGCTGTGAAAGTTCACTGGGTGAGTTTGGGCCAGTTCCACATTCTTGAC
The DNA here is from genome assembly GCF_028583425.1 of Eublepharis macularius. Taxonomy (NCBI): domain Eukaryota; kingdom Metazoa; phylum Chordata; class Lepidosauria; order Squamata; family Eublepharidae; genus Eublepharis; species Eublepharis macularius. Next base: position 81,504,487 of record NC_072797.1, read on the forward strand.
CTCAAAGGGCTGTTATGAGGATAAAATGGAGAAGAGGAGAATGGTGTAAGCTTCTTTGGGTCCCTATTATAGAGAAAAGTGGGTTGTAAATTAAGTAAATAAATAATAAATATAACTGAAGATGGCTAGCAGCTAAAAGGTAGATTGGTCAGTGAGTGGGCAGGAGAGAAGGAAGCAAGGAAATGTGAAGATATAGGGGTTGTCAAGAGGAGGGAACGAGGAAATGATGTGCGGAATTGGATATAGGGGGAAATGATGTCTCTCCCCACAAGTCCTTGTAGGTTCCCCACTGAGCAATTGGGCCCAGCCCAGCAGTCGGCAGCATGCAACTGGGCTTGTCCTAGTGGCCAGCATCATCCAAGTGCAGAAATTTGAAAACAAGCAGAAATCTAATATATTTGTCTTCCAAATCCATCTTTTCCAAGGTGGTGCTTAGTGTTAGGTGTCACTGGAAAAAAAGAGTGGAAAACCACGCCTGAGATGGAAAGAAACTAATTCAACAATACTAATGTGAGGAGACTGTGTATAAATTTATAAATTATTAAAGTGCAAAGCGTTCAAGTGCTATTAGTCAATAAATACATTAATAAATCTCCATTCACAATAAATAAGCATTATACAAAGTTTCAGATTCTCTCATATGTGATGAGGCGATGGCCAATCTATAAATATCAATAAATATCACAATAAATATCAATAAATAGCACCCAAATAAGCAATATAGCTCTCAAATAAATAATAATCTTCTCATCTCTTGTGGGTGATCCAGAAGGTGCTCCAGAGAATCCAAAAAGGACGAGTGGGTAGGTTTGACACATTCAATGCTCATAAAAAATTCTTGTTCTAGTTATTTAGGTGGGCCCAAATCATATTTATTTATTATTTATTTATTTAATCACATTTCTAGACCGCCCTCCCCGTCAGACGGGCTCCGGGCAGTTTAACAACAACTTAAAACAGTAAAAACATTATAAAAACATTAAAACATCATATCAAAACAATTAAAATTGGCGGTTATAAAATATTAAAATACAGCATTGTCCTGCATGGGTGGTGGAAGGTCTTCAGGGGTATGGCCGGTGAGAGGACAGCCTAGCCCCCACCAAATGCCTGGTGGAACATCTCCATCTTGCAGGCCCGGCGGAAAGATAACAAATCCTGCCGGGCCCTAGTTTCCTCAGACAGAGAGTTCCACCAAGTCGGAGCCAGAACTGAGAAGGCCCTGGCTCTGGTAGAGGCCAGGCGGACCTCCCTGGGGCCAGGGACCATCAGCAAGTTCTTAGTAGCTGATCGAAGCGACCTCCAGGGAACATATGGGGAGAGGCGGTCCCGAAGGTATTCTGGGCCCAGTCCGCATAGGGCTGTATAGGTCAACACCAAAACCTTGAACCGGACCCGGTACTCAACTGGTAACCAGTGCAGCTGACGGAGGATAGGTGTTATATGAGCCATGATTGGTGCTCTGGCAACCACCCGTGCAGCTGCATTCTGAACCAGCTGCAGTTTCCGGATCAAGCCCAAGGGATGCCCTGCGTAGAGTGAGTTGCAGCAGTCTAATCTGGAGGTGACCGTTGCCTGGATCACTGTTGTAAGGTCTTGGGTCGATACGTAGGGGACAAGTTGTCGAGCCTGTCTTAGATAGAAGAAAGAGGATCTAACAACCACTGCAACCTGTGCCTCCATAGACAAGGAAGCATCCAGGACCACCCCCAGGCTCCTCACTCTTGACACCGGCATAAGTGGTGTTCCGTCGAGAGCAGGGAGCTGGAGTTAGTATTAGGTGTCAGCATCATTTTGCTCAGTGACTCAGAGATAATCCATTGTTTGTTTGTTTGTTTGTTTACATTATTTATAGTCCCATCTTTCTCACTGAGGCCAACAGCAGATTACAGTGTGTATGTCAATATGGTCAACTGCTCAATAAACAATGTAATATGATATGTAAATGCAAAATTTGCAGAAATTTGAAAACAAACAAATCTAATCTATTTGTGTTACCCTGAAAGAGATAATAATAAAGTCTAGTGCACAAACATACAAAAAGTGTATTTTTTTTAAATCACCAGGTGTTAGGATTTTATTTAAAATACAATTTGGTAAATATTGAATCTATGCATGAATTACTGAAAATAGCTTTATAGAACCAGTGTTGCAAGGATAGGACTCTAAAATTTATGTTGAAACTAAAATATAAACTAATGACATCTGGAGATGTACTCTTAGAATTTTACAGTTTAATTTTTCACTTTAAAAGCCTCAATCCTTCCTTTTGAAAGTGGTATTTGCCAGCATGTTGCCAGATGACCATGACTGTCTCAAATTAAAGGATGATGGAAGGATGAAATTCACTGATGAAATTCGTGTTGTAAAACTATGGAGAAGTTGAATGCTTTCTAATGTGTACTGCAAAGCAGGCAAAAGGGATTTTATTTAACAAAAAGGTTTCATGAAAGTTTTTTTTTAATTTAGTTTTATTAACAGATAACAAATAAACAATAACCATTACAAATATAACATATCACTCTTTAAACAATACAAAGTTAACGTAGTATTTTCTTCATGAATCAGGAGGAGTTCTGGTATTGTTCACATTTGATCTACTACTTTAATACAGAGCGAAGTATCCATTATTTGTTATACACTGTAAAACTTTCGATGTAGGTTGTAAGTTGTTCTTTTCAATATAGTCCAAAAACGGAAGCCATTTTTCGATAAAACCATCATTGTTTGTAAATTGCTCTGCATTTTGTAAGTCGTTACTTATTTTTTCAAAAATAAAATGATTCCAAACTTTGGAGAACCAAGTCTCAAGTGTTGGTGGTCTTTCTGATTTCCAAACTGTCGCAATGGTGCTTTTGGCTGCTATAAAGAGTGAGGCAAAAAGCTCCTTTCTAATTTTAGGAATAAGTATATTCCCCCACAGGTCCAAAAAGATTATTTTTGGATCAAAGGAAAGATCATAGTTAGTGATGTCTTTTATTGCACCCATGACTTCCTTCCAAAATAGTCTAATTATTTTACAGTCCCACCAACAGTGAGCAAAGGTTATCTCCTCACCACATTTTTTCCAGCATTTCGGAGATGCTTTAGCCGTAATTAATATTTTTTGGGGTGTCAAGTACCATCTATGAATGATTTTAAATGTTTGCAGTTTAGTTACAATGACATTTGATGTAAATATTCCAGTTGACCATATTTTTTTCCAATTATCCTGTGATTGGTTGATTTCACCTTCTTTGTACCAACTTGTTTGACAGCTTAATTGTTTTTTATTAAATGTGTTCAGCAGGATGTTATATATTTTAGCTATCATCCCTTTCTTTTGATGAGCGTGGGAGTTTAGCATTTGTTCAAATTCCGTTAGTGGTTCCTTCATAATTGATTTTAGGTTTATCTGGTTCGCCATATGTGAGATCTGTAAATATCTGAACCAATGAATTTTCTGTTTCAGTTTGTTTTCCAATTCAGCTTTTCCTAAGAGACCTGTCCGTGTTGCAATGTCTACTAATCTGGTCGTGTTGGATTGTTTGAAGATTAAGTTAAATGTTGGGTCATTACCTGCTTCAAATCACTCTTGGTTAAGGAAGGAAGAGAGTCTGGATAATTTTGGTACAATTTTGCCTTTGACTTGGTCCCATAACTTTAGAATAGAGGAGATAAATAAGCTGTTTTTGATGTTCTGTGGTCTGCTACCCTGTTTGTTCCAAATTATATCCTTAAGGGTACTTTGTTTCAGTGGAGAATGTATAATCAAGGCCCAGTCTGGTGAGGATGGGCTCGAGGCTAATTGTAACAGAGTTACTAGTCTTGTTGCTGAGTGATATAGATAGAGATCTGGATAGTTAAAGCCACCATTCGCTGTTTTCCTTCTTAGAGTGGTAAATGCAATTCTTGGATGCTTGTTATGCCATAAAAAACTATTAATCATAGCTTGCCATTTAATTATTTGAGTCCTATTTATGGTAAGTGGGATTGCCCTAAAGACAAAAAGAATTTTTGGAAGTACAAATGCTTTTATTAAGTGGAATCTATCATACCAGGTCAGTCTTAATTTGTTCCAATTGATTATCGCTAGTTTAATATGATTTATAATTTTATGATGGTTCAGGTTTATAAGGTTATTTAAACTAGGAATGATATTAATTCCTAAGTATGTTAAGTAGGTTGGGGACCATTGAAAATGATATAAGTTACTTATAAGGGGGAGTTATGGGGGCTAGATAATTATTAACTGAATAACTAGAGAGGAGATGTTGATCTTTACAAGAAATATAGATAAGTTAGAAATGTAATTTATGGTTTAGAAATGTATTTTAATATGGAAAGCATTTAAAGAAGGTTATTAAGGGTATAAGAATTAATTATAGAAGTTAAATAGAGATATTAGATGTAGAGGTGGACAGCGGGTTGGAAAACTGTTGGAAGTCTAAGATAAGGGGGGGAGAAAGGGTGGGGGAATAAGAAAACAAGGGGATTAATGGAAAATCTGTATTTTTTTTCTGTCTTTTATTACTCACCTAATAAAAATTAAAAAAAACCAAATGATATAAGTTACTGATTTGATTATGCAATGTGGCATGTAGAAACTGGCTTGAGATATTAAGGCATTAGTGAAATCTAATGCTATCCCCCCTCCCTCCCGCAAGAGAATGGGAGCAGCTGTGAGCTGATGTTCTTTTAAGAACTAACAGTACAATCCTAATCTGAGTTAGACCCGTCTATACCTGTTGACTTAAATGGACTTACAAGGGTTTAAGTCTGCCTAGGAATGCACAGACTCTTCCTTGTGTATAAACAATATTTAATAGCCATGAAAGAGAGGCGAGTTTGTTCTAAATATTTGAATGTGAATAACATTGCTTCATAGCTTTTTCTGCACAAATGTATGACTGTCAAGCCTGTATATAAATCATCTTCTGTCATACTCTGTTAAAAATGGTCTTTACAGATGAGGGCTCTGGTCTTGATTTTCTGTGAATCCTTTTGAATTTAGCTGTACAAAGTTCATCTTGGGGCATGACTGAATGGGGAAAATTAGCTACTTACTCCATAGAGGAGCTACCAGTGTTTGGCTGAAAGCGAATTTCTTCTACATTTTATGATCCTTCCCAACACCCCTCCCTGCACTGTGATAATGACAAGCATTTTGCAGTTATACCATTTAAGTCTAACCTTGTATTTAGTGTCTTGCAATATGATTATTTTAAAGATATGCTTGGGACCTTAGAGGAAATTCTTCCTAACCTCCAAGATGATATTAGAGTATGGTTGATGACAAAAGAATCCACTTTGCCACATGTTGATACCATTTTAGACAAGCTGGATGATGCCTCTGATGATCCTGTACCAGATAATCTCCGTATTGCTAAAAATCTCAAAGACCCGCTCCTCTACATTTTTACTTCAGGAACAACAGGTACAACATTTAATAAAGTATCAATACTGACAATTAATTAAGATGAAGTAAATGTTTTATTGTTAATGATTAGCGTGAGCCCTGTACACATTAGTGTGTGTGTTTGTGTAGACCAAATGAGTGGACAGGAGAGGGAATACAACCATGTCTACTAGCGCTATCCATGCATGTTTCAGTATAACTGGTGAACAGAACCTAGTCATGTACAAAATGTACACTAAGTTCTGTTGATTAGGTATATGATTGACGTTTGACCAATGGAAACACTCCTACTTATACATGTGTGTTCATTCTTAATATCACTTCAGGACTTCAGAAATAAACATTCATTTCATGGAATACATCTGAGTTGCAAGACAGGAATAATCTGTTTCTAAGGATACCTTTACTGGATCTGATCTAGGGGTGTCAGGTCCCTCAGGGGCCCAATATGGGAAGTGGTTGGTTGGGGGAGTGGGGGACAGTGGGTACTTATACCTTGCATGTATGTTTTGTGTTCACTCCTGCACCCACCCATCACACCAGAAAAAGACATTTTCCACTCCAATGAGGATGCTACAGATCACGGCAGTGGGTGATTTTTAGCAAATCATCCCCCGCCATGGTTCCACATTGAATTGGAAAACGATGTCATTTTCTGGCATGATTCAGAAGTGCATACATACCTCACAGGCATGCCTCCTCCCCAGGTACCTCCCCCCTTGCTGGCCTGGTGAATGGAGGAGGGGGGCACAGGCTGAGGACAGGGGATCCCACAGTGGGGGGATGGCATCTCTAATCCTGCCTGCTGGATCCTTCTGACCTCATGACCTAGATGGTAGTAGTCATTTTTATTTCTTCAGACATCAGTTTATTAATTACTAAAATGCTTGTATTTGCTGTATTGCAGATATATATTATAATAATGTAAAAATCCCCCAAAACTCAGCTTCACAAACCTTCTTTCTAAACATGTTATACATATATTATGAAACATTTATTTGCCAAAAGGCTATTGTGGAGAAAGAAAATTAAGTTACTAACTCGCATTTGGGTTTTGAAACAGATGGCTAAGTTTATTGTCATTGGCACAGATGCTAAGAAGTTAGGACTGTTATTTATTTATTTTGAAATACTTCTTAATGGGGTACAGAAAAGAAGCATAATTATGTTAGGGCAGAAGTTGCAGGTGCAAAACCCCCACACAAAAAGCCACCTATCATTAGGGCCAACCAAAATGACAAAACAATGTACAAGCTTTTAAATTCTCCAGAACTGTTCCTCAGACTGGATGTTCAAAAAAAGGAGGAGGGAGAAAGTCTTTCAGGCCACTGTATTAAGGCCCCTTTATCTGCATCCTGTAGGATGTTTATCCTTTAATGGTCACAGGCAGCATGTAGGCCCTAATAAAAGATGGCTTTTGTTTTTGGACTGGCGTGGTAGTTTAGTTAGTTCTGATTCATCTGAAAGTGACATTGATAGTGGCTTGTCTCTAAAACTTTGTTTTAAAATATATATTAAAATATATATCACTGGGTTATTATTTGTAAACTTTTAAATATCACGTAAAATTAATAATCCCATTGGTTAGCTCCAGCCTTATATTTTTATTAAAATCAAAGCCCATTTAATGTTTCTGTGAAATATAAATAGTTTCTTACCATAAAGTTTTTCCTTCTTCACTGACATGTTTGCTTCCAGAAGCTTTCTTAGCTCCTTTCCTACTAATATCTCCTAATCAGTTTTAGAGATGTAATAAAGATGTAATCCAGGTACTATTGAAATAAATGGGGTGAGTGTTTATATCTTAAATTGTGCATACATCAATAGAATTTAGGCAAGCCAGTTTTTCTGGATTGCATCCTTCATATTCTATGCAACAGGATTCCAAATAGTTACATGTATTTACAATCAGCAGCACATCTGTAAGAGATCAGTAATTGATGAATGTAGGAAGTAGGAATTTGACTTCATCTTGTGTTTGCTCATGTCAGCTGTTTGACGGGTACAGATTTAAATGACTGTTGCTTAACATTGAGGCTGAACATTTAAGAAGTCTGACTGTTAACACAAGACTATAGGCATTTTAAAATGGATCAGTAATAACTCTGTTGAAGAGTGATTTGTTAACGTTTAAATATCATGTAAAATATCAGGTTAAATTAATAATCCTACTTGTTAGTTCTGACCTTATATTTTAATTAAAATCAGAGAAGCCAGTTTTATATAACTTATAGTGCAATTCTAAGCAGAGTTACGCCAGTCTAAGTCTATTGATTTCAATCTGCTTAGACTGGGGTAGCTCTGCTTAGGATTTCATTGTTATTTATGTAACTGATTTGTATCTAGGAATTCCACGCTGATCAAATTGCATTTTAAGCAAATAAGTTGCATTTGTTGGTGGATGAAGACAGACATAATATAAAAAGAGAATATTCAGGAAAGTAGTATAGTGGAATATTTTGAAGTGAAGCATCCCTCCTATATCTGTATCCCCTCTCCTCCTGTGCTATATAGTCATAAAACTGTACAACAAACCATGAACTTTAGATTCCCCCCCCCCTTTAAAAACAGTTCTTTGGAGGAAGTGGTGAACCCAAGACTAAGTTATGTCCCAAATGGAGCCCAAACAGATGCATCTGGGAAGTTCAACACCTCTAGCAGACTGATCAGAAAATAATTAGTTTGATTCAGTCATCAACATGCTAGATGGCTTTAGGCAAACTACAAGTGTGGTGTAGAGGTTGGAGTGCTGGACTAAGATCTGGGAGTCCCAGGTTCAAATTCCTCCTCTACCATGGAAGCTTGCTGGGTGACCTGGGCCTGTCACACTCCCTCAGCTTGAGCTACATCACAGCACTGTTGTGAAGATAAAATGGAGGAAGGGAGAATGAAGAAAGTCACTGTATCCTCATTGGGAATAAATGCAGAGTATAAATAAAGTAAAATAAATATAAAATAAATATATAGGGAAAATAATACTGACTCACTTTGCAAGGTTGATATAAGTATTGCAGCGTGAAGTTGTGAAGAGTCCTGCTGGATGCGACTAAATGCCCATCCAGTCCAGCATCCTGTTACAGTGGTAAACTGGATGTCTCCAGGAAGCCTGCAAGCAGCATATAAAGGCAGGAGCACCACCCTGCTGCCGCCTCCCTTCTCCCAGCAAGTGGTGTATGGCAGTAAATGATGAGCTCCTGTGCAACCCTGATCCACCACCTCCCTAGTCAGGGATAAACTAGGTGTGAAAGATTCATGATTAAGATCTTTCACTGTTTTTAGCTACATGTAGGAGCTTTGGAGATGTATCTCATTGGGAAAGGGATGTGTAATCTTTGCCTTTCATACCTCAATTGTGATTTAAATAGATTCTCTCACCTTGAAGTTGTGATTGTCTCTGCACAAGCAAAAAATACAGGTCCAAATGGAATACCTGTCTTTATCTTTCCTTCTGCAGATCTAATTACTACTTCTATGTATGGAGGGTGGGGCAGGAGAAAGCTGTTGACATCATGGGGAAACTCATGGAAATAAAAAGGTAAAAGTCCCCCCATATGACACTTCCTTGATCTTTAAAGAGGCTGTGCAGAGTTTTAAAAAGAGAGAGATCCTAATTATGGATCTCTTGCTTCACATCTAGGTTGGCCCTCAGTGGAGTTCACCTTTAGCCTCAATATGAGCCCAGCTTCCTGCCAGCTTCACAATTCAAATGCATACCCACAAGTCAAGTGCTCGGCCAGCCTCTGCCTTACTCTCTCCCCCATACTTCAGGTGAGCTTTCTGCTTTCTTAACTGCATGCACATATTCATTCATTGGTTGCCATATTAAATTAAAAAATGGCTGTTTTTTAAGTGCAAAATTGCTTAGGAGATTTGGGAGAGAAGATATTATGGGCTCCAGCCATTAGAACTGTTCACTGCTAGTTTTTCAGACTGAACCCTGAAGAGGTCTATTTTAATTGAACATGGTGAGGATTCTTCCATATCAACCTCACTGCTTAGTAATGTTATATCTGTCTTCATCCTTTAACAGTGCAATCCTAAGAAGAGCTACTCCAGTCTAAGCCCATTGATTTCAATAGGCTTAGACTGGAGTAATTCTTCTTAGGATTTCGCAGTAAGTATGCTTTAGGCCAGCATTAGTGGTTGAATTGGTTTGTTTTACAGCTTGGCAATGAGCAGCCTAGGAAATGTCCCCTAACAGCATTTCTGCATTAATTTCAATCAGTATGACTAACTTCATTTCCTAATTGTACTGCCACCAGAACAGAGCAGCCTTGCACTCATTATGTTCATTGAAAGGAATGCAGATGAGCACATGCAGTGCTATATTTCAGTGGAATATATCCAACCACAAATTACAAAGACTTCAAGGGTGTCAGTTTGTGGAAGAAAGGGAAATAATTCCCTCCTCCCACTGTGATCCCTGTGCTGTTCCTGGGGGTCTGTTTGCTCCCCAGCAGGGAGGGAATCTCCGCCTTAGGATAAGAGAATGAAACTGACTTTCAATTCTTTCAAAGGGTATAAAGCTGCTGCTGCTTTCACTGTGCAGCCCTAAACTTAATTAATTCTAAGTCCCTTGATCTCATTGGGCTTAGATGGATGTAACTTTGCTCAGGACTGCAGTGTAAGTCACCCTGCTTCCAGACCAGATCAGAGCACTAGCCAGAAACTATAATGCATAGTCGCTGAGATCCAGTAGCTCAACCCTAAGTACTCTGATTGGTCAAGTGGCACCAACAGTTCCAAGTGACAAAATGTGTACATTACAAGCAGAGAGTACATTGTTCTGGACCAGTCATTCCATTGGCAGAGTGTACTAAGTAGATTTCAACAGGAGAGACTGACATGTTTGCTTTGGCTAATAATAGCCCCAAGCAATACAGCACATTAAAACATTTATATATTCAAATAACATTGTCTATGTATACAGATATGTGAAAAGTTAGTCACTGATATAAAATAATCATTTTTACTTCCTTCTAATGAACATTTCTGTGTACTCTATTTCAGGTTTGCCAAAGGCTGCAGTTATCAGTCACATGCAGGTCATAAAAGGTGCTGCTGGATTATGGGCATTTGGTGCTACTCCTGAAGACATCATTTATATAACTCTCCCTCTTTACCACAGTGCAGCTTCTCTCCTTGGCATTGGCGGATGTATTGAATTGGGTAGGATGGGCAATCTCTAATAATTCTCATGGAAACTGTATGTTGTGGAACTGCATTATGGCAGATGAAGAATTGTAACGGTGTATAGTTAAATTTTGTATTAGATTACTTAGTGTGAACACACTCAGATATTAACTCTAATAGCTGTGAGTCACCTTTCAGATCTAGTTCTGTTACCTTTTGGAGTAATTACTATATATTAGACAAAAACCAAGTTAAGAGGAACTATAAGCTCTTTAGATACAGAAATACAACTATCCCAAGACTTTCATTGATACGAGCCAAAAGGGAATATAAAACTATACTGAAGGAGAAAAAATGCCAGTCTATGAAATCTCTATGGGACAAGATAATTGTAGCTGCGAAAGGGAAATCCAGTGTATCTCTATGGCACCTAATTACACCAATACTGAAGCCACGATGCAGCACTACAACCGCTATACCATCAACTACCTGGGAGAAACACTTTAAAAATCTCTATAAGATACGTAACCTTGAACTGGAATTGGACTTTGAAATCAATCTTAAGCAAGTTCCAAAATGGGAACCTGTTACTTGTCGCGAGTTAATTGAATTGATCAAAGCTTTGAAAACTGGGAAGTCCCCTGACTTTGATGCGTTCCCTACCGAGCTTCTGAAGATAGCTCCTGATTGGTGGGATCACATGCTTGCACCTCTATTTACATTTGTAAATTCAAATGGAATTATACCAGACACCTGGAAAACATCACTGATTACACCCATCTACAAAAAAGGCAATAAAGCTGATCCAAACAATTATCAGCCAATTAGCCTCCTGGTAATAATTGGTAAACTCTATGCATCTCTTTTACCAAAAAAATTCTTTATTGGATGCATAAAGAGTGGGATGAACAGGCTGACTTTAGAAAGGACTACTCTTGCGTGGACCACTGCTTTACGCTTGCCTCGCTAGTAAGCAAATATGTACTAGACACGCATGGCTCCCTATGCAGCATTTATCAACCTAAGGGCTGCCTTCAGCTCCATCTCCCACACAAGACTATGGAACAAACTTAACGCTGCACATCTACCCAAGAGATTGTTAAAGCTGATAATGAACCTATACTCTAGAAATGTGTTACATGTTAAACTAAATAAACTGGGATCTGTATCAAGCCAAACACCTAACCAAAGAGGCGTATGCCAGGGCTGTGTTCTTGCACCTCACCTATTCAACCTATATATAAATGACTTTGTTCCAAGCTTGCAAGGCATCTCCAACCACGCACCATGCTTGGGCAATTACCCAGTGCCTGCCTTGCTATATGCTAATGACCTTGTCTTGCTCTCTAGAACTGAAATTGGCTTCCAGTCAAATTTATCCTGGTCTAAGCATATTCAACATCTTACACAGAAAATTGGCTTAGCTCTACTGGCTTTAAGGAAATTCTTCTTTATTCAAGGAGCTCAATAAGTACCAGCACTTTTGAAGGCATACAAGACTCTTGTAATACCATGCATATTATATGGTTCCCCGATCTGGTTCCTGGGCCCAATAGAACAACTTGACAAGCTCCAGTTAAATGAGTCTGTTACTCTTTGCAGCCTATGCTTAAGCCCGGTGAGGAGGACGGCGCGCTGAAGAACTCAGTACAACAAGAGAGCTGGGAAAATAGGCCACAACTTTATTGTGAACAGAAACAAACAAACAAGGAGCATTGGCAAGCTTATGGATCGGATCCCGAGCAAAGGCTGGCCCGCCTGCCAGCCACTGAGACCTCCCCCCCTTCAGGACCCCCGCTGAAGGGGGGGGCACCAAGGAGTGACATTAATGGGGGAATCAGATGGGTGTACACCCCTGCCTGATTCCCCTGCCACCTGGGAGTGAGCACCTCGCAACCCCCGGCCGGGTCTGCCACTCACCTCACTCCCAAGATTCCATATGGGAATCCCCTGAACACGGTACCAGAGCCGTGGCCCTGGTCCCCCGGATAGAGATCCGATCCAATGCTACCCGCAAAGCTGTGACAGATAAAACCTCAGAAAACAGGGAGTGGAGGGTGGGGTTCGCGTCCCGGCGCAGACTGCCGGGCGGCGGGGCCGTGTCTGCTTAAATGCAGAGCCGCCGGACCAGAGGGAGAACCTCGCTCTCCAGGTCCGGCGGTTGGCCCCGCCCCCCTGCAGCTGCTCCCCGGCGGCCCCGATTGGGCGGCCAAGGTTCAAACTGATTGGCCGCCCAGACCAAGGAGCCTGCCGGGGAACGGAAGCCGGGACCAGCAGCCGTTCCTCCTTCCGTGCCGCCGGCAGCAACGCCTTCGCCCGGTAAGTTGGGCGTCGGTCCCTTGCAGCCTATGCTTAAGCCCGGTGAGGAGGACGGCGCGCTGAAGAACTCAGTACAACAAGAGAGCTGGGAAAATAGGCCACAACTTTATTGTGAACAGAAACAAACAAACAAGGAGCATTGGCAAGCATATGGATTGGATCCCGAGCAAAGGCTGGCCCGCCTGCCAGCCACTGAGACCTCCCCCCCTTCAGGACCCCCGCTGAAGGGGGGGGACCAAGGAGTGACATTAATGGGGGAATCAGATGGGTGTACACCCCTGCCTGATTCCCCTGCCACCTGGGAGTGAGCACCTCGCAACCCCCGGCCGGGTCTGCCACTCACCTCACTCCCAAGATTCCATATGGGAATCCCCTGAACAGGGTACCAGAGCCGTGGCCCTGGTCCCCCGGATAGAGATCTGATCCAATGCTACCCGCCACAAGAGCCACGCGTGGCTCCCGCCAAGGCTCCTAACAACCAAGCCACCCCAGCAAAGCATCCCTCAGGTCCTGGAGCCAGATGTCATGGCCCCAGCTGGAAAGGTGTACCCCGTCCGGCCGATACAGCGCCTCTAGGAGAAAGGAAATGTCCGGGTGCATGACGAGGCACCCCCCGGCCGCGGAGATGTGGTGCCCCATGGCCCGGGCCAGCCGCTGCCTGCCGCCATCGATCTTCTCTGGGTGTAAGGCCCCTCGCCACACGCGCCTTTGGAGCAGATCGGACCAAATGAAATAAGTCCCAGGTAGGATGGAGAAGAGGTAGTCCAAATGGAGAGCTTCAAGTCCAGGCATCCCCGCTGGACCAGATCATTCTCGCCGAGCTGGATGATCAGTGCGTCCGGTGGGCCCCGCCGCTGGGCCTGGTGCTCGATGACTGGGACCAGCGACTCCCACCGCATGCCGTGCTGGCCGAACCACAGGACCTTGATGTGCCGGTCCAGGCCGAGGTTGCTTCCCCATCCGGAACCCGACGCATACTGCCCGGCCCAATGCACAATGCTGTGGCCGCAGATCCAGACCGTCCTCTGCTCACCTGAGGAATGAAGAGAAGGGGAGAACCACACAGTTAGTAATGCAGGACACAAGCGGGGCGGATGTACAACCTGAAGGCCCTGGACCTCCACCGGCCGATCCGCTGGATTAGGGGAGGTGAGATTCCCAGCTCTGCAGCCAGCGTGGCTGCCCCGATGCGGAAGGAATGCGTGGCGAACTCCCGGGCGGGGAGCCTGGCCGCCTGTAGGCAGGTACGGAGCACGGAGGCGAACTGGTAACGGGTGAGGGGGTCTCCGTTCGAATGTATCAGGAAAGGACCAGCCGGGCGCGGGCACACCTTGAGGTACTCCCGCACCATGGAGACCGAGCAAGCTACCCCGCGCAGGGAGGCCTGCAGTGCGATGGACGCCCCCCGGCCAAGCTGGTCTATTTTTGACCTATGTATGGTAAGGGTGACCCTCTGCCGTGAGAGGGCCACATCAGCCAGCGCAAGAGTCCTGCCAGAGGAGTCTGAGCGGGAGCTTGCCACCAGCTTGCCGATGCGGAGGGCCCCGAAGAACACCAGTGCAAAGGCTGCTCGGAATAGCCGGGCCTCGAATGAGGACCAGCACAGGCCTGCCACCTCCCGCAATATCGCATCCAGGATGGGCAGAGTGATGGGCCTCTGCTGGTCGGGGAGGGGGGGTGACCCGCCCCCAACCCGCCACCGCCCGGCGTGCGGGGAAGCTGGCGCAAGGATCGGGGAACCCCTGGGCCCTGCTGACAAAGGATATGGCGGCCAAGTCCCGCTGCATGGTCCTAGGGGCGACCCCCCGTCCCTGTAGGTGGGCCAGGTACTGCAACACCAGTTCATGGGATGGCGGCCACGGGGGCTGGCACCCCGCCCTTGTTGCAAAGCTGAGGAACTTTTGCACTGCCGCCGAATAGGCCCGTAGAGTCGATGGCGCTACGGAGCTGCAGATTCCTTCCCAGATGATATCCCACCAACCGTCCACAGCTCCACCGGGAATGGGTCGGGTGTTCGATGAGCCTCGGGAGCCAGCGCAAAGAACCTCTCCATCTGGAAGCGAGACAGCGCGTCTGCTATGCCATTATCTACCGCTGCCACGTGACGTGCTGAAAAAGAGATGTTAGAGGCAAGGCAAACCAAAACAAAATGGCGCACCAGCCGCATGACCCGCTCAGAGCGAGATGACTGCTTGTTGATGACTCTGACCGAGGCCTGATTATCGCAGCAGAACAGGACGCGTCTGTCCTGGAACTCCCCCTTCCAAATTGTTATGGCAACCAAGAGGGGGAAGAGCTCCAGGAAGGTAAGGTCCTTGAGAATGTCCGCCTTGACCCAAGATGGAGGCCAGCGCTGAGTGCACCACCTGCCCTTGAAGTACACCCCGAACCCCAGGCTGCCCGCCGCATCTGATCGAACCTGCAGGTCCGAGCCCAGAGCGACAGCATTCTGCCATAAAGACACACTGTTAAAGTTTAGATCTCTACAATACGGATTGTGCAAAGGGAGGCATAAGAACAGAGAATTCGGAACTAGAGCAGACACTTTTAAAAGAGGATAAGAAGGAAATTTCCAAGGTATACCAAGTACTGTTGAAATGGTATACTGAAGATGAAATAGTTAAAGTACAAATGGTGAAGTGGGCCATAAACTTTAATAAAGAAATAACAATGGAGGCATGGGAACACTTGTGGAAAAACACAATGAAGATTACAACGTGTACTAATATTAAAGAGAACATTTACAAAATGATTTATCGTTGGTACATGACACCAAAGAAGATTGCGCTAGGGAATCTGAACACTTCTAATAAATGCTGGAAATGTAAAAAACATGAGGGCTCTTTGTACCATATGTGGTGGACGTGTGAGGTAGCCAGGCAGTACTGGGGAGAAATAATAAAAGTAATAAGTGAGATTCTACAATTTCAAATGAATAAGAACCCAGAACTTCTGCTACTGAACTTGGGAATGGAGAGCATTCCAGCCCAACATAGAACACTGTTATTTTACATGACAGCAGCGGCCAGACTTTTGTATGCGCAAAAATGGAAAGTACAAGAAGTGCCAACTATTGAGGACTGGACTTACAAATTGCTGTATATGGCCGAAATGGACAAAATGACAAGAAAACTGAGAAATCTGGACCCAGGACAGTTCAACACAGACTGGGAGAAGCTGAAGCAATATGTGCTGAAGAAATGGGAGGTGGGAAGAGAACTGTGGCAGTTTGAGAACTACTGAAATAGGACAAAATGTAGAGGGGGGGTGACTTTACCGGAGGGTAGAGAGAGAAATGAAAATGTCTAAGCAGCTATTTTGTTAGAGTGTTATATATAGAAAAATATATAGAAAATGGATAGAAAATAATTAACTATAAGGACCGACTAATTAACATTGTTTCTGGTATAAACGTGTAACATGTTAAACTGAATGAGCCTACCTGAAGAAATATATGGATCAAATTGATTGATAACTTTTGAGGATAGTTATACAAAGTAATATACGGAATATAAGTTAAATTGGTTGACTTATACAAATGCATGGGTTATACGGTTTATATGGTATATGGTTTATAGAATTATTTGAAACCAGGAAACTATGAAATTATGTTAAAAAGGGACAAATTGTTTGTCTAATATGGAAGAAGGGACTCAAAGATAAGGTATAGAGTATTAAAAATAGTTAAAGAATTATTGCTTAGATCAAAGGGAAAGTATATGTTTGTTAGATAGATGAATTTAAAATGAGTAAGAGAAAAGGGACAAAGGGTTGGAAAACTGTTGAAAGTCAAAAGAAAAGGGGGGAAAGGGAGGGGGTTAGAAATTGATTGTAATGTGAAATTATATTATTCTAATTCCAATAAAATTTTATTAAAAAAAAAAAAGACACACTGTTAAAGTTTGACAGAAAGCCGAGCCACACCCGAAGGTCCTCCTTGATCCCCTGTGTCAAACGGATGTGATGGTGAGGGGAAGAGGCCCCTCTGCACGCCCAGGAAAGACGGGCGCAGAAGGCCCGCCCCAGGGAGACCACCCTGCAGGCAAAGTTAAGGTGCCCGATGATGGCCTGCAGTTCCCTTAACGTGCACTTCTGGCGAACCAATAACTGGGAGATAAGCGCTGTCAAGCGGGCCAACCTTGTCTGGGGGGAGCCGGGAGACGCCTGCCACTGAGTCAAGCTCGATGCCTAAATACGTTAATCTAGAGACTGGGCCCTCGGTTTTGTCCTGCGCGAGGGGGACGCCCAGTTCCTGGGCCAGCGACTGGAAAATACGCAGCTGCTCAGCGCATGCGGGCGTCCCGGGGGGGCATTATCAAAAAATCATCTAAATAATGGGTAACGTGGGGGGAACCCATGCGATCCTTGGCTGCCCATTCGATGAAAGTGCTAAAGGTCTCGAACGCAGCACATGCCACCGAGCACCCCATAGGCATAGCCTTGTCCACATACCAGTGCTCCTGAAACTTGAACCCTAGCAGGCAGAAATCCTGGGGGTGGACCGGCAGCAGCCTGAAGGCCGATTCCACATCACATTTGGCCATGAGTGCCCCCGGGCCTCAAGAACGGACCAGCCGCACAGCGTGATCAAAGGAGGCATATCTCACCGAAAATAGCTCCTGTGGAATGGCGTCGTTAACCGAGGAACCGCGGGGGTAGGAGAGATGGTGGATCAGTCTGAATTCCCCCGGGGCCTTCTTGGGGACCACCCCCAGGGGAGAGACCCTCAGGTTAAGGAGAGGAGGCGAAGGGAAGGGTCCCGCAACCCTTGCGATTCGCAGCTGTGCTCATAGCGACATTTGTGCCGCTGACATTTTCCCTGATTGAACTCCCAGCATAGCCAATGGGATTTTTCCCGCCGCCCGAACCACCGCCCGGGCCGAGGGCCCTCCCCTCTCCCCTTCATGTGTGGACCAACCAGCCACAGCCATAGCTTCTGGCTGATCAGGTCCCATCTGGCCCTGGGGTTATGGGAGGCCCTCTTACGGAAGGCCTCATCATAATCCATGGCAGCCCCCTCACCAGCCAGTGCCCGGGCCCTGAGAACGTTTCCAAAATGGTTAGAAAGGTGCCAACCCCTGTCCGGGTAAGCCGCCTGCACGACCCCCATGTAGACAGTAAACCCCTCCAACCAGTTATTGAAGGTGCACTCAGCGACCTCCTTCTTAACCCCCTTTTTGTCTTTTTTGGAAGGGGGGCCGCTCCACCCGTCCTCAGCCTCGGACCTGAGCAGGGAAAAGATGTCGACATAAAACCCATCAAGTATCCGCTCCCTGACCTTACGGGCCAAGTGAATACCTGGAGGGTCCTCGTCATCACCGAACAGCTTGGGGAGAGGGGGGGCGGCCTGGTCCTGCCCCACGTCCCAAACGACCCTGGCGTCCCTGCTGGGGGCACTTCCCGCCCTTCTGCGTAGCGCCCACCCAGGGAGGCCAGGGACAGAAGCGGCCTCCTCCCAATAATTGTCCCCAGGAGCCTCATCGCCGGAGGAGGAGGACTCACCTGATGATCCCCCGCTGTCTGACTCCTCGTGCCGTCTGCACCTCTTCAACTTCTTCCTGGATGTCCTCTTCTTCTTAGCTGGTCGCCGCTTGCAACTGGAGGGACTGGAGCTCGGGCTTGGTGACCGGGCGGACCGGTCCCCTCTGCTGGCCCTGCGTTCTGCCGCCCTCTGGACCTCAACAGGCTCTGGGGGAGAGCCCCCCCCATGCCCGGAGTTCCCCAGTTGCTCAACCCTTGCAGTGAGCAACTCTAAGGCCCGGCCGATCTCCTGTAGTGAACTGGGAGAAGGGTCTGAGCTGTTCCGGCCCCCAGCTCTGCTAGGCTCTGTAGACTTGGCCCCAGCCTTCCATCCTCCGCCACCCGTTGATTTGGAGAGGGCCGCAGCCTCCCCCCCCCACTTTTGGAAGGAGCCTGGCGTGGGGGCGGGGAGCCCACCTGCCCTGGGGGTGCCCAGCACGAGCCCTTTGTCGCCCCTTCACCCTTACCCTGTTTTCCTCCAGGTTTGCCCCTTGCCTGGGAGGCGGTTTTTCCCGAGGCACCCTGCCTCCGCTGTGCAGCTCCCGGTTCCCCCACCTTCCTCGAGGGAGCCAGCCTGCTGCTGTGTCCACCAGGCTTGGGCCTGGCTCCCCTGCCGCTTTGTGTGGGAGCCTTCCCAGTGGAGCCCTCCCGGGGGATAGCCGGCCGGAGAAAAGGCGACAGAGAGTGGGAAGGAAGGGCAGCCCAGAAGCAACCACCCCAGGCAGGAGGGGGAGCTGGGTGGCCTTGCAAATGGCCCGCAGCAGGGACAGCAGCCCACCCACAGCTCCTTCCTTGCAGTGCAGAGGCTCGGGCTCAGCTAGACCCGACCCCTGGCTGCCGCGCTCCCCCCTGACGCCGGGTCAGGGAGCCGCCGTCAGGAGGTTCTTCTGGTCCTCTGCTCGTGCGTCTCCGGTCCCTGCTTCACCGCGCCGAAGTTCGGGTTCAGCCACGCCCGACTCCGGCCGCGGCGCTCCCACCTGACCTGGGTCAGGGAGCCGATCACTGGGACGGCTGGGCTTGACTCGCGCCGCGTCTTCCTCTTCGTGTCTTCCAGCTTCTCCGCTTGCCGTCCTCTCTCCTTCGCGTCCCGGCGCAGACTGCCGGGCGGCGGGGCCGTGTCTGCTTAAATGCAGAGCTGCTGGACCAGAGGGAGAACCTCGCTCTCTAGGTCCGGCGGTTGGCCCCGCCCCCCCCGCAGCCGCTCCCCGGCGGCCCCGATTGGGCGGCCAAGGTTCAAACTGATTGGCCGCCCAGACCAAGGAGCCTGCCGGGGAACGGAAGCCGGGACCAGCAGCCGTTCCTCCTTCCGTGCTGCCAGCAGCAACGCCTTCGCCCGGTAAGTCAGGCGTCGGTCCCTTCTGTAGCAAAATGTATATGGGCAATAATTAAACTTCAGAGACATGATATCAAGCAAGATTCTTCCCATTTTAACTTCTGCTTAAGGCAGTAGCTGTATGAGCAGTGATAGACAGACAGACAACAGAGAGAGAGAGAGAGAGAGAGAGATTACACAAGCTGGATAGTTCTCATAAATACAACAGATTTGTAACTCATGATCACAAGTGGCTATTAAGAACCCCTGCTGTGCAGTCCGTTTCATATGATATGTAATGCTCAGTGCTTGTTTTAAGATTGTGATATGAGTCTCAGCTGCCTTTTGTTTCCCACCCTCCAATTCTTATTGAAAAGGATACTTTTAGATGGTGCTGAATTAACCACTAATTATATGAAAAGTCTTCATACATATTTTGTTTCCTGCAATTTAGTACAGGAAAAGGCTCAAGGGGGTGAAAGGAACTTTATAATGGAGAGATATATATTTCAGTGTTTCTTTTTTTTAACCAAAGAAGCAAGTTGTTCTGAACAATGGGATCTTGTTGTTTTAAACTCTGGATAAATTTCACCCATGCCGGTATGTGTGGAAACAGCCCTATACTGCAGCATGTAGATAGCAGTTATAACATATATAATATTGTAAATCTTCATTAGGTATTTAAAAACAATTGTATAGAAGTAAATCCAAATTCAAATATATAAATCCGCCCAATATTACTTTATTTTTTAAGGTGCAACATGTGTTCTAAGAAAGAAATTTTCAGCCAGTCAGTTCTGGAGTGATTGCAAAAAATATAATATTACAGTTGTTCAATACATTGGAGAACTGTGTCGCTACCTTTGCAAACAACCTGTGGTAAGTTCAAAAAATAATATTCATGCAGAATTATGTTTTTTGCTAAACTATCATCTTTGGGAGGGATAATCCTCTTCCCTTGGGTCACTCATTCTTCTGTTCAAGGCTAGCTTTTGTTAATAGATGCTTGTCTTTTGCTTATACTCAATCAAATTGCTGAAGGCAAATAACTACTACATAATGACAATAGTGGATTAACAAGGAATGATTCGGGAGTGAAAATTCCCACAAGCATACCCACTCCTCCTGCCTCTATATCTCTCCTGCTACATCGCCTCCATTTTACTTTCCAGCTTGCCTGCCCATTCACCTTCTTGCTTTCTCACTTTCCAACAGTGGCAAGCAAAAGAACAGCACATTTTGGGGGTTGTTTGGGGGCTGTCATGAGAGGAGGGCCTGTCTTCCTCTCTCCTCTCCTTTAGCTGAGTAGGGAAGTGCAGCACACACCGAACTATAGGGCTTAATTGCACAACCCTCTATCTCTAGTCTCTATGTCTCTGCCATTTTATTCTCCTGATGCCCCAATCTCTCATGGCAGGACACTGCAGCTCAGAGCTGGAAAATGCCTCACAGTGGTTCTCTCAGGGCTTCTAGTTTCTCATAAGGGCATGCGCAGCTTCCTGTGCTCTCTTTCAAAGAATTCAAACTTCTGTGTTTATTATTCACAATCCCTGTTGTCAGGTTCTGCCACAGGTGCTGCCCTGTGAGATACCAACATGCCTGACTTCAGGATTAAAGGACCTTCAGGGAATATGCAGGATCCCGCTCTGTGGAAGGAGGGGGGTATAACTCACCCTCACACCCTCTCAGTCCACCCACAGGTCCTTTCAACCTGACATAGTCCCGGCTGTCTTCCACGACAGCTGTCTCCATCCAGTTGTCAGTCTTACTCCTTCCCTATTCCCTTCCTATTCTCTGTGTCTCTCTCTGTGTGTGTGTGTGTGTCTCTCTCTGTGCGTGCGCGTGCGCGTGCGCGTGCGCGTGCGCGTGCCCTCCACTCCACCACACTCCTACACAACCCACCCCACCCTGTGGGTGGACGTCCCTTATATTCTTTCCCTCATTCCTGGCTCCACCTGCTAGCCACACCCCTTGTTTGCCCTCTAGCCCTGGCCTTGGCTGCCTCAAGCAGCTGTAGCTAGATTGGCAGCTACAGCTGGGCTTCCTTGGCTGGCTGCCAAGTCTCCTCTGCTCCAAGCTTCAGGCCCCTAGGCAGCTACAGCTGGGCTTTCTTGGCTGGCTGCCAAGCCTCCCCTGCTCAGAGCTTCCAGCAGCCTCAGCTGGTCCCTTTTATTCCTTTTCTCCTTGTTTGCATATTGGGGTGTGGCCCTGTTCTGCTTCTGCTGTCTTTCCTCCCCTGTCGGTAAGGTTGCTGGCTGGCTGGCCCTATCTCTTGTGCCTTATCTCTCTGCCCTGGTCCCCTCCTGGCTGTCCTTACTCCCCCTATCAGAGCTCTTAACCTCCAACTGGAGTGTGGGGCTAGCTGGCTGCCACCTATCCCACCTGACCCTTTGGGGCTTGGGAGCTGCTCTGCCCTCCTGTGGCTGGGGTGCCTCTTTTCCACCTTCTATTGTTGGTCTGTGCTGGCTCTCAGTGTCCGTTGGGGTGTCTGGGTAGTTGTCCCCCAACTGTCTCCCATCCCCTGTTCCTGGTAAGTTCGAGGGCCGAGCCTCAGACTCCGGACACCTGTAACATAAACTGTTTTCATCCTTCCAACTAATGCTCAGCCTTGGACTGATATCTGTGCATCCTGAGAGTCTAAGTGCACTTGCTGCCCCTCTGGACTCTTTCTTGGATTTATTGCCTGAAATGCTCCCTTCTAACCTTTGAGCTGGTGTGGGTCCGACATCTGCCTGGATAATTGGATTCCAAAACACTCTAAGCCATCTCAGATAACATCTCAATGTGTAAAGTGATAGTTAAAAATCTCCTTTCAACTTCCTTATTGTTTCCTCCTCTTCTCTTCCTCTTTAATCCCTTTATTCTCTGAGATGCTTAGTAAATAGTGTATGAATGCTGCAACAGGAACAAGTAGCTGTGGGCCCTTTAGTATTATTGTGTATTGTCATATACCTGTATATTATTCTTTTTTAATATAATATTTTTTATTTTGAAAAACAAAATAATAATAAAAGGGGATACAGAAAGGAAAAAAAGGGATAATATAACATAGTTGTATAAATCAGAGATGTAACGTATACAACAGAATATATGAACCATAAACTATTTCTCCCCACCATCCATTTACTTATATTAAGACGAAACAACACCTGTTGTGTGAAAAAATACAATGGGCTCTAGAAAACTGATTCAACAGGCCTCCTCCTGGTGGCAAGTGAGCGCTTTGCAGCAGCCTGGAGGCCACAGCTAGGGGGAGGCACAGGGAGGAGTGTTTAGGCCATTGATTTGGCTGGCCCCCTCCCAGCGGCAAGTGGACACGTTGCAGTGGCCTTGAGGACAGAGTCATTGGCAATAAGCCTGGATGAGGATAAAAATTGAGTCACTGCCAATACGGCTTGCATTTTATATAATAGGATGCATTTATATTCAACATATTCAACATTTAAATTACTGATTTGATAACTAATCCATTTTACTGATAATTATTCTTAGTTTTGTCACTGATATAACAACATCATCTGTGTAAATTTTCATTTTGTATTCTTCTTTGCCTTCTTTTATTATGACAATTCTAGTGTCTTGCTTAATTTTCACAGCCAGTATTTCCAATGCCATAATAAACAATAGTGGTGATATTGGACACCCCTGTCAAGTTCCTTTTGTTATTTCAATTTTCTCCATTATGAGAACTGTTTACCAAAATTCTAGCTTGCTGATCAATATAAATGCTTTTTTTAAAAAATCCAATTTTAAAAATTTAATCCCACAGTTCATATTTTGTAATGCTTCCATCAAAATTGCCAATACACATTATCAAAAGCTTTCTCTGCATCCAAAAACATAAATGCTGTTTTTTCTCCTTTCCTTCTTGAGTGACCAATTGCATTAAGCAGATATCTGATGTTATCTCATATATCTCTTTGGAACAAATCCTGTTTAATCTTCATGTATTAAATCTGGAATATATTTTCTTAATCTCTCTGCCATTATTGTAAAAAATTTATAATCCGCATTCAATAATGAAATTGGTCTGTATGATTGTGGTAATAATTGATCATTCCCTTCTTTATATATTATATTCGCTTCTTCCCATATTAATAGTATATACTTTCTTGTATTTCATTCATTATTCTTTGTAAGGGTATTGCTAGTCTATTTTAAAAACGTTTATAATATATTGCCATCAATCTGTCTGGGCCAGGCATTTTGCTTATCTTTAGTTTTTTGATGACATAGTTGATCTCTTGTAATGTTATTGCTTGATTTGTGATTCTTCTATGTACAGATGTGAATTCTTTAATTGGTACCTCAGATAAATATTTCTTTATCTCTACTTCATCTATAGATGCTTCTTTGTAAAGATTTGAAAAGATTTTTTGTTCCATTTCTTGTTCTGCATAAACTACTTGATTTCCTTTACTAGTTCCAGATATCCTTCTTTTTTCTGTCTCTTTTCTTAAACAATACGCTAAATATCTTCCAGGTTTGCTCACAGCTTCAAAATGCCTTAGTTTTAAATGTTTCAAATTTTTCTGCACTTCTTCTTCTTCCAGTGCATCTAATTGTTTTTGTAATTGCTTCATTTCCTTCAATTTTTCTTGTTTCAATGTCTTCAATTTTTCTGTTGTATTCTTTATAGTCTCCTGCTTTTCTTTTTTCTTTTGTGCATCTGTGCATCTATTTCCAATAACGTTCTTTTGATATAGGCTTTACTAGCTTCCCATATTGTTGCTGTGTTAACATCCGTTGCATTATTCAGCTTGAAATATTCCATCAGATCTTTCTTACATTTTTGAACTACCTCATCTTGCAACACTAGTCATATAATTTCCATCTTTCTTTTTCTTTCTTTCTTTCTTTCTTTCTTTCTTTCTTTCTTTCTTTCTTTCTTTCTTTCTTTCTTTCTTTCTTTCTTTCTTTCTTTCTTTCTTTCTTTCAAAGTTAAGTCTGTCAGATTATGATCTGCTAAAATCTTCAGGAGAATCTCTGCTTTTTCAACTTTTGTGAACAGTGCTTTTGCTTTTACTTTGGTTTCCCTCAATAAACTTTAATTATTCAGCTGAATTCCTGTGTTTGACTTTATTTGAAGTTCACACAAAAGTCCCTTTACTTTGTGAAAAGTTCCTTAAAATAGAGCATGTTGGTTTCTGTCCAGGTTTTTTTGATTGCTAAAACCTAGGTTAGCAGTTCTTGTCAGGATAGGAAGTGAGAGATGGCAGCTGAGCAGTTTTTCTCCTATGCTTTGATATTTTGATTCTGAATCCAGTTTAATTATAGTGCTTATTCACACAAGAAACATGTCTAACTGATAGGTGTACAGACTATACAAGGTAACAGTGGCTGGCCTTGTTGCTTGGATTTTTTGATTTGCATGGAGGCCATCCCTTGGTTATTTGATATAAACATGATGTTATGAAAGTGCTTGTTGCCTGCTTAGTTGCTGTCATTTTATAGGATTTCTATGGTGTTGGTAAGGTGACTTGAGGGTATTTCCAGAAAACCTCAAGAGGTTTGCAGTTCTGCACCATGGCTATGCATTCTTGGTACCTGATTGTACTTACTTCATCCCAAGTCTTTCTGTTTAGTTATGGCCCTAACTTCAAAATAGCCTTGAGAGTTCTTTGAATTCCTCTAAGACCACTTTATTCCAGACTTTAGTAACTGTGATTTTCTCAGTTATGAAGACTGAAAACAGTTCAGCAGCTGCTACTTTGAAATAATCTGGCTTGTGAGATATTTAGAATCAACAAAGCCTTCTTTTGTTCATGAAAAGTGTAAATGGAAACAAAGTTTAACATACAGGTAAACTTTGTTTCCATTTACACTGGTCACTTGAGAGTTCCATTTACGAGTTTCAGTTTTCAATGTTTGTAGGCTATGAATGCGCCATTCAGTCTAAGTTTTTTCCACCTCCCTTTGTTCATTACTGAACAAAAGGTTACAACAAATGTCTCTTTGTTTTTGTGTTTAGTCTGGGGTTACCAAGATTTACATTTGAATACCAAAGAACTCGGTGACCTCAGTAAGGGGTAACTGAAGGGGGGGTCTGTTGACATTTTGAACTAAGTTTAGCAATGAAGCAAGTAGTCCTTTATAAAGTAAATTTTCAAATGAAGTCTATTTTGTGACAAATAAGTAAAATTAGATGGATAGAGTGAGAAAGAGATGGAGCTTACCAGTTTCCATGACAATTGCCTGATTTGGTTAGTTAATTGTAATTACTACACTTGATCTTGGCCAAAAGGCTGAGATGTGATAGAAAAGCTTGTGATTACATACCATTACAAACAAGTTAGTCACAACTGATTTTGGCCTCATTGTTTTCAGTGGAATTTAGCCACATATAACGGTAGTTAAATCAAGGCTGTTGAGATGTTGAAGAATTTTTCAGAATTCTTGAGTGTTTATGATATTCAAAACTGCCTTACCTATGAAGCTGCCATCTATGCTGCCTCTCCAAAGTCCTGCTTGTGGTGACTTAAAATTAAAATAATAATCATAGCTCTGAATAGCTCAATACTGTTTCCTTGCATGACAGCAGATCTCTAGGGTCTTGGGAATTAACTCAGTTCTTTAATTTCATTTAGAAAAAGCCTGAAGGAAGCCCATTTTGGATTACTGGGCAGGAGAAGTTAATAACGCTTCAAACCATTTTCTAGATCCATCCATGCATCCATCTTTTGTTGATTATAAGCACCTGTTAGAGAAAAAAACACTAGCAACCTATCTTCCTTAACGGGGCTAATTGCTACTCAGGGAGGCCAGTTTCTATGCAGGAGCATAGGGAAATAATTAAATTACCATATTCTAGCATGTGGCCTCAGTTCAAGTCACCCCTCCCTCCCAGCTATTGCTTTGAATTGAAGGTGAAGATGTTAAGAGAATTTATCACAGATCTCATGTGTATCATCTAGGCAATGTCTAAGTTCCTTTTAAATGGTTGACAGGAATTGGATCTGGAATATTCTATATGCCCAGAATATGTCTATCTCTGAGTATGGTTGCTTTCCATTGAAATATGTTAAAGACCAGGCTTTACTTCTTTCCACCCAGCCAGGGTTGTCTTGGATTCCTGCACAATTAATTGTTGGTGAAATAAATGGTTTCTGCTTGTACTGAGACACAGAATGAAGCTTTGTATGCACATTCGGCCATAATTAAATATTATGAAAATAGAACTACATGGAGATAGAGGTATCCTCATCTTCGGTGTGTATACATCCATCTTTTTCTCCCACAATCACCAGTGATCAAACAGATTTTCCTGGTTTTTAAAACTCTGCAATCTGCAAAAAAATCAAGTGACTATACACATAATGCCAATAATGTCCCTGCTGTATCTTGTTCAACAGTATGCAACAAACTATTATCTGTCTCCATCTTTAATTGTTAGGAGGCAGAGCTCCACAGATTTCAGTATGGGTGTAAGAAAGAACAAAGCATAATGCAGGATGAGAATCTGGTTTCCATTCTGTAAATACGATGAAATGGACTCTCAAAGAGTGCTTGGAAGGAGGAAATAAACAAGGAAGTGATGGTTCATTTTA
Source organism: Eublepharis macularius (assembly GCF_028583425.1). Classification (NCBI taxonomy): domain Eukaryota; kingdom Metazoa; phylum Chordata; class Lepidosauria; order Squamata; family Eublepharidae; genus Eublepharis; species Eublepharis macularius. Next base: position 81,531,716 of record NC_072797.1, read on the forward strand.
TCTATTTATTGTTTTAAAATGTCTTACAGAAAGAAGGAGAAAAACATCACAAAGTTCGTCTAGCAGTTGGAAATGGAATAAGGACTGATGTCTGGAAAGAGTTTCTACTTCGATTTGGTGACATCAAGATATGTGAATTATATGGTGCAACTGAAGGAACAATTTGTTTCATGAATCACACAGGCAAAGTGGGATCTGTGGGGCGGACCAATTTCTTTTATAAGGTAACTATTTATGTATGAAGGAGTGTTGTATTACCCATATAGTTCTGTCAGCAAATCTAGATTTGATTTCCTCAAAGAGAAACTGCTGCCCCATACAAATCAATTTACAAACCTTCTAATTTCTAATGTAGTAGTATTCAACCCATGGGTTGGGACCCTAAGCTATGAGCGTCCATGATGTCACCATTTTTTGGTTGCATTGTGGAATGATGTGCTGCTAGTGCACATGCATAGAAAAGACTATGCATAGAAAAGACTAGACCATGCCTCCTGTCTCTTCTTGAATGCGGAGGTGAGCAGAAAGACAGTAAGAGCAGTGGAGAAGATTGGGTTTTTTTAGCACAAGCTGTCTTCCCTCTGTTCTCTGGCTTGGCCTGGCCACTCCCTGTCTTTGACAGTCAGTCCTCTAATTCTCCATTTGTGGTTACGGCACAGTGCCCCCCTTTCCACAATTGAGGTTACATGTCTGGGTCCTCTTCGTCTTCTAAGCCTCAGCAGATCCCAACTGGGTATCAAAGGTGGGTTCTGCATCTGAAAAGGCTGAAGATCATGTGCTAGTGGACAAGACAAGTTATTCTTGTTAGATTTTTTATGCTAATATGTGTACTAGATCTTTGCATAGTATATCTAACAATGAAGAAAGGCTACATATTTGCTTTCATTTTGTACTTAAATATGTTCTGCGCAGCAGCAGTTCATAGAATTTATGACAAACTCCTTTTACTCCCCCACTATGAGGCAGATTTTCCCACCAAAATTCAAGTTTCTCTGCTTTGGCTGAGAAGCCCAAAGTAGTGTGTTAATCTTTGTGGTTTAGAAGTCTGTTTGTCCCACCCTGACAATCAGATATAATTTGGGCTTTTTAGCCCAACCCAGGAACTTGATGGGGAGAAGCAAGAGTCCTTTTTTCTAAACAGACACTGTAAAACATTCAGCTTTATTGAACAGGCAGGGATTTAATATGTACAGTCAGGGAATGAAAGTGCTGAGGTAAAATTTTGCTGGTAAAATAGAATACACTTTGAGTAACAGGCAAGATAGTTTTCTTGAAGCTTAGTTTCTTATATTCTTAGTACCTAACAGTGAGAGCTTTATAAATACTTTGGTCACAGCAACAATGTTTCTTCACAGAGTTTCCTATGACAACTCAGGTTTTCTGGAGTTAGTTTAAAACTGTTTTCCCTTCACAACAGACTCAGGATCCTCCTCAGAGCCAAATCCCGTTTAGACATTGGGCAGGAATTAATTTTCTTCTCCTAAGAAGATATAACCTTTCTTCACTTGGCTTGAAAGGGAGTCTCCACTTACTACCCAATCCCTCTTGCCAAACACCGCCCCCCGCCCCCCAGTTTTATGGTGTCTGTGTTAAGCAGGCTTCAGCTTATGCTGACACTTATACTATGAATTCTTAACTAGAATTCTTCTTCAGGGAAGTGATGTTATAGTTAAGGCACAAGATTGCTCTTCCCTCTCTCCAGAGGGGAACCTGTCTGACCTTCCCTATCAGACTCACTCACAAACTCTCTCCAAAAACAAAATCCTGTCAGCAACCAACTATCAGCCTGAACTGGTTCTCATTGGCCAGTCAGAGAGGAGGGAGCAGTTTGTCAATCAATTCTCATTCCAGGCAATTGGGAACTCTTGCCCTTCCAGCTTTTTGGTTTCTGCACTTGGGAAACCTTTTTTTAAAGAAAATGTTGTCACAAATGTGTTTTGAGAGCACCTGATTCCATTGTATACCTTCTTCATATCTGTAGAAAACTGTAAGCATGCTCATAAATCCATCTATTTCTTTATTTTTACACTTGCCCTCAAAGTGCCTCTCAGGAGCTTTTTATTCAGCTATAAAAGGATGAACCTTAGCATTACTGTGGCTCCTATGGAGAAGGGATACAAGCACACTAGCCTGTAGAAAGAAGCCTTTGTGTGGGAATCTGAATAGTGAGAGCAGAGAGCATTCAGTACACCCATTAGCATAGCAAGCGGTAAACAAGCCTAATTTATAACAGCTGATTGTGGTAGACTTTTGGAATATCTTATAGCATCAAGAGGTTAACAGAGTCTAGCAGAAGGATACTGTGGATGGAATAGCATGATTGCAATCCTCTGCACTTCCACCAGTGAAGTGAACAGCTCAATAATAGTGAAGGCATACACTAACAGTCAACCCCACACAGGGCCCCAGCAACTCCACATACCTAGATAAAAGTGATCTGAGTTCCTTTCTGTGTCTTACATTCTGGTTGATGGGACATAATTAGTCAGAATACTATGACTGGGGAATGAGGAGAGCTAGTAATCTTCAGCTGTCTGTTGACATGAGCTTTTAAATATATACTGTTTCTTTCATAATCATAATGCTAGCAAGTGTGAGGATAGGATAAATCCAGAGCTAACATAGCATTTCATATTAGAGTTACCAGGTTCCCTTAGCCTCCCGGCAGAAGACAGGGGACTTGTCACTCACCTTATCTGCAGCCCTATGATGACATCATTGTGGAGGTGCAGGGGTGTGTGCACTTCACAGAGGGACAATTTTGGCCTCAAACGAGCCAAAATAGGCCTGTTTTGGGCCGCTGCAAAGCGCAGGAGTGTTCTCGGGACACGCACTCCCAGGAGTGATGTTGTCGCACTGTCCCAGAAGTGCACCTGGTAGTCCTGTTCCTGTGCCCACCAGCTAGGTAAGTGGAGGTAGACAGTTAAAGTGGGGTATCCCGCACCCCCAATGGGGGAATGGGATCCCTATTCCATATAAACACTGTTCCTTCCCTATCATTCACAGCCTCCCCTCCTCAAGTTTGTGGTATACATAGGCACAAGGGTTCTTTTGGAAGTAGGCTACTTGCAGCACAACATCATTGTTATGCTGAGTAAATCCACTGTGCTAGCATTGGTGATCAACTAGCATGAGAGGTTTTAGGAGCAATCTTACCTGGATCCAGCAGGCATAATTCTAGAATAGAACTGCTTTGTTAGTTTAGAGCCAGCATGGACATGATGAAGTTCCATATCTCCATTCATTTGTAAAAACCAATTTGCACATAAGCATAATTTTAATGTGGATTAGGTCTATATGGGGAAGGGCGAGAGTGTTTAACTTTTCAATGCCTCACAACTTTTAAAACTGAAATCACCCTCCCTATAATATAAACACCTTAAAGGGGAAATGACAGGTTTTAAAAGAACCTAATCCCCTTAAAATGCTAATAATTGTGTCCCCTCCTTTGATTACCAAAACTAAGTTGTAGTTGAAGGCTTAAACAACCTCTCCCTTGTCTGTAAAGGAGGCTTGGGATAAAGAAGTAATTGTCTAACTAGCTTTACTGGGTAGAAGGCGTGTAAAAAGGAGGCCTGTGTGAAACAGCAAAAAGTGGCTCATTTTTTTTGCAGCTTGAAGACTGCATAATACTCAAAATGTGTTGATCCAACAGAAGGCTCTTTATTGTTTTGTCTCTCTGTTTCATCAGAGAACTGAAAATAAGCTGCCTATTACATCAGTAATACTCTTAGCATTCTGGAAGTCTTTAATGCCTAAAGTGCTAAAGTCTCTTGAACGAAGTTACCCTTTTAGCTTTCATTTTGGATTTGTTCCCAGTGAATTGTTGCTAAAAGTAACAACTAATGGCAGAGCTTGACAAACATAACCTAGCAGCTTAACAAGCCTTGCTCTTTTGGAAGACAGAATGAAATTTCAGAAGACCTGTGTGTTAAATATGACCATTGTTAAATCTTCTAAGCTGCCAAAGCTTTGTATATTTGTATTAGTTGTGCTACCAGTCTAGGAAGGACTTCTTTATGGAAATAAGTTGCATGATAAGTTAGACCCAATAATGAAATAGATACCATTGAAATTAATGATGTTGCCCTAAATTGATAATTACCAGAGCTCAGTTTGTAGCAGAACTCTTTGATTATTGCCTCTCGTATCCAAGAAGCAAACTGAAGCAGGTCTCCTCAAAAGTAAGCCCTAGTTTATTCAGTGAGGCTTACTCCAAGGAAAGTGTTCTTAGGATGGCAGCCTGCTTTACATGTGTGGTAGTTAGAAAAAGCAAGTATGCACAGAAGCTATATCTGTATGTCTATCTGTCTGTCTCAAACATTTATTAGCCACTTTTCTACCTTGCAGGAACTCAAGGCAGCTACAATATAAATGTATTTGTAATATGGTATATCATTATTTTTTCAGAGAAAAATAATTTGCATATCACATACTATGAATCCTTTGTTGCTTTAATTGCTTTACCTGTATCCTTTTCTCAAGAGAGGTTGCAGGACTGTCCAACTGGCAGTTAAGATTAAAAACTGTGAGTCTATTTACACAAGACATCTTACATGAGGATGCTCAAGTATAGGGAGATGCAATGTTAGCCAGGAAGCATAGTTTAAAAAAACAGAGCCAAAGGCTCTGTCAATTTCACCTCGCTGCACCAGGGTAGTTTTAAAAGACAGAGCCAGCAGAGATTGCTCCTCAGAGGGTTTGTTAATTTCATCTTCACCTCCCCAAAGAGAAGGTGAAAATGATATAGCCTTCAGGGAGGCAAAGATGAAATTAACAGACCCTCTGAGGAGGGATCTCTGCTGGTGCTGTCATTTTAAACTACCCTGGTGTAGAGAGGTGAAATTGACAGAGCCTTTTAATGACTCCCTCCCACCTAGAAATCATCGTCTGGTACCAAGTAGGTAGAGGTATGTTGTTACTATTAGGGGTGTACAAAACGAAACAAATGAGCCAGAAATATACTCAGAATTCGCTGTTTGTTTTGTTAACGCAGCTTCTGGAACAGTGAACCCAGATCAGGAAAAGTGGTGTAACAAGTCCCCCCTACAAAAAGTGCACATGAGTGCATTTTTTGTTTGGAGCTTCCCAGACAATGGCATTGACTTCCTGCCAGGTCATCAAAAGGGAGGAGCATCAACCCCTCCACCTGCTCACTGTCTTTGGAAACCTTCCTTCAATTTAATTCCTTTGGAGGAGAGGGCAGAAGGTGCATCTTTGGCAGGGGGCGCTACCTGGTAACAGCACTGTCGCCCTGCCAACTGGAACTCGCGGAAGCACTACCACTGACTGACCCCTTCCCATTTATTGGCTTCAGAAATGTTCCTTTAATTTAAGTCTGTGGAAGGAAGGTGTGTCTTTTTTTTTAATGAGACAGCACATGGGAATGAATTTGGGAAGATATTTAATGATTCTGCTTCAGTCAACTTACAGCTTCTCCATTCCTTCCTAGTAAATGTGAACAAAAACTACTTGCACTTTGCTCTCATGTAACCTTTGCCTCACTGCCTTTCAGGTCTGCTAAAACTTTGCAATGACAGTGATCCAATTATAATTTAAATGGTGTTTTTTCAGAACACCTGAGTCTTCAGTGTGAGGGCCTGTGTTCCAGGAAAGACATATCCCAGGGTTCCTTAACTTATTCTAGGTCCAAGAAGTTTGGGGAAATGTAGCTTTCAGGAGTTCGGATGGCAATGCTAAGAGGCATCTGGGGAAAGCCACAGTCCTTGCATCTGGGATGCTGCTGTAGCAGCTCCAGCCAGCATATAGAACGTAATGACCTCTTTATTATAGTTACCAGAAGGTTAGATATGTGGGAATTGAAATGGGGAAGGTACGGTAGTTCACAGGAAGATTGGGTCGCGAAAGCAGTTTCAACCCTGTTGTATTCCTGATAAATTTCAGAATTGGATCCGGGGGGTGGGGGCACATTAAAATACTGTTTGTCAAACTCAGTTCTAAATCAGCCTATCTCTCACTATTTAAAACAAGGGATTTCACAATTTAAAAAGCAAAGACACATCTTTGTTCACTTTGAAGTCTTGAATAGAGGTGTTTAAAATCATTGTTATGGGATGTCTTCAACCCATTTCTGTTTCACTTAGTTGCTGCCCAGTGCAAGTTTTTGGCCAAGGAAAGAGGCAGCAAGAAAGCAAAATAAGCAGTCTGGCCCTGAAGCACTGCCAGTAATTCCTACACATAATTAAATTTAATAAATTGAAATTAAATTAACACAAAAAAGTAATAATTTTTCTCCTCACAGAGCAGAGGTCCCTTCCAACAGCAATCAGAAAAGATTCAGATGACTTTTGAAGAACCCTCACTCTGAATACATTCTATTTCAGACAAAGGAATAAAAATCTTTAGTGCACATTGCTGAAATCAAAGACGTTCCTTTCATTTTTAAACAGTATATATTCTGTCTAGATGGTATTGTACCAGGTTTTGATTATTACTTAATAATTGGTTTCCGCAATAAAAAAATTATATTGACTTCATGGCAGGTAACTCCTTTTTTTTGCAGTCAGGGAGAGCCTCCCTATTTAATCCAGAAAAGTGCATTTCGGTTATGGCAACTTTGAAGCTTTCTTAGCTTGTATTAAGTAAAAGCTTCTCATATATTAATTCCTTGAATACCAAAAAGACAATCAAACTCTTTAAGGTCACAAATAAATGTGTTATTTTCCTGTTTCCGTATAGTCATATGACATGAGTTAACTAGTTTACTGGAGAATGCCATCTGTTCCAAACCACAGAAGCATTTTCTAGTGGGATCGTTCTTTCCCCTGGACATCTCTATGACAATTTCTAAGTTAAATTACAGTAGTAATTTTATATTAGGGAAACATAAACTATGAACATTTTGTTTACCTTGATGTTGAAACAAAAATAAGAGCTTTTAAATCAAGAAAAGGACATTTATTATGCTTATTATAAAGACTTCTTAGAACCTGGGAACTCAACCTGCTTCCTGCTTCTTGGCACTATCCAATATGAGATAATTAAATTAATACAAAGAAAATCCTGAGAACCCATTTAGCTCAAAAAATTTCTATATATTTTCTAAAATTACAGGAGTGCTGACGGACCAGACCCATGACCCATCTTGTTTACTACTGAAACAACAAACATACTCCAGCCTTCTCCTGGGCATCTCGGAAACCAGCATTCAGAAGTAGAGTATTTCCGAGACTTCTGGTTTGGGATCCATGCAGGTCTAACGCAGCTCTAAATGCTGAGCTGACCGGGCTGCCGTTTTAACGGCTGGCGGGGCAAAACAAGCTCACGGCCAACTGTTCTCAGGCGGAGAACAGGCATAGAACGCTTAAGTACCTCAGGGCGCGTTGATCTCGGGCGAGGGGGGGTCCTGCACAACGGACTCTCTTCCATCCCTTGAGGTCCCACCCGAAGACAGGTCGGCTAAAATCTCTGCGGCAGTCCTGGAGCCAATACGGTTGGCATAAGACCTACATGCCCAAGCTTCAACAGGGGCAAGAAGAGCTGATGGGAATCTGAGATTGAAACAGCGATTACAACCCGCGAAAAGTGCTTGAGAAGGTAAAGATCACTATCTCTTGAAACGGGACAGATTACTCAAAGTAACGAAGCATTAAAGTAGACTTTTAAACTGCAACAGATTGATTATAAGGAGGGGAAGATCCGGCAAGAAGTATATTAGAAAAAGGACTAAGTTAAACAGAGTTATTAAAGAAATTGGACTATTGTTTTACATACCTGTGGTCACAAGGAGATATCAGGCTGTGAGAAAGTTTTACCATCGCGAGAACTGCTGTGGGAAGTCAGGAAACAGGAAGTATGTAACAGTGATAGAGTTGCTGGAGAGAAGCGGCCCTTGCTGGATGACAGGAAGAAGGGAATCGCCATCTTTGAAAGGGGAAGAGCTGCGGCTTCAGCGGAAGAGGAAGTAAGCCATATTGGATTACAAAAACCATAGAGGAACCATAGAGAAAAGACGCCCGACATTTTGGACTCTTTAAATGACTTTTTTGTAAAAAGACCGGGACATTTAAATTAAAAGGACATTAAGCCAAGCGCCACGGAGCTAAGGAAGCGAGCGGACTCGTGGGAGCGAGGTAAAGCAAGCCCCACGATGTCGAAAAAAGAGTGGCAAACGGCTATAGAGAACCTGGATAAAAAACTTTCAGAAGCGATTAGAGAACTTAAGGATATGAAACCTGAGCTGGTGAAAGAGGTTAAAGAGACAGTAAAGAATGAACTGGCAGAAGTGAAGAAGGGAATGGAAACAATACAAAATGACCTGCAGGCGACACAGCAAAGAGTCAATGTAGTGGAAAATGCAGTGGAGAACCTTGCAGACACGCAACGAACAGAGATGAGAGTGATGAGGAGAAGAATGGCAGTTGCGGAGAGCAAGCATATGGAGAAGCAGCTGAGGTTTCGCGGCTTGCCGGAGGTAGAAGGAAGGACGGCCCAAGAACAGATTACTGAGGTGTTAGCTAAATACCTGGGAAAGGAGGAGGAGGAAATTGTGCCTATCCTAGATGTGGTGTATCGAATAAATTCAAGATTTGCGACCCAGAGGAAATTACCAAGAGACGTGATTGTGCAATTTATGACTAGAAATATAAGAGAAACTATTGTGAGTAAACAATTTCAAGATCCATTGGAAGTTGATGGCAAGACGGTTATTATTATGAAGGAGCTACCCAGATCGGTGTTGCTGGATCGGAAAAAATACAAAGCTTTAGTCCAGATTCTGAAGGACATGAAAATAAGGTACAGGTGGGAATTACCGGAAGGAATCTCCTTTGAATTTGGAGGAGTGAAAAAGCGCATCAGATCTGAACTAGAAATGGAAAAGTTTTTGAGGGACAATGAAAAGGACTTACCAACAACAAGGTTATGAATATGGAGTGTAAAGTTCTATCTTGGAATGTAAATGGACTTAATTCGCCGAATAAGAGAAAAAGTATTTTCCACTGGCTATTAAAACAAAAATGTGATATTGTGTGTTTGCAAGAGACTCATATTAGAAAGCAGGCTGTAAAATATCTTAAATTGAACAAATTGGGCAATGACTTTGTAGCGTCCTCAAAAAAGAAAGAAAGGGGAGTGGTATTGTATATAAAAGAGGAGCTACAGCCAAAACTAGTGATGAGAGATGTGGAAGCCAGATTTTTAGCAGTGGAATGTACATGGAATTTAAAGAGAGTGTTGGTGATTGGAATTTATGCACCTAACGGAGCAAAAGAAAGCTTCTTTGAGGATTTGAGGAAGCAATTAGATGAACTTTTTTACGACCAGATAATTCTTCCAGGAGACTTTAATGGAGTTACAAATTTGGAGCAGGATAAAAAATCAGCAACTGTACAAAAGAAAAGAGGATTATTACCAAAGACTTTTTTTTGCATTAACGCAACAGGAAACTTTGGAAGATGTATGGAGAAGACAGAATCCCAAAGGTAAACAATATACGTTTTTCTCCGTGAGACACTCTACATTATCACGAATTGATATGATCTGGGCCTCAAAAGATTTAGCGCTTTGGACTAAGGATGTGGAAATAATGCCTATGGTAGGCTCAGATCATAACCCAATTATGTGGAAGTTTGGAAAAAGAACTAAAAGGAAAGGATGGAGAATAAATGAGGACTTGTTACAAGAGGGAGAAAATATGGAGATGTTGAGAAGGGAAACTAAGTTCTTCATACAACACAATATGAATAGAGAAGTACCAACCAATAAGGTATGGGATACCTATAAGGCAGTAATTAGAGGCATACTAATGGACTTAAATGGAAGAGCCAGGAAAAAAAGAGAGGAGAAGAGACAGGAGATTATGGGGAAAATAAAAGCCAAAGAAATACAACTAAAGAAAAGACCAGGGAAAAAGAAAATATACCAGGACATTAAAATCCTTCAAGAGCAGTTGACGGCAATGAATAATAAAGAATTGGAATGGAATCTTAAGAGAATGAACCAAAAGTCGTTTGAAGGTGCAAATAAACCTGGGAAATATCTGGCGTGGCAATTGAAGAAGAGAAAGGAGAAGAAGACAATAAATAAAATATGTGAGGACAATAAAGTATATTTGGAACAGACGGCTATTAGTAGAGCCTTTTACAAATTTTATGCTAAACTGTACAACAACAAAAAAGTGAATAAAGACTCAATAGCGGCATATTTGGGGAAAATGAAGCTCCCAGTAATTTCGGAAGGATGGAGAGATAAACTGAATAGTGAAGTAACGGAGGAAGAGATAAGGAAGGCAATACAGTCAACAAATCTGGGAAAGGCGCCAGGACTTGATGGACCTACAGCCAAATTTTACAAGGTAATGGTTAATGAACTGGTGCCATTCCTAAAAGAAGTGATCAATGGTGTTTTGAGGGATCAAAGGATTCCAGATACTTGGAGTGAAGCTAACATATCATTGATCCCCAAAGAAGGACAAGATTTGACTAACGTTAAAAATTATAGACCTATTTCGCTACTCAATAATGACTATAAAATTTTTGCGAAGATATTGGCAGAAAGAGTAAAGGGATGGCTATCCGAAGTTATTGAGGAGGAACAAGCTGGTTTTTTACCAAACAGACAAATTAAAGACAATCTAAGGACAGTTATAAATGCTATTGAATACTATGATAAGCGTTGCGACAAGGAGGTTGGTTTCTTCTTTGTGGACGCTGAAAAAGCATTTGATAATTTGAACTGGGATTTTATGTTTGCCACTATGGAACAGCTACAAATGGGGGAAAGATTCATAAGAGCAGTGAAAGAAATCTACAGAGACCAGAGTGCAGCAATTGTGGTGAATGACGAGGTGACTAAGAAACTGATTATAGGTAAAGGTACAAGACAAGGTTGCCCGTTGTCTCCACTGTTGTTCATTTTGGTTTTGGAAATATTGATGATACAGATTCGAGAAGATAATGCAATCCGTAGAATAAAAATAAAAGACTTTTCCTATAAGGTTAGAGCATTTGCGGATGACATAATGTTAATTGTGGAAGATCCAATTGAGAACATGCCAAAGGTAATAGAGAAAATTAAGGAATTTGGAGATCTGGCAGGATTTTATGTAAACAAAAAGAAGTCAAAGATATTATGTAAAAATATGACCAAACAAAAACAACAGTTACTAACAGAAATAACAGACTGTGAAGTAACAAGTAAGGTGAAATATTTGGGAATTGAACTGACTGCAAAGAATATAGATCTATTCAAGAATAATTATGAGAAATTGTGGACTCAGATAGAGCAAGATTTGATTAAATGGAATAGATTGAATTTGTCGTGGTTGGGAAGAATTGCAGTAGTTAAGATGAATATGCTGCCAAGAGTGATGTTTTTGTTACAAACAATACCAATTATTCGGGACTCGAAGCAGTTTGAAAAATGGCAGAGGAAAATATCGGATTTTGTGTGGGCAGGCAAGAAGCCTCGAGTGAAAATGAAAGTATTACAGGACGCAAAAGAGAGAGGTGGAATGCAACTGCCCAGTCTAAGACTTTACTACGATGCAATCTGTTTGGTGTGGTTGAAAGACTGGATGATGCTGAAAAACCGCAAATTACTGGCCTTAGAGGGATACAAAAAATATTTGGATGGCATGCATATCTGTGGTATGACAAAGTAAAAGCAGACTCTATGTTTTTACACCATTACATTCGGAGAAGCCTCTTCACAATTTGGAAGAAGTATAGAGATTACCTACAGGAAGGAATTCCCTCTTGGGTGGTTCCTTATGAAGTAATAGATCCGAGAACTGTCGATAATGAACAACAGTGCTTAACGTATAAGGAGATAACACGAATAGAATTTTCTAAACTAAGAATAAAGACGCAAGATGAGTTGTCTCCAAGTTACGATTGGTTTCAATATAGACAGATTAGAGACCTTTATAACTCGGACTGTGTGAAAGGAGGGGTAAGAATGGAGAATTCGGAATTAGAGGAGGTAATTCTACAAGAGGATAAAAAGGAAATCTCTAAGACTTATAAAGTGTTGTTAAAATGGTACACAGAAGATGGGACAGTTAAAGTGCAAATGGTGAAGTGGGCTATAAACTTTAATAAAGAAATAACAATGGAGGCGTGGGAGTACTTGTGGAAAAATACGTTGAAGATCACGACATGCACTAATATTAAAGAAAACGTCTACAAAATGATTTATCATTGGTATTTGACACCAAAGAAAATTGCGCTAGGGAATTTGAACATGTCTAATAAATGCTGGAAATGTAAAAAGCATGAAGGATCTTTGTACCACATGAGGTGGACTTGTGAGTTAGCTAGGCAGTACTGGGGGGAAATAATAAGAGTGATAAGTGAGATTTTACAATTTCAAGTTAATAAGAACCCAGAACTCCTGCTACTGAACTTGGGAATGGAGGATATTCCAGCACAATACAGGACATTGCTATTTTACATGACAGCAGCGGCTAGACTTTTATATGCGCAAAAGTGGAAAGTACAATAAGTGCCAACTATCGAGGACTGGATTTACAAATTGCTGTACATAGCGGAAATGGACAAAATGACAAGTAAACTGAGAGACCTTGATCCAGGACAGTTCAACATGGATTGGGAAAAGTTGAAGCAATATTTGGTGAAAAAATGGGAGGTGGGAGGAGAACTGTGGCAGTTTGAAAATTACTGAAATACAACAAAAGAAGAGGGAAGTGACTTTACCGGGGGGAGGAAAGTTAAATGAGAAATTCTAAGCAACTATTTTATTTGATTGCTATATATAGTATTAAGTAATAGAGGTGTTATTATAAGAATTATAAGGATAGAAACTAACTGATTTTATTTCTGGTAGATAATTGTATAATGGAGAAACTATAACAGAATGAATATAAGAAAGGCGGAAAGAAATACATAGTAACATACAGAATATAAGTTAAATTGTTTGACTTATGTCGAATGTATATTGAGTTTACAGAGGTACTCAGAACTATGTAGAGTATGGGTCAAATTGATTGATCATTGCCGGCAGACAACTGTATAATGGAAAAATTATAGAATGAATATAAGATAGAAGGAAGTAAAGAGCAATATATAGAGTACAAGTTAAATTGATTGACTTATATTGAATGTATACAATGTTTATAGAAGTATTTAAAGTTATGTAGAATAAGGGACAAATTGTTTGTCCCATATTGACGAGATTAGAATGAATAAGATAGAATATAGAGTACAAAAATTAGACAAATGATTGTTATTATTAATGAATATATGTCAGGAATGGAATATTTAGTTGATAAGTTAAGTGGGAAAGGGAATAGAGATAGCACTGTGTTATAATAGATAAGCTTAGAAGAGAGTGAAAGTATATGCTTAATAGAACAAAATAAGTTTGAAATGAGTAGGGGGAAAAATGGATAAGGGGTTGGAAAACTGTTGGAAGTCAACAAAAGGGGGGGAAGGGAGGGGGGTTAGAACTGGAATATTTAAAGGAAATTGATTGTAATGGATATTATAGTGATTTCTAATCCAATAAAATTTAAAAAAAAAAGAAGTAGAGTATTTCCAAACATAGAGGCCTCATTTGGTCATCGTGGCTAATAGCCATTGATGACCCTTTTCTCCATGACTTTGTCTAATCCTCTTTTGAAGCCAGTGGCCATCAAGACTGAGCTCCTCAGGCCAATTATTCCTTCTGTGAAAAAAATATTATTTTGCCTTACTGACAGTCTTTATGGAGTTGAAATCTACGTGATAAAAGAAAACATTTTAAGAATAGAAGCAGGGGAACACAACAACTATTAAACACCCTCTAGGTGGTAAAGCTGAAAAACAGCCTGGGTATAGGTCTGAGATTTTCACTGATCTTGCTTACAATCCACACTGACTGTGCTAGATATGCCTTTACAGCCTGCTCATGGAAATAATTTTTGCAGACATGCCACATGCCTGCAGTCTCCTGTCCCCCTGCAAAGAGAACGGACCCTGCAAAGGCTACTCTGATCTACCATTTAGGGAAGGAGAAGAAAAATACTGACTTTTCAAGCTGCTATTTAGTCCATAGTTCTGAAGATGGGAACAGCATCTGTTGACTTAGAGACCCATGCAAAAACTATAGTTTTAACATATTTAGTAAGAGAGTTCTGTAAAAAAGGTGTTGGCTTTTTTTTAAAAAAAAAGGAAAAATGTGTTTACTCCCATCTATTCAGTATTTTAAAGATTTAATGGGGAAGGAGACTGCAAGGAATTGTGAGAAACCGGCTGAGGTCTGTTTTATAGTTGCCACCACCAGGCTGAGCTGGTGGTTTTTGGTGGTTGCTGCCAGGCCTGTTCCCAGCAAGTTTTTCTCCATCAGGAGACATGACAGGGCTGTTTTAGTCCCCAAGTTACAGAAACCTATGCTTGGAAGACTCCACAATATTAATGTGGTTGCATTGCAACCTTCAAAATGGACATTGAGAGCTCAGTGGGCCTTCTTTTCTTAAAGCTACAGGTAATGTTTTTGTTATATTGGTTCAGAATTAGGTATATGATGGACATTACTTCCAGGTCCATCTTAAGATAAACCAGGCAGCTCTTCAGTACCCCATTAACACAGATGAATAACTATTGTGAAGACATCTACATGTATTTCATAGATTGTTCATCAGTGCTTTAGAAACATATTATTCCAGCATTCAAATATCAGTTTTGTTTTATGTGGACATGCAATTACCTTGACAAATAATACCACCTTCCCAGACATTGTAAAAGACAAGAGAAAAATCAACAACTCCAATGCCAAGTTCTGCCCCACCAACCTTTTGGCATTCTTTGAGAAGGCTAACAACTATAAGTATATGGATAAGGGTGATCTAGCAGATATTATATACTTGGAATTCAAAGGCTTTTGAGAAGGTACCACACCAGACTCATTAGTAGCAGTCATATGGTAAGAAGATAGGTTCTCTTACACATTAAAAGTTGTTTAAACAGTAAAAAACCAGAGAACAGGAATAAAAGGAAAGTTCTCACAATGCAGGGAAGTAAGTCCTATAAGGATATTGGGAGCTGTTCAGTTTGTTCATAAATTATCTGGAACTGAGGGTGATCAGCATAGCGGACAACTTTGTGGATGAAACCAAATTATTCAGGTGGTAACAGATTCAGTACAGACAAAAGGCAGTACTTCTTCACTCAACAAGTGATTAAATTGTGGAATTCAGCTTGGCTTTAAAAGTGGATTAGACAAGATATGTGAATGAGATGCCCATCAATGGATACTAGCCATGATGACTAAAAGAAACCTTTGCATTCATAGGCAGCAGACTTCTGAATTGCAGTGTTGGGAGGCAACATCAGGGGAAGGCCTTGGGCTTTACAACAACAACAACAACAACATTCAATTTATATACAACCCTTTAGGACAGCTTACTGCCCACTCAAAGCAGTTACAAAGTATGTTATTATTATCCCCACAACAATCACCCTATGAGGCGGGTGGGACTGAGAGAGCTCTGGAAGAGCTGTGAATGACTCAAGGTCACCCAGCTGGCTTCAAGTGGAGGAAAGGGGAATCAAACCCAGCTCTCCAGATTAGAGTCCCGCCACTCTTAACCACTACACCAAACTGGCCCTGTCATTCGTCCACAGGGGTAGTTGGTTGGCTACTTTGTGAAACAAGTTGTTGGACTAGATGAACTGTTAGTCTGATCCAGCAGATCACTTCTTACTTTGTATTTTACAAAAGGTGAGTAGAAGGGCATTAAAATGTTGTATACAAACGAATTCAATGTTCATTATGTTATGCAGTTGATATCATACAAACAATATTGTGTTCATTTTGTTTCTATTTTTTCAGCTCTTTTTCCCTTTTGACTTGATTAAGTATGATTTTCAAAAAGAGGAGCCAATAAGAAATAAACATGGATGGTGTGAAAGAGTTAAGAATGGTAAGAATTTTATCAGGATAGGCCCAGCATTTTACTGTCAATATCCTGTTGCCCAATTTAGATTAGGCATCAAAGATACCTAATGTGGCCAGTTGTGTTCATCACTTTGATTATTGGAGGGAGGAGGGCAACAGTAGAAGCTTTAGTAAGCATGGCTAAAGGAAAAGACTAATAGTCAGAGGCCTTTTCTACAGGGCCAACCCAACCATACAGGTGAATTGGGTGATTACTAGAGATGGGCACAAACCTAAATACGACCCAAAAAAGCCCACAAACCAGGCCGGTTCAGGGTTCGTGAACCAGGGTTTGTGGAAGCTCCTTTCCATGCTGGTTTGTTGGGTCCCTGGGGAAATGGCCGTTTAAACTGACCCTTTAAGGGTCCTGCCGCAGCAGGTCCCCCTGCCGCCTGCCAGCTGATAGTTTAAAGGGACCTGCCATGGCAGGGCTCTTTAAACTGCCCAAACCCCAGCCCATCTACCCCCCCCCAGCCCCAGCCTCACACTCACCTTATCCTGCAGTGCAGCGTCTTTCCTCTCCTCCCAGGAGGAACAGGAAGGTCGTTTTCAGCCTGCTGCCCTAGGAGCTTGCAGGGCGACGGAAGAGGCTGAAAATGGCCCTCTTGCCCTTCAAATGGCTGCTGCGGCAGCCATTTGAGGGGCAGGGAGGACGTTTTTGGCTTCCCTGCCTCTCAAATGGCCACTGCAGCAGCCTTTTGAAGGGCAGGAAGGCCGTTTTCAGCCTCTTCTGTCTCCCTGCAGGCCCCCAGGGGGGTGGAAGAGGCTGAAAACGGGCTTCTCGCCCCTCCTGGGAGGAGAGGAAGGACTGTGCTGCAGGATAAGGTAAGTGTGGGGCTGGGGGTAGGGGGGCTGGGGTTTGGGCAGTTTAAAGGTCCCTGCCACCAGCAGGTCCCTCTAAACTATCAGCTGGCAGGCGGCGGGGGGGGATCACCCCGCCGCCTGCCAGCTGATAGTTTAAAGGGACCTGCCGCTTGCAAGGCAGGAAAGCATCATGATGTCACTTAGAGCATCATGACGTCACTTCTGGAGTTTTCCTGGAAGCAACATCATATTGCAAGCAACACTGGTTTCCCCTCACATCCCCGCCCCACCATCTCCCAGCAGATGCCAGCCTTGGCTAGCCACCTTAGAGACTACTAATCATACCCACTGAAAAATCAATAACTATAGATACACCATGAATATTAACCTCATCTATATCATTAAGAATGTTGAAATTTTAGCCTTATTTTTGGTAGGAAGTTCTCAATGTTACTTGCTTAAATGTGAAGGGCCAGCTTCCAAATATATAGTCAGAAACTTCTGGTGGTGCTAGTAGTGAAGGAAGGTGGGAACAGCAAGGCATGGAATTCCAGAAAAACAAAAAAATATTTTATGCACATTAGTCTCTTAATTTGGTGGTGTAGAGTACCATCAAGTCATAGATGAATTATGGTGACCCCCCCCCTTTCTGGCAAGAGGCTAATAGAGGTGGCTTGGCATTGCCTTCCTCTGCAACCCTGGTCTTCGTTGGAGGTCTCCCATCCAATTACTAACCAAGGCTGACCCTACATAGCTTCTGAAATCTGATGAGATTGGGTTTGCATGGGCTATCCAAGTCAGGGTAATCACTGAACTTAGAATTCAAGAAGCACATAGTGAAGACCTAACAAAATGGACAATCCAATTTAATTGCTACCATGGCACCACAGGGGAAAACACTTGTGTGAAGTACAGTTTGGCCACTTTCATCCATATGAACAATCCTTGCCTCAAACCCCAAATGAGGTACAGCTAAGATGTCGTCATGATTGGACAGAATTTGTGGGCTTGGTGATCACTTAATAATATATTCTGATGTCCAATTTAGCTTCATTAGGGTGGACTCCAAGCTGTAATGATTATGCAGATTTGTGGTCTTTTTCATCCCACCTTGAAAGCAATAAGGTGATTCCACCTTGAATGCAGTAAGGAGATTCTAACTTGTAATTTATGTATCATTTACATTTTAAATGCCTTATCCAAATCATTTCATTTCAGTGCTGTTAATATGCATGTATATTAGCTCTTTACTGTATCATGCCATGATGTGTTTATACTATTTGCTAGTTAGGTTTCAAGGATTTTTTTTTTGTTTGGTCATTTGCTGGGGTTGATAAAATTGTTGAAGTTCTTTATATTATAAAGTCTAACCATTGCTGCCATCTAGTGGCTACACTGTGAACCATTTTGTTTCTCATTAAATTTAACCTTTAAAAAAACTCAGATATGATTTATTGCTTTTGACATTTCTTGTTGTTCAGGTTTTTTTGGGAGGCTAGCTACTATTTCTTACTTAAGTTTATAGGATATGGGGAGGGACCAAAATCACTTGAATACAATGCTGTCACCCTTTCTCAGAATTTACAACCTGGGTAGATAAATTTAAAGTCTGTTGTGTGGCAGTGATAGTGGTGGTGAAATGATGTGTCACTGCCACCATTGAATCCATACAGTGTGGGACTGTGGAACTTTTCTGAGTGGTCAGAGGTCTATTGAGATCTAGCCCATGGGAGGATGTAGACAGCCTAGTTGCTCACTGTGAAAAGTTGTTCCTAACACTTCGTGGGTAAAATCTCTCTTATCCATAATGATTTGGACTCTTACCGTGCAATCCTAAACAGAGTTACTTCAGTCTAAGTTCATCGGTTGCAATGGGTTTAGACTAGAGTAACTCTTTTTAGGATTGCACTGTTTTAGTAGCAGTGACAGGGTTAGATAGTGCCAAGATGCCAGGTTATCCAACTGCGTGGGATACTTTTCAGTTTATTCAAGCTGAGGATGTGGCCAGGGTTCTTGGAAATCTTAGAGCAACCACCTGCTTGCATGACGCTTGACCCTTCTGGTTGCTTAAATCTGCTGGGGAGGGGGGCTTGAGAGGAGATGGTCACCCCAGCCTTGAAACAGCCTTGAAATCTAATCTGGACCCAGTAAAGGTCATTCAATCTCAAATGTACCTTTCTTGAGTAAGGTGATTGAACGAGTAGTGGCCGGACAACTTGAAAGACTCCTGGATGAAAGGGACTGTTTGAATCCTTTCCAATCTGGTATCAGGGCCTGTTTAAGGGACTGAAGTGGCCTTGCTTGTCCTGGTGGATGGCTAGTGCTGAGAGATGGATGGAGTGCAGCTCTGTTGATTCTCCTGGACTTTTCAGAGGCTTTCAACACCACTGATCACCTCCTGGACATCTTTACGGGGATGGGAGAAACTATTTTGTGGTTGTTTCATCCTGCCTAGATGTTAGGTTTCAAAAGGTGGTGTTGGAAAACTGCTACTCAGCCCCTTGGCCTCTGACCTCCAAAGTCCTGGAAGGTTCTTTTTTGTCTCCTGTGCTGTGGAACATCTACATGAAACTGCTGGGTTAGGTCATTGCGTTGTCACTGATAGCCAGGTGATTCTCAGATCTGCTTCTCAGATCTAATCTCATACTTCCATGAACCAGTGCCTAGAGGCTATTTTGTGATGGATGAAGGCCAATGAAAATAAAAACTTAAATGTGACAATATTGAGGTGCTGCTGGTGGGTGGAAGGACTTACTTGAGTGCCTAGAGTAACTCCTGTTCTGAATGAGATTGCACTCCTCCTAAAGGAGCAGGTCCACAGCTTCGTGATGCTGCTAAACCCAGGCCTCTGGTTGGACAAGTAGGTGGCAGTTATGGCCAGGAGTGCCTTTCATCAGCTTCAACTGATGAACCTTCTGTGAACTTTCCTGGGTAAAAAAACCCTGTCTATTTACAACTTACTTTAATTACAGAACAAAATAAAATGATGTTCCATTACACCTTTTAAAAGAATTTCAGGCTTCTGTGTACTGGAGAATTGTACCAATTCATACTTTCTTCTGTTCTCATGTTGCTATGTAGTGCCAAATGTATGTTGAGATGAAAAGTATTTGAGCCCCTATCTCAACATTTATGTCAAGAATAGTGTCATGATGGCAGAAATTTTATGATAGATGATTTATTATTTTGTTAGCATAATTTAATCTTATTATAGGGATACTAACATGCCAGGAAAAGCTCCACCTGTCAGTCTTACAATCAAGTGCACTGTGTTTCTTTTCTCTATAGGCATGAGGAAATTTCCTTTTGGGAAAAAGATGTTTGTTTTTTCCTACTTTCTCAGAATTTAGAGAGTTACTCAGTCTTTTTCAGTCTTTTTTTCTTTGTTTGCCTTTCCAGAAGAGTCTGGCATCTTCTTACCCCCTGGGCAGTTGCTCAGGTAATAGCAAAAGAATTAGACAAGGTTTTGTGTTCAGCCAATTCGTGGCCAAGATTCCTTCCTAGTTCCTTTTAATGCCCCCATGTGTCCCAAACCTATTGCTAAGCATATATCAGGGATATTTCATATTATCATTTCCCATTATATCTGAATGCAAGGGTTCTAGAAACTGCATGCTACCCACAATCTACTTACGCTTTAGCAAGCTGTAATGGAGGTGTAATTGTTTCAAACACAACAAAACCTTCTTTGTCCTTAAGATTTTTAGGAGTGGTTTATTGTTGTTCTTTGGTCCATCATTTTGTGATCATCTTGAATTCACAAGCAGTAACCCAATAGCAAACCACATGTATAAAAATAGATACTTCCCTTTTGCTGTTCTTTAGAATCATGCTTCAAGGAAAGTTCTGTCCACTAATATTCAATGCACATAGTAAAGCAATACACTTTGTATGGGGTTAACTGACATCTATTTACTTATTTACAGAATTTATATCCTGCCTTTTTTCTTCATCTGAGCAACCAAAGTAGCTAACAGATTAAAAACATAATAAAAATACAGCTTAAAAACATTCAAACCAAATGAAAACATGTCATTAGAACAATGGAAAAACAAGTAAACATACACATACAATACAAATTCTTAAAAACAATTAAAACAGGGCGGAAAGGAGGGATCGTTGAAGGTATACCAGATGAAACATAAAAGCCTTCACCTGTTGGTGGAAGATGGCTACAGAAGGGGGAAACAGAGGATTCGGTTTCGTTTTCTCTGCCATGTCGGACGCTCCTCTCCGTAGGTCCGGGAGGAAGCGCCCGAGCAGCCTGACCGGGCAGCTGATCTGCGAAGATTAGCCCCCAGGACTCCCAGTCAGGGAGGCAGGGTCCGGAACGCGGCGGGAAGAGCCCCCTGAAATTGATGCAGGGGATAAATTGCCCGTTTGTTCCTATGGAGGCCGGCAGACATGCGTGGCACCTCGAGTGCTGCTGGGCCATGGAAAATGGCAAAGAGCAGAACTAGGCGGAAGCCTGTAAGTAAGCGAATCCCTTCTGTTATTACAAGCGCACGCGAAGGAGTGGTGGGATCTGAAGCTAAGAAGGCTCGGGTTTCTTCCCCCTCACTGAGTTTCAGAATTTGGTCGGCGTTCCCCCCCCCCCTAAAATGGCAGCGAAAAAGCAGAGTCCCGCTTTGGGCAAGTCAATTTCGGCTGCCCTGCAGGGGAAAGGAGAGTCACTCGAAGATTTGGTGAAGAGGTCGGTTATCGAAGCCATAAAGCCCTTTGTTGACAAGCTGAATGAAACAGATCAAAGAGTGGGCTTAATTGAGAGCGAAGTGAAAACCATTAAGGAAGTAGCGGGGGGGGGCAGAGAAGTCTGCTCGGGAAAATGCGTCACTCGTGAGAGCAACGAATAAAGAGTTAAAGCTGGTGGAGAACCAGCTGATCGGGCTACAAGTGGAACGAACACAGACAATTTTGCGCCTCCAGAACGTGAAGGAGGAGGAAAATGAGGATTTAAGGGATCTGGCCTCCGAACTATTGGCGACACCCGCGAGGGCAACTAAAGAAGAGGTAAAAAGTGCCATTTTGGAAGTCCGTCGGGCTTCTTCAAAATATGCAACGAGGCGTCAGCTGCCTCGCGAGATCATCATCGATTTTTCATCTAAGAGGATCTGAGACACTATCCTATATAACTCATACAATGCGGATTTGGACTTTCTGGGTAATAAAGTTAAGATACTGAAGGACGTTCCATTCTTAGTTCAGAAAAGGAGATTTAAGTATAAAAGGTTTGCAGCTCTTCTGAGGGAACGTGGAATAAAGTATAAATGGCTATTTCCGGAAGGTATCTGGTTTAGTTACAAAGATCAAGCTTACAAGATAACATCAGAAGATCAACTAAGGGATTTTGAGGACAAAACCCAAGAATTTCAGCAAGACACCAAGCAAGAAGAAAAGGATTTGAAGTCTGAAGGGGGGGGAGGGAACGAGCACTTGCGGTTGCAGCTGCTCAGAGAGAACTGCGTCCGAGGCCCGGGGGGGAAGGAAAACTTAATTTGGATTGTAATTTGTATTTTGCGTAGTAGTGTAGTTTTAGTGTATGAGTTTTAGTATAGTGTTGTTATATGTTGCTGTTTTTTTTCTTTCCTTCCCCTGCCCCCCTTCTTTCCCTCTGTACTGTTAGTTAATGTAGGTAATAAAAAAATTCAAAAAAAGAGAAGGGGGAAACAGAGTCCCTCTGGCAAGAGTTTCAGTGAATGACAAGGCTCTTTCTTGGATTACCTACCATGAAGCCTCAGGTAGGAAGGGCACCCTAAGCAGGGCCTCTGAAGATGACTGGAATGATTGGATAGATTCCTGTGGAAGTAGGTGGTCCTTATGCTGGACCCAAACCATATAAGGCTTTAAAGATCAATACCAGCACTGTGAATTGGACTAAGAAGCAAATTGGGAGCTAATGTAGGTGGAACAAGACTGTCTACATCCTGTCGGCAGTATTCTGCACCTGTTGAAGTTTCTGAATATTTTTCAAGGGCAACCCCACATACAGTGCATTGCAGTAATCTAATCTAGATCTATGTTCTTCTCTACAATTTTGCTCATAGGCGAAGCTGGCCTTCTAATATCCAAAGTGAACTCAAAGAATCCATTCTTTGGCTATGCTGGCAATAAGAGAGACACAGCAAAGAAATTACTCTGTGATGTGTTTAAGAAGGAAGATTGTTATTTCAATACAGGAGATCTGATGGTCCAGAATCAAGATAACTTCCTTTACTTCTGGGACAGAACAGGAGATACATTCAGGTACAGTCACTAATAGAATTTAAATCACCTGGCTGATCAAAATACACACACAAATACAAATATACTTTGCTCACGTTGCTGATGCCAAAGGCTTTGGTTTTGATATGGTGATTTTCTGACCAACTGCTAATTATGTGCAATTTCAGCTGTTTCAAGGGACATTTACAATAAAAATGTCTATTGATATTTCTATTTCTAAAGTAAAAAGTAGAAAATATGTTAGTGATGTACTAAACCACTTAAAATATTATTTCATCAGTAATATGTGTGATGTACCGTCAAGTCACTTCTGACATGGTGACCCTATGAATTAATGGGGAGGAAAGGCAGGATGGTATACCAGATCTCAGAAGCTAAGCAGGTTCAGTACTTGGATGGGCAACCACCAAGGACAACTCTGTAGAGGAAGGCGCTGGCAAACCACCTCTGCTTCTCACTTGTCTTGACAGCCCTTTGTCATAAGTCGATTGTGACTTGATGGTACAGACACACATGAATTAATGACCTCCAAAAAATCCTACCAGCCTTGCTGAGATATTGTAAACTGATGGCTGTGACTACCTTTATTGAGTCAAACCGTTTCATGTTGGGTCCTACTCTTTTCCTACTGCCTTCTGCCTTTCCTAGCAATACTAACTTTTCTAGCAATGCTTGTCTTCTTATATGATTGTCTCAGTTTGAGGGAGAATTCAGGCTTGACTTAATCTAGAAGCCGCTTATTTGTCTTTTTGGCTATCCGTGGTATCCGTAAAACTCTTCTCCAACACCACATTTCAAATGAATCAACTTTCTTCCTTTCAGCATTCTTCATTGTCCAACTTTCACATCCATTTATAGTAACAGGGAAAAACACAGTATGGATTATCTTGATCTTGGTCCCCAGTGACACATTCCAAACCTTAAGGATGTTTTCTTGTTCCTTCATGGCTGCCCTTCCAAGTCTCAGTCTCTTTCTTCATTGCATTCTCCCTTTTGGTTGATTATTGAGTCCTGGGATAGAAAATGTTTAACAATTTTAGTTTCTTCGCTGTCAACCTTAAAATTGTGTAATTTCACAGTAGTCATTATGTTTATCTTCTTGATGTTCAACTGTAATTATGCTTTGGCACTTTCTTCCTTAAATTCATCAGTAGTCATTTCAAGACTTCACTGTTTTCTGCCAGTAATGTGCTGTCATCTGCATATCTAAAATTGTTAATATTCCTTCCCTGGGGTAATTTTGTAGAAAAAGAGCTGCAGGAACTCATTAGCATAAATAATTAGCATATGCCACACCCCTTGATCGGGCCGAAATGGCCAGGATTCAGCAGCTGCCAGATGGGGGAGTGTTCCCCTACCTGGCAGTGGCCTGATCAGGGCCGTTTTGGCCACAATCCAGGCCAAAATGGGTCCAAAATGGCTCAAAATAGGCATTTGGGGCATGTTTTGGCCTGGATCAGGCCCACCTGTGGCCCAGATTGGGTCAGCGCCAGGCAGGAAGGGGTCCTCTGCCAGACACTGATGGTTTTGGTCCTGGTGGTTTTGGTCCTGCCCCCAGCCGAAAGAGGCCCCAAATGGCCATTTGGGACCTGTTTGGGTCTGGATCAGGGCCAAAACAGCCTGGACCTGGGAACGGTTCCCCCGCCTGGCACCAACCTGACCCTGGCCATTCTGGCCCCGATCCCTGCAGAAATGGGCCCCAAATGGCCAAAAATTGCCATTTTAGGCCCGTTTGGTTTCGGATCAGGGCTGAAATGGCCAGGACAGGGTTGGTGCCAGGCAGGGGAGGCTCCCCCCACCCAGCAACGACCTGATCCTGGCCATTGCTGCCCAGATCCCAGCAAAAATGGCCCAAAATGGCAAAAAGTTGCCATTTTGGGCCCTTTGGGGCTTGGATCAGGGCCTAAGCGGTTGAGACTGGGTTGGTGCTGGACAGGGGAGGCTTCCCCCACCCGGCAGCGACCCAATTCGGGCCGTTTCAGCCCCAAGTGAGGCTGAAAAGGCCCCAAATGGCCAAAAGTCAGGTGGCCAAAAGTCAGGTGGCCCGCCTCAGTTGGGGGAACTTCCAAAATGGTGTTCCAGTGCATTCTCTCTCCAAATGAGCCCTGTTCCTTCCACAATTTTCCCTCAATCGAATCAAGCTTTCCTTATGATATGTTCTGCATATAGACCAAACAGATAGGGAGAAAATATACATCTTTGTCAGACACCTTTGCCCATTGTAAACCATTCTGTTTCCCCATATTTTGGCCAAACAATAGCCTTTTGTACAGAGTACAGATTGCATATCAATACAATCAGATGTCATGGCACACCCATTCCTTTTAATACCACCCATAGCTTGTCATGCCCACCCTTCAGACACTCTTCAGAATCCTTCTCTGTCTCTGAAGAAGGAAGTTCTGACTCTTGAAAGCTTACACCCTAAAAATCTTATTGGTCTCTAAGGTGCCACTGGTTTCAAATCCTGCTGTTCGACTGCAGACCAACCTGACTACCAACCTGAAATTTGCAATATGATCTCAATTGCCTCTTACTTTTCTGAATCCAGCTAGAATATCTGGCATTTGTCGTTTCATATATGGTGAGTGTCTCACCAGTAATCAGTAATTCATATTATACAAATTGATAGCCTGACAAAAGTAAGAAAACATAAGTATTTTTGTGTGTTGTGTGTGCATCTATTGAATTGTTCTTTATACTATTTTAAATATTGTTTTAAATTTCAATTGTTTTAAACTATTGTTTTAAATTGTTTTTTTAGTGTTTTAATGTTTGCTGCTTTGGGGACCCTATGTAGGGTAGTGTCATGTCTGACTGTGCCCATTCATTCATGCCAATATTTCTGCTGTCAAGTATATGCTTTATTCTGTCAAATGTGACTCCATTTTGTATTGCCAGATATAATTCCGTTTCTTGTTGCTAACATTCCAGTGAGTTCTCACTCGTTCCCAGGTGGCCAGGTGTTTACAAGTTTGAAGCCTTCTTCCTGACTATGATATGTTTTGTCTCCTTGTAGCCTGATAGCAAAAATATGCAAAATGTTCTCACACAGAAAGAACAACACTAGGTTGTTCGGAAATTGAGAGGGGGCAGGGGTAGAAAATGGATGTACTTTTCCTATGTAGCCATTCTGGTCAACTTTCTGCTAGAACTGCTTAGCTGCTTACCTTACTTCTAAGTAGACCTTTGGATCTGAATATGGAAAGAACTGATTTCTGAATAAAAGTCATTTAACCAAGAACCTGTGTCTTGCTACAATTAACGAGGGATCTGTCTGCTGTATTCCATCATCCAGAGACTGACAGGTAGAAACGTAGCATACAAATATTCTTTTAAAAAAACAAACTAATATTTAAGAAGTTGATGCCATTCCAGCAGTCTCCAAGACATTTTAGCCCCAAATCCCATTTGAAACAAAACATATATTTTATCTTGTAGCTTATAAAAAATGCTCACTAGCTTGATATGCCCAGTTAACAATAAAAACTAGATCCATGGCTTTTGTGAGTTACTTACTATGCATATTTATCTCCACATTTTCTTTTAGATGGAAAGGGGAGAATGTTTCCACTACTGAAGTTTCTGATGTCATTGGTATGTTGGATTTTATACAGGAAGCCAACATTTATGGGATTTCTGTGCTGGGTAAGAATGCTTCTTTCTTGTTATTCTTTCACTTATGCTATTTTTTCTTCACTCATGCTCGCTTTGTAAATATAGTCACTAAAGAAGGTACGTGCCTTTCAAAGGAATTCTCATTAAGAGAAAGCCTTTTAGAAATCAATCCTCTTATGAAACATGGCCCATCTGTATCAAAATACAACCATTGACGGTTCAGGAAGGGCTTCTACGAATGGAAAAATTTTTTCTATTTTTTTTTCATAACCAAAAGAAATGTTTGTAACTATTACCAAGTCCATATGCATTTTAGTTTAGTATGTTTTAGTTTCTATGAATTATTAAATTAGAAATGTAAAAGTTAATAAGCACAGTTATGTTTCAGTTTGGAAGTTTTAATGATCATCATCCTTAGATTTTAAAAAAAATTGCTTACCTGTTACATTCTTCAAGCACCCATTTGTGTTCATAGTCATGCCTAAAGGGAGTTTTATTTTCTTCAATGTAAATATGAAAGGGTGATGAAGCTCTTAAAAATGTGGCCTGAACCAGGGGAACTTTGACAGGAGTGAACTGGGAGGCAAAAACGGCCCTGGAAAAGGGCCCTGTCCTGATGCAGGGAGAAAGAGGAAAAGCATCTGCCTTCTGCCTGCATCCCCCTCCCCAATGGAGAGGGGAAATGAAGGAACAGGCTCACACCCACCCACAATGGCAGCTTCCGTATGCCTCGGTGTGTAACAGTAGCCACTAATGGGGGGGGGCGGGGGCTGCAAGGCAGTGAGTGACAGCTTGCAGTGGCCCCTGCCCACTTTGAGCTGGATTCCCCTGTGGTCAGTGTGAACCCAAAGAGAGGGCACCCCCAGACCATCAGTCCACCAAGGTTTTCCTGATGGTTTTCGTGGCTTGTCCTTCCCTGAACTTTGGGTGGCAGAGTTGGAGTTATTGCTGATTATTTTTATAGATGGGATTTCTACTATTATACCAAGAGGGCCTCATATTTTAAATGCATGCTGTTATATCTCAAATGATTTTTTAAAAGTTGGCATAAGTCAGTGATCCAAGTGGGACACTGCATCCATGCGGCTCTAAATTTGGTGCCCTTGGAAACTCCGGATTGCATCCTACTGGCAGGCGGGGGGGGGGGGGGGGGGAACCCCTTGCATATGTCCCAAAAATCAGTGGCACAGGGAAACAGCAAAAAGGGGAATCTGGCAAAATTATCTTAAATTCTCTGTAGCAAATGGAACTCTTACCTCATTATCTTTTCTTCATCAGCAGAACAGGCAATTTTGTCCAATTTTCTCTTCTCCTCATACCTTTCCCCATGCCATGGTACTTTATATAGGTTTGACTCTCAGCAGAGGACTTTCAGACCATAAGGCTTGTTGTGGAAAGGGGAAGATGGGAAAGATCAGTTTAAGTAACTTTTCCCACCCCTATAAACTTATTGGATCCATCACAATTGATCAGTGGATATTTATCAATTATTGTGGATTTAGCATTAATTTTATAATAATTTCCCACAGGTTATGAAGGGAAAGCAGGCATGGCCTCTATCATCTTAAAGCCTAATAAGTCTTTCAATTTGGAAAAACTATATCAACATGTGGTGACTTATCTACCCAGCTATGCCTGCCCACTATTTTTAAGACACCAGGTAATATATATATATATATGTGTTATGCATACATTTTCATCACCAGTAGAAAATCACTCATCAGCATAGCAACCTATTAATCCCTACATACTGAAAAACAACTAAATGCTAAATCCAGAGGAACCTATCTAATGGGTATTTCAGAGATCAGTGGTACTTTCAGCTCTACTTATTCTCTCTATTAATGAAGGGGAATTATATGGCACACTAATGAAAACTACAGATTATACTAAATTGGGGAGAGTTGTGTACCAGGGAAGGTAATATAAAGGGATTAGAGAGATTAAAAGCATGGATTAGGAATGATAAAATGAGATTCAGAGTAGTAAAAAAATAATGTTGGAAAATAGAAATCTAATCTAATCTTATCTAATCAAGTTGCTTTGAAAGGCCAGTTATTGGACTTTTTTTATGATGGCTTCTGATTCAGTGATGGGCCATGTCGCCAAAATGAACAAACACATTACCATCTCCAAATTCCTACAGGGCCCCACTGAGATCCCTGAATCTT
Organism: Eublepharis macularius; assembly: GCF_028583425.1. Lineage (NCBI taxonomy): Eukaryota > Metazoa > Chordata > Lepidosauria > Squamata > Eublepharidae > Eublepharis > Eublepharis macularius. The sequence goes on from NC_072797.1 coordinate 81,560,428, forward strand.
TAGAGACATTCCATCTTTGAATTTTGTCTAAGCCAGTAAATTCTGGGACAGACTAGAAATTTAACACAAGAATTTGGTGGGGAGGATGGCAAGGTGAAGTGAGTTCTATGTTGTGATGGAGGACCATGATGAATGGGACATTGGGGACCAATGTTTAGCTTCAAACAGAGGAGGGGGCGATATCGATAAATGTTATGGTACTGAGGAAGAGGGCAACTCTCCCGTTGTGTTACTTCCCATTCATCATCATAGTACTTGTGTAGTCCAACTGGATTCTGTGCATACACAGGCCAACTGCAGAGTGATTTTTTGAAGCTCCAAGGGAGCAAAATGTGCTCCCTTCCCCCTCCCCTAAGCCAAATTCCCACTTTTTTGGCATGAAAAGGATGAACACGTGTGCTTCTGCCAGTTCTGGCTCTTCTTCCGCTGAAAGAGGTCATCTTTCTCAAATGTTTCTTTTCTGAGGTTTAAACTTGTCATTTTATTCTCCCATTTAGGAGGGTTTTTTTCTTCTCCTAGACTTAATTTTTTTCCTCCTCCTGAGAAAAATAGGAACAGTTTCCTTTCTCTTAGCCTGGTATTTTTGGACAAATTATAATGTAAACAGAGCAAATGGCCTCCAAAGCCATGTTTAATAAATGTATATTCTGTGGGGTAAAATTTCCCGACTCTGACAACCACACACTTTGCCTTCTCTGCCTCAGTGAGGAACAAGATGTCTCCAGATGTTCCATTTGTAAACCACACTAAAGGCAAGGTACAACTGGGCCTCCCACCTTAAGGCAGCTTTATGGAAGAAAGCCTTCTCTAACTCTCTTTCTGAAAACTGATCTGACCCTGCATTCCTCCAGACTCCTGAGAGATGGGCACACTCTTCACTGGTTTTCTTCAACAGTTCTGAGACATCTTTGGGTCAGACCTTGAATCTAGACAAGACCTCAACCAGTTCATGCTGCTTCCAGTCACAGAGCTGTCTCCAAAGGAAGTGTGCCATGAACACAAACATCACGATAGGAGAGGCGCTTCCAACTTAAACAAATTGTCTTCTGTTCCAAAGCTTTCTAGTCTTGGGTCAGGACTAAGGACTGGACCCTGCCTGACAGTGTAAAGGAGGTCATACCAGTTCCAAAGCTGCCTTTGTCATCACTCTCCCGTGTCCGTGCATTCCATGTCAAAGGTGAACTCCTTGAACCCAAATCAACAGCATCAGTTCTGGCTTCATCTGCTGCTGCTCACCCTTCACATCTAACAATTCCACCATGACTCTTTGATCCATGTGATTATGAATTCCAGTCTCCTGCAGGGTCTCCATATCAAAACCCTTATCAATACTATGACTGCCTTGTTAGAGGTGCCAATTGTCAGCTTGTGGCTAGATAAGGCGCTTCCTACAGGTTCCCTTTCAAAAGCAAACAGGAGTCCATTGATTGAACAAGGAAACTTTACTGCAGAAAAGGTCCATTATAGTCCACTGTCCTGAATAGGAGACTCAGGATGGTACATAGTCATTGTTACCAATGAAGGGCAAAGCATGAGGTACAGAGTAACAATACCCATCTGGATTTGCCTCCCCCCACAGTTCTTAAAACAACATCTTTCAGTCCTGGGAAGCTGCTCTCCTTCAAGGCCAATGCTTGGTGGAACGGTGTTAGACAAAACAGTCGCCTCCGGTGGGAATGCTGCCTGGGAACTGGTGCACCTGGGAAGAAAGCACTTAAACACTAGAAGCATTAGAAAATGGAGTCAGTACAGTTTAGATATACACTGGACCTGACATTCTGCCCCCCTTAAAATAGATCCCCCCCTGGTTTATATGGGTAGCGAGTATGAAAAGCTTTGGTTAATCTAGGAGCATGAACATGTACAGAGTTCACCCACTCATCGTACCCAGAATCAAAGTCCTTCCATCTAATGAGGTAAAAGAGCTGATTTTGTTTGAGTTTAGAGTCCAAAATTTGTTGTACCTCATAGTGTATTTGGTCGTCAATTAAAGTTGGAATGGGTGGAGCTTTGATGTGCCACTTGTCATCGGTAGGAGCTCTTTTTAGAAGACTGACATGGAACGTATCATGTACGTGGCGTAAGTTCTTGGGCAAAGTTACAGCAACAGTCACTTTATTTATTATTTTGCGCACAGGGAAAGGTCCCAGGAATTTCAAAGCGAGTTTGCGGCTTGTCTGAGCTAGTTTTAGGTTCTTTGTGGAAATATACACATGATCACCTGGTTGTAATTCCCATTCGGCCACACGATGGCGATCTGCGTATTTTTTGTAATCCAGTTTGGCTTTTTCAAGATGTTTCTTAATAAGCGTCCATTGTTGCGCCGCCTCCCCCCACCACGAAGACACATCTGGCAAATTAGAGGAATGGAGAGGGGGAGCGTCCAACGGGAAGGGATTGAAGTGAGCTCCATAGACAATTTTGAAAGGGGCCTCTCCAGTTGAAGCGTGTACACTGTTGTTATATGAGAATTCGGCCAGAGGGAGAAGGTCTACCCAATTATCTTGTTGGAAATTAATGTAGCAACGAAGAAACTGTTCTAGTATCTGGTTTGTTTTTTCGGATTGTCCGTCGGTTTGTGGGTGGTGGCTTGAGCTGATGCCTTGCTCAATATTCAACATTCTCAAAAGCTCCCGCCAGAAGTTGGCAACGAACTGTCCGCCGCGATCCGAAATCACCTTGGACGGAAAAGAATGTAATTTTACGATGTGTTTTAAAAATAAATCTGCTAGTTTTCGAGCGGTGGGTATAGCAGTACAGGGAATAAAATGAGCTTGTTTGGAGAACAGATCTACCACGACTAAAATGCAATTATGTCCTTTTGAAATAGGTAGATCAGTGATAAAGTCCATAGATATTATTTCCCAAGGTTTGTTGGGCGTTTCCAACGGTTGAAGGAGACCTGGAGGTTTTCCTTTCCTGGTTTTTGCGCTGAGGCAAACGGGGCAGGAACTAACATATTGGGAAATGTCTTTGCGCATGCCCGGCCACCAGAACTGTCTTTGGATTAGATGCAATGTTTTCAGATACCCATAATGACCAGCAGTGGGAGCATCATGACAGCGCTGCAAGACCTCCAGCCTGAGGCTGTCTGGGACATAAAACTTGCTTCCAACTAGCCAATCCCCCTGTGGGGATTGGACCAGTTTGTTTCGCGGAGCCTTATCCCCCTCCTTTTCCACCTCAGCTTTAAGTTTCGTTTTCCACTCCTGGTTGGCCGGGAGGGGCTGTTTGGCTCGACTGCGAGTAGTCACCACGCCCCCAAGTTGCGTAGGCGAGAAGACCGTGTCGACAGTCTCCTCCCGTTTGCTCTTGTGTTGGGGCATGCGCGATAGGGCGTCCGCCAAAAAGTTAGTTTTGCCCGGGAGATAATTTAGAGTGAAGTTGAATTTGGAAAAGAATTCCGCCCATCGCAATTGCTTGGCATTCAGTCTACGTGGGCTTCTGAGGGCCTCCAGATTTTTATGATCTGTCCAGACCTCGAAGGGGTATCGCGCCTCCTCCAGCCAATGTCTCCAATTAGTAAGGGCCGCTTTTACTGCAAAAGCCTCCTTCTCCCACACATTCCAATTCCTTTCTGCCTCCGAAAACTTTCTAGACAAGAATGCACAAGGCCGCAACTTTCCATCCTCCCCCTTCTGCAGTAAAACTCCCCCTATTGCCGTATCGCTGGCGTCGACTTGCACTACGAAAGGGGACTGTTCGTTGGGGTGGGAGAGGATGGGTTCCGTTACAAATTGTTTTTTCAGGCATTCGAAAGCAGTTTGGCAATCGGAGGTCCATGGTAGTTTGGAGGAGGGTTTTTTAGCTTGGTCCCCTTTATCTTTTGTTTTCAACAATTCTGTTAAGGGGAGCGTGATGTGGGCGAAATTTGCTATAAAGTCTCTATAGAAGTTGGCAAAACCCAGGAAGGATTGTAGTTCTTTACGGGTGGTGGGTGTTTGCCATTCTTGAATCGCTTGTATTTTGGTTGGATCCATTTTTAAACCCTCTTGGGAGATGCAATACCCAAGGTAAGTGAGTTCGGTTTTATGGAATTCACATTTGGACAACTTGATGGGCAGTTTATTTTTCATCAAGGTGGCCAGGACCTTTTGTACCATTTGAAAATGTTCCTCCTCTGTGTCTGAATAAATTAAGACATCATCAAGGTACACCACCACCCCTTTGTACAGAAATTCGTGCAGAACTTCGTTTATCATGGACATAAATACAGACGGGGCTCCCGTCAATCCAAAAGGCATAACTAGGTATTCATATTGTCCGAGGGGCGTATTAAATGCGGTTTCCCACTCATCCCCTGCCTTGATACGGACGTGGAAGTAAGCATCTTTTAAGTCTAATTTTGTAAAGATCTTACCTTGGGCCACGACGTTGAGAAGGTCTCGGATGAGTGGTATAGGATAGGCGTTGTTGGTGGACACTGCATTAAGTCCTCGAAAGTCCGTGCACAGTCGTAGTCCCCCATCCTTTTTTTTCACAAAGAGAACCGGAGCGGCGTGGGGGCTGTTGGCTGGACGGATGAACCCTCGTTGGAGGTTGGTGTCGATGAATTTCCGGAGCTCTTCTCGTTCATGGAGACTCATGGGATATAGTCGTCCTTTGGGCAGTGAGGCTCCGGGCAAAATTTCCACCGCACAGTCCGTTCGTCGGTGCGGGGGTAGAGTATCAGCTTCCTCCTCGGAAAAAGCGTTTAGAAAAGGCCAATACGGTTCGGGTATTTGGTTGATTTCTTCTTGAGTAAGAAGGGCCTTTTCAGTGTGAGTTGGATCATTGCCCCAGTTTTGGTTCCAGCAGTGATTTTTGCAGTTGGCATGACTGAAGGTGATGCATCCTTGGGCCCAGTCTATGTAGGGATTGTGATCACATAGCCACTTGCTGCCTAGAATTAACGGGTATTTGGCAGTGGAGCTAATGACAAAAGACCTCTTTTCCCAATGTTGTCCCATGCCTGTGATCACTGGGATGGTCTCAGTGGTAACAGGGTTCATATTGGTGCCATCCATTTGTTCAAAGATTACTGGATTTTGTAATTCCCGAGTTGGTAAGACTAGTCCATTGACTAGAGCTGGGGCGATGATGTCTCTCGAACAGCCCGAGTCGATAAGGGCTTGCACTCGGATGTGCATTTTTCTCTCTGGGTTGATTAGAGTCACTGGCATGAATAAGATGGACCCGGGCGGCCGGTTCCGTGCCGGAACGGGCTTGGGGCGGATCTGTCGTTTGGGCCCTTTTACGACAGATCCATCTCGTTTCCCGACTGGGGGCTTTCTGGGTTGACTTCTGCGTTTGGGGAAGCGGGGTCGTATTCCATAACTTCTTCCGCTTCTAGCCCTCTCTCTGAGGCGGGCCTTTGGGAAGCGCCGCGGCCTCTGTTCGCTCGTGGTGCGGGAATCGGGCGTTGGAGAGTAGGAAATGGAGCAAGGGTTGGGCGCCGTAGTTGAAGCGGAGGTCTTTGCACAGGCCGGTAGGGGCATTGTGCTGCAAAGTGACTGGCTTGTCCGCATTGCAAACACAGCCCTTGTTGCCATCTAGCATCTCTCGCTCCACGGGTGGCGTACCCAGATCCCCGTCCTCCCTTCTGTAAAGTCAAGGGTCTTCTTTGTCCCGTTTGTTGTTGTTGTTCAACCAAACGGACTTCCAAAATGCGATTCTCAACTTCGCATGCAAGTTGGATCCAGCCTAACAACGTAGGGGGATTGTCCTGCATGAGGGCTCTGTCCAAAAGTCTCGGGTTTAGTCCTTGCTTGAACAGAATGATTTTGGTGGACTCCTCACACCTAGGGCATTTGGCAGCCAATTGTCAGAATTTCGTGATATAGTCTCTCGCCGACATGCTACCCTGTTTAATGGCTTGCAATTCTGTTCAGGCCCTGGTTTCCTCTAAGGGGTCTTCATATTGCGCTCGAATAGCATCCACCAACCCCTGGAGAGTATTGAGTTCTGGGGCCCCGATATTATAGAGTCCTACATACCAGTCCGCTGCTTTGCCTTGTAAGCGGGATCCGAGATGTTCAATTTGACTGGCCTCGCTGCCGAAGAGGTGTCCCCACCGGTTGAAGAATTGCACGACTTGCACTAGGAAAAATCCCAGTTTGGAGGGATCCCCATCAAAAGTAGCTTCCAGTTTCACCCAACCCATCGGGAGGTCTTGCCTCGGAGTCGGTGCTGGGTAGAAGTCTGTCGGAAGCATCAATGGCACTTGAGGTATGGGGGGACCCGGTTGTGGTAGCGGTGCTGGTTGCGCTGGCGGCGGCATCACCGGTTGAGCCGGGGGTAACGGCCTCGGCTGGGCTAGCGGTGGTGCTCTCGGCTGGGCTGGCGGTGGTGCTCTCGGCTGGGCCGGTGGCTGCAGTCGTGGTCGGGCAGGCGGCTGCAATCTCGGTCTGGCTGGTGGCAATACAGGAGGTGCTGGCAGTAGCGGTTGAGGTGGAGGTGGCCGGTGCGGCTGAGTAATGACCGGCCGCTGAGGGACGGGTTGGTGGGGTCGTAGTGGTGTAGGCCCCACCGGTTGGTTCGGAGGTGGTATTACGGGCTGCTCAAGTGGCAAACGTATCGGTTGCTGCGAAGGAGTTAGTTGCGGTCGAAGCGGAAGGGGCCGCAGCGGCGAAGGCCTGATGGGTGGTGGGCTGTGCGGGCTTACCCCTCTCGGCGTCGTGTTTCTAGGACGCAAAGGCTGAGCTTGTGGCGTCGGGGCGCTCGGGGTCTGTTGGATGGGAACCACTTCTAGCGGCCGTTCCTCCTCTGAAGGGGCCGGGGGCTCTTCCGTCTGATCCGGCCGAACTGTCGTTGGAGAAGCGGGAGGGGGTATCACCGTCGTTTCGGTTGGACGGGTTGGCCCTTCTTCCTCCTCTCTAGGCTCCTCCGCTGGAGTCTCCTTGGGAGATGGATCCCCGTCCGATTTTGGGGTTTCCGTTGGAGTCTCTCCAGGTGCCTCAGCTGGAGTATCCCCGCCCGGCGGAGTTTCGTCTATCCTAGGGAGTTCCGCGGGCGATTCTCCCGGTTCTCCCGGATAGTATTCCTCCTCTCCCGAAGGTAGCGGCTGCTGCGGGGCGTCCTCCACTGGATAGGACATGACACTTTGGAGGGTGGCGATTTGTACCGCCATTTCTTCAGGTGAGATTCTCTCCCCTGCCCCCATCGCTGAGATTAGGTGAATGGCATGAGCCAAACTTTCCTCCATATCAATCAGCCTAGCCTCCAACTGTTGCATTCGGCTAGGACCCGGTTGCCCCATCACGGAACCTCCCTCGGTTGTACTCACCGGGGAAAACGGTCCCCAAGGCGGAGGGTCTCCTTGATCGACTCGTGATCTCGCTGCTAGAATTCCTTTGGCTAGACCCGTCACTGCCGATATGCCGGAATCTACAGCATGGGTGCGACTTTGCATTTGCACCCAACTTTGTTCAGGAACTTCCGTTGGCTCTTTCCAAGGGACAAGTTCCAAATAATCCCAACTCAGGGCGCCGCGGCGAGATGTGTTCCCGTCCGTCTGTTCGGCCGTCCTGTTCCAAAACAGCCACGGTTGGCTGCTATCCAGCTCAGGGACAGTCTCTAGGCTTCGGCGTCCGTTCATCGAAATTCTTGGATGAAGCCCTCCGGCCCGGCGCTCTCACGTTTCTCGGGGTCTGGCTCCCCACTCCGACGGGGTGGGTAACGAGATCAAGGGGAGAGCGGTAGCCGTCGGCCTGGTCCCCTCACTGCTGAGGTCGATGAGAGGCGATGTAGACGTCGAAGCTCCAGCCCCGGCTGGCACATGAGATTCTTGGGGTTGCACTGTTTGACTGTCGGGGGACGCATACGGATCAAACAAAGGATCCCTGTCCGGGACAACCTTGGATTCCGCTGGGCCCGACTCAGGCATGATTGGTAACAAAATGTCAGCTTGTGGCTAGATAAGGCGCTTCCTACAGGTTCCCTTTCAAAAGCAAACAGGAGTCCATTGATTGAACAAGGAAACTTTACTGCAGAAAAGGTCCATTATAGTCCACTGTCCTGAATAGGAGACTCAGGATGGTACATAGTCATTGTTACCAATGAAGGGCAAAGCATGAGGTACAGAGTAACAATACCCATCTGGATTTGCCTCCCCCCACAGTTCTCAAAACAACATCTTTCAGTCCCGGGAAGCTGCTCTCCTTCAAGGCCAATGCTTGGTGGAACGGTGTTAGACAAAACAGTCGCCTCCGGTGGGAATGCTGCCTGGGAACTGGTGCACCTGGGAAGAAAGCACTTAAACACTAGAAGCATTAGAAAATGGAGTCAGTACAGTTTAGATATACACTGGACCTGACACCAATTGGGCCTTGGCTTAGACCTGCTTCTGTCTTCCCTTCAGCCTGAAAATGTGTATAGAACTCAACAGGAAGGGTGCCTTTTATTTTCCCAACATCCTACAGCTAATTCCCTGATGATAGATTCCACCCAAGACCAGAATAAAGGTACTCAACATTCAGTTTAAATTGACAGGGAAGACCAAAATTAGATATAGTGGGACAAAATGTATGCCTCTGGTCTTGGCATTCCAAATGGACAGCTATGAGTGCATTATGGCCCTTTATCAATTATATCTTTGAGATGACATTACCCCTGAAGATGGTCAAACTTTTACAGCTTGAGGCATCTAAACTCTAAGCAGCAGATATCATCGACCAAACATATGGCTGATTGCTCAGATCGCAGTCTTAACATAGCCATCTCTTTGACATGTTACTCATGTTTACTTTCTGCAGCCTTATCTAATGAAACCCATTCTAGAATTGAAGCGCTCCCTTTTGAGGAAGCCAATCTTTTTAGTATTAAAACAGATGAGGTCATAGATCATATGAGGAAAAACTCATTTACAGCAAAAACATTAGAAGTTATTCCTTCTGCTCCACCATCTCAAAGGCCCAGGTCCAATTTTAGGCCCTACCATTCTAGTTACAGAGGTAGGGGATATCAGCCCTTCATCTTCCTTCCTCATATGTATTTCTCTGCACGTGGTCAGCCATCTCCTCCATCAAGAAGGTTTTCTTCCCAGAGAGAGAAGTCAAGTTCACAATCACACAAACCCTCTAAACAGAGTTTTTGAAAGTTTTTGACAACTACAGCCCAGGCTCAGGACTTCCCAGCTCAGAAAGGTCTCCCAATTCCTTTCTCACTTTGCAGAATATTTGTCAGCAGGGCTTTTTTTCAGGGGGAATGCGGGGCAACGGAGTTCCGGAACCTCTTGAAAATGGTCACATAGCTGGTGGCCCCGCCCCCTGATCTCCAGACAGAGGGGAGTTTAGATTGCCCTCTGCACCGATGGAGCAGCACGGAGGGCAATCTAAACTCCCCTCTGTCTGGAGATCAGGGGGCGGAGCCACCAGCCATCTGACCATTTTCTCCAACGGCAACCCACTGAGTTCCACCACCTCTTTTCTCAGAAAAAAAGCCCTGATTGTCAGGATCAATGGGTCTTCTCAATAGTTTCCAAAGAGTATGGCAAAGAAATCAAGACAGCCCCTCGAAATCTACCACCTTCACTCAGTCTGTCTACCCACTCCAAACAATTATTGGATTAACTCAATGTCATTCTGTGGAAAAATACCATAACAAAGGTACCTCCATATTTCAAATCAATCAGGACGTTGCTCTACCAGTATTTTTCCCATAACCCAAGGAAGACAATAAGCATGCCCCACACACACTTGACATATGCAGAGCACTTCTTTTCTACCTGGACAAGCTCTAAGGAAAAGCATAAGCCTTTTCATTTCTTGGACAGGATCTAAGGCAGGCCACAGACTTTCAGCACAATCCTTCTCCAGGTTGATTATCTCCTGCACTCATTACTGCAATGAGTTAGTATGAATCAACTGCCCTTGGTACTCAGTACTCATTCAGCTTGAGCACTGCTTGAGCTCTCACTGCTTGAGCTCCCACTGCTCTTCAACACAGTCTCTCCAGCACTGCCATCTGTAAGATAGCAACCTGGTCCTCCTCCTGTACCTTTGCAAAGCACTATTCTGTGAATGTGGATACATCAAAAGATGCAGAAGTTGAAAGAGCAGTGCTCCGATCTTGGTTCAACTAGAGCTCATTCCTCTGTTCCATATTTTGGTAAATTAACTCGCTATTTTCCCTCGTGGAACTGCACAGGTACCATGATGATGAAAACAGGATTGCACTTATATGTAACTGTTGTTCACTGAGTGATCATCTGTGCAGTCACACACCCCTCCCTCCTGCCCCACCATGAGCTCTTTTTTCTCTGCTATTATTGCTAAAGATATCTCTTTCCAAGGATCTGAGGGAGAGCCATCCCTTCCCCTTTTCACACGAGAAAAGGTGGGAATTCAGTATTGGGAGGGGGAAGAGAACGCTTTCTACTTCCTTGAAGCTTAAAATTAATCATCTTCGCTTTTGGCCTGTGCACATACAATACCCAAGTGTCACTGCATAGTTGACCACTTGATGAACAACAACAGTTACTGTGTCTGGGGGCGAGCACCCCAAGTGCCCCGGACTTGCCACAGACCCCTTACTTGCATGCCTATGGCACCCCAGTGGCGGGCACAGAGAGCCCAGGGGAGGTGATGCAGCTCCAGCCATCAGAGAGGGAGGAGGATAAGGAGCCAGCCAGAGAAGCCAGCCATACGTGTGCTGCCAAAGCAAGCCTTAAAGGGCAAGAAGCACTCATGCCTACCTGGAATGCTGATGCCCGGACAGCCGGGCTAGAAGCCCCTGCCCAAGTCCTAGGGGGAACCAGCAGCAAAGTTTACCTTGGGGAACTGACCAGAACCCAGAAGGCCTGGGTGGCTCCTCATAAGTAGAGGCAGAGGTGGCCAAGCTGCATTGCCTGGAAAGGCCCTGCCAGCCCCATACTGCAGGAAAGGATAAGGGAGCAGGGAGGAATGAGAGGAGGAACACCTGAGTCTGTCCCCAGCTGGGCTACATCTAGCCCCACCCTGCAAGAAAGGAGAGCAGGGAGAGACTGGGACGAGAAAGAGAACACATGAGGGCATACCCAGCTGGAGAGTGGCAGGGTTGGGAAAGAGCCTGGGAGGAAGGGAGGGGGAAGTTGGGAGAACCACTGTAAAAGCAGGCTCAGTAGAGCGCTCGTGGTGGGTTGTGTAGGAGTGGTGAAGGAGTGGGGAGTTTAGGAGAATAAGCAAGTGAAGAGGAGAGAGATAGGAGAGGAGGGCGAGGAGTGGAGGCAAGAAGCGGAGGCAGTAGGGATCTTAACAGGTTGAGCAGGCCTGCAAGTGGTAGAGAGGGAGCAGAGGTGATGTATACCTCCCCTCCTTCCACAGAGCGGGACCCTGTGCGGACCCTGTCAGCGTCTGGGAGCCACAGTTCAAGTACACCGGTGGCCCTACCAGAGCCCGACAAACTGATAAGTGCAACCCAGATAATTAAACTTTCATCTCCAGGTTGCTTTCAATGTGACAGGGTGAAAAAGTAAGCACAGTGCAGATACCTCTTCCTCCTCCAACTAGGGCTAAAAACAACTGGAAAGAGCATTTGTAATCAGGGAAATACCACAGTAAAACAGTAAATTCCCCTTTCACCAGCTTCAAATCATATGCCCTTTTGCAGCAAAATTACACATCAGGGGATCCAATGACAGATCTTCAATGCCAGAACAGTGGGGGGAGTGAGTATAATAATCCTCTCTCCTCCCCTATTTCATTCCTCATTCAAGATAATCTTTTCCTTTAACTGCTGTTGCTCTATAGGGAGAAAAATTCAGGAACCCATGAGCTATGCATGGCTCAAAACCCCATGCCTGCAAATCCCGAACTGTTCCAAATAGTTTCAGGTGGATAGCCTTTTTGGTCTGTAGTCAAAGAGCAAGATTTGGGTCCAGTAGCATCTTAAAGACCAACTAGATTTCCAGGGTATGAGCCTTCTAACTCTCAAAAGCTCAAACCCTAGAAATCTAGTTGGTCTTTAAGGTGCTACTGAATCCATATCTTGCTGTTCCAAATAAGATATTCAAATCCAATTTATTCAAATGCAAAAGTATGAAGTGGCACACCTCTGGCTAAGACATTGTGCAAAAGCTGAATCCACTACCATGGAAGAGTTTAGGCAGCATACCGCCATGGATTTTTTTAAAAAAAATTAATAAACTTTTTATACCATGGAATTTCTGGTAGATTTAATATTCTTTCACTCCATGTGTTCAATTTTTCTACAATAGACAAAAATTCTCTCCTTCTTGTAGGAAATAATGGAAGTTACTGGAACTTTCAAGCAACAAAAATTTCAGTTGGTGGCGGAAGGATTTAATCTATCTGCAATCAGTGACCCACTTTATTTTTTGGACAATTCAAAAAAGTCTTATGTTCTATTAACCAAAGAACTGTATGAAAAGATTTTATCTGGGCAGGTGAAACTTTAATGTCTATTTATTAACATCAGTTCATGCTAACAAAAATTTTAAGCAATATTTCTCACTGTATCAAGGTGATCGCCTGGGTAAGAGTACACAGAAATGAAATTTTATAGTCTGTATTTTGAATGATTACTTACTATAATGTTTATGTGTTTTGACCATCAGTGCATACTAATTGTTTTCTACCTCTTAGAATGTCAAATATAGTTGAATATTCTTGTAAACATTTGCTCGATATATCATCTGTCATGATTTTCATATGAATGTCATCACATGTAAGCTTCCTCATATAATCTTATGAGAGGCATAAATTATATTTAAAGAAAAGAATAACAAAGCTACAGTGTAGTCATCTTACCATTGTGTTTATTTAATATAGGCAAGTTTTTATACTGGACAAAAAAGTAACCATTTGAAATAAATGGTAATTGCTTGTAACTATTGTTTGAAAAAAATTAAATAGTTGAAAAGTAGTTCGAGAAAACTACTGATTTGAAATTTTTTTTTTGATGCAAAGAACGAAGTATTTACTTTACTGAAGCAAAGGGCCTTCTCATCTACTGTTTTTCGTGATTCTTAATGACTTACACTGCAATCCTAAACAGAGTTACTCCAGGGTCAAATCCACATTACTCATTCTAAGTCGCATGTTCCCCGCATTCCCCACGCAATCCAGAGTGCCGGTCACATTACCTCATTAAACAGACGCATTTCATTCGCATTTCTCCCGAATATGTGGTCACAGGTTTTCAACGGGAGTTTCACAGTGGCTGTGAACGGGCCAATGCGCAATTTATGCGGTTTTTTTAAAAACCACCCCCCTTCCTGTCTCTCCAGCCGTTCCGAGAGTTCCTATTGGCTGATTCAACTTGCAAGTGCTCCGTAGTCTGCAAAACTGTTTTTGACTTCATAGCATTGGATTTATTAATTATGCTGTTTCTGAATCAAATCTGGTAGTTTGAAAAATCATTTTGGGGTGAATCCATCCTCAGAACGAACTCGCGAAACTTCCTTTTTAACTGTTTTTTATTTTTTTTATTTTATATTACTGTAATATCGAAATTAAGAAATATCAAAATAATGACACTCCAAGGAAGTGAAACTTCAGTAAAATTCAGGCACTGAACTGTCCTGCATAGGAAATGCCCACGAAAGCTTCCCACATGCTTCCAAATTTCCAAAAAAGAAACGGGAGAGAGCCATCAGTGCTGTCAGTGGGGAAAAGAGAGGCATCATTATCTTCAATGATGTTTCTTTATAAGGCAAGATCGAAATAACGGAAAAGTGCGCTCAAAAAAATAAAAAAAATGGGCGGGGAAAAAAGGTCCCGCCCAAAAAAAGCGGTTTTCGAGCGGCCGTGTGACTGGAGGGACGCGCGAGAAAGACGGATTGGAAGCAGGAATGTGAACAAAGCGGAAAAAATCGCGGATTGGAGGCAAACGGAAGATATCCTATAAACATGCGGGTAATGGGTGAATGTGGATTTGACCCAGTATACATCCATTGATTTCAATTGGCTTAAACTGTTCTAACTCTGTTTAGGATTGCACGGTTAATGATTTCTGCCCTATACAGATATGTATTTTAGCCACAAGCCCTTATTTAAATTAAATTAGTTACTTGCACTAATCTGTTCCATGTCCATGTTCAGAAATGAATAAAGAAATGCTTTGATTTCATGTGTATAATAAAGATTGCTGACTCAAAGTCTGTTCATGTAAGGTATTTTTCCTAAAAACAAGCAAGCAAGCAAAGTCATATATGATGATGGTGCATATGGGTTTTTGGGTTCCATTTCGCACAATATTCTGCCAACTTTTTCAAAAGTAGGTGTAATATACTGTAATAAATAAAAGGAAACATGATAGCTATGTTTTTCTGTTGAGAGAAGGGTTGCCAAATGGCCAAGAAAAAAAAAGTCCTGTCCATTTAATAGAGGTTTAATAAGTGGAAATGAGCTTTTCAGCTTAAGCTGTTCATGTCATGGAGCCAAAAAAAATCACCTGATAATTACTGCAGATCAAACTGGTGTTAAAGGAATAGCAAGAAAGGCTGATTTAAAAGATGGCAACTCTATGAGTGGTTTCCCTCTTGTATTGCTTGACCAGTTTAACAGTACAATCCCAAGCAAAGTTGCACCCCTCTAAACCCATAGATTTAAAAGGGTGTAACTCCATTTAGAACTGCACTATTGATCTGGTAAACCAGTACAAGTAATCCAGGCCTATTGCTATTGCTGTAACGCACAGCTGTTCCTTCCTCCATTCCCAAAACACACACACATTTTTTCTAAAAAAGTTACAGTTGGTTTCTGCTAAAGTGTGTTTCTTCAGGACTGTACACCTATCTCAGTCCCCGGCCCGCCAATTATTTATTCCATTCATTTATACTATTTATAGACTTTCTCAGTGAGACTCAAGACAGATTTCATAGTGGAAGTCAATATGAAGTATGGGCCATCATAATTTAGTTTTGAATAGTTTGTGGAAAGCCAAGAGCCTTCGTAACTTCATCAGGCAGGCCATACCATAAGAGGGCACCAAAACAGAGAATGGGGGGGGGGGAGTTGTTGATTTTACCCATTTGCAGGGCAAAATTAAAGTGAAGCATTAAAGAAGGGATGAGTTTTATATCTGGTATAATATATATCCACAATTTGTTCATGTATTAAATGGAAATCAATCAGATTATTTTCTAGAATTCAGTACTAGCCATAATGGAATAAATTGGGGGGATCCGTTCCATCTGCATCTTTGGAAACTGCAGAATCACTGCATAATTGCAAATGGTTGAATAAATATGGGCATAACTCTGCCAAACCTTCAAGTCACAGTGATTTCCAATAGGCAAGCCCATGCCAGAATCCCTTTCATTTAAACCAACTGACTTAAAAATGATTTGGAATGAATCATGAATCATAAAATGTATATTTTAGGATTTTAAAAAAAATAACACCAAGAGGATTTTAAAAAGTCACAATATATATGTTAATTCATAACTAAAATGAAAAATAATTTAGAGAGCAATCCTAAGCAAATCTAGTTGGATTTGCTGATTTGCAGATGCACGTCTGCAAAGAGAAAAAGTAAGACATTCAGGTAGGAGAAAGGACCAAAAAGTATAGCTGCATTTCAGAGAAAGGATCAGAGCAGCGTACATGTATTCTGTTATGAACATGTTTGCACCCCTCATGCCAGCAATTTTTATACACAGCTTACTACAGGAAGAACTGTGAAGGGGAAAGTAGCACAGAGTACGTTGTTGCTGTCAGTGTTGATAGTCTAAACCCAGGTCTGATTAGATTTGACTGGGAGGTCTCCATCCTCAGTGTTGTTTTAAAGAACATACAGAGCAACTGGCATTTGATTGTAGAAACAAAAAACACATCGTGGAATCGGTATTTTTTTTCCCTGAAGCTCTTAGATTTGTCGGATAAGATTTCTCTTTGTGTGAGAATCCTCCTTTCCCCCATTTGTGACTGTCAGTTCATTGCATTGGGAATGGCCCTTTAATGGAGGCTGAGGTCACAAGATGAGGCAGAGCGTTTCCACAGGAATAGGATTAGGTGCTAGGATGAGCAAGGAAGAAACTATTACCTCTTGATTTCAAGCTAGGGAAAGACTTCCTTGACGGCTGTTTTACAAATGATGTCTTTCTGACACAGGATTATATTAGGATGGATAAATGTGAAGACCATGCATGTGCCTTCCCAACATACACGATGGGCTGCTATTGGCAGCAAGCTCCCAACATGTATAAATAGATGGACTCATTTGCTCATGGATGCATGAAAAGCTAAAGTGTTACAGAAACAATGTGTCATCATTTTCAGGCAACCTCTAACACTGAATAACCACAGTATGTCAGCAAATACTGTTCATATGAGGTTTAACATTTTCTGCTAATTTGTGACTCAAGCAAAAACATGTACTTTAAAATACTTCAAGTTCAGCAATTGACATGAGCCAGCAACTCCCTTTTCTATACTAAATCCCGGAAGCAATTACCCTACTGCTCCCAGTTATAATGAATTCCTTGAGGCAAGAATCCAATTTCAAATTTAGAGTTGTGCTTTACTTTCCTGTCCCTATATTCTTCTATGACAATAAAATCATCCATCCATCTCCATAACCCCTCAGAAAATGCAGCTAGGACCTCAAAATTCGCACCAGCTGCAGGATAGTCATGGGAGTTGCAGTGCTAAAGGGGAAGGGAATCGGAACATCCTGGCTCACAGTGTCAGTCCTAGGGTGGCAGTCCCTGGCAGTTAGATCCCCAAGCCCCTCACAGCAAGCACACAAGTGCTCTGGTTGAAGAAACTTTATTTAGAGATCTATTCAGTTCAGGTGTGCACTCGTAGGTAGAAGTTGGCAGAAGCCCTTTCCTCATCGAGAGGGTCCTCAGACTGGGCTCTCAAGGCATATACAAATGTATCCAAGCTTTGAAGTTCAGGTGCTCCTGCCTCATAGAAGGTTACATACCATGTGGCTGCGGTTCCCCCTAAACAGGATCCTAGGTGGCTCACCCGGCTATGTTCATTTGGAAACATGTGCCCCCTGTCTTGGAAAAATTCCAGTGCTTGCACAATAAAAAATTCCAAATCCTCTGGATTCCATCAAATCTGGCATCTAGTTTGCACCACCCTTGGGGCGGCCCTCCTGTGTAGGCCCCAGAGCTTCTGGCAGCCTTGGGATCAGGGCTGCAGGGGGAGGTTGTGGCATTTGACCTCCTGGGCCTCCAGGGGGTAGTTGGGGGTGTGGCGTGGCCCCTATGGGGTAGAGGGGCTAGTGGTAGAGGAAATAGTGGGGGTGGCTGGTACAACGATGCCTGCCCCCTCAGTGTTCCGTAGGGGGGTTGCATGGTAGGGTCTCCCTGATATGGGATGCCTAAGTGTACTCCTATCCCTATTGGGATCCAAAGTATCCATGTCCCATGAAGTAGGGGTTGGATGGCAGGAGCTCCCTGATACTGTGGGCCCCTCTGTAATCCGTTCCCTGCTGAGACAAGTGGTATCCCCACTGACAACACTAGGCGCGGGGCAGCAGGGGTCGTAGTTACTGGTTGGGTCCCCCTTGGCTGGCTTTCCACCGTCCCTCAGGGTGGCAGCCTGAGGGAAATCCCTAGTGGTGGGGGACCCTTGGGTACGCCAGTCACTGGAGGGGTAAATTGTAATCCCACTGGTGGCCTCAGAATTGGCCCTGTTATGGGAGATTTTGCCGACATCTCTCTTCCTTTTCCTGCCCCCCTGGTTACAAGCACTGTAGCTCCGAGCAATGGTCCAGCTGTCGCCTACTGTTGAAAAGGTTGCGTCCCCAACGACCCCTGGGTATGTGCAGGGCCAGGAACAATTTGTAGTCCCATTGCCACTCCTGATAGTGGCAGCGCTCCCCAATCATTTTGGTGAGGGGCCCCCGTTATGTCTTGGGGGGACAGCCACTGTGCATCTGTAGCGGCTCTCATTCAACCCCAAGTGAGTCCCATTAAGGCTAACAGGTCATATCTCATCACCTGTAACTCTTCCTGGATATCCTCCCTCACTCCTCTGAGACTTTATTGCCAACAACAACTGTCGCTCCACTGTCTGAAAAACCAGAGCCTCCTTTGTAACAAATTTGGAGCTCCACACTTGAACGGAAGACCTGCCTGTCAAGCTAAATTGGGCTTACATTGGGGTTTCCAGGGCAACAGCAGGAGTTCAGACAGAGTTCAGAAAATCCATGCCTAAGTTGCCAAGGGAATTGATTGCAGGTGCCAGACTGTCTGGCTTGACGAACAGCAACAAAGGAGGCTTGCAATGACCACCTGTTCGTTTAGAATGGGGCCTCACGAACAGCTTGTTCGTGAACAGCAGATTGGGCTGTTCGTGGCTTTTTTTTTGTTCGTATTGTTGTTCGTGCCCATCTCTACTCCAAGCTCCCTGTGCATCGGAATAGTGCCTGCTATTCCGAGCCCACACGTTTCTGCGGGGTCTTTATCTACGTTCGAGTCCATTAGGTACTCCAATTCATTAGACGGTCCCCCAGTAATTCCAATCCTTAAGTCTGGACCCAGCGGGGGGGGGGGTCTGGGTAGATGTGTGGTTCCTCTGGCTTCATGGTCCTTGGGTTCAACTCCAACGACATGATGCCAGTAGCCAAACTCCAGAGGTTTCGGGTGCAGAGGGAACAAAGAAGACTTCTGCCAAAAAGTCGGTCCTAGGGTGGCAGTCCCTGGCAGTTAGATCCCCAAGCCCCTCACAGCAAGCACGCAGGTGCATTGAAGAAACTTTATTTAGAGATCTATTCAGTTCAGGTGTGCACTTGTAGATAGAAGTTGACAGAAGTGATTATTCAAAAAATAGGACTACTGATTATAGGGGACGTTTTCCCGCCTTCTGACCCATTTGCATTCAGGCGTGAAAACCCCAAAAGTTACATGGGGACAGAGTAGTTTAGACAAAGTACAGAGTGGAATCATTCTCTCCTGTGAAAAATATACATTTCAGTACACAGCTGCAGCTCCGGTCCAAGGACACTCAGAAGTGAAAGTGCGTATTTCTTAGAGATAACAAAGAGGCCACTGGCTCCTCTGGACACTAGTATTAGCAGTCTAGGCACCCTCAGGTGACTTATATAAAATGCATAAGATACAGTATTTAACTTTGGCATTATCAGTATGAGTTTAAGATGTAGTGTAAGATACAGAACACAATAATGGCATGGATGCAAAACTTAACAATGGCATGGATGCTTGTATCACTATCAGTATAAAATGCAGAACATAACAATGGCATGGATGCTTGCATACATGACATACAGGTTATCTGCAAAAGACGCCCTACCCCACCCCCACCCTGTGTTATTTGAATGAAAGCTAAGTTTGTTTGATTGTGGCAGGAATAACTCATCATAAAATAAAGCCAGGAGTTTCAAAACTGGTGATCAACTTTAGGACGTGCAGTGCCACCCTGGCAGCTATCATCTCCAAAACATTTGGTATTTGTAAAGAATGTAAGGTTACTTAGCAGAAGACAGCAAGGGCAATCAGCACAGACAGATAGGGTAGAAAATATCCCCTCTTAAAAAAACAAAGGTTTTTTGACATCTTCCCTTCTTATCAACGCCTGTGTAGCGTAGTGGTGAGAATGTCAAAGTAGGATCAAGGGATCAAAGTTCTAATGCCTCCTTTGCCAGGAAAGGTCGCTGGATGACTTTCGGCCAGTCACATGCTCTCAGACAGACCTGTCTCACAGTGTTGTGAAGATGAAATGGAGGGCAGAAGAACAATGTAAAGGAGAAAAGACAAGAGTATGTCCTACATTATAAATCTAAGTTTGCCTACAGTGAGTTATCAAAAGATGATCACTCTTGCTCTTGCTTCATTTGGTAATGCTGCAGCTCTTTTGGCAGTTGGAAAACTGCTCATCAGTATCCAGATGACTGATAAATAGCATGACTTCAGCGAGCTAGGGTGGAGTGAGCAGGGGTAGAAAAGATGCGTAAAATTTAGAGATAAAGGTAGATTTCTTACCTCCCCAGAAACAATTTTGAAGGTTTTATTTATTTATTGTCTGGCTATTACATCACAAAAGAATTGTGTACCCCTGTGCATTCTTGTGTGTGTGTGTGGTGCTAGGGCTCCATGTCGCTACTTACACAGATGCTCAGACCTGCTGAGATTATTTGAATTCTGGAAGGCATGCAGATGGTACATGTGTCCCACTGGATTGCATTCTATAAGAATTGCACATCAGTGAACTTGTGAATGAAAAATGAAGGCATAATATTCAGGTTGTCAGACTTTTATTCCAGTGATCAAATGGCTAGATACTGAATGCCATTTTTAATTCAAAAATGCTAGAAAGTTGGAAAATATATGCTAACTAGTAACAAAGCCCGTTGTGGGAAAAAATACAATGGGCTCTAGAAAGGTAAGGGCGGGTAGGTGGTCATTGCCTCCTCCTCTGCTACTGATCCCAGCCAGGTAAAGGGGGCGGGCATTGCCTCCTGCTCTGTACTTGATTCTGGCCAGGTGAAGGGGGGCGGGCATTGCCACCTCCTCCTCTACTGATCCCAGCCAGGTGATGGCAGGGGGTGGCCATTGCCACCTGCTCCACTCCTGATCCCAGCTGGGTGAAGGCATGGGAGACAGAGGGGAGACCTCTATACAGTGCATCACAGTAGTCAAGTCTTGATGTTACCATGGCATGGATCCAGGTGGCCAGATTGGCCATGTCAAGGTATGGGGCCATCTTCCAGACTAGACTGAATTTGTAAAAAGCATTTTTTGCAACTGCCTTTACTTGCTTTTCTAGCTATAGCAATGGATCTAGTATAACCCTAAGGCTCTTAACTGAGTCTGTAAGGGTCAGATAAAATCCATCGAAAGTGGGGAGTACAATGTCCTTCAAGATCTCTGCCTTCCCAATGAGCATCACTTCTATCTTGTCTGGGTTCAATTTCAATTTGTTAGCTTTCAGCCACTTGACCACAGTTATCAGGAAGCGACCCAAAATTTCTACTGCATCTTGCAGTGATTTGGATAGTGAGATACAGAGTTGGGTGTCACTACCAGAAGTGATGTCATTGCACCCCTTGAGTGTGCGCGCACCGCTCTTGTTCCTGGGGTGTCTGTCAGTGGCAGGCAACCCCCAGGGCTTGCCACCTCCTGCTGATCACTGGCAGATCAGCAGACAAAGGGGAAAACCCACAGGAGTTTGCCTGCCACTGGCGGGCACCTGGGAACCCTAGGAGGTTGGCAATCATACATATGAATGAAAACAATGAGTGAATGAAAAATGAGTGCTATAACAATGCTTGGAATATAGAAAAGAGTCCAGTAGCACCTTTAAAACTAACCAACTTTACTGTAGCATAAGCTTTCAAGAACCACGGTTCTCTTTGTCAGATGCTACAGTAAAGTTGGTTAGTCTTAAAAGTGCTACTAGACTCTTTTCTATTTTGCTACTACAGACTAACACAGATAACTCCTCTGGATCTAATGCTTGGAATGATGCTGGAGCAGCTCATATAGCCTCTCAGTGGCAAGAATATTTTGAGCTGCAAAAGTGTGCAGACTTCATTTTTTAATATAGGCTAGGCTGCTTGTGCAACTCTGGGCTGAATAAGGAATTACAAATTAAATTCAGCCTCATTTAGGAATTGTTGCTTATCTTGAGTGACAGACTGTTCAGCAGTTGATAGTTCATGTTAAGTTAAAAGTCAGGCAGGCCCTTTTCACCTCGCCCCAGGTGCCACATCTATAACTCTCTGGCAGTTGCAGAAAGCATGTAACTGTATTATAAGCAAGTTTATTTTGCAAAGAACTGTGGCAGAAACAGCAGAGAAGGATGCCATGACGTTTCGTATTACCCCCATTTTCAGCTGGACTCACCTTGTGGAAAAGTGATAAGAGAACCTGATGCAAAGAGGGGAACAAATCAAGCTGACCTGTTCTGTTTAGATTTCCTTTTTGGGTGGGAAATATAAAAAAAAACCTGCCTTCGCTCCCATATGTTCACAGTATTCATAAACAAAGATGCACAAATCACTTATATAAAGTGCTCTGTAGCTGAATGCCTAGTACGGATGACAATTCAGTCTGCAAGCGGAAGTACACTTTCTTAGAATTAAGCCCCACTGAATAACATGGGACCTACTTTAGAGTAGACCTATTTATGATTGCTCCCCTAGTGTAACTGAAGTTAACAAGCGTTTTATTTGTTCTGCGCCGTCTTTTCAGTTCACCCTTACTCGCTGGATGTAAAAGATCGAACAGCACCTTTTGGAGAGGGGTGTGCGCAGTAGCAGTATTAGCAGGGTGGGGGAAAAAACTGCGTGTATGGGGGGGGGGGGTCCTCACTCCAAGAAGTACTTGAAGTTCTTGAATATTTTCATATTTCGAGGGCTACAGCAAGCACGATCCCCTGGGCCCGCTGCCGTTGCAATCCATCTGGCTTTTCTTCCTGGCGCTCAGCTCTCCCCGCGCCCGTCAGCAAAACGTGAGCGTGACTGTCTGCCAACTCCCCGTCTGGAGAGACTGCAAGACGGTTGTGGCAGGAGGACTCCTCCTCCAGCTGCTGCTGGAACGAGGCGAAGAGAGCGAAAGGTAGCCCGCCCGTCTCCACCAGGCTGCGTCTTCTCCAGGCAGAACCGGGGAGGACTGAGTTCATGGTGAGGAGGAGGAGCAGGAGCCGGGACTGGGGGCCGACAGCGCCTCCGGCCTGGCCGGGTGGAGGCGGCGGTGGCGGCGGCAGCACGAGAAGGAGGAGCTGCGGCAGCAACAGCGGCGGCGCGGAGCTGGAGCGGCTGCCCCTGAACATGGCGGCAGCGGAGCAGCACCTGACGGAAGCCGCCTCCGCCCCCCTCCCTGCAAGCGGGAGCTGTGCCTTCTCGTCGTCTGGGTCGGTGCCGGTGCTCTTCTGCTTTTCTGTGTTCGCTAGGCCTTCGTCGGTGCCGCACAGCTCCGGTTATGAGGTGCTGATCCAGAAGTTCCTGAGCCTCTACGGCGACCAGCTCGACATGCACCGCAAGTTCGTGGTGCAGCTTTTCTCTGAGGAGTGGAGCCAGTACATAGACCTGCCCAAGGGCTTCCTGGTGAACGAGCGTTGCAAAGTGCGCCTGGTGCCGCTGCAGATACAGGTGAGTGACGAAGGCCGCCTTAGGCAGCCCTCGCGTCCTCCCTCCGCCGGCTTTCCTCACACACCCACCTCCAGACAGGGAAGCGGGGAAGGAAGAGAACGAGGGGAAATCTCTTGGTTAGCCCTATGGAGAGACCACGCGCAGTTTCCCAATCCCAGCCAGCTCAGAGTGGGGACTTTCCTGTCAACCATCCACTGCCGAAGGAGGTCACTTGTTCCCTTCCTTCCTCCTACAGAGATGAGAAAGGCGGCAGCTTTATTCCATACATGCAAGTAATAAGAAGTATTTTGACACTTTTAGATTGCCTCCGAATGCTGTGTATTTATTTTCCCGTCAGTAATCCTGGTAACACACCTCCTCCTAACTAAGCCAGTTCCAGGATTGTAGATGGAGAACAGAGGGAGTTTGATTAAATATATGTAGTGAGGAACTCTTGACTGAGGTGGGTTTAAAACCTGGGATTTTCTGGATTGCTCTCTTTGTCACCAGTACAATGGGACTCACTGCTTATGTGCACACTGACTCTGATGTTTTCAACTTAAAATTGCAGCCAGGGTACAATGAAATGAAGGAGAAAATCATCTGATCATGGAGTAGTGATATGCTTTTCAAATTCTTTGAAAGAAAGTCAAGAGAAGGGATGGATTCTTTCCACACCTGGATTTCACAGTCATGTAGGAAATGGCTATCCTGACCAGTGTTAGACTCAGTGAGGATGGTACTTGGGGAGGTTCTGATTAATTTTGGAAAGAAAGCTGCCCTGAGCCTATTTGTGGGGGGGAGGGGGGTGAGTATAAATCAAATCAATAAATAAAATGGAATTAAATTTAGCAAATGATATATTAGAAAATACATGTAAAATGAATGAGTGTGAGGAAACTCATTAAAAGTTCTCAATATCACTGAGAAATATTCAGGGATGTTACTAGATGGCAAAAGGGAGAGTAGGATGGAGGGAGTGTGCTGTGAAACCAGTAGCTGTCACATCAGTGATGGCAGTTTTTCAGTAGCTATCAGGACAGCCAGTTTATTGTTACATGCAAGGCATGTAGTGACACACATCTATCTTGGATATTGTGACCTATTTTTGAGGTTCAGTAACAGCCTGATCCTAGTCAGTGTTATATGCTTAAGTTATGCCCAGTGTGTAAGCCTGTAGTATAGAATTTAACTCCTTTAGGAATTTCTGGAACTTACTTTCTAGAAAACATGTTCTAAATTGAAGTGCAAAGCACCTCTTTAACAGATAGAAAGGATATCTTTTTCAAATTCAGTTAACTGCCAAGAGAAGCAGTACACAGTGCTTTTATTAGAACTTACCTGGCAATCACGCAGTAGTCCTTGCACTTTCCTTCTTGAAAGACAACTGGTATTTTTTGTGGTTCTTTAACTATCTTGAAGGTGTACACAAGAATATTTAAAGATGTTAGCTAACCTGCAGTATGTATCTTGAGAAAGTTTAGACTTAGACTTTGATCTGCCAGCCAACTGTGTTCATGGTAATCCTGTATTGTAGAGTACCTGCAAAGTAATTGCTACTATAAGCAGAAACATAAAGTTTAAATATGTGTAAAACTATTCCCCTAAAATCTGTCTCTAATGAACTTCTACTGTTGAAAGACTTCATTCTGTTTTATGTATTTTTAGCACATTGTGATTGTACCTATAATTTGCACTAGTAGGATTTTAAAATATACATTTGTCAGTAATCACAAATTAGACATTCATATAATGGAATTACAGAGTGGTATCTGGATAAATGTGACTGTATCAGTAATGTATGCTATTTGTAGTTTCATGAACAGTTGGTGTAATGGTTTTAAAGCAACATATTCCTTTTCATAGAGGAGATAAAATACCAAAGCAACAGGTAATTTCTAATAATATAGTATGTGCATTACCTCCACCATAAATAACATTTACTTTAAAGATAGTGGATTGAGCATTGCATAGCTTTTAACTAAGCACACAAAAAAGGATGCTATACCTTTTTTATAACCTTCTCCTTGGCATATTTATGCTCTGGGACTATCACTGTAAGGCTATAGTCTTAAGTAATCTGGATAGCCTACTTTAACTTGGTAGGACTTATTTTAGGGCTATGCATAGAAGAACTGAACAGTACAGAAGCTACTGAATTGGTGTTACGTTCCGTGAATGAGAGAATATCCCTGGAGCGAATAATAATAATAATATGTTTATTGCTTTTCCGGCCGAAGCCATAAGCCATACAAACACCAACAAAATATGAACTGTACACTTGAACATATCCAATTCACACAGACATAACTCGTCATTATCACTTTAAACTATCTAAACTCATGAAGATTTTGTTTCTTTATCACCGTGGCTAAAAAGGAAGCCACTATAGCAGAGGTTTGATTGTCAGGAAAGTTATCGGACAATAACACTGAGATTGCCCAAGGAAGGAAGGGAAGCTTTTCTTTTAACATAATAGGAATAATAAATCTCTCTCTTTCCCTGGAGTGAACACAGTATGTAATGTAGTATTACTGCCAGCATATCATTCTGATAATTTGTTAATCTATGTATATGCATCAAGTACAGATGTTTATTTTCTGTCTTTCAAGCTATAAATGAACAATTTGATTAAGTTTACATTTTACCAAACTTTAATAAAGGTACCAGTTTGAAGATACTGTGTAAAATAACTTACACGTTACTGTAGAAAAGTTACCACTCTTTGGTAGACAGGAAAAGAATCTTCACTTTTGTGCTTTATACAGTGTAAACCATTAACAGCTCACCCCATAAGCTTTTTTCCCCCAAAGCAAGTTCCACTTACAGTGCAATCCTTAGAACGCAGTATCCTAAGTCCATTATAATTAGTGGGCTTTTAAAAGTAACTGTTCAAGATTGCATTGCGAGGCTACAGTCTTATGCATACTTGTCTGGGAGTAAATCCACTGAAGATAGTGGGACTTGCTTATTCAGAATTATGCGTAGTATTGGGCTGTGTGTGTTCCAGGCTTCAGTCCAAAGCACATTTACAAGTGGAGCAAACTGAAATTAATAGGATTTTCACATAAACATGGATAAGATTACCATTAGCCGTTGTGAAGATTAGCTATCATAAATATTCTGTTTATATTTGTTCCAGCAGGGACCAAGTAAAGTAACATTATTGCATTATTTCAAAAAGAAATTGTGAAATCAGAAATAAGGTGATTTTGTTAAGATAAGCAGAACTGCGTGACCAGAATCCACAAGCACAGCACTTCCATACAGGCACTGAGTGGGGAACATTTGCCAGACCTGCTTAAGGCTGCTCTCAATGAAAACATGATCATCGTGTCAGAAATTCTATTAGATACAAATTGTGCCTTGGGATTTTCCAAAATATTAAAGTATTTTTTCTCTGATTTGTAGTATTAACTTTCTAATTTTCTTCATTCCCTCAGCTAACTACCCTGGGAAACCTCACACCTTCAAGCACTGTGTTCTTCTGTTGTGATATGCAAGAGAGATTCAGACCTGCTATTAAGTATTTTGGAGACATTATCAGTGTAGGCCAACGATTGGTAAGTTTACTTGGTTTCTCAGTATATTATCTACTGCTACCTAGGTTTGACTATTTTATTGTTTAAACGGTAGTTTCATTCTCAAGTGGGATCTTTCCTTTTGCAGCTTCAAGGTGCTCGGATTTTAGGAATCCCTGTTATTGTAACGGAACAGTATCCAAAAGGTCTGGGGAGCACAGTGCAAGAAATTGACTTAACTGGAGCTAAACTTGTCTTACCCAAAACAAAATTTTCTATGGTATTGCCTGAAGTTGAGACTGCATTAGCAGAAATCCCTGGAGTTCGCAGTGTTGTTTTATTTGGAGTAGAAGTAAGTACTACTATTATCATTTTAATAGATTTTCTACTGCAATAGAATGTTGCTATTTAGATAAAAGTTAAATATTATTTGTAAAGATACCTTATAGACTTTTTGTAAATGTAGTCACCTGCATTAGAGATATTTCTCAGACTCTTAACAGTTTGGAATACAACTGTACAAGCTATGAACATTCTTGTACTTTTGTTTGTTTTCCCTTTCTGTAATTAGTATTAAAGCTGTTTATTCTATTTTCTTTAAGACTCATGTGTGCATCCAACAGACAGCCCTGGAATTGGTGGGCAGAGGTTTGGAAGTTCACATTGTGGCAGATGCAACCTCCTCGAGAAGTATGATGGATAGAATGTTTGCCTTAGAGGTAACTACTTTGGGGTGGGTTTGCATTTGAGACTGACTAGAGTAATTGTTAAAAGAAGGGAGGACATCTCATTTTCCCATGGTCAGAAAAACTCAGGGTGAAAGGAGTTCAAGATGGATGGGTGTTTCTTAAAAGCGAGATATTG
Organism: Eublepharis macularius; assembly: GCF_028583425.1. NCBI lineage: Eukaryota > Metazoa > Chordata > Lepidosauria > Squamata > Eublepharidae > Eublepharis > Eublepharis macularius. Next base: position 81,587,778 of record NC_072797.1, read on the forward strand.
AAGGCATAATCACAAACTATTTCAATGAGAAAGAAAAATGGGCAGTTACCTAAAGAAGCTAGGGTGGCTCTATAAAGATCTGAACATTTAAAAAGACACATTTAACAACTGGAAGGAAGGCTGTTTAACCAAGGATGAATATAAACAATTTGCCAGTGCTTGTAGAGAGAGTGTTAGAAAGGTTAAAGCTCAGTGTGAGCTTAGAGTAGTGAGAGATGCTAAACACAACAAAAAACGGTTTCTTTGGTTATGTTCGGAACAGGAAGAAGGAAAGGAAGAGTTAGGCCCACTGTGGAGAGAGGAAACATATTTTTAACAGGTGATGAAGAGAGGGCAGAACTGCTTAATTCCTACTTCCCTTTGGTCTTCACTTGCAAGGGGAACTGGACTCACCTTGGCAAAAAGGGAACACATGAGAAAGAAATGGAATTGCAGCCCACGATAGACATTGAGGTGGTACATAAACACCTAGCTTCTTTAAATGAAATTAGGTCCTCAAGGTACTTGCTGATGTAATTGTGGAATCTCTGTCACCTTTGAGAACTTGGAGTAAAGATGGACAGAAGATTAGAGGCAGGCAAATGTTGTCCCCATCTTCAAGGGAGGGGGGAGCCAGGTAATTATCAACTTGTCATCTTGACGTACATACCTGGAAAGGTCCTGGAACAAATCATCAACTAGTCAGTCCGTGAGCATGTAGAAAAGACAGCGGTGATGACTAAGAGCCAGCATGGGTTCCTCAAGAACAAGTCATGTCAGACTAACCTTCTCTTTTTTTCTTAGAGAATTACTACTTTTGTGAATCAGTGGAATGCTGTGGAATAGTTTATCTTGATTTCAGTAAGGCCTTTGATAAGGTTCCCCATGATACTCTGGTTGACAAGTTGGTAATGTTTAATTTGCATCCTGTTACTGTTAGATGGATTTGTAACTGATTGAGAGATGGAACCCAAAGAGTGCTTGTAAATGGTTGCTCATCTTCTTGGAGAGGAGTGACAAGTGAAGTGCCTCAGGGATCTGTCCTGGGCCCTGTGCAACATATTTATAAATGACTTGGATGAAGGAATAGAGGGGATGCTCATTAAATTTGCAGATGGCACTAAATTGGGAGGGATTGCAAACACAGTAGAAGGTGATCTTGACAGGCTGGAAAACTGGGCTAAAATTAACAAAATGAATTTCGACAGAGATAAATGTAAAGTTCTGCATTTAGGTAGGAAAAATCAAAGATGACTGAGAGGAGATAGGATAAACCTCTTCAAATATATGAAGGGCTGTCATATAGAGGATGGAACAGAATTGTTTTCTGTTGCCCTAGTGAGAGCCAAGCTACACGAGACGCCTGATACTTGACGAGTTTTTGCAAGTTTGCCTGGAAAATATAGTTAGGCCAGCAGCGGCAGCAGGGCCAGAAGGACACAGGAGGGAAAGAGTCAGTGAAAAGAGCCCAAAGAGAGCCCTCTGCTACTGCTAGCCACCTGCAAGCTTTAAGCTCCCCTCGCTGACTCTTTTCCTTCCATCCTTCTGGCCTTGCTGCTCTGACATGCCCTCCCTCTGCCCCCAAACTCCTGGAGGAAAATCTGAGCAAAGCGGATCCACTTGTTTTTCCTCTGGGAGCTTGGGGAAGGGGGCATGTCAGAGTTGTAGCAGGGCCAGAAGGGCGAGAGGGAAAGAGTCAGAGAGGGGAGCCTGAAACTGGCAGATCGCTAGCAGCGGCAGAAGGAGCTGCTAAGGCTGCCATCGCCACCGCAACTGCTACTCGACCATCCTCACAGAGAGCGTAAGGAGTCTCCGATTACACTTCCTAGGTAAGTTTGCATGAACTCGCCACGTGTCAGGCATCTTGTATAGTTTAGCTCTGAGTTGAACCAGAAACAACGGGTTAAAATTAAAGCAAAAGAGTTTTCTGCTAAACATTAGGAAGACAAAGCAGTTGCTCAGTGGAGCTGGCTTCCTTGGGAGGTGGTGGGCTCTCCTTTGGAGATATTTAAGAAGAGGCTAGATGGTCATGAATGCACACAGATCAAGAGAGGAAGTGCATAAGGGATGACCCGGTGCTTGACTCTCATGGCCCTTTCTTGTATGCCCAGGGTAATGAAGATAACCACTTTGGGATCAGGAAAGAATTTTCCTCCAGGCCAGATTGGCCAGGGATCCTGGAGGGTTTTTTGTCTTCCTCTAGGCATAGATCAGGGGCCACTGAGGGAAGTGTGTGTGGGGGGGGGGGGTAGCCATGAATTTCCTGCATTGTGCCGAGGCTGGACTAGATGACCCTTGGGGAACCTTTCAGCTCTTTGTTTCTGTTTTTCCCTTTAATTTCCTTCCTACACAATGTCCTCTCCCCCTCCTCCTGACATACCCCATATCTTCACTTTTCCCTAATTCCTTCTGTCTTTCCCAGTCATCAGCCAACTGACCTTTTATCTGTCCTGTCTTCAGCTATATTTATTATTTATTTACTTGGGTGGCCTGCACCTAAAAGTTTGAAACAGCAAGACAATAAAAAGTGTTTAATGAAACATGGACTGTTGTTCACCTAATTGTTAAAAAAAAATTAACCTTGCTAGATAGATGAGAGAGAGCTTATATTGCAGCTTTTGTTCTAGAACGTTTATAGAAACTTTCAGATATAAAATCTTAGTGACTAATAACTGTTTTATTTTCCGTTTGTCCTCTTTTTTTAAATAGACATAATTGTTTTGTGAATAGGTTGTTAGAGAGCAATATAAATATATCTTTTAAAATCAAATAAAATATTTACAGTGCTTAAGCATTATGTTTCCATAGTAGTCCTCCTGGTAGCTCTTGGAACATTTCAGTTTATTAATTCACCTTTTCAACAAGAGCTTTGTCTAAGTACATACTGCATAATTACTGGACTTGGAACATACCGAACACACATGTGATTATAAAGTCTTGATTCATGCTGAAAAATAAAAATGTTTAAATGTTTTATATTCATACACAGTACAAAGGTTTTTATCTCTCTGTCCTGAAGTGATTTTCTTAGTTTTGTCTTAAATCACGTATTTAGATATAATAATAGGTAGTAATTTATATGCAGTGATCTGTAATTAGCAAAGATTCATTGTACCTATATTGAAAGTAAACTTGTTTTTGTGTAAATGATTTAAATTTGTAACTTGCAGCTATTTTATTCCTTGTCTATTCCATATAAAATGTAATGTAAGAGAACTGGGGCTGCATTCATTCATCCCAACAAGCCAAAAATTCATGTATGAATGTCGCTTGCTGCCATGCTCAGACACATGCGTCGCTCTTCCCACTTCCCTTCTCATATGGAGCATGATTAAGGATTCCTGATTTGAAACAAACTTGAAATCCCCTTTACATACAAATGCATGCGTCCAGGTGAGTTGAAGTATGTTTATTCCTCACAAACTAATATTCTACACCGTGGTTTAATTCAGATATTGAATCCCGGTTTGTGTGGAGTGAACAAACTCGAGTTCACCTGGATGTTATCTGTACTTCATAGGAAACTAGAGGTCATTTCAAACAAGGACTCCCATAATTGCAAAATACTCAAGTAGGAATGGGAGAGGAGAAAGGCACATGTGTGAACACAGCGGCCAGGTATGTCAGTGCAGAGTCTGGGATTAACTAGAGCCTATGAATGCCTCATTGAAATTCTTTTAACTCTAATGGATATTTTTGCCTTTTAAAAATATATAGTTGCACAAAAAATAAAAGGCAGTGTTTTTATTGTTGAAAACTAACCAACAAGATACATGATGTGTACACATCACTAATAATTTGCTTCTGCTTTTTCAGCGCCTTGCTCGCACTGGGATTATTGTTACCACTAGTGAAGCTATACTGTTGCAGCTGATAGCTGACAAAGATCATCCCAAATTCAAAGAAATTCAGAACCTCATTAAGGCAAGTGCTCCAGAGTCGGGACTTCTTTCCAAAGTATAAAGAGAGTGTCCTTGAAAGAACCTTGACAGTGAAAGGAAACTAAAAAGCTGTAAGTACACACACGTGCACACACCCTTCTTTTTCTCCTGGCAAAAATATAAAACTACAAATTGATGTATTTGTGTTTGCCTTAGCAGAATTCATTTGGTTTTGCTGTCCAAATGCCATTGTATTCAGTTAATCCCTATTATGTCTTCGGGTACTATAGAATCATTTTGTTGTCAGAACAACATTTAAAAACAGGTGCTGTTTGTACTGTACTTACTGATTGTAACACAGCTTTTCTTGATTGTATAAATGTATTGTGGTTTGTTTCAGTTTTTGTACCAATAATACACGTTGACATAGATAATGTGGTATGGTTTGACAGTCTACAAATGGAGCCATATTTTAAATAAAATAGAATGTATATACACCTTGGAGGGAAAACATGGCTTATCATTAGATAAACAGAGGAACAAATAACATAGGTGCATTATACCAGATAGATGAATCTTAATTACCCTGATGCTTGATTATTCTTTATTGAATCATGTTTGAAAGACCTTTTTAATAAAGTTCCAACAAGGAAGGTCTGTAGGTTAATGTTCACGTTAAAATCATAAACACCTTCTTTCAATGTGTTAATTAGACTGTTTGAAATGTTAATTCCTTTAAACAATTCAGATGAATTTGTTCAAACTTCTCATTTCCAAGTATTGAAATAACTTCTTTTTCTGGATGTGTTGGAGGATTTATTTTTAATCCTTGTATGTTTAGACTTAATTAACTCCATCTGGCTTCTGTATTCAATCAAGCAAGTCGGGGGAAGGGCAGGGGGAGAATCAGCTTCTTAAATTTAATGTAGGCTTCTGCAGTGGTAGATGTAAATGAGCTTCAAAATGAATAGGGCTTCTGTAACTTAATGCAATATTTTATAGCTGGAAGTACATTTGAATGTACTTGAATGTACATTTGAAGTACATTGTTAATACAGAAAAATGCTTCATTTTCTGATTAAAGTTACTATAAAGCATATGTAGGGTTATATACTATTAACATTGTTTTTAAAAAACAAATGAACAGTGCTTGAAAGCCAGGAACTTTGGCTTTATAAGAAACGAGAGGGGCCCGCAAGGATTTCAGGGGGGCATCTCATTTTCCTCTACCCTTCCATGCCCTGTTTCCCTACCCTGCCCTCTATGGCCTCTTTCACTTTTTCTGCCTCCCTCTCTCATTCCCACCCATTTTTGTCTGCCCCGTCTTCACTTTTTCTTTCCCCACCCCAGTATCCTCTTCCCTATGGCCCAGTTGCATGGTGAAGGGAGGTACTTCACTTTTTTATCTGTGTTTCCTTCCCCGCACTATTTCCTCTTTCCCTCGTGTTGGCAGTTTCCATATCCTTTTCTCCTTCAAAACCCCAAACAACTTACTTCTTTTCTGCCCTCCAGGGAAACCAAGCCTGGAATACAGACTGAACTATTATGGTTGCCTGGCAACAACCACTGAGGGCAGCTAGTTAAAGTTACAGGTGCTCCTTTTATCATTTTGGTTTTGTTTTTTTTAAAAAACCATGTATTTTAGATTTCAGATTTTTCTGCGAACCTGGGTCATTTTTCAGGTGTGTAGGAAGATTTGTCTTGCTCGTTCATGGCTCCAGTCTCTGGATTTCAGTATCCACAGATCAGGGTCACTGGGCTATTAGTATATAAGATGGCCCTGGTAAGTGTGTTTACTGTGTTTTATTATTGTTATATGAAGTTTTGCTGTTCAGTTTAAAATTGCTTTCAATGGGAGCTAACCAAAGTCTTGTTTCATCTTCTTCTATTTGTTAAATTCCCACCACTGTCCTTGTAAAAATTGGTGCAGTAGTTCAAGGGAGATTCACTTCTGTTTGTTTTGTTTTTTAAACTACTACTACTGCAACTACATACTGTATTGTGGAATGAACCTAGCACATGACTTTGGACAGAAAAAGAAAATTCAACACATGAACTCAGCACCTGACTTGGGACAAATCATTCCTACCAGCAGTTACTGACTTACTTTCTTCTCTTGCATATTACTCATGCTGTTTAGCAAAGTAAAATATATAAGGGAACAGTAGTGAGAAAACTACTACATAAAAGGTACTAAAGGTACCTTTACCTTTAGTGAGAAAACTGCTACATAAAACGATATATTAAGGCATATTTTTAATGTTTATACCATGGCTAATTCAAATGAATTAATGTGATCCAGTGAGCTACTTTAGGAACACCACAATTTTGGTGCATATTTGGTACAATTTTGCTTCCCTCTGTCCTTCTTTAAAGATGCTGTCACAAATTGTTTATGAAAGATCCTTATGTATCAAGGTAGTTTGCCGACTTGAAGAACTGATGGGGAAACAGAAGCCCAAACCCCCATGAGAATATTATGTTACTTTTGCTGATCTTTGAATTCCAGACAATATAAAAAATTCACATCCTGTCTCCTCAGTGCTTCTCCGCTCCATGAAAATTTTCTACAAATATTTAATAACTACACAAACATATGTATCTTAATTATTGAGTATATTGTGAAGCTGGGGGCTGTATTTACAAACCACACTTTTACCTGAACACAGAACTATTATTATTCAACTATTATTATTCAGTTCAATTTCTATCCCCCCCCCAAGTGGGCTTATCCCTTATTTGGAGTAAAAGGGGATGCAGAAATATTCTTAACGGTATTTGTTGATTGAGCAATATGTTAACATTATAGTGAAAATATCAAGGTGTTAAAAAAAACTAAAGTGTTCATGATGCTGAGCACGTTTTGTGCTATTTTCATAGTAGTCTTTTTGGGAGAAACCAATTTGGATACATATATCAGCTGTCAACAGCATATCAAATATTTTTGGCCAGGATGAGGATAGAGTCCTCATCCTGGATGAATGTCAACAAAACCTTCATGTTCAGCTGAGTAGGTGGGCTGATGTAGGCTGACTGTGTGATAACCAGATAACCCATAGTTAAACATTCATGTAGTTTGGGTTGTTGCTCTTAGCTGAGCATGTTAATCTAGATATAAAAAGTTATTTTAATAATTGATATAGTAGCTTTGAACTGTTGACTTGTATTCACTATCATTCTTGACCAACCACTTAATGTAAAGTATTTCTAAAATTCACAATAAAATAGAAGAAATAAATCATCGCACAATCACAGTTAAGCAGGGTAGTCCTTTATAAATATAGAAGTGTTTGTACTGAAATCATTAATATAATTTCACAAATTAAAGCACATTGAGTTAAGCTTAATTTCATAGTTTTACAATCATATCCAAATATTAAAACAGTGTGCTTTCCAAAATTAAATACAGATGCAGAATTTGAGGGAGCCTGTTGGACTTTTGTGAAACAAAAGAAAAACCAAACCAACACCTCCAATAAACAATACAAAATATTGTATTGAGCCAGTAGTGGTTAAGAGCACAGGACTCTAATCTGGAGAGCCAGGTTTGATTCCCCACTCCATTTGAAGCCAGCTGGGTGACCTTGGGTGAGTCACAGCTTCTAGGAGCTCTCTCAGCTTCACCCACTTCACAGGGTGTTTGTTGTGGGGATAATAATAACATACTTTGTAAACTGCTCTGAGTGGGCATTAAGTTGTCCTGAAGGGCGATATATAAGTCGAATATTATTTTTATGTATTTTAAAAGGTAAAATGGTGTATAGTATATTTCAGAATCATCTTATATACAGTGTGCAACAAGTACAATAATTATTATACAACAGAGTATGGTAAGTGCTACATTAGATAATATCCATTCACACACACAATACAGCTTCATGATGTGAGGAGAATAAAAAAACAGTAGGTGGTTGGAGGTCTTTACCTGTTGGTTTATTCTTTCTTTAACTGTAAGGGCCTCTCCCAGACTTTTTTCTGTCTTGGACTTCTATGAAGTGCTTATCTGTTGTTGACTGCCTAGCTATTTATTGCAATCACTTAAGGCCTAATCTCTCTGAAGGGTAAATCTATAATTGGGCTGTATTTCTTCACACTAATCAAGGAGACACATATGAACAAATGTGCTTCCTTGCAAAATAGTTGTTTTTACATAGAAAACTAGACGGTGAGGAGAAGAGAGTGTTCCCTCACGTTTGAAAGTACTTGAAATATTCCTTACAGTTCTTTATTCTTTCTTAGCTGATTAAGCCTAGTAATGGCCACAGCTCTGCTCTTTCACATAGTCGAACTTGTATCATAAAGGATAACAACTCACTGGATTGCAATGGCAAAAAAACCCCAGACTATGGGGAAGAAGGAAACTGATAGAGAATGCAGATTCTAGAATTCCAAAGATGAACAAATCTACTGGTAATGAGTTGGAAGGATAGGTGAAGGTGAAAGAGAATATTTTAAAAATTGAACATGCTTTGTGCAAAGCTTCAACAATTATGGTATCATGAACAAAAGTAGGAGTATCAACGAATAATAGTGTCTTCTGCCCACTGTGTTAAGCTCCTTTTGACTTAGAAAAAGATAAAACGTTGACACTGAAAAGCCTGCAAAACAGCAATTGTGGTGTTTTCATTTTAATGAGTACTCAAGAGGATACTGTAGGCACTTTGGAGACAAGCTGTAGAGATTGTGTATGTTTGGTGTGACCACATACACATTGAGGCAATATATCTATAATAAGGAAACCCCAACTTGGAATTCATACTGCAAATAATTTAACAGAAGGCTCTATGCGCACAGAAGACCTCTGCCCATATGAAATTATTTGAGTATGATCCTGTTAAAGTTCCAAATTATATAAAAGCTAGCTTGGTTTTCTCAAAATGTGGGGTCTTTACTTGAAGCTCCAAAGCTGTGGACAGATTCCATAGGCTGTTGGTTTATATCCCTCTTCAATGATACTTTGGAGGTAAGTGCTGCTGCGAGAACCTGTTGTTCTGGGCTGTTTACTGCTTTTTCTGGTTAGGAGAGCCAGCATGATGTAGTGATTACTACTGGACTAGGAGTGGGGTGACCCTGGTTCAAATCCCCCCTCTGCCATGGAAGCTTGCTGAGTGACCTTGGTCCAGTCACACCGTCTTAGCTTAACCTACCTCGCAGAGCTATTGTGAGGATAAAGTGGAAGAGAGGAGAATAATGTAAACTGCTTTATGTCCCCGTTGGTGAGAAAGGCAGGTTATAAACAAAGTAAAAAATCAATTAAAAATGATTTGGCAGCTTGAACGGAAGATTTATAAATATCATAGTTATATATGTATATACTACTGCTGAATAGTTTCGTGTTACAGTATGCAGTCTGGTCCTGGACATGTTCACACGAACGTCACAAGTTCTCACCTGTATCTAGTCGTATGACAGACAGCATACAAGAGTCATATTTTTATCTCTCACTGGACACGCAAAATATTCTTTTAATTAAACAAATGTTTTAAGAGGATTTCAAATAAAAGCCCATATCTATTTGTTAATATGCTTACAAGTACTAAAACTAATTGTTATGTTCTCTAGAAACTATCATTGAAATTGGAGCACTTCTAAGAAGATTAAACATTAGAAATAAAACCACAGCGAAAATCTAGTTTAAGGACATATCTCTCATTCTCTGTGCAATTAGTATACTGCACTTAGTAGAAAAAATAAAAACAAGTGAACATTTTCCATGTTAATATCACAGAGCATTTGGTAAAAAGTGTAGCAGAGTCAGTTTTGAGAGGACTGTTTAATTTGTACTTTAATGACGTGTACCCTATTCTATACACATCCTTCTTCCAAAAGCCTGCCTGTATTGATTTGCTAAACAGTCGTGTTTTCAAGAGTACCAAGAAATCACATACCATTCTAGCAAGTTAAAATGTTTTCACTTACCTCCAAAATATCATTGAAGAGGGATATAAACCAACAGCCTATGGAATCTGTCCACAGCTTTGGAGCTTCAAGTAAAGACCCCACATTTTGTGAAAACCAAGCTAGCTTTTATATAATTTGGAACTTTAACAGGATCGTACTCAGGGCTTTTTTTCAGGGGGAACGCGGGGGAACGGAGTTCCAGCACCTCTTGAAAATACTCGGCAATTGTGCTTGAAAATAATATGATATGAAATAATATGAACCCTGTATGTTTCTTCCTCATTTCCCTCTTGAGAGTTCTGCCACCTCTTTTCCCAGAAAAAAAACCCTGATCATACTCAAAGAATTTCATATGGGCAGAGGTATTCTGTGTGCATAGAGCCTTCTGTTAAGTGTACTTTGATAAAGTTTTAAGACACTCTTGTTTTTTCATCATGACATTCAGCAGGAATTATAATTATGACATGACCAAGAATCTTAAAATTAGAAACCCCCATAGAAGAGTCATAACATTTGCAATAATACAAAGGACACGTGTGAAATGAAGCAGGAACAGAGACAACTGGGGAGGAGGACATTTGGTATATATGATGATGAAAGACTGGACTGACAACAACTATGCCTGCACGTAGCCTGGGAACCAGGAACCATGGCTTTCTCTGCTGATCATCATAGTTCAATGCTAGAGCATCTCCATTTCTTTGATGCAGTACTTGCTTCCTATTGGATGAAGGGATAGCCAGGCTTGTGAGGTCAAGATTCCTAACTCTGGATCGGCTACTGGACTTTGGGAACAATGGGACTGATCTCTCAAAAGGGATGTCCTTTTGTCTGCGTGTGTCTGGGTGTGTGTCATTGCTGATCTGCTGCCTCTCCACCCATCAGCCACCCTTGCATCAGGATGACATCAAAATGCTGTAAGTTCCTCTTAGCAACCCTTTTGTATCCATTTTTCCCCTTAGCATGCATCCTAATCCTTGTTTGCCTATTTCATCTACAGTTGTGCTTTGTAGTCATAAAGTTATCTTTGATTACGAGGCCTTGCAACAATTCCTCTTGCACTTCAAATCCTGTTGGCCAAGCACTACCTATCCCCTTTGCAGCAGTTGTGCCACAAGGCAGCTGGCTGGGACAGGGAGAGATTCCCTTGCTATATAAGGCTGAGAAGCTCCAGTCAGTACCAAGCCCAACAAATTGAGACTCCAACATCAACCCTGCAGGGTGGGCATCAGAGGAAAAAGAGCATGGCTCCTTCCAAACTCCATCCTTGCAGGAAATTGAGGTACCACAGAGAGAAAGAGAGAGAGAGTGTTTACCTGAGGGCTGGATGAAGAAGACACAATAGAACAATTTAAAGTATAAGCCCATTGCTTAAGCAAGCTGAAGGACACCTTTACTGGAAATCAGTAATGCTGCACATTATCTGTGGGCATCTTCTAGGACAACTGAAGGTGTCTTGTTAAATATTTCATTACAAATAAAAACTATATGCATCTCATGTGTTATTCTTAAGAGTGCCCGCTACTGAGCAGTTGCTACTTAGTTCAGTTCTTGCTTATTTATTCATTTATGCCATGCCCTTCTCTCCAATAGGATCCAAAGTGACTTACATTGTTCTTTTCTACAATTATATCTTCATATTATCCACGGCAGAGTGTTTGTTCAATAAACATTTTTTTGTCAGTTACTAATGTAAAATATGAAGAATTAATCATCGTAATCCTATTGTTTTTACATATTTAAGGATTTAATGATTTGCATGATTTTATTCTTAAAGTTGTAAAGGCAAATATGCTGTGATAAATAGTTCCATATATTGAGTTGTATTGAGTTTGTGGGTTTTTTGTGAGTTTGTGAGATAAGATTCCCCAGGGAGATACTGATAAGTTTTTTATGGATCTCAAGCATCCACATTTACAATAATAAAAGTGGAACAATTGTAAACAATTTTTAATATATTGGTTCAAGCCAGTTACTTAAACATACTACAGGAAGTGACACCAACTTTACATGTTCTAGTGCAACTGGCCAGTCTGTGCTTAAACATGAATTTGCCCCAGTCACTTACAGCCAAACTACAAGTGACGTCTTACACAGGTTGGACACTAGTCGGCTTCCCTCAAGTTTTGATGGGAAATATAGGTGCCCTGGTCTTGCAGCTTGGCTCTCCATTACAGCTGCAAGACCAGGATGCCTACATTTCCCATCAAAACTTGAGGGAAGCCGACTAGTGTCCAACCTGTGTAAGATGTCACTTGTAGTATGGCTCTTAGAATGAGAGGGTGTGAGTCTTTTTTTTAACAGCAACAACCATCCCCGTCCCCCAGTTTCCTTCCTTGAAGACAATCTCATGATTTTTTTAGATGTATGATAGCAGCAGCAAGCTTGGCTGGAAGCACTAGAGGAAAGTAAGTAGCTGATATGGGTGATTTCAGTGTCCTTCAGCTATACTGTGGGTTTGCTATTAAGACTGTACCCTACCAACACGATCTTCATCAGGATTGAGTCAATTCTGTTTGAACTTGCAGAACTGCCTCCAAGAGGTAAGAGGTTTTTAGAAACAGGAACCATCATAGTCAAGTACTGTTACATTAACTACCTTTTCTTATACTTTTTACTTGGGAATAAATTCTATTGTGAGTTAGTCCTAAATTAGTGTCCACAGGATTGCATCCTAAATAATCTCAAATGCTTTGGTCCCATTTCACTGGGAATTGGCCAAAACTACAGAACTGGTCTTTTCTTTGTGGGGTTAACAATCTGCATTGTGATGCAAGGATTTCAGACTAATTTTCTCTGCAGCAATACCAGAACACATGTAACACACTGTCTGTAAACAAAACACGCTTTCTTAAAAGTAGGACCAACTTTCACTAGGATTAAATACCCTTCTTGAAAAGTAAATCACACAAACAGTTTGGAGGACAAGACCTTCGAGCTAACCAATGCTTGTAGGAACATTGACCTGGAGACATACCAATTTCTACATACAAGTTATTTCAGATGACGCTGGTAACAGGCCTAGCTAATAAATAACTTGAACTACAGAGGTTGTGTATGATCAAATCATGAGAACAGAAAGCCCATATGTTATATAATAATCAAGCCTGGGGGAAAGGTGTGGTCTGGAATAGAACTAAGTATTCCAGCCTGAGAGTATGCTGTTTCTTGGAGCAGGAGAGACTTCAGTTAAAATATACTGAGAGTCAGAAGAACAGCGAGACAGTAAAAAAATTTCATCTGTGCCTCAGTGAATTCCCTGATGCAGTAAGGATAATTAGAGATACTATAGCTAGGTGATTTCCTATTATGGATACAGTTTAGAGGAAACTCAATGGGCCATGAATGACTACATATACTTCACCTAATTGCTCTTTACATTACTGGACAAACTACAACTTATAGTGCTGCTATCCAAGAAAGGAAAAAAGCATGAACAATCTAGTTCAGATGAGGCCGTGCTGTTGACAGCAATGAGTGCAGGCTTGACATACACAACTTTTTGGACTATATCAAAATCAAATTTCTGTCAGGTCTGACAATCTGACTTAATCAAAGAATCTGACTTAATCAAAGATGTAAGCAGTCACCCCGGCCTCTGCCATCTTTAATAGCTATTTAATAAAGCTATAAAATCAAAAGACCTCTGGATTAAAATGGCAGTTTGGCCTGCAAATGGGAATTCCAGCTAGCAGTTGCTGAGTCCCGCCTGGGAGACCCAGGTATGAATGGAATACCACATGTAAATGCAGAGTGACCAGTGGTGATTAGTTTTACAGTCTCCCCAGCTCTGAAAGGAATCCAGAGCAACAAAGGTCTCGCAGAGTCATCCCACTCAACACATTCCTTTCCCTCCTTCTGTGATGAGATCTGCCCATGACTGAGGAGCAAATCAATTGGCATTCATAAGTATTTATAATTTATTCCTGGGAAGATACATTCTCCAACTAAATTCATCAATTTAGCTCCAGTGGACTCCATTCACAAACTGCCCCTTTTGTGCAATTCCAGGAGAGACTATTCTCTTTCACACACCGCAGCAGCTAGCAATCAAGGTAATCAAACCTTTGTTATTCCCAGAAACTGACGGTTGGAGCCTTTGTCCCAGTGGCTGGGTGGGCTCTCCCACCTCAGGGAACATTTTACCCTATAAGAATAGTGTCCTTGCCCCATTTATTTTTATCAAAACAATGTCCTGATGACCTTAATGATAAGGACTTTTTGACAGAAATGCAGCATTTACATTCAGTACATAAGGCAGATTTTGGAAATGCACAGTTAAAACCACTAGACCTGTTGAACATATTAACAGAATACAGACTTGGTGACCTGTTTCCAAATGTTTTTGTCAGCTTACAAATTCTTTTAACAATTCCAGCAACAGTAACTTCTGCAGAGAGATCATTTAGCAAACTCAAGCTGATTAAGAATTTTTTAAGGTATATAATGCCTCAAGAACGTCTTGTGGATTTGGCCAGGCTGAGTATTGAATCAAACATTGCCAGAACTATTAATTTTGATGCTGTCATTAGAAATTTTTCACAAAAAAAGGCAAGGAAAGCTCATTTTTAAGTAAACACAAAGCCTATTTTTAAAAAACTTTTTTGGCCTTATGCTTAAAACCATTATGGAGAAAAAAGATGGCTAATGGAGTAGGAAAGGGGCCCTGAAATTTTTTTTGCGCCACCTCATAAAATTCCTCTCAGAGGCGCTGGGTAGATATACTCCCCACCCCCCATTACTCTATTCCAACTTCTGACTAACTTCCTAGGACTCTGTGTATGCGTAACCATTTTATTAATTACTCCTGTCCGTGTGTTTTTCCTCTTCAATAAAAGTTTGCTCTTCGAATTTAAAGCACCAGTCTCATCTGCTATCTGGGAAGGGACCTCGTAAAAATTGGTGGGAAAGATCCCGTAGTTACCACCTCTTGCATAGCCGTCTTCGTTGGTGCTAATTTCCCCCACAATTCTCTTATTGCAAGGAGACCAATTCAGATAACACAGAAGCCTAGTAAGACATCACAATCGTCCAGCTGTCTATGAAAACTCTATGAAAACCAGCAGCTTCAGTCAGGAGCATGTGTAGTTGGTGCTCATATAAAGTAGTACATAGAAGGTGGGCATCAGCAGCTACCATTAATGAAAATCATTCCAGTTGGGGAGTGTGTATCCATCTTGTGCCCTGACCTGGATAGCCCAGGTGAGCCTCATCTCGTCAGCTCTCAGAAACGAAGCAGGGTCAGACTTGTTTAGTAATTGGACTGGTGACCTCCAACAAAGACCTGGGTTGCAGAGGCAGGCAATGGCAAACCACCTCTGTTAGTCTCTTGCCATGGAAACCCCACTAGGGGTCGCCATAAGTCAGCTATGATTTGGGGGCGCTCTCCACCACCACATAAATCTCATGTAGAATTACGGGTTCACGTAAACAGTTACTTGTGATTCTGGTTTGGTTATAAGCCTATTGGTGACTCCACACATTCTCATAGGCAACTGCACAGAACATTAAGTATCTAAATCAAGATGTTTTTAAAAACACAAGCCAGAAGCTATACTGAAAACAGCTCGACCTTGATGATGGGATTCATTATCAGCTTTGAATGGAAGCTTGTCTGAAGAAATCTTACACGTGTAGAGATTGTGCAAAGAAAGACTTCTTTAATATGTATTCAGTGGGTATGTTGTGGTATAAAACTACAAATTACAGTTCAATTGCAGACAATTCAAAACCACTTGGATGCTATAATATGAATATGTGGCGCTTGGAGCTTGGAATATTCTGGCAAACAGGATGAAGGATGTAAGAACAAATTTAGCATTATTTTAAGGGGAAACTTAATAATAATAGTTCCCACTATTCCCTTGAATGCATCTCTCTCACACTCTTACAAGGAAGGAGGATAATAATAATCTGTGCTTATATACTGCTTTTCTAGACAGATTAGTGCCCCACGCAGAACGGTGCACAAGTTAGTGTTATTATTATCCTCACAATACAGCTGGGGAGCTGGGGCTGAGTGTAGTGCCTTATCCAAGGCCACCTCCTGAGCTTATGGCAGTAGTGGGATTTGAACTAGTAGAGTGCTGATCTGCAGCACTCCCTGCCAAAGATGAGCAGCACCAAGCTCAAGTCTACAAGATACCACTTAAAATATTCTCCGTTTTTATACCAACACAGGCTAATGTGAAAGTGGCCAGTAGGCGGTAGTAGAGTTAAGGAAATAATTTTATGATGTGCCTCTAACAGTGTATTTTAGAAAATACAGAGATCTTTTAGACTTTTATTCTGTAGATTAAGCTGCTATTCTTTCCCATGAAAACTATTCTGCCACGTTCTATCTCCCATGTTTTCAGCCATCTGCATCAAACCACAGGGAGAGTTTGTCTAGGTATCTGGCTGAACTATCATTAATACACTGATACCACTGCACTTTATTTCTCTTTTTCTTCATAACTAGGTAAATCATTGAAGTCTCTGATATCAATAATGGGCAGAATTGTGTGTGTGTGTGAATTTCTAGATCCCTAGATCTTAGATCCTAGAAATACCTCTCCTTTCCCTGTAATTTAACAGCCTACAAGCCATACGTTGAAGTATTTTATAAGTAATTTATAACTGCATAGAAGATATATATGGCTATATCATATGTACACTTCTTTATCTTGTCTGATAGTAAAATCTTTAGTTTCTGTTTGGTGCCAGGTTGGTGTAGTGGTTAAGAGCGGTGGGACTCTAATCTGGAGAACCAGGTTTGATTCCCCACTCCTTCACTTGAAGCCAGCTGGGTGATCTTGGATCAGTCACAGCTCTCTGGAGTTCTCTCAGCCCCTCCCACCTCACAGCGTGATTGTTGTGGGGATAATAATGACATACTTTGTAAACCACTCTGAGTGGGTGTTAAATTGTCCTGAAGGGTGGTATATAAATCAAATGTTGTTGTTGTTCAGAAATATTCTGTAGATGTTCAGTCCAGGGAGTAATATATTGGTTGTGAAATGAATTAAAATGGAGGGGGGAGGGGTGTAGCTAAAAAGGATATGGGCAATTGAGCCGACTTGATCCTTAAAATAATTACAATAATGTTTTTGGGGAATTCTACTAAAATGGCTCTTCATCTCGGTAGAAGGTAATGCATTGCATCTAAGTAACATGAAAGCATGTCGATATTTTGAACTAAATAAAAGAACTATTTAGCCAGTTTGAACATTTTCTGATAAGATAAATGAAAGTAAATAGAGGAGCATTTCCAATCAGTTTTGAATTTTAGCATAACCCAATCTTTTTTAAATAATCAGTTTCGTACAGTTAATAAAGAATTCCTAGATCTTAGTTTCCAAATGCCTAGCTGGCAGTCATGACTAGAAGAGCCTTTTAGTGTCTCCAAAATATCTATTCCTTGAAATTAAGGACCTGTTTTCCTTAACCTGGTAATTTTTTTGTTTTAACTACTAAAATAAACCTTGAATAGAGCTCCTTTGAAGACAGGTTAGAAAGTTCAGCAGACCCCAAAGAAGGCTGATTTCAGGGAGCATATTACAACAGTCATCAAAAGGTACTGATTTTGCCTACAGCTTTTTATCCTTAGAAAAGAGGTGCTGGAACTCATGTTCACCACCTTGAGGACTTTATTTTGGGTGGGAGGTGGCGCTGGTGGCATAGAAATGTTTTAAATAAATACATAATACCTGAACAGTAAAGCACAGCCCATTTGCCCTGGGTTTCCTTTGTTTATACTCTAAGCACCATTTGGAGCAATTAGAACATTATTGCTAAATGTTTAATTGTCACAGCTTCCGCAGTCTGAGTAGGGTTGAATTTCTGCTGCATTCTGACTGGGAAAAAAACCCTGATTTTTTTCCCTTTTAAACCCTAAATTGCCAGGGTCTGAGATATCTGAGAGAGTTTCTAATCTGTGGTACTCTAGTGTCCCCCCCCCTCCCAATTGCAAGTTTGTCGCCACTGACCCATTAAGAAAACTTTTCAGTTTTATTCTACCAAGACTTTGGCTCTTAGGCCACTAATATTTGTTGTATAAAATTACAAAAATGTATATACAATTACCAATATGGCAGATAAATTGGGTGTTATTGTTTAGTTAGAATTTAATTTGTATAGCGGGGGCTGAACCGATTCCTGTATAGAATGCAAAAATCCTGCTAATCGCACTATTTGTTTAAATAGCGGAAATGGATTATCAGAGATAGTTTAAGTAAATAGTTGCAAGCAAAAACCATGAATGGCAGAACATCCGGAAGCAAGTTCCATGAACTCCAGAATTAGTAACTTATATTGTTTTTTAGGCAATATGTCATGTAGATGTGGCTCCTAGGAGTCCTCTTGTTTCTTAACATAACCTGAAAACCAGTTCCCGGTTTCTGTCTGGGTTGCTGGTTTTTTTCATATGTAAACACAGGCATGTTTTAGAAGAGCACTTGTATGGGTCAGTAATAGGATAAGAAGCTTGTTACTAGAGATGGGCACGAACCAAAATACGAACCAAAATTCATGATGAACCAGGCCGGTTCATGGTTCACAAACTAGTGGTTTGTCAGATCCCATTTCTGACAAACCACCACAAACTTTAGGCTGGTTCGTTTGGTTCATTTTTTGGTTCGTCACTGCAGACAACAGGGGATTGACTTCCTGCAGATCTTCTGCTGGCCCGGAAGTGACCTACTGCTGACCTGGAAGTGACAATTTTCTTTTTTTTTTTTTTGAAAAATTTTTATTGGGTTAGAATCCATTATTTCCACATTTACATTCAATTTTCCCCAATTTTTTCATCTCTAACCCCCTCCCTTCCCCCCCCTTTTTGTTGACTTCCAACAGCTTTCCAACCCTTTATCCCCTTTCCCTTACTTTTATTAGCTTCCTCTATCTAAAACAAATATATATTCTCCATTATTCTAAGCAGTACATCCTTAACTATTTTTAACATTATATGCCCAAACTGTAAGCCTTTGTTTCCATCTTAGATAAACAATTTATCCCAATTTTTCAATTTCAAGTATTTCTATATATCATAAACCATATAGATCATACATTCGTTTATATCAAACAATTTGACTTATTCTCTATATATATTACTCATTCTATCTTTTTATAATAGTTCTATATATCTCTCCTCACGTAGTCAATCAATTTGACCCATCTATATCTTCAGACATTCAGTTTGGTACAAAACTTGTCAGAAAAAAAAAGAAAATATTGTTAGTTAATCGCTCCTTATATTTAGTCCTTATAATTAATTATTTTCTCTATGTTCTGTTTGTTAACCTATATATATCTATATATATGTCAATCTATTAATCTGACTGCTTATTAATTCACATTTATCTCTTCTCCCCCCGGTAAAGTCTCCCCCCTCTACTTCAATACTTCAGTAGTTCTCAAACTGCCACAGTTTTCCTCCCACCTCCCATTTCTTCTCCAGGTATTGTTTCAGCTTCTCCCAGTCTGTGTTGAACTGCCCTGAGTCCAGATCTCTCAGTTTTCTTGTCATCTTGTCCATTTCAGCCATATACAGCAATTTGTAAGTCCAATCTTCAATAGTTGGCACTTCTTGTACTTTCCATTTTTGCGCATACAAAAGTCTAGCTGCTGCTGTCATATAAAATATCAACGTCCTGTGTTGGGCTGGAATTCCCTCCATTCCCAAGTTCAGTAGCAGGAGTTCTGGGTTCTTATTAATTTGAAATTGTAAAATTTCACTCATTTCTCTTATTATTTCCCCCCAGTACTGCCTGGCTACCTCACACGACCACCACATATGATAGAGGGAGCCCTCATGCTTCTTACATTTCCAGCATTTATTAGAAGTATTCAAATTCCCTAGCGCAATCTTCTTTGGTGTCATGTACCAACGATAGATCATTTTATAAATGTTCTCTTTGATATTAATACATGTCGTTGTCTTCATTGTAGTTTTCCACAAGTATTCCCATGCCTCCATTGTTATTTCTTTATTAAAGTTTATAGCCCATTTCACCATTTGTGTTTTAACTATCTCATCCTCGGTATACCACTTCAACAGTACTTGGTATACCTTGGATATTCTTTTCTTATCTTCTTTAAGAAGGGTCTGCTCTAGTTCCGAATTCTCTATTCGTATACCTCCCTTTACAGAGTCCGAATTATATAAGTCTCTGATCTGTCTATACTGGAACCAATCGTAGTTAGGTGATAGTTCCTCTTGTGTCTTTATTCTAAGTTTGGATGCTTCAGTTTTAGTTATTTCTTTATACGTTAAACATTGTTGTTCATTATCAACAGCTCTCGGGTCTATCACCTCATATGGAACCACCCACAAAGGGGTTCCTTCTTGTAGATAAATTCTGTACTTCTTCCAGATTATGTATAGACTTCTCCGAACAAAGTGATGCAGGAACATCGAGTTGACCTTTACTTTGTCATGCCATAAATATGCATGCCATCCAAATATTTTTTTATATCCCTCTAGGGCTAATAGTTTCTTGTTCTTTAATGTCATCCATTCTTTCAACCAAACTAGGCAGATTGCATCATGATAAAGTCTCAGATTGGGCAGTTGCATTCCGCCTCTTTCCTTTGCATCTTGTAAAACTTTCACTTTCACTCGAGGCTTCTTGCCTGCCCAAACAAAATCTGATATTTTCCTCTGCCATTTTTCAAATTGTTTGGAGTCTCTGATGATTGGTATTGTCTGTAGCAAAAACATTACTCTTGGTAACACATTCATCTTAACTGCTGCAATCCTGCCCAACCATGACAAATTCAATCTATTCCATTTAATCAAGTCTCTCTCTATCTGAGTCCATAGTTTTTCATAATTGTTTTTGAATAGATCTATGTTCTTTGCAGTTAATTCGACTCCCAAATATTTCACTTTACTTGTTACTTCACAATCCGTTGTTTCCATTAACAATTGTTGTTTCTGCTTAGTCATATTTTTGCATAATATCTTTGACTTCTTTTTGTTAATGAAGAAACCTGCCAAGTCTCCAAACTCCTTGATCTTATCTATCACTCTTGGCATGTTCTCCAATGGGTCCTCTACAATTAACATTATGTCATCCGCAAATGCTCTGACCTTATATGAATAGTCCTTTATTTTTATTCCACGAATTTCATCATCTTGACGTATTTGTATCATCAGAATCTCCAATACTAAAATGAACAACAATGGAGATAACGGGCAACCTTGTCTTGTTCCTTTACTTATCGTCAATTTCTTGGTCAATTCATCGTTCACCACAATTGCTGCAGTCTGGTCTCTATAAATTTCCTTAATTGCTCTGATGAATCTTTCTCCCAATTGTAGCTTTTCCATAGTGGCAAACATAAAGTCCCAGTTTAAATTGTCAAACGCTTTTTCAGCGTCAACAAAGAAGAAACCAACCTCTTTGTCACAACGCTTGTCATAATATTCAATAGCATTGATCACTGTCCTTAAGTTGTCTCTTATTTGTCTGTCTGGCAAAAAGCCTGCTTGTTCCTCCTCTATGACTTCCGAGAGCCACCCCTTCAATCTCTCCGCCAATATCTTCGCAAAAATTTTATAGTCATTGTTGAGTAGCGATATAGGTCTATAATTTTTCACGTTAGTCAGGTCTTGGCCCTCTTTTGGGATCAATGATATATTCGCTTCACTCCAAGTTTCTGGAATCCTTTGATCCCTTAAAACCCCATTCATCACCTCTTTTAGGAGTGGTGCCAGTTCATTAGCCATTGTCTTATAGAATTTAGCCGTAAGTCCATCTGGCCCTGGCGCCTTTCCTAGATTTGCAGATTGTATTGCCTTACTTATTTCCTCGTCAGTTACTTCACTATTCAACTTATTTCTCCAAGCTTCCGAGATTTCTGGAAGTTTGGTTTTCTCCAAATATGACGCTATTGATTCTTTGTTTACTTCTTTTTTATTATACAGCTTAGCGTAAAATTTATAAAAGGCTCTACTAATGGTAGCCTGCTCCAAATACGTTTTGTTATCTTCGCAAATTTTATTTATTATCTTCTTTTCCCTTTTCTTCTTCAATTGCCATGCCAGGTACTTCCCAGGTTTATTAGCACCCTCAAACGCTTTTTGATTCAGTCTTTTGAGATTCCACTCCAATTCTTTATTGCTCATTGCTGTTAGCTGTTCTTGAAGTATTTTAATTTCCTGGTATACCTTCTTTTTCCCTGGTCTCTTTTTTAGCTGTATTTCTTTGGCTTTTATTTTCTCCTCAATCTCTTGTCTTTTCTCCTCTTTCTTCTTTCTTGCTCTACCATTTAAGTCCATTAGTATGCCCCTTACAACCGCCTTGTAGGCATCCCAAACTTTATTGGTTGGTACTTCTTTATTCACGTTGTATTGTATAAAAAACTTTGTCTCTCTTCTCAGTATTTCCATATTCTCTCTTTCCTGTAACAAGTCCTCATTTATTCTCCATGCTTTCCTTTTTCTCTTTTTTCCAAATTTCCACATAATTGGGTTGTGATCTGAGCCTACCATAGGCATTATTTCTACCTCCTTAGTCCATAATACTAAGTCTTTTGAGGCCCAGATCATATCAATTCTTGATAATGTAGAATGCCTTGCAGAATAAAAAGTAAACTGTCTGCTTTTAGGATATTCTCTCCTCCATACATCTTCAAGAGTCTCTTGTTGAATCAACTCAAAAAAAAGCTTTGGTAATAGTCCTCTTTTCTTTTGTGCCGTTGTAGTCTTTTTGTCTAGTTCCAAGTCTGTCACTCCATTGAAGTCTCCAGCAAGAATTATCTGGTCGTATGCTAGATCGTCTAAATGCTTCCTTAAATCCTCAAAGAAGCTTTCTTTTGCACCGTTAGGTGCATAAAGTCCGACTACCAACACTCTCTTTAAATTCCAAATACATTCCACTGCTACAAATCTAGCTTCCACATCTCTCATAACAAATTTTGGCTGTAGCTCCTCTTTTATGTACAACACCACTCCTCTTTTTTTCTTGTTGGAGGCCGCTACATATTCTTTGCCCAATTTTCCAGATTTTAAATATTTTACATCCTGCTTTCTGATATGGGTCTCTTGCAAAAAAACAATGTCACATTTTTGTTTTAGTAGCCAGTGAAAAGTATTTTTCCTCTTATTCGGTGAGTTTAGTCCATTTACATTCCAAGATAATACTTTACACTCCATACTCATGATCTTGTTGGTAAGTCTTTTTCATTGTCCTTAATAAATCGCTCCATCTCTCGCTCAGATCTGATGCGTTTTTTGGCCCCTCCAAACTCAAAGGACACTCCTTCCGGTAACTCCCATCTGTACCTGATTTTCATGTCCTTCAAAATCTGAATTAGCACTTTATATTTTTTCCGGTCCAGTAACACTGATCTGGGCAGTTCCTTCATTATAATAATCGTCTTGCCATCAATCTCCAATGGATCTTGAAACTGTTTTGTCACAATCCTCTCTTTCATATTTCGTGTTGTAAACTGCACAATCACATCTCTTGGTAGTTTCCTCTGGGTTGCTATTCTCGAATTCACACGGTATGCCACATCTAGGATAGCCACAACTTCCTCCTCCTCCTTCCCCAGGTACTCAGCCAACACCTCAGTCATCTGTTCTTGCGCTGACTTTCCTTCCACTTCTGGCAAGCCACGAAAACGTAGCTGCTTCTCCATATGTTTAGTTTCTGCAACTGACATTCTCCCCTTCACCAATCTCATCTCTGTTTGTTGCGTGTCTGCTAAATTCTCCATCGCGTCTTCTACTGTTTTAACTCTCTGCTGCGTTCCTTGTAATTCACTTCGTATTGTTTCCATACCTTTTTTCACTTCTGACAGCTCCGATTTTACTGTCTGTGTAACCTCTTTAACCTCTTTTATCAGCTCCAATTTCGTGTCCTTAAGTTCTTTAATCATATCTAAAAGTTTTTTGTCCAGGTTTTTATCCAGGTTTTCTATTGCCGATTGCCACTCTTTTTTTGACATCGTGGGGCTTGCTTTAGCTCGCTCCCACGAATCCGCTCTCTTCCTTAACTCCGTGGCGTAAAATTTAACGTTTTTCTATTTTAAATGTCCCGGTCTTCTTATAGAAATTAAGTTTTAAAGAGTCCAAAATGTCGGGCGTCTTTTCTCTATGGTTTCTCTATGATTTTGTAATCCAAGATGGCCTACTTCCTCTTCCGCTGAAGCCGCGACCCTTCCCCTTTCAAAAATGGCGATTCCCTACTTCCTGCCCTCCAGCAAGGGCCGCTTCTCTCCAGCCACTCTATTGTTATTACGCACTTCCTGTCTCCCGTCTTCCCACAGCAGATCTCGCGATGGTGTCTTTTTCTCACAGCTCCAAAGCCACAGGTATTCAAAACAATAGTCCCATTTCTTTAATAACTTCTTTAAACTTAGTCTCTTTTTAAATTCAATTCCTGCCGAGTCTTCCCCTCCTTTTCACTAGTCTGTTGCAGTTTAAAAATCTACTTTTTTTCCTCTCTGTTTTTATCAATCTGTCCCGTCTCAGAAGATAATGATCTTTACCTTCTCTTCACTTTTCTCGGGTTGTAATCGCTGTTTCGATTTTAAGTTCTCCTCTCAGCTTCTTCCCCCAATCGATGCTTGGGTATGTAGGTCTTATGCCAGCCGAA
This sequence comes from Eublepharis macularius, assembly GCF_028583425.1. Classification (NCBI taxonomy): domain Eukaryota; kingdom Metazoa; phylum Chordata; class Lepidosauria; order Squamata; family Eublepharidae; genus Eublepharis; species Eublepharis macularius. The sequence continues at coordinate 81,612,124 of NC_072797.1, forward strand.
TTGGCCCCAAAACTGCCGCAGAGATTATAGCCGACCCGTCGCAAGGTGGGACCTCAAGGATCGGGGGGAGACTCGTTGTGTAGAGCCCCCCCTCGTCCGAGATCTAGCTCACCCTAGGGTCTTGAGCGTTCTTTGCCTGCTCCCCGCCTGAGAGCAGTCGGCCGCGGGCTATTTTCACCCCGCCGGCCGGTTAAAACGGCAGTCCGGTCAGCTCCGCAAGTGGAGCTGCGTTAGACCTCCATGGATCCCAAACAGGAAGTCCCGGAAGTGACAATTTTCTGATCTGGATGTGACATTTTCACATCCGGGGGGGCAGGTTCGTGAAAGTTCGTGGTTCGTGAAATTTGATGAACCATGAACCACATGGTTCGTTTTTTCCAGTTCGTGCCCATCTCTACTTGTTAGCTTTCAGGTTGGGACTGGAAATTATAATTAGCATTATTTCATCATTATAAGTATTATTTTTATAGAAGATATGTGGCGGTGACAACTGCTAACGTTAAGTCAGAATTTGTAATTACTTACAAGGTGTGGTCAGGGTTGCTGTTTGCCATGGGGCATCTGGGGCTGCTGCCCTGAGACCCAGGCAGGAAGAGCTCTGACCATTTACAGCCTCACCTTTCTCCAACAGAGGTGGAAAGAACAGACAGAGCAGTCTCCTGCTGCTGTGCATGCCGGTCTCTTAGCAGCTGACTTGAGGGCCATTCCTTATTTTGGCCTCAGGTGGAGTGGAGTGTAGTGTAGCGTAGTGTGGAGAAGTGTAGTGATCTTAGTGATTCTGGGTCCCCATCCTGACTTCTTCTCAGGGACTCAGAATCACTAAGATCACACCTGGATTTATGTTAGATTAACCCTGACACTGTGGAATATAACTGTCATGGGTTCTTCTGTACTGTCCTGTTCCACAGAGGGAGAGTAGCATGTTGAAGCAGACAGATCTTTTGCTGCATTGTTTGGATCCCATCTAGAATTTCCATGAGTATAAGAAGAGGGGCAATTTTTGCCAATTCCACCTACCTGTAGCAGCCCACAACCTCCTGAAATGCTATTTCTGGGAGACAGATGACCCCTCCTCCCCAGGAATAGGTTGGAGAGAATCAGTAAAAATTGCCCCCTTTTGTCTATGAATATTCTACTTGCTACTGATACAGATGCAGTTGCACACCCACTCTGGAAGGCTCATCTAAGCATTCCTAGTCCTGTTATATTGTTTATTAGATTTCTTCTTATTCTGTTGATTGCAATGACTTACTTCAGGTAATCTGCATTGAATCTCAGTGAGAAAGGCAGACTATATAAATATTCCAAAGTCCACTCCAATGTAAGTTTTACTTAATACTCTTTGTTTACACGATTGATGTAGGCAAAATCTAGGCATGAATGGCATGAATGACTTTAGTGGGCTCATTCTTTTTTCTTGGTTCATATTAGTTTGTTCTGAATAAAGTCAGACTTTTTTACTTGTGAAGATGATCAGCATGTTAAAGGAAGTCATGAGATTAAGTGCGTGTACATGTGTGTGATTTTCAAATATTTCTCATCTCCTGCAGACTCCTGCAACTGGATAGCTCAGTGGGCTGCAATGGAAGGAGAACATTTATGAAAATAATTTCTTCTGTTTCACAGAATAACATGGATAGAAATCATGCTTTGCATTCAACCCATTATTATTCTTTTTAATTATCCACTGCTGCAACAGTAAAAAGTTTCAGTGTTTCAGAGAGGAATTTCTATCAACAGCCTTCTTTAATCTACATAGTATTGAGCAATGCAGAAGTCTTTCCCTATTTTTCAGTTCAAAATGGAAAGACGGTAAGTACTAAATTTGAATGGAACTTTCCCCCTTTTTCAGTTCTCCACAAATTGAATATAGAGAGTATGCTCCCAACAGGAGTAGGAGAAACACACACCTTCCACCCTAGGTGTTGCCTCAGTTCATTCTAACAGAAATCTTGATAGCGCTCAAGAAATAATGAATGCTTGAACCTCCTTACTGTTGTCTAATGAAAGATGCTTCAAGAATTAAGCCTAAACTGGAAACCGGATAGATATTATATAGTATTTCAGCCTATCTACCATCACAACCCAATTCTGGCCAAGTGAAGGAATTGAGGGAGGCCGTATTTTCTCTAACAAGTGGGTAAGGTAGGATTCTGTGATTTGCTGTAAAAAGCTTTTAGATCAGACTTGCTTCTTAGTTTGAATAACTAGGGATTCATTTCTTGTTGACTCAATCAAAAATTATTTTACTATAAAATTGACTGCTTTAATTCTCTTTTAAAGTTTTTACCACTCAGTGAAATTGCTGGGTACTGATTTTTCATCAAGAAAAGAATGTGGTAGAGAACTTTCAATCGGTAATTATTAGACTCTTTTGTAACAGTATCATTTGTGCACAGGACATAAGACATGCAGAACATACATATGTCCCACTAGAGAAGCATGTCCAACTGATGGAGGACTGAGCCATATCATTTCGCGTTAGAGAGCCATGGAGCTTGTTTTTATATGCCAGCCAAGAGACAAAGTGAAGAACTGAACAGAGAGTACGCAATGTAGATGAAGTCAAAGCACATGAAAGATAGATTAGATCACTCTTACCACTGAAAACTTTCATACGGGGTTGACAGTCTCTTGGCAGGCTTGCATGCATCAATCCATGCCAGTGCATGGTCCTGCAGCCCAACTTGAAGCCACTTGGCTCATCCATCATTGCCTATAGAAAAAACAAAGAACATTCTTGATAATGGTAGTCATCCAACTAGGGGAAAACTAATTCCAACTAGGGAATGAAGCAATGGTGCTAATATGTAGTTTGAAGAAATAGTCTTCACAAACATGCAATTGAATTGCATTGAGTCAAATCATTTTTCAGAAATTGAAGTAAGTATATAGGATAGCAGGAGAGAAGGCAGCATGGTATAGCCCAATCTTGTCAGATCTTTGAAGATCAGCAATGTCTGTACTTGGATGGTGGAACTCCAAGGAAGAGTCTGCAGAGGAAGGTAATGGCACACCACTCTGCTTTTCACTTGCCTTGAAAGCCCCTTGCTGGGGTAACCATAAGTCAGTTGCAACTTGATGGCACTTTATATACACACATATCTCTACTGAAGGACACAACAGAATTTATATTGTTTGCAGCACAAGACATTGCTCAGGTCTGACTGTAGCCTTACAGTAGTAATAGTGTGGGATAAGGAAATGGACTGGATCCAGCTAGCTTTTCTAGAGATGAAAAGGGTAGGGGGGGTCCTCTTTAACTACCAAAAATGTTATACTGTAGATCATGGGCATAAGCTATTTGGAACAGCAGCTGTAAGGAGAGCAAAAAAGTTCCTCTAAAATATGAAAAGAGTGTTGTGACTTTGATGGACTTCCCCGACCTTATTTTGCAATGGAATGATTAAATATGTAATTGCTGTCCTGGCATGCACATTAAGCACAAATTACAAAAAAACACATCTAAGTGGCCACACATCTTGTTGTGATCCAGTGGTGCATAGTGCTTGTCCTGAAATACTGAATGGCAAATGGCTTACAACACTAATCATATGAATGTGCCTGTAGAATATTTGCATGCAACTTTGCTATGTCTTAGGAGTAAGCAGCTGAGTCTAACATACGTAAATGGTAGGTGAGGTCCAGGACCAAATACAAATCTTTGAAAAAGCCATTCCAATGTGACTCTTAGGTCTCGTATATGATGGACCAATTACTTCATTGATAGCCTGATTGACTTCCTAATGGGGACTTAAAGCAGCTTGCATTATTCAGTTCTTCTCACATCAACTCTGTGAGATAGGTTAGGCTGAGAGTGTGAGAGTGGCTCAAGGTCATCCAGCAAGCTTCCATGGCAGAGTAGGGATTTGAACCTGGGTCTCCCAGATCTTAATATAACATTCTAACCACTATACCATGCTGGCTCATTTAACTAGCAGAGAATAATAGGAATACTAAGGCATTGTAACTGGAACTTCTACGTTGAAGCTAGGACTCAGCAATTGAATCTGGAAAGAAGGGACTTCGGTTGCATAATGTTGCTCCACCAGGCATGACACTAGGAAAAGGTGACTGAGACCTAATGTGGGAAAATGCAGGCATGAAGAGCACATGACTCTGCCCATTGGTCCATCACAGCACTGTATACTCAGACTGGCAGCGGTTCTCTAGGGCCTCAGCAGTCTTTTACATAACCTATTACCAGATCCTTTAACTGGAGATGTCAGGGATTAGATTTAGGATCTGCACAGCAAGCAAATGTTCTACCACTGAGCCAAAGCACTTCCCCTGAAATCTTAACCAAACACAGCAAAATGCATAGGATGAAATGAATGGAGAAAAGAGGTCAGAAAGAAATAATCTTGAGTGCTCTATATTACCACAAACTGGCCATACTAAATAAAAGAAAAACTTTTACAGACTTTTAGTGAAATCCTAAACAGAGTTACTCCAGTCTAAACCCATTGATTTCAACAGAGTTAGACTGGAGTAACTCTGTTTAGGATTTCACTGTATTAACAAATGGGAAGTTTCTAAAAAATTGGTATTACACACCTGAGGATGTACTAAGCTTGTATTATCCTTCCAGGAGGTCAAATTTTTGGTCACTTGGAAATGTTCGCTGTTAAAATAGCAAATACATTTAAAATATTGCTATTAAAAACAACAAAGTCTATGCTGCCTAAATCAGTCGCTTTGACTCAGTCAAGCTGCTCCGCACACACATTCATGTAGCCTACACGTGTTCTGCCACACATCTGTAGTTCTGTGTGCTAAAAATTTTTACCACTTGGCAGGATTTTACAGGAAACCAAGTTAACATGAATGAAAACGTTCATCTTACCACAGCTGGGCTTCTGTTTGGGTGCTGTCTTGTCCTTCCAGATAAAGAGATAGCAAAGATGACTATGGATAAAGACAAACATCATATCTGTAGTACAGTGATGCCAGCTGGAAAATATTCTCACTGTGTTTAATTCTGACATATCTCTCCTCCTCTAGTGGGGGGGGGGGGGGGGAACTGGTCACAGAAGAGAACACTGATGGTTTGAAGTCAGTCACAAACTCTCTTCCTCCTTCCAATCCCCAGTGCAGTTTTGCAAAAGGGACCTACTCTGGCAAGCTGAGTTTTCTCTCTAGCCTTCTCACTTTGCAGCCTGGCCCGTTTTCTGCAAAATCTCACAAAACTTAGTAGTTACTTACCACCATCTCAGCCTTTCTGGGCCATTGAAGATATCCCAGATGCTTTATTTATTTACTTTATTTATAGCCCACCTTTCCCACTGAAACTGAAGGAAGATTGCAAAATATGAAACCAATTAATAAGCACAAGGCATCTAATAACCCATGCAATAAGACTAAGGTTACAAAATCAGAAACCAATGCAAACAGAAAATTGCCTGAGGTATGACAGACAGAAAATGGATTGCAAAGGTAGAAGATAATGTAATAAAAGCTTTGAAAACACTTTCAGGATTTTGTAGACAATTTTTTCTTTTAAATTTTTAAAAAACATTTATTACAATTGATTCTTACTTCTGATAAACACCAACATTAAAGATAACAATAAAGCCAGCTACTCTAAGGAATAATATTGACATTCCTATGTTATATGTCTGTTGAGTCAATAACTCAGCTTATCTGCATGGATTCTTTCAATGTTACTCAAGATTAAAAGCTTTATTTTGTTGTCGATTGTTCTATAAGTAGTCGGTCCCAGCCTCCGCCATATTTAATAGCTGTTTGATAGCTGCCTGTGATACAAAAATCACAGGGCCCCTGGATTAATGCAGCCTGATCTGCAGCAGGGGGAATTCCAGCCAGAGTTGCTGAGTCCCGCCCGGGAGATCAAGCATGAATAGGACATTCATGCTAATGTAGAGTGACCATGGTGATTGTATTTACTGCTTTCCCAGCTGCGGGCATGAGCTGTGATAAGAAAGGGTCTCGCTGAGTCACCCCACTTAGCACATTCCAATACCCTCCTTCTGTGATAAAATCCCCACCCTAAGATCGAGGATCAATCAGTCAGCACTGATAAGTTTAATTTGTCTGTGGGAACATGCATTTTCATATCTAAATTCATCAACGCAGCTCTGGGGACATTCAGTAGCAAACTGCTTCTTTGTGAGGCTGCAGGAGAGACTTTGCATTTCCTTTCACACACCCTGACAGCAAGTAATCAAAGTAATCAAACCATTGTAAGTCCCAGAGACTGACCTTGGCGGTCTTTGTTCCAATGGTTGAGGGGGCTCCCCAGCCTCAGGACATATTTTGCCCTATAAGAATTAGGGCTCTTGCCCTATTCAAACTGCACTCTTACTGGATCCAAGCACTGCTCCCTTGGAGCCACTTTCCTAAGTCTCTCTCTGGCTGAGAACACTGGACATTTGAAGCTTTCTTCCTCTGCGGACTGTTCTACTCTCTGAGACTGGTAAATATACTTTCCCCGTTCCTCACTCTTTTTTTTTTACAATATCTTTTTATTCAAGATTTTAGTATCTGTTGCATATGCAACATACATTTGTTCATATATCGTTGGTTTCGCATTTCCATTTTTTCCCCTTCCACCCCCCACCCCCTCCCCTTCCCCTTATGGTCTCTAGTCTTTTATCCCCAGCCATGGGCACAAAGTCTGAATCTTCCACAGAATGTCTTTTCTTCCCTCCGTTGACATCCACTCTAGGTCTTCCATCTACTCCTTATTTCTTCGTTCTTTCTTGCCATGTAGTCTTCTGGCGCATCCTCTTGACGATATCCGACTGTATGAATTCAGACAGATAGTTGTGCCAGATTTCTACAGTCCCATTTACTTTTATCCTTCCAACCCAGAGCAATAACTACTTTACTTGCTAATAACATAGCCTTAAAAATGGCTTGGTCCCCCTTATTTACTGTCGGGTTCCCTGTTATACACATTACCATTAAGCTAAAGGATACTTTACATATCCTTCCTATAATTTTTAATATTTTTGTCCAAAAAACTTTGACCTCTTGGCATTCCCACCACATGTGGGAAAACCACCCTTTAGACTGTCTACAATGCCAGCACATTGGGCTTAGTCCCGAGATCATATTCGCTAATTGCGCTGGTGTTTTATACCATTTTGTAAAAAAATTATGTTCCAACTCGTTAAACTTCATCACTTTGATTTCCTCTAAACCTTTCATGATTTTGCCTGTTGTCTTTTCTGATATCTGACCCTCCTTACTCCAAGTTTTTTGTAAATATGCTATTGTCTTATCTTTATTTGATATCATTCTCCTATAAATTCTTCCTGCTAAACCTTGTTTTGACTCTTGCATTTGTTTATATATTTCTTCCATTGGTTCGTCTGTCCACATTTTCTCTTTTCCATTGATCGTTTTAACCCTATTATAGAGACCTGTTATTTTTAACCAGTATTTCTTGCCTATCTCTTCTACTATATCCTGTAAAGATTTTAGGGTTCCTCCTCTGTACATATCTCCCAGTCTATAATATCCTTTTCCCCTTAAGATTTCCCACCATTTAGTTTCTCTCATCTCATTGTACATAGTCTCTAGCGGTGCCCATCTTGAAGGTCTCCTTAACCATAAAGGTTGCCATTTCCTCCATACTTCTAATGTTGAGCACCTGGGCCCTATAGTTGATTTTAAATCTTTATTTATAACTTTTGAGAAAATACCGAAACTTCCTATGTCGTTGTTAATCTCGTTTTCAAATCTCACCCATTTCTGATCTCTTCCTTCCCTTATCTCTAGTAAAAACTTTACTTGAAAGGCTTCGTAATAACTATTCAAATCTGGGGCTCCCCAGCCCAATTCTGTTCTGTGGCTGTATACCAACCTTTTTTGAATCCTACATTTTTTACTGCCAAATATGCACTGTCTTATTCTTCTATTCCAGTTTTCTATCTTTATTGTGCTAAGTCCTAGTGGTATCGTCTGGAATTAATACGTTAACTTAGGCACCCAGAACATTTTAGCACTTCTAATTCTAGAGGAGATGTCTAAAGTTTTGTCTCTCCACTTTTTCATATCCTTCTCTATCTTCCTCCAAATCTTGTTATAGTTGTCATCCGGTATTCTATTAATATTCTTTTGTAGAATTATTCCTAGATATTTAAGTTTTTTAGTTCCCAACCCTATATTTGTGATTTTATTTATCTCTTTCTTTTCAGCATTGTTCATATTAAGATAAATGATTTCCAATTTAGTCATATTGACTCTGAACCCCGAGCTCCCTTCAAAATCTTCTAGTATAATCTTTATTTCTTTTATCCCTTTGTTAGGGTTTGTCATGATAACTATAATGTCGTCAGCAAATAGATTGATTTTCATTACTTCTTTCTTCAAATTATATCCTTCTATCCTAACACTATTCCTTATCCTTTCTGCTAACTGTTCTATTGCCATAATAAATAAAAGTGGTGAGAGTGGGCATCCCTGACGTACTCCTCTCTGAATCTGAAAGGCTTGTGAGTGATCGTTATTTACCTTCACCACTGCTGTTCCTTCTCTATATATCTCCTGAATTGCTTTTAGATAGTTATTATCTATCCTGTACTTACTCATAATCTGCCATAGATATTCTTGGGAAAGGGTATCAAAGGCTTTAAATACATCCAATTTTAGGAGGGCCAGTTTTTTCCGCTGGCCATGATGTAAAACGTTAATTATATTTCTAATAGGGTGGGCTATATTCCTATCTTTTACAAATCCATACTGGTCTTTTTTATTACGTATGGAATAATCTTCTTTAGTCTATTTGCCAGTATTTTTGCGAAAATCTTATAGTCTTGATTAAGGAGACTTATAGGTCTGTATGAGCCTACCTCTTCAGGGACTGTCTGTGGTTTTACAATTACTATTATTTCAGTTTGTCTCCATGAATCTGGAGCTTTCTTACCCTTCAGGACTTCATTGAACACCTTCTGTAGCTAGGATTTCTGCCATTTCCTTGTAAAATTCCCCTGTAAACCCATCTAGGCCTGGTGATTTACTTTTTTTTAATTCTTTTATTACGTCTTTTATCTCTTGTATTGAAATTTCCTCTTCCAATTTAGTTTTCTCGGCCTCCTTCACTACCGCATTAATTTCCTCTATAGATTCTACTATGTCCTCTTTCTTATATAAATTTTTAAAGAAAGACTCAAAAGCCTCCGTAATTTCTTTAGGGTTTTGTGTTCGTTTGCTGTTGACTTTTATACTTTTAACTCTTTGTCTTTCCTTCCTATTTTTCAAATAATTAGCCAGCGTTTTTGCTGAATTAATGCTATTTATTTGGAATTCATTCCTCACCATAACTTCCCTTTTCCATAGTGTTGCTAGATCTTAAGCTTCTAATTGTTTTTTAAGTTCCGTAATTTGGGTCTGTACCCTGGGGTCATATTTATTCATTTGTAGCCTCTCTAGTTCCTGAATTTTAAGTTGTCTTTTTGAGTGCCACTCTCTTTTTATATTTTTTTCTTTTTTTATGCAGTGCCCCCTTATCACCGCCTTTGCAGCGTCCCATAAAATATTAGTAGTTGCCGACCCTCTATTTTCCTCAAAAAACATCCTTACCTGCTGTTTCATATATTGTCTATCCTCTTCCTTAGCCATTATTAAATTGTTGTACCTCCAAGATTTTTTTGTTTGTTGTTGGTTTAATTCTATTTCAATACTTATTGGAGCGTGGTCAGATATCCAGATTGGGTGGGTTTTAATCCCTTTTATGTTCATATTGCTACTCTTCCCTAGGATTATATAATCTATACATGATGCTATTTTATGCCTGCTAGATATATGGGTGGGTTTGGGTTGCAAGCACATAAGCTCATACGCCTTTGTCAGTCCCCAATCTCATAAGTTAATTATTGTACCTTTTGTAATGTCTAAGTTTAGATCCCCTGCTATAATAATTCCCCCCCCCTGAGAATTGTTTGGTTTTTTAAAATATTCTACATAAAAACTTCTTTTGCCCTTTGTTTGGGGCATAGACATTTACTATTGTATACCATATACCTTCCAGTTTAAATTTAATTAATACATATCTACCTACTCTATCTATCATTTTATCCACTTCCTCGACTTTATGTTTCTTATGAATCAAGACTGCTACTCCTTTAGTTTTGGTGTCATTCCTAGCTTCTACTAATACCTCCCAGGCTGGATCATTTAAGATCGGCTTTCTATCATTTTTTGCCTTATGTGTTTCCTGAAGGCATATTATGTCAATCTTTTGATCTCTTGCTATTTTAGATATCCTATACCTCTTAAGCTCCGAAGTTAAACCATTGACATTCAGTGAAAGTAACCTTATTACCCTATCCATATTCCTTATGGTTTTGGATCTTTAAGCTCTGTGGTTGTAGGTATTTTATGTAGTTAGCTAATTAGTCCCTCCCTCCCCCTCCCCATCCCTGTGGCTGAGAAGTCTTGGGGAGAATGAATCCTCCCCTCTCTCCACCTCATAGAGTGACACGCATCACCTCCCTCTCCTTTATACTCTTAAAAATGAATAATTAGCTCAATATACTCTTGTATACTTCCCTTTTAGGCAGTTCCACTTTGTGAGTCCGTCCTGGGCCTTTTTTCGCCCCTTGCAGCTCCTCCTTCACCCAGGTCATCATAGGCTTCTGCTTCCTCTTCTGCAGCCTCTTCTTCCATTTCTTGCTCTCTCAAATCTTCTGTTTCAATTCCCAGCTGGCTAAGTAGTTTCTTCGCTTCATTAGTATTTCATGCCATGAGTCTTCTTCCCTCTTTGAATATAATTATTGAGGATGGATATCCCCATGTAAACTTTACATTATTTACATGTAGCTTTTGGGCGTAGGGTTGCATTAAGCCCTTTTTCTTAAGCTTCTCCTGGCAGAAATCCTGTCTCACCCAGACTCTTCTCCCTCTGAAACTCAGGTCCTTGTTCTTCCTTAATTCTTTATATATTTGTTGTAGTTTTTCTTTTGAAAATTTGATGATAACGTCGCGAGGGGCACCCCCCTCCCCCTTCTTTGCAAACGATGTGCTCTTTCAATGTCCTCGGGTTGAACTTTTATTCCATTTTCTACAAGCCATTCTCTGAGTGTTTCTTCTAAGTATTTGGCAGAAATCTCTTCAGAGATCCCTGCCAATATTAAATTAGCCCTTCTGTTATGGTCAGACAGTTCATTAATCTGCTGGTTTAATTGAGCAATCCTCTGCTCATTCTCCATAGCAAGTCCTTTTGCAGAGAGAGCTGTTTGCTTAATTCCTGCTATTTCCTTTCCTACTTTCGCTACATCTTCTTTAATAGACTTAATTTCTTCACTTAATTTACTTTGGAATTCTAGCACTGTATTCTGGAGGGTGGTTATTTGCTCCGAGAGTTCCCTGATGTTTTTTGCCATTTCTGCTGGCTAATTAGGAGGGTATGATTAGGCTATTTGCAGCTCCCGGGGTTTCCTCACAGGAGGATTGTAAATAAAACCGTCTTACCGTATTTCAAGCTCGAAGATTAATCACTTTTGACTCTCCTTCCACTCTTATCTTGTTTTAGCTTTGCTGGGATTGCCCTATTTACATTCTTTTAAACTATAAATCTTTAGTTCAGAGGAGAGGTTGGAGTACAGCTGCTGGCTTGATTTAGTGCATGCGTGGAACTCCCCCCCCCCCATTCCTCACTCTATTCCAATTTCTGGCTAATTGCCTCTTGTGTGTGTTAGTTTTCCCTCTTTAAATAAAAATACTCTTTGACTTTAAAACTACCATGCCTTGTCTCCTACCTTGGGGAAAGGCCCCCATAAATACTGTTAGAGTTATCCCACAGTTACCTCTCTCATATAGCCTTGCTCCTTGCTGCTAATGCCCCCCACTTACTGGCAAGGAGCCCTATTCCAGGTAACAGTTCAGGAGGATAAGATGTATCATGATGACTGAATAAGTTGACGACTGAATAAGTTGTTTGCACATGTCATTTGTTGTTGGGGGGTTTTTGCCTTATAAAATTCTTATTTAAAAAGACAAGATAAGATAACAATAGAAAGTGCATAAAAAGAAACTTATACGAACAGTTGAGATTAATTTGAGACTTATACTAACTTATACAAACAGTAGATTTAGGATTGATTTACAACTTAAACAAGCACTACATTTGAAATTGGATTAAAGTGATAGAAAAATACAGTCAAAGAATTTTTAATAAGAGAACTTAATTGTATAATAGGTCTCCTTCACTGTCCTTGATTACTTATACAAAATTTAATAGCAATTATTTTAATTAGTCATTTCCCTGTGTTTTATCCTCTTTATACTGAGTTACCTTAATTAATCTTAGTTCTTAATTAATCTTAAATGGTTAATTGGGCCACTGATTCATATTCATAGACTATCTGTCCACTCTGACACCTCAGGGCACACATTTGCTTTCCATCTTGCTGCATACAGCACTCTTGCTGCTGTAACCATGTAACAAGAAAGGTCTCCCTGTTCTTTTATGACATTAATTGGTGGGATGGTTAATAATATGTTTTTTGGATTCAACTCAAATGAGTTTTAAAATCTTCTGTATCTCTTTGTATATCTTTATCCAGTATTTTCACGCTTTCTTACAAGTCCACCACATATGGTAAAATGTTGCATCCGTGCATTGACATTTCCAACACTGTCCACTATAACCCTTAGTGATTCCCGCAATGTCTTTTCAGGAAATATACCATCTGAAAAACATTTTATACCAATTCTCTCTTAGTAACTGACAGCCTGTAAATTTTATATCCTTAGTCCATAGATCTTCCTATAGGTTCATTGGAATAGTTTCTCTGAAATTTTCCATACATTTAATCTTGCAGGTTTTAACTTGTTCCATTTCTGTGTGGTGCTGCAATATTTTGTAAATTTTCCCTAAGAGATGTTTCAGATCTCCAGATAGTAATAGTTCAAATTCTATTTTTTCTCTTAACCTACAGTTAACTGTAGGTTAATTCTTGACTACTTTGAATTTTGTTTTTTTGCTGTCCGTGTCTTGTTTTCCCATATCCTGATCATTTTGGCTTGATTTTGAAAGTTACGAGGATTTTATTTATTTTCTCTCAGTTTCCAAATGGTGTAGCTTTCTACGGCAAATTTCTGTTGAAAGCTACACCATTTGGAAACTCTTTGTGATAATGTTCGTCAAATTGTCGTGGTTATAATGACCCTTTGAAAAAGTGTTAATCATGAAACTGGAATATAATGCTGGCACACGCTTGTCAGGCTCCACCCAGTTTTTTGGAAAATTCAAAATGCAAGCAGTTTTGTGATCTAAGAGTTTATTGACTTCATGCACATCTTGGCAAGAAGGAAGAATATGTTGGTCTTCTTGTGAATACCCAACAATAGAAGTACTTTCTACGCAACTGAAAGGAAAAAGAATAATATTTTTGTGAATATTTATTCAGGACTGCATACTTACCTACTTTTTACCAATGGTGTATGATTGATTCTAATTCTGTAACCTCTTCTATACATTGCTTGTAATATTTATGAAATTAAGAATATTTATTGAAGTGAATCATAACTGTGACGATTTGCACTATTGAGCACCTTTTGCACTTTATATAAATTAAAACAAAAATATATAAATTATAGATTGGTGTTTTCCTCCAATAGGGAGTGCCTTTTTGCCTTTTATTTTTGTTTTTGCTGATACATATTCAGCATTAGTCAAGGACAGAGCCAGAGTTTCTTGTTTTCTGCTACTTCAGCTTACTGCTACGTTGCGTAAAATAAATGTCCACTAGTAGACTTTCTATCCTTGGTATCTCCTGCCCATTCTGCATCCATGTATCCCACCAATCTGAGATTATCACATATTGGCAACTTCAGTTTCAGATGCATAGTCCCATTCAGGTATTTGCCCAATCTTTTGACTGCATTTCGATCTCTTTTGCTTGGTGATTCAACCTTCCTGCACAACATGCCAACTGCTGCTGCTATATCTGGACACATTAGTGTACTTATGTACAGCAATTTTCCAGTTGATTCCCTGTATTGTTTATTGTTGGGCAGGAGTTCATCATTTCCTTGTTGCTTTAGGTACCTTACTTCCATAGGAATATCTGCTGGCTTACAGTTTTTCTTTTGCTTATATTCCAGAAACTCTAGGACTTTCTGTTTTTGGCTGAGAAGATAGCTCAGCCAAAAAATTGAAGTTTTCTATTTGCATAGTTCTGTTAATAAAAATTAGTCTTCTGAATCTCCTCCCATTTTATCCATATGATTATTTTTGTTAATGACTTCAAAGAGGAAAATAAATCAAATAAACAGCAACATGAAATGTTTTTCTTTCTAAGGAAACATATTCCCTTCTAAGAACAGAAACATTAATCCTTGATTTTAAATGCAGACAGTACTTCTAGTGAAGCATTGCTACTGCCTTGAAACTCCCTCCTGAAATTGGCTGGTCTGGTCTAAAACCTATGTATAGGAATCCATTTTAAAATGCATGAAAAACAAAAATAAAGAAACCACATTTGTTTGTGTCATTTTTCTAATGAAAAGGAATGAGAAAAATGATGCATTAGTGAATATAATTTTTTCTGTGGTGCCTGGCAGTACAGCTAAAGTAAAATTCAGACTAATAGGGAGGGGGAGTGAATCAGGAGAGATAAAAGTGTCAGCAAACTTTTCCAACATCAATATAAAACAATTTCTAGGCTTATTGTCGAAGGCTTTCACGGCTGGAGAATGATGGTTGTTGTGGATTTTCCGGGCTGTATAGCCGTGGTCTTGGCATTGTAGTTCCTGACGTTTCACCAGCAGCTGTGACTGGCATCTTCAGAGGTGTAGCACCAAAAGACAGAGATCTCTCAGTGTCACAGTGTGGAGAAGATGTTGGCAGGTAATTTATATCTACTCAGGAAGGTGGGTTTGGGCTGAGTCATCCTGTAAGTGTTTCCCAGGGTGTGGAATGCTAATGGAGGGAGGCGTCACTGTATCTTGAGTAGGTTATTTTGCATATGGATTGGTGCTTGATATGCTAATCTTCTCTGCAGGGCTATTGTAGGGTGTAGAGTATTTTGTTAGCCTGGTGTTTTTCAGGACTGGAATCTATGCTCTATTCATTCTTAAAGTCTCTTCTTTCCTGTTGAAATTGTGCTTATGCACAATTTTGTTAATGACTTTCTGTTGAAATTGTGCTTATCCACAATTTCAACAGGAAAGTACCAATCCATATGCAAAACAGGAAAGCACCAATCCATATGCAAAAGAACCTCCTCAAGATACAGTGAAGCCTCCCTCCATTAGCATTTCACACCCACAAAATGGGCTTGCTTGGAAAACAAGTCAACTACCACTAGAATTACAGTTTTCCCTTCTGAGGAATGTCCATCGAGACCACAGCCTATGGTCTAGGGGGTGTTTCTAGTGGCTGTAACAGTCCAAGGGGTTTCCCTCCTCTGGGTTTCCCCATTATACACATTTGACAAGAAGATACATACTGAAAAATATCATTTTTCATATTTGGCCACCAAAATAGTCTTTGCACTAGATGCAGTGTTTTTAAGTATCCAAAATGACCAGCCAATTTGGAATCATGACATTGTTTCAACACTTCCCCTCTAAAGCTGGCTGGAACATACAATTTATCATTTGTGTGCCAGTTACCATTTTCCCCTTCTTTCAGTTCAGTTTTTGGTACAGCTTCCCCCTCCTTTCCCACCTCTTTTTTAACTCTTTCCTCCCAGTCGGGGAGGTCAGCCGTCACACTTGTTTTTGTAGTTTGGCTACGAGTAATCACGGCCCCTCCCAATTGGGTTGGTGAGAACATTGTGTCTATCATTTCCTCCCTTTAGCTTTCATGTTGGGGCATGCGCGAGAGCACGTCTGCCAGGAAGTTGGATTTGCCGAGGAGGTACTTCAGAGTAAAATTGAACTTGGAAAAGAATTCTGCCCACCGCAAGTGTTTGGTGCCTAATTTGCAGGGGGTACGCAGGGCTTCCAGATTCTTATGATCCATCCATACCTCGAAAGGTACCCTAGCCCCTTCTAACCAGTGTCTCCAAGTAGTTAGTGCCAGTTTAACCACTGAAGCTTCTTTGTCCCATATAGCTCAATGGCGTTCAGACTCAGAGAATGTTTTTGAAACATACGCACAGGGATGCAACTTCCCCTCATCATCTGCGTGTAGAAGTACACACACACACACATAGCAACATCACTAGCATCCACTTGCACAATAAATTTACGGTTCTCGTCTGGGTTTTGCAGGACCGGCTCAGAGGTAAACAGTTTTTTTAAGTGGTCGAATGCTTCTTGGCACTCTTTAGTCCAGTTTAATGCTGCACTGGGTTTCATTCCTTGAGGCCCCTTTCCCCATGTCTCGCCAGAGCTTGTCCATTTCGGCCCATACAGCCCACCATTCTTGGGATGCGGTTACTCGTTAGTCTGTGACACCCACCTCTGGCGCAACTTCTGAATCTCCGCTGGGCAGCTCCCTCTACTCTGGAAGTTCGCTTGACTCACTAGAGGTTTCTTCCTCTTTGGCCACCTCTAGCCTGCAGAATTCTTCCAGTTCAATTGAACAGTGGCAAAAAATCGCACCACCCTGCCGTAGCCGGCAAGGCAACAGATATGGAGAAAACCGTAGCTGTTCCTCCCTTGTCCTTTGGGCCACTGACCGGCGTAGTGCCCATTCTCAGGAAGTAGCTAATGTCCAGCTCAGATGAGTAACACCTCTCCTGGAGATCGCTCCGAGTCCCTTGTTCATCGGAGCAGCATCTGCTGCCCTGAGCCCATGCATCCCTGCAGGGTCTTTATCCATGGTTATATCCGTTAGGTACTTCATTAATTAAATTCATAAAAACCCCAGGAGCCCCTTGTAATCTGAACAGCATGACCCTGTATTTAAACTGTCCCAATGGGGTGTTGAAAATAGTTTTCCATTCACCCCCCTCCCTTATTCGTACTCAAAAGTTTGCATCTTTTAAGTCCAATTTAGTCGAGGCGAGGCGGTCCTCTTTGGGGCCACGGACCGATAACAATTGTTTTTCTCCTGATTGGAGGGTCCTCCGGGGAATATACAGGGAGAGACGGTCCCTCCAGTATGCTGGCCCCAGTCCACACAAGGGCTTATAGGTCAATACCAGAACCTTGAACCTGATCCGGTACTCCACTGGCAACCAATGCAGCTCATGCAGTATTGGTGTAATATGTGCCCTATTTGGTGCTTTCATAATGACGCGCGCTGCTGCATTTTGCACCAGCTGCAATCTCTGGGTTGGGCTAAAGGGTAGGCCCGTGTAGAGTGAGTTACGTTAATCTAACCTAGAGATGACCGTTGCCTGGATCACTGTAGTTAAGTCACAAGTAGACAGGTAGGGGACAAGTTGCCTGGTCAGCCGCAGGTGGAAAAAAGAAGACCCGACAACCGCTGTGACCTGTGCCTCCATTTTCAGGGAGGCATCTAGGATCACCCCCAGGCTCTTGACCCTTGGAACTGGCACAAGCTGTTCCCCATTGAGGGCCAGGAGCCGGAGTCCTGAACCCAGTCCCCCGTGGCTCAAGTACAGGACCTCCATCTTTGTTGGGTTCAGTTTCAGTCGACTCTGTTTCAACCAATCAGCCACGGCTGCAAACGCATGTTCCAGGACATCTGGGGCTGAGTCGGGCTAGCTGTCCATCATCAGATACAGCTGGGTGTCATCTGCATATTGATGACACCCGAGCCCAAAACTTTGCACCAACGGGGCAAGGGGGCGCATATAGATGATGGGGCGCCACTCGTACCAGTACTGGCAGTCAGGAGCCTGAGAATGTCAATGGAGGCCCAGGTTGCAGCAGTTGCCAGGCAGCTTGCCCCCTACTTTTCGACCCATGATCTAACCACAGTGATCCATGTAATGGTCACCTTCAGATTCGACTACTGTAAATCACTCTATGTTGGGTTCTGATCCAGAAATTGCAGCAAGTCCAGAATGCTATTGCGTGTGTTCTAACTGGAACTTCATATAGGGCACATATCACTCCCATCCTGCAGCAGCTACATTGGCTCTCCGTGGAGTTCCGGATCAGAATCAAGGATTTGGTATTGACCTACAAACCCCTGAGCAGGCTGGGACCAGCATACCTACAGGACTGCTTCTTGCCGTATGTACCCTGGAGAGCACTTAGATCTGTGGCCAGACATCTACTAGTGATCCCTGGCCCCAGGGAGGCTTTATTGGCCTCGACCAGAGCTAGAGCCATCTCGGTCCTTGCCCCCACCTGGTGGAACTCTCTGTTGATATGCAGGCCTATCAAGATTTACTATCCTTTTGGTGGGCCTGCAAGACAGAGATGTTTCACCAAGCATATGGTCGAAGTCTTTCCACTCATATGTAATTCTGATGAGCCTCCCAGTCTCATACTGGAGATGTCATTCGGGCCTCCATGTGAACAATCCTCAGCTTGCTGCTCTGTCCATTCTCTCCCCCCACCCTCCAGCCCTGGTGTAGTATAGGCAGGGAATTGCTGTTGGTGAAGATCACCTCCTGGGAATCATGCTTTGAAATGTTAATGCTATTAAAATTATTTTCCTTTATTTATTACTACTAGTTACTTGTCTTGTTTGTTATTTTATGTTTATATGTATTGTTAGTGTGGTTCCTTTAGAATGTTGTTTTTTATTTTTTAAGTTTACTGTTTATAGTTTTTATGTTTACTGTTTATAATTTAAATAAAGAAAATTCTTCAAGCTGAAAAAAATACTTCCTGACATGCACAGAATGCCTTCCCCACATCACTGGAAAATTGCAGCCTCCCTTCTTCCCACACACTTTCATAGCATACTTAGAGATGCAGAGGAAGAAGTGGAATCTCTGAGTTATATTTTTAAATCCCTCATAAAAATGAGGATAAGTACATGCACTGTAGCTTTCTTAAGAATAAAATAAGAGGCTTGCTGGATCAAACTAGAAGTCTGTCCCGTTCAGCATCCTATTTCCCACACTGGCCATCCAGATACGTTTGAGAATCCTTCCAGCAGGGAATAAAGGCAACAGCACCCCCCCCCCTTCCTGGTTGCCACTAACAATTGGCATTCAGATGTATACAGCCACTGAACATGGAGGTTCTATTTAGCCATCTTAGCTAATGGCCATCTGCATGGATCTCTCTAATGACCTTTTAAAGTTTTCTGAACCTGTGGATGTCACATCTCAAGGTAGTTCATTCAATAAATTAAATATGCAGCATGTGATGTAGTACTATATTTTAGCTATCCTCACCCTCATGCCAAGTTCACTATAGACAAAGTGTAGCAATGAGACAGGGAAAAATTCTTTTTCTTCATATTATTATTCGTTTAGAAACCTCTGTTTACTTAGCTTATTTATATAAGTCTTCATAATTGTGTAAAAGAAGCGGAATCACCTTCAATTACCGCTTTCCAGCCAAGTTGATGCTGCAGAAAAATGCCTCTTCTTCTATTGATTACAGATTGCAGGTCCAGCATCAAAGGGTGACACTGAGACACAGATACAATTTGTTGGAAATAAAAAGGCACCAACTTCATTGGTTTGCAGTATATGGAGCTTTGACACAGCCATGGGATTCCACATGGGTGCCAGCCTCTGCTTGGATTCTCCAGCCACCTGGAAGTGAGCATGCCCCACCAGCCCCTGACTAGTCTTGTTCCTGCAATGCATCACCTCCAAGATCCCCTCAGAGTATCCTGAAGTATGGGGAAATTGGGCTCACAGGCCCGGTCCCTCCCCCAAAAGGATCCATGCTCTATGCCCAAACTGCCCCTACCCAAAGTTGTGATAGAGATAGAATAGCCCAAAGCATTAAACCATATTACCACCAAACATGTTATAGATCCTGAAAAACAACCATCAAGCCAAAAAAAAATTTCAAACCCACACGCCTTTACAAATACCCAACAATTAGCATTGCCAGCTTCCTTCTACCCTCCTGCTGGGAACCAGCACTTACATCATGCCTCAAGCATTTCTCTCCTTGCACTCGCAAAGCATGCACAGGGTCCCAGCACATGCACAATGATGTCATTTCTGGGAGTTAAAACCCCATTATACAAACTATTGTCATATAATTATGCTACAGTATTGTTTGTTTTTGTTGCTTAAGCCAGTATCTTCTATTCCATATTTATAACCACTAATACAGATGCATACAGATCACCATACATGGAAAGGGTGGTGGAGGAGGGCTCACTCTTCTGTCACAGATATAGTCAGAAATGCAGAGGGACAGTTGCTGAATTTGACCAAGAAGATAATAGAGGATGTCTCTGTACTTAGAAACAGAGAGCCAAACTAGACAAGACGAATTACATGAGGTCATGCGAGTGTCTAAAATCATGTCTGTTCCTACCTGCTCGTGTCCATTTTACCCCTGGTGAACACATGTCCTATAGCCCTATTCCGTGCATGTGTTGGGTAACTGGTGTAGTTGCGATTGCGAGTGTCCATAGTCATAGCGAGTTGCTATTGCAGAACGTTGATTTTGAACAGCTTCTGCTTCCCTCTCCCATTTTTTTGCCCTTAGATCTGGCTTACACCCAAACTGTTTTGCTTTTAATTTGGCAAGTTTTAAAATCTCCCATTTTCTAGTTGATGCCAACTCCTCCGTACTCCTCCATCCTGCACCCTCCTTTCCTCTTCCTCCTCTTCATGCAGCATCTTTGGTCAGGATAAGGAGGAGGTGGAAAGAAAGATTGTGGCAACACAATTAAGCATCTGAGGAAAACTTAAGAAACATGCCTGATAAATCAACCTGAAAAGGATGGGGTAGGGGGTACTCATTCTCCAGTTCGGCTTGGCAATACAGAGCAAACTGGGTAAAATTTGGCCATTGTTTCCAATGGAAAATGTGATTTGGGGCATTCCAGGGGTCTGGGGGTGCATTTTAAGACCTAATTTTACCACATTTGCTGAGAACCTACTTCTAGATATTCTCTAAAGATTCCCCAAGTTTCATGAAGATTGGACTTCAGAGGGCAGTTTATGGGCCCTGAAAGAAGGTGCCCCCAGCCACCTTCAATCTCCATTATTCCCTGAGCGGAAAACTAGGGGAGATCTAGGGGGATAGGGGTGGCATTTTGCAAGCAAAATCTACCAAATTTACAAGGGATGTAGTCATATCTGTCCCCTAAGGACCCCCTTAGTTTGAGGGATAATTGGCCCTGGGAGAGGCATGATCTATTGGTTTTCCCACTTCCTGTCAAATTTTTCCTCGCAATAGGAGCAAATGGGGTGGCACCTTCTTTGGGGGGCCAAAAATGGCTCCTCAAGGTCCAGTCTTCCTGAAACTTAGGGGGTCTTTAGAGGACAGTTAGAAGTAGGTCCCCTGAAAATGTTGTAGATTTATTTTGCAAAAATGCCACCTCCATCTCCCTGGATAGCCCCCATAGTTTTCTCTGTAGGTAATAATGGAGATTGGATATGGCTGGAGACAAACAGGCAGGAAACAGTTGCTTCTGGCTGACAGCAAGAAACACTGCCACAGCTCCTGAAGTGGGGATTTCCCACCTCCCTTTGCATAGATGCCCTCCCTTCCAGGCGGGCCAAGCTGCAAGATCCTAGCAGAGGTATGGAACCCCCATTTTTAGTCCCCCACCCAAGGAAACCTGGCGGGTTTCCCCCCCTGATATATCCAATTGAGTAAACAAGTCTCCCTCTCAGAAAAGCTACAGAGGAAGGTTTGCGTATGCACGAAGAGAAGGTGCATCATGGGATACCATCTCTTGTCTGGGAGGAATGGGGGAGAAACATGTTCCAGTCTGAGCACAGGATCGAGTGCAGATCGAGTGCAGTGTGGCTATGGTATTCAAGTGAACAGGAAAGCAATAGGGAAACATGTGTACGTGTGTTCATGTGCGTACACATGTAATTCGTCTCGTGTAGTTTGGCTCAGAGTTAGCCTGACCTGTCAGTTAAATATGCTATGAATGGAGCCTAGAGGCCCAGAATAGAACAAATTTGGAAAGGGGCATGAAACAAAGGAGTAGCACAATTTTATGGCCTTGTGTAGCTTAGAAGAGCCATCTAACCCATATCAATAGATACTGTGTTTTGAAGCCCAGGTGCAGAGAATGTCTGAGAAAGGCAGGAATTAACTTCACAGAAATAAAGGTATGTTTCAAGGAGGGGTGTATTGGTTGCAGGCCAGGAATATATTCACAAGAAACGTGTAATCACTAATTTTACATAGACCTTCTAAGATAAAAAGTAGTAAGAATGAATTAGCAATTTTCATATATTTTAAGATGTTTCAAGTATAGATAGCCTTGTATGGTGCTTGAAATAAAATAATTAGCCAAGAATGTGAGCCCTTATTAAGTGGAACTGTCAGCTAATATTAAGATATGATTCCCAAATCCCTATAAACATGGGAAGTGGAATTGATCAGGAGCTTCATTTTATAAGGGTCTCCTTGCTTGAGACCTGCTTATCTTTGGGGTAAGGTACTTTCTTGGACTCATGTAATTGTTCTCCTTTAATAATCTATGTAGTTATGATGGATATGAATTTCTGTTGATTTAGCTAATGTTGAGAATGTTGAATAATTATGTTTTAATAAAAGCTTAGGACAGAAGCACAGAATCTCTAATAGTATTTACTTGTGTACTTTACCTGGTAATTAACCTAAAACATTATTGAGGTATATGTTTTGCCAGGAGCTAAACTATCTGATATAGAAAAGCTGACTAAATGCCTTACAGCTTCTTAAGTGCACACCCATATCAGAACTGGGCCTGACCAAAATCATCTGCAAAACTTTCCTTTCACTACTTTGATAGATAGTTGGAAAATATTAACTTGAATGTTCATAGTATTAACAGAGGTTGCTGTTCTATTATTAAGTATGTTTTAACTTCCATGTCAGGGTAAGCATGAGAAGGAATGAGACCAAAATTTGAAAAGTGGGTGGGTCATTCCTTACACCAATGGCTGATAGGCTAAGCAACATCTCAGGATAGAGAAGTGTTTGCCTAAGGGCCAAGCTATAAGTGATGCCTGACACTAGTTGGACACTTGTCAGCTTCCCTCAAGTTTTGATGGGCAATGTAGGCATCCTGGTCTTGCAGCTTGGCTCTCCAACTGCTGTCCAATGGACTTTTCAACTGTCACTTGTCCAACATTCCGCCAAGCTGCCTGTATTTCCCATCAAAACTTGAGGGAAGCTGACAAGTGTCCAACCTGTGTCATTCGTTACTTGTAGTTTGGCCGTCAGCCTCACTGTAGTAAGGTATCCAGCGTTTGATGACTTCCACATGGATTATCTTCCTCGGCTTTGGGAAGTGGGGGTTTTCCTGCTTCCCCACAGAATTGTGGGGCATTTATGCACCTCCTGGAGCTTAACTGGCTTTTCTGTGATTTTTCTCAAACCAGCTGCATTTCAAAGTAAAGACTAGATGGCTGCTATAAGAGTGGGAAAATTCAACAACAGCCATTTCCCCCCGTCACCAGAAACTTTATTTGTTTTAATTGATTCTAGAATATCATTATATTGGTATAATGTTATGATGAAAATGTGTACCAGGTTCTCTGAATTCCCAGCTTTCATTTTTCAAAAGTCTCTAGTCCTTCCCATTGCAGAGATATAAGAGGAAAGACATATCTCTACAACATAAACGGCTAGACACTTACCTAAAAAAACCAAAACCTGGAAATTCAAATAATCTGATTCATATGGGATCCTGGAAACTTGTTCCCCTTCTCTGCAGCTCTGCTCATAGGTAAGCAAGAGCTACGTTTCAGTTGAGATTTCAGTTGATGTTCCAGAGCTACCAATAAGACTGTTCATAGTTCTAATCTTATACTGTACTGGCACATGCTGAGAAAATGTCACATTTTACTGCAGATTATTAAGTAACTTACTTTGTTTTGTGGATAGTTCTGCTTTTGTTCTAGTTCTGACATCTTATGTAAGTAGTGCAGAACTGGGTACATAAGCTGAGAGCTAAAGAGGTACATAATGGTTTCCACATGATATTGCATAAACTTCTTTCATATGTTTTCAATTTAAAGGATTATAAAACAGAAAACAAAAAATCAGTATATTTTCTTTTCAGAAACAGAAAAATTTCAAAGGTTCTGGATGAGAACGATTTTGTGTTAATTAGATGTCCAAATCTTGGAAGCAACTTCTACAAAACAGTCTCTCATTCTTTTATCTTTCTTCCTTACAAGTTGTTTCCATTCTCTTGTCATCACCATTTTTATTTCCCAGGGCACTTTGGGGATATTATGTCAGCACTCCTTGACCTCACGGAGTGAAGCTGAAAATGTTGAATCAAGCATGTTTCTATTTCAAAATATAACCTTCCTCACAAGACAAATTCCTTGCTAGCATGGCAAGGTTCAAGTAATGCATATAAAGTAATCTGCAAATGTGTGAATGAATTATGTATTCTTACATTGACTCAGTGTACAAATAAAATGCCATTGCCGCTGAAACTCTGACAAAATCAACAAGGCAATTAGGTGCTAGGAATATACGTTCAGATATTAGCTAGTCAAACTTTGCACTGAGGGCACCCAGTCCTTTAATATAGTTATTGATGTGAATACAAATTCAGAATTTGACTATATTTGGATAGATTAAAGTAATTCTTCTTTATTCTGGCAACACTACTCTTTCAGTTTGACAGGACAGCAGGATGGGGGAGGTTTCAGGATTGCAGCCAGGAGTCCTTAGTAGATGGGGCCATAACAGCTCCAGGTGGAGCCAAAATCTTTCCAGCCATTTATATTTGAAGGACGGTGTCTAGGGAGGATACAGTACCCAGGCTGTGACAGTTTCTCCTTTACCCATGTTAAATCTTGCCATTCTCACAGTCGTAACATGGAAGGGTGGGGGGGGGGGTCTGTTCTAGAAACATGCT
Organism: Eublepharis macularius; assembly: GCF_028583425.1. Taxonomy (NCBI): domain Eukaryota; kingdom Metazoa; phylum Chordata; class Lepidosauria; order Squamata; family Eublepharidae; genus Eublepharis; species Eublepharis macularius. Next base: position 81,636,935 of record NC_072797.1, read on the forward strand.
TTCATACTTTAAATCGCAATAGGCCTAGAAAGCAGCATATAAAAATTGCAATAAAAATATTGAAACACAATAAAGCATTTTAAAAACTGCAACACCAACAAAAATATCATTAGAAAAAAGTTAAGCAGCAACACAATAAGCCCTTATGTTTCTCTAAACATTTCTCTAAATGGGGAAGAAACTTCCTGAATGTCAGGAGCAAACAATTTAGCTACACACCTTCCTTTGTAGGGAATCCCAAAGAAGGGATTTCTTCCACAGGGATTGCTGGTAAGACTTAATACTTACCTTAAGCTGTAAGCAGGCCCTCTGAAAGAAAGGAATGACAAAAAGGGCACCTCTGACAAGGTATGTCCAGGCCCTTTAGGATTTCAAAAGCTAACACCATCACTTTGAATTTTTAAAACTGTTCATTGGTGCAACTCTTGAAGAGCAGATATCTTAAGAATCTTTTTTATGAATGTAGGACCTTCATTTGGGTCCAGCTAAATTTTCCAGACATTCTTCAAAAGCAGCCCCATGTTGAGCACCTGACAGGATGCTGAGCATAACCTAAAGGTTACCAAGGCATCTATCATGGTAGTAATGTGCTTATTTGCTTCTGGGAAGGAATGTATCTGTCATGCAAGATTAGAAAAGAGGAAAGGAACTCCCTAAGAAGCAAGGCAATTAAAAGCAAAGTGGCAGCCAGAGCATGTCCAGTTTACCATCCTTCACTAGAATTTGAAGCTAGGGAACAAAGGTTTATAGAAAAAATGTTAGTAATCTAAGCTGGTTTAAATAGCCCAACGGGAGATCCAGATACAGGATGTAGAAAAGAATAAAATAAAATTTCGATCAGGAATTAAGGGAACAAGTAAGCATCCGAACAGTACATCAACAATGTAGGTCTAGTATCAATCTGCACATTTTTCCTTTTGAGGTTAGAATACAGCATACCCAATGAAACTAATGAAGGTGTAGTTACTTGCTCAAACTGATCATTTATGCATCCATACCTTATAAATGGTTGCCAATATAAAATTTTTAAAAACATAAGTACAAGCATAAGTACAAAATTTAGTATAGACTGCAGTGATTCAACAATTATCAAACTACAAAGGTGGATAAAGACAAAATACTATGAATGGATGGCAATGTGACAATATATTCAGTCAATGGCACGATGGAAGAATTTACCTCAATAGCAAGTCATACATTAAATATAACATACTGCCAATGGCATAATAGAGGGGGTGGTCACACCTGCCTTGAAGCAGGCACTAGTACATTCACTCTTAAAGAAACCACTCTGGAAGCAGGAGAGTTAAATAACTACCATCCAATCTCAAATATACCATTCCTGAGAAAGGTGATTGAACAAGCAGTGGCTGACCAATTTCAGGATTTCCTGAATGAAGTGGATTGTTTGGATCCATTCCGATCTGACTTCAGGCCTGGTCAAGGGACTGAAATGTTTTTGCTTGCCCTTGTGGATGATCTGCATCAGATGGATGGGGGAGTACAACCCTGTTAATTCTCTTGGACCTCCCAGTGGCTTTTGATGGCATCAATCATATATTTCTGGACCATTTTTCAGGGTTGGAACTGGAAGGCACTGTTTTGGTCCTACCTTGACGGTAGGTTTCAGAGTGTGGTGCTGGGGGACTGCTTCTCCACCCCTTGATGGCCTATGGGGGTTCCACAATATTCTATCTTGTCCCCCATGCTTTTCAACAACTATGTAAAACTGCTGGAAGAGGTAATCTGGAGATTTGAGCTGAGTTGTCTCCAATATGTGGGTGACACACAGCTCTATCTCATGCTTCCAGGAGATCCCAGGGAGATTGTGGAAACTGTGAACAGGTGCCTGGAGGCAGTTTTAGGATAGATGAGAGCTAACAAGCTGAAACTTAATCTTGACAAAAACGAGGTGCTAATGGCAGGGGGAAGTTTGACTCAGGAACGGGAATATCCTTTTCTGGATGGTTTGCACTCTCCCTAAAGGAGCAAGTTCATAACTTGGGGATGTTCCTGGTCTTGGGCCTCCTGTTTTATAAATGGGGTAGTGGTGGCCAGGGAGACCTTTTACCAACTATGGCTGGTGAGCCAGCTGTGGCCTTTCCTGGGCAGGAAAGATCTTGCTACCATGGTGCATGCCCTAGTAACACCCTGATTGGATTACTGCAATGCATCCCCTGTGGAGATGCCCTTGCAGACTGTCTGGAAGCTGCAGTTGGTAGTGTGCTGCAAACAGAGTATTGAGTGGGTTATATGACTTCAGTCTTGTTCTGTCTGCACTGGCTCCCAATTTGCTTCTGGGATTAATTTATGGTGCTGATATTGACCTTTAAAGTCCTATATGGCTTGGTGGCAGCATATCATAAGACTCTCCTCTCATATGAACCTGCCCATCAACTCCAGTCAGCCTTGGAGGCTTTGCTTTGGGTGCCCCAGCCATTTAAGGCAGGATGGATGGCAACCTGAGAAAGGGCCTTTTTTGGTTGTGGCACAGAAAGTTTAGAACTCTCTCCCTGTCTGCCTCCGTCATTTTTTTACATCAGTAGGTGAAGACATTTCTGTGTCATTTGGTGTACTCCTAGTAAACTCTTATTGGTCCTGTTTGTACATCAGTCTGTTTTTTACTGTATTTATATATGTATTTTAATTTTAGTGCATTAATGATCTGTAGCTCATTGCTTTAAGACCCCTATTTTGGATGGAAAGACAGCATAAAATATTTTAAATAAATAAAATAGTAAAAATAGATGATCGATAGCTGGCTGGAATGTGCTTTGAGTACATCTGTACTTCTGGGAGGTTTTTTTTGCTGTTGTAGAGGTCAGTCTGTTTTGTTTCCCCAATATAAAAGACCACTGGAAGCCATTTGCTTAGTAGTTTCTAGGTATTCAAGGAGGATTCTTTTTTCTTTAAAAAGGGAATTGTCCACATTAGATGATGACCATGCTGGTGCCTAGAAATTGTACAGTTGATATAAATGTCCTTATAAATGTTGTTTTCTATTTGTGTATATGTGTTATGCACTGTCAAGTTACTTCTGATTTATGGCAACCCTCTGAATTAATGACCTCCAAAATGTCTTATTATTGACAGTATTGCTCAGGTCTTGCAAAAGGAAGGCTGTGGCTTTCTTTATTTCGTCAAGCCATCTTATTTTGGGTCTTCCTCTTTTCCTACTGCCTTCAACTTTTATAGCGTTATTGACTTTTCCAGTAAGTCTTGTCTTCTTGTTTTCTGTTTAAATAGATCTAAATGGGAGTGGAATAGGAACAGGTTAGGGGCAGGTATTTAACCTTCACAAACATTGTGTGTATGCATGTGTGTTTGTGTGTGTGTTGGAATGAATATCACTGGCAGCAGAAAGGAGTACAAAAGCATTAGTCATATACCTGAAGTAGTGACAGAATCCAGCTAAAACAAGGAACTGCCCAGTAGAACAATTCTGAAAAAGCCTTTCCAAGGTTTTTCTATCTCTGCAGTTCCATTTCTCATCACCTCTGAGGCATCTGTGGTGGGGATGGAATAATTGGCTCAAAGAAAGTATGCTCTTTACAGCACTATTCAGAGGATGCTTTCTGTATATCTAACAAATGATTTGTGAATTAAAAGAAACAGAGGAATCAAACAAATCTTTCGCTCCTCCATTCCTTTCCTCTGCAAGTTCTTGTGACTTCCTTTTTTTTTTTTTAGTGTCAGAAGGGTGTTTGATATGGTTTTCTTTCCTTGGAAGATTTGACATCATTTGTCTCCTTTTCATATGCATATGTGTATGCTTGTGACAAGAAAAGAGAGAGGATTTCTCAAGAAGGCAAGATATATCAAAAAACTGTATACAAACTGGAGACAAATTAGTTCTGTCGGTTTATAGCACTCACAGAGAGATGCTGTATAAATATGAGCTGAGTACATCCATGTGATATCAGATACCCTCCCCTCCAGCTCACAATTCAACATCCTTTTCAAAGATTCATAGACATGGAAAATGAGCATTGAGATTAAGCCCATGCCTGAAACCACAAAATGTGCTTCTTTGGTTGTATGAACAGAAGAATCACTTAAGATTACTTTTCTCTGCTACATGTTTTCTTCTGTGGAAAAATACATGCAATACATGTAAAAGTCTAGAATTTTTATACAAATGGCATATAGGATGGGAGCTGTTTAACGTTTTTTCCTGCCAGACACCACTTTATCTCAAACTTTCAAGTGCCTTTAACAGGGCCATTTGTAGGATTTCCCCCCTTTTATGAGACAAGTATATGGTTCCGGTTTGTGGATGATACATTTATCATTTGGAGCCATGGGGAGGAAGAATTGATGGGGTTTTTGAATCATCTCAACAACATCCACCTGAACATACAATTCACAATGGAGAAAGAAATCGAGGGAAAACTCCCATTTCTGGATACCTTGGTCATCCACAAAGCAAACTTTCAGTTAGGTCACAAGGTCTACAGGAAACCAACTCACACTGATCGGTACTTACACAAAAACTCCAATCACCACCCCCGACAGAAAAGAGGCATAATGAAAACATTAGTGGATCGTGCAAGACGGATATGTGAGCCACACTTTCTCAATGAGGAAATTAATCATCTAAACCACGCACTTCAGGCAAATGGCTACTCCAGAAATGAAATCCGAAGAGCAATCAAACCCAGGATGAATCAAACAACCAAGGAAAAATAGTCTCCTACAGGAAAAGTGTTTTTGCCATATATCAAAGGAATTACTGATCAGATGGGAAAGCTTATGAAAAAGCATAACCTTCAAGCAGTATTCAGACCCACCCGAAATATACAACAGATGCTACGATCAGCAAAAGACAGTAGAGACCCCCTCACCTCTGCAGGAGTATACCGTATACCCTGCAGCTGTGGACAAGTTTACATCGGGACAACAAAGCGTAGCATCCAGAAAAGAATAAAAGAACATGAAAGACAATGCAGACTTGGACAACCTGAAAAATCAGCAGTGGCTGAACATAGCCTAACTCAAACAGGGCACAGTGTCTTGTTCCAGGACACCAAAATACTGGACAACACTTACAACTACTTTGTCAGACTAGATAGGGAAGCCATTGAAATTCACAAGCATAAGCAAAACTTCAACAGGAAAGAAGAAACCTTAAGAATGAACAGAGCATGGTTTCCAGTTCTGAAAAACACCAGGCTAACAAAACACTCTATACTCGACAATAGCCCTGCAGAGAAGATTAGCACATCAAGCCCCAATCCATATGCAAAAGAACCTCCTCAGGATACAGTGAAGCCTCCCGCCATTAGCATTCCACACCCTGGGAAACTCTTACAGGATGACTCAGCTCAACCCCACCCCTCCTGAGTAGATACAGATGACCTGCCAACATCTTTTCCACACTGTGACACTGAGAGATCTCTGTCTTTTGGTGCTACACCTCTGAAGATGCCAGCCACAGCTGCTGGTAAAACGTCAGGAACTACAATGCCAAGACCACGGCAATACAGCCTGGAAAACCCATAACAACCATAATTCATAAGTATATTGGTTTCAGATTAACATTAGTTTCAAGACAGGTACAGATCTTCAAACATTTCTGACTGGACTCAGTCACAAAGACATATTTTCCCCAAGTTGCCACTTAGGCTAATAATATCCACAAAGAAAAGAGCATACAGACTTCTCTCAGATTACAATACTTCACTCCTCCTCCCGTGTCCCCAGGGCAGCTCTTAGCAACACTAGAACAACATGTTGAACACTTTCCCTCAGCACAACTCTGACCAAACTGCAGTTCACTTCGCCCCCTGGGGTACAGCTACCACCCAATTGTAATCACTCACATATCCATCCCCACTCTTTCCTCTCTTAGAGGCCTGCATTTTAAACCATAGCAAACATACATTCAAAAGACCAAATGAATTAGTTGAAATAAAACTTGAGTTGCCAACCTCCAGGCAGGGGCTGGCAATTTTCTAGAATTACAATTCATCTCCAGATGACAGGCATAAGTTCCCCTGGAGAAAATGGCTGCTTTTAAGGGTTGACTCTAAAGCATTATACCCACTGACATCCCTCCCTTCCCCAAACACCACTATCCTCAAGCTCCACCCCCAAATCTCCAGAAATTTCAAACCTGGGATTGGTAACCCGTAATAAAAAACACAAAATATTTACATAGCAAAACATTACGACGTTTGCAGAAGCAGCCAGATAACCTTCTATCTTATCTGCATCCAGCTCCAGTTGCCCCTCAGGCCTGCCAGTCTCTTGATTCCTTCTGTTGCAAGGACAGCTGGAGAAGGAGGTGTCAAGCAAGCTCAACCCTTCTTTAGAGCACCCGCATGCTAGTCCACCACTGTGGCCAAGCACATCTCATTGTGGTTTACATGTTCCACTTGGTTGAACTAGGCCAGACTGCCCCATCCCTCATTTCCTTTCGTACATTGTAGATCCTGCTTGGGCCAGATGAGGGAGAAGAACACGAAGAAGAGAAATCCTTGGCCCTGCACCATGACGGCCTCTTCCAAAACTGTATTGCATTGCTGGGGACTGTGGCAACCAATCTTGAATCAAGTGGGGCAAGCCAGAATTGTCCCAGAGAGGTATTCTGTAAACCAGTGCCATCTCTGCCAAAGGGAGGGTCTCCAGGCCAGGCACAGCCATTCAACTGATGGTGGCGTTTCAAAGGAGGGTACCTGGGTAGTCTTTCCAGTCACACCAAGGTGCCTTGACTGGAAAAAGTCCTAGCTGGCATTTATCTATGACATCTGGTTATGAGCTGGGTAGCACATCGTGGCTTTTGCCTCTACCCTGATGCAGGCAGCAAAGTGAGCACCTCACTCATCTCCCAGCCAGCCGAGCTGCTGCTGCCCAACTAATGCAGGGACCCCTGGCAAGCCACCATTTACCTGGGAGCCATTTCAAAGACTGGTGTGGGTACATGACCACTTCCTTTTTGGTACAACCTTTCAGCCCATAACTGCTTAGTAGACTTGTGCATTTCTTTCCTTATTAATTACAATAATTCTAAAAATTGCATGTTCTGTAATTATAGTAATTAATATGAAAACAAAACAAGTTCCTTAACAACCTATAATGAAAGAAACCCATGATTTCCTTTCATTTTATATAGGAGCTTTTGTTACGGCAGGATGGAGTTTCGTTTCTCTCCTGTGTTTTCCTAAAGGGACATGCAAAGCTGTTTTCCTGAGGAGAGGGGTGGAGAGAACGTCTGTGCTTTCTTGATTGATTGTAAATTGTATCCACTAAGATTACATATATGTGTGAGGTAATTCAATCCTGAAGCATATTGGGTGGGACTTTAAATCAGATAAGAGTTGGTTTCAAAATCTGGAGCTGCCCTTTGTAGTGAACCAACTCAGAGAGAGAGTGTGTTATTTGTAAGTTTTCTTGTGCCAAAGCACAGTGTAGTATTTTTTAGGCTATATTATTCCTGTCCTCATTTCTTAGCTTTCTTCTTGAATATACTTTCTGTTTTGTGTTTGTGTTTTCTAAGTGTTCTCTAATTCATTTTGAAGCATTTTATTGTTTTTACTTGGAGCTTGCCCCCCTTCTTCCCTTCCTTATTTGATTTGTGGCTTGCCTTCTAGCTTCCTCCTGCCATTTCTGGCTCTTTGGAGCTTAGTCTTTATTTAATCCCCCTCAGTCTTATTTGTTTCATTAGTTATTTGTTTCAGTGTGTGATTGTGTGTTGCTTCAGTGTCCTTCTTCTACCAAACTCTCGATTTTAAACTGTGTTCCCCACTGAAGCTGCTGTGGTTCTTTGGGAATTACAATTAATTTGGGATTTGTCTTTCTTGTGCAACTTAGTTTGTATTGTATGTTTGGGTGTCTCAAGTGTAACCCAAGCACACTTTAATTTTATTAATTTATTTTATCACACACAGTTTAGTAATAAACATTACATACATTTCATACACACAGTACAGTATCTTATCTGACAGTTGTACACACAGCACATCATGACTGGCAGGGGAACTTCCGTCTCTGGTAGGAAGAATGTGCAGCGTGATTGGGGCAGATCTGCTAGAAGGAGGAGAGGAAGGTGTTATTTTGAAAAAGCAGTAGCAACCAACAGGTACAGTTTGCCTGATACTGGAAGTCCCCCCTGCAAGCTCAAGCTACTGTTCTGCAAGCTAAGTGGCTTTAGCTGCTTTATGTTACTGTTTCCTATCATTTCTCCCATAGACTTTGGCATCTTTCATTGCATCAAAAAGGGGCACCGCTTTATGCTATTGTTTTGATATTTGGCTGTGCAGATGTCCTAGTGGAGTACTGCAACCCCTCTGAGATTTGACCAGTCCAGAGAGAAAACCATAGAAGATACAGAACCAAGAAGGGAGGAGGAATGTACTTTCATCGAAACCAATGAGAAATAATAACAAAATAGTATTATGAAAACAAAACAACAATAACAAAAGAAACAATAACAAAACAAAACAGTCCTTTGGAGAATTAATAATAAAAACAAAAGAAACAAAATTAATTCCCATGCACAACTCTACTTTGATATTTGGTTTATTGGGCTAGAATCTGTTTTTTGTTTTAGTTTTTAGTTACATATATTTTATGATTCTGTTATACATTGTATTTACTCCATTACTGATGAAGACAGCAAGGTCACCTTGAAAGTAAGTCCTCTCAAGTATGTGGATTTTTACCATTCTCTCTTCTGCACAAAGTGGAATGTTTGGTTCAATATTTAAAATATAACTAATATTTTGCCTCTAAAACTACTTTTCATATTTACAGATGTTGGTAGTAGAACGTTCATCATACTGGGTACCAGACTCTAACAAGCATCAGCTGAAGGAGGATTTAGTTCAAAGTATGCAATGTGTTAACAGAGATGGTAGTAATAATGTATGAAGTGTAATATATACACACTGCATGGTTTCCAGCTGTTTGGCTTCAGAGTCACTCTCTGTGCAGCAAAATAAAAAATGAGTGTTTGGATAATGTAGCTAAAAGTGAAGGAATCCATTGGTCACTCTTTTGGAACCAGCATGGAGAACTCAACTTAAGCCCAATCTACCCTGAGATTTTTGAAAAAAAAACATGTTACGTGTGAACAATTGCAGAGATGAAATTCAAGGAATTCTGAAGAATTCTCACGATTTTTCTGTATTATAGAAATTGTGATCTATAGCTGATATGTACTTTAAAACCTTTTGGAACTTTTCTCAGCAGTAATTGCAGATGAGGAATAAATGCAGATGAGCAGTAAATGCAGAAATATACTTCAGTCCATAGCATCACATAATGCAACATATTAATAAAGCAGAGCATTTCTAATGCTGATTTCAAAGAGAGGAATTTCACATGTAAAGAGTCCTCATGCAAATTCAGCTCTTGAAAAAATTGGTATTTTGTAAAATCAAATATAATTGTAGAAATTAAAAAAATATAAACACAAATTTATTTCTGGAATCTGAAAGGGGGGGGGTTGAATATTGTCCTTTAGTTGTAATTTTAAGCAGAGTTTCAGTCTGTGTTTTCAGTTCATATCAAGAAATACTAATAATAATTGGGGTGGAACAGTCCCGCTGACCCATGAACACAGTTCTGTTCAGTCCCTTTGAGGAATCTTAGGATCAAAACACGATACTCATGGGCAAGTGTTGGATCCTGCAATGATCCCTGGGAATTGTAATTTAAAAAACCAGCCACTCAATGTGATTCTCAGCTGGGGAGGGATGGGGGAGTCTCTCTCTCTCTCTCTCTCTCTCTCTCTCTCTCTCTCTCTCTCTCAAAAATCCTCTGAGAACTTTAGATGGGGGTGAGAGTGGGGAAACAACATAGCAAGAGACAAGAAAAAAGCAGAGGAGAGAAATCTGTCCTTCTCATTCGTCTTCTCCCAGCAGGGACTCGCAGCTCGAATTCCCTCCCACCTCATCTCAGGTGAAGCAAAACCAGCTGATTAGATTTTTGAAAGAGAATCAGTCTCTCTTTGAGAGACTCTCTTTGCAAGACAATCTCTTCAGTTGAGCAGCTGTTCTTTGCAAGAAAATCCACTTCGCTTAGAGAGGGGGGCGGTGTTAGACTACTATTCCCAGCAGAGATTGTGGGACCAATCAAGTACTCTTCATGTGAAGTTTTTCTTGTGTGTTCTGACCTTGAGTGACCAGTGACTAACCCTATTCACTGATCAGCTGCGTGCCACTCTTGTCTAATCCTCAGAGGGATCATTTCTCATTTGTTGCACTACCATCAACTAGTTGTTTTAGGAATTTCCTATCAGGAGGGCCAGTACTCCCAGCTTTCTTTCCTGTGTTGCTATTCTAAGGCTCCTCCTAGTGCCTGCATCTCCTACTACCAGTGATTGGTTACTATGAGGATGGCTTACCACAGTTCTGCACTCCTAGGAAAATAGTGAGTTAGCAACTGACTGTAATCCTTCCCCTGGCAACCATTTTGAACAGCATGTTCGAACAGTGGAGGTCTATGTGGTAGAGAGAACAACTACCAGCATTCAAAATAGTAAAGGATTTATTAAAAGTAAAAAGTCCACATGCATACTCTGTTCAGCAATGGATTGAGCAAGAAATGCAAAAGGAAAGTATAAACATGCAATTCCCCTATTCCTTATTCTGTACATGCCCTTGCTGATCATGCAGTAAGGCAGGCTCTTTAGCTTAGAACTTACAGTGTTTTAAAAGCTGCCTGATAACCTTACAGTCTTTGTATTGTCGAAGGCTTTCACGGCCGGAGAACGATGGCTGTTGTGGGTTTTCCGGGCTGTATTGCCGTGGTCTTGGCATTGTAGTTCCTGACATTTCGCCAGCAGCTGTGGCTGGCATCTTCAGAGGTGTAGCACCAAAAGGTGTAGCACCACTGAGAGTTCTCTGTCTTTTGGTGCTACACCTCTGAAGATGCCAGCCACAGCTGCTGGCGAAACGTCAGGAACTACAATGCCAAGACCACGGCAATACAGCCCGGAAAACTTATAGTCTTTGTTTAGGCAACCAGTCCATTGTTTGATCCACATGCCAATGGCAGCCATCAAGATGGAGATGAAGTATATGCATGGATGCTGCCTCTGTGCATAGGCACTGTGCTCGTAAGCTGATGTAACACAGAGGAGGGAGTGAGGCAGTGTTCTCACGCCTGCTCTTCCTCTTTGCATGTTCAGTAAAATTTTGGTGTGGTTGTATGTACAAGGCTGGAGTATAAGGCAACACATCTAGAGAGGAAATTAGACTTGTGTGCCTTGGACACACTCCTATTTGCCTTTGCCTGGAGAATGCCACAATGCCTGCACATGTACAAATTTTGTACATGCTTAAGCACCATCCCATTACTGGGAATTCTGGAAAATCACTGTTCCTGATCATAGAGATGGACATCTCTGTGTGTATGTTCTGTGTGTGCATAAATTGCTGTTCCCACCTTCTGGGAGCATATAAGCCAAAAGTCATCATAGCTCATCCTCTGGCCTCTATATCTTTCTCAGTTACTCTTACCATTGCTTCTAGTCCATACATTGCAAGGAGGAGTGGTCAGTGTTAAGTGATCATTGCCTACTAGATTGTCAAATAATCTGATTGGCTACAGATTTGGAAAGCTCCATATTTTAAATCAAAGATTTCAAGCAGTCAAGATGGTATGTAACGGCTGTAAAATTATATAGGGCAAATCCACACACCCTCGGCGTGTCCCGGCGTTGCGCTAAATGTTTGCTAAACACCCGGAAGTATAGTGTCTTTCTAGTGTACTTCCGGGTGTTTAGCAAATATTTAACACAATGCCTGGACGCTCCAATAGTGTGTGGATTTGCCCATAAAATGAGAAAAATAAGTAACTCAAACTGTTTAAAAGGTTGTGGTCAAATGGGTGTTTTTTGCATGTTTGGTGGGGATGTGTTGATAGTAATGCCTTTTGGGAATGGCTCTTGGGAGAGGTACAATTCATATCTGGTTGTAATTTACTCTGCATTTCAGAGACAGTATTGCTAAATGGGTGGTCTGAAGATCTAGTTAATAGAACAAAAGCAGAAACTATCTCTTTATTATTGGCAGTAACACGATTAGCTATAGCAATGCATGAGAAAAATAAGACAGCACCTGCAATACAATCCTGGAGAATACGTTTATGGGAATACTTTATTTGGGGAAATGACAACATATGGCTCTCAGTCTCTGTCATGTAAGAGTTATGAAAAATTCATGAAACAGCGGTATCCTATAATACAATATCTTTCAGAAAAGGAGCTATTACCTAAAAATCCATTCTTACCACAATTTAATATATTTTTGAATAGAAACTACTCACCTGATCCAGTTAGGTCAATCTCATTAGGTGCAAGGGGGGGGGGGTGTCCTCCTGAGCTTGGAGTCCTTCAAATGCTTAGAGGATGAATATATTGAGTAAAAAAAGAAGTCACATTGAACTTGTTTGATCATTTGGTGGATATAATTGTTGAAAAAATGGTTATCTACTTTTTGCATAATACATGCAAACTTCATAAGGCTTGTGTTGTTACTTGGATTTATTCACTGTTTGTAATTATGCTAGTGAGATAAGCTGTTGTATTGCTTGTTTTGTTGTGAAAACTGTTCAAAATAAAAAACAGAACATGGAGGGGGGAGAGATCATTGCCTAACAACATTCTGTGCCTTTCAGATACTTCCAAATCACCCAGTAAGGGCCTCTACATACTTTAATAGGGAGATAATCAAAGTTTCCTCCTTAGTGATATGCTCACTCCTTTCGTGGTACTTCATATTCCATGAGAAGAACTGCATTTTCCCAAGTAGAGAATATATGGCTAGAAAATACCATGTCTTCAAATCACGCCAGAAATGCATTAACATGGAAAGATATGCATGTATATGCATGTATATCCTACATAACAACTGAATATTTTTTGCTTTATATAAGTGTTAATTGGAAATAACAAACTGTCTTGCTGCACCTTAAAGACTAATTCATTTCTTGTAGGATGAGCTTTCATAGGCAAGTTCCTCAAATGTAGTTTCATAGAGAAAAGGCCCTCAGAAAGGAGAAGGGAAACAAATGTTATAAATGAATACTTTAAAATTTGATAGCTGACTCAGGAACAGTTAACAGCTGACAGCTGTCTGACATATCAGTTTGGTGTAGTAGTGGTTAAGAGCGCAGGGCTCTAATCTGGAGATCCGGGTTTGATTCCCCACTCCTCCACTTGAAGCCAGCTGGGTGACCTTAGGTCAGTCACAGCTTCTAGGAGCTCTCTCAGTCCCACCCACCTCACAGGGTGATTATTATTGTGGGGATAATAATAACATGCTTTGTAAACCCATCTGAGTGGGCATCAAGTTGTCCTGAAGGGCAGTATATAAATCAGTCAATGGCATTTACCCTGCCTGAGGCTGAACGGTGTTCCAATTTACCCTCAATTTAAAAAGTTCTTCTACTGGAGAAAGAGCCACTTGGAAGAAGGTTCTTGAATATGGAAGAAGGCTTCAAATCTTTCCTCAGTATAGTAGTAGTAGAATACATGCCAACATTTGACAGTATTTGCTAAGTATTCTATCATTCAGCTAGTTTGAGCCAAAACAGATTTGATCCCAAATATTCTCTTCAAAAGTCTTTTCTGCAAATGTTGATTGCAAATATCATCTGTATAGCCTATGGATGTATAAATATTCTTTGAATATTAGGCAAATTGTGGTTTTCAGGTATCCGCTTTTAACATATGAACATTTGAGCCATTTGATGGAATTGGACACTTAACATGCAGTGGCAATCAATATTTAATAGTATCTGAAGGACTGCAGTCAGCATGTGATAGGATCTTATATCTTGGTGACAATATTTGAATACTTTACAAGATTTAACAGTTGATATCCAGTGGCAGTTCATAGTCAACAGCCGATATCTGGTAGGTAACAGTACCTAACAGATAACATGCAACAGAATTTTTCAATTAATGTCATTCATTCATGTAACCAATGACAATAAGAACACTTCAAATTTTGATGTCAAATGTTGATTCTGGAGTTGGAAGGTAAATTTTGAGCTCAAAACTGGATTGGACTAGGAGTAAATATCTCAGCTAATATTAGCAATATACTGCAAATAAATCATAAAGAGATCATAACTCAAATTAAATCCAGTATAACTAATTGGAATAGTATAAATCTTTCATGGCTAGAAAGATTTTATCTCATCAATTCGTTTATACTTCCTAAATTAATATATATATTCAGAGCGATACACATTTATATATCTCACACATACTTATCTCAATGGCAAAATATATTAAACAGTTTTTTATGGCAGAATAAAAAACCCAGAGTTGCTTTTGATACTATTAAACGTAAATTTTCGAATGGTGGGTTCAATTACCCTGATTTAAATATATACCAAATTGCTAGAAGACTAATAAACATTATTCAATTGATGTCAAGCAACAATCTTCCTTCATGGGCATTTATCTTTCAGCCTTTATTAATCAAAAGATCATTACTTGAACTTATTTAGGAAAAACCCTGTAATCGTCCTTCTAAAATAAAAAAAATATACTTTACTATAAAATATATAAACATATATTTTATATACTATAAAATATATAAGCACAAAATTTTAGATTGATAGATATTGCAATGCATAATGGTCTTATGAGTAAACTAGAACTGGAACAATAGACACATCAAAAGATTCAATGGCTCCTCTATTTGCAACTTCAAAGCTTAACAGACAGAATCAACATTAATCAAATAATGAATACCCCTAAAACTGATTTTGAAAAACAATTGTCTTGCAAAGGCCTAATAGCCAAAGTTTACAATATTATATTAAATACATGTGACCAAAAGACTCTAAATTATCAAACTAAATGGTCAGATGATTGCAAAATTAATTTAACATCTGAACAATGGTGCAAAATATGGTCTTCAAATTTAAACAACTCTCCAGTAGTTGTTACTAGACATGGGCATGAACCGCATTACGAACGCAAAAAAACCCACAAACCGCCCAATCTTACATTCGCGCTCTGGCAGTTCATGAGCATCCAACGAACCAGCGTTCATAAGAAGCCCGGTTCGTTGCGCATGCCCACAGTTCGTGAAGCCAGACAGTCAGGCGCCATCAATCAATTCTCTTGGAGCCAGGGGAATGCCTGAACTTTGTCTGCACTCCTTCTGTCGCCCTGGAAACCTGAATCGGAGCCCAGCTTGCCTTGATCGGCAGGTCTTCCTTGCAAAGTGGTTACAACTTGGGAGAAGACACCTGGGGGAGGGAGGGGGAGGAGGTGTTCTGTAGCCATGGGCACTCCAATCTCATCCCTGCAAACCCTGATAGGCAGCTCTGACGGCCAACCACAGACCTCTTGTGTTGGTCTATGGGACGTCAGCTTATAAAAACCACTGGGCTCCCAGGCTGGGTTTCACTTTCAGCGAGCAGTGGAGTGTGACAGAGCTGTTGCTTGCTACGTGCTAGCCTTTGGGAAGAGAGACAGAGAGAGTATAATTGAGCTGGGATTTTGGGGATAAGGATCTATCTCCTGTGGTTCCAGGGCTGCTGCCAGGCCCTGGGGTCAAGCTCAGTGGGCACCGGGGCTGAGGGCTCACAGTATTATTAGTGCCTGATCTGGTCAAGTCTGTGGGTGTGGTGTGTTAGGGCTCTAGTCCCTCCCTCCCTCTGTTTCCAGGGCTGCTGCCAGGCCCTGGGGCCAAGCTCAGTGGGCACCGGGGCTGAGGGCTCACAATATTATTAGTGCCTGATCTGGTTAAGTCTGTGGGAGTGGTGGGCTAGGGCTCTAGCCCCAGCCTCTGGTTCCAGGGCTGCTACCAGGCCCTGGGACCAAGCTCAGTGGGCACCTCGACTGAGGGCTTACATTGATTATTATCAGTGCCTGATCTGGTCAGGTCTGTAGGAGTGGTGGGCTAGGGCTCTAGTCCCTCCCTCCCTCTGGTGCCAGGGCTGCTGCCAGGCCCTGGGGCCAAGCTCGGTGGGCACCTCAGCTGAGGGATAATACAGTATTATTAGTGCCTGATCTGTTCAGGTCTGTGGGAGTGGTGGGCTAAGGCTCTAGCCCCAGTTTCTGGTTCCAGGGCTGCTGCCAGGCCCTGGGGCCAAGCTCAGTGGGCACTGGGGCTGAGGGCTCATAGTATTATTAGTGCCTGATCTGGTCAGGTCTGTGGGAGTGGTGGGCTAGGGCTCTAGCCCCAGCTTCTGGTTCCAGGGCTGCTGCCAGGCCCTGGGGCCAAGCTCAGTGGGCACCTCGGCTGAGGGCTCACATTTATTATTATCAGTGCCTGATCTATTCAGGTTTGTGGGAGTGGTGGGCTAGTGCTCTAGTCCCTCCCTCCCTCTGGTGCCAGAGCTGCTGCCAGGCCCTGGGGCCAAGCTCAGTGGGCACCTCAGCTGAGGGGTCACATTGATTATTATCAGTGCCTGATCTGGTCAGGTCTGTGGGAGTGGTGGGCTAGGGCTCTAGTCCCTCCCTCCCTCTGGTGCCAGGATAGAAATATAGAGGGGCCTCACCCGCCTTCCGGCCCTCACCGGGAATAAATGCGCACTCCTCTGAGGCCCTGTGGTTGCTGGGGGATCTTGCCACTCCCCCTCCAAATGACATGTCCTCTCCCTCTCATCCTTTCCGGCAATGCAGGAAGGTGAGTGATGTTGGCTGCCACCAGAGACTTCCTCAGGGGGACCTTGGGTGAGGCCCCACAGTTGCTGGGGGATCTTTCCACTTCCCCTCCAAATGACATGTCCTGTCCCTCTAATCCTTTCCGCTAAGGCAGGAAGGTGGGTGATGTTGGCTGCTGCCGGATAATTCCTCAGGGGGACCCTCAGGTGAGGCCCCGTGGTTGATGAGGGATCTTCCCACTTCCCCTACAAATGACATGCAAATGCTACAAATAGATTCAGAGTCGGACAGAACAAGATAGATAGATAGACAGAAACAAAAACATTGGAAAAAGATCGATACACAAGCATACATATAGATGAAGATAGAGAAAGGTATGTAGAAAATGATATAGTTATAGAAAGAGTGAAAAAGACAGCTAGAGATAGAAAGATATAGATTCCGATAGATAGTGGTGGAAACACATAGAAAGAAATAGATAGAGATAGAAAGTTATGAATAGACAGTGAGAGGTAGATACAGAGAAACAGATAGAAAAGGGTACACAGATGTCAACTGTTCTAGATCTAGAATCAATGCGAATGCAACAAAAAGATATTGAATCGAACAGAACACGACACATACATAGATAAAAGGATGGAAAATCAAAACCGGAGAATGATACAAACATTAGAGAATGTATAAATATAATGTACATACACTAGAATGTACGAGCTTACATTAGAGAATGTATGTTAACAGTTAGACAATGGTATATAGTTGGAGAATTGTATGTAGAAAATGATAGAGATAGAAATAGAAATAGAGGGGGTCATCACCCACCATCCAGCCTGTGCTGGGAATAAACGCGCGCTCCTCTGAGGCCTGGTGGGCAGGCACATGGGGGAGTGCCGTGGGCGAGTTGCCAGACCCCCCGCTCTTTGAGGGGAGGTGGCACGCCACTGCCTTCCCATGCCTGCCAGGCCAAGCGGCCACCGTCATCACCCACCTTCCAGCCTGTGCTGGGAATAAACACGCGCTCCTCTGAGGCCTGGCGGGCTGGCACATGGGGGGTCCCACCAGTGAGTGGCAATACCCCCTGCGCCCTAGATGGGAGGCAGCCTGCCTTCGAGTACACCCCTTGTACTCTGAGACAACGTCACCTGGTGGCTCTAATTGTATCTAGTGGGAGTTTCCTGGGGGCCTCGGATTGGAGAAGGTATAACTCCAAGATCCCTATTGCAATCTTGACCAAACTGGGGTGCTGGCTGGAGGAGAAACTGCTAAACACTTCCTGTGAATATGGGCTCCCTAAGTCCAACGGGGGCCGTTCTGACGCCCACGAACCACGAACCCCGAACAGGTTCATCAGCAGGAAATGTTCATTTTGGTTCGTTAGTTCGGGTTCGGCAGTAGCACCAAACCATGAACCACGAGTTCGTTATTTTTTGGGGGTTCGTGCCCATGTCTAGTTGTTACCAAACTAAAAACTTTTAAGATCATAAACAGGTGGTATTTGACTCCTAAAAACTATCACAAATTTACTCCTCTTTATCCCCTCAGTGTTGGAAAGGCTGTGGGGAAGTTGGAACATTCTCTCACTGCTGGTGGGAATGCCAACATGTCGTTAATTTTTGGAAGAAAATCCTCACTTCGATTAAAGACATCACTAACTACACAATCCCTCTAAAGCCTGAATTAATCTTTTTGGATCAATGGGACGACCTACTCATTCCCAAAATAAGAAAGGACCTTATAACAAGCCTGTTAACAGCTGCAAAGAGCGTTATTGCAACTTATTGGAAAAGTAATAGTGTTCCAACATTATCTGTCCGGCATAACAAGATCTGGGATCATTTCATTTTGGAAAAATTGAGTGACAAAATTGATCAAGTCAAGCACTTTCCCAAAAGCAGTAATTTTCAGGAGAAATGGTCTCCATTCTTTGAATATCTGGAAAACAATAATATCTGGGCCGTATCAAAGATTCACAAATCTATTTTTGAATTTCTATAATGTAATTCTTAGAATTTAAGCCTTATCGCTGTTACTTTAAATTGTATATAGTATTGTTATTTGGTTATTGGTTGTGTTTTAGTTACCAATTGTTACTTGTTAATCTATGCTATTTTGTAATTTATTGTATGCTTTTTATTAATAAAATTTTGTTTAATTAAAAGAAAACTGGATTGGACTTCAAAATATTGCAAACTTTTCTTGCTACTCTAAAGAAGACAAAGGAAGAGGTGGAAATTCATTACATATGTCTGGAATCTGTTTCATTATTTTCCTAACTGTGTGTGTCTATGTGCAAGAACAGCCTGCCTGTCTCATAGTTCCTTATTTTCCAGTTACATTGAATTTGAAATTGAAGGCTCTGAGAGCTGGAACAGCCGTGATGACATCACTGTGTAACAATAATGTGAAATAATGTTTACCAAAGTACATAAATAATGAAGCAATGAGTGTTTGTCTTTATATTCTTTCCACTATAAACTTTAAAACTAACTAGGATCTCTGCAGTTTGACAAGAGGACAGTTATTTACTGTTTGCCTTAGAAAAATTCAGAGGTTTTTATCTGTACTTGAATCTTACTGAGAGGAAAAGAATGAGGCATTAAAATGAGGTCAGTGAATGTACAAACAGCAGAGCAAAAACAGCTGCTCCAAAGGCAAATTCCACATAGGCCATAGTTTTTCTCAGCTGAGAAGTCCATTTAAGACCCTTGATTCAATAATTTTGTGTCTGCTTAAGAAACATGAGCCAAAGTGCTAGGAAACAGGGTTTTAACAATAGCAGGAGTGCTAGTGGTTTACATGATGTGGGTGGAGTAGTAGTGACAGTCCACTAAAGGGAAGGTGAAAGTTGGGAAGGACCCCTAGCCTTCTTAGCCTATGCATCCCTGTGTGTAGGTGCCACTATGTCAAATTCCTGCATGAGTCCTTTACTAATTCCATTGTTGCTTATTTGTTTCCTGCTTCCTATGTGATTCTTCAGTGGTCTCTATCTTCAACAACTGAGCAGAAATTTCAGCAGCTTTGAACTCATGCAACAGCTTTGAACTCATGCAACAGGTCTATTCCTTTTGGCCCTACTGCTTCTTAAAATACACCTTGGTACAATAACCACAGCTATATTTTGGAAGTAGATAGTGAACTTGCTCCCTCCCCGCCCTCTCTCTCACACGCACACATTTTAAAATTGAATAAGATTGTGTAAAGAATTATGGTGGGAATCTTCATCCTCTGTACTGGCTTAATTACAGTTTCTTCAAATTTAATATAATCTAAATAAAGAAGCCTGAGTTTGGAATCTTATAGAAGTCATTAGAGGTGTGCAAAATGAAACAAAAGAGCCAGAAATACACCCCAAAATAGCTGTTTCATTTTGTTAAAGCAGCTTCTAGAATACTGAAGCATATCTGGGAAGTTTTTTTTTTTTTTTTGAAAAATTTTTTATTGGGTTAGAACATTTTTATTTTTACATTACAATCAATTTTCCCCTAATTTTTCGTTTCTAACCCCCTCCCTTTCCCCCCCTTTTGTTGACTTCCAACAGCTTTCCCACCCTCTGTCCCTTTTCCCTTACTTCTATTAAATTCCTCTGTCTAAAACAGATATACATTCTCCATTATATTAAGCAGTGCATCCTTAACTCCTTTAATTATTATACACCCAAACTATACGTCTTTAGATAAACAATTTATCCCATTTTCCAGTTTTGAATAATTCTATATAAACCTATATATCATAAACCATAAAAATTTCCCACATTTAAATCAAACAATTTGATTTGTTCTCTATATATTACTCATTTCAACTTTTTATGGTAATTCTATATAACTCCTCAGATACTCAATCAGTTTAACTCTTCTATACATTCAGTTTGGTGCTTATAAATCTTGTCAAAGAAAGAAAATATTGTTAGTTAGTCAATCCTCATGTTTAAACCTTATCATTAATTATTCTCTATCAGTTGACCTATACATATCTATATATATCTCAATCAATTAATCTAACTGCTTATAAATTCACATTTCTCTTCCTCCCCCGGTAAAGTCACCCCTCTCTTTTATACTTTTATTATATTTCAGTAGTTCTCAAACTGCCACAGTTTTCCTCCCACCTCCCATTTCTTCTCCAGGTATTGTTTCAGCTTCTCCCAGTCTGTGTTGAACTGCCCTGAGTCCAGATCTCTCAGTTTTCTTGTCATCTTGTCCATTTCAGCCATATACAGCAATTTGTAGATCCAATCTTCAATAGTTGGTACTTCTTGTACTTTCCATTTCTGCGCATACAAAAGTCTAGCTGCTGCAGTCATATAAAAAATCAACGTCCTATGATGGGCTGGAATTCCCTCCATTCCCAAGTTTAGCAGCAGGAGTTCTGGGTTCTTATTTATTTGAAACTGTAAAATTTCACTCATTTCTCTTATTATTTCCCCCCAGAACTGCCTAGCTACCTCACACGACCACCACATATGATAGAGGGAGCCCTCATGTTTCTTACATTTCCAGCATTTATTAGAAGTATTCAAATTCCCTAGCGCAATCTTCTTTGGTGTCATGTACCAACGATAGATCATTTTGAAAATGTTCTCTTTAATATTAATACATGTCGTTGTCTTCATTGTAGTTTTCCACAAGTATTCCCATGCCTCCATTGTTATTTCTTTATTGAAATTTATAGCCCATTTCACCATCTGTGTTTTAACTATCTCATCCTCAGTATAGCATTTCAGCAATACTTGGTATACCTTGGATATTCTTTTCTTGTCTTCTTTAAGAAGGGTCTGCTCTAGTTCCGAGTTCTCTGTTCGTATGCCCCCTTTTGCAAAGTCTGAGTTATATAAGTCTCTAATCTGTCTATACTGAAACCAATCATAGTTAGGTGCTAGTTCCTCTTGCGTCTTTATTCTAAGTTTAGATACTTCAATCTTAGTTATTTCTTTATACGTTAAACATTGTTGTTCATTATCCACAGCTCTCGGATCTATCACCTCATATGGAACCACCCACAAGGGGGTTCCTTCTTGTAAGTAAGTTCTATACTTCTTCCAGATTGTAAATAGACTTCTCCTTACAAAATGATGCAGGAACATCGAGTTGACCTTTACTTTGTCATGCCATAGGTATGCGTGCCATCCAAAAATTTTTTTATATCCCTCTAGGGCTAATAGTTTCTTATTCTTTAATGTCATCCACTCTTTTAGCCAAACTAGGCAGATTGCATCATGGTAAAGTCTCAGATTGGGCAGTTGCATTCCGCCTCTCTCCTTTGCATCTTGTAAAACTTTTACTTTCACTCGAGGCTTCTTGCCTGCCCAAACAAAATCTGATATTTTCCTCTGCCATTTTTCAAATTGTTTAGAGTCTCTGATGATTGGTATTGTCTGTAACAAAAACATTACTCTTGGTAACACATTCATCTTAACTGCTGCAATCCTGCCCAACCATGACAGCTTCAATCTATTCCATTTGATCAAGTCTCTCTCTATCTGAGTCCATAATTTTTCATAATTATTCTTGAACAAATCTATATTTTTTGCAGTCAGCTCAACTCCCAAGTATTTCACCTTACTAGTTACTTCACAATCCGTTGTTTCCATTAACAATTGTTGTTTCTGCTTAGTCATGTTTTTGCATAATATCTTTGACTTCTTTTTGTTAATGAAGAAACCTGCCAAATCTCCAAACTCCTTGATCTTGCCTATCACTTTTGGCATGTTCTCCAGTGGGTCTTCTACAATTAACATTATGTCGTCTGCAAATGCTCTGACCTTATATGAGTAGTCCTTTATTTTTATTCCTCGTATTTCCTCATCTTGTCGAATTTGTATCATCAGAATCTCCAATACTAAAATGAACAACAATGGAGATAACGGGCAACCTTGTCTTGTTCCTTTACTAATCGTCAATTTTTTGGTCAATTCATCATTCACTACAATTGCTGCAGTCTGGTCTCTATAGATTTCCTTGATTGCTCTGACGAATCTTTCTCCCAGTTGTAGCTTTTCCATAGTGGCAAACATAAAATCCCAGTTTAAATTGTCAAACGCTTTTTCAGCGTCTACAAAGAAGAAACCAACCTCTTTGTCGCAACGCTTGTCGTAGTATTCAATAGCATTGATCACTGTCCTTAAGTTGTCTCTTATTTGTCTGTCTGGCAAAAAGCCTGCTTGTTCCTCCTCTATGACTTCCGAGAGCCACCCCTTCAATCTCTCCGCCAATATCTTCGCAAAAATTTTATAGTCATTATTGAGTAGTGATATAGGCCTATAATTTTTCACGCTAGTCAGATCTTGGCCCTCTTTTGGGATCAATGATATATTCGCTTCGCTCCAAGTGTCTGGAATTCTTTGATCCCTAAAAACTCCGTTCATCACCTCTTTTAGGAATGGTGCCAGTTCATTGGCCATTGTCTTATAAAATTTAGCCGTAAGTCCATCTGGCCCTGGCGCCTTTCCTAGATTTGCGGATTGTATTGCCATATTTATTTCCTCATCAGTTACTTCACTGTTCAACTTATTTCTCCAAGCTTCCGAGATCTCTGGAAGTTTGGTTTTCTCCAAATATGATGCTATTGATTCTTTGTTTACTTCTTTTTTATTATACAGCTTAGCGTAAAATTTATAAAAGGCTCTGCTAATGGTAGTCTGCTCCAAATACGTTTTGTTTTCTTCACAAATTTTATTTATTATTTTCTTTTCCCTTTTCTTCTTTAATTGCCATGCCAAATATTTCCCAGGTTTATTAGCACCCTCAAAAGCTTTTTGATTCAGTCTTTTAAGGTTCCACTCCAATTCTTTGTTACTCATTGCTGTTAACTGTTCTTGAAGAATTTTGATTTCCTGATGTATTTTCTTTTTCCCTGGTCTCTTTTTTAACTGTACTTCTTTGGCCTTTATTTTCTCCTCAATCTCTTGTCTTTTCTCCTCTTTCTTTTTCCTTGCTCTACCATTTAAGTCCATTAGTATGCCCCTTACAACCGCCTTGTACGCGTCCCAAACTTTACTGGTTGGTACTTCTTTATTCACGTTGTATTGTATAAAAAACTTAGTCTCTCTTCTCAGTGTTTCCATATTCTCACTTTCCTGTAACAGGTCCTCATTTATTCTCCAGGCTTTCCTTTTTCTCCTTTTTCCAAATTTCCACATAATTGGGTTGTGATCTGAGCCTACCATCGGCATTATTTCTACCTCCTTAGTCCATAGCGCTAAGTCCTTTGAGGCCCAGATCATATCAATTCTTGATAATGTAAGATGCCTTGCAGAATAAAAAGTAAACTGTTTGGTTTTAGGATATTCTCTCCTCCATACGTCTTCGAGAGTCTCTTGTTGAATCAACTCAAAAAAAAGCTTTGGCAATAGTCCTCTTTTCTTTTGTGCTTTTGTAGTCTTTTTGTCTAATTCCAAATCTGTCACTCCATTGAAATCTCCAGCAAGAATTATCTGGTCATATACAAGATCGTCTAGGTGCTTCCTTAAGTCCTCAAAGAAGCTTTCCTTTGCACCGTTAGGTGCATAAAGTCCGACTACCAACACTCTCTTTAAGTTCCAATTACATTCCACTGCTACAAATCTAGCTTCCACATCTCTCATAACAAATTTTGGCTGCAGCTCCTCTTTTATATACAACACCACTCCTCTTTTTTTCTTGTTGGAAGCCGCTACAAATTCTTTGCCCAATTTTCCAGATTTTAAATATTTTACATCCTGTTTTCTAATGTGGGTCTCCTGCAAACAAACAATATCACATTTTTGTTTTAGTAGCCAATGAAAAATATTTTTTCTCTTATTCGGTGAGTTTAGTCCATTTATATTCCAAGATAATACTTTACACTCCATATTCATGGTTTTGTTGGTAAGTCTTTTTCATTGTCCTTGATAAATCTCTCCATCTCCCGCTCAGATCTGATACGTTTTTTTGCCCCTCCAAACTCAAAGGACACTCCTTCCGGTAACTCCCATCTGTATCTGATATTCATGTCCTTCAAAGTCTGAATTAGCACTCTATATTTTTTCCTGTCCAATAACACTGATCTGGGCAGTTCCTTCATTATAATAATCGTCTTGCCATCAATCTCCAATGGATCTTGAAATTGTTTGGTCACAATCCTCTCTTTCATATTTCTAGTTGTAAACTGCACAATCACATCCCTTGGTAGTTTCCTCTGGGTTGCAATTCTCGAGTTCACACGATACGCCACATCTAGGATAGCCACAATTTCCTCCTCCTCCTTCCCCAGGTAATCAGCCAACACCTCAGTCATCTGTTCTTGCGCTGACTTCCCTTCCACTTCTGGCAGACCACGAAAACGAAGCTGCTTCTCCATGTGTTTAGTTTCTGCAACTGACATCCTCCCCTTCACCAGCCTCATCTCTGTTTGTTGCGTGTCTATTAAGTTCTCCATCGCGTCTTCTACTGTTTTAACTCTCTGCTGCGTTCCTTGTAATTCACTGCTAATCGTTTCCACACCTTTTTTCACTTCTGACAGCTCCGACTTTACTGTCTGTGTAACTTCCTTGACCTCTTTAATAAGCTCCAATTTCGTGTCCTTAAGTTCTTTCATCATGTCTATAAGTTTTTTGTCCAAGTTTTCTATTGCCGATTGCCACTCTTTTTTCGACATCGTGGGGCTTGCTTTAGCTCGCTCCCACGAATCTGCTCTCTTCCTCAGCTCCGTGGCGTATAATTAAACGTTTTCCTTTTTTTTTTTTAAATGTCCCAATCTTTGCCAAAATTAATTTTTTATATCCAAAATGTCGGGCGTCTTTTCTCTATGGTTTCTCTATGTTATTATAATCCAAGATGGCCTACTTCCTCTTCCGCTGAAGCCACGACCCTTCCACTTTCAAAGATGGCGATTCCCCACTTCCTGTCCTTTGGCAAGGGCCGCTTCCCTCCAGCCACTCTATTGTTGTTACGCACTTCCTGTCTCCCGTCTTCCCACAGCAGGTCTCGCGATGGTGTCTTTTTCCCACAGCTCCAAAACCACAGGTATTCAAAACAATAGTCCGATTTTTATAATAACTTCTTTAAACTTTAAACTTAGTCTCTTTTAAAATACAACTCCTGCCGAGTCTTCACCTCCTTTTCGCTAGTCTGTTGCAGTTTAAAAGTCTACTTTCTTTCCTCTCTGTTTTTGTCAATCTGTCCCGTTTCAAGAGATAGCGATCTTTACCTTCTCTCCAGCTTTCTCGGGTTGTAATCGCTGTTTCGATCTTAAATTCTCCTCTCGACTTCCCTCCCCGATCGAAGCTTGGGTATGTAGGTCTTATGCCAGCCGAATTGGCCCCAAAATTGCCGCAGAGATTATAGCCGACCCGTCGCAAGGTGGGACCTCAAGGATCGGGGGGGAGACTCCTTGTGTAGAGCCCCCCCTCGTCCGAGATCTAACTCACCCTAGGGTCTTGAGCGTTCTTTGCCTGCTCCCCGCCTGAGAGCAGTCGGCCGCGGGTTATTTTCACCCCTCCGGCCGGTTAAAACGGCAATCCGGTCAGCTCCACAAATGGAGCTGCGTTAGACCTCCATGAATCCCAAACCGGAAGTCGCATATCTGGGAAGTTTTAATGAGTCCCTCCCACCAAAAAGTTTGTGTGTCTCATTTCAGTTCATACCTTGCAGCAGCACCAGGCAGGCAGGCATGGGGATCACTTCACAGGGCAGCATCTTGTGTTATCCCTATGTGTTATCCCTATGTGTTATCCCTATCAAGTTCCCCATATCCCTCTGCATTTAAGCCTCACTCTTAATACATAACATCTATTTTTTAAAGGTCAAAAGCATGGCTCAGTATGTTCACAGTGTGGACAAACAGGATATTCCCCGCATTCACCAATTGGATCCCAAGGGGAGAGAGCCCTTATGATACTCTCTGTTGGTGGGAAGGGGGAATGTGAGCAATGTGCATGAGTGCATTGTTTTTTTCCGTTGCTACCCAGGCAATGGTATTGTCTCCCTTCCAATTGGATACTCACAAGGAGAGACATCTCCCCATCTATCAGCTTTGGAAACATTTGGAAGAGGGAATGTGCAGACTTCAATCACAGGCTTCAATTCAAAAGTCGTTTCCCTGGGAGTAAGCACTATTGAATAACATGATACCTACAACTGAGTAGACCTGTTGGGGTGCATCTTGGTTTGTTTGCAGCACTACCCAGGCATTAATCTGTCTCCCCACCCCTATCTGGGCAGTTGGACATTTGTGAGGAAAAGTGCTGCTGGGGGAGAGTGGTCTGTTCAATCAATCAAACTTGTCAAAAGCCCTGGAACACTTCCATCATAGGCTGCAATTCTGAAGATACTTTCTTGGAGTATGCACATGGAAACATGAAACCAACTGGCAACAGCAGGATACAAAGGTAATAATTTATTGGCACTATAGAAAAAGAAAAAGGTGAACATAAAGCAGGGTTGTTTTTAATGTTGTCACTGCCCTGCAGCTGCTACCCCTTTGCCAGCCAGTTTCTTAACATAGTGTGTGCCCGGCTGCTGACACTCACCTTCAGAGTCTGGTGTGTGTGTGTGTGTAGTGTAACTGAGGAAAAACTGGATGGATCTGTGCAATTTTGGTGCCAATAAGTGCAAAAACAGCTGCCCCAAAGAGCCTGGAAGCCCTAATTGCAAAGAGTGGGACCAAAACTCATGATAATGAAAAAACAGATTCAATCCAAGCCAGCTACACCCCACCTGGAAAAAAATAACAACGGCACATAGTTTGGGACCCTCAGATCCCAAACTGAAATGGATTTTTTTTCCAGTGCGTACCTCATATCTCATTTCAAAGATCTGCTTTGATTGGATTGTTTTAACAGGCATTTTCTTTGTTATTTTACTGAGCATTTTGTTATGTTGCTGAGCTGGCTGGAAATATGTGCCTAGATCCATAGATCCATAGATCCAATTATTTCTTATATGATGAGGGTCATACATGTGACTTCTTTTTTCTAGTGGGATGGTGCTTGTCTGAAATCTCCCACGTGAAACTTTCCAAAGTCATCATTTGAGAGAAAACATTCATTTTCAAGAAATAAGCTAACTTTTGGAGAAATAGCTCCTCATGTTAGAATTGTGGGTTAAAATCCCTGTGCATGGTCTTGACTCCATCATGAAAAGAACACATGGAAGCACTCTAAGAAGGCTGAATGGTGGGTGTGGGGGAGCTTATTGCACAACTTTTCTGATGAAAAAAGATATTTTTTACAATATATAGAAAAAGTATTTGATGCTGTTCTGAAGAATCTCACTGTTCTCATTATCCTCCCTTAATATTCATTTATTCCTAGCCAATTAAAAGTCATAGCTATTTTCTTTATATTCTGATCCTGTGCAGAAGTAAAGCTCCATGTATTTTGATTGGACTTGCACCCAAATACGAATGCATAAGATTCAGCCTCAGCTTTTGAAAACTGCTTTTTGTTAAACTGTGAGATAACATTGTCCATGCCAAAAATTACTGTCACACTAATACTGAAAGATACTTTTAAAAAAATTCTCTTGACTGTGATTTTATTGGGAATATTCACAATTTGTAATCTTACTGCTCACAATTCATCATAGTGACTCCATGCAGCACAAAATAAGGGTAACACTAAACTGATTCACTGGAACAAATCCTCACTTCACCATTTTAGGGAGTGGTGTGAAAATCTCCTGTATATTTAACAAATATCTATAACAGGTTTGACAAGTGTTTGGTGGTTGAAAATCGACCAAACATCCCAGTGCTAGTATATCCCCACCACAGAAACATGTAATGTTTAAGAATCTGTTAGGAAAACTACTTTAATCCATCAGATAAATATTGTTTAGTTCTCTAAACAATAATGTGGATAAGAACATGTGCTTGAAATAAGTGGTGTTAAAATACTCCCCCTACCACAAAATCCCAACAGCACAAAAAATGTCATCAGTCACTTACTGTAATAGCAGATTTATTGTTAAATGTGTTTCTTTTCACATTGTAGATTTATATTAAATGTTCATAAAAACTTGGCTTTAGAATGCAGATAGCATTTGCAAATCATGTACAGCTGTTAATTTATCCCTGTGGTTTTTGTGTCCACATATGCAGAAACAGCTGGGGTTTGGCATTTAATTTGTGTGATCCAAATGTGCCCTGAAATTAGTGGGAGTCGTTCTGTGATTTCATAGATCAAACTGTCTGGGTCCTCTCTGTCCAAAATTATATAGGGTCTTTCACACAACATGCTGTAGAACATCAGGTTATGGCAAGGGTTGTTTTGTCTTGCGGAAAGGAAACAAGTACTAAATAGAAATTTCATCTTTTACAGTCACCTTTAACTTGATATGTAAGGGGATTGATAGAAATATTGGGTAGGATCCAACAAGCAACAGGACCCTTCTGTTCATGCAAGATGAAATTAGATTTGCTGATTCCTTCTTATAACTGAAAATTTCTCATCTCACAGTGTTACAATGGGTCCCTAAATGCAAGGGTCTACTTTTTGAGAAATAGAGGAAGTTACAGTGGGAAGGGGAAGGTAGAGAAGATCCATATGAATCTATCTCCATTCTGTTTCCTTTAGATAAAATATATTGAGATTATGGGTCTGTGACAATAGTTTAGGATAGATTTTATGGTATTACCTCTGTATATGTTTCATTTTACAATCTACATTCTAGAAGACATAATTATCATTGGCTATGCTTTCTGTAAGTAAAGAGAATAATGGATTCTCTTACTGTTCCTGAGAGGAAACAATTGATACAGAAGTGGTGGAGCTGTTATTGTTTATTGTACAGCAACCTTCTACTTCTGTCATATTTTGATAATTGCTATTCCATGTCAGAAGGCTATAATCAAGCATTTCTAGTCCTGGCAGAGCAATATTCCCATTAAGCATTTGATAGTAACATGAATAAAACAGAGTGGTTATCTGGGAACATGCACGCAAACAAGTTGTGGCATATGGTCATTTCACATAGAATCCAGATGCTCATCTACAGTATAGAGAACTAGCAACAAAGATCATTGTGGGGAAAAATACAACAGGATCTAGAAAGGGGAGGGTGGGCAGGTGGGCATTGCCTCCGCCCCCTCTGTGACTGATCCCAGCCAGGTGAAGGGGTGGGTGGGTGTTGCCTCTTGCTCCATGCCTGATCCTGACTGAGTGAAGGTGGAGGGTCACCATTGCCACCTCCTCCACTCCTGATCCCAGCCAGACGAAGGGGGAGCAGGCATTGCCACCTGCTCTGCTCCTGATTCCAACTGGGTGATGGCAGGGGGGGCATTCCCAGTTGCTCTGCTCCTGATACCAGGCGGTGAAGGCAGGGTGTGGGCATTGCCACCTGCTCCACACCTGATTCTGGCCGCATGAAGGGGAGTGGACACTGCCACCCGCTCCATGCCTGATCTCAGCTGAGTGAAGGAAGGAGCAGGCATTTCCTCCTGCTCTGTGCCTGATTCCTAAACCAAGAATGGTATCCCACAACTGGGAGATACAGTAATATAATGTAATAATTTAATTAGTGAAAAAATGCTACTAGTAACATATCAAATTCTAAGAAATGGTATAATAAATAACTAAGACATATACAAAACTAAAATAGTCCCAAAATGGGTAAGATGGCCAAAAATACAATAAATAGTAATACATTCAATTCATTCACCCAGAAATTCAACAGGTTAAAGCAAGAAATGTATAAGTGGTGAGCAGGGCTCATTTTGAGGGGGAACATGCAGGAACGCAGTTCCGGCAGTTCCCCAAAGAGGTCACGTCAGGTGGCCCCGCCCTGACTCTCAGTCATTTTGGGCCCCTTTTCAGCAATTTTCAGCCCCCTTTGCCTTTTTGGGCCCAATTTCAGCCCTGAATGGCCAGCATTGGGTATAAACAGCCAGGTGATGTCAGGGGGTGATGTCAAGGTGTGGCATATGCAAATTGGTTATGCTAATTACGCACTTCTGGTAATGTCAAGGGGCGTGGCATATGCAAATCAGTTATGCTAATGAGTTGTGCTAATGAGTTCCTCCAGCTCTTTTTCTACGAAATGACCCCTGGTGGTGAGTATCCAAATATATGAACAAAAGCAATAAAGTCCAAGCTGATGTCTCTGTATTCTCTCTATAGATGGAGACAGAACAACAGAAGAAAGTTCTAAAGCATCTCCAGCAGGTAAATATCACTCAAGGGCCGATTCCAGACAGCCCTCCCCACCCCGAAACGTTGCGCGTGAAAACGCGATATTTCGCGTTTTCCGCGCGACGACGCGCAACGTTTCGGGGTGGGGAGGGCCGTCTGGAATCGGCCAAGGTATCAATAATCATACATATCTTGATTATATTTCTTTTTTCATTGCTGGTGGAGCTGGGGTATTGGAAAGGAGATGTCACATTCCACCAAGAAGCCGGCTAATCAATCTCTTGTTTCATCTATTTAACTTCATCAGGGAATACAAATAATCCAGCATGCATCTGTAACAAAAAGCTAATATAATAAACATTCTGAAAAAAGCCACTCTTATTTCATAATATAATAATAATGAACACTCACCCACTGGGACACATGCACTCTGTTGTGCAGCAGTGTAAGGCGCAAACTATGCTTTGGCCATGTGCAAAATGCTTAATCATTGTCATGTTAATATATCTTGTAGCAGGCAAAGAATTAAAGGTACAGTCAAGTCATATTAGTTTACAAAAAAACCCAATTAAGATTACATTCATTATTCAATCCATTTGGTTCTAAAGTGTGTAAATAGCTAATCCAGAATTAGCTTCTGCAACTTCTGCAACAGAGTCTTATGAACTCTGTCACTTTTTACATTGGCTGCAATGAAAAACGTAGTAAACTTAAAAAGCATCCCCCTTATGCTGCTCACTAATAAAGTGTTGAACTAGGGGTGGCTCTAAGACTTCTAATTCTGGGTATGTGTTCTAGGACCCTGACAAGATGAACTGAACTGCCAATATAGCATTTTTGGCAATCACAAATAATCATGTACACAATTCCTGCTGTTTTGCACGTAGAAAAATGTTTCAGTTTAACAGACACCTCTCCATTTCTTAAAGACACAGTATCACCAGGATATACAAGCCAGGTTAAAGCGGGAGACGGGCATTGCCGCCCACTCCATGCCTGATCCTGGCTGGGTGAAGGTGGGAGGGCATTGTCGCTTGCTCCATGCCTGATTCCAGCTGGTTGCAGAGGAGCGGGCATTGACACCTACTCCATTCCTTATCCTAGCTGGGTGAAGGGGTGTGTGAGCATTGCCTCCTGCTCTGCACCTGATCCTGGCCAGATGATGGCAGGGAGGGGGCAGGCATTGCCACCTGCTCCACTCCTGATCCCAACTGGGTGACGGCAGGAGGCAGGCATTGCTCCCTGTTCCATGTCTGATCCCAGCCATGTGAAGGGGTGGTAGGCATTGCCACCTGCTCAGTGCCTGCTCCTGGCAGGTATTGCCACCTTCACTGCACCTGATTCCAGCCAGGTGAAGGGGGCAGGCATTGCTACCTGCTCCATGCCTGATCCTTGTCGGGTGAAGGGGGCGGGCATTGCTGCCTGCTCCGTGCCTGATCCTGGCCGGGTGAAGGCAGGGGCGGGCATTGCCATCTGCTCTGCTCCTGATCCCAGCTAGGTGAAGGAGGGAGGGCATTGCCACCTGTTCTACTCTTTATCCCGGCTGGGTGAAGGAGGAGTGGGAATTGCCTTTTGCTCCTCGTCTCATCCCAGCCAGGTGAAGATAGGGGGGTTGGTATTGCCACCTGCTCCGCTCCTGATCCCAGCTGGGTGAATTCGAGGAGCAGGCATTGCCACCTGCTCTGCTCTTAATCCCAGCTGGGTGAAGGGGGGAGCAGGCATTGCCTCCTGCTCCTCATCTCACCCCAGCCAGATGAAGACAGGGGGTGGGTATTGCCACATGCTCTGCTCCTGATCCCAGTGGGTTAAGATGGGGGTGAGCATTGCCACCTACTCTGCTCCTGATCCCAGCTGGACAAATTAGGGGGCTGGCATTGCCACGTGCTTCACTCCTGATCCCAAGTTGGTGAAGACAGCGGGGGGGGGGCATTGCCACCTGCTTCCCCCTGATCCCAGCCTGGGCTTCTCTCAATGGTGTGCTTTCTGGCGGGACAGGCTGCCTCACTTGGGCTTCCCTCCATGGCAGCGCCCTCTAGTGGCGCACCAGGGTAGGAAGTGAGTAGTCTGGAACATGCTTACTCTTTTATATAGTAGTATATCAGTTTTTAGAGTTCAGAGAATAGCAAGAAAATCTGTAGATAGCTCCTCTAAATAGATAAAAACATAGATTGGAGGTAACTTTAACTTGTTCAAGGGGGAGCTGACTTCCATCAATATCCTCTTCCAGCTGCATCCCCTTGTTCTTCATCTCATGCTGGTCCCAATGGGTCATTGTTGACTCTCTGGACTAATCTTTCAGATTGCAAAGAAGGGAAGGCTACAAAGATCTGTTGCACAAGACAAGTGCCACCTATAATTCTCTGGACTGTGAGAAGCAGTGCAAAGGGGGTATGGCTGGAAAAGGAAACTGACATTCTCTGTATTATAGAAAAGTCAGAGGATTCTGTGTGAAATTGCAAATGGCATTCATGGTCCCAGATGCCCAATGCATTTTGTTAATGTTAGTATCAGTTGTTTAGCGGGAATGTTCTGCCAAGACTGGAAATGCTAGATTATACAACAATCTAACATGGTACTGGGAGAGATTTTTAGTATAAGAATTGACTTTCATATTTTCCTGTGAAGGACCTAACATGTCAACTGCTAATTTAAGAACACAGAATAAATGTCCTCTCTTGGTTAAATTTTTTGAAAAAAGTTTCAGGCGTGTGTTTTTTTGTTTATAGAGCTCCATGAACATTTCTCATGATAGTTTGTGAAATATCTGTTGGACTTGCCCTCAGAAATTGTCAGTGTCACCTTATGTTGTCCAACAACTTATGTAATGACTGGATTGAAGCCAACACACATCTTTTCAAAATCAGTGACATGGCTGTGGCTGACATATTTTTACATGTCTTTGAACCCTGTTTCTTTGGAGAACCAGTGAGTATATGGAAATGTATGACATCTTGATGTTACAAAGTTTGTACGTATGTTGACATATATTTCTAGATTCCTGTAGCTGCATATCACATTGAGTCGAGTCAATCATTCATCTTTAAGTTGGCGGATCTGCTGCTCCTTATCTCAAACTTCTTCATAGGATTTCAGTAAGAGCTTCTGAGCATGCCCCCCCAACTTGTCTGCTGAAATAAAAAATGGTGACATAGGTAGCATTTATTAATGGCAGCAGTTAACCTTGCAGTTAGCCATTTTCTTGGAAGGAATTGCTAATCTTTCTAGGCATGTATTGTGGGCTAGTAAGTTTTTTGTATATCTGTGATACTTTTATCTGTTCATACAACAATGGATTGTCCTCCCAGTCTCACCTAATTCCCCTCCTTACTCCAGCTGCCTTTCACACATGGAGGTCCCATGATCCCCCAACCTAGCAGAGGTTGAGAGAGAGCAGAGTCACCTGGGCTCAGGAGCACATGGTCTGCAGCTGCTAGAGGAGGTAAGGGCTTTTTGCCTTTCTTGGCTGTGGTGGGTTAAGCTGAGAAGCTAAGGGTGGTCCTCTCTAGCTTTGGGGCTTTTTGTGTGTAGTTTTGTGTTGATTTGAGTGTAGTTTTGAGGCTGAGTGTGTTTGGGCTTGATTGTGTTTGAGGGTGAGTGTGTTTGTAAGGCTGCTGGGGGTTGCTGGAGTACAAGCCACACCCCCCCTTTGTGCTCACCTCCTGTGCTTAGCAGGAAGTGACCTTTTGCATTGAAAAGGCAACTGCTGGGCAGGGGCGCGAGCCTTTGGCGCGAGCCGAAGGGCGAGAGCTAAAGGGCTCTTGGCCTGTGGCTCTTAGCCGGGGGATCATAGCCGTTTTCTTTCCTCTTAGTGTGTTATTCCTAAAACAGAATAATGAAGTCAGAATGCCAGCAGGGGGTTGGGGGCTTTCCAGTGTATTGCACTGAGTGTCACATGTATGACTATCTGCCTTCTGGTCAGAAGTCCTGGATGTGTGCTCGCTGCAAGGAGCTCCTGGTTCTCAGGGAACGAGTACGTACCCTTGAGGCCAAGGTGGCTGACCTGGAGAAGCGGAGACAGTTAGATAGGCACGAGGACAAGATTCTCAGGGACAGGACAGATGTGTCCCACTCTAAAAATGGCAGCGTTCTTGTTGTCAAGGAGAATGAGGATCTTGTGGAATCAGGGCACCGTATTGAGGATAAGGGGAACATGCCCTCAGAAGGGACCTCTTCTTCAGTTGGTGAGCAGGTTTCCTTTCGCATCAAGGAACCATCCCTGGGTGGGGCGGGAGGGAGGCTCTTGGTAGTTGGTGATTCGATCCTTAGACAAGTAGATAGCTGGGTGGCACAACCGCGTTCTGACCGTATGGTGACTTGCCTGCCTGGTGCAAAGGTAGCGGACATTACGCGTGTTATAGATAGGCTGGTAGATAGTGCTGGGGAAGAGTCAGCGGTCGTGGTCCATGTTGGAACCAACGATGTTGGGAAATGCAGTCGTGAGGTCTTGGAACAAAAATTTAGGCTGTTAGGCAGGAGACTCAAGGCCAGGACCTCCAAGGTAGCCTTCTCAGAAGTGCTACCTGTTCCACGCGCAGGGCCAGAGAGACAAACGCAGATCAGGAGTCTCAATGCGTGGATGAGACGATTGTGTAGGGAGGAAGGGTTCAAGTTTGTTAGGCACTGGGATTCTTTTTGGGACAAGCGGGAGCTGTACAAGAGAGACGGTCTCCACTTGTCCCGAGAAGGAACCCGGCTGCTGGCACTTAAAATCAAAAAGGTGGCAGAGCAGTTTTTAAACTAAATGCTAGGGGAAAGCCGACAAGAGATAAAGTGTCTCTGGTTCAGGATGGTTCATCTCAGAGAGATGAAGGGCTAGGTATAACACTTCTACAGGGAGATAGATTAGAGTTGTCAACTGAGATGGAGACAAACAGTGCAGATGACCTAACTACGTCTCGAGGCAAAGTGTGCCGGGGAAGTTAAGGTGTTTATATACAAATGCTAGAAGTGTCCGAGGTAAAATTGGGGAGCTGGAATGTTTAGTGTTGGGCGAATCCATAGACATTGTGGGCATATCAGAAACTTGGTGGGATGAGGAAAATCAGCGGGACACGGTGATTCCTGGATATAAATTATATCGGAAGGATAGGGAGGGAAGGGTTGGTGGTGGGGTGGCTCTATATGTCAGAGAAGGTATACATTCCAGTAAGATTGAGAAGGTAACTGAATTAGATTCGCTTCTGGAAATGCTATGGGTTGAAATTACGGGCCCAAATGGAAACTTAACTGTGGGAGTTTGTTATCGCCCTCCAGATCAGAAAATAGAGGAGGATTATAAAATGATGACAGGATTAAAGATGGCTGCTAAACAAAAAAACTGTGTTGTAATGGGTGATTTTAACTACCCACACATTGACTGGGCCAATGGGTGTTCGAATCGGGGGAGAGAAAGTGAGTTTCTAGACTGTCTCAATGACTGTGCTATGGAACAGATGGTTACAGAACCTACTAGGGGAGAGGTGATCCTGGATTTGGTCCTCAGTAATGCTGAAGACCTGGTGAGAGATGTAAATGTGATTGCACCACTTGGGAACAGTGACCATAATGTTATTGAGTACAACATATGTATAAATAGGAAATTGCCAAATAAGACCAACACAGCCATGTTTAACTTCAAAAGGGGTAACTTTTCTGAGATGAGGGGGTACGTGAAGAAGAAACTGAAAGGGAAAGTAAAAAAGGTCAAAACACTTGGGGAATCTTGGAGACTATTTAAAACTACAATCCTGGAAGCTCAAATTAAATATATACCGCTGGTTAGGAAAGGCACAAATAGGTTTAGGAAAAGGCCAGCATGGTTAACAAGCAATGTAATAGAAGCTGTAAAAGGTAAAAAGGATTCTTTTAGGCAGTGGAAAACTAGTCGGAGTGAGGTTGATAAAAAGGAGCATAAGCTGTGGCAAAAAAAGTGCAAGTCTGTGATCAGACAGGCAAAAAGGGAATATGAGGAGCATATTGCAAAGAACATAAAGAAAAACAATAAACAATTCTTTAAATATATTAGAAGTAGGAAACCAGCTAGGGAGGCCGTGGGGCCCTTGGATGACCAAGGCGTAAAAGGATTACTAAAGGGTGATAGGGAAATGGCCGAGAAGCTGAATGCGTTCTTTGCTTCTGTCTTCACTGTGGAAGATAAGAAGTGCATGCCCACTCCGGAAGCACTGACTTTGGGAGGGGTTTTGAAAGACCTGAGTCACATTGAGGTGACGAGAGAGGAGGTTATGCGACTGCTAGATAATTTAAAAACTGATAAATCACCGGGCCCAGATGGCATACATCCAAGAGTTCTGAAAGAACTCAAGTGTGAACTTGTAGATCTCCTCACAAAAATATGTAATCTGTCATTAAACTCTGCATCTGTTCCTGAGGACTGGAAGGTAGCTAATGTTGTCCCCATCTTTAAAAAAGGTTCCAGGGGAGATCCGGGAAATTACAGGCCAGTCAGCCTGACGTCAATACCGGGTAAGTTGGTGGAAACTATTATCAAAAATAAAATTAGTGGGCACATTGATGACCAAAAGCTGATGAGGAAAACTCAGCATGGGTTCTGTAAGGGAAGATCTTGTCTCACCAATCTGTTAGAGTTCTTTGAGGGAGGGAACAAACAAGTGGACAAGGGAGACACGATAGATATTGTTTATCTTGACTTCCAGAAAGCTTTTGACAAAGTTCCTCATCAAAGGCTCCTAAGTAAGCTCAGTAGCTATGGGATAAAGGGCCAAGTCCTCTTGTGGATCGAAAACTGGCTAATTAATAGGAAACAGAGAGTGAGCATACACGGGCACTTCTCACAGTGGAGGGTGGTGAGCAGTGGGGTGCCACAGGGGTCGGTATTGGGTCCAATGCTTTTTAACTTGTTTATTAATGATTTGGAATTGGGATTAAGCAGTGAAGTGGCTAAATTTGCAGATGACACGAAATTGTTCAGGGTGGTGAAAGCCAGAGAGGATTGTGAGGCACTCCAAAGGGATCTGTCGAGGCTAGAAGAGTGGGCATCCATGTGGCAAATGAGGTTCAATGTAGCCAAGTGCAAAGTAATGCAC
Organism: Eublepharis macularius; assembly: GCF_028583425.1. Lineage (NCBI taxonomy): Eukaryota > Metazoa > Chordata > Lepidosauria > Squamata > Eublepharidae > Eublepharis > Eublepharis macularius. The sequence continues at coordinate 81,674,640 of NC_072797.1, forward strand.
ATTGGAACCAAAAATCCAAAATATAAATACAAGTTGATGGGGTCTGAACTGGCGGAGACTGACCAAGAGAGAGACCTTGGAGTCATGATAGATAACTCACTAAAAACGTCAGCACAGTGTGCGACTGCCATAAAAAAAGCTAATGCTATGCTAGGGGTTATTAGGAAAGGGATTGAAAACAAATCAGCCGGTATCATAATGCCTCTGTATAAATCGATGGTGAGGCCTCATTTGGAGTACTGTGTACAGTTCTGGTCGCCACACCTTAAAAAAGATATTATAGCACTGGAAAAAGTACAGAGAAGGGCAACTAAAATGATTAAAGGGTTGGAACACTTTCCCTATGAGGAAAGATTGAGGCGCTTGGGGCTCTTTAGCCTGGAGAAAAGACGACTGAGGGGAGACATGATAGAGGTTTACAAGATAATGCACGGGTTAGAGAAGGTCGAGAAAGATGTGTTTTTCTCCCTTTCTCACAATACAAGAACTCGTGGGCACTCTATGAAATTATTGAGCAGTCGGGTTAGAACAGATAGAAGAAAATACTACTTTACACAAAGGGTGATAAACACATGGAATTCGTTGCCACAGGAGGTGGTGGCAGCTACAAGCATTGCCAGCTTCAAGAGGGGACTGGACAAATATATGGAGCAGAGGTCCATCAGTGGCTATTAGCCACAGGAGATAGATGGTATTCTCTTTGTGGGGAGGTGGTGCTCTGTTGTCTTGGTGCTGGAAGGAAGGCAGTGGGAGGGCTTCTGGTGTCCTGGCCTCACTGACAGTCCTTTAGATGGCACTGGATTTCTAGCCACTGTGTGTGACAGAATGTTGGACTGGATGGGCCACTGGCCTGATCCAACATGGCTTTGCTTATGTTCTTATGTTCTTATGCTTCGTGGTCAGATCCACTCCTCTCTTTTTCATCAATAGAAAATCTGGTTGTATCTAACCCATTTTATGAAAGAAAAGATCTTGGCCATTTCCAGACGGCTTACCTGCCTCCAGAACGTTGCGCCATCTTGCGGGGAAAACGCGAAATATCGCATTTTCTCGCACGAGTTTTGCGCGATGTCGCGTGACGTCGCGCAAAACTCACAAGAGAAAACGCGATATTTCGCGTTTTCCCCACAAGATGGTGCAACGTTCTGGAGGCAGGTAAGCCGTCTGGAAACGGCCCTTGTTAAACTATACATTGTCTCAGGAGATGCAAGTATTATCCCCATTTTGTAGAATGCAACAGCTTGGATCCAACCATGAAGTTAAAAAAACTTTTGTGTTAAGATGTCTTAAAGGTGGTTGGTGGTAAATTCTGGTACTTTGTGCACCCTACATAGACCCCTTTAATCTTGATCTGGGGATCCTTCAGGAGCAACATAGTGTGAGGGGAGATAAGTCAAAATTGCTTCCCCTTCTTAAGAAAATTTAGGGGCATTTAAGTTTTCTTAACACAGTTGGATCCAAGCCAACAGTTACAAGAAAGGATAGAGACCAGAGAGGATTTACATCTTTTCAGCTGTGTAGCTAAGGAAGCTTGTAATGGAGATAATCCAACTTTTCTGCCAGAATTATGCTATTCAGTCCTAAAAATGTTCTCTTTCTATGACCAAGTCCCACAGACTGAGGCCAGATCCGGTCTCTCTGTAGCATTCATAAAGGAAAGCCATGAGTGCTGTTCCATGTAGGAAGCCACTTGTGTAAACCCCCCATTCAGTTCAAGAAATTGCAGCCATGCCAACACATCTCCCTGAAACAGAGGGGTGTAGATTGATTTGTTGCGACAAGCTCTTTTGCACTGGACTTTTCATCACCAAGGCCACCTGCCATTACGGATGCCAAACTCCAATGAGCCATCTGTCGTTCCTGCCTCCAGTCATGACAACTGAAAGAATATCTCAGAGTCAATATGAGTGATTAGAATGAAGCATAAAGAGCCCATTTCTCCTTTAGACTTTGTTCATTTTAGTTTGAAAAACCTAGGGGATGTATAATTGGTTTATTTTTAAAAACTGTCTAACTTAGAAAAATCATACATTTGATCCATTCAAGTAAAACATTCAAAATTTAGATTATAATGGTTATCACAATGGAAACCAAATTATCTACAAATGCTGAATTGATAATAGGGCACATTTAAAAGATATCCTATAGCTTTCAGAGTCATACAGTAGGACTTAGCATTGGTTGATTTATAAGGACATCCTAGGATCCCATGACTACCCTAGTAGTCAATTACACCAGGGCTAATATAGCTTTCAATAAAGCTATATTGACTTTTTTGCTTCTAATTGCACTGCTTTCTATCCTGCTGCTAGGAGTAAGTAGTATCATGACTGCATTATAGTGGCATTAGCCCTGGTATAATTAGTGTAATTCAATAAAGCTATATTCAATGAGGTCAATAAAGCCATTCCCATGAATTTCCCAGGACAACAATGCAAATAAAAGAGCAATGCAAAGAGAAACAGGAAGGGTAAGTTCCGTTCCCATCCACAGGAGACACTAAAGTGACAACAAAGCATACTTAACTTTGGGTTCTGTGGGCAGCAATACTATTACATGGAAATGGGGATAGCAGCTGGATTAAAACTCTGGTCCCACTGAACAACTCTCATTCCATTGAACAATGCTTTACCCACAGAAGAATCACTGAACAGAGGGGAACCTTTGCAGGTTTGAGGATCAGCCAGGACTTAGACTAATATCTCCTGACCTGTTTACCAGTTTCCTTCAGGTGAGCTACTTATTGTACGGTACAAGGAGAACGGCATTTCTTCCAGGTACCAACATACCTTTGCTACCCCATCTTCCAGCCTAACATGGAGCAGAACCACAAGTGACAAAAGGCACAGATTGGACACTTGTCAGCTTCCATCAAGTTTTGATGGGAAATGTAGGCATCCTGGTCTCGCAGCTTCACTCTCTGACTGCTGTCCAATGGACTTTTCAACTGTCACTTGTCCAACATTCCGCCAAGCTGCCTACATTTCCCATCAAAACTTGAGGGAAGCTGACAAGTGTCCAATCTGTGCCTTTTGTCACTTGTGGTTCTGCTCATGGATAATTAGAAATATTTACCAGGTCAGATTTGAGTCTTTCCTCTCTGGCTGCTTGGTGCAGTGTGCTTGGTTCTTGGATTTCTCAGTTTGGACCCTACCCTGCAATTGACTCTCCCTTCAAATTGGTCCTCCTGTGGAGCAGCTTCAGTGTTCCATCTAGCGCTGGTCCCAGTCCTCACAACTTCAATTCTGTGCATACTCAACTGCCAACCTCAATGCAATTTTTGGCATTATGCCTTTCCCAACCTTCTGTTCTAGTCCCTCCCCATGAATATCTCTGAAAAGGCCCTGCAAAAAAACTGAGGGGAAGAGACACACCTCTTCAGGAATGCATGCAGGAAAATAAAAGAATTTTTTTGAATAGCTCTTTAAGAATTACTCCAGTGCATCTCAAGAGGCCACTGTGCAATTTTGGGAATCAGTTTCGAAGTTGAACCTGAGTGGTTGGCTTTGTGTTTGTGTGTGTGTGTGTGTGTGTGTGTAATCTGTCGGCAAACGTTACTTCCAGTCCATTTAGTTTTTAAGTATATAATTACCATACAAGTTGTAGATACTTTTTACAATGCAAGCGGTGTGCCTCATGCTAGTGTTCTCCCCCTCTACCCCAAGCAGCCTCCTTTAAACTACAAAAAACCTCAAAATATTTTCTAAATTTCAGCATTTGCCAAAAATGTATCTTAAAATGTGTTAACCATTTGCCTGTATTCTTTACTGTGAATTGCTGTCTGTGTTTGGTTAAGAGCTGGATGATTGGAGCCAAATGTTTAAAGAACACAATTTATTATTTTGGTTTCATTTAGTGAAAGATCCATTTTAAGGAGAGGAAAAAAGTTAAAAGGGCTGAGGGGAGGAGTCTTCCAAGAGGGCACTGCAGAATGGACAGTCAATGTCCTGTAAGTCATGCTGTACAATCAAGAAACGACAAATGTTAAAATTCAAAGCAGCCATTCGTGCCTTTAGACTCTCGAAGAATGTTAGTAGAAATCCAGCTGGCATTTCAGGTAGGTTCTCCAGCCACATCTGCCTGATGCATTTGGCCATGCTGGCTTCTCTCTCTCTCTCTCTCTCTCTCTCTCTCTCTCTCTCTCTCTCTCTCTCTAAATATCCTCAACTGTTAAGAATTGTGCCATTCATTTATTTTAAGGCTCCAGGGAGCAGACCACATGTCAATGGTTCCTCTTATCCACTCTTTCCCACATTTTGTAGCTGAGCCATGACTGTCATGCTTCACATTAATTGCTGGATATACAGCCATGTTTCCATTACAGGTCTGTAATCTCTTCATTGTCTGAAATGATGGAAAGCTACTGTATTTGTTTGTTAAGATGACATGCAAGAAAGAGTTCAGGTGTTCACTACCATTTTGGTTCCAATCTCCTTAGGCATCCCTCTTCAGGGCAACTACCAAATGTTACCATCAGTCCTGAAGCCTTGGAAACAGCCTGATTACTTAGAAGCAACAAACAATGTAATTTGTGGATATATGTCACCCAGACTATCCCTCTCTCTTTCCTTTCCAATTGGCATGCTTCTCTGCTAAAATAATTGGTTACATGCTCCAATGTAGCTGCTGGCCTCTTCTTGCTTTTTAACCTATGTGTGGTCTCCGAACGCATCAGTAAGGAGCAGGTCAGAGGCTTTCTTCCAGCACTATTAATTTTGGCATAGTGGCAGTTAAACGTGAAAGAATCATTCTAAAACAATTCTGGTAGTATGACTTTTCTTTTACTCACAGCCATTCCCCACCATCATTCAGCAGGTACACATATTTAATATTATATCAACAAAAAGGTCAAAAGGTGCTAGGGAGCAATTCAAATGAGCAAGCCATTTCCTCTCTCTCAAAAGGTTCATGTTTCCCAATGTTCAGAATACTTTACATATATAAACATAGTTAGTTATAAGCAGCAGTTGAGCCAGCAGTTGGCAGCTAACAGCTGGTATTAGCTATAAATCTGGTAAATACCAGAAAGATCATATGTATCAGATGAAAGTAGGTTCAATATCTGTTGAGTGGTGCATGGATGATAGGATTAGATAGGCTAGATAGGTGTGTGGATTATCATTATCGTTTAATATTATGGATCTGAAAGTCGTGAAAGAAAACAGAAAGTTCCTGGAAAATACCTGAAACTGTGGAAATCTGTAGCTTTATTCTAGGGATGCCATGTCAAACATTCTGTGTCATCTGTCCTGAATCTACGTGAGCCAATCAGCTGATCTGTTCAGCTCCTGACAAACAGCTCAAATAGCTGCCAAACAGAACTTGTCTTCCAAAACTTACTGTTGAATCCCCACCTTGCAGGAATCTAGCCAGGAGTAGAGATCAAAAGCCAACTCTCCACTGTTATCAGCTGAACTCCTTCATCTGTTCTCCACCCCACCACCCAGATCTCTTTCTCTATTCCAGCAAAGCTGGGAGAAGCTTGGGGTGACAGTACAGGGGTGATTGGCTTCTTTCCCTTTCTGCCCCATATAGTCAGCTTGGCTTTCCGAGAAAAGGAGCAGAACTATCTTCTTGATGCTCCTGTTTCTCCACAGTCCATTTTATCAAGTTTGGGTGGAGATGGAATAAGAATTTTTTTCCTGTCCACATGAATCTGAAGGGCAGGGGGAGAATGAGCTGACAGCTTGGGCCACAGGAGAACAAGGGCAATATGCTTCTATTCTACACAGTCCAAGATGACAGCTTGAGCGAGGGGACAAGCAATCTTCCTCCCCACCTCAAAACAAAAGCTTTTTCTGCCGAGAATATAAGTAGATTGCTCCTGCTTCCTTGCAACTCAAGCTGTCAGTTTTGGAGGAGTAGGATCTGGCCCTATTTTCAACCCAAACTCTCAGTTGGGAGGAGTGAAAAAATTTTTGCCCACCTCCCCAGCTTGGGCTGCAGAAGACAGGTGCAGAACACTCCTGTTCTCGTCAGGGGTGCACTGTCAGCTAATTTCGTCAACCTAAGCTGTCCGTTCTAGATGAAAAGAATGTTCCTTCTTTCAGCTATGACCCAAGCTGACAATGTGGGGTGAGGAGAAGAGAAAGAGAATTAGCTGAGTTTATGATCCCTCCACTGTTACCTGGAATAGGCCTCCTTGCAAGTAAGTGGGGGGAATTAGTGGCAAGGAGGAAGGATATGCAACAGGGATAACAACGGGATCTCTCCACCAATACTTACGGGGTCCTTTCCCCAAGGTAGCAGATGAGACTTGGTGCTTTTAAGGTCAAGGAGTAATTTTATTTAAAGAGGAAAACCAGAACACACAAAAGAGGCAATTAAAATGATTGGTACACACATACAGAGAGAGAGAGAGAGTCCTAGGAAGCTAGCCAGAAGTTGGAATAGAGGGAGGGAGGGGGGAAGTATATTTACTGATCTGAAGAGCAGCATGGCCCACAAAAGAAGAGAGTAGCTTCAAACATCCAGCGTTCTTGGTCAGAGAGACTTAGGGAAGAAGTGGCCCCAAGGGAGCAGGGCTTGGACCCAATAAGTGTGCACAGTTTGAATGGGGCAAGAGCCCTGGTTCTTATAGGGCAAAATGTGTCCTGAGGCTGGAGAGCCCTCCCAGCCATTGGGACAAAGACCGTAAAGGTCAGTCTCTGGGAATTACCAAGGTTTGATTACCTTGATTGCTTGCTGCCAGGGTGTGTGAAGGGAAATGCAAAGTCTCTCCTGGAGCTGCTCAAAGAAGCAGTTTGCTAATGAATGTTAGTTGATGAATTTAGATATGAGAGAATATAGGTTCTCAGAGAGAAATTAACTTATAGATGCTGTTTGATTGTTCACAAGTTTGGAGTGGGAAATGTAATCACAGAAAGAGGGAACTGGAATGTGCTAATGGGGTGACACAGCGCAGCCCGCTATTATCATGGTCTCCTGCCAGTTGCTGGGAAGATAGTATGTCCAATCACCCCAGTCCTTTACATTCACATGCACATTCCAGGCATACCTGAATCTCTTGGGCTGGGTCCAGCAATATTCTGCCTAGCAAGCTTGGAATTTCCCCTGATGCAGACCAAGCTGCATTAATCCATGGGCCCTGTGACCTTTTATATCACAGGCTTGTGTTAAAGGTGTATCAAATATGACGAAGGCCAGGGCTGACCGCTTTTACCTCCCCATTTGCTGCATCTTCCAAATGATCCCCACAATCAGCTGAGAGTGCACCCCTGATCTCTCCCCCCTGCCAAGCACATTGGATGTATAACAAAATTCCACTGTCAGATCAGAAGCTGACTCCCAGCTGACTTCTCATCTATTGGCATTAGGATTCTCACGGCTGCAAGTAGCCTTTTCCTGCTAATAAACACAAACAGATTGCATACAGCCAAATGGCCTGTTGAATAACCAGCTGCCTGATTGTCACTGGTTAACAGAATGTGAGCTAAGCCAGCAGGTTTTCAAGCAACGTCACTTTATATGAAGCTATTCTTCTCTGATATGCAGTGTAACTGATTTGCAGAGAAGAGGCAGTGGCCAGGGTTTAAAGAAACAAGATAGAGCATGTAATTCTGTTGTCATAGAAATCAGTATTACCAGGATGCGATGAAGAGAGATCTGTAAATAGATACCCTGTTTTTAGAAAACTTTTAATAGCAACAGAATACACAATTCAGATCAGCCACTGTGCATACGGTGATTTTTTTTAAACCCTTCCTCGATGCTATATTAAGGATCTCAATTGTTCCATCGCCGAGCTGCAATATGGTCTACAAGCAAAACATCCCTGCCGATAGGCACCTGATGTTTCAACCCATGGGGTAATATCAGCTCCAGTCTGAAATCATGAACATGATTTTTTAAGTTTGTTAATATGAATAATTGCTACACTTACATTCATATCCAAAACAACTAATCTTTTATCAACTTTTTGAAAATAGCAAATGAAAAACACTAGACATTATCAGGCCATTCACTGCAACAGGGAAACAATAGGCAGTATGAAGACACTTTGTACTATTAAACATTTGAATACACCCACAAATAAGCCACAGAATAATTTGAAGTGTTAATTGCAAAGTAATTTCTGCACAGAGTGGATGTTCTTTCTTATCACAGTCAACTGTACATCTCATTACATAACAGCAGCTTTATCGGTTAATACCAAGGTGCTATGATTCTGTAGCAGAACAAGCAGACATTTTGTAGTTTTCTATGACGTTAACAGCACTGAATACCTGCTTCTGCGTATCCAACTACTTCTAGATGCTTGTCTTTGTGTAAACATCTGCCTCCAGGAGCCTGTGTTGCCGGAGAGGGAGGGAGGGAGAGAGAAGAGCAATCATCTGCCTGCCTCTACAAGAGAAGCCAGCCTCTCAGCCCCACCCTTCTCGGTGCCTGAGGTACTTCAACAACATCTGCCTCCAGGAGCCTGTGTTGCCAGAGAGGGAGGGAGGGAGAGAGAAGAGCAATCATCTGCCTGCCTCTACAAGAGAAGCCAGCCTCTCAGCCCCACACTTCTCTGTGCCTGAGATACTTTAAGAAAGTTGGCTCCAGGAGCCTGTGCTGCCAGAGAGGGAGGGAGAGAGAAAAGCAAACAGCTGCCTTGCCTGTGAGATTTTGAATTCAAATTTTGAATTCGGATATTAGCTATGAGGCTTTTGGGAGCTTTTTTGCTGATAAAATCTTGTCTCTCCACCGCGACTTGCCAGCCACAGTTGATTCAGTGAATGAGCTAGAGACCCCTTGGCCGCTTTCAGGGCCAATATTTGATCATTTCAGCCCACTCTTTGGGGAGGAGATTGACAAGACCCTGCGATCAGTTAGGACCACCACATGTCCCTTGGACCCATGCCCATTGTGGCTGGTAAAGGCCAGTGCCGAGGGGCTGCAGTCCTCGCTGGAGGCCTTTGTTAACCTATCCTTAGGCTCCGGGGGTTTTCCTGGGCCATTAAAGGAAGCTATGGTGAGGCCTCTTTTAAAGAAACCATTCTGGACCCCACTGAACTGGTCAATTACCACCCAGTTTTGAACCTCCCGTTTCTGGGAAAGGTAATTGAGCAGGCTGTGGTGGAACAGCTGCAGGGCTTCCTGAAGGATGTCTTGGCCCTAGACCTCTTACAGTTTGGGTTCCATCCAGGACGTGGGACGGAGACATTGCTGGTCGCCCTCACAGACTATCTTCCTAGACATCTGGATTGAGGCGGCTCTGCACTGCTGATATTATTGGATCTGTCAGCAGCATTTGATACAGTCAATTACTATCTTCTGAGTCACTGTCTCACCGATGTGGGGATACGAGGGACTGCCATATAGTGGCTTGTTTCTTTTCTCCACAGTCGAGGACAGAGGGTGGCGCTTGTGGACAAATTGTCATCCCGCCACCCTTTGGTGTGCGGGGTCCCACGTGTAGCAATACTCTCCCCATTGTTGTTTAACATCTATATGCACCCCCTTGCCCAGTTGGTGCAAAGTTTTGGACTTGGGTGTCATCAATATGCAATATCTGATGATGGACAGCCAGCCCGACTCAGCCCCAGATGTCCTGGAACATGCTTTTGCAGCTGTGACTGGTTGTTTGAAGCAGAGTCGGCTGAAACTGAACCCGATGAAGACGGAGGTCCTGTACTTGAGCCATGGGGGATTAGGTTTGGGACTCCGGCTCCTGGCCCTCAATAGCACACCGTTAGTGCCAGTTCCAAGGGTTAAGAGCCTGGGGTGATCTTGGATGCCTCCCTGAAAATGGAGGCACAGCTCACAGTGGTTGTCAGGTCCTCTTTTTTCCATCTGTGGCAGATGAGGCAACTTGTCCCTTACCTGTCAACCCATGACTTAACTACAGTGATCCAAGCAATGGTCATCTCTAGGCTAGATTACTGTAACTTGCTCTATATGGGGCTGCCCTTGAGCCTGACCTGGAGATTACAGCTGGTACAAAATGCAGCGGCACATGTTGTTACAAAGGGGCCAAATAAGGCGCATATAACACCGTTCTTAGGTGAGCTGCATTGGTTGCTAGTGGAGTACCAGATTAGATTCAAGGTTCTGGTATTGACCTTTAAGGCCCTGTGCGGACTGGGACCAGCGTATCTACGGGACCATCTCTCCCCATATATTCCCTGGAGAATACTCCAATCAGGGGACAAACAGCTGTTGGTAGTCCCTGACCCCAGGGAGGCCCACCTGGCCTCGACTAGCGCCAGGGCCTTTTTGTTCCTGGTTCCCACCTGGTGGAATGCTCTGTTTGCTGAAATCAGGGCCCAGCAGGACCTACTATCCTTTTGCTGGGCCTGCAAGACAGAGTTGTTCCGCCAGGCATATGACTGAGGCTGGGCCTCCGCCCGCCTGAAAAAAGGGGAGTATAAAATCTTAACCCTCCCTGTGAAGGCTGTCCACCATCCTGTTTTAAATGTGTATTAATACACTGTTGTTTTAATGTAGATGAATTTTTTATTGTATTTTAATATGTTATCCATCCTGAGCCCGCTTGCGAGGAGGGCGGAATAGAAATTTTAAATAAATAAATAAAAATAAACAACAGCAGAGAGTGAAACATATAGTTCAGAAGGGTTTGAGCACCACAACATAGGGTTCCCATGTCATTTAATCCGGTTCTGCTACAGATTTTGCATGAGATCATTAGGAGTGAGACTGCGGTCTTAGGTATCAACGAAAAGCTGTACATAAACACCATTGGTTAGAATTGACATTAAGAAATAACAGAGGTAGTCCTGCCAGGGAGGCATTTGAGACTAACATCTGAACAAACAACTAATGTGTAATGAAAAGCCTAAAGAAACATGGAACAAATGTTAAGCTGGAGTCTATGGATGAACACATTCAAAATTGTGATACTGAAGTGGAGACTACATTGAAAAAAAGTGAATTGATCATATAAAACAAGAAGAATGTTACAAAGCCATAACTGTCTTCTTTTAGGCCTGTGAAGCATCAAGAACACCATCAACTCTCAATAAATAAGTAATAAACAAACATGAGAGCGTATGGAAGAAACAATCCAAAAGAGAGTATGTCCAAGATAACAAACCCTTCGTTTTCTGTACAAGTTGTACTAATGGAGAAGTATATTCCTTAAGAAAACATGTAATTAATTATACAGCACATTGATCTAATCTTTGAAGGGAACAGGCCAGGGGTTTGATGAGATAGAGCAGCCCAGTCTGCAATTCTGGAATGAGAGAAATGTGTGATGGTTCAAAGCAAAAGGCTAGATAATGGCAAAAACCCATTTGCTGAAACAAAGATGTAATCATGGCTGCAATTCTAGTCCATTTAGGAATCTTTCAAAAGTTAATGCTTTTACTTCTTGAAGTATTTTCACATTAAAAAAAGCATGGAACTGCATGCAGATTAGCAAATATGACTATTAAGGCTATTAGAGAGACCTCACATCAGCAGACCTGGTCCTCCACTACTGCTTGAGAGCAAGGGAAAATGGTGGGGGAAATGTGTCACTTTGACACATGACATCATTTTCAGCACAAAACCAAAAGGGACATCATTGCATTGGGGTGATGCTCTAGAAACCCTCCAAAATTCTTTAGTTTCATTCTGGAAATAATAGTTGCACATTGAAACAATCCGTATTTGAATGACACTGTCCCCAGAAAGCTCCTGTGGTTTGCCCGCACTGGGCTGGCAATTCTGACTCTTGATCACTTACGTATTTCACTGCCGAGAACAAAATGAAATAGATGTATCCACAGTAGAGATGGGCATGAACCAAAATACGAACCAACGTTTGTGGTGAACCAGGCCGGTTCATGGTTTGCGAACCAGTGATTCATCAGAACCCATTTCTGATGAACTGCCACGAACTTTAGGCTGGTTCGTTTGGTTCGTTTTTTGGTTTGTCACTGCAGACAGCCTGGCACCGATTAATCAGTTTCCTAGGCAACAGGGGATGGACTTCCTGCAGACCTTCTGCTGACCTGGAAGTGGCCTTCTGCTGGCCCAGAAATGACAATTTGCTGACCTGGATGTGACATTTTCATGAAACAAAAGAACTGGTTTGTGAACTGGGGCAGGCTCATGAAAGTTTTTGGTTTGTGAAATGCAACAAACCACGAACTGAGCGGTTCAGTTTTTTTCCGATTCGTGCCCATCTCTAATCCACAGTTAGGTCACAAGACAATTTACACATTTTCATGCTTTTTCTGATGCAGAAGTGCTTTCAGTAAAGGAAAATTGTAATGTTTGCAGAAAGTAATGCTAAGAAGCAAGCCTACTTGAAATAAGGAAGACAGCAAAGGGTCAACAAACCCCGTTTTTTCTTCTAGGAGTGTTTTAATAGTGCTTAAGTTATTCACAGAAGATAGAGGCCCTAGTTTCAATGGCCAACAAATTATATTGGAAAAAACTAAAAGAGCTTGGGCTGTTCTTCCTATACAAGTCAGAAAAGGTCTTTTTCTACTCCATGTTGGACAGGAATGCTATCTATCAGAACAGAGAAAGGCATCTTCCAGACACCAGTGTTGATTGGTGTGTTCCTTGCCTCCATGGCACCTCCAATCTTAATGCATTTGGGATGGTCGTTTCACACTGCTGATTTTTATGTGGACCTTCCCTCTGTATGTGTGTGTGTTCTACCTTCCTTTACAAACTGCTCAGTTTATGATGGTCCCCCTCCCATTTTTGTGCTTATCTACTGTTGCAATGGTGTGTGCTATTGAACACAATACATTTGCACATGCGCTGTATCACTTAATCATTATCCACCTCCCAAGCCCATTAGTGAAGCATTATTTGCACAAATATCTGACCTTTGATCAGTTAGCTGAGCTCCTTTCCAGCATTTAACTGGTTGTTTTCATTGGCTGTGCTATCCTTCCATTTTTGAATTATGGACAGTAAGTAATGAATTCAGCATACCAATTATCATGGCTGATTGCTTTGGAAGGTTATTATTGAGGTTTTTCAAAGCACTCTTACATTGTTTGGTTGTCCTGTTCTGTTTGTTAATAAAGAATTTTCCTGTATTTATAATCCTTATGTCAAGATCTAATTCTTTATTACTGTGCACAAATTTCATTCACAGAAAATGTGTGTCTCTGTGTGTTGTGGGAGGGGTAATGGTTAATACTGAGGCAAATTCTGCTTCCAGGATATGATCATTAAAGCTAATAGATGCTTTTGTGGCTGCATTCTGTTTAGTGAATTGTTAATTGTAAACAGATCTGTTACAGTGCTGGTCAGGCAAACAGAAATACCCTCTTTCCCCTAATGACTCAAGAATTGTTTCTGCAGTATGCAAAGTGTCATGCTTTTATGCACATTTCTGAGGGTTCAATTAGTGAAGCACTCCGATGCAGCATCAATAATATACAAGAAACCTGGAAAGGTTTAAGGAAGGGCAAGAGACTCTCTGTGATTAGCTGGCCAGACAACAAATGGCAGAATAGAAAAGGCAGCCATCACAGTAAATACAGGTGGGAGAGAGGATGAGGATGAAATTAAGAAGTAAGGAATGAAGGGAGTTCTTCTCTTGTTTGGACATAAATCTGAGCCAGGGAAAATTCAAGGGTTGTAACATTCACCTTTATATTGAAAGCAGAGATGCTATAAATTTTATGGAGAACATATTCAGTAGGTGAACATTCTATGCTTGACAGCTGTAATCACTCACAACCTGAACCTCTGATGTTTCAGCCTATCTACCATCCAGAGTGGTGTACTGGTTAGAATGTCAGATTTCATGTTGAATAGGAACCTAGCATGTAGTGCACACAGAGTTTGAAAATGGTGCCCAGACACAGAGGGTGAGTATGCTCTTAGAAGGAATGTTATAGGTAGCAGTATTGTTTCTAACATTCTGATTGGCCATTACTGGTTCATTTAGAGCATAGCTGTCTTGATATTTTGCTTGCATGCAATTTTTAAAAAATAATCTGTGCACTGCCCACTATATACCAATACACAATGTCAAGGAGGGCAGAGCAATGAGAAATGGGACAGGCATTATAGACAGACAAAAAAAATGAAATCAAAGCATTTCAAAAGAAAAATTCAGAGGGGCCAGGCAAGCTAGAGGGGATTAGCCAGGACCAGGAAAAGCTGGGAGCAAAGGCATCCCAGGTGTGGCGACCTGAGGCAACCAGCAGAGAAAGCTTGGCAGCAAGCCAGGAAAGCACAGCTGTGGCTAGAGTGCAGGGAGGGGGACGTGGTCGGCAGGTGGAGCTAGGAAAAGGATATGAGAATCAACTGGGGGGGGGTTGTTGTGTAGGAGGATGGTAGAGTTGAGGAGAGAGAGAGAACAAGAGAAGCTGAGAGGAGGAAGAGGACAGAAGATGAAGGAGAGAAAGGGACAGGAGTCTGGGGGCTGCAGATGGTGAGAAGGGAGGGAAGGCAGCCAGGACTCTGTCAGGTGGAGCAGGCCTGCGAGGGGAATGAGAGGGAGCGAGGGTGATGTAGGACCCCCCCCCCATCCACAGAGCGAGAACCTGCATATTCCTTGACAGCATCCCCATCTCAAGGTCAGGTGGGCCGGCACCTCACAGGGCGATGCCCAAGACAGAAGTTGACACAGGGAATGGTGTTGTCAGGTGCTCCTGTTCTAGCTTCAAGTATATTGGCACCTAGGTTCTTAACTACAAGTAGCTACAGGGTTACTTTCTCCCAGTGATGCAGCTTTCCCAGTAAAGCGTTAAGAGCTCTAGGTGAAGGCATTGGCCCTCAGCCAGAATGAGGCAGCAGGTGGCCAGGTGTTGCTAGTCCTAGGTTGCAGTACCTATTCGGCTGAAGAAAGTATAAAAAAGGAAGAGGAAAAAGAAGAGGTAGTAGGTAGGGTTTCATGAGAGATCAGAAGCTACTTGGGAACCAAGCCAGAAGTATGGTGGTTGCTTTAAGATGCTCTTCACAAGTCAGAAAAATAAGGAGGCTCCTCAACAAAGACAGGTAAAGCAAAAAAGCGGAGCAATCCGCAAGTGGAGGGGGTAAAGAAATAAATACGAAAATACAAAAATCAATACTCTAATGAATAAGTAAATACATAAATACAAGGCACAATCAACAAGTATCTAAACAAAACTCAATAAAGATATAAATATGTAACAATAAAGGCTTGAATGTTATCTGGTTATTATATGTTGTCCTGTTTCTTTGGTTCATTTATGTTGCTCCCAAGTTTGACTTGTTTTTTGCTAAAAGGTTAATTAAAACTGTTTTGCATTAAAAAGATATTTTGCCTCTGTGAGTTTCCTTGATTTTCTTTTAAAGAACATTTGTCTTTGGCAAAGCAGCCTCTGGCAGAAACTGCCAAGTAAAATTTGCAGATGAATTTTCTAGAATGTTTATTTTACTCCTTTGGCTACTATGTCTTGCAGAAAGGCAAGATTATACAGTTAGATGCTCAGTGTGCTAGCATTAATGGTAGAATTACTGAGGAATAAATGGTTCCATTTGAGGGTAAACTGGAAGGGGTAAAGATCTCTTGATAAGGTCCCTGCCCCCTGATCTGCCCAGGCCATGTTCCCCACAACAGAAGGTAAGCAGGGAGAAAATATGAGACAGCCATCTCTGCACCTTATGCAGCTTGGATGGGTGCTTCCTGCAGCTCTGCTGTGCCTAGGTGAAGTCATCTGCACACTGCACCTGGTTCACATATGGACCAGGAGTCACCCAAGCTGGATGTAGCAGGCCCAGGCCAGGAACTGCCTTCCCTAGGCTGCACGCAATCCTTCTGTCCTTTGCTGGATGAACCCGAGTGGGTACAAGCTGGCCATTGGCCCACTGGGAAATCAGTTCTAATGGCCTGTCTGCATCTGCTCACTGGGAATGTTACCATTTATGGGAAACACCTCTCACTTACCTTATCTCTAAGGATTACACTTTAAAATTATGTATAGATCTAGTCTAAAGTATGAGAGGCTGAAATTTTATTATTTGAATTGCTAGAGTTTCTCATATATGATAGGGAAAACTGCATTCTCACTGACCTGACCATAATCCTGAAAAATAGTTTTTCCTCCTGCTTAGAATACTCAATCTTTAGGAAAGCAGGCAGAATTTCAGCTCCTAGTTAAAATAAAAATGTTTTGAATACTTTCAATGAAGTTATGAGGAAGTTAGTAGTGCATCACTGAGTAGGATACAGGTTGTAAAATTAAGTGACACATTTAGTCAATGGGCAAGTTTAATATATTTACTTCACTATTTCATTATGCAATATTACAGAGGAAGCTGCAGTGGCTTTCCCTCCTACACTATTATCAAAGGCAAAGGAGGCATAGGAAACCTAGTGTGGTTTAGTGATTAGAGTGTCAGGCTAGGGCCTGTGAGACTGGTATCTGAATCTTCACACTTTCATGGATGCTTGTTGAGTGACTTTGTGCCAGTCATATGTTCTCAGCTTACCATACCTCACAGGGTTGTTGTAAAGATAAATTTAAGGAGAGGAAAACGATGGAAGTTGCTTTGGATCCCCATTAGAGAGAAAGACAGGGTATTAAATAAATAAATAATTTAATCTGGCAAATTTATAGCAGCAGAAGTTTGGTTCCAACACCAGCTCACATTTTAAACTGTATTTATAATTAGACTAGTAGATCGAAATTCTAGAAACAATATAACATTTACTACTAAGTTACCTTTTGCATCATTATATAAACACTGCTTAAGTTTTACAGATCATTCATGGCAACACTTTGGCTCTTTAACTCCCATTTCTGGCCATTGGTTTTTTGTGTTCAAAAGTGAACAGAGAAAGCCCTGAAGAGTACATTTCTCCTTGTTTCTTTGCATAGTTCTATCTCTTACAGACAACAGCTGGCCGTTAATCACACACAAAAGAAATTCTGGTTGTATCCAGACACATTTATATTCCAGGTGTTCTTCTGTATACTTAGTGAATGAGATTATGTCTGATCTTTTCTGTTGTTTTCTGTGTTGGCTTTATAGCAAATGACTTCCCCCTCCCACAGTGGCATGTTAAAGCTCAAATTCAAATTGCTTGTAATAAAGAATGAAGATAATGAAAGATTTTAAAAACTAAAGAAGGTGTTAGAGTAAGGGTAGCTTTTTTCTGGTGTGTCTTCTGTGTCTTTAATGTTTGTATGACCACTGAGACTAACCAACTTTACTGTAGCATAAGCTTTTGAGAATCACAGTTCTCTTCTTCAGATGCAGTTCTCTTCTTCTTACTACTACAGACTAACATGGCTAACTCCTCTGGATCTGTAATGACCACTGAAAATATAATACATGAAGCTTTTGTAGATAATGGGCAGTTGGTGATTAGAAATTTATTTATTTAGAACATTTTTAGCCCTCTTTTCTCCATACAATATGGACCCAAAGTGGCTTACAATGTACAAAACATACAAAAGATAATCAAATATTATAGGAATGAAATATAGATAAACTAGTTTGGCAATTACTACTTGCCACTAACAAACTAGTACATAAGGTAGAGCAGGTAGCAACAACCGTGCCCTTGATGAAACTGTCTCTCCTCAGGCACTCCCTTCCTTCCCTTCTTTCTAGAAGGCAGCTTCCTTTATAGTCCCATGAGTTGGAGGGGAGGAGCAGAGCCAGTGGAAACAACTCTGCTGTTGATGTAACTGTCTCTCTTACTGGTCCCCTTTTCTGTCCCAGCAAGAGGCTGGGAACCTGGAGCTTACCTGTCTTGTGGCCCCAGCATGCTTCACTCCATGCCCATGCAATGATATTAGGTGACGCTACTGTACAGGAGCACGCACACACTTTACAATGAGCCATTTACGGAAGTGGCATTATTGCACTGCCCCTGGGAGCGTGCCTGGGAGGCCCATTCCCGCACCCTTCTCCCCTTGTTGGCCAGGTGAGTGGTAGGGTGGAAGGTGAAAGCGGGGGATCCCCTGCCCCACCGGTGGAAGGGGTTCCTTAGTCTCTCCCCAAGCAAGCAGGCACTTTATTTGCTGAATTTCAACCTGGTATTGGAGACTTGCGTGGGGCAGGGGGAGATGTGAAAACAGTTTCTAAAAGCCAGCTTCAAAAATCATTTAAACAAATAGACCTACAGACCATATCAGAGGAAACAAACTGTTTTATTAATGTTGTGGCAGCAGACAATCACCTGCAACATCACTTTCACTTGACAGGTCTTTTCAGTGGCCAGTGGGACTTGGCACTTGACTTGTTTTTCTTCCCTTCTGAGTATCTGTAAAATAATTATTATAATCTGGGGCAGGGGAGTTGCTCACTGATTCTCAGCCAAAAATATTTTAATAAGCTTAACCATGTTGTCAGACTTATCACATAGCTTGTATTGCAGCAAGACAGATTGTCAACCAATTAGAATAAGGAAGTGAGGAGAATGGGCTGAGAAAGCATAAACAAAAACAACTTTGTAAAAAAAAAAGTTTTGCCACCCGAGACGGAAGGAAGAGACAGACACCAGTATTGGGAACTAAATGGGCCATATTTATTTGGCAACAGTATATAACCAAACATATATACATGGTAAGAGCCTAACTAGCAGTACAGTTCAGGCCCTGGGGTCACTCCTGGACCTCTGCCTTGACCTCTCTGGGTGAACCCCACTGCCCTGGGCGCAAGCCATCCACATGTATGGCTGGGACCCAGCCGGCCAGGCAAATGGCTCCCCACTCCAAGCCTATAGCACCTTGCCGTATAGCAGGAGGGCCATACTTGTCTAAGGAATCCCTCTCAGCTGGCAGCCGTCTAGGAGTATCAGTGATCCTGAAAGACCCCAATTTCCCCCCAAATAGGAATGTGCCAAGGGTGCTTACCATCCAGCTCATTTTTCCTCTCCAAATCCTGCCACTGCTGGGGCCAAGCCTCTGCTTAGGCCCCCACACCCCACAGCTGGCCTATTGCCAGTCAAAGCCGTTGCCATAGGTCCTCCAGAAAAATGCTGTTGCCCTTCACCGAAAGGTGGACCCCATCATCTCCGCAGAGGTCAGCAAATTTGGCCCAAATTTGTGGATGGGGCAAATAAACTCCCAAACCACCCACCAAGGACTTATACAGGGCACTATTGGCCTTCTGCCTTGCCCTTTCAATAGCTCTCAGGTCTCAAGCCTCACACCACACATGACATGGACACATTGCTGACCACATAAGCAGCACTGGCTACTGCCTGTTAATCAACTGCAAGTCAGCATGGGCTTGTACAGACAAGGCTTTACCCCAAATCAAACCTCAGTCATTCACCCTCAAATGGATCACCAAAATATGAGGCGGAGGAGCCATCCTCCCCTCAAACAGCAATGGCAGTAAACCAGGCCATCTCAAACCTCGCCGGCCCTGCCATTCCACAGTAGCCCACTTGCTAAGCCCAAGTTGGGACCCCATCCACGTCCTCCTGGCTTGGTGGGCTCCCCAGAAAATCATGCTGTATCTGCAGATGAGGATCTGAAGCCTCTCGCAGTGAGATACAGCACCTAAAAAAAAACAAATTAGTAATATGTTCACAAATGCAAAGGACGAATATAGGACAGATAGGCAACTGACCGCCACCTACCAACCCTCTGTATATCCAGCCCAGAAAAACCCATGGCTGCTGCCATCAAAACAGCCCCAATCCTGAAGGAACGGGTGCCAAACTTAACACCAGCTAGTCCTAACTTAGAAAGGGTGTGACCTGTAACAGCTCAGAACTGATACTTGGTAACTGGTATGCTGTCAACATGATGAGAAAGCCCACCATAAAAGACATTTGAAGGGGCCAATAAACCGGGGAAATATTTAGCTTGGCAATTGAAAAAAAGGAGAGAAGAGAGAATGATAACCAAGATTGTGGAGAACGACAAAATGTTAATGGATCAACCAGCTATAAGTAGAGCGTTTTATAAATTTTATGCTAAATTATATCAGAGTAAAAGGGTGGATGTGAACGCTATTGATCGATATTTGGACAAAATTAATTTACCAATGCTATCTGAGAAGTGGAAAGAAAAATTAAATGGTGAAATAACAGAAACAGAAATTATGGATGCAATACAATCGACCAAATTGGGGAAGGCACCAGGACCTGATGGAATAACGGCTAAATTTTATAAAGTAATGGCAAAAGAAGTGGTGCCTTTCCTGAAAAAAGTGATGAATGGGATTTTAAAGGGACAAAAGATTCCTGAAACCTGGAATGAGGCTAACATATCATTGATTCCAAAAGAAGAGCAGGATTTATGCAATGTCAAAAACTATTGACCTATATCATTGTTAAATAATGACTATAAGATATTTGCGAAAATATTGGCGGAGAGGCTCAAAGAATGGCTGGTTAAATTTATTGCAGAAGAACAAGCAGGATTTCTACCAAACAGACAGATTAAAGACAATTTAAGGACGGTAATAAATGCAATAGAGTACTATGATAGACATTGTGAAAAAGAAGTCGGTTTCTTTTTTGTGGATGCAGAGAAGGCTTTTGACAATTTAAATTGGAATTTTATGTTCGCCACAATGGAGAAGTTACAGATGGGAAAAGAGTTCATTCAAGCGGTAAGAACTATATATAAAGACTAATGTGCAGCAATTGTAGTAAATGATGAATTAACTAAGAAATTGGAAATACGGAAGGGCACAAGGCAGGGTTGCCCATTGTCTCCACTGTTGTTTGTCATGATATTGCAAATTTTATTGATGCAGATACAAGAGGATGATGCCATAAGAGGCATGAAGATTAAGGGATTTACATTTAAAGTCAGAGCCTTTGCAGATGATGTAATGGTTATTGTAGAAGATCCAATTCAAAACATGCCAAGATTGTTGGATAAGATAAAAGAATTTGGAGATTTGGCTGGATTTTATGTTAATAAAAGAAAATCTAAGCTATAGTGCAAGAATATGGTGAAACAAAGACAAGAAGAGTTAATGGAAATTACCAATTGCGAGGTAACACATAAAGTAAAATATTTAGGAATAGAACTTACTGCTAAAAATATTGACTTATTCAAGAACAATTATGAAAAGCTATGGCAACAAATAGACAGAGACTTAATCAAATGGAATAAGTTGAATTTGTCATGGCTGGGAAGAATAGCAGCAATTAAAATGAATGTACTACCACATATTATGTTTTTATTGCAAACAATACCAATAATAAGAGACAATAAACAATTTGATAAGTGGCAAAGGAAAATATCGGACTTTGTATGGGCAGGGAAGAAGCCTCGAGTGAAGATTTATGTGATGCCAAAGAAAGAGGGGGACTACAATTACCAAATATAAGACTATACCATGAAGCAATATGTTTGGTGTGGCTCAGGGAATGGATGTCGTTAGAGAATCTTAAACTTTTAACACTTGAAGGATACAAGAAACTCTTTGGTTGGCATGCGTACTTAGGGTATGATAAAATTAAAGCGGACTCTATGTTCTTGCATCATTACATTAGACGAAGCCTCTACACGGACTGGCAAAAATATAAAAAATATTTGGATGAGGGTATCCCGACGTGGGTGGTGCCACTGGAAGTTATTGACCCGAGAACAATTTACAACAGAGAGGAATGTTTGTCATATAAGGAGGTGTTGAAAATGGAGCAAAATATGATTAAACTTAAAACAGGAGACAAATTATCCTCTCACTATGGATGGTTCCAATACAGACAGATTAAAGACTTATATGACAAGGATCGTTTAAAATCGGGATTTAAATGGAAAAACTCTGAATTGGAAGAAAGTATACTACAAGAAGGCAAGAAAAAGATTTCTAAAGTCTATAAGATGTTGTTAAAATGGTATACAGAAGATGAAACTGTTAAAGTCTAGATGGTGAAGTGGGCCATAAATTGTAATAGAGACATGATAATGGAGGCATGGGAATATTTGTGTAAAAATACATTGAAGATATCGACTTGTACCAATATTAAAGAAAATGTTTATAAGATGATATCTAGATGGTATCTAACACTGAAGAAAATAGCATATGGGAACAACAAAATGTCAGACAAGTGCTGGAAATGTAAAAACCATGAAGGTTCATTATATCATATGTGGTGGACTTGTGAGGTAGCAAAGCAGTTCTGGGGAGATATTACAGAAGTTATGACTGAAATTTTACAAATCCCAATAAATAAGAACCCAGAACTGTTGTTGCTAAATCTGAAATTAGAAGAGATTCCCAGGCAACAAAGAACTTTAATATTCTATATGACAATAGCGGCAAGAATTTTATATGCTCAGAAGTGGAAGACGCAAGAAGTACCATCTATTGAAAATTGGATACAAAAACTGCTGTACATGGCAGAAATGGATAAAATGACGAGAAAGTTGAGAGAACAGAATCCAGAAGAATTAAGATGACTGGGGTAAACTAAAACAGTATTTGGAAAAGAAGTGGGACGTAAAGGGAAAATTATGGTTGTTAGATAACTATTAATTTTGCAGAAAGGAGGAGATACTGATCTTTACAAGAGAAGAGAGAGTTAGAAACATAATGTAACTGATAGTTTGATGTTAGGTTTTGTTTAATCTAATATATATTATCTATTTTACTAGTGTGTTAAGACAGTTAAGAATAGAAAAGGGGATATAAGTAGTAGATTCAGACAGCGGGTTGGAAAACTGTTGGAAGTCTTAGATTAAGGGGGGAGGGGAAAGGGTGGGAGAACAGGGAAGTGAGGGTTTTAATTGAAAATTTGTAATATTAATTATTACTCACCCAATAATTTTTTTTTAAAGAGAAAGCACACCATCACCATCGGCTCTGGCTTCCACATATATACGCAGGGCCCTCACTGGGCATAGTTTCTGCTCACTACAAGGGACTATCTCTAACGTTGCACTCTTTTTCTTCTGATCCGTCTTGGAGCTCCGGACTTGAACTGTGACCCTGTTTCCAACAAACTTTATATCTTGTACAGACAAAGCCTTCCCTGATCTATCCTTAAAGGACTGGGCCACCAACTCGCTCACCCGAAAAATGCCGTCAAAGATGCTGCATGAAATAGCAGCTCTTCAAAACTGGAGTTGCAACCCGTAGGCCACACCGCCCCCAGCCCCCAAAGGATAGCAGGAGAGATGGGCTGCCTGCTGTCCTTAGTAGTTCCACACACAAGCCCACCCCTCCAACATTTTCTTGAGCCTAAAGTTTGCCATGAACTCCCTCATACCTCGAGCTTTACTAGCAAAAGCTAAGGCAGCAAGCTGGGTCCTTATGGACTTCACTGACAAGCCTTTGCTTCTGCCATCCACACAGAACTGCATCATGTGTTCCACTGGAATCAGCTATGCTTTTAGCAGTCCCACCGCCATCCTAAAGCCTGAGAATTGACAGACCACCCGATCATATGACCTGTGGGTGCTTGGAGCAGTGGCTAGTTGCATTGCCCTGAACGCTTCCATCTTCCAAGCTTTCACAACTCCTGGGGTATCCGGGCTGGCTGCAAGTCAGCCTCGGGGGCAAGCTGTCAAAAATGCTCTATCTATTGGTGATACAATGCATCTGCCACTTCATTATCCACCTCAGGAATGTGTCTGGTCTTGAACCATATGTTCAAATGCAGGCAAAGGAGCGTAAACAGCTGGACCAGACCCATAATCCAGGGTGACCTAGATGAGAGGGAGTTCACCAGATGAACCACTGCCAAATTGTCAAACCAAAAGTGGACACAGTGGTTGGCCAACTCCCTCCCCAATAGGTGAATTGCCACCACAATAGGAAAAAATTCTAAAAAGGTCAAATCAGTAGTTAGACCCTCATTCACCCAATCTGCTGGCCATTGGTCTGCACACCAATGACCCCTAAAGTAGACTCCAAAACCTGTAGAACCAGAGGCATCAAAAGTCACCTAAAGCTCTGCTTCCAGCAATAAGTCTTCCCTTCAGAAGATCCAGAGGAGATATCTGTTAGTCTGTAGTAGCAAAATTGAAAAGAGTCCAATAGCACCTTTAAGACTAACCAACTTTACTGTAGCATAAGCTTTCGAGAATCACAGTTCTCTTCCTCTCCAGAAGGACACCCCATTGAAAGAATCTAGAAATTCCTCCCACATTAAAGATCCTCCCGTATACCTTTGCTAATTCGCAATCTATGATGGGGCAGCTGCAACTGACCCATAGATTCGCAAAGCCACCTTAAATATGCTCTCCCTGGGGCCACTACTCTACAAGCGAAGTTCAAGTGGCCCACCAACTGCTGCAACTCTAAAAGGAAAATTTTATCCTTGCCCCTTACAACTACCAGACGATTTCTCAAATCATCCAGCTTAGTTGGATGCTTGCTGTACATGGTGGCTTGGGTGAGGTAATCTCTCAGAGGCAGGGCAGTGTCCCCAAAGGGTAAATCTTTAAATGGAACCACCCCACAATAGGTCAGACCATACTGAGAAACCAGCCAGCCAGTCCAAGGGAATGAATACCAAGGTCCCATTGACCCCTGGGCAGGCATTACTAATCCACCCTGACCAGCTACAGGAGGGAGCAAAGTTTGAGATTGTGGAACAGTTGCCGCACTGCCATATGCACTGCCCCAGGCTGACTGGCCCCAACAGGGCCACATTGACGACAGGGTTGCCTTGTAACATGCTAGCTTGTTGCTCAGTCATATGTGCTCAACTAGATGTCCCTGAGGCAGAAGGCCATCTCCACGGGCCCCAAGGCCATGCATATCCATGTTGAGGCCAGCAAGCCTTACCTTCACCTCTCCTTGATCAACAGCGACCGCAATAGGTGCTGGCTCTGACGCTTCCTCCGGTACCTCAAACATTGCGCCCTGCCCTCTCTGGCTTGCATTGGCACTTCCAGAATAGTCCCTAGATGTACCATGTGTTTAATCAGCTTTTTATTCCAGTTCATATTCGGTTTGATGCCTTGGATGGTTGTCCTTAACCCTTGGCAGGTCATCTTTATTAGTCATGAATACCTATAGTAGATAGATGGCTGTGATCTATAGCAGTTTTTACTGGTTTATCGGCCAGGTAGTCAAAAAGATGCAGTGGTTTGTCCATATTTTAATGATTAGTTGTTTTTTCACACCTATGAAATGCTTATGCCTTTATAATTAGTTTTTGATGGAGTGAAAAGTCAAAAAAATAACCTAACTTTATTGCTTGTGAGATGTACATGATATAATCAATTTGTATTTTGTAGTGGTACGCGTAAAAATACCACTGACAGGGCTCCTGCTGTGCTCTAAGTATTGAGAAAAAGTGAGTTAAATATTTACAACTCTGTCTCTCTCCTGATGGTTCACTCACAGCATATTTTGTGCTAATGGAAAGTGGCCAACAACCTTCACGTATATTACTCTATTTATTTAGCAGTGGTATTTTTATACAGAATTTTTTTTACTTTACTTTTTTTTACTTTACTTTACTTTTACTTTACTTTACTTTACTTTTTTTACTTTATTTTTATACTTTAGAATTTAGCTGCCTATTTGGAATCTGTTTATTTGAACTGATACTTCATTTCAGTAATTTCTCAGTGGTCCTATACTGCAGTTATCTTCCATTCTGAATCATCCTTTTGTATGAGAATTACAAGAATTTAGGCAGCTAAATTCTAAAGTATAAAAATAAAGTAAAAAAAGTAAAGTAAAGTAAAGTAAAGTAAAGTAAAGTAAAAAAAAGTAAAGTAAAAAAAATTCTGTATAAAAATACCACTGCTAAATAAATAGAGTAATATACGTGAAGGTTGTTGGCCACTTTCCATTAGCACAAAATATGCTGTGAGTGAACCATCAGGAGAGAGACAGAGTTGTAAATATTTAACTCACTTTTTCTCAATACTTAGAGCACAGCAGGAGCCCTGTCATTCTTACACTATTAAGACGGGTTTTCCTAGCGCTACTCATTCAGAAGCAATAAAACCATGCTGGAACTATTCAGACATTCCATTCTTGTAATTCTCATACAAAAGGATGATTCAGAATGGAAGATAACTGCAGTATAGGACCACTGAGAAATTACTGAAATGAAGTATCAGTTCAAATAAACAGATTCCAAATAGGCAGCTAAATTCTAAAGTAGTATTACAAAGGGGAAAAAGAGTCTTGTTGTGAATGGTTGACTGAAGCATAAAACTTTGTGACCTAAGTCCACTTCATCAAATGTGTGAACTGAATCCTCAGTCAATATATGTATGTAAGTAGACATAGGTTGACAGCAGGGGGAGGAATTGTCGAATTAAAAGTGCAAGAAATACAGAGCTACTATATTCAGTTTCTCCAGGCTTGCCAACTTTTCAACTGGTCCTTATAGCTATCCTTTTATGCAGCAATTATTAGGCTATGTTATTTAGTTCTGTGCCATGAAAAGCTTCAACTGCTTATTTCTGTATATTGAACCTCTATTAAATGGACAGGTTGCCAGTTAGCAACCTTACCACCCGCCCTACCCTTCCATATGCATGTATGATTAACTGAGGAGTCACCAAACTAGACAATAGCACAAAAACAAGCAGACATGAAATTGAGTAACCTAAACCTAGGCAGATCTTTCTAAAACCTCTTCTGTGTACTGACATTAACATCAGTAGTCTATGATGTAGAATGAGCATACTCGTGGAACAGGCACTGGGCCTTGGCTGCAATGCACCCAATAGTCTGACTCTAGGCTCAGTTTCTTGTACATGTAGAATCAGACTTTGGAGTCCTTGTACCTGCCCCACACCACAAGTGTGTCTGGAGGAGAACAACAACAGAACTGGAGGATGGTTACATTATAGTTTTGCCCGCTGCTAGTAAAGTTACAAATTAAGGCGGGGGGATTGAATGAATAAAAATGTTTGTTGTTTTGTGTAGAAGGAAAAAGTCTGGCTTGAAAATAAAATGGAAGACTTCGGATATGATGTATTGCTATTGGCATGCTTGAACTTCCCGAAGTTTCCAGCTCAAGGATTTAATCAAAGCTCTATCTGTGTTCCCTGAGGTAGAATCTAACACCAGGCCAAACCAATGTGGTTGGCCCTGGTTCCCAAAGCACAGACTAGACAGAGTTTGGGTGAGCTGGCTCTGAAATATCATTTTAGTTATATAAACATGGATTTAAAAAACACATACAAAATCTTATGGGGGTAATTGCCTATTGCTTCTAAAATATAATAATAAAAGTAATAATTTAAGTTACTGATAGACCACCTTTCTGAGAATCAAGTCAGATTACACAGTGTGGAAGAAAGGCTCCTTATTCTTGAGGAGGGTTTTCCCTAGGATATATACCATTGGGTTGCCAACTCCAACTTGAGAAATTCCTGGAGATTTGGGGGTAGAGTTTGGGAAGAGGCAGGAACTCAATGGTGATGCGATTCCATAAAGTCTGTCCTTCAAAACTGCCATTCCTTCTAGGAGAACTGAGCTCTGGTGTGTGGAGGAAAATTGTAATTCTAGAAGAATTCCAAGCCTCAGCTATAGGCTGGTTACTCTATCCATGAATCCAACTATATAAAAGGTGAGCCATATTGGTGACAACTCACGTTTTATCCTAGTGCAGGCGCAGTGAGGGACCTGCGGGTGCGCCCGCACCAGGCTTCTGAGGGGCTGCGGAGGCACAGGGAAGGTATGGCAGCCCAGGCACAGTGTGGCCCGGGCGCAGTGTAGCCCAGGCACAGCACGACCCAGCAGCCTGGCCAAGCAGTCCAGAATGGGCATGGCATGGAGGCACAGTAGCACGGCAGCGCAGCATGGCGGCATGGCACAGCAGCGCGGCCCAGTGGTGCGGCACAGGGCAGCAGTGGCCTGGGCATGGCACAGCAGCCCAGGTGGGACTGTGCAGCCCGGCAGCTCAACAGGGCAGCTTTGGGAGGGCTGTGCCACTGGCTCCACAGCTAGAGCCTGTTGTATTTTTTCATGCAACTGGCTCTGGTGCCAGTGAATTAATAAAGTAACAAAAATACAATAAAATGAATCAAAGTAATGAGCAGTAATTAAAACCTCTCTCGTGGCCTAGCCAAATCCAGAACCATTTAAAAACAGCCACAACAACAAATAAAACCAACAACACTGGTTAAAAACTT
Organism: Eublepharis macularius; assembly: GCF_028583425.1. Lineage (NCBI taxonomy): Eukaryota > Metazoa > Chordata > Lepidosauria > Squamata > Eublepharidae > Eublepharis > Eublepharis macularius. The sequence continues at coordinate 81,702,545 of NC_072797.1, forward strand.
AGAAAGCAAAGTTTGCAAAAGAAATAGTTTGCAAAAGAAATTGGGAAGATGACTATTTTAGCACTCCCTTCTCCCCAGAGTTGATAGTATCAAAAGCTGCTTAGAGATCTTTTTTAAAAAACAACAGCCGCAAGAAAGCAATCTCCCATTAGCTGTCTGCCACAGGTCATCAAGCAGGGCAACCAATGAAGTTGCTGTTGACAGGATGGATTTCAACTTAGTCACATGGACCCTGAGCACATATGCATTTATTTCTTTATTTATAGTTTGCTTTTCTCACTGAAACTCAAGACAGATTATAAAATTTTACAATGCAATAATAACAATGTAAGACATATAACACTGCAGTAAGATTGGGTTACAAATCAGAAAACAATGCAACAAAACAAAGACAAAAAAAAAACCCAAGAAAAAAAGGAGCACCCTCGAGGACCTTCAATTAAGCTCCTTCTTATTTTACCTTAAACTTATACCTTAGGACTCGGAGGGATATGGTCATAACCCAACAACACTCTATTTATTTCCGCCTACACAGGGTTTCAGGTGTTCTCTACTTTACCCAGGTTTTTACCTCAAGAACACCTTCCCTTTTTTGTTTGTGTGACCTCTATATTGCTGCCTCCCTGCCTCCCTCACAACGTTTTCACTGCCACCAAAGACTTTTGTCTTAGACTTCCTCAGTTTTATTGGTAATATGGGAAGGCTCGTTATAGATCGTAGTTCAACAGAACGGTCAGCATGTGAGAGTGTTTGTGAGTTAAAAAGGGATTTTTTTTCTTAAACAAATCAATACAATATTTTCCTTGATAGACCAACCGCTTGATTCAGTATAAGGCAGCTTATGAAAGAGATGACATCACACGGGGGTTGATAAAGTAACTGCTGCATCCCACTGTCCTCCTGACTTCCTGCCAGTTGATCGAGAAGCTGGCAACTCTATTGGGTACAGGGCAAAAAAACACCATAGTGGACATTGGTCTACAAAACACAGCTTTCTTTGCAGGCTGCCAAGAGAGGGTGCTGGGGGACAAAATCCCAGGTCCCATAGAGCCAGACAAGTTATACGACTTGTTTTCATATGATGCTTGGGTTAGATTGGGGTGATATGGGAAGGGGTCCCCAGGTAATCTTTGTCTGTATCCCCATTCCAAATACCACGAATAGTTCTGGTGGTTGTATATTAAAATGGATATTACAAAGCTGGAAAAAATGTAGAAGAGGGCAACCAAATTACTGAGAAGTTGGAGCTCCTTTTCAGTGAGGAAAGTCTAAAGTCTGGGACTTTGAATTTAAAGGGGAAAGTGACTAAAAGGGGATATGATAGTGATTTATAAAATTATCCATGGTGGAGAAAGTTGAATTTTTCTCTCCTCTAATACTAGAATTCATGGACACCCAATGAAGTTGATAGGCAACAGATTCAGGACAGATGAAAAGAAATATTTCTTTACTCACTTTACTATGGACATGGATTCCCAGTGGACATAGCAATGGCCATGAGCACAGATAGTTTTAAAAATGAATTAGATTCATGATCCACCAATGGCTACTAGCCATGGTAAATAAAAGTTAATTCCATATAATGTTTAAGTCAGACCTCTGTGCCCTATTGTTGGCCCTCGAGGGTAATTGGTCAGCCACTTAGTGAAACAGGATGCTGGACTCGATGGACCACTGATATGATAGAGCAGGGTTCTTCTTATATTCTTGTGTGGCTCTTGTCAGCCCTATATCTTGGTTCTTGTTCTCCCCACTTTTATGTTCCATGTGCAATCAGACCTTTTTACTGAAGCATAACCTAGAGGAGACTTTCAGAGAATAGGGAGAGAAAAAGCCAAAACTAGGGTCGAATTCACATTCACCCATTACCCGCATGTTTATCGGATATCTTATGTTTGCCTCCAATCCGCGATTTTTTCCTCTTCGTTCACATTCCTGCTTCGAATCCGTCTTTCTTGCGCATCCCTCCGGTCACACGGCCGCTCGAAAACCGCTTTTTTGGGCGGGACCTTTTTTCCCGCCCATTTTTTTTATTTTTTTGAGCACACTTTTCCGTTATTTCGATCTTGCCTTATAAAGAAACATCATTGAAGATAATGATGCCTCTCTTTCCCCCACTGACAGCACTGATGGCTCTCTCCCGTTTCTTTTTTGGAAATTTGGAAGCATGTGGGAAGCTTTCGTGGGCATTTCCTATGCAGGACAGTTCAGTGCCTGAATTTTACTGAAGTTTCACTTCCTTGGAGTGTCATTATTTCGACATTTCATAATTTCGATATTACAGTAATATAAAATAAAAAAAACAGTTAAAAAGGAAGTTTCATGAGTCCTTTCTGAGGGTGGATTCACCCCAAAATGATTTTTCAAACTACCAGATTTGATTCAGAAACAGCATAATCAATAAATCCAATGCAATGAAGTCAAAAACAGTCTTTTGCAGACTATGGAGCACTTGCAAGTTGAATCAGCCAATAGGAACTCTCGGAATGGCCGGAGAGACAGGAAGGGGGGTGGTTTTTAAAAAAACCGCGTAAATTGCACATTGGCCCGTTCACGGCCACCATGAAACTCCAGTTGAAAACCTGTGACCACATATTTGGGAGAAATGCGAATGAAATGCGTCTGTTTAATGAGGTAATGTGACCGGCACTCGGGATTGCGTGGGGAATGCGGGGAACATGCGACTTAGAATGAGTAATGTGGATTTGACCTAGGTCACTGGTTCTCCATTAATTCCTTTCAAACTTTGATGAGAGCAATGATTGATGAATTTACTCCCTACTCTGCATTCAAAGCTGTGAAGCGAATCCACCTGGCATTTTTGACCCATGTTTCTCTTACTCATAAAATGGTCAGAATTTGCCCAGAATTTTGACCTTTGCCATGAAATACTCACCATTGTATCAATCACTCATTATCTTGCCTGTTGCATTTGCCTCTTTTATAGGGTTCCTAAATCCCTGTTATCTTAATTTAAGAGGCTCCAGAAAATTGTGCCTGACTATTTCTTTCTCTTGTAAATATTGTCATATCAGCATGATCTTTCAAACATTTTCTAACGGTCTAGCATATCAGTCTTCAAATCCACCTCTAAATGGCCCTTCTGGCATTAAAAATGTTCCATGGATTCATTCCAGTTTAGTGCTTTGAACTCTTCTCTACTAAGTCATCAATGTACCTGCTAACTCAACTTCCACAGTCTCCCCCTGTACACATACCATTATCTTAAGACTCTCTGTAGTTTACTCTTTTCATTTAATTGTGCACCATCTACATGAAACACCTCTTAACCAAACCACCAGGGATTTAGTAACTTCAAATCTCACTTCTTACTGAGCACAGCATTGGCAGACAAACAAGGAAGTGCTGTCACGGACTTTAAGTAGTGAATACAAAAGGCCACAATTTCATTCAAATTCCCTGCAGTCAATTGAATTAGAGTATTTCATGGGTCAGTGTTGAGTTGAGTGTGATTTAGCCAGCAGCTGATCTGCAACAGCCGTACTGCAAGAAACTCTGGAAATTGGTTTAGGTGCTCTTGAAAAGCACCGTTTCATAGTTCAAGCTTCACTAAAGTACAAGGCTTGAAAATGAAGAGGGGTGGCCATATCCAGATTGAGATATGGAATGTGTTCTCCAGGAAGCCTGAGTTGGAAGTGCAATAAGCTAAATGAATGTTTCTGTTTATCAAGCAAGGGCAAAAGGCCAGGTCAATCCAAAGGTTTCATATTGTATGCAAATCAAAACATCCTTTAATCCCTTTTGTACCAGAAAAGAGCTCTGAGACCTGCATGACACGCATCATTCTCAGTAGCACAGTAGAACAGGTCCGAGCATTTTTCCAAGAGCAGAATCCTTACAAGAGCATTCAAAAGTGTATGGAAATGAGCTAATCTTCTACTCAGTCATTAGGATATGTATTAACTGAACTGGTTCCTTCCTTTCTACCCTCACCTGCAAAGGGGCCATTGAGCATGAGACAACTTCATTTTCCACCAAGCTTGGTGGTAGAAAGTGCCATCAAGTCATAGCTGAATTATGGCAACCCCTGCTGGGGTTGTCAAGGAGAGAGACTAACAGAGACAGTTTGCCATTGCTTGCCTCTGCAACTCTGGTCTTCTTCGGAGGTTTCCTATCCAATTACTAACCAAGGCCGACCCTGCTTAACTTCTGAGATCTAACAAGATCGGGGCTTGCCTGGGCTATCCAGCTCAGAGTTTCTACCAAGCTTGGGGAGCAGATAATTATTTTGTGCTGTATTACAAAATAAATGTTTGTAATTCAGTAAAAGTGAGACAAATAGCAGTAGGCTTCCCAAGCTGCCCACTGTGGCAACCTCCCACCCCCACCTGTTCTTGCCTGCTCTCCTGCTCAGTGGCAGGAGATAGGGGAGTGGTGCTGCAGACATGGTGGCATCACTTCCGGTTGCCGCAGCCACAATGCTCTAGGAATTTCCCAAATCTCTATGGTCTTAGGGCATCATTGATGCATTGATGTCACTTCCAAAAAGTGATGTTGCCACATAAGCAATGCCCCCCCCCTTTCCATGCTCCATACTCCAAAATCTTTTAGGGATTGCCAGCATAGGAACTGCAACCTGAATAGCAGAGATGAACAGGCAGTGCAAATTCTGCCTGACTGACCTTCAGTAAGCAGCAGCACATATAAGCAAGTTTAATAAAAATAAGTGAAATAAAATACTTTTTACTTTAACTATAGCAAAGTTCTCTTTTTTTTAAAAAAAGTTTCAAAATAAAGTTTGAATTTAACACAAAGGGTATAAAAACAAAACTAACATGTTACAGCCTATATATAAGGTCTTTAAACTTGGACCCTATTAAACTGTTAAAGGCTTCTTTTCTGTGTAGAAAAGAATGATGAAAAAATATAACTTTTGAAGATAGAAACAAAATAAATCTGACTTCTGAATATATATGTTATAGAGTACACAATAAGATGTATTGCATTTATTGTTATTGGCTTCATACTGCTCAGGGGTTATTGAGTTATCAAGGAGATGCTACCCTATCTTACCAGAATCATACATGATACCTCTGTGGCTAATCTTGGGTTTCTGTAGTGGGTTTTCTAACTACCTGAACTCTGTAATGTATTCTAGTCTCATGTCATTAATATTTATGATTGTACTAACCAAGCAACATGGATGCTTTCCATCTCACTGAGAAACCGTGTTTTTGCCCTGTAAATATCAGCCCTTACTCTTGGAAATTCTGAGCCCTTACTTCCAATCCTATGAATATTTAGTTAGAAGCAAGTCCCACTTTTTAAAAATAGGACTTCATTCCAAACAGAAAAGTTGTGATGAATTCCCCTGACTGCGCAATCGGGTTTGGGGATACTATTGAGGAGAGCTGCTGTACTGGTTAAGTGGCTGGGCTCCAAGCCAGCATTCTGCTGGTTCGATTCCCACTACTGCCATGAACTCTGCAGCTGGTCTTGGGTAAGCCACTCCTCTCCGTCCCAGATCCCCAGCTATATTGTGGGTATAATAACAACATTGACTTTGTAACTGTAGCACTAATCTGTCCAGAAGAACAGTATATAACAACAAGGTTGTTATTATTGTTGTTGTTGTAAAAACCACAATAACAAAAAATACTTGAGTTTAATCTGACATCAGTTCTGCGTTCAGAATGCTTGATTGCATAACTGTAGCTCAGCATATCTGCTAATCATGCCTCCCCCCACAGTATTTGGAATATATAACAGCAGCAGACCACTACGGGCCAGCTCTGCCAATCTTGGGGACCAGCAATGTATTTAAGGAAGGGAAGCCACCAAGAGAGGTGATGATGGGCTCCAACACTGATCCAGTGTTCAAGGGGAATCTGATGAGGAGGCAAACCCATGTTGGAACTTCAACCAACTGGGAAAGGCAGGCTCTGGGCTAGAAAAGCAGGAGCAAGAAACCAGGTAGCTTAGAGGATGGTTGGAAGTGTCAGCTGAATCTGGTGGCAGGGAGGTGGTTGGCCAGATGACAGGCCCCGGTGAATGAGAAGAGAGCCCAGGAGAACAGAGCTATGGGAAGGGAACTTCAGCCAGAAATCTTTTTTTAGCTAGAGGAGATTAGGAAGTCCAAAGACCAAGGCTTCCTGAGGGTAATGATTTTGCCTTGCCTTTTACTAACTCCTGCTTATTTAAATTGTCAGCAGGGGCATCACTCTGTTTGTAGACATCTCAAGGACAGTGCCACCCAGCTGGGAACTCTTGCCCCAAAGCAACACCCAAGTTAATCAAACCCAATTCTCTCTGCCTGTGGTATCCTGGCAGGTGTCCAGTAACAGTAACCAATTGTTCTCAGATAGATAAGGGTGAGATGAAATTAGCCACAGGTGCAATAGAACTTCAAGGACAGAGGTCAGAAGGGAGTTTTGCACTGAGCATTCCATCTCAATATTGCATAGCCATCTGGGGATGGATTGATTTGTGTGGACATGCAGGGGTATGTCATCATAGGATTAGCCACTCACTGATTGGTCAAGCTGGTTAGGCCATACTGAGGGCAGATGGCCTTAACATTTGAACTTTTCTAGTTCATTACAGTTACAGCCTTCCTAGGGATCATATCCCTGCAGGGCCGGCATGCCCATTGAGGCCAGGTAGGCGGTGGCCTCAGGGCGCAGGGTGCTGGAGGGGATGCCAGAGGAGGTGCGGGGGGGGGGGGCGGGAGCGCGTGCCACGGAGCTGCAGCCTTGACTTGATGGCACTCTCCACCATCATATTTAGCTTGATATTGTTTTCTTCTTCTGTTATCATACTTCTATAATCTATTCTCTTGCTCGTCTTTTAATAAACTGGAATTTATTCTTCCACTAAAGACATAACCCTGTTATTTTGGCTGAAGAGGAGTCTCCTTTTACTACCCATTTCCTCTGCCAACCACACACTCCCAGTTCTAGCTTGTCTGAATAATATTAGTGCTGGCTTTCCCACTTTAGTTCTTCAACTAAAAACTTTTTACCAACTGTAAGTTGTCTCAGTAAGGGCAAACTTTCTCCCTCCTTTTCCTCACACAGAGGACTCTCAGTCTCACCCTCCCTGGTCAGATTCCAAGCATCCTCTCTCTGACAATCCTGTCAGCTCCAGTTTGTTACCTTCCCACTGGCCAATCACAGAGGGGGGAGCAGCATGCCAATCATCCTCCCTTCAGGCTGTTGTTTTAACCCTTTACCTGTCTCTCTCTGGATGCTGCATTTGGTAATCCTTGCATTTAATGCCCATTCTGTCATAACCTCAGTGCACACCTCTAGCAGGAATCAAAAGGTAAGTTTTTCTTTTTTTTTTATAAAATTTTTTATTGGATTAGACACATATAAAATTTATTACAATCACATTCCCTTAAATTTTCCAATTCTAACCCCCTCCCTTTCCCCCCCTTTTGTTGACTTCCAACAGTTTTCCAACCCCTTGTCTATTCTCCCTCTACTCATTTCAAACTTATTGTACTTATTATAATATACTTTCAAACTCTTCTAAGCTTTTCTATAGTAACATAGTGCTATCTCTAATTTCCTTCCCAAATGTGTAAAAGTATGACAATCTTAACTTATCTTTTTCAATAATAATAATAATAATAATAATAATAATCATTTTGGTATTCTGTACTCTATCTTACTCTTTCTAAGTACTTCAAAATGGGACAAACAATTTGTCCCTCTTTATACATAACTTCACATACTTCTATAAACATTGCATACATTTATTATAAATCAATCAATTTGACTTGTACTCTATGTGTTACTCTTTACTTTCTTTTACATGTCTTGTCCTTTTTGATTAACTAATTTCTCCATTATAAAACTACACAACAAACCATTCATGTACACATTCAACAAAAGTCTATCAATTAGACCTATATTATGTATGCTAATGTATATTAATTCTCCATTGTACAGTTATCTGCTTACTTAAAAAAAATTAATTAAATTCTATCCTTATAAATAATCCTTATAATAGTAACACTATTAATACCCAGCTATTCATACTAATCAAATAGAATAATTGCTTAGAATTTTTTCGCCTTACTCTCTCCCCCCGGTATAGTCACTCCCCTCTCCTTTTGTTATATTTCAGTAATTATCAAACTGCCACAGTCCTCCCACCTCCCATTTTTTCGCCAAATATCGTTTCAGCCTCTCCCAGTCCGTGTTAAACTGTCCCGGGTCAAGGTCTCTCAATTTTCTTGTCATTTTATCCATCTCCGCCATGTACAGCAATTTGTAAATCCAGTCCTCAATAGTTGGCACTTCTTGTACTTTCCATTTCTGCGCATATAAGAGTCTAGCTGCTGCTGTCATGTAAAATAACAATGTCCTGTGTTGTGCTGGAATATCTTCCATTCCCAAGTTCAGTAGCAGGAGTTCTGGGTTCTTATTAACTTGAAATTGTAAAATCTCACTCATTACTCTTATTATTTCCCCCCAGTACTGCCTAGCTACCTCACAAGTCCACCACATGTGATACAGAGATCCCTCATGCTTTTTACATTTCCAGCATTTATTAGATGTATTCAAGTTCCCTAGCGCAATTTTCTTTGGTGTCAAATACCAACGATAAATCATTTTGTAGAGATTCTCTTTGATGCTGGTGCATGTCGTAATCTTCAATGTATTTTTCCACAAATATTCCCACGCCTCCATTGTTATTTCTTTATTAAAATTTATAGCCCACTTCACCATTTGCACTTTAACTACTTCATCTTCCGTGTACCATTTTAACAGTACTTTGTATATCTTAGAGATTTCCTTTTTTTCTTCTTGTAGAATTGCTTTCTCTAAATCTGAGTTCTCCATTCTTATCCCTCCCTTCACACAGTCCGAGTAGTAAAGATCTCTAACTTGTCTATATTGAAACCAGTCATAATTTGGAGACAACTCTTGTTGCGTCCTTATTCTTATTTTAGAAAGTTCTATTCGCGTTATCTCCTTGTACATTAAGCACTGTTGTTCATTGTCAACCGTTCTCGGATCTATTACTTCATATGGAACCACCCAGGAGGGGATTCCTTCTTGCAAGTAGTCTTTGTACTTCTTCCAAGTTGAGAAGAGGCTTCTCCGAATGTAATGGTGCAAAAACATAGAATCTGCTTTTACTTTGTCATACCATAAGTATGCATGCCATCCAAATAATTTTTTATATCCCTCTAAGGCCAGCAGTTTGCGATTTTTCAGCTTCATCCAATCTTTCAACCATACCAAACAAATTGCATCGTAATAAAGTCTCAAATTGGGCAATTGCATTCCACCTCTTTCCTTTGCATCCTGTAATACTTTCATTTTCACTCGAGGCTTCCTGCCTGCCCACACAAACTCCGATATTTTCCTCTGCCATTTGTCAAACTGCTTCGAGTCCCTAATGATTGGTATTGTCTGTAACAGAAACATCACTCTTGGCAACACATTCATCTTAACTACTGCAATTCTTCCCAACCATGACAAGTTCAATCTATTCCATTTAATCAAATCCTGCTCTATTTGAGTCCATAATTTCTCATAATTATTCTTTTTTTTTTTTTTTCCTTATTCCCGTACATATATACCCATTGCCCAACCCCTCCCCATAAGTTCATATACAGTTTCTATATCTTCGGCAGAAGTCCCCTGCAAGAATCACTCTTCTATCCATCTTGTTCCTTCACATCCGGATAAGAGGAGTAAGTCTCTGAGTCCTCTCCTTCTTCTATTCCTCCTTGATTCTCCTTCCTCTTCCTCCTCACTTAATTCATCGCCGAAGATATTGTATCCTATAGCCGGGGAGGGTTGAGAGTTTTAGTGTATTTTGGATGACTATTTCCCATTCAAGTTATTCATCTGTATTTCCCTACCCTTATCCCTCCCGCCCTCCCTTTAGCTACTCATCCTTTCTAGCCAGGGGCACAAGCTTAGGAGCTTCCACCGAACGTCCCGTTGTTGATCCTCCATGACCCATTTTAAATATAAATGCCATTTTTCCTTAATCTTTCCTATTCTTAATTCCCATGACTCATCCTGATTAATTATGGCTATAATGTCTGATTGAATGTATTCAAATAAATAATCCTGCCAGTTTAGTTCCGTCCACTTAGTTTTGTCTTTCCAACCAAATGCTATTACTGCTTTACCGGCTAGCACCATTGCTTTAAATAAGTCCTGTCCTTCTTTTCTGATATCTTTATGACCTAAAGTACTACCTAACATCAATTCTGGGTCTATCTTTGGTCTTATTGCGAAGAACTTATAAAGTTGCTCTGTTACCTTCTCCCAAAAAGCTTTAACTTCTGCACACTCCCACCACATATGGGAGTACCATCCTTTCCCGTTTCTGCAGTGCCAACAGTTTGAACTTAGTCTTGAGAACATATTAGCTAATATAGCCGGGGTTCTATACCACTTCGTGTAGAATTTCAATTCCAGCTCTCTGAATTTATGCACTTTTATCTCCTGTATACCTTTTATAATTCTGTCAACCCTTCTATCCGCTAGACTAATTTCTACGCTCCACTTCCCCTGAAGGAGGGTTCTTGTCCGATCTTTATCAGACATCATCCTTCTATATATCTTGCCTGCTAATCCTCTTTTTGTGTTTATCATCACCTTTAATAACTCCTCCATTGGTTCCCCCGCCGTCAGAGTCCTATTTTCGATTATCTTTTTAAGTCTATTATGTAAACCTATTAGCTTCAACCAATATTGCCTTCCTATTTCATCATGTAATGTTTGTAATGGTTTAAGTGACTGCCCACATAGTATATCTTGCAATCTAGTGTACCCTTTCTGTTTAAGTAATCTCCACCACTTCTCATCTTCCTCCTCCTCATCCAATGCCTCTAATAATACTTGTTTAGATACTCCCTTTAACCATTTCGGTTGCCATTTCCTCCAAATCATTAATGCTGTTTTTCTCGGTCCCGGTTCTAACATACTGTATTTAAACTTTCCTCCTGTAAATACTCCAAATCTTCCAACCCCTTTATTTGCCTCATTCTCGATTCTAACCCATTTTTGTTCACTTCTCTCCCCTATTTCCATTAATGTTTTTATTTGAAATGCTTCATAATAATTTCCCAGTTCTGGGACACCCCATCCCATGTCAGATCTATGAGCATATATGAAATATCTAGAAACCCTACTTTTTTTACTGCCAAAGACCCATTCTTTTATTCTCGCATTCCAACTGTTAATTTTTTGTCTATTGATTTCTAAAGGTATCATTTGAAACAAATATAATAACTTTGGGGTCCAGAACATTTTCACTATATTAATCCTAGCTGTTATGCTTAATGTCTTCTTGCCCCACCTCCTCATTTCTTTCAATATTGTGTTCCACGTCCGATTATAATTCCTCTCTACCATCTTATTAACATTTTTAACTATATCTATCCCTAAATATCTGAATTTCTTGACCCCTAAACCTATTCCTGTCCATTTATGTATCGCTTTCCTTTCTTCCATCCTCACATTAATATACATTATCTCTGATTTTGCCATATTAACTTTTAATCCTGAGTTTAACTCAAAGTCTTCTAATATAATTTTTGTCTCTTTGACTCCTTCTTTCGGATTAGATATAACTATGATCAGGTCATCTGCAAATAAGTTTAATTTAATTTCTTCCTTGCCTGTTTGACATCCCTCTATCCTCCCAGAGTTCCTAATGCGTTGAGCTAGTTGTTCTATAGCCATTATGAAGAGGAACGGGGAAAGCGGACATCCTTGCCTAACTCCTCTCTGAATTGAGAATTGTGAGGTATGTTCCCCATTGAGTCTAACCACCGCTGTGCCTTCTCTATATATTTCCTGGAATACTTGTATAATTAATTGACTAATTCCATATTTGGCCATAACTGTCCATAAAAATTGATATGACAGTGTATCAAAAGCTTTATAAACATCCAATTTTAATAAAGCCAGTTTCCTAAATTTACTATGACACAAGACATTGATTAAATTTCTTATTGGGTGTGCAATGTTTCTACCCTCCATAAAACCGTATTGATCCTCTTTTATCACTTTCCGAATAATATTCTTAAGTCTATTTGCCAATATTTTGGCAAAGAGTTTATAATCCTGATTCAGCAGGCTAATCGGTCTATATGAACCCACTTCTTGGGGGTCTCTCTTAGGTTTCAAAATCACCGTTATTTCTGCTTTCCTCCAGGTATCCGGGGCCTTTCCTCCTTTTAGTATATTATTAAATACTTCTTGTAATTCAGGGATCAATACCTCTTTCATTTCCTTATAAAATTCAGCTGAAAAACCATCTAACCCTGGAGATCTACCTGTCTTTAAGCTACCTATCGCCTGCTCAATCTCTTGACACTTTACATCCTCCTCAAGCCTCCTTCGTTCAGTTTCCGTTAACACTGTCCCTATCTCTTCCTCAAATTCCTTCACCTCTTTTTCCTCATATAAACTTTTATAAAATTTCTCAAATGCTCCTTTTATCTCCTCTGGATTCTGTGTCACCTTTTTATTTATCTTAATACTCCTCACCCTTTGTCTCTCCTTTTCCCTTCTCAGGTAATTTGCTAATCTCTTGGCTGAATTAAGTGTATTTCTCTGGTATTCGTTTTTTACCATAACCTGCTTTTTCCATAATGCCATGGAGTCAAGAACATCCAGTTTTTTCCGCAGTTCCCTAATTAATTTATGTCTATTGGGGCAAAATTTCTTTATTTGATCCTCTTGCAACTTACTTAATTCCTGTAGTTTCCCTTCCCTATCGGCATGCCATTTTTTCCTTATCTCCTTTTCTTTCATAATACATTGCCCTCTAATTACCGCCTTAGCCGCATCCCATAGTGTATTTGTCTCCACTGTTCCTCTGTTCTCTTTGAAGTATAGCTTTATTTGATCCGTAATATATCGCTTGTCCTCCTCCCTAGCCATAATCATGTTGTTGTATCTCCATGGTCTTCTAACTTGTTTATGCATTAGTATTATTTCTACACTTACCGGGGCGTGGTCTGAAATCCATATTGGATGGGTGGTTACTCTTTTTACCTCCCAGGTACTCATTCTATTTATAAGTACATAGTCTAAACATGAGGTGGTTTTATGTCTACTTGAAAAATATGTGGGTTTGGGCACTAGGTTAAGAACTTTGTGTACTTCAGTCAGATCCCATTGTTTCCAATTAATTATGTTATCTTTATTAAAATCCTTATTTAAATCTCCTGCCAAAATTACCTCTCCTTCAGAGAAGCTACGCGCTTTTTTTAATACCTTTAATAAAAAGGTTTTCTGTCCCATATTTGGAGCATATATGTTTATCAATGTTGTTAATCTATTTTCAACCAGGCATTTAACCATTATGAACCTCCCTTCAGCATCTCTTATCACTTCTATTACTCTTATATCATTCCTCTTGTGAGCCAGAATTGCCACACCTCTTGATTTTGATGATCCACGTGCCTCTGCCAAGATCCCCCAATTAGGGTCTCTGAATAAAGGTCTTTTATCTTTCTTTGATTTATGTGTTTCCTGGAGCCATGCTATATCTATATTCTGTTGTTTAAGAAATCTAAGAAGTTTATACCTTTTTAAATCCGAACCCAGACCATTGACGTTCAGTGTCAGCACCTGTAGCGTTTTATCCATTTTCAAACTCAGATTTACCTTCCCTTTGTTCCCCTGGCCCGATATTTAGTTTGATATTCCCCTTTGTATACCCAACTTCCCTTCCCTTCCCCCTCCCTCCCCCTCCCCTTCCCTTGTGTAGAGCCATGAGCTGGGGATGAGTACTCATCCCTTCTCTACACATCTGGGGTAAGCGCACCCTCCACTCCCCGAGTTATATTAATAACCATTTTAATACTATTTTAATTTTGTTTGTATACTTCCCTTAATATGTCTCAGTCTCGAGACAGTCTTGGCCTCTTGTCCTGGCGGTTAGATGGACCTTCCTCAGAGTCCGGTTGCTGTGGCCGAGGTTGATGCGTTTCATCCATCGGGATTGACTCAGTATTCCTCACATTTACTCCCAAAGTTTCTAATAGGTCCCGTGCCTCTTCAGGGTTCCTCGCACAAAGCCTCCTCCCCTCTTGGTAAATAACCAGGGATGCTGGGTATGCCCAGCTGAATTTAATGTTGCTTTGGTTAAGTTTCTGTGCAAAAGGTTTCATTTGAGTCCTTTGATAAAGCGTTTCTTTGCAAAAATCTTCCTTCACATAAACCCTTCTGCCTTTAAATGTCAGCTCTTTATTTTTCTTGAGTGTTTTGAATATCCTCTGCTGTAACTTCTCCCTCACAAGCTTCATTATCACCGGGCGCGGTTCCCCCCCCCCATTCTTCTTGTTTGGAGTCTGTGGGCACGTTCAATATCTTCTTCTTCTATTTCCAGCTCCTGTTGTGATAACCATCCCACCAGGGTCCGCTCTAAATCACATGCTTTAACTTCTTCAGAAATACCAAAGAAAATAATGTTCCCCCTCCTATTACGGTCGGATAAGTCTACGTATTGTTTTTTCAATGAATCAATCTCCACTTTGTTCTGTTGCGCAAGAGCCTTGGCTTCCGATGCAATGCCTGCCACCAATTTAACCTCTGAGCCCAAATTTCTCATTTCTGCTGTTAGCTCAGTTAAAGAAGTTTGTATTTTGGTCTGGGAGTCAAGCATTAGTGCTTGAAATTGTGCCAGTTGTTCTGATAAGCCTTTCACAGTAGCCGCCATGTTATCTGTCTCGGCTCGTCCTCCCTTCCCTTTTAAAACTAAACAAGTTCTGTTATCCTCTCACCTATTCTTTTCACCAAGCTTCTTCTTGTTGTGCCAGACGTCTCATAAATCAGTTTCAGCAGTTTCAATCAGCAGTTTACATTCTTTTAAAGCTGTTAACTTGGATGTCCTCGGGAGAGTGGAGACAAGGCGTCCAAACGCTAGCGCGTGCGCATTGCCGTCTCTCTCATAATTATTCTTGAATAGATCTATATTTTTTGCAGTCAGTTCAACTCCCAGATATTTCACCTTATTTGTTACTTCACAGTCTATAAGTTCCATCAATTGCTGCTGTTTTAACTTAGTCATATTTTTGCATAATATCTTTGATTTCTTTTTGTTTACATAAAAACCTGCCAAGTCTCCAAATTCTTTAATTTTTTCTATTACCTTAGGCATGTTTTCAATTGGATCTTCCACAATTAACATTATATCATCTGCAAATGCTCTGACCTTGTAGGAAAAGTCTTTTATCTTTATTCCACGGATTGCATTGTCTTCTCGAATCTGTATCATTAACATTTCCAAAACCAAAATAAACAACAGTGGAGACAACGGGCAACCTTGTCTAGTACCTTTGCCAATAGTCAGTTTTTTAGTCAACTCGTCATTCACCACAATTGCTGCACTCTGGTCTCTGTAAATTTCTTTCACTGCTCTTATGAATCTTTCTCCCATTTGTAGCTGTTCCATAGTGGCAAACATAAAGTCCCAGTTCAAATTGTCAAATGCTTTTTCAGCATCTACGAAGAAGAACCCAACCTCCTTATCACAACGCCTATCGTAGTATTCAATAGCATTTATAACTGTCCTTAGGTTGTCTCTGATTTGTCTGTTTGGTAAAAAACCTGCTTGTTCTTCCCCAATAACTTCGGATAGCCATCCCTTTAGTCTCTCTGCCAAGACCTTCGCAAAGATCTTGTAGTCATTGTTAAGTAAGGAAATAGGTCTATAGTTTTTAACATTAGTCAAGTCCTGTCCTTCTTTAGGGATCAATGATATATTAGCTTCACTCCAGGTATCTGGAATTCTTTGATCTCTCAAAACACCATTGATCACTTCTTTTAGAAATGATGCCAGTTCATTGACCATTACCTTGTAAAATTTAGCTGTAAGTCCGTCAGGTCCTGGCGCCTTCCCCAAATTTGTTGACTGTATTGCTTTCCTTATCTCTTCCTCTGTTACTTCACTGTTCAATTTAGCTCTCCAATCGTCCGAAATTACTGGAAGCTTAATTTTCCCCAAATATGTCGCTATTGAATCTTTATTCACTTCTTTTTTGTCATACAATTTAGCATAAAATTTATAGAAAGCTCTGCTTATAGCAGTCTGTTCCAGATACACTTTATTGTCCTCACATATTTTATTAATTGTCTTTTTCTCCTTTCTCTTCTTCAATTGCCATGCCAAATATTTCCCAGGTTTATTTGCACCTTCAAACGACTTTTGATTCATTCTTTTAAGATTCCATTCCAATTCTCTATTATTCATTGCCGTCAACTGCTCTTGAAGGATTTTAATATCTTGATAGATTTTCTTTTTCCCTGGTCTTTTCTTTAATTGTATTTCTTTTGCTTTTATTTTTTCCATAATCTCCTGTCTCTTCTCCTCTCTTTTCTTTCGAGCTCTTCCACTTAATTCCATTAGTATGCCTCTAATTACTGCTTTATATGTATCCCATACCTTGTTGGTTGGTACTTCTCGATTCATGTTATGCTGTATGAAGAATTTAGTTTCCCTTCTCAACATCTCCATATTTTCTCCCTCTTGTAACAAGTCCTCATTTATTCTCCATCCTTTCCTCTTAATTCTTTTTCCAAACTTCCACATTACTGGGTTATGATCTGAGCCTACCATGGGCATTATTTCTACATCCTTAGTCCAAAGCACTAAGTCCTTTGAGGCCCAGATCATATCGATTCGTGATAGGGTAGAATGCCTTGCGGAGAAGAATGTATAATGTCTACCTGTGGGATTCTGCATTCTCCACACATCTTCCAGAGTTTCCTGTTGCATTAATGCAAAAAAGTCTTTGGTAATAATCCTCTTTTCTTTTGTGCAGTTACTGATTTTTTGTCTTGTTCTAAATTTGTAACTCCATTGAAGTCTCCTGCAAGGATTATCTGATCATAAGAGAGTTCATCTAAATGCTTCCTTAAATCCTCAAAGAAGCTCTCTTTTGCTCCATTTGGTGCATAAATTCCAATCACCAACACTTTCTTTAAATTCCATGTACATTCCACTGCTATAAATCTGGCTTCCGCATCTCTAATCATTAGCTTTGGCTGTAGCTCCTCTCTTATGTATAATACCACTCCCCTTTTTTTCTTTTTTGAGGCCGCTACAAACTCATTGCCCAACTTACCCAATTTAAGATATTTTACATCCTGATTTCTAATATGGGTCTCTTGCAAGCACACAATATCACATTTTTGTTTTAATAGCCAGTGGAAAATACTTTTTCTCTTATTAGGTGAATTAAGTCCATTTACATTCCAAGATAGTACTTTACACTCCATATTCATAGCCTTGTTGTTGGTAAGTCTTTTTCATTGTCTCTCATAAACTTTTCCATCTCAAATTCAGATCTGATGCGCTTTTTCACTCCTCTGAATTCGAAGGATATCCCCTCCGGTAATTCCCATCTGTATCTTACTTTCATGTCCTTCAAATTCTGAACTAAGACTTTATATTTTTTCCGATCAAGCAGCACGGATCTGGGTAACTCTTTCATGATGATAACCGTCTTGCCATCAACTATCAATGGATCTTGAAACTGCTTACTCACTATCATTTCTCTTGAATTCCTTGTCGTAAATTGCACAATCACATCCCTTGGTAGTTTCCTCTGGGTCGCCAATCTGGAATTTATTCGATACACCACATCAAGGATAGCCACAACCTCCTCCTCCTCCTTTCCCAGGTATTCAGCTAACACCTCTGTAACCTGTTCTTGTGCTGTCTTTCCATCTATTTCCGGCAAACCTCGAAACCTCAGCTGCTTCTCCATGTACTTACTCTCCGCAACTGCCATCCTTCCCCTCATCGCTCTCATATCAGTTCGTTGCGTCTCTGTAAGATTCTCCACCACCTTCTCGACTACATTGACTTTTTGCTGCGCTGCTTGCAAGTCATTTTGTATTGTTTCCATCCCCTTCTTTACTTCTGCCAATTCATTTTTTACTGTCTCTTTAACATCTTTGACTTCCCTCACCAACTCCTGTTTTGTCTCCTTCAATTCCTTTAACATTTCCAGAAATTTTTTATCCAGGTTCTCAATAGCCGTTTGCCACTCTTTTTTCGACATCGTGGGGCTTGATTTACCTCGCTCCCACGAGTCTGCACGTTTCCTTAGCTCCGTGGCGTTTAAATTTATGTCCCTCTAAATTAATTTGACTGACCTGATTCTTAAAAAAAGCAAAGGATGTTTCAAGAAGTCCAAAATGTCGGGCGTCTTTTCTCTATGGTTTTTCTGTAGTCTTTTTGCAATCCAAGATGTCCTACTTCCTCTCCTGTTGAAGTCAAAGTCCTTCCCTTTTCAAAAATGGTGATTCCCTTCTTCCTGTCTCCAATAAGGGTCGTCTCTCTCCAGCAGCTCTATCACTGTGATGCACTTCCTGTTTCCCGTCTCTCCACTGCAGCTCTCGCGATGATAGAAATTTTCTCACAGCCTGCTATCGCTCTCTGACCACAGGTATGAAAAACAATTGTCCAGTTTCTTTAATAGCTTCATTTAACTTAGTCCTTTTTCTAAACTATTTCTTGCCGAGTCTTCCCCTCATTATATTCCGTCTGTTGCAGTTTAAAGTTTCACTTTAAAAGTTCGTTACTTTAAGCAATCCATCCCAATTCGAGAGATAGTGATCTTTACCTTTTCAAGCGTCTTTCTGGGTTGTAATCACTGCTTCGATCTCAATTTCTTTTCCACCTACTTTTCCCCTGTTGAATCTTGGGCATGTAGGTCTTATGCCAGCCGCACTGGCCCCGGTTCTGCCGCAGAGATTTTAGCCGACCTGTCTTAGGGTGGGACCTCATGGGACGAGAGAGAATCCTTAGCGCAGAACCCCCCCTCGCCTGAGATCGACGCGCCCTGAGGTCTTTGAGCGTTCTTTGCCTGTTCTCCGCCTGAGAGCAGGTGGCCGGGGGCTATTTGTGCCCCTCCGGCCACTGAAACGGCAGCCCGGTCAGCTCTGCACTTAGAGCTGCGTTAGACCTCCATGGATCCCAAACCGGAAGTCAAAAAGGTAAGTTTTTCATTTGTTCCTTGGAGGGCCTTACGCTCTGCCAATCAACAACTGATGGTTCTCCTTGGCCCAAAAGATGTTTGCCTCACCTTGACCAGAGCTAGAGCCTTCTCAGCTCTGGTGCCGGCCTAGTGGAACACTCTCCTACTTGAGATCCAGCCCGTCTGGGACTTATTACAGTTCTGTAGGGCCTGTAAAATGGAAATGTTCTACCAGGACTATGGTTGAGGCAATGGCAACCCGCCCCTACTGGCCCTGCTTGTTCTGCCTCTGTAGACATGGAATTTTTTAGCAGATGTTAATTGTGATATTGTCTGGTCTTAATTGTAGTTATTCACTTAGCCTGCTGAATTGGAAGCTATCTTCTAGTTGAACTGATTTATATTTATATATTCTTGTTTTACTGTAATTTTTTATATTTTTGTTTCTTATTTAATGTTGTAACCTGCTTTGAGCCTGCTTGCAGGGAGGGTAGGTAATGTCAAATAAATAACAAATAATAAAAATAATAATAGCATGTGATATATTGTCCGGTGATGCCATCCTTCTGCCTACCGCTCCCACCGGCCTGGAAGCATCAGGCACTGTCCTCAGGCCCTGCAGTGTTGCCTTTGGCAATACCTCAGCTATAGGTGCCTCTACAGACTCCCAGGCCTCTCTTACCCTTAGGCCCGCAACAGCTGAAACCTAGGCACAACCCTGGGGAACAGCCTGCAGCCACCCAGCAGACTCACCCTTCTCCTGCAGTTGCCCAGGCAGCTCCACCTCAGCCAGGCCCATAGGAAATTGCCAGCAGCACAAGCCAGGCAGGCACAGGCCTGAAGCTGCCAAGAGAGCCATTGGAGAGGCTCCACAAGCAGTAGGGGCAAGCCAGGCAGAGAACAGAGGAAATGCCCTGCCCTGGGCTGGGTTGGGCTGGAGTGGGTGAGGACAGGAGACTGAAGAGTCTAACCAGTCCTCCCATCAGTTAGTCTGGAAGAAGGGCCATACAGGGAGGCTGGGCAGCGATTGGGAGAAGATCCAGGGAGGTGGGACAAGGGGAGACCTTTAAAATCAGGTTCCTGTGAAGGCCAAAGAGGAATTGTAGGGAAAGGCAGCTGGAATATGCTGTCACTCCCAGGGCAGGAGAAGGAACAAGGTGGTGCAACCCCCTTCCCTGCTCATCTGAGGCCAGAGGACACCTGCCAGGAGAGCTGGCAGGATATCAGGATGTCAGGTGGAGGCACCAGTGAGGGAGAGTCTCACATAGATGATATGAATAGAGTATTACCTATTAATTTCACCCTGTTATGACCTATTAAAAGCACAGAGTTTCAGAAAACATAAAAGGTGTCCAGAGTTTTTAATATGCTTCCAAACTTGCAAGACAGCGCTTATGGACTATGATGAGAGTTCATAACCTATATCATGAACTGAATTACCTGTACACTGGATCTGTTTTTCAAGTACTGCATGGATTATGTTGTGCATGTGTTGGGTGCAATGAGTGTATGCAAGACTTGAAAATGCTTCCTTCTTGGATCATTTCATAAGATCCACTGAAACCATGAATACTTACTTTAAATAATAATGTTAAGTATATGGGGTGAAAGAGAGGCAGGACATAATGGAATGCTGCCAAACTGTGTTAGATGCTCCCAAAATCTGATGTGAGCACTCTAGGTTAGCGTGACCTTATGGATAGTTTAAAGGGAATTCAACAATGGGCACGAGTATAGCCAATTACTAAAGCTGTCATCCAAAATGGATTTGAAGCTTGTCCTCTAGGTACTTGAGACTCTTTAGGGGGAAAAGTCCGTGACCCTTTTTCTTACTATTCCAGCACTCATCTGTCACTTGCTATGTCTCTGAAATATTCCAGACTTGTCCCTGTTTTCTGTTTTGGCTCCTCTCCATTACTTTCTGCTTGCAGCTTTTTATGATATATGATGTTTGGTACCTCACTGAAAACCTGGGTGTTTCATAAACAGAGTTTCCTGGACTGTAGCATCTTTAATACTTTATACAATTAGCATTTACAATGCAGCTCTTTAAAATAAATCACATGAGAGTTTCTGCTCAAATGTTAATTATATCCTTTGGCAGTAGAGAGCATATTGTAAAAATGTACACAAATAAAAGAGCTAAAGAGGCAGTGTACAAATAATAAGAAACAATTGATTATTTTCCATTACTGCTTGCAGCTCCATATTTTAATGGAATATAGGCACGCTGAAGCCATGAACTGGTGAAGACAAATTGATGTAATCTGTTACAGATTTGTCACAGCACATAAAATAAAGTGCACTTCCCTTATACCAGACAACTTGGTGCCATCACATGTTGCCTGACTGCTGAAGTCAGGAACAAATCAGGGCAAATCCACTTGAACACTTTCTTCATTATTAACGATAACAAATTCTTCTACAAGTGGATTTTGGTTCAAAATTTGTTTCTGTTAATACTACCACAAAGATTTGTTAAAATCCTGTTTGCTCCAAACTACCCCCTGAAATTTCATTGAATCCTATCATAACCTTTCTATTTATGACTATTTGTAATCTGGAAAATTTATTCCTCATTCATTTATATTCTTTCATGAACCCTATGATGTTTTATATCCTCAAAGAGTAAGGGGGAGGGGTTGTAGCTCAATGATAAAGCTTCTGCTATGTATGCAGAGAGTCCAAGGTTCAAATTAGAGATGGGCACAAACCAAAATATGAACTAAAATTAAGCACGAACCAAGCCAGTTTGTGGTTTGCAAACCGTGGTTCGTCAGATCCTATTTCTGACGAACCACCACAAACTTTAGGCTGGTTTGTTTGGTTCATTTTTTGGTTCATGACTGCAGACAGCCTGGTGCCAATCAATCAGTTTCCTAGGCAACAGGGGATGGACTTCCTGAAGACCTTCTGATGACCCGGAAGTGACCTTCTGCTGGCCCGGAAGTGAAGATTTTCTGACCCAGATGTGACGTTTGCATGAACCAAATGAACCAGTTCGCAAACCAGGGGCAGGTTTGTGAAAGTACATGGTTCGTGGTTCGTGAAATTTGACGAACCACGAACCGCATGGTTCAGGTTTTTTCCGGTTCGTGCCCATCTCTAGTTCTAATCCCTGACAATCTCCGGTTAAAATGATTAGATAGTAGGTGATGTGAAAGATTTCTTTTTGTAGATTCTGGAGAGCTGCTTCCAGTCAGAGTAGACTATATTGAACTTGATTGGACTAACTCAGTATATGGCAGTTTCATGTGTGTTCAGGTATCTAATATATGCAAAAAAATGGTAACAGAATTTTAACAATACAATACACTGAATCTGAGCAACTGAAGTATAAACAAATATTATCTGCGGAAACGTACTGCTTTGGATTGGAGAAACAGAATTGAAAGCACCTTCCTGCAGTCTTTCCACAAGCTTAGATGTGCTAATTTCCTGCAAGCCACATCACTGTACAAGCCATTTGTAAGAGATATTTGTAAAGTCCATTTCAATATATGCAGAAATGTGTAGAAAAGAACATTTATCATTGTCTCCCAGCAATTCATTTGCAAATAAAAAGGGACTCAGAGGTGCTTTCAGAGAAGATAATCCATTTGGCTCTTGAAAAATATGGAAAAGCTTATGAAAGGCTTACACTAGTCTCCATGTGGGGGAAAAAAGGGAAATTACAGCCGAAGTGGTTCTTCAGCAAAACTGAGAGAGAATGTGCTGATTTACTGAAAGAAAAGCAGGTAACATGGTGGCTGAGATAACCATGTATGTATTTGAAATATTTGCTAAGTGGAACATTGATTCTAGGGGACTCCTGGGGAAATCAAATGTGAAATGTGAAACAAGCTGTTGATTTCTTCTCATGCAGTTTGAAGACTTGTTTGCAGAACTGAATGATTTTAAAAGATCAAGTATTTATTTATTTAATTAATTGATTTGTACCCCACCTTTCTCCCCAGTGGGGACCCAAAGTGACTCACATCATTCTCCTCTTCTCTATTCTATCCTTACAACAACAACCCTGTAAATTAGGTTAGGCTGAGATTGTGTGACTTGCCCAAGATCGCTCAGTGAGCTTCCATGGAAAAGTAGGACTAGAACTTAGGCCTCCCAGATCTTAGTCCAATGATTTATGTCAATTATTTAAATCTCATTTCCAAT
Organism: Eublepharis macularius; assembly: GCF_028583425.1. NCBI lineage: Eukaryota > Metazoa > Chordata > Lepidosauria > Squamata > Eublepharidae > Eublepharis > Eublepharis macularius. Next base: position 81,725,640 of record NC_072797.1, read on the forward strand.
TTTAAAATTCAATTATTTCCTAAACAAGCACGGGTTGTGTATCAATTCATATATATTGGTTTGTAATGAAACAGTGGCTTTATACAACCTGGGTTTTATAATCCAAAATGATCCATGCAGCTCATATACACTTGGAGACATGTATCTTCTTACTGCAAACGACCAATTTCTGTTTGGCTCTCTTGATGCAAGGATAAGAAGAGAAATCACTTGCTTGCTAGAAGGCTATGTTTAAAGATCCTTGTCAGATGAATATACTGGATTTTTATGTTCACTCTCAATTAGCAATGCGTGAACTCCTGCTAGTTCAGTTCACAGTCTGTTTGTGAGCAGAGAGTGACTTTTCATCAGTTTGACTATTCATTTACAATTGTGGCCTGCTCACTAGGTTGCTTTTAATGTATTCAGACAGAACAGTCCAGTCCAATTGGCAGTTTTGCATGTATGTGCATTCTCACACAGCCCAATGGGAATCCCATCTTTTCCCTACCCACAGACCTGTTGATGCTGCACATCTCTTGGCAGTGAGCACAGCAATCAGTCAGCCACTGATTATAAATACTGTATTTTTAAAAAAAGTTTTTTCCATTTGCTGTTGTTAACATTATTTCATGCATACACATTTTTGAACAGCCATATTAGAAATAAAGTCTCCAGCACCCTTTGTCACTGATTTTCCTGACCTGCCTATCTTTGACCCTAGGTTATCTGACCTACTGAAGTGTTCCAAAGGCCCGCACGGGGAAAGGAAAGGAAAATTCACCACACCATAAAGGGGGGTACCCTACACCATCATAACCACAGCACTGATAAAAAGCTGTATATCTTGTTTGTTTGTTTATACCCCTTCTTTCTCCCCAGTGGGGACCCAAAGCAGCTTACATTGTTGTTGTATTCTCCTCCACATTGTCCTCACAACCATCCTGTGAGGTAGGTTAGGCTGTGTGTGTGTGATTCATCCAAAGTCTCCCCACAGCCTTCTATGGCAGAGTGGGAATTTGGACCCAAGTCTTTTGTATCTTAGGGCCAAGCTACAAGTGATGAATGACACTTGAACGGCAAGTGTATTCCTCCCTGTTCACTTGCACTCCACTCAATCCACTTGCTGTTGAAGTGTCATTCGTCACTTGTAGCTTGGCCCTTAGTCTGACATTCTAACCAGTACACCACACTGGATGGTAGATAGCTGACAAATCAGAGGTTCAGGTGTGGGTGATTACAGTTGTCAAGTGTTCACCTACTGAATATATTCTCTGTAAAGTTTATAGCATCTCTGCTTTCAATATGAAGGTGAATGTTATCCTTGAATTTTACCTGGCTCAGATGAAGAACTCACCTCCTTCATTCCTTACTTCTTGATTTCATCTTCATCTTCTCTCCCACCTGTTTTTACTGTGATGGCTGCCTGTACTCTGCCATTTGTTTCCTGGCCAGCCAGTCAGAGGTGGGCAGTTAGTATCTCTTGCTCCTTCTTAAACCTTTCCCTGGTTTCTTGGATGCCACTGATGATCCATCTTCTGAACTCTCAGAAATGTGCATTAAAGCATGACACCCTGGGTACAGCAGGAACAGTTCTCGAGTCACTAGGGGAAAGAGGGTATTTCTGTCTGCCAGTGGCTGGCATAAATTTTACACTACAGAAGCACACACTGTAAGTGATGTTGGAGGATGGGATGGCGAAGAAGGTGAAGAACTTACAGTTTATCCTGATTGCACTTTCCCTTCTTTGCTTTTAATTAGGCTGAAAAACATGCACTACTGTTTGAAAAAGGTCAAGAAATAGATTAGCATTGTCAGTTTCTTAACAAATGGGGCTTACTGTCAGGAAAGTTCTTAGGATTGCACTGCTGGAGCAAAAAAGATGGCATCACATATTGTGTTTTATTACACATCAGGAGGAAGAGCAGGGGAGGAGGAGGAGGAGATGCTGGGCTGCTGTTTTTGGTGTCTATCATGTACCTTCAATAGCATCTAGTTCCGTCAGCAAAAATTTACCTGGGGATTAAATATAAACGATCATTGGACTTTTACAAGCAAAAAATTCATAGTATTTACTTGAGAAGTTTGCTATAACCCCTCTCCCTAAATAGCAAGTTATTTTTTCTTTATGAACATGTCAAAGAAAAAAAATGAATAATATTCTCCAACTAAACAAGTGAAAACAAACACATTTTATTGAGCTGACGTGATTCTTTCCATGGACTGGCATAGATTTATCAAAAGAAAAGGTCTAGGGGGTGCATAATGTAGATCTAGTGAAAGGAATTTCTGGAAAGGAAAAACTGCAAAAGCCAGAGTGTATTTGCTAGCCTTCGTCAGAGCTAATGAAAACCCTTGACCAGTGGCATTCCCCAAGGCCCCAAAGGGGAAACTCCTTGCTCCCAAATGCTGCTATTTTTTCTATATTTTTAAAATTCAATAACTTTTACTGTTATATACCTATCCATGTCCACACAGTATAAAACAGTATAAAAACAGTATAACAGATTATATACCATTATGGAATACAATTTCTACAGCAAATTGAATATAGTTTCATTAAAAATGTGCTCTATCCCTTGCCATTAAATGCACAGATAGCATCATGTGATAGATAATGGTGTGGTTTTTAACACTGTAAATTGATCTTTCTTGTTGCAGGCTAATACTGAATTTTCCTTAGAAGAATGGAAAGCTATTTGGTCTTCTGATTAGTTATAGGCATGTGCTCCTCCTCCACCACTTCTTGCATTGGAAAAAGTGCAACATTCTTGGTGTTTGGGCCAAATTTTAAAACATTGGATTGATTTGTTATTTTAAAAGAAAGCTTTTCTCCTCAAAAAAAAAATCCTGCATAAAGTATTTTTCTCTCAGACTTTATACATTTATCTATGCAAAGATACAGGCAAAGGTCACATTTATATCGAGTATACCCTGCTCTTGGGGCATATAAGACTTGGGAGCATCCTGATTAGATTGCTGAAGTGTAGATGAAGTAGGATATACTGTGAATTATAGTGATTTTTTTTTAAAAAAACCCTCATTAATTTAAGCTCTCAGGAAGGAGGAAAAGATTTTCAACTTTTTCCTGATACCAAGGAGTAAATGTAATCAAGAAAATTCTGTGCAGGCCCCAACAGTGGCTACCAGCCTTAATCACCTATTCACTGCAAAAGTCTGGGAGAAAAATGCTTTGTGCAAGATTTTTTTGGGAGGGGAGAAAAGCTTTCTTTTAAAATAACAAATAAAAAAAACAAAACAAGTGTTTTAAAATTTGGCCCAAACACCAAGAATGTTGAGAGCCACTTTGGTGTAGTGGTTAAGAGCACAGGACTCTAATCCGGAGAGCCGGGTTTGATTCCCCACTCATCCACTTGAAGCCAGCTGGGTGATCTTGGATCAGTCACAGCTTCTAGCTCTCTCAGCCCGACCCACCTCACAGGGTGTTTGGTTGTGGGGATAATAATAACATACTTTGTAAACAAAGTATATATAAATCAAAAGTATATATAAATCAGATGTTGTTGTTGTTATTAAAAATGCAATGTCTGTTCAAAATATGTCCTGTTATTAACCATGGATGGACTAAGAGCTTGAAGGAAAGTGTGCCCAAATTTAAAGTGGTATATAGATAATACATGGCAAGCCCAAGTGGAAATATACTCACCCATTTTTGGGTAAAAATATAATGTTTCCCTTTGCATAGAAGATATATGTGTTCCTGGTTTTACACAATGCTGATAGACTGGTCCTTGCATCAGTAATGGAGCCACTTCGTTCTGATATCTCTCGGAACAAGGCAGTGCATAGCACTGATTGGCTGGCCCATGTATAAATCATGTAGCCACCGCCTTATCTTAGCAGTTTTTCAAAAACTGAAACATAGGTGAAGGTACAAAGAAGAAAGAGTATTCTGCATTCAGTATGAAAACTGTAATATTTCCTTCAAGCAAATAATAATAATAATAATATTTGATTTATATACCACCCTTCAGGATGACTTAACACCCTCTCAGAGCGGTTTACAAAATATGTCATTATGATCCCCACAACAAAACACCTTGTGAGGCTGAGAGAGCTCCCAGAAGCTGTGACTAACCCAAGGTTACCCAGCTGGCTTCAAGTGGAGGAGTGGGGAATCAAACCCTGTTCTCCAGATTAGAGTCCCACTCTCTTAACCACTACACCAAACTGGCATGGAAAAACAAAGCTTAGATGACAGCAGAAAAACCCACATCCGCTCCAGTAAACTGCAGCTCCAGTTTACCATAAGGATATTTAATATAGAAGCTGGGGGAGGGGGGTATAGGAAAGGGATAGATGTTAATCTATGAACATTATAGTTAGTTACATCAACTGGTCACCAAAAAAGGTTTCCCCATCTAGATGTTCTGAAAATTAATGTTCCCACTACAAATGAAAATACATTAATTGGCTTTAAAAAGTCAATGCAGCTTTCCTCTGTCCTTGAAATGTTACAAAGAAATACAGAATTCAGTTAATTCACTAGCAGACAATATGAAATACATGAAATATCTTGTCCTTATTTGTACCCCCAGTCGGAAGTAAGAGACAGACACAGGCTTGGATAAAAGGGCCGTTTATTAAATGACCATAACAATAACATTCGGCAAGGGCTAACTGAGCGGTACAGGTCAAGCCCTGGGGTCAGCACCTGACCACCGCCTTGCCTGTCTGGGCGAGCCCCCAATGCCCCGGGTGTAGGCCCTCTCCTGAAGGGCTGCAACCCGGCCAGCTAGGCCCTGGGATCCCACTCAAGCACCTGTTGCGCCCCAGCCGCCAAGCATGAGGTGAGGTCTTGTTCCCGGGGATCCCCTCAGACGTCTGCCCTCCCTGACGGTAGCCGCCCATGCATACCGCCCTAACAGCAGACCCTGTTCCCCAACCTTGGGGAATGCCACAGGGGCTCACCAGCCCGCACCCTATTCCCAAAAACTCCTGCCAACGCAAGGGTCAAGCCTCTGCTTAGACCCTCGCGCCCCACAGGTGGCCTAGCGCCACCCGAAGCCCTTGCCGCAGGTCATCTAAAAATAACTCATTGCCCTCAGGTGACATATGGACACCATCTCCTCTGTAGAGGTTGGCAAATTCGGCCCTAATCCTGGGGTGTGGCAGATAAATGCCCAAGCCCTGCCCCAAGGCCTTCCTGATGTCATGGTTGGTCTTACGGCGGGCCCTCTCAATAGCCTTGGGATTCAAAGCCTCCCGCCAAACTCGACGTTGTAGCATCTCGGACCATATAACCAGCACACCAGGCCATCGGTCGTTTATGTATGCTAGGTCCACTGCTACTTGCACTGACAGGGCCTTACCCTGTACCATGCCAAGGTCATTCCCACCCAGGTGGATGACCACAATGTGCAGGGGCGGCTGCAACCGCCCCCTAAACAGGAGAGGCAAGAGGCCCGGCCACCTGAGGCCCCGCCGTCCCTGCCACTCCACTGTGGCCACAGCACTCAGGCCCAACTGGGATCCAATCGGCGTGTTCTTAGCTTGATTGGCCGCCCAAAACACCATGCTGTGGCCACATATCAGGATCCTCCTCCTCTCATGGCCCGACACGGCACCTGGAGAAAGAGCAATTAGTTTGCCATTTAAAATTGCTGTAGGGGTCGAACATAAGACCTGAAAGCCCTCGACCGCCACCTACCCACTTTCTGAATAGCCTGAGGGGGGTATCCCAAAACTGCTGCCGTGGAGGCCGCACCAATCCGAAAGGAATGAGTGCCGAATTTGACCCCCGACAAGCCTAGTTTCTTGAGTGCCCTCTCAGTTACTGTCCAAAATTGATACTTGGTCAAAGGAGCTTGGTCCTCGTGTAAGAACAACAGCCCCTGGGCATCACCCCTAAGTGCGGTGTATTCCTTGAGGGCTTTAACCGGGCACAAGCCCGCCTCAGAACAAGGGCCCAAGTGGAAGGTGATTCCGCGCTGCTGCTGGTCCGTCTTAGACCTCCTGATGCAAATGGAGACGTTGTCTCCCACAAATTTAATATCCCTGGCCATCAAGGCCCTACCCGATAAATCAGAGCGCGATGAAGCAACCAACTCACTAACTCGCAGGGCCCCAAAAAATGCAGTTAACGCTGCTGCATGGAAGAGTTTATGCTCAAACCTGGATGAGCACACTTCAGCCCATGCCGCCCCAAGTCCCCGCAAGACCGAAGGAGATATGGGTTGTCTAGGGTCAGGGGGCGTCCTTTTTTCCCTAGACCATCCCTCCAGCACTTTCCTAATCCTAAAGGCCCCTGTAAATTCCGATAAGCCCCGTGATTTGCTGGCAAAAGCCAGAGCGGCCAGTTGGCCCCTAATAGATTTAACTGCAAGTCCCCTGTCCCTCTGCACGACGCAAAAGTGCAGTAAATGTTCCTGCGGAATGGGCCAAACATGCTGGAGGTTGGCTGACGACCTAAACTGATGAAACTGTCCTACCGCACGGTCGTAGGCCCGGCGTGTGCTAGGAGCAATGGACAGCTGGATTGCTCTATCTACCTCCGCCGTCCAAGCTCCCACAGCTCCCATGGCATCCTCGCGGGCTGCCTGTCGGCCCAAGGGGCAAGCTGCCAGAATCGTTCCATCTGTTGGCGAGACAAAGCGTCTGCCACACCATTGCTAACGCCTGGAACGTGCCTGGCCCTAAAAAGTATGTTCAGCTGTAGGCATTTAAGTACAAAGGCCCTCACCAGCCGCATCACCCTGGGGGATCTGGAGGTCATGGTGTTGACCACGTGTACCACCGCCAAGTTGTCACACCAGAAGTGGACAGCGTGGTTTGCCAACTGAGACCCCCACAGCCAAAGCGCCACTACCATGGGAAAAAACTCCAAAAACGTAAGGTCTTTGGACAATCCCCGGGCCACCCAATCAGAGGGCCATTGGTCAGCACACCAATGCCCCCTGAAAAAGACTCCGAAACCAGTGGAACCGGAGGCATCAGAGGTGACTTGGAGTTCAGCTTCTAGCAACAAATCCTCCCTCCAGAAAGTCACCCCGTTGAATGCGGCAAGGAACTCCTTCCAGACTAACAGGTCCTCCCGCATTCCTTTATTAATTCGTAAGCGATGATGAGGGAGCCGTAAGTTCCCCATAGCATCGCACAGCCGTCTAAGAAAGGGCCTGCCGGGCGCAACAGCCTTGCAAGCAAAATTTAAATGGCCAACTAACTGCTGCAACTCAAGGAGGGACACCTTGTCCCTACTCAAGCAGTCCTCCAGTCTCGCTCTAAGGTCTGCCACCTTCTCTAGTGGCAACCGCAGAGTTTGTTGCATGGTATCGAGCTCGATACCTAAAAACGTCAGGATCACCGACGGTCCCTCCGTTTTTTCATGGGCCAAGGGGACCCCTAGCTCCTCAGCAAGCTCAGTAAAGGCTGCCAACAGCCGGGCACACTGCCCCGAACCCGCAGGCCCAGACACCATAAAATCATCTAAATAGTGACAGGTGTCCGTGCAGGCACAGCGGCGACGCAACTCCCATTCCAAAAAGGAACTGAAGCGCTCAAATGCAGAGCAAGATATGGAGCACCCCATGGGTAGGGCCCTGTCCATATAAAACTTGCCCTCAAATGCAAAACCCAGGAGATCAAAGTCTCCCGGGTGAACGGGGAGCAGGCGAAAGGCAGACTTGATGTCGCACTTTGCCATCTCGGCTCCCACCCCGCAGCGTCGCACCACCTTGACTGCTTGGTCAAAGGAGGTGTAATGCACTGAACAGAGTTCCTCGGGTATGCCATCATTCACCGAGCCCCCTCTTGGGAAAGAGAGGTGATGAATGAGGCAGAACTCCCCCGGCGCCTTCTTCGGCACCACCCCTAAAGGAGAAACCCTGAGGGACGGGACGGGGGGGGCATCAAAAGGGCCCAATACCCTACCCTCAGCACATTCCTTTAATATCTTACCACGCACCACATCTTCCATGCCAGCCACTGATTTAAGGTTGGCTGCCATGAAAGGTGTCCTAAGGCCGTGAAACGGAATACGAAAGCCAAACTTAAAACCCGAAATTAAATATTCAGCGTCCCGACGCCGCGGGTAAACCTGAAGCCATTCCTCAAGTACCCTCAGCCTTACCGGGCTGGGACCCTTTGCCAGCACCAGGCTGCTGGCCGCCGCCGCCCCCAAATCGCTTTCCTCCCTGGCCACCCTGCCGTCCCTTGGGACAGGCAGAGTGGGCATGGGGTCCAGCACAAGTGGGGCACTCGTGCCGGAATTTACATGCTCGCTTAAAACAGACCCCTTTGGACATGAAGTCCCAGCAGAGCAGCCGTGATTGAACCAGCTGCCCCGCAGGGGTGCGGGGACCCAAACCTTGAACTGGCTTGATAATCAAATGACCGCTATCGGTCCTATCCCCCACCGTTGACTTTGAAGGAGTCATGACCTGGACCCAAAGCTGGACCCAAATCTGATCCCACGGCAAACTAGGGGTTAAGGCGGCCCGCATTCGAAATTCCTCATCGTAGCGCAGCCAGGCCCCACCCTCAAAATCAGTATAACCCCTGTAAATAATATTCATGTATTGAAACAGGGGAAGGGCCCTATGCGGCTGCGCCCTGGCGAGAACACCCGCATACACCAAAAACCCTGGAAGCCAGTGGGCCCAGGTTCTATCGATCCGCCTCCGGCGGATCCGTTCCTTGTCCCTATCCTCAAGATCATCTTTATCCTTCTTCTCCAGTTCCCTGAAGAGAAGGGTAAAGACATCGACATATTCTCCCCGCAAAATCTTCTCACGGGTGGCCTGCGTCAGGTGATCCCCCAATGGCAGCGCCGTATCCCCGGTAGGTAGGGCCCTATACGGAACCACACCAAATCCTTGCATCCCATAGGGGGGCAGGCCGGGCTGAGTCCCGTAACCATAGGGCCAACCAGTGCTCGATGGATTATGCCCCTGCCCGTCCCAGGCAGCGGCCCCTGATGGCAACTGCTGGTACAAAGAGCCACTGGCACACGTAGGCCAAATGGGCTGTCCTAATGGGGGCCAAACTTGTGCGTTATAACCGCCAGAGGTAGAAGGAAGCGACACCCCAGAAGGAGTGGACTGCCCTCCAGCCCCCCACGGCCAAACAGCGTTCTGGTGTGTGTGCAAGTGCGCCTGATATTCCGTACCTTCAGCCAGAGGAGAGTCCACCGCCACAGCCACCTGTCCACAGTCCCCCGGCCCAGGCAGATAGCCTTCTCCTTCCGCTTCAGGCGCAGTAGGATGATGATGACTGGAGCTGGGTTCCCCTGTACTCAGGGCTGTCATCTTCTCTAGTGCCAACAGACGAGAGGCAAAGTCTTTGTTAAATCCCACTTTTGCGACTCGCTTCGCACCCCTACGCGGCTGGGGTAAATCCCCACCCGCAGCCAAACCCGCTGCCCTTTTTTCCAGGGCAGCCATGCGCTCCATCAACTCCTGCCTACTAGGGCCATCCTCATCATCCGATGAGGACAGAGTTGGAGGAGGTTTCTTGGGTGCAGGCCGTTTCACCGGCTGTTTGCCCTTAGCAGGGCCCCCTCCCTTTTTGGGTGGCATGCTTTAGCAAGCTCAAAATGCACTATAAGTAACAAAAGTAACAGCCTTGTCCCAGTAGGTGTCACCAGGAGCCCCTGCCAGACCAGTTACCGCTCTCTCCAATAGGAGTCGCCCAAACCTCCCTAGCAACAAGCCAAGGCTGCAGTGACCACACCCCCAAAGATGTCGCACCACTTTTCCCCAGCAACAGGACCAGGAGTCACTTGCACACACCCAGCCAAATGACCCCCACTGACAAAGCCAACGGACTTCGGCAATGGGGGAGGGGCAATGGGGGGAATAAAAGCCCCGGGGGGGGCCCTAACGGGGCCGAAAAGCCCCCAACAGGCAAGGGTAGTGCCGCGGGCCAGGCCCACTAGGGCCAATTCACAAAGCCCCCGGGCCCGCAAAGATCCGAGCCGCGCTTAGCCGCCGATACCGCGGCGGCGCCGCCCTACACCCTCCGCCGCCGTTACCACGGCGGCAGTTCGACAACTCAGGGCCGTGCGCGGCCCGCAGCAAGCCCAGCCTACACGCTCCGCCGCCGTTACCACGGCGGCGGCCCAACAACTCAGGGCCGTGCGCGGCCCGCAGCAAGCCAGCCGGCCCGGCCAAGTTCCTCTGCTGATCAGCCAAGCGCCGGAGCACGGAGCAAGCCCTCCGTCCCCTCCGAGCGCTTGAAAGTTCTAACGCCGGGAAGGGGCAGAACGCGCACAAAAGCGCCAAGCTCCGCCCCTTCCCAGAACCCGGATGGAGAGGGAGGGAGTCTGCCTCCTTCTCCGTCCAAGGGCTCCAATTGCCGGCTCCCAGCTTACGCGGCGAGCCGCGGCTGGGAGAGCCGAATTCTTGGGGTTTTGTGCCAGAGCATGATAAGAAAGAGGGGAGAGTGGGGAAGACTTTTCTGCTCCAAGCATACTATTCCTTTCTCTGGTTTAAATATTGTTTATTTATTCCACTTTTTTGTATCCTGCCCTTTTCAGAACATAGTGCCTGAGGGTTGTCCCATACTCACAACAAGATGGTTTAAGCTAAAACAGAATAGCTTGCCCAGGGCTGCACAGTGAACCTCAGATTCCAAAGTTCAACACTGTCCATTGTACTGCACTCCCAATTGGCTCCCAATTATCATTAAAAGATCTTCGGGGTCTTTATTTTTGTCTTATTGTTTTTTAAAAATGTGTTATTGCTACTTAGAGTTTCAAACAAGGAATTTAAGTTGCTAGGTAATTGCTTTCACAGGCCACATGGGATTGTTTTCAGTTTGAGTATGCTGTATTCCTTCAAGCAGAATGGAAGTCTTGCAAAAAATCACAGTTTCAGGAAGCGGAAGTAGTTTAAGGACAAGCAGCATCTAATCAGGATTAGGAGATTCTGGAAAATGCTTCAAATTTCTTTTTGGACCACACAGCCCTTGCTAGAGGTCCTATTCCTAACAAAATGAGGCTACTGTCAGATCTAATTTAATTTTAATTTAATTTTCCCTGTTCACAGTCGGGCAAAGTAAAACCATGTGCACATATAGCCTTAGATTTGAGTACTATGACCAAATGTTTGTCTGGCTCATTTAATTGCCTCCAAGCCATAGATTATAGAAAGCCTAACTAATTTATAATGCTGTTAGCAAATGTTTTGCATTTGTTGGTTTTGTATTTGCATCTGCCTATTTCTGTCCCCAAGACAGCTATGGGTGCAAAGTAATCACATCTGTATGTGCTGTTTCCCAGTTAGCCCATCCTTTATTGGATCAAGGATGCAGAGAAGTTAGCCGTGTTAGTCTGTGGTAGCAAAATCAAAAAGAGTCCAGTAGCACCTTTAAGACTAACCAATTTTATTTTAGCATAAGCTTTCGAGAATCAAGTTCTCTTCGTCAGATGCCTGATACAGAGACATGTATCAGGCATCTGACGAAGAGAACTTGATTCTCGAAAGCTTATGCTAAAATAAAATTGGTTAGTCTTAAAGGTGCTACTGGACTCTTTTTGATTTTATTGGATCACTTACTGACATGTTCTAAGGTTTTGTATAACTGCCAATCACTTGCTCCATGTTAGCATATAGAAGCATATAGAAGTCAGATAACAATGAATAAATGAAATGTGTCAGGTCAGTAAAGCTGAAATGTTCATTGTTACATTTTATTGATAGTACTGTGGATAAATGTTGCCTTCCTTTATGTGCAGGCACATCCTGTAGAGAAAAAAAGCCATTGTGAAGGATGAGAAGAAACGGGATGTCTGGGATACAACTTTCCAGGTTATTCCCGGAGCTTTCTTTTCCTTAACTCACCAGAACTATTCAACAATGTAAGGAGAAGAAACTTTCTTCCTACCAGATGAAAACAGGCACCCATGCAATTTTCACATGTTCTAATATGCATCTGGCATATGCATGATTTCCTATAAAGAAGTTATATCCATGCAGAAGATCTATCATGATGATATCACATCGAATCACCAAAACAGAACATACATTGGCAAATTTGCTCAGTTTACGTAGTTTAATCTGATTGGTGAATTGGTTCTCCCTGTTCAGAATTCTGACACTAAATCAAAACATTATGAGAACTGAACTCTGTATTCAGAAATTTCATGTGGTAAGCCATTCCTGAACTGTCGTATTGCAGACTGCATGTTTGAATGTGCTTCTCTGCACCCAAGAAATAAAAGAAGTCATGCTTAGAGAAAACTAACAGTAGAAGTAACTTTTCATGGATAAGGAATTACTGAGATAGGGGAGCTTTCAAATACATGATTTCCTCACTCAGGAATGCTGTTGGATAAAGCCTACTTAGACATCCCATTTGTTAAGTATCAAGCTTTCCATAGAGGGTATTTGCATATACACTCATGTACAATTTGTTACAGAGAAGCTAAATGCCACATGGTATTTATAGCAATTTCATATTTACTGTGAGTGTGTTGTGTGCTTTTAGAATCACAGCATTGTAAGCCTAGAAGGTGCATCCAGGGTCATTGTGTTTCCAACCACCTGCATTATGGCAGGATTCCTTTGACTTAAATTATTTCTGACACTGTTTATCCAGCCTCTCCCTAAAAAGCCTCCAGAGAACTTCCCTAGGCAACTTGTTCCATTGCTCAGCTGTTCGTATGGTTTTTCCTAATATTCAGTCATAATCTAAGCTGCTGAGGAACAGCTGTCTATTTTTACAGATTTTTCTTAGTATTCAAAATTGCTGGCATGCCTCTCCTTTTGGCTGGGACCACAGACTATTCTGGCCTGTAGTAACATCCCATCTGACAGCAGTGCCGCCCTCTCCTCTGGTTGCCTGCTCTTTCCCCTCCTTACACATGGACTGGGAAGCAGGGGGTAAAATGGGTAGGCTCCTGTCTTCTCAGTACGTTGCCAGGCAGAGCTGAGAAGACTGTTGATGGAGCCAAGGCAATGTGCACAGCTGACTGCCACAGAAGCTTGCTGGATGACCTTGGGCCTGTCACTCTCTTACCTTACCTCACAAGGTTGTTATGAGGATAAATTGGAGGAGGAGAAAATAGGGAGAAATGAAGTAAATAAATAAATACATAAAAATTTCCAATGTACGAGAAGTTTTTACCCAACTGGAATCTGGAGTGTACCTCATGATAATTCTGAACATGTAGTTCTAACCAAGCCAAGACCACTTATTTTCTTGGATGGTAATGTATTGGTAAAATGCAGGGTTTATATTAACTTTATGACACTAGTTTCTATAAAGTTAATCTGCCTGCTAAGAGACGTCTGTTGCTGAAACACAGATGATACAAGGCAGACATGGTTTCTAGTGCAATTTCTTAGATTTCTGGCATAAACGATCCTTTGCCATAAATGTATGTTTTCTGTCCAAGTTCCTCCACCATGTGCCCTAATCTTCTTGACATTTTGCCCAATATATTATGAGTTGAAGCTACTATTTCTTTCCTTTGTATAAGCCAGTTTTATAAATGCAAGAGCAAATGGTATGAACCTCAATGGAAATCACATATTTGTTTTGCTTGTATTATTTAGTTGCCAGGTGGGAATAAACAGATTTTGTCTATTTGAAGCAATCATTAGCTTCTTGGAAGAAAGAATTTTAAAGCAAATTGAAACTTTTTAACCTTGAAAATCTCTTGAGGCTGGAGAGCAGAGATTTCATTTAATATTTTTGGGAACTTCTACTAACCTTGGCTATGACAAAGCCTTGTGAGCTGTTCTTCAACCCACACAGCTCTCGGTGCTTACTGTTAATTTGAAGTGTATTCATTAGAGTGGGTGTCCAAACTACAGAAGGGTGTTGGTTCGGAACACAAACACATTAAATGAAATTCAGCTTGATGAACTCTCTATTAGATCATTCCCATCCTCCCTTTCTCTTTCCATTTTGAATTGTTAGTTAAGTTTCACAATTGAAGTACCCAGCTTTGCATGGATTTCATCTGCAAATATAACAATGGAATATTCTGTGTGACTAGCAAAATGACATGATTACAATGACAGGAGGGGGAGAAGTCTGGACTAGTTGGGGCAACTATGCTCTGAGCAGAGGACAGATTTTGCCTATTATGACCCATAATATATCAGCTTTCTTTTTCCTGAAGAATGATCAGTATCTTCACTGATACAGTAGAAGAAACGTGTACTCAAGGATACCGTTGGATGGGCGCTAAAACTGTCCCATCTATCTTGTGGACCACAGAGGGAGCAAATTTTGCCCATCTTTTATGGTCTTGTTTATTGCTGCCCATTTACTTTCTCTTATAGAACTCAAAGGAAACCTCTGCTGACAGTGCAACTGATATCATTCTTGCTTTCATACTGTTGTCCCTAAATGAATTGTATATACATAGCACTTAATACATAGCTAAAGAGATTCTGGGTCTCAGATCTGTCTGGAGATAGCGGCATTGGATTAGTAAACTCTCTAATCCTTGAGGATTATGGACATTATGTCGATACTTAATAGTGTTGGAAATGCATTCCGAAACTATTTACGGACAATTTGTATCAATTCTTATTTCATATGTCCCTGGTTAGGAGGACTGGCTCTGAAAGCTGTCACCAGTTTAAGCCCTGGATCTGGACCATTTTTCTTTTTCAAATGTTCAGCCATCGTCATCAGAACATCTATTAGTGTTTTTAAGTGCAAATGTTCTGCAATCAGTCTTAATGCACTAGATACAAACTGTATGTGTTTTTCCTTTGGTTAAATCAAATTATCATCTGCATCTAAATATTAAAGACAAAAGAAGGACATTTTTATGCTTTTAGACATAATTTGTATATTTCTATATGCATTGAGGTACCATTCCGTTCAGATTCTTGGTATGGTATTAAATAAATTGAGAATGAACTACATTTGCAGACTCAAGCAGTTAAATTTAAAGGCAAAGATTTTCTTCCTAAATATAGCACATGTAAGTTTGGAAGTGCTGCTGAATTCATTGAAATTTCCAGACATGTAAACATTGCAGCCATGCACATTATATAGGCATATATAAAAATCTGATGGCAGTGCAGTATGACAGAAATTGCACTTGCAAATAGCTTTAAAAGATCACTAATGATGATTGACAGTGTATTTTAAATTAATAGCCCAATCCTGTGCATGTTTAATAAGAAGTTTATCCCACAGATTCAATTATATTCACTCTCAGGAAAGGTTGCCTCCACACTAAGGGCCCTTTGGTGCTGCTCCAGAATTGTTTTTCCTCAATTGGCTACAGGATGAATTGAAATTCAGTGGTTCTGCTTCTGTGTGGCACTAGATTTCCCATAATAGGTTGGCAAGGCTGATTTCTGTAGACAAAACTCTTCTATTTATTTATTTAGAAATAAGCAATATTCCTGATTTCCCTTTCAACGGATCCTTTAATTAATTGCTCAACTCCCTGTCTTTTAATTTTAAAATGGTTTCTTTTTTCCTGGGTTTCCGCTATTTCTTCCTGTTGCTTGGCTGCAACATTCCTGAGAGTTTTCAATCACAAATTTAAATTTAAAAAATTGTCACAAGTCAGATCTGAAGACTGGAAACAACAGTGAAATGCAAAGATGCTATTTAGATTCCCAGCAAGAACTAAGAGAATGAATTGTGTCTCCAAACTAAATTACTGGTGTGAAAACAGCTTATGCTTATGCAGACTAAGGCTGCTTTCACACACTGAATAATCCACTTTCAATGCACTTTAGCAATTGTTTGCAAGTGGATATTCCCATTTCACACATTGAAATCCAGTTGCAAAGTTCATTGAAAGTGCATTGAAAGTGCATTATTCAGTGCGTGTGAAAGCAGCCTTAGGCTGCATAGTAGAACTGCCAACTGCCTGGTGAAAAAGTGTCATTTCTGTTTAGGAGAGACACCAGGTGATGTTATCTATCTCCATGCCATGAAAAGCTTCTGCTGCCCATATCCACACATTAAGCCTTTATTAAAGGGATAAGACATTTTCCCCCAGGCCTGTTGGCTACCCTGCTGCATAGTATAGCAGACTAACACTGCAACCTCAAGAACACTTTCTTGGGAGTAAGCCCCTATTACACCTGAGTAGGATTTTGATTACACCTGAGTAGAATTTTTTAACAGTGCAAGCCTAAGCAGTGTTACTAAGCCCACTGGAGTCGATGGGTTTAAAACGGCTTAACTCTGTTTAGGATTGTACTATCAATATAGCTGTCACAAGGTAGGTAAAAAGAACAATAACTCAGTAACAGAAAGCACACCATCATTATATCATACATTTGTAGCATGCCTTCTTTATATCAGATGCATTGTAATGGGGGGGGAGTCGTTGAAGAACATTTCTCATTTTGTATAAGAAATAGTTTTAAAGCGTAGCCTATATCTGACTGCATTCTAATTGTCTATATATTTTTAAGAAGGAGGAAAGTGTTAGGAATCAGGGTTTCCATTTTTCAACCCTGTTTTTCCCCCCTAAAGTGTCATAAACTATTGGAAATGGTGCCAAAATGGTCCCCCACATATGGAAGATCATCTAGGAAATAACTAGGATACATCCACTACTGCTGGCACTGTGGGTTGATTTCTGGCAGGAAGCCATTCCCCAGAGTTGGCTGGGAGACCCCACTAGGGGAGTGTACCAAAAAACATTTGGGTAATACGGTTCTGGGTTCCAGGAATCTCCTAAAAATTTGGTATCCCTGAAATCCAGATCAGAGTGCTGGGGTGTAATGAAGGGAGGTGCTGCAGGTCATGGTACATTTGAATACTTCTCTGAAAGCTGCTATGTGTCTCATCCTCAACCCTCCTGTCCATGCAAATCTAGATATCAGCAACCCTTCAGGGGAGGAAGGGAGGCTGTTAAGACTGCCAAGAGTGATGGCTGGAAGAGTGCCATTCATGGGGCTGCCGCTGGTGTCCTTGCAAAGTAACTTGGTGTTGTCAGGGGACATGAGGTTTGGTCTCACCAAGATGAGGCTTGGTCACCCCAAGACACCAGTCAGCCTAACAGTCCTTCACCCCCTGGTTGTCTGTTACCCCAGCTGCTGAGCTGCCCTCCAAATTAGGGAAGAGTTCACACAAGGTTTCCAATGCCTTATCTCCTATGGCCCACTGATGCTGCTAACTGAAAATTTGCACAGGACTTACCTCAAGTGGTGGGCTGACAAGCTGCTGTAGGACATGGTGGCAGGTAGGGAAGCTGGCCCCTTTGACTCACCCCTTTACCTAACCTTAGGATCTCTCTGCTGGGTGCCCTGCCCAAAAACAGTCCCAGGGAATTTCATCTCATAACCCAAGGGCAATTTGGTCAGTGAGACCATTCGGGGGGTGAGGTTCAGTATAGTACACCTCTTTTAACCATGCTGTCAACTTGGTGCCGTTTTATGGGTCTGGCGCACTCATGGCCAAGTATGATATACAATCTGCCTTCAGACTTTTGCCAGGGCATCTCTTGATGATTTCTTGTTGCCGGGCTGGCATGTACTGATCAACTTCAGGCCTTTCAGGGGCTGGCTGCAGAGTTTGGTGTGCCTTTGGCACCTAAGAAGATCAAGGGACCATCACTTCTTCTGGCATATTAGGGGATCTTGAACAACTCTGTGGCTTGCACCTCTCGCCGGCTGGCTGACATGTTAGCAACCCTTTGGGGCCTGACTGAGGGCACTTTCAGGAGCAAAATCTGGACCTTAAGGGAGATCCAATTCCTGGTGGGTGCCTGAATTTCACAACCTATGTGGTAGCCCCTGGGAGAGCCTTCTGTGCCAGGCTGGTAAGGGGTCGCAGTGTCCTGTCACTGGGATGAAGCTGAGGATCCCAGTATTCCAGGGTTGAGGGAGGTATGGTTGTGGAATGTGGGGTTGGAATGGAAGGCCAAGGAGACATGGTAGAGCTCGGTGTCCTTCCAACCTGCGTCCCATCCCAAGGCATGCTGGTTGCGGAGCTCGGAGATATAGCCTCTCTCCGACACTGGTGTTTTGCGATGCCAGGTCCATTAATAACAAGACCAAAACACTGCAGGATTGCTTTGCAGCAGAAGGTATGGACCTGGTGTGCTTGATCGAGACCTGGGTGAGCGAAGGCAAAACAGTCATCTTGGGAGAACTGGCCCCACCAGGTTTCTCAGTCTTTTACCAGTCCCAGATGGATGGATGGCAGTGGTGGTGGCAATACTCATTCGAGAGTCTTTCCCCTTCAGGACACTCCCCGCATCAAAGATCGCCATTGATTGTGTTGGTCTGGTGTCGGATGCTGAGGAGAGTATGGCTACCTGCTTGGTGTACTGACTACCTAACACACCAGTAGCTACCCTGTTGATAGAGGAGGTATCGGGGTGGGCGTTGGAGCACCCTAGACTGTTGGCCTTGAGTGACTTCAATGTCCATGTCGATGATGCCGCCTCTTCTCAGGCTGTGGACCTGGTGTCGTCCATGGCAGCACTGGGATTCTCCCAATTTGTTTCAGCTCCTACACATCAAGTGGGCCACACGCTGGGTCTGATCTTTGGGATGGGGGTTCAGGTGGACCTAGAGGTTATTACAGTGGTGCTGTGGTCAGACCATGTCCTGAAGGCTCGTCTGGGACAGCCAACCCACTCCTGCATAGGCAGTGAGCTAATTTATGCTCGCCCACGGAGACTTATGGATCCAATTGGTTTCCAGAATGCTCTGCGGGATCCAATGCCCCCTGGCTGTTCATTGGATGAGCTTGTGGGGGGTTGGTAGGACCATCTCTCAAAAGCCATTGACAAGATCACTCCTCGTCACCCTCTTCATCCCCGTGTCAGACTAGCCCCCTGGTATATGGAGGAGCTACGTCGGATGAAGTGGGAACTGAGATGGCTAGAGCGAGTGTGGCGACAGACTTGTGGTGAAGAGGCAAGATCATCTTATAGAGCGTTTATGAAGGCCTATGAGGTGGCTGTGAAGGCGACGAAGAGAGAGTACTTCACTGCCTCCATAGCGTCTGCAAGCTCATACCCAGCAAAATTGTTTCAAGTTGTTCAGTCTTTGGTTTCCCTCTTGCAGGGAGACTGCCAAATTAGAAATTCGGCTATTAGCTGCGAGGCTTTTGGGAGCTTCTTTGCAGATGAAATCTTGTCTCTCCGCCGTGACCTGCTGACCACGGTTGATACAGTGAGGGAACTGGAGACCCCTTGGCCGTCTTCTGGTCTGTCTTTAGACCACTTCAGCCTGTTCTCCCAGGAGGAAGTGGACAGGATCCTGCGGCTGATTAGGCCCACCATGTGCTCCCTGGACCCCTGCCGTCGTGGCTGGTGAAAATCAGCATCAATAGGCTGGGGGCCCAATTGGACAACATTATTAATTCATCACTAAGCTCCATGGTCTTTCCTGGGTGCTGAAAGTGACCATGGAAAGGCCTCTCCTAAAAAGCCATCTTTGGACCCCCACTGACCCGTCCAGTTACTGCCCAGTATCGAACCTCCCATTCCTGGGAAAGGTGATTGAGTGGGTGGTGGTGGAACAGCTGCAGGTTTTCCTGGAAGAGACTTCTGTCCTGGACCCATACTGTTTGGGTCATGGGACGGAGACAATGTTGGTCGCCCTCAGGGATGATCTTCGCAGACACCTGGATCGAGGCAGGTTGGCACTGCTGATATTGTTGGATCTCTCAGCAATGTTCGACACAGTCAACCATAAATTGTTGGCCCACCGCCTCGCCGATGTGGGGATTTGAGGGATGGCCTTGCAGTGGCTTGTCTCTTTTCTCTACGGTCGGGGACAGAGGGTAGCACTAGGGGAGAAGGTGTCCACACGTCAGTCATTGGTGTGTGGCGTCCTGCAGGCGGCGGTACTCTCGCCCTTGTTGTTCAATCTTTTTATGCACCTCCTCGCCCAGCTGATGTGGAGTTTGAGACACAGTTGTCACCAGTATCCGGATGACACCCAGTCGTGTCTGTTGATGAGCAGCCAACCTGACTCTGCCCCTGATGCCCTTTTGAGAGCTTTGGAAGCTGTGTCTGGTTGGGTGAAGCAGAGCAGACTGAAGTTGAACCCTGTGAAGACAGAGGTCCTGTTCTTGGGCCATGGGCTGTTGGATGTGAGGATCCATCTCCTGGCCTTTGAGGGGGCTCCATTGGTGCACGTTCCACCGGTCAGGAGTTTTTGCGTGACCTTGGATTCCTCCATATCTATGGAGGCCCACGTCGTGGCTGTTGCCTGGACTGCCTTCTTCCATCTTTGGCAAGCCAGGCAACTCGCCCCCTATCTCTCAGCCCAGGACCTAATGACAGTGATCCATGCAATGGTCACCTCCAGGATGGATTAAGGTTTTGGTTCAAGGTTTTGGTGTTGACCTATAAAGCCCTATGCAGACTGGACCCAGCATACCTTCGGGACCGCCTCTCCCCATATGTTCCCCGGAGGTCGCTTCGAGCAGCCACTAAGCACTTGCTGATGGTCCCTGGCCCCAGGGAGGTCTGCCTGGCCTCTACTAGAGCCAGGGCCTTTTTGGTCCTGGCTCCAACCTGGTGGAACTCTCTATCTAAGGAAACTAGGGCCCAGCAGGATTTATCTTTCCACCAGGCCTGCAAGATGGAGATGTTCCACCAGGCATTTGGTAGGGGCTAGGCTGTCCTCTCGATGGCCATACCACTGAAGACCTTCCACCACCCATGCAGGAAAATGTTGTATTTTAATATTTTCTACCTGCCAATTTTAATTTTGATATAATGTTTTAATGTTTTTACTGTTTTAAACTGTTGTTAAACTGCCCTGAGCCCGTCTGACGGGGAGGGCGGTCTAGAAATGTGATAAAATAAATAAAATAAATAAATTACTGTAACTCACTCTATGCAAGGCTTCCCTTGGGTCTGATCCAGAGATTACAGCGGGTCCAGAATGTTTCTGCATGTGTCCTGACGGGCGTTCAATTCAGGACACATATTACACCAATTTTACAGTAGCTTCACTGGCTCCCCATGGAATTCTGGATCTGATTGAAGGTGCTGGTTTTGACCTTTAAAGCCTTAAACGGACCGGGACCAGCATACCTGAGGGACAGTCACTCCCTGTATGTGCCCTGGAGAGCACTTCATTCAGCAGGCAAGCAGTTACTCTTGATCCCTAGCCCCAGGGAGGCTTGCTTGGCCTCGACTGCGGCCAGGGCCTTTTCGGTCCTGGCCCCAACCTGGTGGAACTCTCTGTCTGAAGACACCCGGGCCCACCAAGATCTTGTATCATTTTGGCAGGCCTGCAAGACAGAGATGTTCCGCCAGGCACATGGTTGAGGCCATCATTAGGACATCATTGAGCCTCCTACAGGTCTCTTGTAAAGCATGGAGCTGTTTAGTGTCATTGTGAATTGCCCATATATGTATCCGGTAGCATGTCATCTGTCTGTTTTCCTCCCTCTCTGTATGTTGGGGGGCAGGAATGTGTAAGTGACCATCTTAAAATTCTGAGTATATACTGATTTTAATTGGTGAATTTTATTGTAGATAATGATTGATTGTGAAATCTATTTTATTATTGTTGTACCCCACCCTGAGCCCGCTTGCGGGGAGGGTGTCTTAAATATTGAATAAACTAAACTGGATTCACCAAAAGAATGAATGTAGACTTGCAGGTTGGGCACACATTCATTGCCGTCTGCAAAGGCACCTCCTTCTGGCTATCATCCTAGGATGTGGATGTTGCCCTCTTGGGACACTCCAGTGTCACAGGGGGTGGTATGTGGTATGTACCTCAAAGGGAGTCGGTGCAGACATAAGTGGCCCTGCCACAAGCACGAATTTACATTTCTAGAGTTCTTTCCCATACTGATGATAGTCATCATCTGACAGGACCTGTTCCAGAATACAAAGGTACATTTTGGTGTGACAGTCAGTTGTCTGGGTGGTCAACCAGCAGTTATGGCACTCTGAGCGAGTACCAGGCCTTCTGCATAAATTTGTCCTCATCTGCTTGCACACCAACATTTCCTTCTCAGTCCACTATGTTGCAGGTATAGATAACAATGTTGCAGATGCTGTATATCATTTTCAAGAGGAGAGTCAGGGCACTGGCATCTGGTACAAGAACCCACCTGGTCCCCATCGGGGAGGAGTGGTGGGCATTTGGGAGCAACTAATCATTCAGGGAGAATGGGGCGCAGCTCTGCCATCCCCCAGGTGCACTTATGGGGCCACAGTCATCTCATTTCTAGAGTTTTCCAATGTGTTTGGATGGGGGGAGTGCAACACTTTGCCGGCATCAGAAGTTGTCATCTTGTAATACTTGGCCTCACTGTGCAAGAGTGGCTGTGCCTCCAGGACTACGTCCCTCCACCTGGCAGCCATTTCTTTCTTTAGCTGGACCTTGCACCTACCAAATCAATTCAGCACATAGAGATGCATAGCAGCCCATCACATTGCCCATCCTTCAAGGACTCCAACATCAGCTTCTAGGCATATGCTGGTCTTAGTTCAAACACAAAACACACTAGCTATCCAGAGTGAACAGTATATAACAAATATATAACCCTTTTAATAAGTTAAAACTCCACAGTGTATCAGGTTTTCCTGTAGTGCCCAGCAGGCAAGCTGGGGAATACTTGTCATCCAGTAGTGGACAGGGGATTCAACACAGTAGATCCATTGCCCTTATGCCATGCCAGTGCTCTGATGGCTGCAATCAATAAAGTTGTGGCTTATTTTCGTCAAACAATGGTGTGTTGTGTGTACCTTGCCTGGGCAGCAGCCTCATGCCTAGTCTATATGGATGCAATGCTTCTTGCCAACCTCACTACTCTGTTTGCAGGCTGTGGAGTGGGGGATAGTGGTGATTTGGGGTGGAGAGGTTAGCAGAGTTGTATGGTGTTTGCTCAATTACTAGCAATTGCTGTACATTTGTTTTCTGTTTCTTTATCCACAAGACATCAGGACATGGGAAGGAATGATAGCTAATAATATATGGATATGTGACGTCTGAAGTCAAATCAGAGACTGGCATCTTATATGCAAAGAAAAAGGAAAAAATAGTGTTGAGTGATTGTGATTACTATCAAGGTTCCATGACCAAGTGGCAGCATAACAAAAACCAGCAGAGGGTGTGGCTTTTATCTCATCCCATTCCCTTTTGAACCAAAAAGAAAAACAGTTCTAGATAGGATATTTAGCTCTTTCTCTTATAACATTTTGATATAAACATACGTAACCCCTTACCTGAACACTGCACAGTGAGTGGTTGACCACATTCCAGAGACTCTGCTTAACCCTTGCTCTACCGGGCAATCTTATTAGACCCAGTCTGCTTCCAGTTGCCCAACTAACTTAATGCCAGTCAGTCTGACTGACCATACTCTGAGCCTCTTCCTGACATATACCAAAGCATTAAGAATACTAGTTAAGGAAGTGAAGTCCACACTGATTGTGATATATCCCAATATCAGATAATGGAATGTTCTTTGAAGGAATCATTATATAGGAAACTATATGTAAATTTAATATTTGATTTCCAATACTATTTCCATTTTTAATTTTTAGGGAGGGGGAATTATTCAGATACAGAATTTTGAGCAAGAAAAAAAATAAAACAAAAGAAAATTGAACGGGCATTTATTTGTGAAAGCAAAATAATACACAATCAAGGGCGGAATTTGTATAACTCCACTTACATCAGTTCTCAGTTCATCAGTTAAGTTTTAAAAATAGAGTTACAAAAGTCAGTGCTGACTCTAGTCATCTTTAAATTGAGTACTCTTTGTGACCCTCCCTTGAAGCTAATCTCCACATACCCTCCTTGGCCATTAATCATAACCCTGTGATCACTATGTGTATCTGGAGGGAATACCATTCCTTCTTGGAAAATGTAGCTTAATATCACTCTTATATAAACAAACCCAGATTATGTTTGATTATTCCACTGTGGCATGTTTGTACTCATGGTTACAATAACACATTTGCATTAAATATATACATTTTATACACATCTAAATGCATTCTGCTTGTGTTAAGGGCGTAACATCGATCATGATTTTAAACTAAGTTTCAATAAATCACTAAGTTTCAATAGAATCAGTATTGTCTCATTCAATCTCTCACATGAAAGAGAGAGTAAATTGAACTTTTGTGTCATGCACCTGACAACACTTCTATAACACCCCACTGCTGTTGGGCCATAAAGTCACAAGTATATTATAATGACCCCAACAAGGAGCTTTAAAGCCAAATGAGGTGGCTGGCCATTCCTCTGCAGAGTGTTCTTTGGAGGTCCCTATAATGGACTGCACTTTTAAAAAGTTTTAAAATGCTGGACAAACACCTGAAGGACTGTGAAAAGTTAATTCTTCACGGAAACAGAGAGCTTTGAGTGACAAACTATTCCAAGGAATCAGATCGGGTACCATGAGCTGAACAGAGAAAGTCTTCTGAACTGGATGTGGGGAGAAGGGAGTCTGATTTCAACTCTAGCTGAGAGGAGTCAAGTACTGACAGTTTCAAGATTCAGCCCTGACTAAGAGCAGTTTAAGACAGACAGGAGAACTGGGGGGAAATTGGCATGTAAGTTTGGGAAGTTGGTGAAGTCTTCCATTCAGGCCAAAGAAAGAGGATAGGTTTTCTAGTGAGAGGAGATTTTCCCTATCCAGTCAAGCAGGGAGTTAGCTCTGAAGAGTTAAGAGATCCCTGGTGTGGTGAGAAACTGCCCTTGGAGACCTTAAGGATCAGTTGAAAACACGAGTACTGGTGTTTCAAG
The DNA here is from genome assembly GCF_028583425.1 of Eublepharis macularius. Lineage (NCBI taxonomy): Eukaryota > Metazoa > Chordata > Lepidosauria > Squamata > Eublepharidae > Eublepharis > Eublepharis macularius. Next base: position 81,750,257 of record NC_072797.1, read on the forward strand.
AGAAGGGGTTTGGGTACTGAAAAGAGGGTACTAGCCTTCTGGAAAGCAAAAAGAGTTAGCAAATACTCAAAGAAAGTATACTAGGGTGTTTGGGAAAACACTTGAACAAAAGCCTCTCAACATAAAGATTTAAGTAACTGTGAAGAGCTCAAGAAACTCTCATTAGTCTGAAACATTAGACCTTAAGTCTGTGCGTGTATGGATTTTATCTCAGGGTTATCTATATTGAATTACCTCAGAAATTTTCCATCCTGATTTCACCTGACCTTTTCCATCTATGTTAAATAAAATATTTTGTTATTTTTGAATTTAAAAACGCCTCTTGTGCCATTTAACTTCTTTAAGTAAATAAAAGGGGGCATCATAATTGATTGTAGTGTTGGGATAAAAAAAATAAAACCCACAACTAGTTTGTCCCATCGCCAATACAAAGTAAAATAAGAAAATATTTTATAAATTTGTGAGGAGTTACCACAGAATTCCTGTCAGAAATGGCACCACCACATAGACCTAGAGAGGCCCATGGAGGTAAGGGAGAGGAAACATTCACTGAGGAGAATCCTAGCCAGGAGGTAGAGCTTATGAGAATTAAAACTGAACTGGCAAATATAGAAGCAGACAAAAAGTCAGAATTGAAGCGGAAAATGAACAACAAATACAATTCGCCAAAATTCAGGCAGATGGAGAAAAAGAATTAGGCTGAATCCACACACCCGCGGAACGTCCCAGCGTTGTGCTAAATGTTCGCTAAACACCTGGAAGTATAGCGTCTTTCTAGCGCGATTTCTGAATCATGCTAGTAAGATGCTACACTTCCGGGTGTTTAGCGAACATTTAGCGCAACACCGGGACGCTCCGTGGGTGTGTGGATTCAGCCTTAGCTAAAATGGCACAGCAGGAGAGGGGGGATCTGAGAGGGAACATGAAAAAGAAATGTACAATATGAAAATGAAGGAAATTCAGTTATGGGAAGAATTGTTGCTTCCACAGAGAGACGGGGAAAGTACCTCACAGGAACAAAAGAAATTTCCACATTATCAAAAAAGGGATTTTATAGGTTGATGTCTGAACAGAGCCTTAAACAGATGGGTTGAGGGAAGTCAAGTACAGACATTTGAAGAACTGAAGCAATTAATAGGCTTAGAACAGCCCACCCCCCATTAAGAAAAATGAAGCTTGGGGTATCTCAGAGAAAACTGAGTCATCTAAAACCAACCCTGCAAGGTAGAACACTCCTGAGCCAAATAGAAAGGGAAATAGTGTGTTTTAACTGCCAGGAAGTGGGACACCTAAAAGCTTATTGTCCAAAGTGAGACAAAGAAAAACAGCAAACTTCAACCAAGACTGTCAAATTAGTTAAACAGGGAGAAGCAGTCACAACTCCCACAATACCCTGTACCAAGAGAAGCCCAAACAGAGAGATCAGCTAGAGTCTTACATGTCTGGAAAGTACAGGAGGATTCAAACAGGGAATATTTGGAGTCTGTAGCCATAAACAACGAAGAAACAATAGGCTGGAGAGATACAGGGGCAAAAGTCACCTTAATAAAACCTAACTTAATAAAGAAGGAAAATACTTACTAAGAAGAACATACAGGATTAAGGGAATCAGTGGCCCAGAGTCTGAAATGAACTTGGCAATACTCCCAATTAAATATAAAGGATTCCAAGGAAAATGGAGCATGGGAGTGTGAGGAGAACTGGACATTCCAGTTTTATTGGGGAATGACCTGGCGTCACAAACTAAGGTTGTTAAGGTAGCCTGATCCCATTGCTTGTAATTCTCATTAAGTTTTACCAAAATAAAACTTAGAAGCTCTTATTACTGAGGAGAGTGCAACAAAATTAATGTTGCTAAGGTGGCACAAAAATTCCTTCTCTTAGCTGTTTTTAAGCTGATATTTCTAAAGTTCTTTTCACACTTGTCCCACATTTCTAGTTTGAAATTACTCTTGATAAGAAAGTGCATGAATGTTTAAAATGCCTTTTTTGGCTTTCGGTTCTATACTAATGGCTGACATTTCATGTTAGAGAGACTAATAGATGAAAACTTTCTTGCATATATCCATGTAGGTGATAAAGATCATTGTATCCCACACTGCCTTCTAACTCAGTTTCAGTTATATTACATATTTTATTCAATGCATCCTTAAAGAACTCACGTTTTTTTTCTTAGCAGGATACCAATGCAGATGAAATAATCAGAGCAGTCAAATCTAAAGCCCTTTGCAGCCAAAAAAAAAAATTGCAACTGGGTATAGGGCATGGGAGTGTACTTCTGCTCATGGATTTGTGTGAAAGTAGTGGGCGATTTTCATTTCATGCTATACAGATGTTCACATCATAAACCCACCAACTCAGCTGGCAGTGATTGATATCCTTGTTGGCTGGGTCTCTGCAGAAATGCTAGAAAAAGAATGGCTAAGTTTCCTGTATGCAGGCCTTGATATGATTTCTTCTTTGGGTCACATCTGATATAAATTAGCCTCTATATGCTTATTTTATACCTGTTGTAAAGGAAAAGGTCTAAAGTCTTTTGAAGTCAGTGGTTGCTTTTCCACTGATTTGAAAGACATTTTGGACCTCCAGTCCTCAAGTCCCTTTCAAAAGAAGTAAATTCATTAAAACTTTGCTGTGGACTAAATTGAATTGCTATCATTTCAGCAACATAAGCAGTGCCTGCTGCCCTTTTCTTTTTCCCCATCTGGGATTTATCTAGGGCAGGCTTCAAAAGTAACAGTTTACGAAATCCCAAACAATGCTGCACATTGAGCTTTTGAATCTTCTCTGGCAGAAATCCAATAATTTGTTATGGTAATTGATTGAAAGGAAGAATGGGCAGCTCTTACAAACATCTCCCCCATTAAAGCTGTGCAGCTGGATTATTCCTGGTATCTCACAGCTGGACTCTACTATTCAAACTTTTAAATATAAAAATGCAAACATCTGACTGCAACTCTCATCGGAAAACTACCAAATATATTACATATACTGCTGCTGTTGAGCATTTACATGGATACAGTTTCACCAATTTACCTAAATATGATAAATGTCAGGAGTAGTTACCATCAAGACAGAAAATAAAGCACCAGGGACCTTTTTTTTTTGCAAAGCAGAATGTCTTTAATAATGAGAAATTCAACATGGGTTGATCTCTGAGGGAAAATAACATCATTTTTAATTAAAGCAAGGAGTAATTTTGATAACATTGAAAAGTTATGGTTTTGTCCTTTCAGACTATGGATGCTGAAAACAATTTTGAGGGACATGAGAAACACTAGAATTCATCTATGAAGAATATTTTATATTTTTAGAGGGAAGGACATGGGTGAAAACTGAAGATAGTGGTTTTACAGGGATTTATCTAAGCAGTGTTAGTCTTTTACAAGTCAGAACCCATTACTGTTATCATCATAATTTGCTTAAACAGGTACTTATTTATGCTATTTACATGGTCCCAGACAATCAGGGATCACATAGTCAGCATACAGCCATCACAATGCCCCAACTGTATTATGTAACCAATCTGTTTTGGATATGTGATGATGTCATGAAGCCAATTCAGAGTTAAAAAATGCTTTTGTTAAATGCAGATATATTTTTCAGAAAACAATTAAAAAAGCCCTTCCCCTGTTTTGTTTCAGTCATACTGTTTGTATTTTGGACAGCTCAATGCCAGTATTTTCAGTAATATGTGCCAAGATTTTTTTACAACAAGGTAGAATTTAATTAACGCTATGAGTTCCTAAACAAAGCAATCGAGCAGTAATAGATGGATTTATATGGAACAAAGCAATGAGGAAGAGATGGGTTACAGATAGTAGTACAAAGGTATGCCAGCAGATGAGAGGGTAAAACAGGGTGCTTTGGTAGGCTAAAGAAGACCAATAGTGAGATAAATAAATTGGGATAGGATAAGTCTATCTGCTAAATTTTGTTAATGGCCTAGATCCAAGCAAGGCCTGGCTGGACTGGTTGGATAAATGAGGGTCCGACTCCTCATCAATAATGACAGTGTTGGGGATTGCCTTCATATATTCTTCTGTACAAGCATAGTATTTTTACAGTGCATATGTGACTCAATCCCAGATACATCCATATTGGTAGTCTCAGTTACTGGAACATACTTAGGTAAGCAAGGAATTTCTGAATATTTTAAAGGTATTGAAACCAAACATTGTTCAATGTAGACTCAAATTGTACAGGAATTAGGTCAACATCTAGCTATAAAAATAGCTTCTAAAGCAAATCTCCTATTGAAGAAAATGGTTCTATCAATTTCTACAGTAGCAAAAAAAAGAGAAGGTAACCTAATCTCAGCCAGAAACTGAAGAGTGGTGAAAGGTAGAAGCATTTTAAGCCTGTAGAAATAATTTTGTCAGATTTTTGGCATAGTTTTATTTTTCTTTTACATTTACAATTGTGTAGCTATGTATTTTAATTTTTTTTTAAACAAAATCTGTTGCAGACATTGAAGCAGCCCTTAAAGAAGCAATGGTAGTTTAATAGGAACCATCTGTTAAGATGCTCATGTTTCAGGAAACTATTTCTTTGAGTTTTGGGGTGCTATTTATTTACTTATGTTTAAATTTATACTTTGCTTTTCTGTCCCAAGAGTCCTCAATATAATTCACAATCAAGGAAAAAAACATATAAGCATCAATCAAGTAAAATATAATGCCATTCAAACTAAAACAATTATGACAGTGAATGAAATAATCTAAACAATTCAGAAATCATCAAAGGCCCTCCCCCCTTTTATTTGTAACAATTTGTACAGCACATATAGAGAGATATGTTATACAGCATATATATTTTAAAATATGCTAACTTTGTGCAAAATACATTTTCTTCAAGAGAATTTAATGTGTATAAATTGTTAAGAACAAAATACTGACGGAAGATTGAACTAAGAAAGAAAAGCTATTGAAGCTGGATTTTACAGGTAAGTAGTGCAGCTATTTCAACACAGATGTATTGTCTAGTGCTAGACCATAGACAGGCAACTGCATTTGCACTAATTGGGGCTTCCAAGTTATCTTCAAGAATCATCCTCTGTAGAAATTGCAGAAACCCAGCACAGAGATTACAGATCAGGGCAGGCAGATCAGCTCAGTTCAGAAGGGAAGTTAATTTATGGACTAGGTGAAGATAGGAAACAGACACACCTAGCAGTGACAGGCTATGCTATAATGGAGTGGTTCAGAAAATGCGTTAATAATGGGAAAGTGATTGTGGACTATAGTGTATACTAGTGTCTAGTGTATACTTTATGTTGCTGTATGCATTATCCTTATATGTAAAACATGTCATGTTAGAGATTTCTGCTTGATTTCAGATTTCTGTGATCCTATTACTATTATGTTACATACTGGATGTCCCATCCTATTGATTGTATTATATTTTATAATCTACTTTGAGCTTCAGTGAGAAAGATGAACTATAAATAATGTAAATAAAATAAACAAATAAACAGAACTTAAGTTTTCTCAATAAGCGTTACTTCTGTCATGTCTGGACTAAGTTTCAGCAAATTCCTGCTTAAACCCAACATCCTGGCTCCAGTTCAGGATCAAGACACTTTTGCAGACTTTGTTAATGACATATATAACTGGATAACACTCAACTTCATATCTATGTATGATTTCATTTAATGGCTTAATTAATATATTGCATTGGGGAGAGAAGAGAGCCCTCAGGGACACGAGAATTCAGACCCTATGCCAATGATTAAACAACTCTTATAGAAACTCTTTGCAGCTTCTCAGACAAAAAAAAGACAAAACCATTGGAGAACAGTTCTAGAGATCCCCTCCTTTCTGCAAATGATTAAACAAGACTGAATGGTCCATCCATTCTATGGTCCCAGCCAATTAGCCTAATATCTGTTTCAGGCAAATTAATACAAACTGTTATTAAAGACAGAATTATTTAGCACATTGAGGAACAAGGTCTGCTAAGGGAGAGAATCAGCATGGTTTCTGCAAAGGAAAGTGCTGCCTCACCAACTTTTGGGTTTCTTTGAGCAGATTAACAAGCATGTAGATAAGAGTGATTTGATAGACATCATATTCTTAACTTCCAAAAGGTTCTTGAATCTTGACAAAGTATCAAAGGGTCCTCAGTAAGTTTAGCAGTCATGGGAGAAGAAGATAAGTTCTCTTATGGATTAAAACTGGATAAACAGCAGAAAACAGAGAGAATGAATAGATTTCAAAATGGAGGGAAGTGAGCAGCAGTGTCTCACAAGGATCATTGCTGGGATCAATGCTATTTAAGTTGTTCATAAATGATTTGGAATGGGTGATGGTGGTGACAGTATAGTGGCCAGGTTTGCAGATTATATCAAATTATTCAGGAAGATGAAAACCAAAGTGGATTATGAAGAGCTACGGGAGGATCTGCCTAAATTGGGTGAGTGGGCAACAACATGGTAAATGAAGTTCAGTGTTGGTAAGTACAAGGGGATGCACTAAGGAAAAAAAAATCCTAACTTTAAATACATGACATACAGTGCAATCCTAAACAGAGTTACTCCAGTCTAAGCCAATTGATTTCAATGGGCTTAGACTAGAATAACTCTGTTTAGGATTGTAATCATAGTCTGCTGCACTGAATGAGGTCTGAAAAAGATCTTGGGGTTATATTGGCTAGCTAGATAAAAATGTCAAGTTAGTTTGTGGCAGTGGTGAAAAATATAAACTCCATGCAATGGATTATTAGGAAAGAGATTGAGAATAAAACAGCCAATATTTTAATACCCTTGTACAGACCGACAATGCATCCATATTTGGAATACTGTCTACAGTTCTGGAAAAAGTACAGAATAAGGGAACCAAAAAGATCAAGGTGTTGTAGACAGGAAAGTTTCTGCCAAGTTCAGAGAATTCCTGCTCACAGTTCCTGTTTACTCCAACTGCTCTGGCAGCTGATGCAAAGAATTTTTTTAATTACCATCAGATGACTGCATTATGTCACTTACCATAGAGTTTCTAGCAATTCCCAGAGAGGAGTGACATCACTTTTGGGTTTTCCCCAGAAGTGATACCATGTCAATGCTTGCCAGTGCCCCCTCATGGCCCTGCTCCCCAAGACTTCTCTTACATGCTAACTGTGGACCGGCAACCATAATTGGAGCACTTCTTCTATGAGAAAAGGCTGAAGACTCTGGAACTTTTTAATTTACAAAAAATATGGTAAGGGGGATATGATACAAGTTTGCAGAATTATTCACGGGATAGAGAAAGTGAATATGAGGAGATTTTTCTCCCTTTCTTACAATACTAGACCTCAGGGGCACCCAATTAAGTTGATAACAAATAGGTGCAGGACAAACTAAAGAAATACTTATTTATTCAATAGGATTTGAATCCAGAGGAACCTTAGAGACCATAAGATTTTCAGGGTATGAGCTTTTAAGAGTTAGATCTCCCTTCTTCAGATAACTCTGAGTCTCAGAAGCTCATACCCTAATCTTGTTGGTCTCTAAGGTGCCACTGGACTCAAATCCTGCTGTTCTACTGCAGACCAACACAGCTACCTACCTAAGACTTCCTTTACTGAATGAGTACAATTCCCTACCAGTGGATATAAAGATATAATGATAGCCATGAACATAGCTGTAAGGGGGTTACATAAATTCATGGAGGATTGGTCCATCAGTGATTCCTAATCTTGGTGAATAAAGGCCCATTCATATTCAGAGGCAGTAAACTTCTGAATCCAGTGCCAAGGGGCAACAGAGGGACAGGGCATTGAACTCTATGTCCTCAAGTGTAATGGGCTGGACAGTGTGTGAAAGAGGATGGTTGACTACAGGAGCAACTGATCTGATCCAGCGACTCTTATTAAGTTTTTATTCTGTCAAAAGTTGCAGGTAGATCAAGAAGAGTTAATGAAGAATTACCTCAAATTGATTGTAAATTCACCAGAACAACTGAAGCAGTCTCGCCTGAATCCAGATCTGAAATAGCAGCAGCAGCAGTTTATTTATAGTCCACCTTTCTTGCTGAGATCCAAGGCCGATTGCATACTGCAAGTGAATACAATATAATCAATAGTAAGGACATTCACAGAGGAAAAATACAATATGATCAACAGGACATTCAATTTGAAAACTAGCATAAGCAAATTTGAAAGCTGCAAATTTGAAAACTAGCATAAAACTGAAAAAATGGATGGAACCTTTCTGAGTTAAAGTGTAAGTAATTAAAACGCTATCTTTAGGAACGTCGAACTACCCAGTAGAAGTGTATCTACATCATCAGACAATACCCAATAGCCTAGCCTATAGTCCCTGTCCCTTGCCAAGCGGTCTCTTTGAGTTATTTCTTATGACACAGCCCTTAATCTGGGTAGAAAGCCCTCCTGAATAATTCAGCCTTGCATAGTTTTCAGAAAGCCAGGAGACTGGAATCTTTCCTGATCTCCACAGGCAGGGCATTCCACAAGGTGGGGGCTACCACAGAGAAACTGTGAGTATGGGCAGCTGAACTGCAAACTGGTATCTGCAGAAGGCCCTATTCAGATGAGTGAAGCTGTCTTGGTGAAACATATGGAGAGAGGTAGTTTCACAGATACAAGGAGCCTAGTCCATGAAGGACTTGGAATGTAATAGTCATGACTAGATGGGCACGAACCGCATTACGAACCTCAAAAACCCACGAAAATGGTGATCACGCGATCATGACCCAGCGGTTTGTGCTTGTCCACGGCCAACAAACCAGCGGTTGGGAGAGGCCTGGTTCGGCGCGTTCGGACACAGTTCAGGAAGCCAGACACTCAGGCGCCAGCAATCTATTCCCCTGGCAACAGAGCCAGGGGGATGCCTGAGCTCTGTCTGCCCTCCTTCTGTCGCCCTGGAAACCCAAATGGAAGCCCAGCTTTCCTTGATCAGCCTGGCTTCCTTCCAACCACGGAGCTGCAAAGCAGTTACAAGTTGGGAGAAGACACCCAGGGGAGGGAGGGGGAAGGGGGTGTTCTGTAGCCATGGGCACTCCAATCTCAAACCTGCAAACCCTGATAGGCAGCTCTGACGGCCAAACACAGACCTCCTGTGTTGCTGAATGGGACCCATGCTTATAAATAGCCATGGTCTCCCAGGCTGGGTTTCACTTTCTGCAAGCTGTGGAGTGGGACAGAGCTCTTGTTTGCCACTTGCTAGCCTTTGGGGAGAGAGACTGAGAGTACAATTGAGATTGGCTTTGGGGGATAGGGATCTATCTCCTCTGGTTCCAGGGCTGCTGCCTGGCTCTGGGGCCAAGCTCAGTGGGCACCTCGGCTGAGGGCTCACATTGATTATTGATCAGAGCCTGATCGGGTCAGGTTTGTGGGAGTGGTGGGCTAGGGCTCTAGTCCCTCCATCCCTCTGGTGCCAGGGCTACTGCCAGGCCCTGTGGCCAAGCTCGGTGGTCACCTCGGCTGACGGCTCACATTATTATTAATCAGTGCCTGATCTGTTCAGGTCTGTGGGAGTGGTGGGCTAGGGCTCTAGTCCCTCCCTCCCTCTGGTGCCAGGACTGCTGCCAGACCCTGGGGCTGAGCTCAGTGGGCACCGCGGCGGAAGGCACACAGAGTCATCTCCTTTCCTGTCCTCCTTAATTCTAGTTTTGTGGCACAATGAGTCTTCCTCTTGTGTTGGCTGCCAAGGGTGGTTGTGGGGTGAAGTGCGATGGCAGTCCTCCTGGTTCAGTTGTAGAAAGCAGTTTTGGGTGTGGCTTGGGGGCAGCAGGGAGTCCTCCCGCTCCCCCCAATTCACCTATGTGGGCTGTGGAGGCCCAAGAGGTCTTTGCTCAGAGGGGAGAGAATCTCTCAACATTTTGAGGAGGGGTGGGCGGGTGATGGATCCCTGGAGGAATGGTATGTGTGTTATGAAAGAGCCCTCCCGTCCCCATTCCAAACTTTCGGTGGTGTCCCCTCCCGCAGTCCACCCCTCACCCCGTCGTCCGTGTCCAGCCCCGCAGCGCAGCCTGTAATCGTTCATCCTCCTTCCCCTGGGACAGTTAGCGGTCGGTGTTACAACGCCTACGAATGGAGGCACTTTCGGGCCCTTCCTGATGACCCCCATGTGGTGCGGAGCCGTGCCTGTGATGTCCTGGTGCGCAGGGGCAAAAACCCAAAGCACCTGTCTTCGATGGCCATGACGCCACCTGAAGAGGCACCACCCGAGCCTGTCTCCCTCCTCACCCAGTGAAACATCCATTGGGCAGAGAAAGGGGGCCACCTGCTCTTCTGAGTGGGGGACAGTGGGAGGATCACTTTGCCCTGAGGTTGATGCTGGTGAGAGCAGAGTGCTCCAGCAGGCCACGCTGGCGGAGGTTGTCCCCTCGGGGTCTGGAACAGTGCCACTTACAACCTCGAGGCTGATGGCTCAGGAGGCAGCTGCCGCCACGCTCTTCCTCAGTGGGACCCTTGGGTGAGGACCAGCAGTGGCTGGGGGATATTCCCCCTCCCCCTCCTCATGATGACATGTCCTCTCCGTCCCATCCTTTCCATCAAGGCAGGAAGGTGTGTATTGTTGGCTGCCTCCACCACACTGTTCCTCGGTGGGACCCTCGGGTGAAGATCCGCGGATGCTGGGGGATATTCCCCCCCTCCTCATGATGACATGTGCTCTCCCTCCTGTTCTTTCCATCAAGGCAGGAAGGTGTGTACTGTTGGCTGCCTCCGCCACACTGTTCCTCGGTGGGACCCTCGGGTGAGGACCCACGGATGCTGGGGGATATCCCCCTCCCCCTCCTCATAATGACATGTCCTCTCACTCCCATCTTTTCCGTCAAGGCAGGAAGGTGTGTACTGTTGGCTGCCTCCGTCGCACTGTTCCTCAGTGGGACCCTCAGGTGAGGACCCACAGATGCTGGGGGATATCCCCCCTCCCCCTCCTCATGATGACATGTCCTCTCCCTCCCATCTTTTCCGGCAAGGTAGGAAGGTGTGTACTGTTGGCTGCCTCTGCCACACTGTAACTCAGTGGGACCCTCGGGTGAGGACCTGCAGATGCTGGGGGATATTCTTCCTCCCCCTCCTCATGATGACAAGTCCTCTCCCACTCACTCCGGGAATACCAGCGTGCTCCTTTTTGGCCTAGTGGGCGGGTACATGCGGGGTGCCGTGGGCGAGCAAAAAGACCCCCCCGCCCCCTGAGGGGAGGCAGCTCATTGCTATCTCCCCATGCCTACCAGGCCCGGCGGCCACCCCCATTACACACCTTCCGGCCTGCGCTGGGAATACCAGCGCACTCCAGTTTGGCCTGGCAGGCGGGCACATTGGGGGTGCCGCCAGCGAGTGGCCAGACCCCCCTGCCCCCTGAGGGGAGGCGGCACATCACTGTCTCCCCGTGCTCGCCAGGCCCAGTGGCCGCCCCAGTACACACCTTCCAGCCTGTGCTGGAATACCAGTATGCTCCTTTATGGCCTGGTGGGCGGGTACATGGGGGTGCCACCAGCAAGCGGCCAGGCCCCCCCTCCCCCTGAGGGGAGGTGGCTCATCGCCGTCTCTCCGTGCCCGCCAGGCCAGGCGGTCGCCCCCAGTACACACTTCCGGCCTGCGCTGGGAATACCAGCGCGCTCCTTTTTGGCCTGGCAGGCAGGCACATGGGGGGTGCCGCCGGCAAGCAGCCAGACCCCCCACCCCCTGAGGGGAGGCAGCACGTTGCTGTCCCCCCGTGCCCGCCAGGCCCGGCGGCCGCCCCCAGTACACACCTTCCTGCCTGCACCGGGAATACCAGTATGCTCCAATTTGGCCTGGCAGGCGGGCACATGAAGGGTGCCGCCAGCAAGCAGCCAGACCCCCCGCCTCCTCCCCGTGCCCGCCAGGCCTGGCAGCCACCAGCATCAGCCACCATTCCTGTATCACTGGGAACAGCGGCGTGCCCCGCTGTGGCCTCCACGAACCATGAATCACAATACGGTTCGGCAATGAGAGATGTTCGTTGTGGTTTGCTAATTCAGGATCATGGTCTGCACCGAACCACAATCCACTGGTTCGTTAATTTTTTTTGGTTCGTGCCCATGTCTAGTCATGACCTTGAACTGAGCCCAGTAACTGATGGTAGCCAATGAAGTGACTGCAGAATGGAGTGATTTGCATGTTCCATCTAGCTCCTGAAAGTAAATGAGCTGCGGCATTTTGCACCAGCTGAAGCCTACAAGTTAAGTTTAAAGGCAGACTTATGTAAAGAGAATTACAGTAGTCTAATCTAGATGTTACTGTGGTAGGAATCCAGGTGGCTGCATCAGCCATGTTGAGGTAAAGGGCCATCTTCCAGGCTATAAGTTGGGAGAATGCCTTTTTTGCCCTTGCATTTACTTGCTTATTTAGCAGCAATGCTGGCTTATCACTGAGCAAGCCAGGGTCAATTGGATTTCACCCAAGGTTGGAAGCACAACAACCTTCAAGATCTCTGCCTTTCCTACCAGCATCACTTCCATCTTGTCTGAGTTCAATTTCAATTTGTTTGCTTTCAGTTATTTGACAACAGCTGCCAAGCAGTGACTCAGTACCTCTACAGCATCACCAGGGGTTTGGATAGTGAGATATAGAGCTGTGTATCATTTGCATATTGATGGAATCCAATTCCACAGCTATGAAATATGCCAAGGGTGTGATATTTCTGGGTCCACAAGTAGAGACTACCAGAATGAGGAACGACATAAAATAACTTTAATATAAAAAGCAACTGGAAATCCTGAACAATAGCCTTTAAGTCTTGTTCTAAAACTCAGATGATGTGATCTTAGGGCAAGTCTTCAAATAATTATCTATGTGCCATCAAATCACAACCAACTTTCAGCAACCCCACCAAGGGGCTTTCAAGGCAAGTGAGAAGCAGGGGTGGTCCGCCATTGCCTTCCTCTGCAGAGTCTTCCTTGGTGGTCTCCTGTCCAAGTACAGACTCTTTTTAGTTTCCGAGATGAGATCAGACTGTAACATGCTGCCTTTCCTTCCAGTCTGCAAATTACCAGTTCCTTAATATTGTTATTTATAAGGGGCTGTCTATAAATTATAAATTCCATCACTCCAAATGGCAGATGCCTCCAGGTATGGCTAAACTAGCTCCTCTCCCACGCCTTCAAATCTCCCCAAAGGGAGAATTGACATTGTTTTATAATTAACTAAATCATCTTTTCCCAGTGAAGGTTTCTTCAACAAAGATCTTACATAGACCTCTTTCATAGCTTTAGCTTTCTACAAACGATGAATTTAAAATTCTGGCATGAAGCATTCTCATTATGTCCTGGCAAGATTTAATCGCCAGAAACAAATTGGATTTAACTTGCATGTAATAGCATTCACAACTCCAAGAATTCTGTTCACATCACTCAGAGATGTCAGACTGAAACTACCAATACAATTGTGACAGGTTATACTTTTGACGTCTCTGACATAAATGCAACATTCTTTAAAGCAGCATTTAAGCAATTTTGCAGCAGTAGGAATCAGCAAGAAAGTGTTCAGTTGTAGTCAATTGGCTTTTTTCATATAAAAGATATCTGGAAAAGACAAGATAAGATGGCAATAGGTAAGTATCACCCCCTTTTTTGCACAGTCTGATTTGAGATGGCCTGGAAGGGTCATTTTTTGACCAAATGTCACCGTATTTGCAGGTGACCTATTCCTAACTGTCCTCTAATGATCCCCCACGTTTAATAAAGATTGGGCTCCAGACAATATAGTTAATTGGTATGTAAGGAATAGTAGGTTTTATATATATATATATATATATGTAGTTTTGCTTTAGTTAGTATATGTACTTATTATTACTTATATGATTTTTATATTTTCAATTAAGATAAGCGATATAGTTAGTGTAGATAGTTAAGTAAAGAGATTTGATTGGTATGTATAATATAGATATATATTATAGATTTTAAGAATTTATATAATATACTTTTTAGATTAAGTTGGGTATGGAAAACTGCGGGGAGTCACCAGAAAAAGGGGGGGAGGATGGGGGAAAATGTAATGGGGTGGATAATGATAATGTTTTTTATGTTTATGTTTGTAAACCCATCCAATAAAAATTCTTAAAAAAAAAAAGATTGGACCCCAGAGGCTCTTTTATCCCCCCCCCCAAAGAAGGTGCCTCCAGCCACCTTGAATCTCCATCATTCTCAATGGAGAAAACTATGGGATCCAGGAGGCTTGGGGTGGCATTTTGAAAACAAAATCCACTAAATTTTCAATGGACCTTGTACTAAGTGTCCTCTAACAAACCTCCTTGTTTCATGAAGATTGGACTCCAGGGAGCAATTTTATGCTCTCCCAAAGAAGGAGCCCCCAGCTACCTCCATTATTCCCTATGGTGAAAACTATGGGGGCTATCCAGGAGGCTGGGGGTGGCAATTTGAAAGCAAAATTCACCACATTTTCAGAGGACCCACTCCTGACTGTCCTCTAAAGTCTCTCCAAGTTTCAGGGATATTGGACCCTGAGGTCCAATTCTGTGGGCCCTGGAACAAGGTGCCCCAGCCACTCCATTTGTGCCTATTGTATGGAAAACAACTCCAAGATGACCCCCACTACAGAAACACATGGACAAAATACCCTAATGAAGAACAACCAACAACAATTGAACACCAAACCAACTTCTATGCCAACAGAAAACAGAACACAGCAAAAACTACAACCAAACTTCTGTAAAGAAAGACAAAGTCCCAACAGAGGAAAGCAGCCCCACCAGATGAACAAGTGAATTTAATAAAATTAACAGAAACTATAAAACAACAAACAACAAATTACCTACAACAGGATAAAATACTCCTCCCCAAGAAGAACATGCAGCAAAATGAACAGTAGATATAACTTCAAAAGGCAGAAATCAAAGCCCCCCCCCATACATAAAAGCCCAACCGAAACATGCTCTACAAACAAAAAACAGTTTTTAAAATGCAAAGTAAAAAAATCTTTTCCCTTCTCCCCTCCCCCAAGAGAGAAAAAAGCCCAATGAGTCTATGACTTTCATATCAGGCACCAGCAGAAGTCCTCAGAGCAGAAGGTCTCAGTGCAGGCAGCAGCAGCAGCCAGGAATCTAC
Source organism: Eublepharis macularius (assembly GCF_028583425.1). NCBI lineage: Eukaryota > Metazoa > Chordata > Lepidosauria > Squamata > Eublepharidae > Eublepharis > Eublepharis macularius. Next base: position 81,765,289 of record NC_072797.1, read on the forward strand.
TCATGAGCAGCAAGATCCAGTTGCAGTCCAAAGCAGTATGATGTCATAGTCCAAGGCAGTACAAGGTCACAGGGGCTAGGCAGAGTCAGTTCAGTAGCAATAGTATTGAGGGTGATTCGACTTGGGGCTTCCACAACCGGTTGCTCCCCCCCATCTTTTATAGCCAGGAGGCACGTTTCTCTGCAGAGCTGCATCTAGCCAGTGCATGGGCTCCCTGTGCCCTCGATTGGCTCCATGTGCCTTTGAGTCGCTAATTGCACACTTTGCCTCCTCCCCAGTTGTTCACACTGTACCCTCTCCTGCCTGCATTCCAGTGGAGGCAAGGTGGATCGTGAGGAGCAGTGTTTCTTTGTTGTTTTTTTCTTAGCAAAGCAATAACAAGGAACAGTGCAGCCACACTTCCCGAATTTTACCAAATTAATTTGGTACGCTTGAATTCGGTGTTACCAAATTTATTCAGGAATACAGATTTAAGCTTGGTAATACCGAATTTTACTGAATCAGGTAAAATTGGTAACTTTTACCAAATACTGAAGCTGAACTGCACATCCCGAATAGCCAGTAAGCCCCCAAACAGAGAATGGAATTAAACACAGAGGATGCATTAAAACTGCGTAATAAGTAAGTACCTTGCTACATTAGGTCTTGTCTATCTTCCTGAACTTCTCTGGGAAGTAAACTTCTGTGGTGAAGGAGTTCTTTAAGGTTGATCTCATTGCCAAAAATCCCCATGTCTCAAAGCCACACTGAATCTCTGGTGCACCTAAGCAAAGTTGGTGGTGGAGAGTGCTTGCAAGTCATAATTGACTTATGGCGACCCCTGGTGGGGTTTTCTTCACAAGAGACTAAAAGAGGTGGTTTGCCATTGCCTGCCTCTGTAGCCCTGGTTTTCATTGGAGGTCTCCCATCCAACTACCAACCAAGTCAACTCTCCTAAGCTTCCGAGATCAGATACGTTTGGGCTTGCCTGGGCAAGCTAGATCAGGCAGGCAAAGTCACAACGAGCAAATATATAAAATCCATATCTTAAATCAATTTATTCCATGTGTTGCTATAGCAATATTAAATTCTTCCAATCTTGACTTTAAACTGTCTTCAGAAAGAAACCACTGTGAAGTGATCATTACAAAGTCATAAATGAAAGTTCCATTTTTTTTTGCTCTTGGCAAGCCTTCTGCTGCAGCTCCTGTATTTATGAAGAATCTGATACTTAAAAATGATGTAACTGTTATAATGTATGTGTAATGAGTCAGAGTTTACAATGCAAACAAGTGACAGAAGAAACACAGGTTGTGTAATATAACTATTTATGCAAATACATTTACACATGCCTTTTAAAAGAAATGATAAATAAGAGCAGAAGGAAGAATTAATAAAAATATTTGAGAAAGATGGAGTTTGGGGAAAGAATTAAAAGATAAGCAGGAACTGGATGCAAGGAATTCTGAGAAGATATACCAAGCTATACCAAAATTGAGGAAGAGGGAGAGGGAGAAGTGCATTCATTGAGCAGATGACCTGAGAGTAGTGAACATAGGTGGTACAATGGACCTAGAAATAAAGAGATGAAAATCAGACGAGGAATCTATGATGTCCTCCCCCACTTTTGACTTTAAAAACACGAATGGTACTAGAGGCATTTTTAAAATAAAAAATAACAAAGTATTTTATTTAACATAGATGGGAAAGGTCAGGTGAAATCAGGATTGAAAATTTCTGAGGTAACTCTGAGGTTAAATCAGTACATGCTCATACGTAAAGTCGAATGTTTCAGACAAACAAGCATTTCTTATGCTCTTCACAGTTACTTAAATCATTATTTTGAGAGCCTTTTGTTTTCCCAAACACTCTAGTACACATTCTTTGAGTATTCTCTTACTCTTTTTGGTTTCCAGATGGCTGGTACCCTCTTTCCAGAACCCAGATTCTGAGCCACTGACTGAGAAAGAGGGCATTGATATCAACATCTCTTTGCCATGAGATGAGACTCACGCTAATAACGTTTTTGTCTCACAGACTTCAGGGTTCCAGATTCCGATTTGAACTAGAATCCCACTCCATCTCTTATTAGATGTACCAGAATGCCTTGCACATTTATAAACAATACTCTTACAAACTTAAAGAGAAGCAGAAATTTAGGAACATTAGCTATGCATATAATAGCATCCTAATTTGCTTGTCTTAGCCTCAATAATTCCAGCCTTCAGATGTCTTTCACAAAAAAGGAAGCATGAAGAGGCTGTTAGCAGGCATTATTAATTATGAGAAAAAAGGCTATTGGGCTTCAAGTTCTAGAAACACCACCCGTAGTAATGGAAGTCTTTCTCATAATCTCTCATGAGCCCTCTGAAGTTGTTGAGGGAAATATATGCTGCTGCCCCTCAGGGACTCTTTCATCCCTATTTCATATATTCCATTGTTAAGCTTTTGCACTGAAAACTGTGCAACTTTGGCCAGTCTCTATATATCAGTCTAACTCTGTCACAGAGTTGTTATAAGGACGAAGTGCAGGTGAGGTAAGCAATGTACTCAGCCCTGAACATCTTGGATAATAAAGTTATTAGTAATAAGGCTCAATTACAGGCAATATTAAACAAGATTACAAGGACCAGATGGTAGCAAAAACCATTTTGGTATGAATAGGTGAAAAATCCAACCACAGTGTAGAAATGGGGAAAGAGAAGGAAGGGAAGAATGAAAAACCAAATTTAGTGAAACTAACCTAGGTCTTTCTCCTCAGAAAGAAGCTGGTCTTTTAGAATTAATTCTTTTGAGCAAGTACAGAGCACTTTTCTCTCACATCATTGTCAACCCAGTTTCATACATTCACTTGTGAGTAGGATTGCCAACTCTGGCTTGGGAAATCCCTTGAGATTCATGGGCAGTGCCTAGAAGGACACAATTTGGGGGGGGGGGACTCAATGGGGATCTGATGTCACTTTAGGACTTTAGTTTCTCCTAGATTCTACGGTATACTACAGAGGCCACCCTCCAAAACTGACATTTTCTCTAGGGGAACTGATCTCTGAAGTCAGGAGAATAACTTCATTCTGGGAGAACTGCAGGTCCTATTTTGAAGTTAGCAACCCTGCTTATGAGCAGGGAAACCCTAGCGTTATCTGATTCTATAGAGTAGACTTGGACTCAAGTTTTGTGTCCTCACTGACCAGTGTAATGCTACTGGTATATTCAAACTATCACTGACTTTTCAGCTCTCAGGCCTGGGATTTTCCTATCCCTTCTAGTTATGACAAAAGATACAATCCTCCATCCCCAAATGTAGACTGTGTTGAAGAGAAAGAATGAATGAGCAATTATGAGTCAGTTGTCATAAAAGCATTTTAAGAAAATCAGTACAGTTGATTTTTCTTTAGGGGAATCATTTAGACTTCTGGAGGCAAGACAATAATAATATTTAGCATTCTGAACTTTTCATCTTCAAAAGTTGTGGGCTAACATTAATTATCTAGATCACTAAATGCCATCACCCCATTAACTGACATTTTCTAGCTTCAGAGCTCAATAATTACAGCACACCCTGTTAGTCTGCTCTTTCTTGTTGCTAAACTTCCATTAAAAGAAAGATTTACCTCCTGTGTATTCTTATCTAGGCCAATATAGCCAGGAGGCAGGGATTCAGAGACAGAAACAGGAATATCTAATATGAAGCCAACAAATGAAATTCTTGTTTCCATTTTGTCTCAATTGAAAAGTTATAACAGACCAAGCAAGAAAATAGACAGCAGGACAGTTATGATGGTCTGTAACTGGTATTTAGGATTTTTTTTGTTTTTTCCATGCTGAAAAAAGGAGATAAGCAAGACCACTTTTAAGTGGGACTAATGCTAGGAAATATCACAATTTTGACAAAATCTGATTCAGAAAAGGTAATGCCAATGAAGTAAAAAGTGAACAAAGCAGTGATTTAACAAAAGGTGTTATGACACTCTCTGACCAGCCTTTCAACTAGTTCAGTGACTCTGACTTGGAGGGATCAGAGGAAGAGCCTGAGGAACCAAGGCCAGAAAACCAGGAGGACCAGCAGGATCAGGGAGGGCTTGACGCTGTAGTGGCACCAGCTGACCATGTTCCAGCAGCACTAGAGGCCACTTTGCCGCAGCCTGCAAGTGAGACCTTGCTACTGGCCTCTGAGATAACCACTCGGCCTCTGCCAGGCAGAACACAAACCCAGGCCCATAATCCCCCAGGACCCTCTCCTACTCTGCAGTAACAGCAGCAGTGGAAGGCCCAGGCAGAAGTGGCACAAAGGAGGCAAAGTGCCAGACTTGTTAGCGTCAAACCTGTTCTCATATTATTAAGGTTTATGAAAATGGCAATATGATAAGCCCTCTCTCCATGTGTTGTAAACACAGAAATGCTGTTTAGCAAGGCAGGAAATGGAAGCCGGATTCCAGCCGGGAGCTGGAAAATTACTAGCATGTGAGGTGCCAGGTGAGACCAGCTTTTAGCCCGCATGTCCCAGAGATGTGCAAAGAGCCTAAGACAATAGGGTCTTCTAGGAGTTCCTGAATTAATCTCCTTAATACACCCCAACCATCTTCCCTTCTCCACTCTCCCATTCCAAGGGCTCCGATAGCCTCATCTATCCAACCATCGCAGTTGTCATTCATCAATGATAACTTTAATTTCACCCAGGAAGGTTTGATTAAACCCAGAGGCAGCTTTCCAGTTCATTGTTTCACCCTGGAGACAGCCTTCCAGTTCTTTGTCTCGCCCCAAACACTGACATTAAATTATTATTTTGGGGCAGAAGACATAATCCTGCCCCAGGGTACATTCTGCAGTGTAACTGGGCTACCTGCTGTCCCATTCAGAGTGTGTATCTTTCAGATCCATGCATGCGTACTCTCAGCACTAGATGCTGAAGTTACTTCCTTTCTGGACTGGTAACTATAACCCCCAAACCCTGAAACTCTATGTAACATCCTCTCTGCTTTTCCTAGGAAACTCTATATGTGTGGTGTAAGTTCTTGTATGACTGCTTTTGATACCCTTTTAATAAAAATCATTCTTTTAAATACCCACTTGGTCATTTCAAGAGTACTCTGAGGGAAGGGACCTGGTATACATTGGTGGAGAAGATCCTGGTTACCCCTCCTCTCACAGCCTCTCCTTGCAAGCAAATCCCCCCAACTCACAAGGAGATCCCCATTTAGGGTAACAGACTGGCTAGGTGCAACCTCTCTGAAGATCCAGAGCAAAGTGCTGAGAGTGGTGCTTCCTCACAGGATCCTGGCCAGAGCACAGAGCAGCCTCAAGAGCTTCAATACCTGCCAGCAAATGTAGGTGACTCTGATTAACACCCAACCTGTTTAGGCTAAGGCTTGAGAAGGCTGCATTGCTGGATAAACCCATCCCCTAGGCACAAGGCCTGCATTTCAAGCTCCTTGCCTACAGCTCCACACTCCAGTCTGTGCTCCCAAGTCTAACCCGCTTAACCAGTGGCCCTACTCCAAAGGAGCCCAGACCTGGCAAACCTGAAGAATGCAGGACACACAAAGTGTATGCACAAGAGATAGCAAATAGAGTGATCTGTGTACTTTAATAACATGATTCTATAGTGACCTTTTGGGAGATAGGTATGTCTACTGCAAAAGCACCAAAAATGCCACAAATCATACAAAAATTAATGTAAGTGACCACAACCTGAGAGAGAGGTATAGAGTTTCAAGAATCAAAACATGAGGAGAGGAGGAAAGATGGCGGATTGACAATGGAGTTTTGTCTGTAGCTCCTTGATCTCAATTAAACAGAGGGCATCTTATCTACGATATCGGAGGGAGAGAAGGTGATTTATCTCTCTCTTTCCCCTTCTGGAAGAAGGTACAACTCAAGGTGACCTGTTATGAGGCAGATAAGTCTCTAACTGGCCTGGTTTTCATCAAGTCTGTGAGAGTTTAAGATTGGCGTTGCCAGAACAAATCTGCCTTCCTTAAAAATTTTTCTCTTTTCCCCCCTTCCCTCTTTATATATATATTTATTAAATCCAGGATTATAGGAGGTTAGGAGGGGTTTTTTGTCTGTTTGCTTTTGTTTTCATCTATTTTACCCTTTACAAGGTCTTTGGGAAACAACAAAAAAGATTATTTAAAGAGCTAGAACCAGAAGGGTTCTACAGTCCTCCCCCCTGTTGTTTTCATTCATGGCAAGTGGAGTTTGAAAAAAGGAAAGGAAAGAAGGATAAAAAGATATAAGACTGTTTAACATTGACTAACTTGAATTTCAAGGACAGAGAAGAAAGGATAGCACAAACTTCAGATAACTGTGTCACAAAGCATTTATTCCTACTCTCTGAGACACCATTATGAGTTATTAATTACATTTGACTCAAAACTAAACTTAAAAAACTTTTGGAATTTCGACTATGAGACTATTTTCTGTATAAAGATACTAAAATGAAAGACACTCAAGTAACAAGATTTAAAGGCATACCTAAGTGTTAAAAACATACTATACTCAGCTGTATTGCTTTACTTTGAACTCTGTACTGCAATTACTTGAAGCTGCTCTTTCAGAGTGTCAAGGGATTGAAAAGCTGGATATGAACCTTGGAAGATAATTAGTATCTGAATAGTCAAGATTAATCACTGGCATTTCTTTAAATAGTTTTGTTTTTGAACTTTGGGCTATTTATTGCCATCAACTGGCTGCAAAAGAAATCACATGAAGCAGTCAAAAGAATTCATATTCAATTAACAGAACTAAAATTTATATATGAAATTAAGTATAATGTGACACACCTCCTTTTGGCTGACTAGGCCACCTACCCTTTAATTGCCATCCCTGCCTTCCCAAGATACTCCTGTCTCTTCCTTGTCTCTCCACATTCCTCCTCTAACTCCTTACTCTCCACCCCCACTTGTGGGTGGACTTCCCTTTTATCCTTTCACCAATCTCAGCCTCCCCCTCCTAGCCCTGCCCCACAACAACTTAGCTGCTGCCTTAGGCAGCCACACCTTTGGCTGCTCTGCTGTTGGCCCTTCCAGGCTATTCCCTGCCCTTTCTAGCCTGCCTGTTGGTTTGCTGTGCTGCTGCATCTCTCCTGCTGGCCTCTAGGGAATAGTGTGGTCTGGTGTTGCCTTTGTTGCCTTTGGCCTGCTGTTTGTGGTGGTGGTGGTGCTGTCTGGCTGCCCCTGCCCTCTGCCTCCTCTCCCTCTGGCTGAGCTGTTGCTCTTCGCCTAGGCTGAGGAAAGAGGCTGCCCTGGAGCCCTGACTAGAGATGGGCACGAACAGCAATAGGAACAAAAGAAAGCCATGAACAGCCCAATCGGCTGTTCGCGAACAAGCTGTTTGTGAGGACCCATTCTAAACGAACAGGTGGTCGCTGCAAGCCTTGTTCATTGCTGTTTATTGCTGTTTGTCAAGCCAGACAGTCTGGCACCTGCAAGCAATTCCCTTGGCAATTTAGGCAGGGATTGTCTGAACTCTGTCTGAACTCCTGCTGTTGCCCTGGAAACCCCAATCTAAGCCTAATTTATCTTGATAGGCAGGTCTTCCTTCCAAGTGTGGAGCTCCAAATTGGTTACAAGAGAGCAAAGAGCAGGGGGAGGGGATTCCCAGCTCTGGCTTAGTTTGCAGACAGTAGAGAGGGAGAGACAGTTGCTGTTGGCATTTTGATAGAGACTGTACGCTGGAGCTTGAATTTTTGTATGTGGTGGGATAGGGATCTACCCCTTTAAGTTCCCGGGATGCCGCCAGGCTCTGGGCCAAACTATTATTTATGATTGGTACCTTTCCTGGTGCCTGCTCAGGTCAGGTTTTTGGGAGTAGTGCAGTAGGGATCTTAACCAAACTTGGATGATGGCTGGAGGAGAGCCTGCTGGCCCCCACGAACAGCCGACCATGAACATGTTCATGAACAGGGCCATGTTTGTGGTTGTTCATGAGTCCCTGTTTGTGGATGGCAACGAACAATGAACATCATGTTTGGTTTTTTTCTGTTCATGCCCATCTCTAGCCCTGACTGGGTAGCTGGCAGTCGTTAGGACCCAGAAAATGCCACCTAACTTGCCTCCTGCTGTTGACACTTTGTCTGAGCTTCCTGAACCTGGGGCTTCTTCAGCGTTTTTGGTCCTTGTTAGTGCCTCTGATGTTTGTCCTCTCCTAGCTGGGTGAGTGTTAAGGGTGGTAGGGCTAGACTGGGGGGCTGCAAGCCTTGTTTCTGGGATAGGTTTCTCTGAGGGTTTCTCTAAGTCTGACTGTGGCACCAGATATATAATAATACAAATATTTACTTAATTCTCCACTCAGCCGTATCTATATTCTTCCTCTTCTTTTGTCTCAAATTAACATTTTCTATTCCCCCTTTAAAATTAACTATTCTAATCTGGGAAAACTATTCTAATATTCTGGGAAAATTAATAATGCAAAATTATTACAGAACAGTTTGGAAAGATGCTGTAATAAAGGGAAAGGGACTGTGAACTATGCTGCTTTGTACTGTATGTACTGTTGCTTTATGTATTATCCTACTATGTAAATTCTGCATTGTTTAATATGTTATGATGATTCTTACACGAGTTGTTTCAGCTTTGTTTCAGATTTCTGCTTGGTTTCAGATTTCTATAATCCTACTCCTATCACACCATTTATTGGATGTTCCATCCTATTGATTTAGAACACAACTTGATTTTACAACATCCATGGATCCAACCAGTAGATGCCACCACTGCCATTTTACAGCTAAACTTGGGCCATTTTAAAATGTCACAAGTGCCTGACCTTGAAGTGCCTCATTGGGGGGGGGACAAAAGTTTCTGGACCAACTGCACTGAAGACTTGATCAGAATTGGGCACTTGTGCATTTGTAGTAATCTTGAGTCTCAGTGAGAAAGGTGAAGAAGAAAGAAAGAAAGAAAGAAAGAAAGAAAGGTGCTGTTTATCAGTTCTGTAATCCTAGTCCTACTGCATTGTTTATTGGAGATCATTGGTGTCTGGTTGAAGTTTTTAAAATTTTTATAATTCACTTTGACTCTCAGGGAGTATTAATGAAATAAATAAAACTAAGTAAAAAGTCATATGACTTGCCTGCCTCTCCCTTGAATTTAGTCTTTTCCTCTCAGCAGCCCTGGCCAGAATTCTGGGGAGCTTCCTGCACCATTTAGGCTTGCCACGCCTCCTGCCCAGAATGGGGGAATGCCCACCAACCACCCTCCAGCCCTGCTTACTTGGCCAGCAGGGGGGAAAGGCAAGGGACAGAAGAAGCACCCATGCTCCTATGCTTCCCTGTTGTGCTGTATGATGGGGCAGCTGCAGGTTGCACTGAAGCCAGAGTCATTAAAAATTGCTCATTTGGAGGTGATTTTTAATTAAAATGGCTTCAGCACAACCTGTAGTTCCTCTGTCATGCTGATAATGACATCATTTTTTGGCCTGACTGGACAAGAACAGGGAGTAAGTTCCCTGCTGCTCTTGCCCCTCTAGGGCCCTTCCCCTCCAGTTTGGTCCCTGGGAGCCCTGGCAACCCCAATACCATTACACATTTCATCAGAGGAAAAACCTGACTGCAATTCCTTTCATCATTGTGCTTCAGGAATGAGAGAACTATATACATTCACCTATTTACAAAGGACACTTGAGTGAAAATAGGAAGAAATTAAGTACTTTCGCAGGTTCCAAAAGATCAAATAACAGAACGCAGAGAAGGGTAAGCTAAATTAGAGGATCTAAAAATGTTGAAAGCTAACCGTAGGATTTACTTAGGAATCTCTGAGATTATACAGAGGAAGTAATTAACTATGCTTTCATTTAAAGAATATTTATTCTTGATTTCTTGGTGATGAAAGTTTGCCTATCTAGTAACTAATAGACACTGAATAGAATGAAAATGTAAAGGGTAGTATCTTTTTTTTAGCAACTTCTATTTATGAAGAAGTAAGCAAACATTGAATTTTACAAACTTCACTGTATATGCAACTCAAAAACCTGTTTACTTCTATGCCAAGAGAAATCAAGGGTGGGGCACCCTTACTATGCCAATAAAGGTAACTGGAACTGGGTGGGACACCCAACCTATCTTTTGTATTTCTAGGATTATTGAGAATGGGATAGAAAAAGAATAGAATTAGAAAACATATTGGAACATCATGCTCTCCAGAGCAGCCCATGTCTGCCCCGAACTTAGCCTTGGAGCTCCCGAAGACCAGAGGTACAATGAGGGCCCCAGAGGCTGCAGCAAGGGCCCTGGAAGCTGCGGTGAAGCTCGATAAACAGCTGAGCTGTGCGAGAGCAGCCAGCCCCAGCGCCACAGGTCCTGGCGGGGCTGGGAAAGCTAGGGGCAGCTACCTTGCTGGGCAGCCCAGCAAAGCTACAGCAGATGCCGACCAGCAGGGCATGGGTGGGGCGGAGGGTGGGACCAGCATGAGAGGTGGGTCCCAGAGCCTCTGGCAGCAAGCCAGCCATTGGCTATAGCCCCAGAGTGGAGGAAAGCCTCCTGCCTGACAGATGAGGCCAGAGCCAACCAGAAGGGGAGACCACAGGTGAGGGTGGAAGAGCACACAGGTGTCAGGGTGGCATAGAGGCAGATTAGGTTCCCTATGGGGAGGAGGGCTGGAAGGGTGCGATGAAGGGAAGAACTCCCTGTGATGCTGGGGAGGAGAGTGCTGGCTGAAGGTGCATAGAGAGAGGGAGAACTTCACTACACAGCGGGCAGGAGAAAGGTGATGCAACCCCCTCCCCTGCCCATTTCTGAGGCTTAGGGAGACCTTCCCTCCTGAGCACATGGGGAAGACGGTGGAGGGCAGTGCAAGTGGGTTGGGTAGCATGGCGGCTCACACATGCATATTATTGTTCTGCTTTCTCCAAAATGAAGAGAGGGGGAGCTCAGAAGCCAACAAAAATGCCAATTGGATGGTCTTCCCTATGGCTTTGGGTGGGTAGGGAGCCAGTCAAGGAGAGACAGGATTGAAGTAGCACAATGGATAGTTGTTCAGAACATCCAAGTATAACATAAAAATAGTAGCTGACAAAAGTATAGCTTGTTTCCATCATCACATAAACATACATATCAATCATGAAAGATTAGATATATTCTTCCATGAATTTTGCTAAGTAAAGTAGCATTTACATTGCTTATGGAAGTTTCAGCCTGTTGATTACATTCATTTGAGCTTCTGGTAGCTAAAAGGTAAAGTCTGGGGCTGAAGCATCTTCAGTACCCCCTTTTTCAAGCCCCAGCACCACATCAACCCCAGGATGGTGGGAAAGGATCTTGTTCTCATTCCCTCCCCCTCCTGACATCTTGGGAGCAGTCTAGCCATTTCTCCCTGCCTTTCCCTGGACAGGCATAATAAGGGATTGTCTGGAGATGGGCTGACCCTGGACTCCCCCAATACCCTCTCTTCAGAGGTGAATGAAGGGAATCTGGGCCAATGACATCCCTGGCTGGACTTTCCTTTCTATTGCCCCACCCTCTTCAGAAGTTTTAAGAGGCTGCTGTGCCAGCCTGCTTAGGCCCCAGGAATTTCAAGTGCTGCTGGCTTCCTCTGGTCTGTTTCCAACTGTGGTCTACATCTAAACCCTGCCTCTCTCCTGAGTCATGGATAGGGTTTGCAAGGGTCTGAGACTGCTTCTGGGGCACTTCTGGGAGTGATGTTGCCCTTGCTTCCTTCACCACAACCCCTGGTTGAGTTGCCTGTCTTTGCAGTAACTGGATGAGGTTGCCTCCTTCCTCTGAAGTAGGTAAGTGCAGGAGTGGGGCTGCTACTTCAGGACAGAGTGATTTCTTAAGGGTTTAAACCAGATATTTGCCCATGCCTAGTCTAGTACCCCAAATTGTACATGAAACAAACATGCCTTTTCAGCCATGTTGTGATTCTCCTCGTGTCTAGGGAGTATCTATGTGGTGGAGGTCAGTTGTATGGATCCATTACCATGATGCTATCCCAAATTCTTTTCAGTGTGGGGCATGATCATTACCTTCCCCTAAATAAATAGTTTTAGTATTTTTTCAGCAAATGGCCACAAGATGGGGTATGTCAAATCTGTAGTATCAAGTATTGACTTGTATGAATACAATTTAATTTAAAAGTATTTTTGGTTATGATGTCCAGCCTTTCATGGGAGGACACAAGCTCAAGATTTCCTTTCTAATCAATTGATTTGATGATGCTCTTTCAATGTTACATTATATGTATTTTAATTGAATAACTAAATGAATGTACTTCTACACATACAACTGCATAGTTGCCAATATTAACAAGTCTTCAAAATGTGCCCCCTTCAATTACTATTTAATATATATATATATATAACTCATTTCCTACTATATTTGCAAAATGGACAAAACATACAAATAGTGATACACAGCACTTCCATTTTCCATTGTGGACCAAAGCTACAAACCGATGCATATAAATTGAACTCTCTGTTGTTACTCTGTCATGCAGACACAGATGTAGTGAAAATCAGGGGAAATAACAAGTACAGACAGAACACAGGGACAAAGGTGATGCACCACATAAAGTACAACCTGTACCTGAGGAAGGCATATCTCATATGATCCTATTTAATGCATGGGGACAGACACTGAAGTATAAGATAACAAATGACAGTTCAGATCCTACTAGCTCTGAGTTAGTAATAGACAACAAAAAAAGAGTTAGTACTCAAGCGATATCCTGTTTTTAACATTTCAGTTGTGATCCAGCAAGTAGCTAGAGTATTCCTAGGGTCTTTGCTTTCTACTGGTGTTAATGTGATTCCATTCACACAGTTTTCTGGATCTGTAGAGCTAGGTTCTGGTCTCTAAAATACAACAGGGGGAGCTGGCCCATTCAATTGTTTAGGTAAAATAAGGAGGAATATGTCACCAGACAGGAAAACTCCAATATTTCATCCCAGTTCCGTTGCTAAAACTCTTTAGTTCTTTTTTTTTAAAAAATTTTTTTAAAAACTTTATTAGGTTCAATAACAACTATTTACAACAAGTACCTAAGATGGTAGAAGATTGTTGTTAGAAATGTAAACAAAAAAAAGGATCCCACTTTGTTGTGAAATTTGTTTCATTTGCAAAATGATCTGATCGATAGATTTTGTCATGCATTTTTTCTTGGAGATAAAAATCCCAGATTCTAGACATCCAATTATCAATTGTTGGTATTTTAGACGATTTCCAGTTTTTAGCAATTAAAGATTTGGCCACTGCTAGAAAAGAGCTAATTAACTCTTTTCTAATTTTAGGAATCTTGACGCAGTTCCACTGGTCTAGGAACAATATTTCCGGATCTAAAGGTACTGTATAGACAGTTATGTCCTTGACATATTTTACTATGTTGTTCCAGTACGTTTGAAGTTGGGGACATTCCCACCAGTAATGTGCAAATGTGCCAGGAATGCCGCAACCTTTCCAACACAGTGGGGATCTGTTGGGTGAAATCACTGATAACCTTTTGGGCATTAAATGCCATCTATATAATATTTTGAAAGATTGTAATTTCATAGATATTGTTTTGGAATTAAGTATCTCAGAAGTCCAGATTTTTTCCCATTGTTCGTCTGTGTAATTTAGTTTGCAATCCTGAGTCCAATCCTTTTGGTATTTTAGTGATGTATTTTGGATTGTGTCTAATAATATGTTGTATATTTTTTATATTAGACCTTTTTGTGATATATCTTTCGTACTTAACAGGTGTTCAAATTCTGTCATAGGTGTGTGCATTATATTTCTTATGTAAATTTGATCCAGCATACTGGTCAATTGTAGATATGCATACCAATGTATTTTTTGTTGCGTTTTTTGTTCTAGGTCGTGTTTGTTAATAATACCCTTTTTATTTGCTATATCTATTAGACGTGTCAAATTTTTTTTTGCCATGTTATTATTTAAGATTTGGATTGTCCCAATGGGAACCAGACTTGTTCTAAAAATGAAGAAAATCTAGAAGTGTTTGAGATGATTTTATATCTGTACTGATCCCAAATATCCATGATGGCTTCTAAAAAAAAATTATTTTCAATTTTTTGTGCACGGTCTTGTTTACTGTTCCAAATTAAATTTGAGAGTAAACTATTTTGCGTTGCTTGCAAAATCCTTAGACAATCCATAGAGTGTGGGTCTTTCAGCACTTGTAACACATTTAACAAACGAGTTGCTGCGTGATAAAATACAAGATCAGGGTAATTAAAACCTTCTTTCTTTCTTTCTTTCTTTCTTTCTTTCTTTCTTTCTTTCTTTCTTTCTTTCTTTCTTTATTTCTTTATTTATTTATTTATTTATTTATTTATTTATTTATTTACATTTTTAGACCGCCCTCCCCATCAGACGGGCTCAGGGCGGTTTGACAACAAATTAAAAACAGTAAAAACATTATAAAAACATTTTGGGATTTTGACTGATTAATTGTGACTCCTGATATTAAGCTAAAGGTTAATAATTTCTCTTGCAGTGATTTCAATGGGTCAGTAATATAAAGCAATATATCGTCTGCAAAGAGACTTAGTTTGTAAATATTAGATCCTAACGTAACACCTTGTATATTTTCCTCCTCCCTGATAGCAATAGCTAAGGGTTCAATTGCTATAGCAAACAAAAGCAGAGATAATGGACAACCTTGTCTAGAGCCCCTATGGATTTGAATCTTGTCTGAAAAGCACCCATTGATCTTGATTTGTGCATATGCTTGGGAGTAAATGGTATTTATGGTTCTTATAAATTTTTGTCCAAACCCCGTATATTGCAGTGTTGCTTTGAGAAACTGAATTTCGGCCAAATTGAAGGCTTTCTCAATGTCAAGAGAAAGAAGTAAAGATTCAAGTTGGGTTTTTTGACAGAAGTCCGCTAAAGTTAAAGTTTTGTATACATTATTGGTAAGGTCTCTGTTCAGCATAAAGCCAGATTGGTCTTGGTGTATATAATTGGAGAAGAATACATTAAGTCTTTTTTTCAGAATATGAGTGAATATTTTTTAATCCTTATTTAGGAGTGAGAGTGGTCTGTAAGAAGTGGTGTTGTTGGGATCTTTCCCTTGTTTAGGTGTAACAGTTATTAATGCACCTGCCCATGAGGGAGGCATTTGTCCTTTCTCTAGAATTGCATTGCAGGTATCCATTAAGGGTTTGCAAATTATAGGTGCAAATTTTTTGTAGAACTCTGAGGGGTACCCGTCTGGACCCGGGGCTTTGTTGTTTTTGAGGTTTTTGATTACATTTAGTATCTCTTGCTGTGTGAAAGGGTCATCTAATAATGACTTATGTCCCTCTTCAAGTTTCGTTAAATTTTGAAGCGAATGTAGGAATCGTGTGATGTTTTCTCGGTTTGGACTGCGCATTATATATAGATTTTGATAGTAATCTTTAAAGATTCTTAATATATCCTTTGTTTGGGAACGTAAATTACCATGTCTATAATAAATTTGTTTGATCCAATGTGTAGATTTTTCCCTTTTATTCTATATGATAATAGGCGTAATGTTCTTGGTGTATTGAACCAATATTTTTGTTTAATAAATTGCAAATTCCTCTGAATTTTATTAGTTTCTAAGGTTTCTAAAAATTTCCGTTGTGCCAGTAGTTTTTAAAACTCTATAGTTCTTTAATGGAGTTTCTATGACTTCTATGGATGTGGAAAGGTGTAACTTTGTTCAGGACTGAGCTGTGAATATATTATGGAAGAAACAGTATTCTCAATTCAAGTTCTGTTGATATGATACAAAAATAGTATGTGCTATTGTGACAGTCCACATATTTTAGAGAAGCCTGGAAGGGCTGTGTACACACACATTTGCAGGACTGTTAACCCCTGTCTGAGTCAGAGAGCTTCAAGTGGCAGGTTACTCCGAAGTCATCTGATTGGGTAGCCTGAGCAGAGAGAGGAGGGTTTTTGCAGACCTGGCAGAGGGGGAGATTCTGTGAGGAGAGCTGAGTCCACAGGGAAAGCAGTTTCAACATCAGCAGGAGAACTTGAAAAGTTGGCAGGAGGTTTGGATAGTAGGTACAGACTCCCAAATGGGCCAGAGGAGAGGAGAGGAGATATTCACCTCCCAGTTAAAAAGGGAGATTGATTTGGCAGTGGAGAGATCCCTGGTCGGGTGTGATTGAAAACTGTCTGTGTAGACCTTCAGACACAGTTAAGGACAGAAGGAAAGCCCTGGTGTGTGAAGAGAGGGGACTTGGGGTACTAGAAAGTGCATTTAAGGTTTCCTAATCTCTGAAGAGAAAGAGAATACTAAAAAGAAAGTATACTCAAGTGCTTGGGGGTTGGGGGAGAACAAGTGAACAAAGCATAAAAACTGAAGCCTTAAGTAACAGTGAACTGAAGTCTGTGCATGTTCTGAACTTTACCTCAGTGAACTAGATATATAGTTGTTGAATTTTACCTCAAAAAGTTTAAACTCCTGACTTCACCTAACCTATCCCCTCTAATGTCAATAAACCAACCAGTTATTTTTGAAGTTTTAAAAACGCCTCTGGTGCCATTTCTGTGGTTTAAGGACGAGGGAATGTCATAGCTGTCAATGTATTTTTGCTCACAGCTACCACCCACAAAGACCTAGATTAACTTCACAGTATGACTTTGGGAAATAGCTTATAGGTTATTTACAAAGAGAAAATCCCACTGTGTTATTTAAACTTCATTGCACAATCCTTGGAGCCATGTGATAGGGTCACACTGCTGTGAGGTTTAACACTGCATATTCACAATTACAGTCTCATGAATCAGAAATGCCAACACTTGCAAAATGAAGTATTAAACTCATGATAGTTTTGACAGCTACCTTGCCCCACAGGTTTTCAGGAATCCACTACTGAATTTAGTTATTACTGTCTGATTTGCTCTAAAGTGAGCTCCACTAAAGAAAATCTTTTTGAAGTGGTCTTGAATATATATACATTGTATAAGCCTTTCACTTTGCACATGTTAGTAGTGGTATAGTATTACAGTCTAAACTGAGTTGGCTGGCAGTAAAGATTAAGTGTTCAGATCTATAGAAGGAGAGCATAACTTCTATTGGGTGAAAAAAACCTTGCTTTTAGAATAATAATAAATGCTTTCTATTCACATTTGCTCATAGCTCAACTTGAATTTTGTATGAAGGCCTATTTATTCCAAGACTTTCTAGGAAACAAAAGTCATGTGCTTCTGTTTCTAATCTGGACAGATATATGATACATTTTTCCGAAAGTGGCAAGAATAATTCAAGCACACAAAATTTCTTTTATTGATCTGGCATATTTTCACTAGATTTTCCCAACATGAAAAAAATATACCTTGATGCTAAATAACTGTCCAAGACATTCAAGAAATTAACAACTGTAAGATACAAATGTGAAGACTGCAAACCATTAAAAAATCTAATATATATATATATATATATATATATATATATATATATATATATATATATATATATATATATATATATATATATATATATATATATATATATATATATATATATATATATATATATATATTCTTTAATGGTTTCTTTATGGATTCTTTAATATATATATATATGGATAATATATATATATGGATTCTTATATATATATATATATATATATATATATATATATATATATATATATATATATATATATATATATATATATATATATATATATATATATATATATATATATATATTCTTTAATATATATATAGCATCAGAATGGTCATATGAACCACAATCTGTGGAAACAAATTAGAGAATCTTGCATATTCCCACTTACTGTCAATAGACTGTTCAGATGAATGAAGTTAGTCTGTAATTTTGTTATGTGTACCAGCTACTTCGTATGTGAATTATCCATAACAACAGAACAAACACCTGGTTCAGACTCTACTTCATAGTATTATGCTATTGATCAATGCAAATTTCTGTGTGTCTATTAACAACTCACTGAAAAGCTACTAGTTTCCCAATCAAGGCAAGACATTGTTTTAGGAAAAAGTTATCAGTGCTCATACCACAATGGTTTCAAAACAATTTTAAGATCAGTTTGCAGGAATAGTGAGTGTGAAAAGGACCCGAAGTGACAAACAATTCCTCCTTAACAGAATAATATAGCTGTTTGACAAATCTCCTATCATGGTCTCTAGTTGTAAGAAGACAGTAGACTGCCTCTTCTTCCAGTCCAGAAGAAACAACAGAGAGTCTGGGTGGGAGTCTGTGGTTGGGGGACAGAGACATGGGAAAGTAGTCATCAGTGCTATGGTGTTACATCACTTTCAGGGGAAACCTGAAAGTGATGTCATGACTCTCTAGGAATTGCCAGGAACATTATGGTAAAGATTCTTAGAGGCATGACATCACTTCAAGGTTTTCCCCAGAGTTACATAATGCCAATGACAACGACTTTTAAGTTTATTTTTCTCCCACCAGCCAACAGATCATCGGTGGACAGTGGGTGTTGCTAGCAGGAGATCTCCTCCACTAACTCACAATGGGAACTGTGATTCTTACAACATAAAAGACACTTTTTCCAAGCTCGTTGCTTTAAAAACAAGTTTTTAGCTGTCTATGTGAGAATTTTCATGTTCTGAATGCAATAATCATAGCAGAGAACACAGTGGCAACTGTTGGCATGTGATTAGGAGTTACTTAGCTTTGTTATTAAAACTAATGAACTCTGTAAAAATTCTATTTAATAGCACGCGTTCTCCAAAAGGAAAGAACTTTTTATAGTTTTTATTTGTTATTTAAACAATAAAACCAAATATATTAAATGAACTCAGAAAATGTTGCTATTTTTTTTACATTAGCTAGCTCTGCTTTAAAAGTATTTGGTGCATCTGGAACATTAAGTAAGCCGCTTTGGGTCCCTATTCGGGAGAAAGGTGTGGTTGGGTTGCAAATCAACATTTTGCTGGTTTGAATCCCACAATTGCCATGAGTTCAATAGGTAGCCTTAGATAAGCCACTCCTCTCAGCCCCAGCTCCCTAGCTGTATTGTGAGGATGATAATAACACTGACTTCTTTTACCACTTTGAGTGGGGCACTAATTTGTCTAGAAGAGCAGTACATAAGTGCAGTTATTATTTATACTCTGTCTTCACAATAGGCACTCAATGTGGCTTACATCCCCCTCTACTCTGTTTTATTCTCACAATGACCCTTTGAAGTAAATTAGACTGAGAGCATGTGATTGGCCCTTGGTCAACCAGCAAGCTTCTATGGCAAAGTGGGGATTCAATCATGGGTTTCTCAGATCCACTTGGTATCACTTCCTTATCATACCCTCATCATATTCTGATCTACAGTTTTATCCTTAGATATTCTTTTGGTTTTATTACATCCATGACTGACAAATCTTTGTGCATCACTGAGCTGCTTCACTCGTACATGTTACCTGATGTCTGCAGTATCAAGTATTGATACTGCATGTATTCAGTTGTGGTGCTCATATATGCATACATTACAAGCTTGACTACTCTTCAATTGATTTGTTGATGCTATTTCAATGTTACATTATGTGTATTTGTACCAAGAATTTTGTCAGAGCAGCTGTGATGGATTGCACCTAACAGCAGGTTTCTGAAGTGCTGTAAAGAGTTAATTTTTCCCTAGAATGGAGAGCTTGAGTGACAGGCTGCTTCCTCTTCTCTGATTGGTCAGTTAGAACCAGTCTGAAGGCAGTCAGTTGGTTTTCTGACAGGATTTGGAGTGTGGGAGTCTAACAAGAAAAGTCAGATAGGTTCACCTTTAGAGTAAAGAGAGACTCTTCTTCCTTAACTGTAGCATTACTGTCCTGAGGAAGAATTCTATCAAAGAATTCAAAGTTTAAGTATCAGCATAAGCTGAAGTACACTTTACACAGGCACCGGAGAACTGGGAGTGTGTTTGGGTGAGAGTGATTGGGTAGTAGATTGAAACTCCCTTTCAAGCCAAAAAGAAGAGGGGTTATATCTTCTGAGGAGAAGATGATTAACTCTGGCCCATTTTTCGAAGGAGTTTGGCTCTGAGAAGGACCCTGGATCTGTTGTGAAGAGAAAACGGTTTTAGTCTACTCAGGAGATAGAAATACCCTCTAGTTTCAAGAACAGAGTGAGTTCACAAAGAAAGTGACTAACTCCAGAAAACCGGAACTGTCATAGGAAACTTTCTGAAGAAACATTGTTGCTGTAAGTAAATTACTAAGTAAAACACCTCTCACTGTTAAAAACCAAGAGTATATGAAAATAAACTTCAAGGATATTGTTTTGCCTATTATACGAAATGTATTTTGTAATACCAATAAAAGTTTACTTCCGCATTTCCATCTGCTGACTACACTTACTCAATCCCTGCCTGTTAAATAAAGTCGTTATTTCTTTTTGAATGTTATACAGTCTACAGTACCATTTCCAACAAAAAGTAAGAGGGCTCCTGCTTTTCTCCCTCAAGTTCCTGGGCTGGGCTAAAAAGCCAAAATTATATCTGAATGTCAGGGTGGGACAGACTTTCAAAACCATGCTACTCAGGGCTGCTCAGTCAAAATGAGGAAACTGAATTTTGGCGGGAAAATCTGCCTTACAGTAGGGAGAATGTGTTGTTAAGAGAAATTCTCTTAATTCCTCTTTACCCAAGTTCTCTCTGAAATCCAACAATCCATTTCTTTCCCCCTTTTTAGGAGTCTGAAGTCAGTTTCTAATCAGTTCTGTTTTGATCAAAGAGAAATTCGAAGAGAGGAGAGGAACAAAGGGAACTTAACGACATAGATGTTTAGAGGCAGTCAAAGTCTTTCCAGATGTTCCTACCTTCTGCTAGGACATGACCCTGTGGCGTGTAACACAGGACAACTGCAAGGACTGAAATTATAAAAGGGTGCACTGATCTTTCTGCAAAGAGAAAAGAAAATCTCTCTCTAAAAAAAAAGCAAATTAAGAGGAATCAGTGGCTATATCTAAAAATATGAAGTTTAGAAAAAAAATTCTTTCCCTATAACAATGCCACTCAAGAGTGACCAAGGTTTCCTTTAATTTTGGAAGGTAGCTCATTTAATTATAAGGATTTAGGATTCAGTGTCCTCAAACACATTTTCACAATAGGAAAAGCATTAAAATATTGAAGTAGTTCTTATTTATTCCATTTTTACATTTTTATTAGTTATATACCATTCTTCTGTGAGGGTCAGGATGATGTCTGTTTCAATCTATGTTATTCTCACAATTATGTTCATAATACATAAGGGGTAGAGCAGTAAGTCTGAACTAAAAATCTCAGCTGTACCTAGCCCAAATGCCTATTGC
This sequence comes from Eublepharis macularius, assembly GCF_028583425.1. NCBI lineage: Eukaryota > Metazoa > Chordata > Lepidosauria > Squamata > Eublepharidae > Eublepharis > Eublepharis macularius. Next base: position 81,786,480 of record NC_072797.1, read on the forward strand.
CCCATTTTTGGCTGGTGCTTGAATCTTCTTAATCCTGTGAATGTTGCTTTCATCTTTGCTGACTTACAAATGTTTTAATGATTTGGGTTTCATTATGTATGGCTTGTACTGTTGTTTTAATTGATCGTGGTGGTAGTGGATAGTACTGTCAAGTCATAACTGACTTATGGTGACCTATACTGGCGTTTTCAAACCAAGAGACTAACAGAAGTGGTTTGCCATTGCTTGCTTGCTTCTGCAACCCTGGTCTTTTTTGGAGGTCTCCCATCCAGTTATTAACTAAGGCTGACACTGCTTAGCTTCCGAGATCTGATGAGTTATCCAGATCAGGGCTGGAATTTTATACTGTTGGCCTTTTTTATATTATAGTTTTATTGTTGCTATGCGGCAAGCAGTCTTGATAACCTGGGCTGTAAAAGTGGGATATCAATGTTTGGAAATGAAGAAATGAATGGTGATAATTAATATGTAGTGATTTAAGAATTAGAAGTTGTGATGGGTACATGCAGCTGACATCTAAGTGAAAGTTCACATAACTGTTGACCATATCTATATTTCAACATGTTTCATATTCAACACTGGCTGATTCCGCACACGTTGGATAATGCACTTTCAATGCACTTTATCAATCGTTTGAGGTGGATTTTTTGTTCTGCACATGAAAAAATCCATTCCAAATGATTTATAAAGAGGATTGGAAGTGTATTATCCAACGTGTGCGGAATCACTCATTGTTATCCTTTAGACTATAAGTGAGGAAGAAGTCAGAACTTCTGTAGTTATGCTGTTTAGATGAATTTGCCTGGCAGGCATTTGTAATTTGATATATCTTTTTTCATTCTTACTCTGATCAATGCTAGAACCAGCACAAAATTATTCAAAAACAAACAAACAAAATGGAGAATGTGGTTCAACATGACCCCTGGATTATATTATCCTTAAAAATGTACCTTTGGATAAAAATGTAAACCTATAAAATGAAGAATTCCCACCTGACTTTTTTAAGCATGAGAGTTTAAAATTACAACTTACAAACTATTATTTAATTACCCTGAAATCTTAATGATCAATTTATAACGCATCAGAAAAAAATCAAAAACCCTCATGTGCCATCACAATACCTTTGCTGCTCTGCTTTCTATATTAAACTTGAAAGTCAATAGTTCTCCACATCGCTTATTCTATAAAGCACTGTATGGATTATATTTTCGAACCTTTTCTCAAACCTCCCTGCCTTCATCTATTTCTATTGCTGTTGCTATACAGGGCAATAATATCTTACTACTTTGCTATTTAGATTACTACACATATTATTATGGCATCATTTGCAAAAATGTTCCTTACTTTGTTTTGAAAAATGGTGCTATTAATTTCACCAAGGGAATTATAGTAATTTATTTCATTAACCCAAAACACTAATAATGAATGTTGTTTAGAGCTACTGAATGACACACCATTATTTTAAGTGGTTATGGAAAACAGAGATCAGAGACCAAGCCCCAAGCAAAACATAAAACTATTGTGTCTAAACATGCTTTTTTAAAGATAGGAGCAAAGGTAGGTGGTTTTTATCCCAATGTCAATTGTTTTATATTTTGTAAACATTAATTACTGAGGAAATTTTTTTCTTTAAAAAACCCCCCTAGCCATCTCAGTTTTCCCTTTAAAGTATAATAATGATCTTTAATACAGCAGACATAAATGGAAGTATTTCTCTCTCTTATTTTAGCAATTTGACTTAATAGTCTTGCCAGTCACTTCATTCTTAGACTGATTTGTGGGTGAGGCATGCAATGTTTTCTAAGGAAAGCTGTGTAGTGGTGACAAAGAGGGAGGCTGGAATCAAATTCCATCCCAAACAGGCGGATGACATGGTATATTTGCAATGTCTCATATCCAAAAGAGTGCATGTGTAACATGCCCAGAGGAAAACCATTAAAATGTATCAAGAGAATGTTGAAGTGTGCTTTTTGGGCGTACAGTGCACATAATCTTTTTTGGGGTGGGGGAAAACTCCACGGTCATTTTTATCTGTTCCAAAGGATTCAGAATCCAATCTGGTAAAAAAAACTATTTTACCATACTACTTTATGTTGTATTTTATGCTTAGATTGAATTCAGACATCATGACAAATCTTTGTCAGTGATAAGCATGGCTTATTGCACACTCCCTTCCTCCTGCCTTCACATGACAGTTCAATCAAACTCCAATAGCTACAATGTATGGGCAAATATTATGGCTATTGGAGTTTGGGCAAATTGGAGGTTATTTTTTTCTTTCGACAAACTGGGATTTTAAAGTGGGATTAAAGTAGGTTTTAAAATCACTATCCTGGGAGGAAACAAACTCCAGCTTGCTCAGGTGCCTGAATTTTGATGCTACAGCATGGCGCTTGCAGAAAGCTTGCAACTGCAACTGCTGCATGATGGGAATAGAGAAGAGATCAGAGGGAGTGCACAAGCACAGTGGTAAACAAACTATTTTGTTTTTTCAGTGATGTTTGAATGTGGCCTTACAAAGTGAAGCAAAGGATACACTTTTGCATTTGAATGTAAGTAGCTGCTTCCCAATAAAATCTAGGTGTCTGCTGCAAAGAATGGATAGTGAATGAAAACTATTAATACACAAATATATGCACACCAAATATTCCACATGCAGAGGAGGATGTATGACAAAGGCTTGTTTCTGCATCCTGTCACATATGGCACAGCATGAATCAACGTTGTGTCTTCTACGCTTCTACATATGTGTAATGTGCAGTACTTGTGATTATCTTGGTTATTGAATCTTTGTCAAATGTAATTCCATGTTTATGGGGACATTTTAATATTTCTGCATCCTATGTGAAATGTTTGGTTTGAGGCATAAAGTGAGTGCCTATAGTTTGATGGATATACAGTCTAATGAATGAATGATTTATGAGACTGTTTTTGAAACTTCTGTTTGTTTTATTACTTCATAAAGCAGTTAGAGCTGCTGTTCTGACCACTGATTGCAAGAGCTGTTCTTTCTTTAAGTTCTTAGAGACTTTTAAAAATGTATTCTAATACAATGTCATTATGATGTGTGTTATTTTGCTATTAACTATGTAAAAGATGCAATATTTTGGTATGTGTATTCATATAGAGTAACTAAGAGGTACTTCTTCACAATTTGCTGGCATTTCTGTGTTAAAGAGCGTTATGTCTGTATTATGAGTGTATTTGTACACTATGTGTGTGCTTTATAGAAATTGAGGTGAGCAAATAGGCACAGACATGTATTGGTAATGTTGGCCTTGTAAGTTAGTATATTACATTATTTTATAGAGAACGCTGTATGGCTGTAAATGTTGCTAGTAACATCACTTATTTAAATAAACATACAACATAATTTTTATATGGAGCCCCTTGTTCATATGGTCACAAGTCTGTTGTCTGGTGGCTGTGAATGTGTTTAGGCTAAAGGGCTGGGTTCATGGTTTATGAAAAAGAACATGACTGTTCGTTAATTACTGTAGATTTTTCACAATGGGGGCTAATTTTTAGGAGATGTTCCCCCTCCCAATGGCTCTGTTATGTATCCATAAGAACTTGGAAAAGGTGACCGCTTCCCAGCTGAGAGGGGTGTGTATGTGTGCAGGTGTGAAGAAAGAGCAATTGTGAGTTTGGAAAGACGCACAGAAGCATAAAGTTGGCTGAATCATTTTGGGTACGTGATATCTCTTTCTCTCTTTGAGGGATTGAAGGTGGCAGATCTACCCTGTATGAGGGCCTCCACTCCTACATATGTGCTCTTCTTGTACATTTGTAAATAAAGCAAAACATTCAAAAACAATCGTCAATCTCAAGTGTATCTTTCTCCAAAGAGAATCAGCCCAGAGTGCGCTGTCCTGGGACCTTCCTGTATTCGCACGTACACAGTAAGCATGTAAGACAACTTCTGTATACAGATTCAAAAGACAGGCACCGTTGCTTGGCCTATTTCCTCCTTATCAAGATAAAAATAACTAGGGTGGTAGTGACTGGTTAGAGAAATGGCACTGGAGGCAGAATTAAGTCACCCCTCCTTTTCCAGAGCTCTGTATTTCCCCTTTCTATGACTGCTTTTTAGGCTTACTATTCCCAGACTAAAAAGGACCCTGAGACATCCAGAAATATACCTTCCATATTGTAAGTATACAATATACTTGGTTCAAAAACATGTTTTTGAGCCAAGCTATATAATACAGTTACCAGCACACACGCACGCATGCACACACAAACACACAAAACCTGGGGGTTTACAAGGAATCGCAGGAGGAAAGAACAGGGACCCCCCTTTCTTTCCAGGGCTTTATGTACTCTCAGAGGCTAGTATTTCCCCTCCTCCAAAACCTTCCCTCCGGATTGCTCTAAACACTTTGCGCTTCCTGTGGCCCTTTTGATTAACTTATGAAGTCATATTTTTCCATCTACCTTCTGTAAGTGGAAACTCATACTCTGGTAATGAGCATTATGATTTTGCTGCTTTTGTGCTTGGCACAAGTCTTCTAATTTTTTATTAGATATAATTATACACAGACACATGCCTACCCAGATCAAAACTACAGTACTAATCCTTGTGGCTGGATGTCTTCCTGGGCTATATACTCAGCCAGCTATGCTTCTTTAACAGTATTCATTGACAATCATAGGCACATTTCCCTCAAGAGGAACGAAAATAGGTAAGAGAAACCGCGTCATGATGCAGAGCTTTGTGTCCAACGATGCATGTGAATGATGGGCTTCAAATGTTTAAGTTCAGGTCCTCCAGGTGGTAGAAAGACCGCCGTGGTTAGGCACATTATAATATTCCCAGCGGGGTTCTTCCAGCTGAAAGACTAATCGAAACAATTTGCCAAAAGGTTTGATTTTGGCCGTAGCCCTTGGGGCGGGGGGCGTGCAGTAGCACCTTAAGGGCTAACCAAGCGTACTCCATCTCCTTGCCTCTTCCTTCAAGCTTTTCCAACAGCCGGACGGCGAGGTTCTGCTAATACTTACCTGCGCCTCAGGCGAAGTACGAGCGGGGAATAGGGAGGTTATGCAAATAGAAGCGTCACGAGCAGCCAATCAGAGGCGAGCGGCAGGGGTTTGAGGAGCCCGCTTCTTCTCTTTTAGCGCTCCTTCGCTCACTTCCCACCCAGGGAGAGCTCTCAGCGGCTCGCCGATTTCAGTGCTCGGTCGCTGCCGGGGGGGAGGGAGCGCGTGGTGCCGCCACCTCGCAGGGACTCGCTGCTGCGCTCGCTTTTTATCGCTTCTGCCGTCGCCCTGCGCAGGTCCCTTCCCCAAAGCAGGACCCGTTTCCTCCTCACACGGCAACGCTGGAGCTTCCCTCAAGAGCGTGCCTGTCTGCCTGTCCTCTTCAATTGACCTCTGTGGGCTTGGCTGCCGCTTGACCCGACCCCCTGAAGCGGGTTCCCTCCGTGGAGCTTCGGCTGTCGATGTGCTCCCAGCGCCTCCTGGGAACCAGAGCTGCAGGCTTCAACAGTCGCTGTTGCTGAAAGCTTTTTTTAAGTCCGCTTCTCTCTCCTCCCTCCCACAAGCCCGGGGGAAGAAGCAAGCTCCACGTCGGTGCCCGCAGTTTTTCCGGCGTCTTGTACGGAGCAAAGCGCTCGCTAGCCACCAGGAAAAGGGGACTGGTCGGCCGCCTTCCCCTCTGTTTCTCTGTGGGGCGGAAGAGTGGATGGAGAAGAAAACGGGAATGCTCCTGAGCCACATTTGCTGCCTGTTTTATCAGCTGTGTTTCCTGTCAAATGGGATCACTTCAGGTAAGTCCAATCTTCTTTCCTGCATCCGTTCTTGCTTTCTCTTGCTCAGCAGATCCTACTTTTGCTGGGTGGTTTGGAAAGCTATAGGGATGTGGCAGTACCGGTGCGTGATTATAGGTGCCTGAATGACGATAAGACTTGAGAAGTGTCTCGCGAACAAGCACAAGCTTTTGGTCAAGGCACTCCTTGCTGTGTCTATGAAAAGAGCTGCTGAAGCTCAGGCTTGCCCCATAACCCCCCTCCCCAAGACACAGAATGGGGAGGATGGAGGTGGTGGTGAAGTTCTGAAAGCAAGGTACTTTGCATATGCTCAGTTGCAGTAATTTTCCTAGCTAGCTTGAAGATAACATGGAAACTCTTTAATGACATATTTAGTAGCATTCTGATATTTAAAAATTAAGCTTGGGCTCAGGTGATGTATTGTACTCTGTACAAAATTCTCAGGGGAATCCCTTCTTGGGCCACTGTATGAAACTCTCTTAAGGTTTGGTGTGCGAATCATGTCTTATGCTTGGCACGCTTTTCAAGAATGTGTTCTTGGCTATTAGTTTCCTTGGGATGTGTCTTATGTAACATTCAGAATATGTGTGGTAGAATTCCTTGGGAATGATCTTTATGTATTCTCTGTGCATAGGTGATTCGTAAGGAGATCTGTGAAGTCTTGATCTCTGTGCACTCTGTTGTGTTTTGGAAGAATAAAAATGGGGAAAGTAAGCATGTGTTTGCTGGGTGGAACTTCACATATTACGTGCAACATTTTTGATAACTTATAAAAGTAAGTGGCCAACTTATTTTTCTTTTCTTTTTGTCTCTCAAATGCCTCCTTACTTCCAGGAGTTCATGAGACAAGGACACACATTCTCCTGAGACAGGAGCTCTTTAAACACGTTTGCACAAGCATTAAGAACAGTCATTAAAATTCAACATTGTAATAATTTGTATTCATTATTGACAATACAATCCTATGCAGAGTCACTCCACTCTAAATCCATTGAAATCAATAGGCTTAGAATGGAATTACTCTGGGTAGTATTGCACTGATGATGTACAGCATCCCCTAGTGAAAAAGGAGAGTCTTTTTTTTTTGTCCTTTGTATAGTGGATTGTTTTATTGCGCAACAGAGTGCCTTGCAGTTTTAAGTGAGTAGCTGTGTTGGTTGGCAGTAGAACAGCAGGATTTGAGTCCAGTGGCACCCTAGAGACTAAAGTTTTCAGTGTATGAGCTTTTGAGACTCAGAGTTTTCTTCTTTGGATCCAAGAGTGCTTTACAATGGGAACATTTCCTAGCAGTTGGGAGCGTTGTGTTGCAATATGAGGCTTTTATGTTTATGTACAAATATGAAATTTTCATCACTGGGAGTAAGAGTATGTTGTACTAAAATCAATTTATGTGGGGATTTCTCATAAGTATACTCACCCCAGTTTAAGAAAAGAGTTAGCATGTTTTGTCTGGGATACTACAACAATAAGGAACATAGTATGTATGCACTGCATATAAAATCAACTCAAGTTTTGGTACTGATATGGGTGAGTGTAGTTGGAAAGCAGTGGTACAGAGGAAGGCATTACAATGAGACTGACACATCTTAAATCTCACACCCTTACTTATGTATCACATGGCAAATATGCTCAGTATAGGACTATTTCTGCCATATTTCAGTCTATTTCTTTCCTCAGGTTTGCAACCTCTGGGGGACACTGAGGAGTGGGAGATTGTCTACCCAGCACTGTGGAGCAGGGGCCAGCAGGAACCCGTCGGGGGAAGTGGTGCAGGAGGCAGCTGCAGTCCTGATGGAAACTGTGGTAACAGTGTTGGCAATATTAGTACGGCTTCTGCATCTGCTCAGGTGGTTGGCAGCTCCCGTGAGGTCCGCTCAGTTTCTTCATCATCTGATGGGCAGCTCCAGCCAGCCGAGGAGGCTTCAGAGGATGAGGGCTCAGAGGATGAATATGAATCTCAGGAGTTCTATCACTGGTTTCCTCTTCCTCAGGGATATAATGCTACTTTTCAGCTACCACCTTCCCCACCTCAATCGCCTCCTTTAGAGAATGCGGATGAGGTGTTGTTGAAGATACCAGCTTTTGCTCAAGAACTCTATTTGCTGCTCAAGAGGGACAGCCGCTTCCTGGCACCTGGCTTTGCAGTGGAAGAACGACTAAGAAATGAGAGGAGGAGTATCTCGAGCTCTGCTCAGACAGAAAGATCCTGTTACTACAGTGGGTCTGTTCTGTATTACCCTGGTTCCTTTGCTTCCTTCAGCACTTGTGGTGGATTGGTAAGGTTTGCAGTACTAGTATTTCCCCAGTCCATCTCCTTTTGCATCTATATAGGCATTTCTATGCTGTTTAGGTTTGCTAATCCCCCACCTGGGGTGGGGGATCCCCTGCTCCTACCTTCTCCCCTGACCCCACTTACCTAGCTAGCGGGGGACATGCTCCTGCACCCCACAACGGGCCCGTTTCAGTCCAAATTGGGCCCGCAGGGGTTGGGGTGGGGATTCAGCCCTTTGGCGAGTGCGGGAGTGCACGCAGGCCCTTTGACCTGCGTGATGACGTCACTTCCCGGACGTGATGTCATCGTGCATGCCAGGAGCGCATGCGTACACATGTGAATAGAGGAGAGACATGGAAGATTGTTCACTGTAGTTGATCTCAATCATGTTAATTGCTAGGGACTGGGATGTTAAGCACCTAGGGTGTCTAAGTCAGCATTTCAGGAGCCACTAATCACAGACCTGGCCAGCAATGCCAATGGTGGGCATTAGCTCACCTGTTGCTTCCAGTGGCAGCTTGGGAGGAGGTACGAGGTGATATCACCCATTGCTGCTGAAGGGCATCTGGAAGCAGCATTGGTGCAGCTGCTGAGACTTGGCTGTGCTTGTTCCTAGCTGCTAGTGTTCCTCTAATACAGCAGTTCTCTGGGAACTGCTCTTTCTAGTCTGCCCTGTACGCTGCAGTAACATAAATAAAAGCAAATGGCATCAAGTATGGGTTGTTCTTTTTTTCTCTTCACACATCCTTCATTTGCAGAATTGCATTTAGTGTAAGTGCATACCATAGCTTTTTTCTGACTTGTTTTTTAGTGCTTCTCTCTCTGACAAGAACATTTTACTATAATGGATAGAGTGGAACTTTTAGCCAGAACTAGTGCATGAGAATATAAGAACTGCCTTTCTGGATTGATCCAAGATCTGTTGAGTCACCATCTGTTTCCAACAGCAGCTACTCAGATACTTCTTGAAGTAGAATGTAAAGGCAATGGCCCTCCCTTGTTTCTAGCACTTCTTATTTTGGTGTACACTGTTTGTGAACATGGAGGTTATTTTAGCAGTCAAGGCTCATAATCATAGATTGATCTATTCCCCTCAAAATTTGTCCTCCTGATTAAGCTAGTGGCCATTGTCACATCTTATGTTAACAAATTCTAAAGCTTTATTATATGTTGGGTGATGTTTGTTTATTCAGAAGTAAGTCCAACAAATTCAGTGAGACGTTTTACTAACAGAAGACTACATAGGAATACATCCTTATTCTTGTAAGAGTCATACGAAGCTCTGTGATTAGTTTTGTTCTCTTCCTGTTTCAAAAATGCAGAATTGCATGACTACTTAAAACATAACAGTTTTCAGGCTGCTTATCAAGCTGTTTGAATCTCCTTCCCAAGAGGTTCAAGCAATTTCTGCACTCCTTCATATTTCTGCACTATCTTCATTAACAAAGGAAGTAACCTTCAAATTGGGCTGCCTTTTTAATGTAAACTCCACCATTTTTTAAAAAAAAGCCTCACTGCATTTTGAGTTGGGTGAGAATCCTTTTGAATCCACGGATCCTCAAAATGAAGTTCACCCATGCGATCCACATACAGTACGAGTTTCACGTTCTTCTGAAGCTTGGGAAGACTCACTAGACACAACACCAGGAGGCTGGATTTCTCAGTTTAAAATAACACTCCTAAGCATCCTCTTATGAATTGTTTTCTTCCAGGGGCCATGGGATTTGTGGTTTTCTAAGGCTCCTCAGTTGTATTGAAAGAGGAAAGCTACAGTCCCATGGTTCTTGGCGAGCAACGGCCAAAGTGAATGGGATTGTAGTTTTTGTCTGCCTTCTGGTTCAATTCAGAAAACTACAAATCCCATAATCCTAGCAGGAAATGATGTCTGACTGTGTGGGATTTGTTAGTAAGCTTTTCCTGCCACCATTTACTGCATCACTTACTTTAAAAGTAAGGCTTTTTTTTGCTTTGGAAGAGGGAAGCTAGCAGGGGAGAAGCAAAATGCTTCACCATTTTGGATATTTTTGTTTCCCTTCAAATGTTTAAAATAAAGTTGATTTTTTTTCATGAGTGTGTAAAGTGCCATTAAATTGCAGGTGACTTATGGCAATGTCATAGGATTTTCAGGGCAAGAGATGCACACAGTTGGTTTGCTATTGCCAGCCTCAGTGTAGCAACCCTGGACTTTCTTGTTGATCTCCTATCTGAGTAATAACTAGGGTCTACTCTGCTTAGCTTCCACATTCTGAGGAGATTGGTCTAGCCTAGGCCATACTTTTTCATGCTTTAGGTAAATTTGAAAAACTAAATGGTTTTTGAGGCCAGCCTTATATATGAGAAGGAAAGGGTAGATTCCCATACTACTAGCTTTCAGATAGTGCTTTTATTTAAATTTATGATTGTATATTAATGTTGCTTTGGAGTTCCTGTACAGCTGTATTGCACAAATGTTTTAATGTGCAGTGTACCTTCTAAATTCACTCAAGTATTGTACACACAAACTTTGCACTTGTAACTTCAGTGAGAACAGTATATAGCTAACTATAGTATAGTAACTGTTCATATGGATGTGGCATTATCTACTTGATACCTTGGTCCTTATGATATACTTTGTTTATGATGTTCTTAAGAGTTATTGTTTGTGTAGGCAGGACAACAACATCATCTACATACCTTTTGTTAATATCGCAGATCTTTTTAATGTTTCAATCAAATTGGAAATTCTACCACTACTTGCTCCCTGAAACAAAGCCTATATTGTTTCGTTTGGATGAATATTTGGGGGTATCACAGATGAGAAAGAAAAAAGTCATAGGTTTGTGTTACTATTATATTAGCACTTGTCCCAGTCTGTGTTGATTACATGCATCTAATTCATACAACAAAGAAGTGTTTTATAAAGCCTCCAACTGGAAGTAGAGAGGGTGCAGGAGAGAGAGTATTTATTTTAACATTTTATTCTGTCTTCCCACCCAATTAGGGCTCTTAAGATGGTGAATAATCAAAAGATATTAAAAAAAACAATACATCGATATATTTAATTTTCAGCCTGTCTTAATCTGTGGATACTGAAATCTGGAGATTAGGACTGTGAACAGACAGGCCGGATCATTCTGTAAACCTGAGAAGATCCCCATGTTTGCAAAAAAGGAAAAAGTGAAATCTGGAGCAGCAGCCAAGTAACTCACAACCACATTATTTACCTGGACCTGGCAGTGACTGCTTGCTGACTCACTAGTATTTGAAAGCTACTGTGGTATAGTATAAAAGTATTAGCCTAGGATCCAGGAGACCCAGGTTCAAATCCCCACTCTGCCATGACTGTGTCAGTTACTCACTCTCAGTATAACCAACCTCACAAGGTTGTTGTGAGGATAAAATGAAGAAGAGAACGATATAATCTTCTCTGGGTCCCCATAAAGGAGAAAAGCAGGGTATAAATAAAAATGAAGACTAAGGGGGGTGGTGCGGATAGGAGGAAGTATGGCTGGTGGGAAGTAGTGAAGAAAACAGGGAAACGGGAGATGGTATGAGGGCTTCCAGGATGTGAAAAGAGAAAATAGTAGGGGGAATGGGATAGAGAAAAATGAACTGCCCCCCTGCAAGTCCTTGTGTGTGTATGTATGAAACATCAATAACATAAACAGGAAGTCAGTCAGTAAGAACACTAAATGAAGCAAAAAAGTCTTCAGTTACTGGTAGAAGTTAATGGTAGAGGTGGACAGATGTATCTCCCTTGAAAATGAATTCTGTAGTTTTGGCACCACAACCAAGAAGGCACTCTCTTGAGTTGCCAGTTGCCACCCATCTAACCTCAGAGGTGGGGGCATGTAAAGCAGACCTCAGAACATTTCTGTAATAGTTGGGTGTAAATTCATATGGGAGTAAGTGGTCCTTAAGGTAGTCCCAAGCTGTTCAATACCAGCACCTTGAATTTGGCACAGAAACAAATTAGAAGACAATACGAATGGAGTGATATATTCCCTTTGATTCACTCTAGTCAGCATTTTTGCTACAGCATTCTATACTAATTATAGTTTCTTGACACTCTCCAAGGGAACTTCATGTAGACTGCAGTGTAAGAATCTAATCTAGGTGTTTCCAGGGCATGAGCCAGAAGGGCAAGATCTTTTGTATCTAGTAAAGTCTACAGCAGGCTAACCAGCCAAAGCTGGTAAAGGTGCTCCTGGCCACTGCTGCTACCTACTTACCCAACCGAAGATTTAATTCCAGCACAATCCCATCCAAATAGGAGAAGTCACTTCAGTAGCCTGGTGAGTCTTTCCACCCACCAATAGCATCTCTGTCTTGGCAAGATTAAGCTTCAATTTATTAGCCCTTGTACGCACCACAGCTGCTTCCAGTTACCAGTTTGTTTCCATAATCTCCCTGAGATCTGCTGTGGAAGTGCAAGATGGAGCACTTCTGCATATATATTACATGCATATTAGTGATAACCCAGCCCAAATGTTCAGATGATTTCATCTAATTAAAAAGCATGAGGGGCAAGATGGAACCTTGGGGAGGGAATGAACCAAGGGCCGAGCAGCATTTCCCCAGCACTACCTTCTGAAACCTCCCCTTGACCCATTGATAGGACTAAAACCATGCAGAACTGTGTGTTAAATAGTGGGTTCAGACATGAGGTAATTCAACAGCTCTTTATTTAGCAGGAACACAACACACAGACAGACTGAACAGAAGCCCTCAATATATATACAGCAGCTCCACCCCAAGAATAACTGATAGCCAATGAGAACACATACTTTACAATACCATAATTTGCATAAACTATATACAATGTATGAAGTACGCAGGCCACTGATTAGTCTTTATTATAGAGGACCGATTGGCTGCTGCCTTGAGAAAGTAACCACTGATATTGCAGAGATTATGGGCCAATGAGAATGCAGGCATTGGGAGCCTTGACTGAACCTTAAGCTCAACACAGTATAGTGCATTACAATCAATACAGTAACTACTTTAGAGGCCTTGCTCGGCCAACTCAGCCCAGTACACAACACTGTGCTTCCCAGTCCCAACCCAAAAAGGCAGTTCAGAAGGCTATCATGAGCAATGGTGTTGAAAGCCACTGAGAGATTCAGAAGAATCAACAAGGACACATTCCTTCTCATGCAGGCTATCCACCACGGCAACCAAGGCCACTTCAGTCCTATAACCAGGTTGGAAAAGATCCAAACAATCTGCATAATCCAGGAATCCCTTTTGGACTTGATCAACCAGCTGTGCCCCCCCCCCAGACAGATTTAAATAACCAGTAGAGATGGGGTGATATATCTCAGACTTCCAAGAATTCTGACCACATCCTCAGACTGAAAAATCTGAAAAGTATCCCATACAACTGGATAAGCCAGCAGCTTGGTACTGTCTGACCCTATCACTGCTAACGTAGAGTTCAAATTAGTATGGATGCAAGAGATTTTATCTGCAAAGTGTCAGGGAAACTGGTCACAATAGGCTACAGAGGAGCCTACCTCCTCCCATGGGCCACATTCCAGTAGGTCTCTGACCACTCAGAGGAGTTCCATTGGCCTACACTGTGGAGCTGGCATAGTGGTAGAGAAGTATCATTTCTTTGATGCCATTGCCACCATAGGTTAAGCTTTAAAATGAGCCATATCCATATCTTGTATCAGACCATTTATTTATTGCTTGTGGCAATAGAACAATCAAGTGAATAAAACTAAGCAAAACACATAAGCAAAACATAAACACCGAACAATAAAACTATGATGTTTAAAACATATTAAAATTACTTAAAAGATATAAGCACCTTTGTTATACATGGGTGAAGGAGTCTCAACCCTTAAGCACAGCTCAAGCCCTGATTTTCTTAGCTGCCAGGCCAAACTGTGCAGCTTGATAAGAGATGTGTAGATCCAGGTCAGAAAGAAAGATTAATTTTTCCACCAGAGGGGAGGAATCAATGTTTTTAAAGATTTACCTGACAAATTTATTCCTGGGATCTATATACCAAGGGCAGAACGAAAGATAATGGGGAAGGTCTTCGGGGCCTGAAGCGCCACAAATACAGAAATGGACATCAATTGGTATTTGCTTGTAATGGCTGTTTAGAATGGCTGAGGGCAAAGTTTGAAACCTCAGATAAAGCAATTCTAAGGCTAGGAAAGGAGATCTTGGTCAAATAAGAAGCTCTACCATGGTCCCTCTTGAAAAACTTGAACCAGGGAGAAAATTTGAAACAGAGAGTTGCATTTCTGCCCAATGCAGCATCCATCTTAAAGATCCAGTCTCATATATTGAGAGTGGGCAAGGAGACATCTTATTTTGTATGATTTGTAACAAATCTTTCTCTTCTGTGACTCTACCCATCTCCCTTGTCTTTTCATAGCCTGTAGCCCCACAGTAAGCCAAAGGACTCTTACGGCCTGAGAGAAGGTTCCTAGGAGTAATCATGTTAACTGGCCAGGTCATCCCCTTATTCCAGAGGTCAACCATAGCACCAGTAGAGCCACCAAGCATCTCTGTAGGAAAATCTCTTAAAGCCATCAGAAAACTACTTGGATTCAGGTGGTTTAAGAGATCATCTTAATTAATCTCTCACCCCTGCAGTTTTGGTATCACTGTAAATCTAATCCACAGCAAGTAGTCTGTGACAAGGGGATTATCCTCAGCTCTTTTGTCTTCAGGTCACCAATTCCTGTTCCTATTGCAACTCGCACCTAAAAGATTATCACTGCAATTGTATTTAAAACTAAGTAAGCTTTATAAGTCAACCTTTAAGGGAAATTAAAAAATTAAACAGTAGGCAGAAAAAAATTAGCACTTTCATGGTTGATGTTTGGGTTGGCATTGACATACTGCCAGGGATGACAGTGACACAGGCTGTCTAAATCAGATTCTAGCCCTGACAGCAGGTTGAATGCTTCATTGGCTATTAAAGCAACAGATTGATGTATGATAATCAGACAGTAGGGATGGATCTGAGTCAGGCAGTAGCCAGCCTAATTAAGTTTGTTGAGGGAATGAAAGTCAAGTATTTGGATAAATTGGGTAAAATATGATCTTCTGGCACGTGAACACAATGTAAAGGTTCCCAACCTGTTTGAACCTGTGAGCATTGTTGGAATTCTGACACTGGATGTTGGGTCCAGCTACAAAATGGCTGCCACAAGACATGGAGTCAACCACAATATCTCTGAGTGAGGTTGTGCGTAATTCTAATAGTAAGCTCTATTTAATGTCTTTTAAAATAACCAAATTGTTTAAAACCAATTTCTTGTATACACAAGCTTATCTTTGTTAATATAGTAAAGATTATTTACTGTACCACATTGGAGAACCTTGGTATAAACAAATCCTTGGTAATAATGACTTTAACAGGTTTAGTGCTGGTTTGCACCGACTGAAATACAGAATGAGAACCAGTAACAACATCAATCGCTTCTAAACTGTACAGAAGTCCCAAGATAATTAAGGGTGGGTGGAAAGTGTACTGGTAGCTGGGATAATGTAAAACCCTGGATTGACTTAAAATAAAGCAGTTACATAGTTGTTGTGGATTTTCCAGGCTGTATCACTGTGGTCTTGGCATTGTAGTTCCTGACGTTTCGCCAGCAGCTGTGGCTGGCATCTTCAGAGGCGTAGCACCGAAAGACAGAGATCTCTGTGTCACTGTCACTGAGAGATCTCTGTCTTTTGGTGCTACACCTCTGAAGATGCCAGTCACAGCTGCTGGCGAAACGTCAGGAACGACAATGCCAAGACCACGGCGATACAGCCTGGAAAATCCACAACTATCATTCTCCAGCCATGAAAGCCTTCAACAATATATAAAACAGTTACACTTTTAGAACTTTCATTA
Organism: Eublepharis macularius; assembly: GCF_028583425.1. NCBI lineage: Eukaryota > Metazoa > Chordata > Lepidosauria > Squamata > Eublepharidae > Eublepharis > Eublepharis macularius. Next base: position 81,802,366 of record NC_072797.1, read on the forward strand.
ATTACAAACCTGCATAACCATGTAGAATAGAGGAGTTGTTCACAATCGCTTATGATGTTAAAGAGAGCCAGTGGTGTTTCTGATAAGCATATCTTGCTCTTTGTAGTTGACTGATTATAATGTGCACAACAGTGTTACACCTATAAAGATATTATTAGTTTTTGTTTCAAAATTGTTTCAACTCAAGAACACTAAAATTCGTTTGCCAGAATTTTGGTAATACTTAAGTAAGTTTTGTTTATTGCTGTTAAATATCATGGAGTTGTTGGATTTGATAGGATTTTTTAAGTGAAATGGGGTGAAAATGGAAAAAAAAATGTTTAGTGTAGTTCATGTTGCCTGATTTAAGTAATTTAAATTCATATTGAGACAAAAACTAACACCAAAGATGATATTTTCTTAAACATCAGAAAAATGAAACTTCCAGGTTTTATATATCCATGTGGTTGATGTCTCATTTTTGTTTATTTGAATATTTTTATCCCACTTTTCTCTTGCAAAGCAAGACTCAAAGTGGCTTACAAAAACAAAACAATCTAAAAATCACAATACAATCATAGAATAGAAACAGCAGCCAGGAGTTGATGCTGAGCAGCTGGAAGAACTCAGTCCCTGGTGGAATAGTCTTCCTGGCAAGCAGCAGATTTCCTAGTGTATATGTGCTAACCTGAAAGAACCATACAAAAATTAAGCAGAGTGAGGTATGCAGGCGAGGTATTAATGAAATAAGCAAGTAAGTAAATGTGACTGACATTTCTTTGACTATTGTAATGTCCTTTAGATGGGTCTGCATTTGAAGTCAACTCAGAAACTCCAGTTGGTACAGGATGTCACAGCTCGGTTACTATTGGAAACCAGCCAGAGTATGCATATTATACCTATTCTTCAGTTGCTCCATTGGTTACCGGGTTCAGTTCAAGGTACTGTTATCCGATACAAAGCCATTCATAGCCTTGGACCCTCATATCTTTAGGACCCCATCTCCTGCTATGTTCCACCAAGACAGCGTTACTCAGCTGCCCGTGCATGTGCACCTTCTAAAGGTACCATCCAGCAAATAGATCAGATCACTTTATCCAGAAAGGATTCACTTTATCTAGAAAGAATTCACACAAAGGAGCAGTGATGGAACTAAATTCGGGAATGAACCTCCTATAATAACCCACAACTTCTATAAATGCTCTGATCTGCCTTTTGGTTGTGGGTCTAGGCCATTCCCGTATCACTTGCATCTTGCGCCATCAGGTTTTATTATTCCACCTGCAGATATGCCCTACATATTTCACTTGGCTCATTGGTATTTGACACTTCAAGGCTTTTACAGTCAAACCAGCCTCCTTTATTCTCTGAAACATAACTGCCAGGTGTTGGAGGTGTTAGTTCCAGGTTTGGCTGAACATGGCTATGTAATATAGACAAGAGCAAAGTCTTTTAGCCCTGTTAATAACTTATTAATCAGCTCTGGAATGTGGCCAGGGCATTCCTAAGACCAAATGCTAAGACATGAACTCAAAGCATCCTTCTCTGGTCACAAAAGCAGTTTTGGGTGGGTCCTTAGGATCCATTGCCACCTGCCAATATCCTTTTGTTAGATCAATGATGGAAATTAATTGTGCAGCTCCATTAGTTTCCACCTATTCATCCACCCTTGGCATTGGGTATACATCTGGGACTGTAACTTTGTTTAACCTTTGACAGTCAACACAAAATCTTATTGTCTTATCTGGTTTGGGACTAAGATAACCAGTGAGACTCAAGAACTTTCGGAATGAATGATAAGTCCAAGATTCAATTTTTATTTAACCTCCCTGTCCATACTGATAGCATTTGGGCCATTACTCTGTAAGGTGGGCGAGCAATAGGCCTGGTATCTCTAGTATCCATCTTGTGTTGAGCTAACTATGTTCTCCCTGAGAAATTGGAAAAGATGCTCTGATACTCCATTAAGACAGCCTTAACATGCCATCATTGGTCTTTAGTCAGGGTAAGTGCCAAATTTACCTCATTAACCTTGCTATCTTGGGTTATCTTCCCCCAACCCATCAATGCAATTTCCTCTTTTTGCACTCCTCTGGCTATGAGGACCAGTTTATCTCTGTCATGATAAGACTTAAGCATGTTTACATGAAACATTTTACACTGCTCCCATTCAGAATTTACATTTTCCAGATGATTTACATTTGAAACCTTGTTTACAACTCTGAAAGGTCTTTCCCAAGCTACTTTGAGCGAGTGCTTTCTCCGGGGCTTCGAGAACATGATCTCCTGGCTTGAAGACTCTCTCTGATTTTAGCAATTTCTAACCATACCAGACCGGGGATGTCTTCACTCTCCAGAGCTACCTCCTTGTTTAACTTGTTAGGAAAAGTTTCCTCTTCTTAAAAGATCTATGCCCTTTCTTTGGTCCAAATGGGAGTCTGCGCTTACGCCCCAAACTTTCTTGCCAACTTTCCGCCAGTTTTCCTAGAGATGTTAAGCTGCTTTCCGCTAGGACTCCTTCTCCCAACCTTTTCACACTGGATTCGTCTCAGATAGGGCTGAAAACAGGCCCTCCTCTTTCCATCTCATGCTACCCAATCAGGTTCCTTGGAATAGCCTGTCACTGTGGTATTCCCTCTGCGTCTGTGAGGGATTACCCCTTAACAGTCCTTCAGCTGTCCAGGCTTTTAAAAAGTGCAGTCTGTCACACACATGACAAACTACTGCATGCATTGTTTCCCAAATGGTGGCAGCTGCTACTCTGGTCATTTTTAAGTCTTCAACTTGTTTTTCTCACTCTTATCCTGCGTTTGATTTTATACAGTCTAGACAAGCAAATTCTGACAAATTAAAAAAAAAATTCTGAGAGAAAATACACAGAACAAGGAAAGATAAATCACATGAATATACACAGAGAATTTAATTTACCAATTTTTCAATTGATGAAAAAGGAAGGAGAGATCCTTTTTGATTAGCTAAAGGCTGTGCTAAGAATCATGAGACTTTCATTTACAAAAGGCATATGGGACAAGAGCTGTAGTATGGAAGGGAATTGGGTGAGACAGTGAAAAAGCTGGCTGGATCTTATAAAGTATCTCATAAATTATGTTGTATTGTCTCTTGAGATAAAACTTGTATTGCCAGTGGGGAAATTTCACAAGTTTTCTCTCATGTATGGATATAGTAGGGGACCAGATGCAGTCCAGAATAATACCGGACTTCAGGGAGGGGAAGCGGCACTCACTTTTAAAATATTAGTGCACAAGCTCCTGCCCTAGTGTGATGGCATCACTACTAGAAATGACATTATCATGCCGGTCCACTTCTGGGTGCCCAGTCTGGCTGGCTACTCCTGGGTGGTGCTAGGTGCTACGCAGCCTCAGGAGGCAGGCAGGTGAGCTCATCGCTCCTGTTGGTTCCATGCAGGAGGCTGGGTGCCTAGGCTAGCTGTCCAGTTCCCCGTGCCAGCGGCAGTGCTCAGGAGGCTGGGCATCTGGGATGGGCAGGCAAGCTGCCTGAAAGCAGGGGGAGGAAGGAGGGGAGGAGGCAGCACCAGGTGTCTGGAATTTGGAAAATGTTTCCCCTGGATAGTCCACAAAAATACCAGACTGTCTGGGTGAAAACCAGACACCTTGCTAACCTACGATTTAGAAAATTCTTCTCTTATAATTGTAGAACTTCCAGTTACCAAGTGATGGACACTAGCTTCAGGATAGGCACAAGGAAATACTGCTCAAGACATTAAGTAAGTGATTTGTGGTATTCGTTGGCATAAATACAGTGATGGTCAGTTATTTAGATTCATGAATGATATTTTCATATGGAATTTCCATTTTCTGAGGTTGTATCCTTCTGAATACAGTGCTAGGGGGCAACAGCACAGGGATGGGGGAGAGGAAGACTTTAGTCTTGCTGCCTTGCTGGTAGCATGTAGTTAGCCCTGTGTGAACTAGGATACTTTCATCCATTATGTCATTTTTATATTCTTTATTACTTTCTCTAACATTTACAAAAGAACTAGCTGGAAGTAAAGAATCTTAAAAATATTTCCCAAAATAGTTATTGGCCTGTGTAGTTGCAGCACTATTTATATTTCACAGCCTTTAAGTTGTTAATGGTGCATCTCTTTGTATGCAGTTGAACAAAAAAAACCCCGAATTTTTGGGTACATGTAGTGTATTACACAATGTTTTTCTTGGGCCCACCAGTACTTAAGTAAAAATTATTTTCTCAATGAGTTTTATATCCAAAAATGTAGAAATGTGCCCAAAGCCAACTTGTTAAGTGACTTCATTTTTTCAAAAAAATGTGACTGTCTTCCAATCCTTGCATGTGCTTATTTAATGACCTCAGCTGTGCTACCTTGGACTCTCACCAGATCTTCAAAGCAGTGCTGGGTCAAGTCAGGCCAGCACTACTTGGTGGGGCACCTCTTGGGAGAAGTCAGGTACTGTAATTTCTTGAACTATAGCTAGTCTGCAGGTTATACTCTTATTTGAGAACTAGTACAAAATATAAGCTGTAACAAAATATGTTTTAAAAGCCTGCACATGTTGCTAGAGATGCCATTTAATGAAGGGTCAATTACTATTTTAAGATTTCCTTAGATTGGGAACAATCCAATTTGTAATTCAAAATGTTATAAAATATGCACTAGCTTGTAGAAAAGAAAATGCTAAAATAACTGGCTATTAGAAGTACAACTGTGATGCTGTTACTAGTGGACCGAAGGGGGAATTTTCTCTTAGCTCTATTCATGGTTTTTATACGACCTCAGTTTTGCTAAGCAATGAAGATATAGGATCTACAGCATTGCAGTTCTGCTTGCTGTAGCAGGTAGTGGAGAAGAACAGCACTGGGCATAATAGGAAAGGAAGCAGCTGCATCATGGTATATGCAGCCCTTCAGAGGTTTTATTTATATATTTACTTTTCTCACTTAGATTCAAGGCTAATTACATGGTATAAAACAATGCGATCAAACAGCATAAGAGATCTAATAAACAATACAATAGGATTAGGATTACTGAAATTAGAAACAAGGCAAAGTATTGAATGTGGTATCTCAAACAATGAAAAAAATGGCATTACGAAAGCAGAAATCAATATTGTAAAAGTGATATAATACCTCCTAAGTAGTGGCATAGGCTACAATCTTGCACCCTTTGTAAAAGCATCTTCCTGATCTCATTACAGAAAATGCTCTCTGAGTCCTGAATAAGCAGGCCATTCTGCAATGTTTGTTTATTTTATTTTATTTGGATTTCTATTCCGCCCTCCCCATGAAGGGCTCAGGGTGGATTACAACATATTAAAACACATCAGTTTATACAGTTAAAAACCACAAATAGATTGATAAAAACATAGTATATTATAACATATTTTACATATAAAAATATATATTCAGATATATATTTAGAAATTTAGATGGCGGCAATCGATAGCCGAAGATACAACTTGACGCGATAAGGTAGTGGACAACCGTAGTAGGGAGGGATTCAGATTATATTTTCATCATTTCCTCATTTTTCAGCCAGTGGAGGTCAAGCCTGACGGAACATCTCTGTCTTACAGGCCCAGTGAAATGATAACACATCCCGCCGGGCCCTGGTCTCAGTAGACAGAGAGTTCCACCAGGCTTGAGCTAGGACTGAGAAATCCCTGGCTCTGGTTGAGGCCAGGCAGGCCTCCTTGGGGCCAGGGACCACTAATAGGTGTTTCTCTCCCGATCAGAGCATCCTCTGGGGCATATATAGGGAGAGGTGGTCTCGCAGATATGCTGGTCCCAGTCCCAGTTCTGTTGGGGCCACAACAGAAAATGCACATGTTATTTATTTGATCTATTTGCAGGACGGTACCCTTAGAAGGTCATGTGCGTTCCATAGCTATAAGTAGCGACAGTGTTGTTTCTTCCTTTTAGTCCTTCATTCTTTTTAATCCAGTGTGCAGGCATTAGTCCGAAGCTAGCATCACCCAGAAGATTGTCAGGTGTTACTATTCCTCGGAGGCTACACCTAACAGGTGGAGAAGGGTATAAAGAAGGAAGAGAAAGAAAGTGGACAATCAGAGACCAGGAGGTACTGTGGAACTAGGCTCAGGAGTATGGCCATTAAGTGTAAGAAGGCCCAAGCAATTACGAGGGATGTAAGAAACTGTTGTCTTTCTTTGAATTGTGGACTCTTAAAAAAAATTAACCCCCATTCTCATGTCAAAGATACCTTGCTCTCTCTGAGCTTTATTGACTGTCCAGATCTTTTAAAGGACCCCTGCCTCAGGCAAAATTGCCTCTGAGAAAACAAGTGTTGCCTAGAGAGGGTGAAGTTTGGGTATGGTTGGGAGCTCAGTGGGTATTTGGTACCCAAAAATGTTTCCTCTGACACAGCAGTTTCTTCCAGAGGATCCATTCACTATATTCTGGAAACCAGTTCTGATTCCAGGAGAAAAACAGGGTTTCTCACCTGTAACTGTTGATCGTTGAGTCTCTTCTGTGCAGACACACATTGGGGGACTGCGCAGGCGCAGGCCAGCCGCGGAAAAGATTTTTCTAGCTTTTAGAGATGTGAAGGGGACGTTCGGATCCACCGCACATGTGTGCCGGTGTTCCCGCCAATTTTGAATGTATATATATCCTAACGTCCCCGGCATTCCCTCAGTTCACCTGAGCCGCCGGAGAAAAACTCAGTTAACCAAGCACTCACAGCGGGGTAGGTGGGAGGGAATGTGTGTCTGCACAGAAGAGACTCGACGATCAACAGTTACAGGTGAGAAACTCTGTTTATTGTCGTCGTCCTTCTGTGCAGCCCACATTGGGAGAATAACTAGCATCTCACCAATGGGGGCGGGTGTGAGTGTCTACTTGAACAAAGAATGCAGGACAGCCGTGCCAACAGCTGATTCACGCCGTGCATTCACGTCCACAGAATAATGTTTGATGAAAGTGTCTGCAGTGGACCATGTCGCAGCTTGGCAGACGTCCCGGAGCGGCACTCCTCGCAGGAAGGCAGCAGAAGCAGCTTGCGCTCGAGTAGAATGAGCAGTAACCAACAAGGGGCACTGGACTCCAGCTTGCTGATAACAAAGTTTAATTGTAGACACAATCCAGCGAGAGATGGACTGGGCATAAGCAGGTGAGCCCTTGCGAGGGCCAGAGTAACACAAAAACAGGGCAGGAGATTTCCTGAAACATTTGGTGCGATGCAAATAAAACAATAAAGCACGTTTCACATCCAATGTGTGTAGTGCCCGTTCCCCTGGGGACGAGGTATCGGAAAAAAGGAAGGGAGGAACACCTTTTGCTGCAGGTGAAATTTGGAGACCACCTTGGGTAGAAACTCCATGCTAGTGTGAAGCATGACCGTACCAGGAAAAAACTGCAGGAAGGGAGGGTCACACCGCAGGGCAGACAGCTCCCCAACACGTCTAGAGGACGTGACTGCCACCAGAAAGGCTACCTTTTGTGTGAGCAAAGGTAAGGGACAGGTGGACAGGGGCTCAAAGGGCCGGAGCATCAGCTGGGAGAGAACCAGGGACAGACTCCACTGAGGACTCGGCGGGGCCCTAGGAGGGAAGGTCTTGAACAGGCCCTTTAGGAACTGCTTGGAAAGCCAGTGTGTAAAAACGGTCTTCCCATCAATCTGCTCATGGAAAGCAGAGATCGCAGCCATGTGGACCTTAATGCTCGAGAAGGCAAGACCCTGAGAGCACAAATCCAGGAGGTAGTCCAGAATGATAGGTAAGGGGCAATCAAAGGGAGAAACCCCTTTTGGGGCCAACCACCTGGAAAAACGCGACCACTTCCTTTGGTAGGATAACCTGGTTGATAGCTTCCGGGCATTCAGAATGACCTTAAGAACCTCTGAGGAGAGGCCTACTCCGGAGCGCACAGGAGCCAGGCAGCCAGACTCAGAACTGCCACATTGTGGTGCCTGACCCCGTCCCTGATTAATAGGTCCGGGGCCGGTGGCAGCGCTAGGCATCGTCCCTGTGAAAGGGAGAGTAAGAGAGGGAACCAATCCTGGCAAGGCCACTGTGGGGCAATCAGGATACAGTGGGTGTTGAAGGCCCTGACCCTGGAGAGGACCTTGTGCATGAGCGGGAAGGGTGGGAAGGCATAAAAGAGCCCTGGGGACCAAGGTATCTGAAAAGCATCCCCTAGCGAGTGACGGCCAATTCCGGCCCGGGAGCAGAACAGCGGGGCCTGCTTGTTGTGGGCCATGGCGAAGAGGTCGATGAGTGGTGTACCCCATGTGCGAAAGACTTGGTGGAGGTAAGCCCTGTTGAGGGACCACTCGTGTTGAGGCAGAAACACCCTGCCCAGCGTGTCTGCTGCGGTGTTGAGCTCCCCGGCAATGTGAACGGCCCTGGGAAGGACGTTGTTGACCATGGCCCATTTCCAGAGAGTCGTTGCTTCCCTGCAGAGCTTGAGCGAGACCATTCCTCCCTGCTTGTTGAGGTAATAGCAGGCTGTGGTATTGTCCGACAGGACCTGAACCCTCCTGTTCCGAAGGACATCTGCAAAAGAAGCAAGGGAGTAATGGATCGCTCTAAGCTCTAAGAGGTTAATGTGCATGTTTGCTTCAGTTGGGGACCAGATGCCTTGGGCTGAGAGCTGCCCACAGCGCTTTCCCCATCCCAAGTTGGAGGCGTCAGTAAAGACGGTGACCTCTGCCAGGAAAGGGCCAAAAGGACAACCTTCGGACAGATTCTCAGGGACAGTCCACCAGGCCAAGGAACACTGTACCACCCTGGGGATGGAGAACTTCTGATGCTGACCCATAGTGAGGGGGTTGTACCTCTGGACGAACCAGTTTTGCAGAGGCCTCATATGCAGGCATGCGAAAAAAACTACCCCTGTGGAGGAGGCCATAAGGCCTAGCAGTGTTTGAATTAGGAGGGCAGTTTGAAAACGGTTGTGCAAGAAGTGACGGGCTAGGGAGGAAAGCCTGGTCAAGCGATCCGGGGGTAAGTAGGCTCTGCCCCGTGGCGAGTCGAAATGGACCCCTATAAACCTAATGGCTGTGCCCGGAGTTAAGATAGACTTATCCCCATTAACCACCAAGCCCAACCTAGCTAGCACAGATAAGGTGAGGGCAATATGGTCCTGGAGAGAGTCAGCCGAGGGTCCCACCAGGAGCCAGTCATCCAGGTAAGGGTAGATAAAGCATCCCCTGGACCGTAGATACGCCACCACGGCGGCCATGCACTTCGTGAAAACCCTGGGTGCAGAGGCCAGCCCAAAGGCAACATCGTATATTCATATACAGAATTCCCATAGACAAACCGCAGGTACTTTCTGTGGCCCTCAAAGATGGAGATGTGGAAGTAGGCGTCTTTCAATTCTAGAATAGCTAGCCAGACGCCTGCTTCCAAGAGCTCTATGACCCTTGTCAGGGTCAGCATCCGAAATTTCTCAACCTTGAAATAACTGATGAGGCCCCTAAGGTCCAAAATGGGCCGGGACCCTCCATCCTTCTTATCTACGAGAAAGTATCTCGAATAGAATCCCCAAGGGGAAGTAGCAACATTGACCACTCGGACAGCACCTTTGTTCACCAACTCCATAACATTATTGTGTAAAACAACATTCCAACATGGAGAACAACAGGGAGGGAGAGAAAGGGGAGGTGCATCAGAAAATAACAATTTGTAACCATGGGTCACAATAGACAGGACCCAAGTGTCAGAGGTAACAAGCTGCCAACAGGGCAAAAAAGGCCGAAGCCTGTCCAAGAACCGGGCAGTAGCGAGAGTGTCCTTGGAAGCCAACTGGGGTGCGTCCAGGCTTAGTCAGAAGACAGAAGGCTTCTGCATGGAGGTCGATGGTTTAGGCGAGGAGGGCTGCTGCCTCCCCTTGGACCGGCTGGAGCGCCTGGAAGAATGACGCTGCTGGGTTGAATAGGATCGGTGGCCATAGGACTGGCCCGAGAAGAATCGCCCTTGACGCTGCTGGTAAGGCTGATAAGGGGTCTGGTAGGATCGGAACCGACCGTAACGATACCTCGGACCCGACGGCTGAGCTGAAGGAGCGACTCCCAGGGACTTGGCTGTTTGCTGGTTTTTCTTCATCAGAGAGAGGGACTCATCCGTTTTTTCTGAGAAGAGCTGGGACCCCTCAAACGGGAAATCCTCCACCTTCGCCTTCTTCTCTGGTGGCAGGGCCGTGGACCGGAGCCAGGCGTGTCGACGCAAGACCACTGAAGTCGCCATCGCTCGCGCTGCAGAGTCGGCGGCGTCCTTGCCCGCTGTCATCTGTTGCTTTGACAGCTTCATAGCCTCAGCCTGGAGGGCCTTAACCAGGTGGCGACGATCCTCTGGGAGGTCGGAGAGGTAAGAGGACAGCCTTTTCCACAAGAATAAATTATAGGATCCCATTATAGCTTGGAAATTTGCTATACGGAATCCCAAGGATGTGGACGAGTAGAGCTTCCTGCCCATGCCATCCAGCTTCCTGCCTTCTCGATCTGCCGGAGCTGAAGAGGAACCGTATTGGAACCGAGCCTGACCTTCTTCGGCCACGATGGAAGAGGGCTTAGGATGGGTGAAAAGGTACGGACAGTTGTCCTGTTTTAGGCGGTAGTACCTTTCGACCTTCTTTGCCGTTGGCGGCAGGGATGCCGGTGTCTGCCAGAGCGCAAGAGCATTATCGACAAAGTCCTCCACAGGAGGGAATGCCACCGAAGCGGGGGACCCTGAATACAACGCCTCCAGCAGCTTGCTCTTAGGCCTGGAGGTCATGGAGGCAACATCTATCTCCAGCGCAGCGGCCATCCTGACCATCTGTTTGGCGAACAATCTGTAGTCGTCATTTGGGGACGACTAACAGAGCTCATCCACGGTGTCATCCGGGGAAGGGTCAGAGGAGTAATCGGACGGGGAAGCCAGGCCCTCTTCATCCTCGGAATTCGAAAATTCCGCTGGGGTCTGCGTCGGAACCGAAGCCGGGCGTCCGGCCGGAGCCGATGGACAAGGCCAGGAACCGAGGGATGGAGTTGCACTCTAGCCGCAGGAGGAGCAGGCGCAGGTTGCACGAGCGGTTGAGCCGGAACGGAAGACAGCGGAACCGAAGGGTGTTGCAGGAAGGGCACAGACTGCTGGAACCAGGCCACAAAATCCTGCCAGGAGGTCATGTTTCCTATCCCCGGGACAGGCTGCCAAGGAGGTAGAGGAGCGGACACCGGAGCAGGCCAGTGGTACGGCGCCAGAACCGATGAGGTAGACTGCATCGGAACAGAGGCCTCCGAAGGCGGACGGCAGGGAACGCTCAAACGACTGATACGGTTCCGGGAGAGGCGGGAACGGCACGTAATCCTCCGATGCTGTTGGAGGAGGTGTACAAGGAGATGACGGGGTGTGAAGACTCATCACATCGTCATCAATCAGGACCGGTCTGGGAGGCGTACCGGGCCGCACAGTCGGAGCCGGGGATGGCGCACGGCTCTTAGCTTTCGACTTGGCCTTGGCCTTTTTTGGCGGGGGCTCCGAAGAAGCCTCTGTGGCCGAAGCTTTAGACGAGGGCTTCGATGAAGTCTTCGATGAGGAACGCTTCTTAGCCTTCCGGCTAGAAAGGCGATCCACGGAACCGGAGTCAGATCGGCCCTCTGGAACGGGTTGCCCCGTCAGTTCCGAGGGGAGCGGCTCCGGCGATTTTCGAGATGGTGCCAGCGAAGGAGCGGCGGAGCGGGGCCTATCTCCCGATGAACCCGATGGCTTGGGGGGCAGAAGGTTGGCATCCCACAAGAAGGCACGGAGTCTGGCCTTCTGATCGCTCCTTGCTTTCGGGGTGAAAGACATACACACCGCACAACGCTCCACAATGTGCCCCTCGCCCAGGCAGATGAGACAGAGCTCATGGCCATCCAAGTGGGTCATCTTCGTGCTGCACTTCAGACACTTTTTAAATAAAGCTGTCTGAGACATTTCGAATGATATTTCCCGACAGATGGACACAGGAAAATACCAAACAGCTCAGGAAAACGACGAATAAACTCCGAAGAGACGCTGAGAGACAAATAACGCTAGACAAGAAGAACTTTTTCGACAGCGGCGAAAAAGGAACTGAGGGAATGCCAGGGACGTTCGGATATATATACATTCAAAATTGGCGGGAACACCGGCGCGCATGCGCGGTGGATCCGAACGTCCCCTTCACATCTCTAAAAGCTAGAAAAATCTTTTCTGCGGCTGGCCTGCGCCTGCGCAGTCCCCCAATGTGGGGCTGCACAGAAGGACGACGACGATCTCCAGTTCCCACCTGGCAGTTGATAATCCAACCTGGAGTACTCTTGAGGTTCCCCAAGAGGCCAAACAGAGTGGGGAGGAACAACTACTAGATGAAAGTGAGTAGAGCTGCTGCTCTAGCTGTTGAATTTGGGCAGGTCAGCTGACTCTGTAGGAGGTGTGTGATACAGCGAGTTTTTAGGACCTACTTCTGACTTTCCCTTATTTTAATTGCTAATTCCCTATTGCTAGATGAATTCTGCGCTGGATCTATGAAGTAGAACAAGTATTATGATACTGTGATATATTTAACATAGAAATCAAATTAGTAGTGCTTGATAGCTCTAGCTGAAAGGATATGAACGACATTTTCCCAGAGCTAGAAACGTATGGATTTATATCTTTATATAGCTTCAGTTAACCAAATCAGGAATGCCAGACTTGGCTCCTTGGAACTGAAGATGAGACAAGGAAAACACAGACCTAATTTCTAGCCAATGCGGAGCAGGCCCATGGGTGAGCTAGACTTGAACCTGAAAATCCCACAATGGCATGAAGAGATTTCCTTGATGTTATAACTGATCTCCCTTTTTTGGTCAGAGTGGGTTGATGATGTACAAGTTGAATCTCTGCCTTACAATCTTATGGTTGCCCCCTCAAGATCTACTGTGGGTTGTCTTGACAGGAGATTAAAATTTTTGCCTACAATTGTGTAAACAGATGTCTAATACTGGAGTGCCAGAGTAGTTTTTCAGTCACCATCCTTTAATATTCTTAAACAACGACAAAAAAACCCCAGGCTCATTCTTACATATACTGTGCTCTGTGAAATGTTTATTTCCTATACAAATGTGACTTTATTCTCTTCTGTTCCTGAAAAGCTTCTACTTTATAACACAAATGTTAATGCTTTTACTTTTCAACACAGATTTGATTTGTATACTTTAAGTGTATTTATTTGGGAGGAGCTACTAAATGACGAAGCTGAACATGTTTCCAGACTTAGATAATTTGAAAATAGCATGTTTAAGCACTTGCAAGTTTGGTAGCTAACACTGTGGAAAATCAGTTTACTACAAATGGCTTCAACCAATTGACTTAAAATGTCAGTTATGGATGGTGAAACATTCGGTAATCTCTGCTCTCTTGAGAATAGACTCCCCCCCTTCCCCCTGAAAAGAGGAAATCATAGGTTTTTCCATTGACACTGAACAGTGTCCCTACATTGATCCCTGCTTTAAATCACAGTCTTCGGAGAGACGAGTCTTAAAAGCCATTTTTAGAAAAATAACACAAATTTCATGTGTGAATTAATAATCCTCTCTATAGGCAATCATGTCAGATTATTTGATTATATCTTTTCTGTCACTATCATTGGATTTTTTTTAAAAAAAAATGCTTATAAAAACCCACAGGTAAGATCTTAAAGTGTCCTGCAGCTTGTTCCCTCTTGTGTATTTGTCTAAAATTTTGTCATTATTGTATGCTCTATATGCATTGATAAAGGTAAAGGTAAAGGTAGTCCCTGTGCAAGCACCTAGTCATTACTGACCCAGGGGGACATCAACATTCTATACTATTCACTACTATGCAGAAGTTATTATTACTACAGCATATTAATAATTATTGCACGAAAGAATTATTCAGTCAGGGAGAAGAAAGCCCTTATTTAGTGTCTCTTAATTTTTCATTCATGTGGATACAGAACAATTTACTATCACAAACTAGAGTTCAATCATCTGTAAGTTTGCCTGGTTTGGCAACCACCAGGAGATGGGGGCAGGAGGGCATGGGTGGGGTGGCCATTGATAATGGCATGGCATCATATACAGGTTTTCCATGGAAGTGACATCATGCCATTGGCCCAATGGCCATTTTTATTTTATTTTTTCCAGTGGCAGGAAATGGGTAGGTAGGGGATCCCCTGCTGTTACTGGGGGACTGGAAACACTAATCATTCTTCTTAGGATTGCATTGTAAGTCTTTTGACCCCTTGAAGATCTGTTTTGGCTTTAGTTTATATGAACTCACTTCATGCATCTGATAAAATATGTAATGATTGTACCTGCCTTATGGAATGGCCTACCTGAAGAGGTCACGAAAGTCTCCACTCTGCAAAATCAAATTTATTCAGGAAGCCTTTCTTATACAGGTGATAGGATTGTGCTGTAAGGAAATAATTCAGAGAGAGATGCTGGTGACTGTATTACTGCGTACTATCTATTGCTCTAAGTATGCTATGACAGGATAGCTCCATGGTGCTTTGTTTTGTTTCAGCACTATTTTTTTTGCTTCAGCTCTGTATTGGATTTCTTCTGTACTTACCCTTTTGTGTTGTATTTGAATGTCCCAGCCAGAGTTCATATTGACTTATACTACCTAATCTGCCTTGAGTGTCAGTGAGAAAGTTGGACAGTAAAAAATGTAAACAGAATAAAATAAATAATTATACAGTAAATATATTAATTTGAAGATGCCACAATAGTCTGTGAGGTCAGTTCAAGATTTTTCTATCTTTCTAGGAGGTCCAATGCTTTGCTGTGGGACAATGGACTAATGCATGGATTCTTACTAGGGGTGTGCAAAAGGCTTTCCCCTGTCCTGGTGGGTAGATTCCAAGGAGTAACCTACTCCTAGTTTATGTGCAAGTGCATCTGGGACAGATGAAACCTTATCTCACACTTTCTTTGATTGTGCACTGACCGTCCCTCTGAGGAATTTGTGGATACAGCTAATGATAGCTTCTGAGGTTCTCCTTGTTACTATGTCTTCTCTGCTAGCCAGTACTGACCCTGGTATTACTTTGGCTATAGCAAAATTTCTCACAGAAGGGGCTTCTATGCAAGGATGGTAACAGAGGGTGATCTTTGGGTTTTATCCCAGGCCACTGGGTAATCTGACTTTTTTAAAAAAAATAAAAATATTCCTATTAGGGGTGTGCACTGAAAAAAAATCATTAGAATATCAGATCAGGGCTTTGGAGCGGGGGGGGGGGGCGGCGGGATTTTTTACTGTGATGGCTTATTTCCAAGTAGGACATTACTGGTTTGGATTCAAATTCATGTATTTCTTTGGGTTCTGAGTTCAAGAGAATTATTTTCAATGGGGAACATATGCAATGGTCTGGGGCAGCTGTTTTTAAAGATGGGCACCAAATTTGCACAGAACATAATCCTCCCTCCAATAGAAAGACCCTGTAACTTTCATGCAGATTGAACAAAGGGGGTTGGTTATATAGATACCCAAAGCATGCACCTCTGAGCAGCCATACTTCTCTCCATGGATTCCTAAAATGTCAGTCAAGCTGCACCCTAACAGGAGAGCTCAATCCAGTCACTAGCATTAAAAAACAAAAAAATAAACAAGTTGCGTCAATTTCATTTCCTATTTTTACAGTGACTAATTTTTTAAAAAATCTTTGTAGAAAACTCTGTGTTTCAGTTCCTTCCTTGTTGTGGTCTGTTTATTTTGTCTTAGAGAGTGATGGTGGCTTTCTTTGCTAGACACTCCTCCCCACCCCCGGTCAGTCTGCCATTAGTCCTTATGGGGCTGGGGTGGTTGTTTTCCAACCAAATGTCACCAAAATTGCAGTGGAGTGAGGACTGCCTGTCCACTAAAGAATGTCAAGTTTCAAGTGAATATAACACAGAGGTCCAGTTCTACGAGCCCCTGAACAAAGTGTCCCAAGAAATCTTAATTGTGTGTATTTGATTGTTTATATGTCTATTTGTTTTTATTTTATTTATATATGCATTTTATATGTTATTTTAATGTTTTAATTATCTATTCGCTTCCATATTTTGTATGGAAAGGCAGTGTATAAATGTTTTAAACAATTGCAGCTCCATTATTCCATATTGGGGACATTTTAAAGGAGCTTGGACTGGCTGTTTTCCAACCAAATGATACCAAAATTGCACCAGAGTGAGGGCTTCTGGTTTACTAAAGAATTCCCAAGTTTCAAATGAATTGGACCAAAAGTTTTAATTCTATGAGCCCCTAAGCATTGTGCCAGCAGGCTTTTGAAGGGACCGGAAGAATCAGCAGCCTTTCGCAACTTCCTTGCAAAGATGATTGGCTGGGAGCTCTCCCTCTCAAGATCTGATCAGCAGGTAGAAATGTCATTTCTCAGGAACATAGTAGAATCAAAGAAAACACTACCATATTGCTGGAACTTGGGGTGGGAGTGAAGAATTCTTCAGGGGAGAGGGTTTCATAATTCCCAATCTCGGATGTGTGTTACTGTGCTGAAAAATAAATGTTTTTATTTACATTATTTATAGTCTGCCTTTCTTACTGAGACTCAAGGCAGATTACTTAGGGTAAAAACCAATGTGATCAACAGCTGGGATATCCAGTAAACAATATGATCAACAGCTGGGATATCAGAAATCTGAAAATTGGCAGAAATCAGAAAACAGAACTAAAAGCCAAGCACAAGCATATTTAAACATGACACATTAAATGATACAGAAGTAGGAGGATAGTTACAGCAACAGACAGTATATAGTACAGGCTACGGTTCCTATCATTTTATCAGAGCATTTTTCTGAACCATTTCCTTACACTACAACCCTTTTACCAATGTAAAAAAGCCTCCCTGAATTATTCAGTTTTGCATAGTTGTAAAAGGCCAAGGGAGGGGGGCTCCTAACCTTATCAAGGCCACACAGAGAATGCAAATGTATGGACAATCACTGATTTTGTCCATTTGCAGGATGGCACCTGGAGAAGGCCCTACTCAGATGAGCAAAGCTGCCGTGACAGAACATAGCGAGAGAGGTGATCCTGAAAATATGAAGGACCAAGGCCATGAAGGGCTTTGTATGTGATAGACATCACCCTGAATCAAACCTGGTAACTGATGACCACCTAATGGGGTGATTGCAGAATACGAGTAATATGCATGCTCTGCCTAGCTCCTGATAATAAGCAAGATTTAGCATTCTACACCAACTGGAGTCTCAGAGTTGACTTTGAGTGAAGACCAATGTAGAGTGCGTTGTAGTCATCTGGTCCCAGTGGTATTATGTCATGCGTCCAGGTGTCCAGATCAGCTGTGTCAAGTTAGAGGGCCACCTTCCAGGCTAGACTGAGTTGGTAGAAAGTGTTTCATGCAACTACATTAACTTGCTTCTACAACAGTAATTCTGGATTGAGTATAATTGCTAGGCTCTTATTTGAGTCAGCAAGGGGCAACTGATCTCCATCAGAAGTGGAAAGTATAGTGTCCTTCAAGACCCCTCACTCATTACATTTACCTCAGATGGGAACATACTGTAATGCACATCTCATGGGAGTAAGGAAAACCAAAGCTGTATATAAATCTGTTATGTTTTGTGTAGACTGAAATGCTTTATGTGGGTTAATAGTTTTTTTCCCAGAAAGTTACTTTGCTAAAGAAGGCCAATTTATTAACTATGAAATTTGGCTTGCATCACATCTAATTTCTGTATGTTTTGGAATGCTACATAGGATGAAGTAGTAATTATCTCAAATGGATATCTATTGTTTAAATAGGATATAACTTGCTTAGGTTCACGATGAGCTTTGGGATTTTATTTTTGGGGTTTCTTCCAGTTTCTTGACAACATTTTGTTTCTGGAAAATTTAAATGGCATTCTGAGCTGAGCCTACTTAAAAACAAACTGTTTAAAGAGTAGTCCTCTGAAAAGAATAACATTTTTGTTGACCATGCTTAACATACTTAATTTAAGTTAAGAATGAATTGTTTGAAGACAAGTGTTCTGACTGACTCATCATCGCCCAGCCCAAACTCCTGGACCTAGAAGTGAGAAATTTGGGCAGAATGTTCCATTTGTGGTGTAGAGGCTCACGAAGAAGGGATTTTAAGAAATTCGCCCCCTAAGGAGGTAAAAAGGGGTAAAATGTGTTTTCCCACAGGGATATAGTTTCCCTGTGTGGCTGGCTGGGTGCTCCTCCCCCTCCTCCCACCAACTGCCAACTCAGCTTCCCTGAGGTCATTTGCATATGTGGGCTTGATTGGTCATCATCCCAATATCCTAAACAGTATACAGGACACATGTAGTACCTCAGGACACATTTAATGACTCCTAGTCATTGAATGTGTCCTGAGGTAAAAATATATCTCCCTGTCTGCCCCTCTAGGGTTGCCAATCTCCCTGTGGGGCCTGGCTTTCCTGAGTGGCTGGCAGGCGGATGGGTCAGCTGTGGAATTCTGTGTTCTGAGGTAAAAATCAGGCAAAGGAAACTGCAGACAGTTGAAGAAAGACAGTACAAGACTCCTGAAAAGGGATTTTATGTAAAAGTCAGTATGGCAGCTGAGTTTTAAAATGTTCATGGGGACTGGATCGCTTATTGAAATTCAACCACATACCAACAATGCAAGAAATAAAGAAATTAATCTTGACATGGAACAAACAAGAATATAGCTGGTATTCAAGATTTCATCTGATTAAATCTTTCCTGCTTCCCAAAATGTTATTTTTGTTTCAAACCATTCCTATATCTATACCACACAAATTAATGAAACAATGGCAAACAGTATTTAATAATTTTTTATGGAACCATAAATGACCCAGAATTGCATTTCATATACTACGACAGAGCCCCCAAAATGGAGGCTTCAAATACCCAGACCTAGAACTATATGCACATTCAGTCTGTCTTTCTATCATTTTACAAATACTAAACTCTAAGGAAGATACAATTTGGTCACAAATATCAGAGTCACTATACTCCCCTTTATCAATTCAAGAAATTCTCTGGAGCACTAATCGCCTTAGACAAACACAAACTGATAACAACTTACTCTGGGCAAATTTGATGAAACTGTGGGACTACTACAAAACCAAACTACTCCCACCACTATCACGATATTCAGCTATTCTTTTTCAAGAATGGTTTCCACCAGGCTGCAGCCTATTAAACCGCAAGCAATGGATTTTTTTGAAGGATATAAATCTCTCAGACATATCTTCCCGTTTGGGCCTATTACCAAAAAATATTTTAGAAGAGAAATTAGATACTACTATCCCCTGGTTCCAATACCTACAATTGGTCAATATGACCAATAAAATACATTTAAAAGATATAATATCAACACCCAAAACAAGCTTTGATGACCTCATAGACATGAATACTCATCATAAAAAGGATTGATTTCAAAAGTCTACAAAACCATTATACATATGCATAAACCAAAACAGTACGCCTATCAAACAAAATGGCAACTTGACTGTGACATACCAATATCCCAAAACCATTGGAAAGAAATTTGGTCATCTTCTACTTTAAACTCCAAAGCAATAAACATAAAACTCCAATTGTTTAAAATATTAACATGTTGGTACCTAACCCCTAAAAAACTTTCGGTTATCACCTCAACTTATTCACCCATGTGTTGGAAGAAATGTGGAAATATTTGCTCACTTATGGTGGCAGTGCCCTAAAATTAAAGCATTCTGGGAGGAAATACTAAAGCAAATAAAATTAATAACAAACTATGACGTACCTCTCGAACCTCAACTAATATTCTTAAACCTCTGGCAAAACACAAATATACCAGTCTTGCAACGTGACTTAATAAATAACTTGCTTGCTATAGCAAAATCGTCTACTGCTTTTTTCTGGAAAAACCAGTCCCCACCAACATTGAATCATTGGTATACGAAAATATGGGACCAGCTTATAAATGATAAAATAACTGAGAGTCTATCTGCTAATTCTACTACAAGCAGTTACTATGAAAAATGGTGGTCTTTTTTGGATTATGTTGATAAAACTGAAACACTTCCTCCTAACAATTTATATCAGGATATTTTGAAAATTTAGAACCACAAATGGAATAAGTCACTTCTGCACTTGATGAAAGCTACTTATACTTAACATTTATTGACTGTAGTAAGCATTTGATTGAAATGTTTTATTTTCTCTCTTCCTTTTATTGTAATCAATAATTTTGAATAATTGTTATATCATTCCCTGTATTTGTTGTTCAAGTTATTGTTGTGGTTATTCGGTTGTATTAAATAAAAGTTAAAATTTAAAAAAACATAAAAAAAATAAAATGTTCATGGGGAGATGGTGTACACCCTTTCTAGGGGCCATTTCAATGCGAACCTCTCACATGAACCTGCTGAAGGGCCCACCACACCACCCCTCCCTCAGTCCAACTCCACCTCACATCTTTTGCAGCCTTCACCTCTTACTACCACCAAGAAGCCTCCTGGCAGACGTTGTGCAAGATACACCAATGCTAAAAGGAGGAAGCAACTTAGAGATGCAGCAAAGAAATGTACACGTCGTACTCCTGCAGTGCACTGAGCAGCAGTGGGCAAGTACCACAGAGTCCTGAGTCCAAGGGAAAGGTGACCATCCGTGCAGACCTGGGCACAGTAGTGATGACCCTAGCAGACCTAACAACCACGATATATCCTGATATCATCACTATCATGAAGAAGTCCATGGACGGGCTGTGCAAGTGTGCCTCTCTGACCCCCAAGAAAGACATGGCTGCCATCATTAATGAAACACAACCTAGCTCCCTCGAAGAGGCAGAAATGGAGTACAGATCTGTGGACTCAGTGGTGCAAATGGATGATGCGGTCCACTACCCTGTGGAGTTCCTCAACATGCTTAACCCTCCTGGCTTCCAAGCCCACAAGCTTCTCCTCAAAGTGAGGGCTCCAAAGTGGGGGGAAACCACCAATGAGGTCTACAAAGAGGTCCTTCAGTAGAAAGAAAAGGTTGTACATATTTTTCACTTTATTTACTGCTCTACAATCTTTTCCTTTTAAAAATCTCTTCAATAAATGTTACATTTCAAAATTCACTTCATCAGTTTTAGGCATCAACATGCTTCACTTTATTCAAACACTTTTGTGAAGCTCGGGTACTATGCTATTATACTACAAAACCAACTCAACCCGCCCCCCCCCAACCAAAAACGTTACTTCCACATAAATATTATAACTGGATTTAAAGTAGTTAAATACCGTAGCGAAGCACGGGTATCAAGTTAGTCTCTATATATAAAGACAAGTGTCCTCCTGACTGACTCATCAATGCCCAGCCCAAACCCCTGGACCTAGAAATGTGAAATTTGGACAGGATGTTCCTTTTGGGGTTCATACCACGCATACCACTCATACCATCAGAGAACCCCTTTGAATTTAAGAGACTGCAGTTCCCCCTCAAGGCCTGCTTTGCTATGACTATCAGCAAGTCCCAGGGGCAGACACTGAAGGTGGCAGGAATTGACTTGAGGGAGGATTGCTTCTCACATGGGCAGTTCTACGTGGCCTGCTCCAGAGTGATCCTAGCACCTGAGGGGAAAACCTCCAGCATGGTCTACAAAGAGGTCCTTCAGTAGAAAAAAAATGGTTGTACATATTCTTCACTTTATTTATTGCATTACAATCTTTTCCTTTTAAAAATTTCTTAAATAACTGTTACATTTCGAATTTCACTTCATCAGTTTTCAGCATCAACACACTTCACTTTATTCAAATACTTTTGTGAAGCTTGGGTACTATGCTATTATATGACAAAACCAACTGTGAGTTTCTCCGTCAGCAGGGGGCGCCGCATCCGTCGGGTCCGCTGTGGCGGGAGTGCGGTCTGTGCAGCCGGCGGGTCCAGAGGGGTCCCATTGCTACCCAGGCCGGGCAAGCGGCCTGTATGCTGGCTCCAGGGGTCCCAGCTTCCCTTCTGATTGGCCTCAGATGGTCCCAGGGCTGTTAAGCCATGTGCGGTGGCAGGCAAGCACAGCCTCTGGGCCCAGGGATGGTCCTTTCCTCAGGACAGCCTCCCTGTTTCTCCTCCCCGGCCGGGAAGCTCTTGGCCCCTTTTATCCCCTCCCTCTCTAGGGGCAGCCCCGCCCCGCTCCCCAGTCACCAGCGTCCCAGGTGAGCCTCATTATCTGGGCCAACGCTGGCAGCAACACCTGGCTCCAGCCCTTCCTGGGTGGGAGGCCAGGCACTCCCCCCTCCTGCCCCTGGGCCGCCATTGGGCGCCAGCCCCTCGCTTCCCCGGCAGGCGGACGGGCTGGCCTATTGCCTGCCGCTGCCGGACTCCGCTCCCGCCTCCCCCCTGCCTCGGGGCACCGGGCGGGGCTGGGGCCTGCGAGCGTGGGCCTCGCGGCTGCGCCGCCTCGCCTCTGCCGCGTCCGCCGCCGCGGGATTGGGGCCGCCCGTATTGGTGGCGCCCACCCCGCCGGCCCGCCGGGCCGTTGGCTTGCCCTCCCCGTGAGGCTCCCGCTTGCCTGGGTCGTCGCCGCCGCGGCCCCCTCCGCGGTGCAGCAGCGGCCTCCGCCCGGGTCATCGGTCCTGCTGCCGCCGTCGCGCTCGTCCGCCGCCGCAGCCGGGTGAGTTTCGGGGCTTGCGGGGCTGCGGGGGGCGGCGGCGAAGAGGGAGGGGAGGCCCGTCCCCGGACACCAACTCAACCCCTGCACAAACCAAAAAACGTTACATACCCATAAGTATTATAATTGGACTTAAAGTAGTTAAATACTGTAGCGAAGCACGGGCATCAAGCTAGTGTGATATAAACAGCAAAAATATAGCAAAAGAAGGAAATTAGCCCAAACGTCTCAATTGGTATTTTATAACATGATTAAGTAAATGTGTACTTGGTTGGCATCCATAGTATAAATAGGATTTCAGTATTCATCTAATACAGTACATAGATCTAGCATGACCTGTCCTTATTAGGCATGGGCACGAATCAAAATACGAATCAAATTTCATGACGCATTGGGCCGATTGATGTATCGCGAAAACGCATTTTGTGGGGCTGCGTTTTTCATGAAATCCACAACTTCTGGGGCCAATTCATTTGATTCATGAATGCTTTGTGCTGCCAGATAGGCTGGCACTGATCCATTGATTCCCTAGGCAACATAGGCCAGGAATGTCTGCAGATCTTTTGTTACTGTGGAAACCCCAATCTTAGCCTCCATAACCTTGATAGGCAGCTCTCCTTGCCAACCTGAGAGCTGAGCAATGCAGGTCTGTACAAGTTTACCTAGGAACTGTAGTCAGAGACTCCTCCTTCTCTCTGTTTCCCTTCTCTGTTTTTAAGAACAGGATGGTGGAGCAGCAGCGGCAGTAGCAGCCTCAGCAGCTCCTGCTGCTGCTGCTCGCTGCTTGCCAGTTTCAGGAACCCTTCTCTGACTCTCCACCTCCCATCCTCCTGCTGCTCTGACATGTCTTCCCACTCCCCGCCCCCAAGCTACTGAGCAGATCTGCTCTGCTTTTCCTTTGAGAACTTGGAGGTGGGGGGATGGCATGTCAGAGCAGCAGGAGAATGGGAAGGAAAAGTCAGCAAAGAGAACCTGAAGAGAGGAAAACCCAAGCAGATCCGCTTTGCTTGACTTTTCTTCCAGCAGTGGCAGAAAGCAGGAGGACAGGAGGGGGAAATCAGCAAAGAGAGCCTGAAGAGAGCTACTTGGAGGGTGGCTGGAGAAGAGCCTGCTGAAGTCTCCCTGCAAGTTTGGCATCTCTGGGTATGAAGGGGGCCATTGAAGTGCCCTGGGTTCTGATGAATCACAAAACTAATTAATTGTATTGTGAAACGGGACAATTTTGTGCAAGTTTGTGTTCTGTGATTTGTGGAACTCGATGAAATGTGAAACTCTCGTTTCATTCCCCCCCCCCCCCCGTTTTGTGCCCAACTTTAGTCCTTATACTGTTTTAAGGGTATGACAACTGATGTTATTTGCTTGAATTCTTTCAATCTGGATTACAAATACAGGATCATTTACAAACCAATACTATAGATTTTTAATTGTATTTCTTGACTTCTAATGCAAACTTGATAATGATGTTCTATGATGTATTGATCTATTTGTGTAATTTCTAAAATAAAATTTCAAAACCTACAGCATGATTCAGCTTAAAGTTAAGTAGTTTGAAATTCCAATTATTTCAATGATAAGGATTTAAACATGTGTTTAACTCTCTGTCATTGAAAGCAATAGCAGTTGACTAGATTGCTACCTAACTTTTTCACAACGAATCAGCAACCTATTGTAATAAATTAACATTCCTTATTGACTAGGATTCTAAGGGGCATATGCCGTCTTCTGCATGTGGAAGTTTTACACACCACCCTGTACAAATCTCTTGTGCTTAGGTTAGCCAGGCCGTGGCAACCTGTGGGTGTTTGGGGATCAGGGACAAGAGGGGGCATGGTGTGGTATGCGCCATGATGGAATTGCCAGAAACTGTGGTAAAATCTGGAATTGCCAGAAACTGTGGTAAAATCTGGAATTGCCAGAAACTCTGGTAAAATCATAGAATTTTCAGCTATTCCTAGAGTTGGGTTTTCCCCAGACACGATATCATGGCATACACAATGCAGACAGGTTTTTAAAAAAATAATTCTCCTTCCACTGTTCAGAAAGGTGGTTTGCAACAATGCCTGCTGGCAACCGGCCTTCAGCCATAGTGGGAAGCTGTAAATGTTTCCTTGAATAGTTGCCTGGAATTGTATTTGATTAAGTGCAAGGGGCTGATATTAGAAAGTTTGCATCCTTCTACCATCCTGTACATATGTGCACATTCATGGGCCTTTGGGGATTCTCAGTTTAAGTAAGTAATTCAAGTTTGGACTTTCAAAGTATCTTTCTTAGATTCACTTAGATTTCATTTATTATTTTACATTATTCTGTTATGTTTGACTTACTCCACAGATCAGATGAATGACATTAGTGATTTGTTTAACAGGTGCACCAAATGATATGAAGAGTATAAGCAAAGAACTACAGAGCAAAAAGTTTTTGTTATCTTATCTGATGATTGGGGAAGAAAATCTCTTAGCTAATTTTATAGAATTCAAAGGCAACTAAGTGCTTGTATCTACCTTAGTTTATCCATGGATGGAAGATTTATTCTCTCTGAGCTTGACTTTCTTGGTTCTCCTCTCCTGCTGCATCCCCAAATACCCCCTGAAATGTTGCTTATGGAGGAAAACATGAATGTCCTGGTCCTGCCCCCTGCATATGCACAATTGCCAACTTGGTCTGTGCATATGGGAATTGTACAAACACAGTTGCTATCCTTGTGATTGGGAAAAGGCTATTACAGGGGATGTTGTCATGTATGCATGTACTCTTCTCACACACAGAGACTCCATGCTCATGAGCCAGTGATTGAGGGGTGTGGGGAGGGAAGAGACAGCACTCCATTGCTTTTTGTTTTAATTTTTTTAATATTTCCAAAATAAAGAGGGTACAGAAAAAAGGGGGAGTTACAGGGTCAAAGGAGGGGTAGGATTTTGCACTACAAGAGTTAATGAAATACAGAGTACTCAAAAGTAACGTATCTTAATCAGAGTTAATCAATATTAAAATAAAGAAAACGTATACTATTCCAGCTACTGAGTATTTTCACCTTTACCTTCACAAACTAAATACATTATGCAATTTACCTCATCATTAATATTTGACCATTTCCATCTTATCATAGCTTTATATTCAGTATTTATCAATATATAAACCTCATTCCATAATTGCTACAGTATTTCATCTTAACTCTTTATATAACTCATTAATATAGCGATCCTCTCTACTTGTCCCTAACATTATCAATGCTTCCAAATCTTCAAACTATTTTAGCAATTAGCAATAAAATATTTAATTATATATTCATATCCTTCTCCCCTTGTTAGACTATAAGCACTAATAAGCTATATACGATAAGTCGGTACTTTATAGAACTTCAGCCTCTTATTTATTTTATTCTTTATAAGCAAAATAATTCCCCCATTTCTCTTCAAATTCACTTACTGGTCTTCTATTTATATAACTCTTCAGTTTCGCCATCACTGCATATTCTGCCATCTTGTCTTTCCAAATTTCCTTGGGCAGCACTCCATTGCTATTTCCCTCTACACATAATCACCACCATCATCATTGTTATTGTTATCATTATCATTATCAACAACAACAACATGTGTCTGGACATTTTGGAATTAGTGAAAACATCAAGCTGTTTCTTAAGGAAAATATGTGAAAATGGAAAGCCATATTAATGGCCTATGGTGAAGAAAGTGGGAAAGTTTGTATCAAAAGAGGTATGTTTCAAGGGGACTCCTTGTTGCCTTTATTATTCAACATCTCATTAATCCCCTTGACAATGGTCCTAGAGAAAACAAAAATGGGTTATTATATTTCTGATCAGGCTGGGAAAATAAACCATCTCCTGTACGTGGATGATTTGAAATTGTATGCAAAGAGTCCTACTGAACTTGAATCATTGCTTAATACAGTGAAAATGTACAGTGATGATATTCAAATGAAATTTGGCTTAGACAAATGTGCAGTACTCTCTATGCAGCGGGGAAAAGTAAAAAATATTGATGGAATAGAACTTGAAAAAGGCGACATTATGAAATCATTATGAAACAATGAAAATTATAAATATCTTGGAATATTAGAATTAGATAACATCCTGCATGTGAAAGTAAAAGAACTGACTCAGAAAGAATATATCAAAAGAGTATGAAAAATTCTGAAGTCAAAATTAAATGGTGGAAATACAATCAAGGCCATAAATACATGGGCAATTCCAGTGATCAGATATCCAGCTGGAATAATAGACTGGACACAAAGCAATTTAGAAAAATTGGATCAAAAATGCAAAAACTAATGAACATGCATCACTCTTTACACTCAAAAAGTGATGTTGACAGGCTATATTTACCACAAAAAATTGGTGGAAGAGGACTGTTACAAGTACATCAGGTAGTGAAAAGAAAGGCCTGAATGATTACATCAGTAGAAGTGCAGAAAAATTACTTCAGGTTGTGAAAACAGAGAACATATTAAAAACAACCAAAACAAAGGCTGAATACAAGAAGAAACAGTTTGAGAATAGATTAAATGGCTGGAAGAACAAACCCTTACATGGGCAACATCTAAAAAATATTGAAGGAAAAAGTGACAACAGCCTAACTTGGGCACGGTTGAAGATGGGTACAATCAAGAAAGAACCAGAAGGTCTGATCTTTGCAGCACAAGAACAAGCATTGCAAACAAATGTTATGAAAGCCAAAATTCAGAAAATCAGTGAAAATCCAAAATGTCAACTTTGTCAGGAAAAAGATGAAACTCTGTCCTACCTTGTCTCTGAATGCAGCAAAATTGCACAGATGGACTACAAAGCTAGACTACAAAGCTAGACATGAAAGGGTTGCAAAGCTGATTCATTGGTCATTGCGTAAAAAGTATAACTTTCCAGTATCAAAGAATTCATGGGAACATCAGGTGGAAAAGGTCCTAGAAAATGCACAAGTAAAGATCTTGTGGGATTTCAGAATTCAAACTGATCGGCACCTTGAACATAATACACAAACATAACAGTCATGGAAAATTGAAAAGTCTGGATAATTGACATTGCAATTCCTAGGGATGCCAGAGTCAAAGAAAAAGAACAAGAAAAAATGATTAAATACAGAGATCAGGCAATAGAAACCACCTGGCTATAGAAGAAGAACACAACAGTAGTCCCCATTGTCATCAGGGCACTTAGAACCATCTCAAAAAACTTTGCAATTCATATGGAAAAACTGCAGCTTTCTGATATACACCTACAGAACTGCAAAAGACGACGCTACTTGGAACAGCGTACATATTACGCCGATATCTGGTTGATAATTAGGTCTCCAGTGGAAATTTGTATCAGCTTAGTAAGGCCAATCAGTAATAACATGTGACCTCTGCTTATTGTTGATTGTGTTTTGGATAATTTGAATAATAATAAGAAGAATTGTGCTTATATACCAGTCTTCTAGACAGATCAGTGGCTCACCTAGAGCGGTGAACAAGTTAGTGTTATTATTATCCCCACAATACAGCTGGGGAGCTGGGGCTGAGAGGAGAGGCTTGCCCAAGGCCACCTACTAAGCTCATGGCAGTAGTGGGATTTGAACCAGTAGAGTGCTGATTCGCAGCCAAACCACTGTTAATGAAAGAATCAATAGGGGACTGGAACGAAAAGGTGGGAATCCTATTCCTGCTGTGACTCAGTGCTAGAGTTTAGCAAACAGTTGTATTTACTAATCCTGTACACAGAGTTTAAATTATCACCAGCTATGTTAAATATAATCCAAATCATGTGGATTTGATGAAAAGCAAGACGAAGCTTTACATCAAAGAGAGCCAACTTCTGCTGAAAGGGAGCTCAATTGTTGTTCTAAATATAATTTATGCAATTTTATAACATACCTACTTGGACTGTAGTTGTGGATTTGATGGGCTCAATTTTCTGCAAATGCAGGACTATCAAATTGTAGCCAACACGTTTTCTTACAATGTTACCATTTCAGATTACAAACTTTGTAGAGGACAAGATTCTCTGGAAAAGTTAATAATGCTAGGAAAAGTAGAAGGCAGTAGGAAAAGAGGAAGACCTAAAACGAGATGGCTTGACTCAGTAAAAGAAGCCACGTCCTCCAGTTTGCAAGATCTGAGCAAATCTGTTAATGATAGGATGTTTTGGAGGTCTTTCATTCATAAGGTCGCCATAGGTCTGAGGCGACTCGGCAGCACATAATACACATTTGAATATTTAAGATCCCTCCCCCCCAGAAATTAGTCTCTTGCTAAATTATAGTGTTGTATCAGAAAAAAGAGTATATAAATATGCAAAACAAGTCTACTAGGAAGTGTAAGAGGTAGAAGAAAGTTACCGGTAGCTAGGGTGTTTTGGGGGGTAGGGCCAGTATTACATGGTATTGCATGATGCTGTGACATAATTTCTTGTTGCTTAATCAGAAGTGACGGCATTGCAGCAACATTTTATCCCCCCCAACTTTATTGACAGAGCAGTGTGGCAAAGCGGTTATGCAACGTCACCCTCTCCCCCATTTCTCCCACTGCTGCACTATTATAGCAGGAGACCGGTTCCCCCTCCTGGAAGCTGTAAAGAAAAGTGATCAGGTCAAGTATGCATATGGGATACAAATCTCTGTTTTCTGGATAATTGACTGATTTGCAAATATGACAACTTGAAGCTTTTTTAAAATAAACATTTTCCCAAATCTGAACTCAGAAAAGTTTTCCAAAGTGAGGTACTGAACCTCTGAGAAGGGTGTGTGAAGCCTTTTAAATGGACAGTGTGGAAGCACCTATATCTGATGTTCACATGAGAATTGGCTTCAAACTGAACATAAGTTCTTGACTTTTGGGCTCTGGGAGTAATCTGAAGGAATGGAATGTACAATCTTGTGGAAGCTCGCTTGATCCGGATCTTTTCAGTGCTTGAATCAGAAACTTTCCTGAAATCCTTGAACTCCCAAGAAGGAATAAAACATGCAAGTGAAGTGAATGCAATTGGAGATTGAACCCCACAGAGGACAATTGTAGTAGGAGTTGCTTAAACAGCGAACACTACCCAAGTTATTTCTGAAAATATTAGCGCTGGCAGCCAGGGATCAATCATATGTGATTGTGAATGTGTTGTCCCAGATATCCAAAGGGTTTTTGTTAGAATGGTTGCAGAACGCTAGTATAGATGCCATCCTGATGATATGAAATATAGCTGCCAAAAATTTAGGAACATAGGCGTGAATCTAATAATGTGCAAGTAGAAACATAACAGATTCAGTGCAGTTCCACTTACTGAATACCTAGTGCTGCATACCTAGTGCTCTCTTCCCTATATCTTATAAAGCCCAGAAATTGCTTCCACAATGTGTTGTGCAAGTGAAAGAACAGTTTGAGATATGCTATGTTATGCTAAGTGCAAGGTGCTAATGTGAGCTTTTCCCCACACATCTGCTTGTACAAGGACCGTAGTGAATGTGGAAATCTTCCAGGGCCACATAGTAAGGCAAAATGTGATCAATTATGAAGTTGTTAGCAATGTTCTGACAACTTGGACATATTTCCAAAGCTGCAGATATATGTACTTTTAAGAAAAGCAGCTTGTGAAAGACTGGTATTGGAGGTAGGTGGGATATTTTAAATAAAATGCTGATGGTTTCTGGGCCGTATGCCTCCAGTAAGGAACAATCTACAAATTTGGGGGTGGGGGACACTCAGGATTTTAGGCTGTCCATTCTCTCTGGTTGCAATGGTTTTGACAGCAAATGGAAAGTTATTTTATACCACTCACCCTACTCTAAAATAAAATTGCAGATCCTAGAATTTTCCCTTTCGGCCCTGAAAAAAGTGGCACACAGCAATTAGAAATCAAACCTAACATTAAGAAGTTGGCTGATGGCCAACTTGGATGTATTATTGAATGAATAACCAACTGAAAGTCAAATTCTGCAAGAGTTGGGGGGCTATCCAGATGTGTTGCCCCAGCCTGGGAGGCCGCCCACTGGAAGGCATGGCAGAGCTACCCTGTAAAGGCTTTCCCCTATTTAAATAACCAGTGGGTGTGTTTGATCTGAATTGGTTCGTGCACAGGCGAGTCAAAGTCACATCTGTTTTATTTCAAATAGTATGATCTACATCTGTGTTTTCCTACACAGAGATTATTTCCATGCAGGATGAAACGTAACATTTGAAGTACCCTTAGATCCTTTCTATACAAACTATTTTGTTAGAGCCTTTTTGTTGTTGTTTAAAAAATGGTATGATAATGATAACTTGTATTGTAAAACTAATGTATAGTTGAGGATGTACATATTTCAGTGATGTCTTGAGTATCCCTAAGTAAGCTTTTAACATTCCAGATATTTCACAATGCATCTGTTATTGGCAGCCAGCCACCCACCCAGTCAAAATAAATGAAGTTTATTTTAGTGTTTTGAAAGAAAGGGACTGATAAAACAGGATAGTCATCTTTCCTGAAACAGATAGGATTGTTGTCTTACATCCTTATGTCTGTGCTACTCTGCCTGCCTGCATAACATCACAGTTTGCAATGCTGCATTGATAAAGCAGCAGGAAGAACTGATGGTGAGCATTTATTTTGAGCAAGTCTCCAAAACACAAATTTTACTATTAAGAAGAATTCTAAAGATTTTTTTTTGTATGCTGCATGATAGAGCATCTTTTAATAACAAGTTTGTTCATTTTGTTTTCTTCTGCAGATGGGCTTTTTGCAGATAAATGAGGACTTCATATTTATTGAACCACTCAATCACACTTTAGCTGTGACGGGTCATGCACACCGTGTATACAGACGTAAAAGGTCCACGCATGAAAGAGCCATTGAAAAGACAACTTCTCACAGTCAGTACTGTGCAGTTCTTACTGGTAATGTAATATCTGCTAACATATTTTAAACCAGTAGGCACACTTTATAAGAACAAAGTCATACTTTTTCTTAATCTCTGATTACTGTTGCTTAAAATGGAACGCATCCCTGTTCCTATGCAGTTTTAGTTGCTGGTAGATAGGACTGTTGTCTTAAACACACTTTCTTGAAAGTAAGTTTCACTGGAATTTATGGAACTTATCTCTAGGTGCCAAATCCTGAGAACTTCTGCCCCTGTTCAAAAAAGGGACAAATACTACTTTACTTGGAAATAAACTTAGTTGAAGACAGAAAAACTTCCAAATAAAAGTGTTTTAAACTGAAGTTCCTAATAGGTTTCCAAAAGGGCAAATTACAAACAAAACTTGCCAATTCCTAATTTGGATAGGATCACTCTTGCTTCTGCAGTTAAATTAATGTATTTTTTGTCTTTGTTATGGTATCTTTATTCTTCATTATTATTTTCATTCTTAACTGAATAACTTGGGAAGCTGAATTGGTGGGGAGATCAAGATCAAAGCTTGCAGGCGTACAGTTTGTGCACATTAATTCTGTTATGACCTTAGGGTTGCCAGCTCTGGATTGGAAAATTCCTGGAGATTTGGGATGGAGCCTGGAGAGGGTGGAGTTTTGGGAAGGAAAGGGCCTCAGCAGGGTATAATGCCATAGAGTCCACCCTTGAAAGCAGCCATTTTCTCCAGAGGAATTGATCCCTGTTGGCTGGAGATCAGTTATAATTCTGGGAGATCACCAGCCGCCACCTGTAAACTGGCAACCCTGTATGACCTTTTATTTAACATGCAGGATTCTATCTATAGAGACCATGATCAGATGTGGTCTACACGTAACCTACAGGTCCCTGCAAGATTCTTATTCCTGAAGCTGAACATAAATCCTAAAACACCTACAAGGGAGTAAGCGCCATTGAAAGTAGATGGGCTTAGAGTAGTATAAGATGGCATTGTAAAGACCCCTTATCTTCTCTTGGATTTTCAAAAGTGGCAGGTATGGCCATATTGTCCTGTCTATGAAAGCTCAGTGTGAGCAGTTAATTTTTTTAACCATTCATTCTTGTATCACGCAAGCAAATTGTATTTGCCCATTTTCTGTGTGTTTAAGTCACAATAATAAGTGGAATACTGAAGTAATGTATTGAAGAAGATTTCATTGTTTTTTAAGCCTCCCATATACAGAACCTTGTTTTCTCTTTCATCTGTGTGGTCTGTGTTGTACTTATTTCGTATGCAGTGGTTGCACTTAAAGAGGCTCTTCAGTTTTCAAGGATTCCTTCTGAGAGACCAAAGGGAAGTGAAGCAATTTTAAACAGAGAATGTTGCTGGAACCAGTAATCTCTTGAAATGGAAGAAGGCTATTAAATGTGACAGTTGTATACATAATAGTCTTTTTGTTGTAAATTAAAAATTACAAAAAGTACAAAGTACTCCAGATATACCAGCACTAAAAGACTTTCAGAACTGATACAGTGAAAGTATTTTTTCTAACACTTTATCACACTTTAAGAAAAGGTTTAGTCTACATTTTTGGCAACAAAATTAACTTGCTTTTACGTTTGCAAGAGTCATGGGATAGAAAATGGAAAATACTGCATTATATTTTATTAATATTCCTTCTTTCTCTTCTGAACAACTGTAGAACAATGTAAAGTGGTTTCCAGGAAATAAAAGTGGTTTTATAGTGGTTTCCAGGAAATAAAAGATTCTGTTTATAATGTTTTATAACTGAAAAAAAGTGAAGATGAGTTTGAAATTCATATTGTGACCAATATGGAATTTAGATTATGCTTTGTGTATCCACTTCTAACCTATAACATGGAAAGTAGCCAACCAGTTTTCCGTGTGTGTGTGTGTGCGTGTGTATGTGCGTCCGTGCATGTTTTAAACTTCATATGCATATTGGATATGCTCTTTAGGGAACTGTGTCTGAACCAACTCCCTGGTGCATGTTTCTTTGGAAAAAACATAGTGAGAAAGATTCATAGTTACTTAATATAGCTGGAGAAAGCATGTACACATCAGATCTTCAATATATGTTTGCTTCTGCAGTGAACATGTAGTAGCTGTAAGATAACTTTCATGTATTAGCTCATCTAACTATATGCATAGCATTAATCTTGAAAAAGGAGAGTCTACCAAAGAGCACACTTGCAAATGTTAAAGTTTTGTTTTAAAAATATCTTACTCATATTCATAAAAAAATGTTCAAAAAATAATGTGATACACATCTGATTAAAATGAATGAAGTATACATAATTTTGTGTTGCATTTCTGTTGCAGAGAAAAGAAAATCCAGGGGTCAAAAAGGAGCAGAAGGTGGACGAGGAAAAAGATATTCCTATAAATTACCTCAAGAATTTAATGTGGAGACTGTAGTAATTGCGGATCCAGCTATGGTTTCTTATCATGGAGCAGATGCAGCTAGAAGATTTATTCTGACAATTCTTAATATGGTAGGGACCTTTGGAAGTTTCCAGAACAAAAAAGTATATTATATAGTTTTAGTATGAAAACTAATGGTTCATTAGTTTTTAAACTAAAGCATGAAGGAAGAGGCAGAGAAGCAGATGGGAAAGGGTGCTGATGTTATCATTTTCCTATCCAGAGCAAAAATGGGCTTCGTGTGTGTCCCTCTCCTTTGTCCAAAAAAGGAGCAAGAGAGAAGCTGCTATGGAAGGATAAGAAAGTGATTAAAGCAATACTGGAAGACGGCAAAAAGCTGCTTTTAATTGAGCGCAAAGTGACTGGTCACTTGTGAGTGATCTTCTACTCACCTCTAAATTAGAACTCCTGTGTCCAAAACAGAATACTGTATCAGGGATACTATGTGGAAAAAGAAAAGCAAAGGCTACACAATTAGAAGATGTCAGGCTCTGCTGTGGGGGCATTGCAGCCTGGGGGGTTTTCCCTCCAGGTTGGCTTGCTGGCTCAGATAGATCGTCGGACGAGCCTCAGAAATGGAGGAAGACGGGCTGTGTCCTCTCTCACCTGCTGCGTGACCTGATTTCTTCCCTCTGTTTCGTTCTCCTGTCAGCTGCATGGTCATCTTCCTCCCTAGCCCACCTGGGAGGCCTGCCTTTATGGGGGCCACCCCGGTGAACCACCACACCTCCCCCAAGCTCCAACCTATGCCCTTCCTCCCTTGACTGACTGAGGGGGCGCAAGCCCAGTTGGGGGCTTCCATGGGCTCTCTCCCCCATTCTCGGCCTCCCTACTGGCCATTCAGACTGGCTCTGCAGGAC
The DNA here is from genome assembly GCF_028583425.1 of Eublepharis macularius. Lineage (NCBI taxonomy): Eukaryota > Metazoa > Chordata > Lepidosauria > Squamata > Eublepharidae > Eublepharis > Eublepharis macularius. Next base: position 81,837,012 of record NC_072797.1, read on the forward strand.
AGGGCTGCCTGGAACTCTCCAAACGTCCCACTGGATGAGATGTTGCGCTGGGGCTTCCCCTGGCAGCACCGCCTCGACTGCTGCCAATGGCAGCGTGCCCATGAGCGTTCTGTGGGCTGGGCTGAGACTGCTGCCGGCAAGTAGAGTCACCACTGCTGATGAGGCCCCTTGGCAGCCGTAACGCAGCAGCAGCAGCAGCTGGGGCCCTGTTCGTTGGGTGGTCTCTCCGCTGCCTGCTTCCTCGGTGATGTGGGCCTCCCCTCTGTCTTCTCCCTCGATGGCACAGCAGCAGCAGGGTTGTGAGTGACACCTGGGGCCCTGCTCTCTGGCTGGCCTTCACTCATTGGCTGGTGTCTCCACTGCCTGAGCCCGTGGCAGCCCTGGTTTGGCAGTGCCCATCTTTGCCTCCGGTGGTGGAGGTAAGTCAGGGCAGGGGGCAGGCTGTGTATCCCTGGACAGAAGATAATAACCTTTTCTTCATTAATTTTTAGTAATAACTTACTTTATTAAGTGCTAACTTCTTGTTTTTAGGTGTTTAATCTTTTCCAACACAAGAGCCTTGGAGTTCAAGTGAACCTTCGAGTGACTAAGCTTGTTCTACTTCATGAGACTCCAGTAAGGAAGTACTGCATTACCATTTTCTGTGTGAGGTCATTAAAATAAACAGAAATATATATACAGACTATGTTTAGATTACTGTGATGTCCCCTTTTATCTGCAGATCAGGTGTAAGATACATTTCTACTCTAAGGTTCACACAGCAGAAACAGGTGTATTCAAAACATCACCCATTTATTAGCAAGGAGATACAGGAATGGGAGCAACTGGTTTCAGGACAAGGGAGCTCATGCAGTCTACACTTTTAATTAAGAAACAGAACTAAGTGAGCAAGGACTCCACTAAACCAATATACACAAATGGGGGAACAGACTGTTCCATTATAATGTATACCATACATAACATTACAATTACAGATAGACTTACATTAGGGTTGCCAGGTCTCTGGGGGTCAAAAGTGGGAGGTGGGGGGCATTTACCTTGCGTGCGCATGTTCTAGAGCACTCCCCGTTGCATCAGGAGTGATGCCATTCCTGGTGCAATGGGCTGTGCAGGGGCCAATTGAGTAAAAATCAGCCCCAAACTCTACATTTTTGTTTAATTGCCCTGTGGCACGCCCCATTACTTTCTCACCTGACCAGGAATAACATCATTCATGGTGTGATGGGGGGCATACAGGATGCACTTCACTGCCCCAATGTGTCCCACACCTTTCCCTGCTCCACTGGCCTGGTGAGAAATGGCGGGGAATTGAGTCTGGGGGTGGAGAATCGGTCAAGCCTAACTTAAATATTGCTTCTTGCTTTGCTTGCAAGTTCTCTCTCCCTCTACCCCTTGCATATGGAGTGTGATGAAGACTTCCTTGTTTTGAAACTTTGAATCAGGTTCTGCTTTGTTGTGGTGTCTAGGTTCAGGAGTCCAGGTAAACTGCAGTTGTTTTCTTCCCACAAACCAGGATTCTAAACCTCAGTTTAGTTTTAGTTTAGAATTCTGATTTTTGTAGGAGTAACAAACTCTAGTTCACCCATGTCATCTGCATTTGACTATCACACATGAATGGGAGCTTGATTCAAGGTCCTCCAAACCCAGAAGGTTTCAATTGCGCTCTATATGGAAGAGAGGGGGAAGGAGTGAGAGAAACATATAACCACAGCAACATTCTGTGTTCATGCTTGTCACGGGCAAAGCTCAATTTGCTGTCGCTTCTGGTTGCAGCCATAATAGTAATAGGACATGCAGTGCTCAGAGCTAAACTGGAAACGTGTGTATGTGTCATGGAGTGCTTTTAAATAAAGCTTTCTCAAGACGTGAAAGGTGGGGCCTCCTTTTTTAATGAAAGGCTAAAAAGAGGGCAAAAGTGTTCACATTGCCTGTTTTATTAACATTGTGTGGTCAAAGTTGCACTCCCTCCCTCTAGTCACTGAACATGTGGGGAGGGAGAGTGAGTGTGAGCTCGCTGGCTCCATCCCTGCCTCAGTGCAATCACCATGTGGAGGAACTGGCTGCATGAAATCTCTTTCCCTGTGATCAATGACCTTTGGAAAGCAGTGTCACTGATCATTTGGGATATGCACAGCCATTTCCTCCAGGGAATCAGAGTTGCAGATGTCCAGGTGATTGTGTAGTGGGTGGGAGGAGGTAGGCCAGCATGCTTGTATCTGCCCTTCCTGTCTACTCATTCAGTGAATGTGTGGGTGGTGTATGCTTGGCTTATGTGTCTTTGGGTGGGGGAGAGTGCAGGTTTAGTGCCATTTTTTAATTTCAAACTAACCAGTCCTCTGAATACCAGTGCAAAGAGGCAGTATCAGGAGAAGGTCTTGGCCTGTATGTCCTGTTGTTGGCCCTCCAGTGTGGCCACTATGTGAGACAGGATGCTGGACTAGATGGACCACTGGTCTGATCCAGCAGGGCTCTTCTTACGTTCTTAAAGTTTGGTTGTCTAAGCCTTCCTTGTACTGTGTGGGATCCAGCAATCCATCAGTGGAAAGTGCTGGCAGATGTGATTGTTGCCACGTTCCCTTCCTAAGTATCTCTTTTTGATCTCCAGAAAGTTGATTTACAGGGTTGTGGAACGTATATGGACTAACAGCTGTGAAGATGAGGAGAGCTACAGTGAAGGTTGGGAAAGGGTTGCAGTTGCTCCTTCTCCCTCTTCCATTAGAGAACTCTGCTTGTGGAAGAGGGAGGTGTGGGTAATTTCACAAACTATTTCTTCCTCATTGAAGCTTTCCCCTAAAAAACTACTATGGGGTGGTGGGCAGGGAACACAGCAAAAATCCATGCTTCTTCTGGTTATTGATGCCTGATCCAACCCAGTGTCCTGATAAAGTCCTATAGTTTTACTTTATGCCCAGCTGTATTTATAATTTGTTATGAATACTGCATGGAAATTCCTGTTTCTTTCTGAAACTCTTTTTATATGCTCTATTATATACACAACATTTTGTGTGACTGGGTTTTCTCAGTTATTTCAGTGTCAGGGGCACCTTGGAATGTACAATGGAGATTAGCCAGGCAGTGTTAACAAGATAATAACCTTTCTTGTTAAAACAAATAGTGATTGGAAAGATGTACAACACACACAAAACAGTATATTATTTTAAATTTGATGATAATTTAACATGCATAAATCTCTAAAAGTGTTTGAAAAGTTTTTTCTTTGTATACAGCATTCTGTATATATATCTTTTAAAATAACAAAATATGTAACTTGGTTCAAACCATTCTATAAACAATATGATTCTGTTTACCACATCACCTGAAGAAAATCAAAATATTTGGATAATCTAAACTTTGGATAAATGCAGTCTTTCCTTGTGTAGATTTTAGAAGATGGAACATTATAGCGTGAATGCAGTGATTTTAATGCCTTTAAAAACAACAAATAAATACTAAGATTATAATATAACTGATATTTAAATCTTTGCATAAAAACAAAGTTTTTAATTAATTTACAAACTATAGTTTTTTAAATGCTTTTTGTTTTTAAAAAGCAGAATGATAATATGTACATAACAGTAAACTAAATATTACAACTTTCAGACAGACATGTATATTGGACATCATGGTGAAAAAATGCTGGAGAGTTTTTGCAAATGGCAACATGAAGAATTTGGTAAGAAAAATGACATTCATTTAGAGATGTCCACAAGCTGGGGTGAAGATCTGTCACCAGTTGATGCAGCTGTATTAATCACCAGGTGAGTTGCAAATATTCTTCTCCTTTGTTGAAAGCAGTGGATCTGATGTAAACTTTTGCAACTCACTGTGGTACTGGGGGCTGTTTCTGATCTTTATTACTGGCATTATATTGAACTGGAGAAACCTTTGTATTCTCAGGGTTTCGATGAAGAATACATATTTATCAAACATAGAGATGATAATGGGAAGTAAAAAAGCTGAGGACCCGAGGTATATTATCCATCAATTTGAAATTCACACCAAAGCTCCGTCTGAATCAATTCATTCTCCACATCTGTAGTTTTTCTTATAAAAGTTCCCAAAATGATTTCCTCTTCACACATTTGGAGCTCTGATTCCGGAATGCTCATACAAAAATAAATATTGTTGTTCTTTAAGGTGCAATTTGACTTTTTTTTAAATTTATACATGAAACCAGACAGAACTGTGGTTATAGAAAGCAAGTCTGGTTACTAGAATAACATGTTCTTAATGTCCCACCCCTGACAAATGTTCTGTATCAGTTGCAATCTTTCAAGAGGGTTCCTGGCCTTCTATGTAAAGAACATACATAGCAGAAAAGACTCAAAATGGCATTCTACAGGAGTTAAATTGAAGGGTTGCAGTATTCTTATCATATAGACTTCATGTAAGGCATCCTGGGCAGGAAATGGTGTCCTATTCTCCGGTGGTCCTAGGAGTGGGGCAGTCTTTACTTTTGGGATATAGCTCCTCCTCTCCGAAGGCAGGGTCAGTCAGCTGATTTTGATCCTGGAGGGGAGGGGCTTGTCCCTGGAATCATCAGTTTTTCTGGCCCTGCCATCCAAGCAGGACGTCTTCAGCAACGCTCTGCAGAGTACAGTGATCCTGATGAAGAAGAAACTGCCAGAGATGAGCTGGGTGTGGTGGCGTATGCCTGTAATCCCAGTACTCAGGGAGGCCAAGGCCACAGGCAGTGAGGAGCTCACAGGGGAAAGGAAAGGCCCTACTGCCTATCCCACCCCCATTTCACTCAGAGCAACAGTGAGCATTAGAGCCGACGGCCCTAGGTTGCTCCTAGGTTCCATGGCCACAACAGCAAAACTCCACCGAGGTTCCCCACCTTCGGGTTGGAAGGACCCCCCCCCCTCAGACGGCCAGAGGGTGCAGTGTTTGAGTCTGTGGTAGCCTGTTGTAGAGACCGATATTATCGGGAACTCCCTCAGGCTTGGAAGGAGCAGCCTCCAGCAGCAGCAGAGGACCTGCTCCAACCCCGGCAGCCCCAACTGAACTGCAGTAAGACTGATCCTGTGGGTAATGGGGGCAGCGAAAGGAAGGAGGGAGGAGAAAAGAGTAGCAGAAGCCTCAGAGCCAGCTTACTCTAAATAAAAAGGAGCCCTCCTTTATTTCTCTTTCCTTTCAGCCGGGACTTGTGAGGTACGCTTTCACTTTCATTTCTTCTTTCGGAGGGAAAATTTCTGTTGGCAGAATGTCAACAAAAGCAGGCCTAGCCACCTCCCAGGCCTCAAAGAGCGTATGCCTGTGGCCTAGATTATTATTTTGCCTTCTGGTATTGTGATGGGGAGTCAGGGCTTGGGAACAGACTGGTGATTCCAGGGACAAGCCCCTCCCCTCCAGGATCAAAATCAGCTGACTGACCCTGCCTTCGAAGAGGAGGAGCTATATCCCAAAAGTAAGGACTGCCCCACGCCTGGACCACCGAGAAAGGAAGCTTCACGGTAAGTGAATACAAATCTTCCATTCTGTTCCATCTGAGCTTTCCACTATTTACTCTTTCACTTTCCCTTGTCAAAGGGAAATTGCTTTTTGTATTAACCCCTCTTCCCTGACACCAAATTAACTCCAGAATAAAATGTAGTTTTAATTAATGTTGTAGCACCTTTAAGACTTGCTACTACAGACTAACACGGCTAACTCCTCTGGATTAATTAGTGTTGTACATTTTGCTTTATATATGTTATAATCACCTATAAATCGGAGCTATTTAGACTTTAGTCTGATTTAGTTCGGCTTGCCTGAATTTTCACTTTGACTGCATTTTGGCAGCAGTCGCCAAGCCAGAGGCTAGGTCAACCTTGGTTGATCCCAGTGGAATCTCGTGTCTAGACTTGGAGGCCAGGTTTGCCTGCCACCAGCACACATGCGCTCACGCACGAATTATTTCCAGTGGGCAGTAGATTTGGGCTCTGGAAGCCAGGTCCATTGCCCTTTGACAGCAGTGGAATTTTAAAGTGTAAAGTATCATGGCAGCAACAGTGCCAAAGTTCTGTTGGGGTATGGTTCTTCTTCTGCTCCTGCTGCCTGCGAGGGAGAGCAGGAGCCCTCAGCCAGGCTGGATGCTTTGATGAGGCAACAGCTGGCTATCCTACCTTCCCCACTAGGAGGGTGCTTCAAAAAACTTGTTTTAATTTCATTTTTTTAAATGGAATTGTGATATTCCTGAACCCCCAAATTGTTCTTGAATTGGATTTTTGAAAGAATAAAAACACTCCTAAAATTTTGTGAAATCAAAAATAATGACCTTAAAAAGTCAGCGATAGAGTCACTAACCTTTGAATTTGCAAGGAAAGTGCATGTGAGATATGTAGTAAAGCCTGATATCCATTTGATGAGTTTTGGCAGTGAACTTCAAAGCATTTAATTTTCAAAAATAGTATGTATATTGCAGTCTGCAGTGATGAGATTTATAAACTGTAAATGTATAAAGTTATCCTAGAAGAAGATGCTTGCCACTTTAACTTATTTGTTATCTATACACATATGAGTTTATAAAAACATTATTATTTGATAAACAGCTTGCTGTGTGTGTTGCATCAAGGTAATTTATTTACTTTCACTTATTTAAAATATTTATATGCCCATCTGTTCCTGAACATCTCAGGACCCAAGACAGGTAACAACAATAAAAAACTAATGCGATAAAACAATTATTTAAACAACAGATAAGGATTTTTTTAAAAAACCATCTAAAAACGTCATGCCTCAAACAACAGGGCATTGCCTCTTTGTTCAGGCTCTGGCGGTTCCCAAAGATATTCAGAATAGCTGTTTTACAGCCTCTCTTGAAAGCCAGGAGTGTAGGAATTTCCTGACCTATTCCCAGAAGTTGTTTTCGGGGCAGCTACTGGAAAGGTTCTAGCTTGGACTGCTGCTAAACGTACCTTAAACAAGTGGAAGAACTGAATTTAGACCTTGCTGGAGAGAAGGAAACTGCTGCATGGAAAGGAGTCCTTCAGGTATGTGGGCCCAATGTCAAAGGTAGTGGTGGTGACCTGTACCTTGAATTGGACCTGGAAACCTAATTGGCAGCCGTTGAAGAGGCCTCAGAATAGGAGGGACATGGTCCCACTGACTAGCTCCAAATAACAAACAGGATGTCGTACTTTATACTAGCTGCAGTTTCTGAATAGTCTTTGAGTTTATGCTATGATTGCAGTGCAATATGCATATATATTATGTATTGCAATATGCATATTGAATATATATGAATATGAAGCAGTAATGGTTTTATAATAAAACAGTAGTGATTGTATTGCTAAGAATTCTAGAGATCATGGTGAAATGACAAATACATGAGGTGAAAATCCAAAGAAGAGACATATAGGCCCTTATTCTACCATCCCATGCACAGAATGTGAAGCTTTCTTTTGTTCCTCTATCTTCCTGCAGCTCTTCCTGATTCAAAGAAAGATATTTCCCAGGTCGTCATGGGCCATGGCACTTGAATGGAGGAATAGGTTGATGGGTTGAAGGAACTTGAGTGAGGAAGGACCAGGGGATGAAATCCATCCTTCTTTCTCTTCTGTACACTCTGTGCTGCTGAAGAAATTGTTGATTTCATCCTCTGTGCAGATCCTGAAACCTAAGGAATGATTTTTCTAGGAATCAGACAAGGCTGCAGGAACAGCGAGGAATGTGGAGAAGCTTGATATATTTTCTGTGCATGGATAGTAAGATATCCACCACTGATATCTGAAGAGAAACCTGAGACAGCACACTTGCTTAACTTTTGCTAGATTTTACCTGGTCCAGTTCACCACAGGCACAGCCCTTGTATTCTTATATAGATTATAATGGAGTCCAGTTTTCTCCACTCTTGGTGCAGGAGCACCCTGAGCATGAGGCTATTTTAAGGGAATTTCAAGTTTCTGCACATTTCCCATGATCATATGACTATTAACCAGATTTTTGCAACCTGTTTGAAATACTGATATTTCAGAATTAGATGAAATGCTTGAGATTTGTGAATGGATATTTTTTTTTACAAGTGGTAGATAGGAGCCACAAGAGCCACAATTTAAGATTTCAGCTCTGACATCAAGAGAGACAGATTTACCCTTCCTCACGATTTTACAACCTTGATTCCAAAGGTATTTGTTTATGGAGGGGGCATGCAAGCAACAGACTAACCACCACCACCCTGCTGCCCGTGTTTTCCATTTTAAAGCCACAAGGAAATCCATTCATGCATCTCACAATCTAGTTAAACACTCATTCCTAAACACATTTATTTGGAAGTATATTAACGTGATTTCAATGGAACATATTCCCAAGCATTCTTGCTTAGGTTTGTAATTGGAGAACACATAATATGAGACTTAGAAGAGTTTAGACTATATAACTAGCTTCAGTTCTGTAAAGACTTCCTGCTGAAATCAGCTTGGACAGTTTCCTGTACAATTTTCTCTGTTCTATTTCCTTGCCATTTTCTGTGTCCCTCTTTTCATACCTAAATGCATGTTTTATTTGTTTCTTTGAAGAGATTTTTGTATAATAGTAGGCTTTATTTGAGGTAACTGAATATTAAGTATTTGCATTGCCCTGGGGACCTCTTTTAGTGCTGTATTTAATAGGTTTAAAAGTTTATGAGTAAAGTATAAGTTATGGAAATGACAGACTAGTAGATGCCCATTCTTGTCTCAGTTTCTTTTCAGCCATTAGTCACTTCATCTAAATTAGAAATCTGTCATAAACCTCTTAAAGGTTGTAAATGATGGGTATTTGGCCTGATACTAGAGGATTGCTATCTTGCAAAGGGTCCTAATCCAAGTTTCCTATCACAGAGCACTGTAGATCAGTATAGACTATTAAATTAGATGAGGGTTACAGTAGAATAATATAATATTTGAACTGAGAACTTAAGACATTTATATTAAAGGGATGCATATGTTAAAATTTCCCTGAAACGCCACCTGCAGTAATATATTATTATGAATGAAGATGAGTGAAAATCTTTGAATGAAACTTGTTGTGTGTGTGTGTGTGCGCGCGCACGTGTGTGTGTGTGTGTGTGTGAGAGAGAGAGAGAGAGAGGTCATGTGACAATAATTCAAGATTGTGTTTGTAGAGGGTCAAGCAATAGGTGGCCTTCACGGTGTGAGGTGGGTGGGAGTTGCTGCTATCACTGGAAGCCAGCTGCCCAAGCCCCAGACAGGGCATGTGTGAGTAAATGGCTACATGAGTCTCCTCTTCTTCTTTTCTCCTTCCTTTGGGGGCAGGGGACATGGGTGGTTGGGAGTAGAGATGGGCACGAACTGAAATATGAACCAAAATTAAGCACGAACCAGGCCAGTTCATGTTTTGTGAACCATGATTCGTCAGATCCCATTTCTGACGAAATGCCATGAACTTTAGGCTGGTTCATTTGGTTCATTTTTTGGTTCGTCACTGCAGACAGCCTGTTGCCAATCAATCAGTTTCCTAGGCAACAGGGGATGGACTTCCTGCAGACCTTCTGGTGACCCGGAAGAGACCTTCTACTGACCTGGAAGTGATGATTTTCTGACCTGGATGTGATGTTTTCATGAACCAAACGAACCGGTTCACAAACCGGGGGCAGGTTCGTTAAAGTTCGTGGTTTGTGAAATTTGACGAACCACGAATCACATGGTTTGGTTTTTCCCCAGTTCGTGCCCATCTCTAGTTGGGAGCCTTCATAGCATAGGACCTGGGGAAGTTGCCCTTATTGCCCTTTGGCTAAGGCTGCCCCTGTGATGAACTGCTAGTACCTGTGCTGATAACAAAGTGAAGTATTTCTCTGGATAAAGTCAGTTGCTTCAGTTGTAGTATAATCTTCATGTTCTTTAAATTTATAAAACATGCATTTGGGGCAGAAAATGTTCACTCATGAAAAGCATTCTGAAAAACTCAGAGCAAAGTTAAACTCTTACAAATCCATAGCTGAGTTTGGCATCTTCCTTTTCCCTGCTGTTTCAATGTTGGAGATTTGGCCTTAACCGTGGTCAGACTATAATCTACTGAAGGCAAAAGTGAATATGGCCCCAGTACCCTGCAGAATGGAGCCTCCAGTTAAAATGATTCGCCCACAAAGTTTCATAGATCCTTCTAGATTCCAAAATGCCTTGGGGGATTTTAGAATTCCAGACACATGTTCTATGTAAGCTGCTGCAGGAGCGTGGAATGTGAAGCTCCTTAAAGCCATTGACACCATTGCTCCTTGTCAATTCCTCAGACCCTTGGGATGGAAGCCAGCCCCGTGGTTTACCATGGAGCTGGGTGACCTAAAGAAGGTTGGAAGATGTCTGGAAAGACGCTGGCATGGAAATTGATAGAGCATGCTACAGAACCTATTGGAGGACCTATGAAGTGTAAATGAAACCGGCAAAGAAATGTTATTTCTCAGCAAACACTGCATCAGCTAGTTCACAACCATCACAGTTGTTCAAGTTATCTCAACACCTTCAGACCCCTAAATCTGAATCTTTATAGTCTCAAGAACAGACAAATAGCTGTAAGGCCTTTGCTAAGTTTTTCTCTGATAAAATAGCACAAATATGCTCTGATCTGGATGCTAGATGTAATACAGATGAGATGGAAGAAATGCTTAATACACAACCTGGATCATATATGGACTGTGCTGAACCAGTTACAATGACAGATCTTAGCAGGATCCTGACATCTATGAAAGCCACTACTTGTGTGCTGGATCCTTGCCCATCTTGGCTGTTAAAATCAAGTAAAGACCACATAAGTGAGGTCTATTGTAAATAAATCGCTAACTCAGGGCACCTTCCCCCAGCTGCTCAAGCAGGCAGTTATCTGCCCACTAATAAAAAAAAATCCCTAGACAAAAATGCTGTGGCCAATTATCGCCCAGTCTCTAATCTGCCCTTTCTGGGCAAAGTGATTGAGAAAGCAGTAGCTAACCAACTCCAGGTCTTCTTGGATAACTCTAGTGCTCTGGACCCTTTACAGTCTGGATTCAAACCCAGTCATGGGACAGAGATGGCACTAGTAGCTTTAGTGAATGCTCTCCGTCAGAATATAGACAAAGGCTATGCGTCCTTATTGTACCTCCTGGATCTATCTGCAGTAGACCATGCCACCCAGTTGAGGCATTTAGAGACAGAATTAGGCATCAAAGGATGTGCCTTGGACTTGTTTAAATCATTTCTCATGGAACAGACTTGAAGGGTTGCCGTTGGAGATCAGCTATGTCCAGAATGGTATTATCTTGTGGTGTTCTGCAAGGTGCAATCCTATCTCTCGTGTTGTTCAACCTCTATATAAAGCCTTTAGGAGAAATCATTTGCAGCTATGGAGTGGGATGTCAACAATATTCAGATGACACCCAACTCTATATCCCACTATCCAAGTTCCCACAGGATGTAAAAATCTTGGATCACTGTCCGACAGCTGTGGTCAAATAGCTGAAAATGAACAAATTGAAAATAAACCCAGACAAAATGAAAGAGATGCTTATTGGGAAGGTAGAGATCTTGAAGGACATTGTACACCCCACTTTTGACAAAGTTCGTCTGACCCTTGCAGACTCATTTAAAAGCCTAAGATTATACTGGATCCAGCACTACTACTAGAAAAACAAATTATGGTAGCTGCAAAAAATACATTCTACAACCTCACTCTAGCCTGGAAGGTGGCTTCCATCTTGACATGGTCGATCTGGCCACCTGGATCCATGCTATTGGTAAGATCGAGACTTGACTATTGTAATGCTCTATACATTGGTCTCCCATCTAAGTTAACTAGGAGACTTCAGTTGGTGCAAAACCATGCAGCTTGGCTGTTATCAGGTGCAAGCAGGAGCATGACTATCACTCCCATTCTGCAGTCATTCCATTGGTTACCTATCAGTTACCATGCTTAGTTCAAGGTATTAGCTATCACATACAAGGCTCTTCATGGTCTGGGCCCGGCATATCTATGGGACCGCCTTTCTCCCTATGTCCCATCACAGCAGCTTTGCTCATCTGAACAGAGTCTCCTGCAGGTGCCGCCCTACACATGGGTAAAATCAACAGCTGCCCATACACATGCATTCTTTTTGGTGGCCCCATCCTATGACTTGCCTGAGGAAGTCAGGAGATCCCCCCCCCTCTCATGGCTTTCCACAAATGATGCAAAACTGAATTATTCAAAAGGGCTTTTTACTCAGATAGGAGGGCTGTATTGTAGGGAGAGGGTCTCAAAGAGATGTTAGGGATCATAGACTTCACCACAATGTTGTCTTACATATTATGCTCTGTTTCAGCATTTCTTCAGTTCTGTATTGGACTTTTGCTAATGTTACGTGTCTTTGTAAACGTGCATTTATTTACCCTATGACATTTTTTATTGAAATGTCCTTGATATTGACTGTACTAATCTCATACTATGCAATCCATCTTGAGTCTCAGTGAGAAAGGTGGACTATAAATTACATTAAATAAATACATAAATAAATACATCTCCCATGAAGATGAGGAGGGAAGAGATCCACAATTGAGAAATAGATTGTGAGAAACAGAAGGGAGGAAAAGTTAGGATGAAAAATGATTGGTGGTTGGGGTTTGAGCGGCTTGGTAAATGGGGGGAAGTTTGGTAGATGGGGAGGAAGTTTGGAGGGAGAATAAAAAGGGAAAGTAGGATATATCAGTGTGTATATGCCTTTCTATGAAATTTCTCAGAATTTCTCATATTTATGCAAGCCTTTATAAGAAATTGCAATTAAATACAGATTTCAGTGTACTTCCAGGATTTACATCTATTTTGTGCTATTTGTCCATTAAGTTTTGAGGCAAGTTTCAGTCCTGGTTATGGTACATATGAATTGCCAAGAATAACAAATCATATTAAAAGATTTGGAAAAAGTTGTTTAAGAAATGATAAGATACATACTTAAAGTTCAGATGCTATATGATCCTCATACAATTGCCTGATTAAAAATGTGGAAACAAATTACAAATTATTTATAAGGTTATCTAGAGTATCAAATTTTTTTACAGGGCAGGCTATCCTCAAAGGTATACAGCCTTCATTCTTGGAAATTAGGGGATGTATTAACAGTTGTTTCAGTACAAAACAGGATGCAAGTGTGCATTACAGTTGCCAAAACCTAACAGTTCTGTTTCCCCAAACTCCCATAATTAAACTTCTGGAAATATATTTCTTTGAAAATAGAATCAGCCAAAAATAAAGCATCTCAAACTGCTTATAATAGTATCCACAGTTTGAAGCCATTCTCTAACTTGTGTCTCTGAAATCCTCTTACTCTTATAATACATAATAATATTAATGGCGCCTTACTTAGATAGCCCAGGCAAGCCTGATCTCATCAGAACTCAGAAGCTAAGCATGGTTGGCCTTTGTTAGTAATGGGATGGGAGATCTCCAAGGTAAGACCAGACTTACTATGCAGAAGCAGCCAATGGCAAACCACCTCTGTTAGTCTCTTGCCTTGAAAATTCCAGCAGGGGTTGCCATAAATCAGCTAGAAAGCACTTTCCACCACCACCAATATGAATGGCATCATGTAGGTATGTTGACTTTCATTGAATTAGTACACAATCAATCCTAAGGACTAAATTGCAAATATATTTTCATCTGTCTTAACAAGCTTAACCTAGATGCTTTCTTGTAGTTTAGAAAAAAAATAACATGTAATATGGTAGGTACGTTAGTATGATCTTGGACAGATATTAAGAACAGAGCACTCTTCCATATGTTGTTGTTTAGTTGTTGTTGTTTTTGTTGTTGTTGTTGTTATTATTATTATTTCTAGCCTGCTTTTCTCACTGTGATCCAGCAGATTATACAGTGCAAGTAAAAACAATATAATCAACAGTTAGAACATTCAGTGAAAGAGATACAGTAGGGGTATAATAGCAGAAATTTGGAAAACAAACATAAAGCCAAGCACAGAGATGAAATCTTTCTGAAACAAAGCATAACTAATTTACATGGCATGTTTAGTGGTGTGAAAATTCCCAGAAGGTGCGTGTCTACGTCAGCAGACATACCAGAGTAGCGTATAAACCCTATCCTTACCAAGGCATCTCTCTGAGCCACTTCCTACAACACACTCCTATAATCTGAGTAGGATTGCATTGTAAGTGAGCTAGATATAGCATAGCCTTCCCATGGCACAGCCAATCCTCATTATGGGTTTGTTTCCTATTTCCCTTATATTAACATTCCAGTGTTGCCAACACCTCAAGGAAGCCATTTGAAATGCTCCCCCCCCCCGAGGTTAGAGATGAGGCAATGAGATGTTGCTTCACTCTTTGTACTTATCTTGGTGCCTTAAAAAACTATGAAACTATAGCATGTCAGTGTTCTAAGCGCTTCCTATGTATTGGATTGGATTCAGTGACTCCCTTTTTGTAAGTATGGAGTCTTTCTCCACCATAGCAAGACCTCCTCACAGTGGAAGGAAGTCATTAGATCTAACAGATTATCAGATGCTCTTTATTCAGTATTAAAGAAATGATGACATGCATAATTTTCACTCTCAATAAAAGATGAAAGAGAATAATTTGGCAAAGTGGTAGATATCAGTAAATATAGCAAAGGTAAATATAAGAAAGAATTATTTACAGTGTTGTTTTCCAAGTGACTCATCCAAGTAGGTTTAAATTTAAAGACTTATTGTTAATTTCAGGTTTTAATTCATGTTCTTTAGAGGTAGAAGAATCCTATCATTTATTAAGCCAACATTTGTCAGAATAGGTGACACAACCATTAGTGTTCTAGCAGCAAGATTTTCATAAAGGTTTGTCTTTTCTCCCCTCCAATTTTAGGAAGGATTTCTGTGTACATAAAGATGAACCATGTGATACTGTTGGTAAGTACATACATGAAACAACCCCCCCACCCCTGATTATAAAATTTTTGAAATACAGCATTGCAGACGGGGAATGAAGATTAACTGTAACAGTGGTGCACATACCGCCAGTGGAACCCAGAAGTTGTCTTGGTAGAACACAGGGTTTTCATAACAATTATTAGGAAATTGTTCTTCAATCCCCTTGCCTGCCTACAAGTGTAATGTGTTGTCTCCTGCCAATTCTGCCTGCTGTGACTTCTCCACCTTTTAGCATGGCAGTAGTAACTATACATGGGCACGAACCAAAAAAATTTAACGAACCAGCGGTTCATGGTTCGGTGCTGACGACTATCCCAAAGTCGCAAACCGCAACGAACATTTTCCATTGCCGAACCGGTTTGCGGTTCATGGGGCTCAGAACGGCCCCCATTGCACTTAGAGAGCCCATATTCCCAGGGAGTGTTTTGCAGGCTCTCCTACAGCCATCACCCAAGTTTGGACAAGATTGCAAAAGGAATCTTGGAGTTATACCCTCTCCAATCCAAGGCCCCCAGGAAACTCCCACAAAAATCCAAGCTGAATTATACTCTCAGTCACTCTCCCCAAAGGCTAGCAAGTGGCAAGCAAGAGCTCTGTCCCACTCCACTGCTCTCTGAAAGTGAAACCCAGCCTGGGAGCCCACAGCTATTTATAAGCACAGGTCCCATTGAGCAACTCAGGAGGTCTGTGTTTGGCCATCAGAGCTGCCTATCAGGGTTTTCAGGGATGAGATTGGAGTGCCCATGGCTACAGAACACCCCCTTCCCCCTCCCTCCTGTGGATGTCTTCTCCCAACTTGTAACCACTTTGCAGCTCCGTGGTTGGAAGGAAGACCTGCTGATCAAGGTAAGCTGGGCTTCCATTCGGGTTTCCAGGGCAACAGAAGGAGCACAGAGTTCAGGCATTCTCCCGGCTCCGTTGCCAGGGGAATTGATTGCTGGCGCCTGACTGTCTGGCTTCCCGACCCACGGCCGAACGCACCGAACCAGGCCTCTCCTGAATGCTGGTTCATTGGCCGTGGACAATCACGAACCACCGGATCACGATCACGCGATCGCCAATTTCATGGGTTTTTGAAGTTCATAATGCGGTTCATGCCCATCTCTAGTAGTAACCCTGGACACTTGGCATTTCTCCTATTCCTTCATTCCCCCTGCCCACCATCAAGTGTCTTCAATGAGCTGCATTATGTGGAGCTTACCTGTTTGGTATTATCCATTGTGCTTCTGCAATTTTTTTATGTACTTAAATTTGCTTTAAATGATAAATATAAAAACAGAATGCCTGTAAACATATAAATGTCCTTCTTGGGAAAAGTGGACTTTTTGTTTCTATTATGGCACAACCCAGGTTCTTTAATAGAGTAACCGGTGGGGCATAAGATATGAAAGGTTGAGAACCACTGTAATATATGTGAATAACCTTAAAATTCTGTGGGAAGTTATGACTGTAGTTTTATAATTAAATACAAAAAGTTTTATGTAGTTTGGGGGAGGGGAGGATTCTGTGTATAACTGAAGTAGCTCTTAACTTCTTTATTTTTTATTTGTAGCCCTTCTAATTGGTGATTACACCAATAACCAGAGTGAGAAGTTATTCTCACCTGTTTATACAGGGTGTTATAGCTGTTAAGTTCTACTCTTCATTCTGATCATAATATTGCTTTTGCCACCCCTTCCAGTCAGAATGAAGATGCAGACACAAGTGTTGGGATTAAAGAGTTGCTTTATTAAAATAACTAGCTTGATGCCCATGCTTTGCTATGGTACTTAACTACTTTAAATCCAGTTATAATATTTATGTGGAAGTAACGTTTTTGGTTTGGGGGCGGGGGGAGGTTGAATTGGTTTTATAGTATAATAGCATAGTACCTGAGCTTCACAAAAGTGTTTGAATAAAGCAAAGCATGTTGATGCCTAAAACTGATGAAGCGAATTTCGAATGTAACATTTATTGAAGAGATTTTTAAAAGGAAAAGATTGTAGTACAAGAAATAAAGTGAAAATTATGTACAACCTTATTTTTCTACTGAAGGACCTCTTTGTAGACCTCATTGGTGGTTCCCCCTGCCCACTTTGGAGCTCTCACTTTGAAGAGAAGCTTGTGGGCTTGGAAGCCAGGAGGGTTGAGCATGGTGAGGAACTCCACAGGGTAGTGGACTACATCGTCTATTTGCACCACTGAGTCCACAGATCTGTACTCCATTTCTGCCCCTTTGAGGGAGTTAAGTTGTGTTTCATTAATGATGGTAGCCTTGTCTTTCTTGGGGGTCAGAGTGGCACACTTGCACAGCCCGTCCATGGACTTCTCCGTTATAGTGACGATATCAGGGTATAGCGTGGCTGTTAGGTCTGCTAGGGTCATCACTACTGTGCCCAGGCCTGCAGGACTCAGGACATGCTGGGGACTTGGACTCAGGACTTGCTGGTACTTGCCCACCGTTGATAGGTGTTCCGTTGGAGTACGATGAGCATATTTCTTTGCCACATCTCTAAGTTGCTTCCTCCTTTTAGCATTGGTGTATCTTGCACAACGTCTGCCAGGAGGCTTCTTGGCGGCAGTAAGAGGTGATGGCTGCAAGATGTGTGAGGTGGAGTTGGACTGAGGATGGGGTGGTGTGGTGGGCCCTTCGGCAGGTTAATGTGAGAGGTTCACATAGAAATGATCTCTAGAAAGGTTGTGCACCATCTCCCCATGAACATTTAAAAACTCAGCTGCCATACTGACTTTTACATATAATCCCTTTCCAGGAGTCTTGTACTGTCTTTCTTCAACTGTCTGCAGTTTCCTTAACATAATTTTTACTTCAGAACACACAGCTGACCCATTAGCCTGCCAGCCACACAGGAAAGCCAAGCCCCACAGGGAGATTGGCAACCCTAGAGGGGAGGTGCATTTTTTGCCTCAGGACACATTCAATGACTGGGAGTCATTGAATGTGTCCTGAGTACTGCATGTGTCCTGCATACTGTTTAGAATGTTGGGCTGATGGCCAGTCAAGGCCGCATATGCAAATGATCTCAGGGCAGAGTGGCTGAGTTGGCAGTTGGTGTGGGGAGGGAGAGGAGCACCTTGCCAGCCACACAGGTAAGCTGTATCCCTATGGGAAAACACATTTTACCCCTTTTTACCCCCTTAGGCAGTGAATTTCTTAAAATCCCTTCTTAGTGAGCCTCTACATCACAAAAGGAACGTCCTTCCCAAATTTCACATTTCTAGGTTCAGGGGTTTGGGCTGGGCATTGGTGAGTCAGTCAGGACACTTGTCTTTATATATATATATAGATAACAACATATTTGTCAACACGGCAAGGGCCTAACTAGCGGTATAGGTCAGACCCTGGGGTCACTCCTGGACCTCCACCCTGACCTGTATGGACTAGGCACCCGCTGTGCTGGGTGCAAGCCATCCATGGTATGGCTGGGACACAGCTGGGTTGCTGAAGTAGTTCAACCCCTTAAAGCTCCCCCATGGCCATAAAGCCGCAGGGGGAGATTGGCTTGTCCGGTGGTTCCCCACCAGGGCATTTGACCTTGCAACTAGGCTGTACAGCAGCCAGCTGCTCCTGCCAGACCCCAATTCCCCACCAATGGGGATATGCCAAAGGTGGTCACCGGCCCACTCATTTTCTGAAACTCCTAACCTGCCACCACTAAGGCCAAGCCTCTGCTTAGGCCTTCACGCCTCACAAGTGGCATAAAGCCACCATTCCCTTGCCGTGCATCTTCCAATAGTTGTTCCACCATCGCCTTTGTAGAGGTCAGCAAATGTGGCCCTGATTTGCGGGTGGGGTGCCCTTACATAATGCTTACATCCCCTTCCAAGCTCCTTATGTACTACAGAGGGGAACCTTGGACTAACGCAATCTGGGGCCCAAGCTTCTTGCACATACCCGGCGGGAAAGCCTTGGGCCCAAAACAACAACAGAAAATCCCGCGCAACAGGCAGGGAATATGCGCACCCAGGCACCCAAGCTGTGGGCCCAAAACTAAACAACTCCAAGCTTCTTGCACACACCTGGAGGGGAAGCATTGGATTTCAGCACACCCACAGCACAGGCTGAGGGCCAAAGACAAAACAATCTCCAAGTTTCGTGCACTCACCTGGCAGGGAAGCCTTGGAACATACAAACCCAGGTCCTGCAACAACTATGAGAGCAACGGGCACTGGACCTGCAAACAACAATTCAAAACATTCAGTAGTCCAACCTCCATAGTCACTCAGGCCCCCACACAACCGCACCTAGGCAAAAAACACAACCATTAACAGCTGTAAACCAGGCAACAACTGAACGGAACCTGCACTCTTGCCCTTTCATTGTGGGCAAAGACCCCTTACCCAACTGTTGCTGGGGAGACCTAGGACCTTCCAGCCCATGCCTCTTGGCTTGCCCTGCACACTTACATGCTGTAAAGGCATGGGGGCCTGACCAAACCGAGCACACGTGGTGGAACTTGCAAGGCTCCCTGGAACAAACCCCCCGGAAAGCAAACTCCCAGCATAGCCTACAAGCTGCTGCGGCCTGATCCGCAGGAGAGCGAGTGCTGGTTGGCATGGAAGAACATTGAACCAGGTGACCACTGTCAGAGCAATCACTTGCATTGGGCCTCGACGGGGACATAACCTGCAGCCAAAGCTTCTGGGGGACCTGATCCCAAGGCAAAGAAAGATTAAGCGTGGTGTGCACATGGAACTCTTCATCGTATTGCAGCCAAGCTGCACCGGTGAAGTCCGTCTATCCCTTGTATATGATATCCATATACTGGAATAGGGGGGCCACCCTCCATGGCTGTGCGCGGTCTATAACCCCTGTATATATAAGAAAGCTTGGCACCCAGTTTGCCCAGGTCTTATCCACCCTGCGGCACCTCAACCGTTCCTTATGACGTTCCTCAAGGTTCTCCTTATCCTTTTTATCCAATTCTCTAAAAAGGAGGGTGAAAACATCCACATACGCCCCTTTAAGTATCTTTTCCCCTGGTCCCGGGTGTTAAATGGTCCCCAAGGGGCATGGCAGTATTCCCAAAGGGCAATGCCATAAAAGGAACCAACCCATAGGGTGTCCATGGGCAACAATAATACGAACCCCAAGGGGCCACTAAGCCCATACCCACTTGTGATTGTGATGGCATGGGCGACCAGCCAGCCACCCCAGGCAACTGACCCGTAAAAGCTGGCTGCCTCCATTGTGGCCATAAGTCACCAGCACCCACAGCCTGTGACGTGCTTGCCTGGGTTTATGATGTATGAAGCATTTCAGAGGACGTGGAGGCAACGGCCTGACCCCAGGGCCCCCAGGGCCACACACACACCCCTGCTGGGGCAATGATGACTTACCATCCACTTCCAGAGGTTGCACAGCTATCGCCACCTGCCCGGCATCCTTTGACCAGCTGATGTCAACCACAGATGCACCTGTGTTCTCCTGAGGCTGAGCCCCCGATCCAGCAGGTGCCATCAGGTCAGGTGCCTCCAAGGTGCCTCCCAGGCTAGACAGCCCCTCAAGGGTGGAAATGCGAGACAATAGGTCATTTAGGAAGGTAGTGGTAGAGGCTGCCCTTATAGGCTGCTTGCGTTTGGCCCCGGGGTTGACCTTAGAAACACCGCAGGCCTGCTCCAATGCAGCAATTCTCTCCAGCAGTTCCTGCCACCCGGGACCCATGTCCTCCTCATCAGAAGATGACAGGGCCACCAGGGGCTGCCAGGGGGCAGGCCTTTTGGCTGGCTGCTTGCCCTTGGAGGGGCCTGAGCCTTTTTTGGGAGGCATCCTAGCTCCTGCTGCCACAACCTCTTTACCTGGAGCCCTGCTGCTCTTAACCACTAAACCTGCTGCACTTAACCACTGCACTCTCCTCCAGAGAGGAAATGGAGGAGCAGGGAGGAATTTCCCTGTGACAAACCAAAGCCTGCAAGGAAATGCTTTATGCTAGCAGAAAAAAGAATCTAGAGAGCAATTTTGGTATATTGACTCTGCATGTACAGCTCACATGACAGGGAATAAAGCTTTCTTTGAAATGTTAAAGTAAGAAAAAAGGGAGATGTTGCATGTAGCAGATGGCAGATTTGTAGAAATTGCAGGCATAGGGTCTGGAACAGTAAGATGCAAACTTCCAAATGAACAGACCCGAGAAATCTTGCTAACAAAGTGCTTCTATGTGCTAACTTTGGACACTAGCCTGCTTTCTATAAGCGTGCTTGCAGAGAGAAGTATCTTTTGGGAAACAGTGTCTCATTAAGGAGGACAGAGAAATAATAGCTGTAGCTAAGAAGCGGAATGGTCTGAATGCCCCTGGAAATGTGCCAGCAAGTTGTTAACTTTGCCAATGCAAAGAAGACCTGTAAGCATAAGAATTGCTCATTAATCTACACAGGCGTTTTGGGCATCGAGATGCAATCAGTCAACTTCAAAGCAATAATCTGTAAATTGCATGCCTTTTGTCAAAGTGTGTTTTTGAAGAAAAATGATTATGCTGCATTAAAAGCAATGCAATCAGACCCAGCTTTAGAGGAAAAGGAGCTGAGGAAAATGAGGCAAGGCAGCCATTAGATTTAATACACAGTGATCTGTGCAATCCAATGAGAATAGCAACACCGAGTGGCAACAAATATATTCTCACCTTCATTGATGCATTCTCCAAGTATACTGTAATATACATGATCAGGGAGAAAGATCAAGTGCTGGAAAAATTTAAAGCTTATGTAGCAATGGTCAGTAACAGATTCCAAAGAGGGCCATTGGTATGCCACACTGACAATGGAGATGAATATGTAGGACAAGAAATGAAAAATTATATGACTGAGCAGGGGATTCAACATCAAGTCACAGTGCCATGCACACCAGAGCAGAATGGAGTAGCAGAGAGAAAGAATTGCTCTCTCACTGAAATGATGAGGTGCGTGCTCCTTGAAGCAGGGCTACCTGAGAAATTCTGGGGAGAAGCAATTAACACTGATACCTATCTGCAAAATAGACTGCCTTCCAAAGGTGCAAGCAGTACCCCATTTGAACTGTGGTATGGGTACAAATCAAGTATGAATCACCTGAAGGTTTTTGGATCAAAAACCTACAGTTATGTTCCTAAAGAAAAAAGGTCTAAGATGGATCTCCAAGCAGAAGAAGGAATGTAGAGGATACCGAATCCTTAACCTAAAGACTGAAACAATAAAAATCTGCCACATTGTCTATGCTAATGAAAAGGAAGATAGCAGACATTGGTAAAATGAAAAAATGAAGAGCAGTACAAATACCCATCATGGACTGTACATATGACACAGCTGCAGAACCCACAGAGCCAGAAGGAGACGCAAAACTAGAAGGGGCCACAAAGCCAGAAGGGGCTGAAGAGCCAGAAATCTGGCGATGAGACAGTAAACAAAAACATACCCCCGAAAAGACAATCTGGCAAGTTGTGCCTTAACCCTCCACATGGAAAGACATAACAAAAATGCCTGCCAAAGAAGCAAAGAAGTAGAGAAGGGCTGCAGAGGAAGTGTTTGAATCTCTCATCAAAAATCAGACATGGACCCTTGAGGAACTCCCTCCAGGGAAGAGAACAGTTGGGTGCAAGTGGATTTTCAAGACCAAATGTGATGCTGAAGGCAAAGTGCAAAGATGCAAGGCAAGATTAGTTGCCAAAGGCTACACTCAGAAATACAGTGACAACTACTTTGAGACCTTCGCACCAGCGGTGAGGCACATTTCAATAAGGGTGCTCCTGAGTATAGCTGCAGTGCAAAAGATGCATGTGAAGCATCTAGACATAAAAACAGCTTTTCTGCACAGTGAAATAAAATGAAGTTTACATGGAAGAGCCATGAGGATTTGAACAATCCCAGGACAGGTGTCTTGTGTGTAAACTGCAGAAGAGTGTATATGGGCTCAAACAAGCTGCAAGGTGTTGGAATGAAAAACTACATCAAAGGTTTTAAGCAAGGCAAAACTGAACAATTCAAGGTACCAAGGTACCAATGCCTTTATTCAAGGTACCAAGACAATAGATGGACTTACATTCTGGTTTCCGTTGACGATCTGATTTTGTGTTATGAAGAGAAGAAAGACTATGATGAAATAGTCCAACATCTGATTCAAGAGGTTGAAGTGAAAGAGTTATCATCTACTACTTGGGAGTCCAAGTAGAAAGAAAAGAATATGGGAGCTATCTTTTCAGCCAAAAACAGAAAGTCCTAGAGTTTCTGGAATATATGCAAATGAAAAATTGTAAGACAGCTGATTCTCCTATGGAAGTAAATTACCTAAAGCAACAAGAAAATGATAAACCCCTGGCCGACAATAAACTGTACAGGGAAGCAATTGGAAAATTGCTGTACATAAGTACCCTGACACATCCAGATATAGCAGCAGCAGTTGGCATGTTGCGCAGGAAGTTTGAGTCACCAAGCAAAAGAGATCAGAATGCAGTCAAGAGATTGGCCAAATAGCTGAATGGGACTATTCATCTGAAACTGAAGTTGCCAACAAGTGATAATCCCAGATTGGTGGGATATATGGATGCAGATTGGGCAGGACATACCAAAGACAGAAAGTCTAGTAGTGGACATTTGTTCTTTTATAGCAACATAGCAGTGAGCTGCAGAAAACAAGAAACTCTGGCTCTGTCCTTGACTGAAGCTGAATATGTATCAGCAGCAGCATAGGCATGCAGACAATTGAAGTGGATGCAGCAACTGACGAATGACTTTGGGACAGAAGAACCCAAACCGATAACACTTTTCGAGGACAATCAAGAGTGCATAAAACTTGCACAAACAGAAAGGATGAACTCTACAACCAAACATATTGATGTTAAACAACATCTAGTGAGAAATGTGCAAGAGGATGGGCTCATTGAGTTGGAATATTACTGCACAGGAAAGGTGATCGCCGATATGCTCACTAAGCCACTCCCTAAAGACAAGTTTTTTTTTTTATTAACTACATTAACTAACAATACAAAGGAAAGGAAGGGGAACAAGGGAAGGAAAGAAAAAAAACCCAACAACAACATATAACAACTACACTACACAGAATGCTTTCCCTTCATACTGCCATTATTTAAAAAAATTAAAGCTTTGTATAATATTGATGGAGTGGTTGACCTTGCAAAATGCAAATTACAATTCGAATTCAAATTAAGTTTTCCTCCCCCTCCTGGGTCCCGGACGCAATTCTCTCTGAGCAACTGCAGCCGCAGTGCTCATTTCCTCCCCCCCCCTCAGACTTCTCCTTTTCTTCTTGCTTGGTGTCTCGCTGAAATTCCGGATTTTTGTCCTCAAAATTCCTTAGTTGATCTTCTGATAATATCTTGTAAGCTTGATCTTTGTAACTGAACCAGATACCTTCCGGAAATAGCCATTTGTACTTTATTCCACGTTCCCTCAGAAGAGCTGCAAGCTTTTTATACTTAAATCGTCTTTTCCGAACTAAAAATGGAACGTCTTTCACTATCTTGACTTTGTTACCCAAAAAGTCCAGATCCGCGTTGTATGAGTTGTATAGGATAGTGTCTCGGATCCTTTTAGATGAAAAATCGATGATGATATCGCGAGGCAGCTGACGCTTCGTTGCATATTTTGAAGAAGCCCGGCGGACTTCCAAAATGGCGCTTTTAACCTCTTCTTTAGTTGCCTTCGCAGGTGTCGCCAATAGTTCCGAGACCAGACCCCATAAATCCTCATTTTCCTCCTCTTTCACGTTCTGGAGACGCAAAATTGTCTGTGTTCGTTCCACTTGTAGCCCGATCAGCTGGTTCTCCACCAGCTTTAACTCTTTATTCGTAGCCTTCACGAGTGACGCACTTTCCCGAGCAGACTTCTCTGCCCCCCCTGCTACTTCCTTAATGGTTTTCACTTCGCTCTCAATTAAGCCCACCCTTTGATCTGTTTCGTTCAGCTTGTCAACAAAGGGTTTTATGGCTTTGACAACCGACCACTTCACCAATTCCTCGAGCGACTCTCCTTTCCCCTGCAGGGCAGCCGAAATTGACTTGCCCAGAGCGGGACTCTGTTTTTTTGCTGCCATTTTAGGGGGGGGGGACCGCCAGCCGGATTCTGAAACTCAGTGAGGGGGAAGAACTAGCCTTCTTGACTTCAGATCCCACCACTCCTTCATGTGCGCTTGTAATAACAGAAGGGATTCGCTTACTTACAGGCTTCCGCCTAGTTCTGCTCTTTGCCGTTTTCCATGGCCCGGCAGCACTCGAGGCGCCGCGCACGTCTGCCGGCCTCCATAGGG
Organism: Eublepharis macularius; assembly: GCF_028583425.1. Lineage (NCBI taxonomy): Eukaryota > Metazoa > Chordata > Lepidosauria > Squamata > Eublepharidae > Eublepharis > Eublepharis macularius. The sequence continues at coordinate 81,862,085 of NC_072797.1, forward strand.
ACAAACGGGCAATTTACCCCCTGCATTGATTTTCGGGGGGCTCTTCCCGCAGTGTCCCGGTCCCTGCCTCCCTCACTGGGAGTCCTGGGGGCTAATCTTCGCAGATCAGCCGCCTGGTCAGGGTGCTCGGGCGCTTCCTCCCGGACCTGTGGAGAGGAGCGTCCGACATGGCCGAGAAAACGAAACCGAATCCCCCTAAAGACAAGTTTGAAAGTCTATGCAAGAAGTTAAACCTTGTGGACTCTGTACACTAGACCTTGAGAAGGGGTGTTGGAAATATAATACCTTGTATACAGAGAAGGCAGAAGACACAATACCAGCAGGGGGTAGCAAATCTGACAGATAGATAGCAAAATAAGACCTTTCTTTCTGCCTCTCTTCTTCTTGCATGTCTCCAGATTGGTATTCTTAGGCTACTTCCTACTTCTTCCCGGAAGTCCCTCCTCTCCCAGTTTAGTAATGTAGTTAATATCTATTCTGTTTCTCTACTTTCTATCAAAGCTGTAGTTCCTGAATAAACTCCCTTCATTCATTCTTTAATCAGACTCAAGATCATTCCTAAGATATACCAGAGCCTACACTAAGTGTGGGGCAAAAAGACTTTTAAATTATACCCAGAGACATGCTACCAAAGGCTGCCCAGCCACAGCAAGCAACTTTATCAGTTTTGGAGGGAAAATCTGCCTCACAATGAGGGCCTTTATGCTATAATGGCACATACATAATGTGCCAGATGCAGGGAGCAGATGACAGCAGATTATGCCAAATGAATTTGTGACATGCAGCATATAGGTAAAAACTTTTGGGGGTCATCTGAGTAGGAGATTCCTTATTTGCATCTAGCTTCAGTAAGCTGCTGGACTTTGATCATAATCTTTGCTAGGTGTTGTTGACAGCGTAATAGTAATATTGCTAGCCTTCAGTTTGTGTAAGATAAAAGAATGTTAGAGTTGACAGGTTTATCCTGAACTGGTACAGAAAAGAGTCTTGCAAGTTTCAGAAAGACAGTAATGAAGATATTTAGAAAGCCTGTATAATACTTTAGTCATCTTAACCTGTAAGATTGATTAGGCTAATACGTAGATGACCATTAAACTAGAAGATTCAACTTCAGAAATTGTCAGGTATAAGCCATTTCTTACACCTTCTCTTTTCCCATTGGGAAAGAAGATTCTGCCTGCTTAAAAATATGAATATTTCTTAATTTAGAAAGCAGAGTGGACTGCATTAAAATTTATAACTCACTCTATCATAGAGACTGAATATGAACAATAGCATTTTTAAAACTTGAAAAAATCCCCAAAATCTATTTATAAAATGTTAATCTAAATAGTTAAAAATAAATATGTAATTTAAGCCGATTCAGTTAAATTATCCAAAAGTATTTTAGAGTATACTAATTCCATGAACACAGCACAAGGAGGATCCCCATAGGCTCATTATTATGGTTGCTCTAATTCAGCATCTCAGATTTTTCTTTTTATACAGTTTGCTTGTAAGATTATATTGCATATTAAAAAGCTGAGTTCAGAATCTGAATAGACAGTAAAGGTAAGATAAAAGGAAAACAAATATAAAGTAACAAATCTTCACACAATATGTTTATGGCAAAAAGAAACAGAACATTCCAGGAATGTTTAACCGTGCTATAAATTATAGTGTCTGCCAAGCACATTAAGAGAAAATACTGAAGTCCACGAACAATTTACAGCTGTTCAGAGTTTACAAAAACTGAACACCATATACTGCCTCTTATCCATACTCAGGAAGCAGAGGTAATTAATGTCCCATCACTTTGGAAATTTTGTAATCCAGCCTGGGAATGTATCATGCACGTCCTCTGCCCGTCTTGGTAGTCTGTAGCAGACCCCCATCACAGTATCACTGTTAATTACTTTCTCCTTTTATTTTTACCCAGAAGCTTTCAACTGGCCTTCCATGCTCAGATTCATGTATTTTCTCACAAGTATATACATCCTTGACATATGCTACTCATTCCCCATACTTATTGGTTTATTCCTTTAGACAAACTGTACCCTTCAATCCAAGTATTCCAATTGTGAGTTTTATCCCATTAAGTTTCAGTAGTATATATTTGGTCATAAATAATCCCCTTCCTGTATTCAGGTTTCTCCTGTTTGTTCCCCATACTCTGTGCGTTAGACATCGGAATCCATGATTTGTGTGCCCTGAGTGCTTCATTTTTGTTCTTATCTGCAAATTAATGGATCCTTGCATATGGGCCCTTCCTCACTCATCGTTGGTGCTCTTTGTGCTCATTTTCATCTTCTGACTCAAAGCACCCCCTTGCTCTTATCATTAATGTTGTTTCAGTTCTAATGGCTTTATACTTATGTCTCTCACATCTGCTTTTTCACCTCATGTCCAATCTCTTATCTCCACTCTGTTTACACAGCAGTTTCCCTGAGACACTGGCAGCAAATGTAGCACCACACAGGGAATTAGGAGAAACCATGTTACAGCCAAAAGGATATCAGCTTCCTTGTGACTGCAGATGTTGATTATTGCACCACAGGTGCAATGCTATTCAAAATGAATGCAACAGACTATTTGCAGTAGCTGTGTGACCAGCTGTAAACATTTGGATCATGGGTTTCAGATGCACCAAATCTGCATTTTTCAGACATTCAAAATGTGTTGAGAGAACATGAGAGAGATGCAGTAGAGTTATGGCACAGCAGGATTTTAATCCAGTGGCACCTTAGAGACAAACAAAATTTTTTGAAGTGTAAGCTTTCTAGAGTCAGAGCTTCCTTCTTCAGACACAAGTCTCTCCTTCCTGCCCCATGTTTTAGTTATTGTTTTTATGTTTCAATGTGTATTTTAGCTTGGTTTTGATTGTTTTTGCTTGGTTTTAATGGCTTTTAAGACCTGTAATATAGGTTTTTAATCTGTCAGCTGTTTGGTGGTACTGATGAGGGGAGAGAGGTGGGGCATACATTTTGTAAATTAAAGAAAGTGTCTGATAAATCTTCCCTCAACTAACTGATAAAAAATGTTTCATCCAAGAGGTATGAATCAATATCAGAAATCTACTTAGGATAAATAAAAGTTATTCTAAAAAGCTGACTTTATTAGTAAAGGGATGATAGATGGGTAAATGTTGAAAGCAAACTTCATCCTGTCGCTTACCTGGGCTGCTGTCAAGGAGACAGTTTTATGTTTACACCTAGGTGTAATTCCTACTGAACTCATTGAGAGTTGTGTCCAAATAAATCTGCAAAGACTTAGGTTTATACCTTTATTGATGTTTCTTGTTCTGGTATACAAACATAATGAAATAAATTTTCCTCTGACCATCTCCCCTCCTTTTTAAAAATACTAGTAGAATGCAGCTGCTGGTTTAAACAAAGATGGTTTAGGAGAAAAGTGTGTTAACTTGTAATTCTGTAGAAAATTCATAGAATTGACCAGAGAAGCTTTAACTACTACAGAAGATCAATTGTTCATTTTTCCCTTCCTGATTTAACCTTGGAACCATTCCAGCTCTGTTAATAAGCCACAGGAAGAAGCGAGAACATACATATATAGATATAAATGCTGTGATGGCTAAGCAGAAGCAGGTGCTCACTTGAAGTTAGTTTCCTTCTTAACACATGAAATTAATAACAAAGAACAAGACTTGAAACTAGTTCACAACTGGTAGTTGGCTGCTTTATGTTCAGTAGCTAATATTTGATGCAACTTTCAAGCACAAGGTCAACTTTGTTTCAATATGGAATAAAGTAATAAAATACTAATTTCATTTGATAGTTTGCTTGCATGAAGGTAATTTCATCCAAAAATATTGGATGAATTAATTTCATCCAAAAGTATGAGTAAAATTTAAGTATCATGTGTCCCACTGATTTCATACATGAAGAGTTCGACATTAAATAGTAATCAGTGCAGTGGCAAGATGAAAAAGTATTGATCTTTTGTTACTAACAAAGTAGTTTCTTATCTGACTCATTATAGTTGTCAACAATGAAAATGTCAAATAATCAGATACGAAACGTAAAAAAATAAGAAGTAACATTAAGGATTAGCCTCAGAAAATCAATATAATATTAAGAATTGCAGTGGCAAGTCTGTCAGCCTCCAAAATAAATATACCTTCCTATTTAAAAGAACTAGCTGAAAAAATGTTATCTTTGTGAGTTATTTGGCAAATTGGTAATCTTGCTGCTGGAGTAATATGGCAATTATAGAAGATTTTCAACAAATTGTTGTGTGTGTTTAGCACAATGTTTACTAGACTCGGATGAATGGGAACATTGCTCCTCTTTTGCCCACTGGGATTGCCTTTGGATAAAATAGAGAGATAAAGAAGGATTACTGCTATGCCTCTGGGAATTATACTGAGGAGAACTGCAAAAATAAATGTTGCCTCCAAGTTGTTATATATCTGTATGAAGCATTGTGATGTAGTGGTTAGAGTGTCAGACTAGAATCTCAGAGACCCAAGTTCAAATCCTCATTGCCATGGAAGCTAGCTGAGTAACGTTAGGCTAGTCACACACTCTCAAGCCTAATCTACTTTACATGGTTGTTGTGAAGATAAAATCTAAGAGAGGAGGATGTTAGAAAACTCTTTGGGTCCCCATTGAGCAAAGTTGGAGCACAAATTCTAAATAATTTTACAAAATTACCGATATGGGACGACATATAGCTGCATTAATTCTACTTTGATCCAGGTGCCTGGAGACTTGTTTTAGATGTGCAAATTAGGGGGTGTGCATCACGAAATTTACAAGCTGACAATATACACAAAATTGCTGTTGCAGGTCATTACTTGGGAATTATGAAATCCCTTCCCAAAATATTCTTGTGTTTTTCATGTTCAGATGCAGCATCTTGTTTTTCTTTGATTCTACTGACTTCCTGGTCAGTGGCCCAGGGAAGGCGACTCCATACTATGCAGCCAGGCACAGGATGCTGCAGAGCTGCCGTTCTTCCTTGCTCCTTCTTCCCTCCCTCCTTTGTGGCAGTGGGCCCCTTTTCCATTTGCATGTAGGATGGCTGGGGGCACCTTGTTGAGGAGCTCCTTGGTCCAATTTGCTTGAAACTTGAGGAGCCTTTAGTTGACAAGTAGTACTAGCTCCCCTATAATTATTGTGTCATTTGTTCAACAAGCAGCTACTCCAGCCCCCCTGGAAAGAGTCACCCATAGTGTATAATGGCACAGTTGTAGGATGAAATGGGGATTATGCAAAGGAAGCCTTCCTGAGGAAAGGGGGGGAAAACCGAAACAACTCTGCAAATGCAGAGTTTTCAACAGAAAGGTAATTTTTTTTAAAAAAATCAATCAGTTACTGTAAGAGTAGGATAATAAATTGATTGCAGGTGGCTGGATGGAGCTTTCCTGCTAGGCTGATGCTTGACTGCCATTATAGGAATCAGTAAAGAGAAGTGTGGCTGCTCAGAAACGCACCTATTTCAAGGGTCTGTAAAATTAAACGCTTGGGTTCAATCTGCTTGAAACTTAAAGGTCTTTAGATTAGAGGGAGGATTATGTTCTGTGCCAATTTGGTGCCATTATCTTTATAAACAGCTTCCCCAGACTTGAATGCATTCCCCATTGAAAACTCTGGAACCTGAAAAATCACATGGATTTGAATCCCGAACCAGTAATGTCCTGCCCCCAAATCAGCGATCATGGTACCTCTCCCCTCCCTGAATTCCAGATGAGAAATTATAATGACTTTTTTCTCAGAGCTCCTCCAAGTGTAAGTGTAAGTGTCTGAATGTGAGCTAATTGATAGATGTTAACTCCTGATAAGATTGAAATGTAGATGAGTCAGTTGACTGTGTTTACCTGTTCTTGGCAGCGTTATACTCCTCCTTAAAACATCAATTTTAATTTAAGAATTGTTCTGAATCTGGCTAAAAAGGTGAGTTAGTCATGCAGGTGGTTTCCTTGTGGAAGGTTGCCATTATCAAACATATCCAAGCCATTGCTTGTTTGTATTACTGAAGTGTGATCTATGTGGCCTTGAAGGCTGGAAGGCCTTAGTTAAGAATGTGTCGTCATGATTATTAGTTGGGGCTAGTATCAGAGAATGCCTATATCATTATTAGAGTGTGTACTGTTGCCAGTCACATTCAAAGCTCTGTGCTGTTTATTTTGACCAACATATTTTAGGAAGCTTGTTCTGCCAAGCTTCTACTGCATGTTAAAATATTGGCATTTTTCAACTGCAGCTTTAAATATTTTTTTTTAAGCTTCGTTTTCTCTAGGTATTATATATTATTTGATTGTCAGTTTGTTAAGCTGAGTGTTGATAAAAAGGTAGGATATAAATAAATAAAGTCTTAGGACATGATTGGAAGGCAAGTGATGCAGCTGTCTTGCTCAAGTTAAGCAGTTGATGCCTGGATGAGAAATCTCTTGGACAACTATTTACGCTTTATTCCCTAATGGAAGAAAGACAGGATATTACTGTAACAAAAAAACAAATAAATAAAGGAGTGTATCTGAATAGCTGTGAGACAAATCTCTTTAATGCAACTTAAAATCCAAAGGGAAAAGTCTGAAGTACATTCCCCCCACCACAATAAGTTGTTCATTCCAATGGGGGAGGACTACTGCTACTAGCAAAATTAGAAGCACTAGGGTAAACCACTAGTGTACATGGTTTTGCCAGAGTGTCATCTTAGAGCAACCGTGCCTGCAATGAACAACAGAGGTATTGTGGGAAAGTTTTGTACGTTTGATGGTAGAAATACTAAAAGTTGGGATCACACTAGAGTTAATTTACAGGTTTAGTTTAAATCAGGTATAAATTGAGGTGCTAACTAGGAACGATATGGTGGGATAAATCTGTATCAGTGTTATCTTTCTGCAAGACTGGCCCTGTGGTATTGAACAACTGATCACAGACATGAAATTCTTCTTCACTCTGAATGTTTATCTTTTAATACTTTTGAGTTTTGCTGTAATGGATCTCTCTTTTTTTTTTTACTTGTTTAGCCTGGTTCGGATCCTCTTGGGAAGTGGGTTTTTTTGTGTTTCCACACAGTATCATAGTGTTTCCATGTACCTCCAGGGTTGTCCCTATCTTTCCTGTAATCTTTTGCAAACCTACTTTGTAGAAAGGTTTTGGGAACAGCTAGAGACATTTTTTTAAAAAAGAAAAGAAAACTGAGAATTCAAGGACCTGATAGACAGATTGTCATAACATTGTACCAATATAAGTTGCTGATTTAAAAAATAAAAACAAAAACCAGAAAGGCCTCTGTTGGCGTGACTAATAATGGGGAACTGGAGCAGGGAAGATGTGAGGACACATGCCGTGTGGAAGCTCTGTTGCTGCTGAGCTATGTCAGCAGTTGGAGAAGCAACAGAAAACTTTGTGTGTGGAAAGCACATGGGTCTAAGTTGATCTGAATTTGCTTAGAGCTGTAAGTGTTATCTCTGTCTGCTTCCGCTGCTTCACAGGAAGGGTTTTTGTGAGGATAAATTGGTGAGGGACCCACGTGTGCTTTCATGAAAAAGGGCAAGAGAAGGACATAATAAAATAAATGTAATATACATAGACATTATGTATCTATGTCATCCAGTGTACTAGTGTAGAATTTCTCTTTTCTGCCCATTTCATGAACATCAGAGATGTTCCATTTTAATGGCTGGTAACAAAGGACTGATGCAGCATATCATCAGCTAACTAATGCAAACTTGTCATATGTGACCTTGTTCCATCCTATGTGTTTCTGCAGAAAATGATTGCTATCATTTAGCTTATAATTTAGTGAATATATCAGAGGTGAGGTTCATCGGGCTGAAGACATTGGAGCTAGGCTTGCTAGCTCTTGGGCTTTAGCTTGGGAAATTGAGCTTCTAGGCTCCTTATCTATATTTCTATGCCAAATCAAATATCTGGGCAGCAGTCATCACATAAGTAAGCCTGTGCATTGGGTAGTTTTCTTATAAATCTTCTTGCCTGAGAAGATTTATAAGCATGTGTGGTAGACATGTGAGAATGAAGTGGAAGGGAAGTGGAGATGGCAGCACAAACCACATTTCACAGGCTGACAACTGATAATGGTGGTGAAGCACTCAGTTTGATTGCTGGGCCTAAAGTTGAGAAGCCCAACCTCAAATTACCTAACATAGTTACAACGCTTGGCTGCCATGGAGGTGTTAGTAGCCTAGTACAGCATACAGCCTTGGTGAACTGCTGCTGTTCATTGCCCTGTAGGATAATGGAGAAGGAGCAGTTAAGAAGCAAGTTTGCGGGGGAAGAGATTCAATCCACTTTCAAGAGATTTTTTAAAAAGTAAATAGGAATCCATGGAGGAAGGATTGCACAATAGTAATTGAGGTCACAATGTGCTGAAAGAGCCGGTTAATTCTACCCCCCCACCCCCCTCCACTAGCTGTTGCTACAAATACCTTCTTTTATATGTAGATTTTGATTCTCCAAGTCAAGACGTGTGAAGGAGCACTCCTGATAAATTTATGGAGAATCTATTGAAGAAGTTAGTTTAAATATCTGTGTTATGTTTAGCTATGATTTATCTTGGAACTCCCATATAAATTCAGTCGTAAGAAAGTTCCAAACGACATTAATCACTCTCAAGAAATTCTATATCAAAGGTGGCCAATTTATTCTTCTTTTGTTAAAGTTATATAAGGCCATTATTCTTCCCTAATTGCTCTATGCTTCTCCAATCTGGGTCAGTGGACCAATGGATTCCCTTGACAAGTTCCAGCAAACTTTCTTTTGTAAGATCATTCTTTTCTTCCAAGTGTACCTTCGGCCATGAGGGGCTAGAATTTGGGCTCCCTCAGATTTCAACAACAGCATGATACCATGCCATCAAGTTGTGATTAGAGATGGACACGAACAGCAATACGAACAAAAAAAAAGCCACGAATAGCCCAATCCGCTGTTCATGAGCAAGCTGTTCGCGAGGCCCTGTTCCTGGTGAACATGTGTTCGTTCCAAGCCCTCTTTGTGGCATTCCTCAGCCATTTGTAAAGCCAGACAGTCTGGCGCCTTTCAATCAATTCCCTTGGCAACATAGGCATGGACTGTCTGAACTCTGGTTGTTGTGGGTTTTCCGGGCTGTATTGCCGTGGTCTTGGCATTGTAGTTCCTGACGTTTCGCCAGCAGCTGTGGCTGGCATCTTCAGAGGTGTAGCACCAAAAGACAGAGATCTCTCAGTGCTACACCTCTGAAGATGCCAGCCACAGCTGCTGGCGAAACGTCAGGAACTACAATGCCAAGACCACGGCAATACAGCCCGGAAAACCCACAACAACCATCGTTCTCCGGCCGTGAAAGCCTTCGACAATGTCTGAACTCTGTCTGAACTCCTTCTGGCTTTCCTTCTGGCTTGTAACCTCTCAAAGTAGCTTCCAGCAGACAGTACAGTTTTTGCCACTGTGAAGAGAAAATGACATGAAAGGGGGAGACCCATGGATCATGCCTTTCCCAGGGTGCAATCTCTCTGAAACTTGAGGGGTCTTCAGAGGACAGTGAGGACTATGGGCTGACCAACATCAGCAGCAGCAACAACAGCAGTATGGATTGCTGATAGTTAAAGGTCACTATTGAAGGTTATTCAGCTTGTGTTAAGAAAAGTCTACATCCTGGAATCAATAGCCAGACTTTATCTTAAATTGGTTTATGTCCTACATGTGAGATAATGCTGAATAAAGTAATTAGACGGATGCATAACTTTTTTTTAAAAAAATCTATAGAGTGGTACAATTCAGTGGACATCTGGAATGAGATGAGAACAGAACATACAAACTTAGGCAGAGGGAGGGAAGTGTAGAGGGAAGGAATCAGAGAATGACGCACACTGAAGCACCTAGGTAGGCAAGAAGGCAGATGAGGAATGTATATGGTGCAGCAGCATCTAAGGCCTGATTGTGCCAAACATTAGATTTTCCAGCAGCTGTCTCTGAATCTCCATTCTGTTGCAGAGTGTGGGCTATGGATATCCTGCCATCTGATCTGCAATGCCTAACATAGATGCCAGTTGCTTTAAGAATCATTAGGAAACACTACACACAACATCTTTTATATCACTACCATTTCCTATGGCAGCTATGCGACTTCCCACAGAATATCTAGTTAATATTAAAAAATAGCATAGATACTAGCTCATTGGAGTACTTCTAAATTACAAAATCAAAAAGAGTTCAGTAGCAACTTTAAGACTAACCAACTTTATTGTAGCATAAGCTTTCGAGAATCACAGTTCTCTTCGTCAGATGCATGGAGGGCAAGAAGAAACTGGTCAGATATATGGGGCCTGAGGATAGGGTGAAAGACACTCCCCATGGACATACAAGAATGCATCCATACGGACACACCCCAGGAACCATGACCAGGAAGATTCTACCTACTACCCCAAATGCACAAACCAGGTAACCCGGGACGCCCCATGGTTTCAGGAATAGGCACTATCACAGTAGGAGTCTCAGGATACATGGACTCTATCCTCAGGCCCTATGCCACCAGCACGCCCAGCTATTTACAGGACACCACTGACTTCCTCAGGAAAATAGAGTCCATTTACAACCTACCAGATGACACCATCCTAGCAACCATGGATGTGGAGGCTTTATACACCAATATCCCACGTGCAGATGGACTGCAAGCCATAAGGAATATTATCCCAGACAAAACCACAGCACACCTCGCCACTGAACTTTATTTATTTATTTATTTATTTATTTATTTATTTATTTATTTATTTATTTATTTATTTATTTAATCGCATTTCTAGACCGCCCTCCCCGTCAGACGGGCTCAGGGTGGTTTAACAGCAGCTTAAAACAATAAAAACATTATAAAAACATTAAAACATCATATCAAACAATTAAAATTGGTGGGTATAAAATATTAAAATACAGCATTGTCCTGCATGGGTGGTGGAAGGTCTTCAGTGGTATGGCCGCTGAGAGGACAGCCTAGCCCCCACCAAATGCCTGGTGGAACATCTCCGTCTTGCAGGCCCGGCGGAAAGATAACAAATCCTTCCGGGCCCTAGTTTCCTCAGACAGAGAGTTCCACCAGGTCGGAGCCAGAACTGAGAAGGCCCTGGCTCTGGTAGAGGCCAGGTGGACCTCCCTGGGGCCAGGGACCATCAGGAAGTTCTTAGTAGCTGATTGAAGCAACCTCCAGGGAACATATGGGGAGAGGCGGTCCAGAAGGTATGCTGGGCCCACTCCACATAGGGCTTTATAGGTCAACACCAAAACCTTGAACCGGACCCGGTACTCAACCGGTAACCAGTGCAGCTGACGGAGGATAGGTGTTATATGAGCCATGATTGGTGCTCTGGCAACCACCCGTGCAGCTGCATTCTGAACCAGCTGCAGTTTCCGGATCAAGCCCAAGGGAAGCCCTGCGTAGAGTGAGTTGCAGTAGTCTAATCTGGAGGTGACCGTTGCCTGGATCACTGTTGTAAGGTCATGGGTTGATAGGTAGGGGACAAGTTGTCGAGCCTGTCTTGAATAGAAGAAAGAGGATCTAACAACCGCTGCGACCTGTGCCTCCATAGACAAGGAAGCATCCAGGACCACCCCCAGGCTCCTCACTCTCGACACCGGCATGAGTGGCGCTCCGTTGAGAGCAGGGAGCTGGAGTCCTGCACCCATGGACCCTAGACCCACATGCAGGACCTCCATCTTCAAGGGATTCAATCTCAGCCGACTCTGCTTCAACCATCCAGTCACAGCTCCGAAGGCACGTTCCAGGACATCTGGGGCAGAGCCAGGCCAGCTCTTTGCCACTTCGTACCCACTCACAATTACTTCAAATTTGGTAACAGCTTATATCTACAGGTTAATGGCACAACCATGGGCACACGCATGGCACCACAATATGCTAACATATTCATGGCAGACTTGGAGCAATTCTTCCTCAGCTCCCATCCACTGAAGCCACTATACTTAAGATTCTTGGATGACATCTTCATCATTTGGACCCATGGGAAGGAAGCCCTTGAGAGATTTCATCAGGACTTCAATAACTTTCACCCTACTATCAACCTGAGCCTGGACCACTCTACACAACAGGTACACTTCCTGGACACCACTGTACAACTACATAATGGTCGGATAAATACCACCTTATACTGGAAACCACAGACTGATACTCATATCTACATGCCTCCAGCTACCACCCTAAACATACCACTCGGTCAATTGTCTACAGCCATGCCTTACGTTACAATCATATCTGCTCCAATTCTCTTGATCGGGACTCCCACTTAAGAGATTTACAACAAGCATTTTTGGGACTACAGTACCCACCAAATGAAGTGAGGAAACAAATCGACAGGGCCAGACTAGTACCCAGAAACAGCCTGCTCCAGGACAAACCTAAAGGAACTAACAACAGAACACCACTGGTTGTAACCTGTAGTTCCCAGCTCAAACCCATCCAACATATCATCAGTGATCTACAACCCATCCTGGAAAATGATGCCTCTCTCTCAGAAGCCCTGGGTGCAAGACCTCTCCTTGCCTACAGACAGCCCCCCAACCTGAAATGACTTCTCACTTACAATCATGAATCGGCTAGCAGAGTCACCAGCACAGGTACCAGGCCCTGCAACAGACCCAGATGCCAGCTCTGCCCTTATATCTACCCAGGAAATACAATTACAGGACCCAGTGGTGTCAACTACACTGTCTCTGGCTCTTACAACTGCTCATCGTCCAATGTGATATATGCCCTCATGTGCCAACAATGTCCATCTGCTCTGTACATTGAACAAACCAGCCAACCTCTGTGCAAAAGAATAAATGGGCACAAATCTGACATTAAAAGTGGCAGCATCCAGAAACCAGTGGGAGAACACTTCAATCTACCAGGACATTCCGTCAAGGACTTAAAGGTCACTGTAGTTCAACAGAAACCTTTCAAAAACAAAATCCAATGGGAAGCTGCTGAATTGGAATTCATATGTAAATTTGACTCAGTCAAGCTGGGATTGAATAGAGACTATGAATGGTTATCTCATTATCAGAAGTAACTGACTTCCTTAACAGAAGCAAACTGATCTCCGTATCAGAAGCTAGTGTTTGCATCTACTCTGCCCTCCCCTCTCCACCGATATATCTGACCGGTTTCTTCTTGCCCTCCATGCATCTGACAAAGAGAACTGTGATTCTCGAAAGCTTATGCTACAATAAAGTTGGTTAGTCTTAAAGGTGCTACTGGACTCTTTTTGATTTTGCTATTACAGACTAACACGGCTAACTCCTCTGCATCTGGGAGGTTTATGTATAGGATGAGCTAATGAGACCAGGAAAGAAGGAGGTTAGAGTAGGATACTTATTGGAGTGTATTGGAGAGAGTAAGAAATTGGGGTAATTATCTGTGTACTAAGGGATAACTGTGAGAATAAAAGTGTATGAGGGGGTGGGGTGGAATTCTTTTGTGAATGTGAGAATGCAGTGGCTGCATGTTAAATGTATGATAGAACTGACCATCCAAGTGAGTCTGCTTTGTATGAATTATTTCCTAGGATTAATAGATTTATCTTGCCGTTAGGTTCGGTTATTTACTTTCTGTTTGTTTTGCTTTGTGTGTTACACAATTGATGCCTGGACTGTATATGTTTGTTTGTATTGGTGTCATATGTATATAACTTGTGTATATACTTTGGGAGTAGGAAACTTCTTGGTATATGCTATAATATCTTCAGTGAATTTACCACCAGTACCAGATTTTATTTTTCTTTTCAAGGGCTAGTAATCTTATAACATCACTAGGTCCTGCCTCATGAGTCTCATGTTTGAGGATGCAGAATATTTGACAACCCTATTAATGCCAAAACTAAGCTATGTAATGTATGAACTAATAGTAAAGAAGATTGTTTCCTTGAGTTTATGCTGAAGTCCTTTCTCATTTGTACATATTTGGGATGGAAGTGGACAGAAAGTGTAGATTCATTGTTGTGTCTTCTGTGGAGTTCCACATTGGAACTGTGTATACACAGACCAGTTGCGGCTGTATCAAAGCTCCAAAAGGCGCGAGACGCTCACCCAGCCTTTTCACACGCTTTTTCAGAGGGTGTGGCTATAAAAAGCAGAGCAATCAGATCTCTTCCTCAGTTCTTCTTTAGCTGCCGCTGAAGAAGGGTGTGCTTTGAGCTCCTGTTTAACTCCAAGCAGAAAGAAGAAGAAAGAAGAAGAAGATATGACTTCAAAGGCACTCTTCAAGAAGTGCCTCAGGTGCAGTTCCAAGATGGCCCAATCCGATGGGCACAACAAATGCCTCATGTGCCTTGGTGAGGCATACGACACTTTCAGATGTGGTGTCTGTAAGCAGTTCACACCTAAGGCCCAGCATGAAAGGGCATCATGCCTGAAGGCAGCTCTTTGGGAATCAGCCCTGAAGGGTGTCTCCAATTCTAAAGTCACAGCACCCAGAACAGGCCTCCTCTGTACCTCCCATTTCAGCTTTAAGTGCAATAATATGAACTGGTCAGTTCCTCCTACTTCGGCTCCAAGCACCGATAATATGAACCAGTTGGTTCCTTCTAAAGATTCTGGCCCACTTTGGTTTTTCTACTGAGCCACCATTGAAAAAAGCCAAGCTGAAGTCAAGGCATGTTGATAAGCACCCAGCTCCAATACCACAGAAGAAGAAACGATCCTCAGCTTTGGCTCCATCCACCTCAGTGGCATCCAGTCCACCTGCGGTTCTGAGAATTCTTTTGCCAACTCTTAGGCATAGTTTGGCTTCAGTTCCTGCCATTCTAGGTGGTGAAATGCCAGACTTCCTTGAATTAGGAATGGCTTTATCTCCATTACCACCTTCCCCAGTGTGACCTGCACAGAAGGAAGTGGCTTCTTTGGCTCTCTCTGATACCAAGAGTTGTCTAGAGGTCGTCAGGAGTCATAGACGTCCATGATTTTCATACCTCTATGAGTCTCCCTACCATTACTACACCTATGGCATTGAGGGATCTCCGGGCCTCTACCCGCCACTTCACTGTTATCTGTGGGAGGATCCCAACTACTACCCTACTGGGCCTCATCCTTCAGTCATGAAGACAAAACCAGTCTTGGTTCTTCCAATGGTTCCAGAGGATTCTGAGACTGCGGAACCAGCACTTGATCATCCAGCACACTCCAACAGGTTCCGACTTTGGTTCCGACGTGGCATCCAAGCCATCCTCTCCCGAATGTATAACAGAGGACTCTACTGTGTCTCCTACTGAAGACCTTCACCTCTATTCTGAACAGTTGGTCAGGATGGCAAGGTCATTGGAGATTAAAGTGAATTGCTCTACTCCGACCTCAGATCCAGTCTCTGAGGTAATGGGTCCGGTGACTCTGGCATCTGTGCCAATGACTTCAAAGAAGTTAGACCTTTACAAAACCAAACAAGATGGGCTGGGTTCTTATTCAACCATCCTCCGGCTAATTCCATAGTCATGGAAACCCTCCAAAGCAAAGGTCTTCCAAGGGTTGCTGGCCATTCTGCCCCCACAGATAAAGAGGGCAGGAAACTGGATTTTTTAGGGAGAAAGGTTTGTGCCTCAAAGACCCCCAACTTCCATATTGGCAACTATGAGGTCATTATGGCCAGGTACCAGGTCTCATCCCTGATGAGAAACAATGCCTCACAACAATACTGCAGGGAGAAGATCTTAGGCTTTCTAAGCAACAGATCCTGTGAGACACATTGAGGATTGCTTTGCACAAACTACATCAGCCATCATTATACGGACGCACGCATGGTTCCGAACAACTGCATTGGCTCCTCATCATAGATTATGGGTTGAAGATCTATCCTTTGAGGGCAATGATTTTTTCTCATCTACTACAGATAATGCATTAAAAAAGATAATGGATGATAAAGTGATGCTAGGTACCTAGGGAATACCCTGGTCATACCATATAAGTACCGGTTCCCTCCCAGGCCTTATCCCCACTACAATCCCAGATACAATCGACCCAATATCCCATCTCAACCAACCCAATATTTCCATCAACTAGCAACACACTACTTCCATGTTTCCATCTAACCAGCCTTGACAGAGGTACTTCTGCCATAAGTTGAAAGATGGTTCCAATTCCCCAGGGAGCAGTTGGGCCACTGAGCAAAGTTCTTGATGCCAGGACGTCTTCTCCCTCCCTGTCGGTCAATCTCTGCCCCTACCTGCATCAGAAAAGATCACCCAGGAGCTCTGGGCACTGTCGATAGTCTGTGAAGGTTACTCCCTAGAGTTCAGGACTGTTCCTCCCCAGTTGAACCCTATTCAGCCTCAAACACTGTTGGTAAAGGAAGTACAAAGCTTGTTGCTGAAACAAGCGACAGAACTGGTTCTGAACCATGGTTCTGAAGGGGTTTATTCACACTACTTTATGATGGACAAAGGTCAAGGGGCTCTCGCTCCATCTTAGATCTCCATTTTTTGAACAAATTTATTGTTCCAAAAAAGTTCAGCATATTATCATTAAAGGATGTTTTACCCCTCCTAGAGAATGACTGTTGGTTCGTTGCTGTTGATTTGAAAGACACTTACTTTCATGTGCCAATAAATGTTCATTAGAGAAAATATCTCCATTTTTAATGCAGTTCCAAAAGGTTCCATTACAAGGTCCTTCCTTTTGGCCTTTCCTCTGCCTTTCGGGTTCTCCAAGGTGCTGGCAGTAGTGGTTGGTCACCTCAGGGGAAAAGATTGCACCACGTTCCCTTTCTGGACAACTGACTTATTGTGGGCCAGTCCAGGGAGTCCATTTCCCATCACACTTCCTTAGTCCTGTCGACCCTCCACCAGTTGAGTCTATAGGTCAACTTGGAGAAGTCTTCCTTGGTTCCATAAGAAAGGGTAACATTTGTGGGAGCAGTGTTGGACTCCACACTAGCTCAGGTTTTTCCCACCAGAGAATGAATAACCCAGTTCCTAGCCACTCTAAACAGGGTGCATTCTTGCAGGCATCAAAACACAAGGCAAATTAAAAAAAACCTGTTAGGTTTCATAGCCTCTCTGACACTGATAGTACCATTCGCCAGGCTCTGGCCATTACAAAATTGTTTCGTTTAGATATTCCATCCACACTACGAGAACCTGTACAAGCTGTTCTTGGTTCTGAGGATTATACACAGATCCTTGACCTGGTGGAACAATGAACATAACCTAATGGTAGGGACCTCATTCAGTTTCAAAATCATTCACCTTTCCATCTATACAGATGCTTCTCTGACAGGTAGAGGGGCTTATTCTGGAATCAATCAGGTGCAGGGTTTTGGGTCTCGGCATGAGTCCAAGCTGCATATCAACCTTCTGGAACTAAGGGGTATTTGGTTTGCTTTGAAAGCTTTCCTTCACTTTGTCAGGGGCAAGAATGTCCCAGTATGCATGGACAACACAACTGCCATGCATTATTTGAACAAGCAGGGGGGCATGGTCTCTCTGTCCCTCTCCCGAGAGTCCTCCTTGATTTGGCAATGGGCAATCCAACATCTGGGCTCCCTCTCAGTCATCTACATTGCTGAAGAGGACAACACTCTGGCAGATGCCTTGAGTTGGTCTAGGGACCAGAATTACGAATGGTCCGTTCACATAGATTTCTTACAACTCATATTCCTACAGTGGGGATTTCCCAGCGTAGACTTCTTTGCTACTTCAGTCAACAAGAGGTGCCCCCAATACTGCTCTCAAGCAGGCAAGGAAAAGTCATCCCTAGAGATGCTTTTCAAATATCTTAGTCAGGAAGTCTACTGTATGCCTTCCTCTCATGACCTTGACACTAATCAAAATGAGTGTCAGCCCCTTATTGGCCAATCAGCCCCTTATTGGCCAAGACAGATTTCATTCTCCACCCTGTCCAGAATGCCACAAGGTAGGAGACATTGGTTCCCGCTGTCACCAATCCTTCTCCAGGATGACGTGGTCCTTCACCATGATTTAGGCACACTGAAGCTGACAGCTTGGCTTGTGTCCCCTCTGGAGTAGAATTCTCTTCCTCAGTCAGAAACATACTTTTACAAGCTAGAAAACCTTCCACTCAGAAGTCGTATTCTGGCAATTTCTCCATTTGGGCTTTTGAATAGGGCTTGGTTCCTTCATTGGCATCCCTGCCATCTGTCTTAGACTATCTGGTTCTGTTAAAAGACCAAAGACTCTCTAATTCCTCAGTGAAGGTTCATCTGGTGGCCATCTCAGCCTATCACGAAGGAGTGAAAAGTAAGTCCCTCTTTTCCCAACCTGAATGCAAACCCTTCCTTAAAGGGTTAGATAACATTTACCCTCCAGTTTCCAAGCCCAGTTCCCAGTGGAGCCTGTCTTTGGTTTTGACAATCCTCATGCATAAGCCTTTTGAGCCTCTAGCTACCTGTCCTCTCAAATTTCTGACAGCCATAACAGCCTTTTTAGTGGCCATAACATCAGCTAGGACGGTGAGTGAATTACAAGCCCTGAGGTATGATCCACCTTTCCTCAGGATGTTTGCGGACAACGTGGTTTTCCGCCCAAGCCTCCAGTTTCTGTCCAAGGTAGTCTCTACTTTTCACCTCAATCAAGACATTACACTACCTGTGTTTTCCCCCTTGTCCTCCACAGAGGCCAACAGACTGCTGCACACACTGGACATAAAACATGCACTGTGTTTCTATCTGGATAGGACTAAAGGCGAAAGGACCCTAACCTCTTTATCTCCTTCAGAAGACCTAAGAAGGGACAGAAAGTCACTGCTCAGACCATCTCAGATTGGTTGCTGTGGCTCATCAAGGAGTGTTATAAACATTCTAAACAGCCTTGCCCTCTGGACATCAGGGCACATTCTACAAGAGCCCAATTGACCTCATCAGCATTTAACTTGAGCATTCCACTAGTGGATTTATGTAAAGCGGCCACCTGGTTGATGCTGTCCAACTTTATTAGGCATTATACCATTGACGTAGACTTCAGAAGGGACGCTGCAGTCAGCAAAGCAGTCTTGAAGAGTCTCTTTAGATGAAGAGCAACATGCCCACCTCCTGGGTAAGTTAGCTTGCTAATCTCCCATGTGGGACTGTACAGAAGACATGACGATGATGAAAACAGGGTTGCACCTACGTGTAACTGTTGTTCATTGAGTGTTCTGTGCAGGCACACATCTGTCCCTCTTTTCCCGCTGTGTACTCTTTAATATGCTATTTTCTCCTTTTTGATGGGTGGCTTAGTAAACTGAGGGAGGGATCTGCTTGCCTCACCTTTTATAGCCATGCCCACTGAAAAACGTGTGAAAAGGCCAGGCAAACATCTTGTGCCTTTTGGAGCTTTGATACATCTGCGGCTGGCCTATACATGCGCAGTTCCCATGTGTGCCTGCACAGAAGACACTTGATGAACAACAGTTACACATAGGTGCAACCTTGTTTTCTAAGCCAGCAAGATGTCAAGAACCTCTCTCTGTGTATATAATAAGCAGTTGAATAAATGTGTGATTTCATAACTAGATTATTGCATTTTATATAGCAATTAATTTGGGGGCTAAATTCTACTCCAGAATTTTTATTTTACAAAGTTTGACAGTATGGTTTGGGGGTTCAGTAAGTTTGACAGCTTTGTGAATAATCACAGTGCTTATCTATAAACAAACCAGACTTTTTACTCTGTTGTTCATTTAAAAAACCCCTTTTTGTGTATAAAAATCTTGATCTCTGAAATGCACTTCACTGCATCAGATGAAGTGGGTTCAAGCACATAAAAGCTTAGGCGTCAATAAATTTGTTATTCTTTAAGATTCCAGATAACTCTTCTTTTGTATTACATATTCAAGTGTGAATCCTACCTGCAAGTAGCATGCTTGCAGGTTTACTACTTACAGGTAAGGTTGCCAATTTCCAACTTGGGGCCTGTAGAACTCTTGAAATTACAATTAATCTCCAGACTACAGGTGTCAGTTTCCCTGGAGAAAATGGCTGCTTTGGAGTGTGGACTCTATGGCATTATATCCTGC
The DNA here is from genome assembly GCF_028583425.1 of Eublepharis macularius. Classification (NCBI taxonomy): domain Eukaryota; kingdom Metazoa; phylum Chordata; class Lepidosauria; order Squamata; family Eublepharidae; genus Eublepharis; species Eublepharis macularius. Next base: position 81,882,016 of record NC_072797.1, read on the forward strand.
TGAGGTCCCTTTTGAAATCCTCTCCTCCCCAGCCACCCCCTCCCCCAATCTCTAGAAATTTCTCAACCTGGAGTAGGCAGCTCTGCTTGCAAGAACTTGCTGGATCTGCCATTATAGAACATTTAGTACTGAAAAACATAGAAATGATTAATGGTAATATAACATACGATGATTAATTGTGTTGGTTGTGTTTCCTAGGCATAGCATATTTGAATGGGATGTGCAGTGAGAAAAGAAAGTGTATCATTGCAGAGGACAATGGATTGAATCTTGCATTTACCATTGCCCACGAGATGGGTCACAAGTAAGTAGACAACACAAATAATAACTTATTTTGGCATCCATCAATCCTAAGAGTAGATTTAACCTTAAGACTCAGTTGTTTGAATAACTATATAGAGTGCTTGGCTAAATTATTTTGCTAGAACTGAAACTAGCAAATACATGAAGGAGTCAGAAGTATTGGGATATATTTGGTTAATTCGTATATAGTTAGTGATACCTTTATGGTAACACAGCAGAATTATTTAGGCAAAAGCATTTAAAATTCCAAACGTGCATTAATTAGTCTTCAGACAAAACCATATAAAGATAGTTTTATTGAAGTAGATTCCTTCCATAGCAATATCTTGGAGAAGAAGGAAAGATCCTAATCTAAAGAGTTACATTCCCTAAATCTAAACCTCGGCCTGAGATAGGTGGCAAGGCTGAGATGTGAGTCTGTGGATAAGGCCTTCATGGCGGAGCATGGAGGGGTTACATCCTTCTCCTTCCAAGACCATGAGGCAAGAGAGAGATATCTTCCAAGAGGCAAAGAGACAAGAAGGAGGAGTCAGGAGGCATTCCCACCTTAGACAAGAGAGTAGCAGCTTGCTAGACTTACACATAAATACAGAGATACATGCAGCACCCCCCAATGTCCAAGGCATGCTAAGTTGCCTATTCCAACAGGAAGGCCTGGAAAAGGGTCTTTGAAAGGGAATGGGGAGGGGAAATTCCCTAAAAGTTTCTGGGTTTTGATTTTTTTGTTTTTACAGGCATTGACTACGGGTGTGCTAAAAAAAAATTCAGTTGATCTGAATCCAGTTTTTAGGAATACAATAAATAAATAAATAAATCTGGAATCCCTGGAATCCAGTTCATCTTCTCTAATCCAGTTAGAGAACCCTCCTGAATCTATCCAGCTGTTATTCCCAATGGGGAAAACCAACCCTGGGGCTAGGGGACGTTTTTCACGGAAATTCCTCTAAATTTTCTGGGAACCTACTCCTTTCTGTCCACTGAAGACCCCCAAAGTTTCAGGAAGATTGGGTCCAGGGTCCAATTCTATGGGCCCATAAACAAGGGGTTCCCAGCCACAGCCTACATTGTTTCCTATGGGGAAAAGATTTCCAAGGCTTTCCAGGCAAAGGGAAACCTTAAACAAAGGCCAAAAATGATTCCCAAATGCAAGTCTTGCTCCCAATGCAAGCTGAACCAACAAAGCCCAATAGAACCAAAATAGTGAAAGGGATTCAAACCAGAGAACCCCAATGTCAAACCAAAGAATTCTCCCAAACTGAAGCAAGGGGGTGGTGAGGCTTGCCAAAGCCATGAAGTTTAAAAAGTGTCTGCTAATGGCTTGAAGTACATTTTTGGAGCTCAGGCAGAGGTGCGGGGCAGCATGGGAATCCACTCTTTCTACAGCCTCCTGTCCCCCACCCTGTCCATTGTAGCACAGAGCTTGCCTCCATTCTGCAAAATCCTGAAAATATTGGTCAGTATCCTACCGCTCTATGCAAAAGTTATAATTCTTCTGCTTTCCTCTCCAGGGAGTAATAGTTTGCAAGACCTGTGTGGATGAACAGCCCCATGGGTTGGAGGGTGCTAGAGTGAGAGGGGGACAAGAAGTTGAAATTGCTCTGTTTTGTTGTTCTGTGCGTGCTCTACTGAGGGGAGGAGGCAATTTCATCCCCTTTTTACTCTAGCCTATCAACTGTCATGGCTAGTCCTCTGTGTGGACCCAGGATTGATCTTTCTAGAGGTTAGAGGGAGGTGCAGTGATGGAGGGGAATGTGGGAAAGCTCTGTGTGCCTTCCATACAGATGGTAGGATCCAACTACCCACTGTTTTAAAAGCTGTTTTGCATCCAGTGTTTCAGTAGTTAAAATACCCAATCGATCATTGGATAGTAACAGAATGTATAATCTAGTAGCCTTTATCCAATATCCAGTCCTTTAGATAAATTGCTACCCCTTTTATTTTCTGAGTTCTGTAAGATGTGGTAGTGGAGAATGCCCTCAAGTCAAAGCTGACTTATGGTGACCCCTGGGGGATTTTCATGGCAAGAGACTAACAGGCATGGTTTGTTATTGCCTGCCTCTACAGCCTTGGTCTTTGTTGGAGGTCTCTCATCCAATTACTAACTAAGGCTGACCCTGCTTAGCTTCTGAGATCTGATGAGATCAGGCTCACCTGGGCTATCCTGGTCAGGACTTGTAATATATAAATGATTCCTATCCACCTTATTCTTTAGAAACATGATCTAATCCCTTTTATGTACATGTCTGGGAGGAATTGTTTCCCCCTGTGTTTAACAGAGTAATTTCATTGCAATAAGATTATTAAGGCCATTAACATTAACCGATATAATCTACACCATGAAATAATCTTTATATTATCCATATCAAAAAGTTTTGATTCACAGAGAAGAGATCCATCCCCCCTCCCAAACAATTAACACTGCTGTTGACAAGTTCTTCTTTCTTGAACACATGAAGCTCTCTTATGCTCAGTCAGAACATTGGTCTCTCAAGTAGGGATGTGCATGGGTTTCCCACTTCGGGTTACCCGAAGCAGGAAAACATTCCAGAATACCCGAATCCTAAAATGGCAAGCTGCTTCGGGATTCAGGTGTTTAAACCGCTTCGGTATGCTCCGTAACAATTCGGAGCACACTGAAGTGAAAAATCTGGAGGGAGCTTTGTTCTGGCCCAGACAGAAATGTTTGATATCACCTACTACCAGATTTTTTTTTAAAAAAACTAGAAATGCTGGAAAATGAACCTTAATTGTCTGCATGCAAAGCAGATACTGGGTGACCTTGGGATAGGATAACACTGCCCAGAGCTCCTTGGAGGGAAGAGCAAGATAAAAATGTACTAAATAAATAATTTCTACTATGTAGTTAACTTCTGGTTTCTGTTGTTTCTTGATTGTTACTACTTTTTTCGAACACTGAGCTGTTGCAATATTTAACTTGTCGTTCTGGGTCTTTCTCACTTTCTTTTTAAGCCCTTCAGGCTTTCCTTCTTTTTATTCCTCAATCTCTTTCTCCCTCTCCCCTTGGATTTCCCTTCATTTCTTTTTAATCAATTTCTCTTCTTTGAGGAACAAGCTTTTATAATTTTTACAGGAAAAAGTTTTAAAAATCAATCCCCTACCCATGTAAAAGAAAAGGCTTATTAATATGTAGGTTGCCAACTCAGTGCTGGGAATTTCTTGGCAATTTGGGAGTGGATCTGGAGAGGGAACTCAGCAAGGTATAATACCATAGAGTCACCTTCCAAAGCTCCATTTTCTCCTGGGGAACTAATCTCTGTCACCTGGAGATTAGTTGTAAATTCATGAGATCTTAAGGTTCCACATGCAAGCTGGCAACACTATCAATATGGGAACCCACAGAGAAGTTTAAATAACTTGAATGTAATTAAATAAGTCACCAAGAATCCTGGCCAGTCAGCCAATTCTGATCTTGATAGACCGTTAGTCTTGTTTAGTATATGGCTGCTTCATGCATTCATTGTGGTATAAAATGAGGCAGAGGAGTTGAGAGTGACGGCATGGACCAGCTGTTGCCATAAGATTCTTTGGTAAAGCAGAGAGGTGTTTTTTTCTGGTCTTAGAGTCCAGGGAGCTGAGCTGTTGCATGAGAGGAGCAGAAGCCAATCCACTCCTCCTTTAGGCTTACTTTCTTCCTAACAGCTACATCATACTTCCAACAAAAGTACAGATAATACTAACCTTGATGGACCAATGGCTGGAGTCTGAATAAGGTGGCTTCATCTGTTCAGTGTGGTTGCCATGTAATTCTTCTGCATAACAAGGAGGGGAAGTGTTGTGTTTGGCTTTGCCTCCACTGGCAGACATTTTGGGTCTATTTGTGACTGCATGGATGACCATTTGAAGAATATAAGTGTCAAAGGCTTTCTGAATTTACTTGCTTTTACTTCCTTTTCATGAAACGCTGGAAATGTATAAGAAATCCCAGTTTGTAGTTTGGTTTCAATATCTGTAAGGTCTGCATAATGTCCCCAGTAATATCTATCTGCAGGGATTTTTTGAGCTGGAAGGCCCTGGAACGGCATTCCAGCAGCTATTTAAAATTCCCACATGACTGGTGTCATGTGGGTATTTTAAAATGGCCTATTTTGGCCATTTTGGGCTCAGATCAGGCCTAAAACAGCCTGGATTGTGCCGCCTGGTTCCCCCACCCAGCACCAGCCCAATCCTGGCCATTTCAGCCCCGATCCATGACATTTGGGGCACTAAATATGCCCAAACCAGCCCAAAGGGTGCCAAAATGGCCCCTGTCAGGCAGCAACCGAATCCAATCCGCTTTGACCCCAATCTGGGTCATTGAGGCCATTTTGGGCCAAATTAGGGCCCAAAACAGCCTGGATTTGGGCCGAAACAGCCATAATCGGGTCAGTGCCAGGTGGGGGAGGGTTCTTCTGCCTGGCAGTGGCATGATCCAGGCCCTTTTGGCCCCAATCTGGTCCATTTTGGCAATTTTTGGCCCATTTAGGGCCCCAAATGGCCAGGATCGAGGCCGAAATGGCCTGGATTGGGGACAAAATGGCCAGGATTGGGCTGCTGCCCTGTGAAGGAGTGCTCTCCCATGTGGATCAGGCTGTTCCAGGCTGAACTGGGCCATTTTGGGCCCATTTGGGCCCAGTTTGGGCCCCAAATGGCCCAGATCCGGCCACTGCCAGGTGAGGAGTGCTCCCCCGTGGTGGAACAGTCTATTCCAGGCTGAATCAGACCCCCCTATGGAGCACAGGAATGCTCCCGAGGCAGCTATGCCTGTGTGATGACATCACTTCCCAGAAGTAATGCTATCATGCAGTCCCAAAACTGCCCAGATTGGGGCCAGAATGGCCAGGAGCGGGCCTTTGCTGGGTGGGGGAGGTTTCCCCTCCAGCCAGCAGTGGCCTGTTCCACCCCGGTTCACTCTCGATCTGGGCCGTTTGGAGGCCATTCTGGCCATTTGGGGCCCATTTAGGGAAAATTCAGGCCCAATTGAGGCCCAAAATGGGCAGGATCAGGCTCAAAACATCCAGGATCGGGCTGCTGCCCAGTGGGGGAGTGGTCTCCTGTGTGGCAACAGCCCATTCCAGGCTGTTTGGGGCCATTTCTGGCCCATTTCGGCCCAATTTTGGGCCCAGAACGGCCCAGATCGGGCCCTAAATGGCCAGGTTTGGGCTGCTACCCTGCAGGGGAGTGCTCTCCTGTGTGGTAACAGCCTGTTCCAGGCTGATCCGGGCCATTTTAGGCCCATTTCGGCCCAATTTGGGCCCCAAATAGCCCAGATCCGGCCACTGCCAGGTGGGGGAGTGCTCCCCTGTGGCAGAGCAGTCCGTTCCAGGCTGAATCGGACCCCCCCTCCCATGGAGCACAGGAGTGGTTCCGGGGCAGCCACACCTGCATGATGACATCACTTCCTAGAAGTGACATCATCACGCAGTCCCAGGAGCATGTATTGAGAGGCTCACCACCTCCTTCCGGGAGTTGCCCTGGGTGACAGTTCCCTCATCTCTTTCCCCAGAAAAAAAGCCCTGACTGTCTGTATTATTTGAGTATGCCTTTGCTACCACTTGCTGAGGTATGGTGGTAGGCTAGGATTGGGACTTTAATGTTCCAGCACCATGGCCTAAGCAATGAATTTAGGCAGCCTCAAAAGGTTTTTGAAGAGCCTAATATTTCTTGACCTTCTAGTTTGCTAGATTATTGCTTTCTGTATGGAATTTAACATATGGCAATTATTAAAGACACTTCAAATAAAGGGTACTCCATCAATATTAGATTAAATGACGAGGGTTAATTTTTAGTAGACTTTAAAGTATAGTTATAATAGTGAAAATGTAGTAAAAGTATCATAACATTATGTGAATGTTTTCCGCTAATAATTATTATCATCATCATTATTATTTTACAATTTACAGAGGCTTTAATGGCCCCAAGAGTTTCTATTTCTCATTCTGAGCTTATATCATTTGAAAACATAACAGCTATATGATTATATTTGGCAGTAGGACATAAGAGGTGGAAGTAAAACTGTTTATTTTAAAATACTGCTGCTTGCAGAACTTGGCTTTAGCATTTTATTTGTTTTATTTTGTTTGCCATATATTAGAAACTTAATTTTAAAATCCAGAAAAGAGCCATGTATTTGTCCCAATTTATAACATAATTACACTAAAGTTTTAAACTATTTATATTATATATATACTGGAATTCAGGATCCAGATTATATCATCTTGTGGCATTACTCATGGTAAGCATTAAATATAAAATGTTCTCTACCAGAAGGTAGTGGTGGTGGTTATTTGGTGACAGTTGTCTGAAAACTGAGAACATGGACAAAACTTGCAGCGTATCAAGAAGGAAACAGATCTGCTTTGCTCCCATTCTTATTTTTCATCTAAGCACCATTCTTCAAAAAGTGTGATCTGGCCACAGTGATCCATGCTCTGGTAAAAGATAAAGGGTAGACTGAGCATTATGGTGCTCACGACCTGAGCTCAATCCTGGCAGAAGCCAGGTTCAGTTAGCCGGTTCAAGGTTGACATAGCCTTCCATCCTTCTGAGGTTGGTAAAATGAGTACCCAGTTTCCTGGGGGTAAAGTGTAGATGACTGGGGAAGGCAATGGCAAACCACCCCATAACAAAAGTCTGCCAAGAAAACGTCATGTTGCGACGTCCCCCCATGGGTCATTAATGACTTGGTGCTTGCACAGGGTGCTTGCACCATTACCTTTTTAATGCACCAGGTTCCAGTTCCAGTTGGGCAGGGAGTGGAGTTGGCTTGTGTAGGAGTTCCAAGCAAGGTTTTAAAGATTTTTAAATAACTTCAGACAGCTTTTGTGCTTGAAAATTGCCATCCTGCGTTCTAAAGAGCCTGTGAGCTTATCTGCTAATTTGAACAGCCAGGCAGCCGGGCTGCTCTCTTAAGTCTCAGTGGAAATGCTAATTTGCTTGGCTTACTGAACAGAGTCTGAGCAATTTGGTTCCTTATTTTGGAGCTTTCGATGTCTTAACATAATTAGCCATGGACCAGTGTACTCTTTTAAGTTGGAGCTGGTTTGTACTTTACTGAGAGGAAATATTCAGCTCTCATTCTAACCACAAGGTTTATTGAAGTTACAGAAGATGCAGGAGATAAGAGACGGAGGTGTGTGTGTAGAACTCTGATAAGAAAGCTGGTGTAACGTAGGCAAACTTGTGCTGGGCTACTGTAATGCATCAAGGTGCATTGCATGAATGAGGCTGCTTTTGTAAATGCTTCAGAAGCTTCAGTTGGTCAAAAATACAGCAGTCAGGCTTTTGTAATGGGTTTATTTTATTTATTTAAAACATGTATTAGCCATCTTTCTACCTTAGAGGAGCTCATGCAGCTTACAATATGAAACAGAAACAAACATGAAAATTCATTAAAAACAGTTTTAAAACCACCCATACATTAAAGAGTGACTAAACATAATCCATCCTAAATACAAAAGTATTTGGCTGCCTCTTGCAGATAGAGAATGAGAGGGGCCAGCCACGCTTCCCTTGGGAGATTGTTCCACAATTGTGAGGCTACCACTGAAAAGGGCCTATCAACCAAGCTTCTTTGATTGATGGGACAGTCAGGAGGTCCCAGGCAGGAACATATGGGAAAAGACGGTCCTCCAAATACTTTGGTCCCAAGCTATGTAGGGTTTTAAAGGATAGAACCAACACCTTGAACTGGACTTGGGAGCAGATCGGTAGCCAGTGTAATTTTCGTAATAAAGTTCAGGTAACTGGCCCTGGTCAGCAGTCTAACTGTGGTGTTCTGCACCAGCTGCAGCTTCTGAACACTCTTCAGGGATAGCCCTAAGTAGAGTGCATTGCAATAGTCCAGTCTAGGATATAATTAAGGCATGGAGAGCCAGTTTGGTGTAGTGGTTAAGAACGGCAGGACTCTAATCTGGAGAACTGGGTTTGATTCCCACTCCTCCGCTTGAACCCTGCTGGATGACGTTGGTCAGTCACAGCTTCTCAGAGCTCTCTCAGCCCCACTCACCTCACAGGGAGATTATCATGAGAATAATAATAGCACACTTTTTAAATCACTCTGAGTGGGTGCTAAGTTGTCCTGAAGGGCAGTAAATAAATTGAATGTTGTTGTTATGGATCACTGTCTGACTGAACCAAGAACAGGTGCAGCAGCCAAAATTGGGCAAAAACTCCAAGATGCCACCTCACAAGGATTGTGAGTGCACTAAGTCCCCAAATTGTTCAAAATTGACTACTCAGTCTGAAGGAAAGAAGAGAGGAGGGAGAAACAGAAGCATTCTGATTCTGGATGTTCCTCTAAAATGATGGCAGTCCCATTTCAGCTACTGCCTTTGTAACCTTGTCTTCAGAACTCTCATTTTAATCTACAACATGATCACCTCCGGCAGGTATCTCTCTGGTTATTGTTCAGCAGTATCAGAAAAATTTCCTAACATTCCACTGATTTTGAGCTTATATTTTTTCTGAGATAGAGAGACACTATACCATTCTCTAGACCTCCCCCTAAAGACCATCACCATCACTGATCAGAATTGTCCCAAGATCTCTACAACAATCTCTGACGTGATGGAGTAAATGAGGCCTTAGTGGTGTAGAAACCACATTCATTAGAAACTGGAGAGAAGGACAGGGAGGTAGGAGCTGGTTCAATGTGACTTCCTCCCACTGTGCACTAGCATTGTTTTGGGTGGTGGCCGCCTGTTTGTACCTGCAGCAGCTCCTGCCCATTTTGTGCCTATCTGCCGTGTGTGCCCTGTGATTGGTTCTTGGGAGATGGAAGCTACCAGCTTGTATGGCAGCAGCTCCCATCTCCAAAAATCTTAGTACATCACTTCCACATTTGCTTGGACGTACCTCCAACATCTATTGTTAGATTTCTGCACTTTACTAACAAAAGAAAGGTGTAAACAGTATAACTTTTAAGATTAAGAGAGATCAATAATGCAAAGTGTTAAAAAAATTAGACTACTATATTCTGTAACTACTTCACCTGTTTTATCCTCTTTATTTCCAAAATTATCACCTACTAAAATTTTATAGCAACAATTACTCCCCCCCCCCCGGCTTAGGTTTTTCAGGCAAGAGACTGGCAGAGGTAGTTTGCCATTGCCTGCCTCTGCAACCCTGTTTTTTTTGGCAGTCTCTCATCCAATTTCTAACCAAGAGTGACCCTGCTTAGCTTCCGAGATTCTGATGAGATTGGGTTTGTTTGGACTATCCAGGACAGGATGTAGCAAAGTGTAATAGATTTCATAGTCTTTTAACATTAGTACTACCCCTGTATCTCTATGATAAGTGTATGTGAGTGTACATAATGTATCTGCTGACATTCAATTTATTTCATGTATGTGATGAAGTTGACTCTAGCTGTTGAAAGTTTATACCACAATAATGTGCTAGGCTTGCACTCAGGGATCTGAGGAGGGAGGTATCTCTTTCATCCTTTGAGCTCCCAACAGCCACAAAGGCTCATGTTATGCATATTAGGGTGAACATTGGAAAGAAAAAACAATTAATAAAGGAGTGGCAGGAGGTCCCAGGAACATGGAGCTGGTTCATCATGCCCATTCAGTGGCCTCTGCTGCTGTTGTCCTTTTCTTAGGTGCCATGGTTTCCCAAGGCCTCTCACTATAACTAAGAAGTCCTACAAAGACAGCAGTCAAGGAGCACTAGGAGGAATTTCATCTTGCTCAGAATGTCTTCTGGCTTTGGGGGCTTCTTTGATTAAAACTGTTAACCCAACGTTAAATGGCAAGGAGGTAGCAGGCATGTGCATTGCACACACACGCACATTCAACTCTTTTCAGATCAGTATTCCATATGGAAGGTATCTGGTCAGATTTTTTAGGTTTTAGCACAGCAAGGAGACTCGTTAAGTTCTTCCGGCTATTTTGTCTTCTTTAATTAACTCTGTGTTACCAGTTTAAATAGGAAAGAGAGACTGGCAGCCAGCAACTTGTCTAGTGAAAATAAAGGGGGGGAGAGGACAATCTCCCCCCCATTCTCGTGAAGGAAAAATCAACATCTAGTCCTCCCTTTCTGTATGCTTTTACGCACAGTGCAAGGACAGGCCGGCAGCCAGCAGGTTTAAACAGGGAGTCCCAGGCTGTTGCAAAGCAGATTAGGGTGAGGAGGATTCGCCCCTCATCTTGGAAACAAAACTACAAGGCACTGGGAAACATAGCATAACAGCAAGACTCAAAGGTAATAATTTATTGGCTTTGCTGTCATAAAGATTTTTTTATTATTTTGCTGATTGGCAATGAAACACTTTCCTGCTTGCGCACTGTGCTGGCTTGCCATGTAAGTGTCCCGCCATTGTGTGCGCCCACCAACACTTGCCTTCTTTGGGGTCCATTGTTGTATGAGTTTTCATGTGCTTGAGGAGAAAATCATTGGATTGAAGGGTTTTGGACAGTGCAATTTTTGGTTTTGCGTGAACAGAGCCTTGTTTCCCCAACTTCCCTCCTTTGAAAAGAATTGTGTACATTTCTGCTCACTGTGCAGCACAATGCTCGCCTTGATATGTGCCTCTCCCAAGCATTTCTTGGGGTCTATAAAAATGGAACCCCACCCTCAAACTTGATGGGTCGATGGTTCTTTGTAATTTTGGTGCCTGTGTGCAAAAACATCTGCCCCAAAACCTCATTTCCCCACTCCACCCCACTTGAAAAGAAAAGTTTATGTTTGCACATGCACAGCCAACACAGGTGGAATGGGCTGATATTCATGAAAATGAAGAACAAATGGGTCTGTTCTGAGTAGACATGGGCACAAACAGCAGTATGAACAAAAAAAAACCACGAACAGCCCAATCTGCTGTTTGCAAAAAAGCTGTTCATGAGGCCCCATTCTAAACGAACAGGTGGTTGTTGCAAGCCTTGTTCATTGCTGTTCATCAAGCCAGACAGTCTGGCACCTCAATCAATTCCCTTGGCAACTTAGGCAGGGATTGTCTGAACTGCTGTTGCCGTAGAAACCCCAATCTAAGCCCAATTTAGCTTGATAGGCAGGTCTTCCTTTCAAGTGTGGAGCTCAAAATTTGTTACAACAAGGGAGCAAAGACCAGGGGGGAGGGGGACTCCCAGCTCTGACTTTGCAGACAGTAGAGAGACAGATGCTGTTGGCCTTTTGATAGAGTGCATTGGAGCTTGAATTTTCTTTGTGTGTGGTGGGATAGGGATCTACCCCTTCAAGTTTCAGGGCTGCTGCCAGGCTCTGGGCCAAGCTGTTATTTATTATTGGTACCTTTCCTGCTGCCTGCTCAGGTCAGGTTTCTGGGAGTGGTGCAGTAGGGATCTTGACTTGGATGATGGCTGGAGGCGAGCCTGCTGGCCCCCACGAACAGCCAACCACAAACATGTTCATGAATAGATCCATGTTCGTGGTTTTTCATAAGTCCCTGTTTGTGGATGGCAGTGAACAACGAATATCATGTTCGGGGGTTTTTTCTGTTCATGCCCATCTCTAGTTCTGAGCTAGCACCAGCTGACTCAGAAGAAACCAGTAATAGAACAGAATTATTTTGGAACCCCCAGAACTAAAACTGAAACGGAAACTTTCTTGATGCATATCTCTAGGTTTTTTTGGTCATTCATTCAATGTAATTTGGTGGGGGAATCTACTCATACTGGCTGGTAACTAACAGTAAATATCTTTGTTTCTTCTCTCTTTTTATTTTCTAGTAATATCATAAATTGTATCACAAGCTGAGTCTGCTCTTGCTCCCCATTAGGGATGTGCAATTCAGATTTGGAAATATGCAGAAACATCAAATAATGTTCAATTTGAAATAGTTATGAATAATTCTAAATCTGAATTTTATAGGTCTGCATGCTTGAAATAATTCCTAATATTCAGAGTCCCATTGACTCCTATAGAAAGCAGGCTAGACTACTTGCAGAAGGAGGAAAGTAAAACCTATTCAGACAGTTTAGCCTCGATTTTTGAGAATGGAAACGGAGCAAAGAGCTCATTGTCCCATGGTGGATGTTGTCATGGTCTTCCCAAGGGAAAGGGGAATATGGTGAGAGTGAAGTATATGAATGATGTCTGGCTGCACTTATGAAATCCTGAAGCAAGCCCAAATGCTAGAAGGTACTTTCACTTTGGTCTTTTCTAAATAAATACCTTATGGAAATGTACTTGACACTGATTGTACTAATCTCATACTGTGTAATCTGCCTTGAGTCTCAGTGAGAAAGGCGGGCTATAAATGACATAAATAAAATAAATGAATGATGGCACAGCTGCCTATATATTTCCCCTGCAGTCCCCTGACCATTTCCTCAGAATGTTGAAAAAGTCTTCTCTGTGTCGCTTTCTATATTTGATTCTCCTCCATATCCTTTAGTGTATATTAGGAATAAACTAGATTTACTAGATTATAGATTATTAGGAGGATTTTAAATTTAGAGCCCTTTCTGGGTTTATCAGGTATAAGGATAAGGTTTGTTAGATATAGATGGATTTAGCTTAGATTTATATAATAGATTTTCCCTCTCTGTGTGAGCGTGTGTGAGTTTTTCATTTTCTTTTCCTTGGTCTATGGTCTGCTACAATTGTTTTATTGGGGGGGGGTCCTACCAGCAGTATGAAAAGTGGCCATGATAGAGGAAGTAGGCACATGGGAAAGGCTGTAGGAACATTGATGGACTTCTCTGAGGTGCCCTTTGAGAAAAAAAGAATGGCACACTTCAGTGTACAGTACAGGGTATGCCATCCTTCAGTCTCGTCCCCCTTCTTCTGCCCCTTCTCTTCTTCCAACTTATTCCAGCACCATGCTCTCTCACCCAGCTGTGCTATGTCCAGTACTGTTGGGGTAGATTTCACCCACCTACCCAGCATTAACTATTTATGTGCTGCTTGAGTCTGCCTGCCAGTGCTGCCTAAGGTATTTACCCTCTCCCTAGTACCAGCTGTGCTCTGCTCTACTGTCATTCGTGATGCTGCCCCAGTGTCATATGCACTGTTCAGAGTTTATGTCCAGATTACAGTCATTTACTAATGCTTGGCATTGTTGCCTGGCAATAATGACTGTTGCTGTGTGCAATTGCTATATCTTCTCAACTCTTTGAGGTTGGCATAGGCACTAGGAAAGAGTCAGAAGGCTGAGGGAAACCTTGTAAAAGTGGTTTTCCTTTTTGTGTTTCTTTTATTAAGTGGGGAAGCCTACTCCTATTGACTTAAATAGAGTTCCAGATATTCATAAATTCTGTATTTTCTAAATTCCAAATTCAAAGGGTTCCAATTCTGAATTCCAGATCTGGATTTTGGTGGTACCAAATATTTCCACTTCCCGTTTCATTCTTTTAGGGAGACATTTGGAGAGATTTAAGAAAGACAGAAAGCATTTTAATGTGCTTTCATAGTATCTCTTTTGTAGTCATCTCATGATACAATTGAATTAAAATTGATTTAGATTTTTCAACATAGTTTAGCTAAAGAATACCTTCACTTCCATTTGTAAAGAAAACAAAAGCTTGCTGGTCCAGGACACTCAGTAGAACTGGGGATTAAAGTCCCAATCCTAAATGAACACCCCCTGAACACAGTAGTGGTAGTACTGTCTCCATTTTGAGACGTGAACACAAGCCTTAGGCCTTACATGAGAGTCAGCTCTGCTAAGTTTCCCAAAAAGTTGCTGGACCAAACCAGTCTGGACTTTCATTTAGGTTGAGGATCAAAGAAATACCACACAGTTATATTTTGTTTATTATAAATAAAAAGTGCATAAAGGTTATATTTTAGAAAGTTAAATAAAACAGTAAAAGGTTAGATAAAACAATAAATATATATAGGTCTATCTAGAACTATAGATCTAACAATAACAATAAAAATCTAGCTGTATGTACCTGGCAGAATCTTTTGCCCTTCTAAGCCATGATGGTAACTCAAAAGTGTAACACAGCATTCCTAGTCAGCATCAAACTTTCTAAGTCCAAGGCATCAAATCAAAGATGTAATCCAGGAGTGACAAAGCACCCAAAAAAGCAAAAGCACAACGGACTTTCCCAGTTTATTCCCAGCTGCTTAGCAACCTGGGGAGATCTCACTAACCAATCAGTGCCCTGCAATAGCATGATGTTCTGCAGCCCACATAGTGTTACCAAGAGCACAGTAGCATTGCTTACTCACAATTCATACAGACACTGGTCAAGTAGACCTATTTATTTGCACCATTGGATCAAGAATAATAAGGTTTTAGTTATACATGGTGAGGATCAGAGGAGATGGGATACCTTGCCTTCCCTCTCACCCAGTATGCTGATTCTGTCTGTGTCACTGGTGTCTATGCATTTTAGCTTTGTCATATTCGGCATGTACAAACTCTGTATATATTGTTAAACCTTGGATTAAATTTAGAACATCAACCATTTGTATGGACATATGTGCATCCATATTGTCAAGTTTTTATTAACAGAACTTTACACTTAAATATATTTTACCAAAAAGTGAAGTAAGAGGAGAGGAAGTAAACACTCTTTTATAAACACTTCAAAAACCTTTCTTACATTTTCCCTTTAAAATAAACTCTATTTTCATATTTTTAGCATGGGAATAAATCATGACAATGACCACCCATCTTGTGCAGATGGTCTCCATATCATGTCTGGAGAATGGATTAAAGGGCAGAATCTTGGAGATGTTTCATGGTCTCGATGCAGCAGAGAAGATCTGGAAAGATTTCTCAGGTAATTTATTCAAGACGTTGAATTGTTTAACATGGATCTTTTCATCTTTTCATACTTTTGCGGTGGCTATAAATTTCAGATCTGCCAAATTCTCAGCACCTTGTAACAGCTTCTGTATCAAATTTAAAAGAAGTATTTCTTGAAAGTTAACCTACCACTCCATATAAACCAGTTTATTAGGCAGTGCTGGTCAATGCAGAAGCAACAGATTTAGAACTATATTCTGTATTTTTAAAGTGTGTGTGTGTATTTGTATTTTTAGAATTATTCTGCAGAACTTCGGAAGAGTTAAATTAATTTAATTTTTAGAAAAATATTGCTGATTTTATCTAGTTGCATACTAAATATAATGAATGCATCAAGATGTGCTACATGACTGCTGAGAATGTTATACAAGGAGCTGGGAGACCCAGGTTCAAATGTTCTCTCTGCCACCAAGTCCACTGGTAACCTTAGGCCAGTCATTCTCTCTCAGCCTAATCTACTTCACAGGACTGCTGAGAGTATAAAATGAGGAAAGCTGAACCATGTATTCTGCTTTGAGCTCCTTCAAGAAAGGGTGCAAAAATTTTTATTAGATATCCTCATAGAAGAGATGAATTCTCACATGATTTTACACATTCTATAGAATTCTTTAGGGATTATATATACAGATCCTTTGTAAGTTAAAAAAAAAGAACTGGGAAATTGAAAAGAACTAGATGTATTCTACACAAAGACAGACTTGTGTAATTTCCCCATTGCTTCTGCAGGTAGAGGTGTACAGTTTGGTTCAGAATTTGGATTAAAATGCCAAATACCCAACCACAAGCTCAAGGCATTTCCTTGCTTCATTTTGATTCTGTTGGGCTTTCTCTGGAATGAGCTTGAATTGCATTTGGGAGTGTACCTTGGCCATGGCAGCCTTTCCCTAGTGTGTGTCTGCAGTGGGATTCAGCTTTGACTTTTCCCCATAGGAAACAATGGAATGGCTAAGAGCACCTTGTTCAGGAGCCCACAGAATTGGCCTCCAGTGGCCAATCTTCCTGAAACTTGAGAGGTTTCTAGAGGACAGTCAAGAGTAGGTCCCTTCCAAATCTAGTGGAATTTTCTAGAAAAATGCCACCCGCAGATATTTTCACCATAGGGAATAATGAAGAGCTGGGGCACCTTCTTTGGGGTCCATAAAATTGGTCCCGGGGTCCAATCTTCATGAAACTTGAGGGGTCTGAAGACAAGAGTAGGTTTTCTCAAAATTTGGTGAAGTTTGATTGAAAAATGCGCCCCCCCCCCATCCCTCCGGATAGCCTCCCAATGGATTTTCCCATAGAAAACAATGGCCAATGTTTTCAGAAATAGCTGAACTGAATTAAAGAATCAATTCGGAATTCAAAGAATTCTTAATTTTTTCTCATATTGGTAAAAAAAAAATCAGATTTACTGATTTTTCATTTGGTGCACCCCCCTAGCGGTAGGTGTTGATACAGCACAGCAGTAACAGGGCTTCTACACAGCAGGTTTTCCTATAGTTTCCTTGCTCTAGTCCCTTTGCAGTGATTGCACCCCCCCCCCCAGGGCTTTTCAGGTTTTTTTTTTGTTAAAGAAATCAGCAATAGAATATTGTTATACTGCTGTAACATTATAACAATCTGTGTATCAGGTTGTCTCAATTCCCAGCTTTCATTTCTAAAAAATCCTTAGGCCTATCTCTACAAGGACAGAGACTGAAGACTTCTTTAAAAAATGAAACTGTGAACTCAGAGAACCTGACACTCACATTGTTACAGTGTTATATCAATACAGATGTTCAATTGCAGATTTTTAAAAACATACTGAGAAGAATCCCTGATGAAGGAGAAGAAATGGCTTGCCTGGGGAAGGGGAAGGTCACTGCTATGTAGGTAGGACTGGCAAAACCTAAACTTATCCACCTACACAGCAGCCATCTGGGCTGTCCTGCAATTTTCCTCAAAACTTTGCAACAAAACAGGTTTGAGAAAGAACAGAGAAAAGTCAGGGAACTCCGGTGAGGTATACTCATGCATCACAATTCTATGGGGAACAGGCCCAAAAAAATTTCCCCAACAGCACTGAACCTGGGGCAAGTAACTTGTATTGAAACATCTTCAGACTGATGATAGTGTGCAGTATTCCCAAATGCAAACTCTGAAAACCTTTAGAATCCTCAGAATCAAAGAAAAGCTGCTTATTACAGTTCCACATTAATACTGTTCCTGATTATTTCTGTTCATTTATTAAATCAAATGAAAACCACACCTTAATCTGAAAAGAATTCCAATTGTTTTGCTGTATCTAGCAAGAGTTGTTCTAGAACAGGATCAGACATTAAATCTGAAGTGCTGCTTGAAGGAACTGTGACATCTTGACTTGGATGATATCTTAGAGAGCCAATGTGTGGTGTAGTAGTTAGAATGTCCGACTAGGATCTGGGAGAACCAGATACGAATCCCCACTCTACCATGGAAGCTTGCTGGTGGTCTCAGGTCAGTCACACCTCAGCCTAACCTAACTCACAGGGTTGTTACAAGAATAAATGGAGAAAGAGAGAATGGTGTAAACTGTTTTGGGCTCCCGTTGAGGAGAAAGGTTGGGTATAAATGAAGTAAGTAAGTAAATAAATAAAAACAATACATAAGTAGCAGGGGAGAAGAGTATATTTTCTATCACACTTACATCTAAACTAAATTTATTGTCTCATGCATTGCTGCACTGTTAGTTTACAGTACATGTCTTGATTTCCTTGTATTTTGCCTTCAAGAATACAAAGAACTTTTAAAAGCAAATTGAAAGTCAGTAATATGAGAACTATAGATAGGTAGGGTTGCCAACACAAGGCTGGCAACTGGTGGGGAGGGGGCTCACCAGCAATGCAATTATGTCACCAGCGACATGCTTACATTACTTCTGGAGTGACAGGAAGTGATGTCAGAGCATTACCAGTGACACACTAGTATTTGGCCAAGCTCTATGGTTTAACCATCGAAGTTTTGACCTGTGATGTGCTGCGATGTTCTGAAGTCACTTTCAGTTGTGCCAGAAGTGAAGTCAGCTTGTCAGGATGCTATCAACCCGCCCCCTTCAGTCCCATTTTTTCTTCCACTACCCAGCTAAACAAGTGGTAGGACGGGCCCTTGGGGGCAGGAGATTCCTCATCTCCTGTGGGAAAATGGCAACCCAATTTTAGATAGTGAACTGTAGAGAGTGTTTATTGTAGAACTAATGTCTGCTTAAATTTAGAATGAGGGTGAACTTTTGGGATCATTAATAATTATTTGACAAAATGGAGCAATAGAAGGCAGCTGAAAACACAATAGTGTTTTTTCTCTTGTAATTTAACCTGGAAGAGGTGAGTATTTGGAACAACAGAAGGATGGGGTGATATAAAATAAATATAGACTTGCATCACAGTAAGAATATTACCAGATATATGTTTAAAAGAGAATTTACAAATCTCCACTGCAATTTAAAGAGGAGGTATTTGGCTGTAAAAATACATATGTCTTGCCATTACAACATCTGTTCTGAGGAGAATTTCATGGCTATTCAGCAGGACTAAAAAATTCAAGCTATCAGTGTAAATATAAAATATAAATGTAACCAGATAGTTTATGATGACAAAAGGTTTCATTTTATTTGTTTTTTAAAACAGTGTCTTTTGTTAATGATCCCAAAAGTTCACCCTCACTCTAAATTTAAGCATACATTACATGGTATTGGAATGATCAATGAAATGTGAGCAGTATAATACAGAGTATTATTGCTATATTTGCTTATATTACTTATTTATTAAAACAATTTTACCCCACTTTTCCTCATGTTTCAAGCAGGTTTTCAATAAGATTAGAAACATTTACAGTTAAAATCAAAATAAAATAACCCCTGCATCTCCCCTGCCCCACATCTTTGGGTCCAGAGCAGCCATGATAGGTGATGTCAGGGGTGTGTGGCATATGCAAATCAGTTATACTAATGACACACTTCCGGTGATGGCAAGAGGCATGGCATATGCTAATGAGTTATGCTAATGAGTTCCTCCAGCTCTTCTTCTATGAAATGACCCCTGCTAAACACACACAGTATGATTGGTCTTGTATTTACAAGATCACCTACACTGTCTTCTCTGAAGCTATGTTCAGCATTTACTTTATGATATAGCCCCTATTTACAACATTCTTCTATTAAAGAAATTATTGCCTTTTACGAAGAGGCAACTGAAAGTCCAGAATGCTTTACTGGGAGATTCATGAAACACGCAGAATCTTAGTCCATTGAAACTGATCAGCCTTGTATTGTCAGTCTCAGTGGAATTATTTTAATTTGGAGCCCATTATCTTCCTGAGCCTGTATAGAATGGCTTACTTCATCTTCTGGGTAATCAAAAGTATTGCTCCTGTTGTTTTAAAATAAATAAAGTGTTTTAAGCCAGTGATCTTCAGTCATTCCAGATGGTGTAGTATAGAACATGCCAAGACTCAGATCCATGGAGAAATCCTTTCCATTGCTAACTGACCTCACCTTGCATCTTGTCAACATGCATGCAAAGATAGGCAGGAGACATGGCATCCTTGCTTTGTACATGTACACCTTAACTTCAGGTCATTCCAAAAAGAAGCCACAAAATGATGGGTTAATAGTGGTATGACCCAGCTAGTGGGACTGTTTGTTTTGCTGGAGGGTACTCTTGACCACTGTTCTAAGCAACCTGCTTAAAATGAAACTGGAACAATTAACTGAAATTTCAAGAAATACTTGAAAGCAGACTATCAAGCAGACTATCAAACAGTCCTATCCAACAAGAGATCTTCATAGTACTTCACTCATAGATTTTCTGGCTTCTTAAGGTTTCCAGTAGGGGTGTCCAAAATAAAACAAACAAATACACCTGGAAATCATTGTTTCATTTAGTTAATGCAGCTTCCAGAATCTAGGAAACCAGATTATAATGATTCCCCGCACCCCCACCAAAAAGCTTTGTGTTTTTCTTTTTGATTCTTACTTTGCAGTGCTTACACTCCTTCTTCAGGGTCCATTGTTGTGTGTGTGCTTGTGTGTGTAATGTAACGGATGAAAAATTCAGTGGATCAATTATTTAGAGGGAGGGCTGTGTTCTGAGTGATTTTGGTGCTATTAAGTACAAAAACAGCTGCCCCAAAGGGCCTGGAAGCCCTCACTGCAAAGAACGAAACTCATGATAATGGGGAGGGGCAGATTAGATACAAGCTGGCAACACCCCACCTGGGGAAAAAAACCAATAATCGTACATAGTTAGCTCAGAAATCCTGTATTCAAAATTGAAACAGAATTTTTTTCAGAGCGCATCCCTAGTTTGCAGTGCATTCACTAGTTTGGATTAGGAACTATGTGCAGTAAATAGCAATTGAATGAAGTTGAGCATCCAGATGAATTCTTTGAATCTTTGAAAAGAAAGTTTCTTCTGTAGGTTTGTTATTTTTTATTTTCTCTTTTTATAGGAGCCTTTTTGAAATTATTTGAAATAACGAAAATAATGCAAGTTCATGGTCAGATTATGTCAGCACAAACTTTATCCTTATCTCTTTAACTTCATTACCCTAAATGATGGCAAAATAATACTTCAAGCGTTCAACTAAATTTCTATAATTTCTTCTTTGTAGCAAATGCATATTTTGTGTCAGCAAAAAAACAAGCTTTTATTACTATTTACCATTTTCTTAATCTTTGTATATTGCCAGATCAAAGGCCAGTAGCTGCTTGTTGCAGACAAATCCTCAGAGCCTCAACTCAGTGATTATTCCTTCAAAATTGCCAGGGATGACATATACTGCAGATGAACAGTGTCAGATTCTCTTTGGACCAAGTGCCTTCTTTTGCCAAGAAATGCAGGTAATTGAGATTGAGTTCTTTTATTTATCCTCTAATAATCCCTTTAAAAACCTTTTTACATACTTTTATGGAAAGAGAAAAACAAGAGATTAAAGAATAAATAAGTGTGGCATGGTTCTGCAGTGTTTACTCTGTTTCTTCATGGTTGCAGATCACTGGATGAATTCCAGTGTATTTGTTTCTGGACTGAATTACAGGAACAGGTTTTGACCTTTGAAGTCTTAAATGGTCTGAGCCCCGACTGACTGAAGGACCACCTTCACAGCATTGTCCTGCCCAAGTTTTGAGATCTATGAACAAGACCTTCCTTGTGGGAAACAGCCTCATTAGAAGTTTGCTTGGCTGGGACCTGTGGCAGGGCTTATGGGGCCCTATCCCCTGAGGAAGTGACACTGGTGCCATCCTTACTGGCTTTCTGGAACTAGATAAAAGAAAAGACATTCCAACTGGATTGAAATAGGAGATGGTGCTTGCTGTTATACCCTGTGTTTCCTTGTTCTTATATGTTTCTTACAGGGTTTTTTTGGTTTTGTTTTCTATTTTATTTGGGAGCCTCCTTTCCACTCCATATGGGTGGAAAGGCAGCCTAAAAGCATTCTAAATATGTAAAACCAGTAAATAGATACATTGATGAAAAACATTTCTATATTAATATGTATAATATTATGAGTGTCTGTTTCTTTCTAGCATGTTATTTGCACTGGATTATGGTGTAAAGTGGAAGGGGAGAAGGAATGTAAAACAAAGCTGGATCCACCAATGGATGGAACTGATTGTGACATTGGAAAGGTACAATGTAACATTACTTGTTTTGTTTTTCCAGTCTTTATTGGTTTATTTTATTTTTGCAACCTTGATCCTGCTGTTCTTGTACATCTTATTTTTGGTTAACATTTATAATCCTCATTATAAGTCATCATGACTTAAATTAATTGTAATATGTCTCTCATTAGAAATTTACCAGCAGGGACCCATAAGGAGTTGTGGGGGGCATCTTATTTTCACCTCCCTACACTTTCTTCTTTCTCTTCCTTTAAAGCCCCCATAGCCTCTCCCCTTTTCCTGCTTCCTTCTCTCCTTCCCAACCATCAGCCAACCTACCTTTATCTGCTGCTCTGTCTTCAGCTTTTCCTCCTCCCACTGGCAGCCTCTGCCCAAGTAAAATAGTTTCGTGGTGCCAGGCACTGAGCTGATCCCAGTTGCAAGGACTTGCATTGAGGTGCCCTATGCAAGTCCTTATGGATTCCCAACCTTGCATCCCCACTCCCCCCCCCTTTTCTGTTGCATTTCTGTTGCAGAAGAGCCCTAGTGCAAGTGGGAATTTGACACTGGATCAACCCATTACCTCCAGTACATATTGGGGAAGAAGTATGTACATGAGCACCTTGCTTCTTTATCTTATGACTTTTAGAGCCATGTTCATCTCTTGCAGGCTCTCGGGGTCTTTCTTGCTGTTTGAATACTCTTAACCATGAGTTTATTTTGCATGCTCTTCACATTTTGCAAATGCCCTAAGAGTGAATTTTTACCAAGGAACACTTTGTCCACAACAGCTACAATTCAGAAAGATAGACGACAGTTAACCCGAGGCATTAAGGCTCATTTACATATGTGTTGGTGTGCCTCTATGCATTCTCAAGCAACATTTTTTCTCCACACTGAAATATTAACACAAATAAATAAACAAAACATAAACCTTTGTAATTACAGAAATCTAAAACTCAGCAGTTTCCAAAATCTTAGCTGTCCTTGTAATTCAATATCACTTGTCTCTAATTGCAATATCCCCTTGTCTCTAATTCTCACTTACTGTAGGGAAGTCATCATCAAACAACTGCATTCCCACCCTGCATACCTCACAGATTAAACCACACCAGAGAGGCCTGGTCTGCGATCATTCTTGTTGCTGCTTTGAAAATTCCCCCAGGCACAGCTCCAAAAAAAGCAGATGAAATTTCTGATCAAAATGTCTGTATGGAAAGATGCCCTCTTTTTTCTTCTTGCTGCTTCTGAGCTGTTTCTCAGGCCTATCCAACTCCAGCTCTGATTCAAACATCAAATCAAAGACTTTCCGCAGTTCTTTGTCTGGTAATACATTCTGTAGAACCATTGAGACTCATCATCTCAAGCAAGTCCATGAGCTCCTCCCAGCTGTCATCATCCTAGTTACATAAACAGGGCAGGATTTCAAAATGGAGCTGATTGACTCTTCAGTATCTTTCTCATGTAACTCACAAGTTTCAGGATGACTCCCACTGGAAGGGTATGTCTCTCAGACACATCGGCTATAGGAGTCTGTTAGCCCAATCACCCAGGGAAGCATAGGAAAGGGAAATACCTGTATATGTCCTTTACATACATACCTCCCAAGTCATGGCCTGGGGGATCTTGCTATCATAAGCAGAGTCACAGCCTTCTAAGTCCATTAAAATCAATGGCCTTAGAATAAGGTTACTCACACTGCCTTGACAAATGTTGGGAGATTTTGACAGCAGTACCTTGGGAGAGTGGAGTTTGGTGAGGATATGATATCACTTCTGGATGACACTCTGGGATTTTCTCTTAATGGTTTTAACCATAGACATGGAAAATTCCTAGAGTATCATGGAGGCCATTTCTCAGCCATTTTTCTCCCCCTCCTCAATTTCTTGTGGATGGGTGATTGGGGTCAAAGGTGTGGCTTTGCAAATGGCAACCCTAGCTTAGGAGGGTGTAACTTTTCCCAGTTTGGTTCTGTAAGTGTGTGTAGGAGGCAGCTAGGTGACAAACTAAGGCTAAGAGACAAGGGAGGATTATGGTGGTGGCTTGGAATGAAGGGGACTGGCCACATCAAGAGGGGAGAAGGTCCAGAGCAGGGCTCTGAGGGAGAGACATACATCTGGGGTGATGGGATAAGTGAGGAGTTGAGGGAGCCAAGCAGAGGGAGAGAAGCAGAATTGGATCGTGTGTGGGGGAGAGAGAGATACCAGGAAAGGAAGATCAAAAAAGAGGAGAAAGATTCAAACATTGCCTGAGCCACCGAAGCATGAGTATTATCAACACGAGTTATGGTTCTGTAGGGATAATCCTGGGGTGAAACTGAACCTAACCTAGGCTGCTTTCATGTGGGGGTAGGAAAAGCTGCCCCCACAGTGCAAGCATCAGCGAGTGGGATTGA
Source organism: Eublepharis macularius (assembly GCF_028583425.1). Taxonomy (NCBI): domain Eukaryota; kingdom Metazoa; phylum Chordata; class Lepidosauria; order Squamata; family Eublepharidae; genus Eublepharis; species Eublepharis macularius. The sequence continues at coordinate 81,906,031 of NC_072797.1, forward strand.
GACATGCAGGGACAGCATTCACATACTGCACAACTCACTTCTGATACCACCCTTCCTAACTCTCATCATGCTTATTATGTTGGTTTAGAAGCACTGACCAGACAATATTCTTGCCAGACACCATCCCTTCAGCCTGGCAACTTTCCCTCCCACCAAAAGCTGAGTTGTGGCTCATAGCTGAACCTGATTTTATTTTTTTTAAAAGCCCTGTTAAAGAACTAAATGTGAGAGGAACACCAAAACAATGCATTTGCACTAAGCTCCATCCTCTGGATTGGCTGCAGGCAGAACTGTCACACAGAATTTACCTGCAGTCATTGCACTGTTTGCCCTTTAAGTCAGAGTAGAGAATGTTTTTCTTTACTCTGGCTTAAAAGGGAAACTCCCACAATCCCCACATCATATTATGGACGCTCCAATTAAAGTTTGGGCTTAGTTGTGCCACCTGGGGAAAATAGACCAAGTGGCGGCTAAATTCAAGACCCTTTTATATCCAAATGTTGCACTTTTTCCTTCTAATAGTGGTAACAAGCTTTCTTGTTACTTGAGCGTTCTAAATATGATGCTAATGGGGCAGAAGATGAAGTTATCATAGGTGATTGAGTGCTTGAATACATTATGTGGCAGGCAAGTAATATTCTTGTCATTTCCTGAGGAGAATGGAATGTCAAATTGTTGTCCTACAAGCATTTGGTCATTTGGTCCGGGTGTGGGGGAGATCCCATAGAGTTATTCACAAGCCCTTGATGAAAGGAACTTTAGGGGAACCTGACTGTCTCACCATAGGATGACTTTTTATTGCATTTAATTCTGTGGAATAATCCAGGATGCTCCTACATATTTAGCTTCATTGGCCCTAGGAATCTGAGGTTTCTGGGGGTAACACTATAGCTGATTTCCTTCTGTCTCACACCGTTTTAGATTTTGCTCCTGCATATTCTCTTCTATGGATATATATATGAGACAAAGTCTGTAAGAAATACCCCCACCATGACTGCAGGCTGCAGCTCACCTTCCTCCAAGTCATTCATTTCCTCCATCTGTAGGGCCTTCTGTAGCTTTTCACACATCTCTGATGGCAGATAGGCAGAGAAACATCTTGATTTTCAGCTACTATATGCACAGTCCCACATCCAGGCCTACCAACTCATCTACTTCCTGGACCTTCATAGCCATCCCTGCTTGGGTTAAACCACACCTGGGTTCCTTGGTCAGTTTTGATCCCCTATATTTGCTGAAGAAGCAGAACGGTCTATTCCTCGTGTAATGCCATGGTTGCTACAAGCCTCCATTTGCTGCAAAGCATGCTGCTTCTTTTGCTGCAAAACATTAATTTTCTTCCATTGTTCTTTCTGCTGCTGGAACAATTATGTTTGTTCCAGGAGTACTTGGTCCTCCAGAGTATCTCACCCACAATGGCTCAAAGGCATAAATGTACTGTCTATAGGATAAACAATTCCTACCTCCACTAACAGCTGGCAATGCTTTCTACTCTTCTGCTACCAGTGAGGAAGTAGATCTGTTGCTGTGTAGGAAGTGCCTATATGCAGAAGTGTTCAGAGAGTGCAAATTAAACATTAATCCATGTTGTTACATTACTTAATGTACAAATGGGACCCCTTACGCACAGCCTCCCCACATAAACCTCTCTTCCCAAGTTTACAGCTACAAGCAGGTAAGACCGTCACAAAACACCACCCATCTCATCTCTCTTTAATAGGTAAAGAGCCATGACCCTTTTACGACCCCCCCGCATCTTCTCTTTCCTGGAGATGTTACCAGCCTAGTTTCCTATATTTGCCACCCTTCACCCAGCTACTGCCCAGAGCTACTCAGGTCAGGGAACTTAATATTTATTTCCCCTATATAGTGCCATAATATAGTTAATTAGATCTACTGGCCATGGCCAGAAAGATTGGTGTGTGTGTTTGTAAATTTCCTGAGGTGCTAGGCATCCAGTCAACAGGCTTTAAGCATAGAAAAGGAGTTAACTTTTATTTACAACTTCAACAGCATTTGTGTGACTCAAAGTCAGAGATACAGTCTTCCTAATATTTGGACTTTTGATCCCAGATTGTTCCAACAGTCAATAATTACAAAGAATCCATTCTCAGAAGTCAGCTGCAATTTAGGCTGCTTCCTTCACAAGCTCCGAATCTGTTAATCCTTAGCAGGTAGATCCCCCAAGTTCTCCACAGTAAACACGCAGGTGTATTGGTTGAAGTAACTTCATTAGAGATCCATCAAGTTCAAGGTGCTCAGACAACTGAATTGGCAGAAGTGATGTGGTTGGTGTCGGTAGTGTTAGTTATAGGGAAGGTTCCCGCCATCAGGATAGGGACTGTTGAAGTTTGGGCGCGAAGGAGCCGGGGGTGGGGGGTTCTAGAGGAGAAGCTAGGTTTAGGCTAGACAGAACAAAGAATGAAATCACAGTTCCCAAGAAGGATACATTTCGAGCCGGCCGCAGCTGGCCTTCAAGGATACTTGCTGGAGGCAGCGGGGAAAGAGAAAGTAAATACTTGCAAGATAACCTACTGCCTTAACATTAATAAGAAACTTCTCATGCCCTCAGAGGACCAGTACATAACACAGAATACATTCATGGCAGATATGCAGACAGGCATATATGACAGAATCCTTCTCCTAAGGCAGACTGTTCTCTCCCTTCCAATTGTCTTTTAAAACTGTTTTCCAACCGTCAGCCTCATCCCAACATTCTGTCAGCTCTTATTGTCTGTCTCTGGGAGAAGCAGAAGTGGACCTGTCCATCACAATAAGATTCAGGCACTCTTGCATTTTCCCCAGCAATTACTTGTGTCTTCTTAGAAAAAAATTATTCTTAACTAGAGAACTATAGGCCTGTGATAAAAAAGGTTAAAGTGAGAACTTCATGATCACACACATTAAATGACAAGAAACTGAGGGTTTGTTTTTCAGTGCACAAAATTTATTCTACTACTATACTCATCATCTCATCCCAAACACATCTGTATGTGTATTATGCATTACAATTGCATGTTATAATAGAAGGAAATTGATCTATAGTGATGGTGCAGAATAAAAACTGGCACATTTCTTGACAGTGGAAATTAACACCCTTATTTTCAGAAGGAAGAAGCCATGTAGAAAACTATTTTTGTGTAAAATGTAAAACTGGTAATAATAATGGTTGTTGTGGGTTTTCCGGGCTGTATTGCCGTGGTCTTGGCATTGTAGTTCCTGACGTTTCGCCAGCAGCTGTGGCTGGCATCTTCAGAGGTGTAGCACCAAAAGACAGAGATCTCTCAGTGTGCTACACCTCTGAAGATGCCAGCCACAGCTGCTGGCGAAACGTCAGGAACTACAATGCCAAGACCACGGCAATACAGCCCGGAAAACCCACAACAACCATCGTTCTCCGGCCGTGAAAGCCTTCGACAATACACTGGTAATAATAAATTGGAAATGTGACTTGAGTGAGATGTTGGTCACATATATTATTCTGGATAATTGCAATCCATTCATTGTTTTCTAGTATGTTGCACAACATATTATATATCCTCATAACGTGACTCTGATGGATTTTGCGCTTGTATGTCTTTTAATGCAAAGATTTTAAAAGCGTATGTTACCAAATGACTCTCAAGTACCTGTTAAGAATATTCAACACACATACTATTCCTCCTGAATTACTGTCTTGGTTTATTAAAAATGACTTTAAAAGGGTAGCATAAAGATAACTCATTTAATGAGAAATATTCATGACTTTTGCCCAAACAGTGCATTCCTTTTTATTGTGTGCAATCATAAAGTATAGGAGATAAAAATCCAGATATATTTTGAGTGAAAACAAAAGGATAGACAGGCGCAAAGCTCCAAATGGAAGTCATCTTAAAACACCTATTTTTATCTCGTGTGCCTTTTCAAGACAGAGTGAGTAATGGCTAGGTCTCCATAATATAGGCAGTTATAGTCCCACTTCATAAATTACATCAGCTTTGTAGTTGCTGATGAAAGCCGTTAGACTATACTAGATACTTCAAATGGCTGCTATGAGATACAAAAGCAGCCAGCCATGTGGATAGGCCTTGTTCCTGGGAAGACCTTCTTCATAATATCAATGTATAGTGCTGGTACAGAGACTTTTCAAGTGACAGAAGAACCAATCCATATGATGATACAAATACTCCAGTTTAATCAGATTAAGTTTAGGTTAAGGCTGAAAATGAAATAATAATAGATGGGCCCTCTCCATGTCATATAAAGTTCATTCTAAAATGTTATGTTTCAAAACATAAAATTGCTTACTCTGAAGGACATTAGGGCTCACATCATCACTATTCATGCTATAAATGTACAGGATTCCCCACTGTATATCATCAGTACAGAAGTTTGTCTAATCTCTCTCTCTCTCTCTCTCTCTCTCTCTCTCTCTCTCTCTCTCTCTCTCTCTCTCTCTCTCTCTGTGGGTGTATATTTCCCACACATGAAAGCATGTGCTGTTAGGTAGTTTTAGGTGGGTAGCTGTGCTGATCTGCAATAGAAAAGCAGGATTTTGAGTCCACTGGCATCTTAGAGATCAGCAAGATTTTCAGGATGTGAGTTTTTGAGAGTCAGAGCTTCCTTCTTTAGATACATATCTGAAGAAGGGACCTTTGACACACAAAAGCTCATACCCTGAAAATCTTGTTGGTCTCTAAAGTGCCACTCAACTCAAATCCTGCTGTGTTGTTAGACTGTATCTTCTGTACCCACAGAAAAATACAGAACATAAAAAAACAATAATCGAAAATTTCTTACCATATTTGATGCCTATAATTCAGGGATAGGATGGCTTTGTGACTGCATCTAAATTATCTTTCTACAGCTGCTGTCCTATCCCCTCTGCTTTCGCTTACTCCCCCATTCCCCACCCCTTCTCTCACTTTCTCTCTTAGTCTTTCTCTCCCTGTTGTTCACCTTCCCCAATACCCACTGCCTTGTATACACACACTCTATTTTACTTTTTCTGCCTCCCACCCCATAACATTTCTCTCTTTCTCCCACCCCCAGCTATCTTCCTTGCTCCTTCCCGCAATGCCTTCTATTTCATTTAGTCTCTCACTTTTACTTGCTCAGTCCCCCAATGCCTTCTGTCTCTCGCACACACTTACTGTTTCTCACACACACACCTATCGTTGGTGCTCCACAGTATCCACAGAGGGGGCCACACTTGGATATTAAAATATATGATTGCAGATTGAGCCCAAATGAAGCTGGAGGAAGAAGAGTTTTGCATTTGCATATAATCCAGTCCCTGCAATCCATGGTTTCTTTCAACTGCAAGCCATGCATGATCCTTAGCTGTACCAGTCCATCCACGCCCAGGTTCATTGGTGACTACAGTACCAGGAATCTCTGCAATCTGCAAAGCAGAAATAAGAGGTGTAGAATTTTTCAGGAATCTTTACTGTTTCTAACTATTATACTTCTGATTCAGTTCAGTGGTGCTGATCCTAGAGTGAGGAAACTGTTGGGAGATTCTCTGAGACAGAAAATATCTGAGCTGAAGTTGCTGTCCAGTTGTGCTTAGAATGTAATGCATTCTAAGGAGTTTGGACTGAACATAGAGAAATGAATTATTCTGGATGAGCCTCAATAATATAAAAACTGATTTTTGTAATAGTGGTGTAAGTCTGGAGAATGTACCAGTAAGATTCCTTTTGCTGGACATACAGAAGGGGAATGGAGTACATGGAGTGCTTGTAGCAGAACTTGCAACACTGGAATCAGCAGTCGACAGCGTAGATGCTCTGGGTAAAATAAAATTTGTTTCTCTTTTTTATTATATATTATTATTTCATTTAATAATGCATTGTTTCAACCTAGTGATGCAGAGGTATTATATGGGGATTGGGGAGGTGGAATCTTGTGGCTCAGTCACAAACTGAGCAAGAACTAAAAGCTTGTGGCATGAATGAGGTTTCATCCTCTTGCACAAGTTGCTTCCCTCCTTAAATGTCTTACTCTGAATTGTGGCTTTGATTCAGGTAGACAGGTGATATAGATTCTCCAGCTTTGTTAGTTAGAACTAAAACGATGGTAAAATTAGTTATTCATCTGTGATCATTATATGGCATATGAAAGGCATTCACTGTATAGTTGTACTGTATTCTCAGAAACATCAAATAGCCTTATATTGTCTGATGCAGTTTTTATACACACACTAGCAGTCTTGCCAGTTGAAACTCATTTATTTTACTGTCTTAAGTGACAGAATGTAAATGGGTAAAAATTGAACACAATTAAAGGGAGGGGACCAGTCTTGTACCTACCCCAGATACTGGTAATTTATGGAGGGAATGTTTTGTGCCTTTCTCTTCAATTGCACATCAGATTGCAACCCATTTATTTTCTTTCTTGGTACTCAGCAGGAGGCACTGAGAATCAAAATAGCCCCAATCTGTTTATATGCTACCTTTCACCCCTGTGTACTCATCTAGGCTTCTGTCCCCTTTTGAAATCTAGATAGATTGGATTTCAAAAGAATCAGTGTCCCTTGGACCAGTCATCAAATTGAATCTGATTCTAAAGAATGCCACTGATACATCCAACAAAGTTCATGATGTCCATGTGTTAACTTCACATCAAAGATCCAGAGGCAGGCAGGAGTAGCAAGCACAATCAGTGCTATGGATCCTACAACAGCCAGAATCAGTCTGAGGCAATTTGTAAGAGCTAGTTCTTGTAGCTGTAACAGTGGCCTTAAATCTGCAGGCACTTGTATCTGGATCCTGCCCAGCATTCTTCAGGGCCTCATGGTAGATCTGGGACTTCTGATGCCTGGTGAGCAGAGGAGAGGCCTCAGGCAGCCAGCCTAGCACTCCACAATCTGAGCTGAGCTTCTGCCAGGGCTTTCTATATTCCCATTACTGGGTTTTGGGGGCAACTGGGAGATCCCTGGACATTGGTGGATTACTCAGCAGCCCTATTCTCTGGCTTCTGCTCAAGGGCTATCTGGGCCAGCTGTTATGAATGGCTGTTTGTCTTCTGATGCATCCTGGGAGTCAGAGGGCCCAAGAACTGCAGGGTCTGCAAGGTTTCAGCTTCCCCAGAGTGAGCCATCACTGCATCCTCAGAGGAGGACGCAGCACACCCAACTCTGACATTGATCCATTTCCCCTAGCTGCTGTCTGCATATGCTATAGACATTGAAGGATTTTTTTTCTGTAAGTGCAATAGGAGTGCACTTATGCTATCTCACACATTATTGACCCTGAAAATGTGGTCTTCTGGTTTCCATAAGGTTTGGCAAACATACTGTCATGACCTCCTTCCCATAGCACTTAGAAAGCCATATATAAGTGACAGGGTCACTTCTTTTTCAAATGTGTTCTCCAGAAAACAATCTAGTGCTTACCGAAGGTGCTGTAAGTGACAGAACTTCTGCTAGGTGTATAATTGTAGACTAAAGAAAGTGATTCTGCCACTTACAGTGGTTTTTTCAGCTCAAAATTATACTTCCTGCAGAGATTCTGGCACTTACAGAATCTGATTTAAGTGCTAAGATCTTGGTGGGAAGTGTAATTGTAGAATAAAAGAATCAATGGTGCCACTTACAGTTTTCTAGATTCCACAATTACACTCCAGCAGAGATTCTGACCCTGATAGAGGCTTGTTTTAGTGCCAGAATTTCTGCTGAGAGCACAGTTGTGGACTCCAGGAACAAGTCCTTTAGGAATGCTCTTGTGCAATCTTGCAGTTCCGTAGGGCAGCATATTTGGCAAGATTATCTTATTGCACAAGTGCAATCTTATTTCTTCTCCCAGTTCTCTGAGAGGGGAAATGGGTATTAAAAGGTAGGTCTTAGGGAACAGATGGAGGGGACCATTCCCACACTACTCAAGGGGCCGTACTCTGTCCAGGTTTGCAAACTTCAGTGGAAGCACTTCAGACTCAGAGCTGAACTAGACGAGACGAATTACACGAGGCTATGCAAGTGTCTAGAATCATGTCTGTTCCTACCTGCCCGTGTACATTTTACCTCAAGTGAACATGTGTCCTGTAGCCATGCATGTGTTGGGTAACTGGTGTAGTCATGGTTGCAAGTGTCTATGGTCATAATCAGTGAGTTGCCATTGCAGAGCATCAATTTTGGGTGGCTTCCACTTCCCTCTTCCTTCTTTTTACCTTTAGATCCGGCTTACAGTCAAACTGTTTTGCTTTTAATCTGGCATGTTTAAATTCTCCCATTTTCTAGTTCATGTTGCCGCCTCCCTACTCCTCCTTCCTGCACCCGCCTCCCCCCCTTAACTTCCTTCTCCTCTCCATGCAATGTCTTTGGTTGGGATAAGGAGGAGGTTGGAGGAAAGATCATGGCAACACAATTAAGCATCTGAGCAAAAGTTCAGAAACATGCCTGATACATGAACCTGAGGTGGATGGTACTCATTCTCCAGTTTTGCTCAGCAATACAGAATAAATTGGGTAAAATTTGGCCATTGTTTCCAGGGGGCTGGGGTGGCATTTTGCAAGCAGAATCCACAGATCTTGCACAGGACCAACTCCTAACTGTCCTCTAAAGATCCTCCAAGTTTCAAGGAGATTGGATCTTGGGGAAGGCATGATCTATGTGTTTCTCCAGTTGCTGTCAGTTTTTCCCCTCTGCAATAGGAAGAAATGAGGTGGCTGAGGACACCTTCTTTGGGGGGGGGGCATAAAATGGCTCCCCAAGGTCCAAAATCTACCAAATATGCACGGGACCTACTCCTAACTGTCCTCTAAAGATCCCCACCCCAAGTTTTAGGGAGCTTGGGTCCTGGAGAAGGCATGGTCTATGTGTTTCTCCAGTTGCTATCAGTTTTTTCCCTGCAATAGGAAGAAATGGGATAGCTGGGGGCACCTTTTTGGGCAGCCATAAAATGGCTTCCCAAGGTTTAATCTCCCTGAAACTTGGGGGGGGGGGGCGCTTTAGAGGACAATTAGCAGTAGGTCCCCTGAAAATGTTGTAGATTTATTTTGCAAAATGCTGCCCCCATAGTTTTCCCCATAGGGAATAATGGAGATCAGAGGTGGCTGGGGACAAAGAGTCAGGAAAGAGTTGATTCTGGCTGACAGCAAGAAACGCTGCTGTGGTTCCTGAAGTGGGGATTGCCCACCTCCCTTTGCATAGATGCCCCCCTTTCCTGGTGGGCCAAGCTGCAAGATCTCAGCAGAGGTGTGGAACCCACATTTTTTAGCCTTCCCAGGAAACCCAGCAGGTTTTTTTCCTGATACGTCCAGTTGAGTAAAAAAGTCTCCCTCTCAGAAAAGCTACAGAGGAAGGTTTGAGCATGCTGGAAGAGAAGGTACATCATGGGATACCATCTCTCATCTGAGAGGTATGGGGAAGAAACACGTGCCAGTCTGCACGAGATCGAGAGCAGATCAAATTCAGTATAACCACGGTGTGCGAGTGAACAGGAAAGCAATGGGGAAACACGTGTAAGTGAATTCATGTGTTGTACACGTATAATTTGTCTCGTATAGTTTGGCTCTGTATCCCTAGTAGTGGAGAGAAATCAAACCCTAAATAGGACTGTACAAATAGACCAAAATAAAAGGCTTACAGTCATATGACTGCATATTAATTGGCTATGATGTAGCGGTGGGTAATCCATGCATGGAAAAGATTCTACATCTTGCATATGTATGCAAGAAGGAACCTTGATATACTGGTGGGAGGGAGAATCTTCCACATTCAACAGTCTGGTTTATGTAAGCAGTCTATGCCCCAATTCAGAGATATAATAATAGGCTTTTAACCTATTGTTGTATTTGTAGGACCTTTTCCCTCAGTATTTTGATACTAAAGTTTTCTCTACCTGCTGAGTTGTCACCTGTTCATTGGTGGAGGGAGTTTCACATATCTCTGAATTGGAACAACCATATTAATTCAGTAGTACTCTGAGACTGTCCCCGTCTTGTTCCTACTGTTATAATCTCCTGCTTTTCCCTTTCACCTCCCACTCCTTTAATTACATCTAAAAGAAAGCATTCTGATTATCTCTTGTAGTATTCGCTGCTATTAATCTTGCTACAGCAACCAATGGATAAAAAAGAATGTGTGCATGCTCTCTGTGTTCAACATATCCTCTTCAAATAAGTTACTATTTTGTTTTGTCTTCCTTAGTCCAGTTCATGAAGGGAGAGAATGTCACAATTCCAGAATACAATATAAAATATGTGAGAATCCTTCTTGTCCTCCTGGAGTACCTGCTTTCAGGGACTGGCAGTGTCAGGTCTTCAGTGTCAGGCCATCATATCAGAAACATGTACACCAGTGGCAGGCTGTTATAGATGAAGGTAAGAAAAACTCACATTGGTACTCCTAGCATTGTGATCTTGAAGACAATGGTTCTCAAGACTGTCATTTTAAAATCTGGACATTACAATATGGTTTTTATTGGTGGGTGCACAAGCTTTCGAGAGCCACAGCTCTTTTTGTCAGATGCATCTGATGAAGAGAGCTGTGGTTCTCAAAGCTTATGCTACAATAAAGTTGGTTAGTCTTAAAGATGCTACTGGACTCTTTGCTATTTTGCTACTGCAGACTAACATGGTTAACTCCTCTGGATCTATTGGTGGGTGCTTTGTCTTTCCCATTTGATCTTCATAATTTAAGAATTTAAAATGCCTTATTTATAAGCTGAAAATGTTTCTTGAATTAAAAGTATGCATTACAGCCAAAATATTATCCACCTGCTGCATGCATCTCCTTGGATTTGTTTTGTTACATTATATTAATATGATGCAGATAGAATATTTTAATATATATGTTTATATGTTTAGGAAATAGACCTTTATTTCTCAGGTTCATAATGAATGTAGTAGCTTAGATCCCACCTAGTATTTACATTGACTGAAAGACTTCCATCAGGGGAGCACAACTTTCTCACCTTCCCCTCCTGGTGGAGCCCCAACAATTCCCCCCAAATGCTGCTCCATAGGGAACAGAGCACATGCAGGAACATGATTGGGGGGGGGCATCGGAGGTCTACAGTGGGAGGGATATCAGCAAAAACCATTCCATATCAATGCACTCCAGTTTCCAGCTTCATTCTTTTGGTCAAAAGTATCTTTCAAATACTTTCAAACACTTACTGTGAGGCAGGCATAGTAGCACACAGAGCATTTCTCATTTTGAAGGTCTCATTTTGTTGGGGTTTAGAAAAGATAAAGACTTTTCTGAGCAATGGGATATACTTATCCATACCATGCGCAAATTAGAGAAAACTTTATTGTCTCTGTCCAGCCCTCTATGTGTGTTGGAAGGCACAGGAGAAGGCAAGGCTTTTTCTCATGTGAGAGAAGATTTTGGGAAGAAAAGAATCAGCAAGTCTTTTATATTTTAAGGAAGAGGCCCCTTCTGTTTTCTTAACTTTTCCAAACTTCAAAAAAGAAGACCCTGCCTGCCTTGTCTGCATACAAGACAACTTGGGTTGCTGATTTCTGCTTCCCTCTACAGATTCCTCTCATAACATTCCTTAAGGTCTTCTATCTCGCAGGGACATCATTTTGTAGAGATAAGTGTGCTGCAGTGATAGGGGGGAGGCAGGAAAGTTTCATTCTGCCACTGGAAAATTTAATCTGGATCCAACCTAATGTCTGGCTAGTAAGTCAATCAGACATTGATGGAAATATCACCTTTTAGTTTTAAATAAATAAATTTAGAAAGAGAACCTTAGCTTCTCTCACAGAATATGAAAGATACTGTCTTCTGATCTCTCAGTCTGGAAAAGCAAGACCGAATTTACTATATGTCCTTCTTAAGAAAAAACTCTTTTAACTGGAGCTTTTTTACGAATTGTGGAGTTTGCAGTTTTGTTTTATTCTCAGTCTAATAAGATGCATCTAGGTAAATTTCCCCTTGGAATGTGTGCTTAATTCCTATCTGGTATGTAGTAAGACTATAACTAGGTATTGTGACAAGTACACTGAGAATATTACTTCTACAAAAACAATATCATGGTAATGCTGACTTTGTTTTTTTCCCTTTTGATATAGAAAAGCCTTGTGCATTATTTTGCTCTCCCAATGGAAAAGATCAGCCTATTCTGGTAACAGAGAAAGTGATGGATGGAACTTCATGTGGCCCTCAGGACCTAAATATATGTGCAAATGGCAGATGCCAGGTTAATACATTTTTAGTTTCTATTTTATTGTGAAGTGGTTTTCAGACTTTTAAAACTTTTGAGTCCATTTAAAACTAAATACAGTGAGTGGGCAACTATGTGGCAAATTAAGTTCAATGTTGATAAGTGTGAGACACACAGGCGGTTAATAATAATTTGATAAAATGTTCAGTGTAGTACATAAAACTAATAGTACCTTTGTTCAAGATAGGTAGCCATTTTAATCTGTAAAAAAGAGCATCAGTAAAATAGAGCATCAGTACAGTAACACCTATAAGACTAACAAAGTTAGTGAGCTGTGACTCATGAAAGCTCACACGCTACCATAAATTTTGTTAATCGTATAGGTGCTACTGAATTCTTTCTCTTTTCTACAGCACCTTAGTTGAACCCTTACAATATGCAGGATACTAATAACACTTTTTGCCAAATGCCAAGTGGAAAAAATAATTGTATTCTTTACAGAAGTTCAGAAGAGAGGTTTTCTACAACCCTTCTGAATGATGATTCAGAGAAGTTGTGGCCATCACCCCAAAAGGCCTAGACCCAGCTGGTACCATTCTCACATGTCTAAAAGAATCCTATTTAGGTCTATTCAAGGAGGCTTACTTCCAGAAAAGTGTTCTTAGAATTTCACTGTAAGCCTTGAAGGTAGGAGATGGCCCTTCAGCTACATGGTCTAAGGCAATGAAGTGATTTAAGGATTAAAATTAGAGAAGAAGAAGATAAAGTCCAGAAACTTGAAAAGACCTTCTGCCTAATAGTATATCTGAGGCAAACAAGAATTTCTTCTCCCCTCTTATACAACTTGCCTGTTCTGGTGGTGTGAAGTGGTGATATAAGACAGCTGAGAGGAGGGAAAATACTTGCAGTCTCTTCCCATCCCCTATGCAATCTAGGAACAGTAATTCCCAGAATGCCTGGAATTTATAATAAGTACTACAATTCCCAGAATGCACTAGGAATAAATAAGAGATGCAGAAGATGCTTAAAATAGTTTTCCTTCTCACAACTGCCTCATCATGCTACCCCATTGCTCTACCTTAACAAAGCAGATAAGCTGAGAGGAAGGAGAAAAGAAGTGCCTAATGTGTCGTCATCAGGTATGCCATACTTATCAGAGGTGTTCAAATTTCAGCTCTAATAAAACAAACATTTTGTGCTAAAAAAACCCTCAGTTTGTCTGAGCTGGAATCTGGAGATTAAAAACCAATTGGTAACTCGTGTAGCTGATGTAGAACAGGTTGCATATGTGCATATCACCCAGCACCTGATAAAAAGTACTATTTTTTGCAGTGATTAAAACATCTAAGTTGATATCCTATGTAAAGTACATTACAATAATAAAGGCTTAAACTTACAGAAACATGAACACTGTAGCAAGGCCAGCCATGTTTAGAAGGGAGGACAATTCACTCACTAAGTGCAAATAGAAAAATCCACAGCTCTTCTTTGAAAAAACAGATGAGAATCCAGGAGCATATACTTTTCATTTAATAGGGTAACGGTTAGCCCATGTATCACCAACATATTCTTTTCCAAAGCTCTGATGTTCCCTGCTAGCATCATGCCCATCTGGTGTTGTCTGAATTAGGCTGGAATTTGTCCACAAAGGTTATTATTTACTTTTCTTACATATATACCCATCTACACAAAAGCATAGGAAAGAAAAATAAAGGAAAATGGCTTCCCTGCACTGTATACTAAAATCAGCAGAGATGACTACCAGCAAATGTTTAAATTAATTTGCTCCATAGGTCAATATGCTTCTCTGTGACCAATGTTTAGTGGTGTTTTTCCTGGGATAATTCAAGGTAATATAACATTACGCTCTGCTTCACTATGACATGCATAGAGTTTTTTGTAAAAATGATTTTACTCTTATTTTTATCTCAGAAGTTTGGATGTGATGGTATATTAGGATCTTTAGCTTGGGAAGATCACTGTGGTGTTTGCAATGGAGATGGGAAATCATGCAGAGTTGTTAAAGGAGATTTTAATCACACTCGAGGAACAGGTAGACTACTTTTTCAACCAATTAATGTTTCTGAAAACTTTATATATTATGTTCATATTTCAGTGGAGAAATTGTTTGATAGTTTCTGACTGTTATATTGATAAAATTGCAATATAATATCCATGGCAAGTAGTATTTCACAGCATGTTACATTTACCAAGTTTGAAACTTACTGAGAACAACATGATTAGGAACAAATGAAAATTAGTATTTAATAAACCCTGCTGCTTACTTTTAGACACATAATACCAAAATTTATTTATTTACTATGCATGAACTAAGTGTTTATCTGGATTTGCATTTCACCAATACTGGAACTTTAAATAAAGAGAAAATAAGAAGAGCAAATCTCCAAAAGAAATTATCACAATAATATTAATTCTATAAGATTATGACAAAATGAATTTGATTTCTGTTATGCAATAGTTGAAAGGCTAAATGTTAATTGTTCATATTTTGGTGAGTACTGGTGATGGAAAGTGCTGTCGAATCATAGCCAATTTATGGTGACCCCTGCTGGGGTTTTCAAGGCAAGAGATCAACAGAGATGGTTTGCCATTGCTTGCTCCTTCATAGTGACTCTGGTCTTCCTTGGAGGTCTCTCATCCAATTACTAGGATAAGAGACCTCCAAGGATGATGTTGCTTAGTTTCCAAGATCTGATGAGATCAGGCTTGCCTGAACTGTCCAGGTTGGGACTTAGTGAATATTACTTCTGCAGAATATTTGTATAATTAATCTTAAAACAAAAATCTAATCTAAAATCAAATAGTTGAGGAATAAAGCATGTGCAAAACATTAAAGTTAAACTATCATGTACCTTTCTGAGGAATTTGAAATAATAATTTGAGATAATAGTCTGATTTAGTTTAATAGTATGTCATGCCTAGTCCTCTACTGGGTCTTTAGTCCAACTGCTGTTTGTTTCAGCAGAAAAGAGCAAGAGTCCAGTAGCACCTATAAAACTAACAAAATTTGTGGTAGGGTATGAGCTTTCATGAGTCACAGCTCACTTCTGTCCTTATATCTTGGTGAGTGGGGTGATTTCGGATGCCAAATGACAAGAGCAGGTAAATGATAAATGCTAGTGAATGACAATAGCAGGCATTACTGGATAGGGTGGAGTATGCAGACGGGTGGTGGGTGTGGAGAGATCAGCATTGGTAATGAAAGAGGACACCTAGGTCTTGATTCAATCCAGGTGAATGCATTGTCTTGAGCTTCGTTATCAGTTGCAATTCAGCAGTCTCTCTTTCTAATCTCCCTTTGAAATTCCTATGTAGGATAACTGCTACTTTTAGGTCAGCAACTGAATGTCCTGGAAGGTTAAAATGTTCCCTCATTGGTTTGTGAATGTTGTGGTTTCTGATGTAAGACTTATGTCCATTAATTCTTTGTCGGAAGGACTGGCCAGTTTGTCCAATGTAGAGGGTGGAAGAGCATGGCTGACACATGATAGCATAAATCACATTAGAGGATGAGCAGGAGTATGAACTCGAGATGGTATGGCTGATGTTGTTGGATCCACTGATGATGTTGTTAGGGTCTATATGAGGGCAATGGTTTGCTGCAGGCCTTGGTACCAGAGTCCATGTTACTATTAAGTAGTTTATCATTGCAGGTGAGTAGGTTAGCAGGATGTCTGTAAACTAGAAAATGTCAGACCCCCCAGTGCCTGTGTGAGGGAAGTGTCACAATCCAGCATGGGTTGTAGGTTATTAATAACAATGGTGTTTGCGTGTGAGTTGAAAATGGAGAGGACTATGGAAACAAAGATGCAGTGTTCATCATGCAGCAGCAATTCAGTGTAGGCAGAAAAATGTCAAATGACAATGAAAAATAGCAAGAAGGTTGTTTTAGTACTAAAATCAAAATATGTATTCAGGGACTATAGACCCAGACTAAAGCATCAAGATCTGATAAAAAAGCAAGTTCAAATCTGATATGAAAATATTGTATTTAAAAAAAAATTCTACATTATTTGATTATGTAGTTCATATTTTACTTTGTAATTAGGTTATGTGGAAGCCTTGGTGATACCTGCTGGAGCAAGAAGAATCAAAGTTGTGGAAGAAAAACCAGCTCATAGCTACTTGGGTAAGTTGTGCTTTGGCCCTAATTAAAATATATAGTTGATACAAAAATGAAAGCTAAACTCAATAGAATTAATCAAATGCAAGGATTTCAATTATATATCAAATCAGATATCTTCTTCAAGCCACTAGATGGTTTCAGAGAAGTAATTATGCATCCTTATTTACATTGGGTGGGACAAGTGACACTTCTGTATTATGTAAAAAGTAATGCTAATCTATTTTTACACGGTTAGAATTACAGAGTTGAAAGGGACTTATAGGCAGGAAATCCAAAGCTAGAGCATCACCATGAGATGGCAGTTCATCCTTTGTTTGAGGACCTGAAGTGAGGGACAAATCGCCCTGTTCTAAGTAAACTACTGTCACAGTTAGGAAGTTTCTCCTGATGTTCAACTACCCTCCTGTAACTTAAGCCAATGTCAGGAGTCTGGATGAACTCCATGTGTAGGACCAGTGGCTTGAAACAGATCTGAAGTCAGGCTTTCATGTATGTGAAGAGTGCTATCATGTCTTCCTCAGTATTCTCTTTTCCAACATAAACCTACCCAGATTCTTCAGTCCTTCCTCACAGGTCTTGTTTTCCAGTCCCTTGTTGCTGTATGGATTATTTATATAATATATGTGAAGCACTTTGATCACTTGAAAGCACAATATAATTGCTAATATTATTAGAAGGGGTGATAGAGAATCAGATGTTGTGATTGACTATCCCCCCCTCCAAAAACAGGCAGACGCACATACATATACACAATCAGGACTAGACATGGGCACAAACCAAAAAAAAACAACGAACCACGAGGTTCGTGATTCATGGGTTTTCTCAAACCAGGAATCACGAACTGGCTCGGAACTGGGGCCAGTTACATACCAGTTTGTGGTTTGTGGGGTTTAAATGCCCCTTTCCGGCTGCTTAGCAGTGGCAGGGAAAGGAGCATTTAACAGTTTAAAGGGCCCTTTTCTTCCTTGCAAGCAGCAGGTCCCTTTAAACTATCAGCTGGCAGGCGGCAGGGGGGATCCCCCCCTCACCTCCTGCCACCTGATAGTCTAAAGGGACCTGCCAGTGGCAGGGCCCTTTAAACTACCCAAACCCCAGCCTCCTAGCCCCAGCCCCACACTTACCTTCCCCTGCAGCGCGCGGTGTCCTCCCTCCCACGTGGCCATTTGAGGGGCAGCAAGGCTGTTTTCGGCCTCCTCTCTGAGGGCTCACAGAGCGGCAGAGGAGGCCAAAAACAGCCTTGCCACCTCTCAAATGGCCGCTGTGCTGGGGTTTGTGGACCATTTAAAGGGCCCTTCCGGTTGCAAGCGGTAGGTCCTTTTAAACTATCAGCAGGCAGTGAGGGAGGATCCCCCCCTGCCGCCTGCCAGCTGATAGTTTAAAGAGACCTGCTTGCAACCAGCAGGAAAAGTTTAAATGGCCATTTCCTCGGGGAAATGGCCATTTAAACTCCCTTCTCCGAAACCAATATGATCCAAACGAACCAGTAACCAGTTCGTGGAAGCTTGTGGAAAGGAGCTTCCACGAACCACTGGTTTGAGAACCATGAACCGGGCTGGTTCGTGGGGTTTTTTGGGTCGTATTCACGTTCATGCCCATCTCTACTCAGGACTATTAATCAGATTGCATCTGTCTCTATGGGACTTCCAATGAACAATTTAACAAGTCACAATATCCAGTCACATAGTTTTGTTTATTTTAAACTTGTTTTTCCGCTGTGACCATAGAGACTCTGGGCATTAAGGATATTTTTTTTTAAAGTGCCATGGACACATGCTTCTGAGATCCTGCAATTTAGGATCACAAGAAAGCATCCCTATGGATGCTATAGATCCTCTCATAAGGCTCCAGAGGGTCCACCATACATGGATGCTGGGACAAAAATTACAGTGAGATCTCAGCTAGTGCATTTCCATAAGTCAAATGTTATTGGAAAAGTTCACCTAGAATTTCAATAAGAATCTTTAATAGAAATAAGATAATTCTCTAATATCACATTAGGAGAGATTTTGTTCATTTCTGTGAAACAAGTTTCAGCTGGTTAGCCCTCATCCATCCCAAAACTGCCTCCAGGTACCTGTTCACAGTTTCCTCAGCTTTCTTGAGGTCTGCTGGAAGCATGAGATAAAGCTGACAGCCATCCTCATATTGGTGGCAACTCTGCCTGAATCTCCAGATGACCTCTCCCAACAGCTTCATGTCAGTATCAGAAATCATGGGGTGCAAGATGAAACCTTGCAAGATCCTGTAGGCCAGATACCAGAAGGCTGAGTAGCAAAAGAATCTGTCTAGTGAACCATACATTTAGCCAGTCAAATATTTTAAATCTGATGCACAATAGCAGAGTTAATTTAAAATATTTTTTCCAAAAGAAATTAGTAAGAACATGATTACCTTTTTGTGTAAAAATTCAGTATTTTAAAAAGCAAAAAAGTTTTTTTTAACTACTAATAGTTGTTCTTTACAAGCTGTTGAAGAAAAACAACGGGCAGCCCTGATATGAAACCAGAGGAGAACAACAAGACCAGGGATCCACAACTATGTATAAATTTTGTTAATCAATTTTTGAAGTGCAAAAGTGCCAACGTGGATAAATACAAATTGATAGTTACAATATAAATACAGAATACAAAAATACAGAGTCCATCCAAATATATCACATGAAATCCTGAATGAATATTCAAAGTCCGTAGAACTCTTACAACTCATTTAAAGTGCAGAATGCCAGCAGTAATAGAAAAGCCAGTAGGTAGGGAGTAGTGCAGGATATTTCATTCACAGTCCAACAACTTGAATTAATACATCAAAAAAACGCCGACGGGAATATGCAGGCAATTGTCATTAACCCGTTTCGTGAGTGAAAACTCACTTCATCCTGGGCATAGAACAGTTCGGACCGGACACACTTCTCAAGACACACTCTCCTACGGCTTATGAAAGGATGGTATTAACAGACTACAGCTTCATGTCAGTATCAGAAATCATGGGGTGCAAGATGAAACCTTGCAAGATCCTGTAGGCCATATACCAGAAGGCTGAGTAGCAAAAGAATCTGTCCAGTGAACCATACATTTAGCCAGTCAAATATTTTAAATCTGATGCACAATAGCAGAGTTAATTTAAAATATTTTTTCCAAAAGAAATTAGTAAGAACATGATTACCTTTTTGTGTAAAAATTCAGTATTTTAAAAAGCAAAAAAAGTTTTTTTTAACTACTAATAGTTGTTCTTTACAAGCTGTTGGCAGTTTGGAAAATTCCTGCATTTTATAGATTGATTACAAAGTTTCCTATTTAGTAAACTATGTATAATGCATAGAGCCTTTTCATAGCTTAAGGGTTGTGAATATTTTCTTTCTTTTTCTTTTTTTGTAAAACATAGAAGCAATGAAGTCTCTGCGGGAGACACTGTCTGTTGTCAGTTATCCCAAGATCAATTAAATATCAGAGCAGAAAATCTGGCAGTCAGAGTCTAAGCTTCCATTTTTTTTCTAAATATACTTAAAATATATACCTGACAGAAACTGAAAGCATATTTTGGAAAAATTTCCAGAACTATGAGCATTAAGGCTTGTCACACTCAATTGATATTTGCTTTTGCCTTGTAGAAATATTTAGATCTAGTTCTGCCAAAGTAGTAGACTGAAAGGTGATACAAGACTGTTACTCCTTTCCAACATAAAGGCTTGGAATCTTATAGATGCTTATTTTGGAGTGACCGATGGATGCCAGTGCGTCTTCATTCAAAGAAAACATTAATGAGAGCAGGCTGCAAGATTTAAAATCTTGCTAAGCACTTAGTGTCATTACTAAATGAATACAAGTAAGTGTCTCTGTTGCAAGCTTGTTTGGCAATGATGAAATAGCTAATTAGATAGTTAACTCTCACTCACACATGCATGGCTTGGAGCCAGCTGGGGAGCAGGATACCATTTTGTTAGGGAAGACCTATAAGTTGCCCATGCACACATGATGCATATTTCTTAATAGCATAGTGTTACATGGTCCTGAAGTGAGCTTTTTTTGTCCATAATGCAAGCATGGGTCCAGATTTTTTTAATGCAAATATGTTCCAATACCACAACATGATACCCAAAGAAACAAACCTTTGCTCCAGTCTAATTACGTAACAATGGCTTGAAGGGTCAAGATTCGCTGAGCCAAGTACAAGAAGCAGTGCGACAGTGTCCCCAACTGGCTAGATCATTACTTTTCACAGACTATTTAAGGAGAGATTTTCAAAACTTCCCGTGGGCTTGATTTGATAACATCCTAAATTGTTTCTTATGCTTAAGATAGAGATTTGCTTTAAGCATTTTAAATCTGAAATATTCTCTTAGCCAGCTTTAGGTTTGTAATGAACAGCTTTTTAAACACGCACACAACGTATTTTAAATATGTTTTGTGATCTATTACATAAATAGAACTGCAGAAGAAGGTTGCAAAAACTAAGTCTGCCCAGAGGTAGCATGTGTATATAACACAACTGCATAAATTTTAAAGGATATTTCTAATGAGGATGAGAATCAGTCTACATTTGTACCTGTTTTTATCAGTATAGCATTAACTTTTTTTTCTGTAGCTGATTACACTTGATAAGATGTAGAAATAGTGGGCCTGACAGGGAGGTTGTTATCCCTCAGAATTGTAAGAAAGAATGCTAACATAGGGCATTGATGGACTATTTAAGATCTCAAGCTAGAGGGAGAGACAAGGTTAGTAGCACCACTCATCCCCTCCATTCCAGTCCAGCATTCCTCTTTATTGTCCACAATGGCAACATTATTTCTAGGGGTGTACACCGAGAAATTTCCCGTTTCAGTTCCAGAGGTTCCATAATAATTCTGTTCCATTACTAGTTTCTTCCAATTGGGGCACTGCTGAATCAGATCGGATCTGTTTGGGTTTTTTTTCCCCCTTTTTCATGAGTTTCGGCCTGTTATATGCTCACTGGCCACACATACACAAATGCATGCTGTTCTTTTCAAGGGAGTGAGGAAACAAGGCTCTGGGGCAGCTGTTTTTGCATGCAATGGCACTAAATCACACAGAACACAGTCCTCCCTCTAAATCATGAACCTACCAAGTTTGAGAGCGCACAACAATGGGGTTCTGTGTTTATGGACCCTGAGGAATGTTTGGGAAAGATGTGCCTCAAGGCAAGTGTTGGGCAGCTGCACACACATGCACCAAGTGTTCTTTTCAAGGGAGGGAGTTGGGAAACAAGGCTCTATTCACACTTAGCCAAACACCACATCATCCAAAAACTGATCAATCCAATGAGTTTCTCCTCGAGCACATGAAAACTGACACAATGGGCCTCAAAGAAGATGAGTGTTGGTGGGTTCACACAGTGATGGGAAACTTTCTGGCAAAGTGGCACTGGCAGCCTAGCACGATGTGCCAGCATAGCGCACAAGCAGTGGGGTGCTCCATTGCATCCGGCTCAGCACAGCAAAAAAAATTTTTTTAAACCCTCATTTTAGTGACAAAGCCAATAAATTATGACCTTTGAATCCTGTGGTTATATCTTGTGTCCCTGTGCCTTGTGGTTTCATTTTCATGATGTGGGTTAAATCGTTTTCACTCGAATCTGTTTTACAGCAATCTGGGACTTCCAGTTTAAATCCTCTGGCCACCAGTCTGTCCTTGCACTGTGTGTAAAAGCGCACGAAGGGCTAGAAGTTGTTTTTTCCTTTACAGGAAGGAAAGTAGAGGGAGGATGGCTCCCCCCCCCTTTCCGATTTTTTACTAGTAAAAATGGGAGACTGGCTGCCAGTCTCCCTTTCCTGCTAAAACAGTTAACCCAGAGCTGAATGAAAAGGAAGAAGGAGAAATCACAGGACAAGAAGCAACGAGAGTCCGTTGTTGTGTCATAAAATTGAAAAACTGACCAGATATGTCCTCACATGTGGAATACTGATCTGGGAAAACTAGGGGTGGGGGCAGGGGTAGGCGTGTAAAGTCTGCAATGTACTCACCTGCTACCTCCCTATCATTTAACTCTGGGTTAAATGTTTTAATCAGAAAAGCCCAAAAATCCAGAAGGCTTTCTGGACAAGATGAAATTCCTCGTGGTGCTCCCTGACCCACTATCTTTGGAGGACTCCTTTAGTCACAGTGGTGGCCCTGGCCCCATAACATCTAAGTAAAGGACAACAGCAGCAGAGGCCACTAAAAAGGCATAAACCAGCTCCACATGCCTGGGATAGCCTAAGTGTGGCTCTCTTTTAATTGGTTTTCCTTTCTGATTTTTACTTTAATCTGCATAACATGACACTTTGCAGCAGCTAGGGGCTTGGAGGCTGAAGGAGACCCCTCCCTCCTCAAACTCTTGTATGATACTTGCTTGGATGTTTCCAGCCTTTCCTTGCATTGTGCATAAAAACACACAGAAAGGGATGGCAATGGCAATGCTGGCGCTGACAGCACCATGCTATCTGCTGTTCCCCTCCCTGGTGCAAAACAACCCTTTTGTGATTTGATCCCTATGAGCCACTCTTTGCCAATGCTGTTGCCCAGGAAGCACTGAAGGAAAAGAAAAAATGCACAAATGCACATCATGCATATCCCCTTCCCACCAACTGAGTTAAAGCTAAGTGCTCCATCTCTCCCCTTTGGATCCAATTGGTTACATGATAAATGCAAATAGACTTGGCATAAAGGAAAACAAGATGCTGCTGGATGGCCCATTGCCTGGTCTGCCTGTGCAGCCTCTGCTTAGCAAGAACTGAAACAACTTTTTGGCAAGGGAAAGTCGTTACAACCTCAATTCCCAAATTTGTTCTTGCCATTCTGGAAGTTGCTTTAACAAGCCAGACCAGCAATTTCTATGTGCATTTTCGGCTCATTTTTTTTCATTATGCACACCCCTAATTATTTCCCATCATCAAGAAATCTATCAAATTGTCCTCTCTTCTGGCTATTTCCCCTCTATTGTATATCATAAGCAATAGATATGCTCTATATTCCCCCTGTGTTCTTTTCTGCCATGTGGGTCTAATTAAGAATTTTGCCAAACCGAGTAGTCTTGTATTCCTTGAAACAGGCTGTTGTGTGCTCCACTTCTAAAAGAGCCTACCTGGGCCCAGGAGATCTTAATAACTATTGACCAGTCTCAAATGTTTCCATTCTTGAGCAAGGTGATTGAAATGGTGGTGGCTGGACAACTTCAAGCTTTCCTGTATGAGACAAATTGTTTATATCCTTTCCAATCTGGTTTTAGGCCTGGTTATGGGACTGAAACAGCCTTGGTCACCCTGGTGGATGATCTGTGCCAAGAGAGGGACAGAGGGAGTGTGACTCTGTTGATTCTCCTGGACCTTTCAATGGCTTTCCATACCATTGATCACAGTATCATTCTGGACTGCTGGGATTGAGGACACCATTCTACAATGGTTCCAGTCTACCTAGAGGTAGATTTCAAAAGGTGATCCCTTTGGCCTGTGGGGACCTGCAAGGTTCCATCCTGTCCACAATACTTTTTAATATCTATGTGAAAGCATTGAGCGAGTGAGATCATCTGGAGATTTGGGCTGAGTTGTCACAACTATGTAAATGACACTCAGCTCTATCTTACACTTCCAGCTGATCTCAGAGACACTGTAGAAACCCTAAACCAGTGTCTGGTGGCAGTTTAAATTTAAACCTAACAAGACAGAAGTGCTACTGGTGAGTGGGAAGTCTGTCCCAGGAATTAAGGTGTCACTCATTTTGGATGAGGTTGCACTCCCCTTGAAGGAACAGGTCTGTAGTTTGGGGGTGTTGAGGACTATCTGCCCCCACACCACACTTACCAATCACAACACCAAGCATATCTGTGAAAGAGTTCAAAGCGATGTTTACTGACTGTCCTATCAGTGCTGGGCACTATTTACTATTAGCCACCCTGGGTGTAAATTGTGATAGTATTCCTGAGGTACCCTCTTCTGCCTTGGCAAACCCAATTATAACCTTTTTGCTGTAGCATAGTATTTAAGTGGTTGGGTTGCCAACCAGCACTCTGCTTGTTTCGAATCCCACTACAGCCCTGAGCTCAGCAGGTGGCCTTGGATAAGCTGCTCCTCTCAGCCCCAGCTCTCCAGCTGTATTGTGGAGATAATATTAACACTTACTTTGTTGCCTGCTCTGAGTGGGCCACTAACCTGTTTAGAAGGGTGGTATATATGCACAGTTATTATTAATACTAGGGAGGATAACAAATATTGAACACAACAGGAATTAAGTTTATTTATAGTGAGTGGGGGAAGTAATTGGGGAACATTCGAAACCAGGTATGTAGTCTGACTACAACTGGGTCAGGTTTTGCTTGTGTTTCTTCATGTTCATTACAGGATTTTGTAATGATAACATGACTATTGAAATATGCTTTTGACAACTGGTCAGAAACCCAAGGTAGCACAAAATATAATAGCTGTAAAGCAAGCATCGTACTGTTTTCTCAATAGTCCAGTGAGTGTTCTCATTATATTTTCTCATTGTGTAGCAGTTCTCTCTTTCATTAAACCTTTAAATAGCATAATTTCAAATGCTGAGCTGTTACAACAGAATAATATCTCTTAGAACTGTTAGTTATTGCAGTGGTGTGTGTTAGAGTATTTTGTACTATTTGCATTCATTGGACTGTACTTTAGTGGCATGCGTGATTGTTGGATAATGCAGTTGTACTACTGCCAGCTAATGGTGCTATTGCCATTGTTTCCCATAGAAACATAACAAAACATTACAAATATGGTTGGGAATGGAGGATTGCCAAAAATGACTCACATTAACATACAACTTTATGAAGAGATTTGGGCAAGGACTAAGAGAATGAGACATTTTCATATCATTTGATGCCAAGCATGGAATTTCAGTGAGAAAGAATGTTTAGGGCAACCTTGTCCAGAAGATGACTTCAACCCTATTTGACTTTACATATCTGATTAAGGGGCTAAGGCATTCAAAATTTACCTTACGGGGAGAAACTGAACAACTTTTGAAACAGTAATGACATCGTCATATAACTTCAGTTTCTTGACCTCATTAAGTGCTTATGGGGATTCACAGGGCCCAGGAAGGGAGTCAGCCAAAATGATATATTTGGCAAGGAAAAACAAA
This sequence comes from Eublepharis macularius, assembly GCF_028583425.1. Taxonomy (NCBI): domain Eukaryota; kingdom Metazoa; phylum Chordata; class Lepidosauria; order Squamata; family Eublepharidae; genus Eublepharis; species Eublepharis macularius. The sequence continues at coordinate 81,931,368 of NC_072797.1, forward strand.
TGAATGCCTATTTTCAAAAAATATAGTTAAAACTTGAAGTAAATGGTGTGAACATTTAATGCAGTGTAGTTCAGGTATGTGTAGGAATTCTTATATTCAGGTTCCTTACAAGACACAGAGTCCTAGTAAAAATACTAGGCTGAAAACAAAGATGACAGAGAACAGGTCATGTTAATTGAATCATAGTTTGTTAGGTTTTTCCCTAGATAAATGGCTTTAGGACAAGACTAACAGATCTTTTGCACTGCAGTTCTTATAAGAGCTGCCTTGCTAAATCTGGAGGAGTTCCATCTAGCAGAACATTATATTCCAAACAATGGGCACTTATGTTTCTAGGAAGCTGATAAGTCAAAGCATGACTTATCTCAGTCCCCGATAAATGTTTCCTGTTGCTCGTGCCCTATATCTCATACTGTGAGGTATACTGCAAGCATGAAGTTCAAAAGAAGTATATATCACGACTAATAGCTGTTGATATTCCTGTCCTCCATAAATTTGTCTAATCTGTTTTGTATTGCACATGTGGAGAGGGAAGCTTCTAACACCAGTTAGTTGAGCTGTGATTGACTATTCAGGAAACAAAATTGATAGCATATCTACAATTCAGCCTCTCTGAAAAAGAGAAAATATATAGTTTGTGTGGGATTAATACCTAACACAGGCTCTAGAAAAGGAGACTTTTGAAGAGCAAGCTGAAATTTCATGAAGTAAAAAAGTTGGGATAGGGAGCCCAGAGTCCAGGTGGTTAAAGAAACTCGGCAATGGTCCGTGAATCAGGAAACTGATAAAAGGTAAGTATGTTAAAGAAGGCTTGAGGGAAAAGGAAATAAAATGTAGGAAAGGAGAGGCTAATGAACTAGAAAAGAAAGGGAGAAGCAAGAGAAGTGTGGACAGCTTGTGATTGTGAGCTAGGGGGTATAAGGTTGTTAGGTACAGACATCCTTACATTTTTGGTATATGTTTAAGAGTTGCATAGAATGGGAATTCTGTCAGACATGGCTTCTGCTGCTAGTAGAGTATTATGACATGGAGTTCCTAAGTAGGCCAAGAGGCAGTTGAGGGTAAGACAGGATGCTGAATTGCTTATATTGATTGGCACTGTTTAGTCAATACTTTGGTTTGTGGCATCTTTAAGCCATTGCACTCTGTGCCCTCATTAGGTCTCATAGCAGTTAATAAGTTCAGAAGTTTTACTATTTCCAGTAATAGAATTCAGGCTGAGAGGATTTTCAAGATTGGATTTGGAGATTTGCATTGAGTTTTGGAAGTAATTAATTATACACACTTGAGTCTTGTTAGATTATAGAGAAATCATTTTCAAATTCTTTCCTGTAACACTCAATTAATCCATATTGTATTTGTCAAATGATTTGTCAAATCATAAAATATGGAGTGGTACATGCAACACTTTTTCACAATCCGTCACCATTTACTAAAATCTGTCTTGAATATAACTGGAATTCAGATAATGTTTAGTCTGTTATCCCAAATGAGAAATAGTTAAAAAGATCATTTGCTGAGATGTGTTTATTATGTTTCATAAGTAGCTTTATAGCATGGACTGGTGGCTCCATCAACATGAGAAAAAATATTCTGATAGGACAACAAGGAAATGAGAAAAATGACAAAATCTTTTTAATACTGTTTTCCAATATATCTGCAGCTCTTCGAGATGCCAGCAAACAGTCTATTAATAGTGACTGGAAGATAGAACATTCTGGAGCATTCAACATTGCTGGTACCACTGTCCATTATGTTAGGAGAGGTCTGTGGGAGAAAATCTCTGCCAAAGGTCCCACCACATCACCATTACACTTATTGGTATGGTAACATGGATAATAATTAAAACTTGCTTACGCTATAAAGTATTTTAAATCTAAGTTGGTATACCTACACAAAGACACGCTTCGAATATGGCCATATGTTCTCTACGTGAATGATATTGTGAAGACAAATGTATCTTTTGAAAAAGCTATTGCAAGTAAGAGATTTTTGACATTTCAATATAGCATGCAAACAACTTAATCTCAGTTCACATTTACTAACTCAGAGGAACTGGCTCGTTTAAGGACTGATTATGGATTATAAGGTAATTCCTTCACAAATCTAGATATGCTCCAACCTACAGTAATAACTAAAAGGTGTTTGCTATTATAGCTCTTAGACCACATGTGAAATTACTTCATTTGGCAAAAAAGTAAAGATGATAGCACCAAAAAAGCAGCTATATTTGTTAGCTGTTAACCAGATTCAATGATTTATTCCAGGTGTGAGCGGTGTGCATGCAGAAATCTCTCCACAAAGCTTTTCCTCCCAAAACAAATTCCCTTTCTTTTCACTGTAGGGAACCAATCCATGCAAATGAACACCTCCATTTAAGTGAATATGAACTAGTTCACGCAGAGGAAATCTGTACCTCTGTAGCTGGCCATCTCTGTTGCATGAGAGGAAGACTAGTCGTAAGACAATTGGGAAATTGAACAATTAAGTTTGGTTAAAGTGGTGATGTTACCCATTGATTAAAGTAGAAGTGACTTTCCTCATGACCACAAAATGTTGATTATTATCTTGATGAGGTGTAACAAGGATTTGTAGCCCGCAAGCAGAATCGTCTTGTGATTCAAACTGATTTCTAAAAATATAGAGTTACTGGATGTTTTAAGTGGTTTAGCCAGCAGTAACCACAATATATTTCTGTTATATTATTGCAGTTATATAATGACTATTGTAAAAAAACATTTCAGTGACATAAGAGTCTCCTGACATGTATCTCTCTCTCTCTCTCTCTCTCTCACACACACACACACACACACACACACACACTTTTTAACAAAGTCATGTTGGATTGCTTTGGAGTGGCTCTTTTTATCTTTAACAGCTGGTGTTTTAATACTAATCATTCTCCCAGAAATTCCTGTTGATGATAGTGAAATTTTAAGGGATTAAAATAAGATGCATACTTTTTTCTGTGCAAAATGGTATGTTTTTAAAAGGATGAAAGAGGATTGTCTCCACCCTCCTCTGAGTTTCTGCTTTACTGTTTTTCGCATACATCATAACCGGAAGGAGGCAAGCCCAGAGTCCTGATTCAGCAGCCGTGTGGCAGGCAGTACCAATCTCCTCTGTTGCAGAAACAGGACAGAATTACCCCAGCAGATGATGACTGGGAGGAGATAAGACCAAAGCAGTAAATGGTAGACTGGGCAGCCTGTTCCGTGGATGGGTAGATTATCTCAGAATAACATTTAATTATTTACTTTATTTACACTGATTAATTTAATTTATTTTACATTAGTGTGTCCTAGGAACTACTGTTCTGTTGTAATCTCTGTAGCATGATGACAATGTTTTCTGTTGAGAAAATTTTCTAATTTGAAGAGGAGCTTCTTATATGACTATCAAACTTATTGCAGCCGTTTAACTGGCAGTTTACAAGTAGTATTAAGTGTGGGATTTGGGTTTTTTTAAATGGTGGTGGTGCCAGGGTAAACAACTGGATGTGTGTAGATTAATGTTTTTACTCCATAGCTCATGAAAACCGCTTTTGCAATTACCATCAACCAAAATAGCCAGTTTACTACTGCATGCCCTCACTACATCACACACATACAATAAAATAACTATTAATATTAAATATATTACTATTACAAGAGGCTGCAGACGGGAGGAGGGGGTGCTGCTGAAGTTGATTGGCTCATTACCTCCATCTCTGGCATGAGGCCCACAGCTGAAGAAAGCTAGTGGCTTACCCATCCTTCAGTTCTCTCAGCTGTTTAAAGATACAAACTAGGGGTGTACACCAAAAATAATTCAGTAAATCTGATTTTTTTTCCAAATCTGAGAAACATTTGGAATTCTCTGAATTCCAAATTGATTCTCTAATTCAGTTCGAGTATTTCCAAAAAAATCAGCAATTGTTTTCTATGGGGAAATCACTTTGAGAGATATCTGGTGGGCTGGAGGGGTCATTTTTCAACCAAACTTCACAAAATTTGGAGAGAACCTACTCCTGCCTAACCTTTAAAGATGCCTCAAATTTCATAAAGATTGGACCCTGGAGGCCAATTTTATGGGTCTCTGAAGAAGGTGCCCCCACCCACTCTCCATTGTTCCCTATGGAGAAAAATATCTGGGAGCTATCTGGGGGGCTGGGGGTGGCATTTTTCTTGAAAACTCCACCAAATTTTCAGGGGATCTACTCCTGACTGTCCTCTAATGACCTCAGAGGTTTCAGGAATATTGAACCCTGGGGACCAATCTATGAGCCCCTAAACTTGGTACCCCCAGCCACTCTATTGTTTCCTATGGGGGAAAAGTCTAAGCTGACTTCCATTGCTGAAACGCACTGGGGCAAGGCTGTCATGGCCAAGGCACACTACCAAAGGCAAGCTGAGCTCATCCCAGAGAAAGCCCAACAGAACCAAAATGAAACACAGGAATGGAACCCCCCAGCACCAAAGTGAAGGAAAAGGACCAGCACCACATCAGAGAATCACATCCATTCCACCCAAACCAAGCTGAAGCAAGTGACACTGTTGCAACTTAGCCCAACAGAACCAGTATTATTCAGGCAGCCAGGCACTGGGTTCATCCAGTGGGGAAACACCACAGAACAGAGCCAAGAAGTACCCAACTTCAAGCACAAGGCATTTCCTTGCTTCAGTTTGCTTCAGTTGGGCTATGGCCTGGTCCAATTTCTTGGGACTTGGGATGGATACCACATTGGGGAATGGTATTCTGAAGAGCCACTCCTAGGATGTTAAAGAACCACCCAGGCCACTGAATAAATATCACTGGTGTAGATTCAGAGTTTTATGCAGAAATATGTATATGATATCCCTGTGATTGTACATGTCTACTTCATTTTTAAAATCTGTAATTGCTAAGCTTTCTAATCTCAGTTCTGTTTTACATTACAGGTCCTGCTTTTTCAAGATCAGAATTATGGTCTACACTATGAATACACTATTCCCTTGGACCCCCTGCCTGAGAATCAGAGCTCAAAAGTGTCTGAGCCACTTTTTATGTGGACTCACTCAAGCTGGGAGGATTGTGATGCTGTCTGTGGAGGAGGTAATGTTTTTCTGAAATCCTTGGTATGGTAAATATTTGATGTGTTAATGTTTCTTGTTGTCTCAGTGCTGTCCATAGTGCTTCTTGAGCAAGATCATTGTTACTGGAAGGTTGAAACACAATTTTCAGTTTGAGATTGTCTTTTTTTAAAATAGTTATACTTAACAGTAAAAATTTACCACCTTATCATATTGAACCATTCAGGAAGTTAGGTCTACTTAAAACTAGAAATACTTTTTTTAAAAAGCCATAGAGCTGCTAGATGTGTCTCACCCTGAATCCTAGCAACAATCCAGCATCTCTAAAGCATGCACAGAGCTTCATGGGTCTTTCCTACTTCATGATTTCCATTTGTGCAAAATGGAGAATGAAAATGCAGATATTTTCTCCTCCAAGACCAGAAAATTTTTATATGCATGGAGCCAGGTTAAGAGCAGGGGGACTCTAATCTGGAGAACTGGGTTTGATTCCCCACTCCTCCACTTGAAGCCAGCTGGGTGACCATGGGTCAGTCACAGCTTCTAGGAGCTCTCTCAGACTCACCCACCTCACAGGGTGATTGATGTTGTGGGGATGATAATAATATACTTTGTATACCGCTCTGAGTGGGTGTTAAGTTGTCCTGAAGGGCAGGGGCAGAGCAAGGGTTTACCTCGCTCGCGGCCGGCCGGCCGGGCGCCCCCACGCGCGCACGAGCGCGCGTGCGCACCGGCCTGCGTGATGACATCACGCGTGACGTTATCACGGGAGTGCACGCACCGCCGCCGGCCCGATTGCTGCGGCGGGCGGCCTCCAAGCTCTCCCGCTCGGTTGCCTGCGCCGCCGCAGATGCCTGCCCGCGGTGGCTGCGCCTGGCCAGGGGCTTGTGCTGGCGGCGGCAGCGGCGCAGGGTGGGAGGGATAGGAGGCTGGTGCTTTGTGGTGCGCGCTCCCGCCCGCCGAACCTCCTCCGGCGCTCCCTCCAGCACCCTGCGCCTGCGGCCACCACCTACCTGGCCTCAATAGGCCCGCCGCCCCTGCTGAAGGGTGATATATAAATCGAATGTTATTATTGTTATTATTATAGTTTAGATTTTATCCCATGATTGAACCTGGTGAAGCCCAGACCTGAATGAATGACTGGGTTCTAATGTATCAGACGAGCACTCTGGGATATTCCTGGTTTATACAACATAAGCAATGGCTTCTCATACAATATTTTGTGGGCTCACTTTCCTTATATAGACAGCCTTATGAAGTTTACCATGGCCAGTTTATTTAATTTGCAAATCAGAACAACACAGACTACCGTGGAGTCTTCAGTGGGTTTGAGAAACATATTTCTTTGTAGCATCTGAAGATGGGAGGATTGACTCTAAAAAGCTTATACCCTGAAAATCTTGTTCTTCTCTAAGGTGCCACTGGACTCAGATTTTGTTGTTATACTTCCTTTTGTGTCTTTATGACTTTTTCATATACTCTTATGCTCTTCATCTCACAATTATAGGTAATTCTTCATTCCAGGATCATTGTATTGTCCTGTACAACAACACACACCTGTGCACTCTCCTGCAGTTGATATGAAGCCTACACTGCACTCAGTTCCTTTGGAATCCATAGTCTTTACTGCATTCTGTTTGTTGTAGTGAAGCCTTTGCTGATTGGTTAAAATCATATGATCACAGGATACCAACATACATTCCTTCTGCTCCAGGACTGATGCTGTGAACAAGAAAGATTTGTGGTCCAGTTTTTATGCATGGACTGATTCATATAGGAGGAGATATGTGGGTCAGGCTAAGGATTGGAAAAGGGACTGAAAAGAGGTTCCAGAAGGACAAGAAATTAAGGGAAGGGCAAATGAGAGAGACGGAGGCTTTAAAAAGGCTTAAGAATGATGCACTAGGGAGTCATCTTGACATAAGCTGAAACTCTTTAATCCCCAGTGTCTACTCTTTAACAGTTACATTGAATTACAGTGCAATGCTAAACAGAATTAAACCCTGTTAAATTCAATGGGCTTAGAAGGGTGTAATTGTGTTTCGGATTGCTCATTTAGGCAGTGGTTCTTCCACCACTGATGTAGCATTGTGGTCTAAGGATCTTAAGAGGCAGTGAGGGTGGGGTTGCTGAACTGCACATATTGATATGGAGTGACTAAATATTTCTGCAGCCATGGATTATTATTCATTAAAAAATATTTTTGCATTTCTGTCCATGGGCACTCCAGATAATGAGTCAATACATAAAGCAGTCAATAGACAATGTCATTCGAATGTGATCCTGATTGATCTCAGTAATGTTGACTTATCACTCTGTTCTGTAACTGCATTCTACTTTCTACAATCAATCGCCTTTGTTGAACAGAATTACTGATGTGCCTTTGGGCACACTTCCATTTGGAGCAACTTCTTCAGAATTTTGTTACAATTCAAGGGCATTATTTATTGTGACACAAGAGCATTGTGCCATATACTTCTATTGTAAATGACTCAGTAGATAAAAACATCATGTATAACACATGAATTGTTGACTTTTATATGATTGCACAGGTAAATACTTTGCAAAAAAATTTATTGTAATAACAATTTACCATCTTTGTCTATGATAGCTGGTATATTGCCTGCTGTTGTACAAATATTTTTAGGGAGGAAAACAGTATTTTTTATTCAAGTATTTTATAGTCTAAACTTCATCTTAAAGATACCTTAAGCAAATTTTGATTCATTTTAGTCATTCCTGGAAGATGTTCAAAGTAAAGTCAAGGTATAGAACAGTATAGTTGAGAGAAGAGAACAAGTAATTTATTTCATGTGCATAGGCGGTTGTAATGTACGTTGAGTTTATTTCCAGCTTTAAATTATTCTTAGTTTTGAAAAGAAGATTGCATGAAAAAGCATGCTCCAGTTTTTCTAAGCCTATTGGGGCTCCAGGTTTTCTTTCAACAGCAATTCACATTTTTGTAGATTGGTTCAAAATTTACTTGTGTGAATTTAATTTTTCAGTTACTGTATCTTTTTGTGTATTATTTTTCTTCTTTCAATTGAAAAGGCATGAAAGAAACTGACTGGATCTGAAGACTCATGCTATTGTTTCCCTGTATTTAGAGGAGCATTAGTCTTATGTTTCTCAAATGGCAGCCCCCGCCCCCTTGCTGCATGTCATACCATTTTTAAAACTAGTAGAATTTTCAAAAGCACTTTGTAATATGGCAAGGAATATGCTGACCAAAGGAAGAAGATCTTTGGCAAGCCTGAAGTAATTTTTTGGATCCTAGTTAGCATTTTAATGAAAAAAGCTCTTTGAGAAACCACCTTTTTAATTAAAGTTTCCTGCAGTTCCACACACTTCTGTTTTGTGTCTTATCAGGAAAAAGAAAGACAACAGTATCCTGCACAAAGATTATGAATAAGAATATCAGTTTTGTGGACAACAAGAAATGCAAATATTTAACAAAACCTGAACCACAAATCCGAAAGTGCAATGAACAGCCGTGCCAGACAAGGTGATAGCGAGTCAAATAATTAAAATTTTCATTCATGCTTAGACCAAAAAGGAGCATCACTCAGAGTCCTGTTCCTGACCTATAGGGTCCCTCCCATTACTGTGTATCGTAAGGCCTCTGCAGTAAGACACCAAATGCCCCAGCCTTTAAGAATATATAGGGTAGTGACATGTGAGCTGCAAAAACTTGGGGGTGGGGGTGAATCTAGCCCAGAAGTAATTGGCTAACCATCACAACTAGAGAAGACCTTGATGTTGTTTATGGATAAGATCTTTGTAATCCCATATTAGGAAATTAAAAGGGATTAATTATTTAATAAAAGTGTAAGCAGACTTGTCTGGAAAGGGGGAAGCAATATAGATATTGGCAAATAATTCCATAGCAACATTGTCTTCTTTAGGCAATTCTGCTATACTAAAGTATCAAAATAAAGATGTTTAATGTGCTTTTAAATTAGAGTAACTGTCAGAAGTGAAACTTGTGGGTTTATTTGATTAAAAAGTAGGGAGGGGTTATGCAAAGTGCTACAATTAAAAGCTGATTAACATCTAATTAATGCTATAGATTTCCTGATATTATCCAATATGTGATATCAAAACAAATGAATATTGCTAGTTTAGTTATGGAAGCCTCTACAGAATATATTCTGGTTCCTATAGAATTCCAACAATTAAGCCACACTGTAACCTCTGACATCAGACAGAGGCAGTTTATATAAGGTACTATTGTTTTCCATCAGCCAAGAGCCAATTTGGTATAGTGGTTAAGAGCAGCAGGACTCTAATCTGGAGAGCCGGGTTTGACTCCTCCACTTGAAGCCAGCTGTGTGACCTTGGGTCAGTCACAGTTTCTCAGAGCTCTCTCAGCCTCACCTACCTCACAGGGAGATTATCATGAGGATAATAATAACACACTTTGTAAACCACTCTGAGTGGGCATTAAGTTTTCCTGAAGGGCACTATATAAATCGGATGTTATTATATTATATTATATTATATTATATTATATTATATTATATTATATTATATTATATTATATTATATTATATTATATTATATTATATTATATTATATTATATTATATTATATTATATTATATTATATTATACTGCTCCTTGTGCATGGCACACTTACTAGCATTTCAGTTTGTCTGTGACTGTTTCTTCCCCATACATAGGGCTAGATTAACAATATACTATGCCAAAGTATCAGCCTCTCCCCCAGGCATATTCTCTTCAATTTTCATATAAAAGTCTTAAGCTGCAATCCTAAGGACACTGTCTGGGCACTAAGCCTCATTAAAAAACATGGAACTTATTTGTTGAGTAGACTTCTTTAGCATTACCTCCTAAGTTGGTGAACAATTTTTGGGCTACATTTTCTTAAATATGGCCTGAGACCAAGAAAACATAGGAATAAGATACTGTGACATACATGAATTTAGTCATATATTATGTAAGAGGAAATGGTCTGCTAATTTGTAAAAAAAGACTATGTTTCATAGAAATATACAAATTCTATGCAAAAATAAATAATGGGATGAGGGCCTGAACTGAAGATGGGTATTTTACTGATTAAGCACAGTGCACAGTGGCACTGTGCAGCTTTGAGCATTTTTGCCTGGCAGCTATACAAAACTATCTTCTTCTTGTTTACATTTTGTCTATAGGAATAGTCTGTATTTATAATATATTTATTCATATTTGTTAACTTACTTAACTTATTAGAGCACTTGCCACTTTACTATTCATTAAACTCTAAAAAAATTCCCATTGGTTTATTTATATTTTCCCTCCAATTGTGGGTTCCCACTTTTTGTTCTAGTTTAACTTTGGAGGGGTCTCTGTTTTTGTATCTTGTTGGAAAAGACGAGCAGTCCATCTGGTTCAGCATTTTCTTTCAAACAGTAGCCAACTAGTTCTTCTGGATGACTAACGAACACAGCATAGAAGCTAAGAAGGCCTTGGTTTACTGCCTCTGGATGCAGAGGTTTTCTTATAGATAGTACCTTCCATGAATCTATCTCTCAAACCCTTTTAAAGCCATCTTCATTCACTGACAGTCAATTGCAATAGAGTTGATTTGGTTCATTTACAGTGCAGTCCTGTGCAGAGTTCCTGCAGTCTAAGCCCACTGTTCTTTTAATGACTTAAAAGGAATGAATTACTTTAACATGCAGGAAGCAACTGCTCCAACTGTGATTACTTGAAAGTAAGTTCTGTTGAAATCTGTAGAGCTTATGTGTTTAAACTGCCAGATAAATCAAATACTGGAAACATCTTCCTGGCAGATCAGCAAAGTGGTGTGCATATTAATTTTCAGTGCTAGAAATGTTTTTCATTCTTCAGCACAGTGATGAGTAAACCTTGATTTGTTTTTTTTTTTTTGAAAAATTTTTATTGGGTTAGAATCCATTATTTCCATATTTACATTCAATTTTCCCCAATTTTTTCATCTCTAACCCCCTCCCTTTCCCCCCCCTTTTTGTTGACTTCCAACAGCTTTCCAACCCTTTGTCCCCTTTCCCTTACTTTTATTAGCTTCCTCTATCTAAAACAAATATATATTCTCCATTATTCTAAGCAGTACATCCTTAACTATTTTTAACATTATATGCCCAAACTGTAAGCCTTTGTTTCTATCTTAGATAAACAATTTATCCCAATTTTTCAATTTCAGGTATTTCTATATATCATAAACCATATAGATCATACATTCGTTTATATCAAACAATTTGACTTATTCTCTCTATATATTACTCATTCTATCTTTTTATAATAGTTCTATATATCTCTCCTCACATAGTCAATCAATTTGACCCATCTATATCTTCAGACATTCAGTTTGGTACAAAACTTGTCAGAAAAAAAAGAAAATATTGTTAGTTAATCGCTCCTTATATTTAGTCCTTATAATTAATTATTTTCTCTATGTTCTGTTTGTTAACCTATATATATCTATATATATGTCAATCTATTAATCTGACTGCTTATTAATTCACATTTATCTCTTCTCCCCCCGGTAAAGTCTCCCCCCTCTACTTCAATACTTCAGTAGTTCTCAAACTGCCACAGTTTTCCTCCCACCTCCCATTTCTTCTCCAGGTATTGTTTCAGCTTCTCCCAGTCTGTGTTGAACTGCCCTGAGTCCAGATCTCTCAATTTTCTTGTCATCTTGTCCATTTCAGCCATATACAGCAATTTGTAAGTCCAATCTTCAATAGTTGGCACTTCTTGTACTTTCCATTTTTGCGCATACAAAAGTCTAGCTGCTGCTGTCATATAAAATATCAACGTCCTGTGTTGGGCTGGAATTCCCTCCATTCCCAAGTTCAGTAGCAGGAGTTCTGGGTTCTTATTAGTTTGAAATTGTAAAATTTCACTCATTTCTCTTATTATTTCCCCCCAGTACTGCCTGGCTACCTCACACGACCACCACATATGATAGAGGGAGCCCTCATGCTTCTTACATTTCCAGCATTTATTAGAAGTATTCAAATTCCCTAGCGCAATCTTCTTTGGTGTCATGTACCAACGATAGATCATTTTATGAATGTTCTCTTTGATATTAATACGTCGTTGTCTTCATTGTAGTTTTCCACAAGTATTCCCATGCCTCCATTGTTATTTCTTTATTAAAGTTTATAGCCCATTTCACCATTTGTGTTTTAACTATCTCATCCTCGGTATACCACTTCAACAGTACTTGGTATACCTTGGATATTCTTTTCTTATCTTCTTTAAGAAGGGTCTGCTCTAGTTCCGAATTCTCTATTCGTATACCTCCCTTTACAGAGTCCGAATTATATAAGTCTCTGATCTGTCTATACTGGAACCAATCGTAGTTAGGTGATAGTTCCTCTTGTGTCTTTATTCTAAGTTTGGATGCTTCAGTTTTAGTTATTTCTTTATACGTTAAACATTGTTGTTCATTATCAACAGCTCTCGGGTCTATCACCTCATATGGAACCACCCACAAAGGGGTTCCTTCTTGTAGATAAATTCTGTACTTCTTCCAGATTATGTATAGACTTCTCCGAACAAAGTGATGCAGGAACATCGAGTTGACCTTTACTTTGTCATGCCATAAATATGCGTGCCATCCAAATATTTTTTTATATCCCTCTAGGGCTAATAGTTTCTTGTTCTTTAATGTCATCCATTCTTTCAACCAAACTAGGCAGATTGCATCATGATAAAGTCTCAGATTGGGCAGTTGCATTCCGCCTCTTTCCTTTGCATCTTGTAAAACTTTCACTTTCACTCGAGGCTTCTTGCCTGCCCAAACAAAATCTGATATTTTCCTCTGCCATTTTTCAAATTGTTTGGAGTCTCTGATGATTGGTATTGTCTGTAGCAAAAACATTACTCTTGGTAACACATTCATCTTAACTGCTGCAATCCTACCCAACCATGACAAATTCAATCTATTCCATTTAATCAAGTCTCTCTCTATCTGAGTCCATAGTTTTTCATAATTGTTTTTGAATAGATCTATGTTCTTTGCAGTTAATTCGACTCCCAAATATTTCACTTTACTTGTTACTTCACAATCCGTTGTTTCCATTAACAATTGTTGTTTCTGCTTAGTCATATTTTTGCATAATATCTTTGACTTCTTTTTGTTAATGAAGAAACCTGCCAAGTCTCCAAACTCCTTGATCTTATCTATCACTCTTGGCATGTTCTCCAATGGGTCCTCTACAATTAACATTATGTCATCCGCAAATGCTCTGACCTTGTATGAATAGTCCTTTATTTTTATTCCACGAATTTCATCATCTTGACGTATTTGTATCATCAGAATCTCCAATACTAAAATGAACAACAATGGAGATAACGGGCAACCTTGTCTTGTTCCTTTACTTATCGTCAATTTCTTGGTCAATTCATCATTCACCACAATTGCTGCAGTCTGGTCTCTATAAATTTCCTTAATTGCTCTGATGAATCTTTCTCCCAATTGTAGCTTTTCCATAGTGGCAAACATAAAGTCCCAGTTTAAATTGTCAAACGCTTTTTCAGCGTCAACAAAGAAGAAACCAACCTCTTTGTCACAACGCTTGTCATAATATTCAATAGCATTGATCACTGTCCTTAAGTTGTCTCTTATTTGTCTGTCTGGCAAAAAGCCTGCTTGTTCCTCCTCTATGACTTCCGAGAGCCACCCCTTCAATCTCTCCGCCAATATCTTCGCAAAAATTTTGTAGTCATTGTTGAGTAGCGATATAGGTCTATAATTTTTCACATTAGTCAGGTCTTGGCCCTCTTTTGGGATCAATGATATATTCGCTTCACTCCAAGTTTCTGGAATCCTTTGATCCCTTAAAACCCCATTCATCACCTCTTTTAGGAATGGTGCCAGTTCATTAGCCATTGTCTTATAGAATTTAGCCGTAAGTCCATCTGGCCCTGGCGCCTTTCCTAGATTTGCAGATTGTATTGCCTTACTTATTTCCTCGTCAGTTACTTCACTATTCAACTTATTTCTCCAAGCTTCCGAGATTTCTGGAAGTTTGGTTTTCTCCAAATATGACGCTATTGATTCTTTGTTTACTTCTTTTTTATTATACAGCTTAGCGTAAAATTTATAAAAGGCTCTACTAATGGTAGCCTGCTCCAAATACGTTTTGTTATCTTCGCAAATTTTATTTATTATCTTCTTTTCCCTTTTCTTCTTCAATTGCCATGCCAGGTACTTCCCAGGTTTATTAGCACCCTCAAACGCTTTTTGATTCAGTCTTTTGAGATTCCACTCCAATTCTTTATTGCTCATTGCTGTTAGCTGTTCTTGAAGTATTTTAATTTCCTGGTATACCTTCTTTTTCCCTGGTCTCTTTTTTAGCTGTGTTTCTTTGGCTTTTATTTTCTCCTCAATCTCTTGTCTTTTCTCCTCTTTCTTCTTTCTTGCTCTACCATTTAAGTCCATTAGTATGCCCCTTACAACCGCCTTGTAAGCATCCCAAACTTTATTGGTTGGTACTTCTTTATTCACGTTGTATTGTATAAAAAACTTTGTCTCTCTTCTCAGTATTTCCATATTCTCTCTTTCCTGTAACAAGTCCTCATTTATTCTCCATGCTTTCCTTTTTCTCTTTTTTCCAAATTTCCACATAATTGGGTTGTGATCTGAGCCTACCATAGGCATTATTTCTACCTCCTTAGTCCATAATGCTAAGTCTTTTGAGGCCCAGATCATATCAATTCTTGATAATGTAGAATGCCTTGCAGAATAAAAAGTAAACTGTCTGCTTTTAGGATATTCTCTCCTCCATACATCTTCAAGAGTCTCTTGTTGAATCAACTCAAAAAAAAGCTTTGGTAATAGTCCTCTTTTCTTTCGTGCCGTTGTAGTCTTTTTGTCTAGTTCCAAGTCTGTCACTCCATTGAAGTCTCCAGCAAGAATTATCTGGTCGTATGCAAGATCGTCTAAATGCTTCCTTAAATCCTCAAAGAAGCTTTCTTTTGCACCGTTAGGTGCATAAAGTCCGACTACCAACACTCTCTTTAAATTCCAAATACATTCCACTGCTACAAATCTAGCTTCCACATCTCTCATAACAAATTTTGGCTGTAGCTCCTCTTTTATGTACAACACCACTCCTCTTTTTTTCTTGTTGGAGGCCGCTACATATTCTTTGCCCAATTTTCCAGATTTTAAATATTTTACATCCTGCTTTCTGATATGGGTCTCTTGCAAACAAACAATGTCACATTTTTGTTTTAGTAGCCAGTGAAAAGTATTTTTCCTCTTATTCGGTGAGTTTAGTCCATTTACATTCCAAGATAATACTTTACACTCCATACTCATGATCTTGTTGGTAAGTCTTTTTCATTGTCCTTAATAAATCGCTCCATCTCTCGCTCAGATCTGATGCGTTTTTTGGCCCCTCCAAACTCAAAGGACACTCCTTCCGGTAACTCCCATCTGTACCTGATTTTCATGTCCTTCAAAATCTGAATTAGCACTTTATATTTTTTCCGGTCCAGTAACACTGATCTGGGCAGTTCCTTCATTATAATAATCGTCTTGCCATCAATCTCCAATGGATCTTGAAACTGTTTTGTCACAATCCTCTCTTTCATATTTCGTGTTGTAAACTGCACAATCACATCTCTTGGTAGTTTCCTCTGGGTTGCTATTCTCGAATTCACACGGTATGCCACATCTAGGATAGCCACAACTTCCTCCTCCTCCTTCCCCAGGTACTCAGCCAACAGCTCAGTCATCTGTTCTTGCGCTGACTTTCCTTCCACTTCTGGCAAGCCACGAAAACGTAGCTGCTTCTCCATATGTTTAGTTTCTGCAACTGACATTCTCCCCTTCACCAATCTCATCTCTGTTTGTTGCGTGTCTGCTAAATTCTCCATCGCGTCTTCTACTGTTTTAACTCTCTGCTGCGTTCCTTGTAATTCACTTCGTATTGTTTCCATACCTTTTTTCACTTCTGACAGCTCCGATTTTACTGTCTGTGTAACCTCTTTAACCTCTTTTATCAGCTCCAATTTCGTGTCCTTAAGTTCTTTAATCATATCTAAAAGTTTTTTGTCCAGGTTTTTATCCAGGTTTTCTATTGCCGATTGCCACTCTTTTTTTGACATCGTGGGGCTTGCTTTAGCTCGCTCCCACGAATCCGCTCTCTTCCTTAACTCCGTGGCGTAAAATTTAACGTTTTTCTATTTTAAATGTCCCGGTCTTCTTATAGAAATTAAGTTTTAAAGAGTCCAAAATGTCGGGCGTCTTTTCTCTATGGTTTCTCTATGATTTTGTAATCCAAGATGGCCTACTTCCTCTTCCGCTGAAGCCGCGACCCTTCCCCTTTCAAAAATGGCGATTCCCTACTTCCTGCCCTCCAGCAAGGGCCGCTTCTCTCCAGCCACTCTATTGTTATTACGCACTTCCTGTCTCCCGTCTTCCCACAGCAGATCTCGCGATGGTGTCTTTTTCTCACAGCTCCAAAGCCACAGGTATTCAAAACAATAGTCCCATTTCTTTAATAACTTCTTTAAACTTAGTCTCTTTTTAAATTCGATTCCTGCCGAGTCTTCCCCTCCTTTTCACTAGTCTGTTGCAGTTTAAAAATCTACTTTTTTTCCTCTCTGTTTTTATCAATCTGTCCCGTCTCAGAAGATAATGATCTTTACCTTCTCTTCACTTTTCTCGGGTTGTAATCGCTGTTTCGATTTTAAGTTCTCCTCTCAGCTTCTTCCCCCAATCGATGCTTGGGTATGTAGGTCTTATGCCAGCCGAATTGGCCCCAAAACTGCCGCAGAGATTATAGCCGACCCGTCGCAAGGTGGGACCTCAAGGATCGGGGGGAGACTCGCTGTGTAGAGCCCCCCCTCGTCCGAGATCTAGCTCACCCTAGGGTCTTGAGCGTTCTTTGCCTGCTCCCCGCCTGAGAGCAGTCGGCCGCGGGCTATTTTCACCCCGCCGGCCGGTTAAAACGGCAGTCCGGTCAGGTCCGCAAGTGGAGCTGCGTTAGACCTCCATGGATCCCAAACAGGAAGTCCTGAGTAAACCTTGATTTGTGACATCCATGCTTAACTAAACATTATGTGTGACCTGAGTCAGATTAGGGATTCCCCATCTTGACTTGTGTCACATGTAACATTAAGGAATCAGTGTTCCCATGGATTGTAGGTCTGGAATTGACTCACAAGTATAGCTCAGGAGTTAGGAAGGGCTTCTGCCTTCCCTCAGCCAAAGTGGCCATTTGCCTTGCTGTGGGTCTCCAGGTGTACTGACGGCAGCAGGTGTTGCCCCACAACAGAGCAAACAGGGCTTCCATGGCTGTTTTGGCTCAGGAAAATGGTAGGGGGGGAGCTGAATCCCAACATTTCATAGTGCTTGGGAATATTAATTCCCTGATGTTATGTGTGACAGGAGTTGTGGACCCCTGACCCAACTTGTGTCACACACATCATGTTTTGTCATTTAACTCAAGGGATACTACAAAATTCTCAAAGAATTCATAAAACAAAGTTAATTATAATTCTTTCTCATATAAAAAATAAATATATGGCACAAAGCAGGGTTTTTTTCTCAGCAGTTTTAAAATGTATAAATACATTAGCTTGGATTCTAAAGATCCTTTCCATTGTATAAGTGGCCACTGATTCCCAGGAGCTGAATTTCAGAAGCGCAGCAGGTTTCAGTGAGAATAGAAAGACTGTGCAGTTTCATTCTACAAACAAAAGTTTAAGTTGGCATATGTAATTACTTGAATTCTATTGTTCCTTATTTAATTATTTTATTTTACTTCATAGTACATATAATTGCAAATGTATTTATTCTATTTAGGCAGAGGGAGTCATGAAATTAACAATAATAAAGTGTCACAGCTCTAAAATGGTTGTTAGTCACTGCTATATAACAATCATTCTTTTTGGAGACTTTGAAAGATGCGTTTGAAAATAAAGTATTAGGAAAAATTAATATTGTACATCTTTACTTCTTCCCCTTGTGCCGATTTGATCCCTCCGTGAAATTAGAGGGAAACAAGTATTTAGAACATGCATTAGATTAGTTATATATTAGTTATAGATTGAATTAAATAATACTAAAATCATATCTGAGCCTGCTTGCAGGGAAGGCGGAATAGAAATCTAATTAAATAAATAAATAAATGTTTTCCTATTGTCCCCCCCCAAAAAACCCAACAAAACAAAAACTGCAGTTCCTAATGACTCTATATTTACCAGACATTTCTATTGTCATTATGTTTAGAAAAGGGAGTCAAAGTAGCTTTTAAAAGGAACAAATTCAATATAAATTTTGAAGTGATTGTGGTGGTTCAGTTTTCATAAAGTGGCTTTATTGTTTGGAAGGCAAATAGAGGTGTATATATAATGTACAGTTAAAATTAAGAATTTATATCGTTTTTAATGAAAACACTGCTGTAAAATTTCTATTAAAGTTCATACGTTTTCATAACAATTTTGAAAGGCTACAATTATTCCCATTTTATAAGTAGGAAACTTAGGTTGAGACAGTGTGCGTTTCTTAGAACTGCCCAGTAAATCCATGGGTTAGCAGAAATTTCAAACCAAATCTCTTCTTTTTAAGCATTCCTCAGTGAGCCTTACTATTTTTCACACCATACTGCCTCTTGATATTTTTGTTAGTGTGAAAAAGATACCGGAGAAGGGTATGGAGAAACAAATTAAAAGAGAAAGCTGGTGATAAGATTACATGGTACTAATGAATTTATGCATAATTTGCAAATTAAGAGCTTTCTTGTTTCGAGATATGAATAAATAGTTTAAGAAATGTGCAATACATTAAAAAACATTCCTGTATCACCTTCATATTTTATAAAATGTACAGTATCAATGAATTGTGGAATGAAATAAGGCTCTCTGGCTTCCAAGCTCACTTTACATTGCCTCAGTGGAAGAATAACTTCACTGAGTGCTCAGGATGTTGTGAAAGTCACGTTAATGAGATCACATTTAAAATAATCTGCTTTGATAGGAACAGGTAGTAAGTACTTAATTTTCATTTTCATGGTTTTTTTAAATGTAGATGGATGATGACAGACTGGACTCCCTGCTCAAGAACATGTGGGAAAGGAACTCAGAACAGACAGGTAGCCTGTACTCAGCAGCTCAGAAATGGAACTCTAATCAGAGCACGTGAGAGAGACTGTCTTGGACCAAAACCTACTTCCTCCCAGCGCTGTGAAGGCCAGGATTGCATGACGGTGTGGGAAGCTGGAGTGTGGTCTGAGGTGCAGTATTTGTATTGATTCAGCATTTCATCCCTATTCATTCAACTTATCCAAATTCAGGGGCTTTGTTGACATTAAGTCAAGGAGGAACATAAAGCTTCAATTTGTGGTTTGACTGTAACTGAGACCACATCCACAGAGGGGCATACAATGGTGTCTCTTCTATGGAAGCAATAGCAAGTGCAGTGAAAGCAAATAGGGATAGTGTCAGCACTTAGTGCTGGTATAACTCTGTCCCCTTTTCCTCTGTCATGTTGGCTCTCAAGCACTGATGTGACAAGAATCTTGGCAGTAATCCAGCAACTCTGCTTCCCTTTTCTTTTCCCCTTCTCAGCTGAGTAGGGTTGGCAGGCATGGCCTGGAAACAGGTGGGAATCCAGGGGTGTCGTGGGGGCAACAGCATGACATCACTTCCAGGAAAAAGTAGAGAATGATGCCATACTTCTAGGCATCACTATAAACTCTGTGGTGAAACCATAATTGGGGGGGGGGGGTGATTTCTTGAGAGGACTGGCATAACTTTTATGTTTTCCCTGGTGGCAATTTTTTTTTGTTTATTTTGTCCCCACTGCTCAGGAAGATAGGATTACTGATCAGAGGATTGGTAACCCTACAGCTAAGGCATTGTGTTACTGGTAGGGAGGTTAGCAGTGTCACTTAGCAATTCAACTGGGCCTAGAGCTTTTCCTTTGTTAAACATTAGTATATATAGTGGGCGTGAATCTTGTTTAATGTTTAACATCTTCCTATAGTGCTCTGTAAAATGTGGCAAAGGAATACGACATCGAACTGTGAGGTGTACCAATCCTCGGAAGAAGTGCATTTTGTCTACAAGACCTAAAGAAGCAGAAGACTGTGAAGACTACTCTAAATGTTATATCTGGAGAATGGGAGACTGGTCTAAGGTGCAGCATGCTTTATCCTAACGATACTCATTTTTTGATAATGTCTGTTATCTGTAAGGCTGCCATTCTGCTAGTGGAAGATGACATCCACTCACAGAAGGAGCTTATTCTGGAATATTGCACTGAAGAAGAGAAAATAAACCCCAAAATATTTTTCCATCCACACAACTTATTTCAAAACTGAACCAAAAGAATGTTATAGAATCTACCTGTGTTATCACAGAGTGAACTTTGAGCATTTATGAAACATCTAGTAACTATTTTCCTTTTGCTCATACTTCTTCGGATATAACCCTTTATGAAAAGACAAGAAATAGAATGTGCGCTAAAAATCAGAAAACCAGAGACAAACTAAAGTTACCCCTGTAATCTGCAATCTCAATTTTAAACAAAACTGGAATCTTGTAAGAGCCTTGTGCTCTTTAAAAAACATGGGTGCCCTGGGTAGCAGTGACCATGCAATTTTTGAATTTACAGTCTTAGGGAAGGGAAAAGCTGTATGTAGTCAGACATATAGGTTGGACTTCAGGAAAGCAAAATTTAACAAACTGAAAGTTATGCTGGACAGAATCCCATGGTCAGAAATACTTAAGGAGAAGAGAGTTCAAGAGGGGTGGAAGTTTCTTAAAGGTGAAATATTGAAGGTACAATCACAAACAATTCCTATGAGAAGGAAAAATAGGAGGTGCCTAAAGAAGCCAAGGTGGCTTCATAAACAGCTTTCTCATGAGTTGAGAAATAAAAAAGACTCATTTAGGAAATGGAAGGAGGGTCTTATAACGAAGGATGAATATAAACAAATAACCAATGCTTGTAGGAAAAGTATTAGAAAAGCTAAAGCTCAGTATGAGCTGCTTAGACTAGCAAGAGATGTTAAAAAGAACAAAAAAGGGTTTGCTTATGTTCAATGTAAGAAAGCAAGCAAGGACATGGTAGGCCCATTGCAGGAACAAGAAAGTGAAATTGTAACAGGTGATGAAGAGAGGGCAGAACTGCTCAATTCCTACTTTTACTCAGTCTTCAGTGAAAGAAATGGTGCTCAACATGGTAATAACAAAACACATGATGGGGGGAGGGAGTTACAGCCTAGAATCAGCATAGGGGTTGTACATAAACACTTTCTTTAAATGAAACAAAATCCTCAGGGCCAGATGAATCGCACTCAAGGGTACTAAAAGAACTTGCGGATGTAATTTCTGAGCCTCTGTCCATAATTTTTGAGAATTCTTAGAGAACAGGCAAGGTGCCAGAAGATTGGAGGTGGACAAATGTTGTCCCCATCAAGGAGGGGGAAAAGGAGGATCCAGGTAACTACCAACTTGACATCTATACCTGGAAAAGTTTTAGAACAAATCATCAAACAATCAGTCCTTGAGCATTTAGAAAGGATGGCTGTGATTACTAAGAGCCAGCATCGGTTTCTCAAGAACAAGTCATATCAGACTAACCTTATCTCTTTGAACAAGTCACTACTTTACCGGATCAGGGGAATGCTGTAGACATAGTTTATCTTGATTTTAGTAAGGCTTTTGATAAGGTTCCACATAATATCCTTGTTGACAAGTTGGTAATATGTGGTTTGGATCCTATTACTGTTAGATGAATCTGTAACTGGTTGACAGATCACACCCAAAGAATGCTTGTTAACAGTTCCTTATCCTCTTAGGGAAGAGTGAAAAGTGGAGTGCCTCGGGGATCAGTCCTGGGACCTGTTCAACATTTTTATAAATAATTTGGATGAAGGAATAGAGGGAATATTTACTAAATTTGCAAATGATACTAAATTGGGAGGGATAGCAAATATAGTAGAAGACAGAGTCAGGATTAGAGATGGGCATGAACAGGAAAAAAACCAAACTTGCCTATCAAGCTAAAATTCAAGCTCCAATGCACTCTCTCTATCAAAATGCCAACAGCAACTGTCTCTCTCCCTCTCCACTGTCTGCAGAGTCAGAGCTGGAATCCCCCCTCCCCCCTGCTCTTTGCTCCCTTGTAACAAATTTGGAGCTCCACACTTGAAACGAAGACCTGCCTATCAAGCTAAATCGGGCTTAGATTGGGGTTTCCAGGGCAACAGCAGGAGTTCAGACAGAGTTCAGACAATCCCTGCCTAAGTTGCCAAGGGAATTGATTGCAGATGCCAAACTGTCTGGCTTGACGAACAGCAATGAACGAGGCTTGCAACGAGGCCTCATGAACAGCTTGTTCGCGAACAGCAGATTGGGCTGTTCGTGGCTTTTTTTGGTTCGTATTGCTGTTCGTGCCCATCTCTAGTCAGGATACAGGTCAATCTTGCCAGGCTGGAAAATTGGGCTAAAACAAATAAAATGAATTTCAACAGAGATAAATGTAAAGTTCTGCATTTAAGCAGGAAAAATCAAATGTATAATTATAGGATGGGGGAGACTTGTCTTGGCAGTAGTATGTGTAAAAAGGATCTTGGGGTCTTAGGAGATCATACACTTTACATGAGTCAGCAGTGTGATGTGGTAGCTAAAAAAGCAAATGCGATTTTGGGCTGTATCAGCAGAAGTATAGTATCCAGATCACACAAAATGATGGCATCATTCTGCTCTGCTCTGGTTAGACCTCACCTAGAGTATTGTGTTCAGAGAGTTCTATCACCCTCTATCGTCTTCCACTAGAATGTGAAGACTTTTTATTTTGTTTGGCATTTCTTCATCAACTCATATGAAGCTTCCTATCTGTTTATATGTTTTTGTGTTTATATTTTTGTGTTTATATTATGTTTTGTTTTAAATATTTTATCAATGTTTGTACTTTAAAACCTTTTTAATGTCTCAAATGTTTTAGTGATCATCACCTGGGAACCCTGAATTGGGTGGAATGGCTGCATAGAAATATTTTACATAGATAAACACATTTTTAAAAGCATAATAATGTGAGCTGAATGGAAAGGACAAATACCATCATGAAGCTTATGAATAATGTTTGATAAAGAGATGATTGCACATAGGGGTTAGAACTGAGAAGTTTGAAGCCATCAATGCATTTGGAACTTGTGTTGCCCCCGTCGTTATGTGGTGCATCCCCTTGATATTTTCAATAAATTGTACTTCCGTGTCTGTGTACATAGAATAGCTATTTTAATATATCTTCATGTAGATGCTTGTGCATAAAATTTAAAATGACAGCTGCAATAATGACAGGAGGCAATAGGTGAAAATATAGGGGAACTAGCAAGGTTAAATAGTGGACAGGTTAAATTTCCAATACAGCTTTGTGAAAAGTTTTCAAGGACTAAATGCAGTTATTACTATTTGATCATTAGCCAAACTCTCATGTACGACCTAAAGGTAATAAGAAGCTAAAGGAATATGATTCCAGTTAACTGAACATCAACATACAAATCAAACACAGAAATATATCAGATTATTGTAACTCTTGTAGCCTGATCACATGCAAGTCCAACTGATGTCAGTAGGACTTACTTCCATGGGGATATGTTTTTAGTATAGCCTTAGAAAAACAGTTTAGGAGGACTAAATGAGTAACTTTTACAGGAAAATGATAAGCTGCTGGCTAATTTGTAGAAGAGGAGCTAACCATTGTTATCCTGCTTTGTGCATTTTATGAGTGCACATTCCTTTTGGAAGTCTAACTGCTTCACAGTACTATAAGTTTTGTGTGTGTCAAATACCTGAGACTGATATCAAAGGATAACACTGAACACAGGAGCTAAATGGGTCCTAACAACTGATAACCTCTTGGGGAGTCATTAAACAGACAGTGTGGTCTAGAGAGGACCATTAGAGTGAAGAACTCTGAAAACAAAGCTTTCAGTACTAAAGGATCGCTGAGGCTTAAATAGCATCCCATCTCAATAAGAAAGAGAGTGACATGTTGACCCTCCCTACAAAAAGAAAGAAAACAGATGCATTTTCTTATGCCTTTACTCCTCTGTGTGTGTGTGTGTACGCACATGCATGCATGCACACATGTGCATGAATATGTGTGTGGGTGTCTATGTGTGTTCAAGCCAGGTAATTATTATACATATAATCTTTAAAGTAAATAATAACAATAATAAATAAAAATAAAATAATAAAAATTAGAGCTGGTACTCATCATGTTCTTTACCTTGTAGACCCTATTCTGGTTGAAAGCATAGAAATGCTGACTTTCAACTTTTGGTGGTCCCCAACATCTACTATTCAAATGAGTACTGCTCCTGAACATGAGGGTTTATCATATATTAAGTTGATGATAGATCTAGAATCCATAAGGTTTATACTTTATTTTCCAAAAGTCAGCCTAAAATTCTAGGTAGGAACAGCCGCATTGTCTCAAAATTAGAAGCACATAGATGTCAGAAAGCAGTGAGCAAACTTTGAAGCATTGTCCAGGGATTCCCGCAGCTGATATCCTAGTCTTGGCTGCTACAGATTTCCAGGGGCCTACATGGAAGAGCCCTGACAAAGCCCCAGGCAGCATGCAGCAGCAAATGCTTGCTGCCCCCACCCCAAGCGGGGCAAACAGGACCTCCATACAGCTACCAAATGGTCCTCCAAGCACCTAGCTCATGAGGGCCAGACAATGGGGCTGAGCTAACTACTAACTACAAGCCTTACATTGAGGACAAGGAACACTCGTGTGCAAATCATGCCTGTGCCCAGTCACAACTCCTAACCAGGTATCAGGAAGCCTGGTCAAGGCAGAAAAGCCTCCATCTTCTGCCCCACCCCCACCCAAGGCCCCTATCATCAGGAAACAATCTGGGCAGGGCCAGGGGTGGGGATTTCCCAGAAGGTGCTCCAGCCCTTTGCCATTGGACTTACCCATTGGCAATAGCTCTCACTCTTACTTTTACTTTCCCTCCACCTGATTGGGGTGGGTAAGTCACAAGAAGGAAGGTGTCAAGGGTTGCATGGGGGCGGGGCTGTGTGCTGTGATTGCTGCTGGCAAGCCTTGTTTGGAGCTCCCAACCAACTAGAGCAGAGAAGCGCAAAGGAGCCAATTGAAGCCAGCCCAACTACTACAATATGACTGGGCAAGGGGAGCAGCAAGATGATGTGGTCTTCTGTGGTCTTCTACCATAGAGACTAGGAGGGGAAATTCATAGAGTGTCTCTATGACGGCAACCGTTTTTGCTCCCACTCCTGTTCTTTCCAAATAGGGAGAGTGGAACGAATAGCAGGAATTTACAAACTACCAGCTGGTCAATGGCATCCCTACTATTGTCTGTGTCACCTTTTCTGCTGGCCTCTGGACTGCAGCCCCAATCTGCCAGCCAAGGATGTATTGGCACAAGAAAGCTGTTTTGTGTGTGTGTATTATAGATAGAAATGTGGGGGACCTGCAAGAACTTGCAGGGGCATCTCATTTTCTCCTCCCATACCATGCCCACTTTCCCTGCCCTACCCCCAAGGCATCACCCCCTTTTCCTGCTTCCCTTTTTCCTTCTCACCCAGCTTTGTCTTCTCCCCTGTCTTCACCATCCCCCTGCCCCAGCAGCCTCTCCCCTGTGGCCCAAGTGCATGGAGCTGGCTGAACTGGGCCCAGTTGCATGATGAGGAACCTGAAAGGACTTTTGAGGGGAGGGGTGTTACTTCACTTTCCCCTCTATCCCCTTCCCTACACTATTTCTTCTTTCCCTCCTTCTGGCAGCCTCCATATGCTCACCCTTCCCTATGTCCTTCTTTCCTTCACACCCACTAAACAATTTACCTTTTATCTGCCTCCATCTATATTTATCAATTTACTTCATTTATATACTACCCTTCTCCACAATGGGGAACCAAAGAAGCTTACATCATTCTCCTTGCTTTCATATTATCCTCAGAACAACCGCCAGAGGTGGGTAAGGTTGAGAGTGTGTAACTGGATCAAAGTCTCCCAGTGAGCTTTGACAACAAAGTGGCAATTTGAACTTGGGTCTCCCACATCCTACTATGAAATACTAACCAATACAGTACACTCGTTTTTGTTGGTTGTTGCTGCTATTGGAATGAGTCATGTAAGTAATGTGGTATCAAATCTCCTGGTGGTTGCTTCTGGGCCTGGCCCCTGTTATTCTTCCCTCAAAAGCCAACACAGCTTTCGAAAGGGCCCTGCCCCCCTCACTTTTTACTGACAGAAACCAAGCCTGGAATACTGACTAAATTGTCATGGTTGTCTAGCAACAGCCCCAGAGGGCATCTGGTTAAAACAACAGGTACTCCTTTTATCATTTGCGGGTTTTTAACCCCCAAAGGGCTTTGATTGTTTAGTTTTTTCTGCAAACCTAGGGCGTTTTTCAGGTTCATAGGAAGATCTTTCTTGCCAGGTCATGGCTCCAGACTATGGATTTGTATCCATAGAGCAGGCCATTTGGCAATTTGTATAATAGAGAGAGAGTGCGTGTGTAGGTGGATTTAGATAGAAATAGACATGAATTATTTCTCTTATCTGGCTGAAATGTAAAAGGGAAACTCATTGGTTTAGTTATTGGATTTGTAATACAAAATCATTAGCTGTAAACAGAATATCATAGATTATGTATCTTAAGTGACATTATAAATAGAGAATACAGACTAAAATATTGAATTTTAGCTGATTTGATAAAATCTGGAATTTCTGAATCAAAAACTAAGCATCCTGAATTTTTACTGAATTTTCAGAAAAAAATCAGTAAAATTCAGCCTTTGTTTTCTATGGGAAAATCACTGGAAGCTCTCCAGTGAAGTGGGGAGATGGTAATTTTTTTAACCAAACTTCACCAAGTTTGGAGAGAACTGACTCCTGACTGACTTCTAAAGACTCAACAAGTTTCATGAAAATTGGGCCCTGAAGGCCAATTTTATGGGCCACCCAAAGAAGATGCCCCAACCCACACTCAATTATTCCCTGTGGGAAAAAATATTCAGGGACTATCCAAGGGGCTGTGGGTGGCATTTTTCTTAAAAACTTGACCACATTTTCAGGGGACTTACTCCTGACTTCCACCTAATGACTCCCCAAGTTTCAGGAAGATTGGACCCTGGAGCCAATTATATGAGCCCCTGAACTAAGTGCCCCCAGCCACTCCATTATTTCCTATGGGAAAAAGTCAAAGCTGACTCCCATTGCAAAAACACACTGGGGTAAGGCTGCCATGGCCAAGGCACACTCCCAATTGCAAGCTGAGCTCATCTCAGAAAAAGATCAGCAGAACCCAACTGAACATGGAAATGGAATCCGCCCCGGAATCAAAGTGAAGGAAGGGGAGCAACACCACATCAGAGAATCACATATATTCCACCCAAACCAAACTGAAGCAAGGGATACTGCTGCAACACAGGCCAATAGAACTATTCACAGCACCCAGACACTGGGTTCAGCCAGTGTGGAAACACCACAAATCAGAATCATAAACACAAGGTATTCCCTTGCTGCAGAGGGCTTCTGTATGTATTTTTTGGTGCACACCCTTAGTGTGGCCCTTCTGTGCTAGAAAGCTGCCACTTTCCAGTCCTCGTCCTCTGGAGGATGAAGGCAACACTAAAGCTGGTATCAGTATCTGCAGGTTGCCTTAAGTGGATGTAAAAGAACAAAATCTAACTGTGGGATTGGGGTGGAATGGAAAGAAAATGAGTGTAAGGAGAAAAACATCAAGGAGCATTAGTGAGGGGAATAATAGGGACAGGCTACAGAGACTGGTTGCAGCAGAAAAGAACAGAGTGGAGTGATAGGATGAAGATTGTTAAAAACAGCTAAAGTTACTAATTTATGGGCAAAAAACCATTGGAAGAAGAGATAGGAGATCATGGAGTACACTCATCATTCTACCTCAAACCTATAATTGCCTCCCAGTGCTATATTTCATATTTTCTCTCTCTTTATTATTGCATCTCAACTCCTTTATCATTCCAATACTTCTCCAAACCAATCGAACTCATGCCTGTATATGTGTTTTATTTTAATGTTTTTATATGTGTGATCAGTTTTAATGCTGGTTTTAATCTTTTTGATTGTTCATTACTTTGAGGATCCTAAGTTGGGTAGAAATACAGCTGTAAAATGTTTTAAATGAAATAAATTAATAAGTTAATTCCTCTCCCCAGTATAGGCAGAATTTCCTCTTTATTTTATGAGTCATTTGCCAGACAGTAATTGCCTTTAAAAAGCATATAAGTATAATCTCCACCTCTCTGTATTAAGTAACATGGGAACAAAAAAAATTCAGGTCAAAAATATGAACTAAAGAGTATGTTTTAGTCAACTTTAGTCAGGTTTTAGTCAACTTTGTTGTTAAACCAGTAACTTGCAGCATTTTAAAGATTGTGTTCTGGTTTGCGTTCAGGGGAACTTTGGTGTGTTCCAGCAAGGCAATATTTTTATCCTTACGTTCTACGTATAATAATTCTGGAAGAGGTGATTTGTGGATTGCAACTGGAGCGATCATTTGTTCTTGGAAGCAGTTATCCAATTCTATGTTGTTAAGACCGTTACAGATCTGTACTTCCAACTGCAGATTTTATCAAGCTCAGCAGTGATTTCCTATTACCTTGGCTGAGGTGCACAGTTTAACTGTTGCTGTCTGCCAGTGACAATTTTCCCCTTAATTTAGGAATTCTTACTGAGTCCAGCTGGAAGTAGCTAGGTCATTACAGCACCTTCTTCAGCTGTTGGTCTACGAATTCTGTGTTTGCTTTAAAATATATGTCTCTGGCAGATAGAGGAAAGAGAGAACCTTGAGTAATAGTTGTATGTGCCAAGATTGTTTGCTGCCATGACAAGAGCTTAGTGAGTTGAATTAAGCAGACGAGAGGTTCATAATATATAACTCTGCAATATAGACACTGATTTCACAGGAAATCTCCCATCTTGAAAAATGCTTTCAGGTATTTTAAATGAGAACTAATTTCTGTAGACTCTTTGACAAAAGTGTCCTGCTTGACTTGGTGTTGAACAGTTCTGCAGTACTTTGGGTCCAGCAAAAAAAAAAAAAATCCCTCTTTGACATCATATTAGAAAAATTAATCTGTTTGAACCTGTTTTTATTCATGAATTCTTTTAAATCAATTTGATCAGAAACAAGTCACATAATGAATAGTGTGCTCCTTGTCTTGGGGACCCTATTTTGGATGAAAAGTGGCGTATAAATGTTTTAAATAAATATCCATCCAGTTTCACTTTCACAGAAATTTGAGTTAACATCGCTGGATAATGTCCAAGAATACAAAAGAGGTGTGTTAATTTTAGGGCTATTGAACTGGGTTTTATATCAATGCAATCTCCCAGATGTGTGTCAAAATTTGGATCAGACTTACCTTTTGCAGCAACAAAGCTAATATACATTTCATATGTACAGATATCCACATACACTACTGCTAGTAAATATCCAGCATTCTTAGAGATCCATGTGAAAAGCCCAAGAAGTATATAAAAAGTGGTCAATGGAAGAAGAGAAATCAAGTGATTCTGAACCTACAAATATTTTATGAGGACTCCTCCCCTTTCCACCATTTGTTTTATTGCCTAGCTGCAACTGCTTGGCAGAATGGGGAAATTGCAAGCAAAACGTAATTTTATATTGATGATGCTAATCTTAATAGAGTTGCTGGTCCTCCGGCGGTGGTGGGACATCTTCCACTCCCAGCCTCCAACCCCTCGTTACTATTCACCTGGAAAGTAGGAGGGAAAGGTGTGGGAACAGGCCTCCTAGGATACAGTCTCAGCACGGAGCAATGATTGCACACGCTGTGGGAGTGCTCCTTGCTTTGTGTAGGCCCCAAAGGAGCCGATTTATTAAGAATTGGCACACTGCAAAGCATGAGAGCGCTCCTGCATCCTGTGTGATGATGTCACTCCCAGAAGTCACATCATAGTACTGTGCCAGGAGCGCGTGTGCGTGCTTTGCATCCAGAAACAACAATCAAAACGTGAGTGCTGGGTCATTCCCCTCCACCACCAGGAGGGTAAGGGGACATGGCAACCCTAAAACTCAAGGATGCATTCTTCTTATATATCAGTGTTTTATTAAGGAAAATGCTAGTTTTCTACTTTTAATGGACTTAAAAATAACAGACAAAAACGAAAAGATTTCATGTGGGAGTTTTGCAAATAAACATAAATAGTGTGAATTTCTCATTATTAATATATGTTTTGTGACATGCATAAAACTACAGATGACCAAAATGGTCTTGTTTATGCTCCTGAAAAATCCCCTCTTGTTGGCATTTCTTCGTGGGGAGGGGAGTGAGAATATGTTTAAATAGTTTTCCTGTTGGTCTGATGCTCCATGTTGTATCAAGTTGCCATATTTACCTGAAGGGAAGATGACCTTGAATATAAAACAATCTTTTTAAAAAGTGATATACATGATTTTTTTTAATTACTGTAACTTGTATGTGAATTTAAGATGATCCACTGATTTTCTTGATGACATATATGAAAAGAACTCATCTTCCTTTCAGGTAAAAAGGCAACAAAGTTTTTAAGGAGATTTGACGTGATAGGTATTCTGCAGCACTGAAAAGCATGCTTTTGCCCTGAAAATGTTTAGAGGCAAACATACAGTGCATCGCTATATAAAACTATAAAATTAATAGGGATGTCCTTTTTTTAATGCCACAACTAGAGTTTTGTAGTTAGAATAATATCGGCACTGTACTTCTCTGCATAAATTCTTTCTCCACATTCCACGCTGGGGTTGTTTTCACACACACCCCAGGAGATGGCACAAACTCACAGCATGAAGCATCTTCCTAGCATGATCTCCCAGCATCATCCCCTTTAATGGTCCGATGATGTCAGAAAAAGCGCCATTAAACAGGATCGTGCCGGGAAATTGCACTAGGAAGATGCTTTTATGCCATGAGTTTTGCACGATCTTCTGGGCACGTGGCTGTGTGAAAATGGCCTGGGTCTTCACATTCAGCAGAATCAGGTGACAGAACTGTAAAGTGGTAGAACGGACAGTACCATTTCAGGCTGCAAATGCAAGGCATCACTTTTTAATACTTCCATGTGTAAAAATCTTTCCATGAGTAAAAACAAAACAGCAAATCAGGAATAAAATCAAGGATAAAATTTCTAAACCAGTCTACTCCCTCCTGTGTGAATGTATTACTTAGTGAGTCTTTTATGTAGGTGAACAACCAAAAATATCAGCCCGTACCCACAACCTTAAATTAGTATGTCCCGTTCTACCTCATTTAGCCACACTAGCCATCAAAACAGGGACTCAAGGAAAGCTCACTGATAGTGGTAATTGTAGTATATGCCTGCTCTTCTAGCCACCACATACCAATCTTATCCGTTGATATTTAACAAAGAACAAAAATAAAGCCTAATAATAAAATGACTCGGACTAGTTTTATTTAAAAATACATTAATACCCAGCTTGAGTAAAACAAGGATTTGTGGACAAGAAGAGATTGTAACTCAGTTTTTAAAATGTTACTTGCAGTGTTCCATCACCTGTGGCAAAGGAATGCAGTCACGAGTAATCCAGTGCATGCACAAGATCACAGGAAGACACGGCAACGAGTGTTTTTCATCTGAAAAGCCTGCAGCTTACAGGCCCTGCCACCTGCAGCCCTGCAATGAAAAAATTAATGTGAACACAATTACTTCTCCTCGATTAGGTAAGTAACAGCAATACCATGTGTAATTAAAGTTAGAGGAAAGATCCATTTTATTTTTGTCTTGTCATATACAATAGGCCATATGCATGCATTATGTTCCTTCAGCTTTCCAAAGAAAATCCCCCAAAGCCATTACAATCCTTTCAATTTGTGCATTTTCACTTTATACCCCAAATCCTTGTAATCTAATACAGTTGCCCATAGATACCATAATGTTCTATCTCTGTGGACTATTGAGGTATTCTGGAGTTAAAAAGAAAAACTCCAGGGAGTTTACACTTTGTGGAACTTCATTTACTTTACTAATTTATTTACAAGATGTGTATATGTATTATAATTTACAGACTGCTGTACAACAGTGCTTTCACAGCAGTTTAAATCAATTCATACTGATTATAGAGGCATTGTAAAACATCTCAAAATACATTAATAAAAGCCCAACAACTTACAGTACAAAATTAACAATAATGTTCATTATTATTATTTACTTACTTACTTACTTTCTTACTTACTTACTTATTTGACTTGTAGCCCACCCTCTCCACAAGTGGGCTCAGGGTGAGTTGCAGAGGGTATAAATTCATTTACAATCACAATAAAAACCACATCATCATTGTCAGGTCTTGCCAGGTCCTTCTCCCAAACACTTTAATGCATCACTCCAGTGTATGAGTTAAAAATGTTTATTTAGAGTAAATACAGTTTCAAGATACTGTAACAAGGGAATTGACCGGAATTACCAAAGGTGGGAAAGGTAGATCAATTATAGGTTAATGTCTCCTCCCCCGCAGCAGGAAGAAGAGGCAGTTAGGAGTTTGGGGGCACGCGTCACCTGGGAAGAAAGGAGGGGGAAGAAGAGGAGCTTGGTTCAGTCTCTGCAGTGGACCCAAGGTCACATTCCCAGGCATCTGCAGGAACTCGTAACCAAAACACCTTGCCTGGAAGATAAGCAGTTAGCAACAGGTTTACACAGTTCTGGCACTCTCTGCACCCACTTGGAGGCACTGAGACAAAATACATATGATGCATGACAGATATGCTGAAAGCCTATCTGACATTCATGATGATCATAAAATACATAATATCATAAAACGGTATTTTATCGTACCCCAGATAGCAACCCATACCAGCCACCCTGCCAACGGTGCACAGTGGGGAGGGGAGAGGAAACAGCCATTTTGGTCACACTATGACTCAGGTGGAGGGGCGAGATGACTATACAGCTCCTTTCCAGTAGGGAGACTCACAGATGGATACGATGGGCCGGATGATGTGCACCCAAGAGTGCTCAAAGAACTTTCTAGAGAACTTGCGGAGTCCATCATCTTCAAGGCCTCTTGGAGGACTGGGGATGTGCCACAAGATTGGAGCAGAGCAAATGTTATCCCAATCTTTAAGAAAGGGAAGAAAGATGACCCGGGAAACTACAGGCCAGTCAGTCTGACCTCTGTTGCTAGGAAGATATTAGAGCAGATTTTAAAGGGATCAATCTGTAAGCATCTGAAGGACCGTTTAGCGATCCAGGGAAGTCAACATGGTTATGTCCCCAACAGATCTTGTCAGACCAACCTGGTTTCCTTCTTTGGTCGAGTAATGAGCTTACTGGATCGTGGGAACTCTTGTTGACACGATTTACCTGGATTTCAGTAAAGCTTTTGATAAGGTTCCCCATGACATTCTAATGGGTAAATTGGAAGATTGTGGACTGGACTATAGGACAGTTCAGTGGATAGGGAACTGGTTAGAGGACCGCACCCAAAGAGTGGTGGTCAATGGTGTTTCATCAGATTGGATGGAGGTGTCCAGTGGGGTGCCACAGAGCTTGGTTATGGGCCCAGTACTTTTCAATATTTTTATCAGTGATCTGGATGGAGGGGTAAATGGGCTACTCATTAAATTTGCTGATGTTACCAAATTGGAAGGAATGACAAACACCCAAGAAGATAGAGGTAAAATTCAACAAGACCTGAATACTCTGGAGAAGTGGGTGGTTGTGAACAGGATGCAATTCAACATGCATAAGTACATAGTATTACATCTGGGCCACAAAAATGTGAAGCACAAATACAGGATGGGGGATACACTTCTGGGTAGTAGTGTATGAGAAAGATCTTGGGGTAAGAGTGGACTGTAAACTGAATATGAGCAGTCAGTAAGTGTGATGCGGTGGCAAAAAAGGCAAACTGAGTCTTGGGTTGTATCAAAAGGGCCATTGCATTGAGATCACAGGAAGTCATAGTCCCTCTCTATACTGCCCTGGTCAGGTCACACCTGGAGTACTGTGTGCAGTTCTGGAGGCCTCACTTCAAAAAGGATGTGGACAAAATTGAGAGGGTGCAGAAGAGAGTGACAAGAATGATCAGGGTCTGGAGACTGAGCCCTATGAAGAAAGGCTGAGGGCCTTGGGAATGTTTAGTTTGGAGAAGAGGAGATTGAGGGGGGACATGATTGCTCTCTTTAAATATTTGAAAGGCTGTCATTTGGAGGAGAGCAAGGAGCTGTTCCAGTTGGCAGCAGAGGATAGGACACGAAGCAATGGGCTTAAATTACATGCAGAAATGTACTGGCTGGATATTAGGAAAAACATTTTCACGGTCAGAGTAGTTCAAAGGTGGAATCAGCTGCCTAGGGAGGTAGTGAGCTCCCCTTTACTGGCAGTTTTCAAGAAGAGGCTAGATGAATATTTGTCAGAGATGCTTTAGGCTCATCCTGCATTGGGCAGGGAGTTGGACTAGAAGGTCTGTATGGCCCCTTCCAACGCTGCGATTCTGAGACCAATCTCAACTATATACCTGGCAGAACATCTGTCTTACAGGCCTGCCAAAAGAATAAGAGATCTTGGAAGGCCCAAGTAACTACAGACAGTTCCACCAAGTTGGAGCCAGGACCAAGAAGGCCCTGGCTCTGGTTGAGGCCAATCAAGCCTCCCCGGGGCCAAGGACCACCAATAGATGTTTATCAGCTGATTTAAGCACTCTCCGGCGAGAGGCAGTTCCACAGGTATGCTGGTCCCAGTCCGCTAAGAGCTTTATATCAGACTAAAGTTGTAAAGGCTTGCCAAGAGTACTGTCTTGACCTGTTCAAAGGGAGTGAAGGGTAATTATTTCTTCCATTGAGATAAGTATATTAAACTGCATGGGATATATTTTCACATATAAGGATTTAATTCGAGATTTTCAGAAGTACATTGTCTATCTTTTCCTAAATATTGCTGCTTATCAAAATTCAAACCGCTATAAACTAACTAATCGCTAATGTTCCACAGTTCATTTCAACCTTGTTGTTAAGACTAACTTTCAGTCCATATTTCACTACCAAAATCTGTGCTTTAGTTGTGTATATGGGCAGAATTTTTGCTTATCTCATAAATTAGGATATGCATCCATCATATGGATGAGAATGTGTAGCTCATTGGAGTCTTCAAAATATATATACACACTAATGTACCCTTTTGCTTTTGTGTTACTTTATAGCTGCTTTAACATTCAAGTGTCTTGGAGACCAATGGCCTGTATATTGCAGAGTAATACGAGAGAAGAACCTTTGCCAGGACATGAGGTGGTATCAACGTTGCTGTGAGACTTGCAGGGACTTCTATGCGCAAAAAATGCAACAAAAGAGTTGACCACTGGCAGGCAGGCTGGCTAGCTCTCAGCTTATCGCAGTCACATTATTTATAAACACACACACAAGCACGGTTCTTCAGACCAGATATTATCAGATTACATATAATTTAATCAAATTAATTTATTTTGCTTGCCAAGACATTCTTTATTTTGGTTAAATAGCTTGTTTTATCATCAGAGTCTCCATAATTAACTGTATATGAATTATTTTGGATACAATTATCAGATTTTTTTAAAAATACTATTTTAAATGTTTATATTCAGTAGGGTAATATGCCCCTCCACCACTCGCCCCAAAAGAGAAATAGTCAGTACAGTACTGTGTATAGTAAGATGTGCTGATCCTGATCACTTGAAACCTATGGGACGAGTACGCTAAACTGTCTGTTGCCTTGTGCCAAATAATAAGCCATCATGTTACCCTGATTTTTTAAAAAAAATTAAGTGAATAATTTTGCTGTATGTGGAAATGGTCCACTATATTTTATTATAATTTTTGGTGCACAGTGGCTGATTGACTTCAGATATTTTTGCAACAGGTTTTGGGGTGAGTTAAAGCAAACAACACGGAACAGAAAGTATTGGGAAATAAATTTTTGTTTTACTAAGGACCTCCTCTGACATTCAGAATTTCACCATGCAATGTGCTTCAGTTGTTCCCTGGAATGTGTTTGTAGGCAAATGTCAAAAGTGATCCAGAACATCTATGGATAGACACAGCTACCCAACATGCATTTTCAACACATGGATAGACACAGCTACCCAACATCACAATAATGGGAGTAGCTTCTGGGAAGCTTTGATCATTGTCCATGGTTGTTATAGATCAGACGTCCCCAGTATAGTGCCTATGGGCACTATGGCACCCGCCAACACCTTTTCTGGTGCCCATCTAATATTTTTAGAAAGTGAGAGGGGTCAGGTGGGGCTTTTGCCCAGCAGGGCTTCTGATTGGCTATTGGAGAAATGATTGGCTGTGCAGATTTGTTGTTGTTGTTGCTTTGGCAGCAGCTGCCATCACATCAAAAGGATCTTTACTGTATGACTGAAGATAAGCTGTGTATATACAAGAAAATATTTTTTAACAATATGTTGTTTTTAAAAGGCCATCTTCTTGTTAAATAGAGTTTTTTCCTGAAATATTGAAGAGTTACTATTAGAGTAATGAGTGACTTCACTCCCTGACATTTGTGATTGGCTCCATTTCTTGTGGCAGCCATTTTGAAGTTGTGCCCACCACGCTGTATCAGAATTCAAAAGGTGCTCACACCAGCTCAAAAGCGTTGAGGATCTTGGTGTAGATACTATACATTTTCTATATAGATGTGCCTGGGTACTGCTAGGACATCTATAGCTATGCCCTTAGAAACATACTGTAGGAAAGGATCTACTGTAATTTATAAACTTTATGAACAACAGACAAAATAACAAGTAGAAATTCTAGTCATGTGCATGAACACATACTTGAACACAAGTACTGAATCAATTAAACACTGTAAGGATTTACACTGAATCTCTGTTGCACTGTTTAATGTAGTGTAGAGAAACACCATTCTGGAGCTCATAACAACTGATGAAAGGAGTCTGTACTGTTTTAATATGTCATTTGCTTTTAAATGTTTTAAACAAGAAATCCATACCTATCTCTCAGTGCTTGTGCGTGTCAGAGTTTTGCAAATGGGAAGCCTAACAATATGAATTGGACTAAATTTTCAGGTTAAAAATACTTTTAGAAGTTAATTTTGTCATGAAGTTCTATTTTTTTAAGATCTCTATAAAGATACTGTTTTACAGTTTTGTGAAACGTGAACAAGACAACTAACATTTTCCTTATGAGAAAATATTGTACATGAGTCACATGATTTTATAACTTCAATAAAATATATACAATTGTCTTCATTTATATATATTCTTTTGAATCCCACAAATCAAATGAAATGGACAGCATCAGATTGAATATATGAAGCATTTAAATTGGATTATTGGTCCATCTAGCACAAATGTTGTCTTCTCTGTCAGATTCTAGGATTTAAGGAAAAGGAAGGTCTTTTTCATCACTTGTTTATCTAGAGTTGAGCCTGGGTCACACAAGGGTATTTTTCAAAGGACTAGAAATGTACTGTACTAGAAATAAAACTGGAATAAAAACATTACTAAATTTTAAATTGCAAATACCAATGGCATATTTGTGTCTCCTTGCAACAGAAAATTCCTGTTCCCATTTCTTGGTAAAATTAACTTTAAAATAGGTTTAAAATAACCTCCGTTGAAATATGAGAAACGTAAAGAGCCGCTTGAGAAACTGCTTCAGTCTATGCAGGGTTTATTAGATATTCAGTCCACTGATGTTTGTATTTAATGGGAACATTTATAACTTTTCTTACACTTAAAACTTGTTTTGAAAACAAAACCTAGGCTTTTAAAGGGAGCAACAGAGTTAATCCTTTTTATGTGCAGACACTAGCTAATGAGCCCGCCTGCCACCAAATGGAGTCAGATACAGTTTCAGGTAGAGAATGGCTGTATCCTTGTCCATGTAATTAATTATAGAAAAGGCAAGTAGCTGCTTTGGAGAACAGCAGCTTCCTCTCATTTTTATATTCATGGAAAACATGGATCTCTCTGCCTTGCCAAACAACAACCACCCTGATAAATTCCTACAGCTAGATGTGAAGTCTTTAGCAAAAACTTCAATCTTTTTACAAACCTGGCTGGCAAACTTTCCAGAAGCACATTTTCCAGGGGAACAACAATGGCACAACAGAGTTTATTCACAGGTGAGTAGCTTCAGTACCAGTCTTATTTCTGTACTAATTAGATGGCATTTGTTGCTGTCTTAGCTACTACAAAAAAAAATTGTGAAGCTTTATGTCTCATCTTGGAAACTTACTAGATGATCCCCTTCCTTGGTATTGCTACCTTGTTTTCAACTAACTGGTTCACAGTGCAGCCCTAAGAAGGATTATACTCTTCTAAATTTATTGACGTCAGTGGCCTTAGGAGGGTGTAAGACTGTTTAGGATTGTACTGTTGGTGTTTTCCTGCATTTATGTGAGAATGGTGGTCTAATAAGGGGAGAAGGAGATTGCCATTTGGGAATTGGAACATTTCACAGACAAATTTGCAAGCAATAGAGCTTAAAATTTAGGAACAACACCACATTACTCAGAATGGTGAGGACAAAGTTGAGGTGCTCCAAGAGGATTCGTTTCAGACTGGGTGAGTGGATGATAACATGGCAAATGAAGTTCAATATAGAGTGATGCACACAGAGGCTAAAAATACTCAGTTTACCTTTAAATATATGCTGATGGGATTTGACCTGCCCATCAAAGACATGTTGTGGTCCTGATAGATATGTAGGGTATGGATGTGCCATCAAGTCAAAACCAACTTAAGGTGACCCAGCAAGGGACTGTCAAGGCAAGGTGTTTTGCCATTGTCTTCCTCTGCAGAATTTTCCTTGGTAGTTCCCCATCCAAGTATTTGACAAGATCAGGCTATAACATTCCAAATCATTCATTCATTCTATAGCTAAACATATGCATAATAATGTGTTCTGTGATGATTGGTTCCCAGCTGTAAGAGTACTCGGTCCTAAGCATTTATTTGTAGGCAATTTTAACATCAGGCCAAAAGATAATAGATCACCAGTTTATATCCCCAGCCCCTGGAAAAAGCAAGTATGCCCACAGGCATTTCCTGTTACTTTCACTGATTTCTTGATTCATGTTCAGGCATTCAGTTATTTTAGTTTTATTGCATTGCACTGT
Organism: Eublepharis macularius; assembly: GCF_028583425.1. NCBI lineage: Eukaryota > Metazoa > Chordata > Lepidosauria > Squamata > Eublepharidae > Eublepharis > Eublepharis macularius. Next base: position 81,970,529 of record NC_072797.1, read on the forward strand.
TAACTAATTTTAACATCTTACATCAATAGAAAATCTAAACTAGAGAAATGGGCAAAGAAAAACAATCCAGATTACACAATAGTGATACCAGCGTAGCTAGTCAGTGTTCTGTGCTGTCTCATCAAGGAACATGTATTTATTAAAAGCCCCAGCTCCAAGCTGGTGTGAGCATTTGCAACTTCAGTGGATTCCACAGATTCTGCAAGTCCAACCAATCACACTATGGCATGCTGATGACACTAGCTCATCCATATAGGGAAGCAGCTTGATATCATTCACCTGACATCACCATGCTCCTATTCACATGTAGAATACAACAAAGGAAGGGACAGAGGAAATATACCTCCCTCTGTGGGCAGTACTGTGACTTCCCCAGCAGGAGCTCTGCAATTATTTCACTTCTGGCCTAGGAGTTCTGGGACACCTGAAGATAGGATTTGAATTTCTTCTCGTAGGCACATACCTGACAGGCCAACACACAGAAAAGGAAACCTTGCCTCTCCACCCATGTCACCCACACACACCACAGCTCATTTGGCAGAGGGTTCTCACAGAAAGGCCATAGCCTATGGAAAATTGGTCTTGGGGTGTGACTATGGAATGCCCCTAGGAACAGCTCTTTGCAAAGTAAGGGGCACAAAAGCACTAGAGGAATGGCAAGAAGACACCCAATACACATTTACACGGGGACTCGCATTGTATCACGGTATGCCAACATTTTCATTGCTGACTTCGGGTGGCTCTTCCTCAGCTTCCAAGCAATAACTTCCTTCTTGTACTTCAGATTCATTTTTATCATTTGGGCACAAGGGGAGGAAGTGTGGACATTTCACCAGGCTTTCAGCAACTTCCACCCCACCATCAACCTGACCATGTATCAATCCACACAAGAAGTACATTTTTAGAGACCACTGTACAAATATATGATGGAAGCATAAAAGCCACCTTATACCGAAAACGAACTGATCACCAAGTGATCTACATTTCTCCAGTCATCATTCCAAACACACCAAACAATCCATTGTTTACAGCCAAGCTCTGCACTGAAGCTGCAGCTGTTCCAATTCCTCTGACAGAGATTTTCACCTGCAGGATCTGTATTAAAGATTTCTGGTTAGAACAAGAAAGTTTGGAGCCCTGTAGCAGTGCAGCTAGATACACATTGATCAAAGCAACTGTTGGTCATGTATGTTACAGATTCAGCAGAAGGTTGACAGTGCACCAGAAATGGAGTCCATCTACACTAGTAGGAAGGCTGCCTACATGGAGCCAGAAAAGATAAAGAGTAGATGGGCTTAGGCAGTCTGTGCAGAGTACTCTACCAGTTCCTAAAACTTCTGATCTGATGAAGGGAGCTTTAACTCTTGAAAGCATATACACTGAAAATCTTGTTGATCTTTAAAATCTTGCTGTTCTAAAACTTCCTAGTGGTAAGCGGAAGTATTGCAGCCCGAGCTCTGCTCACAATGACCTGAGTTCGATCCCGGCAGAAGCCACGTTCAGGTAGCCCCTCAAGGTTGACTCAGCCTTCCATCCTTCCGAGGTCGGTAAAATGAGCACCCAGTTTCCTGGGGGTAAAGTGTAGGTGACTAGGGAAGGCAATGGCAAACCACCCCATAACAAAAGTCTGCCAAGAAAATGTCGTGATGCGACGTCTCCCCATGGGTCAGTAATGACTCGGTGCTTGCACAGGGGACTACCTTTACTTTTACCTATATTTAAATCAGAGTTTTTGCCAGTGTAATTTTATTCTGAAGCCATGGGTGGGCTTAAGAAGTTTAGGATATCCACTGATGACCTCTCTGCCTCCAGCATTCCTCTCCAACACCCATTTGTATGCTGCCTTCAGCAACACACCTGAGTGGCTCCAGCACATCATCATTAACACAATGTGTGCCCAGGGGCGGTGCAAGGGTTTGTGGCGCTCGCAGCTGGCCACCTGGGTGCCTTCCCCATGCGCGCGCAAGCGCGCACACACTGGCCTGCGTGATGACATCATGCGTGACGTCATCACGGGAGCGCACCGCCGCCGGCCCGATCACTGCGGCAGGCGGCCTCCAAGCTCTCCCGCTCGGTTGCCTGCACCGCTGCAGATGCCTGCCCGCGGCGGCTGCGCCTGGCAAGGGGCTTGTGCTGGTGGCGGCGTGGGGCGGGGCGGGAGGGATAGGCGGTGGCTGCTTTGTGGCGTGCGCTCCCGCCCCCTGCGTCTCCTCCGGCGCTCCCTCCGGCACCCCGCGCCTGAGGCCACCGCCTACCTGGCCTCAATGGGCGCGCCGGCCCTGTGTGTGCCACCATAGTGCCAGATATGCCATTGTATTCTGGTGTTGGTATAGGGGTCTAGTTGTTATCCTAAACAGTTCCCAGCCTGGAATTAGTATTGATCCCTTAGATATCTCCTTCTGATCCTCATTCCTGGTTCCTACCACTTACTTGCATTGTTTTGTGTTTCTCTCTCCATGGTCTATTGTATCTATTAATCACATTTATACTGTCTCCAAGGAACTCAGAGGGGCTTCCTTTTTCAAAACAACTTCAATACAACACATGACATCCACAAAGGCTGTTTTGAAAGAAAATACTCTTGTATGCTTTGTCTCAAAATGTATTATTAAAGAAAAATTAAAACAGAAACCAATTATTTTGTGTCTCCAAGAAGTTCTGATAGACCAGGAAAACACAGCCCAATCCTAATTATGTTTACTTAAGAGTACGTCTGATTAATTTCTGCAAGATTTACTTCCAAATAAGATCCTGTGTGGATTTTAAATTATCAGTAAAAAGAAACTGAAAATGTGACAAGTTCCAGACATTAAAATAAACATGATTTACACAGCGTAGAGTGAATAAGTAGTGTGTTTTGTTTTAGGGCAAGAGGGCTAATGAGGTTAAGGGTTAGTTAATACTGGAACAGAAGTGAAGTGTGTGTTCCTTTTCAGAAGAGATGTGAATGACCTCTGGGTTCCTAGAGTCATTAAACCTTGAGAGACTAACCTAAATTCCATGTACTGGAAATCATTTTCTTTTAAATAACAGTTGTGTCTTAGGGCTTGCTACATCAGATCAATGTTTCTGAACTTGTCAAGATCTTTACTGAAAGAACACCCAGACTAATGTGCTCTTGTGGGCTCAAGTAACAGGCTTCTCCATCTAGAAAAGTTCATTTATTTCCATTATGTTAGAGGTCCAATGTGACAACTAACGTACATTTCAGACAAAAAGCTTTTCTTTCAGATTTTTTCCCTGCTCTTGGGCATTCCATTCCTCCCCCTCTCCCATTCCACCAGATATTGAAAGGTAAAATAATTCATGAAGCAACCTAAAGGCTACTGGCTTTTTAACTGAGGAAAAAAGAATACCTCACTTGAGAGAGTTTTTTTCCCATTTTTACTAAAATGCGCATTTAGATTTTTTTGGCTCCAATCCAGCTATAAATGTTTGTCAGTGGCAGTTGGAGTTATGCATTAAAAGTCCTTTTTAGAAAGACCACAATCTTGCAATTTGGGTGTCAAGCAGGGAACCTGAAGGCCACTAACAAGACTGGAGTGTTAATATTTGCCTTCCCTTTAGTCTTCTCCTGCCTGGGTTTTACAACATATATTAATCTGCAAGAAACAAAGTATTGCTATCCTAATTTTCTAGATGGCAAACTAAGGATGGAAGATAATGATTTTTCTAAGGGCAACTATGGAATATATACCTCAATGAATTTGAACTCAGACTTCCAAGGTCCAAACCCAGCATTCTACCCATACATTAACAGCAAAAGGACCATGCTGCAATGTCAGCTTTGGAGGAATCTATTAATTCAAAGTGCGGTCCATTACTCTAACTGTCAAACAACTTATAAGATGAAATAAATGGCATCATTCCAGAATTGTCACTTTTATCATTACAACCTTTGTCATTTTCAGGAATTCTCTGTTCTTGGCAAAGGATAATGGTTAGGTGAAAACAGATGCTTCTGGATTTTCCCTCCATGCTGACAGTTTCTTGGCACAGTTTCTGAAAGCAGCAGGGAACAGAGGAAATGGCGGTTAGACTGTTGCTATGTTTTTCCCTGAAAGGACCAGAAGATAAAAGTTTTGGCAGTGAATCTTCAGTAGCTTGGGGCCAAAAGATTCTGGGAGATTCTTGAATGGCTATTCTGTTGTTTTTATTGGTAAATAGCAACTACCATGGGAGAGGGATATTGGCTCAGGACAATGTCACCAGGGGAAGGGGGCTTTGAAAACTCTTTTCCCTATCCAATTTTTCTTACCATGAGTGCCCCCTCCTCTCAAACTGCTGTTTATCCTGTATGGGAAAACATGTTGCTTGTATGATACCTGAATAGTTTCCCTAACAGCAATTAGCTGATGTAGCCAGGTTATTATAATGTATTTTATTAACTATTTCTCTTTTCTAATATACAGGAGAGTGAACATGTTGGAGGTGGGGATCTCACAATGCCTCATCTGGCCTTTGATGCCATTTATAGGAAGTGCTACAAAACCTCCACTTTGCTTCATCCTCTCTTTAGTCTGTGATCCAAATGCTATCAAAGTTGTTTATCTTGCACTCATCAGTGAAACACCTTTAATTCTAATGCAGGACAGATCACAACTGGTTCAGGACGCGTTCAGCTTATAACAAATAGCTGACAGCACAGCTTCTCCCACAAGCCATAGCTCCAGGGAATACAGAAAGCAGGAAAGGGCCGAATCATTCTGCACATCTGGATGCAGCAGAAGCAATAAAAGAGCTTTTAAGATTACCCAAATAAGGTTTTAACTCCTAGACACACTTTCTCAGCAGCAGGCCCCTTCAAACACAGGAGGACTTCCTTCCAAAAAATGTGCTTAGGAGCTGACTATAGGTGCCAAGGACACGAACCGTTAGATGCACTGCATAAAGCAGACCAGGCACCCTCCCACTGGCTATGTGATGAGGGCAGATTTACATGTTGCATTTAGCTCTGTGACAGTTTTTAAAAGATTTTGTTCTTTTTCAAATGCAACTACTAAAGGGTGCTTTCTCAGTGTTTTGGAGAGGAGGGACCAAAGAGGCCTTTTCACCTTTACCTCCCATGTCCAGTTGAAAAACGCAATCCCTAGGCTGTTTTATACCTTCTGAAAAAAGGTACCTTCTGAAAAAAGGGATATCTGTAACCTTAGGGTTACAGATCCATAGGGATATCCTTAGGGATATCTGTAACTTGTAATTCAACCCTGAGCCTCAGATCCAAATGAATAATTGCCTGAAAATTCTCCTTTTAACAGTAAGTAGCCAATGCCAGGAGGATGGATGTGTAATATGAACAAATTTCCTCTCTCTCTTTGTTGCCTTTGGCCTCTAGAATAATTGCCTACCTGACTTTTCTGTCTGGTAAACTAATTTCACAGTGGTGACTGAATGAGACTCTAGATGATACATTTCTACATGGACATGTGCTTGTTTTAAGGTGCCCTGCGCTGTCACATGGCAAGTGAGAGGAACTGGGTTTTTTTTATAAAAAGAAGGCTGAGATGAGCTCAGAATGGTGCTGCAAGAAGAGGGAGAGCTCCTGCCTTCCCCTCAAGACTTTTTCCTGTGCAAAAACAGAGCATGGGAGTGGGAGTGGGAGTTATTTTGCTTATTTTGCTGCTCCACATGGATAGAGATTATTATCTGTACACAGATTATCCATGGGAGGCTGCAAAATCAGCAAAACAACTCTCCTCATGTTCAGTTTTCATGTAAGAAAATGGCATTGGGGGAAGGCAGGAGCCTTTCTTCCCCTTACAGTGCCATTCCAAGCCCCTTCCAGCACTCCTTTTTTAAAAAAGAACCAGAACCTAACAGCTACATTGTGTGTTGTGCAGAGCATCTTAAAACAAGTGCATTCCCGTGCAGAAGTGCATCATCTAAGCAGATTCTAAAGACTAGAGATATCAACTCAGATATATCTGGTCTGAATATATACCTCACCAAATACCTATTCTCTCTCACACACAGAGACACACACAGACACACACACACAGAGAGGGATGATATTCTCAGGGGCAGTAATATCCAGAAATATTTGGGAATATTCTGGGGCTGGCATTTTAAAGATCCCAGGCCTTTTTCTTCTTCTTTTCATTTAATGGGTTACCTGGGAAACAAGAGGGACAGAGGAGAGTGGCAGCTCCCCCAGATAAATGGAATAACATATTAGGGGGAACTCTTAACTGTCTGCCCAATCATAACAATTCTCTCATAGCCCATAGCATGGGCAAAGAGGATAAAAATCACGCCTGGCTGCAGCCTGACTCCATTATAGGGTGAGATGTTTTGAGTGTCGGTATGCCTGCTGTATTCTGTCTGTGCTTTGCATTGTCGCTGCTGCCTGCCTGCCTGCCTGCCTGCCTGCCTGGGGAGACCCTCTTCTTGTTTTGTGCCATGACTGGCTTGCACTTTGTGTTAAACTATTATTTAAAAATACTATACTTTTTCTGGGTGTGTTTTGGTTTTGCCTGTTGGGTTGTAGAGGAAGGGAGAGGGAAGAGACCCTTTATTTTCTTTCTTGTTATTTTAAAAATAGTTTTCCTTGGTTTTGTTTTGCACTGTTTTTAAAAGATGTGTAGTTTGGGGTCTCTTCTCTTGGCTTCTTTTTGAATTTTAAACTGCTTCGCATTTTAATTTTCAAAAGGTTTAAGCTTGTGGGAGGGAGTTTCCAGGCTATTGCTGTTTTAAAAAGTGTTCTTTTGGGCTCTGTTGTTCTGGATCCAGTTTTACAGTTATTCTTCTATACTTGTTTTAAAGATGTGTCTGTGTTGTGTTTTTGGAGGAATGGTTTTGTGGAGTTTTGGGGTGCTCCTGTTGGTTTTGAAAAATTTACTTATCCTGAAGGAAATTTCTGGTCAGGTTATACTGTTGGTGATGGCTTAGGTATTTTTAAAAAACACACATACATTTCAGCTTAGGGCTTAGTCAGTGCCCTCCAAAAAATGGGGGAGGGGCTTTGTTATGCTTCCAAACTAATAATAAGTCAGGCAGTTTTTTTTAAAAAAAAATTAGTCTGAGCTGGGATCCAAAACAATGGGATTCAGGTAGTTTTTTTACAGAAGTAGTGGAGCTGAGGTGGACCTTTTAGTCTTCCAAAGAAAATTGAAGTCAGGTTTTCAGAAATTCTAGCATTAGCTTAATTTTTCAAAACATTAGGTTTTGCTTGAAGGCTTGGAAACAAAATAGAGATTTTTTTTTAAAAAAAGGTTCCATACTTTCAGTACAAGCTGGAGTTTAAAAGTTAGTTAGCTTTTAAGCCTAGATGTAGGGTTTCTGGGGTTTTTTAAAGCTGGTTTTGTGGATTTGGAAGAAAAGGCAATTGCAGGTTAGCACTGAGGAGGAAAAAAATCAAGGGAAGCAGGATAGTGAGTTATTGATATCCTCAAGTGACACCATTACTCCAGCAATGAGCATTCTTGCATGCTTCACAGGGGCCAATTTTGGTCCCCAATGAGCTGAACTGGCCCCATCCAAAGTGTGTGAACAGGCTCACTGTTGGTATGATGATGCCACTTCCCAGAAGTGACATCATCGCATTGGCGCCAGGGGTGCACATGTGCGAGATTCAACCTGCCAGTAAGTGCTGGATCCCCACCACCACCAGGAGTGTATTGGGACCTGGCATCTCAACCCTTTCTCCTCAGACTTCTCCTCCTGCCCTCCCCCAGATGCAGTGTATCTGCCACAAGCTCCTCACAGGAGGTAGCTCCAGTGGTTCCCACGGCTGTTAGTCAGTGTTGATTCCTTATATCTCTATAGTCCAGAAACACTTACAGAAGATGGAGGATCCCCCTTTTACACACTGTTTTGGGCAGGGTCCCCCACAGCCATTCTCAATATGCCCATGGAAATAGAGGCCATCAGGGAGAATGTGGGAATGTGAAACAAATGAGCCAGGCTTCAGTGGCTGCTTGGCTCCACACAGTCCTTCCTTGTCCAGCACCCAGGGAAACCCTTGCTCGCTCGCTCTCTTTCTCTCCCTCTCTGTGATATGTCAGTTTCTGCAAGACTGCTGTTGGGAAGGAGCCATGCTCTGTTTCCTCCAATGCCCTCCCTGGAGGGTCAGCATTGGAGCCTCACTTTGTTGTGCTTGCCATCACCCTGTTTTTCTCAGTCCCACGTACCAAGGGACTGTCTCCTTGCCCCAGACAGTTGCCTTAGGAGAATAGGTACAGTTTGGCAAGCAGCGTTGAGGGTGCAAGAGGAATTGTTACAATGTTTATTAATCAAAGGTTGCTTCCACACGCTCCATTTTTTTTCAGGTTTTCCCTGTCCCAAAGCCGCCTCTTCCTGATCCGCTTTGAGAACTCCCCTTCCACATGTATCATCCTCATGTGTGTTTTGTGGGTGTTTGTCACAGAAAAAAAGGTCCCAAAACAGAAAATGTGTTATTTATCTGCGCCTTGTCACAAATGACATCGGTGTACTCCTGCCCAACTTTCCTTTTTTTTTTTTTTTGGCGCACATGCGGGATTGCGCTATACCGTTGTCCTGTCTTTCAGCTTCTGTAGAAACTGGATATGCACATTAAGTACTCTATTCTCTACCGTTGATTTCCCTCTCAAAGTTTTAAATGCAAAAGTGTTTAATAAATATGCAAAGAGTACAGTAGCACAATCATGCCATTCCATATCCTACTGTAAATAAGGCAAACCGTGTTCCTCACCATTCACTCCTTATCTCCACGGAGGCACAGTATGCAGGGATAAGAAGCGAATTGGGGGCAAAACAGTTTGTCTCCCCACTGCCTCCTTGGGGCCTCCAGAGGCCTGGAAAGGCCCAGCACGGCTGTGGGAAGGCTCAGCATGGTGGTGAGGCCCTCCCAAAGTCCCACAGCAGCAAGGGTAGGGCTCCCCACTGCCTCCATGAGGCCTTGGGAGGGCTGTGCACAAGCCAAGCGACAGCCAAGGGGTTGGAGGAGAAGGGAGCCCCTGCTCTCTTCCCCGATCCCCCCCTTGACTGATGCTGTGGGGAGAAGTACGGGTAGGGGGAGTGCTGCTAGGGCCCGTTGTATTTTCTCAAGCAATGGGCCTTAGACTAGACTGATTGATTGCTGAGTGATCCAATCTAACAAGCACTGCAGTATGATTCCCTTTGTAGGCATAGATATCGTAATAGTGCAAGGACCATTTAAAAAGTTTTAAAATGGGGGGAATTATACAATCGCGCATGCGAGCCAGATGCATGTGTGGGAGGGGTAATGGTGAGAGGAAGGGTTGGAGATTTGTGTACCAAGGGGGGCAATTCTACATGTCCCTGAACAAGGTAACCCAGACAGTGGAAAAAAGGGTGCTGCCACCACAAAGGAAGGGAAGAAGGAATGAATCAGTATCACAATTTTGCCATTATTCCATATGGGGGATGTTTTCAGCGTGGCTGGAGTAGCTGTTTTTCAACCAAATGAGACCAAGAATGCAGGGGTGCTAGGGTTGCCTTTCCACTACCCCTCCCCCAAGTTTCAAACAAATTGGACCAAGGCATCCAATTCTACAGGCTCCTGAACATTCTATTTGCAAAGGAAAGATGGCTCCACCCCCATAAAGGAGGGAAGGAAGAAGAAGACAGATAGATCTGCAGCTCTGCTGTGCTCTGCACCTGGCTTGCACCGGCCAGGCACTGCCTTCCCTGGGCCACTGCATTGGAAATTCAGAGAATCAAACAAAAAAAGATGCCAACCGTGGCTGATATTAAGCACCTGATTATAAAAGGCTACATGGATTTTTCTAGGGGATATTTTTCAGAATGCCTAAGAACCTCTGATTTGTGTAACCATTCTAGAAAATCAAAACAGTGGTTTTTGTATATATTTTTATCTTGGAAATTCCAGAATCCAGCACAGTATTCTGCAGCTCAATTATTATTGAGAACTAGGTAGAACATATATACATATTCCAAGTCTGCAGTCACTCCATTGGCTGCCCATCAGTTACTGAGATCAAGGTAGTGGCTATCACATACAAAGCCCTTCATGGCATTGGACTCTCATATCTGCAGGGCTGCGTCTGTTGCTAGACTCCACCATGATAGCTTCATTCATCTGAGCAGGGTCTTCTGTAGTGTCACCCTGAAAATAGGCAAGATCAACAACTGACTGTATAGACACATTCTCTGTCATTCTGTAAACTATGTAGAGCAGAATTATGCAGGAGGACATTTTCACAAATGTATTAGAGATATATTCATAAGGAAAAGTCTGAGAAAGATGCTTTTACATAATTGGAATGGAACAGTGAACTATACCACTGTGTATAGAATATTTTTTTTCTGTTTGCTGTATTTGCTACTGTGATGTCCTCTCCCCTTCACTTCCCTACCCCGAGGCAGATTTTCCTGCCAAAATCCAAGTTTGATCGCTATGGCTGAGCAGCCCAAAGAAGCATGTCTGTTTATGGTTGTAAATTTCTTTTTGTCCCACCCTGATAAGCAGTTATATTTTTGGCTTTTTAGCCCAGCCCAGGGAAAAAGCAGGAGCCATCATTTTTGTATGAAATGGCACTAGAGGCTGGATAATTCTCAAAAAGAACAGCAACTTTATTGAACAGGTAGGGATGGAATATGGGCAGTCAGGGGATGAAATTGCTGAGGTAAAATTTATTGGTAGAATAGAATACTTTAAAGTAATAGGCAAAACAGTTTTCTAGCAGCTTGGTTTCATTGTTTACAGTACTTAAGAGTTAGAGGTGCTTTGTTTAATACTTTGGTTAAAGCAACCATGTTTCTTCACAGATTTCCATTTTCAACTCAAGTGTCCTCACATTAGTTCAACACTATTTTCCCTTTACTTGGAGTCCCCCTTAGAGCCAGACCCTCTTCTAAACACTGGACAGGAATTCTTCTCCTTCACCTAAGAAGACACAACCCTATTCACTTGGCTTGAATGAGACTCTCCACTTACTACCCACTCACTCTGCCAAAAACACACATCGAGTTCTATCTTGGCTTTGTAAATAGGTTTCAATTTATGCTGGCTTTTATACTTGGAACCCTTAACTAAAAGTCTTCCTTAAGACAAGGTTGTTAGAATTAGGGCAAATGTTTTCCTTTCCCTCACTTCAGCGGGGAGCCTATCTGATCCTCCTTGTCAGATTCTCTCACACACTCAACTCAACTAAAAAAACCCTCTGTCAGCACCAACTGTCATCTTGAGGACTGGTTCTGACTCACCAATCAGAGAGGAGGAAGCAGCCTGTCAATCAGGCTCTTATTTTGGGCAGGTGTTAACTCCTTCCTTTCCATCTCTCTGAGTGTTGCACTAAGGAAACCTTCTTTAAAGTGAATTCTGTCACAGCTTCTCATTCTCTCATTCTTTTATACATTGTTTGTTGGATGTTTCATCTTGTTGATTGCATTGACTTGTGTAATGTATTAAACTTTTTGCTATATTGTTATCCTGCTGGCATTGTATTATCTTATACTTATGTGATACCTTTTTCTGCATGGTGTAACACATCGTGTTTAAAACTTCTAGTTGGTTTCAAATTTTTATAACCCCCCCAAAGGTAATGCATAAGGAGGTTTTCTGCCCATTCTGACCTTTTGATGCTACCTACATTAAATTAATGCTTTAATATATTTCTTTTGGTATCAAGTGGCTTTATCTTCAGCAGCACTTTAATCTAAATTCTCAGACTAGTTGTACAGAAATCCCTATGTATTTTTACTGCATATTGCTATATACTGTATATTTACTTGAAATATACAGTAAATACTATATATTTACTGTAATCTAATTGATTATATTTTATCAAATATAATGTATGATTATATTATATTGGCTGGGGAATGACACTGATTCTTTGGGCACTTTTCAAAGTTACAGGGATTAGCTGTTAATTATTATAAAACGTCTTACACGTAAGAGGGAAAGTGTATGTTTTCTGAAATGGAAACTGATGATATTTTATCTTGTAGAGAGAAAAAAGAAATGTGAGTGAACGCCCTGTTATACAACTAAGTGAGGTTCAGCCAGGAATGATTGAAAAAGCTCTTGGAAAACACATTACACCCATTACCTTGAAAACCACCATCAAGAGTAATCCTTTGTACAGTGATGGCTTCAGTGAGGATAACTGGGAAGAAAGGAGAAATCGCCCTTCTTGGACAGTTCAGGACTATGACAGACATTCCTTAAATTCTAGTCTGGCTCACTATCTGAAGGTACAATTCCACAAGATCAAAAATTGCCTAAATACAACAATATTCGGCTTTTGCTAGAAATAGTGGTTAACTTTACTGCATACATTGATTATTTGATGGTTGCAAGTAAATCTTGCATATTGATGATTTTAAGGTAAGTAATTCTCACGGATGTATATGCAAGGGGAGGAGGTTCAAAGGGCTTTTCCTGAGTTTGTTTCTTATCAAGTAATTTCCTGCTTTGCCCTTTGCATAGGGGACATCCATCAGAGTTCTTACAGGGATTCCAAAATATTGCTTTATTCAGAAAGTTCCACCAGAACTCTCCTGCAAGTGGACTCACTTGCAAAGATGAGCTGAAGCTACTCCCTCATTCCACCACCACCACCACCCACACACACATTGTGACTTCTGTCAGTCTAACTTCTGATATGGAAGACAGTAGCAGTGAAGGCCAGCTGTTCCATTTTTGCTCAACAATGGATAGGGACTGGAAGAAGGAAGGGGTGAGGAAAGATTTTGGCTTTCTCACCCTCTTATCCACCTCATTTCTTTTTTTAAAAAAGTGTAGGTTTATTATGGTTTATCTCGGCAGGTGGGGGAGGAATGCAAACAAAGTGTGTCACTTTTACCACCAATATACCATTGGTGTATATAAATGAAATGTATATACACCAATATATTGGTGCATATAAATGAAATATACCATTTCATTTTAAAATAAACTATTCTAGTCCCCCATTTTAACTTGATCTGATTCCAAATCCACTTTTCAGCTGGACACAATGACATGCGTTTTCAGAGTAAACATGCTAGCCAAACATCTCTTGATCGATTGGCTCCTGGCACTCTGATGCACCATTCTCTCTCTGTCTCCAGTATCATTTGAAGCCTAGCAGGCCTGCAAAGGCTGAGAGACTTCTGGATAGGCCTCAACAACCAACAAACAAGCAGGCAAGAAATGTTCTGAAAATTCTAATTTTATCTATACATTGGCTTATACACTATTGTCTAGCAAGCGATTGGTCCATGGTCAACCAGTGAGCTTCCTGACAGAGAAAGGGTTTAAACTAGGGTTCCCCCGTAATGATCTGACTCTTGAACCATGATGACACCACAATGGATCTATCTTGGTATGACACGGGACCTTTCCTGCCACCCATTTGCATTTTGTGGTAGCACACAGAAGCACTAGGTGATGGAGAGGGCCATGCTTTGTGTCATGTAGAAAGCACCTGGAACCATCTCTGTATGTTAAGTGCATCCAATGTAGCTGCAGCTCATCTTTTTGACTTGATGCAGTCCCACATTTGCAACTGCACAAGCACAGGCCAGCCATGGAGAAGTTTCCCAGAACTTTGCATAATGTGAAGAGCCCTCCCCCTCCTATCAGAATTCCTCCTCCTGTCTATTTTTTTGGTTCTGTTGGTCCCAAGGTGGGAGCCGGCTACATCTTCAGTGCATTCCAATCCAATGTCTGATTCATCAGTTCACAAGAGCCAATTGGAACCTGTCTCTTAAAACTCTTAAGTTCAAGACTAGACATAAAGAAAAGGCTTCATCAATTGCAACCCCTTCTGTTTTGCCATTTCCCACTTCTGAGTAGCTCCCTTTCTGGGAAAAAATTGAAAACTCACTTGTCCCCGTCCCCCCGCTCAGGCTCCATCTCTTCATTTGGGGTCCTCAAATCCATTCACAGTCTGTCTGAGGTGGAAATTAAGATTCTCCTATGTTCCTATTGTTGAGAAGAAGTGTGTTAAAATGGCTTAAAAATTCAGAGTTGCAATGGATCTTGAATCAATAGAGAGTCAGACACTTGTTTACCTTTTAAGAAAAGTTTACTCTAAAGGAAAAGGTAGATGGGGTTCCTACAAAATAAAGAAATCTATTCCATACATCTTTACACTACTGAGTACAAACTTAAAACAACATGAGTAATGGAGATTCTTCTTAACTTCAGGAGAGGAAATCATCTGACCTATTGACCAATAACGGTTTAACAAACACATCTCAGTTTCCCAGGCTTTTGGATAGATAAGGCTATTGGCTCTCTGCCAGGTTTCCTTCCGGGTATTTATTTATTTACAAATACGAACACATTAACCCCATAATGACTGAATCTCAGACCTTGCAGCCTATATTCCAACACCTATACCTTCCAGGAAGCACAAATGTGACCTTTTTTGTGACTGGGCAACACCTGAGAGAAATTGTTGTAATCATAACTGTTGTGAATGGGATTGTAGACCATGCATGGCACTCTTTTGCCTTCTGTGGCTCTCCAACAGCCTCTGCATACCATTTGGGTAAGCCTCTGACTTTTCTAGCCGTAGTATGGCCTCTTCCATGGTTCTACACAGGACTATGACACCAGAAGTAGGAAAGATCTTCCCTTCCAAGTTCTGATTTATTCAGTGTGCAGATGGTTGATGCACTAGAGAAAATTGGTAAAAATAGGTTTATTGTGAAGTCTATGGTCATTACTCCTACAGCCCTTTTCTTCTATAAGCATAGGAATTATCCTACATAGCAGTGCCAGAATCTGGATTGCTAAGTATTACCATTCTCATATCACCAATTACTCTTATAGATCTCTTACAGGTCTCATCAATAACAGAGTAAAAAGAAATACTCCAGATCTAAGAATATGTAGCCTTCTCAGTTGCCCAAGGATATTCAAACAGGAATCTGATTCCTGCCTCTGTTCTATCTGTCCATGTTCAGCTGACTTCTTATTTTGTTTTTTTGGGTCCTCCCCATTATACAAGTGATTACTTTCTAGAGTTTGCCTCCACCCCCAGTTTTTGAGCTCCTGGCCCATTTCCTCCAACATTCTTCTACTTCAGTGAGGGGCAACTACTGTGTTGTTCATAAGTGAACTGTACTCACAAATAGACATGGGCATGAACCAAAAAAAATTAATGAACCTGTGGTTCGTGTTTCGGTGCCACCAATGAACCCGAACAAACAAACTGTAACAAACATTTCCTGTTACCGAACCGGTTCGTGGTTCGTGGGCATCAGAATGGCCCCCGTTGCACTTAGAGAGCCCATATTCACAGGGAGTGTTTAGCAGGCTCTCCTCCAGCCAGCATCCAAGTTTGGTCAAGATTGCAATAGGGATCTTGGAGTTACACCCTCTCCAATCCGAGGCCCCCAGGAAACTCCCACGTGATACAATTAGAGCCACCAGTTGAGGTTGGCCCAGTGTACAAGGGGTTGGCCATCAGAACTGCCTGTCAGGGTTTGCAGGGATGAGATTGGAGTGCCCATGGCTACAGAACACCCCCCCTTCCCCCTCCCTCCCCCCGGGTGTCTTCTCCCATGTAACCAATTGTAACCAATTTGCAGCTTCATGGATGGAAGGAAGACCTGCCGATCAGGGTAAGCTGGGCTTCGATTTGGGTTTCCAGGGTGACAGAAGGAGTGCAGACAGAGTTCAGGCATTCCCCCAGCTCCATTTCCAAGGGAATTGATTGATGGTGCCTGACTGTCTGGCTTCACAAACCATGGGCGAACGCAATGAACCGGGTTTCCAATGGATGCTGGTTCATTGGCCATGGACCCTCACGAACCGCCAGATCGTGAACAGATGATCAGGCAGTTCATGGGTTTTTTTGGTTCGTAATGCGGTTCGTGCCCATGTCTACTCACAAACCCATAGCAGAGTAGTCTATATCTGCTCAGTATTACTCTAAGCAGTTTTAAAGAGTTTCTTTAATCCTTTATACCCTCTGTTCCACAATGGAATCTATGT
Organism: Eublepharis macularius; assembly: GCF_028583425.1. Lineage (NCBI taxonomy): Eukaryota > Metazoa > Chordata > Lepidosauria > Squamata > Eublepharidae > Eublepharis > Eublepharis macularius. The sequence goes on from NC_072797.1 coordinate 81,986,427, forward strand.
CTGGTTTTGTGTCAGTTGATGTGTAAACTGTGTAAACCAATGGCAACATGTCCTCTTTTTCTGCTTACTGTTACAACAGCTTTTTGGTGGCCAGTCTGAAGATTGAATGAGTTGTCTGTGTTACACTGCAACTGTCCTGTTATGACCTTGGGTCTAGTGAGGCCTAGAGGATCTGGGGATGCCTGCACTAAAGTGATTGCAGGGCCTACATTTCCCAGGTTTGGCCCTGTGATTGGGTAAGAGGAGATTCTGAGGGGAAATTGCCCCAAACGGAAAGTAGGGTGATGGTGCCTGAGAGAAGGGATAAAAGGCCTCACCACAGTGGGAGGTTGTTCACTCCTAGGGATCAGAGCTGAGGAGAGGCTGCTGCAGACGGAGTGATCCCTCATCCAGAAGGGGTAAGACAGTTGGAAGCCAGTCACCAGGAGACAGTTAAGAACAGTTAGACATTTTAGGGTGTATTAGTTTGTTTATTCACCTTCCTTTACTATTTTCTTTATTTTACAAAGTTTTGAACACCAGTTATTAATAAACCTTTTAAATAAAGTTCTTTATTATTCTGTCTGGGTCCTCACGCCTCATTTGGTCACATAATAAATCAAATGTACTGGGAAAGAATAAACAGAAAGGGTTAGTTGGGTGCTCTGGGCCTTTCTGAGGAAAACTGTACCAGAGTGGTGGCAGCCTATAGATAGCTTCCCTGGGCCTCAGTCAGCTGTGGCATGTCCCTTTACTAAAGCTCATTCTGATATGGCTTAGCTTGGATTTCCCCCCTAAGGTTGTCCCTCATTTCCATTTGATTCAGAACATTGTGTCACATGTGTCGTTTTCATACCGTTTCTCTTTGTGACACCTCATCTTCCTCTCTTTGTCACACACTCCTTCCTTCTCTGTCTTGCCACCATGGAAGCAGGACATGCCATCCTTCCATCTACTGGTATCTTTAGACTAGGTAGCTAGTAAGAGATATATCTGTACTGTTTCCTATCCTGAATGGAGTTCTAATAATAAAGGAACTTGTATTTCTTTTCTAAAGCTTAAGCGAGGCGCTTTGTCTAAGTTTGTTTCTCCCTCCAAAATCTCACATCTCTCTATAGCTCAGGCTCTCTCACACACACACACTTCCACTGCATATGATGCAACTCTGCTAACAGAAGGCACCTTGCATTCTTTAGATTATGGATGTGCTTTATGGTTTTATCTGCAAAGCACCAAGAGTTTTAGACCTATTCCTCTGCTTCATTGGTTCCAGAAATGGCCAGAAGACTTTGTTGCAGATACTCTCTTGATGGAGTATGCCTACCTTTAGATACTGTTACAAGTGGGTGACACACAAAGACTGATGTGTGCATCTCATTTCACTTCTCCCCACTATTTCCTCTTTTTCTTCCCTGAAAACCTCCATAGCCTTTCCAATTTTCCTGCTTCCATTCTCTTTCCCACTCAACAACCAACCTACCTTTATCTGTCTTTATCCTTTCCTTCTTCTCTCCCCCTGGCAGCCTCTATCTGGGAAAACTGGCCGAGTTGTACAGTGCTGGTCACCGGGCCTAGTTGCATGGTGGAGAACCGTCAAGGATTTTCAGGGAGCACCCCACTTATCTTGTATCACTCTCCCCATATTATTTCCTCTTTTCCTCCTCCTGGCAGCCCCCATATCCTCATCTTTCCCTTCTTCTTTTTCTCCTTCCAGCAACCAACCAAACTTCCATGCAATCTACCCCCATTCCAGCTTAGTCTATATTTATTTATTTACTTCATTTCTTCCCTGTCTTTCCCCCAACAGGGATCCAAAGCAGCTTACACCATTCTCCCATCCTTCATTTTATTCTCACAACTACCTGGTAAGCTAGGTTAGGCTGAGAATGTATAACTGGGCAAAGGTCATCCTGTGAGCTTCTATGGCAGATTGAGGAATTAAACCGGAGTTTCTCAGATCCTAGTCTGAAACTCTAACCACTACATCACACTGGGATGGTTTTCATGGGATGGTTGCTGTTGAACAGTAGCGAGTGGCCAGTCCTGAGTGAGCCATTCAGGTTGTGTGGTAACAAGTTGCTTGATGGTTATTGCCAAGTATGGTCCAGATGTTGCCAGGCCTGGCCTCCCTTACATGAAGCCTTGAAAGGGCTTTGACCCTTCCCCTGTCCTTTACTTAAAAATCAAGGCTTGAAGCCTGACAATATTGTAGTGGTTGCTTAGCAACAACCACTGAGACAAAATTTGTTTCTTGAAGCTAGGGGCACTGCTTCTATTATGGGAGGGTGGGGGTAACCTCACCTCTGGAAAACAGGTGGTTTTTTAAAAAAAAAAGTAGATTTCAGGTTTTTCTGCAAACCTGCTTTTTTTAGGTTTGTAGAAAGATCTATCTTGATTATCCATGGTTCCAGTCTCCAGATTTGTATCCATAGATTTGGCCATGTTGAAAAGTACATATATTAATGATTAATTGGCTACAGTGCTGCGTCCCTTTGCAGATTACAGCTCATTCCACTACAGCCTATGCTTCTTCATCTCTTAAAGGAGTTCAGTAGACAATACCTGTAGGGTGGGGCTTTTTGCTAAATACTACTTAGTGGATGCAAACTCCATGAAGGAAACAGCAGTTGCAGGCAATTCTCCAGAGTTTACTCGCCTGTCTCCTCAGTAACTCAGCCTGCTGTTCTTCACACTGTGGGACAGTACAGAAAGGCTGCACTTACTTGTAGCTGTTGTTCACTGAGTGATCTTCTGTGCAGGCACACTTTCCTTCCCTGTTGTGAATTCTCCATCTAGTTCTTCCTCAGGGACTTCTGCAGAGGCAAAGGAGAAATGAGGGAAGGAGCACTGTCCTCCTTGATCATATTACAGAAAGGTTGAGAAAGTCTGTTGGAAGGGGGTAAACTCCTCACACTCTGGAAAACTTCTCCATGGTTGGTAGGTGCAATTCCCAATGTGTACCTGCACAGAAGATCATTTGATGAACCACAGTTACCGGTCAATAACTCCCTGTTTTCGTTCTTCCTATTTATTCTTCAGGAAAGAATGGTAGACAATACGTATTTCATTTCCTGTATTTATTATTTCTATGCAATTCAAGAACCAAACTAATTTTCTTGTAGGAAAATCCAAATGATTTACACTACTGGTTGGAGGATATTTACACTCCAGGATATGACACCTTGTTGAAAAAGGAAGAGAGAGAAAGAAAACGCTCCCGATGCTGCCGCATTGTGCTGCTCCTAGTGCTGCTTCTTTGCATCTTGATAGCTACAGTGACTCTTTGCATTCTGTTTACCTGATAGAGCCAAATTCAGTCATATATACTTTTGACCAAGTCCTTTTGTATTATTTGAATGTATTATTTCAGTTTATTTGAGTTTTGTATTACTTGAATGATGCTATTACTATAGAGATGGGTGGATTTCTGCTTTTATTGTTTTGGAAGTTTGTCCTGCACAGTCCTTGTTCATTTTGATTTAACCAGGAACAGTCTAAAATTTATTGTGGGAGGAAGCACGTGCAGTTTGATGCAGCTTTCAGTATCTTTAGTTCACTTGCATATCTCTTTCATATGCTCCATTATTGTTTAAAATCAGACCTCCCACACTTTAAAAGTGAATTGGAGGACACTTGAATAAATATACCAACGTTTCCCTAAGGTTAAACACAGAGTGGGTTGAGGGGTTAAAAAGTAGCTCTGCACACTGCATTGTATTCTCATTCAATCCCTACACACCCAGTGCAGGAATGGCACAACATTTGTGCTAAAAATAGTGTCAGCTAACATTTCATTTCATGTATATGTATATATAATTTGTACCAACTTCTGCTTCTCTTGCTTTGCCAAAATACTCTTTTTTAATCACTTCTAAAACTGGAAAATTGTATCCAATCTGTATGAAATGTGTTAGAAAGGATCTTTTGCAGGAGGTGTGTGTGTGGGGTGTGGGGGGAATCTCTGAGAACTCTGAGAATCTAATGGGGTGGGGCAGGGAAATTTCCCATTCAAAGCAAAGAGTATGAAAAATTAATCAAACAACTAAAAGGGAATAGAGATCCAAAGGAGTTAGCCGTGTTAGTCTGTAGTAGCAAAATAGTAGAGAGTCCAGTAGCACCTTTAAGACTAAACAAATTTGTTGTAATATAAGCTTTTGAGAACCACAGCTCTCTTTGTCAAATGCATCTGATGAAGAGAGCCGTGGTTCTCGAAAGCTTACACTACAATAAAGTTCGTTAGTCTTAAAGGTTCTACTGGACTCTTTACTACTTCGCGACAAGGGAATAGGTTTATTAATGAATATAATAAAAACAAATCACATGTTTAAAAATAAAGAAAAAACATTGCATGCATCTTGTGTGAATTGAGAGCCGGAGTATATTGGTTAGACTGTCACACTAGAATCTTGGAGACTAAAATTCGAATCCTCAGTCTGCCATGGAAGCTTGCCAGGGTGACTGTGTCATCCCCTTGCTCCCCTAGCAGGGCCCAGGCTCCAAGGGGGGCAAGGGGTTTGTCCTCACTCCTCTGACTCCCCAAGCCTAGAAGCCTTTTCTTTCCTTATACACCCTGGCAGACAACCCATGCTGGGTTCCAAGGTGGTCTTACTCAAAGTAACAGATGTCTGTATAGAAAATATATAAGCTTTATTAAGTATTCAATTAAACATATTAATTAAAAACCAGTACAAGTCTCAGGAGATCTGAAGCAATAAAATAAGAACGCTACCTTGTCTAATTAATACAGATGGTACCTGGAGCTGAGCTGGAAATCCACTCCATATATACCGCAGTTAGTTGAGTAGCAGCAGGGCATTCAGGTCAACAGCCTGTAGTATTTGGTAGAAATACAGAAGGTGCCCCATAAACAGATCCATAGGCCATAGCATAAGACTTCACCAACCAGAATAGATAAGCTGTAGCTGGGGATGTGTGTGTGGTAGAATGAGACTCTGGGCCAATTATAGATTTCTGGTTGCTCTACCTTCTAACAGGTGTTACCCAATGGACAGCCCAGCTTCTGGGAATCTTCCAGATTTCCCACATCATTGCTTATGTAATGTAGAAGAGGAAAAAGGCCTGGCCAGCAGCGTAGTGTGGGTTGCTAGCACCTGGGACAATAAGTGGCAGGTGGCACCCCTATTACCACACGTGCATGCACGTTTTGTGTGCGCACTCCCAAGACCGCATGATGACATCACTTCTGGGAAGTGACATCATTGCACAGGGTGCGACCCGGGAATGCTCCCATGATTCGGGCCACTCGCTTCCCCGCCCATTACCTGGCAGCACACTCCCGGCAAGCAGCTGCTGCAGGAGGGCCAGCTCGGCACCCAGTGAGCTGGCCGCCTTGTCAGCACAGCAGGTGGCCAGGGCAGCACGGGTAGCCTCCCTGCCCTCCCGTGTTGGCACTTGTGCTGCTGCCGCCAGTTCCACATGCTCCCAGCCAGCAGCTGCTGCAGGAGGGCCAGTTTGGTGGTGCTCAGTGAGCTGGCCACTCCCCCCAGGGTGGAGCGGGTGACCTCCTAGCCCTCCTGTGCAGCCGCCTGTGCTGCCAGTTCTACATGATCCTGGCCAGCAGCCACTGTAGGAGGGCCAGCTTGGTGCCCTGTAAGCTGGCTGTCCCAACAGCACAGCAGGTGGCCAGGGCAGGACAGGTGGCCTCCCAGCCCTTCCGTGCAGCCACCAGCGCTGCCACCACCAGTTCCACGTGCTCCCGACCAGTAGCTGCGCCCGCTGCCCTCTCTTTGGTGGAGCCTGGGGCAAGTGACCCCCTGCCCCCCCCCCCCAAATATGGCCCTGAGCCTGGATGAACTGAAGAAGTGAAAGCTGGGCAAACTGAACACCTATAGTACTATGTACAAAATCCAGACTTCAGTTTGGATGTGGAGAATTCCAAAAGTATCCCTTTGTTTCATTTAAAGGGCTAGAACTACCTTGTAAAATATTTGATTGCTCTTTGAAAGCTATAAATAGTCAAGTGTGGCAGCTCCTAGGTCAACAATGTCAAACCTATTGAATGTTAAAGCTTTAAGATGATATCTCAAGTGATAGCTACAGCACCTTCCTAAATGAATCTGTTTAACATACATTTCATTGCGATTACTCAGCAAGTTGATTTGTTCCACTCAGCAGTGGCTTGGACTGGAGCCTAAACTGCAGTGTTGAATATAAATCTCTCATGTGCCTTTTAAATACAATCTTAAAATACACTCTTACAAAAATTTTCAAAAACTTGAGCATTTTTTATTACTGTAGCGCATTTGGAATTTCCATCCTCTCTTTCACCCTTTTAAACAATTAGCTTCATATCACACAGAGCTGGTTACCATTTACAGCCATCCACACAACAAACTGCGTCTTAAGCATGTGGGAGTTGCTGTTTGAGGGCGACTGCATTCATGTCAAAGTGCAAACTTAACACCTACTCCTGATGCTGAGTTTGAAGACCTGTGTGATTGTGATGGCCTGGTATTTATCCCTATGTGATTAATACAAATCTCTTTTATTTCATATTAATCTCGCCTAAATGTTACCTCTAGCCTCACAAAAATTAAAATGGGAAAATCCAAACCTGGGAATCAAGTTCTTCAACTTGAAGTGGACTTGAAGTGTGACACAGTGCACTGTGACACTGAGAGATCTCTGTCTTTTGGTGCTACACCTCTGAAGATGCCAGCCACAGCTGCTGGCGAAACGTCAGGAACTACAATGCCAAGACCACAGCAATACAGCCCGGAAAACCCACAACAACCATCGTTCTCCGGCCATGAAAGCCTTCAACAATACATCTTCAAGTCTCATTTACACAGATTAGCTAGTCTTATTAGTAACATTTACAGTACAACCCCAAGAAGAGTTACACTTAGAAGTCCACTGAAGTCAATGGACTTAGAATGTTCCTCTACCTAAGATTGCTATAGCAGTGACTCTGTTGGTATATGAATGGTATAATGCTGCTGGTTCCAGGGAACGTTTGTTTAATGTCTATTCTGTAAATCTAATAATTATATAATATCTATATAGGCAGCTCATGGGTGGAATGCAGCTCACCTGGGTGCCACTTTGGCACTTGATATTCCTCAGTGGCATTAACCTCTGGCCAATGTTGTGTTGTGTGAAAACACCAGTGATCCAGATATCTGAATTCATTGATTCAACAGGGCGTTTCTTAAGGCAAACATTTATAGAATCTCAGTTTGTCACAGCACATTCTAGATGCGTTGTTCCTGGTTATATCATCAACGTCTTTTGGTTTGCTGCCAATTAGGTGAGAGACTTTTGTTTGCCACTGCATTCTCTCACATCAAAGTGAGCAGAGCGAAAATGTGCAGAAATTGGAATTCCACAGAAGAAAGCTGGAATGGATCCACATGAAGGAAGTTCAAGAATAATTATGGTTAACTAACATGCTTAGTGACAAGCAGTTACTACAGCTGACATCTATTGCAGCAGCAGAGAAAGGTCACAATCAATGACAGTGTTTCTTTTAAAAAAATATAAGGTAAGTATTTCAAGCTTTGGAGCATTCATTCTTCTTTAAAAAACAGCAATTTAAACTGTTTTCTCCTCTTGGCCCTAGTATCTTTGTTTTAAAGTGAACTGCAAGCAACACAGAAAGAAATGTATTTGTATACATTACTGAGGTTGGTGGGTGTGGACCTAAAAGCAAAAGTTCTGTAGTTTCCAGGAAAGCAGCCAATAACGAGCATTTCTTAACAGTGCTTCTTTCTGTATGATTACAAGAAGACTTCTGATTTCATTCTGTATTACTCTTCTGCCACCTAGTGGTATTACTGAACTTGCAGTTTGAAGTCGTCATTTTTGTAACTCTCCAGTGTATTCATCTCTCATGTGTCCTAAATTCCCATTTTAGATGAGGGGGCCAGGTAGAGAATCTTATATACTAACAGGCAAGTGACAAAGATCTGAGGATACTTAAATCCAGATATTGGAGCCATGAACATACAAGACAGATCTTCCTGCACCCCTGAAAAATTCCCCAAGTTTGCAGAAAAATCTGAAATAAAAAAAAAATGAGTTTTTTTAAAAAAATACAAAACAATAAAAAGAATGCATGTAGTTTTAACCAAATGCCCTCACTGGCCATTACTAGGCTACCACAACAGCATTCAGGCTTTGGTTTCTGTAAGGAAAAGGCAAGGGGAGTGGAAGGGCTCTTTTTGTGGCTGTTTTGGTCTTTGAGGGGAGCCTCATTGGGGCCATGCCCAGCAATAACCACCAGGCAACTTGATACTACCTGACTTTCCTGACTCACCCAGGCCTGGCTGCTTGTTACTGGTCAACAGTACCCCCCTCCCCCCAAAAATCCAGTGTAGTGTAATGGACTGGTTAAGAGTTTCAGAGTAGAATGAGGGAAATCCATGCTTGAATCCCTACTCTGCTGTGAAAGCATACAGGGAGACTTTGATACAATCACACATTCACAGCCTAACCTATCTATCATGGTTGTTGTTATGAGGATCGTATGGAGGCGAGGAGAATGATGTAAGCTGCTTTGAGTTCCAATTGTGGAGAAAGCAATATATAAATGAAATAAATTAATAAATATAGATGAAGATGAGGAACAGAGAAACAATAAATTGTTTAGTGGGTATGAAGGAGAGAAGGATGCAGGGAAGGGTGAGCATATGGAGGAGGGAGCCAGGAAGAGGGAAAGAGGAAATATTGTGAGGATGGAGATCCAGGGAAAAGTGAATTAACCTCCTCAAGTCCTTGCCAGTTCCTCATTTTTTGCACTATGCAATGAGGCCATAGGGGAGGGGCTGCCAGGAGGAGGGAAGGGAGAAGACAGACAAAGGTGAGTAAGAAGAAGAGAAGGAATCAGGAAAAGGGTTAGGTTATGTGGGACAAGGAAGAGAAAAAGAACATAGCGGTGGAGGGGAAAATGAGATTCCCCCACAATTTGCAGGTACTCACTTTGAAACACTGTGGTCAACAACACACTCATAGGTACCACATACTCACTTTATCATATCTTGTTGTAGTCCCCACTGGTTAAACAGATTTGAGAGCTAACCCCTTGACAAAAATTAAGCCCTGGCCCTACTTTAGAGTAGACACAGGCATGGACAGAATAGGTATATGTCAGTACTAGTTAAAACTGCAGGGCTAGAAGAAGAGCACATGGAACAGGGCAAACAACCTGCCTGTCTGGAGGAACTCAAATTGAAATGTTCCTGCTTTTTAATAATATGAAGATAAACCAATGTTTTCTCACAAATAACCACCTCAGGGCAAAGTCCAAAAACTATACACAGGAAAAGAACAGGTCTCACTGCAGAACAACAGTTGTCTTCATTTCTTAACATATAAAAGCATCCATTAAGTTTTTTTATTATTATTATTTCTCCCCTGCAATAGTGCTTTTTGAGTAGATTATTTGATCTAGTCTGGCAATCAAATTATTCCTGGCTAGGTAACTCAAAGTGGGACATTTTTATATTTTGCTAAAAAAGCTAATGAGAGTGCGTGAGAGAGACTCACTGTTGTAAGAAATCCCTGCTTTTAAGAGGTCTTTAAAGTCTTTATTCAGTTTGTTCTGGCTACATTATACAAGAAGGCAACAAATAAATGTTAATGCTTTCTAGTACTCTAATAGAATTTCCAATAACTATGCTCATAAAATACAGTGATACAGCTGCTTGAAATGCCTTTTCTACTGAATTGCCAGTCTCATGGCAGCCAGAAAACACATCTGCAACCATGGTCTTGCTTCACAAGGTGGAGCAGTTTCTCTTTCTTCTCTGCTGATTGCGCTTTTCAACTGCTGTTTTGCCAGCAAGGAACCAGACAGAAAGAAAGCCTGTTCACATGTCTGTTCAAAGCCTATCCAAGTATCATCATCCATTAATGACTGTATAGGTTTAATGCGGAAATACAATCAGAATATTTGATTTATTTAGCATACTATGTCAATTTACATAGTACTAATCAAGGTGGATGGTACTTTAAAAATGAAGCACTGGAAGCTGCAGCATTGAAACAAACTACTCAAGAATTGTCAATGAGATACTTGTGCACTTGTGGTTATTGAATTATGAATATTTACTATGGTTTTGACCCAGATTCCACTGATATGGTTTACATGATACATCCAGGTTTTCTGCTAAAAGGAGACAAAGTGTGCTACCACTGAAAACTCCAGGTTGGGAAATTCCTGGAGATTTGTAGTTGGAGCCTGAAGAGGGCAAGACTTGGAGATGGATGGACCCCAGTACTATACCATAAAGCTCACCCTGCAAAGCAGCCATTTTCTGAAGTGTCTATTGTATGGAGATCAGTTGTAATTCCAGGATATCTCCAGGCCCTGCCTGGAGGTTGGGAACCTTATACCACCACTATGTATGTATACAAACATTTATACCCTGCTTTTCCACATACTTCGAGGCAGCTTACAAAATGACTAAAACATCTCCAAATCAAAAACCCAAATAAAATTTCTCCCTTCCCCCCCCCTAAAAAGATGCCTGTCCCCACACCCCTCAAAAGCCCTAGCAAATAAGCATGTCTTGCAGTGGCTCCTGAATATATTCAAGGAGGGGGCTCCTCTCACCTCCTCAGGGAGCCCATTCCACAGAGCACGGGCAACAGTGGAAAAGGCTTAGGCTCTGCCTGATGTCAGATGATCCAGAGGAGTTAGCCAAATTAGTCTGTAGTAGCAAAATCGAAAAGAGTCCAGTAGCACCTTTAAGACTAACCAACTTTACTGTAGCATAAGCTTTCAAGAATCACAGTTCTCTTCGTCAGATACATTCTCTTCGTCATATTCAGATGTGTTCGTCAGATGCGTTCTCTGCGTCATATTCTGATGTCAGATGGGCTACCTTAAGTGGTGGGACAGTCAATAAATGGCTGAATGAAGATCGTAGTTGGCACACTGGGACATAAGGAAGGAGATAGTCCTTTAGGTATTTGGGTCTCAAAGCCCCCCCCCAGGTTGTGAGGGGCTTTAAAGGTCACAACCAGCACCTTGTATTGAACTGAGAAACAAAATGAAAGCCAATGTTGCTGTTTCAAAAGGGGAAATATATGTTCCTGGCAGCTAGCCCCTGACTAGGATTGCCAGCCTCCAAGTTCCCCTGGAGAGAACAGCAACTGTGGAGGGTGGACTCTGTGGCATCACATCCCCTCCTGAGCCCCCTCTCCAAATGCTAGCCTTCCTAGGCAATGCCCCCAAATCCAACTGGGACTTGGCATCCTTAACTTTGACAGTAGTTGGACTGCTGAATTCTGGACCAGTTGCAGTTTTGGGGTTCTCTTCAGAGGCAGCCCCATGTAGAGTACATTGCAGTAATCCAACCATTATAGATGTTATAGATACATGGATCAGCATGGCCAGATCAGCTGAGTCTAGGTAACGAGAGAATTGGCACACCAGATGTAGCTGATGAAAGACACTCTGGTCCACCATGCTAATCTGCTTTTTTTTGGCCCAGACTTTAAAATAAGGCATGTGGCTAAAGGTCCTGCATATATATGGAGAAGACCATAAATGCTTAAGTTTAACAATCGCAACTAATACACAGACAAATAATATTCAAAACAATCTTTTTATATGCAACTTTTCAAGTAAAAAAAAATTAACACTCAACATAGGACCAAATTTCCAGATACATTTTTCATAATAACAACCAAAACTCATTTACCCAGCACAAAATAACATACCAAATCTACCACCACATATTAAAAATTATGCAGATGAAGTATCAGTCAGAAAACATTTATAAAATTGTTTACAATTATACAAATGTCATGGGCATATGGTAATTTTTTTTTGTTTCAATATAAAGTTTCTTCTGTAATCAGTAGATTTTCTTTAATGACTCTGGGATTATCCTTCCAACCAGTCCTTGTATACACATGAGATACTTCTCCCCATCATAGTCAAAAGTTAGTTGGCTCCCATTCAAGGCCCAGAAAGAAATAGGGGTCTGCAACAACGAAATTTTAGGATTGGCTAAGCATGGTATAAATAATAGAAGCCTGACCTTATGACCTTGCCTGGCCCACAAAAGAGTATTCACCTTCATTAGTGTTCCTTTTGATCCCACCCTCTCTGTATCAAATGAACAAACTGAGGCTATTATAATTAGGACACATCATGAGAAGACCAGACTCAATGGAAAAGACAATAATGCTAGGAAGAGTTTGGCAGGGGACTAGTCTCTTGAATTTGCTCTTCTTCATTGAGTGTATAATGCTAGGAAAAGTTAAAGGCAGTAGAAAAAGAGGAAGACTCAACATGAGATGGATTAACTCACTAAAGAGAGCCATGGCCCTCAGTTTGCAAGACCTGAGCAAGGCTGCTAATGATAGGACATTTTGGAGGTCATTAAGTCATAAGGACTCTATAAGTCAGAAGCAACTTTGCAGCACATAATTCACACGTGCGCGCGCGTGCGCGTGCACACACACACACACACACACATTTACAGTATTTCTAGTCCTTCAGTTTCTCTATCAGAGTTTTCCTTTTCATTAACACAGTGGCATTTCTGTGTTTCAGAATATCTAAAAATGCTAAATGTGTGGTATTGAGAACATTTTTCTTTCATATTATGAGAATATTAAGCATATTTAAGTTAAGCCTATGTAAGAACTGTTGCTACAGTAATTTGTCTGTGACTCTCCTGTTGAAATCAATGACCTACATCTTAAGCATGTTCAGCCACCCTTGAAGTTTTGTTTTGGCTGGATTGTACTTGATTTTTTAAAAAAAATATATTAAATTATCACAAGGAACATGAACTTTTCAATGCAAATACCATTGCCCCTTTTATCATACTGTCTTCTCCTTTTGCAATAATGCTATGGCGATAGAGGTTTATTGCGTAAATGACATTTTTGAAATGTTTAACAAAAAACAAAAAATCTAAATTAAATCCAAAGAGGCATTATTGTATAATGTTAAGTGGTATTCATACTGTGGGCAGCTGACAACTAGCTATCTAACCAGAAACTTGTGCCTACCCCTAACTAGAGGAGGAAGGATGCTGGGCTCAAGAGGCACCTGTCATCTCTGTGGGGAGCAGGAACTTGGCGCTGGATATAAAGACTGAAACAAGGAGCTGAGAAGGTGGAACTTCAACTAGCATCCTGAAAGCTGTGGATGCAAATTCTGAGGTAGAAGATGATAGAACCTTCGTTCCCAGTGGCCAAAGCCATTTTCCTTCATTGCCTTGAGAGGAATGGTTCTTATATCTCTCACTGAAATGGATTGTAGTTAAAAGTGCTTCATTATGCATAATTGTGAGGTATTTTCTACTTTTTGAATGTCAGTGTCCGGGGTCTGGGTCCCAGCCCCCAGACTTGGTAGGAGGGAACAGCAGGTCAGCCGGGCTGACGGGCAAACAGAGGGGGCAGCCAGCAGCCAGCAGGTCAACCGGTCTGACTGGCAGGCAGAGGGGGCAGCTGGGGGACAGCAGGTCAACCCCTCCCACAGGCAAATGGAGTCAGAACCTGCCGGTGCCAGGGGCAAGGGGCAAAAGCCCAGGGCCTCAGGAGGCAGGGGGAGACAGAGAGAGGCCAGCGAGTCCCACTCCCCTAGGGAGGGAAAGGGGGCTAGGCAAGGCGGAAGGGGGCAAGGGCAGAGGGATTGGGAGCCCAGCAGTCACCCACCCAAAGACCTTACCTGAGGAGGAGAAGCAGCAGCAGCCCCAACAACCCAAAGCCACGCCCCAGCTAGAAAATAGTAGCCTGGCCCAGGAGTTGCCAAAAGCCAAGCCACTCCAGGTGGGGCTATTGGAGGCACTCTGCAGGAAGCCCTGGGCAACCAGCCAAGGAGCCGCAGCTGGACCCACCTTCAGCCATCAGCTCTGCCAGGGAGGCTGGGCTGCTAGCCAGGGGACTGCAGCTGGACATGCCTTCAGCAATCAGCCAAGGCAGGGAGGCTGGGCAGCCAGAGAACAAGGCACAGCTGGTGCTGGTCAGTGGGGCCAGATCAGCTACCCCAGCTGCAACTGCTTGGTGCAGCCCAAGGCCAGGCTGGAAGAGGGGTGGGGCAGTAGAAGGAAGCCCTATAAAAGCTGGCTGGGAAGAGCCCTGTGGTGGTGGGTGTGAGTGAGGAGTGATGATGTGGAGTGAGAGCAGTAAGATGCAAGGGTGGAGGTTTGGAGGAGAGTTCTGGAAGGAGGAGATGAAGGAGGACGCAGAGGGTAAGCAGGCCATGTTGAGCAGGCCAGCGAGTGGACTGAGAGGGAGTCTGGGTGAGGTATACCGCCCCTCCTTCCACAGAGCAGGGTCCTGCAGAATCCCTGGCCCCCCTGTGACGTCAGGAGCAGACCGCCCAGTGCCACGCCCAGCGGCAGTGGCGGCAAGCCCTGACAGTCAGTTTTTGAATAATTAATTAATCCAATACTTCTTTTTTAAAAACTCTCAGAATTAAACATTTAGGAAAAACTAAAGTAATGCTTCGGCTTTTAATATTTTTATAGATTGCTTTTTGCAGATAGTAAAAGTGGATTTGGTGACATTGTAATATCGAAAGCCCTGTGATTTCCTTGTGATGACAATACAGAGCCATTGTCAGGCTGGAATCTCTTCCCACAACAAGTTACAGGGGCAGACAATTGAGGCAGGTGGGCAGGATGAAGTGGGACACCTGGAGCCATGTTAGTAGGAGCTGCTTTCCATCTGGAAGCTATCCCCATTTTGGCAATTATCATTTCCCACTTGGCCCAGAGAATTTCTGTTTGAACTAGAGCTTGAATTCTTCCTGACCATTCTCCATTCTTCACTTTTTGTGGTAATTTCTAGGAGTGTATGAGGGTGAAGCAAGATCGACTATCCCAGTTTTGCAAGACTATGTAATCTTATGCAGATAGTATCCACATTGTAAGATCTTACATTATCTGGTAAAACAGTCACCAATCATGGCAGCACTGTAGTGCAGCCATGACTGCATCAATACTGGGTGCTCTATACATAGAATTCATCCTTAACAGTGTGATTCTAAGCATATGTACATTGAAATAAATTCAGTAAGACTTCTTAGTAAGAGTGCTTTGATACATTAATCATATGTATTACCGCCCATTTGGAATGGAACCACATCCTTAGATTAATGCAACACAATGTGAACAATGAGTAACCCAGGACGCCCCATTGTTTCAGGAATAGGCACTATCACAGTAGAAGTCTCAGGATACATGGACTCTATCCTCAGGCCCTATGCCACCAGCACACCCAGCTATTTACGGGACACCACTGACTTCCTCAGGAAAATATAGTCCATTGACAACCTACCAGATGACACCATCCTAGCAACCATGGATGTGGAGGCTTTATACACCAATATTCCACATGCAGATGGACTGCAAGCCATAAGGAATATTATCCGGACAAAACCACAGCACACCTCGCCACTGAACTTTATCACTTCGTACTCACTCACAATTACTTCGAATTTGGTGACAACTTATATCTACAGATTAATGGCACAGCCATGGGCACACGCATGGCACCACAATATGCTAACATATTCATGGCGGACTTGGAGCAACGCTTCCTCAGCTCCCATCCACTGGAACCACTACTATACTTAAGATTCCTGGATGACATCTTCATCATTTGGACCCATGGGAAGGAAGCCCTTGAGAGATTTCATCAGGACTTCAACAACTTTCACCCTACTATCAACCTAAGCCTGGACCACTCTACACAACAGGTACACTTCCTGGACACCACTGTACAACTACATAATGGACGGATAAATACCACTTTATACTGGAAACCAACAGACCGATACTCATATCTACATGCCTCCAGCTATCACCCTAAACATACCACTCGGTCTATTGTCTACAGCCAAGCCTTACGTTACAACTGTATCTGCTCCAATGCTCTTGATCGAGACTCCCACTCAAGAAATTTACAACAAGCATTTTTGGGGCTACAGTACCCACCAAATGAAGTGAGGAAACAAATCATCAGGGCCAGACTAGTACCCAGAAACAGCCTGCTCCAGGACAAACCTAAAGGAACTAACAACAGAACACCACTGGTTGTCACCTATAGCTCCCAGCTCAAACCCATCCAACGTATCATCAGTGAGCTACAACCCATCCTGGAAAATGATACCTCTCTCTCAGAAGCCCTGGGTGGAAGACCTTTCCTTACCTACAGACAGCCCCCCAACTTTAAACAACTTCTCACTTACAATCATGAATCGGCTAGCAGAGTCACCAGCACAGGTACCAGGCCCTGCAACAGACCCAGATGCCAGCTCTGCCCCTATATCTACCCAGGGAATACAATTACAGGACCCAATGGCATCAACTACACTGTCTCTGGCTCTTACAGCTGCTCATCCTCCAATCTGATATATGCCCTCATGTGCCAACAATGTCCTTCTGCTCTGTACATTGGACAAACCAGCCAACCTCTACGCAAAAGAATAAATGGACACAAATCTGACATTAGAAATGGCAATGTCCAGAAACCAGTGGGAGAACACTTCAATCTACCAGGACATTCCATCAAAGACTTAAAGGTCGCTGTAGTTCAACAGAAACTTTTCAAAAACAAAATCCAACGGGAAGCTGCTGAATTGGAATTCGTATGCAAATTTGACTCTGTCAAGCTGGGACTGAATAGGGACTATGAATGGTTATCTCATTATCACAGGTAACTGATTTCCTTTACAGAGGCGGGGTCAGGGGGAGTCCAGTGGCACCTGGTGTGGGCTTTCGAGGACCACAGTTCTCTTTGTCAGATGCATCTGGCGGGGAGGACTGTGGTTATCGAAGGCTTGTGCTGCAGTGGAATTGGATAGTCTAGGGGTGGTGCTGAACTCTTTTTGATTTTGCTACTACAGACTAACACGGCAAACTCCTTTGAACCTTTACACAAGCAAACTGATCCCCACACCAAAAGGGGCTGTCTGCATCTCCATATCAAAGGAGTTGTTTACATCCCCCCTCTCCTCCTCCCCCTCCCCTCCCCTCCCCTCCCCTCCTCTATATTTGACCAGTTTCCTTCTGCCCTCCATGCATCTGACGAAGAGAACGTGATTCTCGAAAGCTTATGCTACTATAAAATTGGTTAGTCTTAAAGGTGCTACTGGACTCTTTTTAATGAGCAATATATTGTCACAATATCTAACCATTTCGTGTGTTTTGCTGAAAAAATAATGAACAACAGGTAACGCATTAATGGGCTCTTTGCAATGCCTTGAGTGTGTTTCCTTTAGCCACCCAGTAAATGTGGCATGTGATTAATAATGCACATCCTGGCATAACTCATTCCCATTAAACATCTAGCTACAATATTGTGTGTGTGCATGAGAATGAAAATTACACAATAATTCTGACATGTCTACCATGTATGACTGCATTTCAGCAGTCAAATAAAAACAACATTTTAGCAAGTTGAACATTCAGCTACTAATTTATGTTATGCTAAAAGGGATGAAGCTAATTTGAGGTAACGAGAGAGAGAGAGAGAGAGAGAGAGAGAGAGAGAGAGAGAGAGAGAGAAGAGCTTTTTAAAACAACGCTTTATATAAGTCAAGAGTTATACCATGTAGCAGTGATCATCCAGCCATAAAAAATAAGTAGTGATCTAAGGAGCCACGATAAATAATTTTACAAATGTTCACATTATAGATGCATTAAAAGGGTGGATTTATTGGAGATCTAGTAATAATGAGATCCTCTAACTTATTAGATCCAATAAAGGAATAAAGTGATTTAAAGTATTTCAGACCTGGAAATTAGCATATGTTATGATCTTACACCCAATTTTGAAAGAGGTTGTTAGAACTGAGATAGCAGACAGTGGGGTTAACAAATGCCATGTGGTAGTAGGAGGGAAAGATTTAGGTACAAAACTATTATTAGGGAAAGTGATTCAATAATACCTAGACCTACATGGGATCTTCTGCCACAATCACTTGCAAGATTTAGAAAACCATTCAAAGGCTATAAAAATCAGAGAATGGACAAGTCTTTATGAGGGACTTACCGTTAAGCAGTAGAGACAAAAGCTAAGTCAATGACATGTTAACCATCTCAAAGTTTCCAGAAGGATAAGGTGCTGTCTAGGTAAACCAAAGCAGGGAAAGGAATGCTAGAAAGCCTTTGTTTGTCACAACACATAGTAGGAGCATTGTAAGGGTCACGCTACATGTTATTTCTTTTATGAGTTCTTCACGGAGCCAACCCATGCTCTGAGCACTTGTCATCCATGCACCCATGCACCCATGCACTTGTCATCTCAGGGATTGGCTTCTATAAGAAAACAAGAGTGTAAGTGGGCTTGGAAAGCTGCTGCTGGGGAAGGGAGAGCACCTGCCTTTCTTCCAAGATTTTTTCCCTGTGCAAAAACAGTGCAGGGAAGGAGAGTTTTCCCCTTTCTGCTGCTGCATGTGTACACAACATCTCCACATGGAGCAGCAGAAATGGAGAAATGTCTCCCTGCTGCACGGGGCGGGGGGGAAAGGCTTGGGAGAAAGGTAGGAGCTTTTCCTCCCCTGGCAGCAGCTCTCTGAGCACACTTTTTTATAGAAGCCAATCACTGAGCTGATGTGTGTCTGCACAGAGCATGGGTTGGCTCCGTGGAGAATTTGTGATCCCATTTTCATGGTGCAGTAACATCAGAAATCTTGCCAGGAAGACGCCCTTGTTGCATGAGTTTAGCACTATGCTGGGACGTGTGGAAACAACCATTGTTTGGGGGCAGGAGATGCAATCCTGGCTCAAGATATATTCTACAGTATAATTGGATTACCCACTGCCTTATTCAGTATGTGTGCTTTGAACCTGTTTATGCTTCCTCAAACTGCATGTCTGAGCCTCTCTCCCTCTTTTTGCCGTGAAGTGCTGGTCACTGAAGTTGTTCTTCAGATGTCCTCTTCTGGAATGATAATTATAGCCCAACCCTGCAATTTTCCTCCCTGTTTTTCTAGTTACCTCTGTGTATGTGCTGTGTGTTTTGTTGATCTTTATTATTTTAAATAAAAACTCCTTTTTGATTGAACACCTGCTTCTTTATTGAAAGAGTTCTCTAGAGAAACATTCCCTGTATACATAGGTGTAAAATATCCTTGTTACCCCTCTTCTTGCTGCTTCTCCTTGTTGCTATTTCTCCCAACTCATAAGGAGACCTCTTTAGGGTAACAATAGTATAGAATATTTCCTAAAAGGAAACATGGATTTGTAAAACCA
The DNA here is from genome assembly GCF_028583425.1 of Eublepharis macularius. Taxonomy (NCBI): domain Eukaryota; kingdom Metazoa; phylum Chordata; class Lepidosauria; order Squamata; family Eublepharidae; genus Eublepharis; species Eublepharis macularius. Next base: position 82,005,593 of record NC_072797.1, read on the forward strand.
AAATGTATTTGCAAGAATATAAACCCCTCTCAGTGGGCATTAAGTTGTCCTGAAGGGTGGTATACAAATCGAATGTTATTATTAATTTGTTATTATTATCTACTCTTTTTCACTGTCAGGTGAAACAGTGGACATCTGGAACCTCTTCCTCAGGGCAGTAATGGGCTGGGTGTGGATTAAGAAACTGAAGCTCAGTCCACATAATATTGAGATGTCATTGAATTATAACAAAGCTCATATTGGCCGTTTCCACATGCTGTTAAAGAGACGGTCTACTTAGTGAAGGCTGGCGGTTTTTTTTCACAGATTCCAGATGCCTCCGATTTCAAAGCAGAAGCAGGCCGTTTGTCTTGCGTCTGATCAGCGTCCTTGACCCGGCACAGGAAAGAGCGGGAAATCCTGGTCTCAGAAAAGACGCTGATTAGACGCAAGAGAAACTGCCTGCTTCCGCTTTGAAATCGGAGGCATCTGGAATCTGTGGGAAAAAAGCCAGCCTTCAGTAAGTAGACCGTCTCTTTAACAGCATGTGGAAACGGCGTATGATTTGCAAAGTCTATCTGTTCTTAAGGAGAAAATGAGCAATTTGAGAGTGCTTCTGGATCTGAGACTACAGATGGAGTAGCAGGTCTTCTTCGTGGCATATTGTGCTTTTAATTAGCTTCAGCTATTTGTCAACTACAGACCTCATGTGAGAAGCATGATATGACCACAGTAATCTATGTTTTGAAGTTCATATAGATCTTTAAAGTAGACTCATGACAGTGGCTTTGTGAGAGCATCAGCAATTATTTCCTTCCATGGGTAGTAGTTCATCTGGGCAACGTCTTTGCCTTGCAGCTTTCTCACCAGGTGATACCTAATGTTGATGTGCTTAGTGCATGTGCACTTGTCTTCTATCTGTGACAGCTTAATACAGCTTTGGTTTATTCGTTTATTTATGTCATTTATAGTCCACTTTTCTCACTGAGACTCAAGGCAGATCACACAGTGTGAGATTAGTACAATCAGTATCAAAGACATTTCCATACAGTGTCAAAGACATTTCTATAAACCATGTCATAGGATTTTACAAAGACATAGAATTAGCAAGGATCCAATACAGAGTTGAAGAATTGCTGAAACAGAACACAATCATCAATCTATATATATAAAGACAAGTGTCCTGACTGACTCATCAATGCCCAGCCCAAACCGCTGGACTTAGTAGCGTGAAATTTGGGGAGGACGTTCCTTTTGTGGTGTAGGGGCTCACTAAGAAGGGATTTTAAGAAAATTGCCCCCTAATGGGGTAAAAGGGGTAAATGTGTTTTCCCATAGGGATACAGCTTCCTGTGTGGCTGGGAGGCTGCTCATCCCCCTCCCCCTGCCAACTGCCAACTCAGCCACTCTTGCCTGAGGTGATTTGCATGTGCGGCCTTTACTGGCCATCAGCCCAACAGTCTAAAGAGCAGGCAGGACACATGCAGTACTCAGGACACATTCAATGATGTCCCAGTCATTGAACATGTCCTGAGGTAAAAAATACACCTCCCCTCTAAGGTCGCCAATCTCCCAGTGGGGCTTGCCTTTCCTGTGTGGCTGGCAGGCTGATGGGTCAGCTGTGGAACTGTGTTCTGAGGTAAAAATTATGTCAAGGAAACTGCAGACAGTTGAAGAAAGGCAGTACAAGACTCCCAAAAGGGGATTATATATAGAAGTCAGTATGGCAGTTGAGTTTTTAAATAACAACAACAACAACAACAACAACAACAACAACAACATTCAATTTATATACTGCCCTTCAGGACAACTTAATGCCCACTCAGAGTGGTTTACAAAGTATGTCATTATTATCCCCACAAGAAAACACCCTGTGAGGTGGGGGCTGAGAGAGCTCCAGAGAGCCATGATGACTCTCCAAGATCACCCAGATGGCTTCAAGTGGAGGAGTAGGGAATCAAACCCGGCTCTCCAGATTAGAGTCCCACGCTGTTAACCACTACAGCAAACTGTTCATGGGGAGATGGTGCATGACCTTTTTAGGGGTCATTTCAATGCAAACCTCTCACATGAATCTGCCGAACGGCCCTCCATATCACCCCTCCCTCAGTCCAACTCCACCTCACACCGCTTGCAGCCATCACCTCTTACTGCCCCCAAGAAGCCTCCTGGCAGACGTTGTGCAAGATATACCAATGCTAAAAGGAGGAAGCAACTTAGAGATGTGGCAAAGAAATATGCACATCACACTCCTGCAGTGCACTGAGCAGCAGTGGGCAAGTACCACAGAGTCCTGAGTCCAAGAGAAAGGTAACCATCCCTGCAGGCCTGGGCACAGTAGTGATGACCCTAGCAGACCTAACAGCCATGATGTACCTGATATCGCCACTATCACGGAGAGGTCCATGGACTGGCTGTGCAAGTGTGCCATTCTAACCCCCAAGAACAACAAGGCTGCCATCATTAATGAAACACAACTTAACTCCCTCGAAGGGGCAGAAATGGAGTACAGATCTGTGGACTCAGTGGTGCAAATGGATGATGCAGCCCACTACCCTGTAGAGTTCCTCAACATGCTCAACCCTCCTGGCTTCCAAGCCCACAAGCTTCTCCTCAAAGTGGAGGCTACAAACTGGGGCGAAACCACCAATGAGGTCTACAAAGAGGTTCTTCAGTAGAAAAATAAGGTTGTACATATTTTTCACTTTATTTATTGCACTACAATCTTTTCCTTTTAAAAATCTCTTCAATAAATGTTACATTTCGAAATTCACTTCATCAGTTTTAGGCATCAACATGCTTTGCTTTATTCAAACACTTTTGTGAAGCTCAGGTACTATGCTATTATACTACAAAGCCAACTCAACCCCTCCCCCAAACCAAAAAAGTCACATACCCATAAATATTATAACTGGATTTAAATTAGTTAAATACTGTAGCAAAGCATGGGCATCAAGCAAGTCTATATATATCAAGACAAATGTCCTGACTGACTCATCAACACCCAGCCCAAACCCCTGGACCTAGAAACGTGAAATTTGGGCAGGATGTTCCTTTTGTGGTGTAGGGGCTCACTAAGAAGGGATTTTAAGAAAATAGCCCCATAAGGGGGTAAAAGGGGTAAAATGTGTTTCCCTGTAGGGATACAGTTTGCCTGTGTGGCTGGCAGGGTCCCCTCCCCACCAACTGCCAACTCAGCCTCCCTGAGGTCAGTTGCATATGCAGCATTGATTGGTCATCTCTCCAACATTCTAAAGAGTATATACTTGCTATTGGGAGTCACTGAATGTGTCCTGAGGTAAAAATACACCTCCGAGTCTAGGGTTGCCAATCTCCCTGTGGGGCCTAGCTTTCCTGTGTGGCTGGCAGGCTGATGGGTCAGCTGTGGAACTCTGTGTTCTGAGGTAAAAATCAGGCAAAGGATACTGCAGACAGTTGAAGAAAGACAGTACAAGACTCCTGAATAGGGATTTTATATAAAAGTCAGTATGGCAACTGAGTATTTAAATGTTCATGGGGAGATGGTGCACAACCTTTCTAGGGGCCATTTCAATGCGAACCTCTCACATGAACCTGCTGAAGTGCCCACCACACCATCCTTCCCTCAGTCCAATTCCATCTCACACCTCTTGCAGCCATCATCTCTTACTGCCCCCAAGAAGCCTCCTGGCAGAAGATGTGCAAGATATACCAATGCTAAAAGGAGGAAGCAACTTAGAGATGCAGCAAAAAAAAATGCACATTGTACTCCTGCGGTGCACTGAGCAGCAGTGGCCAAGTACCAGCAAGTCCTGAGTCCAAGGGAAAGGTGACCATCCCTGCAGGCCTGGGCACAGCAGTGACGACCCTAGCAGACCTAACAGCCACAATATACCCTAATATCACCACTGTCAGGGAGTAGTCCATGGACAGGCTATGCAAGCGTGCCATTCTGACCCACAAGAACAACACTCATACCATCAGATAACCTCTTCAAGTTTAAGAGACTGCAGTTTCCCCTCAAGGTCTGGTTTGCTATGACAATCAACACGTCTCAGGGTCAGCCACTGAAAGTGACAGAAATTGACTTGAGGGAGGACTGCTTCTCACATGGGCAGTTCTACATGGCCTGTTTCAGAGTGAGCTCACCCAGCAGCCTGGTGATCCTAGCACTTGAGGGGAAAACCACCAATGAGGTTTACAAAGAGGTCCTTCAGTAGAAAAAAAGGTTGTACATATTTTTCACTTTATTTATTGCACTACAATCTTTTCCTTTCAAAAATCTCTTCAATAAATGTTACATTTTGAAATGCATTTCATCAGTTTTAGGCATCAACATGCTTCACTTTATTCAAACACTTTTGTGAAGCTCGAGTACTATGCTATTATACTACAAAACCAACTCAACCTCCCCCCCCCGCAAATGTTACATACCCATAAATATTATGATGACTGGATTTAAAGTACTAAAATACTGTAGTAGTAGTAGTAGTAGTAGTAGTAGTAGTAGTAGTAGTAGTAGTAGTAGTAGTAGTAATAGCATTCAGTTTATATACTGCCCTTCAGGACAACTTAATGCCACTCAGAGTGGTTTACAAAGTATGCCATTATTATCCCCACAACAAAACACCCTGTGAGGTGGGTGGGGCTGAGAGAGCTCCAGAGAGCTGTGACTAGCCCAAGGTCACCCAGCTGGCTTCAAGTGGAGGAGTGGGGAATCAAACCTGGCTCTCTAGATTAGAGTACCGTGCTCTTAACCACTATACCAAACTGGCTCTCCTAGTGAAGAACGGGCATCAAGCTAGTTCTGGTATATAGGAGTACATATTCAAAGCAACAGATAATATGCAAGGCAACATAGTGGTGAAGTCTATGGTCCCTAACTCATTAGCAAAGCATCTGAGACCCCCTCCCTACAATACTTCCCTTCTATCTGAGTAAAAAGTCTTTTTGAATAATTCAGAAGCTGCCGTGGAGGGACATAGGGAAGGAGGTAGTCCTGTAGGTATGCTGGGCCAAGGCCATGAAGAGCTTTGTATGTAATAACCAATACCTTGAATTGGGCACAGTAACTTATAGGTAGCCAATGTGACTGTAGGATGGGAGTGATGTTCATGCTCCTGCTTGCCCATGCTGTCTGTTAGCATTTTGTACCAATTGGAGCTGCAGCATTTTGCACCAATTGGAGCCTCCTACTTAGATGGGAGACCAATGTATAGTGCATTACAATAGTCAAGTTTCGATGTTACCATAACATGGGTCCAGGTGGACAGGCCAGTCATGTCGAGGTAAGAAGCCATCTTCCAGGCTAGAGTGAGATCGTAGTAAGCAGTTTTTGTGGCTACCTTAACTTGTTTTTCTAGTAGTATGTTGGATCCAGTATAACCCCTAGACTCTTAACTCAGTCTGTAAGGGTCAGACAAACTCCATTGAAAGTGGGGAGTACAATGTCTTTCAAGATCTCTGCCTTCCCAATAAGCATCACTTCAGTTTTGTCTGGGTTCAATTTCAATTTGTTATTTTTCAGCCATTTCACCACAGCTGTCAGACAGTGATCTAAGATTTCTACTGCATCCTGTGGGGACACAGATAGTGAGATATAGAGTTGGGTGTCATCTGCATATGGATGACATCCCACTCCATAGCTGCAAATGAGTTCTCCTAAAGTTTTTACATAGAGATTGAATAACATGGGAGATAAGATTGCGCCCTGCGAAACCCCGCAAGATAGTTCCCATTCTGGAGATAGCTGGTCTCCGATGGCAACCCTTTGAGTCTGTTCCATGAGAAATGTTTAAACTAGTCCAGGGTACATCCTTTGATGCCCACTTATGTTTCTAAATGCCTCAACATAATGGCATGGTCTACTGTGTCAAAGGCTGCAGACAGATCCAGGAGGAGCAATAAAGAGGCTTGACCTTTGTCTATATTCAGATGGAGATAATCCAATAATGCTACTAGTACTGTCTCTGTCCCTTGCCCTGGTCTGAATCCAGACTGGAAAGGGTCTAGAGCACTAGAATTTTCCAAAAAGATCTGGAGTTGGTCAGCTACTGCTCTCTCAATCACTTTGCCCAGAAAGGGCAGATTAGAGACAGGGTGATAATTGGCCACATCAGTTTTGTCTGGGGATGGTTTTTTATTTAGTGGACAGATAACTTTCTGTTTGAGTGTCCAGGGAAAGGAGCCCCGAGTTAGCAAATGATTTACAATAGATCTCAGTAGTTCACTTATGTGATCTTTACTGGATTTTGAAAACCAAGATGGGCAAGGATAGAGCAAATAAGTAGTAGCTTTCATAGATGCCCGAATCTTGTTAAAGTCTGTCATTGTAATTGGTTCAAAGCAGTCCAAATGTAGGCTAGATGGTTCAAAGCAGTCCACATGTAGGCCCAGGGCTCTTTTTCAGCTGGAACACAGTGGAACGGAGTTCCGGAACCTCTTGAAAATGGTCACATGGCTGGTGGCCCTGCCCCCTGATCTCCAGACAGAGGCGAGTTTAGCGGCGCAGAGGGCAATCTAAACTCCCCTCTGTCTGGAGATCAGGGGGCGGGGCCACCAGCCATGTGACCATTTTCTCTGAGGGCCACCCACTGAGTTCCACCACCTCTTGTCCCAGAAAAAAAGCCCTGTGTAGGCCTATCTCATTTGCATTTCAGCTAGCATCTAGATCAGAGTGTATTAGTGCTATTTTATCAGCAAAAAACTTAGCAAAGGCCTCGCAGCTGATTATCTGTTCTTGGGACTGTAAAGGTTCAGATTTAGGGGTTAGAAGGACAGTCATGGGAGGGTAATGCGCACGCGCTAGCGTTTGGACACCTTGTCTCCACTCTCCCAAGGACATCAAAGTTAACAGCTTTAAAAGAATGTAAACTGCTGATTGAAACTGCTGAAACTCATTTACGAGACGTCTGGCACAACAAGAAGAAGCTTGGTGAAAGAATAGGTGAGAGGATAACAGAACTTGTTTAGTTTTAAAAGGGAAGGGAGGACGAGCTGAGACAGAGCTAACATGGCGGTTACTGTGAAAGGGTTATCGGAACAACTGGCACAATTTCAAGCGCTAATGCTTGACTCCCAGACCAAAATACAAACTTCTTTAACCGAGCTAACAGCAGAAATGAGGAATTTGGGCTCAGAGGTTAAATTGGTGGCAGGCACTGCATCGGAAGCCAAGGCTCTTGCACAACAGAACAAAATGGAGATTGATTCATTGAAAAAACAATACATAGACTTATCGGACCGCAATAGGAGGGGGAACATTATTTTCTTTGGTATCTCGGAAGAAGTTAAAGCATGTGATTTAGAGCGGACTCTGGTGAAATGGTTATCACAACAGGAGCTGGAAATAGAAGAAGAAGAGATTGAACGTGCCCACAGACTCCAAACAAGAAGAATGGGGGGGGGGGAACCGCACCCAGTGATAATGAAGCTTGTGAGAGAGAAGTTACAGCAGAGGATACTCAAAACACTCAAGAAAAATAAAGAGCTGACATTTAAAGGCAGAAGGGTTTATGTGAAGGAAGATTTTTGCAAAGAAACGCTGTATCAAAGGACTCAAATGAAACCTTTTGCACAGAAACTTAACCAAAGTGAGATTAAATTCAGCTGGGTGTACCCAGCATCCCTGGTTATTTACCAAGAGGGGAGGAGGCTTTGTGCGAGGAACCCTGAAGAGGCACGAGACTTATTAGAAACTTTGGGAGTAAATGTGAGGAATACTGAGTCAACCCCGATGGATGAAACGCATCAACCTCGGCCACAGCAACCGGTCTCTGAGGAAGGCCCACCTAACCGTCAGGACAAGAGGCCAAGATTGTCTCGAGACTGAGACATATTAAGGGAAGTATACAGACGAAATTAAAATAGTATTAAAATGGTTATTAATATAACTCAGGGAGTGGAGGGTACGCTTACCCCAGATGTGTAGAGAAGGGATGAGAACTCATCCCCAGCTCATGGCTCTACACAAGGGAAGGGGAGGGGGAGGGATGGGGAAGGGGAGGGAAGTTGGGTATACAAAGGGGAATATCAAACTAAATATCGGGCCAGGGGAACAAAGGGAAGGTAAATCTGAGTTTGAAAATGGATAAAACGCTACAGGTACTGACACTGAACGTCAATGGTCTGGGTTCAGATTTAAAAAGGTATAAACTTTTTAGATTTCTTAAACAACAGAATATAGATATAGCATGGCTCCAGGAAACACATAAAGCAAAGAAAGATAAAAGACCTTTATTTAGAGACCCTAATTGGGGGATTTGGGCAGAGGCGCGTGGATAAGCAAAAGCAAGAGGTGTGGCAATCCTGGCCCACAAAAGGAATGATATAAGAGTAATAGAAGTGATAAGAGATGCTGAAGGGAGGTTCGTAATGGTTAAGTGCCTGGTTGAAAATAGATTAACAACATTGATAAACATATATGCTCCAAACACGGGACAGAAAACCTTTTTATTAAAGGTATTAAAAAAAGCGCGTAGCTTCTCTGAAGGAGAGGTAATTTTGGCGGGAGATTTAAATAAGGATTTCAATAAAGATAACATAAATAGTTGGAAACAATGGGACCTGACTGAAGTACACAAAGTTCTTAACCTAGTGCCCAAACCCACATATTTCTCAAGTAGACATAAAACCACCTCATGTTTAGACTATGTATTTATAAATAGAACGAGTACCTGGGAGGTAAAAAAAGTAACCACCCACCCAACATGGATTTCAGACCACGCCCCGGTAAGTGTAGAAATAATATTAATGCATAAACAAGTTAGAAGACCATGGAGATACAACAACATGATTTTGGCTAGGGAGGAGGACAGGCGATATATTATGGATCAAATTAAGCTATACTTCAAAGAGAATAGAGGAACGGTGGAGACAAATACACTATGGGATGCAGCTAAGGCGATAATTAGAGGGCAATGTATTATGAAAGAAAAAGAGATAAAGAAAAAATGGCATGCCGATAGGGAAGGGAAACTACAGGAATTAAGTAAGTTGCAAGAGGACCAAATAAAGAAATTTTGCCCCAATAGACATAAATTAATTAAGGAAATGTGGAAAAAACTGGATGTTCTTGAGTCCATGGCATTATGGAAAAAGCTGGTTATGGTAAAAAACGAATACCAGAGAAATACACTTAATTCAGCCAAGAGATTAGCAAATTACCTGAGAAGGGGAAAGGAGAGACAAAGGGTGAGGAGTATTAAAATAAATAAAAAGGTGACACAGAATCCAGAGGAGATAAAAGGAGCATTTGAGAAATTTTATAAAAGTTTATATGAGGAAAAAGAGGTGAAGGAATTTGAGGAAGAGATAGGGACAGTGTTAACGGAAACTGAACGAAGGAGGCTTGAGGAGGATGTAACGTGTCAAGAGATTGAGCAGGCGATAGGTAGCTTAAAGATAGGTAGATCTCCAGGGTTATATGGTTTTTCGGCTGAATTTTATAGGGAAATGAAAGAGGTATTGATTCCTGAATTACAAGAAGTATTTAATAATATACTAAAAGGAGGAAAGGCCCCGGATACCTGGAGGAAAGCAGAAATAACGGTGATTTTGAAACCCAAGAGGGACCCCCAAGTAGTGGGTTCATATAGACCGATTAGCCTGCTGAATCAGGATTATAAACTCTTTGCCAAAATACTGGCAAATAGACTTAAGAATATTATTCGGAAAGTGATAAAAGAGGATCAATACGGTTTTATGGAGGGTAGAAACATTGCACACCCGGTAAGAAATTTAATCAAAGTCTTGTGTCATGGTAAATTTAGGAAACTGGTTTTATTAAAATTAGATGTTTATAAAGCTTTTGATACACTGTCATATCAATTTTTATGGACAGTTATGGCCAAATATGGAATTAGTCAATCAATTATACAAGTATTCCAGGAAATATATAGAGAAGGCACAGCGGTAGTTAGACTCAATGGGGAACATACCTCACAATTCTCAATTCAGAGAGGAGTTAGGCAAGGATGTCTGCTTTCCCCGTTCCTCTTCATAATGGCTATAGAACAATTAGCTCAACGCATTAGGAACTCTGGGAGGATAGAGGGATGTCAAATAGGCAAGGAAGAAATTAAATTAAATTTATTTGCAGATGACCTGATCATAGTTATATCTAATCCAGAAGAAGGAGTCAAAGAGACAAAAATTATATTAGAAGACTTTGAGTTAAACTCAGGATTAAAAGTTAATATGGCAAAATCAGAGATAATGTATATTAATGTGAGGATGGAAGAAAGGAAAGAGATACATAAATGGACAGGAATAGGTTTAGGGGTCAAGAAATTCAGATATTTAGGGAAAGATATAGTTAAAAATGTTAATAAGATGGTAGAGAGGAATTATAATCGGACGTGGAACACAATATTGAAAGAAATGAGGAGGTGGGGCAAGAAGGCATTAAACATAACAGCTAGGATTAATATAGTGAAAATGTTCTGGACCCCAAAGTTATTATATTTGTTTCAAACGATACCTTTAGAAATCAATAGACAAAAAACTAACAGTTGGAATGCGAGAATAAAAGAATGGGTCTTTGGCAGTAAAAAAAGTAGGGTTTCTAGATATTTCATATATGCTCATAGATCTGACATGGGATGGGGTATCCCAGAATTGGGAAATTATTATGAAGCATTTCAAATAAAAACATTAATGGAAATAGGGGAGAGAAGTGAACAAAAATGGGTTAGAATCGAGAATGAGGCAAATAAAGGGGTTGGAAGATTTGGAGTATTTACAGGAGGAAAGTCTAAATACAGTATGTTAGAACCGGGACCGAGAAAAACAGCATTAATGATTTGGAGGAAATGGCAACCGAAATGGTTAAAGGGAGCATCTAAACAAGTATTATTAGAGGCATTGGATGAGGAGGAGGAAGATGAGAGATGGTGGAGATTACTTAAACAGAAAGGGTACACTAGATTGCAAGATATACTATGCGGGCAGTCACTTAAACCATTACAAACATTACATGATGAAATAGGAAGGCAATATTGGTTGAAGCTAATAGGTCTACATAATAAACTTAGAAAGATAATCGAAAACAGGACTCTGACGGCGGGGGAACCAATGGAGGAGTTATTAAAGGTGATGATAAACACAAAAAGAGGATTAGCAGGCAAGATATATACAAGGATGATGTCTGATAATGATCGGACAAGAACCCTCCTTCAGGGGAAGTGGAGCGTAGAAATTAGTTTAGCGGATAGAAGGGTTGACAAACTTATAAAAGGTATACAGGAGATAAAAGTGTATAAATTCAGAGAGCTGGAATTGAAATTCTACACGAAGTGGTATAGAACTCCGGCTATATTAGCTAATATGTTCCCAAGACTAAGCTCGAACTGTTGACACTGCAGAAACGGGAAAGGATGGTACTCCCATATGTGGTGGGAGTGTGCAGAAGTTAAAGCTTTTTGGGAGAAGGTAACAGAGCAACTTTATAAGTTCTTTGCAATAAGACCAAAGATAGACCTAGAATTGATGTTAGGTAGTACTTTAGGTCATAAAGATATTAGAAAAGAAGGACAGGACTTATTTAAAGCAATGGTGCTAGCCGGTAAAGCAGTAATAGCATTGGGTTGGAAAGACAAAACTAAGTGGACGGAACTAAACTGGCAGGATTATTTATTTGAATACATTCAATCAGACATTATAGCCATAATTAATCAGGATGAGTCATGGGAATTAAGAATAGGAAAGATTAAGGAAAAATGGCATTTATATTTAAAATGGGTCATGGAGGGTCAACAACGGGACGTTCGGTGGAAGCTCCTAAGCTTGTGCCCTTGGCTAGAAAGGATGAGTAGCTAAAGGGAGGGGGGGAGGGATAAGGGTATGGAAATACAGATGAATAACTTGAATGGGAAATAGCCATCCAAAATACACTAAAACTCTCAACCCTCCCCGGCTATAGGATACAATACCTTCGGCGATGAATTAAGCAAGGAGGAAGAGGAAGGAGAATCAAGGAGGAATAGAAGAAGGAGAGGACTCAGAGACTAACTCCTCTTATCTGGATGTGAAGAAACAAGATAAATAGAAGAATGATTCTTACAAGGGATTTCTGCCGAAGATATAGAAACTGTCTATGAACTTATGGAGAGGGGTGGGAGGGCAATGGGTATATATGTATGGGAATAAGGATGTTTTGACGGAATGGAAATAAAATTAAAAAAAAAAATTAAAAAAAAGGACAGTCATGAAGTAGAATTCATATACAATGCACAAAAATGACCATATGATTGCACTACTACATACTCACAAACAGTTTTGATGGATGGCATTACAATAAATACTGTAAGATAAAAAAGCCACATAAATACACTCTCAGACAATTTTTAAGACCTATAAATATGTTTTTTTAAAATTACTATTACAAATACTTACTAATAGCAGTTCAATACATTTTTCCACAAGTTAAAGTGCGAAGTGGCAATCTGCTCAATGGCGTCAGCAATCTCCTACACCCACCTCAGATGTTATATATTACTCACAATCATCAAGTTGCTCTGCATCAATTATATTATTTAAAGTGCTAGTGCTTCTGGTCATGTCCTCATAGGAAAGCAGCCAAGTCAAATGTATTATTCAGTCCTCTGGGTTCCATAGATTGTAATTTAAAAGTCCACCAAGCTTCTTGTCGCAAAAGGTCCCGTTGGGCAACCGTGGGTGCCTTATTATGGCTTACATACAGTACAGTATATACAAAATCATTATCTTTATGTCCCATACTCCTAAAATGTGCTACCAAGGGTGCCTCCTCCACGTTCCTCCGTATTCTCGAACGATGTTCTTGGATTCTTGTTTTAATTGGACGTCCTGTACATCCTACATACATTTTACCACATATACAGATTAACAGATATACCACATTCTGGCTATTACAATTAGAGAACTCTCTCCAGAACAAACCTAAGTCTCTGAATTGTTGTGGTGACATCACTAAATCACATGTATTGCACTTTCCACATTTAAAATGTCCCGTTGGTAGTCCCCTATTAAAAACCTTCTTTGCAAAATCTGTATGCACTAATTGGTCTCTAAAGCTTTTTGTGCGACGTAATGCAATTAGGGGCTTCTCCTGGCAGCCCGGTAGGTTCGCCACTAGAGGCCAGTGTTTGTAAATAATTTTCCTAATGCTGTTCGTTAGGGGAGTGTAATCCATGGCAAAACAAAACCTGTTCTCCCGTCTCTCCACCCTATTTCTTAGGAATGCCTGCCTGTCCCTTTTAATTGCTCGAGCCTTACACTGGGCTATCACCTGTATTGGATATCTTTTTTCAACCAGCTGATCTTCCAAACGCGTGGCGTGTGCCTGGAAATCCTTTAATGTTGTTGAATTCTGCCTTAGCCTTAGAAACTGACCATATGGTAAATTATGACGTAAATGGAGGGGATGGAAGGAGTGAAAGTGCAATAGTGCATTCTTATCTGTAGGTTTCTTATATGGGCATATCTGTATTGTATTGCCTTCTGAACGGACAACTGATACATCTAGATAGTTAATTATATTTTCATTAGTTGTCCAGGTGAACTTAATATTATTATGCAGTGAGTTCATCCAGGAGCACAACCCCTCCACCAGATTTAACTCATCCAAAATTAAGAAAAGGTCATCAATAAAACGACAATAGAATATGATATTTTTAAAGTAAGGGTTCTGTGCAGGGTTTTGTATAAAGAGAGCCTCCAAACGTCCCATGAACAAATTAGCTATACTTGGTGCCGCGGAGCAGCCCATGGCCACTCCGCGGACCAGCAGATGATGGTCTGACCATGGTTCAGGCCAAATTTCCAATGCTGACCCAAGGTTTTCCCTCAAAGGCTCAGTGCAAAATATTAAGTCTAGCGTGTGGCCTCTTTCATGTGTAGGGCCTGACACTATTTGAGAGAGTCCCAAGGTTGCCAGGGAAGCTATAAATTCCTGAGCCATGCCTGACTTGGAACACTCAGCATAGATGTTGAAGTCTCCCAGAACAATAAGTCTAGGGCCAAATCCGCACGGCTCAAATTTGCCACTATTTTCCCACCATTTATGCGCTTCTCAGAGGGCTGTTCACATAGTCTTACCTCAATCCCGCCATTCTATTGTATCCATTGTGCTGCGCCTCAGACGAGGTTGTCATGCTTTCAAACGCTTCTCTTGCGCAGTTCTCACCATGGATGTGAACAAATAGAAGCGGTTCCCAAAGAGACTGCCCCCTCTTAACCACCCCCACTTCCTTGTTTCTTGCCTTTCCGGAACACCGTCCCTCTTTGCCAAGCAATTCTTATGGTCCCAACTCTGTCCGAGGCATGCCCGCACCCTCGTCCTGTTTATTTTTTAAAAAAGGAGGGGGGGGTCATTCCTAGCACTATTGCACAATCCCATTCATGAAGATCACCCACAAGCGATTTGGGAAGTGGTGTTATAAAAAGTCAGTGGAGGCATCAAGGGGGAGGTTGCCATTTTTTTTTTACAGTAAATAATGTTTCACTGCTGAAGGAGAGCCTAGGTAATTTCTGATAAGTGGACTGTGCCTGCAAAGGTTGACTCTTTCCAGTTTTTTTTTAAAAATAAAAATAAAAATTATCAATATAGCAAAAGTAGTTGAGCAGTAACATTAACCAATCACAGGCATCAATGGGGGTGTGGTCCCACCATTGCAATTGAGCAGAAAATCGATATAGCAAAAATCTAACATTAAATTTTTTTAAAGGCTATGTGATGTCATCATTGGTGACGGCCGATCTAAACCTGCCCTGTATTGCGCGATTCTCCCAGGGATGTGAACAGAGTATACCACGACACTGGTGCAGTAAAAGAGGGGATGTGAACACAGACTGGGACATTGCGGGATAGAATCCAGTGCAATTATCACGTATGAAAAGTGGAAGGTAGGGAAGTGTGGATTCGGCCTAGGTGTCTCCAACACCATGTCTGCTAGGGTGCTTATGGGGGAGCTGGTTGGTTTGTAAACAAGCAGGATACCCAGTCTATCTTTAATTCCCAGAGACAGGAACATGTAGTCATTACCAGCTATAGCTTGTACTGGAGATCTGCGGAAGTTGAAGAACTTGTGAAGAATAAAAGCAACCACTCTGCCCTGGCTACCATAGCGAGGTTGGTATAGGACTGCATAGCTAGGGGGAGTTAGTTGAGATAGACACACCTTGTAATTTTCTTGCAGCAATGTCTCTGTTAGGCAAGCCACATCAATTTTCTCTTCCTGTAACATCCCAACAATGCATGCAACCTTGTTCCTAACATATCTGATATTACATAGTATCAGTGTAGCACGGTGTGTGTGGAAGTAACTCCATTGTCAGCAGGTGAGATACTAGAGAGGTTGGATAAGCAGCAAGCATTACTGCTTGATGCTGGGTGCCTTTGGCAAGTCCCACTCCCATATTAACCAGCTCCCAATTGCACTTGAATAGTACATTTGCCAGACATTTTCACCACGCAAATAAGTAGTAAGTAAGAAGCTCAAGATTGGACCCCACAACCACATATTGGAGTATCAAACATACTGGTGGTCTCAACACAGACAACAGACTAGGGCTACAATAATGGTATAATTGAGCAAGCAGTGTTGAGCAGGTGTTGCACCCATCCTAGACGCAGTTCATAATATAGTGATGTTCCACCTATCCTCTCGTGTCCTCTAACTTGTGTAGCTGACTGCTCCCTGGCTGTACACCCCGGGCTAAGAGCCATGGGTCAAGAGACCTTGTGCTCTCGTCCTTCAGCTCGTGTCTCCCTGCACGGTGCTGCAGTGAAATAGCCAGGCTAACAAGCAGCATTACTTGTGAAGAGGCAGAGGGCGTAGATCTGTTTGGGTAGCAGAATGTCCATTCCAAGATCTGCTAGCAGTCAAAATAGCTATTCTATTTCTTGAAAACTTAGTCCAGTTGAGAGTTCAGCTCGTTCTGTACTCCAGACTTACTCCTCATTTTTTAAGAAGTCAAACTGAAACCAATGCAGTTGGCTTGGCCATGTTCACTCTGCACCTCTTCTACGAAATGCTGGTGTGGTGTCGTTTTATTTACTGAAATTGAAGAGCGCTGATGCTGTCATCCGAAATGGCATCATTGGTGGTATTACAGGGCCAGCTCTTTAATTTTTCTTTCTTTCTTGTTTTGCACATGCTAAATCAATGCATTGCTGGAATGCTGGAGGGGTTGCTATACCCAGAATTTCTCAATCTTAGTCCCTCTTTGTTTATCTGAGTCAGGCTCTGTTTTCACCCTATACAATATTCCAACCCCTACAAACATGGAAAAACGAGTGATTAAAACAATGAAAGCTATGGGAGTCCTGCACCTCCTGCAATTCAACATTGGATTTAGGGGGGGGGGAGAAAAAAAGGAGGAGGGGAGAGAGGAGGGAGAGGGATGGAGAGAGTGGCCGGATAGATGAGAGTGACCAAACACAAAGAAGTAGACTGGCAGGGGCTGGGAGAGGGGCAGAAGAGTGCTGAACACTAAAATCTGGCATATAGATTATGCCAGGGGAAAGTGCTGACTGGAAAACGGCTTTTTTAAAAAGTCAAGGAAAAAAGGACCCATTACTAATGGCATAAAATAGGGTGTGGAGGATTGCAAATAAATCGATACAGTTTAGGGAATGAAGTGGTGAAATGAACTGGTGTGGAAAGGGTTGTATTCCGCTTCAATGGTAGAGTGAGCAACTGTTTCTTGCTTCTTGCTAGACCAGTTTTTCATTCCTCCTCCATAGAAGAAAGCATGTCCACTGGTGGATTCTCTGGTTTTCAAGTCTTCTACATAATCAGCATCAGTGTATACAACTAGTTCAAGTTTCGATGTACTGTCGAAGTTCAAGTTTGTTAGTATCTTAAACTTGGACCTCTCTGTGTCTCTAACTTTTTGATTGTCCCCCTCTGAAACCTGAGAAAGGGACAGCATAACAGTCCTCCTCTCTTAGAGCCAAGCTACAAGTGACGCCTGACACAGGTTGGACACTTGTCAGCTTCCTTCAAGTTTTGATGGGAAATGTAGGCGTCCTGGTTTTACAGCTTGGCTCTCCATTACAGCTGCAAGACCAGGATGCCTACATTTCCCATCAAAACTTGAGGGAAGCTGACAAGTGTCCAACCTATGTCAGGTGTCACTTGTAGCTTGGCTCTTACTCTGGCAGTCTGACACGTGGGGCCTGAGAACCAGACTTGAGATAACCTTGTCTCAGAAACTTATGCAGCCAACTGAATAACAAACCTATCTGGATGATATTATCCATTGATCTTAATGTTGTCTCAGAATAGATTACAATTATTGTAATTATACAGTACAGCACAGCTGAACCTGTGATACTTCATACGGTAGCTACATTTGTTTGTTTATTTATTTGATTTATAGTCTGCCCTCCGCACAAAGGGTTCAGGGCGGATTACAATAAAATGCTCAATAGGCATTAAAACATATAAATACAGTTGTGTTTAAAAAGACAACTCTTCACACAAAGAAAATGAGCACATCAAGTAGAAAGCTGAGACAGAACTTCCTCAATCATACACTAATTTTCTAAGTGCTCAGAGTTCTTTTAAAACATGTAATCCCCAAAGGATTGTACCATACTAGTTCTTTGAATGTGTAATCATCTCTCAGTCAATAGCTTGGTTGGCCTGTGGAATTCAGCCATCAAGACAGTTTAAATTTTGCCTACTGCTCCATTAACACAAGTCTATACCAACAGTCTAATGGGGGATGAAAAGGCACATCAGACTGGAGAACAGGAGTAGATGCTTAGCCTATGCTAAAGCTAACAGATGTTGACATATATTTTTAAAAGACTAAGTAGTGGCAGTGATGAACAGTATTGTTTTCTGCTGCCTTTGCATTTGCAAAGTGTCATTTGGTGCAGCTGTTCCAAGTGGTGAACGGCTTGTTGAATCCTAGTTGTCTTTGCCTGAAGGGTGAGTCAGCCTCTGTTAGCCACCTACTCTGCAAACAAAAAATGCTTATATTTTGCTTGACTTGGGAGGCCATCTGTTGGAATATAGAAGCAGGGCATGAGGTTTCAAATCTTCCATATTGTTCTGTTTATTTGGACACGAGGCTTGCTTGCTGTGTTTGGAAATCAGTTGGGGAAGGAAGGAGGATTAAATGCTGGTCCTCTCTTCTCTACTTGCTGATAAGTCTAGTTTTACTAGCATACACATGAAACCACTAATTCAGATAAGATTCATGAGATCGACGGTGTTTGTGGTGACACTGGGACTGGGAAACCTTGTAATGTTTTGCATGTAATGTATTTAATTTGGATTTTATTTCTGCTGGCTAATGCAGGGATTTTTAATCATTGTTACTGTGAGTTTAAAATGCAGGCCTCTGAGGAAAGAAGCGGCGGGCTTGATGGGTGAGTGGAGTGAGATGTGATTGGATGATAGCTGTACCCTGGGGGCAGAGTGAACTGCAGTTTTTAGTCAGAGACCTAAAGGAAAAGGTTTTTAGTCAGTCTTTTGGTATCTCAGAGAAAGGATTTTTGCTAAATGAGGCAAACTGTGTGGAGCCTGAGAAGCCTGGGTCAGTTTATGTATATCTGAAATCAATAGGGTTCTTAACATACTTTCACCTGCTGGCCTAGCCTGTCAGAACCCAAGACTCAGACTGGGTAAGACCTTTTTCACACCAACTAAAGTTTTATAGGCAATAGCATATCATGTTCATTTATCCTGCATGTTATTTCTCCCGCTGCCAGATATTCCCTCTTCCCAATTACTAACTGCCATTCCTGAGACCAGTGTGACAAGAAGAAGAAACCAGATATCGTTCTGCTATGTCTACAGTAGTAAGCCCTTTAAGAATTGGGATACAGTTGTTTTAAAATAAATAAAAAATAGACGCCGCTTCCCTGACAACCTTTTAAATTCTATGCTATTTATTTCTGGATTTTAAATAGCTGAAAGCTGCTTTGGGAGTCATTTTTTTTTCCAGAAAAGCAGAGTGATTTTTTAAAAATTGTTGTAGCATATCTATCACTGGGAGAAAATCAGCCAGAGTGCAGTTACCAGAAGATGTTATCCACGCTTGCCTTTCTATTTATTTTCAGGAAAGCAATAGAACCCTAGAACTGGAGCTTGGAGATAGTAAAGAAATGGATATGGGCAAACAAACTAAAAGGCAATCCAGACAAAATGGAAGTGCTCTGGATTTGAGATAAAACTGATTTGGCAACAAGCCAGCAGCCACTTTTGCAGGGGGTTGCTCTTTTTCTGAAGGACTGTGTCCCCGATTTTAAGGCTTCTGGATCTATTCCAGTTCTTTTATAGCAGCAATTTTACATCATTCATGCAATCATCCATATGCAACTGACACATAGAGAGAGCTTAAAAACTGCATACATTTATTGGGAAACATCAGGTGTGAGGGAACAAAAAGTGCTGGGAAATATAGACTCAGTCTTTTGAGTCACCCATATGAAGCTGCCCAGGATTTGAGATCTGCTGGCAGTACCCTGCTTTGAGGGCCAATGGAATTTAAAGTAATGTAGTGGACACACAAGAGAGCTTTTGGGGCATCACTCTTTAAGTTAAAGAACAGATTGTCAGTGTGCTCATTTCTCCTAGTGAAATACTTGTGGCTCTTAGGTTGGCTCCAGTAGAAAATTTCCACTGACAGAAGGGTATAGATTTTAGCCAGTTCCCTCTCTCCCACTTCAGACCTCCTCAGCTCATGCTGTTCCTGGGAGTCCCTTGTTCCTCAGAAGCAGCATTTCAGGGGGCATTTGGGTATACAGTGGGAGGCAGAGAAGTTTTGATTCACTGATGGAAATCCCTTCTTTAATCAGTGGAGATCTTGTGTGGGATCCAACCTGTTATATTCTTTCTGCTTGTGATCTGCAGGTCCATTCAGCAACTTGTTTCTAAAAAGAAAGCTACAAAGGCTGGAAGCCAAAGCTTCTAGTTTACTGATCTCCTGTTATGTGTGGGCAGGCTGATAGGTCTCCCCCCCCCACACACACACCTTCTGCCCTCTGATGCGCATCCCAGTAGGTGTGAATACTCGGCACTGAGGCAAAAAGCTGTGTGCATATGTCAGAAGCACTTCATTATGCTTGCACCTGATAGAGGGCTCTGTCTCACAAAAGCATATGCCACAATAAATTCATTCTCTTTAAGGTATCTATAGAGCATTGCCTTGTAATATTGTTACTTCACGTACTCCAAGACTGGTCCCTTTGCAAACAGGTTCTGGAGCTGATCCTTGGTTCCCTTTAAGCCCAGAAGGCATATTCACAATAGACTCAAACTAAGTAACAGCCATTTCTTCTTTCCAGGAAAGCCTTTGAATTATAGTCCCCTACAGGATGGGGTGGAAATTCCTTAAAAGAAATTTCTCAGCACCTTATCCAACAAAAAAATCCCTGAATACTGGGGCGGGGGGAGGGCTACTATAGTTGAAATTATATAAATATAAATAGATAGTGTTAATAATGTACCCAAAGGCTAGGCAACTGTACCTCCGCTATGCTGAAGTACCTCCAACTGTACATTATAACATTAGTCTTCTAGTCTGTCTTTTTTTCATGATACACGTTCTTCTTCTCCTGGAGAGTTTTAGAGACCATGTCATTTTTTTCCTAATGATTCACTCTCCCCCAGGGTTGGATAAAACAATGTAGCGATTTTCTCAAATTATGCAAATGAATAGTTTTTCCTCCTGCCCCATCCTAGCATTCCCCCTCTCCATAGTTTTAAAATGTAAATGAAATCCTGCCCTCAAATCATAGCTGACTTATGGCGTCCCCTAGCGGGGTTTTCATGGTAAGAGACTAACAGAAGCGGCTTGCCATTGCCTGCCTCTGTAACCCTGGTCTTCATTGGAGGTCTCCCATCCAATTACAGGGGAAGAAAATTCGTCTTCCCCGCCCGAAGTTATTGACGAAACAAAGAGGCGGACAACGAGGACGATAAAGCAAGAACGGGGGAGTTCTTCTGGGCTGTGCGTGGAGGGCAATCTTAAAGAAAGCAAGAGTTGGAGGAGCGGGGGAAGGGGGCGGCCCATGGAAAAAAGAGGTTCCTTCCGGAGAGGCTATTCAGGCGGAGTCTGCTGCTCCGCGGTTCCCTCCGCTTTCCTGCAGCGGCCCCGGTGTGGACTTCTGCTGCTGCTGCTGCTGCTGCTGCGACTGTTTCCTGAGTGAGGCGCTCAGAAGCCGCCGGCGGCACTGAGGGCGCGAGATGAGCGGCGAGCGGCGGTTGCTTCGTCGGTTCGCGCGGCGGTGGCGGCGGCTGCTTCTCCCTTCTGCCGCTCTTGCGTGGAGGGGGCTGAGCAGGGGGCGGAGCGGGGCGGGACCAGCCGTGCGGCGTTGACAAGGTGCTGCCCGGGAAGCCTGAGAGCGCGAGGGCCGCTCCTTTTCCAGCCGCCGCCGGGCGAGAAGTTTCACTCCGAGCAACAGCTCGAAGCCGCTGCAGCGCGCGACGACCACGCCTCGCAAAGGCGGTCTCGGGTCTGGAAGTGTGACGAAGGGGGGACGGAGGCGGCGGGACCAGCAGCTCGGTGGGCGTCTCCTGGTGAGCAGACCCCGTCCCGTGCTCACCACCATGGCAGCGCGCTCCCGGCGCCCCTGGCTCAGCGTGGTGTTGGGGCTCGTGCTCGGCTTCACCGTTGCCTCCTGGCTTATCGCCCCCAAAGTGGCTGAACTGAACGAGAGGAAAAGGCGCGGGAGCAGCGGCGGCTTTTCCAGCGGCGGGGGCGGCAGCAGCCTCTGTTCTTACTACGGCCGGGCGGCTGGGCTGCCCGGGGGCAAGAGGCAGCTGCAGCCTGAGGCGGTAGCGGCAGCTGGAGGGCTCGGAGGCGCCAGCGTTAGAAGCAGCCGGTGGGAACGAGAGCCTCCGCCGCCGCCCCCCGCTGCGGAGGACGAGCCCGTGCCCAGTCCTCCAATTGCAGCGGGTGGAGAAGGAGACCCGCAGGAGGAAGAGGAGGAGGAGGAGGAAGAAGGCGCCGGCCGCCGCCACGGCAGCAGCCACAATGGGAGCGGAGACGATGCGGGCGCCCCGGGCTGCGCCAAGGACCGCCGCTTCCTCTACGTGGGGGTCATGACTGCCCAGAAGTACCTAAGCAGCCGCGCGCTGGCGGCGCAGCGAACCTGGGCGAGCTCCATCTCCGGCCGCGTGGAGTTCTTTTCCAGCCAGGGCTCCATCCCTCCGCCTGCTTTGCCGGGAGAACCTCCGTTGCCGGTCATCGCTTTGCCCGGGGTGGACGACTCCTACCCGCCGCAGAAGAAATCCTTTATGATGCTCAAGTATATGCACGACCACTATTTGGACACCTACGAGTGGTTCATGCGGGCAGACGACGATGTCTATATCAAAGGTGAGCGAAGCTGCCCTTGGCCTCCACATCTGTTGTTACTGCTGTTTAGCTCTGCGCTGGACAAAGTAGTAATAAAGGGAACCAATTCTGAGCATGTATAGAGTGTATTTTGCCTAGCTGCTGAAGTAGTGTATCTGTGCATCTGTGGGATTACAGGAGTTGCAGGGACCAGCCAGCTGAGCAGGACTTCTTGGTTGGACTCTCAGCACTTTTTGTTTAGAAACCTAAGGGCTGTCATCTTTTTCATACTTAGTGGTGTCCTGGGACTGTCCTATGGAAATCTTTTTAAGGTTACAATCACCTGCAGGCATCAAACCCCTTTGTACACAATGTAATGGGCTTCCCGCTTGTAAGCTACAAGTGGGCAAGACTAGAATCTGTCCCATGTGTGGTGTTTACTTTGGAAGGCTAAGAGAAAACTGACAAAATGAGCTCTCTGAATAAGGACTTTGAAATCTCACCTGCTTCTCTCAGTCTTCTGTCACTGATTACCTGGGCAAGTTTCTTGGAAAGTTACACCAGTCAGTGTGCCTTTTATCTGCTTACCAAGTTAAAGAAGAGTGAGAGCTAGCAGTTCCTTCATCTCTTCTCTTCCCTCTCCCCCCACCCACTACTAATTGAATTTTCATGTGCCCTATTCCAAAAATCCAGATCAGGTTACAAGGGCAGTGGTACTCGCGCTAATTGTTTATAACTGCCTGAGATGTTATAGCCTACACCAAAGAGAGAAATGTCTAGTTCCTCTGTGGTTGGACTAGATTACTGCAGAGAGGTTGTGCTTCAGAAGTAACATATTCATTAACATAAGCAATTCCTTCCACACTTAAGGAGTAGGAAACAATGGTAAATTTCTTCTTGATAGGATTAGTGAGTTAGAAGTGTTTGCCTCTGCTTTAAATGCCCAAGGACAAAAAATTGTAGATTCCTAACAGTGTCACCCTAAGCAGAGTTACCCCTGTCTGTTGAAGTCAGTAGGCTTAGAAGGGTGTAATTGTGCCATGGATGGCTTCATTAGTAACCTATTAAACAATAACTTATGGAATGATAATTTCAATGGATTTAGGTGCAACTCTGCTTAGGATGGCACAGATAGTCAACAGAATATCAGTTTATTCCACAGATTTCCTTTGGATTTTGTTGATTACATTCGGCATGATCGTAAGTTTTCATGGCACAAATATTAGTATTATAACATAACTGTATAATTGTTATATATTTGTATAACTAAAAAAATAGTTCTGCTCATTTGCAATATCTGAGACCAGCTGGAAGGAGACCTGTATATGAGTAAAGACAATTTGGCTCTAGTGGACGACAATGGCATTCTTAATGATTTTTTAAATATGCTTTTGATTGAAGTTTGTCAAACTCTAAAAGTATTGTAAGTCTTTTAAAAAGAAAAATAGGTATGCAGTGAATGTAAATAAACAAGGATTTATTTCAGTTCTTTAATTTGTTACCTGATATACTTAAAAAAAAAGGTTAAGGCAGTCCCCTGTGCAAGCACCGAGTCATTACTGACCCATGGGAGGACATCGCATCACGACGTTTTGGCAGACTTTACGGGGTGGTTTGTCATTGCCTTCCCCAGTCATCTACACTTTACCCCCAGGAAACTGGGTACTCATTTTACTGACCTCAGAAGGATGGAAGGCTGAGTCAACCTTGAGCTGGCTATGTGAACCCAGCTTCCGCCAGGATCAAACTTAAACATTACAATTTTATTTTATTTTTCTTTTGAAAACATTGATGATGACCTCCATGAACTCTGTCTTGTTTGAGCCAGACTTTCAGTCCTAGAAACTGAATCTATGAAAAGGATTAGCAACACAGAACATTTAGTGAGTACAGTTCCTTCATTGCTAAGTAATCCCAGCCAGCTCTTCAGGTATCTAAAGTTTCTAGGCCAGAAGGTTTGACTTCTGGTTCTCCATACTTCCACTCCCTTTGAACTTGAGTGCAAGCTCAGAAGAACTATATAATTTAATAAGTGATATGTTGAATATTTCATATTATCAATAGAACTGTAAGTTTGGACCAGAATAGGCCGGAAGCTAAAGCAGGTTTAACAAAGTGTTGTAAAACTGAACAATATCTGAATTTGCTTAACAGGATTATTGACTATTTGGCCTCACCTGGAAAAAAAAGATCTTACCATATCTTACCCATGAATTCAATTTAAAAGAGCAACTGCAGAGATACTACATTCGGTTTTCTGGGAATTCCACTATAATATTCAGTATACTACACTTTAGCTTCTTTCATCACTCAGCTCTCCAGCCTAGGGGTGGCAGTCCATCCTTATCTTACCCTTTGTATGCATTCAGGTATTTTTACATGTTGTCTTCCTGTATCCTTCTAATATAAAATTTGGCTTGGAAACAACTTTGGTTGTTTAATTACAGTTTTCTCAGTTTTTATTCTTTCCTATGAATTTAAATATACTAATCAAGTTTGCCCACCCTTCTTGTCACACTCTTTCCATGGATTTGGAAGTGTTCTCTCCCATCAATCATCAATAGAAATCTGTGTATATAAGCAACCCTATACGTACATCTGTGATGTGTACCTCAATGTACGTTTCCACCCTCTCATCTGAGCCTAGTTGAATTTGTTTGATGGGTTTTGATGTGAATGTGAATGTACTTCCAAATCCAAAGACACCAGTTGTTACAGACAACTTCCTTAATATTAAAAATAATATTCTGCAATGCACCAGTCTTCAAAGGAATCAAGAAGTCTATAAATTCTCCAATATACTGTTTACTTTCTTTTTAAATTTAATGTCCCATTTCTAAACACCTTCACTGGCAATTAAATTCTGTTGATTATAATAGCATCTACTTGATAAATATACAGCTATAGTTTAATTTCTTGCATTTTTATTGTTATAAGCAGCAGTTAGGGGGGGAAATAGATGTTTTAATTAACAATGACATACTTACCTCAAAATAAATTCACTGAAATCAAAAGAATTTAATTTAATTCCAATTGAATGAAATTAAGAGATGGACATATCCAAAGTTCTGCACTAATTTGCTCAGTTTATAGGGAATTCTGGACCATGTGCATATTGTGCAGATGTGCAGAAATATTTCAAGGCTTATGAACCTCCTTACATCCCTTTGTGTGCTTTTTTGTTATTTGTTGGAGCAGAGACAGGTTTTAGGGAAAGTGATTTGTAGTGTTAATAGTTTAAACTGTAATGTGGGAAGACAAAGTGGTCATAGCATGGTATTAATATTATTCTCTCTTTCTTTTAGGGGAAAAATTAGAGGAATTCCTAAGGTCACTGAACAGCAGTAAACCTCTCTATTTGGGGCAGACAGGACTAGGAAATACCGAAGAACTTGGAAAACTGGCTCTTGAGCCAGGAGAGAATTTTTGCATGGGAGGACCTGGGATGATCTTCAGCCGTGAAGTTCTTAGGAGGATGGTACCACACATAGGTGAATGTCTTCGTGAAATGTACACTACTCATGAGGATGTAGAAGTAGGCCGGTGCGTTCGGCGGTTTGGTGGAACTCAGTGTGTTTGGTCTTATGAGGTAAGAAATAATGTATTAATTGGCAATGATTTTATATGCAAAAATATAAATTATTTAATGAAGTTCTTGTGATTTAGTAAGTACAGGCTACTGCTAGAAATACTCTGTCAGTGCAGAATTTCAGCACGGATAGTGAATGTTGCTGGCATTTTCTGAGTCCTGTTTGGCTTTTACTATGCTAATACAACCAAATGTAATTGGACCTTTGTGATGGAATACTGACAGCCACATTAAGTGCAGTATGTGCTAAAAGCAAAAACACAGCCTTAGCAGACATTTCTGGGTCTGGAACTATGTAGAGCCCACCAAAAAAAAAAAGCATGGAACATCACACCCCTCCCCCAGCCTGTGCCAACAGAGTTATATAACTGAGAAGTAAAATACATACATACTAATGAGGCAAGAAAATGTAATTGTGAAGTATTATTCCTGAATAACGCTGCTATTAGAAGACAGCTTATAGTTACTGTATTGAAATAACATACTATTATTATTAATATCCTGATATATGCCTTGCCTTAAATAACTTGTTGTATTAATAATTTAGGCATATTTTTTCAAGTTATAATTATAGCCACCAGGTACATAATTAGGAATGAGGTCATTGTACTCTTTATTTTACATAATAGGAAATACTCTGGCTTCATGTGCATGTTATTCTGTTAAACTGGATAACGACAGGACTTGGTGCTGCTTCCCTTACCCTGATGAAAGGGTTCTTTTAAAGGTATCTAAATGTTTTTAGTGTGATCAACCCAAAATACTTGTTTTAAACTGTATTACAGTTCATGAACATGTATGCTTAGAAATATTGTATATTACTGTTTCTCTAGTGCAGTATTGTAGAACTTGATGTTATACTGATACTGCAGGGATTGTTAGGATGGAATTAAATATATCACAGCTGTGTTTAGGATCAAAATGAGACCGGCATGTTAAACCTAAGTACAGTAATTTGATATTAAGTTCTGTTGGTGTCACCAAGTACTTTGTTTAATTTCCCTTGTTTTCAAAGAAAGTGACCTATACACTTTCTATGCAAGTTCTTTTAGGTGCTTTGGCTTGAATAAAGATGAAGAATAGTGTAATGCCATAGCAAAAGTCACATCTCTCATCATGTGATCCTGACTTTGCAGTTTAAGTAAAGATCCGCACACAGGTGAATCAAACTCCTGATAGACTTAGGGCTTGTAGACTAAATACTTAGCGACCTATCTTATTCCGATTTGTAATGGTTCAGACATGTTGCTGCCCCTTTCTTGACTTACACGTAGCCACAAAGCTACAGCTTCGTTGAATCGGTGACTCTCTGTATGCAGTTTCTCTTGATATGTTGGGAGTTTGTTAGCAGTGGGCAGAGGTTGCTTCTGTTGAAGTTTTCTTCAGAGCTTGACCTTGGAAAGGGGGAATTAGGATTGAATTAAGCATAAATTTATTATTACAATTATTTGTAGATCCAATGTGAAAATTCATGGGAGCAGTTCTCAACCAACCCTGCTACTCTACACATGTTCTGTCTTTCATTTGTCTCAGTTGTTCAGAATTGTTCAGTTGTCCTAACCACTTAAACTCATCAGCAGAATCAGTAGAGAATTCGTTTTATTTTTCAGAATTTGCAGTGTAGCATGTTTATGCAGAGGATATGATTTTTTCTTATACTTTATCGCTGCATAAAGCCAATATTAAGCCTGTTGCTGAGCTTTTGTGTGTGTTCCTTACTCTTCCCACCTCACACAGAGGTCATTGATGGAAACTTGGTTTAAAACGAATTCTGGTTAGGATTACATTACATACATATGCAAGCTCATGGGTTAACCAAAGGTCATTTATTCATTCCCACAAGCTGGGACTCTAAACCAGGGTTTAATGCAGATGGTGATAATTGGGGAGTCACTGATTCAATGAAGCTGTAGCTTTGTGGCCATGTGTAAATCCCAGTTTGTTGTAATTGGGGGCAGGGAGAGGGCTAACTATGATTAACTAGCATGCCTACCATCCTTCATTGTGGTTCTAAAGTTGGTTTTAGAGTTGAGTTTAAAGAAGGAGTTGTTCATTGTGCTCTGCATGAAAAGGAGGTGGGAGAAGGAGTGATGTATACATACATCAGCAACCTAGGTTTGTGCACATCTGGGATTAATATCTAAATAACAAAATCTAGATAAGCAGATGAAATGTAGGGTTCATGCAATTTGTAGCTCATGATGCAAAAACTACTTCTTACATCAAGGAGGGTTGTGTTTTTTAGACATATCCAGAGAAATGCATGATGTCAGATTAGGAGATCTGCCCTGAAGCCTGCTGGATTTTGATCTGACAAATGGATTTGCTTTGCAAAGTTGTTGTGAGGATAAAACAATGAAGAGAGAACCATGTCAACTGCCCTGAACTTGTAGAAAGAGCCAAATAAAAATGTATAAGGTAGGTGGTTATCCACCTCCCCCTTCCATTTTCTGAACTGCTTTTGAAATAGAGTTTAGAGCGAGTTTACAACATGGTTGGGCATCTGTTATATATGAAGAACCAGAAGCTGACTCAAGTGGATCATTGGACCTTCTTACCTTACTATTCATTAGGTTTATAGCACTAGAATAAGGTTTGTAGCAGTAGAATAAACAAGCAACAGCATTGAACTGTAGTAAATTTTAAATAGTCAATTGAATTGTTATTTAACTAACTTGGTGTAGTAAAACTACATGTTTACTATTTAATACTATAAAAAGATCTACATTTAGGTAGAAAAAAATCAAATTCATAATTGTAGGATGGGTGAGACTTGTCTTGACAGTGAAAAGGATATAGAGGACCATATATTGAACATGAGTCAGCGGTGTGATGCAGTAGCTAAAAAGGAGAATGTGATTTTAGGTTTCATGAACAGAAGTATGGTGTCCAGATCATGTAATGTAATGGGTACCACTTTACACTACTTTTGTTAGCCCTCATTAGAAATACTGTGTTCAGTTTTCGGTACTGCAGTTTGATGTAGACAAGGTAGAATGTGTCCAAAGGAGGGCTGCAAAGATGGTGAGGGATGAGGAGTCCAAGTCCTGTGAGAAAAAGTTGAAGGAGTTGGACATGTTAAGCCTGGTGATATGATAGCCAAATACTTGAAAGGCTGTCACATAGAGGATGGAGTGGAGTTCTTTCCTGTTGTTCTGGAGGATCACACCAGAACCAACAGGTTAAAATTAAAGCAAAAGAGTTTTCGGCTAAACATTAGGAAGAATTTCCTGATGGTTAGCGTGGTTCCTCAGTGGAACAGGCTTCCTCAGGAGGTGGTGGGGCTCTCCATTGGAGGTTTCTAAGCAGAGGCTAGATGGCCATCTGACAGCAATGCTGATTCTGTGACTCAGTATGAATTTAGGCAGATAATGAGAGAAGGGCAGGAAGGGACGAGCCAGTATTCTGCTCTTTGAGCCCTTTATTATATTTCAAGGGTAATGCCAATTGCTACTTTGGGGTCTGGAAGGAATTTTCCTGTAGGCAAGATTGGCCAGGGATCCTAGAATATTTTGCTTTTCTCTTGAGTATTGAGCAGCAGTCACTGGGAATATGTGTGTATGTGGGTAGCTGTGAATTTTCTGCATCGTGATGGGGGTTTGACTAGATGAACCTTGGGGTCCCTTTCAGCTCTATGATTCAGTGGAAACTAAATTGGGTTAATGAACTACACAGTATGTGATAAGTACGTAATGCTGGCAATATAAGCATTTTATAAAAATAAAGAATGGTTTTCATAAGTGTTTTGAGGTGGTGAAGTAAAACTTAAGAAACAACTTGAGCTTTTCCCTCTTTGCTCTGAGTGAACAGCAAAGGTTGCATGGTTGCTTAATTCCAGACTTGCTTCCAGTTTTTTTCTCCACTCCCATCCATCTACACTGCCAAAAGTCAGGTTGCTTTTCAGTTTTGTGGTGGTGAAGTAAGATGAATCTGTGGTTTGATGATATAAATGTCTGACCATTCCTTACACACAAGCAAGAAAAACTGTCTGAATCTCATCATCTCCAAATGGTTGTGAAAATCAGTACCCATCCTTCAGTCATAAATGTGCTTGGTGGGCATTTTTTCAAAATCATGGAAACATAAGTGTGTTTAGAACTACAATCTAATCACTCATTGCTTTTCAAGTAAGAGACCTTCGTAGATTTGCAAAGTGTCCTTTAATAGCATGAAGGGTTAGAATTCTTATTATGAATATGATCCTAATTATTGGCACAAGTGGTTTAGTAGTAAAATATGCTTCCTCTATTGTCACTATTTCATTAAGCAGGAAAAATCAATTTGAATAGGACAGCAAAAGAGGTTATGTGCCATTAAAGAAAAATGCAGAAGAGTAATTGGATTTATGCATTATACATCAAGCTTCAGCCAAAGGTGCTATGTTCTCTTGGAAAAAATATTTTGTGTATACAATGTAAGAAATTCAATCTTTGATCTGAATATTTTAATTCACAAAAAGTTAGTCAGAGTAGAATGCAATACAGGAAAATATGTCCTTTATAATTATTGTTGTGAAACCTCTTAATTGGGGTTCAGTCATTTGAGAGCAAAATGCTAATTTTAGTTACTTACCCTACATTGAAATCTACTGTGATTGGCTGCTATGCAGAGCACTAACTAGGGATCTGCTGTGAGCATTAGAAAGCAAAATAATGTATCACAAACTCCTACTTGTAAGTAAATCTCACTTATTTTAGAGATGCTTTTAAGTGCCTTTGATTTAGTGCGGTTGGAAATACGAGCATTTAAAAATTTGTTTTAGACTTTATATTTAAATCTGCCACAAGCATACTCTAAAACTGTTCCATTTTCCCCAATGAACTCACTGAGGTTAATTTAGAATAAGCGCAGTTTATTTATGGTCATCTTAAAAATCAAATACTTTGAGAAAAAGCCCTGCTGATGTTTTAAGTACCTGGTCTTTCTTTCAGGTAATTATGATATATATTTACTGGTTTGTGTAATACCAACTATCCCATCATAGTATATCTCCTAGGATTAATTGAATAATACTATACTGGATCTTAATCTTCAATGCATTTGTTGAAATGCAAATACCAGTGAAATGATAGGGTACATTTGGATATTGGATTGATTCTAGGTCTGAGCTTAATGATCTTCGCTACTGAATATTTTTGGCATGAAAGGTGTTACCAAGGGCACAGAGGGGGATACCTGTCTGTCCTTTACACGTGTATCTCTCAGCTTCAAGGCAAGGGATTTAATGCACAGGAGAGGAGGCAGTATCTCTGAAACGATGAACAAGGTGAAGCAAAACCAAGACCTGTCAGGTATAGAAGGCAGAGTAATGACCAACTATCTCTGGAATATATGGCTCAATATAACATAGCACTTTGGAATAATGAGTAGATTACACAGGAGTAAAATTGCCAAGGTGTATTTGCAAAAGATTGAGAAATATACTAAAATTAATCACACAAATGTAAATCATACGAATTGTGATATGAGCAATCAACAGGCAGTTTAAATAATTCTTAGTGGTATAGATCCCATTTATGCTAGATGCATTCACCCACCAATAGTGCAAAAACTGAGTCAGCCTATGAGGGATGTATGTGTATGATGTCCAGGAAAGAGGAGAGGAGAAGGAGAAGAAGATAGGACTGCTGTGGATGAGAAGCAGAATGGGAGAACTACTGAGTGTCATACTGAGGAAAGGAACCACTGGCATGGAGGATGTTGGAAGCGGGTGAGGGAGACTGAAGAAGGAAGGAAGGGAAGGGTAGCTGAGTTGAGCGGGGAGTAGGGATGTGCAATTCAGTTTGGTATTCCTTTAAAAATACTGAATTACTGAACTCAAAAGGGAATACTGAATCAGATTCAAGTTTACCGAATTAATTTGAGTTAATTTGGTAAACTTTGGTAATATTGGTTGGACTTTGCTAAGGAACAACAAAGAAACACCATTTCCCCACCTTTTTTACCAGATGGGAGGGGGGAGTGAGGCAGAGGCAGGGGGAAGGGGGAAGGGGAAAGGAGAAAGGGAGGGGGAATGAGTGAAAGAGCTCATTCTTACAGGAGCTCTCCTTTTCTGGCCAATGGGATTCTCTAGAAGGCCAGTACCTTTTTAAAACTGCCCTGCAAGGAGTTAAATAGGCAGGCTTGCCTCAGAGCAGCCTCCATTTTGTGTGCTCTGGCTGCCTGAAGAATCTGAAACCCTGCCTGCTGCTGGCTGTGGACTCTCTCTGTGGTTTGGCCTGGGCCTGGCCTGCTTTGCACTGCATCTGGATCCTGCTGCCCAGTGGATTCCTTCCTGCTGCTGCCTGGTTTGAGAGTCATACACTCATGAAGTTTTTATCTTTCTGGAGGGAGGGGTTGGCTTGGTGACTAGGAGGGATAGGGTTGGGGGAGGGGAATGGAAAAGATTTTCTTACTATGCATTTTTAAAACTTCTTTTGCTTTGTGGGGGTGCTTTGGTTTGAAGTTGGGTATCCTGAGAGGGTTTTGAAGTTGTGAAAGGTGAACTTTTAAAAAGTGCTTTTAAGATAGGCAAGTTGTAGGTCTTGTAAAGCAAAACTTAATAGGTGGCTTTTAGGGACCAAAAAGAGTTTTTTCCATTTAATGGGCTTGTGTAGGAATTAATAAGAGTTCACATTCTAGTCAAATTCTATAGATAAATAGGCCTTCTTCCTGGACCCAGGATGTGCAGACTTTGTTCCAGGAGCTCATGAGAAGGCTGCAACAGGGCATCACGTTTTGGCTGCAGAAATTTGTGCTAACACGAGTGGGTGGAATTACTTGGACGACTTTCTATCATGGTGGTAGAGGGACAGGCTGTGGAGTAGGATTGGACCTAAAATACCCGCTCAGATCTGTCCATCCATCCAATCTATCTAATCTATCTATCTGTTCATGTATACTATATGTTTTGTACCCTGTTCTGACAGCGGTAGAGAAGAGAAACTTCAAGTACTACATGTCACATGCTAATGTGCTGGATGATAAAGTTACCTCTCAAAAGAAAGGATTCATTAAGTCGCTGGGTTGGTTGTTATTGTTAAGGGCACTCCTAAGTGGAGTGGAATGTACACAGGTTGTTCATTTTGGACTTGGTGAAAGGGGATCCCAGAGAATCAACGAACAAAGACTTAGTTGGGCCATGGGTGTATAACAGCTTTCCCATTGGGAGCTAGTTGGCTCATTGGGCGGTACATATGATTCCCCTTAGGGCCTTGGGAAGTCCAGTAAGCATGACCCCTCAGCAAAGAGAAGTCTGTGGGAAGTCTCTGCAATGTTTCTTAAATCCTTTCCCCTAAATGTTTACCTTCTGTTGTGTCAGTTTGGGGGATAGACTTTGTTTCTCTGATTGGCTTTTGTTAATTTTCCTCTTTTTCAAATTAGGTCTTCATAATTCTAGGAATAAGTTAAATTGTTAAGTAGGCAATGAAATTTGTGGGATGAACTCAATGGGGATAAAAAGATGCCAATTCAGAATGAGAGAAGTTTGTGAGTATCTCCGTCTTGTATTAAATATGTTGTTTGGGCACTTGTTTCCATCTAATCCAATATTTGGTTTGCAACAGTAGCCAGCCAAGTACTTCTGGGAACCTTTCAAGCAGTACATAACAACAAAAACATTCTTCTTGCTTAATTCCAGCTTCTCCCTCTGAGGCGGAGGACATCTTGGGTGATTCCCACCGTCCAATCGGGGAGGCAGGAAATGAAACATCTTTCTTCCTCTTCCCTTGTGGGTGGGATCACCCTTGGTTTCCCAGTTCTTTTCCTGCCTCAGGGGAGAGCAGTAGGGTATAGGCTAGCTCTGCTACCCTGTCCTACTATTTACTCTTTACTCTTTATTCACCTTTTGTCTTTGCCTTTTCCCTTCCCACTTCAGCCTTAGAGTCTTACCTTTCCTTGTTCAGTTCCTTTCACTACTCTGTGCTATCTTCCTTCTTGGTCCATACCCTTATTCTTCCTTCCCTGCGGAGAGGAGTCCTCTACTCGCAGGGAGACCAGGATGGCTTCAAGGGAGTCTTCCGACTCTGAAGACTCTTTCATGGACAAAGCTGGAGACGGCTCCCTAGGACCAGTCCTTCCAGTGGCAGGGGACGATCCGGCGGGAACCGACGCGCCGCGGAGGCCTGATCGGTCCCCCGGGGAAGACGCTTCGAGGAGAGAACACCCTGCAACAAAGCGCCCTCGTCTGTCTTCACCCAAGCCAGAGAGGGCAGCGCGCCATGGAAAACGAAAGCAGACCGGCGAGATGGCGCGCGACTCGATTTCGGCGGGAACGGCGGCCAGCCGCGACTTCCCGCCAAAACGCGGCAACGTGCTTCCCAACCTCCCGGCGGGAGAACTTGAGCACGGATCGGGGCCCTCGTCGCAGGATCTCAGTGCGATGCCTCCAGGAGCTCAAGTAAGTGATCCTTCTGAGGAGCTGTCGCCCCAGATCTTGGCTGCCATCAGGAGGTCCCTTAGAGAGGAGATCTGGGCCATTAGCAGGGGGCAGACTTCAGATCCTGATCGTTCTCAGCCCATACCAGACCAGCCTATTCCGGGTCCTTCTCAACAGAGAAGCACCTGGCCCACTAAGGCGGCCCGCAAACAATCTCTAGGCCCGACCACTAACAAGGTCTCGGCCTACTATGATGAAGATCTCTCCCTCAGTGACATCTCAGAGGAGGGAGAATTTCTGTCGGAGGAGGAGCAGGAGTTAGACCCCACCACTGCCCAACCATCCAATAGGTTGTTCCAGCTGGAAGATTACCAATACCTACTCTCCAAGACCCTTTCAGCCCTGGACCTCAAGGATCCATCCGAGGGAGAGGAGGAGAGAGAGGAGCCGAAGCCCTCGGGCCTCAAGGCTAGACCCAAAGGGAAAAGGGAATTCTTCCCCAGGTCAGACGAGGGTCCCAAACTGTTCCCCTTCCCTGAATATTTCGAACGCCAACTCAAGGCCGAGTGGCCCACTCCGGCAGCCACAAAACAGGTACCCAACTATACGAGAAAGTTATATGTCTTACCTAACTTTGTGGACGAGCTCTTGCAGGTGCCTGTGATTGATGCCCCGGTGGCAGCGCTACAGTCTCAAGGTCTTCTCTCCGAGGACGGCCAAGGCAACATTCGAGACGGCCTGGATAAAAAAGGGGAAGCCGTGCTGAAGAGGGCACACGAAGCAATGGCTATTTCCATCAAAGCCTCGGCCATAGCCTCTATGGTATCCAGAGCCTCGGTGGTGTGGATCAGGAGGATGATCCAGCTGCTTCCCGAGAACAACAGGAGGCTAGCAGAAGGAGCTAATAGGATCCTCAAAGCATCCACCTTCGTGGCGGATGCCACCTTGGACACCCTGTCCCTGACATCAAGGGCCATGGCATCTACTGCGGTCTCCAGACGACTACTCTGGCTTAGAACCTGGCAGGCCGACATGCAAGCCAAGATTATCCTAGCATCTTACCCTTTCCAAGGAGGGAAGCTATTTGGAGATCAGCTGGAAAAAATATTGATAGAAACCAAGGATAAGAAGAAGGCCCTCCCAAGGTCCCTAAAGTACACCTCCAGGAGACCAAGCAATTACCAACCATTTCGCTCTCATCACACGTTGGCCAGAAACAGACAGGACCACAAGAGAGCCTGGAACCCTCCCAGGGGCCATCCCAAGCGGACTGGTTTTCACTCCAAGTTCAACAGGTCTCAGGGATTCCGCGGCAACCGACAGGAATCCGATGACAAGGGTCAGAAGCCCTGACTATCACGACGCCCCGGTGGGGGGAAGACTTCTCCTGTTCCGCAAGACCTGGGAGGAATCAGAGGCGGACGCATGGTCCTTAGAGATTGTGTCCAATGGTTACTTGATCGAGTTTACCTCCCTTCCACAGGAACGTTTTATTCCTTCCCCCCTCAAGAAGAATCAGTCCAGAAACCACATAACTCTGAAAGCGATCCAACACCTTTTAGACATACAGGCCATCGAACCAGTGCCCCCTGCAGAGCAAGGGCGGGGAGTATACTCAATTTTCTTCACGGTTCCCAAGAGGAACGGGGACTGGCGTGCCATCCTCGACCTCAAATACGTCAATCGTCATATCAAACTCAGGCACTTCCGAATGGAGACTCTTCGATCCATTGCCGAGGCATTGCAGGAAGGGGAGTTCCTGACCTCGATAGACCTGACAGAGGCGTATCTGCACGTTCCCATCGCCGCACCACACCGACGGTTCCTCAGATTCTGTGTCAAGAAGGATCACTTTCAGTTCAGAGCACTTCCCTTCGGTCTGTCCACGGCCCCACGGGTATTCACCAAGCTCCTAGTGGTTCCCATTGTCAAATTACGGGAGAAGGGCATTCACGTGCACCCGTATCTGGACGACATTCTGATAAGATCCGCCTCCGAGTCCGATTCAATCAGGGAGACAATGTTCACCATTCAATTCCTGCAGAGCCACGGCTTCTTGATAAATCAACACAAGTGCTCACTGCGTCCTTCACAAAGACTCGAGCATCTGGGCCTGATGATAGACACAAAGAAGGGCAGCTTCTTCCTCCCGGAGGACAAGAGAGCCAAGACCAGGAAGCTTGCGTCACAGGTAATCAGGCAACAGGCGTCTCCACTCATGGAACTCTCGAAGCTAATGGGTCTGCTCGTGGCCAGTTCAGAGGCCATCTACTGGGGCAAGTTCCACGCAAAGCCACTTCAGGCCTTCCTGCGCCCCTACCAATGGCAGATCGCCCAGAGATCGAACATCAAACTCCAGGTACCGAGCTCCGTGAAGGAAAGTCTGGGATGGTGGACAATCGACAGCAACCTTCGCCTAGGCAAGAGTTTTCTGTCACCAAAACTCACCCAACTCTTCACGGACGCCAGCCTGAAAGGCTGGGGAGCAACACTACACGACGTTCCTGCCCAAGGGGAGTGGTCAGAAACGGAACGGAACCTACCCATCAACATCTTGGAGATGCGAGCAGTCTTCCTGGCATTGAAACACTTCCGGAGTGCGCTCGACCGCGAGCACGTCCTGGTGCGGACGGACAACGTCGCCACCAAAACATATATAAACAAGCAGGGAGGGACCAAATCGTCCCAACTCCAAAGGGAGGCCCACAAAATTATGACCTGGGCGGAACACAATCTTTCCTCCATCAGAGCGGAGCACATCTGGGGGATCCAGAATATCCACGCGGACTGGCTGAGCAGGGAGTCGCTCCAGCCAGGGGAGTGGTCACTGAAGAAGGAAGTATTTGCCTTGCTGACAGAGCACTTCGGAACCCCGGCAGTGGATCTCTTTGCCTCACACAGGAACAACCAGGTCCCACGTTTTTACACCAGATATTTCCATCCACAAGCGGAGGACACGGACGCACTCACTGCGTCCTGGCCCGACTCTCTGCTGTATGCCTTCCCTCCCTTACCAGTGATTCCGAAACTGTTAAGGAAGATCAGACAACTCGGAGCAACAGTCATCGTGATTGCTCCATGGTGGCCCAGGCGACCGTGGTTCTCCACTCTCCAGCTGCTGTCAGTCTCGCCACCGCTGCAACTACCGGTGCATCCGGACCTCCTACAGCAGGGCCCGATCCGGCACCCTCATCCAGAGTGGTGGGCGCTGACCGGATGGAAATTGAGAGGAACTTGCTCCAACGAGAAGGCCTTCCCCCGGGAGTCATCGACACATTGTTAGCGTCCCGAAAGAGCTCCACCATCCGCATATATAACTGTGCATGGAAAGCCTTCCATAGATGGTGCAGACGTAAGAAAGTGTCACCTCTGGATCCGACTGTCCACTCCATTCTGGGGTTCCTGCAGGAGGGCCTCGACAAGGGACTTAGACCAGCCACCCTCAGGAGACAGGTTGCAGCCATAGGATCGGTCTGGACCAAAGACGGAGGAACCTCGCTAGCGTCTCACCCGCTCATTAGGAGATTCCTCAGGGGGGCCACGCTGTTGAGACCCCCACCAGTTCATCATTTTCCTACTTGGAGACTCAACGTAGTACTCTCCGCACTGACCAAACCACCATTCGAGCCGGCGAGAAGCGTATCCCTCAGATGGCTGCGGATCAAGACGATCTTTCTGGTCGCCATTACTTCGGCCCGCAGGGTATCGGAGTTGAGTGCCCTCTCGGCCCGTCCAGACCTGTGTGTCTTCCACAGGGATAAGGTGGTTTTGAGGACAGACCCTATCTTTCTACCCAAGGCGTATTCCACTTTCCATCGTTCTCAAGAGATCAACTTACCATCATTCTGCCCGAATCCCAAACACCGTAGGGAGCGAGAATGGCACACTCTGGACGTGAGGAGGTCGCTCAAGGTGTACCTGATCAGAACGGAAGATATTCGTCAGACGGACGCCTTGTTCATCAATATCTCACAACCAAAGAAGGGTCAACGCATGTCCGCCTCAGCGATCGCGTACAGTATTAGATCTTGTATTACGGAAGCCTACAAAGCACAGCGGATCGAAATACCAGCCGGAATAACTGCCCACTCAACCAGAAGCGCAGCCACCAACGCAGCTCTGAGAAGGAGCGCCTCTGCGGAGGATATCTGCAAGGCGGCTACGTGGGCATCCTTAACTACGTTCATCAGGCACTACCACCTCCACACCCGTGCCTCGGCGGATGCGGCCTTCGGGAGAAGAGTGCTTCAACACGTGGTGGAAGACGAAGATACACTCCCACCCAGATCGTAAGGCACTGCTTTAGGAGCACCCAAGATGTCCTCCGCCTCAGAGGGAGAACGGCCCCTTGGATACTCACCGTGAAGGGTCCTTCTCCTCTGAGGACAGGAGGACATCTTGCCCGCCCACGATCTTCGTCATATTGGCACTCCTCTCCGCATTGTAGTACTCTGCTTCTGTCTGATCGCGTAGGAGCCGAAGGGACATTCTTGCTGGCTCTCACGCTCACTCTAACAACAAGTTACCTGTTAATTCTTGCATGCTGTTCGTATTTACTTGTTTGATTATATTGATGTCTTCTATCTCACTCCTGTTGGGGTCTAGTTTTTTGATCTTTCCACAGTCTGTGTGGTACTGCTGGGGGGAGCCACCCGAACTGGGAAACCAAGGGTGATCCCACCCACAAGGGAAGAGGAAGAAAGATGTTTCATTTCCTGCCTCCCCGATTGGACGGTGGGAATCACCCAAGATGTCCTCCTGTCCTCAGAGGAGAAGGACCCTTCACGGTGAGTATCCAAGGGGCCGATCTCATATTTGGAGAACTGTTATGAGTGGGTTGTATGAGTCCCATCTACGTGCATGCAAGAATAAGAGTGAGAAAGCTGTGTGAATTGTCATTTCTCAGTATTTGGTGTCAGATTTCCCATCTTTAAAACAAGCTTCATCCTTTAATTGCATAAAGTATGATAGTCTTTGATTATAGTCACTTTACTAAAGCATCTGGCTCACATGTTTGATGTATCTTGCTTTTTGATAGAACAGTTGTAGCCTGTATTAGGATTGTATTAAGTTAATTTGTAGTGGCTTGATATCATTTGTGGACAGTATCGCTTGTTATATGTGTCTTATAGAACAGCATGTTAGAACTCTGAAAAACAGTGGGGTTTTTATGGTAGGCTTAGTCTTGAAAGGTGCAAAGCTGTATGTCCTGATTCACCAGTTTGTGGTGGTGGTGGCTTGATAGGGTGGGAGGAATAATACTGCCACTTTTTTTCAGATAGCAGCTTCCACTGTCAAAATGTTGAGGTTTGATGTTAAATTTAAATAATACATGCATTATTCCCTTGGATCTTGGTACTTCCTTATTTGTGTTTGTCTCAGTAGTGTGATCTCCGTGACAATGTAGGTGTTACTTTTGCCATTCTGTTTAGTATTCTTGTGCTGAGTCTTCCATCCCCAGTTGAGCCATGGAGCACAACTTTTTACACTGGCATGCATTAATTGTGAAGATAAGTAACAATGTAGCCAGGAGGTGGGAAACTTGCCATGGAAATCAGCACCTCTGTGCAAAAGTAAATCATATTGGAATCACAAAAAGCACATCTGAAGTCATATAGCTTTAATACAAGTACTTACTGTTCTGTATGAAAGCTTCCTGCAAGGGCTGAATGTTTTAATATCTAGAGAAAGCAAGCCCTTTCTCACCTTAGTGAGTGCCTTTCCAGAAATAAGATTGCGTTGCTGCATTAGGTAAATTGCCTAGCCGTTCCTCCTTCCTGAGATGGTAGTTTCCCGTTGTAGGAGGTTTCTGGGGATGTCTCTTAGTATCTGAGGGACAAAATTCATCTGCATAATTTTTGCAGACCTTTGTTTTGTTTCCCTCTTCCTCCCTGCCCCTCAGATTGTCAAAGTAATAAGGACTAAATTATCGGCTTTTAACTTAAAGTACTTTCTTGTTTCTATCCATGGAGCACAGCTTCTTTGTCTCCCCCTCCTGCTGCAACCAAAAATGCCCTTCAGAGTGCTGTTCTGGGAAGGATTCCAGTAACAAGTTGATGGTCTGCAACAGGAGAGGGGGAAATCAGCAGAAATTGCCCCCCTTCCTTTTCTGTAGAATCCAACCTGTAGTCTGACCTTTATGAAACTGGAAAAGTTATTTTGATGGGCTAAATGTGAGTCCAGAAGTAAGTAATCTGTGTTCCTGTGAGTTAATTACACGTCTTAAACCATCACATTGGTAACAGAAGAAGGAAGACCTGTTGTCTCCCTTCTCGATATCGCTTTCCTTCCATCGGACTTCAGATGTTTCTCACTGCTCTGCTTCTTGTCCCTCTGAAAGTGATTTTTTATAGTTTTAAAAATGGCTTTAAGGCCTAGTCGATGTAGTGTGGAAACTAGTTTGCAGAAGGGAGTTCAGTTAATATGGATATCCTGAAAAACTTTTACCTGGTTTTGTGGTCTCTCTGAATTGAGAAGCCTTGATTTGTGATCTGCTGGCAAACCAGAATCAGAAAACATGGTTTAAAGTGATTTTGTAAAATATGGGCTATGATTTGGTGTGATTTGGAATGTATGAAGGCCAGTAAATTGAATCTTAATCTTGACAAGACTGAAGTATAGCTGGTGGCCAGAAGGACTGACCTTGGCTTTGAGGTGTCTCTTGTTCTGGATGGGTTTGCACTCCCTGCAAAAGACCCTCAGTCTGAGGGTGCTGCTTGACCAAGGTCTTCTGTTGGATAAACAGGTGGTAGCAGTGGCCAGGAGTGTTTTTCACCAGCCACAGCCAGTGGAGAGATTTCCTGAGTAAGAAAGATCTTACCACTGGCACCTGCCCTGGCAGCATCTAGATTAGATTACTGCAGTGCTGTCTATGTGGACTTTTCTTGAAGAGGGTCCTGATGCTGCAGTTGGTTCAGAACACTGCAGCGAGAACACTCTCTGGAGTGAATTATAGGGACCATATCACTCCAGTCTTGTTTCATCTGCATTGGCTTCTCGTCTGCTTCTGGGCCCAATTCAAGGTGCTGGCATTGATTTTTAAAGCCATGTACAGCCTGGGGTTTGCATACTTTAAAGACCATCTATTCCCATATGAATTTATCCAGCCATTATGAATGTTTTCAGGAGCCTGCTTCTGAGGCTAAAAAGGGCCTTGTGGATTGCAACTCTAAATTATGGAATTTCTTCCCCAGGGAGATTCATCTGTCCCCTTGACCACTGTATTCCATCAGCAGGTGAAGACTTTCCTGCTTTGCTTGGCATATGCTTACTGACCCACCCACCCTCAAATACACATTTGTTTTTAATTGTTGGTATGTATATTCTTTTTAAAAGTTGATTTTAAATGTCTTTTTACTTGTTTGTCGTCTTGAGGGCCCTAATTGGCTGAAAGGTGGCATGCAAACGCTTTAACTTAATAAATAAGCCATACTCATTGCACATCACCCATGGTGACAGAATTGATACAAATCTTAGTGCTGAGAATAGGTGAAACAAAAACAGGCAAGCACTTAGAAACTATGGTTTGTCTATTGTACATTCGAGAGAGTGGCTAGCAACATGATACTAAAGTTGAATCTGTATAGAATTTACTCTGGGAAACTAATTTTCATTTTCTTCTGTTCTGTGCAGAGCATTAAATAATCTTGTTTAGGGAAGGGGTTTTCAGCATGAATGACTAACAAAATTGATTCAGTTTAACACTCCACTCACTAGGTTCTATTACTTTCCATTTTCTGGGTCTGTTCTCAGATACCCAGCAAACCTTATAAGTTGGTAAGTATCACTGTAAGTATGTAAATAAGTGAGTATCACTGGAGTTTTAAACTTTCCAGAAGAAATAAGTAAACATATTTTTGTGGAATAAACAAATATGAAACCTTAAATTTTAGAAGCCACAAATAGTTTTCTATTATTTTTTCTTTTTTCTATTATTGTTTATCCTCCCCTGATCGTTCTTATTTTTAAGTGTATGATTATTTGCCTAATAATTTATATGTAGAAACATATTGGCTTTTCACACAGTTATTGATATAAAGGTCCTGACAAACTATTTATACAGTATATAATATTTCAGGTAAGCTGATACTTGCTTGTCAGATACTGTATGTAGGTCATCAATCAGGAAGTAATTTCTATATCTCTTAGCTACTTAAGGAGGAGTTGGCTAACTAAAACAGAGCCAAATCTTGCTTTGATGGCTGTAAGTTCATGTATATGTTCAATTGTATCCTATTAATGGTATGTTAAAATAGTTTGGTACCTTGCTTGCCATCCGCTGTACTGTACGGAGTACAGAGCAAAGAGAATTTGTAAAAGTGGCTATTTTTCACCCAAGGTGCTATATCTGGTTTTTTTTACTTTTTTGCTCCTATAGTCACATCCTCTCTTCCCTCTACAGCATTTGTATGTGTTTTTTTTAATCCAGCATTATTTGGATTGGGATGAGGAATGTTAGAAAGTTAGATTCTTACTTTTTAAAAAAATTACAAGTTTCAGTCTTCTTGTCAGTGAAAAGCATCTCTGAGAGTGAGATCAAATGTTACAGTTCCACAGCGACTGGAATTTAGAGCAATGGCTTGGATGTGTGAAACAGTTATCCTAGATCAAACACCACAGAAGAGTTGTCAGGTTTTCTGGTAGCACCTTAGAGAGCATACAGCTCTTCAAGTGAACAAGTGATAATATATCATGCACTGAGGGTCAAACTACAAGTGACAAATGACACAGGTTGGACACTTGTCAGCTTCCCAAGTTTTTTTTTTCATTTTTATATATTCATTTATTTTTAATTATTTTTTATTTTAAACAATAATAAACAGTACTAGACATTAAAAGGTGTACAGTGTGCTTCCCAAGTTTTGATGGGAAATGTAGGCAGCTTGGCGGAATGTTGGACAAGTGACAGTTGAAAAGTCCATTGGACAGCAGTCAGAGAGCCAAGCTGCAAGACCAGGACTCCTACATTTCCCATCAAAACTTGAGGGAAGCTGACAAGTGTCCAACCTGTGTCATTCGTCACTTGCAGCTTGGCCCTCAGCCCTTAGGTTGGAACAGCAGTGAGTCTTCCACTTCATCCTTTCATTGATAAAGGGTGAGAAAAGAGGGTGAGGTTTGCTAAGTCCTGTGGAGGAGACACCCACTTGGACAGATACACTACAACAGGGGTGGTGCAGTGGAAGGCACATTTAAAGCAGAGTTGTGTGGACTTACCTCTGACATGGCATCCACCCTCCCTCTCAACGTTGCAGACTGGGCACATGCTGGTTACTTTCTGGGTGATTTTTTTGCCTTTCTGTTGGGCAATAATTTGATTCTTACAAACTTTAATAAGGCTGATGCTCTTGCATAGTCTTTAAATTTGGAATCTTGTGAATTGACTTTCTGAGGCTGCTGCTCCATCAAAGATGAGGTTATAACTAAACATAGCTCCACCCCACCCCCAAGCTCCATAAATTTTTGTTACATGGTGATTTGGTAGTTGTGGTTTCTGGAATCTCTTTCTGTTCATGTTCTGTTCTCTGTTGTAAGGCAGAGAAGTTATTTCATTTCCAAAACACCCTCTTAATAGCATTTTATCTTTAGAAAGCAGTTTGTAAGGAACAACAATTTGAACAAGCTTTCTGCTCCAGTAACTAGCAGCCTTAAGGTGGTCTTAATCATGCACAGCTTCACATATAGAAGCATGTTGGAATGTATCCCTCAGATGTTAAAATGAAAGAGAAATGCTTATATTATGTTTGTTAGGATTTACTGAGATTTCAGTGTTAGAAACACCATTATCAACATCTTAGGATGATAGTTGTCTTTCTGGACAAAACCAAAGTTCATCTAGTCTATAATTCTCTTTCAAATGGTGACCGAGCAGAGGCCATTGGGCACATATGTTGTGACAAGGTTCAGTTAATTCCTAACTGGGCATAAACAACTTTTGTTATGCTCATATGCATTATTTGCTCCTGTAACCTCACCTTATATGTGGAATTTCACTCAAAACCTCTTGGTTTGATCAAGTTCCAATTTGCCACAGATGTTAAAATACAAGTCACCATGGTAAGCTGGACTTTTTTTTATTATAAGCTGAAATTTAACTGAAGTTTAGAAACCTAGCTTACGTAGTGTATTCAGACTTCACCACATGCAGCTGGGCCGTGTTCCATTCTCTGACTGAAAACAGCTATATTCTGTTCTCTGAATAATATGGGTGTTACATCTGTCATCTTGGTTAATGTTAAGTACCAGTGAGACATGATGGGGTGAATTTACCACAGCTTCATCCTGAGTTTAATGTAGGATTAGAAGACAGAGGCTATAGTTTAAATGTGTTAGATACATTTAAACAAAAGCAGTTATTGCAGCATTAGATGTATTTAACTAAATTTAAACTTTGGCTGTGTCTGAGTAAAGTTCTTTGATATGCCAGAAAGGTGGAGGAAAGGACAGTATGTTCAGGTACAGCCTGGTGTGGCCACTGCTGTGGGAAATTGTACAGGCACTGGGGTACTGCATTTTATTTATGCTTTCCCCTTGTTCTGAGGAACTTAGTGATGTACATGGAGTTCCCAGGCAGTCTTGTCTCTGGGAACTTGTCAGGCCTAGATCTGCTTAGCTTTCATGCAATAGCATAGTAAATAGTTTAGTTTAATTTTAAAAAAATGCTTGGATTCTCATCAAGTTTGTTCCTTGCTGGCAGGAAGAGACCCTAATAGGACATCAGTTTCATCTGTACAGTACACACCTAATGATGTT
Organism: Eublepharis macularius; assembly: GCF_028583425.1. Lineage (NCBI taxonomy): Eukaryota > Metazoa > Chordata > Lepidosauria > Squamata > Eublepharidae > Eublepharis > Eublepharis macularius. Next base: position 82,050,523 of record NC_072797.1, read on the forward strand.
TACCAGAAAAAAGGCTAACTGAATTCAATGCAGTTTACTTCCAAGTGAGTGAGTGTATTTTGGACTGTAACTTTCATCTTCTTCCCTGCTTCTGCTTAGGTGAAAATGAGATAAAGTAAAAAGTGTAAACGTATAGTAGTAAATATGACATGGATTAGCAGAAATATTCAGTGAAGTCATAAATCCAATGCATATTAACATTTTGTCCAATCTGGGCTGCCTAACATTTCAGACAGGATATTTCAGACAGGATCCATGGGAAGTGGCTGTGTGAGGGCTTTATCATACTTGGCAAACTGCATCTCAAGCTGCTTCTTGAAAAAATGTGATGCAGTGATCAGATGCAATAGTTGTAGTGTAGATACACTTTTCCATAGCTTGAGGTTCAGAATGAACCTCAGTGTTGGAATATTATCGTTCCAGTAGACCAGATCTATAGTTCAACTATTGGGATAGTCTGAAATGCATCTTCTGTAGTACCTCAGTCACATTGTCACACTAACTTACTGGTTTTTAAATTTAACATACTAAATCTCTTTGTTCCAAACTACCTGATACGTTGCTGCATAAGCTTGGCTGTGGTTCTCCTGACCAGACTCACATTCCTCATAGCTGCATAGCAGCTGCAAATAGGCCGTTTCCACACAGCCACTCTTCCCCACCCTTGTCCTGCTTATTGTGTGAGTTTTGCTGAGTCCCTTTGAAAATTCAGCACCCACCCACATCCACCCACACTCCCCAAAAGCGCTTACCTTGTGCTTTGCGGTTGCAGGCAGCATCAGCAGCTCCTAGAAAAAGCGAGTTTGGAGGGGAGACAGGGCCGGTGCCACTGTTGAGGCGATGAGGTGGGGGCTGCAGGTGCCGCGGGGCTGGAGGGGGTGCCGGGGGTGGAAATGCGTGCTGTGCTGCCGCTGGCCAGCCCCGCACCACCGCCGGCCAGCCCTGCACCACCGCCACACGCCCCCCAGGTGGGCGCAGCAGCTGCAGACCTGGGATGGCAGGCGGCCAGGTGGCGTGTGGAGCGCGGACGACCTCCTTGTGCTGCCCCAGCCACCTGCCGGCCAATGCCCCCGGCAGCACTGCGTGATGACATCATTGCATATGATGTCATCATGCAGTCTGGGGGTGCGCGCGCAGAGCACGTGTGCGCGAGGATGGCCAGGCACCAGTAACCCTGGCGCCGGGGCTGAGGGGAGATTGGGCACTTTCGTCAGCATCATCCCCTCCCTTTCAATTTTTTTTTTTGCTCTGAGCATGTGTGATTGCATGCTGAGAGCTTGGGGAGAGGAGCTGGATGGCAATCGGAGATTTCCTCACAGCGCTTTTCTTCAGAATGAAGAAAAAGTGCTCCAACAAGCCACATCAGAAGGAAAGACAGGAGAAAGTGCGTTCGCAGAAGAAACACCTAAAAAATGGAACGCCCTGCACCCGTTTTGCTAACCAAGATATGTGGAGGGAAGGGGAAAAGCTTCCAGTGTTCTGTTTAAGGACATGTGGAAGCGGCCATAATTTATTTCCTTAAGTGTCACAAGGCCTGATGTGGATGGAGACCTTGGTACAGGTTGTTAAGGGGCTGAAGCCTTCCTCCGTGTCATTTTCCCAGTCCAAAATGTTCCCAAGGGGTGTTTTTGCCCTGTAGTGGTGCCAAGTGTACAGTGTTCAGTGCATGTTCTTCCCTGCAGTGGAGCAAAAATTGATCTTTGGAGAAAAAAGTTCCCTGCACTGGCTGTGGGGTATGCAATTTGGATTGGAAGAACCCTGACTTGACTTGTGGTAGTTAAGGTTTTAGTGTACTTCAAAAGAAGCATTTTATGTAGCAATGAAATTTATTTGAGAAAATATATATACACTGTTTTTATATAATGGACATACTGTAAATAATAATGGGACTAATTACTGTCTCTTTGTATTGTATTGTAGTACCTTGATGAACAGTGAGTTAAGAATTCATGGGGTAATTTTCTAATAATAAAATCACTCTTTGATGACAATCCTGGATGTTGTCTTCCTGATTTTCTTGCAAACTTTAGGAAAGCTGCTTCAGTTACAATTTTGAAGCGAGTAGGGGGAATGCTTCTGAACTTCTCTGGAGTGGCAGTCACTGTTGGCATGTACCGAAATATTGGCTTGGATCCCATGGTAAATCTCCTTTGATGGAAGGAATTTCTGTCACTGTAACAGGGCTTCCTAGCCTCTTCCCCTACTGTTACAGCCCAAATTGATCCCCTGTTTCTGGGGGCATGAGGGAGGAGCCAGTGAAAATTGCCTCTTTTCCATTAGTGAAAATCTTCGGCTAGATCCAACCCATGATTTGCACTAAACCAATCCATGGCTTGAGCCTGTGGGAAAATCACCATGTAGAGCATCTTGTATATGAGCCATTATGGCTGTTCAGATCATCACCCCCCAAATGTTTACTAGCTTTACCATCTCCTAGACCACTCATGACTGCCATTTTTGGTGGCTGCTTCTGTTTTATAGGATTCCTTCTCCAAGGAGGTGAAAGAGACACCCACCTTCTAGAGGAACTGTTTTAGAGCGTTTGGCCTTTGATTAACCCCATGAAATTTTAGTGAGTAATTAGGCTACTTTTTATATTTTTGGTATTCTTTTTATTTGAATGTAGTCTGAAGTATGTATGCTATTTTGAATCCTCCAAATGTGAGAGAAAAGCAGGATAAAAATACCTTAAAGAAAATTTAAAAGTTAGCTGTACGCTCATCACTCCAGTTATTAAATACAGTGATTTTCAGAGGGAAAGAAATAACTTTTGCTATGATTTAGAATCTAGACATCAGAAGAGCCTGTAGTTTAGCTTCCTTGATAATGTTATAATATGATACCTGAACTGAGCCATGAGAGACATTTTTTTTTATTTTTTTTTTTGAAAGTTTTTTTATTTTTCAATACCTAACATACAAACTACAATAACAGTAACTACAAAAGATTACAATAACACAAGGGAAGGAAAAGAAGGGAGAAAAAAGAAAAGGGGAAGGGGGGTGGAAAAGAAAGGGAAGGTAACCTACAAACACTAAACACTACACTTCAATGCTTTCCCTTCATACTGCCATAATAAAGAAATAGCTTAATAAAGTAATGATGGAGTGGTTGATCATACAGAATACAAATTACAATCGAATTCAAATTAAGTTTTCCTCCCCCTCCTGGGTCCCAGATGCAATTCTCTCTGAGCAACTGCAGCCGCAGTGCTCGTTTCCTCCCCCCCCCCCCCTCAGACTTCTCCCTTTCTTCTTGCTTGGTGCACTGAAATTCCGGATTTTTATCCTCAAAATCCCTTAGTTGATCTTCTGATAATATCTTATAGGTTTGATCTTTGTAACTAAACCAGATTCCTTCCGGAAATAACCATTTATTCCACGTTCCCTCAGAAGAGCTGCGAGCTTTTTATACTTAAAACGTCTTTTCCGAACTAGAAATGGGACGTCCTTCAATATCTTAACTTTGTTACCCAAAAAGTCCAAATCCGCATTGTATGAATTGTATAGGATAGTGTCTCGGATCCTTTTAGATGAAAAATCGATGGTAATCTCGCGAGGCAGCTGACGCTTCGTTGCATATTTTGAAGAAGCCCGGCGGACTTCCAAAATGGCGCTTTTAACCTCTTCTTTAGTTGTCCTCGCGGGTGTCGCCAGTAGTTCCGAGACCAGACCCCATAAATCCTCATTTTCCTCCTCTTTCACGTTCTGGAGGCGCAAAATTGTCTGCGTTCGTTCCACTTGTAGCCCGATCAGCTGGTTCTCCACCAGCTTTAACTCTTTTTTCGTAGCCTTCACGAGTGACGCACTTTCCCGGGCAGCCTTCTCTGCCCCCCCCCCGCTGCTTCCTTAATGGTTTTCACTTCGCTTTCAATTAAGCCCACCCTTTGATCTGTTTCGTTCAGCTTGTCAACAAAGGGTTTTATGGCTTCAACAACCGCCCTGCGCACCAGTTCGTCAAGCGACTCTCCCTTCTGCAGGGTAGCCGAGATTGACTTACCCAGAGCGGGACTTTGTTTTTTCGCTGCCATTTTAGGGGGGGGGACCGCCAGCCCAAATACTGAAACTCAGCGAAGGGGAAGAACGAGCCTTCTTAGCTTCAGATCCCACCACTCCTTCGCGTACGCTTGTAATAACAGAAGGGATTCGCTTACTTGCAGGCTTCCGCCTAGTTCTGTTCTTTGCCGTTTTCCATAGCCCGGCAGCACTCGAGGCGCCGCGCACGTCTGCCGGCCTCCATAGGGACAAACGGGCAATTTACCCCCCGCATTGATTTTCGGGGGGTTCTTCCCGCAGCGTCCCGGACCCTGCTCCCTCACTGGGAGTCTTGGGGGCTAATCTTCGCAGATCAGCCGCCCGGTCAGGGTGCTCGGGCGCTTCCTCTCAGACCTGCCGAGAGCAGCGTCCGACATGGCTGAGAAAACGAAACTGAATCCCAGCCATGAGAGACATTTGATTACAAAATGCTTCTAGCTTTTGAAGCACTAGTAACACTTGGCTGACATTCATAGCTTCTTTTTCTTTACATCTGTGAATGCTTTAAATGCTTTTAAGTTCTCATTTCACCATGTTGTATGAGGCTAAAGAAACGATAATTTCACAAGCTTGGGGTTATCATCAAGATGGAACAACCTGTGTTTCTCATCTGACAATATTCTTACTGGACTGGCATTGGCAAAAACGAAATGATGACTCTGTAGGAATGTGATGCTGAGAATAGGTAATGTTTCTAGAGATTTATGATTATCATTCCCTAGACAACAATTGTATTAGATTGACAAATGCATTTCACTGTTTCTATCATGGTGTAGCTCCCAAACCAAAGAGTTTATAAACTGTTGAATAGTTCAGCTCAAAAATATGACTTTAGTTCAGGCCAGAGCTGCAATGCAATACATTATCACACTGTGGAATATAATACATCATATAAGTTGTGGGGTTTAATGAAACATACCTGTAACTTCACAAACAGTGTTGATTTGATCTGGAAAACAAAATGTGCTCTTCTCAGAAAATTTTCAGCTTAAAATGGGACCTTTAATCATCAATGTACCTAATTCTCAGTGTAGCAAAATCTCTGGGTATTATATGTGAATACTGGGGTGTGAACAAATGAGACCTTTCTATAAAACGAAGGAAAGCACCAGGTTTGCAGAAAAACCTGAAATTAAAAAAATACAGGGGGGGGGGGGGGGAAGGTTACGCTCAAATTAATAGAAGCAAGCACCTGTAGCTTTAAGAAGCAAACACTCTCAGTGGCTGTTACTAGGCAACCACAACAGTGTTGCCAGGCTTCCTGCCTTATTTTCTGTCAGTAAAAGGCAGGAGGAAGGGGCAGGGCTCTTCACAGGGCTGTTTTGGCCTTTGAAGGAGGATCCATGGGGCCAGGTGTGGCAGCAGCCCCTGGGTGATTTGATACCATGTGACTTGCATAAGCGTGGCTGCTGGCTATTGTTCAACCACAGTCATCCCACAAAAGGCAGTGGGGTTAGAGTTTTGAACTTGGAACTATGACGCCCAGGTTTGATTCCTCACTCTACCATGGAAGCTCACTGGGTGACTTTAGGCTAGTTTTATATATCTCAGCCTAACTTACCTCATGGGGTTGTTGTGAGGATAAAATTGAGGAGAGGAGAATGATATAAGCTGGTTTGGGTCATTGCTGTGGGGAAAAATGAACTATAAATAAATAATAAATATAGCTGAAGATGGAGGGCAGATAAAAATTTGATTGTTTGGTATGTGGGAAGGAAAAAGAAAATAGGGAAACATGAGGGTATGGGGGTTGCAAAGAGAAGAAAAAGAGGAAATAGTGTGGGGAGTAGGATACAGATAAAGTGAGGTGCTCCTCTGCAAATCCTTGTGGGTTCCTCACTTCAACTAGGCCCATCCCAGTGGCTGCCACCATACAGAGTTTTCCCAGGTAGAGGTATCCAGGGGGAAGCAAGAAGGGAAAGCTGGAGATTTGACAACAGATAAAAGGTAGGTGGATGCACCGGTAGATGAAGAAAGTGGGGGGAAAGGAGAGGCTATTGGGGCTTTCAGGGAAGGGAAAGAGGGAATATTGGGAGAGATGAAAATGAGATGCCTCCACAAGTCATTGTGCTCCCCCCCCTTGTTCTAAATGTAAGGCTAACTGGAAGAATATAGCTATTTCCCAGATATAAAACTAATATAAAACTGTGAACCCCTGTGCTTTGAGGCACTTTAAATCTAAATAACCATTGGTTCCTTTTGATACAAAGTCAAATTATAAAAACTCTTAATAATAATTGTTAAAATTGTAATAATTCATTTTATAATAATTTATTCAAATATATAATTTTAATAATTAATTATTTTAATAACATTTTATAATAATTTATTAATTTATAATAATAATACTTTATATATAAAATTTGAAAAGATTGTGTTGTGAAAGAGGGAGAAAATCAATTATGTATAAAATCCGTTACCGTAGATTGGCACCCTTGGATTTTAAGTCTGAAATGTGGCGAATGAAAGCCAAAATAATTTGTGCAGGTGGTTTTTACAGATCACTAGTCTTGAAGCCTGACTAGGATTTTATAAACTCCAACTGTGATCTTTTCTCTCCCATTAGAGGTAAAGAGGATTGTGCTGGTGTATTCCAGATTGTCAGTTTGTTAGGTTCTTTTCTGGTGATTTGAACATTTGGTTCTTGGCTTATTTGAACGTGCTTGTTTTTACTTTTATATCTAAAGTCGCTCTCGGATTCTCATCTATTTTTAGTAATAAAAGCTAAAATTTATCCAATTATAGCACTGGGAGGATTTTCCTTGTGACCAGAATGAATGACTAGAACTGTTAGGTTTTCTAGCACAGTATGCTATTGGGCTGTTCCAGATGTTTGCATTCAATCTTCCTGTGCCAGATGAGTGTAGTTTTCAGTTAGAATTAGATAAAAAGTGTGCTTGAGAGTATTTTTTGTATTCTCATTTGAATGGTTCAAAATCAAAATAGGAGTTAAGTCCATAGTTTTATTATTTTATTATTTTATTATTTTATTATTTAGAGCCAGTCTGGTGTAGCAGTTAAGAGCGTGGACTCTAATCTGGAGAACAGGGTTTGATTCCCCACTCCTTCACTTGAAGTCAGCTGAGTGACCTTGGGTCAGTCACAGCTCTCCAGAGCTCTCTCAGCCCCACGTACCTTACAGGGTGATGGTTGTGGGGATAATAATAACATACTTTGTAAACCGCTCTGACTGGGCATTAGGTTGTCCTGAAGGGTGGTATATAAATTGAATGTTGTTGTTGTTGTTATTAGTGTTTCAGAAGCATCTGTTGTACTAAAGCCAAAGTAAAACACATGAACAGCCTCCACCACCCAATTTGCTGAGATTCTCTGCCTGCAGCAGAATAATTTTTGAAAGGTAGCTGCCATAATCCTCACCAATAGTGTCAATTCAAGAGGAAGAGAAGAAGAGTGTTAGAAATTGAACCATCATAGAGAGGTATATATGTTTGTCTGTTGTATTTAAAATATCATAGAAATAGGTAGAGCAATCACTTAAGGATAGGCATCTCCATTGCCTGAAATATTCATGGAGGTGGTGTCAGAAATCAACTCTGTAATGAAGTTTGGCTTTGAGGAAGATTGGATGGCCAGGTTTCTGTAGCTAGAGTTCTTGGAGTATCTGGTCTTAGTGGATTGTATTCTTGTTTGAGATTTTATCACCTGATCAGGCGTGTGTGGTGGAGTTCAACAACAGAAATTACTACTACTGTGTGGTGCTTCATGCTGGATTTTTAGGATGCTCATGGACGTGTGTGGCAGGAGCCACAGCACAGATATCTTTTGAATGTCCTTTGGAGCAAACTGTTTATCCAAAGGAACTTTCTTCTTTAACCATGCATAAGTGATAAATGGAGTGGAGGTAAAATTGGTGGTCATTGGTGACTCATGCTACTGTACCACATATCTGAAGCAGTGCTAGTGCTCTTTGCATACACTGTAGGAGTGTGAAAAAAGATCTGACGGTGGACATGTTTACGACATCTATGAGTCAAGAACACATGCTTCTTGGGGAGCATCCTGAATTTCCATTGCAATGTGAAGCCAAACTTCTTGAGTAGCGTGTGCATCCTCAAGTTCCTGGGGAACCTTCTCATCCTGGGAGTTCATCATCCCCTCTCAGGCAGGCAGCTCTCAGAAGGAAACGTCTGACATTGTTACCCTGTCCCCCTGCCCCGATTTTAGAATCCTCTCATAAAACTACAGCCTACCTTAATACTCTCTACCTCAGTGTTTTGTGCAGTCGAGTTCTGCAGGCCTTCATGCAGCTTGTGATTCTGTGTGGCTGGTGGTGTTTTTAGGGTTACAAATATCTGCTGGAACCATTTTTTTGTGGCTTGAAGCTGTGAGGGAATGCTTGGGAAAGTGTTTGGGGTGGGTTACCCCATCCCTCAGGGGCAGTATTTCATGGCAATCAATGAGCTGCAGTGCGAGGGGGGAGGCAGGAGAATTTCCTTCTGCCACTGGAAAATTTAGTTTGACTCTAACTTTATATAGCCTGCTGTTGATGTCTGGGGTCCAGAGAATGGCAAAGGGCTGCCACCTTTCAATCAGCTCCCTGTGCCCTGAAAAACTGCTCCTAAGGATCTGAGGATACTCAGGAATTGTGCTGGATGTGGTGTAAGAGTCTGCAGGTGGCGCTGGGAATCAGTGGAAATGGCCTCAGCTTTGTGCAAGTGGGACCACTCTTGCAAAGTGCATATGTGCAGGAAATTTGTGAATTTTTCCTACTTGCAGCAGTTCATTGACTCATTCTATGCTATTCCCATGAGTCCTTTGACTTTCAGGAGAGCAGGATGCCAAATCAAGAAGGGGAAGGTAGCAAAAAACAGCTCTCTGTAAGGAGAGAGCTGACTGTTCCAAGTCAGTATATGTGCAGTTAGTGTCAGGTGCTCAGGATCACCTCATAATCAATACCCCTCTGCAGCTAAAGCTGATGCTCTTGGGGTGTTTCTGTTATTTGAACCTGGGATAAGAAACTGAGAACGAAAGGTGTTTGTTCCTATTGTAATCTCTCCTGAGCCTGGGAGCCTGCTTGACCATGAGCAGTCCATGAATCACACAGCCAGTTTTCCTGAATGCAAAATTAGAGAACCGTTAGGAGGGGTGGGGATTAGGAGTAACCTTGCAGGACCTATATCTGTTTGATACTTGTCTGTAGTCACCGGTCCTAGCAAAGATGGTGTAAGTGTATGATACTGGAATCTTATCAATAAAGAGCTTTTACTCATGAAGTGAAGTCTCTTGTGAGTTGCCTGGCATCCTTAAAGATAGACATACAATTAAATCATCTGCTGAAATATGCAGTGCAAAATAAGAAGAAAAAGGATGCATCATAAAATCTTAAGTGATTCCTTTATAAGTATTAAAACCATTTAGCTTTCATTTAGCCCTTAGGTACAGAACTAAGACTGCATTGTATCTCTTTTAAAATACCTGAGTTCTCCAGTGTCCAGATATAAATTTTGCTGTTCCTAGACATTTTGGGGCATGTGCTGGCCATATATAGGGGAGCCATGATTGCCTGAGAGTCTATGACAAATATCCATAGGATTGCTAGGTCCCCCGTACTGATTAGCAGGGGGTGGTGGATGGTGGGCACATAATCCTCTTCTGGGAGTGAAAGCATCACATCATAGCTGATTCTTTAAAAATTGGCCCAAAATGTAGTGGGTTGCACCAGAAGGAACAGCATTGGCTGAGGGTGTGAGTACATTGGCATCCATTTCCCAGGCCTGCCTGCTGTGATGGAGGGCAATCTCCGGGTGGCTTCTTCCTCTCATCAATTGCCAGAGATGGACAGGCAGAGGCAGAAATCTCTGTGAGATTGTCCAGCACTGATTGGCACCTGAGAACACTATACATCCACTATATCATAAAATCAGTCAGTCAGTCAGTCAATATCATAGAATCATAGAGGTGGAAGGAGCCTTACAGACCATCTGTCCAACCCCCTGCTCATGCAGGAACAAACTTAAGCATCCTCAGCCAGTATTCATCCAGACGCTTCCTGAAGACTGCCAGTGAGGGGGAACCCACCCCATCCTTAGGCAGCTGATTGTGCTGTCTAATTACTCTTAAAGTGAAGAATATCCAGCCAGTACCTTCCCTCTTGTAGTTTAAAGTTTAAACCCACTGTTTTGGGCGCTATCCTCTATACAAAGGTGCTAAAATGTTTACCCTTGCCAGTTATAATTTGAGAGGTGTCAGAATTAGGAAATAGTTAGTCAACAAAGAGTAACTCTGTTTCATAGCACTGCATAGTGATATCTTGTTTGCATTTTGATTCATTGGTTTACTTAAACTTTCAACAAATTGTGGTTTCTTGGTGCTTCTGTTTTTGCCAAAAACAACAAATTAGCAATAAAGGTATGATTTGAAAAATGAAATATCTTAGTTCTATTTATAATTACTGACAGTAGTACATGGTATGTAGTAGAAGAGAAAGATTGTCCATTAGCTCCTTAAAGACCAACTAGATTTACAGGGTATGAGCTTTTGAGTGTTTGAACTCACTTCCTTAGATAGATGGAGTGGAAAAGTTCCTTATGACTATAATCTAGAATGAATTCATAACTAGTTTGCACCATGTTTATACACAGTTCTTCTATTTCTGTCAGTTAATTCTACTAGTCCTTCCTTTAACATTAATGCAAGAAAGGCAAGTTGTAAATAAAGTAAACAAATACATCAATGAATCTTCTATCACTACAGAAGAGAGTGATTATCTTTAAAAAAACTGTTAAGAATTCCTTGTATCCTGTCTTTCAGAATTTTGTAGATGGTTTATTCAACTTTTTATAAGCACGTGGTTAGATTCTGTGTACATTTTGTAGATTGGAAGCATGCTTCCCCCCCCCCCCCCGGTCCCTGACTACTGTTTGTATGTTTACCTTCATATTTGCATAGGTATCTGCACACACTGATCCTGGTGTTTCTAGGCTCTGGTGTTTGACTATCCATCACAAAAAATAGTCTATAAATAGCATAGGCAGGGCTCACATAGACCCATATACAAATGTGAGCTGACACATAGATGTTAGGTAGGCATGCCATGAAAGAAGGACATACTGGTATGATCCTAATTTCCTACACTGAATAGAATGTGAATATATAGTCCTAAGATGTAGAAAGTCAAGAGATTTGATCTTGATTTTAATATTCTCAATGGTCATTTAAGTTCTAAACTTATAACTATAAATGATAAACTATGCATTTAAATTATAAAGGACTTTGTTCAATAGTGTAGTGTACTGGCATGAATAGGAACCATTTTGTATTAGGTTTTTAACTATAAATCAAGCAATGTTAAAAGCAACTTCAAATTTCAGAGTGTTTTTGGACATAGAGGAAGTTTTGCCATTAGAAACATTTCCAGCAGTGTTACTACATTTAAATAAGTATATTAACTACAATTACCATATTTGATCACATATTCCTAGGTATAATTTCTTTAACTTATTTAGTCAGAAAAATGATGTGGGTATTATTAGAACTGGAAAATTTTCTAGAATGCCCTAAACAGAGCATGATCTGATTTAGCATGTTTATTTCAACTTTTGAGTAAACAAACTTAAAATGTTCCTTATGTTAATTTTATGTTCCAGTAGCAACAAATGCTGGAACTGGAATATTTGATTAGGGGACAAATACTTCTTTGTGCTATATATTTGAATGGATTGAAAGCTTTATGCAGATATTATTTTATAGGAGTAATGCCTATAGACATTAGACAATATAGCATGTACTCCCCCTTACACTGTTTAGAAAAACACTGAAGGTAATGAATGCAGTTGACATGCTCATTTTAGCACACCCAAAGAACTGTCCACTCGTCTAGGTCACTCGGGCACTTTAGTTCCATGTCACTCCCTGTATTGTTACTTGGTTGTTACAATAGTCCTTCCCTCATATGGGAAGAGACATGTAAGTAAGAATTTTATCTTTGGTTTTGATTTCAGCTGCACAGCCAATCAAGCAAATTCATTACTTGATTTTTAAAAATTACACTGTTATTTGTAGTCTTATCCCCCCAGCCCCTGTTTACAAATCAATAAAATAAATATATACTCTTGTACACAGTTTCTAGGGACAATCACTTGAAAAACATTCATTCATTACACCTTTGAAACTGCCCAGCTTTTCTAATACTATATTGACAACAGCATCCATTCATTGTTAATTTTTGAAAAGTATCTTTAGAAATGGAAATATTTTGATGGAAAAACAAGAGTAGATTTTTTTCTCTTACTAAAGATATCTTGATACTGATTTTACTTGTGGTGAAAATTTGTGAGTCCTTTATTTCGATTAGAAAAAGCATCCTATTGATTTAATCAATTTGACGAAAGTAGCAATGTTTGTTTGATTGGAGTTTGTATTTTTCCTTAAGAGTTGATTGTAATACAGTTAGCTACTTTTTCAAAATAGTAAATATTTCAACACATGTGGATTTTTAGAGTGAATCAGTACCTTTATGTGGCATCAAATACTTTTTTTTTCAGAAGCTGTAAGGTCTGTGATGGAAAATAAAGTGTTATTCATGAATATTGGCAGACTTCTCCCACTGTTGGCAACACAGATACATTTTAAATTAGCTGCATGTTGCCACAGTTGCGAATGTTTCAGAAATAGCCTAACCCATATTGGTCGATAGTTGGTGTATATTCACAGTTGGGACTGACTTAAGTGCTGTAGCTTGAGTCTCCAATATAAACATCTCCCCAGACATCTATCCCTATACATTTAAGCATTTTAAATATCTCCCCAAAAGGAATATGCATCAAAATAAGATGTCCATGAATTAGATTTAACATTTTATTGTTGCAAGTAACTACTGAGAACTGAAAAACCCTGATTTTGTAGCTTGAGCTGCCTCCATGTTGCTCATTTTGGATTAAGTTAAATTTAAGAGAAATGAAAATGTTAAATTTAAGAGAAATTATTTTTTTTAAAAGAGATTTGATGGTTTTTCTCCCTCTAAAGAAGTCGAAAAGGACCTGTAGGTTCCAGTGAAAGCATGCCATGTACAGCTTAAACTACCATGTTGGTGTGTTTTACCATCTTTAATTAATTAACCTGCCTGTAGGATTTTGTTCTTATCGAGGTTGACAAATAGATTTTGAAAATTAGTCATCCTTGATGGATACCAACTATGTCTTAATCCATGTCTTAATGATTTTCCTTTCGGGTACAACTACTGGTAGAAGCCCTGTGGCACAGAGTAGTAATCTGTAGTACTGCAGTCCAAGCTCTGCTAACAACCTGAGTTAGATTCTTGCAGAAGCTGGGTTCAGGTAGCCGGCTCAAGGGTGACTCAGCCTGCCTTCCTTCCGTGTTGGTAAAATGAGTACTCAGTTTCTTAGGGGTAAAGTGTAGATGACTGGGGAAGGCGATTGCAAACCACCCAGTAACAAAAAGTCTGTCAAGAAAACATCGTGATGTGACGTCCTCCCATGGGTTAGTAATGACTCAGTGCTTGCACAGGGGACTACCTTTACCTTTACATTACAACTCCTGGTAGTTCTCTGAGGAGAAAAGGTGACCCAAGAAATTTCATAATGATACATTCTAGGGCTTGACTTCAACTAGAGTTGCAGCTGAGCGATGGTGCAGGAGACCACCATGGTCTTCCTCTTGTCCACTTCATCTCAGGTTGCTGGGAGACCGGACATAATTACACCAAGAAAGAGCCACATGACAGTTAACTACATGGGACACGGTACACAATATGTTACTGAAACTTCTGTACATTTAGACAGATAGGGTTACAATAGCGCCTTCTCCCATGTTGCAGCTCCATCTTGGCTCTGTAAAGAAGACAAAATTTTTTGTCATCCACTCTCATTCTCCCTCTGAGTTGGAGGACATCCAGGGTGTTTCCCACCGTCCAATTGGGGAGGCAGGAAAGTTGATCTTTCTTCCTCTTCCTGTGGAGTGTGTCTGGGAACACCCCCTCTCTGATCAGTTCCTTTCCTGCCTCAGGGGAGAGCAGTTCTGTTTTAGGCTAGCTCTTCACTGCCTTCCATACTAACTTCTACTAATGCTTCCTATACTTTTTCTTCTTCCTCTTCTTTCCTAATCTTAATTCCCTTCGGCTCCAACTCCTTTCTGCTTCTTTTATACTCCTTTTTCTGGAGCTACTCAAGGAGAAGACTAAAAAAGGAAAAATGGCCTCGGCTGAATCATCCGAATCAGAGGACAGCTTCTTAGAGAGGGCGGGCCATTCCCCAGGAGTTGTCTTACCGATGGTGGGAATGAGCCCAGCTGGCGCTGGCTTGCCTTGCGAGGCTGAGCAGCTCCCCGGCGAGAAGCAAATCTCAGAAGAGAACCAGCCCTCCAAGAAATGGCCCCATCTACTGCAGAGGGAGCCTCGGAGTTCCGCACACCAGAGCCAGGAGGCTCATTGCAGCGCCGACGGAAGGAGCTTCATTTTGGCGGCAAAAACTGGCGCGGCTAGCGTTTTCCCGCCTAAGCCCAAAGACGCGCTTCCCAACCTCCTGGTGGGAGAAATGGGACTAAATCAAAACTCGGAAGCATGTAGGGACGTTCAAGAGAATCAAGTAAGTGCTGCCTCTCTTATTATGCCCCCTGAAGTGATGTCATTTCTAAGACGAACTATGAGGGAAGAGATCCTTTCTTTGTGCAATGCTGAACGTGCACAGTCCACTCAACCCTCTTGCTCCATGGGTCTTCAGGATCCCCCAGGGGCCTCTAGCCATTCTTCATCCTGGCCCACCAAAGCTGCAAGAAAGACCCCATCCAGCGCCGTTTTAAATAGAACAAGGGGCTGGCTGGAGGAAGAGTCCTCTCCTAGCGAGGACTCTGATGTTGGGGACTTCCTACCAGAGGAAGGTCAGGATGACGACTCTGCTAGCCCAGAACAGTCTAATAGACTAATAGAGGATTACCAGTATCTTCTGACAAAAACCCTGTCTGCTCTAGACTTACAAGAGCCACATAGGGGGGAGGAAGACCTGGCCTCTAGGGACCCCAAGATCAGGCCCAAGGGAAATAAAGAGGTTTTTTCCTAGATCAGAAGAGAGGTCCAGGGTTTTTCCTTTTCCCGAATACTATGAGCAACAGTTGAAAGCCGAGTGGGCCACTCCAGCTTCTTGCAAGCATTTTTCTAATAATGTTAAGAAATTGTACTCTCTTCCTACTTTTGCCACCGAGCTCTTGCAGGTACCAGCTATTGACGCCCCAGTAGCCGCCCTGCAATCCCAAGTTCTCCTCTCCGAGGATGGACAAGGCACAATAAAAGACAGCCTGGATAAAAAAGGAGAAATAGCGCTGAAGAGAACCCATGAAGCGCTCGCTATGGGAATTAAAGCGTCGTCCATAGCATCTACAGTGTCAAGAGCGTCGGTGGTCTGGATCAGAAGAATGATCCAACTATTGCCTGAGAACAACAAACGCCTCCTAGAGGGGGCTAATAGGATCTTAAAAGCTAGCACATTCACTGCAGATGCCACCCTTGATGCGATGTCCTTCTGTTCCAGAGCAATAGCATCAGCGATGGTCACACGACATCTACTGTGGCTCAGGGCTTGGCAAGCCGACATTCAATCCAAGGTGATTTTGACATCGTATCCCTACCAGGGGAGAAAATTGTTCGGAGAACAACTGGAAAAGATCCTGGTGGAGATGAGAGACAAGAAGAAAGTGCTACCACGCTCACTAAGGGGGAACGAGAGATGCATGTTCCAGTTTCAGTCCTTCCAGACAAACCATACGTTACCTAGACATTGGCAAGAGACCAAAAGAAACTGGAATTTCCTGAGATCTCAGCCTCGCAAGGGTGCCTTCTTGAGCAGACCTCACAAGAACCTGGGAGGCCGCAACTTCAGTTCAGACCTGGAGGACAAGGGTCAGAAGCCCTGACTCGAGGGAGACTCCGGTAGGGGGGAGACTACTTCTTTTTCACCAGGCCTGGGCGGACTCTCAGGCGGACGCATGGGCCATGGAAATAGTGTCTTCTGGTTACTTAATAGAATTCTCCTCTCTTCCTCCAGAGCGATTCCTAATTTCTCCACTCAAGAAAGACCCGGGCAGGCAAGCAGTTACGTTCAAGCAGTTACGTTAGACCTGATCGACATCAGAGCCGTGGAACCTGTCCCTCAGCACGAGAAAGGAACGGGGGTATACTCCATCTTCTTTACTGTGCCCAAGAGGAACGGAGACTGGAGGTCCATCCTGGATCTGAAGTTCGTAAACCGATTCATGAGGCTTTGGCACTTCAGGATGGAAACCCTACACTCCATTGCGGAGGCCCTATGTCAAGGGGAATATCTGACTTCCATAGATCTGATGGAGGTGTACCTCCATGTACCCATTGCTCCTCCTCACCGACAGTTCCTCAGATTCTGTGTTGGAGACATGCACCTCCAGTTTCGAGCCATGCCTTTCGGCCTTGCGACAGCACCAAGAGTCTTCACAAAGCTACTGGTGGTCCCAATCATCAAACTACGAGAGATGGGCCTCCACTTGCACCCTTACCTGGACGATATCCTAATACGGTCAAGCTCCCAAGACTCTTCAATCAGAGACACACAGATAGCAATTCATGTCCTGGAACAACATGGTTTCCTGATAAACAGCCAAGTGCTCCTTGCAACCGACTCAGAAACTAGAACATCTGGGACTGATAATAAACACACAGGAGGGTATCTTTACCCTTCCAGAGGAAAAGATCAAGAAGACCAAGCAGTTGACAAATGTCATCATCAAGCAACAAAGATCCTTCATCATGGAGTTGACCAAACTGCTGGGCCTTCTTGTGGCCAACTCAGAAGCCATCCACTGGGGTCGCTTTCATGCCAGTCTGCTGCAAGCTCTACTAACGCCTTACCAGCTCCAGATAGCCCAGAGGAAAACCATCAAAATACATGTGCCGCTGCTGGTCAAGGACAGCCTTCGCTGGTGGACCATCAACCCCAACCTCAGACAAGGCAAGGGATTTCTCACGCCTCAGTTCATCCAGATTTTTATGGATGCCAGTCTCTCTGGCTGGGGCGCAACGATTGAAGGACTTCCCAGACAGGGCCGCTGGTCGTAGGTCGAATGGAGGCTGCCCATCAATGTGTTAGAGATGAGAGCAATCTACTTGGCTCTCATACAGTTCAGGGAACACCTAGCCTTCACTCATGTCCTTATTCGCATGGACAACGTGGCTGCAAAAGCCTAAAAACAGACAAGGAGGTTCCAAATCCTCCCGTCTCCAGAAGGAGGCAAACAGAATCATCAGTTGGGCGGAAAACAACCTTCTGTCTCTACAAGCGGAACACATCAGGGGGGTGCACAATGTGGAAGCGGACTGGTTGAGTCGGGAGTCCCTGCACCCAGGAGAGTGGTCCCTCAGCAGAGAGACGTTCAGACTTCTTGCAGTTTACTTCGGCACTCCGACGGTGGACCTGTTTGCATCACCTCAAAATCACCAAGTACCAAGATTCTTCACCAGGTACTTCCATCCAGCAGTGGAGGGCACGGATGCCATGACATCACAATGGCCCAAGGGTCTCCTTTATGCGTTCCTGCCTCTTCTAGTGCTCCCAAGGCTCCTACAAAATATTCAGGATCAAGGAGCAACAGTAATTCTGGTAGCCCCTTACTGGCCCAAAAGACCCTGGTTCTCAACTCTGCTCTCACTTTTTCGACGCTTCCTCCACTCCGCTTGCCAGTACAACCGGATCTACTACAACAGGGCCTGATATGGCACCCTCACCCAGAGTGGTGGTCTTTGACAGGTTGGAAATTGAAAGGAGAGCTCTACTCCAAGTAGGTTATCCATCATCTGTTGTGGATACCATACTGGCATCAAGAAAAAAGTCCACAAATAGGATCTACAATTCCACGTGGAAAGCCTTTGTCCGTTGGGGCAAGCGCAAGAAAATAGATCCACTGTCTCCATCGCTAAGTGACGTTCTGGGCTTCCTACAGGAGGGTTTGGACAGAGGTTTGAAGCCGGCTACCCTGAAAAAGCAGGTTTCAGCGATCAACACGATAGTTCCTAGGATTGAGAACTCTTCACTAACAACACACCCTCATGTTAGGAAATTTCTTCGGGGAGCCACCTTGCTCAACCCACCTGCGGTGCATCGCTTCCCTACCTGGCGATTACATGTGGTCCTGACAGCTCTTACCAGGGCTCCATTTGAGCCGATACGAGACATTCCCCTAAGATGGCTGAAATTAAAGACTATATTTCTGATTGCCATCACATCAGCGCGTTGCATTTCAGAGTTGGGAGCCCTCTCCATAAGATCAGATTTATGCATATTTCACAAAGATAAGGTATTTCTGAGAATGGATCCTACCTTCTTACCTAAAGCCTACTCAAGATTTCATAGGTCGCAGGAGATTAATCTCCCTTTGTTTTGTCTGGATCCCGAACATCCAAGGGAACGAGACTGGCACAATCTGGATGTGCACAGGACGCTCAAGACATACATTATCAGAACAGAGGATATACGCAAGATGGACTCGCTATTCGTTAATATCTCTGCACCTAAACTAGGACAGCACATGTCTTCATCTTCCATTGCTTATGGCATCAAGACCTGCATCAGCAAGGCGTACAGGGCTCTCAAGATGGAGATTCCGGCCGGAATTATGGCTCACTCTGCCAGGTGTGCAGCCACAAATGCAGCCTTGAGGAAAAATGCCTCTATCGAAGAGATTTGCAGAGCAGCAACCTGGTCCTCAGTTTCCACATTTATCAGACACAATCAATTAGATACTTACTCGTCGGCGGATGCAGCGTTTGGTAGGAGAGTTCTGCAGCACGTCGTAGAGGACGAAGATTGTATCCCACCTGAATCATAAAAGGACTGCTTTGGGAGCACCCAGGATGTCCTCCGACTCAGAGGGAGAACGGACCTTTGGATACTCACCGTGAAGGGTCCTTCTCCTCTGAGGTAAGGAGGACATCCTGCCCTCCCAAGCTCTTCGTCCTCCATCTGTCTCTTACTCTGTTTTCTACCTCCTCTTCTACCGCTGCACTACTGATCCCACTTATGGGGTATTTCTTTGTTACAATTGTTCTATTTAAGACAGTATTCCAGTTAGTCACATATATGACAGTTATCTGTTTGAAAGTTTTTTGTCTCAGTACTATGTTATAGCAAGGTGACTGAGATCCTGACTGCTGTGGGGAGAGCACCTGAACTGATCAGAGAGGGGGTGTTCCCAGACACACTCCACAGGAAGAGGAAGAAAGATCAACTTTCCTGCCTCCCCGATTGGATGGTGGGAAACACCCAGGATGTCCTCCTTACCTCAGAGGAGAAGGACCCTTCACGGTGAGTATCCAAAGGTCCGTTTCCATTAAATATGATAATACTAGCTAGTGGTACAAAGCTAATGAGCAGCTTGGGCAAAGTGCCTAGGTGAATAGGAGTTGTTTGCTTTGTGACAAGCGGATTGTTCCTTCTGTGTGATTATTTTATTGCTCTGTGTTTGTTTTTATATATATATATATATAGCTGTGTAAGATACAGCTGTATGAAAAAGCAATTTAAGGCAAATTTACCATTCTTTTATTGCAGTTTTATTTGGTAGTGCTTCTACTTCCCAAGTGTTACAAAAATGTTAATCATCACATATGGGAGAAGTCTGACAGTGGGTGGCAAACTACTGACACTATGTGGTTTGATAGTTGTAGAACTGGTATTAGACAAAAGAACCTGATGCCTTTAGATGTCAGAGTATATTTTCTTCAAGAATGTACTCTGTTCTTCTACAAACAAAGTTTCCTGGTGAGTTAATAACATTAACTACATTAATAAAATGTGGTGAATCAGTAAAATGAAAGTTGTTTCATAAAGTATGTGCCAGTGCCAACCTGAAATTAATTTTTCATGTTACATTGATAGTTGAATAGTTCCAGCAGTGTTCTTCAGGAAATGGAAGTGACCTTTCATGCGGTGGTTCCTTTATCTGTGTTAAGTGGGTGGCTGTGTTGGTCTGTAGTTGAAGAACAGGATTTGAGTCCTGTGGCAACTTAGAGACGAACAAGAAGAGTATACACTTTCAAGAATCAGAAGTCCCTTCTTCAGAGACCATTCTTCAGACTCCTGAAGAATGGAGCTCTGACTCTCAAAAGCTTACACTCTGAAAACCTTATTGATCTCTAATTTGTGTACTATCATATACATATATATTGTGTTCCCTACAGTTGATCAGTGAGGATAATGATATGAAGGTGCCTTGTACTGAATCAGACCCTTGGTCCATCAAGGTTACTCGGACTGATAGGGGCTTGAACCTGGGACTTGTACATGCAAAGCAGATGCTCTACCACTGTGCCACTGCCCCTCCTTATTGCTAAAATATGCAGCTGCCAGACCCAACTAGTATTTCTTTTCATCCCAGGGTTAGATTGATTTGCTCAGTGCTTTTTTCGGTCAGATCTCAGTTTTTCTACTTTATATGTGTTCTAGCAAATATCCTTAACCACACTCACTTTTGGGTAGTGGCTTTCAATGATGCAGCAGCTAGAGTATGGATAATGCAAACTTCTGAATGAACCAGTTTGGCAGCAAAACATACTGTGTCTGAAATTACCAGATTATTAGCCAAATACAGATTTTTTTCAGCTGAGGCTGAACAACTGCTGAACAGGATTGTTTGAATCAGCTTCCGGTCTCCCTTCTGGGAAACTTTGCCATATCCTAGATGTGCCAGGAGACAGCAGTTTTTTTGAGGGGTGGGGAATTGGCTGCCAGCTTGACCACCTGATTAGCTGAGAGTTGGTTTCTGATCTTCTAGCCCTGAAAATGTTGCCACCTGCCAGATTTACAGGATCACAGCAAGTTTGGAGGGGAGGGGGACCAGAAATCATCTTCGAGTTAATCAGGTTAATCAGGATCAAGTGGGAGTGGGTTTCTGGCCCATTCTCTCAAAAAAAGGAGTCTCCCGTGTGCAGTGTTTTGGGGGTGGTGATTTTCAGTGGTAGTTAGAAGCGATCTTCTGATTCCCCCCGCCCCGCCCCTTGAACTCATTTTGCTGTGTCCCAATAGCAGGCTGGTAGGTAGTAAAGTTTCCAGGTCTGGAACATCAGAAGCCAACTCTCAACTGATACTTGCAATCAGCAGTGAGTTAGCTTCTAATCCCCCAACCTCTCTAGGTTTTAGCAACCCTGGGATCCAGCTAAGTTTCTTCAGCAGGATGTCAGAAGTTGACTCACAGCTGATGAGGTTTAGATCCCCTGCTGCAAGTAGCCTGTTGCTCCCAAATGGCAGGAACAGATTGCAACCCCACAAGAACCCTGTTTATTCACCATGTGTCCTGATCAGAACTACAAAACAGGTTGTTACCTAAATCTGAAGGTGTTTGAGCATCCCTATGCTAGAGTGCTGTCTGTTATGTGTGGGATATCTACTGTTGTGTTAGGTCTGGTTATTGTCTGATAAGTAGAGACGAAGATTTATTTTACTGGTTTTGGCTTTTTCCTTGATTAGAATAATCAAGGAATACTACACTGCAGTGTAGTAGCTGCAGTGTTGAGCAGTTGAGTTCCTGTGTCACAGGATCAGTTTTAATAGATACTTCTGTATTTTGGTACACATATTTAGGTATAAATTGCACATGCCTTGTGTGGCAGTTGCAAATGGTAATGCACATTTAAATTTCTGCTTTTCTTGGTCTGAATCCTCTCTCTACCCAAAATACCACCCACATACCACCTGTCAGAGCGACAGTGTATGAGCTAGTAATCATAGAACAGGAAAGTAGTTTGTTAGTGAATATGTTTTCAGTAAAGTTCAAATTCTGCTATGTCAAAATGTAGTATTAAATAAAATATCCTGTAGAAAAACCATTTATATGATTGTTGATTGCAGCAAAGCTACATACCATGTGGTAAAACTGAAAGAAGCAATGATAATGCATTGGGCCTCCCAATCCTGTAACAAAGTCACCTTGCAGAGATTAAGGTGACAAAACCTGAAGAGATTAAGGTGACAAAAAAGACTGCACACAAAGAACTACTGTAATATTTGGACATCATTTCTAGTATATGCAATCATTGAAAAACTGTTGGTTTTAACCTGAGTGCTGATATTGCTGATAAGGACACAGCTTTCTATGCCAGGTTTTGATGGGTTGATAGTAGACATGGGCACGAACAGCATTACGAATGAAAACCCCCCACAAACATGCTGCTCTTAAATGGGCTGTTTGTGATGCGCCACTCCAGCCGAACTGGTGGTCAGCGCAAGCCTTGTTTGTTGTGCTTGGCCGCCATTTGGGAAGCTAGACACTCAGGCGCCTTCAATCAGTTGCCTCGGCAATGGAGAGGGGGAGTGCCTGAACTCTGTCTGCACTCCCTCTGTTGCCCTGGACACCCCAATCAAAGCCCAGCTTAGCTTGATGGGCAGGTCTTCCTTCCAAGTGTGGAGCTGCAAATTGGTAACACTTGCACCGCCCCGTCCCCTCATTTCCATGATGGCAAGTTGAAGCCAGCAGCCGCTGACGGATCAGTGTCTTCCTGTCCTCCTCGCAGGATCTTCCAGGTGTGGCTCATTGCCGCGTCCAGAACCCCTAGGTCCTCCTCTCCCTGACCACATGGTGGCCGCAGTCTTGACCCACTTTGCTGTACAAGCGAATGCGTTGTCCGCCTCCAGCCTGGAGGCCTAGTAGGCGGGCAGATGGGGGGTGCCGCTGGCGAGCGGCCAGTTCCCCCACCCCTTGAGGGGAGGCATCACGCCACTGCCTCCCCATGCCCGCCAGGCCCAGCGGCCGCAGTCTTGACCCACCTTGCTGCACAAGCAGATGCGTTGTCTGGCGGGCGGGCACATTGGGGATGCTGCCGGCGAGCGGCCAGACCCCCTGCCCCCTGAGGGGAGGCGGCACGCCACGCCTTCCTCTGCTCGCCAGGCCTGGCGGCTGCAGTCTTTCCCCACCTTGCTTCACAAGCGGATGCGTTGTCTGCCTCCGACCTGGAGGCCTGGCGGGCGGGCATATGGGGGGTGCCGCCGGCGAGTGGCCAGACCCCCTGTCCCTGAGAGGGGAGGCGGCACACCTTCAGGACCACCGCACAGGGCACAAGTGAACTGGGTAGGGTGGCTCCATTGGGCATTTCCTGGGGGTGTCGAATTTCCTGGGGGTGTTGAATTTGGAAATGTATAACTCCAAGATCCATACTGCAATCTTGACCAAACTTGGGTGGTGGCTGGAGAAGAGCCTTCTGCACATTCCCTGTGAATATGGGCTCTCTAAGTGCTAAGGGGGCCGCCCTGGTGCCAACGAACACCGAACACGTTCGGGAATGGGACATGTTTGGTCCCGTTCGTCTGTTTGTGTTCGTCGTCAGGAACGAACACCGAACAGCCTGTTTGGGGTTTTTTCCCCCATTCGTGCCCATGTCTATTTGATAGTATGAATGGTTAGAAACTATGTTTAAGTTTTGATTTTTAAAAAAGTATAGCGTATGAAGTACTCGGCTAGAGCCCCTCCTTGTATTGTGCTTTTAAAAAAAAAATCAGTAAGTTTTTATGTTGGGGGGATGTGACACTCCTGCCTGTAGACTAAAGTGAAACCACTCGATATGCACATGAAAGAGCATGTACACACTAGTCCTCAGTTAAAAGAAAAAAGGGAGATGGGGAAATCAGTCTGCTTAAGCCTCCAAGTAGTTCTAGAATCATGGAAGAGGAGATTTTGGTGAATTCCAGTTCTTTCCAACTAGAGTTGTTAACTTCCAGTTGGTGGCTGGAGATCTCCTGGAATTACAACTGATCTCTAGGCCACAGAGATCAGTTCCCCTGGAGAAAATAGCTGCTTTGGAGGGTGAACTCTATGATATTATACCCCGCTGTGGTCCATCCCCTCCCCAAGCCCCACCACTAAAATTTCCAGGAATTTCTCTACCCAGAGCTGGTAACAGTTCCTCATGGACCCTCAGGATGTCCATATGTAAGTGCTAAATAGCTATGAATAAAGTAAAGTAATTTTTTAAAAAAAATGTAACGTGTAAGCTATAGAAGAAGGGAGCTTTTGTAGAAAATAGACTGGCTGTTTAAACCTAAACAGAGTAATTGGAGTCAACAGGATTAGAAGGATGTAATTCTGTTTAGGATTGCACTGCAATCATTCCATTTACATTTGATTAAAAGTGGATTTAAAGAGCGCAAATGAGGAATGATGATAAACATTGGTTATAGAGAAAGGATATTTAAAGATATATTGGGTGAACTGTACATAATCCGTTCAACTGATCTTGATAGTAGCCAGCCCTTAAGGAATTAAAGGAATTATCCTGTGTACTTACAAAAAGTCACAGCACAGCAGATGGTATTTGAAGATTGAGAGAAAAGCCCCAAATGTACTGCTGTTCAAAAAGAAAAGAACAGAAAAGAAACTAGGGTGAACCAGATGATGTTTGATTATTAAGTCCCTATCTCAATTCACTAGTAAACAAATATCAAATGCCAAGTGAGATGAAGCATGTGTCATCATGTTTTAGTGATGAATAATAGCAAGAAAGTTGACTTCTTTGTTAAACAAATATTGAATAAAAATAGTAGTAGGGCAATTCAAGCCTAAAGCCAGGGCTTTTTTTGAGGGGGAACGCTCCAGAACGGTGTTCCGGCAGCTCTAGAATATGCTCACGTGATTCCTTCCTCCTTTGGCCTGCGAGCTCTGCAGAGGAGGCCAAGCTGCTTTGAGTTCATTCAGCTTTTTCCCATTCCTTTATATGAGCGAGAGAGAGAGAGAGTGCAAGCAGAGCTGCTGGGGCCGGCTCTCCAGAGGAGGTTAAGCTGCTTTGAGTTCATTCTGCTTTTTTTCATTCCTCAGTAAGTGAGGGGGGGAGCTGGGGCCCAGCGTGGGCTCTGCAGAGGAGGTTAAGGTGTTTTGAGTTCATTCTGCTTTCATTTCATTCAGGGCTTTCTGTGTATGTGTGTGCTGCTTTGAGTTCTATTTTATTTTCATTGGGGGAAGTGGGTGGGTCTGTGTGTATGTGTGCTGCTTTGAGTTCATTCTGCTTTCTTTTCATGGGGGTGGGGACTGTGGGAGGCTGTGTGTGTGTGCTGCTTTGAGTTCATTCTGCTTTCTTTTCAGGGGGTGGGGCTGTGCGTGTGTGTGTGTGTGTGTGTGTGTTGCTTTCATTCTTTTGTTGACTGAAGTTGACATTGTTATGGTTCCCACAGCTTTTGAATGCAGATTGGTTCTGTGTTAGTTGAATATATCAGTTATGGGGTTTTTTTGTGTTAAAATATCAGTTATGGTTATTCCAGTTTTATGCTAGGAAAGGATAGCTGTGTCCATTATGTCTTAATAGCTGTAACTCAAATGGTTCTGCCCACCCTCAGCTGATTAACATCTCTGAAATTGCAGTGGACATATGGGTATTAAGGAAGTTTTTATGAATATTGTTTGTCTGGGACACTGGAATATTTATGAGCATTTCACAATATCATAACAGCGTAGTCATTGGTAAGGTAGAGTTGGCAGGCAACAAAAAAAACCATTTTAAACTAAGTATAGATCTAATGCAGCTGAAGTTAAATATCTAATTTTGATTTGCTCCAGTAAAGCAAAAGCCTCCCTGAAAATTTGAAAATTCAATATTCATTAGATTAGAAATTTCAGACTCTGTGGAATTTTGAGAAATGTCTTGTATGCCAGCATACCTGCCATGATTTTATTCTGCATTTCATAATGGTCAATGCTGTTTTGTACTGTTTGCCAGAATTATATGCTATAGCTCTGTGAGATCATCTGAGAGTGTCTTCTGATATTAATTGCAGGAGAGCCAGTGAGCCCCTCTACTAGCTATTGAAAATATGTACTTTCACTTTTTCTAGCAAATGTCCTTGAGGAGAGCTGCTAGCAGCAAACACTGTAACTTTCCCAGAGACTGGAATAGTTTGCTTTGTACTTCATGTAGTCTAAACTAATCTGTTCCCATGCAACCTCTTTGGGGTTTCGCGCCTCAATGTCAACGGACCCGGGAGGGCAGGAAGTTTCCCCTATAATTAGTTATGCCTTTGTTTGAATTGTCACTTCTGCTAGTTGACACCTTCAGGTGAACACCTGTACTGTATGGATCTCAATAAAGCCACTTCAGCTGGAACACCTGTGTGTTAACTGTGGAGGGCTTGAGGGACCTAACTGCCAGGGACTGACAAGAAAGAATTTTGGATTTTTTTTTCTACGCTGGCAGAGGGAATCTGTTAGAATTTAGATTTGTGAGATGGGTTTTGGATTTTTAGAGGCCTCTTCCTTCTTGCATATTTTAAAATATGATTCCAAAGAAATGAAATGTTTGGGAAAGGGAATGGAAGATATCACTTTTTGTAGAGGATACAGAAAGGGAAAAAAACCCTCATAATAGTGTAATTTCCCAAGCTTATTAACTTACTATCTCGTCGTAATGCATTGTGCTGGGTTCTGGGAAGTGACGGCACTTCCGGAAGTGACACCACTTCCAGAAATGACATCATCACACATTTCTGCCCCCCCCTCAGCCCCAGCCTCAGCCCCCCACTTACCTTGGCTCTGTTGTTGGGGTAGTGGAGGCTGCGGCCCAGCAGCAGTGGTTCAGGCATTCTGCGCCACCCTGCGGGCTCGTGGCCTCCTCCAACAGCGAGGGTGGGAAGGGCATTTTTGGCCTCCTCCGCCACTGTGCGAGCCTGCAAGGAACACACAACAAATATAGGATCCCTCCCTGCTGCCTGCCAGCTGATAGTTTAAAGGGACCTGCTGTTTGCAAATGGCATTAAAGCACCCTTTAAAACTATCAAATGCCGGAAAAGTGGCCGGAAAGGGGCATTTAAACCCCATGAACTGGTGCATGAACTTGCCCCAGTTTGTAGGGGTTCATGGTTCCTGGTTCGTGAAAACACTACGAATCCCATGGCTTGGTTCTTTTGTGGTTCGTGCCCATGTCTAGTCTTTGGTATAAAATTGTTGGTTCAAACTAACCATTCTAATGAAACATTCATGGAAAGATAGAGGGAGGAGAGGTGAAGTGCAGCACCCAAGGGTTGGGTGCTGAGGGAATACAATGTAGGAAGAGATTAATGGAGAGGTGAATTTAGGGAGGAGAAAAAGGCACAGGAATTGGCGATTAATATTTCTAAAGAACAAAATAAAAACAAGTAGTTGTAAAAAGTGAAAGCTAAACTATATGGAAAATATGTTTATTCATGTCATCAGGCTTTGTCTTCAGGGTCTTCCTTATTTTTTGTGCTTGAATAGTCAAAGACAAGAATAGATGTTGTGGGATTTTTGTTTTTAAAAGATCCAATTTAAAAGACCTAGGGTCAGGGCTCATTTTGAGGATCAATGCACAGGAACGCAGTTCCGGTAGTTCTCCAAAAAGGTCACACCAGGTGGCCCCACCCACCTGATTTTTGGCCATTTTGGGCCCGTTTTGGCCAGGATCGGGGCTAAAACAGCCCAATTCGGGCTCAAAATGGCCAGGATCAGGCCTCAAACAGCCAGGATTGGTCCCAAAATGGCCAGGATTGGGCCTCTGATGGGTGCTGGATCACTCTCTCACTCAGCAGCGGCCCAATCCTGACAATTTTGGGCTCCTTTTTGGCCATTTTCAGCCTTTTTTGCCATTTTGGGCACAATTTCAGCCCTGAATGGCCAGGATTGGGTCCAAAACAGCCAGGATAGGTGAGGTCAGGGTGTGGGGCATATGCAAATCAGCCATGCTAATGACATACTTTGGTGATGTCAAGGAGCGTGGCATATGCAAATGAGTAGTGCTAATGAGTTATGCTAATGAGTTCCTGCAGCTCTTTTTCTATGAAATGACCCCTGCCTAGGGTTATATAAGGAATTCTATATTTGTTATGTGAATTTTCACAGTCCAGTTTATAAATCAACTACTGGTCACTTGGAACTAGAAAAAAACTTGCTCTGTGGGGTTCTTGACCTTTCTGAAGTGAAATAAATGCCACTGTATGAGACAGGATAGTGAATGCACTGTACCACAAGGCAAATCTTCTGTGGCAATATCTCTTATCAAAATATGTCTCCCTACTGCAAATACAACACAATGCAGTAGATAATTTATACATTGAAATGATATAAGAAATTTTGCTATCATTCAAGGTCCTCATAAGTGCTGTAGAAGTATTTTTGAAGAGAATGGCATAAAGCTTTCTCTCCTTACATTTGCTTGTTTCCTAAAGCTTGTTAATACTTAATATCTTTTTGAAAGAATCTTGACAAATTCTAGAAAATTTCAGGCCCTGTTATAACCGCAAAAAATAGCAAGTATTCCAGTGTGGGAATGATTTTTGATCACTGTTATCTCCACTAAAAATTCAATGTCTGAATAGCTTCCCAGGTTTGATCGTGTAAATCATATGTGTGTGTGTTTCACAGTTTATTTTTTAGAGCAGCAAGATCTATGTTTTGACATATTTTGTGTGAGAATAATTACTTGACTGAATCTTGCAGAAGGGACAGAAGGGCCCTGTTATAACGGCAAAAAATAGCAAGTATTCCAGTGTGGGAATGATTTTTGATCTCTGTTATCTCTACTAAAAATTCAATGTCTGAATATCTTCCCAGGTCCCTTCTGAAGTATAATGCTCAACTTGATTTATCTTGGGCAGATCATGAGGGAGAGGGCAGAATGGGTTACATGAGTGCTTAGTTCTCGTGGCTTTCTTACATGCCAGGGTAATGCCGATCACCACTTTGGGATCAGGTAACCATTTTTCACAGGCCAGTTTGACTAGGGATCTTAGAGGTGTTTTGCCATCTTCTGGGCATGGAGCGGGGGTCACTGGGGCAATCGGGGGGGTAGTCAAGAATTTACTGCATGAGGGTTGGACTAGATGATCCCAGAGGTCCTTTCCAACCCTGTGATTCTATGATTCTAATAGTTCTCTTGCACATACTCTGGAAACAGGGTCCTTTAATGTGTTCTGTACATATGTGGTGGAATGCCTGGTACTGGATTAAACTATGAAGGGCTGATATTAAAATCAGTGAAGAACTGCTAAATAGAAAATGTGTTCATATTTCATTTTCATTTCTGCATATTCTCCTTATAACTGGTCCCTCCATTTCAGTGCTACATGGATGTAATTCTAAAAATATCAAAGAAATAAGAGTACAAATGAATTTTTCAGGTTTCAATTTTTTATTAATTTTAAAACTTGTATTATGGTAGACAGTCCTTTCAAACATAGTCTAGAAAACAGAAGTAAGCAATAATTTCTATCCTATTTCAGGGGTGGAAATTACTTTCGCAACAAATGAGTGTGGATGTATCCTGATTTCAAGTAAGAATGACCTAGTTGGTAACATCATCTGTCAAAGGGTTGTTATCAGATGAAAAACTGCAGAAGTTGTTCCATCTTTAGAATGCTTATTAATACCAGTTTTTTCCTCTCCTGTCAAATGTGCTACGTTTCTCAAGTAGAAACAGCTTAAGCAACCTTATGCTTTATTTTTTTATAAATTAGAGAAACAATATACAGCGAGGAAACTTTCTAAACTGTTTTAGGTCAAAAGCTATTGGGGTATCTTAAGTGAAAAAGAGATTACATTCTTTTGCAGCATGTGTTTGCTTGTGCAAATATACTACTACTGTGTTGGTAGATAAGGAAATGCAGCCCAGTTAACAATATTTATATTTTATTTTTCCTTATTTATGTTGTGTTTGCCTCTCTTATTGTGAGTGAAGGTGAATTACACAGAGTAAGTCAATACAATAAACAGGATGGGATATCCAATAAACAATAATGGACCAAGCAAGCAGTGCCACTAACAGCGCAATCCTATGGCCGGCCCCAACGCCGGCACGGCTGCACTGGTGGTGTGGCGGCGCCGCCGGGCCGGATCCTGTGCCAGCAAAGTGTGGCCGCAGCGGCGCCCGCAGCGGCGCAGAGATGCAAATTTGGAGAACCAGAAAGTGTTGTGGGCGGGTCTGATGCACGGCCGCCGCCAGGCGCAGCCAAAGGGCGCTGTTCCTGACAAGCGGCAGGGGGAGGGGCCAGGAAAGGCGCAGCCTATGGGCAGCACGCGATCCCGGCCAGGCCCCAAAGCAGCAGGCAAACCGCGCCCATGCTGGCAGACTGCCTCGGCTCGTGCGGGGCTCGCAGTTGGGAAGGAGAGGGGTGGGCGTGGTCTGAGGAGCCTCTCCCCCGTTTGCCCAATGTAGCACCAAGTCCGTGGCGGCCGCGTCCAGAGAGGTTGGCATGGGACTGGCAGGCGCCCTGCCATGAGGAATCCAGGGCAGCAGCCAGTCTCTGGCAGCAGGGGACAGCCCCCAAGTGGCGCCCAAGGGGAGGGCTGGCCTGAGGCCGCCACCAAGAGGCAGACACAGCGGGCCTGCCCCCTCGTCCCCATCCGAAGGCAAAGAACACAGACACCCATTGCACAGAAATCAGCCTTTATTATTATATCATCCCACCTCCCCCAGCAGATGTGAGGAAGGGGAGGCGTGTAGGAGAGCCGCCTGTGCAGCAAAACACCCCACCCCACCCCCAAGGCGGCAGCGGCGGTCACCGGCAAGGCTGGCGGCCGGACCCCCTTGGCCGTCCACGGGCCCGGCCTCTCACACGCAACTGGGCCCGAGGGAGGGGTGCCTCTGGGGCGGGTGGAGCTGCTGCAGCGGGTGGGGCCGGAGGGTCGAGGATGGCGACGAGCCGCCCGAGCAGGGCTTTGGCACGGGCTTGAGAGGCACGGAGCCCTTCCCCCACTTCCAGTACCGCAGCCATGAATTCCTGGCCGCGGTTGTTCGCCTCCTCCCATGCAGCGTGCACCTCTAGCCGCTCCCTCTCGATCGCCGCCCACATTGCGGCTAGTGTCAGGGGAAGCCGCTGGGCAGGGCGGGGGCCGCAAGCCCGTGCGCCTGGAAGGACCCCCTCCATGGGCCCCTCCCCCTCAGAGGCGGAGCCAGGTCCTTCCCGCGCACGGCCCATGGCACCCGGGGGCGGGGGGGCTGGAGGGGATGGTGCTGCAGGCTGGGACAGCTCCTCGAGCGGCTCTGTCGATGAGGTGTCCTGAACCAGGGCCACCTTCACCCTCCACCGACACAGGGAAGCCGAGCGACTGCAGGAGAGCCGCTCCGGCAGCATAGGTCCTCCGGGAGGGTGGCAGCTCGCGCAGCTGGGCAATCACCTCCCTGCCTATCTCCAGGCGCATGGTCCCTGCTGGAGCGAGACATGGGTGGGAAGAGGCCCCAGGGAGGGAAGAGCAGCGGTCCAACATGGGCTGCCACAGGCCACCGAGCCGGGCCAAGCACACCCATTCCAGCTGCGGCCGCAGCCCCTCGTGTTGAGACCGGTCGGCGCCATGAGGGGCCTTGGATGTGTGGCCGAGGCCGGTGGCCAAGCCGGTCCCTGGCCCCACCAGCAGCAGGGCCACAGATACATACCGTGCTCCGGATCCATGCCCCCCGACGGGCCCGGTTGAGGCTCCTCGTCGCTGGCAGCAGGGGCTTGCTGTGGCGGTGGAAGGGCTGCCTGTTCCTGGGCCCCGCTTTCTGCCAGGGGGGGCACAGACTCCGCTGCCTCTGCCTCCGCCTGGCTTGGGTCTGGACCCTCAGGGGCCGTGCCTACTCACGGGAGAGGCCCTGTCACACATGTGCCACGATCCATGCGTTCCCCCCCCTCGCCTCCCTGAATCCACAAATACTAACCGGGCAGGACCTCAACGCCCAGGCCGCCCACCACCGCCTCCGGGATGACCGCTCGCATGACCGCCTCTGGGCCTGGGAGCCCCTCGTCAAGGGCCCGCTCATAAGGAACCCCCTGAGACATGAGGAGACGCACTCGTTTGTGCGCGGGCCCGAAAGAATCATTCCAGCGCTTCATTGCCGAGTGAGCAGTGCGGGGCGTGTTGCCCGCAGCCGAGACCCTGTCAGCTGCCATCTGCCAGAATGCCCGTCGTCGAGACCGGGACGAGGCGCCCCTGTGCGTGCTCAGGGCAACCTCCGCATTCTCCACCACGAGCCCAAAAAGCAGCACTCTCTCGGCCTCCGTCCAGTTTGCCTGGTGCTGGCTTCCGCCGCCACTAGTGCTCTCAGCAGACATGGGGGCAGTGCCCGCTGGAATGTCCGGTCCCCAAGATAAGTGGTGGGAACCAGCCACCTAGTCATGTGCCCACCCATCCCCTCGGCAAGATGGAGGAGGGCACAGGGGGTGCAGGACCGGGAAGGGTGGCTGGGACGGCCCATGCAGCGGACAGAGGACCTGCTCCTGAGCACCACTTGCAACGGGCCGCTGAGACCGGTAGGCCTGCTGCTTCCAGGTGCGTGGGGGGGGTTCAGGGTGCTGGAACTCAACCTGCGCTCCTTCCAGGCAGGACCTCGATCATCCCCGCCTGGTGCCCGCCACTGCCGCCGCGGCTCCCAGCCATCCGGACCAGCCACCTCCTGCCAGGCGTGTTTGTCCGAGCGGCCCTCAGGCAGCGCCGCCTCAGACGCCGCCGCCGGTTCCAGGCCAGGGTGCCATCCCTGCTCCTGGGCGACATGACTTGCCTGGACCGCTTCCGCCTGGACAGGGCAGCCATACAGGCTCTGTGCGAGGAGCTCGCGCCCGCCCTTCAGGGGCAAGCTGCGGCTCCCCGGGGCATCCCCGTCCTCCAGAGGGTCCTGCTGTCCCTCCGCTACCTTGCGACCGGCTCCTTCCAGGGAGTGATGGCTGAGGCCTTGGAGGTCTCCCAGTCATCCGCCAGCCGCTGCCTGCATGCCTTCCTGGATGCCCTAGTTAGTCGGATCCGCGAGCACATCCACTTTCCCACCTCGGAGGCAGAGTTGGCACCCATCCGGGCTGGCTTCTCCTCCCTTGCAGGCTTCCCCAATGTGATTGGAGCAGTCGACTGCACGCATGTGGCCATATGCGCTCCCAGAGAGGAGCCGCAGGTCTACAGGAATCGGCACCGGTTCTACAGTATCAACGTCCAGGCAGCCTGTGACCACCAGGGGATCTTCACGGACCTCGTTGCCAAGTTCCCGGGAAGCGTCCACGACGCACAGATCTTCACCACCTCCGGCCTGAACAGGCTCCTGTCATCATGGCCTGAGGGGAGAGGCTGGCTCCTAGGTCAGGAGTTGGTGGGGGAGCTGTGAGGGGACGGGGATGGGAAGGGAGATCCTAACACCGCCTCCCCTTGCAGGTGACCGTGGCTATCCATTGCTGCCTTACCTCCTGACGCCATACCCTGCGGATGAGCCCGCCGACAGAGCCAACTACAGCCAGGCCCACCGGCGCACGAGGATGGTGATCGAACATGCTTTCGGTCAGCTGAAAATGCGCTTCAGATGCCTCCATCACACGGGCGGCCGCCTGGCCATGCAGCCGTTCACCGTCGCCAAGCTCGTGGCTGCCTGTGTCATGCTGCACAATATTGCCGTGCGCCAGCAGCTCCCCTTGCCAGCCACAGAGGGCCCAGGCGAGGACCCCTGGCTGCCGCCCGCCGGTCGCCTTTCTCCTGATGCCCCTGCAGAGCCCCAGGAGCATGACCGAGCTGTGCGAGACAGGGTCGCGGAGCACCTGTGGCATGCTGCGCACTGAGGGCCATGCCTGGCCATGGGGGGCTCAGCCGGCCAAACACTCGCCCTTTACGCCCCTATGGTGTCCCAGGCGGCCCCTCCGAGTCCCCGCTCCCTCGACCCCTGCATGTAGAGAGCATGGGAAAGCCGCCCCGGCCAGCAGCCACCGCCCCCCATGGACGGGCTGCACTGGAAGAGCGGTTAACGAACTTGGCTTTATTCCCAATCGATTCCAGGGCCGCATCAGGCGCCCAGAGAGCAGCTTGCCAACCCAGAACCCCGGCCTCAGCAGCCAGGAGGGTGAGGGCTAGGTAGCGCGTCGGAGCAGGGGGAGGCCAGCGGCCCCGCCACGGCATCCTCGTTACAGAGCAGGGGCCCGGCTGGGGTCCCAGATGCCTGTGCCTGGGATGGCATATCGGCAGCTGCCTGGCTGTCCGCGGGGACGGGCTCCAGCTTCGGCCGCTTCCTGCCAGGCCCCTCCACTGGGTCACCCTCTGGGTCTTCAGCAGGTGGCGGGTAGCGGGGTGGAGACCAGGCGGTGAAGCCCCTCCCAAGTTCCTCCTCATCTGGCGAGGGGCTCTGGGCGGGCGCCGCTGTGGGGGCAAGAGGTGGGGGATGGGAGCGTCAGGGCCCCTGTGGGCTCTGGGGTTGTCGTCGCGGCCGCAGGCCACCCCACCCCACCTGCCCGTGCCCCTCCTGTTGTCGAGACTCACATGGTGCCGCTGTCCGCGCCTGCTGGAATGCCCCGTGAACCCGGTCCATGGCAGCCATCCACCTGTCATTGATGGTCCCTGCAGAGGGGGGAGAGAGGGAGGGGGGCACCCGTTGGTGGCAGCCCGGCATGTGCTGCAAGCATCTGCAACCTGCGCCTCGACGGAAGTGGCTGGGACGCCTCCGGGCCCTTACGGCCTGCCCTCTGTGGCAGCGGATGAGGCCCCCCAGATTGCGCCGAGGACCCCGACTTACTGCGCGCGGGGCCCGCAGCCACCTCCTCTTCCAGGAGGTCATGCTCCACCTCGCACAGCGCTGCGTCTAGCCACGCTCGTATGAGGTGGGCCTCCTCCGCACGGCCAGGGAAGAGCTCCTCCAGGTAAACTGGCCGCGCAGTCATCGCACCCTCATCTGCCAGGAGGTCATTCCCGGCTGCCTTGGCAATGAGCTGGGCCCCGAGCCTGGCCGCCCACTGCTCCCGCCACCCGTCGCCCTCCATGCAGCCAGGACCGCTGTGGGTATAGTGTTTCTGTGCTGCCCGCCGAACTACACCGCCCGCCGGCATGACCTTGGAGGGTCTGAGATGTAACAATTCCCTATCTTCTGTCTGGCAGCTGCATAGTTCATGGATAGGTTCAGCACAGGCCCCCCGGCTCAGACCTGTGGGTTGGAGGGGAGGGGGCCGCGGTGGTTGGCTTCCTATGGCCCCAGGGCCCTCTTCCCTTTCGGGGATGCTGTGCTGCTCAGGTGCATCCTTGCGGGACGCGAACCCTTGGGCCTGGCCGTACGGTGCGCCGTGGGACTGGGAATAAAGCTCATCTACCCATGGACCCGTGTCTGCCTGCGATACTTTGGTGAACTGCCAGCCATATCCTGCCCTGGCACCATGAGCGCATGACCAGGCCCGCGGTGACAGCGCATCCCTTCCAAGAGGGGGGGTGCTTAGGATGCACAAGGACTGGCCAGGGGCCGCTCTGGCATGTCTTCCATATTGCCCTAACGCACCTGCCCTGCCTGGTATGCCGCCCTGAGCTGGGGCAGTCACGCAACCTGCCATCGGGGGGCCCTCCCGGGGCCTGGGGTGGCCACCCAGCCTGCATGGCCCGGCCGGGGGAGGGGCGCGCTGTGGCAGCCAGCCGGGGGGCCTCGGGCTCCCGCATTTTGGCCACTTTGCGCAGCTGGTGCGCTCTTCCACTGCCCCTGTGGGCGGGGCCAGTGGCCTTCCCTGCAGGATTGGCGGGGCTGGCAGCCTAGGAGTGGTTCCCCCCCCGGCAGGGCAACGCGAGCGGCCACAATTGCTGAATGCAGGAGACGGCGCTGGGCCAGGGCGGAGCCACAGGCAGCCTCGGACGCACCCCTTCCCTCCCAACAACCATGCGGTGTTGGTGCGGGGGCCTCGCAACTGCCCCACAGGATTGGATGCGAGGCAGGACGCCCTGGGGTGGAAGGTGTTGGAATGACCAATGGGGCTGCTGCAGACGCCTGAGGGGCTGGACCCACTCTGGGAGGTGGCCGCTCACGGGACTGTGTTGCTGGGGCTGCGGCTGCGGCTGCGATGGGGGTGACCCTCCCCAGGCGCGCGAGACCTCCTGCCCGGGATATGGCATCCGCCTGCCACCACCCTGGATTCTCCACTGGTGGGGCTAGGGTTCCAGCGAGCGGACCGTTTCCCCTGCCATCTCCCGCCCCCTTGCAGCGGCAGCTCGCACCACCCTCTCCCTGGCTTATCGGGTGCCAGCTACTCTCCCCACCAGGGATTGATCCCCCTCCCTGCTCACATGCCCCGCCCCAACCCTCTACCTGGCCATAGATGCAGGGGGGTTAGCCGTGTTAGCCTGTGGTAGCGAATTCAAAAAGGGTCCTGTAGCACCTTTAAAACTAACCAATTTTATTGTAGCATAGGCTTCTGAGAATCAAGTTCTCTTTGGCAGATGGGTGGTACAGACATTGGTCAAATACAGAGGAGGAGGGGGGGGAGGAGGAGGGAGGGAGGGGGCGTTACTGTGAGGGGAGGGAGGGGGCGGGGAGGCAAGACGGGGTGTGTCGGATACATTTGTGGCAATGTGCAGGTGGAGATATGTGACGGGAGTGTTGGGGGAGGGGCGGAGGACGAAGTCAGACTCGCAGACACAGAAGACAGTTGTTGTACATCTTGTTTTATTGCACTGGAAAAAGCGGGCTTGCGTTTAGGCTGGCGAGGGAGCCGGAGCATTCCACACAGCCCTCCTTCCCGCTCAGAGGAGCGGGGCTGGGATGCAGGCCGCGGCGCGATGGTGCTTCCTGGGCTGCAGCCAACCATCCGTCAGAGATGTTTGGGGAGGGCGGGGCGCGGGGGAGCAGCCATGCCCTGGACGTGCCTGCGGGAGAAAAAGACACATGTGGGCTTTACCTCATTCTACTGCTGAGGCAAGCCCCACACTCTGCCATCCGGGGGGGTTGCACATGGTCGAGGGCAGCAGCTGATGCCTGACAGTCTGGCGAGGATGCACTCGGCCTTGGGAAGCCTTTACCTTTATGGGAGGGAATGAGCTGGTCACAACAAACACCTGGTCACATGTGGTTTTCGAGGCGCCTGCCTCTGAGGCAGCCAGGGGCGGCCATGGTTGCCCCCCACCCCTGCTGGGCCTCACCCAAAGCGGCAAGTGAGCGGGTGGGTTCAGGTGAATGGGCGGTTTGCACTAATCTGCGGAACGCCCCCCCCACCTCCTCCTCACCTGTCAGCGCTCCGTCGGTCATCACCAGGTGGGAGCGCCAGAGTCAGGGCACCTGCAAGGAAACGGGAGAGCATGCGGTTAATTTGCAAAGTGTCATTCCCTTCTGTCACGGAAGGGTTAGTTTGTTTGTGCTTAGTTAGAAGCAACTAGCGTGCATGAGTCCAGTTAGATGTTGAGTCATTCTTTCTATCACGGTAGAAAGGGAGTTAGGCAGACATTTGCACCTCTTCCCCATTACGAGAAGTTCCCCCACTTTTTCGCAAAGTCCCCCGAGTGCATTCTGCGCCTGCCAACGTGAATGCCCTCAGCCCGTTTCGGTTTTCAAAGGGGCAATGCCACTCAGCACACGGGCAGAGCCTCCGGCAGAGTGCTCACTTACCTGGGGGTTTGGGCGGCGCTGACCGGATGTTTTGTAGGGCGGGTTCTCAGATGATTGGGTGCAGAGAGGGGGGCTCGTCCACGCCGGGCGCGCACGCTGATTGGTCCCCGGGATAGTTCTCATTCTATGCTCCTTCGGGCCATAGGGGCGGGGCTGGGCGCTCAGAGAGGGGGCTTATTTTTCGCCGTTCCATGGACGCCTATGGGCTACGCCTTCTTTTTCCGTGGCGTAGCTTTTTTGCGCCGCTGTGGGCGTTCCCGCTTCTGGAGGAGCTTAGGGAGCGGACTAACTCTGACCCCGCCTTGTTCCCCGCCCCCCCCCTGCGTCGGCGTAGGGCTCTACGCCACTCCTGCGCCGCCGCCCGGGCGCCTGTGGCTTGCACCGGTGCTGGCCCGCCGGCGGGCCAGCGCCGCGTCCCAGCGCGGGCGGAGGGCCACTTACGCGGGCGTAAGGGCCAGATGCGCCGTCACAAGCCTTAGTTCGGTTCCTATTCACTTTCCCCGCCCTTCTTAGGATTGGGCTGCCCATATACCAAAAACAATTAGTGCAACTGATACAACAAATCTTTAAATGAGGATTATCCTATGAATAAGACAGAAACTGAATTAATTTGGATTGAAGATGAGATAGAAATCAATCTTCTATCTTCCTTTTAAAATCTGTCATAACAGGAACAAGACATTTTGATAAATAAGCTGAATTGCTTGGTGTCTACCTTGAAAAGTTTAAAAAGTCCAAAGCACCTGCTATCCTCAGGACCTCTATCAACAATGTCAGATTCAGTCTCCGGGGATCTTTTGATGGCATTTTCGGATACCTCATTTGAAAATAGTTTGCCTTTAGAACTAAGTTATTGTAAAAAAGGGAATCATTAAATTAAATGTTGTTGTGTCTCCAAATAATCCCATATTTAATATAATATCAGAAGAATAGTGGTTAATAAGTGTTGTTTAAATTTGTTACTTATCTGACATTTGTTTGGTTTTATTTAATTTGAATTTTATTGTATTGGGTATAAAAGAATAAAGTTTTTTTCTTCCCTTTTTAAGAGTTATATTTTAGAATTTTTTTGAATTTTTTGGAACATCTAGTTAAGTATAACTGTTATAAATTTTAGGTTCTAAATGAATATGGTATATAAGGTTATGACTTTGAATGTAAGCCGGTTAAACAATAATATTAAACAAAAAAGAGTGTTGTCTCAAATTTTGTACTCAAAACCTGATATTTTGATGCTTCAGGAAACCTGTTTGAAATACACTGCTTATCCAATATTTCAAACAACATGATTTCTCTTTCAATATCAAGCTTTAGGCTCATCAAAGACCCAAGGGGTGACCATTTTATTTTAGAAAAACTTGCATTCATCAACGGTCTTCCTGTGCAGTCCCACATGGGACTGTGCATGCGCAGGCCAGCCGACTTCAGAGATTTTCATAGCTCTAAGTCACTAGGGGGCGCTCCGGCCTCTCAGCTTGCATGCACAGCCACTTTCACCACTGCAAACGGCCTCTAAGAGGCGGGGTGCCCCCAACGTACCCTCAGTTCCTTTTGCCACCGACAGAGGTTCCTAGCTCTTTTTCTCTTCTTCGAGCTCTTCTTCAACCATTTCGGAGAAAGCCTTGACCCAATCAGACGGCCATTCGACTTGCCTCTGTTGTTTGGGAGAGACCCACAACACGCAGGCTTGCAAACACTGCTGCACCTTCACTTCGAAGGCCAGGGCAGAACGAGTGAGTAGACTACAAGTGTCACTGTGGCAACATGCTATGGCGGCCATAGATTTACCGGCTACGGCACAGACATCTGCCTTGTCCAGTTCTGCTACCCAACTGGGCCTCGGGTCAGTTGGAGCGAAGACACCATGCTCCTGTTCCTCTCCCGCTCACTCCAAGTCCAGACCACCACCCGAGTCGACCGCTACATCGGTCCGAAGCTCCTTGGAACCAGCACTTACCTCCTGGGATCCAATGCCATCGGGGTCGAAGACTCCTCAGAGAAGAATGCCCTCGGTGCCCATCGTGGTTTCTGAGTCTCCTCGAGCCTGGCGGGATGACATCTCCACTAAAACTCCGGATCCAAAAACTCCTCGGAGTGGAATGCCCTCAGTGTCGACTGTCACCTTAGACCAGAGATCACAGGGACAATGGAGTGAGTCCTCATAGGTTCCAAAACCTTCAGATCTGGTAACGGTTCTGTTGTCACCTGGAACGAGTCTGGAAAAGAAGAAAAAATGGAAGCATCACTCATCCAAACATGAAAAGGTGATCCTGGAGAGTGTAATTGTGGCTCCACTCGAGAGCCAAACTAGCACTGGTTCTGAACCCCTCAGCAAAAAGCATCAAGGTTCCGGGGACCGTACATCGTCTCAGAACACTCCTTGCTCAAACCTGGAAGAGGACGTTATACTGGTTGACAAACTCCCCATCCAGTCGGGGCGATCTAGGTCTCTTTTCCAGGGTTCTTGTTTGTCGAGGTCTTCCCAGGAACGGATGGGACGCTTCAGGCATAGAGTGAGCCCTTACTCTCACAGAAGCTATTCAGAGGAGGCTTACCGATCCAGTGAACCAATCCCTGACCGCTATTACAGGGAAGGGTCATATTACTCGGAACTCCCACCCAGAGGTTATTCCAGATCCCCTTCGTTTAGGGGCCTATTTGTATGCTGGTTCCAGGCGGACTTCGCAGTTGTCTGAGGCTGATTTTGAGAGAAGTGCCAGACATCTTGGATCTAGTGACTCTCTACCATCCGATTCACACGAAGGAGTGATTGGCCTGGTGGAGGAAGCCTCCCCAATGGACAACTTTAGGGCATACAACGAGCTACTCCAGCACATGGCTAAGGCTTTGGAGATTGAGGTCGCCTCTATGGGGCTGAAATTTACAGACAAGTTCCTGCAGCATATATATATTCAGGATCTACTCCGGCTGTCACCTTTCCGGTAATTGGTTTTGTTGACCTGATCAATGGCTTAATTTTGATGCCAGTCTCTATTCCTGCTACTAACAGGACGGTCGAGAGTCTTTATCGCACAAAGGATGACCTCTGTCCCTTCCTTGCACTCCATCCTTCGCCCTCGTCCTTGGTAACCGAAGAAATGCAGGCAAAACCCAAGCAGGGTTCGCTCTCCGTTCCCTCCAATAAAGAGAGCAGAAGGATAGATGCAATGGGGCATAAGATGTACACCTCCGCTGCCTTTGGCATAAAGATAACGAACTGTGTGGCGATGATGTCTGCTTATCAATTACTCCTCTGGAGCAAGGTAGCGACCTTTGTACCTAATTTACCAGAAGATCAAAAAATTTTCCTGAAGGTGATCCAGGAGGAAGTGGTCTCTCTTTCCCGCCACAAAATCAATGCTAGTAGGAACATGACAGACATCTCTATGAAGTCCCTGTTGTCAGTTGTCATCCTACCACATTTTGCCTGGCTGAGAACTACGGCACTACCTACGGACACAAAGAACAAGGAGGAGGACCTCCCTTTCGAGGGACAGACATTGTTTTCAGAGAAAACAGATGAATATCTGTCCAAAAAATGGAAGGACAAGCTTACAGAACGTTCATATGGGGTCCTCCCTCAACATCAGCAGCATCCTGCGCCTAGATCTAACTTTAGATCCTTCTTGAGAAGCCAACAACATCGCTTCCAGCCATACCAGGGGTATGCTTACCAGAGCCAACGATCATACCAAGGCCTGCAGTCCTCCTTCTCTAGAAAGAGGCAGAATCAGAAAAGCAAACAGGGTGCTCACCAGCAGCAGGCTAAAAAGAAGACCCACTCAAATAAGCAGTTCTGACAAATACAGGGCCCTGATCCGTTATTCGGGGTCCAATTGAGTCATTTTTCTGAATGGGTTAATGTTACTTCTGATGTTTGGGTTTTGAAAGTTATCCAAGTTGGTTATAAAGTTGAATTCTTGCAGTTACCTTACTTGCAACTCCCTGTTTTTACTTCTCAGAGATCTGAACTCTCAGCCCTCCTGGATAAAGGGGCCATTGAGGAGGTCACAGACCATTCCTCGCTACTGGGCTTCTACTCCAATTTGTTTGTGGTAGAGAAGAAAGGCCCATCTTAGATCTCCGTGCCTTAAATAAGTTTATTAGAGTTTGTAAGTTTAAGATGATTACCTTGCAGACGATCTTAACGTTGCTACCACCCAATTCCTGGTTCACGGTTATAGACATGAAGGATACCTATTTTCATATTTCAATTGCCTCAGAGCACAGGAAATTCTTACGTTTCACTTATGGCGCCCATATTTTCCAGTATAGGGTCCTCCCTTTCGTGTTATCTACTGCCCCATGGGTTTTCACAAAGCAGGTTACAAGGGAACAATCATGAGTGGTCCCTTCAGGACACATATCTGCACCCAGTCTTCTCCCAGTGGGGTTTTCCCGATATAGATCTGTTTGCCTCAGAGGAAAATCACAAAACTCCCTGTTTCTGCTCCAGAGGCGGCATAGGCCGCGGGTCTCTTGGGGATGCATTTCAACTAGAGTGATCCGGCCACTTCTCCTACATGTTTCCCCCATTTCCTCTACTAGCCAGGGTAATCAGCAAGATCCAGGCGAACAGAACATCAACCATCCTGGTGACCCACAAAAAATCAATTATAATAAGGTTTGGACAAAGATAACAAAGAAATTGAAGGATTGGAAGAATAAACATTTGAGTATTTTAGGGAAAATTAGAGCAGTTAAAATGTTTATATTACCAAAGATGTTATACCTACTTCAGGTACTCCCAATAGAACTTGACCAGAAAGATATAGGGAAATGGGATGAAAATATTAAAAATTGGGTGTTCGGCCGGAAAAAAGCAAGAATCTCAAAAAAAATTGGTATATGCGCCCCAAGATGATTTAGGATGGGGACTCCCACATCTGCAAGCCTATTATGATGCATTCCAGTTGAAAGCATTGATGGAGCTAGAATGGAGGAAAGGGGACAAGTGGGCAAGATTTGAATCTGCAATCAATAAGGGAGCAGGTAGCTATGGTATTTATACTAGAGATCTGCAAAAGGAGATAAGGCAAGCAAAGGGCCCAAGAAAAATAGCCTTGATTGCCTGGAAGAGGTGGAAAACGGCTATGATGCCACAGAACTCAAAATGGACTCCACTTAAGTATATCTGGGAGAAGGAGATGAACCCGAAATTTTGGGAAGATCTTAAGGCGGAAGGTATAACTAGAGTGAAGGATATGTATAATGGTCAAGGGGATTTGTTACCACTTCAGGAATTGAATCAAAAATTGGGGGAAAGATATTGGCTAAATTTAAGGGGGTTATACCATTTAATTAAACAAGATAAATATAAAGAAGCTATTAAAAGGGAAGACAACAATATAGAACACACATTATATGTGGATGAAATTAAGAAAGGGCTGGCAGGGAAAATCTACCTTGAATTGGTGAGGGATAAGGAGTTTATGTTTAGAACTTTAAAAAATAAATGGAATAAAGAAAAACA
This sequence comes from Eublepharis macularius, assembly GCF_028583425.1. Classification (NCBI taxonomy): domain Eukaryota; kingdom Metazoa; phylum Chordata; class Lepidosauria; order Squamata; family Eublepharidae; genus Eublepharis; species Eublepharis macularius. The sequence continues at coordinate 82,093,304 of NC_072797.1, forward strand.
AATAACTTCTGAGGAGGTTAATAAGTTAATGGTGAATTTGAAGGCAATTAAGCTAGAAAAGTATAGAGAACTTGAAAGAAAGATAATCATGAAGTGGTATAGAACTCCTGCCCAATTGGCATACATGTTTAAAGGGATGAAACCTAACTGCTGGCATTGCAATGCAAAAGAAGGGTGGTACTCCCACTTATGGTGGGAGTGTCCAAAGGTTATAGATTTTTGGGAAAAGGTACGGGGGAAAATAGCATTGGTATGTAAGGTCAACCTTAATATAGATGTAGATCTATTATTCATGGGGGTATTGGGAAACATTAGAATTGAGAAACAAAACCAGGATATTTTCAAAGCGATGTTATTAGCTGCACATGCAGTGATTGCATACGGTTGGAAGGAGAAGTTAAAATGGACCTTAGAAAGATGGAATGATTACTTGTATGAATATATTCAATCAGATATGTTGGAATGTTTAAAAAAAGATAAGGCATGGGATGGAAAAATGGAGGAGATAAAAGAGAAATGGACTGCATATTTTCAATGGGTATATAATGGAGAAGCCAATACAACTATATTTGGAAAATTGGAAAAAATGTGCTCATGGCTTAAAATTTAATTTGTAGTTATAGGATGGCCACCATGTGGGGGGGAGGGTTACAAAAGGGGTAAAAGATGTATCATAGGAGAACTGTGACTGTATTGAAATGTAATAATATGTGATGCATTAATTAAAAATTTTTTTTTTTAAAAAAAACCATCCTGGTGACCCCGTATTGGCCGTGTCAGCTGTGGTTTCACGCTCTCCTGAGGTTTCAGACTTGAGTGTACAGTTTCCTGATAAGACTGGACCTGTTGTCCTGGAGGGGGGTGTTACACCACAAGATAGATAGACTCAAACTGACGGCCTGGCTGATCCATCAGGACAGGCCTTTACCGCAGGAGTAACCCATGAACTGCAGAATGCACAGCGGCTATCCACCTGCCAGTCTTACACTATCAAGTGGAACCAATTTAGTGCTTGGAACCGAGAGAAGGGTTCAGATACCTTGAATTTCCCCTGGCCAAGATTTTAGATTTCCTCTGGGGACTTAAACAGGGTGGTTTGTCTAATTCTTCTATAAAAGTGTATTTGGTGGCTACCTCTGCCTTTCACCCCTCGATAGACCGGAAGACGGTGGTCTCTCATTATACCTCTAAATTTTTTTTGAGAGATTTGAATAATTTGTTCCCCCCTGTTAGGGCTATTGTCCCACAATGGTTGTTACCCTTGATGAGACTGATGTTTAAACCTTTTGAACCCTTGGCCACATGTCCCTTACATTTCCTTTCTATGAAGGTAGCCTTTTTGGTGGCCATTACTTTGGCCAGGAGGGTTGGGGAGTTGTCTGCATTATGTTGTGACCCTCCTTACTTAAAAGTTCATGCTGAAAAAGTGGTCCTTAGGACCAAGGTGGAATTTTTGCCTAAGGTAGTTTCTAGTTTCCACCTGTCCCAAGAATTATCCTTACCAGTATTTTTTTCGTAATCAGAATTCAGAGGTGGAAAAAGCTCTCCACTCCCTGGATGTATGTAGAGCGATTCTCTTTTATCTGGATCATCTGAAACCTTTTAGGGTGGATTCCTACTTGTTTGAGTGTTTCTCAGGTCAGAAAAATGGTAGGAAGGTGAGCCCTCAAACTTTGGCTCGTTGGGTGGTTCAAACTATTCTGTTGTGTTACAAGACTGCGACCTTAACTTGTCCGTTGGAAGTTCATGCTCATTCCACCAGGTCCTAGGTGTTGTCAGCAGCCCTCCTGAAGGGTGTTCCAATCCAAGACATCTGTAAAGCGGCGACATGGGCCTTGGCTGACACGTTTGTCAAACATTATGTGCTGGACATCCTAGACAGAAGGGAGACAGCGGTAGGCACTGTGGTTCTGCAGTCGATCTTCCTGTGACAACACTTCGCTACCTCCACCCAGGTATTTAAACTTTGTAATCTCCCATGTGGGACTGCACAGGAAGACCGTCGATGAAAAACAGTGTTGCACTTACTCATCTGCGTCTTCCATGCAGATACACATACCCTCCCTCCTTCGCTGCGAATGCTCTTGGTACTTATCTTAGCGTACGGTGGCAAAAGAGGACTGAGGGTATGTTGGGAGCGCCCTGCCTCTTAGAGGCCGTTTTCAGCAAGAAAAGCGGCCGCGCATGTGTGCTGAGAGGCTGGAGTGCCCCCTAGTGACTTAGAGCTATGAAAATCTCTGAAGTCAGCAGGCCTGCGCGTGCGCAGTCCCATGTGCGTCTGCACGGAAGAGCTAGATGAACAACAGTTACAGGTAAGTGCAACACTGGTTTTTTTTAATGCACAGAAATTAAAATAGATCCAACAGGAAGATTCATTTTTGTGAAATAGAAAAGAGTCCAGTAGCACCTTTAAGACTAATGTGACATTGTTGCACTGGTGATGGGAATGTCCCTGTGTTCTATTTGGGGCTGATTTGGGCGTGGTAATGTCACCACATCGGCGCTGGAGCATTCATGCATGCGAGGGTTTAAATAAAAAAAATAAGGTATGACCTTTAAAAAATATTGCTTACGAGTAGGGCTGAAGTATCATAAATATGAATTCTTCCTATGTACATCAAGGAGATTATTAGAAAGAAGTTTATGTGAGTGTGTGTGTGTTTATGTGCTTTTTTGTACACTTGTATACACTCACTAAGTTTGTATATAAATTCAAAAAAAAATTTGCAGTACATTTCCAGAGTTCGCTGTTGACTTCCACTGATGTAATGAAGATTAATGTTCTGAGACAGTGATCTTAAGCTTTTTTAAATTATTCAGCTTGCTGTTCTCTCAGTGGCAGCACATCTATGAAAATGGTGTGAACTGTGAAGTGTTTATCATTATCACCTTGGTTTTAGACCAGGAATTGTGGTGGTGGTTGTGGGGCGGGGCGGGGGGGGGGGGAGATATCAGTTCTCTTAAAACGGAGAAACCATAAAAGGTTCTGGATGAATTTTCCTAGCTGCATCAATGTTTTCCTAGTCATCCTGATTTCTAACTTGTTAATGCCAGCATCATCAGCCTGGCAGACTTCTGTCATAAGCTGTTTGTCTTTTAGAGCCAGTGCAATAAATAAGCTTGTTAGGTTCATATGCATGTTGCTAAGTTAAGGTTTTAGGCTGATACTGTGCACTCCTAAATTTAAAAGTGTATCTTATAAATGTATTAAGTTTGGTACTCGGTGAGATAGCAAATCTGTATTGGAATTATGCCATTTAAATTTTTCTAAGTGATATCGCCCCTCACGTAGTTTGTAAGAATCAGATGGTGATTTTGCCTTGAATGTTTCAATTCAAAATTAGATATGTTGATAGGAGAAATATTGCTGCTGTGCTATCATACAACATTTCTCTAATGATTTTCTTTGCACATTTCTGTTTTAGAAAGCAATTCTTTCCTTTTGGTGACTTACTTTCTTACAGTACTGAGGGCATACCCCTGTATTCTCTGCCGTTTGCATGCAGTTGAGCTGAATCTTTCAGGATAGTTCTCAGGTATGCTGTTGAGTGTGCTGCTTAGTAATTACATTTTAGTATGTTGATCCTTTTGACACAGTCACAAATTATCAGTAACCTTCAATATTACAAGGAATTAATTGGTTAGTTTATATGTGCATAATTAATATTTAGATAATTTTAAAGTGGCTCCTGTGATCTTTGGTGGCATATTAACAACCTTTTACTGAGGTAATTGCTGTAAATTTAGAGGACTCCATATTTGTAAGCCCGCTTCCTGTAACAGTTGCAAGCAGAAGGAGAGCCAACACCCCTCTTTAAATTTTCCAGGTATGCAGTATCAATTAAAAATAATTTATAGAGGTAGTTTAATAGGTTATGTAACTTCTACAAGGCCTCAACTGTGTATAATTTTAATTAGCGATATGTTACTTTAAATAGGATAATGCAAAGTTTATCTACATCAACATTTGTTTCATTTCAGTGAAGCAAGCATACTACAAGGTTAGTCTACAGCTTCACAAATACAAGAAGCAGTGAGAAAAGACAGTACTACATTTAGTCACATAACTATATGGAATAAGGATCCCGTTCCCCCAGTGGGGGTGGGAGATTCCCTGCTCTCACCTATTGCCCCCTGGCTGGCAGGAGGAAAGGCAGGGAATGGGGCTCCTGGGCACGCTCTCAGGGCTGCTGCAAGAATGTCACTGACATCATTGTGCCACCCCGAGAACGTTCCCATGCTTTGCAGTGGGCTGATTTGGGTCCCAAATAGACTCCCCAGCTTTGCACAATAACGTCACTTTCGGGAAGCCAAGTCATTACGCCAGAGTGGGATTGTGCACATGCAAGGAGTGTTCCATGAGCACCAGGAAGATAAGCGCTGGGTCCCCCTTCCCATCGGGAGGGTGGGGGGACCTGGCAACCCCAATATAGAAACAGTATAATTTTAGTGAGATAAATGGACTACAAACTTAAACTAATACTCCATAGATACTGATATCTAAATGACCAATGCACAGTAAGATAAGTGGGCTATAAACTTAAGCTGGTACACCATAGAGATAAATAATTGAATAATAAATTGCAGTGAGGTAAGCAGGCTGCAAATTTAAACTAAACTCCAGAAATCCAAGTTGTTATGCAAAGATCATTCAATTTCAGTGGAGTGTCTTCTGGGGATACTCCCTGGGGCTTTGATCCTGCAAGGCAATAGGCACAATAATTATTTGGACAGTAGTAGCCTTGTTTGGAGTTAGTGGCTCAAAGCTTGCAAGAGTGACAGCACATTGCCAGTGTGATGCTGTGCAGCCATAAAATTTTCAATGGCCCCAGTTTTTCTGCAGTATTTATGCTTATTGTTAGCAGGCTGTTCATGTGGTTTTTTAGCTCAGTATGGTGGAGTCAGTGTCTAGAGCTCAAAAAGAGTCCAGTAGCACCTTTAAGACTAACCAATTTTATTTTATTGTAGCATAAGCTTTCGAGAATCAAGTTCTCTTCATCAGATGCCTGATCCGAACTGGTCAAATACAGAAGAGGAGGGGAGGGGAAAGAACAGGACATATATCACAAGAAGACAGAATGCAATTAGTGTGAAGGCAATCAAAACATTCCTTTGCTTGTAAATGTAAACATCTCCTTTTGGTGTGGAGTCAGTTTGCCGCAGTGAAGGTATACAATTCCTATGTAGTATAAGCCCTCGATAACCACAGCTCTCCCTGCCAGCTGCATCTGACAAAGAGAACTGTGGTCCCCAAAAGCCCACAGGCACTCAGGCTGAGATAATTGACAAACAAAGCCCACACCAGGCGTCTCTGGGCTCCCCCAGACCACGCCTCTGTAAAGGAAATCTGTTACCTGTGATAATGTGATAACCATTCATAGTCTCTATTCAGTCCCAGCTTGACAGAGTCAAATTTGCATATGAATTCCAATTCAGCAGCCTCCCGTTGGATTTTGTTTTTGAAGGGTTTCTGTTGAACCACAGCGACTTTTAAGTCTTTGGTGGAATGTCCTGGTAGATTGAAGTGTTCTCCCACTGGTTTTTGGACGTTTCCATTTCTAATGTCAGATTTGTGTCCATTTATTCTTTTGCGTAGAGGTTGGCTGGTTTGTCCAATGTACAGAGCAGAAGGACATTGTTGGCACATGAGGGCATATATCAGATTGGAGGATGAGCAGCTGTAAGAGCCAGAGACAGTGTAGTTGATGCCATTGGGTCCTGTAATTGTATTCCCTGGGTAGATATAGGGGCAGAGCTGGCATCTGGGTCTGTTGCAGGGCCTGGTACCTGTGCTGGTGGCCCTGCTGGCCGATTCATGATTGTAAGTGAGAAGTCGTTTAAGATTGGGGGGCTGTCTGTAGGCAAGGAAAGGTCTTCCACCCAGGACTTCTGAGAGAGAGGTATCATTTTCCAGGATGGGTTGTAGCTCCCTGATGATACGTTGGATGGGTTTGAGCTGGGAGCTATAGGTGACAACCAGTGGTGTTCTGTTGTTAGTTCCTTTAGGTATGTCCTGGAGCAGACTGTTTCTGGGTACTAGTCTGGCCCTGTTGATTTGTTTCTTCACTTCATTTGGTGGGTACTGTAGTCTCAAAAATGCTTGTTGTAAATCTCTTAAGTGTGAGTGTCATGGGCTGGGCCCGCCCAAGCTGGGAGTCCTGGTACTAGCACGAAGCCAAGGGGTGTTCAAAAGTCACAAGCCAGGTCCAGTCCGTAGTCAGAGCACAAGGTTAATGCCAGGGTTGCCTCCAGGATCCAAAAAGCCAAGCCAAGTCCAGTCCGTAAGTCAGAGCACGAGGGTATCAAGTCAAGGTGCAGGCAAGAGCAAGACACAAGGTACCAGGGAGTGGTTGCAGGTAGTTGACACGTTGCTTCCACGCCTGGCAGTTGCTCCTGACTGGCGTTTATAGCCAGGCGTGATTTTCAGCCAGCTGCTGGGGCTCCATCCTGATGCTACTCATCATCACTCTCCAGCAGCTGGCGTTGGCTCAGGAGACGAGCACTGCACCGTCTCTCCTGCAGTTCCAGTCTCTGGCGCTGCCTGCGGCGCTCTCTAGGTGTGGGTGAGCCTGGGGGGGTGGAAGCCCCTGGCTGGGCTTCCCCTGTGGTGCTGGCAGTCCCTGACTGAGCCTCCCCTGTGGAAGTTCCTGGCTGAGCTTCCCCTGTGGTATTGGGGCTAGAGGGTGCTGGTGTCTCAGCTGCTAGCTGTGAGCCTTGATCAGCCAGCAGCTGCTGCTCATGATTGCTGGCTTCTGCTGAGTCAGGGCTAGGGCTGGCTACACAGAACTCTTCTTCTCCTGAGGAGTCCTGGCTGGCTACACGAGGCTCCTCTCCTCCAGAGGAGACCTCACTCTCAGACTGGGCCATGACACCATCCCCCCTCCCAAGGCCCCCCCTCCTCTGTGGCCCGGGCGCCCCCGGTTTCTGAGGATAAGCCCGATGGAATTGTCGGACTAGACGGGGGGCATGAATGTTCACAGCCGGCTCCCATGAGCGGTCTTCTGGTCCATACCCCTTCCAGTCCACCAAGTACTGCACTTGCCCCCGCCGGCGACGGGAGTCCAGGATCTGGGCGACCTCATATTCTTCTTGCCCCTCAATGGTAATCGGAGGCGGAGGAGGTGGTGGCCCGGGATGGTGCAGGTCTGGGGGTGACGCCGGGACTAGAAGTGACCGATGAAACACGGGATGGATCGGGAGGGTCGGTGGTAGTTGCAGGCGGTAGGCTACGGGGTTCACCTGGTCGGTGATCACGAAGGGTCCAAGGAACCGAGCATCCAGCTTTTTGGAGGGCCGTTGGCTGCGGATATGGCGGGTGGATAACCAAACCTGGTCACCTACGGACAGGGGAACACCAGGTTGCCGTTTCCGATCCGCAGCTCCCTTGTAGTTTTCCTTGGCAAGCTGGAGTTGCTCCCGCAACAGCTCATGCATGGATTGAAGTTCCTGGAGGCGATCGTCCGCAGCTGGGATTCCTGACGAGGGTGCGGTGCTAGGAAAGAAGCGAGGGTGATGGCCATAGTTAGCCATAAAGGGGGTCTGTTGGGTGGAGGAGTGCACTGCATTGTTATATGCGAACTCGGCCAAAGGCAGTAGGGCTAGCCAGTCATCCTGTTGATGGTTTGTATAGCATCTCAGATACTGCTCCAGGGTTGCATTGGTGCGTTCCGTTTGCCCGTCGGACTGGGGATGGTGTGCTGAGGATAAGTGGACTTGGGTGCCAAGAAGGGAGTGCAGTGCCCGCCAAAACCTAGAGGTGAATTGAACTCCCCGATCGGAAATTACATGGTCCGGTCGCCCGTGAAGTCGAAAGACATGCTGAAGGTACAGGTGTGCAGTGTCCTGAGCGGTGGGGGGTCCAGAACAGGGAATGAAATGGGCCATTTTTGTGAATAAGTCCACCACCACCAGGATGCAGGTATGGCCTTTGGAGCAGGGCAGATCTGTAATGAAGTCCATGGAAATAGTCCTCCATGGCCTGGTGGGTGTGGGTAGCGGATGCAGAAGGCCGGAGGGTTTGCCAGGGGAATCCTTGGCCCGCCTACACGTCTCACAGGCTGCCACGTACCGGGCCACATCTGATTGCACCCGGGGCCACCAGAAGTCACGGGTCAAGAGATGGGTTGTCTTGTGGCGACCGAAGTGCCCAGCGGGTCTGGAATCATGGACCAGTTGCAGGACTTTCGTTCGCAGCGGGCCAGGTGGTACATAAATTCGGCCTCGATGGGTCAGTAGCCCCTCTTCCTCTGCGAAGCCATCCGCCTGGAGCTGGTGCGGCTCCCGGACCTTCTGGAGGTATTTCTGGGCAACTGGGTCCAGTACCTGTTGAGCCAGTATCTCCTCAACCAGCCCCTGGGAGGGTTGCGCGGCAGCGAAAGTTTCGCGAGCCAGGATAGTAGTTAGAGGCTCTTCCCAGCCTGGGGATGAGTTGTACTCTGGTTTCCGGGACAGAGCATCGGCTTTCTTATTCTGGGTACTGGGGACATACGTGATCCTGAAGTCAAAGCGGGAGAAGAACAATGACCAGCGGATCTGCCTCTGGTTGAGGCGGCGGGCGGTTTGGAGATGTTCAAGGTTCCGGTGATCAGTGAGCACTCGGACAGGGTGTTGAGCCCCCTCCAGATGGTGCCGCCAAACCTCGAAGGCTGCCTTTATTGCCAGCAGCTCCCGCTCCCAGATGGTATAGTTCCTTTCTGCAGGGGTAAGCTGGCGAGAGTAGTAGGCACAGGGTTGGGGGACGCTGGAGGAGGTTGCGCGTTGTGAGAGCACCGCTCCGATGGCAGTGCTGGAGGCGTCCGCCTCAACTACGAAGGGTAGCTGGGGATCTGGGTATCGGAGTACCGGTTGTGTGATGAAGCGTGCCTTCAAGGTCTGGAATGCCTCATTGGCTTCCGGTGTCCAATGGAAGGGTTCTCGAGGCCGGAGAAGCCGGGTAAGGGGAACAGCTATGGATGCAAACTGGGGGATGAACTGCCGATAGTAGTTGGCAAACCCCAGAAATCGTTGCACATCCTTCCGTGAGCGGGGGGGTTGCCAGGTCTGTACCGCTTCGACCTTAGCTGGGTCCATTTGGATACCCCGGGGCGAGATCACATGGCCGAGGAATTCTACGGCAGGCAGGTGGAATGCACATTTTTCCAGCTTGGCAAACAGGCCGTGCTGCCGGAGTCTTTGCAGCACCATGCGCACGTGCTGGGGGTGTCGAGCCGGGTTCCGGGAATAAATTAATATATCATCCAAGTAAATGATGACGAACTGATCCAGCAGGTCACGAAAGATATCATTCATAAACCTCTGAAACACCGAGGGCGCGTTAGTCAGGCCAAAGGGCATTACCATGTACTCGTATTGTCCATACCTGGTACTAAAGGCAGTTTTCCACTCATCGCCTTCCCGGATGCGCACCAGGTTGTAGGCTCCCCGAAGATCCAGCTTGGTGTAGATCTGGGCTCCCTTAACTTGCTCCAGGAGGTCGGAGATCAGTGGCAGTGGATACCGGTCTCGGACAGAGATTTTGTTCAGGGCCCGGTAGTCATTGCAGAGCCGGAGTTCTCCACTTTTCTTTTTAACAAAGAGGACTGGGGCAGAGGTGGGCGAGGTGGAGGGGCGGATGAATCCTCGATGCAGATTGGTTGTGAGGAAGTCCCGGAGTGCGGCCAGCTCAGGCTCTGATAACGAGTACAGGCGTCCCACTGGCAGGGGGGCGCCAGGGATTAAGTCAATAGCACAGTCATACGGCCGATGCGGGGGGAGTTGGTCTGCCCCTTTTTCCTCAAACACATCTGCAAAATCTGCATATATCTCCGGTAGTGCAAAGGCCCCTTGTGCAGCGGCTGCAATTGGACCCGTGCGTTTATTTTCATGTGGGCAGGGTGTCCGGAAGCGAAGGTCCTGCTGGCCCCACCGAATAACCGGATCATGGCAACAGAGCCAGGAGAGCCCCAGGACCAGTGGAAAATGGGGGATGCCCACAACATCGAAGCAGAGCTGCTCACGGTGATGCTGGATCTGCAAGAGAAGGTCCTGGGTTTCCTTGACCACTGGCCCAGAACGCAGGGGCCGCCCATCAATGGCCTCCACTACGGTGGGGGTCTTCTTTGCCCGCAAGGGAATCCTGTGCTGTGCGGCAAACTTGATATCCATGAAGCAGCGGGATGCCCCTGAATCTACCATGGCATACACAAATAGGCATCGGCCGTCGGGCAGGCACAGCTTTACAGGCACCAGGAATGGTTCGGGATGGTCACAGGAGGCATTGGCTGTTCCAACAAGTTGTTTAGCAGGAGTCCGCTCCAGAGCTAAAGCTGGGGCCCTCCTTTTTGCAGGGCAGTCATTGGCGTAGTGGCCCACCCCACCACAGTACCAGCAGAGGTTGTGGGTGTGACGCCGCTCCTTCTCCTCAGGAGGCAAATGGGTACAAGGCATGTTCGAGGGTGCTAGTTCTGCTGCCTTGGCAGGTGAGGCCTGGGGCGGAGGACAGCTTAGCACACGGGCTTGTCTCCGGTTCTCTAGCCGCCCATCGATTTGCAAGCATAGGAGAATGAGCGCTTGTAGTTCTCTCGGTCGTTCGGATCGGGCCACTTCGTCCAATACCTCCTCAGATAGGCCCTCCAGGTACTGGTCGGCGAGGGCAGCTTCGTTCCAGCCCAGGTCCTGGGCCAGTAACTGGAATTCAGTGGTGTATTGGGCCACAGTCCCATTCCCCTGGGTGAGGGCACGTATTCTTTGGTTTGCTTTGATGGCCTTCAGGGGGTTCGCAAAGTTGGCAGAAATGTGGGCCACAAAGTTTGGGAAATCCCCTAGCAGTGGGGATTTGGCCAGTAACAAGGGTGTGGCCCATCTTGCCGCCTGCCCCTTTAACAGGCTGAGGATAAAGCCGACCTTGCTTTTATCTGTGGGAAAGTCTCTGGCCCGGAGTTCAATATATAGCTGGCAGCGGGCAAGAAATGCTGGGAATTCCTCCACATCGCCCTCAAAACTGTCAGGAAGCTTCACTGGGCATTTAGCAGGCGGCAGTGCAGCAGGGGCAGCAAGTAGGGTGGCAATCTGTTGCTGCAAAGTCACCAGTGCTTGAGTCAATTGCAGTACCTGATCCTGCAGCAGAGCCAGGCTCCCCAGGGTGGGCATCGTCGTGTCCATGCTGGGAAGTTTTGTGGTGGAAGCAATCTGTCATGGGCTGGGCCCGCCCAAGCTGGGAGTCCAGGTACTAGCACGAAGCCAAGGGGTGTTCAAAAGTCACAAGCCAGGTCCAGTCCGTAGTCAGAGCACAAGGTTAATGCCAGGGTTGCCTCCAGGATCCAAAAAGCCAAGCCAAGTCCAGTCCGTAAGTCAGAGCACGAGGGTATCAAGTCAAGGTGCAGGCAAGAGCAAGACACAAGGTACCAGGGAGTGGTTGCAGGTAGTTGATACGTTGCTTCCACGCCTGGCAGTTGCTCCTGACTGGCGTTTATAGCCAGGCGTGATTTTCAGCCAGCTGCTGGGGCTCCATCCTGATGCTACTCATCATCACTCTCCAGCAGCTGGCGTTGGCTCAGGAGACGAGCACTGCGCTGTCTCTCCTGCAGTTCCAGTCTCTGGCGCTGCCTGCGGCGCTCTCTAGGTGTGGGTGAGCCTGGGGGGGTGGAAGCCCCTGGCTGGGCTTCCCCTGTGGTGCTGGCAGTCCCTGACTGAGCCTCCCCTGTGGAAGTTCCTGGCTGAGCTTCCCCTGTGGTATTGGGGCTAGAGGGTGCTGGTGTCTCAGCTGCTAGCTGTGAGCCTTGATCAGCCAGCAGCTGCTGCTCATGATTGCTGGCTTCTGCTGAGTCAGGGCTAGGGCTGGCTACACAGAACTCTTCTTCTCCTGAGGAGTCCTGGCTGGCTACACGAGGCTCCTCTCCTCCAGAGGAGACCTCACTCTCAGACTGGGCCATGACAGTGAGTCTCGGTCGAGAGCATCGGAGCAGATACGGTTGTAACGTAAGGCTTGGCTGTAGACAATAGACCGAGTGGTATGTTTAGGGTGGAAGCTGGAGGCATGTAGATATGAGTATCGGTCTGTTGGTTTCCGGTATAAGGTGGCATTTATTCGTCCATTATGTAGTTGTACAGTGGTGTCCAGGAAGTGTACCTGTTGTGTAGAGTGGTCCAGGCTTAGGTTGATAGTAGGGTGAAAGTTATTGAAGTCCTGATGAAATCTCTCAAGGGCTTCCTTCCCATGGGTCCAAATGATGAAGATGTCATCCAGGAATCTTAAGTATAGTAGTGGTTCCAGTGGATGGGAGCTGAGGAAGCGTTGCTCCAAGTCCGCCATGAATATGTTAGCATATTGTGGTGCCATGCGTGTGCCCAGTCCTCTCACGTGGACTATCTTTTTGCCCAGCCAGACCCACACAAACCATACAACTTTGTGGAGACCTGGAGGCCTATTTTAGACGCCTAAGACTGAAAGAATTCTTCAACTACTCTGCTGAACAAAACGATGAACAAAGTACTGAACAGACACCATCACAGCAGCCTCAGCAGCCCCCACCCCCCCCAACCCAGCAATACACAACCACCGTTACAAAACTCCAGGAAAAAGAATTCCACATGGACACCCCCCGAGGGCCGTAACTCCTCATTGGACTTTTACATTGAATGCTTCCGTAGACGTGCTCAGGCTGAGATAATTGACAAACAACAACACCTAAAGCAGAATCTCAGCCGTGGAGAAAGAGAGGCCATAAACAGCCTCCAAAATAATTCTGGCATCGTAATCAAGGAAGCTGACAAAGGCGGAGCAGTTGTCATCATGGACAAACAAAATTATATACAAGAAGCAGAAAGACAACTCTCCAACACAACATTCTATAAAATACTACCTTCTGACCCCACGGAGCAATACAAAAGGGAACTCAATAAAATATTAAAAACACTCCCCACGGACATACAAGAATGCATCCATATGGACACACCCCAGGAACCACGACCAGGAAGATTCTACCTACTACCCAAAATCCACAAACCAGGTAACCCAGGACGCCCAATTGTTTCAGGAAAATGCACCATCACAGTAGGAGTCTCGGGATACATGGACTCTATCCTCAGGCCCTATGCCACAAGCACACGCAGCTACTTACGGGACACCACTGACTTCCTCAGGAAAATACAGTCCATTGACAACCTACCAGATGACACCATCCTAGCAACCATGGATGTGGAGGCCCTGTACACCAATATCCCACATGCAGATGGACTGCAAGCCATACGGAATATTATCACGGACAAAACCACAGCACACCTCGCCACTGAACTTTGTCACTTCGTACTCACTCACAATTACTTCGAATTTGGTGACAACTTATATCTACAGGTGAATGGCACAGCCATGGGCACACGCATGGCACCACAATATGCTAACATATTCATGGCGGACTTGGAGCAACGCTTCCTCAGCTCCCATCCACTGGAACCACTACTATACTTAAGATTCCTGGATGACATCTTCATCATTTGGACCCATGGGAAGGAAGCCCTTGAGAGATTTCATCAGGACTTCAATAACTTTCACCCTACTATCAACCTAAGCCTGGACCACTCTACACAACAGGTACACTTCCTGGACACCACTATACAACTACATAATGGACGAATAAATACCACCTTATACCGGAAACCAACAGACCGATACTCATATCTACATGCCTCCAGCTTCCACCCTAAACATACCACTCGGTCTATTGTCTACAGCCAAGCCTTACGTTACAACCGTATCTGCTCCGATGCTCTCGACCGAGACTCACACTTAAGAGATTTACAACAAGCATTTTTGAGACTACAGTACCCACCAAATGAAGTGAAGAAACAAATCAACAGGGCCAGACTAGTACCCAGAAACAGTCTGCTCCAGGACATACCTAAAGGAACTAACAACAGAACACCACTGGTTGTCACCTATAGCTCCCAGCTCAAACCCATCCAACGTATCATCAGGGAGCTACAACCCATCCTGGAAAATGATACCTCTCTCTCAGAAGTCCTGGGTGGAAGACCTTTCCTTGCCTACAGACAGCCCCCCAATCTTAAACGACTTCTCACTTACAATCATGAATCGGCCAGCAGGGCCACCAGCACAGGTACCAGGCCCTGCAACAGACCCAGATGCCAGCTCTGCCCCTATATCTACCCAGGGAATACAATTACAGGACCCAATGGCATCAACTACACTGTCTCTGGCTCTTACAGCTGCTCATCCTCCAATCTGATATATGCCCTCATGTGCCAACAATGTCCTTCTGCTCTGTACATTGGACAAACCAGCCAACCTCTACGCAAAAGAATAAATGGACACAAATCTGACATTAGAAATGGAAACGTCCAAAAACCAGTGGGAGAACACTTCAATCTACCAGGACATTCCACCAAAGACTTAAAAGTCGCTGTGGTTCAACAGAAACCCTTCAAAAACAAAATCCAACGGGAGGCTGCTGAATTGGAATTCATATGCAAATTTGACTCTGTCAAGCTGGGACTGAATAGAGACTATGAATGGTTATCACATTATCACAGGTAACAGATTTCCTTTACAGAGGCGTGGTCTGGGGGAGCCCAGAGACGCCTGGTGTGGGCTTTGTTTGTCAATTATCTCTGCCTGTGGGCTTTCGGGGACCACAGTTCTCTTTGTCAGATGCAGCTGGCAGGGAGAGCTGTGGTTATCGAGGGCTTATACTACATAGGAATTGTATACCTTCACTGCGGCAAACTGACTCCACACCAAAAGGAGATGTTTACATTTACAAGCAAAGGAATGTTTTGATTGCCTTCACACTAATTGCATTCTGTCTTCTTGTGATATATGTCCTGTTCTTTCCCCTCCCCTCCTCTTCTGTATTTGACCAGTTCGGATCAGGCATCTGATGAAGAGAACTTGATTCTCGAAAGCTTATGCTACAATAAAATAAAATTGGTTAGTCTTAAAGGTGCTACTGGACTCTTTTTGATTTTGCTACTAGACTAACACGGCTAACTCCTCTGGCTCAGTGTCTAGAGCTGAGCAGCTGAGGGAGAGGCTGGTTGCTGGGGAGCTTGAAAAACGTTTCTATGCTCTTATTACTTTGAATAAAGTAACTGAAACAACAGGTATGTGAAAATTGGTAAAAAGGGGGTTAAAATTAGTTTGATTGGTATTATTATTGGAATCTTATTATTATTGTAGGCTGTACTTTTCAAGTTGAAGGCAGAAGCTCGGTTTCCAGCCTGTTCCTTTAGTCAAGAGATTTGCACTGAAAAATTCTGGCACTTGGTGGACCGGAAAGGTTTGTTTGTTTGTTTATTTAGTTAGTTACTTGGACTTTGCTCACCACAAAGTTATATTAAGCTACAACCAGTTATTTGAATTTTAAGACATGCTTTGAATGTTTTTGTTCTCTATTGCACCTATGTGTTTAGTTATACAACACTTCTTATATTATTCTGAATATTAATACAACAGTTGTCTTGCAAGTGTTGTTCCCAGCCGCATAGAACCCATACAGAAAGAGGTTGTACATGGGAAACCAGCAGTTTCCCGTGTACAACCTGTTGCAGCAGTCATGGGTTGAGAACGAGGTTTTCCCACTTCCCTTGCTTACTTCTGTAGCATGTATTGTTCTCACATCTCCTTTTGGAGGAGTGGGTCTGGGTTTCTTTGTCCAAAAAGGGAGTATTTGTAAGGCTTATAAGCAGAGCAGTGTTATAAGTATGCTGTAACAGTGTTGTCTCCCTATTTGTTCAAAGTGCCCTTTCACTGGGATTCCCATCACTAGAGCTCTGAGTGTACACAGAATAACTGCAGAGAGCAATATCCCCATGCTCTGCATCCTGTCATCTGAGCTGTGGATGATCTGTATTACTTACTTATTTAATACATTTTAATCCCATCTTTCCACCAAGGAGCTCAGGGTGGCATATATGACTTTATGCTCCTCCATTTTATCTTCACAGCAATCTGGTGAGGTAGGTTAGACTAACAGAGAGACTGACTCAAGGTCACCTATTGATTTTCATGGGAAGTGAGGATTTGAACGTGGTCCATGTCCCAGTTCATCAACCTAACTGCTGACCACACTGACTTGTTGGGCTTTATGTATTGATTTGGAAGGCTATGGTTAGATGCAAATGTAATTAGTATCCTAAGCTGGTGTAGGGGAAGGGACTTGTATTTTCAGTTTTCACATGTTCTATGGGTTTTTCTGAAAGATACATCAGGGTTGTTGATAGTGTAATGTTGCGCCAACATCAGGAGCATGCCTATGTCTGGAGAAGTTTACGATGCCCACTAAGTCCTATTCTGCCCCAAACATGCTCCTGATA
Source organism: Eublepharis macularius (assembly GCF_028583425.1). Lineage (NCBI taxonomy): Eukaryota > Metazoa > Chordata > Lepidosauria > Squamata > Eublepharidae > Eublepharis > Eublepharis macularius. The sequence goes on from NC_072797.1 coordinate 82,109,612, forward strand.
AAGCCTGTTCATATGCTGGCATTGGATTTAAACCAGCCAGATGTCATTGTATTTGCAGATACTCTCCTGTATATTTAGACTTCATTGCCATCAAGTCACTTGGCTGTTGGGTTTTGGATGGCTCCTCTACTTTATTAATTTCTGTGCTTTTCCTTCTGATGAATTTTTTTATTTTTAATGAAACTATTCTAATGCATAAATAAATCTGAAATGTAAATCATGTCTTACTTGGTTAAATGCATGCAAATATTTAAATATTATGCTGTTTCATATTTCTCTGGCAAAAGTTGGTGTTGCATTGGAATTTGAAAATTAATTTTGGGGGATAATTTTCATTGTCTTAGATTCAAAGAGTGTGCATAATTTTCCTAAGTTTGAAGATATTTATTTCTTGAAGAAAAATCTGGAATAGTTTTGAGGTAGAAGAAATCAATGAAGTCATTATCAGATAATTAAAAATCATTGTTGGTAATGTAAATTGATTGCTTTCTGTTATGCAGTTTTCCTTGCCTAATTTAAAAATGAACTACATTAAAGAACTCCCCAAACTGAAGCCCTGTACTTTCTCATTGCCTTCTAGGCACAATCCTGATTAATGATTTTGTGCAATCAACCTCATTTTTAGTTGTGTGTGACAACCAAGTTGGAAGGATAGTTCCACTTGTCTTATAAATTCATCACTTTTCTACTTTTCTTTTTTAAAATAAAAATTCATATTGGACCTTATAAATCCTCTCCAGGTGTATAACTTTTTATGATCATTTGTGCCTTACACTTCAATCATTATAGCAGAATATATTAAGCTAATACTAGCACTTTTTAATCTTTACGTTTGTAATGCTAACTAGTTTTGTCCCATGGGATTCTACAAGTGGTTCATTTTTACCACCCATGCTTTTTAAGCAGCCATTTCTGTCAGGGGAACTGATCTCTGTTGTATGGATATCAGGTGTAATTCCAGGAGATCTCCATGCCACAACGGGATGTTGGCAACCTGCTTCAGTCTGTATCCTCTGTCGTTTGAGTCTTCCAGTAGTCCTTCAGTTGCAAACCAGACAGCCAGGTGCCAGGAGAATGAATAGGAATGAATGATTGCTTTTTGTTTTTAAAAAAGGTGCTGGTACTCATATATATAATTACACTTATTTCAACCAATTCCCCTCTCAGGATTTTTGAAGAGCCTCCAAAAGGTGCTGCTGCTAGGGTTGCCAGGTCCCATTACCCTCTCTGCAGCCATGCCGGGGGGGCGGGGGCGGGCAGCAACCTTTTCATTGCTCCTCACATGCAAAGCGTGCGTATGCTCCTGGGTCAGCACGCTGATGTCACTTCCCGGAGCATGTGCACACTTTGCAGTGGGCCTATTTGGGCCCCAAATGGGCCCAAATCAGTTTGGCTTCTGCTTTTTTTATTCCCCAGATATGCTGAGATGTGTCTGTTTGAAGCTGCCTTTTGTGGGGGCTGGATCCAATGTCACTTAAAAAAAATTAAATGCATGCATCATAATTTTGCAATATTGAAACCCAGTGTGTCTACCATTCTTTTCACTCTCCCTATCCCTGTATTTGTTTATTGGACAGTCAAATGATAAAGATCTAATTTCTGGGCACAGTTTGCAAGGTTATGAATTTGTAGTCTTCTTCAGCCATATGAGAAATGATGTTGCAGTGTTACAACTCTTCCCTCGTTTAAAAATAAAACGAAGATATGTGTGGAGAGCTGGGGAGGGAGTAGTTTTCACTGGGTGGCCAGGCAGGGCTCAGGGTAAGAAAAGGGGTGGGGAGAGAAGCAGGATTAAGAAATCTGCACACATATAAGGAACATTAGCATAGACTCAGCAGGAGCTTAAGAAAGAGTGGGCCGGGAAAAGCTGGAGAAATTTCAATTCTGTAGCTCGTTCCTCCTTTTCTAGTGTGGAGCTCTGGAGATTGAGTAAAACAGAATGAAATCTGTATCTCCGTAAATTGACTGTCAGGAAAAGGCCCATGTCTTGGCTGCTGTACTTTTAGTACTGTAACCTAAAACAACGTTAGCTTTATTTTCAGTGACATCACATTGCTGTCTCATGTTCAACTTGTGATCAACTGAAATTTTGGTATCATATTCACATGTCCTTCGGCTAAAACTGATATCCTTTTTTCCCCTTTGGATTTGATTCTTTTTGCTTAAATACATAATTTTTCTTTTGTTCCGATTGAATTTAATTTTGTTAGTTTAAATCCACTTTTCCAAGCTGTTATAGTTATTTTAAACGTAATATAGTTATTTCAGACTTAAAGTGTCCAGCCATTTCCCTCAGTCATTTTCCTTCCTGCCAGACATTAGTTCCAATATATGAGTTCCCTTAGGGAAAAATAAAGCTGGGGCAAAGTTGTGTTTTGAGGAAATAGAAACAAAGTTTGCTGTTTCCTCTTGCTCACGCGTGCAGTTCTCTGTGTGAATTTGATCAGCTTGAGGTTGAGTACCACATTGTCTGTTTCCTGCTCATCAGTATCCTGTAATAAGGACTCAGTAACCAACTTTTAAGTTTGAGGCAGCATGATGTAGTGGCTAGAGTGTTGAAGTAGGGTCCCAGTTTCAAATCCCCACTCTGCCGTGGAAACTTGTTGGGTGACCTTGAGCCAATTACACACTCTCAGGGTTGCGGTGAGGATAAAGTGAAGTAGAAAATAACAATGTAAGCCACTTTGGGTCCCTGTTGGGGGGGAAAGATGGGGTATAAATGAAATAAATTAACATAAAATCCCCTTGTGTATTTATACAATCAATTAAAAAATGTCTACAGACTTCTTTGTAATGAAGAGAATACTTCTGATAGAATTTAAATTGATCTGGGTGGGAAAAAATGAATTCTTCAAAGTATGCAGGAGCTCAGTAATTTTCTGCATAGTGGTGGCTGTGGTTTTCGGTTAAGGTTTGAGATGCCTTATCAAAGTATGGTGGGATTCATTAAGTAATCCAAACCAGTCAGGTAAGCAGTGTTGGAACAATAGTAAAGCTAGAATGGGGATGGCTGCCGGAGGTGTAACGACAGAGCATGCATATTAGCTCCATTCTGCACTCAGTTGACTGCCCACCAGTTACTCGATTCAAGGCACTGGCTGTCACATATCTGCAGCATCACCTCTCACTCTATGCTCCATCATGATAGCTTTGCTTATCCAATGAGGGCCTTCTGCTTGTGCCATCCTGCAAACGAGCAGATCAACAACTGCCTGTACTTGTACATCCTCCATTTTAGCCCCCCCCCTTTATGGAATTCCTGCCTGATGAGGTCAGTAAGGACCCCCGCTGTCCCGAGGTTTCACAAACTATGCAAAACAATTATTCAGGAGGGCGTTTTTACAAAGGCAATAGGGTGTTGTTATAATGGAATGATTCTGGAAGAACACTTTAATAAGGAGAAAGGGATTATGATGACTGCACTATCGTGTTTAGTATGTACTATCTATTGTTGTATGTATTATCCTATTATGTAATTTCTGCATAATTTAATATGCCATGTTAATATTTGTGCTTTGTTTCAGCCTTAAGATTTTTACTTAATTTTTATTTCCATATCCTAATCATATTACATTGCTTATTGACTGTCTCATCCTACTGGCTTCATTAATTTACACTGTGTAATTCACTTTGAGTCTTAGTGAGAAAGGCCTGTTGTAAATAATGTAATCTACTTGCAGTTGTTAAAATGTTAAATTTATTCTCCATAATTAGTAATAAGCAAGTTTTCCAAGTGGGTGTTGAGAAGTTTTAGTGATAGAATCAGACTACATGTGATGGAATATGTTGTAGGCTTTTTTGCCTTCAACCCAATACAGTAAATTACACTGAACATTTAAGATTTTGGGAGAGGATTGGTAACGAGTGATTCTGGCCAACAACTACTGACTTTTTTCTTGTTAGCACTGTGGATTTTCCATGCTTGCTCACTGTAAAACGGCAGCTGCAGTTGATCTGGGGATATGACGTTTTCTCCTCCTCTTTCCCTCTTCTTTGTCCTTAAACAGCAGAAATGGCATGAGAGGCGTTTTTTAAATTTCAAAAGTAGCTTACTATTTTATTTATTGTGCAGAGGAAATGTCACATGAAATCGAGTTAAAATTTTCTGAGGTAAATTCAACATAGAAATCTCTGAGGTAAAATCAGCATATGCACAGACTTCAGTTCTTATGCTCTTCACAGATACTTCTTATGTTTAGAGGCTTTTGTTCTCATGTTTTCTTCAAGCACTCTGGTATACCTTCTTTTAGCATTCTCTGTCTCTTTTGGGTTTAAAAATGCTTGTACCCACTTCCTTGTACCCCAAATCCCTTCTCTTCAATCACCAGCACTTTCCTTCATTTTTTTTTTAAATTGAATCTTAAGGTTTCCAAATGCACCTGACCAGGGATCTCTTCACTCTCCAGAGCAACCTCCATGTTTGACTGGGTTGGGAAAATCTCCTCTCCTTAGAAGATCTATCCCCTTTCTTTGACCTGAATGGGAGTCTGCACCTAGTTCCCACACTCTTGGCCCACTTTTTCACAGTCCTCCTGTTGATGTTAAACTGCTCTCAGTTAGGCCTCCATCCCAACTGTTCACACTCGATTCTTCTCAGCTAGGACTGAAAACAGACCCTCCTCTTTCCAGCTCCTGGAACCCAATCAGATTCCTCGGAGTAACTTGTCACTGATAGCTCTCATTGTCTGTGAGGGATTAACTGTAAACAGTACTTCAGCTGATTCTAGAACACTTCCAGTCTCTTAAAAAGTAAAGTCTGTCATTGGTGACAGTAAAGGGATTGCCCTTCTTTCCCTACTTGTCTAGATGTCCTTGGCCAAACTAGGAAAAATAAACCAATCCTTGTTTTAATTATGCAACCAACACACCTTATTCTAAACTTTCTACATATGGAGCAAAAGAAACCCCACCATTAACAGGGAACAAGTTTTGATATCAGGATTAGGGCAGTTTATGTAGGTAGTGTATTAATCTAAGAGCATGGATTTATATTAAAATGAATTTTTATTATAAAGGGGAAATCAGAAAATTACTTTGCATTTAAAAAGATAGAATTGTGACTAGTCCGACTTACCGTAGAACATGCACTTCTTTGCCATCAGGGCTCATTTACCTGCCAGTTTGGTTTGTAACCTGTTTGTGAGTAATGATAACAAGGAGCTGAACATCCAGTTGACTATGTGTCTACATTGGAACGCCTCAGACATGTCCAAATCTAGGGAAACGATTACTGTACATGCATGATTACATGTTACCTTGTAACCGATGCCCCCTGCAGTTTCTGGCACATGGCACAAGTTACCTGTATTTAAAAAAGAGGTCATTTAATGACCTAACTATGGTGTCATGGTGTCACCAGGTCCAATGATTCAGAAGATTGGATTTGCTGGCTGTGCAAATCCAGCTTTTATTTTAGAAAATGCATATTACAAACGTATCACTGATTTAACAACTGCATATAAAGGAATCACATGTGTATATTATCACAATACAAAAATATAATATTAACCCGTCAATTGATTCTCAGTTATAGGGCACCAGAATATTTCCTGGTTTCTAATCTCCTTAGACCTCTGAAGGAATAAATGAAATTTATCAAACAAGGCAAGAGTTAACTGTTTGCCCCTACTACAAATGGCTACTACATGTTCATAATGTTCCTTACACAGGTTTGATTTGGACACTGAATAACAAAATCATGGCCATCTGGCAAGGGTCTTGACTCACATTTAAGCACTGAGCTGCATCAGGATGAATTCAGCTGGTAATAACATTTGCATCAATGTTTGTGGCATGCCTAACAATGCCCTTTTCCTCAGATGAGGCTGGGAAGCATGGGAAACAAAAAGTGCAAATCTCTCAAAGTTCATCTGCTTCCTGTGAAGAAACTGTCTTTGCCAGGTCTGTTTCTTGGTTGTCTTAATCTTTCATTTAGGCTTGTTCTGGTTGAACATAGAGAGCTTGTCTTTGAAGTAATGCAGTCAGCATGACTTGCAGTTTCAGAGACGAAGAGAGCTTTGACCTTAAAAAGCTCATTCCCTGGAAATTTAATTGGTCTTTAAGAAGCTACAGGTCCCAAATCTTGTAGTATTCAGAGGTGGAACTGCATCATGCTGGTGCAACATGACATCATAGCTTCAAGGCCAAGACAGAAGAGACTCTCTTGTACCTATACTGCATCGTCCTTAGAGCACTGATTGGTTAATTAAGATCTGGTCATGTTGCTAGCTTGACAATAAAGCAAGAGTCTTTACAGTGCATACCTAAGAAGAGTTACTCTGGTCTAAGTCCACTGAAAGATTCTCTACTTTGTATAGCTACTTGGTGGATTGCCTGTTGCTACCTCTTGTGATGTGCTCTGGATTAGACTACCGGAAAGGTGTCAGACCAGAATTTTACTTTTGATTTTGGAGCTCTATCTGGACTTTGTGTTTCCAGTCTGACAAAGTAATATCAGTGTCAGAAACCCAAAGCTGTATAGTGTCTTAGGACTTAGCTTCAATTATTTTCTTTTCCTTTACACTTCCATGTTTATAAGACTTAACAAAATTTGTGGTAAGGTATGAGCTTTCATGAGTCGCATCTCACTTTTTCAGATACAGCTAGAATATGAGTCTATCTGTCCTTATATTTTGGGTGATTTCAGATGCTGAATGACAATAGCCAATGAATGACAATAGCAGGTGTGATTGGATAGGGTGGAGTATGCAGAGGGATAGTGGGTTTTAAGAAATCAGCATTGATAATGAGACAGGAAGACTCCTGTCTCATCACTAATGCTGTATCTGAAGAAGTGAGCTGTGACTCACAAAAGCTCATGCCCTACCACAAATGTTGTTAGTCTTGCTACTGGTCTCTTGCTCTTTTCTTTTTTTTATAATTTTTTTTATTTTTAATTACTAACACTACAAAAAAGGGGAAAAGGGAACAGGGGGAAAGGGAAGAAACAACATATAAAAAAAACACACACTACGTCTACAAGTATTGCATTCCCTTCATACTACAATTATTTAAAGTTAAACTTTCTAATATGCTATTAGATTGGTAGATCTTATAAAATACGAACTACAGTCAGGATTAGGTCTTCTCCCCCCCCCCCCCCGCGTCTCAGTCGCAGCTCTCTCTGAACAGCTACAGTAGCTGCACTCACTCCCTCCTCCCCATTCCCCCCTTCAGATTCTAAATCCTCTCCTTGCTGGAACTCTTGATGATTAAACACAAAGTCCCTCAGCTGTACTTCCGATGTTATCTTGTAGGCTTGGTCTTTATAACTGAACCAGATACCTTCCGGAAATAACCATTTGTATTTTATTTCACGCTTCCTCAGAAGAGCTGCAAACCTTTTATATTTGAATCTTCTTTTCCGAGCTAAAAATGGAACGTCCTTCAATATCTTAACCTTGTTACCCAGAAAGTCCAAGTCCACATTATACGAATTATATAAGATGGTGTCCCGAGTCTTCTTAGATGAAAAATCGATAATAATCTCGCGAGGCAGCTGACGCTTCGTTGCATATTTTGAAGATGTCCGGCGGACTTCCAGAATATCGCTTTTTAACTCTTCTTTAGTTGCCTTTGCGGATGACGCCAAAAGTTCCGACACCAAATCCTTTAAATTTTCACTTTCCTCCTTCTTCACATTCTGAAGATGCAATACCGTCTGAGCACGATCCACTTGTAACTCTATCAATTGATTCTCCAAAAGCTTTACTTCTTTGTTTGTTGCTTTCATGAGTACTGCGTTTTCCCGAGCAGACTGCTCTGCCCCAGACGCTGCGTCTTTAATGGTTTTCACTTCGTTCTCAACTGAGCCAACCCTTTGACCGATTTCATTTAGCTTATCAACAAAGGGCTTCATAGCTTCGACGATCGACCGTTTAACCACCTCTTCAAGAGACTCTCCTTTCCCCTGCAAAGCAGCCGAAACAGATTTGCCCACAGCAGGGGTCTGCTTTTTCGTCGCCATCTGGGGGGGGGGGAGTCCGCCAACTAAGTTCCAAAACTCAATGAAGGGGAAGATATCCGAACCTTCTTAGCTTCAACTCCCACCAATCCTTCGCATACGTTTGAAATGACAGAAGGGATTCGCTACTTACAGGTTTTCACCTTAAATCTGCTTGTTGCCGTTCTCCATGGCCCGGCAGCACGCGATGTGCTGCGCAAGTCTGCCGGCCTCCATAGGAGCAAACGGGCAATTTACCCCCTGCATTGACTTCAGGGGGCTCTTCCCGCAGCGCTCCGGACCCTGACCCCCTCACTGGGAGCCCTGGGGGTTAACCCTCGCAGGCCAACCACCCGGTCAGGCTGCTTGGTCGCTTCCTCTCGGATCTGCGGAGAGGAGCGTCCAACATGGCCGGGAAAACGAAACCGAATCGGTCTCTTGCTCTTTTCTACTGCTACAGATAGACTAACATGGCTACTCATCTTGATCTATTTCTTGTTTGTATGCTTTTGCACACTTCTTAATAAACTCAATTATACTTCCTTCTTTCAACTGCATCTCTGAAATCTCTTCTTTGCTTAAACAAACCATCTGAATTATTTATAAGATTGTATTGAGCAATGAGCTTTTCTAAAGCATTTATATGTAACGTTGTGTATAAAATAGTGCAACTTCCTATGTTTCTGAGACTAAATACAGCAGTGGTTTTAGCAAGTTATATGATACCCAAGTAGTGGGAATGAGGGATAACTTCTGTGATCAGAACAGAAAAAGTAATATACTTAAAAAGTGTGTAATTATCCAAATTGCAAGTTGGCCAAGCCATCAGGGTTAACTTCCCCCCCTGGAGAATAAAGAACATTTTATTGCACAGCAAGATTTAGCAAGCTGTAGATATACAAGATGGTACAATGTTGAAACTAAATGCAACAAGATTAACTGTACATAACCTTAAATGATATTTACTGGCAGTGCTATTTATCAAATGTTATTACATGGTGTTCTACTTCATGAATGCATTAGTATTTTAATAGCATGCATATAATTTTAGTAACTCATCTGTTATTACAAATCTGTTACACAAGAGAAGTAGTTGGAAGACAAAAGCCTACGAAGACAAATAATTTACATGATAGTTAGCCATACTGTTTTATTGTTTACTGTCATTGTTAAAGCAAAACTACTTTTTGTTTTCAATATGCAAAATGCTATTGTCCAGATAGATTAATTGTAAGAAGTCACAAAAGCAAAGCATCAGTATTTGAACATCTTAAGATACAAAACTGTTTCATGTTATAGGATTAGATAGACAGACGCAACGGTGGGTAGAGCTGCTGAAAACTGGCATGTGTAGCACCCTAATACAGCGCTGGATCTACCTTGCCCGGGAGCTCCAAGCGCAGAGTGCGCGCTCCCGCTGCTGCGTGATGACATAACTTTCGTGACATCATCACACAGGGGCGGGAGGCATGCCCACCTGCATGGCAAGCTGGCTGCTCCAGCGCCCAGTGAGCCATGGAACTGGCAGCGGCACGGGCGTGCGCTGGGGCAGCTGGCTGGCTTGCTGCGCATGCAGGGCCTACCAGCCCTGCACTCAGCCACCCGCACGGCAAGCCAGCTGCCCCAGTGCACACCCTCACTGCCGCCAGTTCCACAGCTCCCCAGGTGATGGGGTGGCCTGCTTGCTGTGCGGCCAGCTGAGCACAGGGCTAGGAGCCCTTCCACACGGTTCGCGTGCCCCACTGCCCTGTGCCACCCACGCGGCAAGCCGGCTGTCCCAGCATGTGGTGAGCTGCAGAGTTGGCGGCAGCAAGGGCGTGCGCTGGGGCAGCTGGCTTGCTGCGCTGGTGGCTGAGCGCAGGGCTGGGAGGTCCTGCGCGCGCGGCAAGCCAGCTGCCCCATCGGCGGGGCTGGCGAGGGTCTCCCAACCCTGCGCTCAGCCTCCTGGGCAGCTGGCAGCCGTGCCCGGCGCCCCCTCTTTGGCGGCGCCAGGGGCAGGCTACCTCCCCTGCGCCCCCCTCGATCCGGCCCTGCCCTAATAATACATTAATCTGTATGGAGCTAGCTGTCTTGACAGAATCCCATACATACATTTTTTGTAGACCTTCTAATATCATGCATTACCTCCCAGGCAACACTGCAAGCCTTTATTTTTATTTTACAAAATTTACACTCTGCCTTTCTGGCTTCATAAGGACCACTAAGGTGGCTAAGAAATTTAACTATACATAATAAAATCACACCTTAAAAACCATTAAAACCAACAAAAGCACATCTTTAAAACCAGAGCTAAAATACACATGCAGAAACATAAAAACAACAATTAAAACATTGAGTAGGAAGGAGGCCTCACTGAAGCAATGTCAGATGAAACAAAAAGGTCTTCACCTGCTGGTGGAAGTTGTCAGCAGAAGAGGACAGAGGAGTTCATGGGGAGAGCATTCCAGAGTTTTTGGTGCCACAATTGAGAAGGCCCTTTCCCGGGTTGCAATCTATCTAGTTTCAGAAAATGGAACATGACTTCAGTAGTCAGTGGTTCATAAGGTAGTAGGTGATCCTTCGGGTATGTTGGTCCCAAACCATATAGAGCTTTAAAGATAAACCATATTTGGGTTCCTATTTGGGTGGAAAGACAGCGTAGGAATGTTTTATATAAATAAATAAATAGCAGCACCTTGAATTGTGCCTGGAAACACATTGGGAGCCTGTGCATGTAGGCTTCAATAGAAGTGATATAGTTGCTAGCACCCACTTCAGTCAGCATCCTTCACTAAGCATAAGGTGTGACTCTAGTTACTGGCATAAAATATTCCATGTATGGTTAAGAGAAAGGCATATGTTTAAGATAGGGTATTAAATTTTTTAGCACATATGAATATCTTTATATAAGCGTATTCCTTTTTACAAGAACATGAGCGTGAAAAAAATTTAGAGATAAAAATGTTTGCTTTAATTATGAGCAAATTATGTCTTGTTTGTTTTAATGGTATATGAATTTTAAAACAGTTTTATTGTGTTTGTTTGCTATCTTAGAGGCCATAAGTTGGATGGAAAGATGGCATAAAATGTATTAAATAAATAAAAAGCAAAACATTAAGCATTACCATCTGATTACCTTCTTTATTCCCAGATATAATTTTCACCACCAGATACACAAGTAGAAACTAAAACAAATAATATATGAGAAGATTAAATCGACAATGGATAGTTCAGTTATAATACATACTTTAATTATACACACATGGCTTTCTGTGTGTGTATAGCTTTTTTAACATGGTAAAATCACACTCATTAATTAAATGCAAGGAAAATGTGTTACATTGGTATGGCACAGAGATTTATGGAAGTGGATCTTGATTACTGGAATTACTTAGCACAGCAGATATTTCAGAGATAATTAAGAATTTCTACTATTTGAAGTACAGATGCTAACAAATTGGTGTTGACATTTTATTACAAATGTGGAATTGGGTTATCTGAGTTTGGATAATTGTATGGTTTGGAATAAATAACCCAGAATAGAATAAAAATTCATATTCTTCCTGCTCAACTGTCATGCTTCTGTAAAGGAAGAGCAATTTTACTTAATCATTTGCAATTGTGGTATTACAAGTAAATTCACTTTTCTATAATTTTGTGTTTTGTAATAAAGAGCTGACAACTGATTAACACATCTTTGTAACATAAGTAGACTTTACTTATGTTCATCAGTATTTTCTGGTTTGTATCCCAGGAGGCTCGCCACACACTCACTGCTCTTTTCTGCAGCCCAACTGCATGATTTTTCATGCCAGCAATAATCTGGGGAATTGTGAGTTTTGGAAACCTAGCACTTTACTCTTACTGTTGCTCAAACGGTCAGTGTGTGGACAAGATGCAGAGAATGATCCCTGCTGGGATGTAGTGCCACTTGGACCCCCTTATTGAGAGCTCCACACTGATGATAGCTCTATATAAAGAACTGAGAGAGACACGGGAACTAAGGGAGAGTAGAATAATGATCAGCAGGCGCAACATATATTTTCTGTGTAAAAATATTCATTAGGGGTTGTGGAGGGTAAGATGGATAGAGGACGAGTGTTTGGTTATAGTGCTGTTCTAGTTCTCACATTTAGACCTGCTCCTGCTAGGAAAGATACTGTAGTCATTGAAACATACTCTTCCCACCCATGTGGTGAGGGGTCATCATAACTCAGAGGTAGAACATCAGCTTTTTATGCAGAACATCTCAGGTTCAGCACCTCCCTCATCATTTAAAGGGGTCACATACTTGGTATTGTGAAGGACCTGCTTCTGATACCATAGAAAGCAATTGCAAGCCACAGTAGATAAAACAGACCAATATCCTGTTGCAGTATAAGGAAATTCAGGTACCATATGTTGAATTGAACTGGAAATCTTTATTGAAGCCCTATATTTTATGGCTCTAACTTTAAACCTGTAAGGAAGAATAATCCAGTGTTAACAATAGGTGAAATAGAGTACTTTATACTGATCTAGAAGAGGTTTATTTTGTTCCCATCAGTGTGTGATGGGAGCTTACATACAACTGAAAAAGAGTAGCCCCTCTTTTTGCATAATGTGTATTTAACCTGTATTCTTATGACGGACACCCTTTCACCCCCCTACTCTGAGGCAGATTTTCTCATCAAAATCCAAGTTTGCCTGCTTTGGCTGAGGAGTTCCAATTAGCGTTATCTCTATTTGTGGTTTTAAAGGTTTTTTTGTGTCCCACCCTGATAAGCAATTATAATTTTGGCTTTTTACCCCAGCCCAGAAACTTGATGGGGGAGAAGCAGGAACTCTCTTCCTCTGTTTGAAATGACACTGGAGACTGTTCACATACCCAAAAAAACCCTTTATTGAACATACAAGGATGGACTAAGGACTGTCAGGGAATGGACGTGCTGAGGTAAAATTGGTTGGTAGAACAAAACATTCTAAGTTACAGGCAAAATAATTTTCTTGAAGTTTAGTTTCTATGTTTGTAATCCTTAACAGTGAGAGGTGTTTTGTTTAATACTTTGGTTACAGCAACAGTATTTCTTCACAGAGTTCCCTTCTACAACTCAGGTTTCCTGATGTTAGTTCAAAACCTCTTACCCTTTACAACAGACTTGGGGTTCTCCTCAGAGCCAAACCCCGATTAGACACCGGGCAGGAATTATTCTTCTCCCAAGAAAATATAACCCTTCTTCATTTGTCTTGAATGGGAGTCTCCACTTACTACCCCATCACTCTTTGCCAAAAACACACCCGCAGTTATGTTGTGACTGTCTAAATAGGTTTCAGCTTTTTCTGGCTTTTGAACTGGGAATTCCTAATTAAAATTCCTTCCCCAAGACAATGATGGTAGAGTTAGGGCAAAAGATTTCTTTTTCCTCACTCCAGAGGAGAACCTGTCTGACCTTCCCTGTCAAACTCTTACAAACTCTACTGAACTCAAAACCTGTCAGCAGCCAACTGTCATCCTGAAGGCTGGTTTTTACTGGCCAACCAGAGAGAAGGGAACTGCTTGCCAATCAAGCTCTCATTCCAGGCAATTGTTAACTCTTTCCCTTCCAACTCTCTGAGTGCTGCACTTAGGAAATCTTCTTTAAAGTGTATTCCATCACAGTTCTCTTTGAGGCAAACACTATTGTTGGGGAAGGAATGATTGGTTAGCCAATGCTGTTTTACCAAAATTTAGGTCATTTGCAGAAGCCATACTTGGGGCATAGATTCCTCATTCTTTGCTTGCCTGTCCTTTCCTTCCTTGTTGTATGTGCAATTGAGCTTCCTATTGGATATTGTGTCTGGAATCTAGAAGCAAAGTATGTGTAAAGAAGGCAAGTGTGGCATTTTTGTTGACTAATTGTTTTGTTTTGTTTTTTATTATTGTGCATATGCATATGCATACATCCTGTCATTTGTCGAAGTCCCAAGGTTGTTTGTTAATGTTTGGGGGAAAGGGAAATCTGCAAAGGAAAAAAGTTCAGTAGCAGCTCAGATAGACTTTTCTTCCAGTTCACTGCTATCAGAGACTCAACAACAAGGCAATAATATGCTGGTATCTGACAGTATGGGGCTGAAATATTCTGTATTATATATGCAATTCCCATTGCAAATAGCCTTTCATAGCAACTAGCCAGAGAAGGGAATAGTGAATGAAAAGGCGAAAATATATTGACTGAAGTATAATTGACAGCATAGTGTTGAAAATTAATTTGCATCATTTATCTGTAGTCACAATAACAGAACTATATAGAATGCTAATCAACAGATATTATTACCTCTTTGGTAAACAGAGTCTTGTCACATCAGTTTTTATTTGTTTTATCACCACTTTTATTACGTTTCTGTTTTTATGTTGAACTGCTCTCCTAATCTTGCACTGTAATTTCTTTCCTCTGTGTAGCTTGTATGTATCTAGTGACCTAGAATGTATTTCATAGCATCTGCTGGGCATTTAAAGCAAACTGTCTGGATCCACAGGTTAATACTGTAACTGATTGAAAATGAATGTAGGGGAAAATATGACACAGCATCCTTGCAGACCTAAATGATCTTTTAAAAAATATTTGTAGGTGTCCTATGTATCCTTTTCTCTCTCTAGTGTTTAACAGATTTACTTAACCAAGGCTGATTCCTCACAGGTTGGATAATGCACTTTCAATGCACTTTATCAATCGTTTGAGGTGGATTTTTTGTTCCGCACACAACAAAATCCGTTCCAAATGATCTATAAAGAGGATTGGAAGTGCATTATCCAACATGTGTGGAATCACTCCAAGATATTTGCAAAATTGAAAGTATCTTACTCTGTAAACTGACAGAGACCGTTTTATGTTTACCTTGTATTGTTTTTATATTATCTCAAATTTCACTGTAATATTGAGAAAAACATTATTTCTCTTGTAGTTTTCAACAAAATTGTTTTTTTTCTTTTTAATAATTCTTTTATGTAAGTGCAAGTTGATTTTTGTGCTTTCATAGGTATCGTCTTATTTCTACTATTTCTGCAGGAGTTCCCCCCCACCTCCGAACAATAAACTCAACTATCACTGAATAATGGTATTTTACTTTTAAAAAACCACAGTAGGGTTAAGATGCACATTTGTGATACATTGGGCTTGTGGGCGGGGGGAGGCAGGCACAACCAGAGGAAGCATGAGGTGTGATTTCCCCAGAAGTAATGTCATGCCTCTCTAGGAATCGCTGAAAACTGTGGTAAAACCATAGACTTTCCAGGAATTCCTAGAAAGGACAGCCTTTGCCTCTGAGTTTTCCCAGAAGCGATGTAATGCTGTTGGTCTGACAGCCATTTTTTATTTTTATTTCCTGCTACAATGGAAGCGGGGGGCAGGGAACCCTGACTTAGCTGCAATTCAATTGCAATAAGACTAATTTTAATTTATTGCTTTAATATTTTTTCTCTTTTTAATGTTTACTTCATTTATACACCGCCTTTCTCCTCATTGGGGACTCAGAATGGCTTACATCATTCTCCTCTGCTCCACTTTATCCTAACCAAAACCCTGTGAGGTAAGGTGAGGCTGAGAGTGTATGACTGGTCCAAGGTTACCCAGTAAGAATCCATGGCAGAATAAGGAATTGAACTTGGCTCTCCCAGATCCTAGTCTGTCATTCTGGCCACTGCAGCACAATGGTTAAAAGTGTACTTTATTAAAAATACATACTTGAGTATTATCTTGAAAAAAATGTATGTATGTATACACAGAGTTTTCATAATTTTTTGGGAAGTTATTCCACTATTTAACATTTTATTATAATAAACATGTATTTATAATATTTACATTTCAACAGAATAAACTCTAATGATGTATCTTGTCCCCTAAACTGAATCTATTTTCTAACAAATACATTCCACTTATTGTGAAAAAGATTTTTCATCAACCTCCCTTATTAAAATCTAACTGGCAATTCATTTGTAAATGTATACTAGGGATGTCAGTGAGACTTTCTTCTGCAAACCTGCTTAAAGTGCTTAAGAGTACAGCAGTTCTGCTATGTTCAGTATCTTTTTCATATTATTACAGTAGTTATCCATCTAGATTTTATTCTTATTCCTGTAAAAGTTAATGGGTTGGATCCTACCAGTCTGTGCTGTGGGTACCAAAATATGACTTCAGTGGAAGGAGCACT
This sequence comes from Eublepharis macularius, assembly GCF_028583425.1. Lineage (NCBI taxonomy): Eukaryota > Metazoa > Chordata > Lepidosauria > Squamata > Eublepharidae > Eublepharis > Eublepharis macularius. Next base: position 82,125,699 of record NC_072797.1, read on the forward strand.
GATACAGGGGGCCCCTCTGCTGCTGGAAGATCCTTTTGCATTGGCAGAAGGCATCTTTTGCCACAGTAAGATGCCTGTACCAGTTGAATGGACTGGTAGGATCTCTAACCTATTATATTTTGCATCAGTTCAGTAACATCTGCGGTTTCTTTCCCATGCAAATAATATGTCAAGGCTACCATTGGATCTAGTAAGGCAATACATATAGCAAGTTTGTTGTAAAGTTGAAAATTTTCCACTTTGATTTTAAAATATAGGTATGTATTTAAAACATTTTTATGCTGCCTTTCCATCCCACTTAGGGCCTCAAAACAGCAAATGATCAAAAACATTAAAATCAGCTTTAAATGTTTACATACATATTGGCCATTTCCACACACGTTAAATAATGCACTTTCAATGCACTTTAGCAATCCTTTGGAAGTGGATTTTTTGTTCCACACATGGAAAAGCAGTTCCAAATGTTCACTAAAGAGTATTGAAAGTGGATTATCCAACGTGTGTGGGAGCAGCCATTAACAGAAAAGGCTTCACCCACTAGTGGAAGATGGGTTGAAGACTCTGAAGACAGACAAATCTACCAGGGGCTGAGAACCAGAACCAGAAATTGCAAAACAGACTGAACCAACACCCAGCACAGTCATATTGAATTTTATGCAAACATTAGTGCAAAACTGAATATTCAGCATGAATTCATTGCTTTCATCTTTCTCTCTTAAATTAGAACCTACAGCCCTCTATTAAATTCATAAAAATTAAATGCTTACATTACACTCAGTGATTCTGTAATGGAGGTCATTATAATTTTCCGTATCCATACTGATGATAAGGACTGAGACTGAGGAGAGTATGTGGCTCTGAGTAAGTGGCTTTCTTTATGGAGGTCAGATTAGAACAGTAGATTTCCTGGTTCACAGGCTCTCTGCTACTATGTTAAGCAAGTTGATAGAAATATGGTACAATAGATCAAATAATTATTAGACATGCAATCAATCACAAAATCATTTAAGGGTGTTGAAAGGTTTTATTAACTTATATATCTTTGAATGTGAGAAAGGGCACGTTCATGAGTTCAGGGAAGCTAAACTAGTTACTTTTTAAAAAGAATTTATGATTTCAATACTGGTTTTCGATCATAAAAAATGTAAAGTTGACAAAAATGCACCAGAAATTGTTGAGGTTGTAAAAGCTTGGATCCAGAAAGATGTCAGGAGTGTCCTACAACTAGTGGACACTTTGTTCAACAATTTGTTCTACCTTGCATAAAAAGCACACACACACACCCCAATCTTGGGACAGTCCTGTATTTAAGCAGAAAAACCTTTGATTTACTGCTGCTATGAGTAAGCAAGGATATGGTTTCCATTTTACAGGACAGAAATCATTGGCTAGCTAGGTTGTTTTCTTCCTCTCTTAATTACTTATTTATTTGCTGCAGATGGTGAGAACAGATCACTTATTCTGTAAGTCATTAGTTTGCCAAAAGCCCATTTTTCTGCTACTGTTGAAGCAACAGATGTAAGTAGCTCAGAACAAATGTTTGCCACAATATTATTATTCTCCCGTAGTCAAGGAGTGGGTCAGTCTTAACGGATGGAAAGTAGCTCCTCCTCCGTAACAGCGTCGGTCGAATCAGATGATCCCTTATGGGAGGGCTCTTCCCCGGTGTGCCAGTTTTTTACCGGCCCTGCAGGGAGTCGGTAATCGCTGTACTCTTAGAGCAATGATCCTATTTAAAAAAAAAAGGAAGAAGAACAAACAGCAACCGAATTGGCCTGAGGGGAAAAGGAAGGGCCTGTTCCTCCACTCCAACCCCCACCCCCCACATCGGACGAACCGAGGCACAGGAGACTAGTGCAGAGCCGACATCCCACAGGCCTGAAGCTGTGGTGGCGGCAGCAGTGAGCACATTCCAAGTAAGGGTGCCATCAGTGGCACAACGCAGCAAGGAATGTGCATGGGAGAAGCGAGGCCGACATCGGACAAGCAGAGGCGGCAATTGTGCACACAGCACTAGGAGGATGCCGGCTGAACAATGCAGCAAGAGGCCGCTTCGGGGGGAAGAGGAACGAGTGGTGCAAGTGGTGAGAGCGAAAGGTGAAACCCACTGAAGCACGCCCATGGTGGCGGCAGTGGCAGGGAGACAGCCTGAGTCTTGTAGAAGCCCAGTAAGTGGCCCCCCTGGGGCACTGGGAGAGGAGGGGGCTTGCTCATGAGTAGGAGCAATGCCAGGGAGCTTTGCAATTTGAGCCATATATGGTTCTGATTAGACTCGTATTTTCTCTTTCTCCCCCTCTTCTTTCTCTGTAGGCGGGAAAGTGTTTTTTGCGGGAATGGTGGCCAAGGCGGGTATGGAAGGGCCTAGTTCGGCTAAGGGCATGGCCGAAGGCCTTGATCTATCTAGTTCTCCCGCCTCTACACACTCCTCTCAAGGCCCCAGTGGACAAGGCCAGGAGGATAGCCAAGCAGACCTCTCGGGGCCAATGGCCAAAGAAAACTTACTAGCCTGGATTAAGAAGGAGTTTTAAAAGGGGTTTAAGGAAGTCATGGACACAATCAAGAGCCAAGAGACACCAAAAAAGGAAGAATCAGCTGACGGGTCAAGTAAGAGAGCTAGGCCTCATCGCTCTACTGCTTCTCCCAAAACCAAGAGAAGCAAACATCAAGAGAGCTACAAAGAAGGGGTAGCTTATCTGAGGTACCCCAGTCAGAATCAGAGGTCTCAGACCAACACTCTGCGAGTGAGGAAGGGGCACTCTCTGATGAACAAGAGGAAACCAGAGATGTCATTCAAACCAGACTTTTGCCACAGGAGGTTTACTCCAAATTACTTCCCAAAGTCTTGAGAACATTAGGAATTGCTCAGATAAACACTGGGAAGGAGGAGCCAGACCCAGCCTTTCCACAGGGCTTAGAGAAGGCTCTCCCTAAGGTGGGGAGTGCTCACACTGGAGTACCACTACCAGCTTTTTTTCACAGTATCTTAAAGGCTGAGTGGGAAAACCCAGCTAAGCCTAAGGCGTACCAATCTGTGTTTAATAAATTTTACTCCTTAGCTCCAGAGGCTACAAGGGGGAGGGTTCTCCCCACCACTGCACTTTGTTAATTTGTTTTATTGTTTGTATATTGATTTTAGTTCTTGTTTTTATCGATTTTAACTGTTCACCGCCCAGAGCCCCTGGGGATGGGCGGTATATAAATTGAAATATAAATAAATATAAATAAAGGAAGATCAGGCTGATGACAGTTGATGACCCAGTCACTAGCCTAGTTACCATGTCAGTGCTACCAATGGACGCGGAAGGAATGCTCAAGGATCCGTTAGATAAGAAAATAGAACAGGCATTACGAAGAAACTTTGAGGCCTTGGTGGCCTCCCTCAGGGCCTTGGCAACTGGCTCTCTTTTTGTCAGGTCAGCATTTACATGGGCATCAAACCTGGCGGCGGCGGGTAGAGAGGTGCCTAAGGAAGTTAAGAATGAGGTTAAGAAAATAGCCTTAGCAGTGGCCTTTGCAGCAGATGCTACACTTGACTTGTTCCAAATGCCTTCAAGGATGATGGGCTTTAATGTTGCAGCGAGAAGGAACACATGGCTGAGAAATTGGGACATGGATCCTCTGGCACGGAGCAAGGTGGCAGCGATTCCGTTCACTGGAGCCAAGCTATTTGGAGAAGCCCTAGACAGATATCTGGTGGAGGATGCTGAGAAGGAAAAGATTCTTCTGTCTAAAAGAAAGGATTTGAAGACGAAGGACAGGCACTCCTTTTGTGACTGCCAAGCACCCTATCAGACAGAGCACCTCCAGACCATACAAGAGTTGATGGCAGCCGAGAGGTAGAAACGACAACAGACCATTCGCCTTTTACAAATCTGGTTAGCAAGCCAAAAGGCAAAAGAAGACCCATCAGGCATGACTATTGCCAGCCACCAGTCACGCAAATTAGGGGTCGACTACAGGGATTCTCAAATCGGTGGCAAATGTCAATTACAGACAAGTGGGTCCTGGAAACGGTATCCAGGGGCTACTCGCTGGAGTTTCAGACCAGACCCCCAAACTGCATTGTTCACATACAGAGGAACTCCCATGGAGATGAAACATCTTCAGGTAAAGAAGGCAATTCAACACCTGTTAACAATAAGGGCCATAGAACCAGTACCGACACCTTACTGGAACAAAGGGGTGTATTCAGTATTCTTCATTGTACCGAAGAAAAATGGGGATGTCAGAGCAATTCTGGATCTGCATTGGCTGAACCAGTTCATCACATCACGCAAATTCAAGATGGAAATGTTGAGATCGATCACAGGGGCCATCCAGAAAGGGGACTTTTTAGCCTCCATAGAGCCAAGGATTGGGTAGCCAGAGGGTTAGAGATGGTCAGGAAGTCCATAGGCCATGGTAAAATCATGGTCCTGGACAGGGCAGCCCAGAGCAGAGGCGGATAAAGTCAGATAGGCAGGAGTTGAATTGGCTTCCACATAACTGGCACAGATTTAACACTGCAGATAAGTTGCTCAGTGAAGTGGTCAGCCAGGAAGCAGGAGATTTGTAGTACAATCTTTTGTAAGATACTCTGAGTAAAGTCCATTTCTTCTTTCCAGACCGGGCATATGTCCTTTCCTGGCCACCTTCAGAGTGTGTCTGTGGTTTAAAAGAGATAGTCAACAGCTCAGAGAAAATGTAGATCAAGACCCTAGAGCTGCTGCCCCATAGGAGAAAACTCAGTTCTTTGGATGGTGTGCATGTGGGGTTAGGGCCAGGAGTGATCACCTTAATATTTAAGTTGATCCTGTTTAGCAACATATGCATTATATACAAATGGGTGAGTTTTGCATACCATACAGTTTTTTAAGTGACAGATTGTGGCATTGTTGTACTTCATAGTATTAAAATTTTGGGAAGGCCACCAGGAAGAATAGCTTTGGAAGCCTGGACTTGTCCCTGGACAATTGTCTTCCTCTTGTTTAAGACGTAGTTCTGCACCTTGCAACTCTATTCGACACTCTCTGTTCTCTCATTCACTTTTTCTGAAGTTGAACTTACCAGTTACACTTCTTTGGAGTAAGCCCCATTAAACATAAAAACATAGACACTGATAGGATTGGGAACCCTTTACAACATCTGTTATTGTCTGCTGCTTGCAGGGTAGGTGACCTGCTGCTGGGGGAGGGGGAGGATGTTGAAACTGATCTCCAGTTTCTTGTGAGATAGGTTAGGATGGGAGTGTGCAAGGTCAGTCTGTGAGCTTATGTGGCAGAGTGGTGATTTGAACCTGGGTCTCCCAAATCCTAATTGGACACACTAACCACTACACCACCCAGAAAAAAACATGCATAATAAAAACACGACTTAAAAACTTAAATCCAAACAAAAATGCATCATTTAAACAATGAAAACCAAATTAAAATACACATACAATAAAATACACATACACAAAATAACAATAACAGAACATTTTATTTCTGTAACCTACCATTAACCGAAAGGATTTATCAGGCAAGGGCTTGGATCTATCCAAATGTTCATTGTCGGTTTTCTGTGCAGTCCTGCTGATCGAAGATGTTTTGCAGCATTTAATCCACTAGGGGACGCCTCCCCCCCCCCCGAGCACATGTGGCTGTTTCCCTCTGAAATAGCCCACTTTCTGGAAAAGATAGCGCCTCCAACCCTGAGTTCCTCTTTCACCACCAGTCTAAGAGGTTATTCTGCAATGCACTTCTCTGTTTTCTTCTCATTGTGTTGGGCCTTCTTCCCGCGCCCTTGATCACCTAGCAGAGAGAGAGAGAGTGAAAGAAACTTGAATGGAGACATCCATCGTCTTGTAAGAATGACTGAAAAAATTCCTTTTCAAAAGATTCACTCAGTACTATACCAAAATGACAAGGACTGATGAGCATTTGTCTCATCTGCCTGGGAGGAAGACACTGTCAGAACTTTACTCCCAAAGTTTGAGCAGAAAAAGCCGGTAGGCTCAAAGCCATAGTGTGAGAATGGACTTTACTGGCATCTACCAGCCCCTCCACAAAAGCTGCTAAGTCCTCTGCTCTTGCAGAGCTAGCTGAGTGATTGGATCCAATGTCACGATGTGCTCTGATGTCAGGGGCCCCAACCCTTTGGAATTAACATCAGTGTCTCGGATCCAGCAACACCATTTGACTCGAGAATTGGAGCCCATTGGAGCAGCCTTGGAGCCAACAGCATCACTCTGCCTCAGGTTCTCTGAGTCCTTTGAATACAGCTTGAATGCCTTCAGTCCGACCACACTGGAAGTCGAGGGAGCCCTCAATTATGTTGGCCTTCTGCATATCAGTCCAGCTGCTGGGTGTGCCCAAAATGGAGGACAGTTGCTGATGGTGTCTAAATGAATGGTTATTTAATTGTGGATGTGTTGTCTACCTTGATACAATAACTGCCAGGATGAAGAGATGAAATGGGTGGATTTGCTGGCTTCCCGTCGCAGTTATTGAAACATCATCATTGTTGTCCATTATTGTGCAGCTGGACTGATATTTGCACCGTCATTAAAAAATCCTAAAATTCCTTTGGACTTACCTTTGGTTACATTGTAGACAAGTTGTTGTCAATTACATAAATAAATAAATAAAGTGCACAAGCACTTTATATTTATATAAGAAATTTGTAACATTATTGCTGCCTTGAAATATGCTTTGCCTTATGTATATGTAACCAATTTATACGTATTCACTTTCTTTCTATTTAGTACGGTTTTATGGTGTTTAGTAAACTTTAATTGTTTTATAAATCACTCACTAGTTAGTTTATCACGGCTTCTGTTGCAGCTCATTTGGTTATTACTGTGATACTCTCTTGCTTCTTTGAAAAAATTTAGTGTCCAGTACTTTTTGCTACTTAAGTATACTTGATGCCACAGAGTCAAAGTAGCCATTTTCTCCAGGGGAACTTATGCCTGTGGCCTGAAGATCAGTTGTAATTCCGGGTGCTCTCTAGCCACCACCTGGAGGTTAGCAACCCTAACGTAGGCCGTAGGAAGGCTTTATGGCCTCAGAAAAACTTTGTAGGAAGTAGGGTTGACAGCTTCAGGTTCGGGAAATTCTTGGAGATTGGGGAGGTGGGACCTAGAAAAGATGGGTTTGCTGTGGGGAAGGACCTCAGTGAAGTATAATGCCATAAAATCAACCTTCCAAAGCACCTATTTTTTCCAGGGGAACTGATACTGTTGTCTGGAGATCAGTTCCAATTCAGGGAAATCTCTAGCCACCATCTGGAGGCTGGCAAAACTAATAGAAAGTTTTTTGGTATAGTGGTTAAGAGTGGAAGGACTCTAATCTGGAAAGCCAGGTTTGATTCTCCACTTCTCCACTTGAAGCCCTTGGGTCAGTCACAGCTCTTTCGGAACCCTCTCAGCCCCACCCACCCCACAGGGTGATTATTGTGAGGATAATAATGAAATACTTTCTAAACCACTCTAACTGGGGGTTGTTGTCCTGAAGGGTTGTTTATAAATCTAATGTTATTACTTTTATTATTAATGTATTTTCAAGTGACAATCAATTTTTCCTAGTCTTTATGATATTCTGTAGAATTTCTATGGTAGACCATAGAAGAAGGCCTGGAGCATTCAAGCTGTATTCAAATGGCTCAGCATTTGAGGTTCCCTGTTCTACCGGCAAATGTAGTATTTGAGGGGAATTCTACAAAGGATTGGAAAAGTGTCTGTGTAGAGAATTCATTTCATATTTTTGTGTTATTTCAAACATATTTTCAAATGGTTTCTGTGTCTATAATGTGTTAGAGGAATTTCAAGGCTCCTTAGATTTCCCCCCATATTCCTTTTCTACTGTTATTTGCCTTGATGTGTCCATCTGTCTACTTCTACTGAGTATATTCTGTTGGTGAAATCATGAGAGTAGTAGATCTATTTACTTTTTTAAAACAAAAACCAGCCTTATAATAAAAGCCACCAACCATAAAATTGGTTCATTTTGTCTTTAGTAGTAGATACTAAATGCTTTATTCATTTTGCATGGTACAAATCCATCTCCCTGGCATTTGAACTAATGGAACAAGTTTGATGATCTGAAGGTGGCTGGACTGTGTAAAAAGCCAGTCTACTCAGAGCAACCCATGTTGAAACAAGATACTTAATCAGGACATTTCTCTCTTTTATAGGATTCCAGAAATGTGTTTGCTAAGGAAAACATGTGTCCGCTATCCTACTGGGGAAGAAGTAGGTTCTGAGGGGAAAGTTGTACTAGAAATGTAGCTGGCAGGGAACCACATGGCTTTTTTTAACAAAAGAAAACATCATAATTTTGTTGCATGTGGTAACCTAACTGTGCTTTAATCCATTTTGGTCCTCCTCCTCCACCTTTGATCATGCAGAGTTATCAAAGAGTTGAACCATTTCTTCTGAATCTGTATTACTAAAGGCATACTGACAAATAATTGTTAAGCTGTTCCATAATTAACATATATTCAGGGTAGCTGAGTTCATTAGAAAAAAGTATTAATCATAGACTAACTTTCCTCTGTGTTTGATTGATTATATTTAACAATTTTCAAATCAACTTAGAGTGTTTTAGAAAAGGAGATACTAGAAAGTATAGTCCTCATCACATCAGTTTGCATCAGCATAACCTTTTACCTCTGAGAAAATTAATCTTTATGCAAGATCATGGTTGATTTCTTGTGCATCTGTGCATCTGTGGCAGCCAGCACGAGTCTGGCGTAGGAGATGGGGACACTGCTGGTGACCGCATGACATCACTTCTGGGAAAAACAGAAATACATCTCTCCAGGAATCACTTCTAAGTGACATCGCTTTAGGTAAAGCCATGGAGTGTTTGGTCATTCCTAGAGTTTACTGATGTCACTTCTGCCTTTTTTCTGGAAGTCACATCATTCTAAAGCAGACAGTTTTTTTGTTTTTTTTTTAAGCAAAGGGATACTTGATCTGGGAGTGAGGGATCCCCTGCCCTCAGTGGGAAAATGACAGCCCTACTCTGGAAGTTCATTGGTAACTTGTTTTACAAATGAAGGGAAAAATTATTCAAAGATAGCCATAGATTACCAGCCTTAATTTTGAATATTCCTAGATAATTATTCCATTTAAGATTTCTTCTGGATGGGTGCTATTCTAAGAGCCTCATTGCTGTTCATGTCTGAAGAAAATACTTCATCCTAAAACAAATATTTGTGTTTGCTTGTTTTTATTAGGAGATCTACTGGATGTGTGTTAAATATATCCCCCAGTTAGGGTTGCTGACCTCCATTTGGGGCCAGGAGGTCCCCCAGAATTACAACTTATCAAATAGCTGAGGTCCCTCCCCTCCCCAAGCCATGTCTTTCCTGGTCTCTACCCCCAAATCTCCAGGAATTTCTCAACCCAGCCTTGGCAACCCTACCTTCAATAGTAGTGAGCCCGAACACACAGACGTCCACTCATTTTGTGGCTATAGGAAGAAGGGTCAAAGTTGATGAATTTCTTCCATGGGAAGGGCTTTCTTGGAAGCCCTGACATAGAAAGGACAAATGCATTGTAGCTACTTTATTAACTTCTGTATGTCTTCTCTTTAACTCCATTGATTTCTATACTGTTGAAGTGGTCAAGAGGGAAGACCATGGTTTATGTATTGCTATCACAGAATCCATGGTTCCTTCCCAGGAACTTCTCTTCCTAGTCTCCCATCCCAATTCACAGTTTCTGTAATTAGCTGATTCTTGACAGGAGTCGTCATATTTGTTGGGGCTGAAGTGCTCAAGTTCATTATAGCTTATTTGGAAGAGACACAGCAACTTCAGTAACTTTGTAGGACAGTGTGTTCTAGAAGGAATCACTAGGTGGGAGTGTGTACGCTGCCATGTCCTCTCTGTGTGCCTCCACTCTGCAGATGGCCAAGCAATTGCATGGAGGAAGGGGGCAGGGCCTGCATGCTTATGCTGCTCTCCCTCTCTGTATCTGTATCATAAACATCAATCCCATCTTATATCATCTCGGAGGGAGTGACTCCCCATTTATCCTCTTTCCAAGGAGAATTAAAATTTTCAGAAGAGAAATCAAATGTTCAAATCCCCATTTAGCATGGGTATGGGCCAGTCATTCTCTGTCGACTTAACATGCCTCACAGGGTTGTTGTGAGAATAAAATGGCTACATGGAAAACCATGCACACTGCCCTGATTCCTTGGAGGAAGGTTGAAATAAAAATGTATCGAATAAATAAATCTTTTCTTAGTAGGGGTGTACATTTGTTTCAGATAGAATTTTTCTGAAACAAATTATCCAGATTGGTAGCCACATCAAATGGGTTCCTAAAGGAAGCTAGGTCACTCTGAACCAAAGCAAAGCCACCCAAAGCACTTTGAACTTCACTGAATGGTTAGAAGAATCATAGAATCATAGAGTTGGAAGGGGCCATACAGACCATCTAGTCCAACCCCCTGCCCAGTGCAGGATCAGCCTAAAGCATCTCTGACAAATACTCATCCAGCCTCTTGAAAACTATCAGTGAAGGGGAGCTCACCACCTCCCTAGGCAGCTGATTCCACTTTTGAACTACTTTGACCGTGAAAAAGTTCTTCCTAATATCCAGTCGGTACCTTTATGCATGTAATTTAAGCCCATTGTGTCAGGTCCTACCCTCTGCTGCCAACTGGAACAGCTCCATGCCCTCCTCCAAATGACAGCCTTTCAAATACTTAAAGAGAGCAATCATGTCCCCCCTCAATCTCCTCTTCTCCAAACTAAACATTCCCCAGTCCCTCAGCCTTTCCTCGTAGGGCTTAGTCTCCAGACCCCTGATCATCCTCGTCGCTCTCCTCTGCACCCTCTCGATTTTGTCCACATCCTTTTTGAAGTGAGGCCTCCAGAACTGCACACAATACTCCAGGTGTGGCCTGACCTAGGCAGTATATAGAGGGGCTATGACTTCCTGCAATTTCGACGCTATGGCCCCTTTGATACAACCCAGGATTGAATTGGCCTTTTTTGCCACCGCATTACACTGACTGCTCATATTTAGTTTACAGTTCACTCTTACCCCAAGATCTCTTTCACATATACTACTGCCCTGAAGTGTATCCCCCATCCAGTATTTGTGCGTCCCATTTTTGTGACCCAGATGTAATACTGTGCACTTCACAAAAATGTGAAGCACAAATACAGGATGGGGGATACACTTCTGAGTAGTAGTGTATGTGAAAGAGATCTTGGAGTAAGAGTGGACTGTAAACTAAATATGAGCAGTCACTGTGATGCGATGGCAAAAAAGGCAAACAGTCTTGGGTTGTATCAAAAGGGCCATTGAATCGAAATCGCAGGAGGTCATAGTCCCTCACTATACTGCCTTGGTAAGGCCATACCTGGAGTACTGTGTGCAGTTCTGGAGGCCTCACTACAAAAAGGATGTGGACAAAATTGAGAAGGTGCAGAAGAGAGCAATGAGAATGAGCAGGGGTCTGGAAACAGCCCTACGAGGAAAGGCTGAGGGCCTTGGGAATGTTTAGTTTGGAGGAGATTGAGGGGGGACATGATTGCTCTCTTTAAATATTTGAAAGGCTGTCATTTGGAGGAGGACAGGGAGCTGTTCCAGTTGGCAGCAGAGGATAGGGCTTGAAGCAACGGGCTTAAATTACATGCAGAAAGGTACTGGCTAGATATTAGGAAAAACTTTTTCACAGTCAGAGTAGTTCAAGGTGGAATCAGCTGCTTAGGGAGGTGGTGAGCTCCCCCACTGCCGGCACCAGGGTTTCTGGCACCCGTAGCCACCCCCTCCCCCCTGTGTGTGTGCACACAGTGCACATGCGTGCCCCCACGTGATGACATCATCACGCAGCAAAGCCGGGGCCATTGGCCAGTGGGTGGCTGGGGCAGCGCACAGAGGCTACCTGTGCTCCGCACGCCGCCCCGTCTGCCTGCCGTGCCTGGCCCACGGCTGCTGCGCCTGGCTGGGGTAGTATGGCAGTGGCAGCGCGGGGCTGGCCAGCTGCAGCAGCTGTGGGCCAACCACACCAGCTCTGTGGCACGCGTCTCCGCCCCCAGCACCCCCTCCGGCCCCATGGCACCCACCTCACTGCCTCAATGGTGGTGCCAGCCCTGGCTCCCCTTCACTGGCCATTTTCAAGAAGAGGCTGGATGAATATTTGTCAGGGATGCTTTAGGTTCATGCTGCATTGGGCAGGGGGGTGGACTAGATGGTCTGTATGGCCCCTTCCAACTCTGTGATTCTTGGATCTTTCAGCAGTGCTCGATATGGTCAACCATGATCTTTTGACCCACCACCTCGCCGATGTGGGGATATGAGGGACTGCCTTTCAGTGACTTGTCTTTTTTCTCCAGAGTTGGGGACAGACGGTGGCGCTAGGGGAGAAATTTTCATCCTGTTACCTTTTGGTGTGCAATGTCCCACAGGGGGCAATACTCTCCCTGTTATTGTTTAATATCTATATGCTCCCACTTGCCCAGCTGGTGTGAGGTTTCGGACTTGGGTGCCATCAATATGCAGATGACACCCAGTGGTATCTGCTGATGGACAGGCAGCCTGACTCAGCCCTGGATGTCCTGGAGCGTGCTTTTGAGGTTGTGACTGGATTGTTGAAAGAGAATTGACTGAAATTAAATCCTATGAAGACAGGGGTTCTGCGCTTGAGCTGTAGGCAATTAGGCTCAGGACTCCAGCGCCCGATCCTCGATGGGGGCGCTACTTGCACCCATACCAAGGGTTAGGAGCCTGGGGGTGATCCTGGATGCCTCCCTGACAATGGTACAGGTTGCAGTGGTTACTAGGTCTTCTTTTTTCATCTATGACAGACCAGGCAGCCTGTCCTTTACCTTTCAACCCACAACTTAACTACAGTGATCCAGGAAATGGTCATCTCTCGATTAGATTACTGTAACTCACTCTATGCAGGGCTTCCCTTGAGTCTGGTCTGGAGGTTACAGCTGGTTCAGAATGCAGCTGTGCATGTTATTGCAAGAGTGTCAAGTGGGGCAAACATAACACCTATACTGTGCCAGCTGCATGGGCTACCAGTGGAGTACCAGATCAGATTCAAGGTTTTGGTATTAACCTATAAAGCTCTAAGCAGACTGGGACCAGCATATCTGTGGGACTGCCTCTTCTTATATATGCCCTGGAGGATGCTTCGATCAGCAGAAAAACTATTGGTGGTCCCTGGCCTCAGGGAGGCCCACCTAGTTTCAACCAGAGCCAGGCCTTTTCAGTCCTGGCCTTGACCTGGTAGAACTCTCTGTCTGTTGCTGTCCTTCCACTGGGCCTGTAAGACAGAGATGTTCTGCCAGGCATATGGTTGAGGCAGGGCCAGAGTGAATGAATGATCTGAACCTTCCCATCAGACCTATCCACCACCCTGTTTCAATCGTTTCAATCACTCAACTGCTACTGCCTGTGGTCCTCATCCAAAGTGAAGTTAAAAAAATAGTCAAGCAGTGATTGCTGCTATTTTAGTAACTTATCTATTATTATTATAGAGTAAGATATACTGTTTTAATTGAATTTATATACTGTTTTAATTGAATTTTTATGGATAATTGTGTGTAATTATATTTATTGCATTTTGAATGATGTGATCTGCCCCAAGCCAACTTGAGGGGAAGATGGAATAGAAATTCATTAAAATTAATAAATAAACCAATAAATGGACAGAAGACCAAAGTCTAACACTTCTGATAGAACTAAAAGATTGGCAATACATTCTGGATGCCAGTTATATCCTGGAAATCAGAGAATGGGACAAAACTGAACTGGTACTGGCAAATTTTAATAAAGCTTCAAATTACAGAGGTATAGGCTAGATGGGGACATTTTATATATGAGTTCTGCAAACCTGACTGAATACTGCTTTGTATTTCAAGAACACAGTTTTGTGTTTTAGGTGGTCAGCCATGTTGGTCTGCAGCAGAAGATTAGGATTTGAGTCCCATGGGACCTTAAAAACCAACAAGATTTTCAATGTATGAGCTTTTGTGAGTCATAACTGTCTTCAGTTTAAGGGACAAGGCATTGCCTTTGCAAGGAAAAGGTTTTGCAGTAAAAGAAAGTGACACTGAACAGTTTTTTAAAAAACCCTTCGATCTTTGTGTACATTTTGAAATGGTCCTCAAATTGTTGCTGTAATAAACACAGTGTTTACAAGAGACCCTTCACACAAAGCTGCAAAGCTTAATTTCCCAAGGTGGTTTCCCAGACTGATAACACCTCTCTGCAAAGCACAACCAAGATATAGTGAAAGAAGCAAGTTACACTACAGGAAGAAAGCTGCCCGCCAAGTAGATATGCATTCACAGTTATGGCAGGCAGGCCGGCTTGCCTGCCTGACAACTTTAATCAGCACAATCAAATCTCCAGTGGCCAATCAAAAGCTCTACTGGTCAAGAGTGCCACTGGCCCCACCCACTTTCTAAAAATACTTGATGGCCACCAGGAAAGGTTTCAGTAGATGTCGTTGTGCCCACGGGCACCCCTGAGCTATTAGCTATTAAATAGACTGCCTTTTCCATCAATTTTTTTGGGTGAGCAGTGCAGGCTGATCCTGCACTGGGCAGGGGGTTGGACTAGATGGTCTGTATGGCCCCTTCCAACTCTATGATTCTATGAAACCTTTGACATAAGAAATGGTTTCCCAGTGGTGCAATCCCATGTCAGTAGGCCAAAATATTACAGAACAAACTAGGTTGAATTACACAGGCCTCTCCCATCCAATCAACATCCTGGGTATGCAGACAAAAAATAATACACACTTAGGTCTGCTTGTTGAGTTGCCAATGTCCAAGATGGGGTTTGGAGAATTACAACTGATCTCCAGACCACAGAGTTTAATTCCCCTGGAGAAATGGCTGCTTTGGAGGGTCAACACTAAGGCAACCCTATTTGCATTTCTTGCCTAATAAGGTGTTATGTTATTGTAATAACTCTGAATCTGGGCTGTGTATGAAAGTATTTTGTCTGCATCCTTCATTAATTGACTAGCACCAAGTATAATGTGCATTGCCTGAGGCTCTGGAAATGGCTCTGCAAAGACAGCTGGAATCCCAGCCAATCATAGTTTTGCTGCTAAAACAAGCCCCATTCAGTTCAACAGCTGGCAAATTAAAGATAATTAGGTCATTCTAATGGCTGCTGATTTTCTAAAACATGCCCATAAATACTTCCTGGAGAGTTTTGGGGCCAATGAGAACTTCATGCAGCTGTATGGATGAGTTTTGTTCAGTTCAGCCAAATTTCTATTTCAGAAATATTAGGGAAGTTTTATACATCCATAGTATTTTGGGAATAGTTTGTTCAAGCTTCTAAACACAGATCTAAAAACTGTTATCAGTATATAAAGGTTTAACCAATATGTCTTAATTAAATTAAATATTAAATTTATTAAATTTAATAATTGATTAAATATGTCCTTGACTGAACTTTACACACCTTACCTGCAGGCATCAGTAAGCCTTTCAAGTAACTAAAAATAGACCCTCATTGAGTCAGAATGTTATCTGTGCAACACTATTTAGGTATTAGGCAATTAACATCACAGTACCACTTATGTGCCCTGACCTGGATAGCCCAGGTGAGCCTGATCTCATCAGATCTCAGAAGCTAAGCAGGGTCAGCCTTGGTTAGTAATTGGATGGGAGACCTCCAAGGAAGACCAGGGTTGCAGAGCAGAGGCAGGCAATGGCCAAACCACCTCTGTTAGTCTCTTGTCATGAAAACCCCACCAGGGGTCACCATAAGTCAAATCTCACTTGAAGGCACTCTCCACCACCACCACTATTTACATGCACATAACTGTTTGCAGAATGTTAAAGAGAATCCTAGCTATTGAGGACCAAACTTCACTGAGACATGTGCATGAATGTACCAATGTTGCTACAACCCCCCCCCCCCCATTCCAGTAGTGGTAATCCCTGGGCAGCTTGTCCTTCTGTCCTTAGAGTTTTCATACCAAGTATAAAATATCCATTGGTATGAAAGGAGCACTTTCAGTTCATTGGCATGAAAGGAGCACTTTCAGTTCCTTACATTCACATAAAGAACAAGAGCCTTAGCAAATTATTCCAATTAAATCCCATTTTGGAAACATTACTATCCATCAGAGTAAAGTACCACATGCACAGGTTGCGCCAGAACCACGGAAGGAAGGGTTGCTAATTTGCTACTTGTAAATTCTTCATGCCTGTGCAATGAATTGAATCACAGGTTTTCTAGCAGTGCTTAAATATGTGAAAAAAAACAATATATCATTGCATTAAGATCATAATAATAACCACATAAACTCAGTATAAATTATTAAAATTTTCAATTGTTTACTCATTACACAAACCTTTTCACTATTCCGATATACATTTTACTTTGCTTATAGGTTTCAACAACCAAATAAAACAGCAAACGATTAGCCTCTCCCCTTTCTTCAGACACCCTGAAGAGGGGAGCTCTGGCTCTCGAAACCTTACACTCTGGAAATCTTGTTGGTCTCTAAGGAGCCACTGGACTCAAATACTACTGTTATACTGCAGACCAACATTGCTACCCACCTAAAGCTATCCTTAAGAAAAATAGTTTATCAATCTAAATACATTTTTAGGAATTTATTTTTTCTTATGTATTATGCTAGGATATCAATTTAATTGGACTTTTCTGTCAAGTTTGTGAACAAACTTAAACAATTTTATTGAGGTATATTGACTACCTCCAGCCAAATTCCAGTGTATCTCAGGATAGTTAAATGTCCTACACACACAAAAATCTGGTTTCGGTGACAGAAGTCAAATTATTTCACAATTCTTTAAGTTTAGATACATATCTTCATGTGAAGTGTAACGTTTCTTTTGTTTAGAAACATGGGATACGTTTTTTACCTCAATATTTTGCATGTTATTAGGTCATTTAAAAAAAATAAAAGAGTAAGTGGCTGTATCACTCCAGAACGTGTAACAATGTTTTACTGGATCACTGTTTTCCGGAAAAACTAATGGAGCAATTTTTTTCACCCCAGTATTGCTAATACCTTCCATTGGAACAAAATAAACAAAATGCTATTATAGTATCAGTTGATTTATCTGGCACTGTTTTATGCCCCATATTACCCAAGTGTGCTGTCCAGACATGCCTCTCTCTCAGCACTGGGGTGGGGATGTTTTTTTTAAGTGTGTTTATACACAGACTTAAGAAAAGAACAGAAATTCCAGATAAAATATTTACTTTGACTACACAGAGATAGAAAATACAGTAAAGAAGAGCTGATTTTAAAATACAGTAAATTAGCAACAGCAATACCTAAATGATTCCAAACCATGGCTAGTTGTGTTGAAAAACACAAGGATAGAAGAATTACAGGGGAGCTGAATGTAAGGCTGGTGAGGGATGTGGCGGGTCCTGTGGTATGAGGGACTGTGCAGGAGAAATCTGAGGCTGTGGAGCTGCTCAGCAGGCTCCAGATGAGGTGAGTGTTGTGACTGAGGGGAGAGGGGTTGAGGAAGGAGAAATACTTAATTTTTCTTGTTTCTAACTGGGAAAGGCAAATTAATGAGTTTGTGGTAGTATCAAACCATGAGAGATACCTTTAAGGGAGAAAAACCTTGCTGGATGTGTACACTTAAGTTATCTGAACTGTGAACTAGATTGTGTACAACATTGGGCTACTAGACCTTTTGATCCATTAAATAATGTAATTTATTTTTCTGTATTTTCTCTTCTTTCTGTTACCATTGGTCTTTACAATTTTCAGTCATTGTTCTTGTATTTTATCACATTGCTTCATAATGTGCTTGTGGAGCATGACTATTAATAACTATGCTCACACTTTCTGGGTCTGCAGCTTTTAAAAAAGAGATTGATGAAATGTTATCAAAATATGCTTATTAAAACTGATGTACATCACAATCTCTTTAAAAGTCTTTGACTGTAAAAAGGCCTTGATTAGTGTTTCAAGTTGCAAAAATGAATTGAAGAGCACTGATTGTTCCAGATCACGTCTGTCTCTTCTCCAGCAATTAGAGCTTTAACAACAGCGTTAATGTTTCCTTTAGATTTTAAAAAAAGATAGCATTGGCAAAAACTTTTAGAATATTTTAATCCCTTCTTAAACCCTAATTTAATGACTTCAAGATTACTGTGCAAGAAGGGCATGTAACCATGTGTTGTGTGCTATGTAGTACCTTCAGGAATATGATGGGCCTACTGGGGCTAGTGGTCAGGAATCCTTGAAGAAAGCAGCTCTTCTTCAGAGGGGGAAAAATGGGAAAATGAAATCCCTCTTCTTCCTGAACAACTCATGGATACAAACAAGGGTATATAAGATGTGGCTTGATTAGGAGATGGGGAAACATGGGCACCCAGCACGCATGTGCTACGAGGTTCCTCTTCTTGCTAAAGATATGTGCATGGAAGCCTCCTTGTAAGGTTGCTAACCTCCCCAGGTGCAACCGTAAGGAAAAAAGAAGCACCCATAGAAGTAAACCGCACGTCTAGGGGAACAAACAATATACCATTAAAGAATCTCTTCAAAATTATATTATGTGTAATGTCCTTAAAGTGGCGCAGTGCATATGAGACAATAAATATTTTTTACAATTTCATACTTAATTCACACCAATTTACAAAGTGACTATAAGACACAAAGTCCGACCAATAATGGGAGTACTGTTGGCTCCCGCAAAGTGCTGAAGGTTCAATAGGGGATTGCCAATCAATTCCACGCTGAAATGTGCAAAATAGTTGCTATTTGATTGTAGATATTTGAGTTGTTGTTTTCATATTTCTTGACAGATGGAACAAGGAGATGACACAACTTGAAGGACTAAGGACCCTTTTGTAATTGTAAAAAATATTTATTATCTCATATGCACTGTGCCACTTTAAGAACATTTCACATAATATAATTTTGAAGAGATTCTTTAATGGTACATTGTTTGTTCCCTTAGACGTGGTTATCCACTTGGGTTCTTGCGGCAACCTCCAGGTGCAGCCTGGAGAACTCGGGGAATTACAACTGATCTCCAGACTACAGAGATCAGTTCTCCTGGACAAAATGGCTGTTTTGGAGAGCAACTCTGACATTATATCCTACTGAATAATCTCCCCTCCGCA
This sequence comes from Eublepharis macularius, assembly GCF_028583425.1. Taxonomy (NCBI): domain Eukaryota; kingdom Metazoa; phylum Chordata; class Lepidosauria; order Squamata; family Eublepharidae; genus Eublepharis; species Eublepharis macularius. The sequence continues at coordinate 82,144,780 of NC_072797.1, forward strand.
AACCCTCTCCTAGACTCCATCCCCAAATCTCCAGGAATTTCTCCACCAAGAGTTGGCAACTCTATGTGGCCCTTCATAAGATCAAGGTACACAACTATTATGGTGCACAAAATGGGAGGGAGCACAAAGAATTCAAGGAAGGAGGTTAAACGACTATGAAGTCTTCATCTCCACCCCCAAAATAATGTGAGACTGCTGAACTTTGGGGCTAGATTTTCCTACCTCTTTTTTACAATGCACTGTGGGTGAGGAGGAAATATAGGCTAAGGAAAGTTTCTCTCATGGCACACTCCCCTCCCTCGACTTTCTCTTCCTCCAAGAGAGCACACAACATTAAAAGTTAAATACCTATTTCCACTTTATCCTCTGTAGATGTGAAAAAAGGTACATTATGTTCCATTATCTTCAGTATAACCTTTGCCCTGGAGAGCATTGAGCCTCCACAGTCCCCATTGGCCATTTTTGTTTGCATTTGTGCATGCATGTATGTGTGCAGTGGACTTTTCTCTTTTAAAATTACAAAATAATAATGTTCTGCATACCCAGGAAGTGTCATATAAGTAGACAGAAATCTCTACTTTGTTCAGGGTCATGTTTCATAGCTCTGCATAGCTATTCTCTTGTTTATAGAAGTAGCTGACCTCCTTATTCAGCCAGGTGTACATTCCTGTATGTCATAGATCCAGAGGAGTTAGCCATGTTAGTCTGTAGTAGCAAAACATGCTACTACATGCATGCATCTGATGAAGAGAACTGTGGTTCTCGAAAGCTTATGCTGCTGTAAAGTTGGTAAGTCTGAAAGGTGCTACTGGACTCTTTAATGTTTTATTCCTGTATGTGGAAAAGAGCAAGGGTCCAGTAGCACCTGTAAGACTAACAGAATTAGTGGTAGAGTATGAGCTTTCATGAGCCACAGCTCACTTCTTATCTGAAGAGAATCTGAATGGAGACTTACCTTCTCAGTGTCTCTGTGGGGTAGCTGATGTTGAAAGATAATTATTTTCTCAAGGCCACCCACTAGGAGCTTCATAGCTGTGTGGGAGTTTAAACCTGGATTTCCGTCCTCCAACCCCACACCTGCTCTTGTGCCATGTGTCCATAATGAGTTATATAGAATAAATGTATCCATACTGCTATTGTATCAATAAAATGTCATTTTTTTCATAAGCCTGAAAAATGTCTAATTACATTATATACTCTGAATTCTCAGCAGAAAAGATAATCTTTTTCAGTAGTGAGGAGTCCGTACTACTATGATTGGTTATTGAAATCACCTTCTCATTATATACAGAACCTGGCAAAAGACACTTGCAAAAGTGTTGTTAGTTTTGCTGGTAGGACTTTATAATTTCAAGTTCATCATCACATCTATGTTTGCGGTTCTGCAATGGGACTGCGTAGACTCAGGCCAGCTGCGGACAGAGATTTCAAGCTTTAGGAGTCTGCAAGAGGGAGGTTCTCCTTACAGTGCATGCGCAGCTAGTTTCCCACCGAATTGGGCAATGTGAGACGGAGCTCTTCTCATTCCCTTAGTTCTTCTTTTGCTGCTGTCAATAGAGGAAGGGTTAACTATTCCCTAAAATGGAGAGCTTGAGTGACAGGCTGCTTGCTCCCTCTTCTCTGATTGGTCAGCACCAGCCTGCGGGGGGGGGGGGGGATCAACCAAGTGCTGAGAAGTGGGTGTTTTTTAAAAAAGTTATTCCATACCAGTTTCTGATTTTTATAGCTAATCTTTTAATGTAATTAATATATTTAATGGATTTTAAATGGGATTTTTGATTGTTGTTACCGACTATATGCCCGCTTCTGGGGAGAAGCAGGAAATTTTGCTCATTTAGTATTAGGCCACTTGAATGGGTTAACTGGAGATGTAAAATGTGTGCTAAATTGTGATCCAGTTTGGCATATACATTACTGAGTGTTCTTTGTTTTGTCTAACAAAGAAATCATAAGGCATCTCTCTACATAGCACTTTCAAGATAATCATGTATGCAAACTAAACACTTCTAAAACAGTATTTCCTGTTAGTTTAACATTTGCTTTAGTTTCTGTAAGAGACAAACTTCAAAGGCAAAAAAAGGAATGAAGTATATTTGATTCAAAGTTTTCATAGAAAATAGCTTTTATAACGTTCCAATTTGTTTTTAAGCTTGATTACTGTAGGATGAAAATTAATTTTCAGATTTATTTAAAAGTTACTGGTATGTGCATCCTGATGTCCTGGGGAAACAGAATGTCCGTTCTACTGTTTGTATGTTAAATTATGAACTGTGACATTCCAGCAGGTAAAGACGTATTGATGCTATCACAAGGTAGAGTCTATAAAGACCCATTCAGAACTATGATGTCATATGCTCAGATGAATCTGTGAAATTATGTAATTTACTGTAAAAGTTGAGCTAGAATATTTGCTCTCTTGGCTGCTTGCCCCCCTTGGGTTACAGTCGGATACAAGGATCTTTGTTCACTTAAAAGACTTCAGGGCTTTCTTTTGAAAACTGTTCCACTTATGGCCATATCTTAACTGTTGTTTGTTTTACTGTGAGCATCTTGTAATGAATTTTTACAGCAAACAAGGGAAAGTGTGTCCCATTCAGAAGTTAACCAGTATTAAGTACAATCAACTGCTACTCTGTTGAGTAATCTGTTGGGAGTGGGGGAGTACAGGAAATATGATTTCAGGAGTCTTCGGGAAATAGGTTTAATTTACTTTAACCATTTTCATATAAAGTTGTTTTCCATTGTGGAATTTGAAATACTTATGTTTTAAAAGTTTTTGTTACTTTGTCTTATTGGCAGTTCGCAAACATTAGTAATACAGCAGGATGACCAAAATTTATATGGCTGCTGTGATTCATCGGCACAGGGACTCTTGGCTTTCCTTCAATGCTCTGTTTATTTGAGCAAATACAACTGGAATTCTTCCCCTTCAGCAAGGCAGACATAGCTAAGATCCTCTAGGAATGATCCAAGAGGTTCTTGTTAACAGTATATTGATGAAACCTGAACCAGCAGTCCCCCTCCTATTTTATATACCTTTAACACATCTCATTTCTATTGGGTATTTTGTTCTACATTTACTACAGATATTATTCTTGAGTTTCTTTCACCTCTCCATATTTATAATGATGTTTATCAAATCAACTAACATTGTGATAATTAGCAGTATAACCCTAAACAGAGTTACACCCTCTAAGTACATTGAAGTCAATAAGTTTGAAGATTGTAGCTGAGTTTAGGATTGTGCTGCAAATGATTTAACATGCCAACTAGTGAAGAATTAGTGTCTGCTTTACACATAAGCAACTGAAGAGGCATCCTGCTGGCTCAATTGAAAGTATTCTTTATGATGTATTCATGCAGCATGTTGTTATTTCCACCACCCCCCTCCATTTCATCAGTGGTTGTGGCAGACCCAGCATGGATATTGTGTTCTGCTCCTAGCTTCAAATCTAGGAAACTTGGCTTTTTTGGCTCTGAAATTCCTTAACTGTGCTGCCACTGGGCAGCAGAATGTTTTATTTTATTTATTATTTTATTTATTTACTTTAGCTATAGCCCACCTTTCTAATTAATACTCACAGTATATTGTGTGTTATGTGCCATCAAATCACTTCCAACTTATGGGAACCCTATGAATGAAATACCTCCAAAACTTCCTATAATTAATAGCCCTGCTCAGATCTTTGAAACTGGCCTGACCTCCTTTATTGAGTCAAGCCATCGCAGCCTACTTTTTTTGTCTTTTTGGATGTCCATGGTATCTGTGAAACTCACAATGAAAATAAATGAAAATAAAGCAAGCAGCAGAGCAGAATGAATTCTAAGCAGCTTACGTTCCTTTGGAGCCCAGCCCCACTCGGCTTGCACTCATTCACTCATTTTCTCTCTCCCCCCACTCCCGAGTCACAAATGAAAATAAAGCAGCAGAGCGTGCTGCTAAACACAAGGACAGCCAGGAGGAAAAGGAATCTCATGGGCGGGGCCAAAACCCACGTGACCTCTTTTCAGAGCTACTGGAACGCCATTCTGGCACGTTCCGCCTCCAAATGAGCCCTGCTGGTGATTGTAGATGCAGATAAACTGACACAACTAACACAAGATACCTTATCAGGGCACATTCCCTCCATTACTTTAATCATGCACTTTTAAACAAATTCACCAATGAATGGCCTACCACTCTCAGCAATACATTTAGCAACATGGTAGCTGGCCTCATAGTAGATAGGTTCTCCTCAACATGCTTTCTAAAACTATTTTGGTGCAAAATCATTGATTTTTGTAAAGAGAATTTATCTCGTTCACTTGCACCTACTTGTTCACTTGCAGACTACTGCAAACTGATGCATCTTCCATTGTTTGTAGCAAACGAAACCTACAAAAGCACAACATTCTTTTTCCATGTATTGTCGAAGGCTTTCACGGCCGGAGAACGATGGTTGTTGTGGGTTTTCCGGGCTGTATTGCCGTGGTCTTGGCATTGTAGTTCCTGACGTTTCGCCAGCAGCTGTGTGACACTGAGAGATCTCTGTCTTTTGGTGCTACACCTCTGAAGATACCAGCCACAGCTGCTGGTGAAAACATCAGGAACTACAATGCCAAGACCACGGCAATACAGCCCGGAAAACCCACAACAACCATTCTTTTTCCAGTTTGCAGGAAACTTAAAGGAACATTGTATGCATAATTGCTTCCCCCACAGCTCTTCTATGGTAGCATCTTGGCTATTGTGCAGATACTTAAGATGCCACTGGATTAGGCTCCTCCAGGTCTCTAGAATCAGCTCACCACAACCTTCTGATAAAAGGGAAACAAGATGTTTTTACCAAGTTGTCCCAAACAGAAGGCTTTTTCCCCAAGGAAGCTGAGGCACCATCCACATGGATCTGGCTGATATCCACTCCATTTCTATAAAAGAGGAGGGCACAAATCATGTGGGGACCAAGACATAAAGGAATATAAAACCAGCAAAGGGCAAGGAGGGCAGAACCTCCACCACCTCTCAGAATTTTCTAATTCAAATTGTATTAGCTGTATTGAAATCTGGCCTAGGTATGTATGGAGGTGTACATGTGTATAAGTATATATTAGTGGATTATTGTGAGGTCCTTTTAAATTTCCTAGGTGTGAGCTTAACATTGAGCCTACAAACATTGCTTCTATATACAAGAACTTATTGTCTGGCTTTTTCTGTCTCCTTCATTTGTGGGGAAAATTCCTGCTAGGTAGGAGTGAATTTGGGTGGAGGTCTGATCAAGGGGGGGCCACTGATCAAGGTCCCCCCATGAGGGGAAAGGGGTATGTTTTAATGGAGCCCAGAGGTATGGAAGGGCCTGGTGCAGGCTACAATTCCCATTACCATGTAAAAAGAAAAGAAAAAAATGAGGATAAACTGCTTCTGGGTATTTATAGAAACTTACTTCCTTATATCTATGTATATCTGTTGTCCAGCTCTTGTGAGATTTTCTGGAGCCAATCCTGCAAAGAACTACTAGTCCCAGAGTTCCTTTTGATAGGCAGGAGGGAAAGACAGTAGGTGGGAAGGGCAAAGCAAAGCTCTATAAGACAGTTGGGGCAGGTGCTGCTGCTGTTTCTGGTAGGATTTGTAGGCTCAAAATGGGACTACGTTTTGTAGTGCATGCTTCTCAATAGTTCACAGAAATCTGGTTGATGGGTCAGTTGGTCTTGCGCTGGAACTGAACATGAGACCAAAATAGCCATTTTCTCCTTAATTATCTTGAAGAGTATCCAATGCCTATTTTGAGAAGCTGCCAAAGCACTATTGATAGAAATTCATGCTTATACAGTAATTATAACCTCCAGTAGTGTTTCCTATCTAATTATTGTTTTGGAGCTGTTTTGGTTTTTTTGAAGCTGCAGGCATTTACTGCAGAGTTCTATAGTGGAGAGCCAAAGTACTTTGTTTAAGTATTGACATCATCAAGTGTGCCATGAACCTAACATTTAAATCTTATTGGAAAAAAATAAATTACAGTTGGTGATAAATACTTTAATTGACAGCTCAGAGAATAGAACCCAGCTTGCTTTCTGAAATATGGAATATGCATTGTAATATAAAAGAATGTGACAGTATACTGACATAAGATATGGGACATATATCAAGTAATAATGATTTAAAATAATGTAAATTGTGGCAAAGATATAACGTAGCATCTGCTTGAAATTGCTTCTCTGTGTTGACTGCTTATATGTTGAGCCATTGTGGGTGTGTAATTGTTACTTTCTATTCTGTACTATGTTTAGAGGCATATTGAGAAAGAAATGTCACAATTTTGACTAAGGACAGGTCAGTCTTTTGGTAGTTTGTTCATTCTATAGTGTTAGAAAACAAGGAAACAGAGGTTATTGTTGTTAAAATTTTCACTGTGTTCTTAGTAAAGGTTGTGACTGAGAGATTACCAGGTGGACAATCATTTGATATTGGTGCCTAAGACTTTGAGGTATCTCATTCAGGCTCTGTAGGTTTTGATGATGCTAATATGTATGATTCAGACACACTAAGGGTTAAATAAGTTAGATGTGCCTTTACTGCAAGGATATTACAATTTTTGTTTCAGGATGCTGCCGTTGTCACTGTATGTAATGGAAAAAGGAATTATGAGAAGGTACTATTGAGAAACAAATGAATTTCTGGAGTTATTTTCCCCCTGGATATAAATATGAGGTTGGAGTGCAGCTAATTCGAGATCACCTTCAGATCAGCAACTATCTTTGTACTGAACAGTTGTGTAGCAGAACAACAACTACTTCATTATGTTCAGAGATCTAGAAGTGCCTGGGACACATAAAGTATTCTTAACCTACCACACTGTGATTGAAATTTGATGTTTTTGGGGAGGGGGGTTGCTAATAAGCATCAATAGCTAATTCATTAACCTAACAGGGGGACAATTCCTGACATCTTGTTAATTCTCTATTAAGATGGAACAGGAATGGTAAACGGAGCATTTTCAGCCTTCATGAAGCATGTAATTCCAGTTTGGATTTTACTTTTTTCTGTAAGGCTCATTCTCTGCAAGGATTTAAGAATACATTTATGCTAATTAATGCTGTATTTTGATCTCATACCCTAACAAAGCATAACTATGCCTGTAGAAAACTATAATGACGATATAATTAGAATTTCTTTGTGAAAAGCATCGTAATAGACATCCTACCATGCTTATGCTGTTTTAATTGGATGTTTAGCTCTAGGGATGTTCATAATTTATCATAAAACTTTAAGGTTAATAAAATCAGCTAGGAGGAGGCTGTACTTAATCTCCTTGATTACACCATAATGGCTAAAATCTTAATTTGATTTTTTTATCTACTAACAATGAAAGAAAGGGAAGGCAGAGTGACATGGAGATTGTACTATTCTGTTCTTCATTTGGGTTGCTCCTCTCATATGAGTGTGTGTGTGTTCCATGCACACATTTGTGTGTGAAAGAGAGGGATGAGGGGAAAGTCCTCCTGCTTTTGTTGATTCATTGGCTGATGCTACAGTGGGATGTCTTAACATTTTGTGGTTATTTTGCTGGAAACTGGCAATCCCTAGAGCATGTTATTGGTCCACATATGGCTGCCTACATGTTTTCCTTCATCAGATTATTGCTAGAATACCTCTTTGCAAGAAATGCCCTTAATATAAATATGCAGCATACAGAATTGACCACCTAGTTAGTGAAAAAGCAACCATCTGAGAAGTAGGATCTGTTGCATACCAACTGTATCTGGAGAATTACAAGTCAGTTTGTTTTCCTGATTCAAAATATTTTTCATTCTTCTGCATCTACACTCTGAAAACCTCTATTTTTATATAAAAATGGATTTGCAGTAAAAAATATCAGACATTAAAACCAATAACTTTTGATCGGAGGTGGTGATGTGCAGTGCCATGTATGGGTTGGCAAATTTCTGGGGGTTGTGTTGGCAGGGTGAATAAAAGCAAATGCCTTTTTTGACATGTAAAGTTACACTGCTGTTTCATTTTCACCTCACTGCATGACAGAGCTTTGCAGTAAATCATTCCAAATGGTGAGGGGTATTGAGAGAAGGCAGTGAGGCATTTGGAGTTTGGCTGGGAAGTGGGCCAAGACAGCCAGCAGGCTTGTTCTAGGAAGGCTCTAGAGTAGGAACAGGGGAAAGGAGTGTTGCTGCTCTGCTCTAAAGGAGTAACTCTGCCCATGGCAGCATTAACTGAAAATCTAAGACTCCTTAATCAGACATCATTTCAAGCCATAGTTTCTACAAACCAGGATCCATAAGCCATGTTCCTACTTGGAGTAAGTTCCAAGTTTGTGGTTCTATAACTAAATGGAGAGGTGGCCAGCATTTAGACCTATGGAAAGATTGCAGTCCAGACCAACCAATGCATGATATCTGAATGCAGTATAGATCTTTCCATACAAAGCTACTATGCATTTTAGGTCTTTGCTGATACTAAAAAGGACAACTTTTTAGCCAGAAGAAACCTGGAAATCTCAAATATGGATCATGAATAAGCCGCTTCACATACAAAATGATTATGTAAATTTATCAGAACACTGACAATATATTGCTGGCAGGTGAATAAATATACTAGATGATGCTAACTGTAGGACTGAATCAGTAGCCACAAACTGTGCCGCTTAGTATTGCTGTCCTCACTTGACATTATTAACACAAGCAGACATTTGTGGGAGTCAAGGTCTATAACCATCTGTAGTTGAATTGCTATGTAAACCTGAATATATTTCATACTTGCTTGGGTAGTTTATTTCAAAGAGTAGTGGGGGTTTTTTTTTGCCTTGTTAATTTTGCTGTAGTGGCAAGGAGAAATAATTCAAATGATTAAAAATATGAGGATGTGAGTGGGGGAGTATTCTCAATATGCACAAAATAATATTTTCACATTTTAACAGTAAAGAATCCATTGGTTGGACCTTTACTTAAAATTTCTCTCCCAATCTCATCTCCCCAATCTCTTTTTTACTTAATGGTTTTATGATATGTATCAATTTTCACACTTGTAAAATGATAAGGATATTTTTACACCTTACCTGGATGACTGTGGAGAAATTCGTGTGCAATATACTTTTAACAAAGTATAGCATTTAATGTATGGAAATTATTCTGATGTGGGTTAGTCAGTGCTTATTATTTTCTCTTCACTGACAACAACCCACCTAATAGTACTTCCTTTCTGTTTTCTAGATGCAGCAGTTGTTCCATGAAAACTATGAACACAACCGGAAGGGTTACATACAGGATCTTCACAACAGCAAGATTCACACAGCAATTACACTTCATCCGAATAAAAGGCCAGCCTATCAGTACAGGCTTCATAATTATATATTGGCCTGTAAAATATCAGAATTACGTTACCGCACCATCCAGCTTCATAGAGAAAGTGCCCTCATGAGTAAGCTCAGTAATACTGAAATCAGCAAAGATGATCAAGTTCTGGGAATGATGCCATCTTTTAACCGCTTCCAGCCACATGACAGGAATGAAATCATTGAATGGGAGTTTCTGACTGGAAAGCTGCTTTACTCTATGGCTGAGAATCAACCACCCAGACAGAGCATTAATAACGTCCTGCGGGCAGCATTGGATGACACTGTAATGCAGGTGATGGAAATGATCAATGAGAATTCTAAATCTAGAGGGAGGCTTATTGACTTCAATGAAATACAGTATGGGTACCGCAGGATTGACCCTTTGCACGGTGTAGAATACATTTTGGATTTGTTGCTTTTATACAAAAGGCACAAAGGAAGAAAAGTTACTGTTCCTGTTCGACGGCATATTTACCTTCAGCAATTGTTTAGTAAACCTTTTTTCAAAGAAGAAGAAGAACTGGATATGATCAGTCTTGTAGAAAACATGAATAGTGCCACACAGTCATTTTCCTTCATTTCTAATTCCTTGAAGATGTTTTCATCATTTCAAGGCACCAAAGAAATAGGAGCGCATGGTGACAAAAAGATTCACATTCTAGTCCCTCTCACAGGGAGGTACGATATTTTCTTAAGATTTATGGAGAACTTTGAAAAAACTTGCCTCATCTCCAAGCAGAATGTAAAGCTGGCAGTTATTCTCTTCAGTTCTGATTCTGGTCAGGATTCCAGTAAACACATAGAGCTGATTAATGAATATCATCGTAAATATCCTGTGGCAGACATGACAATCATTCCAATGACAGGTGTTTTCTCTAGAGGGCTGGGTCTTGAAATGGCCTCTTCTAAGTTTGACAATGACACTTTGCTGCTCTTCTGTGATGTTGACCTGATATTCACCCAAGATTTTCTCCAGCGGTGTCGAGCTAACACTGTTCAAGGGCAACAGGTTTATTACCCTATTATTTTCAGTCAGTATGATCCCAAAGTAATATATGGGAGCAGCCCTCCAGTGGACAGTAACTTTGTTTTTACAAAGAAAACTGGATTTTGGAGAGACTATGGGTTTGGGATCACTTGCATTTACAAAAGTGATCTTGTAAATGCTGGTGGATTTGACACCTCAATTCAGGGTTGGGGACTTGAAGATGTAGACCTCTTTACTAAAGTAATAACTTCTGGATTGAAGGCTTTTAGAAGCCAAGAAGTAGGAGTTGTGCATGTTTTTCATCCAGTTCATTGTGATCCCAACTTAGATCCTAAACAATACAAGATGTGCTTAGGATCCAAAGCAAGTACATTTGCCTCTGCCATGCAACTAGCTGAAATATGGCTAGAAAAACATTTAGGCGTCAGGTATAATCGAACTCTCTCCTGACATTCTAACTTACTCTGCCTTCCAAGGGGAGTTTACCTCATTACTGCTATGTTTTGTTGTTGCATTCTCAAACTCCTCTTTGTCTTCCAAAGGATGTGTGTTTGACCTCAAGTGAACAGAGTCTGGTGTCAGGAATGTTACAGATTCCTACTGAAGTGCTTAGATGTGGTGTCTTTCTATTCTCTTTGATCTATAAACTGAGTAAAACCATGGCAATCAAACAATCCCATGGAGCCCATCTATCATGAGGACTACATGAAACAAATGTTCTCGTTGGACTTCAGGATGCAATATTAGTCTTCATTGTGTCTGTCAAACATAATGTGATACAGATATTTTCTGATGAAGGTACCACAAAAGTGCTTTATGCTTCCTCTGGGAAAGAGACTCTGGCAAACTTGAGTTTTATAATTTATGTGTCATATAATTTATATGACTAAAATAGTATTATTCTTCTTTATAATTTTTAAAGTAGATGGATAACTGATTATTTTTTAAAAAAGAGAAAAAATACACAAACCGAAGATTTTCTTCTCAAGTACAATTGGTACTGGCTACCAAGAACCATAAACATTGTAATAAAATGACTGCCTCATTACTGTTTATTCTAAGCGCAATTGGACTGTGTTTTCTCAAGGAAATATGACTTACTCAAGTATTTGCATACATTGAGACAATTCCTGAACCAATGTCCTTCATTTGCTGGCCAGAAGACACAATGTGGTTATTTATAATAAAAGTATAGATGTACTGTATTCTTTTTTTTCAAAGACAAGGATATGTTGCTTGGTGTTTGTTTAGAATGAGCCTCTAATATATAAATAATTTTCTATTTTATTCCTTTCATAAAGCTGCACTTGATACAAAGGAAAATAAAAGGGTACTTACTATTGTCTTTTTTTACAATTGTGCGTTAATATTGTATTCTGAAATCAATCATTGTTAAACTTAAAAGAAAATGTAATTATTTAAGTATGAAATTACTATTGCTGGTCAAAGTTCTTGCGAATATATTTATATTAGTTAAAATTTATAAGAATGTGGAGCCTGAGTTTTTCATGTATAGTGTATCAGTGGAATAGTGAAAAGGGAGTTATTAGAAACCAAAAGATATAGTCTGGTATTCTTTAACATTTTTTTTCCAAACTAAGGCAGCGTAATTTCAAATGTTAAGCACGTTGAATATGTCCATGATTTTTTGCCTAAGTTTTTTTTAATTGTATTTGTAACATAGAGAAAAATTTTGTCATGGAAGTGTGCTAAGAATCAGAGATTAGATCCAAGAAATGTAAATCAAGATCAATATCTGACATAATACAGTTGACTTTAAACTACGTAGATGGTAAACCTGAGCAAGTAATATATGTAGGTGTTTTGAAGGAAAGAAAACTTCCCAGTATGTGTTGAAATGTATCATGTGTTTCTTTGTCTGACACATTTTAAACTTATCCCAGAAGCACCCCTTTGTATGTCAACAAATGCCAAATTTAGGTTGACGTATAAAATGATTTATGAGAAAACATCATACTGGCACTAAGACTTTATCTTTTGGAAAGAGTTTGAGTAAGTTCTCTTTCAGAAATAACATATTACAATTAAGCAATCACACACAGAATCCAGATTCCATGAAAGCAGTACACCCTGAATTTCAGGAAATAAGGTAACAGTGGTAAAAGGCAAGGAATACAGGTTGATCTGAACACTTGAGGGCAGTGTAACATTGCCCCATGAACATTATCACCCAAGTTCCTAAACATTTTCAGCCAGATTTTAAGCAATATATGTTATTTCTCAGAGTTGTCAGTGCTTGCTGCCTCCCCATAACTGATTTCTCTTCCTGTCCAATTCTCTGAAGTACCTCTCTTCAGCACACACCTGCATTGTGTGCACATTATCACATCATAGTCATTTGTGCATGGACAAAGCCAACAACAATGTAGTTACGTCGTAGATTAAAATTAAGAGTGTCAAATATTTCCCTCAACAGTAACAAGCGGCACCAAACAGTAGCAACTCCTTTTATCCAGGGAACTCAGCTTTCTTGAATTCTTGGACTGAGCATTATAAGGCACCACCATCAATTACATCAGTGTTATTTGCACTGTAGGTACACTTGGTTGAAAGCATCTGTAGTTTTCCCCTGATTCACACTTAACTCAAGTTGGTAAACTTTCTGGAAGATGACATTTTAATATGTTCTTGCATGCATACATTAGATTTTAGCTCTTTGTAAAACTTAACTTGTCAAATAGTATATGTGGTGTGCCAAAAAATGAGATTGATGTGTCCTTGAAAGAAACACAGTATGAAAATACCAGCCATTCCAACCCTTTCTATGAAATTAGAATAGGCATTATCTGATGACAAGCAGAAAAATTCACAGGGCTCCAGACTTCTCTGAAACCTTCTGTACTCAGCTACTGATGCGTTATGAAAAATCACCCTTCTAAATGAAAGTCATAACTGTTTGTGGAAGCCCAAACCTTTGCTGTTAGCCCTATTCAAAACCAAGTGCACCAAATGTGTGCACTGTTATATATTGCCATGTTTTAACGTCTAGCAGCTCATCTAGTTGCCAACCTGGAGATTTTTTTCTTTTAGAAAAACAATTTAACTGTGCACAACATTTGAGAAAGCCAGTATCTTATTGGTGGTTATAACAAAAACATTCTGAAAATCTGTTTTAATTATTCCTTGATAAATTGATAGATATTTGTGCTGAGCTTTGAACAAAATGGTTCGTTCAAGATAAATTACAGCATAAAACGTAAGTTGAACTTGGTGACTGCAGAAGTTCTGTGTATAGAGGACTTGCCGGATCAGGTCCTGTGTGAAAAAAATGTTAGTTATTACTACTTAATAGATATTTATTTAGTGTATGACCAATTCATTTGTTTATATGATGGATTACTTTGTTACAAACTGGATTATAAATGATTGTTATAAAATACTGCATTGTCTTTGAAATAACTGTTTTCAGATATATTGTGTCAGTCAATTTATATTAAGAGATGCCTTCTAACAATAATAGTCATAATGGGCTTAGTCTGCAATGATTTGGATACATCCAGCTGGGTGGGTAGGGGGGTTACTATTTTTACAAAATGCATCACACCTTCATTTTGTGAATGCGTACATATCAAAACCATGTCACCTTCCATAAGAGGGTTTCTGGATTTTTGTGTTTTCTTGCAGTCTTCTGTTTGGGCATTATTTGTGTAAGTTTCTGGTACACGTTTTTATTGGTAGCACTATAGATATTGATGCTGGGTTTCCCAGATATCTTGAAGTTGAGCTAAGGTGTTGTATAGATTCTCATGGAATTTTTCTTTATTTAAACTATAAACAATAACAAAAGCTATAGATAACAAACACAGAAGATTAAAAAACAACATTCTAAAAAGAGGACACACTAACAATACATAAACGAGTGAAAAAGGAAAAAAACAGAAAAAACCCTTAAATAAACTACAGATTGAGTTCCGATTTTCTCCACCACAAATATAGATCATTTTCAAAGTCTCACTTATTCTAAGTTAAACGTAAGAGCCCTCTTTTTTCTATTGTTTCTGATTCTTAATCCATAAATCCAGATGTCATCAAGTCATTCATTTCATGTAAAAAGTCTATAAACGGTTTCCATTCAGTCAAAAATGTAACTAATGTCATTTCCCTAATCAGTGAAGTAAGTTTTGCCATTGATGCAAACTCCAACACTTTTATCCACCATTCCTCCACTGTAGGCAATGTTGATTTCCACTTTTGTGCATAGAGTACTCTTGCTGCTGTAATCAAATATAAAAACAAAGTTCCAAAGCTTCTTTCCAACTGGCTGTCCATTATTCCGAACAAAAAAGTCTCTGGTTTCAAATGGATTTTAATCTTCAAAATCTTCTGAATCAGTGATTGCATCTTTCTTACATGTCCACCACATATGATAAAATATCCCTTCTTGTGTAGCACATTTCCAACATGTTGTATACATTCTAATATCCCCTCACTAGTATTTGAGGGGAGGAGGATTATTGGATAAGCTGGGCCCTTGCTGACATGAGATCTGCAGCACAGGGCGTCCTTACAGCGGTTGCTATTTCAAGATGGGAATGACCTGCTAACCATAATGACCTTGTTCAGTTTCTTTGTACATGAGGAGGGTGCCACATTAGAAACAGCTGTCCAAAGAGCTACAGATGGTATATCAAGAAGACAAACATCACTCCTTTTTCCTTCAGGGCCATTAAGAAGTGTCTAACAAATGCCTTTTCTAACTTGAAGCAACCAACTAGTCTTCTGAAGGAGAGAAGGCTGGGCGCTGGTTTATAGGGTGCTATCTACTTCAGTCCTGGCTGGGGAGACTAAATCTTAGCTTAGTAGCCTGTAGTCCTTAATAGTCCTCACACAAAACTGCCCCCACCCACAAGTTACCTCATCTTTGTAGGGTATGGTATATCTTGGGAATGATCTTGAGTATGATTAAGGAGTGAATGAAGAGAGTTTATTCAGGAACTAGAACTTTGATAGAAAGCAGGGAAACAGAATAGATACTAACTACCTTACTAACCTGGGAGACCAGGGACTTCCGGGAAGAAACGGGCAGTAGCCTAAAAATACCAATCTGGAGACATGCAAGAAGAACAGAAGAGAGGAAGAGATAAGGATCCCATTCTGCTATTTAACTGTCAGACCTGCTGCTCCCTGCAGGTATTCTGCAACTTGCTGGATGGTATAGGCAGCCATTTTGTCACTTTGTCTCACACACTTTGTCTCACACACAGGTCATGAGGGGAGCCTGTGGTGATTCTTATTCCTTTAATCAGAGATCAATCCACAAACCATTATCTGCTACCATGTAGGGTATGGTATATCTTGGGAATGATCTTGAGTCTGATTAAGGAGTGAATGAAAAGAGTTTATTCAGGAACTAGAACTTTGATAGAAAACAGGGAAACAGAATAGATACCAACTACCTTACTAACCTGGGAGAGAGGGACTTCCGGGAAGAAACGGGCAGTAGCCTAAAAATACCAATCTGGAGACATGCAAGAAGGACATTTCTGTGCTGCATCCTGAAGAACTTACAGAATTTACAGATAATCTACAGACAAATTTATTTTTTAAAAATAAATAACTAAAAACAAGCATCCTGGGTGGGTCTAAATTAACTGGGTTGGCTATTGTAGGCCCCAAGCCAAAAGACCTTTAACTCTCGCCCTTTAACTTGCATCTCATCCACAGCCAGGCTTAAATACCTGCAGTCAGATGAGAAAGTAAAGTTTCTAGCCTGCTCTCCCCAACCGCCTCCTTTACTAGGAAGTTCCTCTCTCCAAGTACTTTGTGCCTTCTTCTAATGTCATTCCTTTAAAAATGGGAAAAGGCATGACAATGTTTTTCGAAATGTGTTCCCTCCCACTTTGGCTTATTTCCTGTGCAAACTACCACACAAAGGATACTGACATTAGTTCTCCAACCTAACAAAGCTGGTTCCAAAATGTTTTAAAATCAGAATAAAACCAATTATATAAGAACATCTATTTCTTTATGCTGTATCAAGAACTTGGTTGCAACCACTTGATACAGCTGATGAGATTATCTTGAAGCCTTTCTGTGGAAGAAACTGAAAAGCTTACTTCACTCTATCCCCTTTCCCATTCCATCACTTATCTCCCCCCACCCCGTCCTTCATAATAATGGCTACCTTCTTGCTTTCCCACTTTTTTCTCTGTATAACAAAAACAGCCAGTGAGTCTGTATGAAGAGGAATACTCATGACAGTGCTGTGTTGGTGCTTCGATAGAAATTCTGATGTGAGGTGAGTTTTCATGTTCCTGTACAGAGAAGTCTAAAGGGCATTGTGATTTGGGAAGGGATTTGGATTTGAGGTGGGGGGCAGAGTCTTTCTGAATGTTTTTATAATGACAGTTTTAAGGGTAAGAGGTGAAGTTTAGTGCTCCATCAAGAGTCAGGTAAGAGGTGCCTGTTTCAGATGGGTGTGCCTGTTATCTACTCCTAGTTTTTATGAATCGCTCTCATTACAGTAGTTTTATACTTAAGTAGAAAGCTTAATATTGGCTTTTGCACTGTTTAGAGTTGCAGTATCTTTGCCCATCACCTCCATGTCCCTTCCTCATAGCCCAGCACAGGAAAGAGTTGCATGCAGGCCATATTTTTCACCCCACCCTTCCCATTTTTTGTATGAGAGTTGTAGTCTGTCTAAATCTTTGGCTTTGTAAAGGAGCTCCAAAATCAATCAATATTAGGTTGGAGACAACAGTAGCAGTGCCAATTCAAGATCTGAAATCATCTGTATAATTATTCAAGTGAGTAAATGATGGTGGAATGAAATCAAGAAAGGAAAAAACATTTAGGAAGAATGACCAATAATACATATTTAAACATCTGCTTTCGTATACAGTGAAAGTGTTTTTCTGTTATTTTTTATACTGAAACTTTTTTATTATATGAAAGCAGATGTTTAAATATCACGTATTGTCATTCTTCCTAAATGTTTTTTTCCTTGATTTCATTCCACCATCATTTACTCACTTGAATAATTATATAGATGTTTATGACTCATCTCTTAATACCACAGTCCCAAATTTTCCTACTTCTTGGCTCTCACCCTTTTTAGTTTTGCCACAAATGTTGACTCAAATAATATTTCTAGTCTGGTTTAATGATGTCAGTACCATATAAAATGCTGAAGTAGAGCACTTTGCTGAGTGAAGTTTCCAGTTCTATTGCAAAGTGTTTCCATTTGTCTGCCACAATAGTTTAATAGTCTCATGAATGCTATTACTTCATCCCTTCTTTTCCTTGTTCAGCCAGGAATCCCTCTAAGACAAGGAAACCCAAAACTCCCTCTCATATAGGAAAGTAATACTGTGAGGTGAGACTTTTTGTCCTTATTTTCTTGGCTGGAAGACCATAGCTGAGGTATTTTCAGGGCTGTGATATCTTTATAAAATGATTACTAGCATCAATAATGCAAAAGACGTTTCTCAAGCCAGTGTTAAAGGCAAGATATAATAATGACTTAAGTTTTGATCAAAGAGTCCCCTTTCATCCTAGTGATTTAGGGTACTGCTTCTGCAGTTGTGGATGGGGCTCAGCTGATTTTAGCTTTTGTTTTTGGCTTTTTGGGTTTTGGGTTATCCTTTTGTGTCTCTTGTAAAGTGTATTTTCATGAGATAAGAAAAAAACTGGGTCAGTAAAATTTATTCATGACTGGTCAAGGAGTAACAAGATAGTCAGATCTGACATGTAGTCATTGGGCTCCTCTAGACTATAGTCAGATTTTTGACATAGGTAGAAGATTTATGGAATGCCTGTTCTTTTAATACAGCTTCAGACTAAAGCTTTTGGGTTTTTTCTTCTACATTGTATCACATATAAAACTATTTTGAAAATGAAAATATTTAGAAATACATTTCCTCCTATCTATGGGAAACTCAGAGAAGCCTAGTTTCAGACATCTTTTGTTTCTACAGGCAGTGAAGAAAGATCCAACAGTAAAAATGGGGAGAGGAAAAGAAGATCCTCCCATATCAATAACTAAAAGCCTGTGCAGTATTCTTTTTAGCTTTATAGTCCACAACTCTTACTTAATGTGCAAGGTCTAAATTGAATTTCTTAGAACTGTACTCGTATCAATTAAGATTCATAACTTTCTTCATAAATGAAAACTCTCCTGTGGTTTATTCCTAATCGTAGAAAAATATTTCTGGATTACACATTTCAGCCATTAATTCCTACCATTTAATAATGCAGATGCAAATTATTTTGTTTCTGCCATACAGAAACTTCAAAGAGGATGGAAACAAAATGAACAAAAAGAATGGAAGAAAACACATAAACTAAACTAACCATGCAGAGAAATAGGGGAAAGGTTTGGGGCTTTAAAAAAAGCTACAGAGTTGGAGAGACTTCTAGAATGCCTTTAAAATTCTGCCACTATGAAGTAATGTCCTCTTCAATAAGCACTTTGTGCCTTAGCATCTGGCACACTCATTTGTATCATACGTAGTTTTTTATATGCTGTCTCTTACAACAAAAGAAAAAAATAAGCAAATTATATCAAGACATTTGAAGTTGGTCTGGTAATAGGTTCTATCAGGTTCTTCTGGGATGGAGGTTAGAGCACTATACCTAAACCAAAGTGGTGATGCTCACTAAAAGAAAAATGTCTTTCTAGGTAATGCCATTGCAACTCTGCCATCCTTAACTTCTCTGGAAGGTTATACATGGAGCAACTTCAGTATATGTATAGCACTTTGGCGTATTTAAGGTAATGGAATTAATTTTGTCAATAAAAGCAAAGATGGAAGGAAAGAGAGAGGAAATCCACACCAATAGAATACATACAGTCAGGAGATAGTGTCCAAATGCAATAATATTGGGATACTACTAGCCACTAGGGTAACATTGCCAACTTGTGGCTTAAGGGAATCTTTTCTTGTTGTGTGGGAATGGTTTTGGTTTTTTTTAATGAAAAATCTCACAAACAGTGTTTGCTTATTTATGCTGTTTATAACCCACCTTTCTCACGGAGACTCAAGGCAGATTACAAAGAATACAGTCAATGGCTGGAACATTCAATGAACATTCAATAAACAATACAACAGGGTAAAGACTGCAGAAATTTGAAAACCAGCAGAAATCTGATACAGAGCTTAAAACAATACTGAAACAAAACATACGCAAACTGACATGGTATATTACACGGAACTATCCAGTAGGTGCATACTTACTGCAACAGGCAGTACATAGTAATACGCCCATTTCTTATCCCTTACCAGCACATCTTTCTGAACCATTTCCTTACAGTACAGTCTTGTGGCCTGAATAATTCTTTTGCATAGCTTGCGGAAAACCAGGATAGTGGAATCTTTCCTGACTTCTTCAGGCAAACCATTGCATAAGGTGGGGGCCACCACCAAGAATGCATTGTGTATAGTATATTGCAGAATCATATCATATACACTATGCAACAAGCACAATACTTATTTCACTGCTGAGTATGGCAATAACATTTATACATTTGGCAATAATATCATACCACTTCATAGTGTGAGGAGAATGGTAGAACAATAAGATGAGCTCCCAAGTATTACTTGTTTCAAAACATTAAGTAAATTGGCACAATGCCCACACCATAAAAATGCATCATGTTATATATTTGCAATATGTGATTATTTAACAGTTGCAGACATTTAAACATATAGTAAATGTAACAATCCTGAATAGATAAATCCTTTCACAAAAACTTGCTTTCAGATACTGTATTTGCTGTAAAAATGCAAGCTGCTCAATCACCAGATCAAAGGTTTCAATAATAATGAATTGCAGCTGCTTTCTCCAAGAAACATGCTGAGTCACACCCATTAAAGGATATTATTACGTTTCCAAAAAAACCTTAACATCTTATTTTTATATAAATACTGGTAATTTCAATTTGTCATTAAGTCCCTTAGGAAATAATGTGTTAAGAGTCTGAATCCAGAATGCTTCCAGTCTTAAAAGTGTCTGTTCCATTAAAAGGTTAGATAATATTTCCTCTATAGGGAAAAATCCTATCTGCAGCAGTATGAGATTTATTTTGAAAATGTTCAGTTAAAGGAGCTTCAAGAATGCCGCTGTGAATTTTGCTCTTATGCTCAGTAATCTTAATTCTTAATGATCTAGATGTTCCCAATGATCTAGAATCTTAATGATCTAGAAGTGCCCAATATTTAAAGGATTACAGGGATATGTGATGATACAGAAAGAGTTTCTGGAATTACAATTAGTAAATCATTTCAGTTGATAAACCTTATCTACTGGATTAGTGAAAAATCTGAAGTTGAAACTGTGGACAGCAAAAAGAGAGCCTTTGCTTATGGTATCTTCTCACACTGACAGCACATTCGTACAAAATCTTAATGGACCAATTTCTCCATTGAATTACTAGTCCTACAATAGCATATATATGGGTAATTCTGGCATCCAGAACTATCCAGGAATGTGTATTAATTGTCCTTATCTGATGAGATAAATGATGGAAATTCTTAGACCAAAATATACAGTCAGGATATGCACAGTGGTTTGGCTGTGAATCGGCACTCTGCAGGTTCAAATCCCACTACTTCCATGAGCTCAGTAGGTGGCCTTCGGTAAGCCACTCCTTTCAGCTCCAGCTCCCCAGCTGTATTGTGGGGATAATAATAACACTAACTTGGTCACCGGTCTGAATGGGGCACTAATCTGTTAAGAATAGCAGTACACACGTGCAGTTATTATTTTTTACTGAAAAGAGTAGATTTCTGTAGGTGGTTTGCCCTTTCTCTAGAAGCTTTTATAATCCTGTTTGGAAATTCCCTGTCACCTAAATTCACAGGTAAGGAAAGAACTTCAAAGTGTACAGTTTCTTTTTAAATGTAAGAATTGTCCATAAGGGAGATTTTCTTAAGTTGTTTGGGATGACAGCTATTGTGGTGTAAAATGGAATTCCTATCTGCAGGATTTGAATACCCTTTTACATGCAAGGTGGAATTAAAATTATAAACCATCACATCTAAAAAAGAAATATTGGTAATGCTGTGTCGATGTGAAAATTTAATACAAAGGCATACGTTGTTAAACCAAGAATAAAAATCAGTTATCTGAAGATCTGAAAATGTTATGAAAATAACAATATAATGTGCATAATACTTAATATGATGAAAAAATTGGTTGTTATAAGGGTTCAATATATTGTTCACTTTCAATTCCACCATGTATAAATTGGCAATACTGGGTGCCAGCCTTTTACCTCATACATGGGGCCATCAAATAGGAGACAGCTTGGGTTACTACGGAAATCTGATATGCCTCCTGAACATTTTCTCCCTCTGATCTCTGAATCACTTTTTAATTTTTGAACGTTCTATCCTGTCTCCCCATTTCAATTTTCAGATTTTTCTTCAAGCCTAGAAGTTAGAAACATTGCCATTCTATGTCTCCATTTTTTATCTGCACCATGAGGGCAAAGAGAGGCTGAGATAGTGCGTGTAAACTTTCCTACTTTCTAAACCATAGATATGGGATAATTTGTATCTGCTTGAGTGACAGATTGAACTGCATTTTCCGGCAAAGTTTTGAGCAGCTTGTTGAGTGGTCTATAAATTAAGTGTTCTGTTTTTACATAGTATGTTCTTCCCTCCATTTTAACCTGGCCTCACATCTTGCTTCAAATATTTCATCGCATAATCTTTCCTTGAGGGCTGTTCTCTCATGGAAGGGGATTATACACAGCTTCCATTAACACTAATGGAGTTACGTGCTTCAGTAACTCCAGAGACTATAAAATATATATTCGCCATATTCTTCAAAAATATAATCCCATTGAATGGTGATGGCATATTTGTGTTTCTCATAGCAAATTACACTGAGAGACAGGAACTTTTGTGATATTCAGAGAACCATTCAAATACTAAAAGAGGTTACCCAGTGCTTCAGTATAAGTATGATTAGAAAAGTGACTGATGTAAACAAAATGGAAACACATATGTGATACTTTGTGTCAGACTTGGCACCCCAAATTGTGACCAAAAATGGTACACCAAGATGAGTGTGAGCAGAAAAAACAGAGTACTGTTCAATTCAAACCCCCTTTATGCACACTCACCGCCTTGTGGAAGTTGCTTCTCCATCAGGGTAGCTTACACTGCTATAGTATGTGCAAACTCAGATAGCAACCTTGGGGCCAATCACATGACTTTCACACCCAAATTGGTCAACTGAAAGGACCTTAATGAAGGTGTGAAAATTTACATGCAGCTGAAGTCAATTGCAATGTTGAAATATAAAAATATGCAATTTTTTATATTTTGGTTTTCATAAATGTTTGTTGTGTTTTTGCCGTGACTTCCCCCCCCCCTTCGTTCTCCTATTGTATTAGGTCTTTTTTTGGAATTTTTACTCATACGCCATTTATCTGCTGTGTACCATTAGAGTACACCATTTAGACACTAACTGGCATCATTTTTAACATTAATGTTCCTGTGAGTTTGGTTGGGGAAGAAAGATGGTCATAATTTTTCCTGAAACCATAAAATAAACTCCAGCTTTTAAACTAAAGCAGAATAGTGACATTTGGTAACCTCATCCTGGATTTAACAACTATTAGATGCCAAACTGATACTCTACAAACAACTATTCCTGTGCTATTTTATTGCAGCATTGTATGGTAAGCCATTTATTAAGATGAGAACTGTGTTCATGTACCAAATTAATTATCAGATAGACACAGAAGATTACAATAGCTGTGGTGGGTCATACTAATGGTCCATCAAGTCTAGCATTCTGTTTCTCACAGTAGTTGATGAGATGACCTGAAATGCCCATTAAGAGTATGAACTAAAAAAAAATGGTACTTTTCAGATTTGGGTATTCTGAATACCATATATATTCAATATTCCAAAAATTCAGGTCCAAAAATACCAGTATAGTGTTTGGATAGAGGTTTTATTTGAAATTCTGAATATACTCAGATCCGTTATTCCCTATGGAGAAATCTTTCTACAGGGCCGGAGGGGCCATTTTTCAAGCAAGCTACACCAAAATTGCCAGAAGTTTAATCTTGCTTGTCCACTACCCCCTCCCCCCGCTACATTTTAAGCAAATTGGACTAAAGGATCCAATTCTCAAGGTCCCTGAACAAGGTGATCTCCCAGCCACTCTCCATTGTTTCCGGGGGGGGGGGGGGATCTTCAAGACAGGAAATCTTAGCCAACATACACCAACAACCACTGACCAAAAGCCTCCCAATGTAACATAACCAAAAAAACACCAACAAAACCAACATCAAACCAGAGAATCCCAGCAGAACCAATGCCAAACCAGAGAATCTTAGCAGAACCAAACTGAAGCAAGCTCAACAGAACCAGTGTTCCTCACAGATGCCAGGCAAAACCCAGGGCCAATGCAAGACCAACAGAACCAACATCAAACCAAGAAATCCCAGAATGCAAACTGGCAAGCCAGTACTATCAGGGCAGCCAGCCAGATCTGTCAGTAGCATATGGCAAGCAAGCAACACACACACTGTAATTCTGCCTTTCTCCCTCCTCCTCCTGTTCCTTGGGATACCTACAAGGAGGTACCAAGTTGTACATCCCTAATACCCATAGCAGAAGCAGAAAGGCCAAAGCCTACTCAAGCTTCTGCTTCCAGCAACCAGCATTCAGAGGGCATACGACCTCTCTCCAAACACAGAGGTCCCTTTCAACAATTGTGCTTTTGAAGAACCCTTAGATGGACTTTTACTCCATTAATTTGTCTAAACTTTTTAAAGTTATCTAAGCTAGTTGCCATCATCACTATATTCCAGGACAATATGTCTCACAAATTCATCATATTCTGTGGGAAGTACTTCCTTTTCTCTGTCTAGAATCTATTGTCCATTAATTGCAGAATTTCCATATGCATTTCTGACCCAGTGCTGTGTTTATAACACAATTTTCAGCTGTTGTCTAATGTATATAACATTTACTATCCTCCTCTAATAGTAAATGCAAGGTCATGCAAAAATGCAAGGTCATGTGCAAAAATGAGTCACTGACTGAGCAGTCCAAATAAACTGACTTGTGGAATGTTGAAGACAGAAATTATGGGGGGGGGAGCGTTTTCTAATTAGGAGATTATCACTGATGACATTTTTAGCAAATAAAAAAGACAGTAATGACAGTTTTGTGAAGCCACTGAGATTACCGCTAATAATGTAGCATCTGTTGGAACTTTATATGATAGTCCCTATAATTAAAAAAAAGACTTAATGGAGTAGTAAAGGAATGACAAACTGTAAATTTCATATCATTGTACAATATGTAGACTGTGTTGACAATGTGATGCTGTAATACTGATTATCTCGCTCAGGTTAATGAATGCAGAATGTTCCTATCCTTGTTACACCCATTAATTTTATTTATTTACGTTATTTATAGTCCATCTTTCTCACTAAGATTCAAGGCCGATTACACATTGTGAGTTAGTACAGTCAATTCCAAGGACATTTCAATCAATAATGCAATGGGTCTATAAATGCAAAATTGCAAAGAAATCTAATACAAAGTTGAAGAATACTGAATCAGATCCAGGAAACTAAACTGTAATGAGTCCCTCCCACCAAAAAGTTTTTGTGTTTCATTTTGGTTCATACCTTGCAGCAGCAGCAGCAGGCAGGCACTGGGTTTACCTTGCAGGGCAGCATCTTATTTTCCTGAACAGCATACACCGATTGGATCCCAAGAGACGAGAGCCCTTACATTATAAATTAACCCTATTGGGGGAAAGGGGGAATGAGTGTAATGCACATGAGTGCTTCTCCTTCCCCCTCATCCCTATCCTAGAAATAGCACTGTCTGCCTGCCAATCAGGTCCTCACAAGGGGAGATCCCCTCCCCTCTCTGCCTATCAGCTTTGGAAATGTTCAGAAGGGAGACTTCAATTTTATGCTGCAATTCACCTGGGAGTAAGCACTATTGAATAACATTGGACTTAAATCTGAGTACACCTGCTGGGGGAATGTACTTTGGTTTGTTTTGCAGTGCTACCCAAGCACTGCTTTGTCTCGTCCCCTCCCCATCAGGGTATTTAGACAATCGCTGTGAGGAAAAGTGCAGCAGGGGGGTGGGGGTGGTCTGTTCAACCAAACAAACTTGATAAAAACCTAGGAAGGCTTCAGTTGTAGGCTGAAATTCTAAAGATGCTAAAGACTGCTAACCTTAACCAGGATTCTTTGGTGAGGTACTGCGTAAAAGCCTTTTGAAAGTCCTAGTATATAAGCTATGGATTACCATATTCACATGCTTGTCAACCAACTCAAAGACCTCCAACAAGCTGGTGACTCAGGAGTCCCCTTTGCAGAAGGGGTTTTAGTTTCGTGGGGTTTTACACCCTGAATTTTAATACACTAGAAAGATTTTTTTCCTGTTCCTGTGTTCACACTTGAAGAGTGAGAAAGGAATAAACAAAGGCTGTTGTTGCACATGGTTGATTTGCAAGCAAATTAGTTTTGAGGTATGATGATAAAAAGATTTATATAGAGTTTTTTTTAAATAAAAAAACTAATTACATAGGGAAGGCAACAATAGTAAGTGATAACTTGTTCATTTGAAAGGACCCACAAAATATTGAATTAGAACTTGCCTCACCTCAAGTCTAATGCTCTTCATTGGCATTAGTTTACACATTCAGCAGCTAGAAATCAAATAATTTGAGTGTGAATGGGTGCTCAGATTACTTTTGTGTCGTTATGTGCCTATCTGACTTACGAATTCTCTATTCTCTGAATATCCCTGATAATGTTTGTTTGTGTTATTTATAGTCCTCCTTTCTCTCTCACTGAGATTCAAGGTAGATTACACTGTCTTGGGCAATATAATCAAATATTTTTTAAAAAACTGAAACACGGTGTGAAATTGCTGAAGTTTGAATATAAACAGAATCCAATATAGAGGTTAAGGCAGTGCTGAAACAAAGCGCAAACAATTTTACATGATATATTAAACAACACAGAAACTTTTCAGTTGGTAATAGTATAGGTAGTTATGATGTAAGCTTCCCCACCTTCCCACTGTGAGGCAGATTTCCCTTCCAAAACTGTCAAGATTGCCTGCTGTGGGTGAGCAGCCTCTGGTAGCATGTCTCTGGGTGTTATTTAAAGGGTTTTTTGTCCCACTCTTGAAGTTTATATATTATGGCTTCTATCCCAGCTCAAATATTTGGTAGGGGAGAAGCAAGAGCCCACGTCTTCTTCAAATGAAATGGCACTAGAGGCTGAGTAAAGTTAACAAAAGGAAACAGCAGGCTTATTAAACAGGCAGGGTTGGTAGGAAGGGAAAGTAAATCTGAGGAAAACTTTGATTGTAGAACACAATATTTCACAAGCAGTAGGTACAATAAACTTCTTAAAGCTTAGTTTCAGTAGTTACAGAACTTAAAAAGTGAGAGGGTGATAATTTCAGACTTAGGTTACTTTAACAAGGTTTCTTCATAGATTTCACTTCACAGCTTAGGTGTTCTGACTTCAACGCAGCACTCTTTACCCTTTATATCAGACCTAGAGTCCTCCTCAGAGCCAAACCTCGATTTTAGACATTGGGCAGGAATGAGTCTTCTCCAAAACACATAACCCAGATCACTTGGCTGAAGGTGAGTCTCCTTTCACGACCCACTTCCTCTGCCAACAACACACACCCAGTTCTATTTTGTCTGTGTAAATTAGTGCTGGCTTTCACACTTAAATATTTCAACTAAACGCCTTATTTCAACGTAAAGCTGTCCTGGTTGGGGCAAACTTTTTCTTTTTCCTCACCAGTCTGACCCTCCTTGTCAGACTCTAAACTTCAACTCCTCCAACAATTCTGTCAGCACCAATTGTTACCTCCTCGTTGGCCAATCACAGAGGGGGGAGCAGCCTGTCAATCATTCTCCCCTCAGGCAGTTTTTTTAACCCTTTGCCTTCTATTCTCTGGGTGCTGCACTTAGTAACCCTTTCATTTAAACGCCCATTTCATCACAGTAGTATACTATAGTAGTATAGGTACAGATAGGGTTACCAGGTCCCTATACCCTCATGGTCCCTCTACCCTTACCTTGTGCTGGTGGCATGTGTGCGCATGCACTCCAGTCCACTTCTGGGAGTGATGTCGCCATGCCCCCAGGAGCACACGTGCCATGCATGTCCCTAGGATGTCTGTCAGTGGTGGATGACATCTGAGGGCTTGCTATCTCTTGCCAATCACTGGCGAATCAGTGGGCAAGGGTTCAAACCCCTGGGAGTTTGGCCACTGGTGAGCAACTGGGGACCCTGGGTACAGAGTAGTATAATTTACAGTCCCTGTCCCTGTCTCTCTGCATCATTTCCATACAGTAGAACCTTCTCACTTGTGTAAAAAAGCCCTCCTGAATAATTCAGTTCTGCATAGTTTGTAGAAAGCCAGGAGAGTGGGAGGGGGGCTCCTAACATCATGCAGGGTGTTTCATAAGTTAGGGTACACAACAGAGCATATACATGTATGGAGAATTGTTGATTTTGCCCATTTGTAGGGTGGCACCTGCAGAAGGACCTGTTCAGATGAATGAAGCTGGTGTGGTGGAGAGAACAACATCCTTCAGGGTATTACCCTTACAAAGCAGCACCTCGTCAGTCTTTTCTGAGTTCAATTTCATTTTGTTCATTTTCAGAAATTTGACAATGGCAGTCAGGCAGCACCTTAGGACCTCTGCTGTATCCCCAGGAGGCTTGGAAAGTGGCATATAGATAGAGTTGGGTGTCATTTACATATTGATGACATCCAGTCTTGTGAATGATCAGTGTTGTGGGAAACTAGCGATGGAATAGGAATCCCCTAATTTACAAAACTAGAGATACGCATAGTAATATAGCAAGAGGGAAACCCAATATTATATACTAAGTCTAAAATATGCTAAATAGATATTGTGACAGTTATATTAATATCAGTTTTCGAACTTGTGTGTATCTAAAGAAATCCAGTGTTTACAAAATGGCAGGGCTGAGTTTCCCACAGCTTTTACTATCACAGAGTCTAAACTTGAACTGAAGGCAAACAACTCTGAACTAACATAACTCTGGAACCAGGAACAATCAGTTATTAGCACTAATTTTAATTAAAGTATCAGATTTAACAGTGTTTACTTTTTTAAAATGGGTAAGGAATTCTGTCATAGCAGCAAGATTCTTTTTAAAATGTCAGCATATAATCTTTGTCCCTGCAGAAACTCTCCATAATCTTCATTAACATCAGTTTCAGTGAACAGCAGTCATTTGTCCTGAATCTACTTGTCTGGCCTTGATAACCATCAACTGCTTAGTAATAAATTCTTCATATTTCATTACTATTTTTACTAATTGATTGTAAATCATAGCATATAATTTTGACAAGGACATTTAGGTTTATTATCCCCCACACAAATCTTCAGAAGATGTCTTTAGCCTAGTTGACCATCAAGGTAAATCTAGAAGCCTCATCCAGAATAAAGTAGGTTTCTTTAAAAAGCATAAGTAGGTATCCACCTACTTAGGCATTTTAAAACATACTGTTTGGGGCAAGATCAAGATGGGTAGCCGTGTTAGTCTGTAGCAGTAGAAAAGAGCAAGGGTCCAGTAGCACTTATAAGACTCACAAAATTTGTGGTAGGGTATTAGCTTTCGTGAGTCATAGCTCACTTCTTCAGATACAGCTAGAATGTGAGTCCATCTCTCCTTATATCTTGGTGAGTGGAGTGATTTCAGATGCTGAATGACAAAAGCCAGTGAACGACAACAGCAGGTGTGATTGGATAAGGTGAGATATGCATCCAATATTTTCTAAATAAGTAAACCTGCAGTCATTGTGGCCACCATCCATGCATGTACTTTCTTTCCTCTGCAGCTTGATAAAGCAGCAACAGCCTCATATATTTGGCCTCCATCACAGCCAGCAAGGTTTGAAAAGAACTGAATTCACCACTCAATGGCCAGGCAGAATGCTTCAAGGGAATCCTATTGGCTAAACTAAAGAAAGCTGGAAGAAACTTTTGCAGCTGACCAATCGACTTCCCATATTGGTTCTGCTGACTATGGGAGCAGATGGTAGTAGGATTAAATTCTGTAAATAAAAGTAAAAAAGAGATCTTGAGAGGTTATGGCAGGAAAAAAGGCTGGAGAGTTTGGAGGCAGCAAATCCTTTGTAGTATATGGACAGGGTATCTGCCTTACATTTTTATATTTTGCACAGCCCTGGTGACTGCAGGGGCTTTAATGATATTAAGTACTTTAAAGCTGCCAGACTATGCAGATTTATCTGAGAATATGTGCCATCAATCACAATGAGGCTTACTTCTGAGCAAACTTGTTTAGGTTTCCATGGTAAATTCTCCCAGTGATTTTAGTGGGAAAGTTAAGCATATGCTGTTTCTCTTTCAGAATAGTGGGAATTTTAAAATGCTGAGATTTGAATTGATTTGTGTCTTTTATTTTATATTGCTTAAAATATATTTTGCTAGACTATCTGTAATTCTTTGCAAATTTACTCCTTTCTAATGATATCATTTATTTCAATGGGCTTAGCCTGCATAGGATTGCGCTGCATATTATGTTCGATTTTTTAAATGTAGAAATGTATATCTACATCGCTACAATAGATTTTCTAGGCATTGAGGTGCCACAGGCTTCTCTGGCTTACTTATTACAGATATGGTAAATCTGGGTCTGTACTGTGCCACTTTCAGATTCAAAAAGAAACAACAAACAGAGAAACCGAGTGTGGCATATTGGTTTGAGTGTAGGACTAGGATCTGGGAGACCCAGGTTCAAATCCCCATTCTGCCTGGGAATCTTGCTGGGAGACCTTGGGTCACACCCTCAGCCTAACCTCCTCATTGAGTTGTGAGAATAAAATGGAGGAGTAGAGAATGATGTATGTTGCTTTGGGTCCCCAATTGGAGAGAAGTAGGGTTTAAATAAAGTAAACAAAATAAAACAAACCCTTCTGTTCATAGAAAACTAGATGTCAGAAGAAGAATTAAACTGTTTCTAACCAACAAAATCAAACTGAATAAACATAAATTCATCTATGCTGTTTGCTTGTATTTATAATTTGTTAAAAACTATTCCTGGTGTGTAGGAATACATATAACCTTGCAATCACATGGTAAGGTAGTTATCTGTAATCCTCTATTGTCTTATCTGTATTTAATCATATCCTAGAAATAAAGTTTGTTTTTACATTTTTAGGAGGTAGTTAAAAGAAATTTCTGACCACAGAAGGGCACACTTTTAAATTTTCAGTGAAATATGAACAATGAGATAAAGGTCATCCCATGATGGACTTTTACCATCATAAGTTTTATGTAAATTTGTCTTGGGCTGCTTTGATTGACAGTTCAGAAGATCTCTAAGGAAAAACTAATTATTAGCACTAAGCATCATGCAGTCCTTTAGACTTTCGGATGCTGTGACAGCTACTATTTTTCCTGATACCCAGTCAATTTAAAATGATGGTCTGGTGATGGGTACACAATATTTCAGGGGCAGCAGATGAAGCTGGGTTGCCAACTCCAGGTTGGGAAATTCCTGGAGATTGGGGTTGAGACAGTTGAGGGTAGAGTCTAAGGAAGGGAGGTAGCTCAGCAGATATGTGATGCCATACAGTCCACCTGCATGTGATTTCCCCAAAGGGGCCCTTTCAGGGCCATTTCAGATCAAGAAAATAGCACTTAAGCCCTGGGCACCATCTTCCCAAACTGAACTGGCCTACTCAAGCCTAGAAATTAATAGAGCAATCCTAAGTGGGTCTATCAAATGCTTCTGAACATTATGTGGAAAGAAACCCCCATCTGATAAATTTCTGTTTTCCACATTGTATCTATGGGCCTAACTGTACATTATGTTTTCCTTGCATCCTCCCTGGGTAGCACAATCAGATGCGTGTTGTGAGCTCCATCTTGGGAACTGACAGTGCGATCCTAAAAACACTTTCTTGGAAGTAAGCCCCAATAAATAGTCCTCCTGAGTAAGATTCTGAATAGAAGACCCAAGGATTCCATGTCATATCCCACTTAGCCCTTAGTTTAATTTAGGAAAGATTGTCTTTTTCTCTCTGGGAAAGCAGGAGAAAAGGAGGTTTCACTATTGAAAATGGAAGAGGTGAAAGGGTTAACCTGCTTCAAATCAACACCACCTTTCCAGTGGTTCTTTCCAAAGAAAGACATGACTGACAGTGCAATCCTAAGCAAAGTGACACTATTTTGAGCTAAAGTTACATCCTTCTAAGCATGCTTAGGACTGCAAAGAGAGACAAGATGGGAAGCAGGGGTACCTCAGGATGGAACCACTGCTTTTATAAAATTGAATCAAGGTGTGTGATTCTCTCTCTCTCTCTCTCTCTCTCTCTCTCTCTCTCTCTCTCTCTCTCTCTCTCTCTCTCTCTCTCTCTCTCACACACACACACACACACACACACACACACACACACAGAGCAAGTTAGTGATCCAGCAATGTGACTGGTTATAGCAACAACCTGAAAAGGCAACTATCGGCATAGTTGTCTTCAGTGACAAGAGCTATGTGTAATTCTGCTGAATGGTAAACCTTACTGTCGGTTACATTTCTGCTAAGTCACCCTTTCCTAACTTCTGACTTCCCTGAACTCTAAACCAGGCCCCAGAATAATGTAGATTCAAAAAAATTCTTGAAATCACCACCACCTCAAATTGTATGAATATGCATCAAAGGCTAAGTTAACTTCTTATATGCATAACAGAACAATCCAAGAAAAAAATGGAAAGCTTTTTTAAATTATGTAATTAGAAACTAAGAAAACCTGAGAATAATTATCCCCATTGCCATGTATGGATGTGAAAGTTGGACGGTAAAGAAAGCTGACAGGAAAAAAATTGATTCATTTGAAATGTGGTGCTGGAGGAGAGTTTTGCGGATACCATGGACAGCCAAAAAGACAAATAAGTGGGTATTAGATCAAATCAAGCCTGAATTCTTCTTAGAAGCTAAAATGACAAGACTAAAGCTATCGTACTTTGGTCACATCATGAGAAGACAAAATTCTCTGGAAAAGTCAATAGTGCTAGGAAAAGTGAAAGGCAGCAGGAAAAAAGGAAGACCTAAAACAAGATGGCTTGACTCAGTAAAAGAAGCCACGTCCTCCAGTTTGCGGGATCTGAGTGCGTCTGTTAGAGAGAGAACGTTTTGGAGGTCTTTCATTCGTAGGGTCGCCATAGGTCGGAGACGACTTGATGGCACATAGCACACACAATGCTGAAATTAAAATGTTGAATACAAAATTTTGAATGTAAAGTAATACGTATGGGGATGGAAAGGAGAAATATTATGTAGTTTAATTACTCTATTTTATATTCTGTTTTGGTTCCTTTAAAAAAAATCAGATGCCCTGACCTGGATAGCCCAGGCAATCCTGATCTCAGTTAGTAACTGGATGAGAGACTACCATCAAATACCAGCAGAGGCAGGCAATAGTAAACTACCTCTGTTCTATGGCTGTTGTGGGTTTTCCGGGCTGTATTGCCGTGGTCTTGGCATTGTAGTTCCTGACGTTTCGCCAGCAGCTGTGGCTGGCATCTTCAGAGGTGTAGCACCAAAAGACAGAGATCTCTCAGTGTCACAGTGTGGAAAAGATGTAGGTCATTTGTATCTACTCAGGAGGGGTGGGGTTGAGCTGAGTCATCCTGTCAGAGTTTCCCAGGGTGTGGAATGCTAATGTTAGCCTGGTGTTTTGGTAAACAGGGATACAACATCAAAACTGACAAGTATGTCTTGTGGATTGAGTTACCTTGGATACCTTGGTCATCCGCAAAGCAAACTTTCAGTTAGGTCACAAGGTCTACAGGAAACCAACTCACACTGATCGGTACTTACACAAAAACTCCAATCACCACCCCCGACAGAAAAGAGGCATAATGAAAACATTAGTGGATCGTGCAAGACGGATATGTGAGCCGCACTTTCTCAATGAGGAAATTAATCATCTAAACCACGCACTTCAGGCAAATGGCTACTCCAGAAATGAAATCTGAAGAGCAATCAAACCCAGGATGAATCAAACAACCAAGGAAAAACAGTCTCCTACAGGAAAAGTGTTTTTGCCATATATCAAAGGAATTACTGATCAGATGGGAAAGCTTATGAAAAAGCATAACCTTCAAGCAGTATTCAGACCCACCCGAAAAATACAACAGATGCTACGATCAGCAAAAGACAGTAGAGACCCCCTCACCTCTGCAGGAGTATACCGTATACCCTGCAGCTGTGGACAAGTTTACATCGGGACCACAAAGCGTAGCATCCAGACAAGAATAAAAGAACATGAAAGACACTGCAGACTTGGACAACCTGAAAAATCAGCAGTGGCTGAACATAGCCTAACTCAAACAGGGCACAGTATCTTATTCCAGGACACCAAAATACTGGACAACACTTCCAACTACTTTGTCAGACTGCACAGGGAAGCCATTGAAATTCACAAGCATAAGCAAAACTTCAACAGGAAAGAAGAAACCTTAAGAATGAACAGAGCATGGTTTCCAGTTCTGAAAAACACCAGGCTAACAAAACATTTTATCCCCGACAATAGCCCTGCAGAGAAGATTAGCACATCAAGCCCCAATCCATATGCAAAAGAACCTCCTCAGGATACAGTGAAGCCTCCCGCCATTAGCATTCCACACCCTGGGAAACTCTGACAGGATGACTCAGCTCAACCCCACCCCTCCTGAGTAGATACAAATGACCTACATCTTTTCCACACTGTGACACTGAGAGATCTCTGTCTTTTGGTGCTACACCTCTGAAGATGCCAGCCACAGCTGCTGGCGAAACGTCAGGAACTACAATGCCAAGACCACGGCAATACAGCCCGGAAAACCCACAACAGCCATCATTCTCCGGCCGTGAAAGCCTTCGACAATATCTCTGTTCTGTTAGACTTTTGCCATGAAAATCCTACTAGGGGTCACCATAAGTCAGCTATGACTTGATGGCACTCTCTACCACCTCCATAACGAATCATATTCAGATACCTGAATGTGCATGCTTTGCATGTCTACCATTATTCTTGTGCAGTTACAAGTAGAGGTGGACAGGAACCAGAAAACAGACCTAAATTGACACGGACCGGCTTGGTTTGTGGTTTGTGAACTTGCAGTTCATGGGACCATGTTTTTCATGAACTTTGGTCCATTGGGGCTGGTCTGTCAGTCTGTGGTCCATGAGTTCAGACATCCTGGCACCAATCTATCATTTCCCTATGCAACGGAGAGAACGTCCACAGACCTTCTGCAGCCCTTGGAACACACCAATCCTAGCCTCAAAGCCTTGATAGGCAGCTCTGGCACCAACCAGAGAACTCCCATTCTTCTCTATGAGAGCAAGGAGCAAGAATTAATTTCCTAGGCAACGGAGGGGATGGATGTTCTGCAGCCCTTGGACCACACAAATCCTAGTCCTTAAAAACTTGATGGGCAGCTCTGCCTGTCAACCAGAGAGCTCCCATTCTTCTCTATGTGAGCAAGGAGCAAGGAGCAACAGCTGGGCAAGTGTCTGTGTGGTGATGAGGGGGCTCTTCCCCCACCTTTTTCTGTTTGATTTTGCTTCATTGCAACTTTTTGTTGCTGCAAGCCAATGCAAGTCAAATGGCATTTGTGACTCCTAGTATCTACTGGAAGTTTCCTGAGGGCAGCCGCTTTGGGGGTCTGTAACTTGGACCTCCAAAATGCAATATTGGCCAATCTTGGCGGAGGCTGGAGGAGAGCCTGCTGAAGCCTTGCTGCAAGTTTGGCATCTGTGAGTGTGAAGAGGGTGGTCCTGGGGCCCCTGGAAGTGACATACCACAGACTGATGAACCAGTCCATGAACGGGGCGGGTCCATGATAAGTTTGTGGTCCATGTTCTGTGAAATGCGACAGACCACGGGCTGATGGTCCGTGGGGGTTTTCTGGTCTGTGCCCACCTCTAGTTACAAGTTACTTAAGCTTTAAGCTTGTATAACTTGTTGGAAGTAGAGAAAGGGGAGGAAGGCCTCCCAATCCCCATTATGGCCTGGTGCAGTTCTTGCATGTGTGCTAATATGTGCACACTTAGAAGTGGGAACGAGGAATAAATAAATAAACAGATGAATCCATGAAAATAATTCTTAGTAAGTGGTAAAGAGAATTTTACAGGATTTTATTTAGGCTTCAGAATCGTGATCTCTTTTTTTAAAGTTACATTATGGTAAATTTTCAAGTATATGAGCAACTGATCACCAAATACCACTACTACTTATAATATTGTGCCAATTTCATTGTCTGCCAGTATGTCTGGGCTTAATACCAGGTATTGGTGTTATTCTTTAAGGTCTTAAATGGTTTGGGTCCAAGTAACTGAAGTTGGCCAAGGCAGCTTTATTGTAAATACTCACTGCCCGCCAATGAAAGGAAATCCACATAAAGATTTTTTCAGAAACCACTTCTGCTCCCTGGGACTCACTGTCCCCTGTTCTGTATACATTTCCTTCTGAAGAGGCATTCTGGCATCACCTGAAAACTTTTATTTTCATGAAGGATCTTTAAACTCCCCTTCGACACTGATGTTGTGCAGTGCCAGGTCCATTAACAATAAGACCAGAACCCTGCAGGATACCTTTGCAGCGGCTAATATGGACCTGGTATGTGTGACTGAAACTTGGGTGAGGAATGGTGAAATGGTCACCTTGGGTGAACTGACCTCCCAGGATACTCGGTCATTCATCAGTCTTGAACGGGAAGCTGGGGGGGGGAGGTGTGGCAATCCTTACCCAAGAGGCTTTCTCCTTCAGGCTGCTCCCCATCCCTGAGATCTCTGGCATTGATTGTGTAGGACTGGTGTGGAATGCCGAAGAAAGGATGCCACACACCCCTTGCAAGGGCGGGGAGCTAATTTTTGCTCACCCACAGAGACTCATGGATCAAATTGGTTTCCAGAATGCTCTGCAGGAACCGATCCTCCATGGCGGTTCGTTGGATGAGCTGGTGGAGGACTGGCAAAGCTGGCTTTCCGAAGCCATCGACGAAATCGCACCCCATTGTCCTCTTCACCCCCGCAGTCGCTGAGCTCCCTGGTATATGGAGGAGCTTCGGCAGAGGAAGTGGGAGCTAAGACGACTTGAACGCGTGTGGCAGCAATCTCGGGACAAAGAGGCAAGAACATCTTATAGGTCATTTATGAAATCCTATGAGATGGCAGTGAAAGCTGTGAAGAAGGAATTCTATGCAGCTTCCATTGCATTAGCTAGCTCATGCCCAGCTAAATTGTTTAATGTGGTATGTTCATTGGTCTCCTTATCGGGTGGAGACCATCAAAATTTGAATTCAGCCATTAGCTATGAGCTACCAGCCACAATTGACACAGTATGTGAACTAGAGGCCCCTTGGCTGTCTTTGGGGTTGGTATTCGATCATTTCAGCCCTCTCTCTGGGGAGGAGGTGGACAGGATCCTGCAGGCGGTGGGACCTATCACTTGCCTCCTGGACCCATGTCCATCGTGGCTGGTGAAAGCCAGTGCTGGTGGACGATGGGATTCCTTGGAGGCTATTGTCAACACATCCTTGGGCTCCAGGGGTTTTCCCAGGACACTAAAGGAGGCTGTGGTGAGGCCCCTGTTAAATGATTCATCACTGGATCCTGCCAACCTGCTCAGTTACCGCCCAGTCTTGAACCTCCTGTTTCTGGGTAAGATGATTGAGCGGGCAGCGGAGAAACAGCTGCAGAGTTTCCTGAAGGAGACCTCGGCCCTGAATCCCTTCCAGTCCGGCTTCCGCCCAGGCCATGGGACCAAGACATTGCTGGTCACTCTCACAGATGCTCTTCGTAGACACCTAGATCGAGGTGGAACAGAGCTGCTGATTTTACTAGATCTTTCAGCAGTGTTCAATACGGTCGATTATGATCTTCTAACCCACTGCCTCGCCGACGTGGGAATTCAAGGGACGGCATTACAGTGGCTTGTCTCCTTTCTCCATGGTCGGGGACAGAGGGTGGCGCTAGGGGAGAAGTTGTCATCCTGTTATCCACTAGTGTGTGGTGCACTGCAGGGGGCAATACTCTCCCCATTATTGTTCAACATCTATATACACCCCCTTGCCCAGCTGGTGTGAAGTTTCGGGCTTGGGTGTCATCAGTACGCTGATGACACCCAGCTATACCTGTTGATGGACGGCTGGCCTGGACGGCCGGCCTTCCCTTGAAGATGGAGATCCTGTACTTGAGTCGCAGGAGTGTGGACTTGGGGCCTAGGCTTCCTACACTCAATGGGACAGTGCTTACACCGGCTCTGAGAGTTAGGAGCCTGGGGGTGATCCTGGATGCCTCCTTGAAAATGGAGGCCCAGATCATGGTGGTTGGCAGGTTGTCGTTCTTCCATCTCCAACAGACCAGACAACTCGCTCCCTATCTTTCGACCTGCGACTTAACTAAAGTGGTCTAGGCAATGGGCACTTCTAGGTTAGACTACTATAACATGCTCTACGCAGGGCTTCCCTTGAACTTGATCCGGCAGTTACAACTGGTCCAAAATGCGGCAGCGTGTGTCATCACTGGAGTGCCTTCTAATGCACACGTTACACCGGTATTGCGCCAGCTGCATTGGTTACCGGTGGAGTACCGGATCAGATTCAAGGTTTTGGTATTAACCTATAAAGCCCTATGCGGACGGACCGGTGTATCTGCGGGACTGCCTCTCCCTATATGAGCCCCAGAGGATGGTTCGATCCAGCGACAAACAGCTGTTAATGGTCCTTGGCCCCAGGGAGGCCCACCTAGCATCGATCAGGGCCAGGGCCTTTTCGATCCTGGCTCCAACCTGGTGGAACACTCTGTCTAAAGAGACTAGGGCCCGGCTGGATTTGTTATCCTTCTGCCGGGCCTGCAAGACAGAGCTGTTCCGCCAGGCATATGGTTGACGCTGGTTGGGCCTCCCCACCGGCCGACTAGAGGAACACATGCCCCCTACCCACCCAGCCTGTTAAATACTTTGGAGATGTTTGGGTGGTGGTTATTGGAGAAGTCTGCTGCTGTGTGTTTTAAATATTTATGTGGTTTTATTGGTTTTAAAGTTATATGTATTTTAAATTACTATACCGATTATAATCCGCCCTGAGCCTGCTGATTCAGGGAGGGCGAAATATAAATTGAATTAAATAAATAAATACATTTAAAAATTTAAATATGGCCCATGATCTTCCAAGTTTTTAATGGTCACTGTCTATTTTACCTGTATTTTGTAAATCGTCTTGAGCATTCGTTTTTAAATGGATTGTTTTGATTGCATAACATCCTCCTCTCTGTGGTTTTTTTTCATTGCTATTAGTATTCATTTTTTTTTAATATGCTGAAGATACCCTTAGGTTCCTTATTCTTGACACCATTTTCTTTGCTGGAAATTCAGAATTATACTTTAGGGTTAGTAAAACAAAGTCTCAGAGGGCTTACTTTGGATATGTATCTGTTTTTATCCAATTTATCCATCTGGATCAGCAGAAAACAAGGAATACATTCCCTGCAACATCTGCAGATAAAACCAGATATACTAGCTCTTGGTCAAGAGGTAGATAGTCACATAAATGATCTGTTTGCAGATTCAAGAATGCTGAGTACAGATGCTGCCAAAAAAGGTCACATTGAGCTAGTTTGCTGTTTAAACTCCACTGTTTTAAAACTGAGGAACTGCAATAGGCACTTGCCTCATCTGTAGGGTTGCCAGCTGTAGCTGTAGCTAGAAACCTGTCTGGAGAGTTTAGGAGGCAAAGATAATGTAGAGTTTAGGGTGAATCCTAGAGTGTCACCCCAGCACAATAATGTTACTTCTGCTCTTTTGCCATAAGGGACATTGAGTGTCAGAACAATGCTGAGAAGCTCCCTTCATTCCCCACCCCCTTGCTGGCCTGTTAAGTACTGGTGGGGAATGGGAGAGGGGGGCTGGCCAGGAGTCCCTCCTTATCACCTGCCATGTTGTAAGTCTGATTAATCACACAACAGTGAAATCTAGTAGTTGTACTACACTCCGAGGGTCTATAACAAAAGGTTTCTTACATGTTTTCATCTGCACTAATGAATGGCCACATATGCAATAGAAATTAACAGCGGATCTGGGGTGTCAATGATCAGTGAAGATATCTTCCTTCAAGTATTCTCTCAGGCATCACTCCCTACGTTGTTGAGGTTCCCATGCATTGTTCATGATTATATTGGGCAGAAGGCTGATTTTTCAGTTAACTCATGATGTATGTGTAATATGGCACCTTACAAAGGAAACTTCATCTCATTATTGCAGTCAATATATATTTATATCCCAGATGGGCCACTGCAAATTTCAAATCAGACTCAGTTGTGAGGTATCTTTAGAGAGCTTCATCATATACTCTTCACAACATATTCACCATGTGGACTTTGTAATGTGTGAATTGGCTTTGTCACTGGATGGCCTTGAGTTGCTGTTTAGCATAATTCACAGGCAGACCTAACTTGACCCATCTCTCTCATACACACAACCTGCAACCAGTTACATTGACTGTATACGGTTGCTAGGCACACGATCCAACAAACTTGCTCAATCTAATTTGACCAGTGACCAGATAAGGTCCTCCTGAAAACCCTATGTTTGTAACTTTGAGATCCATGATAGAAAAAAAGCTGGGATAACAATGTATTGAATGACTTTCATGACCTTAAAGTAGACTTCAAGTGCTGTTGCTCTCATGATCCTGTGGTTTTACCTCCCTTCATCATATTTTTCATTGCCTGATCGCCTCCCTAACAGAGGCAAAACCTACTTGCTTTTAAAGCAAATAGCACTTCATGCATGCTGGGAATTTGTTTCTCTCTTCAGTTGCACTCACAGGGACCTCTATTGATCTTTGCATTTGGGAGCTGCACTTAAATCCCATGGAAATTAAACACAGCTTTTGAGCTTCACTTGGGTCCTCAGTGTTAGATGCAGTATATAAATTAGATGTACTGTTGCCATAACAATTCTACAGAAAAACCAAAAATAGTTAACATATTGTTCTTATTGAACAAGTTTCTGTTTAAAATTACAAGCTATAATGCCATGCCTGGACTCTTCCTCTAGCCACATTGTTTGAAACAATGTAAGATAAAATGAGTATAGGAATTCAAGAGCTTTGGTGCTTTCACATATTATTACATAATACATTCTCAATGCACTATTGCCGTTGTTTACAACTGGATTTTCATGTGTGAAATAGAAAAATCCAGTTGCAAACAATTGCTTTAGTGCATTGAGAGTGCATTATCTAATGTGTGTGAAAGTAGCCCTAGTCCAGCATACTGTAGCCCTACTTCCGGCATCCCGTAGTAGATCATCAAATGACATGGAAGTCCTGTAAGCAAGAATGCAGATGCCAAACTCTCCCCAATAACTAGTATTCAGAGGTACACTATATCTGAACATGGAGGTCTCACTGATAGATGTATCTTCCATGAATCTGTCACATCCCTTTTAAAAGCCATCTAAGCTAGATACCTTCACCATATTCCATGGCAGTATAAATGGCTCAGGTTAATTATTCATTACAATGAAGACATGTTGTCTTCTGTCTTCAATATACTGTTCATTAATTTTGTTAAGTGTCCCTGAATTTTAATATTTCAGAAAAGCAAGAAAAATTCCTCTTCTCCACTTTATCCAGACATGTTTAATTTTATTAATCTCTGCCAAGTACATGTACCCTACTTTGAGTTTTTTCCCCCTAAACAGAAAAGTCTTGAACACTTTTCCTCACAGGAAAGATGCTGCGACCTTTAACATTTTGGTTGCTTTTTCCTGCACTATTTGTAGCACTAAAACATCCTTTGTGAGCTATAGTGACAAGAACTGTGATTGCATTCCAAATGCGCCTTCACCTTTGATCAGTTCAAGGACTTTTCAGTACTAGTAGACATCCTATTTTCAGTGTCGTTCATAATAATCTATAGCATAAATTTGCTTTTTTTCACTGCTGCCACACACTAAAATTACGTTTTCACTGAGTTCTCTTTCCTGGTCCATCACAGTTCAGACTTTGTCAATATATATGTACAGTTAGGATTTTTACCACACTTTCTTACCTTGAGCCTTATTTGTCATATTGTTGCACACTTACATAGTCTGAAGAAATTTTCAGAGTTCTGCATTGTCTGTCTTGGTTTTCTCCATCATACCATCCATAAACCTGGCCACTTCACTGCTCACTTCCAGTTCCATATCAATGATAAACACATTAAATACATTAAATTAAAAGCACCGATCCACTGCCCATTGGCCTCTATTTATTCCCATATTCTGCTTCTTGACATTTACTAAGTTACGAATCTATGAAAGGACTCATTCTTTTATCACATGATCAGGGCTTTTTTTCAGCTGGAACACGGTGGAATGGAGTTCCGGAACCTCTTGAAAATGGTCACATGGCTGGTGGCCCCGCCCTCTGATCTCCAGACAGAGGGGAGTTTAGATTGCCCTCGAGGGCAATCTAAACTCCCCTCTGTCTGGAGATCAGGAGGCAGGGCCACCAGCCATGTTATTATTTTCACCAAGGGCAACCCACTGAGTTCCACCACCTCTTTTCCCAGAAAAAAAGCCCTGCCCATGACTGTTAAATTTATTTAGGGATCTTTGGTGAAGGACTTTATCAAAGTGTTTTGGAAAAACTTCTGAGTATATCCATCCAGATTCAGTGACTTTTAATTTTTAATTTATCATTTAGACCGGGGGGGACTTAATCACCCTGGCTATGTGCCTACAAAGGAGGGGAGAAGAAGCCGGTCTTTCCTGCCGCTCTGGTGGGCCTTGTCCCTGGCTTGCCCAGACTGGCTGAGGTTCATGTCAACTGGGAGTTGCCTTCCCAAGTCAGAAATGGCTTTCCCAGGGCTGGATGAGAGACTCTGTTTTTCTATCTTGTGCTGCCACATGCATTGGAGCTGACTCAGAAAAACATTTTGAAAATTGTTAATTTCCCCTCCTGCAGATTAGCAGCTTCTTGGGGTTCCCTCCAGGCCCAACATCTGGGACAAATATTCCATGTGTTTAATGACTGTGCTTGCTCCATTAATCTTCACAGAATGCTGATTTTGCTTAAGAACACTGTATAAAATGCATAAAATAGCTTGATGACTCTTGAGCCATACAAAAATAGTTTTTGATAGTGCAATTTTCTTGGCTACAATATTTTCTAAGTGCAGTGGTTGGCCTAATTGCTTCCCTCCTATTTTACTGGGTAAAGTCCCTGCCACAAAAGCAGTAAGACTTTCTTGAAATTGACCATTTTGAAAAAATTGGACTTTAACGCTCAAGCTTTTCACTTCATCTAGTGAATTTGCTATAATTTCCCCCAAATGCGCTGCTTGTTGTGCGTTAAACTTAAAATAGTACTTTCTCATGACATAGCACACAAGAGAAATTTGGATATTTTCGGTGTCTGGTGCCTTATGTAAAGAAAAATCAGATTACAGAGGAAAAGAGCAAGAGTCCAGTAGCACCTATAAGACTAACAAAACTTGTGATAGGGTATGAGCTTTCATGACCCACAGCTCACCTCTTCAGATACAGAGGAAAAGAAAGACTCTCATACAGAAGACTCCTAATTGGTATTACTGTTGATTAATGGAATATTTGTATCAGACAAGTAAGATTCTGTTGTACCTTTTAAAAAAAGACTGTTTTAGAAGGAATAAAAGCATGTAAAATATAGAAGTTAATGCCACTTAGGAAATATTTATTTACTGACTAAATTTTTATGTCACTTTCTACCTATGTACAAAAACAATACAAAGTAACAAAGCAATAAAACAGTCTAATCCTCTTAGGACATTCTTGTTCTCTTCAGGAGCTGAGGCCATGAATTTCCTGCTCTTAAATTATTCCTTTTCTGCCATTCCTTCAAGGCCCAGAGTTTTTTCAGGAGTTTCTGGGAGGACAAAAAATATCTTCCTAAGGCCATAAGGTAGTCACTTCCAGGGCCCATGGCATGAGATTGCTGCCCTGGTCTTGTGGTTTTCTGTTGTTAACAGCTTAGTATAGAAGAGACTAACCTTGAACGGAAGTAATTCAGCTGTAAGAAAAAGGTAATGGTAGCAGAGGGCACGGCAGAGGGGGCTGTGCAGTATCTGGGAAAAGGATGTTGTTTATGCAACAGTGCAACATTTTCACTTATATTTTTTGATACCACCTTATAATATTTTGCTTATCTTTTATCCACCCTTCTTTTAAAAGTTTGCTTTTTTAAAAAAAACCTTTTAAACCTTCAATCCTTTTATTAAATCTCATACCTTTGGCTTTGGACCTTAAATTAAGCTCCTCCTTATTTTACTTTAAACTTATATCGTAGGAGGGTCCTAATAAACACCCTAATAAATAGAAATATAAGGTACAGAAATATAACCTATACAGAACTTTGGTTCTCTACTTTGCCCCAAGCTGTTTCCTCAAGAACACCTTCCCTTTTTTGTTTGTGTGACCTTAATATTGCTGCCTCCCTGACTCCCACGAAAGGTTTTTGCTGCCACTAAAGGCTTTTGCCTTAGACCTCTTTATGGTTTCTTGTAATATAAGAAGGCTTTCAGAGCAATCCTAAGCAGAGTTACACCAGTCTAAGCCCATTGAAATCAATACTGGTGTAACTCTGCTTAGGATTGCAATGTTTGTTATAGATGGTAGTCTTACAGAACTGTCACCATGTGAA
Source organism: Eublepharis macularius (assembly GCF_028583425.1). Lineage (NCBI taxonomy): Eukaryota > Metazoa > Chordata > Lepidosauria > Squamata > Eublepharidae > Eublepharis > Eublepharis macularius. The sequence goes on from NC_072797.1 coordinate 82,188,787, forward strand.
GGTGGTTGTGAGAAAAATAAAGGATCTTTCTTAAATAAAAGTAGAATTTATTTGTAGATATATACACTTGATGGTCGCAGAGTTTTAAAAAGTGTGTTGGTTTCAGATTACTTCTTAAACTTGGTGGTTTAAGAGATAGTTATATAATCATAATCCCAGCAACAGAGACTGATTTTCTAATAGATTTTCCCTAACAGAATAAACTCCACTTTCAAGATTCCATAGAGGTTGCCTGCTTTGCCCAGAATGAGAATTTTCTCTCAGCATAGGAACTTAAAAAAACCCTCCACTTCACTCCATAGGGTACTGCTACTTTCCAATCTTATTTCACTCACCCGTCCAGCTCCCCCCTCCTTCTTTCCTCAGAGGCTTACCTTTACACTCATAGTAACAACTTTATTAACAAGGAGAGATAAAATTTAAACTATTTAAATGCAAAACATTAGAAATGGCCACAGCTATTCTGAGTTCTTAAAAATTTGTTGCTGGCATTCAAGCCCCATTCTCTTGTAAAAATTGGCACAAAGTTAAAAGGCCAATGGTGATCTCTAAGGCTGCAATCCTAAAGACACTTCCCTGGGAGTAATCACTATTGAATAACATGAGACTTACATCTGAGTAGACCTATTGAGGATTGCTTCCTAAGTTTATAATCTTTTTGTCAACTGGAAATTATAGGGGAGTGTATCTGTGGCTATCGCTGAGATTCTGTTCGCTTGTTTGTGAATCTATACCCCCTTCTTGGCCTGAGGACCACACGTGGTCCTCTTCCTTAAAGTGTCCTGCAGGTAGCTCTCTTTTAATGTAAGCCCAGAGCAGGTTTTGGGAATTCTGGGCCATGACATATTCCTGCAGATTGTGTCTAGAGAGGTTAAATCTCCCTCAAGAGCACCATCCAAAGTGTCTAAGATCTGGTATTCAATACTACTGTGAGGATGGTTTCACAGTAACTTGTATGCAATACATTTTTCTGATAAACTTTGAATGCTTTGCAGTCAGTGTTATTTTTTATTTCCATACACATGAATAGGTATAATCCATCTTTGTTTTTCAAAAAAAGTCAAGTTGACTAACAAAAGACACACAAAATACAAAACAAGACATTGGAAAGTGCTTCTCTTCTTTCCACAGTGACTGGCCACTTTTGGAATTTGAGAGTGATGGGACCAAATGACAACTGAGCCAACTAGGTTGGCTCAATATCTATAGGACCATCTCCTCCCATGTAGCCTCATGTATAACTAGGGTCCTCAGGCTGCCACCTACTGGCTGTGCTCCCACTTAAGTTAGCTCATGTCTTATCCAAGGGAGCTCTGACTTTGTGAAATGGGAGCCCTGAAGAGCTGAGGGTGGCATCATCTTTAGAAATTTTCAGGAGACACTCAAGTCCATTTTATTTGTTGAGTCTTTTAAAGGGTTGTAAACTGCAGACATCTTTTGAAGGGAGGGAAGTTATTTGGGATTTTATTTTGCATGTTTTAAATTGTTATTTGTAAGCCATCTTGGGCCATGATACAAGGTATAAATATTTTAATAAATAAATATGAGGCTATCATTTTCAGCAGCAGTATCTGTTAGTGTTACTGCCCAGCTCCCTGGCAAGATTCTCTCACTAATACACAACTCTGCTTGTAATCAGGAGTGGAAAGTCAACTTTTAAAACTTCCCAATTCCCCCATGGATTGAAGTTTTCTTTTGGATAGCCTGCCATCAGCTCTGGTTTTGATCCCCCCTTTTGCTTGGGACTTTCCCCTGCTCCCTAGCAGATGCCCAGAGGTACAGCTTCCCAGGGATTATTTATTCAGTAGCATTGGCCAGCAGCCTAAGACATGGGATAGGAATCCGGGCAATGTATCCTAACTAAACCAACTTTATTTCTACAAGGCACACCTCTAGAGTAAATACAGTTACAGGGACAGAATGCAGAATAAGAAAATAAAAGATCACAGAAAAAATTACTAAGCTCATTGAGACTTACAGATTCTGCAAGTCTTCCTCCTCCTTCACCGCCCCCCCCCCCGCCCCTTGCTGGAAGTTTGCAGATGGGTGGGGACAAAGTATGGATGCTGGTCCTTCTCCTTGACACCACTCAGTCTTCTGCCATCTTGGTCACATATGGACACATGCAAAGGAGCAGTTCCTTTTCAGGTCTCTCCCCATGTTTGTCCAAGAAGGCATTAGCCAATCAGGGCGTGGGATTCTGGAACCCCAAACTTCCCAAGTCCAGCTTGCCCAATAACGTGATAACATATCAAAGAGATGGCATATTTTTCCTCCTTTTGGAAATGCAGCTCATCATCTATGAGTTTTTTCCCACTGTCTCCTTTGGGCCAGTCAGTCTTTATATCTGCCCAGCATTTGTCCCCTCTGCCTTTTATCCATGACATTCTAAAGTTCAGCATCACGTATAGTTCCTTCTTCAAACCAACGCCCTGCTATTACTTATGTACCCTCCTTCATATGAGGAGTTGCAGAACAACAGTCTAGCTGTGTCATCAACCAACAGCTAGCTTACTGACACTTCCTAAAAGTCTGGCATCTGGTATGCCCATTTCATCTGCTTAAGGAATGTTTGGGTTATGTTTGTGTGAATACATTGCTCATTTTACTGAAGAATGATCTACACCTGAAGTAGAAATAAGAACTTGTCTTTGTAATTTTTTTTTCTTAAATCCCACAATTATCATAAATGAAATAAATAGGTCAGTTCCATGTTGGGAAATTCCTGGAGATTTTAGGGGTGGAGTCTTAGAAGGGCAGGGTTTGGAGAGGGGAGGCCAGGGCAGCACAGGCTGCGTTGCCAGAGCATGGAGGGTAGACAGGAAGGCTATTTTCAGCAGTGCAGTCAAAGTCCAGTCCTAGTTTGAAAAAACAGAGTCCAGTCCAAGAGTCAGTCCAAAAGCAAGGCCAGGCATGCCATCCATAGTCCAGTTCCAGGGTTAGATGAGAGCAGGGCCAGGGCCAGTCCAAGGAGTCACAGGAACCGGCAGCCTCAGAGGGGTGGGCAACTTGTTGCTTCCTCATCTCATGGTCTTCCTTGGCTGGGTTTTATAGCTAGGTATCCAAGGGCTGGGCTTGCAGCCAGCTGCTTGGTAGTGATCCTGGGGCTACTCCTCATCACTATCAGCAAACAGCTGGCATTGGGCCAGGAGGTGTGCACTTTGCCATCTCTTATGCAGGCTTGCGTTTTGCCTTCATCTCCGCCACTCCTTTCCCTTTAACTTACCCATGCGAAAGTAATTTGGCTTCCATATGATTGCGTTATATTCTTTGATTAAACTTGCTACAGTGTTACAAATAACATTGGTGGGAAAGTACGAACATCCCATAGGTATTTTGTATTCACAAAAGGCCAAATAGTATTCTTCATTTCTGCTATAAAAAGGCACCATAAGGAAAGCAGTTCTATTTTAACTCTGGGCAAGAGTAATAGACATCATTTGCTAGGCAAATGCTAATCTAGCCCATTCATTTGGGTTAAAATGAGGAAGATGTCACCCATTCAACCTAACCTTTTGTGCTAAAGAAAAGATCTTTTGAATATTATCAAAGAGGATTTTAAAGGAGGAAGGGGAAAATAATTTGGAGAGACAAAATAAGTCTGCCAACATGTTGTCATGTGTTAGTTCTCTTTGAATATGAGCTGTCAGTGCTTTGCCTTTCAGACTCTATTGCCATGTGTAGTGTTTGAAATAAAAACAGCAGGAAAAATAATAATAGGTTTTCTCTGGGACCACATACTATGTTTGAAAATGCTTTCAGAAGCATTGGTCTGTTGCAGCTGTTCACTTTGTAGAGAATCAGGTATATTTTAAAGGATTCCAAAAATACCAGAATACGCATTTGTTAGCACTGTAAATTTGTTAAGGAAAAAAAGATACTTTAGCAGTTCAGAAATAAACCAACTTTATGTAGTCTGAAAGTTGAGTGTCATTTGCAAATATGGATTGTAGAATTCTCCTGTGCCAGCTCCACTGAAATGACTGGAGCAGCATAAGAACACATGTATAAGGAAGGAGCAGAGTTAAAACCAGAACTTCTTCTACCCCTTTGGTTCTTCAAATAGGAGAGGACAATGGCCTCATCATTATTTAGCACAGGGAAACTTCTGCTAGTCTACCTGGAAACAGACTGTAAATAATTTTCTGTTAGATAGTCAAAGATGTTTTCCATGGTCATAGATCCAGAGGAGTTAGCCATGTTAGTCTGTGGTAGCAAAATAATAAAGAGTCCAGTAGCACCTTTAAGACTAACCAACTTTATTGTAGCCACAGCTGTGGCTCTTGAAAGCATATGCTACAATAAAGTTGGTTAGTCTTAAAGGTGCTACTGGACTCTTTACTATAGTTGAAGATATGACTGCTTTTGATTGAATGAAGCCACAAAGGAATTATCGAATTATATAGGAACATGTGGGGGAACCTGCAAAGACTTGCAGGAGGTCACTTAACTTTCCCCTGTTTTCCTTCCTCACGCTGTTTCATTCTTCTCTCCTCCTGATAGCCCCCACATCCCCTCCCTGCTTCCTTCTGACCAAGGATGTTCGCCTAGCCTCAACCGGGGCCAGAGCCTTCTTGGCTCTGGCACTGGCCTGGTGAACTCTCTCTTGCTGGAAACTCAGGCCCTGCAGGACTTACTGCCTGTAAAACAGAGATGTTCCACCAGTCCTATGGCCAGGGTTGAGGAGCTGGCACACTACCCAGCTGGCCTCTTGCCTGGACATTTTGGTTTGCTCCACTTTTGCTTTTTTGATCTTAGTGGATCTGCTGTGTCTGACTCCACAATAGTCCTTTTGAAATCCACATCTTGGAAGTTGCTGTTTATTGTCTTTTTATTGTTTTATATTGTATTTTATAGTATATGTATTGTTGTCTATGTGTTTATTGATGTTTCTGATGTTGTAACCTACCCTGAGACTGTTTGCGGGGAAGGCAGGATAGAAATCTAATCAATCAATCAATCTGCTCCCCCCACCCTTCAGCTTCTTTTAATTATTTATTTACTTCATTTATACCCCACCTTTTCCCCCAGTGAGGACCCACAGTAGTTTGTCATTATCCTTTCTTTCATTTTATCCTCACAACAACCCTGTGAGACAGATTAGGCCAAGAGAGAGTGACTGGCCAAAGGTCACCCAACAAGCCTCCCTGGCAGAGTGAAGGATTTGACACTCTAACCATTATACCCTACTGGCTTTCAGCTTTTCCTCCTTTCTTCCTCCTGGCAGTCTACCTGGAAAAAAGTCTGTTGTGTGGCAGTAAGTCACTCAGGTATGTTGTATTGTGGCCACTGCTGGGTCTGTCCAGGCACATTGTGTGCATGTTGTGTGGAGGCTGGCATTAGACTTAGGTGAGCTGCATGGCATCAGTTGCATCTATTGCCATTCCTGGGTGAGTTACTCAAATTGCATGGTAACGAACTGTCTGATTGTTACTGCTGGCCCTGGCCCTGTTGAATCCTCATTTCAGGTTAGGAGGGAGAAAAGCAGATATGTATCATGCATCCCACCCTTCCCCCACCCACCTGGTTGCTAGCCCATCTTCCACTTGCAGTCCCAGCAGCATGCATTGTACAGCATGTGTTGGGGGAAAGGGCTTGAGAGCAGAGAAGGATGCAGTAGTGGGTGATCGGGAAGAGCCAGAGCCAGCACAGAGACTAACAATTAAGCTTGTGCAGGTGCAGAGTTGGCAGGCTCCTGCTCTTCCTCCTTCCCACCTTTGTGTGTGTGGGGAGAGCACATGAGCTGATCCAGGAGGAAAAGTGTGTGAGAGAATGAGAACTATCTGCATGCTTATCTCCTTCCCTCCCGCCTCTTTCAGCCTCCTCACACTTTAACTTTTGAGAACAGCAATTTAGGTAAGGTAAGCCTGCAGATGCTACCACTGTAACAGCAGCAGAGACCAGTGAGGGAGTCAAGGCATCCTGCCCTCTGCCATTCCTCACCCCCCCCACACACACACCCCTCTCCTCCACAACTTGCTGGATTATGAAGGAAGAAGCATCTCATGATCAGTGGCCTGTTCTCCCAGCCTGCCTCCCCCACCCCCACAATGGAGGGGGTACTCGGGCACTCTTTGCCCAGAGCCCCTCAAAACCTGGAACTAGCCTTCCCTATGTAAGCACTGAATTATTATGTTATACATTCTGTGATGCCCAGTTTGACCAGGACTGATTTAGCAAGAAACATTTCCAAATCCTTACGCAGTAAAAATTGGTCTATTGAGTTAGTTTATCCTGCATAATTATTGGTTTTTGGTTATGTGTGGCTCTATTTTAGTTTCTGCTATAGTTTAAATGTTCCTTATTCTTATGACTTAAGTTAGGACAACCAGTGTAAGAGAGACACAGTAGCCCTGTTCACAAGTTATAGTGAATGACATATAATCTGTGTACAGTTGATTTTTCTTTACTCATTATTTATTACGCACTGAGTAATTCTCATGTTACATTCAATGCATATTCAGCTCAAGATGTGATTCAAATCCCACTTTTATCCATGTACTGGCCCTGGTTTCATTTATACAGTTACTGGAATGAGTGATCCCTTTTCTCTTTGGCAGAGCCTTTAAAAAAACTGATTGCCTTAAACTGGCTGCCAGCTCTGTGATGCAAAGAAAGGAGAATGGAAGCACTCACCATTCCAGAGAAGCATTGGATTCAACATTTCCAGTAACCATAAGGAGCATGCTGTAGCAGTGCCAGGAACGAGGCAACCTCCAGTGTTCATCACAAGTTGTATAAAGGAGCAATCTGCAGGTTCCAGAACATTTGCTTTCCAATTAAATCAAAACAGACAAACTGATCTCGGAGCATGCGTAACATCCTGGTGAAAGGCACCTTAGGGAAAGGTTTAGCCAATTTAATAGAGGAAAAACATCAATTTGTATAGCTTATGACAAAGACAAAGTTGTAGGCAATCTCCAACTACTTCTCAATAGCTTACTAAGGGGAAAGCACCCATGTGATCAATAGGAGCCATAGGGCTTGAATCCCAATAAGGCAATACTCACCTTTTGTCCAACAACAAATTGAGCAGCAGCGAAGCAGGAGGCACATTTCCCATGCTCAGGAACCACTCACTCAACTAGGTACGCAGGTATTAGACACACTCTAGGTTATTAGGCATTCTTCAGCAACCGAACCATCAATACTAGTCATATGGAACCAAGTAGGGAAGACTAAGAGACAGACACAGCACAGTGGAAAGACATGGCCCAGGGGCAGCCTATTCGAGGTACCTGGTTCAATTCCCACATTACAAGATTCCTGAAGCAGTCCCAGCTGGACTCCTGAATGATGGGCCACTCATAATGATTGGAAATTGGCTGGTCCAGTTGCAAACCCCACCCATGCATGCACTGGGCCATGCCCTCAGCCCCTCCCAGTATGAACTGCATGCTGAAGGCAACTGAGGTTAGAAATGAGAAGAGCATGGGCACCAAACCTAATCTGTCAAACCTAAATCAGTCAGAGACACAGCTGTAGAGTGATCCACACATTTATCAAAGAATATCAGGAAACCTGGAACCAAGTCATCTGAATGGGTTTGCCCACTTCCCGCCCCCAACAATACCATTAAAGATAATAATAAAACCAGTTGCTGCAAGGGTACAGTATTGGCATTCCTACATTGTATGTCTGTTGAGTCAATAACTCAGGTTATCTGCGTGGACATTAAATGAGATTGAGAGCTTGTCGATTGTTCAGAAGGATAAGATGTATCATGATGAACAAAACTATTGAATAAGTTGTTTGTGCATGTCATTTGTTGTTGTGCGAGGTCCGACTAAGGATGTATAGTCATGAGTGTTCATAGATTTGAAATTTTCATAACATCAATAATGTCTTTGGACATTACTAATAATTTATAAAAACGTATTCACTTTTTAATAATTTCCTTTGAGAAGCTAAGTCTCACCACTCATTCATTCATTCAGAAAATTTATATACTGCCTCTCCAACTCCTGTTCGAGGCTACTTACAACGAAGCTAATAAACGAAAGCAATTAAAATGCAATAATAAAAAACACTCTGCCCATGTTATCCCTGTCTCTACCTAGTTCTGTGTCAGCATAATGGTTACACCGGCACTGTGCCAGCAAAGTGCTAGTGGAGTTTGCAGTTGGCAGCATATTTCCAGATTTGCCTGCATATCTTTCAGAATATTTTAATATAAACACAGTCCTGTGTTTTTTTGAATTATAAGGAAATATCTATATGCAGCTAATAAATTCTTGGGGAAGGGATGGGCAGAGCAACCACTCAGCACTAGTCAAATTCTGCACAAAGTCATTGCGATCATAGCAAGGCGGTCAACTGGTAAGTGATGCTACGCCTGCCTGAAGTCATTTCATAGTCAACATGGTAAATTCTGATAAGCCACTTCAACTTATTTAAAGTACTCCTAATTCAAATGGGTCAAAAGAAAGTGTCTGCTTGCTTCAATGCAGTCTCAGCTATATGAGGAAAATAGTTCTGACTTCAGAATCTTAGCTGAATCTCCCAATTGCCAGGCTTGTTTTTAAATGCTATTCTAGAACTCCCTTGAAATAATTTAAAATAGAACACATGCAGATATATGACACTGGATCTGTGATGGTGTAAAATTAGCATAACTTTCAGAATAATTAAGAAAATTCTGTTCTATTGATTTCACCTAATGCTTCCAAGACAACTGGAGAACGATCACAATTACTTGTTTCTTGAGATTTGGGAATAACTTCTGGCTTTTATACCAAGTGCAAAGCAAGTCTATGGTGGGCTTCCTGCTTCTGCCTGTGACAATGCCTCTGCCAGTTCTGCTGCTGCCCATTTGGGTGCCTTTCCTGTGGCTGCTTCCATGTTGTGAAATAGGCTTCCACGGAAAGATCTGCAAGACTCTTGCCATTTTGGAGGCTTATAAAACAGAATTATTTGGCTCACCCAGATGATTGCTTTGTGGGTGTCTTAAAGGAGAGGAGCCTTGGTTGGAATTCATTTTTAAGTTTTTATGCTGGTGGTTTTAATTATCTTATTTTAAGGCTTATATTATTGCTACCACTGTTTTTAATTATTTTTATGTGTTTATGTTGTAAATCTGCTCTGAGCCCGCTTGCGGGAAAAGCAGACTATAAATTAAACAAACAGACAAATAAATAAATAATGGAAATGTATTGTCAAAGGCTTTCATGGCTGGAGAACGATGGTTGTTGTGGGTTTTCCGGGCTGTATTGCCATGGTCTTGGCATTGTAGTTCCTGATGTTTCGCCAGCAGCTGTGGCTGGCATCTTCAGAGGTGTAGCACCAAAAAGTTTTTTGGTGCTACACCTCTGAAGATGCCAGCCACAGCTGCTGGCGAAACGTCAGGAACTACAATGCCAAGACCACGGCAATACAGCCCGGAAAACCCACAACAACCAAATAATGCAAATGTTATTGTTACATGCCTTGAGTCCTAGTTATCTGGGAGAAAGGACGGTTCACAGATTTTTCAAAAGATAAATAATTCCCTTAGATGTCATTGGTACTGTTCATGGCATCTGGCTGCCATCTTGAAGTTCTATTCTTGAAGAACTGGAAATTACCCAATTACCCAAGGAAATTACCCAAGGAAGAGGTATAAAATCAATTAAAAATACAAAGCAGTCATAAAAGAACAAGTGTATCTACGCAATATGTAATTTAGCCTTTCTGTGACAAAACCAAAGAAATAGTTTGAAAGGTTTCTGGGTCATCCAACATTAAAAACAGGAAGCTTGGCACAGTGGAATTACATTCCAAGAGAATGTAGTTCAGTTCACTTCTATAAGGAATCTTTCTAGGATGTCACAAACAAACTTTGATGCCATTGTGATGAGAATGAGTGCCAAAATACATGATACAAAATTCACATCAGGACATGGATTACTACCATGAGTCATATTTGTAAGTTCTAGCGGGGAGTCACCTTTAAAAAGCGTTCAATTTCTCTATTCAGCTGCTGAGGGGACACAGGCGGAGGGAGACTCTTGGCTTCCTTCTCACAGCATTTTTGCTACCGGAAACAGCACAGTGAGGGGGCTGTTTGCCCTTTCCTCTGGCACCACATGCCTATCCCAGGGCACATGAAGCTAGAGGAACAAGCACATAGGCTCCCCCAATGCCATTTCTGGTGGCAAAAAAGCCATGAGAGGAAAGACTGAAAGTTCTCCTATTCCCATACCCCATTTGTAGCCAAAGGGAGAAATGAAGAGCATTACAAATGTGATTCCCTCTTTGAACATATAACTTTGAGTTGGGCCAGAAACCCATGTCCTGAAATGTGGATGAATGTTTTAGGTATTGTGTATTTTGTCCCTGAGCTTGCCTTATTTGTGTGCTCAGGCATTCTTTCCATCCTTACTTCCTCATACATGAAGCCTAGTTTGAAGACAAAACTGTACAAAACTAACCATAATTTGCATTTACATCTGAATAAACATGCTTCAACAAACTGGAATTTGTTGTCAACAAATTAGAATTCTGAACCACTGCTCAGTCCCAGCTTAATACTGGGTTTGTTGGTAAGAAACAAACTCCAACTTGTTGAAACACTGAAATTTGGACCCTATAACACTCTATGGGTAGATGAAATTATCTGCATGTGAGGATGGAGACAGGAGGGAGCCCAAGAATAAACCAGGATCTAAGTTCTATAGACTAGAAGTAAATTAGATAGATATTATTCATTCCCTTGCAGGATGTGGCTTTGCTTTCCTGTTTGAATCATCTGGAGATGCCTATTTTGCAGGCACACTGCATCTGCCCTCTGTATGTGTCACATAGGTATGGATTGCATACATACATCTGAGGGGAGCCAAGGAGCGGATAGTTCATCCCTGTTCCCAGTAGGGTATTGGACTAGATTACTTTTAATCTTCCCAACTCTGTGGCCTGCAGTTGCTAATTTTTAGCCGAGTATATAACAAAGTCATCTTGAATCAAATCAATGAACACCATGTGCAGACTTCTTAATGTAATTTGAATCTGTGATTGGAGCTCCTTTAAGCACTATCGCTTAATCTATAATGACAGTGGGTGGAAGAGTCTTACTTATTCATTTATTAATTTATTTACAAAACTTATACCCCACCTCTCTGCCTTCATCAGAACCGCCAAGGCAGCTAACAGATAAAAAACATACATAATAAAATCCAGTCTTAAAAAAAATTAAAACCACCACCACTAGCAACAAAATTAAAACCAAAGTTAAAATACAAATATATAAAATAACAATTATTGTTATTAATATTTAGAAAAACAGTTGCACTGTGTACATGTATGACCACTGATCAAAGTTAGAGCTCACATTTCACTGTATAATATCCCCGCTTCACTATCTACCCTTTGTAGTTAAAGTATATCAAATAGAAACATTTGGAAAGAGCTTTGTCTTAGATGTTGGAGAGCTGCCATTAGTGTAGACAGTACTCTGATTAGAGGAATTAACTATCCAATGCTGTACAAAGACCCACTGTGTCAAGCACAGTTTCTGTCAATTCACACTGTGGGAAGACAAGGCAGAAGTGACAATGAGGATGGTTGGTCATTCATGCAGACAAGAGTAGCAGAGTGTGTCCTTGCTGGGCTGCCTGGTTTCCCCATAATACCTTCTGTAAAAGTAAGTGGCTGTGCAAAAACTGAATCTCTGCCTGGTAGCTTCAGGTCTTAGCAAGCTAGAACATACTATGGGCTCAGATCTCATGGAATTATGTCATAGTGCCTGCCAGCTGTGTGGAACTGCCCTTATTGTTTCAGTATCCTATTTTAATCTGTCTGAAATGTCATTTTTTTTCCTATGAAGTTTTGGGAATATGTGTATTTATTGCCATATGGTCCAAGCAGCTGGAAGAATCTGATACAGTAGTGGAATATATGGAATGCTTAATAGTTTTTCTAAAGGTCATTTTAGAAAATGCAAATTTATTTTCAATTAATGTGAATTTTTTAATTACCAAATTATTCCTTTGGCCATCATTTGACTTCAATAGTATAATGACTTTTGTTCAACAAACAGCCAATTGTCAAGTCAGAATACCTATTTATATAAAATAACAAAAACAGATATTGTGAGAAGGGATTGGATGTTTTTTATCACCAACCGAACTGCAACCTTTAAAGCCAATGGAAAAATGGAAATGTACTGGCTGTTGTGCATAGTAGGTTGTCATATTGTACAATTTTGTCCTGACCGCACACCACAGAATATGGTGGATTTAAGATACTATGAATAGGCAAGAGGTTAAAACTAACCACATATCCAGCAAACCTTTGTTACACCCTCAGAGTCATTTGCAGAAGGTCTTCAGACTGATAAGAAACTTTCTGTGGTGTTTCATCTATGGTAGTTCTTTCACATCTATAAGGTGTCTCTTGATGGCCCTGAGCCCATTTGTGGGGAGGGCGGGGTATACATCGAATAAAATAAATAAATAAATAAATCATTGGTACTGCAGTCATCAAGAGATGAACATGCATGTCTGAACAGGGCCTAAATGCTGGTTCAATCACTTGGCACACTTGTTAGCTCCTATTTCTAATGGGAAGCAGGTCTGAACTTTGGGAACAGAAATATACAAGGCTCCCCAAATGGCATCGCATGTGAACCAAACAAATATTCAATGTGTCTGATTTTTCCAGTTCTTTCTCCTCCACAAAAAGGTAGAATGAACATAGAAATGGGATGAATGATTCATACATTAATATGTATGAATCTCTACTCACATGAGACATTTATGTGGTCACAGACATGTTTCCAATATCTGGCTACATGACTTCAACATGAGAGAATGATCCTGAAATGCCTTTACATTCAGAATCTCTCAATGCATGATACATCGAACACATTTTGCTGCCTGGTTGTTTGTTGGGAACTCTGTATTCTCTCATCTAATTTTATTTCTAATTCCCTTCCAGACTCTCAGCATGATATTTTTAAAGAAGAAAAAATGACACCATTAATTGCTTCAATTAGAGCTACTGCTGTTAAAAAGCAACTATGACTATACATTTTAAAAATGTATTATTATCATCAAGGATGGAGAAAACAATTCTTTCCTTGTCTTTACATTGCAAATGTGGAACATATTGCAAAGATTCTATTGGTGGACATGTTAATGTAGCCATCTGTTTTCTTAAATAAAGAAGGTGTCACCGGAGGCATTTAAACTAGGACAGGACTTACTGCTCAAGAGCAAAGCAATGGGTCGGCTCTGAACGGGATGGACGCACTGTGCTAAAGCTCCGTCTCGATCCCACCCCGGACCCCTAGTAAACCACGTTCTACTTCGTTTTGCTGTGCTTGAAATGAAGGGTAAGCAAGATCAGACATTCAAAAAACAAAATACCAAAGCAGTTAAAAGCTTACAAACATACTTCCCAAGTTCTCAGGCGGAGAGTGCTGAGGGAGAAACGGAGGGTGTGAGGGCCAATATGGCGGCCGCGGGAAGCTCGGCTGAAGCGCGAAAGCTACCGGCCGTATCCTATGATCCTGCCCTGAAAGCCTTGCTGAAAGAAGTTGAAACTAGCTTTGTAGATCGGCTATCACTTATGATAGAGCCAATTTCTAAACAAATTAACGACCTTAAATTGGTAATGGATGCTGTAGCTCAAAGGACGGACCAAGCCCTGACTCAAACTGCGGCTTTAAAAGATGACGTTAGAATCCTCCAATCTGAGAACAGCAAAGTCCAAAATAAAATCCTGGACATTGAATTGCAGCTGCGGAGTTCTAATTTGAAATTCCGGGGGCTGGAGGAGGCTTTTACGGCAGATATAAACCTTACTAATTTTCTCTCGGAATGGCTGGCGAATGAGCTTCAGCTGCATGAAGGTTCACCCATAATCATTACTAAGGCATACAGAATTGGCGCCAAAAATAATGAGAGGAGGAATGGGCCGAGAGATGTGGTAGCAGTATTTGCTGACTGGAAAATTAGAAAGAAAATCCTTGAAACGGCCAGAATGAAACGATTTTTCACATGTAAAGGAGCAAAGATCAATGTATTCACGGACCTCCCATCTGAAGTACTGGAAAAAAGGCGGCAATTTAAAGCTATAACGGAAGGTTTCAGATCGGCCCAAATTGATTACAGCTGGACCCGATACTCCACACTCCGAGTTAATGTCAACAGCAAGGTTCACTTCATCTCGACGCCCGACGATGGTCTTCGTTTCCTACAGGAACTAGGCATTGAAAGCGCCATGGAAACCGAGGCGAACTCACTACGAAGGAAACACAGCTTGCCTCTATCACCGCAGAAAAACAGCAAAGTCTCCGTCCGTGACACCTAGCTCGGAGGGAAGTTTTTTCTGAATGTCGTTCTCTTTTGTATCTGAAGTAGAATGTTTGAATCAGATAATACTCGCTTGCATTTGAAGGGTAACGGGGTGGGATTGAATGAGGAGCTTTTTGCTCTATTTAGCTCCTTTTTACAGGCAGTCCTTTCTTTTGGCTTGAAGCCGAAGCTCAGAAAAGTTCTTTTTACTCTGAGCTTCTGAAGACTGTCTAGCAACGGGGTAACTAATACTTCCATTAGTGAAGTTTTGTTTGCTTTTCCTTTAATTACCTCATCAAATAAATAGCCCCTTCGGTAGTATTGGGATCGACCAGACGAGGGGGCACTTGCAGCAGTTTTCTGGTATACTAAGGATCTCACTTGCTGTACTGATTTAAAGGTGTAGCACGTTGAGTTCCTATTATACCTTTTCGTAGATAGTGCTTGTCACTACTCCTGGGTGGTAAAACATTACAGGACAAAGCTAGGTGGCTTGCCCTTGATTGATTGACCTCACATACCCAATATTGATTAGCCATACCACAAAATTCATTGATTATATAAGCTAAATTAATTGCATATCAAGCAGAAGGGGGGGGAGGGAATAGGAAGCCTTACTAATAATTAATTTCAGTGTGATTGCCTCTTGTCGAGGATCATGATGGACCCTACATGCTGATATTACAATACTGCATAGATCCTATAAGTTAAAACCAGCATTTCTCTCCTTGATTAATGTCACACCAGTTGATTGATTACACACAAGGAATCTACAGGGCTTCCCCTATAACTATAGGGACAAGAAATTAGGGTTTCATCAATTACTTTTTTACTAACTTCTAATCAACTTACACTATCCTGATTAAATAAGGGAGGGGGGAGGGGGGTTGTCTTCCATTGATTGAAGGAATTTGATTCACAGTTTGTACTTTTTGACTTGTTAGGGAACATAGGAAGCACTACTAATAATTAATACCTGAGTGATCACTTCTCATTGATTATCATTGTAGGAACTGTATATATATATCTCTGTATTAACTTAATTGCTTAAAAAACCTCTGACAAACTTCCAATTAATTGTTTATAACCTATCAAATTGATTATTCATTAAGAGGTTCACAGCTCTGCATATGACTACAGGAACAGGGAGTTGAAGTCTCATCAATTATCCCACTATTTCTCTCGAATCAACTTTACTTGTCCTGATTAAATTAGGGGAGGGGGAGGGGGAAGGGGATTATCTCATATTGGAAGTTTACACTTTATACCCCGCTGGACATCAACTATCTTGTGATTCTTCTCTCTTTAAAGGATTGGAAGGGTGCTTCTCTACGTGCTTCTCTCTATTGTGTAATATGATATTACACAATAGAACTTAATGTATAATAGTTTGTATTCATATTTGACGTGTTAATGGAACTTGATTGTTAAAACAGTAACCTGTACTGGTTGCTGGCAACGCATTGTTCTAACTGTTTTTTCTTCTTTTGCTACACTGACCTACCTTATCACTGTATCGTGTTACTGCAGCAGGCGCGACCTGCTTGCTTTTGACACTCCACTAGTACCACTTTGACCAGCACGACTTCACACTTCGCCAACTGGGTAACTACTTAGTTGGCAATGACTTCGCAAACAAGTTTACATATTGTCACCCAAAATTTAAGGGGGCTTAACAATCTCATAAAAAGGAAAAGGGTCTTATCAAAATTGGCAAAACTCAAGGCTGATGTTGCTATAATTCAAGAGACTCATCTGCATGCATTGCACGATGAAGAACTCAAGGCCCCCTGGATTGGAATGCAATTTCATGCGAAGGGATCCTCGAAGGCCCGAGGGGTGGCGATATTACTATCTAAAAATACTCAATTTGTACACAAAGCTAGTCTAAAGGACCCCAGGGGGAGATACTTGTTTATCAAAGGTCAGCTGACTGGTCAGATGGTCACAATGGCCTCAATTTACGCCCCTAACGCAAGCCAACTAGATTTCTTGGCTGAAACTCTGCAAAAACTGCAAGATTTTCAGGAGGGACCAGTGATAGTAGGTGGGGATCTTAATTATATAGTGAGCGGTGAATTAGATAAATCCTCATTTAACCACAATGCCACTAAGCCCAAAAGGAAACTCAGCTCGGCACCTTCTAACTCAAAGCTGCTGTCGATACTCAACCAATTTCACCTAACTGACATCTGGCGGGAGAAAAATAGACTGATTAGGGATTACACCTACTCCTCCTCCCGACACAACGTATACACGAGAATCGATTACATTCTTGTATCCACAGACCTCTCTGACCGGGTGAGCCACTCTGAGATTGGTAACATAGAATATTCAGATCATGCCTGGGTGGACTGTAGGGTATCCCTGGCTTCTGAATATCCTAAAGAAAAATACTGGACCTTTAATAAAAACCTCTTATTTAATGATAGCACCACCAAAACAATAGAACAATACATTAAACAATACTTGGATGAAAACCCAACAGGACAAACTTCATCCCAAACGGTGTGGGATGCACTTAAAGCAGTGCTACGGGGGAGGTTGATAGCGCTCTCGGCATCCCTGTATAAGACTAAAACACAGCAGAAACAGCTCTTGCTTGACAAAATTAACAACCTGGAGTGTCTACATAAAAGAAATGGCAGTAAAAAAGTATATAGGCAGCTGCTGCACGAGCGCAAAGCACTAGAGGCTCTTGAAACTCAACAGATCCAGAAAAACCTCTTATACTTAAAACAAAAATATTGGCACCACTCGCCCAAATCCTTGAGATACCTATCATGGAAGGTAAAAGACAAAAAGATTAATAGACATATCAGACTAATCAAAAACTCCAATAATCAAGTGCTCACTAGACCTGTGGAAATAGTAAATGCATTTAGAGATTTTTATGCCAAGTTGTACTCTTCGACCAAGCCAAACAAGGAGAAAATCAAACTATATCTGTCCAAACACAAAAATATTAAAAAACTGGCAGAGGCCCACAAAGTAATAATGGACAGCCCTATCACCAATGTCGAGCTTCTTGACTCCATCAAAGGCCTGAAGCGTAATAAAGCCTCGGGGCCGGATGGCTTCCCGGCAGAATTCTATCAGAAATTTGCGGCAGCAGTGCACCAACCTTTGCTTTCGGCCTGCAACGACATTTTTGCACTAGGCACCCTACCCGGGACGTGGTCGGAAGCAAACATTACATTAATACCCAAGGAGGGCAAGGACCTCTCAAACCCTGGCTCATATCGGCCCATATCGCTTCTAAACGCGGATTACAAAATCTTTACCTCGATTCTGGCGAAACGGCTGAACTCCTTTATAGGGGAATATATTTGTAGGGACCAAATTGGCTTTATCCCCAACAGAGATATCTCAGAGAACATCTACAAAGCCTTAAATATATTGTCTTATAGCAAACATTACGATCAACACCTACTGTTCCTTTCTCTAGATTTAGAAAAGGCATTTGACTCTCTTGAAATCACTTACCTGCAAGAGCTTCTGTCCCACATGGATTTTGGTCCTGACTTCCGACACGTGATTGAGGCCATATACGACCGTCCCCGGGCAACTATTAAAACCAATGGTGTCTCATCGCGCACGCTGACCCTTTGTAGGGGCATGCGACAAGGCTGCCCACTGTCTCCCATCCTCTTTGCTTTAGCAATTGAGCCCCTTGCTGAAGCCATAAGGTCCAACGAGCAAATCCAAGGTATACATATTAATAATACCACTTTTAAACTATGTCTCTTCGCAGATGACATTTTGCTGTTTATCTCCCACCCTCTGGACTCTCTAAAACAACTTCACATAGAACTAGCTCAGTTTGAACTGATCTCAGGGCTAAAGGTTAACCAAAATAAGTCAAGTCTTCTCCCCGTTAATTTGCCTGACCCCTTGAGCGATAAGATCAGACGGCTCTTCCCATATCAATGGGCTCAGTCCCACCTGCATTACCTGGGCATAAATATCCCCCAAAACCCGGACCACCTGCTCCGACTCAATCACCTGATGATAATGAAAGGAATTAAAGACACTTTATTCAAATGGAACAAGCAAACATTATCTTGGCTCGAAAGATACAACTTGGTTAAATCCTTCATCCTTCCACAGCTAATATTTCTTTTCCGAACGGTCCCAATAGATATTCCTCATCACTTACTAGCCCAGTGGCAAACATCCCTTACTAGGTTTCTTTGGGATCATAAGCGTCCCAGAATAGCCTTTAAGATCCTAAGGGCCAAACGCTCCAGGGGGGGATTTAACTTCCCTGATATCGGTATGTACTATACGGCAGCTAGACTGACGGACATAGCTCAAATCCTGCACCATAACACGCACCTTGACTGGATGGAAGTGCTGCGCCCACATCACCAAACTCAAACGATTGGTGAATTATTCTGGACCAATATTGCCAACCGCCCCCCTACACCAAATCAGAATGTCTTCCTCAAGGCCCTTTTGAAGCTCTGGGATAAACATAGGTCCAAACTGCTACCTAAAATCTCTCGACTCTCACTAATGACCGCACATGATGGGGTACCACCTCAACTCACTGGTACTGGCGCAGCAGCCTGGGAGTGCCTTAGGAACAAAAGGCTGACAGATATAACCTCGAAAACTGGCATCTTGGATAAAACAGAACTAGCCCACAAAATAGGTAGAGAGGTTCCGTGGTACTTCTACTTTCAGTTAACCTACTTTGTAAGAAGCCTGGACATGAGGCGAGTCTTATCAAAATCTATGACGGAATTTGAGCGGATTCTTGAATCCGACTCTCTCTCCCGCAAAGGACTCTTGTCCAAACTCTACAACATGCTGATAAACTCCCATACTGAACAGAATATGACATTAAAAGGCAAATGGCAACAAGATTGCGAGGTCGATATCTCACAGTCTGACTGGGAGCGGGTCTGGTCCTCCAAATTGTTAAACACCCCGGTCATCAACTCCAAACTACAAAATTATAAAATCCTCCACAGGTGGTATCTTACCCCACACCAGTTGGCTAGAATAGACCCCAAAAGATCCCCTCTTTGCTGGAAAGGGTGCGGTGAGCAGGGAACGTTTATTCACGTATGGTGGAGATGCCAATCCATACACGGATTCTGGCGCCTTGTTCTCAACGAGATCAAAATCATCACTTCCCACGTTATTCCTCCTAGCCCTGAGTTAATCTTTCTGGATATCTGGACTGATTCCACTATACCTCGCCAAAGAAGGGACCTAATTCACACACTCCTGATCGCAGCCAAAAATGCGATTGCAACTAAATGGAAGTCTCCAGTCCCTCCAAATTTGCACATGTGGTATAGGATGGTGTGGGACCACCTTATAATGGAAAAAATATCTGACAGATTGCGACTCTCTACAAACCCATTGAAACCATCTGACTTTGCTGCCAAGTGGTTCCCCTTCTTGGACCACCTCACCAAAAATGAGTTCTTATCATCTCAGCTGCCCTTTCAAGCGATCATAAACCCAGAAGTGTGAATGGTCAAGGAGCCATTGTGGTACTGGGATAGTTATGCTATCTTGCCCGTGAAATACAGTTCAACAAATGTCTTTTATTGTATGCTTGCAGACTAGTTAAAGTATACCTAAGGTATATGTATTGGAAACCTCTTCTTATGTTCCAGTTGTATTATGGAAATCGTTTTGTGTATTGTTTTATGATATATATTCCTACAGTTGATGTTGTTATGCCTTACTGTTAATAAAGTTTAAAATTTAAAAAAAAAAAAAAAGAGCAAAGCAATGGCAACAATAGTCCTGGTTGCCTGGTTTGCATGTTTATCTGTGATTCTGTTTGGGGGACCCTGTATGTTCCAGTTCTCATAGCTCAGGCCTGCTTCTCATTAGAATCAGGAGCTTAAGTGTTCCAAGTGATTGAAGCAGCATTTAGGCCCTGTATAACCACTGTTCTCAGCACCAGCTTCCTAGCTGTATTGTGGGGATAATAAAACACTGACCTTGTTCACTACTCTGAGTGGGGTACTAATCTGTCTAGAAGAGCAGTATATAAGTGCAGTTATTATTATTACTACTACTATTCGTATTTTTACTACATGAGTGCTTTGGGGAAGTGGCCCTTTCTTTGAGGCTGAAATGAGTGGGCAGGGCTGGGGAGTAATGCATTGAACATCAATGGGCCTTTCAATCCATTGCCCAGAATATCTTTATATCAGTATATTGTTGTAATAATATGTGTAACAGGTTCTCTGAATTGCCATCTTTCATTTTTTTAAAAGTAAGTTTTTAGACTTTTCAAGGAGAAACGCAGACAAACTGGGGAAATGTGCCATGTGAAATCCCTGTTGCCGCTGTGCTTTATCTGGAGCCACACCAGCAATGTGGAAGCCGCTGAAGCCCATCCCTTTTGGGAAACCACCAACGTACACTTCCCTGAACAGGTAGGATAGAAATGTACACTATCAGATCTCACTGGACTCAGAGACACTTGCTTTTGAGTCAACTTGTATGAAATTGGGCTGTAAGCCTAAAGCAGAGGTGCTTGTGCTAAACAAGTTATATACAATGAAAAGTATTTCTGTGGAAGATGCACAATGATATGCATACATACATTTGAATTGAGAGAGAAACTGGGAAAACTACAGCACCAGTCTGTCCCCCAGAATTTATATAAACAACTTCTTTAGTCACTTAAGTTTAGTGCCAGGAAGACTTTCCAGTCTCTCCTTTCTGAATTGCTTTGCCTTCTGGTAATAAGGATTTCTGGGGCATGTAATTCTATAGCACAGATGAAAAGCTCCTGCTCTAGGCTTTTATACATTTATCTAAATGCAAATAAAGTCCTATTAAAACACTCGTTATGAAAGGTTGCGGCATCTTAGTTCACAAGAGGCAGTTGAATAGACAGCATACTGGAATAAAATTTAATACATTACTGACTTGACTAGGTCAGTAGCTACCACAAATGAATTTAGGCTGACTAGACTCACTCAAAAAGCAGAAATCTCTGAATCTCAGACGTAGCTGAGGACATAGACGTTTGTAGGAGGGTGATAACTAATTCTGCATGTCCAGAATTGGTACCTTACAGACTTAGTAGCTAGTTTGACTTAGAACAGCAGAGAGACAAAAAGGTGTGGAAGCATCCTCTGCTGCCATTCTGGCAAGGCATTATTTGGCTGGTCTGTTGAGCTTTCTGTGGTGAATCAGGTTAAGATCCTGGGGATGCTCCTAGAT
The DNA here is from genome assembly GCF_028583425.1 of Eublepharis macularius. NCBI lineage: Eukaryota > Metazoa > Chordata > Lepidosauria > Squamata > Eublepharidae > Eublepharis > Eublepharis macularius. Next base: position 82,210,266 of record NC_072797.1, read on the forward strand.
CAGTTCAGGGTATTGGTTATTACATACAAAGCTCTTCAGAGATTTGGTCCGGTATACCTACAGGACCACCTCCCTCCTTATGTTCTTCCATGGCAGCTTTGCTCATCTGAACAGGTGCCAGCCTGCACATGGGCAAAATCAACCGCAGCCCGTATATGGGCTTTCTCTGTGGTGGCCCCTACCCTATGGAACGACCTGCCTGAGGAAGTCAGGAGATACCCTCCCCCACCCCCCGCTCTCCTGGCTTTCCGCAAACAATGCAAAACTGAATGATTCAAAAAGGCTTTTTACTCAGAAAGGAGGGCTGTATTGTAGGGAGGGGGTCTCAGATGCTTCTCTAATGAGTTGAGACCATAGCGTTCACCACTATGTTACCATACATATTATCTGTTGCTTTAAATAGGTACTTCTATGTACTACCTGTGCTTCATGTTGTCTAATGTCAGTCCTAGAATTTAATATGTTTAATATGTCCATTGTTTATGGAAAGGTCCTTGACACTGTATGGAAATATACTTGATACTGATTGTTCTAATCTTATACTGTGTAGTCCGTCTTGAGTCTCAGTGAGAAAGGCGAACTATAAATAACATAAATAAAATAATATAAATAGATACAGCCTTGTAAATGGATTATCAAGTTGTTATGTTGCTAGGAGCTCCTTTTTCAGTTATACTTAGCTCATTAACTGGCCCCTTATCTAGACCCTACTGACCTCACTATGCTTCTGTAACCTCCAGAGTGGACTACTGTAACACACTCCTCATGAGGCTGCTTTTGAAGACACCTGAGAAGCAGCAATTGGTACAAAATCTGGCAGCAAGCACTTCTCTGGGTTCAGCTACACATAACGTAATTCCAGTGCTGCATCAACTGCTCTGGGTTATCTATTTCCTTCTATATCCAATTCAAAGAGCTTGTTGTGGCTTTTTAAGGCCTTTATGGCCTGAGGCTCCTGTATACTTACCTGCCCCAGTTACATTCTTCAAATATCCTTCTCCTTCAGATGTGTTCCCTTAGGACTCTCCAGATGAGCTATTTCCATGGTGGGTCCAGTTCTTTAGGATGGCCTGCCACAGTTGTTGAGGAGGTAAGGTTGCCAAACTTTATGTGGGCCTGGAAATCTCCCATAATTACAATTGATATCCAGATAGGTTTGCTAACTCTGGGCTGGGAAATTCCTGGAGATTTGGAGGTAGAGCCTTGGTGTCATGAACCCACTTCAGCAGAACTCAGGAGCAGATTCCTCAGATGATGAACAGGAGGAGCCAGAACCCACTTCAAGAGATGACCAGGTGGCCCAAGCAACACTTAACACCACTGAACCCCCTCCTGACCCAGAACCTTCCATACCAAGGGCCCCTGGATCCTTATTCGAAGGACTTACCCCTGAAGGCTCAACTCCAAGCAATGCTGCCAACATGCAAGAATCCAGGGCAGCCAGTGCCTGGCTTTGTGGGGCCAGGCTCTGGACTACGAGTCCCCCAAGTTCTCCCCCCCCCTCACCTGGCAAGAGTGACACAGACAACAGGCCTGTGAGGAGGCAACACAGTGACAGAGAAGCACCAGGTTTATAGCCTGGGTTCTAGCTACTAAGCCAGAACACTGCCTAAGTGCACATAGCGCTTTGCAGGATCAGGAGGACTCAATCAAATCCTGGTTGGATAGAGGCCAAGAATAGATGGGGTCTCTTCTCCAGGATAATTGTCCTGGGCTAAGCAGAGAGCCTTGCTGGTTCAACCAGTTCATAAAGCCTTAGTCTTTGGGTCCTAAAACCAGCTCCAGACCATGCTTACTCCAGGCCCCACCCACTCGTGTAATCCAGACCATGTTTGCTCCCGATCCTGCTCAGTGAACATATGCAGGGTAGTTCCTGACTTGTGAGGCAACTTGCAGACCCAGTAACCTAAGGTCATAACATGGGCTCGTGGGGTTTGGGGAAAAGAGGGATCTCAGTGGAGTATAATGCTATAGAACTCACCCTCCAAAGCAGCCATTTTGTGAAATCTGTTGTCTGGAGAGCAGCTGTAATTCTAGGAGATCTCCAGGCCTTAGCTGGAGGTTGGCAAACCTAAGTCCAGACTACAGAGTTCCATTCCCTTGGAGAAAATGGCTGCTTTGGAGGAAGGATTCCATGGCATTATACCCCACTGCAGTCCATTCCCTCCCCAAACTTCATCTTCCCTAGGCTTCACCCCCAAATCTCCAGGAATTTCCCAACCTTGAGTTGACATCCCTAGTGAGGAGAGTGCTTTCACTTGCTTTGTTTAGGAAGCAGTGTAAGGTGGTCTTATTCCAGAAAGCACTTGGTAGATGGTAGGTACATCATTTAAGTAAATTTGACAGTGTTTTGTTCTAAGTTTGTGTGTTTTAAAAATATTGTATTTTTTAAATCTTGAGTGCTTATAAGTTTGTAATTTTGTGTACCTTTATCTGTGTTTTCATTTTGTTATAATTTGTGTCCTTGGAACCTGGTTGTTGTGTTATTAGCTCATCTTTGCTGAAGCAAACCATAGCGTAGAATGGTGAGAGGAGACCTAGGGGGGTCAGAACAGTTCAGTTTTCAAGTTGGAACTTTCAAGTTGGAACTATTCTCAAAAACAGAAATGTTAAAAAGAAGGTGTCAGAGTGTCAGTTTGCTTGTCGGTTCTCTAGCCAGAGTTACGCCATTTTAACTTGCTATAATCTGTAGTTGTTTAGTTTTCCTCCCTCTAGGCCCAGGTGGTGCCCAGGCCGCATATATCCATGGGAGCGAAGAGTTCTTATCAGGCCGTTCTGGCCGAAGACCTTGATGTCCTTGTCTTCCCACGCCTTCGCAGACAGGACTAAGGGGGGAGGCTGGGAATGGGTGTTTGAAGTATTGTTACTCTCATTTCATGTGTCATTCTCAACAAAGCTTTCGTTCAGCCAAGGGCCTCCTGCCTTTGGATTGTGGACACCTGTATCCTGAGCATAATCTTCCAATAAACCTTTTGAAACCAAGAAACCTTGTGCTTCTTGCAGAAGGGGGGAGACGAACTCTAGATAACTGGGATTCCATAGTCTGACAGAAGGGGTCGGTGCACTGGCTGCTACTATCACAGATCTCCTTTCTTTACTGCTGTTTCTAGGAGAAAGTTGTATTTTGAGCTGAAATAGCACAGGTTTACCAACCTCAGTCTGTTTTTTCTGTCTTCTTCATTTTTTTTAAGGAGGATTATGTTTGCAAAAATGAAGCTTAGTAGACAAACTTACCTGATCCTCATTAAAAAAATTGACTGTGCTACATAGATCTATTTGGGGTTTGATTAGGATCAGGCCTGAATTAGCTTGTGTTTGCTTGGATCTATTTTGAGCTCCAGGTCTACTTGTGCTACTGATGATAGTACCCTAGGGCGACCTCCCCGCCTCTTCTCTGCCCACCACGTCTTAGTGGTTTGATAGTGGAAAAAATAGCCAGAACAATGTTGTTGCACTAACTGCCCAATGTCACTTTCTGTGAATATCCAGCAGTGATGTCATGTTTCCAATTCTAGGATTCAGCCAAAAGCATTTTGGTGGATCCCAGAGTATCACGTCAGTGACATTGCATCATTGGTACGATGATATTTTTCTCAGTATTTTTTCCTCAGCAGACCCATCAACAGTCAACGGGCAGATAAGAGGGAGAGCAGTAGGTGCATCAATAGTACAAGTAGACCTGGAGCTCAAAACAGACCCAAGAATAACACAAGTTAATTTAGGCCAAATCTTGACCAAACTCAAAATAGCTCTGGGTAGCCCAACCAATTCTCAATGAAGCCCAGACATCATTCAAAAATAATTTCGGTCCCAAGTGTTCTCCACAAGTGACATTGCACAGCTGGTGTGACATTATTTCCTCCATCCTTCTCTAGTACCTTGATGATGCCGTTACATTTTGAATTTAGAATCTATAATGTGAACCCTACGATATGAAAAGTGCCACCTCATTTTGAGCTGGGCCCAGGCACACAGTTTCTCACTGCTAACCAGTTCTACCTGCTATTTTCCTTTCATAAACAACAAAAATAAATCTTTGCAAAAGGAATGGGGGGATCTTCTTAGGCATGGGAATTTACAGGATCTCCTGTTAACTAGTTCTACACATATCATCAACTTTCACATCAAGAAAAAAAACCTATACAGAGAAAAAGGCAGATGGGAAGCATAGCATGAAATCAGTTTCATCGCAAGCCCTGTTTCTGAATACCACTATGCACAACTGATATTACAGAATTCACTATCAGAACATGTGATTATAACTACTGGATTATTTTAAAAATAGTGGACAGATATAGCCTGTATCAGATTCTGAACCTGGCTTCCATGTAGATAGACCCAGAGAATTGGGCCATGTTTAGAAAAGCAGTATTCTTCTGCAAGTACAGACAACATCCAGTGGGATCGACCAAAAAGAGCAAGTGGTAGCACTGTTCTTTCTTCTCTAGGTTCATGTTTTATTAATAAAGGCTTAGAATAGAAGCAGAAATTCTGTAATAGTATTACTATGTACTATATTAATATATAGTATAAGATTACTATACCTGATAATGAACCTATTACATTAGTTCTGGTGTACCTCCTGCCAGGAGTTAAATGATTTGATACAGGAAAGCTAACTAGACACTTAAGGCTTCTTAAGTGCACGCCTATATCTGAATCAGGCCTGACCATAGTCATCCAGAACAAGGAGGTAGGTGATGGTTATTTAGTACTAAGACAAATCCATTCTGTACAAGGCTCAGAGACTTGCTTTGCTTTATTATTAGTTCACATTGTTCTGTACTCATCTCTGATATTCAGAACCAGCCTGGGTTTAAGGTCAAATTCACGTTAATTCATATGGGTCTGCAAAACAGAAACATTTTGGGAGTATTTAATATTCCAAATGTAAACTATTCTTGCCTTCCACTTTCCAAGATCATTAACTTTACGTAATGTAAATGGGTTTGGGTAACTATGATTGGATTGCAAATAGCTAGCTATTTTTGTCCTCAGACCAAATGATGTGGCATTTGATTACATTGATCTGAATCCTTTGTTTTATACATGTGCTTCAAGCTTTCCTAATATGGCTTGAATGACTGTATGTGCATGTTGTGCTGTCCTGTGTTAATGGATAAATAGAGAATCCAAATTTAGAGAAGGGCCATAGTAGAGCCAGACCTTTTCCTGCCAGTTGGTGTGGGGAAGGGAATAGTAGAATCATGACTTGGGAGGTGGGGGGAACTGCCCCAAGGTGGCAGAAACTGAGTATCCCAGCATTCAGTTGTTCCTTACTTCCTTTAAGCACTCTCCAGTGCTTGCGTCCTCAGTGGCTGTGTGTGTGTTAATGGAATAGGATTTTTTATATTCTAAGCACAAGTTCCCATTCTTCGGTGGCACACTTTTTCTGGTTTTCAGAAAAGCTGTAGAACAGGTGAACCACTCTTCCAGGTGAGGCAGTGTACACATGCTACTTCCTAGATTAGGCAACAACAGGAGGAAGCTTCGGCTTCTGTGATCTAGGGGTGACTGGTTGGCTTCTGTGGGAAACAGGATGTTGTACTTTGGTGTGCTCTAACCAGACTCTTCTTAATTTCTTAAGCTCTTGATAAATGATTGACTGACAGTTTCATTCATTTATTCCATGCTATCTGGTTGTTTGTAGAGTGGCTCTTGAACAGAATGCAATAGTCTCTCAAATTCCTCATTAAAAGGTTTTGTTATAGATAAATAGTATTTTGTAGATTTATGACATGCAAGTTTTGCTACCTGTCTTGAAAATGAGGCAAAACAATCAGACATTTCCTCCCTTCTGGTATTACAAGTGCCAGAATAGGATTTTTGTATGTGTTAAATTACATCAACTTGCTTATTTAACAAAGAAATATTGAAATATAGGGGTTATTCCTGGCTAATTGCTTTTCAGCCAGCACCAACATATCAACAGGCACCTGTCAAAATGACTTTTTTCCTTTTCAGAGGACCTGATGTTTCATTAAGCTGAAGATAATGAAAGTTTTTAATAGTGTGTAGGGAAAAGTTATTTTTTTAAAAAATAGTGTTAGATATAATCTTTCTTGGTTCTGAAATGTTTACTAGTTGATTAATATTTGAATTGCTACAATTGGTCTTTTAAAGAAGAACTGATAACATTTTCCTTTTTGTATAAAATCTGGGAAGTTGTTTTCCATACAGTAATAGAACTCTTCTGTAATTTTTTTCCTGCAAAGAGCAACTGTTTTGTTGCCTTTTTAAACTCCGAAATTAAGAAATTGTAGAGCTACAATGGTAGCTGTTTACATGCATTTTTCTAACTGGATGTAGAATTCTTCTTCAAAAGGAATAATATCCCTGATCACTCTCAGTCCCAATAGATTAGTCCAATGAATGTTAGGCAGTGCTTCTGTGACATAATATTCAGAGCCAAGCTACAAGTGACGTCTTACACAGGGTGGACACTTGTCAGCTTCCCTCAAGTTTTGATGGGAAATGTAGGCGTCCTGGTTTTACAGCTTGGCTCTCCATTACAGCTGCAAGACCAGGATGCCTACATTTCCCACCAAAACTTGAGGGAAGCTGACAAGTGTCCAACCTGTGTCAGGCGTCACTTGTAGCTTGGCTCTCAGAGGATCATGAGAGGGTCAGCAATGTTCAAAGAGTTAATTGTTCAAGGTCTAGGACTAAAGTTGATTCCTAATGCATTGGTATGAATTATCCCTGTACACTGAAAACCAGCTAAATGGGTTTTATTGTGCTTATTGCCATTTTCACATGTTATTTTCAAGTGCAGAAGTCTCTCAAGGGAAGATGAGATCAGATATATGTACAAGGAAGTCAAGGTTAGCTGTGGTTTCCCACCATATAAGTTTGCCACATAAGTGAAAAACTGTATCTGTAGTAGTGAAAAATGTGCTGGTCTGGCACAAATACATACACAAAGTGTTCTTCAGTCCACATTTGAATTTTGAGGCTAGCTATAGTTGCACCTACTTGTTATACAGATGGCGGTGATTACAGTGTGATCCACTGTGTTTACAGTTTCACAGAAATTATGTGGAAGAGTTTCCAGTCTCCTGAATTAAGAATGTCATAAACTGAGAGAGAACCAAAATTTAGACACCTCCACAGTATCCTATACTATCAGTTTGGTGTAGTGGTTAAGAGTGGAAGAACTCTGATCTGGAGAACTGAGTTTGATTCCCCACTCCTCCACTTGAAGCCGGCTGGATGACCTTGGGCCGGTTACAGCTCTTTCAGAGCTCTCTCAGACCCACCTGCCTCACAGGGTGATTGCCATGAGGATAATAATAACACACTTCCCTAACTGTTCTGAATGTGGCATTAAGTTGTCCTGAAGGGCAGTATATAAATCAAATGTTGTTGCTGCTGCTGCTGCTGGTGCTACTGCTACTGCTGCTGCTGCTACTACTACTACTACTACTACTACTACTACTACTACTACTATTGGAATCACCAGTTTGAATTTGGAAAGCTCTGCTGTACTATTTTGTACCTTCTTCAATTCCCGCAGGCATTCTTCCTGTAGCCCTTACTTCTGGGAACAATAGCTTTCCAGACTGAAAGCTCAGATGATGTAATTAACACTAAAAAGAAAGAATGTCCTGCTATCAGCTGGTTTTCTTTTCAGGTTAAGTTTATTATTACATGAAAGCTTTGTGTGTCTCAAATTCTATTCTGACAAATACATTTTTCATTATTGAAACTGTCTTTCAGTGGAAAATATAGCAATTTCTACCTATGCATGTACATGGCAGAAGGGAACCCTGTCATTTTGCTACACCTAAATAAAGACTGAGATAATATATGGAAGTAGATCCTGAGAAACCAGCTATCATAATTTGGTCTTCCTGAATGAAGGATACAGATACAGTTCTGGGTATGATACTCTGACTTGCAACAATCTTTCTTAACATTGCATCTCCTCATGACATACCAGTAGCAGTGGGATACTGCTGGTGGGATTATTTGTCTTCTTAGGTCCTAAATAAATGTGGTTCAGGGAAGGGAGGAGAGGTGCCACAAACCAAAAAGTGCTGCTGCCAAATGCCAGATCAGTTTGTCATAAAACATCTCTCATCTAGGACTTTTTTACTGGTTGAAGAAGCTAATGTGGTATGTATCATGGAGATCTGGGTAGTTCTTTCCCAACTTTGTCTCCCTCCAGTTCCCTGGTCCAGCATCAGCCAAGGCTGCCTTCATGAGAGTGGCTCAGAACTTCATAGTCATGACAATCATGAGGCTGTCCCAGAACATTCTTTTCTGTATGCATATAGCTGAACATACACTTGATTTAGTTTTCCCTGGGGACAAAATGTGTGGCGGAGTTTCCCACTCTACTGTTATGATGGACCAATAATCATCTAGTTAAGTTTACAGTCATGAACTCTCCGAACTTCCACAAGGGTGGGGAGCCAGTTGGGATGGTCTACATCAAAATGTTAATGGATCCAGAAGGTCAGCAAAGTTGGTGCTCCTGTCACAACCCTGGGTGATCTGCGGAATGCAGATATGACCCAGACTATAGACATGATTACTCCAGAGTGCTTTCTTCCCTCCTGCAAAACCAGGAATGCCCATTGCTCTGGAAATCAGAGCAATGAAATAGTTGGGCAGATGGCTGGAAGGCAAGTGGAAGGAAACTCAAAGTGAATGCGACTGAATACGAGTGAGAGTTTATTATTGTGCCTACTCTGTGGTGGTGACAGCAGCAAAGCAAACTTATTTCTTCTTGGCCATTGCATCCATGTAAAGCTGTTTTTTCCAAACTCTGAAGGGACTTTTATCCTGGGCCTCTGAGAAAAGTAGACCTGGAAAACATCCTCACCCTCTATGAATATTTTGCAAGGCATTGTGTGGACAAAATTTCTCAAATAGCTCTTAGATTCCACAGTCAGAGCAGTTCAGCCTCAGGATGCATTGGAGTACAATCTGGTCATAGTTATATGGATGACTTTCATTTGGTGAAGCCTGAGGAAGTAAACAAGCTGCTTTAAAGTCGACAATACAAGCTGCTTTAAAGTCTATGGCTCTCCATATCTAGACTCAGCCCATGTCTTTTGTGGCTGTTAGTTTCAAGTCCTGCCGGGTTGTTTAAGTGGGCCCAGGAGGAAATAAATGCCTCTGTGTGGGAAGATGTAGTTCTGACAGCCTTGGGAGAGAAAGTTGTGAGACCTCACCTGAAGAAGGCATCCCAGAACTCAACTGACCTCAACAACTGCTGCCTAGTGGCCAACATTCATTTTTTCAGCAAGGTACTTAAGCAGGTGGTGGCTATACCACTTCAGGTGGTCTTGGTGGTAGACCCATTTCAATCAGGGATCAGGCCTGGGTTTAGGACAGAAATGGCCTTGGCCAACCTGACTGATGATCTTCTCCTGGGGTACATCCCTGCTGATTCTCCTGAACCTCTTTGCAACTTTTGATACCATTAACTAGAGTATCATTCTGGAGAGCCTTGTTCGTTGGGGGGGGGGGGCGGCATACTTCAGTGGTTGTGCTATTACTTTAACAAGCTGTTTTCAGAAAGTGGGGAACTGCTGCTTAGCCCCGAGGTATTTGTGATATGGGTCCCCTAGGGACCCATCTAGCCCCACATGCTGTTTAACATCTAAATGAAACCGTTGGGAGAGATTAGCTGGTGATTTGGAGTGAAGTGCTACCAATATGCAAATGACACCCAGATCTATTTTCCCTTAACTGCTGAGTCAGGTGGATTTGTAGAAGATTATGGTGATCCATAATCTGACTACCTCTAGGTTAGGTTATAGTAATGTACTATATATAGGGTTGCCTTTGAAAACTGTCCAGAAACTTCAGCTTGTCCAAAATAAAGCAGGCAACCGCCAGGAGTCAGATTCACAGTGATCATATCACTATAACAAGAACAACAACATTTGATTTATATACCACCCTTTAGGACAACATAACGCCCATTCAGAGTGGTTTACAAAGTTTGTTATTATTATCACCACAACAATCACCCTGTGAGGTGGGTGGGGCTGAGAGAGCTCTGAAAGAGCTGTGACTGACCCAAGGTCACCCTGCTGGCTTCAAGTAGAGAAGTGGGGAATCAAACCCAGTTCTTCAGATAAGAGACCTGCTGCTCTTAACCACTATACCAAACTGGGGAGCTGAAGATCTGCACTGATTGCCCATTTGTTTGGGGGCGCAATTCAAAGGGCCAGGACCTTTTAAGGCCCAAAATTCATTGAGACCAGGATAACTGAAGCACTGCCTCTTCCCATATTGTCCAGCCCATCAGCTAAGATATTCATCAAAAGCCCTGTTCTCTGTGCTCTTGCCTTTAGAAGTGAGGAAGGTTTTTTCCCCATCATTGGTGGCACCTTGTCTCTGGAATAGGGTTGCTATGTCCTCTAGGGGTCAAAATGGGGGCTGAGGGACAGCAGGGTACTTACCTTTCACATATGCACAAAGTGCATGCTTCCCTGTTGTTCTGGAAAATATATTCCGGCATAACAGGGTAGCTCATGCATTTCATGAGTATCCCCACCCCAGTGCCTCCCCCCACTGACCAGGTTAGTGGGGGCAGGTACGGGTGGAGGATCCCCTGCCCAGGTCAGGGACTGGCAAGCCTACTCTGGAATGCCTGTCCACCTGAGGTTCACATATACCACTTTTTTCAGGTGCCAGGCTTTTAATTAACAGGCTGATTGTATGTCATTTTTATACTCTGCTTTTTAATCTAAAAACTTAAAAATGTATTTTCAGCTTCTTGACATCTTATGTTTTTACTCTCTGGCTGAGTTTTTAATGCTGGCTTTTAATAGATGGCTTGTATGGTGAGTTATGTTTTTTATTATGTTATGTTTTGTAAGCCATGTCAGGCAGGTTCCCTGGAAAGGTGGTGAAATGTATTCCCTGTGTTATACACAGATGGCACAGGAGAAATATCTTGTTTTGCTAGCCTTTAAGTGCACAACATACTTTTGTAGGAGAACCAGACCATACAGCTTCTGAAAAACCACCTACCACATTTTACTATAGTTTAGCTAGCAGTGAAGTATTAATGGAATAGAGATGTGCTTGGAAAAAAGAGCTCTTTTAACTTGCCCAACTGGTTTCATTAATTTTCACTTGTGCGTTATTACACTGCCACTTGGAAATTATAATGTGACTGTGGAGAAGACAGCATGTTGCTTAGGTATTCATAGAATGTTCCTTTCATATACACTGTGATGCTTTAGCAGCTATTCTCCGTTTGCTGTCATGGATTCTTCGTTCTACATTGTTTTACTATTAATGAAGTGCAGAATTAGATAAAGTACAGCGAAGAGATACCAAGAAGTGGGATTTTTTTGAAAACTTTTTTTGTCTCAGCTTTTGATTATGAAAGATATAGGACCAAGCTACAAGTGATGAATGACACTTGAACGGCAAGTGGATTGAGTGGAGGGCAAGTGAACAGGGAGAAATACACTTACCGTTCAAGTGTCATTCGTCACTTGTAGCTTGGCCCATAGACACAAACATATATCATACCAATTCCCCCTTTTCTACTTTTTCCCCATCCTCTGAGTCCACTTCAATTCCTTGCTCTTTTGTGGTTATCTATGCCTTTTCCCTCTCCTGGACATGATTGTCTCCTCCCCTCCTAATGTTTGCTGTCTCCCTCCTCCTTACTCACCACTCCGGCCACATTGCCTGATTGTCCTCTTCTTCATTGTCCTGGCTTCTGTACCCTTGAGACAGGCATTTTGTCATAAATTGTGGATGCAATGGCAATTGCACCCAAACTCTGACTGTTTTGCTCCCTCCCCTCCACCAACAGAGCCGGATTTAGATGAAGAGAGGCCCTAGGCTACTCCACTTGTGAGGCCCCTCCCAATCCTCCACCCTCACGACTAGAAGAAAATGGAAGAGTGTTATAAACAAAATTGAGTGAAGCCAAGGATGTTGACGGGTATTTAAAAATCTGCAATTCACAATTTCTCCTCTAAAGGACGTAAGATGTTATTATTAAATACCAAAGTGATTGTAAAAAAATGCATAAATGTTAAAATTAACACTGAAAAACTTTTGCAATAACTGAACTTTGTAAACCTTTTGTGGAATAAGCATTAATTTTTAGGAAAATGAAGTTGTAATGTTATTCTTAAAAAAAAACCTCGAGTTTACAAATTATATTGCCTGGGAAGTGTAAATAATATGATCATGATTACCTGACAGTGTGGCACTTTTAGAATCAACTTTATGTTGTCATTAAACAGTCAGTTTTAAAATACGTATTAAGAAGTAAACTACAACCATCAAATACAGTAAGACTAAAAATATTTTTTTCTAGCCTTCCTCATAGCGCGGACAACCTCTCTTGAGACATCGTGGCCCTTAATTCATTTTTAATTCTTTTGAGTCTTGAAAAACTCTCTCCCAAGCAGTTAGTGACCATAAAGCTAAGAAAGAGCCGCAATATTGCTTCCACATTAGGAAAGGCCATCTGAGGACTTCCTGTTTGGGATCCATGGAGGTCTAACACAGCTCTGGGAGCAGAGCTGACCGGGCTGCCGTTTTTAGTGACCGGCGGGGGCAAACAAGCCCGCGGTCCCCTGTTCTCAGGCGGAGAACAGGCTTTGAACGCTCAAGTACCTCAGGGCGCATTGATCTTGGGCGAGGGGGGGTTCTGCGCAACGGACTCTCCCCCGTCCCTTGAGGTCCCACCCTAAGACAGGTCGGCTTATATCTCTGCGGCAGTTCTGGGGCCAGTGACGGCTGGCATAAGATCTACATGCCCAAGCATCAACAGGAGGAAAGAAGGTGAAAGAGAACCTGAGCTTGAAGCAGTGATTACAACCCAGAAAGACGTTTGAAAAGGTAAAGATCACTATCTCTTGAAACGGGACGAATTACTTAAAGTAAAGAAGCATTAAAGGGGACTTTTAAACTGCAACAGTTTGATTAAAAGTAGAGGAAGACTCGGCAAGAAACAGATTAGTAAAAGGACTAAGCTAAAAGAAGTAATTAGAGAAATTGGAGGATTGTTGTTCATACCTGTGGTTGTGAGGAGATAATAGACTGTGAGAAAGCTTCTACCATCGCGAGAGCTGCTGTGAGGAGACAGGAAACAGGAAGTACGTAATTGTGATAGAGCTGCTGGATAGAGATGGCCCTAAGGCAGACAGGAAGAGGGCAATCACCATCTTTGAAGAGGGAAGGGCACGGGCTTCAGCAGAAGAGGAAGTATGCCATATTGGATTACAAAAATATAGAAAAACCATAGAGAAAAGACGCCCGGCATTTTGGATTTTGTAAGTGCTTTTTTTTTTCCTTTTGAAACCGGGACATTTGAATTAAATTAAATTAAAGGGACACTTAGCCAAGTGCCACAGAGTTAAGGAAACGAGCAGATTCGTGGGAGCGAGGCAAGTCAAGCCCCACGATGTCGAAAAAAGAGTGGCAGACGGCTATGGAAAATTTAGACAAAAGATTTTCGGAAATGTTAAAGGTCCAGCAGGAGCTGGTGAAAGAGATCAAAGAAGTTAAAGAGACAGTTAAAAGTGAATTGGCAGAAATGAAAAAGGGAATGGAAGCAACACAGCAAAAAGTTAACGTGGTGGAGAAGGCGATGGAGAATCTCTCAGACACGCAACAGACAGATATGAGGACGATGAGGGGCAGAATGGCTATTGCGGAGAGCAAGTATATGGAAAAGCAGCTAAGGTTTCGCGGTTTGCCGGAGATGGAGGGAAAGACAGCTCAAGAGCAAGTTGCTGAAGTGTTAGCTGGATACCTGGGGAAGGAAGAAGAAGAAATCGTGGCTATCCTAGATGTGGTGTATCGTATAAACTCAAGATTTGCGACCCAGAGGAAGTTACCAAGAGACGTGATTGTGCAATTTACAACCAGAAATATGAAAGAAATGATTGTGAGCAAGCAATTCCAAGACCCATTGGAGGTTGATGGCAAGACGGTGATTATTATGAAGGAGTTACCTAGATCGGTGTTGCTTGATCGGAAAAAATATAAAGCCTTAGTCCAAATTTTGAAGGACATGAAAATAAGGTATAGATGGGAATTACCGGAAAGACTGGCATTTGAGTTTGGAGGAGTGAAAAAGCGCATCAGATCTGAATTTGAAATGGAAAAGTTTATGAGGGACAATGAAAAGGACTTACCAGCAACAAGGCTATGAATATGGAATGTAAGGTTATATCTTAGAATGTAAATGGACTTAATTCACCTAATAAGAGAAAAAGTACTTTTCACTGGCTATTAAAACAGAAATGTGATATTGTTTGTTTACAAGAGACTCATATTAGAAAGCAGGATGTAAAATATCTAAAACTGAGCAAATTGGGCACTCATTTTGCAGCGGCCACAAAAAAGAAAAAAAGGGGAGTGGTCTTGTATATTAGAGAGGAGCTGCAGCCAAAGTTAGTGTTTAAGGACCCAGAAGCCAGATTTTTAGCGGTGGAATGTACATGGAATTTAAAGAAAGTGCTGGTGATTGGAATCTATGCACCTAATGGAGCAAAAGAAAGCTTCTTTGAGGATTTGAGGAAGCAATTAGATGAACTTTCTTACGACCAGATAATTCTTGCAGGAGACTTCAATGGAGTTACAAATTTGGAGCAGGACAAGAAATCAGCAACTGCACAAAAGAAAAGAGGACTACTACCAAAAACTTTTTTTGCATTAATGCAGCAGGAAACTTTGGAAGATGTATGGAGAATACAGAATCCCAAGGGCAGACAATTCACATTTTTCTCCGCAAGACACTCTACTTTATCACGAATCGACATGATCTGGGCCTCAAAGGACTTAGTGTTATGGACTAAAGAGGTGGAAATAATGCCTATGGTAGGCTCAGATCACAATCCAATTATGTGGAAGTTTGGGAAAAGAACTAAGAGGAAAGGATGGAGAATAAATGAGGACTTGTTGCAAGAGGGAGAAAACTTGGAGATGTTGAGAAGGGAAACTAAGTTCTTCATGCAATACAACATGAATTGAGAAGTACCAACCAACAAGGTATGGGATACCTATAAGGCAGTAATTAGAGGCATACTAATGGACTTAAACGGAAGAGACAGGAGATTACAGAGAAAATAAAAGCCAAAGAAATACTACTAAAGAAAAGACCAGGGAAGAAGAAAGTTTACCAAGACATTAAAATTTTACAAGAACAGTTGACAGCAATGAATAATAAAGAACTGGAATGAAATCTGAAGAGAATGAATCAAAAGTCGTTTGAAGGAGCAAATAAACCTGGGAAATATTTGGCATGGCAATTGAAGAAGAGAAAGGAGAAGAAGACAATAAATAAAATATGTGAGGATAATAAAGTATATCTGGAACAGACTGCTATTAGTAGAGCCTTCTACAAATTTTACGCTAAATTGTATAATAAAAAAGAGGTGAATAAAGATTCAATAGCGACATATCTGGGGAAAATGAGGCTCCCAGTGATCTCGGAAGATTGGAGAAATAAATTGAATAGTGAAGTGACAGAGGAAGAGATAAGGAAGGCAATACAGTCAACAAATCTGGGTAAGGCGCCAGGGCCTGATGGACTCACAGCTAAATTTTATAAGGTAATGGTCAATGAACTGGTGTCATTCCTAAAAGAAGTGATCAATGGTGTTATGAGAGACCAAAGAATTCCAGATACTTGGAGTGAAGCTAATATATCATTGATCCCTAAAGAAGGACAGGACTTGACTAACGTCAAAAATTACAGACCTATTTCCTTACTTAACAATGACTATAAGATCTTTGCGAAGATCTTAGCGGAAAGAGTAAAGGGATGGCTATCCGAAGTTATTGGGGAAGAACAAGCTGGTTTTTTACCGAATAGACAAATCAGAGAAAATTTAAGGACAGTTATAAATGCTATTGAATATTATGATAGGCATTGTGATAAGGAGGTTGGGTTCTTCTTTGTGGACGCTGAAAAAGCATTTGACAATTTGAACTGGGATTTTATGTTCGCCACTATGGAACAGCTACAGTTGGGAGAAAGATTTATCAGAGCAGTAAAAGAAATCTACAGAGACCAGAGTGCAGCAATTGTGGTGAATGACGAGGTGACTAAGAAATTGACTATAGGCAAAGGTACAAGACAAGGTTGCCCGTTGTCTCCACTGTTGTTTATAATGGTTTTGGAAATTTTGATGATACAGATCCGAGAAGATAATGCAATCCGTGGAATAAAGATAAAAGACTTTTCCTATAAGGTCAGAGCATTTGCAGACGATATAATGTTAATTGTGGAAGATCCAATTGAAAACATGCCAAGGGTAATAGAAAAAATCACAGAATTCGGAGACTTGGCAGGTTTTTTTGTAAACAAAAAGAAGTCAAAGATACTGTGTAAAAATATGACTAAACAAAAACAACAGCAACTTATGGAAATAACAGACTGTGAAGTAACAAATAAGGTGAAATATTTGGGAATTGAATTGACTGCAAAGAATATAGATCTATTCAAGAACAATTATGAGAAATTGTGGACTCAAATAGAGCGAGACTTGATTAAATGGAATAGATTGAATTTGTCATGGTTGGGAAGAATTGCAGCAGTCAAGATGAATGTGCTGCCAAGAGTGATGTTTTTGTTACAGACAATACCAGTTATTCGGGATTCCAAGCAGTTTGAGAAATGGCAGAGAAAGATATCGGACTTTGTTTGGGCAGGCAAAAAGCCTCGAGTGAAAATGAAAGTGTTACAGGACGCGAAAGAGAGAGGCGGAATGCAACTGCCCAACCTAAGACTTTACTATGAGGCAATCTGCTTGGTTTGGCTGAAGGACTGGATGATGCTTAAAAATTGCAAATTGCTGGCCTTAGAGGGATACAAAAAAATATTTGGATGGCATGCATACTTATGGTATGATAAAGTAAAAGCGGACTCTATGTTTTTACACCATTACATTCGGAGAAGCCTCTTCACAATATGGAAAAAGTACAGAGATTACCTACAAGAAGGAATTCCCTCCTGGGTGGTTCCTTATGAAGCGATAGATCCGAGAACTGTTGATAATGAACAACAGTGATTAACGTATAAGGAGATAACACGGATAGAATTTTCTAAATTAAGAATAAAGACGCAAGAAGAGTTGTCTCCAAATTATGACTGGTTTCAATATAGACAGCTCAGAGACCTTTATAAATCGGATTGTGCCAAAGGAGGGATAAGAATGGAGAACTCGGACTTGGAGGAAGTAATTTTACAAGAAGACAAAAAGGAAATTTCAAAGGTCTATAAAGTGTTGTTAAAATGGTATACTGAAGAAGAGGTAGTTAAGGTGCAAATGGTGAAGTGGGCTATAAATTTTAATAAAGAAATAACAATGGAGGCGTGGGAATATTTGTGGAAAAATACTTTGAAGATTACGACATGCACTAACATTAAAGAGAATGTCTATAAAATGATCTATCGTTGGTACCTGACACCAAAGAAAATTGCGCTAGGGAATGTGAACACGTCTAATAAATGCTGGAAATGTAAAAAGCATGAAGGATCTTTGTACCATATGTGGTGGAGTTGTGAGGTAGTCAGGCAGTACTGGGGGGAAATAATAAGAGTAATAAGTGAGATTTTACAGTTTCAAGTTAATAAGAACCCAGAACTCCTGCTACTGAACTTGGGAATGGAAGATATTCCAGCACAACATAGGACATTGCTTTTTTACATGACAGCAGCGGCTAGACTTTTGTATGCGCAAAAGTGGAAAGTACAAGAAGTGCCAACTATCGAGGACTGGATTCACAAATTGCTGTACATGGCGGAGATGGATAAACTGACAAGAAAACTAAGAGACCTTGATCCAGGACAGTTTAACACAGATTGGGAGAAGCTGAAACAATATTTGGTGAAAAAATGGGAGGTGGGAGGAGAACTGTGGCAGTTTGAAAATTATTGAAGAAAAACAAAAGAAGAGAGAAGTGACTATACCGGGGGGAGGAGAGTTAAAGAAGAATTACTAAGCAATTATTCTATTTGATTATTCTATACAGTATTAAGTAATAGTTATTATGTGATATATAAGAATAGAAATTAATTAATTAATTATGTTGCTGGCAGATAGGGGTGTAATTGAGAATTAACAGAATTAAAATTCATGAATACAAGAAGGGGGGGAATGAGAAGTAGCATATAGAATATAGGTTAAATTGATTGACTTATGCTGAAGGCATTTTTGGTTATAGCATCACTGTACACAGTACTTCTCTTTAAATTGACTTCAGGTGCATCTAATATAGGAATAAAGGATTTTATCCTAAACTTATCTCTTGAAGAAAGTGCATCTAAGGCATCAGGTGCATTTCTGTCATTTCTTTGCCGTTCCCTTACTCTTTGTCTCCTTGTTTTGTAGTTAACATTTGGCAAGGTGGCTTTTGCTTGTTTCTCAAGCTCATCAAAATCTTCTCTAATTTTCCTTAAAAAATCCAGAAGTGAACTGTACAAACTTGCACAAGAACTCAATAACAGGTCTGATTTCTAAAGGGCTTTGCTGACCTTGTGAAAATGACCTAGCACACGGGTCCAAAAATTCAGCATAAACACAAATTCCAGTTCTTCCATTTTCTGCAAAAGATTGTTAGCTTGAAGCCTGGTCTCCCCCTTCCCATTAACGTCAGAGTACAAATGACTGAGGGCATCAGTGATAGCACTGTAACTTTCCAAAACAGCTTCTGTGGCTTTTGTGTGTGCGTCCCACCTAGTGTCTGACAAATATTTAGGCACTTTAGACTGAGGTGGCAAAACTGTTTTTAGAACTGCCCATCTCTTTGTGGAGGATGAAAAGAAGGTATACATTTCATTGATAATGCCAAAACAGTTCATTGCATCAAGGCAGCAATCCACAGCTGAACGGCCCACCAGATTTAAAGAGTGACCTGCGCATGGAATAAATCTTGCAAATTGGTTTTTTCCAATGATTTTTTGCTGCATACCGTTGTACTTACCAGCCATGTTGGCAGCATTGTCATAAGACTGCCCGCGGCATTTTCTAAAGTCAATTTCAAGCTCAGTAGTGAAATAGTTGAACAATAAATCAGCCATGCTTTCTCCTGAGTGGTCTTTTAGCTCAAGGAAAGTTAAAAATCTCAGAGTTGGCAAACCATCTTCAGGTGATAAATATCTGATAATTAAAGTCAACTGATCAGTATGTGAAATGTCAGGAGTGGAATCTACTGAAAAGCTGAAATATTCAGCCTTTCTCACATCAGCCAGAATTGCATCCTTAACTTTTTTGCCATGAGTTGAATAATTTCCTCACATATAGTTTTTGACAAATAAGAGGGATTGCCTGGTCCAGAATGTTCATACCGATTGATATGAGCAAGTAAAAATGGATCAAATTTTGCCACTAGTTCTAAAAGTCCGAGATAATTGCCATTATTTAGAGATCCAAAGTGTTCATTGTCTCCTCTGAATGGTAAGCCTCGTTCTACAAGAGTGAATATTACAGCAATAATTCTCTCCATGATATGCCGCCAGTACTGCTGTTCTACTTTCATTTGTTCCTATAGCTTGGAAGTTAACGTTTGCCCTCGCTTCCTTGTTAGGTAGGCCAACATGGCATTCCTATGCTTCTCTGAGTTTTCATGAGTTTGGATAAGATGGGGGTTTTGCCAGTCATCAAACCCTTCAGTAGCTAAAGCTGTGGAAGAAGATGCAAGGTTTGGAAACAGTTTACAAACAAAGCAATAAATCCAGCCTTTTGAGGGAGAATATACAAGCCACTCTCGGCTATATGTTTCCCCATTTGCTTTTGTTGAATAAAAAAGAGCTTTTGTGCAAAACCTGGACTGCTTTTTGTACACTCGCTTGGAATTTGAAAATGGTCCACAATGATACAGAACTTGAGAGGGACCCCTCTCTACCCAATAGGATACTTCCTCGTGTGATCATTCTGACCACAAACCAACATCTCTTACAGTACATCTATGTTTGGCATTATCTTTTTCTTCATCTGGAACACCTTGGACTTGCCCTATCTTACCAGGTGTGAACTGCAAAATCTGACTATTTACATTATTTTCTTGTGGCTCTTTAACCTCTCCCTGTCCAGTAAGTGACTCTTGAATTAGTTCTATATTTTCAGTTTGAGCCAGCATCATGGCTGCTTCCTCATAATCAGCTTGCTGTTCCACATCCTGCTTCGCTATTTCTCTTTCAGGGAGGTTTTTGTCTGGTTGCATGCTAGTAGTTGGCTCAGGCTGGATAGCTTCACTGCTGGCTCTTGTTGCTTCAAAGAGTGGTTGATGCAGGAAAGCAGTGATTGGTCTTAACTTCATTATGGTAGCATTTTCAAGTCTCTGTCTCTTGCACTTGCTAGCACCACTTTCAAATCTTTTACTCATGCTCAGATTAGAATCTAAAAATAAAAATAAAAATTAATCTTCAACTGGATAAACACATGGATCAGAGGTCCATCAGTGGCTATTGGCACAAGGTATAGATGGTTGCTGCTGAAGGTTTACAGAATTCAGTTTGGCAATTGCACATTTTGGAGCTTTTTCCCTCCCAGGACCCTTCTTAAGGCACTGGTAGTGGGCAGAGCGGGGAAGATTCCGTGGTCAGAACACCAGACTGGAGTTTTAAACAAAGAACAACGATTTTATTGACTATTTACAAGTAACAGGATTTTAAACACAAAAAGGCATTTTAAATCAAACACAGAAAGGAAAACACCACCGGGCAAAAATAAAATAAGACAAAATGCAGTTCCTCTGTCCCTAAACTGATCCCTATACTTATTTTCCCTTGGGATGAGGTTCAGTTACCAACCTGCAGACTGGCCTCCTGCCTTCTACAGGTAGTTCGGGATCCCTCCAAGGATCCCTTCCCACTGCTGCCTTCCCTGATCCCCAAGGCCTCTCTCTGCCTGTGGGCAATCTGCAGCAAGAGCCTCCTGGCCTCTCTGAGGGTTGGAGGATGACTTCCCCCTCCCAGGCTGGCTGGAACATTTATATCTTCTGACTCCACCCCCTGGCTTTCCTGCACTTTTTGGCCATAGAAGCATCTGGGATTTGTAGGCCTACCCTGGAGTTTTGCCCAACTTCCCAGGGTGGGTGGCCATTTTAACTTAACTAAACAACCTAAATTAAAGCAAACACAAGATGGAGTCTATTCTGTCACATCCAACAAGCCAACCCTATAGCACAACATCATTTTCCATTCTAAACATTTTCAAAAGTTTATAAACTCCCAAAATTGCCAAAAGGATTCAAAATAATTTTCTCCAAAACACATGCATTTAGGAGGCTTGAAAATGATGCAAAAACATAGGTTAAAAATTAACTATAATTTCTCATCTAATAATTCCAGCAGCAGCAAATACCAGGCTCCCATCCAACAATCAATACTAGCCATTTAAAAGAGCCAACTGCCAAAAAATGTCATATAAAATAAATATGTAAAACTTTGATTAGATTCTGCAATTGCTTTAGAACAATTTATCTACTATTAATGTATGAAGCAGTATTGTTTGGCTTTATTGGCATTACAATTGACACCATCAATATTTCTTTTCATATCCAAGAAGTTCTGAGAAAGGGGTTGCAAGTGCATGCTGCAGGCAGGACTCTGTGAAGTGTGAAAGATAGACTTCCCTGCCTGGGAGGGGTGAGGCCAGTGCCAGTCACACGTGCTTGCCTTGCTCTGTTCAAGCCAAGGAGGAGGGAAGGAATGGAAGGGACTTGGGAGAGCTTGCTTGCCTGGTCTATCTGCCCCAGCCGGCCCTCCACTCGCACTCTCCCACTGATTAAAGTGCAGCACGTACCACTACTGACCTGACCCTTGAGCTGGGGAAGGCTGTGCAGCTGGTTCTTGACTCGGCTGCTAGCTCTGGAGTCCTGGAGTCTGTACTCTGAATAGTGGCACCAGGGACCTAGAAGGGGCAGGGCTTGTCAGTCCCACCCCTGCACAGTCTCATCAGGGATGGCCTTAAGGCAATTGGAGCAATTTGGCCAAATTGGGCCCCGCGGGCCGCTCCTAAGGGGGCCCCCGCACCAGGGCAATTTAGATGGATCTCTAAGATTCTGCAGACTTTGGCTGTGAACTGGGCCACACAAAAAAATTTCAAGTTGGGCCCCAGAGTTTCAAATTGGGCCCCACTGGCTGGCCCTGAGTCTCATAGTTGCTGGGCCCGAGTTGCTGGCCCCTGCCCTCGCATGAAGTCTTGGGTTTGCAATTTTGGGAGAGAGGAGACTGCCCACTGGGGGGGGGGCAGGGCTGTGGAGGCCCCCTAGATTTAGAGGCCCTAGGCTTCAGCCTACTTAGCCTATACATAAATCTGGCACTGTCCACCAATGATGTACATGTATAAAGGTTGCTTGGTAACTTTATCTGGATTTGAGTCCAGTGGCAATTTAGAGACAAACAAGATTTTCAGGGAGTAAGCTTTTGAGAGCCAGAGCTCCCTTCTTCAGATGCCAATTGTGAAAAAGGGAGCTCTAACTCCTAAAATCATACTCCCTGAAATCTTGGTTTCTAAAGTGCCACTGGACTGAAATCCTGCTGTTCTACTGTAGACCAACACAGCCACCCACCTCAAATTTTCCTGGGAGTTTTTATCCTCAAATTTGCTTCTAACAAAAGTTAGATTATTGTGCATACTTGGTTCCCCCCAGATTTGCAGTGTCCTCAATCATAGTCAGGGGTGACATGGTGCATGGATATTGCTGTCTGTTTGGGGATGCATGGGATATTGCAATCACTTTGTGATAGTCTGCAAACCAATTTTCAAAGAAAAAAAATCCCCTGGACTAGCGCACAACTGCCTGATTGGCAAGACTCAGATCGACTTCAATGCAGATTTTAAAATGATAATTAAAGCAGCTAGTTTTCTGCCCTGCTAATCCAAGAAGTGTGCTTTGCATAGGGGATAGACTATGTAATTAATACTACAGGAACTGAGTGGTTTCTTCAAAGAAGGGGCTGAAAAGACTGCTCTCTTCAAAAGCAGCAGACCTTGCAGGTGAAATGGTTTTTCAGCACGTGCTTGAAAAGTTCATCTATGGTGAATAGTAACAAGAGCTTAATGGATGTTTAATGTGCTTGAGATCTATAATACAGCATGAAAGCAATAAAGGTGCACCAGAAACCAACCATAATGTGACATGTCAGCTACTTTCGATAGAACTTTTAAAAGTATGTTCCCTGAAATGGCTGGAATCTGTGTTATCATTCTGGTATTTCCTGCCTGTTTTCTCTGAAATTCAAGCTGCCTTCAGAAAAACAACCTTACAAAGCTGGCACAACTAAACTGCAGAGCTATTGTTTTATGGAAGTTAAATGTTTTTGCGTACATTTACCACCTACTCTTTTGCAAACTAAGAAACCAGCTGCAAACAACATTAGGAAATCCTGGCTACAACTCCTTTGGTGACTGTATTTTATAAAAAGCCATAATTTGGGATGCAAAACTATTTTCCTTCTGGATTGGACAAACTTAGTTCCTTTCATTCTCATTAATTGCTTAGGGATAAACCTAACATATATTGACTTCCTGACATTAGACTGCGATAGACATTTTGTGTGTGTTTATGTGTGAGTGCATGCATGCATAGTGACACCTGCCAAAACCATTGTATGTGTACATGCATACTCTACTGCAAGAGATTTAGAATTAGTGTTTAATTTTTAATCTGTGAATGCTCAGAATTGGAGTAACAAGCATTTTGTTCATGGAATATCAGTAGCCAAATAGTCCCTGATACTCCATTGATAGCATGCAAGCTGAGTTCACAGTTACTTTGTTCTTTCAGTGTTACACATTTAGGAAGTCCCAGAATAGGAGCAGATGAAAGTGTTTTAGGCACTGAGCTGTCCTATACATCCCCAATCTCTGAATGATAAGGTGAACTCAAACTTTAATTCCTAAGTTTTAACCCATACTGGCCAAGACATGGATAAACTCTTTATCTGGCAAGTCCTAAATTGTACAGAAGGAATAGACATGGGCACAAAATGGGAAAAAACCAAAACAAGAGTTTCATGTTTCATCACAATCCACAAATTGTGAATCATGAAATTTCATGAAATTGACACATTTGCTGAAACAATTCGTTAGTTTCATGATTCGTAAGAACCCGGGGCATTTCAATGGCCCCCTTCATACCTGGAGATGCCAAACTCGCAGGGAGACTTCAGCAGGCTCTACTCCACTCACCTCAGTATGCAATACATTGATTGGGACAGGTGGGGAGAGAAGTGCTGCCAGAGTGCATGACTGAAACGGGGACCGGAGTTTCTGGATCAGAGGATGATGAAGGACCAGCTGTGGTGTGGAGCTGGGCCAGGAAGATGGAGTGAGGGACAGCAGGCAGGGACAGTCCCAAGAGTTTGGGATGTGGAGGATGAGCTGGATGTTTCTCCAAAACTCTGCCATTCATCCCGAGATGTGCCCTAAGGGGCGCCCACCAGAGATGGCATGTAGGTTCTCTCGGTGGCCACCCCTCCTCTCGGGCCCAGGAGCAGAACAGGAGGTCTGAGGTTGGCCAACAGACCTGCCTAAAAGGATTTGGAGGAGTGAGATTGGTGTGCCCATGGCTACAGAAGGCCCACCTCCTTGGTTGCCTAGGGGACTGACCCCCTGCTCCTGGCTGTATAGGGCAGAATGGAAGCTCTCCAGATGGCTAGGAGAGCTGCCAATCAAGGGTAAGTGGACTATGATTGGGGTTTCCAATGACAACAAAAAGTCTGGGCCCATTGTTGCCTAGGGAATCAATGGATCGGCGCAAGCCTGTCTGCAATTACTAATCGTTCATAAAGCTAACGAAACAGGCCAAAAAGTCATGAATTTCATGATAATCTGTTGTATCTACTTAATAGTGTTTTTGTATAATGGTTCTATGCACTCTCAATTGTTCTTTCTTATTCTTGAATAATTTTTTTTTTAAAATCGAGATAATTTTGTGATAACCCTGGCCCCAAAATATGCTGTTTTGTGATACATGAAACAGCCCATTTTGTGATGAAATTTGCTTCATATTTCGATTCGTGCCCATGTCTAATCAGGAATCTACCATTTGGTGGCAGTTGGTAGTTCTATAAACATTCAAACACTGTATTTCCCTGATTGCTTTCATTTTTATCAGACAAAACTTAAAAACTACTTCTACAATCCAGAGTCAACAAAGAGCGGGGGAACAGTGGGGAGGAGAGGATAGAAGTTGTCAGAGTGGTAGTTTGCTCAACTAAATGAAACAATGATCGTTCTGGTTGGTGACTGTAAAAGATAAAACAAGAGTATTAGTGTAATACAGGACACATCTCACCAATGGAGGTTTAAATTTAAGTCTCAGAAACATTGATTTCCAGTTACCAGTACACTAAATGTACCCCTTGCTTGGGAAAATGAGATTAGTACATCAGAGTCGAGCAAAGTAATTGCTAGAGACTTATATCATCTCATTGATATACTTCTCAGCAGTAACATACAGTGTGTAATTTTTGTGCAGTGAATGACTTATATATTTGCCAAGCCATTTGCAAACCATTTCAAAATAATTTCCCTCGATTTCAAGGGAAAATATCAAAGGGGCACCTTGGTTAGTCTGTTACAGCAAAACCAGCAGAGTCTTGTGCCACCTTACAGACCAACAAATGTGTTGCCATCAAGTTTGTGGGTTAGAGAACACTTGGTTAATCAGTTGAAATGTTTCTGCAGCTGGCAGATTTATCTGCCTGTGGGCAGATACAGATGAAAAAAATGTAAACAGTGGGAACTAAAGGCCATGAAAGAGGAGAGACCATCTTTTCCTTGTCCCATTTACAGAAACAGTCACTAGCGATAATGATATTTTTTTGTTTTGTTATGTCAACTTGCAGTACAATCCTACGTGTAATCATACCCTTCTATGTTAATTAAAGTCAGCAGGCTTGGAATGGTGTAACACTGCTTAGGATTGCAATTGTAGCTGGGAAGAAATATTCTCCAGTAATGATTAAGTACAAATTGATTCAATGGAATTTGATGGTAATTTTGCTTCAATATCTTCACTATGAAGCCTCCTCCAAAGTCTTTTGTTAAAATATGTTGGCTTTCCAGTCAGCAACAGAGTGATTCAGGTGACTGCAATGTCCTGTTGCTGGTTTTGGAATATTATTTCATTTTATTTGCTTCATTTATACCTGGGGATTCAAAGTGGCTTACAACACTCTTATCTTCTTCATTTTATGCTTGCAACAACCCTGTAAGATAGGTTGAGTTGAGCACATGTGACACAGGTTGTCCAGCAAACTTCCATGGCAGAGTGGGGATTCAAACTGGGGTCTCCCAGTTCTAGAGGTGCCAACTTCCAGGTGGTGGCTGGAGAACTCCTGAAATTACAACTGATCTCCAGGCTATGAAATTAGTTCCCCTGGAGAAAATGGCTACTTTGGAGGGTGGATTCAATGGCATTATACCATGCTGATGTTCCTAACCTCCCCAAACCCCACCCTCTCCAGGCTTTACCCCCAAATCTCTAGGAATTTCCCAACCAAGAATGGTAATCCTACCCAGATGACACTCACACCATTACACTACACTGGTGGAATGTGTGATCTGGATCATGTTATCTTTTGTAAAGACAAGGTTGTTTGTGCTAAAGTGTGTATATCCTGCCTTTTCTTGTGGTTCAAGACTGTTTAAGGATCATAATTAAAAACATTACAATTTAAAAGCAACAAACAACCCCCCAAATAATCCTTCCTTCTCCAAAGAGATACCTATAGTTTATATTCCATTAAAAGCCCTGGCAAATAAAACGGCTCTGCAGCACCACCTAAAAATGTCTAAAGACATTTTACCTCCTTAGGGAGATGCTTCCACACAGTGGTAATAACAATGTGGAAGGCACAAGTTCTGGTTGATGCCAGGTGCTACTTTATTTGGGCAAGTGCCAGTAGGTGGCAGCCTGAGGACCACAATTAGTGCACGAGGACATATGAGAGGAGACAGTTCTTGAAATATATGGGCCCTATGCTATTTACTTATTTTCCCCTGAAAATAAGTAAGCTGCCACATTCTGAATCAGCTGGTTTCCAGGTTGTCTTCAAAGGCAGCCCAATGTATGGTGCATTACACTAGTCTAACTGTAAGGTTACAAAAGTGTGAGTCTGAGTGGCAATGAATTTGTGAAATCATGATGAGCATGTAAAATGAACACTCCAAACTGCAGGTGTGTGTGTGTGTGTGTGTGTAGGGGTCATATTTTAAATATTACTTGAATTTAAAAGTCCTTGCACTTAGAAAATTAGCACGACATGGAACAGACTAGATTAAAATTGTTTACCTAATGTTTTAGGATTTCTTTATATAGGGGAGCATTCAAAGGCTCTTTTCACATAAAGATTTTCCTGCAGTTTAGGTGCTGAACTTTCTCATTTCTTACTTTTCCATTTGTCTTCAATTTGTCCTCTCCCTGCACTATTTTTAAGGTGAATTCTGGGACACACGTTAAACACAAGTTGGGGTGGGTTTTCCCCCAACCCAACTCAACATTTAATGTATCATCTAATTAGATTCTTTCTGTGTATTCTGTGTATTCTGATCATTTCCCTTTGCTTTCTCAAATCACATTTGGTCTGATTTGAGAAAGCATGGAGAAATGATGAGTAAACCATAGAAAGACAACAGCTGGAAAAAGAGAGGAAGCTCAGAGAAAAATGGCTGTACTTCAGCTCCCAAACCATGGGAAAACCTCTGTGTAAAATGACTGAAAGTTGGGATCTCCTTCTTCCAGCCTCTTTTCTGCCTTATCACTTCTTGGCATTTTGATTGACATCAAGTATCATGCCACCTTATTTTTTAATTAAATACTTATATTTCACCTTTCTTCAAGGCATCTTATTCTGCTGTAGCCTGTGTGGACTAGACTGTTTTTTTCCTCTCAGGCCTTCAACTGCCTGGCCTCCTTGCACAGCATCTGCATGGTAGGTACCAAAACGAAACACGCTAACAGTCTGGAAGCTTCCTTAACGAGCCTTACCAGCAAGTTCTCTGTGTGTTTTAGGCTTGTTTTTACTTTATGCACACCTTTAATTTCCTCAATGACAAAATTATTGCACTATAGTAATAGATCTGATGGAAAGGAATAAATGGGCAGAATTATACTGTCATGTAATTCAGTACATTTTCTTCATCATTTCCTTTTCATGCTTCCTTCACAGTTTCTGTCTCTTTTATCAACTCCTTGAATTGTCCACCTTTCTAAATCCCCCCCCCCTCAATCATTGTCCTCAACAATTTTCCAGGATTAGCAAGATAGTATATATTTGTGTACTTTAAAACTTCTTTTTAAAAACTGGTTTGAAGAATTCCTTGTATGGTAGCAGTTTTAACTGCCTTCTCAACCTTCCTTCCTCCCCTTTCCTAGTGTATCTGTTATTTTTCGTTGCTATTTTGTACTCATTCTTCATCCTCACCTCTTCACTGTGCTTTGCCACTGATGCTGCAAAGCTGTTGTTTAGATTCTGCTTTGACTCCTTTCTCTTTTATGCTGTACTATTGTCTTCTTTGTGTAAATTTAAGTTTAAAAGGGAAGTCACATCTGTTCTTTTGCTTCTTTTTAGAGAAGCTGTCATTTCAGTTACGTTCCTTCTTCTTTAGCCTGTGACATGTCTCAAAGGATCCATGCATTATGTCCTTCAAAACAATGGCATGTCTAATTATTGTGCTTATCCTTTTCCTGCACACAGCACCATGTTCATTATGTCTTTAGCCCCAGTTGGGAGGGCTGAAAATGGTTTATAAATCCTTCCTTTGATGGCATGTTTCTGTGTGCTTGGTTGTATGTGTAATGAGAGGACCGGGGCTTTTTTTCTGGGAAAAAAGGTGGTAGAACTCAGTAGGTTGCCCTCGGAGAAAATGGTCACATGGCTGGTGGCCTTGCCCCCTGATCTCCAGACAGAGGGGAGTTTAGATTGCCCTCCGCACCGCACGGCGGCGCAGAGGGCAATCTAAACTCCCCTCTGTCTGGAGATCGGGGGCGGGGCCACCAGCCATGTTACCATTTTTGAGAGGTTCCGGAACTCTGTTCCACCGTGTTCCAGCTGAAAAAAAGCCCCAGAGAGGACTATTTCCAAGTATGTGAGTTGTGGGTTCTAGTGCTCTTAAGCCTGGCTCACTCCAAAAGCTGAACCTTTGAGCAGGAGAGGTCTTGGGTATTCTATTAGCATTGCCTTCACTGGGTGACCTATAGAAGTGTGTGAATGCTGTGGCTGGAGTGGCTGTTTCCTTCCCTATGTGCTCACCTAGCCAACCAGATCATTGTCGCAGAAAAAATGTAAACCCTCATCTGAAGGGCACCCTGCAGTACCTTCACTCTAAGTATCCTCTTGATTACGTTACAGTGCCCCTGCTCATAGTAGAGGGTGCTGAGTTTCCTTTATTGCCTCCCTTGGCATGTTCTGCATATGGGCACCAGCAGCCTGATTAGGTTTCTATCTGTCTGTCATGGAGGGCATTGGCAGCACCTCCAACCATGTTAGTTACTACAGTTCAATTGCTATGATCTCTCCTCTGTGTATGTTCTTGACAGAGCAGGCATAGAATATTGTCTAGTGGTACTGGTAGTGTCGACGATGCACAAGCCTCAGGATTTTAGTACTGAGTCAGCAACAAAAGCCACTTGAACAATTTTCAACCCCTGATCTCACCTGACATTTACCCTCTATGTTAAATAAAATATTTTATTATTTTTGAATTTTTAAACACTTCTCATGCCATTTAAGTTGTTTAAATCAAAAGGGGGAGGGTCATAACAAGTTTTAGCACAAAGCAAGTTTGCACCTATCCTCTTTCTCTGATCCTTTCTTACATATTTGCTGATCTTTAAGAATAATTCATTAACATTTCTGAAGAGGGCAATATCTTCCTACAGGACCTGGAGATCCAACAGACTCCTTTTATTTTCAGAGAAGCCATGTGTGCTTTTCTGTAACAATTATGGACACCATCCCAAAAACTACACCAAAAGAAATTTCATCTCATTAGAAATGAAATGGGTATATCCATTTATATGATAATTAATGTTACTTGTGTGCTTATGGGGAGTTATGGGACTTCTTAACATATGAGGGAGAAGTGGATATCAGGTTGAATAGTCTTTCAGCCAGCAGTGCTATGTTGGCTTGCAGGGTTTGAGTGTTTGTGCTTTTGCTACCTTTCTTGGTGAAGCCTTTGTGTGAACGTTTCAATAGTCACATCTGAAAGAAAAGAAAGCTGCAGCAAAGAACTCTATTGTTCTGCCAGATGGCACCAATGGGCAGAATAGATATAAAATCCCACACTGAATTTTCAGAAAAGACAAAATTGTGCATTTGGATTCTGGATTGTTTACCACTTCTTGTCAACTCAGTGATTAGATTAATCATGTTTCTTATTATATTTATTAAAAAAACTCCAAATGAGAGCACAGATAATTTACCAGCTACTAGAGGCATTAAATACATTTTAATGGTGTCCTTGATCTCTCCAACAATGAATGAGGTAATTTAGAACGAGTTTATGGATGACTAATTGCAGGCAAAGCATTAAAGTAAGGTTGACACTGAACTCTTGCTGTGAACCCCATTCATTTCAGTAGGAATCACATGAGGTCTTGTCCTGGCGGACTGCATCCCATGCTCCTGTGTGAATACAACACATGGCCAGGGCTGTACTTTCATAGGATTGTTGCAGAAGCTGGTGTCTCACTTCTCAACTGAATCCAGTCTCTTACTATCAGCTAATCAACAGAATTCCTGTATTGCTCACTGAGCTACATTGGATCCAGCTGATAAATTGCATGTACTGCTCCTATTTCATAGAATCATAGAATAACAGGATTGGCAAGAGAAGTGTTTAAAAATGGTCTAATGTCCAATTTTCTCCTATAATGAGCCTTAACACCTTTGTTGTTCTTTCATTTGTATAATAATACATGAATTAGCTACCAATTATGAAGATGTAAAAAATAATAAAATATATCCCTATCCAAACTGACGTGGATAAAATTGCTTCTTGGCCTTTGCTCATGGGCATTGTGTCCAGTTAGGAATATATGTACAGAAAGCTGTTTCTCCATATGCATAGCCCCTACATGGAGTTATGGGAATGTTTTTAGCTACTTGATATGTTCTATTTCCTAGACAACTTATTGAAAAATATTCTCTGCAGGCATTTATATGGCATAAGCCAAGAGTGTGATAGGACCGAGAGGGAGGGAGGGGCAGATTTTTTCCAAACTGAATGTATTCAGTGCTTCTCACAAATAAGTGGAGCAATTCCCTTCTAAATGTGAGAGTAAAATTCATGTTTCTATTCATATTTTTCTCATATTCTTATTAATGTTTTCATTGCTGTGACTGTCAGAGGAGAAAATTGGTCATGCTAGTCAATCAAATGACATGTTCCTGTTTCTACTGTGGGTAGAATCCCATATCTGGAATGTAGAGCGCAATCCTAAACAGTTACACCCTTCTAAGACCATTGACTTCACTAGATTTAGAAGGTTGCAACTTTGCTTACTATAGATACATGTGGAACCCTGCATGCTCAGTATCTTGGTAGTGCAATCTTCTTGGTTTTGTTGATTCATATGATCCACAATGTTTGGCCAGTGACACTATGTTGTGAGATAATTGACGCAAAGGTTGACTGAATTCTGATTAATGTTGGTGAAAAGAGGCAAATTTATTGGCTTTATCAGGTTAGCATGGTAACATAAAAATATTAATGCTTTGGCACCATTTTCCCCAAACAAAAAACATAGCAGACTATGTTTTTACTGAAACATTTATTTGACATTCCATAGTTCAGTTTATTCCCCTAAAATGTACTGATGTTGTCCCTTTGCATCAGGACTACAAGCCTATACTTTCTAGGGTTTTCATGGTACGGATTAAGAGCAATACAGCACTTTTGCATGGTAATATGGTGAATAGGAAAAGTCAAATTTGTATAGCACAGGCTACATCTTGGAAAGAAATACTAAATGTTCCAATATAGGCATGGGACATAGAGTTGCAAAACTCCAGGTGGGGCCTAGTGGTCTCCCAGAATTGCAACTGATCTTCATTCTACAGAGATCAGTCTCCCTGGAGAAAATCTCCTGTTTGGAAGATGGACTCTATTGCATTATACCTTGCTGAGATCCCTTCCCAGGTTCTACTCCCAAGTGTCCAGAAATTTCCCAGCCCAGAGATGACAACCCTAATGGGGTATCCAGGAGCACACAGTGTCATGGAATTGTATTAATGTGCAACAAGATTCTAGGTACTTCTGAACAGGAATATTCAGGAACTGAGATGTTACTGTGGCCTGCAGAGCAAATTTAGCTATCTCACTCTAGATTACTGTTGCAGGCACAACCAAGATTGTCTGGTCTATACTGTACAGGGCACTGCAACAGTGTTTAGAGTGTCCAAGAGGATCAATGTTCAATACCGCTTGTCACTGGGTACAGAAGCTGTAAATGTCTTCTGAGAGTAAAGATTTCATTCCAATAATGTTCCGTTGCATTTTCTGGTGGAAAATTTAATGACGAATCTGGGATTGAGGTCCTACACTACTTGCATGATAAGCACAATATATCTGTCTGTGAGACACCTGTTATACCTAATAAAACCTACGTAGCTAAATAGTGTATGTACATATGTACTGCTTTTTGTATGGAAAAATATCTGCCAATTTGGTAGTGATTAGAGGTGGGGTGGGCACGAACTGCAAAAAAAATGAACCATGAGGTTCATGGTTTGTGGCGTTTTCACGAAGCAGGAACCACAAACTTCCATGAACTGAGGCAAGTTCAGGAACTGGTTCATGGGGTTTAAATGCCCCTTTCCGGCCGCTTAGCAGCTGCAGGGAAAGGGGCATTTAAACCCCTGGATCATTTAAAGAGCGGGGCTGTTTAAATGGCAGCTCTGAGCGGTGGGGAAATGGCCATTTAAACTGCAGGTGGGGCTTGGCTAGCCGGCTGGGAACTCCTGGTTGGGCAGCCAAGTCCCGCTGTTTAAATGATCAGCTGCTTGTTGGGGATCTCCCTGACAAGCAGCTGATCCACGGGTTTAAATGCCCCTTTCCCTGCTGCTTTGCAGTAGCATGGAGAGGGGCATTGGTGTTTAAAACGAACCAAACGAACCAGTAGACCAATTCGTGGAAGTTTGTGGAAATGAGCTTCCATGAACCGCTGGTTCGCGAACCACAAACCGGGCTGGTTCGTGGTTTTTTTTGGTTCGTATTCTGGTTCGTGCCCATCTCTAGTAGTGATCCATGTCTGATGTCCAATTTCTCCTATAATGAGCCTTAACACCTTCATTGTTATTTCATTTGTATAATAATACATGAATTAGACACCAATTATGAAGATGTAGAAAGAGTTAAGAACATACCCTAGAACAGAGTAGCTTCTTTTAAGAAGTCTGTTAAGTAAAACCCATTTTTAAGAGCTAGGATATTTCTTGCCAACAAATAGGTTTATCTTAAATCACAGCTCTCAGGCATAACTGTCAGAGCTGATGAAGTATTCTGTTTATTGTTGCCACCAAAACCAGCACAAGCATTGACAAGGTAAGGGCCTAAAACTAATCACTCCAACACCAGGGACAATTAAATTTCAGTGACAGTCAGCCTTATCGCTGAAAGGTTCATTTTTCAGCCATTCTTAAATTGCCACAGGAAGGTCAACAAGACTGAATTAAAAGTGTTTTAATCTCTCAGTGATGTATCTTGGCTCTCATGATTCAGTGATATGGTACCCTGTAGACACTTATGTGTTTCATGGATCAAAGCAGATTAGCATTTAAAATTAATGTATCATGTCACAAGTCCTTAATTACACCCACCACCAAATAAAACTTTAAGGGAACAAGACATTCAAGTAGATTAAAAAGTCTTCTCGTTAGCATACCCCAAAACAATTTCCTTCACTGTGTTGCAAATTAGATATTATTGTCAGAATGAAAAATAATCCACATAATAACCAGAAACCAGTAGATGCAATTCATGATAATTGTAAATTCTATTCTGCACTGATGTCTTTTGCTGGTTTATTTCAGTTCTGATTCTAAATATCTTTACACAGTCATTTCCATATCTTTCCTATTGTAGTGTTCTTATAAGTATAATCATCAATAGAACTTTGTGAAGGTATTCACCAAATGTGAATAAACTCACAGCCAAGTGTTTTGGACAGCATTCACTAATTGCTCTGTTAAACACTGTATAATGCTGCTATTGCAAGGATGTTAAGAATGCCTCTTCTCATATGAATTTCCCTGTTCATTAAGATCTTTGAGTGGAGTTTGCTGTAGGTGCCTTTCTTGTTTGAAGTGAGGTGGGTATAGGTAGCTCCTTAAATACTATGATAAACTCTATCAAAACTACATACATCTGACGTCTAGCCTCTTCAGCCTTTTTTGCACAGTGGTTTTAAGGTTTTGAGGATGCTATTAACAACTCCTAAGACTTGTTAGTCACCCAATATTTGTACATAACCCAGCTTGTTAAACTATCAGTCCCCATAAGAGTTGTAAAGAATTTCAAATGGTACATTAATCTTAAATATAAGGCAGCAACATCTGCCTGTCTGCCCTGACTTGACACTTCCAGATCATTTGGTTTTTCATTAAAATATAACTTGGAAACAAGAAAGGCATGGACAGATGTGCTCTTGAGGGTCATGTAAGCTTACCTCAGTCTGTCACAGTCTTGGCAGAATGTCAGCTCACGATGATTTAAACTTTTCCATAGAGCTAAACTTACACGATATGAATGACATGGGAACGACATGCAAACTGACTTTCATGTTGCTTTCCTGTACACTCGCCAAACGAACAGACTTAAACGCTGTTGCTTTCCTGTACACTCACCAGCGTGGCCAGACTGTGCTTGATCCCGTGTCCATGCTGGCACGGGTTTCTTCTCTGCTTCTCCAAGACACAGGAATAGTATCTCATCATGCACTGCCAGTTGGCGCATGCTTAAACTGTGCCCTGTAACAGTCCCCTGTCCCCATTGCCTTTCTGTGCAGGAAGAGGGAAGAGGAAGCAAAACAGAATCACCACTCTGCAATGGCGATTCGATGATATGGTCCGTGGACACTCATCAATGTAAACTACTTTTTTCCTGACACGTGCGCAGAGCAGAGCCATGGACACAAGTTCATTGGGAGTAAAAGAGACAGGGGAAAGTGAGGGGGGGGGAAACAAATATGGCCACTCGCATAGAATTGTGTAATTCGTCTTGTCTAGTTTGGCTCTCAGTTGCCTGGAAGTCATCACGTGTGTTTTTTAGGATGCTGTGAGTTAGTATGTTCGAGAGAATGGGATCTGGTTCTCACATTTACTAAGAGCAGCATGTTGGAGGAGCAGTGTAAATACCCTTCTCTCCAAAAAAGTAACAGAATACACAAACTAGGCCTCAGAATAATCAGTTTACACTGGAGGTTATCTTCACGATGGAGGAAGGGCTTGTATCACTCCTCCATCATTCTGTTTTAGTTTCACAGCTGGGTTAGTATGTGAATTAGGACTCTGTATTTAATGTATTAAGGATGTAGGCACAGCTACTGGCAGGACACATCAATATGTGATGATTTTTGTTTCAATGTTTTGCAATGAAGAATAGAGAGACTGTTTTTATGGCTGGTGGAAGGAAAAATGTTAAATGGTGGCTCACTGGTGGTGCAGTGTCACTTCTGGCGAATACCTGGGATGATGTCCAAATCCTATAGCACTGCCTCGATGTCATGCCAGTGACATGGCGTAATTTCTGGTATTTTCTGGGAGTGATATTGTGTGGCTAGGGTGGCACCACTTCTGCAGTTCTCCACTGGTTGCCCACTTCTCCATTGGCTGACAACGCCTCTGAAGAACCATGTAGATGCTAAAGGTTAAAACTGACTGTCTTTCTAGCAAATATGAGCAGCAGTCAGAAATGGAAGACAATTTTCAGACATTCTTTCAAGTATTGATTTGGCTGCACTCACAAATTTGCAGACTTTTGTGCTTGGCATTGGAGCCTGATATATGTTCATAGTATAAAAAGATTGATCATAAGTAAACCACAGAGATAAACAACAGCTAAAATGGCAGCTAATCCTTTTAAAGAATGTTAATACATTTTATAACTCATCAGATTCTTACATTGTCTCTTGGCCATAGCTATCTGCTGATTTCTATTCAGATGCCTTTGTCCGTCTGAATCCATTAGAATGGGAAGGCCCTTTTCTTCTGTCTTGTCCTCCATTTGCATATCCTAGGCATGTTCGCTTTCCTCTGTGGCTTCAGAGAATGCCATGACTAGAAATAAGGTGCTGGGTTTTTAGGTTCGCAGCTGACAATATTTCATTGCTGTCTCAGGGAATGATTGTTGCTCACATAAGAAAGGTGGGGTAGGAATTTTGTAAAATAAATAAAATAAAATAAATATTGGGAATCGATCACAGTACAAACTGGCAAAATCAATAACCATCTATGCATGTGCACTGTCTGTTGCGGTCCCCATCTTATGAAATGGCCTGCCTAATGAGGTTAGAAAGGCTCCCACTCTCCTGGCATTCCACAAACTAATGCAAATGTAACATGTTAGGATTTAGGAATGTATTTGTAAACAAATGATAGTACTGTACTGCAATTAAATGTTTTAGAAAGATGCTTTGGTAAAGGGATAGGGATTAGGGGGGTGCATAATGGGGGGAAATGAGCCTAACAGAATCACCAGTTTGACTTGTTAAAGCAGCTTCTGAAATGCCGAACCGAATCAGGGAAATAAGGCTGTAATGACTCCCCCACCCCAAAAAAGTTTGTGTTTTGTTTTGGTTCTTACCATACAGAGGCTGCGCATGCAGGGCAGGCAGTGGAGAGGGCCCAACCATTCAGCAGCATCTTGTTTTCCTTAACAGCAAGTATCTCTACAGCAACCAATTGGATCCAAAGGAGAGAGGCTGAGAGTTAACTCCATTGGCATGAAGGTGATGTGTGCAGCACGCACAAGTGCATTTTTTATTCTGTGCTTTCTAGGCATTGGCATTGGCATTGAATGTCTTGTAGGGATCAAAGGTTGACTTTGCAACAGGGAGGGGAGCAGCAGACAGCATGGCGCTGTTGGCCCCAGCGTCGCTATCACCATCCTTTCCAATGTGTTTTTATGCACAATGCAAGGAAAGGCTGGCAACATCTATGTGGGCATGTACACATGGGTTTGAGGAGGGAGGGATCTTCTGCAGTCTCTGAACCCCTGGCTGACACAAAAGGCTCATGTTATGCAGATTAGGGTGAAGACTGGAAAGAAAAAATCAGTTATTAAGGGAGAGTTGCATTGAGGATGTCCCAGGAAAGTAGAATTAATTCGTGCCTATTCAGTGGCCTCTGCTGCTGCTGTCCTTCACTTAGGTGCCATGGTGCCACGGTCACCACTGTGACTAAAGATGTCCACCAAAGACAGTGGGTCGAGGAGCACTAGGAGGAGTTTCACCTTGCCCAGAAAGTCTTCTGGCTTTGGGGGCATTTCTGATTAAAACTTGTTAACCCAGCGTTAAATGATGGGGAGGTAGCAGGCACATGCATGGCACATGTACACTCGCACATGCACACACACACACACCAACTCTTTCCAGATCAATATTCCATGTGGAATGACCATCCCACTTTTACTAGAAAAAATTGGGGGAGGGGGAAGAGGGCCATTCCCATAAAGGAAAAACCAACATCTAGCTCTCCTTTCTTTGCGCTTTTATGCATAGTGCAAGGACAGGCTAGAGACAAGTTTGGGACGAGGAGTCCTGCTGCTGCAAAGCAGAGGAGGAATAGCCCGCACTTCATCATAGAAAAAAAAAACTACAAGGCACTGGAAAATCTGGCATAACAGCAAGAGTCAAAAGTAATAATTTATTGGTTTTGTCTCTATCATAAAGAAGCAATTTTTAAAAATTTTGTTGCACTGTGCTGGTTGGCAATGGAGCACTTTTCTGCTTGTGCACTGTGTTTGTGTGCTATGCTGGCACCACTTTGCCAGTAACTTTCCACCATTGTGTGCACCTGCCAATAGTCGCCTTCTTTGAGTTCCATTGTTGTGTGAGTCTTCATGTGCTTGAGAAGAAACTCATTGGATTGAAGGGTTTTGGGGTGATGCAGTTTTTGGTTAAGTGTGAATAGACCCTCATTTCCCCAACTCTTCTCCTTTGAAAAGAACAATATGTGTGTGCATGTACAGCTCAACACTCACAATGATGCATGCCTTCCTCAAGCAGTTCTTGGGATCCATAAACATGGAACCCTGGTCTCAATTTCAATGCGGTAATGGTTTAGAGGGAAGGCTGTGTTCTGTGAGATTTTGGTGCTATTGTGTGCAAAAATGTCAGGCCTGCTAACCACGGTACTGCCATATTGTTTACTATGATGTCTTTAACTGCTTTGTTTCCCAGTATTTGTCTGCAGGTTCGCAGAGACGGTTCTCAGAGACAGCTGTGTTCCCAGGACGGCCTTATCTAATGCAGCTAGCCACAGACCTTGGAGGAGTTACTTTCGCATCCCTAAACCTCTGCTTTAGCTAGACATATGTGGGGGGGCGGAATAGAAAGGAGGGTTTGATATATTGCAACATGTACCTAACACGTCATTCTCAACAAAGCTTTGTGTTCAGCCAGAAGCTTTCTTGCCTTTGGATTAACTATAGACACCTGTACTTTGAATATAGTCTTTCAATAAAGAATCTTTGACTCAAGAGGCCTTGGATTTCTTGCAGCAAGGGTTGGGAGATGAAATCAAAGTAACTTGACCTCCATAGACTGACAGCTATCCCAGACCCTTGTTTCCTCTTCCCCTTGTAAAGAATGGTGCATGTTTTTGCATGTGCGGCCAATGTGCATGCAACCAGCCAAAACTCATGAAAATGAAAAAAAAAGGCAAACAAATCAGTTCTGATAAAGCACCAGCCAACATGGAACAAGTCAGTAATGGAATGCAATTATTCTGGAACCCCCCCCCCCCAAAACTAAAACTGAAATGGAAACCTAATAGGGACTATAGACTATATTTCTGTGTACTGTCTGTTGCTGGAAGTATTAGGGGTGTGCATTTTGAATTTTTTGTTGTTTTTTAAAATCTGGAGCTGTTGAGTGAACCTCTTTGTTTCTCTCTTGCAATGATCTGATTGGAAGGGAGAAATTCTGTGCATATTCAAGTGAAATGCTATCTCATAGTGCATTGCTGGTAAATATCAGAACTTGGATTTAAAAAAACAAAGATTTCATGAGGAAGGGTTTCCATGAATACCAAGCAGCCGGGACTACTGTTTCCATTTGGGAGAGTCACAAGTGAGTCTCAAAAACTGGGGTGTGTGTAGGGGGTGATTATGATTTTTGTGGTTCAGGATTTTTTTTATGCACACCGTTAGTAAGTACACTTCTACTGTGTAATTTCTGCATCATTTAATGTGTCATTTAAATGCTTTTGCTTTGTTTCAGATATGTTTCAAATTTCTATTTGCTTTCAGATTTCTGCAATCCCAGCCCTATTGTATTATTCATTGTATGTCCCATCTTGTTGATCGTATGTCATTTATACTGTTTAATCTACCTTGAGTTTCAGTAATAACAGTAGGCAATAAATAAATAAAGTAAGTAAGTTTTGGGAATCAATAAACAATTTTCTTCCAGGACAGATTGGCTATTTTTTGTCTTTTTTACATTTCCTTAGCTCTCTGCTTACAAAACCTTGCAATCTGGATTGCTTAGGCTAACATGTCAGGTGTGATGGATAAATAGTGTTGCAATGCTGATAATTGCCTGGGCCACATGTAGAGAACCAGTTTGGTGAAGTGGTTAAAGTTTCAGATTATGATATGGAAAACTCAGTTTTGAATCTCCGCACTGCCATGGAATCTTTCTGGGTGACATTCGGCCAGTCGCAGACTCTCACCCTAACCTACCTCATGAGGTTGTTGTGAGGATAAATGGAGGAGAGGAGAAAGATACAAGCCACTTCAAGCCCCTACTGGGAGAAAGGCAGGGTATAAACGAAGTAAATATATAAATAAAACATGGTTGTGGAAAGGTGCTCTGTTCAAATGTCATGATGACTACAGAATTGCTATGCCATTGTTTGGGAATCTGTTTTATAGGGTGGAAGGCAGATGGCTAATGCAAAGAAAAGTAGCATATGAAATCATCATTACATATTGTTTTTTCTGTCAAAAAGAAATAGATTATCAGAAAACAGCAGAACCGATGCATAGAATTTAACAAGTGTAATGAAAGATTATCTTATTAGATATTTTTAAAATGTTATTCCTCTTTGACTAGATAGAAACAAGATACTTTCTGTATGAAATTTAAGATTAGGGATAGATAGAATTTTCTATTAATGCTGAGTGCAGCAGAGTGGGCAGCAAGCATTTATGGGTGCCTGACTGATGTTAATCTCACAAGGCAAAGGCATAGAAACATTTGGGAGCGTCAACCACCAGCCTTTCTTCCAAGTATCTTGCAGTAAATAATGAAACAGCCTGTGATCAAATCAGTTTAGCAACCAGAAATGACTTAATTTGGATTTATGGTTATTAGCAAATCAAAAGGTTATCTAAATGACAATGTGTCACATATACATTCTGTGGATGAATTCTATCCTTATTAAATCTTGAATAATTCTATTGACACTAATGGAAATAAGAGTTTGGAAATCTGCTTTCCTATTGACTTCAGAAAACAAATGAAAATAATTTTCATTTTGAACACTCTTGGTGACTGGAAGTTTGCCTATCCCATTAATGCGGCAGAGTACGCTTAAGCCTTTGAAATATTACTACACCACCGCTTGCCTTCATGAAATGGGTATGTAGGAATATA
The DNA here is from genome assembly GCF_028583425.1 of Eublepharis macularius. Lineage (NCBI taxonomy): Eukaryota > Metazoa > Chordata > Lepidosauria > Squamata > Eublepharidae > Eublepharis > Eublepharis macularius. Next base: position 82,251,051 of record NC_072797.1, read on the forward strand.
TTGGTGGGTTTCCGAGGCTGTTTGAGCTCACCTTTATTTTTTAAAAGCCATTCCCCACAGCTGCTGGACTCAACCAGGAAAGCCTGGACCCAACTCTTTAAAAACTTGCATATTTAATTTGACTCCCCAAAGTGGACCCCAAAAGGTGTAACTATGTAGTTAAGTCCTCAGTGCTGAGGTCTAGATTGCAGTTACTTTGCTAGTGTGCGCATTCTCATGGTGGTCCCTTTCCCCCACAAGTCCACTCAAGGCACCTGAGAGACAATAACATTAACTAACAGAGAAGTGTTTTCCCTGTGTGGTGTTTCAGCCTTGGCCATTGAGCTTCCCTGTCTGACTCCCAAGGCTGATACTATTCACATTCATTTGCGTTAACGTGATTTATTGTTTCTTATTCAGCCACCTGGAAACTGTAGTTTGATATGATAAGCGGTTTTGCACTAGACTAAATGCCACTTTCTGATTAGGGTTGCCAGATCCCTATATCCTCCCATCTGGAGTGGGGGGGGGGGGGAACCTGGCACTTCTCTCATGCCGGCAGCGAGGTTTTCTTCGGAGCCTGAGTGATGATATCACTCCTGGAAGTGACGCCGTCACGTCAGCCATGGGAGCACTCCTATGCTCCATACAGGCCTTATTCGGCCCCTTGGGGGCCCACATCAGCCCCAAATGAAGCACAGGGATGCTCCTGCAGCTGGGGGGGGACCTGCTAGGACTGGTGGGGGCATCATTTTTCTCCTGCATCTCTTCTGCACTGTTTCTTCTTTCCCTCCCAACCCTTACAGCCTCTCCCCTTTTCCTGCTTCCTTCTGTGCTTCCCACCCACCAGCCAACCTACCACAACCTCATCTGCCATTTCTGTCTTCTTCTTTCACTCTTTCCCTCCCCTTGGCAGCCTCTCCCCAAGAAAAGTGTGGCCAAGTTGCAAGAGACACGAGATGGCAACTGGGGCTGGTGAATTCTCCTCCATCTGGGAAAATGAAAGAGGGGATATAGGCTGTTTTTTTCTCCCAGTCCACTCTAGTCCAACTGAGATATCATATACTCTCTATAATGCAGCAAGTATAAATTTAATTAAACATTTTTAAAAGTATAATTAAAACAAAAAAAATTCTTGTGTTCTTTCCAGCCATTCCTTTTCTTTGGGACTTGCATTTTCCACCCAATGCCTACAAAAAATTAGGAGAGCTGCCGTGCTGATGATCAAGATTCTTCTGGAATCCACTGAAGTGACTGGAGCTTTTTTAAAATCACAGAGTCACAGACTTTGCTTAGTTTCAAATGTGATTTTCTGTTTGTTCCATTTTCATATCTCCTGGCTCATTAACTGCTTTTTTGTCAATCCCTGTCCTCCTCAAGGCCTGAATTAAGGAGGACTGCTGTTGTCAGCATATAGAAAAATAGGACTTTTGCACAATAGTTGTGCCATGGGAATAATTAATGATACTACACCAGCATTGTGAGTAGACTGTGGATTTCATGCCAGCATAGGAGGGTAGATAACTCTATGCTTCTATACTAGCTAACAGGGTCCAAGCATTGTTTCCCTTGGCCCAGTATAAAGTTGTAATGTGGGTCCACCTTCTCCGTCTCATCATATACATTCAGACAATCAGAATTCATGAAATAAAAATATAGCTTTATTTTTTGTATAGGGTTGGCAACTCTGGATTGGAAAATTCCTGGAGCTTTGGGGATGGTATCTGGGAAGGGTGGAGTCTGGGGAAGGATCTCTGCTACAGCGTTCACCCTCTGAAGCTGCCATTTCCTGCTGGGGAACTGATCTGTCTAGTATGAAGAGTAATTCCAAGCAGCTCTATTCTGAAATATCCTTGATAGAATTGGTTTCCTCTGGTCCTGTGGGACCCATTAATGTTTTCCCATTCTCCCACCCATGTATGATCCCCACTTGCTGCAACTGTTCTCATCAAGAGCCATACTGTGTCCAGAAGTTGCATGGCAAAAACACTGTGAGAGAGAATTTGATAGCTGCAGGACTTGAGGCAACTGTCTCTGTTCCACAGACAACTCAGTCTACATGGACCTGTTTACTAATTATATACAACAAGCAAATCTGGGGGGGGGGGGGTTCATATTGTTATCTCTCTCTCTCTAAAATTATTCAATTGAATGAGAAAGGTGCATTAAGACTCAGGCTTCTTTTTTCCCCCTCATTCTCATGTCTGGAGCCAAGAGTATGCTAATGCACTCAATGGTCAGTTGATATGCCTTAATGGATTTCAGATGGCTACAGGGAGCTAGAAATTCAAATTAAATTAATAGGTGAAACTGATGTGCAAAATAAGGGACTGCAGCTGCTCTGCTTGCTATTGGAACTATATGAGCATGCTGTTTTCTGCACTTTGGCAGCTGTACATACCATTAGGCTCAAAGTGTGTGGGAGATTTTACACAATCAAACATCTGCATGGCTTTGCTTTCTTTCTCTGTTTTCTATACAGTTCTCAGGTTATTTGCAATGAACTTCACATGGCTGAAAAATTCTCCCATCTCATTTTTGACACATTTTTTTTCACTCAAGATCTTTTTACATAGTAACTCTGTTCTGGTCTTCCCCCAGGGTGGTTCTCTGTCAACCATAGAAAATAAAAGTTAGGCTCTTTTCAAAGGCTTTGTCTTTGTTTCTCCTATGAGCTTTAGGTTTAAGACTGTGCTGCTTGTTGTGCAAACTGAACTTCATTGACATCTACACTGACAAATTGGGAGCGCAGAAAGTATTACACAGAACACTTAAATGGGCCGGGACAATGCACTTTTGTGTTACATTAGCGAGTAAAATAAAGTGGTGGCTGCAACTTAGACCAAGTAACATATTTTGAATGCACAAAATCATTCTTGCACTGTCAGCCAATTCGGGACTGTCTTTTTTCTGCATTTTGTATAGCCCCCATGGTACCGTTGCCTTAAAGTAATAATGGACTTGGGTCTGAAAAGGAATTTTGCTGACATTAGGATATTTCAAATACTGATGGGCAATACCCCTTCTCTGTTTGCAAAGGACTGAGACTTCATTTTAAAAAGAAAGAAAGAAAATAACTCATGGTTTCTGAAACTATTTTATTGAGACACTGTCCCTCACATCAAAAGCATGACAGAACTCAAATATCTTTCCCCAATCCTCCACAAGTCCCTGAGTCACTGCACTTTGTCTTGCCACAAAGCTTGCCTGGCAGAGATAGTAGTGACAAGCAGGCCTCCATTGCTTCAGGGTATCTAGAATGATGAAGTGATAATGTCCAGGCGTCAACAATATTGGAACAAGCAGCTTGGCAGGTCAACTGTGTACTAAAGATATCAGGCAAGCTGGATTAGTATTCCTTGAGTCTTACATGCTCATTGGCCAATCACAAAGAGCCGCTGGATATGTATTTTCAAGTAGGTGTGTGCTCTGAGAAAAATTTCACAATAATTTCACTTATGGGATTTGCAGGGTGAGGTACCATGATTGTATATTTCCAGGTTGAACATAAATGGTTTGGGATTCAAATCTCTCTGATTTTTTGGTTTTCAGGACCATGCTCTTCAATAGGGAATGCATTCAAGGCTCTGGGGCAGCAGTTTATAAAGTTAATAGCACCAAATTTGCATAGAACATACTCCTCTCTCGAATCTAAAGACCTCTTAAGTTTCAAGCAGATTGAACAAAGATGTTATATTTTACAGAACCCTGAAGCAGGTGCCTCTCAGTGCAGTGTAGAATCCCTCTACTGATTCTTATGGTAAAGAAATGTTGGTCAAGCAGCAGCCTAGCAGAAGAGTGCTGGCTGGCCACCAACGTTTTAAAAGAACTATCTACATTAATTTTATTTTCCTTCCCTTACAGTGATGGACTGACAAAAAAATTACCTTTCTGCTGAAAACTTTGTGTTTGCTATCCTTCCTAGTTGGGGTTTGTTGTTTGTTTCCTTTCTCAAAGTGAAGAAGGAGGTAAAGAAGGAGAACCACAGTTTTGCCATTATTTCCTGTGTGTGTGTGTGTGGATGGGGGCTGGAGTGGCTGTTTTTTAACCAAATGATACCAAACTTAATGTTGTCTGTCCGCTAAAGAACCTCCAAGTATTAAGTAAATTAGACCAAGGAATCCAATTCTATGGGTGCATAAATAAAGCCATAATGCTTGCAGAGGGAAAAAATAGCCCTGCCTGTATAAAGGAGGGAGGAAAGAAAAAGGAGCAAGCCCGAACAACAGTTCTGCTAGGCCCTGCACCTGGCTTGCACTGGCCAAGAGTCACCCTCCCTGGATTACTGGCTGGGAAATTTGGAGATTCAATGAAAAACGAGATGTCTGTCGCTGCTGACAACAAGCCCATGAACATCAAAAAACTCACAGATTTTTTTTGGGGGGGGTATGCCTTTTTCAAATGGTTAAATCTTAGGTTAAATCTTGTCATTCTGAATGGTCTATCATTGGGAGATTGCCCTGGCCAATTTACTTATTGGTTGGGACTAAAACACTCCATCATTGATTACATCCTTATTTCGCAAGACCTTTATGATGACCATATTGATTTTATGATTGATATAAGAACAGAAAGTGACCATTTGCCTCTAAATCTTAAAAAGATTGATCCACCAAGACTCCTTAGGAGCTGGGCCTGCCCCAAAACAACCAAACCCGATGGTTTAAAACAAAGAGGCAGATTTAGAATTAAATGGTCCTCCCACATTAATGACAATTTTGGCTCTTGGATAAAATCAGCAGATGGTCAGCTTCTCTTAGACACCCTAACCTCTAATAACACTAAAGGGAACTACCTAATTGATCAGTATAATTTATTAATCTCAAATCTTCAGCCATTGCTTTCAAGATCTGGAAGCCCTAAATATGATAGGATCCCCAATAATAAAAAATGGTTTGACCATGAATGCATCCAAGCAAAATTAACCCTTAGGGAATGCTTTAGGGTTTTCCACCAAAACCCAAACCCAATTACCAAACTTGAATTACAACTTAAAAAAAAGAAATATAAAGAGCTGTTAAAAACTAAAAAAAGAGATGCTGATCGTCTTTTATGGCAGTCTCTTATCAAAGCCACCAAAGAAAAAGACAATGTCAGTTTCTGGAAGATTATTTCTAATCTCCAAACCAAAGCACCCAAGGTATCCAGTACTATCCCCGCAGATGTATGGGAAAAGCACTATAGTGCTTTGTTTAGGGATCAGTGGCACTCTGCTCCCCCTGCTATCTCATTAGATAACTCTACACAGTGGCCACCAGTCTCTGAATCTGAAATTTCCTTGTTAATTTCACAAATGAAATCTGGTAAAGCCCCAGGAAGTGACTTTATTGTTGCTGAGCTTCTGAAATCGCATATAAACTGGTGGGCTCCGGTCTTAGCAAATCTGTTCTCATACATAGATGCCTCAGCTCAATTTCCTAAGGATTGGGGCTTGGCCACAATTGTTCCCATATTTAAAAAGGGTAATCCCTCTGATCCGTCAAATTATAGGCCAATTAGTCTTTTGAATGTGATCTGTAAGTTATACACGAAACATCTCTGTTTAAAACTGTGTGAATGGTTAGACCAAAATAATCTACTCGAGATTGAACAGGCCGGTTTTACACCTGGTCGCTCCACTATTGACCACTGCTTGGTGTTAGATTATTTTATTTATAAATATGTGAAACACTGGAAGAAGACACTGTATGGGGCCTTTGTGGATCTCAAGGCAGCCTTTGATTCTGTGTCTAGGGGAAGGCTCTGGGTTAAATTGGCTGACTTGGGCATCAATAAAAGGCTATTGTTTTTATTAATTAAGTTACATGAAAATAATAGCCTTCAGATAAGACTTACACCGGACGGCAGACTCTCAAAAAGAATTCCAGTCCAAAAAGGGGTCAGACAAGGTTGTCTACTGGCCCCGTTCCTATTTAACATCTATGTCAATTCTCTAATCACATGCTTTCATACAACGGACACTCATGCCCCTGTGTTCTCTAGTGGCAGAAAAGTTCCAATTTTAATGTATGCTGATGATGCTGTTCTTTTATCTCAGACCAAAGTTGGCTTGAAGCGAGCTTTAGAAAAATTTAATGATCAATGTAACATTGAATTGTTAACAATTAATTTCTCTAAAACCAAAATTGTTCGTTTTGGCAGCTCATTTAGGAAATATATCTGGAATATGAAAGGAAATGTCATAGATCAAATTAAGAACTTTCAGTATTTAGGCATAACTTTTTCCTATAATGCCAAATTCTCAGCACATCTGACCTCATCAGCCACTTCAGCAGAGAGAAGTGCAAATGCCATCCTTAAATTGTTTAGAAGGAAAGGCGCTGGCTTTCTCCCTATGGCCTTAAAAACTTACCAGGCAAAATCTTTGGCCCAACTTTTGTATGGCTCACAAATTGGACTCTCTGCCAATCTTAAGATTCTTGAAACAGTCCAATCAAAATTTCTTAGATCTCTATTTGGTGCTCCCAAGAGTACATCTAATGTAATACTTAGACAAGAGGCAGGATTACCCAGAGTTGAATTAAAAGTATGGGAACAGGCAATATTCCTCTGGCTGAAAATTCATTATAATCCAAAGGGAATGACAACTCATCTCCTAGCTGCGAACCCTTATCCACCTTGGTTCACACAAATCTTTAACAAGATCAAGCAAATTGGCCTAAATCCTGAAGATCTTTTTAATGGAACCCTGAATATGGCAAAAACAGCTATTACTCAGAGGCTTCTTGATATTGAACTTCAAAATGAAGAAGCTTCACTTCCCAAGAACTTCAGGTGCTTAAAATCTTGGCCTAATTTTTCAGCTGCCCCATATTTATCCAGTATTACCCATGAGTCCTACAGATGGGCATTTTCTAGAGCCCGGTTTGAGGCATTGCCTTCAGCTGTATTGTACGGCAAATTCTGGCAGATACCAATGCATGAGCGCTTATGTCCATGCATGGACAATATGGTGGAATCGGTTACTCACATACTTTTATTCTGTGAATTTTATTGTGAAGAACGGTCTCGCCTCATACTACCTCTTTTGTCTAAATTCATCCCTTTGCAATCCTATTTGGAATTTAGACCAGACGTTCTGCGCAAATTTCTTTTAGAAGATTCTCAGAGCTCAGTAACCTATGCTGTGGCCAAATTCTGCTCTTTAGCTATCAGAAAACGTAAACTTCTCTTAGTGGAAAAAACATTATAAATTTTTTTCTATTTTCATTATTGTTATTCCATTTTCACTCTTATCCCTTTATGCCTGTGGTTTTCCTGTATTGATAATATTGATTTATTGCTTGTAATCGTATTGTTTTATATTGCTGGCTTTTGCTGTAATAAATTGGATTGGGGGGGGGATATTTTTGTAATGCCTAAGAACCTTAGATTTATGTGACCATTCTGGAAAATCATGTTGTATATGTTTTGGGGAAGTTTGGACTTGGCTCACAATGAGCTTTATAGGAGGGAACTCATCCTCATTAGTTTAAAACTCATAAATGGACAGTGTCTAATAAGGCAAATGTTTCCATTTTATTCTTTAAAAATATGCTTGCAACTTTTTATAAACATTTATTTTTGGCCTGCTATTCCTTGTTGACAGAAAAAGTCACTGTTTTTGAGTGACACAGACTGCTATTTTCCCACATCTTTCATTTTTCGGTCAACCTAATAGTAAATAGAATGTTAATATATCCCCAGGAGTATTATATTTAAATTTCCAACTAAATTACATTTGCTGGCATCATATGCTATCAAGATGATATCAACTGAGGAGGCATAAGATAAAACCTTTGAAGTTCAGTCACTGAAAATCCAGTCTGCTTTTCCCTACTTCGTTAGGTTAAATTTCCACATAGCTTGAGACTGAAAGCAAACAGTGTGGTACTGAGATGAAAGGTATGATCACTTTTTTTTATTAAACTCAGTTGGATAGTATAGCAATTTAGTAGGCTCCAATTCAATCATAGCTTTCCAATTTCTCTTTCTACTAGGTGCTAAAGCCATTTCCTGTGTAACTGGCCATTTATGATAGTTAAATTTTACTATCTTTGTAATTTGCTTCATAATTACTAAATCTTATAGTTCAGCAAGTTGGATTCTGCATAGGCCAATTCTTTTCAATACAGTTTCAAGGTAGTTTCTTTCTAACAAGCAAGAATCACAAGCATGAACTACAAGCAACCAAAGCATAGTTCAGCTAAAAGTGATATATTAGCTGGAGTAGGGAACTTGCCTGTGTGTATACCTTGCAAGGTTTCCTTAGCAGTGAAAATGAAGGAACCTTCTATCATGCTGTATAGTTAACTGTTAAATAATATTTCATTGTCCATTAATACTTTCAGCTTAACTAATAAGAACATCCTTCATTTGTTATTTTACTGAGGAGATTAAATATAAAATATTCATTAGGATAAAAGAGAATCTCTCTATTATTCCATATTTCAAAATGTCATTCTGTCTCTTCTGTCCCTAAGTTCTCTGCTTGCTAGAAAGCAATCAGGGATGTGACACTAGTGGACTCATGAAGTCTAGGGAGAATTGCCTATTCTGGATAGTTTGGTCCCTGCTTCCCCTGCATTCCTCATATAAGAAGGAAGCCCTTTATGCACAATCCCTCCATGCATTGACTGAACATGCAGACAGCAGGAGAGGGCATGACTGTGGTAGCCTGGCTTCTCTGCCTCTTTGTGGTCATACACAGAGGAAGTGTCCATGTATACATTCCGTCCTTGTGATGGATGCTGCTGCTTTAGGAATAACAACAACAACAACATTCGATTTTTATACCGCCCTTCAGGACAACTTAATACCCACACAGAGCGGTTTACAAAGTATGTCATTATTACCCCCACAACAAAACACCAAACTGAATGTTCTTGACCATGCAGAGGGAGTATATGTGTAGACACTTCCACATCAAGTAGGTGCCATGCTCAATAGTTGACCATCATGTGGAGGCAGCGGCATCATGTTTGTGCCTGTTTCCTCTCTTTGTGTATTCAGTCAAAGCACAGAGGGGTTGCCTATAGAGGGCTATACAAAATAGTCATCAGAATATAATCCTGATCTGTCCAGTCTGGTTTCCTTTCTTCCTTTTGTAAGTGCAAATCATTAATTTTGTTTTCATTTAAATTGTTTCTATGGAAAGATTTTTTAACCATCCTTTGCTTTAGAAATATGTTCTCTTTACAAGTTTTGAGGTGTGATATATCTACTTAATCATAGTTTAAAAATAGTTTGATTTGAAATCAATTTAATTATTTTTGTCCAAATCTAAGTTGAAAGTTATTAGGGTCAATAACTTTTGTTAATAATAACTTAACAGTATGTTTGCTTATTGAAAATGTTTGATGTGAAATTTATGGCATCTGTAATAGACACTGACACTCAGAATACCAGCTGCAGATCTTGATCTTCAGAGTAATTGTATTGGTTCGAAGTTCTACTGAAAGAAATTCCTTCTAGGATCCATCTGTTCATTAACAGTTTCTCTGAAAGAACAATGACAATTAATTTATCTTGGTTTTGCTTCATGCAGATCAGCATCCAAATATATTTAAATTCTAGTGATTGGGTCATGATACCTCCATCACTAAGGGTAAAATTACACATTATTTTTTAGCTCTGTGATACCTTTCCCCAGCATTTTAGTTGCTGGGAATGTTATTTAAGGTGGGGGACTCCTACACAGACACAGTGATTATTTGTTCCTCTTGTGCCATTTTCCAGCTAAAGACGACTATTTCCAAGCTGGTTTTACAGTTATTATGGAAAATTTACAAACACTTGCAGCTTTGCCTTCTGAGGTTAAAATCAGATCTGGGGTAGTGACTTTCACTAGAAAAACAATGTGTGCAGAAAGAGTTGTAGTCTCCCTATCTGTCTATTCTGGTCTTTAAATGATGTAGCTTTAATCTATTTTTAAAACATAAGAGGAAAAAAAGAATTATGAACTACATCAAGGTAGGCAGAGGCAACTTAAGCATATGTGCCAAACTGCAGCACATCAGAACATTTGGTGTGACAGTGCCCAAGCAACTAAGTTAAACTTTGGTTTTTAGCAGGTTCTTATAGAAAAATTCCCTGAAAATACAATAAGGAACAGACTGGACAGGGCCATATCCTATCTTTTTGGTGTATAAATTTTCTACTTGCAGGGATTTTTCTATTGGAGAACATGAATTGCAACCTGATGTCTTGTTTTGGGACTAGAGATTTGGCCTGAACCATTGTCTGACTTATTTACTGAAGACAATGGTGAATATGGCTCCAAAATCCCACAAGTATGGGAAGTCATTAAGATGGTCTGCCCAAAGAGACTCATGGATCCTTCTGGAATTCCAAAATACTCTGGTGATTTTAGAATTCCAAACACTTTTACTGTTGAAGATGCAGTGGGAGCTTGGAATGTGAAGATTGCTCTTCAATGGCTTTTCCCAACCTTGGGATAGAAGTCAGCCAGCTCCCACTCTTCAGGCTTTTGACAAACTGCAAAACAGAACTATTCAGGAGGACTTTGTTACACAAATAATAAGTCTATGCTGCAGGAAAAAGTTCAGAGAGGCGGTTTGATACAAGGATGGAGACTGTAGGCTATACTACTGTGTATTGTTTGTTGCTGTATGTTCCTACTGTTAGAAGAAGGGACTGGCAATGTCTCTTGCTCAGGCCTTTAGGACTGCCAGCAGAGAAGAAGGAAGGCAACAACCATAGAGTCAGTTAGATAGCTAGACTGCTATCAGTCTCGTTCCTGCCAGGGGAACTTCCTTCCCTTCTCCTCTCTCTCCTTCCCTGCATGCACCAGGAAAGGCAGCATGGTGTTTCCTCCTGAGAGAGATTGCTTACTTTCAATCTAAAGCCATCCTAGGTAGCTAGATCAGATACTAGTTCTTTCTCTCCATTTAACTTATATAAATATATTTCTTTAGATAAATAAACAGTTATTTGATCTCAAACTTGGATGAGAGCTTTCTGCATGCAGTTTGTTTAGTTAAAGTGCCTTAACTAAAACCCAGTAATGGTTATGGGCCCAGCCTCACCAAGTTAATTATCAGAACATACTATTTGAGTTCTGATTAACCAAGTAGAACCTCAAAACTGTGGAGAGAGAAAAGGAAAGTATAAGGCATGATGGCTGCTACTATAAAGGATCAAGACACGCATGTCTTTGTTCTTGAGGATGATAACTTTGCTGAATGGGAAATAAGGCTGAAGTTTAATCTCAAGAAAAAGCACCTGGAGAAACACCTCACAGAAGGCCCACCAGCTGAGGATGACGAGAGAGTGAAGTGGAACCAGGAAGATGATGTAGCACAAGCAGTCATTGTAAGTTCTGTCTCTACCAATTATCTAGAATTGATTCAGGACTGTGAAACAGCTAAGCAGATATATGACCTTATACTTAAAGAGCATGTGACAGATGATTGGGCAGCCAGGTCACTTTTGCAAGATCAATTGCAAGCATTAAAATATTCAGACAGACAATGCTTTAAAAGTCATGTGAGAAAACTATAGGACCTGTTCTTTCAGTATGCCCAAGCAGGGGAAAAGAAACCACACATTTCTGCCAGTAATCTCCCAACTTGAAATAAAGGGAAAATTAAATTTTCAAGAAGCAGTCATACAAATTAAAAAGGAAGTTGCAAGACATAAAGCTTTAAACTGAAATTTACAAGAACTGCCTGACCAGTTTGTTCATAAAGTCTCTCTAAGAGCAAAAACGCAAGTTGCCACCTCCAGCCCTTGAGGAAGACATTTCTCAAACCATCAAATTGGCAAGCATCCTAAGGGGGCTACGTTGGCCAGAAAGAGAGAATCCTTAAGCAAACAAAGTTTCACTACAGCAACCCAGTATGAAACAGGGCAAAACTCATTTGCAACCACTCCAAAGGCAGAGCAATTAACATGGTACAATTGTGAGGGTAAGCAAATCGGCTGCTCTTCCCCCAGTGCAATGGAAGCTCCCCCTCCCTCTTCTAACATGAAAGCAAATGCTTTTAAATGCAAGACAGATGAGCAAAAGAAGTTTAGTCTGATTTCAGTCAGCAACAGCCTTACAAATACAAATACCATAGTATTAGATAGTGGAGCATCTGTATCAGTCTTTTGCTTTAAGAGTTCTTCAAAGAATTAAAGGACTTAGAACAGCCCATCAACTAAATAGAGAAGAGCAAGTAAATGTCACTACAGCCTGCGACCATAAAGAATGTACCACCCTGTGGCACCTAAGATTTTGTCACAGGATCTTAGAAACTATAAAGGAAATGCATACAAAGGGGCTTGTCAGAAATATGTGTATTAATTATTGCAAAACTAACCAAAGCTGTGTTTCTTGTTTAGAATGCAAGGCAGTGCGGCAGACGGGGAAAGTGAAGACGTTCTACCAAATGTTCAAACAGTATCTGAAGAGCAGAGGGAACCCAAAAAAGCCACACAGCAAGATGCTGAGATGGTCAGAAAGCTCCAACAAAGGTATCCCGCCCCCAAAGTTAAACCTGATGATTAGGGCTGAGGGAAGAACTGGAACCCAGATCCTGGACAGACATCTCAAGCTTGCCACCCACTCAAGCACAGGAATGGAAGCAAGCTGCAAGAACAGAGTTAAATGCCATGTACAAGAACAGCACATGGACACTCACTGAACTCCCTAGAAATAAGAGAGCTGTGGGCAGCAAATGAATTTTTAAACTGAAACAAGACAATGAAGGTAAAATCCAATGTTACAAAGCCAGACTTGTTGCCCAAGGCTACACACAAAGGTTTGGTGAGGATTATGATGAGACATTTGCACTTGTTGTGAAACACACTACAATAAGAACACTCCTTAGTGTTGCAGCATGCAAGAGGATGCAAGTAGAACACCTAGATGTCGAGAGACTGCTTTCTTACACGGTGACCTAACAGAAGAAGTCTACATGAAGCAACCACCAGGTTTCATCAAAAAAGGCAAGGAAGATCTCGTATGCAAGCTTTAGAAACCAATCTACAGCCTAAAACAGGGGTGGGCAATTGTTTTGGCTCGGGGGCCACTTTGTGGGAGCGGAGGTTAGCGGAGGGTCGCACCTTTTAAAATGATTGCATTCATTAGATAACTTTGCATTTCTAAAAACCAATAAATATAAATTAAATAAAATAGTGGTAGTTTTATTCAATTTATTTATTGTGCTAATTTCATATCATCTATAGCTGCAAGCACATTTAATTTTAGAATCAGTTTAATGAGACAAATGTACCCTATCACACTTTTCTACTGTCTTGACAGGCCACAAAAAACTCTGTAGCGGGCCGCATGTGGCCTGCGGGCCGCAATTTGCCCACCCCTGGTCTAAAACAAAGTGTAAAATGCTGGAATGAAAACTAAATGACATCCTTCTAAAGGGAAGCTTCCAAAGAAGTGAGTCTGACCTATGCCTATACACATGAAAATGAAGAATGGATTTACATTCTAGTTTATGTTGATGATCTAATTTTGGCCTATGAGAACTCAAATGACGGCAAAGAAGTTGTAGATCATCTGAGTAAGGAAGTCACAATCAAACAGCTTGGGAATGTGACTAATTATTTAGGCATTCAAATACAGAGACACTCTAATGGAAGCTTCCTTCTTAGCCAAGAACAAAAGATAGAGATTTATTGAAAGACCTGAAATTGGAAGACAGTGCTCCCAAATACATTCCAATGGAACCTAACTATAACAAACAAAATGAAGTGTCTGAAGAGCTACCCAAAGAGAACAGATATCATGAAATCTTGGGGAAGATCTTATACATTTCAACCCTGACATGACCAGACATTAGTTAAGCAGTAGGACTATTGTGCAGAAAGTTTACCAAACCCACAAAGAAAGGCTGGAAAGCCCTAATGACTTTAGTAAGATATTTAAAGCAAACTGCAAGCCTCAAACTCAGGCTACCAGCAGACAACATGCCTAAATTGACACTTTGCGTGGATGCAGATCACGCCGGGGGGAAATCTGCCAAGAAGCCCACAAGCGGCAACATAAATCTTCTGTGGTGGTGGAGCCATAAGCTGGGCAAGTAAGAAACAGACCATCACTGCTGGTTCTACTGCAGAAGCTGAATATGTTTCAGCAGCATTAGGATGCAGAGAAATTCAGTGGCTACTCAAAATAACTGAAGATCTAGGGCTAAATATACCTCCATCTTTCATCATATATGAGGATAATGAAACATGCATTGGTATGTCACAAACTGAAGACGTCAGTACATCTTCAAAGTACCTTGACCTGAAGTACCACATAATTAAGCATCTGTACAAAGATGGGACCATTAAATTAGTTTATTGTCCTAGCAACAAAATGATTGCTGATGTTTTAACTAAACCTCTCCAGAGAGAACGTTTTGAAGCACTCTGAATGAAGATGGGCCTGGTACACTGAACCAAGATCCATCAAGAGGGGATGTTAGAAGAAGGGACTGGCGATGTCTCTTGCTGAGGCCTTTAGAACTGCCAGCACAGAAGAAGGAAGGCAACAACCATAGAGTCAGTTATATAGATTGGCTGCTCTTTCTGCCAGGGGAACTTCCTTCCCTTCTCAGCTCCTCTCTCTTCTTCCCTGCAGGCACCAGGAGAGGCAGCATGGTGTCTCCTCCTGAGAGAGATGGCCTACTTTCAATCTAAAGCCATCCTAGCTAGTTAGATCAGATACTAGTCCTTTCTCTCCACTTAACTTATGTAAATATATTTCTTTAGATAAATAAACAGTTATTGGTTCTCAAATTTGGATGAGAGCTTTCTGCATGCAGTTTGTTTCGTTAACGTGCCTTAACTAAAACCCAATACCTACTGAATAGTTTCCATGTCAAATTGCTGAATGTCATGTCAAATTGCTTATGTTTTGCTTCAGCATTATATCAACTATACCCATACATTCATTTATCGATTACAAAAATTTGTTAATTACAATAATAACAAAAATGTTTTGTGTGTGTTCTTTAATTTTTTAAAAAGCATTTATTGTTTTTACATGGGGCTGCCCCCCTTCCCTGCCTTATTATTTGATTTGAGCCTTGCCTTCTGACTTTCTCCTGTCACTTCTTGCTCTTTGCAACCCAATGTTTTATTTAATACCCCCTCAGTCTTATTTGCTTCATCAGTCCTTTGTTTCGGTGTGTGACTTGCTGTTATTGTGTGTTGGCTCAGTGTCCTTCTCTCACCAAACCCGTTTGATTTTTAATTGTGACCCACCCTTCACTGAAGCTGTTGTGGTTCTTTGGGAATTAGAATTAATTTGGACTTTGTCTGTCTTGTCCTTTGATGGGCTTAGACTGGAGTAACTCTGCTTAGGATTGCACTGTTACTCTATCTTGTATGTGTGGGTGACTCAAGTTATAATTTAAGCACACTTTAATTTTATATATTTTATAACACACAGTCCAGTAATAAAATTATATACATTTCATACATCTTATCTGTCATCTGTGCACAAACACAACACATTGTGACTGGCACGGGATCTTCTGTCCCTGGTGGGAAGAATGTATAGCATGATGGGGGCAGATCTCGCAGAGGGAGAGAAAGGTGTGGTTTTTTTAAAAAAAGCTGCCACCGATAGTAGTAGCAGTCTACTTGGCAAGTTCAAACTACTGTTCTTCAAGCTAAGTGGTTTCAGTGCCAATTCCTTAAGCTGCTTTATGTGTTACTGTTTCCTATAAATTCTTCCATAGAATTTAACAATAAACATGGGCACTTTTCATTGCCTCACAAAGAGAGATCCCTTTATGCTATCAATCTGATATTTGGCAGTGTACGTGTCCTGTTGGAGTACTGCAAGCTCCTGGAGCTTTGTTCAGTTCAGACAGAAAGCACAGAAGATAAAAACTCAAGAAAGGGTGGCCAGGAGGGTTACTTCTATGGAAACCAATGAATGAAATAGAATTATGAAAACAAACAACAGTAATGAAAGAAACAATAGCAAAACAAAACCATTTGAAACAAACCAATAACGATACCATCCCTTTAGAATTAATAATAAAAACAAAAGAAATCACGCTATTTTCCATGCCCAAGTCTTTTAACAGATTTTCTGCTTGTTTTCTTTTTCTGCAATTTATACCTTATTGTATTGTGTATTTGAATGTTCCAGATAGACATGTGCACGATCGGAATTATGGACTGAAAATTGCCCCGATTTTGGTGTTTGCGCCATCGGGACTGGGCTGATTGGTTCTGTCCACGGCTCCCGGTTCAGCACTCGGGTGGGGCTCTCCATCGGGTCTTGATCGGATCGATCGGTTTACGTTCGGGATTGCAGTCTGCAGACAGTCTGGCGCCAGCCATCTGTTCCCAAGGGAACAGAGCCCCGTGGAAACAGAGCCTGGGGGATGCCGGAGCTGTTTGCCCTCCTTCTGTCACCCTGGAAATGCAAATGGAAGCCCAGCTTTCCTTGATCAGCAGGGCTTCCTTCCAACCACGGAGCAGCCAGAAAAGTGCGCGCCCGTCTCATCCATTTGGGAGAAGAGAGGGGAGGGCGGGGGAAGGGGGTGTTCTTCTGTAGCCATGGGCACTCGAATCTCATCCCTGCAAAGCCTGAGAGGCAGCTCTTACGGCCAAACACAGCCCTCCTGCATAGCAGGCCCAGGCTTTATAAATGGCCATGTGCTGCGCAACAAAGTTTCACTTTCCGCTTGCGGGTGGAGTGGGACAGAGGCGAGCTCTCACTTGCTGCTTTTGGAGAGAGAAAGCGCAAGAGAGAGAGAGAGAGGGAGCTTTAGCTTTGGGCTTCAGCAGATAGGGAATTAGGGAATAGGGAGCTATCTCCTCTGGTTCCCCCCCCCCGTGACAGTACTGGCACACTCCTGTGGGGACAGACCCCCTCCCCGAGGGGAGACGGTTCGCCACTGCCTCCACAGGCCTGCCGGGCCCAGCGGCCGCCATCCTCCTCACCCACCATTCCTTTAGCGCTGGAAACCACGGGGCGCCCTCCCGCGTCGGCCTTCCCAATTCCCGATTCTGTATTGGAAATGGAACTTGATTGGTGAGGTTCGGGTACCTGGGTTCGGCGCCGCCGCGGAATCACGATCAGCTAAATCGGGATTATTTTTTGGATCGTGCCCATGTCTAGTTCCAGACACTGATTATATATTAATTTACACTGTGTATTGTGCTTTAAAATATTTTTTCAGACTTTCCTTTCACTAGCAGTTGACTTAATAAGCCTCTGAGTGCATGCAGAGTACCCACATGAATCAGTGCCTAGGCATGTGGGAAAGAAACTTTGATACAGCCTAATATTCACCAAAGAAAGATCTTTAGTGTATATAATGTAGAGCACAGAAAATGCAAGGAAGAAAACACAAAGACTAAGCAACTGATAAAGAAAAAAAAGAAAAACATTTTTGATAAATTAATTTGAGATGTTACTTTAGTATCCCAAACCATCTCTGAGATGGGTGTGCATCTTGGCTGAGTGTAAGGATATAGAGGCAAGCTCCTCTATCCTTTTTACTCCTGAGTATGGTGAACACACTCAGACTAATCAATCTTATTTAGGGAAACCTCCATCCATGTCACCATGCTTTCTGTCCAGCTGGGCATGTTTTACCTGTTGGCTCATCAGATTGGGTCATTAGATTTTACAGAAACAGTCATTCCTCTAGCATAGGATGACAGTTGAGCACATAGTTAGACAACTGGTCATTTATTGTTGGGATCTTCTTGGGAAAAGATAAGATTCCCAGGGATTGATCTTGGAGGATCAATTAAAGGCCAGCTTTATATCTCTCTTCTATAACACCCCGTAGCAGACAGAACCAGCGTGACTGTCATAAGGCAAGCAGAACCCATGCCCAGAGGGGGAGCACCACAAAGCAGCAGCTGCACAGCACCATAACCACCAGGCATAAGGAAATGGCAGGTAAAAAACTTGTCCCCCCCCCACATCCCTTCCAGACACCAGGACAGCCCTCCCACTTCTAAAAGACAGGAAAAACCAGTGAATCTATAACTCTTAAACCAGTTCTTCCAGCAGGCAGCACAGATCTTTTAGCAGCGCAGTAGGATCAGGCAGCAAATCCACTAGGTAAATCCCAAAGGCAAAGAGAACAGAGCAGGCCAGGCAACAGAGCCAGTAGCACTCAGCAGCGGTCTCTCTCCAAGACCAGATCAACAAAATGGAGGCGGTTCTGAGCTAAGCCTGCTTTTTAAAAAAACTCTCTTGCAGGGTAGTTTGAAAAAGGCTGTCTCTTTCTCAGCGAATCCTATTGGCCAGACAAGCAGAGTACCTGCATGGACTGGCCACTCAGTCCTTCCTGCCTCATTTCCCATCCCTCCTCCCTCTTTCATCTTGTAAAAAAAGTAGGAGAAGCCCAGGAACCAGCCAGCCAGAGACTGAAGCCCTATTTCCCAGATTTACCTGGATTTACCTGAATTTGTCCAGGCTTCTTGATCCAGTTTCCTATATCATATCTGGGATTCTCAAATTTGTTTTGGGAAAGCGAGACTTAGCCGGATCTGCCTTCTTTACCAAGTTCCCGGACCTGGATCTCACAAGTAGAGATGGGCACGAACAGGAAAAAACAAACAAACATGATGTTCGTTGTTCATTGCTATCCACGAACAGGGACTCATGAACAACCACAAACATGGCCCTGTTCACGTACATGTTTGTGGTTGGCTGTTCGTGGAGGCCAGCAGGCTCTCCTCCAGCCATCATCCAAGTCAAGATCCCTACTGCACCACTCCCAGAAACCTGACCTGAGCAGGCACCAGGAAAAGTACCAATAATAAATAATAGCTTGGCCCAGAGCCTGGCAGCAGCCCTGGAACTTTTTTTTTTTTTTAATAATTTTTTTTTTGGTGAGTGGAAAAAAGAAAAGAATTTTCAAATTTAACACATATAATCTCATTTCCCCCGCTCTATCCCCCACCCTTTTCCTCCCCCCTCCCTATTGACTTCCAACAGCTTTCCAACCCTTAACCCTTCTTATTGCTTAAATCTATTTCATTTACATTTTCCTACCCTCTATAAATCATAATATCTCTTACTCTAAGCACATTCTGATTCTTTTACATAGACTCTATCAAGCATACTATCCATATAATATATATCGTGTCAATGAAGCATAACCATATAGCCTAGTATATAGCAAGGATCACAGTGTCTCTTACTTTAAACATGTTCTATTTCTTTTAAACATATACTCCGTCAAATATACTATCAATATAGTATATATTATAAAACATATATTGTATGCTATGCCACCAATGTAACACAGCACACAACATAGTATAACATAACAACCTGATATTGTATTAAATCTGATCCATTAACCCATCGTTTTATATTGTATATAACATACCTATGATATATAGTAGTAATAATATACATATATATAGTAATAATGTATCTATTTAACCATTCTCATTATCCCATATATTCTATGTAAAGTTCCCCTAAATATTATGCTAGCTTAGATTATAATTACATTCCCCCTAAATGGTAAGATCCCTTCTCTCTCCCCTTTCCAACATTATTCTTTAAAAATTCTCAAACTGCCACAGTTCTCCTTTTACATCCCATTTTTTTCCCCAAAAATTGTTTCAATTTCCCCTAATCAACAATATATTGCCCTAGATCAAGATCTTTGAGTTTCCTTGTCATTTTGTCCATTTCCGCCATGTACAGCAATTAATAAATCCAGTCTTCTACAGTTGGTATTTCTTGTGTCTTCCATTTCTGCGCATACAAAAGTCTTGCCACTGCAGTCATGTAAAATAACAATGTTCTATGCTGCATTGGAACAGTCTCCATTCCCAAGTTCAGTAGCAACAATTCTGGGTTCTTATTTATTTGTATTTGTAAAATCTCATTAATTACTTCGATTATTTCTCCCCAGTACTGTTTAGCTACTTCACATGTCCACCACATATGATATAGTGATCCTTCATGTTTTTTGCATTTCCAGCATTTGTCTGACATATTAGTATTTCCTAGAGCAATTTTCTTTGGTGTTAAATACCATCTGTAAATCATTTTGTACATATTCTCTTTAATGTTCGTACAAGTTGAAATCTTCACTGTGTTTTTCCATAGGTACTCCCATGCCTCCATTGTTATTTCCTTATGAAAGTTTATTGCCCGCTTCACCATCTGGACTTTTACTGTTTCATCCGCCGTAAACCATTTTAGAAGTAATTTATAGATCTTAGATATTTCCTTCTTGCCTTCTTTTGAAAAATTTTTTATTGGGTTAGGATCAATTATTTTCACATTACAATCAATTCTCCCATTTCCCAATTTCTAACCCCCTCCCTTTCCCCCCCTTTTTGTTGACTTCCAACAGTTTTCCAACCCTTTGTCCCTTTTCCCTTACTCCTTTTATATTCCTCTATCTAACAAATATATATTCTCCCTTTATTCTAAGCAATAATTCTTTAACTATTTTTGATACTCTGTACCCTAACTTTGAGTCCCTTTTTCCATGTTGGATAAACAATTTATCCCATTTTTCATAATTTCAAATATTTCTATAGATCATAAACCATATAAACCATACATTCATATAAGTCAACCAATTTAACTTATGCTCTATGTGTTACTCATTCTACATATCTTCTTCTTTCTGCTTTAGTTATATTTAATTACATTACTGTTTTTGTTCCCCTTCAATTATAAATCTATATAACTATCATCATATAATATCAATCAATTTGACTCATATATATCTTCAGATAAACTTATTCAGTTTGGTACATTATACAAATTTTACCAAAAATAATGTTAATTAGTCAGTCCTTATGATTAATCCTTATGGTTAATTATTTTCTATCAATATTCTATATATTATTCTACATATAATAATCTAATGACATAACTGCTTAGAAATTTTCATTTACCTCTTCTCCCCCCCGGTAAAGTCACCCCCCTCTGCATTTTATTGTATTTCAATAGTTCTCAAACTGCCACAGTTCTCCTCCCACCTCCCATTTCTTCACCAAATATTGTTTCAGCTTCTCCCAGTCTGTGTTGAACTGTCCTGGGTCAAGGTTTCTCAATTTTCTTGTCATTTTGTCCATTTCCGCCATATACAGCAATTTGTAAATCCAGTCTTCGATAGTTGGCACTTCTTGTACTTTCCATTTTTGCGCATACAAAAGTCTAGCTGCTGCTGTCATGTAAAATAACAGTGTCCTGTGTTGAGCTGGAATGCCCTCCATTCCCAAGTTCAGTAGCAGGAGTTCTGGGTTCTTATTAATTTGAAATTGTAAAATCTCACTTATTACTCTTATTATTTCCCCCCAGTACTGCCTAGCTACCTCACACGTCCACCACATATGATACAGGGAACCCTCATGTTTTTTACATTTCCAGCATTTGTTAGAGGTGTTCAAATTCCCTAGCGCAATCTTCTTTGGTGTCATGTACCAATGATAAATCATTTTGTAAATGTTCTCTTTGATATTAGTACACGTCGTAGTCTTCATTGTAGCCTTCCACAAGTATTCCCATGCCTCCATTGTTATTTCTTTATTGAAATTTATGGCCCACTTCACCATTTGTACTTTAACTGTTTCATCTTCAGTATACCATTTCAACAGTACTTGGTATACCTTAGAAATTTCCTTCTTGTCATCTTTTAAAAGTGTCTGCTCTAGTTCCGAATTCTCTGTTCTTATGCCTCTCTTTGCAGAGTCCGAATTGTAGAGATCTCTGATCTGTCTGTACTGAAACCAGTCATAATTTGGTGATAACTCGTCCTGTGTCTTTATTTTAAGTTTAGAAGATTCTATTCATGTTATCTCCTTGTAAGTTAAACATTGTTGCTCAGTATCGACAGCTCTCGGATCTATTACCTCATATGGAACCACCCACAGGGGGGTTCCTTCTTGTAAATAGTCTCTGTACTTCCTCCAGGTTGCATATAGGCTTCTCCGTATATAATGATGTAAGAACATCGAATTCGCTTTTACTTTATCATACCATAGATATGCATGCCATCCAAATATTTTTTTGTATCCCTCTAGGGCCAATAATTTCTTATTCTTCAGCGTCATCCAATCTTTCAACCACACTAGGCAGATTGCGTCGTAGTAAAGTCTTAGATTGGGCAGTTGCATTCCGCCTCTTTCTTTTGCATCTTGTAAAACTTTCATTTTCACTCGAGGCTTCTTGCCTGCCCAGACAAAATCTGATATTTTCCTCTGCCATTTTTCAAACTGCTTAGAGTCCCGAATAATTGGTATTGTCTGTAGCAAAAACATTACTCTTGGTAACACATTCATCTTAACTGCTGCAATCCTTCCCAACCATGACAAATTCAATCTATTCCATTTAATCAGATCTCGCTCTATCTGAGTCCATAATTTTTCATAGTTATTTTTGAATAGATCTATGTTCTTAGCCGTCAGTTCAATTCCCAAATATTTCACCTTACTTGTTACTTCGCAATCTGTTATTTCCATTAGCAATTGTTGTTTTTGCTTAGTCATATTTTTACATAATATCTTTGACTTCTTTTTATTAATATAAAAACCTGCTAAATCTCCAAACTCCTTGATCTTGTCTATCACTTTTGGCATATTCTCCATTGGGTCCTCTACAATTAACATTATATCGTCCGCAAATGCTCTGACCTTGTAAGAAAAGTCCTTTATTTTTATTCCCCGAATTTCTTCGTCTTGTCGTAGTTGTATCATCAGGATCTCCAATACCAAAATGAATAACAGCGGAGACAACGGGCAACCTTGTCTTGTTCCTTTGCTTATAGTCAGTTTCTTAGTCGTCTCGTCATTCACTACAATTGCTGCATTCTGGTCTCTGTAAATTTCCTTAATTGCTCTTATGAATCTTTCTCCCATTTGTAGCTTTTCCATAGTGGCAAACATAAAGTCCCAGTTTAAATTGTCAAACGCTTTTTCAGCATCAACAAAGAAGAAACCAACCTCTTTATCACAACGCTTGTCGTAGTATTCAATAGCATTAATCACTGTCCTTAAATTGTCTCTAATTTGTCTATCTGGCAAAAAGCCTGCTTGTTCCTCCTCAATAACTTCCGAAAGCCATCCCTTCACTCTCTCCGCCAGTATCTTCGCGAAAATTTTATAGTCATTATTAAGTAACGATATAGGTCGGTAGTTTTTCACATTAGTCAGATCTTGACCCTCTTTAGGGATCAATGATATGTTAGCTTCGTTCCAAGTATCTGGAGTCCGTTGATCCTTTAAAACTCCATTGATCACCTCTTTTAGGAATGGTGCCAGTTCATTGGCCATTACCTTATAGAATTTAGCTGTAAGTCCATCTGGCCCTGGCGCCTTTCCCAAATTTGTTGACTGTATTGCCTTTCTTATTTCCTCATCCGTTACTTCATTATTCAATCTATCTCTCCAAGCTTCCGAAATTACTGGGAGTTTCATTTTATCCAAGTATGTCGCTATTAATTCTTTGTTCACCTCTTTCTTGTTGTACAATTTAGCATAAAATTTGTAGAAGGCTCTACTAATGGCTGTCTGTTCCAAATATGTTTTATTATCTTCACGTATTTTATTTATAGTTTTCTTTTCCTTTCTTTTTTTCAGTTGCCATGCCAGGTATTTCCCAGGTTTATTTGCACCTTCAAACGCTTTTTGATTCAGTCTTTTAAGATTCCACTCCAATTCTTTGTTATTCATTGCTGTCAGCTGTTCTTGAAGTATTTTGATGTCCTGATAAATTTTCTTTTTCCCTGGTCTCTTCTTTAACTGTGTTTCTTTGACTTTTATTTTTTCCACAATCTCCTGTCTCTTCTCTTCTTTCTTTTTCCTGGCTCTACCATTTAAGTCCATTAGTATGCCCCTAATTACCGCCTTGTAGTTATCCCAAACCTTGTTGGTTGGTACTTCTTTATTCATGTTATATTGTATGAAGAATTTTGTCTCTCTTCTCAACATTTCCAAGTTCTCTCCCTCTTGTAACAAATCCTCATTTATTCTCCATCCTTTCCTTTTTCTCCTTCTCCCCAATTTCCACGATTGGATTATGATCTGAGCCTACCATCGGCATTATTTCCACCTCCTTAGTCCATAACGCTAAGTCTTTTGAGGCCCAGATCATGTCGATTCTCGATAGTGTAGAATGCCTTGCAGAAAAGAACGTAAATTGTCTACTTTTGGGGTTTTGTCTTCTCCATACATCTTCTAAAGTCTCCTGTTGTATCAATTCAAAAAAGAGCTTTGGTAACAGCTCTTTTCTTTTGTGCCGTTGATAATTTTTTGTCTAGTTCCAAATTTGTCACTCCATTGAAGTCTCCAGCAAGAATTATCTGGTCATATGAAAGTTCATCTAGTTGCCTCCTCAAATCCTCAAAGAAGCTTTCTTTTGCTCCGTTAGGTGCATAAACTCCGACTACCAGCACTCTCTTTAGATTCCATATACATTCCACTGCTATAAATCTGGCTTCCACATCTTTCATTACAAATTTTGGCTGCAGCTCCTCTTTTATATACAACACCACTCCTCTTTTTTTCTTATTAGAGGCTGCGGCAAAATCATTACCCAATTTTTTCAGTTTCAAATATTTTACATCTTGTTTTCTAATATGGGTCTCTTGCAAACATACAATATCACATTTTTGTTTTAATAGCCAGTGGAAAATGCTTTTTCTCTTGTTTGGTGAATTTAGTCCATTTACATTCCAAGATAAAACTTTACATTCCATATTCATAGTCTTGTTGCTGGTAAGTCTTTTTCATTGTCCCTTAAGAATCGCTCCATCTCTCACTCAGATCTGATACGCTTTTTGGCCCCTCCAAATTCAAAGGACACACCTTCTGGTAATTCCCATCTATACCTGATTTTCATGTCCTTCAGAATCTGAATTAGTGCTTTGTATTTTTTCCGATCTAGTAACACCGATCTGGGTAGTTCCTTCATGATGATAATCGTCTTGCCATCAATCTCCAATGGATCTTGAAACTGTTTAGTCACAATCTTCTCTTTCATATTTCGAGTCGTGAACTGCACAATCACGTCTCTTGGTAATTTCCTCTGGGTCGCGATTCTTGAATTTACACGATATACCACATCAAGGATAGCCACAACTTCCTCCTCCTCCTTTCCCAGGTATTCAGCTAACACCTCAGTCATCTGTTCTTGCGCTGTCTTTCCTTCCACTTCCAGCAAGCCGCGAAATCTCAGCTGCTTCTCCATGTGTTTACTTTCCGCAACCGCCATTCTTCCCCTCATCAGTCTCATCTCTGTTTGTTGCGTGTCAGCTAAGTTCTCCACCGCACCTTCCACTACTTTGACTCTCTGCTGTGTCCCTTGCAATTCGTTTTGTATTATTTCCATACCTTTCTTCACTTCTAACAGCTCAGTTTTCACTGTCTGTTTAACCTCTTTAATCAGCTCCAGTTTCGTGTCCTTAAGTTCTTTAATCACTTCTAAAAGTTTTTTATCCAGGTTTTCTATTGCCGATTGCCACTCTTTTTTCGACATCGTGGGGCTTGCTTTAGCTCGCTCCCACGAGTCCACTCTCTTCCTTAACTCCGTGGCGTAAAATTTAATGTCTTTTTAACTTCAAATGTCCCGGTCTTCTTGCAAAAAAAAAAGGCTTTTAAAAAGTCCAAAATGTCAGGCGTCTTTTCTCTATGGTTTTTCTATGATTTTTGTAATCCAAAATGGCTTACTTCCTCTTCCGCTGAAGCCGCGACCCTTCCCCTTTCAAAGATGGCGATTCCCTTCTTCCTGCCCTTCGGCAAGGGCCGCTTCTCTCCAGCCACTCTATTGTTATTACGTACTTCCTGTTTCCCGACTTCCCACAGTAGCTCTCGCGATGGTAAATTTTTCTCACAGCTCCGTAACCGCAAGTATTCAAAACAATAGTCCAATTTCTTTAATAACTCCTTAAACTTAGTCTCTTTTCTTATGCAACTCTTGCCGAGTCTTCCCCTCCTTTTTACTAGCCTGTTGCAGTTTGAAAATCTACTTTAATTCTTCTTTACTTTTTACAATCTGTCCCGTATCAGAAGATAGTGATCTTTACCTTCTCATTCACTTTCCTTGGGTTGTAATCGCTGTTTCAATCTTAATTTCTCCTCTCCACTTCTTTCCCCTTTTGAAGCTTGGGTACGTAGGTCTTATGCCAACCGCATTGGCCCCGAATCTGCCGCAGAGATCTTAGCCGACCTGTCGCAGGGTGGGACCTCAAGGGTCGGGAGGGGGCCCATTGCGCAGAGCCCCCCCTCGCCCGAGATCAACGCGCCCTGAGGTCTTGAGCGTTCTTTGCCTGCTCTCCGCCTGAGAGCAGTCGGCCGCGGGCTAAATTTCCCCCGCCGGCCGCTTAAAACGGCAGTCCGGTCAGCTCCGCGAATGGAGCTGCTTCAGACCTCCATGAATCCCAAACCGGAAGTCCCTTCTTGCCTTCTTGTAGTATCACTTCCTCTAGTTCTGAATTTTCCAGTCTTGTACCTCCTCTCAGGCAGTCCGCATTATAAAGATCTCTGATCTGTCTGTACTGAAACCATCCATAACAAGGAGACAATTCTTCTTCTGTCTTTATTCTCAGCTTTGAATATTGTATTTGTGTGATCTCCTTGTATGTTAAGCATTGCTGTTCATTATCCACAGTTCTCGGATCTATTACTTCATACGGAACCACCCATGAAGGAATTCCATCTTCCATATACACCTTGTATTTCTTCCAGACCGTGAAGAGGCTTCTCCGAATATAGTGATGCAAAAACATAGAATCTGCTTTTACTTTATCATACCACATGTATGCATGCCATCCAAATATTTTTTGTGTCCCTCCAACAGCAGCCCTGGAACTTGAAGGGGTAGATCCCTATCCCACCACACACAAAGAAATTTCAAGCTCCAATGCACTCACTCTATCAAAATGCCAACAGCAACTCTCTCCCTCTCCACTGTCTGCAAACTAAGCCAGAGCTGGGAGACCCCTCCCCCCTGCTCTTTGCTCCCTTGTTACAAATCTGGAGCTCCACACTTGAAAGGAAGACCTGCCTATCAAGCTAAATTGGGCTTAGATTGGGGTTCCCAGGGCAACAGCAGGAGTTCAGACAGAGTTCAGACAATCCCTGCCTAAGTTGCCAAGGGAATTGATTTCAGGTGCCAGACTGTCTGGCTTAACAAACAGCAACGAACAAGGCTTGCAATGATCACCTGTTCGTTTAGAATAGGGCCTCATGAACAGCTTGTTTGTGAACAGCAGATTGGGCTGTTTGTGGCTTTTTTTTTGTTCGTATTGCTGTTTGTACCCATCTCTACTCACAAGCGTACAAGTGACTATTTTGTTTAAAAAGGGTACTTTTCTCTTTGGCAATAGGACTTGCTTCAAAGCCAGCAAAGGCTTGGCTGTGCATGCTGTTCTCCCCAATTCATTCATGCCCATCTTGTCTTTTGGTTTCAGTCTTTGCATATATACTTTCAAGGATATATTTCATTGGTTGAATCCAGACTAAATTTTTCAAAAGCACTTCTGTCCATGGAACAGATTTTACCCTCCCTTCCATCCCCAACTGCTGCCCACTGATCTTCAAATACTGCTCCTAGGCAACAAGACCCCTTCAGAAACAGCATGTGAGGCAAACTCGGAGGAATGGGTGGAAATTACCCCTCCCAATATTGAACATTTAGTCTAGATTCAGCCCCATGAATCAACTATCACCTTATCTATAACAGCAGTGATTATTTCATTTTAACTTACCATGCAAAAACATATTTGATGAAGTATGCCTTGATCAAGCTGATGACTATCATGTCGATCGCAATGCAAAGTAATAATTATTTTTAAAAAATCGGCAGTGTAGGTATAGAAAATGTTTGGTGACCAGTTTTAACAGTATTATTATGATAGGTGAAACAAATGCTTTACAATGGCTAATAAACGTAAGTGGAAGCATAAATACCATTTTTATTTTTAGCATGAAACATTCCTGACATTTAGTGTCAAAGTCCTCTAATGGTGATGTTGCCTGTGACCTTATGTGTTGATAAACAGATCAATTAATTGCTGTCTTGAGCTTCATCATCTCTATCTCAACTAATTTCCATAATCCTTTTTAACATCTAATGCAAAATAGGGAAAAAATACTGCAAACCATTTATCTAGTTGCACAGTACTCCCCACCGCCTTTCCATACACTTCTGTATTCATCCTGCTATTTTTGCTGGAATGATTTATCCTCTTGATGAATGCTTTAGTCTTTAATTACTTCAGAGAAAGCTTAACGAGATATGAATAATCCAATAAAAAGATAGTTCTATTTCTCTGGCTTCTGATTCTATTGTTTGGATGCCTTTTCTTTTAATAGTAGCTAGAACTTTCCTTGATGAATATGCGAGTAAAAACTCTTATTGTTGGCATGAAATACGTAAGGAAATTATTCAGTAATACAGCAGTAATCTCTAGAAAAAATGAGCATTTGGCAGCTCTTAAAACTTAAGTTCAATTGTGTCTTTATTAATTAATTTGTATGACCTAAAAACAGCAAGTTATCTTTGCGCTGATTTGAAAAATTGTGAAGTATTCCCAAATGAGATTTGCTTCAGGAGAAATGTTTCTTGTTGTGACACAGAGTTCTGTGTGTCGTAAGTAAAATCCCCATGAAAGCCTTTGCAGAACCAGAGTTCAAATGAGAGTGTTCTGATGAAGCATGCTGAACTGGTGATGACACAGCAGTGGAAGGCCAGTGACAGGGGGGACCAGGAGTAAGGTCCAATCAAAGTGACACACACAAAAGAACTATAACCTGTGTAAGGAGGTACAGCCAGGCTAATAAATAGTCTAAGGAAGTTATTTAATGGGGACTGGGAAACAGGGAGTAGGACCAAGTATGTGAATCTCCCTGTCCACTCCAGTCATCTTTGGGAGACTTTGATTTGGGCCCCAGCCATCTGAGGATAGGCAGGTGGCAAACCAAGAAACGGCCTTCTTCTTCGTGGCACCAAAACTTTGGAACTCCTTCCCCAGGGAGTGCCAAAAGTTTTCACCTGCCAGCAGGTGAAGACTTTTCTGTTTTGTTTGGCATTATTGACCTTCCCTGGTTGTGTTTGTATGCCTATATGTATTTATTTTATTGTTAAATATTTGCACATACATTTGAAATACTGTTTTAATGTTTTAATGTCTGTTGTTTATCACCTTGGGACCCTATTTGGATGGAAAGGCTGTGTACAAGTGTTGTGGATAGCTGGCCAAGGGGATGGATGAAAGTGATAGATAGAATGGGAACATAGGCTTGGAAAAACAGGCAAAGCTTGAACTCAGACTGTTTTTCAGACAGAAGTCTTGGTCTGACCTGGAAGCTTATATCCCCAGGAAGCATACCAGTGTCTAATTGGGAATGTGGGCTACTGATTGGCCTTGAGTTCTACTCAAGCAGAGGCTTCATCATTCATCTCAGCACCTCAGAGTGTATTTGTTCCTCCTGTGTGCAAGGAATTATCTACAATGTTGGAATGAATGGTATGTAATGCATGGAATGGGGCATTTCTTGAATACATTCATATTCCATGTAGCTTTGGCTCAGGATGATGATCAGGAATAACATGTTATGTATCTGAGATGTGAAAGATCTAGCTAATACATCACAAAGGGGATGTGCTGGATGAGCTTCTTTCCTGCCATTGTCTCCACAGGTCTCGATAATTTTTGCTGCTGAAACGAATGCAACAGATCATGAGCCTGTCTCGTGCCAAGGCCAGGGAAAACACCACGATCGTCTCGATCCCTGTCATTAATATCTGTTTTGAATCAATATTTTTAAAAGTTCCTTCAGAAATGAAGCAATAGATTGGTTTTATACTGATTTTTGAAATAAGCTTCTATTTGTACTGCCTGCAAAAAAAAATACTTACAGATGCTTGAAATCAATGCTAACAAGCAATAGTTTTCAACAATGCTCTGTCTGACAGTCCGTTTCTGTCATTAGTTTATATGGGCTATTCATTTTAGCCATGAAATAAAGTGAAATATGAGCCAATTTTAGCAGTGACCTTGTCCTTGTCATGATTTCAAATGATGGTGTGAAAAGCCTAAAATATAGGCAGAAATACTTGGCAGAAAAGCTCACAAAAAATATACCGAAGGCACTTTCTCGCCTTAATGAGAGAACTAAAAATGCAGAAAAAAATTCCCAGAAAAAGAAGTGTTATTCTTTTTGACAATGATTAGAATTTCAGTTTCTCTTGTACAAAGAATTAGCATTTAGCCATATTTTCAAAAATGAAATAAAAATATCCCTTACATATTGGATTGTTTCCTAGATTTATATTCAGGAGCCTTAGATTACTGCACATGAAAACTACCTAAAGAACCAATTTCTACAGGCTTACCACAAATGGAATAAAGTATGCAATTTACATAAATTATGTAAATCTAGTTTAATTATTTGAGAAGGATCTCAAAGAGATAATGAAAGTAAACCAGCAAGAAAGGTCTTCATACAGATACACAGAATCTCTTGCTGAATAGGGTTAAACTTACACAAAGTTATGCTCAGATCTTCTGACTAGGTTACCATATACAGCAACTGAACCTGTACATGTTTCCCTGTGCTGCATAGGAAACAGTGTACTTAGGGTCTTTCTAGACAAGATATATTACACAAGTAGAATCACTTGTTCTCCCATTGTGGATATACACATGCACTGCTAGGGAGACAGAGTACACTTGAATATAAGACCACATAGAAAGTAAGTCACTTGAGTGTCCCTGTGTAAGATGTCTTTTGTAGAGAGACTCTTGATTTTTATTTGTTTTACACCTTTTAAAACCTTTTAAAACTTTTGCTTTTGGACCTTTAGTTCAGCTCCTCCTTACTTTACCTGAAACTTATACCTCAGGAGGGCTCTGGTGACAATCTCTACTCACAGAGAGCTTCAGGTGTTCTCTACTTTACCCAAGCTTTTACCTTGAGAACAACTTCCATTTTGCATTTGTGTGACCTTTATATTGCTACCTCCCTGACTCCCTCAAAATGTTGGTGCTGCCACCAAAGGCTTTTGCCTTAGAGTTTTTTAGTTTAACTTGTAATATAGGAAGGCTGGTTATAGATGGTAGTTTGACAGAATGAACCAAGAAAAAAAGGGAGGGGGGTACCAAAACTCAACCTGAAAGATACTGAAGATGCTGCAAGGGTCAAGCTCCAACAGATAAAATATAATCAAAATGAATATTTATTATGTGACAATATTTATTATGTAGACAATAGTAAAATTAAAAAAAAATAGCACCTGAATGTCAGAGCAATCAGAGCAAATTTTATATAAGCTGCAATATTTTCCAAACACAGTTGATGAACATGTCAAATGACCAACACAAAACCATGCGTGTTTCGGCCTCACGGGCCTTCCTCAGTGGTCAATAATACACATTTTTACAACCTCCCCACACATATCCAGAATTTTTTATAATAAATATTAACATTAGTATACAGTATTAAAAAAATTGCAGAAGAATACAAAACCATTTCTATCTCATGTGTGATATGATGTAAATTTATAAAGCAGCCCATGAGTCCATGGATTCTCTCCTCTTCCTCCCTTTCCCACCCCCTCCTCTCCCTTCCCTCCCTCCTTTGGGAGCAGAATTATTTATCACATTGGTGGTACTGCATCAACCTTTCATTCCATCATATAGCTGACTTTATATGACAAATTTGCCATTTTATTTCTAACACAAGTTGATGACACGCACATCCAGGAATACTGGAAACTTTACACTATGTTTGTGTGCAGGTTTAAATATTTTTAGGCTTAAATGTTCATTTATATAAAATTTAGCTCATATATAATTTTTGATTTATAGATTATAATATCAATGAAGAGTTTTGTGTGAGCGCAGTTACCATGTGAAGGGTGGCTGTGAGGTAAAAAAGGATATTTTTTCTTAAACAAAAGTAGAATTTATTTGTAAGTATCTAAATGTGATGGTTGCAGAGTTTTGATAAAAGTACTGGTTTCAGAATAGTTCTTAAGTCAGGTGGTTTCAGAAATAGTTTTATCTTTTTTTAAAAAAAACTCTCTTCATATCCACAGAGAGAGAGAGAGAGAGAGAGAGAGAGAGAGAGAGAGAGAGAGAGATTCATTCAGGCCTTTCCACACAGCTTGCCTGATTGAACTAGAATTTCACATAACTCCACACCAGGCTCAAAGTCAGCAAGGGTCAGTCCAACCCTATTGAATGTGGGAAGCACAATAAGACCTCAGCCAGCCCTAGCTTTCACTCACTCAGGAGAATGGGAGACAGGGAAGAAATTCTGCAGCAATGTATGACATCAATTGTTGCACAAAAAAGAGGTGATACTGTTATCAGGGCTACAGTGATAGCTGAGTTAACTAACCTCTGGATTTATGGCTATTTACTGCCACATTGTCTGGTCTCTCCTTTTATTTGTTTAAACCCCAAAATCAGTTTTAAAAAGTATGAAGGGGGGGGGGACACAAGATTTGATTAACTGCATGCTAGAGTGTAAGCTTTGTGCTCTCTAAAGGGTTCTCATTTGGAATCTTATATACTAATAGCCAAGCGCCCCCAACCAGCAGAACTGTGGATTTGGGTCACTTGGGAACAAAAAAGATGTTTCAGTAACCTTGGGGGATTCCCCAGGTTGCAGAAAAACCTGAAACATAAGGGAAAAATATCATTTGGGATGGTGGTGGTGAGGGGTGTTAAATGCCCTTGCAACACTCACCTTAGGTCTGCACAGGTACCCCAAGCATAGCAGTAGTGAGATGTCTAAGGCTGAGACAATAAGCTAGTCAGCTGCCAGGTGACAAACCTACCAAAGCCCGAGCAAGGCAGCAGTGAGACAGAGGCCCGTACAAGGAGGTGGCAAGCTGACTCAAGTCCAGGCTTGGGTCAGTTTGCCACCCCATTATCCAGGCCTTGGTGAGCTGACTCAAATCCAAGCACAGGGGCTGCAAGCTGCTCGAGGCCTGGTCAACAAGGCAGAAAGCTGCCTGAGGTCTGTGCAAGGAGTCAGCAATACACTCTGAGATATGGTTGCCAGGTCTCCTTACTCCCCAAACAGGAGTTGGGAGTCCTGGCACCAACCTGTTAGGTTTCCTCAGCAGCCTGAATCTGGCCTGATTTGGGCCAAATCAGACTCAATTCAGCCCAAATCAGTACTGCTGAAGTGCACAGGAGCATGCCGTGCTGCCCAGAAGCGTGCCCTGGAAGGCGCGTTCCCCACCCCCTCCAGCCAGGTAAGCAGGAGTGGGGGTGGAGGATGGGAGCAGGGGATCCCCCACCACCAGAAGATGACTAGCCACCCTACTCTGAGACCAGGCATCGTGGTGGTGAGCCATCCTGAGCATGAGCATGGCAGCGGAAGCAAGGAGGCTATATGCTGACCAAAGTCCAAGCAAGAAGGAACCTGTGAAGTGTATTTGGAGGGGGAGGGGAGGAAAAACCAGGAAGCATCATGGGAGGGGAAGGAAAAAGAAGAAGAATTTGGACAGAGGTAGTTGAATAGTTGGGTGTTTGGAAAGGGGGAGATGCCCCCATGATTTTCATGGGCCTCCACTTGTAATGTACTTGATAGGTAAGTATAAACCCTTTTCCACAGCTATTTTGACCTCACAGATAAGACACCGATGATGATGAGCAAATAAGGTGTGTAACAAAGTAAAGGTTTAGTGTGAAATACTTCGGTATCGAATGTACAACTTCCTCTCAACTTCACTCCCCAAAGATAATAAGTTTTCATAATGGGAGTTAATATGTGGAACTGAGCCTCAGGTAACATGTACAAACACTAAAGGGAGGTTTGATTCCCCCTTTCTCCAGACAGATTATCTTAAATATGTAAGTTTACCCTTTCACCTCACAGTCTCTGGTTCTCAGAAACTGCCCAGGTAGATTTGGTACTTCTAGCTTTTACCAGGGTTCTTTTTATCACCTAAAAATAAGCTTTCTTCCCTAACCCTAATCACAATCCTACCTAAAAGCCAAATAAAAACCATGGCTAAACTGATGCTCTTATACAGAGCCATGATACCCTGTCTGAGGGAAAAGTTTTTTCTCCCCCTTTCAAAACTGAGGCTAGCTCATCCCCTCCCATCCAGTGGAGTTCTGTGTTCTGTTTGGCTGACAATCATTTGGATTAGCACGAGGCCAAGATCACAAGGATTGGTTCAGAACTGTGGAACTTTTGGGGGTGATTGTCACAGCAACACTGTAGGATTCATCCAAAAGCCTATGGTTAAATAATTTTACAATTTACACAACCATAGAGTTTGTGGTAAAACAGAGTCTTACAGTGACAGGATGATGTCACTTCTGGTTTCACTCCAGTAGTGATAAGCATGGGCATGATGCCAAATCACTCCCCTCATTTTTATATAGCCACTGTGTCGAGTGGTGATGAGGAATGGGGATACAGGCTTTGAGGAGACCCAGCCTCCCTAAATGGAGACCAATATTTAAGGGATTACTGATATCATGGAAATGGAGGGTTTTGAGAAGAATTTGAAGGAAGAGGGAGATGTAGCATCACACAGGTGTTGTATACAAAATCATCTGCTGTAGTGATTTGTTGGATTTTAACCAGGGAAATGCTGGTTCCAGGGCTTTAGAGAGTCGTTAGAATTCCTTGACAAAGATTCTTCCTGAGCCTACCTCATTATACCATCTAGACACAACTGTCGTATAATTTGAAAATAAATCACATGATTTGCCTTGTTGCAATGATGCTCAGGAATTTAATCCCTCTCAGTCTCTCCTCTCAGTGGTCCTGCCAGCTTCAAATATCTGCTCTGCTATGAAGCAAACTGGGTAACATTAGACTGGTTAATAATTCCCCCAGCCTAATGCATCTCACAGGGTGGTTGTTCCTCCTGGAGTTCGTTGTAAGAATGATAAGGTAGACATTTGAACATTACAACCATAAGTGACTGAAAAAGAGAATTGCTAAAGTCACTTAGAAAGTAGGAGAGCATTGGATAGGTGAGGTCTAATGGCCTGTTTCAAGAAGTTTCATGCAACTTTGTGTTCGATTATTCATGAGAGGATCATATCTTCACTCTTGGTACTAAACAAAAATAGATTATAGAGATTCCAATGGACCTTGAGACAAGGGTAGGGAACATTGAATACAAGCATAAGGAATGCAAAGGAATGCAAAAAGGAGTTTAAGTGAGGTGGAGCAAAAAATGTAGCTACAGAAGATTAAATGCCATGCACTGGTATTTTAGAAATAGGGGGGAAAAAACCCTAATGGGGTATTCACATTAATTTTTTTCCAAAGGAGAAAGGAGAAAAAAAGATATTACTAAAGAACACTTCCTTAAGTACAAAAGCGAGAAAATGTTGATTTGAAATAAAGCAATTTAAGAAATCGAGGGAAAAAATAACCTACAGAGTAACAGATATATTTTCTAGCGTACAAAAGATGCTTAAAAAAGACAAGGAAGAATGCTTAGGAAATTGAACACAGCAGCCAACAAAAATTGTTAATATGGAGGGTGTGGAGGCACTGGTAGAAATGACACTTGTGCACTCAGTCATAAAGGAAGAGAGGTGGAATTGTAGTCCTCCTAACACAAGAACCAGAAGGTTATTCAAAACTGCAGAAATTACAATGGCGGTAACCTAACGAACCATGTAATGAAGTTGTAGAAAAGAAAAATATAATTATGTTTTAGGCAGCAGTTCTTGTGGACCTGCGTGTAAGCTGTTGAAGGTTACAACAGATACCATCAGTGCTATCCAGGCCCTTAGAATACTTCAAAGGAAAGGAAAGAATGAAAGGAGGAGATTTCATACTATTTTATTTACTGAGCTGGAAGCATCCTTTGATACTATGCCTGCCAAGAAGTATCATTTCCCAATACATCTTTCTATGTGTTTTTTCTATACAGATTATTCACAGATAATAGAAGTCAAGAAAGCATGTTAGTTGGGTTTAGAGATAATTTAGAGATCGTTTAGAGATCATCTGGCATAGCCGGATGTGTAAGGCTGTGTGGGTCTTGCTGGCCAATCACTGTTTCAATCTTGTTGGTCTTTAACGTGTTACTAGACTCAAATCTTGCTGTTCTAGGGCAGAGTGCCATGGCTACCTGCCTGAAACTGTTTCAGTCTTGTTTACACTTAACTTTCAAATTATCCATGTTCAGTAGATAGACTGGGGAGGGGCAAGCTGAGCAAGCTTGGAAACTACAGGATGGATGTAGTTTAGGGATTTCTTTCTTAGGAATGGGTGCAACCATGAGAGAGAGAGAGAGAGAGAGAGAGAGAGAGAGAGAGAGAGATCCATCTCGCCAATGTCACCAACATTGTAAATGATATTAATATTCATACAAAAATCTATTCATAATTTACAGAGCCAGAGGAGTTAGCCGTGTTAGTCTGTAGTAACAAAATAGAAGAGAGTCCAGTAGCACATTTAAGAATAACCAACTTTACTGTAGCATAAGTTTTCAAGAACCACAGTTCTCTTTGTCAGATAGATTACAGTCCCCCTGTTGAGCTCAAGACAAAAGATTAATTATATGGCTAAAAATGTTATTGCATTATTTTATTTTATTTATTTATATTTAATTTATATTCCACCCTCCCCACATCAGCAGGCTCAGGGCGGATCACCACCAAGTTTAAAAACATATTTCATCATATATACAATTTAAAACCATAAAACATTCTAATACATAGATTAAAATACATGTAAACATATTCACACACACACATATGTGTATGTATGTATGTAAACATAGTGGCACATAATCCAGACGACCCCCTATTTAGCCATCTTCAGAGTATTTTGCCAGGGATGTATGAGAGATGGAGGTGACACTAGTAGGGAGGGCATATACTGTGCTCCCCCGGCTAGGGAGCACCACCCGGTATCAACCATATGCCTGGTGGAACAGATCCATCTTACAGGCCCGGCGAAATGCTAATAAATCTCACCGGGCCCTGGTCTCATTGGACAGAGCGTTCCACCAGGCTGGGGCCAGGCCTGAAAAAGCCCTGGCCCTGGTCGATGCCAGGCGGGCCTCCCCGGGGCCAGGAATCTTTAATAGATGCTTATCACTAGAGTGAAGAGTCCTCTGGGGTTCATATGGGGAGAGGCGGTCCCACAGATACACCGGTCCCAGTACGTATAGAGCTTTATAGGTTAGTACCAAAACCTTGAACCTGATTCGGTACTCCACCGGCAACCAGTGCAGCTGATGCAATACCAGCATTATATGTGCACACATTGGTGTTCCGGTGATGACCTGCGCCGCTGCATTCTGTACCAGCTGTAACCGCTGGATCAGATTCAGGGGAAGCCCAGCATAGAGTGCGTTACAGTAGTCCAGCCTAGAGGTGACCATTGCTTGGACCACTGTAGTCAAGTCGCGGGATGAGAGATAAGGGGCAAGCTGCCTGGTCTGTCGAAGATAACAGAAACAAGACCTGGCAGTTGCAGTGACCTGATCCTCCGTTGTCAAGGAGGAATCCAGGATCACCCCCAGGCTCCTAACTCTCAGAGCTACTTTAAGCACCACCCCATCAAGTGTAGGAAGCCAGGGTCCTGAGTCCACGTTTCCATGGCTCAAGTGCAGGATCTCCGTCTTCGCAGGGTTCAATTTCAGCCAACTTTGCCGCAACCATCCAGCCACAGCTTCAAAAGCACACTCCAGGACAACCGGAGCTGATCCAGGCTGGCCATCCAACAACAGATACAGCTGGGTGTCATCAGCATATTGGAAACACCCAAGCCCAAAGCTTCACACCAACTGGGCGAGGGGGCGCATATAGATATTAAATAATAATGGGGAGAGTATCGCTCCCTGCAGCACACTGCATACTAGTGGCTACGGGGTGATAACTTCTCCCCCAATGCCACCCTCTGTCCCCGATTTTGGAGAAAGAAGACTAGCCACTGTAATGCTGTCCCCTGAATTCCCACATTGGCAAGGCGGTGGGTCAAGAGGTCATAATCGACCATATCGAATGCTCCTGAGAGATCTAATAAAATCAACAGCAACTATTCGCCTCGATCCAGATGTCTGCGGAGATCATCTGTGAGGGCTACTAGCAATGTCTCCATACCGTGTCCTGGGCAAAAGCTGGACTGGAAGGGATCTAGGGCTGAGGTCTCCTTCAGGAAATTCTGCAATTGTTTCCCCACTGCCTGCTCAATCACCGCATTGTCACACATTGGCCACAAGTC
Source organism: Eublepharis macularius (assembly GCF_028583425.1). Classification (NCBI taxonomy): domain Eukaryota; kingdom Metazoa; phylum Chordata; class Lepidosauria; order Squamata; family Eublepharidae; genus Eublepharis; species Eublepharis macularius. Next base: position 82,289,145 of record NC_072797.1, read on the forward strand.
ATAACAGAAATTATCCAGAAAGCTATTGGTGTACATCAGACAAATTCTGATGTACAGTTTAGTGCCAGTTTACAGTTGGTGCCAGTTTACAGCTGATGTACAGTTTGGTGCCAAACTGATACCAGTTTGGTGTAGTGGTTAAGAGCACGGGACTGTAATATGGAGAGCCGGGTTTGATTCCCCACTCCTCCACTTGAAGCCAGCTGGGTGACCTTGAGCTAGTCATGACCCTCTGGAGCTCTCTCAGCCCCACCCACCTCACAGGGTGTTTTGTTGTGGGGATAATAATGACATGTTTTGTAAACCACTCTGAGTGGGTATTAAATTGTCCTGAAGGGCAGTATATAAATCAAATGTTATTATGTTATTATTATTCAAACCACTCATTATAAGCCATGCTACCATTGGCAATAATTCTGCAATAACCAAAAAACACTTTCATCGGTTTTGGAATACTGGTACTATGTAAATATATTATCCATGAAAATTGTTTCTAACTAGACTCATTATTATCTGTTCAATTTTTCTCTGTCTGAAGGCTACAAATGATGTAATGTTAAGGTTTTAAAATCACTAATATTAGCCAGTCATCAGTGTGGAATTTCCGCCTTTATGCTCAATTTTATTTGTACAAAAAGAAACACTCTTCTTCCAAGAATGTCCATATTGCTGATAAGGAGACAGAATAATGAACTGATGTTGATGCCTGAAGAGAACCACAGACTTCTAGATGCCTAGTACACTGACACTTTCCTTCAAGAAATTATCTTCACCTTGACTGCAGCAGATAGTGACTTTGTAATAGATCAAGAGTCCCCAGCATGGTGCCATGGTGCCCACCAACACCTTTCTTGGCATCCTAGTTTTTAGAAAGCAGGTGGAGCCAGGTGGGACCTTTCCCCAGCACAGCTTCTGATTAACCATTAAACGTCTTACTGGGTGTTTAGATTTTTTAAAGTTTTTAAAAATTGTTTCAAAAACAGCTGCCACCACAGCACAAGGATGTGCATGCAATAAAATATTTTAAAACAATATGTTCATTTAAAAGGCATCCTGTTAAACAGAGCTTCTGCCTAAAATGTTGAACAGTTGAGCATAACCTTACTGCCTGATATTTTGTGGTTGGCTCTGCCTCCTGCAGCAGCCATTTCGTTGTTGGCTCTGGCCCCAGAGGAAGCCATTTTGTGGTTTCACCTACTACACTGGGTCAGAAGGTCAAAGATGCCCACAGGCTTGAAAATGTTGGGAACCCCTATAATATGTTATTGATTAGAGGAAGGTAAAATGGAATGTCCAAGTACATACTTATTTAAAATACCTGTATGCCACATTGTTTGTCCGGTAAACACATTACGTTAAAAACCATAAAATTAATATAGAATCAGTAAAAATACTGATTGGTTAATAATCAGACTAAAACAGCATCAAAGAAATCTGGCAAAGAAAGCAGCAGTTAAGATACCAGCAACAGCAATAAGACACTCAGGTTGTATGAAATCATGACAGTGCCTGACAGAACAGGAAGTTTTGGCCTGGTACTAGAAGACAACACATCTAGGAACCAGAGAAAAGATATTTCAGAGACAAGACAACACATCTGGCAATGCCCTGTCCTTCTTGACTATCTGCTTCATCTCTGATGCTCGGACATACACAGGTCCTTTGTTGCTTAACAACAACAACATTCAATTTATATACCGCCGTTCAGAACAACTTAATGCCCACTCAGAGCGGTTTACAAAGTATGTTATTATTACCCCACAATAAACACCCTGTGAGGTGGGTGGGGCTGAGAGAGCTCCTAGAAGCTGTGACTAGCCCAAGATCACCCAGCTGGTTTCAAGTGGAGGAGTGGGGAATCAAACCCAGCTCGCCAGATTAGAGTCCCGCATTCTTAACCACTACACCAAACTGGCTCTCCAGCACCAAACATAGTGCTTGGGCCTGCTCATGGGTGGGAGGAAAGTTTTCAAAGTGATCTTGTTCCAGATCATTTATATGTCAATGCCAGTGTCTTAAATTGAGCCCAGAAATAAACAGGCCACCACTGAAGGCCTTTAAGTACTTGTTAAATATATTGCCCATAATCATCAGCAGACAGTTATCTTAATGCCTATTTTTGAACTAATTAAAGTTTTCAATGTATTACAGTACTCTAAGCAGGAGGTGATAAGGATGTGGAACACTGTAGCCTAGTGTTGCCAACCTCCAGGTGGGGCTTGGAGTTCTCCTGCAATTATGACTGATCTTCATACCAAACAGGCCCACTCTCCTGGAGAAAATCATAGCTTTAGAGGGTGGACGCCATGGCATCACATCCCAAACTCCTCCCTCCCCAGACTCCACTCCCAAATCACCAGGAATTTCCTTTCCTAAAGCTGGCAACTCTACTGTGGCAAGATTTCACTTCTCATGTGTTATGTTCTTAATGTTAGATATCAGAACAAGTAGGCACTATAGTTTTAACAGGAGTTAGGGTTGCCAGACTCCAGGTGGTGGCTGAGAGATCTCCCGGAATTACAACTGACCTCCATGCCATACAGCTCAGTTCCCCTGGAAAAATGGCTGCCTTGGAAGGTGGACTCTATGGCATTATACCCTGCTGAGGTCCCTCTCCTCCTCAAACCCTGCTCTCTCTAGATTCCACTCCCCAGATCTCCAGGAAATTCTTAACCTGGAGCTGGCAACCCTAACAGGAACACAGTTTAATAAGTCAAGTTCTTTCTCTGCGTGGAGCTGCAATAACAGTATCTTCCTTTTTCTATGTTCTTGCTCACAGTAAGCCCCACAGTGGACTATGGCGATCTAAAACACTGGGAACCACAAAATTCCCCCTCAGAACAGTAACTGTAATTATACAAACAATCAACTCTTTAATACCTTGCTAATCATGAATCTAGTACAAACAGTCAACGATCAATTTACAGTCAATGATTAATATGCAAAGAATCAACATGTACAAGCAACAGTTTCGCCGATAACTATTTACAGTAATCCTCATACGAATACAGAATATGTCATAGATGATCCACAACCAGGTTCCAGTTAAATAATAATTTAAAAGCCCACAGGCTCTTCCACAATCAACCACAAATCCTAGTGCCATAAATGTAATCACAGTCCCATGAAAAAACTGTTTCATAAAGGTGTCGTAATTAATGCTGCTGTCCACTCCCTCTGCAGGGTCCATAGAAGAACACCTGAAGTGACCCCAAGTAAGTAGGCTTCTTCCTGGGAGGGATTGGCAAGCTGTTTGCCCAACAAATTGCTAGCCCAATCAGTTTCACAGCCAAAGCTTTCTCATGGGCAACAAAATCTATATTAAACAGAAACAGTACTCTTAACAACATTTCTAATCATTTATACAAGGGGTTGTCCAGTTCCAACACCCTTACTTATAATTAATGGGATGCCTTCAACGATATCAAAAGTACCTGGTCCGGTCCAATATCAGTGGAAACAATTTCCGTTAGTCTGGGCAATTAGAGTGCATCAGTAAATACTACCAATAGTTAAAGAGACCATTTCCTATTTTTATCAAGACCAAATCTCTTAAAGGAAACAAGACATATTGAAGTCTACATTCAGTCCCCTTGGTGTTAGGGATTGTAAATAAAAAATCCAAAAACTCCCTTTGGATTCATTTTTTTGCTGGTGTTCTACTTTCTTTATCTTGTATTACTTCTAATACAGAGAACCTAATATCCATCTCTTTATGTTGTGATTGTAGAAAATGTAACACTAGTGGGGCTTCGGTTATTTGTCGTCTCACTTTCGACTGGTGCTCCTAAATCCTGATTCTGATGGCTCTACTGGTGCTACCTATGTAGATCTTCTCACAAGGGCACTGTATAAAATAAACTATACCCTGTGTGTTGCATGTGAAGAAATTGTGAAGTTTAATCTCCTTTGCTGGATTCTGTACAACAATGGTATTGCCTTGTAAGACAAGAGGACACACACTACAGTGTCCACATTTGTGATGTCCAATAGGATTGTTTTTACTAGTAGTTGTTTCTCTCATATCAGCATGGACTAAAATATCCCTAAGACTATTAGTTTTTTTATAGCCTATTATAGGAGGAGCAGAACAGACTGGGAGATGTTGGACAAGATGCCAATGTGTCCAAATAATTTGACTGATCTTAGTAGCCTTAGATGAGAAATTTAAAGACCAATGTACTCTTTGTGTTATATTCTTCTGTTTAACCTCCAAGAACTCAGCCCTTGTGGTCTCTATTGCTCTTGCCTGGGAATTCTCTATGATTGTAGGGGAATAACCTTGCTGTAAAAAGTTATTTGCCAACATATCACTTTCCCTGACAAAGTCAGATGCTATAGTCGAGTTCCTACGAAGACGCAGGAACTGATCATAAGGAATATTGTTTTTTAACCTCCTCAAGTGATGGGAAGTGAAGTGTAAGTACGAATTCTGATCGGTGTTCTTCCAAAATGGCTGAACAGCTAATCTACTCACATTTGACTTATAAATGACCACATCTAGAAAATTGATATGTGTCAAGCTGTAACTGCCAGTAAATTTGATATTTGGATCTAGAAGATTCATCCATTCAATGAAGTCGTCTGCAATGGCCTGATTGGACAGAATAAATGTACCGTCGATAGTACAATATGTAACCACGAAAAGGGTTGTTGGCCTCATGTTTCCAACCTGTTCATGTACAAGTTAGCAATGGTGGGTGCGGCCAGACACCCCATTGCCACGCCCTTAACCTGTAAAAAGGATTCAGACCTGTAACAAAAAAAAAATCTCTATAATAATCTCGGCCAGGGACAACAAGAACAGGGTGGGAGGAGCTTGATCGCAGAAGGGATCTTGGAGTTATACCCTCTACAATCCAAGGCCTCCAGGAAACTCCCAGTTGATACAATTAGAGCCACTGGTTGATGCTGGCCCAGTGTACAGAAGGTGAGGGTTGATGGCGGCCACCAGGCCTGGCGAGCACGGGGAGGCAGCAACGAACCGCCTCCCCTCAGGGGGCAGGGGGGTCTGGCCACTCTCTGGTGGCATCCCCCATGTGCCTGCCTGCCAGGCCAAAGAGGAGCGCACTGGTATTCCCAGCAAGGACAGGAACATGGGTGATGATGGCGGTTGCTGGGCTTGGTGGGCATGGGGAGGCGGCGGCGAGCCACCTTCCCTCAGGGAGCGGGGGTCTGGCTGCTGGTTGGTGGCACCCCCCATGTGCCCACCCGCCAGACCAAGGAGGAGCGCGCTAGTATTCCCGGTGCAGGCTGCAAGGTGGGTACTGGTGGCGGCCGCTGGGCCTGGTGGGCACGGGGAGGTGGCGGCGAGCTGCCTTCCCTCAGGGGGCAGTGGGTCTGGCCACTCACCGGCGGCACCCCCCATGAGCCCGATGTGCCTGCCCACCAGGCCAAGGAGGAGTGTGCTGGTATTCCCGGCATGGGTGGGAGAGGACATGACATTTGGACGGGGGCCTGGTCCCCCAGCAACTGTGGGTCCTCACCTCAGGGTCTCACTAAGGAAAATTTCGACAGCAGCCGAGAGTATCCACCTTCCTGCCTTGCCGGAAAGGATGGGAGGGAGAGGACATGTCATCATAAGGAGGGGGAGGGGAGGGGGAGGGGGAGGGGGAAGATCCCTCAGCAACTGCAGGTCCTCACCTGAGGGTCATACTGAGGAACAGTTCAGCAGCAGCAACCAACAGTACCCACCTTCCTGCCTTGCCAGAAAGGATGGGAGGGAAAGGACCTGTCATGTGGGGGGTAAGTGGGAAGATCCCCCCGCAACTGCCACGCCAAAGAGGAGCGCGCTGGTATTCCAGGCGCAGAGGGTGGGTGATATCCCCTCTTTCTATTTCAATCTCTATCTGTCTCTACATACAGTTCTTCAACCATATACCATTCTCTAACTGTTAACATACATTCTCTAATGTTTGTGCATACATTCTAGTGTCTTTTTCATTATACTGATACATTCTGTACTGTTTGTCTCTTTCTCTGTTTTTGATTTTCAATCCTTTTCCCCATGGATGTGGCATGTTTGATTCTATATCTCCTTGATGCATTTGCATTCTATTTCTACTTCTAGAATGGTTGATATCTGTGTGCCCCGTTCTATCTGTTTCTCTGTTTCTCCCTCTCACTGTCTATTTGCAACTTTCTATCTCTCTCTGTCTCTTCCTATGTGATTCCACCACTATTTATCTAAATCTCTCTCTTTCTACGTATATCTGCCCTTTATTATTTCTTTCCATCTCTAGCTGTCTTTTTTTCTCTTTCTATAACTATATTGTTTTCTACATTCCTTTCTCTATCATCATCCATATGTAGGCTTGTGTGTCCATCTTTTTCCAAAGGTTTTGTTTTTGTTTTTCAATACATCTTTCTATCTGTCTCTCTGTCTTGTTCTGTCCGACATGAGGAGGGGGAGGGGGGTGATCTCCCAGCAGCCACGGGTGCTCACCCAAGGGTCCCACTGAGGAGTAATACGGTGGCAGCTGACAGTACCCACCTTCCTGCCTTGACGGAAAGGACAGGAGTTGTGGGACACATTCCCACCTTCTGAAAGGGGTTCTGTCAGTCCCGTTGACAGGGGAGCTGCCACATTGTCAACCAACTGTATCCTTATACAATACAATTGGCTGTGCAATCACAACCGAGCGGTGAAACCAAGGAGGGTGCAGTAACAGGATAGTCCCTCATGAAGCAGGGGCTGACATGACCCACCGGCCTGCCTTTGCAGAAAGTAGGGGATGGGCAGGACAGGAGACATTGCTTGGATGGGTCAGAGTGGTTCCTGAGAGGGGGAGATGGAAATGTGACAGCAGCAGCAGCAGCAGCAGCTGACATCGGCCACCTTCCTGCCTTTGCAGGACGGACATGAGTCGAGGGACCCATTCCCCCCTGCTCAGAGGGCTCAGCATTTGCAATGGATAGGGGCACCGTGTGGCTTAACTAAATGTGCAACAGTTCCTGAGCTGCTGCACAAGTGCCCAAAGGAGGCTGCAATCAGCAGCATCACCCACCTTCCTGCCTTGCCAGAAAGGATGGGAGGGAGAGGACCAGTCATGTGGGGGGTAAGTGGGAAGATCCCCCCACAACCACCAGGCCAAAGAGGAGTGTGCTGGTATTCCCGGCGTCGGAGGGAGAGGACATCTCATTCGGACCAGGGGCCTGATCCCCCAGCCACCACGAGTCCTTGCCTGAGGGTCCCACTGAGGAACAGTGCGGCAGCAGCTGCCTCCTGAGCCATCAACCTCGAGGTTCTAAGCGGCGCTGTCCCAGACCCCAAGGGGACAAATTCCGCGAGTGCGGTCTGCCGGAGCGCTCAGCTCCCACCAGTGTCACCTTCAGTGCAAAGTGACCCTCCCACTGACCCCCACTCAGAAGAGCTGTTTACCCCCTTTCTCCCCCCAATGGATGTTTCACTGGGTGAGGTGGGAGACAGGCTCAGGTGGTGCTTCTTCAGGTGCCAAGTCAGGGCTGTCAAAGACAGGTGCTTCAGGTTTTTGCCCCTACACACCAGGACATCACAGGCATGGCACCACACCACACGGCGGTCATCAGGAAGGGGCTGGAAGTGCCTCTATATGTAGGCATTGAAACGTCAACCGCTAACTGTCCCAGGGGAAGGAGGATGAATGGTTACAGGCTGCGCTGCGGGGCTGGACATGGACAATGGGGTGAGGGGTGGACTGCAGGCAGGGACACCACCGAGAGTTTGGGATGGGGATGGGAGGGATCTTTCATAACACACATACCATTCCTCCAGGGATCCATCGCCCACCCACCCCTCCTCAAAATGTTGAGAGAGATTCTCTCCTCCCTGCAGAAAGACCTCTTTGTCCTCCTCTACAGGCCACACAGATGAATTGGGGGGAGCAGGAGGACTCTCTGCGCCCCCCAGGCCACACCCAATACTGCTTTCCACAACTGAACCAGGAGAACTGCCATCGCACTTCACCCCACAACCACCCTTGGCAGCCAACACAAGAGGAAGACTCATTGTGCCACTAAACTAGAATTAAGGGGGACAAGAAAGGAGATGACTCTGTGTGCCCTCCCCCATGGTGCCCACTAAGCTTGGCCACAGGGCCTGGCAGCAGTCCTGGAACCAGAGGCTGAGGCTAGAGCCCTAGCCCAGAACACCAAGATGCCTGACCACCAGATCAGGCACTGAGCCCTTAGCTGAGGTGCCCACTGAACTTTGCCCCAGGGCCTGGCAACAGCCCTGGCACCAGAGGGAGGGACTAGAGCCCTAGCCTACCACTCCCACAGTCCTGAACAGATCGGGCACTAATAATACTGTGTGAGCCCTCAGTGGAGGTGCCCACTGAGCTTGGCCCCAGGGCCTGGCAGCAGCACTGGAACCCAGCACACCAAGATGCCTGGACAGAACAGGCACAGAGACAAAAAATAATAATAGTAATAATAAGAATAAGAATTAAAATAAGGATTGTGATAATAATAATAAGAATCATTTGGTGATCCCTCAGCCGAGGTGCCCACTGAGCTTGGCCCCAGGGCCTGGCAGCAGCCCTGGTACCAGAGGGAGGGAGGGACTAGAGCCCTAGCCCACCACTAACACAGACCTGAACAGATCAGGCACTAATGTGAGCCCTCAGCCGAGGTGCCCACTGAGCTTAGCCCCAGGGCCTGGCAGCAGGCCTGGCACCAGAGACTGAGGCTAGAGCCCTAGCCAGGCAGCACACCCACAAGCCTGACCACCAGATCAGGCAGTGATAATACTGTGAGCCCTCAGCCGAGGTGCCCAATAAGCTTGGCCCCAGGGCCTGGCAGAAGCCCTGGAACCAGAGGAGATAGATCCCTATCCCCCAGATCCAAGCTGAGTTATACTCTCAGTCTCTCTCCCCAAAGGCTAGCAAGTGGCAAGCAAGAGCTCTGTCCCACTCGATTGCTCGCTGAAAGTGAAGCCCAGCCTGGGAGCCCACGGCTATTTCTAAGCACAGGTCCCATTGAGCAATGCAGGAGACCTGTGTTTGGCTGTCAGAGCTGCCTATCAGGGTTTGCAGGGATGAGATTGGAGTGCCTGTGGCTACCGGACACCCCCTTCCCCCTCCCTCCCCTGGGTGTCTTCTCCCAACTTGTAACCGCTTTGCAGCTTTGTAGTTAGATGGAAGACCTGCCGATCAACGTAAGCTGGGCTTCCATTCAGGTTTCCAGGGCGACAGCAGGAGTGCAGACAGAGATCAGGCATTCCCCCGCCTCCGTTTCCAGGGAAATTGATTGCTGGCGCCTGACTGAAATTGATTGCTGGCTTCCCGAACCGCAGCAGAAAGCACCAAACCAGGCTTCTTCCGAATGCTGGTTCATTGGCCGAGGACAATCATGAACTGCCAGATTGCAATCGCGCGATTGCCAATTTCGCGGGTTTTTGAAGTTCATAATGAGGTTCATGTCCATCTCTAGTCCCTAACTCATTAGCAAAGCATCTTCCTTACAATACAGTCCTCCCATTTGAGTAAAAATCCTTTTTGAATAGTTCGGTTTTGCATCGTCTACGAAAAGCCAGGAGAGTGGGGGCTCTTCTGACTTCCTCAGGCTGGTCATTCTACAAGATAGGGGCCACCACAGAGAAAGCCTGTGCACAGGCTGCTGCTGACTTCACCTGTGTGCAGCCTGACACCTTCAGGAGACCCTGTTCAGATGAGTGAAGCTGCCGTAAAGGAACATAGGGAGGGAGACGGTTCTGTAGGTATACTGGACCAAAGCCATGAAGAACTTTTATGCAATAACTAATACCTTGAACTGAGCACAGTAACTGATGGGTAGCCAATGGAGCAACTGTAGGATGGGAGTGCTGTTCATGCTCCTGCTTGCTCCTGATGACAGTTAAGCTACAGCATTTTGCACAAATTGGAGGCTCCTAATTAACTTAGATGGGAGACCTATGTATAGAGCATTACAATAGTCAAGCCTTGATGTTACCATAGCATGGATCCAAGTAGCCAGGTCAGCCATATCAAGATAAGAAGCCATCTTCCAGGCTAGAGTGAGATTGTAGTAAGCATTTTTTGCTGCTGCCTTAACTTGTTTTTCTAGTAATAACGCTGGATCTAGTATAACCCCTAGGCTTTTAACTGAGTCTGCAAGGGTCAGATGAACTCCATCGAAAGTGGGGAGTACAATGTTCTTCAAGATCTCTTCTTTCCCAACAAGCATCACTTCAGTTTTATCTGGGTCAATTTCAATTTGTTGTTTTTCAACCATTTCACCATGGCTGTCAGACAGCGATCTAAGATTTCTACTGCATCCTACAGAGACCTGGATAGCGAGATATAGAGTTGGGTATCATCTGCATATTGATGGCATTCAACTCCATAGCTGCAAATGCGTTCTCCTAAAGATTTTACATAGAGGTTGAATAACATGGGAGATAAGATTGCACCCCGCGGAACCTCGCAAGATAGTTCCCATTCTGGAGATAGTTGATCTAATTTGCAGCTGAACCACTTAACCACTGTGCTACAGCAGATAGATAGATAGATAGATAGATAGATAGATAGATAGATAGATAGATAGATAGATAGATAGATAGATAGATAGATAGATAGATAGATAGATAGATAGAGATAGATAGATAGATAGATAGATAGATAGATAGATAGATAGATAGATAGATAGATAGATAGATAGATAGATAGATAGATAGATAGATAGATAGATAGATAGATTGTTGTAGTCATAGGCCATAACATCCCCACATATACAACAACATATAACAGTGTGCGCCACAACAAAACATATTTACATAACAGGATAAAACTGTTATTCTGGGTTTATAATTCTGTGGTTATAATTCTGTGGTTAATAATCTGTTGAATGTCTGGGATTAATATCCACAGGAAGTTAGCACCTGAATTCTCCCCTTCATCTTCTATTGTTATGTGTTCAGTTAGCTTCTCGCAAAAAAGAAAAAGTACTATTTGGATAGTTATAATACTCTTGTTGTTAAGGATATGTTAGTTAGTATGATGTAATTTATAGTTATAGCAACAAATTTTTGCAGGTTAAGAGCTTTATTATTACAAGATTCTTGAGGGGGATCTAGGGTCTGGAATTATACAGAGTTGGAAGAGATATTGATTCAATCTCAGAGGCATATCTTGGCTAACTTTTATAATATTTTACTTAGTCTCAATTATCCCCAAGACACTATTTCCCAGCAGAGATGAAGATTTTGTATATGAATTAAACTATGAGATTTGGAAGTACACTTTTTCGTATGGGTCATCCTTTATTCTTTGCCTCGCTTTTAAGGAGAACTTGGCTAAAATGTTATCACTGCAAAGTTTCACAACACTTGTTTGAGTATTTGTTGGTATTTTTTGCATTAAAGGGCAACATCATACATGGGGTGGTGGTGTCCATAGGCTAAGGGGTATTGGGAAAAGATAATTAAATTGTTAACAATAATTTAGTTAATTTAATTAAGCCGCTTTGGTTCAGAAAATTTTACAATTTATTTTGCTAAACTTGCTAAACTTGATTTCAGTGGTTAGACTGATGTATCAAAGGCACTGGAAATCTAAGAATACTTCTGACATGAAGGAATGGTTTGAAAAAAACCGTGATACTTAATCATGATACTTATATCATGATTAAGCTTACTTTATTATGAAGACATCTGTGGCTACAAAAATTTAAAGCTCTATGGATTGATGTAATTTCCTGCATTCAAGGAAATATATAGTCTCTCTCTCTCTCTCTCTCTCTCTCTCTCTGTGTGTATGCATGTCCATAGATATAGAGATGATATATGAGTGCCATCAGGTTGCAGCAGACTTATAGTGACCCCATAGGATTTTCAAGGCAAGAGACTTTTGGAGGTGGTTTGTCATTACCTGCCTCTGTGTAGCAACTCTGACCTTTCTTGGTGGTCTCCCATCCAAATACTGACCAGGGCTGTCCCTGCTTAGCTTCTGAGAGCTGATGAGATCGGACTACCTGGGTCATCCAGGTCTGAGAAAAACTTAGATAGCTTTAATCTCAGTTTGTGGTTGATTTATTATTTATTGTTGTTATATGTATGTTGTATGTGTTGTATCTATTGCAATCATTTATTTTAATAAGTATTTAAAATACTTTAAAAATTAATCTCCATGAAATCTTGCTTCTTGTGGGAACTTGAAGAATGACCGGGGGCGGGGGGGGGGGAGTGCAGCAGGATGGGAGAATCAGAAGAAATTTCCAGTTTACTCTGAATCAAACCACAGGTTTTTATCCTTGTCTTACTCTTCCAAAAATCATGATTGTGCCAGCTGTCATTCTTAGCTATTGCTGTACACTTTTAAAAGCATAGTCCAAATTGAATTCATAACCCACCTACATGGGCTTGTGTTCTGGTTCTCAGTTAAATGATAGTATTTCCAAACATGTGAATTAGGAAAGCAACCCTGTTGAATGAATGAAACCACACAGCTATTACTTTTCATGTAAATTATACTAAAGGTTCTCTTTCATTGCAAGTGTGTGAGTAAATGTTCAAAGCTCTACAGAAATCAAGACCTTACTAACAGACATCTACTACACTTTGACATAAGGGTGCAAAAATCAATACATGTATTTGAGGTTCTCAGTAGCAAAAGTCGCCTTTGATATCTAACTAATTATAATTTATTTTCCATAGAGAAAGGTGGTTGTCTTAAAAGTGGCTGATGAGCCCATTCCTTAGAGCTTCTTGAAGCTCAGAGCAATAATAAAACAAGACCGTTTTCAATGGAAATCAGCCCCTTATTGACAGCTGCTGGATGCAGTACAGCAATAATCAGCATGTTTATTAACACATTCAATCACTAGCTTCTTTAGAACCTAAATGGCTGCCATTTGGTAGCTCATACAGTGCAATCTTCTTCAATTAAAGGGACAACTATAGAGCAGTTAATTTATAGATCCAATTCCCAATTGCCATTATGCTGTTGCAGAGATTTGGCTTTGAAAAAACTCACTAGAGACCTAGTTCATAATATGAGGAGCTCTGTCTTGTACTGAAATGCCCCATTCATAGCGGGGAAAGTGCAATTATTCGTGCTCCCTCCGGAGAAAGGGAAGGGCGAGGCTGAACAAAACGTGTGCCTGCAAGGGATGGCAATTTATTCCTGCAGTACTGTGTTGGCCACAGGGAGTTTCTTTTCTAAGCTCCCTTCTCAATCTGATTTTAACTATTATGGGAAATAGTATAAGAAATGGAAGTCGAGAATAAGGAAAATAAAGAGTAGGGCATACATTAACGACTTATTGAACAATTTCACGTTTTTCGCTGTGATCCTGAATGACTGGCCTAAATTATTTGTCCTTCAGTAACAGAATTTTGACAGAAAGATATGACAGTGTGATTTGACAACAATGTGAGAAATGTTTGCAATTTTAGAACTGGAAATGAGATTGACAGCAGCCAGTATTGGTACAAATTACGCATTTCTCTAGAATGTGACCTCAGAGGAACAAAAATGAAGTCTATATGTATAGACTGTGGGGAATTCAGTATAAAATCCTTTTCAAGCATTTTCTTTTGCCCATTATGGTAAGCATGAAGAATTATCTTTTCAATTTTTTGTTTCATACAAATGTAGGAAGAGAAAGTGATGGGAAAAGCTTTGCTCAGGAACCCTGGGCACCGAGAATATACCTCTATTGGGACCACTTCCTTCTTTTCCCCTCTTATCTTCTCATTCTACCATGAAGGCCCCTGAATTTGGGAAGCAGCCTGTTCAGTGGGACAACCAGTAAGGTGAGCTTCAGAAACCCTCCCTGCAGAAATTCCCTGTTTGTCCCTTTGAGTTTTTGTATATGGCTACAATCCAGTCAATAGTTTGAATATGAATGTTCACTATTCTATTGTTTGAAGGGAATTCTCAGTGTTTACAGGGGAAATCCCCATGCACGTAGAGAGAGTCTCCTTTCACAGAAGAGAACCAGAGGCCACATTCCCTGAAAGCATTAAACTACATTCATGTTTATTTTGTTTAGACCCAGTGTACAACTCCAAAGCACTCCATAGTACATAATTCTTACATCACTATGGACAATTGAATAAAACTACATTTAAGCAAAGCCATATTGCGTTAAATACAGATCAGCCACTTTTGAGAATTAGATTTGTAAGGGTGGCCAAGCAATTTTTCTGCATTCTCAGTATGAGCTGTATTACTTATTCTATTAGCAATGAGACTCCTGCCCTTCTATGTGATTCCCAGGATGAATCAAACAGCCAAGGAAAAACAGTCTCCTACAGGAAAAGTGGTTTTGCCATATATCAAAGGAATTACTGATCAGATGGGAAAGCTTATGAAAAAGCATAACCTTCAAGCAGTATTCAGACCCACCCGAAAAATACAACAGATGCTACAATCAGCAAAAGACAGTAGAGACCCCCTCACCTCTGCAGGAGTATACCGTATACCCTGCAGCTGTGGACAAGTTTACATCGGGACCACAAAGCGTAGCATCCAGACAAGAATAAAAGAACATGAAAGACACTGCAGAGTTGGACAACCTGAAAAATCAGCAGTGGCTGAACATAGCCTAACTCAAACAGGGCACAGTATCTTATTCCAGGACACCAAAATACTGGACAACACTTCCAACTACTTTGTCAGACTGCACAGGGAAGCCATTGAAATTCACAAGCATAAGCAAAACTTCAACAGGAAAGAAGAAACCTTAAGAATGAACAGAGCATGGTTTCCAGTTCTGAAAAACACCAGGCTAACAAAACACTCTATACCCGACAATAGCCCTGCAGAGAAGATTAGCACATCAAGCACCAATCCATATGCAAAAGAACCTCCTCAGGATACAGTGAAGCCTCCCGCCATTAGCATTCCACACCCTGGGAAACTCTGACAGGATGACTCAGCTCAACCCCACCCCTCCTGAGTAGATATAAATGACCTGCCAACATCTTTTCCACACTATGACACTGAGAGATCTCTGTCTTTTGGTGCTACACCTCTGAAGATGCCAGCCACAGCTGCTGGCGAAACGTCAGGAACTACAATGCCAAGACCATGGCAATACAGCCCGGAAAACCCACAACAACCATCGTTCTCCGGCCGTGAAAGCCTTCGACAATATATTAATATTTAGCCTACATGCACACAAATCACAGCTTAGAACTGAGACTGTAATCAACACCATACAATGCTAGGTAGAGGTCAGAGAGTATTGTACCAAAATCCAGATCAGGAATATTCATTCTACAAAGTTCAGGGAGCCTGAAAATAATGGCATGAGCTGGAAGCTAAGCCTGCTGAAGCAGAGGGTAAGCAGACAGTGTTGCTTTGTTGATTGGGCAAGGGCAGAATTCCTGGCACCTAGGCACCTAGGTGGGATATCAATGTCCAGCATACTAATTAAATATGATGAATTTTTTACTCACCTGGCCAGTCCAAAAGCTTCATAATGCCTGTCAGTTGCAAAAGTCAATATTGTACATTTCCCCTTTCCACTGACAGTCATTTCTCTCTTTCAAGGTAAGGCTTATTGCTGGGGCTTAAGACAGCTGAAAGAACCCAGCTTCCATTCATGGAGCTTTATTCCTTGACCTTATAGTTCCTTACTCAATTTACAACATATTGAAACAGTCTTGCATTTGGGAACAAGCAAATATTCTGTATTGATGAATAAATACTGTTTCCTCCTGAAGTTCTGAATCTGAAATTGGAGGATACAACCATAATTTAAATCTAGAAGCATTACAGTGGAAGAGAAAAAGTTAGATTAATTTGAACCTTCAGGCATTGCTGGAAACAGCTCTTAGGGACCCTTGGTGGGTAACTGTGTTACAAAACCATTAATGGAAAATCACAAGGTCTGGTTGATTAACACACTAGGCCAAACACTGAAGCCTTCAGTTATAATGTTAATACGAGAGAGAGAAAGAGAGTTAGAGGAAGTAAGAGAAAGCAAAATCCTTTGTATCATCTGGTCTGGGTCACTTGTTGTCCCCCCCCCTCTTTTAATCTTTAGCAGCATTCTGCCACTTTGTGGAAGGAAAATGTGAAATTGTTACATTTCCCCCTGTCACTTGCTTTTACTCATTTGTATTTTCATATTTTGTTTGTTATATGCCTTGAGATTTTCTGTTGAAAAAGATAGGTGGGATATCAATGTCCAGCATACTAATTAAATATGATGAATCAACTCCACTGAATTCAGCTTGGCTATTAATTTGAGAAATGATTATCTGAAACAGTACCGTGCCCATGATAATCTCCAACTGGAAGTTTTCCAGTTTCATTGTCCTGGTCTGTAGTTAGTTCAAAGGCTTAGGGCTTTCAGAAATGGAGGTCTGTTTCCCCCCACTGAGATTCTTCTATCAGCTTCCACAGCTTCCACATGTATCTCATCTGAAATCCTCTAACATCAACTTTTTCTATCAATACCCATATCCATGCTTGTTATGACGTTCCCTTGTCCTTAACCCACAGAAATGGCACGAGGCATTTTTAAAACTCAAAATTACTAAGGAGTTACATTAATGGAGGAAGGTTAGGCGAAGTCAGGAGTTGAACTTTTTTTGAGGTAAAATCCATCATATATACATCAAGATCACTGAGGTAAAATTCGGTTTCATTTTCTTGGCCATGTTGGACGCTCCTCTCCGCAGGTCTGGGAGGAAGCGCCCGAGCAGCCTGACCGGGCAGCTGACCTGCAAAGGTTAGCCCCCAAGACTCCCAGTGAGGGTGTCAGGGTCCGGAGTGCGACGGGAAGAACCCCCCCCAAATCGATGGGGGGGGGTAAATTGCCTGTTTGCTCCCATTGAGGCCGGCAGACTTGCGCAGCACTTCATGTGCTGCCGGGCCATGGAGAACGGCAAAAAGCAGATCTAAGGTGAAAACCTGTAAGTAGCGAATCTCTTCTGTTACTACAAGCGTATGCGAAGGATTGGTGGGATTTGAAGCTAAGAAGGCTCGGATTTCTTCCCCCTCACTGAGTTTCGAAACTTGGCTGGCGGATTCCCCCCCCTAAGATGGCGATGAAAAAGCAGAGCCCCGCTATGGGCAAATCTATCTTGGCTGCTTTGCAGGGGACAGGAGAGTCTCTGGAAGAGCTAGTAAAGCGGTCTGTCGTCGAAGCAATAAAGCCTTTTGTTGACAAGTTAAACAAAACTGATCAAAGGGTTGGCTTAATTGAGAGTGAAGTGAAAACCATTAAGGAAGCAGCGGGGGGGGGGGGGGGCGGAAAAGTCTGCTCGGGAAAACGCAGCACTCATGAGGGCAACAAATAAAGACTTAAAGCTGTTGGAGAACCAACTGATCGGGTTGCAAGTGGACCGTGCGCAGACAATATTGCGGCTCCAGAATGTGAAGGAGGAGGAAAATGGGAATTTAAAGGATTTGGTGTCGGAACTTTTGGCGATACCCGCGAAGGCAACTAAAGAAGAGTTAAAAAGCGCCATTTTGGAAGTCTGTCAGGCTTCTTCAAAATATGCAACGAAGCGTCAGCTGCCGCGCGAGATTATTATAGACTTTTCATCTAAGAAGATCCGGGACACCATCCTATATAATTCATACAATGCGGACTTGGACTTTCTGGGCAATAAGTTTAAGATATTGAAGGACGTTCCATTTTTAGCTCGGAAAAGAAGATTTAAATATAAAAGGTTTGCAGCTCTTCTGAGGAAACGTGAAATAAAGTACAAATGGTTATTTCCGGAAGGTATTTGGTTTAGCTACA
The DNA here is from genome assembly GCF_028583425.1 of Eublepharis macularius. NCBI lineage: Eukaryota > Metazoa > Chordata > Lepidosauria > Squamata > Eublepharidae > Eublepharis > Eublepharis macularius. The sequence continues at coordinate 82,306,827 of NC_072797.1, forward strand.
AAGATCAACCTTACAAGATAACACCAGAAGATCAGCTAAGGGACTTTGTGTGTAAACATCAAGATTTCCAGCAAGAAGAAGAGGGCTTTAAGCCTGAAGGGGGAGGGGAGGAGGGAACTAGCACAGTGACTGTAGCTGTTCAGAGAGAATTGCAACTGAGACCCAGAGGGGGCAAGAAGACCTAATCCTGATTGTAGTTTGTATTTTATAAGATCTACCAATCTAACAGCATTTTACAAAGTTCTAATGTTAAATAATTGCAGTATGAAGGGAATGCATTACTTGTAGATGTAGTGTTTGTGTTGTTATGTGTTGTTTCTTCCCCTTCTCCCTGTCCCTATTTTTTCCCTTTTGTAGTACTAGTAATTAAAAAAATAAAAAACTTCCAAAAAAAAAAGATCACTGAGGTAACATTCAGAATATGCACAGACTTCAGTTTTTAGGCTCTTCACTGTTACTTAAGGCTTCTTTAGTTAAGCTTTGTTTCCCTTGTTTCTTCTCCCAAGCACTTTCATTTTAGTATTCTTCTTCACTTCTGGGGTTAGGAAGGCTGGTACCCTCTTTTTAGTACCCCAACCCTCCTCTCTGCACACACCAGTGCTTTCCTTCCATCCTCAACTGAATCTGGAAGTCTCTTCAGGCACTTATCCACCACACTTGTCCAGGATTTCTTCTCTCTCTAGAACTGTCTCTCTGTTTCAACTGGGAAGGGACAATCTCATCTCCTTTAGAAGATCTACCTCTTTCTTTTTGGCCCATTTGAGAGTCTGCCCTTAATACCCAAACCTCCTGCCAACTTTCCCAGTTCTCCTGCCAGTTTTGAAAACTGTTTTCACTGAAGACTCTGTCCCTCAACTCCTTCACATACTCCAATCTCTCTCTCCATGCTAGGACTCAAAACCCCCCTCTCTCAGGTGAAAGCCCTCCAGAGGGGACCTTCCCCAACAGTTATAGCCCCAAACCACAGTAAAGGAATAAGCGGCAAAATGAGATGGGCACGATCTGCATTACGATCGGAAAAAAACCACGATAATGGCAATCGCGGGATTGTGACTCAGCAGATCGTGATCAGCTACGCCCAACGATCCAGCAATCGGGAGGGGCCTGGATTGGGGCGTCCGTGCTCGGATCGGGGATGCAGGCACTCTGGCGCCAGTAATCTATTGCCCTGGCAACGGAGCCAGGGGAATGCCTGAGCTGTGTTTCCCTTCCTTCTGTCAACCCGAATGGAAGCCCAGCTTTCCTTGATCAGCAGGGATTCCTTCCACGGAGCAGCAATGCACTCACCAATTGGGAGAAGACAGCCAGGGGAGGGAGGGGAAAGGGGGTGTTCTGTAGCCATGGGCACGCCAAACTTTTTTTACTTTTTAGAAATACGGGGCTTTGTAGGAGGAATGGCTGTTTTTCTGTCTGTCACTCTCTGTTTTTAACCTGCTTTTAAAACACTGTATTTTGTGGGAAAACCTCATTCATGGCTCTGTGTGTGTGTTTAAAAGGGAGTGGGTAAAAGCTGGATCCAGATGATTTTAAATGGATCCTCATGAATTCATATGATTTTTATATTGAAACAAAACAAAAAGGCTGTGATATTATAGATCATGTCCTAGTCTACAGACAGCAACAAAACAATCATGCATTCACTAATCCGTGGCGCTGCCACGGCACAAAAACATGCTAAAAAAGCACGGATCCTCATGGATCCTCTTGATTTTTAAGTGGGGCCACCCCAAATCCACCACACAATCACAGACCATGTCTGTTGCCACAAATGGGACTAAAAAATTCAGCCATCCACTACTCCGTGGAACTGCCACGGCGCAAAAATACGGTTCAAAAGCACGGATCCGCATGGATCCTCTAGGTTTTTACATGGGACCACCCAAAATCCACCATACAATCCCAGATCATGTCCATATCCACAAATGGGACCAAAAAAATCATTCATCCCCCGCTTTATGGCAGCGCCATGGCGCAAAAACATGGTTCAAAAGCACGGATCCTCATGGATCCTCTTGATTTTTACATGAGGCCATCCAAAATCCACCATACTAAACCAGATCATGTCCATATCCACAAATGGGACCAAAAAAATCATTCATCCACTGCTTTGTGGCAGCGCCACGGTGCAAAAACATGGTTCAAAAGCACGGATCCTCATGGATCCTCTTGATTTTTACATGGGGCCGCCCAAAATCCAGTATACTGTTCCAGATCATGTCCAATGCCACAAACAGGACAAAAAGATCTAAAATATGACAGCCTTTTTGTTTTGTTTCAATGTAAAAATTATATGAATTCATGAAGTTCCGTGTCTCAGATTCTTTTTTTTTTCACTGTGGCAGTGCCAAATATTTTTGGATCTGTTTTTTATATTTCAGTCTGTGGACCTGGCTGTGATATGTGATTTGATGTATCATTTGTGTTTTTCCTATTTAAAAAACCATAGGATCCGCGTGGATCTGTGTGGATCCTGGTTTTACTTTCTTCCTGTTTAAAATATGCTTTTGGAAGACTGGCTGCTTGCTTTTAAAACTGGGTGGGGAGGAATGGAGGATTCTATCCCTGCTATTTTTTTAAAAGCTGGCTGAAACATGTTGACGGGGTGTCTCTCTCTCTCTCTATTTGGAGAGGCAGGGGCGGGTTAAAAACTCCCCCCACACTCTAAGTGCATGCGTGTGTGTGTGAAAACGTCCCCTCCCTGAGGGGAGGCGGCTCGTTGCCGGGTTAAAAACTTTCCCTCCCTCTGCTCTAAGTGCGTGTGTGTGTGAAAACATCCCCTCCCTGAGGGGAGGCGGCTCATCGCCAGGTTAAAAACTTCCCCCCTCTGCTCTAAGTGTGTGTGTGGGGGGGGCGACCCTCCGCTTTGGCCTCCCCGATCCCGGATTGGAAACAGGACTTGTTCGGGGTGGATCGGTGATCTGGGGTCGTCACCCGCACGGATCCAAGATCAGCTTGATCAGTATTTTTTTTGGATCGTGCCCACCTCTAGTCACGACAGCTCCATTGGTCTCATTGTAACCCATGTCAGAAAATATAATGCTACAAAACATTACAAAGCTGATCTGGCTTGCCATTTGACTCCCTGACCTCTTGGGCAAGCTTTGACTGTCCTAAGGAACCACTCATGCCCCTTGCAGGAAAGCAAAAATTAACAATAGCTTCCTGCCACACATCTGCACTGAGTTACCCATTCTTGTATAATGATAGTAAGTGTGAGCTGATAGAGTTCTACCTGCGTGCAATTCATTCTTTCAAATCTAGAAATCATCATCAACAAGCAGAACACGTGTCAATGTGGTGTTATTGTGTAGTGAGATGACATTACTTTATGTGTGCCCAAGAGTATTCTCTTTATTTATCTGCAGTCTTCATATACAGAACTCAAAAGTGATTTAAATTCATATTACCCCTCCCCCTTATTTTTCTGTACCATGAAGTAGTAGACTCCTTAAGATGTTATACCCTCCCTGTCTTTTGGACTTGTACAATGCAATATTTCTATAGCAAGAAGCTCTGAAGTTTAAGCCAACTTGAGCAATTCTTTAGCTTCTCTCTTAGATTTTGGACTAAGTGAACACAGGGACTTAACTGAAGATATTCAATGGTAAACAGAGACTTTGCACATGCTCAGGCAAACCTCCTTTCATTCAGGTAAATTACATCATGGTAGCTTACAATAAATGATTAACACTTCAATGGTACTCCACACTGTTCCATGGATGTTAGCGGTCAGACTCCAAGACTCAGACTTGCCCTCACAATATTAAGAAAGGTTATGAATATGGCCATGACATAAGCCCTTTCTCTGCATGTGTTTCAAACACAAATACTGCCCAAGCAAGCAGAAATATGGAAGCCAGATCCTGGCAGGGAGATGGAACATGGCTAGTATGTAAGAATATATCAGGTGAGGCCAGCTTTCAGCCCCTACACCCCAGAGATGTGCAAAGATCTTAAGACAATAGGGTCTTCCCAGAATTCTTGAATTAATCACTGCAACACACCCTATCGACATTCCCTTATCCACTCTCCTAGTCTCAGGAAACTCAGGGTTCTGATCCACCCATACATCATGGGTTGTCAATCACTGCTGATAACGTTAGTTCTGCCTGGGAAGAGTTTATCAAACCTTCCCAGTTCATTGTCTCACCCCAGAGACAGCTTCCCAGTCCTTTGTACCACCCCGTGGACACAACCATTAAGTCATTGTTTTGGGGCAGAAGATGCAATCTTGTCCCAGGGTACGTTCCACAGTATAATTGGACTACCCCTCTGCCATAGTTGTGCGCATGCTGTTGGATCCAGCATCTACCCTCGGACCTCTATCTGAACTCTTCTGCATTGATGTGCTGGTCAGTGGTCACTCAATGTTCTCTCCCGGATGGCCTCTTCTGGATGGTAAACCCTCAAACTCTATCCAGTTTTCACCACTGCTTTCTAGTTAGCTTGAACTGTGTGTTGTGTATGTTTTTGTGTGCTGTTGATCTTTATTATTCTCAATAAAAACCTTTTTGATTGAAACATCTGTCTGTTCATTGAAAGAATTCTCTAGTCAGGACAATCCTTGTATACACAGGTGGAGGTCCCAAAGTTACTTGCCTTTCACTGCCTCTCCTTACACACTAACTCCACCAACACACAAGGAGATGTCCTTTTTGGGTAACATGGAAGCATGTAAAAAGGAAGTGGGGTTCACTTCCTATTTTGTTGTTACTCTGTGACATGAGACTACATCTAACTCCTCAGACTTAGGGATTGATTCAAGGCTCAACACAGTATTTTTTTTAAATACTGATAGGTCAAAGCATGAAAGGATGCTTTCTTTGAGAATAATCAGTCCTCAAACCTATTCTTTGTTCATAAGCTTTTAGATTTTCTAGGTCAGTGATACCACCTAGATACAGTTCTTAAAATATTTAACAAGGAGAAAGACAGCACACAAAGCCTGTGCAAGCTCTTCTTATCTGAAAAATCCATTGTGATCTATTGTTAAGCTGCTGTAGTCACAAAGATGGATAAATAGCAAAGGCTCTCAGTTGAAATCAACTGGGTTTCTATGCCAGGGCTGGTTAAATGGAGGATGTGTTTTACAAAGGCCTTTATAAAAGACAGAAATAGCTTGAAAATACATCTTGGGTCAACTGGGTATTTTAAAAGGTGCTTTTAGGAGCCTGTATTCGGTTTTTGCATAGGTAGCAAAAGAATGGAGTCCCTGTGGCGATGTAAAAGATTTGTGCCGGCACCACTTTCCAATGTTAGTGATGGACATAGTCTCTTGGCTGCATTCAATTTATACCCAATGTTGTGCTCACAAAGTAAGTTGGCGAAATAGTGTAAATACTGCAAAATTTCCCCCATCTCCATGAAACCTGACCCCACCATCACCCTGTTCTCTCAAACATAGCTGGCAACGGGGCTGTGGGACCACAAGATCTCTTTCTGTGTTCTTCCCTTCACTTAATGCAGCTTGACAGCTATGGTATCCTACATGCAAGTAGCCTTGACTCCTTAACCCAATCCTTTGTACTCATCAGACCAGAGAACACTGTTTCTGAAGTCTCCTTTCACTTGAGATGCTACCAGGGTGGCCAACCTCCAAGTGGGGCCTGTAGTTCTTCCAAAATTATAGTTCCTCTGGAGAAAATGGCCCCTTCAGAGGACAAGCTGTACGGTATACCATAGATTTTAGGTGAAATCTCTCCTTAAATTCCCCTCTTCACAGCGCCCCCCCCTGCCAAATCTCCATGAATTTCCTAGGCCAGAGTTGGCTACTCTAGATACTGCTGTCATAATATTTTTGTCTTGTGACAGAGGAAGAAGGAAGAAAGACAGTAAAAGATGATTTTGCTATCACAGCCACTGCTTCATCCCTGCCTCAGTAAGTTTTTGGGAAGACTGAAAACAAAGACACAGATACTTTGTTCTATCTTAGCTTTCTGACTGCAGACCTGCATTGGGAGCATCCACTTCAGGATGCTCTCTCTTCATCCTGCTACTCTATTTCTCCCTTTTCTGTGTTCATTCCCAAACCTGATTTGGTATGATCTTTTGGGAAAGAGCACAGTTAAAGCACCTTAGCATACCAGGTGGAAGAGAAGATGCATTTTTGCAATCCCCTGCCACTTCAGTGATCGACAGCCTGGGTCATTCAGATAAACAGATTAGCTCTGCTACAAGCTACTCAATAATCTTCCCCCAAAGAAGTAATTTGGAAACTGACTATGGGTTGGATCAAGCACTGAATTTCCACATGTGCTAGAGCTCATGTACAAGTGTAAAATCTAAGCAAATACCATAGTTGCCAGTTGTGCAAAGTCAAACTTCTTGTATCCCCACTTGCGCATTTCTGTACAAGAACTTGTGTAACCAATTTCTGGATACTATAATATATAGAGAGAAAGGTTCTAGGTGTTGCACAAAATCTTGCATGAGCAGAACTGCTTTAAGTCTGCTTGCGTATTGCTGGATCCAGGCCTACAATTAGCCAGCATTTTCTGCTCTATGAAGACTTTTTCAACAGTGATCTAAACACATCTTCTTTAGCCTCCTCCAGCAACAAATTGTTCCCTCTCTTAGACTTGAATCACACATACAGTGTGAAATTCAGTGGTATCATAAATCAGCCTTCCTATATAGCCCTCACCTGACACAGAATCCCAATAGCAGTACATTTAAAACTTCCATTCTCTTTTTGTAAATGATACAGAAAGTGAGAGAAGGGCTAAAAAGTGTTTTGTGGTATATCTGAACTTAACTACAGAGGAAATAAAACGTCATCATAAGGGAAGAGAAAAAGAGTGGAGATTCAGGGATACAGAGTATCCTCACAACCCAAGATTTCTGCATAGGGTTGCCAACCTTCAGGTGGGACCTGAAGATCTCCTGGAATTACAACAAATCTCCTGATTACAGGAAATCAGGAGAAAATGACTGTTCTGGAAGGTAGAACAGGAGAAAATGATTGTTCTGGCTGCTCTAGAAGGCAGTATACCCCACTGAAGTCCCTCCCCTCCCCAATCCCCACCCTCCCAAGGTTCCACTTCCAAATGTCCAAGAATTTTCCAACCTGGAGTTGACAACCCTAGCATATCCTAATATCCTTCTTATATCCTGTATGGTTCAGGTGCCATCAAATCTCAGAAGCTAAATAGGGTTGGTCTTAGTTAGTAGTTGGATGGGAGACCACCAAGGAAGTCCAGGGTCAATACACAGAGATAGCAAACCACCTCTGTTTGTCTCTTGCATTGAAAATCCTACAAGGGTGCCATACGTTAGCTGTGACTTGATGGCACTTTCCACCACACCATAATATCCAGTGTCAGTTATAAGTAGTATAATGATTTTGATATGTTCCGTGAAGAATATTTATTTTAAACCAGTCTTGAGGCTGCAAAAAAAGTTCAATATATGTAGCAATCCTACAGTGGAGTGTTTTGTGAAACAGTAAAAATGTAGACACAAGACCAACAGTTTGGGAAAAGTAGTTTTCATTTCTCTTGCATTAACTTTTTTTTCCCTTAAAAAGAGAATAATTTTGTTTGTCTAGTCTGAATATTGGAGAAAATGCAGCAAATACTTGTTTGGTGTGTTTGTTTTTGCTGTTTCTGCCAGCAATATCAAGATGACAAGGATGCTCACCTGGCCTTGCCTATGAATGAATGATTTTCCCATATGACTTGACAGCTGTGCTATTCTCAAACAAGGTTGTTATCTACAACTTTCCATCAGTGAGTCAGACCTCTTTGGCTTAACCTAGGATCTTTTCAATATGACAGATATCTCTGTGGATTTCAGTTTGCCTTTAAAAAAAAATCATTGCACTTAAGACTCAAAAGTTTGGCAAACATGCTGAGCTTTTTAGAGAAATGTCAGCATGAATCTGTTTATGTTCTCCGACTTCCTTAGCCCTAATCAGAAAGCAACAGGAAATGATTCTGTGCAAGATCTAGAACTGACATGGCAAAATAATCCATGCTGATAAAGAACACTTGGATTTTATTCACATCTCCTGAAGTTTCACATACAGTGCCAATACATGGCAGTTAGGTGTAAAATCCAGAAAACTTAATTCTATAAACTGCACAAATTTCTGCTCTGCTGAAGCGGATATTATAAGGCTTATGTGCTAATGCTGAAGCTGATATTTTAAGACTTATGTGCTAATAATATCAGATAGATAGCCATGTTAGTCTGCAGCAGAACAGCAAGATTCAAATTCAGTGGCACTTTAAAGACCAACAAAGATATCTGATGAAGGGAGCTTTGACTGTCAAAAGCTTATGCCTTGAAAATTGTGTTGGTCTTTAAGGTGCTACTGGTGTCAATTCTTATATGTCAATATGTCAGCTGGCCTTTCCTTCAGTTTCTGGGGAGCTTTTACTGCCCACAATTGGCTCCAGTTGAAAGAACAAATATTGTTCATTCTTAATCCATTGTTCATTCTTCATCTTCTTACATTTATATACTTCACTCCCATAAGTATAAGCTTTTCAAATTATTCTCTCTCCATTCCTGCTCTACCTAATGTAAAATCCTGAAAAGAGTGGTGCTCTTTGATCTCTTTCAATCAGCACCATTATTTAATTAAATCCTTTAGATTTATTTCTACATATTGTTCCTTCCAATGCTTGTGATTCTAAACAAGTTTACAGAGATATAAATTGGATTTATTTTGAAGTTCATATGTTTACAGTGCAATCCTATGCAGAGTTACTCCAGGCTTAACCCACTGGTTTTAGTGGGCTTCAACTGGAGTAATGTTGCATAGGATTGCATGGTTGGTGTGGTTCTTTTATCATTATCTTACATCCTATTCTTATCCCCATTCATATTCAGAAGTAATTACATCTGGATTCAACAGAGCTTTACTCTCCCATATCAGGGGTGGGAGCAGTCTCTGGATTTAGAAGTTAATCAAGTTTTCCTCTATTGCTGTTTAGTGCCAAAATACTTTTCCACATTAAACTTCTCCCAGTAATTCAACTTTGGAAGAAAGACTGATACAGCTTGACTAAAAGAGTAGTGCTATGCCTTTTCATTGTAAGCTTTTTAAAATGACCTATATTCTCTGCAATAAACAAGAAACAATAACTGATAAAGAAGGACATCCTGGGAAATAGTGAAAAGCTTTGGGGTTTGTGGCGATGACTGGCAGCTTTATCAACTGAGGCTTACATTTGTTGTATCAGTGAAAATGAAAAAGGGCTCGATAAAAATATGCCTAGGGATTGTATCAGGCATGGCACAAGCAACATTAGCTGTGATGCTGCAGTATACAAACCTCTAAATAATTTTCACAGCACAACTATCTCATTTTATTCTATGTAGGGAAAGCTTCTTATACTTCCTGGAGCTCTTCATGAAAGGTAAGTGATTTCCCAATTCAATAGGGAAACTGTTTCCTATATTAAGAGCCAAGCTACAAGTGATGCCTTACACAGGTTGGACACTTGTCAGCTCCCCTCAAGTTTTGATGGGAAATGTAGGCATCCTGGTTTTACAGCTTGGCTCTCCATTACAGCTGCAAGACCAGGATGCCTACATTTTCGCCACACCTGATACAATCCCACTAGGCTGGGGCCAGGACTGGGGCCAGGACTGAAAAGGCCTGCCTGAGCCCAAGGACTTTCAACAGATGTTTACCATTAGAGCGAAGAGTCCTCCAGGGTTCATATGGGGAGAGGCGGTCCAGCAGATATGCCGGTCCCAGTCCGCATAGGGCTTTATAGGTTAATACCAAAACCTTGAACCTGATTCAGTACTCCACTGGTTATCAGTGCAGCTGACGTAATACCAGCATTATGTGCACACACCTTGGCGTTCTGGTGATGACCCATGCCACTGCATTCTGCACCAGCTGTAATCGCCAGATCAGGTTCAAGGGAAGCCCAGCATAGAGCGCATTACAGTAGTCTAACCTAGAGGTGACCGTTGCCTGGACCACTGTAGTCAAGTTGTGGGACGAAAGATAAGGGGCAAGCTGCCTGGTCTGTTGAAGATAGAAAAAAGAAGACCTGTCAACTGCAGTGACCTGGGCTTCCATGGTCAGGGAGGCATCCAGGATCACCCCCAGGTTCCCAACTCTCGGGGCCAGTGTAAGCACTGCCCCATCGAGTATAGGGAGCCGAGGTCCCAAATCTGCATTTCTGTGACTCAAGTACAGGATGTCCATCTTCACAGGGTTTAGTTTCAGCCTACTTTGCCTCAATCATCCAGCCACAGCTTCAAAAGCATGCTCCAGGACATCCAGGGCCAATCCAGGCTGGCCGTCCATCAACAGGTATACCTGGGTGTCATTCGCATATCCGTGACACCCAAGCTCGAAACTTCTCACTGACTGGGCGAGGGGCGCATATAGATGCGCATATAGCAATAATGGGGAGAGTCCCCCCCTATGCCACTCCACGTATTAGTGGCCTACAGGACAATAGCTTCTCCCCCAGCACCATCTTCTGTCCCCGACCATGAAGAAAAGAGACTAGCCGTTGTAGTGCAGTCCCTTGAATTCCCACATCGGTGAGACAGTGGGTCAAAAGATCGTTATCAACCGTATCAAACGCTGCTGAAAGGTCTAATAATATCAGCAATGCCGATCCGCCCCGATCCAGATGCCTGCGAAGATTGTCCATGAGGGCAACCAGCAATGTCTCCACCCCATGCCCCAGGTGAAAACTGGACTGGAAAGGATCTAGGGCCGAGGTCTCCTTCAGGAAACTCTGCAGTTGTTTCTCTGCCACCCGCTCAATCACCTTACCCAGAAATGAAAGATTTGAGACTGGGCGGTAACTGAGTAGTCTGGCTGGATCCAGTGATGGTTTCTTTAGAAGGGGCCTTACCACAGCCTCCTTTAGTGCCCTGGGAAAATCCACAGAGCCCAGAGACAAGTTAACAATAGCCTCCAAGAAATCCCGTAATCTGTTGACTCTGGTTTTCACCAGCCATGACGGACATGGGTCCAGGGGGGATGTGGTAGGCCTCACCACCCGCTGAATCCTGTCCACCTGTTTCCCGGAAAGAGGGCTGAAGTGATCAAATATTCGCCCCAAAGACAGCCAAGGGGCCTGTAGTTCATATACTGTATCAGCTGTGGCTGGTAAATCGCGGCAGACAGACAAGACTTTATCAGCAAAAAAGCTCGCAAAAGCCTCACGGCTTATAGTCAAATCCAAATTTTGGTGGTCTTCACCTGAAAGGGAGACCAATGAATGCACCACATTAAACAATTTAGCTGGGCATGAGCTAGCTGATGCAATGGAAGCTACATAAAATTCCTTCTTCACAGCTTTCACTGCCATCTCATAGGATTTCATAAGCAGCCTATACGATAGTCTTGCTTTCATTTATTTGGAATTACAGTTAGTAACCATTACAACCATTTAAAAACATAAATGAGTATCATACTCAAAATACACCACTTTGATATAAAAATAATTGTATAAAGGCTTAACAATGTAAGTACAAGAATTTGGGCTTTCAGAATTAAAATGTAAAAGCAAATGTTACTCCTTTACATATTCTCTGTAGATTCTATAAACTACAGCCAAAAATCTAGCACTAGCCAGCGTAATCTGGGAATTAAAACCTGACAGGAGTTTGTTGGTTAGCTCCATATTCAGAAGGCCTGAAAATTTCTTCAATACAGGTTGGATATATTTTATATGTATTTTATGGTAAAACTTACAGGCAAGCATGATATGCTCAATTGTTTCTACTTTCCCGGTCTCACATGGGCAAACACACTCAGCCACTGGGACCTTTTTATAATGTCCTTCAAGTACTGCAGATGGAAATATATTGCATCGGGCCAACGAAAAAGCCCTAAGGTGGGATGGGATTTCCAGACTTGATAAATAGGAAGTTGGAGAAACCACATATCTCGTTTGTGAGGGTGCTAGGAAATTTGTGACCCTGGCAAGATCCTTCTGTCTTTCAACATCTAGTATTCGCTGTTTGACCATGGCCCTTGCCTGGTCTGGGGCCATCTGAAGAGATTCAAATGAAAAGTCTAGCATAGTTAATTTCTGGTAGATGGCCCCGAGCCAGTCAGGATGTTCTTGCTTCCTCGTTGCGAGATCGCCACTACACACGCTCAAGTTGTCTTAGTTCCCATTTCTGTTGCTGTAGCTCTTCCGTGTACCAGGAGGCACGGCAATTTTGGGAACAAAGAGGACAATGGGGAGTGACTTCATCAATGGCCTCGGAGAGTCGGACTTGCCAGTCCTCCACCAGCACATCCAATGAGCCGCTGTGGAGCATTGGTTCCCACAGAGCATTCTGGAAACCAATTGGATCCATAAGTCTCCATGGGCGAGCATAAATTTGCTCATCGCCCATGCAGGGGGGGAATGGCACACCCAACCGAACCTCATGAAACATGTGGTCTGACCATGGCACTAACTCTATTCTATCCAGAACTGCATCCAACCCCAACTTGAAGATCAAATCTAGTGTGTGGCCTGCTTTAAGTGTGGAGGCCAATACAAAATGGGAAAGTCCTCGTGTTGCCATGGGCGATACCAGGTCTGCGGCCTGTACAGAGGTGGCATCATCAGCATGAACTATCAGTTTGGGGAACTCCAAGGCCCACCCCGCCACTACCTCCAACCGGTGCAACAGGGTGTCTGCAGGTGTGCTGGATGGTCGGTACGCCAAACAGACCACCAGACTTTCCTCAGCACTCCACACCAGTCCCACACAATCAATGCCAGAGATCTCCGGGGTGGGGAGCGGTCTGAAGGAGAAACCCTCTTGGATGGTGATTGTCACCCCTCCCCTCCATTCAAGACTGATGAAGGACCGAGTATCCTGGGGGGTCAGCTCACCCAAGGTGACTGTTTCACCCTCCCTCACCCAGATCTCGGTCACACACACCAGGTCCATATTAGCTGCTGCAAAAACATCATGCAAAGTTCTGGTCTTATTATTTATGTGCCTGGCATTGCACAACATCAGTGTTGGAGGGGGGTTAAACTTCTGAGGACCAACACCTGTGTATCTCGGGATGGGATGTAGGTTAGAAGGGCACTGAGCATCTCCATATCTCCGCGGACTTCTCCACTTTGACCGAGTCCCACCGCCTTATCTCCCCCATCCGCAGAGGACTGGAATCTCCAGCTCTATCCCAGTGGCCCTTCCCACCTCTATCATCATATCACACTATCCCCCTAGCAGCAGAGAGTAGCATCAACTCTAGACTAATAACACTCTTATGGGGCAACCTAGACACTCTTAAACCTCATGTCATAGCAGCTAATGATACCAGGACCTAATCCAACTTCCATCATCCAGTTTGACGCGATTTCCTGATCAATAACCCAAACCACCCCCACCTATCTCATTCCAGTCTCCCGATTCTGACAATTCCCATATAATTTAATCAAATAATTTCCAATTTGCAGCAGAACTTTTCCTTTATTTATTTAATTTAGAAGAAGCTCTCTCGAGATCCTGTTAATTAATTAAGGCGACAACTAACTGACTCATAGGCATAGTCACCAGTAACAAAGGAAGGCAGCAAACAGTTAACACACAATTAATGTTGATATAGTGTATTATGCAAATCGATAAACAAACAATGTATAATATGCAAATTGATAATGTACACAAATTGAAAAGAACAAAAATTGAAAAGAGCAAGTTGCAAATGCAATAATATGAAAAAGGCAAATTGCAAGTACAATAATAATGATAAACCAGCGCAATAATAATGGACTAGCATTCAAGCAGTTAATATTTGAAAGGAGCAAGTTGCAAGTACAATAATAATAAACCAGCAATCAAAAAATCTGTTGGTACTGTCCTTCATGCAGTAGGTTTATATACAGTTCATGGAATCAAAGTAATTTGTGTTGGGGTAGTGCTCCAATTAAAGATAACAAATGACTCTGTTGGAAAGCTGCCAACGGACGAATGCTTGCAATTAACCTGCAATTAACTAATAGTATTCATTGAATAAATTTACCTCCAACCACCCAAAAAGGATGTTCAGAAACCCAATCCTAACCCCCGGATTTACATATAAATTAGGTACTCCATAAATTAATTTAAATTGTAAACTATAAAGTGTTCGTAATAGCTGGTGGTCCCTACAACCTTAAAATTCACCTCGCTGATCCAAGCATTCGTTGATATTCTGGACAATCTTTACTTTGCTGGTTTGGCTCAGAACACCCTCTCCACACTTGGAGGCTTCTGGCATCATTCGGACCACTCCAGTGATCATCCCAACATTCTCCAGCGACCTCCGGAGGCCCTCAGCTCCACTCAGAAGACTCTGACAGCTCAGTGAGCTGATCAGATCAAGTCTCCGAACAGTTCTCCGTGGCTGTCCTCCAATCTCCTCCATGGTCAGCTCCCAACAGAGCTCACCCCGCAGGCTTGGAAGGTGTTCAGGCCTAGAGGCCCAAAGGCTCTCCGCCTCTTCCTCTCTTCAGCTGCTCTTGCTGGTCCCCAAACCTCCAGTGGTCCTGTCTTCCCTAGGTGAAGACTACCCACTGGACAATTGGGTGATCCCAAATGGGGCCCATTTGGGGCCCAAATAGGCCCTTTGTGAAGCACATGTGAAGAAGACTGAGGTGAGTACCAGGATGTCCCTCCCACTGGGAAAGTAAGAGGACCTGGCAACTCTACCATGAACTTGTTGAGTTCAGAAGAGCTTCCGACTTCTTATTTATTTAGAAAATGTATGCTGGAGCTTACAAGATAAAAACAATGTGCTAATAAAATCATATAGCAGAAGAAAAGGGGTGCAGAATCCAAGAAGAGAGCAAAAACAAGGTGTGGTGGGAGAAATATTTTTTTTGTAATTATAGATCCCAACATGTTTTGCACATAGCTTCATCAAAAGATGTATAGAGCAGCAACCTCTCTGAATTCTCATCTTAATCAAATGATATAAACAAGAAGCACAATCATTAGAGAGCAGAACACAGGGAGAGGAACTTAACTGGTGGGTTCCACAGGACAGTGGAAATGGTCCATTAACTTTCCTGGCCTCTGCCATTTAGGGCCAGAACTGAGCACAGGAACAATGCTTTCATTTGTTCTGTACACTGCTTAACAAACTGTATACTAACATTTGAAGAAGGGTTGTTTAGGTCGATGGTTGTTGTGGGTTTTCCGGGCTGTATTGCCGTGGTCTTGGCATTGTAGTTCCTGACGTTTCGCCAGCAGCTGTGGCTGGCATATATTGATGCCAGCCACAGCTGCTGGCGAAATGTCAGGAACTACAATGCCAAGACCACGGCAATACAGCCCGGAAAACCCACAACAACCATCGTTCTCCGGCCATGAAAGCCTTCGACAATACATCGGTTGTTTAGGTCCTTGCATATTGCCCCACTCACAATTACTGACAGATGACCTCACTCTGTTGACTTGAAATTAGCTCAGTAATTATGAGCTTTCTTGGTGAGAGTTCAGGAAAAAAGTTTCTGTTTTCTAAGGATACTTGCTAAACTGAATGCTTGCTGTGCTTGCGCAGAATTTCACATAATCTAATTTTACATTTCAGGTGGGAAATGATGTACTTGATTTGTAATACAAATCCATATTCTGAGTCAGTTAACTACAAACTTGGTTACCATCCCTACTCACAACCACTTACTTATTTTGCACTCATTCCCAGAACCTTTTTTTGCTTCTCAGTTTAGAGAAAGCAAGGGTCATGTGCATAAAAATTGTACCAGGTAAGTGATAAGTTCTTCATCTCTAGTCCCTCATACTAAAATCTGATGCTCTTCAACTGTATATTGAAGGTTCATCTAGTCTCACTGTACTGAATGCAAAAAAACATAAGCTTCCATCAAGAGTTTTTGAAAATTTTCTTTCACATATTGTTCAGGCTTGGAATTTGGGGCTTTTTAAATTGGAAGCCTGTAACATTAAGTCAAGCAAACTTTAAAGACATTGTGAATATAGTAAATATTTTATTTATTTTTTATTTAAAACATTTTCATGCTGCGTCTCCACCCAAACGTCTCAAACATTAATCACGGCTGCTTTTACATTCTTCTCCTCTCCTCTCTTCTCCTCCCTACCTCACCTTTCCCATTTCTCCTCTCCTCTTTAACCATTCTGGAATTTATTATAGCAAATTTACATGATGCATATGTGCAAGTTGTCCATAGAAGCATCATGTAATACCAGATAACTGAGTGCTGTATCTGAGTGCAATGGTTTGTTTATTTATATGTGGTATATATAAGTGTGCAATGTATGAACAAATATACATAAACATCTTGGACTGGTATAGTCCTTAATGGAGCATTATACCTTTACAGCAGAATATTTTGTACAAGCGTCTGATAGAACTGAACAAGCCAAAATGATAATAACAATTTGTATTTAGCTTGACTCTGGAGTAGCAATGCACTTTACATTACGGATTCTAGAAATATCTGTTCCTTTTAGTAGAACTTTATGGGTTTTATGTAGTGACTCTTAAATTAACAGTGCAATCCTATGGAGAGTTACTCCCATCTAAGTCTATTGACTTCAATGGGCTTAGACTGGAGTAACTCACAATAGGATTGCACTGTGTCAGTGGTCTACTTTTGTGTGAAAAATACTCTCAACAAGACGTTATTTTGTGCTGTGATTGTTATTCGATCACTTTACAGATGGATTTTTCATAAACTATTTTAAAAAGAGCACTGTTCCCCAAAAGACATCTGAGAAATCGAACTCTACTTTGAGGTTTGAAGCAATAATAAACATTCTTAGAAAAAATTCTCATTAATTTCAGTCTCTCCTCCATTTACTCCCAACAAACAGTATATATTAGAAACATCATCGCAATTGCTCATACCCTTCTATAAAAGCTCAGCAGTGTCCGTGGCCTTGTCATACCACACAAGTCAATATTAATGCTTCTCCTTTGGCAGGGCATTTAAATAAATATTAACCAGCTTTTCTTGATATTTTTTCCTCTTTCAAGGCTTTCCTAATTTTACTATAATTATATTACTCTTTGTTTCTCTCTCTCTCTCGCCATTTCCCCATGTCCTTAATTTAGCAGCACAGTATCGCTATTATGCTGCTTTACTCACCTTAGTGCACACGTCCTCGTAATCCAGCTGGGCAAATCCTGTCATCCTCCCATTATTGTTACGCTTTCTATGAGAATGTAGATTTCTCACTTTTTCTGCTTTGAAACACGTTTTTAGCGCTATTTTTAGCATGCATGAGAATGCTTAGAAATGAAAATGCCCACTCAACCACTCCTCCTTTCCCCGTCTGTGTTTCTGTAGAACAGTTGCTCCCACCCACAAACAGGAATCCTGCAAGCCTCTGTGATCTCCTGTCAAAAGTTTTCCCCCAACTTTTTTTTTTAAATGTTCATTGTGCTAATGCGATCTCTTGCTTAAAAGGAAACAATTGCATTTCCCGTTAAAAGCAATTTAGGTCCTGGAACAGAGGCAGTGAAACTGAAAGGTGAGAACTGGCAGCTAGAGGCAAAACACACCCTCCCTTCTTTTAACAATGTCTCTGGTGATTTTAATGGAGACCAAGGAAGGGAAAAGTGTAAAGCTTGCAATTGGTAGTGCAAAAAAAGGATGCTTAATTCAAGGCTTGGTTTTAATTAGCTTGATTCATCAGATTTCTCCTGAACAAAAAAAGGGGGGGGGACGACTGCTCACTTAAGATTTCCCCCCTCCAGCCTGCCTCTGTTTCAAAATAGTGTTTACTACAAAGAAAAGTGGGCAATCTTTCCTCCCACCTCCCTTCATAGAATCACAAGCAAACCAGGTGGGGGGAAGAAAGTAGCTCAGGTCAGACAGCCTTGTACAGCTCCACTGTTGCAGATGGCTCTGGCACCACTCGGCAACAGGGAGTTATGGGGCAAGCCTGGCTTCCTCAGACACCAAGGGTAGAGGGAGAGAGACAAGAAACAGAGCTGCCAAGCTAAGCAGCAGTAAGAGAGCAGAGAGAAGGGGAGCCCATGATGAGCAATTTAAATGACATTGAGAGGCAAAATAACAGCTGATCACAGGCTTCCTTTGGGCAGGGCTGGTTCCAAGCTTACATATCAAAACAGCAATATAGTGTAAATCTGAATACGTGTTTAAAAAAACAAACAGAAATGGCTCTGAATGTGCCTTCATCGGCTGTGACATGAGCTCATCCACTGCCCATTATAGCACTTTTTTGGAGGTATGTGGACTTCTGAAAGCACGACGCAGATGCAGAAGTCAAGACATTTGACCTGGCATGTGAACACTGTGTCATGAAAGCGGGATCAGAAATGGTGCGATATAAGCATGGAAATAAGGCAGTGAGGAAACGACCTCTCTCTGTGTGTATATAATGCTTAAACTCATTATTCTTTAAAGGGAAAGTTTGACCTAAAATTTGAATAGGTTTAAATTTTTTCATTACATTTTGCATTTTAAAGAGACAGCTAGGTGGCTTATTAAATTTCTGAGGCCTCCTTAAAACTGGCTTGGACAGATTATTAACTTACAGGCTCCATAAAAAAACCTTCTATTCTTGTGAGCTGCTATCAGGCACCCGTATGGAGACAATTTTTTAAGCATTTTCAAAAGACTGGTAATAATTTCAGACATGGTTACTGTTTCAAAAAAAAAAGACTGAAACCAAGTCAAAATTGTATGAGCCATTTCAGTACCATTTTGCAGTTTGGATAGCTTCCATTGTTACTCAGTACACACAAGCACATAAGTCTGTTCAAGGTCACAACTTCTTTTTTAAAATGTTATCTTCATTCACAGTACTATCCCCATTTTGAACTTTTCTCCATCTTTTGCTCTGCCTTTCAATGCATCTTTTTTCATAGAAAAAATTCACACTTCCTGTTCAAGTGAATTCTCAGTGTGTTATTTCTGACCTGACTTCTCGCTTTGACAATTTCTTTCATATTTGAACAGGTGTAGATCTCCCCCCTTTTAGGGAACTGGAGCAAGAGAAACTCTGACAGGCAAGTAAATCTATCTGTGTATAAATTAGGAAGGATTAGTAATTATTTTCAATTAGATAAATTGCCTTTTTCATTCTGTCACTAATTAGCATCTTCTTTGAATTTAATTATCAATAACATAATAAAATCAAGCTGAAACTTCTATTTTCCAGTTTGGTTGAATCTTTTAAACTGTTTAAGCTATTATGACCTGTCAGACAAAAATTCATTTCAACTGAAATATTGTTTTGTTTTCAGTACCCTTGAAAAGCTAAGAGCACATTGATATTCATGAGTTTGGAACATGTCAGCATGGGGCATTTTTTTTTAAAAAAAACCCCCTAATTATAAACAGAGATTTGTGGTTTGCATATGTAACCATTCCCTCTGCCTCCCAGCTTAACTATGCTCATCTCACCTATTGATTTCTGCCACTTGAAAGAAGGACAGAGTCGCCCTCTCTTACTAATGTTGTATTGTCTTTTTCTGTTGACTGAATAATCTCTAGTGGCAGCTAAAATGATCGAACAAGTTTGATTTCTGGAATGTTTTCAAAATGGGGAACAATTGTTCATGGGATAAACAAAGAGCATTTAAAAAGGCTAAAACACTTTCCCCTGCATTTTAGGGATGTAATGACAGAGAGAGCTGTAATCTAGCAACGTTTGATAATGTGATATAGAATGAAGGATGCTGGCACATTTAACTGTGGTCACTTCCACATGTTCCTTTTTTTTCCGGGCTTTCTTGGTCCCAAAGCTGAGTCTTCCTGCTTTCATAATTCACCTTCCAAATGCAGCATTCTAATGCATTTCTTGTGTGAGTTTGTGGCGGAACAAAAAGGAACAAAAAAAGTGTTTTTTATCTGTGCCTCATCACAAATGACACGAGTGCAGTCCCGCTCAAAATTTCTCTCTTTTTTTAAAGTGCATGTGGGATTGTGCTATATCATTGTTGTCTCATAAATGGTGTAGGAAGACATGCCCCAGGAAGTGCCCCAACCAACCCATGTCATTGGCTAGCAACATTCCCGCCCAATTTTTAAAAATTTCATTGGAGGATTGTTTTGGTGCCCTTCCTGAAAATCAGATATATTACCAATTTGAGTGGGAAACCCTTTTGTCTGTGGTGAGCTTTGCCAAGGAATCTGTCATGGCACCACAGGCAGCTTTACTGTTAATGATGGCACAATTGCTTGTCATCATTTTCCAGTGCTCCCTCGAACTCTGGATGCTGTATTTGAGACACATCATCCGTAGAAGGTGTGCGCTTATAGAGACCAGGTGTCGATTTAGGAATACATTTCTTGACATCAGCCCTGTGTCCCACTGTACACATCGCTCTAGAATTCATTTGTGGTGGGAAGCCTTGGCACTGGAACATGTGCCACACATATACTGGGTTTATCCCTGGAGTAGAGACTGACTGGTGGGAGAGATTTGTCATACAAATATGGGATGATCAAAGGTGGCTGGTGAACTTTCGTATGACCAGGGCAACATTCAGGGAGCTGGTGGATGTTCTCCACCCAAGGTTACAGTGTCAGACTACGTGTATGCACTCCCTCATACCAGTGGGAAAAAGAGTAGCAGCTGCAATATGGTATCTCATGAACGCGAACTGCTACAGAAATGTTTGGGAGCAGTTCGGAATCGGTCTTTCCATCATGGGTGAGATCGTCCTTGAGGTGAGCTTTGCCATGGAGGTGGATTTGCTTTGGAAGATGGTGTGCCATGGGAATAAGATTGGAAATGTTGGTCCCACTAATATCATTTTCCAAAAAAAACCCTACCGTTATCACTACAGCACAAATCCATTAAAGTGATACTTTAAAAAAGGGCTAGACACTAATATCTAAATGTGAACTGCAATGTATTGCTTAAACAAGATATACTGTCTTATCTGTCAGTGTTCCACAGACTACTTGTCTTGACTCACATGCCTTTTCTCTACCCCACAATAGATCATGGATGGATTCAGAGCACTTGGAATGCCACACTGCATAGGGGCAATTGACAGAACCCATATCCCAATCTGTTCTCCAGGTGGATGACCTGAACTGTATGGCAACTGCAAGCACTACTCTTCCATCCTTCTGCAGGGGACGGTCACACCGGCTGCTTCATTGATGTCAAGGTGAGATAGAGCAGCAAAAATCGTGATGCCTTTGTTTTTTCGAACTCAGCCATCTGTGCTGCGATGGATGTCGGTGCCTTCGTCCCAGGAAACCCTACTCTGACTTTCAAGGGAGTCCAGGTGCCCACAGTAATGGTTGCTGATGGTGCCTATCCCATGCACAGATGGTTGATGAAACCTTGTGGACCGACTGCCAAATACAACAGACACTGACACTTTGACCGTGCCCTTTGCCGTGCCAGATGTGTGGTGGAACACGCGTTTGGCCATTTGAAAAGCAGATGGAGATCTTTGCGTGAGGAGAATGTGCGTGAGGAGAATGTGGTCACTGTGGTGACTGCCTGTGCGATATTACACAACATATGTGAGGAACATGGACATGTGATTCTCAGAGACTTGCCAGATCCCCCCCACAATTTCAGTGCATGAGGACCAAGGTGACCCAAGTATCACTGACAACCGGGATGAGGGAAAAGCAGTCAGAGAAGTTTTTGCAAACTTCATGTACAGACACAGAATTTAAAAACAGTTGAATGCTTAACTAGGACCTTTTGAAGTTTCTTGCACTTAAATTTCTTTGTTGACTACTGTTGCATTGGTTGAGTTGATAAAGTTGTTTGCCGGAGCTGAATTGTGTTTGTCATTCCTTGGGATTGTGAAGTCCATGATCAATCCCTGCACATTTCTGATATGCTGATGATGGGCCAAATTGCAGGAACCAATGGGTGGGTTGGGTTATGCCAATAACCTTTTAGTAAAGAGCCCAGTAGCACCTTTAACACTAACCAACATCATGGTGGCATAAGCTTTCAAGAACCGCAGCTCTCTTCGTTAGATGCAAACTCTCTTCATTCACGCATCTGAGGAAGAGAACTGTGGTTCTTGCAAGCTCACGCTACAATAAAGTTGGTTAGTCTTAAAGGTGCTACTGGACTCTTTACTGTTCAGCTACTGCAGACTAACACTGATGAGTCCTCTGGATTTCTGAAAACAAACGTAATGTTCAACTGTGTTAGTGCACAGATGGGGGTCATCTCATGTGTTGCTTTGTGCATGCACAGCAGCACATGAGCAGTTTTTTGCTATACTACTCCAAGGAAAAATGGCACCTTGTCGGCGAGGCGTGTTCTGGAAGGACAAAGAAGTGGAGAGACTGATGCTTATCCTTCTCCAAACAAGGAAGGCAGGGTGACTGCTGTCCAGAACACACGTCCCGACCAGAGCCATTTTTGTTACTGTGGCTAGAAGGTTGACTAGTATGGGGTACGTGCAAACCCCTGCACAGTGTTGGTCAAAATTCAAGCACGTTAAAGTGGCCTTCTTTGACATGCTTGAGGCCTGGCAGGGAATCCCCAGGTAGAGCGGCAAGCCACCCTACTTTGCAGCCACCATGCAGCTTTGGGAGCAAGCGGGGAAGCCCAGCTTGCATGACTGCAGACATGCCTGTGAATTGACGATGATATAGCAATATTTTGAGAGAAATTAAAAGTTGGATGAATGTTCCTGTATACATGTTTCTATTAGCACGCACTGCACAGCTGCAGCCTTAAGTGTATTGTCCCCAGCTTTCCAGTTAGCATGTTTCCCCACAGGTTCGTGGGATGTTGCCCATCTAAGGAGGTGCTAAAGCATGTCTGTACTTTGAAAGATGAGCATCGTGCTGAAGCGGGGTGAGAGTTGAAATTTGTGTTCTGCAGCAGTCAACTGAGCTCCATGTCACAGGCAGAACTTCCCTCAAATAAGATGGCTAGTTGGAGTGTAGTTTGCTTGTCAGTGGACTTAGTTGGGCACCCACGACTCCCTTCCTCCCCCCACAAATCTCCATGCATTTCTCTGTCTGTGGTGTGTTCAGCATGTTGGAAGCTCCACTTCAGATTGGTGAACCGAATTGATCATGGCAGCCCCGAGTGCTTTTCAGACCGTCAAATGACCATGTAATAGAGGGAATGCCTCCATCCACCAAATCAAAAGCTCTTTGGATATAGTTGATGTTCTGGGCAACATGTCCCCAAAATAAACCCTCTATCTGTTTGGACAAGACCACATATGTGATGGTGGCTCATAGGCATACATGGTCAGTGTTTGGAGAGCAGGATCCATTCCATGCTCTTTGAGTCATTAGTCTCCAAAGTTGCACATACACCCCCAGCAAAAAAAAAGGGAAAAAATTAGGTCAATGCACCACCTTTTTTTGTTCACAGCTGTGCTGCATGGGCAAGTGACTGCAGACTGGTCTGAGCAGCTGATTGGGAGTGGTGAGGGAAGAGATCATGAAGCTACTGTTGAGGAATAAAGAGAGGAACTTCAAGGAGACACAGTGATGGAAGCATCTGGTAAATACCTCTTAAATGTCCATTCCTTGCTAACCTGAGTTTTCCTAGGGAATTCCCACAGAGGTGTGTTCCAACACTGGGCACCCGTATCAGTGCAGTGTTGACCCCATGAAAGCAGTCACAGTCACTGCACAGCTGTAGAGAGCATCCCATGAACTGTGTGCTGGTGTTAACACAGTTTATGAAACACCTCGAGGATGTCAATGATAGCAGCATACAAAAGCAAGGGTTCCCAAAATGTTGACATAGCTGTTCCTGGCAGACCCAAACAAGAAACAGAAAGTGTTTAAGCATGACAGAGACTCAAATATTTCATACCCCCAATTGTAGTTGCAGAATATCCGGTGCACGTAAGAAAGTGTTTTGTAATCATCCCCAACAAAACCAGACACTGACCACAACTGTGCTGTCCTGTTTTGATCAGGGATTTTGGAGGCAGGAGGTGGTAGAGGGACTGGTTCTGCATCTGACCTGATGGAGCAATTGAGAGGGTAGGAGCCCACCCCTTCCACAAGCAGAGATGCTCCACAGCAGCCTACCCTTTCATTTGAGGACCTCTGCAGTGGAATGGAGCGTATGGAGCACAACATCATGACCTCAAGTAGTTTTACCTCAGCCCAATACTTTTTTTTGGTGCATCAGTTATGAATCAGCCTTTTCCTCCACAGTGGCAAGGTTCCAGTCCAGACTCACCAGGAGTGAGGCCAAGTTGTCCTCTCTCTCTCGCATCGAGTGAGGACCCCGGAGAGAAAAGAGAGGGACAGAGGGAGTACAAAAAGGAAGTATGTAATGAGTACAATAACCTGCTGAATTTCCATTTGTGGGGAATCTCATTAAGGATGTGTGGAAGTGACCTTCATGCAGATTATTTCTTTCATATCCAAGTCTGCTTTCTGCAACAAAATTGCACTGAGCAGGCCTGCATCCGTCACACTCTTGCTTACCTTCAGGTTTTTGAATGAATATAGTGGAGGTACCAAAATATTCTGTCACAGAGCAGTAAGTCCCAATGGAATTAAAAGGGTTTAAGTCTCTTTAGGACTGCACTGCTAGAGAAGATCTGTTAAGGCATAATCCTAGTTTCTGGGCTCTGTGATGAGATGAACCTTGGATTGTACTAATCTTGTCCCTGTAATTCACTGATAACAGAAGTCAGAAGTTCTGGCAATCCTGAATGTAATTCAAAGCGTTATGACGCTTGAACAATGAACCAGGAACACAATGAGAGAGTTTGAGGAGCAGATTGCTGAAATATGGAGACAGACAGCAAGTATTTTTTTTAAAAAAAAATATCAGAAACATGAAACTGGCCAGGGAAGTGGTTAATCTGTTGGACGGCAAAGGAATAAAAGGACTAAGGATGATGGGAGATGGCAGAGAAAACAGATAGATCCTTTGCATCTGTTTTCATTCTGGAAAATGTGGACCAGACACCATTGCCAAAACCACTGATTTGGGGACAAGTATCTAAGAACTCAGTCAAATAGAGGTGACGAGAGATTAGCAGACACAACTAAAGACACAAATGGGATATCCAGTCCCAGTGAATCTGCTTTCGCACTTGGCCCTGAGTATGAAATAGAAAGCATTTCTGAAGTCACATCCAGGACTTGCTACCTGCATTTCCATGTGTCAGTAGAACTCATATGTACTATGGCTATGAAATTCTGTTGCATATTCTTCCTATATGATCCATAATTTCAAGGATCCTGCGCATGCATCGACAAGAATAGATGCCTTAATAACTCCTCTGAGAACAGATTAAGAGGAAACAAAAATAACAACCAAAACAACAGCAAAATAAAGGTGAAAGAAGTATGCCCAGAGAAGGAATTTGCTGAAGCAATAAAATGTAACCTTGGACTGGGTGAGTCTTACAGTATTGTGGTTCTAAAGTAACTCCCAGACAACAGGAGAAGAGGAAAGAAAATGGTGACAAAAAAGGAAATAAAAGAACTCTCTGAGCTTATAACTAATATGGAAAAAATATCAGGGAGGACATTAAAAAGTTACAGAGTAACTTTGAACAATTATCGGAAGATATTAAATCAGCCCAAGCAGTTGCAGATAAAGCAGCAAAAAAAAAGCTGTAAGCAATGAGAAAACAATACAAGAACTGGAAAGAAAACTAGCATCATTATCAGACCGCCAGTGCCGTAGAAACTTGAGACTATCAGGAGTAACAGAAGATATCTCTCTTAAAGACCTTGAAAAAACACTAACTGGTTTTGAGAGCTTGGAATAAATATCACAGAAGAAGACTTGGAAAGAGCTCATAGAAGCCTGAAACAGAAGCCAAAAACTGGAGCCAGCCCCAGAGATATCATAACTGCTTTTTCAAGGGAAAAGATACAAGACAAAGTCTGGAAGACCTTAAGGAAAATTAAGAACTTGCAATTTCAGGGTCACAGAGTCACACCCCAACGTGATTTATCACCAGAGACGTTACAAGAGAGGAAAGGTATGAAACCATATGCACAGAAGTTACATGAGAGTGGAGCACTATTCTCTTGGGGATATCCTGCAACTATCTTGATTTCTAAGGATGGTAAACTTAATACTGCTAAAAATCCTTTAGAAGCCAAAAAGTTACTTAAGAACTTTAATATAAGAAACATCCCACAACAGGCCGAAAAGAAGACTGGAGATGGAGGAGATCTAGAGGGGGAAGAAGACTAAATTACGTTTGTGTGATTGAGTGAAGATGGGACATTGTACTTACTTCCTTACCCTGCCCCTTCTCTTTTATTTCAACTTATATTACATGAAGATATTAACAATAGGAAACTGAAAAATAATTATTAATTAGTATTGGTTGTTGGGTTAAAAAATAAGGGATAGGGGGAGTGGCAAATTGGGTAGGTGGGATTCCAATTTCAAGAATGAAAAGGGGAGGTTATGCGAAATACTTGACCAGTCTCTTATTAAAGGGACTTCATTCGGGCTATGGGGGAATGAACGACCAGGGAATAATGGGTATAAGTAATTACAAACCAGTAGGCACACCAGTGAGCTTCACTCAAATTAAGGAATGGGGAGAGTAATTAGACTACTTTCCTTAAAAGTAAATTGGTTGGCCTCAGATGTTAAGTGTTATAGAATAAATAAAATGTTAAAAGATTTAGGAATCGATTTGTTATATATTCAAGAACCCCATAAAAGCAGGAAGGATCTAAGACCATTGTTAAACTCCCCCAGTTGGAGTTTACAAATAGAATCAAGGGGAACAAAAAAAGCAAGAGGAGTAGCCATTCTCTTGCATTCCAGATTGAATGTAAATATTTTGGAACAATGTAAAGATAGAGAGGGAAGATTTATTTTCCTGAAATTTAGTATGAATGGTAAAAGATATACTTTGGCAAATATTTATGCACCAAACAAAGGTCAGACCACATATTTGAATAAAATCATGCAAAGATGGAAGGGGGGTTAATAATAGCAGGGGACTTTAATAATGATATTTTGACAAATAAGAAGTTAAAGTTACAAAAATGGAGACTTAAAGAAATATATGACTTAATGCAAGAAGAGAAACAACCTACCTTCTTTTCAAAGAGACATCAAAATTTCTCCTGTATTGACCATATATTAGTAAAAGAAACTAATAATATGGAAATAACTAAAGTTGAAACAAGGCCAATATGGATATCTGATCATGCATCACTTATTATAGAAATTAAATTGGATGAGGAGTGCCGAATTAGAAGGTGGAGATTCAACCCCAAAATATTTTTACAACAGAAAGATAGGGAAGATTTTCTTAAATGGGTGGAACTTTATTTCAAGGAAAATAGACAATCCACAGAGGAAGATATAATTTGGGAAGCGGTGAAAGTAGTGATTAGAGGGATCTGTATTACTAAAGAAATTCATTTTAGAAAAAATATGGGTATGAAAAGAGAACAAAAGTTAAAGGAAATATCAGAATTGCAGAGACAATTACAAACAAAGTATGATAAGCAGATTCAGGACCGAAAAATAAAATAAAAGTTGAATTGCAGGAATTAGATACCCTCTCAATGTGGAAAAATGAGATGGTAGTGAAAAATGAGTACCAAAGCATTAATATAAACACCATGAAAAGAATGGCTAATTATTTGAAGAAAAAAAGGGAAAAGCAAAGGATAGGGTTTATGAAAGATGCAAGGGGAAATAGGATATTTAAAGACAACCATATAAGAGAAATTTTTGCAAAATTTTACCAGAAGTTGAGGAAAGCAATCAATTTGAGGAGGAGATGGACAACAAAATCAAGGAAGAGGACATGACAGTACTAAATCAGGATATTACACAACAAGAAAGTAGGAACGTTATAAAGAACCTAAGAAATGGGAAATCACCTGGCTTAGACAGATTCACGTGATAATTTTATAAAATGGTGAGTAATACAATAGTCCCGGATTTGCAGAGATTATTCAACAAAATTTTAAAGGTTGGGAAAGCCCCTGACTCTTGGAGAAATATTGAAATTATTACAATTCTGAAACAACAAAGGGATCCGGTGGATCTGGCCTCTTATAGACCCATAAGCTTGATAAACCAAGATTATAAATTTTTTGCAAAGGTATTAGCTAATAGATTGGAAAAATACCTCCCAAGATTAATGGGAGAGGACCAATATAGATTTGTAAAAGGAAGATATATTGGACGCTCCATAAGAAATGTGATCAATGCCTTATACCATGCAAATAATAAGAGAAAGATTGCACTACTGAAATTAGATGTTTATAAGGCATTTGATTAATTAAATCATGGATATCTTTTTCAGGTATTAAACAAAATTGGGTTTGAAGGACCTTTTATGATCGCATTAAAAGAAATTTACAAAGAAGGGAAAGCCCTGATCAAAACTAACAATGGACATACCAGGGAAATATTAATTCAAAGAGGAGTAAAACAGGGATGTCCACTGTTGTTTGTATTAGCTATGGAACCTTTGGCAGACAGAATTAGGAAGAGTGTTAGAATCAAAGGCTATAAAGTAGGAAAGGAAGAAATTAAACTAAATTTGCTGATGATGTACTATTAGTATTAGAAAACCCTTTGGAAGCATTGAGAGAGCTTATGATAATTTTAGAAGACTTTAAATCATATTCAGGATTAGGAGTAAATATTAAAAAGTCTGAATTAACACTTAGCCGGATCGACCAAAAGGAAGAAAAGGAAATAGGTAAATTAACAGGTACGAAATTAGGAGCAAAAAGGTTGAAATATTTGGGAGTGATAATTACAAAAAATATTAAAAATATGGTAGGGGTAAATTTCAAATTAACATGGAAAAGGGTAAAAAGATTAAAACAATGGGAGAAAAAACATTTAAGTATATTGCGGAAGATAAGGGCAGTTAAAATGTTTATAATACCCCAGAGGTTATATTTATTTCAGGTACTCCCGGAAGAGATATCTAGGAAGCAATTAATTATGTGGGACCAAACAATTAAAAAGTGGGTATTTGGTTGTAAGGAAGCCAGACTACCAAGAAAAGTGATTTATTCACTAAAGGAAGATCTAGGGTGGGGCATTCCACAATTGGAAAGATATTATGAAGCTTTCCAATTAAGGATGATATTGGAAATTGATGGTGACAGTTTGGATAAATGGGTGAGATGGGAAGATAATATAAACAAAGGAGTAGGTAAGTTTGGAACATTTACAACAAAGGTGAAAAAATAAATAGAGAATTCATTAGGCCCACGACAGACAGCATTAAAAATTTGGAATAAAAAAAAAGCTACCTGGTTGCCAGTATCTTCAAAATGGAATCCTATTAAATCCTTAAATGAAGCATTTAAAAATTTTGGAACAGATTTTTGGGAGGAATTAAAGCAGAAGGGTTTATACAGAATGAAAGATTTCTATGATTCACAAAGAAATTTGATTCCAATTCAAGAAGTATTGGAGAGAGTGGGAAACCAACCTTGGTTAAAGATTATGGATTTATATAATTTTATGAAACACAGGAGATACAGTGAAATAGTAAATATGGAGGACAACCCATTTGAAAAATTATATAGTATAAAGGATGTCAATAAGAAGGGTATAGCAAGGAAAATATATAATTTAATTAATAAGGATAGAGAATATATGATCAGGTTGATAAAATCTAAATGGGAGAAAGAGCTAAAATTAACAGATCAGAAGATGGATAAATTAATGAAAGATATAACGGTAATAAAAATGGAAAAATTTAAAGAACTGGAGATGAAAGTAATATTGAAATGGTATAGGACTCCCTCCCAATTATCCTATATGATCAAGGGAATGAAATCGGATTGTTGGCATTGTAATAGAATAAAAGGCTATTATGCTCATTTATGGTGGGAATGCTCTAAAGTAACAGTCTTCTGGCAAGTAATATTGGGAAAGCTGATGGAGCTTTGCGATGTTGAGATAAATTTAAATGGGGAGCTCCTATTTATGGGCATCTGGGAGAATAATAAAGTACAGGAAAACAGCACTTGTTAAAAGCCATGATTATAGCTACCCATGCTGTAATAGCATATGGATGGAAAGATGCCTCTAAATGGACTTTGGAAAGATGGAATTGGTATTTATATGAATGGATCCAATCAGACATTTTATGATACTAAAACAGGATAAGACATGGGAAAATAAGACGTTAATGATAAGGAAGAAATGGTCTAGATATATAAGATGGGTAAGAGAAGGAGAGACCAACCAAATTATATTAATGAAACTCCAAAGCGTGTGCTCATGGTTAAAGATATAAAGTAGATGATTCTTATGGTTGTTCCTCTTGGTGGGGGTGGGGAGGGGGGGAGAAAAGGGGGGAAACAAGTCTGTATCGGATGTATGGATAGTTAAATTTATTCTATATGTATACGTACATGAAGTATAGATTGTATGTGGAGGTAATATAATGCATACATCAGTACAATATTTTTTTTTTAAAAAAAATATGATCCATAATTTCTACAGGCTAATTCATACAAGCAGCAGTTTCTAAAATGGGTACTAGCAGTATAACCTAGTGACACTAGCGTTGTTAAAGAATCAGGGTTATTTTGACCCCGGAAGTCATGGGAAAAAATTGGTTTACCTATTTAAAGCTTTCTACAGATACTACATTCCTTTGATATTTTCTCTCCAATGAACTGCAGTAACCTGTAGTCCCTCTCTTTCCTCCCCACTGCCTTTAAGTTTGAGGTTCATCAAAAGGGTAGAAGGGGTCATTCTATCCCCCAATAGACTTGGCTTAAAAGTTAAAGTTAGTATGCATAATTGTATTTGGGGGTTCTTGTGAACCCCAACAAATACTGAAAAAAGATTTTAGCACTGTTTCCATATATGAATAGATGGACCAACACCTATTGTCTCCATTTTCTAGGAAAGTAGAGCAAATAGTGAAAACTAAAAATTCTCTCCATAATTTATATCTATAGATGTTTGTTGTGCAAAAATATAATACTTTCAGATCTGGGGTTTTACGCGACTTTTGGAATTGGTGGTTGAAATTACCCCCAAGGAAAACCAGTGTTTGCAACCTGAATCATGGTGCATATGGTAAGAGCAGGTAAAAGCCCTGTGTTTGTGCTCCATCAGAACTTTCCTAATGTCTCACAGCCACCTGGAAAAAGCTCAAAATGGACTGTATTGCAATTTTGGAAAATGGGGTCATTCTATCCTCCTGTAAGACAAGCCTGGGCATGTTTTCAGGCAACCTCTGAACCTCTTCACATTTTTCAGACTTGAAGGAGCCACTCAGATTGGAACTTAAGATGACCCCTAGTCACCTGTCCACTTAGCTGATTGTTTCCCTTTGTTGTTCGGAAGAGCTCTTAATTGTAATGATCCAACAGGTGCAAACTGAGGGAAGGTTACAAGAAGACTATCAGAAAGAATGTCGGTATTTTCTCTTTGTTAACCCTTTAACAGTCAGGAGGAATGGAATACTCCTTTCCATTGCAAGGGTCCATTATGTACCTATTTTTTTCCTTGTCTGTGTCATAGGCCTTAAAAATGATGGGGTCAGTTTGACCCAAATTCCATTTCTGTAGGCTTATTACATTTTAATTTGGGGATATATAGACTGGGAATATATTGAAGCAATAGGTTTCAGTCCATCTCTGAAAACCAATTTCAGCCTTCTCATTTTGGAATTATATACAGCAAGGTCAAAGCACTTCATTCCCACAGACCCAGTGGTTGCAGCAAAACCACCTAGTTCAAGTAGCCCTTCCCTGTGGTTGTCAAGCAGATTCAGAAAAAAAGGAACAAACATTAAACCAATTATCTCACAGTAGGTATTCAAGGATGTGACACAAGCACATTCAAGAATGCAACCTGCACCTGGTGGCAGGCGATCCATGCCTGGTGGGCCACCCAGTGGCAGGCAACCCGCACCTAGTGAAACACCCGGAGATGAATGACCTATACACAGCTTAACACCCGGCAATGGCGGAATACCCAGCAATGGTGGAACACTCAGCAGTGAACGACTCACACCTGGTGGCAGCAGCAACCACCCATCAGTGGGTTACCCATGCCCGGTTTCATTATTGTTATCGTGCTTCATTATTATAATGAGTGCTTCATTAAAAATAAAGTTTTACAGATTCTCAACTATATCTTATGCTTTAAAAATGGTAGGATCAATTTGACCCCATTTACGTTTCTGTGGGTTTTGAATGTTTTCAATGAGAGGTCTTTTTTACCCTGAATTTTACTCTTGCTTGTCCTGCATTGCTGAAGAAAGTTATTCTTGAGGCCTGTCTTTTTTCGTAGTAGCTAATGCCATGATTGAGAGAGGTATCAGGTTTACTTTATTTTTTGCTGTACGAGGGGGCTAGTTTGACCCCTATTCCAAAGTAATGTCAGTTTTTTTCCTTAGTAGGGTTTTAAAATGGGTACCAGTGATATTATTCATTTCTTCTACTGGATAAGAACTAGATCTGCCAACTAAGCCTGCCTTCACAAGATAAAGACACATAAAAAGTATAATCACATTGTGGCAGGACATAATCATACTGTCAAAATGTGATCAGTTTATTTAGGATTTGAATTGTATTCTGAAAGAGTAAAATGAACTTCAGGAGGAAAAACATGTGTTGATTCATGATGCTTTGTGTCTCTTTCAAAAGCTTTGATTGTTCGCAAATGTATCCTTTCAGTCTGATTGCGTGTTCAAAGAGGATGGCATGTTAACATGCATTCATCAAGCGGGCTGATTGAAAGATTCATCCTGAACGTTCAAGTCATTGCAAGCATGATCAAAGAATCCTTTACTATCAGTAACTGGTTTTTACTAAGATATTTTTGAATGTGTGTGTGTGTAGTGTGCTTGTGTTCAGGGAGGAATAAAAATCTAATGTTGTAGATAAGGTTCTCTTGAATGTACTGTGGGCTCCAGGGTCACTGTGATTCTGTCTTGTTGAATGCACAGTAGCTGTACAGTGTATGTCATTCTGGATTCTGTTAGACTACAGGCCTGGTTCACATGTGCTAGAGGAGAATTAATAAGGTGGCAGAAACCTGATTTGCTATTACAGACCATGCCAGTTCAGAGTGTAGGTGTTCAGTTCCAGATATGAAAAAATTATAAAACTATGAAAATACAAACCTTTCACAGTAGGGTGGAAAGCTCTACCTTCTCTCTTGGCTTGACATTGGTTTTCTATTTTCTTGGGAGTTTTTAATGTAAAGGAACATTCTAATATATGACGTAGGGATGGATCCAGCAAAAAAATTTCCACTTGCACTAGAGCTCTTACACAAGCTTCTGTACAAGAAAACTGCAGTAACTGTTTCCATTGTAGCAAACATTGTATCTCTTGTGTTTCCATTTCACAAAATCTTGTTCAACCAATTTTTGAGCACTGAAATATATAGGGTAGAAAGTGCTAGGTATTTCACAAGACCTTGCACAAAAAGAATTGCACTAAGTCGGTTTTGTTTCCACATACACATTGCTGTATCCAAGCCCTACCTCTAAAGTGATGCCATTCATTCTACCTTCTCAGTATTTTGCCACACCACTTCTAACTGTCCTGCATTTGTGATTCAGGCCTTAATTCAGGACTGTGGTTCTTATAAGGAGCAAATTACATTGTGTTCAGAAGAGGAGATCAGGTGTTAAGTAATGATGTACTTAGAGCTTTTGCTGCCTATCATTTCCTTACTTTTGCAAAGGGAAAAATATTACAGCTTTATTTGGAATGGCAAAACAGGAGGAAGTGGGAAAGTTAAGCATCCCTTCAATGTAATGAAGGACCCCCTGATCCTGTAATAAAGTATGTGGGGAGATCTTGGCTCAATAAATCTCTGTTCTCTGGGGAAGTCATTTCAACAACTGGGACCTGACACCTACATGGGTGTCCAATTAGCCTGTCATGTATCAGTTTAGGAGAGGGCAATGATAAAGCTTCTGTCTGACACCTCTAAAACACCTGCTCAGAGACCTTTGTGCTCCATATTTGGCACACAAGCCCCAACCACTGAGTACAAACCAAACATGATCCTCGTGAAAGAATTCCTTGGTCTGGAGTTTTTGGTAGGTATATTTTAATAAACCTATATAGTTATATTTAATCCTTAGACATGTTTAGATTTGGAATGAATGTACTTGTTATGTATTACTGTGCATGCTGATCTGAATTTTGATCTTAGATCATAATAATACAACTGAATTGAAGTGATTTTAATAAATCTCCATCTTTCATGTCAATCTCCTTTGTTCATGGAAACCTTGAAAGATGGAGAGTCCAGTAGCACCTATAAGACTAACAAAATTTGCAGTAGGGTATGAGCTTTCATGAGTCACAGCTCAGGTTTCAGTTTCCCTGTTAAAATGATAAATCTCAATACCAAATGATCTTGGCAGGTTTTTTAGATTGTGACTAGAAGCAAAATTCATATTGGGAGGGGGAAAGTGCTTATATTCCAGTGAGCCTGGAACAGTTTATTTATTTATTTAAAACAGTTATTAGCCACTCTTCCTTCAAAAGTGCTCAAGATGACTTACAAAGTAAAATATAAACAATATAAACATATATTAAAAGCAGTTGAAAGCAGAGAGAGTAGAAACTATTTCATCTACTTCCCCGTAATACAATGTAGAAATAGCCAGCATGTTTCTACATCCACAGAGTTTCCAGGAGTTCAGCTACAAAAGTAGAATTAGTATACACTTCAAGCCATGGGCCTTGCACAAGTGTTGGGGAAGGGGTCTCATTTTTCCAGAACTCAATGCTGCAGCATAATGGATGAACTACTCTTGCAACTGACCCATTTTTCTCTTTGGAATGAAGCATACAGAATGTGAACAAATGTAGCATCTGTCCAAGTTGGATATATATAATTCTTTCACATGAGTACAAAATAATCACAGTATTTGGATGTTTGCCAAAGCAATTATACTTCAACAAAACTTATTAAATCCCATTCAAATTCAAATAATTTCTGGATAATATTTTTCTGAATATAAATTAAAATAGCAATGGTAATTTTAATTCTGTAACAGCTTTAAGGGTTGGGAGGGAAAGACACAAATGTTCTTTAGAAATAAACACTGTATTCAATCTTCCACTGCAACCATTTTGATAATTTTTGGCACCAGCGATTTTTGATACATAACCAAATCAATCTTTTAGGCATAGTAAAAGCAAGTCTCCTTCTCTCATTGAGTAACAATTCATCCATTTCTTTTCCGGGGAAGCATGTATGGTATAACAACAGGGAACTGCTTTCTATTACTGCATATCAAGAGATTTACTGTCTTGTGTGACAAAGGTCCCAGTTTCCACTGAAGATGAAAGCATCAGGGTATGTAACATTGAGTACTGCTGGGCAGCAGTCAAGTAAGACAGGGGTCTTCCAAGACGTAGCTATTTGCATATATTCTCTGCTTCTGCATTCCAGGCTTCACCAAATAAAGCAGTAAACTTGTATTTTGCTTTCCTTTGTGTCGTCTTCTATGGAAATTTTTGTTGAATTCTCATAGGCATAAAGAAGACCCTGCATGAGTGATCTTGATCAATTATGTTTCATATGAGTAATAGGAAAAGAAATGGAAACTATAAACTCTTGTCTTCCCTTTTTAGGCAAACAGAGCAGAACAAGACATGCCACTAAGAGTCATCAGATGATCTGGTGCTGTTGGTAAAATTACACCTCACCCTACAGGTAACTTTGGTAAAAGCTTGTCTGGAGTACTGTTCAGAAATAATCTCCCCTTCCATGACTCAGCTGATCTAGCTATACTGATCTATGCTTCTGTGACTTCAAGGCTGGACTATTGCAATGTGCTGTATATGGGGTTGTTTTTTAAAACAATCCAGAAATTTTAATTGGTACCAAAACCCAATTCTGAGTGGAGCACGTATGTTCATTGTTTAACTATTTGTTTCTAGATTCAATTGCCACCCTAGTTGGAATAAAGAGGCAGACACCCAGTTGGATTTAAGGGCCACTTTATTAACTATATACATTAACATTAATACAAACAGCGGCAAGGGCCTAAAGCGGTACAGGTCAGGCCACGGGATCCCCATGGACCACCGCCCTGACCTGTCTGGGCGAGCCCCGAAGCCCCGGGTGCGCCCCATCCGTTAGATGGCGCGGACCCGGCCGGCCAGGCAACGTGGTCACCCCCTTCTCAAGCTCCTAGCACCTCAGCCGTATAGCAGTGAGGTAAGGACTCGCAAGCTGGGGTTTCCAAAGGCAGCCTGCCCCTGCAACTGGCAGCCGTCAAAGCAGTACCAGCCCTTCAGGCAGGCCCCTCTTCCCACTAAAGGGGAAGCGCCAAGGGTGCTCACCGTCCCGCACCCTAACTACCCCAAAACCTGCCAGGACAACTTAACTGGCACCACCCAGCAGCCAA
The DNA here is from genome assembly GCF_028583425.1 of Eublepharis macularius. Classification (NCBI taxonomy): domain Eukaryota; kingdom Metazoa; phylum Chordata; class Lepidosauria; order Squamata; family Eublepharidae; genus Eublepharis; species Eublepharis macularius. The sequence goes on from NC_072797.1 coordinate 82,343,050, forward strand.
ATTCCTCAATCCCTACGTACTGGTGCAAGGTAGGCGAAAAAACCCCTCTCCACTTGGCCAATTCCGGAGGGGAGGAAAAAATTCCTACCTGACTCTGACACAGCAGCCGGCTAATCCTGCACCAATACTGGGAGAGGAGGGTGGGCCAAGCAACTAGCCGCGACTGCGGCTGGGCCGGGCAGAGCACGTCCTTCCTCTGCTCCGCCCCGCCCAGCAACCCCATACCTGGAAGGAGGGCGTGGCTGGTGTTGCCTCACTCCTTCCAGGGCGGCAATAACGGCACCCGGCTGAACGGCTTCCAGCCTGCCGGGTAAGTGCCGCATTGCCACCCTAGTTGGAATAAAGAGGCAGACACCCAGTTGGATTTAAGGGCCACTTTATTAACTATATACATTAACATTAATACAAACAGCGGCAAGGGCCTAAAGCGGTACAGGTCAGGCCACGGGATCCCCATGGACCACCGCCCTGACCTGTCTGGGCGAGCCCCGAAGCCCCGGGTGCGCCCCATCCGTTAGATGGCGCGGACCCGGCCGGCCAGGCAACGTGGTCACCCCCTTCTCAAGCTCCTAGCACCTCAGCCGTATAGCAGTGAGGTAAGGACTCGCAAGCTGGGGTTTCCAAAGGCAGCCTGCCCCTGCAACTGGCAGCCGTCAAAGCAGTACCAGCCCTTCAGGCAGGCCCCTCTTCCCACTAAAGGGGAAGCGCCAAGGGTGCTCACCGTCCCGCACCCTAACTACCCCAAAACCTGCCAACGCCAAGGCCAAGCCTCTGCTTAGGCCTTGGCGCCCCACTGATAACCTAGGGCCAACTGTAGCCCTTGCCGCAAGTCGTCCAAAAATATTTGGTTGCCCACTTCGGAAAGGTGCACTCCGTCGCCTCTGTAAAGGCCCGGCACCCCGGCCCGTATCCGAGGATGAGGCAAATACACTCCCAGCCCTCCTTCCAACGCCTTTTGCATGGCACGATTGGCCTTCATCCTTGCTCTCTCGATGGCCTGTCGGGAACCAGCTTCCCTCCAAACCAAACGAGGTACCATGGCTGACCATATAATCAGCACTCCCGGCCATCGCACAGAATAAGGCGCAAATCAGCTTGCGCCTGAGCAGACAACGCCTTGCCCTGGAGCATCCCCAAATCGTTGCCACCCAAATGAATAACGAGGATATGGGGGGAAACACGCCCCGATCCAAACAGCAAGGGCAAGAGTCCTGACCACCGGAGGCCACGGCGACCCTGCCATTCCAGCACAGCCTTCTCGCTCAATCCAAGCTGTGTCCCCACAGCTGTCCTCCTCGCTTGGTGGGCAGCCCAAAAAACGTAACTGTGGCCGCAGATCAGGATACGTTGCCGAGCACCGCGCGCTCCATAACCTAAGAAACAATCAATTAACAACGTCCAACATGTGAAAGAGGACGTACGTAGGAACGGTAAGCAGCCGATTTCCACCTGCCCACCCGCTGAATTGCCTGCCCCGTGTATCCCATGGCTGCAGCGGTGGATGCAGCCCCAATCCTGAACGAGTGAGTACCAAAATTCACTCCTTTCAACCCCAACTTGCTCAAGGCACGCTTCGTCACTGCCCAGAACTGAAAACGCGTAAGCGGAGCACCGCTCTGGTGAGAGAAGAGGAACCCCTCACCACCTCCCCTCACCTTCCAATACCTGCTCAATGCCCTAACGGGGCACAATTCCGCGTCAGCACAGGGACCCAACCGCACTACTGCCCCCTTTCTCCGTTGGTCAGTTTTAGACCAGCGAATCGTAAGGGCAACGGCCTTACCTTCAAACTTCAAGTCCCCGGCCATCAAGGCACGACCCGAGGCATCCCTTCCTGACTGAGCTACCAGCTCGCTAACCCGAAGGGCCCCAAAAAAGGCAGTTAAAGCTGCCGCATGGAAAAGTGTCGCTTCATACGGCGATGAACAAACCTCTTTCCATGCCCCCTTCAGCCCTTTAAGGACTGCCGGGGAAATGGGCTCCCGCAGATCCACTCCTTTAGGGCATTCCCTGGCCCAGCCTTCCAGCATCTTCCTAACCCGGAAGTCACCCGTGGCCTCCGGTAACCCCCGGGCTTTGCTGACAAATGCCAGCGCTGCCAACTGCCCCCTGATGGATCGCACCGCCAACCCCCTACCTCTTTGCCAGACACAGAATCGTAGCAAATGTTCAACCGGTACCGGCCAGCTATCAGCCAAACCCTCGTCCGTCCTGAACTCCCTTAACTGGCCTACCGCTCGCTGATAAGCTTTCCTTGTGCTGGGTGCGATGGCTGCTTGAATAGCCCGCCAAACTTCGGCCTCCCAAGCTGCCATAGCTCCGGTGGCATCCGAGCCGGGAGCCGATCGGCCTCCGGAGCAAGGTTCCAAAAACGCTCCATCTGTAGGCGAGACAAAGCGTCCGCCCTGCCATTATCCACCCCAGGAACATGCCGGGCTCGGAATAAAATATTCTTACGGAGGCACAACAAGGTAAATTCCCTGACCAACCTCATCACCATAGGGGACTTGGATGTCAACGCATTGACCACCTGAACTACTGCCTGGTTATCACACCAAAAATGTACCGTGTGATTGGCCAGCTCCTGCCCCCACAGGTGAACCGCCACCAAAAGTGGGAAGAATTCCAAAAAGGTGAGATCCCTAACTAATGCAGATGCCAGCCAATCTTTTGGCCACTGCTCCGCACACCAATGATTCCGGAAATAAACTCCGAAGCCAATGGACCCTGACGCGTCCGACGTCACCTGAAGCTCTGCCTCGAGCAAGAGAACCTCTCGCCACAAAGAAACCCCATTAAACTCGGCAAGAAAGGATTCCCACACTGCTAGGTCTGCACGCATACCCCCGGATACCCGCAGCCGATGATGAGGTGCCCTCAGACCCGCCATAGCGTCGCATAGCCAACGCAGAAAAGCCCTGCCAGGAGCAATAGCCTTACAGGCGAAATTAAGGTAACCCACAAGCTGCTGTAGCTCCACCAGGGATACCTTATGTTGAGAGCGCATCCTAACCACCCTGGACCTAAGCTCATCCACTTTATCTGCCGGCAACCTGAAAGACTGTTGGACGGTGTCCAATTCTATCCCCAAAAAAGTCAGCACCTGAGAAGGACCCTCCGTCTTCTCATGCGCCAATGGCACACCCAACTCATCCGCCAAGGCCATAAAAACGGCCATAAGCCGAGCGCACTGTCCAGACCCCGCCGGCCCAGCGAACAAAAAATCATCCAAATAATGAGCCGTATCGCGAGAGGCGGCCCTACGCCGCACCTCCCATTCAAGGAATGAACTAAAGCGCTCGAAGGCTGCACACGAAATGGAGCAGCCCATGGGCAATGCTCTATCCATGTAAAATTCCCCATTAAATGCAAAGCCAAGAAGCTCAAAATCATCGGGGTGAACTGGCAGAAGACGAAAGGCCGACTTAATGTCGCATTTCGCCATCTCAGCCCCCACCCCACACTTACGGACCACCCTGACTGCTTGGTCGAAAGAGGTGTACCGGACCGAGCATAACTGCTCGGGAATAGCATCATTCACCGATTCCCCTCTGGGAAATGACAGGTGATGAATCAAGCGAAATTCCCCTTGTGCCTTCTTAGGCACAACCCCCAGAGGAGATACCCTAAAGTTGGGGGTCGGGGGAGCAGAGAATGGCCCCAACACTCGACCCTCAGCACACTCCTTCTCAATCTTATTCTTAACTATGCCCTCTTTACCCAAAACTGAACGTAAATTGTCAGCCATAAAAGGTGCCCTGACACCCTGAAACGGAATCCTAAAACCATCCCGAAAACCATAAAACAAATAAGCTGCGTCCTCCCGCCTGGGGTAGTCTTGCAAAAGCAGTCTAAGGACCCTCAACCTTACTGGGCTGGGACCCTTTGCCAGGGGGGTGCTGACCCCCCGAACCGCCACCTCCTGATTTCTTCCCACCCCATCCCTGCTTACCCTTGGGACATGAATTGTATGGGTGGGGACCACCACAGGACGGGCATTCGTGCCTGAATCGGCAAGGCTTCCGCATACAGGAACCCTTGTACGCAAACTCCCAACACAGGAGCCGGGGTTGAACCGGCTGACCCGCAGCGATGCGGGAGCTCGTGGCCTGCGAAGGCCGATGCACTACGTGCCCACTATCTGACCTGTCCACAACGTTCGGCTTAGCCGGTGACATAACTTGTAGCCACAGTTCATGATGAACCCGATCCCATGGAATATTTGGGTTCATGGCTGCCCGCATACGGAACTCCTCGTCGTACTGCATCCATGCAGCACCTGAGAAGCCCGTGTACCCCTTGAATATAATATCCAAGTATTGAAATAGTTGGATAGCCCTGCTAGGTTGAGCCCTAACTATGACCCCTGCATAGATCAGAAAACCGGGCAGCCAATTATTCCACGTCCTGTCCACTTTCCTCCTCCTAAGCCGCTCCTTATCCCTGTCATCCATTTCATCCTTACTCTTTTTCTCCAGCTCTCTAAAGAGCAGAGAAAAAAGGTCCACATACTCCCCTTTCAATATTTTATCTTTGGTTGCCTGGGTAAGGTGCTCGCCTAACGGCAATGCCGTGTCCCCAAAAAGAACAGCGTTGAAGGGTACCTGGCCATATGCCAATGCCAGGGGAGGGTAAAACCCCCACTGGGTTCCTGCATACCCGGGCCATCCCAAATACGGGCTGGGGAGAGGGAGGGCCGCTCCACCTCCCCAAGACGCCGGACCAGGCGTTGCCTGTTGTAGTGGCAAACCCACGACTGCAGCCGCCCCGGGCGCCTGACTACCACCGGCTATCTGCCCCCCAAAAGGCGCGTAAGTCCCCTGCGGGATAGCAGGCATGGGGGCTGCCACTGCGGGGCCCCATGGTCCCCAAGGCCAAGGACTGGCTGACTGTGTTGTAGTGTCATTACCTCCACACTCCACAGGTTCCACAGCGACCGCCACAGGGGATGAATCATCCTGCGATGCCTGCTTCCCGGCACCGGACGTCTCCTTAGGTTCCGTAGGCTCAGCGCTGCTCTTGCTGCTGCTTCCGCCAGCAGCTCCACCAGCCGCTCCTTCCAAAAGAGATAAACGCCGTAAAATATCCCTATTTACTGCATTTCTAGACGCCCTTCGTACAGGCCTCGCCGTATCAGGTTCCTGTGGTGGCATACCTACAGACCCTTTCCCCTGTTCCAAAGCGCGTAGGCGCTTCAAAATATCCTGCTGGTCAGCCACCTCCTCTTCCTCTGATGAAGACAAGACCGGACAAGGCCTTTTTGCTGCTTGCTTCGCCACTGGCTGCTTCCCCTTAGGGGGACCTCTACCCTTCTTAGGCGGCATGATAGGCCCACACCACCAGCACTTATGGGAAACAGCTGCTCAGTGCAATGCAGCAGGTAATACAAAACCAGCCTCAAAATGGCCGCCCACCGGGGCTGCACCACAAAATGGCTGCCCCAGGAGAGGGAAAAAACGCCCAGTGGGCCCACTGCAGCCTGATTGCCCTATGGGCCTTATAGACGGTGCTTTGGGGGGAATTCGTAAGCCCAAGGAGGCGGGCCACGCCCAAACCAAAAACGCCCCAACCACCCCAGCAGAAGGCAACTTGGGGGTAGTTGCCCACTCCCAACCGGGAGTGAAAAGGCGGGGGTCCACACCCAGCACAACCCCCGCTGCCACTGAGGCGCACGCTGCTGAGCTGCTAAGCCCAGGGCCTAAGCCACCAGCACCGCCACCACCCTCGTAACCAGGGCCCTGCTGCCAGCTGCACCCCCCAGCGGCTGGAAATGCCGCACCTCAAGCGCCGTGTTAGGCAAAAAAGGGGGGGGTTGCGCCAAAACCCACGGCCGACGCGACCGGGTGAAGGCCTGCGCGCCCCGGCGCGCCCAGCCGATCAGGGCCGAAGGGACTGTTCCCCGCTCCCAGGGTAAGCACCCTGCCACCCGCCGTGGCCCTGTGTTCAAGGCCGCGGACAAAAAAACCGCCCTGGAGCCGGGCCAACTAGCACGCAGTCGCGGCCGCGCTAAAACGCGGCACCGCGCTGCGCCTGCCCAAGCCTCCCTGCTCCCGTCGACGCTGCGCCTCCTCCGCCTCTGCCGCCGAGTTCGCCGCCGAAACGCCGCTGCCGCCGCCGCTCTCTCTCTCCGCCGCCGAAACGCCCGCAGAGCCGCCGCCGCCGCCGAGAGCCGCCGCGACCGTCGCTCGCCCAGGGCAGACAGGTCTGCCCTCACCAAGCAACTAGCCGCGACTGCGGCTGGGCCGGGCAGAGCACGTCCTTCCTCTGCTCCACCCCGCCCAGCAACCCCATACCTGGAAGGAGGGCGTGGCTGGTGTTGCCTCACTCCTTCCAGGGCGGCAATAACGGCACCCGGCTGAACGGCTTCCAGCCTGCCGGGTAAGTGCCGCATTTGTGCTGATTCTTTTTCTTTAAACCCCTTCATGATCCACATACTTAAAAGTTCCTATCTAGACATAGACAGCTGTTGCTACCATTCTCAGGTGCTGAAACAACAGCCACCTGAGACCCCTAGTAGTCTTACAAGGGTCTGGTTCTTAGTTTGAGACTCTTCAGCCTCTGGGTTCATCTCTGAAAGTATAGGTACACATTCAGTCAGTAACTCCTGACACCAGAAGATAATCAATATATATTTTATAAGTAATTCAAAGGAGTATATGCTGAGCAGGAACCACTCTACTTAAGCACAAGCAATAGGCAAAGAAAAAGAATAAACACTTGACTGTGCTGATTAGAACTAACTAACCAGACGTTAAAAGCTTGCTGACTTACATTTTTGATGTAGCCCACAAGCTTAGAAAAGGAAGTCCAATCCATGCTAAGCAGTTCTGGTCATCTTGGAATCTGGTATAGAGAAAAGAACCTCTTTCACATGCTGGTAAAATAATCTGAACAGAGAGGATTCCCAATGCTGTAAGCAGCCATTTTTTCAAAGCCGATTGACCAATCAGGGCACACTTGGCTAATTGGCAGTGCTAGCATGAGAAATTAGGGAGGATAGATGGAGGTTGATTCCTGCTGCCACCCAAGGACATTTCTCTTGGGAACAAACAGGCTCCAGGTGCAACTAGTTAGCAGGCACACATATTCTTTTCCCAGGACAGGCCAAACTGAGCCTGTGGTAACTTACAATCCTGAACCACAGTGATGAAGCCAGGTTACCTGTAGGGTTTCAACGGCTCATCCTGACAGTTCTATTATGAACGTGTGTGTAAACTCTGATCTTCCGAGATGTATATTCCACCTCCAGTTTGGTGTAGTGTGGCAGGACTCTTATCTGGAGAACCAGGTTTGATTCTTCCCTCCTCCACTTGAAGCCAACTGGGTTACCTTGGAACTCTCTCCTCTCCACCCACCTCACGGGTGATTGTTGTGAGGATAAACTGCTCTAAGCAGACGTTAATTTGTCCTGAAGGGCAGTATATAAATCGTGTGTGTGCGTGTGTGCGCGCGCGTGCAGCTGCCCAACACCTGCCTTCCCTATTCCCTGGTGTTCATAAAAACTGAACCCCATTGCCTGCTCTTAAACTCAATGGGACAATCATTTAGAGGAAGGACTGTGTTTTCTGTGTGATTTTGGTGCCATTTCATGCAAAAACAGCTGCCCCAGAGCCTTCAAGTGCCCCCTTGAAGTGGCCAACACTTGTGCAGGGACAGAAATTCACAAAGTGAAAAAATCCAAATGGATCAGTTCTGAGCTGTCACCACCCCAGCAGGAACAAACTGATAATGAGACAGAACAGAGACTGAAATGGAAACTTTCTAGATGCATACCCCTATTCTAAAGGCATCCGAGACTTTAGAATCTCAATGTGTGAATCTTATTGCTTCAGTTATAATCTCATTGTTTCTGTTATTCCTGAGAATCATCTCATATTTATGAACAGTTTCAAGTTTACAACCAGGGATAATTTAAGTGAGTACAATAGGTGGAAATGGTGCACTATCTGCTAGAGATGTTACTATTTTTCTCAAATAACTTGCACTGTATTTTAATAGTTTGACAATGAAGATGACTATAAAGCTATAATATCATGGCAGTCATCTAAACCAAAAACATATTGGGGGGCAGGGGGAGCTAGAATTTAGGAAATATAAAAAGATAGCTGTGAGTTAATTCAAATATTTATGTATTGTACAGAACAATTGCTTTTTAAATGCTGACTCTTGACAGTTAGAAGATATAAAAAATTGAAGTTACAAAAGAAAGAGGTTCACTGCTGAATTCTATCAGGATACATGTTATTTGATTTGCTTGGGATTGTATAATAGAAGGGATTTAAGGTACCCAGGATTGTATAGTCTTCTGTAAAGATTGTGGCAAATGTCAAGGTTAAAACTGCAATTAAAATAATAGCACGGTCTAAAATTTGAGAAGAGAAAGGACAGCATACTTTCTGCTAGCATTTTCTCTTTGCTTTCTTCGCCATTTTCATTATAACAGAAATACTGGGCCTGTTCACATTGTCAGTGACAATTCCTTCAGGCAAACCAAGACACACACCACTTCATCCAAACACCCACATTCCTGTTGATCACATTGTATGAATCAGCCCTCCACACTATCACTGTATGCAGGGCTCATTTCAAGGGGAAACACACAGGAACGCAGTTCTGGCAGTTCCCCCAAGAGGTCACATGTCAGGTGGCCCTGCCCACCTGATTCTTGGCCATTTTGGGCCCATTTTGACCTGGATTGGGGCCAAAACGGCCTGGATCAGGACTCTGATGGGTGGTGGATCACTCTCCTGCTCATCAGCAGCCTGATCCTGACCATTTTGGGCCCCTTTTCAGCCATTTTCAGCCCGTTTTTGCCATTTTGGGCCCAATTTTGGCCCTGAATGGCCAGGATTGGGTCCAAAACAGCCAGAATAGGTGATATCAGGGGGTGTGGCATATACAAATCAGTTGTACTAATGATACACTTTCACTGATGGCAAGAGGCGTGGCATATGCTAATGAGTTATGTTAATGAGTCCCTCCAGCTCTTTTTCTATGAAATGACCCCTGACTGTATGTGGGAACACCTCTTATTTCATGGATTTCATTAAAATGTGCCAAAAGGCACATTTTTCTCCTTTTTCTATTATCCAACAAAATAGTTGCTGTTTGATTGTAGATATTTATGTTGTTGTTTTCATATTTATTGACAGATGGAACAAGGAGATGACACTACTTGAAGGACTAAGGACCTGACAAGGAACCGGTTATTATAAATGCTTGCTTCCAGACTGCATCAGGGGTTATCAGACCTCCTCCTCATGCATTTTCAAAGCAACACTGCCGCTTGGGCACTCTCAGGCGGCATATGGCGCACCCCTCTTTACTTGGCCGTGTCCAAGTAAAGTCCAAGGTTCCTTGTCGGGTCCTTAGTCCTTGAAGTATTGTCATCTCCTTGTTCCATCTGTCAAGAAATATGAAAACAACAACATAAATATCTACAATCAAACAGCAACTATTTTGCACATTTCAGTGTGGACTTGATTCGCAATCCCCTATTGAACTTTCAGCACTTTGTGGGAGCTAATCCTACTCCCATTATTGGTCGGACTTTGTGTCTTATAGTCACTTTGTAAATTGGTGTGAATTGGATTCGGTTTCGTTTTCTCAGCCATGCCGGACGCTCCTCTCGGCTGGTCCGGGAGGAAACGACCGGGCACCCTGACCGGGCGGCTGATCCGCAAGGATTAGCCCCCAGGACTCCCAGGGAGGGAGCCAGGGTCCGGGACGCTGCGGGAAGAACTCCCCGAAATCAATGCGGGGGGGGGAATTGCCCGTTTGTCCCTATGGAGGCCGGCAGACGTGCGCGGCGCCTCGAGTGCCGCCGGGCAACGAGAAACGGCAAATAAAAGAAACAGGCGGAAGCCCGTAAACAAGCGAATCCCTTCTGTTCTACAAGCGTTCGTGAAGGAGAGGTTGATCTGAAGAAGACTCGTTCTTCCCCTTCGCTGAGTTCCAGAATTTTGTTGGCGCCCCCCCCCCCCAAAATGGCAGCAAAGAAGCAAAGTCCCGCTCTCGGTAAGTCAATCTCGGCTACTTTGAAGGGAGAGTCGCTCGAAGAGTTGGTGCGCAGGGCGGTGGTGGAAGCCATAAAACCCTTTGTTGACAAGCTGAACGAAACTGATCAAAGGGTGGGCTTAATTGAAAGCGAAGTGAAAACCATTAAGGAAGCAGCGGGGGGGGCAGAGAAGTCTGCTCTGGAAAGTGCGTCACTTGTGAAGGCTACAAAAAAGGAGCTGAAGTTGGTTGAGAACCAGCTGATCGGGCTACAGATGGAACGAACGCAGACAATTTTGCGTCTCCAAAACGTGAAAGAGGAGGAAAATGAGGATCTGTGGGAGGTGGTCTCGGAACTATTGGCGATACCCGCGAGGACGACTAAAGAAGAGGTTAAAAGCGCCATTTTGGAGGTCCGTCGGGCTTCTTCAAAATATGCAACAAAGCGACAGTTGCCTCGTGAGATCATTATTGACTTTTCATTTAAAAAGATTCGGGACACCATCCTATATAACTCATACAATGCGGATTTGGACTTTTTGGGTTTGAAAGTCAAGATTTTGAAGGACGTTCCATTTCTAGTCCGGAAAAGGCGTTTTAAGTATAAAAAGTTTGCAGCTCTTCTGAGGGACCATGGAATAAAGTACAAATGGTTATTCCCGGAAGGAATATGGTTTAGATATAAAGATCAGGCCTATAAGATACTATCAGAAGATCAACTAAAGGATTTTGAGAATAAAAACCCGGAACTCTGCTGCACCGAGAACGAAGAAAAGGAGAAGCCGGAGGGGGGGGAGGAGGAGGAGAGCACCGCAACAGCGGTTGCACAGAGAGAATTGCGTCCGGGACCTAGAAGGGGGAGGAAAGTTTAATCAGAATTTGAAATGTTTATTCTCTGTATGATTAACCACTCCATCATTATCCTATGGAGCTATTTTTGTATTATGACAGTATGAAGGGAAAACATTGAAGTGTAGTGTTTAGTGTTTGTAGTTCATTCCCCCCCCTTGTCTTTTTCCATCCCCCTTTGTCCCTTCCCTCTCCCCTTTCCTTGTGATAGTCTTGTGTAGTGCTGTGTAGTGTTTTGTAGTTATGAAAAATAAAAAAAAAATTATAAAAAAAAAAAGTAAATTGGTGTGAATTAAGTATGAAATTGTAAAAAATATTTATTGTCTCATATGCACTGTGCCACTTTAAGAACATTTCACATAATATAATTTTGAAGAGAGTCTTTAATGTACATTGTTTGTTCCCTTAGACGTGGTTATCCACCTGGGTTTTTGCAGTTTACTTCTAAGGGTGCTTCTCTTTTCCTTACGGCATGTATCTAAAATACACAAATGAGGATTCACCAGTAAATCAAAACCAAAAATGGGTGGAATATCCACAGTCTAGGTAAAGAACAATGATGCCACTTAATCTAATTATCAAAAAAGTGTATTCAAATAAGATTCCATAAATATAAAGTGACTAAGTGCATATATAAATAGGTAGCTAAATATGTATATTCATATAATACAAAAAATAGGTAATAAATAGAACATTCCATAAATATTTACAAGAAATCCAACAACTCTGGACCTATCCTGTTAGAAGTGTAAAAGTCCCATAAATTAATTAAAAACCAAAATATGTGTTACTGGCTAGACTTATGTGTGAGAGTTAGTTTCATTTCTTACATTTTTATTATTAATTCCTAAAAAGACATTTTTGTTATTGGGTTGTTTCTTATGGTTTTATTATTGTTTATTTTTCTTTATGTTTTGTTTTCATAATTCTATTTTATTATTTCCCATCAGTTTCAATGGAAGTTCCCCCCTCCCCCCGCTTTCTTAGGTCTATACCTTTCTGGTTTTCTATCTGAACTAGATAACGCTCAGAGAGATAGTAGGACTCCACTAGGATATCTACATTGCCAAATATAGGGATGTGCGCTTCCGATTTCAGAAACCCGAAGCAAACCGAAATCAACCCCAATTCAGGTTGATCTGTGATTCTCAAATTGGCCCCAACAGAGCTGGCCCAATTCAGGAAACCTAAAGCAGAGCAATCTGAAGCAATTCGGGTTGCTTCGGGAAGTTCTGTGAAGCCTTTTCCCCTTGCTGTGGCAAGAGGAAAAAAGCTTCAAAGAGCTCTCTTCCCGCAGCTTTTGATTGATGGGAGGGGGAAGAGGGGAGTGAGAGTGGCAGGAGAGGTAGGGGGGAGGGGGTGATCAGGGAAGGGAGATTTGCTGAGAGAAAGAGCCAGTCGCTGCAGCAGCAAGCAGCTCTTCCCTTCCTGATTGGGGAATTCTCTGGGAGGAGATGTTTCAAGGTGGGACTGTGATTTGAATGTGCTATTAATGCTGTTCCCAGAAATCCAAGAAATGAATTTTTTTTTAAAAAAAAATTGTGTGTGATTCTCTGGTGTGATGTTAGAATTTGTTTTGAGGTGGGGGACTGTATGTTGTGATTTGAATGTACTATTAATGCTGTTCCCAGAAATCCAAGAAATGAAATTTAAAAAAATATTTTTGATGTGTTTTTGGTTGTTTTGGGAGTGTTTTTGATTCTCTGGTGTCATGGTGGGGGGTTGATTTAATCTAGGACTGTACATTGTGATTTAACAGTGTGATTTAATTTATTGCTATTACCAAAAAATAAATTTTTAAAAATTGATTTGTGTGTGTATGTAAGAATCTCTGTTGCAATGGTTGGCCCCATAGGGAAGCATGGAGAGTGGCTGGACAGCCAGCTCTGGGGGTGCTGGGGAATTTTGAGGAGTTTGTCTTTGGTTTTGTTGGGCTGTTGGGAGATTTATTGAGAGGTTTCTGCCTGTGATCATGGATGCCACATTCCATGTGTTTCTATTGTGGGAGTCTGGATTTTCCCACAATAGAAAGTGGGGTGGCTGGGGGGGGTCAACCTTCTTTGGGGAACCATTACATGGCCCCTTGAAGTCCAATCTCCTGGATGCTTGGGTAATCTCCAGAGGGCAGGTAGGAGTAGATCCCCTGCAAGTTTGGTGCATGTTGCTTGCAAAATGCCACCCTCAGCCTCCTAGAACTGCCCACTAGTTTTCAACACATGGTTCAGTTTTGTTTGGGTTGAATTCAATGGATAATTCTCTGGAAGTTGATCCCCTTTCATCAGTTTAGCTCTACTGAGTAAGGTTGTTCATTAGTTCACTTCTAGTTGCTCACTCACTTGCTTCATATGGTTTTGTTGCGTATTTTAATCAATTTTTTCTTATTGTGATTTTCTGGTGTGAAGTTAGTCCTCATAGGGAATAATGCAGCTGGGGGACCTTATTTGGGGGGCCATAACATGGCCCCCGAAGTCCAATCTCCCTGAAACTTGGGTAGCCATGGGAGGAGAGTTGGGAGAGGGTCTCCTGTAGGTTTGGTGCATTTTACTTGCAAAATGCCACCCCCAGCCTCCTGGGAACCTTCCCCCCGATTTTTCCCATAGGAAACAATGGAGATAGGCGGCAACTGGGGGACCTTTTGGGGGGGTCATAACATGGCCCCCTGAAGTCCAATATCCCTGAAACTTGTGTTTCCAAGAGCGGGGGGTTGGGAGAGTGTCCCCTTGAAATTTGGTGTTATTAGGGAAGAAAATGACCCCCCCGTCCCCCAAATAGCTGGGAGCAGGGTTTCCCATTGGAAACAATGGCTGAATCTTCCCTAATAATCCTGAATCAGCTTAAGTACCTGAACCCGAAGCAGCTTGCCACTTTGGGTTTGGGGTTTACTCAATTTTTTTTCCTGTTCTGGACAAATCAGAAGCAGGAAATCAAAATCTTTTGGGGTTGCACACCCCTAGCCAAATATCAGACACATAGAACAAATTCCCTCTTTGAAGCAATGAAAGTGTCCATGTTTAACATTCAAGTTCATGGGAGAATGGATATAAAATAGTAATTCATAATGCAGTTTGAGGAACTGGCACTGCAGCTACTTAGCTTGAAGAATGGTAGCTTGAGTTGCAGGGGTAGACTGCAACTATTGTTAGTGGCTGCGATTTTTCCAAAATTCCCCCTTCCTCTTCCTCTCCCCTTGCCAGATCTGCCCTCATCTTGCTGCAAATTCTTCCTACCAGAGCCAGAAGATGCCATGCCAGTTATGATAAGCTGTGTTTGTGTTCATATGTCAGATATGGTATTGTAATGTCTGTAAATGTATGTAATTTTATTGGACTATGTGTGATAACATAATTACAAATAAAGTGTTGTGCTTGGGTTACACTTAGGGCAACCAGGTATGTAACGCAGTCTGAGTTACACAAGACAGACAAATTCCAAATTAATTGTAATTCCCACAGCAGCTTCAGGGTGTGTGGGGGAGGGAAACAGTTAAAAATTTAAAGGATTTGGTAAAAGAAGGACATAGCAAGTCACACACTGAAATACATAATAAAGAACGAATGGAGCAAATAATAATAATAAATATATTTTTTTAAAAATTGGGCGTCAAAGAACCAACATTGCCAAGAAGAAGCAAGACATAAAGCAAGTTACAAATCAAATACTAAAGCAGGAAATAATGGGGTGGGGGGTGGGGAACAAGCCCCAAGTAAAACAATAAAGTGCTTTAGAAAGAATTAGAGAACACAGTACACACAAAACAGAAACTATATTCAAGAAGAAAGCTAAGCTAGTAGAAAAGGAATAATATAGTAAAGGATAGAGGTGTGCCCTGAGAAAATTTCCATCTGGTGTTACCAAATGAACTATGTATCATTATTGGTTTTTTCCAGGTGAAGCATTGCTGGGGGATTCTGCATGATCAATTTTGATCGGACTTTCTGAGCAGTCATGCCGCGGTGGAGTCCTACGAATCCACTTCTCCCCGATTCCACATTAGGCTTTTGTTTCGCACATTTCATCGGCTCAAAGTCCATCATGCGGAATTTTTGACAGGATAAAAATCGATTCCTCATCACTTTTTCCGGGGGAAGTGTCGAATGATGCACATCTTCATCCCCCCCCCCCAAAAAAACCTTGCTACACGTAAACGTTGCATCAAACCAACACATTAGAAAGAAAATTCTCACCAAAAAACATTGCTACATATAAACGTTGCATCAAACCAACACATTAGAAAAAAATTTCTCACAAAAAAACGTCGCTACACATAAACGTTGCATCAAACCAACACATTAGAAAAAAAAATCTCACAAAAAAACATTGCTACACATAAACGTTGCATCAAATAAACATATTGGATAGGCCTGAGCACTTCCCGCCGATATTGTGGAAGAGTATTGGCTATTGACATTTGGAGGGAAAATTGTTACCAATGACCCCGCGTCTATCTTTCCCGCTTTCTTCGTGAGCAGTGTGGTTTAGTGATAGGTGTTGTGTTGAGGACGGTCTCTTTCTCCCTCCATGAAATGCCTAGACCACTAGTTGAACGCTGAAGTCCCTCCATCACACTTTCACTCTACCTCATAAGCTGTCAGCTGTCAGCGAGCAACAAATAACAAATTTGGCGTGTTGTAAAATGGACCCGTTATTGGTCAGCTGTTGTCATGTGACACAGGATATGTTTCTGCATAGATTTGTAGAAACATTGCAACGTTTTTTTACATTTTTTTTTTAAAAGAGCGGAAGGGAAAGGGTAGTGGGTGAAGCTTAGAAAACATGATTGGCCAATCAAATTAAGTTGATTCGAAGGGCGAGAGAAAAGGGCAAGGGTGGGGAGAACATCGGATAAATAATTCTGCATGATTAAAATCCCTAATCTGCTGCGCATGGACAAATAAGTAGGGGGAAAGCAGGATGGGAAAAAAATGGACAAAACGTGCAGTGACTTCGAATCTGCTGCTAGGATTGCCTTCCCACATGTGGAAACACAAGAAAAAATCAAGGTCATTTAGAAGCTGAAGCAGGGAAAACCATTCGTGCGGAATCACCCACTGTTTCAGATCTAATGTGTTTGGTTTTTTTCATTAACATGAGTTTCAGGCCCATTCTTTGCAATGAGGGATTCCAAGCTCCTTGGGACAGGTGTTTTTAGAGTCATTGTAATTGCACAGCATACAGCCTTCCTTCGGAACCATCAACCCACCACGTTTAAGTGTGCACAACAATGGAGTTCAGTGTTTATGGACCCTGAATAATGCTTGGGGAAGGCATCAAGGAGATTGTTGGGCAGCTGCACATGCACACACTGTTCTTTTCAGGGGGAGTGGGTTTGGGGAATCAAGGCCCTGGGGAAGCTGTTTTTGCACTTAACCAAAATTACACCAGTCATTAATCCTTCTCCTACTGTAAATCATTGATCCACTGAGTTTATTTTCAAGCACAATAACACACACACAATGGACCCGAAAGAAGGCGAGCGCTGCTTTGGTAGGAAACTGGCTGGCAAAGGGATGGTGGGGTGGATCCCAAGCAGGAGAGCACTCCACTCAGTGAAGTGCAATGAACTTAAAAAACATTACTACAAGGTAATGGTTATGAATATGAGCACGGGCAAATTGCCAGGATAAGATGGGTTGCCTATTGAATGGTATAAAACCTTTTCAGATGTTCTAATTCCAATATTGTATCAGTTGCACAATGAGATTTTTGAATCTGGTTGGTTGCCAACATCTCTACAAGATGCTTATATTACTGTGATTCCTTTGATTTGAAAGGACCATATTCAATGTGCAAATTTTTCACCCATTTCTTTGATAAATGTAGATGCTATTAACTGCTATTCTTGCTAACAGACTTCAAAGGTTAGAATGATTGTGTATGTAGACCAGGTAGGATTTATATGAGGTTGGTAAGGTTCTGATAATCTCAGGTTGGTTGCTGATGGTCAAGTTGCTATTCTTTAACTTGAGGCTGAAAAAGATTTTGACAAAATATACTGAAAATTTATATTTGCCATATTGACTAAATTTGGTTTGCCTCATGAATTTTTGAAATGGATTAGAATTCTTTATTCATCCCCATATCTAGAGTACAGACCAATGGTATTTTTTCTGCACCGTTTCATTTTGAAAGGGGTACTAGGCAAGGTAGTCCTCTTTCTCCTCTTATTTTTATTTGTATTTGGAACCTCTGGCTTGTACCATTGCCTGGGTAGCAATATTAACCAACAGGATACACAGTGTAATACTAGCAAAATAAACAACCCACATGCTAATTAGAACCAACGTTTAAACCAAGTGTTTTATCTCCTACACAAACATACAATTATAACAATTTAAAGAAACATTGACAAAATATTTGCAATTAAATCCAACTTCAATGTTAAATTGCCTTCAGTCTTGAAATTGTTGTTAGAACTTCTGTTATAAAGCGCCTTCAGTTTTGAACTTCTATTGTTTAGAACTTCTGTTCTGTTTATAGGTAGCCCTGGGTTACTCTTCATTTCAACTGTAAGCCTTTATCAAAACCATGATTCCATTTACGTCAAATTGCTTATCTGAAAAATATAAATTAGTTACCTTTGCAATTATGAACTACACACAGCACATAAATCCATTATGCTATTATAATGGAATATTAAACTCACCAACTGAAATTCAAATACCCATCTAAACCATACTAGCCATTAATACCATTTTCCATAGGATGAAGTCTTTCAATCTTTCCTTCTGGCAACAATATGTGAAAGCTTATTTTCACCAGATCATGAAGTTGGAATTTGCAAGTTACCTGCTTTAAATCATTATGGACCTTATTATTCTTTGTGTGTGGCTATTGTAAATATTGGATATAGAACACTTTATATTTAATTGCAAATATTTTGTCAGTATGTCTTTAAATTGTTATAATTGCATGCTTCTGTAGGAGATATTGTATAAAACACTTTCTTTAAACCTTGGTTCTAATTGCCTGGGTAGCAACAGGGGAAAAAAGATGCAATCATGCAAATTGCGCTCATTCTCCCTTCCCATCAACAGAGTTAATTAATAACATAATGGCTCTCTCCCCTTGGGATCTGCTAGGTGGATGCTGTTCAGGAAAACAAGATGCTGTTGTGTGAGCCCAGTACCTAATGCTGCTGCTGTGAGGTATGAAATGAAATGAAACACACAAATTTTTTAGTGGGAGTGTTCCATTATAACTTGGTTTCCTGGATTTGATTCACTGTTCCAGAAGCTGCTTAAACAAAACAAGACAGCAATTTCCAAGTGTAGTTCTGGCTCATTTTTTCGTTTTGCACACCGCTAATCACCACTCCTATGACACAGAACATTCATTGAACAGTAAGAAAAATAATAATTTTATATTAAATTGTTGTTCCTGTTATTTCTACACACTGTCACACACCATAAACCTCCCTGTGTAGACTTGGGACTTCACAGGCAATTAAGGGCAGTCACAACACACCACTTGTTTAACCTCTAATTTTTAAGTAGAGAGACCTGATCCAATCTACACAGGGTCCCCTCTCTCCATTTCCCAAAGGCTTCACCAGACAGGCAGCCTATTTATCTAGTGACTGCCCAAGGCTACTAGGGAAAGGGGACTTAGTCCTCTGCCACCATTTCTTTACATTTGGCCTATTTAACATGACCAGAGTGTTTGAATTTCATGTGTGCATGTTTTATTTCCCCTCAGCCAAAAACTTTAAGCCATCCCAAGTTAAAATAAAATCAATAATAACTTTTATTTGTAAGACAGAACACAGGAGTTAATGATTTTAAAACATATACTGTGGTTAAACAGAGAATAATTACTATGTATCAGAACATCTCTGTTGCTTTCTTCAGCAGTTCCAAAATGTTCTATCCCTAATAACTGCCTTAACTGATCTACATATTCTCAACTGTCACTGGCCCAGCATTACACCAGCTCTCATTGGCTTTTTCCCAGTTGTTGTTGGTTGTATATTGAGAGTTCACTCCTGTTACTAGATCCTGCTTTAAGATATCTACATTTTTCTTATTAAAACATTTAGAAAATGTTTTAGAAAAATAATCAGAGACCAAAATCATTGAAGTAATGGGCTTCACTGGATTACTACTGCATAATAATTTTGTTTAGATTATAATGAATTTACAATCACATACTATATATGGTAGGAGAGAGGAAAATACATTTTGTAATTTCTAGACAAGCATTGTAGCATCTTTCTATGACTCTGTAACCCAGCATCATGGGTTCATCCCATAGTTCATGCCAAATAATTTATGTTAATGTATATAGCCTCTTTTAGAAGGAATACCTTGAGATACAGTTGGGGGGTATAGTTCAAAGTTAGGATGTGTAATTTAGAATTTCTTATATCAGTTATAAGCAGCTGTTCTCTTAAGCACGTCTCAGCTTCATGAGCTATTATAGTCTGTTTATTATAGTATTACTAGCAACAGAGCTCATTG
Organism: Eublepharis macularius; assembly: GCF_028583425.1. Taxonomy (NCBI): domain Eukaryota; kingdom Metazoa; phylum Chordata; class Lepidosauria; order Squamata; family Eublepharidae; genus Eublepharis; species Eublepharis macularius. Next base: position 82,362,351 of record NC_072797.1, read on the forward strand.
TGAAAATAAATACAACAGACTCTAGAAGTGGGGCATTACTCCCAAGGCCCTGCAGCCAGTGGAGGCAGCGGGAAGGCCGTGCAGGAAAAACCAAGAAATGAACAAACAAAACCTCAGTGCACTAGATTTTTTCCCTAGTAACTGAATGTGACATGGCTCCAAATTAGAGATGGGCACAAACTGAAATATGAACCAAAGTTTGGAAGAACCGAGCCAATTTGTGGTTCACAAACTGGCAGTTCATCAGAGCCCATTTCTGATGAACCGCCATGAACTTTAGGATGGTTCATTTGGTTTGTTTTTTGGTTTGTCACTACAGACAGCCTGGTGCCAATCAATCCATTTCCTAGGCAACAGGGGATGGGCTTTCTACAGACCTCCTGCTGACCCAGAAGTAACTTCTGCTGAACTGGAAGAGACCTTCTGCTGCCCCAGAATTGGCATTTTCACAAAACAAACGAACCGGTTCACGAATCAGGGCAAGTTTGTGAAAATTCGTGGTTTGTGAAATGTGACAAACCACGAACCACACGGTTCTTTTCCCCCCGGTTCATGCCCATCTCTATTCCAAACTCAAGGGAAGAATATTTATTTGTTAGATTTCTGGCCAATCTATTCTCAAAACTCAGGCTAGTATACATGATACCATCATTTTATCTTAACAACTCTTTCATTTCTATAATTTCAAGAGCAATGTATGAACAATAAACAATTAAGAAATACAATTTTGTTGCAAAGTACAGGAAACCTAAGTGAAATGAATATAGCATCTCAAAATATCATGCAAAAAATTATTACTATATGCATTCATTGAAATTGTTGGCAGCATGCATATGCATCTCCAGAGGCTATAAGACTTATTTGGAAAGAAAGCACTCTTTGTAAGAGAAATAACAGTTCAAATCTTAGTAGGTGAATCATGTAATTGCTTCCTAAATTGAATACTATGATTATATTCCATTATAGAGGTCAAGGCCTTTAGGGTATAAATTCAACAGAGCTGCAATTCGAAGTTAACTTGCTTAGATATGTTTTCCTTTCTTTTTTAACACAAAAATGAGATCCTTGGGGATAACCCTGAAATTAATGATGAAAAGAGAATCTTTTTTGAAGTCATGTGTATTTTATTGCTAGAAAATGGAAAAGTGGGCCAGGTTCTTTCTTTTTTTTATGGCACTGATAATCTAATTAAAAACTATCACTATAATACACTTTTTTCAAGGTTTCAGTTAACAGCATCAAAAGATTCATTGATACTTTTTGTTAACGTAAATTAGCCATTAAAATAACACATATTTGTTTTAAAACATTTATATTCTCCCTTTCTTCTGGAGAGCACAGGGCAGCTAACAATTAAAAAAAACTTATATAAAAAAAACTTATATAAAACCCATCATTTCTAACACATAACCACCTACATAAACCTTAACAAAAAAACTCCTGGAACCAAAAGGTCTTCCCAGCCCTTCTGAATGCCAGCTGCAATATTAATCTTATTAATCATCAGGGGACACTTATTCCATAAAAGTGGAGCTGCAATGTGAGTGAGTGGTGGTGGCCAACTTTATCTTTCTGAGGAAGGGCACCACCAATAATTGAATTCAGTTGGATCTGAAAGCAAATACAAAGCTAGTGAGTGAATCTGCTTTAAGATTGAAATGGCTCTTGTTAACAAATGAACCATTGCATTTGAGTTTGCTAATCCATGTTTTCCAAGGGCAGCCCTACATACTCCAAGATACAATAAATCAGCCTAGAGGCTGCAAAAGCATGGGACAACATTGCAAGATCAGCCCTATCCAAGAGATTTGAGAACTTCAGATGGGACATAAAGACGGAGGCTGCCTCTTTGACTTATTTTTCTAGCAGCAAAGGGGGATCAAATAAGATCTCTAAACACTTACTATAATCCACAAATGTCAAATAAAGTCCCTCCAAAGCTTTCCTAGATGTGGCACCAACTTGCTCTCTCTAATCCACTTGACCATGCTAAGGCTCTGGCTAAGGAGGATGACTGAAGATTTTACAGTGCAATCCTAAACAGAGGTACATTTGTCTAAACCCACTGAAATCACAGGGCTTAGAAGGATGTAGCTCTGCTTAGAACTGTATTGTTAGTCAAAGAAATAATATATAGCTGGGTGTCATCAGCATACTGATGACACAGAACTCCAAAGCTTTGGATGATCTCATTCAGTGACTGAATATAAATATTTAAAATAGCATCAGGGATTAACTTTCACCCTGCAGTACTCCACTCTCAGATCTTAAACAGAAGACTCTAGAGCTTCTGTAATTACTCTCTGAATTTGCTTGATAAGAATGATTGAAACCAAGAAATAGTCATTCCTTTTATTCCCATCAGCCTCTCCATCTTTTATAATGGTATGATCCTCTGTATCAAAGGCAGCAGATAAATCCAATAGGATCATCTATGTTGCAATATCTTTATCAAGTTATAAAGGGACATAATCCATCAGAGCAATTAAAGCATCCCACAGCAAGGCCTAAAGACAGATAGAAGATGATCAAGGACAGACTTATCAATTGGTAAGCATGCTGCTCTGATATTACTCTCCATTGAATAAACTTTTCTAGAAAGGGGAGATTTGAAACAGACCTTTAATTGACTAGATCATCTTTGGCCTGACCACTATTTCCTTTTAAATATCTTCTGACATGATTTAACTAGCAAGGAGGAACAAGAGATGGTCTTAGACATAGTTGGTAAGTTTCTTACTATGGTGAGAATTTTCCCACCTGTAACCCTTCTTGTTGCTCTTTCAGACAGAGGGAGAAATTTTGTTTAAAATTATCTGCATCAGGCACATTGATTTGTTTAAAATAGTCTGCATCATTTCCCCCAGAAATGATGATGTGTCACTCTGGGAATCTCTGGAAACTCCATGGTATTACTATAGAGTTTCCAGTGATTTCTAGATTATGTGATGTCACTTCCAGTTTCTCTCTAAAATGACTTCATTACCCCCCATACCCTAGCCCCGCACTGGATGCCAGCCATTAGCTGGTATCCCTAGTCTTAACCCTCAAGCACCCGATCAATCGGAGCCATACAGATCACATCAAAACACACCCACATTTCTCATGACAGAACAATATATGACAAACAGATTAAAATGTTATACATTCAAACATAAAAACAAACAATAAGACAAATAGTAAGTTTAATCCTGTTTACAGTCAGGAGAACGTTCACTATTTGCCTCAAAGCTCTCCCAGAAATTAATTCCATTTTACAGTCTCAGCAGAAAGCTAGGAGCATAGATGCCCCTCTCCAACGTCTTCCTAGAACTGTCCAGATTATAGAGGCTGCTACCAAAAGGGCAGTGTAGAGCAGAACAGCCAATAGACCTTGCTGGGGAAAAGTAAAACTGCAACATGGAAATATTTACTTATTTAGGAAATTTCTTTGCCACAACTTCAGAGTCCCGCTTGAGGTGTATTACAATTAAAATCACCACAATATTGATAATAAGCCATTAAAAACAAGCTGTTAAAGGCGAACAATTGGATGTTACCAGTATAAAACTATCCATAAAACAGAAGCAGACCATTAAAAAACTGATGATAAAGCCTGGGTTAAAAAATGTGTTGGCCTGGCACCTAAAAGAAAGTGAAGTGGGTGTGCTGGGTGACTTTCAAGGGTGTCAAATGAGACCCTGCTAGGTCTAGGACTCCCAGCCCCTTTGTCCAAATCCCAGGCTGACCAGGCCCTGATCAGGACAGGTAGTGGCATCCTGGCTTGCAGCAAACCCAGACACAGACGTAAGAAAAGGCTGTTTATTGGGCTGCCACACAGAATCCATGGATTGGAAAGATTTGCCTGGATTCTAATCAGGGAGAGAAAGATACCTGGTTGCTGTGGTGTGAAGAGGAGCTTAAGCTAGGCTGCTGTATTCTTAATACCACCTTTTCACATGATTCAGATTCTTCTCTCTTGGGAATGGCCTGTATTAACTTGGGTTAAGGTCTGTTTTTGCCTCTTGGAGATAATTCCAGCTAGTCACTGTGTCACTTTCATACTTACTGTTAATAAAATAAAGCTCTCCTGTTCTTTTTTATCTCTCAGTCTTTTGCAGACTTGCTGGGACTGGTGAACTATAAATTATGTTAAGGTTACAGTAATCTAACTTGGGTGTGACCACAGCATGGATCCCTGTGGCCCGATGACATTTTTCAAGGAATGGCCATAGATGACAAAGCAGCCAGAGCTGATAATAGTGCTATGTGCCATGAGGAGACCTGGATCCAGTAGGCCAGGATCCAGGGGCATTCTCTAGCACAAAGGAAATCTTCTGTTCTTTGTGAAAAGAAAAACAGACCACAACAAGGAAAGATGGCAAACACAGAGTTTTTAGCAGAAAGGTAAATGTTTTTATTGCCAGTCAGTCATTTTAAGAGTAGGAAAATGAAATTAATGCTGGTGGCCACTGCCATTTCTCCTTGACAAGAATCAGTGGAGAGATGCACCTGAGCCAAAAGGCTCCTGATTGGGGATTCTTCTTGAAACTTACGCTGTCTTTAAATTAGAGGGAGGACTGTGTTCTGTGCAAGTTTGATGCCATTATCCCTAAAATCAGCTGTTCCAGACTCTCAAATTGGTTCCCCATTGTAAATAAAAAAGGGAAAGGGAAAGGTAGTCCCCTGTGCAAGCACCGAGTCATTACTGACTCATGGAGGGATGTTGCTTCATGACGTTTTCTTGGCAGACTTTTTTAACGGGGTGGTTTGCCATTGCCTTCCCCAGTAATCTACACTTTACCCCCAGGAAACTGGGTACTCATTTTACCGACCTCAGAATGATGGAAGGCTGAGTCAACCTTGAGCCAGCTACCTGAACCCAGCTTCAGCCAGGATCGAACTCAGATCGTGAGCAGAGCTTGGGCTGCAGTACTGCAGCTTACCACTCTTCCTGAAAACCCAGAATTCCCCAAAAGCATGGATCTGAATACTGAATCAGTAATGTCTTACCCCCAAATCAGCAATCATGGTAAAGCCCCCCCCCCCCGAATCCCGAATCCAAAATTATAATGAAATATTTCTCAGCATACACCCCTATCTTCCAGACACAATCTAGATCAAATTAATCTTACTCCAGATTAATGATTGCATCTGCCTATATTTAGGTGAAAGTGATCCAAAAGCACATATATATTTATGTCTATGAACATTAGATTTATCAAAGTGTATTAGAGTGCTTAGGCACATAACTTTGAGCTACGTCCAGCTTTTCCTGTCCAATTCATCTACTGACTTGACATAATGTACTTTTCTGGATGGTTAGTAAATTAGACATTCATCATGTTAAGTGCGTCATTCCTATTTGCATCCAGAAGTCCTTTTGCATGGCAATGGCATCAGAACTGTCATGTCTTTGCTCTTCACCTTGGGCTTCAAGGAGAGCCATTTGTGCTTCTCATCACTTAAGTAATAAATGGAATTAATGTACCTTATAATTAACCTCAAAATGATAAGAATTTCAGCCCCATCTTGCTTCACTTCAAGCAACAATTTCTAAGAGGGGAAGCACATGTCTATGACAGGGCAAATGATCCTGTGAAAACTGGATAAGCAGCTTGTTACCTCTCCTTTCTCTCACCAATTTCCCGTTACTCTGGTCAACTTTTCCTGCACTATTACTTACAGATGCTATAAACATCAGTTCCCTTAAAAAAGAACTGTGAATTCAACAAAATCGAAAGAGACCTCTTGAGATAGAAGCAGAGACAAGATTCTCCTGCTGAGCTAGAAAAGGCATAAAAATGGCTATGGCACAAATTTAGCATAGGCTACGCTTGGAAAAATCAAAACACTGTGTTAGAATATGACCTCTGAACACTCAAATATCACTCCAGAGAAAGCCATTCCACACACATATGCTAGGCTATAACTACAAAAAAGTGTGCAATAATTGGTGCTGTTTCCAAAGGTATCCTGAAAATGGTACTCCCTGGATCAGAAAATTGATTGTTATTTATTTAAAACATTAAATAAATAGTGTTCAAGGTGGCTTGCAAAACATCAACAATGAAATAGTTCATAAAAACCATAACTTAAAACTTACTTATTGAATTTATTTATATCCCTCCTTTCTCACTGAAACTCAAGGCAGATCGCATGATATAAACAGTACAATCAGATTAAGTCATCTAATAAACAATGCAATAATACTTTGATTACAAAGACAGAAAAAAATGTAAAAGAAACAGATATCACACAATTTTATGATATATCAGAAAATGGAATTTTAAAAGTAGAAAAGCAGGTAAAACATACAACATACATTGGGGAAGACTACAGTCCTGTTTGTTTTATAAAGAAGTATTCTCTTGAATCATTCCATAATATTACAGCCCTATTCACTTTATAAAAATGCCCTCATGAATATTTCTGTTTTACACAACCTGTAGAATGATAGAAATGTGGGAGCCTTCCTGGCCTCCATGGGCAGGTCATCATTACAGAAAGTGGGAGCTGCAACAGAGAATGCACATGTACAGGCAGCTGTTGATCTTCCTTCAGAAGATGGGCACTGTACGTCCTGCAGATTTGTGGGTCCCAAGCCAAGAGAGGCTTTATAGGTGCGAGTCAATGTATTACACCCATGACTGAACAATGGGTATAATACACATACTCAGCCTTGCTCCAGATAGTAATTGAGCTGCAGCATTCTATACCATCTGCAGTCTCTGAGAGCCAAGCTACAAGTGACACCTGACACAGGTTGGACACTTGTCAGCTTCCCTCAAGTTTTGATGGGAAATGTAGGCATCCTGGTCTTGTAGCTTGGCTCTCTGACTGCTGTCCAATGGACTTTTCAACTGTCCCTTGTCCAACATTCTGCCAAGCTGCAGACAGAACCATGTAGAGTGTACTACATTAGTCTAATCTTGAGATCACCTTGTCATGGATCCAAATGGCCAGATGATTTAAAAACCTTGCAGCATCATATATCAATTAAAGCAGTAAGGCATTTAAACAATAAACCAATAGAATAACATTATCCCAGGTAGATATGTTTGGGGAAGACATTTCTTCAAATCAGGAAACTATGAACCTCTCATAGAACTGCCACTGAAATTTTGCTTGAAGTAAATTTTAAAGCAAATTTGGATGCTTAGGTAAGACATCTGAATTGTCAATTCCGAAAAAATTTGGACAAGAAATAAGGTACTGCAGTTCAGACTTCCAAAAGGGTACAATTGTTTGTTTTCCATAAGAACACCACCTTGTAAGTTAAAAAAAATGTAAGCAAATGTACCACATCAGGGGGAAAGGAATCATTTTCTATTTGCAAGATTTTCTATGTAGAAAAATATTCTATATATTTATTTATTATCTGCCTTTCCTATGGAGACTCAAAGCAGATTACAAAATGTAACAATGCAACTGAAACAGTATGAGACATGATTACAAAGACAGAAAATGATACAACAAAACAGTATAAAGCAGGACTTACCGGTTAAAAGTGGATTAGAAAAATTAGACAACAACAAATGAGGGACTCATGGGGGAGACATTTCATTCCCCCTTTCTGACAACTCCCCCATACGCTCTCCCCGTCTCTGTTTTCTTTCTCTCCTTCCACCCACCAGCCAGCCAACCTTTATCTGCCTCCATCTTCAGCTTTCCCTCCTTTCCTCCCCCTGGAAGCCTAGAAAACTCTGGTTGAGCTGTGCAGTGCCAGCCACGAGGCCCAGATGCATGGTGCTGTATGCCAGGCCCAGGCCTAGTTGCATTGTGGAGTAACTATAGGACTTGTAAGAATACCTCACTTTCCCCAGTATCTCCCTCTCTGTATCCTGCTTCCTTCTTGTCTTCCCACACAATAACCAACCTATCTTGTATCTGTCCCATATTCAGCTGTATTTATTATTTATTAATTTAATTCTTCTCTCATCCATTTTATCTTGATGCAGACCTGTGAGGTACATTAGGTCCAAGGTCATGCAGCAAGCTACCATGGCAGAGTGGGAACTTGAATCTTTGTCTCTCAGATCCTAGACACTAACCAACTAACTAATCTAGAGACTAAATGGGCTTTCATGGGGTGGGTGCATCATGGAAGTCATGTGGTATCAAGTCAGCAAATGAGTGCTGTGAAGACCTACCCCTCCCCTTGCTCTGCCCCACCCCTGCCTTTTATAGACAAAACCCAAGACTGACAATATTGTCAGTCAATATTTTTGAGGTTGCCTTGTAACAGTCACAGAGGGCATTCATTTCTTAAAGCTACAGGCATGGGTTTTATTATTTATTGTTAATCCCCCAGTTTATTTTAAAGCTGTTGTTAAACATTTCAAACTTGTCTGTAATCTTGGAGCTTTTTTCAGGTTTGTAGCAAGATCTGTCTGGTCTGTTCATAGTTTCAATCTACAAATTTAAGTACCCACAGATGGGTCTGTGTTAAGAAGAAGATATATTGATGCAGTAAAAACAAAAAATGCATACTATAAACTGCCATAAACTACTGTACTTGTCCCTTTGAAAAAGCATCCTCAACAATTCCATTTTACTACAGCTCTATTCCCTTTTTTAAAATTCCCTCCTGAACAATTCTGTTTTACACTTTCTATGCAATGATAGAAGTGTAGGACTCTTCCGGATGTCAGTAGATGATGTGAAAGATCTCTACCTGAGACACAGAAGAACAACTGTCAGTCTGAGTCGACAGTACTGACCCTAAAGGACCAATGGTCTGATTCAATATAAGGCAGCTTCATGTGTGACCTTCTCAGGCAGGCCATTTCACAAAGTGCAACCCTAACAGAACGCTTGAATACTATCCTATTTGCAGGATTTACTCAGATTAGCATAACTTTTGCAGTAAAACATATTGGAAGTCCTTTAGATATGTGGTTTCTAGGCATTGAAGGGCTTTGTAGGTGATAGTCAATACCCTGAACACAGAAATTGTTAACCAATAGGGTGACTTTATAACAGGTATAATATGCATACTTCACCTAGTTTCCAGTAATAAGCTGTGTCATTCTGTTCCAGCTGTAGTGCTGGGTTATGAAATGGAATTTAAAGTGGTACAATAGATTTTTTTTCACTCGAACTCTGTTGCCTAATTCTACAGGTTATGAAGAATGTAAAGGTTAGTCAAATCAGGTTAATAAAACTGGCAGAATTTCTCAAGAAGAGTTCCCCACATTCTTGGACAAAGCAAAATTCAAAGCAAACTTGAAAATTGTATTGTCGAAGGCTTTCACGGCCGGAGAACGATGGTTGTTGTGGGTTTTCCGGGCTGTATTGCCGTGGTCTTGGCATTGTAGTTCCTGATGTTTCGCCAGCAGCTGTGGCTGGCGTCTTCAGAGGTGTAGCACCAAAAGACAGAGATCTCTCAGTGTCACAGACAGTGTCACTGTGACACTGAGAGATCTCTGTCTTTTGGTGCTACAGCTCTGAAGACGCCAGCCACAGCTGCTGGCGAAACATCAGGAACTACAATGCCAAGACCACGGCAATACAGCCCGGAAAACCCACAACAACCATCGTTCTCCGGCCGTGAAAGCCTTCGACAATACAATTTTCAAGTTTGCTTTGAATTTTGCTTTGTCCAAGAATGTGGGGAACTCTTCTTGAGAAATTCTGCCAGTTTTATTAACCTGATTTGACTAACCTTTACATTCTTCATAACCTGTAGAATTAGGCAACAGAGTTCGAGTGAAAAAAAATCTATTGTACCACTTTAAATTCCATTTCATAACCCAGCACTACAGCTGGAACAGAATGACACAGCTTATTACTGGAAACTAGGTGAAGTATGCATATTATACCTGTTATAAAGTCACCCTATTGGTTAACAATTTCTGTGTTCAGGGTATTGACTATCACCTACAAAGCCCTTCAATGCCTAGAAACCACATATCTAAAGGACTTCCAATATGTTTTACTGCAAAAGTTATGCTAATCTGAGTAAATCCTGCAAATAGGATAGTATTCAAGCGTTCTGTTAGGGTTGCACTTTGTGAAATGGCCTGCCTGAGAAGGTCACACATGAAGCTGCCTTATATTGAATCAGACCATTGGTCCTTTAGGGTCAGTACTGTCGACTCAGACTGACAGTTGTTCTTCTGTGTCTCAGGTAGAGATCTTTCACATCATCTACTGACATCCGGAAGAGTCCTACACTTCTATCATTGCATAGAAAGTGTAAAACAGAATTGTTCAGGAGGGAATTTTAAAAAAGGGAATAGAGCTGTAGTAAAATGGAATTGTTGAGGATGCTTTTTCAAAGGGACAAGTACAGTAGTTTATGGCAGTTTATAGTATGCATTTTTTGTTTTTACTGCATCAATATATCTTCTTCTTAACACAGACCCATCTGTGGGTACTTAAATTTGTAGATTGAAACTATGAACAGACCAGACAGATCTTGCTACAAACCTGAAAAAAGCTCCAAGATTACAGACAAGTTTGAAATGTTTAACAACAGCTTTAAAATAAACTGGGGGATTAACAATAAATAATAAAACCCATGCCTGTAGCTTTAAGAAATGAATGCCCTCTGTGACTGTTACAAGGCAACCTCAAAAATATTGACTGACAATATTGTCAGTCTTGGGTTTTGTCTATAAAAGGCAGGGGTGGGGCAGAGCAAGGGGAGGGGTAGGTCTTCACAGCACTCATTTGCTGACTTGATACCACATGACTTCCATGATGCACCCACCCCATGAAAGCCCATTTAGTCTCTAGATTAGTTAGTTGGTTAGTGTCTAGGATCTGAGAGACAAAGATTCAAGTTCCCACTCTGCCATGGTAGCTTGCTGCATGACCTTGGACCTAATGTACCTCACAGGTCTGCATCAAGATAAAATGGATGAGAGAAGAATTAAATTAATAAATAATAAATACAGCTGAATATGGGACAGATACAAGATAGGTTGGTTATTGTGTGGGAAGACAAGAAGGAAGCAGGATACAGAGAGGGAGATACTGGGGAAAGTGAGGTATTCTTACAAGTCCTATAGTTACTCCACAATGCAACTAGGCCTGGGCCTGGCATACAGCACCATGCATCTGGGCCTCGTGGCTGGCACTGCACAGCTCAACCAGAGTTTTCTAGGCTTCCAGGGGGAGGAAAGGAGGGAAAGCTGAAGATGGAGGCAGATAAAGGTTGGCTGGCTGGTGGGTGGAAGGAGAGAAAGAAAACAGAGACGGGGAGAGCGTATGGGGGAGTTGTCAGAAAGGGGGAATGAAATGTCTCCCCCATGAGTCCCTCATTTGTTGTTGTCTAATTTTTCTAATCCACTTTTAACCGGTAAGTCCTGCTTTATACTGTTTTGTTGTATCATTTTCTGTCTTTGTAATCATGTCTCATACTGTTTCAGTTGCATTGTTACATTTTGTAATCTGCTTTGAGTCTCCATAGGAAAGGCAGATAATAAATAAATATATAGAATATTTTTCTACATAGAAAATCTTGCAAATAGAAAATGATTCCTTTCCCCCTGATGTGGTACATTTGCTTACATTTTTTTTAACTTACAAGGTGGTGTTCTTATGGAAAACAAACAATTGTACCCTTTTGGAAGTCTGAACTGCAGTACCTTATTTCTTGTCCAAATTTTTTCGGAATTGACAATTCAGATGTCTTACCTAAGCATCCAAATTTGCTTTAAAATTTACTTCAAGCAAAATTTCAGTGGCAGTTCTATGAGAGGTTCATAGTTTCCTGATTTGAAGAAATGTCTTCCCCAAACATATCTACCTGGGATAATGTTATTCTATTGGTTTATTGTTTAAATGCCTTACTGCTTTAATTGATATATGATGCTGCAAGGTTTTTAAATCATCTGGCCATTTGGATCCATGACAAGGTGATCTCAAGATTAGACTAATGTAGTACACTCTACATGGTTCTGTCTGCAGCTTGGCAGAATGTTGGACAAGGGACAGTTGAAAAGTCCATTGGACAGCAGTCAGAGAGCGAAGCTGCGAGACCAGGATGCCTACATTTCCCATCAAAACTTGAGGGAAGCTGACAAGTGTCCAACCTGTGTCAGGCATCACTTGTAGCTTAGCTCTCAGTGCAGGGTGATATGATCAGCGAAGCTGCTGTGGTGAAACAGGGGGAAAGGCGGTCACACAGATATGAGGGGCAAAGGCCATGAAGGACTTTGTACATGATCTTCATGATCTTTAACTCAGCCCAGTAACTGATGGGAAGCCAATATAGTGACTGCAAAATGGAAGTCATATGCATGTTCCATCTAGTTCCTGAGAGTAAATGAGCTGCAGCATTCTGCAGCAGCTGGAGTCTCTGAGTTAACTTTTAAAGGAGACCTATGTAGGGTGCATTACCATAGTCTCTCTCTCTTTTTTAAAAATTTTTTTATTGGTGAGCATAATTTCAAACAATATTTCAATTAAACCCCATCTGATTAAATCTAACCTAATCCCCACCCTTTCCCCCCCTCCTTCTTGACTTCCAACAGCTTTCCAACCCTCTACCCCCTTTATTACTTAACATATCCTATGTTAGACAATCAAGCATCCCTACATAGCAATCCTTACTCTAAGCCCTAATTACTCTATAATCTATACATACTATATTAGTTTTACTGATATTTCTTCCCAAAATTAATAACATACTTATCAAATTAATTTTACTAATACTTCTTCCCCTAATTAACAGCATACTTCTCATATCTTATACTTAACCATAATTCGAACTTAATGATAGTTAAGTTAATATTCTAACTTAATAACGTTTATTACTCTAAATAATTTCCTGTTCCCTTACTATATGTATGCTATATTACTTTTTCTAGTATATCAATCCCACTTCTAAGTATCAGTTATAAATTCTACCCCTCCTATAGTTAACTATAATCCTAGCTTAGATTAATATAAACACACATTTCTTCTATTGGTAAAGTCACTTCTCTCTTCTGTTTGTAGCATCATAGTTTAAAAGTTCTCAAACTGCCACAGTTCTCCTTTCACATCCCATTTTTTCTCCAAATATTGTTTCATTTTCACCCAGTCTGCCATAAATTGTTCTGGGTCTTGGTCTTTAAGTTTTCTTGTCATTTTGTCCATTTCTGCCATGTACAGCAATTTGTAAATCCAGTCCTCTACAGTAGGTACTTCTTGCACTTTCCATTTCTGCGCGTACAATAATCTTGCTGCAGCTGTCATGTAAAATAACAATGTTCTGTGCTGCACTGGAACGTTCTCCATTCCCAAGTTCAGTAGCAACAATTCTGGGTTCTTATTTATTGTATTTGTAAAATCTCATTTATTACTTCAATTATTTCACCCCAATACTGTTTAGCTACTTCACATATCCACCACATATGATATAGTGATCCTTCGTGCTTTTTACATTTCCAGCACTTGTCTGACATATTAGCATTCCCCAGCGCAATTTTTTTTGGTGTTAGGTACCATCTGTATATCATCTTATACACATTTTCTTTAATATTCATGCACGTTGTAATCTTAATTGTATTCTTCCACAAGTGCTCCCAGGACTCCATCGTTATTTCTTTATGAAAGTTTATTGCCCACTTCACCATCTGTACTTTCACTGTTTCATCCTCAGTGTACCATTTTAGAAGTATCTTATAAATCTTTGAAATTTGTTTCTTGCCTTCTTGTAGCATTACTTCTTCCAATTCTGAGTTTTCCATTCTTATTCCTCCTCTTGAACAGTCCGATTTGTAAAGATCTCTGATCTGTCTGTATTGAAACCAATTATAACAAGGAGACAATTCTTCTTCTGATTTTATTTTTAACGTTAACTGTTGTATTTGTGTTATCTCCTTGTAAGTTAAACATTGCTGTTCGTTATTGACAGTTCTCGGGTCTATTACTTCATACGGGACCACCCAAGAGGGGATTTGATCTTCCAGATACATCTTATATTTCTTCCAGATTGTGAAGAGGCTTCTTCTAATATAATGATGCAGAAACAGAGAGTCCGCTTATATTTTATCATACCATAGGTATGCATGCCATCCAAATATTTTCTTATAGCCTTCCAATGCCAGAAGTTTGCGATTTTTCAACGTTATCCAATCCTTTATCCATGTCAAACAAATTGCTTCATAATACAGTCTTAGGTTGGGCAGTTGCAAGCCACCTCTTTCTTTCGCATCCTGTAACACTTTCATTTTAACACGTGGTTTCTTGCCTGCCCACACAAAGTTTGAAATTTTTCTTTGCCATTTTTCAAATTGTTTAGAGTCTCAGATAATCGGAATCGTTTGTAACAGAAACATCACACGAGGTAACACATTCATTTTTATTGTCGCAATTCTGCCCAACCATGATAGATTCAACTTGTTCCATTTTATCAAGTCTCTCTCTATTTGTATCCACAGCTTCTCATAGTTGTTCTTAAATAAGTCTATATTTTTTGCAGTTAATTCAATTCCCAAATATTTTACTTTGTTTGTTACCTCGCAGTCCGTTAATTCCATCAATTCTTGATGTTTCTGTTTAGTCGTATTTTTACATAGTATCTTCGACTTCTTTTTGTTTATGAAAAAACTGGCCAAGTCTCCAAATTCCTTTATCTTCTTTATTACCTTTGGCATATTGTCAATTGGATCCTCTACAATCAACATTATGTCATCTGCAAATGCTCTGACCTTGTAGGTAAACTCTCTTATCTTTATACCTCGAATTGTATCGTCCTCTCGTATCTGGATCATCAGTATTTCCAAAATCAATATAAACAACAATGGAGACAATGGGCAGCCCTGCCTTGTACCTTTGTTTATTTTTAATTTTTTTGTCAGATCGTCATTCACTACAATCGCTGCACTTTGGTCTTTATAAATTCCTTTAACTGCTTGTATGAACTTTTCTCCCATTTGCAGCTTTTCCATAGTGGCAAACAATGTCCCAGTTCAGATTGTCAAATGCTTTTTCTGCGTCTACGAAAAAGAAACCAACCTCTCTATCGCAATGCTTATCATAATATTCAATAGCATTTATTACTGTTCTCAGATTGTCCTTAATTTGTCTATTAGGTAAAAATCCCGCTTGTTCTTCTGCAATGAATTCCGACATCCATCCTTTAATTCTTTCTGCCAATACCTTTGCAAATATTTTATAGTCATTATTCAACAATGAAATTGGTCTATAATTTTTAACATTAGTCAAATCTTGTCCTTCTTTTGGAATCAATGATATGTTGGCCTCCTTCCAAGTGTCAGGAATCTCTTGGTCTTGCATAGCACCATTCATTACCTCCTTCAGGAGAGGCACCAGTTCTTGGCCCATTGTTTTATAAAATTTTGCCGTTAATCCGTCTGGACCTGGGGCCTTCCCCAGCTTCGTTGATTGAATAGCTTCTTTTATTTCTTCTTCTGTCACCTCCTTATTCAATTTTTCTTTCCATCCTTCTGAGATTGTCGGAAGTTTCATCTTATCTAAATAATCCGCTATTGAATCTTTGTTCACCTCTTTTTTTTGGTATAATTTTGCGTAAAATTTAAAAAAGGCTTTACTAATGGCGACTTGGTCACTTAGTAACTTATCATCTTCTCGTATCATGCTAATAATTTTCTTCTCTTTCCTCTTTTTTAGTTGCCATGCCAAATATTTCCCAGGCTTATTTGCTCCCTCAAATGACCTCTGATTCATCCTCTTTAAATTCCACTCCAATTCTTTATTGTTCATTGCCGATAACTGTTCCTGAAATATTTTAATATCCTGATATATTTTCTTTTTGCCTGGTCTCTTTTTGAGTTGAATCTCTTTGGCTTTAATTTTTTCCATAATTTCTTGTCTTTTTTCCTCCTATCTCTTGCATTCAAGTCCATTAGTATCCCTCTGATCACGGCCTTATATGTATCCCAAACCTTGTTTGTCGATACTTCTTTATTCAATTTGCATTGCAAAAAGAACTTGGTCTCCCTTCGCAGTAACGCAATATTCTCTTCCATTTGTAACAGGTCCTCATTTATTCTCCATCCTCTTCTTTTACTATTCTTACCAAATTTCCACACAATTGGATTATGATCTGAGCCTACCTTTGGCATTATTTCCACCTCTTTAGTCCAAAGCAACAGTTCTTTGGAGGCCCAGATCATGTCAATTCTTGATAGTGTAAAATGTCTTGCAGAATAATATGTATATTGTCTACTCTTGGGGTACTGTCTCCTCCATACATCCTCTAAACTTTCCTGTTTCGTGATTGCAAAAAATGTCTTTGGTAATAGTCCTCTTTTCTTTTTACTGTAGTCTTAGATTTCTTGTCCTCCTCCAAGTTCGTAACTCTGTTAAAATCGCCTGCCAATATTATTTGATCATAAGACAATTCATCTAACTGTTTTTGTAACTCCATAAAAAAATTTTCTTTTGCACCATTAGGCGCATAAATTCCAATCACCAATGTCTTTTTTGAATTCCAAATTATTTCCACCGCCAAATATCGAGCTTCTGTGTCACTTAACACCACTTTAGGCTGTAGTTCCTCCTTTATATACAATACAACACCCCTCTTTTTCTGTTTGGAGGCAGCTACAAACTCTTTTCCCAGCTTTGCCATTTTCAAATATTTTACATCTTGCTTTCTGATATGTGTCTCTTGTAGGCATACAATTTTACATTTATGTTTTACAAGCCAGTGGAAAATAACCTTACGTTTACAGGGTGAGTTTAGTCCATTTACATTCCAAGATAGAACTTTACACTCCATGATCAAGCCTTTGTGGGTTTTGGTAAGTCCTTTTCATTTTTACTAATAAAATCCTCCATTTCCTGACCAGATCTGATGCTCTTTCTTGCTCCACAAAATTCAAATGTCAGTCCCTCTGGTATTTCCCATCGGTATTTTACTTTCATTTCTTTTAACATCTGAACTAGCTCCCTGTATTTCTTTCTTTCCAACAACACCGATCTGGGCAGTTCCTTCATGATTCTTACCGCCTTTCCATCAACTTCTAGTGGATCCTGAAGCTGTTTGGTCACAATTAATTCCCTTGTATTTCTTGTCGTAAATTGCACAATCATGTCTCTTGGTAGCTTCCTCTGAGACGCAAATTTTGAGTTGATTCTGTACACCACATCTAGGAGAGCTGCAATTTCCTCTTCCTCCTTCCCCAGGTACTCTGCCAAAATTTCTGTAATCTGCTCTCGGGCGGTCTTTTCCTCTGTTTCCGGGATCGAACGAAATCTTAGTTGTTTTTCCATTTGTTTACTTTCCGCGATGGTCACTCTTGCTTTCAATCCTCTCATCTCTGTCTTCTGCAAATCCATTGTATTTTCTACTACCTTAACTCTCTGCTGCGTGTCTGATACGTCTTTTACCAGTTCTGCCATTTCCGATTTAAGTGTCTCTTTAAAGTCTCTAAAATCTTTTGCCATCTCCTGTATCATACTACAAGAAACAATACCGGGAATATACAGTCAAAATTATTGGATTTTTATAACAATATATTGGTGCAAAATGTGCAAAAGTGCAAAGTGTCAACAATAAATACAATCTATAATAAATACAATCTATAATAAATACAAGGTAACAATTATACAAGGTAACAGTTGTTTGTCCGTGTTTTTGTAATGTTCATAAAGAAACGTCTGGGTGAGAGCTGCAGTAGAGCCTTCTTAGGAATGTAGGCAGACAGTCCCACAGAGGAGGGTGACCACAATCCAAATCAAATGAAAATATTGATGTGCCGACGGGATTATGCTTGCATATTATACCATTCCCGTTTCGTATACACAACTTCTTCCTGGGCACAGTTATTGGACTGTGGACATAAAGTCAATGTGTATTAAATATATTATCACATATAAACAATCAGAAATTGCATCTCATATTAAAAATATATGACTCACTGTACACCTTCCTAATGGTCTTCAATTAGAACAGCTCACCACATGATATTTTCATTACTGGCATGAACCACCATTTCAGTGCAACGGACATTTATTACAACAAAAGGGGGACTCCAATATATACAAAAGCTGACTAGCTAATTAATTCCCTTTAGGACATAACATCTCTTAAAGATACAGTTACATCCATCATCCAACAAGCATCAGAATACAAACATACAACAAGGGCTCAGTTTGAATGACTCGATACTCTCTGTGATACAGCCATTAGGAGAAAAGGCAAAATCTCCTGTATCATACCTTTGAGCTCTTTATTGCCTTCTGTAACTTCAGAAACCTTTTATCAAGATTCTCCATCGCAGCTTGCCACTCTTTCTTCGACATTGTGGGGCTAGATTTACCACGCTCCCATGAGTCTGCCCTTTTCCTTAAATCCGTGGCGCTGATTTATTGCTTCCAATTGCTTTAAAAAGTCCCAATTTGCTCAGTTTTTGTTAAAAATTGTTTTGCTCAGTCCAAAATGTCGGGTGTTTTTTCTCTATGGTTTTAACTTGAAGCAAACACCCTTACCTTCTTCCAAGATGTCCTACTTCCTGTTTCATTGAAGCCAAAACTTTGCCCTTCTCCGAAATGGTGAACTTCCTCTTCCGGTATTAACACAGACCACCTCTTGCCAGTCTCTTTATGGTCCTGACATACTTCCTGTTACTTTAATGTTTGCAGCAGTTCTCGCGATATTCAAGCTTTCCCACAGTCCAGTATCTCTTCCCACCGCAGGTATGTAAACAATATCTGATTTTCCGCCTTAACTACAGTTTAAAATGTCACTTTTTAAATTTTCCCTTGCCGGAATCTTCCCCTTCACTTAATCAGTCTGTCGCAGTTTTTAAATCCAGTTTTAAACTTTATTGCTTGCTTAAATCTGTCCCGATTTGAGAGATAGCAATCTTTACCTTCTTAAACGTCTTTTCTTGGGTTGTAATCGCTGCTTCTTTTAATCAAACGAATCCGTTTCCCTTACTGCTTATTGAAGCTTGGGCATGTAGGTCTTATAAAGCCAACAAACCAAAGGTGGGAACGGTCACAGTTGAAAACCAAGCTGAAGTGAAAAAGGACCGTGAAAGGACGCAAATTCGTTTCCAAAGTTCTTTTACTGGTTCATCTCAGGCAACGTGTTGTACATCCAATTTAGTAATAATCATACAGGGAGCAAACCCCCGCGTGTAGTTGGGGGTTTCTCCCGGCGGGAGAGTGGCAACGGGTGTGCCTGGCTAAGTATCCCGTTTCGCTATATACACGCTTCTTCAAAAGCCTCCATACATTTGCCTGGGAACACAAATTAAATGGATACAATTCAATGTATGTCCAATTACATGAATCTTAACAATTGCACTGGAGTTATAATGTAAAATGCAAAAGAGACCCACCGGTTCTATGTACTCACCAATGAAACCTATTTTTTTTTTAATATGAAGCAGGAGTCGTATAACATGTGAATTTCCTTATTTTAATCCTGGGCAAAACCTCTATCCTTTCTCGATCTCCTCTCCTGTATAGGTGTAATTCTGGGTGGAGTTTATAAGAGTATTGCCCCGATGAGGGTTGCTACTTGCTGTTAACTGCTTAAAGTGCACACACGCATTTACCCATTTCCCTCGACCACACAAAACAGACTCTAACGACGCCATCTCTTGGAAATACAGTACCGGTGTCTTATCACCTGAAACATACCTCCTTATTGAGAACACTTCAAACTACAAGAAAGGTGTGAAATCTCCCTCCAAATTAAGACCATTTGGGGCCAAGGTGCGTAGTCTAATGATCAATTCTGTCTCCAATCTCAGTAAAGACCGCCGCATATTTATGCCTGCCCTCTCCTGTAAAACCTTCAGAACTGTAAATACCAATTCCCGTTCGTTGGTGTGATGCTGAATGAAGTGTTGGGTGAGGGGCGCCTCCAAAACTTTGTTTCTGATTTTTGACATATGCTCCTGAACGCGGAGCCTAACTGGGCGGGTCGTGCTTCCTATATACAACAGCCCACAAGAACATCTTATTGTATAGACCACATTACAGGTACTGCACGTGGAGAAATCTTTCGAAAATAAATTCCTCTTGGACACAGGATTCATTATAGTGCTTGCATTCACAGATAAGGGACAAACATTGCAGTGGCCGCATGGAAAATGGCCAGTGGGGGATTCGGTTTCGTTTTCTCAGCCATGCCGGACGCTCCTCTCGGCTGGTCCAGGAGGAAACGACCGGGCACCCTGACCGGGCGGCTGATCCGCAAGGATTAGCCCCCAGGACTCCCAGGGAGGGAGCCAGGGTCCGGGACGCGGCGGGAAGAACTCCCCGAAATCAATGCGGGGGGGGGAATTGCCCGTTTGTCCCTATGGAGGCCGGCAGATGTGCGCGGCGCCTCGAGTGCCGCCGGGCAACGAGAAACGGCAAGTAAAAGAAACAGGCGGAAGCCTGTAAACAAGCGAATCCCTTCTGTTCTACAAGCGTTTGTGAAGGAGAGGTTGATCTGAAGAAGACTCGCTCTTCCCCTTCGTGGAGTTCCAGAATTTTGTTGGCGCCCCCCCCCCCCAAAATGGCAGCAAAGAAGCAAAGTCCCGCTCTCGGTAAGTCAATCTCGGCCACCTTGCAGAAAGGGGAGTCGCTCGAAGAGTTGGTGCGCAGGGCGGTGGTGGAAGCCATAAAACCCTTTGTTGACAAGCTGAACGAAACTGATCAAAGGGTGGGCTTAATTGAAAGCGAGGTGAAAACCATTAAGGCAGCAGTGGGGGGGGCAGAAAAGTCTGCTCTGGAAAGTGCGTCACTTGTGAAGGCTACAAAAAAGGAGCTGAAGTTGGTGGAGAACCAACTGATCGGGCTACAGGTGGAACGAACGCAGACAATTTTGCGTCTCCAAAACGTGAAAGAGGAGGAAAATGAGGATCTGTGGGATTTGGTCTCGGAACTACTGGCGACACCCGCGAGGACGACTAAAGAAGAGGTTAAAAGCGCCATTTTGGAGGTCAGTCGGGCTTCTTCAAAATATGCAACAAAGCGACAGTTGCCTCGTGAGATCATTATTGACTTTTCAACTAAAAAGATTCGGGACACCATCCTATATAACTCATACAATGCGGATTTGGACTTTATGGGTTTGAAAGTCAAGATTTTGAAGGACGTTCCATTTCTAGTCCGGAAACGGCGTTTTAAATATAAAAAGTTTGCAGCTCTTCTGAGGGACCATGGAATAAAGTACAAATGGTTATTCCTGGAAGGAATATGGTTCAGATATAAAGATCAGGCCTATAAGATATTATCAGAAGATCAACTAAAGGATTTTGAGAATAAAAACCCAGAACTCTGCTGCACCAAGAACGAAGAAAAGGAGGAGCCGGAGGGGGGGGGAGGAGGAGAGCATCGCAACAGCAGTTGCACAGAGAGAATTGCGTCCGGGACCTAGAAGGGGGAGGAAAGTTTAATCAGAATTTGAAATGTTTATTTTCTGTATGATTAACCACTCCATCATTATTCTATGGAGCTATTTTTGTATTATGACAGTATGAAGGGAAACATTGAAGTGTAGTGTTTAGTGTTTGTAGTTCATTCCCCCCCCTTTTTCTTTTTCCACCCCCCTTTGTCCCTTCCCTCTCCCCTTTCCTTGTGATAGTCTGGTGTAGTGTTTTGTAGTTATGAAAAAAAAAAAAATAAATGAAAATGGCCAGTGGGGAGGGAGCGAGGTGCTTCTTCCCTTTTGAAGTCAGAATGCACCACCAGATCTTTTATATTCTTAGATCATCTCAGCCCCACCAAGGGAGGCTGAGAGCAGCCCGTAATGCTGCTTACTATATGCCAATTCCGTCTGATGATGCTCATGATTGACAAAGCTAGGGGGGGGGAAATCCAGTGACCACGCCAGTCTATTTTTCTCCTGCCTGGTGGTTGGACGTAATAGGGAACTTCTACCCGTGGCATCTGCCCGTCTCCTCGCATTTTCCACCACTCTATAAGGATACCCCCTAGAAAGAAAGGCATCCCTCATCTTAGTGGATTCCCTCCTATAGTCCTCCATTCTAGTTGAGTTCCGTTTAATTCTTAAAAACTGGCCAAATGGAATGTTATGTTTGAGACTCATCTTATGGTGGGAAGAATAATGTAAGTATGCCCATCTGTCCGTGGGCTTCCTGAATGGTTTTACCCCTAATTTCCCTTCTGAGGTCTTATACACCACCACATCCAAAAAGCTAATGCTGTTGGAATCAGACTGCCAAGTCAATTTAATATTGCTATCCACCGAGTTCATCCACTGTCCTAATTCCTCAAGGTGTTCACTAGATCTCAGGATCATTGCCACATCATCAATGTACCTCCTGTAATAGAGGATCTCCCCATAAAAGGGATTCACCCCAGGGTTTAGATAGTATCTTGTTTCTAAATCCGCCATGTACAGTATGGCTATGCTGGGTGCAGCCGGTCATCCCATAGCCACCCCCTTACGTTGATAGTAGAATTTATTCCTGAACCGGAAATAATTTCTTTCCAAAACAATATCCACCAGTTGTAACAACAAACTGGTGGGAGGAATGTTAAGGGATCGTGAATGAAGAGCGTTTTCCACCACTGTTCTAGCTCCCTCATGGGGGGTTGAAGTGTATAACGATTCCACGTCCATGGTGACTAGCAAGGATAGTGGGGGGGACCGTTAAATGCTCTATGGAATTAATAAAGGCTGTGGTGTCCTTAATATATGCCTCTGTCTTCTGTACAATGGGCTGTAACACATAATCAATGAGGAAGGACAAGGGTTCCAAAACAGAATTAGAGCCTGATATAATGGGGCGGCCCGGGGGCGGGAACCTGTTTTTATGTATTTTAGGGAGTATGTAAAAAACAGGAGTGCGTGGGAAATCATTCATCAAGTCCCTGGCTGAAATGTCATCCAATTCTCCCAACAGAGTAGCTTCGTCCAAAACAATCTTAATGACTCTCTGAATGTCTGGCAAGGGGTCCTGACACAATGGTAAATAATTTACAGAATCACTGAGTTGTGATTCAATCTCATTGAGATAATCCTTAGTGTTCAAAATTACAATTCCCCCTCCTTTATCGGCCGGCTTCAAAATTATGGACCTGTGGTCCATAATGGTCTCTGAGTGCGTTCCGTTCCGCTATGGACAGATTTTGCCGAGCCCTGCAGGGACGGCGTTCTAGGTGTTCTATATCCATTTTCACCAACCTTTCAAAAGTTTCAATTAACCCATCCTGCACCTTGGGGATAAAAGTAGATCGGTGTTTAATGCCCCCCATTCTATTAGGGGCTGCCTGGTCTCCAAAAAGCTTTTTTAATTTAATCTGTCTAAATAGCTTAAATAAATCCACTCTGGTTTTGAAACCATCATAACCCTGGGTGGGAACAAAACCCAAACCTTTATTTAGTACTTGAATCTCTGTTTCCGTGAGTCTCCTGTCAGACAGATTGAAAACTAGGTCCGAAACCTCCCGCGTCTGGGCCTGTTGCCCTTCCCTAAAAAAGTTCCGGAGCGCTGATTGCCATAAGCTATGTTCCTATTCCTTAATGTTCTCACATTACGTTGTTCGTCCCCGGATTGGTCAGTGTCGGAAGGGTCTGTTGTTTCAAAGTCAGAGCCCGCCTCCTGAACCCCGCCCCAAGTCACACGTTTCTTACTACGTTGATAATCCTGTCCACTCTCCCACAAGTAAATCCTTCCGCTACTATAGTCCCTGCGGTTCCTCGCTAATTTCTTGTTCTTAATATCCCTAAGTTTGTTTTCACACTCTTTAATCATCCTATCTATGTCCCTGGTCCTAGTCTGATACTCCTCCTCCGTCACAGTACCTTTAATTTTATCCTTTAACTCATTTATGTCCGTGGTCATATTATCCACCTCCGTGAACGCTGTTTCAATTACCAAAAGCATTAGGTCAAAGGAGCAACGATTCAAAATAGAAGCCCATCGTTTCTTAAAGGCGTTGTTGTCCTTGAACATGCCAGGGGGCTTGTGAAGTCGAAGTCCTCTCGGAATCATATTGCTTTTGCAGTACTCAGTCAGGGATGTAGCGTGCGCATGAAACCTGGTCTTCTTGCATAATAATGTCTCCAAAGAGTCCCAATCCTCATAAGGGGCTGCCGCGGTGTGGGCTGGAACATCCCATTCTGACTTCAAAAGGGAAGAAGCACCTCGCTCCCTCCCCACTGGCCATTTTCCATGTGGCCACTGCAATGTTTGTCCCTTATCTGTGAATGCAAGCACTATAATGAATCCTGTGTCCAAGAGGAATTTATTTTCGAAAGATTTCTCCACGTGCAGTACCTGTAATGTGGTCTATACAATAAGATGTTCTTGTGGGCTGTTGTATATAGGAAGCACGACCCGCCCAGTTAGGCTCCGCGTTCAGGAGCATATGTCAAAAATCAGAAACAAAGTTTTGGAGGCGCCCCTCACCCAACACTTCATTCAGCATCACACCAACGAACGGGAATTGGTATTTACAGTTCTGAAGGTTTTACAGGAGAGGGCAGGCATAAATATGCGGCGGTCTTTACTGAGATTGGAGACAGAATTGATCATTAGACTATGCACCTTGGCCCCAAATGGTCTTAATTTGGAGGCAGATTTCACACCTTTCTTGTAGTTTGAAGTGTTCTCAATAAGGAGGTATGTTTCAGGTGATTAGACACCGGTACTGTATTTCCAAGAGATGGCGTCGTTAGAGTCTGTTTTGTGTAGTCGAGGGAAATGGGTAAATGCGTGTGTGCACTTTAAGCAGTTAACAGCAAGTAGCAACCCTCATCGGGGCGATACTCTTATAAACTCCACCCAGAATTACACCTATACAGGAGAGGAGATTGAGAAAGGATAGAGGTTTTGCCCAGGATTAAAATAAGGAAATTCACATGTTATACGACTCCTGCTTCATATTAAAAAAAAAAAATAGGTTTCATTGGTGAGTACATAGAACCGGTGGGTCTCTTTTGCATTTTACATTATAACTCCAGTGCAATTGTTAAGATTCATGTAATTGGACATACATTGAATTGTATCCATTTAATTTGTGTTCCCAGGCAAATGTATGGAGGCTTTTGAAGAAGCGTGTATATAGCGAAACGGGATACTTAGCCAGGCACACCCGTTGCCACTCTCCCGCCGGGAGAAACCCCCAACTACACGCGGGGGTTTGCTCCCTGTATGATTATTACTAAATTGGATGTACAACATGTTGCCTGAGATGAACCAGTAAAAGAACTTTGGAAACGAATTTGCGTCCTTTCACGGTCCTTTTTCACTTCAGCTTGGTTTTCATGTAGGTCTTATGCCAGTAAAGTTGACTCCTGAGCCGCTGCAGAGATCTTAGCAAACCTGTCTTCGGGTGGGACCTCAAGGGCGGGAGACAGCTCGTTGCTTAGAGCCCCCCACCACCCGAGATCAACGCACCCTCAGGTACAGTGCGTACTTGCCTGTTCTCCACCTGAGAACAGGGGGCTGTGGGCAATCTGTGCCCCTTCAGCCTCCACAAACAGCAGCACGGACAGCTCAGCTCTTAGAGCTGCTTTAGACCTCCATGGATCCCGAACCAGAAGTCTGCATTACCATAGTCTCGATGTTACTGTGACATGAAGCCAGGTAACTGAGTCAACCATAGACAACTGAACCCAATCAAAGATTGAAAGCACAATGTCTGTTGCTTTACCAACCAGTGTCACTTCCATCTTGTCTGGGTTCATGTTCAATTTGTTTGCTTTTACCCTGTTGATAACAGCTGTCAAAGAGCAACTTGGTATCTCTATTGAATCACCAGGGGATTTGGATAACAAGATATAAAGCTGAGTATTATCTGCATATTGATGGCAACCAATTCAATAGCTATAAATGAGTTCTCCTAAAGGCTTTACATGCCCTGACCTAGATAGCCCAGGTGAACCTGATCTCATCAAAAGCTAAGCAGGGTTAGACTTGGTTAGTAATTGGATGGGAGACCTCCAATGAAGACCAAAGTTGCAAAGGCAGGCAATGGAAAGCTGCCAGGGGTTGCCATAAGTCAGCTATGACTTGAGGGCACAACACACAAAGGCTTTACATAGAGGTTGAATAACATAGGAGATAAGATTGTGCTTTGTGGAACCCCACAAAATAATTCCCACACTGAGAATAGCTGGTTGCCAACAGCAACCATTTGAGTCTGTCTCATAAGGAATAATTTAAACTAGTCCAAGGCACATCCCCTGATACCTACTTTTGCTTCCAGCCACTGGAACAGGATGGTGAGGTCTACTGTATTAAAGGCTGCAGATAGATCCAGGAGGAGCAACAGTGAAGCATTGCCTTTGTCTACATTCAGGCATAGACCATCAACTACAGTTTACAGGGCCATCTCCATTGTATAGCTTGGCCTAAAATCAGACTGAAAAGGGCTCGAGGCATTAGAGAAAGCCTGGAGTTGGTCAGCTACTGCTGTCTCAACCACTTTGCCCAGAATGGGCAAATTAGAGACTGGATGATAATTGGCTATATCATTTTTATCTAAGGATGGTAGTGGACAGATGACTGCCTCTTTGACAGACTGAGGGAAGGTGCCTTGAGTTGGTGACTGGTTTATGATAAATATCAAGGGATCCTTTATGATCTTTACAAGCTTTTAGTAGCCAGGCAGGGCAAGGATCTAGAGTACAAGTAGTGCCTTTCCCATAGGGATGCCAGACCTCCAACAGGGTGGGGCATCCCCCACCCCCGCCCCTGCCCCCGCCCCCACCCCCTACCCCACTTACCTGGCCAGCAGGGGGGGGCACACCTTCTATGTGCGTTCCCCTGCAGCACTGCGCACTCCTGTGCGCAGCAACTGCCTCGATCGGGCCCATTTTGGCCTGGATCAGGACCACTGTGGAGCACAGGAACGCACCTGCCTTCCACAGCAGCCCAAAGCCAAAAGGCACGGTCTACAAAAGATTTATCAGAGAACTTCAAATATATTCTCCCTTCTGACAAAAGTAGTTTGATGCATCTGTTCTTATTCAAGCTGATAAATAATAAAATCATTGATACATAGAATCTACAATGCAAATATCCCAGCTTGACACTTCTCCAATATCCAGGTGACCTTGGCTTTGAAATTCTGGATGGTCACAAGAGGCCTATTGAATAGATGTAAGGCACTAATCATGCAACTGTGATAGCAACAACAGTCTGTTCCCTGCTTATAGTGTGCTATTCTCCTCAGTGATGAAACCATCACAGCTGAAAGTAATCTGCGTGACCCAAGCAGTGTTTTCTTCCATTAAAATAATACCAGAACATAGATTTTGTTTTGACAGGGCAATCTTTTTAGTCCTTATGGGATTGAGGCAACTTGAGATTTCAGCATTTCCAGGCTCTAAGAAATATGAAGTAGATGGTACTGAAGTTTACTGTCTCACACATTTCTGTACCACCCCTCACAATGGCAGATATGGTTCGCCCTCTATCATTTTAACTTCACAAAAACTCTATCACTATCATTCTGTCACATCAGTCTTTATCCTACCTCAAAGAACTCAGAACTATCCTTCTCCACTCTATATTCGCAAAAGCACCTGTGAGTAAGTTAGGATGAAAAAGAATGGCAAGTCTAAATTCATCCAGTGAGTTTCATGGCCAAGTGGGAATTAAACCCCTGTCTACCTGTTCAAAGTCTACACTCTTACCACTGAACTACACTGGCATTCCATCGACACCAACGCTAAGGAGCTATGGGGTCATAGCCTCCTATCACTTGAACAAAATTGGCACATTTATTTTCATGCTGGCTTGGATTCAGACTAGAGATTTCCACAGGTACAAGAATTTCTGCCCATGGGCAGAAATGACCAGTCCTGTTCATCACAATCAGCTTCTGCTCTCTCAATTATTCTGCCCAGAAATGGCAGATTAGAGACTGAGCAATAATTGGCTACATCGTTTTTTCTAGGGATTTTTTTTAAAGTAGTGGGTGGATGTTGAGATTCCTTAAACAATTAGAATGGATGTGAACAAGCTGGTGCAATTGTTGCAGAGAAGTAACATTTCTTTGCCATCATCAACACTGTTTCATAGGTCTTCCAATGGGCTGTAGAGAATGCTTTATCAGATTCAGCACACTTGTGGTCTATTCAGTCTTGGAAACTCAGTATTGTTTCTTTAATCAAACCACTTAGCCAGTCTACTGGCAAAGCTCCTTTTGTGACATCTATTGTAATATAAAATAAAGCTCAGAAATTGTTGAGCTGATGAAAATATTTCCTAGCTTGTTGTTAGAAAAGAAGCATGTTTTCTCTGAAAACAGCTAGATAGGTTTTATTCTCAGTTCAGTGATACAGACTTCCTTGAGTTTTAAAAGAGCTGCCAAGCTCAACACTGAAAGGGAGTCTAACCTTTTCCACTCCGTTTTGTTATTGCCTTAAAAAACAAAAAACCAATATTGGGGGGGGGGTGTTTTTTAATATTCAGATATCCAGTCATGATTTTGATCTTACATTGAGATCTGAAAGCTTATTTTTTGCAGGCAATGATTTGCATCCCTTTATTAGAGTGTATATAATTGCACATTATGCCTTTCCCATCCATTATAAAGGATTCAAAACAGTTTTAAAACTAGGCTCTTAGGGCTGCTTTAAATAAACAGATTCGGGGTAGGGGCATTACAAGGCTTTTCTGAATTTCCTTAACCTATCCAAACACCTTATCAGCATCAGGCAATATCCTGAGCAAAATATAGAGGGGAGGAAATTTTCCTCATTCTAATTGACTTGCTCCAACCCCCATATTTCCTGAGAAATTAATTTATAAGGTCCTTTATTTATAAGATCATTTATAAGTAAGGTCATTAATAAGTATAAGGTAATCCATATAAATCATTGGTATGTTTATTAAATCACTTTATACCTTTATTCCAAATTCTGTAGGGGTATCCATGTTTGTCTGTTGCAACTATAAAAGGAGGGCTTGTAGCATCTTGAAGACAAACAGTTCATTGAAGCAAGGAGATGTCATGTGCTTTACCTCCCAACCTCATTAGATGCATTTTCATCAGATTGCATTCTTGTGCTTCCATCCCTAAAAGGGGATATAAAAATTGGACTGATTTGATGTTTGCCAAACAGTACTAAAATGAAACTTTGCTGTATCCATTTCTGTTGGGTCAGGTGCCCCAGGTGTTTGCTTCAATGATTTTCTTGCAATTCAAACAGAACAGCATTTTAAGCTGTTTTGGCATTTTGCATCTGTGCAGTAGAATCATAGAATCAAAGGGTTGGAAGGGACCTCTAGGGTCATCTAGTTCAACCCCCTGCACAATGCAGGAAATTCACAAATAACCCCCCCCCCATCGACTGCCCCAGTGACCCCTGCTCCATGCCCAGAAGATGGCAAAACAGCTCCAGGATCCCTAGCCAAACCAGCCTGTGGAAAACTGCCACCCGATCTCAAGGTGGCAATCAGCACCACCCTGGACATGTAAAAAGAGCCATGAAAACCAAGCACTGATGCCACCCCTTCTACCCTCCACAATCTACC
Source organism: Eublepharis macularius (assembly GCF_028583425.1). Lineage (NCBI taxonomy): Eukaryota > Metazoa > Chordata > Lepidosauria > Squamata > Eublepharidae > Eublepharis > Eublepharis macularius. The sequence goes on from NC_072797.1 coordinate 82,391,717, forward strand.
GAGGCTGACAGAATCAGCATTACTGTCATATGGCCATCTAGCCTCTGCTTAAAAGCCTCCAAAGAAGGAGAGCCCACTGGCTCCCAAAGAAGCCTGTTCCACTGAGGGACTGCTCTAACTCTCAGGAAGTTCTTGCTAATGTTTAGCTGAAAGCTCTTTTGATTTAATTTCAAGCCATTGGTTCTGGTCCAAGCTTCTGGGACAGTGGAAAACAACTCTGTGTCATCCTCGATATTGCAGCCCTTCAAGTACTTGAAGATGATTATCATATCACCTCTCAGTTGTCACAGGCTGGGCCAGCCCAAGCAGGGTGGTGCAAGTCCAAACCTCGGTACCAAGTCCAGAGGGAGTTTCAGGAGCCAAAAGCCAAGTCAAAGCAGTGGTCAGAGCACAAGCTAATGCCAGAAGTGAGTCCAGAGTCCAAGAGCAAGGTCAGGTACAGTCCAAGGTCAGTTACCAGTAGTGTCAGATCCAACAGTAGGCACGGGCAAGGTTCACGGCGCACAGAACGGTTGCAAGCAGTAGACACATTGCTTCCACGCCTGGCTGTTGCTCCTGACTGGCTTTTATAGCCAGGCATGGTTTTCAGCCAGCTGCTGGGGCTCCATCCTGAAGCTACTCATCATCACTCTTCAGCAGCTGGCGTCGGCTCAGGAGACGAGCACTGCGCCGTCTCTCCTTCAGCTCCAGTCTCTGGCGCTGTCTGCGGCGTTCTCTGGGTGTGGGTGAACCTGGGGGGGGGGGGGGGTGGAAGCCTCTGGCTGGGCTTCCCCTGTGGTGCTGGCAGTCCCTGACTGAGCTTCCCCTGTGGAAGTCCCTGGCTGCACTTCCCCTGTGGTGCTGGGGCTGGAGAGTACTGATGGCTCTGCTTCAGCTGCTGGCTGTAGGCTCCGATTAGCCAACAGCCGTGGCTCCTGATTACCAGTCTCTGCTGAGTCAGGGCTGGCTGCATGGAGCTCCTCTTCTCCTGAAGAGTCCTGGCTGGCTACATGAAGCCCCTCTCCTCCTGAGGAGGAGTCCTCGCTCTCACTGAGTCCAGGCTGGGCCATGACATCAGTTGTCTCCTCTCCAGGCTAAACATTCCAAGCTCCTTCAACCTTTCCTCATAAGACTTGGTCTCCAGACCCCTCACCATCTTCATTGCCCTCCTCTGGACACATTGCAGCTTGTCTATATCCTTCTTAAATTGTGGTGCCCAAAACTGAACACAATACTCTAGGTGAGGTCTAACCAGAGCAGAGTAGAGCAGTACCATCACTTCTAGTGATTTGGACACTATGCTTCTGTTGATACAGCCCAAAACCACATTTGCCTTTTTAACTACCATATCATACTGCTGACTCATGTTCAGTGTATGATCTACTAAGACCCCTAGATCCTTTTTTCACATACTACTGCTAATACAAGTCTCCCCTATCCTATAATTATGCTTTTGATTTTTCCTTCCTAAATACAGAACTTTGCACATCACAATAAGAGACATCACGGAGTCCTGTAGATTGAAGCAATAAATGATTGTTTATTAAACAATGGATGAACGATTACAGAGAAGGGAAAAGGTCTCCTCATGCTCAGTGCTCATCAGAGCTACAATAGCAATGCAAAGCAATTAATACCTTTTGGTTAATTATAATATTATAATATTTGTTATCTTATTGGCTCGCAGAATATAGGGGTCCCGCATTGGCACAGAAGGGGGGACCACCTATCATAACACAAATGTCCAGGGGTATTCTGATTGGAAGAAGCAACTTAGGTCAGCAGCAGAAACTGTAAGATTGCAATTTCTGATCTGTCCTTGGTGTTATCTCTGAGAGGAACATCTTCCTTCCTCTCTCACACATCTCTTCTTATGGGCTTATTCCTGCCCACTCCTTTTGCCAATGCAACTTTTAACTCTGTTATAAACTCGAAACAACTTGGAGGTGCTAATCCTTATTAAGTATGAAATATGTGAAATTTAATAAAGTGCTAAGTGCAAAAAACAATTTGTGCCAGTCAATATCATAAATACTTCATGAGTAACAATTCATTTGTAACATACATAAATAGCTAAAGGTATACAGAACTAGCAGCAATATAATTGTCCACGTAGTTCATCCAACGTCTACTTAGACAATAATCCAACCAGTGAAGAGTCCATATTCAAAATTTCAAGGTCCAGTATTGGTGGAGTATTGGTGGAACCGTCGCCGCTGCTGCAGGACTATGCCTGGTTTGTGGAGCGGCTTCAGCAAGCCTTTGCAAACCCGGTCAAGGCTGGGAGCGCCAACCAGCATATCCGACGCCTCTGCCAGGGGCGGGGGTCGGTAGCCAGCTATGTGGTGGAATTTCAGCTTCTGGCCCAGGACCTCTTGTGGAATGAGGCAGCCCTACGGGACCAGTTTGTAGAGGGCCTATCTGATGAGGTCGTGGACAAGCTGGCTCAGATGGAACGCCCCGCTACCCTTCAAGGCCTAGTGGTGCTGTGCCAGCACATCAACCAGCACCTGGAAGCCTGGATACAGGCGTGCAGCAAAGTCCCCCGATGGGAGGGGGGCTGCCCCGACCTCCACCTGAAGGCATCTACTCCTTCCCAGCTGCTCCAAAAGGGAGAGAGGCCGAGGAACCCATGCAGCTGGGCGGCGCCTGACCTCACCTGACAGCTGCAGAGAAGGCAAGGTGGCATACCCAGGGGCTTTGCCTGTACTGCGGAGGGGCCGGTCACTATGCCAACGCCTGCCCAGAAAAGTGTCGTCCAGGAGTTGCAGCAAAAGACCAGCCCCAGCTCGTGGCAGTCCACACAGACCAGGGCGAGAGGTCTACACCAATGGGGCCCTTGACGTTGGAGGAGGACACCTCCTCCTCCCCTTAGTGATACTACTGCCAGAGGGGCGGTGCCTGGAAACGAGCACAATGGTTGACTCCGGCACTTCCCGGAGTTTCATGGATCAGGAGTTCACCCGCCAGCACCACATCCCTCTGAGTGAGAAGCCAGTCGCTGCCTTGGTGGAAGCCATCGATGGGCGCCTGCTGAAGTCCAGTCCAGTAACCCACGAGACAGAGCTGGTAGAGATAGTTGCGGAAGGTCACGGGAACCAAGTCCAGTTCAACGTGGTCTGCATGCTGCACTTCTCTGTCATGCTGGGCCTGACCTGGCTCATGAGCACCAACCTACTCATCGACTGGAAGCACCAGGTAGTCCAGTTACCCGCCAGGAAGCCAGACCCCTCCCAGAAGCTGCTCACCAGTGCCAAAGCCAGCCCCCAGGGAACTGTGCTGCCGCTCTGCTATGCCGAGTTCGCGGACGTGTTCGAGGAGAAGGGGGTGGATCAGCTGCCGTATGAGTGCGTATGACTGCGCGATCAACTTGCAGCCTGACAAGCCCCTGCCAACAGCCCGCCTCTACTCCCTGACTGAGCCGGAGCGCCTGGCACTCCAGGAATTCCTGGCAAAGAACCTGCAGCTGGGGTTCATCTGGCCCTCCACCTCTCCCACATCAGCACCAGTCCTGTTCATGAAGAAGAAGGGAGGGGAGCTCAGACTGTGCCATGACTATTGGGCCCTGAACCAGATCATGATTGGGGACCGCTACCCGCTACCCCTGATTCCAGGGCTTCTGGACCAGCTCCAGGGAGCAACCCACTTCACCAAGCTCAACCTGCGTGGGGCTTACAATCTGATCCAGATGTGTGAGGGGGACGAATGGAAGACGGCCTTTGGGACCTGCTACGGCCAATTCTAATACCTCGTGATGCCGTTCGGGCTATGTAATGCGCCCTCGGTCTTCCAGAGGTACATTAACAACATGTTCCGTGACCTACTGGACCACTACGTCATCGTGTATCTTGATGACATCCTGGTGTTCTCTCAGGACCTGGCCAAACACCCCGACCACATCTGGAATGTGCTCCACCAGCTGAGACAACACGGGCTGTACGCCAAACTCGAGAAGTGCAAGTTCAACCGGGACGAGGTGGAATTCCTGGGATTTCTGCCCAAGGCCTCTAGATGGATCCAGCCAAGGTCAAGGCCGTGTTCTCCTGGCAGGCCCCCAGGAATTGGAAGGACATCCAGCGGTTCCTGGGGTTCACAAACTATTACAGGCAATTCATCCCCGAGTTTGCTGAACTGGCGGTACCGCTGACCCAGCTCGTGAGACCCTGAGTCCCCTTCACTTAGACCCTGGCAGCCCAGCAGGCCTTCCGAGCCCTGACGCACCACTAACAGCCATGGACGTCGCCTGCCTGTACTTGCACCATATCTTCTGCTTACACGGAATCCTGCAGCACCTGATCTCGGATCAAAGAGTACAGTTCACCTCCCATTTCTGGAAAGCTCTCCAGGCCCTCCTTGGCACCCGCATCCACCTGTCCTCCTTGCACCATCCGCAGACCGACGGGCAAACGGAGCAAACAAATGCCACATTGGAACAGTACCTGTGTTGCTATACCAACTACCAGCAGGACAACTGGGCCGGCTTCCTACCCTTGGCAGAGTTCGCATACAACAACTCCGTCCACTCCTCAACCCGGCAGACTCCTTTCCTGGCCAACTACGGACACCACCCCCGGTATTTCCCTCAAACCGCTCCAGAGTCTGCAGTCCCAGTGGCGAACGCCTTCATACAGGAACTCCAAGCTCTACACCAGGTTCTACTAGAGCAACTGGACCAAGCCAAACAGGCCTCTAAGGTCGCTGCGGACCGACACCGCCGGGAGGGAGAGGTCCTCGCAGTAGGCGACATGGTATGGCTATCGACCAAACACATCTGGTCCCAACGCCCTTCCCAAAAACTGGACCATCGGTTCATCAGGCCCTACTGGATAGTGGAGCAGGTCAACCCAGTGGTGTTCTGCCTCAAGTTACCCCCGACTCTTCAGATCCACTCGGTCTTCCACCAGTCCCTCCTCACTACGACAGCGCCCCTGCACCCACTCCGCAATTGGCCACCGCCACCACTGCCGGTACTGGTGGATGGCCAGGAAAAGTACGAGGTGGACCAGATCCTGGATTCACGTCGGTACCAGGGCCAGCTCCAATATCTGATGGAGTTGAAGAGATATGGACCAGACGACAGGACCTGGGAACCTACAAGTAACCTCCATCCCCCCCGTCTCCTCTGGAAGTTCCTTTGAACTTACCCTGACAAGCCAGGCCCTCCAGGTCATTTGCAGGAGAGGGGCCTTGGGGGGGATGGTGTCGGAGACCTGCGCCTGCTGGGTGCATTACCCACTGATGATCCTTCCTCCTCCTCCTCCTCCGAGGAGCTGGAAGAACCAGCGGGAGACCCGCCCGCAGCCCCTGAAGAGCTGTCTGGTGACCAGCAACCCAGCCCTTCAGCGCAACCCAGTCCCTCAGTGCAAGAGGAGGGGGCGCGCAGGGAGGAGGAGCAACCAGCGCCTTGGAGAACCAAGCCTTGCGAGCCAGTGGCGAGGCGGAAGGCTCAGGCAAAAGAGGCGGTTTGGGAATGACGGAAGAGTGTGCGCCTGCAAGCGCAGCGATGGGCGGAGCTGAACGCCAAGGACAAGGTGGGGCAATCAAGCGAAGGAGAAACACCTCATCCTCATCCTCTTATGCCACTCTGAACTTATAAGGGAGACATCATTCACCACTCCTAGTGTCCAGCAGCTTGGCTCCTGGAAGCTACGCCTCCGCCTTGTACCCTGCCCTCGTTCGGATAGATCTCCTGTGTCCTGACCTTGGCTTTGTCCTCAACCACCCCTTGCTTCTCTATGCATTGGACTGACGACTCGGCTTGCAGACCTCAGCCCGGCTCTCTGACTCTCCACTGCTCGCTCCCCTAATGGATGGACTTCCTGGCTCTCAACCCCAGCATGCTTTGGACCCTCTCTCTTCCTCCCTCACTCAGCCCGGCGCCCGAGCCGGACCCCAGCCCTGACTGTGACACTCAGCCACATAGGCTCCCTCATCCATCCCAGCAGGACTGAAACACCTATTGTTTTACTGTGTTTTTGATGATATATAACAGAGATAATAGGTGATTAATTAGGAATGGAGAAAGCATGTGTGAATATGTTTGTGCCAAGTATTTTGACACAATCTTTTTTAAATGATTTTTTTAAAAGTAAGAGTGCAAGTTGTGTATGGAAAGGGTAATGTTTAAGAATAAGAACTGGTAAATTGTGGAGTAAAAATGAGTGATTACTTCCAGGATTGATTTCAAGGTGGTGATATTGTAGACTTCTGGGCAGCCTGCCAGGCAATGGAACTGCTTCACAGTTACTATAACCAAGGCAATGCTGTAGGGGTTTGCATGAGCTGAACTCATATTTATAAAGGATTGAAGAAAGCACAACAATCACAAATGACTGGTTAGTTAGTGGATAGCTTATCTAGCTAATTGGTCAAAGAGTAAGTGACCTGAGATCCAGCAATCATTGGATAAAGCCAATAAATAAGATGGCAGAACTTCAGGCGAGAAACTCTCTATTGACCCATGGAGGATGTTTAGACAAAACAATATCTGAATACCAATCTTAAAATTATCCATAATAGAATTGATCTTCCACCTACTTTTCAGAGTTGGCACAATAAATAAAGGAACATGTATTGAGGAAAATGTATTCTGTAGGAGTTTGATCTCTACCTCTCTCCCCAAGCCTTATAACTGCATGAGATAAACACAGTTATTCTTAGATAACTGTTCTTTAAAAATCCTCAAACTTCCATTTGTTTAAAAAGGCTTCACAAAATAGATATTGTATTGTACTTATGGATGAATCAGATTCCATCCATTTCTCCTTTTGATCCTATGAGCTACCATTTTACCTCTACTTCTCTGACTGTGCATAGTACACTTGTGCCACTCAAGGGCTTTTTTCACAGTGTTCTTGAGTCAGGGTATACATAGGGGAGGGCATCCATGAGCATCAGGTAATCATCTCCCAAAGTGGCTTCTCTTTGTATGGGTCTTAGAGCTACACCCAGAATATTTGCAAATATTCTGACCCATTTGACATGCTTAAACTTGTGAATTTCAGTGGAATTAAGCTGTTCACAAATCATACGATAGACTTTGTGCCTAAACATTTTAGTCATTCAATATAGCTAAAATAAAGATAAGACATTAGGATTGACTATTGCTCCCCCTTTCGTTTTGAAATAAATATTTTCATATGACTCTCTGCAGTAGCACATACTAAAGGCTGTAACAGAACACACTGTATCTCATTGAGTCTTTCAGCAGGTGCAGATGAGAAGACTTAAAACCCAGACAGACTAGAACTGTTTACCTTCAACTGCCAAATGTTTGGTCTGGAGCAAAGCCATCAGATCCTTCATCATTTTTTCCTCCATCTTACTGACCTTTTTGTAAGAATCAGTTCATTTAGTTGCTGAGGATAAACTCATTATTACATAATTATAGCCAAGATTTATAAAGGGACTTTATGAAAGTTGTGTTTACTTAGCTAGAGTAAGACTCCTGAATGAAGTGAATTTAACCAGAAAAGTCTGTTAAATAAGGAGCCTATTCATGAAAAAAATAGAGTTATCCACTTCAGTTCACATGAATTGTGCTATTTTTCTGTGTATAGGCAGTAGACAGTAACTACCTATATATGTTTACACAGGCCCATTACTGAAAAAATTGCTTGAGAGTATCGATGAATGAGTCCTTATATTAAGTAGCACATTTTAGTAATAGCTGGGTGTTGCTTGATAATACTTTGTAAAGCTGAAGTAACCTCAACATTTTAACACAGAAGTTAGTACGAGCAGCTTCATTGAAACTGGAGGAGGCTGAATTTTGTATGACCATGCTAGTGAAGTCCCACCAACTAAACTGCTCTAAGACTTCATGTGAAAATGGGCTGGATTTTGTTACATGCCAGTCATCTAACTTCCTTTCTCAGTCACTTCTTTTTCTCAGCAAACTTAAAGCAATCGAATTTATGTGGGGGGAAAAAAAGGTGATGTTTCTATGTCTTTGAAACAGTGATGATGGTCTATATAAAGATACATCCTTAAATGTATCCTGATCTATTCAGTTTTCTTTTGGATTAATGGAAGGCTGGTCCAAGAGTCCCTTACATACAAGGATGAGCCATGAACATTTTTTACAAAGAAGAGTAGTTGTAAATCGTAATCACGTACTATATTCAGAGGTGGTCTTAGTGATTGTGGGGGCTCTGGGGAAAAATTCAGTTTATCAAAAAAAAGGGGGGGGAGGGAATTCAGGATAGACATCCAGAATCACTGTTGCCACTCTCTTCCCAATTCCCTCCCTGCCAGAGTCAAGTAAGGGCAGCCCTCGCCTTGTGTGAGATAGGCAGGAGATGCTGTTTTTGCTGGAAGCTGGCTGCTCAAGTAATATGATGCAGGTACAAGCGACTGCCACCACAAAATGGCTGGGCAAGCTCCAGGTAAGGCAGGCATGAGTTGCTGATCAAGCACTGAACAGGCATGAGATGCTATTGCCACAAATGGGCAGCCCAAGCCCCAGAAAGAGATGGTGCTACTGGTGGTGGTAATGAGAGTATACTCTTTTTCTTTTCTATCCTCCATTTGGGTCAGGTTGATCCCCTCCCCATAGGGCCCATGGCAGCTGCCCCTATTGTCCCTTGGTTAAGACCATCCCTATGGTAACTTACTAGCAATTATTTTCACAAAACCAGTTACAATAAAATACAAACAAAATTACTAAAGTGTAAGAAACTACAAAGTATCAAAACTGCAATTGATAATGAAAATATTTGCAATCAAAAATATACATGGCAAGGTATCTCTGAAAGGTATGTCTGAAAAAGAATTCATGTAGTGATACAGGGTCAGGATCTGAGGTTGGCAGGGTTCGAGACCTTCCAAGGTCTGCAAGTAGTAAGACCTCCAGTGACCCAAGATGTCAGCCTGTCTCCTATGTCCCTGTGAGAAAAGTATCTTGTGGCAGTGGAAATGACAATTCAACAGAGCCATGCTGCCTCAATGCATGTTTAAGTGGAGTTTGAATGGGAGTAAGTGCAATATTGTTATTACATCTGTTCTGTCACATTGTATTTATGCATGTTTTTCAAATTGTATGTTTTTGTACAAAGGTTTCTGAATATTGAAAATAACGTCAGTGAGATAACCATCTTTGAAAAAGACCCCCCTAAATGAACCAGTCTGCCCATCAGATGGAATAAATTCCAACCTGCATGTACTTGGACCTATACTTGAAGTTCGATCCTATGAACTTTATGAGTGATCTTAAGGAATACTAATGGACTTTAAAAGTATCATCTGTTTATAGATAGTATTATCATTGCTTTGCACTAGCACTTTATGTATAGGTCTCTATATGAAGACTGTGTGTATTGATATATTTTGAATGGTAAATTGAACTATGCAATAACAATAAGAATATTTTTGCAATTGTTGTAAGTGTTTATTTCGTTAGGTTGTCACGATTATTGTTCTCTATTGCGATACCCAGAGGAAGGCAAAAAACCTGGAGGGAAATGCCTTCCTGGCTCCAAAGTAGTTACAGGTATCTGGCATTACCCTGGGCATATAAGAAAAGGCCATGAGAGCCTAGCACTGGCTCATCCCTTCCTTCTACAATCTGCCTAAGTTCATACTGAGTCATAGAATCAGCATTGCTGACAAATGGCCATCTAGCTTCTCCTTAAAAACTTCCAAAGAAGGAGAGTCCACCACTTTACAAGGAAGCCTGTTCCATTGAGGAACGGTTCTAACTATCAGAAAGTTCTTCCTAATGTTTACCCCCAAACTCTAACCCATTGGTTCTGGGCCAACCCTTTAGGGCAACTGAAAACACCTCCTCTCCATCCTCTGTGTGACAGCCCTTCAAATACTTGAAGGTGGCTATCACATCACCTCTCAGTGGTCTCTTCTCCAGGCTCATTCCGAACCTTTCCTCATAGGACTTGGTCTCCAGAACCCTCATCTTTGTTATCTTCTTTTGGATACGTTCCAGCTTGCCAACATCCTTGCAGTACTTCAAGTAAGGTCTAGCCAGAGCAGAGTAGTGATACAATCACTTTGTGTGATCTGGACACTGTACTTCTGTTGTTATTTTTATCCCAGTTCTCCATCCTGTTAATGTCATCATGAATCTTGATTCTTTCTTCTGCTGTATTTGCTACCTCTCCCAAGCAAATTTAATGAGCATCCCCTCTATTCCTTCATTCAAGTTACTTTCAAAGATATTCAACAGCATAAGGCCTACAACAGATCCCTCAGGCACTCTACTTGTCACTCGTCTCCAAAAGGATGAGGAACCATTTACAAGTACTCTTTGGGTGCAATCTATCAACCAGTTACAAATCCATGCAATAGTAGGATCCAAACCACATTTCACCAATATGTCAACAAGAACATCATGTGAAACCTTATCAAAAGCCTTACTGAAATAAAGATGAACAGCAGCATCCCCCTGATCCAACAAAGTAGTTACTCTCTCAAAAAAGGAGATAAGGTGAGTCTGACTTAAATTGTTCTTGAGGAACCAATGCTGGCTCTTAGTAATCACTGCTGTGTTTTCTAAATGCCTAAGGACTAACTGTTTGATGATTTGTTCTAAAACATTTCCAGGTGTGGATATCAAGCTGACAAGTCAGTAGTTGTCTGGATCCTCCTTTTTCCCCTTCTTGAAGATGGGGACAACATTTGCCCACCTGCAGTCTTCTGGCATCTCACCTGTTCTCCAAGAATTCTCAAAGATGATAGACAGAGGCTCCGAAATTACACTAGTAACTTCCTTTACTACTCTAGGATGCAATCCATCTGGCCCTGGAAACTTGATTTTGTTTAAAGAAGCTAGGTATTTATGTACTGCCCTTATGTGTATACTAGGATGCAACTCCCTTCATCACATGTTCTCTTTTTATGAGGTTGAGCACAGTTTCCCTTGCAAGAGAAAACCAAAGTAGGAATTGAGCAATTGTACTCTCTCTTTTTGACCAGTTAAAATTCCACTTTCTCCCTGCAGGGAGCCTGCTACTTCCTTGTTCTTTTTTCTTTTCCTTTTTGTGCTCCAAATGTAACCAAAGAACCCTTTTTTGTTGTGTTTAACATCTCTCGCTAACCTAAGCCATACTGAGCTTTAGCCTTTCTAAAACTCTCCCTACAAACTCTGGCAATCAATTTATATTCATCTTTGGTTATATGCCCTTCCTTCCATTTCTTAAATGTGTCTTTTTTAATTCTCAGTTCTTTATAAAGCTGTTTATGGAGCAACCCTGGCTTCTTACCGTTCCTCCCATTTTTATTTCTCATTGGAATTGTTTGCAATTGTGCCTTCAATATTTTACTTTTAAGAAACACCCATCCATCTTAAACTCCCTTCTCCTTGAAGGAAAGGAAGGAAAAGGGGATTATATTTTTCTAGCCTAACACAAATGATTGGTTCTTCTCATTTCCCAATAGGAAACAATCATTGTGTTAATATTTTTAGTCAGTATTGGCAGGAAACATATGACAATTGTACAGAGAAATGAGTTAATTTCAATGATGGTAAATTCTTTCCTAACAAAGTGAACAACTGTTAGTTGACCACATATTATTAAAACGGTAGGTATTTTTAATATGATTTATCCATGTCATTAGCAGGCCTGCCCATAACTGACAAACACCTTTTATATTTTGCACACACAAAACAAAAATCTCTTTCATATAAGACCATTTTGTGACTGAATACCACGTCAGAATGTGATATGTAGACTAGATATAGCTCTCTGGATGAGTGTAAAGTTCACTTAAATGTTTTTGGTATAGCAATCAAAAGTGAAATCATTCCTAGAGTTGACATTTAATTAGATTCAGGTGCGTAGTCATGTTGGTCTGTAGTAGAAGAGCAAGATTCAGGTCCAGTAGCACCGTAAAGACCAACTAGATTTCCAGCGAAGGAGCTTTCAAGAGTCAGGCCTCCCTTTGTAAGATATGGAGGTGGGAGATAATCTGATGAAGGGAGCTTTGACACTCGAAAGCTCATACCCTGGAAATCTAGTTGGTCTTTAAGGTGCTACTGGTCTTGTTTTACAACATTTAATTAGGCTGCAAAGATGATATATTTAGAATATATTTCTTTAGTCCTTCCTAAACTTTTGGGCAAAGTATTTTTCTTGCACTAAAATCTTCTGTGATATTGGAGGTTCATGTCAATTTTTCTTATGGATGGATGGAATGTTTGTTCATCCATAAAAGATGCTGCTCTCCTAAATCATGCATAGCACCAAATTATTTGAGAATGCTTTGTGAATGCTTCAGCTCCTGCAGTAGCTTTTCTTATAGGGATTACTTTACATATCAATTTATAGGTATCCATTAAAATTATGGACTTGAAACAGCCTTTGCAGTAAATTTGACTATATTTTCAAAGATTATCTCTCATCTCCAAACCCACAGAGCTTACTATACACATATACCATAAAGAAGGGGAGAAATAGCTCAGCTGTTTTTCAGCTTGCATTCTTTTACAAACCACCATCTGTAGCTTGCTGGAAGTTTTTAAGTGCAAGCTTAATTTAGGAGCCACTTAGATTTTATGTTCGGCAGGTGCAGAAGCCAAACTCTTGCTTGTATATATGGATGAACACAACTTGTCTGCCACTGTGTTTGTAGAAGCCCCAGTAAAGCTGTGATCAGCACTCTGAATAAGCTTTAGCCCAATCTTAGGAAGCATAATGAGTACACTGAAGAGTTGAGCAAGAAAGATCTTTTCTCAGCCACAAAACTCACTAGTTGCTTTTAGCTTTTTATCAGCCCTGTTTAGCCCTTCAAAAGACGGGGATGACATTGTCCCCAGATATTCACATGTACAGCCAAATTTCTGTAGTGTGCCCCTACAGGAATGTGCTTGTATGTGGTTAGAGGCTGGCTGCAGATGTTTTGGTGCACTGGCATACATTCAGGTGCAAGGCCAACAGGCAATGGAAGCCTGAAGAGCGGCACTGTCCCTCAGCTTAACCACAGGGTTATTGCGTACAAGCTATCATGAGTTCCATTGTTGAAAGGAGTAATACAGACTCAATAAATACTGTCATTGCACTATATATACAACCCTGCTTAGGTGCTAGAATGTGGAGGTGTTGTGTTCTCTAACAATATCCTTCTGTGATAATAATGAAATAGTCCATGTATGGATCCCATATCTTTCATATGGGTGAACTAGTAACAGCTCATATTTCTCTCCATTTCTATGTACCCTGACAAATCATTCAACTACACCAAGCAGCAGAAATAATTGAAAAGGTTTGTTGCACAGTTAATTCTAAAGTTTGCTTTTGCAGAGATTTTTGTTTTGCTTCAAAAATAAACAGAGCATTCTTCTAAATAGCAAATCAGAGTAAAGGAATGATTGTTTTGGTGAGGATATCCGGAACACTGCACTCACCCGCATAGTATATAAATATACCACCCAAACGGGTTTCCTGCATATCCTCCTCTTCATCCATCATTACTGTTTCCCTTCAAGCAGGAGCCTAAAAATTCTTTTAAAAATAGAATAATATATTGGTTAAGTAGATTCCCTTATAAGAATATACAGAGATTTTTCATGTGAAGCCCTATTTAATTAGCTAGGAGGAATGTTCAGATAATAAATTATGGCAACCCTGTAGAGCTGGCAGCAGAAGCATAAGAAATGATGAAGGCAAAAAAGCAAAAATGAAACTGAATAAATGATCAGAAGAGATGCCTATCTGTTATGATTACATGAAACAAATAGTAGAAAAAATACTGGGAAAAAATGCTGGATCCTATAATGCCTTTTCTTTCACAGAGCAAGCACCTCACTTTGCAGAAAGAAGTCATAGAATCTAACTCCACATGTGTGGCACAGGGTCCCATACTATGTAACCACAAATAGTGACTTATTCTGCCAAAACCACCACCATTGACAGTATAGCCAGGCCCTACTCAATAAGGCTTGGGCTGCTGTAAACTTGCATAAGAATGGATTATGCTATTTGTTCCTAATTGAAAATTCTGTCTGCAAGGATGTGCCACAACTGCCTGTTGAACAGATGGCTTTCACTTTCAGATGGAAAGCCTATCTAGAAGAGGATCCATTCACAGAAAGTCTGCTTCTGCATATAGATCACACATTTAATAGTCTGAAATATTGTGGATATATGGACTCTTTTACTGTTAATCCAATGGCCCATCCTGCCAGTCTAGTCCAGTGGCAGTCATCTTCTAAATATTTCAGACAGGACCTTCCATCTATTGTAATTAATAATAAAGAATATCAGGCGACCCCCCTACCCATTTTTCAGGGCTAATATTTTCCACAATTTTAGAACACAGTTTCTTACCAGATATCACCTATTGTGTCTTGTTCAGGTACAATGCAATTTTCTTCCTATTTTAATTCATTTGTTCATATTTAAAGGATTACACACAGTGCCTGATTAATTAAACCAGACACCTGTAGTTGCTTATTCCAGTGATCACTCTCCACTCTGTCATTCCCATAACATTCCAATCTGCTCTGTGCTGAATGCTTTTGGCTCATTTTGCATGCCTCTGCATTGAAGTATCCCTTTCCACAGCAGCCTCACTCACTGTGCCTTTCAGAACAATCTGATTAAGTCTCTCCCTACACAGTACCTGTGATATAATCTTCCCAGGGATTTGCAAATCAATTTAAAGACCTGTGCTGTACCAGTTTGGAAATTGTCAGTGCACCATTACTAACCTATTGCAGCTATCTGCTAAAGCAATTGACTTTGGCTGCCTAAATTTTTCATGATTTGCTTTAGACTGGAAATTTTAAAGAAAACCTCCACAGTATTGATCTGGTCACTTTGGAAAGGGATTGAATAGGATTCCCATGCCTTCTTTGTCTTTTTCACTTTCTGTCCTAGAAAGAGAAAGCTGGCACATATTATAGAGTCAAATGGAATGTGCTTACATTAAAACTGAACAGTTTTAAATATTAATGCATCCATCTTCTATGTTTCTCTATATGGAATTATGATGTCTATGGGCTCAAAATAATGTTAATGCAGAAATGAGGGGAAAGTGAGTGCTGCTATTAACAACATATATGGAGTATAAGTGGAGGAAAATGCCTGGTGCTTCAGCGCTTCTTCAGGGAAAATGATTCTTAACCTAGCAAAAATATTTTCTAGTTTTAAAAGGGAGCAATTTTTAACCATTTCAGGAAAGTTCTTGAAATTGGTATAGGTTCCAAATTGGTACACGTGGTTCTACACTACCTTGTGTTTTGTCATTCCAAGTCAATACATCAAAAATAAAGTCCAGTTTCTGGTAAACTGGTTATCTGTTCTCTTATTTGTTAGCTTGATTTATTCATTAGTTTGATCATTGACACAGCATACCATAATTTAAATAACTGATCTTGTATACAACAAGGGTGAATTGCCTTCCATTTGGCATCACTGACCGTTCATGCTGCAATTATATCTTTTGGATTAAGAAAGGTAGTCCTTCACATCATCATATATTTGATATATTCCAGGGCTGTCTTGCAGTGTTTTATTCTAGCTTTCGGCCAATCATCAAGGTCACTCCCACAAATGATGCATTACAATAGTCCAGTTTGGAAGTTATCAAGTCATTTGTGACACGTTCTGGGTCACAGTTCTGCAAGAATGACTTCAGCTGGTCAACTAGTCAAAAGCTAGTAAATTGCACCCATAACTTAAGACATTTTGGTCCCTTGCCTCTCCAAGGAGATACATTTGTAAGTATCCCCAGAAGGTATACTTCTTCAAAGAGAATGTAATTCTGTCAAGAATAGTTGTACATCTATTTCTGTGTGAGCTTTACTCCCTGTCTTGCCTGGATTTTCTTCTATTTTGTCTGGATGGTTACAGTTTGTTCATCCTCATCCAGTATTTCATTCTCTGTAGACAGTGATTTAGTACTTACACTACCTCTCTAATGGAAATACTTTAGCACTTACACCACCACTTTCCATCCTTAGGTGGACATAAAAGATATAGATTTACGTTATCAGCATATTGATGGCTTGGTGCTTCAGATCTCTGGATAATCTCTTCTATAATTTTATGTAGATGTTAAACTGCATGGTGGATAAGATAAAACCTTGAGGCACTTTAACCATATCACATAGACTTCATTCTTCTAAGTGATCTAGAAGGGTAGCATGGTTGATGACATCAAATGCCATTGGGATCAAATGTTCAGAAGAATCAAGATGGATATCATTCTTCTGTCAGTAGACCAGCATAGATCATCTTTTAGAATGCCCAAGGCAGTTTCTATATCATTACCTGGTTGGAATCTAGATTGAAAAGAGTTTAGGTATTCAGTGTCATCAAAGAATATATGTGATTGTTTTTGCCACCGTTATCTCAAGAACTTTAGTCTTGTACCTATATCACCAAAGAGATGTGCTCTTATTGTAATAAAGCTATTTAGTTAAGGATTTTTGCATCAATTCCACTTGCACACCTTGACTGCTGGTCAGCACTAATGCATACTCCTTGGGGCAGCTGTGGTACTAATGCAAACCCCTGGGCTGCTCCCTGGCACAAGGGGAGATCTCTAGGTGGGGTGGGGGGTAAATATCCAGGGTGATGATGACATGCAACACAGAAAGACTCCAGTATCTACCATGCAGGGATGCTGGAAGGAACAAAGCACACCTCAGCCTTCCAGGTGGGGCTGCATACCAGTGAGAGGCAGGGTCTTGCTGAGGGTTCTAATGGGCAGTCAATGGAGTGACTGCAGACTGGGAATAATATGCATGCTCCATCTGGCTCCCATTAATAGATGAGCTGTGGAATTCTGCACCAACTGGAGTATCTGACTTTGTGGGCAGCCCTATGCAGACAGCATTACAGTAGCTTAGTTCCAATATTACTCTGGTGTGGATCCAGGGGGCCAGATTGTTCTTTTCAAGGCAGGGGGGCATCTCCCAGGCTACACTGAGTTAACAGAAAGCCTTTTTTGCAGCTGTGTTGCAAAACTTGCTTCTCCAGCAGTAATGTTGGATCCAGTATGATCCCCAAGGCTCTTAACTGACAGCAAGGGACAGCTGAGCCCTATTGAAAATGGGAAGCACAATGTCCTTCAGGACTTCTGGCTTCAGTTTGCTCACTCTTAGCCAAATAACCACAGCAAGTATGCATGTGTTTCTGTGTCTTTGTGGGAGTAAGAGACCATTTAAGTCGTGCTAAAGAACTAAATGAAAAGCCAGGAAAAACTCCTCAGTTGGCAGTTTCATTTTTAAAGGCTGTACAAATTGGCCCTTTTACCATTTTGCTTATTAGGTCTGTATGATCTACTCCTATTGATGGATGACACCAAAATAAATAAATGTCATCTTACATCTCCTGGCTGTTATTGTGGAGACTACTTGAAGATTAAATGTTTTTCATTGGCTCTCTGTTTCAAAGGGTCATTCCTGTGGAAACTACTTCAGATAAATGTTTCTAATGGGTCTGTGCTTCAGAGAGTTTTGAGTGTATTTTAAGCTCTATTTTACCATGGTGTCTTAAATATGGTATCATGCATTGCTCTTAGTAATTGCTGTGTCTGTTAATCTTGATTTGCATAACCTTCTATAATTCTGTCAAATGAAAAGAAAATAGGAATAAGATAGCAAACATTACTGCTGCTCATGTTGTTCTGAACATGATGCAACCTAAACCATTGTAAATCAGATTGTTCTACAGTAAACCTTGGATGGGTGAAATCCGATTTTGCAGCATCCTGCATTTCATGACAACCAGCTGACTGGATCAGCTCTGTGACAGTCAAGTTTTTCAGCTGTCAGCAGGAGTCAGCTGAGAACTCACCCATCCCCCGGCTCCGGACTTGAAATTTATTCTCACAGTCAAGGACACTGGTTAGGAGACACAACATTCAAGTACACAATATTTACCAATAACCATAAAACAAAAGCTGTGCAAAGCCTAAACATGAGGTTAGGATTAGCAGATGAAAATGGAAATGTAAGGCACCAGAAAGCTTATTTTTAAGGGCAAACATTTTCTTCCATGGTCATCACATAGTATGTTTTTGCATAAAGACTTAATAATGCTCAGAATGAAACAGTTGGAATAACAAGGAAGAAATTGCAACTTTGTGGTAGGTTTTGGGCATTACTGTACTTATGACAATAAATAACAATTGTACTGTTGCCAATGGGGCCTGATAGAGTCAACAGATACATAGGATATTATCTCGGCAAACTACCATTGGCTTTGTGATGAGAATTTCAGCAGAACCAAGCTCCGAAACAACCCCACTTGTTAACAGATGGTGTCCCCCCTCAGTTTTCTTTGTATACCTGCTTTAGACACATTTATGTCAGCTTTTACGAGGGCAATTACACAATTTTAAAATTGACAATGAGGAAATTGTTCAAGATTTTCTATTCCTTGGCTCAGTCATCAACCAACAGGGAGACTGCAATGAGGAAATCGGAAGGAGATTGAGACTTGGAAGAGCAGCTGTGAGGGAGCTAGATAAGATCCTTAAAGATAAAGATGTCTCTCTGGGAACCAAAATCAAGATAATCCAAACTATGATATTCCCCATTACTATTTATGGATGTGAAAGTTGGACAGTGAAGAAAGCTGTCAGGAAGAAAATTGATTCATTTGAAATGTGGTGCTGGAGGAGAGTTTTGTGGATACTATGAACAGCCAAAAAGACAAATAACTGGGTACTAGATCAAATCAAGCCCGAATTCTCCCTAGAAGCTAAAATGACAAAACTAAAGCTATCATACTTTAGTCACATCATGAGAAGACAAGATTCTCTGGGAAAGTCAATAATGCTAGGAAAAGTGGAAGGCAGCAGGAAAAGAGGAAGACCTAAAATGAAATGGCTTGACTCAATAAAAAAAGCCACGTCTTCCAGTTTGCAGGATCTGAGCAAATCTGTTAATGATTAGATGTTTTGGAGGTCTTTTATTCATAAAGTTGCCATAGGTCGGAAGTGTCTTGATGGCACATAACGCACACACACACACAAAAGGGCAATGTGGTGGCTATGAAACAGCAGGTCTGAATACTGGAAATATTATCGCAAAATTGTATCTGTTCTTCACACCCCACTTGATGCTGAATTGAAGTCCAAAATAAGTACACAAATGGTGACTGTGTTTCCCAGTATATCTGAAAGCTTGGTGTATTGGATTCTGAATCAGTTTATCCATCTATGATCTGTTGCCTGTTACCTTTTTGCATCATGAATTCAGAAAGTAAGCACTCTTGCCCAGAGCCTCATCTATGTTGCATTATTCTTGCAGAAACCTTGTAGATCTGGAATGTTCTGTTTATTCTAGCCAAATGCCTCAATTTCTGACATGACCCCAACTAGTGATCCAAATCTTGGTAAGCTTAAGATGTCCTGAATAGAGATGAGCATGAACAGCAATACTAACAAACAAAAAAGCCACGATGGTTGTTGTGGATTTTCCGGGCTATATAGCTATGGTCTTGGCATTGTAGTTCCTGATATTTCGCCAGCAGCTGTGGCTAGCATCTTCAGAGGTGTAGCACCAAAAGACAGAGATCTCTCAGTGTCACAGTGTGGAAAAGATGTTGGCAGGTCATTTATATCTACTCAGGAGGGTTGGGGTTGGGCTGAGTCATCCTGTAAGAGTTTCCCAGGGTGTGGAGTGCTAACGGAGGGAGGCTTCACTGTATCCTGAGGAGGTTCTTTTGCATCTGGATTGGTGCTTGATGTGCTAATCATCTCTGCAGGGCTATTGTCAGGTATACAGTGTTTTGTTAGCCTGTGTTTTTCAGGACTGGAAACCATGCTCTATTCATTCTTAAAGTCTCTTCTTTCCTGTTGAAATTGTGCTTATGCTTGTGAATTTCAATGGCTTCCCTGTGCAGTCTGACAAAGTAGTTGGAAGTGTTGTCAAGTATTTTAGTGTCCTGGAATAGGATACTGTGTCCTGTTTGAGTTAGGCTATGTTCAGTCACTGCTGATTTTTCAGGATGGCCAAGTCTGCAGTGTCTTTCATGTTCTTTTATTCTTGTCTGGATGCTATGCTTTGTGGTCCCGATGTAAAGTTGTCCACAGCTGCAGGGTATACGGTATACTCCTGCAGAGGTAAGGGGGTCTCTACTGTCTTTTGCTGAACGTAGCATCTGTTGTATTTTTCTGGTGGGTCTGAATAACGTTTGTAAGCTGTGCTTTTTCATAAGCTTTCCCATCTGATCAGTGATTCCTTTGATACGTGGCAAAAACACTTTTCCTGTGGGAGACTGTTTTTCCTTAGTTGTTTGATTTATCCTTGGTTTACTCACTCTTCTGATTTCATTTCTGGAGTAGCCATTTGCTTGAAGTGCATGGTTTAGATGATTAATTTCCTCAATGAGAAAGTGCGGTTCACATATCCATCTTGCACGGTCAACTAATGTTTTTATTATGCCTCTTTTCTGTCGAGGGTGGTGATTGGAGTTTTTGTGTAAGTACCAATCCATGTGAGTTGGTTTCCTGTAGACCTTGTGACTTAACTGAAAGTTTGCTTTGCGGATGACCAAGGTATCTAGAAATGGAAGTTTACCCTTGGTTTCTCTCTCCATGGTGAATTGTATGTTCAGGTGGATATTGTTGAGGGGCCCCCGAACAGCCCAATCAGCTGTTCACAAACAAGCTGTTTGTGAGGCCCCATTCTAAATGAACAGGTGGTCATTGCAAGCCTCGTTCATTGCCATTCATTGCTGTTCGTCAAGCCAGACAGTCTGGCACCTGAAATCAATTCCCTTGGCAACTTAGGCAGGGATTGTCTGAACTCTGTCTGAACTCCTGCTGTTGCCCTGGAAACCCCAATCTAAGCCCAATGTAGCTTGATAGGCAGATCTTCCTTTCAAATGTGGAAGTCCAAATTTGTTACAAGGGAGCAAAGAGCAGGGGGAGGGGGGCTCCCAGCTCTGGCTTAGTTTGCAGACAGTGGAGAGGGAGAGAATTGCTGTTGGCATTTTGATAGAGAGAGAGCATTGGAGCTTGAATTTTCTTTGAGTGTGGTGGGATAGGGATCTACCCCTTCAAGTTCCAGGGCTAATGCCAGGCTCTGGGGCCAAGTTGTTATTTATTATTGGTACCTTTCCTGGTGCCTGCTCAGGTCCAGTTTCTGGGAGTGGTGCAGTAGGGATCTGGACTTGGATGATGGCTGGAGGAGAACCTGCTGGCCCCCACAAACAGCCAACCACGAACATGGGTCATAGTTGTTCATGTTTGTGGATGGCAACCCACAATGAACATCATGTCCCTAAGTGGACTGGGACCATCGTACCTGCGGGACTGCCTCTCCCCATATGAGCCCCAGAGGACTCTTCGCTCGAGCGACAAACATCTGTTAAAGATCCCTGGCCCTAGGGAGGCCCGCCTAGCATCGACCAGGGCTAGGGCATTTTCGGCCCTGGCCCCAACCTGGTGGAACACTCTGTCTTGCGAGACCAGGGCCCGGCAGGACTTGTTATCATTTCGCTGGGCCTGCAAGACAGAGCTGTTCCGCCAGGCATATGGGTGATGCTGGGCGGTGCCCCTCCCCCATAGTGGGGGGGGTGAGATTCTGTGCCTTCCCGCCCAAAGTCATCTCACATCTTTATATGATCGCTGTAATCTGCTCTATAGACGGTGATAGGTGAATATATAACATGCTGCTATGTTTTTATTTTTGATAGCTGTATTTACATGGTGCTAATATATGTTTTAAATGAATGATATGTATTATTTATATTTTTAATGGCTACTGCTGGTGAATTGTGTACTGTGTTTTAAATTGTTGTGGTCCGCCCTGAGCCCACTTGGTTGGGGAGGGCGGACTATAAATTTAAGCAAATAAATAAATAAATACATGTTTGGGTTTTTTTTTTCTGTTTGTGTCCATCTCTAGTCCTGAGTCTCAGATGGTGGCCCTGATATGGCCCTGAAGAAATGTGGTGAGAACGTTCATGAGGTTGGAAAAGATTGGAAGAGACTTCCAGCAGAAGGCACAGATCTTTGTTACATTCCTTTTCTTCACGTAGTCCCTGCCACCCCCTGTAAATTAGATTCCTAAGATCACAGGAGCCATGTGGATTAATAAATAAATGGGTTGGGAACTGCAGTAAAGAAAGAGATTAAATCTCAGTCTCCTTTGTCTTCCATCAGTGCAGAGTTGCACTGATATCAGAGAGAGCTAAGGGTGATATTGGCTGCAATACTAAGGACACTTTCCCAGGAGTAAGCCCCACTGAATAACATGGTACTTCTGAATAGATCTGCTTAAAGTTGCTCTCTTTGTCTCTTTCTCTGCCCTCGTTGCAGTTCACAATCCACCTGGTTATGAATCCTTGTGGGTCACCCAACCCAGAGAATGTATTTCCAGGGTCTAGAAGAAACTACATAAGCAGAGGGGATTGCAGCAAGGATCCATACCTTCTGCTGGTAGTAATTATGACTGACCTACCTCAGTAGTTAACTTTTACAATAAGCCATCCAAGCTCAATACTCTGTTTTCCAGGGTTGGTTTCCCCAAATTCCTTGAAAAGTGCCATTACCGTTACCAGCACCAGCTTGCCTAGGTATAAGTAGGGTTGCCATGCCTGGCAACCAGTAGGAGGGCTGAGTGTAGGAAAACAGGAGGTGAGCAGTTGATATCAGCAATGTCGTGAGACTCGTGACATCACTTCTGGGGAAAATCCAGAAGTGACATAGGGTAACCCTATGAGTCACCATAAACTCTATGGTTTTACCAAGTTTTACTGGGTTGTCCCCAACAGTGATGTCATGATGAAGCTGATGCCACTGATTTTTTTAAAATTTATTTTTCTCCCATTTTTGCCCATGGTGGGCAAATGAGGCTGCTGGCAGGTGGTCTTCCACCACAGGAAGAGTCCCAGCAGTCCTAGGTACAAGACACCCCACCCTTCTATTTTCCAAATATATAAATATATATATTTATCCAAATAGCCTTCCTTTCCATCTTCCTTTCCACATCCTTTCTCCCAAGCAGCAAATACAGATAAAATGAAAGTGTTATGGATAAAATGCAAATTTCATATTTGCTCATATTTGCTTTTCAGTATTGCACCTCTGCTTTCCTATGCTTACTTCACTTCTATGCTGTCTAGAAACTTTCATTGTAAATATAAAGGAAATGGTAGAATAAGACATATTGTGGCATACAATATCAACCATTGTTGTGACAATCCTGGGAATGATTTAGTAATTTGTGGCATACAATCTTACTTCAGATTGATTTAGAATGAGCTCTCTTTTCATGAACTAATTAGGGATGGATTTAGATTGGACCCAAACTAGTTCATTTTAAACTCAGATTCATTGCCATCTCCACTTTTCTCCTCATGTTATCATTGGGAATATGGCAAGGGCTGGACATCTCTTTCTATCTTCCTTCCCTCACCTGTAAAACATGGCATAGTCTGTAGGCCTATACAACTGCAATTCCTCATGAACTTGCTCTTTCCAACTGTCTCTGTCCCTTTTCTCCAAAACTAATCTAGCAGTAACAAAAGAAGGGCTGATGGTGTAACAACAAGATGTCAGTGTAGGACCTAATGAAGGCCAAAGCTGCACCCTCCTCACTGCTTTTGCCAGGGCTAAAACTGAATTAATTGTGAGTTGTGTCTGGACTTTGGAGGGTTGGGATTTGGCTGATATTTAGCCTAGAAGTTCTGAACTGGGGAAGTTCATAGTCAGAACTCCACAAGTCCAAGCATGGAGTGCATCAGTGATTTATTGTGTGAAGTTGGCATGATGGGCTGCCCTCTGGGAGCTCCAAAAGGCTGGAAAGGGCCCTGCAACTTATGTTTGATAGGCATGGCATTGCACACAGTTCTTCCAAGCCTTAGATTAGTAGAAGTGAGAGGGAAAATTTGTTTCAAAATTGTTATTACCTGCAAGTACTCATCAATTTAGATTTTTAAAATGTCATTCTCTTTCCAGGGAACTACTTCTAAAATAGTGGTAACAGAAAAGTCTAACTGCTTATAAGAGTGTTATGAAAGATTCACTTTATTTTGCAGAGGAGTTAGCCGTGTTAGTCTGTGGTAGCAAAATCAAAAAGAGTCCAGTAGCACCTTTAAGACTAACCAATTTTATTGTAGCATAAGCTTTCGAGAATCAGGTTCTCTTCGTCAGATGCATGATACAGACGATACAGTCTCTGTATCATGCATCTGACGAAGAAAACTTGATTCTCGAAAGCTTATGCTACAATAAAATTGGTTAGTCTTAAAGGTGCTACTGGACTCTTTTTGATTTCACTTTATTTTGATCACTTAAGCAGCTGAAAAGAAGGAGAAAGAGATGAACTTACTGAAATCCAGGAAAAATAGCAGCCACCAGTAGATTTTACAAATAACAAAAGAAGACAACCTTTGAAACTATTTCAGATACAATGTGAAATAGTTTCAAGTCATTTTTTGAAAATGGATCCCTTTCTTTTCAAACAGGAAGGAACCCAAATACTAATGTGCACACTGGTAAAGAAAACAGAACAATTTGGTGCATTAAGAACATCTATCTTTGGAACAAGGTTAACTTCCAAAGTAAATGCAGTAATTTTTATCTAACAGGTACAATCTGTCTTTCATTCTTTAAGTGGTTTTAGTGCACCTTTATCAGTTTGACTGTGAAGTTAACTGACAGATCTGTTTTCAGTCTCTTGTCTGATGTCTTTCTCACTCTCATCTGAAAGGCACCATACTGTGACATTGCCTTTATCTGACAATTTACAAGAACATCTACAGCCTAGCAATTGTGCAGTGACTATAGACACCTCAGAGGATCTTGGCCTTCATGAAATGATATGCAACTGTCCATAAGTTTTTAATTTTAGTTTTAAAAAATACAGAACAATAATTTATGGCTATGTTTTCAGAAGCATTGCTGCAAATGAAATCAGTTAAAAAACTATAACCATCTCCGTTTGTACGTGGGAAATTAAGAGCACAGTCTTAAGCAGTTGCTCCCTTCTAAGCCCACTGACTTTAAAAGGCTGTAACTCTGCTGAAAATGGTGCTATAAACCAATAAATCAGTGATGGTGACACTTTCATATGTATTTGGAGGAATCACCAAAGCCACAAATTTTTGTCCCCAAATCATACTGTCCACAGTTCTTTCACTGAAGGCTGCCAGATGTTCAATGGGTTCACCTAGTATGAACTTAAGACAATTTTTTGTCTTATCATAAAGGAACAGGTACAACATATCTGGCTAGCTCCATGATGTTTTCATGAAAAATTAAGGAGATGTTCCCTGAATACCTATGACGTCCACCATATAGACAGGACAATGTATCCTCTTCAGCATATGCACTCTGATTAATGATATGCATCTAGTACTTTGCACAGACACCTATGGTTTGGGATCTCATACAAGTGATTCTTTGTTGACATTTAGCAAATGCATAGTGCAATTCTAAACAACATTACACGAGCTTAAAAGAGTTTAACTTGGTTTAACACGCACTTACTGGAGGATGTTCTCCAAAATATTTCTTACTAAAGAATAAGTAGATCCTTTTCAGCGTTCCATTATAGTTTAAGTCATGATACTGAGAAAAGTTAGAAAACACTTTGAATGACCTTTTATAGAGGCTATGTTTGCAGCATTTGTGGATTGGAACTGATTATGGGCAAAACTAGCAGGCACCGATATAGAAAATGTCTATTGTTCCTTATTCAGGAATTTCCTTGCAATATATCTGCTAGAGTTAAGTTAGGCCCCACAGCCTTTTTAACAGAGGGGATTCCAATTACTCAAAGTGTGTGTGTGTGTGTGTGTGTCAAACAGGGGTGTGTTTTAGCACCCTCGCTCTTCAATCTCTATTTAAATGACATTATTCCAACCTTGTCAGGCCCTGAGTTCTTTCCACTATCTTGGGGGTGGGGTCAGAAAGTATTAATTCTCCTAAATGCAGATGACATGGTGGTGGTGTTCCTAACTTGTATCAGTTTAGGGAGGATGCTGAACAAACTGGACAATTTATGTAAGGGCGAGGCCTTAAACATCAACTTTGCCGAGATCAAAGTAATGGTCATTGGGAAGAGACCTCGAAGATTTTCATGGTCAACAGATGGCAATCCCATTGAATAAGGCAGAATTTTTAAGTATGTTGAGGTGACATTAGTAAAACCCTTCCATGGAAAGCTAGGGTTGCCAGGTCCCTTAGAGCCCAATCCAGGTGATGGGGGGGTGGGGCGTGGGGGGCAGGGGTGTCCAGAAGGGAACCTCATGTGTGCACAAAGTGCACACACTCCCTGGAGCTCTTCCTTGTCATGCTGGACATGACATCATTCCTAGTGTGACAAGGAAGGGAAGGACACCATAGGGACTGATCTGATTAAAATTGGCCCCCAAGGGCCAGTGACATAATTCTCAGCACGATAAGGAAGAGCTCCAGAGCATGCAGAAGTATGCTCAGGAGCTCTGGGGCCCATTCCCTGCACTTTCCCCTCCTCCAGCCAAGTGAGTGGTGGCATGGGCAGAGACTAGAGCAGGCGATTCCCGGTTCCCACCAGGAGACTGGTAATTCTATGGAAAGCCTACTTAAAGCCTCAGTTTTGAAAACCACTGGGACTATCTTTAAATTTTACACTTCAAAAGGAGGATTTTTAGTTGAAACTATTCTAGTGTAAGGTCATCCCACAGCTTCTATATGGTGCAGAGATATGGGGTTGGAATGAACATCTAAAACCAATTTAAAACCTGTTTTTAAAGGGCATTCTAGCATTGCCTCATGGCACTCCAGCAGCTTTAGTGTAGGCTGGATTATTTCTGAGAGCCTTGATGGTTGTTGTGGATTTTCCGGGCTGTATAGCCATGGTCTTGGCATTGTAGTTCCTGACGTTTCGCCAGCAGCTGTGGCTGGCATCTTCAAAGGTGTAGCACCAAAATACAAAGATCTCTCAGTGTCACAGTATGGAAAAGATGTTGGCAGGTCATTTATATCTAAGATGCCAGCCACAGCTGCTGGCAAAATGTCAGGAACTACAATGCCAAGACCATGGCTATACAGCCCAGAAAATCCACAACAACCATCGTTCTCCAGCCATGAAAGCCTTAGACAATATTCTGAGAGCCTGTTTGCACTTGGCCTTATTTAGATTCTGGAGAAAGCAAAGGAATCTCTCTCTGTGAGTCTGCTCTTAAGAGAAAGCAATGCACTGCTGCATTCAGATGCTGTTTGCTTCACTGGCTTTAACAATGTCCTCCATCTTTATTCCCTGGTGGCTGACTTTCAGGGTATTCCCCTTGCCTGGTTTCACTACACAAGATTGGATCTTTAAGATGAATGCTGCATCAGACTGAAGTACAACTCTCTGTTCCAAATTTTCTCCCTGCTCAAGTTTTTCAAGAGGGACCATAGCAGAGCCTCTTATTTGACCAAAATCTCCTTTCCTAGTCGTAGAATGGCTTTAACTTTTCTGCAGTTTCAAACCATTCCCTCAGCACTCTAGACGATCATTATACACAAATACCAATTGATGTCAATTTCTGTATTTTTGGAGCTTCAGTCCCTGAAGACCTTCTCCCTTATCTTTTGTTCCGCCCTTTTTATACAGAGCCCAGAAATAAATTTCTTGGGGAAATCTTTAAAAACATTGATTCCTCCCCTCTGGTGGAAGATTAACCCTTCTTCTTTCCAACCTGGATCTACACATCTACTGTACAGCAGCACAGGTTGCCCTGTCAGCTAAGAAAATCAGGGCTCGAGCTGTGCTTAATGGTTGAGATTCCTTCACCTATGTATGTGCTTATATGTTTTAAGTAATTTTTATATGTTTTAACATCATGGTTTTATTGTTTGGTGATTATGCTTTGCTTATGTGTTTTACTTAGTTTTATTCACTTGATTGTAATAGCCTTTGGCCTCATGCAATAAATATTCCGAACTGAATGGAAGAAGGGCATGTACCCCTTTCTTAATATGTCTCAGGGCTGAGCCCTAGTCAGAGCTGGAGTGAGATATGCCCAGATCATCATTGCACTGGTGCTTATTGAAAAAAAGGAATGCCCATTGTTTTGTCCAACCATTAGGTTGCCAAAGAATAGACAAAGCTCAGGGTCATGAGAATCTCACCTATGCTGAATTGTTTAACTCAATAATTTTGAGCACTATAATTTATGTAAATAATCTCTTTTTTGTTACAGATTTTTAAAAAAACTATTCAAAGGGACTGATCCTTTCCCTCATGCATTCTAATGGTAGCATTAACAATTCAAGATCTATGTGCTAGTTCTGAATTGAAGTCAGCAAACCTCAACACCTACTAAAATATTCATATTATCTCCATAGTATAAGAAAGTATTTATACAATTAACGATAGGAAATCACCACAAGGTGGGGTTCCTTGCCATTCACCTATAGTGAGGTCTTTTGTGAATATATCTGCACATTTGTATTGATCAATATTCTGAAAATGATCCTTGGGACCTAATTAATTTAAATATATTTGAGCTTTTCTATATTAAACTCTTCTATTGTCTTAGTCAAAATCCTGTATAGCAAATCTGCTGCACTGTTACTCAGAGATAGAGGATTGATAAGTATATGGCAGGGGATTGGTCAGAGGAGACTGGTAGGGAATTGTTCAATGAATTTTGCTAATGCAAAATGTGATCTGTTTATGTTTAGCATAGGAAATACATATACATAATTCATAGCTAAAGCAGGATGTGTAAGGAAGGGATGCATAGAATGCTATTTCAAGGATAATACCAGGGCTTTTTTTCAGTGGGAACACAGTGGAACGGAGTTCCGGCACCTCTTAAAAATGGTCACATGGCTGGTGGCCCCGCCCCCTGATCTCCAGACAGAGAGGAGTTTAGATTGCTTTCTGCACCGCTGGAGCAGTGCAATCTAAACTCCCCTCTGTCTGGAGATCAGGGGGTGGGGCCACTGGCCCTTTTCGCCGAGGGCAATTTAAACTTTAAAAAACTTCCCCCTTGTTCCAGCTGACCCAAAGTGACATCATTGTGCGGTCTTGAGTTCCACCACTGAGTTCCACCACCTCTTTTCCCAGAAAAAAAAGCCCTGAATAATACTATATCTAATGTTTTTTCTTTTAAAAAGTGGGGAGGGAGAGAAGAAACCAGATGTGGTTACTTACATCAGTAACCAGAATCTCAATTTGCTAATATGGACAAGACAAATGAGAACTATTTGTCTAGGTATCAGTTTACACTGTACTAAACCCTATTAATTATGTTTTCTTGCCAGTTTCTCTATATTAAAACTTATGCTGAGATATGGGTAATATGCACATTTTGTCAAAGCTTTTTTCACATTGTTGAATATTATAGTTGCATGTGTGCACATACACCCACTTCTATCCTCTAACATCTTTCAGTACCTGTTCGTGCTTATCACTTATACTGAAAACATTAGAAAAACACAGCCCAGGGAAACTTATCTGGGGCCTATGAGACATCTGATTAGTCAGGAAGGTAGTCCCCAGGGACTACTGGCAGTTTTCCCACCATGCAACTGGGCCTGAATCAGCTGGCACCATGCAACCGGGCTATAGGGGGGAGGCTACCAAGGGGGTGGGGGAAAGGAGAAGACAAAGAGCAGACAAAGTTAGATGGAAAGGAGAAAAGGAAGCAGGAAAAAGGCTGTGAGGGGCAAAGAAGAGAAAGAGGATATGGTGGGAGAGGGGGAAAGAAATGCTTCCCACAAGTCCTAGAAGATTCCCATTTGTACATTATAAATATATATGCACATGATGTATGTGTCAATGCTGTATGCATTCCGTAAAAATGGACACAAGAAACTAATTAATCATCAGGACTGGCAACAAAAATGGGCAGATGGAAACTTTTCACAATGACAACTCATAGAAATACACAAAATTAAAAAGAATATATTCATCCATCCATAGTGGCAGTACCAAATCTGTGAGGCAAAAATGGCAAGTAATAGTGACATTTTATTTTGCCTCTTCAAGAATGATTATGAAATTTAGGATGCTAAGAAAAGGGCTTGTGATAACTGTTCAGACTGTAGAGAAGCATCTAACATTAGTTGCCTGGGGCAAGGTAACTGGAATGATGGCTGATGTTCCCTATTACTTAACAAGTGCATGATACCCTACAGGGCAAGGTAGGATAGTTTCCCCAGGGACTAATGTAATGGTGCAGGCAGTGCAAATGTTTTCTAACCTCTGCAATTGTCCTGTTTATTAGTGAAAATCCCTGCATCTTGGTAGTGTGTCTGCATCCCTGTCCTTCAGTGAATTTTCTCCACCACTGGGGGGGTTCTGGACAGTCCGTCCTGGCTGCTTCAAAAGTATGTCCCCAAAAAGCTACCCAATGTGGAAAAGAGAGTATCACGGTAAAAGCAGCTACCCAACAGAAAAAAACGTGATAAACTAACTAAAGAGTTTTTTTATAAATAGTCACTTAAGAAATATATTCTAAACATCATTTAGTGGTGTAATAATCTCTTAGGGGTCTCATAAACAATACATACATTAGAACTTGGATACATACAACCGGCAAAGCATCTCGCAAGAAATATAATGGCAAATGCAAAATGCCAAGTGCAAGAACATTCATATGCCAATGGCAAAGAACAAAGTGCCAAGTGCTAAACTCAATACTTTTACAAAGTGCCAATGCCTGAAAGCAGCAGCTAGGCAGCGTTAACTGATTTAGGATCCTGGAAAGGCAGATTAATATTCCATTCAAGGTCCTGGCCCCAGGCTACCAAGAGCTACTTGGAGGGTCACAGCTGCCTTACAAAAAAGGTAAGGTTTGTTGTTGTTGTTGTTGTTGTTTGTGTATAGTATTAAATGCATTGTGGAAGTATCATCATGTATGTGTGTAGCACATTTTTGTAAAATGTAATTCATTCAATATGTGTCATAGTGAACTGTCAGCGTAATCTTCTGCATTGCACATTGCAGCTTGTTGCTACATAGGATCAGTAGGAAAAATGACTTAAGACACTTCCACACATCTTGCAGTCAGATCTAGCCTGCACTGGACCAAAGGGAGAGTTTGTGTTGTCGGTAGGAGTGTGTTCAGAGAAAATAAAATCATTATAATTTCAGCCCCTGGTTTTGAGGAGGACACCTTTATCATTTATTCCTGACTTTGGGGTGCGACAGTACCAATTCAGGATTCAAATGAGTGGGTTTGGGGGAGGTGTCTGTTATTTCAGGATCATTATTTTCAGTATGGGAATAAATTAAACAGTGTGGTGCAGTTTTAAAGATAATGGCACCAAATCTGCACAGTACATAATCCTCCCTTTAATCTGAAGTGGGAGTTTCAAGTAGAATTGACAAAGCCATTCGGTTTAAGAGATTCCCCCAAAGCTTCCAATGGGAAGAAAATGATTGGGGCCCACCAGTTGCTGGTATTAAAAAAACATCCCTGGCTGCATCCAGTTTATTTATGGGTCCAGTAGCACCACAAAGACCAACTAAATCTCCAGGGTATGAGCTTTTGAAAGTCAAAGCTCCTTTTATCAGTTTTTAATGTAATCTTACAGTAACTGTCTGACAATATATAATTTCTATGTTTCTGTTAAAAACTCTGTATTTGTCACCCTTCCTTGTTATGGTTCATGTTCTTTCACAAAGTAACGAAGACTTCTTGTGCAAGAACCTGTGCCCTCCTCTATATCCCATCTCTGCAATCTTTGAAAGACATCCATTTTTTTAAAAAAAGAGCACATATGTGAGTGTTTGAATTGCATATGTGTGTATGATTGCAATCAATCATCCAGTCCTATGACTGGGGGGCGGTCCACCAGCCTGGATCATTCTGAAAAACATTCTGAAAAACAAGCCAGACTCTTATTTCATAATATAACAATGAACACTCACCCACTGGCACACATGCACCCTCTCATGTGGCAGTGTAAGGCACAACCTATGCTTTGGCCGTGCGCAAAATGCTTATTATGCTTATTATATTAGCTTCTTGTTACAGATGCATGGTGAATTATTTGTATTCCCTGATGAAGTTAAATAGATGAAACAAGAGATTGATTAGCTGGCTTCTTGTTGAAATATGACATCTCCTTTCCAATACCCCGGCTCCACCTGCAATGAAAAAGAAATATAATCAAGATATGTATGATTATTGATACCTTGACAGATATTTACCTGCTGGAGACTCTTTGGAACTTTCTCCTGTTGTTCAGCTTGGACTTTATTTGCTTTTTGTCTTACATTTGGATACTCACACCACTTTGAAGATTGTTTATACATTTCTTGCTCTAATCTATTGAATTTTGGAGCGAATGAATTGAATGTATTACTATTTATTGTATTTTTGGACATCTTACCCATTTTGGGACTATTGTACTTTTGCATATGTCTTAGATATTTATTATACCATTTCTTAGTATTTGATATATTATTAGTAGCACTTTGCACTTTTTCACTGATTAAATTATTACTTTATATTACTATATGTCCTGCTTCTGATCCAGGCTGGGGGAAGGGGAGCAGGCATTGCCACTTGCTCCATTCCTGATCCCACCTGGGTGATGGTGGGGTGCGGGCATTGCCACTTGCTCCACTTCTGATCTGGGATGGGTGAAGGGGGGCATTTCCTCCTGCTCTGCGGCTGATCCTGGCTGGGTGAAGGGGAGTAGGTATTGCCACCTGCTCCATTTCTGATCCCAGCTGGGTGAAGGCAGGGGCTGGGCATTGCCACCTACTCCGCGCATGATCCCAGCGTGGGCTTCCTGCTGTGGTGCACTCTCTGGAGGTTTGGCTGACTCATCTGGGTGTCCCTTCACAGCAGTGCCCTCTGGTG
Source organism: Eublepharis macularius (assembly GCF_028583425.1). Taxonomy (NCBI): domain Eukaryota; kingdom Metazoa; phylum Chordata; class Lepidosauria; order Squamata; family Eublepharidae; genus Eublepharis; species Eublepharis macularius. The sequence goes on from NC_072797.1 coordinate 82,424,407, forward strand.
GCACACCAGGCTAGCAAATGAGTTGTCTTGAATATGCTTAGCCTTTTATATAGTAGGATATAGTGAAAAAAGCTTGTATGGTCAACCACTTTATTGTGAAAATGGAAGAACAGATGCTGAAGAGATGACAGGGCATGTTGTCATCGCTTTTTAAAAATATTGACCCGTTAAATGTGAAAATTCATTTTTGCATAATCATTTTTAATGGAAAGTTAATCTTGTTCTACCAAATCCCTACCTTTTAAAAAGATCTTTTGTTCACCTTCTATTGAATAAGATTGTGTGATTTTTAGAAACTCTTTAACTACAGATGTGGGCACTTACTTACTCACCATAAAACATTTTCCCAAAAGAATAAAACTGATTGCTACAAAGGAGAGGGATGAGATCAAAAGGCAGAATAATAAAGGACATAAAAACAATGGTAGAGTAACTGATTTTCAAAACAGGCAATACGTGAAAGGCATGGGGGGGGGGGACCCAGATACAATCCTCTAAGGTTTGATAATATGTTGGAAATTTATCTTGACTGAAATGGTTCAGTGCTCATGAATTTATGGGCGTCCAGTGCTTCCAGGAATCCAGCCCATCTGTGTGTCTAGTTGGCCTTTTATGTCTTGTGTGTGTACTTGTCTCTGTTTATATAACCTCATTTTGTCTCCCTAGGTGGGACAGCTACACAATGTTACAACCTCGTTGCAAGATCTATTACTTGCTGGTTTTGGCATCTCTTTTGTTGCTCCTCTTCTGATTCCTGGCAGAACTGAGGAGTTGTACATGTAGCCTGCCACCTGTTCAATTCACTAGGGAGGAGGATCTGTCTCAAAATCTTGAACTATCCACTGCAGGTATGACCTGACTGCACACACACACACAAATGAAGTACTGTTAGTTGCAATGATATGTAAGGGTGGTCTTTCATTTTTAAAGCAGGCGGAAACCAAAAGAAATAAGTCCCATTTTTTTACAGCAGAAATGAATGGGAAACTCCAGAATGAATGATATACTAATGAAAAAATATTTGGTACATTTTGATGGTATTTTGGAGTAGAGACATTGACTGGAATAGCATGCAGAGTTATTGGCAATGTTACAGGGAGGTAGAAGGAGGGAGATCATTGTGTAATTGGCAGACTGGGAAGATGTCAATCTGCAGCAACAGAATAAAACAGAAACCCAGTAGCATTTTAAAGACTAACATAATTTATTCTAGCATAAGCTTTCATGAGGAGACAGGGTTTACTTCATCAGATGCATTGGAGTATAAATCCATTGGACCTATTGATAATGATAATGATAATGATAATGATATTTGATTTATATACCACCCTTCAGGATGACTTAACACCCACTCAGAGGTGTTGACATACTTTACAAAGTATGTCATCATTATCCCCACAACAAAACACCCTGTGAGGTGGATGGGGCTGAGAGAGCTCCTAGAAGCTGTGAGTGACCAGCTGGCTTCAAGTGGAGGAGTGGGGAATCAAACCGGGTTCTCCAGATTAGAGTCCCACACTCTTAAACACTACACCAAACTGGCTCTCCTATATCAAACTCCTACACTGGCTCTACTACACCGAACAACAGAAAGGTGTTCAAAAAAAGGGCCGTTTCCAGACGGCTTACCTGCCTCCGGAACGTTGCGCCATCTTGCAGGGAAAACGCGAAATATCGCGTTTTCTCGCGCGAGTTTTGCGTGACGTCATGCGACGTCGCGCAAAACTCGCGCGAGAAAACGCAATATTTGGCGTTTTCCCCACAAGATGGCGCAACGTTCCGGAGGCAGGTAAGCCGTCTGGAAATGGCCAAAGTCTGTTCCAAACAAGAATTCCTTATATCTATAATGAAAAAGGCAAGACGTTTGCATTTTAAAAATGAACGCTGGGAATTCAGGGGAACTAGTAGACTGTACCACTGTAGGATGATAATGTCATTGGCTATATAGTGCAATAGCAATTACTGCTTCCTTTTTTCTTTAAGCCAAAAAACCCACTGGTGGCATGAAAGAGGCAAATGGTGGCTGATGAAGGGAAGTGTGCGAAAACTCCCATCTGGATGCTCCATTATCGGTGTGAATGCCTCTTCATTTGCAATGGTAATTGAAGGGAAAAAACAGAGGATTCCAACAGGAAGATGTATCAGCTGAAGATTTTTCTATAAAGATATATTTATGAAGTGTCTATGCATTTTATTATTACAACAATCATCATGTTCTTTTGCTTTGGTTGTGACATTTTTCTGACATTGGAGAAAAAAACTCTAATTATACTCCATTGACATAATGCTTAATTGTCTGACCACAAAAGGAAAAGAAACGGGTATCAAAAAACTAAAACTCATTGGGCTAAAAGGCCAGAGACAGCCTTGGATAACACATACAATGGGAACTGGTGTTAATACAGTACAGTACTTCCCCACTTGTTTGTAGTAAATTCTGTGGGATTAACAGAGTGTTTCATCTGCTGAAGAGGATAATCAGAATGAAAAGAATAAAGTAGCAAAGGGATAGTGTAAAGAATAGAAATTAAAATGCAGTTTTAAAAATGAACAGTTGTCCAAAATTGGTTCTGTGGCCTGTTTGTTATTTTATTTTTGTTAACAGTAACTGTTAATCAGGTCAACGCTGATACATTGCTGTACCTTGAAGGTATAGCATAAAGGGAGTCCCACTTTGGTGCAATAGCAGAACACTATTTACTGTGCTTTCATTGGTTTTTCTTGCTGTACATGGTGGCAGTATGATCATACAGTTTGTATGATAATTTAAAAGGATACTCAAATCATCACCTATGATATCCAAGAAGCATGGCTGTGCCTGGCTGATGAACTAATCAGTGTTTTCATCACTGTAGCAATGTAAAAGCATGCCCTAAAAAGTGTAATCATTTCTTAAAACCCAAACAGAGCAAATAAAGCATGTTGGCTTGGCAAAACATCTTCAGAAGTTCTAGTTTTATTGTGCTACTTTGGATTTTGTGCATGAGGTCAGTAAAATTTGTTACCATGTGGAATGTGTCCCTAGAAGATACTGGGCTGGAGTGGTGGGAAATGTAAATTCATTAAATGAAACTAAATGCTATGCTTTTGTCTTACACCAGAGACTGGATGAGCCAGGCTCTGCTTTCAGGTTCAAAGGGTACCTGAATGAATGAATTAAAAATGGAAAAAGTAGAGTTCAGCTTTTTTCATTTTGCATATTAATATTTTTCTACATTTCTGAGGAGTCTGCTCAGTACCCAAAAATCCTGACCTTGTCTGGGGGTAGTCCCATTTCACTGCTTTACTAGTAGATTTTAGACCATCAAATTTGTTATTAGAAGAGTCGGATAATTATAAACATTTTCATGCATCGTCCCCCTTTTTGCTGAATTTTGTCTTGTAATGTTCCTTAATTGTATACCAATCCTTTTTCTTGTTTACAATAATGGTAAGCAGCTCAGTAGCATACTAATTATTAGGAAATTGTATTAAACAGGGCCTTTAGGACACTATCATTCTCCCACCAAAGTTAATAGCTGCCTTAAATTAGCCTTTAATGCATATAAGTGAACAGAATATTTATCTGAGCATTCTTTTTGCTTCATACTGTGCTTCGACTATTAATACTGTGAAGTAAATGGGGTATGCACAACAAACATTTGCAGAAACAGCTATTCCTATTTTATATACATAGGATTTTAAAAAATAGAACACATATATCAATGCTGTTTATCTTGTATGTGACTCACAATAACTTCCTATATCAAGGTGAGATCATATCAATTGCTGAAATACTGTTTTTCTGGTAAGATTACTCAGCAGCAAAAAAGAAAGAAACGGGAAGACAATGAAATTATGCTAATTTGATGTATGGAATGTCTGGAGAAAACTCATTCACTTTCAGCAGCAGGTATACAACCATAGTAATTCCCTTTGTGGTCTTAGCAGCTTCTGTCCATCAGATCCACTTTTCTTGATCTTTGCATGCAGTGACAACAACAACAACATTCGATTTATATACCACCCTTCAGGACAACTTAACACCCACTCAGAGTGGTTCAAAAAGTATGCCATTATTATCCCCACAACAAAACACCCTGTGAGGTGGGTGGGGCTGAGAGAGCTCTGAGAAGCTGCAAGTGACCCAAGGTCACCCAGCTGGCTTCAAGCCAGTGGGGAATCAAACCCAGTTCTCCAGATTAGAGTCCCACACTCTTAACCACTACACCAAACAGATCTAGACTACTGTCCATATTGATATTGACTGTACTAATCTCACACTGTGTAATCCACCTTGAGTCTCAGTGAGAAAGGCAGACTATGAATGAATGGATGAATGGATGGATGCTCATTTTGGGAAGATATCTAAGAAGAGACTATAGTTTTCTAGGAGAAAGGGGTTGCCAAGCCAAAGGTCTCCAGTTAAGCTGCTGGCAAATAAAGCAGCTATAGGCCAGGGCATCTGTCATTCCACATGCAAAAAATGCATGATGTGAAATTATTGGGCTAGATGCAGGTCTTAACCTCTCATTATTGCCAGTGGATTATGTGTGTGTTGGGTTCACAATTGCATCCTGTCACACACTGTGTTAGATGTTACAAAGAAGAGAGGGAGTAGATGCATAGTTGGAAGCTCTGTGACTCTTCTAACATCTAGTTTGGCCCTCAGTACTAATTTAGGTGGATACATTGTCCCATGTTGATAATGCATCAGAATGGACCTGCTGTGCCCTTCCCACCTCTGCATTCACAAGCTGAGAGGTAGATGCCTGGCTGGCCCAACAGGCACTTGCTAAAAAACCCATCTAGCTGCCATTTCTGCATTTGTATTGAGGGCCATAAGTCAACTGATTCTCTGCTCAATTCATCAATTAATGATGACCAACTATACAAGTAGAGCATGTAAAGAACCTGTCTTATCCAAGAAGGGTTCTGGTATGGGGGCCAAGAGCCAACACTCAGAACTGGGAGTGAGCCCTCACTTCCAGGGAAACAATTTATTACCTTTGCTATGATCTCATTGCACCTGCATAGTTCAGTCTCAGCCCTGAAACTGCAAAATCAGGATGACTTATACAGGTTTCTATTAGACCCAAACACTGAATTGAACCAAGAAAAACAATGTACAGGACTCTGTCCACTTTTCTCTATATCCTTCAAACTAAACATGGTTTCAAGTGGGTAACTGTATTGGTCTACAGTCGAAGAGAAAAATCTGTACCTTAAGGACCAACTACATTTCCAAGATATGAGCTTTCAAGAGTCAAAGCTCCCTTTATAAGATATGAGGAGTGGGAAAAGGAAGGAATCCTTATAACTCAGCTAAAGGGTGGAGCGTATTTTAAATTAGATTGTCGGGAAGCTAGCTATAATACATGTTGTAATTAGCTTGATACAGCAGGGGTGTGATGTGCAGAAAATAAGCATCTGTAATGTGAGAAAAATCCAATGTCTCAGTTTAGAGATGGGGGATCTATTGGTCCAGATTTTCAAATAAAATCTATTTCAACAATCCCACATTGTAATTTTCCTTTGAAGTTTCTCATGAAATCCTCCGAGAACTGCTGTTTTAAAGAGCACGCAGTGCCTTACACAGTGGCATAGACTACAGTTTTGTTCCCTTTACAAAAGTGCCTTCCTGAATCATTCATTCTGTTACACTATAGCTCTAGTACATTTATAAAGATGATCTCCTGAATAATTTTGTTTTACATTGTTTGTGCAATGATAGAAGTATGGGAGTCTTCCTGAGCTCCGCAGGCAAGCCATTCCACAAGATGGGGGGAATGACTGAGAATATGCATATATGATCAACTGTTGATCTTACTCATTTGTCGGGTGGCACCTTCAGCAATCTTTGCTAAAAAAAAGTTTTTTCCTGAGGAAAAATATGCATACAATCTTTTCAAAAAACATCTATATATGACCTCAGCATTTTATTTTATTTATTTTATTTTATTCAATTTATATTCTACTCTCCTCGCAAGTGGGCTCAAAGTGGATCATGGGCGGTAATAAATACAAAAAAAACCCAGATAACATAAATTAGATTAAAACATATCAGTCAGTGCAGTAAAGTCTAAAATGGACATTTGCACTCATATTGCACCTCACCAAGCATTAAGACACATCCGTGGGGCAGGGTGGCCAGCTACCAGATGACAACAATCTGGGGGGCAACACTTCCCCCCCCCCTCGGTAGGAGGCCAGTTCTTCAGCCAGCCCACCTCAACCCCAGAGGAAAGATAATAAATCCGACTGGGCCCGAGTTTCCACAGACAGAGAGTTCCACCAGACTGAGGCCAGGAACAAGAAAGCCCTGGCCCTGGTTGAGGCAAGGGAAACCTCCCTAGGGCCAGGGACAACAGTAAATGTTTATCTGCTCAACTGAGCAGCCTCCAGTGAACACATGGTGAGAGGTGGTCCTGCAGGTATGCTGGTCCCAGTCCATTGTTTGTTTATATTATTATTTACACTCCATCTTTATCACTGAGACACAAGGCAGATTACATGGGCTGTTTCCAGATGGCTTACCTGGCTCCGGAACGTTGGGCCAACTTGTGGGGAAAACGCGAAATATCGCGTTTTCTCGCGCAAGTTTTGCGCGACGTCGTGTGACGTCGCGCAAAACTCACGCGAGAAAACGCGATATTTCACGTTTTCCCCGCAAGATGGTGCAACGTTCCGGAGCCAGGTAAGCCGTCTGGAAACGGCCATGGTGTAAGACAATACAATCTATAGCAGGGACATTAATTAAATGATACAATAGGGTACACAAATGCAAGTTTGCAGAGATTAAAACCATCAGAAATCGGATATACAGTTTTAACAATGCTGAAACAGAACGTAAGCAATTCTAAACCTTACATATTAAACAATGCAGGAACTACCGAGTAGGATCATACTTACAGCTACATAATAGTAAGGTCTATAGCCCTTATCGCTTTACCAATGGATCTCTTTTGAAACCACTTCCTTAAAATACAGCTCTCCTATCTGAGTGAAAAGGCCCTCTTGAATAATTTGGTTTTGCATAGTTTGCAGAAAACCAGGAGAGTGGGAACTTTCTTGACTGCTTCAGGTAGGCTATTCCATAAGGAGGTGCCCCTACAAAGGATGCATTTGTACAGGCAGCTGCTGATTTTGCCCATTTGCAGGGTGTCACCTACATAAGATACTGTTCAAATAAAGCTGCTGTGATGGGATATAGGAAGAGAGACGGTTCTGTAGATATGAAGGACCAAGGCCATGAGGGGTTTTGTATGTGATAGTAAAAACCTTGAATTGAGCTCCATAACTGATGAGTAGCCAATGGAGTGACTGCAGAATAGGAGTAATATGCATTCTCCCCCTAGTTCTGAACTAACTTTGAAGAAGGAATTTTTTGCAGAGAGACAGTATTTAGTACTGGTTAGAGTACTGGACTAAGATCTAGGAGACCTGGATTCAAAGTCTCCCCCTAATTCCTAATAATAATCGAGCTGCAATGTTCTGCTCCAGCTGGAGTCTTCGACCTGATTTTGAGGGAAGACCTATGCAGAGTGCATTACAGTAGTATAATCTCTATGTTACCAATGGCATGGATCCAGCTGGCCAAATCAGCCATGTCAAGGTAGGGGGCCATCTTCTGAGCTGACTTTGAAGAAGGTATTTTTTGCAGAGAGACAATATTTAGTACTGCTTAGAGTACTGGACTAAGATCTAGGAGACCTGGGTTCAAATTCCTACTTTGCCATGGGGCCTAGTCAACTGCACAGAATTATAGCAAGCATAAAATGGAGGATGGAAGTTGCTGATCATGATTAAAAAGTTCATGGAAAATGCTTCTCTAGGCCAAAATAAGGGCTGGCTTGGTCTTTCAGCGAAGCATTGGGATATGTGAAATAGAGAATCAAGAAACTCAGAATATAAAAGCTGTGGAAAGAGACGAAGGAGCTACAGAATAATACAGTTTCTAGTAGATTAGAAATAGTCTAATTTATATCAAGAGAGAGGCCCAGGTGCAAAAAATATCTGAAAATAGCAAGAATGTCCAGCTGAAGATAGAAATGATCAAGTTTAAAGTATTAGTAGACTTTTTGATACTTTTATTATGATTCAAAGTAACAAGAATGTACTAATGTAGCATTTATATAATTTTGGAGGGCACATGAGTATAGATGACTTGGTATGGCATTTGAAGTTATAAGATAGCCAGGAATGTGCACTGTTATGCATTTTGACAGCTAGCTATTGTTAGAGATTATTCTGAAAGCCTACATATATGGAAGTCTGAACTGATTATCTTCTTCTTCTTGGAGCTCCCATTTATGTTTGAGAAGAAATTTATTGGACTCGTGTAATTGTTCCTCAGTAATTATCTAGAATTAAATAGATAGCCCAGTGGCACCTTAGAGACCAATCAGATTATCAGGGTGTAAGCTTTTGATAGTCAGAGCTTTTTCAGGTGTCTGAAAAAGATACCACATGATTCAAATCCCACTTATCTAGATAGTATTAAAAAATAACATTATAATACTTTGGTTAAGTTAATCAATATTACAAATGTGAATAGATATATTTTAACAAAACACGGAAACAAGATTCTCTTATAGTACATGCTTGTGGGCTTTTCCCACAACAAAACAAAAACATTGTTGGGTATACTTCTTGACAGGAGATTAATGAAGTCTAGAGCCTCTCAGGAACACACCCATATCTTAATGGGACCTGTAAAAGTCATTGGGAAAAAGTGTAAGCAACCCAGAGCTCCTTAGAGAAAGGGTGGATGAAAAATATTCTGTACAGAATACAGCTGTACATAGTTATGTCTCACAAACTGAAACAAAAGGGATAAATTTCCAAAATATAACATTCCTTCTGCAAAAGGGATCCTCCCATTATTTTGTAGGTTTTGGACCACAAAAGTGGGGTTCTGAAAATAAAAGTTGGCAACAGTTCCTGCCAGGAACTTGGCTTAAGCCACTAAATATTCTTTGTTGCTATTGGCAGGGGTGCTGGCTCCATTTCATTGCCCTCCAGCCAGACCATTGGTGAAGGTATTACTCTGCCTGGGATTTAGGAAATTGCAGAGTGAAAGTGAAAGACAGAAAAAGTGAAATATATTACATATATGGATGTTATATATGTAGCTTGATGTGTGGGTTAGGCTCATACATTTTTATCCCAACCTTCCTGTAATGGGCTCAGGGCAGCATACACGGCTCTACATTTCCAATTTTATTCTCACAACTTCTGTGAGAATTAGATTAGACAGATACTAATCCTTTTTGGACATTCAATTTTGGTGCTTCAACCACAAGTAATAGGCGTGCAGACTACATGCAATTCACATGATACATGCAGGTGCCATATTATATGAATGGGGCAATGTGCATATTTTTTATGTGTGTACAGCTTTGATATATGAGAATGGTTCTCCAGATTTTTGAGAGAATGCATTTGTACAAACTAAATGGCATATTTCACACAAAATGGCAACCATGCATATTGGGAGCATTGGACATAGCACACTCTTGCTTTTATGCACTATTGCAGTGTCAAAATGGAATATCTGAAATTAGCTACTGTGACTGGCCCACAGAACTTCAGATGAATCATTATATACTTCCTTCAACACAGTGCTACTAGTGAATGATTCTTTAAATATTCTCCACCCTAGAACCTCCAAGGAGCAAGTCAAATTATAAAGGTTGTTGCTTACCTTACTACAGTTTGCATCTAGGTTAGACCTTTCCATTCTTAATGTGGCTACCCAAGGAGATATTCCCAGGGAGTATACATATTGGTCCAAGCATGGTGCAAGTACCATGGACTTTATTCTGACATCCTACAATTTGCTCAGTCGCAACATGCACCTTGAAGTAGGATCTTCTTGACGATAGTGACCATCTCCCAATCACACTGGAGCTTAACATTTGCAAACCACCAGAGCATATCTTTGAACAACTTAATTTTGATCTAGAACCTATAATATGGAAGGTTAATCTGGTCTGAGAAAGTGGATCATCAATAGCAAAAATATTTTACCTCAGGTAAAGCATCTCAGCTCTGAAATGCTGTGATTCTAGCAAATGCCACAAACACAGTGATCACATCATACCAATGACTTATTTTTTCAAACCCTCCTAAGGAAACCTTATGACTAAAATACCCAATCATTAAGGAAAAATAAATCAAAGATCTGGTTTGATGTAGACTAGTATGCAACGAAAAACAATCTAGTGGTCAAATTCTGGCAGTACAGGCTAAGTAAAGCAACCAAAATTCCTCCAGAGTTTAAAATCTTAAAGCACTGCTACAAAAACCTTCTAGCAGAGAAAAAATGAAGAGCACCAACAGACTCTTGGACCTGGATGCTTCAAGCTTCCAAATCAAAAATCTCGGCAATCTTTTGGCACTTAATCAGGGCTGAGCTTCACACAGAGCCCCCAAGGATAAGCTGCAACATCTCTCCCCAGCTCTGAGAATCTCACTTCCATATGCTCTGTTTGTATGAAACAGACGAACACACTTTCCCGGAAATCTAACTACAAAATCTTTTGGCATGGCCACTGGTAACAGTTAATAAAGTTAAGAAGGGAGAAAAATCGAACCCTGCCAACTACCGACCAATTAACCTCCTTAGTGTTGTTAGTAAACTATATACAAGATATTTATGTTGGCAATTCCTTGACTGGTTAGAACAAGGAAACATTCTGACGGATGAGCAACCAGGCTTCAGAGTTGGCCGTTTCACCATAGACCGGTGCCTGATTCTGCACCATCTCACAGATAAGCTGGGCTTTTTTTCAGATGGAACATGGTGGAACGGAGTTCCGGAACCTCTTGAAAATGGTCACGTGGCTGGTGGCCCCACCCCTGATCTCCAGACAAAGGGGAGTTTAGATTGCCCTCCGTGCTGCTAGAGCGGCACTGAGGGCAATCTAAACTCCCCTCTGTCTGGAGATCAGGGGGTGGGGCCACCAGCCATGTGACCATTTTTTTCTAGGGCAACCCACTGAGTTCCACCACCTCTTTTCCCAGAAAAAAAGCCCTGCAGTTAAGTATAGCTCTAAGCCAAATGGAGCACTCTGTGCTGCCTTTGTGGATTTTAAGGCAGCATTTGACGGCATCTCCAGGAACATGCTCTGGACAAAGCTTTTTTTTAAAAAAAAATTTTTTTTTAATTACTAGCCACAAAAACTACAAAGAAGGGGAAAAGGGAACAGGGGGAAAGGGAAGAAACAACATATAAAAACACACACTACATCTACAAGTATTGCATTCCCTTCATAATACAATTATTTAAAGTTAAACTTTCTAATATGCTATTAGATTGGTAGATCTTATAAAGTACAAACTACAGTCAGGATCAGGTCTTCTTCACCCCACCTGCGTCTCGGTCGCAGCTCTCTCTGAACAGCTACAGTAGCTGCGCTCACTCCCTCCTCCCCCTCCTCCCCTTCAGATCCTAAATCTTCTCCTTGCTGAAACTCTTGATGATTAAACACAAAGTCCCTCAGCTGTGCTTCCGATATTATCTTGTAGGCTTGGTCTTTATAACTGAACCAGATACCTTCCGGAAATAGCCATTTGTATTCCACGCTTCCTCAGAAGAGCTGCAAACCTTTTATATTTGAATCTTCTTTTCCGAGCTAAAAATGGAACGTCCTTCAATATCTTAACCTTGTTACCCAGAAAGTCCAAGTCCACATTATACGAATTATATAAGATGGTGTCCCGAGTCTTCTTAGATGAAAAGTCAATAATAATCTCGTGAGGCAGCTGACGCTTCGTTGCATATTTTGAAGATGTCCGGCGGACTTCCAGAATATCGCTTTTTAACTCTTCTTTAGTTGCCTTTGCGAATAACGCCAAAAGTTCCGACACCAAATCCTTTAAATTTTCACTCTCCTCCTCCTTCACATTCTGAAGACGCAAAACCGTCTGAGCACGATCCACTTGTAACCCTATCAATTGATTCTCCAAAAGCTTTACTTCTTTGTTTGTTGCTTTCATGAGTACTGCGTTTTCCCGAGCAGACTGCTCTGCCCCAGACGCTACATCTTTAATGGTTTTCACCTCGTTTTCAACTGACCCAACCCTTTGACCGATTTCATTTAGCTTATCAACAAAGGGCTTCATAGCTTCAATGACCGACCGCTTAACCACCTCTTCAAGAGACTCTCCTTTCCCCTGCAAAGCAGCCGAAACAGATTTGCCCACAGCAGGGCTCTGCTTTTTCGTCGCCATCTTAGGGGGGGGGGCTGCCAACTAAGTTCCAAAACTCAATGAAGGGGAAGATATCTGAACCTTCTTAGCTTCAACTCCCACCAATCCTTCGCATACGCTTAGAATAACAGAAGGGATTCGCTTACTTCCAGGTTTTCACCTTAAATCTGCTTGTTGCCGTTCTCCATGGCCTGGCAGCACACAATGTGCTGCGCAAGTCTGCTGGCCTCCATAGGAGCAAATGGGCAATTTACCCCTGCATCGACTTCAGGGGGCTCTTCCCGCAGCGCTCCGGACCCTGACACCCTCACTGGGAGTCCTGGGGGTTAACCCTCGCAGGCCAACCACCCGGTCAGGCTGCTCGGGCGCTTCCTCCTGGACCTGCGGAGAGGAGTGTCCGACATGGCCGGGAAAACGAAAACGAATTGCTCTGGACAAAGCTTGATAACTCCTCAATAGACCAAAATTTCTACTTGTTCACTCTCTGCATGAAAGAAACTTCCTAAATGTAAGATGCAGTCTTCAAGGCCATCTCTCCAATAAGATACCACTTGACAAAGGAGTTAAGCAAGGTTGTTTCCTAGCCCCTCTATTTTAAACTTCTATATCAACTCTTTGGTGCAACTTCTAAGAAATCTAAACTTACATTTGCCAAAGCTTGCTGACAAAACAATTCCTGTTTTATTATACACAGATGATACTGTCATCTTATCTTATTCATGAGTAGGCCTTAGGAGAGCCTACTCAAGCCCCCTGAGGAGTGATATTTGCAGGCTCTGTAGAGAGGTTAAATTGACAAAGCCTTCTGATCTGTTTTTAGAACTCGGTTTTCCAGCTAACATTGTGCCTCCCTTCACTTGTCCTCGTGAAATTCATCTCATTTAAAGAGATCCACTCTCTCTCCACCCACCCACCCCAATCTGCGTTCACTGCTCTGTGGATGTCGTACTACATGTGAGCTCCCTATTTTTTATTTTATTTTTACTTCATTTTTTCCTTATTCTTATTTCATTATTGCTGACTTTTTAGAGTTGATTTTGCATAAACTTGATTGATTGATTGATTGATTGATTGATTGATTGATTGATTGATTGATTGATTGATTGATTGATTGATGGATGGATGGATGGATGGATGGATGGATGGATGGATTGATTGATGATTGATTGATTGATTGATTGATTGATTGATTGATTGATTGATTGATTGATTGATTGATTGATTGATTGATTGATTGATTGGCCCATGGTCACTCATTGCACTCAGTGCGAAGGAGAACTTGTATCTTCTAGTTCCTAATGTGATACTGTATCTGTACCTCATGTACGTTTAATTCTTGCCTTGGGCTTGTGACAAAAGGAATCAATATTGTGTTACGCTGATCTGTGTTCATCTGTTATAATGGTTTGATGTACTGCTTGGTGACAAGGAACTTTTAAATGAATGAAACATTTTCTGTTGACTTTGCCATTTTAGTGCTTAGGTACATTTTAATACTGGATACATACGTTCTGATTCTCTGTGAACAGACCCCACCTTTGATCTCTAGCACTTGCCTGTTGGTTGGGCTCCTTAGACCTATTAGGTCCCACTATCAAAATCTTACTCATCATTGTTATAGATAGATCTGCATGTTGTATGAAGGAAACAGGCCTGTTCTTTTTGAGCCTGCAGCAAAGGCCAAAGCTCCATTATATGGAGGCAGAAACAGCATATCCGCATCCCAGACTGGGGCAGCACAGTGAGGGGGCAAACAGCATACACAGGGCTTTTTTATGGCAATATTCACCGACATGGAGATATTCACCAGAACGTTTGGGGTGGGGGGCTTTCTCAAGCCCTAAGGGATGTCAACACAGAACCAAACTACATGAGTCGAATTATGTGAGTTTCTGCAAGTGATCAGAACTACATGTGCTCCAACATGCCTAAGTTGACTTTTCCCCTAGTTGGGCATGTGTCCTGTAATTTCAATCCCTGCACATGTCTTGTAACTGCAGTCTATGCAAGTAGTTGCATTTGTGAGTGTCCATGGTAATAATCTGCAAGTTGCCATTGCAGAGCATCGATTTGGGGTGGCTTCCACTTCCCTCTCCCCTCTTTTTGCCCTTAGATCCAGCTTAGACCCCAAACTGTTTTGCTTTTAATCTGGCATTGATTTAAATTCTCCCATTTTCTAGTTGACGCCGCCGCCTCCCTACTCCTCCTTCCTGCACCCTCCTCCCCCCTTAACTTCCTCCTCCTATTCATGCAGCATCTTTGATCAGGATAAGGAAGAGATGGGAAGAAAGATCGTGGCAGCACAATTAAGCATCTGAGCAAAAGTTCAGAAACATGCCTGATACATGAATCTGAAAAGGACAGATTGGGGGGTATTCATTCTCCAATTTGGCTCGACATACAGAGCAAATTTGGTAAAATTTGCCCATTCTTTCTAATGGGAAATGCGATTTGGGGCTTTCTGGGGGCCTGGGGGGGCATTTTAGGACCAGATTTTACCAAATGTTCTAGGACCTACTCTTAACTGTCCTCTAACAACCCTCCATGTGTCATGAAGATCGGGCATTGGGGGCATTTTATGGGCTCCCAAAGAAGGTGGGGTACATATTAAAGTGAAATGACATCACTTCCGTATTGCACTGGAAGTGGCATTAATGTGACAGATAAGGACATTTGCCGTAAGTCCTTGCCTCCCGTCTCCCACAAGTTGCCAGGCTATGACTGGCAATCCTAAATCCACTTTTCAAGTGAAGAAATGTAAGAAGATTGTGAGTTTAGTTAACTAGAAATGGTGGTTCTTTATTTTACACTGCATTCTGTAGTTCACTTTGGTAGATTTCCACCAGTAGCTTATACGTATGAAAACAGATTAAAAACCTTTATATAATTTGGTACTTTGACTGATACTTCCCCACAAGCCAGCTACTATTTAAGGCCAAATTACCATCCAGATTGGAAGAAGAGATCTTGACAGTTTCTCAGAGATGCATACTTAAATTTAAGGCTTAAACTACACATTGAATTTTGTTATGGGTTGGGTCTAGGCTCCCTACCTTCCCTGAAACCACACAGCAGTTGTGGGGCCATGACTTCGTTTGGGATCATGGCATGGGGAGAGGGCTCTACCTCCCCTCATGTCATTTTTGTAAGCCATTTTTCTATTTACTCCATTTTAAAGCTGCACCTGACCAGACTTAAATGTTTACAAAAAGTAATGTGTAATTTTGTCTGTCTTAATAGCCAGTTTGCCAGGTAGTGGCAAGTGATCTGTCAAGAGGGTTGAGGCATGTAGAGAATGCCCAAGTAGGATCAGTGAAACACAGGGGCCTCTATGGAGTACAGAGTTCCATTATAATCATTACACTTGCAACTATTATGATTGTGTCCTTCAGGAAGTTGTCCTTTTCAATGTGACATTGCATATGAACGGACAGCAGAATCAGCCATGAAAGAGCCAATATACTAGTGCATCACTAAGAGCTCAGGCTGCCTTATCTTACCCATTTCCCCAGACCTTCTCTTGCATATCCTTGAATCAATATGTTCTATATATGAAAAAGACACTGGTCTGGTAGCGTAAAATTGCTTCGTTATCTAATGCATGCACATTTCTTTAAGTGCCATGAAAAATGTATGGTACAGCTGACATATATTTCTCTTTTACAAATAAGGAAGTGAATTGGAATTTGTCTATTGTCACTGTGTGGATAGTAGGTAAGCATCTTTTACTGTTCTTGAGCTAAATACTAGTAATTACTCATCAGATTTCTTACCTTCATGTTATCATGCAAGCAACCTCTGGTTAAGGACTCAGCTACATGTCATACTGGACATTTGATGGCCGGAACTATTAGGTCAATTGGGTTCCCAATCCCAGATGCCTGCTAGTGGCAGGCCCAGGATTCCTTGGGATTCTTGCATCTGCCCACCAATTGCTGGTGATTGGCTGTAGGAGGTAGGCTACCTGGAGTAATGGCTGTACACACGGTCCCACCAGTGACATCACTTTGGTATGACCAGAAGTGACAGCATTGTGTCAGCAAAAATATAGCATCAGAAGTGATGTCATCAGGGGAAGCATATGCATGCTGGTGCACATGCACAAAGAAGATAACCTTCTGCTCCCCACCCCCTGCACCCCTAGCACCAGTTGCCAGGGGGGCCTGGCAACCCTATGTATCAAACAACTGAATCCAATTTAGATTCCAAACAAGGTTTATTGTAACTCTTAAACAGGCATAACAACTATTATAGCTTTCAGTAAGACAGCCTAGGCCCAAGCCAAAAGTCCTTCCTTCTACTTCCTGCATCCTGCCCTACACTACTACATCTCCCAACAGGCTCTCTTGTTATATCACTCAAGAGTTCAGCATTTTAAAAAAATCACATGCATAAGGTCCAATTTGGATCAGGACCATGATATAAAGGTTCCAAACTAGAAGAGATATAGGAAGATGTTATTGGCCTTGTTGATATAAACATACAGGTACCTGTATCAGTAGCCTATGTTTACCCCAATGGTGAATGGCAAATCCCTGGGGCCATTTTACATTGGGAAGATGTTGTGGTGGAGGCACCTTGCCTGGCTACTCAGATAATAAAAAACTGAGAGCCGGTTTGGTATAGTGGTTATGAGCAGCGGGACTCTAAGCTGGAGAACCGGGTTTGATTCCCCACTCCTCCACTTGAAGCCAGCTGGATGACAGCTCTTCCAGAGCTCTTTCAACCCCACCCACCTCACAGGGCGATTGTTGTGGGGATAATAATAACATACTTTGTAAACCACTCTGAGTGGGTGTTAAGTTATCCTGAAGGACAGTATATAAATTGAATGTTACTATTATTATTAACTGTTGCAATAATGTTTCTCCTAACCATAAAGACCAAACTTATTGCTACAATGCAGGTACTGAATCATTCATGGATTTAATATGTGTAATTCTTACACAGTTTAGACAGGCTGAAACTGTGAGCTGTAGAGACTTCACACAATGTTCAAGTGAACTATTATTCCAAAATCAAAGTGACCCTGCAAGATCATATATCCAAAATCTTTCCATGTTCTCTCATCCCACAAGTTTCCCTAGAAATCTATCCACCAAACCATAACCTAATCTGACAAAATCAATAAAAAAGAAACAGTATTATAAATGGGTAAATTTTCCTTTTAATGACTTCTAGTAAATGCTAGGTGTGTGTGTAAGAAGGTGTGTGTATAAGAACGGTCAAAAATGTTGAGTCACTTTCAGTGTAGAAGTAGTGCCCATCAACACATTCATGGCATTTTGCTGTTGTCAGCTGGGGCCAAGCATGGCAGGGGAAAATGCTTTATCATGGTTGGGGGGAGGTTAACCTAAGCTGCAAACTCACTAGCAGTGAGCTGATACAATGGCTAGAATGCTGGCCTAGGACTGGAGAGACCCAGGTCAACATCTTCCACCAGGCTATAGGTCTCATTGGGTAACTGTGAGCCAGCCACTTTCTCTCAAGCTAACCTACATCACAGGGTTGTTGAGGTAGTAAAACAACGGCAGTGAGAATCACATACATTGAAAAGCAGAATTAAAATGCAGTAAATTGATACCATGTAGTTTACTTTTGTTAGAAATAAAACAGACATTTTTCTTTCATGACTCATGAGATTGTATGTATAGGATAAGATTCTGTGTGTATGTTGGTGTGTCTGCACACACATATGTGTTGTGGGCATGAACTGAGTTTGTTCCAGAATGAAATCAATTATGGTTGCGATCTGGGTGCCAATGTGGCTTTTCAGAACTTCCTGTTGCTTCTGAAATGGACCAGACACAAACACTCATACATTTTGCTTCCTGAACAGCATGGATAAATTCTGCTAAAATTTGACAATTGTTTTTAAAAGTATCAACAATGTATAGACTTCTTTCAAGCACAGAGCAAAAGCTCAAAAAAACATTTATGTTCATACATTTATAGCCTAGTTCCTAGGTATAATCCTAGAGAAAACTGTCATGCAAATATTCAAATCTGAATTATCTATGAGAACCTCAAGAAGGAGGTTCTTACACACACACCTAGCATTTACTAGAATTATCTATGAGAACCTCAAGAAGGAACCTCACACTGTGAGGAAAAAATTATTACCCCCCTGCTCTGAATATGAAATGATGGCACTCAAATGATCATCAAAGATCACAGAGCACGATGCATGCTGGCTGCATCCTGAAAATGGGACTATGTTCAAAGAAATCAGCATTTTAGCAAATGTGATCACATCTGCACTATGTATCTCAGTAGGAAACTTGCTTTGAGAGCAACAACAAATCTTGCCATGGCATTCTTTAAACACCAAGGAGAGAGAAAAGTAAGGCCTCACTCTCTCCAACAAGTAAAAGCAACTATCCCGACATGGAAAGCTGATATATGTGGTGAAAATGAAGTAGAAAATAATAGCAATGTATCAATTGATGCTCCAGAGAGAACTCCAGGGCAAACTGGGACATTAAAATGCCCTGGAGCAAGCCAAGTTGAGTGGCCTTTGCTGCACTACAACCCGAAACATCAGGGTCACTCAGTTCAGCAGCGATAACAATGGGCATTAACTCACCTACTGCCTCCTCTCACAGAGTGGTGGCAGAGCAGGAGGCAGCAATTGGTAAGCTGACACTGATCATCATTGCCACATAAGAGTCTGAGTCAAATGGTCCCCGAAGCACTGGCAGAGTCATTGGGGCTTGACTCTGTTGGCTCTGTTGGCTTGGCTCTGTTGACTCCTCTGCCCTCTAAGGCTGTGGCCCAGCAGGAAATTTCCCTCTAAATTAAATGGCCACAGTATCCCTGGATAACTAAAAATCCATGCAGAGCCGATCACTCAAGGAAGTGCTATACAGACCCATCAGATCTTCATGCAGCATTCTTTGCAGGGTTGCCTGGTCCCCTATGTCAAAAATGGGAGTGCAGGTTGCCACAGGTGCCACCTGTGCATTTGCACAAAGTGTGCATCTCCTGGTGATCACATCATTTCTGGAACAACTCAGAAGCTGTGAGTTGCACCAGGGGCTGATTCTTTAAAAATCAGCCCAAAACATTGCTTCTGGGTTGTGGCAGGTATGATGTAATCATGGGGGTCACTCATGGGCACCTGTGCATGCTTCATGTACATTCTTGCCAGCCTGCTGCCACCATTTCCAGATGCCTTACCTTCCTGCAGCCAGGCAAGCAGGAGCAGGGAGGCGATAGCTGGGGAGAGGCTGGCAATCCGAGTCTTTGAAAACTTTCTGCAGCTTAGAGCTTCTCAGATATAAATCAGTCAACACAGAAAGCAAAACCTTCCTTCAGAACCGGTTCTGTCATGTATGTTCCCATTTGGATGGAGGATGATGTTCACTCAGAATATTTTGCTTGTTGCAGCTCCTTAGAATGATCTGCTCATCTCTTTGCACCAGCGTGAGTCTTTGAAGAACCTTCTTGGCTTCTACTACAAAAAGAAGCTGACGACTTACCGGCAAGCTGGGCTGGTGCCAGGTGCAAGACAGAGTGGAGGCAGGATCAGGTAAAGGAGGAGGAGCATCCATCCTGTGCTGGCCCAGCCGCATGGTCAGCGCCATTATACCTGAGCATCTGCAGGAGCAGCTTGTCACCCTCCACTGATTAAGGACTATTGGGGGGCACTGTCACAACTTTATGGGTTGGCGGTTTTTTGAGGCATTGGGCCAGATCCCAATAGGGTGAGTGGGCCTTTGGGACTGCTCACCCTGATGGATCTGGAAGCAAAGGTCACCAGGCAGGGCCGGTGATGGAACAACGTGTGCCGAGGTGCCAGCGGGAGGCTGGTGGTTGATGCATCGGTTGGCAGCCAGGCCTACGATGCCAATGGGGATTCATGCCCAGATGCCAGGCCAATGCTCCATCCAGCTGTAATCAATAAAGTTGTGGCCGTTTCTAACCCAAGCAAGTGTCTGGTGTGATTCTTAGCCTCCATGCAGTCTAACATAGCACAAAGGTGACAAATTGCTGTTGCACCTCTGTGCCATCTGCTTCCTGCCATGACTATAACCAGATAGTAATCTGGGAGGAAATGAGCTCAGACTATGCTGCTAACACAGTCTTATCTGGTAGTAAAATTATATTTAAATGAGAGGGTGGTGGGTTGTCTTATTAAATATATTTCCAGGTAAACATTTGGTTTTCTTAATCATCATGGTTTAAAATATCTCCATGTGATATTTTCTACTTGATTTAAAAGATTACTTTTTGTCCAGATTCTGAATATTTATTTTTGTGAATTTGATCGTTGTATATATGAATAAAAATGCTTTCATAGAAAAGAAACAGCCTAATTTTCTCACAGTATTTTAAAATATTTATATTGAGTATGAATAAAGGAAAGCATACCTGGAACATAATGAGCCACACACTAATGACCAAGCATGTAATGCTGACTGATGTTGTACAAGGAATAGGAACTTGGAATACCAAATGTGTTATAATTATTTTTTAAAAACCTTTCTCTGGACGGCTACCCAATCCAGAACCCCCAAGGAGGACTGCCCTAGTTTCCAATGTTGACAGAAGCAAGAAAAATGCAAAACTAGGAAGCAAGTCCTCACAGAAGTCAACCTTGCAGGGTGGCACCTGGCAGGCTAAGTCCAAAAACAAGTTAACTGATAGCATATGGCAAATTGGCCAAGGCACTGGATTCAGATTGAAGCAATAACATGTAATAACTCCACACAAGATATAAATAGATATAAATAGAATTTATTAAAGTGCAAAAAGCCAATTATCAACATACTTTGGACACATCATGAGAAGACAAGATTCTCTGGAAAAGTCAATAATGCTAGGAAAGGCAGTAAGAAGGCCTAAAATAAGATGGCTTGACTCAATAAAGGAAGCCATATCCTCCAGTTTGCAGGATCTGAGCAAGTCTGCTAATGATAGGACGTTTTGGAAGTCTTTTATTTATAGGGTCACCATAGGTCAGAGGTGACTTCATGGCACATAACACAGAGAAAGAAGCAATATAACAAAGCCTAAATAACTAGGGTACCATAGAAACCCCTAAATTTATTCCCGATGTTACCTTTAGACAGATAGCAAAATTCAGCAAGGCTTCAAGATGACAAGTCCAGAATCCAAGAGACAAAATCAAAGAGATATAGGCTATAGCATTGATGGCGAACCTTTTTGAGCCCAAGTGCCCAAACTGCAACACAAAACCAACTTATTTATTTCAAAGTGCCACTGCAATTAAGCCTGAATACTGAGGTTTTAGTTAAAAAAACCAACTCATACAGTTGTCCCAACTAATTAACATCTCTCTCTCTCTCTCTCTCTCTCCCTCTCTCTCTCTCGCTCAAGAGCCACGACTGAAAGTAAAGCAAGTTAAATCAAAGCCCTTTGCCGGGATGTACTAAAATGAATGACAGGATTGCCCATTGGAAATAATGGGAGAGGCTTGAATGCCCATAGGAAATAATGGGAAACTGGAATGCCCATTGACTTGCATGGGCTCCATTGAAACACATTAGAGCAAAAAAAGAGGTGCAAAGAAAACGTGGAATGGAATTTTGAAGGAAAGTGTCTGGGCTCAGATAACCTGTTCTGGGACTGGATTGACAGGCCCCATGCTGGAATGATGGCCCCTGGGTGTGACAGAAGGGCTCTGGGACTGGAATGACAGGCCCCAGACTGGAATGACGGCCCCTGGGTGTGCCAGAAGGGCTCAGGGACTGGAATGACAGGCCCCTGACTGGAATGACGGGCCCTGGGTGTGCCAGAAGGGCTCTAGGACTGGAATGACAGGCCCCATGCTGGAATGACGACCCCTGGGTGTGCCAGAAGAGCTCTGGGACTGGAACGACAGGCTCTGTGCTGGAATGACGGCCCCTGGGTGTGACAGAAGGGCTCAGGGACTGGAATGACAGGCCCCTGACAGGAATGACGGGCCCTGGGTGTGCCAGAAGGGCTCGGGGACTGAAATGACAGGCCCCTGACTGGAATGACGGCCCCTGGGTGGGCCAGAAGGGCTCTGGGAATGGAATGACAGGCCCCTGACTGGAATGACGGACCCTGGGTGTGACAGAAAGGCTCGGGGACTGGAATGACAGGCCCCATGCTGGAATGACGGCCTCTGGGGGTGCCGGAAGGGCTCTGGGACTGGAATGACAGGCCCCTGACTGGAATGACGGGCCCTGGGTGTGACAGAAGGGCTCGGGGACTGGAATGACAGGCCCCATGCTGGAATGACGGCCTCTGGGGGTGCCAGAAGGGCTCTGGGACTGGAATGACAGGCCCCTGACTGGAATGATGGTCCCTGGGTGTGACAGAAGGGCTTGGGGACTGGATTGACAGGCCCCATGCTGGAATGACGACCCCCTGGGTGTACCAGAAGGGCTCTGGGACTGGAATGACAGGCCCCTGACTGGAATAAAGGCCCCTGGGGTGTGCCAGAAGGGCGCTGAGACTGGAATGACAGGCTCCTGACTGGAATGACAGGCCCTGGGTGTGCCAGAAGGGCTCAGGGATGGGAATGACAGGGCCCCTGACTGGAATAAAGGCCCCCTGGGTGTGTGAGAAGGGCGCTGAGACTGGAATGACAGGCCCCTGACTGGAATGACGGGCCCTGGGTGTGCCAGAAGGGCTCTAGGACTGGAATGACAGGCCCCATGCTGGAATGACGACCCCTGGGTGTGCCAGAAGAGCTCTGGGACTGGAACGACAGGCTCTGTGCTGGAATGACGGCCCCTGGGTGTGACAGAAGGGCTCAGGGACTGGAATGACAGGCCCCTGACAGGAATGACGGGCCCTGGGTGTGCCAGAAGGGCTCGGGGACTGAAATGACAGGCCCCTGACTGGAATGACGGCCCCTGGGTGGGCCAGAAGGGCTCTGGGAATGGAATGACAGGCCCCTGACTGGAATGACGGACCCTGGGTGTGACAGAAAGGCTCGGGGACTGGAATGACAGGCCCCTGCCTGGAATGACGG
Organism: Eublepharis macularius; assembly: GCF_028583425.1. Taxonomy (NCBI): domain Eukaryota; kingdom Metazoa; phylum Chordata; class Lepidosauria; order Squamata; family Eublepharidae; genus Eublepharis; species Eublepharis macularius. The sequence continues at coordinate 82,447,571 of NC_072797.1, forward strand.
CCTCTGGGGGTGCCGGAAGGGCTCTGGGACTGGAATGACAGGCCCCTGACTGGAATGAAGGGCCCTGGGTGTGAGAGAAGGGCTCTGGGACTGGAATGACAGGCCCCTGACTGGAATGAAGGGCCCTGGGTGTGCCAGAAGGGCTCAGGGACTGGAATGACAGGCCCCTGCCTGGAATGATGGGCCCTGGGTGTACCAGAAGGGCTCTGGGACTGGAATGACAGGCCCCATGCTGGAATAAAGGCCCCTGGTGTGCCAGAAGGGCGCTGAGACTGGAATGACAGGCTCCTGACTGGAATGACAGGCCCTGGGTGTGCCAGAAGGGCTCAGGGATGGGAATGACAGGCCCCTGACTGGAATGAAGGCCCCTGGGTGTGTGAGAAGGGCGCTGAGACTGGAATGACAGGCCCCTGACTGGAATGACGGGCCCCTGGGTGTGACAGAAGGGCTCGGGGACTGGAATGACAGGCCCCTGACTGGAATGACAGGCCCTGGGTGTGCCAGAAGGGCTCGGGGACTGGAATGACAGGCCCCTGACTGGAATGACGGCCCCTGGGTGTGCCAGAAGGGCTCGGGGACTGGAATGACAGGCCCCTGACTGGAATGACGGGCCCTGGGTGTGCCAGAAGGGCTCGGGGACTGGAATGACAGGCCCCTGACTGGAATGACGGGCCCTGGGTGTGACAGAAGGGCTCGGGGACTGGAATGACAGGCCCCAGACTGGAATGACGGCCCCTGGGTGTGCCAGAAGGGCTCTGGGACTGGAATGAAAGGCCCCTGACTGGAATGAAGGGCCCTGGGTGTGCCAGAAGGGCTCTGGGACTGGAATGACAGGCCCCTGACTGGAATGAAGGGCCCTGGGTGTGAGAGAAGGGCTCTGGGACTGGAATGACAGGCCCCTGACTGGAATGAAGGGCCCTGGGTGTGCCAGAAGGGCTCAGGGACTGGAATGACAGGCCCAGCCTGCCTGGAATGATGGGCCCTGGGGTGTGCCAGAAGGGCTCGGGGACTGGAATGACAGGCCCCCGCCTGGAATGACGGGCCCTGGGTGTGACAGAAGGGCTCGGGGACTGGAATGACAGGCCCCTGACTGGAATGACGGCCCCTGGGTGGGCCAGAAGGGCTCTGGGACTGGAATGACAGGCCCCTGACTGGAATGAAGGGCCCTGGGTGTGACAGAAGGGCTCTGGGACTGGAATGACAGGCTCTATGCTGGAATGACGGACCCTGGGTGTGCCAGAAGGGCTCTGGGACTGGAATAACAGGCCCCTGACTGGAATAACAGCCCGTGGGTGTGATAAATTATGTCTTGGCTCCTTGCTAATGCTATTTCTTTAAACTTGAAAATATTTGCCGTATGGTACTCTATCGTATCAGGACAAGCTTTACTGTATAAACTCAACATTACCTCCACTGACCTATCTGCACAAAAAAGTTAACTCATTCAGCCCCTACTCCTCATAAAGGAACTAATTCCAGTAAGAAACAACTGGGCAACAAAATGGAAAGCATTCCAGAGTCAAGAAATTGTTTTTTCCCCCATTTCCTTGCAAGCCTTATAAGTGGGGAAGGGGGGAAACAACCCAAACTTAAAAAAAAACCCAGTTTAATATGTCACTAGCAGTTTGTGCTACCCAGCAGTATTGAGGTTCGGGGGGGGGGGGACATTTTCTCTTGCTCCCAATAAAGACAGGCCCTTGATTTTGCACTTTTGTTCAACAGGCCCAAATGAGTTCACTTTCCACAGGGTCTCTCAGAGGCTGTACATATATCATGTTTTTTGATTTAGCATTTGGTATGAAAATTGCTTTCTTATTAATTTGAGTTCAATAGTTTTTGTTATCAACATTATATTGCCTTTTCAATGGGTGGTGGGTAGGGGGTGAAGTTTTGTTATTTTATACTAGAAACAGAGCCTGTTGTGCAAATAAATACAATGGGCTCTAGAAAGCTGGGGCTGCGGAGGGCTGGTGGGAAGTTGTGGTTAGAAAGGGCTGGCAGGTGGGGGCAAGGTGGGTCTGGGGAGAGGTGAGAAGCAGGAGGGGTCTGGGGAGGGATGGCAGGTACGGAGGCAATGGAGGTTTGGGGAGGGCTGAGAGGCAGGAGGGGTGTGGAGAGGAATGACAGGTAGGGAGGCAACGAGGTTTTGGGGAGGTCTGAGAGTCAGTTGGGGTGTGGAGAGGAAAGGCAGGTAGGGAGGCAATGGGTGTTTGGGAAGGGGTCAGAGGCAGGTGGGGTGTGGAAAGGAAATGCATGGAGGGAGGCAATGGGTGTTTGGGAAGGGGTCAGAGGCAGGTGGGGGTGGGGAGAGTAATGGCAGTTAGGGAGGCAATGGGGTTTTGGGGAGGGCTGAGAGCCAGGTGGGGTGTGGAGGGGAAAGGCAGGTAGGTAGGCAATGGGGTTTTGGGGAGGGCTGAGAGCCAGGTGAGGTGTGGAGGGGAAAGGCAGGTAAGGAGGCAATGGGGTTTTTGGGAGGGGTCAGAGGCAGGTGGGGTGTGGAAAGGAAAGGCAGGGAGGGAGGCAATGGGGGTTTGGATCGGAGAGCAGAGTGCCGTGGCTCCAGAGGCCTTGCAGGGCGGTGGCACTCCGCTCACGCCGCCTTTCCCCGGGCCCAAGGAGAGTGGAGAACTGCTGCCCTGCGAGGCACCAGGAACCGTGTGCACTGCTCTCCTCGAACCCGGGTCGAGACGCCGCAAGAGGAGCACCGCTGCCATGCAAGGCCCCGGGTCTTTGCAGAGTGGCGTGCCCGGCTCCGGCAGGGCTGACATGGCAGTGGGTGCTTTGCCCTCGTCCTGTCCCTGCCGAAAGCAGCGCTGCGCGGTTCTGGCAGGGGTCAGAGGGCAGCAGGCTTCTCTCCTGCCACGGCTCCCCTGAGCCTTTCTGACACGCCGCCCTTGCTGCCCTTCCTGCGCCACCGTGGGAAGGGCTGAGAGTGCCACCGCCCTCCGAACGGGCTGCGAAACCTGCGGCATCCACCGGCACCCTCCAGAAGCGGCCTGCCTGGTGCACTTACTGGTGCATCGGAAACCCGCTAAGGGAATTATAAAGTAGGACTAGCAACAAAGCCCGTTGTGGGGGGAAAAAACCAACAGGCTCTAGAAAGGGCAGGGCAGGCGGGGCAGGCATTTCCTCTTCCGCCCTGTGCTGCGCCCCCTTCGCAGTCGCGCAGTGCCCGCTCGGAGTTCAACACGGGGAGAATCTGCGCGTAGATTTGGAGCGACGCACGTTCTCGGCCTGGGGCAGCGCAGGCAGCAAGAGCTTCGAAGTGGGCGGGACAGGGTAAAAGCCGGAACAAGATGGAACAGGCCGGAACGGGCACAAAAGAAATGCCAGTGCCACAAAAAAGAGGGGGATGTGTTAGAGACACTCCAGAGCAATATTTTAGAAATGAAAACTCTGGACTGGCACCCTTTAATTAACCCATTCCATGCCAAAAAGCTCCCGGAACAGCACAAAACAGCCCGAAACGGGCACTAAAGAAATGCCAGTGCCACAAAAAAACAGTGGGATGTGTTAGAGACACTCCAGAACAATATTTTAGAAATGAAAACTTTGGACTGGCACCCTTCAATTAACCCTTTCCATGCCAAAAAGCTCCCGGAACAGCACAAAACAGCCCAGAACGGGCACTAAAGAAAGGCCAGTGCCACAAAAAAACAATGGGATGTGTTAGAGACACTCCAGAACAATATTTTAGAAATGAAAACTCTGGACTGGCACCCTTTAATTAACCCATTCCATGCCAAAAAGCTCCGGAACAGCACAAAACAGCCCGGAACGGGCACTAAAGAAATGCCAGTGCCACAAAAAACAGTGGGATGTGTTAGAGACACTCCAGAACAATATTTTAGAAATGAAAACTCTGGACTGCCCCGCTTTTATTAACCCGTCCATGCCAAAAAGCTCCCAGAACAGCACGAAACAGCCCGGAATGGGCACTAACGAAATGCCAGTGCCACAAAAAACAGTGGGATGTGTTAGAGACACTCCAGAACAATATTTTAGAAATGAAACTCTGGACTGGCACCCTTTAATTAACCCATTCCATGCCAAAAAGCTCCCGGAACAGCACAAAACAGCCCGGAACGGGCACTAAAGAAATGCCAGTGCCACAAAAAACAGTGGGATGTGTTAGAGACACTCCAGAACAATATTTTAGAAATGAAAACTCTGGACTGCCCCGCTTTTATTAACCCGTTCCATGCCAAAAAGCTCCCAGAACAGCACGAAACAGCCCGGAATGGGCACTAACGAAATGCCAGTGCCACAAAAAACAGTGGGATGTGTTAGAGACACTCCAGAACAATATTTTAGAAATGAAAACTCTGGACTGCCCCGCTTTTATTAACGCGTTCCATGCCAAAAAGGTCCCGGAACAGCACAAAACAGCCCGGAACGGGCACTAAAGAACGGCCAGTGCCACAAAAAAGAGGGGGATGTGTTAGAGACACTCCAGAACAATATTTTAGAAATGAAAACTCTGGACTGGCACCCTTTAATTAACCCATTCCATGCCAAAAAGCTCCCGGAACAGCACAAAACAGCCCGGAACGGGCACTAAAGAAATGCCAGTGCCACAAAAAAACAGTGGGATGTGTTAGAGACACTCCAGAGCAATATTTTAGAAATGAAAACTCTGGACTGGCACCCTTCAATTAACCCTTTCCGTGCCAAAAAGCTCCCGGAACAGCACAAAACAGCCCAGAACGGGCACTAAAGAAAGGCCAGTGCCACAAAAAAACAGTGGGATGTGTTAGAGACACTCCAGAACAATATTTTAGAAATGAAAACTCTGGACTGGCACCCTTTAATTAACCCATAACATGCCAAAAAGCTCCCGGAACAGCACAAAACAGCCCAGAACGGGCACTAAAGAAACACCAGTGCCACAAAAAACAGTGGGATGTGTTAGAGACACTCCAGAACATCATCTTCAAGGCCTGTCCATCATCTTCAAGGCCTCCTGGAGGACTGGGGATGTGCCACAAGATTGGAGAAGAGCGAATGTTATCCCAATCTTTAAGAAAGGGAGGAAGGATGACCCGGGAAACTACAGGCCAGTCAGTCTGACTTCTGTTGCTGGGAAGATATTAGAACAGATTTTAAAGGGATCAATCTGTAAGCATCTGAAGGACCGCTCAGTGATCCGGGGAAGTCAGCATGGTTTTGTTCCTAACAGATCCTGCCAGACCAACCTGGTTTCCTTCTTTGATCGAGTGACCAGCTTGCTGGATTGGGGGAACTCTGTTGACGTGATTTATCTGGATTTCAGTAAAGCTTTTGATAAGGTCCCCCATGACATTCTGATGGGCAAACTGGAAGACTGTGGAGTAGACTATAGGATAGTTCGGTGGATAGGGAACTGGTTGGAGGACCGCACTCAAAGAGTGGTGGTCAACAGCATTTCATCAGATTGGAGGGAGGTGTCCAGTGGGGTGCCACAGGGCTCGGTTTTGGACCCGGTACTTTTCAATATTTTTATCAATGATCTGGATGAAGGAGTGGAAGGGCTGCTCATTAAATTTGCTGATGACACCAAAGTGGGAGGGGTAGCAAACACCCAAGAAGATAGAATTAAAATTCAACAAGACCTGAATACTCTGGAGAAGTGGGCAGCTGTGAATAGGATGCAATTCAACAAAGACAAGTGCACAGTATCACATCTGGGCCACAAAAATGAGAAGCACAAATACTGGATGGGGGATACACTTCTGGGCAGTAGTATACGTGAAAGGGATCTTGGGGTAAGAGTGGACTGTAAACTGAATATGAGCAGTCAGTGTGATGCGGTGACAAAAAAGGCTAATTCAATCCTGGGTTGTATCAAAGGGGCCATAGCATCGAAATCGCAGGAGGTCATAGCCCCTCTCTATACTGCCTTGGTCAGGCCACACCTGGAGTACTGTGTGCAGTTCTGGAGGCCTCACTTCAAAAAGGATGTGGACAAAATCGAGGGGGTGCAGAGGAGAGCGACGAGGATGATCAGGGGTCTGGAGACTGAGCCATACGAGGAAAGGCTGAGGGCCTTGGGAATGTTTAGTTTGGAGAAAAGGAGGTTGAGGGGGGACGATTGCTCTCTTTAAATATTTGAAAGGCTGTCATTTGGAGGGGGGCAGGGAGCTGTTCCAGTTGGCAGCAGAGGGTAGGACGCGAAGCAATGGGCTAAAACTACAAAGGTACCGACTGGATATTAGGAAAACTTTTTCACCGTCAGAGTAGTTCAAAAGTGGAATCAGCTGCCTAGGGAGGTGGTGAGCTCCCCCTCACTGGCAGTTTTCAAGAAGAGGCTGGATGAATACTTTTCAGAGATGCTTTAGGCTGATCCTGCAGTGGGCAGGGGGTTGGACTAGATGGTCTGTATGGCCCCTTCCAACTCTATGATTCTATGATCCTATGAGAAATGAAAACTCTGGACTGCCCTGCTTTTATTAACCCGTTCCATGCCAAAAAGCTCCCGGAACAGCACAAAACAGCCCGGAACGGGCACTAAAGAAACGCCAGTGACACAAAAAAACAGTGGGATGTGTTAGAGACACTCCAGAATAATATTTTAGAAATGAAAACTCTGGACTGCCCCGCTTTTATTAACCCGTTCCATGCCAAAAAGCTCCCAGAACAGCACAAAACAGCCCGGAACGGGCACTAAAGAAATGCCAGTGCCACAAAAAACAGTGGGATGTGTTAGAGACACTCCAGAACAATATTTTAGAAATGAAAACTCTGGACTGGCACCCTTCAATAAACCCTTTCCATGCCAAAAAGCTCCCGGAACAGCACAAAACAGCCCGGAACGGGCACTAAAGAAACCCAGTGCTACAAAAAACAGTGGGATGTGTTAGAGACACTCCAGAACAATATTTTAGAAATGAAAACTCTGGACTGGCAGCCTTCAATTAACCCTTTCTATGCCAATATGCTCACGGAACAGCACAAAACAGACTGCAGTTTTCTGCAGACTCGAGACTGAAAGCACACCCAGACCATGTTTTTCGCTTCCCTCCACCCCAACAATTGTCTGTTGGTAGCCTGGGACTTAGCCTCAGGCGAAGAGGAGTTACCTGGCTGGATGCTCCAAGTAACAATAAAAAAATATGTCCTATTTTTTCAGTTATTTATTTGTTTATTTATTTGAAAAAAAATTAAGAGATGTCCGATTAATATATATAATAAACCAAAAAAAGGAATCCACTTTAAGGATTGCTTCCCATAGACCAATTCAGTTAGAGGGTCAAAATGAAGGTGAGTGCAAAAATGATGCGAAGGGTGTGTGTGTTTGTACAGTGAACAGTGGATTAATGTGAACAAAATCAGTGATGCAAAAATTCATGACAGTTTGGTTGGAAAGCTGCATGAAGTATTGGTATCTGAAGAGGGTTTTGACTAAAGTGTCAGCAGGTGCTTGGAGAGACGGTTCAAGCATACAGGAGGGAACAGCAGAGCTGATTTGAAGAGAAGGAGACTGGGTAAGGTTGCAACCTCCAGATAAAGCCTGGAGTTCTCCTGGAATTACAGCTGATCTCCAGATAAGAGAGATCAACTCCCCTGGAATAGCTGCTTTGGAGGGAGGACTCTATGACATTATATGCCACTGAGGTTCCTTTCCTTCCTAAACCACACCATCCTCTGATATTACCCCTAAATCTGCTGGCACAAGCAGGAGTCAGCAACTGTAAGACTGGGGAGGCTGAGGATGGTGAAGCAGCAAATATCATACTCTAGAATGTAACAGATAAAGGGCTTCTAAGCAAGATCAGCTTTGCCATTATGGCCTCTAGGAGAAAATTTCCTATAGGATGGTGGTCTGGGGTACCACTTGTCTGCACACAACACACACACACGTCAGTGCCCAGGCAGCCAGGAGGGCCAATAAGGCTGGCTAGGCAAGAATCAGCCAGTGGTCTAGTGGTGCAGAAAAGCCTGGTGCTGCAGATGCTGCCTATCCTCCTCACTTGGCTTGCCTTTGCCTCAGTTGCCCCATCAGTGATCCCTCTTGATCAGAGACACCAGCCACAGATGACCAATGATGAGGCAAGTGAGGCAAAGACGAGCCGAGGGAGACAGGCAGCAATAGTCCTTGGCTTCACTGTGGTGCTGCCTCCTGCTGCTGGCTTGTACTTGCATATTAGCCCATTATCTGTTGGATCTCCTCCAGATGAGGCAGTGTTGATGGAAGAGGGATGGGACCAATGGTGAAGAACCATTTTCCATGGCTTCTTTGGCAATCCTGTCCACCCCAGTTGCCACGTGATAAAGATGATCCATTTCAGTCTGATTGTTGCCCTCATCATGGCAGACTAAGATCATTTGTTGCCCTGATGAATGCCCTACACTGATCCTCTTATTTGGAAACTGCATCCTTGTTTGTTTTCCTGTACTTCTTAGTGCCTTTTGATATCGTTGACAATGCCATCCTGTGACAGCACAGCATTCATATTTGCTAACGCTGTGACCTGGAACCAGGTATTTGGGACACAGGGAAGTTTATATCCCAAACATGTGTCTGCCATGCAGCCACAAAGAGGTAGGTAGATAACATGCACAAATGATGTCTTCTTCACCCACTGGTTTGTAAAGTGTGGGTTGGTGAACCCCCAAAAATGGAGCCAGGCATTGTAGATGTCAGCACTCAAAAGGCAAGGATTGGTGGGGGGGGGGTTTACCTCCCCCTGTCACATATGTGGAAGAGAACAGCTTCTCACATATGTGAAGGACAAAGGCTTTACATTCAGTAGACAAATGGCAGCTTTCTCCCTCCCTCCTCGACGGTATCTGAAGACAGCCCTGATCAGGTGAGCAAAGCTGCTGTGGTGGAACATAGAGGAAGAGGTTGTCCTACCGATATGCCAGGCCAAGGCCATCTCACAGTCAAGACTTTGAACTGAGTTTGATAACTGATGGCGGAGGTGGGGCGGGGGGCGTCAGGGGGAGCGGCGCAGCCGCGACCCCCGGGGGCCCGGCTGTCCTCGTCCTCGTCCTCGTCCTGGGCATGGGCATGGGCATGGGCATGGGCAATTTTATTTTTGGCAACCTCTTCTACATGCAAAACTTTTTTGGTACAAAGTTGTAATGTTATAAAATGGTAAAAATTTCATAAAATTGTAATTTTACTAACAATCCAACTCAAATAAGTTCATAGACAATTCAAACAGTATTGCTTTTATAATCATATTAGGCATAAATATTAAACATAACTTGTAAACATTAAGTAAAAAGTATTAAACACTCGGTAGAGATGGGTTGAAGGTTTTATCTTAAATCCTGAGCAGCTTGAAACCTTCAAGTGAGAACTGAAAACATGTTTCTCTGTTTTAGAGAAACTGCTTTTCAGTACAAAATAAACTGGATGTCTGTTTTTGTTGCACTCTCCCAACCAGGAGACAGACTCCTCCTAAGAGTTTAATGGCTTCTTTCATTAACAAACGCTAGTCGTTTTCATTACGTGAGGTATCAAAATATAAATGTTTATTTAAATAAAACATAGAAAAATAGAACAGATGAACGCAACAAGAATTAAGTTTCCTAACATTTCTTAATGAAATCTAACTCAGTCAGATTAACGATGAAATGCATTCAAGTTACCGTAGCACATATTACAAGGGTAACTTTCCTGCCTAGATATTCATGAGATTTCTTTTGGCCAAAACCCTGATCTGCTATTTGGATTACCATTTTTATATATTATCTTATGCAAAAATCTAAGATCTTTTCATATGATAACAAAGATAAATATCAAACCAATCATAATTTAATTCTTTTTTACTATTTCCAATCATGTGACATTTTACCTAGCCAAAAGTACCACTATGCCCAGCTGTAAGATAAGAGATATGGATAGTAAAAGTGACAAGAAAAGTTACATGACCAGATCATCCTTGGTCTCTGCTAACAATTACAGAACATGTATCTGATACTGTTCACTATTTTTAATTGGCTGTCAAAAGATAAAGAAGCACCAGTTATACACCATACTAGAAAAAGAAGTACAGTGATGTTCATACAGTGTTATTTAGAATGCATATGTTTCACTAAGTATGTGTTCTAAACCATAATCAGCAGTCTACTGGTTTGAATCCCACTACTGCCTTGGGTCAGCCACTCCTCTCAGCCCCAGCTCCATTGTGGGGATAAGAATAACACTAACTTGTTCACTGCTCTGGGTGAGGCACTAATATGTGTAGAAGAGCAGTATATAAGCACGGTTATTATTATTATTTATATTTCCATGACACCATCCCTTGACCTGTGAAATTAAGTATTTTGATAAATATGAAAGTGATACCAAATATAAATGCATTGCATAATGTGTGAGTGTACATATACAAACTTTAAAAATTGTATTGGATAATACCGCAAAGCATGATTACTGAGAAAGCTGCTTTCACTGCTTTCAGTGTGGAGAGCTGCTTGTAGATCAAAACAACCTGACGAGCTGTCTTCATGCAGAGTGCGCTTGATTCTCTTGGCTTTCAATTCTGCTTTCGTTCAACATGGGTAAATCAATGTGTCAGCAGTAAACATTTGTATCACTCCTCTCTGAATGACCTTTTAAATTTTACTGCCTATCGTGTCAAAGCAATTAAAATTAACAATACAGTTACTAAGCTGCTAAGATCAATTAATGGCTCTTAGGTTTTATCTATTGATCTAGTGACATCTTCAAAACCCACTGGTAACAGACTATACATACTTCTCTTCTATCCACAATATATACACAAGGATTAATTACATATTCTTATCTTCTAAATTACATATTTAAATGACATTCTTATCTCCTAAATTAATTAGTCAAACTCTTACATCAAGGATTGGTGACAAGTTGTGGACAGACTACGCTTGGACAGAATGTACACTGAGAATAAATGACATCAAACAAATTGGAAACTAAATAAATCACTTTTATTTAACAAATAAATTTCTTCTGAAGTCTCTTTAGAAATTAAACAATAGAAACAAACTATGTGGCATTCCTCAAATCCACGTGTAGGATGCTATGGAAGTGGTACTTAGAGGGAAATTAATCTCCGTTGCCTCCTGTCATGAAGAGCAAAAAGAAAACATTAGACATGAAATGATATCTAGAATAAGAAAACTAGAAGATGAACACAAAAAAGGCCACCCAATCTATAAACTTGCTTGCATGAAAATTAGAGGAAAAAACCTCCTCACATTCTAGACAAGCTATTAAAGGCACCCAGGAAAAACTCAAACTAATTCTGTAAAATTAGCCGATGTATTTGCTGAATACTACCAAACCATTTGTACATCAGACAATCCTGACACTAATCATATTTTAAATTATTTATCATCACAGGAAATTTGGAAAAAAATCTCACAAGAACATAAACAATATCTGGACCAACCAGTCACAACAGAAGATGTTACAGTCACTATCAAATCCTTGAAAAAAATAACAAAGCTTCAGACAGGGATGGATTCCCTGCCAAATTTTTACAAAAAAATACATTCACCTACTTTCAACTCCACTAACTGCCACGTGCAACTCTGTTATGTTAGGAGGTAGCATCCCTCTATCTTGGTCAGAGGCTGAAATAGTAGTTACTCCAAAAAAGGACAACCATATTACAAATACTAAATCTTCTCAACCAATACCCTTCCTGAATGAAGACCAAAAGATCTTTACAAGCATATTTGCCAAAACATTGTCTAAATTTAAATAACCAACTACATTCACCTTGACCAGACAATACACGTAACACTTTAACTATAATTAATTTCTGTGAAGCATACAAAGCCCCTGCATTACTTCTGGCCTTTGATATAGAGAAGGCATTTGATTAAGTGGAAATACCATATCTAAAACTTTTACTTCAAAAAATGGGTTTTGGCGACCAATTCTAAAATGCCATTAATGCTCTTTATCTTTCTCCAAAAGCTACAGTTAGGACTAACAATGTACATTCAATAGATATCCATATAGCAAGGGGAACTAGACAAGGCTGTCCCCTTTCCCCATTTCTGTTTGCCATAACTATAGACAGGGCCAATGCTACCATTAGACCAACTAGGCAGCCGCCTTGGGCACAGACCTCAAGAGGGGCGTAGTTTTAAACAGATTACTTTCTTGAAAAAATGCAACTGAGAAAACCTATTGAGCACCCCCTAAATGGTCCTGTCCACAGACATCAAGCAGCTCAAAAGCTCACCGTAACTTTTTTATTTATTTATTTATTTGATGTATACCCTGCCCTCCCCACAGATGGGCTAAGGGTGGCTAATAACATTAAAAAATACATTAAAATCACAGAAACATAAAATCAATAATTTTTTACACAAAATAATTAAAATGGTCCAGGAGCAGGCTATTTAAACAAATATTGGGAGTCTGTATACAGGCATGGCAGATGGCTGAGGGCAGCTCCGGAAGAAATGGTGGTCTTAGATGGAAGAAGAAGGACACTCGCTGGCACTCAGCCAAAGGCCCAGCAGAACATCTCCGTTTTACAAGCCCTGCAAAACTGTAACAGGTCCCACAGGGCCCAGATCTCCATTGGGAGAGCATTCCACCAGGCCAGGGCCAGGGCAGAAAAAGCCCTCGCCCTGGTTGAGGCCAGATGGATGTCCTTTGGGCCAGGGACCACCAGGAGTTGCTTGTCTGCAGAGCGCAACACCCTGCAGGGGACGTAATGGAAGAGGCGGTCCGGCAGGTATGGAGGTCCCAGTCCATGAAGGGCTTTAAATACCAAGGTTAACACCTTGAACCAGATCTGGAACTCCACTGGAAGCCAGTGCAGCTGGCACAGCACATGATGAATGTGTGCTTGGATGGGCGTTCCGGTAAGGATGCGTGCTGCTGCATTCTGGATCAGCTGTAACTTCCGGGTCAGACCCAAGGGCAGTCCAGGATAGAGTGAGTTGCAGTAGTCTAGCCTGGAGGTGACCGTTGCATGGATTACTGTGGCCAGGTCCTGTGGTGAAAGATAGGGCGCCAGTTGCCTGCCCTGTCGAAGATGAAAAAAGGCAGACCTGGCAACAGTCATGACCTGGGCCTCCATTGAAAGTGTAGCATCCAAGGTCACACCCAGACTCCTCACCATCAGGGAAGGTTTCAATTGTACCCCATCAACAGCTGGGAGCCGGTTCCCAGCTCAATCGCCCCATGATCCAGACACAGAACCTCTGTCTTCAGGGGATTCAATTTCAGGCGACTCTGATGTAACCATACCGTCACAGCCTTAAGACCCTTGACCAAGGAATCCAAAGCAAGATCAGACTGGCCATCTGTAATGATTCCAAGTAAATGTGTGCATGTATCTTTAAATGCTTGGTGAGATAGGTGAAGAGTGGGGGGTGAAGGAGATGGATGAGTGAGTGATATGAGTCAGGCTATGGCATTCCATACTTGATAGTCTGTTTCACTCCCTTCTGCAAGAAGACGAGGTCTTTTGATTTCAAAAGGTTTATTGTGAAAGACAGCATTCAAGCCCAGATGTGCATATTCCAGGATTAGAGATCCTGGCCGAGCAAAGCATTGCTAGGAATGAATCATAGAGCAAAGGTTGTTACATTTCACACTCCCGGAGCCCAGCCTCCCCCCCCACAAGTTCATACAGCAAAACTTCTCAGAGGTGCGCTGAGCTGGCCGAGGTCGAAACAGCAGATAAGACAGGATCCTTTCCCATGGAATCGGCTCCTTGCTGGTGTTGCCTGGAGGGAAAGAAGTCTAAACACTACACGATTAAATATGGCGTTACTTAGGTTAAAACAGTTTCTGACAATATGATTGGTTGAGGACTGAGAGGGTGGGTGGAGTGAATGCAGTTTGAGACTGAGAGTAGAGAGAAAATTTTTAGTCAGAAGAAAGCAGGCTAGCTGTGTGCTGCCTGAATATGTAGAAGTGTTTATGAGAGAAATATAACCTGTGTGGAACCTGAACTGAGCATGTTTGTGAAAGGACACTCAGTCAGGGAAAGAGAGGCCAGCTGTGTGAATGAGAGTAAATGAAGTAACTTTAAGAACCGAGAACTACGTTGATGAAACCAATACGCTTCTCGAATAAATAAAAGCTTATTTTTGTTTTGCTATATCCCAGTGTAGCTGTCATTGCTATATCCGATTCCTATCTTCAGGGCCACATAGAACCACGAAGGAGCCTGATGCTTAGGAACGTTACCAAAGGGAAAATTTAAATAAAATATCTTGGAATAAAATATTCCGGGTGGCAGCAGACTACCCAGAGGGTTAAGGAATAGATTAAAAGAAAAATCTACGCTAAAGAAAGTAAAGGTCATAACACCATCCATCAGCAGATAGAGCTGAGTGTCATCCGCATACCAGTGACAACCTAGCCCAAAGCTGTGGGCTAATGGGGCAAGGGGGCACATATAGATGTTAAATAGCATCAGGGAAAGAATCGCCCCCTGAGGGATGCCACATACCAAAGAATGGTAAGCAGACATCTGTTCCCTGAGTGCCACCCTCTGTCCTAGATTGTGAAGGAAGGAGTTCAGCCATTGCAGGGCTGTTCCACGAATCCCCACATCGGCAAGGCAATGGGTCAGAAGATTATGATTGACCATGTCAAATGCTGCTGTAAGATCTAAAAGTATCAGCAGTGCCGACCCACTCCGGTCCAGGTGTCGCCGCAGATCATCTGTGAGGGCAACCAGAGCCGTCTCTGTACCATGGCCAGGCCTGAAGCTGGACTGGAATGGATCCAGGATAGAGGCATCACCCAGGTATACCTGCAGCTGTTCTGCTACTGCCCTCTCAATTACTCAAAGTTATCTCAGAAGTCTCAGTCAACTTGAGAGGAACAATCCTTAGTGAAAGTACTCCTTTTTAGCTCTCCAGAGAGCCAGCTAAAAAGAAGAAAGCAAACAAATTAAGTATCTGCAGACAAAAGTATCTCCTTTTCAAGTACAACACAATTCTCTCTCTCATTGTCTCACAGCAAACATGAGAAGGGGGTGGGAGGAGAAGACATTCTGTTGTGCCAGCCAGGAAAAAGGTGGGGAAATAGCTTCCAATGCTACAAAAAGAAACTTTTCAGCAACTTGAGGAAGCCAAGCAAGAAGTGAGAAGGAAAACAAAAGGGAAAAGGTGGGAATCTGCCTCCAGAGCTAAGAAAAAAACCCACTTCTTAGAGCAAACTGTATCCCAGCAACACCAAGAGAAGAGGCAGAGTGGAAAACACTAAAATCTTCACAGCTATTCTGCTGTGTCTGGAAAGAAAAGGGCAGAAAGTCAGCTTCATGGCTGCAATAAAAGGGAGGAAAGTAGGGAAATTCTGCTGTAGCAATGCGCATAGCATACTTGCTGCAGAGGAACAAGTGCAGGGAAAAATACCTCTGTACTAGAACCTACAACTATATAGCCAAGCTTTTAAGGTTTCCTCAAAATCTGAAAATCCTTTAAAGAGTTATGATGACCTCGTCCAATCCTTAAGACCACTTTTGGTAGGTGCTCGAGAGGGAAAACTGGTCAAGACCAATTTGTCATCTAAACCTGGGTTTGATCAGAGCTGTATTTGTGCTAAAAATGCTTTAATCTATGCCTATAAGTTAGCACTGAGAGCTGATGAAAAGACCAGACAAGATGCATATCGTTCTCTTTCATTTTTAAAAAAGAAGTATAAATCACTGGTTGCCCGCTGTAAGAAAGAACATACCAGAAAACTGTGGGCCAATGTAATTGAAGCAGCTACGAGCAAAAACTCAGTGGTGTTCTGGAAACTAGTGTCAAACCGTGCCTCCACAGCCGCCTCCCCCTTGGCTTCCTCTATCCCCCCAGATAAATGGACTTCTTTTTTCCAAAAAATGTATGATGATCCTATTCAACCCCCTCCTGCCCTAACAATAGAAAATCTGGCCAAATGCCCCCCAGTTCATGCCGAAGAGGTAAAAGCTTATATTAGCCAGTTAAAGAATGCAAAAGCCCGTGGGCTTGATGGAATATCTCCAGAATTACGAAAAACAAATAAGGACTGGTGGGAAACTTTCCTAGCCTCCCTGTTTACTTATATTGATGAAACCGGCTACATCCCCAATGATTGGGGAATGGCTATAGTAGTCCCCTTCCATAAGAAGGGAAAGAAGGAGGATCCATCCAATTATGGACCAATCAGCTTACTAAGCATTGTAAGCAAGTTGTCTACAAAACATCTGCTGGAGAAATTTTTAGACTGGCTAGAACAGGAGGAAATAATTGCTGATGAGCAAGCTGGGTTTAGAGCTGGCAAATCAACAATAGATCACTGCCTAGTAATGCAACACCTTGTAGAGAAATACGCTACAGGAGACCAAGCATCACGTTACCGGGCATTTGTTGATTTAAAAGCAGCTTTTGACACAGTCTCTAGAAATAGACTTTGGAGGAAACTGCAGGCCTCCTCTATTGATAGGCGACTGCTGTCCCTTTTGGGGGCTATGCACAAGCAAACTGCCCTGAGTAAGGTGCAGCCAAATTGGGCATTTGACTGACCCCATTCAAACTTACAGGCAGGTGTGCCTTCTAGCCCCCTTTCTGTTTATCTTCTACATCAACAATTTGGTAAACCTTTTGAATGCCCCTGGATTGCACCCTCCCAAATTAGCAAATAGGCACATTCATGTACTGCTCTATGCAGATGATGCTGTATTACTTTCTAGGACCCCATAGGGCTGAAACAAGCCCTAAAAAAATTCTCCCAATTCTGTGATACTGAACACCTTCTAACTAATTACCAAAAAACTAAGATCCTGGCTTTCGGTAAAAATCCAAAGATCAGACGATGGGAGCTTCAGGGGCAGCTTCAAATATTTGGGTGTAGTTTTGCAAGCCTCAGGTACCAAAACAACACATAGCAGCTTCATTGCTGATGTGGGAGAAAAAACAGCACACGGTATACTGAAATTTTATCGATCACAAGGGGGGCAGTATGTACCGGCTGCGCTCAGATTGTTTAAAGCCAAACCATTGGCCCAATTAGTATACGGATCATTCTTGGGGCTGCCATCCTCCTCTTTCTCTCAACTTGAGAGAGTGCACTCCAAATTCCTTACAGCTCTATTACAAGTGCCCAAATGCATGCCTAACTCATGGGTTAGACTGGAAACAGGAATGTTAAGGGTAGAGGCCAGAATCACCATCCTTTCAATTTTCAAATGGCTGTCAGGACGTCTAAACCCGCAACGTCTGCTCCCTCTGTTATTCCAAGACAATCTAATTGGCAAAAGGCGACTCTGAAATCCCTGGGAAAATTGGGTCTTTCCCCTCAAAGTTTGCTAGTCATGGGGTTAGACTGAGCAAAATCACTCATTAAGCAGAGAGTGACAGACATTGAAAGACTTCCTGTTTGGGATCCATGGAGGTCTAACGCAGCTCCACTTGCGGAGCTGACCGGACTGCCGTTTTAACCGGCCGGCGGGGTGAAAATAGCCCGCGGCCGACTGCTCTCAGGCGGGGAGCAGGCAAAGAACGCTCAAGACCCTAGGGTGAGCTAGATCTCGGACGAGGGGGGGCTCTACACAACGAGTCTCCCCCCGATCCTTGAGGTCCCACCTTGCGACGGGTCGGCTATAATCTCTGCGGCAGTTTTGGGGCCAATTCGGCTGGCATAAGACCTACATACCCAAGCATCGATTGGGGGAAGAAGCTGAGAGGAGAACTTAAAATCGAAACAGCGATTACAACCCGAGAAAAGTGAAGAGAAGGTAAAGATCATTATCTTCTGAGACGGGACAGATTGATAAAAACAGAGAGAAAAAAAAGTAGATTTTTAAACTGCAACAGACTAGTGAAAAGGAGGGGAAGACTCGGCAGGAATCGAATTTAAAAAGAGACTAAGTTTAAAGAAGTTATTAAAGAAATGGGACTATTGTTTTGAATACCTGTGGCTTTGGAGCTGTGAGAAAAAGACACCATCGCGAGATCTGCTGTGGGAAGACGGGAGACAGGAAGTGCGTAATAACAATAGAGTGGCTGGAGAGAAGCGGCCCTTGCTGGAGGGCAGGAAGTAGGGAATCGCCATTTTTGAAAGGGGAAGGGTCGCGGCTTCAGCGGAAGAGGAAGTAGGCCATCTTGGATTACAAAATTATAGAGAAACCATAGAGAAAAGACGCCCGACATTTTGGACTCTTTAAAACTTAATTTCTATAAGAAGACCGGGACATTTAAAATAGAAAAACGTTAAATTTTACGCCACGGAGTTAAGGAAGAGAGCGGATTCGTGGGAGCGAGCTAAAGCAAGCCCCACGATGTCAAAAAAAGAGTGGCAATCGGCAATAGAAAACCTGGATAAAAACCTGGACAAAAAACTTTTAGATATGATTAAAGAACTTAAGGACACGAAATTGGAGCTGATAAAAGAGGTTAAAGAGGTTACACAGACAGTAAAATCGGAGCTGTCAGAAGTGAAAAAAGGTATGGAAACAATACGAAGTGAATTACAAGGAACGCAGCAGAGAGTTAAAACAGTAGAAGACGCGATGGAGAATTTAGCAGACACGCAACAAACAGAGATGAGATTGGTGAAGGGGAGAATGTCAGTTGCAGAAACTAAACATATGGAGAAGCAGCTACGTTTTCGTGGCTTGCCAGAAGTGGAAGGAAAGTCAGCGCAAGAACAGATGACTGAGGTGTTGGCTGAGTACCTGGGGAAGGAGGAGGAGGAAGTTGTGGCTATCCTAGATGTGGCATACCGTGTGAATTCGAGAATAGCAACCCAGAGGAAACTACCAAGAGATGTGATTGTGCAGTTTACAACACGAAATATGAAAGAGAGGATTGTGACAAAACAGTTTCAAGATCCATTGGAGATTGATGGCAAGACGATTATTATAATGAAGGAACTGCCCAGATCAGTGTTACTGGACCGGAAAAAATATAAAGTGCTAATTCAGATTTTGAAGGACATGAAAATCAGGTACAGATGGGAGTTACCGGAAGGAGTGTCCTTTGAGTTTGGAGGGGCCAAAAAACGCATCAGATCTGAGCGAGAGATGGAGCGATTTATTAAGGACAATGAAAAAGACTTACCAACAAGATCATGAGTATGGAGAGTAAAGTATTATCTTGGAATGTAAATGGACTAAACTCACCGAATAAGAGGAAAAATACTTTTCACTGGCTACTAAAACAAAAATGTGACATTGTTTGTTTGCAAGAGACCCATATTAGAAAGCAGGATGTAAAATATTTAAAATCTGGAAAATTGGGCAAAGAATATGTAGCGGCCTCCAACAAGAAAAAAAGAGGAGTGGTGTTGTACATAAAAGAGGAGCTACAGCCAAAATTAGTTATGAGAGATGTGGAAGCTAGATTTGTAGCAGTGGAATGTATTTGGAATTTAAAGAGAGTGTTGGTAGTCGGACTTTATGCACCTAACGGTGCAAAAGAAAGCTTCTTTGAGGATTTAAGGAAGCATTTAGACGATCTTGCATACGACCAGATAATTCTTGCTGGAGACTTCAATGGAGTGACAGACTTGGAACTAGACAAAAAGACTACAACGGCACAAAAGAAAAGAGGACTATTACCAAAGCTTTTTTTTGAGTTGATTCAACAAGAGACTCTTGAAGATGTATGGAGGAGAGAATATCCTAAAAGCAGACAGTTTACTTTTTATTCTGCAAGGCATTCTACATTATCAAGAATTGATATGATCTGGGCCTCAAAAGACTTAGCATTATGGACTAAGGAGGTAGAAATAATGCCTATGGTAGGCTCAGATCACAACCCAATTATGTGGAAATTTGGAAAAAAGAGAAAAAGGAAAGCATGGAGAATAAATGAGGACTTGTTACAGGAAAGAGAGAATATGGAAATACTGAGAAGAGAGACAAAGTTTTTTATACAATACAACGTGAATAAAGAAGTACCAACCAATAAAGTTTGGGATGCTTACAAGGCGGTTGTAAGGGGCATACTAATGGACTTAAATGGTAGAGCAAGAAAGAAGAAAGAGGAGAAAAGACAAGAGATTGAGGAGAAAATAAAAGCCAAAGAAATACAGCTAAAAAAGAGACCAGGGAAAAAGAAGGTATACCAGGAAATTAAAATACTTCAAGAACAGCTAACAGCAATGAGTAATAAAGAATTGGAGTGGAATCTCAAAAGACTGAATCAAAAAGCGTTTGAGGGTGCTAATAAACCTGGGAAGTACCTGGCATGGCAATTGAAGAAGAAAAGGGAAAAGAAGATAATAAATAAAATTTGCGAAGATAACAAAACGTATTTGGAGCAGGCTACCATTAGTAGAGCCTTTTATAAATTTTACGCTAAGCTGTATAATAAAAAAGAAGTAAACAAAGAATCAATAGCGTCATATTTGGAGAAAACCAAACTTCCAGAAATCTCGGAAGCTTGGAGAAATAAGTTGAATAGTGAAGTAACTGACGAGGAAATAAGTAAGGCAATACAATCTGCAAATCTAGGAAAGGCGCCAGGGCCAGATGGACTTACGGCTAAATTCTATAAGACAATGGCTAATGAACTGGCACCATTCCTAAAAGAGGTGATGAATGGGGTTTTAAGGGATCAAAGGATTCCAGAAACTTGGAGTGAAGCGAATATATCATTGATCCCAAAAGAGGGCCAAGACCTGACTAATGTGAAAAATTATAGACCTATATCGCTACTCAACAATGACTACAAAATTTTTGCGAAGATATTGGCGGAGAGATTGAAGGGGTGGCTCTCGGAAGTCATAGAGGAGGAACAAGCAGGCTTTTTGCCAGACAGACAAATAAGAGACAACTTAAGGACAGTGATCAATGCTATTGAATATTATGACAAGCGTTGTGACAAAGAGGTTGGTTTCTTCTTTGTTGACGCTGAAAAAGCGTTTGACAATTTAAACTGGGACTTTATGTTTGCCACTATGGAAAAGCTACAATTGGGAGAAAGATTCATCAGAGCAATTAAGGAAATTTATAGAGACCAGACTGCAGCAATTGTGGTGAATGATGAATTGACCAAGAAATTGACGATAAGTAAAGGAACAAGACAAGGTTGCCCGTTATCTCCATTGTTGTTCATTTTAGTATTGGAGATTCTGATGATACAAATACGTCAAGATGATGAAATTCGTGGAATAAAAATAAAGGACTATTCATACAAGATCAGAGCATTTGCGGATGACATAATGTTAATTGTAGAGGACCCATTGGAGAACATGCCAAGAGTGATAGATAAGATCAAGGAGTTTGGAGACTTGGCAGGTTTCTTCATTAACAAAAAGAAGTCAAAGATATTATGCAAAAATATGACTAAGCAGAAACAACAATTGTTAATGGAAACAACGGATTGTGAAGTAACAAGTAAAGTGAAATATTTGGGAGTCGAATTAACTGCAAAGAACATAGATCTATTCAAAAACAATTATGAAAAATTATGGACTCAGATAGAGAGAGACTTGATTAAATGGAATAGATTGAATTTGTCATGGTTGGGCAGGATTGCAGCAGTTAAGATGAATGTGTTACCAAGAGTAATGTTTTTGCTACAGACAATACCAATCATCAGAGACTCCAAACAATTTGAAAAATGGCAGAGGAAAATATCAGATTTTGTTTGGGCAGGCAAGAAGCCTCGAGTGAAAGTGAAAGTTTTACAAGATGCAAAGGAAAGAGGCGGAATGCAACTGCCCAATCTGAGACTTTATCATGATGCAATCTGCCTAGTTTGGTTGAAAGAATGGATGACATTAAAGAACAAGAAACTATTAGCCCTAGAGGGATATAAAAAAATATTTGGATGGCACGCATATTTATGGCATGACAAAGTAAAGGTCAACTCGATGTTCCTGCATCACTTTGTTCGGAGAAGTCTATACATAATCTGGAAGAAGTACAGAATTTATCTACAAGAAGGAACCCCTTTGTGGGTGGTTCCATATGAGGTGATAGACCCGAGAGCTGTTGATAATGAACAACAATGTTTAACGTATAAAGAAATAACTAAAACTGAAGCATCCAAACTTAGAATAAAGACACAAGAGGAACTATCACCTAACTACGATTGGTTCCAGTATAGACAGATCAGAGACTTATATAATTCGGACTCTGTAAAGGGAGGTATACGAATAGAGAATTCGGAACTAGAGCAGACCCTTCTTAAAGAAGATAAGAAAAGAATATCCAAGGTATACCAAGTACTGTTGAAGTGGTATACCGAGGATGAGATAGTTAAAACACAAATGGTGAAATGGGCTATAAACTTTAATAAAGAAATAACAATGGAGGCATGGGAACACTTGTGGAAAACTACAATGAAGACAACGACATGTATTAATATCAAAGAGAACATTTATAAAATGATCTATCGTTGGTACATGACACCAAAGAAGATTGCGCTAGGGAATTTGAATACTTCTAATAAATGCTGGAAATGTAAGAAGCATGAGGGCTCCCTCTATCATATGTGGTGGTCGTGTGAGGTAGCCAGGCAGTACTGGGGGGAAATAATAAGAGAAATGAGTGAAATTTTACAATTTCAAATTAATAAGAACCCAGAACTCCTGCTACTGAACTTGGGAATGGAGGGAATTCCAGCCCAACACAGGACGTTGATATTTTATATGACAGCAGCAGCTAGACTTTTGTATGCGCAAAAATGGAAAGTACAAGAAGTGCCAACTATTGAAGATTGGACTTACAAATTGCTGTATATGGCTGAAATGGACAAGATGACAAGAAAATTGAGAGATCTGGACTCAGGGCAGTTCAACACAGACTGGGAGAAGCTGAAACAATACCTGGAGAAGAAATGGGAGGTGGGAGGAAAACTGTGGCAGTTTGAGAACTACTGAAGTATTGAAGTAGAGGGGGGAGACTTTACCGGGGGGAGAAGAGATAAATGTGAATTAATAAGCAGTCAGATTAATAGATTGACATATATATAGATATATATAGGTTAACAAACAGAACATAGAGAAAATAATTAATTATAAGGACTAAATATAAGGAGCGATTAACTAACAATATTTTCTTTTTTTTCTGACAAGTTTTGTACCAAACTGAATGTCTGAAGATATAGATGGGTCAAATTGATTGACTACGTGAGGAGAGATATATAGAACTATTATAAAAAGATAGAATGAGTAATATATATAGAGAATAAGTCAAATTGTTTGATATAAACGAATGTATGATCTATATGGTTTATGATATATAGAAATACCTGAAATTGAAAAATTGGGATAAATTGTTTATCTAAGATGGAAACAAAGGCTTACAGTTTGGGCATATAATGTTAAAAATAGTTAAGGATGTACTGCTTAGAATAATGGAGAATATATATTTGTTTTAGATAGAGGAAGCTAATAAAAGTAAGGGAAAGGGGACAAAGGGTTGGAAAGCTGTTGGAAGTCAACAAAAAGGGGGGGGAAAGGGAGGGGGTTAGAGATGAAAAAATTGGGGAAAATTGAATGTAAATGTGGAAATAATGGATTCTAACCCAATAAAAATTTTTCAAAAAAAAAAAAAAAGAAAGACAAACATTTTCTTAGAGCACCAGGTTTTATTTCTTCAGATACTACTAAATATATTGCCGCTCCTGCAGCCTATTTTTACTTTCTTGAATCCAGTAACTCCAGAAGGGCATTTGCTTTAGCTAGAAGTTCAACTCTCCCCTCTGCCGTTCTGGAAGGAAAGTTTAAAGCTGTCCATTACTCTCTTAGGCTTTGCTCCTATCCCCTAAGAGAAATTGACTCAATGGAGCACATCTTCTTCAACTGCCCAAGTCATAGTAAAATTAGAGCGGAAACCATCAGCTGCTATGTGTTGTTTTGGTACCTGAGGCTTGCAAAACTACACCCAAATATTTGAAGCTGGTAAGTTGTTCTAACTGATGCCCCTGAAGCTCCCATCGTCTGGTCTTTGGATTTTTACCAAAAGCCAGGATCTTAGTTTTTTGGTAATTAGTTAGAAGGTGTTCAGTATCACAGAATTGGGAGAATTTTTTAGGGCTCGTTTCAGCACTATGGGGGTCCTAGAAAGTACGTGAATGTGCCTATTTGCTAATTTGGGAGGATGCAATCCAGGGGCATTCAAAAGGTTTACCAAATTGTTGATGTAGAAGATAAACAGAAAGGGGGCTAGAAGGCACACCTGCCTGTAAGTTTGAATGGGTTCAGTCAAATGCCCAATTCGGCTGCACCTTACTCAAGGCAGTTTGCTTGTGCATAGCCCCCAAAAGGGACAGCAGTCGCCTATCAATAGAGGAGGCCTGCAGTTTCCTCCAAAGTCTATTTCTAGAGACTGTGTCAAAAGCTGCTTTTAAATCAACAAATGCCCGGTAAAGTGATGCTTGGTTTTCTGTAGCGTATTTCTCTACAAGGTGTTGCATTACTAGGCAGTGATCTATTGTTGACCTGCCAGCTCTAAACCCAGCTTGCTCATCAGCAATTATTTCCTCCTGTTCTAGCCAGTCTAAAGATTTCTCCAGCAGATGTTTTGTAGACAACTTGCTTACAATGCTTAGTAAGCTGATTGGTCCATAATTGGATGGATCCTCCTTCTTTCCCTTCTTATGGAAGGGGACTACTATAGCCATTCCCCAATCATTGGGGATGTAGCCGGTTTCATCAATATAAGTAAATGGGGAGGCTAGGAAAGTTTCCCACCAGTCCTTATTTGTTTTTCGTAATTCTGGAGATATTCCATCAAGCCCACGGGCTTTTGCATTCTTTAACTGGCTAATATAAGCTTTTACCTCTTCGGCATGAACTAGGGGGCATTTGGCCAGATTTTCTATTGTTAGGGCAGGAGGGGGTTGAATAGGATCATCATACATTTTTTGGAAAAAAGAAGTCCATTTATCTGGGGGGATAGAGGAAGCCAAGGGGGAGGCGGCTGTGGAGGCGCGGTTTGACACTAGTTTCCAGAACACCACTGAGTTTTTGCTCGTAGCTGCTTCAATTATATTGGCCCACAGTTTTCTGGTATGTTCTTTCTTACAGCGGGCAACCAGTGATTTATATTTCTTTTTAAAAAATGAAAGAGAACGATATGCATCTTGTCTGGTCTTTTCATCAGCTCTCAGTGCTAACTTATAGGCATAGATTAAAGCATTTTTAGCACAAATACAGCTCTGATCAAACCCAGGTTTAGATGACAAATTGGTCTTGACCAGTTTTCCCTCTCGAGCACCTACCAAAAGTGGCCTTAAGGATTGGATGAGGTCATCATAACTCTTTAAAGGATTTTCAGATTTTGAGGAAACCCTAAAACTTGACTATATAGTTGTAGGTTCTAGCGCAGAGGTATTTTTCCCTGCACTTGTTCCTCTGCAGCAAGTATGCTCTGCGCGTTGCTACAGCAGAATTTCCCTACTTTCCTCCCTTTTATTGCAGCCATGAAGCTGACTTTCTGCCCATTTCTTTCCAGACACAGCAGAACAGCTGTGAAGATTTTAGTGTTTTCCACTCTGCCTCTTCTCTTGGTGTTGCTGGGATACAGTTTGCTCTATGAAGTGGGTTTTTTCTTAGCTCTGGAGGCAGTTACCCACCTTTTCCCTTTTGTTTTCCTTCTCACTTCTTGCTTGGCTTCCTCAAGTTGCTGAAAAGTTTCTTTTTGTAGCATTGGTGTAGCAGGGTTCAGTGTTCCCAAGAATTGAGACTAGACAGAATCTTCAGGAAGGAATGATGTTTATTGCCGGCAGAGCTCAGCGTGACTAGTGCCACAAAGAACTGAGCTCCCGATTCATTCACAGTTCCTCATTTTATACATACAGCATATAGACACATCACATGGTGTTGGTGTCAGGTAAGCTAAGCTCATTTTAGCTAGAATGTATCTGTTTTCCCATCTAACAGTGAGGCACTTCAACTGACATTTTAGATGAACATGTCTACATAGCTTCCTCTTTCACTTTGAATGCAGGCTACTGTAAAATGTGAGAACAAAGTTTATTTTTCATTATAATCATTCAGTATTAATGGCACTCAGCATTTGCAATCTAGTAGTAATTAAACAATTGGTATTTCCTTCAGCTACATTTCCCCCCTTTCAGCCTCTGATTAGCGCAGCAAAGAGGCTGACCCAAAACTTTGTCTGTACAATTTATGCCTTTAGCCCTACATACTCCCCCTCCTTCTTTTCATCCTCTGACGGGAACCTCAGAGCCCGCATCTTAATTGAATAATCCCGTTCAGGAGATACAGAGGTAACAGTATATAGCTGAGTCAGGGGTGGGGCTCCCCTGGGTGGAGGCGCCACCGGTGTGGCCATCATTGTCATGCCTGAAACTGTAGATTGTATGAGACGAATAACACAGGGAATACAACAAGGGAGGAATATAATACCGGCTAGAGCACACCCCATCAGAAGCAAAGCTTTCTTCTACCAACCTCCTCCTAAGAAGGAGTCCCACCAGGTAATGTCCCAAGCAGATTTCTACATCTGCACAGGGACATGGGCTAGCTTGCGTATATTGGAAGCTATGTTTGTAACTGCTTGCCCACTGTCATCAATTGATAAACAACAATCCGAGAGATTAAACTTTCTACATACTCCTACTTCCTCGGCTAGCAGGTAGTCTAGAGCCAATCTATTTTGGTAGATAGGTGCTCTCATTTGGGTCTGCTGCCGGGCCAAGAGTTCAAGAGCCGCAGCTGTTTGATTAGTAATAATCTCAAGGACAGCCTGAAGACAGATTAGGCGGTTCAGTATGTAAATAGGGTGTGGCAGCCCCAAGACCCATCCTGTGCCCAGGTGGCTGGGCCATAATACTCTATTATACGCTGGGGGGCCTGAACTGTATGGTTTCACTGGGTTAATATTTCAGGGGTCACTTCCATTGCCACCCAGGGCCATTGCTCACTCATAAGGGGTCTCCCACACACCCAACAATCTGAGACATTTAAAGAGGCGGCTATTTGTTCAGCAAGAGTCAAAAAGAGATTTCTACCAGGGGCTTGGATTGGAACATCTGAGGCAACCTCCTGATACAAGGAGGAGTATACCACAATCGGGGCCTTAGTTGTGGCCTCAGTTTCTGGCGGCTGAGTTGCTCTGGGGGCGTAGGCCACACGATCCTTCCCCCATGCAGCTGGGATGCATAACCATGGTATGGTTGGGCAACCTTGCACCGTACCAGACCAGGACCACCCTATATTTTGGACCATTGCATACATTTTCCCTTCATGATAACAAACTTTTGCAAGATGTCTGTGATAACACTTTGTACTAACAGGGGTGGTTACGGCAGGAAAAGTTCGGATATACCGTTTCAAGCCAAAACAATGGTTACACCTCCATCCTCTCTGTGGGAGTGTCATCTGTGTTGGAAGGAGTATAAGGAGGAGGAGAAGACAGCCTACAATTGGGGCACGTCGTAATAGCATAGTGTTGGCACTTACAGACTGGACAAGTCTCTATTTATGGTCATCTGCCCAAAATACACCTGAGTAGGCAGCTGAAAAGAAGGGTTAGCCAGACCCCAAACACACGCCCCGATATAATAATGAAGGCAGAGTATGACATGAAGCTCTTCTTAAAACTTAACTTTAAATTGCAGCCTGAGTCTAGCACATTTTCCCTGGACCAGGCTTTTTAGCAAAGCACTTATAATATAGTCAAGCAAAGCTTAATCTAGATATAATATCAGAGCGGTGGGTGAGTAGCACCACTCCCTGGAGTGGGAGAGTAGGAGGAGTATATAAGAAACACTGGGGGCAGGGTACGTTACTACAATGTTGTTGACCACAGTCAGGACAAACCACCTCTTGGATGCCTGTCCCAATCTTATAAAAACAACAGATAAGGAGAACAAAACAGGAAAAATGCACAGCCAGTAAAGGTATAGGAGAAAACGCAAAAAAACATCAACTGTTACTGTAGTCCACCGATGATCGAAGCTTCAGCTGTGGGTAGACTAGCCAGCCCAGGAGTGGCTAGACCAGAGCGTCTTCAGCCTTGAACCTGAACAGCCTCCTGGAGTGCTCAGGTACCAGGCCCTGGAACTGTTGCCTGTGAATCTTAGCCTTTTCCGGTAGGCTGAGATCCAGAGGGTAGCTTCTTCAGTCAGAAACGGAGGGGATCGTCTGGACAGATCTCTGTAACTCAAGGCGTGGCAGCAGGTTTAATATTAGTCCAATGAACCCAAACTGCAATGCCTTTTACCTTCACAGCAGTAGGAGTTGCTAACAGGACAGTGTATGGGCCCTTCTATTTAGGTCCTAGCAGAATTACTTGCCAGTCCTTTACCCAAATCTCAGCTCCTGGCTGAAACTTATGGACTAGATTAAACACTGGCAAAGGCTATTGTTCTCCTACATACTTTTGAATTTTCTGCAAAGTCTTGCCCAGGGCCACAACTTGTTCCCTGAGTCTCAGATCTCCCAACTGACAAGGGTTTCCTGTAACACCTTGTAAAATAGGAGGTGGCCTACCAAACATTAACTCAAATGGGGACATTTTCACTTAAAATAACTGCTGGCAGACCCCACCGTCCTACAATTTCCTTTAAGAGACACCAAACTACCTCTCTGGCCTTTTCAGTTTTACAAGGAAACGCTTCTACTCACCCAGAATATGAGTTAACAAACACTAACAAGTATCGGAATACTTGGTACCGTGGCAATTCAGTAAAATCTACAACTAGTGACTGAAATGGCAGAGACCCCGGGGGTTGGAACCCAGGAGGTGGACCTGGTCCTTGTTGGGGGTTGTTTCTGGCACACACGACACAGTTTCTGGAAACAGCTGCACACAGTCCATGTAGTTTAGCAATGTACAAGTCCTTGTTTAGTAACTCTGCTAGTGCTGACTTTCCATAATGAGTGGCTTCATGGGCAGCTTTTACTACTGCATGAGCAATTGATTCTGGCCCAAAGAGTCTTCTATCTGGAAACTGAAGCCAGCCATCACATCTCTGGGTATTCTGAGGACTAGCCTAGTCCTCCTCCTCATGGGAATACTTTGGAGTCCAATCAGATATCTGGACTTGGAAAAGGACATTGAAAATGGGATGGCTGCAAAAATTCTTCTCTGGCCACTGCAATGCATGACAGTTACTTTTTAAAGCCTTGGAGCAATTGCAAAATTTCAGGTCCATTTTTAATTCGTTTTCATGAAGCAGTGATGAGACCTTTCTCTTTGTATAAAACTCCATGAGCATGCAGAGTAAGAAATGCATATTTAGAATCTGTCCAAATGTTAACCTTTTAATCCTTCTGCTAACTGAAGAGCTCTGGCTAAAGCAGTAAGTTCAGCTTTCTGAGCAGAGGTATTGGGTGGCAAGGGTTTAGCTTTTATATTCTTTGTCCAAGTTACTACTGCATACCTTGCGTTTCTAACCCCATTTTCGACAAAGCTGCTGCCGTCAGTAAAATAATGTCTGGGTTTGGCATGGGGACCAGTTAGGTCCTTTCGGCTAGAGTAAACTTCATCGATGGTTCGGAGACAATCAAGGGTTGGGCTCTCCTCATCTACTGGCAGTAAGGATGCTGAGTTGAGAGCACTAATTACAGTTAGCTTCACTTGTGGGTTTTCAGCAATCCCTGATACGTGGTCATGCATACATTTGTGAACGAATCTCTTCCCTGTAGTCCATCAGGGCGAGCACAGAATGTGGGACTTTAACATAGACCTTCTGTCCCAAAGTCAGCTTCTGCGAATCTTTGACTAGCTCTGCTGTGGCTGCTACAGCACGGAGACAGGCTGGCCAGCCTTTTGCTACAGCATCCAACTGCTTAGACAGGTATGCTACTGGCCTTTCCTAATTTCCCAGATGCTGGGTTAATACTCCAGCTGCTGTGCCATTCCACTTATGCACAGAAGAGCAAAAAGGCTTCATAATGTCTGGCAGACCCAGGGCAGGGGCTTCCAGCAACTGTCCTTTAAGAGTCTGGAATGCTTGCTTCTGCTCTTTTCCCCACAGAAAAAGGATCCCGTTCTCCCTCCTTTGTAACTTCATAAAGGGGCTTTGCTGTTTTTGCAAAGTTGGGAATCCAAATTTGGCAATACCCTGCAGACCCCAGAAATTCTCGCACTCGCCTCCTGGAGGAGGGCTCTGGAATGGAGCAGACTGCTTCTTTACATTCATGGCCCAGGGACCTGATTCCTTCTGATATATCAAATCCCAAATATTTTACTTGGGGCTGACAGAGCTGTGCTTTCTTCTGTGACACTTTGTAGCCAGCTTTGTATAGCACCTTTAGCAACTTCTGGGTAGCCTCATAACAAATCCCCTTACAATGATTGTTTTATCTGTCATGGGGACTACTGGCTGAGTTACTACTGAACGTTCAGCTCTAGTGTCCACTAAGAAAGAAATATTTTGGCTCCTCATGCAAATTTCAACCATGGGCTCCTGGGGGCCAAGATTGAAGGTGCTCAGTCTGGCTTATGCCTCCCATTCTTCGTCCCATTCAGAGTCTATTTGCCATCCATATTTGTCCTCTCTCAATGCTGCTTCCATGGCTGGTCCTCATCTTTTATACATTCCATCTCGGACTTCCCCTTGGCTCTGGGGGTCCCATCTTTTCCTTCTTCTATCATCTCGTCCTCTTCCACATCCCCTGATACTCTGTAGCCTCTCTTTGCACTCATCTTTCTAATGCCCTCTTTTAAAACACCACGCACATGTTTCAAAATCTAGGGGCTGCCTGCCTCCTCTCTCTCAGGGTGCCCCCCATACGTCCCCTTCCAGGGGGGTACTGTCCCTGTTGGGGCTGCTGGGCCAGTGCTACAGGCAGCAATTCTGCCTTTTTCATTTTTCTATCTGTCTCTCTTTGTGCTTCCTGTTCATGATTAGAAAAAACTTTATGGGCAATTTCAAGCAGCTGCTCTATATTCATTCCCAGGAACCCTTCTTGCTTCTGTATTTTCCTTCTAATGTCCCCTGCTGCTTGGGTGACAAAAGTGTTCAAAACCATTCTCCTATTTTCTTCTGCTTCTGGGTCATAGGGAGTGTATTGACGGTAGGTCTGGTAGACCCTTTCTAGGAAAGCACCAGGAGGCTCATTTGGTCCTTGTTGACACTCTTGTATTTTTCTCATATCAGTTGCCCTTTTTCCTGCAGCCTTTATCCCTTGCATCAGGGCCTGCTGGTACCCGGTTAGTTTAGCCATGCCTCCCTCTTCATTGGCATCCCAGTTCGGATCTGCCATAGGAAATGCCTCTTTCACCTTTTGTTTCTGCATCCTCCCCTTCTTTCACTAGCTTTGCTAGGTATTTTCTAGCTCCTTGTATAATACGTTTGCGTTCCTCTGTATTGAAGAACGTGATTAGGAGCTGGTTACAGTCCTGCCAAGTTGGTTTATGGCTATTAATTATGGACTGAAACAAAGTAGTCACCGGTTCTGGCTGATCTGAGAATGGAGGTGTGTGAGTCTTCCAATTGTACAGATCAGTAGTTGGAAAGGGTATATATATTAAATGCGAGGTCCCTGAGCGAGGCTCCACTGTCTCTCTTAAGGGACAGGCTTTAGTTTTCTTCAAGGGATAGACATTGCTCTCTTCCCCTTCTTTTTCTAGCTCTGGGATATCTTTATACTCATCTTCTGCCTCTACATTTTCTTTCCGTGTCTAAGATCTGGTTTTGGCAGGGGTAGCATTGGAGGGGTTTCTTGGTCCACTCCCAGCTCCCCTTACTTTCTCTTCTACAGGCCCTTCCACTCTCTCTCCTCCTCTAGGCAGTGAGGGAGCATATGGTGGTGGGGGCACCTCTTCTTCTTGGGTTTGTTGAACAGGCTTAGACTTCGGCTGGAGCCTAGCTTCTAGAGGGGCAGTGGGGCAGGCCGTATCTCGCTTTACTGGCACCACCGGGTAGATGCCTCCCTTTGGTGGTCGCCTTCTTGACTATGGATTCATCCTCCTTCCTTTCCCTAGGGCCATAAGCTGCACCTCCTTCTTCCTAGCCCGGTACCCTGGCCAGTTCTTAACCCAGGGAGGGGGATTCAAACAAGTATCAAACCATGACTGTGCATATATAATCTGATCATCATGTTACTTAAGAGTAAAGTGATAAACATTTAGGGCAGTTGTTTCATCAAAAGTCCCTTCCTTTGGCCAGCCTAAATCAAATGTAGGCCAGAAAATTTCCAACAGCTCAGGGGTTGGATTCTCCCCTGACTGGACCCATCCTCCATACACCTCCTGGAAATGTTTCAACATCAATTTCAAGGGGGTTGTTTCTGGGGATGAGCATGAACCACCCATTATCAACACAGAGCCCAGACAAGACAAGACAGTCTAGGGATTAATAACAGTGAGAAAGCAGTAAGGGGTCTGCTTCTCACGAGGCCCTACGCACTCGCTTCTCGTCTTTGACGACCTGACGAAATCGCCCAGCCAGGAAATGCGTCTCGGAGATTCACACACCAATCGCCCTAGGTGTTCCATTCATGTCATTCACATGACAAGTTTCCATCCCAGTTCCTACAAGCACCAGTGGGTTCAGTTGAGTCCCTCTGACTCACTTACTTGGGCTGTGCTAGGGGGTGATCAAGCCCCTCTTCGCTCCAAAGTGGAACGGTAACCCCAATTACTCCATACTCACATGTCCCGGGACTTTCCTGGATCACTCGTTCCTGCTTCCGTCACCAGGTCGTTGACGCCCCAGTGGCGCACCGCTGACACCCGAGGAAGGCAGGGCCTGCTCCTGAAAAACTCAGGGGGCGCCCACAGGTCCACTACCAGTCTAGAACCAGCGGCCACGGACTGGGGGTCAAGGGGGTACCCCAAGGGTCCCCTCAATCACGGAAGAACGAGCCCCCAAAAATGTAGCAGGGTTCAGTGTTCCCAAGAATTGAGACTAGACAGAATCTTCAGGAAGGAATGATGTTTATTGCCGGCAGAGCTCAGCGTGACTAGTGCCACAAAGAACTGAGCTCCCGATTCATTCACAGTTCCTCATTTTATACATACAGCATATAGACACATCACATGGTGTTGGTGTTAGCTAAGCTAAGCTCATTTTAGCTAGAATGTATCTGTTTTCCCATCTAACAGCGAGGCACTTCAACTGACATTTTAGATAAACATGTCTACATTGCTTCCGCTTTTACTTTGCATGCAGGCTATTTTAGATAAGCATGTCTACATAGCTTCCTCTTTCACTTTGAATGCAGGCTACTGTAAAATGTGAGAACAAAGTTTATTTTTCATTATAATCATTCAGTATTAATGGCACTCAGCATTTGCAATCTATTAGTAATTAAACAATTGGTATTTCCTTCAGCTACATTGGAAGCTATTTCCCCACCTTTTTCCTGGCTGGCACAACAGACTGTCTTCTACTCCCACCCCCTTCTCATGTTTGCTGTGAGACAATGAGAGAGAGAATTATGTTGTACTTGAAAAGGAGATACTTTTGTCTGCAGTTACTTAGTTTGTTTGCTTTCTTCTTTTTAGCTGGCTCTCTGGAGAGCTAAAAAGGAGTAGTTTCAGTAAGGATTGTTCCTCTCAAGTTGACTGAGACTTCTGAGATAATTTTGAGTCTCCTAGACTATTTTGAGATGCAGCAATGACTGGCAGTGTTATCTGAAAGCAGGATGATATAACTCATAAGGCTTGCCTTTTTTGAGAGTTAATGATCTCATATTGCCTATCCAAAGCCATACCATACTGCTGTTATTCAAAGAACAATATACACGAATCGCTAGCGTCTTTTTCACCTTAATAATTACTTCAACTGGTCCACTTTGTTGGGGGAAAAGGTTAAAAAATAGCTTTTCTTCAGAGGTGCAATGGATCTTGAATCAATAGAGAGTCAGCACACGAGTTTAGCTTTTAAAATCATTTACTTCTAAAGGAAAAAAGGTTAACAGGATTGCCTACAAAATAACAAATGCCTGGAGCTACATTCTCACTCCTGGTTACAAACAAAGAGCTGGGATAACTGAATGGAGAATCTTCTTCTCCCTCTGTCTTCTTGACCCTGAAAGAAAATCACCTGACCTGTTGATCAATAACAGTTTACAAACACTCAAGTTTTCTGGGCTTGCAGATTATTGGCTTTGAGCCAGGTTCCCCTTCCAGGTCAATCTAAACAATAGCATGGTAGGTAAACACATTAACCCCATAATGAGTGAATCTCAGACCTTGCAACACACATATATTCCAACACATTTATGGTACAGGTTTCTCATATTTGTTTTACATATTGGGAAATGTCTTGTTGAGGTAGTGGTGCTCATTCGAGTCTTTCTCCATCAGGCTGCTCCCTTTGCCAAAGATTGCTGGCATTGATTGTGTGGGCCTGGTGTGGGATGCCGAGGAGAGTATAGCCATCTGTCTGGTGTACCGATTGCCCAGCGCACCAGCAGATGCTGTGCCTGGCCTGTTAGAGGCGGTGGCTGGCTGGGCCTTGGAGTACCCCAGGCTTCTGGTCTTAGGGGACATCAGTGTCCATGCTGATGATGCTACCTCCTCACAGGCCATGGACATGATAGCCTCCATGGCAGCATTAGGACTCTCCCAGTTTGTATCAATGCCCACACATCAAGCAGGACACACACAGGATTTGATCTTTGGGTTCAGGATACAGGTGGATCTGGATGAAGCTATAGCAGTGCCATGGTCAGACCACCTCATCCTGAGGGCTTGTCTGGGCACCATGACCCCCTCCTGCTTGGGCGATGAGCTGATTTATGCTCACCCGTGGAGTCAAATGGATCCAATTGAATTGCAGAATGCTCTGCAGGATCCGATGCCCCCTGGTGGCTCATTGGATGAGCTGATAGAGGACTGGAATGTCCGTTTCTCTGAAGCTATTGATGAGATCGCTCCCCATCGCTCTCTCCGCCCCCGAACTAGAGTAGCTCCTTGGTATACTGATGAGCTACGACAAATCAAATGGGAGCTGAGACGGCTAGAGCGAGTGTGGCGGCGACTCCATGATGAAATGACAAGAACATCTTATAGGACGTTTATGAAGGCCTATGAGATGGCACTGAAAGCTGCAAAGAGAGACTACTAAGCAGCTTCCACTGCGTCCACTAGTTCTTGCCCAGCACAACTTTCCAAAGTGATTTGGTCTTTAATGTCCCTCACACATGGGACAAATAAAAATGTAAATTCGGTAATAAGCTGTGAGGCTTTTGGAGACTATTTTGCGAATAATATCTTGTCACTCCGCTGGGATCTGTCCACCACAGTTGATGCAGTATGTGTACTGGAGGCCCCTTGGTCGTCCTCAGGGTTGATATTAGATCAATTCAGGCCACTCTCCCAGGAGGAGGTGGGCAGGGTCCTTCATGCTGTGAAACCTACCACGAGCTCACTGGACCCATGCCCATCATGGCTGGTGAAAAGTGGTGGTGATGGGATTTGGGCACCGTTAGCTGACATCATTAATCTTTCTCTGAGTTCTGGGTTTTTTACAGACTCACTGAAAGAGGCAGTGGTGCGGTCCTTCTTAAAGAAACCATCACTGGATCCTGCTGATCCAGCCAATTATCGCCCAGTTTCGAATATTCTGTTCCTGGGTAAGGTAATTGAGAGGGCAGTAGCGGAACAGCTGCAGGTATACCTGGGTGATGCCTCTATCCTGGATCCATTCCAGTCCAGCTTCAGGCCTGGCCATGGTACAGAGACGGCTCTGGTTGCCCTCACAGATGATCTGCGGCGACACCTGGACCGGAGTGGTTCGGCACTGCTGATACTTTTAGATCTTACAGCAGCATTTGATATGGTCAGTCATAATCTTCTGACCCATTCCCTTGCCAATGTGGGGATTCGTGGAACAGCCCTGCAGTGGCTGAACTCCTTCCTTCACAATCTAGGACAGAGAGTGGCACTCAGGGAACAGATGTCTGCTTACCATTCTTTGGTATGTGGCATCCCTCAGGGGGCGATTCTTTCCCCGATGCTATTTAACATCTATATGTGCCCCCTTGCCCTGTTAGCCCGCAGCTTTGGGCTAGGTTGTCACTGGTATGCGGATGACACTCAGCTCTATCTGCTGATGGATGGTGTTATGACCTTTACTTTCTTTAGCGTAGATTTTTCTTTTAATCTATTCCTTAACCCTCTGGGTAGTCTGCTGCCACCCGGAATATTTTATTCCAAGATATTTTATTTAAATTTTCCCTTTGGTAACGTTCCTAAGCATCAGGCTCCTTTGTGGTTCTATGTGGCCCTGAAGATAAGAATGGGATATAGCAATGACAGCTATACTGGGATATAGCAAAACAAAAATAAGCTTTTATTTATTCGAGAAGCGTATTGGTTTCATAAACGTAGTTCTCGGTTCTTAAAGTTACTTCATTTACTCTCATTCACACAGCTGGCCTCTCTTTCCCTGACTGAGTGTCCTTTCACAAACATGCTCAGTTCAGGTTCCACACAGGTTATATTTCTCTCATAAACACTTCAACATATTCAGGCAGCACACAGCTAGCCTGCTTTCTTCTGACTAAAAATTTTCTCTCTACTCTCCGTCTCAAACTGCATTCACTCCACCCACCCTCTCAGTCCTCAACCAATCATATTGTCAGAAACTGTTTTAACCTAAGTAACGCCATATTTAATCGTGTAGTGTTTAGACTTCTTTCCCTCCAGGCAACACCAGCAAGGAGCCGATTCCATGGGAAAGGATCCTGTCTTATCTGCTGTTTCGACCTCGGCCAGCTCAGCGCACCTCTGAGAAGTTTTGCTGTATGAACTTGGGGGGGAGGTTGGACTCCGGGAGTGTGAAATGTAACAACCTTTGCTCTATGATTCATTCGTAGCAACGATTTGCTCGGCCAGGATCTCTAATCCTGGAATATGCACATCTGGGCTTGAATGCTGTCTTTCACAATAAACTTTTTGAAATCAAAAGACCTCGTCTTCTTGCAGAAGGGAGTGAAACAGACTATCAAGTATGGAATGCCATAGCGTGACACATATCACTCACTCATCCATCTCCTTCACCCCCCTCTCTTCACCTATCTCATCAAGCATTTAAAGATACATGCACACATTTACTTGGAATCATTACAGATGGCCAGTCTGATCTTGCTTTGGATTCCTTGGTCAAGGGTCTTGAGGCTGTGACGGTATGGTTACATAAGAGTCGCCTGAAATTGAATCCCCTGAAGACAGAGGTTCTGTGTCTGGATCATGGGGCGATCGAGCTGGGAACCGGCTCCCAGCTGTTGATGGGGTACAATTGAAACCTTCCCTGATGGTGAGGAGTCTCAGTGGAGTTGAAAGTAGGTGAATGTATTTTTTTGTAAAAATTTGGCAGGGAATCCATCCCTGTCTGAAGCTTTGTTATTTTTTTCAAGGATTTGATAGTGACTGTAACATCTTCTGTTGTGACTGGTTGGTCCAGATATTGTTTATGTTCTTGTGAGATTTTTTTCCAAATTTCCTGTGATGATAAATAATTTAAAATATGATTAGTGTCAGGATTGTCTGATGTACAAATGGTTTGGTAGTATTCAGCAAATACATTGGCTAATTTTACAGAATTAGTTTGAGTTTTTCCTGGGTGCCTTTAATAGCTTGTCTAGAATGTGAGGAGGTTTTTTCCTCTAATTTTCATGCAAGCAAGTTTATAGATTGGGTGGCCTTTTTTGTGTTCATCTTCTAGTTTTCTTATTCTAGATATCATTTCATTTCTAATGTTTTCTTTTTGCTCTTCATGACAGGAGGCAACGGAGATTAATTTCCCTCTAAGTACCACTTCCATAGCATCCTACACGTGGATTTGAGGAATGCCACATAGTTTGTTTCTATTGTTTAATTTCTAAAGAGACTTCAGAAGAAATTTATTTGTTAAATAAAAGTGATTTATTTAGTTTCCAATTTGTTTGATGTCATTTATTCTCAGTGTACATTCTGTCGAAGCATAGTCTGTCCACAACTTGTCACCAATCCTTGATGTAAGAGTTTGACTAATTAATTTAGGAGATAAGAATATGTCATTTAAATATGTAATTTAGAAGATAAGAATATGTAATCAATCCTTGTGTATATATTGTGGATAGAAGAGAAGTATGTACAGTCTGTTACCAGTGGGTTTTGAAGATGTCACTAGATCAATAGATAAAGCCTAAGAGCCATTAATTGATCTTAGTAGCTTAGTAACTGTATTGTTAATTTTAATCGCTTTGACACGATAGGCAGTAAAATTTAAAAGGTCATTCAGAGAGGAGTGATAAAAATGTTTACTGCTGACACATCGATTTATCCATGTTGAACGAAAGCAGAATTGAAAGCCAAGAGAATCAAGCGCACTCTGCATGAAGACAGCTCGTCAGGTTGTTTTGATCTACAAGCAGCTCTCCAGACTGAAAGCAGTGAAAGCAGCTTTCTCAGTAATCATGCTTTGCGGTATTATCCAATACAATTTTTAAAGTTTGTATATGTACACTCACACATTATGCAATGCATTTATACTTGGTATCACTTTCATATTTATCAAAATACTTAATTTCACAGGTCAAGGGATGGTGTCATGGAAATATAAATAATAATAATAACCGTGCTTATATACCGCTCTTCTACACATATTAGTGCCTCACCCAGAGCAGTGAACAAGTTAGTGTTATTCTTATCCCCACAATGGAGCTGGGGCTGAGAGGAGTGGCTGACCCAAGGCCACCTACTGAACTCATGTCAGTAGTGGGATTCAAACCAGTAGACTGCTGATTATGGTTTAGAACACATACTTAGTGAAACATATGCATTCTAAATAACACTGTATGAACATCACTGTACTTCTTTTTCTAGTATGGTGTATAACTGGTGCTTCTTTATCTTTTGACAGCCAATTAAAAATAGTGAACAGTATCAGATACATGTTCTGTAATTGTTAGCAGAGACCAAGGATGATCTGGTCATGTAACTTTTCTTGTCACTTTTACTATCCATATCTCTTATCTTACAGCTGGGCATAGTGGTACTTTTGGCTAGGTAAAATGTCACATGATTGGAAATAGTAAAAAAGAATTAAATTATGATTGGTTTGATATTTATCTTTGTTATCATATGAAAAGATCTTAGATTTTTGCATAAGATAATATATAAAAATGGTAATCCAAATAGCAGATCAGGGTTTTGGCCAAAAGAAATCTCATGAATATCTAGGCAGGAAAGTTACCCTTGTAATATGTGCTACGGTAACTTGAATGCATTTCATCGTTAATCTGACTGAGTTAGATTTCATTAAGAAATGTTAGGAAACTTAATTCTTGCTGCGTTCATCTGTTCTATTTTTCTATGTTTTATTTAAATAAACATTTATATTTTGATACCTCATGTAATGAGAACGACTAGCGTTTGTTAATGAAAGAAGCCATTAAACTCTTAGGAGGAGTCTGTCTCCTGGTAGGGAGA
Source organism: Eublepharis macularius (assembly GCF_028583425.1). Taxonomy (NCBI): domain Eukaryota; kingdom Metazoa; phylum Chordata; class Lepidosauria; order Squamata; family Eublepharidae; genus Eublepharis; species Eublepharis macularius. The sequence continues at coordinate 82,486,783 of NC_072797.1, forward strand.
GTGCAACAAAAATATACATCCCATTTATTTTGTACTGAAAAGCAGTTTCTCTAAAACAGAGAAACATGTTTTCAGTTCTCACTTGAAGGTTTCAAGCTGCTCAGGATTTAAGATAAAACCTTCAACCCATCTCTACCAAGTGTTTAATACTTTTTACTTAATGTTTACAAGTTATGTTTAATATTTATGCCTAATATAATTATAAAAGCAAAACTGTTTGAATTGTCTATGAACTTATTTGAGTTGGATTGTTAGTAAAATTACAATTTTATGAAATTTTTACCATTTAATAACATTACAACTTTGTACCAAAAAAGTTTTGCATGTAGAAGAGGTTGACAAAAATAAAATTGCCCATGCCCCCCCGCCCCCCGCCCCCCGCCCCCCCAGACGAAGACGAAGACGAAGACGAAGACGAAGACGAAGACGAAGACGAAGACGAAGACGAAGACAAAGACAAAGACAAAGACAAAGACAGCCAGGCCCCCGGGGGTCGCGGCTGCGCCGCTCCCCCCGACGCCCCCCGCCCCGCCTCCGGCGGGCCGGGGGCCTTTATTCCAGTCAGGGGCCTGTCATTCCAGTCTTCGAGCCCTTCTGTCACACCCAGGGCCCGTCATTCCAGTCAGGGGCCTGTCATTCCAGTCTCAGCGCCCTTCTGGCACACCCAGGGGCCTTTATTCCAGTCAGGGGCCTGTCATTCCAGTCCTCGAGCCCTTCTGGCACACCCTGGGGCCATCATTCCAGTCAGGGGCCTGTCATTCCAGTCCCAGAGCCCTTCTGGCACACCCAGGGCCCGTCATTCCAGTCAGGGGCCTGTCATTCCAGTCTCAGCGCCCTTCTGGCACACCCAGGGCCTGTCATTCCAGCATGGGGCCTGTCAATCCAGTCCCCGAGCCCTTCTGGCACACCCAGGGGCCATCATTCCAGTCAGGGGCCTGTCATTCCAGTCCCCGAGCCCTTCTGGCACACCCAGGGGCCGTCATTCCAGTCAGGGGCCTGTCATTCCAGTCTTAGCGCCCTTCTGGCACACCCAGGGGCCTTTATTCCAGTCAGGGGCCTGTCATTCCAGTCCTCGAGCCCTTCTGTCACACCCAGGGCCCGTCATTCCAGTCAGGGGCCTGTCATTCCAGTCTCAGCGCCCTTCTGGCAGACCCAGGGGCCTTTATTCCAGTCAGGGGCCTGTCATTCCAGTCCTCGAGCCCTTCTGGCACACCCAGGGGCCATCATTCCAGTCAGGGGCCTGTCATTCCAGTCCCCGAGCCCTTCTGTCACAACCAGGGGCCGTCATTCCAGTCAGGGGCCTGTCATTCCAGTCTCAGCGCCCTTCTGGCACACCCAGGCCCTGTCATTCCAGTCAGGGGCCTGTCATTCCAATCCTCGAGCCCTTCTGTCATACCCAGGGCCCATCATTCCAGTCAGGGGCCTGTCATTCCAGTCTCAGCGCCCTTCTCACACACCCAGGGGCCTTTATTCCAGTCAGGAGCCTGTCATTCCAGTCCCTGAGCCCTTCTGGCACACCCAGGGCCTGTCATTCCAGTCAGGAGCCTGTCATTCCAGTCTCAGCGCCCTTCTGGCACACCCAGGGGCCTTTATTCCTGTCAGGGGCCTGTCTTTCCAGTCCCTAAGCCCTTCTGTCACACCCAGGGACCATCATTCCAGTCAGGGGCCTGTCATTCCAGTCCCAGAGCCCTTCTGGCACCCCCAGAGGCCGTCATTCCATCATGGGGCCTGTCATTCCAGTCCCCGAGCCCTTCTGTCACCCCCAGGGGCCGTCATTCCAGTCAGGGGCCTGTCATTCCAGTCCCCGAGCCCTTCTGTCACACCCAGGGCCCGTCATTCCAGTCAGGGGCCTGTCATTCCAGTCCGAGCCCTTCCGGCACCCCCAGAGGCCGTCATTCCAGCATGGGGCCTGTCATTCCAGTCCCCAAGCCCTTCCGTCACACCTAGGGTCCGTCATTCCAGTCAGGGGCCTGTCATTCCAGTCCCAGAACCCTTCTGTCACACCCAGGGTCCATCATTCCAGTATAGAGCCTGTCATTCCAGTCCCAGAGCCCATCTGTCACACCCAGGGGTCGTTATTCCAGTCAGGGGCCTGTCATTCCAGTCCCAGAGCCCTTCTGGCCCACCCAGGGGCCGTCATTCCAGCATGGGGCCTGTCATTCCAGTCCCCAAGCTCTTCTGGCACACCCAGGGCCCGTCATTCCTGTCAGGGGCCTGTCATTCCCGTCCCTGAGCCCTTCTGTCACACCCAGGGGCCGTCATTCCAGTACAGAGCCTGTCGTTCCAGTCCCAGAGCCCTTCTGGCACACCCAGGGCCCATCATTCCAGTCAGGGGCCTGTCATTCCAGTCCCCGAGCCCTTCTGGCACACCCAGGGGCCTCATTCCAGCACAGAGCCTGTCATTCCAGTCCCAGAGCCCTCCTGGCACACCCAGCGGTCGTCATTCCAGCATGGGGCCTGTCATTCCAGTCCCAGAGCCCTTCTGGCACACCCAGGGCCCGTCATTCCAGTCAGGGGCCTGTCATTCCAGTCCCCGAGCCCTTCTGGCACACCCAGGGGCCGTCATTCCAGTCTGGGGCCTGTCATTCCAGTCCCAGAGCCCTTCTGGCACACCCAGGGCCCGTCATTCCAGTCAGGGGCCTGTCATTCCAGTCCCAGAGCCCTTCTGGCACACCCAGGGGCCGTCATTCCAGCATGGGGCCTGTCAACCCAGTCCCAGAACATGTTATCTGAGCCCAGACACTTTCCTTCAAAATCCATTCCACGTTTTCTTTGCACCTCTTTTTTTGCTCTAATGTGTTTCCATGGAGCCCATGCAAGTCAATGGGCATTCCAGTTTCCCATTATTTCCTATGGGCATTCAAGCCTCTCCCATTATTTCCAATGGGCAGTTTGCCCTTCTTTGGACCAGCAGCCCTGCTTGCAAGCTCTCTCTCTCTCTCTCTCTCTCTCTCTCTCTCACTCTCTCACTCTCTCTCTCTCTCTCACTTGCTCAAGAGCCAGGACTGAAAGTAAAGCAAGTTAAATCAAAGCAGCTTACTCTCCTTTAGAAAGCCAGCCCCAGAAGCCTGGCTGCTGCCTCCGCTTCCTGCTGCTAAAGAGAAAAGGGCCAGCAGGGAGGCAACCTTGAGGAAAAGGAATCATGTGGGCAGGGCCAAAACCCATGTGATCTCTGCTCAGAATGCCATTCCAGGCGTTCTCCCTCCAAATGAGCCCTGGAACTAGCGATCCGGCGACTTGGCTTGCGTGCCCACAGAGAGGGCTCTGCGTGCCAGCTGTGGCACGCGTGCCATAGGTTCACCATCACTGGGCTATAGGATCCCACCTATAGCATGGTCTTCAAAATGAAAGGGTGCTTCTTCAAGCAAAAATGGACCAGGAAAACAGAGGACAAAAAGTTCTGTCCTAGAGAATTTAGCAATTTCACAGACAGACTCTGTCTTATCAGGCTGAGAACCACAGTACCAGCTAGCTTCAGTCTTCAATGAAAAACTGTCTCTTCAAAATCAGTTGAAGGGGCATAAAGAGAGAGGGCAATCAACCTAAGTGTATCTTAGGCTAAAGCCTAGTGATTGATATGAACAAGAAAACAAAGTGAGTTTTGTGACACAGTTAAGCCTTTTTTTCATGTTCGAAAAAGGGGGAGTGATTTGGTAGATGTGGTAGGAGAGTAACTTCTTATTTGGTACTATCTTTATTGGGGGCTCAAAGCAGAAAATGGGAAGTACCACTTTGACCATTTTCTTACCCAGGGCCAAGGGGAGCAGGAAGGCCATTTGGCCTGAGCATCAAGCTTAAAGCAGACCTCAAATTAAGACATTTTTTAAAAGTTTAGCATTTGATGAATTTGGAACTTGCTTTTATGCACATCACTATTTTTATTATATTTTTGGCTAAGGGTCTCAAAATCTGGAAGTGGCATGGGTCTCTCTGAATGGGCCTCTGAGTACTCTGTACTTCCCTGTAACAGCTTGCTTTCATTCATGAAAATGGACATGGGGCTCCTAGGAGACCTTCCATTTAGACCTTGACCAGATTCAGACCCTCAAATCTTCAACAGGGTTGCTGAATATTGTGCTCTCTAACCCAGCCCTAGACTACCTTGTGGCTCTGTTGTGCCACATGTATTGCAAGCAGGATTGGATCAGGGCCTCTTTATGTTCTTCTTCCACTCTTGTTCTCATGCATTCTGCGATGCTGTTCCTTTGTCCCTTTTCTTGCCCATCAAATAAGGTTGCCAAGTCCTCCCTAGCAACTAACAATGGGCTGAGGGGATTTAACAAGTGCCGGGGGCCCTTGCCGGCAATGCACTGACATCACTTCTGAAAGTGACATCACCATGTTGCTATGGTCAGTGGAACAGCTCTGGTATTTGGGCAAAACTCTATGGTCCTTCCTTGTGATTCCCTTTAAAAGTCCTCTGTGCTGGCCATGCTCACAGTACTTAAATGGAAATGCTATTAGTGTGAATAGGTGTTTTTTTCATGGCTAGTTGCAGTTTGCACTATTAAAGTCTTGAAAAGATGCAGCTCTATAAACTGTGGACACATTCAGACCCCCATATCCATGGACCAATCATTTCACACAAACTTTGCTTCCATATGTGAGCAATGTCCCGCTATGACCTGGGTGTCCTGCACAATCCTGAGTTACTCAAATGGTGACTGCCATCAATTTGAACTGACTCCAGACAAATATAAAAGTAGCATTTCATAAAATGAGTTAATAAATGACTCCATAATTGAGCATTTTGTCCTAAGCCTCTTAGATTCAGTGTAGTAGAATGTAGCATTGTGTTTTTCCTTGTGTATATTTATTTCCCTATATATCTTTGTGCTAACTGGAGCTCACTCTCTGAGAACAGAGGAGAAAATGACTCCCATGTCCTTCCCATAGCTGAGGCAAAGAGAAAACAATTAGCTGATATCAAGCTGAAATAGCATAGTTTGTGGGATTTAAGATGCCATCCTTGCTGAAGGTCTATTGCTTTGGATACTTGACAGCTTTGTTCTTTTTATGCAAATAAGTTATGCTCACTGGGACAGATAGTACATGAAGTCATAAGAAATCAAATCTGATGTGCCTACTGAGAAGCCAGAGGAGCGCCTGATAAGGATGTTCCAAGACATTAATGCCTGAACCAGAGTGGGATCATTTTGCAATGTTAAAAGAAAAAGACAGAAAACCTAACAATACAGGAGGAAAGACAGATTTTTAAGTCAATTTTGGAGTAAGTAAGAAATCAACAAATAAGAGTGCATGTGTGCAACTGTGCACAGCACTACTGTTCTTCACATGATTTAACCTAGGGCTAACAGTTTTCATCAGAACAGCCCAGAAAAGGCAGAAGTCTTTCTAGGCAGGGTGAAGTTCTCCTGGTATTCCTTGATCTTTTTGGGGGGGGAGAACTTTAGACACAGTGGTGGAACCTAGGCTAAGGACAGCAGCAGCAGTAGAAGGCCACTGAATGGGCAGCAAGCTGCTCACATGCCTGGGTCCTCTTCAGTGCAGCTCTCCTTTAATGATCGTTTATTATTTGTGATTTTTCACCCTAATCTGCACAAGATGAGTCTTTGCAGTAGCCCAGGACTTGGAGGCTGGAGAGGAGACTCCTCCCTCCTCATACCCATGTGTACATGCATCCATGTGCAACAGGCATGTTCCCCACCAATGAAGTGACACCACACCACGCTACACTAGGGCTCAGTCTCTCCTCTTGAGATCCAATTGGTTGCATGCAGACAGAGTTTGCCATTAAGGAGAAGAAGTTGCTGCCTGACAGCCCACGCTGACTGGCTGGCTGGCCTGCGCTGCTACTGCTGTGTGGGTAAAAACCAAACCAAAACACACAAACTTTTCTGTGGGAGAGAGTCTTTATATCTTTGTTTCTCAATTTGGTTCCACCATTCTGGAAGCTACTTTAACAATCTGAACCAGCAATTAGAGTGTGTCATTTTCTCTGTTTGTTCTGTTTTGCACACCCCTAACTTCTACCCATCAAGTAAACTAGCTGTTTGAAAATTCATGACAGAAAAGTTAATGTTCAACAAATGAGCCTGACATCTTTCTTCTTGTCACTTGTGCTTCTTTTTGCTCCTATTTCTGTTGTTTCCCCCAGCATTATTCCCCCCAGAAAGATTTCTACCTGATAAACTCCCAGTTAAGCAACATGTTACCAACTTCTAGTACTTGAAAGGCTGTCATATAGAGGATGGTGCAGAGTAGTTTTCCGCTGCCCCAGAAGGTTGGACCAGAACCAATGGGTTGAAATTAAATCAAAAGAGTTTTTGGTTAAACATTAGGAAGAACTTCCTGACAGTTAGAGTAGTCCCTCAGTGGAACAGGCTTCCTTGGGAGGTGGTGGGCTCTCCTTCATTGGAGGTTTTTAAGCAGAGGCTAGATGGTCATCTGACAGCAATGCTGATTCTGTGAACCTGGGCGGATCATGAGGGGGAGGGCAAGAAGGGTTACATCAGTGCATAGTGCTCACGGCTCCTTCTTACATGCCCAGGGTAAGGCCATTTGCAACCTTGGGGCCAGATAGAAATTTCCCCAAGGCCAGTTTGACTAGGGATCCTGATGGAATTTTGCCATCTTCTGGACATGGAGTAAGGGTTATCGGGTGGGTGGGGGGAGGGGGGGATTTGGGATTTTCCTGCATTTTGCAGGGGCTTGGACTTGATAACCCTAAAGATCCCTTCCAACCCTGTGATTCTATGATTCTAAGTGGCCTTTCAATGCCATCCTAAACAGATTTAACATACTTAATTGAAATCAATAGACACATAAAGGTATAACTCTGCTCAAGACTGCACTTAAGTCTATACCCCAGCAGCAACAAGGCACAACAATAATATAAGGCAGGCATAATGTTTCATTAATTTCAGTGGGGTTTGTAGTACACTCCTAAACAGAGTTACACTGTTTTAAGGCGATGAGCTTAGAATGCTGTAATTGTTATGACTGCACTGTTGGTCATTATCAATTTTTGCTGGATTAGTTCTACTAACTCTTAACCAAGAGCCCTTCTCTACCATTTGGGAATAATACTATTACCCTCCCTAATCCTAATTACTAAGCAGTTTCTCCTCAGATAGCATATATTATTTATTTATTTGCTTTCCTACTTCTTTTATAGCTCCACCTTTCTCACTGAGGCTTTAAACAGATTACAAAATATTGAAAACAAATCAGGCATAGGGTTGTCAACTCTGGGATGGGAAATTCGTGGAGATTTGAGGGTGGAACCTGGGGAGGGGTGGAACCTCAGTGGGGTCACCCTCCAAAGCAATACTTTTATCCAGGAAACTGATCTCTTTCATCTAGAGATCCTTGTAATTCTGAAAGAGCGCCCAGGCCTCACCTGGAAGTTGGCAACCATACAATAAGTCATCCCCCCCAAAAGGTAATATGACTAGGATTACAGAATTAGAAAACAATGCAAACAGAAAACTGTCTAAGGCATGACATACCATAAACAATACAGAAAGTGTATTACAAAGGAAGAAGGCAATACTGTAAAAGCAAGATGAAGCATACAAATAAAGACTGCAATAGACTGATTCCTTTATAAACCTGCCCCTGTGGACTGTTCCACCATGCTGTATTTCTGATCCCTTTATAAAAATGCCTTTCTGAACATTTCTATTTTCTTCATTCTATGGAAGGATAGAAGTGTGGGGAGCATTCCTTACCTCCTTAAGCAGGCTGCCTACAAGGTGGGATCCACCACAGGAAATATATAGGCTAGGTGTCTCTTTCAGAATGCATTGCTCAGATGAACAGAGCATTCAAAGAGCAGTATATACATACTAAATATTATTATTATTATTAAAATGTTTGTACAGAATACAAAAAGGCCAATCTAGGCAACATATATATCAGTCTATAGCAAGATGTTTGGATTTTGGTCCACATTGTTAGCTCTGCTTCTCAAACCAGCATTTCAACAGAACACAGAGATAAAATTTACTAAGGCATTATTGTAGAGGAAGATGAGAAAGGAGAAGTAAATCACACCTCCCTTTTCCAGTGGTCTGGAGAGTTGTCTTTGTTTATTCCTGTAGTAAAAAGCTTTCAGAGCTCCAGAATAGAAAAAAGAGAAAGCCAATTAAATCTTTTATTGCATAGTACTAAATCCCTGACACTATTCTTTAAATCAGGGAAAACAATATCTAAACACTAATATTTGGTTACAGAACAAAATAATCCAAGTACAAAATAACTAGAATTTAACAAATTGAACCATGAAAGTGAGAACAAAGAGGAGAACGTTTAATGATGGGTAAAACTGTAATTTCCATCTTGTTAGGCAAATTTGTGAATAGGATGGCTTTTAGCTGCCCTTCATATTATCTTAGCAGTATGAGGAGGACTAGAGGTGGGCATAAACCGAAATACGAACCAAAGTTCATCATGGATCAGGTCGTTTTCCAATTTGCAAACCAGCGATTCATCAGAGGGCATTTCTGACGACCTGTGACAAACAGCTGATTTTTACCCTGGTTCATCTGGTTGGTTTTTTTTGTTTCTCACTGCGGACAGCCTGGCGCAAATCAATCAGAGGGCAAAGCCTTCCCTTGGTGGGAGCGGCTCGCCTGGGCCCGCTCGGGGCCAGGCCTTGGTGGCCCACTTCAGGGGTGGCAGCCCAGCCTAGGCTCCACTGCCTCCACCCCAGTGGGGACACCCAGGGCCGCGGCAGGTGACTCGGGTGCAGGCGCCGGTGGGTCTTGCTGGTGCCGCAGTGGTGCGAGGTTGCAAGGCACGTCCCCTCCACCAGTCCAGCGGCAGCCTCCGGGGGTGCAGCGATTTAGGGGATGGCAGGGGATTCATCTCTTCATCAAGACTCGCAGCCAGCCCAAAGTTCGTCATGGATCAGGTCATTTTTCAGTTCGTAAACCGGCAGTTCATCGGAGGGCATATCTGAGGACCTGCAATGAACTGCTGATTTTTAGCCTGGTTCATTTGGTTCATTTTTTGGTTTGTCACTGCAGATAGCCTGGCACAGATCAATCAGTTTCCTAGGCCACAGGGGATGGGCTTTATGCAGCCCTTCTGCTGCCTCAGAAGTGACGTTTTCATGAACCAAATGAACCAGTTTGTGAACTGGGCAATTTCATGTCGGTCTGTGGTTCATGGTTTGTGATTCATGGTTCGTGAAACATGATGAACCACAAACCATAAGGAACCACCATTTTCTTGGTTCGTGCCCACCTCTAGTGGGGACATATTTTCCATTAGGGATTCCCACAGAGCTGGCATAACATTTAAATAACCCAACCACGTTAGAGAGTGTGTTTTTAGGGCAGGTAATAATTCCATAAGACCCAACAAATCAGCTTCATCCCCACATGGTTGGCTTCCTGGACCTACTTAGAGGAATGTACCTATCACAGAGTAGGGATAGCTTTTCAAAGGCCCTTTGTCTACAAATTGTTAAGCTATATATTGCCTAGTGCAATATAGTCTCAGCTGATGTTAGGCCATGGTCTAAGGCATGATATTCCTGTGAACACATAAGAATCCAGGCTAGAGTTAAAACAGCTCAGGCCCATAGGTAATATCCATTGAGTTTTGTGCCTCTCACAAATGATGCACACTTCAGTTCTATCATCATCCATCAGAGTTCAAAACATTTCACATATCCCAGTAATCCTTCCAACAGTGTTGTTAGGTAGGCTATATTATTATTATTGCTTGTGTAGCAGATGGGAGGTGAGAGAGCTGGGATTAAGGCCAAATAGTACATTTGTGACAGAAGCGAGGTTTCCAGCTCTGGGTTGGAAAATTCCTGGAGATTTGGCAATAGATCTTGGGGAAGAATAGATCTTGGGGAAGGGAGAGACCTCAGTGGGATATAATGACACGGAGTCCACCCTTCAAAGCAGCCATCTTCTCAAGGGGAACTGATCTGTGTAGTCTGGAGATCACTTGTGATTTCAGAAGATTTCCAAGCTCCACTTGGAGGTTCACAACCCAAGACAGAGGGGAGATTTGATTCAAGGACCTCTTTCTCTTAGACAGTATACTACACCAGCCATTTCTATACTGCTACCATTAATCATGGTTAGGGTTGTCGACCTCCAGTTGAGGCCTGGTGTTGTTCCAGAATTAGAACTGATCTCTACACCATAAAAATCAGTTCTTCCTGGAGAAAGCTGCTTTGGTCCCTCCCTTTCCCAAACTGCACACTTCTCAAAATCTCCAGAAATTTCCCAGTCCAGAGTTGGAAACTCTGATCATGGTCCCATGCAGTCCAAGTCCAAGTATGAAAAATCCATTGTTAAAGATGTTACTAATTTTTGTCAAAGTTACATTTAAAAAGTAGAAATGGCTCTTCGTCAACAAGGGCCAAAGTACACAATAAGCAACATCGCATTTTAGAATTCTTCTGTCACTGTCCTATTTCAGTGGGATCAGAGTAGTGAATTCCCAGCTTCAGGAACTCAGCATATTCAGCAGGCCCTGGTATTTGTAAGTCTGTTATTTTAAGGGAAAAGATTAAAGCCATGGTTCAAACAGAGCTCTGCTTTGGTCATTAAAAATTATTATCAACAGTATTTCATCTGCTTTGTTTCTGCAGCACAGCAATTTCCTTTCAATAACAACTCAGATCCCTCTCAAAGGGGTCCACAGACTGAGATTTGATAGAAAGAAACCCCAGGACAAGTTCCTTCAGAACAGAAGTGAGGAGGGGAAAGCACTGAGAAACAGTCAGAGCCTTTAGCCCATGTTGGCTTCTTTTGTAGTAAACCATTTGTTAGGTTCAAACTCAATAATACTTAACAATCAAATAAAAGTATTTTTAAATAAGTAGAAGGTACGCTTTGCGTGGTATGTAACTTCAGGAAAAACTATTAATGTCTGACAGTAAAATAATTTCCCATCTTTTTATTTTAATGTTACTTTATTCATTCAGTACATAAACAAAAAGGGGGAAAATACCATATGGAATGCTTAATGGAAAGTGGCTGTTCTCATAGGTTGATCGGAAAGCTCATATAGAATGAAATTGCCTTTTCAACCCCCTACTTGCACAGCCCATTGAGTATTTTGGTCCCATTGTGCACTGCTATTGAGTACTTGGCAGCAATAGTCTCATTACACAGGTGATACATTTGGTCTCATATTAGCCCTCTTCAGATGTTTAAAGAGGTAGAATGAAGCCATGGGAGAAAGGAAGGAAATGGGATAGTGGCAAGCTCTGCTCTTCCAAACATAGTCAAAAAGCCTATATGAATATGTGTATGGGCTCAACAGGAATAATTACTTATGCTATTACTAATAATGATGAACATTAAATGTCAGTGTAGGATTGTAGTTAGTGTCCTGGACTGGAATGAGCCAGTTCAAATCAAATGTTCTCCCAGCCAGTGGGTACTTTTGAACGAGTTATTCTTTCTCAGCCAAACACTCCTCATAGGATTGTGTAGGGATAAAATGGAGGAGTGGAGTCCCATGTATGCTGTTCTGAGCTCCTTGGAGCAAAAGTATGTGCCTACCAGAGATCACTCTAGCAAATGCTATGTAAAATTGATTGGGTGTTACAAGTCTTTCAGATTCTCAAACAGGAATCATTGGCATTTGTTGCTTGCACAAATATATGCTAGAAATTTCATATCAATATTAGTAGCATTCTTTTTAACTGTTCACAAAGTTTTATAAAAGAAAGAAGCAAATAAATATTAATGTACCATCTTGCTGCTCTTATTGGTTTCCCTATATGGGGGTCTGCAAATGTATGTGCCTTTTCAAGGTCTCTTCTGTTCAAAGCTCTAATGCAAATCCTTAGTGTCGAGGGGAAAGCAAATATTCACTCTTGCCTATGAGGCTCACCTGGGCTTGTCACTGGCTAACATTGAGATAGGGATAAGGAGGGAGAGGTTCAATAGGGGCAGCATCTCCAACCAGTCAGTGTCAGAGCAAGAGAACTTCCTGTGGAGTCCCCAAACCAGGTATTGCAAACCCTGGGCTCTGTAAGTTTACTGCTCCTTTTCTTCCTCCTTGAGAAAAGTAAAACAAGTCATGATGAAAATGATAAAAATTCAGTCTTTGTAAAAATATAGCACAGCATAAGACAAGGATGCCAAGCTAACCTTTGGTCCTATAACTCTGCCGTTAGCTGGTAACATCAGGAATCTTGTTCACAGTTCCTTTGACAAAGCCAAATGAACACATGATTTTCTGTACACCTGGATAAATTAAAAGGGAATAGAAACCAATGATATTTCATTATGATTAAACCTGATTATTCATCACCTGCTAGGTGTATAGTTTAGCCATGATTGAAATAAAGGGATCAGTATATCTACATTACATTCAATAGAATAATTAAATTGTTACAATATATTAACATGTGATTTGAAAAAAAAATTGAAAAGTATCTGATAAAGGGGTATTCCATGTGCCTTCCAATAAGCCTTGGCTAGTTTTACCATAGAAATTATGCCAGAATACAAACTCAATGTGGATTCTGAAAAAGATGCTATATTTTTTCTAGTATCAGAGAAAGCCAAATTTGTCTTTTATTTATTGGGTTTCTAAAATGATCGTATTTAATTGTAAAGTAGTTTGAAGTCATCTATTATTTTCCCTGAGATACTGTGAATTGACTGGGAGCAATTCTATTGGAATGAATTCAGCCAACTGTGGCTGCTGGGAAGCAACTAAACCCCAGACACTCCTCTACATCCTCCCTGTAGTGGGTGATTGCATACACAACAAATGCACATGCAAAGACCCTTGCAGAAAGTGGGTGGTGTGCGATCTGCTGGTGTTGTGTAAGATGTATGGATAAAGTACATTTTTCTCAAGAATATATTAGACAGGAGTATTTCTCGATAATACAAAGTCAAGATATTTCTTCAGGTGAAAGCATCCCTCTAGGGGTCCTTTTCATTTGAGGTTCGCTATATGATAAAATCTAGAAATACGATTGTAAGTTTTTTATAAGAGTTGGAAATCTCATTATCATGATCAAACTCAAGAGGGAAACCTCCTAATAAACCAGTAATCAAAAAGTCGAAGCTCAAGGAGGTGAAGATTGGGGTTACAAAGAAACACCCTATGCACATAAATAGATAGTCAATTTCAATGTTATATTCCGCACAGTACGTATCTGTTACAATTCATAACATACAAGGAATCACATAATCCAATACCCCATTATATTTACTGGGTATGAGTCATTAAATTATTTTGTCTGTCCTTTCCGTTTTTTTGTTGCCTTTATCGAGCACACAAAATTGCTCGGCATAAAGTCCATGCAAGCCGTTTATTTCCTCTGGTGCAGTGAAGTGGAAGCAGTACTTCAAAGGTGTAAACGGTGTAGGCTACGAACTTTGCTGGCTCTTTTGCTATCGGCTCATTTCAAGTCTTGTCTTCCTCTGGCCAATTTATTTTATATAACCAACAGTAATATATTTATCCAAAGGCATTTCTACTTACAAAAATGAAGAAGAAAAGACACGGACTTACAATTTTCTCAATAAACCTTTCTCAAATGCAGGTTGCAGTATAATCATTTATGGGTTGGGTGGGGCTCCTGGGCTACTCTACAATATTTAACCATACGCTCATTGACCTAATTGTCCTCTTAAAGTGCTCATGACAGTTTATATATCTAGTGCCCCTCACAGCATCCACAGTTCCATAATCTACTCTTTAACATGGTATCCCTCTAATTTAATAATCTTACAGTACAATCTTAAACTAGGTATACCTTCTATGCCCATTTGACTTCAATGTACTTAGAATGATGTAACACTTCTTAAGGTTTTATGGTTACACTTGTGGTTTAAACAAAGGAATAATGCCCTACAGTCATGTACTTGAAAAATTATCCCACTGCTTTATGAATTTTGCACACATATATGTGAAAATGCACTGTGTTCTTACTGTCCAATATTAAAGTTAAGTAGGATATAATTATACCTCATACTTAAAGAAGTGTCACTCTTTCCAAATTATTGTAAATGTGAATAACTTCTCTAATTGAACTGCTGGGGAATCTCAAGGTAGGCAGCACATAATTATGCAGACTGGAAGTGACCAGCTTGACAAGGTTAATAACTGGAGTTAGAGAAATGCTTTAAAAAACCCTATCACTTTATTTGAATATTTATAAATATTAATTCTTACTTTACATGCATCTACTTTGAACTTAAATCATAGTTATTTGTGAAATGGAGAGCACTGATACACTGAACATTCAAACCATGTTATTGAGTTTGGTTTTTTGTTGACATGTCCAACCACTGCTTCCTCTCACCAGCTCTCCCCCCCCCCCCCCGCCCATGGTGTTTAAAACAACTCATTTCTTCCTATCTAAATTTCCTTTCCTATCCTCACATTTTAGGAAGCATGGAAGGTGATTTTTAAAGTATCTTTGTTCCTCAGGATATACAGGGAATGAAGGAGCACTGATGGAGCGCATATTTTAATAGTTCTTCAGTTTCTGACCTTTCTACTGTTTCCTTCTCCTCTCCATCACTTAAGCTGTTCTTGGAAGTGCAGAGGTGAAATGAGAAGAAACTTGGAACATCAAGTAACATTTTTAGAGTACACATATGGCTGGATGTCCACCAAGTGACAATCTCTCCATATTTAGAATGATCCCTGTAAAAATGTGAACAATATCTGGAATGACAACGCTGCAAGGACAGTCATCATAAAGAGGATGATCTTGGGAATATGTCTGCCAGTTGCTTAAGATTTAGGTTGAAAGATTGCTTCCCTTCCTGTTACAGGTACGTAAAGCCTGGAACATGGTTAATGATATGAGTCTTTTGGTATGATCCAAAGGGCAACAGCCAAAGAGCCCTTCGCTCTTAATCTGTACCTTATAACACATGGCCTTCAGTGATCAGCCCAGTGGATACAAGATCATCCCAGGATGTTAGTATACCTTTGGAGTTTTTTCTGTTTGTTTATTTAAATTGAATTTAATTTATTTAAATTGTTTATTTAAATTTTATTAGTATTTTTTATACTTGGCTTTGGGTCCTATTGGGAACAAAACAGGATAAAAATGCCATCTATATCTATATCTCTAGGTATATGGCACTGATTTTTCAAGGGGCTATTTGTGAACGGCTCAAGTCTTTTTGATAGGTTACAGTTTCAAGATATTCAGACAGAACATTACAGTGCAACTGTAATGCACATTCTTGTAAAGTTCAATAGCACTTGTCCCCCACCCACCACATATCTGTTATCAGTATGAACCACTGCACAGCCAATTGCTTAAATAAAGAATGAGCAAAGCAGTCCGTCCCATCATAAATCGGTCATCATACTGCGTGGGTTTTTTTTTTTAAAAAAAATTCCATTGGTATTCATCTAGGTACATATATTAGCAATGTTAAAGGTTGTCAATCAGTTTAGACTGACAGCATTTTGTGCCTGCATTTTTGCAAAGCCCAACAGGAATTGTAATTTTCACCCCCCCCCCCCCCAATATGTCATTTAAACTTTTTTTCAAGTGACTAATCATTTCATAATTGAAAATTAATTGCATGGTAAGAACCACCTATGTTTTAAAAGTAAGTACTCCAATAAACACAAAATGTTTGATTGACACTAGGAGAAGATGGGTAGGAACAGCAGTTGTAATCCCTCAGCATATTTGCATTTCCACAAAGTCTGACCATCTGCAGAAGGAGAAAGAGATGGACACCTTGCGTGTACAACTAGCTAAATAACTGTAGTTATGGCAGCCATAGATGTGGATGGGATCAAGAACAGATGTTTAAGCTGCAAAGCCATGGTATCAGTCAGTATATGACCTACAACACATGGGGAGAGGACAGGCTTTGTCCCCTTATCTATGTCAGCCTGTTTAAATTATTTTGTAGAACTTCATGGAAATCCCAGAGAACTCCACACCTTCCTCTTTGCCTAGCCTGCATCTTCAGCTACCTATCCCTGCTGTAGTTTCTGCTTGGCATTGGTTAGGAGTATGATGCAATGCTGAACCCGAGGACATAAGCTGTTTTGATGAACTCATGAACATTAAGTATGGGTCAGGCACACTGTTCTTCATCTCTTTCATTAGTGTGCCTGTACTTTTCTCAAACGCAGAAGAATTTGCTGAAATTCTCAAGAGAATATTGGAATTGAACAAATATATGAGACTTTGTTTGTTATAAACAGGAAATTTGCAATAAATTATTCATATTTAATTATTTGCTCTACTCAAACTAGAATCATTATTCTTGCAAAAAATGCTGTGGGAACATTTAATGCTTGGCAATAATTATTGGTTTGAATGTCAGCCTGATCCACAAGCCAATTAAGCTAGTGTTTGGCTTAATATTGCAAAAATAAAAATGATTTAAACCAGTAGCAAACATTATACTCCTAGGGTTCTCTGTCTGTTGTAGTAATTTCCCCAAAATTCAGAAAACAGTTTGTGCCTTCACATGTGTATCTAAAGACATACCCTGTATCATTAATACAGGGACTGAATAGACATGGCAGGATTCTCCAGTCTATGCCAATACATTCTTAGTCCATTTGGCTGGCAAGGATGATTGCCGATGAACCCAGGCTGTGCAACCTGATACAGTGAAGTTCCCTGTTCAATATGAAAGTACTTGTGAGGCATCTTGTGAGGTACATAGATACCTGCCCTTTGTAAAATATTTACTATGATCCCAGTTTTGTGCCTAGGGTTGCCCACCTAGACTTGAAGGCATTATTCGTTTTTACTTTGAATCTGCTAATACAAATAGAGTCTGCAAAGCAAAGTGAAGCAATATGGGGAATATGGGGTTACCAAATCTGTAAACAAATAAAAAAATACAGGGTTCTTCATATTACACATAATGATCTTTGATACAAAAGTAAGGTCAGACTCAGGAGTAGGGTGCATCATTGCTGATGTTACTAACTAATGGGAAATGATGGTTTAATATAGCCTTTGGGGGAGATCAAAATTGATTTTGGCCCTCTTCTAGTTAGGATTTTTTCCCTCATGGATATTCCCTCTGAAAATTTGAACTCCACAGCTTGAGTTTTACTAGGTTGTGGAGTAGGTTACTTGGAAAAAGAAAGCACATTGGCATGGTGGTGGGGGAAACAAACCTCAGGGTGCAATCTTATGTGCACTTCCCCGGGAGAAAGTCCCATTGGAGGCAAGTAAACATGCATCATGTTTATGGTGAGTAATAGGGACCCACTGGCTTTCAAAGCATTCTGTATCATTTTTATCCAAACCTCTCCAAGGAGCTCTGGACTGATTGGTACGCAACAGATTCATAATCGTTTGCACTCTAGTGTGGTAGACTGTAGTATACAAAAGCCAAATGCATAGGGGGAAAGCAACTCCTTCCTGGATCCCCAGGGGGCTTATTTTCACCCAAGGAGTGTCAAAAAGCAAAGTTAAAAGTCTGGAAAGTGAATCCTCACTTGTCAGGGTGGGAACGCCACCACCAACCTCTCTACTAACTAACAGCTCAAGACCAAGAGGCAAACCTCAGGCTCTGTGGGTATTAGCAAACAGAAATCCATCTTTCAAGGTCGGCATTTTGAAGGCTGAGTCCAGAAAACAATTACTGGGCTAGCTTATGGCAAAATGGCCAAGGTATTTGGATTCATATTAAAGCAATACCAAATAACTCCACACAAGTATAATGAACAAAATTTATTGAAGGAAGTGCAAAATGCAAATTGTAAAAGTTATAGAAGTATGCAAACAGGAGAAGCAAAATAACAGGCTAACCTACACAACATAACAATAACAACAGGCTAAGCTAACATACACTTGAAATTTGCAAACCTCAAACCAAAGATTATCTTTCAAACAGCTCTCAAAATCTAAACAGGAGCTTTAGGATCTTAAATCCAGAGGTCCACAGAACAAAGGCAAGATGGATGCTAGCTATAGGACTTCACCCATAGCATCGCACTCAGAAGCAGAAGGTCCCTTCTGGGACCTGCTTGCAAGTGGCAGGTCCCTTTAAACCATCAAATTAAATCCCCCCCCCCTGCTGCCTGCCAGCTGATAGTTTAAAGGGACCTGCCGCTTGCAAGTGACAGGAAACGTTTAAATGGCCATTTCCCCCGGGGAAATGGCCATTTAAACTGGCCCTTTAATATGAACCAAATGAACCAGTAGTCCAGTTCGTGGAAGTTCATGGAAACAAACTTCCACAAACTCTGGTTCGCAAATCCTGAACTGGGCTGGTTTGTGGGTTTTTTTGGTTCGTATTTAGGTTTGTGCCCTTCTCTAGTTGCCTATCCTCACAGGTGGAGGGAAAACTAATCACTCCACTTGCATAATGCGTGCGTTAATGAGATTCAATGCAAGTGCTAGCCTCCCTAATGCTCTGTCCTTGAGAGTTTCTGGATTGTGCACCTGAGGCGCCATCTCATCCTCTGATCTGGCTGGGAACTGAAAGTGCCATCTCTGCAGCAACCTCCCAAAAAAGACTTTCTCTTTCTCCAGAGCTAATAAATGTAATGGCATCTTTGCTAGGCCAAAAAGTTTCAACCAAAGGACTAAGAAACAAGCTTAGCAACTGAGTTTCTTCACAAGATGAGCAGTGTGGTTTTGACTAGTCAGTGTATGATTTTGTTTGCCTCAAATCCAGTTACGTTGCTTTTAAGAAACAGCTACATATTTTCAAATTAAGTATGAAACAAATAACACCAAATTAGGAAGAAGGAGAACAAAAAAGTCAATGAAAAACAATCAGAAACTTTAAATGAAAAGCAAAATAAAATTCATCTCAATGAAGTCTTGGAAATGCACAGTTTGTTGCCTTTATCCATCTTTTCATTTTAGTTCAATGGGAAAAAATGAATGCCTTGCAAAACAATTAAATAGCTTTGGAGAAGCTGAATGGTAGTTCATAAAAATATCTAAATACTAAACGAGGTGCCTGTCACACATTGATAGTACCATTAGTTACCAAGGTTGTTCATACAATTTTAATGTGAATAAGTCATACCATAGAAAATATAATAGGATTTTGACTTTTATTTGTTTTAGTGGTTCTAATAATAATAACAACAGTGAAGTATCAACTTCTTACAACATATTAGCATGTTCTTTCAGACATACACCCATACCGCCCAATCCTATGAATATTCACTTGGAAGAAGGCCTTATTAAATCAATGGGACTTACTGCCAAATTGTGGACACAAACTTCCAAGACAGAAAATAATTGTGGGCCATTGTAGAATAGATTGTAACTACCTAACTGATCAAGTGATTAGCTTTTGCTAAGAGAACTGAAGCAGAAGTTCAAATTGTGGGCCATTAAAGGAAGCTGTGTTGAGGCCTCTTTTAACGAAACCACCGCTGGACCCCACTGACCTGGTCAATTACCGCCCGGTTTCAAACCTCCCGTTTCTGGGAAAGGTGATTGAGCAGGCGGTGGTGGAACAGCTACAGGGCTTCCTGAAGGATGTCTTGGCCCTAGATCCCTTCCAGTCCGGATTCCGTCCGGGACATGGGATGGAGACATTGCTGGTTGTCCTCACAGATGATCTTCGTAGACAGCTGGATCGAGGTGGCTCGGTGCTGCTGATATTATTGGATCTGTCGGCAGTGTTTGATACAGCATTCGATACAGTCGATTACAATCTTCTGACTCACCGTCTCACTGATGTGGGGATACAAGGGACTGCCTTACAGTGGCTTGTCTCTTTTCTCCACAATCAGGGACAGAGGGTGGGGCTTGGGGAGAAATTGTCATCCCACCACCCTTTGGTGTGCAGGGTCTCACAGGTAGCAATACTCTCCCCATTATTGTTTAACATCTATATGTGCCCCCTTGCCCAGTTGATGCAAAGTTTTGGACTTGGGTGTCATCAATATGCAGATGACACCCCGTTGTATCTGATGATGAACGGCTGGCCTGGCTCAGCCCCAGATGTCCTGGAACATGCTTTTGCAGTCGTGACTGGTTGGTTGAAGGAGAGTTGGCTGAAACTGAACCCAACAAAGACGGAGGTCCTATACTTGAGCCATGGGAGATTAGGTTTGGGACTCCAGCTCCTGACCCTCGATGGGACACTGTTAGTGCCAGTTCTGAGGGTTAAGAGCCTGGGAGTGATCTTGGATGCCTCCCTGAAAATGGAGGCACAGGCCACAGTGGTTGTCAGGTCCTCTTTTTTCCATCTGTGGCAGACCAGGCAACTTGTCCCTTACCTGTCAACCCGTGACTTAACTACAGTGATCCAAGCAACGGTCATCTCTAGGCTAGATTACTGTAACTTGCTCTACATGGGGCTGCCCTTGAGCCTGACTCGGAGATTACAGCTGGTATAAAATGCAGCAGCGCATGTTATTACAAGAGTGCCAAATAAGGTGCATATAACACCATTCTTACGTGAGCTGCATTGGTTGCCAGTGGAGTACCGGATCAGATTCAAGGCTCTGGTATTGACCTATAAGGCCCTGTGCGGACTGGGACCAGCATACCTATGGGGCCATCTCTCCCCATATATTCCCTGGAGGACGCTCCGATCAGGGGACAAACAGCTGTTGGTGGTTCCTGGCCCCAAGGAGGCCCGCCTAGCCTCGACTAGAGCCAGGGCCTTTTTGGTCCTGGCTCCCACCTGGTAGAATGCTCTGTCTGCTGAAATCAGGGCCCAGCAGGACCTGCTATCCTTTCACTGGGCCTGCAAGACAGAGTTGTTCCGCCAGGTATATGGCTAAGGCTGGGCCTCCACCAGCCTGAAAAAAGGGGTATATAAAATCTTAACCCTCCCTGTGAAGGCTGTCTTCCATCCTGTTTTAAATGTGTATTAATACACTGTTGTTTTAATGTTTTAATGTAGATGAATTTTTAATTGTATTTTAATATGTTGTTATCCGCCCTGAGCCCACTCGCGGGGAGGGTGGAATAGAAATTTGAAATAAATAAGAAATAAAATAAATAAAATATGTAACGATTAAAGTTGAACAAGCAACTTAGAACAAAGTAAATAAGGAATTATTGTAAGTTACTTACTCGGAGTAAGCTGGAGACACAAGATAATCAGATCCTCCTCCTACACTGAACCTTTAGGGAGATCCCTGAGACTTGGATTCCCGGATAGCCCCATTGGTTTTGCCTGGGCATGAAGCCTTATGCTCATTTTACATAATATGAAAATTAGGCCATCCAGATTTGGATACCTGGACATGGCAAACCAATGTGAGACCAAAGAGATTTGACTCATGGTCCAGTTCTATTGGCAGACTGCTCTGCTCCTGGAATGCCTGCGGGGAAGGAAGGCTTTAATATTCTAACTGCCACGATTCAACCTGAAGTTCGGTTGACTGCAACATCTTGCTACCATTTTAAATGTTCAGGTGTGAGGAAAGCCAGCATAATCCTGCAAATCATTTTCTCTATTGTTAGATTTTGCACACTAAAAGGCGGAGCTGAAGGGCTACGCTCAGCTGCTGGCTCAGTCTACCATTTTTAGCTTTAATGATATGTGCTACTGTTTGTGCTGCTGCAGCTTCTGCAGCCTTATATTGTCAAGCAGCAAAGAAGCTAATATGCTACTATAGAGGGGAAATTATCTTCAAATAGCTATTGTAAATTCAAGGAATCGCAAAGGCACTGGATACTGGCCTTATGGCATTATATATGTCTAGGACAGCACTTTCATTTCTCTTCAATTTTGTCTCCCATTATCCCACTGTTAATCTTTGTACATTTGCCTCTCCTATTTGATTCTTTCTCACAGAACTAAAGAACTGGATATTTTCTAACATTTGCTGTTTTCACGCTGCTTACTAGCCATGTAACATCACGTCAAGCTCCCAGAACGACAGAGTCTTCCTGACGCAATTTTGTGTGAAATTGCACCAGGAAGACGCTGTCGTTCCAGGAGCTTGGTGGATGTTCCATGGCCGGTAAGCACTGTGAAAACGGCCACTATGTTTTTGCCATACTTGAACAATTCCATCCTTAAAAAGAAACAGTCTGCTGTAAAGAAGAGGGGAGCTCTTCAGATGGGATTGTCAGGTAGTCAGATATAGCTTCTGCTAAAATAAATTACTGCATGAACACACTGACATAAATATAATCCAAGTTTTTTAAAGGCTCCAACAATAAGGAAGAGCGGTGGTATAATGCAAGGCCTTCCTTTGCCGATACCTCCCAGTATTGTACCAATAATGATGCATAGTTTTATAGAAAAAATATCCTGGCATTAGAATGCTAAATGGAAGCAAGCAGACTACAGAGTGCAATGTGAACTGCCATCTTGATCAATGTGGCACTAGATTGGAAGAAAAATAATAAATTGCAGCAAGCGTTTCCAATGGGAATCTGTGGAGATGGGGAAATGGGGGGCGATGTCAGCATGATGGTGTTATATCACTTTCAGGACAAACCTGGAAGTGAGGTCATGCTTCTCTAGCAATCGCTGGAAACTATGGTTTTAATATAGCATTTCCTGCAATTCCTAGAGAGCATGACCTTACTTCCAGGTTTGCCCTGGAAGTGACATAACACTGTTGCATTTGTGGCAATTTTTTAAACTTTGTTTTTCTCCTGCTGGAGCAGCAACAGGGAATGAGAACTGGCAACCTACTTTAAGCATGGGTTTATCCTAACAACTTGGCATAAGGTAATAGAAGATGATTATTCTAAATCTATAGTACTAGATCCCTAGATATGTTACAAAAACATCCACATGAAAAGACATAACAATAATGAGATAATATAAATAATGAAAATCACTAACAATTTACTGACTGTCTGGCTTCATGTAATGAATTGTTACACTACTCCACTTCTTATCTTGGATATAAAATTGATAGCGCCGACCAGGCTATAAAGTAAGGATCTGTATCATCATAAGCAGAATATTCGTGTGCTTAGAAAAGATGGGGCAGAAAGAGCTCCCTTTCTACTTAACAGCTCAGTCGTAAGAGAGGGGGGTGGAAAGTGCATAGGAAGAGGACTAAGGCTTTTGTGGGCACAACTTGCACTTAGACAGGCATAACACCCCCACCTTCTGCCGGAGGGCGGGAAGGCATGCTACCGTGGGCGGGCCACCACCCATGGCCATGCCGGGTGGCCGTATGAACACGTGAGACGCAAGCCCCTGCGCTGGCGCTGGAGAGGGCGGGGCAGGGTGGTGGGCTGCAAGTTAGTTGGCTTCCTAAGCTTTTTCAGGCCCAGAAACATCCCCTGCAGTGGTGGAAAGTTACGCCATGAAAAAAGTAGGCATAGCCCATAGGCACCCATTGAATGGGAAAACTTGAGCCCCTCTCCCTGTGCCCATTCCCGCCCCCACAGCCCGAACGGGACATAGGATGGTGACGACTGGGCAGACCAATCTGCGTGTGCTTCTGGGGTGGACAAGCCCCCCTCCCCATGCCCAATCACCTGCCCACGCACCCTACAAAACCTCCAGCTGCGCCACTCACAAACTCAGGTAAGTGGGCAGCAGCCAGAGGCTCTGCTCGACAGCCTCCTTCCACGGGTACTTTATGTGCAAGGCGGGAGAGTGGGTACGCATGGTGGTGGGCCATGAGTGCACTGGGGGGACTTAGTGGGAAAAATGGGAGAACTTTTCACTCGCTCAAGGGAAGAAGGGCAAAGTCCAGAATGTCTGACTAACTAGCAATAACAACCAAAGTACCCTTGCAGGTTATGTGACTCTGGAGTTCTGGCTCGGTAAAGAGCGAGGGAGCACTGACAGGTAAGAAGGAGCTGGGGTGGTGGCTGACCTGGCTTGCTGATTTGTGCCAGCTGCCCCCCTCACCTGAACTTTCCAGACCACCAGTCTCTTCAGGTGAGGCTTAGTGGAGGAGGGGGTGATGGTGGCAGCCCCTGCCTGCCACAGAGGCAGTTGCCCAGAAAACTACTCTTGACACAGCCAGTTGGGGGGGGGGGGGCTACCCACGTGGCTTCTCTGTTCAGACTCCCTCAGCTGGGCCCCCTCCCAGCAGAGGATGAAGTGCGGCCAGTGATTGGGTTGACTGAGTGTTCATAACACCTTATTCCTGGAGGGTGCTCAGCCACTTGACTTTCTCCCACACAGGATAAGATCATCCCAAGGCAGAGTGCTGTCTTGCCAGACGTTCAAGCATCATGTGGTTGCGAGCTGCACCTTTGGAGCTACCGCCACAGCTCTCAACCAATGGACACATTCCCAGGTGTTGCAGATTGGACTTGGCCTCTGCCATGCACCAGCCTGGGTCACTTGCAACATGTCTGTTTGCCTTGCAGGCAGATTGCCACTCATCCTGGAGACCAAGGATCATGGCTGTCTGAGTCCCCTGTAAGTCTCCATGAGTGCCATTCAGGTCCAGCCCAGGGAGCAGTTTACCAAGGCAGCCCATGGCTCGGCCACATTGGCAGGAAATACATCCAGAGAACCTCTGCACCTTTTTCAGTTTAATAAAATATGTGTTGAAAAACAAGAAACTGCTGTCTTTTCACTTGCTCCCCTGACATTGACAGTAGCTGTCACTGCCCCCAACTCCCTGTCGGGACATCTTCTCACACAACCCCGCAATTTTTTCCTGGCTTGGGGCTCGGATGGATGGGGTGGGCTCTGCTGCTTGGAGGAGCAAGCATCAAGAGGCGCCCTGTCCAGAGTCCCTGCCTCCTTCCCTCCCCTCAATGTAACTTCAGGCAGTCGGGTGGGAATTGAAGTGTGGCCCATCTCTTTGGTCTCACATTGGTCACCTCTGGACTGGGGCATGGCTCTTAAGGCCCAACCCGCATTCTCGCATCGTTATGATGCAGTGATGTTTTCAAATGGTGCCTCTGCAAGTCTATGGGCACTTTGCACTTCCTTCTGGCCTCTTGCATGGTTCTCAATTGGTATTACTGTCATTAATTGGAGAACCTGCCCCCCCACCTGCCTCTCCGGATCCTGGGGGCTGCTCCCAAGTGCTGCAGGCTTTCTGGTCCCACTTTTCAGGGAGGGGGAACCTGTTTTTCGCAGTAGTGGTGGCGGTGGGGGATTTGCAGGCGCACCGAGCTGTGGCCACTGGCCTTGTACTAATTGGAAATGGGGGCTGGACGGGCAAGAGGGTGGATGCTCTATCCAGAACTTCACTGTTACCTCTGCCCCCCTCCCCAGTAGGGATGCCTGTTCCCTGACAGGGGGGCTATTGGTGGGCAGCAGGGATCATGGCATCCCCATTGGCTGTGCCACAACTTGCCCCTCGCCTGCCTGTCAGGGGAGCAGTGTGGCCATTGGCTGGTCTGAGCAGGGTTGTCAGGGGGTGGCGGGCAGGTGCTCCTGCTGGAGGCCACTCCTAGCTTTGCTGTGCTAGTGTGCCGGTGGGACTCTCCTGCAAAAATCCATAGGGAGCGGCGGAGCGGCACCCTATTTACATCGACGCACAAGCAAAGGCATTGCCTCGGGGCTTAGGATTGAGCTGCCCGTCTTGTGCAAGTAACGGTTTCCTCCTTCCTATTCACCACTCTAGTGACTCTAGAAAAATCAATGCCAAAGGAACTGAAGAATCATTGTAAAAATCATCAGATTCGTTTCCTGTGAATAATTTCTGTTTGGGGCCCTATTACATTTATTAACTGACAAACATTGCTGTTTGGAGCTTTTGTTTCACACTTTATATACCCTGTCAGCTAAATTGTGAGTACAGTCTCCAGAGCAATTTTAATGATAGGCAATTTTGTACTGCAGAAGCTATGTTTTAGTTTGAGCTTATGCATTGATTAGAAGCGCTAGTTGAAATGAGTAAATAAAAATGACACTTGCGAGGAGAGTGTGAAACTGCAGATTAAGAACAACATTTTTTAAAGCTTCATTTATTTATACACCAATTTGCATTCTGCTAAGTCACCCTCTTAGCTGTAGTGCCAAGGGTCATATACTTGGACACCATCTTGTTAATCCCCCCCCCCCCATTTTATTGCCAGTTATAAAGTAGAATTCAAGGGGAAAACGTCATCTGAAAGCTAATAACTCTTAATTGAAGACATCAAAGAGGGTCAGTATCACTTTGGAAGGAAAGAACACTTAAACAAATAGCCTTTGGCTTATGAATTGCTTGCCAGACTCCTTGAAAGATGGCAAATCATACATCGTCACTGATTTTATGTTACAGAAATATAAATAACATGAATTAATGAGAAGTTTATGGCATTAAAGCCATGTTGTTTTAGATGTATGGTGGAAGACCTTTTGTAATCTTTTAGTCCACATCCATGTTTGGAAAGTTAATTAAAGTATATTACATGGATTTGGGTTTTGGATTCTGCTATGGAGCAATATGGTATGGTTACCACCACCACTACCCCTGCCTCCCGTGCATACACTCTAAAAATATTACAGATCCCATGCATCTAGTTTCCAGGCTTGAATGGCAATATCTGTCTATAGTCTGTATAAGTGCTGCACTGTGCATACCTTGCTGACTGAACTACCCAGGTGCATGCCAAGGCTGACAATGCCCAGCTTAGATGCAGAAGTCTGTGCAGCAAAGTCTAGGATGGGATCCCTAACCTTGCTGAGCCTGTGTACACTTTTGGGATTTTGAGAACACTGAGTGGGTCACACCACAAAATAGTTTTCATGGGGAGGGGAGGTGCAGGCAACCACAAAATGGCTGCCATGGGATCTGCAGCCAGTCACAAAATGTTAGGAGATTACAAACCAAGTGAAGACAGCTGTTTACAAAAGGAAAGCCAGGACTGAGTGGGCACCAGGAAACATATTGGTGGGCTCCATAGTACTCACAGGTGACACACTGGGTATCACTTGCCTAGTTCACTGGTGACTTTAATTCAGTCACTCATTCTTAATCTAACCTACTCTCAGGGTTGTTGTGAGGATAATATGGAGGCAAGGAGAATAATGTAAGCTGCTTTGCGTCCCCATTGTGGAGAAATGCCGTATGTAAATGAAGATGGGAGGCATATAAAAATGGTTTAGTGGGTTTGAAGGAGAGAAGGACATAAGGAAAGGTGAGCATATAAAGGTTGCCAGGAAAAGAGAAAGAGGAAATAGTGTGGGGAAGGGGATAGAGGAAAAAGTGAAGAACCCCCAACAAGTCCTTGCAAGTTCCCCTCCTTTCAACTGGTCCTGGCTCATCCAGCACCATGGAACTGGGCCATAGGAGAGAAGCTGTCCATGGGAGAGGGAAGGTGAAGATAGGGGAGCACACAAAGGTGGGTGGGAAGGCGAGAAGGAAGCAAAAAAGGGGCAGGCGCTATGGGGGGGGAGGAAAGGGAAAGATGGGCAGGTGCTATGGTGTGGGAGAAGGAAATGAGATGCCCCCTGCAAGTCCTTGCAGGTCCCCACTTGTTATCACTATTACAAATTCTTGTACAGCTTTTTGTGAAACAGCAGTAAATCTTTTTCTAACCCCCTGCTGCCTATAACATTGTTATCAGCACTCCAACATTTCCATAACACTTTTTTATCCAAGGGGCTTTACACATTTTTATTAATTATTAGTCACATTTCAAAGTGTCATTTTCATTTTCCAATTTTCTAAATTAAGTTCACAATTTGCTGCGTATTACAGCCCAATTTATAGAAAGATCCAGTCCTCACTTTATAAACTGATAGCTCCCCAGAATCTTCCCTCAGAAGAACCCAATTATATTATTCTGTATAGCTGCAATAGTTGAAGAGAGTTAACTAAAAGATACAAAGAGAACATATACCTATTAATCTCATCGCTGCATGCTGAGCAGAAACCACTGACTCCATCCAGTTACAATAAGGGATTGATTAAGGAGGAGAAGGGAGTGAGAAACAAGAATGACTGAGAGAAGATGAAGGCTTTAAATTATGAAGCTTACATCTAGCCTATTCTCAACAATTCTTGTCCTTCCTTCCCTCTCCCCCACTGTAATTGATGGGGATAACTTATCTTTAGCAAGAGCTCCTCCATCTAGGTTCACCAACATCAAGATAGAGATCTCTAAAGATGGGCACAAACAGCAATACGAATGAAAAAAAGCCACGAACAGCCTGATCGGCTGTTCACAAGCAAGCTGTTCACGAGGCGCCATTTTAAACGAACAAGTGGTCATTTCAAGTCCTGTTCATTGCGTTGGTCCTCCATTCATGGAACCAGACAGTCAGTCGCCTTCAATCAATTCCCTTGGCAACGGAGGCAGGGACTGTCTGAACTCTGTCTTCACTCCTCCTGTTGCCCTGGAAACCCCAATCTAAGCCCAACTTAGCTTGATAGGCAGGTCTTCCTATCAAAACAAGGGGGGGAAGGAAGCAGAAGCTCGGCATTGGTGACTAGCTGATTTTGACCACGGACATTTGCAACTGCGACTACACCAGTTACCCAACACATGCACGGACTAGGCCTACAAATCACATGTTCACCCGGGATAAAATGGACACAGGCAGGTAGGAACAGACATGATTCTAGACACTCACATAACCTCATGTAATTTGTCTCATCTAGTTCAGCTCTGAGTGGAGGAGATTAGGATTTCTCCTACTGTTGCATCAAGGGGTACAGCTGTTAGGAGAGGTCCATTTAAGGCTCACTGCCTCCAGTTCCTTCCCACCCCATCTCAAATACTCATGTACCAGGCCTAACTCACCCTTTTCTTAAAATTCAAAAAAGGCTATCCATTTGTTTCACTTAAAAAATTGGCACTGGATCATAAGCTATTTTTCCTTCAAGCAGAGAAACTGCCCAGAAAAAGTCCTGCTGCAAGAGAAATCCAATAAGGCTTCTGGCAAACGGGGAATCTACACAATGAATAGCACATTGTCAAAGAGAAAGCTGTGGTTGCTTTTGGAAGTGCGCAATGTGGTTCCTTTGTTATGTGGCCCATAATATTTGGAGGAAGTGCTACAAGTTTGTGAATTGAAGCTCATAATTAAAAGATGCATAAGGGAAAAAGAAACCAAAGCATCTGTGAAACAGAACAAGTCAGAATTGCAATAAACATAAATTAGAGGAATATAAAAATATAATTCCTCCCTAATGAGAACCCAGTAGCAGATATAATATCTTATTTCTCTACAGGATAGTGGGGCACAGAAATAAATAACAACTTTGATTAACAGAAAGACAAAATTAGTTAATTTAAGTAGCAGTATTGAAGAATGGGAACATAAGTAAAAACATCTGCACAGAAAATTTAATTAATTTAAAATAAAATCTATTCTTTTGGGGATGCTAGAAAAAATAATGGAGCTATGTATTTTAACAAACTATATGTTTGTTACAGAAGAAGATACATATAGATATAAACTGATATCTAGAATTCTAATTGTTCAACTTTATGTTCTGCTTTCAATGTGTCATTTTGATTGTCTTAAAATAAAATCCATGAGAAAGGCTCAACAACTGTACCTTGAACTACTGCAGTATTTTTCTGTGTACAAGGGATGGCAGATTCAAGAACTGCAGCAGCAGCAGCAGCAGCAGCAGCAGCATGTTTCTCTTTGTATTGGTAAATTTATGGACATTTATGGACAATATTTGTGGAGTTCCTATGGATGGGGTGCACCTAGACCTATCCAGAATTCCAACTCTGCAACCAACATATTTTCAAGATCTTTCCCCTATACAAACTAGACATTTTGTTAAAAATAGAGTTCAGTGTATATTAACAGATAGCTAGATTATGTTATCTGAGGTGCATTTGTAATAACTATGCATATATCTGAAGATTATACATTTTATGGACCTAAGTGTAGTTTCCCAGAACAATAACTATTCAAATTGTCAATTTCTTATCAATAGATCAACCTAACATTGTAATAAAAGGCACAGAAGGTTCTTTAAATCCCCAGCTTTCATTTTAAAAATGGAAGGGGCTAGAGACTTTAAAAAATGAAGGCTGGGAATTTATAGAACAGGATGTACTTTTTATTAAAACATCAGGTCAATCTATCACATGAAATGAAATTGCTGGTTATTTTTTTAAAAACATTGCAAAAATCTGTGTGCCCAAGGGAGAGGGGTGGCTATTTCTGGTGCCAAAAAAAGCAGTGTGGCTTGAAAAGCACATTGTTGCTGTTCCTCTGGGTTTTGTCCCAGCAGAGGTAAATTTGTCCAGTTAGTGCCAGCCACTATTTCCTGGCTCTGGGTCAGCTTGGGCAGGACTTTCTGGTTTGGACTGGGGGAGGACTGTAGGTATGGGTAGTGAAGCTGCTCACCTTTTAGGCTTCCCCATGAAAAGGCTTCCCCGCATACTAATTTTCCATTTTTTTAAAAAAAATCAGCCCTTGTATCAATCTAGTGATCAATCAAAGTAAGCATGCACAAAAAATAAGATGTGTCTGAGGTGACTTCACCAATGATGCCACTGATGGTGACAGCACCCACAGTTAAAAATCCTAATTATTTAAGGCACCTGTAGAAAAAACAACAACTCCACAACTGTAAAAATGCAAAGGGAGGCCAGACGTATGGAAGAACCATACCCAAATTGATTCCAGTGCTTGGGGATTGACTACCAAGGCAATCAGGAATACACTGAGTGTGTGGAAAAGCCCATTATACTTCAAGAGAAGCATTTAAAATTGAGTTTCTCTAAGGAAATACCACAATCTTCTTACATTACTAGCTTTTGATTAATTTCCAAAATACTAAGAGAGATTTCCTTTTTTTTTACTATCCACTGTTAATACATCTTGATCACTAAGAGTCATAGAACTGCTCTGGTGAACGACAGCACACACAATTTTCTATATAAGCCAGGCCAGACCAATACAGGAAGATCTATTGAAGTAATACACATTTGTTTTAAAGAACTTCAGCTGCTGCAGAAGGATGGAAATTGGTGCAAGGTAATTTCTCCTAAATTTCTTTCTGCACCACTGAAAGGAGGCAGCTGTGGTCATCACAGCACTTTTCAATACCTTTGATAATATCTGAACATCCAAGGATGGATTAGAGAAGACTATTAAATGCCTAGCAATAACAGAAGAGGACAATTGTTAAATATATTGTTCTGATTCATTATGCTTTCTTTGCTGGACAGATTAATTTCAGCCACAAGCTTTTAACTCTGATGTTGCACAAAGAAAACGTGCATTAGCCTCCCCCTCCCATTTTTCATTAATCAATCTGAGCCATTTCATTCATTTCAATGTGTTTTCAGAAGCGGACAAGATAGGAATCTGAAGTTCATTTGTTAAAAGAAGCTATTATGTGCAAGGAATTAGTTAAGCATAATTTGTAGAAGAAACAATGTATAAGCATATGCTAGGCTAGTCTGAAAGAGAGCTAGGCTAGCTGACAACACCCCCCTTCCACCTGTATGTAGCAGCAGGGACACATTCTATGGCCAAGTACTGTCTCCAGAGTGCAGGAGCCAAACAATTTATTTTAACCAAGGGGTTTCTTTTTCCTTTTCAGTCTGTTTAAGGAAGCAGAAGTACAGTGATAGAGAATAATCATCAGTAGATGTTAATGCTGACCCTACGTGGGGCTAAAGAAGGATCATTCTCTGCTATGGCACAAGGGCAACAAATGTTCTTGGGATGGAAATGGGACTCTTACTCAGAGCCAGAGCCATAGAGTAGATAGAGTATTGAAAAATGATGTGAACTGTAGAGACTCATGTCCAAATTCCAGCTCAATAATGAAGTTTACTGTATGACCTTGACCGACCACCCTCTCTCTCCAACAGAATTGTTGTGAGGATGGAGGAGAGAACCATCTGCGCCATACTGGACATCCTGAAGGTCAAGATAAAATGTGACAGAGAGGGAATAGTAACTTTACCAACTCCCAAGCTTTAGGACGGCTATACTGTAAGAAAGCGGTCTCAGAGGGATGCATCAATAGAGGGAGAGGGACCACAGGCTTCACTACAATATGCTACTGTCTGCTATCTGTTGCTTTGAATATGATCCTACTGGGTAGTTGTTTATTATATCAGTCTTAGGATTGCTGATGCTCTGTTTCAGTATTTCTTCAACTCTCTGTTGGATTTCTGCTGGTTTTAAGCCTTTACAAATTTGCATTTACAGACCCTATTACATTGTTTATTAAAATGTCCTTAAAATTGACAGTACTAACTTATACTATACAATCTGCCTTGAGTTTCAGTGAGAAAAGCTGATTACAAATAACATAAATAAATAAAAATGTTATTGTTTAGCTATAACTTGATCTCCAGTACCATTTTTGTTCAAGATGAAAGTTTCTGCGTGATCATATTTATACATAGTTCATTTTTAGCAGTGGAAGTTCATATTCTTGGACTCTGATGCCCTTGACATTTTCTCATGAGCTTTCCGATATTGCTATACTTTTCAAAGTTTGTAATAGACTCTGCACTTTGCCATAAAAATAATCCAAACAAAGTGCAAACTATATTTTAAAATATGATCATACAATAAAACAGAAAATTTCAAATGCAAAGTGAACATTAAGTTCCACAAATCCTCATAACTATGAGGGAGAGAGGAAGAGAGGGAGGGAGGGCGAGAGAGGTATTTTGCATGCCTTATTAATGGGTAATTCTTAACTGCAAGAGAATTCTGGAGAAAGGCCTCATGGCTGAGACTGATATGCAAAAATCCAAAATGCATACGAATGGCAACACTTTGTTCTCAGAGTTTTTAGCCTTATTTCAGAGAGGTCATTTGAGAGATGGTGGAGAGATGATAGTCACATTGCACAGTTCACAAGCTATGGGATTTTCTGTAGTAAACCTGTGGTTATGCAACACAATCTTGAGCTCCCTGAAAGAAAAAAAAAAAACCTTGCTGCCAATATTGCTTATGGTAATTCTTGTCTTTTGGCCTCTTATTCAATGATTAGTATTTATTGACTTGGCAGCCATAGGTTCATGGCATGGAATTCACCAAAAATGTTCATTTACAAACTGTTTACCAATCCTTTAGTTACCAAGGAATAATTAAACTGGCAGGACAGGGATCTGAGTTCAAAACTGCAGGTCACATCAAAAGAAATGTGCAAATAACCCATTCCTACACACTTTCTTCTCCATCTTTTCCCCCCTAATATGTCTTTGCTGGATTCAATTGGCTTCTGGGCTGGCCATCTTCAGTTTTGAGTTATGTGCTAGTGCAATTCTCTGACAAGCAGTAATGTATTAGGGTTGCAAGTGTACCTATGGTATGACAATTGTGCTGCAATGTGGGCTTGTGCTACTACTGTGTGAACAGCCGCCTGAGGTGGCATATTGCAAAGCTGTAACCCTGTACAAAATGGGAGGACTTATTTATTCACTTTCCATACCAGAAACTTTCTAGCTGTCATGGGACACAGTAACATCAGCACAAGACTGTATGACAAAAAAACAGCAGTAATAGACTGTTCAGATGGGATTGAATCTGGCACACCATGTGGTGCGTAGAATTCCCTCATATATAATGCTCAGTGAATAATGCTCAGTGCATTCTACTATGGTAATGGGATTAGAGTGTGCCTTTCTTTCAGAGAGATCAAATCAGCCCTGGTTTGAATGACAGAAGACTGATATCACACCAGGAGCCAATATAGGAGAGATAGCAGCCAAATGATAATTGTAGGGAAAGTTTATTCTTGATTTTTAAGAAATGTCACCTCCTACATGTTTTCAATTTATTGCCTGACCACCATCATAATAGGTTTTTTTGTGAACTTCAATACATATAAGAAACTGGCACATTGTAAGACTCCATGATGTCATAATCCATCTGTTTTTGACCTTTCAAAACTGCATTTAAAACCAGAGATTAGATCAATTAGTTGATCTTTTCAAACAAATTATTTAACACTTGTGTAGATGAAGGCCTAGCTGCACATATTTACAGTCACAGACTGGTGTGAATTGGCACTTCACAATCTCTGCATCTTTTGCTAGCAGATTTATTGATGCTACATGTTTAGCAGCTCTGCTAAATAAGCAAAACTAGGACAGCATAATTTATTGACTGGGTGCTAAATCCAAAATAGGATAGGAGAAAGAAAAAAGAGTTAACACCAGGGCTTTTTTCAGCCGGAATGTGCCGTAACGGAGCTCCAGCACCTCTCACAAACACCCACGTAACTGGTGGCCCCGCCCACTGATCTCCCCACCCTTGTGCCCCATTCCCCTCTCTTCCATCCAATGGCGGCTCCTCCTTCCCCCTGCGTTCACAGACATTCAGCCCCTGGTGCCCAAAGACCGGTGGGCCTGCCTCTCCAGGTGGAGCTTATGCCCTGGGTGTAGCCTGGGCTTGGCCCAGCTGTGCCAGGCACCTGGCTTCCTCCTGCACAGCTGGGGAGAGCACCGGTGTCTGCTGCTGCTGTACCGCACAGCTCAGTTGTTTAGCAGGCTTGGACAGTTGCGGCTGCGCCACCATGCCTCTCAGCTGTTTGGTGGGTCTTGGAGGCAGCAGTGGGGCTACTCCCAGACCTACTTGCTTCTGTACTTCACAGTGGGCCAATTTAGACCTCAAATGGACCCACTTTGGCTCGTTTGGGCCAAATCGACCCACTGTGGTGCACAGGAGCACACCATGCCACCTGGGAGCATTGCCCGGAAATCGCGTTCCCCTGCCTTTTCCCCTGCCGACCAGGTAAGTGGGGCAGAGGGTGGAGGGTTGAAGCGGGGGATCCCCTGCCTCCAGTGAGGTACTGGCAACTCTAGGTACTAAAGGGGAGAGGGATAGGCCTCAATATACAGAGTGACTTTTGCCACAAAGCTGAAGTCGGTTCCTAGTTCCCAGTTCCTTATTTGCAGTTCCTAGTTCCTCCTTCACAAATCCAAAAACAAATGTTGAGGAAAACTGAAAAGCTCTGCACCCCAAAATAAAGTCTGTAGCAGCACATATCATACACCTTCATATTCAGGGGATTTTGCTTTCCAAGTGGACCTAAGCTGGTTCCTGTTGCAAAGCCCAGTTCTTATGCTAAGCGCTTCGAAATGAGGCAACCCAAGAACAAAAGCACATGCAGAAACTGAGGGGAAGCTGCACCCTAAAACAATCTATGGACAATCACAGTTCACACACACACACCCATAATCTGGAGACTGTCCTCTACAAGAACAAATGAACTAGTGCCATGTCCAAATACAGGTTCTGGTGCAAAGAGCTTCTATTTGGATTACCTCCAAGAAGCTTGTATTCTTGAAAAGATTTGAAAAAGGAATTGGAATGCTGCATGATCTCTGCACCCCAAAAAGGGTTAGACCACCATGTATTATACACACCTGTGTTCAGGGGACTAAGCCCTCCAAGTGGACTTATGCTGCTTATTTCATTTTCTTTATTGTTAACCTTAAAATTATGCAATTCCTGGATAATCATTACTTTTGTCTTCTTGATGTTCAGCTGTTAACCTGCTTTGACATTTTCTCTTTTAATCATCATCAGTAGCTGTTTCAAGTCTTCACTGCTTTCTGCCAGTAATATGCTGTTATCTGCATATCTCAAATTGTTAATGTTCCTTCCACCAATTTCCCTCAAGTTTCTTCTAAATCAAATCCAGCTTTACTCATGGTATTTTCTGCTTATAAGTGTGTATCCAAGAAGGGGGGAAAGAGTGATACTGCCAAAATGTAATCTAAACATTTCTAAAGAATTTAAATACTATATAAAGAACAAATTTGCATTACTAAGTTCAGTGGATTGTGAACTGGCTGGTGGGCTGAAACCAGAGATATTATCAAGAAAGAATGTGCGAAAACTATTCCTGTAGCCAAAAGAAAGGAGGTCTAGTTGGATGACAGATCAAACTCTTAAAATTGCTAAAAATAGATGAGAAGCAAAAGTAAAAATGTCAGAAATAGAATCAGAATTCCAAATGCAGCTTTGCACCAGTGCAAAGAAACAGAAGAGAACAAATAAAGGGGAACAACAGATTTGCTACCCTAGTCAGAAGTAAGAGGCAGACACAGGCTTGGTCACTAAGGGCCACTTTATTGAGGCAACAACATAAACAGTTAATGCAGCAAAAGGGGGCTAACTAGTGGTTCAGTTCAAGCCAGCGGTTGCCATGAGACCTCTTCCTTGAACCTGTCTGGGCAAGACTCACTGCCTCAGGCACAAGCCATCCATGAGGCATGGCTTGGGCCCAGCCAGCCAGTTGAATAGTTCCTCCCATAAAGCTCCAAATACCCCAAGTCATAGAGCCTGAGGAAGGGACTTGTCTGGAAGGTCCCATCAGGCACTCTGCCTTTGCAGCTGGGCCGTGAAGACTCAGCTGCTCCTGAGTCCTGACAGACCCCAATTCCCCACCAAGGGGATATGCCAAGGGTACTCACTAGTCTGCTCTCATTTCCCCGACTCTAACCTGCCAGTGACCTGCTCATTACAACTCCACCAGTCCAATTACCACAACCACTGCAAGCAGGGCAAGGCAGGTGGGAAAAAACAACCCTTGGTGAAAAGAGGGGAAAATTCCTATCTGGCCCCCAAAAGGGGTGACCAGCAAAGCCTGCCCTACTACAGGGTGCAGAGGGTGGGCTGAGCACAAGGTGCAGAATGAAGTGCTAATGGGTGACACATGCTCTAATGCACCAGGCTCCACCCCTTAAAGCTCAATATGCCCAGGAAGGTGGTAGCTGCTCCTTCTCCTTCAAGGGCAGCGAACCATGGCACCTGGCTGTAACGGTCGTTGACCAAAGCCAGGGTTGCCAAAGTGTGCTTCAACTATTAGACCATTGTATTAATTTCCCATGCAAGCAAATGCTCAAAATTTTACAGCAAAGATTCTTACCATATATGGAACAAGAAACACTGGAAGTTCAAGCTAGATTCAGAAAAGGAAGAGGTATTAAAGATCACATTGCAAATTTACGATGGCTAATGGAGCATGCCTGGGAATTTCAGAAGAAAATCAAGCTGTGATTTATAGATTTCTACAAAGCTTTTCATTGTGGATCATGAAGGGTGTTAAAAAAATGATTGTTCTACAGTATCTGATTGTTTTGATGCACAACTTATATTTTGGGTAAGAAGCTACTGTTAGGACAGAAATATGGAAACAGAATAGTTTCCAGTTGGCAAAGGTGTCAGACAAGGTTGTATACTGTTTCCCTATCTGTTCAACCTATATGCAGAACATATCATAGGGGAAGTGAATTAGATTTCGAAGAAACTGCAGTGAAAATTGTATTGGGAAAAAGTGGGTTAAAATAGGTAAATTCAGAGTTGCAATGGATCTTGATCAATAGAGAGTCAGATGCTTGTTTGCTTTTAAGGAAACATTTACTCTAAAGGAAAAAGGTGCATGGGATTGCTACAAAAACAAAGAACTCTATTTCCTACATCTTGACTCTACAAAATCCACAAGAGCAATAATGGAGAATCTGCTTCTTCTTGACTTTTAGATCTCCTGACCTCCTCAGACAGGCTGTTCCACAGGGTAGGGGCCACCACAGATCCCGTGTACGGGCTGCTGTTGATTTTGCCCACGTGCAGCCTGGTATCTGCACGACACCCTGTTCAGATGAGTGAAGCTGCCATAGAGGAACTTAAGGAGGGAGGCAGTCCTGCAGGTATGCTGGACCAAGGCCATGAAGAGCTTTCTTGAAGTATATAGCTCTGCTCACAATAGTTCTTCTGGTTTGTGCATCATAGATCCTGTATCCTTTGATTTGTGCAGAATATACAACAAGAATTCCTAGTGAAGATCTGTCATCTAGTCTGCCGCTCTTCTTCTTTGGAATGTAGGAGTAGGCCTTGCTTCCATACACTCTCAAGTGCTTTACATTTGGTACATAGCCATGCCAATGTTCAAATGGGGTAGCTTCAGTAGCTTTTCTCAGGTAGTGATCTAAGATTTCTACTTCATCCTGTGGGGACCTGGATAGTGAGATATAGAGTTGGGGTGTCATTTGCATATTGATAACATCCAACTCCCTAGCTGTGAATGAGTTCTCCTAATGGCTTTACATAGAGGTTGAATAACATGGGAGATAAGATTGTGCCCTGTGGAACCGTGGAAGATAGTTCCCATTTTGAAGACAGCTGATCTCTGACGGCAACCCTTTGAGTCTGTTCCATGAGAAACAATTTAAACCAAGTCCAGGGCATATCCTTTGATACCTACTTCTGTTTCTAAACACCTCAACAGGATGGCATGGTCTACTGTGTCAAAGGCTGCAGACAGATCCAGGAGGATCAACAAGGATGCATGACCTTTGTCCATATTCAGACAGAGATCATCCACTAATGCTACTGGTCAGCTACTGCTATCTCAGTTGCTTTGCCTAGAAAGGGCAGATTAGAGACTGGGCGATAATTGGCCACATCAGTTTTGTCTAGGGATGGTTTTTTAATTAGTGGACGGATAGCCTCCTGTTTGAGCTGCTGGCGGAAGGTGCCCTGAGTTAGTGATTGATTTACAATAGTCCTTAGTGGTTTACTTATGTGATCCTTACTTGATGTTAACAGCCAGGATGGGCAAAGATCGAGAGCACAAGTAGTGGCTTTCATAGACATCAAGATCCTGTTAAGATCTGTCATTGTAATTGGTAAATATAGGTGCTACTCGACTCTTGATCTTTTCTATAGCTCTGGACATGTTTAGTCATTCAGCCCTTTGGGGAAGAAGTTATTCGTCATATTAATTTTGTGTTAAGAAACTCATTTTTGAGGATGTTAATGTACTGTCAAACTAAGGGACCCTCTGTACCCTTACAGTTGCTCAAAGACTTATACTTCAACACTGGAAAGACAAAACCAGTAAACCACTTCTTGTAAATCACTAGATTGAAGACCTTATAAACTTATCAACTTTTGAACATATTGCATATAAAAGGCAACTACATATGGACTTATTTTTAGATATTTGGAAATATTTTATAGATATCTATGTATAGGTTTCCTAATAGTGTTTTTGTTGCCAGCACTGTTTTTTTAAAAATTCGGTTTCATTTTTTATTTTTTTCTGTTTTGTCCTAATAAAAGAATAATAAAAAACAGTGCAAACATGATTCAGAGATGCAGGTTACCTGGAACATATTTAGAATATATAAAATGCCAAAAAATACCACAACTACCCTAAATTTAAACATTCAGATTGAAAATGCAGCAAAACCTATACAACTCTCTGAACAAGCAAAATGTGCCAAATCCCTTTTATGGTAAAACCCTATTACAATAAATAAACCATGTGTATTCATTGGCTTGGATCCCTCTTGATGTATATGTGCCCTAAATGTTGCTCCTGGGGGATGGGGGAATCCAAGGGACAGCATTGGGGGAGGGGGTTGGATGGGAGAGAAGAATTAGCTAAAATTTGTTAGTTGGATTCAGCCTAGTGCTTTTATTTATTCTGTGGATTTTGTACCATAGCCGTTGAGCATTTGGTCAATATATAATAAAGAATGGATATCTTGTTAACATTCTAAAATTGGAAGGCTTAGAATAAATTCTCTTTCAGCTTCATTTTTAGAAAATCATTTTTAAAATGTTATTTCTATCATTTGTGTCAGAATGATGCTTCTTCATGGCATTGTTACTTGTCAGTATGACATGACAGACACATCTCCGCTTCAGCTGTCACCTTGGAAATACCACCCCCCTCCTCATCTTGAAATTAAGTGCCTTTACAGGTTATTTTTAAAAAGCAAAAGTTTCTATAGCTGTATGTGACTGTGCCACTCACTCAGGCTGAGTGCTCCAGAGAACTGCCAGAACAATCTTAGAGAAAGGAAAGAGACTAAGTAGATGATCTGGTGAAAAACGTTTTTAGAGAGACAGTTCTGTAAATTAAGCCTCTCCTCTCTGATGACAGGGTTTCACTCCTGATATTCTATAAGATTATCCAGGTAATTTCTTATGATAACTGCATGTGTGGAAGTGTGAAACACCTGTGGAAACTGCTAGTTTAATTTTAACAGCTGGATCTGGCATGCTGTTCAATCGAGCAATTGGCTCAAGGCACACACATGCTTCCTTTGCCACAAAGGGACCCCCATAGTCAGTTCAATGGAGAGAAGTAGGTCAGAAACACATACCTTTTCTCCTGTGGATTAGGCATCCTGTACTGAAGAAAATATATTCTCTCTTATATTTTTTAATTAGAAGTTTTAAATAATAAAAGGACAATACATGAAACAAACAGTTACACAAGACATAGCCAAATAAAAAACAACTTACAAATAACAGACAGACAAAAATAACAAAACACATAACACAAAGAAGGAACATGGAGGGGGGGGGTGGAGAAAGAAAAACTATATAAACTAAAAAAAGGCTTCTGACAAATACTGGTATCATTTTCAAACTTTCTCTTACTCTAATTAAAGACAAAAGCTCTCTTTTTCTAATGTCCCAATTCCTTAGTCCATATATAGAAAATATATTCTCCAAAAGCACTCACACAACTGTCCAGAGTCCAAAACAATCTTTGAAAGGTCATTCTCTGTAAGGAGTAACAAGTGCTAGGAAGCAATTTGAAATCAGTATGTTCACATATTGATTGGAAATCAGCCAATTCTTTGGCTTCAGGCTTCTCCTAGTCTTACTTGTAAAGCATTTAAGAATAATAGGCACTGTTCCAAAGGATTGGAGAATAACTGGTCCTTGCCTGCAAGCTTGCAGACTAAAATAAAAGCCTCAAACATTAGTGTTTGACATTTACAAGCTCAGAGAAATTCAATAGCAAAAGAATTCCATCAAGCATAAAAATAAGGCATTTTGCAAGAACAATTTACATGCCACAAAAATAAGTCCCCAGAGGACATATCCCTGTGCAGAGCGAAGTGGCTTCCTAATGAAGCCCTTTTTTTAGGAAACAAGAGGGCACATATAACTGATTGCTTATGATAAGGTAAGACCACCTTTAAACCATTAGAGAGCTTGTGTGGCTTGGGACTAAACTACATGAGATGGTTTTAATGCGTAAGATCTGAGGACCTCTCTTGCTTGCATCCACATAGCTAAGGTTGCCAGGCTGAGCCTGGCAGCTGGCAGGAGGGGGTGGGGACATGAGAGGGAAGTGCAATGTTGCTGATGTTACTACATCACTTACAGGGAAAACCTGGAAGTGATATAGGGTAATTCTAGGAATTGCTGGAAACTCCATGGTAAAATCATAAGAGTTTCTGGAGATTACTAGAGCTACTCTATGTCACATTTGGATTTCCAGGAAGTGATGTAGTGACATCAATGACATCACTGGGATTTTTTTCTCTCCTCTTGTTGCTTAGAGTGGCAATGGGCAAAGATGACTGTCAGTAGGAGACCTCCTGCCATAGTGAGAACCCTGGCAGTCCTACACACAACTGTTAAGGGGAATGTTGTTTTAATAGTTTACAGGGGGCAAATTCACAGACTTCAGTTCTTAGGCACCTCACATACTTAAAGGCTTCTGTTTTGAGGATTTGGTTCCCTTGCATTCCCCCAAACACTCTAGTATATTTTCTTTTAGTATTCTCTTTCTCTTTTGGAGTTAGGAATGCTGGTACCCAGTGTCTAGTACCCCAGTCCCCTTCTCTCCAAACACCAGTGCTTTCCTTCAGTCTTAACTGAATTTGAAGGTCTCTACAGACAGTTTCCAACCACACCCAACCAGGGATTGCTTCACTCTCCATAGCTATCTCCCTTGACTAGGTAGGGAAAATTTCCTCCTTAGAAGATCTATCCCCTTCTTTGGCCCATTTGGGAGTCTGCACCTACTTCCCAAACCTCCTTGCCAACTTTTCCCAGTTCTCCTGCCTGTGTTAAAAATGCTCTCCATTAGGACTTCATCTCCCCCACTCAATCTCTCTCAGCTAGGACTGAAAACAGACTCCCCCTCCCTTTCCAGCGTATGCTACCCAATCAGATCACTTGAAATATCCTGCCACACAAAGCTCTTTGATTCTATGAGGGAGTAACTCTTAATAGTCCTGCAGCTGAGTGTGTACAGCATTTCCAGGTTTTTTAGAATGAGCAGCCTATCACAGTACCTGAAACAAAATGCATGAATCTAGGTTCACATACAAATATATATATTTAATATTTGATGACTTCCACATATTAATTAAGCCATCACAGATAAATTGTCTCAAATCACCTCAAAATGCAATATTTTTCTATGAAGTCAGCTGCCAACTATCAAGTGTATAGGTATCAAGTGTTTACATTTTTAAAAAGGTGATCAGATTAAATTAAAAATCAAATGTCTGTCATTGTCTCAACCTTGTAGTCAAACCTGTTCCACCATCAATGATTTCAGTTTGAAACCCCAAATTAGTTCTAAATCAGGCAGGTGTTACAGCGGTTAAAGTGTTGGACTGGACTCTAGGAGACCCGGGTTTGAATCCCTGTTCTGCTGTAGAAGCTTACTGGGTGACCTTGGGCCAGTTACACACTCTCAGCCTAACCTACCCAGAGAGTTGTTGTGAAGATAAAATGGAGCAGAGGGAAATGATATGAGCTGCTTTGGGTTACCATAAGAAGGAAGAGTGGAATGGAATTGAAGTAATTAAAATGAATAAAGTAATCGCCGAATTAGAAAAAGAATAGCAACAACATCTATAATTCTAAAATCAACATGGTTATTATAAATCGTTTTTGTCTTACAGGTCACATCAATAAACATTAGTAAGTTATTACCATAGGATACTGCTTGTTATTATGGCATTCTGTATGAATGCATTCCTGATACATCCATAATCTCCCAAATGACTGCACTTACTTTGAGCATTTTGCAAGATAAATCAATAAATAGATAAAATCAGTTATATAATCAAGATCTGCAAAAATGCAATCATTTATGAAAAATATTCTGGTTTTCTTTTATCCTTCTTTGAATTGTCTCTGTGGTACTATCCCGATATATGTAAATGATTGTTTCTGTCTGGTTTATTGCTGTAGCCTGCTGTTTGAAATGTTCATTTATTAATGGAGGTCTGAATAGAAATTCAGCATATCATCTCAATAGGAGCCACTCCCTAGCTCAGCTCTTCAGTCTACTGCCCAGCCATATGTATATGAATTCATGAGTAGAGTCACTCTTTAATCCTTCAGCTGCGATATAAGCTTCAGAGGAAGCAATATCTTTACAAATAAGTGCTGTTTCCTAGTAATCTGTTTTAGAAATGCAGCAAAAAATCTTATTGATTTACGCTTTGGTAGCAGGTTGTGCTGATTCTTAATGTATGTGACAAAGTCACAGTGACTCTGCTCAACTCGTTTTCACTCCTTAAGTACCAGACAGTCTCATCATCACAAGTCATATCTACTTCTTTTAAATTCCTTTTGCCCCTTAAAGTCTTTCTTGTGCTTATTTTTCTACACAAGTTCATCTGCCTTTTCATTTCTTTTTATTTTCATGTGTCATCGTTGTTAGCTGCTTTTGTTGCTGGTATTCCTGATTCATTTGTTCCTTTTATTTACACCATTCTTACACAACAGATGCAAAACCTAAGATGAGTTTTAATTGTAATAGCTCTGTCTAATTCGGTTGATGTACTCTAAAAAAGATAACTGTATTTTTTTCCTGGTTGAGGAGCAACCATGGAAGAAACATTGCATTAAAACAGTATCCATGTTCAGTTTTTATGGTTTTGGTAGTCCAGTCTCATGTAATAGGAGAGCTTGCTACCCATTGTGGGCCAGCTTTTTGAGGATATCCGTTTTCACGTACCTAAGCAGGAAAATACATGCATTGCCCAGTTCACACAAAATGGTGATGATGACCATACATATCATGAGATGCACATATATAGCAATCTCCTCTTATGTATAGATGGATCCCCAAAATCATAACAACTAAAGAGGACTAGAATGTTCACAAAACTCAAGTAATATTTCTGGTCTGCTAACATCTGCATTTGTATATTTTCATATGATATGGTGAGTATTCTTATGCAATCTTCCATTTTGTGCTTGTAACACAATATTCAGTACCTGTACAAAGGCTGAGGATATCCTTGCTGCAGAATTAATGAATATCTTGTGTGCTGGTGCAAAAAGTATGTATTTCAATACTGAAATACAGGAGATGGAATACAGGAACAATGCTGGAATACTGGAGCAAGTAATCTAGACCTAAATTTTAAAAAATGAAAAGGATAAATTCACATCATGGCAACGGGTATTGGTAAGCATTGCTGATGAAGGGCATGATACTGCAATAGATGAGTTTACTAAGGCTAGGCTCCAGAGCTAGTTAAGTGACCTGCTGGGCAAAAACTCTACTTGACCCTGCCCATTTTCTAAAAACACTTGGTAGGTACCAGAAAAGGAGGTGGTGGGTGCCATGGTTCCCAATAGTGCTATGTTGGGGACCCGTGGTCTAAGTGCTTGGACATATTTAGCTTGGTTTTTATTATTATCTTTATTCAGTGACACCTCATGTTGCATCAGAAAGCATGTTTTAAATTTTACTGAGTTTTAAAAAAACAGCTTACCCTAAAACTTGGGGGCTGTCATTGGAGAAGATTCTTGGTTTTATGGGATTAATAATTTCACTTTTTAAAAATTCTTCTCCAAGTTTTTTTCTTTGCTCTTGAAAAGGTGAGTAAACTTGTACTGGAATGGTATGGTACAAAGTGCTCACTTACTGAACAAGATATTTGGGGGGAAAGTATAACTTATAAAGTAAATAAAACATCCCTTTATTATTACACTCCTCTGATCAAAGGTCTTAAGCAAAAGAAAGT
Organism: Eublepharis macularius; assembly: GCF_028583425.1. Lineage (NCBI taxonomy): Eukaryota > Metazoa > Chordata > Lepidosauria > Squamata > Eublepharidae > Eublepharis > Eublepharis macularius. Next base: position 82,531,253 of record NC_072797.1, read on the forward strand.
TCATAAAATGTTACTGGTATGGTATACAAGATGGTTGTTCACTGGGATGGCCCAGGTACTAGCCCTAGGTGCTTGATATCTTTTATATTTTAACAGCAATCAAGTAATACTATTTGAATGGGAAAAATGTGCTTTCTTAGCTTTCATTATACCTGGTTTCATTATACCTGGTTTTCCACTGTCACTTGGCCTATAGACCATACTCTCTTTTCATTGTTCATCCTTAGATCACATCTTTCAATCCAAACATAGTCATCTCAACAGGAGGCTGCAGTAGTTCTATTCTCATCTCATCTCAGGATTCTAGCCAAATTAATTTAGTAAAAAGGAGCAGAGAGAGTGACATTTTGAAATACTGATAATGTAGAAGTGCTTCAGATGAAGGTCTGAATATAAATGCTATTCCCCCACAATGGTCTTACAGCTCCAAAAGTTCCCCTCCAAAAATAGCCCACTTTAATGCTCTTGTTGCTGGACTGTTAAATACTAATTTAATCTTGTGTTATTAGTTTTCCATTTAATTAATGCTTAGAAATCATGGTAGATGATTACAAGCTGCTAACATGTGAAAATGAGCTGGGAAATATGGAACACTAGCCTCTGATGATTGATTTTTTTTTTAAGATAAAAAGTCCTCTTCACTTTTGCACTGCTGAAGTCCAGATACCAGTGTGATAGTATTGATCTGATTCATTTTTTATTCCTCACTTTGGCTTGGACACATGCACTGATTCTGCATCTTTCAAGGCCACACAATTAATATTGTGCAATCAATTATTCTAAGTGTTCCAACTGTCAGGATAGATGAGGGGAGAGGGGGCAGGGAGTGCAAGAGTAGAATCAAAAGTATGTATTATTTAGGAAGCTAAAGCTAGCAAGTCAACCAAATTACTGTGATTGGTGGCAATGCCAGGATTGAATATTAAGGTTGTTTCATGCCCCCAAGCTGATGAGAACTGAAGATAGATACATGGACACAACACTCAGGAAATTAAAAGAGAAAATTTCAGGTGGGATAAGTCAGCTACATGCTGGAGAGATTGAAGGCACTCTGCCAGTTTCCCACAATTTAAGTATATGCTCTAAAACCAGAGTAATCTGTTGTTACTGTTTGCTGTTTGTTCAGGCTCTTTTTAAATAGTCAAATGCTGCGCAAGTCTGGGAGATTTTCAGGGAGATTTATCTACAAGCATGCCAAAGAGTCCCATTCACATATATTTCCCATTGTGTGTAATGGCATTTCATCTGAATTTTGATAAAGTGCTCTGGAAGCATGGCTGTGGCTAGGGATGGGATAGGGCAGCATTAGAGCTATTACAGCATGCTCCATGGGATTGTCTCCAGCTTCTCAGGAAAGATACTGAGTAGGTAGGAAAAATGGGATGCTAAATTTCTACAATGGCCCATCAAGTAAAGAATTTCCTGCCACAGAGAACTTGTTTGGTGTCTACACTTTGGATATCCTGGAGCTTGATCTAGACTAGTTTGTGTTGAAGGGCAGCTGATGGTTTTATTCTGTTCAGTTATTCCCTGTTGATGCAGATATTCAGACTGACTTTATAAGATCCCTGTTGTTGTCACACACACACACATACACCTTGTATGCTTGTTCAATAGGCAAGCCTGTCAGGCACCTGTCTTTTGACTCACTCACTCACTCCACCTCTCCAGTTTACATTGGTTACCGCCCTGCCCTGGCCAACAGAAACTTCAACAGAAGGGATGGGCATGAAATGGGAAAAAACAAAATGAGAGTTTTGTGTTTTGTCACATCCCATGGATCATAGAACATGAACTTCCACGAAATTGTCCTGTTTTGTGATATAATTTGTTAATTTCATGATTCGTCAGAACCTGGGGCACTTCAATGGCTCCCTTCATACCCACAGATGCCAAACTCACAGGGACACTTCAGCAGGCTGTCCTGCAGCCACCCTCCAAGTAGCTCCCTCAGGCTCTCCGTAATGACTTTTCCTTCCCATTCTCCTGATTTCCTGCTTTCTGCCACTGCTGGAAGAAAAGTCAAGCAGAGCGGATCTGCTTGGGTTTTCCTCTCTTCAGGTTCTCTTTGCTGACTTTTCTTTCCTGTCCTCCCGTCCTCCTGCTGCTCTGACATGCCTTCCCCCCCCCCCACCTCCAAGTTCGCGAAGGAAAAGCTGAGCAGAGCAGATCTGCTCAGGATCTGTTCTGGGGAGCTTGTGGGCAGGGGAGGGTGGGAAGGCATGTCAGAGCAGCAGGAGGGCAGGAGGTAGAAAGTCAGGGAAGGGTTCCTGGACTGGCAAGTAGCAAGCAGTGGCAGAAGGAGCTGCTGAGGGAAGTATGGTTCCCAGGTAAACTTGCACCGACCCACATTACTCAGCTCTCAGGTTGGCAGGGAAAGCTGTCTATCAAGGTTATGTGGGCTAAGACTGGGGTTTCCATGGCAACAAAGGTCTGCAGACATTCCTGGCCTATGTTGCGTAGGGAATCAATAGATTGGCACCAGCCTGTCTGGCATCACAAAGCATTCATGAATTGAACAAATTGGCCCCCAAAGTCGTGGATTTTGTGAAAAACGCAGCCCCATGAAATGCGGTTTTGAGATACACGAATAGGCTCAATTCATCACAAAATTTGATTTGTATTTCGATTTGTGCCCATGTCTACTGAATAGCACATGAGAGAACTGAATCCCAATTCAAAATATTTTGCAATTTCCCAGATGCTTTTGAATTTCACAGTTAATTTTTTTCTAAATTGTTTATACTTTTGAGGTTAAAAATCTGCATGTATAAATTATTCAAAAGAAAAAGAAATATCCCTTCCCCTAAACAGCCTGTTAAGAACTGAGCATGTTCAGGAAGTGCAAGATGTTGAGGCCAACTGAATCAATTTGGCAGGAAAAGATGGGAAACAAGAACCTGGCCTGCTCAAGTACTTGATAATTTATATGGGGCAGTGGAAAGACTAGAATGTTTGTGTGTGAGGGGGATTTCCAAACCACTTACCTTCCTCCTCCTGTTATACCTTATGCTTCTGCTGCTTGTGTGGTGGAAAGTGCTGCCAAGTCACAGCCAACTTATAATGACCTCTGTATGGTTTTCAAGGGAAGAGACATTCACAGGTAGTTTGCCACTCTGTCTACCTCTGCATAGCAACCCTAGACTTCTGTGGTTGTCTCCCATCCAAGTACTATCAAAGGCCAACACTGCTTAGCTTCCTCAGTCTGCCAAGACTGGGCTACCCTGGGCCATCTATCTAGCAAATGCTGTTAAACTCTTAACCCCATTGCATGTCAGCTATCAAATCAAGTCAAATACTGCAACTGTCTTATTGCTTACCCTGCATCTTCCAGAACAGCTGGATTTGTATTCTAAGAGCCTTTAATGAGCAATATATCTTTCCTTGACTTACCATCATCATTTTTTAAAAAAAATCATGTATAAACTGTAAAAATGATATTTTAAGCAGAGAATCAGATAGTTTAGCAATAGGAAGATTGAATGTGCAATATGTCAGCCAGACGGATCTGCCTCCATCAACTTTTTAGAAGTGCTGACAAAAAGCTTTTTCAAACTTTGTGCATCCTTTACAGAGCATTAATAAGGTACTTTGTATTTGTCAGCAGATTTTTAAAACAGACTCTAAAATTTACAGTAGCTGCTGAATTGTGGAACAAACCAGTCTGTTTTACTCATTCCAAGAGTCAAATGCTTGTGAATCTATTTGAATTGTGAGTGCTTTGACCCAGACCCTATTTCTTTGGGATGCTTGCTGGACACTTGCTGCATGTGAAAGAACATGCAGGGATAAGTGGAACAGCTGTGTGCTTTTAATTTATTTTTTGCTATAATTTTTAAAGTGGGTATAGAGAAGTCCAATGTTTTTGTAATGTGAAAATGGTTATAAGCAAGTCTGAGTGATGTATTTGGCAGATCTTGCTCCTAGCATGTTCTTAACACTATTTAAATGTTAAATAGCAGTAAAGATAATCTTTGGAAGCTTTTCTCCAAGTGACTTCAACATCTGAGACTCTCAGTGTAACCTACTTCAAAATGATGTAAGCCACTTTGGGTCCCCATTGAGGATAAAAGTGGAATATGAAGCAAGTAAATAAATAAATACATACATCTCTGATTAGGCAGAAGGCAGTTAGGGGCAAGATCCTATTTGCCGTTGAACTCCATTTATAGAACTCACTTCACAAAAAAACCTGCTTGGCACTTGACCTGCCCTATCTTAGAGTCAAGCTACAAGTGACGCATAACACGTGGAGAGCACTTGAGTGGTCCCACAAGTTTACCTGGGAAGTGTAGTTCGAGACTCATTCCCCTCTCTGTTTCCCTTCTCTGTTTTTAAGGATGGTGGAGTAGCAGTGGCGGCAGCCTCAGCAGCTCCTTCTGCTGCAGCTCGCCGCCTGTCAGCTTCAGGCTCCATTTGGGGGTGGGCAGCTGCTGCTCTCTCCCAGGGCCCCCTGTGTCTGGCAGGCTGCCTGCCCTGGGAGAGCTGCTCTGGAGAAAGCTGCCGCATTGTCAAAGCTCCATCCACAGCGACAGCAGAGGGATCTGCGGCTGCTGCTACTCTAATATGCCCTTCCCCTGCCCCCAAGCTTCTGAAATAAAACCAGAGTAAGGGCATGTTAGAGCAACAACAGCTCCCTCTGCTCCGGAGAAGCTCCCTGGGAGCAGGTAGGGTGCCCTGGGAGACAGCAGCAGCTTCCCACCTCTGAATGGAGCCTGAAGCTGGCAGGTGGTGAGCAGTAACAGAAGGAGCTGCTGAGGCTGCCGCTGCTGCTACTCCATCACCTGTTCTTAAAAATGGAGACGGGAAACAGAGAGGGGAAGGAGTCCCCAACTACGCTTCCCAGGTAAACTTGTGCAGACCCGCCACGTGTAATTCGTCACTTCTAGCTTTGCTCCTTGATCCCAAGTCTCTTTTGCCTGCTCAGGAATTTGCAATATAAGCCCCTTCCCCCACTTGCTTCCTGTCCTACTATTGTCCACCCCCTGGCACTCTATTGTGCTGTTCCTGACTCCCCCTGCCAAATTTTATAAATAGGCCTTGCAAAGAGATAAGAGTAATTTCTTGTTAATTTGTTATCCACCTTGTATTCCATGTTGAAAGAATGGCAGAATAGGAATATTTGACATAAATTATTATGTGTTTCATTGTAGAAGTAGCAGTACATAGGGAAGGGGGAAGAAATGTTATATAAGCACTTTAACTGCTTTTGAGTACTGGTGTACATTGTACAAGAAGAAAAATCTCATTATTACATTTTTTCTAGCAGCCATGTTTAAAAAAAATTTAAAAGAGGAAGGAAATTTGTTTTTTGCCTATCAACAGCCTCATTAAACATATCCTATATCTAGTTTTTCAGTGACCATTTACTACAAATGCAAATGCTTAACTGTCCCCTGTGGACAGCTTAATGTTCTTTAAAAAACCTCTAAAATCATATTTTACTGAGATAAATGTCCCTGTTATAATAAAATTCTGTATCAGAGCGGTGAAGCAAGCATAGCATTGCAATGAATTTGTCGTTATGATTATCATTCACCCTTAGCAACACTTCTGAGCAAGCTGGCCGAAACACAGCAGCAGTAAAGCCACTTAAAATGCAGTTAACCCACAAAATAAAGCAACCAGAGTTAAATAAAAATATATGCATTGGAAATCAGAAATGAAAAGGAATAAGATCCCTGTTGTTCTCTCTCACACACAAACACACACATTGTGTGCTTGTTCAACAGACTCAGGCTCAGAAAGTGCTACCATTTTGAACTTGGGAAATTTGACAGCATCACAAGTAAACAAAGCATGGGCTTTTTATTAGTAATGGAGTCTACAGCCCAAAAGAGGCTTCTAAAATTACTTCCTTATATCCATATAGAAGTGATAATACTGGATTTTCAAATCTTTCAAGTTTCTCTCAGGAATTAACTTTAGCTCTGAATAAACTCATAAATGATATTCAATCCAGACGCCTTCAGTGAAGGAGCAAGCCATCCCTTGTTAGAAGCTGCTGCTAAAATTTGAAAAGCTATGGAATTCGGGTGTAATTTAATACTGATCTTTTAAATCCTTTTTCAAAAATTCTAGGGACCATTCCAAAATATGTCCCACTTTTTGTCTACTGCATTTATAAGTAATTCTAGGGGAAGGTCCACAGTCACATGAGCATGGAGAGGAGGGATTTACACAGACTATAGAAAAGGAGATTTGCTAAAACCTCTCCTGAAATTGGACTGGGGAACTCCCTAGAGTTTTTTTTTTAATCTCGCCTTAATCAATATCCATTATCCAGTATCCTCAGATGAAGTTGTAAATAAAAGCTTGCAAAAGTTGTTCATAAAAGCTTGCAAAAGGACACAAGGCAATTTCTGTCTGGTTGTTTGGAATTTTTGTGGAAGTGTGACCTTAGAAATTTTGGGGAGGAGGTTCTTTACCACAGATTTTATTTTTAAATAACAACTTACAAATGCTGTGTTTCTTCATGACAGGGATACCAAAGACGTGTTGTGTTTGAAGATCTGTGATGTGGCAAAAGTAAATGTCACAGGGACAATATCAGGAACACTTCTTGGGATTCTTTTTTTTAACAGGGTGAGAGGCTGGGACCATAAGTAGATAAAGAGCTAAAGAACTGTAGTTGTTGCTTTCTAACAACCAATCTGCTGCTCTTGTGCTATGCAATATTTTCTCTGAGTCTGATACATTCTGATGCATTATGGAGAACATTAGCATCTTGCTCCTGCTCCATCATAGCTATATGCAGCTTCAAGGGAGGGGTGGGGAGTAATGAAATGTTCTGCAGTTTAGTTTATTTATTTATATTTATTAAAGCATTTATACCCTGCCTTTCCACATAGTTCAAGGCATCTTACAAAATGATTTAAAAGTTTCCAAATTAAAACCAAGATAAAATCCTTCCTCCTTTAAAAGAAGCCTGCCCTTCACACCCCCGCAAAAGCCCTGGTAAATAAGCACACCCTGCAGTGCCTCCTGAATATCTACAAGGAGAAGGCTCCTCTAACCTCCTCAGGGGACCCATTCTACGGAATACAGGCCACAATGGAAAAGGCCCCAGCTCCGGTTGATGCCAGATAGTCGCCCTAAGTGGTGAGAGAGCCAACACATTTAAATTTATTGTAAGCATCTCTTCCAAGTTACAATTACAGTAATTATATATTTTTTAAAAAAAATTAAACCACAATCCAATTATAGCAAATTGTACATACAGCTCCTTCACTTGTATTTGACAAAGAGAGCTTGATTCTCCAAAGCTTAAACCCTGGAAAATCTTGTTGCTCTTTAAGGTGCTACTGGACTCAAATCTTGTTCTTCTGCTGCCAGTCAGCACAGCAACCCACCTGAAACTGAATACAACTGTAATTTCAAGAAATGCCTCACTAGGAAATGAATTCCATTGAATCCAATGTCACCTACATCTGAGTAAATATGATGCACATTCCAAATCACAGTCCAAAAAGTAAATGGATGGCTGGAAAGTCCAACTATTCTCATAATCCTTCTATTTTCAGGTGTACAGAAAAGCAATATTGAGCCTGGAGTCACTGGTAAGTGAAGATCAACCCGTACTAAAAATTTCTTATATGCTGTTCTCTTTATGTCTCTTTAGGTGGAGAAGCACTGCAGCGACTAAGTCCCAACAACCCGACAAGGAACCGGTTACATTTCAGCTTGTTTCAAAAGAAACTTCATCAGGGGTCATGTCACAAAAAATCCACTGCCTGTCCTTGCCGACACCAACACATAATAGAGTTCTTGTGTCTGCATGGACAGACGGTGGATTTTTTGTGACAGGTTCGCCAGCTGCCTCTTCCTCAGAAGAGTCCTCTGTGTCTCTCTGCTCTGCTGGGCTGGGCTGGTCCACAACACCAGCAGTCAGGCAGGCAGGACTTACTTCCCTTTTGCTTTGTGGGACTGAAAACTTTACCTTCCCAATGCCTCAGCTTTTCGATCTCTGGGTTTGTTCTGAGGTATATCTATGCCCAAGTCATGAATTCCAGACTCAGTTTAAGTAAAATTATATTTATTAGCTTTAAGGAGTGTTGAAAAGCATAAAGCACTCACACACAGGCAACAGATACAAAACAAGAAAAACTTACTATTGCTGTCTAAAAGTTTGCTATCTAAAACTTAAGAGCTTGCGACTTCCAGTTTGAGATTAATGGGGATCTGAAGCAGCCTAGGGATCTGGGCTGTCCAGGGCACTGTTTTTTTGGAAAGCGAGGTGCTTGAACGCCTGCTACCAACCCAACTTCAGGGAGAAGTTGGGCTCGAATGCTGTGCACCCCGAGAGAGTGTGATCTTGGTGGGGGGGGGGTCTGAATCATGGATTCTCCCCACTACCTTGAGATCCCCTCGGAGAAGGGTGAGCTACTAACTCTGCAGCGCCTCAGGAGTCATTTAATTGGCATCAGATCATCAGAAACCAAGCTCCAGTAACAGCTTTAACCAACTATAAGCGAAGGAAACAGCACAGACAACCCGCAGAATTGTCGAAAGGTAAAGATCATTATCGGACTTTGTAAATCAAAACGGCAGTGAAAAGACCAAGATAAAAAATTTAAAAGGACAGAATTTAATAGAGTAAACATCAATGATCAATTATTGAGTAAAATTTTGGACGCTGATGAAGTTTTAAGGACAAAAAAAGTTAAAATAAATATTGTTTACACATACTTGCGGTTAGAAGAGAGATAGCCAGCGTGAGAAAGGAGGTGTGGACTGGTGGAAGCATCACAAGACAGGAAGTAAACAGGGGAGCAGACACTGTGTTGCCTAGAGAAGACAGCAGAGGGCAAGAAGCAGGTAGACCGACCAGAAGAAGCAAGACCCAGAAGCAAAACAAGGGAAGTACTGGAAAGTCTACAAGACTACAGGAATAGGAAGCATGCCATTTTAAGTGAGGTATGAAGCGAAGCCAGTAACCATAGAGAAGCGGCCAGGAAACCATAGAGAAAAAACGCCCGACATTTTGGAAGCAAAAGGAATTATTTTTAATTGTTAAATAAAAGTTACTTAAATATATTGAAATAAGAGAGGAACTAAAAGAATTCAAAACGGATTTAAGGAAAAGAGCAGATACGTGGGGAGGCGCAAAGCCGAGTCCTATGATGGCAGCAAAAAAAGCAGACAGAGAATGGCAAGCCTCAGTAGATGCAGCAATTGAAGGATTAGAAAAAAGAGTTGCAGAGAATCACAAAAATTGCTGCAAAAAATGCAGGAAATGCTTTCAAAAGATTGAAAAGATATGAAAGATGCTATTAAGGCGGAAGTAGCGGGACTGGCAAAAAATATAGATGGAATAAAAGAGGAATTGCAAGTAACCAACAAAAAAGTTGAAGAGGTTGAGCAAAAGACTAAGGATTTAGCAACGAATATAAAGCAGGAAAATCAAGGGATGCAAGAGAGAATGGCGTTGATGGAATGTACGGTGATGGAAAGGCAACTAAGATTTCACAGCATGCAGGAATCGGATAGGTAAACTGCACAAGAACAAATCACAGAAATTTTGGCAGAATTTCTAAATAAAGGAACCGAGGAAATATCAGCAAATATGGATCTGGCATACAGAATCAACTCAGCTTATGCACAACGAAAGAAGATACCAAGAGATATTATTGTCCAATTAGTGACAAGAAGAATGAAAGAGGAAATTATCAAAAGGCACTTTGAAGATCCCTTAACAGTGGAGGGAAACAAAATCCAGATTATGAAAGAAATGCCAAAAAGGATTCTCCTAGAAAGGAAAAAATATAGAGAGTTGACCCAGAAATTAAGAGAAAAGGACATCAGATATAGATCGGAAATCCCAGAAGGACTAAGCTTTTATTATAAAGCTTTAAGAGTCATCATCGAAACAAGAGAGCAGATAGAAAATTTTTTTGAGGAAAATGCAGAGGATTTTCCCAGACTATTAAGAATTTAACATAATGGATTACAAATTATTATCGTGGAATGTAAATGGACTAAACTCACCCCAAAAGAGAAAAACAATTTTTAATTGGCTAAAAAAACAAAACTGCAATATAATTTGTTTACAAGAGACACATGTTAAGGATCAAGATACTAAATATCTAAAAAATAAACAACTAGGAAAAGAATATATAACATCATCCAACCAAAAGAAAAAAGGAGTAGTGATTTATATTAAAGAGACTATAGATTCTAAATTAATTTTTCAAGATCAGAATGGAAGATATGTGGCGGTGGAAATTAGTGTAAATGCCAAAAAAACATTGATCATAGGTCTCTATGCACCCAATGGTGCAAAAGACCAGTTCTATAGAGAAATAATGGACAAATTGGATCAAGATTCATATGACTAGATGATAATGGCTGGGGACTTTAATGGTGTTGTGGATTTACAAATGGACAGGAAAATAAAGGGAAAGTTACCAAAAATATTTGTTTGAATTAGTCCAGCAAGAACAACTTGAGGATGTATGGAGAAAAGAAAATCCCAAAGGCAAAGACTTCATGTACTACTCCACGAGGCATTCATCATTTTCAAGAATAGACATGATTTGGACATCAAAAGAACTAGCTTTAAGTACAATAAAAGTGGAAATTTTACCAAGGGTGAGTTCAGACCATAATCCAATATTATGGAAAGCAATAATGGGTTGGAGGAAAGTAAAATGGAGAATAAATGAAGATTTGCTACAAAATCAGGACAACTTGAACTATTTGAGAGAGGAGACAAAACACTTTTTTCGAATAAATAATAATAATGAAGTCTCAATCCAAATGGTATGGGACACATATAAGGCAGTTATAAGAGGAAATTTAATTTCATTAAACAACAAAGACAAGAAAAGAAAACAAGAGAAATGGCATGAAATTCAGGAGAAATTGCATAAAAAAGAACAGGAACTAAAGAAAAAGCCTGGGAAAAAATCAATAAAACAAGAAATTAAAATACTGCAGGAACAAATAAGCCATTAGCAACAAGGAATTAGAATGGAATTTAAAGGTATTAAAACAGAAGTCATTTGAAGGAGCAAACAAACCAGGAAAGTACCTAGCCTGGCAACTGAAGAAGAAAAAAGCGAAGAAAATCATTAGTAGAATAATGGAGGAAGGAAAGGAATTGAAAGATCACCAAACAATTAAGCGTGCCTTCTACAAATATTATGCGAAATTGTTCCAGAAAAAGGCAGTAAATTTGGAAGAAATAGACCGATATTTGCAAAAACCAGACCTACCAAAGATAACAGAAGAAATGAAGCAGAGACTGAATGCTCCAGTAACAGAGGAAGAAATCATACAAGCAGTAGAAGCAGCAAAGATTGGAAAAGCACCAGGACCGGATGGGATCACTGCTAAATTTTACAAAGTAATGAAGGAAGACCTTGTACCGATATTAAAAAATATAATGAATGATATACTTCAAGGAAAAGGACTTCCAGATACATGGAATGAAGCGAGTATTGCTTTGATCGCAAAAGAATTACAAGACTTGACGGATGTGAAAAATTTCGCTTATAAACAATGACTATAAAATAATGGCAAGAATATTAGCAGACAGGCTTAAAATATGGCTAATGGACTTTATAGGAGAAGATCAGGCTGGATTCCTACCAAACAGACAACTAAAGGACAACTTGAGAGTGGTTATAAATGCCATGGAATATTTTGATAAGCGACCAGACAAAGAAGTTGGCTTTTTCTTTGCAGATGCAGAGAAGGCCTTTGACAACTTGGGACTGGGACTTTATGTTCGCATCAATGGAAAAGATGGACTTAGGCAAAGAATTTATAGAAGCAGTAAAAACAATATATAAGAAACAAAGAGCGACAATCTGTGTCAATGATGACCTGACAGTGAAGTTTGAAATAAAAAAAGGTACAAGACAAGGATGTCCACTATCACCATTGTTATTTGTGATGGTCTTAGAAATATTACTAAGGCAGATCAGAGAAGATGATGACATAAGAGGAATAAAAATAAAGGGGTCTTCCTATAAATTAAGAGCGTTTGCAGACGATATGATGTTTACAGTAGAAGATCCACTACAAACTCTGCCAAGACCACTGGAAAAAATTAAGGAATTTGGAGATTTGGCAGGCTTCTATATAAATAAAAAGAAGTCAAAAATAATAACTAAGAACATGACCAAGAAGAAACAACAGGAATTAAGTGAAATAATAAGCTGTGAAGTGGTACACAAGACTAAATATTTGGGAATAGAACTGACAGCTAAAAATATTGATTTATTTAAGAATAACTATGAAAAGCTCTGGACACAAATTGAAAGAGATATGATAAAATGGAATAAACTAAACTTGTCGTGGTTAGGTCGGTTGCCACAGTCAAAATGAACGTGTTGCCTAGAATGATGTTCCTAATGCAAACAATACCAATTGTGAAAGACAAAAAACAATTTGAAAAATGGCAAAAGAAGATATCGGAATTTGTGTGGGCAGGAAAGAAACCAAGAGTAAAGATGAAAGTTCTTTGTGATGCTAAGGAAAGAGGTGGAATGCAGTTACCTGATCTTCGACTTTATCACGAAAGGATATGTTTAGTCTGGCTAAAAGAATGGGTGTCTTTAACCAATCACAAACTACTAACTTTGGAAAGTTATAATAAATTATTTGGATGGCATGCATATATGTGGTACGATAAGTATAAAATGGACGCAATGTTTCAGCACCACTATTTGAGAAGAAATTTATTGTTGACTTGGCTAAAGTACAAAAAATTTATAGACCAGAAGAAACCACTTTGGATTATACCAGCTGAGGTGATCAACCCAGAATATAAAGGAAAAGAATGGCTTACTCTCAAAGACTTAACAGAAGTAACAGATAATGAGTTGAACCTTAAACCAAATGAGGAGTTGCCATTTAAATATGGTTGGTTGCAATATAGACAAATCAAAGACTTATTTGATTCAGACCAAAGAAAAACAGGTATTAGAACCAAGAATTCAGAGCTAGAAAAATTACTGTTGGGAGATAATAGTAAAATAATTTCTAAAATGTACAAATTGTTATTGAAGTGGTTTACAGAAGATGAAACAGTCAAGGTGCAAATGGTAAAGTGGGCTATAAATTGCAATAATGAAATAACAATGGAAGCATGGGAACAATTATGGAAAAATACTTTTAAAATATCAACATGTACCAGTATTAGAGAGAATGGCTATAAAATGTTATATAGATGGTACTTAACACCGAAAAAATTAGCCATAGCCAACAAACAGCTATCTAATAAGTGTTGGAAATGTAAGGAGCATGAAGGTTCTCTATTTCATATGTGGTGGACTTGTCGTAAGGCTAGAGACTTTTGGTCTAAAATATGTACTGAGATGTCTTTGATACTTCGTTATAATGTTGCAAAAAATCCAGAAATGTTGTTATTATCATTGCATTTGGAAGATGTTAATAGAAATGTTAAGCTATTGGTATATTATATGATATCAGCATCTAGAATAATATATGCTCAGTACTGGAAGAGAGAAGAAATACCTGAAATTGAAGAATGGACAAGGAAATTGTTGTACATGGCTGAAATGGACAAACTAACAAGAAATTTGAAGGAGCAAGATCCAGAAGCATTTTTGGAAGATTGGAAAAAGTTGAAAAATATATGGAAAAGAAATGGGATGTTAAGGGACAATTATGGTCTTTCGAGGGGTTCTAAAGAAATTACGTAAAATAAGATATAATTAAGATCTTTACTAATAATAAGAAAAGAACAACTTTAGTATAGAAATAAGGTATTATTAATAACGGGGGGTTGGAGTGCTGTTGGAAGTCATTATCGAAAAGGGGGAGGGGAGGGGTGGGGAAATATACACAGGGGAATTGAAATGGAATGTTTTTGTACCTGAAATTGATTATATATTGACCCATCCAATAAAAATCTATTAAAAAAAATAAAATAAAATAAAACTTAAGAGCTTGCTACCTTAAGCATCACTGGTTGACATCCATTTGTTAGTCATTTTACCCATCTGGTAGAATGTCTGCCCACTCCATGCCTAGGTGGTCCCACATGGGGATATGCTGAGTATTGTGTACTGAGCCTGGAGCTCAGAATGATTGCAGCCCAGAGTGATTTCAGCCAAAACAATGCTCTTTATTGCAAGCCAGAACAGACAGACGACAGCAGACACTCCTCACTAGACACTCACTACAGACTAAACAGAAGCCCTTAATATATACAGAGAAACCCCACCCCAAGAATAGCTAGCAACCAATAAGAATGTGTACTTTACAATACCATCATTTGCATTAACTATATACAATGTATAAGATAGGCAGGCCACTGATTGGTTTTTATTTGAGAGGACTGATTGGCTGCTGCCTTCAGAAAGTACCCAATGAATGTGCATGTGAATGTACCCAATGAGGATTAAGTGCAGGAAATGTAACCAATGAGAACAAAGTGCGTTAAGAACCTTAACATAACATGAAGCTAACAGTGCATAACATCCAATACAATAATTAACTTAGAGCTAAGCTACAAGTGATACCTTACACAGGTTGGACACTTGTCAGCTTACCTCAAGTTTTGATGGGAAATGCAGGCATCCTGGTTTTACAGCTTGGCTCTCCATTACAGCTGCAAGACCAGGATGCCTACATTTCCCATCAAAACTTGAGGGAAGCTGACAAGTGTCCAACCTGTGTCAGGCATCACTTGTAGCTTGGCTCTTAGAGGCCTTGTTTGGCCTAACTCAGCCCAATACACAACACTGAGGTAGAAAGAATAGTGAAGGATTTTTTGGGTGAGCTAAGAAGCCATCTTTTCTAGAACTCCATACATCACCTGGTACTCAAAAGCCATCAGGGCCGACCAGTTAATTAGCATAACAGCTGTGAGAGCTTCCAGAGAGGACTATAGGGTTGCCACTTGCCAGTCCCCAACTGGGGGAGGGGGATCCCTCGCTCCCACCCTCCACCCCGCTTACCTGGCCAGCATTGGAAAAGGCAGGGGGACATTCTTCCTAGAGCGCACTCCCGGATGGTATGGTGCACTCCTGCATGTGGCAGTAGGCCAATTTTGGCCCAGAACAGGACAAATTCGGCCCACTGCGGAGCACAGGAGCACTCCAGGCCCCATCGCACCGCTCCAGCAGCACTCCCACACTCCACAGCAGCCTGATTCAGCCCCAAACAGAAGTGCTCCCAGGGGTGTCCCATGGCCTGTGTGATGACATCACTTTCTGGAAGTGATGTTATCATGTAGCCTGGTAGCGCATGTGTGAAGACTTCAATACAGTTGAGTGCCAGGTCTCCTGCCTCCTGCCTGGAAGGTAAGGGGACCTGGTAACACTAGAGGACTTGTAGAGGCTCTCTGAGACAGTCTCCCAAGGTCGAAACACTGGGGAACTCAGATACTGCTTGCAGTGTTGTTGATCAGGTTAGCCAGCATATTTTAGGTTAGAGCCTGCAAACACTCACAACACTGAACCAAAGTTCTGCCATTCTTACTAGAATTCTGGCCTTAACTGGAAACTTCCATTCACTCCTCACCCGTGCCCTGCCTTTCTCCCTTGCTAGACATTGTGGTCATTCACCTGGGGGGTAATGACCTTGGGCTGGTACAGGGCAAGGCCCTGTCAATGCAGGAAGCTGTAGACCTTGAATACATAAGCAGCCGGTGGCCAGGCGTGCTTATAGTATGGTCGGAGATGCTACAACGACGAATTTGGCAGGCGGCCTTAGATCCCAGTGCTCTAGAGAGGGCCCGACGCAAGGCTAACCATGCCGTTAAGAGGTCTTTGGGGCAAGGCTTGGGCATTTATCTGCCACACCCCAAGATTAGGGCCGAATTTGCCCACCTCTACAGAGGAGATGGTGTCCATCTGTCACCTGAGGGCAATGATATATTTTTGGATGACCTGCGGCAAGGGTGGCTCTAGGCCACTTGTGGGGTGCGAGCGTCTAAGCAGAGGCTTGACCCTTGCGGTGGCAGGAGATTCTGGGAATAGGGTGCGGGCCGGTGAGCCCCTGTGGCATTCCTCAAGGTTGGGGAACAGGGTCTGCCATTAGGGCGGTATGCTTGTGGCGGCTACCGTCGGGGGGGCAGACGCCTGAGGGGATCCCCGGGAACAAGGACTAACCTCATGCTAGACGGCTGGGGCACAACAGGTGCTTGAGTGGGGATCCTATGGCCTAGCTGGCCGGGTTGCAGCCATTCGTGAGATGGCCTACACCCGGGGCATTGGGGCTCGCCCAGACAGGCAAGGCGGTGGTCAGTGTGCTGACCCCAGGGCTTGACAGGTACCGCTTAGTTAGCTCTTACCGTGCTTTATCTTTATGGTCAAGTTAATAAATGGCCCTTTAATCCAAGCCTGTGTCTGTCTCTTTCTTCTGGCTGGGGTTGCAAAGACTGGTTATAACTGAAATAATAAATGTAGCTGAAAGGTGGAAAGCAGATAAAACGTAAGTTAATAGGTGGGAGGGAAGGAAGAAAGGAAAGGAAGAAAGAAAGGAAAGGTGAGGTTATGAAGGTTGCCAGTAGAAGGGAATAACGAAATTGTGTGGGGAAGGGGATACACAGGAAAATGAGACAACCCAGCTAGGATTCTTTTTCCAAAATTCACTTTTTAAGATATAGCCTCTTATTCTCTTTTTTTCTTTTTTAAGAACAGAATTTCTCTTTTGTTTCTCTTTGAAGAGAAATCAAGGCACCCTTTTGTAAATTCAGCCCTTCCATTTGTTTTATTATACTGGAGAGCCAGTTTGGTGTAGTGGTTAAGAGCTGTAGGACTCTAATCTGGAGAACAGGTTTGATTCCCCACTCCTCCGCTTGATGCCAGCTGTGTGGCCTTGGGTGAGTCACAGCTTCTCAGAGCTCTCTCAGCCTCACCAGCCTCACAGAGTAATTGTCATGAGGATAATAATAACATACTTCGTAAACCACTCTAAGTGGGCATTGTTGTATATAAATTATATGTTGTTGTTTGTTGTTGTTGTTGTTGTTGTTGTTGTTGTTGTTGTTGTTGTTGTTATACACTCCGGGGATGCTCTAGCAGGAAGATATGAAGTCTTGGGGAAACATTGTCTGCCTCTGAGCATCTATAGAGTGAAATTGCTGTATTATAGTGGTTAAGTGGCTGGGTTTCAAATCAACACTCTCTAGTTTGTCTCCCACTACTGCCATGAGCTCGCA
The DNA here is from genome assembly GCF_028583425.1 of Eublepharis macularius. NCBI lineage: Eukaryota > Metazoa > Chordata > Lepidosauria > Squamata > Eublepharidae > Eublepharis > Eublepharis macularius. The sequence continues at coordinate 82,548,393 of NC_072797.1, forward strand.
GGTGGCTTTGAGTAAATCATTTCTCTCAGCCCCAGCTCCCAGGCAGTGTTGTGGGGATAATAGCATTGACTTTGTTCACAACTCTGAGTGGGGTACTAATGATCTAGAAGGGCAGTATATAAGTGACCTGCTGCTGCTATTGTTGTTATTAAATTCTGAAATTTTGTAGAACCAATCTTCCTGCCCTTCTACATTTCTCTTTGATCAAAAAGGAATTTATTAGAAACTGACTCCAAATGCCTAAAAAGAGGGAAAGGTATTTAATGTATGCTGAAAATGTGTATGGCACCTGATAACTTACCAGCTTGTTAGACTGATAGAGATATGGGTCCACAGCTTGAAATGTTGTGTATGTGTGTTATCTCTGAGTATTTCTCTGTGTATCTCTGTACTTTTGTGAATGGTTGTTTAAACAGCCACTACAGTAAGAAGTAGGGTTGCCAATCTCCAGGTGAAGCCTGGGTAGCTCCCAGAACTAGAGGTAATTTCCAGACCATAGAGAAAATGGCTGCTTTAGAGGGTGGCTGGTCTCTCTGATATATCATCAACTCCCCTGAACTGTCCCTTCTGCTGGCATCACCCCCAGATACCCAGGAATTTCACCAAGATAGCAATCCATGTGGGAAAGAGAGAAAGAAGCAGAAGGGAGAGGCTATGGGGGCTTTTGGGAAAGGGAAAGTGGAAATAATGGGGGAGGGGAAAATAAAATATAAGTCCTTACAGGTCCACTGCTTGTGTGTGTGTGTGTGTACGCATGCACACACTAGCCTGATGCCCGTGCTTCACTAGACTAGTTAACTATTTTAAATCCAGTTATAATCTTTAAGTGTATGTAACATTTTTTGGTTGGGGGGGGCGTAGTTGGTTTTGTAGTATAATAGTATAGTACCCAAGCTTCACAAAGGTTTTTTGAATAAAGCAAAGTGTGTTGATGCTGAAAACTGATGAAGTGAATTTCGAAATGTAACATTTATTGAAGAGATTTTTAAAAGGAAAAGATTCTAGTGCAATAAATAAAGTGAAAAATGCGTGCAACCTTTTTTTTTCCTACTGAAGGACCTCTTTGTAGACCTCATTGGTGGTTTTCCCCACAGGTACTAGGATCACCAGGCTGCTGGGTGAGCTCACTCTGAAACAGGCCACGTAGAACTGCCCATGTGAGAAGCAGTCCTCCCTCAGGGACATGAAAGAGGGGGGATTACCCTACAAAGGTCCCATATTTAAGAATTTCTCCACTAGGAGAAGGTACTAAAATATACAGAATCAGAGTGATATTGTTTGAATCATATAGTTTTAATTTTTGGAATTTTATTAAAGAATTTGGTACTTTGGGGGTTGGCATTGGTCTTGGCACTTGTATGTAACTGTTTTTTCTTTCAACCTTTTGGGTTAAACAGTTGTTTGGGGGGTTGAAGTTTCTCCTCCTCCTCTTTCCTTTTTTTGCCAATCCAATCAAGCATTGATTGGACCTAAACATTTGCTATGCTAAATGCCTTCAATGCTCAACTGTAAAACCACTAAAAAGAACCTGCTAATTTGCAATTGCTAGTAGATCATCAATTTGAGTACAGAGAGTGCTTAATTTGATAGAAAATGGGCAGTGCGAACAGGTCAGACATCCTACTTGTGAAAATAAAAAAATCACTAGGAATAGTTTAGTGTCTGTATTTTTCCCAGAAAGAAACATTTCAACAATATATTTACTCTTTATTGTTAAAATCAGCACACATAAGGGTAAAAAATGAATTGCAGGATCACTTTAATTCTTTTATTATAACTGCATGTTTTGCCAATAACATTTTTATGCTAGCTTGAAATATTCCCATTATTGATGTTTTTCAAGCAACAAAACAGATTAGTTTTGTTTTGTGTTTTCCAAACTAAGCACCTGCTGAGGAATATTGTGAAGGCAGACAGCCTTCATGGTGAACATAATCCCAGTCACTATACAGAGATACTGAAGCAATCACAGACAATTGTAAAGGCTGTTTTGCTAAGTTCTTTCTTCACATGACATACACAATGCAACACTGCTGGAACTAAGTGTTTGTCATTTCTTGAAGGCATAATCACTCTTTTTTCCTGTTCTCCTTCAATAATATCATAATGCAAAACTTTAAGTACTATGATGTTGAAACAATGAAAGATGAACGTGTTAATCACACATCCAGAGAGTAAGCACTCAGAATAGGGCTGGTTTCAGGTTTTGGGGGGCCCTGGGCAGCGAGTGCTGAGAAGCCCCTTATGTCCACTACTTGTCTCCCCTTCTTCCCTTCCCACCCATGTGCCCCCACCTGCCTGTTCATCCTTCCTTTGCCCATTTGCAAGCTCTTCCATTACCTGCAGTCATAACTGCCCATACTGCCTGCACACGTATTCCCCAATGTTATTGGTTGGAGGTGCAGATAGAAGTGCCATTGCCATGGCCACCAGGAATGCTTTGTGCTCAACTCCTATGCCCTTCATCAACAATACTAGGCAGCATATGCAGCTGGGAGCAGAGGTGACAAAGGACTCACAAACAGACAATGGAAAGTTGTGAGTGCGGGCATCAGAGGAGATGTGAGAGCAGAGAGTCAGCAGCAGTAGGCATCACCAGAAGCCATGGGCCCTGGCAGCTGCCCCACCTCACTGTGTGCTGAGACATACGTGGAAATAGGCTTACAAATCCGAAGAATCAGGAGACTATGAACATAGTTCAAGTCATTGAACTGGTACCACTTGTGCAAAAACTAGGATTGCAACTCTGGTTTGGAAAATTCCTTGAGATCGGGGGCTGGTTGGAGGACAGGATGCTGAGCAGGGATGTAATGCCTTAGAGCCCACCTTCTAAAGTTGCTCTTTTCTCAGTTGCTGATCTTTGTAGCCTGGAGTTGTAACGTGGGGAAGGCTCCAATTCCCACCTGGAGGCTGGCAACCCTAGCAACAACATTTTTCATACAGCAGACTGATGTATATATCTAGGTTCTGCTGTCAGCATGGAATTAATAGACATCTAGACACCTTCCTGATTCGCTTATCTTAACTCACAGCTACTCTGGCCTGCCATACCATAGCACTGAGGCTGCACCATCCTCACATCACACTGGAGTACCACTTACTGTGCATGGATGAGACAACAGCATAGATGGATATGGCTTGTTAATGCATTTGGAAGCCTAAAGTAAGACTATTAGCACTTTTGGGAGGGTTAGGAGAATGCTATTAGCACTTTCTGAAATGAACAAAGACTGCAGCTGATTCACATGATTCTGAAGGCCTAACTACATGTTTTCCCTGGGTTAACTGTGAGTCCGCAGCAGACTTACCAACTCCAGGTTGGGAAATACCTGGAGATTTGGGGGAGGAGTCTAGGGATGTTAACATTTGAGGAAGAAAGGATGCATCAAATGTTTATTGCATTCCATGCTGAGAAATTAATTCGAGTCATATATATATATATACTGAATTCATATCTGAACTGGAAAAGAGGGCTTCAACCGCCTCCTGCGTAATTTTCCTAACCTGAAACAGCCCTGGGAGATGCTGTTTGCCCAATGGTGAGCTCCATGTGCACTGATGGGACATACCTAAGTATAGCACTATAGCAATAGATTTTTTTAAAAGAAAGTCTTCAAAAAGCCCTATAGTATGATGGCAGGACAAATGAAGGGAATCATATAACAACAACAACAACATTTGATTTATATACCGCCCTTCAGGACAACTTAACGCCCACTCAGAGCAGTTTACAAAGTATGTTATTATTATCCCCACAACAAACACCCTGTGAAGTGGGTGGGCTGAGAGAGGTCCTAGAAGCTGTGACTCACCCAAGGTCACCCAGCTGGCTTAAAGTGGAGGAGTGGGTATCAAACCCAGTTCTCCAGATTAGAATCCTGTGCTCTTAACCACTACACCAACCTGACTCTCAAAGGATTGGATGGGATCTCTAGGATTATCTGGTTCAACTCCCTGCACAATGCAGGAAATTTACAACTACCTCCCCTCTGCACACCCTCAGTGACCCCCCTGCTCCATGCCCAGAAGTTGGCAAAACACCATCAGGATCCATAGCCAAACTGGCTTGGGGGAAATTGCTACCTGACCCCAAGGTGGCAATTGGCCTTACTCTGGGCAGATAAGAAGGGGCCACAAGAACTAAGCACTGATGTAACCCTTACTGCCCTCCCACATAATCTGCCTAGGTTCACAGAATAAGCATTGCTGTCAGATGGCAATCTAGCTTCTGCTTCAAAACCTCCAAAGAAGGAGAGCCCACCACCTCCCAAGGAATCCAGTTCCACTGAGGGACCACTCTAACCAACAGCGTTAGTCTGACATGATTTGTTCTTGAGAAACCCATGCTGGCTCTTAATAATCACAGCCATCCTTTCTAAATGGTCAAGGACTGACTGTTAGATGATTTCTTCTAAAACTTTTCCAGGTATAGATGTTGGTAGTTACCTGGATCCTCCTTTTTCCCCTTCTTGAAGGTGGGGAAAACATTTGCCTGCCTGCAATCTTCTGGCACCTCACCTGTTCCCCAAGAATTCTCAAAAATAATGGACAGTGGCTCAGAAATTACATCTGCGAGTTCTTTTAGTACCCTTGGATGCAGTTTGTATAGCCCTGAGGACTTAGTTTCATTTAAAGAAACTAGGTGTTTATGTACTACCCCCTATGTAGATCATAGGCTGTAACTCCCTTCCCCCATCATGTGTTGTTATTGCAATGTTGAGCATCATTTCCTTCAACTGAGCGGAGGAAAAAGTAGGAATTGAGCAGTTCTGTCCTCTCTTCATTGCCTGTTACAATTTCACTTTTCTGTCCCTGCAATGGGCCTACCATGTCCTTGCTAGACATGGGCACAAAACGGGAAAAAATCCCGATATGAGAGGTTCATATTTCATCATGTTTCACAGATCACGAACCATGAATTTTCATGAAATTGACCCATTTCACAAAACAATTTGTTAGTTAAATGATTCCTCAAAACCAGGGGCATTTCAATGGTCCTCTTCACCCAGAGAGATACCAAACTCACAGGGAGACTTCAGCAGGTTCTCCTCCTAGAAGCAGCAAGAGAGTGAGCCCTCAAAAGAGCAGAGAAAAAATTGAGAAGACACAAAGACAAGCAAATAAAAAAAGGGGGAGACCTAGGCCCCAGAGCCAGGCTAAGGCCTGAAACTAGGGTGGTGTAGGGTGGAGGAAAAAAGACATCCTCACCCAAAAACCTTCTCACAGCAAGGCCAAGAGCTGGAAATAAGAGGCTTCTTTCAGTCTCTTTTAAAGCAGCAGCAGCCAAAAGCACAATTCCAAATCCACTCTCTCTCTCACTCCAATCCCAGCAACAGGTCCTCCCTCTCCCTCTATCTACTGGGACTGAAACACAAGGCAGAGAGAGGTGCCTTTTATAAAAAAAATGCTGACATAGAGCAGAACAGGAGGCCTGTGGTTGGCAGACAGACCTGCCTAACAGGGTTTAGAGGGGTGAGACTGGTGTGCCCATGGCTAAAGAAGGCCCATCTCCTTGATTGCCTAGGAGATTAACCCCCTGCTCCTGGCTGCATAGGGCAGAATGGAAACTCTCCAGATGGCTAGGGTAAGTGGGCTATGATTGGGGTTTCCAATAGCAACGAAAGGTCTGGGCCCATTGTTGCCTAGGGAATCAATGGATCGGCGCCAGCCTGTCTGAAATTACAAAACGTTCACAAAGCAAATGAAACAGGCCAAAATGTTGTGAATTTTGTGATAACCATCACCTCACAAAACGCTGTTTCACGACACACAAAACGGCCTGTTTCGTGATGAAATTTGCTTCGTATTTCAATTCATGCCCGTGTCTAGTCCTTGCTCTTTTTCTTACTTTGAACATTCGTGTTGTTTTTAGCATCTCTTGCTAGCCTAAGCTCATACTGAGCTTTAGCTTTTCTAATGCTCTCCCTACAAGCATTGGTTATATTAGTTTATATCCATCCTTTGTTATAAGATTCTCCTTCCATTTCCTTAATAAGTCTTTTTTTATTTCTCAGATCATTAGAAAGCTGTTTATGGAGCCACTTTGGCTTCTTTAGGCTCCTCCAATTCTTCCTTCTCATAGGAATTGTTTGAGATTGTGCCTTCAATATTTTCCTTTAAGAAACTCCCTCTCCTCTTGAACTCCCTTCTCCATAAGTATTTCTGACCATGGGATTGTACCAGCATAACTTTCAGTTTCTTAAAATTTGCTTTCCTGAAGTCCAACCTATATGTCTGACTACGTACAGCTTTCCCCTTCCCCAAGACTGTAAATTCCAAAATTACATGGTCACTGCTACCCAGGATGCCCACTACTTTCACTTCATCAACCAGTTCTTCCCTGTTGGTGAGAATCAAGTCCAAGATAGCAGATTCCCTTGTTTCCCTCTCCACTTTCTGAAAAATGAACTTGTCAGCAAGACAAGTCAGGAATGTATTTGACCTTTCATTTTTAGCAGAGTTAATCTTCCAAAAGATATCTGGGTAATTGAAATCTCCCATAATACTGTGTCCCATCTCTTTGTGAACTGTGCAATTTGTTCTAGGAATTTCTCATCCAAGTCCTCTGCCTGCCTTGGTGGTCTATAGCAGACCCCCACCATAATATCACTATCATTTCTTACTAATTGTATTTTTACCCAGTGACTCGCAACTGAACTTCCATGCTTAGATACATGTATTTCCTCACAAGTATATACCTCCTTTACATATAATGTGACTCCTTCCCCTTCCTTATTTGTCTATCCCTTTTGAACACGTTGTATCCCTCAGTCATAGTATTCCAGTTGTGAATGTCATTCCACCAAGTTTCAGTAATGCCTATTATGTCATAGTCCCTTTCCTGTATTAGGACTTTAAGTTCCTCCTGCTTATTTCCCATACTCTGTGCATATATGTAGACACATCGGAATCCATGAGTTATATGCCCTGATGGTTTTGTTTCTGTGCTTACTTGCGAATTAATGTTTCCTAGCATGTGTTCCACTCCCTGCAAATCTTCAGTATTCTCATTCCCAGTTATAGATTTTGAATTTTTGTCTCCTCCCACAGTATTTAGTTTAAATCCCTCCTTATCAGGCTTGCAAGGCTCTTACCAAACACATTTTTTCCTACCCTCGTGAGGTGCAAACTATCTCTCAACAGAAGAGCTTCATCTCGTAAGTGTAAGCCATGGTCGAAAAAACCAAACCTTTCCTGATGACACCATCTACGTAGCCAGTCATTTATTTGCAGTATTCTTCTCTCTTTTCCTAAACCACAGCCTTTGGCAGGAAGAACTGATGAAAACACAACCTGTGCTGTCAGATGCTTCACCTTTTTACCCAGAGCCACATAGTCTCTTTTAATGTGTTCTGGACTGTGCCAGGCAATATCATTTGTTCCCACGTGAATCAGCAAGAAGGGATAATAATCTGTGGGCTTGATGAGTCTTCGTACACTTTCTTTCACATCCTGGATGAGTGCACCTGGTAGACAGCATACCTCTCAAGACAACAAGTCCAGTTGGCACACTTTACCTTCTACCCGCCTCAGCAGGGAATCCCCAGTTACCAGCACATGTCTTCTCCTATTTTGAGGAACAGAAGCTCGAGTCCTCTCATCCACAGGGGTCTGAGAGATTTCCTCCAAGGTTTGAGGAGGCTGGAGGAGTAGCCCTTGATCCAGTGATCCAGAATCATTTCCTATAGGGAGATCCTGGAACTGATTGCTTAGCATCAGAGGCTCAGAATATCTCCTGATTTTCCTGCTTCTGTGAGTTACTTTCTTCCATTGCCCACCTCCTGTATTAGGTGCTCCTCCAAATCCTGAGATACCTTTCTCTCCTCCTCCAGGGAAAATGGCAGGTGACAGAAGTAAACATGTAGAAAACTCCTGTGTATATATTCCGTTGCCAATGCAATGAAATGAAGCGTTATCTGAAGAAGTAAGTTGTGGCTCATGAAAGCTCATACCTTCCACTAAATGCCCCCTGAAACAAAACTGTTAAGTTGGTCTCCAAACCCACTTGAGTAAGTCATTCCAGAGAACTAGACCTACTGAAGAAAAAGTCTGTGACCTAACTGTAGCCCCTAGCTGAGAAGAGTCATGTACTGACAGTTTGGAGAGTCAGCCCTGACTAAGAGCAATTTAAAACAGACAAGAGAACTGGGGAAAGTTGGCAAGTAAGTTTGGGAAGTAAGTGAAGACTCCCATTCAGGCCAAACAAAGGGGATAGGTCTTCTAGTGAGAGGAGAATTTTCCTACCCAGTCAAACAGGGGTTTAGCTCTGAAGAGTGAAGAGGTCGCTGGTTGTGGGTAGTTAGAAACTGCCTTTGGAGACTTTAAGAGTCAGTTAAAAACTGAAGACGAGTACTGGTTTTTCAAGAGAAAGAGTTTGGGTACTGGAAAGAGGATACCAACCTTCTTAAAACCAAAAGAATAAGAGAATACTCAAGGAAAGTGTAATAGAGTAATTGGGAAAATACTGGAACAAAAGCTTCTCAACAAAATTTTAAGTAACTGTGAAGGCCTTAAAAAACTCTAATTAGTCTGAGTCATTAGAACTAGAGTCTGCATGTGCTGATTTTACCTCAGAGTTATCTATGTTGAGTTACCTGAGAAATTTTCTTTTTTTTTCTTTTTTTTCAAAACAAAGAGGGATACAAGCACCGAGTCATTACTGACCCATAGGGGGACATCACATCACGATGTTTTCTTGGAAGACTTTTTACAGGGTGGTTTGCCATTGCCTTCCCCAGTCATCTACACTTTACCCCCAGGAAACTGGGTACTCATTTGACTGACATAGGAAGGATGGAAGGCTGAGTCAACCATGAGCTGGCTACCTGAACCCAGCTTCCGCCAGGATCGAACTCAGGTTGTGAGCAGAGCTTCGACTGCAGTACAGCAGCTTACCACTCTGCGCCACGGGGCTCCTCATATCTTGGTACGTTATAAAATCATTATCTCTTCTCTGATTCTTATCACAAAAGGCATCAATTGGTGAAAATAGTGGCGATATCAACAGGCTTATTCTTCTAACCGAATCCCAAATTTGAATGAGGCTGTCTCTTATGACTTTCTTGTTTCTTTCTTGATCTTTTTGTCACCTTTGACAGTTTACAGTCTAGATTTAGATTTTGTGTGTGGAAAAGGACAATATCTAGAAAACACACATACCAAGCAGAGATCAGTATAGGCAGTTGGAAACTAACTTAGGAAGGTAATTTCTTACCCCAGTGCAGCTCTGAGAAAGCTTGGAAATAGTTTCTCATCCCCTTTTGAAAGATTCAGTTTGTGCTTTTCAGCTTATGCCATCAAACCTTCTTAGTTGAGAGGGCAAAAAAATGTCAACATGAAAGAAGCTCTAAGTTGCATCTGTCACATTAAAGAGACTGTGTTAAAGTACTGGGGAGAAAGCATCCATCAAGGGATTTGCTGGATCTTTCTTGGAAAGGACAGCTTTGTGTTGCCTGGAGAGAAAATGAGTAACAAGGCAGTGCGCTAAACAGTACTGGGGAGAAATAATTGAAGCAATAAATGAGATTTTACAAATACAAATAAACAAGAACCCAGAATTGTTGCTACTGAACTCGGAAATGGAGGCAGTTCCAACGCAGTATAGAACATTATTATTTTACATGACTGCAGCGGCAAGACTTTTGTATGTGCAGAAATGGAAGACACAAGAAATACCAACTGTAGAAGACTGGATTTATAAATTGCTGTACATGGCAGAAATGGATAAAATGACAAGGAAACTTAAAGATCTTGACCTAGGACAATATATTGTTGATTGGGGGAAATTGAAACAATTTTTGGGAAAAAGTGGGATGTAAAAGGAGAACTGTGGCAGTTTGAAAATTTTTTAAAAAAACAATGTTGCAATGAGAAGAGAGAAGGGATCTTACCATTTAGGGGGAATGTAATTATAATCTAAGCTAATATAATATTTAAGGGAATTTTACATTGAATATATGAGATAATGAGAAGGGGTAAATAGATATCTCAATGAGGTATACTATATATGATATATAACATAAAATAACGGGTTAGTGGATCAGACTTTACATTATAACATATTATGTGGTTATGCTATATGGTGTTGTGTGCTGTGCTACATTGGTGGCATAGCACACAATATATATATAATATATTACTATAATATATACTATATTGATAGTGTATTTGATGGAGTATATGCCTAAAAGAAAAGAAATAGAATAAGTTTAAAGTAAGAGATAGTGCGATCCCTGCTATATATTATACTATATTGTTATGTTATATTGATATGAGATATACTATATTGATAGTATGTTTGATAGAGTTTATGTAAAAGAATAAGAATGTGCTTAGAGTAAGAGATATTATGATTCAAAGTTGGTAGGAAAATATAAATGAAATAGATTTAAGTAATAAGAAGGGTTAAGGGTTGGAAAGCTGTTGGAAGTCAATAGGGAGGGGGGAGGAAAAGGGTGGGAGACAGAGTAAGGGGGGAAAATGGGATTATATGTGTTAAATTTGGAAAATTTTCTTGTGTTTTTCCACTCACCAATAAAATTTTATTTTTTAAAAAAAGGCAGTGCGCTCTCTCTCTCTCTCTCTCTCTCTCTCTCTCTCTCTCTCTCTCTCTCTCACACACACACACACACACACACACACACACACACACACACTGAGGAAAGGAGAATATATTACTGTCAGACTCAAGTAAACAGGATTTTGTGATACTGGATCACCAGTTAAAACGATTCATGTGATATTAACTGCTTGAATGAGGTGCAGGGAATTCATTTTATAAAACTGACTGCACAACATTTTTTTCAAATTAATATGAGTTTAAGAGAAACAAAACCTTTACAAAGTGATAGTAAGATCACAATTGATTTTTGAACTCTCTATGTCTGTAATAGCACATTGGCCACTGTTATTAACAATAACAACAACAACAACATTCGATTTATATACCACTCTTCAGGACAACTTAATACCCACTCAGAGCAGTTTACAAAATATGTTATTATTATCCCCACAGCAATCACCCTGTGACATGGGTGGGGTTGAGAGAACTCAGGAGAGATGTGACTGACCCAAGGTCACCCAGATGGCTTCAAGTGAGGAGTGGGGAATCAAACTTGGTTCTCAAAATTAGAGTCCTGCTGCTCTTATGGGACCCTACGCTCTCAATACATTTTAGTTACTAATGTTCCTTTGTGATGGCAATTCAATTGCCCCAGTGAGAACATATTTTCTTTTCTCTATTAACCATGATTTAAAACATTAAATCCATTTCTTGATAAGATTACTTACTTCAGCTTACTTCAAAGAAGCTTTAATGTCTGTTAAAGGAATATGCACATGGAATTCCAAGATTTTCATGGTGCAAACTGAAATTTGGATATGACACCAACTCTTTGACTTACTGGAAAGATGTGATCCGCACGTGCTATGCAGGGAAACTAATAACCTGCCAAGGCTCATGATACCTTAGCACTGTGCACACTGCCAGATTAGTGGGAAGCACTGCTAGCTCTGACAGCACCAATCCACTGAAAGATCAATATCACTGCTGACCTTCTTTAGCAGGATTAGGGGAAAAGATGGTCTCATGATAGAAAGTTATGATCTTAGATATGAAGTGAACAAAGCTGAGAGAATCTTTTTTCTCCCACTCCCATAATAGTTGAACTTGGAGGCACCCACCTAAATTAGTTGATAGGTAATAGATTCAGGATTACACAAAAGGATTTTTGCTCTATTTCGTAGTTTAATTGAAGAGTTCACTGCCAGGGAACGTAGTGACGGTCATTAGCACAGATGGCTTTGGGAGGTGGTAAATGGATTCATGGAGGTTAGTTGTAATAATGGCCGCTAGCCATGATGACTAAAAAAACCCCTGCACATCCTGGACAGTAAACCTCTGAATATCAGTGTTAGGAGGCAACATCAGACCCTCTTTAATCTTCTTGTTAGCCCTGTGTCAAACTGAATGGTAGACTAGAAAGGTACTTCTTATGTTTCACCATTTTTTTACAGGGGTCTAGAGGATGGATGGCTTTAAAAGGGATTAAACAGATTCATGGAAGAAAGATCTGTCAGTGGCTACTTGACATTGTGAGTAGAGATGGGCACGAATAGCAATACGAACAAAAAAAAGCCACGAACACCCCAATCTGCTGTTCGCGAACAAATTGTTTGTGAGGCCCCATTCTAAACGAACAGATGGTTGTTGCAAGCCTCATTCATTGCTGTTCGTCAAGCCAGACAGTCTGCCACCTGCACTCAATTCCCTTGGCAACTTAGGCAGGGATTGTCAGAACTCTGTCTGAACTCCTGCGGTTGCCCTGGAAACCCTAATCTAAGCCCAATTTAGCTTGATAGGCAGGTCTTCCTTTCAAGTGTTGAGCTCCAAATTTTTTACAAGGGAGCAAAGACCAGGGGGGAGGGAGCTCCCAGCTCTGGCCTAGTTTGCAGACAGTGGAGAGAGATAGAAGGTTGCTGTTGGCATTTTGAATAGAGAGAGTGCATTGGAGCTGGAATTTTCTTTGTGTGTGTTGGGATAGGGATCTACCCCTTCAAGTTCCAGGACTGCTGCCAGGCTCTGGCCCAAGCTATTATTTATTATTGGTACCTTTCCTGCTGCCTGCTCAGGTAAGGTTTCTGGAAGTGCTGCAGTAGGGATCTACCCCTTCAAGTTCCAGGTCTGCTGCCACGCTCTGGGGCCAAGCTATTATTTATTATTGGTACCTTTCCTGGTGCCTGCTCAGGTCAGGTTTCTGGGAGTGGTGCAGTAGGGATCTTGAACAAACTTGGATTATGGCAGAAGGAGAGCCTGCTGGCCCCCATGAACAGCCAACCACGAACATGTTTGTGAAGAGGGCCATGTTCGTGGTTGTTTGTGAGTCCCTGTTCATGGATGGTAACAAACAACGGACATCATGTTCATTTTTTTTCTGTTCGTGCCCATCTCTAATTGTGAGTAAATAGACGCTTCATAGTTTGATGCAGCAATTCTCTGAATACCAGAAATAGGAGACAACAGAAGTCATTTTCTATGTCCTGTATGGCCACTATGTGAAACCGGATGCTGTACTACTAGGTGGACCACTGGTCTGGTCCAGCAGAGCTCTTCCTAGGTTCTTATTGTTCTATCTGCATAGTGAAAATCAGAAGACAAATCTTCCCATATGGAGCCACCCAAATGTTGCTGCATGGTCACTCCTTTCACTTCTTTCAGAGATGGTGGGGGATAACATTAGATGGATGCTTAGTACTCGATTTACCAGGCCATGTGAAGAGTCTCTACATTAGTAGAAACAGCTGTTGGAAGCAAACTGTGCTGGCACAGAGATTGTCCACGCAGCTATGCCAGTATAACAAATAATGGTCACTGCATGTAGTCACTGATATCAAAAGTACTTTCTGGCAACTCTCATAAATTTTCAGTTTGCCATTTGTTCAATAGCATGGGTATAACTCCTTCTAAGCTCAGTGTCCATTTATTCATGGTTATTTTTATTTTGTAGAACACTCAGTGCTTCATTCAAAAGAGAAGTGACTCAGTAACAGAATCTTAAGATCAATGCTACATTACTTTGGAGGAATCCTGCCTTTAGATTTCCCAGACATTCTTTTTATGTCAGGATTCATGTAGTGCTCAGAGGGAGTTGAACAAGAATTCACATTATCAGCATTATTATGCCAAGAACTAAATTAGATAAGCAGAGGTCTTAAATGAGCAGCTGTTTGGATGTCATGGTCTCATAAACCCTGCTGTAGTAACTGCATTTCTAAAAGATTGGTAAGGTTGTTTTAGAGGTGTAATTACTATTGGATTTTCCTCTATCACCTGCATGGATCAAGCCTTTCCGGTGATAATTGCACCTCATTTAAAGTTTGCTTAGTTGTTGCAGAAAGCTCTGGAACAGCCTGAGATCTTTTGCATCAGGCACAAATTAACTTAAGCTTTCTGGATCACCATTTTAAGACAGACACATATTGGAAATGAGACCTTACGTGGGACATTTCAGTATTTCTCAATCCTGCTCTTTCAGCTTGAAAATCCCTGGTTTGATTTTGCTTCTCTACAGATATAGATCTTTATTTATTTATTTATTCAATTTATAGCCAGCCAGCCCCGCAAACAGGCTCAGGGTGGGTTACAATAAAATGCTCAATAGGCATTAAAACATATAAATACAGTTAAAAACCAAAAAACAACCATTAATACAAACAAATCAGCATTTGTGATGGCGGCCCATTTTCATCTCATCTTTGCTTTCATCTCATTTTCTTTCACTGTAAAATTCAGTCATTTTACATCATTATTTATTTACATTGTTTCTAGCTAGGGTTGCCAGTCCCCTGCTGAGGGCAGAGGATCCCCCACTCCCACCCTTGACCCCCTGCCCCCGCTTACCTGGCCAGAGGGGGGGAAAGGTGGGGGAATGTGCCTCTGGGTGCACTCCTGAGCAGTGCGGTACACTCCTGTGCACCACAACTGCCTGGATCAAGCCCAAATCAGGCCACTGCAGAGCACAGCAGCACTCCTGTGCTCCGCAGCAGCCCAATCCAGGCTGAATCAGCCTGAATTGGGCCACTGCAGAGCACAGGAGTGCTCCTGCACTCTGCAGTGGCTCAATCTGGGCCATATTGGCCTGAATTGGGCCAAGATTGGGCCAAAATCAGCCCCCTGTGGAGTGCAGGAGTGCTCCCAGGGTGGCTTGTGGCCTGTGTGATGACATTACTTCCTGGAAGTGATGTCATCACACAGGCCAGGAGTGCACATGCACACAAATGGGAGATGACAAGGTAGGTGCAAGGCCTCAAGCCTCACCTTTCTCATTGAGCCTTAAAGCAGATTACATGGTGTAAAACAATGGAACCAAATAACATAAGGCATCTAAGGGCTAAACATTTTGCATGAATTTGTTGCAGGGACTGACAGCTATACAGCAGCTGCAGGATCAAAACGGCAGGTCCATACAAAAGCACCAACAGGGTCTGATTTGGATCCAGCCTGTGGCATGTAGAAGGTGAGAATGTCCCCCCGATGCCATTTTATGGAGAAGAAATGGTCCAGAATGTGATATTTGACCTATCTGGGGGCTGCACATGCGCTGAATGTTTGCATGTATAGCCTCCCAAGGGGCAAATAAACCCTAAGGCCATTTTGGCTCTAGAAAATGGTGCATGGAGGAGATTGGAGGCTCATCCTTCCTCCCATGGTCCGGATCTAACTGGGGCTCCCACAGCATTTTTACATGAAGCTGCCACTGTGGACTCACAGCTGCAGTATGGCTGCAAGCCCCCGTAGCAAACTCGTATAAAAGGTTACATGTAGTTTGACCCTAATAAGCAATGCAATAAGGCTAGTCAGAAACAATGAAAATCAGAAACAATGAAAAAGAAGTATCAGACATGATCAGGCAATGCTGAAAATGGAAATGCAAAATTAGAAAACAATGTAGAGCAGGATAATAACACAATAATACAATAAACAGAAAATGCATAACATAACATACACAATGGTGGCAGAGACTACAGGCCTGTCCACTTTATAAAAACATGTTCCTGAACCATTACATTATGCTTAGGATTCCCAGGTCCCTATCCCCTCTCAGTGGGAGATGGGGGACCTGGGACTTACCTTCTGAGGCCTTCTCAGAAAGCATTCAGAGAGGTATGATGATGTCACTTCTGGGCACGCTCCTACACTTTGCATGGGGCTAATTCTGGCCTGTTTGGGGCCAAACTTGGCCCTAATGAAGCACAGGAGTACGCCCGCAGTCAGCACAATGACATCACTTTATGCAGGCCATTCCACCGGGCAAGGCTCACAAAAGAGAATGCTTGGGTAGAGGAAACTACTGGTTTGACCCATTTGACCCATTTCCCCATTGTATGGTGGCATCTTCAAAAGGCTTTGCTTTGGATTCAGTTACATGTAAGTTAAAAGATATATAAATATTGTTGTATAAATTACATAAAAGAAACAAATGTATTTAGACAACAATTCCAGAGACAACAACTGGCAAAATGAAAAATCTCACGATGACAAGATACAAAAACAAAAAGAAGTGGGAACATTCACCTCTGGCAGGGTGAATACACACCTCTAACTGGAATACACAACTAGACGCAGAAATTAAACCTACAATATTGTTTTCAGTGCAGTGACATAAAAGAGCTTCATCCATTCTCATAAGTGTTTTAAAAGCTCTTGCAAACAAAATGTCTACAGTGACAGAATGCAGACATTACATACCTGCTCCTCTACCTACCCAAGTATGACCAGTCCAGCTCTAAAAATACTTCTGCATACATTGTTCTCTGAAGGCTTACAAAGATCTGTTTGCTCTCTTTTTGCTTTTCAAGTAAACAAATCTTTGCACGCATGTAAAATACCTAGTAGTAGTTGCTAAAAATATATTAATGCTGAAAATATCTAATGATTGTACAATAATGTATTCAATGTTTTTTTATATACAAGAGCTCTATTTTGAACCAAAAAGCATGGTTAGAATGAAGCAATGGACTAGGCAGGCCCCAAGGCTCAGATTAGGGTTGCCAGCCTCCAGGTAGTGGCTGGAGATCTCCTGGAATTACAACTGGTCTCCAAGCCACAGAGGTCAGTTCACCAGAAGAAAATGGCTACTTTGGGGGGTGGACTGTATGGAATTATGCCATGCCAAGGTCCTTTCCCTCCCCAAACCCCACTTTCTCCAGGTTTCTCCAGGTTTCACCCCTCAGATCTCCAGGAATTTCCCAACTTGGAGCTGGCAACTCTAGCTCAGATATTCCTCATTATTGACCATTTACCCGGGTAGCTATGGCAAATAGGCCAAGGTACTGGACTCCAATTGAAGCCCTCAAACCCAAATAACACCACATGAGTATACTCAATAGAATTTATTAACACGCGTGCACAGGTGACAAGCATAGGAACTTAGCATGTTCTCCCACCCAAGGTTGTTCTAAATGATGCAATGTAGGTGCAAGACTATCTTAAAGCTCTGATGTGATTTTGCACCTGCGTGTTTCCATTCTACCTCTAAAAACTGCCTAGTCATTCTGTCCACATTTTTCAGAGACAAACTTCAGTGTTTACCCAAACCTAGAAACCTGAAGCAAAGAGTAGAAAAACTAAGAAATAGGCTAAGGTAGCCCAGTTTCTAGACATCACATCATTATGCAATTGTGCTCCTGAAATATGTGGCTAGGGGGCTCCCCTTTCGTCCTCATGACAACAGCAGAGGCCTAACAACATGGCATTATGGTTCTGCTTTAGTATTGAGGCTCCAGTTTGCTGTGACTACAATCTCTTGTGCCTGGATGGGAGATATATAATCATAAACTACTAATGCGGCCAGGCTAGGATTGCCAGTTTCA
This sequence comes from Eublepharis macularius, assembly GCF_028583425.1. Lineage (NCBI taxonomy): Eukaryota > Metazoa > Chordata > Lepidosauria > Squamata > Eublepharidae > Eublepharis > Eublepharis macularius. The sequence goes on from NC_072797.1 coordinate 82,565,763, forward strand.
GATTGGGAAATACCTAGAGATTTTGGGATGAAGCCTGGGGAGGGCAGAGTTTGGGCAAGAGAGGGACCATCAGCAGGATATAATGCCATAGAATTCACTCTACAATGCAGTCATTTCTCTAGGGGAGCTAATCTGTAATTCAGGGAGATCTCCAGGCTCCGCCTGGACATTGGCAACCCTATGTCAGGCATTATTGATGTTCTTTTTCTTACTTCAATCTCTGATTCATCCATGAATATATAGAAACTAAACAGATACTGATGTGAGTAAAGGGATGTTTCCTTTGCTAAAGATGCTACTTATTTCCATCTTTATCAGCAAACCAGACCCAAGACATTTTGTGCCTAACCAAGAAAATCCCAACTGCATTGCTGTCTAAGATCATTTGATGAGCTAACTGATGTAACCCTCTCACATCCCCCATGGCATGGCTAATTCATTCAGGATACATCACTTAACAGTGCCATGACATCTTTCATGAACTTTGTCCTCCAGCCTGAATGCAGAAACCCAATTAGAAGTGACACAATTTACTAGAACTGAATCCACAAACCTCTGCAGCTCAACCTTATTTCTGTAGTCACTCGTGAGAAATCATCAATTAACAGTGAAATCCTAAGCACTCTGAGCCCACCGATTTCAATGGTTTTAGAGTGGAGTAACTCTGCTTAGGATTTCACTGTAAGGCTCTCTAGGAGCCCAGTGTATGACCTAAACTGCACACTAATAACATTACTTGTGTTTGAACCAAACAGTGCTAGCATCCAGTAACGACCAGGTTGGTAGCAAATATGCCCTGCTGATAACTAAATGGATTTTACTGAGTAATCCTTTTTTTTTTTATTACCTACATTAACTAACAATACAGAGGGAAAGAAGGGGGGCAGGGGAAGGAATGAAAAAAAACAGCAACATATAACAACACTACACTACAAATAATGCTTTCCCTTCATACTGCCATTATTAAAAAATTAAAACTTTGTAAGATATTGATGGAGTGGTTGACCTTGCAAAATACAGATTACAATCCAAATTAAGTCTTCCTCCCCGCCCCCCCCCCGGGCCTCGGACGCAGTTCTCTCTGAGCAGCTGCAACCGCAGTGCTCGTTCCCTCCCACCCCCCACCCCTTCAGACTTCAAATCCTTTTCTTCTTGCTTGGTGTCTTGCTGCAATTCTTGATTTTTGTCCTCAAAATCCCTTAGTTGATCTACTGATATTATCTTGTAAGCTTGATCTTTGTAACTAAACCAGATACCTTCCGGAAATAGCCATTTATACTTTATTCCACGTTCCCTCAGAAGAGCTGCGAACTTTTTATACTTAAATCTTCTTTTCCGAACTAAAAATGGGACGTCCTTCAGTATCTTAACTTTATTACCCAGAAAGTCCAGATCCTCATTGTATGAGTTGTATAGGATAGTGTCTCGGATCCTCTTAGATGAAAAATCGATGATGATCTCGCGAGGCAGCTGACGCTTCATTGCATATTTTGAAGAAGCCCGACGGACTTCCATAATGGCACGTTTTACCTCTTCTTTAGTTGCCCTCGCGGGTGTCGCCAATAGTTCCGAGGCCAGACCCCATAAATCCTCATTTTCCTCCTCTTTCACATTCTGGAGGCGCAAAATTGTCTGTGTTTGTTCCACTTGTAGCCCGATCAGCTGGTTCTCCACCAGCTTTAACTCTTTATTCGTTGCCCTCACGAGTGACGCATTTTCCCGAGCAGACTTCTCTGCCCCCCCCCCGCTGCTTCCTTAATGGTTTTCACTTCGCTCTCAATTAAACCCACCCTTTGATCTGTTTCATTCAGCTTGTCAACAAAGGGCTTTATGGCTTCGATAACCGACCTCTTCACCAAGTCCTCGAGCGACTCTCCTTTCCCCTGCAGGGCAGCCGAGATTGACTTGCCCAAAGTGGGACTCTGCTTTTTTGCTGCCATTTTAGGGGGGGGGACCGCCGACCAAATTCTGAAACTCAGCAAGGGGGAAGAACGAGCCTTCTTAGCTTCAGATCCCACCACTCCTTCGCTTGTAATAACAGAAGGGATTCGCTTACTTACAGGCTTCCGCCTAGTTCTGCTTTTTGCCGTTTTCCATGGCCCGGCAGCACTCGAGGTGCCGCGCACGTCTGCCGTCCTCCATAGGGACAAACGGGCAATTTACCCCCCACATCGATTTCAGGGGGCTCTTCCCACCGCGTCCCGGACCCTGCCTCCCTCAGTGGGAGTCCTGGGGGCTAATCTTCGCAGATCAGCCGCCCGGTCAGGCTGCTCGGGCGCTTCCTCTCGGACCTGCGGAGAGGAGCGTCCGACATGGCCGAGAAAACAAAACCAAATCCACTGAGTAATCCTTGTTGACTCCTCAGACGAACAGGCAGTGAAAGCTGCATATGCAAGCTGAATGTATTGTATACTATAAATGTGGATTTCATGGGAGGGAAGGTGGAAAAGAAGAGCAGATAAAACTGTGTGTGAGTGTTAAATCTAAATACATGGGCAGCACAATTCTGAGGCCCACAGGGCTGCTGGTGGCCACCTGCCCATGTAGCTGTGGCATCACTGGCAGCCATGCCAGTGGCCAAGCCTGGCAAGGTACAGCCAGGAGAGAATGCTCCCTAGTTGTCCTGGCCACACCAGCAGAATCCTCCAATTGCAGGATGGCTGCAGTTGACAGCACTATAAGTAGCAGGGAACGGCATAGTCAGCCCATGGGCTAGGCCGTGTTTGCCATTGCCAGATGCCAATGTGACTGCTTGGGTGGGGCCAGCGGGGGAGTCGACTTTTCCCATAAAATGGACACCTATGGGCTACTCCATCGTTTTTCATGGCGTAACTTCTTGCTGCTGCTGAGGGCTTTCCCAAGCTTGAAATAGCTTAGGGAGCCAACTAACTCATGCCCTGCCCCCAGCTCACCCCTGGCCTCCCAGCACAGGTACTTACACCATGCTCTTTCATGCACCCAGCCACTGTGACAGGCAGAGGGCTGAGGCAGAGCAGCGCTGGGCCAGAGCCAGCATAGAGGGAGGGTTATTCTGGTGTAAGTCCGGGATACACTGGCATAACTCCTGGTCAGCTCCTAGAGCACTTCTGCTCCACTCCCCCCCCCTTGCAGGATTGCACTGTTGCACTTCAGTTGCACTTCAACCTTCTGTTTACTACACAGCATATGTAGACTGTTCTTAAAGTAGTAATAGTTATGCCAAAGCATTTCTGTATTGTCTTGATTTGTGATGCTATATTTTTAAAAAGAATCTTATATTTGCCATTTGGCTCTGCAAACTGAAATATATTTGCTTCTTATAATTGTCTTCAAAATTCTCTTTTGTGATTTCTGAAAATAAATAATTGATGTATCTGAAGACATTTTAGAAAGTATTTGGTATCTTAGTATTTTAAATCAGATGGTATTTCATATTTCATGTCCATATTTGACAATTTACTTACATTTTAAAGTGCATGTATTTGCTGGCATTTGACAGTTTTCATTGCTGTAGCATTGACCTCTTAGCAAGTAATGATATCTGGCAGTTGACAAGTAGTGGTGTTTGGTATTAGATAGCTGGTCTATAGCTATATGATCCAAGAGTTGATAGCTTGCAAAATCTCTACCAGTCTGATTTCAGGCCTTGCTATGGGACTGAAACAGCCTTGGATACCCTGGGGAATGACCTGGTCTTGGACATGGATGGGGAGAGTGCAACCCTGTTGATTCTCCTGAACATCTTTGTGGCTTTTGATACCATTGATCATACTATTCTTCTAGACTGCCTTTCAAGGTTAGGACTAGACATGGGCATGAATGGGAAAAAACCCCAAACACCCTGTTTGTCGTTTGGTGCCATCCACAAACAATGAACAATGAACATGGACGAACATGAACTGTTCCCGGACATGTTCGTTTTTCATTGTTCGTGGGCGCCAGAACCACCCCCAGCCCCCCCCACTTAGCCCCCCTCCCCTCAAACCCACTTACCTGGCCCTTTAAAGATCCCTTTAAACTATCAGCTGGCAGGCGGCAGGGGGGATTCCCCCCTGCCGCCTGCCAGCTGATGATTTAAAGGGCCCTGTCCTGGCAAAAACAGCAGTGTCTGCTGGCAGCTAATTTGAGAGGTTACAAAAGTGACCTTCCCAATGTCCAATGCCCACCAAATTTGCAGGGGACATAGTCCTCACTGTCCTCTGAAGACACACACACACCCCAAGTTTCAGAGAGATGGCACCCCGGGAAAGGCATGATCCACGGGTCTCCCCGTTGGCTGTCATTTTCTCTTCACAGTGGCAAAAATGGGACTCTTTGCTGGAAGTACTTTGAAGGGTTAAAGCCAGAAGGAAAGCCAGAAGGAGTTCAGACAGAGTTCAGTCCCTCCCAGCCTCTGGTTGCCAAGGGGATTGATTGCAGCAGGTGCCAGACTGCCTGGCTTGCCAAATGGCCGTCGAAGGCAATGAACGAGGCTTGCAACAACCACCTGTTCGTTTAGGATGGGGCCTCACGAACAGCTAGTTCGAGAACAGCAGATTAGGCTGTTCCTTGGTTTTTTCTGTTCGTAATGCTGTTCGTGCCCATGTCTAGTTAGGACTGGGAAGCACTGTTCTGTGGGTGGTTTACATTTGAAGCCCTTGTTTACCTGGAACCCATTCTGTTGCTGCAAGCTCTTTCTGTGGCTACTTCATTATTGTGGAATAGCCACCTCATGAGGAAATTAGAAGACGAAACTCTTGCAGTTTCAGATGGATTGTAAAATTGAACTCTAGAAAAGCCTTTGGCTCCTAGGGTTGCCCAGCACTGGGTTGATAAATTCCCAGAGATTTGGGGAGTGGAGCCTGAGGAAGGTGGGGCTTGGGGAGGGCAGGAACTTCAGCGTGGTATAATGCCATAGAGTCCACCTTGCAAAGCAGCCATTTTCTCCAGGGGAATTGATCTCTGTAGCCTGGAACTTAGTTATACTTTGGGGGATCTACAGACACCTCCTTGAGGTTGGCAAGCTTATTGGCTCCTCAAGATTATCCGCAGGATTATTGGTTTATGGGTGTCTTGAAAAACAGCAGTTTCGGCCTTTGAATTATGTTATGTTACACTGATTTTATTGTTACACACCTTAGATACCAGTTCTCTGGGAGAAAGGTGGGATCATAACTGTTTCTAATAAATAAATTGATTAAAAGTCTATCAAGTTCTTGCACAGTTCAGATGTCTGAACAGAGCTCAAAACATAATTTAATGTTGCCTGTTACCATGTCCTATTTACCTAACTACCTGGGATACTCTACACTAGTATGCTCTTTGACAAGAAAACATGAAAAAGTTGATTAGGATTCAACAACTTTCGGTATAGTTGTTATTACAAATGCAGGGACTATTATTGGTGCTTCTCTTGTTCTGTACTAATGCTGTATTAGTTAACCTTTGTAACTACTACAACAAGGTTTTTAATCCACTGTCATCCCAATAGAAAACACGTTTATTAAGAAAGGAGTACTATTGATTTCAGCTGATGTTACTTCCCAGTAAATTTGCTTCATATTGAAGCCAATACATTATTCTAAGAAAATTGTTACTTAAATCATTAACTTGGATGTGCAAAGCTTCAGGAAAATTCCTTGTGTAGAATAGATCAGAACTGGCAAGAAAACACACTGAATATATAATACAATTTTCCATCCATGAAATGTAGGATGTCAGGAGATTTTCTTGATTATTCTGTTATGCTTGGTGTCTCCCCTGGCTTGCTGCTTGTGTGATTTAAAATGACTTTGCAAGTAGCCACTTTGTTTAAGCCTGTTAAATATTTTGAAAAATCTCAGATTCATTTGAAATGTGTCCTGTCTGGAAAAATCTGCATTACATCATTCCTAGTGCTGAGTTCAATCAGCAATAAATTTGTTCACTGTTTTCAGTATTCCTGTTCCATACCAGTACATCTGGCTGCTCTCTCAAGCAAGAGAAATTAGCTTGTCTGAAAGAGAACTTGCCAAAGTCAACTTTAAAAATAGCTCGCTTTGTCTCACATCTGACAGTATTCCACTACACGACTCAGTTTGCTAAGGCCTTAAATGTGGAACATTAATATGAAAGGAACACCTAAAATGAAGAACAGTGGAAAAGTAAAAAAGAAGAAATAAAAACACAGGAAGCTTGCAGCTATTTGGGTCAAATTGCTTTGGTGGTGATAGGTTTTTACTTGCGCCAGTTCCATTATTGTCCATATGCAAGTATAAATAAATCGCATTAATAAAACTAGAGGAAAAATATCCCTGAAACACTGCTTCATTTGAAACATTAACACAATATCAAAAACAAAGGCATAAGGTTCTTTGAACTGAATTGAATTAAACTGTATGCAATATTTTTTTTCCATCATGATGTAATACCCCTGAAATGTTATGATTCCAACTGAGCTAATGTTAGGAGGGCTAATTATATATTGCATGCAAATACATATATTAAAGCCCATACTAAAGCTCAGGCAGGCTGCGATTTTGACTGAAGAAATTGGAAGAGGGTGCTTAGTCTTCTTTCTGTGTGCCATTTTCTGCTTCAAATGCTACTCATCTGAAACTTCAATGTAGGAGGATGATTTGAAGTGGAAAATGAGGAGCAACCCTTTCCACACCCATCTCACTACTGGTTGCTTTTTTGCTCAAAATTTCAGCCAGCTGATCTTGACATTGGGAAGTCCCCCCTTCCTCACCAGCTGGATGGAGGAAAGGATTGCAATGGCCCTGTAGGAAGGGCACACGGTGACGTTCAATGTCATTTCAGCATTCAAACAAAATGACCCCCCCCAGGGGCACATGGGACACATGGCACGAGGGAGGCAAGCACTAGGGTGTTTAGCCTTTGCTGTGCTCCTCCCTCAGTAGTTGCTCACTAGACATGCCTCTACTTCGTTCCGACCCTTTTGATTTGGTTGCTTCAGAGCTGGGTGGAAATTTTGGGGATCCATTTAAGTAATTTTACATCCATGGCTCCAAATGGCCTGTAGAGTCAATTCTTTTTGCCCACTTGTCAATGCCTGTGGAGAGAACTTCCAAGGGTTATTTAAATGAGGTTAGAGCATAGGTGTTGATTGTTGTTTTGGGTATTGCCACTTGCAGAATTGTTAAGCTGCAGAATTTAGAACTAGAAGATGGTTAATTGGAAAACTAGGTCCAGCTAAATGACAGTTCTAAGGCATCCTAAAGATCCTGGGCAGGGCATATTCAGTGGGGCAGACTCTCCCAAATCTTGACACTGGAGAACTTTTAATGGCTGTAGTCTGCCAGGTGCCCTTTTTCCGTACCAGCTTTTCACTTTGTAGAATGATGAAACCAATAGAGACCACAGTGTGGTCAATTAGATGTCATTAGCCAGGCAGCTACATTTCAGAGCTGTTAGAACTACAGCCTGCATGCAGCAGCTACTTTTTCTTGGGGTTCAATAATACTTCAACTACATTATAGTCCTTTAGAAAAGTTGTTATGGTTTAAAAATCCAAGTGTGAGTGTCATGTGATCCTTTCAGGCCCCCAAGAAAAAACTGCCTTGCCTAACACTATCTGTGAGCTCATCATGGCATGTGCATATTCTTTTGGTTCACAAATGTTCTCCAGGCCACCTTGGTGGCAATAGTGCTTGATTGTGTGGAGACTGCAGACAGCTGCATTAATCAGATTTACTAACTTTTATGCAGAGTCGAGTAACTGGTATTGTTTCTGAGGAGGAACCAACATGTTATAGTGGGGCAAAAAGTCAAGAGAAATGACATAACAATTAGCATGCTCTTTTCTTTTTTTTCTTTTTCTTTTTTTTTCCAGATCGTGTAATAGAAATAGAGTCCAAAAATCCAGGGAAACTAATTTTCTCCTCCCCACTATAGGAGCTAATATAAACCATGTCAAATCTATATGAGTAAAATGATGAGATTACATATTTGTATGGTTTTAAATCAAAGTCAGTTAATCTGATCCTAACCTAACTTTCAGGGCACATTCAGTTTGCATCAGGGAAGGTTTCTGTTGGGGGGAAAACACATGGGCAGGGTTTTTTGAAACAAGACAAAGTGCACCCCCACCCTTCTTGTAAAATCAAGGGCCAACCAGCCCATGGAAGATGCGAATTTGTTCATTCTGTCCATCCAAGAACGTAATGGATCCTCTTTAGCTTTGTCTATTAGTGAAAGAGTATAATTCAGGGTGCCAAATTTATGTAAATTTCATTTACATGCACATACTTAGGTTGACTCAGGGCCAAGCTACAAGTGACGAATGACACTTGCCTGGCAAGTGAACAGGATCACATGTATTCCTCCCTGTTCACTTGCCATTCACTTGCTCTCCACTTCATCAAGCGGAGCGCAAGTGAATGGCAAGTGAACAGGGAGGAATACATATGTCTGTTCACTTGCCAGGCAAGTGTCATTCGTCACTTGTAGCTTGGCCCTCAGTCTTCCATCCTTCCAAGGTTGGTAAAATGAGTACCCCGTTTCCTGGAGGTAAAGTGTAGATAACTGAGGAAGGCAATGGCAAACCACCCCGTAACAAAAAGTCTGCCAAGAAAACATCGTGATGCAACACCTCCCCCCATGGGTCAGTGATGATGACTTGGTGCTTGCACAGGGGACAACCTTTACCTTTACTTACATGTATGCTACCTGTACAGGGAAATATCTATCCTGTATTTAAATTTTTAGAGTGCATTCAATTTAGACCAAGGATGGTTTCTGTCCAAATTTTGGCTGTGGGAGGAACTCACAAAGCAAAAATTTTCCTTAGTAACTAATTTTATAGTAATAGGTAATGAGATATTTTTGCTTTGTGAGTTTTTGTCAAACTGAAACAATTGAGGTAGGATACATTGCAGTGGTATAGTCATCATCACTACATGAGAAGATGTCAGAAGAAAGCATAAATTCGGTGTTGCTTATCTTATTCCACTATTACTAATAAAGTGAGGGAGGGCTGTATGTGCAAAGCAAATGCACTGAGCCATGATTCCACTCCAAACACCCCCTTACCTTCCAGAATGATCTTCCAAAAGAGATGTAGAGCATGAGTAGCCAACCTTTTTGAACTTTTGGGCACCTTTGAAATTTTGAGAGGTTGTCATGAGTGCAACCCCAAAATGGCTGCCACAATAGGCAATGCAACCCCAAAATGGCTGCTGCAGGAAGTGGAGCCAAGCAATAATTCCCTCCTAAATTTGCAAAAGAATCAGAGAAAGGGAATAAGAAGAAATAAAGGAAAGTCCAAGAGAGACATCGGGATGGAGAAAAGAAGTAGTGGCAGGTGCCATGGCATCTAGAGGTGCCACATCAGGAAACCCTGGTGTAGAGGAAAACTTCTGTAGTTAATTTTAGAAAGAGTTGCAATACAATTTGATTTTGAATAACTATTTGATTAATTTCTGATATGTTATGGGTACTGACTTCTTCTTTGGTAGTTCCTATATGGCAAGCCATTTGTGGATTATGGAATGCACTTGCATAGTTGTTTTTACAAATGTATTTAAATGTTAAATCAGTAGGATCTAATAACATAATAATAATAACATTCGATTTATATACCGCGCTTCAGGACAACTTAATGCCCACTAAGAGCAGTTTACAAAGTATGTCATTATTATCCCCAAAGCAACAATCACTCTGTGAGGTGGGTGGGGCTGAGAGAGCTCCAGAGAGCTGTGACTAGCCCAAGGTCACCCATCTGGCTTCAAGTGGAGGAGTGGGGAATCGAACCCGGCTCTCCAGATTAGAGTCCTACGCTCTTCTTAGCCACTACACCAAACTGGCTCTATTTTGGGTTTAATCAGTTGGATCTAGATATACAACTATCACCAAAAGCAGATCCGTCTTCAACAAAAATAAGCAGCAAAAGAGGAAAAGAATCTGCTGGGAGAGTATTGTGGGTTTGCAGCTGTATCCTTTGTATACTATACTCGAGTAATAGTGTGACATTAGCTAGAAAAGCATTATTTTTGCTATTCCAATAAATATAAATGTCATCATGAGAGAAAAACTCAAGATTTCAAAAGAGCTTGAGTGATAGAGTAGTTATCTAAAGTGGCTGGTTTCAAAGACTGAGTTGCACACTCTGTCTTAAAATGCTGTATTTATGAGTAGTTTCTGTTCTGTGTAATAAAGTTGATGAATCTGACATAGCCTAGTCAAGAATAAAGAGGTGCAACAATCCACTGAAGAAACAGGAAGAAAACATGCAGAAGTGCCATAAAATCTGGGTTTTTTTTCTTTTTTAAAGATTGTTATTAGTTTCATTTAAGGCAAATGGCAAATTAAAATAGAGGTAGCCTACATAGTCCATGGAAAAGAAGAAAATGGGGAAAAAGGCAATAAGCCACAAGAATAAGCAGCCTGATAAGAAAGAAGCAAAGTCTGAATACAGAGGAAGAGAGAAAAATGGAATTAAAAGCAAAGTGCAGCAGCAGAGCCATCCAGAAAACAGGCACTGCTTGAAAAACTAGAGAGGACACTGACTTGGTTTAATTTGTCTTTCTCTTTTGTGAGAGGGAAGCAGCGGAGGAGTCAGTTGGCAGGAGAAATGAGACTTGTGATAAGGAAACTTCTACACTCTCTATTTCACACTGTGGTTAGCTACCGATTTAGCTATTTTCCAGTGCTTTTGTTAAATTGTACTTTGTGTGTGTGTGGATTCCTGCCACCTCCACCCCATCTTATAGCTAGCTATGATGAATAGGAAAAAGAGGTTGCCCTTTTGAGGACCCTTTCTCGCCTTCTCCCAAACAAACTAAGATGATGGGTTTTTAAAACCGAACATTAAGACAAGTAACAGATTTAATGTCTTGCAGGAGAGCAGTAATATTGAGGAACCACTACGTACAGAAGTGGAAGATAATTGATTAGGAGACTGTAACCTTTTAGGCTCTCAACAATTTAATAAAATTATGCCCACCTTAGACAAATTATATGAATCAGTTGAATCTTCTCAGGAAGTTAATGGGGATAGTGCTACTTTAAATATACTAGTATCACAGATAGAGATGGGCACGAACCGCATTACGAACTTCAAAAACCCACGAAATTGGCGATCGCACGATTGTGAACCAGCAGTTCGTGATTGTCCATGGCCAACCAACCAGCGTTTGGGAGAGGCCTGGTTTGGTGCGTTCGGCCGTGGTTCGGGAAGCCAAACACTCAGGCGCCAACAATCAATTCCCCTAGCAATGGAGCTGGGAGAATGCCTGAACTCTGTCTTCACTCCTTCTGTCGCCCTGGAAACCCGAATGGAAGCACAGCTTACCTTGATCGGCAGGTCTTCCTTCCAACCCCAGAGCTGCAAAGCAGTTACAAGTTGAGAGAAGACACCCAGGGGAGGGAGGGGGAAGGAGGTGTTCTGTAGCCATGGGCACTCCAATCTCATCCCTGCAAACCCTGATAGGCAGCTCTGACGGCCAAACACAGACCTCCTGCATTGCTCAATGGGACCTGTGCTTATAAATAGCCGTGGGCTCCCAGGCTGGGTTTCACTTTCAGCGAGCAGTGGAGTGAGACAGAACTCTTGCTTGCCACTTGCTAGCCTTTGGGGAGAGAGACTGAGAGTATAATTCAGCTTGGATTTTTGTGGGAGTTTCCTGGGGGCCTTGGATTGGAGAGGGTATAACTCCAAGATCCCTTTTGCAATCTTGTACAAACTTGGGTGATGGCTGTAGGAGAGCTTGCAAAACACTCTCCGGGAATATGGGCTCTCTAAGTGCCACAGGGGGCATTCTGTGCCCCGCGAACCGTAAACTGGTTGGCAACGGAAAATGTTCGTTGCGGTTCGTGATCTCGGGATCATTGGCAGTACCAAACCACGAACCTCTGGATCATTAAAGTTTTTTGGTCCGTGCCCATGTCTAATCACAGACCTATTTGATTGCAAGAACTTTGAAAAATATTTATGAGAAAATAGAGAACCTGACTGCTCTAATTACTAAAGCAACTGTCCAGAACTCAGCACCTCCTACACATATTAGGAAAGTTAATAAGGGCTTTGCTGAGCCAGGTAGAATGCCTGGAAGTAACGACTGCCTTTGCCCATGAGGGGTAGTTCTTCTGAACATTTACCCCTTTAGAAGTCATATTATTAATTGAGGAAATATGTGTTAGATCAGAGAACAGTTAGCAATATTATTAGATCAAAGGATCTGACAAAGTATTATGAAAGATTGTCAGGCTTCATTTGCTCTGATAGATTGATGTTCCTCATTTTCTCTTCTAGGCCGTTTTCACACGTTTTCACAGCAGTTCTTGCATGAAATCGCATCAGGAAGACGCTGCCGTTCCGGGAGCTTGGCACGATGTTCCGTGGCTGGTAAGCAGTGTGCAAACAGCCCAAGAATCCCATCATTAATTATGGCTAATGCTGAATGGTTGCTTTCACATGGCATTTTCCCTCAGAGTTTCCTTAAAACTTTAACTGTTACTCCTTTGCTCTCTACTAAATACAGCCCAAGGATTTGCTCACCTCAAAAGAAGAGAAAGAGAACTTGCTGATTTGTCTAACATCTTCAGTCAATCATATCATATTTAGTTCCAACATAAGAAAAGAAGAAATAATGGATTGTCTTTTAAGAAACAATTGCAATTCTCAATGTCTGAAAATGATGGTGATCTTAATGCAGTTGATGATGATTTCTTAAAATCATTTCAAGATCTGCTGACTTTAAAACAGTCAGATATTATTGGTCATATGCAACACTTTCAAGCTAAAGTAAGTAAAATTAGACAGCAAAATGTAAAACAAGCGAGTGAATCAAAAGTAGTAGAATAAAGCAGGGCAAGGGAGTCACAGGAAGTTTGTGAGACTTCTGACTGTTTAAAAGAAGAAAGAACTGTGGAATTAGGGAAGGCTTCAACAGGTCTAAATAAAAATGATTCCCAATACCCATCTAAACCAGAGGGTAGGATCATCCAGTTGAAAAAATCTAATATAGTTCCCCCTCGCAAGACGATTGGCATTCTGCCCCTATTCCCCTTGAACCCGTAGTTCAGATACAGCCCAGGAATGGAAGTGATGTCCCAGTGGTGCCTGGCATTGAACAGCCATATGTTGAATATGTGACTACTTGAAGCATATCAATGTAAAATACTGAGCTAGAATATAGATGGTTGGAATACTAAAATACAGTTGCTGCATGTCAGCTTGTTCTTATCTCAATATGATATTATTTTACTCCCAAAAAATCAGGCCTTAAAAGAAATTGTTTTTCCATTCACTAGGAATGCTTGCCAAGGGAGAAAGGGATGGAGAGACCCCAGGACCAGATTAGCATGTCTTATTTCCATTGCTTTAAATTCTGATCTCTCAGGATTTGTTCGGTTTCTAATCTCTCAGGATTTGGTTTTGGATGTTCTGGTCATTTTGGAAAATTATCCTCTGATTTTTACTTCAATTTACCTACCACCTCCTGTCAGTATAGTAACCATGAATGAAAACTGGAACATATAGCAGGTTTATATGATGGGTTAACACAGATTTATTTTAATGTAGTGATTTTAATGCTAAAATTGGCAGAGATAATGAAGCCTTATTAGACACTTGGCTGGTATCCAATGTTGATGATACTTTATTACACTTAATTGCCACTAGGTCTTCAAAGGACACCAGTATCAATAGAGCAGCTTTGAGGCTTCTTGAATTTTCTTTATCAAGGTGACTTAATATATTGAATGTGAGTATGGAGATTAACCAAAGGGATGACTTTACTTTTTTGGTTCTAGGGGGACAAATGTCATTGATTATTTCTTGGTAGCTTTTTATACTTGATAAGAAGTTTAGCTGTTCAAGATTTTATGGATCCTTTACCTGTCGCTCTTTCTATGATGCTATCTGTCAAAGGGCACCTCCCAGTTAGTGAGCAAGAGCAACTGCTGCAACAGGGTAACGAAATGTGCTGTTCTTATTGGTCTCAGCAAATAGAAGGAAATGTTAGCTGCTTGTTGTATTTGACAGAAGTTGGTTCTATCAAGGATGCACTTTCAAGATCTTAATTGGCCAACTCTTCTATTGAGTTATTACTCTATTTGAACCTTTTAATCTATGCCCATATAAGCATATAAATATATCTGAGTAAACAAATAGAAATAAGAGGTTTGAGTTGAATGTAAAACCATGAAAAGAATGATTCAGTAACTGCCCCAAGAGTTTAAAAGAGTTTAAATACCTTAGGAGAATTACTTAAGTTTAAAAAAAGATACAAACAACTGATAGGAGAGAAAGGGGAAAGAAAATTATAAGGGATGGTGTGTTCTGATAAATTTGTTTAGCAACAAAGATATATCAATTTTCTGGAAAACTGTTACTATTGTTATGAATTTGCAATCCAATGTACTTCATGTATTTCTGCTTCTCACTGAACAATGCATTTTAAGGAAATATTTTTTTCAGTAGAAAAGAGCAAGAGTCCAGTAGCACCTATAAGACTATCAAAATTTGTGGTAGGGTATGAGCTTTGGCTCACGAGAGCTTGTACTCTACCACAGATTTGTTAGTCTTATAGGTGCTACTGGACTGTTGCTCCTTGCTACTGCTACAGACAAAGACAGCTACCCATACAGGATATAATGCCCAAGGATCTCCCTAATTGGACTCCGGTATCAAAGAATGATATATGTATTAAGATCTGGAAAATGTGTCCTCCTGGTAAGGCCTCTGGTCCAGATCAGGTTCTGATTGATCAATTCAAGAGAAATCTTGTTTGGTGAGACAGTATATTAGCACCAATCTTCTCCCAGATTAACCAGACTGGTGATATTCTTCTCATATGGAAGCATTCTGTAATTATTTCAGTCTTTGATCTTGCTAATTATCACCTGATTAGCCTTTTGTCATTAGTCAGGAAATTATACTCTTCCCTTTTACATCAAAGATTACTGGAATGGATTGAGATTAACAAGATCCTAGGTTGGGAACAAATTGGCTTTAGGAGAGGCTTTTCTATCACTGATCACTGTTTAATTCTTGCTCATTTAGTAGAAAAGTATACAGCTTCCCCTAGGGGGGAAAGCTATAAGTTGCCTTTATGGACTTCAAGGGAGCTTTTGACTCAATGAGCAGGACAAAGCTATGGGGAGAAACTGGAGGGCTCAACAATTGATAAAAGACTAATCCGGTTAATCAAGAAGATATTATATACTAATACCACTGTTCAAGTATGCTGAGGTGGAAAGGGGCAACTTTCAGAAAGCTTTTTCTTCAACAGAGGGGTTAGGCAAGGTTGTTTGCTTGCCCCACTTCTTTTCAACCTATATCTAAAAGATCTGATGTTGCGCCTTTCATCTCCAGAGTTTCATGCCCCAGACTGGCATAAAAAAAATTACCATTGTACCAGTATGCTGATGATTTAGTCCTTATATCCCGAATGAAGATTGGCCTGAAGGGACTATTGAGATGTTTTTCAAATTATTACAATCCTACATGAAAAATTTAATGGCTTTTAATTATGTTTGGGCATTTGCCCTAGCTCGATTGAATGCTAAAACCCCTCTGAAGTACTGAATGGCAGAGTTTATCATATTCCGTATTCAGATTGCCTTTGTTTATGTGGTCAGGATAAAATGGACATTTTCAGTGAAATCCCAAACAGAATTACTCGAACCTAAACCCATTGAAATCCTAATCCTAATCAATGGGCATATCTTGGAGTAACTCTGTTTAGGATTTCACTGTCTCAAAAAATATTGGAATGTCCTCTTTTTGCTGTTTTTAGGAATAGTTGGATTTTACGTCTTTTAATTTGTGCTCCAGTTTAAAATTCTCAGGGGGAGATTCTTCCCTATCTGATGCTAGATAGTGATCCAAATATAACCTTGTTGGTTGCTAAATTTCTGTATAGCAAATTTTCCTTTATAAATTAATTCATTATTCTATTAGTCATTGCTCAAGATCATTTGATCATAGGAGCTCTGAAAAGGAAAGGAAAAGAGGAGCAGCTCTGCAACCCATAACAAAGGCATGGTGACCTATACCTATTGTCATTGTTGGTGTAGACTGGGTCTGAGTTGAGCAGTCTCTGATTGTGATACAGGGGCCACTTGGCTCAGCTTGCTCCAGGATGTTTTAACATCTCAATTCACCTCAGGAAGGGTGACTGTTACTTGGGATCAGAGCTCTAAGTCTCATCTAATGAGGCTGTCCCTCCTATATATAGCTTTTCACCTCCATTTTTCTTAGTACTAACAGTTCTGTAAAAAAGCATATGCCTTTGGAATCTTTCAGGCTTCATTGTTATTCTGGTGTAAACAGACAGCAGAGATGCTTTTAAAAGGCTGTGTTAGATTGTCTCCGAATGTGGCGTTTCCATTATGCTTGATTACACAAGCTAAGCTATGAACAAATCCCAATAAATAGAAGCTGGCACAAAAGAGAACCCTGCTTTCATCCCATTATTATTTTCCAGCAGGCTCTCTAAACTCTGAAATTAGATGCTAGGTAGAATAAACTGAACACACAAGACAAAGTAGTGAAAATCTGCTGCCTGCTATTGACAACCAAAGTATTACTGGGCTGCATTAAGCCAAAATGATACAATTGTAATAGGCTATGAAAGCAATTTGTTAGTGTCCTAAACAACTGTGAAATCTATTTTTATTAAATGTTAACACTTAATAATGAATGAAATGAATTAAAGCCAAACACTTTCATCTTAGTCCTATTTTACAATGCCAATTGAGAGGGAGAGAGGTATAAGGCACTTGGGTGTGGCTCTCACACTTGTCAAAATCCACATCATGGAATCATTCACTCATAGTAAGATCACAGTTCACAGGGCAGCTCCTTACAGAATTGAGTAACAGGACCAAATGTCTCAAAGCCTTCTTTCTGGTGCTTGATTTTAACCACCAACCAAACCTGCTCTATTATATATAGTATAATGGAAGCGGTATTGCATTTTACACTTAGAAGACCCAGTCTTGTGTCCCTAGCCTGCTCTTAAACTTACTACTCTGCCTTTGTTGAGTTACCGTCTCTCCGTCTTAAGCTGTATCATGAAATTGGCTTAGAAGGATAAATGTGCTGAGAATTGTGAATTACTTTGTACTTTGAAAAGTGCCACAGAAATTATCACTGTAGTTTTGTTTAATACCTCAAAGGGTAGAAAGCCCCATCAAGTAGTAAAAAGGTAGGAATAATTCATTTTGATCACACCTTTCCTTATCCTTGCCTGCTCTTCAGATCTCTACCTTGAGTTATATAAAAGAACTTATGAATCATCTGGTGATTCTGAAGAAGTACTAATGCCACATTTTTGTGCCTAAAGTGACTATTCTTATTTTATGTTCATTAATAAAACATGGTGGAGGTGGTGGAAATAACCAGTGGAGAAGTAGTTTTTCCTCTTTGACAAACATTAGTACTTTTGTGCCTTTTAGAATACCCTCCTTGCTGTAAGAGAACCATTACTATGTTAAAACAAAGATTATGGGGGTTTGTTTTCTTATATGGGGGGGGGGAGAGATGTGGCAGAATCCCTGGCTATCCTGGGGATTCCTGGCATCCTCTTTATGTGGTAGCAGACAGTGCACTTTGAACTGATCATCTGTTAGTGGGAGGCACATCCTCAGGTGTTCCATCAGCATAGATGTTCCATCCCCTACCAACCAGGCAATACATCTCTGCAGACTAATGGGAACACATGATGCCGCTCCTCAAAGATGAGTTTGAGCGGATTTGTAATTGTATAAATGAAGTGTGGTTTGGTTCCTTGCCCCTGAGGAAGTCTTGGGATGAAAACTGAAAAGCAAGCCAGCCCCAGTTTGGGCAGGGCACAGATGGGCTTGGACTGTCTTCACCTCTATTTCCACGCTTTGTTTCTGCATGAGAAGAGTACAGATGTATGAACTTTATCCACATACATAGTCTTTCTCATCTGCTTGTTCATGTCTTCAGTAGAGTTTCATTCCTCAACTTGGTCTTGAGAGATTTAAAGAGACAGTGTTTTTGAAGATATTATCGAAGGCTTTCACAGCCGGAGAACGATGGTTGTTGTGCATTTTCCGGGCTGTATCGCTGTGGTCTTGGCATTGTAGTTCTTGACGTTTCACCAGCAGCTGTGACTGACATCTTCAGAGGTGTAGCACCGAAAGACAGAGTTCTCTCAGTGTCAAACTGTAGAGAAGATGTTAGCAGGTAATTTATATCTACTCAGGAAGGTGGGTTTGGGTTGTGTCATCCTGTAAGAGTTTCTCAGGGTGTGGAATGCTAATGGAATGCTAATGCTTCACTGTATCCTGAAGAGGTTCTTTTGCATATGAATTGGTGCTTGATATGCTAATCTTATCTGCAGGGCTATTGTAAAATGTAGAGTATTTTGTTAGCCTGGTGTTTTTCAGGACTGGAAACCATGCTCTATTCATTCTTAAAGTCTCTTATTTCCTGTTGAAGTTGTGCTTATGCTTATGAATTTCAATGGCTTCCCTGTGCAATCTGACAAAGTAGTTGGAAGTATTGTCCAGTATTTTGGTGTCCTAGAATAAGATACTGTGTCCTGTTTGAGTTAGGCTATGTTCAGCCACTGCTGATTTTTCAGGTTGTCCAAGTCTGCAGTGTCTTTCATGTTCTTTTATTCTTGTCTGGATGCTCCGCTGTGTGGTCCCAATGTAAACTTGTCCACAGCTGCAGGCTATGCAGTATACTCCTGCAGAGGTGAAGGGGGTCTCTACTGTCTTTTGCCAATTGTAGCATCTGTTGTATTTTTCTGGTGGGTCTGAATACTGTTTGTAGGTTGTGCTTTTTCATAAGCTTTCCCATCTGATCAGTGATTCCTTTGATATATGGCCAAAACACTTCCTGTGGGAGACTGTTTTTCCTTAGTTGTTTGGTTTATCCTTGGTTTAATCGCTCTTCTGATTTCATTTCTGGAGTAGCCATTTGCTTGAAGTGCATGGTTTAGATGATTAATTTCCTCGTTGAGAAAGTTCGGTTCACATATCCGTCTTGCACGGTCTACTAATGTTTTTATTATGCCTCTTTTCTGTCATGGGTGGTGATTGTTTTTCTGTAAGTACCAATCCATGTGAGTTGGTTTCCTGTAGACCTTGTGACCTAACTGAAAGTTTGCTTTGCGGATGACCAAGGTATCTAGAAATGGGAGTTTACCCTCGATTTCTTTCTCCATGGTGAATTGTATGTTCAGGTGGATATTGTTGAGGTGGTTTAAAAACTCCATCAATTCTTCCACACCATGGCTCCAAATGATAAAGGTATCATCCATGAACCGGAACCAGTCTGTAGATTTGTGGGATGCTGATTCTAGAGCTGTTTTTTTCAAAATGTTCCATGTAGAAGTTTGCTATAACTGGGCTGAGAGGGCTTCCCATGGCCACCCCACCCATCTGTTCATAGAATTTATTGTCCCATTGGAAGTAACTGGTTGTCAGACAATGGTGGAATAAGGCTGTTACATCCTCTGGAAAAATCTGATTAATAAATGCGATTGTGTCTTTTACCGGAACCTTAGTAAACAGGGATACAACATCAAAACTGACTAGTATGTTTTGTGGATTGAGTTTCAGAGAACTGATTTTGTTGATGAAATGTGCTGAATCTTTGATGTAAGACGTGGTTTTCTGATGCGGTCCTGTAGAAGATTGGCCAGATGTTTAGCTAATTCATATGTCGGTGAACCAATGGCACTCACGATGGGTCGGAGTAGGACTGAATCCTTATGAATTTTAGGGAGTCCATATAGTCATGGTGGCTGTGCTTCTGCCTTGCATAGTTTTCTGTGCGTGTCGGGGTGAAGTGAGAAATTCTTGATCAGTGCATTTGTTAGCCTGGTGATTTTGCAGGTGGGATCTCGTTTTAGTTTTTTGTAGGTGGAGGGGTCCAGGAGTTCCTTAATCTTCTTTTTGTATTCTTCTGTTTTCATGATCACTGTGGCGTTGCCTTTGTCAGCTGGTAGAATAATGATGTCTGGATCCACATTGAGGGTCTTGATGGTGTTCCTCTCCTTATGTGTTATATTGCTGGTGGGAAGCTTTGCCTTTCGTAGAATCCTGGCCATCTCTCCTCTTATTTCCTCAGCTTCCTCTTCAGGTAGATGACAAATGGCAGCTTCTACATTTGCAATGACATCTTCCACAGGACATGTCTTCTCCACAGTTTGACACTGAGAGATCTCTGTCTTTCGGTGCTACACCTCTGAAGATGTCAGTCACAGCTGCTGGCGAAACGTCAGGAACTACAATGCCAAGACCACGGAGATACAGCCCGGAAAATCCACAACAACCAGTGTTTTTGAAGATTTATATGCTGCCAGTCGGGTGGACAAGTGTTTGTTACATGTTTTCATGGTTATTTATCATTGTATATGTATTTATGAATGGATGCTTTACAGTTTTGTATATAGGTCTATTTTTCTATGAATTGATATTGTATTTATATTGTCTTGGCACTTTGCATGAGCACATAGTCACTTTACAAGTAAATATTTATTAACATTTTCAGAGAGGTTTGTTTACTCCTGATTGTTCTTCTTTGGATTTTTGCATTGCTAGAGTCAGGGGAGCCTTCCTTGTGGTGTTAGTTTGTTGAATGGAGCAAGGTAGAATGTTTAGACTGAGTCAAGATCTAGCACTCTCACAGCTCTTATCTCTCAATGGTAAGAAGACCTGAACTGAGTTTGGAGTGTCCTCTTCCATCTCTCCAGATAGAAGATCTGATCAGTGCTAGTTTCAAGCACAGCCAATGGTAAAGTTTCCAGTTTTGGGGATGAGTACCTCTGAAAATGAACAGAATACCTTCCCCTTGAAGGAAAGAAAATTAATGTGTTTAAAGACCTAGTTGGACAGTGTCAAGAGCATGTGCAAACTGGTTTTTCTTTGAGAAGGGATTGTTCAGAGAGTAGACCTTATGGTCAGGCAGTAGCTAGGAGATTGTCATATGTGCGCTGCCTCATTTAATTCTCTGCAAAATGACACCAATAACTTCCAGGTGCGTTTTATTGCAGGCTGGTTCTCTACGGGTAACAAACCTTACATGCATTAGTGTTCACACTGCAAGCAGGCACACTACACTATAGATAAATTACCACCACCTGGCACACACCTTTGCCCTACAAATGCCCACAGTTCTACGGCATCTTTCTTTCCCCTTTCCTTTCCTTTTTTTTTTTTTTTGCTGGCTTTGCATCCTGTCATTCTGACAATCTGCTCTGAGTATAGAACTAACTGGGCCTGTGAAATTCTGGCCAGGCCTGAAAAATTCTGGCTAATTGGTAACCCTAACCCAAGAGCTGTTCTGATATGCAAAGAAAACATATGGACTATATTCAATTGAAGCACCTTTCTCCTTGCTCCTACAAGGAGATTATAAACCATGATAGTGTTTCAGGAAGTTCTTTAATATGCTACCTGTGGCTAGAGTTGCCAGCTCCAGGTTGGGGAATTCCTGGAGATTTTGGGAGTGGAGCCTGGAGATGATGGGCTTTGTGGAGAAGAGGGACCCCAGCAGGTTATAAAGCCATAGAGTCTACCCTACAAAAAAGCCATTTTCTCCAGGGGAACTGATCTCTGTAGCCTGGAGATCAATTGTAATGCTGGGATATCGCCAGCCACTACCTGGAGGTTGGCAACCTGAGGCTCTCCTAGGCACTGATTCCCTAGTGTGTCACCTGCCCTATGTTTCAGGAAAGAAAGCAAGGTCATTGGTTGCTGAACTTGTGACTGGAAAGTGGTTTCTGCTGGTGTACTCAGCATGCTGGGGCAGAGGGAGAGGGGAGTTATATTTCTCCTTCTACTAGAAAAAGATCGTATGTATGTGCTATCTTCTTAATGAAGGGGATGCCTCTCTTTCTCAAAGCTAGGAGTTTTTCTCTGACTCTTCCTCTCTTCCCCTGTCTTTCATTCATTCTCTCTTCTCCTTGTGGCTTTTGAAGGAACAGGACACATCTACATCTCTCTCTCCTGTGGGGCTATGTCATCATTCTTCCATACAAGTGATGCTAGACTAACTGGTCATTCATGAGACAGAAAAGTACTCTTCAGATTAGGTTTCTCTCTCCATTCTACTAGAAGGGTGATGTGAATTCACATCTACCTCAATGTAAGTTTTATTTTATTTACATGAAGAGTTTGTTTTCTGCACAAGAGCCACACTTTGCTAACTGTCCAGTAGCACCTTTAAGACTAACCAACTTTATTGTAGTATAAGCTTTCGAGAGCCACAGCTCTCTTCGTCAGATGATACAAATAAATTGGTTAGTCTTAAAGATGCTACTGGACTCTGCTATTTTGCTACTGCAGACTAGAGATGGGCACGAACAGAAAAAAACCCACTGAACATGATGTTCATTGTTTGTTGCCATCCATGAACAGGGACTCATGAACAACCACGAACATGACCTTGTTCACAAACATGTTCGTGGTTGGCTGTTCATGGGGGCCAGCGGGCTCTCCTCCAGCCATCATCCAAGTCAAGATCCCTACTGCACCACTCCCAGAAACCTTACCTGAGCAGGCACCAGGAAAGCTACCAATAATAAATAATAGCTTAGCCCCAGAGCCTGGCAGCAGACCTGAAACTGGAAGGGGTAGATACCTACCACACCACTCCCAGAAACCTGACCTGAGCAGGCAGCAGGAAAGGTATCAATAATAAATAATAGCTTGGCCCAGAGCCTGGCAGCAGCCCTGGAACTTGAAAAGGTAGATCCCTATCCCACCACACACAAAGAAAATTCAAGCTCCAATGCACTCTCTCTATCAAAATGCCAACAACAATGGTCTCTCCACTGTCTGCAAAGTCAGAGCTGGGAGCTCCCCTCCCCCCTGCCCTTTGCTCCCTTGTTGTAACAAATTTGGAGCTCCACACTTGAAAGGAAGACCTGCCTATCAAGCTAAATTGGGCTTAGATTGGGGTTTCCAGGGCAACAGCAGGAGTTCAGACAGAGTTCAGACAATCCCTGCCTAAGTTGCCAAGGGGATTGATTGCAGGTGCCAGACTGTCTGGCTTGACGAACAGCAACGAACAGCAATGGATGAAGCTTGCAATGACCACCTGTTCATTTAGAATGGGGGCTCATGAATAGCTTGTTCTCGAACAGCAGATTGGGCTGTTCGTGGCTTTTTTTTGTTCATATTGCTGTTTGTGCCCATCTCTACTGCAGACTAACATGGCTAACTCCTCTAGAACTTTGCTAACTGTGCAACTCTGTTATACTAACCATCATATCATCCCAATATTTTCCGCACTGAAACATCCATCAGCACAGGGACAGGAGGACCGAGAAGCTGAAAGTTTCCCTAAGCTGCAGGCCTCATGCCAAGAATGGAAGTAAAGGATAATTGTCAGACTGTGGATGACAGGATATGGTAGACAGATCCCTGTACCATTGCAACAAGAAGTCCAAGCTCTTGATTAAATTGTTTTATTCAGAAATCCAATCATTTCCTTATATATGTCCATAGAATTACTCAGAGGCAAGAAAGCATCTAAGCCGTACACATTTCCTTGATAGGAATAGAGACTTGAGGTAAGTACAACTCTAAATACCCACTCATCCCCTCCCCCAGCTAGACCACAGGTTTGCACGGGAAAGGGTCTGGGAATCCATGAAAGTAAACTGTAACATTTCAGACAATACAAGGTCACTTCTGTGAGCTTCAAAGAAAGGAGATAACACAGCTGTGTTCTCAGGCTGTTAGAGAAATGAAAGTGTTGGTTAGAGCATTTGCAGAATGAAATCAAGGTACAGCATTAGCAATGGTTCAACACATAGAACAATGGTATGGATGTAGGGGTACAGACATGACAGTAATCCTCTCCAGCAACCATTTGTCCACAGCTTCTGAACACTCATCCCAGCACTAGCTGGTTACAGAGAAGAGAGAGTACAATCACCACCACCACTGCAGCTGGCCACATTGAGTGGTGGTGGTTTATTCTCCACTCAATGCGGCCAGCTGCATTGGTGGTGGTTTTATTCTCCTATCTGCATGAACTAAGCAAAGTGATATCAGAACTATGTACAGCAATTTAAATATTGTGCATAGTTCTGATATCACTCTGCATAGTTCATGCTGGTTTGGTTGGCAGAGCTAGCACGCACATTGAGGCCAGGTAGGCAGTGGCCTCAGGGCGCAGGGTGCTGGAGGGAGCGCCAGAGGAGGCGTGGGGGGCAAGAGCGTGCGCCACAGAGCTGCAGCCTCCTAGCCCTCCTGCTCCACGCTGCTGCCAGCACACGCCCCCAGCCGGGTGCAGCAGCTGCAGGCAGGCGTCTGCGGCGGCACAGAGCAACCGAGTGGGAGAGCTCGGAGGCCACCTGCGTGCCATCCCAGCCACCCGCCGCAGTGATTGGGCCAGTGGTGCACGCACACCCGTGATGACATCACACGTGATATCATCATGCAGGCTGGTGCATGTGTGCATGCGCACACACGGGGACAGGCGGCCGGCCGACTGGCCGGCCAGCTGCGAAAACCGAAAACCCTGGCACTGCTGCTGTTGGTTGGCTCCATTAGCAGTTTGCATTCCTTTGGCGGTGCCTCATCTTGAGGCGAAAGCAAGAAGACAGAGAGGAAAGTCCTTCCCCTGACTCCAGAGACACAAGTGCTGGCTAAGCTTCAGCTCATCCGCCATGCATACAGGTACTCTGGTAATAAAAAGTTATTATTTGATAGTTTTATATGATTTATGTGTTTGCTGGTGTTGGTGCACAGTAGTCACGTAAGTCTTTGAATTGGCAGTAATTGTGAATGTGGGTCCCATGAGCAGCAGACTGAATATGTCTGTTAAAAGGCCTCTGAGGCATGTTTCTTTGTGCATGTGTGTTTTTTTAGCAAGACATTGCTTTTGGACTAATTTTAGAGTAACTTTGAAGGCCAGCTTGGGGGCAGAGTATTCAGAAAAAACTATATAGAATGTATTGTTCTGAAAGCATTTTTTAAAAAATATACCTATAGTCATAATGATAAAATAAAAGTGAGTCTGTACAGGGGAAGTGGAGGGATATATTCATAATATTTACATGATTTTGCCTTAGGCTAGCCAGGCCTCCCACTAGAGCCATAAACCATTGTTCCCCATCAATAATCAACAGGACAGTGGGGGAAACAGGGGGAGGCAATTCAGTGTTGCACAGACATGTGGTATTTCCAACATGAAACCAAATCATAGAGCATCTTCCTGATGCAATGACATCAATCACTATTGGTTTTGCACCAAGTAACATCACACATTTGTGTAATGCCAATCACTGTCATCTCCCAGATTCTCCCATGAAGGTGCCAGCATCAGTTGATAATCTTGTTTTTCCTGTATCACTGCAAATCTGTGCCTACTTGCTTAAGAGAGGTTGTAACTCAACAGTAAAACCCATGCTTTGTTTGCAGAATGTTTCAGATGCAGACCCTGGTAACCTGTTACAAATCATTTGTCTGGACTGCCATCCAGGTATATATTTCTGCTGAGAAAGGCCTCTGCCTGCATGTTGTAAAGAGACTGCCATTGAGGCCTGTACTTAAGGTTCAGAAGAAAGGGCTGCACCAGTAAGTAGACCAAGAAAAGGGGGGGGGGGAATCAGTGAAAAGATATATTTTATTAAACTTGATAACCCATATGCATCTCACCTGTAATTTTTCAGGGGGATCTGCTAAGCTGCTGTGGAAACTTTCTAGCAATGTTACTGTAGATTCTCTCTGATAAAGTATAGGTGAAACACATAAGGGTTGTCATGTCTAATAAATGATTTTTTCCAACTGCACCAATTTTTTTCTATTCTGTACTTAAGGTGGCCAACCACTTGGTGAGGATGGGGTTCTCCCAAAATTACAACTGATCTCCAGACTACAGATATTAGTTCTCCTGGAGGAAATGGCAGCTTTGGAGGATGCTGAGTTTCCTCCTCAAACTCCAGGTCTCAGCAGTGAGAATGACATTCATAAAATAGAAAAGAGCACCTTTAAGACTAACCAACTTTACTGTAGCGTAGGCTTTCGAGAATCACAGTTCTCTTTGTGAGATACATGATGTCAGATGCATAACTCCTCTAGATTCATAAAATAGGTAACATATATGTGGCTATCTTTTTTACTTAAAACATATTTGGTTGGATTCTGGCTCCCTGCCCCCTGCCCCACTGCTGGTGCTTTGAGTCACTTGGAAGGGGCATTTTTGAATGAAGAAATAACATAGGAGGACAAGTTAAGCCATCAATATCACTGCCGCCACCACTGGCCCTCCAAGTGTCAGACTATGGAATCCCTGTTATCTAGAGTTCGTCTCCCCCTTCTGCAAGAAGCACCAATTCTTGATTTCAAAAGGTTTATTGCAAGACTAGGCTCTGATACAAGTATCCATATTCCAAGGCCTGGAAAGGATCTTGGCTGAACACAGTCATTGTCGAGAATGAGGAAAGAAAGCATAACATGTGATACATCAAATCCTTCATTCCCAGCCTCCCCCCATCTTCCATAGCGATGAGAACTTTGCTGTGCGAAGGCTCACCCTGTCAAGGTCTCTGGCTGTAGACACAGATAAGAGTACACTCTCCCATGGAAAGTGCGCTCAAAATAACACCTGGACCTAGAAGGAGAGAAAGGCTAACAAGTACAGTATGCAACATGGCATAACTCTGGCTAAGGAATCACACAACATATAAGATCCTGACATTCTGCCCCCCTTAAGACCCCTCCTCTCACCCTTCGGGTCCCGCTTTTTCAGGATACTTAGAATGAAACTTAGTGAGGAGCCTAGGGGCTCTAACTTGAGAAGCCTCCACCCACTCTCTGAACCCCTCCCCAAAGTCCATCCACCTGACAAGGTAAAAGAGTTTATTATGTTTGCGTTTGGAGTCCAAAATCTCTTTTACTTCATAGTGTACTTGGCCATCAATGAGAGTTAGATGGGGTATTGGGTGCTCAGGATGCCACTAATCTGGGGGTGGGGCTTTTTTCAGTAGACTGATGTGAAACGTGGGGTGTACATGGCGCAAATTCTTTGGGAGTTCGAGTTCTGCGGTTACCCCATTTATGACTCTTATGATTTTAAAGGGTCCTAAATACTCTAACCCTAATTTCTTGCTGGCTTGCTCGGTTTTAAAATTCTTGGTGGAGATGTAAACTTTTTCTCCAGGCTGCAATTTCCACTGCTCCACACAATGGCGATCAGCGTGCTTTTTGTAATCTACTTTCGCTTTGGACAGAGTCTTTTGAATTAAGGTCCATTGTTTGGAGATGGAGGTCCACCAATCTCCCAAGTCTCCGGCTTGCTTGCTTTCTATTTGTAAATCCATCGGGAACGCTACCCCTTCATATCCATGCACAATTTTAAATGGTGTTTCTCCTGTGGAACTGTGGACCGAGTTGATATATGCGTATTCTGCTAAATGAATTAGTTTGGTCCAGTTATCTTGTTGAAAATTAATATAACATCTGAGGAATTGTTCTAACACTTGATTTAGCCATTCAGACTGCCCATCGCTCTCGGGATGGTAGGCAGAGCTTAATCCTTGTTCAATGCCAGCCAGTTGTAAAAGCTCCCACCAAAAGTTGGCAACAAACTGTCCACCGCGATCCGAAATCACCTTGGAAGGAAAAGAGTGCAGTTTTACAATATGTTTCATGAACAAACTGGCCAACTTCCTAGCTGTAGGCATGGCGGAGCACGGAATGAAATGAGCTTGTTTGGAAAACAAATCCACCACTACTAAAATACAAGTACAACCTTTAGAGGGGGGTAGATCAGTGATAAAGTCCATAGAGATCACCTCCCAAGGTCGATTAGGAACTTCCAGGGGTTGTAGCAGTCCAGGCGGCTTTCCCCTTCTAGGCTTGGCCATAATGCAAGTAGGACAGGAAGACACATATTGTGACACATCCCTTCTCATTCCTGGCCACCAAAATTGCCTTTGAACCAAGTGTAAAGTCTTTAGATAACCGAAGTAGCCGGCGGTGCGGGCATCATGACATTGCTGTAACACCTCTTTCCTGAGGCTAGCGGGAATATAAAGTTTGTTTTCTTTAATCCAGTCTCCCGCTGCCATTTGAGACATTTTTCCTGTGGGCACTCACTCCCCCTCCTTTTCCACCTCGCTTTTCACTTTTGCTCTCCACCCACTTGGCTCACTCTGCTGTTTGGTTGCTTGGCTATGAGTGGTGACCACACCTCCCAAATGACGGGGAGAGGAGACAGTATCAATAGTCTCCTCCCTTCTGCTCTGTAACTTGGGCATGCGCGAGAGAGCGTCCGCTAAAAAGTTGGATTTGCCTGGAAGAAACTTTAGGGTGAAATCAAACTTTGAGAAGAATTCGGCCCACTGAAGCTGTTTAGCATTAAGCCTTCGGGGGGGGGGGTGCGTAAAGCTAAGTTTTTGTGGTCCGTCCACCCCTCGAACTGATGACGTGCACCCTCCAGCCAGTGCCGCCATGTAGAGAGGGCTAACTTGACTGTGAAAGCTTCCTTCTCCCAGACATTCCAGTTATGTTCAGCCTCAGTGAATTTTCTAGACAAATATGCACAGGGCCGTACTTTTCTGTCCTCCCCTCTCTGCAAGAGGACTCCTCCTACCGCCACATCGCTTGCACTTACACTATGAAAGTTTGGTTCTCATCTGGGTGCTGGAGGACCGGTTCAGAAGTAAATTGGACCTTTAGTTTCTCAAATGCCGCCTGGCACTCTGGCCCCCAGCTAAGCTTGGATGTGGGTTTAGCCGTTTGCTCTCCTTTCCCTTTTGTCTTTAGTAAATCTGTTAACGGGAAGGTGATCTGGGCAAACCCTTTAATGAATTGTCTGTAAAAGTTGGCAAAGCCCAAGAAAGATTGTAGTTGCTTTTGGGTAGTAGGGGCTTGCCATTCCTGCACGGCTTTGATTTTAGCCGGATTCATTTTTAAACCTCCTGAAATGCGATAGCCCAGGTAGTCCAACTCAGTCTTATGGAACTCACATTTGGACAATTTGATAGGGAGTTTATGCTGTATCAGGGTGGTCAAAACTTCTCTGACCAATTTAACATGTTCCTCTCTGGTTTCTGTAAAAATTAACACGTCATCCAGGTAAACGAACACTCCCTTATATAAAAACTTATGTAGCACCTCATTGATCATTGACATGTAAACAGCAGGTGCTCCATATAAACCAAAAGGCATAACGAGGTATTCATATTGGCCTAATGGTGTATTGAATGCGGTTTTCCATTCATCCCCTTCTCTGATTCTAACATGGAAATAAGCATCTTTTAAGTCCAACTTTGAAAAGATTTTACCCTGTGCCACCACGCTTAGCAGGTCCCGAATCAGGGGAATTGGGTAGGCATTGGTCATGGACACTACATTGATGCCTCTGAAATCTGTGCAAAGTCTCAACCCCGCATCCTTTTTCTTTACGAATAGCACTGGTGCGGCATGGGGGGAGCTAGCCGGTCGGATAAAACCTCTCTCCAGGTTTTTATCTATGAACTTTTGGAGCTCCTCTCTCTCGGCTGGGCTCATGGAATAAAGCTTTCCTTTTGGCAGATTTTCTCCTGGGATCAATTCGATCACACAATCAGTTTTCTGGTGCGGTGGTAAGCTATCCGCCTCCTCCTGACTAAAAGCTTGCACCAAATCTCTGTATTCCACTGGAATTAGATTGAGATCTTCTGCGGAGAGCAACACTACTTCTAATTCCAATGAGGACTCTTCCCCCCAGTCTTTTTCCCAATGATGATTGCTGCAATAATCCCGATCGAACACAATCACCCCTTTGGCCCAGTTAATGTAGGGGTTATGGTCCCACAGCCACCAACTGCCTAGAATGAGGGTATATTTGGCCACTTAGCTAACGATATAGGATCGGCTCTCCCAATGTTTGCCCATTCCCGTGGGTACCAGCTCCGTTTCTTGGACAGCTGGGTTCATATTCGAACTGTCCATTTGTTCAAAGATAATTGGGCTTTTAAGTTCGTGGGTTTCTAATCCCAAGCCATTTACTAGGGCAGGTGCAATAATGTCTCTTGAGCAACCCGAATCTATTAAGGCTTGCACCCGGATATGAGTTCCCCTCCTTGGATTGGTTAACATTACTGGAACGAATAATATGGCCCCTCTCTCTCTCACCTCCACTGGGGTGGACGCTTTTGTGATCTGTCATTGGGGCCTCTTCACGACAGATCCATCTCATTTCCCGATTGCGGGCTGGGCGTATCCTCCTCTGCGAAATGGACATCAAGCTCCATTTGTACTTCTTCGGCTTCTAGCCCTTTGTCTAAGCGGCCCTGTCTTGGCATTCCTCTACCTCGACTGGTTCTCGGGGCCGGAACTGGGCGAGTGGATGAGGGAGATAATGCCCGCTGTTCCCACATTGCAAACAAAGGCCCTGCCTCCACCGGTTTTCTCGAGCTCCTCTAGCCAGTGGCGCTCCACAAGCCCCTCTCGCTACGGCCGGTGGTCTTCTATTTCCCATTGCCTGCTGCTGCTCCACAAGGCGGACTACTTGGGTGTGGTTTTCCACCTCACACGCTAGTTGTATCCATCCCATCAAAGTCGGGAGATCATCTTGCATTAAGGCTCTATCGAGCAACCTGGGATTCATCCCATTGCGGAACATCACTATTTTTATCCTCTCCTCACAATGGGGACACTTGGCTGCAAGTTGACGAAACTTGGATGCATACTCTCTCACTGGTTGAGATCCCTGTCTGAGGGTCTGTAGCTCGGTGCGTGCTCTCTCCTCCTCCAAGGGATCTTCATATTGGGCTCTAAGTGCGGCAATAAAGTCTTGTAAAGTGTTCAGCTACTTGAGTAGCTGGTGGCGGTACCGGTTGTTGAGGCCCCGGCTGGGCTTGAACCGGTGACTGGGGGTCCGGGAGCAGGCAGCGCTAGGGCCAGCTGCGCTTGAGCGTGCACCCTCCTGCCTCCCGGGCTTGAGAGCCATCACCTTGCACCAGCAGGCCTATTAGATAGATAGCTTGGGCCAGGTCTCCTTCCATCGCATCCAACCAGCCTTCCAGCCGCTGGTAATGGGTAGGAGTGCCGTAATCCACCTCCTCCCCCTCGGCTGGCCCGATCTGATCTGGCCGGAGCAGGGTCTCTTCCCAATCGTGCTGCTGTCTATCTGCTTCTTCTGCGGCATCACCTGAAATCCCCGGTACCCAATCTTCACCGGCCGAGGTCACTTCCAAGGTTTCCCTTGGGCGTTCCTGCTCTTACACAGCACTAGCCATCCAGCCCTTTGCCATTCCCGTGATGGCCAGTATTCCAAACTGTACCACATGAGCTTGATTTTGTAATCGATTCCAACGTGGGTCTGCCGCTGGGGCTCCTGTGCCAGCATCCCAAGTTCCAGTTGAGCCCACATCAGTGTAATCCCAACTTAAAAGTTCATTGCACGCAGTCTCCCAGTTCTGAGACTCACCGGCCTCCCCCCGTTGGACATCTTCCACCAGACACCCGGCCTGCACATCCCTTCTAAACCACTGTTGGGGGCTGGCCTGAGTAGCGCCCGCCGAGAGCGTGGATAGGCGACCTGTTTCCCAAACAGGTCCTCCCGTTGCTCCCTGCTCTGTCGATCCGACGGTCCGACTTAGGTCAATCATCGAGCAGGAGAACATGGTGCCAGCTTGCCTCTCCCTGGATTCCCGGGGTCTGGAGCCCCACTGCCGAGGAGTTGGCAACGATAGCAGCTGTTCACATTCACGAATCCCACTCGTTCTAGGGCGAGCTCCCTCACGAGTCGCTTGATCCTGCCCGGTACCACCGGCAGGCAGTTCAGTAGTCCCGGCACCCTCCTGTCCAGGTACAGACGGGTCAGTCAGATTCCCGCTGGTATCCATCCTCCCTGGGTGAGGGGTTGGGGGAGTAAGATTCTCGACAAAATGTCAGACTATGGAATCCCTGTTATCTAGAGTTCGTCTCCCCCTTCTGCAAGAAGCACCAATTCTTGATTTCAAAAGGTTTATTGTAAGACTAGGCTCTGATACAAGTATCCATATTCCAAGGCCTGGAATGGATTTTGGCTGAACACAGTCATTGTCGAGAATGAGGAAAGAAAGCATAACATGTGATACATCAAATCCTTCATTCCCAGCCTCCCCCCATCTTCCATAGCAATGAGAATTTTGCTGTGGGAAGGCTTGTCCCGTCAAGGTCTCTGTCTGTAGACACAGATAAGAGTATACTCTCCCATGGAAAGCGCGGTCAAAATAACACCTGGACCTAGAGGGAGAGAAAGGCTAACAAGTACAGTATGCAACATGGCATAACTCTGGCTAAGGAATCACACAACATATAAGATCCTGACACCAAGAAGTCTGTTCTGAACTTGATGACACAACAGATCTTAGTCAGTATAAATCAGTTTTATATAGAGTATATCCCTCTGCAATGGGTGAACATGCCAAGAATCATGAAGTATAATTAAGCTAAGCTGACTCATTTTCTAAATAAAGACTGTACTCTGTGTGTCCTAAGATCTTTTCAAATAATGTCCTGAAAATATATCTGAATAACTATTGCATAGATACCGAATACTTTCTATCCTTTGTCTTTTTTTTTTCATCCATTTTTAGTGGACCTGATAACCAATGTTGAAACATTGCTTCAGTACCAACCATCTGTGTCACATGCACTGTAACCTAATTAAACCTAATTGTGTTTTGGGCCCTGATTTGATTTAATTTGTCTCCAGTGTTATTTATGTAGTTGAAGCACACTTCCTATTTCATTCAATTAAACTTAATTAAGAAGTTACCATTATAACAAACTTTTCATCTTTCACATTTTTTTAAAGTTTCAAGATAAGGCTCAAAGCACTGGCTGTAAATATTTAAAGATTGTTATTATTTGGCTTTGCTGAATGTCAAGGGATTTTATGGTTCACAAATTATTTTCATTTCCCTCTTGCAAAAATATAAGAGTTCCAGATGGTTTAAGACACTGGAATTTAGTTTGAGGCATTTTTCTGCAAAGACCAGGGCTTAAACTCAATAGCAGTTTAGAAAGCTTTATCACTTGGTAACAAATTGAATGTTTTGCATAACATCAGCACTGGTGGATATCACAGTTAACTCATCTCTGCTTGCCACCAATATGGGATGACTGAAGAGGACTTCCTATACTCATTGGTAAGCACTGGAAGTCAACAGTAAAAGGAGAAAACACCAAGAGCAATACCATGCAAGAGCATCATCACTGATTGACTAGTCTGTGGGCAGACTAATGATATCAGCAATGATGACTAATAGTTCAGCAACTACAGTCTTGAGCATTGATGAGCAATCCCTGCCTACCACTGCTGGTAAGAGAAGAATCTCCTCTTTCCTTTCAATAGTTTCAGTGAACAGCTTGGCTGTTCTCACTGCACTAGCCACATTACATATAGTAGGACCAAAATTCAGTCTCTAGTCTCTCCAATTAAAAGGTGTCTGGTAGCAGAATTAGTAAGGCCTAATCAATACCTTACAAGCTACAACCAGCCATAAACAAACAAGCAAATTTGCAGAACTGCAAAGAGGAAATTCATCTTTGAGACTAGGGGATGCCAAAAACTTCACTATGGGCACTGGGTATGCTTAGTAGGTGACCATGTGCACAAATGATGTGACCACCCAAAAGTCTTGCCTCCCATTTCACCACCTTGCTGAGGTTGGCCTTGAGCAGCTGCTGAATGGGCAGTGATGGAGTCTAATGGGCAGTAGCAGTGTGTGTAGGAGGAATCAGAGGCCTGATGAGGGATCTGATACTGTTTGTCTTTGTGATTGCACCAAGCTGCACCCTGCAACACACAAGGAGTGGTCTGATGAACAGCATCACGTCTAACACGAGTATCCAAACAACGTGTCAAGGTATCAGTTTTCTGCTCAAACTGGCAAGCAGGTACTGAGCTGAGGGTATTCAAGCATTCTTTCTTTAGATATACTGCTGCAAATGGTGAATTATCACCCTGTATGAGGAGTAATGTTGATAGTGATTTCTGAGAAGATCTGTGTTGGACTCCTCAAGTCCTCGAGGAGCATGGAAGTGAGGTCAAGAACAAAAAACACTTCTGGGGGACAAATAGAGTTACCAGTTCCCTATACCCTCCCAGTGGAAGGGGGAACCCAGTAGTTACCAGGAGGCTTCTCTTTGCGTTTGCACTTTGCATACTCACATTCCTGGCGCCGACCCAATGAAGTCACTTCTGGATGTCATCACACCAGCAGTGAGCATACTCTTGCACTTCACATGGGGCCAATTCAGCCATTTGGGGTCAAAATTGGCCCCTGTGAAATGCAAGAGCATGCCCACCACTGGCGCAGTGACATCACTTGAGGAAGTGATGTTATCATGCCCAATTGGAAGTGGGCCTGCTGCATTCTTGCCCTGGAGGTTTTTTGCCTCAGGGGCCCATTCCCCGAGCCTTTTTCCTTTGCCAGCCAGGTGAGAGGTAACTGAGCACTGCATTCCTATCACCTATTTCCCATCCATTGAGATGTAGACCTTAAAGATGGTGAGGATTTGTGGTCTGGTTTAGGGACTAAAATGTGTGAACGAGACACCAGTCCCTAAGTCACTCAGACTGCTGCTGTTGTCTAGAAAGCAGGAAGCAGGAGAGTAGTGGCTTGTCCTATCAGCTCTTGCTTGCCCAGTCCAACAAGCTACTGAGTAGCAATGACACCTAGGAGTAGCGATCACTTGCTCACTCATGCCTCTCCTTATCCCTCTGTGCATTTCCACATATACTGTAGGATTGTCTTCCACTTCCTGCAGGAAAGGCATCTAGGGAAGCTTTGGGGAATGACTCTTTCATGTCCTGCAGGTGCTGCTGAAGCATGAGGAAAGACAAAGAAGTCACACTCTGTTGCTTTCTACAGGAGGATGTGTGTATGCAAGGCAGACTTAATGAGAGGTGAATTGGATGTCATCGAGCCCATGGTGCCTCAAAGCTGGTGCCTGCTCTGATAGGGAGCTGAAGGAGTTCTGACAATCATAGGGCCAGGCAGATGGGTAGGAGAAGGGAGCAGATGCATCAGCATCCATGAGAAACAGGAGTCACCATTAAACTGTTTAATGTTAGACATCGAAATACTACAGTCGCTCTGAAGGAAATGTATAGTCTTTTTTCATGGGAATAATCCAGTTAAAAATAGAACTCACTCTGAATTCCATTAGATATTGCTCCCCTGCTTTAGTAAACCTTCCAAATATATTCAGATGATACTTGCTATAGAAAAGCTATCTTGTAGTGATTGCCCTTTGTTTTTTCCTGCTGCTCTGTGTTTCACAGTGCACTGATCTGAGTAAATTTAACATAAGCAAGTAATGGTATAATCTCATGCAGTTGAGAAATCCCTCTAGGCACTTGAAACAGTGTTAAAGAGTGTTCAGTTTAAACTATGCATAAAGTTACTTAGCCTTTAATTTCCCTTTCAGCCATCCACTAGTCTCCATCTGAACTCTGGAATTTTTTAAGTATTTTGGATGTGCGTTATTAGATGGTGTTCCATCTACATGATAAGCTCTTGAAATACCCCTACAGCTACTTATGAACAAATGTATAACCTTGCATTACCAAACTGGAAGGTCATGCTGGTATTTTTGTCATCATTTCATCTGATGCAGCACATTCACAATGGCAGTTATTTCACTCTCCTGCAGGCTAAAGGATCCATCATTGGTTAAAGGATCCGTGCAGGCATATATAAATAGTGAGTTCACCATGGAAGACCATGCAGTGTTCTGTTCCAACATATATACATTGCAGACTGAGCTCAGAGAATACTTGTTCTGCTTTGCAGATGAAGCAAAGTTTGCACGGAACTATTGGGTTGGTCCTAATGCTAAACCACTTTCCATTTTTCAGAGTAATTTTTTTTAAGTGTAAAAAAGGAAAGAGGACTAAGGTGCTGAACAATCTCTTGTCTTGAACCTTCTGGACACAAAAAGGGGGGTGAGGGTTGTTGCTGTTGGAGGCTGAATGTGTGACATTGCAAGAGTGCAGGTACAAGACAGCGGAGCTTGCCCTACATTTGATAAACTCCGGCCTGCTCCTAGGCATCTCTGCAAACTCTGGTGTCTTCTCAAATTACTATTACTTGAACTGGGTCCATAACTCACTTTGTTGCTAAAGTGCAGAGGATTTTTGGTCACAGCCTATTACAGCCTATACATTCTGTTTTCACATGTTGTCATTATGTGCCTTACATTTGACCCATTGTTGCTGTTTCTTCCAATCTGTTTTTATGCCATTTTTATGCAAAAATAACTTTAGCAATATTAACTGCACTTACATACCACTCTTCTTGAGAGATTAGTGCCACACTCAGGGTGGTGAACAAAGTCAGTGTTATTATTATCCTCTCAATATAGCTGGGCAGCTAGGGCTGAAAGGAGTGCCTTACCCAAGGCCACCTGCAGAGCTAATGGCAGTAGCAGGATTTGATTCAGTAGAGTGCTGGTTCGCAGTCCAACTACTTAACTCTATGCTATAGCAGTTCTCAAAAAGTGTAATATTAACTGGAAATATTCATCCTAAGAAAACAGAGAATCGTTTGATAATAAAGAATCACAGGTTCATTTCTCATAGGGAGAAACAACATAAAGTGGTGGGGCTGTGAAATTCAGTTGCATCCCTACTTTTTTTTTACTCGATCATTCCAAACTGTTTAATTAGTATCAGAGCTCATTTGGCGAGGGAACGCACCGGAACGGCGTTCCTGTAGATCTGAAAAGACGTCACGTGGGTTTTGGCCCCGCTCACATGATTCCTTTTCCTCCCCACTGCCTCCCCTCCAAAGGAGGGTAAGCTGCTGCTTTAAATTCATTCTGCTGCTTTATTTTCATTTGTGACTCGTGAGTAGACATGGGCACAAACAGAAAAAAACCCGAACATGGTGTTCATTGTTTGTTGCCATCCACAAACAACGAACAATGAACATTGATGAACATGACCTGTTCATGAACATGTTTGTTGTTCATGGGGCCCAGCAGGCCCTCCTCCAGTCATCAAGATCCCTACCACACCACTCCCAGAAACCCTACCTGAGCAGGCAGCAGGAAATAATAAATAATAGCTTGGCCCCAGAGCCTGGCAGCAGCCCTGGAACCTGAAGGGGTAGATCCCTGCCACACCACTCCCAAAAACCTTACTTGACCAGGCAGCAGGAAAGGTACCAGTAATAAATAATAGCTTGGCCCAGAGCCTGGCAGCAGCCCTGGAACTTGAAAAGGTAGATCCCTATCCCACCACACACAAAGAAAATTCAAGCTCCAATGCACTCTCCCTTCTCTCTCTTAAAATGCCAACAGCAACTGTCTCTCCCTCACTGTCTGCAAAACCAGAGCTGGGAGCCCCCTCCCCCCTGCTCTTTGCTTCCTTGTAACAAATTTGGAGCTCCACACTTGAAAGGAAGACCTGCCTATCAAGCTAAATTGGGCTTAGATTGGGGTTTCCAGGGCAACAGCAGGAGTTCAGACAGAGTTCAGGCAGTCCCTGTCTCTGGTTGTGAAGGGAATTGATTGCAGGTGCCAGACTGTCTGGCTTGACGAACAGCAACAAACGAGGCTTGCAACAACCACCTGTTTGATTAGAATGGGGCCTCATGAACAGCTTGTTCGTGAACAGCTGATTGGGCTGGTCGTGGCTTTTTTTAGTTTGTATTGCTGTTCGTGCCCATCTCTACTCGTGAGTGAGTGCAAGCTGGACTATTGGGCCTGGATCTCCAAAGGAGGGTAAGCTGCTTTAAATTCATTCTGCTGCTTTATTTTCATTCATGACTCGTGTGTGTGTGTGTGTGTGTGTGTGTGTGAGAGAGAGAGAGAGAGAGAGAGAGAGAGAAAGAGCAAGAGCAAGAGCAAGAGCGTGAGTGCAAGTCGGGCTACTGAGCCTGGATCTCCAACCAATGAGAAAAAAATCCAGGCTTCCTAAGTACATACTGATTTGCAGCTGGATACCTGTGTTAGACTGTAGAAGAAGAGCAAGGTTTGAATTAAAAAGAAAACTCAAAAAAATCCCAGGGTATAAGGTTTCAAGAGTCAGTTCCCTTCATCCTACTAGTGTCTGACAAAGAAAGCTTTGACACTCAAAAGCTTATACCATGAAGATCTTGTTAGTTTTTAAGATGCTACTGGACTTGATTTTTTCTCTCTTTCTGTGTGGATTCCATAGAGCTAATTCAGGAAAAGAACTTGCAAGTTGATTTAATTTTTTTAAAAAATTCTTTAACTCAACCTTTCCACCATACAGAATAATGAAATAAAACGGATGAAGCTAAAATATAAATGTAGTGAACACAATATGCAACATCTAGTCTCACTGAATTCAGTTGAATAACTGGTTCTTGCTTGCAATACTTTATGGTGAATTAAGTCCCACTTTTGCAGTCCACCAAGGTGCAGGATTCTTCTCATTCATGTCTCTTTCAAATAGATTCTGTTCCAACAAACTAGACAATACAGTAACCAGACTGCAATCTGCAGCGTGAAAGATGTAACCCTGCAATAACAGCATAATTAATACAATAATAGCATTTAAACTAAATTTAACCTTCCCCTTTCCTAATTAAGTTTCACATACAAAGTTTTCCAATTACTGTATGCAAAGTGATAAGAGGCCAGAAGATCTTGTCAGGCTTTCCCCGCAACCAGCCTCTTCCTTTGCTTCTAAACGCCATACACTGACCAACCCCTACTGAGCTAAATCAGCTAGCTCTTGTTATGTACTTGAGTACAATTCACAGGTGGAATTGTCACTCCCAGAAAAATATTACACAAAAGCTCATCATAGATCTTTTAAAATAATGTATGCAAAGGAAGCAAAAATGGGAGAGTGAGAGAACCTTTTAAAGTTTAATGTCTAGCTAATAAAATATCCCTCTGTGTGAGTCTAGTTTCAATTTTTGACTGTCTGTGGTATATAAAGATTAATGATTTGGAGCAATGACTCAAAGGGGCACTTGGATATATTCTGCTGGATTTTTGTTTGTTAGTTTGTTTTTGGTATGGGAACACTGGGGTAGGGAGAAGTAAGTTAAGGGAAAACTTGAGTATTTTTCATTTAAAATGACTTGCTCACATATCTCCAGACAGAAACTATCAACCATAACATGAGCAATATATTGTCATTAATGAAATTACACTATCCAAGTAGCTAATGCTTGCAACACTGGGCCTAAAAGAGCTATTCATGTTAGCAGCCCTGTTTTTCTTGCCATGAAGTAAAAGAAAGGCATTCACTTCTTTCAATGATTCACTAGAAACATACCCGTTTAGAAACAACTCAATAATCACATAGATGATATGAAATGAGATCTATAGGTGCATGGATCATTTGTATTATATGGGTTTCAACAGGCATGGAGATGTTGGATACTCTGACACATATATGGGGTCCTCCTACCCGGCTGCGGCCTCCCCAATATTGTCCATGCCTGTGAAGGATAGGGAGACCCCAGTTGTTCCGTATAATCAGCAGTGGTGCACAGTAGTGATGTTATCAGCATACAATACAGCATACAGATAGGCCGATCATGAGAGGGAGGGCAGGAAGAGTTAAATCAGTGCTTAGTTCTCATGGCCCCTTCTTACATGCCCAGGATAAGACTAATCACCACCTTGGGATCAGGTAGCAATTTGCCCCAGGCCAGTTTGGCTAGGGTTCCTCACGGTGTTTTGCCATCTTCTAGACATGGAGTAAGAGTCAATGGGTGTACGTGGGGGAAGGTATTTGTGAATTTCCTGCATTGTGCAGTAAGTTGGACTAGATGACCCTAGAGGTACCTTCCAATTCTATGATTCTACAAACCACAGAATCTCCATACATTTGTTCAAGCTTTGAGCAGCCTGGGACAAGTATCATTCCAGATTAAGATGGACTCACCATTAAATTTGTTGAATTTCACTGCTAGGTTTTGTAGTAGGTTCAACCAGAATTCTATATATTGAATGAATTTTGGCAGCATGTATAGATTGCAACTCACCATGATTTCTAACTAGCAGCTGTGATTGTGGAAATCCACAGAGGCAGGCAGTAGTAGGTAATAGGGCTGCCAACTCTGTCTTGGGAAATTCCTGGAGATTTGGGGGTAGAGTGAGGGGAGGGAATGTATAATTCTATGCAGTCTACCCTTCAAAGCAGGCATTTTCTCCAGGGGAAGTAATCTCTGTAATCTGGAGATCTCCAAGCCCCACCTGGAGGCTGGCAGCCCTGGTAGGTAATGTAGTAATTAAAACCTATATTTGAATAAACATTTAACAGAAATTTGGTTGTTAAAAATGCAGAATCATTTCAGGAAACTGAGAAGAAATTTTCGATGAGGTTTCCTCTTATAAGAATAAATTGGGCATATCTTTCATATCTGTAGTTTTACTACTGCTTCTAACTGTACTTCTGATACTTCCTATCAGGGCTTTTTTCTGGGAAAAGAGGAGGTGGAACTCAGTGGGTTGCCCGCAGAGAAAATGGTCACATGGCTGCTGGCCCCACCCCCTGATCTCCAGACAGAGGGGAGTTTAGATTGCCCTCCAATCTAAACTCCCCTCTGTCTGGAGATCAGGGGGCAGGGCCACCAGCCATGTGACCATTTTCAAGAGGTTCCAGAACTCTGTTCCACCGCGTTCCAGCTGAAAAAAAGCCCTGATTATTTGAAAAATAATCAGCTAGCTTTGCTTATAATAGAAAGAAGATCCTGATTTTTCTTTCTTTTTTCCTCTTTACTGAGGCAGGTCTCAGGTCTGTTTCACAGACTGTAAATGTCAAATTAATATCTATTTTACTGTAACATTTCAAAGGTAAGCACTGTTTAGCACAATAATGTTGGTAGAAGCAACACCAGTGTGTCTCACACATATAACTGTTCCAAAGAAACATTCACAAAGATCTTAAGTCATAGTTCTTGAGATCTGTATCAGTAAGAAGCAATATCAAAAGTAACCCCCACTTATTAACAGAAGCTGGCAGCAATTGCTAAAAATGGTTTCAAAATGACTATGGAAATAACTATTAAGCATTGCCCGCATTTAATTCAATACAACTAAACAAGAGGAACCTACTCAAAATATAAGCTGAAAGAGCAGATAACGCACGAGTAGGAAATAAGGCTCAATCACCAGAAATTTACAAAAGCAATGAGAACATGAGAACGTCATTTGAGACTCATTGTGACTGTATCGGCATTGACTGTTTGACTTGAATATAGATGTATGGTTTGACTATTGTTGTTGTGGATATACTTTGCCCCTGAGGAGGTTGTGAATACTAAACTGCGGTACCAAGCCGGCACTGCACGTCGGACATCGTGGATTTATTCATCTGTGACCCACCATCAACACTTAGTTTGGAAAAAGAAGAATACAACTTATAGACATTACTGTAGTTATTTATTGACTTTGATACTTACCTGTTGAATGCTTTCCTTGATTGGATGTTATATTGTCCTACACGTGGACAAGTGTAGTTGCACTGAGTTAATACTGAGGTGCTGTTTGATTATGATGTACATGATTCTTTGATTGGTCTTGAGAGTTTTATACTCCAGTATACTGCTTTTGTAAATTGCTTTTGTAAATTTCTGGTGATTGAGCCTTATTTCCTACTTGTGTGTTATCCACTCTTTCAGCACATTTAATTCAATAGCAACACTTATGGAGCTATCCTAAGCAAGATTACTGTAAAGTAAATCCTGTTTTATTTAGTGGAGCTGAGTCCCGTAAAAGTGTTCTTAGGATTGCAGCCTCAAGGGCTTAAATATTATGTCAGCCTAGCAATCTTTTCCAAACAAAAGATACCAATGCCCATCTGGCATTCCCCTTACACAGGTGCTACTCATGCTATTTAAATGAAGAAGCAACTATGCATGTACCAAAAAAGATGCAGGCACTATACTATCCCCTCCACAAAAGTGAATAGGGATGTTTTGTGCACACCTTAAAAGCTCTGGCTGAAAGAAGAGAATCTCGTGTATGAAGGTCCTGCACTTCATTGCATCATGTAGGTTACAAGGTTAAAAGCTTTCATTGGAAGCTGGCAGTGGTGATGTAGTGCTAAAAAAAGATAGCTTTTCAAGGTGAAAGACAAGTTGCCTGTTCTCCCATCTCTGGCATGAAGTCAAAGTCAGGAAAAACTGTCATTTTATTACTTTTTTAAAAAAAGATCTTTATATTACATTGAAGCAGCACTCAGGAGATTTCTTGACCCACGACTTATCTGTCTGGAAAAGAAAGCTTGCATTTTTCTACAGGAAAGATGGGTTGCATGACTTGTTACCCGTTGTTGTGGGATAGCAGCAAATTTTGGAAACTTACGCAAATTCATTTTTTTAAAAGTGGAGACAGATTTTAATTTCATTCCAGAATACATTGAAAACACAATATACTACTTTCCATGTAAGAAACATGCATACACATTATCTCTGCTGCTTTAGAATTGTTTTAGAAATTGTTGAAAATCGTCTGCTTAAATTCCTGATTATCTGCCTATTATAAATATCTACAGTTCAGCTGAGACACCCATCACATAAGATAAATTTGCTACATGGTTGTCATTTCCCCTGCTGCCTCATTATCAGTCCTCCCAAAAGAGGAAAAGCTAATTTGAAGGAACTGCAACAGTGTCAGGCATATTAAAGTTCACAAATAACTATAAGAATCACCCTCAGCCCCTTGCACCATGCTGTTTCTTTAAAGGGGCATGATCCTTTCCTTCATAAGCCCGACTGCCGACAGGCACTACATTTCTCCAAACAAAGAGTTTTCTGGTCCTCCCATTATACCACATTTGCTGGCATAATATTCAGAAGAACATTCCGAGCATGACACAGAAGTGACAGGTTGCGACAGACAATCTTTGCAGGCACCTGGATCAAGGTG
Source organism: Eublepharis macularius (assembly GCF_028583425.1). Classification (NCBI taxonomy): domain Eukaryota; kingdom Metazoa; phylum Chordata; class Lepidosauria; order Squamata; family Eublepharidae; genus Eublepharis; species Eublepharis macularius. Next base: position 82,608,510 of record NC_072797.1, read on the forward strand.
GATTGGTGCTGCTGATATTACTAGATCTTTCAGCAGCATTCGATATGGTCAACTATGATCAACTATGACCTACTGCCTCACCGATGTGTGGATTTGAGGGACGGCCTTAACATGGCTTGTCTTGTTTCTCCACAGTCAGGGACAGAAGATGGCACTAGGGGAGAAGTTGTCATCCTGCCACCCATTGGTGTGCAGTGTCCTGCAAGGGGCTATGCTCTCCCCATTATTGTTTAATATCTATATGCACCCCCTCACTCAGTTGGTGTGAAGCTTCAGCCTTGGGTGTCACCAATACGTGGATGACACCCAGTTGTATCTGTTAATAGACAGCCAGCCCAACTTGGCCCCAGATGTCCTGAAGAATGCTTTTGAAACTGTGACTGGATGGTCGAAGCAGAGTCTGCTGAAATTGAATCCTACGATGGAGGTCCTGCACTTGAGCTGCAGGTGCATAGGTTTGGGACTCTAGCTCTCAACCCTTGATGGGATGCTGCTTGCAAAGGTTAGGAGCCTGGGGGTGATCCTGGATGCCTCCTTGAAAATGGAGATGCAAGTTGCAGTGGTTGCTAGGTCCTCTTTTTTTCATCTTTGACAGACCTGGCAACTTGTTCCTTACCTTTTGATCTGCGACTTAACCACGGTGATCCAGGCAATGGTCATCTCTAGGCTGGATTTCTATAACAGGTTCTATGTGGGGCTCCCCTTGGGTCTGATCTGGAGACTGCAGCTGGTTCAAAATGCAACGGAACATGTCATTGTGGGAGTGCCGAGTGGCATGCATATAACACTATACTGTGCCAGCTGCACTGGCTGCCAATGGAGTACCGAATCAGGTTCAAGATTCTGGTATTGACCTATAAACCCCTATGCGGACTGAGACCAGCGTATCTGCAGGACCACCTCTCCCCATATATCCCCTGGAAGGAACTCCAATCAGGAGATGAGAAATTACTGGTGGCCCTCAGCCCCAGGGAGGCTTGCCTGACCTCAACCAGAGCCAGGACCTTTTTGGTCCTGGCTCTGACCTGGTGGAACTCTCTGTCTAGTGAGACCAGGGCCCGGCAGGATTTACTGTCATTTTGCTGGGTGTGTAAGACAGAGATGTTCTGCCAGGTGTATGGTTGAGGTTAGGCTGGACCGCTGCTGGCCTGGTAGAAGACAAGTGAAGATCTGAGCCCTTCCTATTAGAATTGTCCACCATCTAGTTTTTCCCAATTGGTAGACCGACTACCTCCAATAAGCGAATTTGACTAGTGAATTTGACTGCTGCTATTTTGTGTGTCAACTGTTTTATACTTATATTTTATACTGTACTGTTTTTGCTACTGTTGTTTTAAATTGTTCTTGATATAAATTATATGAAATATCTTTTACTTAATGTAATCCACCCTGAGCCTGCCTCGCGGGGAGGGCGAAATAAAAATTTAAAGTAAATAAATAATTTTTAAAAATCCAATTGACCCCAAATACTAAATAAGGGACCAATTTATAAAAAATAGCCCCCTTATTTCATATTTGGGGTCAATTGGATCCCTGGCACAATCCGTTGCTTCCTCATTGTGCTGGGAACGCCAACATTCCTGGCACATTGTGGGATGCTCTGGATGATGTATGAACTGCACACATGCACAAGGTGATTGCCTCCCTGGTGCTACTTGCCAGCACAACCCTTCCATCCTCTGCTTTTACCCCTTAGGGACTTGGCAACCGTTATGCATGCACACTATTCAGCAACAAAATATGAAAGAAGGAAGACTTTATATTATACTCGTTTCACCCCCAAAACAGTAAGCCCCACTGAATAACCTTGAGCAGGATTCCGAATTGATCTGTTTGGGAATTTTCTCAAAGTAACTTAGAAGTAAAAAAATCTGGGGGGAAATTCAGATGAGGCAAGTTTTGGAAGCATTCCCTACTTCACGGTAGACAAAGTTAGAAGATAACAGTGGTTGCTTATTTCCTTCTATTTCTGATGTATTGCTCAGCGATCCTTGGGACTGGTTCTGATGTTCCACTGCACTTGCATCATTAAATATTATAGGATTGATTTAAGACTGTTGAAGCCTTTGCTGTCGGTTGAAAAAAGAGTAGAACTGCAATTTTAGGGCATTTGTTCCATATTCATGGACTCACTGTTCATGATAACCAGTTTTACAGGGAAACTGTAAAAATAATGAATCTTAAAATACGCTAAAAGAAAACTGTCTTACAGGAATCAATATGAAGTCTTTTAAAGGATCCTCTAGCAGTGAAGTACCACTGAGAGGAACAGCTTCATTTCAGTGCACAGGAGACTGGGCAGAGGGATCTATTTCCAGACTAGGTCCTCATTTTGCGTTATTCTTTTACTGGCATGAAATATCTTTGAGACAAATAGTAGCTACAGACTTTTCCCCTATGTATTTTCCTGACAGCATCTGGCTTGGGAACAATTTCAGAGATGTAAAAATGAATGGGTTTGATTTTTACAAGGCTCTGGAAAGTCTAATTGGAACCTGGATGCCAGTGGATTATGTCTTTCCATTTCATTGAGCTCACATTTTTGTCCTTTTAAAACTGAAGCATTTATTGCTTCGTTATTTACTTTCTGGTTCCCTCTGCCACCATCAAAATTCCAGGGGACAAACTAAAGTTTTAGCTGACTTGATTACTTGTAAGTTAGCAAAAGCAATTAACAGAGTGTAGACAGCAAAGGCAATTCTCAGTTGTACTGAGTCCCAGATAAAATGAAAGGCTAGAAAAGACATGGATTGAGTTTTATTTGGGGAACAGTAGAGTGAACACACACACATATACCAGTGTACACACACTGCAATTTGATTCGATTTCTAGGGCAAAAGCCCTCTATAACATCACAATTGCATTGTCAGAGTTGAAAACCCCATTAATATCTTGATTCCAAGAGCTTAAGTAAGATGCGACGGATTTTATGCTGCCCCTTGTCTCAGGTTACATAAGGGGACATTCTATAGAGACAGAGAGGTAGAGAGTAGACATGGGCACGAACAGAAAAAAAAATGAACATGGTGTTCGTTGTTCGTTGCCATCCACGAACAATGAACAACGAACATTGACGAACATGACCTGTTCACAAACATGTTCGTCGTTTGTGGGGGGCAGCAGGCTCTCTTCAGCCATCAAGATCCCTACCATACCACTCCCAGAAACCCTACCTGAGCAGGCAGCAGGAAACGTACCAATAATAAATAATAGTTTGGCCCAGAGCCTGAAACTTGAAGAGGTAGATCCCTATCCCACCACACACAAAGAAAATTCAAGCTCCAATGCACTCTTCCTGTCTCTCTCTCAAAATACCAACAGCAACTGTCTCTCCCTCACTGTCTGCAAAACCAGAGCTGGGAGCCCCCCTCCCCCCTGCTCTTTGCTTCCTTGTAACAAATTTGGAGCTCCACACTTGAAAGGAAGACCTGCCTATCAAGCTAAATTGGGCTTAGATTGTGGTTTCCAGGGCAACAGCAGGAGTACAGACAGAGTTCAGGCAGTCCCTGCCTCCACTTACCAAGGGAATTGATTGCAGGTGCCAGATTGTCTGGCTGGACGAACAGCAACGAATGAGGCTTGCAATGACCACCTGTTCGTTTAGAATGGGGCCTCACAAACTGCTTGTTCACGAACAGCTGATTGGGCTTTTTGTGGCTTTTTTTAGTTCATATTGCTGTTCGTGCCCATCTCTAGTAGAGAGGTCAGGGTATGGGCATCCCGCCTTCCTACTGGGGCTATCCCTTTGATCTATAGATCTCAGGGACTTCCTTCCCTCCTGCTTCTCCCTTGCTTGTTTGCACACTTTCTTCCTGCATCCATTGGCATCCTAGCTTAGATAGATTTGACCTGATTCTATCTCTTCTCTTTCCTATCCTAAGGGAAGTTTCCAAAATAAAAGGATTCTTTTTTTTTTAACTAAAATAAACAGGCTCCATGTAAGTTTATCATCTCAATTGGCACTCATTCAGATGTGTAAGTGCACTGACTAAGCTAGTCTGCTAATACTTAAAAAGGTATAATGGGCAAAGATGATCCACAAATTACCACCCAGAGCAAAAACCTGTACCAGGCTCACACACTAGAGCTATGCTGCCTTGAGAAGTGCTCACACACACAGCAGCAGAGAGACTTATTTTCATATCCTAGCTGATGAAGCATGCACAGGTGGCTGGACTAAGTAAATCCTCTGGCTGCTGAAAGATGAAAACTCTGTCGTTTTTCCTTGTGAAATGGAGTAAATAGAGATCAAATCCTGGTATCTTTTCCTATTGCTGCTTATTAGGGGCTTTTACTTTTGTAATTAATGGAAAGCACCACTTTTTACCTATATACTTTTAACCTATATACTGGCTACAGTAGAGGGAGGAGGGAGATTTTCCTGTTGAACATGTGCCTAAAATGCCCACTCAAAGCAACATGCTCCTACCTTTTCCAGCTCTTCTGATCTGCCTCCCGTGCAACTCCTCCCACTGAAGTTCTTTCCTACACCCTTTAAAGATCTCAAAAATGGAGGGAATGTTACTTGTCAAAAATCAGGGGGGAAATTATGTTAGAAGTTCCTCCATCACCTTTAGTCCATGACTGATGACAATGACTTAGACAATAAATATAATGCTGTTTGATGCCATAGCAAAAAGTGTTCCTGTACACTAAGTGTCAGGGCAGGAGCAGGTGCTTTCCTTCTGTTGCTGCAAAATTCTCATTACTGCAGTATCCAACACAGAAATAAGTGTTCTTACTGCATGCATAAGAGTCCACCGTTGAATCCTAGACATAATGTATAGCCCTATTACTTATCTATCTGCAACCTATGAACCAACCAACTCATCTCTGGCATTAGCATGCAAGTTAAAAGCTATGCTTTTATCATGCATGAGATCTCTTTTTCTGGTAATGTACTGGTGTAAATGGTAGTTACAAGAGGTTGTACACATGGAGTCATATTCCTGCAAGTGGTTTCCCCATGCTCTTCAATCTCCTTTGCATTTATGAAGCATTCCCAGTCATTAACAATACAGTAGGGCAATCATTGTTTGTATGAAGTCTTGTATGGGTTGGAGCTCTTGTTTATATACTGGAACAGATGGATCAGATTGACAATTACCTTTGACTCTGTAATATAAGTTTTCCCTACAAGGTTAAGTGCTCTGTCTGAATAGTTCTTTTATGGATAAAATGACAATGGCTAGAAAATCTCCAATGAAAAAAATGTGCATTTCTGTGCCAAGCAGCAGTCCAGAAGGAAATCTGATTCCAATGAAGTATGGAAAACGTCCGCATTTCACACCGTGATCACTTGGGTAGAACGTCTAGGGACTGCAAGAATTTTTGAAATGGAGGGATTGTTTTGCTCATCATACAAACTAGTAGGAAGTAGCTTCTTCTGCAACCAAACAAAAGCATAATCCTCCCTGACAGGTAGAGTGGAGTTTGTATGTCTTTTATTCATTTGTGTAATGCTCTGTGGACACCAGCTTATTTACTGAAATGTCAGATCTTTACTCAGAAATAGCCTCAGTAACATAAATTATTCCCTTTGGAAGGAAAAAAAACCTGGGATTACAAGAAGAATAAAGAAATGCATTAATTAGAGATCTGATTGCCGTGTTCTCCTGTCACACCCCACCCCCACCCTCAAAGCCTGAGTTTTAATGTTTGCAGAGTTTATGATTAATTACAGAGAAAGCCTTCTAGGCACTCCCCTTGCACACAAACATCAAAAGGGAGAGAGGGCTGGCCTTGTGGAAGAGGTGCCCCAGAGTTCCAATGGTTGGGCCTGGACACATTTCCCCCACCCCACCCCACCCATGTGCCAATCTTCTGCCTGGCTTATCAGACTCCAGAAGTGCTGCAGGTGAATGATAAACCTCTTTGTCCCCCCACCATATACATACAGACAATGCTTCAAGTACCACCCCACTCCCTGCAGTGTAGAGGAAGAAGAGAGAGAGGGAAGTGTAGTGGGGCCTCCAAGGAGCCACTGGAGTCTTACTCCTTATGGCAGCAGAACCAAAAAAGGTGCAAAGGTACCTGGAGCATCTTCAGGGCCACCCCATCTTTACCAGTCCAGAGCCAGAGACCATCCTCTCAGATGTGCAAAGGAGTAACTCTAAGTGGAAGTGAGAGATGGGGGGGAGCCACTGCCATCCATAGGTGAGCAAACATGGAGAGAGCTGGAGTTCAATACAGACTTTATTCAACTGACCAAATTAAAGACGATATCTGGAAATGGATTGCCAACTCCCGTCGTCTGGGCTGGTGATTATGCCTGTACACGCAGCAGTTAGAGCTGGGAGAGTCATTTGTCATGCAGCTTTCCCAGGAGCAAGGTTGAGTCACAGGCCAACTGGGGAACCGCTCCTGGAGCCAGACTGGAAAGGCAGTTGTGAAGTATGAATGGCAAATGAAACAGCCATTCTCCCAGGACTCTGTTGAGTTACAACCTGTCTGAAAGGGGAATAGAGACATGAGCAGAGAGAATGAGGGGCTTGGCCTTGCACAAGCCACAGCCAGGTCTGCTGCACCTTGCATGAGTGTCTGTGGCCCAGGTGGCGGCTCCATCATGGGAGGAGCTGCTGGCAACCAGGTGATGAATTCCCTGCTGGTGAGAAAGTGCTCCTTGACTGCATCAGGTTGTTTTGCTCTTGCCAGGATTGCTTGGAGCTCTGATCCTGTGAGGGAAACAGTAGAGGGATTGCATGGCCACCATCGCAGAGGAGTTACAAAAGTGAGCATCTGGCTGGGCTCTCTCCTTTGCCCATGGGAGGAATGCAGTCAATGGAGTCTGCACTCAGCCCAGACATGGGTTGCTGGCATCTCCACACACACTCTCACCTGAGACAGCTCCAATGTGTGCAGCTCCCTGTGTGACTGCTTCTTTGGTAGGCATGGACCATGGTGCCTTGGGGCCAGGGGCAGTACCCCCCAGTCACCAGCCAGACTCCTGCAGAGGACAGAGCTTGGGGGAAGGCACCTGCCCATGTGCAAGGGGAGTGGAGAGGCAGGTATAAATGAGCAAGCAGGGGCAGCCAGCTCCCCAGCTTCTCCTTACCTATCAGTACATCCACACACACCCCAAGCCAAGATTCTGGAGGCAGGTGACCTGAACAGGAGCTGGTAGTCAGATATTCTGGACTTAATTCTCCTCCCCTGTGTGGTGTCACCACCTCCCCTCCCCCTCCCTGGCCTGGCCCCCGCAGACCAACACAGCTTCAGGCTGCAGCCCTGCCTGGCCATGCGTGCACCCAGGCCACTCCAGGGCAGTGCAGTGGAGCGTCGGTGCCTCTTCCCTCCCACTCACCTGGCCTCTGCCCAAAGCTGTGTCACACAAGCCCGATGTGAACCGTGCGCACAGCAGCCAGGTTGGGCCATGGCCCAGAGCTGCATCGCTCAGTGGGGGCCAGATGTGGGTGGAAGAGGTAGTGATGCTCCGGCCTGCCACCGCACCACCCCAGAGCAGCCTGGGTGCACACACACCTTGCGTGACATGGCTTTGAGCAGGGGAGAAGAGGCAGCGACGCTATAGTCATGTCGCTCTGCAGGGGCTGGACTGGGGAAGGAAGGGGGAAATGGCAACGCTCCAGCCCGCCCTGTCTGCCACAGCACAGCCCAGAGCAGCCAGGTGTGCTTGCTCGGCTAGGCCGAGCTGGTCCTGAAGCCGCAGTGCAGGGAGGGAGGGGGAGCAAGGGGCAAATGCTCCTGCTGGCTGATGAGCTGCCCTGGCGGGGAAGCGCTCCCCCCCCCTGCAATCAGCAGCACTGGGAATGCGGTCCTGGTTTGGCAGGGAGGCAGGAGAGGGGCCCTGAAAACACCCCCCACACACAGTGGAGCGGAAGGGAGTGTGCCCAGTGAGAGCCCGACACCTGCACTCCCCTCCCAACCACACGTTCTCCCTCCCATAGACTGCTGCTCTGCAAACTTCAATTAAACGGGCTTAAGGAGAGCCAAGCTGCAAGACCAGGATGCCTACACTTCCCACCAAAACTTGAGGGAAACTGACACGTGTCCAACTCGTGTCAGGCGTCACTTGTAGCTTGGCTCTGACTGCAGCAGCAACTAAGCACTGCACCATCGTAGTTGGGAGTCACAATGGCAGAGAGGCTAGATATGCGGGTGAAACTGCAAGCCAGCTTCCTGAGCACTCTTCCCTTCCTTAAGAATTGCATTGGTAGATTCTGTGCAGAAGACTAAACGGCAGAGACTTTGAACAGAGGATACACCTGCCATATATCTTTCCCACACAGCCTTGTATTATGTCTGAAAAAAGTGGTTGTGAAGAACAATTTAGGAGAGTGTTTGAGAGAGTATTCATTTCAAAAGTATGTTAGATGCAAAGAGATATTGGAAGAGCAACAGGTCCAAGAAAAGCAAGAAATTAATTTCTGAAGACTTGAAAGGCAGAATGGAATGAAATTAAGGAAATATGGAAATTAACAAACGCATCAAGAATATCTTTGTGTAGCATTGATATGCAGATGAATTGTAAATGATTGTAAAGATACGGGTGCCAAAAGCTTCTAAATTTAGGTTGGTAGAACTCAAGGATATTTTAGGAATTACAGCTACAAAAGTGAACTTGATCTCCCATTAATTGTGATTTATTTTTTGTCAGAATTTTTTCAGATCCTTCATTTTTCATTTCATGAGTTGCTGTTGCAGCAAACTTATCAAGGGGTGTATTGAGATGACCACCAGAACAACATTCTAATTCATAGTTACATCAGCACAGACAGTCCATTTCTAAGCTACATTTTCACTTGCATATTTCAGCCCAGATATTTAGTGACAGGTTCCATATTTTTGTATATTGGCATATATTTTCTACAAAGATACATATGAAATATGGCTTTCTTCTATGTTCAGGAAAGAGTGTGAAACCACACAAAGGGAACCAAAACCATACACTCACAAACAAACAGCAAAAAAAAAAACACTATTCGTAGTTTAATATAAACAAATGTATTAAAATATATCCAATAACTCTGAACAAGAAACTGTATGAAACTAAATGAGCTTCATACAAAACATTCAACCTTGCAAAGCATATAAAAGCCATATATGTCCAGTAAACATCATAGAACAAACACCAGATATACAAACATACATGTCTAAACGTTATGGCTCCTAGCAGAGCATGTTTTGAATTTTCTTCAGATGGTAAAATATTATTCTTTTCTCGAGATATGTGAAGAAAACTTCCTCCTACACGAGGATATCTGAATATAAGCATAGATATATTAACTATTCATCATACCACCAAAAGAATACTTTAGGTATAAGACTCCGATACAGTTAAAAAGATAACATTAATATGTTGTCATTTATACAGAAGTAAATACCAAGTTAGAAAAACCACATAATTACCCATGAATTTAAAAAGCTAAAGATGACCAGTTTTTCTTTCCTGCAAGGTCACAGCTGTAAGATAACTACTGACTCATACTCCTTTATAAGAGATACTCATTGCATCTTATTAGGACCAAAATTAATTCAGATAAAGGATGACAAATCCAACCAGTGATTCAAACCATTTGGTAGCATAGTATTCAAAGTATGTATCCAAAGGCCTCCCTCTGACGTAAGATACAATCAATATCACTGTGTGTATGCTTTAAATTGTGTAACTTTTCAATAACAAAAAAGCAAAATACTAGTAGAACTGAGATTCAGCTCCAAAAAATGAGCCACAAGTGGTGCTTCTTGAGATTTATTGTTCAGCTTACTACAATGTTCTATTATTCTAGTTTTTAAAGGACACCTCGTTTTACCTATAAACAACAGGTTACATGGACAAATTATAACACAGGTGGAGTTGCAGTTGGAGCAGTGTCTTAGTTCAAATGTTCTATCCATAACTAGGTGTCTGAATGTTTTAAGGTTGTATAGTTGGAGAGCAATTCATACAGCTCTCACACTTGAAATGTCCCTTGGGGTCTATGGTATGAACCCTAAGATCTGTATGTACCTGGGCATCCCCAATTGATAAGGTTCTATGAAAACCCGCTAGAGGGTATCTTTCACATCTTGGTATGTTGTTAACCAAATGCCAGTGTTTCAATATAATATGTTTGATGTTATATGCTAAAGGAGAAAATTCCACTGAAAAAAAGATATTTTTTCTTTCAGAGGCTTGTTACTTTTGTTCAACAATTCTAATCTCACTTTGGTATCTGCTGTATTCTCAGCTGCCCTTACTATGTGTAAAGGATACTCATGAGCTGAAAACTGAGATATCAAAGAGATACTTTCAGCCTGATCTGTATCTTGAGATGTAGTATTACGTTTAATACGTAAAAAGGAATGATAGGGCAAGTTCTTACGTAACTGACCTGGATGATGACAGGCATAATGTAATAGGGAATTTCTGTCTCTTGTTTTTTTATGAAGTCTTACCTTTAAATGTCCCTCCTTTATATAAACCATTGTATCCAGATATGTCAATTCCTCCTCACTTAGACTGAGAAAATTTTATGGTGTAATGAAAACTATTAATCCCTCCAATAAATTCTTGCACTCTGGATTTACCTTTAAAGACTATAAAAATGTCATTGATGAAACATCAATATACCACAATGTTATTTGCAAAGGGACTGCAAGACCTGAAGACATGTGTTCTCCGAATCAGACATGAACAGATTAGCAATAGTAGGTGCCAAATTTAGTGCCAAGCGGCACCTACTTTGGCTAATCTATTCATGTGATAATGATGTCACGTCCAGAGTAATCATTCATAACCTCATCTGAATCAAAATCCAAACCCCCCACTTTCAAGATGAAATCAGTGGAATCTCTAACATATGATTTCATACTGGGTACAAAGGAACAGAGATGATACTTGACAAATTTAGCCACAGGTTCAAACACAGAAGCTGATCCTGATACTATGGGTCTGCCAGGAGAGGAGTTCAAGATTTTATGAATTTTTGGTAAAGTATACAACATGGGAACTCTGGGGAACCTATTCATCAAAAAAGAAGAAGGTACATGTATAGATCCCAGAAATACACCCTCATACAGTTCTGATGATCTTAGAAATGTGTTCTGTGTTCCAAAGATCTATATAAAGTGATATCACCTAATTGTTTCTCTACCTCCTGTACATATTCAATAGTATTTTTAATAACTATCACTTCTCCCTTGTCAACTGGCTTTATAACAATAGAATCATCTCTGCTTAAATTATTTAAGACTTGGTGTTCTCTATTTGTGAAATTGCACCATCAAGGCTTAAATTGTATATCTTTTCTATATACCCAAGAACATTTTCAAAAGTTAAAATATTATGATTGGTAGTGGACAAATTATAATTGGATCAAGGATGAAATGAAGTAAAACTGGAGTATCTCCAAATTGTACCTTCTATTACTTGAAATGAAGGTATTCTGTCATAAAAAATGGAAAGGTGTACTGTCATAAAAAACACTGAGCCCAATTACAAAATTGGTGGAGGAAGGGTTGGTATATCCAAAAGGCTGAGGAAAATGTCCACATGCAGTGTCTCTCACTACATGAATACACCAATCCATCTTAAATTCAGTCATCAAACATCTATCTATTAGTTTTATTAAAAGTACCCAGTGCTGCTATGGTCATACTAGAGTCATTTGTGAGTGACTTGGGGTAGGGAGGATAAACAACAAAAGATTTCCTCTTTTAACACCATTTCTTTTTTTAAAAAACTTATGAAAAGCACATGTTGTGTTCTACAGAATATTCTGAATTTTATTACCATCAAACTTTTCATACATTTCATAGATTTGTTATGATAGTGTAAGCCTTCTTAGTCTTAATAATGGCTGATAGAAAGAACAGGACAGCAGTGTTTTACTTCACATCCAGAATCTTAGGGAATCTTAGCATTCTCCACTGTCCTTGTCCCATTGATTTGCATCCCTCTTTTAATTTCAGTTTAGATGGCACCCTCCCTGTATTATTTATCAGTGACTTTAACTGAAGATAAACCTTGGGGAGAAAAGTCCTGTCACCAGGAACAATTTCAGGCCTCCAGAAAACAGCCAGAATAAATTGAACTGGGCTAGGTTAAGCTAATGTGTATGAATTATGTATCTGGGATAATGGAGGGATGGCAGGGCATTACAGGGAAATTATTCCACAAAGCATCTGCTGACAGCATACACTATGGGAAATAAGCTGGGCACTCTGTGATGAATTAATTTCCTACATCCCCAAACTTCTGTTTTTATTTTATATAAAATCCTCCTACCAAAGAACCTAGTGATAAAGCTGGCTAAGCTAGGCTTCTAAACAAGGAATTCAATAGCATACAAAAAAGCCAGCAAATAATGGCAAGGTTGCCAACTCCAGATTGATAAATTCCTGGGTAGGACAGAGTTTGGGGAAGGGAGGGACCTCAGCAGGGTATAATGCCATACATGTTTCCTCCAAGGGAACAGATCTCTATAGTCTGGGAGATCCCAGGTACCACCTGGAGACTGGCAGCCCTAAGTAATGGCTTAATCTTATGATGAGCTGCTCACTAAGGTGAAGTATCAGCAGACAGGATTTGACAGAAGATATAAAGTGAGACAGTAATGTGCTTGGCCATAACCCATGCCCTGGAACACAGACATCAACTAGCTCTGTCACTAGGATACTGAAATTTCTTCTCACTGACAGCCCCACCTAGGATGGGGGGATTTTACAATAATGATGGAAGCAAGGAAAAGGCAGAATTCCACCTGTTCTCTGTAATACTGAGCCATTATTGGCTTATACGAGTAGTATTGCCTGCTCTGACAGGCAGCAGATCCAGTGGAAAGCGATTCCCAACACATGCTACTAAGAGCCATTTAATAGGAGATATCAGGGGCTGATTACTGAGGGCCAAGCTAGAAGCGGCGAATTACACTTGAATGGCAAGTGAACAGACTCACATGTATTCCTCCCTGTTCACTGGCATTCCACTTGTACTCCACTTGAGTGGAGTGCAAGTGGAGCACAAGTGAACAGGGAGGAATACACGTGAGTCTGTTCACTTGCCATTCAAGTGTAATTCGTTACTTCTAGCTTGGCCCTGAGTCACAGTTCTTCCTCTGCCATTAAAGCCCAGACATGACCCTTCTCCTGACAATAAGTTCCTTTTGCCATAGCTAAGGTAGCTTTCTACATGGCTAATTTGGCATTATAACACTATACAATTAGACTGAAAGTGGTGAGAAAGGTACCCCCCCCACACACACACACACACAAAGCCAGCAACTAGTGGAGGGAATTGTGTGTAGCTGTACAGCCATTGGTTTGAGCTGTGCTTCTTAAACTAATCTTGTAGGCCTTTTTCTGCCTTTAAGTTAAGTGGCAATCACTTGGTATAAAATGGGCAATTATCCTGCGTTGCTCATGGATATCAGCTATGCTTAATTAGAACACCTGACACTTCAAACAGATCTCCATCTAGAAACACCAACATAATAAGGGAGGGGAGAGTAGGGTCAAACAAAACTCTTCTGCCCTTCTTGCCAGATACGTGCTAAATTTCCAAAAGAAATTATAAAGCGTAACTCAAAAGCAGACTGTATCAGTAAGATGTCAGCCATAAAATACAGCATACATGTAATGTGTTTTTGTCCAATGCTGTTTTTTTCTCTCATTTCTCTCCAGCTATATCTGCAGAATAATGATAAAGGAGAGGGTAGTTCAGATTAATCTGGATGTAATGTACGTAGTACAGAAATAGGAAGAGTAAAAGTCCAAATCTCATTTGCTTTTGCATAGTTAACTATAAAATGTTGCTTTAGTGTTTAACACTAACAGTGTTTTAGAATTAAAGGGATTTTTAAAAACTTTTCTATAATGAAGTAGCAACAAAAAACAAAGGAGGACCCAGGATATGGGGAAATGGCAAGGTGATACACAATTTAAGCTACAAGCCTAAGAATACTTGGAGTTAGCCTAGGGTTGCCATCCCCCCACCCGGGGAGGGGGATCCCCCGATCCCACCCTTTCCCCCCGTGCCCACTTACCTGGCCAGCCGGGGGGGGGGCACGCTCCCTGGGGCGCCTCCTCCCCAGGTGGCACGGCATGCCCCCAGGTGCAGGGTGTGCTCCCGCACCGCAAGAGCGGGCGGTAGCGGCAGCAGAGAGAGAGCAGTCGGCAGTGGCAAGAGCACACTGCTCTCACAGCTGCCGCTACAGCCGCCGCAGCCCACTTGCTCTCGCCGCTGCCACCCCTGTGCAGCCCGTGCCGGTAGGGACAAGGGGCACGGCAGCAACAAGAGAGAGAGAGAGAGCTACCCGTTCTCTCTACCCATCCCCGGCATGTGTGACATCGTCAAGCGGGGCGCCCTTTGACCCTGCATGATGACATCACTCCCAGAAGTGATGTCATCACACACACCGGGAGCGCAAAGCTCGCAAAGCGCACAAAGCACGCAAAGCGCACGCGTGGTAGAAAGATCCACAGCAGTGACAGGTTAAGAGCTAGCATCCCAGGTCTCCCTCGGGGAGACTTGAGGGACCTGGCAACCCTAAGTTAGGCCCATGGAATAGCCTACAATTTACTTAATTTTGCATCTGACAATCTTACTTCTGATGTAGTCTATTTGGGTGAGAATTCTGTCCTTCTCCCTCCCCCTCCCCTGCCCCAAATTCTGAAATAAAGAAAACTATTTGGTGAGATAGCAAAAAGGTAAGGATATGAATTGTAACATGTTGAAAGAGGTTAGTAAGTTAAGCCTACTGAAACACAAACAACCAAGAGTATGGTGGCATCTTAAAGATTAACAACTTTATTGTAGCATAAGCTTTCAGGGGTCTAGCTCATTTTGTCATATGTCAAAATTGGCTGCTGATCACAGAAGCTTATGCTACAATAAATTTCTTGGTCTTTAAAGTACCACAGGATGCTTTGTTGTTTATGACATATTTATTGACAAGGGACATAACTTGCTGCCCCATGCCTGCTGCAACTCTGTGATCTGTGAATTTAGCTGTTCATGGTTTAGTGTATAATGTCTTGTGAACAGATGGGAGTGTATATCTAGCCCAATTTCATTTAAAAATTATGAACTGTGCTGCTATTCTCTCCTGTACAATTTTCCTCTCTCCCATTAAAGCTACAAACAAATCAGGTACATGTGGAGAGAATTTTTCTATAATCAATGAACCAGGTGATTGCAGGAATGCCTTCAACGGTGAAAAGAAACATATTCACTCCTAAATTTAAAGATATGTTTAAGTATGTAAAAAGGCTACCCTGTTTCAGTTAAAGCTTCATTTGAATGACGCTCAGTTCATTTAAAAAGGTAAATAGTAAAGCCTAGAAAAAATGGGACTAGTCTTCAAATTAGTTAACTTGGCAGAGTTACAACTTGTGCTGAGACTCACTCACAAAATATGAAACTACACTTAGTCTCCCTGAAAAAGTTTAAACATGAACAAGGTTCCATCTTGTGGACATTTGGAATTTCATTAAATATGAAGGAAAAGAACTAAAAGAAATAAAGATGTGCATTCCAAAAGAACAATACAATGCATTACCACCATGTTGATGAGGGAAATCACGCTTTGCAGTGGAAAACATAGTCATCATTCTCTCAATGAGTCTTTAAACAAAAAGAGAACATGACTAGTACATAGCAAAATCAGTGATACAATAAACATCATTTTCCATTGTCTTAACTGTACATTTCATTTTCTTATCTGTACATTAGAGGTGAACATGGATTGAAAAATGGACCAAAATTTGACACAGATCGGTTCGATTTGGCGTTCATGAACAGGCAGGTCATGGGCCCCCTTTTTTTTCACAGATGCAACTTTGGGGCCAGTCTGTCTGTCCATTGGTCTGTGAAACCAGACATCCCAGCACCGAGCAATCAATTCCCTAGGCAATGTAGGGGAGTCACCTGCAGACTTTCTGTTGCCTTTGGAACGCACCAATCTTAGCCCTGAAAACCTTGATAGGCAGCTCTGGCTGCCAACCAGAGAGCTCCCGTTATTCTCTATGAAAGCAAGCAGTATAATCCCTAGCACTGAGCCGTGGTTTCACTTTCCAGCTGGTTATCGAGGGAAGAACTGCTTGTTGTGGGAGGTTTTTTTTCAGATTGCACCAGAGGGAGGGTTGGGGCTTGTGCTGCAGCAAGGCTCTGGGAGCAAGCTTATTGAGTTTCCTCAGCTGAGGGCACACTCTGCTGTTTAATATTTTTATTTCAATTCTTATTTGCTTGTGGAGGGGTGGGCTAGCCTAGGGCTCTGCCCTATCCCAGTCTCAGAGCTGCAGTATGGTTCTTGGTGCAAGCTTATTCAGCTCCTTAAGGGCTCACTCTTCTGAACTGAACTGCACTGTTGTTTATCTGGCTGCAATGCACAGCTTGCTCCCCCTCTTGAAAGTCTTCTAAGGGCCTCTTGCTCCTACAGAGGTCCAGCTTCCTCCATTGGTGGAGCTCCTCATTATGGAATGCAATCCGAATGTGCAATGGAGACCTACCAATGCCTGGCTGTCCACATCTACCTCCTCCCAATTTTTGTCTGTCCCTCACAAAATCCTCTCTTTCATCCTCCTTTCCATATCTGTCCCCTCAATATATCTGCCCTCCCAAGAGCCCTATCTTTTAGTCTCCCCATGCCCAGTTCTGCCTCCTCATGATGATTGTTCTCCCTCCCAGAGTCGGCACTTCCAGCCTCCCCTCAACCCGCACGTTGGGGAGATTTCTGTTCCCCCAAGGAGACTCTCTTCCCCCCCAGGATTAACCTCCCCTCATGGATCACCTCTTTCCTTTCCTGTACAGGGATATTCCTGTCTCCCCAAAGAACATCCACTCCTTCCCTCCAAATTTAACCTCCTCTCATAGATTGTCTCTGTCCTCATGTTCTTTAAAAGAATATTCCTCTTGTCTCCCCCAAAATATCTGTGAGACAGAAGAGTCAAGCTAACATTAAAAATATACAAAAATTACATAAATGTATTAAACGGTGTATATACAAACTACAATTAAAACAGTGTATATAAAATTAAAACAGTGTATATACAAACTGCAATTTAAAATATTTAAAAATTTAAAAAACTTTAAAAGGTAACCATATAAAATACATGAGATTAAAATACTACATACAATAAAATGGATGACCCAATGATCAATAATAAAAACATCCAAATAAATAGTAAAACATATACAATAGATGGACTTTGTAGGACTAAATAGACCACACTGGGTGGACTATATACAACTAAACAAACCATGGCCGATTCCAGATGACTAACCTTAAGGCGCTTCATGCCGCCCTCTTCCGGATCGCGACGGGGAAAATGCGAAATATCACGTTTCCTCGCGCGAGTTTTGCACGTCGTCGCGCAAAACTCGCACGAGGAAACGCAATATTTTGCATTTTCCCCATCGCGATCCGGAAGAGGGCGGCATGAAGCGCCTTAAGGTTAGTCATCTGGAATCGGCCCATGTGTGTTTTGGCCCCTACAGGCCTTCCTCAGTGGTCAATATTATAATATATATAGCCCCACACATCCAAGAGTTAATAATAACAATAATAATTATATTCAAATTAAAAGCCAGGTATAGCTGTCTGCAACTACTGTAGTGTGGTTGAGATATCAAAAATCATGAATGCACTTCCATGGTATCTTTATCCACACATATGGCTCATGTACCCAATGTTATTCTGGTACAAAGTATTTCCTAACTCTGGATGTGTGTAGAGTCTATGATGGACTCCAGAATTAGGAAATACTTATTCTGGTATAAAATATTATTAATCATTGGGTCATCCATTTTTATGTATGTAGTATTTTAATCTCATGTATTTTATATGGTTACCTTTTAAAGTTTTAAAATTTTTTAAATATTTTAAATTGTAGTTTGTATATACACTGTTTAATAAATTTATTTAATTTTGGTATATTTTTAATGGTAGCTGGACCCTTCTGTCTCACATACTATTTTGGGTTGAGTTCCCCCCCCCCTTTCCCCCCAAAAATATCTCCTTGACTGTCCCTTCAAAGAGTACTTCTCTCCCTCCCCATTTCAGCCCCAGAGCAGTTTTCTGCTCCAAGGAACCGTCATTCCACTCTGGGGGCCATCATTCTGTTCTCAGAGGAAGATTCTCTAACTCCATTCTACATTTTCATTGCAACTTTTTGGTGCTGCAAGCCAATGCAGGTCAATTGGCATTTGCTGCTCCTATTCCATCTACTGGAAGTTTCCTGGGGGTGGCCACTTTGGGGGTCTGTAACTTGGACCTCCAAAATGCAATCTTGGCCAAACTTGGAGGGTGGCTGGAGGAGAGCCTGCTGAATACTCACTATAAGTTTGGCATCTCTGAGTGAGAAGGCGGTGGTCCTAGGGTCCCCCAAAATGATGGACCACAAACCGACAAACCAGTCCATGAACAAGGATGGGTCCATGAAAAGTTCATGGTCCATGAAACGCAACGTACCACAGACCAACAGCCCATGATTTTTTCCCAGTCCATGCCCATGTCTACTGTACATTTTTCCACCTCAGGGCCACTGTCTGATTTTCTATTTCATGCAGATCCCATTTACAAGTACTGAAGAGGTTTAGAAAATAATGTACATAGTGCAATGTATTACGAAACAATTCTCATCCTCTTTCAAAAACCATTCTGGATATCTGTCTTCTTTTTTCTGTCATACCAAACATTTCAACATGTGATAAACCATGGTGTGTGTTTTTTAATTGCACAAACGAAGGGAAAATGGAGAAGACAGCCTATTCTCTGTAACAAGAATGAATCCTAAAAAGGTCTCAGATCACTTTCAAATTTAAAAGAAGCAAAAGCACAACCTTCCACAAAATGATGGTATGAATGTAACCATTAACATACATCTTCAACAAACCATTAGCACACTCTTTTGGGCTTGCCAACCCCCAGGAGGGGCCTGAAGATCTCCCAGATTACAAAAGAGCCTCAGATTACAGAGATTATTCTTGTGGGTTCCACATAATAAAATCTACATCATCTGTATACAATAATTGTTCCCCCTGAATATCCCTCAAATTCCAATCATTATAATGTCCTTTCTAACCCTCAATATTAAAATCTCAGTACAGAGGTATCATACTTTGATGTGACTGTGGTGTAGGTAGAGTGGATGCTCTATGTAATGTGACTTTTGAATGCAGCTATTTTTCTGAGGCTAGAAATCTTTTAATTATAGATCATCTGGAGACATTACCTTTTTTATTAGAAGATAATAGTAAACAGAATACTCTTTCAGTTGCAAAATGTTATGCACTTGTGATTGATTTTTGCAGCCATTTAAATGTGGTTTTCTACATTTTAGTAATCTGCTTAAAACTAACCTAGCAGAGGTTCTTTCTCTAGGCATCTCGTCTAGTCCGCTCATCTCCCTCTTGCTGCTGCCAGCTCCCCTTGCTCCCCTAAAAGCACACCACAGGCAGAGGGAGCCGAGCATGTGGGTGGCGGTGAGAAGGAGCCGATTGTGCAAGCAGCGGTCAGAGGGAGCTGGCAGCAGCAATCAGCTCTTGTCCCTCTCACCCCTGCCAGTGCCCCTGGGCAGCCCACTCCCAGGGGAGCAAGGGGAGCTGGCGATGGCGAGCGGGAGTTGAGCCGACTAGATGAGATGCCTAGAGAAAGAACCTCTGCCAGGGAGAAGAGGGAGAGAATCCTTCTTCTCCCTGGCAGAGGTTCTTTCTCACCACACTTCCTGTAGAACCTTGCGGAAAACCAACATCTCTCCTCCACACATCAGGCATCTCATCTGTTTTGTCTCTTAAAGAAGGAGAAATCTGGTCAGTGAATGCCACTCCAGAAGGTGGCAGTTAGGACACCTCAAGGTGCCCCCTTTGATGTACAGGAGAATCCCCAAGGGTCTTCTTGAGTCAGCCTGCTCACTCTAGGAAACAGCCTTGCCTTCTGATTTAGATTGGATCCTGAATCCTCCACCTCAGAGCCCTCTGCGGTACCCAAGGTCTTTCCAAACTGACCCCTCAATCGTCTCCAAGCCCTGAACTATCTCAGTCTCTTTGCAGTACTCACTGCTATAATCAGGCACCACACCTTTAAGTATTGGTAGCCTGTTCCTGGAAGGGAGAGTCATGTATCTCCACTGGCTTGCAGTAATATTGAAGGCCTCCATTCCCCCACAGCCTTTGCTGGGACAACATCTACAATACACCATTGGTGCCAGCTCCTGCCTTGACTTTTGCCTTGACTCCCAAACCTCATCCTTGAGCAGGACCATAGTCATCTAGTCCTGTCTGTTTCCCAAGATGGTCTAAGGTTCCTTTCCTATACTTTCCCAACCAGAAACAGCCACGTCGATCCCTTCCCATTTCCTTGGAAGGAGGGCTGGTTCTGAATCATCATACACAAAATATGTTGAAAGGGGCCTCTTTTCTTAATGATTTTAACCAGAGCTCACTTTTGCTTTTTCATCAAGTGTTCCTCTACATTAAACTTTATTTTTCTGAGAAGCAAGTTTGGTCATGTATCCTAGCTAAATGTAACAAAAGAGTGCATTTTCTGTTTAAACAATAAAACACAAGCTAGGATTTATGAATTTGTTCATTGCCAGGTGACCCATTCCATAGGGTAGAGAAGAATCTGAAACTAATCCACGTGGGAGAGTTGGACTGGATTATATATTTCCCTTCATTAAGAAGATTTCATGTGAACTGGCACTAGGATTCTGGCCAATGAGAGCAAAATCCATGCTATAATGCACAAATAATGGGAAACATTTTAATCCTTCCCATTTGTAGGCAAACACAGGACTTAGAAAGGCTTTTCATCCTCATTTACATCATTTTTTAATCAAAACAGAAGCATTTCTCTCATTGGCCGAAAGACATGGGACAAAAACATAAGTAGCAGTCAACCTGCATGAAAGAAAAAATCCAGGCCAGTTGATTCCCTAGCTGGGCACCAGATGGGTAAAAACCCCAGACATTATACGTTTCGTTGAGCCATTTGGCTAAGAGATGGGTTATGTATGTTTAGATCCAAATAGCACAAAGTGGTTAACAGTTTTTTAAAAAATAAAATACTGAAAGAATCCATGGGTTAAAACACAAAAATTATAAAACATTAAAAAGATGCAGTCTGGCATCTTATCCAGCACAACAGTGTTTTAATAACCCCTTAAACAGTTGCAGTGCTGGATTCTGATGGTCTATGTAAGAAAAATTCAGATTTGATGAAAATAAAACCCAGATAAAATGTCTTATCACAAGGAAGAGAGTTGGATACTAAATGTATGGTTATATCCTTAATCTGTCAACCCTTGGATGACTCACTGGACAAAAGTCTAAACTATATTCTAGAAAGCACTGGATTCTTAGAGGAAAAAGATAGCTTTAATGTGAGAACCAGTGGGGAATCGTTACCATGCTATACTAGAAACAGTAAGACCATTCACCAGTCACACTTTCGCATTCTCTGAACCCATTTCATTGAATTAATGTGATGGTAAATTGGGCATGAGTATATCTCTTGAGATTCTTAGAGGAAGGGCAGAATAAAAATGTAATAGGTATGTATTTGGTAAAAATGTAAACATATTGAGTGAACAGCAGATTGTCCTGAATGAAATAAGGTTGGATATAAAACACTGGCAGATTCTCCAGTATCTCTGGATCTCTGCTGCCAGTAATCAGTCATGATTTATGAACTGGTTACACCCCCATATTAGTGATGCATGGAAGCTACCAATCAAAACACACAGTAAGTCGATGTCATGGCATCATTCAAGGCAGGCTATACATGCACAAAATACACAAAAGTAAGCATTCAAAAATAAACTTCCATTCCACCACACCTTACCTTGAACATGGCTCTATGGGTAAGAGATATGTATGGAAAAGCCCAGAAGATTCCCAAGAGAAAATCTGGGCTTGTCAATTGCAATATTTATTTATCTGTTTCTGAGAGTGAAGTCAGCAAGGAATTTACAACAAAAAAGGGAATCTACACAAAGGCAGGTCAAAGCAGGCAAAACTGTATGCTGCTAAGCACCTCAGTGCAAAGGAGAACCATGCAAAGGAAAAGAGGAAATAGGGCAGGGCCAGTTCCAGGTTTTAAAAGGTCCCAGTCAGAAAGTACAAGTGGGGCCTCTCCTTCACTGCTCACCACAGGGCCTCTGCTTGAGCTTTTCTTCCTGCCTACCCACCTGAAGGGTTGCCATGCTTAGCAACCAGTAGGAGGTTTGGGATTAAGGACATGGTAGGAGCTGCAAAGTCCTGTGCAGCTAGGGAACCCAGGTGCCTGCCAGTGGTGGGCAATCTCCCAGCAGTTTACCTTCTTTCCTGTGGAGATCACCTACCAGCAGCAGGCACCCCAGGAACACATGCAGCACACGTGCTCCCGGGGGGATGCGATGACATCACTTTCTGAAGTGATGTTGTTGCGCTGGCCATGGGAGTGTTCTTGCACTTTGTGGGAGCCAAGTGGGCCAGAATTAGCCCCACGCAAAATGTGAGAGCATCCCTGCATCCAGCATGATGACGTCACTTCCCGAAAGTGATGTCATCATGCAAGCACGCATGTGTGTGTGCAGGAGTGCGTGCATGCTAAGATAAGCATGCTCAGAATACAAGGTAACTGCCAAGTCCCCCCTCCTGCTGGGAGGGTATAGGGATCTAGCAACCCTATGTGCACCACTATACCACTTCCAGGAAAAACCCAGAAATTACATAGGGTAACTCCAGTTTCCCTGGAAGTGATGTAGTAACTTTTTAAAAAATTTTCTCCTGTCACAGCTTGGAGTGGCCGGGGGCAAGAACACCTGCTGGCAGGTGGCCACCCACAGGCCTTTCCGTGACAGCATGCGGTAAAACATGAAGCTGGGAAAGCTGTCTCCAGAAGTGCTGCTGCCACCGTGCACTACCTGCATGCCCTTCTCTGATGGTGCTGAGCAGCCACAAACACAGGTAGAACTGGAGGGATGCTTCTGAGTGTAGAAGGGAAGGGAGCATGGGTGGGTGGCAGGGAAGGGATATGGGCAGGGAGTTAGTGGCCTTGTTGACAATGGGCCCTGCCAGAAGTCTTGGGCCCAAGAGCTGCCCAACCCCAGAGTATTATGATGCTGGCCCTGAAATAGGATTTAGAGGACCAACCAAGGGTGAATGTTTCTTCTGTAAGACATGGATTATTTTGAGAAGTCCGGCTGGAAAAAATATACGCCCTGGGACATGATATGCAATAGAGCTCCCATCTATGAAGCTATACTCCAACCACACAGCTACAAAGAGAAGGGAAATCTCTCTCAGAGCCCAGGCTAGATCTTCTTCTCTATTCTTCTTCCCCTTGTAGGGTCAGATTTATAGCTATGTAGCCCAGGATTGGTATTGTGCCAATCCTTGCCTTTTGACATTCCTAAACACTGGCACTAGAATAATGGATTATTTTTAATGTGCATTCCAGCCATTTAATTCTGGGTTTGAAAAATGGATTACATTGGAACAAAGCCTGAGGTTTCTAAATAACGGCGCAAAAGCCTTTCATGCTACACTGTATAGCATATTTTGCAGTACAGTATAATAGACACCACTGTCTGTGTTTATAAAGATGTCATGAGATTAAACCTCTGTTAACTTTGTTTTTTAAATAACTCTTGCATTAAGAGACACTAAAGTAAATAAAAGATTTAAACAAATATTATATCCCCTGACACGTCACATATGATCCATGTTTTCATTACTATCCACTAAGCAGTTTCCTTTCCTGTTTTTCGAAGAAAGTCACCATACGTAATAACTATGCAATACTTTAAAATCTCTTTTAAACTCCTTTTTTTCTTTGCTATGCTTTGCCCTATAATCTTTTTTGAAACAACATTGTCACCACTTTCTCACTTTCTGTGTGACACATATTCTGCAAGTTTCCAAAGGAGTGTAAATTTTAGGAAATTCCTGTTCAAAACACTTCCCTTATTAATTCTTTTTACATGAAAGAAAACAAGCAATTTTATAGGAAATGTTGTTCTCCTTTCAATAGCAGAACTGATAGTTCCAAGCTTTTCAACAGGGCAATGACATATAGCCACCCATGTTATGTGGGGGCTCTACTTATGAGTTGGGGGAATTAGCGTTTAAGGAAATGCAGTGAGGTAACTGGGATATCCCCACCAATGTATACCAGGACCGTTCCCTTAAAGAATTCTCAACAGACAGGTATACAACAGGAAAGGTTTATTTATTAACAGAGCAATAAAAGGCAAACAGAAAGCACAAAGCATACACACAGAGCTAACTAAGAAAACAGGGAAGAAAATAAGAGAGAGTAGTTGGGATTGGGTGATACCAGTCTCGGTGAAAAGGAGGAGAAGGAGAGGATCTGCGGAGCAGTAGCAAAGTGACCTGTACTTCACAGTGAAAAAGAGGCTCAAGCAAACTTGAGGACATGTGGATAGGTACCAAAACACATACACACTGAGCATATGGCTGGGCAAACGTACCCTGGAGCAAGACTGGTATCTTGCCTTAAAAACAATGGCTTAATTGCTTGTCCAGAGGTAGGGCAATAAGTTGGGAAAGGTGTGATATGATTATCTTGGGCTGCACTATAGGTAAAATATTTCTTGATACCTGGTATCTACCAGATCGGCTATCAGATGCATTGAATAGTCTTGTTTAGGTAAGTGGGAGAGGAAAGGTAGAGAAAGGCATTGATGGGATTAGGCAGGGAGGTGTCTCAGGAAGCCTCATTATCTCTGCTGCTTTCTGGGGCATGGGGGCCATTCAGTCAGTCATTCCCCAATGACTCATGCCTTGGTAACTTTCCAGTCTCTAAACTGGCTGTGCTGTCTTGCTGAGCAGTGTCTGGAACTGCTGGAAAAAGGAGTTTATAATGTTTCATATTCATAAACTGCCCTTTTAGTATGAGAGAGGGGTCTAACTGCTAACACACATAAAATAAAAATAACCAATATATCTAATTCTGCACATGGCTCCATCTCTGCATACTTATAGCAATGGATGAGACTATGCAGAGAGGAGGGCAATTTTCTTAAACTTGGGGAGACCACCACCCCAGGTCAGCAGAAAAATCCCAAACCTTTCAAATAAGAGGATTTTTTCCAAAGCCCTCTGAACAAACAACTGTATCTTGACCACTGTAGCAGGCTGGGAGAGGAGGAGGAGTGGGAGTCACCACCATCCACCACCACCAAAGGTAGGCAGGCACAGCAGTGAAAGGGGAAAGGAAACCAGTAATGGGGAGATGATTAGGGGAGTGAGCAGGCCAGCAACTGGACCTTCCCCATGATTTTGTTGTGGGACCCAAGAAGGGGACAGGGGAAGGGGGAGAGAAAAAGAGAAGAGAAAGAGGTCCTAGAAATACAGCTGACAAAAGTGGTTTGGGGGCTCTTAACTAGACATGGGCACAAACCGAAAAAAAATAATGAACCAGTGGATTGTGGTTCGGTGCAGACGACGATCCCGAGTTAACGAACCGCAATGACCATCTCCCGTTGCCGAACTGGATCGTGGTTCGTAGAGGGCACAATGCAGTGCATTGCTATTCCCAGCGATACAGAAATGGTGGCTGATGCCGGTGGCCGCCGGTCCTGATGGGCACGAGGAGACAGCGAGGAGTCTGGCCGCTCACCAGCAGCACCCCCGATGTGCCCGCCCACCAGGCCGAAAGGGAGCGCACTGGTATTCCCTGCGATGCCAGGAAGGTGGGTATTATCGGCGGCCGCCGGGCCTGGCGGGCACAGGGAGGCGGCGGAGAGCCGGCTCCCCTCAGGGGGCGGGGGGTCTGGCTGCTCGCTGGCGGCACCCCCCATGTGCCCGCCCACCAGGCTGAAAAGGAGCGCGCTGGTATTCCCAGCAAGGGCAGGAATATGGGTACTGCCAGCAGCCACAGGGCCTGGCGGGCATGGGGAGGCAGCGGAGAGCTGCCTCCCTTCAGGGGGCAGGGGGTCTGGCTGCTCGCCGGCAGCACCCCCCATGTGCCCGCCCACCAGGCCAAAAAGGGGCACGCTGGTATTCCCAGCAAAGGCAGGAATGTGGGTATTGTCGGTGGCCGCCGGGCCTGGCGGGCATGGGGAGGCAGTGGAAAGCCACCTCCCCTCGCCAGCAGCACCCCCCATGTGCCCGCCCACCAGGCCAAAAAAGAGTGTGCTGGTATTCCCGCCGAGGGTGGGAGAGGACCTGTCATTCGGACGGGGGCCTGATCCCCCAGCCACCGCGGGTCCTCACCTGAGGGTCCCACCAAGGAACAGTGCGGCGGTGGCAGCCGACAGTACCCGCCTTCCTGCCTTGCCGGAAAGGACGGGAGGGAAAGGACCTGTCACGTAAGGGGTAAGTGGGAAGACCCCCCCCACCAAACTCCAGGCCAAACAGGAGCGCACTGGTATTCCCAGAATGGGTGGGAGAGGACCTGTCATTCAGACAGGGGCCTGATCCCCCAGCCACCGCGGGTCCTCACCCGAGGGTCCCACTGAGGAACAGTGCGGCGGTGGCAGCCGACAGTACCCACCTTCCTGCCTTGCCGGAAAGGACGGGAGGAAAAGGACCTGTCATGTAAGGAGTAAGTGGGAAGACCCCCCCACCAAACTCCAGGCCAAACAGGAGCGCGCTGGTATTCCCGGAATGGGTGGGAGAGGACCTGTCATTCGGACGGGGGCCTAATCCCCCAGCCACCGCAGGTCCTCACCCGAGGGTCCCACCAAGGAACAGTGTGGCAGTGGCAGCCAGCAGTACCCACCTTCCTGCCTTGCCGGAAAGGACGGGAGGGAAAGGACCTGTCATGTGGGGGGTAAGTGGGAAGACCCCCCCCACCAAACTCCAGGCCAAACAGGAGCATGCTGGTATTCCCAGAATGGGTGGGAGAGGACCTGTCATTTGGACGGGGGCCTGATCCCCCAGCCACCGTGGGTCCTCACCTGAGGGTCCCACCGAGGAACAGTGCGGCGGTGGCAGCCGACAGTACCCACCTTCCTGCCTTTGCGGGAAGGATATCAGTTGAGTGACCCATTTCCCCCTGCTCAGAGGGCTCTGCATTTGCGATGGATGGGGGCACCGTGCGGCTGAACTATATGTGCAACAGATCCTGAGCTGCTGCGCAAGTGCCTAAAGGAGGCTGACATCAGCAGCATCACCCACCTTCCTGCTTTGCCGGAAAGGATGGGAGGGAGAGGACCTGTCATGTGGAGGGGGGAGTGGGAAGATCCCCCCGCAACCGCTAGACCAATGAGGAGCATGTTGGAATTCCTGGCGTGGGAGGGAGAGGACATGTCATTCGGACTGGGGGCCTGATCCCCCAGCCACCGCGGGTCCTCACCCAAGGGTCCCACTGAGGAACAGTGCGGCACCAGCCGCCTCCTGAGCCATCAGCCTTGAGGTTGTAAGTGGCGCTGTCCCAGACCCCGAGCAGACAACCTCCTCCAGTGCGGCCTGCCGGAGCGCTTTGCTCTTGCTAGCACCACCCTCAGGGCAAACTGATCCTCCCACTGACCCCCACTCACAAGAGCTGGTGGCCCCCTTTCTCCCCCCAATGGATGTTTCACTGGGTGAGGAGGGAGACAGGCTCAGGTGGTGCCTCTTCAGGTGCCTCTTCAGGGCCGTCGAAGACAGGTGCTTCAGGTTTTTGCCCCTGCGCACCAAGACATCACAGGCACGGCACCGCACCACATGGGGGTCATCAGGAAGGGCCTGAAAGTGCCTCCATAGGGAGGAGTTGTAACATCGACCGCTAACTGTCCCAGGGGAAGGAGGACGAATGGTTACAGGATGCACTGTGGGGCTGGACACGGACGACGGCGTGAGGGGTGGACTGCAGGAGGGGACACCACCAAGAGTTTGGGATGGGGGCGGGAGGGATCTTTTATAACTCACATACCATTCCTCCAGGGATACATCGCCCACCCACCCCTCCTCAAAATGTTGAGAGAGATTCTATCCTCCCTGTGCAAAGACCTCTTGGGCCTCCATAGCCCACATAGGTGAATTGGGGGGAGCGGGAGGACTCCCTGCGGCCCCCGAGCCACACCCAATACTGCTTTCCACAGCTGAACCAGGAGGATTACCATCGCATTTCACCCCACAACCACCCTTGGCAGCCAACACAAGAGGAAGACTCATTGTGCCACCAAACTAGAATTAAGGAGGACAGGAAAGGAGATGACCCTGTGTGCCCTCCGCCGTGGTGCCCACCAAGCTTAGCAACAGGGCCTGGCAGCAGCACTGGAACCAGAGGCTGGGGCTACAGCCATAGCCCAGCACACCAAGATGCCTGGGCAGAACAGGTACAGTGACCAAGAATAATAATAGCAATAATAAGAATCATAATTAAAATGATTAGGATTGTGATAATGATATGAATCATTTGGTGAGCCCTCAGCCCAGGTGCCCACCAAGCTTGGTCCCAGGGCCTGGCAGCAGCCCCGGCACCAGAGGGAGGGAGGGAGGGACTAGAGCCCTAGCCCATCTCTCCCACAGACCTGAACAGATCAAGCACTGATTAATAATAATGTGAGCCCTCAGCCGAGGTGCCCACCAAGCTTGGCCCCAGGGCCTTGCAGCAGCCCTGGCACCAGAGGGAACGAGGGACTAGAGCCCTAGCTCACCCCTCCCACAGACCTGACCCGATCAGGCCCTGATCAATAATCAATGTGAGCCCTCAGCCGAGGTGCCCACTGAGCTTGGCCCCAGGGCCTGCCAGCAGCCCTGGCACCAGAGAGAAGGAGGGACTAGAG
This sequence comes from Eublepharis macularius, assembly GCF_028583425.1. NCBI lineage: Eukaryota > Metazoa > Chordata > Lepidosauria > Squamata > Eublepharidae > Eublepharis > Eublepharis macularius. The sequence goes on from NC_072797.1 coordinate 82,637,166, forward strand.
CCCTAGCCCACCCCTCCCACAGACCTGACCCGATCAGGCTCTGATCAATAATAATGTGAGCCCTCAGCCGAGGTGCCCACCGAGCTTGGTCCCAGGGCCTGCCAGCAGCCCTGGCACCAGAGGGAAGGAGGAACTAGATCCCTAGCCCACCACTCCCACAGACCTGAACAGATCAGGCACTGATTAATAATCAATGTGAGCCCTCAGCCAAGGTGCCCACCGAGCTTGGTCCCAGGGCCTGGCAGCAGCCCTGGCACCAGAGGGAAGGAGGGACTAGCGCCCTAGCCCACCACTCCCATAGACCTGAACAGATCAGGCCCTGATCAATAATCAATGTGAGCCCTCAGCCGAGGTGCCCACTGAGCTTGGCCCCAGAGCCAGGCAGCAGCCCTGGAACCAGAAGAGATAGATCCCTATCCCCCAAAGCCAAGCTCAATTGTACTCTCAGTCTATCTCCCCAAAGGCTAGCAAGTGGCAAGCAAGAGCTCTGTCCCACTCCACTGGTCGCAGAAAGTGAAACCCAGCCTGGGAGACCACGGCTATTTATAAGCAAGGGTCCCATTCAGGTCTGTGTTTGGCCGTCAGAGCTGCCTATCAGGGTTTGCAGAGATGAGATTGGAGTGTCCATGGCTACAGAACACCCCTTCCCCCTCCCTCCCCTGGGTGTCTTCTCCCAACATGTAACTGCTTTGCAGCTCCGTGGTTGGAAGGAAGCCCCGCTGATCAAGGAAAGCTGGGCTTCCATTTGGGTTTCCAGGGCGACAGAAGGAGGGCAAACAGAGCTCAGGCATTCCCCTGGCTCCGTTGCCAGGGGAATAGATTGCTGGTGCCTGAGTGTCTGGCTTCCCGAACCGCGCCCAAATGCCCCGAACCAGGCCTCTCCCGACCACTGGTTCATTGGCCATGGCCGACCACGATCCGCTGGGTCACGATCGCGCAATCGCCATTTTTGTGGGTTTTACGGTTCGTAATGCGGTTTGTGACCATCTCTACTCTCAACTATCTCACGTTCTGAATCATCATTTGTTTGTGTGGTATTCAAGCAGGGAAGAGGGGCTTCTGCCTTCACTCCTGTGCTGTTTTCCAGAGTGGAAACAGCCATTGGAGTGCCTGTTTGACTCTTTCTTGGGCTCTACATGTCCTGGAAATTATGTGACTAAGGACATGTGGAGTCTGAGAAAGGGTCAAAGAGGCCCCCTCACAGCTGTTTCTGCTCTAGAAAATGGCATGGGAGTGAAGGCAGAAGCCCCTCCTCCCCTTCACAGTGGTTGGTTAATTTGTGAGCAATGGGTAATTCAGAAGGTGCATGAGACTGAGTTGGGTTAAGCAACCCTCAACCCAATTCTTGTCACCTATGTTGTCTAGGAGTTCCCTCACGAGAGAAGAGGGGAGGAAAAAAGATAAGAGGAGGGGGGAAGAAGCACAGGCAGAGGAATAGGATGCCTCTCCTCCATGAGTTCTGTTGGGTCTTCCATTTGTTCTTTGAAAATTCTTTTTAAGAAGAGACTTCCTCAGTATATCCTGATGAAAACTGAGCATGCTTATTGCCTTTCTCATGGAATGTTTAGAACAATTTAGTGTAAAGTTGTATTGGGTTTTAGTTAAGGCACGTTAACTAACTGTACACAGAAAGCTCTCATCGAAGTTAGAAAACCAATAACTGTTTATTTATCTAAATAAATATATTTACATAAGTTTAGTGGAGAGAAAGAACTAGTAACTGATCTAATTAGCTAGTATGGCTTTAGATTGAAAGGTCATCTCTCTCAGGAGGAGACACTATGCTGTCTCTCCTGGTGCATGCAGGGAAGAAGAAGAGAGAGGAGAGGAGGAGAGAAGGGAAGGAAGCAAGTTCCCCTGGCAGGAAGGAGACTGATAGTAGCCTATCTATCTAACTGACTCTATGGCTGTTGCCTTCCTTCTTCTTGGCTGGCAGTCCTCAAGGCCTGAGCAAGAGACATTGCCAGTCCCTTCTAACAAGTTGTTGGTTTTTTAAAAAGAGAGCAGGGACTAGAAGAGAGCAGGGAAAGATTAAATTTTTCAAGCCATTAGTAGCTTATAGTATTGTTGTTTAATTGCTGTCTAAGTACTGTGAATGGGTCTTTCAATGCAGCCAGGTCTTACACCAAAATAATATTAATGTTCTTTTATTAGTTATAGATGGCTGGTTGGTGAGAGCTAATTCTTAACTGATAGTCCCATAACAGCTGTATCCAGGAAAGCTCAGAGCTTCAGGAAGCTTTCAGCTCTTTTCCTCCAAGCTAGAGGGGAGATCTCTCGATGTGTGTGAGAACAATACAAAGCAGTCTTGAAGTTCAGAAAAAAGGAAAAGAAGACTTAGAGCATTATAGGTTGGTCAGAGGTAGAAGGTTTTCTGTCTTATAGGAGTATTTCTTTGCTTCCACCTGAACTCTGTCTGTATATTTAGAAATAAATCAAATGTTACAAAATTGTCCAAAGGGGGGGGGGGTCGACTGATAGATCCAGCACTGAAATTATTTAAGAGAAAGGTTGTTCCACACCTCCTATATGGAGCTGAAGTATGGAGCTGGAAGGAGGATATTCTAACCAGTTTTGAGGTAATCCAAAATCAATTTTTGAGACGGATTTTGGCTTTACCCAAAGGCCTGCTGCTCTGATGAGAGCCGAAATAGGACTCCCCTCCCTTAGGGCGCGGGTACACCTTGCAGTTTTAAAGTACTGGGAAAGGATCAAATTTGCCAGTTCTGATGCCCTAAGCTGCCAATCAGTAAATTTCTTACTATCTAAAGACCCCACACACCCTGGCTTTCTTTCCATCATTTGCCAAAGGAATACCATCCCTGACGACCTGTTAGGGGTCTCAACCAACAACTCCCCACTTAGGGAGTGGATTTACAAGTCAGATACAGTGATGGGCCAGCTATCAATATTAAAATCCAAGGCTACTCCTTGGTATAAATTAATTAAATTTGATCATTTAAGTTCCACCTACCTAGCCAGCATTTCTCATTATAATCTCAGAGTGTCTTTCACCGCTCTGCGCTTTCAGATGATGCAATCAGCTCTTTTGACAGGGTGTTATTCTTGCATCCCTATGGAACACTGCAGCTGCATTTGTGGATCATCTACAGAGGAGAACCTTCCCCACTACCTACTTTACTTTTCATTATACAGTGTGCCCAGAGCTAATTTCTTGGCCAGAATCCTACCAGCTACAAACACATATTCTGAAATCGAGAAGATTGTGTTCTTGTTATCTGACACAGATAATCATGTATCTTACAGAGTCTCTCAGTTTGCACTTGCAGCCAAGAAGATAAGATCTAAGGTGGTACTGAATGAGGCTGTTTCGGGACTCTTGGGATAGTTTGGTATACTGTACTGCTTTAATTAATTTTCATTAACCATTTACTGAAAGTTTTTGTGATGGCCTATGGCTTTAGACAATAAACTCTGACTGACTGACTGACTGACTGACTAACTGACTGACTGACTGACTGACTGACTGGCTACAAAATTGTCATAATCCAGTGCTCTCTCCTTCAAAAGAAAGCAAACTCTGCAACAATGTTTGTTGAACTTCTTATCCCTTAGGGAAGTAGGGAGCATGTAATAGCATTCTGGATGGAGTGAATTATAGCACAGTGATGCACACTGTGAAAGAACTCTAAACCCCATCCTCTGCGTCCAGGATGCTATATGCTTTGAAGGACTCACTGATTTCTTTGATGCTAATAGACTCTTGGTGGGGGGATTAATTAGGATAGGATGAAAGGCACTTCCTCCAGTTCTAATTATTCACACTCACTCCTCAAGGACTCTTACAGCTGCAGAGCCCCTAATAGCTTTAAAATACCTAGGGTGAGGGTAAAGACAGAGACTGGAACTCCTACAAACTCTCCTATACAACGTAGGAGAGGTAAAAATATAACTACTATCTTGCTCTGATTTGAGTCTAGGTGAACTCCTGCCTAGGTCTGAATCTCAGGGCTATGGAGCAACTCCACATGTATTTTATTTATAGATTTACATCCTGTTTTTATGCTCACAAAGAACCCTCAGGGTGGCTCATAAAAAGATACAATTATAAAATGACAACAGCAAAAACTGCTCTCGGCAAGGCTAGAAGGAAATAGAGCAGCAGCCAGGCGCCCCACCATCTGATGGAACAACTGGGTCCAAGCTTGGAATGAGGCAAGCAAGATCACACTGAGATCTCCTTCAAGTAGTTTTAAAGGTAGAGTTTAATTGATATCTGTATTATTTTGTTGTGTGAATGCTGACAAACACGGTAAAATGCAAGTGTAGTGTTGTGCTACAGAAATGATGTTCAGAACTAACATTGCAATCCCAAGAATTCCTCTGAGCAACCACATGGATAAAATGGGATTTACTTAAGAGTAGAACTGCTTAGAATTGCTCACAGTGAGCAGGAAGCTCAGTCAGTGTTCAGCCGTTTCATAATTGCCATGGGAAAGGGGAATGCTCCCATTGATTTAGCTCTTCTTCCTCCCCAATATGATTCTTCACTGACCCACATTGTCACTTTTTTATTTATTTATTTAATTAATTAATTTAAAACATTTCTATGCCACATTTTTACCCAAATCAGGGTCCCCAAGGCAGGGAACATTAAAACATGTCAAACATTAAAATGGCATAAAATACAAAAATATATAAAATATTTAAAACAATTAAACAAAATGCATAAAAATATATAAACATGCTGGGAGGAGGGCAAATAACATTTAGGGAGGAAACACCAAACCAAACCAAAAAAAAAGTCTTCGCCCACTGGCAGAAGACAACAATGAAGGAAAATAGACAAATCTGCACGGACAGGGAGTTGACACACCCATCCAGCATCAGATGACAGAGGCATTTTCATTTCATTTATTAGATTTATAGCCTGCCCTCCCTACAAGCAGGCTCAGGGAGGGTCACTACAATATTAAAACATACGAAGATAATTTACATTAAAATAATAAAACCACATCAATATCAAACCAAAACACAGCCTCCAAAGATTACCAGAGGTCAGGTAGGTTCATATGGGAGTAGGCTAGCCCTAGGCACCACTTTTAAAATGGTGAACTCTTTTCCTTGTCAAATTCTACTTATACTACATAGATAAATTAGTAATCATGCTACTAAATTAATGTTCGGAGAGACCAGGAAAATTCTTCAATTGAATACAATTTTGTAAAAGTAATTTTTCAAAGGCATTAGTATTCCCAAAGTATGAGGCAGCAAAGTAATCCTATAGATGACCCTGAAAAACCTACACAAGATCATGAAAGGCAAAGCTCAAAACCCACTTTTTGAAGTTGGTTATTGATTGTGCATTACGCTTGGATCCTGAAGGGACAGAGCATAGAAGCTAAGTTGCTCACTAAGGAGATCAATAAGGCTAACATCCTTTCTAGTTTCCCAGACTTTGTATCCCTTTGGGAATTTGGGTTTTTTAATTATTATTATGCAGCGTCATACTACCAACATTTAAAGTTTGGAGCTAATTGTCCAATAAGAAAGCCTCACATATCTTGATGACCTGTTTGGATATATAATCACATGTGGTCGAATTCATTAGCAGCTGATATCTAAAATAGGTTTTGTTCAGGCATTTGCTTTGCCATTCTCCATATACTCAGGGCCAAGCTACACATGACGAAAGACACTTGCCTGGCAAGTGGATTGAGTGGAGGGCAAGTGAACAGGGAGAAATACACTTGCCATTCAAGTGTCATTTGTCACTTGTAGCTTGGCCCTCAGACTACCAAAAGAGTTCCAAACAAGATCTGAGCAAAGGAATCATGGCACTGTTGATTGAAATATCCTTGATATTGACTGTACTAATCTCACACTAAGTAATCCGCCTTGAATCTCCGTGAGAAATTACATAAACAAACAAGCAAACAGTAATACTCTGTCCTAACTGTATAGTCTATTTCTTTCCTGCTCAGCCATAATTTCCTTTGTATTGTCTCTCTTCGAAGGAAACAAAGGAACACAAAGCAGACATTGTTCCCTCACACATACTTCAAAGTGGTGGACCTCCTATAACAAAAAGTGAAATGGGTAGAAATCTCCTTGACATTGGGATTTCTCAAATCTTACCCCATGGAACCATCACAAATTAAAGGAAAAACTTTTCATACCTCCTCCAGATGAGCAATGCAGCTGTTATTACACTGTATTTCAACACTTGCTAGTGCCTAGGTCAGAGCCTTTAAGCTCTCAGAAAATGGTGATGAGCCGTCACACTTTTGTGGAGTTTTTTGCTGATAAAAGCCCTCAATCTAATTTGTTGTTTCTAGGCATGATGATCAAGAGAGCAGTTGCAAAAAAACCTGCAGAACAACAATGTCCACTTTAGTCTCACTTCAGTCTAGTTCCAGGCCAGGCCAAGAGCAGAGATGATGAATGTATACAAGGGCCATACTTCTTTGCTACTATTATTGGATTTACCAAGCTAACAGAAGTGGAAACCACAAATGAAGGCAACAAGCAAAAAAGTTAACTGCAGTATATTATATCAATGTGTGAAAAAAGTAAAATCAAAAAGAGTCCAGTAGCACCTTTAAGACTAACCAATTTTATTGTAGCATAAGCTTTCGAGAATCAAGTTCTCTTCGTCAGATGCATGATCCGAACTGGTCAAATACAGAAGAGGAGGGGAGAGAGGGGAGAAAGAAGGGGACATATATCACAAGGGGACAGGATGCAATTAGCGGGGAGGCAACCCAAACATTCCTTTGCTAGTAAATGTAAACATCTCCTTTTGGTGTGGAGTCAGTTTGCCGTGTTAGTTTGCAGCAGTGAAAGCAGTGAAAGCATCCAATTACTATGTAGTATAAGCCTTCGATAACCACAGCTCTCCTTTAGGTTTGGTCTAGGGGAGCCCAGTGACGCCTGGTGTGGGCTTTCGGGGACCACAGTTCTCTTTGTCAGATGCATCTGGCAGGGAGAGCTGTGGTTATCGAAGGCTTATACTACATAGTAATTGGATGCTTTCACTGCTTTCACTGCTGCAAACTAACACGGCAAACTGACTCCACACCAAAAGGAGATGTTTACATTTACTAGCAAAGGAATGTTTGGGTTGCCTCCCCGCTAACTGCATCCTGTCCCCTTGTGATATATGTCCCCTTCTTTCTCCCCTCTCTCCCCTCCTCTTCTGTATTTGACCAGTTCGGATCATGCATCTGACGAAGAGAACTTGATTCTCGAAAGCTTATGCTACAATAAAATTGGTTAGTCTTAAAGGTGCTACTGGACTCTTTTTGATTTTGCTACTACAGACTAACACGGCTAACTCCTCTGAAAAAAGTAAATAATAGTAATGAACTCAATGCACAAAATAGTCAATATATAATCAAAATAAATTAGTCAATTATGCACATAAATTCCTGGACCCACAAACAATAAATGAGTAGGTGCCAAAGATATTACAAAAGACAAAGTGAGGGGAAAAAATCCATCCACAGATAAGACAGTCAAAACAGTCAATCACGCAGATACTGCAGTCACATTAACCAGTATTTATCCTCAGTCTCTGTTATTCTTGCAGGCAGTGAGTTGAAAAATGAGACGCCCGGCGGTCGAAGTCCTCCCACCCAACATTCAGGGCCAGCAAGGTTCCTGATGTTTCGTGGAAACCTCCTCGGGCCGTGGAACATATGCCACAAACTAGCTTCATAAATTAACACAGCACCAGTGAATCAAAGGTCTATAATGGCGGCTGAGTGGACCTTGATGCATCTGAAGAAGACAACTGTGGTTCTCGAAAGCTTATGCTACAGTAAAGTTGGTTAGTCTTAAAGGTGCTACTGGACTCTTTTCTATTTTTGCTACTACAGACTAACACGGCTAACTCCTCTGCATCTATATGAGTGGACCTTTGATTCACTGGTAAATTAGGCATTAAGTACCGTATAACCACTGTTTGAATGTGTTTCAGCTTTCAGAGCCAGTTTTCTTGGAGAGATGGTGTTTACCACCTATATGTTTGACCCTAGCATATCATAGCTAACAACATGTATCTGAGGCAGTAACCAGATGGGTCTGAGTGGATCCCTCATTAACAGCAAGGAAGCACACACACCCTCACTGGGTTTAAATGAATTATCCAACTATTGGTGGTTTATGGTGACCCCTGCTGGAGTTTTCAAGGCAAGAGACTAATAGGTGGCTGGCCATTGCCTGCCTCTGCAACCTTGGTATTCTTTAGAAGTTTGCCATCCAATTACTAACTAAGGCTGACCCTACTTGGCTTCCAAGATCTGATGAAAATGGGCTTGCCTGGGCTATCCAGCTCAGGGCATCTGACTAGTCACTAATTTTCTGTTTTGTGGTATGATGCTTGAGTGGATAGCGATAACCAAACTTCAGCCATTCCTGGATGACACTGATTATCTGCATCCATTTAAATCTGAATTCTTGCTAGGCCTCATATCAAAAACTATCTTGATTGCACTAGTCAGAGATCTGTATCAAGAGGTGGACAGGGTAAGTATGGGCTTATTCATTATCCGTAGCCTCTTGGCAGCTTTTGATGCAGCTGGCCATTCTTAATGCATGTTTGTATCTGAATTGATCGATACACTCTCATGAGTTCTTCTTACATGAGATGCTGGATGAACTTTTCTTCTTTTCCATCACACTTATGTTATGGGATGCCACAGGATTTCATTCTCTCTCCCATCTATTTAGTATCTGTATGAATGCACTGAGGATGTATGGAGATCCAGAGTCAGGCGCAGTGCTGATGACAACCAAGTCTACCTGTTTTGATGTAACCAGGTGGGGCACTGATTATTCTGGAGGCACTTGGACTCAGTAATGGAATGTAAACAAATTAACAAATTAAAGTGCAGTACAGAAAAGAGGGAGGTATTGATGGTAGTTCAACAGTACCATGACTCAGAATTCACTGTAAAATATATGAACAATAAAAACAAGTGTGAGTTGAAGAATGTGCCTTCCGTTAATTCACCATAGGCAGTCCATTATGATCCGATCTTGTTGTTAGCAGTCAGACCTCTCCCTCATACTGAAAGGGTATTTTATGGACATGAAATATCATAAACCCCTTGCCTTAAGCCTCAGAAACAGCCTGGCCCTGGGTGGGGTAGATGCCAGTTAGCCTGGAAAGTTACCAAGCCATGAGTCATAGGGGAAGAAACGACTGACTGATGGCCCTCCATGCTCCAATAAGCAGCAAAAATAAAAAGGTTTCCTGAGAAAACTGCCTAATCCCATCAATACCTCCCTCCACCTTTCGTCTCCTACTTACTTAATCAGGGCTATTCAGCACATCTGATAGACTTCCTGCCTGGTACTTACCAAGTTCTCAAACAATATCTGGAGCCAGTGGCATGGTATGGAATACCCACCACCACCCCACCGTAACCCGACAATACCCACCTGGGGCCCAGAGCATCTGCAGTCAGGGCAGCGAATGAGACCATCAGGGCCCACACAGCCCAAAAAAACTGGCTCAGTGACCAGCCAACAAAGAGGGTAAGCAGAGGACAGCAACAGGAGGAGCAGGCAGGCCCCACAGAGGCCAAGTCTGGCAGCCTGGGGAAAAGCCCAGCTAGGAAGTCCAGAGGGGCTGGTGCCCAGCCACAGCAAACAAACACTACCCAGGCCAGCCATCCACCCCTGACCAGGACCCAGGCTAGCTGGTGCTGCCCAGCCATAGCCACCACTCCTCAAACTCCCACCCTGGCACCCAGCAGTGAAAGGGAGGTCGCAGGAGCTTCCAGCTCATGGCAAAGCTCAGGCAGTGGAGGGACAGGACCAGGTGAGGCCAAGATGGGGTAGGGATGGGAGGCAGGCCCTAATGGGCTGCAGGAGTGACCATGGGGAAGAGCTGTAGGGTGGCCCCTAGCACAGGTGTTGAGAGGCAGGCACTTGGGATATAGGGTGGGGACCAAATTAGGATGGAAAGATTAAAGAGAGCAGAACTCCCTTCCCCCCGCTGGGGAGGAGAGCAGAGGTCCATCTTTGACTGTAAAGGTGTGGCCTCTCAGGTGGAAGAAGAGTTCCTAGAGACTGTGGCCTCGACACCTCTCTCACTGTTCCTGAGGCCAACAAGAGGGAGCCCTCACAGGAGGGGCGTGCATGGTGGGCATGAGCTGATGAGGTTGTCTGAGGGGGCTAGGACCTAACTCAAGGGGCCCCAGCAATGCAGCATCTCCATGGTGGACAAGCGGTTGGCAACCCGAGAGAGGGAGGAGAGCAGAGGTCCATCCTTGACTGTAAAGGTGTGGCCTCTCATGTGGAAGAAGAGTTCCTAGAGACTGTGGCCTCGACACCTCTCTCACTGTTCCTAAGGCCAACAAGAGGGAGCCCTCACAGGAGGGGTGTGTATGGTGGGCATCAGCTGATGAGGTTGTCTGAGGGGGCTAGGACCTAACTCAAGGGGCCCCAGCAATGCAGCATCTCCATAGTGGACAAGCGGTTGGCAACCCCAGAGATCTCACAAGCAATATTTTTTATTTAGAGTCCTGCACAGATAGTCATATTGCACCTTTCCCAATTCATTGTTCCTCCTGCAGAGACAACCATCAAGCTCTTTTTCTTGGCTGCAAGATGTTAGCCTTACCTCAGGGCACCTTTCACTCTATAACTGAGCTTTCCAGCCATGTGCTCAGTGTGTATGTGTTCTGGGACCCATCCACGCACCCTCAGATTATGGCCCTTTCCACATGCTGTTAAAGCGATGGGCTACTTGCTGAATGCTGGTGGTTTTTTTCACAGATTCCAGATGCCTCTGATTTCAAAGTTGAAGCAGGCAGTTTCACTTTCGTTTGTTCAGCATCTTTTGTGAGAACGGGATTTCCCACTCTTTCCTGTGCCGGGTAAAGGGCACTGAACAAACAAAAGCCAAACTGCCTGCTTCCACTTTGAAATCAGAGATGTCTGGAATCTGTGAAAAAAAACGCCAGCATTCAGTAAGTAGCCCGTCGCTTTAACAGTACGTGGAAAGGGCCCTTGTCTGAGCCCTCCCATCTCTTCTGTGAAGTGCTGGTCATTTTGCTACTGTTCCCACAGACCTCCCCTCTTTCCAGGACTGTTAAATATCACCGTGCCATGAATTGCTCTCCCCTTTTCTTCACTGTTTTCTTAGCTAGCTGTGTGTGTATGTTGTGTGAGGTTCTCTGTACACTTGCTTTTTATTTATCTGTTAATAAAAGAAACCTTTCCTATAGAACTTCTGCTTGTTTAGTTGACAGTTTTCTAAGGGAACAATTCTTGTATACATTGGTGGAGATCCCAGTTACCTCCTCTCACTGGGGGCCAAGCTACAAGTGACGAATGACACTTGAATGGCAAGTGTATTCCTCCCTGTTCACTTGCCCTCCACTTAATCCACTTGCTGTTCAAGTGTCATTTGTCACTTGTAGCTTGGCCCTGAGTCTCCTTGAATGCTAATTCTCCCAACTCACTAGGAGACACACACACCCAATTAGGATAATATTGTATGTTTTTTATTGACTATATTAATGTGTTCTCATATTTTGTTGGTTCTGTGTATTGTACTGTTTCTTATTACATCGTGTTCAGCTGAAATCTGCCTTGAGTCTCAGGAAGAAAGGTGTACTATAAATAAAATAAATAAGTAAAAAGATTTTACTGGTAGACTTCTTCTTAGAAGATAAACACTTGTTGAGACTGTTAATGACAAGAGTACACAAAATATTTTTCTGCTACCAAGGAAAGCTGTTTACATTAAACATTCATACACACATGCATGGAAGTAAATCCCATTGAATTCAGCAGGATTTATTTGCAAGTAAACGTGAATGGAACAGCTCATGTGTCAATAGCAATTGCCTAAAACTGATGCTAGCAAGAAGACTCTAACAGCAGTGGTTTTAGAATTGTGACTGACAGCAAACCAACACAAGTCTTTTAAATAAGAGCAGGTTTTTCTCAGTTTACTTGTCACTGTTATTTTCTGTTACTTGTCAAGCTGTTGCTATGTGGGCCCCAAAGAATGAGATTAAAGTGTGCAAGGTGACATCTTAGATTAAACCACCTCCCTTTGGTGTGAATGTGCATTTAAGCCTTTGATTACAGTACATATTTCTCCCTGAAGAGAAATGCCCAGCTGTCTCTGCTGTCTGAATAAGGTAATGGTATCTTCTAATATTCTTGATGCCCCCAAACATCCATTTCAGCCTCAAACAACATCATAAAGGAGATAATGATTTCTTCTGTACTTCATCATCGATGAATGTCTCATGGAAGATGACAGGAAGTCCAGCCATGGCCTTGACATTCATGTCCCCCCCCCCAAAAAAACCAGAATACTTGTGTTGTGCGCTGTGTCAAAAAGACTATGGAAAGCAGGCACTGTCAGTGCAATGGATATGATCAAGATTAGCCGAGAGTTTAATCACCAAGAGAATCCTTTGAAGTAAACCTAGGACCTGTGGCTGGGTCCTTCAACAGTCCACCTCCATGGCTCCTGCAGTTTCCCTGCTGCTTCTTCAGCCCCTTATAATTCCTCATCTTCTGTTAAACTCCTCATTTGGCCATTATGAATGGATATTCTCTATGGTTGCTTTCCCACAATGTTTCCAGCACCAAACAAGTAAAGCATGGAAGTAATACATGAATAGGCACCTGACTTTAAACACCCATGTATTATGTATCTAGAAAACTATAGTGTGGCAAAATGGCCAAAGAACTGGATTTGGATTGAAGCCACAAATCTCAATGACTAGACATCAAATTAAGAAAAGGAATTTATTAAACAAAACTGCAAGGGCAAACAAAATAAAAATAGAAGTATGTGGAGAAGAACAAAACAACAACAGACTATTTAAGCTAGGCTATATTCACTAGAAGCCCCTGAACTTGTCCCAGAGGTTACCTTCAGCAAGTTTCAGAGTCCAAATGGGAGCTTTAGCTCTTATGTCTCAAGGTCCCAAAGACAAAAGCACAAAATTTGCTAGCACAGGAACTCAAGTTGCATAGCATTCAGAAACAGGAACAAAAACAGGAACAGGTTCCTTTCTCTTCCCTCTTGTCTGACTCTTCTGATCTTTCCTGATTTAAGAGACTGAAGGAACAACTTTTTTTCAAGACTAGCTGCCTGCAGCTGGCGTAAATTCTTAGCCAATCAGATGGGCCAAAAACCTCTGATGACAGACTTGGCAATGGCCTGTCAACACAGGTAAGGGAAAGGGGAAAGATCTCATCACCTCACCCCCATAAGGCTCTGCGCTAACAAGCCAGGAGGCAGGTGCCAGTCTCTGTGAAACTTTGTCCTTGAGAGCTGTTTCAGGTCTGCACCTGCAACTCAAGGCCTCTTATCGGTCTGGAACAGATAGTGCCAACCAGCTCCAGTCTCCTCAAAGGAAAAAAAAAGGCCTCAAAAGGCTAACCCAAGATATTTTAACTAAAAAAAATGAGTAAGTGAATTTCACTACAAGGGGTCTCATTATTAGCATTCAAAACATTTTAGGTACTCAGTGCTACACATAACAGAAAAGGAGTCTAATTTTACTCTTCAGAAGCTATACAAAATCCAGTACTGTAACAGAGAAAATAACCACACTCTAGCACTGTGTGATTTAATAAAGAACTAAAGTGTAGTTTCAAAATAAAGGTATTTGCCGGTTGCTGAGAATAATAAATGACTTCCGTAGTGGTATTGTAGTTCATTTTACATCATCTCTGAAAGGGCAAGGAATGTACATTTTTGTTTTATGGACAGATTTTTAAGAGGCAAGCACTCAGTCATGATCTGTCTGGCTAATATACCATTCCCTATTCACTGTAGTCTTTAGAGCTGGTTATATTTAACTTATCCCCCCACCACCACACACAAAAATCTTGCCACCCGGGGCTAACATTCTGCTTGCTTGGCAGTTCGGATCACTCTATGAGTAGCCTGTCAGCAAGATAAATGAATGCAAGCCCAAGAACATTTTGAAAGAGTATGCTGTTGCAGAATGTGTTTTCAACAAGGCAGAACAACATTCCTGACAGCTTGCTTAGAAGACTGGCTAGTGGGTGGCCAAACTGGCAGCTTCAGAGGAGCCCTCTCAATAATGAAAAAGAAAGCCTAAAGCCTATTATCTTCAGAAAGCCTTGTCTCAGAGAACCAAACTGCGAAGGAGAGCATCTATCATTTAAGTTAGGTCTTTCCCAGAGATGTGTCTGAAATTCTCCCTAGAATGTTGCAATCCCCAAATTATCTAGTCTTAGGTGATCAATTAGAAATCATACATTGTTCTGTTTTTATTTTTATACAGCAGACGGTGCATGTGTAGTTGCGTGCTTTATTTAATTCCTTCAATTGACTCACCTATTTCCCCCTCTGTGTCTCAGTGTAAACACAAACATTGATCTAACTCTGCCCCCCTCCAAAAAGAGTTTTTTACAAGTGATTGCATCACTTTTTGCACAGCATTTTGCCCATGTGTGTGTGGCATCAGTGGAGAATGCTGACAAAACACCACAAAAAGGGTTGGCTGTATCAAGGTTATTTTTGTGTACAGTGCATTAATGAATGTATTAATGCGCATTATGAAAGGGGAGGACACCAATAAATGGAAGAGGCTGAAAGCTGACTTCAGCTCTGTGTTCCATCTCTAATTTAATTTTAGAAACTCTCTTAAACTGGAATTCAAGAGGCATGGTATGCAGGACAGAGTGAGCTCAAAGTATAATAAAGAAACAGAATGAGGAGAAATCTATTTGTCCTTAGTCTTTCCATTCATCAGCCTTCCAGACAAGCATGGGGGGGGGTCTTTCCTGTGCTATTTTGACATAGGGAAATAGCTTGGGGAGGGGGAACCCCCTGCCCCCATGGTGGCATTTTGAGGCATTTTGGGCTTTCCTTTATTTTTAAACAGCCATTCCCCACAGCCACACAGTAGCTGTGGGTCTGTGGAACCCAGACCCAAATCTTTAAAAACCTGTATGTCTAGTTTGACCCTAAGTTTACTGGCTGACACTGGATTATACTTAGTTTAACCTATTTCAGAAGGTTGTTGTAAAGATGAAAAGGAACAAATCCATTTCATCTTCTTAATATCATCCTTACAGCATACTTTCTATCTTTGGATTTCATGTGAGAAGCTGAAAGAAAGAGGACAAGAAAAAAAGTTTTCAGCAATTTTTGCATCTTGCAGGCACTGAAGACTGGATCTAGAGAACAATGGGAAACCTACAAATGACAATGCTGCAATGCCTACATGATTCACTTGGCTTAAGAATGAAATGACTCATGTAAATGGCGTGTGTCATCATCACCATATTGACAAAAGGGGATCATTATCATCATCCACATAATGTTCCAGCAGGAAAATATCTCAAAGTATCAAAGGCCATCATTACTTAAAGGTCACTGGCTTTTTGCCAAAACTTCTCCTATAATCTTGAAAGAGTATCTCAAATTGTTCATGTTGTTTTAAAGTCTACAAATGGATATTAATATTTTAATTAAATTAGAGAGTTGGGCTGTGTGTACAGAACCCCAAGAGAAGGTGATTTATCTGTTATTGCCAAGAAGTTAAGCACAACAGGGAACTGATATGTCAGAAGAATAAAGATCATAGCAGGAAAAGGTGTTTCATTGACTTGTACAGAAGATTGTCTAGCAGAGAAATCACACCTCCCCAGCACAGTACAATTCTAAGCAGAGTTAAAAGTGGATTTGATTAGAAGAATGTAACTCTACATAGGATTCCACTGGCCATTCATCCAAAAGGAGAAGATTGTCCCTCCATATGAAAAAAAATAAACATCTGTAGTGTTCCACAAAGAAAAAAAGACCCAGTGCCTTGTGGAACCAGCAGCAGAGCACAATAGGATGTATGTCTGTAGGGTCAATTTCCATTTCTGTTGGCTGACTCATAAAAGAAGTGCCATCTCAAGAGAACAATTTGTAGAACTCAGGGCCAAAGCATTGTTTTTCTGGCCCAGTACAAACTTGTAATACATGCTTGCCCTGTGCCACACCGACACCACAACTCCTCATCCTATACTCACAATCTCACTAGCTGTGAAAAAAAGTTTCTTTTAATTCAGAAAGTACTGTTAAGTATTCTAATTTCTGAGAAATGCTAACCTTTGCTTTAGTAATAACTAGAGATGGGCACGAACAGAAAAAAAATGAACATGATGTTCGTTGTTCGTTGCCATCCACAAACAGAGACTCACGAACAACCACGAACATGGCCCTGTTCACAAACACATCCGTGGTTGGCTGTTCGTGGGGGCCAGCAGGCTGTCCTCCAGCCATCATCCAAGTCAAGATCCCTACTGCACCACTCCCAGAAACCTGACCTGAGCAAGCAGCAGGAAAGGTACCAATAATAAATAATAGCTTAGCCCCAGAGCCTGGCAGCAGCCCTGGAAATTGAAGGAGTAGATCCCTATCCCACCACACACAAAGAAAATTCAAGCTCCAATGCACTCTCTCTATCAAAATGCCAACAGCAGCTGTCCCTCCCTTTCCAAAGCCAGAGCTGGGAGCCCCCCTCACCTCTGGTCTTTGTTCCCTTGTAAAAAATTTGCAGCTCCACATTTGAAAGGAAAACCTGCCTATCAAGCTAAATTGGGCTTAGATTAGGGTTTCCAGGGCAACTGCAGGAGTTCAGACAGAGTTCAGACAATCCCTGCCTAAGTTGCCAAGGGAATTGATTGCAGGTGCCAGACTCTCTGGCTTGATGAACAGCAATGAACAGCAACGAACGAGGCTTGCAATGACCACCTGTTTGTTTAGGATGGGGCCTTATGAACAGCTTGTTCGTGAACAGCAGATTGGGCTGTTCGTGGCTTTTTTTTGTTCGTATTGCTGTTCGTGCCCATCTCTAGTAATAACACACAGCCTAAGAATCCTATAAACTGTAACATGTCTCAATTTTTTTTCTTTATTCTAATGGACCAACATGACTGCAAACATTAGGCCAATTAACTTCACAACGTTTTATTTTTCTTGCCATTTTCATTGCAAAATCATGAATTATCCCCCTTAAAGTAAATTTCTATTGCAAGTTCGCACTCAGTAGACAAGATGGCTATGTGGCTTAACTGTTCTTGTCCCATTGTAAAATGCTTGCAGGCCCCTGTGAAGCATGGGAGCAGCTCAACCGACAGGCATGATGATGTCACTTAAGGAAGTGATGTCATTGTGTGTGCCAGGAGCTCATGCGCACAAGGAGATTGACCCAAGTAAGCGCCAGGTCCCCTCCCTGCAGGGAGGGTAAGGGGACCTGACACCTCTACCTCTGAGCCCCAGTAAAGTGTACCCCCATATTTCATTTCTAGAATATAACACTGTGTGTGCGCATGTGCACCTGGATTCAATTATTTCCTGGTGTGTGCTCAAATATTTCTGAGAACACATTGCAGGTTTCATAATTTCCTCTACCTTCTGTAATTTTTTGTGCTGCGTTGGCTGCTGCTCAGGAAATACACTAGCTTTCAAGTGTGGCTTTTCAGGCAGCATGGAAAACTGTGGTAAGATTGGCTCAGAAGCACCAGGATATGTACTAAGACTAATTATTTGGATCCTGTCTGCAGCATATACTATCACAGTGGACATTGACAAATCTGAATTAGATCCTGCTTAGAAGAGAATAGGAACCATTCTCCTGGGATCACAATTTAAAGTATATTGTTTTTCAGGACAGTTATGTGACTACTATTTGGAGAAGAAGGAGGACACGTTTGCAAGGGACCTGAACCATCTGAAGATAAGAACACAATTCAAGGTCTGCATTAGGACTTTTCTAATGACTAAGCTGTCCCACACTCACTCCCACACAAAGCCTGTTTGCAACACAACAACTCCAGAAATTGTGCTATGAAGAAAGGCTGCTGTAAAACGAAGGAGTGTGCTTCTTGGTCCCTGGCATGGCCTTCCTGAAGAAAACAATGCAGTTTTCCCTCCCAGCCATTGCTGGTTGTGCTGTTGCGTAGAATCAAAGGCACATGACATTTCTCCTACTAGAGAGGGAGAGAATAGGACCAGAGTCACTCTATGAATCAGAGTTTCCAGCAATTAGAAGGTGGCAATGGCCATCAAGGCCTTGCTCTTTGCAAAAGCAAATGCATTAACATGTCAGTTCCCCCTTAATTATTCCACACAGTTTAAAAGACAGCACACCACAGGCATATAAAAGAAGCAACAAGTAAGTAATAGGACAAAGTTTTAGATGAATCATGCAGATGAATCATATTTTGCCACTAGAGGACCTCAACGCTACTGCAGTTTCTACTTCTTTTGTTAAAAACAAATATTTACAAATAAGCATATAATTATCACTTCAGAGCTCATTTCATGTTTGCATTTTGTCTGTTTCAAGGAGTATAATGCTTGAATGTACATGCTATTTCTCTACCATTACTGTTGTTCCACTTTCCTTATAATGCTTGTGCACAGGGGCTAATTTGCTACCAAATTTAAAAAAAATGCACAGAATAGGATTGTTCTTTGCTGACACTGAACATTCACAGAATAATTATATCTTATTCTGCTCCTGAAGTAATATCCATAGAGGCTACAGCTTTGTTTCTACTAGCGAAGTAATTCCATTTGCTTCATTTAGTTAGATGGATGACAAAATGGATTAATTTTAATCCCAGAATTTTTCATTTCAGAATTTTAAACCTGATTTCCTACCAGTACTTCCCATAAAGTGAAAATACATGTGAAGAAGAGGGGAGAGAGAATTTCCAGTATTCTGACTCCCTTAATCTCTCTCAGGGCAGACAGATTATAGATTACATTCTGCCTGTGATATATTATATGTAATACAAAGTTATGGATGCAGAATGACCGTCTTCATTAAGCCAATGGCTTTCTGCTAAGAGACAGACACAAGGTGCGAACCCATGAAGACTCTCACAGGTCAAGAGAAGTCCCATTCTATCCCTTGCCAATGCTCTTCCCCATGCTGGCTTTGCTTTCCCTCCCTTGTCAGCTCCCTCTTCTCCCCTGCTGGCTGCAGCTGCCATTCCCTCTCCACGCTTGCCAACCCTCGCTCCACTACTACCTTTGTGTCCACTGCTCTCTATGTTTACTCCAAATCTATTTCTTTCCTGCTGAACTTCCTTTGATCTTTCCCATCACCACTGCCACTGTTTCCTTTTCTGCCTCCTGCCAGCACCATTCTTCCCCTCCATATCCTAGGCATTATTTTTTCAGGCCCAGTACAAACTTGTAACATGCCCCTCATGTCCACACAATAATCCTTCATCCCATACATAAACATCAAGCCATGAAAAATGTCTATTTTAATTCTAAAATTACCATGATATATTCTACATTTCTGAAAAGGGTCCACCTTTGCTACTTTTGCTTAATAAAAACACCCAGCTTGAGAGTCCAATCAGTTTGATGATTATTTTATAACTTTGTGGTAATTAAAAATAGATTATTTTGTCAATGTCTTGATTTTTTTTTATTATAATGGACCAACTTGGCTGCAAACATTAAGCCAAATAACTTTAAAGCTTTCTTTTTCTATGCTTTTTAAATTGCAAAATCATGTACTAGTCCCCGAAGTAGATTACTCTTGCAAGGTCATCCACAAGACGACCAGGCTAGGTTGCACGAATGTTCTTGCTCTATTGTAGAACGCCTGCAGTTTTTGATGAATGCTAGCTGGCTGAATCCTCTTTCAGTCACTGGTGATTTGCAAAAAAAAAACCATAGGGCCAGGGCTTTTTTTCTGGGAAAGGAGGTGGTGGAACTCAGTGGTTTGCCCTCGTAGAAAATGGTCACATGGCTGGTGGCCCCGCCCCCTGATCTCCAGACAGAGGGCAGTTTAGATTGCCCTCCACGCCTCAGGGTGGAGGGCAATCTAAACTCCCCTCTGTCTTGAGATCAGGGGGCAGGGCCACCAGCCATGTGACCATTTTCAAGAGGTTCCGGAACTCCGTTCCACCGCGTTCCAGCTGAAAAATAGCCCTGCAGAGGGCTATGCACAAAACTGAAAATTAGTTGCAGTTGTGTTACCTGCAGATCTCATTGAGCCTAGTAACTGATTTAATTCAATTGCTTCATGTTTTTTTAAAATTCATTTTGGATATTGTGGTTTCTCTTTAGATCATATAAACCTTTCTCCTAAACTCATTTTGGAGGAGGTCACTTAAAATCTCAGATAAGATGTTAATCTCCTGTCATCTACTGGAATGATTTCAGGAAAATGCATAACAATTTTAAACTCTGAGAGGGAAACAAACTGCAAGGTTCTCATTCAGGTGTTTAAAATAAAGGAATTATAGGCAAATATCAATCTAGATATAAATATAAGTATAGATATAAAGATATAGGTGCAAATAGACTAATTCTATTGGCTAGTTTTGTATTAACGGCATGAACCACAACAGCTTCCTGCTCATGGTTAATGGGGAATAGACATCTCTTATTCACCCCACCCCAAGGGTAATAGCCATGATTAATAGCCCATAAGTTGCTGTTAGATGGCACCAAAGGGTTTTTTGATGCCTCCCATCTGGTCCACCTGTGATTCAGCTGACTTACAATGAACTGGATCACTGCATCAATGGCTACTGTAAGAGTTTAGATTGGTTCTAGATCCTGGTACCAGCACAAGAGTCCTCTGGTGAACACATCCTTGATTGTATCCATAGCAGCTCAAAGGTTCAGGCTGTCAACTCTGAAACATGACTTGTGACTATGATCCGCCTCAACAGAAAAGGAGCTCCCATCTACAATTGTCATAACTGGACTCAATCCACTTAAAGCTGCAGCCCATCACTCAAGATGTGGGGTAGATGCTGATAAACTGTCCTCGGACTTCAATGGTGTTCAGATTCTTCAGAGAATAGCTACCACTGTTTCCTTTTCATATGAACTGAATTTTACAATTTTGTGAGCTATTTGGGACACTAACTTCACAGAAATTAGAACTGGGAAATTTGGTTTATCAGTTAATCTGCTCCTTCAGTGCTACCTTCCCACCCAAAGTAGGTTCACAGTTGGCCATGAGGAAATGTTCTTTCCCTTAAATAGAGGTTTAATATGCAGAAATGAGCAGCTGAAATTTTGATGGGGTGGAGTTAAATAACATCACCTGATAAAGGACCATCTCCTTCCAAAGTATATAGCCCACCAGTTACAATCTGCCTCTCAAACCCTGCTTTCTGTGCTCACACCTTCAGAGGTGAGACAGGTGGTGATTAAAGAGAGAGCACTTTCTGTGGTGGCACCTTGCCTCTGGAGGCCCCTGAGGCTCTTCCAGCACCTATTTTACTTTCTTTTAGGAGCCAGGCCAAAACATATCTTTTTACCCAGGCTTTTAATTAGGGGTTTATCCAGGGCTTTTTTTCAGCAGGAACGTGGAGGAACGGAGTTCCGGAACCGCTTGAAAATGGTCACATGGCTGGTGGCCCTGCCCCCTGATCTCCAGACAGAGGGGAGTTTAGATTGCCCTCCGCACTGCTCAGCGGCACAGAGGGCAATCTAAACTGCCCTCTGTCTGGAGATCAGGGGGCGGGCCACCGGCCATGTGACTATTTTCTCCGAGGGCAACCCACTGAGTTCCATCACCTCTTTTCCCAGAAAAAAAGCCCTGCTTTATGCTGATGATGTCTAATGGCTTGTATTTCTTTAATGGCTTCTATTTTATACTGCAGTTTTGAATTGTAAGCTACCTAAAGCAGGACTCTGAAGAGACAGTATAACATATTCTAAGCAAGCAAATACATGAGGAATGTGAAAGAAAGGAAGATGTCTGTCACTTTTTATGTTAATTTTGGTTTTACTTTTAAAAAATGCATATTCACATATCTACAACAAGCTAGCCACCATTCGTGCTTTAGTAGAAAGTCTAACCTCCACCCAGGCAGCATGACAGAACAATTTCTTAGTTCTGTATTACCAAATATTTTAATATTTAAAACAATCCGAGATATCTAGTGAAACATGAACCAAAACAATATTTAACATCCATACCTGACTATAATCTTTGATGAACCTGCTGAGACTGAGGGCCAAGCTACACATGACGAATGACACTTGAACGGCAAGTGGATTGAGTGGAGGGCAAGTGAACAGGGAGAAATACACTTGCCATTCAAGTGTCATTCGTCATGTGTAGCTTGGCCCTGAGAGCGGGATCACAAGTGACGCCTGACACAGGTTGGACACTAGTCAGCTTCCCTCAAGTTTTGATGGGAAATGTAGGCATCCTGGTCTTGCAGCTTGACTCTCTGACTGCTGTCCAATGGACTTTTCAACTGTCACTTGTCCAACATTCCGCCAAGCTGCCTACATTTCCCATTAAAACTTGAGGGAAGCTGGCAAGTGTCCAACCTGTGTCAGGTGTCACTTGTGGTCCCGCTCTCAGACTAGAACTCCTTCTGCACCAGGGACCTAGCTTGAAGTCAAGCTGAAAGGCATGGAATCAGCTTGTATGTGGCTATTCACACCTCTCATGTTTGATCCGTGTGGCTCTGTTTTTTTTTAGTCCGCACCATGTCAAAATGAGTCAGGATCATGAGTGCTTGCATTGTCGTCACTGATGGTCACCACGCCAGCCTTTTCTTACTTTTTTTGCGCATGCACTGAATCAATGCATTACAGGAGCACTGGATCAACCTACTTCCTGGATTTCACTCTCACCACCCCTCCACTCCTCCCTTTGTTGATCCTGATTGGCTAATTCACCTGTGCCCCCCTTATAATTAATTCCACATGTGATTGGCTATGAGAATTGTATATTGGCCAGCCAAACAGTGGAAACAATAGAGGATCATGCATGAGGTTGAATTACTTGCCCAAAGAAGGAAATGTTCTTTCTCAGAAACAAAGAGAAATAAAATTTTATTAAAGGAATTTTATTTTGAAGTGATCGTCTCATCGGAGAAGCAGCGATGAATTGCTGGCAAAGCTCCATTCCTGCCTCTTTCTCTGTTGCCCCCAAGCATCTGTTTCTCCACCATGGGAGAAAAAGAGAATCTAAGACTTGATATGAAAATCTTTATTTCTGATACCCATATATTTAGCTCCCTATACAATATTCCCACTGATAACAAAGCAAAAAAAATTAAAAGGAAACTTCCTCCTGCATGCTTTCAAACCAACGATTCATCAATCCTGCGCTGAACTTTAAAAAAAAATGTTTTGATTTTCTGCTCTTCAGCTTCTTAAAGGGCTACTGCCTAATGGACTCTCAGTTTTCCTTGTATCTTCTTCCCCACACTATTTACTTTTCCCCTCCTCCTGGCAACTCCCATATCTTCACTTTGCCCTGCTTTCTTTTCTCCTTCCCAGCCACCATCCATCTACTTTTATATGCCTTCCATCTCCAGCTATGTATATATTTTATTTACTTCATCTGTACTCTGCCTTTCTCCACAACAGAAATCCAAAGAAACACATATTATTTTCTTCTCCTCTATTCTCCTCTCTACCTCAGAACAGTCCTGTGAGTTAGATTAGACTGAGAATGTCTGACTGGTCACCTGGTGAGCTTACACAGCAGAGTGAGGATGTAACCCTGGGTCTCCCCAGGTCTGAAATTCTGACCACTACACCATAGTGGCTATCATGAGATGGCTGCTGTTGATCAGTAGCAAGCAACCAGGCCTGGGAGAGTCATGCAAATCACATGATAGCAAGTTGCCCAGTGGTTGCTGATGGGCCTGGCCCCAGTGAGCCCTGCCCCTACCTACCAAGGCTGGCAATGCTGTTGTGGTTGCCTAGCAACAGCTACTGAGGTCATTTATTTCTTAAAGCTACAGGCAGGCACTGTTTCTGGGGGAGGTTTTTGGAGGACTGTTTGGTTGGTTTCTCAGGTTTGTAGAAAATTCTGTCTTGTCTGTGCATGGCCTCAACCTCTCAATGTAAGTATCCACAGATAGGGTCATGTTGAGAATTATTTATCTGTCTATATCTATATACTGCAATATGCTAAACCTGACAATCTTAACTTGTTCTCATAACAAAACTGGGAGTATTAGAACCAAAAGAATTGTGTAGTTACCACCAAATCTTGAAGTACTTTCAAATGTCATTCTGTCAGCCATTATTATAAGAATGGGGATATTAAGCCTGGCCTCACCATTGTTATAAAGGCCTTTGACTTGCCCTAGACTGTTACTCTGCTATGACTGTCTGCTGTAATGTTTCATGAGCCTTGTCTTTGCTTCCGTTTCCTTTTAAAGAAGTTGATTTCTCTGAGAGTAAAGCACTCAGCCATTTTCTAAAGGTTGAATGAGCTTTCAAGCAATTTAACATTAAGGAGCGATTGTGCAAAGTACTTGTTTTTTTGTCTCAGATGAAAAGCTCAGAGATTACAAGTCAGTAGAACTAAACTACAAGAAGCTTAATTTTGACAAACCTATTCTGTTTCATGTTATGTAGGAGGTGATAAAGAAAAAATAACTTAAAAGATGAATTGCTTAGTCTATTAGTAATTTTAATAGAGATGTTTTTGATTCATTGATTTTAAGATATAGCCATCAACAATGCTCATTATCATCACATATGGGAAAATAGTTAATCTGAAACCAGTGGTTGACGAAGAAGAGTTTATATTTCAAGCCATTTTAACCTGAAATCTGTAACCATAATGTGTGTCATTTACAGTGCTGGTTTTAACTTTTAAAGCCCTAAACAGCCTGTGCCCAGGGCATCTAAAAATATGGATTACCTGCATAACAGAATTTCCTCTGATGTGTGACCTATGAAGGTATGTAGGTTGGAGTAAGTATCACTGGCATAATATGCAGCATGGTACTCAAACCCACACCTACAGACCTCCCTGGTATGTATTTGTTCTGGACTTTTGCTAGTCACACCATAGTCCTTCTTATAGAGGAAGGTGCTGTGTTCCTTCCCTTATATCTACATTGAGGTCCCTAACTCCTCCTGTTTATTCTCAGATAACTCTGTTCCCAAGTTCAATCCTGGCCCAGGAATGGTCTTGACTAGAGATGGGCATGAACCGGGAAAATGCCGAACCATGTGATTTATGGCATTTCACAAACCATGAACCACCACAAACTTGCCCCAGTTCACAAACCGGTTCATTTGGTTCATGAAAACGTCACTTCCGGGACAGCAGAAGGTCTGCAGAATAAGGGTGTGTGCTTCCAGTTTCCCCCTTTCAAACGCTGCCCGCTTTTCAGCTGATGGGAGGAGGATCCCCACATCAGCTGAAAAAAACTGCTGGTGTTTGAAAGCAGCAATACTTTTCTTTCATGGCACAAACACCCACTGCTCTCCTTTTCTCCAGGAGCTAAAGAGAGGTAAGGGTCATAAGGCTGCTTCTCCATTGGCTTCTTTCCTCCTAGGTATGCAAGCACTCTCTTATTTTTTTTCCAAAGCCAGGAACGATTCGTAATGTTGCTGCTTATTCCCTGAGGGCTTTAAAAGCCAGGAAAGGGTTAATTTTTTTTCCTTCCTCCTTTGGGGTATGCACACACATCTCTCCTTTTTTCAAAGACAAGAATGGGTTGTAATGTTATAACATTGTAACATAGAAATATTATAACATTAATGTTACTGCACATTCCTCCTGGCTTTAAAAACCTGGAAAGGGTTAAATGGCTGCTTTTCCCCTCCCTTCCAGGCATGTTTCTGGCTTTGCCAAAGAGAAAAGAAACCAAGTGTTTTATACAGCCCTTTGGAAACAAAGTGGCAGGGATGGTGCCGGAGGGGATGAAGCAACAGCCTTTTAACCTTTTCCTGGCTTGGCTTGAAAAAACAATGAAAGTGGAACAAGAAGGAAATGTTTTCCCCCAGAATTCTGCCACCAATTGCCTCTCCACTGGGTAGGGAACAGCCCAATCAGCAAGTATGGGGGCGGGGAGGGTTCCAACATTGCAATTTCACTGTGCCTGCTCAAAGTTTTTTTTTAAAAAAAGTGTGACATGAATTGCAAAGCACTGAAAGCCTGAAATTACACTGAGGATTCACACAAGAAAAGTATTGCTGCTTTCAAACACTGGCAGCTTTTTTCAGCTCATGGGTAATCTCCCTCCCATCAGCTGAAAAGCAGTCTGGTGCACACCTCTACTGCAGAAAGCCCATCCCCAGTTGCCTAGGAAACTGATTTATCAGTGCCAGACTGTCTACAGTGACAAACTGAAAAAACAAAACAAACAAACTGGCCTAAAGTTTGTTGCAGTTCATTAGCAATGAGCTCTGACAAACCGCCTGTTCACAAACCATGAACCGGCCCGGTTAGTGATGAACTTTGGTTCATATTTTGGTTCATGTCCATCTCTAGTCATAACACATTGATCTGTCAGTGTTGGGGTCTTAGAATGGGGCTGGTCTACCTTCTCACACAAGATACTCAAACTATCTAGCTTACAGAAAACGTATTTAGACATGTTAAGGAGCTGGTTCCATTTTATTTCATTTTTTTTATGAACATCTATGCCAGAAAGGTATTTTGAAGGATGGAGCTTGCAAAAAGACTATTAGGTTCAATAAAAATTATTAGATTTACTTTTCTTTCTTTCTTTTTTGCTCCCATTCTTTGAGGCCAAAATGAATAAAATGATTTAGTAATAATAAGAGTTTAGAATAAAAAATCCTATCACTATTTCTAGCTTTGGTCATAATCAGTTCTGCCCTCCTGAATGCTTAGTGTTTTATGTTCCACTTTTAATATTCAACTGGTGTTGTCTAATCTATGCTGCATTGTGCAGACAGAATAATCTGGACTTCAAAAGTCAGCACAACAGAACTATAATTGTACAGTCAGCACAACTGTAATTGTATGTAATCAAAGCATGAAAGTAAATTGCAAAGCAACTGTAAGCATACCATGACACATCCTGACCCATCTCCATTTACATTCATCTCTGTTTTCTGCCCTTCCTCAGTGGGCCAGCCCTTAGCATATCATTCAGATCTCAGTTGTCCTCTCCAGGGCATTGCTGTCTTTCCAGTCTTTCAACATCCTTCCAAAACTTGCCTCTTTTAGAGCAAAAACCTCTCTTCTTATAGGAAAGATAGTCCAGGGAATGCAACTCTGCACTTGGAAGCAAGTTTTGCTGTATTTTATTTCCACAGAATTTTTCATTCACTTGCTATTTAGGATATATATAATTACCAGACTTTCCTCAACTATGAAATAGTATTAAAGATCTTATCCGGATTGTCAGCAATTCACCATGAATGTTTTTTAAACTAACTCAAGAAGTGTCTTATCAATGAAGGGCTGTCAATGAATGACAAGGACAAATCATCATTTTTGCTAGGCTTTTAAAAGGAAGGCTCATGTGTTAGTAATGCAAAGCCATGGTTTAATTCAGGGGTCCCCAACCTTTTTGACCCTGCAGGTAGCTTTGAAATTCTGACACAGGATGGTGAGCAAAACCACCAAATGGTTGCCACAGGAAGCAGAGCCAAGCACAAAATGTCAGGGAGTGAGACTGTGCATAGCTCTAACAGTAGACGCTCTGTTTAATAGGATGCCTTTTAAAATGAACATATCATTTGAAATATTTTCTTGCATACACATAGATAACTCTCAATCACAGAGCTAAGATCCTTGTGCTGTGATGGCAGCAGCTGCCCAAGTGACTTATTAAAAAATCTGCACAGCCGATCAGATCTCCAGTGGCCAATCAGAAGCCCTGCTGGGCAAAAGCCCCACCTAGCCCTGCCTACATTCTAAAAACACTTGGGGATCAAGAAAGGTGCTGGCAGCTGCCATGGGGCCCGTGGGCACCACACTGAGGACTTCTAGTTTAACTCATCTGATCCTAGTTAACTGTTTGAACCTATGCTAAAAATAATTTCAGGTACCTCAAATCAGGAAATGAAGTCATGATGTAAAGCTATTTTATTAACCACAACTGGTCTTAACTACGATTTCCTGCTATGTATAACTGCAGTCTCTTAGCTTAATCCTAGTTTGCTTCTCACTGACATTTCATTCTCACCACATCGCTAGAGCTACCTGGCAAGAGCAGCTGAAATACAAAACCTCTCTTGTATTCAGTTTCAGACAGCACTCCCTGGGCCAAGCCTCTCTTCACACTCAGTTCCAAGTCTACCTGGCAATCAACTTTTCTCTTCACCCCACTTCTACACTTTTAAGGCACAAAAACATGGCAAGTTCCTTCTATGCATTCATAGGGAAAAGAAGTGACAGAAGTTAGGCCCTGGCTTTCTTGACTGCTTGTGCTCTAACAACACAGTGGTTTATACAAGCACTGCAAATTCACTTATTCGAGAGGAACAACGGACATAGAGAAGGGAGAGTTGGTCAGGGCTTTTTTTCTGGAAAAAGAGGTGTTGAAACTCAGTGGTGGAACTCAGGACCGTACAATGATGTCACTTTGGATCAGCTGGAACAAGGGGGGAGTTTTTTAAAGTTTAAATCACCCTCGGCGAACATGGTCACATGGTCGGTGGCCCTGCCCCCTCCAGACAGAGGGGAGTTTAGAATGACCTCCGTGGTGCGCTGTGGCACGGAGGGCAATCTAAACTCCCCTCTGTCTGGAGATCAGGGGGCAAGGCCACTGGTCATGTGACCATTTTCAAGAGGTGCCGGAACTCCATTCCACTGCGTTCCCACTGAAAAAAAGCCCTGGAGCTGGTCATACAGAAAGCAAAATGGGCTGCTTCTCTGCACACCCCTTGTTGGAGTCTGGATATAGAAAGGGGAACAAATCTGTCTATGTTGGTGTTCAGAGCTCTGCATGTTTATTGTTTGCTCACCCTATTCAGGAAAGTTCATTTAATGCAATTCACCTGTGTGTATATTGCATGAGTAGAAAGTGGTATGTCATGTGGAGGCTCTTCTAGGGTCTTTGCTGGGGTTTTGGGCTCTGAGTGTGAAGGATGTAGATATGTGTCTGGCAGATAGTGTTTGTGAGGAGTCAAAAGCCTTCCAGCATATGAGCGAGATGTTGGAGGGCTGGGAGTAGACATGGGCACGAACCGAAAAAATTTAACGAACCGGCAGTTTGTGGTTCGGTGCCGACGACAAACCTGAACCAGCAAACTGCAACAAACTTTTCCCGTTGCTGAACCGGTTCGTGGTTTGTGGGCGTCAGAATGGCCCTCGTTGGAATTAGAGAGCCCATATTCCCGGGGAGTGTTTAACAAGCTCTCCTCCAGCCATTACCCAAGTTTGGTCAAGATTGCAATAGGGATCCAAGCTCCAATTAAACTCACTCTGTCTCTCTCCCCAAAGGCTAGCAAGTAGCAAGCAACAGCTCTGTCACACTCCACTGCTCACTGAAAGTGAAACCCAGCCTGGGAGCCCAGTGCTTTTTATAAGCTAAGGTCCCATTGAGCAACACAGGAGGTCTGTGGCTGGCCGTCAGAGCTGCCTATCAGGGTTTGCAGGAATGAGATTGGAGTGCCCATGGCTACAGAACACCCCCTCCCCCTCCCTCCCCTGGGTGTCATCTTCCAGGTTGTAACCACTTTGCAGCTCCATGGTTGGAAGGAAGACCTGCCAATCAAGGTAAGCTGGGCTTCCATTCGGGTTTCCAGGGCGACAGAAGGAGTGCAGACAGAGTTCAGGCATTCCCCAGGCTCCGTTTCCAAGGGGATTGATTGATGGTGCCTGACTGTCTGGCTTCACGAACCATGGAAGAACTCACCGAACCACACCTCTAACAAATGCTGGTTCATTGGCCATGGACACTCGTGAACCGCTGGATCGCGAACGGAAGAATGGGCGGTTCGTGGGGTTTTTTGGTTCGTAATGCGGTTTGTGCCCATGTCTATCTAGGAGTGATACAGTATCTGCTTCAAGTGCGGTGTATGGTGTGGAACAGGAACAGGATGCATGGATGGGTTTATATGGTTGTTTATGTGGGGAGTGGGGATTGCACTGAAATTGGAATTTATTTTCTTGGTGGTTTGGTGAAGAAACAATTAATGCAAAAGCCTTGCATGTACCTTGGCAAGTCTCTGAGCTGCTCTTCCATTGCCAGTGTCAAGTTTGCTGGTGATGCTGCAAGGCTCTTCTAAATGTTGAGTGCCATGAGGAAGGCAGGGGAAGCAGCTGGTTCCCTGGCATGGAGGCCAGGGAAAGCACAACAGTGTTGAAGCCAGGATTTGCTGGAAAAAATGTCTTTACCAATTCTGTAGTCAATCTTTATTACGGTCATAGACCACACAATAATAGCATACAACCCAGTCATGGTAAGTCATATTATTTACAAATCTATTCACTAAAATTTCAGGGTACAGAGTCTTAAATATTTAAAACCTTAAAACCTGAGTGCCTAAGACCAAATTATTAAATATTAAAATCCTTAACATTATAAAATATTTAAATATTTCCCCCTGTAAAATACTTCCTAATCCGTATGGCTTGCACAGCAAAATTTGCCACCTTTAATGTAATTTCATGGTCCTTATCGGCAAAAAGCTTATCTAGATAGAATCTGTCATTTCTACCTGGGAACCGATTACAAATTGGAGTTATGAAGATTGCCCTAATATTTTGATAAAGCTCACACTCGAAGAGTACATGTCCCCTAGTTTCTATCTTTCCAGCCCCACATATACATACTCTTTTCTCGAGTGGTTGTTTTGCATATCTGCCCTCCATGACCGCTGATGGTAACGTGTCCATTCTGAGGAGGGTAACTGCTCTTCTATAATCTGCTTTATCCAAGTTTTGTAAGTAAGGCATCATTATCACTTGGTTTAGGCTATCTATTCCCGGGAAGTACCCTTTGACTTGACTCAAGTCGTTCTGCCTTTCAATATCCAGGATTCTTTGTTTCACAAAGGGTTTGACCATGTCATGTTCCATATTCATCAGAAACTGTTTGGAAAGGCCATAATAACCCAATTTGCGCTCTGTTTCTTTGATCCAAAGTGGTGCTTTAGAATCCCATGCTATTAAACCAGTTAAACCGGAGGGATTAGTTATTAGCTTAAACCAATAGACAATGGTAGCAATCCACAGGCGTGCTTTTACAGTGACCATACCGGATTCCAACCGAATATGTGCATTAGAGACACAAAAGGGAACCTGCAAAATGTGCCTTAAAAACTTGGATTGCACTTTTTCCAGTGACTGCCAATAAGACTGATGTGTTGTTATGCTCAAGGGCGCCGCATAAAGTAATTGGGCAAGAGACTTAGCCTTGAAAATCTTGACTGCTGCTGCAACATTCCGGCCCCCAGAAGACCAATAAAATTTCTCAATTGCTTTTGTCTTTACCAATTCAGTATCATGCAGTTATATGGAATCTCTCCATTCTTCAGACATGCTTTTTATCTCTCACTGCCATGTTTTACATTCTATTCTTAATACTTCATTAGACATTAATGTCAAGCCCTCAAGAATTATAGAAAGCTGGGCAGCGTGGAAATCTTTTCACACAGTTTTTGCATTTTTGAATATTAATAAAGCTACCCAAATGTCATCTCACTTTAAACATGATTGTGCTGATTAAAATAGTTTATATTTTCCTCGTATGCCTTTAATTCTGTCTCTATAGCATTGTTGTTGATTTGCTAATTATTTGTTATAGCTCAATGATACTCACTCAGTGGCTCAGGTCGGGAGCCACATCTGGTTTTTGACATGCCACTTGTGGCTGTTCTAGGCACTGCTTCCCAGTGTGGCACCTTTCTCATGTTCAAGGCAAGCATGCAAGGCCAGGTGTGTCCCACTCTGAAACAGCCTCCACTGCAGGAACTGGAGGATGGGTGTGCTACACCCATCCTTCCCTCAGTGGTAGGTGTCATACCAGAATCTCCAACAACCCTTCCCTTTTCTGCAGGCTGTGCACTCTCATCATAGCACCCAAGAACCACCATGGCAGCCACCCAGGAAAAGAATAAGCTGGCCGCAGTGAGGTGGTGATGGTGTGACTCCCCTTTCTCCATGACCAGTTTGCTATTCTCCTTGGCAATGTCACTCTGTTGACTGAGTTGCTGTACCTTATACTGAGGAGACAGCGAGAAGACAGAGAGGAAGTCCTTTCCTTCACTCCAGATACACAAGAGATGTATAAGGTTCAGCAGTGATGAGCAGAGACTACCTTACATGCTCAAACATAATCTGGTAACTAAAAAGGTATAGTTATATATTTAATAATTATTATCTCTTGAATTATTGCATGTGTGTGTTTGGGAGGATGGCACACAGTGCATGTAGTAGTGCATGTAGTAGTTATGTGTGTTTGGGGTGGCCCACCGAGCATGTAGTAGTCATTTGGTTCTTTTGGTTCATACTAATTGTGAA
Organism: Eublepharis macularius; assembly: GCF_028583425.1. NCBI lineage: Eukaryota > Metazoa > Chordata > Lepidosauria > Squamata > Eublepharidae > Eublepharis > Eublepharis macularius. The sequence continues at coordinate 82,669,337 of NC_072797.1, forward strand.
TGTGGCTCTCCACAAACCATGGAGTGAATATCACTGTTATAGGTTGTAATATGGACCCATAGAGGAAAACTATCAGAATGGAGAATGGCTTAAAACAACTTTAATATGAATGACAACTAAAATATCTTGTACAATGGTCTCTAAAAGTATAATTTTAAGCAGGTCTACTCAGAATCATTCTGAGATTTGGATAGAATTGTTAACTTTATTCTAGGACAAACTATGGTAATCCATAATATTATTTCTTACTGTGTTTGTCAGCAATATACTTCATGGCAGCTTTACAGGGGTTTGCGGCACTGAGGTTCAGCAAGACACACATTCCTTTTCAGTCAGTAATTAGTTACTGATTCCTCTCAGGACTCAGCACAGTGAGCTTGGCCAAAAGACACTGTTGGAAGTAGATACAAATATAACTTCCCTGTTTTGGATTTTCCAGATAATTTTTCCCCTCTGAAAACAATTGTGCTAGTCATGCACAAAAGTGTTTGTTAGTGCAGTTTTCACATGACAATACATGGGCTATTGGTAACTAGTTTACTTTTAGGTCCTTAACAACAACAATAACAAAAGGAAATGCTGAGAGACTTTTTCAATTCAAAGGGTTACTGATGCTGGATTACAAATCAAATTCTTTTGCATTCTGATACAATGATGTTGTATGTTGTGTGTGAAGGAAATGGGGATATTGTTTGGTTGTAGCTATGCATTGCTAGGTTTGAGTACGTTAATTAGATCTTTGTCAGTCAAGCCAGTACAATTCAAAAACAGTTAATATCTGGTCCTTTGCAGTCAATATTTGAGAAGTAGATTATAGAAAGAACTAGATCTTGATTTAGAAACCATTCAAGTGGCTTCCTCTGTGGCAGACACAATATTTTTGAAATGTGATGCTCTTCAAACCTGTTAATTGGTTGTCTTTCAAACATAGGTGATGTGATGGTTTTAGAAAGGGTAGCCCTCCCTCGGAAAGAGCAAGTCCACATCTTGAGAGAGCTGCTAGACATAGTGCTGTGTGTGAATGCCCAAGCAGCACATCTGGCACACAGTTCTTTTAGCTGGCATTGAATGGTATCACAGATGTGCCCTTCTCTGGAGAAATAATCAGGCCACAATTACCACATCCTGTTGCCTTTCTAGATTAGATTACTGTACTGAACTTTATATGAGGTTGCCCCTGGAGATTCAACTTCAGTTGCTGCAGCTATCTGTTGACAGATATACCCCACAAAATTCATATTGAAACTTAAGACAATGGGGTTATTTTATCTTCTTATGCCACCTGTTTGCCAAGGAGCTCAGGGCAGGTGCAGTCGTAGCCTAGAGCCACCTGTAGCACTTGCCCTAGGCTGTCACACCAGGACTGATTATTTCTCGCTCGGCCAAAAATAGCTTAAATATAGCATTAAAACATTGTTTTTGTTCGAATGCTGCAGTGCAATGCTGTCACTTCCAGATCATGTCAGAAGTGATGTCATCATGTGGAGATGAGGATTGCATGTCCTCCTCCAGTAAGTTTCCTCCACCCCCCACATCCCACTGGTTGCCAGAGGGCACAGCCAACCCTAACGTGCAAAGGATCTGCAGGGCTATACACACTTCACTGAAAATTTTTTGCCACACTATCATTCACCTTATTGAAATAATTTTCTAGCATTTTGGGCTGATTTTTACCCAATTGGCTCCGTCCTGACGGGACCCCAACTTCCATGTCGTACCAGGAATGACATCATTCCAGGCATGATGTGGAAGTTTTTAGAGCATGTGGAAGTGTGCTCCAGAGAGAACTTGCCTTGTTCCCTCACCTCCCCCCGCCACCAGTCAGGTGAGAGGTGGTGGGGCGGAGGTTGGAAATAGTGCCAGGATATGGGATCCCTGTGCTTGAGATTGCTTCTGATTGGCTCCAGTAAATTCTACAAGATATGGATAATAGATCCATAGATACAAGGAAATAAGTTTCTATAAATAAACTCAGATATCTACAGTTAATCCTCAATGTTTTCCTGTCTGTCTGTCTGTCTGTCGTCCACCTTTCTCACTGAAGACCAAAGGCAGCTTACACAGTGCAATTCAGTAAGATCAACAGCTAGGCATTCAGTGAACAAATACAATAGGCAATGGATTGTAGTAATTTGAAAAACAGTAAAGTTGAACACAGAGATGAAATATTGCTGAAATAAAGCATAAATAATTAAACATGACATCTTCAACAATGCGGAAACTGCCCAATAGGAGCATATCTACATCAACAGACAGTACCCAATAGAATACAGATCCTGTCCCTCTACCAACATCTCTCTCAGCCATTTCTTACAGCACAGCCCTATTACCTGAGTAAAATAGGCCTCCTATATAATTTGGTTTTGCATAGTTTGTGGAAGCCAGGAGAGTGGGAGTTTTCCTGATACATGGCTCTTCTTCCCCTCACTGAATCCTCACAACATTATGAGGTAGGGTGTACTAAGCTGAAACAGATGAATGACCCCAGACTGTCCAGTGAACTTTTTTGACAAGTGAAGGCTTGAACTTCAGTTTATAAACTTATATATTACAGAGTACACAGGTTGGGTCTGCGGTATCCACTCTGTATCAGTCAGATGTGACTTGAGTTCTCCTCAGCTCCCATGTCCTATTGGTGCCCAATTCAGATTCCAATTTTGGTGCATATGAAGAATCATAGAGTTGGAAGGGTCCTTACAGACCATCTAGTTCAACCCCCTGCCCAATGCAAGAACAGCCCAAAGCATCCCCAAAAAATATTCATCCAGCCAGTCCTTGAAGTCTGCCAATGAAGGGGATCCCACCACATCCCTAGGCAGCTGCTACTCTTCAAGTGAAGGATTTTTCTCTAATGTCCAGCGAGTACCTTCCCTCCTGTAGTTTAAACCCATTGTTTCAAGTCCTATCCTCTGTTGCCATGGGAACAGCTCCTTTCCCTTCTGTCATGGATCAGTGAAGCCCAGCAGAGCAAACAGATGCAGAGGACTCCTCTAAGGAACAGGGAGTCGGCATACCTGACCCAAGCCCACAGCCAGTGGCAGAGGGACTGCAGGAGGCAGTTGCTGGGATCTCAGCCAGGAACCAGCACACCGGCCCCTCACCTTGCTAGCCCTGGGTCGGCAGCAGAGAGCCAGCTGCCAGTCAGTTCACACACACACACACATCACCAGACCCTTGTAAACACTGTTGGAAGAAGATCGGGAGACCAACTCTGACATCTAGCTATTATTTCCATATGCCTGCTGTGTGCCAGCAGTTGGGACACCTCCTCTAAGTGAAACCTTTTAAATACTTAAAGAGAGTATCATGCCTCCCCTCAACCTCCTCTTCTCCAAACTGAATATTCCCAGGTCCCTCAGTCTTTCCTCATAGGGCTTGGTCTCCAGTCTGCTGATCATCCTGGTCACTCTCCTTTGCACCTGTTCCAATTTGTCCACATCCTTTTTGAAATGAGGCCTCCGAAACTGCACACAATGCTCCAGGTGGGGCCTGACCAACATCATATATAGAGAGACAATGACATCCTGTGACTGTTCACCTTTTTTTGCTGTTGCATCACAATGATTGCTTATAGTTTCCTATCCACCTGTATCCCAAGATCATGTTCACACACATTGTTACCCAGAACTGAATCTCTCATCCAGTCTGCAAGCTTTGCATTTTTGTTACCCAGGTGGAGAACCTGGCACTTATCTATGTTAAATCGCATTTTATTCAAACCTTCCCACTTTTCCAGTGTGTTCAGATGCCATTGAATTCTATCCCTGTCTTCAAGGGTGTTTGCTACTCCTCCCAGTTTGGTGTCGCCTGCTAATTTAATGAGTAATCCCTTCACATCCTCATCCAGATCATTTATAAAAATATTGAAAAGTACTGGGCCTAGGACCAAGGCCTCTGGCACTCCACTGGTCACCTCCTTCTAATTGGATGCGATACCATTGACAACTACTCTTTTGGTGTGGTTATCCAGCCAGTTCCCTATACATCTAATCAGACTTGAGTCCAGTCCACAGACCACCAGTTTATCCATCAGAACATCATGAGGAATCTTCTCAAAAGCGTTACTGAAATCCAGATAAACTACAGTGACAGCATTTCTGCAATCCAGTAAGCCTGTCACTCAATTGTAGAATGAAATTAGGTTGGTGTGGCAGGACCCATTTTGGACAAATCCATGCTGATTTCTCCATATCACCATGTTGTTCATCAGATTCTTGCAAATTGATGCCTTTAATATCTGTTCCAGTATCTTCCCTGGGGCTGAGGTCAGGCTGACTGGCTTGTAGTTCCCAGGATCGTCCTTTCCCCTTTCTTGAAGATTGAGATGACATTTGCTCTTCTTCAGTCTTCTGGCACATCACCTGTCCTCCAAGAGTCCTGGAAGATGATCAACAAAGGGTCTGCAAGCTCTTTCAAAAGTTCCTTAAGCTCTTGGCTCCACCCCATCTGACTCAGGGGATTTGTACACATTCAGTGGAGCAAGGCGCTTCTCCACAACTTCTCTGCCCATTTCAACCAGCAGCCCTGAACCCATGCCCTGAACTTTCCCATTTTTCACAACTTGAAAGAGTACATTTATGAAATTCCTTAGTGGGTCCAATAGTGTCCAGAAAACTGGTATCTGAGAGGAAAGCTGGAGACCCTTTTCCACGTGTGCCATGGCAGAAATCCAAATAGGGTAACACACATGCAGGAATTGAGGAAAACCCTCAATTCATGTCTGACTGTTAAGACTCAGGGTAAAGACACCATGCCCAAACAGTGTACTCTGTAATGCATACAATTTCAACTCTATAGCATGCTGGCTCTGTTTAGTAGTGTTCCTTATGGCTGTGTAATTGTTATTTTTAGTGCTATGGCTTTTTGATATTTGTAAATGGTTGAACTTGAGGGGACGATTATGTCTGAAGAATAGGAGCAGCATAATAAATAAATATTTGTCTGCCTGGTAAAACCATTTGTCATTTGTAAATAATTTACAGTATAGCAGGATGAAAAATATGCTACTTATGCTCATTAATTTCTAGATACATTCTTGTTGCAGAATAGATCAAATTAGAATATTATTCGTAGATTGCTTGTGATCTTTGTTCCCTTTATAAAATATAGGATAATAATCTGTAGTAGGTCTCATTAACACTGTTAATTGGTGTGTTTTATAAGTCAGAAGAATTACCATGAATTATATTCTCCCTTGTTTAAGCATAGGTGGCACATATATTATGGCAAAATTAATGTATTTGTTGGAGAAAACCAAACTAGTTAACTTGGCAGCCAGTCCCAGATACCAGTGGATCTGCCTTCCATGTGTCATTCTTTTATCAATTGTGACACTATTTTTGTGCATTTAAGGAAATTTCAAGCTGGTTTTTCTCCAGTGACATTCAGCTTCCTCAGCAGCATGCAGTAAATCACATCTTTTAAAAGTTTCAATGGAAGCAGAGATGCTGTAATTGTATTACAGAATTGTGTGCAGTACCCAGTAATGAACCTAAAACATTATTTGTGGTGTATTTCTTGCCAGGAGTTAAATTATTTGATATAGGAAAGCTAACAAGACTTTTAAATGCATGCCTATATCTGAATCAGGCCTGACCAGAGTCATCCAGAACTCCCAGACAGAGCAGGCATGGGTAGCTGTCACTGTGAGTGGGTAGCTGGAACTCCAGTCTGAGGATGGGTGCAAGTAGCAGTGGAGAGAGCTTGTTTTCCCTCTACCTGTTTGGTGGTGTGAGACTCTGGGCCTCCCCCATCAGAGGGCCTGGAGCAGCTGCTTCAGTTGCTAAGAGCCAAGCTACAAGTAACACCTTACACAGGCTGAACACTTGTCAGCTTACCTCAAGTTTTGATGGGAAATGTAGGCATCCTGGTTTTACAGCTTGGTTCTCCATTACAGCTGCAAGACCAGGATGCCTACATTTCCCATCAAAACTCGAGGGAAGCTCTTCCAGAACGAAACAGCGATGCCACAGCAGCTGAGTTCTATGAGCTCCCTGCTGTGGCCTTCCTGGTTCCTTGAGACCTGAAAATTCAGGACCCAAAGTCCTCCCCCCCCCCCCAGAGAGAGGAGGCAGGCTGGAACAAGGTGAAGAGCCCAAGGGGTCTGGCAAACCCTGAGAAGTCTCAGCGTCAGTTCCGAAAGCAAGGACCAACTGAAGGGCCTAAGGCCATGAAGCTGCGGAAACCGAAAGTCCGACAAGATTAAATGAAATCTACAGTGAATATAAGCAGATTCCGAAAAGGACAGATAAACTTCAAGACAGCTCTAAAGATTTATGACCTCTTCTTCCAAGTAAGCAGATTGTTTTAATGGCTTTATGAGGGCTAGCCAGCCTATTTGCGAAGCGGCTGCTAGATTGAAGCTGGGAGGAGGAGGGGGAGACAGAGAGATTGTAAAGAGATGCTCTCAGCAGATGGCTGGAAAGCAATAAATTTTCAAACATAATTAACAAAACAAAGCTTTTAACCACTGTGATGAGAGATTAGCCATAACACATATAAGCAATCTGAAATGGCTTCTTGGGAAGAAGATGTACATACCAAATTACAAGAAGCCTCCAAACTAATGGCAGAAATATTAATTAAAGCAGATGGGATATTTGGAGCAGAAGTGGATAAAAACAAGATAAAAAATGTCAACACAGAGCAAGTCTCTAAGGAGACAGACCCATTTAAAAGAAAAATAGAACGAAGTGAGACAAATTTACAAAATGTGGAAAATCCATTGAGTTTACAAAACGGACGGTTGTACCAGTACGTCATCTTTAAGATACAAGGCAGTACGGAGAAAGGAGCAAAACCACGAAGCAGACCTGTAAAGAGAGAATCCAGCATTTCACTACCGAATGGAGGAAAAGGAGTGCAGCGGTCCCTTTTGCTGACCCTCCCCTGAACTGGATGGAAGATAAGAAAATTCACCTTCGGCGGCACAGATGGAATAAAGACTGGATGTATCATTTTACAGGAATAAAGAAGAAAAAAATAAGGACAAATTCCAGAATGAATACCTAATAATCTAGACCTAACACCTTGTCTCTATGGAAGGAGAAATATGGATTATGATCTGATTTTTTCCGTATGTCAAATGATATGCAATATAGATCTAATGAAAGCTCTAGAGCCTCTGTATTATGATACTGCCAAAGGGATGATGGTGATGTGATGGCTGGGCCCTTGAAGCTTTCTACCCGTTGTTGATTTTAGTTTTTCCTTTTAGAATATAAATGAGTGGCTAAGCTAAGTGACTGACTGCTCTTTTTAGCCTTATGATTATGAAAACCCAAGCAAATAGCTCTGGTTGGACTTTTCTTTTCTTGAACTAAATAGTGATCTGGCCTCTCTACCTTTACCATTATGAAAATCTAAGCACACAAGTTTGGAAGGTTTGGCCAGAACAGAGGCAAGAAAGAGGAAAACTAGCATAAAAATGCTTCCTTCTTATATAGATGTTATACCACTGCTTGATTGTTATTTTGTTCTATTAGTCTTACTCTCTGCTTTTAGAATGACTCGTTTATAATATATACAACCTATTTCTTTTTTCTATTTCTTTTTTTTTAATGTGAAACTGTGCTCTAGCCTTGTAGCCTATGTAGACATTCCAGCCTTGTTAATATGAAAATCTAAGTAAATAGCTCTGGCTGGACTTTTCTTTTTTTGTATCAAATACTGAGCTGGCCTCCCTACCTCTACCACTATGAAAACCTAAGTACACTAGTTTGGAGGGTGTGGCCAGAACAGAGGCAAGAAAGAGGAAAACTAGCACAAAAATCCTTCTTATATAGATGTATACCATTGTTTGATTGATATTTACTGTTCTGCTATTCTCACTTTCTGCTCCTAGAATGACTCATATATAAGAGAAAAGAATGTTAGAAATGACATAAGGAATAGGATAAGTGGATTAAAAAGCGTAACAATTAAATAATGTTTATGGAAAGAAAAGGGAAACTTGAAGGTATATGGGGTGTTAACTATATATTTAGTGGCTTTTTATACTTGGATTGATGTATATCTGTCTTGTGGTGAACCTGCTAAAATTTGACTTCTTGTTGTAACCCCTTCCCGGTACTATAAAAACCCAATAAAAATTGATATATTAAAAAAAAAACACTTGTGGGAAGCTGACAAGTGTCCAACCTGCGTCAGGCGTCACTTGTAGCTTGGCTCTTAGACTGCCCCAGAGCCAGGGTTCTTGTTGTTTGGCTCTTAGCATGAGAGTGGTAGCCAAGAACAGGGTGAGAGATGGCTGGGCAGCAGGACTGGGGAAGGAAGGTCTGCTCTTTATTCGGAAACTTTCTCCCCTTCTTCTGTTTCGGTAGTATTTTGTCTTTGTATTGTAAGCTGCTTTGGGTCCCCATTGGGGAGAAAAATGAGATATGAATGAATAAAAAGCTCTCTTACTCCACTGTGAAACTGAAAGAATAGTTGCAAGCATGCTAATTTTTAAAAAGACTATCAGCCTTGAGCAAATGCACCCGAATGCCTTCAAAATGATATCCATACTGGACACTTGGAAGATTCCTTTAATCAGAATGGCTGATAGTTGACACTTAATTATAGCTGCTCTAGAAAGCACATGTACAACTAAATGGAAAAGGTGGAAACAAAAAGTGGAAGAAAGGGGGAAACGAAAATCTGCAAGTGAGCCCTGAGTTATTAAAAAAGAGAGTTAATGTTGTCCACGTTGTTAATGAAACACTGGCGTTAAGCAATTGATGCTGTACATTATTTTATGCTTGAAGGGAAAATCAAACTGATAAGCACATTAGACCTAAGAAAACTATGAGATTTAGCATTTGGGATTGCTATTCGGGCAGGCAGGAGAAGAAAGACTTGGTTCTGCAAGCAACATCTGTGCACACTTTGGTGGTGTGTCCCACTAAATTCATTAATACTTAATTTTGACTAAACTTGCCTAGGATTAGGCTATACAAATGCCTTTTGCTACTATTGTGAAAGAGTAAATTTAACTCACAGAACCAAAACACTAAAATCTGCACCAAATCTTCTATTTCTGGACAAACACATCCACTATGACAAATAAGAGAAAGCAAAAATAAAACGCAAACTATCAGGAATTTTAGATTATCCTCCTCTGTCTCTCTCTGTCCCTGTCCCTGTCTCTGTCTCTGTCTCTCTCTCTCTCTCTCTCTCACACACACACACACACACACACACACACTTTGGCATTAAAGTTTTTAAGAAGCCTTGGGACATTGTACAATATTATGGTGCTTAGCTCAGAACATATTTCCTATTTCATGTTACACATGTAGAGCGAATGCAACAGTGCTGGAACACAATATGTTAGTATTTGTGTCTGAACTCCTGCTGTTGCCCTGGAAACCCCAATCTAAGCCCAATTTAGCTTGATAGGCAGGTCTTCTTTTCAAGTGTGGAGCTCCAAATTTGTTACAAGAGAGCAAAGAGCAGGGGGGAGGGGGGCTCCCAGCTCTGGCTTTGCAGACAGTGGAGAGAGACACACACAGCTGCTGTTAACATTTTGATAGAGTGGATTGGAGCTTGAATCTTCGTTGTGCGTGGTGGGATAGGGATCTGCCATTTCAAGTTCCAGAGCTGCTGCCAGGCTCTGGGCCAAGCTATTGTTTATTATTGGTACATTTCCTGCTGCCTGCTCAGGTAAGGTTTCTGGGAGTGCTGTGGTAGGGATCTACCCCTTCAAGTTCCAGGGCTGCTGCCAGGCTCTGGAGCCAAGCTATTATTTATTATTGGTACCTTTCCTGGTACCTGCTCAGGTCAGGTTTCTGGGAGTGGTGCAGTAGGCATCTTGACCAAACTTGGATGATGGCTGAAGGAGAGCCTGCTGGCCCCCATGAACAGCCAACCACGAACATGTTTGTGAACAGGTCATGTTCGTAAGTGTTTGTGAGTCCCTGTTCGTGGATGGCAACGAACAACGAACATCATGTTTGGGTTTTTTTCTGTTCGTGCCCATCCCCAGTCCTGGACACTCCTGCCTCCTGCCTCCATTTAATTTATTAGATTTGTATTCCACCCCTCCTGAGAAGAGAGGCTATAATGACTTATTCCTCCTTGCAGCCAAATGGATTTCACATCAATGTTACTATGTTGTGATGACAAAATGTAACAATGGAAAATAAAAGGTACAATGACTAAAGTAAAACTGGCTGTGTGGGGGGGGGGTGTACACACACACACACATACATACACACACACACACACAGCCAGTTTTACTTTAGTCAAATTACTTTACACATACAGGAACTGCTTAGGTCTCAGGAACTCCCTTGGCTCAGCCTCAGCATAGAGAAAGACTCCTGAAAGGCTGAGGAGCTCTCCCCCTTGAAATCCCCACTTTATCTACAGCTCCCTGTACCATTTAAGCCTCCAGGGGAAGACCCCCTACCTTCCCTACAACAGCAGACTTCCATTCAAGAGCCCCTGGAACAAGCAGATCCTCCTGAGTGGACTTGTCCACCTCCAGTATCTCGGGAACAAAGAGGGCCAAGAGCCAGAGCCAAAAGAGGAGTCCTATCCCCTCCCCTCCCTGTGTTCCTGCATCCTTTCTGTTTGGTGGAGGCCTGTGTCTTTAAGGGGGTGGGGGACACAAACTTGGCCTGGTGATGTGTAAGGCCGCCCCTTTCCTCATATGTCTCCCAGTTGGCTTCCTGTGGCTACTGCCTTCTGGCTGGCTGGTTCCTTCCTGTTCTGTGAAGTGTTCTGGGCATGAAGGCATGGTTAATAGAGATCCCTGGCCTGTGCAGTTTCATCTTAGGGAATAATTGAGACGCTCTGCTGTTGCGCCAGTGGCTGACTATTTCTGCCAGGATGGCCTTCAGGATTGTACTGCTCAGATCCATTCAAGGATGTTACCATTATTCCAGGTAAACAGGAAATAATTAAATAAGCTAGAAGCAGGATGGTTTAAAGGGACATTAGCTCTGGTAAACCATAATAGTGCTTTGTTATTTCACAGATGAATGGTTGGTGATACAATTGTGCTTTAAATAAAGAAAACCACCAAAAATCGGGTTTAAAAAAGAAAAACAAAAAAGAAAAAATAATAGGATGTAACAACCTGACAGTGACAGAGTGTAGATTCTCTATATATTAAAAGCAAAGTGAAGAAATGATATATATTCCAGACAAAATGCCAAGTGTAGAAGAACCTTAATTATGTAGTGCCACAGTAGTGTGTTCAGCTCCCCATTGAGCAAGAGGTATGCACACAGAAGCCTGCTTAGTGTAAGAGTTTCTATCTGAGATAGCAACTTGGACCCAGCTGAACTGAGCTATAGTCCATGAAATCTTTATTATTAGGGAAGCTCTCTAGATAATTCAGTATGCCTGACAAATTTTATCACTTTTCCTCATGGGCAATTAACAAAATAATTTCAATAAATATAAATCAGTCAGTTCTATATGATATTATGTTAAAAATATTTTGATACTATGATACCAGAATTCACAGTATAATATGCTTTAATATATAAATTCTTTATAGACCTAGCTTTTTTGAAACGTTTCTTTAATACTGAAGTGAAGTACTCAGTGTTCACATACTCAGATCTTTCCTTTTCCTTGCTGATTCTTCTAAGTAATTATTGTATGACCTCCTCATCCCAATGATCCACATTCTGAGAGTTTCTTGTTGAAGGTTTATTCACATTTGTAGCTGAGGAGGTCAAATATCTTCCAAGAACCTAATTACTTCTCCACAGAGGTGTCTTGTTGCATTTCAGAATGGTGGATAAAACCCCTAGATCCAATGTGCTGGAAGCAATTAGATCTGAGATGTGAACACTATTTTTGTGGTTAGGTATACTATGCCACCTAATGACTACTCCCAAAGCAAATTGTTGAGTATGTTCAAGCTCTGATGGTTTAGTATGGAGCCCTAGAGAGATCAAATTTCTGTCAACACTGACAAGCCAATGCATTAAAAAGAGTAGCTTTGTGAAAGATACTTTAAACTGCTTCCTATGGCAGCTGACTCCACAAAGTGAGCTGTTCATCTGCAGTTCTTAACCACATGGAGATATTTTTGTCACCACTGCACCACAGTGCAAACCATCCTGTTGTTTGAGTTGAAACAAGAACTGGCCTTCTGAAAGTATCTTAAAATATAGTGCCACCCACAGGTTAATTTTGTATGCTACACTTTTATTAATATGAGAATGTTAAAGCTTTGTATCAATTTTTGTGTTATCCAATATTTTATGCATTTATTTAAAACATTTGTATCCTGCTTTTCCACCGATACAACCCTCAAGGTGGCATATTGTACTGTATTTGACTGAGGCAATGAAGACTTGTCATAAACAGTACAATGGGAGGTGGGGAGGGGTTGCACATAACTGCCATTTACCTAACTCCAACATCAATTGGTGAAGGCATTAAAAGGCAAGGGTCAACTACAGCCATGAATTTCCTGTCATCAAATATCCTCCCTGGATTTAGGGCCAGACACCATGGCAAACTGGAGCATACCAAGGCCAGGAGCAGATATTCTTAGCACACAGCTTGGCCAATCAGGGAAAATAGCAGCGTTTCCTTAAACTATGAACCAGTGTGATACGGTCAGAGGTTGAACAAGACCCTGGAAGACCCAGGCTCAAATCTTCATTTGCCATGGAATTCACTGCACTACTCTGTACCAGTTATTCTCTCACAGCCTAACCTACCTCATAGGATTTTTATGAGGATAAACTAGAGGAGGGAAGAACAATGTATAGTGCCCTGAGCTCCATGGATGAAGGAGGATATGGAAGTGAAATAAATGAACTATGGAGGCGGGAGGCCAGGTCTCCCACTGAAGCAAAAGGCCTCCCATTCCATTCCTTTTCTAGGCTTTACCCGTTGTCATGAAGCTGGACAACAGGGGGAACTCTAGTGGAAATGTGTGGGTGATCAGATGTATGGATCAGCTCTGAAAGTGATGTCACCACTGGATGTGGTGGATGCCCTATGTCTGGGAACACCAGGCACCGGTGCCCCAGTGACAGCCCCTCCCAGGAGCCACCACTGCCTCTGCCTAGTTCCAGGGTGGGGCAAGACTCACCAGCAACTCCAGGATACAGCCACTCTCACCAGCCCTGCGAGGCCAGTCCTCACCCTAGTAGCTCCAGGTCAGAGACCAAGCAGACAACTTACCCTCGGCAGAGGCAGGCCAGCCGCACTCATCCAGATTGTGCTCCTCCTCACTGCCTGGGGATGTGGCCTTCTCCACCCCTGGACAAGTGGCTCCTATGTCACCCAGATGCCCAATGCACCAGCCACTGGGATGGGCAACCTCCTTTCAGCCCTGGCAGTTAGCTCCTGTCTGCCTTGGCCATTCCGCCCTGACACAGCCCAAATGTGGTGCCATGTCTCTGCCTGTCCAGGTGGTTCCTGCACTTCCCCCACACTCAACTCACTTGCAGCCCCACCATGGCCAGCCCCAGAGATACGACATGGGAGGCATCCAATTGACAAGGAAGCCACAACCTCCTCCCAGGCTGACCAACCTTCCTCCCCTTTCCTCAGGGGAACACTGCCCCTCCTGCTAAGGCAGGGCCTGGCCAGCCTCCCACATCAGCAGTGGGGGGTGGGCCAAAGAGGGGTGGTCCACCACCCAGGCCCTTCACCCAGTCGGCTGCCCTATGGCACCTAGGCCTGGAATTGGCCCAGGTCCTGGGGATGGGAATATGGGCATAAAGATGGGGATGGGTTGGGGTGTAAAAGAAGGAAATAGGCTGGGGAGGAGAAGAGGAGAGAGAGCTGATATAGAGAGAGCCAAAGTGAGCAAGCATGTGAGCAGGCGAGCAAATGGGCAAACAGATCTGCCAGGTGAGCAAACACCTGAAGCTAATCCCCCAGGAGACAGTGGGGTCCAAGGTGAAGCTAACTTTCCAATCCTCCGCTTTCCCACATCTGAGGCCTGTGAGGAAGCCTGGGATATGCAGGGAGCGGAACGGTGGGTGAGTAGAAGCTGACTCCTGCCTATCCAGAGGGCTTACATGTGGTGGAGAATGCAGGTACTCAACCCACCGTAACCTGACTCCAGCTGCACTTTCCCACTCTGCCCCCCTAGGGTGGAGTAGCAGTTGACCCATGCTCTGCCCCCCAGGTTTTTCCCTCCTCCTCACCACAACTCCCTAGCTGAGATGGAAGGGTCTGTGGCTGCATCAGAGCCAGTTCCTTCCTGGCACTGCTGGTGAGGTGCCTGAGAAGATTTCACACAGGTTGGGCAATGGCTGACAGAACACCAAGACTGTCTCCCAAGGGAAATGACACAGGGGCAACGGAAGGGCCAAGAACGTATGACGTGGGACCTTGCTCTGAGACACCAGGAATCCCAAGCATCACTTGAGTGGGACCTCTGCCACGTCCTGGGAGAATGTCAGGCAGCTGCAGGGGCAACCACCAGGGCCAGACCAGCAGGGATGGGATGGGTCCTCCTGATGTATCACCTCACAAAGCATGGATGACTTGGACACCTTCCTGGAGGCCTTTAAGCACACTGCCAAAGCAGCTGGCTGGCCTCAGGACTAATGAGCATTCATTGTGAGACCCTTTTTGACTGGGGAAGACCAGGCAGCTCTTAAAGCCCTACCAATGTGGCAGGGGTAGACTAGAAGAAGCTAAAGGTGGCCACCCTGGATAGAGTTGAGGTGACGCCCAAGACTTACCATCTGAAACTCTGCACTCTCCCCTGTAAAAAAGGAGACAAGCCATGGGCTCCGGTGGCCACCCTGCAAGATGCTGCCCAGTGATAGCTTAAGCTCATGACTGAGGATGACAAAAGGCTTATGGTCCGGGTGGCCCTGGAACAGCTGTTGCAGATTGTTCCACCCTGAGCCTGGCACTGGATTGCCTGTAGGAAACTCAAAGACCTGTCAGATGCAGCCAAATTGTTAGGGAACTTCCTGGCCACTGAACTGTGAGAAGCTCCTAAGTGAACAACTCAAGCCAGGATGAGCCCGCAGCAGACTCCATCTCCCCCCACCTTGCAGCAGGAGCTGTCCCAAAGTCAAAGCCACTATCTCCCCCACAAGTCCCCAGACCCTGATCCCTGCCCCTTGCTGGCAGAATGCCCCAGCCCACTCCTCCATCAGCCCTTGAGGACCAGGGCTCCTGCTACACCTGTGACCAATAGGGGCACGTCAAGAAAGAATATCCCCTAATGGAGTACAATGTTGACTGGGAGTTGTCCATGACTACATTCCAACAGCCAGCCTGGCCATTCCCACTCCTGGTCCCCATGGAAATCTCTGGGCACCGTTTAACTGCCTTCCTCGATAGCAGCAGCTTGAACTACATGATCTGGACTCATCTCCTCCCTGCTCACCTCCTGGTGAGAAGATTAGCCTCCATTGCTTGCTTTTACCTCCACACTGAGTAGTATCCACTCCAGTTGTCCAGGTTACTATCAGATACTAGGGACAGACTCATGAGGTCGACCTGGTGCATGTCAAGGTTCTGCTCTCTCCCATCTTACTCAGCTGTGACCCCCTGTCTTCCATGGAATACTCCAAGTGGCAGCGACCCCAGAGTGATGCCAGCCAAGGCCCTGGCAGAGAGGATAGAGACCCGACTCCAGACCCATCACCCAGCTGGGAGCATGATGAGGCATTCCAGGAAGTGCTGAACAGGGTCAACTCCCTGCAGACCCTACATAGTTGCAGGGAGTGAGAGGAATGTTCAAGATAAAAGAAGGCAGCCACGGTGCTCCAGGTGATCTGCGAGAGCGGGATGTGGTACCAGGTAACCTGGCACCAGGACAACAAAGTTTGTGAACTGCTGGTGCCCCTATCCTACTGAAGGAATGAATTGACCTTCACCTATTATCATTCTTGGGTTGGGTACCAGGACGCCCTGAACACCTTCACCCATGTCCTGGCCTGATTCTTTTGGCCTTCTGTAGCCCAGGACATGAAAGCCTTCTGCTGAACTTGCCCCACTTGCCAGCACACCAATGCCAGGCCCCCTCCCCAGGCACCCCTTTCCCAACTGCCAGTGATCCAGATGCTTTTTGAGAGGGTGGCCATGGACTTCATAGGCCCTCTAACGCAAACTTCAAGCAAGGGTTGGTATTTGCTCATTCTAGTGGATTACACCACTTGGTACTTTGAGGCTGTTCCCCTTCACACAATGCAGGGCACAGGAGTGGTCCAGGTTCTCCTCTGTTTCTTTGTGCAAGTGGGCCACCCACAAGAGCTACTGACAGATTGAGGGACTCCATTCATGGCCTCCATCATGAGACAATTGTGACAAAATGGTTATCCACCAAATCTTCACTACCAGTTATCACCCCCAGACTGATGGCTTTATGGAGAGGTTCAACCAGACGCTGAACATGATGTTATGAAAATTGGCCCATGAGAGACCTTCACAGTGGGACCTCTTCATGGACCCACTGCAGTTCATGATATGGGAGACCCCTCCTAGGCATCAACCGGGTTTGCCCCTTTCAAATAATTGTATGGGTGGAAGTCAAGCAGGTGAGCGAACAGGCAAGCAGGCCTGCCAACAATCCTACAAGCAGGCAAGTGAGGTCTTTTAAGTACCCTGTCCCAAGCTACTTAAAGCCTTTTCATTGTGCCTGACAGCCAGTGGAGATCTTTCAATACAGAGGTGATACAGTCTCTGCATCAGGGTTGACAATCTCCAGGTGGTGGCTGGAGATCTCCTGAGGCTAATCCCCCAGGGAACCAGTGGGGGTTGAGATGAAGCTACCCTTCCAAACCCACATCTCCCACATCTGAGGCCTGTGAGGAGCCCCCAGGGATGCAGGGAGCAGGACTGTGGATGGGCATAAGCCATCCTCCACCCATCCAGAGGGCTTACACCCTAGGTGTGATATACTGACATCTCTGATAATGGGGTGTCATAGGGTTGCCTAACTCTAGATGGTGGCTACTGATCTCCTGGAAGAACAACTGATTATCAGGCCACAGAGATCAGTTCACTTGGAGACAATGGCTGCTTTGAAAGGTGGACAATGGCTGCTTTGAAAGGTGACATTTTACCTTACTGAGGTCCCAACCCTCCCCAAACCCTGCCATATCTAGACTCCACCCTCAAAATCTCCAGGAATATCCCAACTTGGAGCTGACAACCCTACAGAGGCATCACTTCCAGCATTACTCAGAAGTGACATCATTGTATACATGTGAAACTCTGGCATTTGTCCAAAGCTCCATGGTTAAACAGCATTGCTGTTGAGGGTTCCAACCACAAAGTCTCCTGCCAGTTGGGACTACCTACTGGGACTACTATGGCTGGTATCAGCTCTGCCCTCCTGCTCTTGTTTCCAAAGCCAGTGTGAGTGACACAAACTAAGATGTAAGAAATTAATACCAATCAGTTATTTAGAGTAAGGTTCAGCTGTCATGGTTGGGACTGTGTCTTGTAGACCCATGGCCAAGTCACCAAGCCTGCAGCATTCATTCCAGCATCAGTATACTATCATCTTAGTGAAAACAACAGACAAACAACCTGGAAACTACTCCACTGACTTGGAAGGAAAACAATAAACTAAGCCACTTCTGTTTCAGTAAGGCTCAGATTATTCACTTGCCAGGCCAGGAGCATGTTAGTATTAGTCAAACCTAATATTTTATACTAAATTTGTTTGTATATACACATGCTTACACATTTCTATATTTTAGTTAGTTGAGTAAATTTGAATGCTCAATACATATACTTTGGTAGGTTTATCCTGTGTTCCTGGTATTGGTGAATGACTTATAGAATAGAAGGTCACTCTCAGAAAGTCCTACCCAAAACCTTGCAGAGGGCTGGTTGTATATATAAGAGCAGCAAATCTAAAATCAGGAGGACACCGTTTGCAATTTTGATATTTTACAGACAGCAGAGAAAAGAAATTCTGTTCCATGACAAACATTTTTTTCACATTTTCAATCTAGCATTGACTGCACACAGAATTATCCACACATTTTTATATTGCTTTAGGCTTTTTTGAACTGAAAAGCAAAATATGCATGACATGACTGCACTGTCTAATGAAAAGAATTTAATCTCACCTACTTTTATCAGGCAAAGTACCTACCCATTCAAATGCAATAGGCATGATTCAAAGGTACAGCTCCTAGCCTACTCAAGGAAAATTCTCTTAGAGCAAGAGACCCTTCATAGTACTCAGAGCACAACTGCATAACACTGTCATAGACTTAAACTGGACATTATATGTATCTACACGTTTTTTCCAGGAGTTTGAGTGCTTTTTAAAAAAATTAGCAGGAGAGGAAAAGACTGGTGAAGGAGGGGATGCTTAACCTTTTCCCTTCCTGATGTTTGCCTGATTAAAATCATGCACATCAACCCACCATGGGAAAAAGGATCCTCTATCTTCTTCTTTTTTCCTGCAGGTAGGAATGAAATCTGGGCAGGCATCTTTGAGAAGGTAGGTAGAAGGGAAGAGTTAGACAGCTGAAGTCCCTGCCACTCCTCCGTTCCAGGTGCAGCCTCCAAAACAGCTTTTCAGTTCAAAAAACAAGCACGTTATTGAGGGAGTTAGGATATAAATCCCTGATTCTTTCCACAGAGGGCTTTCTAAAGTATAACGTAAAGTTGCTCCAGATGACATCAGGTTGAACAGAGAACCAGAGGAATGGTGGGAAAGGGCTGCCTAAACCTCTCCATCCAAGCTGCTCACTCTGCTCAGTCTCCACCTCACATACTGTTGTTATCCTGAAAAGTAACAGATAGCCACATTTTTTTTCCACCTCTTAGGGACAAAAGAAGCTTGCCATGGGGAATTTTAAGCGGGGAGTTTCAGTCCTCATTAATTTAAGTCACTGCAGTTGCTTTACGTGATAAAAAGAGGAATGGGGGGGGATTATAGCACTGTGCTGAACATGTAGCTTCACCATACAGTGGTTTCTTCATAGGCTTTTAGCATCTTCTGTCAGATGCCCTTTTTTTGTGAAGCACATTTGTTCCAACTTAACCATGGTCAAAGCAGGCTTAGCCAATTGTTTTTTGGCTGCACTGTAATGGCATTTTACTATTGCTCAAGAAAAGTTATGATCATTGATGACATATATGCTATTATGCCCGTAGCAAAGTGCAAGTTCCAAAGCACCAGATGGCAGTTCTGTTTCATATCAAGAGGCCACTAAAAGGTCTGCAGAGAGGATTGTTGTGATGGACCTTGTGCCAGAATGGAATTGTACACAGGGCTATCTTCAGAATTAGTGTTAGACTCCACATGAGATCATTGAATTTTCAGACATGTGGGTTATTTTGTCCCTGGTGTGTTGTTAGCAGAGAAAGGAAGAACAAAATCCTCTTCTATGATGTGGAACTCATGCATTGTTTCCAAGGCACACCATCTTCTTGACTATTACAATCAAAACTTGTCTCCAAGTACGTGACTCTTTTAGCAGCAAGACTGCATAACACTGAATTAGTAGCTTCTGTGCAACTTAAGACAGCAGCTGTAAACACTCCCTTCTTGTACAACATCCATGCCCTTCTGATGACATGGCATTGTATTTATTTTATGTATTTTTCTTAATTTATCACCTGCCTTTCTCACTGAGACTAATTTATCATCTGCCTTTCTCACTGAGGCATATTGCTGAGCTTGCCACTAAAATTAGTGGTACTGGGGGTGGAGCTGAAAGTTGTCTGGGTTTCAGTGGTGCTTTTCCTTGTTTAGTGTCTCTGTGAGCCAGGTAGCTCTAGTCTATAGATCAAACCCAGCATTTTCCCATTTTCATGCCTCCCTTGAAGTCTCCTCCACTGGCTTTTGTAACATAATATATTGGCTAGGCCAAATTCAATACTGAACGACAATCTTCCTAAGCAGCATATATTAAGGAAGAATCTGCTGCTGTTGATGTTATTGGCAGAAAGTAAAAAAAGAAAAGGAAGCTCCCTGGCTGCCCATTGTGTATTTGTGTTTCCCTAGAGCATGGTATAAGGCACTTGCAGCAGAATCTAAGCACATCTTGTTATTGACAGTGCCAAAATGGGAGGCCACCTGGGAACTCTATATTCCACTTTGAATTCTATCATCAAAGAAAAATGGGATATTACTGTATAAATATTTTCCTACATCAGAGAGATAAATAGAAGCTTCTCTTCCAACATTATTTTGCACCTTTCTTCTGAACTGGAAACATTGTGTAGTGTTGAGAAGAAATGCTATCACACTTCACATGCAAAAAGCAGCCTACAAGGAAGACATCAGAACTTCTAGAAAGTGCTGGATGCCACTGAGATCACCAGCAGATTTTCAGTATCTGAAGCAGATGTCAGTGTGGAATCCAGACAGACTGAACAGTTTCCAGTAGGAAATGTTCCATTAATGTGTAGGACAACAAATTATTTTTTATGATGTGAGTAGCTACAGTTCTATAAGTAATGGAAGAAAAAGGAAGAAAAGAGCTGAACTGTTATGAGCCAATGCAGTTTCACATATATTTAAGGGTCAGGCTAAATGAGACTCCAGGCAAGTGTTCATTCAAGTGTCGAGTGATGCAATGTTACCTGGGAACTGTAGTTTTAAAAGACAGCTGCGTAGGATCACTGGGAGAAAGGAAGGATTCCCTCACTGCCTTCTGCCCCTCTGCTGGCTGATCAGCCTTCCCCCAACCCCAAACACACACACACACACACACACAATCTCTGGCTGCTATTAATGCTAGGGACAATGACTAAACTTTGCTTGGGTTCAAACCAGAAAATAATGCAGGGGATCTGTGAGGTCACTTTCATTTTTTAAAAAAACTTGAAAGTAACTATGTGGGGCTCCTAATTTGATTGCAGAAGTGGTGATAGAGGAGCTTTAAACTTTTCCTTGTGTACTATTTTCCCAAACAAAGGTTCCCTTCCCTGCTCTTGTTCACACCAGCAAAGGATCCTGTAGTTTCTTTTAAGTAACAGCAACAGTAAACTGTGATCATAGGACTCCTAATCTCATTTGGCTCTTCATTGTGCTAGAGAAGGGGAAAAAATTTAAGATCTGGCATCTGGCTTACTACTTACCTTCATAAGACCTTTAAACAGCAAATTCCACCCAGCATGTGGGAGCCAAGGGGAGCTGGTTGTTTTTCTCCCCTGGCAGCTCTTTCTTTGAAAATTACAGTTCCCAGGTAAATTTGTGTCACTCAACAGTTGAAGAAGCACTTGCCTGGCATCTCATGTAGCCTTACCCCAAGATACATCTGGGCAGGGCTTAGATAAGCATATGCTCTGAGTAAAGTTCCTCACCCATCTGAAAAGGAGGATTATGTTAAACAAAGTCTTATTTTGAGTGAGCCCATGACATGCTAAGAAAAACTGGACCAGCATCTGAAACCACTACATGTAAGAAGTCAGCACTTGATTACTATGATGCAAGTAGATAAAGATGGGTTTTAAAACATCTATCCAATCTTTTATGAAATTTCAAAACAGCATGTTTTGCCTAATCAAGATATATGGGGGGAAGGATGAAAGGTACAATTCAGGAACAATATTTATCTTTCACTCTTCCTTTGGATGCTCCATATCTGACCTGAAGGAGATAGCTTTGGTGGGAGGGGGGTGAGGACAGAGAATAAAAGGAAGAGTGGAAACCAAGAACCTGGCCTGTTCATTTCTGGAGTCCATAGAGATATTTTTATTAGGATGAATAAACAATCTGTATTTCTAGGAAGACAAGGAGAGGGGAAGGACAAATTCTCTTGCATTATACAAACAAGCACCTGTTAAGTGGCATAACCTCCTGCTAATGATGGGGTATTCAAGCTGGCTGTTTGAAGACGAGCTGGCCAAATTACTTCCCATTCAGAGCTCATTAAAAGGTTGATTAATGGCAGGTCTCTTTGTGGCTAAGCAATGTGGTATATGCAGAAGCTAAAAGACAGCATATTAATCAGAGAAGGAGGATCTTTTCAACAGATAAATGATATGTAGTCATGTGTATAGGATCCTTTGACTTGCCAATTTGCATTTCTTTAAGGTGTGAAAAAATGTCAAGATCAGCATTTCAATTAATGGCTGTGGGGGGAAACTGAGATACTTTTAGCAGTTGAGGAGGAACTGATACAGAACATGTGAATGTATTCAAGCAGAGCAAACTGAAGTGTCACTGTGCAAGCGAGTGCATGGAATGTTGGAGGGGGGACACATGAAATGAGGTTCATCTGAGCCTCCCTAGGTGCTTTGTAATGTGTAGAGAGACTGTTATGTTACCTGGAATGGATCTCCTTGCAAGTATGAGTGGGGAATTAACAGCAAGGAAGATGGCAATGCGAGAAGGGTAACAAGTGGGAAATGTCCACCAATTTCTACCAGGTCCCCTCCCCAAGGTAGCAGATGAGGTTGGTGCTTTTAAGGACAGAGAATAATCTTATTTACAGAGGAAAAACTAACATACATACAAGAAATTAATTGAAAATGGTTGATGCACACACTGTAGAGTCCTAGGAAGCTAGCCAGAAGTTGGAATAGAGTGGGGAGGGAGTGTATTTACCAATCAGAGGAGCAGCATGGTCCATGGAGGAAGAGAGCTTCAAACGCCAGCGTTCTCAGCCAGGAGAGAGGGAGAGACTTAGGGAAGCAACCCTAAGGGAGCAGCACTTGGACTCAGGAAGTGTGCACATTTTGAATGGGCTGGGGCCCTACCTTTATAGGTGGGGGAGCCCACCTAGCCGTTAGAACAAAGGCTCTAATGGTCAGTTCCTGGGTTTGACAAAAGGTTTGATTACTTTGATTGGTAGCTGCCGAGGTGTGCAAAAGCAAATGCAAAACATGTTCTAGCACTGCACAAAAGGAATAGTTTGTTAATGAAGTCCATCAGAGCTAAGTTGATGAGTTTAGGTGGGGACTGTACTTTCCCAGGAACAACTGTACAAACTTATGAATGTCAATTGATTAGCTCCTCAATCAAGGACAGGAGATCTCATCACGGAAGGAGGGAAAGGAAGGTGTTAAGTGGGGATGACTCTGCAAGACCTTTGTTGCACTGGATTCCTTTGGGGCTGGAGGGACTGCAAAGCCAATCATCTCTTAATCACTCCACATTCCTGTGCGGCATTCCATTCATGCCGTGTTCTCCCGGGCGGGACTCAGCAACTGTTGGAGGCTCTCTGGTGGCAATACAGCAGCCATTTGAAATCCAGAGGCCTGGTGATTTTTAATATCACAAGCAGACATATTAAAACAGCTGTCAAAATGGCAGAGGCCAGGCCGACTGCTTACCGTTAGTCATCTGATATTTATGCCATTTTGTTATGATACCTGTTAGATCCAACCACTGCTTAGTGCTGACTGCCATCTGACTGCTGATATTTTTATATTGTCTTGCATAGCAATTTGAAACTGAGCTGCCAGATTCCCAGTGGGAATAAAGTAGCATACATTTCAGTCATATCAATTAATATAGTTTGGCTAATAGCAGTGGGACAGAAATTATTGCAGTTTTGGGAAGGAGTCATATATTTATTTTTCCCATGGTTTAGTCTGACTAATTGGCTTGCTTGAAGGGAAAAAAACCCTCATTTGGTCAGTACTTGGATAGGTTTTGTAACATCAAACAGAAAAGGAGCAATGACTGGTTTTCTCTCACAACACAAGTAAAACCCAGCTTGCTTCAGGAATTTGTCTGTCTTTCAAACCATTTTATACATGTTGGTTTAGACATTAAATGACAGGCCTTTGTTGGAACTTGGGGAAAGAGTCCAGAGAAGAAGAGATGTATAACTGGAGATTGTGTCTGGCAGAGAAGAATTTATGATAAAATTTTACGTTGTGTTATTCCTGAGGGCTTTTAAACATGATATTTTTGCCATGATAGATGGGCCTGAGAACAATCACCAGCCCATAATACCAAAAATGTGTTGGCAAGTAAAGATACTTGCCAACAAATGTTACCGGTGCCAATAACTTGATTGTTTGCATGACAGAATGATCTTTTCTTGAGCTATATATTTTTATAAAGTCCAAGTGGGAGCATTCCAAGATGTTAATAAGACCAAATCTGTTTTGAAGTATAATCATATTCCTTTCATGAGTGAAGCTGACATATTTGGCATACATCTTAACTAATATGAGTTCAGATGACTAATCAGAGAAATCCTTGCCTGAAAGATCCTACTATAAATTCAACAGGCAATTTTTTTGTTTGCCAGTTTTTATAAACTGGCCTTTTATTAAGAAATGAAAAAACAGTAAAAAAATAAACACACACATTGAACATTTATATAAAAGCCAAAACAGAAAAACTAGCAACAAAACAACTTAGACTAGTTGAAGTGCAGACACCAGTTAAAAACCCAGAAAAACAGGATGACCTTCTCTTGATGCCTAAAAAATGATAATGTAGGTATCAGTCACGCTTCACTGAGAAAACAGTTTCATGACTGTGTTCCTACCACCAAAAACACTCTCTCCCCATTAACTGTCCACCTGACCTCCGAGGGCAGGGATGCACAGAGAAGAGTCTCCATAGAGGAATTCAGAGCCAAAACAGATGAGACGCCTGACGCGTGGAGGACACTCATCAGTTTCCCGTAAGGGTCCATGGGAAGTGTAGTGAGAAAGAACCTCTGTCAGGGAGAAGAGGGAGAGCTCCCTCTCGCTGCCACCAGCTCCCCTTGCTCCCCTAAAATCAATCTGCTGCTGCTTGCCTGCAAGGAGCAGTCGAGCCCCTCTGGCACAGCCTCAGTGGCTTGAGGCGGAGAAAGGGAAGCGGGGTAGCTGGAGCTCAGCTGGGCTCAGAGGTGGCACACACTGCTTCCAATTACGCCCCAGTAGCAGGAGCACCTAAGCCAGGCACGCGAGGCACAAGCCTCATGCTGGCTCCCTATGCTCATGCCATCCATCCTCTTGCTGCTGGCAGCCCCAGAAGAGTGAGGATGGGGTGGGTGCATTCATCTCCTCCCCCACTCAGCACTCGGGAATCATTCTCTTGTTCCCACTCAGCTCCCAACCACTCAACATGAGGGCACGCCCCAGCTGCTGCCACAGTGTCCCTCTCGCCACCACCAGCGAGCTCAGCTCCCTCTGGCTGTCAAGTGCATTTAGGGGAGCAAGGGGTGCAATTGGAAGCAGCATGTGCCGCCTCCAAGCCCAGCTGAGCTGCAGCTGCTGCCACTTCCCTTTCTCTTTTTCCAACCACCGAGACTGTGTCGGAGGGGATTGGCTGGCAGAGGTTCTTTCTCACCACACTTCTCGTGGATCCTTGCAGGAAGCTGACGAGTGTCCTCCACACATCAGGTGTCTCATCTGTTTTGGCTCACAGTTGTCTGGTAAGTTCATATAGAGAAAAGTATTTCTTCAGATGCTCCAGCCCTAAGCCCATTGAGAACTTTAAAGGTTAAAGCGATTACTTGAAATTATGGTTGAAAACAAACCAGGAGCCAAAACAGATCTTTAAAACTATAGTAATATACTCCTCAAAAACTTGGTGCTGTATTCTGAATCAGTTAAAGTTTCTTAGGAGTATATAAAGGCAACACAACATAGAATGTGTTGCGCTAATTAAGCCTGGATATGACAAGAGGAAGGAACATGCTAACATCAGTACTGAATGATTCCACCTTAGATATAATTTTGTAGACTGGAAGGATATTCATATTCTAAATAAATAAATAATCCAGGCCATTCTCAACACAATTTTGGTAATAGGTGTTTGCATATTGTTGTGATCACAGATGTAAATTTATAAGCAGGGAACCAGCAAGGACATATGTGGGGAATCTCATCTTCTTCTGTTTTCCCCTCCCTACACTATCCCTCCCTACACTATTTCCTCTTTTCCCTGACAACCCTCATGGTCTCTCCCCTTTTCTCCTTCCCATACCCAGCCAATGGTTTGGACGCCATGGTGAGATGGCTGAAGCAGAGTCACTTGAAGCTGAACCCTCTGAAGACAGAGGTCCTGCACTTGGGCCGTGGGATGATGGGTTTAGGGATCTTGATGGAGTGCTGTTAATGCCTTTGCAGATGGTGAAGAGCCTGGGCATGATCCCTGATGCCATGCCTTCGATGGAGGCCCAGGTCATGGCTGTTGGCAAGTCTACCTTTTTTCACCTTCGATAGGTCAGGCAGTTTGTGCCCTCTCTCTCATCCCAAGACCCAGCTTTGGTGATCCGTGCAATGGTCACCTCCAGGCTGGACTACTGTAACTTGTTCTATGCAGAGCTGCCCTTATACTTAATCCAGAAATTGCAGCTGGTTCAGAATGCTGCTGTTCGTGTCCTCATAGGGAACCATTTAGGGCACATATCCATCTGGTGCTGAGTCAACTGCACTGGCTTCCAGTTGAGTTCTGGATCTAATTCAAGGTTCTGGTGTTGATATTTAAAGCCCTTAATAGACTGGGACCAACATATCTGTGGGACTGCCCCTCCCAATTATTCCCCCGGGACTGCCCCTCCCAATTATTCCCAATTATTCCCCCTCCCAGTTATTCCCCCAGGGGGCCTTGCGCTCTGCAAGTAAGCAGTTACTGGCCCAAATTACACTTCCCTAGCCTCAACTGGTGGTCCTCGGCCCAAATTACACTTGCCTAGCCTCAACCAAGGCCAGAGCTTTTTCAGATCTGGTGCTGGTCTAGACCCTGTAGGATCTGCTACAATTCTGCAGGATCTGTAAGATGGAGATGTTCTGATGGCCTATGGCTGAGGTGTTGGCAATTTTCCCCTCCTGACTGCCTGTGCCTCACCCCGTGCCATCCTGGACATGATCCGTGGATCTACATCACTGGCTGCAGTTTGTAGTCTTGCTACAACCGCATTGAAATCCCATAGTTGATACCTTTTAAGTGCTGGTTTTTATGTGACCTCTAAGTTACTTCTTTTAATTTTTTAACTTTGTATTTATTACTGTGACCCACCCTGAGTTTGCTTGTGGAGAAGGTGAGATATAAATGGAATTTGAATGAATAAATAAATCAAATACTACCACCTTACCTTCATGCGCTGCTTGCCCCAGTCTTCAGCTTTCTCTCCTTCCATCACCCAAGTTAGTGTGATTATTATCCCCACAATACAGCTGGGGAGCTGGGGCTGAAAGGAGTGGCATAGCCAAGGCCACCTACTGAGTTCATGGCAGTAGTGGGATTCAAACCAGTAGAGTGCTGATTTGCAGCTGAACTACTTAACCACTGTGCTACAGCAGCTCAGTTTCTACATGGATCTTTTGGTCCACTGCCTAATGTTCTTAGTCTGGGTTGTGCCTCACAGAGAGACCTTTGATGGCTTGCTAAATATGTACCTCTCCCAGTCCTTTTGGCTGGAAGTCATGCTTCAATTTTCTACTGTTTCTTCTTCCTATAATCATGCAATCTAATAGTTCTTTTTTTAAAAAAAGAGTCACACAAAATGTCATTCCAAACCATATTGTTTTACTGCATCCTAAAGGGGTAAGAAAGAATGGTATAAGTTCTGACAGACTGCCAAATACAAGCAAAAAGAGGGGGGGGGGAGATCCTGGAAATGAAAGCGCTCAAATATCCACAACTGCATTAAGCTATTCCAGTGCTACACTTTATTGCACATGTGCGGTTCACTTTTGTCATGAACCTAGAAGATGCAGGGGAAGAGGTGACCCCCACATATGTGAAAGAACAGGAGATAAGCCAATGCAAGTACACAGGAAAGATATAATAAGCACAACCATAGGAGAGGAGGGCTTGTGATGGAAGAGGTGGCTGCATGAGGATGAGTAGGGTTGACCAGAGCAGGAGACGGACTGAGTTTCCACCTGAAGAGGCCTCAGCTACAGTGTTCTGAATGAGCAGAATGGCAGGAGGCACTTGCCTGGTTGCCTTGACAAAAGTGGTAGAGTGGTTTGCAGCCCAAAGGCTTGGCAGTGCCAGTGCTGGTGCTTTGATGGTAGGGGACACACAATTAATAATTGGGAAAACACACACAATTCATAAATGGAAAAAAACCAAGGACATCACACAGCACTAGAAGGTGCACTTAAGAACAAGGAGACAGCAGGCTGGGAAGAATTCCCTTGGGGCTTGGCACGATGCCAGTAGTATGAGCCCAAGAGAGCTGGAGAAACTGAACAGGGGTGATTGCTAAAGTTTTGTTTTCTGTCTTAGGCCACTGCCGGTACCCAGGATATTACAGTCATGCCCTATCTTTCCTTTTGCATAAAAACAGGGAAAGGGCAGCCTAAAAAAGAGATTGATGAGAAGTGTGTGTGCGTGCGTGCGTGCGTGCGTGCGTGCGTGTGTGTGTGTGTGTGTGTGTGTGTGAAAAAGAATGTGTGTCCAAAGAGAAGGTGAAGGAGTGAAAGAGAAGGGACAGAGAGAACACACAGCTTGGAGTAAGAGACAAGGAAACAAATTCTTCCCTACTTCTCAGGGACAGACTGGGATATTAAAAGAGCCCTGGAGTGTCCGGAGCCAAGTGTGCAACACTGGCAATGATGCAGAGACTGCTTGGCTCAGACCAGACCACAATGACAATGAATGACAGTGTACATAGGCTTACCATGGGTGAGTTTAACCCCATTGTCATCATTGTTGCCGCCTGGGTCATTGCAGCCAAGAGGTTTATGGTATTGCCAGCATGGCTCTATTTGCTTCTGGCTTTCAGTGGCCCTCCAATCCAGTAAGAGCTTTCTGGGTAAATTCAAGGGCCAGTCCACTCCTGCCAGTCCACCGATTAGGAGCTGCAGGAAGGACTGTGCACCCTGGAGTTTACCAACTCAAACACTGATGAACAGTTCTTGTTGTGGTCAGGCCTAGGGCCTTTTATATCAAACTGGCCTCTAATTCACCTTTTCATAATCAAGCTCTGAGAGTCAGGAAGAGCACAGCAATTGAAATGCCATTTGCTTTACTTGACAGCCATCTGATGTTTGGGGTAACTGACAACTTGGGATAAATCACTGTGTGTTGTTCTAGTTTTTTGGTGCCATAATAAAAACTATGAACCTGAGAGTTATGTGATCAGAGAGCCAGCTAGCCATGGATGGCTAGGAAAGAGGCTGGATTTAGGGGAGGGAACTCTTTCTCCCCTGCCCTCCCCACTTGGGAAACAGAAGGTACAAAAAGCCCTTGCAGCTGTTTAGCTTTGTTACTCTGGTGAGTTCCTAGGATGGTGGGACAGAGCATCATGGATGCCAGGTTTGCTTCCCCCTCCTAGACGCTGGGCGCTCATCTCCAGGAGGAGATGAATAAGGTACTCTGTGGTAATCCTTAAAGTGACAGTCAGACAGCAGCCACCACTTTTATTTTCTTCTGTAACTGCAAACCTTTTGTGCAAGATCTATTTCCCTAACTTGTGTGCTCTTTATATTGTCTTCAGAGGTTCAATAATGACCTTTTAAGAAAAGTTGTGTCAGTCATCAACTACATGCCTATGCCTGGTCAAATGCTAGAACTCTGTACACGCTCAGAGGCTAAGCAGCTTTCCCCAACAGCCGGTGAACAGAAAGCCTGTTTTAGTTGGAGTGATGGCAGCCCTGACAGGAGACACTGGAGGATCGGGGTAGGGAAGAACACAGAACCCACCCACCCCTCTTGATCCAAACCTAATCTATTATGAAGTTCCAGAAATTTATTTATTTATGACTATATATGTCATCTTTGTTAATAGCCATTCAAGGTGCCGGACAAATGAACATCACCAGTGTTCACCTTCTGTAATTCCTTTTGTTGTAGGTTTTTTTTAAAAAGTGGGCAAATTCTCATAAATGAGTACTTCAGAACACATTTCTTAGAAATATTCATTCCAGAGTGGAATACATGAATGAAGAAATAACTACAGAGTACAACTATCTGTACATTTAAAAGTATTCAGATATATAACCCTTCACTGGCACATGCCTGGAAAAGTTTTCTATTAATTCTCCTTATGAAACAAAGGTGCCCAATCTTGTGAAGATGTAAGACAAAAATGAGTGTAAAAAATGGTTTGAGGCCACTAAAATGTATCTTCCTGCACCAAAACGATTTAAAATGATTGGTTGAGAGGCATCTAATAAGACCAAATAAGTCAAGATGGGCTGGACTACCAAACTAGAGATGGGCACGAACTGAAATATGGACCAAAATTCATCATGAATCTGGCCCATTTGTGGTTTGCAAACCAGCAGTTCATCAGAGCCCATTTCTGACGAACCGGGATGAACTTTAGGCTGGTTCGTTTGGTTTGTTTTCAGTTCATCACTGCAGATAGCCTGGCACCGATCAGTCAGTTTCCTAGGCAACCGGAGATGAGCTTTCTGCAGTAGATGTGTGCACCCAGCCACTTTTCAGCTGATGGGAGCGGGATCCCCCATGAGCTGAAAAAAGTGCCCGCGTTTGAAAGGAGCAACAGTTCTCTTGCATGCAGGAAAAGTGTTGCTGCTTTCAAATGCCAGATGGAACTTTAAACCATTTCAATATCTGTTCTGCTTCCCATGTTTGCAGAAGTTTGCTTATTCCCTGCTGGCTTTAAGAGCCAGGAAAGGGCTGAATGGCTGGTTTTCCCTTCCTTCTTTGGGGTATGCACTGACAGGTCTGCGTCCAGGCATGGCTGCACCTGATGTACTAGCACCTGTTGCGGGTCTTTGGGTGGCGCCTTTGTCCTCCTTAGGCTGAGGCCTCTCGGTTCCTGCCTTCCCACCACTTGAAAAAGACTTATGGGTGGTGGCCTGTAGGCCCCAGTCGAGCGTTGGGTTTATGGCCAGAGAGGGGGTACACATCACCCCTGCACCCAATCGTCCATTCCTCCACCCTGCCTCCCTCTGGCCGGTCCTCCAACTCCCTTCCTGGTCTGTCATACTCATGACATACTCCTCCTCCCCTTCCTGGTCTGTCCCTTCCTGGTCTGTCATACTCCCTTCCTGGTCTCTCATACTCATGACATACTCCTCCTCCCCTTCACACACTTGTACCATCTCTGTCTCCCTCAAGCCTAACTCTCCACCCCTGCTTGTGTGTATGCTTCCCTTATATCCCTTCACCCATTCCCAGCTCCACCTGCCAGCCACGCCCCCAAAACTCTAGCCAGGGCCCTGGCTGGTCCAGGCAGCCACACCTGGGGTTGCTGCATTGGCTGCTCTGGGCAGCCCCACCTGTGCTTTCTTTACTGGCTGCAGTGCTTCCTTTGCTGGTTGCCTCAGGCAGCCCCACCTGTGGTTGCTTTACTCCCAGCCTCTCCTGGTCTTTGCTAACCCCTTCTAGCCTGCCTGCCAGTTAGAGTTTGGCCTGGTGCTGCCTTGGCTGCCTTTCCTCCACTGCCGGTAATGTTGCTTGTTGGCTTGCTGCTGGCTGCCTGTCCATGCCGCTTGGGCCTTCTCCCTCTGGTTGTGCCCCCTCCTGGTTACCCTCACTCTCTCTGCTTGGGCTCCCAGCCTCCCTCTGGAAGGTGAAGCTGGCTGGCCTCCACCTGCCCCATTTGACTCTCTGAGGGTTGGGTGTCTCTTTATCTCCCTCTGTTGCTGGCAAGTTTGGGACCTGGTCTGTCGGTGCCACTGAGTAGCTGCCTCCCGGCTATCCCCGCCTGTTCCTCCCAGCAAGTCCGGGGGCTGAGCCTTGGACCCTGGACATGCACACACTCTCTTTTTTTCCCCAAAGGCAAGAAAGTGTAGCAACGTTGTAACATTGTATCATTGCAACATTGTAATATTACTGGACTTTCCTCCTGGCTTTAAAAGCCAGGAAAGGGAAGCAGCTTCCCTGCCACTTTGTTTCCAAAGGGCTGTACAAAACATGTGGTTTTTTTTTTCTCTTTGCAAAGCCTGAAACATGCCTTGGAGGGAGGGGAAAGCAGCTATTTAATCCTTTCCTGGTTTTTAAAGCCAGGAGGAAAGTGCAGTAATGTTACAATTTTGCAATGCTACAATGTTGCTACACTTTCTTGCCTCGAAAAAAAAGAGAGTGTGTGCATACCCCAAAGGGGGAAGGGAAACCAGCCATTTAAGCCTTTCCTGGCTTTTAAAGCCAGCAGGAAATAAGCAAACTTCTGCAGACATGGGAAACAGAACAGCCAGCAGCTTTTTTTTCAGCTGATGGGGATTCCCCTCCCATCAGCTGAAAAGCGGCTGGCATTTAAAAGGGGGGAACTGGAAGCTCACACCCCTATTCTGCAGACCTTCTGCTGCCCCAGAAGTGACATTTTCATGAACCACACGAACTGGTTCGGGAACCAGAGCAAATTCATGGAAGTTCGTGGTTCATGGTGCATGAAACTGTATGAACCTTGAACCTCCCAATTTGGTTTTTTTTCGGTTCGTGCCCATGTCTATACTAAACCTCAGAAGTAAATTCCTTCACAGGTCCACTGCTGTTTGATACTGCTTCTCTAAAGAGAAAGGAACACCTGGTCTCGAAGTGTCCAAAAGTATCAAGATGACATTCTAACATAAGAACAGCATAATGTCACACCAAGAGTTTCAGGCAGTTTATGTTAATAATGTATTGGCCGGAATGGAACTCAGAGGTTACATTCTGAGGTTTGGTGTTACGCTACATCATTCGCATCATGTTCAACTGGAGATTATAGTTTGCCTCTTTGAATGACCCAGAATTTTTCATTCCAAGTTATTGCTTTGATCAATCCTTTCCTAATTAGAACAGAACCTTGAAGTGGTTTCTTCAGAGCATTGGTGTGCCACTATATTGCCCCTATCTTGTCTTACCTGGTGCAACACTATGGTCTTTTCAGTGCTTTGGAACTGAGCGTTCTGGCCTCTTCTTTGGATAAATCACATGCTCTCTGGACAAGCACACACTGCCTTCAGGGTTTTCATGTGATAGAAGTATTGGGATGTATTTTTAATGCACTGCAAGGATAGGATCTATAATGAGGAATTCTGGCACAGTATGTTGCCATCTAGTCCTGTGTGAGTTGCCATTTTGATTTTGTGTGTATGTGTGGATTCTGGTTGGGAATGAGTTAGAATAAGTTTATTAGTAGATGGTCTGCATTCCTAAAATATAGTTTGTGAGTATCTCTTTCATATTCTTGTTTTTTGCAGTAATTTCAATTATAAAATTATTGATGTATTGTCGAAGGCTTTCACAGCCAGAGAACGATGGTTGTTGTGGATTTTCCAGGCTGTATAGCCGTGGTCTTGGCATTGTAGTTGGCATTGTAGTTGGCATTTTGCCAGCAGCTGTGACTGGCATCTTCAGAGGCGTAGCACCAAAAGACAGAGAACTCTCAGTGTCACAGTGTGGAAAAGAAGTTGGCAGGTAATTTATATCTACTCAGGAAGGTAGGGTTGGCCTGAGTCATCCTGTGAGAGTTTCCGAGCGTGTGGAATGCTAGTGGAGGGAGGCTTCATTGTATCCTGAGGAGGTTCTTTTGCATATGGATTGGTGCTTGATATGCTAATCTTCTCTGCAGGGCTATTGTCGGGTATAGAGTATTTTATTAGCCTGCTGTTTTTCAGGACTGGAAACCATGCTCTATTCATTCTTAAGGTCTCTTCTTTCCTGTTGAAATTGTGCTTATGCTTATGAATTTCAATGGCTTCCCTGTGCAATCTGGAAGTGTTGTCCAGTATTTTAGTGTCCTGGAATAGGATACTGTGTCCTGTTTGAGTTAGGCTATGTTCAGCCACTGCTGATTTTTCAGGATGGCCAAGTCTGCAGTGTCTTTCATGTTCTTTTATTTTTGTCTGGATGCTACACTGCGTGGTCCCGATGTAAACTTGTCCACAGCTGCAGGGTATGTGGTATACTCCTGCAGAGGTGAGGGAGTCTCTACTGTCTTTTGCTGATCATAGCATCTGTTGTATTTTTCTGGTGGGTCTGAATACTGCTTGAAGGTTGTGCTTTTTCATAAGCTTTCCCATCTGATCAGTGATTCCTTTGATATATGGCAAAAACACTTTTCCTGTGGGAGACTGTTTTTCCTTGGTTGTTTGATTTATCCTTGGTTTAATTGCTCTTCTGATTTCATTTCTGGAGTAGCCATTTGCTTGAAGTGCGTGGTTTAGAGTATGTCCTGTGGGTTGAGTTTCAGATAACTGATTTTGTTGATGAAATGTGCTGAATCTTTGATGTAAGACGTGGTTTTTCCAATGTGTGTGAAACTCAATCCACAGGACATACTCATCAGTTTTGATGTTGTATCCCTGTTTACTAAGGTTCCAGTAAAAGACACAATCGCACTTATCAATCAGATTTTTCCAGAGGATGTAACAGTCTTATTCCACCATTGTCTGACAACCAGTTACTTCCAATGGGATAACGAATTCTATGAACAGATGGATGAGGTGGCCATGGGAAGCCCTCAGCCCAGTTATAGCAAACTTCAACATGGAACATTTTGAAAAAACAGCTCTAGAATCAGCACCCCACAAACCCCACCATTGTCTGACAACCAGTTACTTCCAATGGGATAATGAATTCTATGAACAGATGGATGAGATGGCCATGGGAAGCCCTCAGCCCAGTTATAGCAAACTTCTACATGGAACATTTTGAAAAAACAGCTCTAGAATCAGCACCCCACAAACCTACAGTCTGGTTCCGGTTCGTAGATGATACCTTTATCATTTGGAGCCACGGTGAGGAAGAATTGATGGAGTTTTTAAACCTTTTTATACATTTCTTACAGTTGTAACTGCTCTGAAGAAGGGGATACCGGAAACGGGACCTCTTGCTGGTTGACCCGTTCAGTTACAATTTTGAAAAATGTCTTTTTGAATTT
Source organism: Eublepharis macularius (assembly GCF_028583425.1). Taxonomy (NCBI): domain Eukaryota; kingdom Metazoa; phylum Chordata; class Lepidosauria; order Squamata; family Eublepharidae; genus Eublepharis; species Eublepharis macularius. The sequence continues at coordinate 82,703,926 of NC_072797.1, forward strand.
AGCAGTTGATTTTGTGTTAAAAGTTGACTTGGCAACATATATGTGCTTTGTACATATTGAATTCTGTATGAAACTGTATGAAATTGTACAGAGGCTCTTGTAGCTCTTTGATAAGCTTGGATGTTTCTGCAAACAACAGGGGCTCATTTTGAATGTTATACCGCCCCTTTGAGGTTGTTTATCGGATTGGAAATATACATACTGTTATAGTCGTTCAAACAGAAGTGGCTGGAATGACTTTCTGATATTTATGTTGTGTGAGTAAATTTTGTAATTTTGCACATAACGTGTTGAATATTCTTTCATAACTGATTAGTTAGTCGGTAACGGTTATCTTGGTGATATTGTGGTCTATACCGTTACTCTCTCTACTGTATCTTGTGGTTTTGACTGGAGAGCTATGGCAAATTCTTCTTTTGAAGGTTTCTTGACTTTTTCAGAAGCAGATAAGGTCAGAATCCTTTCAGATATGTCCTCCATTGTAAATGCAACAGACGCCCCACAGGATGAATCCTGGGGACAGTTACAATTTATAAAAAAGAAAAGAGTTAGATACCACCTTCATGCAACTTCGCTAACAGATTATATACGTTGTAACAGGATCCTGCGAGGTTTAAGAGTTAACAAGCCCCCAGGAATGTTTCAACGTAATGAAGAATTCAAGAGCAAATGGGCGGCGGTGCTCAATAAATGTTCATTGGATCTTATGCTTTTAGTAGTAGAACAATCTAAATTGGAAGTGGAAACTCTGGATAAGGAGATTAAGAACTTAGAGTCCACCCTAAAACAGAACACAGCACAGACTTCGTTTGATTCAAAATTAGCCGAGTTGGAAATACAGGTCCTGGATTTTGATCATAAAATGAAGGAAATAAAAATTAAAAAGTTCCATAGGGATGCGAAAGATTATACAAATGGACGGGTTTATTCCTGGTGGCTAGATACGGATACCACACGTAAGAAGGTTACCTGGTCTGACCCTCTAGAGACCAACTCAGAATTAGAGACGACAGATGGGGAGGACACAGATACCTCAGTTGAAGAAAACACTTACATTAATGCCCATTCGGGACGTTTGAGTAGGAGCAAAACAAGAGGGAATTTTTTACGCGGGGGCCCCAGGAACCGGGGACGGAAAACCTAGTTGTTAACTTATCTAGGAGAAGGCTGTCTCCTGAGGAGACCAGGGTGCTTAACTTGGGATTAGGTTTTGTTCCGACCCCGCGATATAACGCATTCAAAACAAGAGTAGACCTGTTTAAGCTGACTAGATTACTTAAACTTAAGAACTTCTTTGGGAATTCCCCCGTTAACCAGCAGATCCCCTTTAATTTACGCCCCCATTCTACCTTTATTCCTCCAACAACGGACCATCGGATACAGACCTTTGAGGCAATGGTACTCAGGGATGTAGAAAAAATTGAGAAACAACATCGTTATATGAGATCTAATCTTAGTAAACTAGAGCTAGAGGCGCTGAGTGAACTCAGGAAGGATGAGTCCATAATCATAAAAGAGGCAGATAAAGGGGGAGCCATCGTTATACTGAATAAGGAAGATTACATAGGGGAAGTGAAGCGGCAGTTAAGTGATAAAAATAGCTATAAGGAAATTCCTAGAGATCCTACAAAAAGTATTACTAGCATTATTAAAAACTCATTACAGGAGGCGGTAGCAATGGGTAGGATCTCGGAACAGTGGTTTAGGGCATTATTAAACATGTATCCTAGAGTTCCCATCTTCTACATACTACCTAAGATTCACAAACCCGGTTTCCCTCCCCCTGGACGGCCAATCATCTCAGGGTCCGACTCAGTATTAGAGCCGTTGGCTAAATACTTGGACTCATTTCTACAGCCATTTGTGAAGAAAATAAAATCATACATTCAGGATACCCGGGATTTTATTAATACAATAGAAGGCTTAGTCGTACCCACAGAAGCTGTGTTTGTTACCTTAGATGTAACCTCCTTATATACGAATATACCACACGAGGAAGCACAACGGACCATTCAATTGTTTTTGGACAAACGGAATATTCGAGAACCTCCAACACATTTTTTACTGGATCTTTTGGACATAGTGCTCACCAAGAATTATTTTCGGTTTCAGGACACTTTTTATTTACAGATATGCGGGGTAGCCATGGGCTGCTCCGCAGCACCAAGTATAGCTAACTTATTCATGTCACGATTAGAGGATGATTTTTTTCAGAACCCGGATCAAAATCCTTTTTTCACTAACATTTTGTTTTACTGCCGTTTTATTGACAATTTATTTTTAATTTTGTCTAATAAATCACATACAGTAGAGTTTTGTAATTGGATGAATACGGTTCACAATAACATTAAATTCACATGGACAGCTGATGGCAATGAAATCAATTACCTGGATGTGTCGGAGTTTAGGGCGGAGGGGAATGTAGTTCATGTGCGCCCCTATAGGAAACCCACGGATAGGAATGCTTTGCTGCACTATCAGTCCTTTCATCCACCCCACTTACGATGTAACTTACCTTTCAGCCAGTTCCTACACCTCCATCAAAACTCCACTAAGATAGAAGATTTTTCAACCAATGCAAGAAAGATGGGGGATCAGTTTATATCTAAAGGTTACCCGGAACATGTTGTTTTGAGGGGTAGGGAACGGGCGTTAAAAAGAAATAGAAAAGATATTTTAAAGGAAAGAAGGGTGGAGAGAGAGACAAGGATTTGCTTCGCCTTGGATTACACACCGTTAGCGAAGCGAATCAAACAAACAATATATAGACATCGGCATTTAATAGAAGATCTTCCGGGTTGTAAAGACAAACCTCTGGTAGCCCACCGGAGAACTAGGAACTTCAGAGACCAACTTATTCATACAGATTTGATAAATCATAAACAACATAGGATGTTTCCTGAAGGGCATTATAGGTGTGGAGGTTGTAATAGCTGTGACTTGGTTATGCCTGTCCAAAGGTTTAAAGCTATGGGACTGTATTGGAGGGATTTCTCGAACTGTAACACCAGAAATGTGGTTTACCTTATTGTATGTATTTGTAATAAGATGTATGTAGGTTGCGCTACCAGAGCCATTAAAACACGTATACAGGAACATCGCTCTAGAATACGTCGGGGAGTGGAAGATGCGCCCCTGGTCTCACACTTCCTGGCTTTAAAACATCGTGAAAATGACTTTGTGTACACAGTTTTACATGTAAGCCAATATAAGGAAGAAGTCTTTGCACAACGGGACTTGTTAAGAAAAGAGGCGTGGTGGATCTACAAACTGCACACGGAGGAACCACAAGGAATGAATGTTACTTGCGAGTTGACATCTTACCTTTGAGGACTATCTGGGGACTCTGTTCCTTTAAATAATTTAGAACGGTAGAAGAGGAGAATTACACAGCAATTTTTAAGGAAGGGGTCACTCCCTTTCTTTCACACACGCCGGTGAGCGAGCTGTAATTATGATAGAAGTGTTGTTTGACGTGCTGTATGTAAGTATGCGTTTGCAGAACTATTGAATGAAGGCAGATTGGAAGTTTGTTTAATTTATATTGATTTGTACCTTTTTATACATTTCTTACAGTTGTAACTGCTCTGAAGAAGGGGATACCGGAAACAGGACCACTTGCTGGCTGACCCGTTCAGTTACAATTTTGAAAAATGTCTTTTTGAATTTAGCAGTTGATTTTGTGTTAAAAGTTGACTTGGCAACATATATGTGCTTTGTACATATTGAATTCTGTATGAAACTATATGAAATTGTACAGAGGCTCTTGTAGCTCTTCGATAAGCTTGGATGTTTCTGCAAACAACAGGGGCTCATTTTGAATGTTATACCGCCCCTTTGAGGTTGTTTATCGGATTGGAAATATACATACTGTTATAGTCGTTCAAACAGAAGTGGCTGGAATGACTTTCTGATATTTATGTTGTGTGAGTAAATTTTGTAATTTTGCACATAACATGTTGAATATTCTTTCATAACTGATTAGTTAGTCGGTAACGGTTATCTTGGTGATATTGTGATCTTGGAGTTTTTAAACCACCTCAATAAAATCCACCTGAATATACAACTCACCATGGAGAAAGAAATCGGGGGGAAACTTCCATTTCTAGATACCTTGGTCATCTGCAAAGCAAACTTCCAGTTAGGTCAAAAGGTCTACAGGAAACCAACTCACACAGATTGGTACTTACACAAAAACTCCAATCACCGCCATCAACAGAAAAGAGGCATAATAAAAACATTAGTAGACCGTGCAAGATGGATATGTGAACGGCATTTTTTCAACGAGGAAACTAATCATCTAAACCACGCACTTCAAGTGCCTGGAGGGTATTGACCTCGAATTACAGGGCATGGCCCTTTCCTTACAGGCTCACACAGGCTTGCAGCACCCAGGCAAGTAGTGGCCCGATGCTTTGAGGGAAGGTGCAGACTTCTGCCTCACATACTGATCATTCACCTGAGGGGTGTTGACCTTGAATTACAGGGCATGGCCCTTTCCTTACAGGCTCACACAGGCTTACAGCGTCCAGGCAAGTAATTGCCTGATGATTAGAGGGGAGGTGCGGACTTCCGCCTCACATACTGGTCATTCACCTGGAGGGTGTTGACCTTGAATTACAGGGCATGGCCCTTTCCTTACAGGCTCACACAGGCTTGCAGCACCCAGGCAAGTAGTGGCCCGATGCTTTGAGGGAAGGTGCAGACTTCTGCCTCACGTACTGATCATTCGCCTGAGGGATGTTGACCTTGAATTACAGGGCATGGCCCTTTCCTTACAGGCTCACGCAGGCTTGCAGAGCCCAGGCAAGTAGTGGCCTGATGCTTTGAGGGGAGATGCGGACTTCTGCCTCACATACTGATCATTCACCTGAGGGGTGTTGACCTTGAATTACAGGGCATGGCCCTTTCCTTACAGGCTCACACAGCCTTACAGCGCCCAGGCAAGTAATTGCCTGATGATTAGAGGGGAGGTGCGGACTTCCGCCTCACATACTGGTCATTCACCTGGAGGGTGTTGACCTTGAATTACAGGGCATGGCCCTTTCCTTACAGGCTCACACAGGCTTGCAGAGCCCAGGCAAGTAGTGGCCTGATGCTTTGAGGGGAGGTGCGGACTTCCGCCTCACATACTGGTCATTCACCTGGAGGGTGTTGACCTTGAATTACAGGGCTAGGCCCTTTCCATACAGGCTTGCGCAGGCGTGCAGTGCCCAGGCAAGTAGTGGCCTGATGCTTTGAGGGAAGGTGTGGATTTCCGCCTCATGTACTGGTCATTTGCCTGAAGAGTGTTGACCTTAAATTACAGGGCTTGGCCCTTTCCTTACAGGCTCACGCAGGCTTGCAGCACCCAGGCAAGTAATTGCCTGATGATTAGAGGGGAGGTGCGGACTTCCACCTCACGTACTGGTCATTCGCCTGAAGGGTGTTGACCTTGAATTACAGGGCTCGGCCCTTTCCTTACAGGCTCACACAGGCTTGCAGAGCCCAGGCAAGTAGTGGCCGGATGCTTTGAGGGGAGGTGTGGACTTCCGCCTCACATACTGGTCATTCACCTGGAGGGTGTTGACCTTGAATTACAGGGCTCGGCCCTTTCCTTACAGGCTCACACAGGCTTGCAGAGCCCAGGCAAGTAGTGGCCTGATGCTTTGAGGGGAGGTGCGGACTTCCGCCTCACATACTGGTCATTCACCTGGAGGGTGTTGACCTTGAATTACAGGGCTAGGCCCTTTCCTTACGGGCTTGCGCAGGCGTGCAGTGCCCAGGCAAGTAGTGGCCTGATGCTTTGAGGGAAGGTGTGGATTTCCACCTCATGTACTGGTCATTCGCCTGAAGAGTGTTGACCTTAAATTACAGGGCATGTCCCTTTCCTTACAAGCTCACGCAGGCTTGCAGCGCCCAGGCAAGTAATTGCCTGATGATTAGAGGGGAGGTGCGGACTTCCACCTCACGTACTGGTCATTCGCCTGAAGAGTGTTGACCTTAAATTACAGGGCATGTCCCTTTCCTTACAGGCTCACGCAGGCTTGCAGCGCCCAGGCAAGTAATTGCCTGATGATTAGAGGGGAGGTGCGGACTTCCACCTCACGTACTGGTCATTCGCCTGAAGGGTGTTGACGTTGAATTACAGGGCATGGCCCTTTCCTTACAGGCTCACACAGGCTTACAGCGTCCAGGCAAGCAATTGCCTGATGATTAGAGGGGAGGTGCGGACTTCCGCCTCACGTACTGATCATTCACCTGGATGGTGTTGACCTTGAATTACAGGGCTCGGCCCTTTCCTTACAGGCTCACACAGGCTTGCACCACCCAGGCAAGTAGTGGCCTGTTGCTTTGAGGGGAGGTGCAGACTTCCGCCTCACATACTGGTCATTCACCTGGAGGGTGTTGACCTTGAATTACAGGGCTCGGCCCTTTCCTTACAGGCTCACGCAGGCGTGCAGTGCCCAGGCAAGTAGTGGCCTGATGCTTTGAGGGGAGGTGTCAACTTCCGCCTCACGTACTGGTCATTCGCCTGAAGAGTGTTGACCTTGAATTACAGGGCTTGGCCCTTTCCTTACAGGCTCACACACGCTTGCAGCACCCAGGCAAGTAGTGGCCTGATGCTTTGGGGGAAGGTGCAGACTTCTGCCTCACGTACTGATCATTCGTCTGAGGGGTGTTGACCTTGAATTACAGGGCATGGCCCTTTCCTTACAGGCTCACACAGGCTTACAGCACCCAGGCAAGTAGTGGCCTGATGCTTTGAGGGGAGGTGCGGACTTCCGCCTCACGTACTGGTCATTCACCTGGAGGGTGTTGACCTTGAATTACAGGGCTCGGCCCTTTCCTTACAGGCTCACACAAGAGTGCAGCGCCCAGGCAAGTAGTGGCCTGATGCTTTGAGGGGAGGTGTGGGCTTCCGCCTCACATACTGGTCATTCGCCTGAAGGGTGTTGACCTTGAATTACAGCGCTAGGCCCTTTCCTTACAGGTTCACACAGGCTTGCAGCACCCAGGCAAGTAGTGGCCTGATGCTTTGAGGGAAGGTGCGGACGTCCGCCTCATGTACTGGTCATTCGCCTGAAGGGTGTTGACCTTGAATTACAGGGCATGGCCCTTTTCCTTACAGGCTCACGCAGGCTTGCACCGCCCGCTTGACCTGTACCGCTAGTTAGTTAGATCCCTTGCCGTATTGACAATTTATTTTGAAATAAATAAAGTGGCCCAATTTTATACCCAAGCTTTGTGGCTGCCTTTTATTTCGACTGGGGGGGGGCAAATTCCCCTCTACAGCTTCCCCTGGTGGGAAAGTACCTGTGCCTGCTTTTTAGGAACTATACATTTCATATTCCAGTTATGGAATTCCAGCATCATCATGTCTAGTTTGGTTTTAAAAAGTATTATTTAAGAAAAGAAACCTTTTTTCTTTCGCTGTTTTTTTACAAAAAGCCATTATTACTGGAATGGTTTCTCTCTATTTCACATTCAGTGGTGAATTCTTTCAAGAAGAGCAAAAAGCTGCCTGTAGTAGCTCAGTTAACTCTTGGGATGGTGGTGTGTTCAGACTCGGCCTGGGCATTGCAGTGGCTCAGCAATCAATACAGCCCAATGTACGCAGCATTTATTTGCTGGCACAGCAAATCTCAGGATTGGTCCGTAAGCCAATAATTAAATACAAAACATTTCCTTCAGATGAAAATCCTTCACAGAAATTTCCCATAGGACATTATTGTTGTCTTTGATAAAGAATTTTAATTTTCCTTACCATTCAAAAGCTGGCTTGTTATACAGAAACAAAATCAATATTTTAGAATTCAGTTGGTGAGTACTCTTAAAGCAATAACTCAATGCCGATATTGCACCTGAGCCTTTTATTTCAGATACCAAAATGAGTAAGGAAAAGAAATAGTGTGATTTATTTGGAACATAAATGGAAGGGGGGAAATACTGAGATTTTAGACAGGGTTTTATTTGTGATTATTATATGAAAAATGGAAATATGGCAGTTGTCTTGTACAAGCTTTGATAATTTATTACTTTGGCAAGAGTAAAGTGACTTATCCCAATTTTTTAAAAATGTGTTTTCACATAAAACAAGTATTGAGATCTCACAGAGCTATTATATTAGACATACTACATTACACTGCAAAATCAGTAGTATAAAAAATATCCTTTTAAAAAGCTGTATTTTGATAGACATGTTCAACTCCAGCATCAGTCTTACCATAATATTAGGCATTCATTTTAGGGTGCTAAAATTCTTACTTACCAGTGAGTAACTGGTGTTATAGAAGCGCCATATGTTATATAAGGGAGACTCTTCAGTCCAATCGAAATGCAAGTAAATACTGGATTTTATTGTTCCATATAATCCAATCCTATGCATATTTACTTGGAAGTAATCCCCACTATGTTTAGTTCACCTTATTTCTTGGTACATTAACTAGGTGCAGCTTTAGTTCCATTGACGAGGAGGGGCCATGGCTCAGTGGTATAGTCCCTGCTTTACGTGCAGAAGGTCTCAGTTGGAGGTGGTGATGTGAAAGATCTCTGCTGAGAGTCCAGAGAATCGCTGTTAGTCAGAGCAGACAGTGCCAATCTTGATGGATCAGTAGTCTGACTCAGTATAAGGCAGCTTCGTATGTTCATGTGAGGTGATCAGATCAGAGAACTGACATCCAAATTCAAATGCTTCAGCATACTGATTTCTTCACACAGAGGCAGGTGCAAGAGAAGTGAGTTCTCCTTGTAGTTAAAAATAAAAAGGAATTTAACAAACAAAGCCCACCACAGAGCAATAAACAAGCCATTTCATTAATGCTGTGAAGTTAGAAGCAAACACTTCCACTATTTATATGTTAGCTCTGATTTCTGAATTCTTTACTTAAGAATCAATAGAGTTTTACAACACAGCTTTGATTTACCAACCCCCCCAGTAAACAGAATACTCTTTAAAATCAAGCCTGGCCAAATCTACCTATGTTTTCCTGAATTAGATTGCTTTTCTATATCACAAAGATTTAACTGCTTGCCCTCACATGCATTCTGCTAGGGACCCAGTGCATTGTTTCAATGTGTAATGGGCTCATCTTTTTACTGGTGCAGTCTAGGATGATCAGATGCAAAGCAAGTCAGAACTCCTGCATGTGTGACAGTCATATACTAGAAAGAATGACAGGAGGTGTCATGCAGGAGTGGAAAGACTGTTATTTATAGCCATTTTTAAAAGAGGAAATGGTATGGGAAAAGAAATAAGCCATAGAAAGGAACAAACAATGGATTTTCAAAGAACCTCTGGAGAATAAAAACAGACTTAGGTTTTTTTTAAGATTAAGAAGAAAGAATAGAGACTACTATGTGAGAAAGCAGGTTGCACACCAAAAGAGCTTTCATGACAAAATCCCTACTGCCCACTACTTTACAATGCAGTGAGGAGACCCCAAAAGGCAGGGGGAAACTGAATGCAAGTAGATGAAGTTCAAAGTCCAAGGCCAGGATCTGAATACATATAGCCAAGCTATATTTTATATATTTATATTGAGGATTTGGATCCAGTGGTCTATCACCTGAAGGCACTGACAGTCTTGGATCTTACCTGTTCTGCTGTCCCACCACTAATTCCAACCCAGGAAAATGTATTCTTAGGATCATTGGACCTATATGAAATAATAGGCATGTGTAGTAGTAGGCTGCAGTGAGAAGGGAGAAATGGGGTGAAATCTCCCATTCTGACTCTTCTGGGATTGACTGTGTGCTGAGGGAACAGAAGGCCACACGCAATGTACCACCTGTTGTTTTGCACACTGCAGGTGCTGAGGTACATTTTGACCTGTTGAAATTTCATGACAATAGTTCATTCTAGAGTATCTTGAACAAGAATACATTTCTGGCTTGCACACCAATAGAAGATTGACTATTGCAAAGCAAATGAATACAGCACACAACAATTAGAACAACATGTAAGAGTACAACAATGGTTGCCAACCTCCATGCGCTGCCTGGAGATCTAGAATTACAACTGATCTCCTCTGAAGAAAATGGAGCAGAGATTCCCAACTTGGTGCTGGTTGACACCTTTCCTGGTGCCCACCAACAGTTTTTAGAAAATGATTGAGGCCAGGTGGACTTTTTGAGTTGTTGATATTTATAATGCAGTCTAATGCAGACCATCCTACTACATAAAAGGCTAACTGTGTTCCAGACAACTCACTTCCTACCCTGGTGCACCTCCAAAGCGCACTGCCGTGGAAAGAAGCCCAGAAGAGGCAGCCCATCTACCCGAGAATGCACCGCAGTGGGAAGCCCAGGCCAGGATCAGGCACGGAGCAAGCAGCAATGCCAGCCCCCCTTCACCCAGCTGGGACCAGGAGCAGAGCAGATGGCAATGCCAGCCCCCCTTCACTCAGCTGTGATCAGGAGTGTAGCATGTGGCAATGCCCACCCACTGCTTTCTCCCCCTGGGTGAAGGCACAGAGCAGGAGATAATGCCCGCCCCCTCACCTTCACCCAGCTGGGATCAGGAATGGAGCAGGTGGCAATGCCCACCCCCTGTCATCACCCAGCTGGGATCAGGAGTGGAGCAGGTCGCAAAGACTGCCTCCCCTCTGTCACCCAGCAGGGATCAGAAGCGGAGCAGGTGGCAGTGCCTTCCCCCCTTCACCTGGCCGGGAACAGGAGTGGAGCAGGTGGTAATGCCTGCCCCCTTCACCTGGTTGGAATCAGGCATTGAGCAGGTTTTAATGCCTGCCCCCTTTCACCCAGCCAGGATCAGGCATGGAGCAGGGGACAATGCTCACTTCCCCCTTCACCCAGCTAGGATCAAGAGCAGAGCAGGTGACAATGCGTACTCCCCCTTCACCCCATTGGTATTAAACATAGAGCAGGCAGCAATGCCTGCCCCCCCTTTCCCCCAGAGAGAATCAGGCACAGAGCAGGAGGCAATGCTCACCTCCCTTTCAACCATCCAGGATGAGGTATGGAGGAGGTGGCAATGCACACACCCCTTCACCCTGCTGGAATCAGGCATTGAGCAGGTTTTAATGCCTGCCCCCCTTCACCCAGACAGGATCAGGCATCGAGCAGGGGGCAATGCCACCCCCTGCCATCACCTGGCCAGGATTAGGTGCAGAGCAGGAAGCAACAGTCCCATTTTACCTCAGGTGGTATAGCAAAAAATGGGACTGAAAACTTTCAACAAAGCTCCTTACAGCAACTGCTTTAACTACCACTTTAGAAGCAGAGCAGAGACAGCTAACTTTGAAATAATTACCTGTCTCCATTCTGAATCTCAGGAGGAGTTTCTTTCTGTTCATTTTGCTGTCAGTGAAAGAAGTAGTGTCAGGGGTGAGTTCTGGTTAATTTTGCATAGCAGAGCTTTATTTTCAGTCCTGACTAGGGATGGGCATGAACTGAAATACGAACTAAACTTCATCACAAACCAGGCCAGTTCATGGTTCATGAACCAGCGGTTCATCGGGATGCATTTTTGATGAAATTGTGGTTTGTTTGGTTTGGTTTTTTGTTCATCACTGCAGACAGCCTGGTGCCGATCAATCTATTCCCTAGGCAACCGGGGCGGGGCGGGGGGAGGATGGACTTCTGCAGACCTTCTTCAGCCCTGGGAACACCAATGTCAGCACTCCAAAGCTTGATAGGCAGCTCTGGCTGCCAACCAGAGAGCTCCCATTCTGCTTTATGAAAGCAGAAGGAGTATATAACCCCCGGCTCTCAGGCGAGTGGTTTCAGTTTCTAGCAAGCAGTGAGACAGGGAGGAACGGATGTTGGATTCTCAGTCACAGAGGGAGGTATTTGAAGCTTGTGATTGAGATTCTGGTGCTTCAGGGCTCTGAAGCACTTGCTTCTGTGGCACAGCCAGGCTCAGGAGCCAAGCTAAGTGAGTTCCTTAACTGAGGACTCTTATTAGAGCACCTGTCCCAGCCAGGAAGGTTCCTGGGTGATGGGTCAGGGCTCTGACTCCACCCCAATCTCTGTGCCACTGCCAGGGTCAGAGGGCAAGCCTAGTGGGTTACTTGCCTGAGGACTCTTATTTAGAGCACCTGTCCTGGCTGGGAAGGTGCCTGGGTGGTGGATGAGGGCTCTGACCCCACCCAAGTCTCTGTGCTACTGCCAGGGTCAGGCGCCAAGCCTAGTGGGTTCCTCACGTGAGGACTCTTGTTTAGAGCACCGATCTCAGCTGGGAAGGTACCTGGGTGGTGGTTCAGGGCTCTGACTCCACCCCAATCTCTGTGCCACTGCCAGGGACAGAGGGCAAGCCTAGTGAGTTCCTTGCCTGAGGACTCTTATTTAGAGCACCTGTCCTGGCTGGGAAGGTTCCTGGGTGGTGGATCACCCCACCCCACTCTCTGTGCCACTGCCAGGCTCAGGGGCCAAGCCTAGTGGGTTCCTCATCTGAGGACTCAAAAGGAGTAGGGGGAGGGCTCAGGAGGCAGGCACTCATGTGGGGGCTGAGATTATTGCCCTGGATGGACTACCTTTGTCCATTGTGGAGTATGCAGGCTTTTTCTGGCTGCTACATAATTTCGCCCCCTGGTATACCATCCCCTCACAGCTGACCATTGCCCAGCGAGTCTTTCCCTCCATCTACCACTCTGTAGCAGAGCTGGTCAGGAACTAGTTGTCCAGAGCACAAGGGCAGATCGTGCACTTCACAGCAGATCTGTGGAGTAACCATCATCACGGATACCTTGTCCTCACTGCCCACTGGAGGCAACCGGAGGACCTCTGGACCACCAGGGAAAAATCAGGGCCTTAAGAAGAGGGGACAGCCCTCCTGCCGGGCTACAAAGTGGTTCTACTCCAGGCACATGGGATGGATGTGGACCACACAAGGAAGAACATTTCTGCTGCAATCAAGGATGGATTGAGGGAGTGGGCACCTGTGGGTGATATTGTCCATGGCACAGACGCCGGTAAAAACATGATGGCGGCATTGAATGTCACGTCCCTTGAGGGCATTTTCTGCCTGGCACACAAGATGCATCTGATCATGAGGGATGCTCTTGGGCTGGGTAGCACCATCAAGCTCACCAGGGACCAGAGAACAGTGGACACGTGTGCCTTGTTGGATAGCTACTGGTGTCTGGCTGCCCACTTTTCCTGCAACATTAAGTCTGCCTGCCAGCTGCATGAGAGGCAGGAGGGGGGAGCATGGGCACCAGCTCCTCCAGGACATGCCCACTCATTGGAACTCCACCTACATCATGGTAGCTCATCTGATGGAGCAACAAATGTGGTGCAGGATATCATGTCCTCTTTGCCCATTTTGCAGGGGGGAAAGGAGCTCAGTATTAGCTCTATGGAAAGCTAGCCCTCTCCCAAATAGCCTGTGGCCTGAAGCCATTTCAGGACACTACCGACCTCCTCTGCTCCTACATAGCCAGCCTGGGGCAAGTCATCTCCCTGATCCATGGGCTGGACTGGGTGTTGTCCAAAGAACTGGAGCTGGGGGAAGCTCTTCTCCCCAGGGTCAGGGACTTAGTGAGGAGGTTGCAGGCAGGTGTGGATGTCCACTTGCATCCTTTCTGCCAAGAGGGGGTGTACAGACTGGCCTGCATCTGTGACCCCTGTATAAAGGGCAGTATCATGGTGTGCAATGCTGAACTCCAGCAATGGAAGCAGGACCTCTGCAGAGAGGTCTGGAGGCTGCAGGCTAAACGATGTGGCCAGAAGGAAGAGGGCATAGAAGAGGGATTGTTGGAGGAGGAGGAGGTAGAGAAGGCAGATGAGCTCAGCGCCCCAAGCTCTGAGAGCCCACCCAACCGAACCAAGCTCTGAGAGCCCACACCCACACAGTACTGGTCCTTGGTGGTGAGCTGGGAGGTTGGCGGCATCAGGGAGGCCAGGTGTGCCTTTGCAGAGGACTCAGCAGAGGTGATGGTGTGAGTACCTTGCCAAGACCCCGAAGACCCCTGACTCCAATACTATGGAATACTGGGCATGCAAAGTTGCCATCTGGCCAGTCTCTGGCCATGATCCTCCTCTCCTGCCCCCCCACCCCCATCAGTGTCCAGTACGAACAGGTATTTTTCCACCTGGGAGACCTCCTCCATGCCTGCCACTCAACCTTCTTCCCCATGGGTCCTCCTTTCCCCTAGTCCACCACTGCCTGCCATCCCCTGGCTGCATTCCAACAGGGGGACTCAGGTTCCCTGCCCCTCACCCATCCTGTTGGGAAGATTTCTGTTCCCCCAAGGTCTCCTTCCCCCCAGATTAACCTTCCCTCATAGATCACCTCTGTCCTTTCCTGTACAAGAATATTCCTGTCTCCCCAAAGAACATCTACTATCCCCCACCCACAATTAACCTCCTTTCATAGATTGTCTCTGTCCTCCTGTCCTTTAAAAGAATATTCCTGTCTCCCCAAGAATGTCTCCTTGACTGTCCACTCAAAAGAGTACTTCTGTACCCATTCCAACCCCAGAGCAGTTTTTCTGCTCCCAGGAACCGTCATTCCACTCGGGCAGGGGCGGGGGTGAGGTCATTCCATGCTCAGAGGAAGTTTCTCTAACTCCACCCCACATTTTCATTGCAACTTTTTGGTGCTGCAATGTATTTTAATGGAGCCAATGCAAGTCAATTGGCATTCATAGCTCCCATTATATCTAAAGGAACTTTCCTGGGAACACCTGATTTGGGGGTCTATAACTCGAACATCCAAAATCTAATTTTTGCCAAACTTAGAGGGTGGCTGAAGGAGAGCCTGCCGAAGGCTCCCTGTGAGTTTGGCATCTCTGACTGTCAAGAGGGCCATTCTACAGCCTCTGGAAGTAACGAACTGATGAACCAAATGAACCGGTTCACAAACCAGGCAAGTTCATGACTGTGACACTGAGAGATCTCTGTCTTTTGGTGCTACACCTCTGAAGATGCCAGCCACAGCTGCTGGTGAAACATCAGGAACTACAATGCCAAGACCATGGCTATACAGCCCGAAAAATCCACAACAACCAAAGTTCATGAAAGTTTGTGGTTGGTGGTTTGTGAAATGCAACGAACCATGAACTGCCACGAACTGCCATTTTCCCAGTTCATGCCTATCTCTAGTCCTGACCTTACCTCAGAGAACTGTAAATAATATCAGCACTAACCAAAAGCTTTTATTCGTGCTCTTTGGGTATTATATGCAACAGATCTGACATTCAAACAATGGGAACCTGGTGAAAATGACAATGGTGTATCAAGGGATGACTGCATTCTTGCCACAATACTATTTCAAGTTATTTTGAAATTTGGCTATTCTCGTTGGGGTTAAATAGCTTCTGTGTAATATCTTAAATGAATTAAAATGAATTGTTAAAATTTTAGAATTAAAACTTGGGGCCTTCCATGCTTTTTTGAAATCCTCTTTAGAAATTCTACCTTCACCATCTGCAATCCAAGCTCTTTCAGCTGTTATAATAGGTTTATTAAGTATTGATAATAATAATTTATAGATCTTAGAAAGGAGACCTTTATGGCTTCTCTCACTTTGCTTAAAAAGTGCTTCCAGAGCAGTTAAAGGCCACAATACTATTTAACCATCAATTTGATCCTGCATACAAAAAATATGGATCTGACTATCATTTTCCTCTCAAGCTATCTTTAAAATCAGAAGCCTTGGCTGCTGCTGCTGCTTCTTTTTAGCAGTCAAATAAGAACTTTAAAAATAATGAGAAAGAAACCATAGCCTGCATTTTGAAGAATCAGAATGGTTGTTGCAGAGTGTTCCTAATTATTTCCTACTATGCAAATAAATTTCTGGTCTTGCACTCAGCCCTGAGTTATGTGATGCCAAATCAGGGCTGAGTGCCAGCCAAATTCTTAAGGTGTGTTGCAGCTGGTGACATAGAAATGGTTCTCTGGATACTCAGTTTTATAGCAAAATTAATTTTGAATGTAGGACAAGTGTCATAATTCTGAACATTCCCCTTGTTATTGACTTTCATTCTCAGGACTAATTTTGGGTCATGTGTTTTGATAAGTTCCACAAAGATCGAACCGTTTCAAGAAAATAAATCCAAATATTATTTATTTATTATTTATTTGATTTGATTTATACCCTGCCCTCCCCACAAGTGGGCTCAGGGCAGCTCACAACATCCATACAATACAAAGGTTAATAGTAAAAACTATAAAATCAGTAATAATTTGAAACAATCATTAAAACAGTCCAGGCGCCTTCTATTTATGGTTACTTAAATAGACAGTTGGGCATAGCAGTTGACCGAGGGCAGTCACAGAAAGGATAGCGGTCTTACATGGAAGGGGAAAGGACATCCGCTGGTCCTCAGCCAAAGGCCTGGTGGAACATCTCTGTTTTACCAGCCCTGCAGAACTGTAATAGGTCCCACAGGGCCTGTATCTCCAGTAGGAGAGCAGTCCACCAAGCCTTGGCCCTGGTCAAGGCCAGGTAGATGTCCTTTGGGGCAAGGACCTCCTTGAGTTGCTTTTCTACAGAACTCAACACCCTGCAGGGGACAAAATGGGAGAGGTGGTCCCACAGGTATGCTGGTATATTACAATTCTATATAAATTTGCATAATGTGAAAGAAACTAGCATACAGCAAATTCAGATTTAGAAATATAGTACCAGGGAACAATTTATATCACGTTTAATTTCCTGGAATACCCCTGATTATTAGGAAACCCTTAGTCTGTTACAAAGTAGAAGTCAATCCAAAGTAATGTTATGGTCAGAATCCTAATAAACTGCAGTTAATTCATATTTTGCCATTGGCATTAATATAATGGGAATTAGTACCAAAGGTAAGAGAAGTGATGCCTTTTTAAAACCATTTTCTATTGATCGGAAAGGTTTTCCAGTCACACAGATTCTGTTTTAGCCCCTACCCACTTATTTGAGATAATATAAGCAAAATAAAGCACTATTTCCATTTATGAGACCTTCTCTGCAGAAGAGGAAGTTCATAATAACTATATATATATAGTGTTCAAATCACTTCACATATATTATCACAGTAATCCTTACTAAGGGTGTGCAAAATGAAACAAATGAGCTGAAAGTACACATGGAAATCACTGTTTTATTAAAGCAGCTTCCAGAACACTGAACCAAATCAAGGAAACTAAATTAAAATGAGTCCCTCTCACCAAAAAGTTTGTGTGTTTTGTTTTGGTTCATACATTGCAGCAGCAGTAGGCAGGCACTGGGCTTACTTCACAGGGCAGCATCTTGTTTTCCTTAACAGCAGGGCTTTTTTTCAGTGGGAATGCGATGGAACGGAGTTCCAGCACCTCTTGAAAATACTCGGCAATAGTGCATGAAAATAATATTATTTCAGAGAGAGAAGAAGAAGAATACCTTTATTGGCATAACAATGTGAACATGCACAGTCAGCAGGAAGACAAGACCACCACTACCTGAATATTTAAACCAATCCTCTCCTCTTGGATGCACGACAGAGGAATTTAGCCACAGACTTAATGGTCTCATGGTTTTGGGTGAATAATAGCAGGGAAGTCTTACTGACATCAGATTGTCCATCGTGATTTTGCATAAGAGGTTCTAAATATACAGCACGGATATCACAATAGAATAAACAATACAGGAGAATGTGTTCAGTACTTTCTACCTCTCTCAGACCACAGGTACATAGCCTAGTGGAGTATGGGATTTTCTTAAACCTCCCATACAATACGGCAGAAGGAAGCACGTTAAACTGAGCTAACATGAATGCTCTCCGAAGGTAAGGGAAAGTCAGACAAGAGAAGTACTCTACCGAGGAACCATTGGGAAAGATCCCCCATCTCAAAGGGGAGCATCTGCCAGAGGCAAGGCTTCTCAGTTCTTGTGTCTCAATATCTACGAGTCTTTGTTTGATTGAAGCAAATGCAGACCTCTCTATAAGGTAAACTAGTTTGTCAAGGCTAAGCCCGATTAGAGAGATTTTTTTCCCCTATATCGGCTAGCCAAGTAGATGACTGGTAATCAGTTAGCATGTGTGCAATGAGGCTATTGGGGCTGCTTCTAAAGCTTCGGTTGGCCAAGGATAGCCGGGCCAGCGGGCCCAGTGCGGAGAGCCATCCGCGTTGGGACCGGAGCGTGGCCTGAAGGGGGCCGCCTCTCACCTCCAGCAAAGCGCATGTTTGTGGGGTACCCGGTGCTGGGCTCACTCTTAACAGTAGGGCTTTTTTTCAGCAGGAACACGGTGGAACGGAGTTCTGGCACCTCTTGAAAATACTCAGCAATAGTGCATGAAAATAATAATATTTCAAAGAATCCCATGTGTTTCTTCCTCATTTCCCTCTTGAGAGTTCTGCCACCTCTTTTCCCAGGAAAAAAAACCCTGCTTAACAGCATTCACCAATCAGATCCCAAGGGGAGAGAGCCCTTATGTCTGTTGGTGGGGAGGGGAAATGTGAGCAATGAGCATGATTGCATCTTTTTTCCCCATCAGCACTCAGACAATAGTATTGCCTCCCTGCCAATTGGGTCCTTGCAAGGGAGACCCCTCCCCACCTACCAGTTTTGTAAATGTTAGGAAGGAGGAATGTGCAGACTTCAATCATAGGCTTCAATTCAAAGGTCACTTCTATGGGAGTAAGCACTATTGAATAACGTGAGACTTACATCTGAGTAGACCTGTTGGGATTATCTCAGTTTGTTTTGTGTTGCTACTCAGGCACTGAACTATCTCCCCCACCCCTATCAGGGCACTTGGACGATCTCTCTGAGGAAAAGTGCCATTGGGGTGTGTGCAAGTGGCCCGTTCAATCAATCAAACTTGATAAAATCCCTGTAAGTCTTCAATTTTAGGCTGCAATTCTAAAGACACTTCCCTGGGAGTAACCACAAGGAAACATGAAACTAACAGGCAACAGGTAATAATTTATTGGTGCTATAGAAAAAGAAATGAATGAACTTAAAGTAGGATTGTTTTAATGTCACCGCCATTCTGCAGCAGCTACCCCTTTGACAACCAGTTTCCTCGCCAAGTGTGCACTCACCAACACTTGCCTTTTTCAGGGTCCGTTGTTGCATGTGTGTAGTGTAACTGAAGAAAAACTGGATGGATTGTTGGTTTAGAGGAAAGACTGTTCTATGTGCCATTATGTGTTGTCCTAAAGAGCCTGGAAGCCTTCATTGTAAAAAGCAGGGCCAAAATTCATGATAACAAAAAAAAACCTAAAAGGATTAGATGCAAGTTGGCCATGCCCCACCCAGAAAATCTAATAATGGCACACAGTTAGTGTGGAATCCCCAGATCCAAAACGGAAATGATTTTTTTTTCAGTGCACACCTCTAATCTTTACACAGCAATCCTGTAAGGCAGTCTGGTATTAAAATCCCTCATCTTAGAAGGTGGGAGTAGGGGTAGGAGTGGGAGCTGAGGCTGCTAGAGTGGTTTGTCTAAGCCACCCAAGTGAATCATGTCAGAAGTGAAATTTGAATCAGAGTCTTCATAGATCACAGCTGAGCTGTACCAGCTCTCAAAAATGCCCCTATTACATCTTAAAGAGTTGGTGGTGAGATTCTTCAGAAAGAAAACCTCACAAGAACAGGGATTTTTTTTTTAAAAAAATGTCATCCTATCACGAATCTACGATTAAGCATATGATTGCAGCTCTGATTTTGGCATTTTTAGGTAAGACTGTTTTTTCAGTCCATGTTGGTTCAGCTTCGGCTGGGTATTAGCCCTGAGAGCACTTTTTTCAGCTAGAGGAGTAGCATCTTGTTTATTCTTTGGGGCCTTGCAATGGTTTTGGACACTACTGACTACCAAATTTCATTGGACCATTTATGGAATTGATTGGAGATACAGGGTACCACCACTGGGTGTTCTAATCCTTCCATATAAACTGACTACAAGACAAATGTGCTGCATCTCACATTTATGTGTGTTAGCTTGTTGTGGAACACAAGGTTCCATAATGGCATCAGTTGTGTTGCATAAGAATTCTGGGAGTTATCTGCAGAAAATCTGAAGTGTGGCACATATATTATGAGGGAGCTCTGTTTTGCATTTCCGGATCCTCTGTCAGTGCCTGGTGGCCATAGAACTAAATGAGGGCTGACAATCTGAAGCTGATTCATACAAGACAAAAGTTGTTATGGTTAGGGCATGCATGTGCTCTAAGGGCACATTCATTATTTGAGAGATCCATAAGAAGATCTCCTGACTTTTTAGAAGCTGAAATACAGCAGTGGGGCATGACCAATGTATTTGTAGTAGCAGTGCTGGGAGAAGTCATGTTTAACCTTTTCCCATGCCATTTTCCCTGTCTAAATCATGTATATCCTGACTGTTGTTTTGACACACAAGGGAGAAAAGAAAAGATATTAACACCAATTTCTGTGCTCAACCTGACAGCTATTTACAAGACACCAATACTTTTCAGTTTAGGCAGGCATTTTTCTCTTGGATTCACTGTTGTATCCAACAAACTGTCAATGGAAAGTGCACAGATTTCCCATGTTTCACTCCATCCAACAGTCTCTTTCTGTCCCTGTAAAGATTATTTGAGTCAAGGGACCTGTGCAAATGTAAACTTTCCAGAGGGTAGAAAGGGATTGCAGAAGAGGAGAGAGAAGGGGATAGGGTTGTCAGCTCCAAGTTGGGAAATTCCTGGAGATTTGGGGGGTGGAGCCTGGAGATAGTGGAGTTTGGGGAAGGGAGGGACCTTAGTATGGTATAGTGCTATAGAGTTCACCCTTCAAAGCTGCCATTCTCTCCCCGGGAATTGATCTCTGTGGCCTGGAGATCAGTTGTAATTCTGGGAGAGCTCCAGTCACCACCTGGACGGTGGCAACATCTGTTGGTTCACTGGATACAAGCCTTTTTGTGTTTGTTTTTCTTATTGTGTTATTAGTTTTAGAGGTTATTGCATTGTTTTTAGATTATATTTCAAAGACACTGTACTCACTTCCTGAGGAGCAAAGCAAGGAATAAACCTATGAACAAAGTAGGCTTCTTTCTATTTTGCCAACAGAATGAATCAATTGAAAGATAAAACCTGTCTACATTGTGTGCTTCTTAATTTTTCATGGTGCAAAAAAAAACCCAACAACTTCCTCTCGTTTGTCTAATTTCCCTAGAACCAAATAGCAAGGTTTCTATATTATAGATTTTTAAAATAAAAAGTAAAACTACAAGTGAGAACTGAAATAGCATTCCATAGGGATTCAGAAGTTCAGTGCTCAATCCTTAAGCATTAAGCACATTATATAGAAATAGTTCTCACTGGTTTAAATATCCATCTATCTATAAATATATATATATATATATATAAGATATATAAAGATATATATGGATGTAACAGCAGGGTGAAATGTCCATGATATGCACATAATACAGGTTGAGACACAATTATGCACAATTCAAATGCAATTAAGAAATACACTAAGACCATTCACAGTACTAATCATTACAGATCATTTCCCTAGTTTTTATGAGTATGTTAATCTGAAATAATTGAAAAATTCAAAATTGACTATTACTATTTTTAAAGCCAGATCTATATCCATTTATTCTTTTGCATAAGGATGGAACTGTTTATCCTATGTACAAAGCAGAAGGGCATATTTGATACATGATAGTGTATATCCCATGGGAACATGAGCTACTAGATTACCCCAAAGCGGTATGGTTGATGTTAACAGGTCCTATAACAGTGTTTCCTGAATGGATATGGGGACAGAGGTTGCATCTGGGTTTGATTCAGGGTCTGGCTCCTGGATCTGTCTTGTCTTTTAGACAGACAGACTGCTGTTGGTAAAAAAGCAACAGTAATCAAGGAAAATCCTACTGACCAACAACTTTGAAAGAGAACTATAATTGATCCAGATGGGCTATAGATTTTTGATTATGGTGAACTGATTAACGCGGAGAGCTCTATTTTCATGCCTTCCTATTAGTCAGAAAGATGTTAAATACATATTTAAAAACTGAATTTTGAAAATATATGCATTGCATAAATGTAGAAAATAATGTGTCAACTAACTTTGAAAGAAAGCTTCTTCTTGTTCAGTAGCTTGGGGAAAGGCTCCAAATATACACCAGAAAGATAAATGTGGGGGATCTTTACAAGTGTTCATTTTTGGCAGTCGGGGCTGAAGGAAAGGAGCAACTTCTCTCACAGCAATTCATTAAGCAGCATATTACAAAATAAATTCTTTCCCCACAGAATCAAAAATATTCTCTATTTTTTTTTTTTTTTAGAAAAGTTTTTATTGGGTTAGGATCAATTATTTATACATTACAATCAATTTCCCCATTTTCCATTTCTAACCCCCTCCCTTTCCCCCCCTTTTTTTGTTGACTTCCAACAGTTTTCCAACCCTTTGTCCCTTTTCCCTTACTCCTTTTAAATTCCTCTATCTAACAAATATATGGTCTCCCATTTGTTCTAAGCAATACATTCTTAACTATTTTTAATACTCTATACCCAAACTATGAGTCATTATTTCCATATTGGATAAACAATTTATCCCAATTTCCATAATTCTAATTTCAAATATTTCTATAAATCATAAACCATATAGATCATACATTCGTTTAAATCAAACAATTTGACTTATGCTCTATATGTTACTCATTCTTTTAATTATATATAATTACTTTAATATTTCTACTTCAATAATAATTCTATATAACTATCATCACATAATCAATCAATTTGACTCATATATATCTTCAATTAAACATATTCAGTTTGTTACATTATACCAGTCTTACCAAAAGGAAAATATTATTAGTTAATCAGTCCTTATAATTAGCCCTTATGATTAATTATTTTCTATCGATATTCTGTTTATTCGTCTATATATATCTGTATATATATCAATCTATTAATCTAACTGCTTAGAAGTTCACAATTATCTCTTCTCCCCCCCGGTAAAGTCACCCCCCTCTACATTTTATTGTACTTCAGTAGTTCTCAAACTGCCACAGTTCTCCTCCCACCTCCCATTTCTTCTCCAAATATTTTTTCAGCTTCTCCCAGTCTGTGTTAAACTGCCCTGAGTCCAGATTTCTCAGTTTTCTTGTCATCTTGTCCATTTCTGCCATGTACAGCAATTTGTAAATCCAATCTTCAATAGTTGGCACTTCTTGTACTTTCCATTTTTGCGCATACAAAAGTCTAGCTGCTGCTGTCATATAAAATATCAACGTCCTATGATGGGCTGGAATTCCCTCCATGCCCAAGTTTAGTAGCAGGAGTTCTGGGTTCTTATTTATTTGAAATTGTAAAATTTCACTCATTTCTCTTATTATTTCCCCCCAGTACTGCCTAGCTACCTCACACGACCACCACATATGATAGAGGGAGCCCTCATGTTTCCTACATTTCCAGCATTTATTAGAAGTGTTCAAATTCCCTAGCGCAATCTTCTTTGGTGTCATGTACCAACGATAGATCATTTTATAAATGTTCTCTTTAATGCTAGTACATGTCGTTGTCTTCATTGTAGTCTTCCACAAGTATTCCCATGCCTCCATTGTTATTTCTTTATTAAAATTTATAGCCCATTTCACCATTTGTGTTTTTACTGTCTCATCCTCAGTATACCATTTCAACAGTACTTGGTATACCTTGGATATTCTTTTCTTGTCCTCTTTAAAAAGGGTCTGCTCTAGTTCCGAGTTCTCTATTCGTATACCTCCCTTTACAGAGTCCGAATTATATAAGTCTCTGATCTGTCTGTACTGGAACCAGTCATAATAAGGTGATAGTTCCTCCTGCGTCTTCATTCTGAGTTTGGATGCTTCAGTTCTAGTTATTTCTTTGTAAGTTAAACATTGTTGCTCATTATCAACAGCTCTCGGATCTATCACCTCATATGGAACTACCCACAAAGGAGTTCCTTCTTGTAGGTAAATTCTATACTTCTTCCAAATTATATATAAACTTCTCCGTATATAATGGTGCAGGAACATCGAGTTCACCTTTACTTTATCATGCCATAGGTATGCATGCCATCCAAATATTTTTTTATATCCCTCTAGGGCTAGTAATTTCTTGTTCTTTAGCGTCATCCACTCTTTCAGCCACACTAGGCAGATTGCATCATGGTAAAGTCTCAAGTTGGGCAGTTGCATTCCGCCTCTTTCTTTTGCGTCTTGTAGAACTTTCATTTTCACTCGAGGCTTCTTGCCTGCCCACACAAAATTTGATATTTTCCTCTGCCATTTTTCAAATTGTTTAGAGTCTCTGATGATTGGTATTGTCTGTAGCAAAAACATTACTCTTGGTAACACATTCATCTTAACTGCTGCAATCCTACCCAACCATGACAAATTTAACCTATTCCATTTAATCAAGTCTCTCTCTATCTGAGTCCATAGTTTCTCATAATTGTTTTTGAATAGATCTATATTCTTTGCAGTCAGTTCAATTCCCAAATATCTCACCTTACTTGTTACTTCACAGTCCGTTCTTTCCATTAATAATTGTTGTTTCTGCTTAGTCATATTTTTGCATAGTATCTTTGACTTCTTTTTATTAATATAGAAACCTGCCAAGTCTCCAAACTCCTTAATCTTATCTATCACTTTTGGCATGTTCTCCAATGGGTCCTCTACAATTAACATTATATCATCCGCAAATGCTCTGACCTTGTATGAATAGTCCTTTATTTTTATTCCTCGAATTTCTTCATCTTGTCGTATTTGTATCATCAGGATCTCCAATACTAAAATGAACAACAGTGGAGACAACGGGCAACCTTGTCTTGTTCCTTTACTTATAGTCAATTTCTTGGTCGCTTCGTCATTCACCACAATTGCTGCAGTCTGGTCTCTGTAAATTTCCTTAATTGCTCTGATGAATCTTTCTCCCAATTGTAGCTTTTCCATAGTGGCAAACATAAAGTCCCAGTTTAAATTGTCAAACGCCTTTTCAGCGTCAACAAAGAAGAAACCAACCTCTTTGTCACAACGCTTGTCATAATATTCAATAGCATTAATGACTGTCCTTAAATTGTCTCTTATTTGTCTGTCTGGCAAAAAACCTGCTTGTTCCTCCTCTATAACCTCCGAGAGCCACCCCTTCAGTCTCTCCGCCAATATCTTCGCAAAAATTTTGTAGTCATTATTAAGTAACGATATAGGTCTGTAATTTTTCACGTTAGTCAAATCTTGGCCCTCTTTTGGGATCAATGATATATTCGCTTCACTCCAGGTGTCTGGAATTCTTTGATCCCTTAAAACTCCATTGATCACCTCTTTTAGGAATGGTGCCAGTTCATTGGCCATTGTCTTGTAAAATTTAGCCGTAAGTCCATCTGGCCCTGGCGCCTTTCCTAGATTTGCAGATTGTATTGCCTTACTTATTTCCTCGTCCGTTACTTCACTGTTCAATTTATTTCTCCAAGCTTCCGAGATTTCTGGAAGTTTCGTTTTCTCCAAATATGACGCTATTGATTCTTTATTTACTTCTTTCTTATTGTACAACTTAGCGTAGAATTTATAAAAGGCTCTACTAATGGCAGTCTGTTCCAAATACGTTTTATTGTCTTCACAAATTTTATTTATTATTTTCTTTTCCCTTCTCTTCTTCAATTGCCATGCCAGGTATTTCCCAGGTTTATTTGCACCTTCAAATGTTTTCTGATTCAGTCTTTTAAGGTTCCACTCCAATTCTTTATTACTCATTGCTGTTAGCTGTTCTTGGAGTATTTTAATTTCCTGATATATTTTCTTTTTCCCTGGTCTCTTTTTTAACTGTGTTTCTTTGGCTTTTATTTTTTCCTCGATCTCTTGTCTTTTCTCCTCTTTCTTCTTTCTTGCTCTACCATTTAAGTCCATTAGTATGCCCCTTATAACCGCCTTGTAAGCATCCCAGACTTTGTTAGTTGGTACTTCTTTGTTCACGTTATATTGTATGAAGCACTTTGTCTCTCTTCTCAATATCTCCATGTTCTCTCCTTCTTGTAGCAAGTCCTCATTTATTCTCCATGCTTTCCTTTTTCTCCTTTTCCCTAGTTTCCACATAATTGGGTTGTGATCTGAGCCTACCATCGGCATTATTTCTACCTCCTTAGTCCATAACGCTAAGTCTTTTGAGGCCCAGATCATGTCAATTCTTGATAATGTAGAGTGCCTTGCAGAATAAAAAGTAAACTGTCTGCTTTTAGGATATTCTCTCCTCCATACATCTTCGAGAGTCTCTTGTTGAGTCAACTCAAAAAAAAGCTTTGGTAATAATCCTCTTTTCTTTTGTGCCGTTGTTGTCTTTTTGTCTGATTCCAAGTCTGTCACTCCATTGAAGTCTCCAGCAAGAATTATCTGGTCATATGAAAGATCATCTAAATGCTTCCTCAAATCCTCAAAGAAGCTTTCTTTTGCACCGTTAGGTGCATAAACTCCGACTACCAACACTCTCTTTAAATTCCAAGTACATTCCACTGCTACAAATCTGGCTTCCACATCTTTCATTACAAATTTTGGCTGTAGCTCCTCTTTTACATACAACACCACTCCTCTTTTTTTCTTGCTTGAGGCTGCTACAAAGTCCTTGCCCAATTTTCCCAATTTTAAATATTTTACATCCTGCTTTCGAATATGAGTCTCTTGCAAACAAACAATGTCACATTTTTGTTTTAATAGCCAGTGGAAAATATTTTTCCTCTTATTCGGTGAGTTTAGTCCATTTACATTCCAAGATAATACTTTACACTCCATACTCATAATCTTGTTGGTAAGTCCTTTTCATTGTCCCTTATAAATCGCTCCATCTCCCGCTCAGATCTAATGCGCTTTTTGGCGCCTCCAAATTCAAAGGACAAACCTTCTGGAAGCTCCCATCTGTACCTGATTTTCATGTCCTTCAACATCTGGATTAGCGCTTTATATTTTTTCCGATCTAGTAACACTGATCTGGGTAATTCCTTCATTATGATAATTGTCTTGCCATCGATCTCCAATGGATCTTGAAACTGTTTAGTCACAATCTTCTCTTTCATGTTTCGTGTTGTAAATTGCACAATCACATCTCTTGGTACTTTCCTCTGGGTTGCAATTCTCGAGTTCACGCGATATGCCACATCAAGGATAGCCACAACTTCCTCCTCCTCCTTCCCCAGGTACTCAGCTAACACCTCAGTCATCTGTTCTTGCGCTGTCTTTCCTTCTATCTCCGGCAAACCGCGAAATCTGAGCTGCTTCTCCATGTGTCTACTTTCCGCAACCGCCATCCTGCCCCTCATCAGTCTCATCTCTGTTTGTTGCGTGTCTGCTAAGTTCTCCATCGCTCCTTCTACTGTTTTAACTCTCTGCTGCGTTCCTTGTAATTCATTTTGTATTGTTTCCATACCTTTCTTCACTTCTGACAGCTCCGATTTTACTTCTGACAGCTCCGATTTTACTGTCTGTTTAACCTCTTTGATCAGCTCCAATTTCATGTCCTTAAACTCTTTAATCACCTCTAAAAGTTTTTTGTCCAGATTTTCTATTGCCGATTGCCACTCTTTTTTCGACATCGTGGGGCTTGCTTTAGCTCGCTCCCACGAGTCCGCTCTCTTCCTTAACTCCGTGGCGTTAAATTTAATACCTTTTTTGTTTCAAATGTCCCAGTCTTCTTGCATAAATTAGTTTTTAAAGAGTCCAAAATGTCGGGCGTCTTTTCTCTATGGTCTCTCTATGGTTTTATAATCCAAAATGGCCTACTTCCTTTTCCGCTGAAGCCGCGACCCTTCCCCTTTCAAAAATGGCGATTCCCTTCTTCCTGCCCTCCAGCAAGGGCCGCTTCTCTCCAGCCACTCTATTGTTATTACGCACTTCCTGTCTCCCGTCTTCCCACAGCAGATCTCGCGATGGTGTCTTTTTCTCACAGCTCCATAACCACAGGTATTCAAAACAATAGTCCAATTTCTTTAATAACTTCTTTAAACTTAGTCTCTTTTCAAATGCAACTCTTGCCGAGTCTTCCCCTCCTTTTCATTAATCTGTTGCAGTTTAAAAGTTTACTTTTTTTCCTCTCTGTTTTTATCAATCTGTCCCGTATCGGAAGATAGTGATCTTTACCTTCTCATTCACTTTTCTCGGGTTGTAATCGCTGTTTCGATTTTAGCTTCTCCTCTCCACTTCTTCCCTCCAATCGAAGCTTGGGTATGTAGGTCTTATGCCAGCCGAATTGGCCCCAGAACTGCCGCAGAGATTGTAGCCGACCCGTCGCAGGGTGGGACCTCAAGGATCGGGAGGGAACCCGTTGTGTAGAGCCCCCCCTCGTCCGAGATCTAGCTCACCCTAGGGTCTCGAGCGTTCTTTGCCTGCTCTCCGCCTGAGAGCAGTCGGCCGCGGGCTATTTTCACCCCGCCGGCCGCTTAAAACGGCAGTCCGGTCAGCTCCGCAAATGGAGCTGCTTCAGACCTCCATGGATCCCAAACCGGAAACCGACCGCTCCTGGATCTGTCTTGTCTTTTAGACAGACAGACTGCTGTTGGTAAAAAAGCAACAGTAATCAAGGAAAATCCTACTGACCAACAACTTTGAAAGAGAACTATAATTGATCCAGATGGGCTATAGATTTTTGATTATGGTGAACTGATTAACGCGGAGAGCTCTATTTTCATGCCTTCCTATTAGTCAGAAAGATGTTAAATACATATTTAAAAACTGAATTTTGAAAATATATGCATTGCATAAATGTAGAAAATAATGTGTCAACTAACTTTGAAAGAAAGCTTCTTCTTGTTCAGTAGCTTGGGGAAAGGCTCCAAATATACACCAGAAAGATAAATGTGGGGGATCTTTACAAGTGTTCATTTTTGGCAGTCGGGGCTGAAGGAAAGGAGCAACTTCTCTCACAGCAATTCATTAAGCAGCATATTACAAAATAAATTCTTTCCCCACAGAATCAAAAATATTCTCTAAATGGGCATTCCTCTTCAGTGGATGCTGAGTGAAGCCCCAGAGTTTATATTACTGGTCTGGACGCTCTGAGTTACAGCTGGGATGGAAAGCTTGTGTTTGTTCTCTTCACCTCCAGTTCCAAACCACATAGAGACATAGTCTTCCTTTTCTGTGTACAGGAGATAAAGAGAGAACATATGAATTAATAGAGTGAGCCAAGTAAGGGGCCTTTGGTGCTTTACCAAGGAAGCATCACTCTCATTGGCTACAATTTCATCACTCTAGCCAAAACCCATACTTCCTGAATATGCCTTGTGCAGAGAACGGTGTTTTGTTTTTAATCTGTCCAAAGATCTGCACAAAAGCATTAGACAGAAGAAGGGCACAGAACTGAGAGGTTTTTTAAAAAAATAAATAAGAAGGCAAGGATAGGTAAGGCAGGGTAGAAGACATTAGCAGTGTGTGTGAACAAGATCTTGGGATATGGGGAGATATGAAGCTAAATATGGGTAGTCAGTGTGATGCAGCAGCAAAAAAGGTGAATGCAATCTTGAGGTGATTTAGCAAAGGTATAACATCCAAATCACAGGATGTCATTGTCCCACTGTATACCACGTTGGTTAGGCCCCACGTGGAGCATTGTGTTCAGCTCTGGAGGCCTCACTTCAAAAGGATGTGGACAAACTGGAACGGGTGCTGAGGAGAGCAACCAGGATGATCAGAGGCCCAGATACCAAGCCCTATGAGGAAAGACTGAGGGACTTGGGAATGTTCAGTTTGGAGAAGAGGAGGTTGAGGGGAGACATGATGGTTCTCGAAGTATTTTAAAGGCTGTAACTTAGAGGAGGGAAGGGAGCTGTTCCTATTGTCAATGGAGGATAGGACTCGAAACAGTGGGTTTAAATTACAGAGGGAAGGTACTGACTGGACATTAGGAAAACTTCTTCATGTTAAGAGTAGTTCAGCAGTGGGATCGGTTGCCCAGGGATGTGGTGTGTTCACCCTCATTGGCAGATTTCAAGGAACAGCTGGACGAATACTTAGCAGGGTCAGGGATGCTTTCGGCTGTTCCTCCACTGGGCAAGGAGTTGGACTAGGTAGACTAGGTAAGACACCTTCCAACTCTATGATTCCATGAGTTGTGCTCTTTATAAGGCATGAACAAAAAAAGACAGAGGTTGACCATTTCACCCCCACCTCTTATGATTGGCAATCTACCTACTTTGCAAAATGAGGCTGAGGCTTCTGCCCTGTCAAAAGATTAAGAAAGAAAGAAAGAAAGAAAGAAAGAAAGAAAGAAAGAAAGAAAGAAAGAAAGAAAGAAAGAAAGAAAGAAAGAAAGAAAGAAAGAAAGAAAGAAAGAAAGATGCACATATGAGAAGGATCGCATCTCTCTCTTTCATCCAAAGGCACAAGTCTGACTATTCACATATAAAGTGAGGATGAGGATGCCCATACTGTGGTGGCTGCAGTTGGTTTTCCAGATGCCACTGGACCTCTGTTTTGTTCTGCTGCAAAACAGAGCAAGGTCCAGTGGCATCTTGGAGGCTGAGCCCATACTTATCTCCCTCCCCTTTCCCCCCACACTGCTGGCTACTCTGGGCCACTTGTATGGGGAACATGTGGCTGGCTCAAGGTAGTGTGTGGTGCTCTGGGAAGGGGGTGGTCTCTGAGTTCCACATTCTCACAGCACTGACGGCATCTGATGAACCACACAGATTGTTAATGCATGGGAAGGCGGTGCTAAGGAAGATGCATGGGATCTGCTGCCATGGGCTACAGCAGAGGGGCAGCACCCTGGTCAAAGTGAAGGATCTTTGAGTGACCCATCAGCGAAACCATCCAGTTCCCTCTTTGGCCATATGCAGGGGGCAAAAAGTCAGCCCCAGGGCTTTCACCTTCCTCTTCCTTCTCCCTACAGAGAGACTGGACCAGAAGCCTCAGTTGTGCTATCCCAGTGCCTTTCCACTGAGTAGGGGTGCCAGGTCTCAGTCCCCTCCCGGTGGGAGGGAGAGAACCAGTGCTTACCTTCTGCCTACTTCTGGCATGTTCCACACATGTGCAAAGCACATGCGTGGCCTACGCAATAATGTCACTTCCAGGATGTGGCGTCATCACACAAGGTGAGGGAGTGCACCCATGCTTCTAAATGGGCCAGTTTGGGCCCCAAATGAGCCCAATTTGGCCTGTTTGGGGTCCAAATCAGCCCATTGCAAAGCACAGGAGTGCTCTCTGGTCAGCACGATGACATCAGTGACACTGTCACGCCAGCCCCAGAAGTGCACCTAGGAGGCCCGTTCCCCACCTCCCCCCCCCCCCACTGACCAGGTAAGCGGTGGCAGGGGCGAAAGGTGCAAGCAGAAGATCCCATGCCCCCACCAGGGGAATGGGATCCCTACCATCAAGGCATGCCTATTTGTGCAATATTCTCTGGCTGGCCCCAGGTGGCTGGTGGTGACATCAGGGCTGCAGTGGGATGTCTAATGCCTGCTGACATGGCATTTTTGGACCTCTTCTCCTGGCCCTGTGGTTAAGGGGCTGATCCCAAGTGTCAAAGGGTGATGGGTTCAAGTCTAGTTTTGGTCTTATTTTTTTTTCTTTGCTTTTCTATTTTAACTTCTCTGGGGGAAATGGATGGTTGGCTCAGAGCAGGGATGTTCGCATGCAGGCAGTTTCTGTTTAAAAACAGGGCCCTAACCACCACTTGCCTCAGGAGCCCAGCAGCAGGAAAGGATGGAAGCAGAAAAGCCACCCCCATGCTTTCACATGACCATTCTGCAGGAAAGAATGTTGGCGGTCTATAACAGCATTCCCCAACATATGGGTCCCACCCAAAAGCAGGTCATGAAAGCTGTGAAAATGGGTGTCAGGCTCTTGCAGATTTATTGATTTGTGTGTGCTCTTTTTTTCTTTAAGAGGGTCACTCACCACCATACCAAGTAAGCCTGGACTTGTGGGTCACCATATCAAAAATGTTAGGAACCACTGGTCTGTAAGGCAGAGAGCCTTTCTCCTGTCCATTACAGGGTTTGAAGTTTCCCTTGTTGTGAGAACTACAATCCTGAAACATTTTATTCACATTGAATCCAAGTGTTTTTTTTAAAGTTAGGGTTGGAAATGTGTTCTGTTTTTCTTTGCTTTGGGACTGGGAATGCTTATTTGTATTTGGCTGTAAAGTAGAGCCACAAGACGGATACTCCCCTGAGGAACGAATACTATCTCTGAGAATTCCACCTCAGTTGACTAATTGATTAACAATAACAGCATTAGAGTATGAACCAAATATTTAATGAACAAAATACCAAAATTCATATTTTCATACATGTAGATATTGTTTTTAGATGATGCATCACTTTAGAAGAGGCATTCCCTCATCTGTGTGAAAAAAGTGGGGATACCTCTTATATAATGAAGCTTGCTTTCTGTAGTTTTGTATTGAAAATTACAATTTTCAAAAACATTAGTTCAATAAATCAGTGCAACTTTTTCTTCATTAAAATTTTATATTGATTGATCCAACGGAAAGTTTTAGCCTTGCTGAAATAGCACATCCTAAGGCACTAAGAATTGGGAAAGCAGAAAATAAGCCCCCTAATACATTTCATGACTCATGAAGTATTCTGATATGAATTTTTATTACTATTTTTCCTTATTATACTGATGCTATTATTTATGGGCTGGATTCAAAGTTGTCATTCTTCCATCAGATCAGGGATTGGCAGAGGAGGGAAGATTGATTTTAATCAGTTTTTTCCCACCCTCTGCAGACACTGTTCCTTGTTGCCATGTCTTTGGGCAAACTAGCTTTCTGCCCTGTCCAGTTCCTTAAACTGAATCTATTTGGACATGCCCTTTAACAGACTGACAATGCAATCCTAAGCAGAGTTACTCCAGTCTAAGACCATCAAAATCAACAGACAGGGGAAACTCTGTTCAGGATTGCACTGTGAATTATGTACTGGCTCACTTACAGAGTTAGCAAAATCAAATCGATCATTGGTGGGAAACGAGATTCTGTATGATCCAATTAAATAAATGCATCTGTATCAGTGCTGTGCCAGATCTCTCAAGGACAGAACAAGATATTCAGGAATGCTGTACTATGTGTTAAGTAGGCACTCCTATCTGGCAAACTGATTAACACAATATATTTTAAAGCAAGTATTCCCTGGTTATATGTTCACATACTAACATGCTGGTCTGAAGTACATTTAAACTTGTGGGGGGATTTCTGCTGATTTCACCTCCTACTGAGCCCCCTGAATTTTGTTTCTAGGTCAAAGGACCTTCAGTGGGAGTCTGCAGTGGTAATAAGTGGAAATTGCCACTCCCCTCTTAAGACAACTTTAATTTTCTTTAATGTGTTCAGATATAGGTGAATGTGTTAACCATCACAATGAACAAAAATTATTCTCATTACAGTGGATTTTTCCAGCTGCTGCACCTTTGAGAATATCTTGTGTATGTACATAACCGGGTAATGCTAGCTTTTTAAAAAGTATGTGCCTTTGTGAATTGATTTTAACTTGTTTGCTATGATTTTCAGATATTGTGCCTAAGATGCACAACTAAGGTTGCCAGCTCCAGACTGAAAAATTCCTGAAAATTTGGGGGGTGGAGCCTAGGAAGGGCACAGTTTGGGGAGAGGAAAGATCTCAGAAAGGAATATTGCCAGTTCATCCTCCAAAGCAGCCATTTTCTCTGGGGAAACTGATTCTTGTAATCTGTAGATCAACTGTAATTTTGGGAGATCTTCGGATCAACCTGAAGTTTGGCAAGCCTATGACCAAGAGATATTACAGCATTCCTGAAGACCTTGTACTCTCCTTGGGATATATAAAAACTGTAAGCACTTCATACATTCATACATAGCTTGACACTGTTGCTGCTGTATATAAGGAATCCTAAAGAAGACATCTAAATACATTGACACCAATTTTCATGTAGTTGCACAGCTCCATTTAAGTCATACATGACAAAATATTTGTTTCTACTGCCATATGTTCCATATTCATATTCAAAATACAAGTATTTCTTCACAATTATGTCTTGTGGAACTCACTGCTGCAAGAGATACTAGATGTCCCATTTTATGGATTGCATTGACTTACACCATGTAATTGTCAGGTGCTCAGGATCACCTGTCATATTCAATATCTCCCTGCAGCTGAAGCTGATGCTGTTGGAGTGTTTCTGTTATTTGAACCCAGAGTGGGAAACTGGGAACAGAAGGTATTTGTTCCTGTTGTAATCTCTCCCAAGCCTGTAATCTCTCCCAAGCCTGGGGGCCTAGGAGCCTGCTTGACCTTGAGCACTCCATGAATCACACAGCCTGTTTTCCTGAATGCAGAGTTAGAGAACTGTTAGGAGAAAGTGGGGGAGAATTAGGAGTAGCCTTAGGGAGCCTATATCTGCCTGATACTCGTCTGCAATCACCAGTCCTAGCAAGGATGGCGTAAGTATATGATACTGGCATCTTATCAATAAAGAACTTTACTCATGAAGTGAAGTCTCTTGAGAGTTGCCTGTAACTCTCTTGAGAGTTACACTAATTTGGCTTCAGTTTCAATGAGAAAGGTAGACAATAAATAGTGTAAATAAAATAAATTGTAATGGCTTTAAAAGAGCATTAAAATTGTGAAGAATAGGTTCATCACAGTTATTAGCCATTATGCTATATGAAACCTCTATATTCAGTCACTATAATAACATAATAATAATAACATTTGATTTATATACTGCCCTTCAAGACAACTTAACGCCCACTCAGAGCGGTTTATGAAGTATGTTATTATCCTCACAACAAACACCCTGTGAGGTTGGTGGGGCTGAGAGAGCTCTGAGAAGCTGTGACTAACCTACGGTCACCCATCTGGCTTCAAGTGGAGGAATGGGGAATCAAACCGTTCTCCAGATTAGAGTCCCGCACTCTTAACCACTACACCAAACTGGCTCACTATAATTCTGAATACCATTAACTTTGGAGGCAAGAACAGGAAGATGCATTGGCTTCTCTGTATCTTGTTTATTGACTTTCCAGGTATCTGGTTACCCACTGTAAGAAACAGGATGTGGAACTAGCTGGACCATTGGTCTGATCTAACATGGCTGTTCTTTTGTTCATAAGTTTGTTCTGTATCTGTTCATGTCTGAGTATTTAGTGGAAATTAAGATTGTAAGCCCTTGGATTGTAAACCAATGGATTGTAAGACATCCATTGTGCCTACAGAGGGAATAACTTATTTGAAATGGTATTTCTTGGTGGCAAATCTTGTGTGTGGGTGTGGAATCTGTGAAGAAAAAACCCTAGTGGGCCTTATGCCTGTCTACTTTTCTTTATGTTGTCTCTGGGGGCTTAAGAAGAAAGAATAAATGCTAAATCTTAACAAACACATGAGTTGGGCAGAGAAACACAAGTCAGTCTAAAGTATTGGATTATTCCATAGGACAATTTCACACTTTATAGAAAGAAGTTTTGTTCCCCCTTAAAGTGGTAAGAACATTTCTTTCCTTTTCTGTAATTTATGAAGGAAGCTTGTGTGTCTCAAAACAAGTTTGCTGTACTTAAAGGAACCACAACTTTCTATAGGAAAGATGCCACAGGAACATTACAAAGAGCTTTTTCTGTGATTTAAGAAGTGCTCCTCACTGTCCAGGTTCATTCCTGATATATCTCCAACTCTGATTCTTTTTAAATCTGTCCAATCAAATCACTATTTCAGATTTCAAGAGCCAAATAAATGTCTGTGTCGAATAGCACTTAAAAGACAAACTAGATTTCCAAGGTATGAGCATTCAAGAGTCAAAGCTCCTTCACCATCTGAGCTTTGACTCTGAAATCTAGTTGGTCTTTATGGTGCTATTGGACCCAGATCTTGCTCTTCAACTGCAGGCTAGCATCGCTACCCACCAGAAACAGTAAAGGTCTGAATTACAAAGAATGGTCTTGCTCTGCCGTCATGTGGTGAACCATGGAAAGACATGATCTGTGGTACATACAATTTAATTAGGTTAAGAGACACAAGCCAAAATGGAGATTTAACTTTATCATTGTGTACAGAAAACCAATAAAGTTATGTAAGTGGTAAGGGCAATCAAAATGCATCTGTGCCTCTTTGCTCTGGCACAACAATGCAAGAGGATTTATATGGGTTGTTTCAAAGGCAAACGGGCTGCAGCTGAAGCTCCCCCACATGCCTAGAATCATAAATATTGCAACACATGCTTTTGCTTGCATCACTGCAGCTGTAATGAAAACACAGGATTGGGTTGCCTTCCTACTTGTTGCCAGCTTTGACTCTTGACCTCACTTATATCGTTTTTAATATACAGCTATTTAAACGTGTGTTTCTTAGCCAAGGGTTAATGGATCTCAGCAGTAGAAGTCTCATTTTTCTCCCCAATAATCCCCAATTATCGCTTCTTGGCCTTTTGGCTGAAATCAAGTGTAGTATTTTTCTCCTCAATAAGCTGGCTAATAATAAGGATTTGAAAAACTCCTTCGATGCCAGTGCCATTATAAAAGGGTGCATTAGTCCTCAAAGGTCTCTGAAACTTGCATTATCCTTTCCTCTGAAGTAAATGACTATCAAAGACTTCCTACTGACCACAGGTGTCTCTATGATATGAACGTGAACATACTTGTAACAATCATAATTGTGAGCTCTAGTCTGGGAGATCCTTTCATGCTTTTCTAAATGCTGACTTTGTGTCTGAAGCCCTGAAACACTGGAACAAGAGTACTGGTTGGTGACACAGGAAAATGGAAACATTGCTAGCACCAGTAACATTACAACAGAAGATCAGGGGGCAGGGTAGGACTGTTAATTCTGTCAGACAAGAGAGAACAACTGACAAGTCAGCAAGGATCAAGCATTAATACCCAGCTGAGGAAGGTTTGGGAGATTTGTGCAGCTTGGAAGAGAGTTGCAGATGCAGAAGGGCAGACATAAGATCCCAGCAGATCAAACCAAAGGCCCATATTGGGTAGCAAATTGCCCCAGGAGTAGGCAAGATGCTTCCAGGAATCCCACTCTGACCCCGTTCACACTGCCACCCACCATAAACATCTCTGCCCAGGTTTGGGGCCTCACAGGCATCTCAGGGCAGTCACAACCCGCCACCTGTCTAACGTCTAATTTTCAGGCACAGAGCCCTGACCCAAATCCACACAGGGTCCCCCCTCTCCTCTTCCCAGGGACTTTACCAGACAAGGAGACAATTCCCTATATTCACTACTCCTCACCCAGCTACTGCCCAGAGCTATTGAGGAAAGGGAACTCAGGCTTTACTTCTCATACACACTGCTACCTTTTAGTTAATTGGTCCATTGGTCATTACCAGAATACTTGATGTTCATCTCTGTGTTATTTCCCCTCAGTCAACAACTTCCAGTCAGCTGGGGTTAAACAAACAAACAAAAAAAGAGTAACTTTTATTTACAAGATGTATAACACAGGAGTGAAATATTCAACTCTATAGATGTA
Source organism: Eublepharis macularius (assembly GCF_028583425.1). Lineage (NCBI taxonomy): Eukaryota > Metazoa > Chordata > Lepidosauria > Squamata > Eublepharidae > Eublepharis > Eublepharis macularius. The sequence continues at coordinate 82,741,205 of NC_072797.1, forward strand.
TTGTTTAGCATTGAACTGACAACCCCCACGGTGTTATAACAGAGGGTGCTTACAAAATAATATAGCAGGTGTCAACAGCCTATTTCTGCTGCTCCCCACCAGCAGTCGAAAATCCTTCTACCCTCTCACTAATTGTCCCAACAGATTTTGATTGTCCCAATGTTACCGGAATTGGTCTCCTTGTGGGTAAGAGGGAATTAGCAGCAAGAAGAAGGCTATGGAAGAGGGGTAACAAGAGCGATCCTCCACCAATTTTTACAGAGTCCTCTCCTTAAGGAGACTAACAAGACAGATGTTCTTCAAATAAAGAGTAATTTTTATTAAAAGGGGAAAACACACACACTTAAGAAGTAACTCACAAGCATACAAGATTCCTATGAAAAGCAGTGGTGACATTGGAATAGATTTGAGGGATTTCGGGCAATAATTACCCATCTAGGAAGTGGGGGTGGTCCAACGAGGAAGAGAGCTTCAAACGTCCTGCATCTTCGACCAGAGAGCAGGGCTCAGAGAGGCTTTTGTTGCCTCCCTCACCTTCTGTTCGTCCTAGTTCATATGCACTGTTTCCCAGCACTGTTAATTAATTTATCCTTATTTTTAATTAAAATTATTATTTGCATTGTTTATAACCTTTCTCCTCAAATGGGGACTCAAGGCAGCTTACATTGTTCTTCTCTCTTCCAGTTTTTGTCACTGCATTTTGCAATGTTCATGTTGTTATTGTGCATATGTAGAAAGCAAGGGTGCCATGCCTTCTCTCTCTCTTTATATGCATGCCCAGAGGACCGACAATATGGTGAGAAGTCACTCAGTTGTAGAGAAGATTTCATCTGTGACTCTGACCCGTGGCTTGCTCCTCAGTATGGTAACATTAGGTGCTTGGATTGTATTATCCCCAGCTCTCTTGCCTTACTGTTCAATCTTGGTCTTTGCCACAATAAGGCAATGGAGTCATTGGGACTATACCTTAGTGGCAGAACATCTGTTTGACATGCAGAAGGTAATGAGTTCTGTCCCCAGTGTGGTGGAGAGAGCCCTCAAGTCATAACTGACTTATGGTGACCCCTGGTGAAGTTTTCATGGCAAGAGCCTCTGCAACCCTGGTCTTCATTGGCGGTTTCCCATCCAATTACTAACCAAGGCTGACCTTGCTTAGCTTCTGAGATCTGATGAGATCAGGCTCATTTGGGCTACCCAGGTCAGGGCTCTGTCCTCAGTATCTTCCATTAGAAGAATCAAATAGTGGGTGATATAAAAGACCTCTGCCTGAGACCTTGGAGTCCCACTGCCAGAATAGATCTACTGACCTTGATACATTAAGGCTCTGACTCAATATAAGGCAGCTTTATAATAACTCAGTATCCCCTGTTTTATATGTTATAGATACAGGTACATGTGCAGGGCACATAAGGCTCAGAGCATACTCCTTGCATGCTGGATGGTACCAGGATAATTGCCACCAGGTTAATTAATTTATCAGGGCTGAACTGTCTAGTGTATATACCAGGATTCCAAACTGGGGCAGCATTCCAAAGAATGAGCAAAGAAAAATAGTTTTTAAATAAGATATTGTATTCCCCTCGCAAGATACAGAGCAAAAAACAAGAATAGCAAAATGAGAAAGTATTGCAAACCAGCAATACGATAAATCAATAAAACCTTTACACAATCCTCCTTGCTTATGAGCTAATGCCTATTTGGGAAAAAATTGGAGGAAAAGGCCTGCTAACAGCAGAGAAAGCCAAGGAAGCTTCAGTTAAATAAAGGGGTAAGATAAAACATATGAGCCTGATCCTGAAGAGAAGAAATGACCGAGAATCCTGTCAGGGGAAGGTGACAGAGAGTAGATCTGAAGAGAACCAGGAATGCGGGAAAGAAATCGTAGTGGATTGGCCATTAACCACATCAGGAAATCTCCCTTGAGGGCCAGTGGAGGGGGAAGTTTTGTTGTTTTGTGTGTCTGTCCTCAATGCTACATTAGAAGGTTTGCAAATGCGTGATTTGCTACGCTAGACTTTACTGATGTCAGTTAATTTTCTTGCTGTTCATTAAGGCTGGAACCTCTGAACCCTCTCGTCATCATTACACAGCGAATCACAACTGAAAGATTTATGACAGGGTTTATACCAAGCTTTTCTCTGCTTCCAGTTCCTCTATTTCCCCCTCCTCTTCTGTAATTTTTCGTAATTAAAATGCGTAAAATTATTCCGTTTATAATATTTGAAGAACTGAATGGTTCATGAAAGTTCATGCTGAAATAAATGTTATTCTTTAAGGTGCCACCAGACTTCTGGTTTTTTGCTACAATGTAATAGCAGAGCTCTCTCTGTGGAACCAATCCTGCCTGGCCCCTAAGCCATAGAACCCACTAACACCTTTCTTGGCACCTGCTAAGTGTTTTTAGAAAATGGGCAGATGCAGGTGGGTATTTTGCCTAGCAGGGCTTCTGACTAGCTGTGCAGATTTTTTATAAGTTGCTTGAGTAGCAGCTGCCACCACACGCACAAGGATCTTCACTGTGTGCCTGAAAGTAAGCTGTGTGTGTGCAAGAAAATATGTTTAAATAATATGTTCAAGGGTGTCCTGTTAAGCAGACCTTCTGTATGAAACGTTGAATAGTTACTCTTAGAATTATGCATAACCTCATTCCTGACATTTTGTGGTTGGCTCTGCCTTCTGTGGCATCCATTTTGTGGTTGTGCCCACCACCCTGCATCAGAATTCCAAAGATGCTCACAGGCTCAAAAATGTTGGGGATGCCTTCCCTAAGCTCTACAGAGATGTGAAATCACCAGTTGCTGGATAAATTTAGTTGCAGAGTAGAGAATTTGCACAGCAGATGAAGAATCACAGACTCATGTGTGTTCAGCTTCTAAAATAAATGTTTACTACATATAGAGAAAAATCATAAAGGTTACATTGGAGATAAAATAAAGAAGAGCTAACTTAGTTCCTCCATCCTTACATCCTAGAGATAACGGTCTAACTAACTGGAGAGCAATGGCGTCCTGAATAAAGGAAAAAATGTCAATTGCCCCCCAATAAACCTGGTCAGCCAATAATCAATCCTAGATCTACCCTAGTGGGAAGAACAACTCAACATCTAACTGGCCTTATGCAAACTAGTTGTCTCTAATTAAACACAAACAGATTAACTCTTTCATGACTGAAGAGAATGACACTTGTAAAAATCCCAACACCAGTCAACAGATTCAACAAGGCCAGGAGCAATTTAGAGATTCCAGCCTCGCTCTCAATACTTTCTGAAGCTACAGCAGCAGTTCAGCCCAGTAATTTGATTTCTCTCTGCTTCACTTTTGTTGCCTCCCTCACCTTCTGTTCCTCCCAGTTCATATGCACCTTCTGTGTTTCCCAGCACTGTTAATTTATCCCTATTTTGATTTAATTAGGTTATGATTTAGTTACAGTTAACATTGTTCTCCTCTCTTCCATTTCATCCTCACAACCATTTAAGCCAGCCAGTGAGGTGCCATGAGGATCCAAACATGGCTGTCCTAGATCATAGCCTGACATTTTAACCACTACACCACACTGAAACCCGCTCTTATTCCTGTTGCAGCTCTGCAGTTTATAGTTCTGTGTCCTTTGACCTGTGAACTATTAGGCTCCGTCACAACCTGGGACCACTGTGGTTTTTCCAGGGCCATTTTTTATCCCAATCCACCCCGCAAAAGGAAGCAAATGATTTCAGCAGGACCAATGATGCAAAGTTGGGGACCTAGCCACTAGAGAAGAACTCACAAAGGAAAAATGTTGACTACAATATGTATAATCATTCAGTAAACAATTGTAATTATGGTTTGATTTTTTTCTAGAAAGAGGTGGGAGGTGAAGGAGGGAGCGGTAGGTTTTTTATTAACATCTTTGTATGTCCTGGGTATGTCCTTTGTATGTCCTTCCTGTTTATATTGTATATTGTGTTGTAAGGAAATGACTGATATGGGGTCGGTTGTCAGGTTCTTTGGGTAATAGTTGTTATTTTTTATTTCTTTTATGATTGTGCATATTTTTATATCTACATTAGTAAATTTTAATTATTAAAAAAGTAAATAATTGTAATTAAAGTGCAAAAGTGATCAAAGTGATCAACTAGTTAATCAATGATTACAATAAATATGAAAAATAGTACAATAGAATAAATACACAATCAATCAAGATGCAGACTAGTAAAAATTCATGCAGAATCAGCCTTTACAAAGTCTTTAAAAGTCCTCCAAATCAACTGGTTGATGAACTCCTACACCCATCAGAGGTAAGTTTATAAGAGAGTCCTGTCCAACATAGATCCAGAGGAGTTAGTCCTGTTAGTCTGTAGTTGCAAAACAGCATCTGATGAAGAGAGCTGTCGTTCTCGAAAGCTTACGCCTCAATAAAGTTGGTTAGTCTTAAAGGTGCTACTGGGCTTTTTACTACTGTCTGATATAGTAATAACTGTTCTCTTTGTTTTTGCAGGTACTTGCTCCAAAGGAAGTGGGCAAAACTCCAATTTGGAATCCAATGTAGGAAAAGCAATTATGTGGCTGAATGCCTTGTACGCCCAATGAGCTTGCTGGTGTATTAAGACCCATTTAGATTTTTACTTCATCAAGGGCTGAAAACGTTATTTCAAAGGCTGTCTATGTTTTACCAACCCAGCTCTCAACCATCCCTGAAGGTTCTGTCAGTTTCACCTCTTTTGAGAGGCAAACAGAAAATAAACAAATTCCCCAAACAGCTATCTTTGCTGGCTCTGTAGAGAGGGAAATTGACAAAGCCTTCTGATTTGTCTTTTAGTACTCGGCTTCCCAGCTAACATTGCACCTCCCTTCACTTGAGTGTCCTTGTGTAATTCATCTCATGTAGAGAGACTGTCAGTCTCAGGAGGTTCAGACTCCATTAGCATATACTTAAAGTTTGTTCCAGAGTGCATCACATTACACTTAGCTACACTGAACTCCATTTGCCACACTGTTGCCCGTTTACCCAATTTTTGAGATCCTCCTGGAGCTCTTCAGTCAGCCTGTTTTCATCATCCTGAATGATTTTTTGTCATCTGCAAACTTTGCCCTTACACTGCTCAACCCCCAGTTCCAGACCATTTACTAACAAATTAAATAGCACCAGCCCCAGTTCCAATCATTGTGAAGCCACCACTTCTTCCCTCCATTGAGAGATATGTCTATTTATTCCTACTCTCTGCTTCCTGTTGTTCAACCAATTTTTAATCCATAGGAGGACCCATCCTCTTATCTAACCTAAGCTTACTCAGAAATCTTTGATGAGGTATTTTGTCAAAAGCCTTTTGAAAGATCAAATATATAATGTCTACTGGTTCACCATTATCTACATGTTTGTTCATTTTCTCAAATAACTCCGAAAGGGTTGTAGAGGTAGGACTTCCCTCTGAAGAAGCCATGCTGATTTTTCCTTAGCAGGCTTTGTTCCTTTACGCGTTTAATAATTCTATTTTTGATTACAGTTTCTACTAAATGTTATTGGACAATACTACTGGGGACGGATTGTGGACCCACACATTCAATACCTGGAACCTCCAGTTATAGTAGTAGGTGATATAAAAGAATTCTATGTAATACCCTGCAAAGCTCCTGCTAATCAAAGCAGACAATACTGATCATGTATAATACAGCTTCATATATTTCTCCAACTGACATTTCTGTACATCACTTGGGGGAGATAGGGAATGCTGATTATATACAAGTCTGTCCATACATATGTGAAATACAGACTGAAACATTTAATTACACAAAGCATGTTAGCTCCTTGATAGGTATAGGATAGTAAGTTAAAGAAGGGCTGGAAGGAAAAAACTGAAACAAATGTACCATGTTCAGGGTTTTGCACTCTTTGTCATTTGTGTAAGAATTAGTCATTGTTTAGCATTCACACACCCATATCTCCATCTAGAGGCAGGAAGCCTTTCCTCCTCACAATTCTGTGCCTACTTTGCAAGAGAGAATTAAGTTGCCACTATTTTAAAAAAATGTTAATAGCCAGTATAAGGAGGTCCCTTCCTCCTTCATCTTTGTAGAAAAAATACTTTGAGTGAAATTCTCACCTTCCTAACTCACTCGAAGTCAGAAAACCCACTGATTCTCATGCTGGACTCAACCTGAATTACTGGACATTTATTTATTTAATATTCTTTTGTGTGGGATCAGATGCTGCCCACTCCACCCTTTTCTTTTGGAACCAGCCAACCTTCTCCTTGGGACCTTCAGAAGTCCTGCCTGAAGTCATCCTCTTTCCATCTCTGGACCATCAAAGCAGACAATGTACTCTACCCAACTCAGCAGACTGAGGACAAGTAAAATCCTTCTCTGTTCATTCTCCCCCTTTTTACCCCCCTCCCCCATGCAGAATTCTCACTCAGCCAGAGGCTTGGTTTCCTTTTACATTCTCTCTCTCTCCTCTCATGTAACTCTCCACATGCATATCCCTCGGAATATAATTGTACTGTTCTTATGCTTGAGTACCTTTTCAATTCCTGACCCCCATATTCCTTCAATAAATTATAAACCTCGCTTTGGAAAAGATCTGATTGTTTTATGGTTACTCATGGCACCCAGCTGGCTCCCCCCCTTTATCCAGAGATTGAAAGAGGATGACTTCAGGCAGGGCTTCTGAAGGTCCCAAGGAAAAGGTGACCTTGGGTCACTCGCAGCTCTCCAGAACTCTCTCAGCCCCACCCACCTCACAGGGTTTTTGTTGCAGGGATAATAATGACATACTTTGTAAACCACTCTGAGTGGGCATTAAGTTGTCCTGAAGGGTGGTATATAATTTGAATGTTGTTGTTGTTGTTGCATGTCTCTGAACCATGACGGCAGAAGCCATAGCTCGGTGTAGAGCAATCCTCAATGTGTCTCGCAGTGAGAATTTATTGCTTTGAGAGCCAAAGGGCTTCTCCTTGGAGAATTTTTGTGAAATGCTGTTTCTCATCAGAGATGAGAAGTAAGAGCCAATCTTGTCCAATGGGAACCAATGGTACCTGGCCATAATGGGTTCATAACTGTCAATATGGGAATTCAGGGCTGATGGGGTATAAACCTTTCCCCCTAAAATATCAAGCTTCCTGCCCTCTTTATCTGTGGGGGCAGAATGACCAGCACCCCGTGGAAGACCCTTGCTAGGGTTTCTGTAACGATAGAATTAGCAGAAGGGTACTTGAACAGGAACTCTGCCCTGATCTTATAGAGGTTATCTAACTTTTTTGAGGTCACATCGACCCATCTATCATCCCCTGCATGATGGGGAATGCCACTGAGCCCATTGCCTCGGAGCAGAGAACCTTGAAGACTGGATCCAATGATATCGGAATCGAACAAATCTCTTCAATTTACAATGACCTTGCCATTCTGACCAACTGTTCAGAGTAGAGGTGTTCAATGGAAGACACAGCAGACTGTAATGGATTAAGTGTCGATTCCATAGACTTGGTTCCTTCTGGTAACCGTTGGGGGTTCCATGCCACAGGTGTAATAACGGTAAGGAGACTCATAAAGGTACAGAACCCATGGGCATCTGTGACTTCTAACGCTCTCAAGACAACTCTTGATATCACTTGGAGCTGAGGAAGATGCTTCCTTCTGTGCAGAATGCACTGGGGAAGGTGGTAATGGGAAAAACAGCACTCCCAGGTCTGAGAGATCTGAAATCTTGCCTTATAGAATGGCAGGAATCGAGGATGACTGTCATCTCGGAGTCAGAGAAGGTTTGGAGCCACACGCAGGCTGGATGTCACAGAAGCAGTAGAGCCGAAGCTGAGGACTGCTTTTTTCTTTTGCTGCTTCAGTCGAGTGCTTTTCAGTATGCCTTGACTTCAGCTTGGACTTTTTTGACAGCAGTTTGGATGAAGACCGAGATGGGCCAGAATCTTTATGAATGGACTGGGTCTTATTAACGTCCTCTTGGAGCCGAAGCAGAAGGAACTGACTGGTTCTTATTATCAGTACTTGGAGCCAAAGTAGAAGGGACCTATTGGTTCTTATTATCAGCAGATGGAGCTGAAGTAATAGGTACCAAGAAGGACTGTTCTGGGCGCTGCAGTCCTTTTTTAGCAGCTTTCATCAGTTCAGAATCAGAGACAAATTTCAGGGTCAACTCTCATAATACCCTTTTTAGGCACCATGACCTTTCATGTTGGGCTATTGGCATGTTGTGTGCCTCTCCTAGCCACATTAGGCATTTCTCCTGCCCATTGGATTGGACAATCTTAGATCCACACCTGACAAACCTCTTGATGAGTGCCTTCTAAAGTCATCTTCTCGCTTTCTTTCTTCTATCTCAGATTTGAAGTTCATGGTTGGAGTCCTTCTGTACGTAGGTGAACTTTGGTAAACCAGTCTTTCATACTCAATCCTATTTCTGCAATATGGGAATACTTAACTACCTTTTGAACATATGAAACTGCCTTATTCAGAGTCAGATCATTGGTCCATCTTGCTCATAACTTTCTGCTCCAACCACCAATGCTTTATCAGGATCTTTTTGCCATGGCCTTGTTCACATGTTATGTTTTGTTAGATTTCCCTGGCACTCCTTGTGCCACAGTGAAGCAAACATACAACAGCCTTTCCCAAATATTTCTTTCTGGAGAAGAATGTGACTAATTTACACACAGTTTTAACTAAACATGAAATCCTGGAGCCTTGAAACAGAAACTATAACTCTATGGCAACGGTTCAAATCTCTGTCCCTTCACTGTATTTGGACTTGAGCAAGTCATTGTCTCAGAGTGAAAATTTCCATTTTGACAAATGAGAGATTAACCACCCATTTAATAAGATTATGATGAGGAAGAACACAATTCTATTAACAGTGCAAACTTATGTATAGTTACTCTGTGTGAAGACCATTGAAATAAATGAGCTTAGACTATAGTACTCTGCATGGAATGGCATTGTAAATGCCTTAAATTAAAAAAAGAAAAGGTTGATTGCAGTAGCACCATCTCTTCAAATTCAGTGAAATCACCATTAGATAAGATGAATACACACAAAGGAGATCCAACATGCTCGTGACTTTAATGAACAATGTTTACACAAAGTTGTGTATTTCCTAAGACATGTTAAACGGATGAACTCATTGATAGTGGTTGGTATTTCAAACATTTGCTGACTATATTCAAGAGATGGACTCAGCACAATTCTTTATCAAGCAACATCTTAACCAGGAGGCCAACCCATCTGACGACCACCAAGGACATGTAAGTGTACATGGTAGACAGACTGACCACCATCTGGCCCTTCATTCACCACCATTCGGTATCCCTTGGTCAGGCCCAATTCAGCCGCACATTTCTTACCCACAATCATTAAGTGCCCAAGAAGCTGAAAAAGAAAAGAAAAAGAGTATACCAAAAGGAATTAATATGTTGCAGAAATAAAACAACCCAAGACTGACAGATTAATTGAAGCATACAGTTTTGTGGGCTGCAGTCAATCTTCAGTAAGAAAAGAAGCTATTTTACTTCAATAAAGCAAATATATATCCACATGAGAGAAACAAAACTGAGAAGTGAGACACAGAATACACTGTTTTCTCAGCTCTGTCCAGAGTGTATCAGTCAGAAATACTGAAGCACGACAGAGCAACTTGCATATCCAATGCCCCACTTTGGCTAATATTAATATCCTGCCTATGGTGAGATCCAGGAGTTTCAATCTCAAGGAGACTTTTATCTCTAAGACCTCACTATTTTCAATATCTCCATATTCACTACTTGAAGAAGGGTGGTGTAAACCCACAAACTTCTAAATTTCATAGAACGAAAAAAACAATTTTTGTGCAAACAAGAAAGTAAACTTTTAAAAAATTACACCTTTAAATTTTGGGACCTGAGTTTTCAGGGATGTTCAGTTATTTAAAGTCTTTAAAATGTTTGTATACTTTTGTGCATGTCATATAATATACATTTTAACAGGGATCTCATATTCCAGTAAACATATACTTAAAACTGATTTTTAATGTGATGCAACCACATTTAAAATTGACAAATTGTGTTTTAGTATCTCAAATATATAACTGAATATTCTGTCATAAATAAATCATTTATTATGTTTATATAAGATGTATGCCCTGCCTTTCAATTTATTTAATTTAAAACATTTATTAGCCACCTTTCCACCAAAAAGGAGTTCAAAGTGGATTACAATATATGAACAACATATGGGAAAAGACAGTCCTTCAGATGCTCTGGTTCCAAACCATGTAGGGCTTTAGAGAATAAAACCAACCTCAGAAATGGGCTCAGGAGTGGATCGGTAGCCAGTGTAGTTGTTGTAATATTGCGGTCACATGCTCCCAATGGCTGGAAGGGACTAGCAGTCTGGTGGCAGCATTCTGCAATAGCTGTAGCTTCCAAACCATTTTCAAGGGCAGCCCCAAGTAGAGTGCATTGCAATAGTCCAGTCAACATATAACTAAGGCATGAATCACTGTGGCTTGATCTGACCAAGGCAGGAATTTGCGCAGCTGATGCACCAGCCTAAATTGAGCAAACACACACCGAGCCACTGCAATCAGCTGACTTTCTAAGATGTCTGCTCTGTCAAGCAGTACTCTTAAGTGGTGAATCTTACTTTTCAGAGGGAATGTAACTCCATCCAAGACAGGAGAAATCTCACATTGCTGGTCAGCCTTTCTACTTACCCAGAGAACCTCTGTCTTTTAATACAAAATTAGTATTTTTATTATTGATCCAAACAACAAAAAATATTCGCTCATGTAATATTGCCTTCTTTAGTAAAGAACTCTAGGGAGACTAATTTCATGCTAGCTAATCTGATTTTCATTCAACTATATATCCTCATCTTATAAAATCATTTTCTTAATATATTTTGGATGTACATGATTTTACAAAATAATTGTTCATTAATCATTTAATTCAAAGCAGGCAATAAGAAAAAAGCTACCAAGGAGGTCACTGTGTGACAATTACTGTGAGTCTTGAACTGTTTTCAATTGCATGCAGTCTTCAGAAAGGGTTTTAAATGATATCCAAGGATAATTACTGATTCAAGATCTGAAGATCTCCCATGAGCACAATGTAGTAATCTTACACAGGAATTAATTCTCTATAAGCGAAGCCAAATAAGTTGTATGCCCACTGCCAACATCACTGTGGCCTAGATTGCAGCTCTGCTCACAAAATGGCAAAATGCAAAGTGTGCAAGGCTATGTCCCTTTGCAACAAAAAGCAATGTGTTCCAGTTTGGTTTCTGAGACAATTATACTCAAACTGGGAATAGCAGGATTTATTTAATATCTAATTTAAGTTTATCAAAGAATAGTTTATAGAAATCCCATTTTTTAATACTTACTGCTTCATCAGAATCTTGCACTTGAGATATCTGAGCAATAGGCTTCTTGGGAACCACTAGGAAATGGGTTGGAGCTTGCGGAGAAACATCATGGAACGCAAGGCACTGAAGGATAAGAGAGATGTATAAATGATTTCCTGAGTTCTTGAAACAGGTCTGAAACCACCTTAAGAAGCCTATGTCATTTGAAATTTGGCTAGCAATTACAGCACAGCACTGATATATGATGTGATCTTACAGAGTAAACAAAAATTGTATTTCAAACACATTTGAATCAGATTTGAGTTTTTAAACAGATTAATAGAATCTGGAAAACATTCTAGTTTAAAAATGGTACTGTAATGTAATGAATTTGACTCTAAAGTCTGCTTTTATAATTTCCTAAAAGGGAATCCATTATACTCAATCAATTCCAGTTTTTCAAGATAAAAAACCAATCTGAGGAAGAAACATAGGCCATGTACTGTACCCATTAGAGTTCAGATGATCAGTAATGAGATTCTGTCACACATAACAAACACTTCATTCCAATTCAGAAGAAACATTGTTCTGCCACTGCTTCAGGGAATCTCTGAGTACTCATGTACTAAGATCTTGTTTAGGCCTGATTCCCACCAAGATGACAAATCTACATTCAGGTTGTATCACTTTAAGACTGCAAATAAGTGTTCATATTAGGGTTCCCAGGTGCCTGCTTGTGACAAGCAAACTCCCAGGAGTTTGCGCTGTTGTACACCAATCCACCAGCGATCGGTAGGAGGCGGTAAGCCTCCCAGAGGTAACCAGCCACCAACAGGCACCCTGGGAACACACGTGGTGCTCCCAGGAAGTGTGATGAGATTGCTTCTGGAAGTGCTGTCATCATGCAAGCGCCAGAGCACACATGCGAAGATGGAGCACATGCCAGACACGAGGTAAGTGCCAAGTCTCCCTCTCTCGCCAGGAGAATATAGGGACCTGGCAACCCTAGCTCACATGCTAATTTTTCCTTCACCTAGAAACATAAGAAATTAATCTAAAGCATTATTATTATAATCAGGGGTCATTTCGTAGAAAAAGAACTGCAGGAACTGATTAGCATATGCCACACCCCCTGACATTGCTGGAAGTGTGTCAGAAGGCAACACCCATCCCTCAGGCCCCTTTCCCCAAAAATCTCCAGGTATTTCCTGAAAATAAAGCAGAATGAACTCGAAGCAGCTTACCCTCCTCTGGAGAGCCAGCCCCAGCAGCCCTGCTTGCATGCACACACACACTCACTAGTCACAAATGAAAATAAAGCAGAATGAATTCAAAGCAGCTTACCCTACTTTGGAGATCCAGGCCCAGTAGCCCGGCTTGCACTCTCACTCACGAGTCACAAATGAAAATAAAGCAGCAGAATGAATTTAAAGCACTTTACTCTCCTTTGGAGATCCAGGCCCAGTAGCCCGGCTTGCACTCACTCTCTCTCTCTCTCACTTATGAGTCACGAAGGAAAATAAAGCAGCAGAATGAATTTAAAGCAGCTTACCCTCCATTGGAGATTCAGGCCCAGTAGCCCTGCACACACTCTCTCTCTCTCTCACTTATGAGTCACGAAGGAAAATAAAGCAGAATGAACTTAAAGCAGCTTATCCTCCTTTGGAGATTCAGTCCCAGTAGCCCGGCTTGCACTCTCACTCACGAGTCACAATTGAAAATAAAGCAGCAGAATGAATTTAAAGCAGCTTACCCTCCATTGGAGATTCAGGCCCAGTAGCCCTGCACTCTCTCTCTCTCTCTCTCACTTATGAGTCACGAAGGAAAATAAAGCAGAATGAACTTAAAGCAGCTTATCCTCCTTTGGAGATTCAGTCCCAGTAGCCCGGCTTGCACTCTCACTCACGAGTCACAATTGAAAATAAAGCAGCAGAATGAATTTAAAGCAGCTTACCCTCCTTTGGAGATTCAGGCCCAGTAGCCCGGCTTGCACTCACTCTCTCACGAATGAAAATAAAGCAGCAGAATGAATTTAAAGCAGCTTACCCTACTTTGGAGGGGAGGCAGTGGGAAGGAAAAGGAATCATGTGGGTGGGGCCAAAACCCACGTGACCTCTTTTCAGATCCACAGAAACGCTGTTCCAGTGCGTTCCCCCTCCAAATGAGCCCTGATTATAATTAATAATGGTAGGTTACATCTGAGTATAAATACAATTAAAATCACAATAAAAACCTCAAAATCATAAAACACAGTGAATTTACAGTTTTCAAGATGGCAGTCCATATCATCCACCCCTGCCGATAGTGCACGAGGGGGAGGAGGGAACAACCATTTTGGTTAGGTTGACTCATACTGGGGAGGGCCAAGATGACTATACAGCCCCCCTCACCCCAGCAGCATTCTGTATCCCACAATGGAAGCCCAGATGCTCCAAAAAGCTCCCCAGCAGGAGCTTGGAGGTCAAATACTCCTCCTACTGTTGCTCCTCCAATAACTGGCTTTCAGGGCTATAATATCTACAAAGTTGAAAGACCCATTCAACCATCATAGTCAATAGCTACCGAGGGATCTTTCCTCCATGATTCTATTCCATTTTAAAATCAACTAAACTACTAGCCATCACATCTTGTTGCACTGAGTGCCATGTTCACAATGCATTATGTCCAAAAAACTCTTTCTCCTTCCCAAATCTACTGACCGTCATGTTTTGTTCATGGGGGAGGGGGGGAAATTACATGATGGGAGTGCCTGCCTTCATGCAACTGGGAGTAGTACTATAACAACCAATTAGGGTGTATTGTTGCTCACTAAGCTTACTTGGCTCAGACTATACTACTGTGTATAGTACATACTATCTGTTGCAATATGCATTGTCATACTATGTAATTTCCGCATTGTTTAACAGGTCATGTTAATTCTTGTACTCAGTTTCAGATTTCTGCAGTTCTAATCCTATTTCATTGCTTATTGGGTGGCCCACCTGTTGACTGTATTGACTTACACTGTGTAACCCACCTTAAGTCTCAACGACAAAAGTGGACTATAAATAATATAAACAAATAACCCACGAATGGGCATAGTTTTAAGAGGATGGCAGGTTCAGCAATTTACTATGACATATTTTCTAGAAGCCCCTGACCTGGATAGCCCAGATGAGCCTGATCTCATCAGATCTCAGAAGCTAAGCAGGGTCGGCCTTGGTTAGTAATTGGATAGGAGACCTCCAACAAAGACCAGGGGTTGCAGAGGTAGGCAATGGCAAACCATCTCTGTTATTCTCTTGCCATGAAAACCCTACCAAGGATTGCCATAAGTCAACTCTGACTTGAGGGCACTCTCCACCACTACCATTTTCTGAAAGCATGGCACACACAAAAAACCTCTCTACTGTAATTTCTTAAACCATATACTACTGTTTACATGCCCTTATATGAAAGAAGATTATTGTTTTAGCCCATTCAACTTAAATTGCAGTTTAATTGAGTAAATAATGTTAAGATGGTATCCCCAAAGATACAGCAAAAGTCAAAATGGCAACAACCTCCCCCAAGCAACAAAGCAATCCTGCTGATTAGCACACTTAGGTTTTTGCACCCCACAAGGCTCTTCTCCTGCCAGCATTTATGAGGCAGGATCAGATTTTAAAATATTTTACATGAAATATTATTTCTTCTTGGGCACATTTCATATCTCACAGAACAATGCACACAAATTTGCAACCAAGTTTACACTCAACAAGAAACTGCAGCCAGTGTCAGCTCTCTGACATGTACATCTGAGTTAATACATATGGCAGTTTTTAAATTCACACCTTATGTATTTAGGTTTATCTTTTAATATACAATCAGTCCAAAATTGCTTCCCCAAATTTTGAGGATTCCATTGATACTAGAGCGAAACTGAAAGTAAGATTGCTTGGTCTACACAGAATCTGCCTAAAGAAACTAGAAATAATGAGTTAGCTTATCATCCTTTAAATGATGCAAAACACAAATGCACCCCCTTAAAAAGGGATTCATTAACATATCAAGAACAAATTACTGTTCCATAGTATTACAAGGCAGAAAAAATTATGTGGTTCAAGCTGAAATCTATTTAACTGAGGAAAAGGATACTCACAGTGAAATCCTTAGGATTGCACTGTCAGTATAACTAGGTGCAAAAATGCTCGTTCTCCACATCCCATAAGGAAATTTGATGTTTTAATTAGAACAAAATTAGCAACATAGTCCTGACGAGTCGACATCCACTTGATCTCTCAAAAATATGCCAGGCTGGGGATTCGATTTCTAGTTTCTCATCCTAGGTTATTCATTACTATTGCAGCTGGCAGAAAGAAGTCATTCCTTCCACTACTGACGGCGGTCAACCAAACTCCATAATATTCTGTCATGAGACGAGAACCCTTTCCAATAGCCTAGCAGACAATGGATTTAAAGAAGCCGCTTTAAACCGAGAAGACAAACCCATCGACGAGAGGCGCACCAACTCCCACCGACGAGCCATCACAGAACCTGGAAACGCGTGTCTCGGCAACAGACGCGGGAAGGGCTGCTGCCTCCCCGCCTGTGGCTCTCTGGCTAACGGGGCCAACAGAACGCCGGTCCGAGTAGCCCTTCGGCCCTCCCCGCAGCGCTCTCCCCCAGCCCCCTGCGAAAAGCGCCTCCGGCTGACTCCCCACTCGGCCTCCTCACCCGATCATCCTCGAAGATGATCTTGGCTGGGATCTCCTTGCGGATGATTTTCCCGAAAATGGTATCTCCGCCCGGCCTGGCCTCCCGTGCTTTGCAGATCTCGTCGGCCATCTCTCCGCCCGGAAACGCGCTCGACGTGCTCTGCGGCCCGCAATCCACCAATAGCCGCGTTCGACCCCCGCCTCTGCCCTTCTGCCCTGCGAACGCGCCCCGCTAACAGAGCTGCCCACGGCATTGACTTCTCCCCCTGTCCATCATTCTCTTCCCGCCTTTCCCTCTTCCCTAAGTTCCCTAAGCAACCAGGAGCAGGCGTGGAGAAACGGCAGCGGGGGTGGGGTGAGAGTTTGGCAGTGTCTGGGGAACAGCAAGTGTTCGGCAAGCAGTGAAAAAATAAACTCTTATCGGTTTGAGGTAGTACCTCTGGATTGGAGTGCATGGCTTATCCCATAACTGCCAAGTTTACTCAAGAGGTTGTTGTGGGTTTTCCGGGCTGTATTGCCATGGTCTTGGCATTGTAGTTCCTGACGTTTCGCCAGCAGCTGTGCTTTCAGTAGCTCTGCAGCAGAGCTGGATTTGAGTCTAGTCGGCTTCGAGGCCAACAAGATTTTTAGGGTCTGAGCTTTCCACAGTCAGAACTCCTTTCTTCAGATTCAAGTAGCACAGATCCCTGAGCCTTTACTTCCTGAGGCTCAGGGATCTCCACTTCAAAAGTATCATTGTACATGTACAATATGGAGAAAATTATACACACACCTATATCATTTATTCGGTTACCTTTCTTACTGAGACTCAAGGTGGGTAACAAAAAGGTTTTTTAAAAGTACAGCCAGAGAGCAAAGACCCCCAATAAACAATGTAGTTGGAGTACAATTACTTATTTGGACAATAAAAGTGTCCTAAGGCATGACATACAGCAAGTGGGTTATAAAGGTAGAAGCCAATGCAGTAGAAGGAAGGTGATGCACAAATAAGCTAACAATCCTTTCCACTCGGCGCAAAAAAGCATGGCCAGACTAGAGTTTTGGTTTTTTTTTCAAAAAAGAAACCCTCAAAATCCACATTTTCTCATACAAAAAGACCGAGTTTAAACTAAATAATTTGGGGGGGGGGGGTATTACTGTCAGAGAAAGATTAGAGCAATATCTCCTAAAAGCATCAGTCACTTCAGCGGGCTAGTGGCCATAGCGCCAAAAGGGACTAGAAACCCAGTCCATTGCTACAGAACGAGCCACTCTACCGCTTTCTCAGCTCACTTCCGGACTCTTTTTCCTAGTTTCCGGTAGCTCCGTAAATCCTTCGCCCTCTATGGTTACCTCTAAGGAGGCCGAAGAGGAAAAGGAGGCTGGTGTGTGTGCGTGTGTGCGTTTTACTCGTCAAAGAGAGCTTTGCTATTGGTTCGCATGGACCCAGAGGCGTGCGCAGTGGGCGTGGTCTCGCCTCTCGCGGCTCAACTGCGCTTGTTTCCAAGGGAGTTGCTGAGGCCATGGGACGTCGGGAGGTTAGCGGTTGATGTTGTGCGCTTGCGTGGTGCTCTGTGATGTAGAAACGTGTGGTCCTTTAAGGGGGTGGTAGAAGCAGGCGTGTTAATTCTAGAGGCTGTGCGTGATTTGATAGCTGTTGTTCAGGGTGGGAATGTGGAGACACGCTTTGAATGTCAGGCCTTTTTAGTATTTCTGAGGGTGGAGGCGGTTCAGGCTTCGTGGGAGGTGCTGGAAACCGGTAAAATCGCCATTGCTAATTAAATGGAAGGCGCAGCTCAAAGTCAAGGTTGCAGTCCTGTAAAGCAGAACTGTGCCCTGTTGGACTCAGTGGGTCATGGAGAATGCTTGGGATTGGGGTGCCAGTATGGTGTAATAGTCAAGAGTGCTGTGCTGGTGGTATCTGGGAAGCCCCGGTTGAGACCCCTGTTCTGTCATTAAACCCTGCTGTGTAGTCTTGGGCCAGATGCTCAGCCTTGGCAGAACCAGGTGCACTGTTTTGAGCACCTTAGAGGAAGGTTGAACTCAACATGTGCTAAGATACAGGCTTTCCCTATCTTCTTGGCTTTGAGGTAAGACGAGATCAAGTAAAAGGCAAAACTTGGGAAGCATGAATCATGATGCACTTGAATGAACAAAGCTAGTTGATTGGAGGCCTGCAGAATAAAGAACAAAAAGCACTGATGCTGTTAATCTCAGTCAACAAGTTAAGGGTTCTATGCAGCCTATAGCAGAGAAATGTTACATTGATGCTTTTTGGGGCCAAAGTAATATGTGCACAGAATTTTGAACAGAGAAGGTTTGTCTATCCAACTTGTATCTAACCCTTTCTCCCAGAATGCTTGTATTTGTGGTTCTCCTTTGTTCCATGTTATCTTCACAATAACCCTCTGAGATAGGTTAGGCTAGGAGAGTGACTGGCCTAAGGCTGTAGAGCTAAAGGGCCAAGTGGCCATATAAACCTTGCTCTTTCTACTCCTAGTCTTGGATTCTAGCCAGTATATCACATTGGTTCCTACTTGAGCTACTGGAATTTAAATACATAAAGTGCTGGGTTTAGACGTTAGAAATGTGTATTTTAATTCCAGATGTTCTTTGACAAGTCGCTATCAGTCTAAGTTTCCCATCTTTAATAGGGACAAGTTTGTATGTTATGTAAGTTTGATCAGGATCTGTAATACTGGAATTAGTAAAATGCAAGAGCAATAGTATTTTATGCACATTACACTAAAATTCTTTAATGCTGTGTTGCATTTATAGGTCCTGAAGCTTTTCAGATCATTGCACAGGACAAGACAAAATGTTTTCAAAAATGATCAAAGAGCCCTAGAAGGTAAAGATTATTGGATTTGCCACATCTTTGCTTTTTCTCCCTAACTCTCTCTGTTCTAAATGCATCTGTAACAGCATGAGATTTGCCAGGATATTTTTCCCCCTTCTGACGAAGTCCATAACTGAACACTGGGTGGAAGGCAACCTTTTTGAGATGTCTGCAAAGGACACCTCTTCAAATAGAGGAAATAAAATGGAGACACAGATCAAATTGAAATAGCCAGTAGGAATATTAATCATTGCTACTCCATTAAGTTTAGAATCCAAAGCATATAGATAAAAGACGTTGCTTTTCCTGAGCAATTTGGAAGATGAAGCTCAAGCATAAATATATACCCAAACCAGTAATTATATAATTAAATTAAAAGCAGTTATATTGTACAGAAGGCTGACTTAATATTAGTGTGCTATTTGCCTGCCCAACTTGTATAGCAGATCCTTCCCCCAGCCTTTCACACACCCTGCCATCCACCCTAATCCTCCCTTCACAGGTTTGGGGCTTCCCAGGCAGGTAAGGGCTGGTTTCCTCATGCCACCCGTCTAGCTTCCAATTTAGCAGGCAGAGAGCCCTGACCCAGATCCTCCCAGGGTACCCTCTCTCCACTTCCAGAGGCTTCACCAGATAGGCAGCCTGTTCCTTGTATTTACCTCCCCTTACCCAGCTACTGCCCAGGGCTGTTGGGGAAAGGGAACTTAGAGGTTATTTTCCCTATATACTCTGCCACAATTTAGATTAAATGTGGCCCTTTTAACATGACTGGAGTGTTTGAAGT
This sequence comes from Eublepharis macularius, assembly GCF_028583425.1. Classification (NCBI taxonomy): domain Eukaryota; kingdom Metazoa; phylum Chordata; class Lepidosauria; order Squamata; family Eublepharidae; genus Eublepharis; species Eublepharis macularius. The sequence continues at coordinate 82,760,786 of NC_072797.1, forward strand.
CTCCATGTGTGATATTTTCCCTCAGCCAACAATTCTAAGTCAGCTAGTATTAAAACAAAATAAAATTAAAATGTATTTACAAGATGGAACAAAGGAGTGAATAGTTTTAAACTCAAAAACATAGTGCTGTTAAACGGGATGTTTCAGTGTAACTGAACAGGATTAACTTCCAGCTATCTGTCTGCTGCCTTCTCTCAGCAGGTCCAAAAAGGCCTTCTCTCTCTCTCTCACTCTCCCCAACAGACTCTGACTGTCCCAGGCTCAGCGTTCCATCCCCTCTCATTTGTTGGTTTCTCAGGAAAGACGGAGTCCAGTCCATCACAACATAGAATAGAGAAGATCTTCACTAGGTGCCACAAGGATTGGAAAACAATTTTAAATAGTACCAGCACAGTTGATATTCTCATTTATTTATTGTATGCTCAGGGCAGCATACAATGTTATTTTTCCTCCATCTTATGCTCACAATGGCCCTGTTAAATAAGCTACACGGAGAGAGAGTGAATGGCCGAAGATCACCTGACAAACTTCATAACAGTGTGAGGATTTGAACCTCGATGTCCCAGATACTATTCCAACGCTTGAATCACTACACCAACTCTCAGTATCCTGTGAAGTTACTTTGATCAACCTCTTTGTTTATGTCATGTTTGTGCAGCAGAAGTATTTATATATGGTAGAATTACTATTTTTCTGATACAGCCTCTCCCTTCCCTAAGATCTCTGCAACATACTGATTTAATGGAAACTCACTTTTAAACTGAGTTGATCTGCATTGGGGCTAATTTTTATATGATGTCTTATCTTCCAACTTGACCTATTTTAGAACAGTTTTTTTAGTTGTAGGACACATTTTCATCACATATTGAAACTAATGATTGATATTGAACACCTGCCAACTGCAAATACCATTATTTTGAGTTTCAAAAAAAATGTACCATATATTCTAACACTATACATTCTAAGATTCATGGGGAAACTAGTTATATAATGTGTAACCCCAGTTTTTTAGCATGTATGTATGGCTCTTGCATTTAAAGTGGGGTTTTCTCAGTAATCAGATCAGTGTACTTTCTGATATAAAGGTTTTTCTCTTTGGAGGTTTTACTGTGTCTGCTAAGGGCAAAATAAAGAAAAATAACATCTTTTCTCTCTTCAGCTGCAAGACTTAAGATAAATGAAGAATTCAAAAGTAATAAAGATGAGACTTCTTCTGAAAAAATAGCTGAGGTACTCCTCCTGTGAATCCCTTCCTACCATAAGGCACACCTGCACCGTGTTGATTTAACTATCCAAGCTCCAACCCCCCCTTCCCCCAAGGAAGCTTGGGAGCATTTAGGAATTTCAGAGACTTTCGAGACCCCTTGTAAGACTTGCCTTATAACATGGATGTTATACTTCATCACCAAGAAGAACAAAGCCTTAAAAATACGAACTTAGGACACGCACTTCACAACCACTATGGTGGTTGTTTTTGGTTCTGCTAGTAGAAGGAAAAGAGGGCTGAGAAGCATCCCCTTCCTACCTGATCCCAGTTGTCCTTATTTATTTATTTATTTATTTATTTTTATATTATTTATTGTCTACCTTTCTCACTGGGACTCTAGGTGTCTTCTTTCTTTAGTAGAAGTAGTAGACTGATAGTGATATTCAGTGCAATCTAAGCCCATTGAAATCAATGTACTGAATGTTGTGGAGGGAGGTGGAAGCTCTCCTTGGCGGCAGCCCTGTTGGTGCAAGGATCACAAAGGACTTCATTTGCAGCCCCTTGTAAAGGGTACCTGAGTTTGTTAAACAGCACTTACTTCCTTTTCAGCCCATCGCTGATACTATCTCTTGCATATTTCAAATTGGTATACTATTCAGATTCTCCTTACAGTTTCAGAGCAGCTTATTTCTTCACTAAACTCATGAATTCAATGCTATTGGAACCTGAACTGCTGATGTTCTGTATTGCCACCTGTGTTATTTCCTTTCTGAAAATCTTGCCCTTTCAGAGATTTGTTGTTAAACAAACTCTGTTGAACAGAATGTCTCCTAAGTCGCTGGAAGAAAAGAGCTTAAGCAGGATGTCATTTCTGAAGAAAGTGTTAAGGGGAATAGAATAAAACTCTCTTCAATAGGTTGAATGTAAAATTAGAACAAGTATTTTCATGTACGATACAACTTTTATCTGTCTTTCACTGAACAAATCTTTGACTATTGAGAAGAGATCATTGTACTTATATTGTAGGCTGTCTCCCATCCTCACATATGTGCTCAAAAGTATCTACAGTAGATCAAAAGAAGCTCATAACTAAGTTTTTGAGGATCCTGACCTTTTTTGGCCCATTTTTGATTTTGAGAATTACCAGGTTTTTTTCACATTTGTGGGTAGCAGTTTCTGAATAAGAAGTCCAACTTAATCCTTAAATGTGTTCAATTTTCATAAGAAAAATACAAGCAGTTAAAACACACAAATAAAACATGAACAAAAAATAACAAACAATAAAACCATTATGTTAAACTATGTAAAAGAACGTTAAAACACATTAGCACCTTATACACAGTTGAAGAAGTCTCAACCATAAGCATAGCCTGAGCTTGAATTTTCTCAGCTGCCAGGGTGAGCTGTGCTACTCTATGAGATGTACAGATCCAAATCGGAAAGAAGGATTAGTTTTTCCATCACAGGAGAAGAATCAATGCCTTTTAAGATTTCTCCCAAGAAATTTATTTCAGGGCTCCGTATACAAAGGGCAGAACAGACTATAGTGTGGGAGGTCTTCAGGGACTGAAGCTCCACAAATACAAAAGTGGGCAGCAATCAGTATTCGTGTATAATGGCTGTCTAGAATGGCTGAGGGCATGCTTTGAAACCTCAGAGAAGTTAAAGCCATTCTAAGACTAGGAAAGGTGGTTTTGGTCAAATAAGAGGCTCTGCCATGTTCCCTCTTGAACCAGGGAGAAAATTTGGAACAGAGTTAAAGATCCACACTTGTATACTGAGACTGGGTAAGGGAACACCCTAGAAGTCCCCCACCAAAGATTAACGATGGAGGACATTGTTAAAGCCAGCTGTGTAAACAGCATCTGAATGCAGCAGTGCATTGCTTTGCCTTAAGAGCAGGCTAGTAGAAAGAGCCCTTTGCTTTCTTCAGAATCTAAATAAGACTAAATGCAAATAGGCTCTGATAGAGCCAAGTTCAGCCTGCACTAAAGCTGCTGGAGTGCGGTGAGGCAAAGCTAGAATTCGCTTTAAAAAGTGTTTTTGGATTGGTTCCAGGGTCGAGATCCGATGTTCATTCCAACCCCAGATCGGTACTGCATAAAAGCTATAGAAGGCCTTACCACTGGAACAGTTTCAAGGCCGGCTCAACTAAGAATCCTCTTTTCAAAATTTAAAGATGGCCCCAGTAGGTCTTAAAACCACGTGGGTTTTCCATGAGAGGATTTTCCAAAGATCATTACACTGATCATGAAACTCAGGGGGACAAAAGTTGGGGAGGACAAGTTGGGGGGGAACAATAAAGAGGGGGAAGAGGGCAAAATCCATCAGCAGTGCTGTTCTCTGTTGTCCATCCAGGAATAATGTTTGAGGGCAGGTGGTCAAAGGAGACCTCCAAGGGAAGGAGAACATGCGGGAAATCTCTGTATGTTCTGCTGAAATGGTTGAATTCAGACCACTGTAATTACATCATTAAACTTTGGGTTGAAGCTTTGAGAACGCCAGTAAACAGTGAAGGAATGAAGCCATTTTTTCTGCTCTGGAATGGATGGTGTAGTCTACTGTCCATGCTCTCTACACTAAGTACATGCCAATTCTACAGTTGGTTTTTTTGCTCTTTCAGCATTTTCATGCTGAAAGTAATACACTTTGGCTTAATTCTTATGAACAAGTTTTATGATAAACAGTCTCCATTATGAAGCTTACTTCCTCTTGGGCTAGCGTTTCTGTTTGTGTAAGATCAATGATGTTCGATGAGCCCTTGAGCAAACAGAAGTGCCTAGTAGCAAGAGGAAGTGAGCTCTGTAGGTGAGGCTTTCTAGCATACATGAAAATTTGTTCATAGGATCTGAGCTTTAAATCTTCAAAGATTAATTTTTTTTACAGAATAGGTCATTCTCATGTGCTTGGCAGATGCAGGGGCCATCTTTGAGAATAATTCTGTACCATTAAATCAATGTTATTTTTTTCTGAACAGCTTATGAAAATAGGTTCAGATGTAGACGCTATACTCAGAACTTCTGTCATTCAGGGTGTTCATACAGACTCCAACAACTTGTGTAAGTACAAACAGTATAGAGCATGCTACTTGCTAATCATTAATCATAAAATCATATTCTAATTTTTGTTCATCTTTGTTTTCACCACTGGAGATCAAAATTTTCTTCATATTTCCAGCAAAGCATTGATGGCTCAGAAGAATAATGCTGTGACTATAATACAACTAGTTTTGAGAACTTTTTAATAAGATTCACTGCATGCTATACTGATTTGAAAGTCTAGAGAATCGGGGAGAGGAGCTAGCATGATTCTGAAATTCTGTTGCACACACACTAAATGTGCTTCACTTTTCCTAGTTCCACCTGCAAATACTATTCCTTCTAAGCTTATATATGCATTCCTTGAGGCTTACTTAAGTATTGTGTTTCTTATTATTGATAGGAGTGGTATATACTTTCTGTAATCCTACCTCTTTAATGTGTTCATGAGATGTACATAGCAAAAAGCCCAGAAGATTTACAGAATTCTAGCCAATCTTTTGGATTTGAATCTTAATGCTGAAAATGTGTTGTTATTTGTTCATATCTAAGCAAATATGCATATATCAGCTGAACATCAAATGGACTCCAACTGCATTTTGAGTTGGTCACCTGTAGACTTTGAAGCCCTTCTTTTGAACTGGTAGGCAGTTGAGCTAATGCAACAGATGAAACAGGCTGAGCATCGCGTCCTTTAAAGTCCAACTCTGTAGGTGCAGGTTATCTTTTGTAGAAGTAATCTCCCCAAGTAATCCTTTCCTCAGCCATGTCCCAATGGGCACAAGCTGATTCTGCTTCAGGGAACAAATGGTCCAGATCTGCCAGGAATGGTGGCTGTACAATGACATTTATTTAAAATGAAATGTCTGCATTGGTGCTGAAGAATCACAACATAATCCTAAGCATGCTTTCTCAGGTAGAAGTGCCACAGATTTAAGCCACTGTATTATTTGGTATATCTGTCTAGGATTATTGGTTTATAAAAAGATGCGTATTTTCCTAGCGAAAGGATATTTCCTTTGTATTGTCAAATTACCATTTTAGAGAGACACCCCTCCCAATCACATAACAGTATGATACCATTGAATGAAAGCAGAATTTCACACAGTGCTGCTTAGTCATTGTCATAGTGAATGGTGCGAGTTTTTAAAATCGGTTAAATAAGGCACAAGCTTTTTAAAATAATGGTGTGAAGAGTTTTTTATTTGTATTAGACATTAAAAGTGTTGGTAGTATGGAGGGGTTTTAGAAATGGAGTTGTTAAGATATTACTGTGTGAGCTGTCAAGTCAAATTATCTATTAGAGCGCAAGGATACTGGCTTGGTTCAATTGATCTGCAGAACACGCCAATATAAACAAAGCCTTCCTCTGCAGCACCCAGCATTCATAGAACATCTTGATGTGTTTAATTTTGAATATGTCCCAGTGGGGCAATGGCATGGGTGAAAAAAAACCTTGCTTTTTGAAAAGGAAGTTTTTAACGCAGTGCCCTGTCCATATTTTCAGATGTTTCTTTTTCACCTCCCCCCCCCCCCCGCACATGCACACAACCCTTAGTTTTTGTTTCTCTTCCATAGGATACTGATAAACATTGTATTTATCTTTATATTCCAAGATTGCTTCCAATGCAGCTTTTTTCAATAAAAAGCCCTTGCAAAATCATTATGATTAGGAGGGTGTGGCAATGTCTTCCCAAGCATTAATCCTATCATTGCAACATAACTGGGATGGCTGTGGGAAAATCAAGCACAAATGTTTTTCAGGTCATTTAACATGTTAATATCTGGTTGTAAATGACCCAGACTGTGTTCTCAGGGGATAAGAAAGCTGATTCTTCATTTTTCCCAATGAAATAGCCTAGTTGTCATCAGAAACATGCTTAGAGCAGTCCAGTAGCGTCTGTGCTGGCTCTCTATTGTCCCATGGGCCCAATTCAAGGTACTGTTTTAACCAGAATACCTCTAAATGGCTCTGGGCTCGCATACTTAAGGAACAGCCTCTTCCCTCTATGTCAGACTATAATTTTTAAAGATCTTTTAAGAATGTACTCTTGTTATTTTATATGAGTACCAGGTCATTGTGGAAAGGGCACATAAGTAAGCTATATTAAGGGCACCCCCTTCATTGGAGCCTTATAGAAGTAAGTTGGAAACTCACAGAAACAACTTGATAGTTAAATGTGCAAGCCAAGAATGGCTAGCATGGGGGAACAGATTCCCATTCAGTTGTGATGCTTCCTGAATTGCCATGCTAAGCCAGTCTCTCAACCTAAGGAATCTCATCGGTTTGTTGTGAGGGTAAAAGCACTGCACTGAACCCTTTGAAAAAATAGAGTATAAATGCATGAATAAATGTGGACCCAGAGGAGGTTCGGAAAATACCAGTCTAGTCCCATAGCTGAAGCAAATTAGATCTGCCCATTCCCTGAGTAGGGGATGGTATAGGGACTCTGTGTATGCCCGCTTGAGATTCTTAGATAGAAACTGGGATACAAATGTGAGAATAAAATGGATGTTGTGCTGTGCTTTACAACACTATGCAAGCCATAGTCAATATTCTTTTCAGACTCCAAACCCACCTCCGACTTGCAACATGGGACTGTAGCATGTGTGTTAGTATTTTTACTTCCCTGTCTCTCTTGCTCATTGTTTTCTCTATTTTTGCCTGTTGTGGTAATGCCCCGTGTAACCTGCCCTTGGTCAGTGAGTTCACTGTTTGAAGACTTTGGGGAAACAAAATTGCTCACCTTGCACTGAATATTGCACTAAATTGGAGCTTTGCAAAGATTTCTGTGCATTTTTCTTTGTACATTATTCCCTTCATCCAAAACCTAGTGCTTTAACATTGAATGTAGTTGCGTAGATAGCCGTTTTTGTGTACAGGCTTTTAAAATGAGGCTAGTACTACTCATCAGGCAGCCTTGAAAGCAGGCCTCTGAGTTAGGTGCTTGAAATGCCAGATTGTCAGAATTTCAACAAAGATGACTTTTGAGAAATTCTCAGCCAGACAAAATTCATCTAACTGTTCTTACCTCTTTCTTTTCCTTCTTCACAAAATCTGTAATGCAGATTAGTAAAATGCCAGAATAAGGCACTAAGTCATATATTTACCTGAGAATGAGAAATGGTGCCACCTTGTAGTAGTAATGGATTGCTAACATTTTTGTTAATAATCTTTATTATATGCTAGGAATTGAGTGGAAAATGTTTTTTTTTTAATTGCACAGTGGTGTCTTGTTTAGGTAATTGATTTTAGACAAAATAATGTATATTTAAGTAATATTTATTAAGATTAATAGAAAAACAATGTTTCTTTTTAAAAAGCATGTAAAATCTTATAGATCATATTTTTTTCTTCCAGTGCTGATACCAAGAAAAGAGCTGCTACTAGACAATATTCCATTCTGCGACACACCAACACAAAAGTCATGAATTTGATGGAATTCAGTTCATTAACATCATGTGATTTTATTTCTTGTAAAGACCTGTTTCCTGTAACATCACTAAACAAAATCATTTAAAACATTTTTTTTTGCATTTGTGATTAGGCTAAATGCAGAAAATATTGAATATTATTGATGGGCACAAGAAAGCTATTCTGGTTTATTCTTCTCTGGATGGATTTTGGAGAATGCTTTTTGAACTAGTCAAAAAATTATGAAGCTGTTTAATAACATTAATTTATTGATATGAAAAAATTGCTTTTGCACATGCAGTACAAATCTGCAGTGTTGATTCCCCCTGCCTTCCAAAACTGTAGGCCTCTATTGAGAATATTTACTTCAGAATGTAAAGTTTATATTTGGGGGGGGTTTGAATGTTATAACTGAGAGCTAAACTACACAAGACACCTGGCACGTGTTCTTCACATGTCAGGTTCCTGCAAGTTTACCTGGGAAGTGTGGTCAGGCCCCACCCCCGAGCTCCTGGAGGAAAACCTGAGTGGAGCGCATTTTTGCAAGAGACACTCTGTGTTGCAAGGGACATTATGTCTCTTGCAAAAATACGCTCTGCTGAGATTTTCCTCTGGAGCTCGGGAGTGGGATGGGGGCACGTTAGAGCAGCAGCAGCAGCAAGGCCAGAAGGATGGGAGGGAAAGGGTCAGTGAGGGGAGCCTGAAGAGAGCCAAGCCCAAAGCTGACAGGTGGCTAACAGCAGCAGAAGGAGCTGCTGAGGCTGCTGCCACCGCTGCCGTAGCTACTGAACTCAACCATCCCTTTCCACAGAGCTCCAACAGAGGTTGGAATTCTGGGAAGCAGCAGCACCTCATTGCCTAGTACATTGAGTACAAATAAAACAAAACATGTTGTAAAATAGTAAATGTGTAACCAGTTTGCATTCTTTCACTCCAGCTACAAAATTTGGGCCCATACTTTTGCCGGGAAGGAGAGGGAAATGTGAGGATTCTGCGATTCATGAAATTTCCCTGGCTGCAAATGCATGCAATTCCCTGGGGTAGGGGCTTGAGTTCAGCTTGTCTCCAGGAAGGCAAAAGGCTCGTTCCTGCAGTGCTTTGCAGGCTCCTCTCAGGGAGCAACCCACTTTCAAAGAACTGCTGTGGAGCACCGTGCTTTGCCATTGCCACCGTCATGTTGAAATCAAGCTGAAAAGGCAGGCAAGGATCGGCGCGCTTGGTGATAACTGCAGCTTGCCCCATCAAAGATTGGCCAGCTAAAGGGCCCTGCTGGCAAAGAGCTGCACCTGGTCCTTGCCTGACACCCAGCCTTGTCTGGCTTCCTTTGCCCCCTCCCACCTGCAGCCCAGCCCACCCGACGGGGGGGTCTTTGATTCTGGGTGCCCCCTGCCCTCCTGACAGCGCAGTGGCTTCAATTATGCCCTGAAAGACAGCCAGGCCTCTACTCTCTACTCTCAACAAAAGCTTAAGTTACAGGAAAAGGGGTGAGCGAGCGAAGGAAAGAAGTGTGGCGAGAAAGAGAGAGGCCGGGGGGCAGGTGGAGACTGGGAAGAAAACCCCGTGGGGAGGGGGAGAAGGGCAGCAAGAAAGCAGGCAGAAGGGGAGCTATGTAGGAAGGGATGGTTGAGTTTAGCAGCGGCAGCAGCCTCAGTAATTCCTTCTGCCGCTCTAGCCACGTTCACCTTTGGGCTTGGTTCTCTTTGGGCTCCTCTCGCTGACTCTCCCTTCTGGCCCTGCTGCTGCTGCTCTATCCCTGAGCTCCCAGAGGAAAACCCGAGCCGAGTGGATTTTTTTCCGGGAGCTTGGGGGTGGGGCCTCATTACACTTCCCAGGTAAACTTGCAGGAACCCAACACTTGAAGAACATGTGCCGAGTGTCTCGTGTAATTTAGCTCAAGAGTTTAAGATACTGGGGAAAGATGGCTCAAAAATCCTGAGATTGTTTGATTAATATCAGGTTTATGAAGATTGTTTTAAACATCTATGTTTAAGAAAAGGATTGTTGTTACTGTTGTCAAAAGTAAATAAGACAGCTTTTTTTCTCTCCCCCCAACATCTTTGAAGCTAAATTTCAGGAAAGAACTATATATTAAATGCAATTCCATGATCCTTCTTTAAGACTTTTTCTTCTTGTAGAGTGTAGCTGCTGAAGATGTTGTATGAATCAGAAGATTGATCTTCACCCAAAAACTATTTTTAATGGGGAAAATATACAAATGATCATATATTTTCCTTTTAGGACAAAAAACAGCCAGGGAGAGGGATGAATTTCAGTGAGAACAAATCAATGTAAGGAGAAAGCACGTCCCACCCCCCAACCTTATATCAGTCTTTTCATTCAAACTGTAGTCTCAGCAGGTAAACTCACGAAATTGCCTTGTATTGAGTCAGACTGTTGATCTGTCAAACTTGTCTCTCCAAGATCATCAATTTAACTGGAGGTGTCACAGATTGAACCTGGGACTGCAGCATGCCAAGCCGATGTTCTTACCCCTGAACTGCTGCCCCATCTCATTTAAGAAAAGAACTTCAGGACTACCTGTAATATGTGATACTGTTCTTAGGCTTTTTAGATGATCATTTTTCTTTAGCTATAGCAGCAGCCATAACTGTGACAACTGTACAGACCTAATGAATAGGAACAAAGGACTCACAAAGCAGCGAGAAAACCCCTTTCTCCTAATATTCCTCAATGAATTTGTGGAATTGACATGACCTGATCTCATTAAATATAGGGTCTATTCAATGTTATTCCTAAGAACATTTTTAAACATAACATTTTTAGAATACGGTATTCGTAAAATACAAGAGCACAAAAGTCACATGTTCCATGCAAGAAATAGATGTTTTTAAATCACATTATTTAAAATGGCAGGACACTGCAAGTAGCCCTGAGCTAATTTCCCTTTTTAAAAGGCTTTATGATGCGTAATGTATACAGATCCATATTTATGATTACAGCCTTCCAAAAGGACAGTGGCCAAAGCACAGGAAAAGGAAAACTTACAATGAATCCAACCTAACACAATTTAGAATCAATTTGAAGGCATGTTCTGTAGTGGGGATGGCAAAAAAAATTACACGTTTCCACCATCATTGCATCAGTTCACTCTCATCTTGTTGAGCTATTTACAGTTAAATCGTAAGCAGAATACTCCAGTCTAAGCCCATTGAAATCCATGGGCTGAGAACGGAGTAAGTCTGCTTAGGATTTCACTGTTAGACTTGTAGGAAGGTTGATACATCTAGGCCACTCCATGGTGGTGAGACTAAAATTCTCGTGATGGTTTTGTGGCATTTGCAGTATTTTCTAGATAAAGTATCCACACCAGTGCAGGCCCCCATTTTATTCTGTCAGGTTTTATTGGACTAATTTCACTTGCTGATAGGATTTGCAGTTTGGATTCAGACAAAATAATGCCACATTCAGAATGCTTGGGAATAATTTCTGAATCCAAATTTTATAGTTCCAAATATACAAAATAATTTCTAATATTTGGAGTCTCATTAACTCCTATGAGGAGCAAGCTTGGCTGTTTACAAGATAAGGAAAGTGAAACCTATTTCTCTGACAGCCTGGCCTGGTTGCTTGAGAAAGGCTGACCCTGGCATCTTGGCATCAAGGGTGGTGGGAGCAGCGGCCTTAGTGTCCCCTGATTGATGTTGCCAGGGTCTTGCCAAGGGGCGGTGGTGATGGAATGAGAACAGAACCTCTGAGTGATGACTGTCAGCATTTATGAAATCTTGAAGCAGGCACAGATACCAGAAAATATTTTTACATTGGGTCTTTCTTACTGAAAGATGAGTATAACTGCTTACATAAGTTCCTTGATGATTTGCTCTGCATTCTGTAACAGTCTTTTCCCACATTTGATTCCCTCTCTACCCCTCAGTGTATACTGGGAATAAAATAGATCTACTAGATTGTAGATTAATACAATTTGGTCCCTTTGGGTGGTGGGGTATCTGATATAAGCATAGGGGTTGCCGTAAGTCAACTCTGACGAGGGTACCACACACACACGTTAGAAAGGCAGGTAATAAGTTTTGTTTGTATGATTTTTTTTTTGCTGTAGTAGAATTGGATACTGATGTTTTGAGGTGGGGGGGGGGGTCTGCCAGCATTATAAAATGTGGGCATGGTAGAGGAAGTCGGTGCATGGGAAGGCTGCAGGAACATTTCTGGGCTTCCCGGAGGTGTCCTTTGAATAAGAGAGAATGGCACACTGGAGTCCATTGTACAGGGTATGCCATGCTTCGGTCTGCTGCTCTTCCTAGTATCCTTTCCCTTCTTCCAACCGCTACTCCAAGATTATGCTCACTCACTTAGCTATGCTGTAACCAATGCTGTTGAGGTAGTTCCAGCCTCACACTACTGTCTGCTGCTCCAGTCTGCTGGCCAGTGCTGCCCAGCACCAGCTGTCCCCTTCTCCACAGTGCCATGCCCAATGCTACCCTGATGGCATTTGCACTGTTTGGGGTTCATTCCCAGATTGTAGTCATTTTGTAATGCTTGGCATTGCTGCCTGGCAATAGTGGCAGTTGGTTGCAATGTGCATTTGTTGCCACATCTTCTCAACTCTTTCTGAGTTTGGCATAGAGACTAGGAAAGGGTCAGAGGCCTGAACCTTATAAACCTTATTAAAAGTATTTTGCCTTTTTGTTTTGCTTTTAAAGTGGAAAATGGCTATTTGTATTGACTTTAATGGCATTCTGGATATTTGGAAATTCCAGATTTCCTGAATTTGAAGGGTCCTCAATTTGATTCCAGATTTGGATTTTGGTGCTAATACACATGCCCAACTGCTGATGCCCCGATTGGGGACTTAGTGATGCCACTTAGTGATGCCACTTTGCCTGCTCGGTCTGTATGTCTGTATCTTATATGTGTGTGTGTGTGTTGTTTATTCCTCTGTAGCTGAATATTTTGACTGAATTAATGGCATCTTTTCAAGTTAATTATTGAGGTATAATTATTGCACTGCTCATGTTTTGAGGCTGATGCTGCTATAAAGTTTTTATGAGCTTTATTTTATGTTGTTGTGTTAATATTGCATGTAAGCTGGCTTGGAGACTGCTAATGGGCAATAAATCTAATAAAGAAAGAATGACTTTAGGACTACTAGCCCACATCCTGTGTTAAAGAAATACTTGGCATAGATGCATAAATTAGGGTACAGGTAGTGCAACATTTAGCCCTTAACATTGAATTGATAAGATTGATTATATTTATTAAACCTGTTTTTTCACTAAATAGGATCTTTGGATTTAGCTTTCTGTGTCTATAAAAATCACTGGGTAAAATGTTTGCAAAATCTTACTGATGCCTACAGCAGATGGTGCTCTTCCATATTATATTAAGGGATCAAGCTTTGAAATGAATTTGGCACAAAAAATAATGATCTCATTAAGCTATATCCCATGTGTTTTGGCTCGGAAGTAAATCCTTTGTTGTTGTTGTTAATGGGATTTACTCCCAAGTAAGTGTGCATTGCCTTGGAGCCTTAATTCCATAATAACACAAATAATTAAATAAAATAAGTTATCTTTTATGAGGGAATATAATGAAAATAATTGTGCAAAGAGAATCAATAAGCTTGTGTTGTAGCCACTCAATTATTCTGGCACCTGCACCTTTGGCATAGGTATAATGCAAAAGGTGTTGTACCTTTCTAGGAAACAGGAGTGTTAGCCACGTGAGAGAGAAGTGACTTTACCATTAAGAATTTATATCTATTTTAATCTAAGCTTGGACTATAACAGCAGAAGAGGGGTGAAATTTAGAACTGATTTTTTTAAAGAATAAGATAGGGAGGTTAGGATAAGTAATACCTTTTTCAGAGTATATGAATAAGGGAATAGTTAAATAAATATACTGATGGGGCATACTATATATACTATTATGTTAGTAGATCAGATTGTATATTATATAATGAATGTGCAGTATGGTGTTGTGTGCTGTGCCACATTGGTGGCAGGGCACACAGTAGGGGTGTTAATACATATTATAATGACAGTAGTATATTTGATAGAATATATGTTTAAAAGAAATAGAATATGTTTAAACTAAGACTTTTGTTATATATTATATTATATTATACTGGTCTGCTATATTGAGGGGTATAAGATCTATACTATATTGATAGTATAACTGATAGATGTATATTATACTGATAGAATATTTGATAGTATAATTGATAGAAGCACACTATATTGATAGGATATTTGTTATATATGATAGAATACCTGGAAAAAAAATTAGAATGTGCTTAGAGTAAGGGAATTATCAAGTAATAAGAGGGGTTAAGGGTTGGAAAGCTGTTGGAAGTCGATAGAGAGGGGGGAGGAAAAGGGTGGGGGATAGGGTTAATTAGATATTGAGGGCATGTATGTATTGAGTTTGAAAAGTATACTCACCAATAAAAAAAATTTTTTTTTTTAAAGGAGTGTTAGCCACACAGAGATGATTGGTTTTTAGAGCCTTGAATCTGGAAGCTTCAGTGCTCATCTGTGTTCTTTGATAAGTGATGAGATCAAAGAGAGCAGGATTGCTTTATTCTCTTCACTGCTTACCACGATCTTGGTGTAGTTAGAACCCCATGGCTTTATAGCCAGTGTGCTTGAATACCTGAGTCTTTTTAATGGGAGGTGGCAGAGAACAGCAAAGATGAACATTCTTCACTATCCCTGAGAAGAGTGTTTAAATGTGGCATGAATCTGTATTATCCTTTCCAGTTTGCCATAAAACTAGGCCCAAAGACAGCTATGTCCTAGAATTGTTTATCCATTCGAAGGATACTTTATTAGTAGTAATGAATAGAGGGGGGAAATAATAATCCAAGCAAAGCTTTAGAATGAAAGCACAATGCTCTATAGTTCTTTATAACTTATCAGAGCACAACTCAATAGCGCATTGCAGAAATACAGCCACCTTCATTCAGAATGAAGTAGATCTTAGTGGAATTGCAAAGTCCCATCTTATTTTCCAGAATTGAATTTAGATATTTGCTATAAATTTCTACATAAAAGGGACAATAGAGAAGAATATGTGGGATTGTTTCAATACAACATAGCTTACAGGGACAATATCTCGCTGAATATAGAACCATGTGAACTTTTGCATATAGGATTGCAGATGGTATAACATTAAATCTAGCCAAAGAAAAAGATCTATGCTGTTGTGGAACTTGCAGAGAATGGAGATATGAAGCCCTCTGGCCTGCTTTCAATGGAATCTCCAGACTCAAGGGAGAGCAAGTTTTATTGGCCGCACTACAAAGATTTTGTGATTCCATGTCCAAAATTCTGCATTTAATCTTATGGAATGCATCCAATTGGGGAAGCATATAGTGAGTTCAAGGATAAATCCATAAGACTGATTTTCTTTTCAATGCTAGCTAACCAATTAGATGATTCAGATTCCAAGAACATTTGATAAATAAGACTAGAGGGCTCAGAAGTAGGGGTGTGCAAAGGCACACCGATTCGGGTTTCTCGTTTCGGGTTTACCCAAAACAAGAATCCGATTCGGATACAGCAAAACCCGAAATGGCTAGCCGTTTCGGGTTTAGCGTTTCGGATATCGATTCGGGTTGTTTCAATGGGAAAATGCCTCCATCTTCCCGGACGCCTGGGGGAGGCATTTTCCCACCGAATCAAACCAAAATTGGTGGGGACCTTCCTCTAACTCCTCTCTAACAACCCCCCATGTTTCAGACCGATTGGACTTTGGGGGGCCATGTTATGGCCCCCCAAACCAGGTCCCCCTATCCTCGCCTAAGAAAGGGAAAAGTAAGCGTCTTTTTAGCTTGCTGCTGCTAATCGTCTTCATTATTTCCTATGGGGAAAAAATGAAGAGGCAGGCTTGTCTTTCCAGGGGTGGCATTTTGCATGCAAAATGCCCCCCAACCCTCTGGGGCCCTTCTCCCACCTCTACTCCCACCCCCCACCAAGGCTCAGCCTGCTCCCACTTGGGGGGGCCATTTCATGGCCTCCCCAAGTAGGTGATCTTTTCTCTACTACTTACAGCTGGGAGAGGCTTGTCTTCCAAGGGGTGGCATTTTGCATGCAAAATGCCCCCCAACCCTCTGGGGCCCTTCTCCCACCTCTACTCCCACTCCCCACCAAGGCGCAGCCTGCTCCCACTTGGGAGGCCATTTCATGGCCTCCCCGAGTAGGTGCTCTCAGCCCCCAAAGTCCACCCCCTACAGCCCCACACAAACCCAATTCCCCCCCAGCAGCCATACACAGACCCAAATCCCCACATTAGCCCCTCACAGACCCAAATACACCCCCAGCAGCCCCACACCCATAACCCCAGGAACAGGTTGGCCAGCCCTCCCCCTCTGGGAACTTCTAAACTTTCTTTCCCAGGGCAATTCCGCACAGCCCAGGGGTGCCACAATGGTGGGCAAACTTCTGAGTGCCAACTTGTCCCTGGGAAAGAGCACCTGACACACAGACAACCACCCCCTGACACCCCCACCACCTACAGAGAAGGCTGGCCAGCCTGCCCCATTGTTCCCTATGCTGGGAACCAACCTCACATCAAAGAATGAAGCACACACACACACAACGATACAAATTTAAAAAACTTTATTTTCTCACTTTCAAAGTACAATAGGTCAACACATCACGGCAAATCACACTAACCGTCCCCCACACAAAAGGACAACACAATTCACTACACATCAGAGAATCTTAAAATATATATATATTTTTAACAAACTCTAAATTTTTGAACAGATTCAGGTTACATAGTAGGAGGGCACAACAGGGCATGGAAAAAGAAGTCCACTAGACAAAATTAACATAACTACTAGCTTCACACAACAAAACCACAACAAGACCTTTCAAAAACTCCTCATGAACAGCTTAAATTTACACAGCAGTAGGGCACAAAAGGGCATGATAACAGCATGCTTGCAGTGAGTCACACTTCTCAAACATAACACAACTCAATAAATATCAGACAATCACCAAAGATTCAAAACATCTGTACAAGATGTGTGTAACACAGCGGGAGGGCAAAATGGGTCAAAAACACTTTCATTCTTGAACAGATTTAGGTTACACAGTAGCAGGGCACACCCACAGGCAGGTCAGCATTGTCTTGGTCAGAAAACAACACAACTATCATGAAATAAAAAACTTATTTGCTTAACCCCTCAACACCTCCGCCATAACAACAAAAAACCGCACAAAGACTTTTTCTGTTTCAAAATTTCTTTATCTCTATGCGCGTGAGCCCATCTCCCAACCATCCCTCCATAACCAAACTTAATGGGGGGAAACCACTGCAACAAGGTCCAGCAGAACCAATGTCATTTCCTGCGGCTATGCTTTCAGTTCAGCCACAAAAAGCTGGACTGGGCACTGCCAAGGCACTGCACAGTGGTATTTCTGGAGCACTGTTGCAGAGGTTTCCCCCCACCCCCACACCAGCCTCAGCATTTACCTGGAAACATCTGCGAGAGATCATCATTGGCTGGTGCCCAGCCCCAACTCTTCCCGCATTCTCCCCCCGCCCCCCCCCCCCAAGCAAACCAAACAGTAACATTTCAACTTTTGGGTTTTTTTTTTTATAAATGAACATTTCAACTTTGAAAAAACATTATTACAACTTTTTTTTGGTTTTTTTTTTTATAAATGAACATTTCAGCTTTGAAAAAACATCATCATAACTTTTTTTTGGGTTTTTTTTGTATAAATGAACATCTCAACTTTGAAAAAACATTATTACAACTTTTTTTTTGGTTTTTTATTTTAAGAAAATCAACTCTTAAAAAACATTTCAATTTTGGGTTTTTTTTTTTTAACTGTGAAAAACATTTTAAACATTCCAAACAGCAGGATCTGACATTTTCCCATTCCCTAATCCCCACCTAAGCAATCCCTATCTAACCTATTTCTCCCTCCAGTGGCAATCCATGTTTCTGGGGCATTATTTTTCAGAATAAATTTGGTCCCACAGGGTCTGTCTCAGTGCTGGGAGATGTTTTGAATTCCCTTGGGGGGGGGCTTTCAAATTTCTGGGTGGATTCCCTTTGCCACTGGTTCCTAACCACCCTCCCTCTACTGGCCGGTTTTAACTGCGTCTACAAGGTTTTATGCAGGGGAGAGCGCGATTCCAAAGGATTGGACTCGCAGAGGATGCAGGCCACAAGTTGGGCTCACCTCAGTCACTCTGGAAGTCCAGTCCTGAGAAATCGAAGAGGCGAGAGTTGACCTTCAGGAAGGTCAACTGCTCGACTCTCCATGGGAGAAGGCGAGTGCGATGTGGGCCGACAATGTCGCCCGCATGAGAAAACACGCGCTCGCTCTCCACGCTCGTTGGAGGGCATGAGAGCAGCCGCTGCGCCTCGAGGGAGAGGTCCAGCCAGACTGACTCCTTCTTGGCCCAGTAGCTGAGCGGATCGGTGGAGAGCAACTCGCAGGGCTCCGCGAGGTAGTCCCTGACCATTGCCTCCGCCAGATCCTCTTTCACGGTCCTCACGACCCCAGAGGGGACGAGGGCCCACCGGAGCAGCTCCATCTCCATCGGCACTCCGGTGGTGGCCGCGGGGGGGGGGGGGGGCCTGCGCAGAGGGGGCGTCAGAGGGACCCACACGGCAGGGCCCCTCTTGCTTCCCCCCTGTCGACAGGTGTCCCCTCGCAGCTTGCCTGCGCCTCACCCAAGAGCAGAGCCCGTTTCTGGCTTGGGTGAGGTTCCCGTCCCACTCGGCAAAATTGCCCTTTATGCGCGGGTCACACATGGTCGCCAACATGTATGACTCGATATGCGTGAGAGAAGTTAGCCTGGCAACTATGCCATGCTGCAGCCTTCTCACCAGTGCGTGCACCGCTGGAAGGAGGTCAGCACAAGGCACGACCCGGTCTGCAAGGGTGGCCAGATTCCTCTGGAGCGTGTGCACCAGGGGAATGACCAGACCGAGGGTCGCCGTGTCTGACGAGACTGCCACAGTGAAGTCCTTGAAGGGCTTCAGGACCTCCACTGTCTGGGTGACGGTGAGCCAATCCTCCCGGCTGAACTCACCCACTTGACTCGCACTGCGGTTCTCGGAAAGCCACGCGTGGAGTGCAGTCTGCTGCTCCACCAAGCGCTCAAGCATGGTGCAGGTGGAGTTCCAGCGAGTGCTTACGTCAGTGATCAGAGCGTGCTCCGGCACACCTGTCCTGACCTGTGTCTGGCGCAGTTCGTGCGTGGCTTTCACGCTGCGCGAGAAGTGACTCATGAGCCTCCGACATTTCTGGATCAGTAACTGGAGTTCACGAGTCTGGGTATCAAGGGGTTCCTTCGAGGAGCCCAACCCCAGCGCATCTCTCACCACTAGGTGAAGTTTGTGAGCCGCACAGTAGATGCACTCTCGGCTCACTAGAAGCACTGCTGCCCTCATGTTCTTGCCACCGTCCGTCACCATGCATCCCACGGTGGCGGGTCCCTGGCCTACCCACTCTTCCAACTGTCTCCTCAAGGTGGCAGCGATGTTCTCCGCCGTGTGGGACACGTCGAGCACCTCGGCGTGAAGCAAGGCCTTGCAGTAGCCGGCCCGGCGGTCTCCCATCCTTCCCTGGCTAGCTGTGCTAGGCACCTCCCCCAGGCTCCCACCCAGAACCGCCTCAGGTTCCCACCAGTGAGCAGTAAGCGAGAGGTACGCTTGCTGCACACTTGGGCAGGTCCAGATGTCAGATGTGAAGTGCACAGTTCTCCCGGCAACCCGGGACAGCTGTGCCTTCACATGGTCCCTGGCAGCCCTGTAAAACGAGGGCACCACCGATCTGCTCAACGTCGTGCGAGCAGGGACGGTGTACCAGGGAAAGAAATCGTGGAGCAGCCCTGAGAAGCCGAAGTCTTCTACTATGGAAAACGGTCTCCCATCCACCGCTACCATGTTGACGATGTGGCACGTGAGGCGCCGGCTCGCCCTCTTGATCCCCTCTCTGGGTGCACTAGGGCCCTGCTTACCAAGCATCTCTGGGAGAGAGGCTTGGCATCCCTTCCCTACAGGAACCCTTGGGGGGAGAGCACCAGAGGAGTCTGCCTCCTTCTGGCTAGCTGGCGGCCGTGTGGCGCCACTTGAACTCTCCTCCCGAAGAAGCACCGCCTGGTGGTGCCTCTTCATGTGGCTCCTCATCCCAGACGTGGAGAGATGCAGCACATCTCTGCCATGGCTGATGTGCTGCCTACAATGCAGGCACTGGGCTGCTCGGGGATCCTCCGTTGTCTGGAAGTGCTTCCAGATATCGGAGTAACAGGACAGCCCACGCTTCACAGGAGAAGCGCTTTCGGGCCCACCCTGAGGCACCTCCTGTGAGGTGCTCTGCCCGGACACACTGTGTCCCACTCTCGGCCGGGCAGTCGGGGATGGACGAGGCTGAAGGGGCAGAGATGTGGGCTCTTCCACCACAGTCTCTGCCTCTTCCTCCTGCATCCTCTCCTCCTGCACAGCCATGAGAGGCCTGATGCTGGCCTCAGAGGAAACTGGGGTGGACCGCCCCAGGGGGGTCTCATGGGCAGTTCCTCCAACATCCTCCGGGTTCCTGGGGTGATCGTGAGGGATGAAAAAGTCACATGCCCCCACGTCCATCCCAGGAGACACCACATGCTGCCCCTCCTCCAGCAGCTGGCTCGCAACCACTGGAGGAGGAGGAGCCTCAGCAGCAGGCCCCTGCCCAGTGCCAACCCCTGCCTCACGCACCTGGGTTGGGGGTGGCCCTCCAGCAGCTGCCTCAGGAAAGAGAGCCTTGCGAACCCTCTTCCTGTCACCAGAAGCCAGGCTGGTGAACGGCAGCAGCGCAGGGGAGGGCCTCCTCCGCTCAGATGGGGGGGCTGCCGCAGCAGTCCCCCTCTCCCTCCCCTCCTCCCATCTAGATTTCTCCCTAACCTTTCCCCCAGGGCCCCTCTCTGCTTTCCTCTCTGCCATCCTTTCCCCTCACGGAAGCTACACTAACTACTCAGAAACCAAGGGAAAACAAAGGTGCACTTTGTTTTCAAGCCCTATCTACCTGCTTCTAAATCTGTTCTTCTTGTGGCTCTGTAACTTGTCTTGGAGATGGTCACTCAAATCTCTTTTTAAACAACCCTATTTATGTTAGGGGACCTGAGCCTGCCAAACAGCTGAATTCCTCGGGAATTGAGCTGGCCCTAAACCCCAATAACAGGTGACAGGACACTCACACACTAGTATGCCCGGGCTGGCCTGGCACCACCACGGGTGCCAGAGATGGGCAGTGGAACCCTAGTTATGGGGGCACTAATGGGAAGCCTATTGACAGCTATTCCAAATTTGTATATATATAGAATTCAAACCTAACTCTGACTCACTAATGCTTTTCCTGCTGAGTCCCTATTTAGTTTTTTTTAAAAAAACTACGCTTGGTTTCCCTATCGATTACGTTGAGGGCAGTTAGCCACTGAAAACCTACCAACTGGCCTACCTACCTAAGACACTATTTAGCGGAAACAGTGTTTCTGTGGTGTGTCGGTGTGGGGTGTGGATGTGGTGGTCTGAAAATGTGCCTCCCCCCTCCCAAGCTAGCAAGAACCCACCCATAAGCCCACCCAAACGTAAACCCAGAGGAGGAAGAAGAGGGGGAAGTGGCATAGGATGAGCCTGGCGCTTCAGCCCATGAGAGCCCACCACACACGAAACACTCCAACTACTGGTCCTCAGTGCTGAAATGGGAGGTTGCTGGCATGAGGAAGGACAGGATTGCACCTGCAGAGGACTCAGCAGAGGTGATGGTGTGGGAGTACCTTGCCGAGATGCCAGAGTCCCCTGAATCCAATCCCCTGGAGTATTGGGCACGTAAATCTGCCATCTGGCCAGACCTCTCGTCTGTGGCCATGAACTTCCTCTCCTGCCCTCCCACCAGTGTCCAGAGCAAGTGGATGTTCTCCCACCTGGGAGACATCCTCCATCCCCACTGCTCACGCCTGGATCCCGCCCTAGTGGATCAATTGGCATTTATCAAGATCAACCTTCCCCTGCTGGGGTATCCTTCCCTGGACCTTGGGGACCCGGAATCTTGGCTCTGAGAAACCCCAGTCTCTCTCTGCACCGATGGCAGGTTGCTTCACCTTAAGTCAGGCTCCAGAGCACCCCCAGTCCATGTTAGGAAGCCCTCCTGAACTCATCCATTCTTCCCAACCACAGCTGCCTTCCGTCTCTGCTCCAGACTTTCTTTCTCATCTCCAAGCCTCTCCCTTCATAATCTCTTATGTCCTGCTGCAACCTAAACTGCTTTCCTGCCTGGCTTTTGAGGTGCAGGGGGGGCTGCTACTGGCCTCTGTGAAACACCCACTTTCTGACGACTGGCAGCACGCTTTGGGGGGCTCTCAGCTTGACTTCTTTCAACGCCTCTCTAGAGTGTCTTTTGTGGTACATTCTTCCCTCTCTTCTGGGGTCCAGCTGGGTGCCATTTGGCTCTGCCCTACCCTGCTCCAAGCTTTTGGGGCTCTTTCCCTCCCTCCCATGCCATTCCAGCAAGGGGCCTTTGAATTGCTGCATGATCTCCTGTTGCGGAGTTGGCTTTCACTCAAGTACATCCATTCATTTCCCATCATGGGGAGTTGGTCTCCCTGCCCCCAGGGAGGGCATCTGTTGTTGATCCAGCCCCATGTAGGTGGGTTTTGTGGGCAGCCACCTCTCCCGGACAGGAGCACAAGTCTCCCTCCTTCCACCAAGGACGGATAAGGGTCAGTCAGAATAGGGGAGGGAAAGTTGTTGTTTGTCCAAGTCTTTGGAAAAGTGATAATTGAAGAGTGTTACATGAAAACCTTTGGGCTGGAAAGTCTACTAAAGTGAAAATCTGTGGGGAAAACAAGGCCTACTGAATCGAACCGGTTCTCCGGGCCGGTCCGTTTAAAAGTTCGTGGTCCATGGTCCGTGAAAGTCCACGAACCATGAACTGGTGGTCCGTGGCCGACTCCTGGTCCATGCCCATCTCTAATTTTGACATTAGAAAAAAGAGCGCTTTTAATCATTACTTTAAAGTATAGATTTGACATGATATGAATATTTATTTTGGAGAAAATCAGAACACCTTTTTGTTTGTTTTTTCTGTATTATATAATTTTGTATATAGTTGGTTTTGTTTGTATTATTAGTATATGTGTAACTGCAGTAGTTTTGGGTTGTTTTTAATTATATAAATCTCTTAATAAAAAAATGAAAAGGATCTTAATTTGGCCAATCAGTTTTGAGTTTCCAAATTATGCTGACTATTTGATGGGAGGAGGAGGAGTGATATTTCATCCACTGCCCAATCATGTGGCCAGTTTTGTACTTGAGCATTAAGCGAAATCAGTGCGCAGTGTTGTTAAATCTTTTAAAGCACACAAATTTTAACTTGTCACCAAAAGAAAGACTAGTTCAGCACCAGGCAGAGAGGTCAATGGGAAGGTGTTCTATAAAGGCGGCACTTCAACTGAAAAGGCTGAATCCTTGTGGCTGCTCACCTCTAAAGGTGGAGGGATATGAAGCTGGGGCTATGAAGATTATAAAAGCTCAGGTATATGGGACCTTTTGGTCCCAGACAGTTTAGTATTTCAAAGGTCAATACCTGCCTCTTGAATTGAACCCAGGAGCCAACAGGGGGAGGGTGATTTTTTAAGCACAACTTACTTAATTGCCTATGATAATAGTTATGTTGTACTATAATCGCGATCATGGGTGTGACCCACACTGCTATATTCTATTATTTTGCCAGCTTACTTGATTAAAAAAAGTCAGTACTATTAGTTAGGAATAGAACAGAGTGTGATTTGATCATAGGGTTAATAGCTTTACCGTATCCATGTACTCGCAGAATGAGTGCTTAGAATAATTGCAACCTCTGTTTATGATATCAATAAAATTTAAACACTGGTCCTTTTAAATCAGCTGCCAAATATATATTCTCCTTTAGCTCTTGATGTGTGTGTTGAGTTTATTAAGAAAAATAGTTTACTAAGAAAAATATGAATGAAAATATTAATGAAAATTCATATTTTTCTTAATAAACTATAAACTACAGGTTCCCAAGCTCTGAGTAATGAAAAATTGTTAGCCTTTTTGTTGTTGTTTTTGTTGTTTTGGCTGAGAGATAAATGCTGCAGCATTTTTAAAATACTGTTTTTCATAGGTATCAACTTTTATTCCTGGTAATATTTTTTCTCTTTGAAAAATGCTAGATTGGTGTCAGTCTTACAGAGCTGTACTGCAACTGCTTACATCATATTAGAGCTGTAAATGAAGTATTTTAATTTCGAGTACTGGCAGTTCTTTACACTTCCTTTGGAAAATGGAAAAAAATATTGACACTGGAAAACTAAAAATAAAGCCAACCAACCAACCTTTGCAGGAAGAGCAGAGTCCTTGCATTTCCTTGTATGAGGCAACTCTTTCCAAAAGATTTCCTATTGCTTACCATAAAAACAGCAGTTGAATCAGTTACAATGAATGAAAAATGCATAATCCTGAAAACAATTTAATGCTGATGTAGTCTTATACTTGGAAAGTTTGACAGTGATTTTTTTTAACCAAGGGAAGAATCCCATTGAAAGATTAATGGGAGCTTTAAGTATATGATTGCGTTCTTGAGCAGCTTCCATTTATTGTGTGCTCAGGAAAATCTCTAGGGACCATGGATGCTTAGCACAGCCCTTATTTTGTATACCCATGATCTCTATTCGGTCCTTAGGCTAAGTACCTGGTTACATCTGTGAAGTATTGAGCTGAAGCCATTTATCTGACTTCCCTAGATCTTGCAGGTCTTGAACATCACCTGCCTGTCTGTGGTAACTGAAGCTTGACTCTAATTTATGTCATCTTTTTTATTGCATTGATTCCTATTTATGCAGAATGTGTATGAATTTTATAAACACTGATAGTCTAGCTCCTCCAGTTTAGCACATCTAACTAGTTTGTTTTCTCATAACATGTATCACCTGCATCTTAGAAGGCTATATCTTTAATTAAAACAATGCCCAATCTCTTAAAATGGGAGAAGGAGGTACATGGATTTAGAATACGTCACTCTGTTTAGGATTGCACAGTTTAGTCAAAGGCTTACACAATTTATCATCATGTATTTTCTGAATCATTTGTCCATGTACACCCTACATTCGGAAATCATTACAATAGGAGTTGCTGTAGCCATGAATTTGTAACAAAGGTAGGAGGAGTTTATCAATACTGGCTTCTAGTGGTGTGTAATCTGGGTCATGAACTGAGAAGATAGCTAGTTTTATGCAGTGCTGGCATAATCCAGCTATGCTGGTTCCCCAAGACAAACTCCTGATCTGATCTGGGCAGCTAGACTGCCGGGCTGTATTATCCATCCATAGGCTGCGCAACATTGCTGAGCAGCTCAGAGGGAGAGAACAGTAGTGCAAATGAAGCCAAGCTCCATGCCACTGCAGGAGAGTGGCACAAGCCTGGCAGGGTGGATTCTCATCCCATTCTGTCCCCTACATTGCCCCACGCAGGAACAAACCGCAGAGTGTAGAAGGCTTGGAAATGTTTCGCCATAGGAAACAATGGAATGTGGCTGGGGGCAGCTTGTTCAGAGGACAATAGAATTGGACCCTGGGTTCCAATCCTCCTGAAATTTGGAGTTTCTTTAGTGGACAGTAAGGAGTAGGTTCCCTGCAAATTTGATGGAGTTTGTTTAAATAATGCACCACCCAGCCCCCTGGACATTTTCCCCCATAGGGAATAATGGCCATTTAAATCTTGTATTCTCTAACGCAAATCAGAGAATCTCCCCAATTTCAGGGATACCAGGGGTTTTTTTAAATCCCTGAAACCCAGACCCAGATTACCTGGATTTTTGGTGCACACCTCTACTGACTTCACAGTACTAAGGCAGTCTTATGGGACAAAATCATCACACTTGATTCTTCCAAGTGCAAGTTATACTCACTGCCTAATACTAATTTGGAACTGGACAGAAGTGCCAACTGTACAGAACCATTTGCAGCTCAAAATGTGCACTAAAAGCAGATTAGAATTTAAACTCTGAGACTCAAGCCAGTTTAGAGGAACACTGGCTAGAAGCAGCCATCATATCATCGGAAGGATAAAAGTGTGAGGGTGAGATGTCTGGGAGTAATTTGGCATTGTTATGGCTCTCTCCATTTTCCCTCTATAGTTTTAAATTTGTTAGCTTTGCTGGGCCCCCTTTTTAGTGACAAGTTTTTAAATAAATAAATGTTTGTCAATAGATTTTGAGCTTTCAATTCTTAATAGACATCATCTGTAGTGTTAAAACGAGATCATCTTAAATTCAAACGAGACCATCCTAAAATAATGAGCAATTGCCTTTTAATTTATCCTCCAAAAAGATAGCACTGCTGTTTGGTTCTTTAAAAATTGTTCAAGTGCCTGGATGTTTCTGTTTGCTTCTCACTGGCCTAACATGTAGCCTGAGGGCAATTCTTGTGGTTCAAATATGTTGCATGAAAAGAGAGCGAGGAGGAGGATTCCTCCATAGCGCAGAATGTCTGTAACAAAAATAATCAGAAAGTAAAATGGCACAGCATCAAAATCTGGTTGCTAATCTGCTGGAGATGGCATAGCACTTAATCACGTGACCAGATAATTTATATATTAAGGTAGAGTTTAATTATGGAAAGGAAATTATTCTACATCTGTAAACGTCCACCTTTTTGCCAACTTAAATAGCCAAGCATTGAAGTCTCTCATTTAATCTTGTATATCGTTCTTCTTTAAGAAAAATTCTCAATGCAGAGAGGCAAGCGGTTTGTATCTAAAATTGGTGCTGTGGTCCAGTGGGAGTGCGTAGCAGGCACTCGTCAAAGAGATAATGAATGTGAGCCTCTGGAGTCATTGCTTCCAAAGTGGGCAGTTGACCAAAGAAAACAGAGCTCTGGCATTAACAGAAATGCAAAACAAATGAGAACATAAATGAGGATGAGAACATTAAGATTCAGAGAACAGGAAAACAAGACCAAGTGAACACACACAAAGCATTATCATGTCATTTCTCTTTTATTTTCAGAGGGTAGCAGTCCACTCCCTTTCTTCCCAATATTTCAGGGTGTGAATAATTCTCTGGTGGTTTAGACTGGAATTCTCCCCTACCACCTTTCCAATCAGTGGGTCTCACAAGTGTAAAAGTAATTTCTTGTGCTTTTCTTGTGCTGCTAACAATAGCATCAGCAAGGCTACTAACAGTAGTCTAACTAAGAAGGTTTAATTGTATATGGCCAAAGGCCATCACAATACAAAGTTAAAAACAGTAAAAATAGAAATCTATCTTACAAGCATAAAATACAGTAGTCTAACTAGAAACAATGGATGAACCGCAGTGCTTAAAGGACAAACCTTAGAGCAGCACTTTCCAAACTCTGGATCAGGACATACCAATGTGCTTCAGAATAATTGACGTATGCCTTAAAAGCATGGTTACCATACTAGATGCCTCAACAAATATGTAGTCCAGAATGGAAAGGTCTCATTCAGCATTTATCCTTACACTCCAATATATGAACAGAGAGGCATCATTCTAAGGGAGGCAGTGAAGCTGCAGCATTTCCTGATGTAGGTGGAGGCAACGCTTGAGACATCATCATTATTGAGAAAGGATAGTCTCATCTCTGAGCGCTAGTTGACCTTGTAAGGGGGGTGCCAAGAGACAACATTAATAGTTCAGGAAACAGAAAATCTATTTTGTTGTTGCTGTTCTTGTTCTAAGAGTTCCTCCGGTTATAAACCAGAAAAAGACTACCTTTAACCAGATCTCTTTGGGCTAAGAGCAGACCCTTGAAAGAGCAGGTAATGGATTTTAGCTATTTACCAGGAACAGAACAACAAAAATGTGATTAAATTGTCCACTAAGTGCAAAAGATATCTAGTAAATTTGGTGCACACAGTGGCTTTGAACAAGAAAAACAACATTGTAGCCTGTTTAGGGAAATACTTTGGTTCTATTATGAATATCTGAAGGGATGTATCAATATTTAATATCTCCATCGTAAGTTCCTTCCTACACGAATGTTTGGCAAATTTTTTTGATCAGGAAAAACTCTAAAGATTGCACAGACTACTTGACATGAGAGAAATAAGAATTCATTATTGGGTTCTAGCATTCAATGGGCCATGATTGTGTTGGGTGGAGTCAGTGCCCAGTTTCAAAACATACAATTAGGAGTGTGCTCCTTTTTAAGTCATTTGAGAGGATTTCCTAGCATAGCAATAGATGATAAAGTTGAGTCTCAAAGTCTCTCTACACAAGATATTTTACTCAGGGATGCTCATGCGAAAGATCTTACACTTGTTCTCCCATTGGGGATACACATGCACTGCTAAGAAGACAGTGTACACTGGACTATAAGACCACACAAAGTAAGTCATTTGAGCATCCCCATGTAAGATGTCTTGTGTAGAGAGACTCTCAGTTTGTACTTTAGCAAAGTGCAAATAATGATGATAAAGTCTTTAAAGTCCCTTGGATAAAAGTTTGGTGGCAGAGGAGGAATTGAATCTGACTTATAATCCGGGCTCATTTCGAGGGGGAATGTGCCAGAACACAGTTCCGGCAGTTCCCCAAAGAGGTCACATGTCAGGTGGCCCTGCCCA
This sequence comes from Eublepharis macularius, assembly GCF_028583425.1. NCBI lineage: Eukaryota > Metazoa > Chordata > Lepidosauria > Squamata > Eublepharidae > Eublepharis > Eublepharis macularius. The sequence goes on from NC_072797.1 coordinate 82,789,030, forward strand.
CCTGAGTCTTGGCCTTTTGGGACCGTTTCAGCCTGGATTGGGGCCAAAATGGCCTGGATTTGGCCTCTGATGCGTGGGTGGATCACTCGCCCACTCAGCAGCAGCCCAATCCTGACCATTTGGGCCCCTTTTTAAGCCATTTTCAGCCCCTTTTGCCATTTTGGGCCCAATTTCAGCCCTGAATGGCCAGGATTGGGTCCAAAACAGCCAGGATAGGTAATGTCAGGGGATGTGGCATATGCAAATCAGTTATGCCAATGACACACTTCCAGTGATGGCAAGGGGTGTGGCACATGCTAATGAGGTATGCTAATGAGGTATTCTAATGAGTTCCTCCAGCTCTTTTTCTACCCCTGCTTAGCAGCAAGATGTTACTTTTTAGGAATGAATATATATATTCAATGCTTTTTAGTGAGAGACCCACCCATAATCCAATAGACCCTAATATTTGGTTAAGAACTGAATTCATAATAAGTTTAATGTTCCAGCAATGAGGGTGTGTTTTGTATTCTTTTTATCTCTGGCTCACTGGGCACAACCTCCACTGTGTATTGTACACCCACACCTATGTTTATATATGTACGTTTCTTTCTTAGACTGCTTCATTCAGGAACTAGAATGCCACCTAACAGAACCTTATATCATAAATAAACTGCTTTGTGATGTGTTTTAACATGCTACCTAAAAGGAAGATGACAATAGAATTAAAATGGTGCGCTGATCCCTGCTCTTGGGCTTCCCAAATGCTGGCATCAGAATAATATAACAACAGAGGGGTAAAGTTAGAAGATATTTAGGTGGGGAAGTAACATATTACATGACAACCAAGGAAACAAATCTGATGTAAATAAGTAAACTGGTAGATAAGGGGAGGATGAATGGGGTAAGGAAGGAGCAAGGGAACTCAGAGAATACAGCAATAACTATACATATATCATTAGATGTATCTTATGTACTTTTGGAGCTGTTTACCCACAATCAGAGTGCTTAACATATACCTCATAATTCTGAGGTCCTTCATACCTAATCAACCTCAATAACATTCTGAGCTCATGTCCGAAGAAGGGACACTCTGAAAATCTTGTGGGTCTCTAAGGTGCTATTGGACTCAAATCCCGCTGTTCTACTGCAGACCAACATGGCCATCCACCTAACTGTCATGAAATCTGCCCTCCAAAGTCAGCATGGTTAGAGTGCTGAGAGGCCCAGGTCTGAATCTCCACTTTGTCACCAAAACTTGTTGGATGACTTTGGGCCAATGTCACTGATAGCTTTTAGTTTCACCCTCCATGTGTCTCAGTCAATCCCTGTTTACCTGCTGTGTATGCAGACCTCTAGAGCTTTCAGCTAATGGGAAGCTGCGAATTTGTCAGAGGGAAAGTGAGTAGAAAACAGACTGTAATGCAAAAATCTTGAAATTGGGCTCAGATATTCATAAAGATAGGTAGATAGGGATCAAGCTCCTATAGAGAGGCAGGATCAGGTAAAGTATCCTTTGATAGGCAGGATAGATTACCTCAGAGAATAACACGTTAAGTGACTTGTGAAAGGACTGAGGGGAAAATCCCAAGAGACAAGCTAACACTATTTCAAGAGTCTGAGATTCATGGATTTAGCAAGCAAGTCCAAGTAAAACCCATCCATCTCTGACAGAAACAGCCTGAGGTTTCCGTAACCTTTAATGTGTGATACTGTAACCCATCTGAAGTAACACTTCAGTTTCTCTTAACTGTAAATAGTGAGTTAATGCATTGGTATACCCCTTTACTTGCCCACCCAACCACTCTTTATAAGCTCTTATTTATTTATTTATTTATTTGTTTATTTATTTAACTTATTTATTTATTTAACATTTCTTATTTTATAGAAAAGACAACATAGTTATTCTTATGTTGTTGAAAGAAGGTGTCGATCACTCCAAAAAGGGAGAGGGAGGAATAGAAATTACCTCAGATACATGTGCAACCCCTCCGTTTGAGCAACTATGAAAGGTATCTCCTAGGTTCCTCGCACTTAAAGTGTTGCTTCTTATAGCTATCACCTCTGCCAGATGCATATCAGAGTTGGAAGCTCTGTCCATAGCTAAAGGCTATAGCCTTCCAAAATGATGTAGCGGTTCTCTGACTGAACCCTTCGTTCATCCCAAAGATGAATTTGGTGTTCCACAGGACTCAGGAAGTGTACATTCCATCTTTCTGCCCAATCTGTCACATGCCAAAGAGAAGAACTGGCATACCTTAGATGTGCAAAGGGCCTTACATGTCTACATTCAACATACAGGTTCAATCCAGAGATCAGATGTTCTGTTTGTGGTATGCTATCTAGTAGCTAAGGATAGAGAGGTGGTTTTGGCAGGCAGCTGAAAGAAATGGCTTACACTTCCCAAGGACGTAAACCACCACTCAGCCAGGAGAGCAGACATCATGTCTGCTTTTCCCTCCAGTGTGTCAGTTCTCGATATCTGTAGAGGAGCCACTTGGGCTGCTACATCTACCTTTGTACGCTATTACAAAACAGTGTCTTATGCATCGGTCAATGCAGCCTTCAGACAGTGAGTTCTTCAACAATTAGTGTAAGAAGATAAAAGACAAAGGGGTGCCTGCCCATCTTGGGGGAAGCTTTGTATCATCCCATGCATCAGGATGTCCTCCTGATGCTTGGGAGGGACTTTGGACTTACCATGAAAGGACCTATGGGCTTACTGATTTGAGAAAGAAGAGGACAACCTGGACCTGTCCTTATCTATGTAATGATGAGTCGTCTTATATATCGTAACCATTTTTTCCTGCTGTTACAGTTTATTGTTAAATTTTCTTTTATACTGAAAAGAGGTTAGCCCTTTTTTGGCCTTGCCCTTTACCTGTGTTAATCTTCAGATTAAATTCTGTTTGAGGACAACAAGCAACAGCACACTTTGTGGTTTTCAGTGGAAAGCTCTGGAAGTCTCTGAACTGAAGAAAGGCGGGGTCCTCCTACTCCTCAGAGGTAGGAAAGAAATGATCTAATATTCTGCCTTGGGGAATCATGGAGTACCGAAGCATCAGGATGTCCTCCTCTACTGCAAATAGAAGGAACCTTCACAGTAAGTCCAAAGTTCCTTTTTAAAAATGTAACGGAAAAGATACAGGAATTAAGAATGACCATTAAAAATACCATTTAATGTGCTGGTCAGCGTACAAAACAGATAAAATTCACCTACGGCAGCACAAAGCCTTGGCCTGGCCTTAGCATTTTCTCAATGTGTAATTTTATTTTTCCTTTTTTGATAAAGAGTTTTCCACCATGCCTTCAGGAAGTCAATGATATTCTCCATCTTTCATCTTTTCTGGCAACTGATCTTTCCCAGGGTCTGTCTGAGGTAGGAATTGGGATCCAGCCTAGCTGGCAGACAATTAGCTTAGATGATACTGATGTAAGACCATCTGACAGAGAAAAACAACAAGAGGAAATGGTGGAGGTTCTAATTGCTTCCTGAGAATACACCCACCTTTTGTTTTTCAGAAATTGATTCAAGAGCATATTTCGATAGGTCTGTGGTGGCCTAAAAGAGATGAAGCTGAATCAATCACATTCTTATCTCATTATTCCTCCATGGTGCTCATGGTGGCTTACAGATTTTTCTCTTCTCCATTTTATCTTCTTAACAACCCTGTGAGGTACCTTAGACTAAGAGGGAGTGACTAGCTCAGGATCTTCCTGTGAACTTCCTGGCTGTATAGGGCTTCGAAATGGGGTCTTCCCAGCATGGTGCAATGTTGTAAGCACACCATCACACTGGGTCTAATTTTTAAGACAATTTTCTCAGGAAACAGTTGTAGCTAAGGCTAGCTTTTAATTAAAAAACCTTTCCAGCTGAACATCTGCCTGCTTTGTTTCGAGAGTTCTCTTAGGGAATAATCTCCATAAACTCAGGCAGAGAATCCCAGTTACCCCCTCTCACTTGTCTCCTTTAAGCTAATTCTCCCAACTAATTAGGAGACCACCTATTTAGGTAACACCTGGGAGAGCAGGGTTTGGGGAAAGGAGGGACCTCAGTAGTTTTTACACCCCAACTCTATCAAGCTAATTACAGTTCTATTATTATTTACACCCTTACTTTAATAGAAAAGAGTCCAACAGCACCTTTAAGACTAACCAACTTTACTGTGGCATAAGCTTTCGAGAATCACAGTTCTCTTCGTCAGATGTATCTGACGACGAGAACTGTGATTCTTGAAAGCTTATGCCACAGTAAAGTTGGTTAGTTTTAAAGGGATGCATCTGATGAAGAGAACTGTGATTCTCGAAAGCTTATGCTACAGTAAAGTCTTAAAGGTGCTACTGGACTCTTTTCTGTTTTGCTACTACAGACTAACACGGCTAACTCCTCTGGATCTGGGATCCTTACTTTAAATACCCCTCCCACCTTCTGTTTGGATGAAACCCTACATACATTCACTTCTAAATGTATCTGAATAAGGGAGCTTTGACTCTCAAAAGCTCATACCCTGGAAATCTAGCTGGATTTTAAGGTGCTCCTGGATCTGAATCTTTCAGTTCTGTAGAAGTGGCCTTGTTAATGTGCTTCAGTCAAGATATTAGAGTATTGTAGCAACTTTAAAGCCTCATTAATTTATTGGGCATAAGCTTTAGGGAGATCTGAAATTGCATCTAACAAAGTGGACTTTGGCTCAATAAAGCTGATATCTCAATAGATTAATTAGGCTTTTGTTTATTTGCTATATTTTAGATATTTATACCCCACTGATCTTCCCGAAGTGACTGCTTCCTTCTTCTGTTTTATCCTCACAATGACCCTGTGAGATAGGTTATGCTCTGAAAGAGTGACTGGCTTGAGGCCACTCAACAACTTTCCATGGCAGAACAGAGATTCAAATAAGGCAGTGCAATACTAAGAATCTGGAAGTAAGTCCCGTTGAATAGACGTTTAGGATTCTGAGTAGACCTGCATAGAATTGCTGAGTCTCCCAGATCTTTTTATAACCACTATACCATGCTGGCTCATTAAGGTGTCACAAGAATACTTTATTATTTATACTCAAAGATATTTTAAATTTAAAGCTTGCACCATAAACAACACATACTACAATTGAAAAAGACTGAGAAAAAAGGTTAAGTGGGGTGGGTCCCAGCCCCTCAAAAACTGTGAGCTCGTAAAGTATGTGATAAGCTTCTTCCTTCTCTAGGAATGTTCTCCTCCCAGTATGAGAATCAGACCTATGGATCTTGCTGTGCAAAGGCTTAACCATTAAAGGTATGAGGTAAAATTATAAACCATTTAAGAAATGCTCAACACGATGCCATATATGTTGTTCTTTTCATTTACCGTTCTGGGGAACATTAAAATCCTCCAACTTGTTATAAAGCAGCCCTTCCCAGTCATAGCTTTTCTTTATAATATGGTAACTCAGACTCGAAAATGCTGTCTTTTCATGTATTTTTTTCCAAGTCAGCACATTGCCTGTTGTGTTTTGTTGTCATTACTGGAAAAGGACTTGTTTCAGGATATTTCCTGTATCATAACTATAGTAGTGTACAAGTCTGTAATTCTATGTGTTCTCTCTTGAATTGTTCTCATATTACATGTTTTCAATGTACAACTTTTTAAAGTAAACAATCCAAAACATAAACTCTGAGTACAACAAGAAAATGTTTGAAAACACACGTATCATACAGGTGCATTCACCAGAGCTAAGGTTTCTTATGGCTCTATAATGAGTGAACTGCACTTTTAATGGCAAATTTGGGGAGGATTTATTGCATAATCTGTGAACTGTTCCTAAATATGAGAATAATAATGGTGAACAGTTAAAATAGTGCTTTTATAATTATCTGCCTTGCAGTGCTTCTTTTTAAAAAAATATTTTTATTCAATTTTAGAACTGTAACAATAATCAAACAACAAACCAATATAATACATTGCATTTACAAATATTAACACAGTGCTTCAACTTTAATACATCAACAATGAGTGGTGTGAAGAGGGAGGTTGCAGATCTCTTGCTTCTATGAATTCGTAAAATGGGATCCATTTTTCCCAGAAGTTTGATCCCGAAGATTGATATTCCATCTGATGTAGATTGTCAGTTATTTTTTCCATTATCAAATGGTTCCAGATTTTTGTAAACCAAAGTTCTGTAGTAGGTGGAGATTGGTCTTTCCATTTGGTTGCTATTGCACTCCTAGCTGCCACCAGGAGAGAGTTGATAAGGTCTCTTCTAACATTTGGGATTGATGTCTGATCCCACAGTCCCAAGAAGATTACTTTTGGTGACATAGGGACACTGTACCCTGTTATTTCCTTAATAATATTTAGTATTTCTGACCAAAATCGAGATATCAAGGGACATTCCTACCAACAGTGAGCAAAATTACCCTCATTATTGCATTTCTTCCAACAGGAGGGCGATGCTGAAGAATAAATTAAGGAGATTTTTTTGGGTGTTAGGTACCACCTGTGTATAATTTTATAGCTTTGTATTTTAGTTAATATAGTTGAGGATTTATTTAATTTTGATGGCCATACTTTTTCCCAGTTGTCTAATGTCAGTACTTCATTAAGATCTTTATGCCATTTAGTTTGATAACTAAAATTGTTAGGGATGTTAGAGGACAATAGCAGGCCATATATTTTTGAAATCATGCCCTTTTTTGATATTTTTTAGCATCCATGAATTGCTCAAATCTTGTCTGAGTTGCATTCATAACCTTTCTTATGTTTATTTGTTGGGTGACAGCTTGTAATTGCAGATATAAGAACCATGGAATTGAGCTTTGAAATTTTTGTTCTATCTCAATTTTGCTTATGAGACCGTCCTTCATTGCTATATCTTTTAATGTGATAATATCAGTAGTTTTCAGTGTTTTTGCTATTTGAGTTTTAGTGTCTATTGATATGTTTTGTACAGAAATAGAGTGCCTCGACATGTCTGGTATTAATTTAGTTCTGGTGCTATCCCAAATATGTAGGATCGCATCAAGGAAGGTATTATTCTTTATTCCTTTAGGTCATTTAGTAGGTGGGTTCCAAATTATTTCTTGTATTTTCCATTGGGGTGGTAACTTATTGCAAGTCAAAGTCCACTCTGTTATTTCGTTTGAGTGCCAAAGCGAGAGGAGATTGGAAAGTCTGATTGCTTTGTTGTATAATGATAGATCAGGGAAATTAAGTTCTCCATGATGATTTTTTAATCTCAGAATTTTAAAGGAAATCCGGGGTTTCTTGTGATCCCACAAAAAAGAATTTAGTATGGACTGCCATTGCTTAATTATGTTTTCATGAATTTTAATAGGTATAGCTCTCATGACAAATATTATTCTAGGTAGAATAAATGTTTTTATCAAATGAAGTCTGTCGTACCATGAGATTTTAATCTTTTTCCATTTATTCATGTCATTTTTAATTTGTGTAATTATTTTAAAGTGGTTTGATTGTATCAAATTTTGTTATTAGTAGAAACTGCGATTCCTAAGTAAAGCAGTTCCTTTTCTAACCAATGAAACTTGTGTTGTTTTTTTTATTTTGTCTGCATCTTCTTACCTTATGTTATTTGGTAATATTTGTGATTTTGTTTGATTTATCAGTAAACCTGAAATCATACCAAATTCTGTGAGTAGTTGTTCTAAATAGTTTAAGGTGCAAAGGGGATCAGTCACATAAATAATCATATCGTCCGCAAATAGGCTCATCATATAATGTTCTTTTCCAATTTGGATTCCTTTAATGTTATTATTTTCTCTGATTGTAATAGCCAGTGGTTCTATTGCAATGGCAAATAGAGTTGGTGATAGAGGGCATCCCTGTCTAGTGCCCCTATCAATTGAAATTTTTCCGGAGGTCTGCCCATTTATTTTCAAATTTGCTGTTGGTTGTATATATATAGAATGTAGTATTTTCAGAAATTTTTTACCAAATCCCATAGCTTGCAGTACTTTGTCCAAGTATGTTATTTCTAAAGTATCGAAGGCCTTTTCAATATCTAATGATAGAAAGAGAGCCTGTTTCTTGTGATGTTTGCAGTGGTTTATGAGATTTAATGTCTTGTGATTGTGAATGTTGTCTGTCATATCTCTTCTGGGTATGAATCCTGTCTGATTTGGATGGATATAATTATGTATGAATGAGTTTATTCTATGTGCCATTACTGCCGTGAAAATTTTATAATCCTGATTAAGGAGCGATATAGGTCGATATGATGAGGTTCTTGTACTGTCCTTTCCTTGCTTAGGGGTGACTGTTATTAAGGCCATATTCCACATTGGGGCAACAAACCATGATCTCTTACGTTATTGCATGCGTTCTGAAGATGCTGCTCAAGTAAATTACAATACCTTTTATAAAATTCGGGTGGATATCCGTCTGGTCCCGGGGATTTATTATTTTTTAAGTTTTTAATGATTACTGAGATTTCTTGACATGTGATACGACTGTCCAGATAATTTCAGTGTTCTTCTGATAATTTTTTAAGTTTGTCTATTGAGGCTAGAAATGCACCTATATCCTGTAGATCTGGTTTCTTTGTCGAGTATAGTTGTTTGTAGTAAGTTTCAAAAGAATTAATTATGTCATTAGATTTTGTAAGGGATCTTCCTTTACTATCTATTATGCGTGAGATGTTTCTTTTTGCATTTTTCTCTTTGATTTTATATGAGAGCAGTTTTAAGGATTTGGGGGTGTTCAGCCAATATTTTTGTTTTACATAAATGAGGGTTTTGCGTATTTTGTCTGTTTCTAGGGATTCCAATAATCTCCACTGATTTATTAAATTTTGATAAACTTTCTTGCTTCCTGTAGTCTTATGTCTGTCTTCTAAGATTTTGATTTTATTTTCAATTTCTCTTTTCTGTTCTCTCTTTTTCTTATTAATCCTAGAAGATAATGCCATTATGTGCCCTCTTGCAACTACTTTGATCATATCCCAAAGTATGTGTGGTTTAGTGTTGGGTTTATTATTTTCATCTATTATGGTTTTTAATATATTTTAAATTTCCTTTGTTGTAATTTCATTGATAAGTAATGCCCTATTCAAAGTCCAATTAGATTCCTCTTTTTTATCAGAGTTATTAAGTATGGTACATGAGACTTTTGTGTGATCAGATATAATTATAGGGCTAATCTCAGAGTAGTCTAATCTAGAGCCTAATGAATCAGATACCAGAACAAAATCTATTCTTGTATAAATGTTGTGCCTAGACGAGTAGTAAGTATAACTTTTCTCCCTGTCATGGAGAAATCTCCATGTATCTATCAAGTGGTTTTTTTTAATAGAGTGGCCAATCTAGTTTTACTAGATTTCCCTTTTTTAACACTGATATTAAAGTGTGATCTATCCAATTTATGATCTATTATATAGTTCAGATCCCCTCCTACTAATGTAATTCCTTCTTGAAAGTTAGAGAGCTTTTGCAATGTATTTTCTATGAATTCTAGCTGCTTTTCATTAGGTGCGTATAGTGATGCTATGGTTACCATTTGATCCGCTATTAACCCTTTCACAAATATGTATCTTCCCTTTGGGTCTTTCACCATGCTGTTTAATTGGAAAGTTATTTCTTTGGAAATTAATATGGCAACTCCACGAGATTTGGAGTTTCCCATTGCATGATATTGGCTCTGTATCCAATTTGCTTTCAGTTCTACAAATTTTTTGGGATTCATATGGGTTTCTTGTACCATTATGATGTGCGATTTTGTTTGTGCCAAATTAGAAATTATTCTTCTTCTTTTAATTGGATTTCCCAATCCTCTTACATTTTGGGATGTGACCTTTAATATTGGTTGCATTGTGTATAGTTAAGTTTGATTAGGTTACTGGAGTAATATATTACCTGTTTCTTTTCTATTTTCTTTCCCCCTGTATTTTCTTCACCTACTATATTGTTGCTTATTCCTAAATGAGTTTAAAAGTGAAATAGAGTATTGCCCTCCGAATGTATTAGGGTACTGTTTTAACTATTTTCAACTATCTCCAAAAATTTATGAATCCACAGAATACCTAAAACCAATCAATTATACAACTAATATCACTTCCCCCTTTCTCTATTATTCTTTCCTTGTTGATGATGTAACTATATTCACAATAATATTTATACTAACTTATCCTATAAAACAATCTTATTTTATTTACTTATTAATACAAAGTAGAAATTGTATATAACTATACAAATGTTTTAACAAGTCTAGCAACTGCAAACTACTTTCCTCTTTCTTTCAATAATGTTTACTTTTTTCTTAACTCCCTGCTGTCACGTTCAAAAAACTTTAACAATGTAATTCCCCCCTCTCACACACCCCTCCCCCTCCCTTCTCCCTCCCACCTCAAAATTAAAAAGGAAAAAAAATTAGAAGTAAAATAAAAATAAACAGCCCTTGAAAACAAGTAAGTTAATTCACTCACAAGTTACTGGTAAATACCAGTGCCCTTTGGCTGTTTAGGCTTCAAGTTAACTGACAAAACACTCTCTGTACAATTTCAACAATAATGGGAGCAATGTCCATAGTACTCCCCTCACCCCACCTTTGCTTCAATGTTTCCCCTTACAGGTAAATCACTATCAATTGGCATCTTTTTTCTTTTTTACACATAAATGAAGACAATAAACTTGCCAGAGTTCAATTAAACCGCACAGGGATCTTGCTGTTTTTCAATGGAGACAGCAACTGATGACTTTTCCTTTTTTGGCTCAACTTGCTCGTTTCCATCGGTGATTCTATATTGAGATTTACTAACAGGTTTTCCCCGGAGGCTTGATCTGTGATGATATGCTGCACATCCTGCATGATAACAAGGAGCGTTGTTGGGTTAACCCATCTATATGGGATATTTGCACTTCGGAGTGCCTCTGTTGTCTTCTTAAGCTCTTTTCTTTTAAGGAGGATCTCAGCAGGAAGATCTATGTAGATTTGAATTGGGTGACCTTCAAAGGAAAAATTGCCTTTTCCCCTCACTGCATCTAAGATCCTTTTCCTTGTCCTGAAATCAGGTATTTCAATGATTATATCTCTTGGTTGCTTTTTTATCCTGCTTAGCTTTTCTGAACCTATTCTGTATGCCCTTGTGATGTATGGGGCCACTCCGTCTTCTAGATCAAGTTGTTTTGTAAACCAAGATGTTAAACAGTTAAGTAAGTCTTTTTTTCTGGTTAGGTCTTCATTCAGACCCCTTATCTTCAAATTTCTCTGACGCGCGTTAACTTCAAGAGCCAGCAGTTTATCCTGTTGGTTCTCTGTTATTTTTTGTAACTCACAGACTGTTTGTCGAGTTTCAGTGCTTGTTTCTAAAGCTTTATCTGCTTTTGCGTTAGTCTTGTTTAAGTCCAATTTGATCTCCGCAAGTTGTTTTGTTAGGGGTTGTAACATTATATTCATTTGCTGAATTATATTGTGCTGTAGTTGTGTAAGTTGAGGGTTTAAAACGATCTTACTGTCCTCTGCTGAGGGAACCTTTTCAGTTTCATAGGCCTCAGCGATTTTGTTTAGCTCTCTTCCTGAGTTGTTTTGAGGTGTTTTTTTCAGCGAAAAGAAATCTTGTAAGTTCCTCGAAGCTTTCAGTTGTGATTTCTTTCTGTCTGGGACTCTCTTGTTCATTCTAGTTTTATAGAAATTTATGCTGTTTGTTTTATTTTGGTGGGGTAAAGGTGAGGTGATACGGAGCTCTACTGAGACGCATCCATTACCCTCAGCAGCGACGCCCTGCCCCCTCTTGCAGTGCTTCTTGATAAGTATTTAAACAACATCAGTTTTCCTAACATTTCTACACATTCCTTTAAAAAGGCCAGGTCTGTTATTGTTTGAAAGGGGGGAAAAAAGATACAGCTTCAATATTTGAAGACGGGTACTCATTTTACCGACCTCGGAAGGATGGAAGGCTGAGTCAACCTTGAGCCAGTTACCTGAACTCAGCTTCTGCCAGGATCGAACTCAGGTCCTGAGCAGAGCTTGGGCTGCAGTACTGCAGCTTACCACTCTGCACCATGAGACTCCTTACACCTATTGGTATGAGAGTGAAAATTCAAACTTCACCTCATGAAACATATTATTAATGTAGCAGATAAAGGCAACAATCCTATGAACCCTTCCCTGGTAGCAAGCCTTATTGAACTCAAAGTGATTTGCTTCAGAGTAAATAAAATGGGCAAAAATGAGTGTTTCATGACAATGCATATTTCATTAGATGAAATTTTAATTTCATCTTCATCCTCCCCCCACCCCAATTCAGTTTTTAACTCATTAATTGGATATTGACAAGACTCAGAAGATTTATAATTAATGTAGTAGGCATCAAGTAAAGGCATTACTATTCATTGATATTGCCTAGGAGTAACCCCCATTGAACTCAGTAAGGCATGTGGCACAGAGTGGTAAGCTGCAGTGCTGCAGCCCAAACTCTGCTCATGATCTGAGTTCGATTCTGGCGGAAGCCAGGTTCAAATGACCGGCTCAAGGTTGACTCAGCCTTCCATCCTTCCGAGGTTGGTAAAATGAGTACCCAGTTTCCTGGGGGTAAAGTGTAGATGACTGGGGAAGGCAATGGCAAACCACCCCATAACAAAAGTCTGTCAAGAAAATGTTGTGATGTGACGTCCCCCCGATGGGTCAATAATGACTCGGTGCTTGTACCTTTACCTTTTTTAGGGCATGTATAAGAGAAAACAATTTTTTAAAAAAACAGTGCTGAACTGTCCATCTCTGCCTTGCTAATTATCTTGAAGCATCTTCTTTCAAAATTACATAGCGTTAGGAAAAATTAGGCCCAGAATTAGTTTTACTTGCATCTAACGACTGTTACTTTTCTGTGCTTGGTGTTTATATCATATGTTTAGCTCCACAGGGCTGGTGTCATCTTTTCAAAATAAAAAATCATTGCTGTATGCATCAGGGTGCATCACTGCAGAAATGTATTCCTCCTGTGTTGCACTATAGCCATTTTACAAAATACACTGAAAAGTAGTAGCATATTTCAGGCTTCTTCATATTAGTGGGGAGGAATTTGCCTGTGGGGGATAACATACTGTTCTAATTTTTTGCAGTCCACAGCAAGAATTCTCAATATACAAATTGCTCGTTAAAAGCAGCTGCAATGGAATGCGCTGCAGAATCATAACAAATCAGTGAATTACCAAGATGTGCTTTCTTAGGTTAATCTGGTAATGTACATTTAGTAGTGACATGCACCGTATCTCCCTCCCCTTTCCCCTGCAATACACTACAATATACTTTCAAAATTTATTAACAATAGATGCTGGTTGACAGATATGTAAAACTAGCTGTTAATTGCTATGCAGATAATGGCCATTTCCACACACGTTGAATAATGCACTTTCAATGCACTTTCACTATCCTTTTGAAGTGGATTTTTTGTTCCACACATGGAAAATCAGTTTCAAATGTTCACTAAAGAGTATTGAAAGTGGATTATCCAACATGTGTGGAAGCAGCCAATGTGTTTTTGTTATTTTGTAAAGATATTTTGATGCAGGATATGATGATGTGGTCATCTAAAACAGAGAATGAAACCCAATCCTAGAAAAATGCACTTGAAAATTAATAGAAGAATCAGAAGCATGGCTGCTCATCATGACCAGTCAAACCACAGAGGCAATCTAGGCAGCTGCCCAGAATGGCATCAGCCTTAGTCATGAAATGTCCGGGGTGGAGGGGAGTCACCCACATTTTTAAAATGTTACTACTTTTTCAGTGCATGCTTATAGAAAAAGTGGGGCTTAGTGCAGGTAATATTTTGGTCTAGGTTAAATAATGGAAAGCACAAAAGAGTGGTAGTTAAGAAAATTCAATTAAAAATGAAAAGCAGTGTCCTACTTAGCCTTTTTTTTTACTTTGGTTGTTTCAGACAGGGCTACCCCCTGTAAAGGCGCAGCCCCCTATGCTTGACCCATCTGGCAGAGCCTTGAACAGCTGTAACCTTTAAATCAGGCAAATATAGAGATCCCGTTCCCCTGGTGGAAGCAGAGAATCCCCTGCTTCCACCCGCCATCCCCTACCACCACTTAACTGGCTGGCAGGGGGAGGTGTGGGAACTGTCCCCCCTGGGTGCACCCCCCAGGTACGCTACAACATTACTTCCCAGGAGTGACATCATCGCGCTGCCTCGAGAGTGCTCCCATGCTTTACAGCAGCCTGATTTGGACCCCAAATGGGGTCCATTTTTAACAAGGCAGGCTTCAGCACAACCCACAGCTCCTCCATCACATCAGAAAATGACATCATTTTCCACAGTGATAGGGGAGTGCCCTCCCCCTCCCCCTGGCCAGGTGAGTAGCGTCGAGGAGTGGCAGGTGTGGGCAGGTGGCTGGCAAGCCTACACACATCCCAGTGCCACAATCTTCACAATGGCAGCATGTACTGATTTTGGAATTAACTGAGAATTCTCTCTCCCACATGGGGCTGCCAGTCCCCTCGTGGGAATGAAGGATCCCTGCTCCCAGCCTCTGCTCCTCACCACCACTAAACTGGCCAGCAGCAGAGAAAGGCATGGGGAAATGGAGGCAGGAAGCAAAATACCTGCTGCAAGCCCACAGTGGACGTGCTGCTGGTAGAACGTGATGACATCAATTCCATGAGTGACATTATTGCACTAGCTGTGGAAATGCTCCCATGCTTTGCTTGGGGCCAATTTAGGCCCCAAATGGGCTGATTCTTAAAGAATCAGCCCCACACAAAGAACAGAAGCATTCCCACGCCAGTGTGAAGACGTCACTCCCAGAAGTGATGTCATTGCATCGGCACCAGGAACATACACACGCAGGAGGGGTAAGGGTAACGGGACCTAGAAACCCTAGCATCACACCACACTTCCCAGTCACAACACCATGCACATCTGTGAGAGCTCAGAACAATGTTTATTTACTGGCCTGCCAGTGTTTGGCACTATTTACTTCTAGCCACTCTGGATGGTGTTCCTGAGGTATCCTCTTCCTCTGCCTCAGAAAACCCAATTATAACCATTTCTACATTTAATACTAGGGAGGAAAACAGAAATTGAACACAACAAGAAAAAGGTTTATCTACAGCGTATGGGTGAAGTTAATGGGACGTTCAAGACCAGCTTTATACCTCTGGAATGTGTGTGTATCGTTTTTAAAAATTAAATATGGGAGGGGGGGAGAGTTAGCCAGGAACTGCCAAGTTCCTCTCAAGTTCCTTAACCTTTCAGGTGGCCACTAGAGCCTTTTTAAAATGCAGAGCTCAGCCTGTCCCAATCCCCTAGAAAGACTATGCATGAGATCCATGTACCGCTGCATGCCACACCAGGCTATCATGCTTAACAGTTCACTTTCACCTCAAGTGACTGGAGACCAAGCAAGGCCATTAATTACACTGCTTAAGGGACCTTTAAACCATATCTGACTCAAGCCTCTGTTAAACAGCCCTTTCCCATCTGCTCTTCCCCCTCCCTCCAAGTGTCCTGAGGGTTCTGATTGTTCATTTCTGGCTTTCTGTCCAAACCATCACCAAAGAGTATTGGCAGATACTGGAAAAGAGGACAGACTTGGCTCTGTCTGTCACAAGTACTAATAAGTAATTGTATAACATCTTTGACCAATTTATGTTTGGAAAGAGTTACATAGCTATTTTTGTGACCATTATCATGAGGATGTGGTGGGGAGGAGAATAGAAGCCAAAATCATTGGGTTTGATCCCACAGAGGATCTACTGATATAAGGCTGGGACAATTTTCACTTATTCTCCCCTCACATGACAGACCTCCAGTTCCTCCCTCATGTTGTTCCTGGAAATTCTGTGTTCCCCCCAAAAACAACATTTTAGGAGATGCCACGTTTCACTTGCAGGAATCCTTCCATCAGCAAAAATGTTTGATGGTATCTAAGCCACTGTTTCTAATATCTAGGTGTTCTAATCTCTAAAACACTTTGGATTACAGTAACAGTGACCCCAGCCATCAATCTTAACCTGGATTGGTCCATGTAGTTGATCCAATTTCATGTTACTGCTGTACATCTACAGGATGGAAGTATAAACACCACTTCATACTGAAAACTAATTGATTGTTTCTCTTATCTACACGCCTGTAGCTACCATCCAGAACCTGCCACAAAATTTGCACCATTCCGTTGGACAGGAACAAATGTCTGCAGGATTTATACTTAACATTCCTGAAATAACAGTATTCACCTGGAAAGGTGAAGAGACAGATTGATGGCAAGGTAATTGACCTTCTACAAGATATACTCAAAAGAGGAAGAAACAGAACCCCCCACTGGTTGTCACCTAAAGCTCATAGCTCAGACCTCTCCAGCACATCATCAAGGATGTGCAATTTCTGATGGAAGATGATCCTCCTTTGTCACAAACCTTGAGGGTGGGTACTTTACTGACTTACAGACAGCTCCCTGACCTGAAATAATATCTCACCAGCCATGAACCACCTCTGGTGGTGGTGGAGAGTGCTGTCAAGTTGTTGCTGACTTGTAGCAACCCTCACTAGAGTTTTCAAGGCAAAGAGATTAACAGAGGTGGTTTACTATTGCTTGCCTCTACATAGCAACCCTGGTCTTCTTTGGAGGCCTCTCATCCAATTACTAACCCAAGCCAACCCTGCTTAGCTTCTAAGATCTGACAAGATTGGGCTTGTCCAGGCTATCTATCCAGGTCAGGGCATTAACCACCTATGGAAGGCATAGATTCAGGCATTAGACCCAGCAACAAAACCTGGTACCATCTCTGTCCCCCTATCCACTCAAGTGACATTATTAGAGGACCAATCAACATCAGCCATACTGCCAAAGGTGCATTAGCCTCACATCCTCTACTGTGATCTGTACTATCACACTCCAACAATGCCTATCTGCCATTTACACTGGCCAAGGTTAATCATCTCTGTGCAAGAGAATAAGTGGAAAGAAACTAGACATTAAAAACTGAACAACTCAGAAACTAATGGGAGTCTTAAACATTGCAGTATTTCAGCAAACAAGGTTCAAAGAGAGATTATAGCAAGAAGCTGACTTGAAACTGGATCTTGTTCTCACCAGTGCTCTGCAGTGTAATGTTATACTCCTTATCCTGAGAAAGCAGAGCTTCTAACTTATTTGTAATACACCCCCCGCCCCTTCTGCAGTCTGTGGTTTTGGTTATAAATCTCTCTGCCAACTGTATGGATCTGAGGAACAAGCTCTGACTCATGAAATCATATGCCACAATGAATTTATGAGTCTTCACATTTCCTCAAGACTCTCTGTCATTTTAGTTACTGTGCCCTTTGCTATTTGGGCACTGACTAGACCCACATTAAGATTTGCTATTTGGGCACTGACTAGACCCACATTAAGATATATATGATGAGGTGGGTGTTGCTTTTATAGTTGGAAGGTACATGATACAGCAACCTTGTGCAAGTAAACCAAGTCTGGACCTTGTCAGTGCCTTCTTGGGAATCCTAGAAACCAATATGCTAACTTGAATCTTGTGCAGGTGGGATATGAATGCAGTAAATAAGTAAATATCATCTACCCATAGTCTATAAGCTGAACAGCCATTCTGTTACTTTATAACAGGAGGCAGAACCAAACCTTCTGCTGTAATGTTACAGCAATACCTAACACTTGGATACCCCCTTTCTTTAAAGAATCTAGAGATCCAGTTTTAACTTTCCACCCATGCTACTGATCAATGGGATACAGGCATTGGGGGTGGGGGTTTACATGGATTGTCCAAGGCTATACAATAACCCATAGGTATAGCAAACCCAATATTAAGGATTATTTTTATGCTACAACAACAAAGGTTCCCCAAGACTACTGCCACTATTAATCTTTGTTCTTTAACATAATAACAGAGTCAAGTTGAGTATATATGCTGCAGTGCTAAAAGACAAACGTTGGCAAACTCTGGGCATGTATGTGATTAGCTGATTAGTTTGACTTCTCCAAGCCAACTTTGCTCAGTCAGCAACTGGCATGAATTATTAGCCACTGGGTTTCTGGATATGGGTTTGCTTTCCCTAAGGCAGTCCTGAATGCATTTATAATACTAAACCTTATGACTGTGACATTAAAAATAGCTTAGTTAGCCTTTTATTGAATGATTTCAGATTATATGTGGTACAGAAGGTGTTTTTGCCCAGTAAAAGTTTCTGTCAAGTAACAAGATGTAATGCATACAAAAGAAACTCCCCCCCCCCTTCTGATTCATTTTTTGTAGCCTGACTTTGCTACAGTTCAACAAAGAGTTTGTATGTGGGTCTTTTTGCATGTGCTTTGATTCCTCTGACAACTTTAACCTTATGGCCATTCGAAGCATTATGAGGAAACCATGGGGTCCTTCATTATACTAAAATAGTGATGGGGGGATAATTTGGAGGGGGGAATTGGCAAATGGAAGGAATGCATAACACTTCTCCTAACCTGTTGGTTTCTTTCCTTGGCAATGCCCCTCCTGTCAGCTTTTAATTTTCCCTGCAGCTGGGCTCTGAAACCAGAAGTGATCAGAACTGGAAGTATAAAGTCCCAGGTCAGGAATTTGCCAGGGAGAACAGGCAGGAGTATGATGAATATGTCCTTCTGAAGTGCCTCCCATCATGCATTCCCTTTTATATCAGTACATATAATGTGGTGTTGGGACTTCACATTGTCAGATAACATGTAAATTGGCTCTTAAATACTTTGTTTGTATAGTAGGCTCCTTCTCAGCTTGAAAGTAATGGAATCATTTCTGTAGTGTATGTATGTGTTATGTGCCATCAAAGTCGCCTCTGACCTATGGCATGAATGAAAACCCTCCAAACATCCTATCATTAACAGACATGCTCAGATCTCACAGACTGGAGGCTGTGGCTTCCTTTATTGAGTCAAACCATCTCATTTTGGGTCTTCCTCTTTTCCTACTGCCGTCCACTTCTGAGCAACACTGTCAGGAGCGCAGACTTGGTCAAGAGTCTAAACTGGAAGAGTCATTCAAAGCGGAATTGTCAAAGCTGAGACTCCAGATTAAGATGCATCTCCCCCTTCAGGAATCAATGGTCACATCAGCAGAAGAGGATTGACTGTTCCGATGGTGATGGGAGCGGAGGAATTCTTGAAGGCTAGCCACTGGCGGCAGCAGTAGCAGAAGGTGACACTGGCGGAGGATCTTTCACAGACAATGGCAGTGTCACTTCAGCTGACCCTGGTTAGTATTGGAAGAAGAAATGCCAGATGTTCAAGCTGGAGTGTGTAGGATGTAAATATTTTGATTGATTGATTGATTGATTGATTGATTGATTGATTGATTGATTGATTGATTGATTGATTGATTGATTGATTGATTGATTGATTGATTGATTGAATGAATGAATGATATTTGGGCAGCCCTCCTCAAAAGTAATAGGCCACATAGCTGTATTCCAACTCCTCTTATTATGTAATTTCCTCCAGCAAGACCCTCAGGATTACTCAGCTGGACTCACCTACCTCTTTTCATTCCAGCTGTTTTATTTCATCTGCTATTCTCATGACAAGATGTTACCTTTAAAGATTTTGAGTCTGAGTAGATCAGTGCTCCCTAAAAGGTCCCAGATGACCCATAAATATCATCCCCCACACACACCGAACTCATTGTTCAATTGCAAAAGTAGCTGGTTCATACTCCCTGTTTTATAAGCTTGGTCCCAACCACTGTGATTGGCTACTAAAGGAGAGTGCATCTTTTGCCAAAGTTATTTATTTAGTGCTTGCTTGCAGGCAAGAGAGCCTAAGCATGAACGTGCCACAGTGACAAAGCCTGTGATAAATGTTAAAAGTAAAGCAACTGTGCAAGTTCAGCAACAAGACACTAGACTCTGTTCCTCTCATTATTGGATAACTGCAGAGATCCAAATAAACAATTAGCTTCAAGTTAAGAGAAGCAAAAAAAATCTATAATGAAGGTAGTATTGGAAAAAATCTGTAATGCAGGAAACCAGAGATCTCCAGTGTATTACACAGAGTGCTGCATATATTACTATCTCCCTGCTGCGCAGAGGTTTTGGAGTGCACTCTGGGGAATCAGCTCCTGGCTCTTAAGGCATGTTCATATCCTTACAGCTAAGGTTTGTGACCTGGAAAAGCTGAGCAGTATATTGATGAGATTTCAAGGACTTTCTAGAGGCATCCTGCTTCCATGCTGACAACTACTCTGCTGTCAGGGCAAACCGTCATTTAGAAGATATCCTTTCCTCAGATGGTGAATCATCTCACCAAGAATGCCTCTTGGGATTGGGGAAGGAGACTCTGGAGAGTGGGAGAGTCAAGGTTTATGTGAATATAGATAAATGGGTCTGTGATGGGCATTCTGACAGCCCAGTGACCGGCCTATACTGGAATAAATATGGATATTATTATGTATTTACAGATGAGCTGGTAGAAAACAGGTCATGAAGTAGTGGGATTTGGGATTGCACTGTAAGGCACTGGGGAACATTTTGGGAAAAGGTGACCCTCTACAAAAAAGACAGACTCCGGTTGAATCAAAATGGGAGCAAACTGCTAGTGCTTAATATCAAAAAGGTTGCAGGACAGTTTTCAAAAGTACATCCTGAGTGAAAAGTAACAGGAACCGAAGAGCATCCCATTCAGGATGACTCATTCTTCAGGGGAATATCAAGGTATGATGGGCTAAGTGGTCCAGGTACTCTAGATGGGAATGGGCTAGAACTTGATAGTAAGAGTGTGTTGAGAAATTGTAACCAGTTAGCCAGTGAAACAGACAACTAGTTAAACAAACGGCCAGTAAACAAATTGGCCAGCTAGTTAAACAAACAGCCATAAGGGGTCAAGTTTAC
Source organism: Eublepharis macularius (assembly GCF_028583425.1). Lineage (NCBI taxonomy): Eukaryota > Metazoa > Chordata > Lepidosauria > Squamata > Eublepharidae > Eublepharis > Eublepharis macularius. The sequence goes on from NC_072797.1 coordinate 82,809,807, forward strand.
TTGGAGGACATATTTGGTTCGTACAGGGTACTGACCAAATCTGTTGTGTGAAACAGGAGAATGTCCTTGAATATATTCAATACTTCTCTATGTCTAAACATTGAAGGGAAACATTGGTAAGTATTTCTCATTGAATGAGGACCCCCCCCCCGATAATCTTCAGGGGAGCTCCTGGGAACAGAGTTTAACTATAACCACTCTTTTGTTGTATCTGATCATATGAAACATATCAAAGAGTAAAGTAATACATAAGTATTTGCAAAACCCAAGCCCACTATTATGTATTGTTCCAGTCAGCCTACCTAAGTCCCATAGGAGACTGAGGGCTTCTCATTGCATTGTCAATACTCATGTTATTATAGCAGACTAATCAGACCAATTCCTTTGTGGAATAACATATTTAGAAACTTGTTCAATGCATTTAATACAGTCCATATTACTGTATATAGAGATTTGCTGTAACACCTACAAATATATAATTGTACACTGTATTAATAAATTTAAACATCGCAAAAGGAAGAACACCGTCTGGCTGGGGGTGCCCAGAGGCATTTCCTGGTAGGGGAGGAAACAGGGAAGAGCAGTTATATTATGATGTTATATGGCAGCTGTATAACATCTAGCTGACTTTGTTCTCCTCGGCTTCTCAGGTATCTAAGGCCTAGGCACCCAGAGTCATCATGAGCCCTTGGGTGTGAGACCAAGGTCTTTTATCCTTCCACTCTTAGCCTGAGGGCCGCAGCCTTGACCTATCAGGAAGCTCAGTCAGAGGAGACAGAAAGATCTGCACAGAAGTCTTCCCTCCCTCTTGTTTATTTCTATTCTATTTTCTGGTTTGTATTGAAAGCTGCTCTCTGGGGAGAAAAGCAGGAAGAAAATAACTAATTACATTTTTAAAAATTAAAACAATTTATTTGGGGGCTTTTGAAGCAATTTATATGGCTTCACATAAGCAATTTATCAACTCCTGGTTGACTTTTTAAACACTGAAAACATTTTTTATGCCACATGTATATAAATGATATAGAATTTGCATGTATTTATAACTGGCATAAACCCGGCATATATTGCATAAAATGGCATAAAAAACAAGGAATAAATAGGGACAAAATTTAAATGGAGGTTAAAAGGGTAAGGCTGTGGCTGAGTGGTCCAGCATGTAATGAATATGCCGAAGGTCTGAGGCTGAATGCCTGGCATTTGTACTTAAAAGAATAAAACAGAAGACAACATGAAAGACCTTTGTCTGAGACACTGAAAAGCTGCTGCCAGTCAGAGTATGCAATGCTAACCATGACAGCATAAGTATGGAGCACCTTTGCATGACAATCACAGAATCACAGGGTTGGAAGGGGCCATACAGACCTTCTAGTCCAACCCCCTGTCCAATGCAAGATGAGCCTAAAGTATCCCTGACAAATATTCATCCAGCCTCTTCTTGAAAATTGCCAGTAAAGGGGAGCTCACACCACCTCCCTAAGCAGTTGATTCCACCTTTGAACTACTCTGACCGTGAAAAAGTTTTTCAAAATATCCAGCCAGTACCTTTCTGCATATGAAATCATCTGAAATCAAAAATAAACTAAATCAGTCATATCAGTTCATCCCTAGTATAAGATTTAGTGCTCAGATTTTAAGCACATGATGTTCAATTTTCTAATTGGCTTATGGATTTTAGTCTTTGCCTTTCATGCAACTGGATTTGGTGTGCCTGTGGCAGAAAGTGTATATTTGACTAGGCTTCTATAAAATATTAAATTACTGTAAATTCCACACCTTCCACATAGCAGCAACTTTAATTTTTAAAATCCTTTTTGGTTGTTATTGTATTCCCTTTATTGTATCAGTAAGCATGCTGCAAATCATCTGTATAACTGATTTACTACCTATGTTGCTATCAAGAGAGAAATAACTGAATCAGTGTGAGAGAGATGATTGTTTTTATAAGGCCATAAGCTTCTAGTAGTTTCACGCTGTACATTTTTTAAAAGTTTTCATTTCAAGCTTCCTTTGCCCAAGAAAATGTGAGCTGCAAAATTGTATATGACTTTATCCTGAAAGAATCCAGAAGTAACTGCATTTCAGTGGTATTATCTACAACAGACTCTCTTTTTCTTTCTGGTAACCACCTGCAGCTGGCAGCCATGTCCATCAGAGAGACATCCTGGAGACAAACCATTTGCCAAGATTTTTCAAACATAACAAAAGCAATGTTTTTCATTAAGATGAAATTCTCAGAGCTTATCCCAAAACGCAAGTGATATGCAAAATTATGCATGAAAAGGGTATTCATATTAGAAAAGTGGAATGGACAGATGGAGTCTGTTGAATTGGCTAAAGGACAGTTTAGTAGGAATGCCTCCTACTCACTGGCCTGTATTTCATGCTGCTGTGGGAACTCAGTTTCAATTTCAGCTTCCTTCCCAGTGCTGGAGTGGATAGACTATTTGCCTCCCTCCCCATCTGTTCTAGCATTAAGGAAACAAAAAAAATAACTGTAATAAGGCATTTTAGGTAGCAAAATAGGTAGCAAAATAGGACACTAATCATACACATGACTAAAAGGGCACCCAGAGAGACTGATTGACAGAGCAGGAAGCAAATAAAGGCAAGGCTTTCTACATATCTGCTACAAGCTAAAATAGTAATCTGAAGGGACTCTTAAAGATGAACTTCAGAAGAAACAAAGCCTTGTCTTTCATTATAGGGCAGATGCAGGATGACTGGCTGGTACAAGACAGTTGTCCTGACTGGGATAGCTCAGGTAGGCCTGATCTCATCAGATCTCAGAAGCTAAGCAGGGTTGGCCTTGGTTAATAATTGGATGGGAAACCCCCAAAGAAGACTGGGGTTGCAAAGGCAGTGGCAAACTACGTCTGTTAGTCTCTTGCCATGAAAACCCCACCAGAGGTTGCCATATGTCAGCTATGACTTGAGGGCATGGTCTACCACTACCAGGAGATGGTAACCCTTTTTGTGTCCACCAATTCTCTTTTGAAAAAACCCCTATAAGCTATTTTGCTGAACTTTTCCACACAAAAACAGATTAGTAAAAGAAAAATGCTGTGGAGCATTTACAGAGAAACTAATCAGTAGGTATAGAAGGAGAAAAGGGTGGCACTTTCCGTTATTTATTTATTTAATAATAACATTTGATTTATATACTGCCCTTCAGGGCAACTTAACACTCACTCAGAGCGGTTTACAAAGTATGTCATTGTTATCCCCACAACAAATCACCCTGTGAGGTGAGTGGGGCTGAGAGAGCTCCAAGAAGCTGTGACTGACCCAAGGTCACCTAACTGGCTTCAAGAGGAAGAAGGGGGAATTACACCTGGTTTTCCAGATTAGAGTCCCACCACTCTTAACCACTACACCAAACTGATGTAGTTTATTTATTTATGTATACCATTTATAGTCAAGGCAGATTACACAGTGTGAGATTAGTAAAGTCAATATCAAGAACATTTCCATAAACAATGCCGTAGGGTAAATAGATACAAGTTCACAAAGACATAGCATTAGTAGGAATCCAGTACAACATAGTGGTGATGTCTCTGGTTCCTAACTCATTAGCGGATCATCTGAGATCCCCTCCCTACAATATAGCTCTCCTATCTAAGTAAAAACTCTTTTTGAATAATTCAGTTTTGCATTGTTTGCAGAAAGCCAGGAGAGTGGGGGCTCTCCTGACTTCCTCAGGCAGGCCATTCCACACAGCAGGTGCCACCACAGAGAAAGCCCGTGTACAGGCTGCTGTTGATTTCGCCCATGTGCAGGCTGGCACCTGCAGGAGACCCTGTTCAGAAGAGCGAAGCTGCCATGGAGAAGCATAGGGAGGGAGGCAGTCCCATAGGTAAGCCGGACCAAGGCCATGAAGAGTTTTATAAGGGATAACCAATACCTTGAACTGAGCATGGAAACCAATGGGTAGCCAACGGAGTGACTGCAGGATTGGAGTGATGTTCATGCTCCTGCTCACTCCTGATAAGTCGAGCTGCAGCGTTTTGCACCAATTGGAGTCTCCTAGTTAGTTTAGATGGGAGGCCTATGTATAGTGCATTACAATAGGCAAGTCTTGATGTTACCATAGCATGGATTCAGGTGGCCAAGTTGGCCATGTCAAGATAAGAAGCCATTTTCGAGGCTAGGGAGAGGTTGTAGAAAGCATTTTTTGTGGCTGCTGTAACTTGTTTTTCTAGTAATAGCGCTGGATCCAGTATAATCTCTAGGCTCTTAACCGAGTCTGCAAGGGTCAGATGAACTCCATTGAAAGTGGGGAGTACAATGTCCTTCAAGATCTCTGCCTTCCCAACGAGCATCACTTCTGTCTTGTCTAGGTTCAATATCAATTTATTCTTTTTTCAGCCATTTCACCACAGCTGTCAGGCAGCAATCCAAGATTTCTACTGAATCTTGTGGGGACCTGGATAGTGAAATATAGAGTTGGGCATCATCTGCATACTGATGAGATCCAACTCCATAGCTGCGAATGAGTTCTCCTAAAGGCTTTCCATAGAGGTTGAGTAACATGGGAAATAAGGTTGTGCCCTGCTGAACCTCGCAAGATAGTTCCCATTCTGGAGATAATTGATCTCCAACAGCAACTCTTTGAGTTCGTTCCATGAAAAACAATTTGAACCAGTCTAAGGCACATCTAGATGCCTCAACAGGATGGCATTCTCAGCTACGCTGACTTAATATTTATGATTGTGGGGATATGGGTTTAGGAATGTGTGTTTGCCAAGGTAAACCACAGGTGTACCTTCATTCATGGTAGTTTTGCCCGCCTTTCCAGCCTTGCAGATTAGCTGAACCCCAAGGCCTTGATTTCGATTCATTAGTTCATCTATCTCTGTATTGTTTCCTGGCAGTAGCTGTACAACATCTCAGGCATAGAACAGTCTTGTCCAATATGTGCTCCCATTGAGCCACAATCTCAGACTAATTTTAAGTATATAGTTACTGTGGGGCTTATGTACATAGCTAGTTGTACTCAAACTATACTATAAGGAACCCTGAGCATTTCCCTCAGAATTTCCAAGCCCTTCTTCCCAAACAACAGCAACTTTAGATCAACTCTGTCTCGTCATCTTATCCAAAGACCCTGGGGCTTTTCCACTTCCCTTGGTGTAACTCTGGAGAAGAAAGAGTTCTATATGGTAATTAAGTGTCTACTTGGCATAAACACGGGTTGCTTTCAGCTATCATGTGCAACTAATCAACAATACAGGCACATTGTTTTCTTCATCACAATAAGAACACAGGAATGCAACATTACCAGCACAGAGTTTGCTTGCACAATGGTTTTCCAGATGTGTTTCATCAACAACAAGCTCAAATACTGAATTTTCCGAAAAACATTTTGAACTGCCTAGGTGACAACAGAAAGAAAGCCCACCTGATTATACTTGTTTAAGAACAAAACCACACTCTTCTCCCTCTCTGCACCAGTATGTGTGTGTGTATTTAATATGACCTTAACACGTCCTAGGGAAGCTAAGAAAATAATTAAAATCACAATTATAGGAAATAAAATATTAATTTAAAAATACACTAAGGAGAAGGAATCTTTTTTTAAAAAAATACATAAAATTGATTTTTCCTATCCCATCAGATTTCTGAAATGCAACTTATATCTGTGTTTTCATTTAGTAGCAAGCACTTCAGCTGTCCTTTCTTAGCCCTTCCAGCATATAAACAGTCTTTTATTTGTCCTCCAAGTACTCTAACAGCACAATCCTGAGGGGGGGTGGGGGAAAGTGTACAGGGAGCTGACTAGGAGTTATGCTGGCATATCCCAAATTTACGCCAGCATAACCCCCACCCCATGTTGGAGCACGCCCCCCACAAAGATGTAAAGTTATACAGAGAAAAAAGACAGCATAGCCCATAGGTGCCCATTGTATGGGGGAAAGTCATTCCCCCCATGTCTGGCCCCACCCAAGCAGCCTGGTGGAACACAGGATGCCGACTACCATGAGGGATAATCCACTCATGCTCCCACGGTGGCCGAGCTCCCATACCTGCACCTAATCAGCTCCCTGGGCACCCTACATAACCTCCAGCTAGGGCACCCATAATCCCAGGTAAGTAGGGAGGAGACCAGAGGCTCTGCCCAGGAGACCCCTGCCATGGGGACTAAGCGCGCAGGGCAGGAGAGGGTGCTTGCAGTGGCAGGGCAATAGTGTGCAGGGGGAACTTTGTGAAATTCAGGACGTACCTTGAACTCACATATGGGAGGAGAGCTCTGTCTGGAGTATCTGACTAACAAATATCACCTGAGTTCCCTTGCAGGTTACCCATCTCCTGAGTTCTGACTTGGGAAGGGGCAAGGGCACATCAACAGGTAAGAAGGAGCTGGGGAGGTGGCAGCTGCCCCGGCTTGCTTGTTCACACTGGCCTCCCCTCTACCCCCACCCAAGCCTCACCAAACACCAGCCTTTGCGGTTTAGGCTGTCAGGGGGGGCTGTAGCCCCTGCCTGTGAGCCAGTGCAGCCCATGCCTGCCACAGAGGCAGTTGCCCAGGGAGCCACACTCAGCACAGCTGTTTCAGGGGGGGCTTCCAACAATCATGTTGGGGCTCTGTTCAGACTCCTTTGGCCAGGCTCCCCCCTCAGGCAGAAGGAGAGCGAGTCCTTGGGTCAAGGTGATTGGGTGCTCACTCCCATAACTCTCATGCGATGGTGGGTGTGCAACCACATGACTGTCTCCAACACAGGATTAGAATTCTAAGCTGCCACAGGAACAGAATAGCCAGATGCGAATGAAGAGCACCTACCCGCCAGAGGGGCATCCCTCACCTGGTTGCTGGCAGCTGGCAGCACCTGTGACAACGGAGCTGCCGCCATTGACATTGGCCATGGACTCCCTCCCAGGATGTGGCAGACCCAGCCAAGGCCTGCGTGAGGTTCAACCCCTTGCCACATCTGTGTCTGTTTTCTTTTCAGGACGGTTGTGACCTGTCAGGGAGGCTAGGCTGTTGCAGCCCCTGGCTGCCATCGAAGCCATGTTCACAGAGCCATTCCGCAGCCCACAACACAACCCCCCTCCAGAGAAGGCAACATGAGGAACAACCCTTGGGGCTCCAGTCACTGTGCAAACAGACGCAGCTCCTGCCCTGGGTGAGGGAAATTGACAATATGCATCTAGACAACATGCGTCCAGACATCCCCTTAACTTTTGGCAATTCAATAAAGTCTGTGTTGAACAACAAATCCCACCCTGTCTGTTTGCTTGCCTGTGCATGACAGTAGCCTCCCATCCACTTCCCTGTGAGGTGGCCCTTTCACACATCCTAGCGAATGGTCTCTGGCTTTGGGCTGGCAAAGATAGGGTAGCTCTGATGAGGCTCCGGGTGCCTCCACGCCTTTATGTGGCTCTGCTGCCAAAAGGAGCAGGTGTCCAGTGGCACTTTGGAGGCTCTAGCCCCGCTCCGCTTCTCTTCCCTTTCCCCCATTCAAATTAACTGCAGGCAGTGGGGTAGGACTGGGAGTGTTGCCTGTGTGTGTTCATTCTCCAACAGTGCTGCTGGTGTCTGAGAAGCCAGGCAGAAGACTGCTGCATATGGGGAACAAGGTTGATACCGGGATGTGGGGGAGGCGGTCGAGCGACATCCCAGGATCTCTGGGGTTCCTCCCTGACAAGGCCAGACCAATCTCCCTTTAGCTGTTTGTGGAGGCAGGGATGGACTTTGGGAATCTTGTGCAGGGGATGGGATGATGGCCCCCAGAGCAGTTTCTTTGGTCCCAGGGGTTGTCATTCCACTCTGAGGGCTGTCATCCTGCCCCCCGAGCACAACTCTTGTGGTCCATCCCGCTGTCTCCTCGCATCTTCTTGATGCAGTGATGTATTCCAATGAAGCCACTGTGAGTCAACAGGCATTCGTGACCCCCATCGTATACAATGGGCCCTCCAGCCTCTCCCATGGTTTCCAATGGGCATTCTCAACCAGGCTCGTCATTCACTTGCCTGTATGGAACTCCTTCTCTGAGACTTGGGGGGCTAATTCTGGGTGCTGGGTGCTGCAGGTGCCACCCTTGCCGGGTCCCACTGCCTTTCTGGTCTTGCTTTTCAAGTAGGGGGTGCATGTTTCTCAGACTGGTGGGGGGGGGAGTTGCAAGTGAGCAGTCCTTCAACTGCTAACTTGGCTCTTGTCAGGAATGGGGGTTGTGAGTATGGGTGGATGGGCGCCCTGACTGCAGTTTCAGTGTGACTCACCCCATGGGCAGGGCTCCTCCCGAGGGATGCACATCTGTTGGGGTTCAGCAAGCCTGATTGCAGGGTCTTTCTGCCCTGTGCACCCACTCTGTGCAGGAAATAGCACTGGCAGCTGGCAACAGCAAATGCGGCCCAGCCCGCAGCCTGACTACACCTTTCCCTGCCACTCACAGCACTGTCAACTGTAGCCACCTTACAATGGGTGGATTCTGCCGGCATTGCCAGGACAAGTAGGGATCATTTCTCCTGGTCATGCCACGCTGGGCTCAGCTACTTGTGTAGCTCTGTCACCAAAGTCCTTAGGGAGTGGATGAACAGTGCCACAGGTATGTTGGCATGCAGGTGCCAGTGGCACAGCAGGCGTCAGGATTTCGCTGCCTGTGTGGACTTGATCCCTTATGGCCATTTGTTATCCTTAACTGGATATAATTTTTCAACACATGGTAGCAGGATTTAGCATCCTTTCTTGGTATACACACAACCTATTTCCATCTCAAACATATCATCTCATGAGCCATGATAGAATTTTTTAAAATTTCTGAAATGACATTAAGAGACTGTACCAATGGGCTTGCAGCCTGGCCCGGCCCCCACCGACTCCCAGATACATGGTAACATGTACCTATCCCCCCCCCCCAATTCTTGGCCCTCAAGCTTAAAGTGCTTTCTATATCTTTTGTATAGGAAGGTGTTATAGCAGATTTAAAACACAATCCTAGACAGATTTACACCTTTCTAAACTCATTGACTTCAATGAGTGTAACTGTATTTAGGACTGATTTTTTTTCTAATGCCACTCTGACTTGGAGTGAAGGAGAAGAGAAGCCCGAACTTCAGACTGAACTACTGACTGGGTAGGTTTACCTCAGCCACATGTGCCTTAAGGAACAAGACAGCCCTCTTGAAGTACATGGCGTTTTCAATGTAAACATCATGGATGTTTTGAAAATGTAATATACTCCTTTCAAAAAACCCAACTGTTTACTTACAAGTATGGTTGTAAATTATTGAGTTACGCCAAGAATGAACTTTGCTCTGTGACAAGTCTGATACTGAATGTGTTTGTCTATGTAAATTGAAATGATTCACTAAACTCTAGCACTATGTGTTGGGGGCTGTTTATAAATGAAGTTGTTGAGAAATGACTCCCCTCACTGAATTATAATTCTCAGGCTTTTCCAGCGACCATGTCATCTGCCTTGAGGTTCCCTGAAAGAAGAGGCGGGGCCAGAGCTGGCTAACATGAAGTTTGTAGAATCCTGACCTTAGCTGACACTGATACTATTCACAGAGCACATGTATAGTTTTTTCTCTATATATGGTCCCACCCCACCCTCAGAAGAGAACCCCTTCATTTTGTAGCTGGAAGCAAGTGCCATCACAATTAAAAAAGAGTAAGGGCTGCAAATCAAAAATGCCAACAATGTCTGAGTCACCAAGTTCTGTGAATGCAACTGGCAATCAAATAATTAAGAAACCTGCACAAATGCAAGATCTGCAAGCAAGTTTCTGGTCGTGCATCTCCATCTCTTAAATTTGTAGCTTTATAAAATTAACTATCCAATTCAATTAGGTGAATTAATATATGGATCCTTTGATTTTTTTAAAAAAGGGATGGAGCATTAAAAAGGCTTTTCTGAACTGATTTGAACATAAAACTAGCTTCCATTTGAGTGTAAGCTTTGTCACTGTTTATACAAAGGAAGCTCATAGAAAATAATCGTTTTATTCTCTTTGATAAGCCTTAAGACAGCTGCTACACACAGTTTGGGTTAAAGATGTCACTAAGGGAGCAATCCTAAACTGGTCTACTCAGAAGTAAGTATCATATTTTTCAGTGGGGATTGCTTCTGGGAAAGTGTCTTTAAGACTGCAGCCTAAAGTTCATAATTACTTTCCAAACCGGATTGCAAATATATATTGTCCTTCCTTTATGTATTTAAGATACTTGTAATGTTTTTTCCTGTAACTGAAAGTAGTTTTCAACAAAAACAATTCTATAAAGAAATTTAAAAAGTTAAATAAGTATAAAATTTCAGAAATGTGGCCAAACACTATCATTAAAAAAGATCTTCACATAATTTCCTGGAAAAAGGCAAAGACATCTTGGCCCTGACTTAACAGAGCAGCTGGTTCTATAGGAGTGGGACCACCACAGAAAAGGCCCTTTTCTCTGCGGGTGCTACAGATCTCTCCTCCCTCCTTGAAGGGACAGTCAATAAGCCCTGCTGACATCCTTCATGAAGGTTTCTTACTTTCAGCACAATCCTGAGCTTAAACTGGAGTAACTCTTTTCAGGATTGCATTGTTTGTATAGTTAATGCTTGATTTATTCTGAGCTGAGTGTCATTTCTCTAAATGTTATTCTCAAGTTCAGAATGTAAAAAGACATTCCATCCAGGCACTATCAGTATTCATGGATCACATGTTTTAAAAAATATTAAATCATTTAATGCTTGCTAACAAATTCATTCCTTGCGGTAAAGCTACTTGAACTACAAAATCAGCTGCTTGTAAACTCATGCACAGTCAGAAATCCTTTAATGTTCACTGGTTACCCGTGATTAAATTTGTTGATTGCTATGAACAATGTGATTGATCATCCTTCTATCTGGTGAACATCTTCTCTATCAGTTATCTTATTTCTTGCAAATATTTTATATAATTTGTTACCAGAACTGCTTTTTATAATGGGGAAATAGCTTTAGCAGTCTGGAACTAAAATTAGCGCAGATCTAACCAGTGTTTACGGAGGTCCCGATTCCAGACACTCTAGTGACAAAGAAGCAGACTACAAATAGATTCAATAAACACGTGTCTTTACTAATAGTGTGACCAAGGTATCCAGGAATGGGAGTTTTCCCTCGATTTGGAGCCATGGGGAGGAAGAATTGATGGGGTTTTTGAATCATCTCAACAACATCCACCTGAACATACAATTCACAATGGAGAAAGAAATCGAGGGAAAACTCCCATTCCTGGATACCTTGGTCATCCGCAAAGCAAACTTTCAGTTAGGTCACAAGGTCTACAGGAAACCAACTCACACTGATCGGTACTTACACAAAAACTCCAATCACCACCCCCGACAGAAAAGAGGCATAATGAAAACATTAGTGGATCGTGCAAGACAGATATGTGAGCCGCACTTTCTCAATGAGGAAATTAATCATCTAAACCACGCACTTCAGGCAAATGGCTACTCCAGAAATGAAATCCGAAGAGCAATCAAACCCGGGATGAATCAAACAACCAAGGAAAAACAGTCTCCTACAGGAAAAGTGTTTTTGCCATATATCAAAGGAATTACTGATCAGATGGGAAAGCTTATGAAAAAGCATAACCTTCAAGCAGTATTCAGACCCACCCAAAAAATACAACAGATGCTACGATCAGCAAAAGACAGTAGAGACCCCCTCACCTCTGCAGGAGTATACCGTATACCCTGCAGCTGTGGACAAGTGTACATCTGGACCACAAAGCGTAGCATCCAGACAAGAATAAAAGAACATGAAAGACACTGCAGACTTGGACAACCTGAAAAATCAGCAGTGGCTGAACATAGCCTAACACAAACAGGGCACAGTATCTTATTCCAGGACACCAAAATACTGGACAACACTTCCAACTACTTTGTCAGACTGCACAGGGAAGCCATTGAAATTCACAAGCATAAGCAAAACTTCAACAGGAAAGAAGAAACCTTAAGAATGAACAGAGCATGGTTTCCAGTTCTGAAAAACACCAGGCTATCAAAACACTCTACACCCGACAATAGCCCTGCGGAGAAGATTAGCACATCAAGCACCAATCCAAATGCAAAAGAACCTCCTCAGGATACAATGAAGCCTCCCTGCATTAGCATTCTACACCCTGGGAAACTCTTACAGGATGACTCAGCTCAACCCCACCCCTCCTGAGTAGATATAAATGACCTGCCAACACCTTTTCCACACTGTGACACTGAGAGATCTCTGTCTTTTGGTGCTACACCTCTGAAGATGCCAGCCACAGCTGCTGGCGAAACGTCAGGAACTACAATGCCAAGACCACGGCAGTACAGCCCGGAAAACCCACAACAACAGAGAAAATGTTGAAGGAAATGAGTATATTTGTCTTAATAATATTATTTACTATTTACTGGGATTGTAAAAATCCTAAACACTATATATAAACTGCATAACAAAAAAAGCTTACAATCTGATACAGGCAACACTAGGAAAATGAAAATTAATTTAAAACTATAGAGAAAATTGTGAATTTTAAAATCACAACCATAGGATTCTTAAGCAGATCTATTCAGAATCCTACTCTACTCATCACTATTCAACGAGGTTTACTGTTAGGAAAACATCCTTAGGAGTGCATTGTCTATCTTAAACAGATGAGCCTGGAGATTCTTTTTTCTAAAACAGGAGCTGACGGAATGGAAGGGCCTGCTGTTGCTTGGGGCTGGACTGACCAAGCAAGGAAAGCAACACCTGGGTGACAAGAAGGGTTTAGTGATGCTATTTTGGATCAATCTCAGTTATTTTTCTATAAGGGAGTAGAAGGGCCACCGCCTTGGATCCACCAGAGAGCGCAGAGTACTTGGATCACAGACATGGGGACAACTGGTGTTTATTTTCCTCCTTTAAAAAAGTAAAGTGTGTTATCGAGTTGCTCACAACGGACTCATGGCAAGCCCATGAAATTCTGCCTCATGGGATTTTTCCCGCACACGAGATGAGCAGACGGGGATTGCTGTTGCCTTCTTCTGTGTAGCAGCCCCAGCCTTCCCTGGTGTTCTGGCATCTAAGTACTGCCCTCTGCCCTCTGATGAGGGCTGCCAAACTCTGATGAGGGCTGCTTTTCTTTCTTTACCCGTTCGCTTTTGCAGCATCAACTTAGATACCCCCAACACATTTTCCTAAGCAGTTTCTTATGCTGGTTATGAGCGGGGCGAGATTTATACACCCACTATTGATCGACAGTACAGCCCCGAAGGTTGTAGTTGGTCTAACCCAGAGTAAGCCGAGGCGGGGGTCGCTTGGCTGGAAGGACGTTCCGCCGCGGTTCAGGATGCCTACGCCAGGGGGCGCTTTGCCCTCCCCCCCTTTGCCACGCGCATGTATTGCAAATGTGCTGCGAAGAAGAGGGAGCGGAGAGTGCCCTACGCTACAGCGAAAGGCTTGAGAGGCTGTGGCGGCCCAGCTTCAGTTCTCCTCTTTCCAAAATGCTGGCGGATCCGACGCACACGAGCTTTGGAGACAATTGTGCTCATCCAGCTTCCAGCAACGGCTGTCAAGCTAGGCATCTTCTCTGTTGCTCGGCTCCGGCAAGGAGAGGAGACGAAGATAGAAACTCCCCTCGTCCCTGCTACTGTAAACCCGAGGGGGAAAGAGAAGGCGCTGGAGGTGCTCGGAATGCTCCTCACGTGCCCTCATAGGGTCACCTTCTCTGGGCTTGGAAACGCTTGGAGATTTGGAGGGCGGGGTTTGGGAAGGAAGCTCAATGGGATATAATGCCAGAGTCCAACCTCCAAAGCAGCCATTTTCTCCAGGGGAACTGATCTCTGTTGGGGATGTACTAAAACGAATGACAGGATTGCCCATTGAAAATAATGGGAGAGGCTTGGATGCCCATTGGAAATAATGGGAACCTGGAATGCCCATTGACTTGCATGGGCTCCGTTGAAACACATTAGAGCAAAAAAAAGGTGCAAAGAAAACGTGGAATGGATTTTGAAGGAAAGTCTCTGGGCCCGGATAGACTGTTCTGGGACTGGATTGACAGGCCCCTGAGTGCAATGACGGTCCCTGGGTGTGACAGAAGGGCTCGGGCACTGGAATGACATGGCCCTGAGTGGAATTATGGTCTCTTGCCTGTCATTCCAGTCTCACTGAGACTCAAGGCAGATTACACAGTATTAGGTTAATACAATCAGTATGAAGTAAGTACATTTGAACACAATACCAAAAGGCTAACATAGACATGTTTAAAGACATAGCATTAGCAAGGATCCAAGACATAGTCTGGTACTGCCAGGGGCTGTCATTCCATGTAGGGGGCTGTTATTCCAGTCGCAGACCCCTTCTGTCACACCCAGGGGCCGTCTTTCCAGTCAGGGGCCTGTCACTCCAGTCCCCGAGCCCTTTTGTCACACCCAGGGGCCGTTATTCCTGTCATACGCCTGTCATTCCAGTCCCAGAGCCCTTCTGTCACACCCAGGGGCCATCATTCCAGTCAGGAGCCTGTCATTCCAGTCCCAGAGCCCTTCTGTCACACCCAGGGGCCATCATTCCAGTCAGGGGCCTGTCAATCCAGTCCCGCAACAGTCTATCTGGGCCCAGAGACTTTCCTTCAAAATCCATTCCACGTTTTCTTTGCACCTTTTTTGTTTTGCTCTAATGTGTTTCAATGGAGCCCATGCAAGTCAATGGGCATTCCAGTTTCCCATTATTTCCAATGGACATTCAAGCCTCTCCCATTATTTTCAATGGGCAATCCTGTAGTTCGTTTTAGTACATCCCTCTCTGTTGTCTGGATAGCAGTCATAATTCTAGGCAATCTACAGGCCCTGCCTGGAAGTTGGCAACTATATGTCCTGTGCATATAGTCAGTAGCTGGGAAGGGTGGGAGTGCTAAAGCAGTTTAGAGCAGTTTTCATATATGACAGAAATATTTTGCAATATACCCACAGTATTGTGTTATATATACACACACCCCACATACAATAATTCTTTTTTTAAAAAAATTATAATTCCTCCAAGTATCTCTGGTGTTTCTTTTAATAGAGGTGAATTGGGCAGAGGACGGAGCCATGACCCCCTAGCAAGATTCATGGCAGTACATTATAGAGGATAATCTGCATATCCATTTAGAGTAGTTCTGTTTTTATTGTCATGTGTGAAAAAGTCAATGAAATTACGGCATCCCTGGAGAGAGTAAAAAAAATCTTTTTAAAAGGTAAGGCATCAATGATTTGAATAAATAGATACAAGAATATCAAGAGGTGGTTTAAGCATTAGTCTTAAATTGTCTTTTCTTTAAATCGGCTGCTATGCAAATGTAAAGCCTTATCAGTAAATTCAGTTTCTTTTCTGCTGTCTGTGTGGATTCACTTTTGTTTTTCTGTGACAGACTACCCTGGCTACACTTCTGGAATTAATACAATGTAGTGTTTGTGAATATAGAATCATATGGTGTTAGCTGTTCCAGCAAAATTACATACTATAAATAGCAACTCTGCTGCCAGTGGTTTTCCATTGAACAGAACCAAAACCTTTCAGTAGTTTTACCAACAAAGTGTTATTAAAATGCTCACCATAGTATTCAGTTTAATTTAATGAAGGTTGCCATAAATGTCACTTGGAAATCTTGCAAGTCCCCCTTAGCCTTCAATAGCTTGGCCCTTGATTATTTACTATGCATTTCCTCAACATTAGACCAGCAAAGACAATGGCAGGCATTGTCCCGAAAGCCGCTGTGACATCAGAGCAGATCAGCCAATGACATTAGCAGTGCAATCTTCAGAGTCTAGATCAATTTATTTCAGTCAGTCTAGAATGGACTAACTCTGCATAAGATTATATAATGGCAGATTAAAGACCAAGGAAGAGATTTGGAGGAGAGAGGATGAGCAGAAAGGTGTGAAACCATCAAAGAAGGTCGTAGGGGCATTTCATAGCATTATTTCTATTACTTGCCCTGGGATATGATGCACCTGCAATCATTTATCCAGAATGTGAATGTGTGGCTAATAATACACAGTAATTATGTACATGTCTTAAACAAAGCAGAACAGGTGCAGGCAATTTTCCTGCAGCTTCTTCCTGTTCAGGCTGCAGTTTTCACTTAACCTCCTTCTCTGATATTTCCAGGCAGCTTCAAGGTATTAAATCTTCCTTTGGTATACTTATATTTGATTCCCATGTACTTCCTGTTGTAATCTGTGTGTGTGTATCTAATTGCATTGTGCTTGTGAAGCAGTGTAGTCTCTGACTGATTGGCTGAACAGTTGTGATGGCATAGAATGTTCAGTTGCTCAGAGTAGTCACAGATTATGATACAGCTTTTTTGAGAGCCTATTAAGTTTTCCTTTGGTTGAGATTTGTGCTTCACAGAAAGGCAGTCTGAGACTGGAGGAAAGCCCTAGTATGTAGAGAGCTTGGGGATAGGGAAACCATAGGTATAAGAACATTGAAGGAAGCATGCAGAGTGGTGAACAGCAAAACGTGAACCTAAAGGAAGGGAATGAAGCCTGAAAAAAATTGGTAGAGCAAAAGAGCACGTTTGGAGACCTGGATTAAGGGCAGGACAAGCTGTGAGGTAAGAGCCAGGGGTGCAGGGAAGACTGGTCAAGAGACAGTGCTGCTGAAGAAAGTGATCCACTCTAGATTCTCATAGGAGAATTCTGCCCGTGTCCCCCTTCAGTAAATGACTAAAAAGCAGCAGCGGAAAGTGTATACTGGATCTAATAAGCGAATGCTTTGCCATAAGGAAAAAAGGGCGGCTTATCTACCTAATCAAGATAAGGAAGCAGTTCTGCTTCCTTCAGGCTTTCGAAGCTTTAGGAGGGGATTTAGGCTTCTCGTCCAAAACTACAACTCCCAGAATCCTGTGGGGGAAGCGGTGCCGAGTGAAACCTGTGTCATGTTGGTCGTGTAGACACGCCAGGGTCCGTTTCTCCTTCCCATCCTTGGCGTCACTGCCATTTGACAGCATCCCCGCCCCATTGCAGTTGATTGGCGCTCCCCTCGTCCCTGCTCGCGGCTCCTTTCCCCTCGCACCCGCGGCCTTTTTAGCCCCCGCCCAGGCGCCCGGCATTCCTGGACCCTCTGCAGGTCTCTAGGGTGTTCTCTGCGAGTAGGCGGCCTTGTTTGGGTTTCGCCCCCGCCCTCGCCCTCCTACCGGGCCGCTCAGGCAGGGACAGGAGCCACCCAGAGCTGCCGCCGCTGCATCCATCTGCCACCCGGGCAGCTCACTCCGCGCGAGAGGCGTCTGCTGCAAGCCAGCCGAGCCGGGGTGGAAGGCAGAGCTAGCTAGCTAGCAGCTGCAGAGAGAACTGCGAGGGAGGGACGGAGGGCGGCGGCAGCCCCAAGCCTCGCCATCCGCAGGCTCCGGCGAGGGGACTAGCTTAGTGAGCAGCTGAAGGCAAACCGGTGCAGCAAGCAGCGAAGAGGAAGCCGAACAAAGGAGAGCGACGCCGCCGCGGGGGGAGGTGAGTGGCCGGGAGGGGGCGGGGGGGAGGTGGTCGGTCTGTCTGCACTGCCCCTCCGGATAGCGCTTCGTTGCTTAGGGGCGGCGTGCGGGTGGGAGTGACCCCTTTCCCAGACCCCCCACCCGCCGCCGCTTCCCTCACCCAAGGGCTGCTGCGGCAAGAGCCACTGATGGAAGGGCGCGCTTACTTTGGTTTCTTCCAGCTCAGGCGCCTCAACAAAGGTGTGGGGACGCGGGAGGGACGGAGGGTCTCGTGGTTTCAAGGAGAGACGCACCCCCCACCCCGCGCGGAGAAATAAGGTGTTCTCGGTGGGGAAAGGGGGAGGCCGGAGCGGCGTGGCTGCCTATTCCTGGTACATGGCAGTGGAAAAGGAGCTGTGCGAAGTGGGAAATAACCTGGCAAGACCCTGCAGTTGCAAGAGGCATTGCAGCCGCAACAGGGAGAACGGGAGGCGAGGAGCAGGGCTGCTTTAACGGGCCAGGGATGTTCTTACAGCGGCGTGGCTTAAGAATATTGGCTATACCTCTGCCATCTTCTACAGAAAGCAGGATTCATGCGGCGCATATGCCGAGGTATTGCACAACGTCGACCCCGGTCGGATTTGGGTGTGTGTGTTGACATATACTTAAGCTGCCCCCCCCCCTCAGAACAGTTAAGCAGAATTTTAACTGCTTTGGGAGCTACTTGGCGGCAGATAACACACAAAACAGGTCAAGCGAAGCATCGCTGCATTTTATTCCCACCCCCATTTGCAATAGCTCAAGATGCCAGGTTTGCTGCCTTCCGGCTAGAGGACAAGTTTTCTCATGGGGATATAGATGGTCTTATAAGAATTGCTATCTGGAAAATGGAAAAAAATGACTGTTTAGCAGTGAACTTCATCTACTAGTAGAAAGTGGGAAGCATCAACAGTTGTACAAATTTTTTATAACATTTTGTTATTTCTGGATGGATATGATAATTGAAAGCAAATTAGATGAAGGCAGGTTGTTCCTTGAACAGGTTGTTTGGAGGCAGTCTTTCCTGGGTTCTAGGACAAACGGAGGCTTCTTTACTTGTGCTTTTTTTCCTTTGGAAGAGAGGGTGTGGTAAGGGCTATGTAATGCAGCATTGGCAACAGTACATATAAGCAGGGTGCTTTCCCCTGTGCATGTGTAGTAAGGTATTTCAGTGCCTTTTCTCCTCCAAGCCCATGCAAGATACAGAAAACTTGATCTTATTTATTGAAGCTTGCAGTTGTCAAAACAGTACTGTTATAGGACAGATATGTATTTAAAACAGGAATATTGCTTAGCATTTTGTGGCATTGCCCTGTATAAATCATTTATGAGTTAGGCTATGTATATGAAGCTAGTCTTTTGTATATCAAGTTCTTTAGACATGTTTAGAACTGCAGGGCATTTCCCCAGTCAACGTTAAACCATCACCCTCCTGCTACACTTTAAAATCTGGTTTAAGACTAATTTTGTATGAAAAAAAAATTACTCAAACTGTTGATACCTTTAGGGTGCAAAATGTTGTTTTCATAATGTGAATATGATTTTTAAACCATTGTTTTCTTTACTGGGTGATTAAAGAGAGCTATCATTTTTTAAATGATATGGCACAGAAAAATCTTAAATGAATGCATCAGACTACCTGTTAATCTGTTTAAAATTAAGAAGTGCTGACACTAATAGAAATGGGCTAGACAATTTAAGTAGTATTTTTATTTTTTTAAGAAACATCTTACTGTAGTAAAATAATTTGGGTAGTTGCGTGTTGATAATACCTGTTTTGAATCTTATTCCCAGATGATGATGCATGTATGGATTCATACTAGCTTATGGGGGTGTATGTATTTTTGAATGACGCTTCACCAATAGATGTATTTAGAATTTTTCCCCATCAAACCTTTTCAAGGTAGCCCACAAATAAAATGTAGAACACGTTATAAATAGTTAACAATTAAACACTTTGTGTTAAAAAACCCAAAGTTAAAATTCTGGCCAGAGCATAAAAACAGCATAAAACACTGAGCAGCTTAAAATGAGTGTCATAAAACAGTCCTTGGGCTAGGAGCAAACTATAAAAATGGTGTTAAAAGGTTAATCAAATGTGTCTGTGCTTTTTCATCCAATGCACCAGTCAGGATGGGGCTTCCTGCATTCATTTCTCAATGCTTCTAATATGGTGAGGAGAGAAAATGGGTGTGACCATACCCGTTTTCTAAAATGCAGTCAAAGCCTTGCACAAAAACAAAAGCTGGGTATATTGGCCTTTGGCCTATGGTCATGTGTAAGATTATACAGTATTGTGCAGGAGTTACATTGTAGCAGGACATGGTAAGTGTCTCCCTATGAGTCATCCCAGAGTAGCTAAAACATGACAGTTATTGAGTGTAGGGTTCTGCTCCAGCACCTGGTTTTATGTCGGCCACCTCTTCAACATGCCATGATAGCAAGTCATTTCCTGATGTGCCTTGATCTTACTTTCCTATCCTACACGTTATATAAAACTGTTATGCTGTGCTGGCATAGAAAGATTTCTATGTGCCAGCATAGAAAGATTTAACTTATGGTTTTGCACAGCTGCAGCTTCCTAGAGGATTACATGCACCCAGCACAAGGCCCCACAAGTCATGACTCTTCATTATTGTTTGCTCCATGTTAAAAGTTTATTTGCCAGCATGTTCTTTCAGTAGCTTGGCTGGCAGAATGGAGGAGTGAAGAGCAGTGTTATGTCTAGGTGGTTCCAACTCCAAGGATGAAATGATGTGTCCTTCTGCTGCCATGTTGCATCCAGTCCCAAATCCAGCACAAATACTTCATTCTTACTTACAAAGTAGGGTTGCCAGGCTATGCATCTGCCTGAAAATTGGCAGGAGTCTGGGGGTAGGTGGGCAGAGGCATAGGGGCAATGGCAGCATGCCATCACTTCTGGGAAAAACCCAGAAGTGATGTCATGCCTCTCTAGGAATCACTGGAAACTATGATTTTGCCATAACATTTCTGATTATTCCTAGAGAGTACAGGCATCACTGCTTGGTTTTTCCTGGAAATGATATCACTCTGTCACCAACAGTGATTTTTTTCTCCTATTCACTGCTGGAGTGCCAGCAGGTAATTGGCTGCTAGGGGCTGAAGATTTCAACCCCCCCCCCCCAGTAGACATATGGTAAGCCTATCTCAAAGCACTCCATGGCTTTGATTCCCCTTTTCTTCTTTACCCTGTATCCTGATACACCCTTGTGCAGATATTTCCTCCACCATTCTCAGTTGTACACCATTCTCAACTGTCACACTTCTTTTCTTCTATGTTCTCCTTTATATCTGGAACTACTTATGAGAATACCTTTAATTACAATCACAACTGAAATTATGCCCAAATAAAAAACTGAACTGTATGCATATTTGTTCCCTGTTTAATTTTACCTCCATCTTCCCTCCTCTCTTTATTGCTCCTCTGTGTTGAACTATAATTTCCTCTAGGTAGACAGCTGCTTTTTTGTTCTTATTCTTTACACATTGATAGTGTTAATACTAAAGTTACATAGTCATAAATTTGATTGTTGGACCTTTTGCAAATCTGAGTTCCACTCACATAGCAGAGGCTTATTATATAGGCTTCCTATTAGGAATCTGTAACTGCTCAAATGTCTTTTGTCATATTCATATTAGAACAATGATTCTATACTTTTTTCTGTTTCAGATAGTTCATTCTTTTCTCAAACAGATAGCTTAAGTGCTAAAATAGGATAAGGCTTCAAGTCCATAAGGTGCTTAGATAACTGAGTATCAGTCTTCTTGGACAGTGTAGTAGTAGTAGTAGTAGTAGTAGTAGTATTCACTTCAGATTTAAGAAAATAAACAACTGCTTCAATGATATGTACTCGCCCCCCCCCTAAGAAAAACCCTGTTGTTTGTCTCCTTCATTGAAACAGGTACATGTACTGACTTTTATTGGCAAATAACTATCTTGAAAGACAAAACGATTCTTAAAGATTATTTTGTAGTTAGTCAGCACTGGGTTATAGTTGGCAGGTCTAGCACTGGTTTTGAGTGTCCCTAGGGCACTAGCTGAAAGAACAGTACAAACTATTCTGATTATTCGAACTACTTTAAAGCTGTTCTTTCGTGTCTCTTTTTAAAAAAAAACTAGAATGCAGCAACTTCTACATTTCTTTAGTTACTGAAGCCAATTCCAGCCATATTACAGGAAGCAAAAAATTGGGACAAATAGACAATAATTTTATCTGGTAAACGACAAAAGCAAACTACTTATTGTGGGAATAAATTATTCTTTAAACAATAGTAAGTGTGAATGCATGCTGAAATCCTAGGCCAGTCTAATGAATAGCTTTGTGAGATTTTAAGGTTTTAGTTACAACCAAAGAGGGCAATTTCCTATGCCAAAAAGGCAATCTCATGCCAAGAAAACCCAAATAAATTAGACAGATCATGCAGTTTTGCATATATCTGCGTAGTTTGCACAATTTGTTTGCGATATTATACAGTTACTGTTGAATGCAAAATACGTTTGGAAAAAGTGATATGGAAAGAAAAAAGTCTAATCCTCTAACTGCTAAAAGCTTGGCATTTTTGTTGTTATTGTTTCTGAATCTTCTTTGGTTACTGTCTATATTTCTTCAAATATCTATTCATAGTCATGAGGCCTAGAAACTTAGGGTAAGAATTAGTTATATGATACAGATTCAGTTTACTGCAACTGTGAAAGCAAGCACAACATTGCAGAAGAAAGAAAACTGGCATTCTCAGATGTGCCAGAAACTTTTGGTCCGGTTCTAAGGCTTGTAAGAAATCTCATACCAGCTCTCCACAGTAAGAGCAAACAGTGGGCTTATGGCATTTGAGCAATTCTGACCCCCCACATTGCATGTCAAAGCTCTGAAATAATGTGCTTTACTTGAACTGTCATTGTATGAACAAAGGCTGTGTCTTGTCATGACAGAAAGACAGCAGGGGTTTTTTCTGGTCATGGTATTTCTTGTCTATGAAAAAATAATTGATTGACTTCAGCAGACAGGATAAGTAATAAATGCAACATTTACAACAGTGTGCTAAGATACTGTACATTCCTTCCCCCGTCCCTTTAAAGTGGCATGTCTTCAGTGCTGTTAGAGAATTCTTAATGGTAACCAATTCAGCGATTTTAAAAAACAGTTATTGTGTGAAAGTGTTGCAGTGAGTATGACCATATAGCATTTTAAAGAATAATGAGTCTTTTGGGCACTGGGACCATGTCATGGAAAATGGCTTGTGGTGATAAATCAATTAACCTCTGCCTTGTAAATGAACAATGAATTGTGATAGCAGCTACTAGTTATCACATCTGTTGATAGCATTCATGTTCATTTTAAAATGGGATTATCTTCCCACCCTTCATGCCTCCCTCTTTTTGTCTTTTTGTGTTTGTTAGAAGCCAAAGCCAAAGATGGCATAATTTAATCATTTGAAAATTGGATCAGTAATGTGGCACCTTTACAACTCTATTAAGCTTATTTGTATTGAAATTTTAAATGACATTTGCATCGATATTTTAAGCAGTTACAGTTTCCTTCTATAGAAACAGTTAATACTTCAAATGTCCTGGATGTACTACATACAGGTCTTGAAGAAAATTATTTCTTATCATCCTTGGAAGTGAGCCAGTGTTGTATAGCGGTTAGAGTATCAGAATAGGTTCTGGGAGCCCCAGGTTTGAATCCTCAGTCTGCCATGGAACGTTGCTGGGCCAGTCAGACATTCTCAGCTTAACCTACTTTACAGGATTGTTATGAGGATAAAATGGAAGAGAAAGATATAAGCTGCTTTGAGTCCTATTGTGGAGAAAGGCAGAGTATAAATAAATTTTAAAAGAATGTGACCTAGAATATCCATGGCTGCCTAATGTTATTTTCCCCCTCTTCTTTGTTCTTTATGGATGGTTTTTGGACCTTTTGTGAAGACAGCCAAACATAATTATTCATATTAATTATATTTAAATCTCAGAGTATCAACTAGGGTTGTCATTGCTCCTTACCTGCAAAGTGGGGACGGGGGGGGACATAGGTGCCATCTGGGCAAGGGGGTGCTTGTCCTCCTTGTCATGGGTGCAGGGCCTGGGGGCCATCCTCCGATACCACTTCCAGTTTAAAAAGGAAGTGAAGGTCTTAGTGGTGCCAAATCAGCCCCAAACATACCTTTGGGCCAGTTTGGCACACCCAGTCTCCGTTTTTTCCATTTTAAACTGGAAATGATGTGAGTGGAAGGTCAGCATGGGCAGGGAGTGACAGATGGGGATGGGGCATCTCCCACCCCAGGTTCTGAGTCTGACAACCCTAGTATCAACAGATCTCCAGGCTTACAGCTAGTTGTGCTCTTGAGACATTTAACAAAACCCAGTGGAATATAGTAGCCAGCTTACCACCCACAATCAGGGGGAGAGGGTTGAAAAAGGATCATACCCATGAAGTCCTGGAAGAGAAAAGAGAAGAGCAATGTGCAATAGGAGAGTTTTTTATTGACACAGAACCCAGCTCTCCTGTTACCCCTTGCTCTTCTCTTTTCTCTTACTAGCCAGCTACTCTTTGTGCTTGCCACCAGTCTTTTCCTTTTTTGTTCTAACAAGGTCTTTGTATATGTAATAGGTTGGGGTTATCTTGGTTTGTGCACAGCAATTTTGCAGAAAGCAGGAACTGTTCGAGCATCTTGCTTTGGTTTGGCCTTCTGCAAAATCTCACTGCAAAGAGCTTTTGCTATCCCTCCCCTTCCTGAATTCTGTGCAGTTCAAAGAATTGCAGCTGAGAGCCGCTGTAGTTGTTTAAAGTGTCAGGCTAGGTCTGACAAGACATGGGTTCAGATCACTACTCTACCATGAAACTCAGTGGATATTCTGGGCTAGTCATACTGTCTTTTAGTTTCACGTTACTTATTAGAGGGGTTGTGAGAATAACACTCAAGAGGGGAAAACCATGCAAGCTACCATGGAGGAAAGGCAGGATAAAAATGTAATGGGTAACAGAATTCATGAAAAAATTGTAGTGGGGGGGTGTAGTCATTGGAGGGGAAGAGTGATTGCCATTGGTAACCTGGTAGATGGATTTGCAGAAACCTGCTGATAGGTTAAAATGGATTGGACATGGTATACTTATCATAAGTCTGAATGCTTCTTTTGCGTATTTTCTATATTGTAGTCTGTAGCTGACAACTTCTATGTAGTATCAGGGCTGCTGACAGTGGCCATGGGCCATGGGCCATGGGCCCTCAGACTCATGAGTTACACTCCCTAGACCAAACCCCAAAGACACTGAAGCACAATCACCTGGCTTACAGTTAACTTAAAAGTATCTTTGTATGTAGCAAAATGAATATGAAATTATGCCTTTTTCACAGAAGTCCTGAATATTATTGAGGCATGAGTATGGTGTCTTTCTTATGTCCCATTAATATTTATAAAAGTATGTTATCTGTAGAGAAGTTTGTAGAAAGCATTTTAGTCAGTAGTTAGGAGAAGTGGGGAGAGGAGGTCTGATTAAAAGCCGTCTTGTCTACCTGCAATCTATAAAAACCAAGTGATCAGAATGAATACAGCATACAGAATACAGAATACAGCAATGAATACAGTTCCAGTTTTTAGGAGGCAGTGAAATAGTAAAAAAAAGGTATAATCTTGTTTTGTGTTTCTTGATCTGTCAGACCACTAGCACGTGTAACTTTTTGAACTATTTAAGTGCCTGTTCTTTCTTTCTCTTGTCTATCTTCCTTTTAGAGCTACTATCAGGGAATCTTCCACCCTCAGAAATATGGTTGCCAACCTCCAGGTGGGACTGTTGGCGCAGTGTGGTTTGAACTGTAGCTGAGCTATAAATAAGGCTTCCACACACTTATAGCATTCAAGTGTATGTACAGTTTATTTACAGTGACTTATGTACAGAATCTTGTTCTCAGTGTCAAAGTGCTTCGCCAAGCACCTAATGGAACAAGCTCCACTCCAGCACAAGACACTGCTGGCTTATATCCTCCCACAGCACCCCCCAGTGTCCAATCATAACACATCTGGTGAAGTGTCGTAGGTTGTTTCTCTGCTCTTGCATCATCCAAGGACCTGTCAAATAGATCTTTTACATCAGTAGTGACATGACAGATACAAACAGCAAGACATAGACATGCTTCTTGGCTCTCTATGTCAACAGGGACAGGTAGATCTCTAGACTGCAGAGACAAGTTCCCCTTGTGATAAAATGACTACTTTAAAGGGTGGCATTATACCTCACTGAAGTCCCTCTTATCCCAAACTGCACCCTCCCCAAGCTCCATCCCCAATTTTCCAGGAATTTCCTACTCAACCCTTTGTAGAAATCTTGCAACCCTACTCAGATGTCCTACTTTATTAAATTACTCTGAGAAGTTTTAGAGGGCAGCACACTGTGGTTAATCTAGAGAATATGAAAGTATATCACTGAGTCTATTAGTATATGTAAAGTTATATTGTAAATCAGTGGTCCTCTATAGCAAGCCACGTTTGCAATAACCATCAACCAGAAGAGCCACATGGACTGTGGCATGCTGTGCATACTTCCCCACCAAATACACACATGCAATAATATAACTGCCAACATTAAATATATAACTATAACCGGGGCCTGCAGAGAAAGGTGTGGGATTGTTGGAGAGAATTGGCCTGTTACTTCTATCCCTGACCTGAGGCCCACAGAATAGGGAGGCTGGCCGCCTACCCATCCTCCAATCCCTCCAACAGTGGCTGTTTCAAGGTGCAAACCACCTTCCAGCCACAAGCCCTACTGGGCAAAGGCTTAGGCCAATTTCCAGTAACACAGGGCAGGTTCCACATTGAGGAACATTTATGAGGGAGGAAAAGGGGGGGGGGAAGAGATGGCATGTAGGCATTAGTAACTTCATCCCACCATACTTTAAAACTCTTTTCTTTAAGGAGATGAGGGAGAGGAAGGGAAGAGAGGGCACTTGGCACTTCTCCTTGGCTAAGGAAGGGCATTCTGAAATGGTCCAGCAAGCTCATCCACTCTGCCTTTACTAGTTACTTAAGACAGCAGGTCACAGGCTGCCTACAGCTGTTGGTTCCCCACAATCATCAAGGTAAAGACTTACTTCTTAGAAGCATCAGAAATATGGAGCCAACACGAACATGTGAATTGAGAGCAAGACTGTTGATGGAGCTATGGCAGTCCCATCCCTTGATAACATAGAGGGCTCAACGCAGCTTTCAAGAGCCCATTTTTTCCTCTAATTTAAATACTGCAGTCATCCCCACAAGTCCTGAAATCCAAATTCCCAGCAAGGTTTTCAAAGAGACTTTATCACCTGGATGGTGTACCTATGTTAGGTGCAAGTCAGTCCATTTAGATACATGGGAGTTAAAAGTGTTAGCTTCAGTTGGGGGTACCTTATGCAACCTGAAACCGAGGAACTGATTAACTAGATAGCCTTGCCTATCCTCCTGTGCTCCCAGAGTGACCTAGACCCCCTGGTTTTTATGCATATAACTCATGTTTCTGGTGAGCCTGTACATGGTTTTTGTAAGATGTTATAACGTAGGCTGCTGCATATTCTCGGACTCTGAGCTATGCCTGTCCTGCTGTCAAAGGACTGACCTTGCAGTTTGCCTGAGAGGGGTAGCAATTACCCATAGTAGAGATAGCTGGGATTTAAGGAGGCTGGAATTTGGAAGTACTCTACCATGTTCTGTCTGGCTTCCTGTCTGGAAGGAAAATTAATTGAAAGTCCAGTGGCGCCTTAAAGACTAACAAAATACCATAAGCTTTTTTGAATGAGAACTCACTCTATCAGATGTAGATAGGCTATAAAGCATCAGTGAACTTCTGTTTAATTTTGCTGTAACAGAGTGAAATGGCTACCACATAAGAATTATTTTTTGGAAGAAGTCACCCAAGGAAGAGATGCTTTATGATCTAACTGAGTGATCCTGGGCAAGGAGAAGGCAGAACAGATAATGGGAATTAATTATTGCCCCCTCCACAATAATTTCTTAATTGTCTGAATTAAGCCAAGCCCATTGTTTCTAAAGCACATCTTCCAACGAGATCAACAAACCTATGCTAGTATACCTACTGAATCAGTGTATGGTGGTTGTTTAAGTAACATTATGGATCCTATCTAACAGAAGAGTGTATCCTTTCTCAGCAAGATTCAGGTCCAGTAGCACCTTCAACACCAACTAGACTTCCAGGGTATGAGCTTTAAGGGGCCTCTGACTCTTGAAAGCTCATACCCTGGAAATTTAGTTGGCCTTTAAGGTGCTACTGGATGCAAATCTTGTTCTACTATAAACCAACATGGCAACCCACCTGAAACTATCCTTTTTCTCAGGGATCAGATTATTTAATCAGTACCTGTGCTAATCCCCTTCTGTTCTGCAAAGTAATAGCTAGAGACAGAATTAGCAGGGATGGGTGTGAATCAAAAGGGGGAAGAAGAAGCAGCTACATTGGTGAGGAAAAAACCTATGCTAGTTTGTATTTAGAAACTTTTTCCTGGGCATCAGTTTTTACATAAATCCAGAGCACAAGAAACTTCTAAGCCAGTACAACTTGAACAAAGTAATTTTGTATGCATCACATCTCTGGGATTCTGGATCAAAGCCCCTGACAAGAGTAAGCTGCAGAGAGTAAGGTCAATGGTGATATCATCATTCATAGGGCCAAACTACAAGTGACGAATGACCCAGGTTGGACACTTGTCAGTTTCCCTCAAGTTTTCATGGGCAATGTAGGCAGCTTGGCGGAATGTTGGACAAGTGACAGTTGGAAAGTCCATTGGACAGCAGTCAGAGAGCCAAGCTGCAAGACCGGGATGCCTACATTTCCCATCAAAACTTGAGGGAAGCTGACAAGTGTCCAATCTGTGTCATTCGTCACTTGTAGCTTGGCCCTCAGTCTCATCTTTTGTGTACCTCCCAGGGTCACCATTCTTCAGTTTGGTGTAGTGGTTAAGAGCCAGTTTGGTGTAGTGGTTAAGAGCATGGCACTCTAATCTGGAGAGCTGGGTTTGATGCCCCACTCCTCCACTTGAAGCCAGCTGGGTGACCTTGGGCGAATCACAGTTCTCTGGAGCTCTCTCAGCCCCACCCACCTCACAGGGTGATTGTTGTGGGGTAATAACAACATACTTTGTAAACTTCTCTGAGTGGGCATTAAGTTGTCCTGAAGGGTGGTATATAAATTGAATGTTATTATTATTCAGATGGAGCCTGGCATTTTCTCAGAATTACCACTGATTTCCAGACTGCAAAGATCAGTTCCACTGCAGGAACTGGGAGATCTGGAAATGGACTGTATGGCATCATATTCCTACTGAGCTCCATGCTCACCCTAAATGCGGCCTTCCCTTTGGACCACTCCCATATCTCAAGCTAGAGTTGGCAACCCCAGTACCTGTTCAAATATACTTGTGGCTACTATAGCATAACCACATGGTTGCAAATGAAAGGACTTGCTTTGTATAACAGTTGCTATGGATGTAGGGTGGGGAAGAGTTAGGTTTTTCAGTATTAAACCATTTTATCATGGTGTCCTCAAAAATATCTGCAACTTTTAAACTCTGACCAATCTGCTATTACCGAATATACATAGGCATTCTTTCCATAACTCAAATTGGATTCTTGAGTGTGAATATATAATTAAGTTCTTGAGGGATTTATCAGATAAACAGTTAAGATTTAAGTATACTGCAAGAGGCATATGCAGAGATCTCTGCAGTGTATAGTTATTGTTCTCTTTAAGACATCTATTTGCACATTCTGTTCTGAAAGGTTAATTCAGCCATATTTTCTACCATGTGCAGTATATGACTTTTTAAAGTAAGAACTGAAGACAAACATGTTTAAGTACATACATTCTTGCACAATCTGTTCAACCCTTACCATGGAGGATGGATCATATGAGCGGAACTTACTTGCTTTGGTACTTGTGTCTCTGCTCCTGTTCTTATGAAAGACAATATGTGATGTTGGGAGATTGTCACCATCACATTATAACCACCATTATAACACTTTGGCCATTTATGACCTGGTCCAGCATGATGACAGGTAGAGCTCCAGCCATCTGCTGGCTGCTTTTTTCTTCAGTTTCCTGATAGTGATTTGTGCACAACACGGCAGCTGAAAAATGTTCTGCCATGCTCACATGATTGCTGCCAAGGGGTGATAGCTGTAACTACAAATGTCTGCTCCAGCATGTTGCTTCTTCCAAGTAATAATAATATAATAATAACATTCAATTTATATACCACCCTTCAGGACAACTTAACACCCACTCAGAGTGGTTTACAAGGTATGTTATTATCCCCACAACAAACAAACATCCTGTGAGGTGGGTGGGGCTGAGAGAGCTCCAGAGAACTGTGACTAGCCCAAGGTCACCCAGCTGGCTTCAAGTGGAGGAGTGGGGAATCAAACCCGGTTCTCCAGATTAGAGTCCTGCACTCTTAACCACTACACCAAAGTGGCAGTGTTGCTGGGCTGTGTGGACAGACTTTCAAATGAGTGAGCTTGTCCAGAATAATAATATAATTTATATGATACACTTGAGGCTGAAGAGATTCAAATCTGTATTAACACATTTGATCACAATTGTCAGGTCTTGAAATAAGGATTATGGACAATCTACCATTTTTTTTCTCAAGATGTGTATTTCTTCTATGTTACATTAATGTCTGGCAGTTGGGTTATATATTATGCTACTGTTACCACTTTCATTTTAAGTTGATTTGTCGCAGTCTACCCATGTATTTATACACACACATCACCTTCTCTGTCTGCATCATGCATCTAATGAAATAAGCTGTCGGAATGCAGAAACCCGGGCCACAAATAAACCAGCTAGTTTCTAATGTTTATCAGCATTTTTTGGTTATCTTTTTTTTTTTAATTTTAACTTTTATTTAATACAACCGAATTTTTGGTTATCTTTTGACAGCTTCTCTGGGACAGGTAGCTTAAAAGATTCCTTAGATTTCAAGGTGATCAGTTATCACTTGTTCTAATCTTATTTAGCATATCTTTACAGCCCAGTACTTACAGTGGTACTTTAAGACACAAGTTGAGATAAAATATTTAATTCTCTGCAACTGATTGAGGGCAAAACAATAAGCTGTTTGTCCTCTGTGTATAAAACAGGATCCAAAGACAGCAAGCCATTTGTTTGCTGAATAACTGGAGGCAGTACATGGCTTATAGACATATGAAAGCATATAGTGTTATAATTATTATATAATCTGTGTCTGGGGATGATTTTATGTCTCTTGCTTTTCATCCCAAATCCAATTTTCCTGAGGACTCCAACCTGGAAATACCAAATCCTCAGATAGGGAAGAGGTGTGATGGGTATGTTGGAACATGCACATATATGTAGGGACATTGTATTCCAGTGCAGCCATACAGATGTGTGCCATGGTATATGCATACCTCACAAGATATAAGAAGTTGTTTGCCAAGCTAGCCATTGGTATCTTGTGTTAGACAAACTTGAGTTGGGCATACCTCTTTAAACAAAACTTTATTGAGCACAGTGCTATTTTGTAGCTGTTTTAGTCAAGCTTGCTGGTAACAATACGGACACTGTTACAATTTTATTATTGGTTATATATATATTTTATGGCTTTCATGAAGGAGACAGAATGTCTGACCTCTTTATTCTTATGACCACCAGCTGATATAATAGAAACATCCACTTACAAATCCAAGAAATCCAGTATCAGCACACACAGTTTAAATTGGTTATTTAGCACTAGTTTGAAGCTTACGTTTGCAGTGTAAGCAATAAAGTCAATTAGCTTGCGACAGCAGTTTCAGTATGCATCAGCCAGATCACCTTAATTTAGACAAGGGCTTAGAGAGTAAATCTGTACATTTTACTAGCTTTCATACAGCTCTATTGAACCCATTTTCATGTAATCAGTAGTAACTTGGGCTAAGTTCATACATCATGCCAAACCATAATTACAGAAGTTTAACTAGAATTGGGTGTGGTGTCTAAATTGACAAATCATAATGTGTGACTGGCCAAAACACCAGAATTGGAAATCATGGTTTGAAGTGGCATAAAAAATGGTGATTTGCATTAATGATGATTTGGCATAACATTTATTGGCAAATCATCATTCTGACTTCCAAGGGCATTACAGAATGTGCTCATAAATGTATGATGCATTGGTAGGGATAGGGACTATACACTACTTTGTTGGGTCCTGTCTGCTGATGTAGACATACACCTAATAAGGAGTTTCCACATTGCTCAACATGTCTTGTAAATTCGTTATGCCATGTTTCAGAAAGATTTCACCTCTGAGCTTGGCTTTATGCTTGTTTTTCAATTTTCTGCTACCATACCCTATTGTATCTCTCATTGACTGTTCTAACTGTTGTAAATTCTTGTACTTTGCTCAGTGACTGTCTTAGCTGTTCTTTATATTGTATTTCCACTTGCTCTGTGTAATATGCCTCAGATCTCAGTGAGAAAGGCATAACAACAACAATAATATGGATCAAAAATGTGAAAACTAATGAACATGCATCACTCTTTACCCCCGAAAAATGATGTTGACAGGTTATATTTACCATGAAAAATTGGTGGAAGAGGACTGTTACGAGTACATCAGGTAGTAGAAGAAGAAAAGAGGGGCTTGAATGATTACATCAGTAGAAGAAAAATTACTTCAGGCTGTAAAAACAGAGAACATATTGAAAACAACTGAAACAAAGGCTGAATACAAGAAGAAACTGTTTGAGATAGATTAAATGGCTGGAAGAACAAATGCTTACATGGGCAACATCTAAAAAATATTGAAGAAAAAAGTGGTAACAGCCTAACCTGAGCATGGTTGAAGATGGGTATAATCAAGAAAGAAACTGAAGGTCTGATCTTTGCAGCACAAGAACAAGCATTGCAAACAAATGTTATGAACGCCAAAATTCAGAAAATCAGTGAAAATACAAAATGTTGCCTTTGCCAGGAAAAAGATGAAACTGTGTCCCATCTCTTATTTGTAAATGCAGTAAAATTGCACAGACAGATTACAAAGCTAGACATGACAGGGTCGCAAAGCTGATTCATTGTTCATTGAGTAAAAAGTATAATCTGCCAGTATCAAAAAATTAATGGGAACATCAGGTGGAAACGGTACTAGAAAATGATCAAATCAAGATCTTGTGGGATTTTAGAATACAAACTGATCAACACATTGAATACAATAAGCCAGACTTAACAGTTGTGGAAAATCGAAAGTTTTAATAATAGACATTGCAATTCCGGGAGATGCCAGAGTTGAAGAAAAAGAACAAGAAAAAATGATTAAATATAGAGATCTGGCAATAGAAACCACCCAATTAGGGATGAAGAATACAACAGTAGTCCCCATTGTCAACTTACAGAGTTGAAGAAACGCTGAAACAGATCATAAGCAATTCTATTATTGACAGACAACGAAGAACTACCCAGTAGGATCATACTTAAAGCAAGAGATAGTGTATAGGAGCACATACTTAAAGCAACAGATTGGACATAAGGCAGCATAGTAGTGAAGTTTGTGGTCCCTAACTCATTAGTGAAGCATGTCTTTGAGACCACCTCCCTACAATACAGCCTTCCTATCTCAGTAAAAAAGCCTTTTTGAATAATTAAGTTTTGCATCATTTGCAGAAAGCCAGTAGAGTGGGGCTCTCCTGACCTCCTCAGGCAGGCTGTTCCATAGGACAGGGCCACCAAAGAGAATGCACGTGTATGGGTGGCTGTTTATTTCACCCATGTGCAGGGTGGCACCTGCAGGAGACCCTGTTCAGATGAGCAAAGCTGCTGTGGAGGAACATAAGGAGAGAAGTGGTCCTCTAAGTATGTTGGACCAAGGCCGTGAAGAGCTATGTATGTGATAACCAATATCTAATGTGTAGCCAGTGGTGTGACTGCAGGATGGGAGTGATATTCATGCTCCTGCTCACTCCTGATAACAGCCAAGCCACAGCGCTTTGCATCAACTACTTGTTTTGATGCAGAGGACCATGAGTGAAACTGTACTTGTGCAATAATTCTTCACCCACCTTTTCCTGGTGCTGCATCCTATGGTATGCCTTGAAATGCCCTGGACCCTCAGGAATAACATGGTGTGGGAGGACATGGGGTGGGATGGAAAACCAGCTAAAATAATCTCCTTCGGAAAAACCCATTATGTTGCTGTTTGTGCAAGTAATAATGCTTCACCATTTGTTGTTTGGGGGGGTATCAGTACAAACTTCCTTATCAGATAAAAGAAGTAGATAGTTCATATGTCATTTGATCCACTGATTACTAGAAAAGTTTCTTAACATCTAATTTTTTGTTCAAAATTTAGGACATAAAATCTGTGTCCTAACAGATGGCCATCATTCCAATACATAGTAAGACAAGATGCATGCCATGTACCGTGGGGTTTATGGGCGTTTCTTTGTAGAATTCCTGAACCAACCTGTTTGGCAGTTTCCCAGTCCTCAGTGTCTGCAAAGAATGTGTATGTGTTTGTAGAATATAGACTCTGTTTATAACTAACTGTATACTTCAGTTGAAAGTATTTTTCAGGAAAATCATGTTAATAAATTATTCTCTGATTAGTTGCCCATGGATAGCATAGTATTTTAGAATCATGATTAATGAGATTAATGAGGTTTTTTTAAGTGACTTATTTTCTGCTTGAACAGACAGCATGTGCTTAATGAACACTAGCAAGAAGATTATTAGTGAATAATTTTTTGTGCTCTTTCTGACAACATTGTTTCATGCAGTTTATAGAAGCAAAGCCTGAAGTGTTTGGCAGAACTTTTTTTTGCAGATCCTTACCAAGTCATTCAGGATAAAATATGTTATCTTAGCTATTGATTCCATCTTTGTCCTGCATCTGTAAACCAGTTATAATTTGAATTGCTTGTATGACTCCTCTGAGTGTGGGAAGCTATAATTTTTGAGGGATTTTATAATGTTCGGGCCTAGCTTTTTTTACAGTGCTGACGTCTAATCTGAATGGTGTGTTAGTCCATGGAATGTACAGGTCACTTTTATTCAGGTAACATATTGTGCCACTCATTTTTTTCCTCCCCAAAAAATCAGCACTTCCTTATCGAAGGAATTTAGATTTACTTAAGGATTTATAATCTGCTTTTTAACTAAAATAAATTCTCAAAGTAGAAAGAGATGTTTAAAATTTCAAAATGTTTACATTAACATCCAAAAAAAACACCTTTTAACACATAACATAAGCAGACCATTTAATGCATTTGAACAGCCCTCCTGTTGCAAAGCTGGCCTTGTGGATGCGAATATAGATGGAATGCCCAAAGCTACTGTTGCTTTCTTGAGTTCAGAATAAGCATAGTTCCAGGTGGATAGCTGTGCTGGTCTGCAGGAGAACAAGATTTGCATCCAATAGGACCCAACAAGACCACCAAGATTACCAGGGTGTGAGCTGTATCGAGTTGAAGCATGAGAGTAAACATGATACATTTATATTGTGTAGAGCTTGTTGTGCCCTCCTTTCTTCAACCTATCTCCTTTTCTGTCACTCATTGTACAAAAAGTGAAGAGTGTGATAGATAATGCCTTCCTGTAAGTGGGATTAATAGAGTTTAATACAATGGAATATTACAGAGCTCCTAGTCCAATGCTGTGGCATACAGTTAGGAGCTCGGAAAGTATCTTGTAGAAAGGAATGTAGCTCTTTCACCAATGAAGTCTCTATATGATGAGTGTGTCAAGCTAGCCATGGAGCCTGCATTGGTCCTAGCCACACAGCTCTAAGATAAACAGGAGCTTGGGCACTCTCGTGCTTTAGTTTGATGAAATAATAATTGTTTGGGATAACTCTTGGAAATATGCAAACAGTGTGTTTGGCTGTCATTGAAGATGTAAAATTTCTGGAAATTTTGAAGCCGTGATAGAAAATGTTTTCTTTTTCTGGGAAAAAATGGAAATATTCAGAAAAAATAAAATACATACAATACTTAATTTCCTATTGAATTCTGACTACTCATACTATTTCAACAACATGAAATGCGTCATTTATAGCTTAGCATATATAAAGTCCTTGAGTGGGGGATGGAAAAATACTGTTTCCCCACTGCCTCAAAGTTTCAATTCCCCCACCCCCCCACCCCGGGCATTCACATCTCTAGCTGTCACTGCAATTATGCACCTCCTTCTCTTAACAATTTTATTTTGTCTTTAAAAGGAGAGACTAGAACAATAGTTAAAATCAAGCTACTTGTTCCTCCTTGTAAATTTACCCTGTTGCCTAGATTATCTAGTATGAATAAACACCAGATGTTTTGGAGTGGATGTCAAAATACCTATGCAATGCAGAAATAAAGTGCAGTGCAGAGCTGACTAGAGTTTTAGGTGGGTAGCCATACTGGTCTGCAGTAGAATAGCAGGAATTGATGGCACAGAGACTCACAAGATTTTCAGAGTTGTAAACTTTCAAGAGTCAGAGCTCCCTCTGAAGAACAGAGCTCTGACACTTGAAAGCTTACACTCTGAAAATCTTGTGGGTCTCTAAGATGCTACTAGACTCAAGAGCTGACCACAGAACAGATATTTAAAACACCATTTGTATATTTCCAGACAATCAAGAAATGATGGTAATTAACCCATTCACTGGGATAGCACTACATGACCCGAGTGGCATAATGCAGATGTAAGTGGGTCCTTCACAGAATCTCAGCTAAAATTAGCTTCAGAGTTCTTGATAAATAAGCTTTAATATAACTGATATATCTTGCAAAAAAATGTTTGTGACTGCTAATTTATTTTAAAGGTTGAAAGAAGGTCAGGGTAGAAAAAAGTTTCCTTGAACACTGATTATAAATTCTGACCCCTCGAAAGTCTAAGCTCTATCTGTAGAGAAAAGCTTATGGTATTACTAGCATCCTTCCATGTTTAAAAAGACAAGGTCTCATAGCTGTCATTGTGAGTGCTTAATTGTAACAGCCTTTCAATTCTTGGAGTCTGTCTTTTCAAGACCTGTGCTGGCCACTGTCCAAAAAGTGTTCTTGACTGTAGTGCTTTGATGGGAACATCTGTGTGTTCTTGTGTGCAGCAGATTGCCTTTGTTAGCAAATGTTTCACTCTGCTCTTTACTAGAAGTTCTATTTCTTAAACTATTATTCTTGTTTTCCTGAGAATAAATTTGATAGGAAACCACTGTGGATGGGTTTATCTCATGCAAACAGATTTCAGTGACTGCAAATAACAGTCTGTCCAGGCAAGGGAGGTATTTGTAAGCTGCTGATTTATTAAAGACAATACAATCCACCTGCTGAGTGATGAGGCTGCTCAGCTAACATCTGAAATGTTTGCCAAAAGACCTTTTAAAATATTAGTATTTACGGAATCAGCTTTGAATATAGGACTCTCTGCTAGGTAGAGAAGCAGTCACCAAATATGTAGAGAATGTTTGCTCTGACAAAGCTACCATCTTCCAGTCTGGACATGTACAGATTCTGTAGTAGCATTTTCAATAGAGAGGATTGTTTTCACCAACACTGCTTTGATTTCATGGAGGGATGATAGGACTCAAGCATTCTCCCTCTGAGGCGGAGGACGTCTTGGGTGTTTCCCACCAACCAATCGGGGAGGCAGGAAATAGAATCTTTCTTCCTCTTCCTTGGTACGTGGGACCACCCTCTCTTTCCTCAGTTCTTTTCTTGCCTCAGGGGAGAGCAGTTCTCAATAGGCTAGCTCTGCTACCTTTTGATCCTAACTTTGTCTTGGTGTTTTTTCTTTACTTACTTGTTGTCTCATTACCTCTGTACCCACCTCGTCTGTCCACCCCTCCACTCCTTTGCCTTTCCTTGTTGGTCTTCTCCTTTTTTCTCCTTTTCATCAAAAAAAAAAAAAAGAGGGGAAGACAGAGGGAAAGTTCCTCTATTCAGAGAGAACATGGAGCGACAGATGAGGGAAGAGGAGTCATTGGACTTGGAGGAATCCTTTTTGGAAAGGGCTGAGGGCTGTTCTCCAGGAACTGTCCTCCCAACGGTGGGAACAGGCCCGGCCAGGTCCGACTCACCTAAGAGGCCTGATCGGCCCCCCGGCAGAAGAGTGCACAACGACGGAGCACAGCCCACCAAGAAACGGCCCCGTCTATTGCAGACGGAGCCGGAGAGAGCCGCGCGTCGTCAGCAGACTCCAGGGGAGAGTACGGCCACGAGAAGCCCTGTTTCGGTGGGAAAAACCGCTGCGGACCATTTCCCGCCAAGATGCATCGCCGAGGTTGCCAACTTCCCGGCGGGGGAGTCGAGGCAACTTTCACCGATTCTGCCGCAGGGCTCCAGACACAGCACTCTAGAAGACAATGTAAGTGCTCCCTCCGTATCCCCCGAGATTTTAACGGCTATTCGAAGGTCTCTTAGAGAAGAACTAAGATCCCTTTGTCAATCAGAAGGCCCAGGGCCTAGTCCCTCCTTCTTAGCTGAGACTCCAGGAATGTCTCAGGTTCAGAGCAGCGTGCCTGCATCCTGGCCAACAAAAGCAGCTAGAAAGCAGCAAAACAAAACCTCTAGATGGGTGGAGGAGGACCACTCTCTTAGCGAGGTTTCAGATGAGGGGGAGTTTCGCTCAGAGGAGGAACAAGAAGCAAGCACCACCATTCCAGAACAGTCTATTAGGCTGTTTCAAATGGAGGATTATACTTACCTATTGTCTAAAACTCTTTCAGCCCTGGATCTGAACGAGTCAGGAAAGGGGGAGGAAGAGCAGACCTCCTCTCAGGGATCACAATGCAGACCAAAAGGGAATAGAGAGTTCTTCCCCAGATCAGAGAACAACCCTAGAGTCTTCCCTTTTCCTGAGTATTTTGAGCGACAGCTCAAGGCAGAATGGCTGACACCAGCAGCCAACAAGCAGGTTCCCAATGTGATGAAAAAGTTGTACGTGTTGCCTAACTTTGCCAATCAGTTCCTACAGGTACCTGTGATTGACGCGCCTGTCGCTGCTCTTCAGTCCCAGGGACTTCTTTCGGAAGATGGCCAAGGGATGATAAAGGATGGCCTAGACAAAAAAGGAGAAGCAGTGCTAAAAAGAGCTCATGAGGCTTTGGCTATGTCTATCAAGGCATCCTCTATAGCCTCCGTGGTGTCAAGAGCTGCAGTAGTCTGGACCAGGAGACTAATTCAGTTACTCCCAGAAAATAACAGGAGGCTTTTGGAAGGAACCAACAGGATATTGAAGGCCTGCACCTTCACCGCTGATGCCACATTGGATGCAATGACCATGGCCTCTCGAGCGCTGGCGTCCTCTTCATCGGCCAGACGACTTCTATGGCTCCGGGCATGGCAAGCGGATCTCCAGGCCAAACTCATTTTGATGGCTTACCCATTCCAGGGCGACAAACTTTTCGGGGACCAGTTAGAAAAAATCCTAGTGGAAACCAAGGATAAGAAAAAGGCACTCCCAAGATCCCTGAGGAGACCAGAGAGACGATCCTTCGGGTACCAAACGTTCAGATCGCACCATACCTTGCCCAGGAATTGTCAGGACCACAAACGTAATTGGACTGCGACCAGATCCCAACCTCGGAGAGGCCCGTTCCAAGCCAAGTTCAACAGACAACAAGGACTCCGCGGCAACAGGCACGATTCCGAGGATAAGGGCCAGAAGCCCTGACTCTCAAAGCGCTCCGGTGGGGGGATGGCTGCTCATGTTTCAACAAATATGGGCGGAGTCCAAGGCGGAAGCCTGGGCATTGGAGATTGTATCAAGAGGCTATGCAATAGAATTTCGTACCTTTCCACCGGAGCGATTCATCATCTCGCCCCTCAAAAAAGACCCACAGATGAGGCGCATCACCATTCAAGCCATGCGACATCTTTTACAAATAGGGGCAGTAGAACCAGTTCCTGCAGAAGAAAAGGGTCAGGGGGTGTACTCAATATTCTTCACAGTCCCTAAACGGAACAGGGACTGGAGATCCATCCTGGACTTAAAGTATGTAAACAAATTCATCAAGCTGAAGCGGTTCAGGATGGAAACTCTTTGATCTATTGCAGAGGCTCTACAGCAAGGGGAGTTTCTAACTTCGATAGACCTCACCGAAGCATATCTCCATGTGCCCATCGCCCCAGCTCACCGGAAATTCCTGAGATTCTGCGTACACGACAGACACCTTCAGTTCAGAGCAATGCCCTTTGGCCTGGCAACGGCACCCAGAGTATTTACAAAACTGTTAGTGGTTCCCGTGGTCAAACTCAGAGAGAGGGGATTCCAATTACATCCCTACTTGGACGATATCTTAATAAGATCCGCCTCCCTGGAAACGTCAATCAAGGAAACAGCAGAAGTCATTCGAACCCTGGAGAATCATGGCTTCCTTATCAATCGAGCCAAATGTTCCCTTCAGCCGACACAACGCCTGGAACACCTGGGTCTCATTATAGACACCAAGGAAGGTTGTATGTTTCTTCCGAGAGAGAAGAGAACAAAACTCATTTGAATGACATCCAATAGAATCAGACAACCATCATCATTACTAATGGACCTGTCCAAATTCATGGGTCTGTTAGTGGCACACTCGGAGGCAATTTACTGGGGCAGATTCCATCTACGACCCCTGCAGGGTTTTCTACGTCCATTCCAGTCTCAGATCGCCCGCAAAACGATCCTCAAAGTACAAGTTCCACTCCCGATCAAGGAAAGCCTGCGCTGGTAGACTGTTGAAATGAACTTACTGCAGGGCAAGAGCTTCCTCACGCCTTGTCTCATTCAAATATTCACC
The DNA here is from genome assembly GCF_028583425.1 of Eublepharis macularius. NCBI lineage: Eukaryota > Metazoa > Chordata > Lepidosauria > Squamata > Eublepharidae > Eublepharis > Eublepharis macularius. The sequence continues at coordinate 82,849,992 of NC_072797.1, forward strand.
GATGCCAGCTTGAAAGGCTGGGGCGCAACCCTACAGGGCTTTCCGATGCAGGGAGAATGGTCCGCGAGAGAAAGGAGACTCCCGATCAACGTATTGGAGATGCGGGCAATCTTCCTAGCTCTGAAATTCTTCAGCAACCAAATGACTCTCGAACACGTACTGATACGAACAGACAACATTGCAGCAAAGTCCTATTTAAACAAGCAAGGGGGAACAAGATCGTCCCGATTACAACGAGAAGCCAACAAGATCGTCAGTTGGGCAGAACACAACCTCAAATCCCTACAAGCAGAACACATCCGAGGAGTGCTCAATATCCAAGCAGATTGGGTGAGCAGAGAGTCTCTACACCCGGGGGAGTGGACCTTGAAGAGAGAGATCTTCCAGATGCTGGCGGGACACTTCGGGAGCCCAGAGGTAGATCTGTTCGCATCTCACGTGAACAACCAACTCCCAAGATTCCTATCCAGGTATTTCCATCCACGAGCAGAGGGGACAGACGCCCTGCATGCGCAATGGCCAAAGGGCCTTCTGTACGCCTTTCCTCCTCTGCCAACGATTCCCAGGCTTCTGAGGAAAATAAAAGAGCAACGAGCGACAGTGATCCTGGTCGCCCCTTGGTGGCCGAGAAGGCCATGGTTTGCAACTGTGCACCGGATGTCAATAGCCTCTCCTCTCAGACTGCCAAGTCATCCAGATCTACTACAGCAGGGACCCATTTGGCATCCCCATCCAGAGTGGTGGGCTCTGACAGGCTGGAAATTGAGCGGGACCATCTCCGACTGGAGGGTTACCCTCCAGACATAATAGCCACCCTGCTGGCCTCAAGAAAGGCGTCAACAGTCAGGATATACAACGTGGCCTGGAAAGCCTTTCACCACTGGTGTAGGCGCAAGCAAGTCGATTCTACTCAACCCACCAAGGCTTCGATACTGACTTTCTTGCAGGAGGGGTTAGACAGAGGCTTACGCCCAGCAATGTTGAGGAAACAAGTTGCAGCCATTAGCACTGTTCTGCCAACATTAGATGGAGTTCCTCTAGCCTCACATCATCATGTACGAAGGTTCCTGAGGGGCGCTACCTTGTTAAAACCTCCAACGGTGCACAGGTTTCCTACTTGGCGTTTAAGCATCGTTCTCTCGGCATTAACAAAACCTCCATTCGAGCCCATTAAGGATGTGCAACTGAAATGGCTGAAGTTGAAGACAATTTTTCTTGTGGCCATTACCTCGGCTTGACGTATTTCCGAGTTGAGCGCCCTATCTGTCCGTCCAGACCTGTGCATTTTTCACAGGGACAAGGTAGTTCTTAGGACAGATCCTTCTTTCATGCCCAAGGCGTATTCCACCTTCCATAGGTCACAGGAAATCAATTTACCTTCCTTCTGTCCGAGGCCGTCTCATCCGAAAGAAAAAGAGTGGCACAACCTTGATGTAAGGAGAGCCCTTAAGACATATATGATAAGGACTGAATCGATCCGTCAATCGGATTCTCTTTTCATCAACATTTCACATCCCAGATTGGGACAACGCATGTCATCTACTGCCATTGTGTACGGCATTAAGTCATGTATACAAGAGGCTTATAAAACCATGAAGCTGGAAGTTCCATCAGGAATCACAGCACACTCAGCAAGGAGCGCGGCTACAAATGCAGCTCTCAGAAGGAATGCCTCTATAGAAGACATATGTAAAGCAGCTACCTGGTCATCGTCGTCCACTTTCATCAGGCACTACCATATACACACTTATGCTTCGGCAGATGCAGCATTTGGACGCAGAGTTCTTCAACATGTGATAGAGGACGAAGACTCCGTCCCACCCAGGACTTAGTACACTGCTTTGGGAGCACCCAAGATGTCCTCCGCCTCAGAGGGAGAACGGCCCCTTGGATACTCACCGTGAAGGGTCCTTCTCCTCTGAGGACAGGAGGACATCTTGCCCTCCCTGGAGCTTCGTCCATCTTTCATTGTATTTTCCATACCTCGCATTGTTCTTCATGTCCTTATACCTATTCCGGCTGTAAATCTCGTTATTGATGCCGGGGTTTATTATGTGTTTGTTGTTGGCGGTGTTGCATGTTGTTTTCTTCTTCTATTCTTAGATTACAGTTTACGATAGACATATAGATTTAGTAAGCACGAGATACTGCTGAGGGGAGTCACCCGAACTGAGGAAAGAGAGGGTGGTCCCACGTACCAAGGAAGAGGAAGAAAGATTCTACTTCCTGCCTCCCCGATTGGTTGGTGGGAAACACCCAAGATGTCCTCCTGTCCTCAGAGGAGAAGGACCCTTCACGGTGAGTATCCAAGGGGCCGTTTTATCGCACTTAACTTTGCAGCCCTTTTTCATATATCTGCAAGAATTCTGTTTGACACAGTAAAGCCATGATAAAATCTGGATCACTGAGTGGCACGTCACCATGGTTCCCTAAAATTTCACTGTGGAGTCTAGAGCCTCTGGATTTTCAGTTACCATCCTTTAGCTCTCCCCAACAGCTGATTCTTGCTTCTCTCTGTCCTTGCTTCTTTCTATTGTTGCTCTCTCAGCCTGAAAGTACAGACAACAGTGTCCAGCAATGTCCCCCTTGCTTGCAGGAAGGTAAGAAACAGCCACAGGATGGAGGCTGTGGAGCAGTAGGATGGAAGACAGGTGAGGGTCTTTGGGAAGGCTGGTGAATTGGTGCACTCCAGCAAGAGAACAGAGGCAGTGACTCCAGCAGGGTGTTACCTGTTTGTAGGAGTTGTGAGCTTCAAACTAGTGAAGTGGGTTTGAGATGCTGGAAGGTGAAAGAGCCAACTCTTGTCCAGCAGTCACTCAAAAGAGGGGGGCGGGGGCGGTTGGCAGAACAGCCACTGCTTGAGACAATATCAAGAGAAGAGAGAGTTGTCCATGAGCTGATATTAAGATGTCCAAAATGACACTGACAAATTTCAGAAAACCTAGCAGATTTAACCTAGATAAAAACTTGATCTGTAGCCTTTTGCCTACTTGGAAAGATAGTTTTAGCTTAGTCTCTCAGCATTCATGGAGTGCATTCAACTTTTACCTTGCAAGGTTGTCATTTTTTACCACCTTTTTATATATACCTGGGGTAATGTGTCATTTTACCACAAGGACCAGCCATAATTTCCAATGAAACACTGAGGAATATAGTCAAATATGATTCTAGTTTTGTAGTATCATTCTAAGTGGAATATTTGATTTGATCGTTCTTTAAATGTTTAAAGGTAGTTCCAAGCCTTGTAAATAAGTCAGTGGAATTCAAGAGCTCACAAAGATCTACTAAACTACTTGTGAACACATTCTTCTTTTTAGGCTACAAAGACTAATATAAATCTAGTTTCTGTAGAGCTCCCCTCTCTAGACTCTGTGAGGTGATTCTCAGGGCAGAATTAAAGGTAAATTTCTAATTGCTCCCTGCAGAGCTGAAAAGAGAGAAAAGTACTTCTGGATCTATGGTCTGAGGAGAGGGAAGGTGTGGATGGTGGAAAAGATTCAATACCCCTCACTTATGTGCTCCTTTTATTGTTCATAAAACACACTGCCTACTTCTCATGGGACTATTTAGTCACTCTGAGCCCTATGTGGCCCTCTTCTACACCTTAAAGGAACAGGCTAGAAATACTGGCCCCTTACTTGCTAGAACTATTGAAAGAAAACATCCCCAAAAGATGAAGCGATCGCTGCTCTTATTAAATTTCCTTTATACTATGGTATAGTATATAGTTTGTAGAAGCATTAATTAGTGGTTGACAGGAGTTTCTCCCCTCTATACTACACACTGTTAAATGGTATGTATTAAGTTTCTAAAGAAGTTGTTTTTGTATTTAGAAAGCGGTGAACTTTTTCTATTCCTGAATTTATCGAAATTGCTTCTTTGCTTGTCACAAGACATTCTGACTGTGTGCCCGAGCTACTGTACATTGAGTTCCCTTTTCTGTTCCTCTAAAGAAAAAAACCTTTCTGCTCTAGCAGTCTGCTGTTAACATATAATCTTGTTACTGTCACCTATTTGGAAAGAGGTTTGTTATTCTTTTACCTCAGACATGCTAAAATAATTATAAGAAGCCCTCTATACTTGTGGTGAAGAAATCACTGATAATGATGGTTAATCCCTGTACCAAAGATGTCCTAGCCCTCAAGTTGACACCTTGTATGGCTGCCTGAGCATAAACTGCTTCTTACCTCTCACCCCACAGCCACGGTTGTCAACTACTTATTTTATAATAATATGTCTGCTGGTCTGTCTCCTCCTTTCTCTAAGCTTAGTGTATATGGTCCACTGTTCCCTCACACTTCCATCATCCCTTTGATAAAGATTAAACGTAGAAGTTGTAACTTGGTGCATAATCATCTAGAGAACCTTATAACTGAACAGGGATTTAAACAAGGTTTACTTGGTCCAAGCCTGCATCTACCAGCTCCATAGGCTCCAGAGATATAGGTAAAATGCATCTTATCCAGTTAATTGATTCTAGCACAACTACTTACTGTACATTTATTTCTAAGTAGGGTTGCCAACCTCCAGATTGGGCCTGGAGATCTCCCAGAATTACAGCTGTTCTCCAGACTACAGAGATCAGTTCCCCTGGAGACTGCTTTGGAGAATGGATTCTGTGGAATAAATGCCTTGAGAACTAGAGCTCTAGCAAATGATTGCACATTTTAAAAAAGGAAACCTTTTAAGAATAACCATAAGGAATACATGCTATATGAACCTGGAACTATCATGGATGTAGGGTATGCTGTATTGTTTTCATTAGTGCCATGAATACCAATTGTATGACAATGAGAAGGGAAACATCTACTGTGAGGCAGCATTTTCTTCTAGGTAGGCAGGTATGTCTTTCCCATATATATGTAGTCATTTAGCCCTAAAAGGGCCAGGTAATTAGTCACAGAGGTATGGACGCTCCCTTTTCAAGAGTTCCACTTAAATAGATTTTATTTAAAGGCAAATAAACCAAGGATAAGAACTGGAAGCTGCAACTATGGGGAGATAGTAAACTAGAACATGATTCTCATGAACTTGTTAAATCTGAGGGCCAAACTAGACTTTAAATAGCCCAAGTTCAGATCTAAAATAGTGGCAGTGCCCATGGGTCAGGCTTATGAATGCCATAACATCTGATACGGCTTTGAGGTCCACACCAGACAAGGGATCCTTGTCTACAACTGTTCATCTCCTTTGTACAGGCTTTTCTTTTTCTGGAACACCTTCTTTCACCCAAGTTCTTCATTACCTTCTGAACAAATGCCTCGCACTACAGTGACTGTTGGGAAAACTATTGGTCTTTGATGTTCACGCTGCTGTTTCCTCCTGTTGCCAAGCAACCCTTCACCCAGCCTTTTTAGAAGTCACCTTCCTCTAGAGGGCATTAGTCCTGGACCAGCACTCACTATACAGGAAAAGAGAGGCCACAAACATTTTAATAATAAATAAATATATGTCGCTTGAAAGCCTCACTTGTAGTTCATCTCTAAATACAGCAGATATACTTTTGGTTCTGATTTCCAGTTTTCCCTGGCTCTATCTGCAAAACAACCTTTCTCTAGGATACATCTGCTTCTAGTCTTTTTCTCTCCCTCAAACACTAGGCCTGTTATCTAAGAGGACAAAAGCTCTGTGTGCAAATGATCTCTTTTGTTGATTACATCATTGTAGAGAAGAGCAGCTCCCCACATGCAGGTTGCCTGGTGTGATGAGGGTCCATGTTTGCTCTCCTTGAGCTATTGCAATACAAGTATTTCCTGCGGATTTGAAGAGCTCGCCAAGTCCTTATTGGGGAGCTATGTTTCAAACATATAGGTGGTACATTCCAGGTGAAGTGCATCAGAACTGGCTTAAATCCATTTTAAATTAGATTTTTGGCAGTTTTTATGATTGTGAGACTGTAGCCAGAGCCAAATTAGGGTTGGGTGGTTGTGCTGGTTTTTTTTTTTTTTGGTAAAAACAAACTTTTTAAAAACCATGTGTAAAATATATATGTTCCTAGAGTATTATCCTCTGTGAGCACTTAGAATTAGTTGCACAATTTTGATTCCTCAAAATGCTCTTTCCTTTGCAATTAGAAACCAATCAGTTATGACTCTGTACAGTTACTTTTTGATGATACAACATGTGGATTATGTCAGGTACATTTCTAAATCCTACAAGCAGCCTCACTCTGAAGGGCAATATTTCTGAAGAATGAGCACATTTTTTTCCATATCTAACTATGGTGTTAGAGATACTAGTTACTGCTGCTTGTTTGCTGTCATGCTGCATAATGCATTAATACTACTCTTCATTTGCATATATGATTCAGTTCCAAGTGAGTCTAAACTCATTACAATGCTCTACATTCTGATGCAAATTCTGCTTCAATTTAGTATATTCTCTCCCAAGAAAGCATGCAAGCACTTCCATGAGTGCACATGCTGTTTCTGGGATTGCCTCTGCACTGTTGCAGATTGAAATCATGGAACAGGGCAATGGGGGATGAGCTAAAGTTCTTTTGCCACAAGATTGGTAAAGCAAAGAGGAAGTATTTGTCTTTACAATCGTTGTCCTTAAGTTTGCCCTTCAGGTATCGTTGTATGATAATATTATAAGGGTGTGTGTGTCATTCCATAGAATTCATTGTAAAGTTGGTAGCAATAAAGCTCCCCCCCTTCCCTGTGCCTTGTCTTGTTTTTGATTTAAATCCAGGCATAGTATCAGGCATACCTGTGATTTAGAGTATTATTATGTGTTACTGAGGTTAACTGATTAAGACAAATGCCTGAAGGTTCTGGTCATGGATTAAATGTCCACATCCAGTCTGCCCTGTTTGCAAACAAGGACCTGATACATTGATGTAAAAAAGGCAGTGAAGTTTGGCTAGTGGTGTCTGCAATGCTCTATTGAATGTCCAAAGTAGGGATGCTGTGATTTTCACCACAAACATGTTTGACAGTCAAATATGAGCCTAGACCGTTCAGTTTATGCTGAACAGTCTTGAACATCTGCTGTGTCAAATTTTTGCAAAATTGTGCATGTGCAAGGATACTGCTGATTTAAACCAAATAATGGCCATTAGTGAAACTAGGGACAATGTAGACAAACATCAAAGGGTAGGACACAACATTTATTTATGACTGATTTATATGATTTGTGACCAATTTAATGGTCTATTTAAACAATTACCAGCTCAGTGGAAAAGTTATGCAGCAAGGATGGGAGGAAATAGAACTCAGTTTGGCTATTTATTTATTTATTTTATTTAAATCAATTTATATTCCGCCCTCCCCGCATCAGCAGGCTCATGTATGCAATGAAAAACCAGTTGTGCTTACTGCTGCACGGTTAGAGAGGAATACAGTGAAGCAACCTTTCAAACTGTCACAAATGGTCAAACAGTCGCCAAACAGCTGAACCAATTATTGCAAAATCAGCTTTCTGTTTGCTACAAGTGAACAAGATGTGAGCCAAACTGGCAGATGTTTGAGTACCCCTTTTACAGAGACTGGATTCTTTGCAGTGGTAAATAAGCAAGGAGTTGCCTAACAAGTGTGTAATATTTTTGGGTCTACAGACTACGCTGAGAAATGGCTTAAAAGAACTTTAATATGAAGAGCAACTAAAGCATTCTGTACAAGAGCCTCTTAGCCTTTGTTACAGAAGAGAGTAGAAATTAAATTGAAATAAGTCCCTCCCACTAAAAAAGTCTGGGTGTTTCATTTCAAACTACAGCAGTTTTATGTAGTGGTTAAGAGTGCTGGGACTCTAATCTGGAGAGCCAGGTTTGATGCCCCACTCCTCTACTTAAAGCCAGCTGAGTGACCTTGGGTCAGTCACAGCTCTTCCATATTCTCTCAGCCCCACCCACCTCACAGGGTGATTGTTGTGGGGATAATAGCATACTTTGTAAACTGCTCTGAGTGGGTGTTAAGTTGGCCTGAAGGGCAGTATATAAATAAAATGTTGTTATTGTTGTTATTATTATTATTCATACCTTCAGCACTGGGCGGACTAACCTTGCAGGACAGTACAACAACTTGTTTTCCTGAACAGCACGAATCAGTTTCCAAGGGGAGACAGACCTTACATTATTAATTAACTCTGTTGGCAGGAAGAGGGAATGAGCCCAGTGCACTTGAGTGCATCTCCCCCGCCCCCCACCACCAATCAGGTCCTTGCAAGGGGAGATCCCTCCCTTCCGTGCCTATAAGCTTTGAAAATATTCGGAAGAGAGACATCAGTCATACGCTTCAATTTGAAAGACACTTACCTGGGAGTAAGCACTATTGAATAACAGAATTTACATCTGAGTAGAACTTTTTAAGGCTTGCACTCGCACACACCCCTGATCCTGTGAGCCATTTGACTACTCTGACCTTTCAAAAACAATCCCGCCTGCCCCCGCAGAAAATGGAAAACTTAGGAGGAAAACAGGTCTGTTTTCTGGGGTGGGGGTGGGGGGAGGGATTCAGCCAATCATTCTGCCTGTACTTGAGCAATGAGGATTGGCAGCAAGAATGCCCCATTTTGCAGAGGAACGCTGAGCATCAAAAGGTAGGATTTGGATTCACCCCTCATTGTGGGAACAAATAACAAGAAAACAGGAAACCCACAGGCAACAGCAGAATGTAAAAGTAAGTTATTGGGACTATAGAAAAAGGAAAAAAGTGAAAATGAAGCAGGATAGTTTTTTACACTCGTTGCAGAGTTCTCCTACTTGGGAACACCCCGCTGCCGCTGGTCTACCCACTGACACTCACTTTCTGTAAGTCCATTGAGTGTGTGTGTGTTATTGTGTTTAAAGAAAAACTCAGTGGATCAATGGTTTAGATTAGGATGGGGACTAATAGTTGGTGCTGTTTTGGTTAAACACAAAAACAGCTATCCCAGAGCCTCATTTACCCACCCACCCCTGAAAAGAACAGCGAGCATTTGCACATGTGCAGGCAAAGGTTGCGCAACGGACCAAAATGGAAAAAAACAAACAGGTCACTCTCGAGCTGGGACTGACCCAGCTGGAACAAACTAGTAATGAAATGGGATTATTATGGAACCCTGGGAACCAAAACTGAAATGGAAGCCTTCTGGATGTGACCCTCTAGTTGCCAATTCTGAGTTGGGAAATTCCTGTAGATTTGGGAGTGGGCTTGGGAAGGTAGGATTTGGGGAAGGAAATCCACCTTCCAAAGCAGCTATTTTCTTCAGGGGAACAGATTCTTGGAAATTCTAGATCTCCTGGCCCCACCTGGAGGTTGGCAACCATAAGCTCAAACCACAAGCTGTTGTATTTAGGGACCGTATTCTTGGGTAGGTCTGTACTTAAGTAAACCATGGTTTCACTGTGGCTCTAATCCTATCAAATCTCTTCTGTAGACACAAACAGTCCCTTCAAGCCTGGCCTCATATGGTTTGATTTTGACCCTATCTCTTTCTTTTAGCTGTTCTCCAAATGAGATCTTGCCAGTGCTGATTTAAGCAGTGCTATTATTTCTTTAGAACTTCCTCAAACTAACCTTATCAATAAAGGAGACAAGGAATTTTTCCCATTACCAAGGAATCTTTGCTGTGTTTGCACAATGTTTTTGGAAAGGAGTGTATTGGATTATAAAGCAAGACAATCACAAATCTCTCTGCTTTTATCCAGCAAATTGTTAGGGTATATAGCACGAGCAGATGGGGAAGAAAATTCATCATGGTACTATACTCATCAAAGCATGACAGGGAATTTAACCTTAAACAGATTGGATCTGGTTTCATGGCTCTTTTTTATGAATTTTTAAGCCGCATTTGAAGTATCTCTCTCATTTCTCTCTGGTAATGAGCCCCAGAAGAGTAGTACATAGGAATTAAGATATGCAAACACCTTTTGTTTTCAACAATAAAACAGACTTATTAATATTCATCTATAATTTATACTAATTCTGACAGAAGGTCTAGGTGCTTCATGACCCTCTGTTAACTGAATGGATTATTTTAGACAGTAATTAATTCTCCTTTTCTTCCCACTGACACTGGTATTTGTGGTATCCATCTTATATTTAATTTTTAAATGTATTCTTACTTTGAATTTTCCATTTTGCTGCCCTTTGTTTCTGGACTGTGTAGAATAGTTAACATATGACTGTAGGCTAGGTTATATCCATAGTTACCCAAACCACACCTTTCTTGGGTAAATATTAAATATTAAAAATAGGCAAAACAAAAATGGGTGTATTCTGAATTTAAAATGTTCTTGTATGATCATTCTAGAAGATTTTTCTCATACCTTCAAAGTGTTCGATTAATGCAATTGGCAAAAATAGTTGTTCTTGTGGGTTAACCTAATGTTGCCAAATGTGGCAACCCCTGCCCTCAGCTTTCATCCCCCTGTTACTCTAAACATTGAGCATCGTAGTCTGTGAAAGGAGTACTTCATCACTTTCATTCTTTGCCCAGAAATAACCTACTGCTTCCAACATCTGAAGATGCAAAGCAGCTGGTAGCAAATATCCCAAATTAATATGCTTGATATGCATAATAACCAATTTTGGAACCCAGGATATGCCAATCCTAGACAAGCTTTGCTATTATTATACATTAACTTGTCAGAACTATAAACAATTGGCTGTTTCATTAAAGCATATATGATTGACAAGAGGCTGTCCTGCTCCAGAAACATAAAACAGCCACTTGGCTGTTTCATCCCTGACCCTATGGGAGCGCGGCCCCAGCATGCAGCCACCTGTGAGGGGGATGGAATGTTGGAAGGAAGTGCTGCAGCAGCAGTTAGTCTCCCTCAGCAAAAGAGCAGACAGTATCAAGGGTAGCTCTGCCTGGTAGTGTGGCAACGTGGTTTAGCTCTCCCTCTAGGACAGTACAAGAATACCCAGTTGTGAAGCCTGACTCGGGTGATGAGCAGACCTAGTACCATTTAGTTTGACTCTTGAGAAAAGGCAGGCTAGTATGGGTAGAACCCTTTGTGTGAGAGTATCCAACTTGGTTATTAGCCAGTGATGGCCTGTTTGTAACCACAAGTGTTAAAGGGAATTTAAGTCACACCCTGAAGCCATAAGTAGCTGAAGTGTTTCAGCTGGTCATTTCCTGTGGCTGGAAAACCTAGGTTGCTGTTTAGTTCTTCCAAAACCATCTGTACATAAATAAATCTTCTTTGTTGTTTTGTTGAACCTCTTGCTTCAGTGATCTCTGACTTCTTCCCACAAAACTTACCACACAGCAGAGAAACCAAAGCCTTTACACCTACTACCATAACATCTAGCAACTGAGGGTAAGGTTTACATTACAAAACTAACCTAGTTCCCCAAAATTATAGGAGGCTGTGTGGGTTCCCTTAGTTGGAAAAAATGGCCTGTCACACCATCCTGTTAAATAATTCTGTTCATTGTTGGACTGAAAGACTGTTTTTGGGAATTCCAGAGCTACTGGTTTGATCAGATTTCAAAATTTATTATAAAGTCACACTGTCTAAGGGCTAAAGATGGGTATTCCCAAAGGTTTCGCCTCACCCTGTGAGATGTGTGCTCTTTTCACAATCCCTCCCCAGTGCCCAAGTTGGTGACTCTGAAACAGAAAGCTTAACTGGATGGATCACTGGATTAATCCAACAGGGCTCTTATATTTTTTAACCACATTAATCATGTCTGGATTAAGTTTCATCTTTTTCAACCATGGCCTCAAAGCATTGATTCACAATAGGGAAAGCTGGAGATTCAGATAATGAAATATGGAGCCAGAATGCTATTAGTGTGCTGAAGACACCCAACTCAAATCTCTGCATGATCTCATATAGTGTCTTCCCATAAATATTGAAGATTGTAGGTCATAAAATTGAGCGTTCAAACACTTGTAATGATCTATACAGAGGCTACTGAGTTTTGTCATAGTAATCCAACCACTTCTTGAATAGGTTACAGCCTTCAGTGCCTAGTTATGCACAGTAAGGCTATATGGGATTTCTGTGGACTTTCATGTCAATTAGCTTATTGCTTTTTCTTAATTGGTGAATCTCTGACCTAATAATAAGCATCAACTCATAATTGATAAAAAATTAACATTTTTATCTTGGGTAACTTTGAAGATTTATGAATTTCTTGCTCAGATTTTGAATCCAGTGTCAACTTAGAGATCAACAAGATTTTCAGGGTATACACCTTCAAGAGTTCAAAGCTCTCTTCTTCAGATATCAGATACCAGAGCTTCCTCTCAAAAGCTTATACCCTTAAAATCTTGATAGATTAAGATGGGTAGCCATGTCAGTCTGTCTGTAGTAGTAGAAAAGAGTAAGAGTCCAGTAGCTAGCTGTAACTGAAAAAGTGTGCTGTAACTCACAAACGCTCATACCTCACCACAAATTTTGTTAGTGGACTCTTGCACTTTTCTCCTGAAAATCTTGTTGGCCTCTAACGTGCCACTGGACACACATCCTGCTGTTCTACTGCAGACCAACACAGCATTATCTACCTGAAACTTGCTGAGGGTTGCTGCTGAAGAAATGTATCATTCATCTTAGATTTAAACCCGTTCGTAACCCTTCCATAGTATAGATTTCATGGATAATTCCATGGTTAATCTCCATTAACAGAAGATATTTTCATCAGTGGAATAGGACTTTCTCACCTCCTCCTTCAGACCAAAATGCTAGGGCCATGGGCTAGAAGACCCTCTAGTATAGTCTGAAGGGTAAACTAGAGGGCTGTAGTGGAGGAGGAATTGGGATCCAAGCAAATATTTTTCTGTAACTAAAAAGGTTCTCTGTGTGGGTTTAAAGGTTACTTCCTAAATTTAAATTATTTAAATATAATACCATTAATGAAATTTTAGTAAATATTATAAAAGTACAGAAATTTTCACAAACAAGGAGAGCCTTGTTTTAAAACAAAGCCTAGAGGGATACTGTTTGTTGCATATCTGTGTTAACTAATTCTACAGGATACAATCAATTGTACTGCTGCAGATAGATGGCCCAGCCAATATTATATCACCAGAACAATGAACCACTGTTACCCAATGTTGAATGAATTAATCGGATGATTATATCCAGGGCTTTTTTTCAGCTGGAATGCGGTGGACCGGAGTTCAGCACCTCTTGAAAATGGTCACATGGCTGGTGGCCCCACCCCCTGATCTCCAGACAGAGGGGAGTTTAGCTTGCCCTCCGTGCCGCACGACGTGGAGGGCAATCTAAACTCCCCACTGTCTGGAGATCAGGGGGCAGGGCCACCAGCCATATGACCATTTTCACTGAGGGTGATTTAAACTTTAAAAAACTTCCCCGTTGTTCCAGCTGACCCAAAGTAATGTCATTGTGTGGTCCTGAGTTCCACCACCTCTTTTCCCAGAAAAAAAGCCCTGATTATATCATCCATCATGAGAGTATACTTTGGTAACTCTTTTTTTTCAGAAGTTTCCCCTTCACATATTTAATGTCAAAAACTACAACTGCAATTACAGCAAATTCAAGCAGAAACGTGACTCGTGTTCTTGCTTTTCCTACCTTCTTCTTCCCTATATATATAGATTCAAAACTTTATAGCTTGATCAAGCTCCAGTTCATTGTGACATCTAATGCAGGTTCCTCTGCAAATTGGATTCCAGCCAGGATTCTAAACTGGGATTAAATTGAGGTTTAGGCTCCCAGTTTTTGAGTAATAATAAATGCCCATTTTCTGGGAAGCCTGCATTTGTATGTCACAGAGGGCTGGGAGCTTGTTTGTACCCGGTTTCAGTCAAATGTTTCATAAGATCAGAATGAAGCCTCTGGTTGAAAGTTCATTGAAGTTGTATGCCACTTCACATGCTCCATTCACAGCATGTACCTACCTATCCTTTTTCTTGGTGATTTTTACATGGGAGTATTTGTAAATCAAGAAGCCTCTGTGGGAAATTCAGTGATCCTTTCACTTGAGGCTGAATTTCTGGGACAATTAATTTCATTAATTGTCTGCCATAGTTTCATGGATGACTTCTGCTGAAATGGCTTTGGATGGATACAGTTTTTGTAACTTTTCTAAGAACTCCTTTGTATGGATGAAGAACATTGTATCATTTGGCCTCCACTTATCTAGAAAGTTGTGAATAACTTTTAGAACCCAAAGACTCAGCAAGCCTTTTCTTTGTAATAGAAGACTAACTTTAAAAAAGATGAAATGTACTTCAACGTTCACTGTGTTAAAAGTTACTAGATACTAGGTTAATGAGTCTGAGCAGTTTGCTTACTTGGACAGCTTCTGGCAGACACATGTGACTTGTGAAGCTCGGGCAGGATTCCCCACATCACTCTTCATATGTAAATAGTCATGATTGAGTGGTTGGGATTGTTCAAGTGGGAGGGGGGCAGTAAGAGTTCTATTCTCTTTGTTTATGTGCCCTGAGAAAAGATAATGAAACCCTTTGTACCCCCTCCAGAGACCTGCATTTCAACAGGAATTGGCTGTGCAGCTGCAACCCGGGCAACAAGACATAGCAGAAAAGAATTAGGGCAGCCTTCCAAAATGCAAGACAGAGAGTGGTCACATTAGAGAGGAGTGAAATACCAAACTTCTAGGATAAACAAGAGCACCACCTTCTAAGGCAGACGGGTAGAATTTGCTTTCTTCTTCTATTTTTTTATTGTTTTACGTTCTAAATAATAGCTCTTCGATTATTGTGGTCACTCTTATTTTCTTGCAAGAAATTATTATCGGGAGCCCAAGAATCCTGTGGTTACATACTGAACTAGATTTACATTTTAAGACACTTGACCCGCTGCTGCTTTTTCATTTTTCCTGTTTTCTAATACTATTAGTTAGGACATACGCATTTTTGTACTGTGTATATGTTTGAAAGAGCATGCTTAATGAGTTGCATTTGTTTGGTAGAGATTATATTTTGTATTCATTCATAATGTCTTTAATGAGTTCAGATTTCTCTCTCCTTGTCTGTTGATGTAAAATTTCTGTTTAGCTGGTGAATGGTACAGATTGTAATATAAATGAGTATTTAACTTAAAACATTACACTGAAAATGAGATGTGTGACCAGCCATGTGATTTGTTGTTTGCACAAACACTGATTCAGTAAGGATAACAGTGCTGATGTGAATACAATAGGCTTCATTAATTACCCAGCTGTTTAATGTGATTCAGCAAGAAAAGTTGTACTACAGCCTTGATGAAGGATTTGATATTTTTATGAGCAAGAGTCAAATGATGCCGTATTCCAAATGAAATATGATTGAGTCACATACAAGTAGAGGTTTGAGTGTAGTAGCTGCTTAATTTGCATACAAGTATAGATGACATCTCTCTAGAATACAAGATGTCACTCACAAATGCCCCTTTCTTCTAACAAGCAGGGTGACCTTAGTCTATATATTCCCATCATTATTTCTTGCTGTAGATTTAGTTGTAATGAAAGTTTTAAAACATGAATTGATAAATCTAACTTCTAGTATCACTTGTAGATGTGTCTGGTAAAAATTAATTCAGACCAATACTGGTCTATAAATGTCCAGTTCCTCTTTCCTCTCTTCTTCCGCCCACGAAGTCCTGGGTAAAGTGGATAATGAACTGTCTTCTGCTTCATCTCCACAATTTTAACAGAAACGCTTCTGTGTTCATCAACACTGAATGTAGTTCCTTTGTGAATCTATTCTGCAAGGCCTGAAGAAACCGGAAGGATGGCGACGGCCGCCCCACTCCACTGCTCTGGGTCAGAAGGGGACAGGTGCAAAAAGATGGCCACTTGCAAGTTTCACTTCAGCATTTCAGTGCTTAAGAAGTCATAATATTAGTTAGAAAAAATATGAAAGTCAGTCTACCTAATTCATGGCCACAGGAAGAGACAGTAACAGGCTATGCAGTTCAATAATATGCAGAAGTCCCTGATCAACTTTTAACTGCACGCCAAGGTGGTTTATGTATTCTTCTGGGATGCAGTTTTATTTTCTTTATGCACGGAAAGAAAAATTACATCACCTGTAAAATGTTCTTTTGCATATATAAATGGAATCTGGATCCTGCCCATATTATCTGCTTAGATATCTATTACCTTACCTTTTTCCCCGTTGGGGACCGAAAGCAGCTTGCAACATCATCCCATTCTTCATTTTATCCTCACAACAACCCTGTAAGGTAGTTTAAGTTGAGACAGAATGACTGGCCCAAGGTCCCCTCCAAGCCTCTGTGGCAGAGTGGAAATTTGAACCTGAGTTTCTCACCCTCTAGACACTACACCATAACTTTTATCTCCCACCTCCTTCATACAATACGAAAAACTAAGTATCACATGATTCCGATCTTTTCTGCTTCACCTGCAGAGATGCACCTTTCAGTCCAAACACTTTAGCTTTGAAGGGAAGTTTGAAATCAGCAGCCACATGGACCATCTTTGCACCTTCAGTCCACAGCACAGATGATTGCAGACTAAACACCAAGCTAGCTTTTACCAAAACTTAGCCAAATATGTGATTTCAGGAAGAGACACTCTTTTTGGGGGGGGGGGAGACACTCTTTAACATCTTATCCATATGATTCACTTACCATATCTCTGCTTTTCTCAGCGTAAAATGCTATGAGAAGATGTCCGTGTGTCTTTTCACATCCCTAAGGCAAAATGTACCGAAACCAAAGAAGTCAGTCCCCCTCTCCTTTATTTTTGGTGTTAAGTCAGAAAAAAAAACAGAGCCAGAATCATAATTGTGGGGAAGGGAGTAATTCAGTGATACATATTATGCTTAAATATATTGTTCCAGTTCCTTCAAACATAATCCATTTGTTGTTAAACTACTTTTACTTCTTGTTCTTTTGTTTCTCAACTTGAAACCCTAAGGTTTCTCATTTGTTCAAGCTCTTGAATGCCTGGTATGCTTGTATGTCATTCCTCTGCCTTATGCACAATTTCATCAATTGATATCACACACACACACACACACACTGATCCCTGCTGTTGCTAACTGAGGAAGGGAAGAATTTGAATTGGGGCCCTGTGCAGCTGCCCTTTCCATTAAAAAAAGAGTGAGAACAGCAGAAACAGTGTCATATGTATTTTGCCCTAAAAGTACTTGTTGTGCAAAAGGAAGAAAAAAAGAAGAAGAAATGGAAGTATGGCTGTAATCATTATTATGTTTTGCAGTCCTCTGATATTAGTATTTTTCCTTGTAAGCCTCTGTTGGTTGACACAGTCAGTTGTAAGATCACATACATAGTTTGTTTAGGAAATAAAATTAAGTCTATGATGCTGCCTTATATAGTCTTATAATGATTACTGATATGTCTTGCCCAGTATTTTCTGTTCTAACCCGGCATGGCTCTCCAAGTGTAGAGGTTCTTCCTGGACCTGCAACTTGAAATTATTTTCTTTGAAGATGCCAAAGATAGGGCTGGGGGCCTTCTTATGTCCCTCCCCAAAATTATACTAGAAGCTAGGAGGCAAAGAATTGGCTGATTAGTTCAAATAAATATCTGTGCAGGACACACCAGAAAGTCTTGGCAATATAATTACTAGAAAAATGGAGAAATGCAAACTAGATTTTTCTTTTCTTTTTTTTCTTCCTGTAACTTAAAGGTGTTAAGTAGTTTCAAGCACATACCCAAGCAGTTGCACATTTCGAAGCTTTGAAATGTTATATGTTGAGGCTAACATGAGTACTCCATGAGTATGGAGTTGTTACTTTCGATGCTTTGCTCCTCTGTAATGGTGGCATCAAGTCTATGGTTCTGTCCCTTGCTATAGTAATTCCCTGAGCCCTTACTAGTAAGCAAGAGTGGTACAGAAAGGGCTTTCAGCTTCTAGGTAGCTTGAAATGAAATCCGGCCCTCAAGTCATAGTTGACTTATGGTGACCCGTGGTGGGGTTTTCATGGCAAGAGACTGTGCTGCCTCTGCAACCTTGGTCTTTGTTGGAGGTGTTACTGAAGGAGATTTCTCTTGCTTTGCAATATGGTGAAAGTATCTGTAGACATCTATGCTGTATTGTAAGAGAGATAGTTGTTAGTGCAGACTGCAAACAAGTGTGCACAAATCTTCCTGCACTTTTAGGTTGCTTCTTTTAATGGCCACAAGATAATATCAGATGGTTACTATCCAATTGCCTTGCTGCTGTCCATTTGTTCCTTAGTTTGTATTATTTCTCTAACGGCATATATGGTAATGAGCCAGTGTGGTGTAGTGGGCAGAGTAACAGACTAGGATTTAGGCTACCCAGACCTGATTCCCTGCTCTACCATGGATGCTTGCTGGGTAATCTTGAGCCAGTCACAATCTCTCAGCCTAACCTACTCCACAGGGTTGTAAAAATAAAATAGAAGAGAAGGAAAATGATGTAAGCTGCTTTGGGGACTCATTGGAGTAAAAGGTGGGGCATAAATAAAATAAAATAAAATAATAAATAAAAAGTACAAATGAAGTGGAATTCATTAATCTTTTAAAAAATACACAGTTTGAAGCGTAAATAAATAGTTACACTTTCTGGTGACCAGTGACTTACTGATATTTGAAAACTACAGAAGTTCTTTGAGGACTGAAGTAGCATTTTGAATGACAAACTGAAAAAGCTGTTAGCGCTAACAGCAAACTAGATGGCTTTCCAACAGGACCAGTGGAGGGTTAGCATTTAGGTAGCTGGCAGAATATTAGTTGCTCAGTGTCCCATAATAGTGCAGTGATATGGATGTATAATGGCCGTGCTACCTAGTCCTACATAACCTAGCCTGTCATTTTGGTTACAGAAGAAACCACCCTGTTTTCCTTTCCCTGTTTGCCTGGAGGTGACAGGAGGTGTGCAAGCAAGATCTTTTCATCCTAGGTGCCTCACTGTGGATGAAGCTTTGTTTTGGGTCGAAGCTATTTAACTGAGCTGATCTAGCAAAAAGAACTAGGGGAGTGGTAGAATTTCCATGCCACTTAATCTCTTTGCAAGCATGAAATCTAGGGATGGAATGGGAAGGCAGCCTGAGGAACTGAAGATGCTTGGCCTTTGCTGCAAATGTATGCAGACTTGTAGAGAACACAGTGGGGCTTATTCATCAATAAACATCAACAGAATTTATCAGCAAATGGAAAAGAATGACAGAGACAATAGGAATTACGGATGTTCTCCCTAAAAGTAAGGTTCATTGCTTTAGAGCCATGGGCCAGTTTGCCCCAGTCCACATCAACTCAGATGTGGCACAGTGCATTATAGGTGGAGTAGCTACAAGGTCAGCCAATCAGGAGAGGGTGGCAGGAGGCTACTTACCTTGCTGCGCCTTCCTCTCAGGAGACATTTTGCCAATTCAGTTGACCAAGCTTGCCCAACAGGCAGCATGGGATTAGCTAGACACCAGTTGGGGCTGAGCAGGAATTTTGGAGGGGTTTCACCTAACTGGCAGAGAGCAGCCCTTTTTTCACCTGCTCCGTGCTGTCTTTGGTAATGGGAGTTGTGTGAATATACCTGGTATAAATACTGAAGAGCCCCGTGGCGCAGAGTGGTAAGATGCAGTACTGCAGCCCAAACTCTGCTCACAACCTTAGTTCAATCCTGGTGAAAGCCGGGTTCAGATAGCTATGATGCAAAAAGGAGGGAGGTGAATCCCACAGGGAACAAAAGAATCAATTTCATACCATTTATAATACAATGAGTCAATTTATAAGTGCAATTGAAAGTGCAAAGTGCTGACAATTCATAAATATTACCACAGTATAACAAATTCATAAATATCCATTCACAAATGTCCATACAAGTCCATGCAAGGCAACATTTCATATATGAGCATTCTCCAAATAGTCCATAGCTTCCGGGTAAATCCTTGATGAAACAGTTTTTTACTTTCTTTCCAGATCTTCTTTCTTATGCATTCATAAATGTAAAGTAGAAAGGCTTTCCTGCCATGAGGTAAGTTATAAAAACAACAGTCGACCTCACCCCTGCAAAACACTCGTGGGGTGAGTTGTAAAGGCAGCAGTAAATCTCATTTCTGCGTAACCTTCTCCTGTATAGCAATAATGAGGTCAGTTGTAAAAGCAGCAGTAAACCTCATTCCTGCATAACCCTCAATCTGTGGCCGGCTGCAAGCAGATTTCGCACTTGCTTCTTCAGGAGTCTATTTCCTAAATAGAACATAAGTCCCATCAGTTTACCAATCAAATGGATTTTACAAAAATTCTTCAAAATATTTTCTTTAAGGTGCATTTATACTCACAAAGCCCCCTAAGCACTTAAATCACTCAACCCGGACAAGGCGGCGATGTTTCTTCACGCGCGCCTAACAAAAAGGGCGGTTCTCTTAAATAAACAAACTTCATCTGTCTCTTAAAGATATACTGTCACATTACAGCCATACGGTTTCCTCCACCCTATTACAAATAGCAGCTCAAAGACAATTCATTATTCAGCCCTTTAGGTTTAACTGATCCCAATCTAAAAATCCAGAATGCTTCTCTTTGAAGTAGTGCTGTTTGTGCAGATTCACGATCTTTCCTATGCATAACCTCCACAATCGTCACCTTAAAGTCATTTTCTGCATGTCTCTGCTCCCTAAAATGCTGAGTCAGGGGTGCCTCCTGGATGTTGTTACGTATACGCGATATGTGTTCTAAAATGCGTACCTTGATGGGTCTTAACGTACAACCTATGTATAGCAGTTTGCATGGGCATTCCAAGACATAAACAACCCCCTTTGTTTGACAGTTTGCAAAATGTCTGATAACACATTTATTCTCACCAAACCTAAACTCTTTCCCTTCTTGGAATAGTTTACAAATTTGGCAGTGGGCACATTTGTGGTTTCCAGATGGTAAGCTGTGCCCTCCGCTAGTGTCCCATATATCAGCCCTAATCAAATTATTTTTCAAATTCTGTGTTCTGCGGAAGCCAATTCTAGGTTTCAATTCGCAGCTCCGTTTCACCTGCTCCGTGCTGTCTTTGGTAATGGGAGTTGTGTGAATATACCTGGTATAAATACTGAAGAGCCCCGTGGCGCAGAGTGGTAAGATGCAGTACTGCAGCCCAAACTCTGCTCACAACCTTAGTTCAATCCTGGTGAAAGCCGGGTTCAGATAGCTGGCTCAAGGTCGACTCAGCCTTCCATCCTTCTGAGGTTGGTAAAATGAGTACCTAGTTTCCTGGGTATAAAGTGTAGATGACTGGGGAAGGCAATGGCAAACCACCCTATAACAAAAAGTCTGCCAAGAAAGCGTCGTGATGCGACATCCCCCCCATGGGACAGTCATGACTTGCTTACACAGGAGACTACCTTTACCTTTACATAAATACTGGTTAAGCCACAGCTAGTTAGTAGGAATAGGGTGGGTTGCTCAGGATAGGTAGGGTTAATTTTTAAACACCCTGAGGCATCGTGGTATGGGGTATGTGTCCAGAATAGGCCATCAGATGCCAGATGGTACTGTGCAAGCACACCCTTGGTGCTCAACAGCATCTCTTGAACCTAGTAGGTAGGTGCCTTGTGGCCCATCAGGGGAGATGGATGAAGCTGGGCACCTTTTGAAACAGGACGGCCATGCAAGACCAACTAAACCTCTGGCTGAGTTTGAAGACACGGAGGACTTGCTTGGTGGGCCCCTGAGGAGATTGCCTAGTGCAGCCCATCCACAAAATAGTTAGCTTATATTCACTCATTTAAGTATTTAAATAACTAAATAAACAAACTAGTTGACTCCAGATAATTTTGTCTGTGTTTATTGTCTTGTGTCACATTTAGGGGACGCCAGTTTAGTGTGGAGAGCCAGTTTGGTGTAGTGGTTAAGAATGACGGGACTCTAATCTGGAGAACTGGGTTTGATTCCTCCCCACTCCTCTGCTTGAAGCCAGCTGGGTGACCTTGGGTCAGTCACAGCTCTTCCAGAGCTCTCTCAACCCCACCCACCTCACAAAGTGATTGTTGTGAGGATAATAATAACATACTTTGCAAACTGCTCTGAGTGGGTGTTAAGTTGTCTTGAAGGGCAGTATATAAATCGACTGTTGTTATTATTGTTGTTATGCTGGGGAAAACGTGTTAGCTCTGTTGATTTGGATGGCCCTCTAGCAGCCTCTTTCAGTTGCTTCTGTGATTCTGCTTATTCATTCAAAAAAACTTCTCTGAACGACATGACCTATTGTTCTTAACCTACAGCTAATCTTATTTCACTGGTCTCCATGTCTGTCTGCCTAGTTAAGCTCTTTTTCCCTTTTACTTAAATGCTATCAATCTTACCATAACATTTGGCTATTACTTGTGCATGTTGCCTATTGTATGAATGACAGAAATAATTTTGACTGACACGCTGCTAGTAGGTACTGCTATCGCTATGAGCTGATTACTTCATCTCATGTATTTAGAAAGGCAGAGAATACTGTGGTCCTATTTGTAGAAGATTCATTCTCGTACAGAAATAGTAGCTAAAGAAATATGAAAACAGTAGTTTGTGTCCCTGTGCACTTGTGTCCTAATGTGCATATGAGTAAACTGATACCCAAGATATACAGCAAAAATATATGCTAAAATAATACTCAAGATAATACAGCAGAAATGTATGTTAAAATGCCAAAAAAAAACCCAGGTGGGGCAGAATTACAGCTGATCTCCAGAGTACAGAGATCTATTCCCTTGGAGAAAATGGATGTTTTGGAGGGTGAACGTGGCATTATACCACACTGAGGTTCCTTCCTTCCGCAAACCCTGACCTCCCCAGGATCGATCCCCAGATTTCTAGGAATTTCCCAACCCAGAGTTGGCAACCCTACCATAGGTTAACCATCAGTCCTTGTCCTTCAAGATATAGGTAGCAGAGAGGCAGAGTTTATTTATTTAAAACAAATTTAGAGTCCTATTAGTGCAACATGTATGAGTTAAACTTGTTCAGAGCAAAACAATGTATAATACAGATTCCCTTGTAAAGGTAGATTGTACCTTTACAGTAGGAGCAATAAAAGTGTCACATTTAAATCTTATTTACTGCCTTCATATATGCACACTCAGCAGATTTACAATAGTGCTGTGGCCATACCTCTCTGGAGAGAAGCTTGTGGTCGATGATGTTGAATTCTTATAAAACACCAGCCAATTCTCAAAGCTGCTTTTATCTGCTGGCGAATCCATGTTTTGTCAGACTGGGGAATAACAGAAGCATGAGCATTTATTTGCAAAACAAGGTGCGGAGATGAAACATGCTGATAATCCTTAAAGTGAAAGCTTAGACTTTGCTGTACCCCTCATTGGATAAGTTAAAGGCAAGAGGCCATAGAAAAGAGGAATAAAACCATAATTGTATTTTTGTTTGCTGTATTGATTGTATTATAGCAGTATTTGTTTTATCTATTATATCCTTAATGTATTTCTAACTTTCTTCACTATTTCTGCAGTTTACTATAGCAGTAACTTAAGTAGCAATAGATCATATAGAAAAGAGTCCCCAACATGATGCTTGTAGCTTGTAATAATGCATGGTATGCAAAAGGACCAAAATCTAAATATAATTTGTTTAAAAAAAACAACAGGCATTCTTTTAATATTTTTAGCTTCCAATATGTCTGAACTAAAGAGATCTAACGAGTGCTTATGTAACCACAGGATGCAGACAGTGTTCATAGAAAAGATATACCTATCATGAATGTGCATGATGACTGGGATTAAATGTTATATTACACAGGGAAATGGGGATTGAGTTTTATTGCTCTCATTAGATAAAAACTGCTCGTATGGATCTGCCACTCTTGATTGCTGACACTTTTACTTCTGTTCTAAATCAGAAAGCCTTTCTAAGAAATTGAATTGTCACATTCAAATTGAGGTCAAATGCTGTGAAAAGTAGATGCACGCTTATTGGGGCTGAACGAAAATCCCATTGTCATGTCTTGTGAACTCATTGTTAGCTGAAAATTTGATTATGGCTCTCTTTGCAGACACACCCTGTTAGGGGTGCAAACTTGAGTACCAGCCAAAATTTCTAGGAACCAATGGAAAGAGGACGTGATGGAGATGGTTGTCTGGCATCCAGACAAGCCCTCAGAGGAGAGAACCTGTTCTTGTGGGTGTGCTCTGATATCTTTTTTCTAAATCAGAACTTTTCAAGGAAATTAAACTGCCATGGGCTTGGGATCAAATGCTGTGGGGGGAAATCTGCAAGGCCATTGGCAATGTGTAGTTTAAGGGGAGTTTGAAGCCTACTGTGAGATCATACTTGGATGTCCTTTTTCCAGGGAGTGGCTAAGGATTGATACCAAAGACTAAATAAATGGCCAGTTCCTGTACACAGCAGCATACATGAGGGATGGAGATATCTGCTTTCCACCCCAATACCAAACGGGAGGACATGCGTGAGGTACCCAAACCAAAGATCGCAGACACTTTGCTGGAGTAAAATTAGCTACACTTTATTGGTTACAGCTGCAAGAGCCTTGGCGCAGCATGGGGGAATGGATGCAGGCATTGGCTTGACCCACCTGCCTGCCAATGGCAATCCCCCCAGCCAACCCCCAGCCCACCTACTGGGGGGATAACTCAGGATGGCAGGACCAGTATCATACACTTATGCCATCTTTGCTAGGGTTAATGGTTATTTGAAAACATCAAGCAGTTATAGGTTCCAAAGTATCCTCCCCCACAATCGAACGTCATCTAGCAGGCATTGAGAACGCAGTTAGGCAGGAAAAGAGCAGGAAGGATGGATGGGGGTTCTCAAGGTCATGCTAGAGCCTCTCCTAGGCTACAGCAAGAGGTTCAAAGGAGTAGAGAGATAACACAGAGTAAACACTCCCCTTGTATACTTTTCCAGCAAGGTTAACAGCTTTTGAATGTTCAAGCAATTGAGTCATAATGTGAAGCACAGGAATCATTAAACCACCATCATGATCGCAGGCGGGACTGAGTCTGAACATGACAAGTGGCACCTGACATCCTGCCCCCCCCCCCGAAACTTAACTCCCCCCGTCTTCTCCAGATAATTTTTTATGGAAGACTCAAACCAATCTGCTAGCCCGAACATCAGTAGACTTAACCCATTCAGCTTGACTTTTTGGAAAATGTTTCCATTGAATCATGTAGTACAACCCCCCCTCTTCCACTTAGAGTCCAAGATCAGTTCAACCTCTTGATGGGGTTGTCCTTTGACCATAATCGGAGGGGGGGTTGCCGGCTCTGGATGCCACTTGTCCGGTCCAGGATCCTTCTTGAGGAGGCTAAAGTGGAACACAGGACATACGTTCTTTAGGTTTTTAGGCAGTTCAAGTTCAACAGTTACATCATTAATCAGATGCTTTACTTTAAAAGGCCTGAGGTACTTCCAGCCCAGCTTTTTACTTGGCTGCTCCCCCTTCAGATTTTTTGTGGGGACATAGACAGCATCTCCTGGTTTTAAGTCCCAAGAGGGTACTGTTTCTTGTCCTCCTGATTTTTTAATCCAGTTTGGCTTTCTCCAGCGTTTGTTTCAGCAGCTCCCTCTGAGTTACAATTTGAGTACAGCAATCATTCAAATCACCCCCCTCCACTTTAGACCCAGCGTCCAGCCCTGGCATTGGCTTTCTCTCAAAGCCTTGAGTCACTTGGGAGACTCCAATGGAGCTGTGCACACTGTTGTTGTAGCAATACTCTGCATAGGGCAGGAAGTCAACGCATTCATCTTGTTGATAGTTAATATAGCATCTCAGGAATTGCTCTAATATCTGATTCGTACGTTCTGATTGTCCATCAGTCTCTGGATGGTACCCCAAGCTAAGACCCTGTTCGATCCCTGTCACTTTCATAAGCTCCCACCAGAAGTTGGCAACAAACTGGATGCCTCTGTCTGAGATCATCTTATTTGAGAAAGTGTAAACGTATTACATTCTGCATGAAGAGACCAGCCAATTTCCTTGCTGTGAGCAGTTTAGAGCAAGGAATGAAATGAGCTTGTTTAGAAAACAAGTCCACAACCACCAGGATCACAGTTTTCCCTTTGCTGGGGGGAAGGTCAGTGATAAAGTCCATAGAAATCATAGACCAGGAGTGATGAGGGTTTCCAATGGCTGTAACAATCCATGGGGTTCACGGCCACCAAAATTGTCTTTGAGTCAGATGTAGTGTTTTTACAAACCCAAAATGACCGGCTAATTTATTGTCGTGACATTTTTTTTATACCTCCCCATGAAAGGCTTTTGGTATATACGATTTGCCATTCCTGTACCATCCTCCCTTTTCCCCAGAGGATCTGGCAAAGCCTCCTCCCCCTCCTTTTC
Organism: Eublepharis macularius; assembly: GCF_028583425.1. NCBI lineage: Eukaryota > Metazoa > Chordata > Lepidosauria > Squamata > Eublepharidae > Eublepharis > Eublepharis macularius. Next base: position 82,876,139 of record NC_072797.1, read on the forward strand.
CAGTTCTGTTTTTTCTTTCTCCAGCCAGGGAGGGGGGAGGGATGATAGGAATTTGCATGCTTGCTGTCGCGTCATCACCACCACTTCCAGCAGGGCTGGGGTAAACATAGTATCTATAATCTCCTCCCTCTGACTTTCATGCTGAGGGAGGCGGGACAGGGCATCCATTAGAAAGCTGATTTCCCTGGAAGGTGCTTGAGTGTGAATTGAAACTTGGAAAAGTACTCCACCCATCAGAGTTACTTCACTCCCAACTGTCAAAGGGACCAGAGGGCTTCTAAATTTTTATGATCGGTCGATACCTTAAACGGTACCTTGGCCCCTTCCAGCCAATGACGCCAGGTAGAGAGTGCTAGTTTGATGGCTGCTGCTTCTTCGTCCCATACAGACCAATGCCTTTCAGCCTCTGAAAATTTCCGAGAGACGTAGGACAGGGGTGCAGTTTTCCCCTTTGAGCCCTCCTGTAGGATCACCTCCCCATTGCTACATCACTGGCATCCACTTGCACAATGAATTTTTTATTCTTGCCAGGGTGGCACAGAATGGGCTCAGAGGTGAACAGATTTTTTAATCTTTCAGAAGCCTGTTTGCACTCATCGGTCCAGGCTAGTTTAGCACTCAGCTTCACCCCAGGAACCTCCCACCCCAGCACAGCCTGGATCTTGGTGGGGTCCATCCCTAGACCTCTTTGAGAGATTCGGTAGCCCAGAAAGTCCAACTCTTCCTTATGGAACTCACACTTGGATAGTTTGGCACAGAGTTTGTTCTTGTAAAGAGTGCTTAAAACCTCTTGCACCAGCTTCACATGTGATTTGTAATCATCAGAATATATAAGCACATCATCCAAATAAACCACCACCTCTTTGTACAGGTACTTATGGAAACTTCATTAATGAGTTTCATGAAAACTCTTGGTGCCCCTTGGAGACTGAATGGCATAATGAGATACTCAAACTGTCCCAGGAGGGTGTTGAAGGCTGTCTTCCATTCATCCTCCTCCCTAATACTCATTCGAAAATAAGCATCTCTCAGGTCCTGTTTAGTGAATATTTTCCCTTTGGCCACCACCCCGAGTAACTCTCTGATGAGGGGAAGAAGGTAAGCATTCGACATGGAAACTGCATTAATCCCTCTATAGTCAGTGCACAACCGCAAGCCCCCATCCTTCTTGCAAAATAACACCGGGGCTGCATGGGGGGAGCTTGCAGGTCGAATGAAACCCCTCTCCAAATGTTTGTCAATGAACTTGTGAAGTTCTGCTCTTTCAGCTGAGCTCATGGAGTACAGTTTCCCCTTGGGGAGGTCTTGCCCAGGGATTAATTCAATATGGCAATCTGTAGCCTAGCGAGGGGGGAGCTCATCACCCTCTTCTTCCTCAAACACCCTGCTCAGATCTGATACTCAGAGGGGATTTCTTCTGTTTCCTCCCTCGTGCGACCCACAGTTTCAGGCATGGGGGTGGTGGTCCCCCACTTTAAGTCCCACACGTGTTTCTGGCATTCCCCTGCCGGGAAACACAGCTGGCTCAACTTCCACAGTATATATAAAGGTCGTGATCATACAGCCAGTGTACCCCCAGCACCACTGGGAACTTCGCAGTAGGGCTTACTACAAAAGCACTCTCCTCACAGTGACTTCTCATCCCCACCGGTGTTAACTCAGTCTCATATGTGGGGGGCATTCCCTTCATGAGGGATCCATCCATCTGCTCGAACCTGAGAGGCTCTGACAGCTTGACCAGGTCCAGCCTCAAACTGGTTATTAAAGCAGGTTCTATTAAATCTCGGCTGCACTGAGAATCAATTAAAGCCCTAACTCTGATATTAGTCCCTCTCCATGGATTTACTAGGGTGATAGAGATAAAAAACAAAGTTCTTTTGGGCCTCACCTTCTGTGGCACCAGGTCATCCAGAACCTGCTGGTTGATGCCCTTCACAGCAGGTCTCCATCGTTTCCTGCTAGCAGCGCCTCTTTGCCTTCGCTGCTGGATGGGGTGCTGCCTCTGAAGCTGTCACTTCCTCCATTCACTCCTGCCGCCGTTGTGTCCTTGCTAGCTTGCGCTGCTCCTCCCAGTTTCACACGGCCAAATGTCCCTTGCTTCTTCTCGGGGGAAGCCTTCTTCATGCTTGAGCAGTCTGCTGCAAGATGACCAACACCTCCACATTTCAGGCACAGCCCTTGTTTCATCCTCCTTTCCTTTTCAGCCGAGGTGGCTGGCCCTTTCAGACGTAGCTTGTCTCCCCCTTTGTACTCTGTGGCCCCTTGCCATTGGCCTGCCTGATGTTGGAGACAGAGCAGTTTCACCACTTACTCTCTATTCTCAATTTCACATGCCAGTTGGATCCACCCCAGTAGACTGTGGGTCATCTTAGATCATAGCTTTGGCCACCAGGTCTGGGTTCAAGCTGGCATGAAAAAATTCAATCTTCACTGACTCAGTCCAGTTGCGCACCTTAGCTGCATGTGCATGGAAATCTGCAAACTCACACACACAGCGGTTTCCTTGCCTCATGCACTTCACCTTGGTTCGTGCCCTCTTCTTTGAAGGAGTCTTTGTACTGCTCCTTGAGTATGCGCAGAAAGGCTCTTACACTCTGGAGCTCTGCCTGCATAGAGGGTAACATACCACTTCGCTGCTACTCCCCCCAGCCTAGAACCCAGGTAGCTCACTTGGCTGGCTTCATCTGGGAAGGTATGGCCCCATTCTCTCAGGAACTCTGTCACTTGCACCAGGAAATACCCCAGTTCTTCAGGGTCCTCTTCAAAATATGCTTCCAGTTTACGTAACCCCAACATCTGTTGGGGTTGAGGCCCCCAGACTCCTTCCACGGGCCCTCCATCTGGGGGAACAGGTTGGATCAGGGGGGTGCACTGGGGCTTTGTCTCCTTGCCCATCGGGAGGTGCTTGGGCTCCTTGTCCATCTGGAGGGGAGAAGTGGCTGATCCAAAAGCTGCGGAGCTCCTCAATCTGGCCACCCATCTTGATCTTGTGAGTCTTGAAGGGTAATCCGCATGAAGTCTTAAACATTCCATGTAAAAGCGTACATGTTGCACCTCATCTCCCCCACCTCAGCCCAGAGCTCCTGCACCAGTTCCAGGGAGGTTGTTCCCAACAGTTCCTCCAGCTCGAATTACCCATCCTCCTCTTCCTCTTTCTCAAGAAGTCCCTCTCCCAGGAAACTTTGTCTAAATAGATGGCTCCCCCGATGATCCAGCTGTCCCAGTTCCCTCTTGGCTGATGCCACCCACGGGGTCCATACTAGCGGAGTGGCTCCCACCCAGGATCTGTAATCACCAGGCCACTGGGGCCGCGCTCCAGCTCCAATCGGCACACCTGCACCGAGCCCACGCCCGTCAGTGGGTTCTTGGGGTTGCTCCTCACCATTCCCTGTAGCACCAGTATCCTTATCCTCTCCCTCTGCCATGGCACAGGTTTCAGGATTCTACGGTGGCTCAGGTCCAAGGAGAGAAGGGATTCCTGGCAATCTGTAAGGATCTTTCAAACATCTCTCAAATAACTGCTCTGCAGGAATAAAAGTTCTTTATCGATAAGCTGCTAGTATCATACGTCATCTTTGCCAGGAATAACGGTTATATGAAAACATCAAGCAGTTATAGGTTCCAAAGGCATGGCTAACTCCCAAGCCCCCCCCCCCCATCTAACGTCATCTAGAAGGCACTGGGAATACATTTAGGCAGGAAAAGAAAAGGAAGGATGGGTGGGGGTTCTCAAGGTCGTGCTAGAGCCTCTCCCAGGCTACGGCAAGAGGTTCAAAGGAGTAGACAGATAACACCAAGAGTAAACACTCCCCTCACATACTTTCCTATCGCGGGTCCTAGAAGCAAGGTTAATAGCTTTTGACAGTTCAAGCAGTTGAGTCATGACATGAAGCACAGGAGAGCCAGTTTGGTGTAGTGGTTAAGAGCGCAGGACTCTAATCTGGAGAGCCGGGTTTGATTCCCCACTCCTCCACTTGAAGCCAGCTGGGTGATCTTGGGTTAGTCACGGCTCTCTGGAGCTCTCTCAGCCCCACCCACCTCACAGGGTGTTTTGTTGTGGGGATAATAATGACATACTTTGTAAACTGCTCTGAGTGGGCATTAAGTTGTCCTGAAGGGCGGTATATAAATCAAGTGTAAACCTGACATACGTATAAACCTGACATCATCCCCTCCCCCATCGCCCCTGCAAACCTGAGCCCCAGGTGAGTCTGGGACTGGGGTTTCTTGCTGTCTTCAGAAACTTGTATGACAACATTATGGACCCTGCTAACATTGGGTGCTTGGATTTTTTTTCATTGAATAGTATCTTTCCACCCCAGATCATATAACCACAACCAGCACTGTGAAATAAATGCATCCACATATTTGTGGAATTCTTAGGGAGTTTTGTTTATAGAACAGAAGTCTCTTCTAGAAGCACTGTGTTGTTTTCCTGTACCATGTATATCAAATGATGGCACAATATTAGGAGGTTTTTTAAAAAAGTAATAATAGTCTGATTTGCCAATTAACAAAAAAACCAAAAGGAAATGATGCGCTCTGCTGCTTTGTGTGTGTGCGCGCGCGCGTGCGTGCGCGCACACACACACAATTAGGGTGAAGTACCAAGGTCAACAACCAACATAGATTAAGCTTTGGCTTTTTCAGAACTTGGACTTTCTTCTGAAACATTTTTTTGATAGCATGATTTGAGCCTCCTCTTTTGGCCCTTTGTGTTATGTGACCACACTGAAAGTGCAGAGAGAGAAGAGTACCAGTGCATCATCCTAAGATATAAAAGGCAAATCGTGTTGCCGACAACTCACTTTTTATCCCCACACAGGCGCATTCCACAGGGATAACTGAGTTGTTGGCAACATGACTTGCATTCTTGCTGCCTCAGCAACCGCCTTGGGGCTTCCAGAGGCCCAGGAAGGCCTGACGTGTCTCTCCGGAGGCCTGGGATGGCCCGGCAGCTGGAAGACCCGTTGTGATGATGGGATGGCCCTGTGTGGCCCTCTGGAGGCCCAGGAAGGCCCAATGTGGCGGCAGGAAGGCCCGGCACCAGCCGTCCTGCAGGCTGCCACAGCAGTGGGAAGGCCCAGCACGGCTCTCCAGAGGTCCGGGAAGACCTGGTGCGGTGGCGAGGCCCTCTGGAGGCCATTTTCTTGGTAGTCAGTGATAATTCTGATTTGACTGAAGGATAAGCCTGTGACCTTGTTTGCTTGGGAATAAATCCATTGATTTCACTAAATTTGTAGTATTGAGCTGTGTTCTTTGGGTGTCAGACTTCTGACTTGTGCTTCTTGATGAGCAAGCCCCTACGAGAACTTCCAAAAGCTATTTGTTTTGGCATGTCTTGGACCTGTTGTCCCTGAGCGCACTTTTGGAGTGTACTAAATTGAAAACAAATTGTATGGTCTGAATAGGAGGTTCTCAGTTGATTAAGATGATGTTATTACTGTAAAAAGATTCCCTTCCTCAGAGTCCATAATAAATTACACAAGAGGGTCTGATGAACAGTTGATTGACTGTGTCTACAGATAGTTGAGTTCAGCATGTAGTTCAAGGGGTAACATACGGTTTGTAGGAGCTGAGCTGATGTAACTTTACTTTCATGTGTGACACTTTAGACTAGAGATCCTTCTCTGGGAGAGCACTGATGCTGAAATTTCAGCTTGATGACAGTGAACTGTTAATAAATAGGAACAAAGGGGAAAAGAAAAGTACGTATTTTCATTGTATATGGCTTTCTATGATAGACTTATTGATGGTGTTCCCTTCAATATTTCAAAGCATGATGTTTCCTTTATGCGGTAAATAATATAGGAAGCAATCCTACTGAGAAGTAAGTTCTGTGATTTTCATTGGGGCTTTCTCTCAAAAAAGTAGTATTAGGATTGCACTGAAAATCAGGTTTCCTATAACCAAAGACTATCTTCTGTAAGGGTAACCTTTGTCTGTTCCTTTTTCTTGTAGTAAGTTATGTTCTGTTGTGATTACAGGTATAATACTATAAAACCCTAAATCATATGATTTACAAATAATGTGTCCATAATTAATAAAATTGGGGTCTTGTCTTATTCAGGGGACTCCCCAAGTTATGTAGAAAGATATGACTTCATAAATTAACCGGAAGACAAAGAAGAAGACCTCATGGAACGGAGTGTATGGAATATTGACAACAGTAGAGTGTCAAGGGGCAAGTTGGGGGGTGGGATGTAAAACCATCCTACTCGTGCTTGGAGAGTTTAGCGAATCCTGGATGAGGATTCAGGGGCAGGTCCAAACTGTTTCACTTTCGAAAGGGGAAAAACTCTGGCATCAAGCAAACAGTATTGTAACAGAGGAAGCAATGAACTATTTAAAAAAAAATCCAGAACCAGCAGGAAATTATGTAGTTCAGTTCAGTTGTTTATAAGTAACTTCGCTGTGTGCAGCTATGCGTTGGGAAGAAAAGAAGCTCATGCAGAGGGAAAGGGAATGTTTTTAAAGTCTAGACACCTTGCACCTATGCTGAAGCTTTTCCAGAGATCATTTTCATTGTTGAGTAGAGTGTCCGGCATGCCCTTTATTCTGCATTTACTATTTCTATGAAGAATAGATGAGTCTCAAAAGTATTTATTATGCTGCTAATAAAACATTCCAAATTATTTAGCTCCTCCCATTTTTATGCTGTTCTTCTCCTTTGCCAGGGTTTATCTGCAGTATTTAAAAAAAGCCCAATGGACAATGAATAAGGAATAGGTTACAGGTCTTTGAACTTCTAATATGCAATACCATGAGCACCAAATCCTATGTACGTGCACAGTTTAATACAATAAGGATGAAATATGTCTTCCCTAGTCTATCGCTACCCCACCCTTGATATACGTTTTATCTTCACTGACATTTGTCCCTCTTCCAAACCATAACACCATTTACAAACAAAGAAATATGTTGCTGTTCAGTTATATTTGGAAAATCCCAAGCCAGGTGAGTGTGCCAGGAGGGTTGTAACGTCAGGATTTCTTGGGTAAACAAAGTTCAGGAGGCAGGAATGACTTATATTACATTTAATCTTTATAAACTATGCATAGTAACAGTTGAGAGAAACTTTTAAGATGATTAGTGTGTGTAGAGCAGAAGAAAGAGATGGAATCTAGCTCCAAGTTTTCATTAATAGAGGTTTATCTCCAAAGTGTTAATCTTACCCAAAATCTTACTCAAAATACTTAAGTATTAAAAACTGTGTACTTTAAATATGGTGTCGATACTTTGTGTAGTGTTTGGACTTAAATTAGGTGGCATCGTTTTTGAGCTAGGCTGTAGCCCAAAACAGGAAAAAGTAAAATCTTTTTTAGGCTGTGCAGCTCAGACAGAATCTCCTTTTAGTCAGGCTTCAGCTAATGCTGTAATGCTCATAAAGCAACAAAAATCCAAAAATAACTGCATTACTGACAAGACCTTAAATAGTCATATGCCCTGTTAGCCGCAAAGGGAAGTGGTGTGGGAGTAACAGCAGCATGATGTACTTTGTGAAAGAGAAATATGTATATATTTGAAAACAAAATTCTTACTGGCAATTAATGTGGGAAAGAGTTGCATTCATTGTGCATCAAAGGGCAGGAGATAGCCTTAATCCAGCAGTAGTGATAAATTAACTATGTAATATAAGTTTAATATCCAGTTGCAGAGAGAGCCATTTATAATTAAGATTAGGCAGTATTTCAGCTGAAGATGGCTGCATTGTGTATGGATTTTTTTGTAATGATTCCTTCTCCAGCCGGCTCTTCTCCTCATCCTGAGGTACAGTAATGGTTCATATCATAGTTTCAGGTGGGTAGTCATGTTGGTCTGTAGTAGAAGAGCAAAATTTGGGTCCAGCAGCACCTTAAGACCAACTAGATTTCCAGAGTAGGAGCTTTCAAGAGTCAGAGCTCCTTTCATCAGATATGAGGAGTCTCTGATGAAGTGAACTCTGACTCTTGAAAGCTCATACCCGAGAAATCTAGTTGGTCTTTAAAGTGCTACTGGACCCGGATCTGATTCCTGTCACATTAGCAATATATTAGTATGAGACCTCTTATGGTCAGTTTAGGACGTGGTAGAAACAAGTACATAAGCCTGACAGGCCTTGTGCTGTGGCTGCCAGGTACTTGATAGGCTGTCTGATTGTGCAGGCTGCTGGCCTCACTAGGAAGAGTGGAGGAACAATTCATTTATTGCTCTGACATGGCAGCTTTCTGTACTACTGCTGCCTAGGTAGAGGAGCCACATGTCTAAGCAGAATCCTTTACATATTGCCTGAACTGCAACAAAAATGACACTGGTGTGGGAGTGAATTGTCATTAGGGATTCCAATTCTTGAAATGGGAAAAAAATGCTGGTTCTTGGCTGGCTTTTGATTTTGCCCCCCTTCCCCAACTCACTTGCTATTCAGTTGTAGGCTTTTCTTACTAGTCTCCTGAAAACAAGCATCCAGAGGAGTTAGCCGTGTTAGTCTGTAGCAGCAAAATCAAAAAGAGTCCAGTAGCACCTTTAAGATTAAAATTGGTTAGTCTTAAAGGTGCTACTGGACTCTTTTTGATTTTGAAAACAAGCAATATCCTTTATAAGACTTCCACAGATATAACATAATCCACAATACTGATTTATCACAATCAGACACCATAAAATAGCCTACTGCCACATCAGATTACTCAAGAAAATGAGCCAAGCCACGGACTGCAAGTCATATCATGTGCATCCTTATGATAAAGGAGTTTAGCTGAAGATATTTAACTATTTTACAGATGTATATTCAGATGTTCAAAGTGTTAGAGATTGAAAGTAATGTTAGTAATATTGCATATCAGCTAATCTCAGAAAATGTAAGCTAGACACATCATCATTATGGCAGTAAGCCTTAGAATCTCTTAGCTCATGCACTCCTCCCCCTCTACCCCCCCCCCCACCATGATTTGTGAATCAAAAACTTCTTAATTCAAAACAAATCATAGTTTCTGTTTTGTCTGAATGGAACAGAACACCAGTCATGAAGATGAGAGAGGTGGTAAGCCTGAGGTTGAGGGGCTTGGTTTGCAATAAGGTCAGGCTGGTTAAAGAGTGCAACTGCTAACAGATGGAGTCATGTAGGTAGGGTTGCTTCTGTTCCAGTCCCGTCTTTAAGTACTAGCCAACTAAAACTAGCTAGAGTTCACTGCCGGAGGAGATAGCGATGGCCACATGTGTAGATGGCTTTAAAAATGGGTTACAGATTCGTGATAGAGAGGTCCATTAATGGCTACCAGCCACGGTGACTAAAGGGAACCTCCATATACAGAGGAAGCAAACCTTTGAATTCAGGTTCCGGGAGGCAGTATCTGGGGAAGGCCTTTGGCCCTTGTTTGTTGGCGCTCCAGGGCAGCGGCTTGGCTTCTGTGTAAAACAGGATGGTGGATTAGATGGGCCTGATACAGCGATACTCTTCTTATGTTCTTAAATCTATAGCTTTTTGCAATAGATTTTTTTTAAAAATGTGGCTTTTTCAGATGCTTCTCAAGCATCTATTACAGTAACTGATGTTACATTTTCACACTTCTACTTTAAAGTTGACCTACTCTCTAGCTTTGGTTTTGCAACGGCTGTTTCTGTTTGTCAGCATCCTTGGCCTCAGAGTAAAAAGCAGGATTTAGGGTGATTTTTTTTTTGGCACAGTGTTTGTTGCATGTAATTGTTAATTTAATACAGATGCAATGCTTATAGCATGATGAATGTCAAGGTCAACATGAATTTTATTTTTAAATTCAGGAACATAAAATGTCACTCAAGACAGTAAGCTTAGTCAAATGTATTACGTTGTTCCCCAGCTAGGCACACTTGAGAGTGGCCTTTTCTGAAGTTTTGGGAAGTGTTGCATCTGACTACTTCCAACCAAAATAGATATGCTACTGTAGCTGAATGTACCTTCCTGCACACTGGCTATAGCTGGGACATTAAAGGGGGGGGGGGTTGTGGTGCTTGCTGGCAAGATCTGGAAATACTGAAATGTGTTGGCCGTTCAGTCCTTATTGGTCCATGATTCTCATGCATGGTTGCCTATGTTAATACCACTGATATTTAGCTTATTTACTTGTTAGAAATTGCATTGCTTTTTAAACATAAGACTTGCAATGAAATTATTTCCTATGAGAAATAGTCATGTATTTATGAAACAGCTATAACAATCCAGATGGCAGTTTTGCATGTACTGCTTCCCCTTCCCCCATGGCACACCCTCTTAGGAAGAAAAAACCCCAACCCAGACAAAAACGACTTAGGAGGGTAGAGCAGTTAAGTTCAAGTGATGCATTAGCACCTGCAGCCATTCTTCTTCCTGTGGTTTTCTGTGCTTTTTATCTGCTACTCACAATAGTCAGCCCTATTACCACATTTCCTGTCTGCAGTTGCAGCAAAGAAATGAGGCAGCCAGAAGGCAAGAAAGATTGACCCTTAAAGTGAGCCTGTTAAATCTCTTAAAGGGGGGAATGCTGCCCTTCAACTGTAAGTACTGAGTAACTGTATTTCCTCCAAATACATGTCTGTATACCCAGAGCCAAGCTGTGAGAGAAAAAGGAGCCCAAGAGGTCTTGACAAAAGGTTTGTTTTTCCCTACATTTCTTATTTGGGGTTATGTTCATAACACAAATGAAACCTGCCACTCTAAAATTATCATGTTTCTACATTGGTTAATGCATTCTCTTCTCCTTATTTTAGATTTATGGATGACTTTTTCAAGTAGTGATTTTTTCTTTCTGTACTGTGATAATTCATTAAGGGGTTTTGATTTAAATATGGAGAAATATCTTGAGACAACATATTTGTTGTTATTGTCTCTGCATAAGGAGTTTAAAGCAAATGTGATCTAAATTGGCAGTGAAACTTCAGAGCTTCTCTGGAATCCCATAAAGCTGATTCCCATGATGCCATTTCCTTGGTGGAACTTTGTGAATAAATACAATGTAGAGGTGCTATTTGTAGGAACCAGCAGTTGGAGGCAGAAGGATTATTATACATGTGTTTGTAGAAGGGCGCTTTCAAGCTATTACTATTACAATAACATAATTGCAGTGGCTTTATATATTGCAAATTGCATATAGTGCAAATTTTCAGTGACTTTATAGTGAAGCAGTGTGTGCAATGGTTAGAGAGTTGACTTATGAATAGGGAGAGCTACGATTTCTTCGCCTGCCCTACCTTTTTTGCATGGAGTGTTTTGCCTGCAATTGTTAATTTGATAGAGATACAACGCTTATAATGAATAGCTGTGAAGATAAAATGGAAGAGGAAAGATCCACATATACTACCCTTTGTGTTGCCAATATCCATGTGAGACCTGGAGATCTAGAATTACAACAGATCTCCAGACAACAGAGATCAGTTCCCCTGGAGAACATGGCTGTTTTGGAGGGTGGACTCTATTGGCATTATATCCTGCTGAGGTTCCTCCCTTTCCAAAACCATGCCTACCCCAGGCCCTACCCCCAAATCTCCTGGAATTTCTCAGGTCAGAGTTGGCTATCCTACTAACGTGAGATCCTTGGAGAAAGGGAAGGATAAACGTGATATACAGCCCCATGTGGAGTTGTCAGGTTGCATACAGAGTTTCCACATGATCTCTGCTGAAACACAAGTCTGCCAGCAGACCTTCGTGGCCCTGATGAACATCTACAAGTCTGTGGCCAAATAATGCCAGAAAAGGTATCTTAAAAGTCTTCAGTTCTGCACTTAACTGAGATACCAGAGGAAAATGAATAAGTCTAGAACCAAGCTATTGCTTATTGCACAACAGAGCAAAACATTTGAAAATGTCTCTGCTCTCTCCCTCTTCTTCTCATCGACTGTAAATCCATTCTCTGTTACAAGCCACAGAAACCAGGCAAAAGCGGCCAATTTTAAAAAGCAGACAAAAGGAAGGTTCCAGAGGGCTTTTCCCGCTATAAAATGGGAGTAATAATCCTGTTCTATACAGCTATGGGGATGAAGTAGATAAGGAAACTTCTTCCACCCTGAGCTTTTGTGCTCGTTGTAGATCTAGTTAATAAATTCTTCAGTCAAGCTAATAAGGTTAGGTATATGATACAATTAGCAATACATTGTAAGACTCCTCTTTACTTGTAATGCCATGGCTACATTATGTAATAGTAAAAAGATGCAGTAAAAAATGGTTGTCTGCAGCCTTGTTGAAGACTATAATCTAGTGGGTCTCCATTAATCTGTGAAGTCTAGACTGGCAAATTGTGCGCTGTGCACAAAACTGTGTCTCAAAATGCTACATTAAGGGCTTGATCTTTTCACAGTACTTTGCTCTCTAAAGTTCTTGTTCTTAACACTCCTGGCTTGCCCTGTTCTGTATCCTGTTAGGGTGGGTGTGTATAGATGTCTTTTTTGTACAGTTCCGTGCAGGAGAAAGCAATAATAAAGATATGTGCTTAATTCAATTTGGCAGTTGTCTTTCAAAACTACTCCTAGGACTTCTACAGATATTCCATTTTTTGAAGGACATTGGTGCATGTGTAGCTTTTTAGGGGCAAGACACTTGGGAGATCCTGTGCCTGCACTACCAGTGGAATTTTCCAGTAAAGTGCAATTCTCGTATCTGACTAGCATAATTACTATTGATCTTTTGAGGGTAACATGGTTGAGTGTCATGGGTGCCTCTGACCTTGTTGATGGTGAGCTACAACTCTGGCCTTAATGGTTGTGCAGTTTGGGGCTTTAAAAAGATTGCTTTGGATTATTTTAAAGAACTTCGTGTCCTAAGCTCTTTTCTGTTGAAAGATCATTCATGTTACCTTTTGAAAGAAAATGATGGATAACAAAGGCCTCTCTGATTCTGTAACACATTAGCATGTCAGAACATTTTCTTTGAATAATATACGCTGTCCCCCCCCCCCCCGGGGCAACCCCCCACCCACCCAGCATTGGTGTACATCTCTCCTGTTATCCCCCTCCTGCCCCCCGCCATGAGAAATGTCTCCTGTAGTTCAGGTTTACCCTTCTTTAAAATACCTGTTTTTGTGTCTTTTAAAAGCAACCTGAGACCTCAACATCCTTCTTTTCACCTCTCCATACTAGCTTCAATGCTACATTTCTAACATGGAGAGTTGGTCCAGTCTAAGCTCATTGATTTCAGTGGGCTTAGACTGGAGTAACTTGCCATAGGATTGCATTGTAAGTATCCAGCTACTGCCAAAGAAACAGAGCCAGTAAAATGGGAATGGCAATCCTACAACCATTAAAATGCCACAAGTTCAAACTTCTCACTTACTTTTATGGAGCAGAATTTCCACCAGACAGGCCCTGCTTTTGAGTTTCTAGTTATTAAAGTCTTAGAGCCTCTGTTAGAGAAAAAAATGGATTAGCCTACGTAGAGGATAAAAGAAACATTTTTGTAGGAGTAAATACAGAGCAGAACATTGGCACTGTATTTTTAAATTTAAAGTGGAGTTGTGCAGAGCAGGCAGAGAGCAAGGTGGAGGGGGAGTTTTATATAACTCATATAAGCTGTTAGAAGGGAGGCATTTCAGAAGCCAGCCTCTTTGACCTTGATATTCAATTGCTGGTTGGTTTATCTGTGCAACAAAGTTTCAGCTTGCTTGTAATCTGTGTGCCCTGCAATATGATCTCTAATTCAATAAAACAAGCAATCTTTCACAATTGGGGTGTAACCAGAACGTTCCTAGGAAGGAACACTGCTTTGCATATGGCTGCCTTGAGCTTCCTTTTATGAGGTTTCTAATCACAAGAAGAAAAATGCTGCATTTGGGTTCATAAAAAGAAACAACACACGGATGGCCTATCCTATCTGTTTTTTTCTTAGTACATTTTCCTCGGACTTTTCCCTCCAAGGAGCTCTGAGCAACATACAGTCCTCTGTTTTATCCTCACAACAACCCTGTGAGGTAGATTATGCTGGCCCAAAGTCACCAGTGAGTTTCATGGCAGTTTTAGGGATTCGAATCCAGACCTCCCAGATCCTTGATTGGCAGTTTACTACTACTAGACTGGACCAGTTCTACCTGTGGTACTGCAACGGGCCCGTTGCCCGTGTCTAAAACTAAGCTTCAACTAGCCAGGAGAAAGATGGATCTCTCTCCGGGGAAGCCAAAAGCAGTTAGTCTTTAGACCTGTCAAACAGATAAGTTCTTTGAACCAGCTGTTTATCAGTACATTTATTTATATAGGGTTCAATATTGCTTTGCAACTCCTTATCAAACACACAGACACCAATCTAGAGTTTATTTCACTTTATTGAAAATATACCCTAGTTTTTTAATGAAGCAAGTAATCAAAATATAAATGGCTATTAATATGAATCCTATAACAACAGAACATAGAAAGGCAATAAGAAATAAGTTCACTAACATTTCTTAATAAATCCTAAGTTTAACATTGCTCAAAGTTTCTATGAAATGCATAGTTAAAGATAGGTTCTCGCCTAGATTCTCTCAAGAGATCTCTTTCATCAGTATCCTGCTTATTCTATCTGTGTTTGCAATTATATACTTAATCATATGCAAATATTTAGGGTCTATTCACATGATAGCACAAACAAATAATGATTGGTTTGACACTTCACTGAATATTCATAATTTCATAGTACAGCCTTCCAATTAGTTAAAAAATTGTCATAGTCTGATCTGCAAGAGAATACGATAAATCTCTGACAAGTGTCAAGAAAAAGTTAAGTTGGGCGATCACCATTGGTTGAATCTCAGATAGAAGAACATCAATCTCGGTAGAGTCCACTATTTTAATTAATTGTCAAAGGATGAAAGCACACCTGCTGAATTACCTTACACAGAAAAAATACACTGAAAGTTCATGCAAAGTTTAAAAGTTCATCTAGAGAATACAGAAGCTAGGCCTAGTATTGTTCAGTATTGATTATTGGCATATGATTTTAATCTATATTGGCATAACACCCTCCCCTGATCGGAAAACTTAACTATTTCAGTGAATATAAAAAAGGTGCAAAAATATAAATGCTTAGCATAATGTGTGAATATATATTTGTAAGTTATATAAAACTTTATTAGGCTACAAAATTGCAAAGCATGATCACTGGAAAAAATCTTCTTTCAGTGTGAGCGAAGCTTCATCTTCGTTTGCATGAGAGTGAAACACTTGACCAAACCTACACAGCATCTTAACGTGGAAACTCTTTTATCGTGCTAGCAACCAATCTTATATAAGTGAGATGGTTGATCATGAATTGAGCCACACCGAAAGCCTAAAACATCCATGTTCCATGGTGACGTGAGAATTCCAAAATCATAAGGCCTAAAGATACATTGGAATACAAAGCTGAATAGCGAGGAGGACATAGAGAAAATGCATTTGCAGTTGAACTGAATGTTAAGTTCCCATTAATTTTAATATCTGAGTTGTATTGTTACTAAGAAATACATGTTTTCCATTGAATTGTGCAGTGTCCTGTGTTTGAACTTTACATAGATATTTGTGATTCTCCAAAAAAAACCTTTGCATTTATTATTCTTTTAGCATGTTTCTCTTATGACTTTGTAATCCCTCTTCTCTCCCCCACATTAGCTGCTGCAATCACCTTAGTGGTCCTGAACTAGGAAGTTTCATGCTGGTGTTTCCTACAAATAAGCTTAATATCTTGGACTCAAAAAACAATAAAAGTTAATTTTTAACAACTCAAACATGCTGAACTGTCACATGATCCCTTTCTTGGAATCTTGTACTAATTATGTGTCTTACTTACGTCTATTACATTCCATATAATTAGGTTTTATGTTTTACAGCAGTGTTTATTCAGGACATTTTAGAAAAAAAGTTGGTATGCTTGACTGACAGGCGTTGAGATATGAAGATGGAAACAAATATAGGCTTAGCAGGTGTTCAGTTTTTATCTGAGTTGCAGTTGGCCCCAAGCAAACTGTGCTCAGAGCTAGAAACAAACAGTGACCAGCTCACAGATGCACCAGACTGGTCCTTAGTCTTCTGGAAATGTTGACTGTCGCAGGGACCATATCATCCCAGTTTTGTTCCATCTACACTAGCTCCCAAGTTGCTTCTGGGCTCAATTCAAGATGCCTGAAATCCCTATATGGCTTGGGGGACAACATTCCTTAAGGATTGCCTTCTCCCATATGAACTTATCCATCCACTCCAGTCCTCCTGCAGTCTGAGGCTAAATGGGTGGCAACCTTAGAAAGGGTCACCAAAACTTTGGAACTTCTTCCCCAGGGAGATTCATTTGTCTCCCTCTATTGGTGTCTTACACCAATGGGTGAAGACATTGTTCTGTTTGGAATACCTCCAGTAATTGTTACTGGCCCTCCTCCCTGGTTTTGGTGTTGTGTATTTGTGTGTTTATATGTTTTTGTTAAATTATTTATTTATCATTTTCTTAAATTTATAGTCCGCCCTCCCCAAACAGGTGGGCTCAGGGCAGATCACAACAACTTAAAACACACTACACAATTTATCAACAGTAACCATTAAAAATATAAATAATACATATTCATTTAAAAACGTATACTACCACTATATAAATACAGCTATATATTTATATATTTTTAAAAAGCTGTTTTAATGATGATATATTTTACTGTTTTGGTGCTCACCAGCTTGGTGAACTCTGTATGAGTGGAAAGACAACACAGGTCCTTTTCACATTTATGGTTTAAACTGCCATTTATGCGCATTCGCCCCGATCACAGTGGCTTCGACATTGCACCCGTTCATTTCACACTGTCCACTGCAGTTTCAATTTGGTGTCTGTTTCATTTCAGACCCACTTTGAAACCTAGGTGCAGTTTCGGGCTTTCGGGGCCTTGCAATTAATATCACACTTTTTTAAAAAAAATTGAACATGTGTAGTAACGTTGCAATGTTGGAACCCTTTCCCCCTTTTTGCTGATTGGGCTACCCCCTGCCCACTGGAGAGGCAATTGGTGGCAGAGTTCTGGGGGGAAACATGTACCACTCTCGTTTTTGTTTTAAATCAAGCCAGGAAAGGGTTAAAATGCTGCCGATTCATTCCCACCCACCCCCAGTAAGCTGAGGCTTTGTTTCCAAAGCGCTGTGCAAAATGCTTGGGTTTTTTTTTTCTCTTTGGCAAAGTCTGAAACGTGCCTGGGAGGGAGGGAAAAGCATTGCAACCCATTCTTGTCTTTAAAAAAATAAGAGTGTGTGTGCATACTCTAAGGGAGGAAGGAGAAAGCAGCTATTTAACCCTTCCCTTGCTTTTAAAGCTAACGGGGAATTAGCAGCAAGCTTAGGAATTGTTCCTGGCTTTGGGGGAAAAAATAAAAGAGTGCATGCATATTGGGAGAAAGGAAACCAACGGAGAAACGGCCTTATGACCCTCACCTCGCTTTACTAAAAAAAATGGTGGACAAGGAGTTCAGAGAGCTGAGGAGGGTGGGAGTGGTTAATTCTGCACAAACCAATCAGCTCCCAGGGAAAAGGAGAGGGGGGAGAGAAGCAAAAAGGGGGCAAAAGTGTTCACATTAGCAAAATGCAGGCCAGCTGCCAGTCAGCAGCGGACTTAAAAAAACATTGCAGTTTGTCCGCAGCAGGGGGGCGGGAATTGGGGATACAGCAGACAAAAAGCAGGACTGCGTCCCATGACTGCTTTGAAAGTGTGAAAACCTTGCAAACATGGGATGTGGAACAGGTACAAACACGCTCTAAAAACCGACTGTGAAAAGTACCATAGAAACGTTTTAAATAAAGTAATAGAATAAAATAAATGTGACTTGTACTGAAAGCACCCTGCCCGGGATAGCCGAGGCAAGCAGTCTCTACAGAGCTTGGAAGCTAAGGAGGGGTCAGCCTTGGTTAATATCTGGATGGGAGACCTTCAGAGAAGACCAGGGTTGCAGCGGCAGGCAACGGCAAACTATCTTCGTTAGTCTCATGGAAACCTCAGCAGGAGTCACCATAAGTCAGCTGTGACTTGATGGCACTTTCCTCCACCACAGTGCTAAAGGTGTCAATAGAATAGAATAGAATGCGCCTAGGTCTTGTTTCAGAGGAAAGAGAAAGAGGCAAAGCTTTTTCAGTCACTACACCACAAATTGTTCACCCTCTCACAATGGGAGGCTCAGCAGAAAATTTTTATTCTCTCCCTTTTCACCCCTGGTAAATTTCTCCCACTTCCTTCTCTTCACCCCAAATTCACATGGTAAAAGAAATCTTTCCACAGTTGTGCTTTTTTGTTTAAAATATGTCCCATATTTCTATGGAGGCACTCATTTTTCACTGGATGCGTTATAAAAATTCACTCATATCATGGCCAGATGCTATGGGGAACTAGTGCACATTGCTTTTTGGAAAATGATTATCTGTTGTTGCCTATGGGGGATACCTATTTTGATGAGAGGAGGAGGAAGAAAGGAGCTTATAATGCTACTAGTAACAATCTGTAACCTGCTTGCGGAAGAAGCCCTTCCACTTGAGAATTCTTGTTAGGTTTATATTGTTAAATGATGTCACAAAGGGATCCTAATTTTGTATGTTAGTGTTCCATATCTGCCTGTCTTTGTATCATGACCTTGATTTACAAAGTAAGACTGTGGCAGCAGTTTACAAGCCAAATGAGCAAAGTGAAAGTACCAGGACATTGCTGCATTGCCTTTTCAAAGTATAACAGTTTCAGGTTAGAGATTAACTAACCCTTCATTTTCATGAAAGAGTCTTGGGTGTCAGTTTTTCCACTGCAGGATCTTAAAACCTTTTAAGGTAACAAGTTATACTTCAGGCATTTCTTTTCTTTTTTGAAAATAATGTTACTTAAAGCAGTATAACAGAAGCAAATTATTATGATAGCACACAAGCTTGAACACTACCAAGTTGTTGAAGCTACATTTAAATAATGTTGGGTGGTTTAATAGTCTTGGAACATGAAGTATACAGACAGCAGTGATATGGAATAGGGAAAATGACCTATTTTTAAAGTACTTTGTACCAAACACTTTATGTTGTGATACCTTGTAGAAAATGTTCAAATAGAATGTTGTCTTACGGCATTTCTAAATTCTTAAAGCTTATGGAAAAAGAGAGGAGAGGGTGCCATTCAGACAGTTATATGCTGAGATTTTTTTCCCTTGCTGACTTTACTGTAGAAAAAGGAGAACGTTTCATTTTCCACTCTTTTGTATAGAATAGGGTAGAACATAGATTATTCTGTACATAGAGAACTTCTTTGGGAAGTCCTTTCAAATTACGACTTTTAGCAACAGGATTTTAATCAATCTGACAGATTTTTTCTTTTTTTTCTCTTCAGGTTACAGCGTGGAATCCAAAAACTGAAGGAAAACTTCTCATTTTTATGACGCTATGGACAATACCTTGAGTCAAATTTGTGCCAACTCACATTGTGTCGTGGAAGGGAAAGCATAACAGAAGAAACTTTTATTTATCCTCTGTGGGATCCTCCTGACACATCAATTTAAACCTACTGCCACAGATTTGGAGCGTTGTCTCTTGCTCCTTACATTGGGGTTTGCACTTTGAACTTTAACAATGAGTGAGTTCTGGTTGTGTTTCAACTGCTGTATTGCAGAACAGCCTCAACCTGTAAGTATAAATCTTAGTTTTGTTCTCTAATAAATAGGACTGAGAGATAATGACCAAAATTGCCCAGTGAGTTTTGTAGGGAAATATGGATTTGAACTGAACTCTCCCTAGATTCAGAGTAGTAAGCCCATACTTATCAGCTGTTTTTACTATGCATATAAATGGCTGCTTTGTACTAATTTCTGCCTAAGAATGGAGAATGTTTTTCAAATTTGCAGATGGCATACGTCATTCCTTACCCTGAATCTGAATGCTCAATGCTATAACATTGAATGCTCAACACTATAACATTGTAGATATTAGATGTAGATAGAGCATGTTCTACAGCCAAATGAATAAGCTTAATTGCAAGCTGACAATAGCTGTGCACCTGTTTGTCAGAACAACAGGTGTGGATGAGTGGAAGATAGATTTGTATGTATACAGGTTACATACTCTGAAAAATACTTGACAGATCGTAAATTTAGAATGCTGTATCAATTATGGTTCCTAATCTGTTCAATTCAAAAACTAAGTTGGAGAAGGAGTGAGCGCAGCTATTGTAGCTGTTCAAAGAGAACTGAGACCGAGACGCAGGGGGGGAAGAAGACCTGATCCTGACTGTAGTTCGTATCTTATAAGATCTACCAATCTAATAGTATATTAGAAAGTTTAACTTTAAATAATTGTATTATGAAGGGAATTCAATACTTGTAATTGTAGTCTGTGTTCTTATGTTGTTTTTTCCCTCCCCCCTTGTTTCCTTTTTCTGTTTGTAGTTTTGATGTTAGTAATTAAAATAAAAATTTATTAAAACAAAAACAAAAACTAAGTTGGAGAAGGAGCCATTATCAGTGCAATTTAAATGTTCAGATTAAATGGGACACTGGAAACTTCTAGGTGATTACTACACTTTGGGAGACAAATACAGAAGGCAAAATCAGGGCTATAAAGTATTTGAATAAGAAAATAATCACGTAGTGGATAATGTAATCACAAAGTGAATGGCAGTATATCTAGGTAGTTAGATACTAGGGAAGTTACTGAAAACCCACCTGCTTTGTTGCAACTGTCAAATAATATGATTATGATAATTCTACTGACAAGATGTAAAATAGTACCCTGTACGCAACCATGCATGGAAAGAGAATGCTCAGAAAAAGTGTATTATAGAGTCATCCTTGATTTGACAAGATGGGTTTCTGGAGGATCTGATTGACCAAACACAAACACAAAACTCCCCAACATTTAAAAAAAAAACATGTTTTCCAGCTTAATTTTCAGAAAGCAAATTATGTGATCCTTACAATATAAATTTTGTATTTTTATAAATGTTTATAAGTCTTCTAGAACAACAAGGATGCTACAAAGGTGACGATAAAACTTAGTTCTGTGTATTATGCTGTTAAGTGGGATATGAAACACATTTAAACAGAATCATAGCATAAAGATACAGTGCATTTCCCATTGTTAACAGTAAATTTCCATTGACCTTAATCGTTCTGGATAACGGAAGATTTGTTTTCACTTACCGTGAAGCTTCCTTTCTCGGTGGTCCAGGAGTGGGGCAGTCTTATTCTTGAGATATAGCTCCTCCTCTCTAAAGTCAGGGTCAGTCATCTGATTTTTGATCCCAGAGGGGAGGGAGCTTGTCCCTGGAACCGCCAGTCCTTTCCCAAGTCTTGACTCCCCATCACAATATCATAAGAAAAAGCAACTTCCTTCAACTTTTTTAAAATAATAAGGTCTCTTTTCTGACACTAGTGGGAGGAAGATTACTGTCCTAACTCTCCAGCCAATCCTAGAAGCCGCCGCCAAGAAATTCAGGTGGATAGTACTGCCCCACTCCTAGACCAACAAGAAAGGAAGCTTCACGGTAAGTGAAAACAACCTTCCATTCTCTGGTGGTCCTAGGAGTGGGGCAGTCCTTACTCTTGGGACATACAAAAGCAGTGTGCCCTGGGGTGAGTCGTCTGGCTTCCAGGTCTAGAGGGTGTGTTGTAGTACCCTCCTGCCAAAAGTTACCTCTGCAAAGGCCAACTTATTTATCCTGTAGTGCCTGATGATTGATTGTACTGATATCCATGTGGCTGTCTTATCGATCTTTTCTAATTACTAAAGATTTATAGGCTGCTGATGTCTCTCTCCCTTAGTGAGTGCATCATGACACCTTGAGGTGTCTCCAGACCTCTGGTTTGATATGCCAGAATTATGTACCCTCAGCTCTACCTACTTATCATGGAAATGGACACTCTCTGTCCCAAGGAGGACCTCCTGAAAAACACAACTAGTGTCTCAGACTTGTGAAAACTGTTTAGTCCTGCCCAGGTAGAAGCTTGCAGCTCTATATATATCAAGGCAGTGAGATTCCCTTTCCTTCTCAAGCTTTGGATTAGGATAGAAGGAGGGTAGTACTATCTCTACTATCCTATGAAAAGGTGTTCACCTTCAGAATGAAGGCTGGTTCAGTTCATAACTTACTCTGTCATCTTGAAGGAAGGGGCATAGCTCCCTATCTACTGCTAGTGGCTGCAGCTCTGACACTTGTCTAGCTAATGTGATTATCCTTCCCTTGAAGGAAGGATAGTATCTCCCTAACTGACCCCTTAAAGAGCCTCTATCCATGTACTACATCTGGAAACTTGGCAGGTATTATTATAGACTCTGTGAAACTCTTCTTGGAGGCTAACATAGTACCAATTACGATTTCTGCAAAATCTAACTCTCTTAGTTGTTTGCATTGAATCTCCATGCTGTGAGGCTTGGCAGAGTTGGTCAAGGGTGTGGTATTGTTCCCTGCATCAACAGGCTCTCCTGAAGTGGGAGGTGCCAGGGATCCATGCTGGATAGTCTCTTCAGGTCATGAGACCACGTCCTTCTAGATCAGAAGGATACTATTAGAATCACTTCTGCACATTGCTGTGTGATCTTCTGAACAACTCTGGGCAATAGCTGTACTGGGGAAAGTGTACAGGAGTTGTGGAGGAAGCTTGCAGCTCACGGCCTCTATCCCTATGGCTTGAGGATTTCTTCTTCTTGAGTCTTGCTGAAACTCTGCCAGACCAGTTGGAACATCTCTCTAGATAGCATGCATTCTCATTGGTCCATCACTCTCTGTCTTAGCTAGTCCGCTGGGGAGTTGTCCTGGTCTGTTACAGGTACTGCTTTTAGAGATTCAAGGTGAACCTTCATCTATATAAACATGTGGTGGCCTGTGGGAAGATCCTGGACCAGTCTGATGGCTCTAAATCCCAAGAATCCATGATCCTACAGACAGGCTACCGTCAATTTCACCGCTTCTTTCCACTGTGGCAAGGATGGAACCATGACCAAGATGTCGTCCAGATACAGGAAAAGGAGCCACTCTCTGCAGTCTAGCCATGCTATCAGTGCTGCTAGGATTCTGGTGAATACCCTGGATTGTGCTTTCAGGTCAAAAGGCAGAGTCCTATATTGGAAGCGCCTCTGAGAAATCAATAGAAGCCCGACAATCTCCCTTCTGAATGACAGTCATGACAAATGTGAGCATTTCCATTCCAAACTTTCTTGCCCCTATGTGTCTGTTTTATTTGACCAATTCTTTTGGATCTGGAGGAAAACCCCAGGTGGCACAAGTTGAATTCCAGTGAATATCCATTGATCACTGTATCGCTTACTGTTTGCTACCGAGGGTTTGCAAACACAATTGTGCCTGCTGCCTTGGCGGAGTCACGCTGAGCTCTCTTCTTTGGCCACTTGGTGTTTTAACCGGCTTTGTTGAAGGAGGATGGACTACCATCCTCTCGATGTTTGGTCTACTATCTTCCTTTGAATGGTCTAGTGTATCTTGTGTGGGAAGGATGCTTGGACTCTTGAAAGGACTAAAGCCTCTTCCTCAAATTCTCTTCCTTCTTCTTTGAGGGAAGGACTTTCTGCTTTTCTTTATCCAGAGCTTCTCCAAACAGGTTAATGCCTTTGAAGGGAACCACAGTTACTTTGGCTTGGGCGAAAGGTTGACGTTGCAGTTCCTAAGACAAGTATTGTGCCTGGCTGCCATGTTAAACCCTTGGTTCTTGTTGACCATAACAGAGCATCTATGGATGTGTAAAGACTGTTGCCAGGGCTATTTTCTTAGTTCCGACCTTCAACTCTTTGAGGATCTTGCTACTCACTGCAGCTAGGTCTGAGGCCCAAGAGAATGCATCTCTAGGCAAGAGCGAAGCTGCTGCTGATGCTCTGAGAGATGTAGTGGAAGCTTCCAAGTTTCTGCACAGAGCCAGTTCGAACCACCTGACATAGAATCCTTGGGTAGGCTGTCTGTGTCAATGGGCAGCACAGGATTGGCCAGCAGGATGGTTACTGGATCATCCACCACTGGCAGCTTGTAGCCTCTGGAATCAGTGTATCTTGGGGAAAAGAGTGGTTAGGTTGGATTTTGCCAGAGTTTCTCTCTTAGCCCTCTTCGGGTATAAAAGGCTATTGAAAAGGCAAATCCCTGGCAGAATCTCTCCTGATTTTGAGAAGGATCCTCGCCAACACTATTGGGAAATCTGAGCCTGATTGCTCCTTCCTTATGGGAAAACTCTAGAACCCTCAACACTTTAGGGAGCAATCTAGAATACAGCTCCTGTTTGCCTCAGGGTGACTGTGTATTTAGGAATATTCCCCTCTTTTTGTTGGAAGTACTATGTCTTGCGTACAGAGAAGGCAGAAGATGCAGAATACCTGCAGGAGGCAGCAGGTATGACAGATAAATAGCAGAATAAGATCCTTCTTTCTGTCTCTCTTCTGTACTTCTTGCTTGTCTCCAGATTGGTATTCTTACACTACTTCCTGCTTCTTCCCAGAAGTCCCTCTCTCCCATTTTTTGAGGTAATTAGTATCTATTCTGTTTCTCTCCTTTCTGTCAAAGTTGTAGTTCCTGAATAAACTTGCTTCATTCACTCCTTAATCAGACTCAAGATCATTCCTAAGATATACCACAGCCTACACTTTTAACAATTCCCCTTTTCTTCCTGGCTGACGGAGAACCCAATAGCTCAGAGCTCTCAGGTTAGAGGGTTAACAGAGGGTGATGTCAATGGCACTTGTCTCATCTTTGATTGGGGAGGGGGAATCGCACCCCTTTTCCTATCTTTGAGTTGGACCCCCCCTTGGGTTGCCCCTCTTGCCCATCTGAAGGTCCAGGCTCTAGGCTACTTGTTGGTACTCCTTCAGGATCTCTTTGTATTCCTTCTTATTTCCAACCTGAGCCACACCAGTAGGTTTGTTAACAACAACTGCGCCTATGTACCGCTCTTCTGGGCAGATCAGTATCAATCAGAGTTGTGATAAGGTCAGAATTATCATTATCCCTCCCAATACTACTGGGTAACTGAGGCTGAGATGGGAGGTTTGCCCAAGGCAGGATTGCCAGCCTTCAAATGGTGGCTGGAGATCTCCTGGAATTACAACTGATCTCCAGCCGACAGAGATCAATTCCCATGGAGAAAATGGCTGATTTGGAGGGTGGACTCTATGGCATTATACCCTGCTGAGACCCCTCCCCTCCCAAACCCCACTTACTTGAAGCTCCACCCACCAAATTTCCAGGAATTTCCCAACCGGAACTGGCAAACCCTAACCCAAGGCCAGCTTCTGAGTTCATGCAATTATGGGATTTGAACCAGCAGAGTGCCGATTCATGGCCCAGTCACTTAACGACAATGATACAGCAGCTCACTTCTTGGTGTCCTAGTCTGAGGGGTCCAGACCCTGGACCTTCTCCCTTTCATTAGCCTGTTAAGCAGCCCAGGAGTAGGCCAAGGCCTGGGAGTTCAGTAAGTCTAGGCTTAGGGTTGCCAGGGCCCTTGAGTCCCTCGATGGGGGACTGGGAACCTCGAACTCACCCTCTGCAGTCTTCGTTTTCTGTCTTAGTGCACAAAGCGCATGCTCCCAACGTATGTGATGATGTCAATTCAGGGAAGTGATGTAATCACGCGTGTCAAAGGGCGGCCAGGTGTGCAAAGGGCTGAATTGTCCCCCGTGGGCCCAATTCAGCCCGAAACAAGCCTGTTGCAGGGTGCGAGAGCACAGCACGGTGGGGCATGGGGGCACAGGAGCATGCCACAGCGGGCATACTGCGCCACCAGGGGTACCCTGGGGGATGCTCCCTGCTGGCCAGGTAAGTGGGGTGGGGGGGAGGTTGAAGCAGGGGATCCCCCACCCCAGGCGGGGGAATGGCAGCCCTATCTAGGCTGCAGGCTTGTGCTCTCTGAAGCCTGAGAGGTGGCTAGGCTGACATTCTGCCAACAGAAATTTTCAGCCATCCTTGCCTGATGGATCCAGGCCCTTGGACCTTCTCTCTTTCACTGGCCTGTTGAGAGGCCCAGGAGGGGGCTGAGGCCTGGGAGTTTGGCACATCTAGGCTGCAGATTTACGCTCTCAGAGGCCTGGGAAGTGGGTAGGCCTCCCTTTACTGGCATTTCACCAACAAAAATTTTCAGGCAGGCCCTTGGACCTTCTCTCTTTCATTGGCCTGTTGAGAGATCCAGAAGGGGGGGTGAGGCCTGGGAATCTGGCACATCTAGGCTGCAGATTTTTGCTCTCTGATGCCTGAGAGATGGTTGGGGCCTACCATTACTGACATTCCCACCAACAGGAATTTTCCACCAAAGGGAGAAAGCGAAAGTAAAAAGCACACCTCAGAGCCAAGCTACAAGTGACAAATTACACTTGCCTGGCAAGCGAACAGACACACGTATATTCCTTCCTGTTCACTTGCCATTCACTTGCTCTCCACTTGATCAAGTGGAGCGCAAGTGAATGGCAAGTGAACAGGGAGGAATACACTTGAGTCAGTTCACTTGCCTGGCAAGTGTAATTTGTCACTTGTAGCTTGGCTCTCAGAAAACCTAGCTGAAAGGAGGAGAAATAAAAGGGCTCCCTTTTATTTGAGGCGAGCTGGCTGCAAGGCTTCTGCTGCACTTTTCTCCTCCCTTTCACAGCCCCCGTTCCCCGCTGGATCAGTCTTACCGCAGTTCAGTTGGGGCTGCTGGGATTGGAGCAGTTCCTCTGCTGCTGCTGGAGGCTGCTCCTTCCAAGCCTGAAGAAGTTCCCAATAATATAGGTCTCTTTAACAGGCTATCGCAGACTCACACACCTCACCCTCTGGTCGTCTGAGGGGATGTTCCTACCAGCCCACATGTGAGGGACCTTGGTGGAGTTTGCAGTTGCAGCCATGAAACCTAGGAGAACCTAAGGACCATTGGCTGTATCGCTTGCCATCGCAGTTGTGGCCATGGAACCAGAAGTACCTCGCGACTGTCAGCTTTAACACTTGCCATCACTCCAAAGCAATACAGGGATGGGGTAGGGCCTTTCCCTTCCTGTGTGAGCTCCACACTGCCTGTGGCCTCAGCCTCTCTGAGTGCTGGAATTACAGGCGCACGCCACCATGCCCGGCTCATCTCTGGCAGTTTCTTCTTCACCAGGATCGCTGTGCTCTGCAGAGCATTGCTGAAGACATCCTGCTTGGAAGGCAGGGACAGAAAGACTGGGGATCCCTGGGACAAGCCCCTCCCCTCCAGGATCAAAAATCAGCTGACTGACCCTGCCTTCAGAGAGGAGGAGCTATATCCCAAGAGTAAGGACTGCCCCATTCCTAGGACCAAGGGAGAGTACCTTCATTAAGATTAATCAAGACATGAAATGAATAAAAGCCGTAATTTTTTTGGTGACACAGCTCATGATATTCACACTCTAGGGAAGTGAGAATATGTGTGTTAGACTTTAATCATTAATCAACTCTGGTTAGATTTTACTTATTAATCCTACAATTTGTGGGCATTTTGCTAACGTTAATAGGATTTATTGTAAAGAAATAGAGGGATAGAGGTCAATTTCATTTGAATTGTGTATTGAAGAGTTAAATTTGGCTTCAATGTTTGCAGTGTGGTTAAATATGTTTAGTGTGAAGTCATTAGCTGATCAGTTTGTGATTGTTATGCTAAGGGAGGGGGGAAGTCTGATTTGTTAATGTTCCCAACCAGGCATCTTTCTGAAATGGTTTATAAACTCAAACTGGGGGCACAAGGGTATTCTGGAGATCTCTGATTCCTTTGCTAAGGATAGAGGATGACCCATTCCCTTGCCCATTTGTCTAACTGGCCATGTGACATCAAGGAGAGACAATCCTAATATGGAGATCATCATAACTCTGGCATAAAACTGAACTGGTTTTCATTCGGTTTTCCAATGCAAAGAATTTCTTTGCACAAAGAGAAGCCACTCTGCATCTGTGGATAGCTAATAGTTTTGTGTGACTCTGGACTTTCTATTTTTATTAGCATTTATTAGCATCTTTGAAAGTTTTTCCAGGCTCCTTCCCTCTGCAGTTTAGCTGGCCTCTATCCTGAAGTTATTGACCATAATGATGCTGAGAAGCCCCCTCCATTGAAGGGTTGACAATGATTAGAACTCAGACCAGGGCCTTTGGGTTTGTGGCTAGGATTGCCAGCCATTTGCTGGCAACAAGCAGGAGCAGGGGGTGGGGGAGACTGATGGAAACAGCGCTGTGCAGCTATGAAGTCACACAATCTTTTAGGAATCCCCACAATTTCTATGGTGTTTACCACAGTGATTGGGGAAATTCCTACTGCATCGCACAATGTGGTACTGTCACTTCTAGGTACATCAACACCCCCTCCCTTTTTATTCCCACTGTTCATTTGAGCAGTGGCAGGTGCTAAGGACCAATGGCAAACCACCTCTGCTGCTCATTTGCCTTGAAAGTACCTTGCTGGGGTCATCATAAGTCAGTTGTGACTTGACAGCACTTTACGCACACAGGTGCCAAGGACAGGAGGTTGCATACCAAGCTGGCAATCTGGCATCCCTAGTTATGGCCTATAGAATCAGCTACCTGACTTTATAGGCTGTGTACAGACAAAAACATTTTTCTTAAAGTTTAGCGGTTAAGGATCTCACTGTTTTCTGGATATGAGTGTACAGAAGCCTCTATGGGGCATGTGCTGCTTGCTATATATATGGCAAGACCTGAGGGTCCACAAAAAAAGCTGAATCAAAATGGGTGTCCTCAGCTCCTAAAGTCTGAGACCCATTGCAATAGAAAACCATACAGCCATTATAACATACATGCATTCATTCTTTCTCTCTGTCTCTCTCCCTCCCTCCCTCCATATAAAAAAATAACATAACATTTGATTTATTTACCACCATTCAGGACAACTTAATACCCACTCATAGCAGTATACAAAGTATGTTATTATCATCCCCACAACAATCACCCTGTGAGATGGGTAGGGCTGAGAGAGCTCCAACAACCTGTGACTGACCCAAAGTTGCCCAGCTGGCTTCAAGTGGAGTGGGAAATCAAACCCAGTTCTCCAGATTAGAGTCCTGCCACTCTTAGCCCCTACACCAAACTGGCTATAGACATATATATATATAGCGGTAATAACAACACTTTCTTTACCACTCTTAATGATACTAATCTGTTCAGAAGAGCAGGATGCAAATGAATTGTTATAAATCTGTTCTGGAAAACCCTCAAAACCCTAGCAAACCATCAGCATAGAAGAATAAAAGCATACCAAAATGTTTCCTTTCTCCTTTTAGCAAAAGGCCGTGTGAAACAGTGCTCACTCAATGTCTTGCTTAGTGTCTTGTAGTCATGATGGCAACCTCCTCTGATAGACCATTTGTGACGAACTTAGCTTTACACGCTGAGATTCCTAGTCAGAGGGTTATGATTGACAGGTTTCCTCCCCCCTTGTGGCTGGCCTAGAATGGCAGTTGGGGGTGGAATGTTGGGGGGAAGCTGTCAGTTGGCAGTTAGAGAGTGAAAGAGAGTCGGAGCCTGGCTTTTGACCAGTGAGGGTAGCCAGAAAATCCTCTGTGATTTGTGAAGCACTTTTAGTCCTAGGACTAAAGTGGGGAAAACCAGCACAAACCCCTACTTAGACTCAATAGATCTGGGAAGTATAGAGGGCCAAGGAAGGAGGAAGAAAGGAGTCTCCCCTTCAGTGCCAGGAACAGGATTATAGTTCACAGCTATAACACCTGCCCAGGATCTGGGAAGGGTCTGTCTCTGTGGAGCCACCCTAAGTCTGGAGAGGAGGGGAAAGCGTGCTGTGTTTGTGTTGAAGAATATAAAGTGAAACATCTGTGAAGCAGGGTGTGCCTCTAAAAGCAGCCAGTAACCAAATGTGTTGTGCCTCACACCAGTGAAGTTGTTGTACCCAAACCTTTCTGTCATTACGTTTAAACACCTGCCTACCTGCCTCTTGAGTTCAACTTCTGTTAATAAACCTTCAATTACATTTTTGAACCTTCCCAAGCCTCATGTGCCAGTTTCTGATAAAGGGAAGCACAAACCCCTGATCTGTCCCCTATTAAGACTCGGCTGGGTAACCAAATTGTAATATTCATAAGGGTGGGACAAAGAAGAACATTGAAGCGCAATATCAACCACGTTACCAAAGGCTGCCCAGCCCAGTATACAGCTTCATAAGCTTACAGAGGAGGAGGTTTTACCTCAGGGTAGGGGAAGCTCAGTCCAAGCCTGAGTTTGACGTGAGTTTGTGGCACCATTCCTTAACATAGGTACAGTAACAAGAAAAGCCCATGATTGGCCCAATACTAGCAGGAACTGATGAGAGGAGTGGAACTGGCACTGACGGTTGCATCAAAGACTAAAAGTGGTTGGCTTCATACAATTCTGTTGCAACATATCTTACAAAGCTGGGTTGTTCTTTCCATCTTTCAGTCTTTCTGTAAGAATAGAAGGAATTCCCTGGTTAAGTGAGCTACTATGTTTGATATTTCTACTATAGAATTAAAATGGACAAGTATATGTCATCTTAGCCAATTACATTGAACAAGTTGTGTTCTGAATGCATTTCAGCCCTTTTTTCCATGAATTAAAACAAGCTAATTCCTTGTCTGCTAAAATGTAGAGCCAACAACAAAATGTGGTTGTAAACCACTTCATGTCTCAACTGTGACTGTAAATGAGGCATAAATATTATAAAACTTCCTTGATTTGAAAATTAAGTTTTACCAAGTTGTAATAGATGGAAATGACTGGACGTGACTGCGTCACCATTCAAGTATGCTAGAAACCAACCATGAAGATGGTGACCTGAATGCTCCATGTGATTGTGGGGGGCAGTGTGGACTTCCCTGTTTCAGCTTAGGGCCCGTACTTCAGCTATGTTATTGAGACAGCCTTTTCCTTGTGGTGCCCCATTCTCAAGACTCTCCATTTGGTAACAGTCAAGCCACAGGCTTCTTCCATAGCAAAAGCAGTCATTTGGAATGGTTTAATAAGGAGGATACATAGAATGCCTTTAGTTCTTGCATTCGGAAAGATATACGAGAGCTCGGGCTTCAAAGGGAAGAGTGAAAGAGATGAGGTATCAACTAAGCTAGTCAAGGATCATTCCATGTAGGTTGTCCTGATCTCTGCAACGGCCTGCTATTTGGTCCAGAAAAATGACTTCACAGTAGGGAAGTTTGATTGTGGTGGAGAGGACAAGAACCCTTTCCCCAGAGCAACCTGACCTTCAAGATGCATTATACTACTGATATTGTTGACGGGGGGGGAGGGGCTTCAGATGCAAAAGTTAAGCATCAAATTAAGAGGAATCGATTATCTTGTTTCCAGATGAAATTGTTATATGCAGTGGTGATTATTTCAAGGTCAATTAAATTTTTAATATTTAATTTTGTAGAAAATGTTGTAAAATGCCTTGGAGACTTTCTACTTAAAATGTAGTCAATAAACTAAACAAAAATAATGTTTTCATAGTTCTCTGTGGAAGATTTCACCCAAGATGTTTTTTCCTGTATAAGTTGTCCTGAAGCCAACTTTTTATCCCCTTCACAACTGAATTTGACATTTATATGGTTGAATAGGAAAGGTTTCATGTTGTAACTACTGACACACATCCTGTCATGGAGCTGTAATGTTTCATCATGTTGGTTGACCTCTACAAATATTTCCTGTGTTGATTTTCAGGGGCTCAGTAAATCAAAATAGTAATTTTTCCTCTTTACTTACTTACTTTCTAATAATCTCTTGTTATTTATAATTAGGTATCTAAATGATACCTAGTTTGCCAGAGTTCTTCACATATTACTACACCTCTTTAAGGTATTTTTGAAGTACAGTTTTCATTAACAGGAATATGAAATGTTTCTCTGGGAACAAAAACTTCTAGGCTTTTAAATTTGCTACTTGAGATAAGAGTCTGGTCGTCAGCTTTTCTTTCTAGTGAGATCTCTGTCACAGAATGAAATAGAGCCTGCCTTTAAATAAACATAGATCTTCAAGTTAGCCTTCTGTGTTCACCCAGTGGTGAGATGAGAGAGCCAACCAGCTACCCTTTATAGACTTAACAGCCTGATGAAAGTTTGTGTTGCATAGTATCACAATTATAACTGCTTGTAGTGACAAGAAAAAACCATGCTGAAGCAAATAGGAGTTTTGTTTGTCTTAAAGACAAACAAAAAATTATTCTGGCTTCTTCAGATGTTGTGAGTGGATCCTCACCTTGAATTCATTTTATATAGGAAATTTAAAAAAATAGTAAGGTCAAGGGGTCAAGAAATGCAGGAAGTGCAGAGTGAAATGTAATTATGTAAAATTCAAGTCTCATAAGGAAAAATATAGATACTACTAGTTATATGCTAGTTAACACCTTAATTGGTGGGGATTTGTAGGTTTTGTGGAGATAGTAATAATTATAGCAATATTAAAATCCTAAATCTCTTTTATTGAAAAATTGTGACTTTCAGAACAACTGTGCATCCCAGCACTGAAATGTTCTCCTTTTGTTTTCTGAATACTGTGATTTTAATGTCAAATTTATGTCCATTTAATTTTTATGTCAGAACTGACCTATTCCTTCTATGTAGATAGTAGAAGGATATTGTTAATACATAATGGTATATATGACATCAGAGGATGAAGGAGAGCCCAAGATGGTATAGCTGATGTTCTTAGAACCTGTGATAGTATTGTATTGTCTTATATATGGAATCTTGGTTTGTTGCATGAGTTTGTGTTTCTGAAAGGTTGATACTGTTGTTGGTAAGAATCTGTTTTAAATTAGGGGACTGCCTGTCAGCAAGACCATTGAGAGAAGGAATATTATTATCCAGGATGAGCTTTAGTTTATTGATGATACATTTGACTGATTTGAGCTGAGAGTTGTAGGTGATAAGCCAGTGGTGTGCTGTTGTAACCACTTTCCAACATGCTGTATAGTATGTACCAGTTTGGCTTTATTAGTCTGTTTATTGACATCATTGGATATTAGATGCAGAGGAGTTAGCCGTGTTAGTCTGTGGTAGCAAAATCAAGTAGCACCTTTAAGACTAACCAATTTTATTGTAGCATAAGCTTTCGAGAATCAAGTTCTCGTATCATGCATCTGATGAAGAGAACTTGATTCTCGAAAGCTTATGCTACAATAAAATTGGTTAGTCTTAAAGGTGCTACTGGACTCTTTTTGATCATTGGATATTGTAATCCTAAAAATGCCTTCAAGTGTAAGAGCAAATGTGGCCATAATGTAGAGTAGATCTTGACTGTAGGCAATGGATTGTGTGGCATGCTTGAGGTGATAGATGGAAGCAGATAGATATGTGAGACAGTCAGTGGTTTGAGGATATAAGGCAATATGCTTAGGTGTTCATCATGGTTGTAGAATGGGGTCCAGAAAATGAACCTTATGTACATATTGGTCCAGGCTATGTTGATAATTTGGGTAAAAACTGTTGAAATCCTGGTGGTATCTCTTAAGAACTTGTTTCCCAAGTGTTCACATTATGAAAATGTCAGTACAATAGAGCCTTACCATTTGCAACTACTGATTTCACTTATTCATAGTTTACATTTTCATCATGTGACATGTTGGTTAGCCTGTTTGTATCCCCGTCATACCATCAGCTCATCATTGTATCCTTAAATTTTGCAGGAAATAGACGTTGCTACTTTTTTGGCCACAATTTGCGGATTTTGCCATTTGCAGTGAATGGATCTCACATGAATGGTTGAGAGTCTACTGTATAGGAGAGATGTTAGAGCAGCATTATCTCAGCTCCTACCATGCTTTGCTGTTAAAATATTAGGGATAATGTTCCTAATAACTTTTAGTCTGTCTTCATGAAGAATGTCGGTATATAGAGCCTCAAAATCCATGGTAGCAAGAATGGTATTATCTGAAAGGCAGTTTATGGACTGTGGCTTCCTCAAGAATTCAGTAGCATCTTGCAAGTGAGTAGGGGTATAAGGCCTGAGGACAGAGTCCATATAGGCAGACACGCCATACACGGCATAGTAATTATGCTGATGCTTGAAACAATGAGATGTCCTGCATGTGTACTTTAGATAGAAGGTTCCAGGGGAGGGGGGTGTCCATATAGATTAGGGGAAGAATGCCCTTGGGGAAAGGCATTCATATGTGAAAAAATGGTATATAAAATATTTTCATAAAATAAGACACCATCTTACTCACTGAACATTTCTGAACAGAGTTTGTACAACGTATGGAGAATGGAGGAAGAATTCCTCCCCCCCCCCTTGCCCTCTAGTCCAAGCATGCTTCTTGAAAGATCTATTGTTTTCAGGAATCATCTGACATGTTCTTATTTATTCAAGAAGCATGGCCTGAAATTACTAGTTTTGTCATGTGATGAGTAACTCAACATAATATAATGGCATATTGTATAGACAGTTTAGAGGCTGCATATTTTAAATGCTTTCTTGGGTGATAGTATGCTGAGCTAGAGAAAAAGAAGACCCAGCAGTGCAGAGTCAGTGTGGGAGGTCTTCACTTCCAAAATATAATGGTTGGTCCAAAATCAAGGTCAATTAAAAAAGAACCATGAGAACAAAAATAATAGATTTCAGTTTAGCAGCTTGATTTTTTGAAAGATGGCAAATTGCTAGCTCTTTCTCAGTAGATCATTGGATCCATGACATGGCTTGAGCTTTGATCTCAAAAAAGTATCTTTTTCATATCTATAGGGCAAGAATTCCTCTCTCCTTAAGCAGTGATGTACTGAGTGTCTCATTCTCATCTTCCATCATTGCATTTCTTCCTATACTTTGACCACCTCCCCTTTTTTTGCTAACACTGAATATCTCATTTTCATCTTCCATCATTGCTTTTTTTTCTGTACCTTGACCTTCTGCTTCTTTTTGTTCTAGCACAAATTTGTTTCTTAGCAACCTATTAGATTTTTCATCTGCTTCTGTTGTATTAGTGAAGTGAGTTGGGAGACCAAGATACAGTTATTTCTGTCCTCTTTGAAATCTGTTTTTTAACAAAATCATTAAATTGCTACATAATAAAATAGTGAGCTAATTGTGGGGTGCATCAAAGTTGTTGCCAATATAATGATAAAATTTCAGTCAAAATAAAGTAGATTTCTTCATGGCGAAAGTTATGCTTGCTTAACAGTACTATAAAAATAGTTCTTTTAAAAGATATAAAACTCCTTTGTTCAACCACATATTACATTTTATTAGGAGGAACAAATGACTTCTGCTCTGAGCAACTGCTCTGTCAGATGCTCTGATTAAAAATCACTGTTGGCATGACAGTATTATTTCACTTCTGGGCAAAAAACCTGAAAATGATCATTAGTCTGCTCTAGGAGTCAATTGAAACTCTATGGTTTTACCATAGAGTTTCCAGTGATTCCTACAGAGGTGTGATGTGACTTCTGGGTTTTCCTCTGAAGTGACATATTGTCATAGTGCTGACAGTACCCACATTCCCCCTTCTCCCAGATAGTTGCCAGGCACTGGCTGATCATCCTAGATGCATGTGTGAGAGTTTTTGAGTATAGTGGAATTCTTTCTTAGGCTTGATGTTTCAAAAAAAAATTAAAAATGAAAATACAGAACCCTAAGGTTATAATAATGGGTTTGCTTAAAGGATAGGTATCTTCTTTTGATTTGGAATTAGTTCTAAGCTTCCTAACTGCAGCATAAATGGCAATTGCTGCTAACGGGGGGAAAAAGCAGCATCTAAGAATGAATGGTTTAATTGTACTTGGCATATTGCCTTAATGGAACGATTGACATATTATGAGAGATTGATATAATCTAAAAGGCATAAAGCAGATAAATGTGTTGAACATTGGTCATTATTTGTTA
This sequence comes from Eublepharis macularius, assembly GCF_028583425.1. Lineage (NCBI taxonomy): Eukaryota > Metazoa > Chordata > Lepidosauria > Squamata > Eublepharidae > Eublepharis > Eublepharis macularius. The sequence continues at coordinate 82,911,810 of NC_072797.1, forward strand.
TGTTTTGTAATGATAAAACTCATCCTTTTGCCTTTTATGAGTTGTTACAATTGGAAAGTTAAATACAGTATGATATGTTTAAACAACTCACTGATTATGGTGATGCAATTATTTATTTATAATATGAGTCTCTCTTTAGTTTTTGATGTAGTACTTATTAACCCATAGCTTATATTTCCTATTTATTTATGTTATTTATATAGAAAAGTAATAAAATATTAAGGAAAAATTTAAAAATGTGTTAAAAGGCAAGGATAATTCCTCAGGATATGATGGTGAGTCCTGATCAAGCCTGTGTTCTTTGTTAAATGCAGAGCCGCTTCAGATGGGGCTAGTTTCCTTGGCATATATATGTAAGGATCTAAGAAAAACAGCAGGTTTCTGTAAATTGCCATAAAACCATTGTATCCTTTTAGAACAGGAGTGTGTCAGGAGAATATATAATGTATGAGGCATACATTTTCATTTTAAATTATGTAGACTTTTCTGCCCACTCCCTTTCTCATTTTAAATATGTTTTTAGACCTTTTACTTTGTATCCAAAGCAGTGGCGTAGCATAGGCAGGGCGACAGGGGCAGTTGCCCCGGGCGCAAACTTCTTGGGGGTGCAAAATTTCTCCAACCCCACCTCTGTACCCTCTCCAAGGCAGCCAAGGTGAATTGCTGTTATCTATCAGGGAGACCCGTTCTTTACGATCCAGCCTCGCCAAGTGGCCACTCATGCTGGATCTCCACACTTCAGCACCAAACAGCCACATGCCCGCCCTCCTCCTCGCTGTTGCCTCCTTATTGGTGCCTCCTTTCAGGTGCCTCATAAGATGTTACACAAAGGATCCAACATGAAACAGCCCTAGCTACAACCGGCTAGATGCCATCTAGCCGGTTGCAGCTAGGGCTGTTTCATGTTGGATGCCATCTAGCCGGTTGCAGCTAGGGCTGTTTCATGTTGGATGCCATCTAGCCGGTTGCAGCTAGGGCTGTTTCATGTTGGATGCCATCTAGCCGGTTGCAGCTAGGGCTGTTTCATGTTGGATGCCATCTAGCTGGTTGCAGCTAGGGCTGTTTCATGTTGGATGCCATCTAGCTGGTTGCAGCTAGGGCTGTTTCATGTTGGATGCCATCTAGCCGGTTGCAGCTAGGGCTGTTTCATGTTGGATCCTTTGTGTAACATCTTATGAGGCACCTGAAAGAGAACAGATAAAGGAACATGAGAAGAATTTAAATACTGTCATAAATGGACATATACTAGCCGTGTAGTACATACCTGGAGTGTTTGTTCGTTACTGAGAAGACTTTAATGGGACATTGAGTCTGTGTAGATACTTTTAAATTTGTAGACTTTTGAATGTATTATGTTTAGAAATTATCAAGACTGTATGAATACACTTTCTGTATGACTGTATGAATGTTTGATATATTCATGATCATTTTGGTTTGATCACATACTATTGGGTTTCCACTTCTTTTGCTAGACTCCAGCTGGTGGCTGGAGATCTCCTGAAATTACAACTGATCTCTAGGCCACAGAAATTACTTGGCTGCTTTGGGTGGTGGATTCTACGGCATTGTACCCTGCTGAGGTCACTCCCCTACCCAGACACCACCACCCCCAAACTCCAGGGAGGGACTCCAGAGGATCACAGAGTTCAGACTATTGTGATCACCATTCCTACTAGCGTGCACTGGGGTTAAATAGCACACAGATTATTAATCCTTTGGAGATCAGTCTAAGAATCAGCAGAGAATCACTGTGCTTAACATTACAAGCTTGAAGATAGATACACATCCAGGAAGCAGGAAGATAGATACACATCCAGGAATTATTATTGTTGTCTCTCTTGTCTAGTGGATTGACATTCTTTCATTCTGAGAGCTGGAACTGTTCCTTTATCGCTCAAGGAAGTAATAACAACTGAAATAGTAAATCAAAAAACATTCTATTTCAGGGAGGATCTGTTTGTACATCATATTCTTAACACTGCAGAGAAAGGAACAGGCATGCTCTGGACAAAATAAGATACAAATATGTTATAATGACTGCTGTGCTTCCGGGGGTTGACTTCCCCTGTACATGGAGGTTCTTCACGTGTGCAGCAGGAAAGCCCGGGCTCCAGCAGATCCACTCCGGGTGTCAGAGCGTATGGTCCTCTTAGCAGTTGTAGAGTCCTGGGCAGAAGGTCAGGAGGGTCCACCAATCACTGCCACCATGATGCTCTCACCCTCCAGCACCCAGCCCAGGAGCAGGTGGGTGCCAGAGGCACAGGAACCTCCCTGTGCCACAGAGTTTTCCCTTCTCTCAGGTTTCAGAGGGAGTCAAACCAAAGAGTTAGAATGATAGGTCAGGGCATCTGTTTATTGTTTAATGCTCTGCTATCCTTTGATGTGTAGATTGCCATTCTCAGGGCTTCCTCTCTCGTGACATCCTTCTCTTCCAGGCTTCCTCGTGCTTCTGTCCCTTCTCTCCTTCCTCTACCATGGATGCAGGACGTGTCCATCCTTAGACTAGATAGGTAGATAGGATCGATGTCTCTTCCTTTCCTATCAGAGTTTTGAGTTCCTAAAAAAAAGAATTATTTCTTTTCTAAATATAAACCAAGTGTGTTATTTTCTCTATCACACTCATGTTTAAGGGATTTCATAGTGTTCTATGTGTGATAGTGCTCTAGAATTTATTTACTACATTTTTACCCACCCTTCCTCCAAGGATATCACAGCAGTGTACATTCGTCTCCTCTATTTAACCTTCACAACAGTCCTGTGAGGTAGGTTACACTGGCTATCAGTATAATGTGTATTGCTTAAAATTAGGAGCACTTTGTTACATTTCTATAGAGTATAAGATGTTACATTTCTATAGAGGTATAAAGAGATGTATCTGATATTCCTTCGTACCACATATAGTGCATTAGTTACCTTTTTAAAATTTTGTAGTCCATTGGAAACAGGGTTAGTATGTCCCATTGACAGCAGGCTTAATTTAACTTGACTGTGCACAAGATGTAAGATGTAATTTAAAAACTGAGGATGAGTTTGTGTGGAAATGGGACTTAAACTGCACACGTCTAATGGGAATAATATTAATATTGACAATGTTTCCATGTTCTGGAAAACAGAGAAAGAAAGAAGACAGAAGTTAAATTAAAACAAATTACCCAAGTAGTTTATATTTCATGTTTGTATGCTTATATGTTTTGTATTTTTTTTTAACGGAAGTGCAATCAAAACTTTAATACAAGCTGCTGTTTCAGTTCACGAAGTTGATTTTTAGCTCACAACATTGCACAGCTTAGAGGGAACATTGAGATAACTATGATCCTACTGAGTAGTTCCTATGTCATTTAGTATCACCCCCCCCCCCCACACACACACACACACAAACAAGGTAGGGGGTTCAGTCTCACACACATAGAGGCCCTGTTTTTATTTGCTTTGTACAAAAGAATCTGTGGCCTTTATTTTACTTTTCGGAGTCAAAAAAGCATGAAGTGGGGCAGAGAGGGTGGGAGCATGATTGAATTTACAAATCCAATATTTTCTAAGCCCCTCAAAAAAGCCACAAGATAAGCCATGCAAAAAGGATGTGTTTTTAATTAACACAAATAAAGTACTGCTCTTGAAAAACAGATTTAGATTAAAAACATATGGAAAAAAAAACATTTCCCCGAATATCCAACAGCAGCATGAGCCCCGTGGCGCAGAGTGGTAAACTGCAGTACTGCAGTCCAAGCTCTGCTCACGACCTGAGTTCGATCCTGGTGGAAGCTGGGTTCACATAGCCAGCTCAAGGTTGACTCAGCCTTCCATCCTTCCGAGGTCGGTAAAATGAGTACCCAGTTTCCTGGGGGTAAAGTGTAGATGACTGGGGAAGGCAATGGCAAACCACCCCATAAAAAGTCTGCCAAGAAAATGTCATGATGTGACATCCCCCCATGGGTCAGTAATGACTCGGTGCTTGCACAGGGGACTACCTTTACCTTTATCCAACAGCAGATAGCTCAGGCTGCATGATTTTGAATTACGAAATTGGACAAAATAAATTTCAAAGGCTGCAATCACTGGTTTGACCTTTTCCATGCTTTTGTGTGTGTGTGTGTGTGTGTGAGAGAGAGAGAGAGAGAGAGAGAGAGAGAGAGAGAGAGAGAGATTCCCCCCAAGAGTTAGATCCAGAGTACTGCACTGTGTACCTCCATTGGGTCTCTTACCCTCAAGTAGGGCTTTCTTTGAGCCGAAATGCCCCAGAATGACGTTCTGGCAACTCTTTAAAATACCATGTGACCTGGCATCCCTTTAAAATACCCATGTGACCCACCCTTGACTAGAGCCAGGGCCTTTTCGGTCCTGGCTCCCACCTGTTGGAACGCTCTGTCTGCTGAAATCAGGGCCCAGCAGGACCTACTATCCTTTCGCCGGGCCTGCAAGACAGAGTTGTTCTGCCAGGCATATGGCTGAGGCTGGACCTCTGCCGGCCGGAAAAAAAAGGGGTGTATAAATCTTAACCCTCCCTGTGAAGGCTGTCAATCATCCTGTTTTAAATGTGTTGTTTTTAATGTACATGAATTTTTTAATTGTATTTTTAATATGTTGTTATCTGCCCTGAGCCTGCTCACGGGGAGGGCGGAATAGAAATCTGGGACGGTGGAACAGAAATCTGAAATAAATAAATAAAAATAAAATATTTTTTAAACAGCATATTTTGACAATTTAGGACCCGAATCGGGCCCAAAACAGCCTAGATCGTTCCACTGCCAGGCAGAGGAGGGTTCCTTCTCCCAGCCCCATCCTGGCTATTCCATCCCAATTCAGGCCATTTTGGGCCCTAAACAGGCCCAAAATGGGCAAAAGGGCCCAGATCAGGGCTGAAACAGCCTGGATCGAGGCCAAAACAGCCAGGTTCAGGCCAGTGCTCGGCAGGAGGGTTCCCCCGCATGGCAGCGACCTGAGCAAGACCATTTTGGCCATGATCCGGGCCGTTTCTGTGCCATTTTGGCTGTTTTGGGCCCATTTAGGGTCCAAAACGTCCAGGATCGGGCCGGTGCCAGCGGGGAAGGGTTCCCTTGCCTGGCAGTGGCCTGTTCCAGGCGGGTTCATCCCTGATCTGGGCTGTTTCAGTGCCATTTTGACCGTTTGGGGCCCATTTATGTGTGTGTGTGTGTGTGTGTGTGTGTGTGTTTGCCTTCAATTTCTATTCCTCCCTCCCCAAACTAGGAGCCTCGGATTACATTCTATAAAACAGCACGTTAGTAACAACAATATAATTAAAAATGTAAAAAACAGAACAATATAAAAACAGTACAATAGAAGTATTTAAAAGTACAAAGAAGGCAGCACAGGAGTAACCAGTTTATCAATTTCAGTCCATCACTGAATATGCCATATTAAAATTCCTTGCGTAGTTGGTTAAAAGGAAGGTCGGTGGTGGATGCCTCTAGCAGGGCCGCTTTTAGGGCTGAAAATGGCCAGGATCAGGACCAAAACAGCCCGGAGCAGGGCCAAAACGGCCAGGATCGGGGTGGTGCTGGGTGAGAGAGGGTTCCCCTTCCCGGCAGCAGCCCAATCCTGGCCATTTGGGGCCTGAATTGGGCCCCAAACAGCCAGGATTGGGCCTCTGCTGGGCAGGGAAATACTCCGCTACCTGGCAGTGGCCCAATCCTGGCCATTTTGGGCATCTTTCAGCCATTTTGGACTCTATTCAGGCCCCAAATGGCCAGGATCGGGCTCTAAATGGCCAGCTTTGGGCCCCTGCCAGGCAGGGGAAGACTTCCCTGCCCAATAGCAGTCCGATCCTGGTCATTTTGGACCCCTTTTAGCCATTTTGGGCCCAATCTGGGCAAAAAATGACCAGGATTCGGGACGAATTGGCCAGGATCATGCCCAAAAAGGCCAGGATCAGGTCTCTGCTGGGCAGGGGAATACCCCCCCACACCTGGCAGTGGCCCAATCTTGGTCATTTTGAGCCCCATTTGGCCATTTTGGGCCCAAAATGGCCAGGATCAGGCCCGAAATGGCTAGAATTGTGCCTCTGCTGGGTGGAGGAACATTTCCCCACCTGACAGCTGCCCGATCCCGGCGATTTTGGGTCTCTTTCAGCTATTTTGGGCCCAATTCAGGCCCAGAATGGCCCAGCTCAGGCCCTAAATGGTCAGGTTCAGGCTGCTGCCCTGCGGGGAAGTGCTCTCCCATGTGGCAACAGCCTGTTCCAGATTGCTCCAGACCATTTTGGGCCTGTTTTGGCCCAATTTGGGCCTGAAATGGCCCAGATCCAGCCACTGCTGGGCGGGAGAGTGTTCCCCCGTGGCGTAGCGGCCTGTTCCGGGCTGAATCGGACCTCCCCCCCCCTCCATGGAGCACAGGAGCACTCCCAGGGTGGCCACGCCTGCATGATGATATCACTTCCTTGAAGTGATGTCATTATGCAGTCCCAGTAGCACCCTGGGAGTGCACCTGTGCTCCATGGGGGGGGGGGGTCCAACAGTGTACAGCACGCATGCACATGTATTGAGATGTGCACCACATCCTCCCAGAAGTTGCCCCACCTCTTTCCCCAGAAAAAAAGCCCTGTCCTCAAGAGTAGTTTTTCTGGGCTGCAGGAATAACAAGCTAAGCTAGCTGGAAGCCTTGACAGGTTGTTTGTAAACACAGCTGAAAGTACACTAGGCTCACCAGCCTGTTCCCCTTTTAGATTTCAGTGCAGTGTTTCAAGGGTTCTTTTCTGAATTTTCTTCAGAAGCACAGGCAGAAAATTTGGAAGAGAGCCCTTGAAATGCCACATTGAAATCTAAAAGGGGTTAAACATTTGGAATTCAGACGAAATCCTGAAGAGGCATGAAGCCAAAAGCGGCAAAAATCGCCTGTGCAAAAAAAGTGAAAATATCTGCAGCAACCCTGCCTTCCTTGCAGTTTTGTTTTCTGTCTAACCTTAAATATGTGTTATATTATAATCAACAGTACATGTAGCTAATGAGAGGGAATGCCTACACCTGAGCACTTTCTTTCTACTTAAATAGAAATAATTTATAATACACTGTATTGAAAAGATGTTGAATCTGCCCCCTCATTGATCTCAGAAATACCCTACATTTCTGTTCGAAGTGAAGCTTCTTGCTAGCAGGAGTAGACAAAAGTCACAGAAAAAGTAGTCATAGAATGAACGTTCATTCACTAAGCCTGCTGAGATTTGTGATTTTATTAATAAGCATTTCTATAATTACAACAATTATTTGCTTTTATTGATAGAATAAATTTCAGTACAGTTTATTACTGGCCATTGCTGCATACAAAATTCTGTCTTATACTGAGTCCAATTTATACATATATTTTTAAATATGATAGAATATTGATAACATGTTCCATGGCTTCTGGCCTATAAATAATTAGGTAATAACAACAACAATCGATTTATATACCGCCCTTCAGGATGACTTAACACCCACTCAGAGTGGTTTACAGAGTATATTATTATCCCCACAACAATCACCCTGTGAGGTGGGTGAGGCTGAGAGAGCTCCAGAGAGCTGTGACTGACCCAAGGTCACCCAGCTGGCTTCACGCAGAGGAGTGGAGAATCAAAACCAGTTCTCCAGATTAGAGTCCTGCCGCTCTTAACCACTACACCAAACTGGGTTTGAAATTTTCTATTTTGTGTTTCTATACAAGTATGACATTATTAGGCTTTGGCAAACTATCACATACTATGGCCTTGGTCCCTCATATCTGCAGGACTGTCTCTCCCCCTGTGCTGTGCCACAGCAGCTTCGCTCATCTGAACAGGATCTTTTGCAGATACCAGCCTGCAGATGGGCAAAATCAGCAGCTGCCCCATATACACACTTTCATGTGGTAGCCCCCACTTTATTGACTGGCCTGCCTGAGGAGATCAGGAAAGCTCCTACTCTCCTGGCTTTCCACAAACTATGCAAAACAATTATTCACAATAGCTTTTTTACTCAGGTGATAGGACTGTGCTGTAAAAAATGGTTGAGACATGAGGTTGCCAGGTCTCCTGAGTTTAAACCAGGAGACTGGAGGGTGGTGGGAGTTGGTGCCTCGTACATGTGCTTCAGAATGCTCCCATGTTATACTGGGAAATGTCATTCCTGTTGGGGAAAATGGGTTAAAAATAGTTAAATTCAGAGTTGTAGTTCAATGAAGTACAATTTGAAGATTGGAAGAAGATGAGAAAAATTTCTGTTTCACAGAACTTCTCTTTCACCCTTTCTATATTATGGGATATCTTACACCACAGATGCTGTGGCTGCCCATCACGCTCCGGGCCCATTGTGCCAGGCCTTCCTGAGCCTCTGGAGAGCCACGCTGGGCCTTCCCAAGACTGCCTCTCATTGCCTATGAATCAGCTGGGCAAGGATAAAGCAGGTTCACTCAGTTTTCTCCCTGCCCAGCTGAGCACTGGGCGGGCTCTGCCGCCATCCCGTTGTCTGTGGTTCAGCTGGGCGAGGAGAAAGTGGGTTTACCCTGCTTTCTCCCTGCCCAGCTTAGCGGCAGATGGGTGGGCTCCTCAGCGACAGGGCGGGCGGGCGGGCTCCTCAATGGTGGTGGGCAGCGGTGGTGGGCTCCTGGGTGGTGGCCTGTGGCGGCAGGAAGGCTCAGCTCTGTGGCACAGGGTCTACCTGTCACTAGGTCGGGGCTTCCTGGGCCTCCAAAAGCCCCGAGACAATGAGAAGGCCATGGTGCGAGGCCTTCCCACTGCCACACTGGGCCTTTCCATGCCTGTGGAGGCTCAAAGAAGGTGACAGGAAGGCAAACTGTTTTGCTCCCACTTGCTTCTTATCCCTGCGTACTGCACATGCGCTGCGTACTGCGCACGTGCGGGGATAAAAAGTGAGTTGTCAGCAACACGGTTAGCCTTTTGGGGGGCTTGACCCCATATTAGCCCAATACAGTGAAGTGAATCAATCGGCAAGAATTTTATATACAAAGAAGAAGGGAAAAGGTGTGAACCATGAGTTTTAAAGGCCTGGGTTTATGATATTTCTACACAAAACTGAAAAATATACTTAAAGCACTGTGATCATTCACAGTAATTGCAGTTGATAAGAGTGTGCATTATTTAAAAATTATCCTTTGTGAGTCCTTCGTCTTTCTCAGATTTCTGGTACAAACTATAGCTGACGTTGGCTATATGCACCTTTCATTGGGAACTAAAGATGGATTAGCTATTCTGCTTGTTTACTGACCACCCAGCTCCCCAGTAAGCACCTTTTCTGAATTGGCAGAAGCACTTTCAGATATGGTGTTAGAGACTGATTGTTCTAGCAGATTTCAGCATCCATGCTGAATGCTCCACATCAGGGCCAGCTCAGGAATGTATAGCTTCTCTGGTATCTCTGGGTCTTTCTCAAATAGTAACAGGCCCCACACATGAGAGAAATCACACCTTGGACTTAATATTTTGCGCTGAGCCTCTGAAGAAAGGTCTTGTTTTGGAGAGGGGAGTGGGGGCCTGAACCATGGTCTGACCATTATCTACTGAAAGCAAAAGTGAATATGGCCCTGACAACCTGCAAAAGGGGAAACCCATTAAAATGGTTTGCCCACAAATGCTCGTGGGTCCTTTTAGATTCCAAAATGCCCTGGGCGGGTTTAGGATTCCAACTCATGCTTTATTAAGGCTGTGGTAGGAGCTTGGAATCTGAAGCTCCACAAAGCTATTGACGATATTGTTCCTCGCCGATCTGTCCAACTCTTGGGATGGAAGCCAGCCTCGTGGTTTACCACAGAGTTAGCTTACCCAAACAGGAGTAGAAGATGTCTAGAAAGACACTGGGAGAAAGCATACACTGAAGCTGACAGAGCATGCTACAGAACCCATTTGAAGACATATGAAGTGGCAGTGGGAGCAGCAAAGGAACATTATTTCTGTGCAACCGTAGCATCAGCTAGTTCATGTCCATCCCAACTGTTCAAGGTATCTTCTAATGCCTACATCTCAAGAACTCCTAAATCTCAAGAGTCTCAAGAACAATTAGCTGTGAGGCCTTTGCAAACGGATTGGGGGAGGGGTTGCAAATAAAATAGCACAAATATACACTGATCTGGATGCCAGCTGTAATATAGGCAAGGTGGAAGAAGTGCTTGAACACCATCTGGTTCACATATGGACAACTTTGACCCAATTCCAGTGATGGGTATTGACAGCATCCTGGCATCTGTGAATGCCACTACTTGTGCATTGGATCCTTACCTGTCTTGGCTGTTAAAATCATGTAGGGACCACATAAACAAGTCCTTCAGGTCTATCATTAACCACTCACTAATTCAGGACACCTTCCCTTGGCCACTCAAACAGTGATTATCCACCTAATTAAAAAAAACCATTGCCCAGTCTCTAATCTGCTCTTTCTAGGAAAAGTGATTAAGAGAGCAGTAGCTAACCAACTCTAGGTCTTGGATAACTCTGGTGCTTTGGATCCCTTCTCTTTAAGAGACTCCACCAGACAGGCAGCCAGTTCTCTTTTTTTTTTTTTTGAAAAAATTTTTATTGGGTTAGAATCCGTTATTTTTACATTTACATCCAATTTTCCCCAAATTTTTCATTTCTAACCCCCTCCCTTTCCCCCCCTTTTGTTGACTTCCAACAGCTTTCCCACCCTTTGTCCCTTTTCCCTTACTTCTATTAAATTCCTCTATCTAAAACAGATATACATTCTCCATTATATTAAGCAGTACATCCTTAACTACTTTTCTTGTTATATACCCAAACTGTAAGTCTTTGTTTCCATCTTGGATAAACAATTTATCCCATTTTCCAGTTTTAAATATTTCTATATATCATAAACCTATATATCATAAACCATAAAAATCTTACACTTAAATCAAACAATTTGACTTATTCTCTATATATTACTCATTCTATCTTTTTATGGTAATTCTATATAGCTCATCACATAGTCAATCAATTTGACTCTTCTGTACATTCAGTTTGGTGCATTATATAAATCTTATCAAAGAAAGAAAATATTGTTGGTTACTCAATCCTTATATTTAAACCTTATCATTAATTATTTTCTATCAATATTCTATCTATTAACCTATATATATCTATATATATATCAATCTGTTAATCTAACTGCTTATAAATTCACATTTATCTCTTCCTCTCCCGGTAAAGTCACCCCCCTCTATTATACTTTTATTATACTTCAGTAGTTCTCAAACTGCCACAGTTTTCCTCCCACCTCCCATTTCTTCTCCAAATATTGTTTCAGCTTCTCCCAATCTGTGTTAAACTGCCCTGAGTCCAGATTTCTCAGTTTTCTTGTCATCTTGTCCATCTCTGCCATGTACAGCAATTTGTAGATCCAATCTTCAATAGTTGGCACTTCTCGTACTTTCCATTTTTGCGCATACAAAAGTCTAGCTGCTGCTGTCATATAAAATGTTAACGTCCTATGATGGGCTGGAATTCCCTCCATTCCCAAGTTTAGTAGCAGGAGTTCTGGGTTCTTATTTATTTGAAACTGTAAAATTTCACTCATTTCTCTTATTATTTCCCCCCAGTACTGCCTGGCTACCTCACATGACCACCACATATGATAGAGGGAGCCCTCACGCTTCTTACATTTCCAGCATTTATTAGAAGTGTTCAAATTCCCTAGCGCAATCTTCTTTGGTGTCATGTACCAACGATAGATCATTTTGTAAATGTTCTCTTTAATATTAGTACATGTCGTTGTCTTCATTGTAGTTTTCCACAAGTATTCCCATGCCTCCATTGTTATTTCTTTATTAAAATTTATAGCCCATTTCACCATCTGTGTTTTAACTGTCTCATCCTCGGTATACCATTTCAACAGTACTTGGTATACCTTGGATATTCGTTTCTTGTCTTCTTTAAGAAGGGTCTGCTCTAGTTCCGAGTTCTCTGTTCGTATACCCCCCTTTACAGAGTCCGAGTTATATAAGTCTCTGATCTGTCTATACTGGAACCAGTCGTAATTAGGTGATAGTTCCTCTTGCGTCTTTATTCTAAGTTTAGATGCTTCAGTTTTAGTTATTTCTTTGTACGTTAAACATTGTTGTTCATTATCAACAGCTCTCGGATCTATCACCTCATATGGAACCACCCACAAGGGAGTTCCTTCTTGTAAGTAAATTCTGTACTTCTTCCAGATTATATATAGACTTCTCCGTACAAAATGGTGCAGGAACATCGAGTTGACCTTTACTTTGTCATGCCATAGGTATGCGTGCCATCCAAAAAATTTTTTATATCCCTCTAGGGCTAATAGTTTCTTGTTCTTTAATGTCATCCACTCTTTCAACCAAACTAGGCAGATTGCATCATGGTAAAGTCTCAGATTGGGCAGTTGCATTCCGCCTCTTTCCTTTGCATCTTGTAAAACTTTTACTTTCACTCGAGGCTTCTTGCCTGCCCAAACAAAATCTGATATTTTCCTCTGCCATTTTTCAAATTGTTTAGAGTCTCTGATGATTGGTATTGTCTGTAGCAAAAACATTACTCTTGGTAACACATTCATCTTAACTGCTGCAATCCTGCCCAACCATGACAAATTCAGTCTATTCCATTTAATCAAGTCTCTCTCTATCTGAGTCCATAGTTTTTCATAGTTGTTTTTAAATAAATCTATATTCTTTGCCGTCAGTTCAACTCCCAAATATTTCACTTTGCTTGTTACTTCACAATCCGTTGTTTCCGTTAACAATTGTTGTTTCTGCTTAGTCATATTTTTACATAATATCTTTGACTTCTTTTTGTTGATATAAAAACCTGCCAAGTCCCCAAACTCCTTGATCTTATCTATCACTCTTGGCATGTTCTCCAATGGGTCCTCTACAATTAACATTATATCGTCCGCAAATGCTCTGACCTTATATGAATAGTCCTTTATTTTTATTCCACGAATTTCCTCATCTTGTCGTATTTGTATCATCAGAATCTCCAATACTAAAATAAACAACAGTGGAGACAACGGGCAACCTTGTCTTGTTCCTTTACTAATCGTCAGTTTCTTAGTCACTTCATCATTCACCACAATTGCTGCAGTCTGGTCTCTGTAAATTTCCTTGATTGCTCTGATGAATCTTTCTCCCAATTGTAGCTTTTCCATAGTGGCAAACATAAAGTCCCAGTTTAAATTGTCAAACGCCTTTTCAGCGTCAACAAAGAAGAAACCAACCTCTTTATCACAACGCTTGTCATAATATTCAATAGCATTGATCACTGTCCTTAAGTTATCTCTTATTTGTCTGTCTGGCAAAAAGCCTGCTTGTTCCTCTTCTATAACTTCCGAGAGCCATCCCTTCAGTCTCTCCGCCAATATCTTCGCAAAAATTTTATAGTCATTGTTAAGTAGCGATATAGGTCTGTAATTTTTCACGTTAGTCAAGTCTTGGCCCTCTTTTGGGATCAATGATATGTTCGCTTCACTCCAAGTGTCTGGAATCCTTTGATCCCTAAAAACTCCATTCATCACCTCTTTTAGGAATGGTGCCAGTTCATTAGCCATTGTCTTATAAAATTTAGCCGTAAGTCCATCTGGCCCTGGCGCCTTTCCTAGATTTGCGGATTGTATTGCCTTGCTTATTTCCTCGTCAGTTACTTCACTGTTCAATTTATTTCTCCAAGCTTCCGAGATTTCTGGAAGTTTGGTTTTCTCCAGATATGTCGCTATTGATTCTTTATTTACTTCTTTCTTATTGTACAGCTTAGCGTAAAATTTATAAAAGGCTCTACTAATGGTAGTCTGCTCCAGATACGTTTTGTTGTCTTCACAAATTTTGTTTATTATTTTCTTTTCCCTTCTCTTCTTCAATTGCCATGCCAGGTACTTCCCAGGTTTATTGGCACCCTCAAACGCTTTTTGATTCAGTCTTTTAAGATTCCACTCCAATTCTTTATTACTCATTGCTGTTAGCTGCTCTTGGAGTATTTTAATTTCCTGGTATAATTTCTTTTTCCCTGGTCTCTTTTTTAGCTGTATTTCTTTGGCTTTTATTTTCTCCTCAATCTCTTGTCTTTTCTCCTCTTTCTTCTTTCTTGCTCTACCATTTAAGTCCATTAGTATGCCCCTTATAACCGCCTTATAAGCATCCCAAACTTTATTGGTTGGTACTTCTTTATTCACATTATATTGTATGAAAAACTTTGTCTCTCTTCTCAATATTTCCATATTCTCTCTTTCCTGTAACAAGTCCTCATTTATTCTCCATGCTTTCCTCTTTCTCCTTTTTCCTAGTTTCCACATAATTGGGTTGTGATCTGAGCCTACCATCGGCATTATTTCTACCTCCTTAGTCCATAACGCTAAGTCTTTTGAGGCCCAGATCATGTCAATTCTTGATAATGTAGAGTGCCTTGCAGAATAAAAAGTAAACTGTCTACTTTTAGGATATTCTCTCCTCCATACATCTTCGAGAGTCTCTTGTTGAATCAACTCAAAAAAGAGCTTTGGCAATAGTCCTCTTTTCTTTTGTGCCGTTGTAGTCTTTTTATCTAGTTCCAAGTCTGTCACTCCATTGAAGTCTCCAGCAAGAATTATCTGGTCATATGAAAGGTCATCTAAATGCTTCCTCAAATCCTCAAAGAAGCTTTCTTTTGCACCGTTAGGTGCATAAAGTCTGACTACCAACACTCTCTTTAAATTCCAAATACATTCCACTGCTACAAATCTGGCTTCCACATCTCTCATAACAAATTTTGGCTGTAGCTCCTCTTTTATGTACAACACCACTCCTCTTTTTTTCTTGTTGGAGGCCGCTACAAATTCTTTGCCCAATTTTCCAGATTTTAAATATTTTACATCCTGCTTTCTAATATGGGTCTCTTGCAAACAAACAATATCACATTTTTGTTTTAGTAGCCAGTGAAAAATATTTTTCCTCTTATTCGGTGAGTTTAGTCCATTTACATTCCAAGATATTACTTTACATTCCATGCTCATAATCTTGTTGGTAAGTCTTTTTCATTGTCCTTAATAAATCGCTCCATCTCTCGCTCAGATCTGATACGTTTTTTGACCCCTCCAAACTCAAAGGACACTCCTTCTGGTAACTCCCATCTGTACCTGATTTTCATGTCCTTCAAGATCTGAATTAGCACTTTATATTTTTTCCGGTCCAATAACACTGACCTAGGTAGTTCCTTCATTATAATGATCGTCTTGCCATCAATCTCCAATGGATCTTGAAACTGTTTTGTCACAATCTTCTCTTTCATATTTCTTGTCGTAAACTGCACAATCACATCTCTTGGTAGTTTCCTCTGGGTTGCAATTCTCGAGTTCACACGATATGCCACATCTAGGATAGCCACAACTTCCTCCTCCTCCTTCCCCAGGTATTCAGCTAACACCTCAGTCATCTGTTCTTGCGCTGACTTTCCTTCCACTTCTGGCAAGCCACGAAAACGTAGCTGCTTCTCCATGTGTTTAGTTTCTGCAACTGACATTCTCCCCTTCACCAGTCTCAACTCTGTTTGTTGCGTGTCTGCTAAATTCTCCATCGCGTCTTCTACTGTTTTAACTCTCTGCTGCGTTCCTTGTAGTTCACTTTGTATTGTTTCCATACCTTTTTTCACTTCTGACAGCTCCGATTTTACTGTCTGTGTAACCTCTTTAACCTCTTTAATCAGTTCCAGTTTCGTGTCCTTAAGTTCTTTAATCACATCTAAAAGTTTTTTATCCAGGTTTTCTATTGCCGATTGCCACTCTTTTTTTGACATCGTGGGGCTTGCTTTAGCTCGCTCCCACGAGTCCGCTCTCTTCCTTAACTCCGTGGCGTAAAATTTAAAGTCTTTTTATTTTAAATGTCCCGGTCTTCTTGCAAAAATTAAATTTTAAAGAGTCCAAAATGTCGGGCGTCTTTTCTCTATGGTTTCTCTATGATTTTGTAATCCAAGATGGCCTACTTCCTTTTCCGCTGAAGCCGCGACCCTTCCCCTTTCAAAGATGGCGATTCCCTTCTTCCTGCCCTCCTGCAAGGGCCGCTTCTCTCCAGCCACTCTATTGTTATTACGCACTTCCTGTCTCCCGTCTTCCCACAGCAGATCTCGCGATGGTGTCTTTTTCTCACAGCTCCAAAGCCACAGGTATTCAAAACAATAGTCCGTTTTCTTTAATAACTTCTTTAAACTTAGTCTCTTTTCAGATACAACTCCTGCCGAGTCTTCCCCTCCTTTTCACTAGTCTGTTGCAGTTTAAAAATCTACTTTTTTTCCTCTCTGTTTTTGTCAATCTGTCCCGTATCGGAAGATAATGATCTTTACCTTCTCTTCACTTTTCTCGGGTTGTAATCGCTGTTTCGATTTTAAGTTCTCCTCTCAGCTTCTTCCCCCAATCGAAGCTTGGGTATGTAGGTCTTATGCCAGCCGAATTGGCCCCAAAACTGCCGCAGAGATTGTAGCCGACCCGTCGCAAGGTGGGACCTCAAGGATCGAGAGGGGACCCGTTGTGTAGAGCCCCCCCTCGTCCAAGATCTATCTCACCCTAGGGTCTTGAGCGTTCTTTGCCTGCTCTCCGCCTGAGAGCAGTCGGCCGCGGGCTATTTTCACCCCGCCGGCCGATTAAAACGGCAGTCCGGTCAGCTCCGCAAGTGGAGCTGCGTTAGACCTCCATGGATCCCAAACCGGAAGTCGGCAGCCAGTTCTCTATATTTACTTCCTCTTACCCAGCTACTGTCCAGGGCTACTGGGGAAAAGGGAGCTCAGACTTTTACTTTCCCTAATACGCTGCCACCGCGTAATTCAACTCTACCCATTTATCATGACCAGAGCGTTTGAGTTCTGTGTATGTTTAACTTCTCCTCCTCCAACAACTTCAGTTAGTGGGGCAGAAATGTCTCAGGTGGCTCTAGTAGATGACCTCTGCCTGAATGAAGACATGCTTCTTTGTTGCTCCTCCTGGATCTATCTGCAGCCTTCAATGCAGTAGACCATACTGCCTTGTTGGGGCATTGGGAGGCAGCAGTGGGATGTTCCTTAGACTGGATTAGACTGTTCCTTAGACTGGAGTTGCTGTTGGAGACCAGCTATTTCCAGAGTGGGAATGACCCTGTGGGGTTCCACTGGGCCCATAGTGTTGAATGTTTTGATTATTACCGCACAAAATTATATTAGCTTGAATCCTACTTCATGAGAATTAATTTGTGCAATGAGAGAACGCTACACTTGTTAGCTGATCTGTAATAGTCGCCTAATCTAAATATATAAGACACAAAGCAAGTAAGATGTTTTGAAACAATTAGTAATTATTATTTTTTTTGAAAAATTTTTATTGGGTTAGAATCCATTATTTCCACATTTACATTCAATTTTCCCCAATTTTTTCATCTCTAACCCCCTCCCTTTCCCCCCCCTTTTTGTTGACTTCCAACAGCTTTCCAACCCTTTGTCCCCTTTCCCTTACTTTTATTAACTTCCTCTATCTAAAACAAATATATATTCTCCATTATTCTAAGCAGTACATCCTTAACTATTTTTAACATTATATGCCCAAACTGTAAGCCTTTGTTTCCATCTTAGATAAACAATTTATCCCAATTTTTCAATTTCAGGTATTTCTATATATCATAAACCATATAGATCATACATTCGTTTATATCAAACAATTTGACTTATTCTCTATATATATTACTCATTCTATCTTTTTATAATAGTTCTATATATCTCTCCTCACGTAGTCAATCAATTTGACCCATCTATATCTTCAGACATTCAGTTTGGTACAAAACTTGTCAGAAAAAAAAAGAAAATATTGTTAGTTAATCGCTCCTTATATTTAGTCCTTATAATTAATTATTTTCTCTATGTTCTGTTTGTTAACCTATATATATCTATATATATGTCAATCTATTAATCTGACTGCTTATTAATTCACATTTATCTCTTCTCCCCCCGGTAAAGTCTCCCCCCTCTACTTCAATACTTCAGTAGTTCTCAAACTGCCACAGTTTTCCTCCCACCTCCCATTTCTTCTCCAGGTATTGTTTCAGCTTCTCCCAGTCTGTGTTGAACTGCCCTGAGTCCAGATCTCTCAGTTTTCTTGTCATCTTGTCCATTTCAGCCATATACAGCAATTTGTAAGTCCAATCTTCAATAGTTGGCACTTCTTGTACTTTCCATTTTTGCGCATACAAAAGTCTAGCTGCTGCTGTCATATAAAACAATTAGTAATTATATTACTGTGAACAATCCTTTGTGTGTTACAAAATTATTTTTCCTGCTAGTTAGAGAACAAAAAATGAAGCTTTGACAGTACGTTGTTTACCCACCTTTGCCATTTGGTATATGATGGGCTATAAAATATTATATTTTATATGTTGTGATTCAGCATTAGGTTTGACAAATGATTTTGTTTTCCTGCAGAATTTTAGGACCAGTCAGAGTGCACTACTAAGCAAAGAGCTGCAATATATGCAGAATTTCCTACATGGTTATTGTTTATAGGTAGAAAACAAAGTTCATGTGTGGCATAGTTTTCTATACGGAAATCTTGATAAGAAATTTGTCTCATGTAAGGTAAATCTTGATAAGAAATTTGTCTCATGTAAGGTAGCCTTGACGAAATAGGAAGGGACTATTGAGGTTATAATGGATCAGCTCACTCCACCATGTCTAGGTGCCCAGCAATCATCCTGAGTCTTTGCCCAGTGACACTCTGCTCTCCTGGCCTGCCCGACCCTCAAGAGGAATTTCTCTTACTTCCTCTTTGATATGCTGCCACCAGCTGGTACTTTGGGGGATTACATGCCAAGAGGACCTGTACTCCCAGCTTCTCTGTTGCACTGCCATTCTAAGAGCCTCGCTACAAGTGACATCTTACACGCAAACGGCACTTGATCATTTTCGCAAGTCTTTCTGGGAATTGAAGTCCCTCTCTCCCACCCCTTTTCCTTCTGTTCCTTCCCCTCTCTGTTAGAATGGCTGCCTGAAGAGACGGAGAAAGCCTGCTTTTGCAAATCGCTCCTCCAGTCACAAGCCTGCTCTCAATGATCTTTGGGGGTGGGCAGCTGCGACTTTCTCAGCTTCTCCAGAGCATCTCCCCCCCCCCAGCAAGACGATTAGCAAAGTTGCAGCTGCCCGCCCCCAAAGATCACTGAGAGCAGGCTTGTGACTGGAGGAGCGATTTGCAAAACAGGCTTTCTCTGACTTTTAAGGCAGCGATTCTATCAGAGGGGAAGGACACTAGGACTTGACCGACATGTCAGCTTTCTCCAGAGCATCCCCCACCCCCCAGCAAGACGATTTGCAAAAGCTGCTATCATAGGCTTTCTCCGTCTCTTCAGGCAGCCATTCTAACAGAGATTGGAAGAAACAGAAGGAAAAGGGGTGGGGGAGAGGGACTTCAATTCCCAGAAAGACTTGCGAAAATGATCAAGTGCCGTTCGCGTGTAAGATGTCACTTGTAGCGAGGCTCTAAGTCTTTGCCTAGTGCCTGTATTTCCCTCTACTCAAGGTCTGGTTATCACAGGAATGGCTTGACATACTTGCACAGTCCAAAAAAAATAGCTATATAGCAACTGACTGCTTTCCCCTTGTGTCCATCTTAAATTTTATTTTTATTTTATTTTTAAAAAGTCCACACACATACTCTCTGCACAGCAACAGATTGAACATGGAATAGAAAAATGGATCCATCTACTTCTGTGTGAAGGGACTTTATCCCTATTGTTTTTTCACTCCCTTGTGGATCTAAGAAACTTTTCATGGAGTCTCCAGGAAGACACAGTCTAGCCCATCACACCGCTGAGTCTCAGTGTCCATTCTGGGTGTCAGATTCCAGCCAAGGTATGAACTGACTATTTCATTATCTAGCTCTCACTCTCCTGGCTTTCCACAAATGATGAAAAGCTGAATTATTCAAAAGAGCTTTTTACTCAGATAGGACAGCTGTATTGTAGGGAGGTGGTCTCAAAGAGATGCTTCACTAATGAGGTAGGGACCATAGACTTCACCACTGTGTTGCCTTACGTACAATCTATCACTTTAAGTAAGTGCTCTTATGTATTACCTGCTGTTTTAAGAATGAGTCTACTAGGTAGTTCTGTGTCGTCTAATATCAGTCCTAGAATTGGTTATGCTGTGTTTCAGCATTTCTTCAACTCTGTATTGGATTTTTGCTAATGTCTTTGTAAACTTGTATTTTGGGGGACCCTATTACATTGTTTATTGAAATAGCCTTGATATTAACTGAACTAATCTCACACTATGTAATTCCACCTTGAGTCTCAGTGAGAAAGACGGACTATAAATGACATAAATAAATAATGATAATTTCCAGAGTTTTGATGGTTGATACTTGAGCGATGCTTGGGATCAATTGACTTCCTTCTTCCTGCCTGTCCTCCGCTAGAAGAAAGGAAAACTTTTAAAAATAAATGTGGGGTTTTGTCAAGCTCAACCCCCCAAAGTAAAATGTATTTCTTCTCAGAGGGGATACCATAGTATACTAGTTCTTCTCTCCTTTCAGACAGCCTGACATACACACACAGTAGATGCACACGCTCTAATAGTATTCTGTGTGGGTGTGAAGATTGTGCTCAGCAGCTTTAAAACAGGAACAACTTCAACTAGCACCTCATTGCTATGGTAACTGAAGTGAGCCATTTTGAAAGTTCATCTCTTGAAAGTGTAGATTCAAAAAAGGTATAAATATCTGAATAATTGCATGCTGGAGCGGTTGTAAGTGCAGTTATCTATGGTTTGAAGGTTAATGTCAGAATTACTGTTTTTTTTTAGAAAAATTCCTTTAAAATAGGTGTTGCCAAAGGGTTTTATAGTAACTTTATATATGTTCATGTATATCACTTAATTTTGTCCACTATTTTACAACAACTGGCTGAGGTTGGTTGGGTTGTGAGTTTTTTTGACTGGCCCAAAGTCACCCAGCAAACTTCCATGGGATGGAGTGGGAATTTTAACCTGGGTATTCCAGATCCCACCTGATTCTCTAACCACTCCAACACATGGTTCACCACACTATTCAAGAACTCAGGACTGATTGAAATATATTTCTGTCTTATGTTTACTTATGCAGTAGAAGCAGAAGTGTGTTATAGGGCTGGGTGGTAAAGCACCCTATGAAATACATTCTATTGAAATCAATGGTGCTTCCCTCCATGTACATGTGTTTACTTTGCCAGCTGGGGATTTTAATAGGTTTGGCATGCTTTTAAAGGTTTAATATTTGTGTTAAAAAGTTCAGCAATCCTGGCATGCTGGTTATCCAGGGAAAAGTAGCGGGTCTGTGAAAAGGGCATGTCTTGTTGTGAACTTCAGTTCATTCCAAACATATCTTACTTTTATGAGCTGTGGCCCATGATGTATTCTCAGCTGCAGCTTTGATTTACAGTGACTCAACTAGGCAGTGATAGGCAGTGTTTGCAGAGCAGAAGTCCTACTGATGAGATGTATAAACTCTCACCCAGAACTTTAGGTGGTCTTAACCAAGAGTAGGAAGATGGTAATTCTTTTAAAATATACAACAGTGAAATTTTATAGGGCTAGCATTGGTGGAGGGCAAGTAAACATCAGGGCAATTGTGAAATATGTAATGGCATATTGGTGTGGCTGTCTACTTAAAGTCCAGTATTTGACTCCAGTTTATTTCTTAAATAGCCTTAAACAGAGCATAGTATGTTCTGTTTGCTTCATGTTGTTAGGAGGGTAGCTTAAGCTGGATTTACTCCACCTTAAATATTCAGATAATGTATGATAGTAATATGAAATAGAACAAAAGTAATCTTTATTGGAATACATTTCATCACTGACTCTTTAATATGAACATAAAAATGAAGCTGTGGGTTCCTCTGTAAGCTATAGGAGGTTAAGGTCTAATATGCTGAGCTCTCATAGTATGATAGCAGGAAAAAACAAGTTGTTCAGACTGGAATGTTAAGTGATCGTTAGAGCTATGACAATTAAGATGTTTTGGCAAGGAGCTATCATTAAATATAAGGGAAACAATGGAAAGTTCACACACACCAACCATTACCAGACATATACTTGCAACTCTCATAGGATCAATGATATTTTAAAATCCCTAAAAACTTTGTTAAATGGTTGAGGGCTTTTAAAATAGATTATTTGGTAGGTAACGCCTATTGAAGAACCATCAAGAGGAGACCAGGCAGAAAGAGCATATCTCTGTAATCTAGGTTATAAAATTATGTGCTCTTCTGTGCCACTGATTATCTGGTCCTGTATACGCATTTTTTATGCACACTTTCTTCCACTAAAATACTTTCAAGAACTCCAGATTGTGAACCAGAAACAGGTCAGCTATTCCAAACCATACTTGAGAAATTTATCACTGGTGCTCTTGGATTCTTTTGTAAGTTAGTTAAAAGTAGTGTTCCCAGTGACTTTTTCATATCAGATCCACAATTTCATACTTGGTTTTGTTTCTGTCCTTTCAGAAAAGACGGCGGCGAATCGATCGAAGTATGATTGGTGAACCAACAAACTTTGTTCACACGGCTCATGTAGGTTCAGGAGACCTCTTTAGTGGAATGAATTCGGTAAGTGTTAGGAATCCTGCCACATCTTAGATTGCATCCTTGAGTAAGGCTATATTTTATAGCATTAAACCAGAGGCACTCAATCTGTCTCATTCTGTGGCTTTTAGAAAGACAGTTACCAGCAACCAAAAGAGCCGTAACTACTGTACGCCTTGCATGCCTTCCTGCCAAACGCTCACACATACAATAATGTGATATAAGTAGTAATATTAAATAAATAACTATAGTCTTTTTAATTATCAGAGAACCTCTGCATGTATAGGGTTGTCTGTCCTGCTGCCAGCTCTTGGTTGGGAAATTCTTGGAGATCGGGGTACAGGTAAAGGAGGGACATCAGTGGTGTAGATCTCCCGTCCCTAACAGCCCTAGCTGAAACATATCCCTTGTGTATCTGGAGTGAGTGGAAGAACTTCTTCCTTAGCCTTCCTACTTTCTAAGGCACTGCAGCTCCAATGAGATTGAGATTGCCACCTAGAGGAGGCCCAGCTAGCAGTCCTGGTGAGAAAGAAAGGTCACAGGGTGGTTTTTGGAATTTCACAGAGAAAACATGTATATATTAACAAACACATTTCTGCATTAACAGTGCAATCCTAAGAAGAGTTACTCCAATCTAAGCCCATTGAAATGGAGTAACTCCAGAGACTGGAGTAACTCTTCTTAGGCTTGCACTGTAAGTTTTCTGGACTCAGTAGAGAATAATGCTGACTCTTTGGAATCAGTATGTATTTACAAAATATGTGGCTGAAGTGCTGTGATCCAAGATCAGTGATGCCCATTAATGGACCAGTGATTTTATTCTGCCTGGATGAAACACTTTGGAGCTTGTACATCTGAATAACTTTTAATAATCTTTTTCAGTTCAGTTTGTCATTCTATTTTTTTTTTTACAAAGAGATTGATATACAAGTCAATGTTACATAACACAAATGAGAGTGTTTTGGCATTGAAAAGCTTTTCTTTGCATTTTCCTGCAGTTCGTATTGGTACCAGAGCACTCATTTGAATTTAAAATTACAAAAATATTCAGATTTATAAATTGCATATTTCATAGAAAATAACATGCTAATATGTAAATCTAATATCTGGATAATGCATATACATTATCATTATTTCTTTTGTTTGTGCATGGTATTATGTGTCATAACAAAGCAACTTCATTCTTGAGATTGTCTGTATTTCTGTTGCATATTCGAAAAGCTTTTTCAGGCTAGTTTAATATCACAGTTGCCTTCTCTACAGCTGCAAGAGAAATGGCTGTTTTGATTCATGGTGTATGAGCCCCTGTGAGAAATATAGTCTTGCTGGGCTTTTATGGATAAAAAGTTACAAAATCATTTCTACCTTGTTTATTTAATGCTAGATGTATTTGCAAATAAATCCAACTGAACTGATACATTAGCGTTCCGCTTAACTAAATCCCATGCTGAGAGTAGCTGAATCAGCTGAAAGAATAATAAGTCTTTGTTCCAGACTTCCCAGTGCCTGAATAATTTCTTCTGAATGTACAGTCTTCCCTATCTGCTTAGTGGGGAAGTGCAAAAAATGAGTTGTTTGGATCTGATTGTTAATATTGGAATTATAACTAATCCTATTAAAAGTCAATCTGATGGACATTTCCATTGCTTCTGAGTGTGACTGCCCTCTGCATAACATACCCAACTGAGATTAAATTAGCAATTTCATACAGGACAAAGCATTCCTGTTACATAGACATAGGAACTTAAAATTCACACTTGCATAGTGGCATGAATTTTGTGAGTGGGCTTTACTCAAGATCCTCAGATGGACATATAAACAGTTCTCTCCCCCCTGCCGCCCCCTTTCTTTCCTGATGTCTTTGCCCAAGAGGTGGCTGGGAATCTGCGTGCACAAGAAGGGGCTCTAGATTTTTCCTCTCCTTTCTTCAATCTGGCTGCCACCACTCAGGCTCAGCCCTTTCTTTCTCTACCTGCTTGAGACACAGCTAGTGCGTGCGTGCATGCGTGTGTGCGTGCGTGCATGCACACACTCGCAAACTACTCACACATACACTCTTCTGGCCAGCTGTCTGTATGTAGCCCAGTCAAGAATTTCTAGTCTGTGTGGAATGAGCGGTCAGACACCTTGGGAGAGAGCTTTGACCACAGTCTGAGATCTTTAAAAAGCCCTTTATTTACTAAAACACAATCTCAATTCGCTAATGCAAGGCATTGGAAAATTATGTAAAAACATTACAGGATGTTACAGAACAGAAAAGAAATAAAAACATCTGGCTAACTAAGTTGTACAGTCACTGGTATTACCTTGGCATGGAATTCCTGCTAGAACTCTGAAAAATAGAGGCTGGTTGAGACAGACGTCACTCCATTTCCTCCGTTTCCTTGTCCTTGGCTTGTGCACCTCTGGACACTCTGTCAACCTTCTTGTCCAAGCTGGGAGGGTTTTAGTTTGATCTATCATGAAATTGGGTTTTGAAGTCTCCGCCTTTATTGCTTTGTAATAAAATCAAGGTGCGTGTCCGAAAATCTAGAAGGCCCATCTTGGGATATCCAAATGGCCACCTATCTTCCCCTTCCTGGCTGGTGGGCAATTGGCCATCTCCATCCTGCCAATTCGTCTCTATAAAAGGAAGCTCATCTCCTTTCAGCCTGAAATCTAAAGAGTTTATTGTTTTGTTCCCTGGAAAAAATATTTTCTCTGAGATTAGGGTCTCCCTGAGTATTGACCAAAGTATCTTGCACTCCTTTATCTTTTTTTTTAAATTTTATTGGTGAGTACATAATTAACACATACATTCCCCATCTTGCCTAAATTATATCAACCCCCACCCTTTCCCTCCCCCCTCCTTGTAGACTTCCAACAGCTTTCCAACCCTTAACCTATCTTATTATTTAACTTATTTTCAACTATATTCTTCTAAATCATATATATATTATAACTCTTACTCTAAGCATATTCAAATTCTTTTTGTATATACTATATCAAATCCACTAAAATCTCCATTCTCCACCTCACTATTTAAACTGTATATTTTTACTAAAGTCTCATTAATAATAATACTAGCTTAGATTAATTAATAGCTAAATTTTCCCATTAATGGTAAAGTTACTTCTCTCTTCTATTTGTAAAATCACAAATTAGTAGTTCTCAAACTGCCACAATCCTCCTTTCACATCCCATTTTTTTTCTAAATATTGTTTCAATTTCCCCCAATCTGCAATATATTCTCCTGGATCAAGATCTTTCAGTTTTCGTGTCATTTTGTTCATTTCTGCCATGTACAGCAATTTGTATATCCAATCTTCTGTAGTTGGTATTTCTTGCACTTTCCATTTCTGCGCATATAAAAGTCTTGCTGCTGTGATCATATAAGATAACAATGTTCTGTACTGCATTGGGACCTCTTCCATACCCAAGTTCAGTAGCAACAATTCTGGGTTCTTATTTTTGCACTCCTTTATCATAACAGGACAGAGAGTACACTGACAAGGGGAGCTAAACCTTACCCCTACCCATTCCTTAATTCACTGCCAGCTTCTCTCTTTTTTCTTTCTTTTTTTTGCTCTGCTAGCTTCCCATTTTGCTTTTTGCTCAACAGATCAGGTGAATATGGTTCAGACTGAAATACGGGGGCGGGGGGACGGGGGAGCACAGCTGGCTCCCCTTCCCTGTGCATTCCAGTTTTATTTAAATGTTGACCATCTGCCTTGCTTCACATGTGAAAGGTAAACTCATGCATAGCAGGTGTTCCCTTTTGTCCGGAGTGCTTTTAGATTCAATAAAGATTTCTGTGAGATCTTGAATCCTCACCTGAATATTCTCTTGCATTTCCTAAGGGTGGGTGTCTATGTACTCTTTACCATTGCATGAAAATCACCTAAGCATCTGTTCCCCCATACATACCCATATGGAAAGTCAGCAACTGCTTCTCACCAGGCCCAAAAGCAAAGCCTGGGCCTCTGCCTCTTTTTCTCCTCTTTCTTGGCAGGCCAGCCTGTACAGTGTTCATCACATTTGCCTCTTTCTGGTTTCTGCTGGCCTCCAGGTTTCCTGCATTTCCTTAGGGCCTTTAACATCGTCTTCTTCAGTACTGGTGGATCTTCTACATTTCCTCATATGAGAGTTCCGTCAAGGAAGCTTACCTCTGGGTCCTGGACCATTCTGACTCCATGTGCCCCAGAATCTGTGATCTTTGTTATCGCTCACAACAACTTTTAGGAGTTGCCTTCCCCAGTGCTGTCTGTGAGGAAGGCGCCCATTCACCTTCTCTTCTTATGCATCTCTCATCTCTCAGCCCCTGCTTCTTGCCAGGCTATTTATAGACTCTGCAGCATATTCAGCATCATTTCTGCTTTTGGTGGGAAGCCATTTCACCTTGCAGAACATGCCCAATCCCCACTGGCGGGAAGGGGGTCACACCACCCAGCATCAACAGGCTATGTACCTGCTCCCCACCCCTGTCAGGCAACCTGTTGCAGTGCTGTTAATTGTTTTTGTGTTAATTTAGTTTATTTTTGCATATTTGTTGTCAAAGCTGCTTTGGGCATATTTTATGGAGAAGAACTATGAAATATAAATAAACAAATTAACTTAATGAAGTTGATAAGCTCCGGTTTGTATCTGACTGTGCTCCTTGGTTTTCCATCCCATCTCTGTGCAGGTGAGTTCAATTCAGAACCAAATGCAGTCCAAAGGAGGCTATGGTGGAGGCATGTCTGCAAATGTTCAAATGCAGCTTGTAGATACAAAAGCGGGATAACTTTAGGACACTTTTCCAGTGAGTATAATAAGGTTTGCATAAACTTTGGTCTACTTCTGTTCCTTCTCTTTTCCTGGTAGTGAACATGATTGCATGCCACTATTGTAGCATTTTAAACCATCTATATTAAATTGCTAACTTTTTACCATTCTTATCTCAAGGCTCTGTGCTGGGTCTGGACCGGAACTCAAATTGTGTATGTTAAATGTGTGTTCAGCATTAATCATTGAGTGGTGGGATCAAATAATCCTGGGAGCAATTATAAAAGAGGATTTCATTAAACTGATTCTGTCAACAGGTCGCTTTAGGTATTTGGTACCATCTTTTCTTTGTTTGGGAATATTCCCATAACTGCATAAACAAGGCATGACTTTATTCAGTCAGAAAATAGGAGAGCGTTTTGTCACCTAAAGAATTCAAATATTATTCTACCGAGTGCTTCCTTGCTAGTCCAAATTCATGGCTGCTCTTAAGGTGGGTGGGGGTTAAGGAAAATGTTCTCTGTAAGAATGTCAGAAATTTCAGCACGCATCAGCCATTTTCAAAAGTGGCTCCAAATTTCTTGTAATGTGTTCTGCCCTTTTCTGATTTTGTTATTGACTGAATCGTTGTACTCTCCGCAGGTCCTTGTGAATTTCTGTACCTTGTTTCCTGTGTCCCTCTCTTTTTGCCTTGGTGACTGCTTTCTGTGCTCATGACGAGAGAAGTGATGGCCCATCATCTGCCCCTTGTGATTATGCCAGTGAAACATTCCCGTTCTGCCATGAGGATGACATTCATCAGACTGGTCTCGTCGTCGTGCCTTTCCAGTGGCATGCATACATCTCACTGCTACCAAAATGTCTGTGGACATATTATTGGTTGAATTTTTTCCCTTTTTTTTCTCTTGGCATTTTAAAACAGTATTTCAAGCAATCTAAACATAGTTTGGTGTTGGGTTGGATTTATTTTTTACTTCCTCTGCAAGTCTTAGGTTATGGTATTTTCATCTGTGAGTTTTTCCTTTTTTTTTTCCTTCTCTGTAAATTAGAAGCAAGCAAGTTCCAATTAATTCATTAAATATGACATTTTTGGTACAGGTCTTTTTGTTTTAAAGGTCTGGGACCTGCAAGCACAATGCTCATTTCATGCATCTATGACCGCATGCTTTGTGAATCTGCTTGGTATGGTGGCCTATATGGTGCCAAATCTTTTTTTTTTAAAGAAATGCTTGATCCTGCAGATGGATGATACTATTGCTGATTAAAAAGTTTTGCAGTGGCACCAGATCATGCCAATCTGTCTGGGGAAAGGACTTGTATCTTTTAGCTGCTTTGGAAATACATTGTCTTAGATTTTGATCCAACTGGTCTTGAAATAATAAAGAAAAGAGCTTGCGTTCATAAGGCCATTTTGTTGTAAATGTTCAGTATATTTATTTTGAAAGAGCTGACCTCAAGATTGTAAGCCAGTGTAGTAACGTACATACTAAATGTTGTGGTGGCGCTTTTGTCTGGTTAAAGAGGCATTATGTTGGCTGCTTTTTTTTCCTTTTTTTTTTTTTTAAAGAAAATGCTTACTTTTAGGCCGTACTGGCATTTCCAGTAACAGCATGTTGAACTGCCTGCAATATTATAGCTGGAATTTAGTTGACCTCTCCAAGTAGTTGGCAGTTACTGCTACTAAATATTTCGGGGCCATGTTAAGTTGCTAAGAGCAACATAGTAACCTGGCAGAAACCGATGCCAGTGAAAACAACATACAGGGTGGCTTTTTGCTATATTGGTAAAGAAG
Source organism: Eublepharis macularius (assembly GCF_028583425.1). Lineage (NCBI taxonomy): Eukaryota > Metazoa > Chordata > Lepidosauria > Squamata > Eublepharidae > Eublepharis > Eublepharis macularius. Next base: position 82,940,812 of record NC_072797.1, read on the forward strand.
CCTTTTGCTCAGGTTCCAAAGCATGTTCCTCTTTCACAAGGTGTGAAAATTGTGTTTTAATATTGCACTGTTTTTGAAATATTTCTGTAAGTGGTCCTTTTCCCCTTCCTTTCCCACCTCATGCCCCTTTGGTGACAAGAAACAAAAGGCATTTGATTGAACACTATCTAATTTTTTTAATCACACTTAGAATCCTCCTCATACAACATTTTCAGTATCTTAACTGGCAAATGACATAGCTGAGCCTAACTAGAAAAGTTCTTAGAGTAACAAGCACACACATACACAACTCCCTGCATAAGCCCCATTGGTTTCAACAGAAGCCGCACGCAGGTCTCATTGAAATCAATGGGGATTGCTCAGTAGCATTGCTTTTTAGGTAATGTCTATTGGCATTTCCTGTACTCCCATTCATTATTCCTAAGAGGAAAAGACCACAGTGAGGGATAATCATATATATACCTTTTTAAATTTTCTGAAACATTACTTTTCTTCTCAAAAAGCTAATAGGAAGACATCCTTCAAAACATTTTTGTTTTCTAGGGGCAATAGGAAGACATCCTTATTCAATATGAATACTGGGTAAAAATTCATCAAGGATACCATCCATGTACAGGTAACTGAAATGAGCTGAAGTCATGGCTGAGTGTGTCTGGGCAAGCTATAATTCCACTCTTATCCATTTCTATGAGCTGAGTTCAGGATAAATCTTTGGTTCATTGTCCTCAATGATTTTCTAGAGGCAGCAATGTGACCATTATTGGAAAGTATCAGGGTAGGATATTTATTTCAGGTACCTTCTCTTACTGCACATGGTGATTCATGAGGCTCAGGCTACCCTGACTAATATGGTGATCTTTATGATCAGGATTTTAAATGTGTACATTCCCAAACCACTTCTCAAAATCTTCTAGGGATTTAGAATATTTTTCACTTTTGTCCTCACTGAGTGAAAATAAATTTTAGGGAACATTTTTTGTCAAAAAAGTCTTCAAGCTCAGTTGCCAGAAGAGAGACATATTTTTATAACAAACATACTTTTTTTGTACATTGCGTTCATTCTTAAATAATGTAAGTTCAGTGTTGTCTTGTAGACATTAAAAGGAGAGTATTGACTTTTGATTCAATAAATGTTTTCTTTCAGTTGCTGGTTTACCTATTTCTTTATCATAAGCACTCCCCACTTGGTTTTAAAAATCAACTGGCTAGAGAACAGTTTCATCTTTTCAATTTTAAGGCCTTTCAACTGAAGTGGTTGTAACTGCATGGCTGGGAACCATGTTTTATATATTCTTACTTCATTTTAATTTGAGTGTAATGTTAACCTTTTATTTCCTATGAAATCTTCTATCTCCACCACCCCACACAAGTTAGTGATGAGTGCATGATGAAATAGGGTCTGTGGCTCAGTGATACATTGCATGTTTCCCTGCAGAAGGTCCCACGTTCAAGCCTTGTTATCAACCGTTAAAAGTCTCGTGGAGTAGATGTTGAGTATGCCTGCTACTGGCAATGCTGCTGCTAGTCAGGGTAGACATCTGAGCTAGATGGATTGAACTTCAAATGTAACTATTTTTACAGTTACCCTGTCTTCCTGCCTATCAAAATCAACAGTACTAAACATCTAAAATAAGAGATGTACTAGAGCTTAAATTTCTCTAAACTTAGATATGCTCAGAGGTAACTGTGATGATCTAGGATTAAGAGGAAATACCAATTTGCACATCATGAGAAGTTATATTTCATTACCCATTCTAATCATTCAGAAGAGGTTCAATAGACACAGAAGCCCCAGTCTTGAGCACATTCACCCCCAACAGAAAATTGAAAACTCGTTAATATAGCTAGCTACCTATACTTAAGGAAACACATACGAAAAGGTTAAACAATTTCATAATCATTTGTCAGTTAGTGCGTTGAAGGATCCATCTTTGAATGTGGTAACATACTTTGGTGATGGGTCTTCCCCTTTAATTATTGTACAAAGGGAATATTGGCACCTAACCTACTGTTTTCAAGGATGAGGTTCTCTTGCCTACATATAGGTGTGGGGGTTTTTCCCAGTGCAGAAGACCAGCTTCTAAGTATATGATGGCCTTCTGTAGGCTTTCTCAATATTGTTTATAGCAATGGTTATTTATAAGGTATATAAATTAGCATCAGTAGACACTTGCCTCAAGTCTTACTATGATTATCATTCCTAATCTCTTTTTCTTCCAAGATTCACTTTTTATAAAGGTTTTTATAAAAGTTTTAAAAATTATTTTCTGCCTACCTAATGATGCATTTGTTTAAATCAGCACTTCATTTCCTGTTGTGACTTCCCAGGAATTTCAGTGATTCTTCCCATGTGATATGCCATGATTTTGCTTAATTTCAATCAGACTGCATTCTGAAAAAAGATATTTTGCATTTGGATGAAATAATAATCTTTTTGGGTTTTTATTGAGTATTTATGTATATGTGAGAGATATAGGTATCTACATTCTTTTCTGAATCAGCTTAAAATATATAACGGAATCCTTCTCAGATCTGCCGTTTTGGCCTATTCAATTGTCCATTACTGTTAGTGGAGAAATCCAAGGACACTTCAAATATAGCTGTAAACTTATAGGATCTTACTTAGTCATTTACTTGATTAAGTCTAATGACATACAAGGACCTGAATATGTCCCTCATAAGAAAAACACAGTGTTAGGGGCAGTTTAAATTGGGAAATGGTTTTAGGAGGAGGGTTAACCCGCTTCCTCTCTCCCCCCTTCCATGTTCCACTTGAACAGTTATCAGTGACTGCCATAATCAGATTTTAATTTAACCTAAAATATTATTGGCTGGGTATATTTTTAAAAAAATTATAAATCTCTTCCACCACTTCTGCCTTCTACTGTAAACACAATGCTGTATTTGAACAGACTGTATAAAATGTTTAGACGGAGACGTATTCTCTGCTCACAACTGGGCTCAAGAGCTTGTTCATAAATTGGTTGATATATACTGTGCTGTCTGTTCCCCTGATTTCACCTGAACATTTCAATTTCTCATCTCAGCAGTGCTCAAGTTCCCTGGCATTCAAATATTTGTGTGTAATTATAACATGTGCAAGTACCTAATTTGGGAGGGAAACATTCCTCATTCAAACAAAAATTTTGCTACAAGAATTCAACATTGTTAAACATTAACAGCCAGACTGTAGAGCTGTCTGGATGAGGAAATGAATGCTAAACAATAAGGCTTAATGCCAATTTCACTAACTTTACATTACAAACCTTTGTTATACCAGCATAAAAGGTAGATACAAATGTTTGATGATGGGGTATTTCATATTCTTTCCATAGGCTTAGGGAAATGTCACATGTGTGAATATGCACAATTCAGTTTCAGAATCTTCACCCTGTTCTGTGCATATCCATCAATGCCTTTTCAAGATACCAGGTAGCAATTGTTCCCTGCTCTGCAACTTGAGATTCTTTTACCTAAAAATACCTGGAGCTGACCCATACAACCATATATATGGAAAGATGCATCCTATCTCCAAGTCGTGAACCCTTCTCTTTATATTCTGCTGTTTCCTGATTTTAACAAATTGGGAACAACACATTTTATGATTACCAGAATAATACACTGGCGTTTCCTCTCACCGTTTCAGGGCCTTTAGGGGATTGAAAGGGGCCTGGAGGCATCAGGCCAAGGGAAAAGACAAAAATCTTAGCTCAAAGAGGCAAATTTAAGTTATTTTCAGATAAGCATTCAAGCCCATGGGGCAGAAGTACACAGTGGGCTGGTGAGAACCAAAGAGCAGAGAGAAATGTGCAAGGCACAAAAAAGCTGACAGATTAATTATTTTTTTATATACAGGTAGGTACCAAAATATGAGTGAGAAACTCTTGTCCATATGAGTATTCTGTGCATTCCCCCATCACATGTAAGTGCTCTTATCACATGAATTTTCAGATATATGGAAAAACAAGTGCAAAACTTCTGAAGAACTGAGCAACCATTTCTGCCATGACATTCTGTCACCAACAATCAGCCTCTGACCCAGCAGGATTCAATCACAAGGTTACCAGACTGTTGAATCTACTAAATACTGCATATAACACAAAACAATACCTTTGTATTTTCTGAGTCGGGGATCACACTGTGCATCTGGCATAATTGTCATGGGATTTCCTCATCCATGGGGTATTTCATGCTTTATAAATATATCAAAATGAACCCCAAGAACACTGAGAGCAAAGTTACAAGTGACTTTCTTCATGTGGAGAACACTAGATTTTTCTCGCAAGGTTACCTGGGAAGTGAAGTCTGAGTGGTCCTTCCCCTCTCTGTTAGAATCGCTTCCTGAAGAGCCACAAGAGGGCTTCGTTTGAGGGCGGGCTGCTGCTACTTTCTCCAAGGGCGTCCAGTGGGCTGCCTGCTCCCAGGGAGCTGCTCTGGAAGCAACAGCATGGGTGAAGCTTCAGCCGCAGCAACAGCAGAAGAATCTGCAGCAGATCCTTCCACTGTCACTGCGGCTGAAGCTTCACCAACGCGGCCGCTTTCTCCATAGCAGCTCCCCAGGAGCAGGCAGCCCACAGGACGCCCTGGGAGAAAGTAGCAGCTGCCCACCCCCAAACGAAGCCCTCTTGTAGCTCTTCAGGCAGCAATTCTAACAGAAAGGGGAAGGACCACTCGGACTTCACTTCCCAGGTAACCTTTCGAGAAAAATCTAGTGTTCTCCACGTGAAGAAAGTCACTTGTTGTCACACTCTGAGTTGCTATTGATCTTACAGTGAAAACTTTTTTGTAATGCTGCATAATCCAATTTGAAAGACGTGCACTGTACATTTTTTTTTAAGTCTGGATTTAGTTTCCTTTTTTTTTTTTACAATTCAACCATGTCAAGTAAAAGGAAGTGATTAGGCAAATAATAGTTCAGAACGTGTGGTATAAAGGGTGCTTGTGTTAATATGGACATTGCCAGTGCATTGAATGTGTGTTGTTCTGCCCAGTTCATCACTCAGGCTTCTAATAAGGACCATCTCAGTAGCAGAAAAATGACTGTGTATCCATTCTTTCATTATAATCATGCAAGCATCGTCTGCCTAGCTGAATTCATATTTATTTATTTATTATTTTCTTAAATTTATAGTCCGCCCTCCCCAAACAGGTGGGCTCATAGCAACCATCTGCGGCTGATGCAGACTTCTGGCCTAGTTTTCATGAAACCTGGGCTATTTCTGACAATACTTATATCTGATACGATCAGAGATCAAGAGAGCTTAGTTTAGCTGCAGACTGCAGGTGCTGTAATAGACCACCAATGGATGACGCCCAGGGACAGCTTGTTACAAGACAAGCCCATAGTAAATAAACAGAACACCGTTGGTGGTAACCTACAGCCCACAACTCAAGCCAGTCCAATGCATTATTAATGACCTACAACCCATGCTGTATTGTGACACTTTCCTTACACAGGCACTGGGGGGCTGACCTTGCTTACAGACAGCCTGCTAACCTGAAACAACTACTCACTGACAATGATTGATGTTACAGCCTCTGAACCTGTAGGAGACTTCTCCAACTTTGACTCAATTTTTCGTATCATTTCTTTCCACGAACATCAAAACAGTCTATTTGCCATTCTCCTGAGAATCTTGATTGTCCTTTGTATAGGTGATGTGACCAGGCAATGTGACTTTGTCTAGGTGTTATCTGGAGGGTATTTGCAGCCTAGATGCATACATGTTGTATTAAGAATGTATAACAAATACTTCTTATACTTAAGCCACCATAGTTTTGCTCCAACTGCTTTCTTCATTGCCATGACTCCTTCTCATTATTCATTCTCTGTGTACTGCTCCCCTGTCATATCTTTTGTATCTTTTTAATGGACAAATCCTATGTGCAGGAAACATGGCTTTTCTGTGTTTTGTCTAGGAATACTCAAATACTTACCAGTTTGGGTCATGTTCAGCCACTGCAAACAGAAAACTGATTTTTCATCAGTCAGTTTAGCTGTTTGTGAACCATTCTGGTCTCTTTGGCAGGTTAATTTTTGTATATTCAAGCAATACAATGCCAACCAATACAATGGGCAATATACCACTCATGTGTGTTCTAAAACAGTAGGAGCCCTAGTTTCAGGTGGGTAGACATGTTGGTCTGTAGTAGAAGAGCAAGATCCAGGTCCAGGTCCAGTAGCCCCTTAAAGACCCACTACATTTCCAGGGTATGAACTTTCAAGAGTCAAAAGCTCCCTTGTCAGATACCTAGTTTCCTCCCCCTCTCCCACAAAGTCTTACTGTTCATTTAAGGCAAGTTTGTCAACAAGGTTATTTGCATATGCAGATTTTTACACAGCCTTACAGGATTCAGGCTACATCTGGCATCTGGAGAGCCAGTTTGGTGTAGTGGTTAAGAGTGGTGGGACTCTAATCTGGAGGACTGGGTTTGATTCCCCACTCCTCCACATGTAGCCAGCTGGGTGACCTTGGGTCAGTCGCAGCTCTTCCAGAGCTCCCTCAACCCCACCCACCTCACAGGTTGATTGTTGTGGGGATAATAATAACCACTCTGTAAACCACTCTGAGTGGGTGTTAAGTTGTCCTGAAGGGCAGTATATAAATCGAATGTTACTATTATTATTTAATTGCCTGACCGTGGAAAGAATTGCTCCCATCTGTTATGCAGATACGACTTTGCAAGGTAGAACAAAAAGAAATAAAAATATCACGGCTACTGCAAAGCTATAAAACTTTTCAGTCACTTGCAGTGGAACAAACAGATTGGAGGATTGGCTCATGAGTGACTGCAGCCATTGAACACGGTGTGTGTGCTTGGGGAATGTGGTTGCCCTGTTTTTCCCAGTCTTAAATACATAGCTATAGGAATAATTAATATTGGCCAAGTAAAGAATACTCTGTGAGCAGGGTTTCATCATGTCAATAACTATGTTCATAATAGAATAAGTGTATCCATAATTATACAGAGTGAGGGTAGCAATCATATGGAAGGAAGAAAACAAAGACAAGCTCTCTCACTCTCTTGCTAGGAAATGACTGGGAGAGGAAGACAGCAAAAAAAAAGTTTTACAACAGCATCTGATTCGTTATTGTGAATTTGTATTTCATAGGAAGAGCCATGTGGTAGCAGCTTAATTGCCTGCACTAGCCTGATCTTGCCAGAATCTGGAAGCTAAGAAGGGTTGGCCATGGTTAGTACATTGATGGGAAACCACCAAGGAAAACTGGGGTTGCTGTGCAGAGGAAGGCAATGGCAAGCCACCTCTGTTCATCTCTTGCCTTGAAAACCTCAGAGTCCTAGGGTTGCCATGAACCAGTTGTGACTTGATGGCACACAATTATCAGAAGAACCCTGCTGGATCATAGCAGTGGTCCATCTAGTCCAGCATCCTGTCTCATACAGTGTCCATCCAGTTACTTGGGAGGGCCACCAACAGGGCATAGAGGTGGAGGCCTTCTCCTGATGTTACCTTTCAACAATGGTATTCAGAGGATTACTGCCTCTGAATGGGAAGTTCCCTTTAGTCACTGTGGCTAGTAGCCACTGGTAGACTTATCCTCCATGAATCTGTGTAATCCCCATTTAAAGCCATCTATGACTGTGCTGATTATCACTACACCCTCTGGCACTGAATTCCACATTTTAATCACTTGTAAGTAAGTATTTCCTTTTGTCTATCTTGAATCTACTGCCCATCAATTTCATTGGATGCCTTCTAGTACTTTGGGAGATGAAGGAAAAAATCTTTCTGTCCACTCATTCTACCCTGTGCATGATTTTATAATCCTCTATCATTTCCCCCCTCTAAACATAAAAGTCCCAGACTCACCAGCCTTTCCTTATAAGAAAGGTTCTCCAACCCCTTTGCCATCTTGGTTGCCCTTTTCTGTACTTTTTCCACCTCTGCAATGTCCTTTTCAAAATATGGTGACCAAAACTGTATACAGTATTCCTAATGAGACTGCGCCATAGGACATTATAATACTGGCTGTATTATTTTCCTTTCCTTCACAGTGTTCTTTTTACTGCTTTATTGCAAATGGGAAACTTTGCAAAGCCTTTTTTTTTTTTGGCAACAATTGTTTCTGCTGACATGCCATATTATTTGTCCCTAGGCCTCTTTTTTTGTCCACTGCAAGAGCTTTAAGAGACAGTGGAAAGCAAATGTGGTAGGGGAGAGTTCTCTCAGAAGTTCATTGCTATTGTGTTTCCCACCTGAAGTTACTCTAATCCTTTTATGCTGAATGACATTGGCATCATATTCACAAGGGATTACACAGAAGGAGCAGTGGGAACTAATGAACTTAAACATCCAAGTTTCTTTTATCATGCAAATAAGCTTAGTAATAAAGAATGTGGAGAAAGGAATGAAATTTAGCCATTAAGCTGTCCTTCACAAATTCAGAGAAATAGGACAAGTTCTTCAAGGGTAAACCTTTTGCTGCAGGATAATCTTGCATGAATTGTCATCCCAATATACTTGTGCTCCTTTCAGCTTGTTTTGGTTGGGTATCTCAAATATACATAAAAGGAAGGATGAACGTTTTTATTGAAACACTAAAACTTGATATAAATAATTTTGGTACTAATATGTCCAAGAAAGGAGGAGAGAATAATATATATAACAGAGAATTGCTAGTTTTGCTAATTCTCATTCCGATATACCATATGCCTTCTAGCCAAAAAGAGTGCCCCAAACAGAGCTATGCAGATTTATGTTGAGTCCCATAAAAGTCAACTTGCTTAGGCTAATGTAACTGGACACTGAATTGCAATTTTACATCTTTTGTATTGCCATGGAAACTCTTGTCTGATAGGGTGACAGTTATTCATTACAATTCTCACTGTACAGATCATAGATCCAGGGCTAGTCTATACTCTCCAAGGTAATGGCAACAATGCTGAAATTTGGCAGGATGCATTCCTTGGGTGAGCAGCACAATACCTGAGAGTTTCATTCCATTGGAGGGTGGGAAGGAAATTACATTGTGTTTCCCATTGGAACTAATTGACTATAGGATTGTTTGTGAGCATTAAGTTGTCCTGAAGGGTGGTATATAAATCGAATGTTATTATTATTAACTATCTGATTTTTTTTGTAGTCCCCTGACAAGTATGGCTGTCACTTTTTTCTATCAGTCTTATCTCATTGCATATCCATGACTGGGAAAGGGGCTTCTCCTGTTGTTTTCTCCAGTCATGCAGCTTTTTGCAATGCGCAAAGTGGAAACCTGAGATGGCACCTAGCAAGGCACAGAGTCGCAGCTGTCTGGGCAATGGACATGCTCCACATTTCCCTTGGCAAATTCCTGAGACTTCTTTCAATGAAGCAAAACAGCCTTATGTGACTCTTCTGTAGAAAGCATCTTCACGGTTTGAACTAAGTGGTTTTAGAAGCTTAAACATGATTTCATATCAGATCATAATATATCACATTTTCAGATTTCAGTTTTGGGTACCAAATGTATTAACATTTTACTTTTGAAGCTTGTTTCTGAAGTATTCTTTTAAAACCCTTGATTTGTTAATTAATATGGAGGCAACCGTGTTAAGCTTGTGAAATGTGAGACTGTTCAGTTTCGAGAATCATTAATGCTAGAGAAAAATTGGATTAGAGTATTTAGCGTACACAAATTTCAATTGAGAATGTGCTTAGTAATTCTCTCACCCCCACGAGCACGTGTACACCATTTGATGCTCTACTACTTGTTCTACCAACTGTAAAACTATAAATGTACTCTAAATACTCCTATTTAAAAGCTGTAAGCCCAAAATTAATCAAAAACTATTTTAGACGTCAGACCAGCCATCCAGACTCTAGCTTCATCTGTGTCCTTAATGGAAGGTGAAGTTGTTCTGACACTTTCATCTGGTTTCACAAGATAAATATTAAGCTATTTGAGGCAAAGGCTTAGTTATCTGATCAGCCTTGTACATCCTACCTGTAAGTGTTGGTCAGCAGGTTAACTAGAAATTTGTGTATGGCTCAACCAAGAAGGAGGACAGAATTGTTGTCTTAAGTTTGTATCTGAAAGTCAGAAATATGCAGAGGTCAAACAGCCAAAGGACTTGTAGAAACATCACTGAATTGTTTCAATTCTTCTGTCAACAGAGCTCTGGAAGTGTTTAACATGTTGAGATTTATTATCAGTCAGAAACTGTTAAAATCCCTAGACCCGCAGCAGTTGAAGACTATCTGATTTTAAACATTTTTCATACCAAAGATGTTCAGCTGTGACCCTGGTCTCTGTTTTGTCCCTGACCCTGTTCCTTGGGCATTTACAGTATGCACATGCTTCTTCTTCTTGTGCTTGCTTTCAGATTTATTTTTTTTCTTTTAAAAATGCTAAGTATGCATTCATACAGTGGGGCATATCTCTAACTTTGGGTAATGAAGTAGAAAGTAAAGTAAATAAAAGAATGTACCTTTACATATTTGAGGGGATGCCAAAGTACAAGGTCAGGGACAGGCTTTATCTTTCACATAAATTAGGAAAAGTAAAAATATGGATAGGAAAAGGGAGAAGATTTAAGAAATATGCTTAAGATGTCAACTGAGAGACATTTCTTGCTTATGTTCTCTGTTCAATGTAAGTAAAGGATGCTTGGGGTAGTAACATTCACACAAACACACATAGAAACTTAGGGTGCTACCCAGGAAAGATAGTTTGTTAAAGTGAGATGTTTATGATATTTCTTGATGTAAAATCCTCAAAATCAACCATTTTGTACTAATCATAAGGGGGGAAATCAAAGTTGTATGGCACAGACAGTTGCTGAAAAGAGAAGGAAATACAAAACAGGAAAAGGGATATCTTTTGCTGACCCAACTTCTAGTGGGCTGTAAAAAGATTTTAAATTTCACAGAATGCATCATCAGAGAATTAAGTGCAATTCAAACCTTTTTACATCCCTGCAGAAAACTAAAAGGTGTCAGCTACAATTTAAGAGCAATTTAAGAGCTACAATTTAAGAGCATGCTCAAACCCATGAATTTAATGATTCCAATGAGGGTTGCCAAGTTGTAAGTCTGGCAATCCTGGGAAGGTTGAGGGTGGGGCATGGTGAGGAAGCATGTCAATCGGCACAGAGACATCACTTTGAGGTGAAAACCCAGAAGTGACATCACCATAGATATGTACCATAGAGATTGAGGGAATTCTTGGAGAGTCGCTCGAGGTGATGACAAAACTACTGGGTCTTCACCCAGAACTCACTGCATCGCATCTCCCTCCCCATTTTTGCTCCACCTGCTGCACTGAGTAGCAGAGGGGGACAGAATCACAAGGGCAGCCACCCTATTCCCAACACACTTTTTCTGTCCTAGTTGAAGTAAAGAAAGATTCCAGTGAATTGCTATGGCTTGTGGAGTTCAGAAAGGAAGAAATACTATTTATTTATTATTTATTTATTTCTTGGACTTATAGTCTGCTGTCCCCATGATGCAGGCTCAGAGTGGATCACATCCCGATTAAAACACAGTACAATATACAATACATAGAGATATAGCTAAAACAATTAAAACTGGGGGCGAAATTCAAGATAGATAGTGGATTTCACAGTCCTGCATGATCACTGAGTCCATGGAGGCTGGTGCACAATGACAAATACTGACAAGCAATAACTTTTTTTTAATATAGAGAATGTGGCTTAGACTGTAGAGCTTGGGAATTTATATTTTAAAGATGATTATCTTTGGGGGAACTAGGAAACACTTCTGCAGCCCATTGTGAGCTGCTGCTATTATTTCTTCTACACAAACAAGTCCCAACCTGCTCTGTAATTTGCTGCTTGCTAAAGGAATTCTACTTGTCGACATCTTTGTTGACTTTTCCCCCCAGATTTCTCCCAGCCCCTTCCTGAAGTGTTGCTAAAAATAAGCCAACCCGAACAGTTGTAACATGAATTCCATATGCACAAGAGGGCAAAGAGGGAAGATGTCTTATCCCTGTGTTCAAGGAGCAGGACAAATGGGCACTATGATTGAATAAAGGCAGGAGGGTAAAAAGGATCAGTGAACGTCAGAAATGATACGAATTATGTTTAGTGCATCCTAAAATCATATGGAATACCCACACCCTCCATATGAAGAAAGGTTATAAATATTAGTAATGTTTCAGCAAATCAAAGAGTTGGCTAAAAGGAGATGATAAAGAAGTCTATCTAATCTAAGCGCACATATATTAGGGAAAGTGAACCCTGAGTTATATATTCCTTTCATACAAAGTAATCTCTAAAAGGAAGGGAAGGTGGCATGGTATAGGCCAATCTCATCAGATCTCAGAAGCTAAGCAGGTTGGTCCTTGGATGGAGGAGTCCTCGCGAAGGAAAACTCTGCAGAAGAAGGCAATGGAAGACCACCTTCTCACTTGCCTTGAAAGCCCCTTGCTGGGATTGCCATTAGTTGGTTGTGACTCGATGACACATATATACATAGGTACATACATAATCCCTAGAAGAGGGATGGCTATATTGTTTGGCCAGTGGGTTCATCTGAGTCTTTTCTCGCTGCCAGCCCTTTCTGTTTCCAGCCCTGGCAGCCCTGTGTCACTTTTAGCTCACTCATATTGACACAGGTAAGCAAGCCATGTCAGGTAAACTGCTGTCTGTTTTGGATATGGCCCTCTTCCTCATGAGAGTCAAGCTTTGAGCTTCTCTACAGCCTATTAGCTGCAGACAATATTGTTGTCTGGTGGGACAATGTTCCCAACCCATTATTAAGCAGCTGCAGGACCACAGGCAATACTCTCACAATCTGGATGTGGCCTACAGTTTGTCATTTGCTCATCTCTGCCCCAGATGTTCATAGCTGACCTGCAGGGTCTTCTGACCCCTGGCATAATGATAATGATACTACATACATAAAACACAGTGATATGAAGAACTGTACACATCCTAACTTACATTCCCTGTGTAGGACGCATTTACTGCTTACAAATTCAAATGTGTCCAATACATTTTAAGAAATCTAAACAGTGACAACCTTCTGCTTCTAACCCAAGGCTTGTCATGACATTTATATAGTATTCTCTCGTTGCAGAGGTGTGGGGGGGGGGAGGGCTAAGACTGAAAGAATAGAAAATCATACATAGATATATACTCAATGAACCACTCAGTTTTCACATCACAATCTTGGCCACTATATCTTTCCAGATGTAAATCCCTATCATCTATTGCTTCTGGCGTAAAAGGAAGTGCCTTGGGAAAGGCCCTTCTCCTCACTGGTGGCCCTTGTACAAGTTCTGAGTGCTGTAAGTAGCCAGCAATTTCATTTCAGTAGAAAGGGTGGAAGTATAAGGAAGCTTTCCAGTTCTTTGAATGTTTCAGTGTCTTTGTAATGGCCTGCTCTTTCACACAGGTACAGGTAAGCAGCCAAAGCAAGTACACCGGCAGGATTTGCTAATCCCAAAGCAACAGCACCATCCTGAAGATAAAAGCATCATCATCATCGCTTCTATCAGAGATGTCTCAAAAACTGCCAGCCTGGGAGGAAAGTGTGACCCCAGATGGATGCTCCAGTTGTCTGAAAAGAAGGGTTTCTTGGCTATTACTTCCCATCTCACTTAAAAGACAGTCACTTCATACAACCTCACAACCCTGCTTATGTTTATTGCATCTGGATGTATGAAACAACTGAGGAAATCATCCCAGTTACCAAAAGAATATGACAGTAAACTTGTGAAGCAGCTGCTGCTGCTATTGTGTATTCACATAGCTTGTTCTTTGGGGACAGTAGAGGATTTGCTGTCTGTGGTGAGCCTGATCTCATCAGATCTCAGAATTTAAGCAGAGTCAGCCTTGGTTAGTAATTGGATGGGAGATTTCCACTGAGGACCAGGGTTGCAGAGGCAGGCAATGGCAAACCACCTCTGTTAGTCTTTTACCATGAAAACCCCACCAGGGGTCACCATAAGTCAACTCTGACTTGAGGGCACTCTCCACCACCAGAAAATTATTATTGGCTTGCACCTTGCTATCTTGTTTCCAATTATGGATGGGCATTTCTGGTAGAAGAGAGGGATGATTTCCACAGGTTCTCCCACTTTGGCAGACCTCCACTTTGCCCCCTTTGCTAATCATCATGGTCTGCTGGCCTCCAGAAATAACACTGAGAAGCAGTGAGAGGGAGAAAAAGGAAAGCCCCACTCCACTTGCTGATCTCATAGAATACAAGCCATAATTTTGTGAATCAATAAGCGAAATTTATCTGACAAGTTACCCAAACTCCCTTTCCATAGCAATCATTCTCCCAGATTATGTAGGTGCTGAGTAGATAATACACAAAAGCCATAACTTCATATCACAGTCTTAAGACTTGCAAAGCCTGCAAATAAATGCTCAGAGCGGTGAACACTGACCACCATGCCAACTTGTTCACTTAATAGCCCGTGGCCTGGAAGCAATGGAGGTTTAGTGGCACTGAAGAAAGTTCCATTTTCTGGGGCACAGCTGTTCATTAAAAAGCTTTGGATTGGTTTGCCCCTTCTCACTACAGTGTGATCAGGCATACATAACCTCACCAGGCTCATGTTTTTGTTTCAGTAGCTTAATTTTTGTACTGTGGTATTTTAACATTGTTTCAGTCTACAGCGGTGCTGTCTGATATGATTCAGTCATAAGACTTCAGGCAGCACAAAATAAACAAAGCATTAAAATAAAGGGTCACTGGTTTTTCCACTTCCTGCACAAAATTCCACGGTCTGACTTCTGTTCCTCAGGCTAAGCCTCTCCCTTTGAACCTGCCTCCTAAAACTTCAAACAAAAAGCAAGTTCTGTCTGCCCTGCAGGTTAGTGCTTAGAAAGAAAGCGTTTATAAACACCTCTCCTAGACTCTACTGATCCTTCACACCTGATTGCCTGAAAATGTTCTCCAACTGGGCAATACAGGTGACTGCCTCTTCACAAGATACATAGATACAGGGCTTTTTTTCAGCAGGAACGCGGCGGAACGGAGTTCCGGCACCTCTTGAAAATGGTCACATGGCTGGTGGCCCCGCCCCCTGATCTCCAGACAGAGGGGAGTTTAGAGTGCCCTCTGCACTGAGTGGCGCGGAGGGCCATCTAAACTCCCCTCTGCCTGGAGATCAGGGGGCGGGCCACCAGCCATGTGACCATTTTCACTGAGGGTGATTTATACTTTTAAAAACTCCCCCCTTGTTCCAGCTGACCTGAAGTGACATTATTGTGCGGTCTTGAGTTCCACCATTGAGTTCCACCACCTCTTTTCCCAGAAAAAAAGCCCTGCGTAGATATAATTTTACAACCATCCTAGGGCAGCAGGTACAGGCTGGGTTGCTACAGCGCTTTGCAGCCCCAATTAATTATTGGCTTTTGCCAATGTTGGCTGTTTGTATCATTGAGATTCCTTGGAGCGCTTCAGTATTTACCAGCATAAGTTAGAATCTTGGGTGTTGGAACCAATTAGGAGGTCTTGCATTTGCTTGAACATGCTTTGCCTCAGTCACAAATGCAGTCTTTGGGGACATGATGGATTTATCCAGCTGAGAGGCACATAGAATTCTGTACGCTCTTACAATGACAGCTTTGTGCTTTTCAGTACAGGGAGGAGCTGTGATCATAAATAATTCCCTAAAGCAACCAATAAATACAAAGATTCTGTTATGTACATTTTACTAATTCTGTAAAAAACAGCAGAGAGAATATATTTATTTTATAGCATTTGCAGTCAGCCTTTCTCAAGAAGAATCAAGATGGATAACAGCCAAATCATCTAAAATAAATTGTAATACATAAACTGAACAGCATTACTTTACTGGCATTATTTTACTGGCCCTTCTGCCCCACCGGGGCCCTTCTGCCCCACCCTCCTGAGTGATGGCAGGAGGTGGAGGGTGAAAGCGGGGGGTCCCTGTCCCCACCACAGGAATGGGATCCCTATGTGGAACCCTAGAACCTGTAAGCATGGAACATTGATACATGTAAGGTCGCCGATGTACTTATTGGAAATGTTAAAACAAAGCTCCCAAACACAGCAGTTAACAGCCCCATTCATACATACAGCTCTTCATGTGTTGGCTGCATGTATGAATCAGACTTTAGAGCAATCTGAAAATTATCTAACAGTGGAGAGCTGTGACTGATCTAGAATGAGGCTTACTAGGACTGTGTGTGACCTTCGTAGTACTTGAGGTCTCATCCATTTAATAATCTGGATTTCATGGTTTTCTTATAGGTCAGTGTTTCCCAAACAGGGGCCGTTTCCACACGGATTACCTGAAGCCGGGCCATGGCGCAACGTTGCGGATCATGCCGGGGAAAACGCGAAATATCGCGTTTTCTCACGCGAGTAATCCTTATATTGACTGTGGATGTGAACTTTATTTTGATATTTAAGAAAACATTCCTTTAAAAGATTAGATAAAACAAAAAGACAGGAAAATGCTTCACTTTTTTTCTTACAATGTAAGTACGCACACGCACACACACATCAACTGTTTACAAATAAATGTTCTAGACAATAATGTAACAGTAATTAAATTGCATTCACTGCCACCAATTTTTTCTAGCCTGTAAACATTTTAATAGATAGGGGAGCCTTGGGATTTGAAAAATTAACAAAGGTTGGAAAACATTGCTATAGGTGCTAAATACTATTATTTCTTGATTTTTCTAATGCAAGATGCCTTAGAAAAATATTTATATGGATTTAAGCGCATTAATTCCCACTTGAGTGGTAGAGGACTAGTTAGAGATTACCCTTTTCAGGAAGATGGCTACATGGCCAAATAAACAGTGATCTAATAAACAAAGTCTTGCATTATATGACCAATACAGCCTTTTTGAAAGTCTCTGCCTATCAAGACTTTCTGTGCTGTTACCTACCAAGCCATCCAGATGTGCAGCTGCAAGAGTCAGCTGATGAAATGGACAGAACAGTGGAAAACATAGGAATTAGCTGTGCTAAAGGCCATTCCTCTTCCTGGGGACTGTATCCAGGCCTTGCCTGCTAATGGCAATTCAGGTAAGCAATGGAACTTTGTGCTGAATCATATTTGAAACCCAGACAAAACATTTAAACAAGTAATGTGCTTAAAGAGGAAATGAGTTAAACTTCTGGAAGACTGTTTGATCACAGTGGAATTATGGGAAAGGAGGGGTGAGTTTTACTCACTATTGTGGAGTTTGGTACTGGAAAAAGTAGTGTGTTTAGTTCACTACATTGTGACATCAGCTCCCAAACTGCACCACAGGGTAATTTGTGACACAAGAATAGTACCACTGGTTTTAATTTAATGGCATGTAAAACCAATCAATAAAATAGAAATCACTGCCGAATTTTCTTGTGTGTGTAAGAGAGAGAGGGGGAGAGAGAAAATGAATCTCCTGGCTGGGATGTTTCTTAAACACAGCATTTTCTTCTGAAAATGTTCAACATTTTCAGAGCCTTCCCAAGGAAAGTGCAAACTTTTCACTGACCACCAAAGCCACAATTTTTCCTTGGAAGTCATTCTTCTTAGTTTATCTAACATCCTTTCATAATTTGCATAATTTGCAAAGAGCCAGGTTGGTGTAGTGGTTAAGAGCAGCAAGGCTCTAATCTACAGAACCAGGTTTGATTCCCCACTCCTTCACTTGAAGCCAGCTGGGTGACCTTGGGTCAGTCACAGCTCTTCGGAACTCTCTCAGCCCCACCCACCTCACGGGGTGATTATTGTGAGGATAATAATAACATACTTTGTAAACCGCTCTGAGTGGGCATTAAGTTATCCTGAAGTATATAAATCGAATGTTGTTATTATTATTATTAAAGTGTGCAGTTCCAGATCTTTGAGGGTCAAATACATGCAGTAGCCACAAGGAGGCTGTGCCATCCTGGTACCAGCAACTCAAAATGAATTTATTCATTTATGTACTTCACTTACATCCTGTCTTCTTCCCAAGTGGGGCCCCAAAGTGGCATACATCATTCTCGTCTCCATTTTATCTTCACAAAAACCTTGTGAGGTAGGTTAGGCTGACAGTGTGTGACTGGCCCAAGATCACTAAGCGAGCTTCCACGGCAGAGTGGGGATTTGAATCTGGATCCTAGTCCAGCACTCTAGCTACTGCCACAATGGCTTTCAATGTCTGTCAGTCTTCTTTTCTGAAGAAAAGGCATGACCTACAGAACACATACACATTTTAATTTGTATTTTGATTCCAGGTCAAGTTCATCTGACACAGATTTGGTCAATGAGATTTACTAAATAAAGCTGTCACTTTCCTTAAATCAGCCTTGCAATATACCAGGAAACCTGGAGAGCAAACCAGCAAGCCAGGAACTAGCAGGAATGAAGCTGGTACTTCTGCTTTGCAGTAAACTTTCAGCCTCTTTTGATTTGCTGCAGTGCTGAACTAGCCTACAAATGTCAAACAGTGAGGAAAATCCATCTGAACAAACCCTTAGATAAGTTTTCACACCTAGGAGGATTTATTTAGAAGTGTAAAATATCTTGTTATTTATTGCCTATTAGTGTATGTATGTTGAGCGAGTTATTCACTGACTGCTTCATCAGAACATAGGACAGGAGTAACCATGGTGGATTGGACTTATCATGGTCCATCTAGAACAGTATCCTCTCTCCAGTACTAGCCAGTCAAATGCCACAGGAAAGTCCACAAAGAAAAGCATGCAGACGACAATCTTCACCTGCTGATTGCTCCCCACCATTTGACAATCTTCAGACCCAGAGATCCCATTCTTAGTATCGCTAATAGTAATATTATTCGCAGCCTGTGATTTAAATGTTGGTTTCTACCTTTAAGTGCCATTTGAAAAGTATCTGGTGAGAAATCACTGCAGATCAGTTTGCTTCCTGATGCACACCCAAGAGCTTTGATGTAAAATGGCAAAGTAAGATTGCACATTACCGTCTAATGAATGCAGTTTGCAAACATAACACATTTATGAGCATCCACATCTCTGCAAAATTAAACATTAGCCAAGTGACACTTTAAGGACTACTGGAATTTATTCCAGCATAATACATATCTGCAGTCATATAATTAAATGTATTGCAACTTTACTAGTTGATTCAAGGTCATTTTTACACACAAGCTGAGAAATGTGCTTCGCGTAACTTCCTAATGTCTTTAGGCCTCCCTCTATTGGTAACAAAGGAGTACTACAAATACTGAAAGCTAGCACTGCTGTTTGAGCATGCACATGTGCTTTGATTTCCTTACGAGAAGAAGCTTGTACATTGCTTCCCTTTAGGATTGGGATCTACACCTGCTGGTTCTCATCCAGGGCAGGGAGCTGGATCCCAACATCAGGCAGCCCCTGTCCCAGCTGCAGGACCTCCGTCTTCACCGGGTTCAGTTTCAGCCTGCCCCGTTTCAACCATGTCACAGCCTCCAGAGCTCTGGCCAGATTGTCCAGGGTCATGTCTGGCCGTCTGTCGATCAACAGAAAAAGCTGAGTGTCATCTGCATATTGATGACAACCCAGCCCAAACCTCCACACCAACTGGGCAAGGGGGCGCATGTAGATGTTAAATAACATCGGGGAGAGTCTCGCCCCTTGTGGAATCCCGCACGCCAAAGGGTGACAGGGCGATAGATCTCCCCCAAGCACCACCCTCTGTCCCCGACCCTGGAGAAAGGAGACCAGCCACTGTAAGGCTGTCGCTCTAATCCCCTTGTCAGTGAGGTGGCTGGCCAACAAGTCACAGTCGACCATGTCAAACGCTGCTGTGAGATCGAGTAACACAAGCAGCACTGATCCGCCTCGATCCAGATGCCTGTGAAGGTCATCTGTGAGGGCAACCAAGGCTGTCTCCGTCCCATGGCCAGGACGGAAGCCAGACTGGAATGGGTCCAGGACTACAGCATCATTCAGGAATTCCTGCAGTTGTACCGCCATCGCCCGCTCAATCACTTTGCCCAGGAACAGGAGGTTCGACACTGGGTGGTAACTGGACAGGTCAGTGAGGTCCAAAGATAGTTTTTTCAGGAGGGACCGCACCACCGCCTCCTTTAACACTCTGGGAAAAACCCCAGAACTCAGGGAGATGTTAACAAAGGGCCTCCAAATGGTCCTGTAGCCCCTCCAAGCTGGCTTTCACCAGCCAGGATGGGCAGGGGTCCAGAGGACAGGTGGTTGGCCTCATCCCCTGCAGGATCCTGTCAACTTCATCCCGGGAGAGCAGCCTGAAATGATCTAACACAGACACAGAAGATGGCCAAGGGGTCTCCAGTTCCCTTACTTTATCAACAGTGGGCGGCAGTCCACGGTGAAGGGACAAGATTTTGCCTGCAAAATAGCTCGCAAAAGCCTTGCAGCCAATAGTTGAATTAAGAATTTGGCGGTCTCCCTGAGAGAGGGAAACCAAGGACAAAACTGTTTGAAATAATTGGGCTGGGCATGAGCTAGCGGACACAATGGAAGCAGCAAAGAAATCCCTCTTTGCTGCTTTCACTGCCACCTCATAAGCTTTCATAAACATTTTATAAGATGGTTGTTGTGGGTTTTCCGGGCTGTATTGCCGTGGTCTTGGCATTGTAGTTCCTGACGTTTCGCCAGCAGCTGTGGCTGGCATCTTCAGAGGTGTAGCACCAAAAGACAGAGATCTCTCAGTGTCACAGTGTGGAAAAGATGTAGGTCATTTGTATCTACTCAGGAGGGGTGGGGTTGAGCTGAGTCATCCTGTAAGAGTTTCCCAGGGTGTGGAATGCTAATGGCGGGAGGCTTCACTGTATCCTGAGGAGGTTCCTTTGCATATGGATTGGTACTTGATGTGCTAATCTTCTCTGCAGGGCTATTGTCAGGGATAGAATGTTTTGTTAGCCTGGTGTTTTTCAGAACTGGAAACCATGCTCTGTTCATTCTTAAGGTTTCTTCTTTCCTGTTGAAGTTTTGCTTATGCTTGTGAATTTCAATGGCTTCCCTGTGCAGTCTGACAAAGTAGTTGGAAGTGTTGTCCAGTATTTTGGTGTCCTGGAATAGGATACTGTGCCCTGTTTGCGTTAGGCTATGTTCAGCCACTGCTGATTTTTCAGGTTGTCCAAGTCTGCAGTGTCTTTCATGTTCTTTTATTCTTGTCTGGATGCTACGCTTTGTGGTCCCGATGTAAACTTGTCCACAGCTGCAGGGTATACGGTATACTCCTGCAGAGGTGAGGGGGTCTCTACTGTCTTTTGCTGATCGTAGCATCTGTTGTATTTTTCGGGTGGGTCTGAATACTGCTTGAAGGTTATGCTAGCACAGCCACCTAGACTATATGGACTCCCCAAAATACATAAGGATTCAGTCCCACTCCGACCCATTGTGAGTGCCATTGGTTCACCGACATATGAATTAGCTAGACATCTGGCAGATCTCCTGCAGGACCACATCGGGAAAACCTCATCTTACATCAAAGATTCAGCAGATTTCATCAACAAAATCAGTTCTCTGAAACTCAATCCACAAGACATACTTGTCAGTTTTGATGTTGTATCCCTGTTTACCAAGGTTCCAGTAAAAGACACTATTGCACTTATTAATCAGATTTTCCCAGAGGATGTAACAGCCTTATTCCATCATTGTCTGACAACCAGTTACTTCCAATGGGACAACGAATTCTATGAACAGATGGATGGGGTGGCCATGGGGAGCCCTCTCAGCCCAGTTATAGCAAACTTCTACATGGAACATTTTGAAAAAACAGCTCTAGAATCAGCACCCCACAAACCTAGTGTATGGTTCCGGTTTGTGGATGATACATTTATCATTTGGAGCCATGGGGAGGAAGAATTGATGGGGTTTTTGAATCATCTCAACAACATCCACCTTAACATACAATTCACAATGGAGAAAGAAATCGAGGGAAAACTCCCATTCCTGGATACCTTGGTCATCCGCAAAGCAAACTTTCAGTTAGGTCACAAGGTCTACAGGAAACCAACTCACACTGATCAGTACTTACACAAAAACTCCAATCACCACCCCCGACAGAAAAGAGGCATAATGAAAACATTAGTGGATCGTGCAAGACGGATATGTGAGCCGCACTTTCTCAATGAGGAAATTAATCATCTAAACCACGCACTTCAGGCAAATGGCTACTCCAGAAATGAAATCCGAAGAGCAATCAAACCCAGGATGAATCAAACAACCAAGGAAAAACAGTCTCCTACAGGAAAAGTGTTTTTGCCATATATCAAAGGAATTACTGATCAGATGGGAAAGCTTATGAAAAAGCACAACCTTCAAGCAGTATTCAGACCCACCCGAAAAATACAACAGATGCTACGATCAGCAAAAGACAGTAGAGACCCCCTCACCTCTGCAGGAGTATACCGTATACCCTGCAGCTGTGGACAAGTTTACATCGGGACCACAAAGCGTAGCATCCAGACAAGAATAAAAGAACATGAAAGACACTGCAGACTTGGACAACCTGAAAAATCAGCAGTGGCTGAACATAGCCTAACGCAAACAGGGCACAGTATCCTATTCCAGGACACCAAAATACTGGACAACACTTCCAACTACTTTGTCAGACTGCACAGGGAAGCCATTGAAATTCACAAGCATAAGCAAAACTTCAACAGGAAAGAAGAAACCTTAAGAATGAACAGAGCATGGTTTCCAGTTCTGAAAAACACCAGGCTAACAAAACATTCTATCCCCGACAATAGCCCTGCAGAGAAGATTAGCACATCAAGTACCAATCCATATGCAAAGGAACCTCCTCAGGATACAATGAAGCCTCCCGCCATTAGCATTCCACACCCTGGGAAACTCTTACAGGATGACTCAGCTCAACCCCACCCCTCCTGAGTAGATACTAATGACCTACATCTTTTCCACACTGTGACACTGAGAGATCTCTGTTTTTTGGTGCTACACCTCTGAAGATGCCAGCCACAGCTGCTGGCGAAACGTCAGGAACTACAATGCCAAGACCACGGCAATACAGCCCGGAAAACCCACAACAACCATCGTTCTCCGGCCGTGAAAGCCTTCGACAATACATTTTATAAGATGTTCTTGCCTCCACACTCACTCTAGTCAAGTCAAGTCAAGTTTATTATTACAGTCTGCAACCAGTACATATAAAACCATTTGCAAATCAGTTTAAAAACAGTTGAGACTGGATACAGGGGAAGAACGATGAATAAATATAATAGTAAAAAAGTAAGATCATCATAAATTAGTTATTTAAAAGGTTAAAATACATTCAGTCTGCCTTATGCAATTTACGTTGCTTGTAGACCTGGGCACAGAATCTTGCTACTTGACGTGTTGTCTGGTGATTCCGATCAGACAAAAGATAATCAAGTTTGATTTTATTTGAACTTTCAGGGAATCTTTCTACTAATGGACTGATGGTTTCCGCTCTAATTTTACTATGACTTGGGCAGTTAAAGAAGATGTGCTCCATTGAGTCAATTTCTCTTAGGGGACAGGAGCAAAGCCTAAGAGAGTAATGGACAGCTTTAAACTTTCCTTCCAGAACAGCAGAGGGTAGAGTCGAATTTCTAGCTAAAGTTAAATGCCCTTCTGGATTCAAGAAAGTAAAAATAGGCTGCAGGAGCGGCAATATATTTAGTAGAATCTGAAGAAATAAAACCTGGTGCTCTAAGTAAATCTGTTTGTCTTTCAATGTCTGTCACTCTCTGCTTAATGAGTGATTTTGCCCGGTCTAACCCCGTGACTAACAGACTTTGAGGGAAAAGACCCAATTTCCCCAGGGATTTCAGAGTCGCCTTTTGCCAATTAGATTGAAATTTGTCTTGGAATAACAGAGGGAGCAGACCTTGCAGGTTTAGACTTCCTGACAGCCATTTGAAAATTGAATGGATGGTGAACACTCTAGTCATCTCAGAGACCGCTTAATCTGGTGAAGCTCCTCGGTGAACCAGGGAGCTACCCATTTGCGGGCTCAAAGAGGGTGGCATGGGGCAATAATGCCAATGGCTTCGGAAAGTTGGCATCCATTTGGGGTCAATTATCAGCTTTGACTTTCATAAGCAAAGCTCGGGGGTTTCCTGAGGCCACGGGTGACTTCCGAGTTAGGCAAATGTTGGAGGGATGGTCACGTGAAGCTATAGTTCACACTGACCCTAGAGAGCCTGTTTCCCTGACAGTTTTGAAGGGGCTTATCACGGCCTGGGGTACAATTTGTAGCTCAGGATTTGAAGCTAAGTTGTTTCATGTGGCTGCATTAGTGGCTTTTTTCGGGGCACTACGTATTAGTGAACTGGTTGTTCAGTCTAAGGCGGATAGGTCAGGTCATACCCTTATGGCCCGGGATGTTAAGTTAGGAAAGGACGGGGTTTCCCTCATGATTCAGAAGTCTGGGGACCTGTGTGGACCTGAACCTGTGTCCAGTGTGGGCTCTGCATAAGTTTTGCGTGTTCAGGCGGATGACCAGGGGGTATTATTTCAGCATGAGGATGGTTTGCCCCTGACACACTACCAGTTTTGGGCCATGATGGAAAAGGCACTGGCCAAGTTAGGGTTGGCCGGCATCAAATTTGGCACCCATTCCTTCAGAATTGAGGCTGCGTGTACGGCAGCAGCTATGGGGTATTCAGTGCAGGCTATTCAAGGTGTGGGTAGGTGGAAATCTTCCGCCAATCAGTCCTATGTTCGTCCATTAAAGTGTTTGTAAATGTTATACTAATTGGTGTTTTCCTAGGTGTTGTGTCTTGCTGGGAGAAACAACAGATTCTGATCTGCGGACACAGTATGATCTTTTGAGCTGCTCATCAAGCCAGGAGGATGCAGTTTGGATCCCAACTTGATCTGAGTGAATGGGCAACTGTGGAGTGGCAGGGTCGTGGCCTCAGGTGGCCTGGTTTATTGCCACTCTTGTTCATGGAATGGCGGGGTCCTCCACCCAATATACTGGTCACTCACCTGGGTGGGAATGACCTTGGGTTTGTCCATGGCAAAGCATTGTCCCTGCAGGCTAAATGGGACATGCTGGTCATACTCCAGCGCTGGCCTGGAGTCCTTATTATGTGGTCCGCCATGTTGTCTTGTAGGGTCTGGCAATAGGCAGAGGACTGTCAGGCAATCGAAAGGGCTTGGATGAAGGCCAATAGGGCCATTCAAAAAGCCCTGCAGGAGGGTTTGGGGGTTTATTTACCTCATCTTAGGATCAGGGCCGAATTTGCCAACCTCTATCGAGGTGACGGGGTACAGCTGTTAGAAACAGGCAATGATATCTTCCTCAATGACTTGCAGCAAGGGCTTAGGTTGGTGCTAGGCTAATAGTGGGGTGCTAGGGCCTAAGCAGAGGCTTGGCCCTGGCATTGGTGGGATCGAGTTTGGTGAGAAGCAGCGGGCCATTGAGCACCCTTGGCGCTTCCCTATTGGTGGGGAAGAGGGGTCTGCTAGGAGTGGCTGGTACTGCTTGTGACGGCTGCCAGCAAGCGTGGGCAGACTGCCTGGGGAACCCCGTGTGCAAGTCCTTCCCTCACTGCTGTACAGCTGAGGCTTAGGAGCTTGAAAGGGGGGGGACCAATTTGCCTGGCCAGCCGGGTCTCCTAGCCATCCCCCGGGATGGCTCATACCCGGGGCTTCAGGGCTTGCCCAGGCAGGTCAAGGCTGAGGTCCAGGGGTGACCCCGTGGCTTGACCTGTACTGCTTTTACCCTTGCTGCAGTTTTTGGTTGATGTTCATGTTGAGGTTAGTTTAATAAAGTGGCCCTTAGATCCAACACCTGTGTCCGTCTCTTCATTTCAACTAGGGGGGCAATATATAAATCTCCATGAATCACAAAATGGAGCCACAGTGTTTCTTCTCTTTACTGCCATTTTCACTTGTAATGAAAAAGTTTTGATCTTATAATGCCATAGTATTCCTATCTATTCCTCTCCTGAAGGTTTGTGGACATCTATGATTAATTTATACTACAGAAGCTGGTGTACAGATAGTTTGCCTCATCACTTAAAAGGAACTCACTAATTAATAGTATGAACGAATAATGATCTAAGAGATCAAAGGACTTTGAATCTAAATATTAATGAGCATAGAGCCTTCTTCCTTGATGCAGTGATGGCTCTGAAGCAAAACCAGCTCTCTTTTATCACCTCTGTTCTAGCTTCCCTTTGTAAGATCTCAAGTCAAAGTTTACTTGAGGGTTTTTCTAAATTGCATGGGATGTATTCATTTCCAAGTTACTTTTGTGCCAAGGGAAGGTACTTGTGTGTTAGCAAATAAGAGGGTAAAGTAGGTGGCAAATTGCTACCATAATCAGTTCATGCAATTTTCTAAGAAAGCTTTATTTCCCCTTTGGGCTATTACATACAGTGAGGGAAACTAAATTAAATCTGAACTATGTCATCTTTAATATATTGTCTGATCCCAAAATGTTTCCAGTGGCAGATTTTAATTAGAATAATTTATTGCTTGGAATTTGCACTATAATCTAAAGATGACTGGCTTTCTAGCTCACATGTGTACAATTTATGCTGTACTATACACATTAGAAAATCAGGCCATATTTCTCCCAGGCTCAGAAATCACCTGAAATTTAGATGCAAAAGATATTAAAAAGAGCTTGCCAGTTATACACAATTCTCATAACAACGGATGAGTATAAAATAGACAAATCATGGCTAGAATGTTTTGCCATTGCAGTATTCTAGTCTAGCAGGTAACAACAGTATACAGTTACTTTCAGTCATTTTATCAGGGCTTTTTTTCTGGGAAAAGTGGTGGTGGAACTCACTGGGTACCATACATGTGAGCAAAGTGCACACATGTTCCTGGAACTGCATGATTATTTCACATTCGGGAACTGACAACATCACGCAGGCTGTGGCGGCCCCAGGAGCACGCCCACACTCCACAGGGGGCCCTATTTGGGCCCAAAAAAGCCTGGAATACAAGGCTGCCATTTGGGAGAGCACTCCCATGCCTGGCAGCGGCCTGATCCTGGCCATTTTGGGAACGAGTTGGGCCAAAATGGGCCCAAAATGGCCAAAACAGGCACAAAACAGCCCAGATCAGGCCTGAATTGGCCTGGAATGGGCTGCTGCCACATGGGGGAACCTCACCCGACTGACAGAGGCCCAATCCTGGCCGTTTTGGGCCCAAATTAAGCCAAAACAGGCCCAAAATGGGCCTGAAATGACCCAGATTGGGCCTGAATCAGCCTGGAATAGGCATCTACCATGTGGGGAACCCTCCCCCGGCTATCAGCAGCCCGATCCTGGCCATTTCAGGCATGAATTGGGCCAAAATGGACCCAAATTGGCCAAAATGGGCCTGAAATGGCCAGGATCAGGCCCAAATCAGCCTTGAATGTGCTGATGCCACACAAAGGAACCCTCCCCTGCCTGGCAGTGGCCCGATCCTGGCTGTTTTGGGTCTGACTTGGGCCGAAATGGGCCCAAAATGGCAAAAATGGGCCCAAAACGGCCTGGATTGGGCCCTAGTCAGCCTGGAATGGGCCGCAGCTGTGCAGAGGAACCCTCCTACTCAGAAGCAGCCCAATCTTGGCTTTCAGGCCCGAATTTGGCCAAAATGGGCCAAAAATGGCTGAAGTAGGCCTCAAATGGCCTAGATTGGGCTCAAATCCATCTGGAACAGGCTGCTGCCACAGCGGGGAATGCTTCCCTCCCTGACAGCAGCCCAATACTGGCTATTTCAGGCCCAAACTGGGCTGAAACGGGCCCAATATGGCCAAAACAGCCCGGATAGAGCCCAAATCAGCCTGGAACATGCCACTGCCACACAGCAGAACCCTCCTCTGCCCTCATCCGAGCCCCCCAAATGCTGGCCCCTGCAGTTGAGGTTCACCAGGGTGGAATGGCCCCTGACCGTGAGCAAGCACAGTCCATACCTGCCACCAAGGCAGTTGCCAAGGGAACCACACTCAACACAACTGTTTTGACGTGGCTTCCAGCAGCCCATGTCAGGGCTCCATTCAGATTCCCTTGGCTGGGCTCCCCTCTCACGCAGAGGTCAGGGTGCAGGTCAGGGTGGCTGGGTGCTTGCTCTCATGACTCCCCTATGATAGTGGGCGCACAACCCCATGACTGTTTCCCTCACAGGATCAAAGCTCCAAGCAGCCATGCAGCAGGGGAACATCCAGATGCAGACAAGGAGCACCCTTGTCAAAGAGACATCCATCATTTGGTTGCTGCCAGCACCTATGGCGATGGAGCCACAGCCACATCAGGCCATGGACACTTTCCCAGGACATGGCAGACCTGGCTGTGGCATGCATAAGGCCAAGCCTATCACCACACATGACTCCATTTCCCTTTCAGGCAAGTTGCAACACATCAGGGAGGCCAAGCAGCATGGCTGTTCCACTTCCCTATATTACAGCCCTTCTATCTGAGTATAAAGCCCTCTTGAATAATTCAGTTTTGATGGTTGTTGTGGGTTTTCCGGGCTGTATTGCTGTGGTCTTGGCATTGCAGTTCCTGACGTTTCGCCAGCAGCTGTGGCTGGCATCTTCAGAGGTGTAGCACCAAAAGACAGAGTGACACTGAGAGATCTCTGTCTTTTGGTGCTACACCTCTGAAGATGCCAGCCACAGCTGCTGGCGAAACGTCAGGAACTGCAATGCCAAGACCACGGCAATACAGCCCGGAAAACCCACAACAACCATCGTTCTCCGGCCGTGAAAGCCTTCGACAATACAATTCAGTTTTGCTTTGTTTGCAAAAAGCCAGGAGAGTGGGTGCTCTTCTGACCTCCTCAGGCAGGCTGTTCCATAGGATGGGGCCACCACAGAGAATGCATGTGTACAGGCAGCTGTTGATTTTGTCCATGTGCAGGGTGGCACCTGTAGGACACCCTGTTCAGATGAGCAAAGCTGCCGTGGAGAAAGGTTTTTTATGACTGATTCAGACTTGTAACATGGAACAGAGAGCCTTTTAACTGCTTTTGACCTATTTTTAATTTTGAGTTTTATTAAGAATAGATTATTCATGTTGTTCTTCTGATTTAAATTTTATTATGTTTATATATAACTAGATAAGAATTGGGTTGGATTGCAGTTGGATACTTGATATCAGGGGTCATTTTGTAGAAAAAGAGCTGGAGGGACTCATTAGCATAGCTCATTTGCATAACTCATTAGCGTATGCCATGCCCTTTGACATCACCAGAAGTGTGTCATTGGCGTAACTGATTTGCATATGCCACACCCCCTGACATCACCTATCCTGGCTGTTTTGGACCCAATCCTGGCCATTCAGGGCCGAAATTGGGCCCAAAACGGCAAAAAGGGGCTGAAAATGGCCAAAGAGGAGCCCTTTATGGTCAGGATCAGGCTGCTGCTGAGTGGGTGATCCACCACCTGTCAGAGGCCTGATCCGGGTCGTTTCGGCCCCAATCCAGGTTGAAACGGGACCAAAATGACCGAGAGTCAGGTGGGCAGGGCCACCTGACATGTGACCTTTTTGGGGAACTGCCAGAACTGCGTTCCTGCGTGTTTTCTCTTGAAATGAGCGCTGCTTGATATCATGTTACATATTGTAAACATTTAATTAAACATTTATTAATTTTGATTTTGCAGGGTTTTTTAAATTTTGGAGCCTTTTTTTCATGTCTCAAACATTTTTGTACACCTTTCAAAAATGCATGGGCCCTAGGGCACTGTGCCTTTAGTGCCTAATGGATAAAACAGCTCTGCCTGCCCTCCATTTTATCACAACAACACTGTACAGTAAGTTAAGTTGTAAGTGTGCGACCAGCCTAAAGTCATCATGTAATTGCCATGGCAGAGTAGGGATTTGAACCTGGCTTTCCCAGATCCTGGTTTGAAACTTTAACCACTACATCACACTGACTTCCATGGGATGGTTTCTTTTGAACAGTAGCAAGCAGCCATGTGTGGGTGGGCCATGCAAACCAGGTGGTATGAAGATGCCTGGTAGTTGCTGACAGGCTTGACCCCAATGAGTCCTTGTTGAAAGGCCAAAACAAATGGCCCTGTGCTCTCCCCATCTTTACTGACAGAAACCAGGGCTTGAAGGCTCGCAATACTGTTGTAATTGCCTAGCAACAGCCATTGAGGGCATTTGTTTCTACTTCTATTAGTTTGGGGCTTTTAACCCCCCCCCCATTTTTTTTAATTCTGCAAACCTTTTCTCAGGTTTGTAGAAAGATCACTGTTGTCTGTTCATGGCCCCAGTCTCCATAATTAAGTATCCCTAGATGGTGCCATGCTGAGAATTAGATATACTGACAAGTGAGGATCCACAAGGACTTGTGGGGGGTATTTCATGTCCCCTTCCTGCACCATGTCCTCTTTCCCTTCCCTGCCTCCATAGCCTCTCCCCCATTTCTTGGTTCCTTCTCTCCTTCCCACCTGCCTCTGTCTGTCCCCATTTTCACCTTTCCTCCTTCCACCCCAGGCAGCCTCTCTCCTATGGCCCAATTGCATGGTGGGGAACCTGTAACGACTTGTGGGGGAGGTACTTCACTTTCATCTGTATCCCCTTCCTCACACTATTTCATCTTTCCCTCCTCCTAGCAGACTCCATATGCTCACAGTTGCCTATTTCCTTCTTTCCATCTAACCCATTAAACAAGTTACATTTTATCTGCCACCCATCTTTACCTATATTTACTAATTTACTTATATACTGCCTTTCTCCACAGTGGGGACCCAAAGCAGCTTGCATCATGCTTCTTGCTTCCATATTCTCCGCAGAACAACCCTGAGAGGTAGGTTAGGCTGAGTGTGTGTGACTGGATCAAAGTCACCCAGTGAGCTTCCACAGCAGAGTGGTGATTCAAACCTGGGTGTTCCACATCTTACTCTGAAAGTCTAACCACTACACTACACTGGCTTTAGAGGGGGCTGCTCTTGAATAGTAGAAAGCAGCAAGGCCTGGATGAGTCATGCAAGTCATGTGGTATAAACTCATCCAATCAGGGGTCATTTCGTAGAAAAAGAGCTGCAGGAACTCATTAGCATAACTGATTTGCATATGCCCCCCCGACATCACCTATCCTGGTTGTTTTGGACCCAATCCTGGCCATTCAGGGCCGAAATTGGGCCCAAAATGGCAAAAAGGGGGTGGAAATGGCCCAAAAGGGGCCCAAAATGGTCAGTATTGGGCCGCTGCTGAGCGGGAGAGTGATCCACCACCCATCAGAGGCCTGATCCTGGCCATTTTGGGACCAATCCTGGCTGTTTTGGGTATGATCCTCACCATTTTGGACTGAATTGGGCCATTTTGGCCCCGATCCAGGCCAAAATGGGCCCAAAATGGCCAAAAATCAGGTGGGCGGGGCCACCTGTCATGTGACCTTTTTGGACAACTACTGGAACTGCGTTCCTGCACGCTCCCCCTCAAAATGAGCCCTGCATCCAATACTTTTTTCTGGGTCTGGCCCTAATGAGTCCTCCCACAAAGGCCAAAACAGCCCTGAAAAGGGCCCTGCCCCCTTCCTTTTCCTGGTAACAAAAAACTCGGCTGCCCTCAGTGAGGACTGAAGTCAAGAATAATAGGTAGCCAGAGGGCAAATGAAGTATTCAACAACACTCTTGTTCAAGAATTCATGAATCTCTTATTAAGACTGGTAGGTCTAATAACACATGCAATTAATACATATGCAGTTCATACATCACTATATGTGAATTGCTTGTTGATATCACAAGAATAATACATATGCTTATAACAGAGTCCCCGCCTGAGGACCCGGGAGTGTACAGGCAGATGAAAATCAACCAGGTAAGTTTTAAAGTTGTTACTGGAGAATTTCAAAAGTAAATGTTCCTTTTTCTTCCGTTTTCTCTCTCTGTAGGCAAAGAAGAATCCGAGGTGTAGATGGCAAACACCAATACAGAACAAACCCGGAACCACAGCCGGCAAAACTTTACTTTTCAGTTCTTCATCATAAGACTTCCTCAGGGGCATTTACCTTATGATGTTACTTCTCAGATTCGCCTGCTACATCACCCATTGCGACGTGGAAATTTGCGACGTAGGATTTTCCACGTTGCAATGGGTGATGTAGCAGGTGAATCTGAGAAGTAACATCATAAGGTAAATGCCCCTGAGGAAGTCTTATGACGAAGAAGACAGGGTTAACATACCTGTAACTTATGTTCATCGAGTTCTTCTGTGCCGACACACATGGGTACTGCGCACGCGCAGGCCAGCCGCCGGAAGATTTTTTATCGCTTTCCCAGCTCCGAAGGGGCCGTTTGCCGCGCGCCTCAGCGACCGTTTCCCGCCCAAACGGTCACATGCTCCTCCAGCGGCCAACGGCCCCTTCCCTCAGTTCTCCCTTGCCGCCGCTCATCCAATACACAGAGCCATAACCCCGACTAAAGACTAGAGCCAGAGCCCAGCCATAGTACAGCAATCTGCGTTGGAGTTCACAGCGGGGTAGGAGGGAGGGTTGTGTGTCGGCACAGAAGAACTCGATGAACATAAGTTACAGGTATGTTAACCCTGTCTTCATCTTCGTTCTTCTGTGCCTCCACACATGGGAGAGTACCAAGCTTCACATAATAAGGAAGGTGGGGTGAAATCCAACTCAATTTTATTATACAACAGGAAACAAGAACAACATATATACACATATACATATGTGGCAAAAGAAAACATACCAACCCCACAACATCCAGCAAGTATAAATATATATATAATATACACTATATACAGCGCCTCCACCTCCCCCATTGGAGCATATTAATCAGTATACTCCTAGGGAAACAAGGAATGGAGGACGGCCCTAGCAACAGCTACATCCTCATTGGCATTTACATCAACAGCGTAATGCCGTACAAAGGTATCGGCGGACGACCAAGTTGCAGCCCTGCAAATATTAGCTAAAGGTATACCCTTGAGCAGTGCCGAAGACGCCGCCTGGGACCGTGTGGAGTGAGCCCTGACACCCAAAGGACAGTCCACCCTAGCCGTGGCGTAGGCCTTCACAATGGCTGTCACAATCCAACGGGACACCGTCTGTGCAGACGCCCTGCGGCCCTTGTCCTTCGCCCCGAAACACACAAAAAGGTAGGGACTGTTCCTGAACACCCTTGTCCTCTCTAAATAAAAAGCCAAAGCCCTCCGCAGATCCAAACTGTGGAGGGCCTTTTCCCCTTTAGTAGAAGCTTCAGGGAAAAATACAGGCAGAGAAATCTCTTGTGAAAGGTGGAAGGTTGACACCACCTTGGGCAGGAACGAAAGACACGGTCGCAAGACCACCTTATTCGCATGAAAGCAAAGGAACGGGGGGTCCGCCCTAAGAGCGGCCAGTTCGCTGACCCGTCTAGCAGAAGTGATCGCCACGAGGAATGCCACCTTGTAGGAGAGCAAGTCCAGAGGGCACGCAGCCAAAGGCTCAAAGGGGGCAACATCAGCCTAGCCAGGACCAGGGAGAGAGACCACTGGGGCACAGGGGGTGACACAGGCGGGTAAAGATTAAGCATCCCTTTCAAAAACTGGCGGGACTTATGGTGAGAGAAAACCGTGCAGCCATCCACCCGATCATGGAACGCAGAGATGGCCGCAAGGTGCACTTTCAGAGATGCCACACTAAGGCCCTGGTCCTTCAGCTCGCAAAGATAATCCAAAACCATCCCCAAGGGGCTATCCAGAGGCGCCACCTTCTTAGAGGCGGCCCAAGCCTCAAACCTACTCCACTTCGCCTTGTAGGCACGCCGTGTGGAGGGCTTCCTAGCGTTCAGTAGGACCTTCTCGACTGGCTCAGAGAAGCCTAGGGACGGGGCCGAATCCGCCAAGCGGTCAGGTGT
Organism: Eublepharis macularius; assembly: GCF_028583425.1. Lineage (NCBI taxonomy): Eukaryota > Metazoa > Chordata > Lepidosauria > Squamata > Eublepharidae > Eublepharis > Eublepharis macularius. Next base: position 82,974,492 of record NC_072797.1, read on the forward strand.
AGCTTCCTGGGCTCGTGGTGGAAGAGCTTCCCGTGTAGGAGGAGATCCCTCCGAGGTGGAAGGGCCACGTAAGCTCGGCCGGACATCTCCAGCAGCTTCGGGAACCAGAGCTGCCGTGGCCAGAACGGAGCCACTAAGATGCAGTCCGTGTTGTCCCTCTCCACCTTGCACAGCACTCTGGGTATGAGAGGGAAAGGCGGAAACATGTAATGTAGTCCCCGGGCCCAAGTAAATTGGAAGGCATCCCCAATAGAAAGGGGGTCGCTTCCTGCCCGAGAACAAAAGATCTCGGCCTTGGTGTTCGCCGATGTCGCAAACACGTCTATGCTCGGGCGACCCCATTCCTGAAAGATCGGCCCAACGTACTTTGCGTTGAGCCCCCACTCGTGATTCAGCATGTGCACCCTGCTGAGAGTGTCCGCCTGCACATTGTCCGACCCAGCTACATGAATGGCGCGAAGCGTCACCCCATTCCTGATTGCCCATTCCCAAATGAGCGTGGCCTCCCTGCAGAGGATCATGGACACCGTGCCGCCCTGTTGGTTCAGGTAATACATGGCGGTGGTGTTGTCCGTCTGCACCAGCACCTGATGGTTCTGCAAGATTGCTGTGAATGACATAAGTGCAAAACGAACAGCCCTCAGTTCAAGCACATTAATATGGAGACCCCTTTCTCTCTCAGACCACACATCCTGAACACATAGCTCCCCACAGAAAGCCCCCCACCCTTGCAGAGAGGCGTCCGTGGTCACGGAGAACTCGGGATGATGGAAACCAAATGGGGTCCCTTTAAACAAATTAATATCCGACAACCACCAGTCAAGAGAGGATATAACGGCTCTGGGAACAGAGAATTTAGCAGTCGGAGGATGCTGTAAAGCATTGTATCCCCTCACAAACCAATTCTGGAGCGGGCGCATCCGCAGCCTCGCAAAGGGGACCACCGGGGTGGCAGCAGCCATATGCCCTAGCAAGCATTGAATCATGCGCACTGGCTGAAAACGATTTCGTTTAAACAAGGACACCAGGCCCTTCAAGGAACGTGCCCGCTCTGGAGGCAATAAAGCCTTGGCCTCCAATGAGTCGAACACCGCCCCAATATAAGGCACAACACGGCTAGGTGTCAGCTTAGATTTTTCAAAGTTAACCAGGAGGCCCAAGCGTTCGCAAGTGTCTAGCACCAATGCCACATCTTGCAGCAGCTTAACCTCCGAGCCCGCCGTTATAAGCCAATCATCGAGATAGGGGTAGATGGTACATCCCTGCTCTCGAAGAAAGGAAACCACAGGGGCCACGCACTTGGTAAACACGCGCGGGGCTGTGGAAAGGCCAAAGGGGAGAACCTTATAACGGAATACCCGCTGCTTGTAAACGAAGCACAGAAATCTCCTGTGCTCCTCCAAGATCCCCACGTGGAAATAAGCGTCCTTTAAATCCAGGACAGCGAACCAATCCCCCCTCTTCAAAAGGGCAATTACAGCAGGCAGTGTGATCATTTTAAACTTGGTCACCCTTAAAAAGGAATTCAAGCCCCTAAGATCCAAAATGGGACGTAGGCCCCCGTCTTTTTTGGGGACCAGGAAGAAACGGGAAAAGAAACCCTTCTCAGACTCCACAAAGGGCACCTCCTCCACCGCCCCTTTAGCCAAGAGGGACTTAATCTCATCCTCCAGCTCAACTAAAGTATTATTCACCGCACTTAGCGGTGAAGTACACATCGGCAGTTCAGTGAATTCCAGCCCGTACCCCTTATCAACAATCGTTAAGACCCATGAGTCAGATGTTATTGACTCCCATTCAGACAAGAAAGGTCTGAGTCTGTCCGAAAAGTTCAGGGCTGCCGCAGGGCCGGGCCTTCAGAACTGCCTTCCAGCCCCTTGCGGGTCTTTCTGCTGGGGCGGAGGTTGAGACGAGCGGGGCTTGAATGGCCTACGCCGCCTGCCCTGGTGTTGCGCTGGAGTGTACTGGCGCTGCGAGGAAGGGTACTGTTGATAGTATGGGCGGGGTTGATATCTGCTGCGGTACTGGTAGGGATTATACCTCGAAGAGTACCGAGGCTTGAACGTGGACCTGTCCGCCGGAGTGACCCCCAGGGAGCGTGCTGTCTGCCGGTCCTCCTTCTTCTTTTTAAGCGCCTCGTCGGTGGTGGTAGAGAAGAGGGAGTCACCCTCGAAGGGCAGACGTTCAATCTTGGCCTTCACCTCCTGCGGGAGGGCAGTCGACCGCAACCACGAGTGCCTCCTCAGAAGCACCGCTGACGCCATACCCCGAGCAGCCGTGTCAGCCGCATGACTCCCGGCATTCATCTGTTGCTTCGACAATCATACTGCCTCCGTCTGCAGCAACGACACCACCGCCTTCTTGTCAGCAGGGAGGTCAGTGACATAGTTCGCCAGCTTTTCCCATAGGTAGAGCTGATAGCCCGCCATAATCGTTTGATAGTTGGCTATCCGGAGGGCTAAAGCAGCAACTGAGTACTGACGTCTACCCAGTGCGTCCATCTTCTTTCCCTCCTTATCCGGTGGGACGGAGGAGGACCCCGACCTCTTGTGCTGAATCTCCTCGGCTATCAGGGACGACGGTGGAGGGTGCTTGATGAGAGACTGCCACGTCCCCTGTTTAATCTTATACATCTGTTCGATGCGTTTGGACGTGGCAGGCAGGTCAGATGGTGACTTCCAGACCTTGTCGATGATCTCCTCCAAGCCCTCCAACATAGGAAAACCTACTGTAGCCGGGTTCTCCCCATAGATTCTGCACAGCAACTTGTCCTTCGTCTTCGGGACCACAGAAGACATGTCAATCTCCAAGGCCTTGGACATGCGGGCCATTTGGTCTGCATAAATCCGCAGGTCCTCGAAGGGAGAGCTGGTGGAAGGGCCAACATTGTCGTCCGGAGATGGCTCGGAGAGCGACTCAGAGCGGTAGCCGGACCCCGCATCCTCGTCATCCTCATCAGACGCAAGTGCTGACACTTCCTCTCCTGGGAAGGGTGGAGGCAACCACTCACGACGGCTAGACGACGACGGCCCCGGATCCGACGATCTGAAGCCAGGTGGAGCCCCTTTCCACAGGCACCGATAGGCCTCCGGTAGACCTGAAGCCTGCCGGTGACGCGCAGCCACAGACCGCTCGGATCCGACTCGCTCGGATCCGACACTCCCCTCAGACCAGCACCGCTGGCTACGGGCAGACTGTGCAGGCGACGGATCCCTCGTCGCCTCTCGGATCCGACGACGCGGCGCCGGGCTCGATTCCGGTGTTGGCGAACGCCGTCCACTCGACAGGACCACATAGGCCCCCGGATCCGGCATCTCTTCCTCAAGGAGGGGACGGTCAGGGGAGTCCAGGTGAGGTGATGGCGTAGGTGGAGACACCAGGACCACCTCTTCTGTAGACCGGCGCCGAGGGGACCGAGAGCGATGCTTGGTCTTCTTAGCCTTCTTCTTCGGAACCGATTCGGAGGAAGCTTTCGGAACCGATGTCCTCTTGGTCGACGCCTTCCGTGCAGCCTCCGGTCCCGGGACTGTCACAGGCCCTTCGATCGACGCCGGGGTTGACCGTATCGGACCCGACTCGCTCGGTTCCAGCCTCGGAGCCGACCTCCCCGGTTCCGACCTCACCGACGCCGACTTGTGCGGAGACTTCGCAGACCTCGCCACCGAACTTGCCCTCGACGCCGGCTTGTCTGCCGGGCGGGATGTAGCCACCGATTTGGAAGAGGTTACAGAGCCCGCTCAAGACCGGCTTCCGGCATGGGTGGGGGTTCGGCCAGCCTTCTCCGCGGCCCCGGGTTTCTCCGCCTCGGAGGGCCCAGGGGCGTCCAAGACCCGCTGCCACAGTGAAGCCTTGAGGCAGGCGGACCGCTCCTGCCTGGCTTTATGCGTAAAGCCCTGGCAGACCTTGCAAGTGGGGACTACATGTTCCTCCCCCAGGCAAAGCAGGCAAAGGCTATGCCCATCCGTTTGAGCCATTTTAGCACGGCACTGGGCACAGTGCTTAAACAGGGCTGTAGAAGCCATTCCGAGGGGCAAAAACAAACGCGAAGTCAAAAACAGTCCGGGTCAAATACTCTACCAAGATCAGTCCGTCCAAATCAGTAAGCAGAAGAGAAGTCAAATCCAGATCCAAGTCAAGTCACGAGAAAAGCAATCCAAAGACAAATAAGCACGGAGCTACAAGCGAACGTTCTCCTCAAGCGGCGGCAAGAAGAGAACTGAGGGAAGGGGCCGTTGGCCGCTGGAGGAGCATGTGACCGTTTGGGCGGGAAACGGTCGCTGAGGCGCGCGGCAAACGGCCCCTTCGGAGCTGGGAAAGCGATAAAAAATCTTCCGGCGGCTGGCCTGCGCGTGCGCAGTACCCATGTGTGGAGGCACAGAAGAACGAAGATGAACTGAAAAGTAAAGAGAAGTTTTGCTGGCTGCGGTTCCGGGTTTGTTCTGTATTGGTGTTTGCCATCTACTCCTCGGATTCTTCTTTGCCTACAGAGAGAGAAAACGGAAGAAAAAGGAACATTTACTTTTGAAATTCTCCAATAACAACTTTAAAACTTACTTGGTTGATTTTCATCTGCCTGTACACTCCCGGGTCCTCAGGCGGGGACTCTGTTATAAGCATATGTATTATTCTTGTGATATCAACAAGCAATTCACATATAGTGATGTATGAACTGCATATGTATTAACTGCATGTGTTATTAGACCTACCAGTCTTAATAAGAGATTCATGAATTCTTGAACAAGAGTGTTGTTGAATACTTCATTTGCCCTTCCTTTTCCTGACAGATACCAAGCATGGAATTCTGATCTGTTACTTGGTTACCTAGGAACAGCCAATAAGGGCATCTGGTTAAAGCTACAGGAGCTCCTTTAATCATTTTGGGCTTTTTAAAAACACCCAATATATTCTTTTTTTTAGATTTCAGATTTTTCTGCAAACCTGGAACATTTTTCGAGTGTGTAGGAAAATCTGTCTTGTCTGTTCATGGCACCAGTCTCTGGATTTAAGTATCCTCAGATCAGAACCACTTAGCTATTAGTGTAGAAGATTACTGAAATACATGTAACTCTATTGTGACACGAATCTAATATTTTATTAGCATAAGGGAATAATTTTCTTATTTTGCTTTTATCCCAATACTGAGAGAATAGACATTTTATTTTCTATATATTTCATTCATTGCTAGTTATTTAATTTATAAGATGTAAATTAGCCTCATACAGGTTAGGAGAGACCAATGTTTTGCTCTCACTCCTTGGCTGACACTTCATACTCCTCTTCCACCATTGTGCTCATCAGACTACTGGTGCTTTAATTAAATACAAATTTAACTTCTTTCTGTACTCCTAAATATTTTATGTATTCCCAAATCGTAGCTCCAATATCTAGAGGAATGATAATTTCTTTAATTTCTTTGATCATCTTTAATATATGATGTCAGTAATTATGCACATTAGTATATTTCTACCAAATATAAATTAGATTTGATTAACATATCCACAGACCCAACTATTTAATGCATTTTTGGATACATCTTTTTTAAATAATCAGGAAGTCAAATATTAGCACGAGAAGACATTATAATAACTTTCTGTCAAGGTAACCCAGGGATTTGAATCTGGGCTTCCCCAGATCTAAATCTCACTACACCACTTTGATGTAGTATGTAATATTGTTACTGATGTGCATGTCTTTATAAAAGAGTTTATATCTTGTAGAGGAAGAATTCCCCAAAGACTGCCTTGGTCCCCTCACATTATCACTTTGTCCAGATACCATACCCTCAGTCTTACTACCTACTAGAAAACTGTATGACTTTAAGTGTGTGTGTTTACCCCATGCTGTATGTTGCCAGCCACCCCCTTCTGAATTATGGACTCTGCCATTTGTGCCTGTCTCTTGCCTTTCGGAGTTATGGACTCTGTCACAAATGCCTGTCCTCTGCCTCCCTGGATTATGGACGCTCTCTCTCTTGCCCTAAGACCCGCTGCTTGCCTCCTGCTGGGCATGAACTTTCCTTGGGCCATGGACCTGGCAGCCAGCAACAACGCACAAGCTGGAAGGATTCTCTGTGAGACGGACTAGGCGCCCCCTGGACTGCTCCCACAGGGAAGCCACCACAGGACAATCCTGGGTCTGCCATCCTACCCAGAGCAACATGCTTGCGAACCCTCGGACGCAGAACCAGGGGGGAGACATGCTCCCTGGCAGCAGGAAGTTACTACGGATGGTTTTCCCGAAGTCCGCCATCTCACCACAAGGCTCCTGTCACGTTCCGAGGTCAAGCCTTGCCTTGATATGCAGATCGCTTGTGAAAGCCCCGGGACGAGAGCAACGTACTGACTGTACAGGATGAATAATGGATGCTTATCAACACGTCCACTGAGCATCGACATTCCAGGCCGATCCCATCAAGAGCCATCTGGCTTCCGGACAAATCCAATCACCCTGCCCGGCACTCTTTCCCTTCCTTTTGTCCTGTCCCCAAGGGTGTCACAATCAAACAATTAGACTCTAAAATGACCCATTATATTCCTAACGTTAACCCATCATATCTTTTGTGAAAACATCCTGAGAACCATTTCCGAGGCAGCCCCGAAGGGCCCCCGCCTCAGGACACATTTCAGCTATTTAAGCAGGCTCTGCCTGACACGAGGGGTGCCGCACCTACCCTCTCCCTATCCAGATAGACCCTCCACATGTATAGTGCGGGCACTGTACATCGCTCCCCCATCCTCACTGCTGGAATCTCTGCTTCTCGCCGTGATCAGGTAACGTATTTCCTCTCTCTCATCGATCTCAAGTGGGAACCTGCTAATGTGAATGTCTCTTTAACTCTTCTGACCTTTGTTTCTGAGCTCTTGTATGTTTGATGCATGTAAGTGTTATATTAGGCATACGCAACACCTTTAGTAAACATAATTTATTTGAATATTGGCCTCCTCTTTCTTGTTTGAGTAATCCAGAAGACTGACTCTGGTATACATTGGTTAAGGATCTGTGCTAGCTCTGGCCGAATTGCTTGCTAATTTTCCCTACAAAAGTGCAGTTCTGGTAACATGTATGTAAGGGTTTGTTTGTTTGCTTGCTTGCATTTTGCCATACTGTGTAGGAAGGCTTTGGATTCATGGGCTTTGCCTGATGACATGGACAGTTTGCATCTCTTCAAACCACTATGTTGTTACAATGCACCTAAGAGCCAAGCTACAAGTGACGCCTTACACAGGTTGGACACTTGTCAGCTTACCTCAAGTTTTGATGGGAAATGTAGGTGTCCTGGTTTTACAGCTTGGCTCTCCATTACAGCTGCAAGACCAGGATGCCTACATTTCCCATCAAAACTTGAGGGAAGCTGACAAGTGTCCAACCTGTGTCAGGTGTCACTTGTAGCTTGGCTCTCAGTTTCTCTGCAGAGCAAGTAGCAGCTCCCTGACGTTGTGTTACTTAGTTAAAATGGCATGAGAGGGAAGGCTGAAGCCCATTCTCTGTGCACACTGTGGTCTCCATCAGAATACCCCTCCCATGTGCCTAGGAGACATGTGCCTAGGAGACATGGAAAACCCGGTATATGTGATGCCAAGTTCTCATGGTGGCTATAAGGGTTGTACTGTGTGAAGTGGTCCTATGATACACTCTCCAACATTTCTATTTTCAAAGACAGCATTCTCTGTTACCCAATCTATAGTAATATGAGGAATTGGTCTTCTTTCCTTTTCAGTCTAAAGGTAAGTCTGCAATGAACAGCAATAATTTCATTTTACAAACTGCAGACTATAAGTTCCATGGTGCTGAAGTTAAAAACTAAAGTTTCCCCATCCCCTGCCCCCGCCCCCAGTGTACATCGTATTATCAGTGCACCTGCTATGCTATATGAAGGTCACTCGAGTTTACTCTTTTGTCCCTCAAAAAGTTCAGATAAATGGGAGAAGGTGATTTGTATCAAATACGTTCATCCCATGAACTGTAGTAATATACTAAAACTGAAGAGTCATGCATGCCTTTTGCTGTGTCATATTCAGTGTTACTAGAAAAATGTACATTGTTTCTATGCATACTGCTCAAGATCATGCATGCCAGAAACAGATTTTAACATATAAATATACCTTAAAAATTCATCCTTACTGTTGAAAGCATGGCTGTTAGATAAACAGTCTCCCACTTCTATGCCTAGTTTGTATTTTAACTATTGATCTGAATCTATCTAGAAGATTTCTGTTACTTAAGGAGAGTTAAATGAATTATTTCTGGACTTCAGGGGACTACTGGCCAGGAAGTTATTCATAAATACTCTTTTTATCTTCTGTTCACTTCCTGTATTATTTCCACTGTCATCTGGATAACAGATGTGCATAGATGACAGCAAGGGAACTCCTCAGACGATATGTGGGGTACCTCTTTACAAAATTAGTTTGCTTTCTTGTAATAAACATTCTATGTCCTATCCAAACACAAAGAGATGGTCTGACTCTAGAAAAAAGGGGAAATATTGGATCTTTAGTTTCATCTTCAAAGGTCCAGAAGTAGTGTGGAGCATGAACAATTCTGTTTCCAAAATATATATAGACCCTTTTTAAATTAGAGTTTTCTAACTCTGATCTCCCTTTTCCTTGCCATGATTAACCTTTTTCTTGCCATGATAAACCTTTTCTCCACTAATCAGAGGCTGTTAACGTCAGGATGACCCTGCCTGACAGCAATTTTGATGTTGCGTTTTATCAGTCTTTCTGTGCTAGTTGGGGCTGCAACAAGGCAGAATGGTAAACTGTGATGACTTAGTACATTGTGTACGTGGAATATCCCAAAGCACTAAAATAAGAATGTTGGGTAGGTGACAGTCACTGTGCAGTTTGGGTAATTATCAGGGGCTTTTGTCTAGTCAAGAGGTGGGAGAGAAATACATCTTTAGAAAATCCATAGAGCAGTAGCAGGGCATTGTTGGATTTGGGAGCTAGAAAAGTACCTTACTTCTCACTTATCCTCTTACTCACAAATAGATGTATTTAAATACAGTCATAGGCGCATTTTTTCATAGCACAGGAAGCAGCCATACCTCATTTTGATACCTGAGGAGGAAACAGAAGCTACGGTGAAATCCCCTTATTACTGCTGGCTTTACCCAAAAGCTAACAAATTGCAGAGAACTGTGTGTGAGAAACATTTTTAATAAATAAAATCCTCTTTATCTGTTTGTGTTGGCACAGCATCCATATTACTAAAATGCTAGAGCATTTCATTAAATATCACAGCATGGAGTGAGCGTTTTACCACAGAGAAGCTAATTCCCCAATGGCAACCCTGTCTCTTATCTATGTAGGTTAGGAGTATCCAGGGCTTGGTGCCATCCCCTCCATAGTCTGTGCAACCCTGGTCCATGAACCTAGGCATCAGAACCATGAGGTTGCAGAGGAATTCAGCACTCTGAAAGCATAGCTTTCATTTCCCCAGTCCTCTGTACCCCATACAGTCCTCTGTACCCCAAAACAATCTTGAGAACACCCTAAGTCACACAGCCCTGAACTCCAGAGATGATTCCCTACAAGAGGACATGTGCTGGTGCTGATCCAGTCACTGGTTCTGGAGCTAAGGTCAGGGGTACAGAGCGCTTGATTCTGTCCCAGTTCCTTATTCATAGCAATTTCCAATACAAGGTTCTGGAAGGCAGGCCAAATAGGAGGTCTTAGGTCCAGAACCAGTGACTGGATCAGCACCAGCACATGTCCTCTGGTAGGGGACAGTCTCTGGAGTTCAGGGCTGTTTGATTTGGGGTGAACCACTTTTTTTTCCGCTGCAACTGCCCCCCCTTCTGCTTATTGATTTGTTCTGGGGGCATCCTACTTTTAAGCTGTTAACTTTAGAAGTGGGCTCTGTAGGATGACCCAGTATATGTCCACTTGGGGGGCAGAGTCTGCTGTATATGGAGGTGTCTGATATGTGCCCCTACAAAGTTTATTTTAGGGTGCAGAGCTTTTCAATTTCCCCTAATATTTGTGTTTGGTTTTGCGGACAAGGAACTGGGAATAAGGAACTGGGAACTGGGAACTGGGAACCAACTTCAGCTTCGTTCAAAATGACCAGTAGATCTGGCTTTGATAAGAATCATAATTCCTTGCAACTTGTACCAGTGTGTACTGTACTGCCCTCTTCTGTGCTGCACATCAAAGCTACAAAAGAAACTGTGAAGCGTTACCAGAATCTGCTCAGGATATCATATCCAGCCATATGTTTAGCAGAGACCTGTCACTAGCAGATATCTAGACTTCTCTCTCCTCTCAACTCAAGTACTTAATTACTCATTCCTCGTTTTCCTGCTGCATCCTCAAAGCCCCCTACTTTCAATCCAAGTCATAATTAGGCCAATTTGAATGAATACATGTATCAAGTATACATATTAATTAGCTTCATTTACATCCTCTATAGGTGCACTATAGTATAAAGAAAGTAGCCCATTAGGGATTTTTTGTTTGTTTGTTTTTGTCTTTTCTGGCTCACTTTTTGGCTTTTGTACTTTTTTAGATTTTTGGTTTGGGAGACTTTCAGCCTCTTTATTTATTTTAGCATTTTTCTTGCTGGCTTGTACTTCATGCCACTATTCTCTTTTGAACACTCATATGCTCCTACTAATCCCAATGCACTTTGGTTGCCCTGTTGTCAGATGCTTTTTCCAGTTTGTGTTGTGAGTGCAACTAAATGCAATCCCTCACACCTATATTTTCTTTTGGAGTTCATTTTGGAGTCTTCCATCTCAGACCTATCATTCTTCAGGACAAGTTGCATGTTTTGTCATTTCACCCACACATATCCATTCATTAGCATACTTAGGAACATCTAGAACATCATTCCACTTAGGAAAGTGGTAGCTTCCTGTTAATTATGACTGTGTATGAGGTGTAACAGTATAGGATATGGAAAGTGAACAAGTGAATATCCTGTTGTTTTGTTGTGTTTTTGTAGCTATTCAATTATTTATTTGGTAGTAGCAAAACCCCATTATTGTACCTAAGTAGAACTAATTTTCCTTAGTATTATATCACATAGGAAAATGCAACATGAAGAACAACAACACAAATGTTTAGATAAAATTAAAATACTGGAAATGCAACATAAAACAGTTATTTTGATACTTTTATGAACTTAATGCCATGAAACATAGGTACATGATTTAGAAATAAGAAAAGTAATAACATGCTTCAAACAAAATAGAATTTATTTTAAAAATGGTGATAAACCAGGAAAGCTCTTGACTGCTAGTATAAATAAGAAAAGCACTTGTGAAGCAAAGGCAGTAGTTAAAAGCAGAGAGCAGTCATTAGTGACAGAAGCAGTTGCAATTTTAAAAGAATTTGTAGAATGCCACAAAACTCTGTAAAAGAATCTCCCACATGACCAAATTCAAAAATTTCTAGATAAATTAAGATTCTAAATTAACTTGAAAAGATCAAGAGTTTTGACTCAATAATCACATTGCAAGAATTATTATTATTCATATTTTATTATTTATTTACAATATTTATATCCCAACTTTCTGTCCAATCAGGGCCACCAAAGTGGCTAAGAACTAGAGCAAGCATAATGAAAAACAGTTGTAATAACAGTTAAAATCAGAGCTAAAATACATCAGAGATAAAATAAAGCCCCAAACAGCAAATTAAAAAGGAGGGATTAGAGTGACATGGTCTCTATACCCACTGTATCAACTGGAGTTTCTGAACACTTTTCAAGGGCAGCCCCATGTAGAGCATATTACAATTTGTTACCAGGGTATGCATCACTGTGACCAGCTCTTTTCTGCCCAGAAAAGGCATCGACTTTACCAGTCGAAGCTGATAAAAGACACCCTAGGATACCACTACTATCTGCTTATCCAATAATTGGCCCTGGTCCAGTTGCACCCCCAAGCTACGACCTGCTTCTTCAACAGGGTTGCCAGGTTTCCCCGGCAACAAACAAGGGGGCAAGGGAGATGGTGGATGGTGGGGAAGAATTACCTGGTCCACAGTCATCATGTCACTACCACACTGGAACCCCTCTGGTATTTGGGCAAAACCTTAATTCCACACACACACCCAAACCAGGGCTTCACCCAGCAATGTGATGACATAACTTCTGGGCATACAGGAAATGATGTCATCACATCACTAGTGACATCACAAGGGCCCTGTGGTGACTCGTAAGTCCCCCCTTTCTCACCTGCTGGCCAACTAAACAGCAGGGGGCATAATCTGAGGGCAGAGGATCCTCCACCCACTCGGGGCTCGCAACCCTATCCTCTCAGGGCAGTGCAATGTCATCCAGAGAAAAGGACACCTCAAATCCTGGGTCAGTCCTTCCAATTTTAAAAATTTAAAAAGAATAACTTCCAGGTCTGGATGTCCTCACATAAGAATATGGTATTTTTGTCAGTTTCAAAGTACTCTGTTAGGGAAATGATAAATATGATCCATGAAAAATGTAATTTCCACAAAAATGGAAAGTACATTGATCATTTTGTTTGTAACGAAAGGATGTTGTACACACAATTCTGTCTGATAGTTGTTAGGGTTGTATGTATATGCAATCCTGTAAGAATATCAGCAATAATACCAGTCAGCTATTTGGGTGGAGGAGCTGGATTTAGTCTGCACTGCTTCTTCAACCCACCAAACAGATGATTACTGTAATTGCCTATTATTTAACAAAGGCCTGGTTGCTACGTGAAGAGACAATTGAATTGGAGCCATCTTCTCTGCATCTTAAGTCCGTGATCAATTTGGAAAAGAAATAGCACTAGGAGTAGGAAATATTCAAGAAAATATCCTGTTTCTATAGGTGAGAATTACCCTGTGCTAACCCTCTCACCATTATGATGTAAACATCTCTGATTGCCTACCATATGAAAATCCTTTGGTCACAGAATGACTTTTACCAGAGATTATCATCATCATCCTTAATAATTGCCTGAGTATGCAAATTCTCCTAAAATATATTAATAACCTAGATAGTATACTATTGAGATTATTACTTTTTTCTCAAAAAGAAAAGCAGGATCTTGTTTTCACAATAACATTTTGCTTCTAATTTGTATGTGCTGTCAAGTCACCTGTGACCTATGTCAACTCTATGAATGAAAGACCTCCAAAATGTCTTATCAACAGACTTGCTCAGATCTTGTAAACTGGAAGACATGGGCTTCTTCCAAATTGAGATGTCACTAAATGCACCTCAGGGGGGAGCTGTAACTTCAACATCCAAGCAGGCATCTATTCTTGAATTTGAAAGTCAACCCTTTTCAAAAAATTAAAAAAACACTGCATTTCTGAGTTTTCCTTTAAAACTCAAACAAGCTAACCTGGTCAGCAAAGAGGTCTAAAAGAACTTCCCCTCACGCTACATTTTGGAAAAGATTCAGTTATGAAGAGAAAACAGATTTCCTTGCTAACGTTTCCTTGGAAAATATTACTCAGTTTCATTATTGGAGACTCAGCCCTGAACTGATTGATTTGCAGCTAATTACTGAACACAGTGGATAGAACCTAATGAACACATGACTTAAATTCAAAGAAGAAATTCAGATGCATGATTGGTTAAGATCCTTGCACTTAATATTTTATTCTTTTTAATAAAATTGTAATCCATAAAAATCCTACCATGTATTCAATTTTACATCCCCTCTTGTTTGTCTAAGCCCCATGGCAAGCAATTTCTTTCCCACTGAGATTTGTCACTGACATAATAAGGCAGGAGGTGTGTGACTTCATTGGTTAAAATAATATGGTATGGATTTTTATGAAAATTGGCGGTGATGGTAATCACACAAGCTTAATACAAAACATGTGTCTGGAGATGTGTAGCACTTAAAAGGCCCAAAGCAACATTTGCATGCTGGTGCTAAAGAGGCTGTTCTGTGTCACTCTATCCAGGGAGCTCTTTCCTCAGCAAATTCTGTCTCCTGATGCAGGGAGAAACAAGCCCTTCAGAGCCTGAGCCAACTTAAGACAGCAATGTTACAAAACATGGAAATGCATTTTAAAAGCCAGAAGCATGTAGAGGCACAATTGTTAAACTCCTGCACAAATGTGGATACCACAGGGATGCTGGTTTCCACTTTGCCAGTCCTTTGTGGATTTTGTCCTTGGATTTACAGTTTTAGCATTTGTGATTTGTGTAATCGTTGGGATCCTGTCTTGCTGAGTATCAACACACAAGCCTCTAGAGAAAGTATTGCAGACTCACATGAGTCTTTCCCCTTTATTTGCCACCCAGCAGGTTCCAGTATTCACACTCATCCCTCAACAGTATGAGATAACACCAAAGATGTGGCTCCTGTATCACTAGAGGCATATCTTTCTACCTATCACAATTTTATCCTATCCTTTCTACAAAAAGATCAGAGTGTTAGGAAAAGGAGTTAAAATAGTTTAAATTCTGAGTTGCAATGGATCTTGAATCAATAGACAGTCAGACACTTTGTTGGCTTTTAAGAAAGTTTACTTCTAAAGGAAAAAGGTACATGGGGTTGCTACAAAACAAAGAAATCTATCCCCTAAATCTTTACACTATGGAGTACAAACTTAGACCACACCCAGGGCTTTTTTTCAGCAGGAACACGGTGGAATGGAGTTCCGGCACCTCTTAAAAATGGTCACATGGCCGGTGGCCCCGCCCCCTGATCTCCATACAGAGAGGTGAGTTTAGATTGCCCTCTGTGCCACGGTGCGGAGGGCAATCTAAACTCCTCTCTGTCTGGAGGGGGTGGGGTCACCAGCCATGTGACCATTTTCGCCAAGGGCGATCTAAACTTTAAAGAACTCCCCCTTGTTCCAGCTGACCCAAAGTGATATCATTGTGCGGTCCTGAGTTCCACCACCTCTTTTCCCAGAAAAAAAGCCCTGACCGCACCAGTAATGGAGTATCTTCTTCTTCTTGACCTGAGAGAGGAAATCACCTGACCTACTGACCAATAGTGGTTTACAAACACATCTCAGTTTCCCCAGGCTTTGAGGTAGATAAGGCTACTGGCTCTCTGCCAGGTTTCCGTTCCAGGTCAATACAAAACAAGAGCACGCTGGGTAAACACATTAACCCCATAATGACTGAATGTCAGACAGTGCAGCCTATATTCCGACAGAGGATGCTTTGTTTTCCCCTTTTCTGTTCTATTCTCACAACATTCCTGTAAGGTAAACTAGGCTGAGCAAGAGAATGATGGGTCTAAGGTCACACATAAGCTTCAATACCAAGTGAGGAGTAAAGCCCCACATCCTAATTCAATCCTTTAACTGCTACACTGTACTGCTTGTTATGAATAAAGCCTAGACTATATATTGATACTAGGAGAAATAAGCAGAGAGACTGGATCAAAATTTACTAATGCTAAAAATGTAAAACCAAGAGCTAAATCCCGTATTCAGTTAAACTAGTATGACTAATTGTGTTAGTGATCAGCTCATATTGCAGGATCAAAAGTGGAAAAGTCAATTTTGGGAGAGGCTAGGTAGTAGCTGTTCCAGGGCAAAAGGCAGGAACAAGAAGATAGGAAGAATGCAAATAGACAAGTCTCCAGAAAAGGAATTTATGACAACAAGTAAACACAAGAGGGTGCAGTAGAAGTAGAAAAAGAACTCTCAAGGTTTAAAAAAGCAGAGCTTATTTTAATGGGTGAGTCAGTGTACTCCAGACAAAAATTCTTGATCTGGCTTCCCTCTTCCTTTCAAGACTGCTTGGGAGGCTGTAGGTGACGGAGATCAATTCCCCTGAGCTTTGGAGGGTGGACTATATGGTATCACATCCCTGCTGAGCCTCTTCCTTCCCTAAACTCTGTCCTCCCCAGGCTCCACCCCCAAATCTCCAGGAATTTCCCAACTTGGAACTGGCAACTCCTCTGGGACCTATGAAGCAGAACAGCCAAATTCAACACAAAGTGTTCCAGATTGGCAAGGCAGGGTTGAACAGTCCTCCTAATATATATTGTGTAGAGGTTAGTGTCTGACTAGTGCTGATGAGTGAGCCTGACTTCAATCAGCTGTGAAGTTCACCTGGTGAACTTTGGCCTGTCATTACCTGACTGCTCAAACTACTTCTTATCGTTGTTGTAAGGATAAAGTGGGAGCATATACACTGCCCTGAACTCCTTGCACGAAGAGTGAGAGAAGTCATACGGCAAGCTGCCTTCCGTGTAATAGGCAGGACCTAAAAGGCAATAAAGCCAGAGGATCTCCTGTGGATTTCTCAGATGGTTCAAGGCACTAGGCTTCCTGATTTGCAAGATCAAGGTTGAAATATTTCAAGTAATAGTCCCTGAGAAATGCATAGCTTGTCACATTTTATTGCAGCATTAATAATGAATACCCACCCAAAATCTGAAAAAGAAAATGCTGTATATGCTTCCAAATGATCCCCTCAAGCCTGCCGCATGTTTCTAGTTAATGGTGCTATCAGCTTTAAAATATATTCTTTATTTTAAGAGGGAAAGAGTGGTGACATTTAACAAGGGAGAAAGAATGACTTTGTTTTTACGCTGACAAATGTTTACCTTCTAAAGTGCTGGAAATCATAGAATTCCACCTTCTTTCATAATTTTAATTCTGAGCCAAAATAAACACACTAGTCATTTTTCCTGGAGGCCAAGTAAACACAAAAGAGGAAGTATTTGTGTCATGTTTTAATAGCAGCCAATGGTGAAATGTTGAAGGATTTATATATAAATTTGTTGTAACTATAAAAGTAATGATTTAGATTTTATTTGAGAAGGCTTCTGGGGAACATGAAGATGAGCCATTTTTTTTAAAACTAACCCCTATAGCTGTTCCTTTAACAGCAGCTTAGAATCCAAACATTAGCAGGTGATAT
This sequence comes from Eublepharis macularius, assembly GCF_028583425.1. Lineage (NCBI taxonomy): Eukaryota > Metazoa > Chordata > Lepidosauria > Squamata > Eublepharidae > Eublepharis > Eublepharis macularius. The sequence continues at coordinate 82,991,316 of NC_072797.1, forward strand.
GCTTAGCTTTGGGATGTGAAAAGTTTGCCTGCTGATTTCTGCACATTGAAATCAGCTGATGATAAAGGCACTAGAATGGGCCAAGCATTTCTTCTACTGGGCCATTTTAACACATCATTAACGTTGTGCAACATCGCGCAACACTCATGGAAAGGTGGTGTCCTCATGGCGCGATTTCTGATGTCACCCCATCATGATTCCGTTTTCATGGCTCGATGAAGTCAGAAATTGTGCCATAAAGACACTAGCATTTGGTTAATGTGTGATGTTAACGACATGTGAAAACAGACCTGGTCACTTGGCAGTCCTACTTTAGTTTGACCAAGCATTGACCAAGCAGTTTTAGTCGGGCAGCCATGTTGGTCTGCAATAGAACACCAGGGTTTGAGTCCAGTGGTATCTGAAGAAAGGAGCTCTGACTCTTGAAAGCTCATAGCCTGAAAATCTTGTTAGTTAGGTACCACTTGACTAAAATCCTGCATTTCCAAGCAGTATCTGCAGCCATACAGATCTATCGCATTACAAAATAGAGCTGAGGATAAGTAGAAATGGGTCAAGCCTATAAATCTGTGCTCTTCACGTCATGTATCACAACCCTCCTGGGCCTCACCTGCTGGGTTGTGAGCTCCTATAGAGTTACCAGTTTTTTCCCACAACTGCTGTTAGTATATACACAGCACAAGGACACCATGCCTCTTGATATTTCTTGCATGCAACAGGATAGTGTAGTGAGGTTACTCAGCAGTGGAGAGGATTTCTTTTTAGAGCAGGCTTGTTCAGAGAGACATCCCCCAAGTTCTCTTTTGCTTTCTCTTTACCAGGCACAGCCCTGCACTGCCATCCTCCCAGTCAGTGTTCTAAACTAGTGGTATGGAGATCGTCTTTGTCTTCTCTATTCTCCATTAAATAATGGCTGCTACTTATCCCTGCCAGTTGCTGTGTTTGCCTCACCCCTTCAGATTAGACTGAAAAGTAAACATGACAGCAAACTCATAACTGTGGTCCTTATATAACCTTAAGTATTTTATATGAAGTGCAAAGTGCAATATATGATTCATAAATAGGAAAAGATCCACATATTGATATCTCTATTACAGTATCAGTCTAAAACCTTGGTTCCATAAAAGTCTCCTGTAATCACTCAAGGTAAGTTACAGAGTCAATTTCAAAAGTAGGCAGATATATCTTATATGTCCTTCACTTTGAATCTTTCAGATGAAAACAACAAGGTCATTCCACAACCTTGCCATGCGCCGTGCCACGCACCGTGTCTCTTCACTTCAACAAGATACCGGCTTTCTTTCCTTGTTTCACAAACCTTCCTCAGGAAATATATACGACCTGGATCTTCTTGCTGTGAAATAAAATTAAACTCACTTCTGCACTTTCCCTCACAGCTCACATTGAAACCAAAAAGTCCAAAAAGTTTCTTTTCTTAACACATCTCTATGGATCATTTCCTTATTGGCAAATGTGGAAACATACAGGACTGAATACTTTATTTCTAGCTTAATGGCATGACATTTCAAAAAATGGGGGACAAGGGGACCATCTACAACCTTCTGCTGTATTCTTGAGTGGTGTTCTAATAAACATTGTCTTATTGTTCATGTTGTGCAGCTGTGAGCAATTGGCTCCAGCCTCTGCCATATTTAAAATAGAAGCCTATGACATAAAATCATAGGATCCCTGGATTAAATGCAGCTTGATCTGCAGCAGGGGAATGCCAGCAAGAGAGTTGCTGAGACCCACCTGGGAGTTCAGGCATGAAAGGAATGTTCATGCTGAATGCAGAGGACTGGAGTGATTTGATTTACTGCCTTCCCAGCTACGAGTGTGAGCTGTGATAAGATAGAGTCATATTGAGTCACCCCACTTAGCACATTCCGATACCCTCCTTCCGTGATTAAATTCCCACCCTAAGATCAAGGATCAATCAACCAGCACCGACAAGTTTATTTTTCTCTGGGAACCTATATTTCTCATATCTAAATTCATCAACTTAGCTCCAGCGGCCTTCATTAGCAAACTGCCCCTTTTGTGAGGCAGCAGGAGAGACTTTGCATTTTTTTTCACACATCCCAGCAACCAGTAATCAAAATAATGAAACTTTTGTAATTCCAAGATTGAGCTTTATAGTCTTTGTTCCAACGGCTGAGGGGACTCCCCAGCCTCAGGACTCGTTTTGCCTTATAAGAACCAGGGCTCTTGCCTGATTCAAACTGTGCACACTTATTGGATCCAAGCGGTGCTACCTTGGGGCCACTTCTTCTCTAAGCCTCTCTCTCCTGGCCAAGAACACGGAACGTTTGAAGCTATTCTCTTCCTCCATGGACCACACTGCCCTTCCAATCAGTAAATATACTTCCCCTCTCCTCACTCTAATCCACCTGCAGTTACCCCTCTCATATAACTGCCTTCCTTGTTGCTAATTCCCCCCACTCTCTTACTCGCAAGGAGACTATTTCAGATAACACAGCCTATATATAGTTTTTTTGCATGTACACTAAATCAGGTACACCATCCCTTTAGAAATGCATGTTGAGAAAGATTTTAGTTGGATGCCTCTAGCATTGTCACTCAACTCAATGTATTCCCCCTCCATAGCCAATCTGCAAATTTTGCAATGGCCACACTTAAAGTGGCCAATAGGTCTATCTCTTTCTATCTTGAGATTCTGATCTAACAAGCATATCTCGTAGACTCATTGTTCTTTGTAGACCCATAAGTAGAGGTTGTGAGCATCCTGCAATTTCTGACATTAAATGCCAATGTTTCCTGACCATGTGTTGCATCTTGCTGGATAGCAGGAAAAATTTTAAAGACTATTTTATACCCCAATCTCCTTCTCTTTTTTTAGATTCAAATAGTTCCCTTCTGTTCTTAATCGAAGCGCGTGATCTTGTATCATGTACAACTTGATGTGGGTATTCCCTGTTTAAAAACTCTGCGGTCAGTTGATAACTGCTGTTAGTATAATACCTGTTAGTAGTGGAATTACGTCTCAGTCTTAAAAATTTCCCATATGGAATATTCTTCCTAAGGTGCATTGGGTGGAAAGATGTATACTGAATATAAGAATTCTTATCTGTATCCTTTTAATAAGGTTTTCTGTTGTCTATACTCAGGGCTGGATCTAGGGTTGCCAGCGGCCAGGGCAACCCTAGTCTGACCCCTCGTGCACACACACAGCGCGCGCACTCCCAGTGCTGCGTAATGACATATCTTCTGTGACGTCATCACGCAGGTCAGAGCGTGCCGCCTGTGCAGTGTGTTGGCAGAAGCAGCACGCAGGGCTGGGAAGCTGCCCGCGCCATTTGCCTCCGTGCAGGACAGGAGGCGGCCAGCCACCCCGTCCTGTGGGGCAGGTGAATGGCGCAGGCAGCCTCGCAACCCCCCACACTGCCTTTTGCCTGCCTTGCGGGACAGGGGGCGCACGACAAGCCGCCCGCCCCATCCTGCGGGGCGGGCGAAAGGCAGCGTGGGGGGCTGGGAAGCTGCCCGCGCTGCCGCCTGCGTGCTCCTGGCAGCTGGCAGCTGCTCCCGGTGCCCCCTCCCTGGCAGCGCTGGAGGCAGACTACCCCCCCCTGCCCCCCTCAATCCAGCCCTGTCTATACTCCTATGTATCATCAGGTCCAAGAATGGGATAGATTGTAGATCATAGTTCCAAGAAAATTGAATATTGGCATTTAGGCTGTTCATCCACTCAAAAAATAATAATATGGTGTAGGAAGACATCATCAATATAACATTTGTAAAATAAAATATTATCAAAATAGGGATTAGATTGGGCATTCAAAAAATATTACCTTGCACATCACCTTAAATTTATCCCCATAATTATAAATGCAATCACTGTTCATTAATTCCTTTACTTTTTGTCTGTAAAGTATCTGTGCATCTTGCTTGTCATCAGAGGAATGCAAGAGCCACCTTAACTTTTAATGGAATATTTGTCTAAAGCCTGTATGTGAGATCTCTCTGTGTGAATGGGTATCTTGAAAAAGCAGAGTTCCCATTTGCATGGTGAAACCCATATGCTCCATGACCTGCCAATGAGCATACTGGGCTGGCAGCAGAGCTTGACACTGTGATCCCTCTTCTCCTTTATATGACTTCATTGCACACCATTTGAACATCTGAAAAGCAGGCACATATTTCAGTTATCAAAACACAGAGTATAAATTAAAGCCACACTGAATCCCAATAGCCCATTATATAGATTGGGATTAAAAGCAGATGAATTGTCTTCTCTGCAAGAGACATTAAGTCTGCATGGATTGCTTCAGAGGATGATTAAACAGACAATCACCTAGATGTATCACTTGAGAAATATTTCTCTTACAATGCCAGGATGTATCAACTGAGAACAATTAGTCCCACCCAGGGGTCATTTCGTAGAAAAAGAGCTGGAGGAACTCATTAGCATAACACATTAGCATATGCCATGCCTCTTGCCATCACTGGAAGTGTGTCATTAGTATAACTGATTTGCATATGCCACACCCCGTGACATTACTTATTCTGGCTGTTTTGGACCCAATCCAGGCCATTCAGGGCCGAAATTGGGCCCCAAATGGCAAAAAGGGGCTGAAAAGGGGCCCAAAATGGTCAAGATTGGGCCGCTGATGAGCGGGAGAGTGATCCACCACCTGTCAGAGGCCCGATCCAGGCCATTTCGGTCCCAATCCAGGCTGAAACGGGCCCAAAATGGCCGAGAGTCAGGTGGACGGGGCCACCTGACATGTGACCTTTTGGGGGAACTGCCAGAATTGCGTTCCTGTGTGTTCCCCCTCGAAATAAGCCCTGGTCCCACCACAATTCTAGAGGGGAATCACTCAAGAATGGACATCTTCCTTTGTAATTCTAGATATTCCAATAGGAATTCAGCAATGTGATGCTTCATTTCTTAATGTTCGAGTAAGCCTGGTTCTTTAAAGAAATGATGGTATGGAAGAATCTAGGTTAGGAATAGCCAATTTAAGTACACTCAGGGGCTATACTGCCTTTAACTGATAGAAACCATGGCATGAAGACTGGCAATACTGTTGTGATTGCCTAGGAATGGCTACTGAAGGCATTTGTTTCTCAAAGCTATACAGAATGGCAAAGTGTAGTTTAAGGTTCAAGATGCAATCAAAGGACTTTTATCTCCTGCTTTTCTAAATGGAACAACAAAAGAGGTACTAGAAGAGTTAGTTCAGTCACCTTGGCTACTCATTTTACACTGTACAGCATCCTGAACCAAAGCATATATTGATAGCTGGTAGAGGCCCACTTGATTAATAAGCAGAGCAGTCTTAAAAGTAAACATATTGAAATGTGACTGGATGCTTCATTATCATTACTGAGAAGTCAATTCAGCTAACAACACTAACTGCAAGCTGTAATTCAAAGTAATGAAATTTAAAACTCAGCATGAAGATAGATTTTTGTGAGAAATGGCTAAACTGATTATATTCCCTCAGCTTCCTTCATGGAACTTTTAAAAAATGACCCTAGTTATCTTTTAGGTATCATAGATACCTAGACCTCTGAGTCAGCCAAGAAGGAATTAATGAGTGTCATTGTCTCTCAGCAGATTGAGAGCTGTTCTTGCCAAAATCATGAAATTAGAGTCTTTATTGTACTGTCTGGCTTCTCCCTCTGTTAGGAATTATAGAAATGCCATTCTTTCCTAGTTAAGTGATAACTTAGAGGGCCCATTTCCTCTTAGGTAAGGGCATTGGCCAAACATGTGTTTTGTTTGGCAGCATTCACGTCTGCATGGCTGTTACAAGAGAGACGAGGCCGAATCTGAATCTTGTCTCATTGCTGTCGTTAGTGAGGTCAGAACTTGAGCGTTCAATTGAAGCTTAATAAAATGGGCTGTACCTTGCTCTGATCTTGCACAAACCATCATCTGTTGGTTAAGTTAACTAAATTATCAATATACTGCTTGTCCATCCTTCAGGAAACCTTTATTTTTAAAATCTATTTTTATTTGATGGAAACAACCACCTGCAAAACGAATGTTATCAAGCTGCTGGAAGGAAAAAAGAAGGGCCCAGCCAATGTTGTGCACTGTCTGTACTGATGAGTCAGTGGCCTCTTCTTCACAGCAGGACATTAAGAACATTAATCAAGCCACATATTTTCCCACCATTGGAGGCACCACATGGGGCACCACATGGGGCCTCCATACAGATATATCGGTAGTGATGCTTGCGTAATTTTGGCTAACAGTCACATGAAGAATGAGACCAAACACAAAAGCAGGCAGAGTTTGTCTTCTGCTCTGATGTTTGGTCTGTATAGTAAGCTCTTGTATACATTGAGCATCCATTTTTTGTCATCTCCCCAATATTATAATGGCTTTGTCGCTTTACTGAACAGTGATGGAGCCAACAATTAGGAGTGTACAAAACAAATGAGCTGAAAATACACCCGGAATTTGCTGTTTCATTTTCTTAAAGTGCTTCCAGAATGGTCAACCAAATTCAAGATTCAAAGCTGTAGTCCCCTGCCACTGAAAAAATTATGTGTTCTGGTTCAGTTCTTACCACATAGTGACAGCATAGGCAGACACTGGGATGGCAGCAGCAGCACTGTTTTTCTTAATGGCAACCAACCAATCAGATCCCGAGGGGAGAGACTGAGCCCTAGGGTAGCATGACTCCAGTGGCAGGAACGGACGTTTGGACACTCACCGTAAAGGGTCCTTCTCCTCTGAGGAAAGGAGGGCATCTTGGGTGTTTCCCACCATCCTATTGGGGAGGCAGGAAGTAGAATTTCTTCCTCTTCCTCTAGTAGGTGGGACCACCCTCTCTGTCAGTTCAGGTGACTCCCTTCAGCAGTGTGACTTCCCATCGGAGATCAACCAGTAATCAACCTGTAACAATTCGTAACAAAAGCTCCCTACCAGCAAGGTAATCAGGTAACAGTCAAGAAAAAACTAGGAATAAAAAGAGAGGAAAGGAAAAGCAGATACTGGGAGAGAAAAACAACAGATTTAAAAAACGTCCAAATAGTCTCTTGAAGATCTTGGGAGGGCAAGATGTCCTCCTTTCCTCAGAGGAGAAGGACCCTTTATGGTGAGTGTCCAAAGGTCCGTTCTCCCTCTGAGGCGGAGGACATCTTGGGTGCTCCCAAAGCAGTGCACTATTTCCTGGGAGGGGCAAGATCTTCATTCTCTACCACGTGCTGTGGTACCCTTCTTCCGAAGGCTGTGTCGGCCGATGAGTAGGTATGTAGCCAATAGTGTTTGATGAAGGTAGAAGGCGAAGACCACATGGCAGCTTTACAAATCTCTTCTAATGAAGCGTCATTCCGAAGTGCGGCATTAGTTGCAGCGCTTCTGACCGAGTGTGCCGTGATTCCCTCAGGAATGACCAACTTGAGCGCTCTGTATGCTTCCTTGATGCAGGTCTTGACACTGTGAGCAATAGCTGCTGGAGACATCCGATGACCCAGCTTAGGAGGTGTGACATTAACAAAGACAGAGTCCGTTTGTCTGATATGTTCTGTTAGGATCAAATACGATTTCAGGGACCTCCTTACGTCTAAGTTATGCCACTCGTGTTCCTTGGGACTCCAAGGATTAGAACAAAATGATGGCAAATTGATTTCTTGAGAACGATGAAATTTTGAATATGCCTTGGGTAAGAAGGTTGGGTCTGTTCTCAAGATGACTTTATCCTGGTGAAAAATACAAAGATACGGTCGTATAGATAGAGCCCCTAGTTCCGATACTCGCTGATCTGATGTGATCGCTACCAGAAATATAGTCTTTAATTTCAGCCACTTCATCGGAACATCTCGTATTGGTTCAAAGGGGGCTTTCATAAGGGCTTTTAATACTATATGTAAGTGCCACGTTGGAAACCGGTGTAGCGTTGGAGGGTTCAGTAACGTCACCCCCCTGAGGAACCGGCGTATGTGGGGGTGTAGTGAAAGCGACTCATCCCCTACGGCAGGTATGACCGTACTGATCACTGCTACCTGCTTCTTTAAGGTAGCTGGTTTCAAGCCCCTGTCCAGACTTTCTTGAAGGAACCCTAAAATGGTTCTCAGAGACGGTTCCAATGGGTCCAGCTTTTTTCGCCTGCACCAGCGCGTGAAGGCCTTCCAGGTGGCGTTGTAGATCCGGATTGTTGAGTCCTTTCTGGCTGCTAACATGGTCTTAACTATCTGTGGTTGATAACCCATCAAGATGAATCGTTTCCGTTCAATTTCCACCCTGTCAGAGACAGCCATTCCGGGTGAGGATGAGGATGCCAGATCGGTCCTTGCTGTAGTAGGTCTGGCTATGTTGGCAGTTAAAGTGGTGGCACCTCAGATAAACGTTGAATGGAAGAGAACCACGGTCTCTTCGGCCACCAGCGGGCTATCAGTATTACTGTCGCTCTTTGTTCCCTTATTTTTCGTAGCAGCTTGGGTAGCATCGGAATGGGAGGAAAAGAGTATAGCAGCTCCTTCGGCCATGTAGATGTTAGGACGTCGATGCCCTCTGCTTTGGGGTGAAAAAACCTGGTGAAGAACCTGGGCAGTTGATGATTCAGGTGTGAGGCAAACAGGTCCACTGTCAGGGTTCTGAAGTGGGCCATGACAAGAAGAAAGACCTCCCTCTTGAGAGACCACTCCCCCGGGTGGAGGCATTCCCGGCTCAACCAGTCCGCTTGAACACTGAGTATGCCTTTTACGTGTTCTGCCTGGATAGACAGGAGATTCTTTTCCACCCAGCCAATGATCTTGTTTGCTTCCCTCTGGAGTCGTGATGACCTCGTCCCCCCTTGTTTGCTGACATACATCTTTGCTGTTATATTGTCTGTTCTGACCAAGACGTGTGTATGAAAAAGCTGATCGCTGAACCTGTCTAATGCAAGATATATGGCTCTTATTTCCAGCACATTGATTGGAAGGGATCACTCCTTGTCTGTCCACCACCCCTGGGTTGGAGACCCGTTCATCGTGGCTCCCCAGCCCAGCAGGCTTGCATCCGTAAAAATCTGCACATAGTTTGGGGTGAGGAAGCTCTTGCCCTGTTTCAGATTGGACTCCAACCTCCACCATTGTAGGCTGTCCTTGACCGGTCTTGGCACTTGTAGTTTGATGACCTGTTTTTGTGCTATCTGCAGCTGAAAAGGTCTCGGGAAAGCTTGTAGAGGTCTGATGTGGAAGGGGCCCCACAGTATCGCTTCCGTGTCTGCTACCAGCAGGCCTTGGAGCTTGGATAGTTTCATGAGCAGAGAGGCAGGTTGTCTGATGATGTTCTCTGTCACCTGCTTGGTCTTGTGGATCTTTTCCTTTGGAAGAAAGAATTGTCCCTCCTGAGTATTTATTGTCTGACCCAGGTGCTCTGGCTCTGTGATGGTAGAAGAGAGCATTTGGCCTCGTTTATGATGAAGCCGTGTTTCTGCAGAAACTGGATTATGTATGTAGTGTCTTGGAAGGACATTTCTCTCGACCTGGATTGTATGAGGATATCATCCAGGTATGGATGGAGATGAAGCCCAATCTCCCTGAGTCTGACTACTGGAACCACGAGGAGTTTGGTGAAGACTCTTGGGGCTGTCGCAAGACCAAAGGGCATCGCTCTGAATTGCAGGTGCATGTCCCCTACACAGAACCTCAGGAACTTGCAGTGAGTGTGAGCAATAGGCACATGTAGATACGCCTCCATTAGGTCTATGGAGGTTAAAAATTCTCCTTTCTGGAGGGCCTATGCTACTGACCGGAGGGTCTCCATCCAGAAATGACGTAATCTTATGAATTGATTCACGTACTTCAAATCCAGGATGGCTCTCCAGTCCCCGTTCTGTTTTGGGACCGTAAAGAAGATGGAGTAGACCCCTCTCCCCCTTTCGGAGAAGGGAACAGGTTCGACTGCTCTGATATCTATGAGATGACAAATAGCTTTGATCGTGATATCGCGTCTTTGTGGATCTCATTTCAGAGGTGAAGTCGGGAACCTCTCCCGTGGAAATGCGGCGAATTCGATTGAGTAGCCATTGGATACTACTTCTCTGGCCCAGGCATCCGCCTTGGAGTCCAACCACATTTGTTGAAAGAGAAGTAGCCGTCCGCCCACCAGAGTCTCTTGCGAGTCAGGGCTTCTGCCCTTTGTCCTCCATGTCGCGTCTGCTGCCGCGATTCAGTTGTTGTCTTTGAAACCAGGACTGAAAGCATCGCCTGCGCATCTGGTTCTTTTGATAGTTCCAGTTGCGTCTGTTGTCTTGCCGAACCCTTGGAAGAGTGTGCTGTGATCGGAAAAGTTGGTAATTGAAGGACCTCCTCTCTGTCCACTTCAGGGGTCTGGGAAGAGCCTTTTTCTTGTCTTTAGTTTCTACTAGAATCTTGTCTAGTTGTTCCCCAAAGAGCTTGCTCCCTAGGAAAGGATAGGACATCAGAATAGTTTTGGCCTGTATATCCGCGGACCAGGCTCAGAGCCACAGGAGGCGTCTCACGGATGTTGTTGAGGCCATTGCTCTGGAAACAAAAGTTATGGTGTCGAGCGTGGCGTCCACTGCAAATGTGCTGGCTTTAAGTATCCTGTTGGCTCCTTCCCGAAGTCGTTTGCTGTTGCTAAGTAGCAGCTCCATCATCCTCCTGACCCACACTACGGATGCTCTGGAGACGATTGATGCTATGGCGGAGGCCTTAATTGCCATGGCCATTGCCTCGTGCGCTCTCTTCAGAGCCTCATCACCTTTCTTGTCCAGACCGTCTTTGATGGTCCCCTGGCCGTCTTCAGACAGTAAGCCATGCGATTGTAGGGCTGTAACTGGGGCGTCGACAACCGGTACCTGCAACATCTCAGTAGCAACGTTTGGTAAAGCATACAGGTTTTTTTAAATTGAATTAGAGAATTGTTTGTAAGCTGCTGGCATTGCCCATTCTGCCCTTAATTCCTTTTCAAAGTACTCAGGGAAGGGGAAAACATTAGACTTATCTTCAGATCTCGGGAAAAATTTCCTGTTCCCCTTGGGTCTGGCCTTGGAGCCCTCTGGTTTGGGGTCTTCCTCCTCCCTCTTCTGGGCCTCCCTGAGGTCTAGGGCTGCCAAGGTTTTGGACAGAAGGTACTGATAGTCCTCTGTCTGGAAGAGCATGTTGGCCTGTTCTGCTTGGCAAGATTCCTCCCCCTCTTCCTCCTCCTCAGCCATGAAGTCTCCCTCATCTGAATCCTCACTGTGAGAAGATCCTTCCTCTGGCCAGCTAACTGACTGTATTGTCTTTCTGGCTGCCTTAGTGGGCCAGGAGCCACTTGTTACTGGCCTAAGCTGGTTGGCCCCTGAAGGCGGAGAGGGGTCCTTATCTGTCCCTTGTGTCTCATAGGGGCAAAGGAATAAGAGCTCTTCCCGCATAGTCTGTCTGATAGCTGATAGGATTTCAGGGGACAGGCTACTGGCAGGGGCACTCACCGTTTCCTCATGCCCATCATGGCTAGAGCTCTGAACGGCGCCTCGGTGTTCCAGGCTATCTTCTCCCACTGGGAGAATAGCAACCATGTCCTCGGGTTTGCATGGGAAAGTTTCTGCTGCCGTAGCGTTTCCCGCCGAAATGGAGCTCTGCCGATTAGCGCCGCCCTTAGCCGGTTGGATGGGGTTGCACTGCCTTTGTCAGCTTCTAGCTATCGAGATGGGGCCATTTTGAGGGCTTGGGTTCCGTCCGAGATCGTCCCTTGCCGGGGAGCTGTACAAGCCTTGGAGGATTGTCGGCGCCGGCCGGGTGCGTTCCCACCGTCGGAAGGACGGTCCCTTGGGAGCAACCCGCTGTTGGCTCTAAGAAGCTGTCTTCGGAGTCTGAAGACTCCCTTGATGCCATGGCTCCTTTTTCCATCCCCCCCCCCCCGGGGGAGGGAGAAAGCGAAAGTAGGAAGCAGAAAGATAAAAGGCACAGTGAAAAAAGGTGTAAGGAATAGGCAATGGATAAGTTTAAGGCACTGAGAAAGAATATACCAAAGACTAGGAAGAATAGAGAGACTAGAAGGACAGAATGTAGGTACCAGAGCTAGCCTAGCATAGAACTGCTCTCCCCGGAGGCAGGAAAGAACTGAGGACAGAGAGGGTAGTCCCACCTACTAGAGGAAGAGGAAGAAATTCTACTTCCTGCCTTCCCAACAGGATGGTGGGAAACACCCAAGATGTCCTCTGCCTCAGAGGGAGAAGGGGAATGTGCATTTTTCTTCAGTGCTTCTCAGGCAATAGTATTGGCATTGGCTTGTAGGGATCAATTCACAAGACTTGCTTTGCACCAGAAAAGGGAGCAACAGATGGTATGGCATGGCACCATTGGTGGCAACTCACCAAACCCTGTCTCTGCACTTTTACGCACAATGCAAGCAAAGACCAGCAAGTAACCAGCATTCATGTAGGCATGCACATGCAGGTTTGAGAAGGGTCTTCTGTAGCCTCTGAGCCCCCAGCTGCTGCAAAGGCTCATGTTATGCAGATTAGGGTAAAAATTGGAAATAAATAATTATTAAAGAAGAGCTGCCCTGAGAAGTACCCAGGCATGTGTGAACCAGGTTGTCCATTCAATGGCCTTCTGCTGCTGTCCTTTACTGAGATGCCACCAGTGTGACTATGGAAGTCAATCTAAGATAATGAATCAAGGAGCACCAAAAGGAACTTCATCTTGCCCAGAAAGACTTCAGTCTTTCCTGAGCTCTTCTGATTAAAACTGCTGTAGCATAGAGGTTAAGTGGTTGGGATGCAAATCAGCACTGTGCTTGTTTGAATCCTGCTACTGCCATGAACTCAGCAGGTGGCCTCAAGTAAGCCACTCTGCTCAGCCTCAGATCTTGCGGCTTTGGCTACAGTTTAACTTCTTGTCCTTCATCATTCAACTTTGGGTTAATGGTTTTAGTTGGAAAAGTGAGACTTCCACCTTTACTGGTAAAAAAAAAATAAAGAGGGTCACCCTCTCATCCTTCACTCCTTCAATGTCCCATTAACAAAACCAAAGAACACTCCCTCCATCTCACTGTGGTGAGGTTTTAGGAAAGAATCACTGCTGCAGTAGGCGATGAGTGAAACAAAACATTGACTGAATCCTATGGTGATGGCACGGCAGCACATATCCCCCCTCCCCCCCACACACATACTCTTTTCTGCCAGTCTTCTATCACATTTTGAGTACAGCATGAAACAACATTACAGCCCTATCATTAAGTCACGGTAGATGGAGGGCCAAACCCAAAGGATCACGTTATTGTGGTCTGCATGGTCTACTCTGGTTAAAACACAGTAACTCTGCAGTAACAGTAAAACAGGCACTGGGAGGCAGAAGGTATCGAGTTAAGTTTCAGTCACAGTTCCAGTAGTTCTCTCCACACTGACAGTAGGTTCAGTGTGATGAGAAATCTGGTGCTGAGATTAAAGCCTTTAACTGGGAGCACTTCTCTCTTAATTTTGAAGCCTGGAGAGAGCTCAACAATGCTCTTTTCAGTTCTAGAGTTCAAAGAACAGAGGTGAGGATGGAGTTGATCCACCTGCATCAACTCTAGCAGGCAGTTCCTCCTGAGCATTTGCAACTAGTTATGGGAACAAAACTACAGAGCACAGGGAAACATGTCAACAGGCAACAGCTGAATGCAAAGGTAATTTATTGACAAATGGCACTAATATAAAGCAGGATTTTTTAAAATTAGCTGCACTGTGCTGATTGGCCATGGAGAGCTCTCCTGCTTGGGCACCAGGCTGACCTGTCACTGCCACTTTGCCATTATCCTGCCATTGTGTGAGCCTACTGACACTAGCCTTCTTCAGAGTCCATTGCTGTGTATGTTTTGTGCTTGAGAAAATTCATTAGATCTATGGGGGTTTGGGGCTAGGAGGCGAGACTAATGGTTTATAATGATGCAGTTTTTGGTTAAGTGTGAACAGAGCCTCATTTCTGCAACCCCCCCCCAAAAAAAACAATGTGTGTGCAGCTTCTCAACCCTCACCTTGATGTCTCTTCTTCAAGAATTCTTTGGGGTCCATAAACACTGAACCCTGTTGCTATGTGTGCTCAAACTCAGTGGGTGGACGATTTGGAGACAGGACTGTGTCCTGTGTGATTTTGGTGCTATTCAGTGCAAAAACAGCTGCCCCAGAGCCTCATTTCCTCAACTCCCTTTGAAAAGAACAGTATATATGTGCAGCCAACACATGTCTTGCAAGCGTGCAACAAGCCAAAACTCATGAAAATGGGGAGGAGGGGCACCAGGGAGATGGATTAGATCCAAGCTGGCAGCATCCCAGCCAGAGCAAACCAATAATTGAATGAGTTTGCTTGGAAACCCCAGATATGAAATGGAATTTTTTTTCTGTGCACACCCCTACCAGCTATAACACTTTGATTCTCATGTGCTTGTACTATTTGCTCAGAAACAAGTCTAATTTTTAAACTGTTTATTCATTCACTCACTCATTCATTCATTCATTTGTGTGTGTTCAAGGGCATGCCAACATACGAGATAACATCTGAAACCAATAACTTAGCAGAACTACGGGGGGCACTTCCTCCATATGATAGCAAAAACCTCAGAATGTAATTGTACCAATGATCATGCTAGGATTCTGTATAGATCTTTTGTATTGGCTTAAGTCCTCCAGAATATGCAGCCAGACATTTTAGTATAAATCCTTCAAGGAAACAGATTTTGCACAATCATCCGACATTCTGGAATTTGCCCGGCAAGTGTTGTTACACCCATTTTGTATTAAAGTTTAATAATAATGATCCTTGCACATAATACTTCCTCAGATTGGATGAAAAATTTGGGACATTGTGAACACATGAAGCTACCTTACCATCTGGCTCTCTATTGTATATATCTGTATGTATCTGAAGCGTAGCACCTCTCCACGGTATCAGTTTAGGATGCTTGATCACTTCTTGGCTTGACTCCCTATTTGCCAGTGACAATCATGCAGCCAGTGACTCATTTCTGCCTGTTTGGCACAAACAAGCTGTACACCAGCCCAGTAGGTTTAGAGGCAAAAACATATATAACCTAATTTAATGATATCATATTCTTTTGATTTGTGCTGTTGGGCATTTAAGATACATATTCCAACATGAAAAGTTTAATTTGCGGCTATTTATTTTCAAATGCTATACATTTAAAATACCTTTGATTTGTTTATCCTTCATTAATGGGACATGGGAGCTCTTTTGTGGGATAGGAGTTGTAGTATGCTTCATGAGGAACAAATAACTAATGATCCTGCTAACATCAGAAAGAAAACCTCTAAAGGACTGAGTCTAATGCCTATTTGTAATTCATGTGCATGCTTGAAGTAAGGTATCTCAATCATTACACTAGCACAATGTACCACAAGCATATTCGTGTGTTGTGGCATGTATTTTAACAGAATTTCACACAATTACAGTAGTGCGAAGGTTTAGGATTAGGTGGATCTGTTTAGCAGCCACCTCCTTAATTATGATGGATCAAAGCTGCTATGCAGATATGGAATTCAAAGAAGCTATCAGTGACTAGACAATCTCTGAACAGTGCATCTGATGAAGTACAAAAAGAAAAAATACTTTTTAAAGTACATTTCCAAATACAGGGTGGGATAGTTTGTTTTTAATGTTTCAGCTTTTTCATCAAAGAACACTGTAATGATTGCCATACTGCTGTCCTTACTGGTTGGTTCGTTATCCTCAGCCATCTATTCTTCTTGCCTTCTACTCTTGACCCTGAATTCACCAAGATCAGCTGCATAAGAATCTCAGTTTGGCTGTAACTCTAATAAGTCAGAAGAGAGTATGAAAGAATGTTTTTAAAAGGGTTCTACCAGCTGAAAAAATAAATCACCAGACTTTTAAACAGCTTAGCAAAAAATGTAACTTTCATATGTAATTGCAGTATTACTGCCTTAAAATATGCCAGAAAATCGTATCAACCTAACGAGAGTGTCTCTCGATAGTCTTTGGCCTCTACAGTCCTCAGAATTATGACTCTCTCATGTTGATTATGCAAAAAAAACCCAAACAAGCCCAACCTAGATGTATCAGCACATCTAAGAAGGAAGTTCCCATCATGAACCCACCACCACTGTTCTTTCCCTTTGGTTGGAATTCATCTTTTCACACAGTATACTAATATTGTCGTACCACTGGCCTATTGCCTTGTTATGGTTTGTTTATAGAAACATCTAATATATTTTCATGAGTGTAATCTGCATTACTATTTTCCATTAAAAGATTCAAACATTCATTAATTCCCCCTCCCCCCTCCATTATGTACATGGCTCCATTGTACACATGGGGCTATGTTCAGAGTTAGATATAAAGATACATATAACCACAAACAGCATATTAAAGTTCAGAACTATGTCTTTTGCCTTCAGCAATTCTCTCACATCAATAATAGCTGGGTAGCAGGGTGAGCACGGGCAGCTGCAAGAACCCCCATCTCATGGCAAAGTATTTTAGGAGATGCTGCACCCCTCCTATTTGTCCAGGTGACTTTTTAAAGAACAGGTGCTCTCTGTTCAGGTCAATATTAATATACTAACTTCTGGGCCATGATTTCATTGCAATGATCTCTTTCAAATTTTTCATTATTTTCCAATAACATTTTATTTCATAGCTAGATTGTAATAGGTCAGTTTTATATTCTGCCACATTTGCCTATCCACCTGGGCCAAATAGCTATAGCCTCTAGGTAAGCCCTCAATTGGCCCACACCACCTGCCCCTCAAGGCACTCTGAGTCAGGACCCAGCTACACTGTTAAATCAGCACAAAACAGCTGATCGCTATTACAAGCTAGAAGAGGTATAACAAACACGCACTGTGCTGTGGTTGCACCTACAATGTGGGCTCTCTTTCTGCCTTTTAGAGCATGGTCCTGAGCAGAGTTATCTCCTAAATCCACTGAAGTCTATAGTCTTGGAGGAGGGGTGCAATTCTTCTTAGGATTGCATTGTTAGCTCAGAGTGCACAGAAGGAGAAATGGAAGGCCAGGCAAATGGGATGACAGAAGGCTTATCTTGTTGAACCCCTTGACTGGATCAATCACGTTAAGTGATGTTTTAGTTATAGGAATGGGGATGGGGGGGGGATGTGAACCTCCTCATACTTGCTGTCTCAAACCTGTCTCAAAACCAAAAAGGAGCTGACTTTAAAGGTAAGTGGGTTTATTGAAGCATAGGCCTTTGTGGGCTCCCAAAATAGATAGAGCCTATATGTATTAGATTTGACCAGATTCATTTTATGGCACTATGTGGACAGCCAAAGAAATCAGAAGAAGGACCAGCATGTAAGGTGGGTGGAAAGTAACCATTTAAGGACCCACATCTATACAACTGTATATAATTCAATCAGCCCAAGATATTTAACAGACATGAGCAAGAAACTCTGTTTATTAATGTAATGTTTGACTTGAACTAGAACATTTGGCCTTTAAAGTGTGCTTGAAATTTCAGGGTTTGAGTTTTCTGGAAATAACTGATTTTGTGATTACTCTAACAAATTTCAGTGCAATAAATCTAGCTAGATCTAGCTAAAGCCAAGATAGTTAAAAGAAAATAAGATGTGCTTTATTGACTAGCACTTTGAATGACAGGACATCTATTGGCGATCTTCCATATTCTCAAAGCTGAATCATTTGCAACCTCTGCTGTATCTAGTACTGAGCTGCTCTCTAGTGGAAAAAAATATTATTACAAATTCTCTCTCTGCCTACTTATTGTGACAAACAGAAATCAGTGGAGCATTTGACTAGTGCA
Source organism: Eublepharis macularius (assembly GCF_028583425.1). Taxonomy (NCBI): domain Eukaryota; kingdom Metazoa; phylum Chordata; class Lepidosauria; order Squamata; family Eublepharidae; genus Eublepharis; species Eublepharis macularius. The sequence continues at coordinate 83,009,023 of NC_072797.1, forward strand.
AGAAGCAGGTAATAGTCTTTAGCAGGACTGCTTTTTGCTGCTGGACTGGTTTCTGTGGAATTTGCAAGTCCAGAAATTAACTGGAATTTCTATGTATTTATTGTTCTTAAGGCAGGTTGAGACTGGCCTGAAAAATTTGTTACTGCATTAATTTACAGGTCATGGCTTAATGTCATCTACACTAGTCCTTCATGAATAGTTTTCCTAAATACATATTTTAATGTTTTTAAATCAAACTTGATTTTTTTTCCTGGATCATAAAGCATTTTATGGTACACCATAAACTTTCTTACGATGTTAACTGCTGGTGAAACTATTCATACTAGTATGCTGCAATAATACATAATCTGATACACTTGGAATGCTGGAACTTTTTAGTTAAGAAAAAAGTTACTAAAGAGTGTTATAAAATTATATATAGTGAGGGGAGCCTTTTCCCCCCTTGCCTTCTCTCCTAACATTAGAACTTGGGATCACTCATTAATAGGCTAAAGGTCTGTGACAGATGAATACAATGGGTTGGATTCAGTCAGCTGAAATCTCACTCAAGTTCTTCTCCATATGACAGCCCCTATCCTGCATAGATTTTGTCCACGCAGACTGCATTATTATCAAAGGGGACCCCCTCCTTCCTTTTATACCAGTGCAAAAGCTGGTTGAATCCCACTCAGCATTGTATCACCCCACTCATTATTAATGAATGGCATTCACTGTGGTTATTGCCATAAGCTTGGCTGGTTTTTAAAGTGTTAGACAGATACATGGAGTTTAGGTCTATCTGCAGATGTTAGCCAAGATAGATAAACAGAAACTTGGAGCTCAGTAGCCACATGTGTTTGGGTGCCAAATGCTGAGGGCAGGCAATGGAAGAAGGCTCCTGTCCTCATGGCGTGCTTGTGGGCTTCCTGGAGACATCTGACTTGCCACTGTTAGAAACAGGACACGGAACTAGATGGACTTTTGGTCACATCCAATAAAGCCGTTGCTTATCATCTTTAAAAGGTTGAGATAGATCACTTCATACTAGAACAGACTTTATCATATAATATTATATGTTAAAGCAATTATACTATGAAATAAAAAAACCTAAGGCTGCTTCCACACAGTCACAATACCCCATGTAGTTCTCATTGCCACAGCTAATGCAGAAGCATTCGCAGCAGCAACATACTATCCACGTGGCAGTTTCCTCAGCACTTTCCTGGCTCAGCAATCTGCAACCGCCTCCCTCCCTGTGCCATCTGAGGGCTTTTTAAAAATATTGGCAGATCTAGATTGCTATAGCACAACGACAGTATAACCGTCTATTATTAGCTTTTCTAAATTCCCAGCTTTCATTCTTTTCATCACTATAGATCTATTCAATGAAAATAGATATTTATTCTTTTTTGCTTTTATTTAATTATTTATTTACATAACGTATACCCCACCTTTCTGCCTTATGGGAACCGAAAATAGAGGAGGGGCAGCCCCGGTGCAAACGCAAGCGAAAGGAAAAAAGAAAACCAAAGCCTCAAAATAAACAACACACAATGAAAATTATATCAAAAATGTAAATGTAATAGACAGGAAAGTATCTTAAATAGTGTGTTATGAATGAAAGTCAAAGTGTATATACATGAACTACAAACAAGCCAATAAATACAAGTCAGGTAAACACAACAGGTGCTCATAGGCACCAAAAAGGGTTAATACCAGTATAAGGGTGCACGCAGGCACTTCCTCACAAGTATACCAAAACGAATACAAGATACAAACAATATCAGGGTGCACGCAGGCACTCACATAAATCAGAACAAGGAGGGGTGGCTGAAACAACACACACACCCCAAATAAAAACGGCTATAATGTCCAAGTAAGTGCAGTATGAAGAATGCAGAGGATGATGGAAATTTGATGTCCGACGACCAGTCAGACTTCATATGTCACGCCTACGGGATTTGCCAGCATATAAGATCTCAACCCGTTTTGTGAATACTTCACTTCTTCAACAGGCACATATTTCTTGTATACAATGTTGCAACTGAACCAATCTCAAAAGTATGCCACAATGAAGACGCCCATTACCAAAATGTCCGACTTCTCATTCCCACAGAACACAAAGGCACTTTGACTGTGATCTTTCAAAAAATATTATTTGAGAGAAATCACAATAAAGCAGGGGAAAATCCATAAAGTTAACATTAGAGAAAAATTTAAAGATTTCTATGCCACCTCTTCCTAGAATCACCTCAAAGTAGCTTTCAAAATAAAACATGATAAAAGTAAAACATAAAAGAGCATAACATTGTTATCAATGAATAATTAAAATCCTAGCAACCACAATATTTGGATGCTCCAAAAATACTCCCTCGAAGACAAACATACAGCAGTTATTCAGTAAAATGAAGTGATGGAGTTACAATTAGAAATGTATTAGAAATGCATTCTATACAACATGGAGACATCTTTGTTTGGGTCCTATAGTTTCATTCCTCTCATGCACAGTGGTTGCCAGACACTAGATGCTTTCCTTTTACACAAGCAACAGCATCTTACATTAGGATGGTGTTCCACAATTTGAGGACTATGCTGTACAAGTGGTTATAGAACCAAATCTAATACATTTAAGTGGCAATTAAATGAATTTTTACTACAGAAAGAGTCAATGGTAGAGAATTGTAAAAAAAGGCTGAAAGAATTTTTTTAATTAAATTTGAATAAGGGTATAGATTTGAGAATGGTTTGGGATGCAAGCAAAGCATTTATAAGAGGCCACTTCATAAGTCATAACTCAGAATTAAAGGGGGGGAAAGCAGGAAAAATACAAGGTATTTTGCAAGAAATTTTTTTAAAGGAGGGAGAATTAAAAACTGTGCCAGGGAATGTTAAGGTGAACAAGAGATAAAATGCTTGCAATAACAGCAATCGATGTTAACTGTAAGGGATTTATAGAAAAAACTGAATTATGCTAAGCAGAGGAATTTTGAATTTGCTAATAAACTGGGAACATGGTTGGCGTATAGACTGAGAAAAGAGAGGGAAAAAATGATCTTAAAATTGCAAGATGGGAATACTATGCTAACAGAAAATGGGGCCATCCAAAAGACCCTTTTTAAGTATTATTCAAACTTGTACAGAAGACAGGATATTTCTTTAAATAAATTAAATTATTACTTAATAAAACAGAAGTTACCTAAAATTACAGAGGAACAACAACAGGTGATGAATGGTGCAATAACGATTAAAGAAGTGGTGGAAGCAATTAAAAAGATGAAAACTGAGAAGTCACCAGGTCCTGATGGACTATCTAGCTGATATTATAAACGCTTTGAAGATGAGATCCTTGCAAAATAAAATTGGAGGAAAGATGCCAGAGACTTGGAAAGATGCTAACATTACACTGATCCAGAGGAATTAGCCATGTTTGTAGTAGCAAAACAGTAAAGAGTCCAGTAGCACGTTTAAGACTTAAATGTGCTACTGGACTCTTTAACATTACACTGATACCCAAAGAAGGGCAAGATTTGACACTAGCAAAAAATGTAGACCTATATCACTGCTGAATAATGACTACAAACTATTTACCACAATTTTAGCAAAAATATTTAAGCATGTTTTCAAAGACTTTATTCATGAAGATTAAAGTGGTTTCTTACCCAAAAGACAGTTGAAAGACAACGTCAGAACTCTATTGGATATAGTGGAATATTTGGATAAACACAACGATAAACAAGCAGCTCTAATTTTCTTGGATGCTGAGAAGGCCTTTGACAAGTTGAACTGGATTTTCCTGTTTGAAGTTTTAGAAAAGATGGAATTGAGGGAGAATTTTATGAAATGGGTGAAATCAATCTACATTTCACGGAATGGAGAATTAACTAAACCATGTGAGATTCAAAAAGGAATACATCAAGGATGTCCGCTGTCACCGCTTCTTTTCATTTTGGTGTTGGAGGTTTTGAATAGAGACATTAGACAGGAGGAAAGGATTAGAGGCGTAAAAATTTTAAAAAGAGTCATACAAATTAAAAGTATTTGGATGATTTAGTTTTAATCCTGGAAGACCCATTAGAGGGAACTAAACTATTGATGGAGAAGTTGACAGAGTTTGGTACTCTGCCAGGTTTTAAAATAAATGAACAGGGAAAAAAATGTTGACAAAAAATATGGATACTAAAAACCAGGAAGAATTGATGAAAATAACAGGTTTTAACATTGAAAAAAAGGTAAAATATTTAGGTATCACGCTGACAGAGATGAACTGTATGGTATTTCAAAATAATTATGTTAAGACATGGAAAGAATTGAAAAAATATGTTAAGATGGGACAGAGTACAATTGTCCTTGTTGGGGAGAATATCAGCCATCAAGATGAATGTTTTACCTGGGATGTTATCATAGCCTGTGTGATGACGTCACTTCCCGGAAGTGACATCATCGCGTGGTCCCGGGAGCGCGCATGTGCGCAGTGAGTTCCACCACCTCTTTTCCCAGAAAAAAAGCCCTGGCATATTATTACCATCTACCAGCATCTGAGCCCTTGCTTGGCTGAGGCCTAGGCTTTCTGTGGGAGTTCCTTCTTAAGTGATCAAAATAGGCATATCAGTGATATGGTTGGAGTGCCATAGGAAGGGGTCTTTCCTAATGCATTGTCCTGTTAAGAGACTAAACATTTGCAGCACAGGATTCGAAAACCATACGTAGAGCTCCTACTGAACACGTCTCCATCCTCCACACAGCAAAAGGTGATATGCTTTCTTTGTTCCTTTCTTCAGTCTGTTCACATATTGTTAATGAAATCATGGTTTCTGGTTTGGTTGCCAACCTCCAGGTGATACCTGGCATTTCCCCAGAATTACAAGTGATCTACCAGACTACAAAAATCAGTTTCTCGGGGGGGAAATGACTGCTTTGAGGGTACACACTTTGTAATTATACCCAGTAGCTTTGCCAGCCAAGCACTTCTCTAGGACTTGGGAGGATGAGCAGGCCTGCTTATGATAGTGAAATGGTAACCTACTTGCTATGAACAACACTAAAATATTCAAGAAAATTCTATCATGTTGAGACCTGCTGCTGGATAAGTTGTTCACTTCTACCAGTTACTTCAGAATAAAATATACCTAAATGTTACCCAACAGTCAACATTGCCATACTGAACACATAGAAACAGATAAAGATCTTGCAGAGTTGGAAAGCCTGCAGAAATAGGCCTACTACAAGGCCAGGAAGGGCAGAACTTCTGCAATGTAGCGAAACACATCAAGTTTAGCCCGAGTGAGGGTTTTTTTTAATACCTGCAAATGGTATTCATTTTCTGGTTAGGCAACCCTATCATGGGATAGGGTATAATTTGAAAATTTGACACTCCCTCCTCCAAGTAAGCTAATTTCTCCACACACCCTTTTCCCCCTTTAACTGGTTCTTTTCAGAGATTCTCTTCTACTCCATGGGAGTAGTTGCCATCAGCGTCGTAGTAACAACAACAACATTCGATTTCTATACCGCCCTTCAGGACAACTTAATGCCCACTTAGAGCCAAGCCACAGGAGACGAATAACAAAGGGGGAGCGTGTGAAGGGAGTCACAATGTTAGCCAGGAAACTGAGTTTTAAAAGAAATTGGAAGGCTTTGTTAATTTCCCCTCTCTACAGAGCTAAGGAGATCGCTGCTCAGAGGGTTTGTTAATTTCCTCTTTGCCTCTGGAAGGCTCTGTCAGTTTCACTTCCTCTTCTAGGAGGCAAAGAGGAAATAAACCTTCTGAGCAGGGATTCTCTGGCTGTATAGAGAGGGGAAATTGACAAAGCCTTCCGAGCTCTTTTAAAAATCAGCTTCCCAGATAACATTGAGACTCCCTTCAGGTGTTCCTCCTCATGTAATTCGTCTCGTGTAACTTAGTAACGTATTTGGGAACTTCTAAGTGAAAACTAATTATCCATATGGATTTAAGGAAATCCACCAAGAATTTAATCAGCTGCCAGCAGGAATTTGATATACTATTCACATATCCTTCTGTGACAGGCAGGGGGCTGTCCTGCCCTTCTTCAAATCATGTACCAGTCTCATGTCACCAAGTTTTGAATTTGCAGAACCAAAACAGCATCCAATCAGGAGGGAGAGAATGTTAGAAGGCTAAGTGGGAGGAGAAAACAGACTAAACGGACAACTCCAGTGGTAGTTCAGGGGACCACTGAGGGGATTAGCATGTTTTGGAAGTCTGGATCAGGTACAAGAGACTGGTTATTTAACGCTGATTACTGATAAGGTTTCCCGGGGCCTCAGCAGCTAAAGTGGGGATGCAGGGTACTAACTTCCCCTGCATACTGGAAAATGAGCATGACAGAGATGCCGCAGAGCATGCTGATGCCCAGTTGAGTAATAATCGCCTCCAAGAGGGCAGTTTTTACTGAACTGAGCTTCAACGTGACCCACAGCTCCCCTATCATGCTTGGGACTAAGACAGTGAGGGGGGAGAGGGGTCCTACTCCCCCACCATTTTACCAAACTGAAATGGAGCCGAGGGGGAGTTGTTTGCCTCTCTTTGGAGCTGTAGGTCTAGTATTATTTGCAGAAGCTGCAAAGGGGGAAATAATGTCCCCTCAGTTCCATTGTGGCTCTGGAAAAATGACACAGGGGAGGTAGGAGACCCTCCCCCCCCCCACTCCACAGTCCCAAGCCAAACAGGGTCGTTCCCGAGTACTTAAGTGACATTTCCCACAGCTGCTGGGTGGCCGTGGGGAACATCAATCAGCTCTGGTGGACACAGGCCTCATTAAAGAAAGCTTGGTGTAGTTTGGCCTTCATCAGTTATAAGATCACAACTTTATCTACTAGTAAGCTGTTGAGCCCCTGTGCTGGCAACGAAAGGTGCATGACAGGGCCATAATCAGACAATGCTGGGGGATCTCTTCCTACTTGGTGGATTCCACAGGGATGCAGAAAGAGAAAGGAAAAATAACACTTAAAATAGCTTGATGACACTTAAAATAGCTTGAAAATGCTCCAGAAAAGACATTAAAAGATGTTAGACACATCTGAGGAAATTCAGAATTTCTTTGTTTAGTATATTGTATTCTCTTCATAACCCTTTGAATAGTGAACACATGAAAAGTTCTTGCTACCTGTTAGAAGTGAAGTGGTCTGCCTTCACCTTCTCACATATTTCTCTCATCATTTGAAGGAATTTTTATTAATCTTCTGGTATGCATTAGAGGAATCTTATAAATATAGCAACACCCTTATGAACCTAGGCGAGCTGGTAGGATCAGCTAGTTAACAGCATTTTTTTCTGTTGACAAATGAATTTACTTAGGAAATAGATTTTAAGGATACCAAGGCTGGTTTGGTGGTTTGAGCATCAGCCCTCTGAGGTGAGATTAATACATTAAACAACTATGCAACACTGAAAATTACTGAGCATTTGGCACTATAGGGAAGCTGCATCCTGCATTTCAGTACTGTACAAAGATACAGCTGTATTGTAAGTGCTCCAGATTCTATTTCCATAGAGAAGAAAACAAGTACAGACTTCTGTAACATCTTAATTCTAGACCCTGTCCATTTCAGCAGAGGTCAAGTCTGCTCAGGAGCTTTGTGTGTTTCTGGTTCTGTATCTCAGCTTCCAACTGACAATGGAGAAGCTTCACTAGAAGAAAAACCATAGTGGGACTTCGCATCTACATGTTGTATGAACTCTGACCCTTCTTACAGTGCAGAGACTCATCCACTTCTCTATTTTCTTGGACTTAGGGAACTGCATTAATCTCCTTTACACCATCCCTGCAACTCAGAGGGGTGATTTTTGTTTCTGACAATGCTTTAGTCTCCCTTACCATCTCTGCACTGTAGCCATTCCTTCTCTGTGCCCTAAACTCTTCTATGAACTTTAGGCCATCAAGCAGTCAGTTCTCCAGTATTTTCTCTTTATTACTCCATACTGCTGTCTTTTAATACGGTTCTTGCCAAACCCTTTTGCTCAATTGACTTCTGTCTTCTCCTGTCCTAGAGTTGCCAGGGCTCTTGGGGATCAGAGCAGGGAGGGGGGAGGGGGTTGTGTGGAGGGGCACAATGGAATATTTACCTCACATGTGTGCTACACAAGCACTCTGGAACGCTTCTGTGTCGTGCCAGGAATGACATTTCCAAGCATTCCAGAGCTGTGGGAGAGCACTCTGGGCACTCATTCCTGTGCTTCTCCCCTCCCCCGCCAACCAAGTGAGAGTTAGCAGGGGTGGAGGCTGGGAACAAAGGATCCCCTGCCCCCATTAGGGGAATAGAATCCCTACCCTGTCTTGCACTCTGCAAGCAGACCACATTTAGACTTCTCAGGAGTAAGGCCTCAGGCTTGGCTGGCTAGACTTAAGAAAGTAGGCTGGAGCTTGGAACTTGTGTCTAGTGGACCAGTTGATCCAGCAATGCAGCCTTCCTGAGCCTCTACATAGGATGGGAGTTGACAGGTGCTGAGGCTCCTGAGACTCTGCTGTGCTTTGGCCAGGATCCTGCAAAGAAGTATTGCTTCCAAAGCCCTGTTCTCAAGCCAGGCTAGGATTTCCACTGCCAGTCTGGCACTTTGCCTCCTTTGTACCACCTCAGCCCAGGGCCTTCCACTACCCACTAGTATTGTGGAGTGCGAGTAAGTCCTGAGTGGCTATGGACTCAGATTCATGTCATGACTGATGGAGACCTAGTAGCTAACTCAAAGACTGGTGGCAAGGTCTTCCTTGCAGGCTCTGGCAGGGTGGCCTCTGGCACTGCTGGAGAATGGTTAGCAGATGCCTCTCCGCAGCAAGGATGCCTTGATCCTGCTGGTCCTCCTGGTTCCTGTGCCTTGACTCTTTAGGCTCTTCCTCAGAGTATTCTGTGTTAGAGTCACTGTGTTGGTCAGAGGGGGTCACGATGCCCCCTCCTGACAATAACCTTCACCCTCAGCATCTAATCATGAAATGCTAAGCAGAGTTAAACCCTTCTAAGTCCACAGAATTGTTGCTTAGAATTGTACTGCACATAGGGATCCTATTCCCCTAGTGGGCCTCCCAGGTGTGCTCCAAGGGCTGGCGCGATGACGTCACTACCAGGAGTGATGTTGTTGTGCCGCCCCAAGAGTGTTCATGCACTTTGCAGCGGTCCAAGTTAGGTCCCAAACCAGCCTGCTGCAAAGCATGCACACGCTCCCATGCCTTGCATATGTGCGAAGAATGAGGAGAAGGTAAGTGCCCCCCTCCCCCCCCTCGCTGGAAGGATAAGTCACCTCCTTTTTGATTACACTCTGCCAAACATCTCCAGAATAACTGTTTTCTCAACTTCTCTTTTCCTTGCCAATCAGCATGGCCCTTCTCCACTATTTACTCCCTAGTTCAGAATGGTCTCAGTTACCCTAGTTCAGTGAATGGTTGACCATGCCGCCAATTATTTATTTTCAGGAATTCCATTCCTCTGTTCATAAAAAATCAATACAATGATAAACATTACCCAAATTTTCTGAAAAACAATATTAACACAGACACTATAAAATAAAAGCCCATGTCCAATGAGAAACAGCAGATTAAAAACGCAATGAACAGCCAGGTAAATACGAGGATCAACATCATTGGTGAGATGAATCTGAACCTCCATTTTCAAAGGCTTGCTGCGATAGATGCCTGACTCTCCTGTTGAATGCTAGCAGAGGAAGCTAAGAAAATTGCCTGAGGTTGAGCATTCCAAAGTTCAAAGATGGCTACTGCAAAGGCCCTGCTCTTCATAACTCTATAATGTATTGGCTCTCAAAATATTGAATACTCTATATATTGTCGAAGGCTTTCACGGCTGGAGAATAATGGTTGTTGTGGATTTTCCAGGCTGTATAGCCATGGTCTTGGCATTGTAGTTCCTGACGTTTTGCCAGCAGCTGTGACTTTTTTTTTGGTTTTTATTTAATTACACATTAATAATTACAATATATATATATATATATTTAAATACATTGCCTTCAATATTTGAATGATTATTTCTCATACAAGTTATACATCTATGTTCCCATACCCTTATCCCTCCCCCCCTCCCTTAACTTCTCATCCTTCCTAGCCAGGGACAGAGGCCTAGAAGCTTCCACCGAACGTCCCGTTGTTGACCTTCCATAACCCATTTTAGATATAAATGCCACTTTTCCTTAATCTTCCCTGCCCTTAATTCCCATGGCTCATCCTGATTAATTATAGCTATAATGTCTGATCGAATATATTCAAATAAATAATTCTGCCAATTTAGTTCCGTCCACTTGGTTTTGTCTTTCCAACCAAATGCTATTACTGCTTTTCCGGCTAGCACCATTGCTTTAAATAAATCCTGTTCTTCTTTCCTAATACCTTGATAGCCTAGAATACTACTTAACATCAGTTCAACGTCTATCTTCGGTCTTATTACAAAAAGCTTATAAAGCTGCTCTGTTACCTTTTCCCAAAAGGCTTTAGCTTCTGTACACTCCCACCACATATGGGAGTACCATCCTTTCTCAATTCTACAATGCCAGCATTTTGAGCTCAGTCTTGGGAACATGTTAGCCAATATAACCGGAGTTCTATACCACTTTGTATAAAATTTCAATTCCAACTCTCTAAATTTATGCACTTTTATCTTCTGTGTACCTTTTACAAGTCTACCAATCATTCTTTCCTCTAAACCAATTTCTATACTCCACTTCCCTTGAAGGAGGGTTCTTGTCCGATCATCATCAGACGTCATCCTCCTATATATCTTACCTACTAATCCCCTTTTTGTGTTTATCATCACCTTCAATAACTCCTCCATTGGTTCCCCCACCACCAAAGTATTATTTTCAATTATCTTTTTAAGTCTATTATGTAAACCTATTAGCTTCAACCAATATTGCCTACCTATTTCATCATGTAATATTTATAATGGCTTAAGCGACTGCCCACATAGTATATCTTGTAGTCTAGTGTACCCTTTCTGTTTAAGTAATCTCCACCATTTCTCATCTTCCTCCTCCTCATCCAACGCCTCTATTGGTGCTTGTCTAGATACTCCCTTTAACCATTTCAGTTGCCATTTCCTCCAAATCATTAATGCTGTTTTCCTCGGTCCCGGGTCTAACATACTATATTTAAACTTTCCTCCTGTAAACACTCCAAATCTTCCCATCCCTTTATTTGTCTCATTCTCGATTCTAACCCATTTTTGTTCACTTCTCTCCCCTATTTCCATTAATGCTTTTATTTGAAATGCTTCATGATTAATTCCCCAGTTCTGGGACACCCCAACCCATATCTGAGCTATGAGCATATATAAAATATCTAAAAACCCTACTTTTTTTACTGCCAAAAACCCATTCCTTTATTCTTGCATTCCAACTGTTAATTTTTTGTCTATTAATTTCTAATGGTATCGTTTGGAACAAATATAGTAGCTTTGGAGTCCAAAGCATTTTCACTATGTTAATCCTAGCTGTTATACTTAATGTCCTTTTACCATACCTCATTTCTTTCAATATTGTATTCCACGTCCGATTATAATTCCTCTCTACCATCTTATTAATGTTTTTAACTGTATCTATCCCTAGATATCTAAATTTCTTAACCCCTAAACCTATTCCTGTCCATTTATGTATCTCTTCCCTTTCCTCCATTCTTACATTGATGTACATTATCTCTGATTTTGCCATATTAACTTTTAATCCTGAGTTTAACTCAAAGTCTTCTAATATAATTTTTGTCTCTTTAACTCCTTCTTTCGGATTAGATATAACTATGATCAAATCATCTGCAAATAGATTTAATTTAATTTCTTCCTTGCCTATTTGGTATCCCTCTATCCTCCCAGAATTCCTAATACGCTGAGCTAATTGTTCTATAGCCATTATAAAGAGGAACGGGGAGAGCGGGCATCCCTGCCTAACTCCCCTCTGAATTGAAAATTGTGAAGTATGTTCCCCGTTAAGTCTGACTACCGCTATGCTTCCTCTATATATCTCCTGGAATACTTGTATAAGTGATTGACTAATTCCATATTTAGCCATAACTGACCATAAAAATTGATATGATAGTGTATCAAAGGCTTTGTAAACATCTAATTTTAATAATGCCAATTTCCTGCATTTATTATGACTCAAGACGTTGATCAAGTTTCTTACCGGGTGTGCAATATTTCTACCCTCCATAAACCCATATTGATCTTCTTTTATCACTTTCCTAATAGTATCCTTGAGTCTATTTGCCATTATTTTGGCAAAGAGTTTATAATCCTGGTTCAGCAGGCTAATCGGTCTATACGAACCCACTTCTTGGGGGTCTCTCTTACGTTTCAAAATCACTATTTTTTCTACTTTTCTCCAGGTATCGGGGGCCTTTCCTCCTTTTAGTATATTGTTAAATACCTCTTGTAATTCTGGGATTAATACCTCTTTCATTTCCCTATAAAATTCCATTGAGAAGCCGTCCAACCCTGGGGATCTACCTGTCTTTAAGCTACCTATTGCCTGCTCTATCTCTTGCCGCGTTATATCCTCCTCAAACCTCCTTCGTTTGGTTTCCGTTAACACTGACCCTGTCTCTTCCTCAAATTCCCTCACCTCTTTCCCCTCATACAGACTTTTATAGAATTTCTCAAACGCTCCTTTTATCTCTTCTGAATTCTGTGTCACCTTTTTATTTATCTTAATACTCCTCACCCTTTGCCTCTCTTTTCCCCTTTTCAAATAATTCGCTAATCTTTTAGCTGAATTGAGTGTATTCCTCTGGTAGTCATTTTTTACCATAACCTGCCTTTTCCATAACGCCATGGAGTCAAGGACATCCAGTTTTTTCCGCAATTCCCTAATTAATTTATGTCTATTGGGACAAAATTTCTGTCTTTGATCCTCTTGCAGCTTACTTAATTCCTGTAATTCCCCTTCCCTTTCAGCGTGCCATTTTCTCTTTATCTCCTTTTCTTTCATGATACACTGCCCTCTAATTACCGCCTTAGCTGCGTCCCATAATGTTTTTGTCTCCACCGTTCCCTTATTTTCTTTAAAGTATAACTTTATTTGATCTGTAATATATCGCTTGTCCTCCTCCCTAGCCATAACCATGTTATTATATCTCCATGGTCTCCTAATTTGTTTGTGCATTAGTATTATTTCTACGCTTACCGGAGCGTGGTCTGAAATCCATGTTGGATGGGTGATTACTCTTTTAACCTCCCAGGTGCTTGTCTTATTTATAAATACATAATCCAAACACGAGGTGGTTTTATGTCTACTTGAAAAATATGTAGGTTTAGGCACTAGATTAAGAACTTTATGTACTTCAATCAAGTCCCATTGTTTCCAATTAATTATGTTATCCTTATTAAAATCCTTGTTAAAATCTCCCGCCAATATCACCTCTCCTTCAGAAAAGCTACGTACTTTTTTTAATACCTTTAATAAAAAAGTTTTCTGTCCCGTATTTGGAGCATACATATTTATCAAGGTTGTTAAGCTATTTTCAACCAGACACTTAACCATTACAAATCTCCCTTCAACATCTCTTATCACTTCTATTACTCTTATATCGTTCCTTTTATGGGCCAAAATTGCCACACCCCTTGCTTTTGCAGATCCACGCGCCTCTGCCAAAATCCCCCAATTAGGGTCTCTAAATAAAGGTCTTTTGTCTTTCTTTGCTTTATGTGTTTCCTGGAGCCATGCTATGTCTATATTCTGTTGTTTAAGAAATCTAGCAGTTTTATACCTTTTTAAATCCGAACCCAGGCCGTTGACGTTCAGTGTCAGCATCTGTAACGTTTTATCCATATTCAAACTCAAATTTCCCCTCCCTTCGTTCCCCTGGCCAGATATTTAATTTAATATTCCCTTTAATATACCCAACTCCCTTCCTCTTCCCCATCCCTCCCCCTCCCCTTCCCTTGTGTAGAGCCCCAGACTGGGGATGAATGCTCATCCCTTCTCTACACCTCTGGGCAAGCGCACTCTCCACTCCCCGAATTATTAATAACTATTGGCACTATTATAGTTCCGTTGTATATTCCCCTTGATATATCTTAATCTCGAGATGGTCTTGGCCTCTTAACGTAGTAATTAGGTGGTCCTTCTTTGAAATCTGGTTACTGTAGCCGAGGTTAATGCATTTCCTCCATCGAAGTTGACTCGGTATTCCTCACATTTACTCCCAAAGTTTCTAATAAGTCCCGTGCCTCTTCAGGATTCCTCGCACAAAGCCTTCTCCCTTCTTGGTATATAACCAAGGATGCTGGATACGCCCAGCTGAATTTAATCTCACTTTGGTTAAGTTTCTGAGCAAAAGATTTCATTTGAGTCCTTTGATACAGCGTTTCTTTACAAAAGTCCTCCTTCACACAAATCCTTCTGCCTCTGAATGTCAGCTCTTTATTTTTTTAAAGTGTTTTGAATATCCTCTGCTGCAGCTTCTCCCTCGCAAGCTTCATTATCACCGGGCGCAGCTCCCCCCCCCCTTCTTCTCGTTTGGAGTCTGTGAGTGCGTTCAATCTCTTCTTCTATTTTCAGCTCCTGTTGTAACATCCAATCCACCAAAGCCTGCTCCAAGTCGCATGCTTTGACTTCTTCCGAAATACTAAAAAAATAATATTCCTCCTCCTATTGCGGTCCGATAACCCAAATTGGAAACTCAAAGTGCACATCCCTAGTCATTAGCATAATTCAATAGATGCCAATGACACTGTGCAACCCCCTTATAGGTAACTCTCACAATTATCAAGGACATGCTTATTGATGAGGGAGAGAAAAATCACACACACACAAAATGCAATCTGCAGTCAGCAACTATAATACACAAGTGAGATGCTCCATCAAAAATGAAGAACAAAGCTCATTTGTTACATGAATCATTGTACCCTCCACTCCCTCCGTACTGCCAATCATCAGCCAGTCTGCCAAATTTATGGCAACATACTACATGAACACAATTCAGTGCAATGTAGGCCGTTTCCACATGTCTTACCTGCCTGTGGAACATCGCGCAGAAGACAGCGTCTTCTCGCACTAAATTGTGCCAGGAAGATGCTGTTATCTGGGAGTTTTGCACACAATTTCACACAAAACTCCTGGATAACAGCATCTTCCTAGTGAGATTTTGCGTGAGAAGACGCTGTCTTCCAGGTCTTTTGCGCGATGTTCCACAGGCAGATAAGACGTGTGGAAACGGCCGTAGACTAATAGTACAATCTTATGTAGAGTTAGTCGAGTATAAGCTATTTGATTTCAGTGGGTTTAACTGGAATAACTCTGCATAGGACTACTCTGCATAGGACTGTACTGTACATGTGTTAAAAACAAAAGCATAACCGTATCTGATGGATGAGCTTCCTTCTGTCCCAGGAGAATGCAGTTTGAACATGTGCATTGTTTTTAATGATAATTTTCCTTTTCCAGAATGTTAATAATAAACAACTCCTTTGGGGAAAGCAGGAGAAGGGTGTTGGTTGTACTGATGGTACAAACCTGCATTCCTGTTTTTCTACTTGTATTGCCCTTGGCCACCAGCTGAAATGTATTATTACTTCCTTCTGCCACCCCCCTCCTTCACTTTGCTTCAAATATGGTGTTATTACATGGAATTACAGTTTCATAAACAGCTGCTTATTATAGGCATGAGAATCATAATACTAGTTAATTCATCACAATAGTGATATTAGCATTGATCCTGCATTAATCTTTCTGTTAGGAAATATTATGCAGGTGTGTGGAAAGCATGAGAAAAGCCATTCCTCCCAAATGTTGGTGAGCTGGCAGGACTAGGTAGGTCTCAGTTACCTTTTTTGAAAAATATTCAGCATGCATATCCTTTTAAGGTTGTAAAAACTATCTAATTCTAAGCAGGCCAATGGCACGCATTCTACTGACTATAATCACAAGAATTATTGCTGTTTAAAAATATTGGTAATCACATTTTTCTGTATTCTCAAAAAAGTGCAATGAGGTAAAGTACTCGCCTTAACTATACTACGTTAGGGCAAACATGACTTACTTCCTCATGCTGTAGGACCACATTAAGCCTAGCTAGCTAGTGATTAAGGACAAATTGTGAGAACTGTCACTCCTTTTCTCAGGATGCTACCAGGAAGAACAGGAGCTGTGGAACTTGGGAAGCTAGTTTTCTGTCCTCATGGCTGGCATATTACTCCCACACAACATACTTACTATGAGTAAGAAAGTGTCAGCTTGAACGGAAATCTTTCATTATCTTACACCCTCCCTTCTTGGTTCTGTACCAAGATCACTGATATTTCTTGGAAGTACATGCACCTATTTTTTCACCTCATGTTAAGTGGCAATGTGTTCTGGTACTAAATTATCATCACCATCTTTATTATCATTATTATTTATTTAGGAAACTAGTCCTCCTGGCAGTCGGTACCTGATTGTTCTTAGCAGTTATCTTTTGATCTACTTACTCACATTTCTTCCATGAAATAAACCCAAGGCAATCCACATATGTTCCCAAGGCACTGATTGGGTATGCTTAGTTGTCACACTTGATTGTACTGCTATATGATAGGAAGGTTTTGTAGCCTGAAGCATCCCATTGCCAAAAACAGTCAACCTAATAAAGTGTTTGTTCAAGTGCTGATCAAGTTACTTGTGCTTTTTGTGTTTGTTCTCTCATAAGCTGAGGGCCAGATGAGTCTTAAACTGCATGGGGATAACATCTGACATTACTAGTCTTATCCAATACTGTGTTTTATCTATTAGGGAAATAATAGGTTTACTAGAAAGGTGGAGATAGAGGGGGATGGGGGAATGTGGCTCCATATTGTAATGTTATTTCTGAGACTGGGAACTGGTAGTACAATCCTAAACATATCTACTCTGAATCATATTCATCTATTCAGTGGGGCTTACTCTTAAGAAAATGTTCTTAGGATTCCACTGTACCTCTACCAAAACCCTTGACTCTGACCTAAGAAACATTTGCCTTTTCCTGACGTGATGAGCGGGGAGAAGAGAAAGTTAAGAGGAATGGAGGGAAAAAGAGGAAGATCTAAGAGAGAACTACAGCCAGGAACAGGCCTGTAAGAGCTACAACAGCATTAATGGGGACTGTACAGAACTCCTACTATCAGATCAAAGCTAAAGGTCAAGACTTCTATTTATGTTAACTGTGATGGGGAGTCCTGGGAAGAAGAGCCTGGAACCACTGAACTCTTCATTACTTAACTGGCAAGAACAGAACCTAGTAACCTTGTAATTATTTCCCATCCTTTTTTAGATGAAGCATACCTGTATATTTACCTCATTAAAATTATTGTTGTTACCACTGCTGGTCAGTACAGTTTCTGGGACCAACCAGAATTAAGGAAGAAGTTGCTAGCCCTGCAGTGCCTTAAGGACTTGCCTCAAATCTAATTTGCACAGGCACACTAGTAATTTGTACTGTCATTACAATATTAGAAGGGAAGTGGAGTGCAGGAAACATCAGAAACAAGACAGAGGCAAAACTTATGACAAATGAAATTTTAAAAGGTAACTGAAATGACAGGTATCTAAAAGGTACAGGTGGAGGCAAAAAGGCCTTGTCTTCCATAATAAGTACATGACGAGCACCAACAAATAGGTGCTTCTAATAGTAGTACAACCTACATCCACACATCACTTGGTATCACAATACTGATGCCTGCAATGGAGAAAACTGTAATTTCATAGTTACTCAATAAAGCTGTCTTAAGTAACAGGAAAATCTGATTCCCCCCAAATGAGTGGCACTAGTTGGTATGAAGCCTTGCAACAAATGAAAAAGGTCTGTGCATCGCCCAGAAATTAAACACCATCTGGAAAGGATCTCACTGCAGAAATTCAATTGTCAGTTTCTCAGTTGCTCAGGACTGTAGAAGAGAGTATCCAAATACAGAAATTTAAATAAGAAGCCTGCCACTCAATCTAATTGTTCTGTTTTAAGCTTGTAAGACACAACATTTGGCAACATGCACATTTTATCAGACCTTATTGGAATTTGTGCATTTTAAAATAGTTTTCCTGTGTTCTACAGTTTAAGATGTTTGCCACAAAAAACTAGGGTTGTCACTTATTTACTTGCATATTTCAAGAAAGAAACAGATTTCACCTCACTCAAATGTATCTTGGAAACACCCATATGTATTGTAACAGTCTATGTGGGGCTGCCCTTGAAGATGCTTCAGCAATTTTACTTAGTATAAAATACTGGTACTTGGCACAATAAAGTTAGTGTTATTCCAATATACAGTCTCCTAATTTGTTTCCAGACTTAACTGAAGATGTCAATAATAGCCTTCAAAGCCCTTCTGCCCACATCAACTTTCCTGGGCATTGAGATCCATGAGTGAAATTGTCTTGTAGAAACCAGCAATAACAGAGGTGATATTAGCCTTCATCTATCCTATAAGAGGGCTTTTTCAGCCACTGGCCATGGATTATGGGACTCCACCCTACCCTGAGGGATAAAACCATTCTTCTTTTGGAAAACATTCAGTCTAAATTAGAGGGATGGTGCGTAGTTTTACCTTAGTGATTAATGAAATCTCTCAAGTAATTTAATACCCACCTTTCTTCCAGGCATCCCAGGACCCAATGTGGGTAACCACAATTTAAAAACAATACGAACAATGTAATAAAACCAGCATTAAATACAACACATTAAAAACAAAGACTAAAGCAACTTATGCCCCAACCAGCCTTTTTGTCCTGGCTCAGGCCATCCCAAAAGATCTCTGGAACAGCTTTGTACTGTAGTCCTGTCAGAATGCCAGGAGGGTTGTAAGCTCTGTGCCTTATGCCTGGAGGCAGTACCAAAGGTATGGACTAGCCACTAAAAACTACCAAGCCCAGACTGAGGCAGAACGTGCCTTAGACAACAGGGAAACTGATGATAAAGCTTGCTGTACAGGTATAGGCAGGGAGAGGTAGAACTCCAGGTCATGAAGAGCTTTAAGTATGAGCACCAACCCTCTGAATTGGACCTGGAAACTACTAGGCAGCCAGGAAAGTATCTTCAGAATACAAGTAACATTGTCCCATCAGCTAATTCCAAACAACAGACCATGTGTCACTTCTTGTAGTAGCTGCAATTTATTGATCATAGAATCACAGGGTTGGAAGGTACCTCCAGGGTCATCTAGTCCCACCCCCTGCACAGTGCAGGAAATTCACAACTACTTCCCCCCACACACACTACGTGACTCTTGCTCCATGCCCAGAAGATGGCAAAGCACTGTCAGGATCCATAGC
Organism: Eublepharis macularius; assembly: GCF_028583425.1. NCBI lineage: Eukaryota > Metazoa > Chordata > Lepidosauria > Squamata > Eublepharidae > Eublepharis > Eublepharis macularius. The sequence continues at coordinate 83,028,224 of NC_072797.1, forward strand.
CAAACTGGGCTGGGGAAAATTGCTTCCTGACCCCAAAGTGGCGATCAGCATTACCCTGGGCATGTAAAAAGGGGCCATGAGAACTCAGCACTAATATAACCCTTCCTGCCCTCCCTCTCATGATCTGCTTAGGTTCACAGAATTTGCACTGCTGTCAGATGGCCATCTCGCCTCTGCTTAAAAACCTCCAAAGAAGGAGAGCCCACCACCTTCTGAGGAAGCTGAGAGACTGCTTTAACTGTCAGGAAGTTCTTCCTAATGTTTAGCTGAAAGCTCTTTTGATTTAATTTCAGCCCATTGGTTCTGGCTTGACCTTCTCGGGCAACAGAAAACAACTCTGCACCATTATCTATATGACAGTCCTTCAAGTACTTGAAGATTATTATCATATCATCTCGCAATCATCTCATCTCCAGGCTAAACATACTGAGCTCCTTCAGCCTTTCCTCATAGGACTAGGTCTCTAGACCCCTTACAGTCTTTGCTGCACTCGTCTGGACATGTTCGAGCTTGTCTATATCCTTCTTAAATTGTGGTGTCCAAAACAGAACACAGTATTCTAGGTGAGGTCTAACCAGAACAGAACAGAGTGATACCATCACTTTGTGTGATCTGGACACTATGCTTCTGTTGATACAGCCCCAAAACACATTTGCCTTTTTAGCTACCACATAACACTGCGGATTCATGTTCGGTCTATGGTCTACTAAGACACATACCAAGACGAGTCTCCTCCATCCTACAATTATGCATTTGGCTTTTCCTACCTAAGTACAGAACTTTACATTTATCTCTATTGAAGTTCATTTTATTTGTTTCAGCCCATTTTTCCAGCCTGTCAAAATAATCCTGTATTCTGAGTGTCTTCTGCCATATTTGCTACCCCTCCCAATTTATTATCTGCAAATTTAATAAGCATTTCCTCCATTACTTCATCCAAATCATTTATAAAAACACTGAACAGAACAGGTCCTAGGACCGATCCCTGAGGACTCCACTTGTCACTCTTCTCCAAGAGGAGGAACCATTAACAAGCACTCTTTGAGTGCAATCTGTCAATCAGTTACAGATTCACCTAACAGTAATAGGATTCAAACCACATTTTACCAACTTGTCAACAAAGATGTTATGTGGAACTTTATCAAAAGCCTTACTGAAATTGAGATAAACTATGTCTACAGCATTCCCCTGATCCAGCAACGCAGTAATTTCAAGGGCAGCCTCATCTTCAAGGGCAGCCTCATCCAGAGCAAATTACAGTTATCTAGCCACAAGGTTACTGAAGCATGTATCAGCATGGCGAGATTAGTTGTTTGCAAATAGGGGTGCAGCTTCTTAACTGCAGATGTAGATGTAAAAGGAGGGTTTTTTGCTATCATGGTCACCTGTTTCTGCAACACAAGACTAGGATACAGCAAGACTCCCAAGCTCTTAAGAGAATTTTTCAATGAAAGCTGCACACAACTGATGGTAGGGAAAACAACCCCATTTAAAGCATTGCCATTGAACATTTCTTATGATGGAAAGGTGGTTAAATAAATGTTCTAAAATAAATACATATGAGCAACAGCCCACAGGTGACCTATTGGTTGAAAGTTCTTGTGCCAGTGCAGGGAGGGAGTGAGAAGCATATTCAGAGCATCTATTAAAGTTTGACAGATAGGCAAAGCCCAGCTAACCCCCCATTTCCTAGGCACTTGAAGCTGGCAGCTCAAATTGAATAGTCAGATCAAAATAGCCATTAAATTGCCTAATCTTCTTCTAATTCATCATACAAGTTTAAAATTGGATTTGCATTACTAAAGGGCTTAAATAACTTTTTTCTACAACACAATCCTATTTGCTAAAGCATCATAAATCTTTTGATTTTGAATATTAGAAAAGGTTGGAATACTTCATTATCTATATGGAACTTCTACAATCAGTGGGGCTGATTCCCAGTTAATAGGTTTAAAAGTGCAATCAATGTGTCTTTGAAAGTCAGTTAAGGTTTATATAAATCAACACTCAACAGGTTCTGGAAATTTAAAATATTTATACCCCTAGCTTTCCAGCTAGATTGGCTCTCAATTAAACAGAATTAAAAACTATTACAATGTAACTAAAGCCAATTACTTTTTTTCTATACAATGAAAAAAGTGAAACCATCATATACTGCAGCATCTTTTAGGGTCATGATAAAAGACTGAGGATCTCCCTAGACGTGCAGGTTTCCGCAGCTATTCTGCAGTTAAAAAAATAAAGGAGAGCCCAAACAGCCTCAGAATGTCTCTGCGGGGGAAGAAGGGGCTCCTCCCTTAAGTAATTTCCTCGTGTCACAATATCACATGGTGAGTCCCCCCCCCCCTCTTTTTACTGCCCATTGGCACAAAATACTCCATGTGGAGCAGAAAAAACTGAGGGGGAAAACCTCCCTCCCCATGAGGTTAACATGAGGAAATGTCTTGAGGGGGGAGGGGGGAGCCCCTCCCCCCCCCCCATGGAGGCATTCTGAGGCTGTTTAGGCTCCTCTTTATTTTTAACAGCTATTCCTCAAAGCTACTGCATAACTTCAGGGAACTCAAGTTGGATTTGGGAAACTCAGACATAACTCTTAAAATGTGCATGTCTGGCTTGGCACTGAGAAGCAAGGACTAGCAGTTAGCAGAACTGACTGGGTGGGGGGGCATCCCAGATGTTAGTTCTCTGCTTTTCTTTCCATCTTCCAGCTGCTGGTGGCTTCTAATCCAGCAGCTGATGGCTGGGCTCTAAGGAAATCCTGACTGGTGATGATGGCTTCCTCCTGCAAGTGAACTCCAACAAAAATAAACTTGACAAGTGAACTCCAACAACAAGTCTGCATCTGAAGGAGTTCTTTCATCAAGCCTCAGAAAAGAACATGGATGGACAGACACCATCTTCACAACACAACAGTTCACAATCTACTACTGAAAAACACATTGACAACCAATTGACAACCATAAAACTACAGGAAAAAAATTGTACATGGACTCCCTTGATGGTCATAATGCCATATAATGCTTTTGCTATCAAGCCCAAACTGCTGTAATCAAGAAACATCATCTCTCACAACACAATCTTACCCATGCAATAAACAGCCTCAGAAACAATCCAGACATCAATGATTAAAGAAGGTGACAAAGGAAGAGCAGTTATCATCATGTACTAATTAGACAACATTCAGGAGTCAAAAGACAACTCTCCAATGCTACCTTCTACCTCAGACACCACTCAAAAATACCAAAAAGATCTAAACAGAATTATAAAGGAATTATCTGCGCACATACAGGAACAAATTTGTATGGACACATCAAAGGAATCTTGACCAAGTACTCTCTATCTTCTGTTCAAAAACACAAACCCGGCAACCCATGATGTCTTATTGTCTCAGGCATGGTATGGACTCCATTCTCGGACCATATGCTATCAATGCCCTCAGTTATGTGTGAGATACCACAGACTTCCCAAGAAAAATACATTTTGGCCACCACAGATGTTGAGTCTCTATACACAACATCCCTCACAAAGATGGACTACAAGCCATTAGGAACATAATCTCTGACAACACCACAGTTGATCACGCTACCAAGCTCTGCCAGTTGGTCCTCACCCACAATTACTTCAGATTTGGTAAAATTAACTCTATCAGATCAATGGTTCAGCAAGGGCACCCTCATGGTACTACAATATGCCAACATTGTCATGGCTGACTTGGAGTAGCACTTCCTCATCTCCCACCCATTGAGGCCCCTCTTTGACTTTTTTCATCTGGACACATGAGAAAGAAACACTGGAGAAACTTCACCAGGCCTTCAGTAACTTCCACTTTGCCATCGATCCTCTCAAGAAGTACATTTTCTAAACATGACTGTACCAAACAGAGACAAACTACTACAAGATATGCCCAAACGAAACAACAGAATACCACTGGCAATCACATACAGCTCTCACTTCAAACCAGTTCAATGTATCATTAATAACATGAAATCTATGCTAGACAAGGATACTGCTCCCTCAGGCACTGAGATGCAAACCTTTTCTTGGCCATAGACAGATCTCAAATCTAAAAAGTTTCTCACTCACAACCAGGGCTTTTTTTCAGCTGGAAAGCAGTGGAACAGAGTTCCAGCACCTCTTGAAAATGGTCACATGGCTGGTGGCCCCGCCCCCTGATCTCCAGACAGAGGGGAGTTTAGATTGCCCTCTGTGCCGCTGGAGCGGAGGGCAATCTAAACTCCCCTCTGTCTGGAGATCAGGGGGCGGGGTCACCAGCCATGTGACCATTTTTGCCAAGGGTGATTTAAACTTTAAAAAACTCCCCCCTTGTTCCAGCTTACCCAAAGTGATGTCATTGTGCAGTCCTGAGTTCCACCACCTCTTTCCCCAGAAAAAAAGCCCTGCTCACAATGCACTTCCTAACATAGACATAAATTCTAGGACTAGGACCTGCAACAAACCAAAATGCCAACTATGTTTGGTATAGTGGTCAAGAGCAGTATGACTCTAATCTGGAGAACTGGGTTTGATTCCCCACTCCTCCACTTGAAGCCAGCTAGGTGACCTTGGGTCACTCACAGCTTCTAGCTCTCTCAGCCCCACCCACCTCACAGGGTGATTGTTGTGGGGATAATAATGACACACTTTGTAAACTGCTCTGAGTGAGTGTTAAGTTGTCCTGAAGGGTAGTATATAAATCGAATGTTGTTGTTTCCCCTAACAACACAATCACTGGATCTAACAACACCAGCCATACCATCTCAGGTTCTTTCACTTGCTTAACTTCCAACATTGCTGACCGAAGAGTGGCAATCCTCAATCAGAAACTTCAAGGGAAGACTACAATGCAAGATTGCTGAAACTGAGTTCGTTCAGAGTCAGAACAATGGACCACAATAGTGAATAAGAACATAGGATTCTCCTTTCATTGCAGAAGTTAATTTATTTGCATTTTCTTCCCTGCTCTAATCAAGCTAATTACATTTCACGTTGTATGCCACTATGCCCACATCCTATCTTACTTCTTTGCAACACCTCTCCCACCTTCTGATTGGGATATAGACTCAGATCTCCATTCCTACTTATATCTGACAAAGGAAGCTTGATTCTCAAAAACTTACATCATGGAAAAACTTGTCAGTCTTTAAGTTGCTACTGGACTTGAGCTTTGCTCATTTACTGCAAACAAACACCGTTATATACCCCAAACTATCCAACAAAATAAATTCAGCAGCCAAGATTACCTTCCCAATCTGTCTTGCTCCCTGACTTTACCAAGTGCTGAAATGGCCACACAACCCCACAACTGTTTCTTATTTAAAAAGTCAGGGGGGACAAGAGCACTGTGATGCAGGCCTGATCAGGATGGGGCCATTAGAGCATTTTTAAATAACTTGAAAACATTGTTGTGGCTTTCATGAGAATGCCTCAGATCTAGTTTGGACCTAACTTGAATGTTATCACATTGATTTAAAGTGCTGTGTAGCAGGAAAGAGACCTAGCCCTCCAACACAGGCCATGAAGTAGCAGCACTCCCAAGCTACAAACCTGTTCCTTCAGGGGGAACGTAACTTTTTCTAGAACAGGTTGTCTTTTTGCAGTACCTGAGCAGCTTCCTCATTGACCAGCAGCACGTTTTATCTGGATTGAGCTTCAATTTATTATCATCCATCCTATTATCTTCTCCAGACACCGATTGATCCATCTGATTTAGTTGTTAAGGAGAAACAGAACTGTCATCTGCATATCAGTAATACCTCGCTCAAATATGTGCAAGAGGACCACACATACAGCCTTTGTACATGCTACACTAAACCCTGAAGTGCCAACGGTTAATTTGTATATACCAAAGCCTCTTCAAACAAAATGGCAACAGCAAGAGCCTCCTCGTAACTGCCATGGTAACATCTGAAGGATCGTTATAGTCGTAGCAAGGAAAGAAGAGTGTCTTGTAGGCTCAAAGACAACAGAGGCAGTGAAGCCTCGTCAGTGAGCGGCCTATAACCTACTCCGTCATGTGCGTGCAGTTCAGGTCACAGGCGTTATATGTAAACTCGTGGATTACAACAGGCAGGGGATAGGCGGGAGTTTCAGTTTAAACGCCGTAAAGCCCAGCCATTCACCGCCATCTGAAAAGTCACTGTTTAACACCCTCAGACGTCGTTCTTCTAGGGCTGCCGCGCATTTGTCAAGCGAGACTGGCCGTATCACACGCTTCCTCACTCAACCCACCGGCTTCCACGGCGGGCCGGAATTCGCTGACTCCACCCCGCCCGCCCTCAGCATGAATCTCAAGGCCGCCGCTTACTCAGGCTCTCCACATAGACCCCGCCAGCCCCGGGGCGTCGGCAACACAACCCTTCTAAGCCCCAGGCCATCAACAGCCCCTCGCACGTAGGACGCCCGTCCCTCCAGAAAAGGGGGCGTGGCTCTCGGGCTCTGACGCTCCTCCTTCGTCACTTTAGCCGCCCCCGTGTGACGTAATGTAAGCGCCTGTCAGGAGCCGGAAGCCGTGCGGGGCGATGGCGGCGAGCATGGGGCAGCAGTGGGTCCTCGTAGAGATGGTGCAGGCCTTTTATGAGGTAAGCGGGAAAGGCAGAGGCCCCGCTAGACTGAACCTGGCGCCGGAGCGAGGCATCCCTGGGTGGGAAGGCGACTGGGGACCTTGGGGAGCAAGCGGCTGTAAGAGCCGGTGACTGCCCCTTATCTCGTCTGGGAGGCTTGAAAAGAAAAGTGGTGGGAGGCAACGCTGGGGGTGGGGAGATGCTCATCTCAGCGTCGGAGGAGTCGTAACCACAGCCGCATATCTTAGAGCAGGCAGTTAAATCTTGATCTCAGTTTGCCCCGCCTAATGAAGCCTCATCCGATACCTCCTGCCCTGATCGCCCATGAAAAAAGGTCTTGTTAATCGGAAAGAGAAGTTTAGCTATGTTTGATCAGTCTTTAAGGAGGTAGTACTTTACGTGTGTCTCTCTGGTCCTCCGAATGAGCCTCGGATAATAGTAATTTAAAGCTTTAGTCCTAGACAGACTTGTAAATGAACGCCGTTGAATAGAATGGATGCAGCAATTGAACTGGGTTGTAGATCTTGTTGCTATCCCCAGAGACATGGAGCAGAAAATCTTTCAGTGCTATATTTTTCTAAGAAAAAAATCAATTTCTAAAAATTTAGTGTTTCAAAAAATAACAGTGGCTGAATACCATTGTCAATAAAATAGTAGGCAAATTTGGCAGCCTCAAAGTTGTAAGGGATGTTTCTCAGGTGATCTATGGGAATTAAAAGTTTTGTAAATACACACAATAATCCAATAAAAAACAAGTTAGGAATACTTTTGATCAGCTGTACTAGTCAAATCAAAAGCAAAACTAACATTCTTATTTATGTCTTCTTACATACTCGGGAAAGGATAGTGGAACCCCCACTTTGATATGGGTCTAACAAGTAATGTAAGTGATTCTGTGGCGAATAATAACAACATTTGATTTATACACCGCCCTTCAGAATGACTTAACACCCACTCAGAGTGGTTTACAAAGTACATTACTATTATTCCCACAACAGTAGCAGTGAAACAGGTGCCACAGTGACCACTGTAGGAAGAGAGCTAGGTTCTGTTGAAATAGATGAGTTGACACATCCACAGCAATCTAATGTACAGTTCCTTGGGTGTGCTAAAATTACAATGCAATCCTAAACACAGTTACTCCAGTCTAACCTCATTAATTTAAATGGGCTTAGACTGGTGTAACTCTGATTAGGATTGCACTGTTTGTGTGTCAACACTTCAGTGCCTTGGGTTTTTTTCCTGAAATATAAATTATGTAAGGGAAGTACTTGCTGTACTGTTTTTTTAACTTTTACAGGTGTTAGTTTAATTAACATTTCCAGCTAAAGCTGCAAATTTATTTGAACATAACATTTAATTTATTTTTTCCTAATCAAATTTTCAGTTTAAGTATTGGTTGGTAGTGGGACATAAAATTGAAATGGAGTGTTTCTTGTTTATCAAATAAAAGTCAAAATAGGCATGCTAAATCATGTCATGCTCTATTTAGGACATCCAAACATTTTTCCTGGGAAATTTTTCAGCTCATACTGCTCCAGAAAACTTGTGTCATTGCGTGTCATGACTGAAGAGTTATGGGCCATTTATCGTTAAAAGCCAAACTTGTTCAGTTACTATTTTCATTCTGCTTTTCAGGCAAATTATCTTCAAAAATGGCTTGCATCAATCAGAAATTCAATGCACAGTGTGGGTGGTTTTAATTAAAATGGGATGCAGGCCTTTCCTTCAGGCTTACAAAGTGATGACAAAATTGACTCTGGGATATTACCTCATGCACTTGTCTGGATACAAGGCAATCGTGAAATCTCGTTAAGATGGTAGTCCTAAAATTACTTACTTGAAATTAAGGCTGTAATTCAGTGCAAACTTACCTGGTATAAGTGCTATTGAACTCAATAATTTAAGACTGGATTCTGAGTAAACATGTCTGTTTCAGTTTTGTTGTGGCTCATCTTAGGATAAATATGTTTAGAGCTGGGCTGCTAGTTTTGAGTATTGTTTCAAAACTATTTCTTTTTCTTCTCTAGGAATATTTTATGTCAATTTTTTAGTTTCTCTATAAGTACAAGTATAATTGTGAAAGTGGGGGGAGGCTGAAGACCCCAGTGGTAAAAGTTATGCTTTGCATACATGACCTCAGCTGCTAGAGCAGGTGATAACTCCCAAAATGTCTCACCCAGATTTGATTAGTTGTCAAGGGAGGAATCGTAGCACAGTGGTAGAGCATATGCTTTGCACCCAGAAGGCCCCACATTTATTCCCTCCAGTTAATTATTCAGATAGTAGGAAATGCAAAACAACTTCCTGAGGTTTGAGATGTGCCAGCAGTTGCAATAAGCAGTACTTTGTTAGATTGACTAATGTTTTGTCTCTAAGGCAGGTTCGTGTATGTTTATTGGGTTAAATAGGCCAGCAGTTTGATCCAGTAGGAGATATAATTCAAAGTTTAGAGACCGTAGACCAGCCATGCAGAAAAATACAAATTTGATAAACATCTTTCCGTCTGAGAAATTTGATTGGTTTGACCTGCAGTGTAATAAGAACTAGTAATTATTTCCCTAGGCATCTTAAACTCCTTCTACCACACTAGTGTACATGACTGCAAGCTGTGTAGTCTAGTAATGTTCAAAAGAACCAACACATCATCAATCCATCTAATTCTCAATATGAGCCTAACTGTGGATACTTAAATCCAGAGACTATAGGCAGGCAAGACTGATCTTTCTACAAACCTGTGGAAAAAACAGGCTTGCAGAAAAATCTGAAGTCTTTAAAAAGGGTGTGGGGGTTAAAAAACAAAATTATAGAGCAGTGCATGTAGCTGTAGTCACATTTCTCTCAGCCCTGCTTCCCTCACAGGGTTGTTCTGAGGATAAAATGAAGAAGTGGAGAAGAGAATGCTGAATGGTGTTTTGGGTCCCCATTGGGGAGGAAGGTGGGGTATAAATGAAGTAAATAAATAAAACTGAAGACATGGGGCAGATTAAAAGAAAAGTTTAAAACCTCTTTAAAACCTATTAAAGAGGTTGATTGGAATACTGCCTAAATTACTTTTCACAAGAACCTCTGGGGCAGGGATCGTGTGTGTTTTCAGTATTTGCTGTAATGGGGAAATAGTGATGATGAAGACTGTGTAATGGAGGAAGGATCATTCAAGTGCACAGAAGTACTTTGTGAGTTGTGTTCCAAATTCTGCTAATTGCACTCAGGTTGAAGCTTTCTGCACAAGCACTCCTGTGCAGTTTTACATATCTGTAATCTGTAAGTTCGCAGTTGCAAAGCCCTCAAATGATTCCATATTTTGTAAAGGCTGGGATGAATAAATAAACATTTATGCTTTCAGTACTTTGAAGAGAATACATCCAGCCTCTTTTTCCTTTCTTCTCTGCAATTTAATATCACTAAAGGTCTTATTACACAAGACATCTGAAGCAAGTTGGGTTGAGAAAAAAACCCAACCTGACTCATGTCTGACATGTGACCGAGGTCTCATTTGCAGCCTGGAGCAGCTGGAGGAGAGGATGCAGCCTTCCCTTCTTCCATGCTGTACCCTTTTGGTGACTAAAAATTGTCTCGGGGTGCTGCTTGAACGTCCAGCTGCCAGATGCAGGGTTCCAGGCATTGGGCCTCACAGGTGCACAAGTTCTTGGTTAGACATTGCTGGACTTCTAAAAATTAGCGTATACAAAGTCACTGTAATTGTGTTATAAGATGAAGTATAGCTAAAATGGTAAATTAAACCTATTTTTAAGTAGATGACAATCCTGAATAAATTATTAATATTTAATTAATATTCTTGTTTTCATTTCTAGGCTCCAACTTATCATCTTATTTTGGAAGGTATTTTGATCCTGTGGATAATCAGACTGCTTTTTTCCAAAACATACAAGCTTCAAGAGCGATCTGATCTCACACCTAAGGTTCGAAGTATAATATACAAATTAGCACTGTAACAAAAAGTTAATGTTCAGTATTCTTAATGGCTGTAATGCTTGAAATAAGAGCTACAATTCATCGTTATGAATACAACTCCCACTGGACAACATGTGACCGTGTGCTGAAATGTGGCCTTTGTTAGATTACTGCATATTATTAGTCGCTTGGCCTGTGAGGAGCCTGAACTTGCACAGGGATAGTAGGGAGGAGGACACATGACAGCACCTTGTGCTATAAGAGGATGCTTCTCCCCCAGCCACACCTTTCTATGGATCCAAGTCAGTATAATAATTTGCCATGTTTAGGAATCCTATAGAGATGAATGAACTCTTTTCTGTGTTGGTCTTTGATGATGATAAAACATTCATATGCCTATACACTAACAGCTGGCTTGAAAGTGTTGAATGAAGAGTTTGGAGAAAATTGATTGCTTTGATAGTTTGAAACCAATTGCTCTAAGCTACAAGCAGGTTTCCTTTTATTGGTCAACTTCTCACAACTCTTCTGCAGTAATTTTGCATATGATTGTTCCATTTTGCAATAATCGCTGTTCAGAGACTTGAATTCATTTTTAAGCGGATGGTATACATTCTGTAAGCTAGTTACATGGTGTATGAAGAAATTCTTCCTGTGGAGTAGTGAAGATCCCTCTGCCCCACTGCTTTATGACCATTTTTTTCCTTTATCACCTGAACTGCCTTTAGTTTTAAATATCAATATTAATGCCAGAGTGGGACTATTAAGTATCTTGGGACTAATGCTGTTCTATGTGTCCTGGGAGGCGGCACACTCTGTTTTTCCAATTGGGAAAAGAATGGGAACTTACAAGTGCACTGGAACCTTTTCAACACTTGTTGGTTGTAACAACACAAAGCTTAATCAGTGCTTGAGTGATTTTCTTTGTCCTGAAATTTAGCTGTTAAAATAATTTTGCTCAGACTAGGAAATGACAGTGTGCACAAATCTGTTCTCAAGTTATCTCTGCCAATAAAAGCCTTACACTAAGTGGCCATGTTAGAATTTGTGACAGTGATCAGTTTTTCTTGCAACACATGTTGACTTATATTCCATTTTACCTCCTGAGACGATAAGAAATTACCTCATTTCATAACACATATTTTGTATATTCTTGTGAGACTCCTGCTGGACCCAGATATTGGCACATCCCTAGAATATAAAAAATCCCATCCTATATGTTTGCAGAATTATCCACCAAGCAGGTGATCTTGTACTTCTAATTTATGCCCTCTAGCTGTCTGAAGTTTGTGATACATTTATCTTTGACTGTGAATGTTTATGCATTGCCCAGTGAAACAGCCTGCCTGCCAACTATAAACTTAAAACTAGCTCATCTGGGCATTTAGCTTTCAAGAAAGTGATCTTCCTTAGTGCAGATGCATAGAGAAATCTGTTAATTTCTTGTCTCTAGGAAGAAATAATTCAGTAGCACAAAAAGCATGGTGACTACATGAAATCCATGTTTCTCCTGTGGTGTTCCTATGTAAGAGAAAAGTGCTTAGTGCAAACTAGTATTTTGTATTTGTAATAGTTCCCCATTTCTGCATGTCTGGGAAATATGTGACTTGCAGGGAGCATTATTTTAAATTGGTCATTTTAAAATCATGAAAATTCAAATTAAATCAATCTGCCCTCTTTACCTTTAACTGTTTTATATCCTTTTGATTCACCAAACATGTGTAACTGTCACCAGCTACTTAGAACTAGCAGTCTTTTTGCTGTTCTTGTAGTTGTAGTAAAGCTCAATATTTTGGCTTTTGTCTGTTTTAGGAAAAGGAAGAGTTGATTGAAGAATGGCAGCCAGAACCTTTGGTTCCTCCTGTATCTAAAGACCATCCAGCTCTCAACTATAATGTTGTTTCAGGGTAAATTTAGAATGAAGGGATTTCATGTTAGACTTATTTTCCAATCCTGTGTCTGTTTACTTGTAGCAAATCCTACTAACTTCAAAGCTACTTGCTTCCTAGAAAGTATACTTAGGGCAACAGCATCAATCATTTGCAAAGACTATTGTTGTTGTTTTATTGCAAAATTTGAGAACAAGGCTACAGCATGGAGCAACATTTGAACATATAGTTGAATTCCAAAATACTTTAAAGTAGGCACTAGGATAGACAGTCATTTTATTTGCAATAATTAGTGGACTGATAACTTTCCCCCCCAGAATTTGTGTAGCAAATGCTTCTGTTGGTGACTCTAAAGATTATAAGCCGAGGGAATGTCAACGAGTAATCAACAAAACACAGAATGCCTTAGTTGTGTTAAGGTGGGCGCTAAAACTAGTGGTTAGCTATTAAGATTTGATGTTTTCTACTTTTCCTCGATGTAGTAAAAACATGGAACTCATTGAATCAATATGGAAAAGCAGTTTGTCTTTGGTCTGTCAAAAGGGTACATTATCACTCCTCTTACTGTAAGGCAATTCCTTGATACCAACCGATCTCAAAAATTTGACCTCTCCATCCCCCAAAATTCAATGTGGTCTTGAATCTTGTGTCATAAACTGAACCTGATACTTAATTACAAGTAAGCATGTACAGGATTATGGCTTTAATGGTTTCACAGGATTTAACTAGTGGATTTTAAAGGTACACTCTTTCCTTTAATAGTCTGGGGGGGGGGTTGGAATTTTTAGGTTTATATGTATTTAAGAAACAGAATAGTATTAGACAGTACATAAAAGAACAAGGAATAATTATATATAACAGAATATATAGCAAAAATATAAACTACAGAGTATTTCTCCTATCCATCCCCATACTTATTTATACATTATAAATACATTCTATTCAACATTTTATATTACTAATTTAATTTAATAATTGGTCTATTTCATTATTAATTATTCTTGGTTTTTAGCTACATAATCAAAGAAAGCTTTCAATTTTTTCTGAAATTCTAGGATGGTCTGTTATACATATAAGAAGTTAATTTAGCCAAATTGTATTCATACAATTTGGTCAGTCAGTCAGTCACATCTGGACAAGATTCTGCCTTCCATTTTATTGCATATACTAGTCTCACTGCTGTCACCATATATTTTAAAAGTTTGCTGTGTACTTTTATAATATTACTTGGTAAAATATTTAATAACATATTTTTAGGGTTCAGTATAAAGCGAAACTTTAATATCTTTTTCATCTATTCATGTATTTTTATCAAATATCTTCTTGCCTTCTTGCATGTCCACCACATACGATAGAATGTTGCACCCGTGCATTGACATTTCCAACACCTTCCACTATAATTCTTATTAGTCCTTAGGGGTAATATACAATCTGTAAGATATTTTATACCAATTCTCCCTTAGCCTGAGGGGAGTTGTCCGGCGTGTTGTGCTGCCGGACCGCTCCCACTGAGGCTGTGAATCTGTGTGTCTGTTTGGTTTAAGACTTCAATCTTTTTTTCTGTGTGTGGCACCTGGTTACCGCCCTGAGGAAGCAATGACCTGTGAAACGGGAATATGAAATATGCAAGCATGAGCCCGTTGGCCCTTTCATAGGAGTTTTTGGTGTTGCCCACATATGGACATTGTTTGTACACATGAACTGATTACCTACCCTTTTCCTTTATGAGTATATACTACATGTTTGTGGTCTGAACCAGCTTACTTTGACTTTACATTGATATTGGTCCTGGCACTTTGTAAATTACTTCCATGTACTGACTGTATTGTGTTTTGCCATTAATTTGTCTGGATATATTCAGCTTTTGGTCTCTAACCTTTGAAATTTTGTATATATGACTCATTGAATTTTTGTATATATGACTTGTATATATGATTCATATCTTTGATTAATTTTCACATATGCAGTCCATCTTGCTTGGCATACAAAGCCCAGGTAACCAATGCTACTATGCCTTCTGATGCTAGCAGTAACCGCTGGGGCCAGCAACATTAGAAGAGATAATGGGCATATATTATGCCTTCTGGTTGTGTGCATCCACAAACTGGGACTGAGAAGAATCACTGAAGTGCTAGCAGAATTAGTGAAGCTTGGCTTGCTCCATCTGTATCTAACCATAACCTTAGTCCATTTCTCCCTCTTCCTCCCAATTTGTTTGCCCTCACACCCACATCTTCATAGGCAGAAATGTTTTCCCCCCATAACTCAGACGAAAAAGGTTGCCTGCTCCAGTTCTAACTCTTCAGAAAACTAAACTTCATTATTTTTGTTGTTGTTTGTTTACAATACTTCAAGTGAATGTAATATAATCATTAGCTAGGACATTCACAGAGCAAAATATGACGTTATCAACAGATAGGACATTAAATGAAAACTGATAAAATAAGTTATGGTAGCTGCAAAAAAATGAAAAACTAGCAGAAAACCGCGTAGATGAAACCTTTCTGAATTTAATTGCAAGTAATTAACATGGCACCTTTAGCAACGTCAGCAGACAGTACCTAATAGCCTAGTCTATAGTCTCTGTCCCATACCAAGGTCTCTCTGAGCTATAACTCTCCTGAATAATTCAGTCTTGCATCGTTTGTGAAAAGTCAGGCGAGTTGGGAGCTTTCCTGGCCTCCTCAGACAGGCCATTCCACAAAGTGGAAGCTACCACAGAGAAATCACGTGTACAGGCAGTTGTCGATTTATCCTAGCTGCAGGGTGATTCTGCAGAAGCTGCTTTGCTGGAACAGAGTGGGAGAAGTGATTTTGCAGATATGAGGGGCCTAGGCCATGAAGGGCTTTGAATATAATAATCATGACCTTGAATTGAGCCTGGTAACTGAGGGTAGCCAGTAGAGTGACTGTAGAATGGAATGATAAGCATACTCCATCTAGCTGAAAGTAAACAAGCTGCAGCATTTTGCACCAGCTTGAGTCTCCAAGTTTACTTTGAGGGAAGACCTATGTAGAGTGAATGACAGAGTGAATGACAGTAGTCTAGTTTCGATGTTACCATGGCATGAATCCAGGTAACGAGATCAGCCATGTTGAGGTAGGGGGCCATTTCCCAGGCTAGTCTAAGCTGAGAGAAGGCTGTTTTTACCCTTCATTTACTTGCTTTTCTAGTAGCAGTGCTGGATCCAATATAACCTCTAGGCTTTTCTCTGAAGCCAGGGTCAACTGGACCCCATTAAAGATGGGAAGCACAATGTCTTTCAAGAGCTCTGTTTATCAATAATAAAATTAAAATATCTATTTTTAAAAAAAGAGCTCTGTTTTTCCAACCAGCATCACTTCTGTCTTTTCTGGGTTCAATTGCAATTTGTTTGCTTTCAGCCAATTGACAACAGCTGTAAAGCAGCAACTCAGTACCACTACTGCATCACCAGGGGATTTGAATAGTGAGACATAGAGCTGGGACTGATCTGCATATTGATGGCATCCAATTCCAATTTTTCTACTAAAAGCTTTATGCAGAGGTTGAATAACATGAGTAAGCCAGTGAATTTCTGGATAGCCTTTCAATTATAAACAGAAGATATTAGTTGATCTTTCATGCTATTAATCATGCCACTTAATTTTTTTTTCAAGCAATTAATAGTTGTTTGTCCAGTGTCCCTTACTAGTGTCTTTTATAGGGAAGTTTGAGACATACTCTATAATATTTGTAGTATGCTGTGAACCTGTGGGTTTTATTGGCTTATTACAGTGTTTCTTAAACTGGGGTCTGTGAGCGTATTCCAGAAGTCTGCAGTTCCTTCGTAAAGATAAAATAGAAAAGAGTCCAGTAGCACCTTTAAGACTAACCAACTTTACTGTGGCATAAGCTTTCGAGAACTGCCCTTCTCTGATGAAGAGAACGGTGGTTCTTGAAAGCTTATGCTACAGTAAAATTGGTTAGTCTTAAAGGTGCTACTGGACTCTTTTCTATTTTGCTACTACAGACTAACACGGCTAACTCCTCTGGATTTGTAAAAATGGAGGGGGAGCCCTTCTTATACCTTTATCTAACGAACATGAAAATTACGCCCTCTTGGTTTCCTGGATTTAAGAGCAGGGTCTCTTCTCCTGAGAGAAGAGATCAGAATTGGCTGTCCCCTTTTTTTGAAGGGCAGGAACTTACATAGCTGCCTCTGCCACTCATGGTCATTTAGCTTGTGGATCGCCTCAGTAGTAGCTAGAACATGCTCTGATTGGTTGTTGGATCAAATAGTTCAGCCTAAGGAGCTCTAATTGTCTGAGTGCCACCAAAAAGGTACAGGTCAAAATGTGGCCATCAAAGCTACTTCTTTTATAAAATTGAACTGGGTTTCATTTTATCTTCCAGTGCAAAGGATTTCACTGTAATGAAAGCTGCTACTCTATATCCATAAACAATAACAGCCTAGTGTGTTTTTCAGTTGAATAACAAAAGATGAGGTTATGTTTGGCATTGCTCTTTTTCTATTTTCTTTTAACACCTGAAATTTTGCAGGTCTCTGATCATCCCACTTCCAGCTAGGAATTATTAATCTATATGGAAGTTTCTTGCTGTCTCTAGTGCAAATCCCTTCCTGTCAAGAGGATGGGGTGAAATGGATTAGAACTTCAGTAAAGAGCTTTTGAGTTGTGGGTCTGTAAAATAAGCTGCATCTTGAGACCTGATGTTGTAGGCAGTATACTGGCAAGCCAAACATTTTATTTAAACTTGCTTTTATAGTGTTGCTTGTACAGTTCTTAATGGATTATTTTGAAGACACTTGAGAATGGAGAGGCCTCCACATGACCTGCGTGTATTGCCGTGTGCACTTTGACAAGGGGGCTTTTGGCATGTGGGTGCCAGCAAGTTGTCTGTGAAGAATTTTAAATCAAAATGGAGTCCCAAGGTTACTAAAATATATGTGTTGCGTGAACATAATTGATACAGTTATATTCACTATGCCATAACATAATGGTTAAGTGGTTCTGTCAGAGTGGCACTCTTTTGATTCAACTCCCACTATTGCCGTGAGCTCTGCAGGTGGCCTTGGGTAAGCTCCTCCTATCAGCTCTAGCTCCCCAGTTGTACTGTGGGGATAATAATAACACTGACTTTATTCACTCCTCTGAGTAGGCAGTAATCTGTCCAGAAGGGCGGTATATAAGCACGCAGTTATTATATTGGGTTTGTTTTAAAAAAAAACTTCCAGTATGATGAAATGTGACTAAATTTTGTTCTTTCAGAATAATAAGCATTTCCTAGTACATGAAAGCTCCATGCTGGATTGAAATGCATTTAACTCATAGAAGCAGAATGTTTAAAATGAATTCAGACTGCTTACTGAACACTATAAACTTACCTGTCATACTATGTTGGATTCAGTGTATAATAATGACTGATATGTTGAGTTAATTTACTTATGCAGACTAACATTGTAATCCCATGCTGACAGTTGTTGTCTCATAGCTGAATATTGTATTTTAAAATACAAGATCACCAGTCTTACTAATCAGTACCTTACAGTCATGGTACCTGAAATTGTTAACCTTCATAATACATTTGTGCCTCATATACACTGGTGGTGAATAATGCGATTCACGTGGTCAAGTTAATAAAGACATGTACTGCTAAGTTGTCTTTACCTCAGAAATTTGTATTGGTCATTAAACTGGTAGACTAGGCTTTAATTAATTGTATAGAAAATGTAATAACAGTACAGTGACCTTTTGAATGATTAAGCATATATGGTATTATCAATTTTATAGCACTTTGATAAAACTGTATAAAATGCTTATAGTACCAAGTCACAACCTCATCATAGCTTATTACTCTAGTTAAAATTATCTCCACACTAATGATTCTTGTTCTGTTATCCTATCTTAATGGCTTGGTTAGCAAGCCAAATTCCCATGCATTTTTTTAATGAATTAAACAATGAAATCTAATGATTTTTAAGCAGTTTAGAATTTCCTGAATGGTACTTTAAAACTTGCATTTATTTCATCTTGCATTTATATATGTATATATTTATATATGTATATAAATACATAAATGTTTTCCAAAGACTCTCAGAGGTAATCCTTGAAATGTACAAAGGCATAACTTCATCAGTTAGGAATGCTGTTGCCTTTGAGTTCCAGCATTTGCTGATAGTACCAGGATTGCTTTGCTGAAACATATAAGCTGCATGTATTAAAAGAAAAATTAGGAAAATTTCTTTACATAGTGGGATAGTATGCTCACATATACAGACACACACCCGTATTTAAATAAACAGGGAACCCATAAGTACTTGTGAGGGGCATGTCGTTTTCTTCTAGTCAATACTTTCTTCATTTCCCAGAAAGTCCCTATTCCCCTTTTCCTGCTTACTTCTCTATTTCCCACCCACATTACGCTTATTTTCCCCCACATCTTCAGTTTTCACTCTCCTCGTTGGGAAAACTCCACATTGTTCTGGTCGATGGACGAGGCCCAGTTATGTAGTAGTGAACCCTCAAGAACCTGTAGGGGGCCCTTCACTTTTTCCTGTATCACCCTCCTCATACTATCTCTTCCTCCTCTTGGCAGCACCCATACCCTCACCTTTCCTAGCTTCCTTCTCCCTTTCCTTCCCACCAATGAACTTACCTTTTATCCTCACTATCTTCAGCTATGGTTATTAATTTAATTTATCCCGCCTTTCTCAATAATGGGGACTCAGAGCAGCTCATATAATTCTCTCCTCCGTTTGGTCCTCACAACAGCTCTGTGAGATGGGTTATGCTGAGTGTGTAATTGGCTAAGGTCAGCTGCCGACGAGCTTCCATGAGTGAATGGGGATTCAAGCGTGGGTCTCCCAGTTCCTAGTCTGAAACTCTAACCACTTCATAACATGGGTTTGTGGGGTGGCTGCTATTGAACAGTCCAAAGGCAAAAAACAGAGTGGGGGCAGTTTCAACTCAGAGAAAAACAGGTAAGCAGAAAGGCTGGAAAAAACCCTTTTGTGTAGAAATATTAAGGTATATATATATCCAAAAGAGCTAAAAACTATATTAAATCCAAAAATAATTATAAGCATTAAAACCATATATTAAAAATCCGTCAGTTTTGAATACATATATCCATACCTTCCCCTAATATAAAAAGAATTTTATAACAACTATGCATATGGGGATGTCACATGTTTCAGGAATCTTTCCTATGCCCAGGTATAGTTTGTTGTGGTATAAAATACATGTATACCGAAGTATACCAAATGCATTTTGGCTGTACAGCCTCCCTCAGTGGTTACATTTTTTTTTGTACTTTACACCCTATATTTGGATATATAGCCTAATATTTTACACAAAAGTTTTCTCTTTCAACCTTTTTGGTTATCTCCTGTTGAATAGTAACTAGCAGCCAGGTGTAAGTTATTCAAGTCATGTGGCAGCAATTTGCCTTGTGGTTGCTGCCAGGCTTGTTCCCTGACAAGTCCTCCCGCAAAGGCCAAAGCCGCCCTGAAAAGTGCCCTGCTGTTTTTCCCTGCCTTTTATTAACAAAAGCCACGGCTTGAAGACTGGCATTACTCTTGTGGCTGCCTAGCAATGGCCACTGAGGACATTTGTTTCTTAAAGCTGCAAGTGTTGCTTCTGTCATTTTGGGTTTTAACCCCTCAGTGTGTGTTTGTTTTTAGATTTCAGATTTTTCTACAAACCTGGGGCTTTTCTCAGGTTTCTAGAAATGTGTTATCTGCTCGTGGCTCTAGTCTTCAGATTTAAGTTTCAACAGATGTTGTTGCATTGAGAATTAGATATATTGATAGCCAGATCATACAGTTTCTTCAACTGGCTAGTGATTTTAAATTCGGGATATTGAGGAATTTGCAGAAATGTTTAAAGTACTCTTCTCCAAAACACAACATCTATTTGAAACACAAAGTTATATTGACTGCTATTAAGCTGAGCGGTGTTTAATGCTTTCATTTTTTTTAAAGGCCTCCAAGTCATAAAATTACTGTGAATGGCAAAGAATGCATAAATTTTGCATCGTTCAATTTCCTTGGGCTTCTGGATAATGAAAGGGTTAAGGTGAGTATCTTGTATAGCTGCTTGAACAGCGCTTGATAGTAAAGAGAAAGTCTCTCAAACTTGGTGACTGCATGAATTGTCTATCCAAATCTAATATCTTTCTTACTAGAGATGCATGTCATCTTTGACAACAATTTTTTTTCATGAACAGGATTGATCTCTTTGAATAGCCTCCCTTAGTGATGTCCTTGTGTGAAGGCTGCAGATGCTTACATCCTATTTATTTTCAGTTGGGGCTTTCAACTATTGTGAATTTATGTGTGTCATCTTATTAAATAAAAGCTTGTTGACAAGAGAAAGTTTTACTTTTCACTGTGTAAAGCAACAGTGCAGTTTATTACATATGTATATGGATGTGGGTGTTCTAAATGGTTTCTGTTAAATCAGAATTTCAGGTAATAGGAGCCTTTTCAAAATATTTGTTTTCTAAGGAAAGGATGGTACAAGGCTAGCAGTTACTACTAATATCATTAGAGCCTATTGCTGAGAAGAGGAAGGACTTGAAGTTAAGGTTCTGTGGCCCTTTATTGAAATGGTTATTTGGTGGGGGGCGGGGGGAGGTGTTATATCCTACTCAGAGCATGAGGTTCTCAGGTGTTATTGTAGCAAGGTCCTTGCCCCTAGAGTTTAGCTTGCTTAGCTTTATTGATTTAAACTGTACTGAATCCCTTCAGATCTCTGCCTGTGATCTTGTGCATAAGGTGGCTGTGTTCTGTTAATCTGAACTAGCTTGAATGTGGGAGTGTCAGTGGTAACAATGCAGAATAGAACAGTATTGATTTCCTTTCTATCACAGAATCGCTCTTTAACTTCCCCCCTCTTACGTTATTTTAAAGAATGCAGCCCAAGCTTCTCTGTCAAAATATGGTGTTGGAACTTGTGGGCCTAGAGGATTTTATGGCACTTTTGGTAAGTTGTGGCATATTTTTCTTGTTGCTATACAGTATTAAAAATACTAATAACTAAATGTTACCTCCTATAAAGGAACTAGGTGGGAGGACATTCTCATATATTCACCCTCTGTCTAAACCAGTTTGCTTTGCAGTGTGAACAAAAGAAAGTGTGTGTGATGTGTGGATTAGGTGTGTAAAAATGCACTCTCAAAGGGCTGTGTATTATAGGCATTTTTTTTGTCTGCCTTTCTCACTGAGACTCAAGGTAGATTACACTGTAAGTCAATATAAACAACCGAGTGGGACATCCAATAATGTAATAAGAATTGTATTGCAGAAATCTGAAACAGAAGAAGTAGAGAGGGTTGATGGGCTGCATAGGTCGCTTCCAAGGAGAAATGCTCCTCGATGTTGTAGTGACTTCCACTAGCCCACAGTTTATAAAAACATAGCTATTTTAAAATTCTGTCACAAAACTTCTCACCAAAAAACCCCCATATAAATAAATCCCCAATGTATAACATGTAACACTTCCTGTGATGAATGGAGTTTTGCAGTCCTTGAAGCCTCAGGGTGGCAGCTTGAGAGCTCTCTGTTTTCCCTGCAGAGAGGCCTTGTTGGACTTCCATGGAGAATTCTAGTCTTGGAAGAGCTTCTTCTGGAAGTTGTAAGGAATTGATGGAGGAGTTAAAGAATATGGCTGTTTCCTCACACTACTGAACCACAGGCAGCGCTTTATATATAACCTCTTCCAGCTGCAGGAGCCGCAGGAACTGCCTTGAGCCTGAGCAACAGGACATAAAGGCAGTTTCTGGAGCTGAGTGGCTGTAGAAAAAGTCTTGTAGAATGAGCACAGAGAAGAGTAAAATACCACAAATTTTGAACAGAAGCTTTTGTAGAAGACACAAGAGGGCAGTCTGATTTCTGGCTGAAGTACTTAAAAAAACTAGTTTTCTGCATTGCTGGGTTTGCGGTGTATGCTGACATACTAGGTCAAAGGGGTTTGAAGCCTCCATCTCCAGCCAGAGATTTTCATAATGCAAATTGTCCTGTGAAATTCCCAACCTGTGTTTAATCACAAAACGTGAGGATGTTTCACATTCCTCTTTCATCTCTGTAGAGCACAGTAAAGACAGCAATACAATGAAGATGGTTTCTCTTCCTTATGGTCTGACTGCCTGGAAGTTATACTGGATTCCATAGTGCTTGATTAAAGGGTTGAAATTTGAGACTGTTCAGGATTCTCATGGCAAACTGTTCATCATATCAATTGCTTGGCATTGTAGTTGGTGACATTTTCTGTCCCTGTCTCTTTTTCTAACCATCTTGGTGGCAGTAAAATACTTTATTAGTACGGGTTGCTTTAACTAGCTTTACAGTGATCAGGTTTTTACTGTACAAGTTAATGATTTCCTAGTACTATTGTGAAGGGGCAGCTGTTGCTTTAAATGTACATGCTCAGCATTTGGTATGCTCTCTGATAGGTAGTAACAAAGTGCTTAGAAATAGCTCAATGTCCCACACATCTTCTCTATCATTAGAGTTTAATATCCAGTTTCTTTGGAGATGTTAGTCATCAGAATTTAGCCTGAAAATGAAGAGTTGGCAAATAATGTATAGAGGAAAAAGGTTTAGTGGAGCTTCAATCTGAAGATACATGCAGCAATCCTTATTGTTGCCTGTGGGAGAAGAAAGGAGTGAATAGACAATGTTTTCTAGCCTCTACTCCAGTGGGGCCTATTTTCCATTATGCTTGGATTGAACTCCAGCAGCAAGCCCCTTTCCCTAGAAAACATCAGTGCTGATTTTTAATGTCATTTGTATTCTTTCTTTTTATTCATGTGAACCTCTTTTGGAGCCAGTTTTGGATTAAGAAGTGGAATAAATGATAAAAATAATTGAGAGGAGATGACCTGCTGATTGTTTCAGGTCATGGGTTGGTGTCACTTTTTCCATTCTATAAATGTGTGGCTATATATCTAAATAAGGTGATTTGTATTCATATTGTTATGTCTGAAAAATAATTTACATGCCAAGAAAAATATGGATTTAATATGTATAGAATATATGTGGGGGGAAATCCCACAGTTCTGTTTTCGTTCCCTCATAAAGGGAGGACTAGGTAGGTATATGGGAAGTGTTCCTGAACTTCCTCTTTCCTGCATTGAGCTCAGGTGTGCAGGTATGTTAGCAGAAGGAGTGATGAAACACTGTTCTTGTGAGCCTGGTTGGACATTTTGGTGTATGGGTGGTATTCCAAGACTTAACTGGATTGAGCCTGGAGACGTGAATGTCCTGGGGAAAATGGAGTTTCCCCATAGTTTTCTGAGGATTTCTTTTTTTATGTTTCCAATGGAAAAATTAGGAAATTTGGGGAGGCAGAGGAAGTATTTATTTTGCAAAGGAAGTATTTTCTCTTATGGAATGAGTGAAATGCTTTTTTAAGACAAGGTTTTACTCAAAATGTGTAGGAAGAAAACTTTTATGTAAGGCAATCTGCAATGTTTGATAATGACAAGAGGGGACCCATAAGAAACTCCCAGGGAAATTCCCTCTCTGGTCCCTGCTTTGTTCTTTGGTTTTTGATATCTGCCCAGAGCCACCCATCTTTCCCCTTTCCTCTCACTGCCGCCACCTCCCATCTTTTTCTTTCCATGTCCTACTTCTCTCCCCTTACCCTCAACTCTGGTCCCCACCTCCCACTTGCCCTTCCACTGCCCCTCTTTCCTCCATCAGATCTCTCTACCAGTTTGTTTTCCTCCTCCTTGTTGCTCTACCTGTCTGCCCATCCTCCCCTGCCATTTGGCGAGCTGACCCACTACCCAGCTTGGCTGAAGTGCTTGCCTGCATGTAGTGACAGCTCCTCTCCCATCCATCTCAAGTAATGGGGGGAGGTGACTTCTGCCTGCCTGCCTGGATCGATCATGATCATGATCACTCTCCTCCTCTTGTGTCATTCTGCAGTCCCATCTACCTGTCACTTACCATTCTGCATGCTTGCCCCTTTTATGCCGTACCTGTAGCGATGCTGCCTATGCAAGCAGGTAGTGGCTTCAACCCAGGTGTACTGTGTGCACGCTCAGGCAATGCTCCTCTGTTTTGAGGAATTTAATCCCCCCTCCATTTTTCCCTTGCTTCCAGATATTTCTGCAAACAACGCAAGGGAGAGGGGTTGCCCAAGTTTGCTGAAAAGTCTCCCTAGTCTGTTCGTGGCCCTGACCCACAGATTTAAGTATTGTGCTGTTGACTATTAGATATATTGGTATTTCCAACTTTACTATATGTTTTCAAGGATATATTTATTCTTTAAATGTGAATATTTTGGCACCTAATTCTATAGTGTGTTTGATGATACATTCTTAAAGAAATCAATATTTTCATTGCTGTAAAGTTTAACTCCGTATCCAGATATGCTGGTAGTGCTGTTGTGATTGTGAGACTCTTTTTAACTACACAAATGCATCTTTAATTACAATATTTGTTTCTAAGTTCAGTTTTATTTTTTCCTATCAGATAGCAGAAATGAAGATGCATGTGTTAAGGTTGCATTAGGATCATTCCACTTCCCGTTATGATTAAAATACTATATTCTAGAATGACAGATAATACTAACATGAGTGCATCCATGATGTAATACTACATAAATAATGCCAGAATATGATTCATGTCTCCGCTGAACATTCTAAATGAGAAACAAATTCAGCAGCATAAAAAGTTGGGAGTAGGAACATTGCAGATGGGGGGGTAAATATGGAAAAAATTTGAACCGTGGAAAAGCAGCAGATAGGAATGAGCATCTGGAGAAGAGATTTAACTCCACTGATTGCTTTGTTGGTTCATCTAGCATTTAGGTTGCCCAGGGAATTTCAGTTGGAATTCTCTGTGTTAATGCAGAATCAAAAAAAATCTACCAAAGCTTCTAAACAAGCCTCTGAAACTTTTCAGTATTTATTTCTTTAATCTTTTCTGAAGACTAAATTAGTTTCTCTATAACAAATGCATTTCAAACCACCTCTCTTTTGTGAGTATTTCTAGCAGGTATTTTGGAATAGTCCAATAGTTTTTAATGTACAAGAGCCCTTTTAAGGTGATGTAGTGAAAAGGTAAGGTGAGCGGCATTCCACTTAATAGAGTGCTAGGCTGTTGGCCAGTATTTTCTCTTAGTTTTTGCTAGAAAACTGTAGTGCAGTAACACTTCCATGAAATACTAAAAATACTGGGGGGGAATCTGGATTTTCATGGTGTTAATGATCTTAAATACTTGTGATTCTTTCTTAAATAACAGAATTGTTATATTATAAACGCATGGACTACTTTTCTCAAACAGATGTGCATCTTGAATTGGAGGAGCGGCTTGCCAAGTTTATGAGGACTGAAGAAGCTATCATATATTCATATGGATTTGCTACCATTGCCAGTGCTATTCCTGCCTATTCGAAACGAGGGGACATTGTGTTTGTGTATGTATTTTTCATATTCACCCTAATGGATGTCTGGTTTTTTTAAAAGGTTTATTACATATATAAGATATTAGTTCTTGACGTCCCATCCCAAACGCTCAGTGCTAAAAAGGAGTAGGGCTAATTATATAGTACTCTTTGTCTATGCAATAATCCTTCCTGTGTAGCTGTGGAACAGACAATCCAGCCTGTGGAAGCTACAATTCTTATGACTGCAGTGGCAAAAAAAGCAACTACCATCTGTGACCATTCCTGCTGTCTGTTATTGCTAAGCTAACATACTGTGTGCTGCTCATGAAAGTGCATAACCAGGGATGGTAGACCCTTGTGTAGACAGACTGTTGTGGGAATTCCTTCCAGTCACCCTTCTCTCCAAAAAAGCAATCAAATCCAATTAACTGCAATATAAAAATACCAAAAAATCAGTTTCTCTTCTGATTGAATGTCTACTTGAGGACAGCTCAGATAGAAAGGAATCACAGCACATTCTGTAGCTGTACAGGCTTGAGGTTTGGTGAGCCTTTAGGACAAGGTTCCCAAAGTGGGCTTACCAGTGCAATCCTGAGGCTGCGTGCCCACATTCCTGTGGCACCGCTTGCCTGCTCCCTAAGGACTTTCATGGGAGAGCCAAGCTCAGCAAAGTGTAGCAAGGATGCAGCGGAGAGCGCACACCCCACTGTCCCCCTGACAACTCTGCCCGCATCCCCCAGTGGCTGCACCACCACCATGACAGGCACCTGAGTGGCAAGCAAAGGCACAGCCAATGCGTGGGCCATGATCCTTGCTGCCTGTTGACACCACCTTCTCCCTGGCCAGAAAGCAGACAGCTGGGTATCAAATGCCCCTGCAGTCACGGCACCCACATGGAGGCACGTGGGCAGGGGGAGCTGCACAGGCTGAGCATCAGGCAAGGTGCGTGGTCCCCCCTGGAGGTGCAGTTTGCAGTGAGGGGTGTGTGTGGCAACTGCCCTGCTACAGGGGAGGGACCCACTGGGGTGTCTGAGTTGCTCCCCCCACCCCGTGCAGCTGGGGGCCATCTCCCAGTCCATGTTGCTGGACAGGGCTGGCCTCCCATGTCCAGCCACACTCACGTGGGTGCAAGAGGATGGCCAGCTCCCCACCCTTCTTGCTGCTGCAATGGATTTCTCTATGCAGATGAGGGGGCATTCATGTCCTGCCAGGGAGGTTCTCGGGTAAACATGCTCTGGCTGCTGTTACAGCCACCCCAGGACCCCCTACAGCTGCCAGCTGGCATCCCTGCACTGGAGTGGAAGGGCTGCTTGTCGCAACCGAAAGGACCCTCTGGAGATAGGCAAGGAGGTCATGAGTGGGTAGCTCATCCAGCTCAGGTGGCCTTCAGGTTAACAGTCTCTCCAGTTGAAACTGTTAACCCTAAGAGTGCTGCTAGAGAGTTGGTGCTTGCTTGCACCACGCATGCTCCCTCCTCCCCAGACCAGTATGCCATGTGAAAACACCTATCCAGGGGGGCCACATCTCTCCCACCACCTGTTTCTTTCCTTGGGTACTGGCTGGGTTAATGGTCCAGGTTGGAGTGGGGGAATGATGGGCAGCAACTGTCCAGACCCCCGCTTTCACTAGTGAAGAGAAGAACCTGGCATGGGCTGCTAGGAGCCTTCCCCTTCAAAATAGCTGTGTCAAGCATGGCTCCCTGGGCAACTGCCTCTGTGGCAGGCATATGCTGTGCTGGCTCATGGGCAGAAGCCATGCCCCCGGTGAGCCTCAAGCACAAAGACCAGTGCGGGGGGGGGGGGGGGAGCGCATGAGTTGAAGAAAGAGGAGGCCTGTGTGAGCAAGCGAGCTGAGTGTAAGGAGATTGTCAGCCCAAAGTTAGGTCTTTGGTAAAGGTGGACTTAGGTTCAGAATTGTAAATGTTGTCAGGTTGTGGCCTTGCTCAGCTTTGTGGTTGCCGGGCTGATTAATAACACTTGTGGAGCAGTCTCTGAGTTTCCCAGTGATTCAACCTTGGGAGACTGTTCTCAGAGAGGCTCTGTGTTCACTACCTAGATTTTCACATAGCTGAAACGCTAATTAACAGCTCAGCCCTGATTGGAACTTAGGTTGCCAGGTTGGAGTGAATCCTGAAAAAGATGGCTTTTCAGCTCCCCCAGTTCCCCAGTTAGCTTCCTTCAACCAAGCTCTGACCATGATGCAAGTATGCCAGAGGGCTAGCATTCTAATGGACGGGTGAGATAAGCAACAATGGATGCCATACAGAGATGCCTAGGTAGCTAGCTCTCAAGCTTTAGATAGCAGATTTTATTATGTAGAAACAGTACGGTTTTCTTACTTTAATGTATGTTGCCTGTGTAAGAGTGCTTTATGCTTTTTGCAAACACTCCTTAAGCTAATAAACTTTTATTTAAGATGAGTCTGGAATTTATGACGGGCGTGGGTACACTCCAGAACGAACCCAGAGATTGGAAAGCCCAGTCCTTTGGGGAAAAAAGGAAGAGCTTTCATTCTCACAATCAAAAGGGAACACGTCTCACCTGCCTGATTGCTGAAGTGGCTGTAATCAGCATTCAGAATTAGTTGGAAAGGAGGTGACCTTCCTGACACCAGGACAGCCAGCTCCTTCTTACCTGTCGGTGTGCCCTCACCCCTCCCTGACCCAGGCCTCAGGAGACAGGTAACCTGCAAGGGAGCTTGGGTGATAGTTGTCAGTGAGACATTCTGAATGTGGCTCTTCTCCCACATGTGAGTGCGAGGCACAGCCCTGTTTCACTAAGTTTCCGCTGTGCCCTCATGGCTTGCCACAATGAGCACCCTCTCCCGCTTTACACTCTTAAGTGCCCACTGCAGGGGGGTCTTGGGCAGAGCCTTCGGCTGCCTTCCCACTTACCTTGGTATCATGTGCATCCTGGCTGGTGCGCAGGAAGCTGATTGGGTGTGGGGGAGAGCACTTGGCCACCATGAGGGTGCAAGAAGATTGGTCCCC
This sequence comes from Eublepharis macularius, assembly GCF_028583425.1. Lineage (NCBI taxonomy): Eukaryota > Metazoa > Chordata > Lepidosauria > Squamata > Eublepharidae > Eublepharis > Eublepharis macularius. Next base: position 83,056,958 of record NC_072797.1, read on the forward strand.
ACAGTAGTTAGCATCCTGTGCTCCGCTGGGCCGCTTGGGCGGGACCAGACCACAGGAGGGCATTGACTTTTCCTGCACAGTGGGTGCATAACTTTCTGTCGCTGCTCAGAACATTCCCGTGCCCGGAACTGTTTAGGGAGCCAGCTTACTCACATCCCACACCCCAACCCACCGGCACAGGGACTTATGTCCATGCCCAGCTGCCATGGCTGAACAGGGCTGCAGCAATGTCATGGGGAGGGGGTTACACCAGTGTAAATCCAAGATACACCGGCGTAATTCCTAGTTGGCTTCCAGGGCGCCTTCGGCTTCCCTCCTCAGGATTGCACTGTAAGTCAGTTAATGGACCGTATACATATGCAGGTGGCCAGTGTTTGCCTCTCCTGTGCAAGCTTCTGGATCACCTCTAGATCCAGAATTGCATGGAAGACAAGGTGCGCTGCACAGTGAGGCCGCAGCAGTTTCTGTAACCAGCAACATAACTTATTTTCTTTCTACTTAAACTAATCCCGGGAGGTTTGTCAGCTGCTGCTTGTTATTTTGTGTGTACAATCCAGTTACATTTTTCACTATGATCTTGTAACTGGGAGAAATCATGTACAGGGAACATGATATAGTAACTGTTCAATATAGTAACTGCTGTAAAAGTACCTTCATAAATCTTCTCATAGAAAGAAGTGGAATGGAATTCCCAAAGGTTCACATGTGAATTGTCGATACTGATTTACATTAAACATCACTTGAGAGCATTTATTTAATCTTGTCAGTTTCAAAGCTGTGTCTTGATACGATTTTTAAGTACTTGTTACGGTACAGTTTTTAATCACTTGTGAAATGTTTTAAAGCAATGATTAGGTTTTAACAATCAATTGTGGGTTCAAAATAAACTCTTTAAAAATTGCTAGCAGCTGTTACAATAGTTTCTCAGTATTCCCATAGGTTAGTTTGGAAAGTTGTGTCATTGGCCAGCAGGATTTATTTAATGTTTTTAAAAAGCCTTCTTGGTTTATTTTATGCTGTGTTTTGTGCTAGTTGATGCAATCCTTTTTGTGGTTTCTTATTTTAATCCACAAAATCTGTGAACTGAGTGATCACCTAGTGTAGCTAGTAATAATCCCATTGGTTGGATCCAGACTAAACTGGCAGTTTCTCTCTTCCTGCTGCAGACTCCTGTGTCTCTTTGCGGAGATCAGTGTAAGGCAGGAAAGTTTTGTTCCTCTGATTGGAAATTTAGTCTGGATCCAGACTTATGAACATAACTGTTCAGCAAATTATTTTGGTCATCATGGGAATTGCTGCTGACCATATTCTTCATTGCCTAGTACTACAACCCTGGTTTTACCCACATGAGTGTATAACTGCGAACAGTGGACTGCTTGGATAGCCAGATAACATGTTTTGTGTGAACCAGCATTACATAGCTGTATTGAGGCAGGAGATCAGTCTTGAAAAAGCCATTTGAGCTCTCTTTTGCTAAACCTGGTTGAACTGAGAGGATTCTGTATATTTACAGTGATGAAGCAGCTTGCTTTGCTATTCAGAAAGGATTACAGGCATCCAGAAGTAACATTAAGTTTTTTAAGCATAATGATATGGCTGACCTTGAGCGTCTACTGAAAGAGCAAGAGATTGAAGATCAAAAGGTATGATTCCTTTGAAGAAACCAAATGCACTTTTAAACTAGGCAAAGTATTTCAACGGTTGCATTGCTCATTATTTCTCTTTTAAGCCCTTCTGAATGTTATATAACATTTGAAATGGATTTGGCTGCTATGTTTCATTACTGTGATGGAGCTGGCAGAGAAAATAGAGTGGGGATGTCACTTAAATAGAAGAAAAATCTGCCAGTCAAACTACACAGTTTTGCTGTTCCTCCTTATTCTACATGCAAGTTTTGTTTGTACTGCATCTCAGAATCTATACTAGAGCAGTTAAAGCATTATAATGGGAGCCTGCATAGCTCTCTGTACATCAACACTTTTATAAAAAGTCAATGCTAAAACATAATTTCAAGAACTTAAAAGGCTTACTGGCCTAAAGAGTTCTTGAGCCTCAAATCATCTTCCCACCGAAAACTTGCTTGATGTAGTTGACTTTTAATAGTGCTGAGACTGGTTCTTAATGTGCAGGCAACTTTTGATAGCATTTTTAAGTGATCAGCTAAATAACAAACAGCTGTAAAATGCATTTACTTCTTGCACTCTTTGTTTCTCTCTAGAATCCTCGAAAGGCACGTGTAACCCGACGGTTTATTGTGGTCGAGGGTTTGTATGTTAACACTGGAGATGTTTGCCATCTTCCAGAATTGGTAAGTAGGTAACTGCTTTTGTTTTGTTTGTTTTTTAGCATCTATCTGTAATCCAGTACTATGCACTCTGAAATAAGAATTTAAAAAAACCTTTGCTTACTGATTATGAAAGGTTTGGTTTGGTACTCTTTCGGTGTCTCTTACCAGCTGTAAATAGTAGGACATATAGTGTGTGGAACAGGAGGATGGAGTACAGTGGTGCCAAGGCAGAATGCATAATTCTGGCATGTGGAAATAGTCTTCTATCCAGGTGTTGCTATGCTCCAGTCTTGTGTCCTTGCTGACCTTCCAGAAGGAAGTAGACATTTGAAATTCAGATTTGCCAAATCAGCATTTGTTCTTGCTTATTGCTTAATCGATGGATGTACAAACTTGCGTGTGCTCTGCAGTTCTGCATAAGTCACAGAATTCAGCATACTGTGAATCTCCACTTTCATGCTCTTTTCAAGTACATCTGTAGTAGTTTTGGCTGTGACAGTAAGATTTAAAGTGTGTGATAATGTCTATTCATCTTTTAGAGCTGAGGAGCCACGAGGCTTTCCACTTGGTTCAGGGGATGGGGCTTCAGTGTCCTGCATAACCCTGTTTCCCTTTCCCAAACTTGAACAGAAGCAAACTGAATTATACAAACTGAGAAAATACTTTCAAACCTGTTTAATTTATATGAGAACCACTCATTGGGGTATCATCAGTCATATTATCACTTTTATTTTTTTGCTAGGGAGGCAGGGGAGGAGAAGATGCTTGTACCAATGATACCATCTACTTTTGGTTACAGAATGTTAAACTTGAGTGGGTAGGAATTACAGACCAGTGATCTAGCTAGGTAACTGCTACACGTTCCCAAGATTTAAGGGCCGTTTTCTGCCGGTTCTCCTCTCCCATTTCAGATCCTCCATTTTTCTCCCTCTGCTGTTCCTAAGGGTCTTCTGATCCTCAGGAATAAAATTGCTGGTGGCTCAGTGGGGTGAGGCACAAGGGGGGGATCAAGAGAAATTGCCTCTCCCTTTTAAGAAAACTTAAGTGCTCCTTAAGTCCTCCAAATTGCAGAGTTGGATACAGACTGTCATGTCTGACAACAGGAATAATTAAACTTCTTGTGCCTGAAGTTTGTTCCTAGTTGCAAGCCATAAGTAACCTTGTGTTGTCTGTGTCACTTGAAAATTGAATATATTTGTAGGTAAAATTAAAATACAAATACAAAGTGAGGATATTTTTGGAAGAAAGTCTTTCCTTTGGAGTATTGGGAGAACATGGACGAGGCGTCACAGAACATTTTGGAATAAAAGTAAGTGCCTGGCTCTTGTAGAGAAAAATGTATTTGGTGCTAGGAAGAAAAAGCACTGGCTTTGCAGCCATTGAGGAGTGCCATCTCACGTCGTTTGTATATAATCTTGTTTATCAATCCTTAATTATTACTTTTCATGGTGATTTAATGTAGGTTGGTTTGTTAGTTTCATTTTTATTAATATAAACTGTAAAGCATCATACTGTCACAGTTTTTTCTTAAATGCTGTGTTGCAGTTAGCAATGAGTAAGCTCCTCTGGTTCACCTTGACTTGTATTCACATTTTTCTCTTTTTCCTTGTGAGTGGTTGTAATGATTTTAAGTAAGTGTGTGCATGTGTCTTTAAATGCTTGGTGTGATACAGGTGAAGAGTGGGGGTGAAAGAGAGGGATATGATTGGTTGATGACTGAGAGTGTGGGTGGAGTGAAGGCAGTTTTAGATTGAGAGTGGAGAGAAAACATTTAGTCAGGGAAAGAGAGGCTAGTTGTGTGCAGCCTGAGCATGTTTAAGTATTATTGAGAGAAATATAACCTGTGTGGAAACCTGAATTGAGTATGTTTGTGAAAGAACATTCAGTCAGGGAAAGAGAGGCTAGCTCCTCTCTTTGTGTGCTGCCTGAGCAGGTTTAAGCATTTCTGTGGAAAATAGTCAAGAGAAAGCGGGCAAGCTATGTGCAGCCTGAGTAAATTTAAGCAGTTCTGAGAGAAATATTGAGTGAGGAAAATAAAGGCTAGCTGTGTGCTGCCATAGCATGTTTAAGTATTACTGAGAGAAATATAACCTATGTGGAAACCTGATCTGAGTATGTTTGTGAAAGAACATTCAGTCAGGGAAAAATAGGCAAACTGTGTGTGAAGCCTTAGAATAAATCTGTGTGAATGAGTTTAAGTGAACTTTAAGAATTGAGAACTGCTCTTATGAAACCAATATGCTTCTTGAAAAAATAAAAGTTTACTTTTTTTTTGTTATATCCCAGAGCATCTGTCATTGCTATATCCCATTCCTATCCTCAGGGCCACATAGAACCATGAAGGAGCCTGACACCTGGGCACATTACTAAAGGGAAAATTTAAATAAAATATCTTGGAAAATGTAAATAAAATACCTTGGTGGCAGCAATCAACCCAGAGGGTGTAAAGGAAAGATTAAATTCAAAATCTACCTAAGAGAAAGAAGAGGTCGTAACAGTGGTTGAGGGAGGGAAGCTTCAGATCTTTTCAAGCACCCATAAATGAAGATTATGAAAAGTAGTGCTTGCTTCGGCAGCACATATACTAAAATTGGAATGAAGATTATGAAAAGTAGAAATTGCAACATCCCTACCCTACTGCAACTCTACCTGAGATGGTAGAGGCTCCAATAAGAACTTTTCCCTTGGATGAGGTGCCTGTGTTTTTTAGGACTCCTTGTTCCTAGGGTCCTACCATAGCAGCGCTGTAGGCACTCCAGTGGGAGCAGAGGGTGGAGACAACTTGCCATCATCACTGCCAGGTAACTTCAGGAGGAATGCTAGTAGCAAGGAAAGCACAGAGGCCTTGTTGTTGAGATGAGCCCCATTCAGCTCAGGCCTAAATGCAAAAGAGGCTGGGTTTAAACTTGTACTGGCATGAGACATTTCAAATGTGAGGAAGAGTCTGTTCTGAACTTCTCCATACAGATTTCTCCCCATTGCTACTTTCAACTTGCCCATTTGGATTTATGTTGGTCATCTGTGTCTTTTCTGAATTCTATCCATTCACATTAATCTAAAACAGATTCTTGATGGAGACACAACAAGCATATTTATTTGGAAATACATATGTAGTTTTTCATGAAATAATTAAAGTAGTTTAGCATACCAATGTGAAAAATGCATTATACCGTGCCATTCTTCCTCTCTGCTATCTCCAAGAAACATATATGTGGGTATAGCTGCAAGCTGTGCATTTTTACCTAACTTGCCATATTGTTTTTTGGCATTTTACAAAATACTGGACTGAGTTCAAAAGGCTGTATGCATGGGCTGTCTTTAGTATCCCCCTTCTTCCACAAACCACTCCTCGAAGACTGAGGGGACCCTCTGGAATAGCACTCCATGGTAGCTCTGCCACAGGAAGTAAAATAAACAAAAGGGGTTGCATGGGCTTGTTTGGTCACTATTTTTTTTAATTGTTGTTGCATTCCAGTTCTTCTGTAAGGTTCATTGTAACACCTGTAACAGCACTTTGGTCAAATCCATTAACTAAATATTCTAGAACTTAGCTGAATCTTGAAGCCAAACCCATTTCATTCTTATATGGAAATAGCCAGGTTAGGAACAAATTGTTTAAAAGGGAGTGGGGTGACTTGACTGACAATGTTGCTGTCATCTGAAATTTATATTTTTTAGTTTATATATTGGTGATTTTCCTGATCAATTTAAAAACATTTTTCATTCAGGGTCATGCTTAGGAGGCTGTAAAACATGAAAATATGTACCTGAAAAGTTGCTTTATTACAAAGTTCTATCATCATAATAGTAATTTTTTTGGGTCCATACTTTATTGTGTTCAAGTGGGTTTGAGCAGACTTTCTTTACAATTGAAATTGCAGTTAATCAGTGTCTATCATGGACTTGGAATGTCAGGAATATGAGGGCTTGAAGGAATCAAATGTCAAATTAGATGCCTAAATGTTTATCTGGATAAACTTAACCGTACAGTCCTATGCAGAGTTAGTCCAATCTAAGCCCATTGAAGTCAGATTTACATAAGGTTGCACTATAAGGCTCTTTGATTTTTTAACCTGTGATATCTTTTTGTATTCTACAATAGATGGATGATATTGATCTTATAAGTGCAAACATGGAAAATTCACTGGCCTCTATTGGAGGATTTTGCTGTGGAAGATCTTTTGTTATTGACCACCAGGTATGTTCTTGATCTTGAAGTGCAAAAAAAATCCTTTGAGGACTCTATGCTGTTTTCTCAATGGAATGGAAAATGCTGTTGCAGATCATAGACTGAGCTCTTATCTAGCTATTGCACGTACTAGTAAGTTAGGATTGGATCTTAGGATAGATATCCCCAACAACTAAATATATTCAGCTTGTCTTGTCAAAGGATTATATGTATCATTTAGGGATAGCTTTAACTTTGCTGACTCGGTGCTCTTCCCCCCCAGAGATTGTCCGGTCAAGGTTACTGCTTCTCAGCCTCTCTGCCTCCCCTCCTAGCTGCTGCTGCTATTGAGGCCCTGAATATCATGGAAGAAAATCCAGGTATCTTTTTCTGAAAAATAATACACATAGCATGAAGTGCAAATACTGCATCGAAAAGTAACTGAGATTTATCATTTAACTTGTGTATAAATGATCTGGAGATAAAGTTTGTTAGTGATAACAGCAGATAATAGTAAAACATTGAGGGAGGGATTGCTTCAAACTAGTTACAAAGTGATGCTCACAGACAAAACTCTTTCACATCTGTCTCTGGATAACCACATTTAGAATATTATGCCCAGTTCCAGTTGTCACATCCCAAGAAAGGTATTATAGGTAGGGAACAGAGACAGAAAAAGAGCAAATGAAACAATTTAGAGGCTGGAATTCCTTTCCTGTCAGTTTTCAAGACCATTTCCTCCATGTCCCTTGTAAATTGCTCAGTATGCCACCTTAACTGGGGAAGCAGAAAGGTAGTCTCTACAGTAACAGAGTGGTTTTCTAGAGACCTAGACTATAACCTCTTTCTGTAGAGCTAGGAAGAATGTGGTCTTCTCAAAGGTTAGAATATTGCTGCATAGCTGACAGTTTTGTGTCAGTTCCAGTAACCATTCTTTGCTGTTCTCAGATCTCCCAAGCTGTGTACACACCTCTGCCTTTTAAACATGTGGAGAGGGAGAGTGGGCAAGAGCCCCACACAGAAGGATCTGTGTGTACCCACCCACTCCATGATTGGCAGCATTCAGTAAATAGTGACCCCGATCACAGGGAGGGACCGTATGCACAGACATTTGCAGCATGAAGACACTCCGCCAATTATTCTGGGAGGTGGGGGGGGAGGCAAGGCCAGCATGCTGGTGCCTGCTGTCCCTCAGAGTGTATTCAGTCAACATCTGGAGAAACTGAGTTTAGAAGGCTACAATGTTTGCAGGAGAGGGAAGTTCTGTTTCTTGGTTATCATACTAAAAGGGTCAGGGTCCCATTGTGACATGTCATCTGTTCCCCATCATATTGGACAGCATATGCAGCCCACATTTGTGCATCTAAAAAGCCAAATATTTTTGTTTTCTCTGCAGCTTTCCCAGTTTATTGCTAAACTGTTTCTCTCTGTATCTCCCCCCACCCCCTCCCTAGGTATTTTCCATGTTTTACAACAAAAATGCAAGAAAATGCATACAGCTTTAAAGGGGTGAGTGAATATATTCTTGGTATTTTACAACAAAGATTGGAGAAGCTTTTGTTGTCAGAAAATACATCTTCCACTCTTGACCAAAATTGCCACCATACCTTAAGCAGACACCAGTTTTTTCCTCAGGTGCTATTTTTTCTAAAACAGTACAGCTATACAGACTGCTATGGGCAGTCTGTCCCTAATTCATCTTAAATCAATATAATTTCCAGGACATCTCAGTGGAAAACATAAGAATTTAGTATGCATTCTTCCATCTACATGCTCAAGTGTCTATATATGAAAGATAATGTCTGTTCATTTCAGTAGATTTTTACGCCAGATAGTCCGACGTATTGCGTCCGACATCTTGATTCAGATTTGTGACAGATTTACTCTTGGATTATGGGGTACCTTCTTTCAAGGAGCCTCAGAGAAGAGTATTGGCAGCAGTATACACACCACTCTGTCAGGCACATCTTTTTGATCCATCCATCCTTGACTTTTCCTATATTTTTACTAGGTTTTTTCTATCATACATGTTACACAACTACACCAGTCGCTCATTTGAGAATATTATTTAGTATCTAGACAAGACAGTCTGTCTTTTCTTGCACAAGCATTAACTGACATTTTGTCTAGTAGATCTCTGGGTAGTCCTTTGCTTATTGTTTTTTCTTAGCTGGATGTGTACTTGAGTCAGATGAGAGTTTATTTTAAATAACTGACAGAAGGAGTTTGGATATCAACTTGGGATTTGTTTTGCAGTCCTCACATATTCAGTTTACTACAAAGCACTATTGTTTGAGCCATACCCACAAGTTTTGAATTGGCTCAAGTTCAAAGGTGGCTTCTTACTTTAAAGTACTCTTAATTTCTATCCACCTTTTGCACCACTCAATTGTCTTCACTTCTGAAGCATGCTAATGACCTATTTTGACTTAGAGGCCTGTCAAAATTTGATGTGGACCATTTGATGTGCTTTCTAGAAGTGTGTGTCAAGACATGTTCTCTTACCTTGCATTCTTATAGGGAACAGCTTTTAGAAAAACACTTTTCCCTGTTAGTGACAAACTCTTGCACACTATTCTGTCTACTGTAAATTTAGAATTAATTGTCCATCGCATAAAGTGGCCATTTTGGAGCATGCTTAATTTAATGGCTGTTATATGTCACAGAAGCTCCTTTTAAGATTCTGCCTTGCCCAATTGTCCCCGACTATGTTGACTATGCTGTCTGTCTGTCCATCAGCTACAATTCACATGTTAACATGGAGTGGTAGATTGGCTACAAAAGATGGGATAACTTTTTTCATTCGTATGACTATTTAGGGGCAAGGTAATTGCTGAATTTTAAGGTGATCTCAAATGCCTTTTTCCTCTCCAGATCGTTGCATGCCCGTGTAATAATCTGTTGAACTGTTCTTTAAATGTTCTGTTGTGCTCCTCTTGGCATTTGGATGTTGCTTGTGTTTTACTGTTATCCAGCTATTGCTCTGTCTTGAGTATGAGTGTGTTTTTGGCAGCAGTGAGATCTTGTTATTAAGTAGCTTCCACAGGAATGTTGCAGCATTGTTAACTGTTTTTTAGCAATAAACATTTTACTAGTAACTTTAAAGTGTCAGTGTTGGAAACTGAGATCTCTCTAGAGATAATTGTGCTGAGATCTTTAACAAATGTAATGAATTTGGGGTGATATCACAGTGCTGACTTAAATCAACATTCTTAATGCATGACTTCAATAATACTTGGATGTGTGTTCTTACATCTTTTCCCCTATTTGGTCATAGTCCACTTGTCTGGCAGTTATAAAATGAGTTCTAATGCTCAACTAATAACAAAAAAATATAAACCAAGAAAAGAGATGTTTTCGCTATTCATAGAGTAGCCTGTTTCTACCTATATGGCTAAGAGCAGCTACATGTTACTTGCCTCGTTCCCTTTTGGTGATCAGGGATGAGCTAAAACTGTTCATAAAGCTTTGTCTAGGTGGCCTTTTGTGCACAGAGGGGCGTGGACTTATTTCTTTCAGTTCCATAGGCCAGATCTCTTCATCATTTCGGGCAACAAGCAGTTCTTGTTTTTGTTTAAATGTTTGGCACCTACAGCAAAGGCCAAGTACTGGAGGCCACTAGAAGAACAATGCAGACTTCTCAGAACCACTTAAAAGTTGTGTGCTGTCTGGAACTAGATAATATCACAGTTGGGAAACTGATGTTATAATCCAAGAAAGCTTTTCTGGCATGCTGTACCATAGCAGATAAGAAAGCGCTTTCACAGATTGTTTGTTTAGAATAACAAGTTATCTGATTCAAAATGTGGAAAGAAGATTATAGGCAGCTAAGACACTGGAAGGGTTATTCACACTTCCTTGTAATCTGTAACCAGGCTCTGTACACTTGAGGAATCCTGCTTTTAATGCTCTCCTTGGTCCTACTCTTTTCTGTGATGCCTTGTGTGTTGGTTTATGTGAATAAATGCAAAGAGAGAATGAAGTGGGAATGGACAGTACAGTCTTGAGACAAAAGATTGGACTTGGGCACAGTAAACTGTATCTTCCATGTTTGTGATGCTATGATAAAGTAACGTGCACATTAAATCACTGCTTGTGTTTTCATATGCACAGTTCAGTTTCCAGGCCTGTAGATTTTGTTGTGTTGGCTTCTATTTAGGATTCCTGGTCTACGAGTCATAGGACAGTCACTTTCTCCAGCATTACACCTCCAGCTGGAAGAGAGCACTGGAACTCGAGACAGTGACATGAGGCTGTTGAAGGAAATTGTGGATTATGTAAGATTATTTCAAGTCTAGCAATTAAACTAAAGTGAATTAAAGTAAAGGGATGTTCTGTATTTTTAAAAAGCTATTGATAGCACTGTCTCATTGAGTTATAATATGATCTGGAATTAAATAGCATTTGAAAAGTAACAGATATCTACAACCTTAAAAGTCCTTGCCTTTTAAGAGGTACATGAAAGATAAGAGCACACCAAGAGTAGAAGATGCTCAGCTGTTGCCTTTTCTGGGCAGTACCATGTCAGACAGCAAGTTGGCAAACAGTGTTAGCAAATGGCTCCTACCTTCTGTAATAACCTTTCAGCCTATTCTTGGGAGGGTCCTCCATCCCCTAGGAGCAGCATGTCAGAGGCATTTGGGGCTGTAGTGGGATAGGGGACTCAGAAGCTGCACTCTGGGGACAGAAATCCTATCTAGAGCATGAAATCGGAAGATTCTTCCCATATGGCCCATAGACTTGCCAAGAAGTATGGCCTACTAGAAGGGTTCCATAGAAAGGACATCCCCCCTCTCCCGCAGTTTCCAAGGACTGGTTAGGGAATTTAAAAATACTAACAGTTGACATTGCAGAGTACTGACAGGATGGTGCCTGGAGTTTAATTCAGCCCTTCTTTCACTCCATTATATTAAATCAATAAAAATATACTTGAAATGTATTTAAATACCTGGATGAAAGGAGAGATGATGAGGGTTGATAGAGAAAGGGTTAAAATAAGGCAAGTAGGGACAATGAGGTTGGCTGGGAGGGGGAGACATGGCAAAACGATGACTAAAATGTACTTATATGATACCATGGTATTATTTAGAATTTTTATTAGTTAACACATCAGTATAGCATTTGATGTTTATGGTTTCATATCTACCTCCCCAGTGTATGAACAGAGGTATTGCATTAACTCAGGCCCGCTATCTGGATAAAGAAGAGAAATATCTTCCACTACCTAGGTTAGTAGACAGTTATCTTACTATTAAATCAAAGTAGATTTGTCTGCTGAATTTGCAGACTTTGATTGAAGATTTACTGAATATCCTTTAGATGGCTAATTGACCGTTGCATGGTTAAAAAACTCTCTTTGAAAAGAAATAAGTAAATCTCCGAAAATATGTTGTATACAAATTTGTATGAGGAGAAGGATGAATAAGACAATCACAAGCAGCAGTATTAACTTTTCTTTGCGACATTTTCTGGCGATTGAGCTGGTTTCCCATCCTAGGCTTCATAGTCTGTATTGAGTTGACCAGGGCAATTGTTACTGCTCTAATATGAAATGAAAACATTGCTCAGATGAGCTGGCCCACGGGAAGCAGCAGCCTGTAAAGATACTTAAGAGTTTGACTGTCCTGTGTTTTGCCCTTTGCAGCATTCGTGTTGTCGTGACAGTAGAACAAACAGACCTGGAACTGGACAAAGCTGCCTCACTTATCAGGGAAGCTGCAGAGTCTGTACTGAATTAAAATCGGCACTCTGGAATATTTGTTTCTTGCACACAGTTGGGATACCTATTTTTTACTCTGAGTGGATTGGCTTACACTCCAAAGGCTCAGGCTTGTGGATTTATCAGCTGATGGAACTGAAAGCTTGACTTTCACTGAGCCATTCCAGAACAAATAAAATGTGTCAAATATGGAAATAATAAACACTCACTGTTTGTATATAACTCAGCTCTGTTTTTAAGTACTGTTTAAATTGGGGATCATTGTTACACTGGTATTTTACAGTGGTTTAACTTTTGTTCTTAAAGGGCACAATTCCTTTCCCTAGTTCTGTGAATGTGTAAAAAGCAAAACAAACTATTTTTGAGAATTCACGTGTAAAGCTACTGAGCATGGAAAGAATGCAGAAACTTGCAGAATATTGTTTAATTCAACTATTCTTAATAAAGTGCATTGTTTAAAAAAAAAAAACCCTTTCCCACAAATGTTCCTATTCTCATTTTCAGATGAGATAATTAAATAATATGGAATCCTGCTTTTGAATTATAAATTTAAATAGCTTATATTACATTGGGTATATAGAAATTTATACATTGATACATTTTCTATCTTATCTAATATTGTTTATGGCTTTTCCCGAAAAGGCAGATTTCTAATCATTTGTCAAATTTCCATACGTTGTCTGTTCTCACAACAAAGCTATTAATTTTATATTACTGGAAATATGAATGGATCCCCTGATATGCCCATGTATTCATCGTGTGTACTGGTATGCCCTAATCCATCAGTTCTGTGGAGACCTGGAGCTCTTAAACGATACTCATTTCAGAGAACCCAGCAATGCCACGTACTCACCAGGGTTTGTGCACAGACCTGCTCCCTTCACTTTGGGCTGAAAGAGAGTGCATATGCAGAATGTCTGTGGGCCTGACACACACACCGGTCTGGCTCTGAGGGAGTGTCTTCAACCAGGAGAATCAATACAGATCCTTTGCCATAATCTAGTCGGGCTATAAATCGTTGGTGAAGTAAGTTAGGTCATGATCTCTCTATTGTATACTCTATTTATTAGTAAAGTATGCTAAAAATCTTAAATTAGAAAGACGTGTATTTAATTTCAGGAGCACAGATCCCTCCACATAGTCAGGAAGTTTCTATTTTCTTACTCAGAAACTGTTTGCATATGATCTCTCTGCTGAGGTTTGCAATAAAAAATTTTCTGGTGAGAACAGATACAGAAGCAGTAGTTCATATTACAGCATACTTTCTTCCCTATCCTTCAAATAATATGAATCCTCACAATAGGTTTTCTGAACTTTTGACAGAGACTCATTTTAAGACTCTGTACTCTGGATTGTTTCTACACTCTTGTGCCTTTTTGGTTGCTGCTACATGGATTCCAGTAGTATATTTGAGACATATTTTTTTAAAATAAAAGCATATATTTGATTCAGGTTTTGTGTCATTTCTTCAAACTAGGTTAATATTAGGACTTAAATTCAATGAGGCTAAATCTGTTCAGATAAAAGTATTTCATATTACTGTTTATTAGATTTCTAGATGGCTTTAAGGTAGCCGGTCTAGCTACTTAAATTTATGCTGCTGTTCCACTTGAACTAATTTCAGAGTTCAGTGGTTGTAGTGCCAAAGCCACTTAGCCAAAATCCCACTGACCTAGCAAAATGTGGCTTCTGAATTGTGGCCAAATAGGCTAAATGTAGTTTCATTTGCTGCTTATGGTTAGGATGCTGATTTGAAGCTAAAAAGGCACTTCCTTGCAAAGAGGAGACTAGGATATGTAGCTTGACCAGGAGTTTATCGATGTTGCAGAAAGAGGAGGGAGGAGGGGGGCGGGAGCAACTAATGTGCCCAAAGAGGAAAGCAGAATGTCAGGGTCTGGCACAATTCACTGTAACACCTCAGTGTCCTGCTTGACCTGGAGACTGGAGCAAATGTACATAGTTCACCTTGTAGTGCTATGATCATTGTCTACCAGACTTGAAACTTAAGAGTGGCTTTTCTGGAAGTAAGTGCCCTGAGCTGTCTCTGATACACGTTTGGACAAATTTATGGTTACTAATGCTTCAGTTGCTGTGTAGCTACATGAGTTTTCATGCTGTCATAGTTCACAATCCAATGCAGATATAAACCAGTAGCCTCTACTAACAAAAGAGGAAAAAGTTTTAATTAGAAATAATCTGCAGTGGCTTGTGATCTAATTTTTTTCTCTTAAGGTGGCTTCGATCTCTGCAGTTAATGGTTAATACCACAAAGAAAATTACATAGATCTATAAAGATTATGCATGGATCTCTCCCCCACCCCCAATTAACTGCTCTGTGATCTTTAGTTTCTGTTGTTCAGTTGAGAACTATGGTGGATGTCTTATCAGCTAGGCTCATTCCCAGACTGATTTTACTGTTTTCAAAATGAATATGGAATGTAAGTTGATATCCAAGGCAAGTTGCATATACAGGTTCACATTTTAGCTTAAGAATCCTACAGAAATCACAATAAAGAATGTTGTGTCTTTTCAATCTCCGTTGTTTATTGTAAATGATAAGAAGATGAATAACTTCTTCCCCCATCTACCTAGAATGTTAGCAAAATATTACAAGTGAATTAGATTGTTAGCTAGTATATACATTTTGGTTTGTAGCCCCTCAAAGACTGAAAACAAAATCAACAGGAACATTGAAAAATAATAGAATAATTCTTAAAGGTTTGTTTTCCTACTGACATCTGCAGTTCTCAGTTGATAGAGATTAGATGTAATGCACAAGGAAGTTAAGTTAGAATTGGATGTATGGCTGAAAAAGCTTGGAATTTTTTTTAAAAAAAACACTTTGAAATGTGATCTTGGTCACTGCAAAGAATGGTGGACTGTCTTTGTCTCCCCTCCTCCTTTAATACTTCCATCTGGTCTTTATTACCTCAAAAAGGGTTATGGGGTGTAGGCATTTGCTGATCTCTGAAGCTGCTACTGCAAACCAAAGTTGCATCCTGTGATGATTCACAAAATGTACAGGAGCTGTAAATGCTACTTTAGCAAAAGAAATATTTAGGGTTAACCCCAAGTATTTGTGTATTTAACAATTTCAGTGCTCCAATAAAAGGAATGTCTGGAGAGTGTTTTTGGGGTTGCTTAGCATTCTTTGCTGTGCTAAGAGACGAAGCTATGTTTTAAATGACTGGCTTGTTCAAACCCTTTTCTAGATTTAGATCTGCTCAAACTGCGCAACAAATGCCCCAAATTTGCATTAATAAATCATTCTCAAGCATCAGTTGAAAAGAGGATTCCTAGCCACCTCTGATCGCATCTTATATTTTGAGCCTGCCACTGCCACTCTGACACTGAATGTATGTTGCAGAGTTTATCTGATCCCAAGCACTAGATGGATCATTCTCTTGTCTCATCTCCCCTCTTTCTTGTTATGTATTTATGCAAGTTATTAGTTTATGTACTACAGCAGAAAGTAGCAACATAGACCATGGGCAGTAAATAAAATCCATAATTGACAGCAATCCAAACAATCATAAATCTGGTTATGCTGAAGTAGTGGCAGATACTATGTATAGTTCACGTGGAAATACTAAAATGTACTCAGAGCATTATAATTTTTCTTTTAAATGTTGGTCACTTCAGTGGCCCTGACTGAGTAGAAAAACAGAATTCAGATTTTGTAAATAAATAAGTATACTGGACTTAGCTTGCTGCGTCCTTGCATGGAAGGCCTCAGATAAGCTATTCTGAACAACCCAAATAAATCCAAAAGAGATGTGTTCATGCTAGTTCCCCAAATTATATATTTCAGCATGGCCCCCTCTCAGAAACTGGACATTGAAGACAAGAAAATAACTGATAAGCTTGAATCACCCTTTCACTTGCTCACATATAAATGAATAGTTTCTTTACTTCTTACGTTTAGGGATGCACTTGCTATAAGGGAAAAACCTACCCTCTATTCTTGATATTGGAGATCCCATCAGGATGGTGCAGCATCTATCTGCTCGGAGTGCATGGCTACAACAGAACCACATACAGAAGTCAGTCAGTATGGAACTCTTCTTTCTACCGGTTGTGCCTGGCACAACGATCAGCATTTTGCTTGTCAAGAAATGCACCAAGGCATCAGTGATGATCTCACACTAACAATATTCAGCATGATGGACATTTTCCTCTTTCAGACAAGATCTAATTGGAGGGCAGCCAGTTTCAGCACAACTCCAGGACCCACCCAGGCCAGCTCACTCAAGGCCACAGGCTGTAAAACAAGAGCCCTTTAGCTCTTGCCCAACAGCTGGCACCTCTAGCCATACCCAGACTTCAGTAATTAAAACAGGGAGGGAAACAGGAGCTCATCCTTCTACATTTCACAGATAGCTGACCAAAGACACTATAAGGAGCAAAGATGTGTGTTCTGTATCTCCCAAGAAGCACAGAATCTCACCCACGAAAGCCAGTTTTGTAAAGCAGAGACTTAGGATTGCAAGTGAGATCTCACCAATAACAGGAAGTGGCCCTAATGCAATTTCCTCCCTATAATCCACCATCTCAGCCATGGCAAGGAAGTGGTCAAGGACGTCCACAACTGAACCTCCACCTCCACCCACCACAAAAAACTGCCATCCTAACAGGGGAACTGATCACACATACATACCACTCCATCTGGATCCTGGGAACTTTGGATCCTTGGTCTTCAACCTTGGTCTTCAAAATCCCCAAGTGCTACATTCTGTACTGAATTCCAGTATCTCTAATGCATGATTGCTGTGCCTGTGAATACACCTAGATATAACTCCATATTTAGGTGTATAGGAAGGAATCAGTAAGGTCTCTGGAGAAGCAGCATAGAAATTTTCCAAATAAGTAAATGTGAACCAAAGTCACACCTAATTTTACTGAAATCCTTTGCAGTACTGCCATAGCCTGAACACACTTGATTGTGTAACAATGACATTTTTAATACTAAGTAGGATATAAAAACCCATTCATGGAAAAACCATTTTCCTGCCATGTTAACAGCTATTATGTTTATTTTTAAGTCAGTGTATTAGATTGGGGTCAAAATCTTCTCTGTGAGGAAACAGACTTTTAAAATGTTCATCCTCTGCTTGACTTGAAACCACCTTCTGGAATTTGTTTCAATTTGCCGGAATCGCCGGGCTCCTTGGTATACGGAGGAGCTGCGGCAACAGAAACGGGAGCTAAGACGACTTGAGCGCGTGTGGCGGCGATCTCGTGACGAGGAAGCAAGAACATCTTATAGGCTGTTTATGAAGTTCTATGAGATGGCGGTGAAAGCTGTGAAGAAAGAGTATTATGCAGCTTCCATCGCATCAGCTAGCTCTCGCCCAGCTAAATTATTTAATGTGGTCCGTTCATTGGTCTCCCAATCAGGTGGAGACCATCAAAAGTTGAATTTGGAGATAAGCTGTGAGGCTTTTGCGAGCTTTTTTACTGATAAGATCTTGCTTCTCCGCCGCAACTTACCAGCCACAGTTGATACAGTAAATGAACTAGAGGCCCCTTGGCCGTCTTCGGGACCCATATTAGATCATTTCAGCCCTCTTTTCGGGGAAGAGGTGGACAGGATTCTGCAGGTGGTACGGCCTACCACGTGCCCCTTGGACCCGTGCCCGTCATGGCTGGTGAAAGCCAGTGTTGACGGGCTTCGGAATTCCTTGGAGGCGATTATAAACCTGTCCTTGAGCTCTGGGGTTTTTCCCAAGGCGCTGAAGGAAGCTGTGGTACGGCCTCTTCTGAAGAAATCATCATTAGATCCTGCTGACCTGCTCAATTACCGACCAGTTTCCAACCTTCCGTTTTTTGGGGAAGGTGATTGAGCGGGCGGCAGAGAAGCAACTGCAGAATTTCCTGAAGGAGACCTCAGCCCTAGACCCCTTCCAGTCTGGTTTCCGCCCGGGACATGGGGTCGAGACATTGTTGGTCGCCCTCACAGACGATCTCCGCAGACATCTGGATCAGGGCGGATCAGCACTGCTGATTTTGCTGGATCTGTCAGCAGCGTTTGATACGGTCGATCATGAGCTTTTGACCCACCGCCTTGCCGATGTGGGGATTCAGGGGACAGCACTGCAGTGGCTGGTCTCCTTTCTCCACGATCGGGGACAGAGGGTGGCGCTCGGGGAGAGGGTGTCATCTCGTAGGCCACTGGTTTGTGGTGTGCCACAGGGAGCGATACTCTCTCCATTATTATTTAATATCTATATGCGCCCCCTCGCCCAGCTGGTGCGGAGTTTCGGGCTTGGGTGTCACCAATACGCGGATGACACCCAGCTTTATCTGTTGTTGGACGGGCAGCCTGGATCGGCCCCTGATGCCCTGGAGCGTGCTTTTGAGGCTGTGGCTGGTTGGTTGAGACAAAGTCGGCTGAAATTGAATCCCACGAAGACGGAGGTCCTGTATGTGGGTCGTGGGGAGATGGCTTTGGGACCCCAGCTTCCTACACTTGATGGGGCAGCACTTACACTGGCCCCGAGGGTTAGGAGCCTGGGGGTGATTCTGGATTCCTCCTTGAAGATGGAGGACCAGATCACTGCAGTTGCCAGGTCTTCCTTTTATTATCTTCAGCAGGCCAGGCAGCTTGCCCCTTATTTGTCTCCCCGTGACATGACTACAGTGGTCCAAGCAATGGTCACCTCTAGGTTGGATTACTGTAACGCGCTCTACGCTGGGCTTCCCATGGGCCTGATCCGGCGGTTACAGCTGGTACAGAATGCAGCAGTGCGGGTCATTGCTGGAGCACCGGTGTGGGAGCATATTACACCGGTGCTACGCCAGCTGCATTGGCTGCCAGTGGAGTACCGAATCAGGTTCAAGGTTTTGGTGTTAACCTACAAAGCCCTACGCGGACTGGGACCGACGTATCTGAGGGACCGTCTCTCACCATATGAGCCCCGGAGGACTCTCCGCTCTGGAGGAAAACATCTTTTAAGTGTCCCTGGCCCTAGGGAGGCCCGCCTGGCGTCGACCAGGGCCAGGGCCTTTTCAGTCCTGGCCCCGACCTGGTGGAATGCTCTGTCTTGCGAGACAAGGGCCCGGCAAGATTTGCTTGCATTTCGCCGGGCCTGTAAGACAGAGCTATTCCACCAGGCATATGGCTAACGCCGGGCAGTGCCCGCCCCCCCCCCCGTGAAGGGGGGGTTAAACCATCACCCCTATGCAAACACAGAGGCATGTATGAACCACTGGGCAGCATGAATTGTTATATTTAATGTTTTTAAATGTTTTTAAATGTATTATTTAATGTTTTTAAATGTTTTTAAACATGTTTGTATTTGTTATCCGCCCTGAGCCTGCGAAAGCAGGGAGGGCGGAATATAAATATAATAAATTAAATTAAATTAAATTAAATTAAATTAAATCAAACTTGCTGTCTCTTTCAGCCAAAAATTTGACAAGTTAAATTACAATTTCTTCACAGTGAAATAAAACAGTTTTTCCTCTACAATAGTTGTAAATGTTCCGCTCTTTATCTTGCTTGAAGTATAGGCCCAGGCGGACCTTGTTCTTTATTAAAGATATATTATAAAAACATAACTGTATGATAATGTGTTCTCACACTTCAGCATTTACCACAGGAAACGTGAAATGGTGAGCTATGTATTGCATGGTGCTTTAGTGTCCGTGTATTTGCATTAGGCAAATGATGCTTCCACCACCACCCCATTAAGAATACAACTTCTAGAAATGCTGGGATGGTAGTCAGACCCTTAAAAATGACAACTCTAGCAACCCACTGATATTACCAAGGCATTTTCAAGAAAAAAATAAGACCAAACAAGCAAAGGGCCTACAAAGACTTGTAGGAGGCATCTTATTTTCCTTTCCCCCTCTATTTCCCCTTTCCCGCCCCTGGAAACTCCCATAACCTCTCCCATTTTCCTGCTTTTCTCTTTCCTACCTACCAGCCAACCTAAACTTTATCTGCCCCCCACCTTCACTATTTCCTTCCCCCTTCCTTCTGGGCTTTCTGCAAGGAGTGGTGGGTCCTCTGTTTTGCTGCTCCATGTGGAGTATTCTGTGCAAGTGGAGCAGTAAAAACAGGGAAATAACCTTCCCCTGTGCTATTTTGACATGGGGTAATGGCTTGAGGGGGGAGGCAGGAGCTCTGCCTCCCCTTGCAGTGGTGTTCTGAAGCCATTTGGGCTCTCCTTTATATTTTAAAAGCCATTCTATACAGTTGCTATGTGACTGCAGGGAACTTGAATTGGGTCTTTGAAACCCAGACCCAACTCTTTTAAAAACCTGCATGTCTAGAGAGACCCTCAGTTGTAGTTGGGACTGTTTACACAGATTTATCAAGCACGTGAAAACTCTCCTCAGGTGCAGTTATCAGCATTCTAAGAAGATGCACAGTTATAGTGAAAGGAGTTGGAAACGTTCTCTAAAGACTGTGACAACATGGCTGGGCAGTCTTCCCAGTGGCTGAGGACTGGGGTGCCCATGCTCTTTTCTAACAGTCCAACACCTCATGTTCATCCTCTTGTATGCCTCCTGTCATGGCCTTACTTCTTTACCATCTCTCATTTCAAACTCTTTATCACTTCACTGTATTTTCTGAATCTGTAGTATATATTATGCCAAGCAAATCTAGCCAATTGTATTTTATGTGCATATTCTATTTTAAAGCAGAATATCAGTCTCAATTACAAGGGAAAAAATTAACTGAATTCACTAATAAGATCCAAACCCAGGGCCAGCCCATCCACTAGGTTGCCCTACACCTATTGTACCAGAGATGAAGAGAAGCTCCCCAGTCCCCACCCCTGTCCAGCCATCTGTGGCATCAGGACCTGCCCCAGGAGGTATCCCTGGCCACAGAGGCAACTGGTGGGTAACCTAATCCCTCCTTCCCTCTCTGTTACGGGGTACAAAGAACAGGCCTGGATGGACCTCTTCCTCATTCCCTCTGCTGTGCATCACCTTGCCTGACCATGAGGGGTGAGGTGGATGGCAGCTTCCTGTCATGCTGCCCTAGGAGGACAGTCATTGCCATATCCCACCAATAGTGGATGAGGATATTTGGCAGAAGCTTATCTCTGCAGTGCAGTGGGGCAAGAAGACCAGGTGCTACTTTCCCTTCTCTCTATGGCAGGAGGGTGGGCACCGTCTTTTCACCTGCCTATGTTGCAGGAAGGGGCAGTTTGGGGACCCTACTGTAGGGCACTTAAAATCCTTGGACTGTCCCTGGCCACACCAGAGGTGCCTGTAGCAGAACAAAAGTTAAGTAAATAGAGGAGCAGGAGGAAATATGCCTTAAACAACACAAACTTGTTTTTGAGATGTGGGCCCCTTCAGAAATTCTCAAATTACACCAGATGGAGAGAGAGACAGTATTAGAGTGATGAATTGGGAAACAGGATAAACTTGAATTTCCATTTGTCCAATCCAAACTGTCCAAGAGCCAAGATAGGTGGCTTTTCATTTCCAGTTCAGGACTGCTAAAAATCCTTATCACTACTTTGGGGTAATTAGTCAGCATATAGGGGAAGTGTTTAACTAAAAGAGGAATACATTCAGGGGTTAAAAAACTCAAAATAAATGAAGTAGTGCCTGTAACTTTAAGAAAGGAATGCCGTGAGTAGCCTGTGCTATGCAGTCACGACAATATTGCCAACCTTCAAACCTTGGTTCAGTCAATAAAAGAGAGAGGGAGGAAAAGGCCCTTTCCAGGGCTATCTTAGCCTTTAAAAGAGGACTCATTGGGGCCAAGCTTGGCAGCAACCACTAACAATACCATACATCTTGCATGATTCACCCAGGACCAACTGCTTGGCAATGTTCAATAGCAACTGCCCCATGAAAGCCAGTGGTATAGTGGTTATTGTTTCAGACTAGGATCTGGACAACCCAGGTTCAAATCCCCATTCTGCCATGAAGCTTGATCCAGTCACATACTTTCTGCCAAACCCTTCTCACAGGATTGTTGTAAAACAGATGATAGGAGACTGATGTAAGCTGCTTTGGGTCCTCATTATGGAGAAAAAGGGTATGTGTTAATGAATAATAAATAGGGGGCAGATAAAGAAGTTAGGTTGGCTGTACGGAAGCATTTAGCTGATCCCACAATGGGGCCCATATAGTCACTCCCAGGTTAGACCTTTGATCTCTCTGTCTATACCCTGGTGCAGTCCCTCCCCTCCCCAAACCCCACCCTCTCCAGGCTCCACTCCCCACAACTCCAGGAATTTCCCAACCTGGAGCTGGCAACCCTTCTACCAACCGTTTGGAGGGATTCTTCTTCAGTGTACAAATACCAAGCAGACTAAAGTATTGTGATGTCTTCTTATGATGCCTTCTCTACGCTACAGTAACAAGACTAGATGTTATTTTTAAATATATATAATTAAAAGAAACTTTACAGGGCAGCTGCAGTTTGTGACATTTCCTTGTGATTTAATAATGCTATTCCTTTAATGTTAACACAAAATTAAACATCCTTTATTTACACCCAGCCTGAAGGGAACTACAAAAAAATCACCAAATGGAAGTTTAAAAGAGTTTCCCCTGCCTTGTACAGAGACAAGAGTCAAGAAGAGCAGAGAAATTTCATTTAAACATATTCAGACTTCTGAGTCAGAAATCCCAGTAAAGCACAGTGAAATATAATATAGTTCCATAAACAATATTAAAACTTTAGCCAAAATATTAAATTCATAATACAGGGAGATCCTATAGAGGGATTCCTCTGCATGGAGGTTTCTAACAGCAGCCTATGAATTAAAGCTCTCATTATAGTTTGTAAAGTATAAAGTGCAAATTAAAAATGGAATATATTATTTGAAGATTTCCTTCTATTGTCTGTATGGAGAAATAATATATGTGGGATCATTTGTTTGGAGAGATGGCCTGCTACCCCCACTCCCTATCAGATCAGTAGATACATCTCCGAAAGATTTACCCTTGAAGTATATGGAAGACTAGCTTGATACCCATGCTTTACTACGGTATTTAACTACTTTAAATCCAGTTATAATACTTATGGGTACGTAACATTTTTTGGTTTGTGGCATTTTTTTAGTTGATTTTGTAGTATAATAGCATAGTACTTGAGCTTCACAAAGGTGTTTGAATAAAGCAAAGTGTGTTGAGTGGATGAGGTGTGGAATGTTCTGTGCCCCAATCAGCCCACATATGCAAATGACCTTGAAAGGCTGGCCCAATCAGGGAAGAGTGGCCAAGCTGGCAGTGGGCGGAGGTGCAAGCAGCAGCCTGCCAACCACATGGAGAAGCTGTATCCCTTTGGGAAAACACATTTTACCCCTTTCTACCCCCTTAGAGGGCAAATTTCTTAAAATCCCTTCTTAGTGTCAGGTCTGACTATGTTTCTCATGTGATCTAACCAAAGAGACTCCATTTTAATCCTGTCAGTGTTTTAAGCTCTTCTTTTGCAGGTGACAAGCAGTCCAGTAACAGTTATCTTCAAGAAGAGGAATGTTATGACTACAACCTTTCCAGCCTTGGGAAAGTTTCACTCTCTCAGCTTCAAGCCGTTTGTTTTGAGAACTATGGGGGGAGGATGGGACTTGCTAAGCTATGCTATTCTGTATCTTAACCTTTGCCTGTCATTCGTACCAATACTCGTGTACCAGCCAAGATATTGCATCTTGGTCAGTGGACTACAATGGTTGTTTATATTCAGTGAAGTCTTTTGGAACCAATGGACTCATGTCTAATTGCAAGAGATAGGCTGGATTGCAACTTTTAGTAAGCCACAGTCTGACATTTTGTTACGAATCACATCTGTTCCAATGCCTAAACCGGGGCAGATGGATACCAAGGCCGCGTCCAACATGGACCCTTTGTTTGATCCTTATACCTCCCCTGGTTCGGAAGGACTGGAACCTCCACGACCCGTTCAGGGAGGAACAGAGTCCAGACGTACTGAGCTATATACCCTTGCACCAGATACTAGGCCCAGGGCGGCAGCAGAACCTCTGCTATCCCTGCCCACGCCGAGGCAGTGGGGTTCGAGGCCGAGAGACATGAGGGAAAGGAGAGCGAGTGCGGTATTTACTAAGTCGCAAATGGATGGGAAACGAAGTGTCGGATCGATAGCAGAACATTCAAGTAGCCAACCGTGGTATCACTGGAATCGAGAAGCCGACCAATTAGAGTGGGACCGAAGAGGTTCGGAAAGTACCCAGGTGTGGGAAACCTCCCGTTGCGACATGATGAGTTGGGACTATGCGGAAGTTACCCCGTGGACGGGGCAACACAAGCCGACTGAACAAAGTTGGGTACAATTACAGAGTCGAACTTTAGCGGTGGATGCTGGGATTTCGGCAGTAACCGGATTAGCGAAAGGAATCCTGGCGGGGATATTGGAAGAAGAACAAGGTAACGGGGCCCGGGGCATGGGAGAAATTCGACCGTGGCCTCGGGCGATGGCTTCCTATGCGGAATATATGGTAACTACCCAAGTTCCCAATGAACCTCCTCAGGAGTATTCGGAAGCGGTGGGTGCCATGGCGGCCCCAGGACGTGTACAAATGTTAGAGGAGAGACTTTGTAGTATGGAGGAGAGCTTAGCACATGCTGTTCACCTGCTCTCCGTACTCGTTGTCAGAGGATCAGAAGAAGGTTCCTCACAGGGAGAGGGCACCAGCAGCCGAGTTGTCGGCCAAGGACTGGCGATCCTGCAGGCTATTGTCCTGGGACCACGTAACTTCCCGAGTGAGCAACCGCTCGTACTAATAGACGATCTGCAACAACCGGTGCAGCCACCGGAACAACCTCAGGAGCCAGCAGATGAGAGAATGGAGGAATTACCCCCTGATGCACCGGGAGGGCTTCTGGGAGGAGAGGAAGAGGCACCGCAAGAGCAGCCACAAGAACAACCACAAGAGCAGCCACAAGAACAGCCACTGGAGCTCCCGGTCCTCCCAGGAGAACCACCACTACAGCCGCAGGAGGAGGCTTCGGTACTCCCGCTGCCACCGCCACCTCAAGGGCCACCACTTCTCCCACGACTTCCAGCGCCTAGGTTACCTCCACCGCTAAGACCAAGAGGTCCACCTCCTCAAGGCCCTCCAGCTCCGCGACCGCTGAGACTGCAACCGAGGCCGCAAGGTCTCCCAATACCTAGGCCCCAAGGGATTCCACAGCCGAGGCCCCAGTACCCGCCGATACAACCGCCCCCATGCCGACCTGACTGGCAGCCAAGGCAGGAACTGGTGCCTGTGCCTTACTACCCACTTCCAGCACCGGTAGCCAGACCTCAAGAGTTACCAATGGGATGGGTAAAATTGGAAGCTACTTTCGACGGGGACCCTTTGAAGTTGGAATTTTTTTTAGTACAAGCACTGCAATTCTTCAATCATTGGGGACATTTATTCGAAGATGAGGCCAGTCAGATTGAATATTTGGGGTCCCGGTTACAAGGAAAGGCAGCAGAATGGTATGTAGCCTTGTACGAGTTGGGGGCCCCAGAATTGGATTCCCTACAGGGTTTAGTAGACGCACTCCGAGCGCAATATGAAGACCCTTTAGAGGAGAGCAGAGCCCGAACGGAATTACAATCAATTAGACAAGGTAGCATGTCGGCTAGAGACTATGTTACAACGTTCCAACAGCTAGCCGCCAAATATCCAAGGTGTGAGGAATCCACCAAAATAATTTTGTTCAAACAAGGCATGAACCCCCGACTGTTGGATCGGGCCCTTATGCAAGATAATCCCCCCACACTCTTGGGTTGGATTCAATTAGCCTGTGAAGTGGAAAACTGTATGCAAAAAGTGCATCTGGTAGAGCAACAACACACAACAGGGCACCGGCGAACCTCCATAATTGTAAGAGGAGGCAGGGGAGCAGGATATGCAGCTAGAGGAGCGAGAGATGCTAGATGGCAACAAGGATTGTGTCTACATTGTGGCCAAAGCGGTCACTTTGCAGCACAATGTCCACTCCGGCCTGTGCAGAGAACTCCGCTCCCACCAAGGCGTCCAGCCCCCGCCACTCTTCCCCAGCCATCCCGCCCAACGCCCGCTCCGCGAACTACGAGAGGGAGAGGGACGTTCAGAAGAAATCCTCCCGAGAAAGGATTAGAGCTAGAAGAAGTTATGGACTTTGATTCAACCACTGTATTTGGTGAAGAAGCACCCGAAAGCCCTAATTTGGGAAACGAGATGGATCTGTCGTAAATGGACCCAAACGGCAGATCAAAACTCAGTCCGTTCCCATAGTGGATAGACCTCAAGGGTCCATACTGTTTATTCCTGTTACGTTAATCAATCCTGAAAGGAAGACTCATATTCGGGTGCAAGCGCTTATTGATTCTGGATGCTCCAGAGATATTATTGCACCAGCTCTAGTAAACGGATTAGTACTCCCAGCAAAAGAACTTGAAATTCCAGTCATTTTTGAACAAATGGATGGCACTAATATGAATCCAGTCACCACTGAAACAGTGCCTGTCATCACAGGCATGGGACAACACTGGGAGACAAGATCGTTTGTGATTAGCTCTACAGCGAAGTACGCTTTAATTTTGGGGAGCAGATGGTTGTGGGACCACAACCCAGACATAAATTGGACAGCCAGAAGCATCACTTTCAAAAACGATAGCTGTAGAAATCATTGTTAGAACCAGAATTGGTGTAACAATCCTACCCTCATAGAACAAGCACTCCTAACCCAGGAGGAAATTAATCAAATACCTAAACAATATAGAGCCTATTTGCAAGCCTTCACCGAAGAAGAGGCCAACGCCTTACCTCCCCATAGGAGGACAGATTGTGCAGTGGAAATCATCCCTGGAGCCACATTGCCCAAAGGTAGACTTTATCCAATGAGCCCAAACGAAAGAGAGGAGCTCCGAAAATTCATATACACTAATCTCCAAAGGGGATTCATCCAACCAGCGAACAGCCCTCATGCTGCACCAGTATTATTCGTTAAAAAGAAAGATGGAGGGTTAAGACTGTGCACTGACTTTAGAGGACTTAATGCAGTCTCCTCCACAAACGCCTATCCCATACCTCTCATCAGAGATCTACTCAACGTCGTGGCCCAAGGTAAGATCTTCACAAAATTGGATTTAAAAGATGCTTATTTCCACGTTCGTATACGAGAGGGGGATGAGTGGAAAACTGCGTTCAATACGCCCTTAGGGCAGTATGAATATTTAGTTATGCCTTTTGGCCTGGCCGGGGCACCTTCGGTTTTCATGTCCATGATCAATGAAGTATTGCATGGATTTTTATATAAAGGAGCAGTTGTTTACCTGGATGATGTGTTAATTTACTCAGAAACTGAAGAACATGTACACTTAGTACAACAAGTCTTAACTACTCTCATGTGCAATAAATTGCCCATCAAATTGTCCAAATGTGAATTTCACAAAACTGAACTTAGTTACTTGGGATATTGCATCTCAAAAGATGGGATAAAAATGGATCCAGGCAAAGTAAAAGCAGTTCAAGACTGGCAAACCCCCACAAATCGTAAAGAACTGTAATCCTTTCTGGGGTTTGCCAATTTCTATAGAGAATTTATACAAAACTTTGCCCAAATAACCCTTCCCCTCACAGAACTTTTAAAAACCAAAGACAAAGGGGAGCAAGCTAAAAAGCCAAAAGCGAAATTATTATGGACACTGCAATGCCAATTAGCCTTTGATCGGTTAAAGCAGCAATTCATATCCGAACCAGTGTTGCAACACCCCGAGGAAAATCGCCCATTCATAGTTCAGGTGGACACCAGCGATACCGCGATTGGGGGCGTCCTCCTGCAACGGGGAACAGACAATATTCTCAGACCTTGTGCATACCTTTCACGTAAATTTTCTGAAGCCGAAAGAAATTGGAATGTTTGGGAAAAGGAAGCTTTTGCTGTAAAAGCAGCGCTCTCCACTTGGAGACATTGTCTGGAAGGGGCCCGCCATCCTTTTGAGGTTTGGACAGATCACAAAAATTTAGAAGCGTTACGCAGTCCTCGGAGACTCAACGCCAAACAATTAAGATGGGCGGAATACTTTTCGAAATTCCATTTCACCCTCAAATTCTTGCCTGGCAAAACTAATTTCTTAGCGGACGCCCTCTCGCGCATGCCCCAACTCAAAAGCAAGAGGGAGGAGACAATAGACACAGTATTTTCGCCCACCCAACTGGGAGGTGTGGTTATTACATGCAGCCGCACAACACAACCTCCTCAATCAGACCAGGGGTGGAGACTGAAACTGAAAAGCGAAGTCGAAAAGGAGGGGGAGAATGTGCCCAAAGAGAAATTGATCCAATCTGAACAAGGGGAATGGCTTTGGGGTGATCGATTTTATGTACCGAATAGTTTAAGAAAGGAGGTACTGCAACGCTGTAATGATGCCCCAACAGCTGGCCATTACAGATATTTAAAAACCCTTCATCTAGTCCAAAGACAATTTTGGTGGCTGGGCATGCGCAAAGACATTTCACAATATGTGGCTTCATGTCCCATTTGCCTCAGTGCCAAAACACGAAAAGGCAAACCTCCTGGACTTTTACAGCCCCTTGAAACTCCAAGTAGACCGTGGGAAATTATTTCTATGGATTTCATCACAGATCTTCCCCCCTCCAAAAATCACACCTGCATTTTGGTTGTAGTGGATTTATTTTCAAAACAAGCCCACTTCATTCCCTGCGCTACTATGCCCTCGGCAAAAAGGTTGGCGGATATTTTTCTGAAATATATTGTAAAACTCCATTCTTTTCCATCAAAGGTAATATTCGACCGAGGCGGACAATTCGTTGCCAACTTCTGGTGGGAGCTTATGCAACTTATGGGAATTGAACAAGGTTTAAGCTCCACCCACCATCCACAAACCGACGGACAGTCAGAAAAAACTAATCAATTATTAGAACAGTTTCTCCATTGCTACATCAATTTCCAGCAGGACAATTGGATTGATTTATTGCCTTTAGCAGAGTTTTCTTACAACAACAGTGTGCATGCCTCTACTGGAGAAACACCATTCAAAGTAGTGTATGGCTATCACTTTAAACCATTTCCTTTCGAAGCTCTTCTCCCCACAACAGCTTCCCATGACGTTTCAGAATGGTGGGGGGAGGCAGCGCAACAATGGACTCTCATTCAACAACATCTTAACAAAGCTAAACAGGACGATAAGAAATACGCTGATCGCCGTCGTGCGGCCGACTGGGAATTGCAGCCAGGAGACCTTGTTTATTTGTCTACAAAAAATTTGAAAGTCGCTCAAACCAGCCGTAAATTAGCACTAAAATATTTAGGACCTTTTCCAGTCCGTAAGATCATCAACAAAGTGACTGTAGCACTTGATTTATCAAAGAACCTCCGTCACGTCCATCCGACTTTCCACATGAGCTTGTTGAAAAGAGTTCCCCCAGCAGATCAATGGCATACCTATGCTCCTCCCATACCAACCTTGATTGATGATCAAATTCATTATGAAGTACAGCAAATTTTGGACTCTAAAATCAAATGTAATAAGCTGTTTTACCTCATCAGATGGAAGGACTTTGATTCTGGGTTTGATGAGTGGGTGGAGGCTATTCATGTTCATGCCCCTAGATTGGTAAAATCTTTTCACAATCTCTACCCTCTCAAACCAGGGGGAAGGACATTTTAGAGGGGGCAGAAATGTCAGGTCTGACTATGCTTCTCATGTGATCTAACCAAAGAGACTCCATTTTAATCCTGTCAGTGTTTTAAGCTCTTCTTTTGCAGGTGACAAGCAGTCCAGTAACAGTTATCTTCAAGAAGAGGAATGTTATGACTACAACCTTTCCAGCCTTGGGAAAGTTTCACTCTCTCAGCTTCAAGCCGTTTGTTTTGAGAACTATGGGGGGAGGATGGGACTTGCTAAGCTATGCTATTCTGTATCTTAACCTTTGCCTGTCATTCGTAACAATACTCGTGTACCAGCCAAGATATTGCATCTTGGTCAGTGGACTACAATGGTTGTTTATATTCAGTGAAGTCTTTTGGAACCAATGGACTCATGTCTAATTGCAAGAGATAGGCTGGATTGCAACTTTTAGTAAGCCGCAGTCTGACACTTAGTGGGTGTTTACATCATGAAAGGAATGTTCTCCCTGAATTTCATATTTCTAGGTCCAGGGGTTTGGGCTGGGCATTGATGAGTCAGTCGGGACACTTGTCTTTATATATATATATATATAGCGAATTGAAGTTTAATTAATTGCCAAACTGAAAAAAATAACACCTTTCTCCTCCAGGCAGGTGGTTATGTTTTTGAACTTGTGTACATGTAGCTCCTTTAATCATTTAGAGATACAGTAGATCTGAGAAGGTTCCAGATGGAAGCTGAACCTAAGACCCCTTAACACCAAAACATCTCTTACACCATCTGTTGGTCATAAAACCATGCTCTCTGTCTTTTCTTGGCTCTTGCATTGTTCAAAGCTGAAGGTTGAGATTTGGGACTATTCAGGTTTATCCGGGAACTTTAATGCCAAACACATTTCCACCAGAAGAGAACAAAGCACAAAAGCCCTACACTTAAATTTACATTCTTAGTCAGTGAAAACAAAACAAAATGAAAATGAAAATAAGAAACAGTTGTCTAAAACGTGTTATTTATACTACAAAACTGTGGCTTCATTGTGTGTTTTCTCATGCCTATGATTTTTTCAAACAAATATTTATCACTTTGGAATCCTGAACACTTTTAAATAGTTAGAAGTTCTAACATTTTTTAAAATAAATGTAGTTTGATGCTTGCAAAGGTTGATTGAGTTGGTAATTACAGCAAGTTGGCTTATGTGTTGCCTGTTGAAATGCTGCACTCTGGCCAGAAAACTCATCTCAAGCACAACTTGGCAATAGATCCAATAGGACTGGGATCTTCTGCCTAAAAGTGCTTAGGCTTGTAGGATGGCTTTTATGAGAGAAATACTAATGCCAAACGTTTGGCAAATCTGTTGTATGGCCCTGTGGGACCTCTTGCTGGTTTTAATTGTATTGCACTGTATAGCTCCAACTCATGAAAGTTTAGTTTTGATGACAATTGATTTTAAGAAATAGTGAGCATTTCCTTTTCTTTATTAGTTACAGGAGTAGTAAGTGCTTTAGGTAGTGCTCAAGAGACCTGCTCTTCAAAAAAAAAAACTTTAAAGCAATGTACATGCATATTTGTGTGTCTGCAGAACATAGCCAAGTTACTTATTTGATGTCAAAGAGGCACTGCACCACTGTTTCTGTGATATAGGCTTAAAGTAGCAGTCCAATTTATTCACTAACTGATTACAAAACATATAAGCCTCTTTTCAACATTCCAACAAAGTACAACTAATGGTTGAGCTTTGAAATCATTCTAAATAGTATTTTTCATTTATGGTAGTGTCTTTAAAATAAGTTATGGTGATTTTACGTATGAGTGAGAGGCTGCAATGCTAAGAATTCCATGCTGTATCTTTTACACCCCAAGATCATCTTGCCTTGTGATGTGAGAGGCTTGGATGAAACCATCAGAGCCTCTGGACTAAGGCATGTATCCCACCAGGTGCTTTCAAGAAGTAGCCCTGCTACCATGAAAAATCCAAGGGCATGTTAATTATGGCTCTTTTGTGTGGTCCCCCAAAACTCCTCATACTCTAGGAGTGAGTAACAAACTAAGTTTATAGGACAATAATCCTCTATCTCAGAATCTCCTTCACAATCAAGAGCCGATGAAGAGCCATCATACAATCTCCTGACCCACTGTTGTCATTCATTATCCCTACCTCGCACTCAAGCGATTCAGTCATCTAAACCAGGCCAATCTTTCTCTCCCTGTATATCACCTAGGCAGCATCTCCCACAAACAAACAAAACTTCAAATCTTCCTCCCACAACAACCCTGCAAGAAATGCCAGTCAATAGCATCAGTCTGATGGTAATCTATGATAGAACTGAGACCTCCCTGACTTACCCAATTTCTAAAAGGCAAGTAGAAGGTACATAAAAAGGCTTCCCAACCTCATTTCCCCTTCTACCTTCCTGTCTTTTAAACTTTCCCTCCATATCCTTCCTATCACTTAGCACACCCCCACCCATTATCTGCTAGCTGACTTAGTCCTCTGACTTCCCATAGCCTCCTATTCCTTTCCTTGCTAGGGGTTCCTTGTTTCCCTTTATCCAATCTCCACATCCCATCTGTACTTTGTGTTTTTGTGTCCTTTCTGTGCAACCCCTACAGCATTCTTTTCTCCAAGGATTTTTTTTTTGGAATGGCCACAAAGGAGAAAAACATTTTTTGTATACAAATACTACTGTTAATCCAGAAGATTTTATAGATTAATATACAAGAGTCTTATTTTTGGGGATTGATGGACACTCAGCTGGAAACAAGTCATGGAACTTTGTTTTTATATATGACAATGGCAGCAAGATTATTATATGTGCAAAACTGGAAGAGTCCAACATTGCCTACAATAAAGGAATGGTTGGTTGGTTAAAGGTGTTGGAATTTGCAACAATAGCAAAACTTACTTCATTAATTAGAGAAAAGATAATAAGTTTGTTTATTGTTGACTGGAAATCCCTTTTAAGACTTTTTGCATGAAAGAAAATAATGATTTGATTATCTGTGGGTTTGCAGAATAAGGAATTTGGACATTAGAAAAAAGAGAGGTTTTCTTTGTAACACAGAGGTAAACTACAAGAGACAAATTACATGAGGACTCTCAAGTGAAGGGATTCGCAATGTTAGCTGGGAAGCCAAGTTTACCTCCCAAAGGCTGTGTCAGTTTCACTTCCCTTTCTAGGAGGTGAAAAGGAAATAAACAAACCTTCTAAGGAGCTATCTTTGCTGTCTCTGTAAGAGAGGGGAAATTGACAGAGCCTTTTGATCCGTCTTTTAAAACTCAGCTTCCTGACTAACATTGTGACTCCCTTCATGTAAGTGTCCTTGTGTAATTTGTCTCTTGTAGTTTAGCTCATAGAGTAGGGGAAAATTTGATAATTATATTTGTCACAGAGAAAATCAGAAGCCTCTTTTTAGCTTATATAGTTTTTTGTGTTTTGTTTTGTTGTATTTTTATCTGTTCATTGTTATTCTTTTTTGTTATTCTTTGTGTAGTTGTCTTTTTTGTTAGTTTGTTATTTCCTTTATATATATAAAATTCTTATTAAAAAGATATAGTTATTCTCTGTCTCTTCCCTCTTATCCCCTTCCACAGAGGAATATTAAACTATACCCCAAGCTGCATTTACATTAGACTTAAAAGATCCTTTGAGATCTTAGACTTAAAAGATCCTTTGGGACTTCAGTTCAGGTCCTGCAGTTGAAGAAATGCTCATATGTGCATGGCCTGATTTGGAGTTCATTTTGGGAACAGCTTTCCTGAGAATAAGCCACATGGAATAAAATGGGACTTACTTCTGAGTAGACCAGTTTAGGATTGTTCTTAGAGTTTTTAATTTGAAGTTTGAAAAAGTGACAAAACCCCTTTTGTTACAACTATTAAACCTGTTTTGTATGTAATGAATTAAAGAAGTCAAATAAATATAACAGGGACATTAATTAAGGTAGCCAATCATGCTTGATAACTTTGCAATCCTGAGCAAAGCTTACTTCAGTCGACTTAGACGGATGTAACACTGCTTAGGATTGCACTGCCAGAAACTTAAGTCTCAAATTGTTAATGTTCCTTCTACCAATTTTCACTCCAGCTTCTTCTAAATGTAATCCAGATTTCTTTATGATATGTTCTGCATATAGGTTATACAGGTAGGGAGATAATATATATCCTTGTCTGACAGCTTTGCCAGTTGGAAACAATTCTGTTTTCTCATATTCTGTCATGTCAGCTTCTTGTCCATAGTACAGGTTGCTCATTAAAACAATCAAATGTTGTGGCACACTCATTTCTTTCTACACTATCTGTAGTTTTTCATGATCCACACAATCAAAAACTTTGCCGTCATCTATAAAACATGAACTGATTTTCTTCTGAAATTTCCTCATATGCTCCATTAGCCACTGTAAATTTGCAATGTGATCTCTAGTGCTTCTTCCTTTTCTGAATCCAGTTTGAACATCTGGTATTTCTCGTTCCATATATAGTATGAGTCTTTGCTGTAGAATTTTGAGCATTACTTTGCTTGGTTGTTGTGGGTTTTCCGGGCTGTATTGCCGTGGTCTTGGCATTGTAGTTCCTGACGTTTCGCCAGCAGCTGTGGCTGGCATCTTCAGAGGTGTAGCACCAAAAGACAGAGATCTCTCAGTGTCACAGTGTGGAAAAGATGTAGGTCATTTGTATCTACTCAGGAGGGGTGGGGTTGAGCTGAGTCATCCTGTAAGAGTTTCCCAGGGTGTGGAATGCTAATGGCGGGAGGCTTCACTGTGTCCTGAGGAGGTTCTTTTGCATATGGATTGGTACTTGATGTGCTAATCTTCTCTGCAGGGCTATTGTCGGGGATAGAATGTTTTGTTAGCCTGGTGTTTTTCAGAACTGGAAACCATGCTCTGTTCATTCTTAAGGTTTCTTCTTTCCTGTTGAAGTTTTGCTTATGCTTGTGAATTTCAATGGCTTCCCTGTGCAGTCTGACAAAGTAGTTGGAAGTGTTGTCCAGTATTTTGGTGTCCTGGAATAAGATACTGTGTCCTGTTTGTGTTAGGCTATGTTCAGCCACTGCTGATTTTTCAGGTTGTCCAAGTCTGCAGTGTCTTTCATGTTCTTTTATTCTTGTCTGGATGCTACGCTTTGTGGTCCCGATGTAAACTTGTCCACAGCTGCAGGGTATACGGTATACTCCCGCAGAGGTGAGGGGGTCTCTACTGTCTCTACATGGGGAGCCCACTCAGCCCAGTTATAGCAAACTTCTACATGGAACATTTTGAAAAAACAGCTCTAGAATCAGCACCCCACAAACCTAGTGTATGGTTCCGGTTTGTGGATGATACATTTATCATTTGGAGCCATGGGGAGGAAGAATTGATGGGGTTTTTGAATCATCTCAACAACATCCACCTGAACATACAATTCACAATGGAGAAAGAAATCGAGTAGGATTGCCAACGGACCAGGAGACAAATGCCCTGTCTCTTTAAGAGAGATTTACTGTGGTATTATTGACTGCTATGCCATGAAAAGCTTAATTTGCTTGTTCTTACATATTAAGCCTCTATTAAAGGGCCAGATATTTTTCCACACATCTTTTGGCAAGCATAGTTTGGAGACAAAAGCCGAGAACAGTTGAGGCAAGGAGGGGCACCTTTAAGCCTGGTTTCCAGAGCAAGTGATCCAAGTAATGTTCCCTCTTGGCCTTTCCTCTCCCAGTTACCTCTGGAGTCACCACTAGAGCCTGCTTTGTAGCCTGTTGTATAAAAGGAGTACATTGTGTATAGTGCATTTCAAATACACTGTAGTTTTTGGGAAACAGGGTTTATGTAAACTGCATATTGTTCACTATATTGTGGGATCTAATTTTTGGACAATATGTTCTGTATAAACAAGATCTGGCCAATACCTATCTCTTGATCAGCATATAAACTCACATATAGAAAGTGCCCCATATAGCATTTCATTACCATTATAAGCTTTTAGACCAAGTGTGTAAATTACAGTTGCCAACCTCCAGGTGGGGCCTGGCCATCTTCCAGAATTACAATTTATCTCCAGATTAAAAAGACCAGCTTACCTGCAGCCAATGACTGCTTTGGAGGGTGAACACTATGACATTATTCCCCATTGAGGTCCTTTCCCAAACCCCATTCTAGCCAGCCAGCACTCCCAAATGTCCAGGAATTTCCCGGCGGGAGGCTAGGGATCTGGGGCTTACCTGTTCTGTGGCCCCAGCATGCATAGATTCACAACTGTTACTTCCCCCCTTTATACCACAAATAACTAACCATGTGCGATGTGTCTACTGAAAATGTTTCTGGGCTAGCATTGTTTGTAGAGTTCTTTGCAACATTGTGTTCAATATCCCCTGTTCAAAACCCCCCCCTCTCTTATCAAACAACATTCAGTGTTTCATAACCTGGGCAGTATAATTTTCTTAAAACCCTGTTTCAACTACTTGGGGAAATGTTGCCTTTTGCTGACTTCCTCTCTGGGCCCTAGCACAGCTCTATCCTATTAGATCAGCACAGACAGGCATTAGTAATAAACTTTTATTTGCATTGCACTGCTGCAATAAGATTCTACAGTTGACAGTAGGAGCATTGTTCCTCTCAAGACTTTGGTGGGGGCGAGGGAGGCCGACGACACAAAAGCCTCTATGGGACTTCTTACATGGGAAAACAGTGATAGAATTACCTTGTAAATGTTAATGTGAGTGCATTCTTCTCCAGATTTAAAAACAAAGCAGATAAATGATGACTTGACAAAAGATGCAAATTATGAATTGTTCTTTTATCTATGTGATATTCCTGATTAAGGCTTATGGCGGAGAATGGTGATTCATGTTTCTATATATGGTAATTCCTCAAAATATGGCAATGTTAGCATTTAATCCCTTTGTTGGAAGGTATGTGTGGTTTTTTGTTTGTATAGAAGCTAGTTACAATACTTTTGTTACATATGTCTGATTAGGATTTGCCAAGAAGGTTGTAAACTTGCTCCCAGGAGAATCCTTGATTCCCCCCCCCCCAACTAGCATTTGAAATTTTATTATTTCCATAAGCTTTCCATCTTATTCAGCTCTTTGTTTCAAGTCCTCCCCCCCCCCCCAATTCTAGTTGTTATTCTTTAAATCAACTTAATATATTGCATCAGATTTTAAAATAAATGCTGACAGCAGCAGTACTGGACCCTAAATAGCAGGCAGATGACACATGGTTTGAATAACAGAAAGAACCCCATGGAGTGTGGATCAAATCAAAATTGTTGGACAGTTATTGCTTAATGCTGATTCAAATCTCTGTCTTTAAAACTTTTCCTTGATTTTTAAATAGACTCTTTGTGGGGAGGTATATTCTTCTCTGGATGTATTTGTGTAATTCCTGTTGAAATTAATGAGGGTTTCCCTGACTTCCTGGAACTGCATGTTAAATTACTTGGTCATCTAACACCCTCATTTTGTACTGGCAACCCAGTCTTGGACACGTGTTAGCATGTCAGCCAGAAATGGTGGAGTAATGTCCTTGAAACCCAAGTGGCAGTCTTGCATTGGCCTTATTTATCTGCTTAGAGATTTATATCCCCCGTTCTCCCCGAGTGGATCCCAAAGCAGCCTACAACTTCATTCTTCCCTCCTTCATTTTATTCTCATAATAATATCCTTTCAGTTAGGTTAGGATGAGAAAGAGTGACTGTCCCAAAGTCACCCAATGAGCTTCCATGGCAGTAAAAGAATTTAAACCTGGAGCTGCTAGATCAGTTTAACCAGTACATCATGCTGGCTCTATCCATAGAAAC
The DNA here is from genome assembly GCF_028583425.1 of Eublepharis macularius. Taxonomy (NCBI): domain Eukaryota; kingdom Metazoa; phylum Chordata; class Lepidosauria; order Squamata; family Eublepharidae; genus Eublepharis; species Eublepharis macularius. The sequence continues at coordinate 83,094,475 of NC_072797.1, forward strand.
CCTTTTATCTTGTCCAGCAAATCTTGCACTGCCGTCTGCATAGGGTTACCAGGTCCTCCAACTGCCCTGGTGGGAGACTGGAGGCCTGGCATTTACCTTATACAGGAAGTGACATCATCACATGGGTCACAGGCTGCCCAAATTGGCCTGAATCTGGCTGGTGTGGAGCGTTACTGTGCTCCTGCGCCATGGAAGGTGCATTCCCTCCACTGGCCAGGTAAACGGGGGGTAGAGGGTGGGAGCTGGGGATCCCCTGCCCCCAGTGGGGGACTGGCATCCCTACATCTGCAACATATATACATGAAGGTAATACAAAGCATGTGACTGCCAGGCATCGTATCTATTCAGCTTTGTGCCCTGGATTGTTACATCCTGCTCATGAAGAATGGGACATTTGGCTTATTTATGATCAAGGGTGCTACTTATCAGACTGAACCACTATTTATCGCATGAACGATAAACAGAGTAAGTTCGTGGAACAGAACTTTCTACATTTTTCCTGCAGCCTCCTGCATCTAATTTTGAGAAATACAGTGCTGTAGCTCTAATATTGGCCACTGCCCTCCCTTTGCATGATCTCTCCAATACAATAGGATTGCTAGGTCCCCTTACGCTGATGGCAAAGGTGGGGAGGACAAAACCTGGCACTCAACTTCATGCCGTCCTGGGAGTCCTTGCACACTCAAAGTACTTGCATGCCCCCAAAGCATGCTTGTGCACCTCTGCAATGCCATCACTGCAGAGTGCAGTGATGTCACTTCTGGGAAGTGATGATGTCACACTGCCCTGGGAGTGTGCCTAGAAGGCCCATTCCCATGCCTTTCCCCCCCATCAGCCAGTTGTGGGGGGGGCAGAGGGTAGCAGAGGGTGGAAGGGGGATCCCCTGCCCCCACTGGGAGACCTGGGATTCCTAAACACAAAGCAGTAGCTCACACACGAGAGGGGAGATTTCAGATTATTTCTCCTGTTTGCTGAAGCCTCCTGCACCAATGAAGGAAGGAGATAGCTGTGCCACATACTTGTTATGTTTACAGTTCATTGAATCCAATCCATTCTTTTTTAGGCTACAAGTAATTATTAGGGGGTATGCTCTGACAATTTATTTTTTGTAATAAGTTGGGGTCCGAGATTCAGGGGGACTCCTTTACAGTGTATGCCTAATTTTCAGGCAGGATAGTACTAGTTCAGGATTCAAATCAGTGGTTTTTTTAGGGGGGGTGGATTTCTGGAATGGGGGGCATTATTTTCAATGGCAGAAGTAATTTGTGGTTTTGGCACAGATTTTATTACAGGTAAGCACACAAAAAATGCACGGAGCATAGTCCTCACTCTAATGTAAAGATCCACTAAGTTTCAAGCACAGTGGACAAAGGGGTTCAATTTTACAGACCTCCTGAAGCTACTGTGCTTCTCTCAACTGTTTCCTGTGGAGTGGTGGTGGGTTTCTTTAACCTCTCTGCTGAAAATTCTGAATTTGCTATCCTTCCTTCTTGTATTCTAATATATCCTTTCACAAAGTAAGGAAGACTTCCTTTGCAGACTCCCCCCTTATCACTGCAATCTTGGGAAATAGTTTTGAGGGTTTTTTCCAAAAAACGGTGTGTGTGTGTGTGTGTGTGTGTGTGTGTGTGTGTGTGTGTGTGTGAGAGAGAGAGAGAGAGAGAGAGAGAGAGAGAGAGAGAGAGAGAGAGAGATTTTGCATGTGATGAAACAATCATTCAATTTCTATGAGACACATCTTCATACTGGACATCTACTGGAGGATATCAAAATTACTAGGTTGGGAAATTCCTAGAGATTTGGGAGGTGGAGCCTGGAGACAGTTGGATTTGGGGAGGAAAGAGACCTCAAGAGGATATATGACACAGAGTCCAATGAAGATGATGACCCAACACTGTCTGAAATGCATAGATACTGTTCTGCCTTGGTCTTAAATGTGCTCTGATGTGTAGATCCAGGGGACTTAATGCCAGCAGGAATGTTCCCTTCATCATAACAAAGCCATTGGGTGGAGGGGCTGCCTGGATACCTCAGGATACAATGGTTTAGATATGTCTGGTATCCCATGTCTATAACTAATGGAGTCCTGGAGGAAAGAACCCTGGAGGTGGTAGCTGCAGAACAAGTCACCTCCTTTTTGGTGAGCAGCACATCACCAGCACCTCTCCCCCCACTCCTGCCAAAGAAGCACCAACTGGTGCTGCATCTTCAAATGGCTCCTCAGCCCAGAAAGATGGGCAAGATCTCTCTCCTGGCTGATCTGTCCTCTGCACAGCTGAGATCCTCTGTTTTCTGGAAGTAATTCCAGACCACAGAGGTTGTATGGTACACATGGTGGCTGACATCTATGGATGCCTCTGGGTCTACGTCCTGTGAAGGGAAAGGAGGAAGGGGTAGGAGGTTAAAATAGCAGTTCCCAGAAGCACCATTTCTTTTCCACATACCCACGGCTTCCTTCCTTCCCCAGCACAGGATCGCTGGACCCTGAAGGCACATGAGAAGACGTCCAAACCTCCTTCAGCCGTCTCTGCATCCCTGGGGTGCTCTCAAGAGTCCCTGGGGTTATACTGAGGACTATGTCCACTGCAAATTTGGTGGGTATTGGACATTGGGAAAGTCAGTTTGTAACCCCTCAAAGTAGCTTCCAGCAGACAGTCCAGTTTTTGCCACTGTGAAGAGAAAGTGACATGAAAGGGGGAGACCCATGGATCATGCCCTTTTCAGGGTGCAATCTCTCTGAAACTTGGGGGGGGGGTCTTCAGAGGACAGTGAGGACTATTTCCCCTGCAAATTTGGTGGGTATTGAACATTGGGAAGGTCAGTTTGTAACTCCTCAATTAGCTTCCAGCAGACAGTCCAGTTTTTGCCACTGTGAAGAGAAAGTGACATGAAAGGGGGAGACCCATGGATCATGCCTTTCTCGGCTCAAGTTCAGCTAAGTCCCAAGGAGGCCGTTCTGGCTCCCACGATCCTCTAACTACGAACATGTCATGTCCATCTATGTTCGTGAATCCCTGTTCGTGGATGACAACGAACATTGTGTTCATTTTTTTCCTTTTCTTGCCCACATCTAATAGTGACACCACACTGTGACAATTTTTAAATGACTAAATTCTTCTCTTAAATAGTGTTAGAGGACACAGGTTAGAGCCATGACTGCCGTAATGTGTAATTTGGCCTGAAACAATGATTTTGTGTATATTTTCAGCTGGGGAATTTCAGGATGCACATACCTAGTAATTACTCCTCCAAATCACATCTAAACTCATACTAACTATTGTTATGAGCAGTTATGGGCCTAATCTACTTGGTGTACATGCTAAAACCTTTTGCATCTAACACATTGTTATAGTTATATGACATGTAAAGAAGATATTAACTACAACTAATGCCCTTAAAATATACTGCTTCTTTTACAATGAATGTTTGAATATATATAGCAGACTTTTCAAAGCTATGGAAAATGTTAACTCCGTCTTAACTGAAATCCAAAATGGTACCCTTGTTTACCACAAACAGGTCTGAAATTGTGCCCTATGCCACAAAGTTCCTCAGTGTGATTGTGAGTGGAGCAGTGGCATGCAGAAATTTCAGCTTCTGCCTATGATGAATGAGCCAGAAAACTATTAGCCACAAGAAGGGATCTGTTATGGGTGCATGACAAAACGGGATGGTATATGGACAATGTGGTAATAATATGCATTTGCTCTTGTTTTCTATTAAACATGCCTAAAATCACAGCCTTAGAACCAAGCATTAAACAAATAAACTGGAAACCCAAATTAAAAACTCTGTTTATCAGTCCTTAGCTGAACATATGGTAGCATTTGTAGAAGAGAGACTTATTTGAGTGGGAGAGGTTTTAACACCATAATGAATACTGACTTCAACTCACCAGGGGGAAAAGTCCCAAACATTCTGCCTACAATTTTTGAAGGAGCATCAAAGGCATTCAGACTATCAGTTATCTGAAGATATTTTTAAATCCAGAAGTCTTATTTTCCTAATAAGATTTTTTTTTCTGTATATGCTTGTTTTTCCTGGCTCTGGAAATAGAAATAAGACTCATATCTCAGACCATATTAGCTATTTGTAGATTTCTCTTTTCCCTGAGCAGAGCATATACTAATACCCTGCTCTTTCTCGGCTATGATGCTATCCTGTGATAGCATCATAGCAGAGAAAACAAAAAGTAAACTGTACGCAAATTTCAAGGAACATGCAAGTAATGGGAGAAGCTAGAATAATGTTGTGCATAAACTGTAATCTGTGACCAGTTTATTAGCATGACTCGATACAGGGGTAAATAAAAGACATTAAAACTACATAGCACTTAAAGTGACAAAATTGTGAATAGAGCATGAAATATTAAAGACAGAGGGAATCTTGCAGAGACCACTCTAATAGAGAAAGTGTGAAATCTGGAGGCATAGCAGTTGGAAATAATTGTGCTTTATTAAACAATAGTACTTTGAAATAGGACAAAGATCCCGTGCAAGAAAAAAAAAAGGATAAGAAGAGGCTTCAGCCTCCTCCCAGTACCATTTTCATGACCTATGTTGATTTGGTGGGAGCTATTTGCCCCATTGGGGAAACTGATGCTACCATTGGGGAAACTTAAATGTTCATAGGAAAATAGTACGGAGTACTGTAGTACAGAGAAGGGAGAAGAAGTCAAGCCCCTTCTTCTACTTGTGTGTTGCAATCATGATCAAAATTGGGCACTATATGCATGGTAACTGAGGAACTTGTGTGACTCTTACACTGGACACAAGGTGGGAATCCTAGACCCAGCCTGTATACTCTGTAAAGCAGAAATTGGCAGAAACCACAAGGCAAGTTTTTCTAAAGCAGGCATTGTGTATTTGTATTTGCACACCAAAAAAGTATTACTTCAGACACTCATTGCCCTGTTTCATTGTTGCCCTTCAGATGTTTCTGCATAGCCAAATCTCATTAGCTATGTAATTGTGGCATGAAGCCAAGTCAGACAAGGGCAATGTCCAGAATGGGATAAATTGCAGTCATGGTTGCCAGCTCCCCAGTGTGGGTGGGGATTCCCCAGATCCCATTTCCTACTCCTGCTCTGGTTGGTGGTGGGAGAATTTTTTTTTTAAATGGCTGCTGCGCCAATATCGTAACATCACTTCCAGGAAAACATCTCTAGGAATTGCTGGAAACGTTTTGGTTTTATCATAGAGTTATCAGTGATTCCAAGAGAAGCTGCAGTCTTGATTTGTAGTTATGCTGAAGATGGGTAAGGGCATTCACTAGATCAATACAATGTAACACATCATGACATCCGCTGTTTTTCTACCATATTGCTATCATGTCAAAGTATTAATTTAATAGCCCTAACAATTGTTACCTGTCCTGAATTGTGTTGCTTGTCTTGAATTTTGTTATTCTGTAAGTCTTCAGCTGTTGTAGCCATGAACATTTCAGGACATTTTTCCAAAGCACGTTACTCCTTATTTATACCCATTAGCACTTCAGAATTGCACTGTGAAAATACATTTGTCGTGTCCCATTCATTTTACCAGGAATCTTCCATGTGACTGCTTTGTTTCTAGTGAGTTAATGCTGATATTCAGAAAGTGGTTACATCGCATTAATCTAGGCAATTTACAATTATCACTGCATATTTGTAGCAGCTGCTAACAATGTGGGAAAATCTCTTCAATCTGCATTCTAAGAAAGTGGTAGTCTGGGCCTCAAGACATTCCTGCTTTGGGGACCAGTAAAGTCAGGGAGCACCTTCCAGAGTAAATGCTTGGATAACAGATGCCTAGCAGCTGCTCTGCCCTAAAAGAATCTTTGAGACCTCCTAAGGGAATCAATGGAGGCTTCCACCAGTAACATCTGGACCTTTCAGAATCTGGATATAAGTTTCTAGTTCCCAAGATTATGCCAGAAACTTGTGTACATGATTGCATCCAAAACGAAAGGCAGGTTACAGCACCTCAACAACTTACACTTTTCCCTAAGTGTCTTTTTTTAAAAAACAAAAAACCATGAAGCACAGTGGAGACTAATTATTATGATTCTTCAAGAACTGCAGTTTGGGACTATTGTGCCTTATAGATATAAGGGATCCTATGAAGATTAGGAAAAAGAAGTCTTTCTGGCCACAATCATTGCTGTTGTGATATCAGGATCTATAACTGGATCTCTTACTATGCAATTTAAGTTAAAAACACAACCAGTGCTCATGAGGACGGCTGTCCTGTGAACAGCTGTTTTCAAAAACTCTCCCCCTTGTATGATTTCCCTCATCAAAACTGCTTCCCCATTGGTTTGGAATTGACTGGAGTAAACTACAGTTTCCAGGTGACAGTGCAAACTCAGCACATACCAATGAATATGTACTTGTCCCTGGGAGTCAGGTAGGGATGCAAAATGAGAATCCCGCTCACAATCTGCAAACAAAATTGCAATCTTATCAAAAGAGTGATCTCGTATTCCTGATGTTAAGATGTTCACAAAAAAAAGTTCTGTTTACATAACCAGTTAAGAAATAAAGTCTTATTTCTTAGTACAAGAGAGTGAAATAATGTGGTAAAATATTCATCATTTTTAAAATACTGTTTTTTTTCCTTTTAACCAGTGTGCAAATTAGGGATTCCTTCAGATTGTTACAATTTCTCTCAGTTCTGGAATCAGACCTATGCACAATCTTATGTTACTTCAGATACCAGAAGAGCATTATGACCAAGCTAAACAAAGGCAAATGAAATAAAAATTTGGAACGCTGGTCACAGAAAACATTCCAAAATAAGAAAAACCAACCAAACTTCTCCTGAGCAAGCAGTAATACCTAACAGCTTTGGTTGGTGAAGATATTTCCATTACAATATATATCTTTGATGTTTCACTGTGGTAGCTGTATTAAGTATGCACACCATATGTGCTTAAGAAATGGGCTGAAATTATGCCATGTGCAGCTGTCTGGCTTTCTCTTAGCCGGCTGACTTTGCCCCTTGTAGGTACTGATGACTTCCTGCCTACACCCATGAGAGGATATGGCAAACTTCTGTTGCATGCCCTGATTCTACCTTCCTTAGGAATTTTTCCTCTTGTAGAGCTATGAGAGACTATTAGCTTTTCTTTTCTGGAAGTTATTTTCAGGATGTATTAGAGCTACGGGTAAATTAGAAAATTCTCTGTAGCCATATGCTCAGAATTCCTTTATCCATGTTTTTACAAGAAACATCCAGTTTGTTTTGTGGCTCTGTTAATAATATGTTGGACTTTATTTCAGGGATGAACTAGATATAAGGGTGGAGATCTGCAAGGATTCTTTACATGTTCACCAATTCACACAGAATGGGGGGGAGGGGAAGAAAACTGAAAATGCGCAAGCCCTTATTACATAGCACTCCATTGTCCCAAGCATTTTCTTTTGAGCCACACTAATTTCTGCTACCAGGGATAGGAGGAAAATGTTTTAAGGTACCGAGCAAAGTGAGGTAACCATTGGGCAAGGTATAATTTCCTTTACCTGAATGTTCCATTATTTGGTAATAGCGTACTGTAAATATCCACAGATGCTCTCATTTCATCTGTTTTGGTTTTCAGATATTAATTTTTAAAATATGACTTCAAATTGTTTTGCAGTGACTGAACAATCTGCTTCTTTGTGACATGTGCATTCAGAGGGAAGGGTACTTCAGTACCTGTTATAAATACAATATGAAAATAAACTTTTTAGTTTCTTAATGCAGCAGCTTTTGGGGGTTGTGGCATTTTGATGCTCTTTTTGTGGAATTACTGTGTCAACCCAAAAGTATGTCTGGAGGAGGCAGACAATAGAGCTCTCAGGTGCCCACCGGTAGTGGGCAATCTCCCAGTGGTTTACCTGCTTGCCCACTGGTTGCTGGTGACTGGTGGGAGTTTGGGGGCTGCCCAGAGATGGCCTTCCCCTGGCAGGCTCCCCAGGAACACAGGTGGGCTCTCCCAGCAGATGCAACAGCATTAATTCCAGACGTGACCTCGTTGCACTAGCCACCATGAGACTGCTCCCACGCTGTGTTTGGGACTGATTCTCAATTAATTGACCCTGTGCAAAGCGCAGGAGTGTTCCCATGGCCAGCATGATTACGTCCCTTCTGGAAGTGATGTCATCATGTTGGTGCTGGGAGTGCATGTGTGCATAGCACAGGTACGAAGAGCATACTCCCATAAGTACCCTATCCTCCCTCCTCCCACTGGGAGGGTATAGGGACCTGGGAACCCCAACAGACATGTTACAACAAATGAACTATTAGTATTGCTTAAAACGTGTGTGTGTGTGTGGTGTTATGTCATAAGGGAAGCCTTTAAATATATAACATATTTTATTAACTGCCACAAAGTGTGAGTCATCTATACACTTAGCCAAGCTCAGATGTCCATATGAGGCCTAAATGTCAGCCTTCCCCATGTCTAAGTAGCACTTTACCTTGGATGAGGCCAAGGTGTGAAACACTGCTGTCCATCCAATGCCCAAACATCAGTTCTTTCCTTTTGCAGTATTTACCAAATGTATATCCTGCCTTTCTGTCTTCACCAGAACCACCAAGACAGTTTATAGATTAAAAATGTACTTACTATAAATACACCTTTAAAACCAAGCTGAAATGCATATACAGGAGCATAAAAACAGCAATTAAAACATAAGGCAGGAAGGAGGGAATGCCAGACAAATCAAAGTCTTCACCCACTGGTGGAAAATGGCAAAAGAAGGGGACAGACGAGTCTCCCTGGTGAGAGAGTTCCATTGTTTCGGTGCCATAACTGAGAAGGACCTCTCCTGGGCTGCCACCCATCTAATCTCAGAAGGCAGAGGTGTCTAAAGAAGAGCCTTGGAAGATAACCACAGTGGTCTGGTAAATTTGTAAGGATGTACACGGTTCTTCAAATCACAAGCTATGCAGGGCTTTAAATGTTATACCAGCACCTTGAATTGTTCTTGAAAACAAATCGGGAGCCAGGGGAGATGGGCAAAGAATTAAGTGATATGGTCCCTATGACCCACTCTAGTCAATATCCTGGCTGCAGCTTTCTGTACCGTTTGAAGTTTCCAAACCCTTTTCAAAGGCAGCCCCATATAGAATTCATTTCAGTAATTTAATAAAGATCTCGGTCAATAGCTAGCTGTGACATATGAAGGCCACATCAGTAATGCCAACATATAACTGAGTTTAATTGGTTCAGAAAGGCCTCTGCATGACATCCATCTCAGGAAGAATAAACCCAGGCTTCTTCTAAGACCAATCTTCTTTTCTAAACAATGGAATCTGCCTCTTGGCTGATAGGTGACAATAGACATCTCCCATGGTGGGGCTCGAGAGGACTCATGGGGGAGGAGAAACCACATTCCTTCTCCTGGTCTGCACTTCTTACTTTCCCTGGCTCCTATCATTGCTGCTTTCTCCTTTGTTGCAAACCTTCCTGTTGATGCCACTTTCTTTCTCCCTCCTCTTAACCCTTCTGCCACTGTCATTTTTTCTTCCTCTCTTAAGCCACTCTTTACTATTAAAATAAAATGACTGTTATATGAGGTTGCTACTCAGCCCCATAATGCTGACTGTGATTGCCATTGCTATAGGCTTTTGGGGCGGGGGGAGTTTCATTGTGTACATACCACTTCCCTATTGAGGGGTTTAACTCCCTCTTTTAAACTTTAGAATTATTCTACAAATGTGGATTTCCTCCCGAGGTTGTAGATGCATCTCCTTTTTTCGTATCTACCCACATTGTGATAATTATTTCATCTGCAATCCAAGATCAATCTCAAAATTATATATGTGATCAAATCACATGTAGAGCTGTATATTCCACAAATGTGCCATGAAAGCATGGGATTGTGCAAGAACTTTGCATAATGCAAATAGCAGTCTACGTTAATTAAGAAAAAGTTAGCTTCTAATACAAGGCTGCAAAGAATACCTTAAGGCTGTGGGCAATCCTTGATGAAGGTTCCAATTCTAAATAATGAGAAATAAAGTCCAGTTAAATCAATGGAACTCTCTTTTGAAAAAACAGCTGGAGAATCAAGACAGAAATTTCAGAGGCTGGGAGATTGATGACTGATGTAGTATGAAATAGGGTGGGACATCATTACCTTGTGTGGCTCTTCATTAAACTGTGCAAAGTAAAGTATACAAAAGAATGATGCAAATTCTGCAGAGTAAACTAAACAAAGTACTAAAATACTTAATTTATATTATTTATGCTGGTTACTGAATTCCCCTTTGTTTGACAAGAAATTGGCTTTTCTCTTCCTTGTCTTCCAAAGGAATGCTTAAAAAAAAAAAACTTCCACACAATGTCATGCTGTAATCGTTTCCAGGTTTTCCCCATCCTCAGTATACTTTTTCTCAAAGTTGCTTTACTTTGATGTTTTTAGAAAGAATGTCATTCAAGTATATTAGAATGCCATCTGAAAGGAATGGTGCGCATTTTTCTACCTTGCAAAAGTCCTGCCCACGTTGGTACCATTTTCCCACCATTTTTCCTGCCATGCCACTGGAGGACTTTTTGAGAGTTGTATTGTTTAAAATTTGCAATTTGCATACAGTTAAAATGATATATTATTGTAACTCATATTGGTTCTATTAAATTTTGACATACATAAGTAATAATATATTATTAGAGTGGTATAACTATTACCATTTATCTGTTTCGATGTACTGTTGTTGTAGAAGAGAAAAGTGAGAAAAAGGCAGAGGATACATAAAAACTCCCATATGTGGAAGATCCATCACCAACATGCATGCCTCTCCTATGGTGAGGCAGTGATGATGAAAGAAACAGAGAATTTGATGAACATGCATTTTTTTGTTTTAAAGCACACAGGGCCAATCATATGTTCCAAGGTATGCTCTGCACTGTATAATATTGGCATTTACCATGAGGTATCAGATTTTACACTATTTCATATTTGTCCTCATTTCCCAGGTGAAAATAGGGGCATGCTTGTAACTACCCTTATCTCACATTCATTTTGTAAGCCCCATCTATCCTTACTGGAGGCCACACCCTAAATAATAAACTCTCAGGTATATTGTCTCTAGTATGACTCCTACTGGTTTAAAAAACAAGAAAGTAAAGCCTTATTAGGTTAAAGATGACTGGAATGACATAATTGTTGTTGATAATATGTTATCAACAGTTGAAAATATATCTTATCATCTGTAATGTGTAAAATGGCAGCTTGTGGCCTGCCTCATGCCTTATGGCCAAACCAGATGAAACGTTGAAAGATCCCTAAAGGGATCTCCAAACAGTTTTATTCATGAAGTGCTGTTTGTCCCCTCTCCCCATTTCACATCATGAAAATGGGTTAAATATTTCCCAGTATCAAATGCCTCCTGGAATTGCAGTGTACTCTGTTGAGGAAAATACAAGGTAGCCTAAATGTTGCCCCACAGTGGGACAAATAGCAGCTAATGGAAAGGGAGGTCAAGAAAATAGGAGTAACTCCACTTTCCTCCCTCTCTGCTCCCCCCCCCCACCAATTAAAAACACTCAGAAGACCCATTCATGGATTTCCCAGGATCTTGTCTAGTTTGGCCCTTAGCATTCATGTGAATGCATATACATTAAACACAGGATGCATCTGCCTGACAGACCTTCTAATTTGACTTCTAGAAAATATGAGAAAAACTCCACAGAATGACTCTGCTAACAACTCCCACTAATATTTAACAAGATGTATCCTAAAGAAACAATCAGGGACAAAATAGGGAAAGCATTTTCATGGCAGTTACCAGAACAAAGGAGCCATTTCTAGCTTGTTTAATAGTTGAAAAATATTAGAGTATTAGACTCCACACACTATTATATGTAAAGAATATTCTGCTAAATTCTGCTAAAATATTTTAGAGCAACCTACAAATTGCTACAGGAGGAAAAGAGCCTGGCCTTGAGTCACTTCCATTTTAAAATATTATTTTCCAAAAAAAATTTACAGACCCCCCCCCCCATCTTAAGCATTGCCAAGACATGTTTCCATTGCTGTTGCAATGCTTCATATTTAAGCTGCAGAAACAACAGGCACTGAGAAATTAGTATGAAATGTTCCTTTCCTCTTCCTTTTAAAAACTAAATGTTTCTAGTTTTATGAGGGTCAGAAAGTTCAGACTGCAAAATACTACTCAGGATCTCATTAATGCAGATCACTTGGGAATTATGGGTGTGAGATCTGTTCCTTTGAACATGTTCAGACCATTCCTTTTCAAAAATAATAAAAAGTGTTTGGTTTTTGCTTTTGTTTTCAGGAAGGGAAATGCTAGAAATACTATACTATGTACCCTTTCCCACATATCACTTCTGATGACATGAAAGCTCATCAGCATCCATCTGCTGCACGGAACTGTCCAACATCTGTTCCGCTACCATGCGGTATGTTTACAGGAGCAAAAGAAACGAGGAGACAGCTGTCTTGGGTGCAAACTTGAAAGAGAAGGGAATAAGGAGCCAGAATGCCTTCAAACTATTTTTAAACATGATTTAGGAAGCTCTTATTGGAAATGCATACAATATATCCCTATTTAATTTACACACTCACGTACATGTACCTTAAGAATCACAGAACTGCTCATCCAGGAGTGGTGGGGGAGAGGATTGGGCCTTTGTTTCTTCAATAGCAGCTTCTCATTCCACATTGCAAATCTCTTTAGAAATTGTGAGGGTTTTCAGAAGTTTACAGTATGAACAAGGGACTGCTGCTTAAAGGGAAAGAAATCCTAAAAGCCAAAGATATCTGTTTGTCCTTCCCATCCCCTTGAAAACACCTAAAGTTGCTCTTTTGATTTTGCTCTTTGATTATAATATCCCAACTATAATAATAATAATAATAATATAATAATAATATTCAATTTATATACCGCCCTTCAGGACAACTTAATGTCACACTCAGAGCAGTTTACAAAGTGTTATTATTATCCTCATGACAATTACCCTGTGAGGTGGGTGGTGCTGAGAGAGCTCTGGGGAGCTGTGACTGACCCAAGGTCACCCAGCTGGCTTTAAGCGGAGGAGTGGGGAATCAAACTCAGTTCTCCAGATTAGAGTCCTGCCATTTGTGCAGTAGGTATGGTGAATCATCATGGACTTCAATACAAAGAAGAAACCCAATATTTATTTGTCACTCTGTGCTCATGTTCACTGTGATCTAGTTCCAAGAAAGGGATGGGTAGGGACTAGGTTAGTTCAAGGTGATTACTATAACCATTTGTACTAACAAAGACATAATGCTTGTTAAGAACTCTGTTAGCGGCTTTATACAGCAGGGGGGAAAGATTTGGGGGGGGGGGGAAACAGTCCAAGGAAAGGTTCCTGAAATGATCAGTCAGAACAAGGAGTGGGTTACCTTCATACCTACAGAGCTGCTGTAGCACAGTGGTTAAGTGGTTCAGCTGTGAATCAGCACTCTACTGGTTCAAATCCCACTACTGCCACAAGCTCAGTAGGTGGCCTTGGGTGGCCTCTCAGCCTCAGCTCCCCAGAGGCACTAATCTGTCTAGAAGAGTGGTGTATAAGTGTATTTATTAGATATTATTATTATTTCTAATGTTTAAAAATTTTTGGAAGAGTTCTATATTATCACATGGGAGGAAGTGCATGGCTCCATAAGTTATACAAATGTGTACAAAGTTATAGAAATATTGTGGCCTGAATACTGAGAAAGTAATCTTTGAAATGCTACCTTGAAAGAAGAAGTGTGATTCCTGCGCAGCAAATGTGCCACAACTGAACCTTTATTGCTGTAAGCAGATCATCTCAAAAAGGCTTTAGCCTAATCTACCTCACAGGGCTGTTGTGAGGATAAACTGTTGGAAGGGAGGACAACGTAAGTCACTTTGGGTCCCATTGTGGGTTTAAATGAAGTAAATAAAGTTTTTCATGCTTTTGGCTTGCTTTTATTTTTCCTTCTTTCCTTCCTTTTTTGGGTGTGCATGTATATTCTTTCTCTACCGTTTGAGAACTGTATTGTGGGGGTGGGGTGGGGGTGACAGCAACATGTTCCTTAGGCAGTCACAAATTGCTCACTCCCTTTCCCTCCACATATCACTGTGCAGTCTTCACTGGAGTAAGTAGACAGCATAGGCTTCATAGGCTTCATTTTTTATTGTGTGAGTCCTTTAATTTTTTTTATATCTTCCCCTTTAAAATAATGTGTGGTGCCTTACACCTATGTCATAACTAAAGAAGGTTTTATCAGAGATAAAATGGATTCCTGTACAGAAAGTCTACTCCCTACCCAGTTCCTATTTTGAGACTTTAAAAGGAACGTAAGTGAAGTCTATGTCATATCCTGGCTCTCCACATAGTGATTGATTTCACCGCAACTTGCTGAGTTGAAGTTAGTAGTAAAAATAAGTTTCCATTTTCAGTTGAAGGAGGAGGTCTTATCCCAGTGAATTTTACATCAAGTGCTGGAGTGCTGGGTAAAGTTCAAGCTCTCTCTCCCCCCTTCTAATAACACAAAGTGTCAATTGGAGAGGTTTTTAATAGGGAGAAATATAAGCTGTGTTTACAGCTGAAGAAACATACACCTCTCCAGCAATTTTGTTTATTCCAGTTATGATATGACTACCAGCTTTAGCGAGGAAAGTTGCCTCTTGCATTACATCAACTGTAAGTGGGTGGTGATTCATAACCAACTGGAAATGAAAGAGGATAATCTATACTACTTTTTAACATACATGGTTGTATTTCTTCATTGTCCTGTTGAAATTACTGTATTATTGCAGCTGCCTATATGGAGAGGTGACATTTTCTTCATAGTTGTCTACCTTCAATGCTTTAAAGCACTGATTGTTTTGTCCCCTGATGCAAAATACACTGATCTTCAAGCAGCTACGAACAAATGTGATGAGTGAAGAGCAGCCTAGTTCTTTATATTGTCGAAGGCTTTCATGGCCGTAGAATGATGGTTGTTGTGGATTTTCTGGGCTGTATCGCCATGGTCTTGGCATTGTAGTTCCTGACATTTTGCCAGCAGCTGTGACTGGCATCTTCAGAGGTGTAGCACTGAAAGACAGAGATCTCTCAGTGTCAAACTGTGGAGAAGATGTTAGCAGGTAATTTATATCTACTCAGGAAGGAGGGTTTGGGCTGCGTCATCCTGTAAGAGTTTCCCAGGGTGTGGAATGCTAATGGAATGCTAAAAGACACAATCACACTTATTAATCAGATTTTTCCAGAGGATGTAACAGCCTTATTCCACCATTGTCTGACAACCAGTTACTTCCAATGGGATAACAAATTCTATGAACAGATGGATGGGGTGGCCATGGGAAGCCCTCTCAGCCCAGTTATAGCAAACTTCTACATGGAACATTTTGAAAAAACAGCTCTAGAATCAGCACCCTACAAACCTACAGTCTAGTTCCGGTTTGTGGATGATACCTTTATCATTTGGAGCCAGGGTGAGGAAGAATTGATGGAGTTTTTAAACCACCTTAACAATATCTGCCTGAACATACAATTCACCATGGAGAAAGAAATCGAGGGTAAACTCCCATTTCTAGATACCTTGGTCATCCGCAAAGCAAACTTTCAGTTAGGTCACAAGGTCTACAGGAAACCAACTCACACGGATCGGTACTTACACAAAAACTCCAATCACCACCCTCGACAGAAAAGAGGCATTAAAAAAACATTAGTACACTGTGCAAGACAGATATGTGAACCGCACTTACTCAACGAGGAAATTAATCATCTAAACCATGCACTTAAAGCAAATGGCTACTCCAGAAATGAAATCAGAAAAGCGATTAAACCAAGGATAAATCAAACAACTAAGGAAAAACAGTCTCCCACAAGAAAAGTGTTTTTGCCATATATCAAAGGAATCACTGATCAGATGGGAAAGCTTATGAAAAAGCACAACCTACAAACAGTATTCAGACCCACCAGAAAAATACAACAGATGCTACGATCAGCAAAAGACAGTAGAGACACCCTGCACCTCTGCTTTTTAGCCCAGCCCAGAAACTTGGTTGGGAGAAGCAGAAGCCCTCTTCCTTTTGGTTGGAAATGGCACTGGAGACTGTATAACATTCAAAAGGAAATAACTTTATTTAACAGGCAGGGATTGAATAAGTGTAGTCAGGGAATGAAAGTGCAGAGGTAAAAATAATTGAATACACATTGAATAACAAGAAAAATAATTTCCCTGAACATTAGTTTCTTATATTCTTGGTCCTTAACAGCGAGAGGTGTTTTACTTAATAATTTAGTTACAGCAATGTTTCTTCGCATAGTCTTTTGTGACAGCTCAAGTTTCCTGGAGTTAGTTCAAAACTGTTTTCCTTCCCAACAGACCCAGGGTTCTCCTCAGAACCAACCCCCCTTTAGAAACTGGGCAGAAATTAATCTTCTCCTAAGATGATTCTAAGAAGATTCTTCTTTTGGCTTGAAAGAAAGTCTAACTTGCTACCCAATCACTCTTGCCAAAATACATACCCAGTTCTATGTTGTCTGGGTCAAGCAGGCTTTAGCTTATGCTGACACTTATACTAAGAATTCTTAAATAAAATTCTTCTTCAGGACAGTGATGTTACAGTTAAGTCAAAAGATTTCTCTTTCCTCATGAAGAGAACCTGTCTGACCTTCCCTGTCAGACTCATTCACAAAGTCTCTCTTTGAACAATTCTGTCAGAAACCAACTGTCAGCCTTTCAGCTGGGTTCTAACTAACCAATCAGAGAGGAGAGAGTAACCTGTCACTAAATCTCTCTATTCCAAGCAAGAATTAACTTTTTCCCTCCCAGCTGTCTCATTGCTTCTCTTAGGAAACCTGCTTTCAAGTGCAGTTCATCACAGCCTCAAGATAAAATACTTGTTCAAGGTTAAAACAGAGATTTAGAAACTAGAAGTGGCCAAAGAAAGTGGGATAAAAGGCCCCAGCTGGAAGAGAGCTGTGAGCAGGCTTGAGGTCTTTGCAGACAGGAAGATGCCACGTCTTCAGTAGTTTCAGGAAGACAGTAGCCTGGGCCTAAGGGTACTAGGAGTGGCTTTTCTCACTTAACCCAGGCAGATGAGCTATCCCCTGGCTTAACCCTGCTGGAAGAGTGCAGTGGCCAGGACAGGAGCCCAAGGAGCTGGAAGAAGGATCCAGATAGGGAAAACAACTGTAGCAGCAAGGTAAGAACAGGTGGTGAAGAGTTGTGAGCTGGCCAGGCCACAGGGTAGTGATTATTTGCTGGAGTTGGCAACGAACCATTAAAAATGTAAACTTCAGCCTTTTTGTGTGCTGCTTTGTCTCTGATCTCATGGAGAAAAGATGGCCCCTCCCCAAGGGAACATAGCCCTGAGCCTTCACAACACCATGCAGAATCTCACGTAGTAAGGCTGGTAAAGACATTATCCTGAGGCCAAAGGGAGTTTCTGCCATTCAGAACAGATTTTACTGACTGAGATGGTCCCATTTATTTGCAATGAAGACTACCATTCCTTTATATTTTTTTATCACTGTCACTCAACCAGTCTTTATGCCACATGCTGTCAAGACTGAGAAGTTGCTCTTTAATAAAGGAGGGAAAAGTAGGGGGTGAAGTGGAAACAAAATTGAATGCCACAGCAGGGAGTCACATGATGCAACAACTTAGTGGAGAGACCAGCAATGCTTGCGCCAAGAAAGAGGGAGGAGTCTGTGGTTGTCTAATAGTACACAGAAAGCACAGTGAGTACTTTGCAAAAACTATTCTGACATCTGTGGTAGACCTTTCTTCCCTTTCCATGCCTTTTGCCACTGTGACAGTTATAAATCCAACAGGTATGCGGCTGTTGGTGAGGATGAGGAAACCATCTTGTCTATTTCTACATATCAGGCTGCTTTAAAGGCACAAGAGTACTGCCAGTTCAAAAAAATATCAACACTATACCTGTTGTGAAGGACAAAAGTACTGGATTTTACTGAAGTAATTAGGGAAATGTACTAGATGATATTATTTTTCTCTTTATTCACTTTAATTCTCCTTTTTGCAAACTCATTCAAGGCAGTCAACTTGAGGAAGGGTTGGATGTCTCACTCTCACTCCCTTTTTGGTGCCTGTTCCTATATGTATGGCATGGTAAAAAATGTTACATACACAAAACAGGATGATTGGTAATCTGCAAACTAAACTGGAAAAGATTGAGGAGCAAAGATATAAGTAAAGATCAAATCTACTCTTTGAAACCAATATAATCTAAACAAATTAACAGAGTAATCCTGAGGAGCTGACTAGCTGCTACGTTGGCATAGCTCTGAGATATGCTGGCATAAGCAGGAGTTGTGCTAGTCTCAGCCACCAGGGCTGCCCCATCACAGCCAACTGCTGCCAGGTTGCCATGCTAAATCCTCATGCTGGTGTGGAACTGGGGTGAGGAGGCATGTGGCAGGAGTTAGTCTGCTCCCTAAACTGCTCCAGACCAGGAATGACCCCCCCAACACTAGCAGAAATTTATGCCAGCAAAAACCTAGGCATAGCCCATAGGTGCCCATGCAGTTGGAAAGGGCACATGGCCCCCTGCACACCGATGCAGCCTTGCCCAAAAGCTCCAGTGGAACACAGAATGCTGATTACAGCCACACCTAATCACCTCTGTTCCCAGCAGCAGCCAAACCTCCTCCCCAGCACCTCCAGTACACTCAGCACTATATAACCCCAGCCAGGATGCCCTATAAGTCATTGTGTAGGGCATGCAGCACAGGACTCAGACTTAGAACTCTGCACAGGAGGAGAGGCACAGAAGTGCTGGAGGGGCATTTAGCATTAACACCTCAGGCAGAGAGCAAAGTCCATACATGTGGCTGACATGTCTAATTTCAGAACCCTAGCAGGCATCTGACGAAGAGAACTGTGGTTCTCGAAAGCTTATGCTACAGTAAAGTTGGTTAGTCTTAAAGGTGCTACTGGACTCTTTTCTATTTTGCTACTACAGACTAACACGGCCAACTCCTCTGGATCTAGAACCCTAACAGGTAACCCATTTGGGGTGGGAATCCTGGCATCCTGGCTTGGGAGTCTGGATGTGCCTCCCCCTTTCCCCTTGCGCAAGACCAGGTGCCACCTCAGCAATGCTGGCTCCTACACCCGAGGCCAGTGGTGTGTGTGTGTGTGTATGGAGGTTACTCCAGTTAGGCCCACCCAGCCAATATCATGCAACAGGGCACACCCCCTGGTAAGTGTACCTGGGTGAGCTGCCTATGATGGGGGGAGGGGAGGGATGTTTGCAGCCCCACACTGAGCTATTAGCACATTCCCTTGTCAAGGGAGCCCTCGCTCAGGAGGGGACACAGCACAACTGCAGTTTGGTGTGCCTGGCAGTTGTCCCACTGTACTCTGTGGATCAGCTGGCTAAGTAACCCTGGGACCCTTTGCCTGCAGGATTGGGACCCCAGACTGCTGCTGATGCTGCTGCAGCAGCAGCACTGGATTAATCAAGTGCAGTAGCAGAGTACTTCCTTGTGGGTTTGGTGTTATTTTTATGGCAACAGCATGCACTTGGGAGGGGGTCTCCTGGCCAAGCCCCTCCAAGGTGGGGACTGCAGATCCTGCTAGGGTGCCACAAGCATAGCTGTGACTGGCATAGCATCTGTGCTGTTTGCCATTGCTGCATATGTCTCTATTTTGCTTCTGTGCAGGTGGTGATTCAACAGGGAGACCTGGGAGCACAACCACTGCCATTACTGCTACTCTGCCCAATCCCCGGTTCCAGACCACTTCCTGGAGCATCCTGCTTCAGGTAGGTTTTCCACATGGGTGTCCACCTTACTCAGATGCATGCTGTGCTAAAAACAGCCTAGCCTCATGGCCCCTGGGAGTAGTACACAAGGGTGCAGTTGTCATACAGAACAGAAGGAGTTGGCAACTCCTCACCATTATTTGTGGTTCAATAAAGTCTGGGGTGTTCTTAAACTTTGTCCCTGTCTCTTTGTTTGTGACTGGATGAGACTCGCTCCATGCCCCTCCCTGCTTCACTTCTCCTTCCATCTGTGTCTCCCCCTTAGGGCTGCCCCTTCACACACCTTCTTGGTAGGGGACTGTGAAAGAGGATGGCTTCTTTCTTTGTCTTCCTTTTTTTAACTTTGGTGGAGGGAGGGTATGTATGGCCCAGAGTAGGGATGTTTGTGTGTGGACAGCGTTTTTGCTGCCTGTTCAGCCCTTGCTGTGGAAGGGGCTAGTGCCCTTTCTGTCTTCCCCTATATGCTGGGGTGCAGGCCTCTTGGGCCACACACCTCTTTCGGGGTTGCACTGTTGGTGACTCTTTCCTCCCTGCCTGCAGTTTCTCCATGAGGGGAATGGTATTGAGGAGTAGTGGCTGGATCAGAGGCTGTTGGTTGGCTGTGCTTGTGTGTGCCACTCTGAAAAACATCATTGGTTGCCACTGCCTGATTGGTGGAGATTGCCTGTTGCCAGGGTTGCTGAGGACTCTGGCATGCTTGCTAGGCTATCTGTGCCTTCTGGAGGGGTGTGCTGTGTTGTTTCGACCTGTGAAATGCCCAGTGCCATTGCTTTTGCATCAGCAGCCAATAGCCTCTACCTTGGCCACCTTCAGAATTGTGCAGCCCTATATCCTTCAGTAAATGATTCTATAATCTGCACAATATTCCTATTGTAAACCATAAAAGACCAAATGTGTTTTGATGTATTGACTTTGTCAGTGGCTGGGTAGGATTCAATAAGATACTTTTATCTGCAGTTTTGATATTTTAACTCTATAGATTGTGATTATAGTTTGTTGCATATCTTTGATAAAGCAACAGCTGTAAAATTTTGTAAATGGATAACTGATAAAGACAATACATCAAAATACTTTTGGCCTTTTATGGTTTACAGAAGGAATGACCCACGAGTTATAATTTGGTTCATTTATGAAAACATATTTAATTTGTTTAGATTATATTAGTTTCAAAGAGTAGATTTGATTTTTATTTATGGCATATCATTGTAAACAATGCTTAGAACAGTAAGTAGTGGTGCTATAGGCTGTCTTGATGACTGGAATTAGTGGTTAGCATTGATTGTGGATATTCCTTCATACGGCTTAAAAGGTGCATGGCCCTTGCCCTAGAATGAATCTTCCAGTGCTAATGAAATTAGATGTAATGTTGAATGATGCTGGGGAATGATGACCTCTGAAGCAGGTCTAGTTCATTACCAACTGAGGATATGTAGTAAAATTCTAGTGTTGACACAACCTTTGACACAAAATAGCTGGGCTTGCATATGGAAGTAGAATTATATTATTTTTTAAATTGTGTATGGCTAGTTCCATGGCAGTGCTGGGAGGATCAGGTCCCTAATGAACTGTTAACTTTTGTAGTGAGTTTAGTACCCTGAGCTAGAGCAAGTTCCTTCCAATTTTGGAAGCAATTAGGGGAGAGATTTTATGAACTAAAGCCTTAGCAACACCAGAGCTCAATTGCATCCTGAAAGAACAATCAATACAAACTTAAAGTATCATGTGGTTTAAAATACCGCCCCCACCCCCCAGATGTCTCAAGGTTTTCAATGGCTTTTAAGTATTTGGCAAGTCCCACTGAATTTAGCAGTGTTTGTTTCAGACAAAATAAGTATTGGAGCGAGGTGATGCTAGTCCATTTTCAGAAGCATCTAGTGCTTGCAGCTACTCTCATCAGCCATATTTTAAAACCAGATGTCTACGTAAACAGATCTCGTGTAGATCTTTTTTCATCAAATAGGAAGCATACAGCCTGGGACCAGATGTTGAACAGCACAAGCATACATCCTAAGATGTAAAAGAACAGGGAGAACAAACCAGAAGTTGTCAGTTCTTTTGTGCTTGTGTCCTCCCCCTCTTTCCTCTCTCTAACACAGAGTAGGAATGTATATTGTGGGTGGTGCTCTTCTTCAATGCAATGCCTCCGCTAAACTGCCCCTGCCAACTGCATCATATGAAATTACCCTTTTCGGAGCATTGCTTATCTTGCTCAGTGCTGTTTACGCTGATCAGCTACAGCTCTCCCATACATCATGGCCTAACTTCATAATACAGGCTAATATATGTAACACAACTCCGGTGGATATTTTTTTCTAAGGAAAAGTGGCTTTGAGAGGAACAGCAGACTGGGAAAAGGTTAGGCACTCTTTGTTCACACTTCATACCACCTTTTGCCAAGATTCTGTTGCATCCATTTATGTTTAATGTGTAATTAGTCCCTCAGGCAAAGGTCCTTCTGAGTCCTGTTGCCTGGAAACTTTTTAACTGGAAATAGGAGGAACTCAGTACTACATACGAAACATGTATTCTGGCACTGGGCTATAAACTCTTAGTGGCATGGCATGGAAAAAGAACCATGGTAGTTCTAAATTTATCAGCAGGTTCACCACCGTTTGGATGCCATCGCGATCCTTGTATCCTATGGATTCTTTGACTTTGGAATAACTAGTTTGGGCTGGAAGGCATTCTCATAAGCTGCCTTTCAAATCACAGAAGATGATCTTCCACAATCTTACCAGGAAGTTGGGAGATAAAGAATGTCCCCTAAAATGAATGGGAGTGGGTCAAATGCTCAGGAGCTAAACAAATTTTGAAAATCCAGCTTACTTTAAAACGAGTGTAGAAGTGTGATGGTGGTTTCTTTTATTTGGGTTGAACTGTGTGTCACCAGCGTGATGTAGTGATTACAGAGTCACCTGGAGAAAATAGATTCAAATCTCTACTCCGTCACATGAAGCTAAGAGCCTAATCTACTGGATAAGGTTACTGTGAGGATTAAATGGAAGAGGGAAGAAACCTGTATGCAACCTGGAGCTCCCTGGAGGATGAGTGAACTATAAATGTGATAAGTTACAAAAAGCCCCACACAACTGTAATGACACAACAGCAAACTGTGACTAAAATGACTGATAACTTCCCTTGTCCAGAGTGTAAGTAGTAAGTAATAGAAAAGTGTTTAAATTCACACAAAAATTCTAAAGTGTTACCTGTTATTTAGATTTCAGAGGAACAGCTCTGGTAGTTTATTACAACAGAGAATACTGTGGCAATTTAAAGACTAACATCAGTTTATTGTAGTAAGCTTTTATTGTATGAAGAATGCACATGTCTTATAGGATTTACGGAGATGAAAGAAATATGTTCATGTAAAATAGAAAGGTTGGATAAGGTAGTTCTTAAAATTTGTTTGGAACCTGTCCTATTTGAATCAATAGAAATTAAGATTTGGGAAATGGTCTTAATTGACTGTTGATTCTATTCTTCTGAGGTGCGATGGAAAAGGCCTCAATGTAAAAAGAATGGAGTTGGATTTTGACAAGTGTTTAAAGCAACAATGTCATTCCAGCTTTAACTCTCAAAGTAAGGGAGGACTGAAGTTCTAGAAACTTCATCATGAGTGATTTTTTTTTGTGGAGACAAAAATGAAGAGCAAAAAACAGTTGAGGAGATTCCGAAGCAATTCTTTGTGTAGATACATTGTTGGAAAAGGGAAACTAGGGTTTAGATTAGATTTCCTCAATTTCTTAAATAAAATCTAGGTGACCTCAAGTTCTGGGGGGAAAAACCCTTGATCTTCAGGCATAGGAATATAGCTTTGTACCTATGTACCCCTCCTGTGACATGTAGTCAGAATGTTTCTGTGGTTGCTTGGGGGAATGATTCCTTCAAACTCCAGACTTCTTCACGTGCATACAAGAGAAAAGAACTCAAATAAGCACAACATGCTGTTTGAATTCTTTTCCAAATGACTTTGACAACTGTAATAAATCATTTTTGAAATGTTTTGCAAGTTTCACAGAACAAACAAACAGAAAGAATTTGCAACCCCTTAATGGGTAATGTTACCCAATTTACTTATAATAGTGAAATGTAATCCCCTGTGTTTTTAAAAGAGGCTCATGTTCTCTAGAATAGTCTCATCACAGCCTGCATGTTATTGTTATAATAAATCTGGACAGTTTGTTAGACAGAGCAATTGGGTTTTGATCACTTTAGCCACAAGTGACATAGGTGCTCCAGTAAAGAACAAGAAAACAAGCCAGGATAGGAGTGGGAGGTAAACAGATATATGGCCATAATCATGTAGGCTTAAAGGATTATGTGCTCCTTCCCCCTGCATTCTTGGCCACACAATATGTGTGACAGCTCTTTCAAATATATTAATGCCTTAATATATGGCTCTTCCAGTGCATACTAAGGAGTGTCAACTGGCTAAGAAATTTTGACTGAAGAAGCACTTCTATGATACTTATTTGGGAGGAAATTCTATTGGATACAACAAGATTTACTTCTGAGCAAACATGCACAGAATTAGGTTAAAGTAAATAACTTTTAAAATGATTATATATTATTTGTTTCAAAGTCAAGATTTTGCTTAACATTTTCAGTCAGAAATATATAACAACCCCTAGAATAAATTCCAATTTTTCCTACTTCCCTGCCATTTATCCCATACAGGAAACTGTTAACTATCATGATCAAAATCAATATGTATGAGATCTCTTACAGATTAGGTTGTGCATGGTGTCATTCCAGTTATCTGCAGTAAGCTTTCTTGAGTTCTTTAAAGATGAGAAAGTAATACGTACTTTGTTGTCAAAGTGTTGCTGAATTCACCGTGAAACCCGTGAGTTCACAGTCACATTCCAAAAATCCAGTAAGTGGAATAACCTTAGTCAAACCAGACCACAGGGACACAGTTATTTTAAAGTATGGTCACTACATATCCACAAATTAGTCTATATCCTTGATGTAACTTAGGTGATGAATACATTGTTTAAGCTTGGAAGGATATCTTCAATATTGAAATAAACTGGGGCTCCACAAATCTATAACTGGGCCTGCATTAGGGGTCCCACCCATTAATTAATTAAACTGGAGAGCCAGTGTGGTGTAGTGGTTGAGAGGGCGGGACTCTAATCTGGAGAACCGCGTTAGATTCTCCACTCTTCCACTTGAAGCCAGCTGGGTGACCTTGGGTCAGTTACAGCTTCTAGGAGCTCTCTCAGCCCCACCCACCTCACAGGATGTTTTGTTGTGGGGATAATAACAACATACTTTGTAAACCGCTCTGAGTGTGTGTTAAGTCATCCTGAAGGATGGTATATAAATCGAATGTTGTTATTAAATAAGTTAAAATAAAGCATATAAATAAATGAATTAGGAATGTTTCTCCTAACTACAGTTCTGGCCCACATTTTGCAAAACAATTTGATTTGCTTGAAGCAGTTAACAGTTTCTCAGTGAGAAGTTTCAAATCAAGGCTCTTTTTAAAGTAGTGATCACAGAAGAATAAGGAGCAAGTTAGTTAGAAAACAATGCTCTTTCACTGCCCAAATAAAATTGTATTGGGTAACACATTTTAAAGGACCGCAAAGAGAAGTGACTTGTAGGCAACCCTATTGCTTTTCTTTACTGTAAAACCGAACTTCACTCCAGGCAAGCCTGAGCTCTGTTTCCAGCTGAGCAAAGCCCTGGCTTGCCTGCAGTAAATCTCCCTCTCAAGCTTGGCTCAAGCTCCATTTCCCAGGAAATTAAAACTCGCTCCCTTTCTGCTGACCAGAACAAAAAAGCTGAAATGAATAAATTGGTCCCATGAGAACGTACAAAGGAGAATTTTTTTCACATGCAGGAATAGGTCCTGCATGCATCTCCTGTAAAATCTAGCATGACACTAGAATGAGTTTCCTTAGCAGACTATATAGGAGCAACAGAGGCCCCTTGCTCTGGAGCAGTCCTGCAGATCTATGCGACTTATTCAGAAAAATTACTGTTTAAGTGTAGATTATTTAGCTTTAATTAGATCTTTAACGTTCTATTATAATCACTCTGAACACACTCCTTAAGATTCCAGAAAGCCACACAAAACTGCCCACAGCAACACCAGCCACCTACAGACCTATAGTCCCAAGCAGATGTTCATGACACAGAAATAAACAAGGACTTTTTCATTTTATTGTCCAGCTGTCATTCTGCACTTTGTGACTCAAATTTCTTTATAACCTTGTCCATTCTACCTTTTAGATTACCTTTCTGCCATATGCACTATCAGTTTCTCTTGGGAACAGTTAGTCCCTTACAGTATTCTGGACACTGTTGTTCCAGTTCATGGACTCTTACTAGTTATTATTTATTACCACCACAAGTGTCATTCTGTATCTAGGCACTTTCCTTCACTTGGTCACCCACATCCTCATTATTTAGTTAGCTTTATTGCCTGTGTATCTTTCTCCCTACCCAACATTCTTTTGTTCTGGCATTTGTTAAAGTGAGCTGAGCGGGTGTCCTTGTGTAATGCCATATACAGACCAAATGTCATCAGCTAGTGAGAGAGAGTCACTGGAGACGTATTTTGTTTCTTGGCTAGGATAAAGAGTTACAAAATAATTCTGCTTCCAGTGGTAGAATGAAACATCTTTTGCAGTTACTAACATAAATACCTCCACTGATAGTTGAATATTAACAGTAATTAATCGAAGTTAAGATATATAAATGGCATTAGTCTCTTTTGGTTGTTGGTGAGCTTCACTGGTAACACAAATGCTTTCATATGAACTCAAGTAGTTGTAACTATTTAATTCTTAAGGCTGTCAGCTCATTAAATATTTTTAATCTTCAGTTAGTCTGTCTTTTAACCACTGACACACTGCTCCTAACAATAAGTAATAATCATTTATTTTACTTAATTGAGACCCCATCTTTCTCCCCAGTGGGGACCTAAAGCAGCTTACATCATTGTCATCGCCTCCATTTTAATCTCAAAATAACCCTGTGAGGTAGATTAGGCAGAGCGTTTGTGACTGGCCATGACAGTGTGGGGATTTGAAAGTCAATCTCCCAGATTGTAATCTGACACTTTAACCATTAAACAACACTTTCTGTCACTTCACACATAAACACACTGATTTCAATATGTCTAAGTGTGCCTAACTGCACAGGATCTAGCTGTCAACTAATCATATTAAACTATATTTAATTATGAAATTTCCAAGAAGATCCCTTCTGGAAGATTCCAAAAGATGATGCAATTTCTTTTAAGTGAAAATTTAGTGAACCAAAGCTACTAGAAGGAAAAGAAATCTTTAATATTTTTCTTTTTTCATCAGATTTGAGCATATAAAAATGCAGCGGCGGGTTTTAAGGTTAATAAGCAGAAGACTAAAGTGCTAACTAAAAATATGAAAATACAAGACCAAATGAAACTGAAGAGCAAAACAGGCTTTAAAATTGAGAAAAAGGTAAAATACTTGCGTATCCCTTTGTCAAATATGAATTGTATGTTATTCCAAAATAGTTATATTAAGACCTGGAATGAAATTAAAAGGGATATGTTAAGATGGGATAAAATTCAACTACTGTTGATGAGAATAGCTTCAATTATAATGAATGTTTTACCTAGAATGTTATTCCTATTTTAGACGATTTTGGATTGGATGAAAGAATGGATTTTGTAAAAAAAATAGAAGACTATTGGAACTCGAAGGGCACGCCTGAAGATTTGGGTGGCATGGATACTTACGGTACGACAAGATCAAGGTCAGTGCAGAATTTAATAATCATTATGTAAGGCGTGTCATCTTGAAAGTATGGAATAAATACAAACTTAGGTTTTGTTTGAAAATACCTCTCTGGTTATCATTGCAAGAAGTTCATTTTAGAAGGGAAATGGTGAGTCCAACTAAATGGCTAACTTACCATGTTTTGTTGGAATTCTCTCAAGATAAAGTTAAAATTAAATCAAGAAAAGATTTAGTAGCAGAAGGGCATGTTGTCAATGGTTCTCTTATATGCAAATCTCAGAGAGATTTAAGTTAGACAAGAGAAATTATGACTTTGAGCATTCTAAAACTGAATTGGAAATTGCCCTGTACAAATGATCAACATGTTATTTCTAAAATGTACAAAATTTTGTTGAAGTTTGAGACAGAAGAAGAGTAAGTAAAATAATGTATGATTAAACAAGAAGGGATGTTTTATCATATGTGGTGGACATATAAGAAAGCAAAGAGTTTCTGGTTGCAGATACAATCATTGATACAGACGATTAAAATCCAGTTGAAACCAGAGACTTTTTTTGTTGGGACTGATGAACAGCCAGTTGGAAAGAAGCTTTGGAACTTTGTTTTTATATTTGATCATGGCAGCAAGAGTACAGTATGCACAAAAATAGAAAACTCCAACATTGCCTACAATTGAGGAATGGTGGATAAAAGTTTTGGAGTTTGCGTCAATGGCCAAACTTACTTCACTGATCAGAGAAAAGACATTTTCTACATTTTTGGTTGAATGGAAACCATTTATAGACTTTTTACATGAAATTGATAATAATGACTTGATGATATCTGGATTTATGGATTAAGAATCATGAACAATAGAAAAAAGAGGGTTTAACACACACACGTCTTTGAAAATGATATATATTTGTTGAGGAGAAAATCGAAATTCAATTTGTAGTTTAGTGTTAGTCTTTTTTAAAAAACTATTTTTCTTTTATTACTAGTTACTTGTCTTGTTATTTTATATGTATTGTTAGTGTGGTTCTTTTAAAAGGGTGTTTTTTATTTTTTATGTTTACTGTTTATAGTTTTTATGGTTACTGTTTATAGTTTAAATAAAGATTTGAGCCTATAAAATATACAATATTTCCTATCTAAGACAGCCTATAAACAATTAAAAAAATCATGCCCAATACTTATGGCAGAAAGATAATTGCTATGGAGTTCTGTGTGGGAGCTAACTGCTTCAGTTGCAGGAAAATCACTTTAAAGAAAAAAATATATCCTGGATTTACATACAAACTCAAAAGAATAGCCATTTTTAAGAGACATTTGTGCATATTTTTGGTTTTCATTTAATAAAATCTTTTCTTTTCATAATGTGTTATTAATCTAACTCATTTTTGTTATTCAGTTCATTTTATAGTGCTTCCTTTCTTCTCATGGTCCAACCTGGGTGGGCTGCGCATGGGACTAGTGTAGATTGGAAGAGAATTCTCCCCCTCCATATATTGGGGTATTTGACTTTTTTAAGGATCCTTAAGAACTACATTTCCCAAGGGTCACTTTAGGTGCAACGCAATGAGAAGGCAGGGGAGGGGAAGAGATTTTCTGTCCACTGTCCTCCTTCTGGGTAGCAGCAAGGGCAGCAGTGACACTGTTATAACCTCATAACATTCTGCATTGCATGGAAAAAGTGACTGCAGAGAACTTCTTTCTTCCTTTTCAAAAATGGTAGAATGTGGGGTCACTCCATGAAGTGGAGAGGCACTCCTCTAATAAGGCACAACCCTCACTGGAGACTCACTGTGCTGTAGTGGTTACAGTGTCAAACTAGGATCTGGGAGATACAGGTTCAAATCTCCACTTTGTCATGGAAGCTCACTGGGTAATCCTGGGCCTGTCCTACACGCTCAGCCTAATCTACCTCACAGGGTTGTTGTGAGGATACAATGGAAAATAAAATGATGTAAATCACTTTGGGTCCTCACTGGGAAGAAAAGCAGGGCATAAATGATGCAAAAAAATTAAAAATAAATAAAATTAGATTATGGAATTTGCTGCCCCAAGATGCCCCGTAAACGAGGAATGGCTAAATTCGTGGAGGATGTCCACAATCATGGCAGCTCAAGGGAACCTCCATGTCCAAGGGCAGCAAAGGAAGGCTACAGGCCAGGCCTCTTGCTTGCTTGTGGCCACTGCTGGAATTTCGATGGGCTCTCCGTGTGAACCAGCAGGCCTCTTCTTTTGTAGTTCGCTTAGCCCCTGTATAGGCTTAAGGCCCGCGCAGGATCTGGAGCGGCGCCCTGCGATTTACTCAGGATTACCACCTAATTCCCATCCGGTGGGGCACTGCAGGAGACGCGAGAAAGAGCTTCCTCGTTCCCTCGCCAACAGGTCGTTCGCTCTCTAGCTGCCCCGTGAGGGGAAGACGGTGCCCAGCTGCCCTCTGGCTCTTTCGGCGGGGCCCAGGCCAGGCCTTCCCCTCTTCTCCCGCCGGGGATGCCGAAGGAGGAGGAGTCACCCCCTCCTTGCCCGCCCCCCTCCACCCCTCGGGGCTAGCGGTGAGCCACGGCTGAGCAGCCGCTGGCCGGCGTGGAGCGAGGTGCGCGCCCAGCAGGCGGACTCAGCGGCTCTTTTTTCTCCCTCCCTCCTTGCCTCCTGCCCGCTCCCGGCAGCCTCCAGCGTGGCCAGCGCGGGGCGCAGATTCAGTCAGGGGAAGGCGCCGCCTGCCCGGCTAGAGACGAGCCGGCGCTCGGTTAGGCAGCATCCTTGGGAACCTCCGGCAGCCGCCACCTCGCCAGGAGAAGGAAGAGGCGACAAAGGGCTCTTTGTACGGCGCGGCGGCCTCTCGGTCCCTCGGCCCTGGCTGGCGTCAGCATGGGGGCAGCCCACGCCGCCTTCCTAGCCCTGCTGGCGGCGTCCTCGCTTCTCCCCTTCGACGCGGCAGGTAAGACCTAAGCGCCCGCCACGTCCGGGCGGCGGGAGCCCTTGCCTGGGGGCTGGAGCAGCAGCCCCAGCAGCACTGCGGACGCTCGATGAGCATGCGGCAAAAATGTTTTACTCGAGAGGAGCTTTAAGCTCGCGTCCAGTCGCGTGCTCTTCAGCTGAATGGCGGAGGTGGGGGAGCTTGCTCTCGAGTAGCTTTGTTCGTGTCGGTCGCGCGCCGTGTGGCGAACCGCTGGCTCGAAAGGACGGGTGTGGATTTCAGCTTGGCCGTTGGCGGCAAGAGCAGAAGAGTCTCACTCGCCCCCCCCCCTCCCACAAGTGTGGCAAGCCAGGGTAGTACAGAGTAGCGTGTATATTTTACTCCAGAGTAGCGTACTAGACAGACGACTAGTGAGCCGATTCTTTCAAGGCCAGTCTACAGACTTGATACAGACACCCGCTAAGTTGCTCCGGTGTAGCCTGGAGTGGCTCCGTAGTTTTCAGTGAGGCGAAGACGCGGGTTGAACTTTCGAAAAGTTAAAACGGAAAGTTGTCCGTTTTGAAAAAGTACGTCGTCGCTCGAGTTTATGTATTGCCTCTTACTTGGAGGTAAGACCGACTGAATCATTGGGCTCCCCACTTCATTGATCTGCTTGCTGAGGGTTAAGAAAAGAGCCTGCGAGGTTTTGTGACTTGAACTAATCTCGTTGGTTTAGGTCCCAGTTGCGAGGTTTTATCTGAGCGAGCTCGAACGCGCTCGCCTCGAGTAATTCTGTTGCCTTACATAAGAATATGGTCTGGGAACGACCGCTGATAGCTCCTATCCGCCTGGTGAATGAATCCTCTCTTAGCGGTATGCGCCATTCAGAGCCAGGAGGCTTACTTAGGAGCTCTGCGGATTCTTTATGTAGATCCTCATTGCGCTATGCTTCCCTCGCCCAACTCAGTTTAAAAGATTATTTTTGGTTGGCTTTAAAAACAAGAACTTTGTGTTGTGGAGGGAAAGAAGATGGGACGGTGAGTTAGAGAAGAGGGCTGTTAAAAAAACTTGGGGACTATTGTGTGGTTCTTCCCCTCAGTGTTTGTGGCCCCTTTCTCCTTAGGAGCACAGAGATATGGTTGCTGTAGATTGTTACGTTGGAAAGGAGAATCTAGAAAGGACAGGAAGAAAAGCGAAGACCCCCGCCTTTAATTAGGTGGTGTTTTTCTGGAGGGGGGCGTGGGACATGTTTAGCTTAGCTGGGAAGGCTCTTTGTTAGTATCTGAAAGGAGCCCAGGATGGGAAGCAAATGCTGCTTCTGTGGTTTTCCTTCCCCTTGGAGTGGCTTTCGTGCAGTATTTGGGGTGGCTGAATGTAGGCGGAGGGCCATTCTTGGCAGAAGCCTGCATGCGTGAGCAGCTATTCTCAGGGGCTTCATTGAGTTTCTCTCCCCCTCCCCCCCCCTCCCATAAGTATTTTTGTTTTGGGAGAGTTCCCGTTTCCTGTGTGTACCTGGCTGACCTAACCTAGGGACAAAAGGGGAAACCTCCGGGATCAGGAAACATTAGGACTCGGTTCAACAAGCCTTGCGATTGTTTGGAGAGCCTGAATTCAAGCGGCCCTATTAACATCTGACCTTGCGCTGGGGACGACTGGCAGACTGCTGTTGCTGCTAGTGAGCTGCTGCCAGTTAGTCCGGCATCGCTCTGTGTCCTAACAGCAGGGAGATTTATGGGAGCGATTTGGAGCCGGAGGAGCGGGAGCGTGTTGAGTGAACAGTCTGCGGTGGGAAGCCTTCGCAGTCCTTGCACAAGCACTTGCCTGAGTTTGCATTTTACGTTCCCTTGCAGAATTGTGGCGATGGCTTTTCAAGGTGGACACAACATTGTTTACTTTTTAGGTTTTCAGCCCCTCCCCCAAGTGGGGAGGAAAGAGCTGTTGGGCTCATTGATCCCTGGCTAAGCCATTATCTGGTCAACATCCCCCCTCCCCCACTCTTCTCTGACAGTTTTGACTCCCTTATATTCCAGTTCTGGAGCAGGGTTCAAGTAAATGGCAGGGAGATGAAAAAAGGCCTTCCCTTTGACATCATGTTTAATCACTTAGCAGTGAAGTAATATGGCTGATAGCTAGTGACTCTTTCTTATTATTTTTTAAATTGGCATTAGCTTTGCCCCACACAGCCAATAGCAAACAGGCTCTGCCCCAGTGGAGACCAGGGCTGCAGATTAGAGCACGCCTG
Source organism: Eublepharis macularius (assembly GCF_028583425.1). Taxonomy (NCBI): domain Eukaryota; kingdom Metazoa; phylum Chordata; class Lepidosauria; order Squamata; family Eublepharidae; genus Eublepharis; species Eublepharis macularius. Next base: position 83,127,064 of record NC_072797.1, read on the forward strand.
TTAATCAGTTGCATGTTTAAAAGGACTTTCCTTGCTTTTGTGTAATGCTCTAATCCATTTACTTCTCTCCAGGAGGTGACAGATGCCTAGCTTTCCTGTTATTCAGCTCTGGGGTTCCATAGTCATGCCATTTGTTGCTTTATTGGGGGGTGGGGGTGTAGGGTGGTTTTTTTTCTGTGCTGGGACAGCATGGCTACCTTGAAGGACTCTAGGGAAACAGAGCAGAATCAACAGGCGCTCAAAAGGTGCAAGCACTCACTGCTTCTTCTAGCTTGGAGGCAGGGGAAGCTTCAGTCATGATTGGTCCCACTCTGGGAATGCCCAGAGGTGTGAGAACAAGATTGAAATACCTCCACACATCCAGGGTAGGGATATGTTTGAAAAATTATGGGGATTATTTATACAGACTTTGTAAAAGTGCTTGGGGAATGCTCCAGCAAGGGTGACAGGCACTCTGTGTTTGCTGGTGTTGCAGCCTCAAAGGAGATGCAGCCTTTCATCCCACCCCCATTTCCTTTGAACAGCTGGATCTGTTTTAAAGAGGCCAGGAGTGAAGGACAAGGAGGCTGGCTTTTTCTGCCTCTCACTATGAGAGGGTCTCCTTCCTCCTCTGACAGATTTTAGGCAGTTCTAAATTTCCTGCACTCAGTGTCATAATGGAGCCTTGTTCTTTTTAACAAGTGTTGCTTTTGCGCCGATAACTTTACTGACCTTTGTGCTATTATGAATAAAATGCTTGTTTCTTCTTCTTCTTCTTTTTTTTTTAGAAAACTGAAACTACTTAGGAATGCTATCTTGGCAAAATGTTGCAAACATTTTAATTGAGAAATAGGCACAGCTGGGTGTCTGTTTTCCTTCAGCTAATCCTCTCCTTTCCCTTGAAATGCCAAATTTTAAGGATTCTGTATTCCTCTCCTCTCAGGGGATATGTTGTATGTGTAAGTTTCCAAAACACTCCCTTAAGGCAGCGGTCTCACTCTCCGGGCTTATGAAGTGGTGCTGCATGAACTCCTCTAAAAAAGTACATTCCATATAGTTCCAGATAAGGAAGAGTTCTTTTGCTCCATTTTGAGTATTAGCTCTTTCTGTGATTTACTTCTGAGGCTTTCTGTGAAGGTAGATGAAGGCTGCTTCCACAGGGATGTTTTGTTTCTCCTTTGGTTCCAGACTGGATCACATTTTTTTTAAAAAAATATCCACACAAATCTTTCTCTGATGGTCCACTTTGCAGGTTTTCCCTTGGTTTGTGCTGATCATTCCCACACCTGCATTACTGTGATTTTTTTAAAGTGTTGCAGTCTGGCACATTTGCACACCTTGATGGGAAAGTATGCGTTTTGAAAGGTCGTGGCACCAAAACTCTGGAGCACTGTCCCCAGGGACACTCATCTGTCCCCTTGAGTTGCTGTCTTCCACTGGTGGGTGAAGACTTTCTGGTTTCATTTGACATTCCTTCAGTGATCCTTCTTTCCTGCCTCATGTTTTAATTGCTGTCTTTATGGTTTTGTATGTGTATCTTTATCATTGGTTTTCTTAGTTATAGTGATGTGTTTCTGTCTGGTTTTAAAGCCATGTTTTAATTATATATGTTTTAAATCTGTCACCTTGCCTTGAGGGCAAAAAAGTGAGGTATACATTTGGAAAATAAAATAAGGGCCCCGCCTACCTTTTTTTTTTGCCAACCCCTTTATGGCCACCATTTTTTTTGTTGTGCCAGTGAAAGGCTTTGTTTAAAAAAAGGTTATTGTGCTATAATGCAATGATATCTATTTAGACTGATAGTTCCCCTGAATTCACAGCTTTCCTTTAAACAGAGTAAATCTCTTGCTTTTTTGTGTGTGGTAGCGATACAAGAGGAAAGAGGCAGACAAGTTTTGTTCAGATGGCATGGAAGGGGGAGGGGAAGATGACTGGAGCAGGGGAGGGGGTACTCATGTGGATGCTTTGTTGCAGCCATTATGGAAACAACAAGGAAAATCATTGCTGTGTGCATGCAGCTGAGATGAGGAATGTGTGTTAGTTACCACTGGGTTGATCCCCATGTTACAACGCCCACTGGAAGCTGGACAGCACTACAGTAGTACAGTAAGGGAGTGGTGTGAGCCCTTCACACGTGAGTCAGGTCATAAATGCTTGATTACTCAGAGAGCCTCTTATTTCTGATACGGAATTTGCACAGAGGTCCCTTCTGTATGGTGGAAGGGACCTGTTTGTGCTGCTTTTCCACAACAGTGCCAGTTCTCGGTGAATATAATAAGTTGACTATGAAATTGAGTAAGCTGCACAGCTTTCTATGTTTAATCAGGATGGTTTAATGAAAAATAAAAGGGGTGTTCTCACTCTGAGAGAGGAAGGCATCTTGACATGAGTGATATTAATCCATCAAGGAGGCTGAACTTAAATTCTTCTAGATTTCCTGTCTCATGGGCAGTCACCCATTTCCTCAGTTCATTCCCTTGTCAAGGAGAGCAGGCTTTAGTAGGAGCTGTTCAACAAGGCTCCTACAATTCAGCAGAAGACTCTTAATATTTCTGTTCCCACTTATTTCTTCCTTCTAAAGCTCCTAGTTTGCCTTTGGTTCTCCTCCCGCCCCCACCTTCTGAGGTGTCAGCTGAAGCGCTGGAGGATGCAGAGAATTTTGTCCAAATCTCGGATGGCTTCATCTTCCCCTTGTTGTCCTAAAAACAAGACTAAGGGACTACTCCCCGGCACAGTAGAACAGGCACAGACCTGAAGGAGAGCAGCCAATGGCAGATGAAAAAAGGTGGCAAGAAGAACATGTCGCATAATTCGACTATACTGTGGCAGAAGTCTTCTCAGCAGCTGCTCCTTTTGGCGGGAAGATCCATGGCATATAATGTAGGAAGAGTTTAGGTCCTTGCAAAAGCAGGCTGTACCTTCCCCATGAGAGAGCCAGAAAAAATATTGCTCACATTTCTCCTACAGATCATATCCCCCACCTTCTTTCAGATTATTTTGATGGCAGAGTAGGGAGGATTTCTCAGATGGGGGCGGATTTCAGAACTTCGGCCATGATTCACTAAGCTGGCACAAAAACTTAGGGTAGTGCTTAGACCCCAGCCTTTTCAGTTATCCACAGACTTCACAATTAGGGCATCAGCCAGATCGTCTGTTTGCCAGACCCTCCATTCTTTGGGCTAGAAAACTAGTTCAGTTGATTCCAGAGGAATGCAGAAAGATCAAGAAAGGAGCCAGTAGGCCTCCTTTAAAGTGGTCGTCTTTATGGCTGATGTCACCTTGAACACTCTTCTGTTCTGATGTTGTGCCATGACATTGGTAGTCTCCGCATGTAAAAACCTATGGCTTTGGGCATCTTAGCATCTTTTCCATTCCAGCAAGACAAAAACTTTTTGGAGACAACTTGGACGACATCCTGGTAGAAACCAAGAATAAAAAGAAGGCTATGCCTAGAGCCTACAGGATAGATGATAAAGAGCAGAATCTGTCACATTCCTTTTGGAACCAGAATATGCTACAGCATTTCAGGGGTGGCCAATGACGCTCCAACTGGAATAGAACCAGACATGTATAATACCAGTCTAAAAATAACCAACCATAACCTTTTAATGCCAATAAACAAGCCACAGGAAAAGAGAGCATAATGCTGAATCTCCACAAGTGGAAGGAAGATTAACCAACTTTTTCCTTCAGTAGAGCTTGTCCAACATGGACCAATGAGTTATGTCTGGATTGGCATTGAGAGATTGTATCTCACATGCTTATCAAGCTCACAAGGTTCAGGCACCACCTAGAATTACAGTCCACTCCATCTGTTGTGCTGTGACTTAACACAGCATTAGATGCTGAAGCTCCTGTTGAAGAGATCTATAATGCGGCCATGTGGTAATTGCTATTGACTTTTGTCAGTCACCTTTTCCCTCCCAGGCCAGAGTGGCTCCCTGATACACTGAGGAGTTGTGACGGATAAAATGGGAGTTGAGATGGCTAGAGCAAGTGTGGCAGTGGATCCATGACAAAATAACAAGACATTTATGAAGGCCTATGAGGTGGCAGTGAAAGCCCCCAAAAGAGTACTTCCATTGCATTTGTGAGCTCTTGCCCGGCTCAGTTATTTAGGATAATTTGGTCATTGACATCCCTCTGACAAGGGACACAGAAAATTGTTAATTTGGTGATTAGCTGTGAGGCTTGTGGTAGCCATTTCACAGATAAGATCGTGTTGCTTAGCCAGGATCTGCCAGCGACGGTTGATACAGTATGTGAACTGAAGGCCCCTTGTCCAACTTCAGTGCTGATATTAGTTCAGTTCAGGCAACTCTCCCAGGATGAGGTGGACAGGATCCTACATGTTGTGAAGCCTACCATGTGCCCACTGGATCTGTGTCTGTCATGGCAGGTGAAAGGATACGGGCCCCTTGAAGTGACATCATTAAACTGTCTGATTCCAGGCTCATTGAAGGAGGCAGTGGTGCAGCCCTTATTGAAGAAACCATCCCTAGATTCAACTGATCCAGCCAATTACTGCCCAGTTTCAAATCTTCTGTTTCTGGGTAAGATAATTTCAAGAGTGGTGGCTGACCAACTCCAGGTGTTCCTGGAGGATTCCTCTATCCTGGACCCATTCTAGTCTAGTTTTCACCCTGGCCATGGGACAGAAACAGCATTGGTCGCCCTCACAGATGACCTATGTTGGCACCTGGATCAAGGTGGGTTGGCACCACTGTTGTTATTGGATCTTAAAGTGATATTTGACATGGTCGACCATGATCTTTTTGACCCACTGCTTCACCACCATGGGGATACATGGGACAGCTTACAGTGGCTGGGCTCCTTTCTCCACGGTCGGGAACAGAAAGTGATGCTGGGGGAAGCTATGTTGGCACACCATTCATTGGTGTGTGGTGCCCCTCAGGGAACGATTCTTTCCTGATGTTATTTAACATCTATATGTGCCCTCTCGCCCAGGTGATCTGTAGTTTTGGGCTGGGTTGCCACCAGTATGCTGATGACACCCAGCTATGTCTGTTCAGGGACAGCTGTCTGGACATTACACTGGATACTCTGGCCAGGGGCCTGGACACTGTGGCTGTGTGATTGAGATGGAGTTGCCTGAAGCTGAACCCTCTGAAGATGGAGGTCCTGCATCTGGGTTGTGGTACGTTGAGTTTGGGGATCTGACTCCCAACCCTTGATGGAGTGTAGTTAGTGTCTTCGCAAGTGGTGAAGAGCCTGGGCATGATACTGGATGCCGTGCTTTCAGTAGAGGCCCAGGTCATGGCAGTTGCAAGGTCTGGCATACCTGCAGGACTGCCTCTCTCAATATGTCCACTGGAGGGCTTTATGCTCTGTAGATAAGCAGTTGCTAGTGGTCCCTGGCCCAAGGAATGTTTGCCTCGCCTCGACCAGGACTAGAACCTTTTTGACTCTGGCTTCTGATGGAGATCTGGGCCCTGAGGGATCTGTTACAGTTCTGCAGTGCCTGTAAGACAGAAATGTTCTGCTGGGCCTTTGGTTGAGGTGTTGGCAACCATCCCTCCTGACTGCCACACCTTATGTCCTGCTGTCATGGATATTTTTATTTTGGCTTGCAACCAATAGCTTTTTTGCAGCCTTTTAATAGCAGGTGCCCTGTATTGCTGATTTTATATGTACTGTATTTTTTTGGTGTTTTAGCATGTTTTAATTTGTATGATTTTTAATTGTTGTGACCTGCCCTGAGCCTGTTTGCAGGGAGGGTGGGGTATAAATATGTTTAAATAAATAAATAAAAATAAGCAATCTCCCCTCCTCCAAACGTGCAGTAGAATGCCTTTGGACATGCCATGGCAAGATGCACTCCCCCTCATAGCAAGAAAGGAACATTGGCATTTATAGTGAGGGTTCTTTCTGCTTTGAGGGAGAGTATCTTGTCCCACCCCGTTTTAAGGAAGGGATGACAAATTGTTTTCTGTCTTCTTTATTATTGCCTTCTTGCTTCCTGTCCTAACAAGTTATTTGAAATTTTTGAATGGTTAACTTAGTTTTTCAGTATAGATGCTGGTTCAGGAGTCATCCGAAATGGCTGCCTCTGCCCAGGAGACAGAAAGTTTATAAGAATTTTTGTTCTGCCTCATTGATGGGTGGTTGGGCATCACTCATGTCAAGATATCCTTCCTTCCCCAGAGCAGAAGTAGCCCTCACAGTGAGTGCCAGTGTTTGTTTCTAGTTAATCCTTCTGCCTAAGCATTATTATTCATTTATTATTTAAAAAACATAAGAACCCTGCTAGATCAGACCAGTATTCTGTCTAGTCCAGCATCCTGTTTCACACAGTGGCTAACCAGCTACTCTAGAGAGCCAACAACAGGGTATAGAGGCTGACACATTCCTCTAATGTTGCCTCCTGGGACTGGTATTCAGAAGTTTACTGCCTCTGAATGTGGAGGTTCCCTTTAGTCACCAGGGCAGTAGCCACTGATAGATGTATCCTCCACTACATTTTTATCACACCCTTCCAAGATAATGAGGGAAGCATATATCCTTGGAGGTACAGCATGATGGAAACAAACAAAATTCCATTGAATTCAGTAGGAATAACTTCTGAGTTAGTTTAGGATAGTAACATATTTATTTGAATGTAAGGCTCCCTACATCTAGCCTACATAGCTACAGTATGTGCAGGCATGTAGCTTCTACATGGTGAGGCTGATTGTGCGGACTTTCAAAACTAATAATCACTCTTCTTCCCATTTTGAAACCTTGAAAAAATAGAATATTTATTTATTTAATGTCATTTATAGTCTGCCTTTCTCACTGAGACTCAAGGCGGATTATGTAGTGTGAGATTAGCACAGTCAGTATCAAGGACATTTTAGTAAACAATACCATAGGGTAAATAAATGTAAATTTACAAAGACATAACATTAGCAAAAATCCAATACAGAGTTGAAGAAATGTTGAAACAGAGCATAAGCAATTCTAGGACTGACATTAGACAACACAGAACTACTCAGTAGCGTCATACTTGAAGCAACAGATAGTACGTAAGGCAACATAGTGGTGAAGTCTGTGGGCCCTAATTCATTAGTGAAGCATCTCTTTGAGACCACCTCCCTAGAATAGAGTCCTCCTATCTGAGTAAAAATCCATTTTGAATAATTCAGTTTTGCTTTGTTTGTGGAAAGCCAGGAGAGTGGGGGCTTTCTTGACTTCTTCAGGCAGGCCATTCCATAGGATGGGGGCCACCGCAGAGAATGCCCATGTATGTACAGTTGTTGATTTCGCCCATGTGCAGGGTGGCACTTGCAGGAGACCCTGTTCAGATGAGCGAAGCTGCTGTGGAGGAACATAGGGAGAGAGATGGTCCTGTAGGTATGCTGGACTAAGGCCATGAAGAGCTTTGTATGTGATAGCCAGTACCCTGAACTGAGCATGGTAACTGATAGGTAGCCAGTGGAATAATTGCAGGATGGGAGTGGTATTCATGCTCCTGCTCACTCCTGATAAAAGCTGAGCTGCAGCGTTTTGCTCCAACTGGAACCTCCTGGTTAACTTAGACAGGAGACCTATGTATAGTGCATTTGGGCTCATAAGAGACTGTTGTTGATACCATATAAATGTGCTCACAGTAAAGGTGTGTACCCTTGCATTAAAATGGCTTATCTATTTTAGATCCATGTTAATTTTAGAAGAACATATTTTCAACTTAATTACTCTTCTTTGGATGCATCAGTGGCTGCTTGCAAATGTTAGACTTTTAATGATGCATCTTTTTTAAAAATTCAAAAAAGTAATAGCGCATAAAAACCCCTGGAATTTGCAAGTAATTTTTCAAAAAAAGACACTGAACACTATTTCTTCTTTTTATGTAAAGTTTGACGATGGCTCTCCAGACAGTAATTTAAGAATCACATTAGTTAACTAGGAAGTAAATAGATCACCTTCATATAACAATGCTGTGTATAGAAGACTATCAATCACTTATTGGTCTAGTCAGCTTTAAACTATAACATATGGTTGTGAAAACAATGTGGAATATTATTTTTTAATTAATGAAAGAATACTTCCAAGAAAAAAACCAGTATAAAAAGAAAACGTGCAAATAGATTGTGCTATATGACTGTCACATGGAATTATGAAGTAAACGAATGTCATAAAGTGACTTTCAATTATACATTGTCGTCAGTGTATACTGGTTTACTTGAAGCATAAAACCCCCCACTGGTTCTTCCTTCTGAACATATTCTTCATTCTAAGTATTCTCAGCCAAGCAACAAACATCTGTCCTGCAGGGAAGCATACAAAAATGTTCTCATACAATCACACACATGTAGCCTGATGCTGTGTGTGAAGATCTGTGGTTAAGATATTTAGTGCTAGTATTAAAGAGGATACTTCTTATCACTCCAAAGATTGGAAGTATATTTTCCATTGGCAAATTCATGTTCCCAAAGTTGTGCTGGGGGTGAAGGGGAGGAATGTTTGTGGTTAAAAAATTGAGTAGGGAGGATACTTAACCCTCTCACACCAGATGATTTTTCCTTTAGTGGACTTCTGGTGTCAGAGCCTGGGCTGAGAGAGATGAGTCCCTGCTGGGAGGCCATTTGCAGGGGAGTGTTAGTGGATGAAGAATCAGCTCTCTGCTACCCAGTTCTTTCTAGAATATGTCATTGCATTTTTTTGTCAGGAAAGCAGGGACTGCCAACTGTTTTTTTCACAGCATGATATTGTGCAGTGACATAGCATACAGGGAGGGAAGGACAATAGGCTAAGGCTACAAAGAAAAGGTGTGAAAGAAACCCACCACAGTTAAGTCTTAAAAATGCTGCTACATATGATCATGAAGTTTAGTATGGAACATATTAATTATGGGGTTTTTGCTATCTCTTAGAGCAAGTTTTGGGAGTGCGTGGGTAAACATGTTGGGAAACTTTCCTTCTTACCTTGCTCTCCCCATCCAGAGTATTATAGGTTCTTAGGGACTTGAGCTGAGCATTTATTAAACATTCTGTGGCTGGGGTTGGTGGGTGGGATGCAATTATCATGCTTGGCTCTTGTTAGATTGTATCTGTTGCATAATTTACAAACTAATATTTTGTTATTGCATTCTTGGGGAGCCCTTCAGGTATGGAACAAAATTCAAGACCAACAGCATCTTAAAGACCAGCAACATTTTAGAGGGTATAAGCATTCATGAGTCAGTTTGCTGTTAAAGAGAGTAAATGAAGGGTCCAAGAGGAGCCATGTGGTGCAAGGGGATGTGAAGGCAGGGTTTCTTTTAACCCCCCTTTCCCCATCACCTGTCTCCATTGCTGTGTCTGATTTTTCTTTCCTCTTTGTGAGTGCTGATCAAAGACTGTAGACCTAGAGCCTGGACAAATTAAGGGGGCTAATCTAGGGTGAACTGACAGGAGATCACATACAATCCCTTCTAAACTTTCCCCTCAGTCCAGCAATAGATTCCCAAGCTCCCACTGATAAACGAATGAAGAGTACCGTTTAATAAACGGTAGTGGTTGGTATGGCTCAGTGGTTGGTAAGGCTAAGTGTAATAATTGAGATGGCTGGGTAACTTGGTGAAGTTACTTAGTGCATGTGAGGAGACCAACATGGTTTCTGAGGGGATTTGTACTTCTTCCCTTCTCCTGTGGACTCACATGGATAACTTTTAACAAAACATAAATAAATCTGTTCAATAGAAATGTTAAAAGGCTTATTTTAGTCGGTAAGTGAGATGGTGTAAAAGCATTTTTCTTTTCACAGCTGAGCTGGGTTGCAGTTCCCATAAGAATTGTTACAGCATCACCTCACACCCAGAGGTGGCTGTTTTACCTGGTAAATAAGTAGATTAATTTTATCTGGGAAAGGCTCACTAAACCATGGGATATCTGGTCCCTTTATTACAGCCTTTTACCACATTGATGTACTTGGATGTCCCCTGTCCAGGCCCCACCCATTCCCAGTCCAGTCACCCTGGAACTCACTCAGGAGACAAAGCTAGATGATCTTTGAATCCTGCCTTGATCCTTCCACAAATTCACAGCCTAGCACTCTAAGATAAGCCGACCTGCCTCGTACAGGTTAGGTATCCCTGCCTCTCTCTATATCCCTGGTTAAAACTCTCATCTGAGTTGACCACCCCTTTCCTTTCCTCCTCACAGAGGATCCACAGCCTCTCATTGACTGGAGTCTCTAAAAATTTGTGGACACACCCTGAGATCAGGGATTGCCAGTGATGCCTGGAAGGCAGAACTGGAACTCATCCATCACAGGGGAAGAGATGGAGTAATTTGGAAATTCCTCCTCCTCTTTAATTACTTACCAAACTCAAGGTGGCAGATGGAGTTGTCCTGGAATTACAACTAACAGAGATCAGTTCACCTGTAGGAAATAGTAGCTTGGGAGGGCAGAATGTATGGCAGCACACCCCTGCTGACTATTCTCCTCCCCAAATTCAGCTCTCCCTAGGCACTGATCCCCAAATATCCAGAGTTGGCAATCCTACCTCTAATCGAGGATAATTGTATAATCCTATGAGGCTGATCAAGCTCTTTCTTTGGTTATCCCCTTAACTGCTCTAAACAACCTGTGTCCCCTGGAGCATGTTTGATCATCATTAGATTGCTTTTTTCCTGGTGTGTGGGTATAATTTTGCAATTTTTCCTGCATACCCATGGAATATCCCAAATATGGGCAACCCCTGCCTTCATAATATAGCCTCAGTCATGAAGTTACTGCTAGAAACAGTTTTGCTAATACTTTAAAAAAAATTCAAAATGATTACTGTTGTGGCTGAGAAATTCACCTAGAGAACATTTTGCTAGTTTTCAGAATAAAGGATTAAGACCACAGTCCTTTGTATACCTGGAAATTAGCTCTACTAAATTTAATAGACGTTACTTCTGAGTAAACTGTTGTATAATTAGGGCCAGTAGTGCTAGTGTTGCTTATGGACTATCCTGGCTTCATCTACTTTTTTATGCGTTTTGTGAACCTTGCAGTATTGTGTAAAATCTCATGCTACAAAACCCAGCCACCTTCATTTACAATTAGAATAACAAGTTAACAACTGTATTATCTTCTCCTCTAGTCAAGAAGCAGATAAGGCTTCCAGTGATTTTGTAAATTGTGTTTTCGTAAATAGCAGGTCTGTCACAAATGTTTTTCTTTACAGTCTCTTTTCTTCTACAAAAACATAGTAATGCAAGAGAGTGGGGATGGCGGTGGTGGAAAGAAAATTGACAAACATGGGAGATTAATCCTGTTTAGGTAACTCTTCGTTGTTTGCAGGAAATATGATCTTTTGTTAAAAAAACACTTCACTTTGCTTGAGGATTTGGTAGCATTCAACGTCTGCTTTTTGTGTGGAATAAATTTGATTACTAATTACAAATTGAACATTGAAGTTCTGGGTGGCTAGGGCATAGACATGCAAACTGATTTTGTTTCCTCTGTACTCGATAACTGTGCGTTTGTTCATTAAGTTTTATTAGGGTTTCTTGCGTGTAGCTTGAATACCGGTTGCCAAGGAAGAAGTTTGTGTTCAGTGAAAATTATATGTTAGAAGCATGTATTGCCATAACCATATAATTAAATGCTAAACAGTGTTTTGTATTTAGTACGTTGTTCTCAGAGCCCCTAACATCACAAGCTCAGCCATCATTTCAAAGGAAACAAACCCACTTCTAGCTGGTCTTTATCCGTGTATCTTTGCATTGCTGAATATTCTCTAGAAAAGGAGTTTTCAGTGTTTCTCTACATGTATGGTACTGTTGTAAAGTGCTTCTCTTGTGTAAAGAAGGAGGTGCAACTGAAGCTTGTTTATACTCTCTGGGGTTTTGCTTTATAAGGGAAGCTGTCATTAAGCTCATCTGTCTAGAAAGTATGCAAGTGCCCAAATCTTCTAATCCAGTAAGTCCAAACTTGTTATGGCTTCAAAGACAAGGAATGGCTGGCTTTTGCTGCAATGAAAGAAGAGGCATTGTTTGTTAATCCTGCTTTTTATTGTTATTTAGACTGCTGCCCCTTGTTGCATCCCTAGTAACCATTTGGAACAAATAGCAATTTGACTTTTCTTTGTTTTTGGCTGAACTATGTGAGAAGTTTGAAGTCAAAGGCCCTTCCTAACTTATATTGCCCTGGCCTTTTTTTCTTTTTGCAAGTTACAGTCGGAGTCTTCGGCATTATGACTGTAGTCCTGGACAACTAGATGGTTTCTTTGTGGACACTAGCATGTTGAATGCGCGGGGGCTGGGAGGCAATCTTTACCTGGAGCAGGATATTTGATGGATTCACTATTTCAGCTCAAAAAGGAGCTGGTAGATATGGGGGTTGGAGTTTTCCAAGATAGGCAGTGAGTGTCCTTGCCAAATACTGGCTATCTAATCTCCATAGCAACTTGAGAGTTGATGATGCAAGGGGCATTGTTTCACTATTAGTGTGCAATACCAGATTTGTGAGGCACAAAACTGCATGCCTCTCCAGGATGTTACAGGAAGAGAAAATTGACTTGTATAACAGACGTGATTGGGGGAAAAAATGACATGGTGTCTGTCCCAAATGTGGTCCTCCACCAGCCCTGCATAGGTGGTTGGAGAGGAGTGGTGGCTATTATCCTCCATGAGTCCTTCACCTTCTGCAAACTCCCAGCACAAACTATCACTAGCATTGACTGTATGCTCCTCACGTTAGGGACTGAGGATAGTTTAGGCATACTGTTTGTTTACTGGCTGCCTAGTTCCATGGTAGGCACCCTGTCTGAGTTAGTGGAGTGCTCTTACGTGTAGTGTTGGGAAGACTTTAGATTGATTATTTTGGAGGACATCAACATTCATGCAAAGGATACCATGCCAGGGCCGGCCAAGGATTTATAGCTTTTTTCACTGTCTTGAGCCTCTCAAATCATGATGGACCCCAACACATGAAAGAAGGTCACACCTTTGACAACATTTTGCACTGAGCCTTTGAGGGGAGGTCTGGTTTCAGGGTTGGAAATTTAGCCTGAGCCATGGTCTGACCACTGACTCAAAGAGAGGGTGAATGTTGTTCTGAGATGCCAATGGGAAGGGGAGGGCAGGTTAAAATGCTCCACTTATGGAAGCTCATAGATCCTCCTGGATACCAGAACAGTGTTGGGGATTTTAGGGTTCCAAATACATGCTTTATTGAGACTGCAGTGGGAACTTGGAATGTGAAGCTCATTGCAGCTATTGACTCCTCACTAACCTCTTCCGCCCTTGGGGTGGAACCTGCCCCCCTCCCAGTTTATTACGGAGCGGGGTGACTTAAAGAGAGCTGGGAGACAACTGGTGGAATACTCATACTGCATCTGACAGATTGTTCTATGGAGCCCATTGGAAGACACATTAAGAAGCAGTTACAGCAACTTCTCTGCTAACATTGCGTTAGCTAGTTTACAACCATTCCTATTGTTTAGGATAGCTCAGCACGTGCTTATTCCTAAATCTGAGTTTTTATTGCCTTAGAAATAGGCAATTAGTTGTGATATTCTTGTCTTTTTTCTGATAAAATATTATGAATAAACCCTGATCAGGGTGTCAGTTTTAACATAAGTCAATAAAAAGTAATGTCTAATGTATCACTGGGTCAGTTTATAGGTTATTTTGACCAAGTTTCCATGATGGACATTGACAGGATCCTGTAATCTGTGAAGGCCACTCACTCTTTGTGCCCTGGATCCTTGCCCATCCTGCTTAAATCATGTAAGGACCACATCAACAAGCCCTTCATGTCTAACGTAAAATCAGTCACTAACCCAGGGCACTTTACCTCAGCCACTCGAAGAGGTGGTTATCCACTACTTAAAAAATCATCCCTACAGAAAAATGATGTGGCTAGTTATCACCCAAACTCTAATATGTCTTTCCTAGGCAAAGTGATTAAGAGAGCAGAGCAGTAGTGGGATCTCATCTGCTCTGGACCCTTTTCAGCCTGCTTCAGATTAGACTATAGGACAGAGATGGCTCTAGTAGCTTTAGATGATGACCCCCATCTGAAAGCAGACAAAGATGTTTTCTCTTTGTTGCTTCTGCTGGGTGCAGCCTTTGATATAGTGGGCCATGCCATCTTGTTGAGGCATTTGGATACAGAAGTAGGTATTGGAGGATATGCTGTGGACTGATTAAAATAATTTTTTACAGACTGGACTCAACGGGGGTAACCATTGGAGACCAGTTGTCATCAGCATGGTATATATCCTGTGGGGTTCCACAGGGTGCAATCCTATCCACCTACAGTAACAATACTTGACTACTGTAATGCAGGGTACATAGGTCTCCTTTCAAAGTCAGCTTGGAGTTTCCAGAATGCCATAGCTCAGTTATTATCAGGAGCTAGGTTGGAGCATGCATATTACTCCCATTTTGCTGTTCCTGGGTCCAATTCAAGGTATTGGTCATCACATACAGAGTCCTTCATGGCTTTGGTCACTCATATCTGCAGGACTGCCTCTCCCCCATGATCTGTCATGACAGCTTCACTTATCAGAACAAGGCCTTCTGCCAGTGGCACCCTGTAAATGGCCAAACCAACATATGTATTCTCTGTTGTGGCCCCCACCCTATGGAATGGCCTTATCGATGAGGTAAGGAAAGCTTTCACTATCCTTGCATTCTGCAAACTATGCAAAATTGAATTATTCAGGTGGGCATTTTTACATAGGTAATCTGTACTGAAACAAAATGATTCAGAAAGATAGCTTTTGGTAAAAGGAGTAGGGACTGTATACCATACTACTGCATATAACACATACTTGCTATTGTTGTATCTGATCCTACTATGTAATTTCTGCATAATTTAATGTCGTGTTAATGCTTATGCTTTGTTTCAGCTCCATTGTAGATTTCTGTGTAGTCCAAATCTTATTGCATTGTTTATTGAATGCCTCATCCTGTTGATTGTATTGGTCTACTCTGTGTAATCCACCGAGAGTCTCAACAAATAATGTAAATAAATAAAATTTTAAAAATAACATGTAATTAGTTTCCTCCAGTACCCTCATTTTGGAAAAAAACCCATAAGCCTCTCAAAAGTTGTTATATTTTCAAAATACAACCACCACAACAACACCCCCCCCCAACAGATTGAAGTCCTGCACTCTTAACCACTACACCAAACTGGCTGTCAGGTTTTTGTTATAATCTGTTTTTAAATTTACAATGTAAAAGGCTCAAAACATTTCTTTATATTGTTTTTGTTCAAATACATTTAAGAAGTGCTAAGATTTACACTGAGAACTCATTTGACCATTTGAAACAAAACCCTTGAGAAACAAAATCCCCGAGAAGTGTTCATGTAACAAGTGAAGATTAAATTGGTCTTTGGTTATGTAGGTGAACCCAATCAAGTAGTTAGGTGTGATAAACAGAAATGAGAGTGTGATGTAAGAAAACAGCGAGATGACTTTTGGAGAGAGATCTTTGTTTGCCAAGTGCCCTGTGAAGCATTTTAATGCTTTAAGTAGCTTTAAGGAGGAGCTTTCAAGAAGTTAGCAGGATTTTTTGTGAGTGTTCATATGAGCAATGGACTTCAGAAAAGAATGCACTGTTAAATTATTGGGCTGCTTTGATCATCATGAATATGGCTTACCTTTTATATAGAACTGTTGGTGAGTTCCTTGCTCAGATGCAAACTTACTCTTCTTGGTCCTTTCTTGTCCTGTAATTTGTTCCTTTTAAAAAATACTGCTCATGTGGTGATATTGCTCATGTGGTGACTGCTCAGCTGCTTCCTTGTCAAAACCAGCTTCAGGGACCAGCAAGATTAGAATTTTCTGGGATCTGAAGACTGACAAAGGCTTAGTGCCCCAACTAGGCTGATGTGCTCACTTTGCATGGGCAACCAGCAAGGATGGAAATGTTGTTAAAGAATTCTCAAGCACCCCAAGATACAAGAACATTAGAAATTATTAATTATAGTTATTTTATTTTAAAAGTCACACATTTGTTGTCTAATATGTCTCATTCCGATCACTGTTTTTGTTCTTTCAAGTAAAAAAAGTTTCTCCCTCTGAGGCGGAGGACATCTTGGGTGATTCCCACCATCCAATCAGGGAGGCAAGAACTAACTTTCTTCCTCTTCCTGTCTAGCCTGTGGGACCACCCTCTCTCCAGTTCTGTTCCTGCCTCCAGGGAGAGCAGTTCTTCAGCAGACTAGCTCTGCTGCCTTTTTTCTCTCTATCTCTTACTTATCTTTCCTCTTCCTCAAACCATTCTTTACCTTACTCCTTACTTACTTCATTACCTTACTCTCCTCCCATTTCCTCTTCTTTTACTCCTCTTGCCAAAGAAAGAAAAGAAGAAGACGATATGGTCTCCAGAGAGTCATCGGATTCTGAGGAAAGCTCCATGGAGGAGAATATGGGCTGTTCCCACAGAGCCGTCCTACCGGCGGCGGGAACAGGCCCAGCCGGCACCAGCATGCCTCTGAGGCTGTATGGGTTCCCCGGCGAGGAAATGGCCTTGGAAGAGACGCAGGCCTCTATACAGCCCCATCTTCCACAGAGGGAGCTTGTTAAAACAGCGTGCCTCAGCCAGCCAGCTGAGAACAGTGCCACCTGGTGAAGCTCAATTTTGGCGGGAAACAATGCGATGCGCTTGCCAATCTCCTGGCAGGAGAGACACGGCTGAAACAGTCCAGGCAGTCCCTGGCTGTTCCCATGGAGTCGTTCTGCCGGCCGTGGGAACAGATCTTGTTGGCGCCGACAAGCCCTCGAGGGCGGCCCGGCTCCCCGATGCACAAGCGGCAGAGTCTGAAGACAGGCCAAAAAAAAAAAAAAAAGCTCCAGCCAACAAGCCCAGGAGGGCCACGTAAGTGTTCCCCCGAGCGTGTTATACCTCCAGCAATTATTCCTGTCAGCAATTAGACTGACTATGAGGGAGGAAATCCTGTCACTTTGCCAGTTAGAAGCACCTTGGCCCTATAAAGATTCCAGAAATCTCCTCAGCCCTGGCACCATGTGAATGTGCCCATGCCAATCTTCTGGCTGGAGATTTTTACAGCAGGCCTTTCCCCTTTGGATCTAGCCCTGCCTTTCCCTGTCAGATGGGTAATGTATAAAGGGCGCAAATTTGCCAGTGTCTTTGAACCTTTTAACTCTTAAGACTAACCAGGAGGGAGGAAATAGTGGTGTGGTATCTGCCGCCTCCTCCCTCCATGAGTAAGGCTGTAGCTCTGTAGAAGAGCAGCTGCTTTTTATGCAAAGGATCCAGGTTTGTTCCCCATTAACTCCAGTTTAAAAGATCAGGTAGATGAGGGGAAAAACCTCTTCCTGAGACCCTAGTGACCTGCTGCCAGTCTGAGGAGATAACACTGACCGATGGTCTGAGTCAGAATAAGGTAGTTTGTAATGTTTATCAGTCAGGGATCCCCACGGAGCAGGGGGATCACCCTCAGATAGCGTTCGTAATGACAGGGAGAAGGATGAATTCCTTCAGATGTGGAAGAGGAGAAAATATCCCTACCAGAACAGTCAGTCTAGCTGTCTGAATCTGAGGTCTACCAGTATTTACTACCTAAGACATTCTCAGCCTTAGAGCTGTAGAAATTACCCTTGGGGGAGTAGTCTGGGAATACTAAATCCAACCCAGGGAAACGAGAGTCTGTTCCTAGTGAAGGTTCCTCAGAAATGGTCCTCCCATTTCCAGAATATTTGGGGAGAAGATTCAAGGCTGAGTGCTCTAAACCATAAACCAATTAATAATCCCCAAACTTGGTCCCAAAACAAAACAAACTGTACTCACTACCTTTCTTTGCTATGAGTTGTTGCAGGTACCTGCGATGGAAACTCCAGTGGCTACTCTTCAGTCATCTGGGCTCTGGTCAGAAGATGGGTAAGGATCAGTCAGAGACCACTTAGACAAGAGGAGAAAGGCCATGCTAACAAGTGCTCACGAGGCTGTGACCATGGCTATTAAGGCTACAGCTATTGTCTCAATTGCCTCAAGAGTGTCAGGAGTATGGATCTGGAAGCTGATCCAACTCCTCCTGTACAACAATAGCTGCTTCCATTGAAGGGGCAAACAGAAATGTAAGGGCCAATACCTTCAAGACAGACGTCATCCTAGATACATTTACCTTTTTCTTCCAGGATTATGGTCTTGACAGCAGTAACAAGCCAGTACGCTTGACTAAGAGCATGACCAGCAGATTCACACTCTAAAAATATCGTCCTGGCATACCTCTTTCAGAGAGGCAAGCTATTTGGGGATGCCCTGGGAAAGATCTAGATTGAGACCTAGGACAGAAGAATGTCTTGCCAAAAACACTCAAACCATCTGAGAGGAGATCCATTGGCCTTCAGCCTTTTATTCACAACACACACTACTAAGGTCCAGACAAGATTCCAAATGGCCATCCTGGGGTTAATCTAGGCAGCCCTTTATTAAGGGGGGTCTTTTCAAGACCCCACTTGTAGTATAGTGGTTAAGTAACTGAACAGTGATGCAGCACTCTGCAGGTTCAAATCTCACTACTGCCATGAACTTGCCACATGGCCTTGGATAAACCAGTCCTCTCAGTCCCAGCTCTCCAGCTGTATTGTGGGGATAATGCTTACCTTTTCCTAAGATCAAACAGACAGTTCTCCACATGTGGAAAGAGATCCAACCTTAATACCCAGATCTCTTAAGACAGGACTTGCTAGCTGTCCCTGTGAGAGGCCAACTACTCTTTACCATCAAGCCTAGGTTGACAAGCAGGCAGGCCTTACAAATAGTCTCACAAGGTTATTCCATACAATTTGAAAGCTTCCCACCAGAAAGAGGTCTACTCAATCTTCTTCTCCGTTCCTAAAAATAATAGAGACTGGAGGGTGTTATTAGACTTCAAGTTTTTTGAACAAGTTTATCAAATTGTATCACTTCTGAATGGAGACTCTGCACTCAGTTGCAGTGACCAATCAATCAGAAGAACACATGACATCTACAGATCTCACAGAAACATACCTCCATGTGCCATTTCTGACAGCCCATCAACAATACCTAAGATTTTATGTTTTAAAAAAAACCCAAAACAATTGGCAGTTATGAGCCAGCCTGTTATGGCCTGTCCATCACACCAAGAGTATTCACAAAATTCATGGTCAACCCCATCATACGTTTCAGAGATGGGGTATTCATGTTCACTTGTACCCAGATGATCTCCTGATCGGTTCAAGAGAAAATCTCACCACAACACTCAATTCACCATTCAGTTCCTACAAGCCTGAACACCTGGGTTAGATCACAGTCACCAAGGTCATGAAGACCAAACTGCTGATTGAGACTGTCATCAGAGTGCAAAATCACTTCTCACAACACTACTGAAACTGATGGGTTTGCTAGTGGCCACCTACAATGCAGTACCTTTGGGGTCGTCTATAGGCAAGACCACTTCAGACCTTTCTTAGATCTCATTAACAACAGATCATGGAGAAGACAGATCTTCCCATTCAGATACCACTTCAGATCAAAACCCATCTAAGCCAAGGTTATCAACCCAATGCAAAGCAAAAGATTCATGACCCCTTAAGAACAACACATTTACAGGTGTAAGAATCAGCTTAGGCATGTCTTCCTATCAATGACTTAGAAAGGTGAGCAATTTGTCTGGCCCTGTTCCAGATCTGTATGGACAAGGTTGCAGACAAAACATATATAAACCAGCGGGGGATTCAAGACCTCGAGGCGACACAAGGTGGCAGCAAGGATACTTACCTGGGAGGATGGTCACTTAGCTTCGATCAGAATTGTACACATCAAAGGCATATCCAGTGCCCAGGCAGACTTGCTGAGGGGACAACAGGGGAATAGTCCCTTAAGAAACATCTCATAACATTGCACTTCACAACATTTCATGGACCTGTGTGTGTCCCAACACAACCATCAACTACCGTGGTACATGACAAGATTTGTTCTACCCACAAGCAGATGCCCTGACATTGCAGTGGCCATTAGGCCTCCTCTATGTATTACTACCCTTACCAGTAACAGACCATGCCTTTCCATCCTCCAACAGATGGTGATATTTCCACCTTTCATCCTACTGACCTCGCCGGTCAAGTTACAGCAGGGACCGATTTGGCCTTTTCATTTAGACTTACTCTGCTTAACAGTGTGGAAATAGAAAGGAACACCTTCCTAAGATGGGGATATTCCTGAGAGGTGGCGAACACTCTCCTAGCATTCAGAAAACAGTTTATGCTCAGAATTTACAACTCTGAGTGGGAAGCCCTCACTCAGTAGACATTTTACACAGCCCTGACCAAACATCCATTTGAACCGGTCAAGGATATTCCCCTGAGAAGGCTGAGAATGAAGACTAACTTCCTTATTATGTTCGCATCTGCCAGAAGATTTAGTCAGACATGAACTCTGTATCTTTCCCAATGGTAAGGTGATGCCTCGTACTGTCTTCCAAAAGCGTATTCCAAACTGCATAGTTTGCAAGAGATAAGGCTACCATATTTCTACCTGTACCCTAAATAGACTAGGGAGAGGCTCTGACACAACCTAGATGTCAGAAGGAGGCTCAAGGCCTATCTGCTCCGAATAGTGCAAATTAGAAAGTCAGTCTTACTGTTCTTAAATATATCTCCCCTCAATTTGGGGAAGAAACTGTCTTCAGCAGTGGTAGGTGCCAATAGCAAAACATACACTATCAAAACTCCTAAAAACTCTCTTCGTAGAGATTCCTTGTGGAATACCAGCTCACTCTTTGAGGGATGCTACTACTAGTGCAGCATTACACAGGAACACTTTTGTAGAAGAAGTCTGCAAGGTTGTCAGTCTTGACCTTATTAAGATGCTACAAATCAAATCTATATGATTCAGCGGACACTGACTGTAGTAGAAAAGTACTGCAGTGCATGATCGTGGACGAAGACCACATCCCACCCAGAAACTGGAAACTGCTTTGGGAGCACCCAAGATGTCCTCCGCCTCAGAGGGAGAACGGACCTTTGGACACTTACTGTGAAGGGTCCTTCTCCTCTGAGGAAAGGAGGACATCTTGCCCTCCCCGGGTCTCCGTCCTTCTCTACCCTGCTGCCTCATTCTTCTACCTCCTCCGGGTTATGCTTTATTTACAGTACATGTTAATGCAACAGGTGTTTTTTCTCTCAGTATTGACAGTTGCTGAATGATAAATTCAATGTTACTGCTTTATGGAGTCACCTGAACTGAAGAGAGGGTGGTCCCACAGGCTAGACAGGAAGAGGAAGAAAGTTAGTTCCTCCCTCCCTGATTGGATGGTGGGAATCACCCAAGATGTCCTCCTTTCCTCAGAGGAGAAGGACCCTTCACGGTAAGTGTCCAAAGGTCCGTTTGTAAAAAGATCATTCTGGTGTGAATTATTCAGTATGCAAAAGGATGGTGTGTGTGTGTGAATCTACGCAAAAGAAACATTGTGCCTCTTGTCCAACTGTGTTTTCAAACTCTAAATATTTTAGGTGGCTTCTGTCATCACAAGCAAATTTGTTTTTGTGTGAACATTTTTATATCAATACAATGGAATTTGTCCTTAGGATAGGAGTAATCATGGAATAGAATATGTGTAAGGTTTTCTTAATAGGTTGGTTTGTCTTTACATCTGGACCATACCAATGCCATGCTGGTCTTCGACTGTAAGCAGTCATCTAAAATAGAATGGAAGTCATTGAAAACTGAATCTACTCCCCTTAAGGGATTAAATCCTGTTGGGTTGCCTTGGCCATGGTCTGTCTCTCCAGAGCCACACAGCAACTGTGGGGACCATCGCGTTAAAAATAAAGGACAGCTACAAGGTGCTTTCCTCCTGCACCATTTTTCTGTGGTGAAATGTTGGGGGGGGAGTTATTTCCCTTTCTGCTGTGTATGGACAGAATACTCCCATTTGGAGCAGCAAAAGGGAGAGGAAGAATGGGGAAATAGTGTGTGTGGGGGCTACTTGGACCCAACTCTTAAAAAAAACAACAACACCTCATCTAGCTTAGCCTTCATTGGCATTTACTTCTTAATTAACATGCAGAGGATCGCATATGCTTCTCCTATCCAGAAATCCTATTCTGAAACTAACCACTACACTACACTGGCTTGGAGGGGTGCTGTTGAACAGTAGCAAGCAGTGATCAGGAAGCTGGAAAGACATTACTGCAAGATCTTGGCATTGAGATTTTTTCAATCAGAGATAGAACATCACAGAAAAGAAAAATGCTCAGTTCGTTATCACCCTTTAAGGAAAACAAGACCCAAGCAAGACACATTTAACAAGAAAGAAAAAACAGACTGAAACGTTAAAATCCAAGTTGATAGCAAACTAAAATATCCTGTAAAATGTTATGACTGTAAAATGCATATATATATATGCATTTTACATATGGTGGGGAGGGAATGGAGCTCACAGGCAGGGCCCCCAGTTATTTACAGTTCTCCAAGTTGGTAGTAGTAGGCCAAATAGTCTATAGGGGGTTACTCTTGGGTTATAGAGAACTGTTATTAAGCAACTTAATTAATCCAGTTTAAATAGCACTATTTAGTAAAGTAAGAGGGGACAGAGGGAGAGGGGAGGGGAAAGGGGGTTAATTTAGCAAGGTTTATAAGGGTTACAATGAGTATATATTATCATTGTTGGTTCTATTAATATCTGTAAACAATGGGTAAAAGGTTTGACTTCATAATAATACTTATTTAATCATTATTATATATATTGAAAATATTTTCCTTAAACAGTATTTTTATTAATAATCTAATCATTATCAAAGTAGTTCAATCATCTGTTTATGATATAAATGCTCTATAATAAGGTTAAGATTTGTTATCATTTGGTATATCAACCTTTAATGGAAATTCAAGTTGAAATACTCATTTGTAAGAAAATTCATGGTTTTAAGGGCATGTAAATTATTATTAATATATGTAACAGAAGATTTCTTAGTTATCAATGTTTAATGACTTTCAATATTGTAACTATTAATGTGCATAATTAAATAAAAACTTTTTAAAAAAACCCGTAGCAAGCAGCCAGGCCAGATGAGTCATGTATCAAGTTGCTTGGTGGATGCTTCTGGGCCTGGCCCCAATGAGCCCTTCCTTAAAAGCCAAAACAGCCCTGGAAAAAGCCCTGCTCCTCCCCTTGCCTTTTACTAATGGAAACCAAGCCTCGAAAACAGGCAAAACACTTATGGTTACCTAGCAATAGCCACTTAGAGCATTCTGTTAAAGCTATAGGCGGTCCTTTTATAATCTTGTGTATTTAAAAAAACCCTCAATGTTTTTCATTTTAGATTTCAGATTTTTCTGCAAATCTGGGACATTTTTCAGGTGTGTAGGAAGATCTGTTTTGTCCATTCACAGCACCAGTCTCTGTATTGAAGTGTCCTTAAATCAGGGCTATTAGTATATAAGATTTAAAATGCAAGATACTTGACAGATACACTGCAAATATTACTAGCTGCTGTGTCCATGCACAGTTTTGCTAATTACTTGTGATGCATGAGCAGTCTTTCATGCCCTCTCAAGCAGAGTTAAACCTTCTAAGTCCATTCAATAGGAGGGAAAGAGATTTACAAATCTGATTTTTACAAAAATTGTCTCTGCCTTTCTTTCAAAGGAAGAGAAGATTCAAATAATGATCTTTTTAAAGTCTGGTGTAAATTGGTATGGAGGGCTCTGCAAAATGCCTCAGGTCACTGGGTTTCTGATGCTTGAATTGCTGTGTATAATTCAAAAGCTTGCATATTCTTACAATAACTTGTACTCCTCAAAACATCCCCTAATAACTGGAACTTAAACAGTCTCTTCTGTAACTTTAGGCCAGTTCTACTTGCCTTAGCAGAACAGTGTTCAGTGATTCAGTAAAAGTTCATCTGGTAAGTATTATTTCAGTATGAAGTGGCTCCTCTAACTGAATTTCCTTGCTTTTTCCAGTTTAATGCCTTAACATTATTTTTCTATACTTTTGTGTATTTAACTAGAAGGACTTTACATGCTGCATAAAGAAAAGATACATTGAGCCATGATTCTACAGCAAGTTGGAGCTGGAATTAATTGAGTGTGAAATCTAAGTTTTCAGCACAGACTGTATAACTGTCCAACTAAATCATAAAACTATCCCAGATTTTTTTTTTAGTTTTGCTTTGTGAAGGTCATGCATAATATTTTTGGTCCAGAATAATTAGTAAAGAAGTAGCTAATAGATTTATAAATGAGACTTCATGTTTTTCCAAAAAAGAGAATGATAAAATAACAATGGCATACAAAGTATTTTATGGGGGGCTTCTGAATCTGTGATATCATGAGATCATTTTAGCATGTTTCTGGTGAGTGTTGTGAGCTAAATCACATACCTGGCCCCAAATGGCATGCAAAGAACCCTGGGTTGGGGTTATAGATTTTTCAAGCAGGGGTATTTAAATGTTACTGTAAAAAGGGTCTCTTTGTATGATTGAACAAGCAGAAAATCTTTCCTTCTTAAATAAATTTTTAGAGAAAATGTGGCTGCTTCCATACGAGAATGCAAAAACCTATGGTCCAGTAACCTTTCTTCCCTCCTCCAGCTGAGTCATGTTGTGTGGCTTAGCTGGGGGCAGCGGGGGGGGGGGGAGAAACAGTCTAAAGAGTTGGGGGGGATATGGAGTTTAGCTCAACTATTTTCCATATTGGCTGCAGGCAAATTGTTTACATGGAAGGTCTGCCCGCAGCCACCCTACAGTTCCTCTTTTGATCCAACTGAGAGTAGAAAGCCCTGGGGAACTCATGAGTTGTTTGAACAGTGAGCAATTTAGGAGATTCCTGTGTTCCATGTGGGGAAAAATCTATGTGGAAGCCATCTTTATGTTACAATCCTTTACCTAATGGGTTAGGAGACCTAATGCATTATATCCAGATTTGAGAGATCTGTACAGATGAATCATTTGCACATTCTCCTCCTTGAATAGTTTCCTTTGAATCGCAGCTCTTGGTTAGATTTCAGTGCAATAAGAAGGTTAGAAAGGAGGGCCAGAGGTAAGGGCCTGGTAAAGAAATGCTAGCAACATAATGTGGGGAGCTGTGTGGCATATCCATGTCTTGTTTGCAAATGGAAAGCTTTCAAACTAACCCAACATTCATGTTTACTTCAAAGTCCCTCCCATTGTACTCAGTTGGACTTCTGAGCATGAACAGGGTCAAGCTGCAAGTATAATTTTCAAAGTACATGTTCATCAGAGAAATAAAATGAGTCAGTTATTTTTAGATAAAAGTTTTCTAAGTAACTCGAAATTAAGGCTGCCTTATCATTTATTTTGAGTGTAGGAGATAATAATGACAAGTGAGAAGGATTCTAAGTGGGGAAGGAATTGTGGCTTCAATAGTTTTTTTCTCCATGCAAAAGAGGGAGAATTTGCCTAGGAGGATGAACGTTTATCTTTTCATGCTAACTCCCTGTTTAACTTCTAGGCCTGGTCTGCATGTTTACTTGGCCAGTAAATTCTCTGGCAAAATAAAGGCACCATGAATGTGTAGTGCTTGGGGCCACTCCAGGGCTGTGTGTGTGTCATACAAGGCTAATTTCTCCTCCCTATGCAAGGGGAGTTGACTGCCTTGGCCTTCGCTCAGTTTTCTGTTCAAGCATTTCTGCATATTCAAAACCTGCATTGCTAATATAAGGAGTCTTTTCTTTTGGCTTAGTCGGCATATGATGCATGTTAAACTTGGACTCTTAAAAAGTTTGTGAAGTTTATATTTTAATTGTCTGTATTGGGTGAGGTAACTATTTTTAGGAGAAGCGGTAAAATGTTAGTCCAAGCAATAGCACGATGAGTGGGGAATAATTCCTGCTCCCATTAGTAAAGTGACAGCTGTTTGTCCACATCTTGTGTATCTGTGGTGAATAAATGAACGACTTCTTTTGAAGAGTCTCATCTGCTGTTCTTCAGCATTTCCTTGAGATTTCAGTAACTTCAGCTGCAAACTCAGGATGTTTTGCAATTTTGGATTTATTCAGTGACCTGGCTGTAGGTCATTTGGTCAGTGAATGTCTCAGCAGAAGTCTTTACAGATCCCAAGATGCTGTAGGTAGCCTGTGTAAGCTCTTCCATTGCTTTTTATTTTTGAAATGCTTGTACTGAGGTTCTTCTGCCAATTCTCAGCCATGTTAGATCCTAGACTTCTCTGTATACCACAGACTACTAAATTTTACTGAAACATATAGTGGTTTCATGATTTGGAACCATGTCCAAAAGGGATGAAGTCTTGGCGTCGTCCAAATGTCTTTAATTTAGAACCATGACTTGGAATGGAACTATGGGTGTCCAGGGGTAAAAGCACCAGTGCTTCTCCCCTTGACCAGTTTAGTCAACGCCCTTCCTTTACTGGCATCTTGTTGTGCAAGTATCATAGTTTACCTTTCTTTTTAAAAAGGAACAAAAAGAATTTCTTTAATGGTCTCTCTTACAATGAAATGTCCTGCTGTGGTCATAGTGTAGTGGTTAACAAGATATTTATGAAGTGATAAGATTTCTCTACTCTGTTTAGTTTCTGGGATAGGCCAGGAGAAGTTACTCTATTTTAAAGCTCAGGGCAACTGCAAATTATGCATTGAGAGGAAATACACAAAACTTCTATTTTTTAGAAGTTACTTAGATCACCTGATTTATTTTAGTACGCAGCTATAGCAAGTTACACTTTACAACAGGAAACAATTAAATTTTGGGGGTTGGTGGGTATGTATTGTACGTCAAGCAAGTTTCTAAATAAGATTGTTGTGACGGACAGGCCCTGTTTGAGTGACAGGTCCTGAATAGAATGTTGAGAGAGAGTGGCAGTGAAGAGCAGTTAAGACCGTTTAGAATAGTTAGTTGGGAGTTTTGGCAGTTAAGGGAGACTCTGGAAGAAAAAGTGGAGGGCTAGCAACCAGAGAAGGCAGATGTGTTTAGAGAGTTCTCTGAGGAGGACTAGTTAATGAGGTATCTGGAACGTTTAACTGTTTAAGGCTGTGCAGGAGGAAGATAAAATGTGCTTCAGTAAAGTTAATTTGTTCTGTTAACCATCTGAGTCCGGTTTAATGATTCCTGCCTATCTTATACGCCCTGAGGGGAACCAGCTCTCAGCCTGTCAGACTAAGTGGCAGAGTTTGAGGAGGTGCTGGTGCAACGAAGTGATATTCCAGACCCTCATTATACAGCGAGTGAACCCGCTTCCAGCCTGAGTTCTAGCCTCATGAGGAGAGGTCTACAACACACCTACTGAGCCGGAGTGTAAGTGGTCCCTATTTCTGTTCCCTGTCAGAAGGGTCCCTCGACCAGTGAATACTTCACGAGTGGTGACAGGAGCTGTGAGATCCCAAATCAGAACCGTCCTAAGCTAGCAGAATCATTCGCAAGGGGTGGCATCGAAGGGTGTCAGCCAGATAAGGCTAGGGGGATCCGTCACAAGTGGTGGCAGTGTCGCGATTTGAGAATAACCCACGTAAGCAGGGTGAACGAATACAGAGAGGCAAGGCGACCAGACTGTATTTAATCTGCTAGCTTAGTGGGAGGGAGGAATTTGTGACAGAGATGGCCCCTCCACAGAAGAATGTCAGGGCAAAGGGAGATGAAGCAGCAGCTGGGGAGATTGCTGAAGGAAATCTCACCCTTGACATTGAAACAATGAGATTGAAGGTGGAACTGGCACGTATAGAGGCAGAAAGGGAGGCACAGAGGGCAAAGATAGAAGCAGAGAAAGAGTTACGGATGGCGAGGCTAAAAGTATGTGGAATATTCAGTGGCAGCATGCTCAGTGAAAAATACATAAACTTAAGTCAATGAACAAAAATTACATATCAAGTACAAGCCGCCAATAATATCATAAAGAATCAGTATCTGATCAGTTTCCAAATGTACATATAGGTACCTCAAGGAAGGAGGTTTTAGGCTCAAAAGATAAAGTAAACGTGTTGGAACTTTTAGCTAAGCAGACCTCATTAATTACTGAGACGGTTGCAAACTTCTTCAGTAAACTGGAGCAAATAAATGGAAAACTTGACTCTTTTAAAACAACATTAAATCGTCTCTCAAAGAAGCTGCTTAATTCCCCAAGGCATGATAGTAAGGAAATGCAAGTTAAGACCCAGAAGAAAGATACAGGTGATGCTAAAGCGCCCTGTATAATAGCAAGGAAGCTCTACTCTGAAGTCATGAAGAGCTCTCTTGCAGCACAAAAGTTTCAAAGGAAGCCTTTAATCCCTCAGGAATCCTTTTACAAATCTTCTTGATGTCTTCAACCAAGGAAAGTGGCTATATTGATAGGAAATCAGAGAGCAAATTTTGGGAAATGGAGTAATAAAAGGGCAGTTAAACTCTCTCTTAGCCAGATCTTGAATTGCAAATGTACTGACCTCGATATTGAAGATCTCTATTGGCTGCCAAGCATGAGTTTTTTGAAAAGAATTGTGATCTCCTTTGGGTCAGATAAATTTCCCTCACTGCTCTTAAAAAGACGTGGTCATCTAGAAAAATTTTTGATCTACCCAATGAGAATGTTTGCTGACACAGAATGTCATCCTCTATGCAGGAGAAACTCTAACCCTACACACACTAGAAGCGAACCTCGGGTGGTCGGCGAAGCTGGGGATAAGGGAAGAAACTCCTTAGTTCAGTCTAAAGGCACTCGTCACTGCTGTGGAACTTTAAGTCAATACATCTCAAGGCAGAGACCGAAGTAAAACTTCAGAAATTGCTTTAAGACATCAAACCCAACTCACACTCAGTCTCCGGATCCACATGGTGACAACGGAGAAGTGGAACTGATAGTACTTGATTCATCATTGGAGCCACAGATCGTGAACTCAACCACGTATGGTTCCATGCCAGATTTAGAATCTTCTCACAACTCCTCAATGGATGTGAGTTTGGAGCCAAAGGCCTCGGCTGATGCACTCACAGAGCTGACGGAGCATGAATCGGAAACACCTCAAGATGGTCAACCAGGAGAAGAGCAAGTAAAAGCATCAGAGCAAGTTTTGGTGTCATCCCCTAAATTTAGCAATAGAAATGATTATGACTGGGACTCACAAGTTCTTCTTCGTGCTCTTTCCTATCAGGAGTCTCAAGAGCAAAGTACCAACAAATCTCTGGCTCAGGAGTTGATAGAGATAGGAGTACAAGAATGGGAGACCACCTGTGTGGAAGAGTGCCAGGGATCTCCCGAAAAGGAATCTGCTACCCTCCTTACTCCAGAGAAGTCATCAGAGGGCTGGCGAAGCGACATTGAGTGGGGATCATTTGGCATTATCAGAAACCAATCCAGTCTTGAGGTCAGAAACACAGGCCTTGGCACAGGGGTCTAATAACATCATGTCCCCTGTTTCATATACCAACGTGGCCCCAGCATGACTGGCCTTAGACAGCCACTATCGGAAGTCATCCAAGGTTCTGGAAATGATCTCTTGGAACATAGCGGGTTGGTCTCAATGGCTATCTAGATGCCCTAAGATCCTTTGTCATCATCGATCAGTAGATGTATTGGCTGTTCAAGAAACCTGGACAGACTCATCCCTGGATTTGGATGGTTTTCTTTCATTCAGTATGAAGGGTGTTATGGGAAAGGGACGAGGGAGGATGAAGGGAGGCCTGGGCATTCTGATTTCAACAGCCCTAAAGGTCTTGTGTATGGAGTTGTAGCCCCTTGAACACCTCGCTATGGCAATAGCCCTCCGTTGGGAGGGAAGTTGCCTGATTTTAATAAACAGCTATTTACCACCTTCAAATAAGAAAGTGGATATTGATAGAAATTGGGCTGCATTGGAGGAGTATGTTTTATTGTTAGTTGAAGCTCACCCTAAAGCAATGATCTTATTGTTGGGTGGTCTAAATGCTCGTATGGGACCTGATGATCCCTCCTTAAATGCTAAATTTAAACTATCTTATAGAGATCAAGAGGAGGGGTCTGATAATTTACTGTTACCCAGATCTTTCAAAGATAGACGATCAAACTATGCAGGGTCTTGTTTGGCCAAATTAATATTTAAAACGAACCTACAAGTTCTAAATGGCTCTACTATAGCTGATTACCCCGGCAGATTTACTTATATGTCGGGGGGTTCAGCCAGTATTCTAGACTATATGTTAGTTTGTACGTCTCTTTTACCTAGGGTTAAGAGTTTTAAAATTTTACCCCATTTGGATGGAGACCATCTTCCTTTATGTCTGCATATATCGGCTTTCTCTCAGGAGTTATATCTTGACACCCACTATCCAATTCAGGTGACCGGTTTAGAACAACAGAGATGCCGTGTCAGGTGGTCAAGCTGTTTGGATAGTCAGTTAAAAGAAATTCTGGCAGCAGAGGATCTTCAAAGTTATGTAGTTGCTTTTACAAATCTAAGCTCAAATGAGGACCCACTTACCTTATATGCAGACCTTGTTAGGAAGTTTATACTCCTTTTGTTAAAGGAGCGAGACCAGAGTGGCAAAAAGCCCTTCAATCAAAACCATGGTTTGATAGAGATTGCTTGGAGGCAAAAAAGGTGCTTTCCCAACTATGTTAGCCAATATGATGGGAAGGATTCAAATGCTTACCTAACTCTAATAGAAAAGAAAAGAACTTATAAGTACTTAATCAATCTAAAAAAGAAGGAATATGTTAGGGAATCTTGGAAGGCTTTAATTCAAGCGGCCAAAGAAAAAAATTCAGCTTTATTTTGGAGTATGGTCTCAGGTCAAGGGTGGAATAAGACCTCCTTTACGGAATCATTCATCTCACCGGATAGTTGGGTCTCTTTTTTTCAAAATATGTATAATGATACTCCCCCTTCCCTTCTCGCGTCCACAGTATTCAATGATTTACCTCTGTGGCCTGCGGTTTTGCCAAAAGAGGTGTCATCGCTTATTAGTCAGCTTAAAAGGGGCAAGGTGCCGGGTTTTGACGGTATTTCTCCTGAATTTTTGAAAGAAAATATCGATTGGTGGGCCCCTTTTTTAGCACACTTGTTTACGTATATTGATACAACGGGAAGGATCCCAAATGATTGGGGAATGGCTGTGGTAGTTCCTATTTATAAAAAAGGCAGTAGAAAAGACCCTGCCAATTATAGGCCTATAAGTTTACTAAGTGTCATCAGCAAGCTTTATGCCAAACATCTCCTGGAAAAATTTACATCGTGGTTGGAGCAGGATGATATAATGGTCCAGGAACAAGCTGGGTTTAGGCAGGGTAGATCTACGATGGACCATTGTCTCATACTCCAGCACCTCATTGAAAAATATTCTGGTAAGGGACCATCCTCCCTGTATGCAGCTTTTATTGATCTTAAAGCGGCCTTTGATTCCATCTCCAGATCTGTTCTTTGGAACAAATTAGAAGCCTCTACTATAGACAGGAGGCTCTTAGCTCTTATACGTGTTCTTCATGAACAAACCTCATTGAGGGTGAGATGTACTGGTCAGGGACATTTAACAGATAAAATCCCCACTTTTAAAGGAGTTAGGCAGGGGTGTATGTTAGCCCCAGTTCTTTTTAACTTTTATCTCAATGACGTGGTGGACCATCTGAATGGGGCTGATCTCCACTCGCCTAAATTGGCACAGCGTCCCATTTCCATTCTTCTGTATGCGGATGATGTGGTCATTTTCTCTAGAACTCCTATTGGTTTAAGGAGAACACTCAAGAGATTTGCCAGTTATTGTAATAACTACAAACTGGACATTAATTATCAAAAGACGAAGGTGATGGCCTTCGGTAAGAGACCTCGAAGTAGAAATTGGAGTATAAATGGCCATATTCTTGAGCAGGTTACTCATTATCGTTATCTCGGAATGATTATCCAAGCTTCAGGATCCAAGGTTGCACATAGTCATGCATCAGCATGTGTGGGAGATAGATCTGCTCAAAGTATACTGAAGTTCTTCCGCACTTCAGGGGGATATTTTGTGCCGGCAGCCTTAAAATTGTTTAGGGCCAAATCACTAACTCAGATGTTATACGGGTCACTTCTTGGACCACCAACTTCTTGTTTTGCACCTTTAGAGTTCGTTCAATCGAAATTTTTGAGAGCGGTCCTTCAAGTTCCAAAGTGTGTTTCTAATGCAATGGTTCGCCTTGAGACTGGCGTGCAGAAAGTTGAAGCAAAGATCACCCTGCATTCCATTTTCCTATGGATAAGGATAAATTTAAATCCTTGTGGTTTATTACCCCTAATCTTAACTGATGATTTTCAGTCCCAGTGGATGATTGCCACTAGACAGAAAATTAGGGCAATAGGGTTTTCCCCTCAAGTGCTTCTCATGATGGGAAGCGATCAAGCAAGGCAAATGGTTAGGCAAAGGATTGATGATATTGAACGACAATCTGACTTACAAGGCACTCCTGCTTTTATAGCTCCTCCTAGTAATAGATATATTTCTGCACCTGCTTCTTATTTATCCATTCTGGAGGTAAATAATCTCAGGAGAGCGCTTACTTTGGCCAGATGTTCTGCCTTACCCTCTGCTGTTCTGGATGGCAGATTTAACAAGATTCCTTGGAATGAGAGGCTATGTCCTTGCATACTTGGGGAGGTAGAAACCCAGGAACATGTTTTCTTGAGATGCCCTTTCTATAAGGAAGCACGTATGAAATTTATTATTCCCTTTCTGGATGGTATCTCAGAACATTCGGATAAGAAAAAATTAGAGAAACTGCTGTCAAACTCAGATTTTACTGCATTACACCAGATAGCGAAATTTTGTGCTCTGGTCATTAAAGCCCATTAGAGTGTAGGCCTCCATTTCGGTTGCTTGCTTAGAACTATGCTGACTTCCTGGTTTTTACAAATTTTGATAGATATTAGGAAATTATGTTTTTAAATTGTATATACTTATATGCTTCATGTTTCAAATGGTTGTAAAATGTGCACTTAAATTTTATGGTTAACGTACTGGCTAAGTGCTGTAACAATAAAGAGAAGATACATATAGGTACATTAATCCAAAAGGTGCAGACAAGCTAAACATTCAAACATCCAAAGGTAAGGTCAGAAGGTAAGTATTCAAAAGTCCAACATTCAAATGTCTCCAAATAAATATTTATAATGTATTTCTTTTCACAGGTGGTGTCTCGATGATGGGACATACCCGTCCCATCATCAAGATACCACCTGTGAAAAGAAATACATTATAAATTCTCGCCCTGTCCCGTCATTGACGGCTTGTACTTGATACGTGATTTTTGTTCATTGACTTAAGTTTATATATTTTTCACTAAGGACGTTGCCACTAAATATTCCACATAATTAAGTACCTTATCATAGTATAGTCTCTTTTTGGTCCTCCACGTGTGGAGACATACTGGTTTCCTTGGAGTGTTTCGGTTTGGAGGAGCCTCTTTTGTTTGTATGGCTTTTTGCTTGAAATTGATGTCAATGCATTGTGTGACATCATGTTGACACCTTGCCCCACCAAAAAACCTGCACATGAGCAGGCCCTGCTGATTGGTAGGTACTATAGCTAAAATTCTTCTAGGGGGCATCCGCCCAGTTGCAGAGCTCATGCACGGCTTGTTTTTTGCCAAAACAGCCTGATCTCTGGGAGGAGCATTGCTCCAGACCCTCAGTTCCTCTTTTGCTACTGGATGGAGAGGTACTCTGTGATCATCCTCCATCAATTTTGCTCTCTGCCTGGGAAGAAAGAGAAAAAAGTGGTTGAAATGACTGAAAAAGCCTTGTTTAAGAAACACACTTAGTGCAAGATGACAAGAACTGATGAGCTCTCACTGTTTCTTGACTACTTGGGAGAGGAACATAACGTTAGCCTGTGCAAACATTGCCAGAGTTTCACCCCAAAAGCCAGAGCCAAAAGAGCTACCAGGCTCAAAGCCCTTTATGGGAAAGGGTTGTTACTAGCTCATCTGCTAAATCAGCAAAATCCTCTGCTTTTGTAGAGCTCACTGATCTATTGGATCTGACAACAGGCCATCACGTCTTCGGAAACACCCAAGCCACGGATTCGGTTTCGTTTTCCCGGCCATGTCGGACGCTCCTCTCCGCAGGTCCGGGAGGAAACGTCCGAGCAGCCTGA
This sequence comes from Eublepharis macularius, assembly GCF_028583425.1. Lineage (NCBI taxonomy): Eukaryota > Metazoa > Chordata > Lepidosauria > Squamata > Eublepharidae > Eublepharis > Eublepharis macularius. The sequence continues at coordinate 83,161,010 of NC_072797.1, forward strand.
CCAGGCAGTTGACCTGCGAGGGTTAACCCCCAGGACTCCCAGTGAGGGGGTCAGGGTCCGGAGCACGGCGGGAAGAACCCCCTGAAAGCAATGCAGGGGGTAAATTGCCCGTTTGCTCCAACGGAGGCCGGCAGACTTGCGCAGTACATCGCGTGCCACCAGGCCATGGAGAACAGCAATAAGCAGATTTAAGGTGAAAACCTGTAAGTAAGCGAATCCCTTCTGATTTCTAAGCGTATGCGAAGGATTGGTGGGAGTTGAAGCTAAGAAGGCGCGGATTTCTTCCCCTCCACGGAGTTTCGGAACTTAGCTGGCGCCCCCCCCCCCCAAGATGGCGACGAAAAAGCAGAGCCCTGTGATGAGTAAATCGGTGATGGCGATGTTACAGGGGAAGGGGGAAACCCTGGAAGAGATGGTCAGACGAGCGGTCTTTGAAGCTATGCAGCCCTTTGTAGCGAAGTTAAATGAAATGGGGCAAAAGGTTGATTCAGTGGAAAGTGAAGTGAAAACCATTAAAGAAACAGCGTCTGGAGCAGAGCAGTCTGCACGCGAAAACGTAGTACTCACGAAAGCAACAAGTAAAGAAGTGAAGCTCTTGGAGAATCAAATAATAGGATTACAAGTGGACCGTGCCCAAACGGTACTGCGTCTTCAGAATGTAAAAGAGGAGCAAAGTGAAAATTTAAAAGATTTGGTGTCGGAACTTTTGGCGTCATTCGCTAAGGCAACTAAAGAAGAGTTAAAAACGATATTCTGGAAGTCCGTCGGACATCTTCAAAATATGCGATGAAGCGTCAGCTGCCTCATGAGATTATTATTGACTTTTCATCTAAGAAGACTCGGGACACCATCTTATATAATTCGTATAATGTGGACTTGGACTATCTGGGCAATAAGGTTAAGATATTGAAGGATGCTCCATTTTTGGCTCGTAAAAGATTTAAATATAAAAGACTTGCGGCTTTCCTGAGGAAATGTGAAGTAAAATACAAATGGTTGTTTCCGGAAGGCATCTGGTTCAGATACAAGGATCAAACCTACAAGATAACATCGGAAGTACAGCTGAGGGACTTTTTGTTTAACCATCAGGAGTTTCAGCAAGAAGAAAGTCCAAAGTCTGAAGGGGAGAGTGGGGGGGAGGAGGGAACGAGCGCAGCTATTGTAGCTGTGCAGAGAGAATTGAGACCGATACGCGGGGGGGGGGGGGGGAAGAAGACCTGATCCTGAATGTAGTCGGTATTTTATAAGATCTACCAACCTGATAGCATATTAGAAAGTTAACTTTAAAGAAAAATTGGAGTATGAAGGGAATACAAGACATGTAGATGTAGTGTGTGTTTTCTGTTTATATGTTGCTCTTCCCTTTTCCCCAGTCCCCTTTTTCCCTTTATATTTCTGTAGTTTTTTGTAGTTTTCTGTTAGAAATTTTTTTTTTTAAAAAAAGGAAACACCCAAGCCACTTGGCTCAGTCCACAGCACCTCAGATCTGAAAACATCGTTTGACCTCGAGCGCACCAAGCTCGTCGGATCTTACTCCGCCACGGAACCAACTCTTGGATTCAGGCACTTGGATCCCCTTCATTGTTAGTTGTATGCCTTCCAGAATTCAGTGTTGTATCCCCAAAAGACTTTGCATTTGCATTTCTTGCTTCTGTTATTAATAATAACTCAGTGAGGCAAAAATTGAATTACTTAATTTCATTACATGTAGTTCAGTGTGCAGTCAAGCACTTTCTGAGTGGTCTGCGTATATGAGAGAATGTAAAAAAGTAATCATGAGTGTCTTTCTGTTATTATTACAGTTTGAGGTAGGAGAATGAGAGAGAGAGACACTGTGGAAGAGGAAAGGCCATGGCTCAGTAGTGAAAGATCTGCTTCTCATGCAGGAGCTCCCAGGTTCAGCCCCTGGCATCTCCAGTTAAAAAGATCAGACAGGTGATGCGAAAGACCTCCACCCTGGACAGACCCTGCCTGTCTGAACTGACACTACTGGCCTTGTTAAATCAACACTCTGACTGATAAGACAGCTTCATGTGTTTGTGTTCTGGAGCATTTTTTATTAGTTTTATTTCTTAGTTTTTCTACATACTTCTGTAGATAGCTTAAAGTTAGCATGCTAAAAAAACGCCCAACAGCCAGTTTTTAGAGGAGACTTTTAGGGCAACTTTGCACAATTTTCTGCATTATTCATGTAGCAAAATAACATGTTGCACAGTCACATGGTAACTGCATAAATGTGTAGTTTGCCATATGCCCTTGCAGTTTCCCACTGCACACCTGTTTAAAAAGAAATGTTTATGCTTGTAACATATGATGTGATTATTTATATGAAGCACTTGTGTAGAGAGGCCTGAGAGGTTTGTTGATAGATGTACTTTCGAATATGGTGTGTATCCACTAGGATTGCCAGCTCCAGGTTGAGAGATTCCTAGACATTTTGGGGATGGAGCCTGGAGAAGGTAGGGTTTAGGGAAGGGGAGGGGGCCTCAGTAGAGTATAATGCCATAGAGTTCACCCTCCAAAGCAGCCATTTTCCCTAGAGTAATTGATCTCTGTCACTTGGTGATCAGTTGTAATTCTGGGAGGTCTCCAGCTACCACCTGGAGGCTGGCAACCCTAGTATCTATCCCCCTTTTTGCTGCATCTTCACAAATTCAGTTGTGGTTCTAGCTTTTATATATGTTAGTCTTATCGTGCTTACTGTGATGATAACTGGGAAGACACTCTTGTCAGTTGACTGGAGCTCCTGTTCTGTGGAGATCTAATCTAGACATCATGGAATTATTACTCTCTCAATAAAACTTCATCTGTCCTCACAGCCTTCCCACCCTCCCAGATATCCTCAGACTTTCAAAAGATTTATCAAAGTTGTTCTGGTCTAGGCATGAAGTATCAAAAGAAATAAAATAATAGAGTAGTGCTGTTCTTCCACTGCTTCCTGTTAATGTGATAGAGGTTCTGTATAATGCAGCTGTGCTTTTCATGCAGCTTTGGCTGTTTTCCACTCCACCATTTTGCCTGTTTTTAAAAAACAAATAAAAATGAGATTAACTTTGTTCTTAGTCTCTTATTTTTCTGGCAAGTGTTGGCCCCTTTTAAATTTAAGCTTAATAAAGCAGAGTTGATGCACTTATTTTTCCATGGGACTTTTCCAGATTTATTCAGTGCCACCCCCTCTTATATTTTCCAACTGCACAAGTTGAGCATGGACCTGTTTTGGAAAGACTTTGGAAATGACTGATGAGAACAGTATTTGGAAGAGAGAAGTGTTCTAGGTGGCCAGGATCATAAGACAGATGGTTGTAAGAGTTATGTATTTATAACTGTGGTCATGGTGGAAAGTGTTGTCAAGTCATAGCTGACTTATGGCTACCCCTGCTGGGGTTTTCAAGGTAAGAGACTAATCAAAGTGGTTTGCAATTGCCTGCCTCTGCAACCCTGATCAATCTTAGAGGACTCACATCCAGTTACTTGCCTGAGATATTGTTTAAAAATCTATGTGATGGATTCTGGACTACTTCGGTTGTCTTGAGCTTGAAAGGAGCACTTGTGTGATATCTGCCTGGTCATTGCTGTTTTAAAATCTGTTGGGATTTTATAGTTTTGGTGGTTTTATGAGATTGTTCTTTTCCAAGTCCCACGTCTTTTCTTGCAAACTAATCACGGTCCTTTTTTCAGATGTTTTCTTGTTTGTTTCAAAGGACTACTTGTTACAACTAGTATAACTTTCTAATACAGGGCAAGATCCAGGGCTCTCAGAATCTCTTAGTTGCTGAAGCCCTAGAGCTATATTATCAGGCACCTGGGATTTTTCCAGAAGTGGGATATCGTATACCTAAAGTACCTCTACTAGATCATCTTTCCCGTTTAGAAGACTGTTAAGGAAGATTCTGACTTTAAAGGTAGTGTATTCTCTCTGAACCCAGTTGTTGCAGTTAGATATACTTTAGATTAAATCCATTGTTTCTTGCTTATGCTAAATTAATTCTTGCATATGTTAAATTAATTAATAATTAATTCCTGGTGCAGCATTTTTTAAATATTTGAAAAAGGAATATATATACTTCCCTCTTTTCTTACAGCCAAAAACATGATTAGGTCAAGCATTTATATTTAATTAATTAATTCATTTATATACTAGAAAAAAAGTTCTCTTGAAGTGGCTTCCAGATAAAAAACAAACACTGCACTAAAAACAGTAAACATGAAAACAAATGCAGCTTAGTCATGATTAACAGTTTAGCATAAAGCAACAGAAAAGCACACAAGTTTTTGTTAAAATGACACCAGTCTAGGATTTATTTTTTATTTTATTTTTATCTTGCTTCATTTATACTCTTCTGTTTTTCCTCCAGTGAGGACCCAAAGTGGCTTACATCATTCCCCTCTGCTCTGTTTATTCTCACAATAGCCCTGTGAGGTAAGTTAGGCTAAGAGTGTGCAACTGGCCTGTGGTCAACCAGCGAGCTTCCATAGAAGCAATATAGTTAAAAAGAGTTAAAATCTATGATTCAAGATGAGAGAAAATAAAAAGGCTTAATCTATTGGTGAAAAGTCAACAGTTTGGGTGCCAAGCAAAGGGTTATGTGAAGGGCATTCCACAGGTGGGGCACTACATCAGAGAAGACTCTGTGGCTTTCTTCAAAATGCAGGGGAGCATGAAAGAAAGATCTCAATACTTCGGCAGGCTCATGTAGGAGTAGGTGGTCCTGAAGGAACCCTGCAAATATTCAAGACTTCAGAGAAAAACACACATTTGAATTGAGCTTGAGGACTAACAGCCAGACAGTGATGATCTTTAAATACTGGCAAAATATGTTGAGTACAGTTAACATGTAAACATTTCAGAAATTTTGAAGCCATGACACTTGTGTGTGTGTAAATTTTGGGAAAAACTGAAATATATGCAATACTTTTCTCCCTCTGAGGCGGAGGACATCTTGATGGGTGATTCCCACCCTCCATTCAGGGCAGTAGGAACAAGTTTTCTACTTCCTGTCTTCCTAGTAGGAGTCACCCTTTCTTTCAGTTTCATTCCTGCCTCAATAGGGGGAAAGCAGCTTCATCCGAGTGCTGCCTTGCCTTTCAACTATTTTTCTTCCTTTCTACTCTACCTCCTTGCTATTCTCTTTCTCTCTGCGCGCCTGCTAGAAGGCTTGCAGGGGAAGCTTTCTCCTTCCTTCCTTTGGCTGTGGCAGCCATTTCATGGCAAGACAGAATCATGGACCAGCAGAATGTGCTCTTCCATCACAATAGGATCGAAAATCATGTGGGACGTGATGGATTCCTCTCTGAAGGAGAGTTGGAAGCCCCCCTCACCATCACTTCCTGGCAACAACCCCAGAGACAGTGGGGCAAACTGCGAGGAAGCCGCAGCTGCAGTCACTCATATCATGAAGAGACCGGAAGCATAAAAGGCGCTATTCCTCCATGAGCAAAAGAAACAAGGCAGCCATTTCCGGCCTCACCAATGAGGGCAACATTGCCAACCAGCTGGGTGGTGGCTATGGAGTGGATTTCTCCACATCCTTAAGCCAGTCTAGTGGCGTAAGACCCAGTGCAGGGCAGCCAAGCCGGTCTGAAATTCAACAGTCATTTGTGCCTCTAGAGCCCATGTCGAACGAAGGAGGGCTACTCGTGAGTAATGCGATAGGATCCAGACCCATGGTACTACCCCAGAAATTCCTAAATGTCATTAATCAGACTTTTTTTTTTTAAAAAAAGCTAGCTTATCTTACCTCAGAAAGCCACGGCAGCCATTTCTGGCCTTGCCAAAGCTGGCAACCTTGCCAACACCAGGTGGCTGCAGAGAGGTTTCCCACATCCAAAGCTAACCAGTGGGCGCAGGACTCATTGAGAGCACCAAATAGCAACGGCCCCAGGGTCCAGTGTTGCTGATGGTCTACTTGTGAGTAATGCAGTTGGGTCAGGCACTGTGATGCTATCCCCAGATTTCCTAAACTTGATTATATAAACTGAGACTGCCAATTTTTGTCAGAGTGCCGAGGGAAGAGACAGGACTCCTTCTGGTTCTTCCTTTAGGCCTCCCACCCCTCAAACAGGGATCTGTGGAGGAGACAATTTCTTACAAAGGGAATCCTAGCAGTCCCTCGGAGGCAGCTAGAAAGGAAACTTATACCAGAAAAAGAAAGGGAAACTGAAACTTATGCAGATAGGGAAGTTTTTTCTCCCTGTTGGTTCCATATATGCCTACAAGCCCCCTATTTTACTCCAGGGAATGGGGCCTGCTCTCCCCAGGGTTCTCAGTCTCTTTTAATCAGCACAGAGTAACTTTATGCAGTAGAAACAAAGAAAAGAGCACAAGGTCTAGCAGGCCTTCAGCCAGCTTATGCAGACATGAGTAAACCGTGGACTGGAGTGGAACTGCTTCACTTTTAAGTATCCTGGGACCAACATAAAACATGAAACAGACTCCACAGCATTACAATTGCCTGTGCTGAGAGAGTTCTTGCTGCAATTGTGTTCATCCTGTCTCTGGAATCTTTCCTGTATGACACCATTTTTAACAAGAGACAGTTTGGTGTAGTGGCTGGAATGTTGGGCAGGGATATAGGAGATCCACATTCTCATGCCATTCTCCCTGGGAGGCCTGCCTGTGGCCTTGGGCTCGTTGCATTCTTTAGGCCTGGTCTGCCTTGTGGGTTTGTTGTGTGCCTAGAATGGAAAGGTATGAAATGTTGTATACACCTTGGAGCACCCACTGGGGCTCAAAACTGGGGTTTAGATAAACACAACCATCTTTCTACTCAGAAAGGGTGCCCCAGGGCAAGAGGTCCTTGATGCACACACTTTCATTGAACTGGCTACTGGCAGGGCCTCTGCTGTAACTCTTAACAAATACATTCTTTGGTCCAGTGGTCATCATTAGTGTTATTGAGGATCTACAGATTAAATAGCACCTCATCTCTATTTCACTTTCTGTAGACAGCAAATACTATAAATTGTTAGTCTGTGTGAGAACCAGAATTCTCTGTTGCAATTTTTTCTTTAAGCTACTGATGAACAGTTCATTATGACCTCTTTGCCATCCCCTTGATGGGAGCATGAAATGTGTTGAACCCTATCCTAGGGCATAAAGGGAGTGGGTCAAAGGGCAATGAATTGAGGCCATTGATCATCTCTAATAGCAGATTGCATCCTTGTAGGAAAAGCTAAAAGCCCAGTGGCTCCCTAAGAACTAATGCTTATTTGCTATATGTTTTCGTGAGTTCAGTTTACCTTTTTGGATATCTGTGTGTTTCATAGTGACTGTTGCTGTGACTTCACAGAGACTCTGAATTCTTCAGTCCAAATAGACAGCACTCTTGTTACAGGTAAGTGCATCCCTCCTTTCTCATGCCTCCTCTTCCCCAGGACAAGGAGAAAAGGAGTGTACACCATATTCTTCACAGGGCCAAAAGAACGGAAATTGGAGGGTGATACTAGACTTAAGATATTCAACAAGTTCATCAAATGTAGGCATCTCAGATTGGATATGATGAGATCCATCACAGAATCTCTATTAATGGACGGCCCATAGCTCAGTGGCAGTCCACCTGCCTTGCATACAGAAGGACCCAGGTTCAGCCCCTGGTGTCAGTTGTTCATGGATCTCAGGGCTGACCTACACCAAAAGAGTACCTTACTGTACTAGATCTAATAGAAGCATATGCTCACATTCCGATCTTGTCTGGGCACTGAAGACTCCTCCATTTCTGCGCAACAGGGCTCCATCTACAGTTTGGAGTACTTCCATTTGGCCTCTCTAGGACACCAAGGGCCTTCACAAAGAATATGATCAGCCCAATGTAAAGCTAAGGGGGGAAAAGGCATTCATCTACACACTTACCTAGACAACTTGCTGATCAGGTTATGCTCTGCACGCCTACAAGCTTACAGTTCCTGATCAACTTACAGAGAAGTTCTTTATAATCCAAACAATGACTAGAACATCTGGAAGTCCTATTAGACACAACATGCAATTGTTTCTTCCTAACTGAAGCAGTGGCAAAGAACAGAAAGAAGATGTCAAGTGATCATCAAGGCCAGGTATTTATTGATGACAGTTGTGAAACTAATGGGTCTACTGATTCCGAGTATCGACGCCATCCGGTGAGGTCGATTGCATATAAGACCCTTACAGACTTCTGAGACCCTTCCAACTACTAATTATGAATAAGAAAGATCTTTCCATTCAGTTCCCCCTCACAATAAAAATAAATACAATAATATATTTTTGATTTTAAAAAGCCTCATGGTGGATAACTATGACAGGCCTTCTGCAAGAAAAGCAACACTGATTTCCAGTAATGGAACCAGTTCCATGGACACCAGTCTGTCCAGATGGGGAGCAGCACTAGAAGATCCACCAGTACAAGGTCGATAGTCCAGCAGTCCTTATTTATCACTATATCCTCACTGAATAAAGGAATGAGGATGTCTAAATCTGCCATTAGCAGTAACCTCAAAGCATGCATCATCGAAGCACGCAAAATTCAAAAACTAGACATACCAGTTAGGATTACTACTCACTTAATAAAAAGTGCTGCAACCAGCACAGCATTTGCCAGACATGCTACAGTTAAGAGTTTTGCAAGGCAGCTACTTGGTCGTCTCTATCTATCTGTGTTAAACACTATAAGCTGAACATTTACGACTCAGTGGATGCAGCATTTGGCAGAAGATTATTACAACATATCTTATGACCAGATGACACTGCTGTGGGAGGTCCCATCAAGATGTCCTCCACCTCGGAGGGAGAACGGACCATTGGATACTCACCATGAAGAGTCCTTCTCCTCTGAGGAAAGGAGGCCATCTTGCCCCTCCCGAAGTCATTGTCTTTTCACTCTCTTCTGCCTGACAAATTCACTTCCTTTCCTGTTGTTTCCCCTTAACATGTTTGTTACTCACCTTTCTCCTTGTTATTCAATTCTAGAGTATCGTATTCATAATTATGATGCTATAACTGCTTTTGGAGTTGCCAAAACTGAAAGAAAGGGTTACTCCTACTAGGAAGACAGGAAGTAGAAAACTTGTTCCTGCCTCCCTGACTGGAGGGTGGGAATCACCCATCAAGATGTCTTCCTTTCCTCAGAGGAGAAGGACCCTTCACGGTGAGTATCCAATGGTCCATTCTGTTGAACCTGAACTACTTTTACTGATTTATCAACTTAAAGTACATCATGATTAACTTACAAAATAACTATCATGTTACATTTTTAATAAGTTGGGTCTGAGTTCCTGGACTTCAACGTGCATTACCTGCAGCCACATAGCAGCTGGGGGAAAGTAGTTTTAAAGTCTTGAGATTCGCCTTGGGAGAACAGCATCGGGGGGGGGGGGGGAGTTTCAGCCTCTGATCCAGAGGTTCAACAAGTCCCTCAAAATGGTGGCCTGTGAACCACTTCACCACTGAAACCCTCAACTCTGAGTGAGAGGCAACTTTTTTTTTTTTAAAAAAAATTATTTTACGCTTACAAGATTTCTTAGTCTTGAACCAAATTATTACAGTAAATACCAGTCAGAATTCCCTTTCCCTGGATCCTATAAGTTTGCTGTGGGTTATATGTGGTGATGAGAATGCAGGAATTAGGTGCAACAAACACACTTTATTAACATGGTAAGTAGTGCATTTACTGTCTTTTCACTCTAATATATTAGATGATACAGGTTAACAGAGCGGGGATGTGCTTAGTGCTTACAGCCTATGTACTATGTAGGCATGTAAAAAAATGCCTTTTCTTTCAGCTGTTTTGTGACTATGGGGAAAGTGAGTTGTGTCCAGGGAACCCAGAACCGAAAAATGCAACTTGTAGTTTGTCTCTCAGTTAGCTTTGACTCTTGGATTTTATTTGGCATATTTGTGGAATTTAAAAGTGTAAGTATCATTGCATTCTATTAAACATTGCAAAAATACCTAATATTTGAGAAAGAGTTGCAGTCTGTGGCACCCTTTGCTGTCATAGCATATGTATTTTTTGCTGTCAGAGGTAGGAAATGTAACTGTTGAAGGTAGAAAACAAACTCTGTGGTAAATGAAAGAAAGTGTATTATTTGAACAGAAATTCTCACATACAGTTAAAATAGGCAGGAGTAGCAGCATGTTTGTATATTTTGCTTAACTTTATCACATTGAATGTATTTTCATTGAACACATTATAGCATATTAATTGGTGCCAAAATTAATTACACTTAAACAAAAAACATTCTTGGAAAAGTTGTGTGTCAGTAGTATAAGGGTTTCCCCCCAGTGTTCCCCATAATTTAAGAGAGAGGAGAATCCTCAGAGAAAAATGATTTTTCCATATTTTCCCTGTTTTTTCCCCATCAGGTCATCACAGCTATCAGTAGTCTAATCCTGCATTTGAAACAATTGAGGTTCTTGAACCATCTTCAGAGTCAGTAGCACATTAAAAATGTTAGTCATCTAACTTCGTGGGAATGTGGATAACTATGGTTGCAGTCCTAGACACGCTTTCCTCGTAGTAAGCCCCACTGAATAATAAGGTCCCCATTGGGGAGAAAGGTGGGGTATAAATGAACTAAGTAAATAAATTTTAAAAATCCTGGAGTTTACTTCTGAGTAGACCTGCTTAAGATCACACCCAAAGACTAATTATGCTTGGTAGTTTTCCTCCCTGGTTGCAAATATGGAGCCGAGTGTTTGAGTGCACTCAGACAAATTTGGATATCTGATTTGTACAATTACTTGTGTTGTCACACTGTTCGATAGTTTTCTCACATGTCTGGTTTCAGTTTTAAAAGGTACGCTGGAAAAAAGATAAGCTTGAGAGGGTTTTTTTAGTTGACTTAATACTTGGGTATCTCTCTATACATTTAGCATCTGCCAAGGAACCCAGCTAAACTTGCAGTCACTTCTGAAATAGCTGCCGCTGCTGAAAAAAATCTGTATCATGCTGTATCACCAGGACAGGTTGCAAAAGATGTGTTTTGCAGTGTTCCAGACCAGGTGTAGGCAATCCATGGCATGTGTGCCCAGTGGTAAACCAGGCACTTTTGTTTGGCTCCCATGTCCAGATCTCTACCTAAGCAACTGAGGCATTGCCTTCTCCACTGGCTGGTAGGCCACCAGCCAAGTCCAATGTGGATTCCTCAGTTACTGGCAGTGATGGTAGGGCCTGGCTTGCTGCTCAAGAACAGTCCACATCTGTCCCCACTTTGTTTGTTGACACACAAACATTTTTACTGGTAGACACTACATTTTTTTCTGCACTTGGGCCAAAATGGTTGCCCAATGCCTACCTTGTTCCAGTTTTAGTTCTTTCCCACTATATGTTTGATAATGTAGATTAGATGTGGACTGAACATAGCACAAAATGATACAAATCTAAGTACAGAGATTCTATTGTATTTAAGTGTTATTAAAAGAATCATTTCAGGTGTGCTGTGTTCACCTGCTTGTCATACATCAGAGTCTCTTGGTTTAGTGGACATGTGATGCATGTTAAGCTTGGATTCTCAAAGTTTGTGATGTTTATAATTTTGTACTTTTTTCTAAGCAATTGGGTAAAATACTGTGTGTATCCTTCTAGCTATAAGTAAAAGGGCTGGACGTTTATGGTCCTGGTCAATTATAGAAATGGATTCACTTCAGTTTTTGATGTAAAATTCCATCTTTCACTATAAAGGATGCTTACAATTACCTTTACACGTGCCTCAATGATTCCTCTTTCAAATACTATATGAAACGTTCAACTGGAACTCCATGCCGCCAATTGAAAGTTCTGTGTGAATGCTATTTAATAACTCTTTAAAAAAGTGACCTATCTCTCCAGGAAAAAAAAATTGTTTTTTTAAGTTAATGGTTTATGTCAGTGATATCATCTGGACATCGAACTGGAGAGGGGCCCCATATCCTCATACATTCTTCTATTTCTCATTGACTGGAAGCTGAAGACAGGTTAGAATGGCTGGAATGTGCTATCAGTTCTTTCAGAGTTGAAGGCTTGTTAGAAATAGAATTATAACATTATTAGGTTGCCTATATTCTTTGTTCTTAATCTTGCAATGTATTCAGCAGGGCAAAAATTTGCAGTAGAATAAAAATGCCTTAAAGCTTGATGATAGCAAGCTTTGTTGTTGTTTCTTTATTAAAACTGGTAATAATCTGGTTTAGGCTTATTTTTCTTTTTTTTTTGAGATTTGCTGTTGCTGTCTTTAACGTTTTGCTACATTTTTCTTTTCCAATGTGATATGGTTCTCTTCCTGTAATACCTTAACAGCCTTCATAAGTTACAAAATCAAGACTGAAAAGTTGAGTTAGCTGTAGTTGTAAAAATGTGCTAAAACCTAAGAACCATAACTTTAGGCATATCTGGTTGAGAGAACAAATTAGCACTGCCACCCACCCCACAAGATCAGCTAGTAGGCTTATACAGGAGAGGGATATATGTTTTTCCTGTGCAGCAGCAGAAGGTAGAATGGAACAGTCCAATGGCACTGTGAGAAACTATTTAATAAGTCTGCCAAGAAGTATCATCCACCTGGTTTTTCATAAGGGAACTACAAATTTACTAAACATCCTATCAGTTATTACAGAATATATTTGTTATTCCACATTGCTAAAGTACATCTTGATTCTATACATAACGAGTAAATTTGTCATCTCTGAGCAGCTGGAGAAAGTGACAGAGAAGCTGTCGCTTGTGAATTAGTGCTTGCACATGGCTTATTGGGCCCTCAGGTATTGTTGAGCTCTGAATGTCCCATATTTTATTATATGGTAGGAATATTGTGGTTTATGTTTACACAGCTTATTTACCTTGATACTTGTACAATTTTGCTGAATATGCACATTCAGAATTTAATACTAATAGGCTTTTTAGTTGATGATTTCCATTTTAGAAAGTAATTTTGTTCAATTTCTGGCATCTTGGCTTTGTCTCTGTTGTGTTTTCTTTCTCGCAGTGGCTTGGTTTTCCTCTATGGAAAGGCCAGATATATTTAAGTGCCATCATATGCTTACCTGTTTAAATAATGATCACTATAGTTGACTCTATCTTACTGCTGATGATCCACAGATTTCAGTTTTTCCTCCTGAAACCAGAGTTAGGGAAGGAGTCTTTTAATATTCTTGCAATTCTAGTTTATTGGTGATTATTATATTCCCTTCTGTTTTGATCAGTGATTTTCAAACTTTCCACAGCCCTGGTTCCAACTCTGTTGGACAGGCAGCAGCATGATACCCACTGAACTACAAGGACTTGGTAGGAAGACAGTCATGTAACAGGAAAAATCAGAGATATAAGGAGGGGAGTTCCATGTTGCAGGATGACAGATGAATGGAGAGGTGGCCAGTCTTGGGGAGGGGAGAGAACATGGTGTTCTCTGAGCTTCCCTGTGCTAAAAAGAATCCTCATTTGTACTGAGAGATCCTGATAAGCCAGTCTGCTCTTCCTCTTGACGTGTGTGGAAAGAGTATCTAGAGGCATAGAATCCTTGCTCTCTCTACCTGCACACAAACAGTAGTCCTTCTAAGAGGGAGCAAAAGATGGCTCTGTAGGAGTTTGTGACTCAGTAGGTGGTATTCTGTAATCAACCTGAGGGTCCTGACCCATAGGATGAAAATCATGGTTTCAGCCCCTAAATGGCAATAATCCTACTATATAAAAGCCAAGCCATGTTCCCGACGACTCACTTCTTATCCTGGCACAGGAACGTTATGGGCCTGCAGAGCTCCTGTGCCAGGACAAAAAGTCAGAGGTCAATGGCAGGCCTCTGAGGACCTGCAGAGCCGGCGGGGAGCTGCAGTCCGGGGGGATCCTTCCCTGTGTAGCCTTGCTGCTGCCTTCACTTGATGTGGGGCCGAGCTATACCTCCTCACTGGCTCCGCGGCCCTCATAGGTCTGCCTGCGGAGCCGGCGGGGAGCCACAGCATGGGGGTCTCCCCTCCCTGCCTGCACAGCCTTCCTGCCACATCTGCTGGCTGCGGGGCCAGGGACGGCAACACTGGCTCGGCCCTCCCAAAGTCCTGCTGCTAGAGCCTGTTGTATGTGTTTTTACAACAGGCTCTGCTACTAGTACCATACATATTTTTTTAAAAGTCCCATAGTGTGCATTGGCACAACTTCCAGATAAATGTTTGTAGGATAGTAGTCAGCATTTTAACAGAATGTTGTTTTGTTGCTGTGCCTTTGTGGATAATTTGTGCCATTAAAAATAGTCATGTGTTTTGAATATTTTTCTTGTAATATTCTAGAATATTTCTGGTGCTTGGAGTCAGTATTGGGCTAGATGATGATGAACAAGCTGCAACTTAATCTGTAGAAGACAGAGGTTCTCTGTGTTAATAGAAAGGCTGATGAGAGATGGGAAATCTCCCATCTTGGATGGGGTTACACTGCTCCTGAAAAGTCAGATTTGCAGCTTAGACTACTTGTCCCTGTGGTCACCTTGGAAAGCTCAGAGCTGTGGGTGGCTCAATGTCTTTGCCCAGCTTTGGTTGGTGTGCCCACTCTCTCCATTCCTGGTTCAGTCAGATCTAGCCCCAGTGATCCATACCTAACAGCCAAACTACACGAGACCCCAGACATGAGTTCTTCATGTGTCAGGCCCTACAAGCTTCTCTGGGAGGGGTACTCTTACAAAGACCAGCTGCTCGATGTGATTCTCTGCTAGGGAGAAGTGCAACTGGAGAGATTCTCTCTCTCAAAAATCCTCCAGGAGCTTGGGGGGGGGGGTGCGGGAACGGGGATGTAACAGAAGGTAGGAAAAAAGCCGAGGGTTATTATGCGTGGCCGAGCTGAGTGGATTTTCTTACAAAGAACAGCTGCTCGACTGGAGAGATGCTGTCTTTCAAAAATCCACTCCACTCTGTTTTCCTCCAGGAGCTCAGAGGCAGGCAGTGGTGGTAGTGGATGTAACAGGAGGCAGGAAAAAAGCCGAGAGAGAGAAAATCCACAATGTGATTCCTTGCTGGGAGAAGTACAATGGGATTCTCTTTCACGTGCAAAAAACCTTGGCTTTTTTCCTGCCTCCTGTTACATCATTCCCCCCTCCTCCCAAGCTCCCAGAGGTTTGTTTGCATGTGTATGTGTGCGTGCGTGTGCATGCGCGCGCGTGTGTGTGTGAGTGAGTGAGTGAGTGAGTGAGTGAGTGAGAGAGAGAGGGAGAGAGAGAGAGAGAGAGAGAGAGAGAGAGAGAGAGAGAGAGAATGAATCCCTCCGGTTGCGATTTTCCCCTGCTGAAAATCTCATGAAGCAGCTGGTTTTTTTTTTTTTAAGACTACATTTCCCAGAGAACCTTGCAGGACCCAACACATGCCCGTGCATCTCATGTAGTTCCACTCTTAGTTACAGCTTAACTGGACTACTGCAATGCACTATGCTTGGGGCTACCCTTGAAGACATCACAGAAACCGCAGCTAGTTCAGAATGCTGTGGCTAAACCACTAGTTAGGGCCAGCTATTGAGAATGAGGGATCCTGATATCATAGCAACTACACTGGCTACTGATCTGATCCTGAGTCCAATTCAGGGTGCTGGTGCTATCCTTTAAAGCCCTACATGGCTTGTGACCAGGGTTTTTGAAGGACAGTCTTTTCCCTTGTGTTCCAGCGCAAGAGTTAAGATCACAGAAGAGGCGCTCCTCTGACTATCCACTATCAACTAAAGAAGCTTGATTGGTGGGTACAAAGAAGAAGGCCTTTTTCGGTGACACTCCCATGATTGTGGAACAATTACCCCAGGGTGCTGCATCTGGCACCCTCGTTTTCTACCTTCAGGAGACAGCCAAAGACTGTTTTAATTAGGACAGCTTTTTGAATGTGGGCTGGATTTTATCTCCGTTTTTAAGTTGTTTGTTGATATATTTATGCGTTTTTTAACTTCATAAGCTGCCTTGATCACTTTTGGAAGAAAGGCAGCTAGTAAATGCTTAAAATAAATAAGTAAAATCTGTTCAATGTACAGTCTCAGCTGCGAAAATTTGCTAGCTGTGTGAAATGGTGAATACCAACGAGTTTCCACTGTTATTGTTACTCAGGAACCTAGGGTTGCTTCATACATAAGCTTATTACACAAATATACACTGATGAGGGAAGCATGTAACGTTCATATGCTATGATTGCCTCTGTGTTTGGTTTACTGTATTGCTGTGTGGTGGAACCCATTGCTGATTGTAGTTTCTCAAAGTGTGTGTATGTACCAGTTGGGGTTTTCACATATAGGGTTGGATCCAGCCAGGCTTTTTTACTTGGTTTCATCCAGCTCCCCTCCATATTATAATTCCTATCTTTCATGGCTTTTGTTAATGTAGGTCCCCTGATCCCCAGCATAATATTTTTGGTAGTCAAAAGGTGTCAGGCCTCAGTGGGGTTGTGCCACCTTATCCTGCCACCACTCTGGGATGTCGGGTCCCTTGGGAAGGCCCAGAGAACCCTCCCAACCCTTCTGACCTCTGTAGCTTGTCCTATAAACAGGCATGAGGACCCGGCAGAGTAACAACAAACAAAAGGGTTTATTTATGGGGAGGTCAGTTAATAACAATCAACAAACAAGCAAATAAGGTGAAGTAGCAAATATAGATGGGTGAAAGTAAAATAACAGAAGGCCCTAGCGCGACTAAACTCACTGTCCCTCTTTCTGCCAGGCCTGTCTTCTCATCCTACCTGGATGAGGGTGTCTCTTCCTAGCAGAAACCTCCTCGGGCCTGCTCCCTGGGAGAAAGAACACAGGCCTTTTCTTCCAGACTTATATAGCACCAGCCCCCTGTGTTCTGATTATCCCCAAAAGGGCTCCAAAACGGCCTAAGGGCTCCTGGGAATCGTAGTCAGGCCTACTCCCACTGCTAACAGGTTTCTGAGGCCTTGCTAGGTCTTCTTGGCACAGCCAGATCATGACAAAAGGGAACACCTCCTCTTTTCTCACAAGTGAAAAATAAAACAGGGTTGACATACCTGTAACTTATGTTCATCGAGTTCTTCTGTGCTGACACACATGGGGGACTGCGCAGGCGCAGGCCAGCTGCCGGAGAATTCTTTATCGCTTCTATAGCTCCGAAGGGGCTGTTTGTCGCGCGCCTCAGCGACCGTTTTCCCGCCCAAACGGTCACATATCTTCCCAGCGACCAACGGCCCCTTCCCTCAGTTCTCCCTTGCCGCCGCTATCCAATACACATAGCCATAATCCTTTAAAACATCAATATTGTTATAATCATCATATTATCATGCATTGGAATTCACAGCGGGGTAGGAGGGAGGGATGTGTGTCAGCACAGAAGAACTCGATGAACATAAGTTACAGGTATGTTAACCCTGTTTTCATCTTCGTTCTTCTGTGCCTCCACACATGGGAGAGTACCAAGCTTCACAAAATAAGGAAGGTGGGGTGAAATCCAACTCAATTTTATTATATAACACCAGTCCTAGTACCAGGACCAATAAATAAATAAATAAATCACTGTTCAGTAACATTCAACTTGTTCAATAAACATATATACATATATACATATATACACAAAGTGTCATTGTCAGTTATTACAATAATACCCTCCAGCATCCCTTTAGGAAAACAGGGAGTGAAGGACAGCTTTGGCTACAGAAACCTCTTGCTCTGTATTGACATCCATAGCATAGTGTTTAACAAACGTGTCAGCAGAGGACCACGTAGCTGCCTTACAGATATTAACCAGCGGCACACCTCTGATGAGTGCCGAAGAGGCTGCTTGAGACCGTGTGGAATGGGCTCTGACCTGCAGTGGGCAAACCACCCCAGCTAGAGAATAGGCCTTACTGATGGCCGATACAATCCACCGTGACAGGGTCTGTGAAGATGCCCTGCGACCCTTGTCCTTGGCCCCAAAACAGACAAACAAGTGAGAACTCCTACGGAAGTCCCTTGTCCTATCCAAGTAGAAAGCCAAGGCTCTTCTTAAGTCTAAGGTATGAAGGGCCCTTTCTCCCTTGGAAGATGGCTGTGGAAAAAACGCAGGCAGCGTAATTTCCTGCGACAGGTGAAAGGCAGACACCACCTTTGGCAGGAACTGGAGGCATGGCCGCAGGACCACCCTATTCTTATGGAATAGAAGGAAGGGCGGGTCAGCCCTAAGAGCTGACAACTCACTAACCCTCCTGGCAGACGTTACAGCCACCAAGAAGGCTACACCTTGTAGGACAACAAGTCCAAAGGGCATGTGGCTAACGGTTCAAACGGAGGCAACATCAGCCAGCGCCTGTGGTTGTCTTGGCTTTGACTTTGGACTTCGGACTTGACTATTCTTCTTCTAACTGATTTGGATCTTGACTGGACTCGGTAAATATAAAATCGGACTGTTTTTACGACGCCTTTTGCCTGACCCTAATATGGCTTTGAAGGCCTTATTTAAGCACTGCCTTCAGTGCCACACAAAAATGGCCCAAACCGATGGCCATGATTTGTGTTTGTTTTGCCTGGGGGAGACCCACAACGTTTCGGCATGTAAAATCTGCCAGAACTTTGCCCACAAGGCCTGGCAGGAGCGCAAGGCCTGCTTGAACGCCTCCTTGTGGCAGAAGGTGATGTCCGAGGGTACTCCGTTGTCTTCCCCCAAGGCTGGCCCCCCTAGCCCCTCTGCTGAGAAGCGTTCCCGAGCGGGCTCAGTGGCATCCACGAAGTTGGCGTCGAAATCTCGGCCGACGAGTGCTGCGGCATCGAGAGCGGCCTCTCCAGCGCAAGATCCGGTTAAATCGCCCCGAGACGCAGCTTCGGTGCGTTCGGATCCGAAGAAGGCTTCGGGGTTGGAGCCGAAGAGGGCGGATCCGAGGCCGCCTGTGGACCCGACAGCTGGTGTGTCGCCGACACAACAACTCGCCGCCGGGAAGTCGACCCCTAAGAAGGTGTCGGATCTGAAGCCGGGCCCAAGCAAAAGGCCACCCACTGAGAGAGCTTCGGTTCCGAGGGCCTCTTCGGAGCCCCCTTCAAAGAAACCGAAGAAGACTAAACGTCGGCGCTCTTGGTCACCTCGTCTGGCTTCGGCAGACAAGGTAGTGATGATGGTTCCTCGCATGCCCTCCCCTCACTTGGACTCGCCGACTCCAGAAGAGGTGCCGGATCCGGGTGCTTTCATTGTGAACCCTAGCGATCATTCCCCTGTCGCGGATCCGAGCCCATCTGCCCACCGGCGGAACCGACCGTCGCCAGTTCCAGCTACTCTTCCTTCTCCGACGTATTCCATTCAGAGTCGGCGCTGTTCTGAAGCAGGGAGCATCGGTTCCAGGCACTCCCTAGAGTCTCGGCACCGACAGGCCTCATACATCCCTCCGGCCTACCATTGCCAGTGGAAGGGGGCCCCTGTCGGGTTCAACTACTCGGAACCGAGGCCATCCACCTCGAGGCAAGGTTGGCTGCCTCCACCCCTTCAAGGAGAAGAGTCGATACTTGGTTCCGATGAGGAGGAGGCTGAGAGTGTCGGGGACTACAGGTCGGAGCCGTGGTCGGAACCGTCCCCAGACGACAACGTGGCGCCAGCTACCAGCTCCCCCTATGAGGACCTTCGGATCTACGCAGATCAGATGGCTCGCATGGCAAAGGCGCTTGAAATGGATATTTCCTCGGCCACGCCACAGACCAAAGACAAGCTTCTGCATCGGATCTACGGAGACAACCCTGCCACGGTTGGTTTCCCCATGCTGGATGGTGTAGAGGAGATAGTGGAGAAGGTGTGGAAGGTGCCCTGTGACCAGCCTGCCACGTCTAAAAGGATTGAGCAGATGTATAAGATCAAACAGGGCACCTGGCAGTCGTTGGTGAAGCACCTACCACCCTCCTCATTGGTTGCTGAGGAGATCCAGCCTCGTCGGTCGGGTCCCTTTTCCGTACCCCCAGACAAAGAAGGCAGGAAGATCGATGCCATCGGCAGGCGCCAGTATTCCATCTCCTCCTTGGGCCTTAGGATAGCCAACTACCAGACTATCATGGCTGGCTATCAATTATACCTCTGGGAGAAGCTGGCGTCCTACGTCGGGGATTTGCCTGCTGACAAGAAGGCGGTGGTGTCCCTGCTGCAGACAGAAGCTATCGGTCTCTCCAAGCAGCAGATGAATGCTGGTAGCCATGCTGCCGACACTGCTGCACGGGAAATGGCTTCGGCTGTGGTCCTCAGGCGTCACTCGTGGCTGCGATCGACGGCCCTCCCATTGGAAGTGAGGTCAAGGATCGAAGGCCTGCCCTTTGAAGGGGATTCTTTGTTCTCCACAACCACTGAGGAGGCGCTGAAGAAAAAGGAGGACAGGCAGACTGCCTGGTCGTTAGGACTAGCCCCGGCGGACAAGCCTGCTTCCAGGCCTCGATACGCTGCAAGGTACACTCCGTACCACCATCAGGGCAGATACCAGCGGCCCTATTACCAGCAGTATCCTGCCTATTCTCAGCGCCACTACACTCCTGCACAGCAGCCCAGGAGGCGTAAGCCCTTCAAGCCCCGCACGCCTCAACCCCCGGCCCAGCAGAGAGATCAGCAGGGGCCTGGGAGGCAGTACTGATGGGATGATCCAGCCGCATCCTTGAACTTTTCAGACAGACTGAAGCCTTTCCTGTTTGACTGGGAGTCAATAACATCTGACTCATGGGTCTTAACAATCATTGATAAAGGATACGGGCTGGAATTCTTAGAACTGCCTAGATGTAGTTCACCTGTGACGGCTGTTAATAATACTATGGCAGAGCTGGATGCGGAAATGGTGTCGCTCTTGGCCAAGGGTGCTGTAGAGGAGGTGGCCTACGACGGGTCTGAGAGAGGCTTCTTCTCTCGGTTCTTCTTAGTCCCCAAGAAGGATGGAGGTTTACGCCCCATTCTAGATTTAAGGGGCCTTAATGCCTTTCTAAGGGTGACTAAGTTCAAAATGGTCACACTGTCAGCAGTAATCACCTTGCTGAGGAAAGGGGATTGGTTTGCTGTCCTTGATTTGAAGGACGCTTATTTTCATGTGGGGATACAAGAGGAGCACAGGAAATACCTGAGCTTCGTTTATCAGCGAAGGGTGTTCCGTTATAAGGTGCTCCCCTTTGGCCTTTCCACGGCGCCACGGGTATTTACTAAGTGTGTGACTCCTGTGGTCTCCTTCGTTCGGGAGGAGGGCTGTGCCATCTTTCCCTACCTTGATGACTGGCTCATCGTGGCTGGTTCAGAGGCTAAGCTTTTGCAAGATGTAGAATTGGTACTGAGCACTTGCAAATGCTTGGGGCTTCTGGTAAATTTTGAGAAATCTAAACTGGTGCCCAGCCGTAAGGTCTCCTATATTGGGGCAATTTTAGACTCTGTAGAGGGTAAGGCACTGCTCCCCCTTGAGAGGGCTAAGTCTCTTAAGGGTCTGGTATCCATGTTTAAAAGGAACCGGTTCCAATCTGTTCGCACCATCCAGTGTTTATTGGGGCATATGGCAGCGGCCACCTCTGTTGTCCCCTTTGCTAGACTGCGTATGCGCATGCTTCAGAATTGGTTCGTGAGGAGGTATGACGCCTTTCGTCATCCTCTGTCTCTCAAGTTGTCCATACCTAGGGCTATTCTGTCCTCCCTTGACTGGTGGATGTCAGATGACAGCTTGTTTAAGGGAACCCTGTTTGGTTACCAGCATCCTGGGGTTACAGTGACCACTGATGCGTCCCTGATAGGATGGGGTGCTTACTGTGGTGCTGCATGTGTACAAGATGTTTGGACAGAAAGGGAAAAGAACCTACACATTAATGTACTTGAGTTAAGGGCTATTCGTTTTGCACTTGTGTCCTTTACAGCACTTCTACAAAACCGTCAGGTGTTGGTGCAGACGGACAACACGACTGCCATGTATTACCTAAACCAGCAAGGGGGCACAGCATCTATGATTCTCTGCAGAGAGGCCACGCTTGTTTGGCTCTGGGCGATCCAGAATGGTGTGATGCTTCGGGCTATACACGTAGCGGGATCAGACAACGTTCGGGCAGATGCCCTGAGCAGGGTGCACATGTTGGACCACGAGTGGGAATTGAGCGCAGAGTACATTGGGCCAATCTTCCAAATGTGGGGGCATCTGGACATAGATTTGTTTGCAACTTCAGCGTGTCAGACTGTGGCTAAATAAGGCTCTCACTACAGGGTTCCCTTTAGAAGCAAACACAAGTCCATTGTTTGAAAAAGGAAACTTTACTGCAGAAAAGGTCCATTATAGTCCACTGTCCTGAATAGGAGACTCAGGATGGTACATGATCATTGTTACCAATGAAGAGCAAGCATAAGGTACAGAGTAACAATACCCATCTGGATTAGCCTCCCCCCACAGTTCTCAAAACAACATCTCTCAGTCTTGGGAAGCTGCTCTCCTTCAAGGCCAATGCTTGGTGGAACGGTGTTAGACAAAACAGTCTCCTCCAGTGGGAATGCTGCCTGGGAACTGGTGCACCTGGGGAAAAAGCACTTAGACACTAGAAGCATTAGAAAATGGAGTCAGTACAGTTTAGGTATACACTGGACCTGACATTCTGCCCCCCTTAAAACAGATCCCCCCCTGGTTTATATGGGTAGCGAGTATGAAAAGCTTTGGTTAATCTAGGAGCATGAACATGTGCAGAGTTCACCCATTCATCGTAACCAGAATCAAAGTCCTTCCATCTAATGAGGTAAAACAGCTGATTTCGCTTGAGTTTAGAGTCCAAAATTTGTTGTACCTCATAGTGTATTTGGTCGTCAATTAAAGTTGGAATGGGTGGAGCTTTGAGGTGCCATTTGTTGTCGGTGGGAGCCCTCTTTAAAAGACTGACATGGAACGTATCATGCACATGGCGCAGGTTCTTGGGTAAAGTTACAGCAACAGTCACTTTATTTATTATCTTGCGCACAGGAAAAGGTCCCAGGAACTTCAGAGCGAGTTTGCGGCTTGTCTGAGCTAGTTTCAAGTTCTTTGTGGAAATATACACATGATCTCCAGGTTGTAATTCCCATTCGGCCACACGATGGCGATCAGCGTATTTTTTGTAATCCAGTTTGGCTTTTTCAAGGTGTTTCTTAATAAGAGTCCACTGATGCGCTGCCTCCCCCCACCATGAAGACACATCTGGTAATTTGGAGGAGTGGAGAGGGGGAGCGTCCAACGGGAAGGGATTGAAGTGGGTTCCATAGACAATTTTGAAAGGGGCCTCTCCCGTTGATGCGTGTACACTGTTATTATATGAGAATTCGGCTAGAGGGAGAAGGTCCACCCAATTATCTTGTTGAAAATTAATGTAGCAACGAAGGAACTGTTCTAATATCTGGTTTGTTTTTTCGGATTGTCCGTCGGTTTGTGGGTGGTGGCTTGAGCTGATACCTTGCTCAATATTCAACATTTTCAAAAGCTCCCGCCAGAAGTTGGCAACAAACTGTCCGCCGCGATCCGAAATCACCTTGGACGGAAAAGAATGTAATTTTACGATGTGTTTTAAAAACAAATCCGCTAGTTTCCGAGCGGAGGGTATAGCAGTACAGGGGATAAAATGAGCTTGTTTGGAGAACAGATCTACCACAACTAAAATACAATTATGTCCTTTGGAAATGGGTAGATCAGTGATAAAGTCCATAGATATTATTTCCCAGGGTCTGTTTGGCGTTTCCAAGGGTTGCAGGAGACCCGGAGGTTTTCCCTTCCTGGTTTTGGCGCTGAGGCAAACGGGGCAAGAACTAACATATTGGGAAATGTCTTTGCGCATGCCCGGCCACCAGAATTGCCTTTGGATTAGATGCAAAGTTTTCAGATACCCATAATGACCGGCAGTGGGAGCATCATGACAGCGCTGCAAGACCTCCAGCCTGAGGCTGTCTGGGACATAAAATTTGCTCCCAGCTAGCCAATCCCCGTGTGGGGATTGGGTCAGTTTGTTTCGCGGAGCTTTATCCCCCTCCTTCTCCACTTCAGTTTTAAGTTTCGATTTCCACTCTTGGTTGGCCGGGAGGGGCGGCTTGGCACGACTGCGAGTAGTCACCACGCCCCCAAGTTGCGTAGGCGAGAAGACCGTGTCGACAGTCTCCTCCCGTTTGCTCTTATGTTGGGGCATGCGCGATAGGGCGTCCGCCAAAAAGTTAGTTTTGCCCGGGAGATAATTTAGAGTGAAGTTGAATTTGGAAAAGAATTCCGCCCATCGCAATTGCTTGGCATTCAGTCTGCGTGGGCTTCGGAGGGCCTCGAGATTTTTATGATCTGTCCAAACCTCGAAAGGGTATCGCGCCCCTTCCAGCCAATGTCTCCAGTGACTAAGGGCTGCTTTTACTGCAAAAGCCTCCTTCTCCCACACATTCCAATTCCTTTCCGCCTCCGAAAACTTCCTAGACAAGAATGCACAAGGCCGCAATCTTCCATCCTCCCCCTTCTGTAGTAAAACCCCCCCTATCGCCGTATCGCTGGCGTCGACTTGTACTACGAAAGGGGATTGTTCGTTGGGGTGGGAGAGGACGGGTTCCGTTACAAATTGCTTTTTTAGGCATTCGAAGGCAGTTTGGCAATCGGGGGTCCATTGCAGTTTGGAGGAGGGTCTTTTAGCTTGGTCCCCTTTATCTTTTGTTTTCAGCAATTCTGTTAAGGGGAGTGTGATTTGGGCGAAGTTTGCTATGAAGTCTCTATAGAAGTTGGCAAAACCCAGGAAGGATTGCAGTTCTTTACGGGTGGTGGGTGTTTGCCAGTCTTGGATCGCTTGTATTTTGGCTGGATCCATTTTTAGACCCTCTTGGGAGATACAATACCCGAGGTAAGTGAGTTCGGTTTTATGGAATTCACATTTGGACAACTTGATGGGCAGTTTATTCTTCATCAAGGTGGCCAGAACCTTTTGTACCATTTGAATATGTTCTTCCTCAGTATCCGAATAAATTAAAACATCATCAAGGTACACCACCACCCCTTTGTACAGAAATTCGTGTAGAACTTCGTTTATCATGGACATGAATACAGACGGGGCTCCCGTCAATCCAAAAGGCATAACTAAGTATTCATATTGTCCGAGGGGCGTATTAAACGCGGTTTTCCACTCATCCCCTGCCTTGATACGAACGTGGAAGTAAGCATCTTTTAGATCTAATTTCGTAAAGATCTTACCTTGGGCCACGACGTTGAGAAGGTCTCTGATGAGCGGTATAGGATAGGCGTTGTTGGTGGACACTGCATTCAGTCCTCGGAAATCCGTGCACAGTCGGAGTCCCCCATCCTTCTTTTTTACGAAGAGAACTGGAGCGGCGTGGGGGCTAGTGGCTGGACGGATGAACCCTCGTTGGAGGTTGGTGTCGATAAATTTCCGGAGCTCCTCGCGTTCATGGAGACTCATGGGGTAGAGTCGTCCTTTGGGCAATGAGGCTCCGGGCAAAATTTCCACCGCACAGTCCGTTCGTCGGTGCGGGGGTAGAGTATCAGCTTCCTCCTCCGAGAAAGCATTTAGAAAAGGCCAGTACGGTTCGGGTATTTGGTTGACTTCTTCTTGGGTGAGAAGGGCCTTTTCATTATGAGTTGGATCTTCGCCCCAGTTTTGATTCCAACGGTGATTTGTACAGTTGGCATGACTGAAGGTAATACATCCTTGTGCCCAGTCTATGTGGGGATTGTGATCACATAGCCATTTGCTGCCTAGGATTAATGGGTACTTGGCAGTAGAGCTGATGACGAAGGACCTCTTCTCCCAATGTGGTCCCATGCCTGTAATCACTGGGATGGTTTCAGTTGTGACAGGGTTCATGCTGGTACCATCCATTTGCTCAAAGATCACTGGATTTTGTAAATCCCGAGTTGGTAAAACTAGTCCATTGACTAGGGCTGGGGCGATGATGTCTCTCGAACAGCCTGAGTCAATAAGGGCTTGCACTCGTATGTGCATCTTCTTCTCTGGGTTGATTAGAGTCACTGGCATAAATAAGATGGACCCAGGCGGCCGGTTCCGTGCAGGAACTGGCTTGGGGCGGATCTGTCGCTTGGGCCCTTTTACGACAGATCCATCTCGTTTCCCGACTGGGGACTTTCTGGATTGACTTCTGCGGTTGGGGAAGCGGGGTCGTATTCCATAACTTCTTCCGCTTCTAGCCCTCTCTCTGAGGCCGGCCTTTGGGAAGCGCCGCGGCCTCTATTCGCTCGTGGTGCGGGAATCGGACGTTGGAGATTAGGAAACGGAGCAAGGGTTGGACGCCGTAGTTGGAGCGGAGGTCTTTGCACAGGCCGGTAGGGGCATTGTGCTGCAAAGTGACCAGCTTGTCCGCATTGCAAACACAGCCCTTGTTGCCATCTAGCATCTCTCGCTCCACGGGTGGCGTAGCCAGCTCCCCGTCCTCCCTTCTGTAAAGTCAAAGGTTTTCTTTGTCCCGTTTGTTGTTGTTGTTCAACCAAACGGACTTCTAAAATGCGATTCTCCACTTCGCACACAAGTTGGATCCAACCCAACAGCGTGGGGGGATTGTCTTGCATGAGGGCTCTGTCCAAAAGTCTCGGGTTAAGCCCTTGTTTGAACAGAATAATCTTGGTGGACTCCTCACACCTAGGGCACTTGGCTGCTAATTGCCGGAATTTCGTGACATAGTCTCTTGCTGACATGCTGCCTTGTTTGATGGCTTGTAATTCTGTTCGGGCCCGGGTTTCTTCTAAGGGGTCTTCATATTGTGCTCGGATCGCATCCACTAACCCCTGGAGAGTATCGAGCTCAGGGGCCCCAACGTTATATAGTCCTACATACCAATCTGCTGCCTTGCCCTGTAAGCGAGATCCAAGATGTTCAATTTGACTGGCCTCACTGCCGAAAAGGTGTCCCCACCGGTTGAAAAACTGTACCACTTGCACCAAGAAAAATCCCAGTTTGGAGGGATCCCCATCGAAGGTGGCTTCCAGTTTCACCCAGCCCATCGGGAGTTCTTGTCTCGGAGCAGGTGCTGGGTAGAAGTCCATCGGCAGTCTTAATTGCGCCTGGGGCGCGGGAGGAGGTAACTGGAGTCTCGGTTGGGGCAACGGTGGCGGCTGTATTGGCGGCGGTTGAACCGGCGGAGGTTGGGCCGGCGGTGCTGGCGGAGGTTGCCGTGGTTGAGCTGCCGGGGGTGGTCTCGGTCGGGCCGGAGGCTGCAGTGGCGGGCGAGCAGGCGGCGGCAGCCTTGGTTGGGCTGGTAACACGGGAGGCGTTGGCGGTAGCTGTCGAGGTGGAGGAGGTTGGAGCGGTTGAGTGGAGATCGGCCGCTGAGGAGGGGGTTGGAGGTGTCGTATTGGTGCAGGCCTTCCCGGTTGATTCGGGGGTGGTAAGGCGGGCTGGTCCTGTGGCTGCTGCAACGGTATGAGCTGCGGTCGAGGTGAGAGGGGCCGCAGCGGCGAGGGTCGGACGGGTGGAAGGCCGCGCGGGCTTGCCCCTGCGGGCGTCGTTATTCTGGGAAGTAAAGACTGGCTTCGTAGCACTGGTAGACCGTCTCCCGAAGGTTGCCCGACGGGAACAGTTTCTTGCGGTTGACGAGGGGCTTCCTCCTCGGATGGAGCCGCGTGTGCTCCCGATGGGTCCGGTCGGACCGTTGTAGAAGAAGTACGGGGGGGTATCACCGGTGTATCACTTGGCTTTTCCTCCCCTCCCGTAGGCCTCTCAACGGGAGTCTCGTCTGGCGGTACATCCCCTCCCGAGTTAGGAGGTTCGGTGGGAGTCCCTCCGGGTGGCTCAACCGGGTTATCGCCTCTCGGTGGAATTTCCTGCTGTTTGGGAAATTCCTTGGGTTGTTCTTCCAATGCGCCAGAGTAGGTACCCCCCTCGTTGGTAGGTGACGACCGTTGCTGGACTTCCTCCACCGGATAGGAGATGACACTTTGGAGGGTAGCTATCTGTATCGCCATCTCTTCAGGAGACAGTCTCTCTCCTGCTCCCATTGCAGAAATTAAATGAATGGCATGAGCCAAACTTTCTTCCATATCCATCAGTTTAGCTTCTAACTGTTGCATCCGACTTGGCCCCGGTTGCTCGCTCATGGAACCTCCATTCGTTGCACTCACCGGGGAAATGGGGCCCCAAGGAGGAGGGTCCCCTTGAACGACTCGCGATCTCGCAGCTAGGATTCCCTTGGCCATACCCGTTACTGCCGAGATGCTGGTATCTACCGCATAGGTGCGACCTTGTATCTGCTCCCAACTTTGTTCAGGAACTTCCGTTGGCTCTTTCCACGGAGCAAGTTCGGAATAATCCCAGCTCAGGACGCCGCGGCGGGACGTGTCCCCCTCCGTCTGTTCGAACGTCCTGTTCCAATATCGCCATGGTTGGCTGCTATCTAGCTCAGGGACGGTTTCCAGGCTTCGGCGTCCGTCCATCGAAGCTCGCGGATGTAGTCCACCTGCCCGGCGCTCTCTCGTTTCTCGGGGTCTGGCTCCCCACTCCGACGGGGTGGGTACCGAGATCAAGGGGAGAGCGGTTGCTTTCGGCCTTGCCCCGAGGTCGCCTTCGGTCTCGCCCCGAGCACTGAGGTCGATGAGAGGCGGGGTAGAAGTGGAGGCTCCGGTCCCGTTCCCGGCTGCTCCCAGCTCCTGGGAGTCTTGGGCTTGCACAGGTTGATTGTCGGGAGACGCATACGGATCAAACAAAGGATCCCTGTCCGGGACAACCTTGGATTCCGCTGGGCCCGACTCAGACATGATTGGTAACAAAATGTCAGACTGTGGCTAAATAAGGCTCTCACTACAGGGTTCCCTTTAGAAGCAAACACAAGTCCATTGTTTGAAAAAGGAAACTTTACTGCAGAAAAGGTCCATTATAGTCCACTGTCCTGAATAGGAGACTCAGGATGGTACATGATCATTGTTACCAATGAAGAGCAAGCATAAGGTACAGAGTAACAATACCCATCTGGATTAGCCTCCCCCCACAGTTCTCAAAACAACATCTCTCAGTCTTGGGAAGCTGCTCTCCTTCAAGGCCAATGCTTGGTGGAACGGTGTTAGACAAAACAGTCTCCTCCAGTGGGAATGCTGCCTGGGAACTGGTGCACCTGGGGAAAAAGCACTTAGACACTAGAAGCATTAGAAAATGGAGTCAGTACAGTTTAGGTATACACTGGACCTGACACAGCGAACACCAAAGCCCAGATATTTTGCTCGAGGGCAGGGAGCGACCCCCTCTCTATTGGGGATGCCTTCCAGTTTACGTGGACCCACAGGTTGCACTATATGTTTCCACCATTCCCACTAATACCGAGGGTGCTGGACAAAATAGAACACGACAATGCAGATTGCATTCTAGTGGCACCCTTCTGGCCGAGGCAAGTATGGTTCCCCAAACTACTGCAGATGTCCAATCGGACGTATGTGAGTCTGCCTCCCCAGCAGGATCTCCTGTGGAACGGGGCCCTGCTCCACCACGAACCCAAGAAGCTGCACCTGACGGCCTGGCGAATCCAACCCCGCCTGTAGTGTTCTCAGAGCAGGTGGAGAAAGTCTTGCTGAACGCAAGGAAGCCGTCCACTAGACGGGCCTATGAGACTAAATGGCGTAAGTTTGAGGCTTGGGCACTTGCTAAAAGGGTGGTGCCTACCAGTAGCCCCCTGGGGCTCATATTTGACAACCTATGTCAGCTGAGGGACCAAGGGTTAAACGTTACCTCCCTCAAAGTCCATCTTGCTGCTATTTCCGCCTTTCATGATCGGGTAGACGGTAGCACGGTGTTTTCACACTGTAAATCCTGTCAATTCCTGAAGGGGATGTTTAATCTTTACCCGCCTGTGTCCCCTCCGGTGCCTCAATGGTCCCTGTCCCTGGTGCTGTCGAGGCTGATGTTGCCTCCGTTTGAACCGTTAGCCACATGCCCTTTGGACTTGTTGTCCTACAAGGTAGCCTTCTTGGTGGCTGTAACGTCTGCCAGGAGGGTTAGTGAGTTGTCAGCTCTTAGGGCTGACCCGCCCTTCCTTCTATTCCATAAGAATAGGGTGGTCCTGCGGTCCTGCCAAAGGTGGTGTCTGCCTTTCACCTGTCGCAGGAAATTACGCTGCCTGCGTTTTTTCCACAGCCATCTTCCAAGGGAGAAAGGGCCCTTCATACCTTAGACTTAAGAAGAGCCTTGGCTTTCTACTTGGATAGGACAAGGGACTTCCGTAGGAGTTCTCACTTGTTTGTCTGTTTTGGGGCCAAGGACAAGGGTCGCAGGGCATCTTCACAGACCCTGTCACGGTGGATTGTATCGGCCATCAGTAAGGCCTATTCTCTAGCTGGGGTGGTTTGCCCACTGCAGGTCAGAGCCCATTCCACACGGTCTCAAGCAGCCTCTTCGGCACTCATCAGAGGTGTGCCACTGGTTAATATCTGTAAGGCAGCTACGTGGTCCTCTGCTGACACGTTTGTTAAACACTATGCTATGGATGTCAATGCAGAGCAAGAGGTTTCTGTAGCCAAAGCTGTCCTTCACTCCCTGTTTTCTTAAAAGGATGCTGAAGGGTATTATTGTAATAACTGACAATGACACTTTGTGTATATGTTTATTGAACAAGTTGAATGTTACTGAACAGTGATTTATTTATTTATTTATTGGTCCTGGTACTAGGACTGGTGTTATATAATAAAATTGAGTTGGATTTCACCCCACCTTCCTTATTTTGTGAAGCTTGGTACTCTCCCATGTGTGGAGGCACAGAAGAACGAAGATGAAAACAGGGTTAACATACCTGTAACTTATGTTCATCGAGTTCTTCTGTGCTGACACACATCCCTCCCTCCTACCCCGCTGTGAATTCCAATGCACAATAATATGATTATAACAATATTGATGTTTTAAAGGATTATGGCTATGTGTATTGGATAGCGGCGGCAAGGGAGAACTGAGGGAAGGGGCCGTTGGTCGCTGGGAAGACATGTGACCGTTTGGGCGGGAAAACGGTCACTGAGGTGCGCGACAAACGGCCCCTTCGGAGCTATAGATGCGATAAAGAATTCTCCGGCGGCTGGCCTGCGCCTGCGCAGTCCCCCATGTGTGTCAGCACAGAAGAACTCGATGAACATAAGTTACAGGTATGTTAACCCTGTTTTAGATCCAATCCATAAATATGTATTCACCCATCCCCCAATCTTTACAAAGTGACCCAATATTGACTTGATTGTACAGATTGCTTCATTTCAGCATGGATTAAATGTGTTTATTTCTTGTAACATTCCTAGGAATTCTGCTGATGTTGTACCTTGGCTGTAACATTGTACCTGCTGATGCAGCAATAAATTTCATTGAAAAGTTTTTTAGCATGCATGATTGAGGGCATCGTAGAAATTTGTGATGTTTGGAATGTATGCAAGCCAACAGATATGACATGCCAAATACCTGACATAGTACCATACTTGTAGAAGTCTCATGTCAGTGGTGCAAGTGGATATATGCCAGTTTAAATGTTTAGATTGGAATGCTCCTTATTTTTATTTAATATGATAGGTAATATGTAACAGAACCTTTCCCCACAGTAAAATAACACTCAGTTTTTTCTCCCAGATGATTGATTTCTCTGTATGCATCCTCTTCCTACATTATTCATTTTTGGTAAATATAATGGTTATATAGTTGCTAATAACTTCAGTGTAGATATATTTTATTTCATAGAATGTGTTTTAAGTTATTCTGAAATCTAATTTTATATATGAAAGTTTTTTTGTATTTTGTTTAATTGTCTAGGGAAACAGTTTACAAACTAATACCTCTGTTAAACTCTTAAACATGTTTTTTTTAAAAAATAACCTGTGTACAAAAATGGTATAGCATAAGAGCTAAGAATCTGAACTGTGAATCAGGAATTTTTCCAGTGAGAATCTTGTCTTGCACTGTAGGTAATGTTAAACATATTTATCTGACCTACTATAGGCAAAATCATGCTTAGATTGGATGTTAGATCTTCACTGGATTTATCTCTCAGCCTCCATTCTACAATATGAGGATAATAAAGTGACTTAGTTTGAAGATTGTGGTAAAGATTACTGAAATGAAGCATGTGAAATGCTTTGAAATATCTAGAAAACAATGCAAGTAATAATAGTACACTGGCTTGCCATCTCTTCTTTCTCTTTGTATATAAATTCACAGACATTTAAAAAAAATAGTTCTAGGTGAAGGTGTTATGAGAAGAGATGGGCACGAACAGCAGTACGAACAAAAAAAAGCCACAAACAGCCCAATCTACTGTTTGCGAACAAGCTGTTTGTGAGGCCCCATTCTAAATGAACAGGTGGTCGTTGCAAGCCTCATTCATTGCTGTTCCTCAACCCAGACGGTCTGGCACTTGCAATCAATTCTCTTGGCAACTTAGGAAGGGATTGTCTGAACTCTGTCTGAACTCTTGCTGTTGCCCTGGAAACCCCAATCTAAGCCCAATTTAACTTGATAGGCAGGTCTTCCTTTCAAATGTGGAGCTCCAAATTTGTTACAAGGGAGCAAGGAGCAGTGGGGAGGGGGGCTCCCAGCTCTGGCTTAGTTTGCAGACAGTGGAGAGGGAGAGACAGTTGCTGTTGGCATTTTGATAGAGTGCATTGGAGCTTGAATTTTCTTTGTGTGTGGTGGGATAGTGATCTACCCCTTCAAGTTCCAGGGCTGCTGCCAGGCTCTGGGCGAAGCTATTATTTATTATTGGTACCTTTCCTGCTGCCTGTTCAGGTAAGGTTTCTGGGAGTGCTGCAGTAGGGATCTACCCCTTCAAGTTCCAGGGCTGCTGCCAGGCTCTGGGGCCAAACTATTATTTATTATTGGTACCT
Source organism: Eublepharis macularius (assembly GCF_028583425.1). Lineage (NCBI taxonomy): Eukaryota > Metazoa > Chordata > Lepidosauria > Squamata > Eublepharidae > Eublepharis > Eublepharis macularius. Next base: position 83,193,654 of record NC_072797.1, read on the forward strand.
TTCCTGGTGCCTGCTCAGGTCAGGTTTCTGGGAGTGGTACAGTAGGGATCTTGACCAAACTTGGATGATGGCTGGAGGAGAGCCTGCTGGCCCCCACAAACAGCTAACCACGAACATGTTCGTGAACAGGACCATGTTCGTGGTTGTTCGTGAGTCCCTGTTCGTGGATGGCAATGAACAACAAACATCATGTTAGTTTTTTTTCCTGTTTGTGCCCATTTCTAGTTATGAGGCATCATAATAGTTTTCTTAACTGTATAGAAAATTAGGGACATCTTTTATATATTAAGGGTTTTAGAAGTTTGTAAGTGGACAAAGTTATTGTTCACCTAGTAGTTATGGGCATAGTCTATTGCGAAGTTACTTCTGCACTCTGTGAAATCCCACATATGGCTTCTATGCCTGCATAGAAGTTGCTTATGAACTCTAGAAATCTAGGCAAGGAATTCGTACTCAGATCCCTTTTCAGGGGGAAGTTTGGTCCCTCTGTACAAATCTCAAAAACCCTTCCATTCTGCTCTGTTTTCTTTCTTTTGATTTTTGACACTTCCTGTATTTCTGTTTGTTTAATTTGTCCCTATTTTGTTTTGTATCAGGTAGATGTAATTCAGCCTCATTTTTGCTTTGGCCTCTTTCTTTTATTGCTAGAGGGTTGGCTGAAGTCATAAAGATAAATGTAGATTCTATGAAGCAAGGGTGATCATGGAATCCCGACTCTGCCCCAGATGTCGTGGAATGTGCCTTCAGAGCTGCGACCGGATGGTTGAAGCAGGGTCGGCTGAGACTGAATCTCTTGAAGACAGAGGTCCTGCATGTGGGTCTAGGGTCCATGGGTGTGGGACTCTGGCTCCCCGCTCTTGATGGATTGCCACTTACGCCAGTGTCAAGAGTGAGGAGCCTGGGGGTGTTCCTGGATGCTTCCCTGTCTGTGGAGGCACAGGTCGCAGTGGTTGTTCGATCCTCATTTTTCTATCTAAGACAGGCTCGACAACTTGTCCCTTACTTATCAACCCATGACCTTACGACAGTGATCCACGTAATGGTCACCTCCAGATTAGACTGCTGTAACTCGCTCTATTCAGGGCTTCCCTTGGGCTTGATCCGGAAACTGCAGCTGGTTCAGAATGCAGCTGCACGGGTGGTTGCCAGAGCTCCAATCATGGTACATATAACACCCATCCTCCATCAGCTGCACTGGTTACCAGTTGAGTACCGGGTCCGGTTCAAGGTTCTGGTGTTGACCTATAAAGCCCTATGTGGAGTGGGCCCAGCATACCTTCGGGACCACCTCTCCCCATATGTTCCCCGGAGGTTGCTTCGATCAGCTAATAAGCAGTTGCTGATGGTCTCTGGCCCCAGGGAGGTCTGCCTGACCTCTACCAGAGCCAGGGCCTTTTCGGTCCTGGCTTCGACCTGGTGGAAGTCTCTGTCTGAGGAAACCAGGGTCCAGCGGGATTTGTTACCTTTCCGCTGGGCCTGCAAGATGGAGATGTTCTGCCGGGCATTTGGTGGGGGCTAGGCTGTCCAGCCCTCTCGCCAGCCATACCACTGAAAACCGTCCACCACCCATGCAGGAGCTCATAAGTGTGACGCAAGGCTGATTTAAGAGCCAATCCCTGTGCCTAAAATGCTGTATTTTATAATATTTATATCTGCCAATTGAGAATTTTTTGAAGTGTTTTAATGTTTATTTATAAGGTTTTTATTGTTTTTAAACTGTTGTTAAATTGTTGTTGTCACAACGCTCTAAGCCCGTCTGACGGGGAGGGCGGTCTAGAAATGCAATCAATCAATCAATCAATCATAGTGGCTTGTATGCTCCATATCGATAGATGTTGGTTTTTTTAAAGTATACATTTGAAGAAATTAGTATGACAGATTTTTTGTTTTTTTCCTCCTTCTCAAGGTGTTTAATACATGTGTCCAATAGACTTGCCTACTAGTCATAGAAGATAGATATTCTCATCCCACTGGGAAATTATTCACCACTTATTTTTTGTCAGCCATGAAACTGGTTTGGGAATTGTCTGAGTGCATTTAACATTATTCCATATGTTCAGCACAGCATTCATAATAGGATTTTGCAAGACAGTCAGTAGAATGTTTCCATTGTTTGTAATAAATTAATCAGTGTAATGCCAACTGCCTCTGTGGCTGTATATATAATGTGTATGAGTAGGTACTGCAGTGCATGAAACTGAATGGTATCTCGTGAAGTTATGTAGTCATAATATAGCTGTTAAGCTCTGGATCTGCACCTTTCTAAATTTAGGCAGAGAAAATCTTTTGCACTTTAAATAACAAATGGTCTGAAGAACTATATGGGTCTGTCCATTGGCGGAGTTGACATTTATTAGTTTGCTGTAAAAATATTGATTTTTCTCACTTTACAGATGCTGTCAGAGGTACTGTAGATGTATGAAATCAATGAAAACTGAATAATTTATACAGAAAGGAACATGGGATTGTATTTGCAAAATGTTAAAATCTACAGAGAAAAAGTCCCTACAGTTGTCTTGGCAGAAAATACATTTTTAAATTACTGTATCTAGTTTTGCCAACATCCGTTCTGGATGTTTCTGTGATGCCATAAGCTGGGACATCCTTGCCATTACTTATGTGGAGGCATTGTTCCATTCTTTCAGTGGCTACCTCAGGAAATGATGGGCAGCCACTTCTATTTCTTGTGGGATATCTTTTATCGCATCCTGGCATCGTTTTATGTGAATATTTCTTTGCATCCTGGCAGAACCTGGGGAGAAAATTAACATAAGTGAAATAATAGCCTGAGGCAATATTTTTTAGCCTTACCTTTAATTTTGTTTTCCAAGATGAGAGCTGCAAGGAAGATCAGCAATCTCCTCATGATTTGACTGGAGGTCTTGAAGCTTTATTGGCTGTGTATCTCCATTGATAGATCAACCAGCATGCTTGGGAATATTAAAACTTATCCTTATTTTTAAGCTATAATTGTGAAGCAGGACTTTATGAGTTGGTTTAATGCTAGGCTTCTGCAATGATTGTTGGCAAATTTTAATTATTGATAAGCAGTTGACATGGAAATTTCAATTCCAGAGTATTTAAAAAATAACAAACATCTTTTGTGATGGATAACGTTCATGAAACATTTAATACTGCTGTTCTATTTAAATTGTTCAAAGCCATTTGTAAAATAAGAATAAAGGTGTGACTGAAAAAAAAACAAGCAAAATAAAAAGATGACAACAGCTGTTATCTAACATAATAAAGCAGTAGGCTCAGTTCTCCCTTGAAACTTATCAAGAGCTCTAAAGCTGGTTAACCATGAACAACTGTACAATAAACGAAGCAAAACAGAAGATGATAGAAAAGAGCAACTGTCTTGGGGCCAATGCCAGCACAACTGTGCTGTGTTGTGCTGATATGAGTGAACTGGATCACAACAGCAACCTTTGCAGCCTCCACAAAGCCATGCAGTCTGGTGGCCTGCACAAAGGAGTGGGAGTGGGCAAAGCCGCTCTTTGCTCTTCATCAGCAGGAGCGCCACTGACAGAAGAGGAAGATGATGAGCATAGTTTTACCTGGTTTCCCCTGCTTGCTGTTAATGCTAGAAGCCTCTCTTCCTGTTTCAGTCTATAAGAGAAGAGAACCCAGAGAAGAGCCTCTTAAGGCAGATCTTAAAGATCAGCTAGGTTCATGTGAGAGCACGCTATTTTTCACATAATTTTGGCTCAAATTAGGATTCTGTAGGTCAAAACTAGCAACATGAACAGCACTCTGGAGCTCTTTACCTTCCCCCCCTTTTCAAGCATAAAAATATGCGAGAGGAGCAATATCATGTAAGCCTTCTGCATCATGGTCCTAGAAGAAAGTAAGAGAAAGTGACTGATCTCATGGGAGTCTCAGTAGAAACATAGAACACAAAACAGCCTCTCCATGTCCCCTTTACCCTTAGAAGTTCCCCAGTGCCTAGTATGATCTTAACCCCTTCTCACAACACAGCTACCTCATCCACTCATTGGGCCCTCATAGCTCTGTTTGGCTGATACTCTTCATGGGACAGGAAATCTTTACAAAAATGAACTCTAACCTCCTTCCTAGCACCTACATTTGGTTTCAGGGCCTTGCCTCTACATTTCCAAGCATGCCAGCCCACACTGATTCTCCCCAGTGTTCCACTAACAACTTTTCTAGCCATCTCATTATGTTTGTGAACTTTGAACCAAGTAGGCCAGCATTGCAGGTCTATACCCACACAAGAATCAAGCAGTATACTGCTTCTGAGGAGCAGGAGAGGAACAAGTTTGAATGTTGTCTTGGGAAAATAACTGGTGCCTATAGATCATTATCACATTAGATAAGCAACTATTATGTGGCATATTTGTAGAATTTGGGGGGGTGAAATAAAACATGGGGCCCCAGAAAATTTAACTGTTAGCTGCAAAATTGCAGCATAATTGATAACAGTAGTAGCAGCAAAACTGATAACAGGGCAGCATGTGGCAGTAAACAAATTACCCTTGTTTTACAAGAACTACATTGGCTTCTAGTATGTTTCTATTTTTTTTAAAATTATTAGATGGGTTTTACAAATATAAACATACAAATCATTATCATTTTCCACCCCATTGCATTTTCCCCATCCTTTCCCCCCCACTTTTCTAGTGACTCCCAACAGTTTTCCATACCCAACTTAATCTAAAGAATATATCATATAAATTCTTAAAGTCTATAATAATATATATGTCCGGGGTCTGGGTCCCAGCCCCCAGACTTGGTAGGAGGGAACAGCAGGTCAACCGGGCTGACAGGCAAACAGAGGGGGCAGCCAGCAGGTCAACTGGTCAGCCAGCAGACAGCAGGTCAACCGGTCTGACTGGCAGGCAAAGGGGGCAGCCGGGGGACAGCAGGTCAACCCCTCCCACGGGCAAATGGAGCCAGAACCTGCCGGTGCCAGGGGCAAGGGGCAAAAGCCCAGGGCCTCAGGAGGCAGGGGGAGACAGAGAGAGGCCAGCGAGTCCCACTCCCCTAGGGAAGGAAAGACTAAGCAAGGCGGAAGGGGGCAAGGGCAGAGGGATTGGGAGCCCAGCAGTCACCCACCCAAAGACCTTACCTGAGGAGAAGCAGCAGCAGCCCCAACAACCCAAAGCCACGCCCCAGCTAGAAAATAGTAGCCTGGCCCAGGAGTTGCCAAAAGCCAAGCCACTCCAGGTGGGGCTATTGGAGGCACTCTGCAGGAAGCCCTGGGCAACCAGCCAAGGAGCCGCAGCTGGACCCACCTTCAGCCATCAGCTCAGCCAGGGAGGCCGGGCTGCTAGCCAGGAGACTGCAGCTGGACAGGCCTTCAGCAATCAGCCAAGGCAGAGAGGCTGGGCAGCCAGGGAACAAGGCACAGCTGGTGCTGGTCAGTGGGGCCAGATCAGCTACCCCAGCTGCAACTGCTTGGTGCAGCCCAAGACCAGGCTGGAAGAGGGGTGGGACAGTAGAAGGAAGCCTTATAAAAGCTGGCTGGGAAGAGCCCTGTGGTGGTGGGTGTGAGTGAGGAGTGATGATGTGGAGTGAGAGCAGTAAGATGCAAGGGTGGAGGCTTGGAGGAGAGTTCTGGAAGGAGGAGATGAAGGAGGACGCAGAGGGTAAGCAGGCCAGGTTGAGCAGGCCAGCGAGTGGACTGAGAGGGAGTCTGGGTGAGGTATACCGCCCCTCCTTCCACAGAGCAGGGTCCTGCAGAATCCCTGGCCCCCCTGTGATGTCAGGAGCAGACCGCCCAGTGCCATGCCCAGCGGCAGTGGCGGCAAGCCCTGACAATATATTATATATATCTATATAATACATACTAATCTAATCTATTTACTTGTATTAACTATCTTAATCTAATACTTATCTAAATTAAGAGTATAAAAATTATATAAGTATATAGTAAGTATATATACTAACTTAAAGAAGAAATATATATATATATATATGTATGTAATATACTATTCCTTAAACACCTATTATCTATATTATAAATCTATTACTTCTATTACATCACTAAAATATCACATATACTCCCTATTACCTATACAACCTTGTTATTCAATCTCATACATTTCCATATGAATATACTATCTTACTCTTAACTTTATAATACTATAATACTATAACTCTGTAACTTAATACTAATCCAGTAAAATATAATAATATACCCCCTTTTAACCTTAAGTAAGTTTCTATCTCCCCTTTAACAACTATCCAAAGACCACAATTTCCCCTTCATGTCCCACTTTTTCTCCACATATTTCTTAATTTTTTCCCAACTTAATGTATATTCCAGTACTTCTTGTTCTTTCAATTTCCTTGTTAACTTGTCCATTTCTGCCATATTCAGAACTTTCAAAATCCAGTCTTCCATAGATGGTATCTCCTGAGTCTTCCACAACTGTGCATAACACATTCTGGCCGCCGTAATCATATAAAATACCATAACTCTTTCCATTTTATCAAAGTCTTCTAGGTTCATGCATAATAACAATTCCGGGGTTTTATTTATATTCCTTTGTAAAATATCCGACATAACCTTTACTATATCCCTGCAGAACTGTTTTGCCTTATCACAAGTCCACCACATATGATAGAATGAACCTTCATGCTGTTTACATTTCCAACATTTGTCAGACATCTGACTATTACCATTGGCCAACTTCTTTGGTGTTAAATACCATCTATACATCATTTTATAAACATTTTCATGCACCGTGGTACATGCTGAAATTTTAACTGTATTTTTCCATACCTTTTCCCAAGCTTCCATTGAAATTTCCCTATTACAATTTATTGCCCATTTAACCATCTGAACCTTAACGACCTCCTCCTCTGTGAACCATTTCAATAATCTCTTATATATTTTAGAAATCATTTTCTTCCCTCCCTGAAGCAAATAATTCTCAATCTCAGAGTTTTGTAGTCTGAAACCGTTTTTCCTTTTGCCTTTCTCATACAAATCTTTTATCTGCATATATTGAAACCATCCATATTGGAATGGCAATTCATCATTACCTTTAGGCAAATAATTGTTCTGTTTTATCTAAAGAATTTCTTTATATGTCAACCAGTCTTCCCCTGCATATTCTGTTCTTGGATTTACTACTTCAGCAGGAATAATCCACATTGGTATAGTCTCTTCCATATATTTCTTGTGTTTGGTCCATACAGCAAACAAGCTTCTTCTTACATAATGATGTAAAAACATAGAGTCTGCTTTTACTTTGTCATACCATAGATAGGCATGCCATCCAAATAGTTTATTATATCCTTCCAATGCTAACAGCTTCAAATGCTTCAATGTCAACCATTCCTTTATCCAGTCCAAACATACCGCGTCATGATATAATTTAAAGTTTGGTAATTGTAAACCTCCTCTTTCTTTTGCATCATACAGTACCTTCATTTTAACTCTGGGTTTCTTTCCAGCTCAAACAAAGTTTAATATCGTTCTCTGCCACTTTTCAAATTGTTTATTATCTTTAACAATAGGTATTGTCTGTAGTAGAAACATCATTCTTGGAAGAACATTCATCTTGATTACTGCAATACGACCTAACCATGACAAATTCATTTTATTCCATTTAATCATATCTTTGTCTATTTGTTGCCATAACTTGTCATAGTTATTCTTATATAAATCAATATTTTTCGCTGTCACTTCCGCTTCTAGTATGTTTCTAAATGCTGGGTTTTATTTTTTCAAAATTTATACCCTGCCTTTCTTGCCTCGTCAGGGCCACCAAGGCAGCTAATAGTTTTTTTAAAAAAAATATAATAAAAACACATCTTAAAAACCATTAAAATCAAACAAAAACACAGCACACAGTCATTCATCCCTCCAAACATCAACCAGTGGTACAATAATTATAAGGACTAGATGAGATAAAAACTCTCATTGAGCTTTTTTTTTTTTTACACCCATCAGACTGGTAAATAAAGGTCTAGGATTGGGCCCAATGATGTATCAGTGTGCTGTCTCATTCAGCTCATGCTGGCACACTTATGTTCTAGAAACAAATCCAGGTCATTTCAGTGGTTTAGACCATGATCGACACTGCTATGTTTCTGGCAACAGCCGTTACAGCATTATACTGAGTGGCACAAAACAGGACAGAGAATGGGAACAGCTGGGGCATGAGTGAGTGTCAGAGTCAGCTGACCTCAGTACCGCTATTGCTATGATTCTATAATGGCCTAAAAAGCAAAAATGAAAAGAACAAAGTCTGCAGTAATCATTGCAAGTGAATTCAGAAATTGATAACTCCCTCCTTCTGGCATACTACTTTCATTTGTTGGATTACTCTTGCCTTAGCTTTCTTCAAAACAGAGTAGTCTGTTCTGACTGAGTTGTAAGAAACTGTACCTCTCTCTGTTAAAATATATCCCACCCCCCCAAAGTCCTGGAACTGATTTCTAGGAGCAGATGAAAATTATACTCAGAATAGTAAGATTTTCTAAACCGTGTCAAATTGCTGATTGCAATGATCAAAGCTAATGGTTTGGAGAGTGAGTGGTGGTTGCTAATATGAGAAGAGTGTGTTCATGTGGTTCATAGTCTAATATCGCTAGAATAAAACAGTCGTTTCTTGGCTTACATCTGAGCTTGATGAGGACATAACACCTAGTTCAGTTGTAATATGAACAGTGCTAGAACTCATCAGAGCTCAGCTCTGAAAACTCTTAGTGTCAAGCCTCAGCCCTAGAATATGTAAAGTAGAATTTGAAAGGTATGTACCTTGGGCCTTTCCCCGAAAAGATGAGTGCCCAAAAGAACAATCTACACATTTGTAATTGGAGGATAGTGCTTTTAGGTTGTTGGGAATATCTCCAAAGGTGGTTTTGGTTTGGTTAGCTCTTCTTTTAGATATTAAGTAATATGTGAATCCAAGGGAAAAAAAACTTTGTTTCTAAGTCAATCATGTCGCTTCTAGCTGAATTCTTTACAAAGGCCTATCTCGATTTGCTGTTGCAAGTGGTAACTTTAAAATGAGGTATGTTACCCAAAGGAAAAAGGGGAAGTTATGGAGAGAAATGAAGTGTAGTAGAGCAAGGCTGTGTTTGCTGGCACCAGGCCAAATGGAAAGTGGATGCATGTCAGATCTGATTAAAGAATTCCTCATTGTAAGAGCATAGCACCTTTATAAGGGTGATGGAATGAAGAGTGTAATGAGAAAAAATACATATTTGGATGGAATATTATTTTACTTTTATCAAAACTAAATATGAAGGAAAGTTTTATTGTGGCATATAACCTAAAATGAGTTAATTCTTTTTTTAAAAAATCCTCCTTGAGATGAATGTTTTTAAACACATTTTCATTCCAAATGAATCAGTAGTATCATTCTTTTTCTGCTTAGAGTACAGAGCATCTTGAAAAACTACAAGTAGCAATTTGCAATACTTCCTAATTGCTGTTTTACTCTTAAGATTCTGGGCATAGTATGCACAGAGGACCATTAGGATCATGTTGCCATACACTTAGTATATATTTGTTACATACATACAAATCCTGATTTTCTGGCAAACTGTGGATTGCCTGTCTTGGAATTGAACAATGGCTTGCTGAAAGAGAGGAAGTATGGGATGATTTGAGGTGAGAGTTTAGGACTGGGATTAGAATTGGACATGAGCAGCTAAACTGTGGTTTGCTGCTAAATGTGAACCAGATTCAAGCCTTTTCAAGAATCCCTTCTCATTTTTCATTAAACCTCTGCTGACTTAATTGAGAGTTACCACATTTGGGAAGGAAAAATGGTATGCTTAAGAGAATTTGCTTGAAGGCATGTATCAAAAAGTCTAGAGTCTGGGTAGCTTCATACAAAATGAATTGCCCACACTGCACTAATCCTGCATGTAATCCATTGTGTATAATGAAAATATGTTTTTCTTCACAGAAGTAATTTTGCCTGTTGGAAGTTCAGACTTAAAAATGTCCTCAAACTCGAAGAACCTCACTCAGCAAATGTATACATAATTCTCTTGATTCCTTCCCTCTATCATACATATAGAGAACCTTTGAGGGTGGGTAGATTGATGGAAAGGACTGATGATTGAAGGCTCGTTTGTTTTAAGACAGTTGTCTGAAACTTCTAATTTTTGAAGGCCGCTCAACAATTGGATTCATGGGAGTGCTTGGTTTTAAAAAATTAAGTATGGACCTTCAAGCGTGTGATCTTGAGATCATGATTTCCTGCATAAGAAAATCATATTCTTATGATGGTTTGGTCCAACATATTAACGTCTGTGGCTGGAAGGTTGAAAAATAGGGTAATTGGGCATTGCAAGTGATAGTTACTCTACCAAACTAAGCTGATACCCAGTCTACCACTGTAACCATTTTTAAATGAATATGATTTCATATGATTGTATTTCTAATTGTGTTTTTATGCACATGTAAGCTAAGTATGTGCTTTCCATTTAATGTTTTCATTCTGCTTGGAAACCCTGCTTAGATAGGATTTAAAATGTAACAGGAAGTGCCGTTAGGAGGTACATTCCTGGGGAACTCAATTATTATACTTGCAAACCATTTAAGAAAGTAAATCAGGTCTGGCAAAGGGTTTATATGCCTCCTGCAGCTTCCCTTAGTTTATTCTGCAGAAAAGGGGAAGAAGTCTGAAGAATTTGTAAGACAAAAAGCCTCTAGTCATAAACATGATTCTGCTTGTCAGATTAACGTTAAATTTAAATTGTATGATTAACTGTATTATCTAAAAAGTTTGATATTCCTTTCTGTAAACCTAAGATGCACATATGCATCTTGTGGGTTACCCATTATAAATAGTCTGCACAACCAGTTTATTGCTGGGTATGGCAACACTGTTATATTTTACAAAGATTCCTTTTTAATATGTTTTATGTCTGTTGCACATCTAGATATTATAATGTAAATTATTTTGAGCTGGTAGATAGTGGTTATCTAGTAAAGTAGCTGCTTGTAGTTTAGGTTTTGTATATATCTTAATTGAAAACTGTAATACATTTTACATTTTAAAAGCAGAGTATTTGTGCTGAAGCTTTTAAAACATAACTCCAGCTTACAGCAAGCTTTATTTTTATCTTAAATGACTGTTTGACAGACTGGTCAAAAGCAAATAAACTTAATATCCCTAAAAGCAATTGGACATGTTTGGAGCATTCTTTTCATGGAGCATTTGCCGATAATATGCTTTGAAGAGAACTAGACAACTCCAAAAATTGGTTAAATGAAGTTTTGGTTTTAAAAATCTGATTAGCAGTTCTTAATTTGAGCCAGGTTGTGCCTTAAAAATATAAATTAGTAGTTAAGAAGATTGCATCTCTGAGCATGTACAAAATTCAGTTACTTCATGTTGGAATAACTGTAACCAGGTTATATCCAGGGAAGCTATGGCCCTAAATTTACTTAGGGCCCTTGTTTACAGACGCGGGGTGACAACACAGTGCAAGGCAGCTGCCATGTTCCCTGGCTGGTTCCCTGTAGCCTCCTTGGAGCTGTATGGGAGCCAATCAATTCAAACTGCCTGGTTGGCCAGTCAATGGTGGGCTGGTTGGTCAGTGGGAGGCATCCCCTGCCAGTGGCTAGGGACTGCACAGTCTTCTATATGGTCCACCAGTTGGGCTTAAATTCAGGAGCCAACCAGGCCCCACATGCAGTTGGCTCCCAACCAGTATCCCACCTATCCTTTCCTCTGAGCTTCCAGTGCTCAGGATTTATGTGCCTTATCTGTTAACATATGGGTTTCTTTCATGGTTCTGGAACTCTTTAGTTGCTGGTTGTACTTTGTCACAACTTTAGATTTTGGCATTGGGCACAGATCATTTGGGGAGGGGAACACAGCTACGTGTACTGTTTCCACATAACTAGGGATCCCTTAAGGGATCTGGGTGTGTGTGTGTGTGACACATGACAGGGACAAGCCCAGCTAGAGACTGTCAGGGCATGCTCACTCCCAGGTGGCAGAGGAAGCATGAAGAGCTGTATGCCCATGTGGAATCCAACTTACTGTCATCCTGTATTTTCCCTCCCTCAGCAGCAGACTGAAGGGGTAAGGGGATCATCAGCTGCCAGGCGGGTCAGCTGATGCTGTGAGCCATGCCCCGGGCTGCACCAGTGCTCCATAAATTGTGATCCATAATGCTGTGGCCTTTTAAAACCTCCATTGTCCTTACCCCTCATCCCTTGCACTGGCTGTGCAAAAGCTTTTGAAATAACTGCTTGACCTTTATACAAGCTTGAGCCATGGAATCTGCCTTTGGAAATTGAATCCACAAGTACCAAAGCCCTACCATGAGCACATGAGCTGCAACTCAGCCATAGGCAAGTTTACCCAAGTGATGATGGGTAAAATTCTAGTCCTTGGTCATTGGAAAGCAAAGCAATCCACATCAGATAGAAGGAAAAATTCAGGCTGTGTGTGTATAGAGGTAAGCAGTTCATCATGGAAGGGTTAACAAAGAAAAGTGTTGTTAATTACAGCTCTTCTTTGACTTGCTGTTGACTTTAATCTTGTGCCATTTTGTGTTAGTGGTGAGAAAAATGCAGTGCCGCTGACTTAAAAAAAGGGCAAAAAGAAACACATGTGCTTTCTTCAGAACTGCTTTCTGCGTGACTAAAAGGACTTTCTTGCCAGTTTCATTAAAAACTGTCAGTTCAAATAACGGCTCAGAATCATATAGTTCCCTTCCTTTCGCTTATACAAGGATTCTTATGAGCTGGAAGTAGCTTGGCTGAAGCTGTCTTTAAGAACAGACACTTGAAAGGGGTGATGGCTTTTTTCTGGCAACTTTAAAGCCATGTTTGCTGTTGGTGCTATGGGAGAGTATTGTTTAGAACTGCTATGTGCAAATCATTAATTAACAGGGATTGTGTGCTGAAACTGGATTCTTTGGGGACAAAAACAATATTCTGGACAGATTAGATGTGTGTTGGGCAAAGAGCCATGATGTTGATAATCTTAGACAATTAGAACTCATGCTTAATTGAATGTTTCAATCATGGTATTTAAGAAAAAAGGTTTACTGTACTTAATCCTTTCAATTTAGTAATGTCTACAATGATAAATGTTCATTGTGTCAAGTGTGTTTTTCTGTCACCAACTGTGGGTGATATATATGGACGGTCCTTTTGTTTTCTTTTTTAAAAGTTGCCTTTTGGTCTGACTGGTCCTGCGTGATGTGTATTTCAGATGTGATAAATTCCCCAGTTTAGAAATTTTCTCTCAATGTGATCCTAAACTATTGTTTATAATTTTTTAAAAAATACTTTACTTGGGGATTGACTAGTCTAGGTCCATGATTAGAATCTCCTTTTTTACTTAATCCAAAAAGCTGCCTCACATGTAGGGGATTTGTATGTTTCATCATCATCAGGGGTCATTTTGTAGAAAAAGAGCTGGAGGAACTCATTAGCATAACTCATTAGCATATGCCACGCCTCTTGCCATCACTGGAAGTGTGTCATTGGTATAACTGATTTGCATATGCCACACCCCCTGACATCACCTATTCTGGCTGTTTTGGACCCAATCCTGGCTATTCATGGCCGAAATTGGGCCCCAAATGGCAAAAAGGGGCTGAAAATGGCTGAAAAGGGGCACAAAAAGGTCAGGATCGGGCTGCTGCTGAGTGGGAGAGTGATCCACCACCCGTCAGAGTCCCGATCCTGGCCGTTTCGGCCCCAATCCAGGCCGAAATGGGCCCAAAATGGCCGAGAGTCAGGTGGGTGGGGCCACCTGACATGTGACCTATTTGGGGAACTGCCAGAACTGCGTTCCTCTGCATCCACCTCGAAATGAGTCCTGATCCTCATCCTTATTTATATTGTGCCTAGCTCTGTAGTAAGAGAGACTTGGCCCTGTCCAGAGGCTTTCAGTTGTAAAATACAAGGGAAACGGTGTTAGGAGGAAAGAGAGAATGCCAGAACATATTTTTTACAGCAGAAGCTATAATTGATGTACCAAAGTATCAACAATAGCCAGATAAGAGGGGTCCTCCAAGTGCAGAACACTCCAAAACAAATTACAAACCTTGAAAGTTATATGTTAAATATATTTTGTAAATTTTTATATTTTTAATTCTAACAAAGGTACAAGTGCTCAAATGTGATAAATATTCTACAAAAATATACTACAATAAATATACAGCTAATAAACCTTCATAAATAATCCTAAGTATTCATCAAGCGTCCAATCCTTTCAGTCCACTTTGAAAAATCAGAGTTGTAAACTGTATATTCTTAGTTCTTGTTCTGTTTCAAAGCTGTTAATATCTGTGTGGAGCTTGAAAACTATAAATAACTGTGTGGAGTATCCTCAGATGACAGCACTTCCTAGTGGTTACAGCTGAAACTCTCCAAGATTGGGCTATGAGAACCTGTATGATCTTGTTCTTTGTTCTGTTTCAAAGCTGTTGATATTTGTTTGAAGTTTCAGAAGTGTTCGTATCCGTATGGAATATCTTCACACAACAACATTGCCCAGTGATTATAGCTGAAACCATCCAAAAATGGACTGTAAGAGCCTGACAGGTGTCGCCAGCCTGCTTTCCCATTTCGACAATGTCTTTTTCAAAGGCTCAAATCAACATACACTTGTTAGCTTTGCCCTTTAGCCAACAGTTTACTATGCGAAAGGGGGGGATCTTTAATATATCTTCAACTGAGTCAGATTTTCCCAAATGAAGAGAGAGCAAGGATACAACACAGACCTGGACATGAATTCCAGTAAGTTTTATTCAAATCATTTTGCATAGGTTACAGAAACTTTAAGTATCGTGGTACAGTATGGTCTTAGCAATACAATAGCTTAATTAACAATACAACAAGAATAAGGCATAGTAAATCATCTTACCAATCCTGGAGATGTCCCAGAGATTCTCGTTGATGGAAAGAATGGGAGAGCGCTTTGCCAATCTGAAAAGGAAAGGAGAGAGATAGCAAGGAGGTATTCCTTCCTTTCTCTCCTCCTAGCTTCTTAGACTCCATGGTTTTCTTACTCATTTTTAAACAGTTTGGCCTACATCATCCCATTCAAATTCACCAATGAGATTCTTCAGAGTCATTCCTGGCACTGGAAATCACCTAAAAATTGTAACATTTGCAGAATTTGCGCTGAGATCGTGACATCTGTAAAACGGTCAGGTCATTCTGATCCCTCAATATTTGTTATCATTACTCATATGAATATCATGTATCAGCAAAAATCCCCTAGATCTTAGCTTATTGCCACATTTCCATTCAAAGGTTCATTCAGACTCCATTTTGTTTGGTTCGGTATATCCTTAGCTCCTTATGATTAAGGCCTATGTGATTGATATATGTATAGTGATTGCTGAGTTATTTCATGTAGAGATATAATGAGATTGATTGAGCTGTGACTATATGAATATATGTATGCATGTATATGTGTTTCCAGCAAAACAATCATGTGGTTAGTGTCAGCGTGATGTTATAGTCAAGGCAGTGTGTCTAAGTGACTTGAACTAGTATTTCTGTCAGTTTGACTGTTAGAATTTCCTCTTAAGACCAAAAGCTTTTTAAAAGAATCTCTCTTGCTGTGGATTTTCCTCATTTTCTTCTCTTTAATTGTGTTCTCATGATTGCTAGTGTGTGCACAGTGTTTTCCTTCTTCAGACATAAGAGTAGATGTGAAAGTTACTGTGTTTTAACGTCTTTGAATCTTAAAAGTCAGAAAAGAAAGATTGTCCGTTTGAAATAAGCCTCTGCGTTTGCTATTCGTCAGCCCCCCCTTCTCTTCTCTTAGGCTCTGTGACATGTCTGACCGAATTTGGCTCTCGTCCAATTATTGATTTTCGTCTATGTCCACAGAAGCTAATGCAAACATTGGCAAAAGCAAACAGTACTTGTTCTTCCCTGTTCAGAGAACATGTCATTTGGAATGGTTCCAGTAAAACAGTGAAAAATAATATTCTGGTACTTTCCATACTTAAAAATGGAGTTCAGGATTATAGAAAATAGGCTGGCTTCACTATACAGGAATACAACACACTGTAATCAAACCATATGATGTTGCTTTAAATATTACACTATTACAACCTCCCTTAATCAAACCATATGTATGTATGCCTGTTACTTACAATCACTCCAACACCACCACACTTATTTCCTGGAAGATGAAGGAGCCGACGGACCATTGTCGTAGGGTTCCAATACTCATGATGTCACATAAATATACTTCTGCAGCCATAAATTACAGATTTAAAGGTACAATGTTGTATTAAACAGATACATAATTGTATCACAAATAGTAAGAGAGTTCCATCTCATTATTTAACCCATATGGAAACAATATTTTTAATTTGAATATCCATTCTGACTCCTCTTGCAATAACTTTTGTTGGACATCATAGTTTAAGGAGGACTTCATTACTGTTAAAACTGAAACTTTTAAAATCTTTCTCCCCATGGTTGTTTTCAATGAAATGGGACACTACAGGGGCATCTGTAACTTTATTCTTTATTCTAGATATGTGTTCTTGAATCCTCACTCTCAAAGGTCAAGTGGTACTCCCAATGTATAATTTTTTACAGAAACGTCACACATAAACTACATAAGGTGTTTTACAGTTAGAAAAGTCTCTATTACTGAGCTGTTTCATACTTACAGGATTCTCTGTCTCCTTCAAATTAACTGCCATGTTGCAAATCGTGCAATTCCCACAAGGGAAATGTCACCCTGGGTGTATGGATGGTGATTGGTGATTATCAAAGGTAGAGTGTATGAGAATATCCTTCAGGCTCCTGGTTTTTCGATAACCTATTAATGGTTTCTCCTTGCACCCCTCTATATCTTTTAGAATGTACCAGTGTTTCTGATTAACTTTTGCTATTCTCATAGAAAGGGGTGTGTAATCGAATGCCGATTTTATATGGTTCTTAACTGCTTGGTTTCTGGGGGTAAACATGCTGTCTCTAGCTGTCTGATCTGCTTTTCTTTGTGCTCTCACTATTACCCTTTCTGGATCTCCCCTATTTTGAAAGGATTTATAAAGAATGTGACTTTCCCTCTTATAGTCATTCTCCTTGCTGGAATTTCTCTTCATTCTCAGGAACTAACCCTTTGGAATATTGTCCCTTAATTGTAGTGGGTGAAATGATGTATAATGTAAATAGGAACATTTATCTGTGCTTTTCTTAAAGGGACGAACACCCAGTTTCCCATTCTTTTCCTTGAATACAGTGACATCCAAAAAAGTTTATGCAATTAAGATCTCCTTCCCAGTTGAACTTGATGTTATCATCCAAACTATTAAGCCAATTCACAAACTCCCTTTCATGTAAAGGTGTCCTTAATACAGAAAAAATGTCATCAATAAATCTAACATAAAAACACACATCATGGTAAAATGGGTTCATTTCTTCATTCAAAATACAACGTGCTTCAATGTCAGACATGTATAAGCTAGCAATTGATGGACCAGCTGAGCACCCCATTGCAATCCCTTTCGTTTGGAAATAAAACTGATCACCAAATTTAAAGTAGTTTTTTTCTAGAATGATATCTAATAGATCCAAAAGAAAGTGAGTGGGAGGTAATAAATTATCTCTGCATTGTAATGTTGTTTTCACAACTTCTCTAGCTCCTTCGTGTGGTATAACTGTATAGAGTGACTTAACATCACATGTTAATAAATAGACCATCTCAGGAGCTGTCACATCTTCTAACCTTTCTATAAAGGAAGTTGTGTCCTTTATGTAAGTTGGTTTAGTTTTAACCAACTGTTGCAAGAAACTGTCTAGATAACAAGAAAGAGGTTCCAATACAGAATTGGAACCTGATACTATTGGATGTCCTGGTGGTGGGTTACCCCCTTTATGAACCTTTGGAAGAATGTAAAACTCTGGTGTGCGGGGGTACCTGTTTTGTAAAGCTCCATACGTTTGGTAGTTTATATAATTGTTAGCTAGGCCTTCATTGAGTACCACCTGGATAATTTTCTGAATGCACCTTAGGGGGTCATAGTTAGACATGGGCACGAACCGCATTATGAACGCAAAAAAACCCACGAACCACCTGACCGTCTGTTCGCGATCCGGCAGTTCATGAGGGTCCATGGCCAACGAACCATCGTTCGTAAGAGGCTGGGATCATTGCGTTATTCCGCGGTTTGTGAAGCCAGACAGTCAGGTACCATCAATCAATTCCCTTGGAAATGGATCTGGGGGAATGCCTGAACTCTGTCTGCACTCCTTGTGTCACCCTGGAAACCCGAATGGAAGCCCAGCTTACCTTGATCAGCAGGTCTTCCTTCTAACCATGGAGCTGCAAAGTGGTTACAACTTGGGAGAATACACCCGGGGGAGGGAGGGTGGTGTTCTGTAGCCATGGGCACTCCAATCTCATCCCTGCAAACCCTTATAGGCAGCTCTGATGGCCAACCACAGACCTCCTGTGTTGGTCTATGGGACCTGTGCTTATAAATAGCAGTAGGCTCCCAGGCTGGGTTTCACTTTCAGCGAGCAGTGGAGTGTGAGAGTTGTTGCTTGCTACTTGCTAGCCTTTGGGGAGAGAGACAGAGAGAGTATAATTGAGCTTGGATTTTTGGGATAGGGATCTATCTCCTCTGCTTCCAGGGCTGCTGCCAGGCCCTGGGGCCAAGCTTAGTGGGTGCCTTGGCTGAGGGCTCACATTATTATCAGTGCCTGATCTGTTGGTCAGGCTTGTGGGTGTGCTGGGCTAGGGCTCTAGCCTCAGCTTCCGGTTCCAGGGCTGCTGCCAGGCCATGGGGCCAAGCTTGGTGGGCACCTCGGCTGAGGGCTCACACAGTATTATTAGTGCCTGATTGGGTCAGGTCTGTGGGAGTGGTGGGCTAGGACTCTAGTCCCTCCCTACCTCTGGTTCCAGGGCTGCTGTCAGGCCCTGGGGCCAAGCTTGGTGGGCATCTCGGCTGAGGGCTCACACAGTATTATTAGTGCCTGGTTCAGGTCTGTGGGAGTGGTGTGTTACGATCTTTACTTTCGTTAGGGTAGATATTTCTTTTAATCTTTCCCTTAACACCCTCTGGGTAGTTTGCTGCCACCAGGAATATTATATTCCAAGATATTTTATTTAAGTTTTCCCTTTGGTAAAGTTCCTAAGCGTCAGGCTCCTTCGTGGTTCTATGTGGCCCTGAGGATAGGAATGGGATATAGCAATGACAGCTACTCTAGGATATAACAAAACAAAATAAACTTTTATTTAGTCAAGAAGCGTGTTGGTTTCATAAACGTAGTTCTCGGTTCTTAGCTACTTCATTTAAACTCATTCATACAGATCTCTTCTAAGGCCTCACACACAGTTAGCCTCTTTCTCTAGGCTCTATATTTCTCTCACAGAAATGCTTAAAACTCCTCAGGCAGCACACAGCTAGCCTCTCTTTCTCTGACTCTTATTCACAGAAATATTAAACCTGCTCAGGCAGCACACAGCTGGCCCCTCTCCCTGACTGAGTGTCCTTTCACAAACATGCTCAATTCAAGTTCCACACTGGTTATATTTCTCTCATAAACACTTCAACATATTCAGGCAGTACACAGCTAGCCTGCTTTCTTCTGACTGAAACTGTTCTCTCTGCACTGGCAGTCCAAACTGCATTCACTCCGCCCACACTCTCAGTCATTAACCAGTCATATCACTCACTCTTCCCTCTCTCACCCCCACTCTTCACCTAGCTGAAACCAAGCATTTAAAGACATATGCACACATTTACTTGAAATCATTACACCCTCCATCCCTCTGGTTTCTGGGCTGCTGCCAGGCCCTGGGGTCAAGCTCAGTGGGCACCTCAGCTGAGGGTTCACATTATTATCAGTGCCTGATCTGATCAGGCTTCTGGTTGCTGGGCTAGGGCTCTAGCCCCAGCCTCTGGTTCCGGGGCTGCTGCCAGGCCCTGGAGCCAAGCTCAGTGGGCACCTCGGCTGAGGGCTCACACAGTAGGATTAGTGCCTGATCTGGTCAGGTCTGTGGGAGTGGTGGGCTAGGGCTCTAGTTCCTCCTTCCCTCTGGTGCCAGGGCTGCTGCCTGGCTCTGGGGCCAAGCTCAGTGGGCACTGCAGCTGAGGGCTCACAGTGTCATCTCCTTTTCTGTCCTTAATTCTAGTTTGGTGTCACAATGAGTCTTCCCGTTGTGTTGGCTACCAAGGGTGGTCATGGGGTGAATTGTGATGGCAGTCCTCCTGGTTTACTTGTGGAAAGCTGTAGTGGGTGTGGCCCAGGGGCAGCAGAGAGTCCTCCCTCTCCCCCAAATTCACCTGTGGGGGCTGTGGAGGAGGCCAAAGAGGTCTTTCCGCAGGGGGGAGAGAATCTCAACATTATGAGGAGGGGGTGGGTGACGGATCCCTGGAGGAATGGTTTGTGTTTTATGAAAGATCCCTCCCATCCCCATCCCAAACTCTCGGTGGTGTCCCTGCCTGCAGTCCACCCCTCACCCCATCATCCATGGCCAGCTCCGCAGCATAGCCTGTAACCATTCGTCCTCCTTCCCCTGGGACAGTTAGCGGTCCATGTTATAATGCCTCCGTATGGAGGCACTTTCAGGCCCTTCCTAATGACCCCTGTGTGGTGCAGTGCCCTGCCTGTGATGTCCTGGTGTGCAGGGGCAAAAACCCTTCAATGGTCCTGACTTGGCACCTGAAGACGCACCACCCAAGCCTGTCTCCCTTCTCGCCCAGTGAAACATCCATTGGGGGGAGAAAGGGGGCAACCAGCACTTCTGAGTGGGGATCAGTGGGAGGGTCACTTTGCCCTGAGGGTGATGCTGGTGTGAGGAGAGCACTCTGGCAGGCCGTGCTCGTGGAGGTTGTCCCCTCAGGGTCTGGGACAGTGCCGCTTAGAACCTCGAGGTTGAGGGCTCGGGAGGCGGGCCTTCACGACTTGGCAGAGACAATTGCCCTACATGGCTTACCTATATCCATCGTGGAGTGTGTGGGGTTCCGTAGGCTACTAAAACATTTTGCCCCTTGGTTCTCCATGCCATCACCATGCACCTTTGCCCATCGAGTCCTGTCGGTATCTCAAATGTTTGTTTGGGTCAGGTTTAGCCAGGCCCACTCCCACTGCTAACAGGCTTCTGAGACCTTGATAGGCCCTCTGGCACAGCCAGATTATCATGACACCTCCTTTCTGCAAAGGCAGGAAAGTGAGTGATGCTGGCGGCATCCTCCTTTGGGCACTTGCACAACAGCTCAGGAGCTGTTGCATATATAGTTGAGCTGCACGGTGCCCCTATCCATTGCAAACGCTGTGCCCTCTGAGCAGGGGGGAATGGGTCCCTCGACCTGCAAAGGCAGGAAGGTTGCCGATGTCAGCTGCTGTTGCTGCTGTCCCATTTCTGTCTCTCCCTCTCTGGAACCGCTCTTACCCGTCCAAGCA
Organism: Eublepharis macularius; assembly: GCF_028583425.1. Classification (NCBI taxonomy): domain Eukaryota; kingdom Metazoa; phylum Chordata; class Lepidosauria; order Squamata; family Eublepharidae; genus Eublepharis; species Eublepharis macularius. Next base: position 83,215,003 of record NC_072797.1, read on the forward strand.
ATGTCTCCTGTCCTGCCCATCCCTTTCTTTCCACAAAGGCAGGAGGGCGGGTCATGTCAGCCGCCACTTCACAAGGGACTACCCTGTTACTGCTCCCTCCTTGGTCATGAGGGACAGCTTGGCTGCGATCATGCAGCCGATTGTATTGTATAGGGATACAGTTGGTTGCACAGCATGGCAGCTCCCCTGTCAACGGGACTGACTGGACCCTTTTCAGCTGGGTGGGAATGTGTCCTGCAACTCCTGTCCTTTCCACAAGGGCAGGAAGGTGGGTAATGCTTGCTGCTGCCGGAGAAATCCTCAGGGGGACCTTCGGGTGAGGCCCCACGGTTGGTGGGGGATCTTGCCACTTCCCCCTCCAAATGACATGTGAACACTACAAAAGAGATACAGAGTCGGATAGAACAAGATAGCCAGATAGATAGAAAGATGGATTGAAAAACAAAAATAAAAACATTAGAAAAAGATCGATACACAAGCATACATATAGATGAAGATAAAGATATGTAGAAAACGATATAGTCATAGAAAGAGAAAAAGACAGCTAGAGATAGAAATAGGAAAGGGCAGATATACATAGAAAGATAAAGATTCAGATAGATAGTGGTGGAAACGCATAGAAAGAAACAGATAGAGATAGAAAGTTATGAAGAGATAGTGAGAGGGAGATGCAGAGAAACAGATAGAAAGGGGTACACAGATATCAACTGTTCTAGATCTAGAAACAATACGAATGCAACAAATAGATATAGAATCAAACAGAACACGACACATACATAGATAAAAGGATTGAAAATCAAAAACAGAGAAAGATACAAACATTAGAGAATGTATAAGTATAATGAACAATACACTAGAATGGTTGTTGTGGATTTTCCGGGCTGTACAGCCATGGTCTTGGCATTGTAGTTCCTGACATTTTTCCAGTAGCTGTGACTGGCAGCTGTGACTGGCATCTTCAGAGGTGTAGCACCAAAAGACAGAGATCTCTCAGTGTCACAGTGTGGAAAAGATGTTGGCAGGTAATTTATATCTACTCAGGAAGGTGGGGTTGGGCTGAGTCATCCTGTAAGGGTTTCCCAGGGTGTGGAATGCTAATGGAGGGAGGCTTCACTGTATCCTGAGGAGGTTCTTTTGCATCTGGATTGGTGCTTGATACGCTAATCTTCTCTGCAGGGCTATTGTAGGATGTAGAGTGTTTTGTTAGCCTGGTGTTTTTCAGGACTGGAAAACTGCCAGGCCTCAGAGGAGAGCGTTCTTATTCCTGGCGCAGGCCGGAAGGTGGGTGATAACAGCGGTTGCTGGCTCTAGAATGTATGTACATACATTAGAGAATTATGTTAACAGAGAATTGTATATAGTTAGAGAATTGTGTGTAGAAAATGATAGAGATAGAAATAGAAAGAGAGAGGACATCACCCGCCTTCCGGCCCTCGCCGAGAATAAGCGCGCGCTTCTCTGAGGCCTGTCGGGCGGGCACATGGGAGTGCCGCCGGCGAGTAACCAGACCTCCGCCCCCTAAAGGGGAGGTGGCTTGTTGCCACCTCCCCGTGCCCTGCCAGGCCCGGTGGCCACCGTCATCACCCACCTTCCGGCCTACGCCTGGAATAAACGTGCTCCTATGAGGCCTGGTGGGCAGGCATATGGGGGGTGCCACCAGAGAGTAGCCATACCCCCTGCCCCCTAAAAGGGTGGTGGCTTGTCGCTGCCTCCCTGTGCCCGCCAGGCCTGGTGGCCGCCATCATCACCCACCCTCGGGCCTGTGCTGGGAATAAATGCGTACTCCTCTGAGGCCTGGCGGGTGGACACATGGGGGGTGCCACCAGCGAGTGGCCATACCCCCCGCCCTCTAGAGGGGAGGCAGCCTGCCTTCGAGTACACCCCTTGTATACTGGGCCAACGACAACTGGTGGCTCTAATTGTATCGAGTGGGAGGTTCCTGGGGGCCTCGGATTGGAGAGGGTATAACTCCAATATCCCTATTGCAATCTTGACCAAACTTGGGTGCTGGCTGGAGGAGAGCCTGCTAAACACTCCCTGTGAATACGGGCTCTCTAAGTCCAACGGGGGCCGTTCTGATGCCCACGAATCCCGAACAGGTTTGTCAGTGGGAAAAGTTCGTTGCGGTTCGTTAGTTCGGGTTGGTCGGCGGCACCAAACAACGAACCGTGGGTTCGTTATTTTTTTTTGGTTCGTGCCCATGTCTAGTCATAGTTGATAGGTTGATAATTGGATTCATCACTTAATTGTCTATCCAGTTCCTGGATGTAATCATAAATATTAAAAACAACTATCATGCCTCCTTTGTCAGCAGGTTTAATTATTATTGTTTGATCATTGTTCAATTTTTTAATTGCTTCAGATTCTGCTCTTGTTAAATTCTGCCAATGTTTTCTAGGCATTTTCTCAATGTGGTCTAGATCCTTGGCAACTAACTTCTCAAAACCTTCTATTGCCGGGTCAGTAACTGATGGCGTAAAAGATGACTTAACCTGGAGTGATGTTATTACATGTGGAGTCTGTTGAATTCCAAAGAATTTTCTTAATTTAATTAATCTGATTAATTTAAAGATGTCTACTCTAGTTCTAAATGCATTCTATGGTGGTGTAGGTACGAATCCTAAAGGTCTCTTAGAGAGGTTGAAAATTAAGACCTCTGTCTGCCCCTTCGAGTTGGGCGATCCTGACGTTTTTCTAAAAAACGTCCCCTATTATAGTTAGGTATAGTTCTATTTCTTAAAGTCCCATACTCATCACCTGATGTATCTGTCTCTGATAATTATGTAGTGTCATATTCAGAAGCACTCTCCTGAGCATTTTTTCTATGCATATTGGACCTATTTTCATTCCACCATGTATATACATTGCCTGTGTTGTAATCTTTCTTGTCTCTAGTCATCTTTTTAACTTTAAGTTCCTTAAGTGTATCTTCACCCTCCTTGATTAACAGGTTAATTTCTTTGGTTCTAGCTTCAGACTCTCCCGAGGTAACTAGGGGTTTAACTCGATCTTTCACTTTAGAAATTTCTGTTGTCAGTTTTGCAGTCTCATCTCTATGTGTATCTATTAAAAACAACATCAAGTCCAAAGCACATTTGTTCAAAATAGAAGCCCATTTTGATTTAAGTGTTTCATTCTCCTTAAATAAACCTGGAGGTTTATGAATTCTTAACCTGTGTTAAGAATATTCCACACAGATATTTATAGTTTTCAAGCTCCACACAGATACTAACAGCTTTGAAACAGAACAAGAACTAAGAATGTACAGTTTACGACTCTGATTTTTCAAAGTGGACTGGAAGGATTGGACACTTGATGAATATTTAGGATTATTTATGAAGGTTTATTAGCTGTATATTTATTGTAGTATATTTTTGTAGAATATTTATCACAATTGAGCACTTGCACCTTTGTAAGAATTAAATATAAAAATTTACAAAATATATTTAACATATAACCTTCAAGGTTTCTAATTTATAATTGATGTGCCAGGCTAGGGTTTGGAACTTTTGATTTGTTGTGCTGACAGCAGTGCTTTCTCCCAGGCCAAGAAGCTTTCTCCTACATACAGAGCCATTTGTATCTAGGAGCGCTTCTTGCACCCACAGATCTGTAGAAGCTAATTCTATGATCTCTATTTCAAGAAGTAACTCAATTGCATCCACTAAATATTACATTTGGTGACAGTAAAAAAGACAATGACTCTTGGATAACATTGCAAAGCCAGTTTGCAAGTAACATTATGATAAGATAAAGTTAATCTCATTAACATTTTTAGTGGTAGCTACTCTCATGGATCTTTTTTCCTCTTGGCTTTAGGTAACTATGCAGCATGTGGCAGGGAGACTTGATAAACTCTCTGTGCCAGTGATTGCTGCTGCATTTAACCTGAGGATGTAAAATAAATTGTAGTCTGTAAGTAATAATGAGAGGCTTCAAGGCAAAGTTGATAATAGCGCAATATGAAAATAGAGGAAAGAGGAATCTTATGTAGCCTTGAAGTGAGTTTTTGTTATATTACAAGATAGATGGGAAGTCAGATTGTTAGAGACAACATACAGTTTGAAAGAAGGACTTCTTAAAACACAATTTGACAATCTGATTGTAATTATATTTGTAAAACTATAACTGTGTTGAACTTTGAGATACTGGAGTGAAATTTAGTATGTACATTAAGTATAAAATTTAAAGAAATTTTATAATATATTTTGATCAATATATTTTGATATATCAGAAGTTTGACATCAAAATTAAATACAGTACACACATTCAGAATACAATTGTTCATTGAATTCCCAGTGCCATTTTGGCTACTGCAGACCATCTAGTCCAACTGCCTGCCCAGAAGGATCTCTCCTTCTTCCCAGTAGTGCCCCCCATGTATCCTGAAAAGCTGCTCCTGAGAAATAAGAGACCCTCTGGATCGTATGAGAAAGTGTGGGATTAAGCACCAGAAACTATGGCAACCAGCAGGAGTGTGCGGGGGGTGGGTGGGTGAGAGAAAAATAAATAAAAATAAGTCTCCAGCCTAGTTACCAGCATATAGTTCTAGGAATTACAGTACTCGGTGACAAAACTGTATTTTACTATAGTTTCCAGCAATTTCTAGAGCTACTATTCTGGGGTAGTACCCCTGAAGTGATATGCCTGCGACTAGGCTGGACTTTATTTTTATGAACTGAAAAAATTAGCTGGAGATTACCGTCCGTAAGTGGCCGGATGTTAATCCAGCAGAAAGACAAACTGGCAGAATGGATAGAGGATTTTTGTCCATACTACTTACTACTTCGTTGCTACCGTTTCCCATGCTGCATCCCGCTTTGAGGGTCCCCTGATCCTCAGAAGCAGCTTTTTGAAAGACATAGGAGACATTACATGGACTCCTTCTTGCAAACATGAGGGAAGTGTTTTTTAGAATATTTAAATATTCCCCCATGTTTTTATTCAGGTTCCAGATTTTTTTGCAAGCATGTGGGGGAGGGGGTCACTCAAACATTTTTTTTGTTCCCAAGTGGCCCCGATCTGTGGGTTTCAAGGATCTTTGAGGGGGTGGTCACTTGGCTATTAGTATATAAGATAATACATTCTTTGTATACTATAGACATATGAATAATTTTCACTTTTCGGTTGAAATGTAAGTATCAAAAATTAGTATACTATAATGTGTTTAATAATAATAATAATAAGTTTATTGCTTTTCCGGCCGAAGCCATAAGCCATACAAACACCAACAAAATATGAACTGTACACTTGAACATACCCAATTCACATAGACATAACTTGTTATTATCACTTTAAACTATCTAAACTCATGAAAATCTTGTTTCTTTATCACCGTGGCTAAAAAGGAAGCCACTATAGCAGAGGTTTGATTGTCAGACAATAACACTGAGATTGCCCAAGGAAGGAAGGGAAGCTTTTCTTTTAACATAATAGGAATAATAAATCTCTCTCTTTCCTTACTCCACTTAGGGCAAAAAACTATTATATGATCCAAGGTCTCTAACTTTCCTTGTCCACAGTCACAAACTCGTTCAGAATAAGGGAGTCCAGAGAAACGACCAGAAAGCACTTTAGAGGGGAAGGAGTTAAGTCTAGCCAATGTGAAGGCTCTGCGTTGAGCTGGAATCTTTAAAGAATAGCAATAAGATGGAATAGCCTCTGGGGGTGAAAGTCCCAGGGATAAGCCCGAACATGTACGTCTGGCTCTCTGAAGAGTACTGCTGTAATCGAGATCCTTTAGTTTTAATTTTATAACTATTAGGGCCTCATTTGTCTTTAAAGATGTTATATCAATATCCAGAATTTTTAGTTTCTGGTTAATTAAATTAGTTTGGCTACTTTTATAGGTATCCTGTGAGATCAAATGTGCGAAACCTACTTTCCCTGAATTGTCCTTGTAAATTTCCTTGTTCAAGAACAACTTAAAGGCTGTAATCCATGCTCTCTTCTCAATTGAGGGTTGGGCGAATTCCACCCTAAATGCAGTACCTGCTACGCATCTCGGGACTGCCGCTATCTCCCTCAAAAATGTGTGTAGAGGGGTGTCAAGGTTGTCGAATACACCCTCAATCCACACTCCACACCCATAAAGTATCTGTGAGATAACCTTAGCATTAAAAATCCTAATGGCTGCTGGTATATGTTTTGCTCCTTTGGAGTAAAAGAATTTTTTAAATGCCATTGATGAAATGTTTGCGGCGTTCAGAGCAGCCTGAATATGTGGTTTCCATGATAGATTGTAATTAAAAGTGATACCAAGATAACTAAAGGAGGGGACTCTCTCCAAAGCCCCTCCCAGTACTCTTATCAATTTGGAGCCGTTATGGAAGGACCTGGAAAATCTCAGGACTTTTGATTTAGCATAATTAACTTTAAGTTCCTTGTTATTACAATATGTGATAAATGCATTAATTAGTGATTTTAAACCTAATTCTGTTTTGGAGATAAAGAGGGCATCGTCTGCGTATAAAAGAATCAAAATTGGAGTATTTGCTAGATAAGGGGGGTGTCTGGTATGTGATTTCACAAATGGAATCATATCATTAATGAATAGATTAAATAAGGATGGAGCCAGCAAACAACCTTGTTTCACACCTTTATCGGTTTGAAAACTTGGAGTTAATTGACCCTGCCAGTTGTACCTAATTTGGGCGGAAGTGTCAGTATATAAGTTCATAATTAAATATAAAAGTCTTTTATCTATTGTAGATTCTGACAATTTACGCCACAATCTACAATGATTAATAGAATCAAATGCGGTCTTCAAATCCATGAAGGCCGCATAGAGTTTACCGCCGGGGGGTGCCAAATATTTGCTTGCTAGATGGTGTAAAACCAAACAATGATCCATAGTCGAGGCCCCTGTACGGAAGCCTGTTTGTTCAGGGTAGAGTACTGCTTGATCCATCCAGTCCGTTAACCTATCAAGAAGTTGTGCTGCAAAGATTTTCCCTGGAATAGAAAGTAGACTTATAGGACGATAGTTATGAGGGTCGGACCTATTACCTTTCTTATAAATTGGGATTATAACTGACCGCTTCCAGTCAGATGGCATGGAACCTGAACTATTTATTGATGAAAAGATGGGAGCTAAACAAGCCCCCCACCAATCAGGGTTCATTAGGAACAATCCAGAAGGGATAAAATCCGGTCCGGGTGCTTTGCCCCGTTTCAGACGTTTTATTATATTAGTTATTTGACTTGGAGAGACCATTGGCCATGTTCCAATGTTCTCATTTGAAAAGCAAGGTACTGTGGTAGTGGTCTGTATAGGTTCTTTTGTACCCTGAAAAAGGGCACTAAAATGAGAAATCCACTGGTGTATGGTAATATCTGAGTTTTCATGTGAGTAAGTAGATGAATTTTTGACTAGCTTCCAGAAAAGCTTATGATCATTTTTTACTGTCGCTAGATGAAGGGATTCCCAGTCTTTCAAGGCTGCCAACTCTTTCTTCCTTTTAATGGTCTTCCTGTATTCTTGTTTAAGAAGTCTGATCTTTACAACTTCCTTCTGAAGACCTGTGATTTTAGCGACTCTAAACTGTGTTCTAATTAATCTCTTCAACTTTCTACATTCCTCATCATACCAATTATTATCCCTTAAATTAGGTGCAACATTTTCTTGCTTAATAACCCTCTTATCTACAGAGAAGAAAGATGACAAACTCCTCATCAATGTTCTATAATATTCCAACCCTCCTTACGTTTCATCTGAATGGCCGTGTTGTGCCCAGCATATATCAGGCTTTCCTTGATTAAGCAATTCCGCTATCTGGGACTCGATCTCGTGGGACAATTTGATAGATTTCTTGAAAAGGGTCCGATCTTGGGGGGGGGGGCATAGTGATATAGGTGGACATATCCATCTGTTGAGGTGTGAATTCAAGAATCAAAGGGAGGTGATCTCCCCCAAGATATTCACCTACTTCCACATTGGTGGTTAAGGAATGTAAGCTTGGGGATGCCAATAAATGGTCAACTGCGCTTAGACCATTAGAGGTAATACAGGTGAAACAACCTGATCGCTTAGGGTTGACAGTACCATTCAAAAGCACCAGATTTAACGTGACCGCCAGTGAGGCCAGATACTTGCCAGCTGAGTTAATTTTGCGATCTCTAGAACATCTGGAAAACCAGGGAGATGGAAGAACTAAATCAGATGAGCCCAGCACCTTTGATAGCAAGGCCTCATCATTACTTCCTATTCGCGCGTTAAAGTCTCCTGACAATATAACCAACGCATTAGGGTATTTGGTAAGTGAATGTCCCACTTGGTCAGTAAAATCTTCCCAGAGTGACTGGGCTTTAGAATCACCTTCTACTGGTGGAATATACGCTGTGAGAATCAGGAGAGGCTCTACTAAGTAGTTAGTCCATATACAAACAGCTAACAACAAGGGTGATACCATGATTATTTCGCTCTTAGTCAATTTCAGGTCCCTAGAAACAAGGCAAGCGAGGCCGGCTTTAGGTCGGCCTTTACCCCTGCTTTTTATTGCAGGGAACGAGAAGGACCAATAATTTGGCAAACTAATTTGATCGAGGACCCATGTCTCCTGTACAGTTAATTATATGGAAATGACCTAACACTCTCAGGATGTGAGGGTTATAATGTGTTTAAAGATAATACATTCTTAAAGAGCTCGTATTTTTCAATGTTATAATTGTTTAACTTAATATCCAAATAGGCTGGTAGTCCTACCAATAGTGACTCTTATGAGAGAGGTTTTGTCCAAATAATATACTTCCTTTCATTTACTATAGAATTTGCTTTATACTTCCAACCTTTATTTTTTCCTACCTCTCAGTAAAAAATCAGATACGTATGAAGCAGTTTGCAACTCTTTCTTTAGTACTGGATGTAATCGCAGTTTTTCTTACAGAAAATGAAAACAATACTTAAAATTCCATAAATATTCCAAGTAGTGCAAGTATGAACGATGCATTTTAAAAGAAGTTTAGGTCTGATGGAAAAGTAAATATATTTCAATTTCCCCCAAATGTCCATTTTTCCAGAAAAAGAAAAGGCCACAGGGGCTCGATTCAGACTGGGGTGGCAGTTCAGTGGGCGGGTTTCAACTCCTCCCTGCACTTTTCCCCCAATAAAATGGCCCCAGGAGGTGTTATTTGTCTCATTAGGTGGCTGCGTTTGGACAGAATATTTGTATGGTAAACAACGCCCCAGGGCCATTTTGAGTCAGGTCTATGTCCTCAATTTGAATTGAGCCTCTACAGTGCACTTGAGATTAAGTTTCCACAAAGAGTTTGCAGCAGCAAATCCCATAACTTGGCCATGAGTTAGATACAATAACTTCTGGGAGCCACTCTACATATTATAGTACAATACAGTATGGCAGCAGGCCAATGGGTCCGGTACAATGGTATTGATTCTTTTGGGTCCTTGGCCTGCACTTGAACTTGATCCCATCACCAGCCTACTTGTCTCCTGTTCTCCTTTATCTTCTGTGCCACATGGCTGTGTGCTTCAGAGTGCTCTTGTGCTCCTTGGGTAGGGGCTGCTGTAATGATTTTATTTTTTATAACCTTGCCATTGTACCTTTACTTCAGCTCCTCCTTAAGTTACCTTAAACTTTTATCTCAGGAGGGCTGTGGTTACAACCAATACTTTTTCTCCAGAGCATCAGGTGTTCTCTATTTTACCCAGGCTTTTACTTCAAGAACACTTCCTGTTTTTGTTTGTGTGTCCTGAATATTTCTGCCTCCCTGACTCCCTCAAAATGTTTCTGCTTTCATCTTAGAATCATAAAATTATAGAAACATAAGAATTGGAATGGGTCTTACAGACCGTCTACTCCAACTACCTGCCCAGTGCAGGAACTGACTAAAGCATCCCTGACAAGTATTTGTCCAGCCACTCATTGCAGATTGCCAATGAGGGGGAACCCACCACATTCCTAGGCAGCTGATTCTGCAGCTGGATTACTATTAACTTGTTTTTCCTAATGTCCAGCCAGTACCTTCCCTGTTGTAGTTTAAACACATTGTTTTGAGTCCTATCCTCTGTTGTCAACAGAAACAGCTCCCTTCCCTCCTCTAAGTGACAGCCTTTTAAATACTTGCAGAGAGCAAACATGCCTCCCCTCAACTTCCTCTTCTCCAAACTGAACATCCCCAAGTCCCTCAGTATTTCCTTGTAGGGCTTGGTCTCCAGGCCCCTGATCATCCTGGTTGCTCTTCTCTGTACCCATTCTAGTTTGTCCTCATTGTTTTTGAAAAGAGGCCTCCAAAACTGCACACAGTGCTCTAGGTGGGGCCTGGCCAACATGGTATGGAGTGGGACAATGACATCCTGTCATTTGGATGCTATGCCCTTGTTGATAAACCCCAAGATTGTGTTCTCCTTTTTTACTGCTGCAGCACACTGACTGCTCATATTTAGCTTCACATCTACTTGTATCCCAAGATCTTGTTCACTCACACTGCTACCCAGAAATGGATTCCTCATCCAGTATGCATGCTTTGCATTTTTGTTACCCATGTGGTGAGCCTGGCACTTATCCTTGTTAAATTGTGTCTTACTCAAATCTGCCCATTTTTCCGGTGTCTTCAGATCTTATTGAATTCTATCCCGGTCTTCAAGGATCTTTGCTAATCCTCCCAATTTTGTGTCATCTGCAAATTTAATGATTAATCCCTTCGCACTGTTGTCCAGATCTTTTATAAAAATATTGAAAAGCACTGGGCCCAAAATTGAGCCCTATGAATTGAGCCCTATGGCCCTCAACTGGACACCTCCTTCCAATCAGACAGCTACTCTTTGGGTGCGGTTATCCAGCCAGTTCCCTACTCATCTAAGTATCCTAGAATCCAGTCCACATTCCTTCAGTTCACCTCACCCATCAGAACATTATGAGGACTGTTCTCAAAAGTTTTACTGAAATCCAGATAAACGACACTGACAGCATTCCGGTAATCCAGTAAGCCTGTTACTCAGTCATAGAAGGAGATGAGGTTGGTCTGGCAGGACCTGTTGGGGACAAGTCTGTGCTAACTTCCCTGTATCACCATGTTGTCCCTCCGATGCTTGCAGATTGACAACTTTTAATATCTGTTCCAATATCTTCCCTAGGACAGAGGTCAGACTGACTGGCCTATAGTTTCCTGGATTATCCTTTTTTACTTTTTTGAAGATTGGGATGACATTTGGCACATCACTTGTCTTCCAAGAGGCCTGGAAGATGATCGATAAAGTGTCTGCAAGCTCTTTTGAATGTTCTTTAAACACTTTCAGGTGCACCCCATCTGGCCCAGGAGATTTGTACACATCCAGTGCAGCAAGGTGCTTCTGCACAACTTCTCTGCCCATGTCAACCAGCAGCCTCAAAGCCATGCTGTGCATACTAGCATCTCTAGGTGCAACTAGATTCTTAGACCTCCTATATTTAACAGGTATTATAGGAAGGCGTGTTATAATTTGACGGAACAATCAGTGTGTGAGAGTGGTTGTGATGTTAAGAAGGGATCTTTTTGCTTAAACTAAAGTAGAATTTATAAGTACATAAGTGTGCCAGTTGTAGAGTATTAAAAAGAATATTAGTTTCAGAATAGTTCTTAAGCTTGGTGGTTTCAAATACAGTTATATGTTCACATACCCAGTAACAAAGACTTTGTTACAAAGTATCCTTGGGTTTTGCTAGAAGATACGGGATCTCTTCTTTCCTATATAACCAATGTTCATGTAACCAGTGAGTGCCCCGTAGAAAGTATTCATAATCCACAATGGATTGATCCCTACCTGTATGTGAGGGGGTCGCTCATTGCATCAGTTCAGCTCTTACTAAAGTAACTAGCAATAACTTTGGACCATAAACATTAAATAGAAGCTAAAATTGGTGTAATCAAAAACTGTAGGTAATTAAAGGAATCCCGAGCTAGCCACCACAAGAAAACCAACTACAAGTTTGGTGGCCACAGATCTAACTGCTGCCTAAATAATATTTTGTGCACCTGGGAAAAACATTTATGCACACCAACACCAGGTTTCACTTAAAATCCATTCCGTGACTGTAGCCAGAAGCAAATCCACGGTGCCTGAAATAATGTATTCCAGGCAGCTGAAATGGGAAGGAATTTTCTTCCTTTTGACATCTGCATTTAACATTTGATTTGGCTTTTGTCTAAAAACTAATGCTTTCTAGTTGGAGAAAACGTGATTTTTAACTCTTATCATAGTTTCAGGTGGGTAGCCATATTGATCTGTAGTAGAAGAGTAAGATTCAGATCCAGTAGCATTTTAAAGACCAACTAGATTTCCAGGGTATGAGCTTTTGAGCGTCAAAGCTCTCTTCGAATCTTACTGTTATCATAGTGATTTTTTTAAAAAAAACCCTTAACAATTTTAAGAGTATGACACTAAATAGTGAGTCATGTTATGACATTAGTTGAATAATTGTTTTAGGATGCTTTGATCTTCTGTAATTAATTTGATTAAATATATTGGATACCTTGCCTCCCAGTCCCTCTGAAATTCATTGTGCACAGGAACAGTGCTGGGTGGCAGTATGGGAACCTGCAGTGAGAAGGGGGAGGGGTGAAAATCACTCACTACCAATTCATATATTGTGGTACAAATACAAATTAATGCATTAGGTGTAACTGTGATTTATAATGATTATATGTGAAATTGCATGGATTTACATATGTAAGTCCATCACTTGATATGTAAGTCCATCATAAAATGATAAATAAGTGAGCTATGGCTCACCAAAGCTCATACCCTACCACAAATTTTGTTAGTCTTATAGGTGCTACTGGACTCTTGCTCTTTTCTACTGCTACAGATAGACTAACACGGCTATTCATCTTGATCTACACATAAATTAGTGATGCATAAAACCCACAGAGCACTCCACTTATACAAGTTTGCATACAGACACAAAGTATTTATTCACAGAAATATGAATGTGATTGCAATACATAAAGACTTGCTTCCATTTCTTCTAGTACTCAATGAACTCTGGTCATATGAGTTATAGGTGTCCAGTCCTGAGAATCCTACTTTGAAAGGCTATCAGCCTAAATACAAGACTTTGCCTCTTCTGATCCAGTGAGCTCTCTGGATCAGAAGTAGAGATCTTCTGTGAAAGAGGGAATAGGTGAGAATCGTTCTCCTTCCACTTGTGGAAAGTGGGCCTTGGAACCAACTCAATTATTTTAACATCAGTTATGTTCTGCCTAGAGAAGCAAATGATATAAACGGTGTAAATTACCTTTCAAAATAAAGAAGTTAATCCAGGGATCCCCAACTTCTGGGCACATTTGGAATTCTGACACAGTCTGGTGGGTGCAGTAACAATATGGCTGCCACAAAACGGGTGCTGCAGGAGACGGAACCAGCTGCAAAATGGTTTCTACAGCTTATCTTCAGTCACACAGTGAAGATCCATGTTCTGTGGAAGCAGTTTCTGCCAAAGCAGTGTTTTTAAAAATCTGCTCAGCCAATTAATACTGCAATACTGGCTGTCTTTAGGGTCAGTATTTGATCAGTTCAGTCCACTCTCTGGGGAAGAGATTAACAGGACCCTGCAATCAGTTAGGCCCACCATGTGCCCCCTGGACCCATGCCCATCGTGGCTGGTAAAGGCCAGTGCTGATGCTCTACGGTCCTCGTTGGAGGCCATTGTTAACACGTCCTTGGGCACCGGGGTCTTTCCCGGGCCACTAAAGGAAGCTGTGGTGAGACCTCTCTTGAAGAAACCATCACTGGACCCCATTGACCTGGTCAATTATTGCCCAGTCTCGAACCTCCCATTTCTGGGAAAGGTGATTGAACAGGCGGCGGTGGAACAGATACAGGGTTTTCTGAATGATGTCTCAGCCCTAGATCCCTTTCAGTCCGGGTTCCAGCCAGGACATGGGACGGAGACGCTGCTGGTCGCCCTCACAGATGACCTTAGCAGACATCTGGATTGAGGTGGTTCAGCGCTGCTGATATTATTGGATGTCAGCAGCGTTTGACACAGTCAATTACAATCTTCTGACTCACCGTCTCGCCGATGTGGGGATACGAGGGACTGCCTTACAGTGGCGTGTCTCTTTTCTCCACAGTTAGGGACAGAGGGTGACGCTTGGGGAGAAATTGTCACCCTGGTGTGCGGGGTCCCGCAGAGGGCAATACTCTCCCCTTTATTGTTTAACATCTACATGCGCCCCCTTGCCCAGTTGGTGTGAAGTTTCGGGCTTGGGTGTCATCAATATGCAGACGACACCTAGCTGTATCTGATGATGGATGGCCGGCCTGGCTCAGCCCAGATGTCCTGGAACATGCATTTGAAGCCGTGACTGATTGGTTGAAACAGAGTCAACTGAAACTGAACCCAACAAAGACGGAGGTCCTGTACTTGAGCCACAGAGGACTGGATTTGGGACTCCAGCTCCCGGCCCTCAATGGGGCACAGCTTGTGCCAGCCTGGGGGTGATCCTAGATGCCTCCCTGAAAATGGAGGCACAGGTCACAGTGGTTGTCAGGTCTTCTTTTTTCCACCTGCGGCAGACCAGGCAACTTGTCCCTTACCTGTCTACCTGTGACTTAACTACAGTGATCCAGGCAACAGTCATCTCTAGGCTAGATTACTGTAACTCGCTCTACGCGGGCCTACCCTTGAGCCTGACCCGAAGATTACAGCTGGTGCAGAATGCAGTGGCGCTCATCATTATTAAAGCACCAAATAGGGCGCATATTACACCAATATTGTGCAAGCTGCATTGGTTGCCAGTGGAGTATCGGATCAGGTTCGAGGTCTTGGTATTGACCTATAAGGCCCTGTGTGGACTGGGGCCAGCGTACCTGAGGGACCGTCTCTCCCTGTATATTCCCCAGAGGACCCTCTGATTGGGAGGAAATCAATTGTTATCAGTCCCTGGCTCCAGAGAGGCCCACCTGGCCTCGACTAGAGCCAGAGCTTTCTCAGTCCTGGCTCCAACTGGTGGAACGCTCTGTCTACCGAGACCAGGACCCGGCAGGATCTACTATCTTTCCGCCGGGCCTGTAAGACAGAGTTGTTCCGCCAGGCTTATGGCTGAGGCCAGGCCTCTGCTGGCTGGAGGATACAACATCTACCTCCCTCCCTGTGAAAGCTGCCCACCACCACTGTTTTTAAGCTGCTGCTATATTCAGTTGTAATGTTGTATTATTTGTTATTAATTGTATTGCTGCCATCAGGAAAAACAGTGCTGCTATTTTTGTGTGATATATTTGTCTGATGTTTTAAATGTTTTAATATGGAATGTTTTAAGTGTTCTTAATGTTGTTATCTGCCCTGAGCCTGCTCGCGGGGAGGGCAGAATACAAATATGATATATATAAATAAATAATTAAATAAATAATCAGAAACTATTGTAAATGCTCCACCAGGCCCCACCCACTTCCAAAAACACTTGGCGGGCACCAGGAAAGGTGTTGGTAGGCACAATTTTGCCCACTGGCACCACTTTGGGAATCCCTGTATCAGGTACCAGGTAAAAATTGCATAAAGGATTGTCTTGCGAATAATTGTCATCTTTTTTAACTCCATAAAGAACAACAGATAAAACTTCTGTAATTAATATAGAAAGTATTTTCTACATATCCTGTTGACAGAGTGAGCAACCTCTGTTGTTTATGAACAATAGAAGGAGTAAAACTAATCTTGTCACTTAATAGATAAATCAGATTCATAGGTTTAGGCTGTGTTCAAACATCAACTGTTATTTAAGAAAATAAATTGTCAGTAGGTAACTTGCCTTTTTTCTTTCTTTCTTTTTTGCAGAAAAAACAATTTTCCAAATCTGTTATCTTCTCTAAGAAGAAATAGTTTCAGATATTTAAAGGGGTTATTGAATAAAATTATGCCATGATCAATCTGGCCACCTGGATCAGAGTCAATTTAGAAACTCCAGTTGGTACAGAAATGCAGGTCAGTTAGTACTGGGAACTAGGCAAAGCATGCATATTACTTCCATTCTGCAATCACTTCAGTGCCTGCCCATCAGTTACGGAGCTTAATTCCAGGTATTGGCGGTGTGTGTGTATTATGTGCCATCAATTCACCTCTGACCTATGGCCACCTTATGAATGAAAGACCTCCAAAATGTCCTATCATGAACAGACTTGCTCAAATACTGCAAATTGGAGGACGTGAGTTCTTTTACTGAGACAAGCTATCTTGGCTATCACATACAAAGTCTTTCATGGCCTATCTCCATTTGACATCTTCTGTCATTTGAGCAGGGCCTTCTGCAGGTGCCACTCTTCAAATGGGCAAAATCAACAACTGCCCACACACATGTATTAATTGTGAAGTCTACTTTATAGAATGGCCTGCCTGACCAGGTTAGGAAGGCACTCACTTTCCTAGCTTTCTGCAACCTGTGCAATGCTGAGTTGTTCAGGAGGACTTTTTTTTTTGCATGTGTAATAGCATTGTACTGTAATGAAATGGTGCATTTGTAAGGGGATAGAGAATGGGAACTATACTATGATCTGCCTGTTCTGTAAGTATACTCCTACTGTGTAATTTCTTTTTGCATTGTTTAAGGTATCATGTTTAAGAAAGGAGAACTATAAATAATATAAATAAATTAATATGCTGCCTTAAATTAGTGAAGAAATGAAAAGATTGTTAAAATGTTTATTAAAATTTCAGAACCATTTTTGTGTTAGATATCACACATTTGATTGTAATATAATCTATGCTTATTTGCAAAATACTAAATTTTAAGAATTAGGCTTATCTTTAAAAATAAATTGTATGCCACCCAGGCAAAAACTCATACTTAAAATATGTTGATATCTTTTTTTTTCCCTATTAAAGATACTTAATCCCAACTTCTTCAAAAATTTTCTCATTGCTTTTGGCAATATAGTTATCTTTTGGGCTTATTGTATAAACTTGTTACGGCCAATCTCTTTGTTCATATGATTGATGCAGAAGTTTTTAATAGCAAAAATATCTTTTTGAATACCGAAATCTTTATTTTTTTTCATAATGTTGGCGTTATGATCATGAATGCCATCAAACTACCTTTTGGAAGGTCTTAGGTTTTGTTTCTATTGGTAGTATAAATGTAATTAGAGTTTTGAAGAAAGTCAAGTGTATGTGTTTGCCTTCCCCTCTGCTGATCTATTTGGGAGCCTGCAGCCATTACAAAGGAACTGAACGTGTTTAAAAAAGAAAACAAAACAACAGCCAGCTTCCAGTTACTAACAGATTTTATTGATTAAAATGACTTCCCAGAGATCTTGGCTGTAACATCTGTCCTGGCCAAACTCCAGTCTTAATATTTTTTTAAAAGTTAGAAAACAATATTGAAATGTTCAAGTGATCACTGCCCTTTGTTTTGTTTTGATGTTTTGTGCAAGTCAGATAGTAGTGACAAGTTGTTACTTTCAGTGTTAAAAATACTTCGTAGGCATCATCTAGTTATCCTGAAGAAGACTGAAAAATTGAACTCCCAGTTGCCCTTGTACCGAGCAGTGTTGTGACTCCCTTTGGCATATTGTGCACATTTGTGGTCACTTCCTCTCAAAAGGTACAGAAAACAAATAGAATTGTGGATAGTAGACTGAGGATAGACAAATGTAGTTCATATACAAAATGTACGACATATAATTAACTTATGGAAATCAGAGGATGTAATAATTACCACTAGTGTAAATGGCTTTAAAAAGGGATTAGACAGATCGCTGTGAATAGCCATGGTAGCTAAATGGAACTTCAATGTTCATAGGCAATATTTTTTTAAATTCATTTAGCAATGTATACCCCACCTTTCTGCCCTCAGTTGCCAGTTGTTGGGGGGTCGAGACAAGAGAAGTAGGCCTATATTGAAGGCCTTCTGAGGTAACTGGTTGCCTACTATAAGAAGCAGGATGTGGGACTGGAGGAGTGTTGGTCTGAGTCAGTAGGATTTTTTTCAGGCAACAAAGTAATGTGAATGGGTTGCAACTCTTATGACAGGGACAACTCTAGATAATGTGACAAAATGTGCAAATAATAACATTAATATAATAACAAATTTTCTTTTATTTCTTTTAGTTTTTTTCTCTATACAAGAGGCTTCATAAAGAGACAGGCTTCCTTCCTATAGGAACAGCTAAATCTTTTGCGTTGCAGTCATCAAAACACACAGGATTAATTATTGTATTTCAGTTGTGATATTTTGGGAATGAACACATTTTGTGAATGCTTTATGGTAGCATAGAACCAATAATGGAGAAGAAAGACATTGAGAGGAAAAGGCCACCTGCATGAATTTTTCCTTTTATTTTCTTATGTTCCGTTGAGCAGGATTTATGCTTGATTAAGTTACTGTCTTTTATCATAATTAAAGAAAAATGTTGTGGAGAATGAACTAAAAACACAGCTCAATGAAAAACAGATTGTTAGAGCTGCAGTGAAACAAAGGTACCCTGTCACGCACGTTGCCTCCTTTTTCCTGAATAATGACCAGTCAGTCAGAAAGATTTATCTGCTGTGAGAATGGATCGACTCTGTTTTTTAACCATAGGAAGGAGGCTGAGTAGAGAATGTTTTAAAGTTTTCAGAGTTAGTTTGAAATTAGTTTGAGATGACAACAAAGAGTAGCATATACTGTGAAAACTATAGTGCAATACATAAATTAAAGAAGGGACACAACATACATTTTGGCTTTTCCCCCTTTTTAGTTTTGCTCTGTGAAGGTCTAATAGACTATTTTAGATTAGAATTCATTACAGGGTATGAGAGGGTCTTGATCATTCATATTGTCAAATTATTTAACATTTTTGGCATATTTATAATTCTAATTTTATAAAATTACATTCAAACTATTTTTGACAGATGTTAGTTGTGTTGTGTTCTGTAAAGTGTTCTGCATCCTTGTGGTGAGTTCTTCCCCAAATCAAATTATTTGGCAGTCCTTATCATGTGACTCAGTGCTATCTTGTAGCCATTTTCACCACCTGCACACCATTTTTGCTGGATGCTGGGCTGGAGAAGTCATAACCTAGATGAAACCATTTAGCAGTGCTTATGTAATTCAAGGCTATGATGCACAGAACTCTGCCAAGCCTGGCATCCAGCAGAACGAGGTACAGGTAGTTAAAATGGCTACACGATGAGTCACATGGTAAAGACTACGAAATAATTTGATGCTGTTTTCTCTGAGGAGCATAGCATGCAAACCAGACTGTAGTAATTGGTGGCACATTAGCAGTTTGAAGCAGTAAAACAACCAACCCGAAAAGCTTTTCTGCCTAAGCTCTTGGAAGCAATTCTGAATCTGCAACAGGTGATCACGTGAATAGTTATTTACTAACCCATAAAGCACTAATATAGAAGATGGTGGTATTAACAATCTTGTAAGACTAAATTATAAGGTAATGCAGTGTCTCATTCCTGTTGCATTTCATTAGTAGTTGAGAGATCAAAGATTCAACTAAATGGAATAAAGGTAGCAAAGAAAGGTGAAACCCAGGGAATTAGAGGGACATACCTTGAACTGTAAATTGCTTCTAACAAAAATGAGTCACAATTCCAACTTGCCCTTCAAGAGCTACCACAAGTCCTCAGACAGATTCCTTCTGTTCCCCACACCATCCAGACCCAATCCAAACATCACTTGAGAACAAATCACATACTGTGCCCAATGATGTGGGTTCCAGGCCTCCTGGAATTGTGTTCCACCTCTTCATTCCTGCTTACTGATTATTCATTACTCCAGTGCAGAGTGTTTTCCAATGTTTATTCACTTTCTCTTCACATTTATGTTCTTTGTATCCCAGGTTGCATCCACACTTGACTGAAAATTGCCCAGTCACCTTGTTATAGCCATCATTTGTCATTAGTGTTGGCGAAACAATCCAGATGTAAATTATTGCTATAGCGCAATATCCAACAATGGATATATCCATTACTTTGGATCTCAATGTGCCATTCTCTTGGTGCTGCAGCAACTCTGACTTTATCTGCAGAGGAGGGAAGGGAGATCTTTATTTATTTCACTCCTCTTGTTGCAGTCTCCCAATTTGCTCTCCAAACTGTTCCTTCGGGTTAAGTGACTCACAGTTGCGGGGAGGAGACATATAAGACTACAGTGTGTGTGTGTGTGTGTGTGTTTGAACATTGCTCTGCTTGTGGTGCCTAGGATTCAAGTCTTTAATGTTTAAATACTAAACACAATTGTTCGAACAATTCAGATGTAACTTCTTTGGAATAATACTAAAATATTATTTTCCTTTATGATTGAAGAAGTCATATTTCTGAGGTTTGCAGGTTAAAGTGGAACTATTTTAATTTTTTTTCATCTACCGAATTTTAAGAGTCATTGAAATGTCATTGGTGGTGAGCCACAGATAAGTCACCCTTAGTTCCCATTTAACTGCAAGATTCCATGATATAAAGATATTTAAAAGTCATCTGTTTTTCATTTAAGACACCACCATCTTATGCTTAGGAATTACAATGGAAATACATGCACTTCTTTTTTCAGACTTAACCTAAAAACAGGTTTCTATCAACATGAAAAGGAAAACTTTGAACTCTTAAGAGGATGGGGCTGGTTTAGACTTTGTAAGGAGATACCTGGTGGTAGCAATGAAAGATTATATCCTGCTGTTCTAATCTGCCTAGATATTTGTTGGTTGTAGGAAAAATATAAAATATCATTAAATGAAAGGGAAATGGAATCAGTTCTCAAAGATGAATCTGAGCTTCTTTGAATGTTGTGATGTGCACCTGAGTAAATAAAAAGGTTTTGGTTGGCTGCACTAAATTCTGATTGACCTCCTTTCTTTCCTCCACAAATTGAGATTGTTTGCATGAGGGAAAACAGAATCCAATGGGGATCTTTATGGCTATATCTCCCACATGCTATTTCTGATCACATGAGTAACTATTTGCTGTACGTGCAATGTTTTAATTAGCCAAGTGTTTGTTTTATTTTCAAGATTTTTACACCACCTTTCTGTCCTCATAGGGCCACCAAATTAGAACAAATTAAAATCTCATCTTAGAAAACATTAAAATCAGTACACAAACACGTCATTAAAATAATTGAAAGTCAGAGCTTAAAATGAATACAAAAAATAAAATCAGTTAAAACATTGGGGAGGGAGGAAGGATCACTGAGGGAATGCCAAGTGAAACAGAGTCTGGTGGAAGATGACAACAGAAGGGGACAGGTAAATCTCCCTGCAGAAAGAGTTCCAGAGTCTTGGTGCTGCTACTGAGAAGGCCCCCTACCTAGTCTTACTTGAAGCAGGTCCTGCAAAGATGACGAGTAATTGGGTGGGTTTATTGGGAAGTATGCGTGTAGGCAGTCTGAATGCATCTGAATCATGTGCAACAAGATGAAGTGGGTTATACAAATGGTTTGGTAGGAGAAAAGTGTTTAGTAATATAAACATTTGTAGAAAGGCAAAAAAGAGAAGAGAACCCCAAAATTTTAAAATTCTAGAATGCTCTGTGGCGCAGAGTGGTAGCTGCAGTACTGCAGACCAAACTCTGCTCACGACCTGAGTTTGATCCTGGTTCAGGTAGCCAGTTCAGGGTTGATTCAGCCTTCCATCCTTCCAAGGTCAGTAAAATGAGTACCCAGATTCCTGGGGGTAAAATGTAGATGACTGGGGATGGCAATGGCAAACCACCCCATAACAAAAGTCTGCCAAGAAAACGTCGTGATGCGACGTCCCCCCATGAGTCATTAATGACTCGGTGCATGCATGGGATTTGGGGCTCTGACCAAGTTTACCTCCTGAAAGGGCAGGCATTGTTCTGTGGTGCAAATTCAATATATAGTGTGGTCCATTTGTAATTTTCAGTCTGGACTTTTGAAAGGCTTGCACAGTTAGGCTGTTTTAGAGGGGTTTTCGGTTGTTGGACTGACTTTTTTTGAGTTTTTTAATATACTCTTGATCATTGGACTGATGAATTAGAAAGTTTAATGCTGGCAAATGTTTGTTGTTATGATGGTAATGAATTTTATTAAGATTTATAGATGACTATGTTCATCATCGTCCTTCTGTGCAGCCCCACATTGGGACTGCACATGCGTAGGCCGGCCGCGGAGAGATTTTTCTAGCTTTTTTTTTTTAATAAAAATTTTTATTGGATTAGAAATCAATATTATACTCATTACAATCAATTTCCTTTAAATATTCCAGTTCTAACCCCCTCCCTTTCCCCCCCTTTTGTTGACTTCCAACAGTTTTCCAACCCCTTCTCTATTTTTTCCCCTACTCATTTCAACCTTATTTTATTCTGTTAAACATATACTTTCATTCTCTTCTAAGCTTGTCTATTATAACACAGTGTTATCTCTGTTCCTTATCCGCTAAATATTACATTCCTGGCATATATTCTTTAATAATAATAATCATTTATCTAATTTTGTACTCTATACTCTGTCTTACATCCTAATCTCATCAATATGGGACAAACAATTTGTCCCTCATTCTACATAGCTTTGAGTACTTCTATAAACATTGTATACGTACAATATAAGTCAATCAATTTAACTTATACTCTATATGTTATTCTTTATTTCCTTCTACATATCTTATATTCATTCTATTTTGATAATATAATTTCTCCATTATATAGTTATCTGCCAGAAATAAAATTAGTTCATTTCTATCCTTATAATTCTTATAATAACACCTCTATTACTTAGTACTATATATACTAGTCAAATAAAATAGTTGCTTAGAATTCTCCTTTAACTTTCCTCCCCCCGGTAAAGTCACTTCCCTCTTCTTTTATTATATTTCAGTAATTTTCAAACTGCCACAGTTCTCCTCCCACCTCCCATTTCTTCACTAAATATTGTTTCAGCTTCTCCCAATCCGTGTTGAACTGTCCTGGATCAAGGTCTCTCAGTTTCCTTGTCATTTTGTCCATTTCCGCCATGTACAGCAATTTATATATCCAGTCCTCAATAGTTGGCACTTCTTGCACTTTCCACTTTTGCGCGTACAAAAGTCTAGCCGCTGCTGTCATGTAAAATAGCAATGTCGTGCTGGAATATCCTCCATTCCCAAGTTCAGTAGCAGGAGTTCTGGGTTCTTATTAACTTGAAATTGTAAAATCTCACTTATTACTCTTATTATTTCCCCCCAGTACTGCCTAGCTACCTCGCAAGTCCACCACATATGGTACAGAGATCCTTCATGCTTTTTACATTTCCAGCATTTATTAGACACATTCAAATTCCCTAGCGCAATTTTCTTTGGTGTCAGATACCAACGGTAAATCATTTTGTAGACATTCTCTTTAATATTAGTGCATGTCGTGGTCTTCATGGTATTTTTCCACAAATATTCCCATGCTTCCATTGTTATTTCTTTATTAAAGTTTATAGCCCACTTCACCATTTGCACTTTAACTGTCTCATCGTCTGTGTACCATTTTAACAGCACTTTGTAAGTCTTAGAGATTTCCTTTTTATCCTCTTGTAGAATTACCTCTTCTAATTCCGAATTCTCCATTCTTACCCCTCCCTTTGCACAGTCCGAATTATAAAGATCTCTAATCTGTCTATATTGAAACCAATCGTAACTTGGAGACAACTCATCTTGCGTCTTTATTCTTAGTTTAGAACATTCTATTCGTGTTATCTCCTTGTATGTTAAACGTTGTTGTTCTTTATCAACAGTTCTCGGGTCTATTACTTCGTAAGGAACCACCCAGGAGGGAATTCCTTCCTGCAGGTAATCTCTGTACTTCTTCCAAATTGTGAAGAGGCTTCTCCGAATATAATGGTGTAAAAACATAGAGTCTGCTTTTACTTTGTCATACCACAAATATATGCATGCCATCCAAATATTTTTTTATATCCTTCTAAGGCTAGTAACTTGCGATTTTTCAGCGTCATCCAGTCTTTCAACCATACCAAACAGATTGCATCGTAATAAAGTCTTAGATTGGGCAGTTGCATTCCACCTCTCTCTTTTACGTCCAGTAATACTTTCATTTTCACTCGAGGCTTCTTGCCTGCCCACACAAAGTCCGATATTTTCCTCTGCCATTTTTCAAACTGCTTAGAATCCCGAATAATTGGTATTGTTTGTAACAAAAACATCACTCTTGGCAACACATTCATCTTAACTACTGCAGTTCTTCCTAACCATGACAAATTCAGTCTATTCCATTTAATCAAATCTTGCTCTATCTGAGTCCACAGTTTCTCATAATTATTCTTGAATAGATCTATATTCTTTGCAGTCAGTTCAGTTCCCAGATATTTCACCTTACTTGTTACTTCACAATCTGTTATTTCCGTTAGTAGCTGTTGTTTTTGTTTAGTCATATTTTTACATAATATCTTTGACTTCTTTTTGTTTACATAAAATCCTGCCAAATCTCCAAATTCCTTAATTTTCTCCATTACCTTTGGCATGTTCTCAATTGGATCTTCCACAATTAGCATTATGTCATCCGCAAATGCTCTAACCTTATAGGAAAAGTCTTTTATTTTTATTCCACGGATTGCATTATCTTCTCGAATCTGTATCATCAATATTTCCAAAACCAAAATAAACAACAATGGAGACAACGGGCAACCTTGTCTGGTACCTTTACCTATAATCAGTTTCTTAGTCACCTCGTCATTCACCACAATTGCTGCACTCTGGTCTCTATAGATTTCTCTCACTGCTCTTATGAATCTTTCCCCCATTTGTAGTTGCTCCATGGTGGCAAACATAAAGTCCCAGTTCAACTTATCAAATGCTTTTTCAGCGTCCACAAAGAAGAAACCAGCCTCCTTATCACATCGCTTGTCATAGTATTCAATAGCATTTATAACTGTCCTTAAGTTGTCTCTGATTTGTCTATTTGGTAGAAAACCAGCTTGTTCCTCCTCAATAACTTCGGATAGCCATCCCTTTACTCTTTCCGCCAAAATCTTCGCAAAAATTTTATAATCATTATTGAGTAACGAAATAGGTCTGTAATTTTTAACATTAGTCAAATCTTGTCCTTCTTTAGGGATCAATGATATATTGGCTTCACTCCAAGTATCTGGGATCCTTTGATTCCTCAAAACCCCATTGATCACTTCTTTTAAGAATGGCACCAGTTCGTTGGCCATTACCTTATAAAATTTAGCTGTAAGTCCGTCAGGTCCCCGCGCCTTTCCCAGATTTGTTGACTGTATTGCCTTCCTTATTTCTTCCTCCGTTACTTCACTATTCAGTTTGTCTCTCCATCCTTCCGAAATTACTGGGAGCTTCATTTTCCCCAAATATGTCGGTATTAAGTCTTTATTCACTTCTTTTTTGTTGTACAGTTTAGCGTAAAATTTGTAAAAGGCTCTACTAATAGCCGTCTGTTCCAGGTGTACTTTATTATCTTCACATATTTTATTTATTGTCTTCTCCTCCTTTCTCTTCTTCAATTGCCACTCCAGATATTTCCCAGGTTTATTTGCACCTTCGAACGACTTTTGATTCATTCTCTTAAGATTCCATTCCAGTTCTTTATTATTCATTGCCGTCAACTGCTCTTGGAGGATTTTAATATCCTGGTATATTTTCTTTTTCCCTGGTCTTTTTTTTAGTTGTATTTCTTTGGCTTTTATTTTCTCCATAATCTCCTGTCTCTTCTCCTCTCTTTTTTTCCTGGCTCTTCCTTTTAAGTCCATTAGTATGCCTCTAATTACTGCTTTATAGGTATCCCATACTTTATTGGTTGGTGCTTCTCTATTCATGTTGTATTGTATGAAGAACATAGTTTCCCTTTTCAACATCTCCATATTTTCTCCCTCTTGTAACAAGTCCTCATTTATTCTCCATCCTTTCCTTTTGATTCTTTTTCCAAACTTCCACATAATTGGATTATGATCTGAGCCTACCATAGGCATTATTTCCACATCCTTAGTCCAAATCGCTAAGTCTTTTGAGGCCCAGATCATATTAATTCGTGATTGCGTAGAGTGTCTCGCGGAGAAAAACGTATATTGTCTACCTTTGGGATTCTGTCTTCTCCATACATCTTCCAAAGTTTCCTGTTGCGTTAATGCAAAAAAAGTCTTTGGTAATAATCCTCTTTTGTACAATTGCTGATTTTTTATCCTGTTCCAAATTTGTAACTCCATTGAAGTCTCCTGCAAGAATTATCTGGTCATAGGAAAGTTCGTCTAATTGCTTCCTCAAATCCTCAAAGAAGCTTTCTTTTGCTCCATTAGGTGCATAAATTCCAATCACCAACACTCTCTTTAAATTCCATGTACATTCCACTGCTAAAAATCTGGCTTCCACATCTCTCATCACTAATTTTGGCTGCAGCTCCTCTTTTACATACAATACCACTCCCCTTTTTTTCTTTTTTGAGGCCGCCACAAAGTCATTGCCTAATTTATTCACTTTAAGATATTTTACATCCTGCTTCCTAATATGAGTTTCTTGCAAACACACAATATCACTTTTTTGTTTTAATAGCCAGTGGAAAATACTTTTTCTCTTATTCGGTGAATTAAGTCCATTTACATTCCAAGATAAAACTTTACACTCCATATTCATAGCCTTGTTGTTGGTAAGTCCTTTTCATTGTCCCTCAAGAACTTTTCCATTTCTTGTTCAGATCTGATGCGCTTTATCACTCCTCCAAATTCAAAGGATACTCCTTCCGATTTTTCTAGCTTTTAAATATGTTAAAGGGGATGCTCGCAGCTACCGTGCACGCGCAGTAGCGTTCCCGCCAAAACGCGGTTGTTAGAGCGAGCGTCCCCGCCATTCCCTCAGTTCTTCTTTTGCCGCCGTCAAGAGAGGTTCCTTCTAGCGTTCGTTCGTCTATCGGTGAAGTAGTCTCAAAATGTCTCAGTCTTCCCTTTTTAAGAAGTGCCAGCGCTGCGGCACAAAGATGACCCAGTCCAATGGTCATGATCTCTGCCTCTTCTGTTTGGGTGAGGGCCATAATGTTCCCAAATGCTCCATCTGCCAAGGGTTCACTCCCAAGGCGAGGAACGACAGGGATGCCCGTTTAAAAGCTTTCTTATGGGAGTCCAACCTTCTCCCTCCTAAGGCCCAACCGGGGAAACAGCCTGGGGAGAAGCCTCAGTCTCCTGCTGCTTCACCTGCGGTTTCGACATCCTCAGATCCGACAAAGCCCCCCTCGGTTCCGGCTAAGTCTCCATCCTGATCGATGTCGAGAGATGGAGGATCCCGTTCCAAGAAGCACTCGGCTTCGGATCCGCCTGCGGCTTCCAGGGCTTCTTCGGAGCCCGCGCCAAAGAAGGCTAAGGCTAAGACGAAGCACTTAAAGCGCTCGTCGTCTACTAAGAGTCGTCGGGATAAGTCCCCTCCGCCTACTATTCCGGAGGAAGAGGTCTTGGAGCTTCTCAATACTCCCTCACCTCCTCGCACTCCGATCCCCGATGATGGTGGATTTCACCAGGAACCGGAGGCTTTTGAACAGTCGCTGCTCCCGGACCGCACCTTTCCATGTTTTTCGGTTCCGACCAGTCATGTCGCTCCGACCACCCAAGCGGTTCTGCCTCATCTCCTCTCGGTTCCAACTAGTCAACCGGTTCTGTCTCATTTCCTGCAGTGGTCACAACATCCTTCTGTGACCCTCCAGCCGACTCTTCCTCCCTGTCAACCCGTTCCGGGGATTGGGAACTTGGCCTTCTGGCCGGATTTTGTGGCCTGGCTGCAGTCTGCGGCGAGCGCTTTCCAAAGCCAAACTCCGCTTGCCCAACTTGCCTCGGCCGAGCCTTCAACCTCTTCTTCTGCGATTCCCCCTGCATCGTTGGTTCCGGCTGCACCTCGGCTGCCGGCTCCATCTGCCTCTTCGGTTCCAGTAGTATTCTTGGTTCCGTATCATCCTCGGGAACCGTCACCAGAATTCTCCGCTTCAGAGGAAGAGGAGGAAGCTTGTCGCTCCGATGTGTCGGATCTGGCGTCTGACCCGTCACCTGAAGAGACAGTGGGTGATACGCGATCCACCTCTCCTAACGACGACTACTGGTTGTTCGCGGAACAGATTTGCCGTATGGCGGTTGCCTTGGAACTGGATGTCTCCACGTCCACTACCAAGCCTAAAAGCAAGGTTTTGGAGGCTTTATACTCTGGTTCCCCAGCTTCTGTCGCTTTCCCTCCTGGATATCGCCCACTCTTTGTGGCAAGCACCTTCCTCTATGCCGGCCACTTCTCGGAAGATAGAGAAGTACTACAGGCTTAAGCAACAAGATTGCCCGTTCTTGTTTAGCCACCCTAAGCCATTGTCTCTCATGGCAGAAGAGGTGCAATCACGTTACCTTCACGGTTCCCTCTCTGCATTGGCAGATAAGGAGAGGCGGAGGCTCGATGCAGTGGGTCGCAAGATCTATTCCTCGGCTTCCCTGAATTTCCGTATTGCCCATTTCCAGGCCTTCGTGGGGTCTTATAACCTCTTCCTATGGCAGCGTTTGTCATCGTACATCCCTGACTTGCCCGCTGATCGTCGGGCCTTGGTGAAGGCCTTGAAGGCGGAAGCTGTCAAGCTGGCTAAACAGCAAATGACCGCTGGAAAAGATGCTGCTGACTGCTCCGCTTGGTCCATGGCATCTTCTGTGGTTCTTCGCAGGCATGCATAGCTTAGGTCTACGGCACTGCCCTATGATAAGCGTGCCAAGATTGAAGATTTTACGTTTGAAGGGAATCTTTTGTTTGCGGAAAAGATTGATGAATCGTTGTCCCTAATGAAAAAGAATCACCAGACGGCCAAGTCCTTGGGTGTCATTGCTCCGCCCCAACCCTACGCTTCCAGGCCTCGCTTCCAAAGGTCCCAGTCCTACTCGGCACCTTATCAGCAAACCTACCAGCAATGTCAAGGAAGGTACCCATATCAACAACACTATGGGCAGCGTTCCTTCCCTGCTTCCCAACGACATGCCTTTAAACACTCGTCTAGGCCGAGAGGAAAACAGTCCCATCCTTAGTCTCCCAAGGCATCTCGCCAGGGACAGAAGTCGTTATTCTGACTACGACACTGGGACTCACAGTCATCTTGTCCCTTCTTGGACAGACTGCGTCCTTATCTATCTGCTTAGGAGTCTATTACTGATGACTCTTGGGTTCTTTCCATAATTGCCAATGTTTACAAGTTGTTCTTTGAATGTGTTCCCCCGCTATCTCGGCCCCCTCTTTCACTCCCCAGTTGTTCTGATGTTCTTAAGCTTAATGTTTTGGAATTGTTAAACAAAGGTGCAGTTCGTAAAGTTAATCTCCTTGCATCTCCTTGTGTGTTTTACTCCAGGTATTTTCTGGTTGACAAGAAAGATGGAGGTTCACGACCTATACTGGACCTGCAGAACCTCAATAAGTTTGTTAAACGTCAAAGGTTCTGTATGCTGACCCTTGCTAAGGTCCTTGAGCTCCTACAGGTTGACGTTTCGTTTGCCATTATTGACCTAAAGGACACTTACTTCCACATCTCTATCACAGAGAACGATAGGAAATACCTTCATTTCATATGTGGGGATACTGCCTTCGAGTACATGGTGCTGCCATTTGGTCTGGCCTCCATCCCTTGTGTCTTCACGAAGTGTATGGCTCCCGTAGTAGTATTCCTGCGCTCCAAGGGTTGCACTATTTATCCTTACTTGGATGACTGGCTCCTAGTGGGCCCTACAGCCGACTCCCTTCGTGCCCATATTGGCCTCGTCACGTCCATGTTATACCAGCTTGGCCTGATGATAAATTGGGAGAAATCTTCCCTTGTCCCTTCTAGGTCTATTCGTTTCATTGGGGTAAACCGTGATCCCCTACGTGACAGGGCATTTCTGCCCCAGGATAGATTGCGTAGGTTATGTTCCCTGTCAAAGTGTTTTATGTCCCGCCGTTATCAATCGGCCCTTATGATTCAGACCTTGTTGGGGCTTCTGGCCTCAACCACTGCCGTGGTCTTTTTTGCTAGACTCTGCATGAGACCCTTGCAAAACTGGTTCGTCCGTAACTATGACCCACCGTCGATGAGCCAGCAGCGGCGGTTCTCTATCCCCAGGCCAGTTGTTCGGTCCCTTTTATGGTGGGCTACCCCTGCTAACCTGACTGAGGGATGTGCCTTTGGTCCCTTTTTGGCAGAGGTGACGGTCTCCTCGGATGCCTCTAGCTTAGGCTGGGGGGGACACTGCGGTGCAGCATCTGTGCAAGATACTTGGTCCCCTGCAGAGACTGCTCTGCATATCAATGTCTTAGAACTTAGGGCGATCCATTACCCCCTCGCTTCTCTTGCAGGTCTTCTTTGCAACAGACGGGTGCAGGTCCTCTCGGACAACATGACGGCCTGCTATTACTTGAACAAGCAAGGGGGAACGGCATCGCTCAAGCTCTGTGCCGAAGCCATAACTCTGTGGGAGTGGGCTATACGCAACAACGTCCATGCCCAGGCCATCCACGTTGCTGGGGCCGTGAATACCACGGCCGATTTACTGAGCAGAGTGTTCCTAGAGCAGCATGAATGGTCCCTAGGGACAAATTACATCAACCAGGTCTTCCTTCAGTGGGGTTTTCCCTTGATAGACCTCTTTGCTACAACACACAACAGGAAGGCCCGCAGCTTTTGCTCCCAGGCGGGGGTAGAACCTCTTTCCCTAGGGGATGCGTTTCAAATCCCTTGGTCCCCGGGGTTTTTCTACGCTTTCCCCCCGACCCCACTTCTACACAAAGTGTTCTGCAGAATTCGGGCCTTCAAAACCCACTGTATTCTGGTCGCCCCTTATTGGCCCCGACAGGAGTGATTTCCCCTTCTCCCTGTCCGAGGGTCGCCTCATACACTTCCCATTGGTTCCTGATCTGCTGTCCCGGGACAGTGTGTGGCATCACAACCTCTTGGCCCTGAACTTGACGGCTTGGCTGCTTCATCCGCCAATATAGCCCTGTCTGCAGAGGTTACTAAGGTCATCCTTAATGCCAGAAAGCTATCTACCAGCGTGTCTTATTGGAGTAAATGGTCCCGTTTCTCGCACTGGTTGGCCCCCAGGGGGTTTTCTCCCTTCTCCTGCCCGTTACTGCTGGTGCTAGAGTACCTCTTAGCCCTTCACTCATCTGGCCTTTCCGTAAGCAGTGTTAAGGTACACATGGCTGCGATTTCAGTCTTCCACAAGCAAGTTGACAGCAAGACTGTCTTCGCTAACTATCCAAACATTTTCTGAAAGGGTTGTTCAAAACCTACCCCCCCCTAGGCACCCGCCTGTTCCCCAATGGAGCTTGCTTTTGGTGCTCTCTCAACTGATGCTCCCGCCTTTTGAGCCACTTGCGTCTTGCCCCTTATCTTTCCTGACGCTGAAAGTGGCATTTCTGGTAGCTATTACGTCTTCCAGGCGGGTGGGTGAGCTCTCTGCACTACGCATTGACCCTCCGTTCTTGCAGTTTTTTCCCCAAAAGGTGATATTACACACTAGTATTGAGTTCTAACCCAAAGTAGTGTCACAATTTCACTTACAACAAAAAAATAGTTTTGCCAGTCTTCTTCCCGCACCCTACCTCACCTGCGGAAAGAGCACTTTGGATCTCAAACGAGCTTTATTATATTATTTACATAGATCAAAGGGCTTCAGGAAATCTTCTGCCTTGTTTGAATGTTATGCTGGTCCACGCAAGGGGTTGGCGGTGTCTTCCCAATCTCTGTCTCATTGGATTGTCTCTGCGATTAAACTTTGTTATCAACAGACTGGCACTCAGTGTCCCTTTGTGGTAACGACCCACTCCACCAGAGCCCAGGCTGCCTCTGCTGCTTTCCTGCGCGGGATTCCTCTTTGGGATGTCTGCCAAGCTGCGACCTGGTCTTCACCCGACACTTTTATCAAGCACTACTCTGTTGATGTGAACGCAAGGCGAGAATCAGCAGTTGGAACAGCTGTGTTGCAGTCCTTGTTCAATTAGTTTCTCACACCCGCCCCCGTTGGTGAGTAGCTCGCTATACTCCCAATGTGGGGCTGCACAGAAGGACGACGACAAAAAACAGTGTTTCTTACCTGTAACTGTTGTTCGTCGAGTGTCTTCTGTGCAGACACACATTCCCTCCCGCCTGCCCCGCTGTGAGTGTTGTTTAATTTACTTATTTTGGTTCGCTCTCCGGCAGCTCAGGTGAACTGAGGGAATGGCGGGGACTCTCACTCTAACAACCGCGTTTTGGCGGGAACACTACTGACACTCGATGAACAACAGTTACAGGTAAGAAACACTGTTTTTTTCTATTAATATTGGTATTTTATTATGATTTAATCTGATTTGCAGTTTGAAGCCTGGACTATAAGAGGCTGTGGTTTGGTGGAAGAGGCTGTGCTTTGCATGCAACAGGTCTTAGGTTCAGTTCCTGGCATCTCCAGTTAAAGGAAGTGATGGAAAAGACCTCTGCCTGAGACTCTGTACAGTCCTTGATAGACCAAGGGTCTGATTCAGTCGAAGTCAGCTCCATGTATTCCATGTAAAATTTTTAAAGACATTTATACAGGAAGTGCTCAGGCCCATTATTGTTTGACTTGAACTGAATATGTATCTTTGAAGACATCTTTTGCAGGGAAAAGTGAAAACAGCAGGCTGTTTTTCAAAGAAGTTTTTTAAGAAGCATATTGCCCCATTATCTTCGAGAGAAAAGGGCATGAGAGTCTCTGGCAGGCAGCCAAGGTCAGGCTAGACTGGAAGCGACCTGCAGTGTAGGAGCTTGATAGCAAAAGTTGGATTAGAGACTTTCCCTTAGGGAGCTGTCCAGGGTTAGCATGCTGTTGAGCCAGCAATGGTTGAGACTCAACTGAAGAGTTATAAAGGAGCTGCTAGTCTCATCTCTTCCTGCAGAGAGACTTAGGTCCCTAATTCTCTCACTTCTTGTGGTGTTTTCCTGCAATGTATAGATAGTGTGGGGAAGGTCCTGGGCCACTGAGCATATGCTCCTCAGCCTGGTCCAGGGTTCAGCTCTGGCTCTCTGCCTTTTTTGCTCATTAGGGCCTCATGAGAGGCTGGGGGACTGGTGACAGAAGTGGTGTTATCAGGGAGGGGGGCTCCTGATCCAGTGGAAGCTTTGGCTGATGGGAGCTGGCTATGAAAGGGAAAGCAGGGGGTTGTTTCTTGAATGTCCTAAGGTCTAAGAATCTCAGGTTTAATAGGGACCATAGGAGGCTCATCTCCTCTTGTGAAGTCTCCTTCTTCCAAGAAATCATCTGAGGATTGGCCAGCATGGATTCTGACATGTGTCGACCATTGTTAATCTTCTCATTGACGAACACCTTGTAGGCAATGGGGGAGACTGGTTGCTGGACTAGATGGATGTTTGATCTTTCCTTGTTTTATCATTGGACATGTGTAACAAGTTTTTTGTGAGCCCTCTAATACTGAAGCCGCTTCTGGGCAGTAAAGCATATTATCAGTAAGTATTTTTAAGTAGGAGGCAGCTCTTTTGACATTTTAGGCAACTGTTTCCTTTTCCTTTAGGCAACCTCACACAACCTCAGAATAAATATGTAAAAGAAAATATGACTACTCAGCGGCTGCAAGCATACAGGCAGATAGCAGAGTGCAAGCAATGGAGTAGTAATTACTACCTTTCAATACCCATTAGTTTCAAATTTAGATTAATTTTTCTTTGGGGAAAACTTCCCATGCCTTTTGGTTAAACCAAACCACTACAGTTTATGATTGACAGGATGATTAATTTTTTAGCATTTTTCTCGGATCTGTATGAGGCAAAGGTGCCAAAACACTTGATGGCATTTTGTCTCTCTTAAACTGTGGGTTGGAAGGTTGCTGGGAAACATATAGTCATTGCTAAACCAGTTTTCTGCTGACTTCAAACTGGTTTGTGGTTTTGTAATGGCAGACTAGCAGGAACCAAGATATCTGGACTCCCTTTTACCCACCCTTTCCTGAATTGTTGACTTCTTGATGTGTGTGTTGTAGGAAGAGGAGCACACTATTTTTTCACTCAGCCCCAAAATGGAGCACTGCTAGGAGTCAGACTCTCTGATGGCATGAAATTAAAATTAGTTCCAAAGGGTAGTTTTACTGGCTTAATTTCTGGCAGCATCCCAAATGGGTTTGTTTGTGAGTTTGTGTTTTAGAACATGAAAATGATTGTAGAACTGAAAATGAATTGAGTCCCCTTTAAAAAAGGGAATGGGATGTTTGGATAATTGTAATATAACAGCACCTGTCATCTGTTTAGGTATTTCTTCTCTATAGAGGATTTATTAAAGTGGAGATTTGGGTTATGTCTCTTTATAGGTAAGCCATTTGGAAACAGCCATCAGTTAGCTTTGATTCCCCGCTCCTCCACTTGAAGCCAGCTGGGTGACCTTGGGCTAGTCACAGTTCTCTGAAGCTCTCTCAGCCCCACCCACCTCACAAGGTGTTTTGTTGTGGGGATAATAATAACATACTTTGTAAACCCATCTGGGTGGGCATTAAGTTGTCCTGAAGGGCGGTATATAAATCGAATGTTGTTGTTATTTATTGCCTTTCTAAGATAGATCTCCGCCTTTTGCATATGCTGTTAAGCAGGCTTTGTATCAAGCTTAATTGATCTTCTCCCTCTGAGGCAGAGGACATCTTGATGGGTGATTCCCACCCTCCAGTCAGGGAGGCAGGAACAAGTTTTCTACTTCCTGTCTTCCTAGTGGGAGTCACCCTTTCTTTCAGTTTCATTCCTGCCTCAACAGGGAGGCAGCTTTATCCGAGCACTGCCTTGCCTTTCAACTGTTTTTCTTCCTTTCCTTCGCTTCTACTTTCCAGAACCCGATTCTTGCCTTGTTTACTCCTTTCTACTCTACCTCCTTGCTATTCTCTTTCTCTCTGCGCGCCTGCTAGAAGGCTTGCAGGGGAAGATTTCTCCTTCCTTCCTTTGGCTGTGGCAGCCATTTCATGGCAAGACAGAATCATGGACCAGCAGAATGTGCTCTTCCATCACAATAGGATGGAAAATCATGGGGGACGCGATAGATTCCTCTCTGAAGGAGAGTTGGAAGCCCCCCTCACCGCTACTTCCTGGCAACAACGCCAGTGGGGCAAACTAAGAGGAAGCTGCAGCTGCTGCCACTCATATCATGAAGAGGCCGGATGTGCAAAAGGCGCTATTCCTCCCTGAGCAAAGGAAATGCAGCATCCATTTCTGGCCTCACCAATGAGGGCAACATTGCCAACTAGCTGGGAGGCGGCTATGGAGTGGATTTCTCTACATCCTTAAGCCAGTCTAGTGGCGTAAGACCCAGTGCGGGGCAGCCAAGCTGGTCTGAGATTCAACAATCATTCATGCTTCCAGAGCCCATGGTGAACGAAGGAGGGCTACGCGTGAGTAATGCAATGGGATTACCCATCGCATTACCCATTCCTGAGGTACTACCCGTGGTAGTACCTCAGGAATTCCTAAATGTCATTAGACAAGACTATATATATATATATATATATATATATATATATATATATATATATATATATATTTAAAAAGTTAGCTTATCTTACCTCAGAAAGCCGTGGCAGCCATTTCTGGCCTTGCCAAAGCTGGCAACCTTGCCAACAGACCAGGAGGTGGCCACAGAGTGGTTTCCCACATCCAAAGCTAACCAATGGGTGCAGGACTCAGTGAGAGCACCAAGTAGCAATGGCCCCAGGGTCCAGTGCTGCTGATGGTCTACTTGTGAATAATGCAATTGGGTCAGACACTGTGATGCTATCTCCAGATTTCCTAAACTTGATTATATAAACTAAGACTGCCAATTTTTGTCAGAGTGCCGAGGGAAGAGACAAGACTCCTTCTGGTTCTTCCTTCAGTCCTCCCACCCCTCAAACAGGGAACTGTGGAAGAGACCATTTCTTACAAAGGGAATCCTAGCAGGCCCTCGGAGGCAGCTAGAAAGGAAACTTATACCAGAAAAAGAAAGGGAAACTGAAACTTATGCAGCTAGCGAAGTTTTTTTTTCTCCCTGTTGGTTCCATATATGCCTACAAGCCCCCTATTTTACTCCAGGGAATGGGGCCTGCTCTCCCCAGGGTTCTCAGTCTCTTTTAATCACCACAGAGTAACTTTATGCAGTAGAAACAAAGAAAAGAGCGCAAGGCCTAGCAGGCCTTCAGAAGCCTAGCAGGCCTTCAGCCAGCTCATGTAGACATGAGTAAACCCTGGACTGGACTGGAACTGCTCCAGTTTTTAGTATACAGGGACCAACATAAAACATGAAACATAATGCTCCACAGCATTACAATTGCCTGTGCTGAGAGAGTTCTTGCTGCAATTGTGTTCATCCTATCTCTGGAATCTTTCCTATATAACACCATTTTTAACAAGAGACAGTTTGGTGTTATGGCTGGAGTGTTGGGCTGGGATCTAGGATATCCAGATTCTCATGTCATTCTCCCTGGGAGACCTGCCTGTGGCCTTGGGCCTGTTGCATTCTCTAGGCCTGGCTTACCTTGTGGGTTTGTTGTGTGGCTAAAATGGAAAGATATGATCTGTTGTATATACCTTGTAGCCCCCACTGGGGCTGAAAGCTGGGGTTTTAGATAAACACAACCATCTTTCTACTCAGAAATGTGCCCCAGGGCAAGAAGCCTTTGATGAACAAACTTTCTTGGAATTGGCTACTGGCAGGGCCTCTGCTGTAACTCTTAGCAAATAAATTCTTAGTTCCAGTGGTCATTATTATTGCTGTTGAGGATCTACAAATGAAATTGCACCTCGTCTCTATTTCACTGTCTGAAGACAGCAAATGCTATAATCTGTTAGTCTATGTGAGAACCAGAATTCTCTGTTGCAATTTTTCCTTTAAGCTACTGATGAACGGGTCATTATGATCTCTCTGCCATCCCCTTGAAGGGAGCATGAAACGTGTTTAACCCTATCCTAGGGCACAAAGGGTATGGGCCAAAGTGCTTTGAAGTGAGGCCATTGATCATCTCTAAATGATGATTGCATCCTTGTAGGAAAAGATAAAAGCCCAGTGGCTCCCAGGAACTAACGTTTATTTGCTATGTGTTTTTGTGAGTTCAGTTTACTTTTTCAGATGACTCTGTATTTCGTAGTGACTGTTGCTGTGACTTTACAGAGACTCTGAATTCTTCAGTCCAAATAGACAGCACTCTTGTTACAGGTAAGTGCATCCCTCCTTTCTCATGCCTCCACTTCCCCAGGACAAGGGGAAAAGGAGTGTACACCATATTCTTCACAGTGCCAAAAAGAATGGAGATTGGAGGGTGATACTATACTTAAATATTCAACAAGTTCATAAAACTTAGGCATCTCAGTTTGGATACAATGAGATCCATCACAGAATCCCTACTAATGGACGGCCCATAGCTCAGTGGCAGATCACCCGCATTGCATACAATAGGACCTAGGTTCAGCCCCTGGCGTCAGTTGTTCATGGATCTCCGGGCCGACCTACACCAAAGGAGTACCTTACTGTACTATGTCTAATGGAAGCATATCTCCTCATTCCGATCTTGTCCAGGCACCGAAGACTCCTCCATTTCTGCGCAACAGGGCTCCATCTACAGTTCGGAGTACTTCCATTTGGCCTCTCTAGGACACCAAGGGCCTTCACAAAGAATATGATCAATGCAGTGTAAAGTTAACGGAGGAAAACCATTCATCTACACGCTTACCTGGATGACTTGCTGATCAGGTTAAGCTTTGCATGCCTATAAGCTTACAGTTCCTGATCAATTTACAGAGAAGTTTTTTATAATCCAAACAGTGACTAGAACATCGGGAAGCCCTATTAGAACGACACACAATTGTTTGTTTCTATTTGAAGCAGTTGCAAAGAAGAGAAAGGAGATGTCACATGGGATCATCAAGGCCAGGTATTTATTAATGACATTTGCAAAACTGATGGGTCAACTAATTCCGAGTTTTGACGCCATCCAGTGAGGTCAACTACATACAAGACCCTTACAGACTTCTGAGACCCTTCCAACTACTAATTACGAACAAGAAAGATCTTTCAATTCAGTTCCCCCTCACAATAAAAATAATTAAAATATAATACATTTTAATTTTTAAAAAGCCTCGTATGGTGGACAACTATGACCAGCTTTCTGCAAGAAAAGCAACACTGCATTCCAGTAATGGAACAGGTTCCATGGACACCAATCTGTCCGGATAGGGAGCAGCATTAAAAGATCCACCAGTGCAAGGTCAATAGTCCAGCAAGTGAAATGAGACCCTCTGTCAACCTACTGGACCTTTGGGCCATTTTATCTAGCCCTACTACACTTCAGACCACAAATACTAGACGAACACATTCTAATCCAAACAGATAGCATGTCGACCAATTAAGTGGACAGATATTTCACCAGGTGCTTCCATCCCGAGGCCAAAGTAACCGATGCGTTCACATCACAGTAGCCAAGAATTCTGCTGTTTGCCTTCCAACTGTTCTAATTCTCCCAAAGCTAATCAGGAAGATAAGAGAACAAAAACAAAAAGCAGATATCATATTGGTAGCACCCTACTGGCCTCAGCTCCTACAGCTCTCTGCTTTTCAACAGCTGTCAACACTTCCACCACTGACTTCTCCAATATCTCTCGATATGCTCCAGTGATGCCAGGTTCCACATCCACACCTGGAAGAGCTACATCTAACTGCATGGAGAGTGAGCGAGACTCTCCTCTAGGTTATTCTCAAGAAGTAACCAACATGCTACTGGCCTCTAGGAGACAGTTCACTAACAGGATACATAATGCATCATAAAATGCCTTCACAGGAGATGCAATAGAAAAAGGGGTTAATGTCATGAAACCCAAAACCAGATCCATTCTATACTTCCTACAGGTTGGTCATGCAAGCGGTCTCAGAGCCTCAGTCTTAAGATGTCAGGTCACAGTCTTAACAACAGTACTGCCACAGTACTAGGGTCTGAGTCTGTCCAGATGCCTCACATATATAGCTCCCTCTAGTGTGATATTCTGAAGGATCTGCCACAGGTTCACCAATTTCTGACTTGGAAAATGCATACAATTCTGTATGCTGTCACCAGACACCCCTTTGAGAGTCTGTCAAGGAAATTCCTCTTTAGTGGCTGAGGACTTTGTTCCTCAACACAGTTACATCTGCAAGAATGGTATCGGAACTAGGTACTCTGTTAATTAGCTTGAGCTACGTATCTTACATAAGGACAAAGTGGTCCTGAGAACAGATCCTACCTTCATACCAAAAGTGATCTCTCCCACAGATCACTGGAATTACGTCTACTATCAGTTGATCAAATACTTTTCATCCCAAAGATGAAATGTGGCATACTCTGGACATAAGACTTATTCTAAAAGCATTTCTTTATAGGACAGAGCAAATCTGGAAAACAGCTTCCTTATTTATCTCTATATCCTTATCGTATAAGGGAATGAGGATGTCTAAATCTGCCATTATCACTAATCTCAAGGCGTGCATCATCGAAGCACACAAAATTTAAAAACTAGACATACCAGCTAGGATTACTACTCACTCAATATGAAGTGTTGCACCAGCACAGCATTTGCCAGATATGCTATAGTTAAGAGATTTGCAAGGCAGCTACTTGGTCGTCTGTATCTACCTTTGTTAAACACTATAAGCTGAACACATAACTCAGCTGATGCAGCATTTCGCAGAAGAGTATTACAACATATCTTAAGACTAGATGACAATGACCCACCCAGAAAATACGGACACTGCTGTGGGATGTACCATCAAGATGTCCTCCGCCTCAGAGGGAGAACGGACCATTGGATACTCACTGTGAAGGGTCCTTCTCCTCTGAGGAAAGGAGGACATCTTGCCCCTCCCGAAGTCATTGTCTTTTCATTCTCTTCTGCCTGACAGATTTACTTTCTGTCCTTAACATGTTTGTTCTCACCTTTCTCCT
The DNA here is from genome assembly GCF_028583425.1 of Eublepharis macularius. NCBI lineage: Eukaryota > Metazoa > Chordata > Lepidosauria > Squamata > Eublepharidae > Eublepharis > Eublepharis macularius. The sequence goes on from NC_072797.1 coordinate 83,254,793, forward strand.
CGTTATTCAATTCTAGAGTGTCGTATTCATAATTATGACGCTATAAACTGCTTTTGGAGTTGCCAAAACTGAAAGAAAGGGTGACTCCCACTAGGAAGACAGGAAGTAGAAAACTTGTTCCTGCCTCCCTGACTGGAGGGTGGGAATCACCTATCAAGATGTCTTCCTTTCCTCCAAGGAGAAGGACCCTTCACGGTGAGTATCCAATGGTCCATTCTAAGGGTAGTGGGGGGGGGGGACGACCCTAATGTACATCTGTATGAACAACACATAACATGAACAACATAACATAAAATACAAACATGTGAACATGAGGCTGTTATTGTAGTATGGATGTAACGCTGATAGGCAATGATTGTGAATGATGGGGTGAAGCCACAATTTCCTGAAGCTGGCTCGTGTAGCATGATTGGAAAGCTTGCTGTAAATATCCTGTATTTGTGGTTCCCTCCTTAACCAGTGGCGCCAGGAATCAGTCCCATGGTTTTAATTTTTCTCCTAAACATGCTCCATATTTTGCTACATTATTAATGGATTTTTTTAGTGTTATTGTTCAATATTTCGATCTTTAAATGCTTTGATGTATACTTTTGTGTTTATAAGAAGTATGGATGTCATCAGGATCTCAAGCAGTGTTATGTTTTCTGTATCTTTATTTTAATGTGTTCTTGACTCTCTGCCCAGGTTTAGGTTATTAGATTTCCCTCTGCTAGAAGAGAAATTAATGTCGTTTTCCTTTTAGACAGCACAAAGGAACCTTCTTTTTAGTTCTAGTGAATTAAAGTTTTACTGTTGGGAGCATAATTGTATGTTATAGTTCTGTTTTTTAAAAAAGTAGAAACATGCCATTTATTTTTTATGAATGTTTCAATTGTAAAAAGGTGCAGCATCTAATTATGAATTGTTACATGTTTAGCTGAATTGCCTGGTTTTTTCAGATGCTTTGATGCATTGCAACCCTTGCAATGTATTATAAATACATAGCACAGTTTGATAAGTGTATAGATCATCCATCTTTTTTTCCCACCCAGGCTCTGTGGCCCCCTTTTTGCTCAAAGCAGTGCCTAGTGTGAAATGAAGATCTGCATTTTATTTAGCTAGACCTGTGTGTGAACAAGACATGAGTACAAGAGAAGTGGATGAAAACAGAGCTGAAGATGATGAAATGGACTGGAATACAGGGGAAATGGGAATCTAGACACAAAATTAAGTGAGGAAAGGCTGATTGATTCCCATTTGTTATGGAAAGAACTGAACTAGTCAAAAAGGTGATGATGAGGTACAAAAAGGTTTACAGTGCTTCTCTGAGCAGAAGCCTACCTTTCTAAGTCCTTGAAGTCCATACAAGGATGCACCTGTCAGTCTTGTACAGAGGCCTATGAATGGCACTGATGATCTTTTAAAGGCTGCATCTAGGAATTCATGTTAAGCAAAAAATAACATCTCATATCCTGCAAACACCCTGTGTTGAATAGAGAAAGTATGATGTGAAGTTTGACCTTGTTCTACCTGAACCTCCACCTGACAGATTAGATCAAAGTGGCTTCTAAATGCAGTTATTTTAGATGAGGTATGGACAGAATAAGGTTGTTCAGTGAAGAGGCTTGAAATTATATAAAATTACAAGCAGGGGACCAGGGACTTGCGAGAGGCATCTCATTTTCCCTTTCCCCACGATTTCTTCTTTCCCTTCTCTAAAAGCCACTGTAGCCTTTCCTCTTTTCTGCATCTTTCTCTTCTTCCTGACCATCAGCCAACCTACCTTTATCTGCTCCACCTCTTCATCTTCCCCCCAACTTCTGAGAGACTCTGTCAGGTAAAACTATGGCCCAGTTATACAATGCCTGCTGCCAGGCTGGGCCCAGTTGCTCAATTGGGAACCTGGAGAGACTTGTGGAGGTGTGTGTGTGTGTGGGGGGGTCCTCACTTAATCTATCTTCCCATTTTCCCTCCTAGCAACTCCCATATCCTCACCTTTCCTGCTTCCTTCTGTTCTTCCCATCACCATGCTATCTTTTATCTGCCTTCAGCTATATTTATTATTTATTTACTTTGTCTATGTCCCACCTTTCCTCACAGTGAGGATCCAAAGCAGCTTACATCATTCTCCTCTCCTCTATTTTAACCTTTGCAAGGCAGGTTAGTTTGAAAACGTGATCCAAGGTCGCTTCAATTGGGATTTTTACCTGGTTCTTCCAGATCCTAGTCTGAAACTCTAACCACTGGTGCATGCTGGTTTTGCGGGGTAGCTGCTATTGAACAGTAGTAAGCATCCAGGCCAGGCTGAGTTATGGAAATCATGTGGTACAAGTTGCCTATGGTTATTGCCAGGCCTGGTCACACGAGTCTCCCTCAAAGACCAAAATAGCCATGTAAAGATCACTCCTCCTGCCTTTTACTGACAGAAACTAAGGTTTTAATCGGGAAAAAATGTAGTTGCCCAGCAGTAGCCACTGAGGGCATCCATTTCTTAAAGCTACAAGTGCTCCTTTTATCATTTGGGGTTTTCTTTAATCACCCCATTTTTAAAAAAACATTTCTGATTTTTCTGTAAACCTGAGGCATTTTTCAGGTTCATGGAAAGCTCTGTATTGTCAGTTAACTGCTCCAATATATTGATTGGTGCAATCATATTTGAGAATTAGATATATTGATAATTGATTACACACAGCATTTGCTGTATCCTCAAGCATTCTCTGGGTCCTGAGTAGCTGTTAGCTGCTCTGCACAACACTAAACAGGCATAGAACTGATTGTTGACTGACAGAAAGGGATAGGACCTTTGCCCGTCCGTAACCTTCCCAAAAATCATGAGACAAGAATGAAAAATAAATAATGAATTATACACATTTGATGTTTGGCCCAGTTGTATTGTTTTTTCAAAGTGTTCTTCCCAATAATTTGTCCATCCATATTTTTGTATGTTTCTCCTCATAGAAACAAATTTTGCAGAATTATAAGCGTGTGTGTGTGTGTGTGTATGTATGACTGAAAGAGAGAGAGAGAGAGAGTTCTTTATGACTCTGTGTATGCTTAATTTTGCACTTGTATATGCTTTCCATTTTCAGCATTGGCCTTGCAAGATTGTGAGAAAACTTTGATTACTAAGCAAGTGCAGTGTTGTCTCGGGACATGTGATTTGTTATTGATATACTGAATATATGCCTGGATAATGGCTAAATTGACGTTATTCAGGGATATTAAATAAAATTAGAGAATCTCTAATAAAATTGGGATACTAGATATACTATATATTCAGTTTTATCCAGCAAACCCAACTGAGCCAGTTCATATCTGACCGGCTGCTTCTCCAAGCTGTTTTTGTTGCTTTGAGTGAGTGAGTGAGTGAGTGAGGTTGCTTAATGTGAGTGCATTGGGGAGATAACTTTTTTCCTGATTATATTAGTTTAAAGACAAGAATTGCTTACTTTGCTCGTTGCTACTGTTTCTTTATATGTATTATTAAGGGTAGTTCTTGTGGGGAGAGTTGCTCAAAGTTGCTGTTTATTTACTTGTTGCAAGGAGAATTGCTTAAATAGTTGCTTGTTTGCATGCTGTTTATTTACTTGTTACAATGTCCTTTGCTTCAATTTGGTTTTGGTGGGGTTCTCTGGTTTGATGTTGGTTCCATTGCCACAGTTTGGTTCTGGTGGGATTCCCTTACCTCAGTTGGGTTTTGTGTTATATGTACTAAGATTTAATCTAAATGAGAGAAATGAATATCATTGGGAAATGAATATCATTGGGATATCCCATTAGTTCTGTTCTGCCTTGTCTCTGCTTTCATGTTAGTTCCCTTGCTTTTGTTGGATTCTGCTGGGCTTCATTGGTTCAGCTTGCATTGGGACTGGTACTTGCATTGGGACTGGCTTTTGCCAAAGGGTTGCACATTTGCTTAAGGTTTCTTTGCCCTGGAAAGCTGTGGAATGTTTTCCCACATAGGAAACAATGCAAAAGTGGCTGGAGGCAGCATGTTCAGGGGCCCATAGAATTGGACCCCTGATACTTACTGAAACATGAGTATTTAGTGGACAGGAATGATTAGGTTCCCTGCAAATGTCATGGAATTTGCTTGAAAAATGCCCCCGAGGACCCTAGGATAGTTTTCCCCATAGGAAATAATGACTATCTAATAAAACTAGATAATGATTATCTAATAAAACTGAAGCTGATTACAGAATATTTAGTATCAGGAATACTAAATATTTATGGAATTCCTGAAATCCAGATTTGAATTATAGCATTTTTTTTTTTGCTTCACACCCCTAGTGTGGTCTGCCTAGATGAGATATTCAGTTGTGTGTTTGGACTATTCAAGGGCCCCACATTTTTTCCCTCAATTTAAAACACATTGGTGGCTGCAGTTTTCAGTGGAAGATTAGAAGGGGAGACACTATACATCGCATTTCTTATTACTCTTCCCTGTGCAGATCCCTCTGCAATTGTGTTCCACCCAAAATGAAAGATATAGGCTCATACTGTATTTACAGGTGGAAGAGCAGGTGGAAGTTCTTAGGTGTTTTTGAATAGAGGATTGGGGCAAGAGTTAAGTAGGAGACTTCTGCATTTCTTTCATTGTTAATTACAATAATTAAAGATTGAGTGTTTTGTAATTATAATAATTAATATGAAGACAAAATGAATTCCTTACCTAAATAGCCTATAATGAAAAAAACCCCATGATTTCCTTTTGTTTTGGTTAACAGCTTTTATTATTGAAGGAGAGTGTATTTGTTTCTGTCTCTGCTATGTTTTCCTAATAAGGGCATACAAGACAGCCAGTTTGGTGTAGTGGTTTAGAGTGTGGGACTCTATTTTTTTTTAAAGAATTTGTTTTTTATTGGATGGGTTTACAAACATACATATAGAAATCATTATCATTATTCACCCCATTGCATTTTCCCCATCCAACAAAGAAGTTGGCCAATGGTAATAGCCAGATGTCTGATAAATGTTGGAAATGTAAACAGCATGAAGGTTCATTCTATCATATGTGGTGGACTTGTGATAAGGCTAAGCAGTTCTGGGGGGATATAGTTAAAGTTATGTCAGATATCTTACAAAGGAATATAAATAAAACCCCGAAATTGCTGTTATTATGTATGAACCTAGAAGATTTTGATAAAATGGACAGAGTTATGGTGTTTTATATGATTACGGCGGCAAGAATGTGTTATGCACAGATGTGGAAGACTCAGGAGATACCATCTATGGAAGACTGGATTCTGAAAGTCTTGAATATGGCAGAAATGGACAAATTAACAAGGAAATTGAAAGAACAAGAAGAATTGGACTATACATTAAGTTGGGAAAAATTTAAGAAATATGTGGAGAAAAAGTGGGACATGAAGGGGAAACTGTGGTCTTTGGAGAAGTAGGGGAGATAGAAACTTACTTAAGGTTAAAAAGGGGTATATTTTACTGTATTTTATTGGATTAGTATAGTATATTTACAGGGGAGTATAATTATGAGTAATAAGGTTATAGGGAGTATATGTGAAATATAGATAATATAGTTAATTGGTATGTAAAGAATAGTATGTTACATATATATTTTTTTAGTTAGTATATGTACCTATTATTACTTATATAATTTTTATATTTTTAACTAAGATAAGCAATATAGTTAGTGTAGATTGTTAAGATAATTAAAGAGATTTGATAGGTATAATATAGATATATATTACATTATTACATTATTATTATAGACCTTAAGAATTTATATGATATACTTTTTAGATTAAGTTGGGTATGGAAAACTGCTGGGAGTCACCAGAAAAGGGGGTGGGGGGAAGGATGGGGAAAATAGAGTGTGGGACTCTAATCTGGAGAACCAGGTTTGATTCCCCACTCCTCCACTTGAAGACAGCTGGGTGACCTTGGGTCAGTCACAGCTTCTAGGAGCTCTCTCAGCCCCACCCAGCTGACAGGGTGGTTATTACTATGGGGATAATAATAACATACTTTGTAAACCCATTTGAGTGGGCATTAAGTTGTCCTGAAGGGCAGTATATAAATCGAATGTTGTTGTTGTTATTATGTTGTTATTATTACTACAAAGATGTGTTTCTTAGTGGAGAGGGAGAGAATAGTGTTTTAGACTAGATTATTCCTTTCTTACTTTCTTGAATATAGTTTCTGTGTGTGTGTGTTCTCATTCTTTCTGAAGCATTTTTGGGGTCTCCCCCACCCCTTATTATTTGATTTGTGGCTTGCCTTCTGGCTTCCTTCTGCCACTTCTGGTTCTTTGGGGCCCAATTTTTTATTTAGTCCCCCTCAGTCTTATTTGCTTCATTAATTCTTTGTTTCAGTGTGTGATCTGCTGTGATTGTGTTGCCTCAGTGTCCTTCTTCTACCAAATCTTTTTGATTTTAACTGGACCTAAACCACCTCCACCCTTGAATCTGCTGTGGTTCTTTGGGAATTACAAATAATTTGGAATTTGTCTGTCTTGTGTAACTCAGTCTGTTGGCAGGTTCTGGTACTTAGATCTCCATAGTACTCCACTGCACACACTCCAGTGTATGAGTTAAAGTTACTTTATTAGAGATCCATCAGTATCAGCAAACACAGACAAGGGTATTGGCAGAAGTGACGTGTGCAAGGTTGGAAGGGTTAGTTATAGGGAAAGTTCCCGCCTTTAGGATATGGGAGGTTAGGATTCTGGCGCGAAGGAGCCAGAAGGGGGGGAGGGGGTTTGAGACAGGAGGAGAGAAGAACTGTAGGAGAGATGAAGTTATTTTCAGTTCCCAGGGAGAGCCGGCACTCAAGGACACATTCTCAAGTGGCTGTGAAAATGAAAGTAGACATCACAGAAGGTACCTGTAAGATAAGCAACTCCCAGCTAAACAGGCACCAATATGTAACTTCTGGGAGTCCCAAGTGTAACTCAAGCACAGCACTTAAATTTTATATATTTATTTATTCCTACCAAGTTTTCCTTAGACTTTTGTGTTAAACATGGGCACCCTTTCATTGTCTTAAAAAAGGGGAACCCTTTTTATTCTATCTGATATTTGGTAGTCCTAGTGGAGTACTGCAACTGAACGTTGTCCAGTTCAGATAAGAAAACCAGAAGGTAAAACCCAAGAAAGGGAGGACAGTTGAAATAGTATTATGGAAATGAAACAACAGTAATGAAAGCAAAACAGAACAAAATGATAAGAAACAATCCAATAATGAAACAGTCCCTTAAAGAAAAACAAAATAAAGAAACAAACACCCATGCACATGTTTATGAAGCAGTCCGTTACTGTTTCTCTACTCAAATTGTAGAGAACCCCTGTGCCGGTTCTGGTTCTAAGGTTTTTTTGGAAGTTGAGAAGTTGTTACACACATCTGCTGTAATAGCGTCTAGTTTGTCTCTATGTCATCATGCACCTGGACTATTATTCAGCTGAAACCAAAATATCCTACTGTAGATGTTCTTTTCTGTACAAAAAGTGATCTTAGATTTTTAAGGGAATTTATACATATATATTATGCATAAAAGGGTACATATGTCCCATGTTATTTATAATGAAGGCCCCAATATTTATTCTTTGTCTTCATTCCACATTTTCTTTATTCTAGCAATTTGGAAGGATCATATGGGAACAGCTATATTAAAGTGTTTGGAACCTTTCCATCTTGCAGCTATATGAATAAATTGAAGCCAGCAGGCTGGGAGAAGACTCTTTTGTAGAAGAAAGAAATGGGTTCAGTAAACTAAAGGACAGTGTTAAAATTCCTATGATGTTTAACACCCAGCAAATAAATACATTTCCTTATAAGATGCAATTATGTGTGTGGCTGTTTAGAACTTTGTGTGTTTCTGAGTAAGGCAGTTCCCCTCCCCACCACTTTCCATTTTTTTATACTCTGAATTTAAATAGATGAACGGGAGGCTTGGTTGCAAAAAACATGATCTCTCACCTGAACAATAAGTGGCAACATATTTATGTGGCCAGCCAGATGGAGAGTTGAAGATCAAAACAGATGCTCTTCCCCTTCCTTGGGCAGTTCTTACGTTCTACTTTCTACTACCCAGCTTCATTATGATGTTGACACACATATGATAAAATTACAAGATGTGGCTGTAATCCCTGCTGATTAACAAGAGTGAGGGTGCTAGCAATCATGGCAAATTAAAAAGATGAGGAATGGAAATTAGCAGACCTGAGCAAGTTGGTTGAACCTACGCATTGCGGTCTAGTGCTGCCTGTGAGTTGACTTGTGTGCTAGCCCAAGAAATGAGAGAGTGGTGCTTAACAGGGTTTCAAAGAGCTAACTGTGAGTCTGTCTGTCTGGTCTTCATGTTTTAAATTGCCCTAGACACAGGGCACTGTGTGTCAGCCCCAAACTCCAGTTTTGCCTTGGCCCCCACATGGGGAGGGGAGCAACTGGGAAACAAGGCCGGTATCTCTGCTACCTCCACCTTCCAGCATTATAGCTTAGGCACACTTTATTGGGATCTATGCCCCATTGCATGACATGGGCCTAACTGTTGGGTGCAGGCTTTGGGATCGTCCAGGCAGTATCCAGAGTGGGGAGGGGAAGGGGGAGGTGGATGCAGAATCCTAGGCTGAGCCTACTGGATCCCCATCTCTGCTTACTTCTTGGTGCATGATTACTCTTTCAGTGTGCATCACCAGAGAAAGGGGTACCTGTACAGGTTCTGAGGTGAGACATGTTAGTCACATAACAAGGAAATGTACTATCACCTTTGAGTGTAAGTGTGAAGTACCCTCTCTGTGTGCAAGCCAGAGACCTCAGAGACAGAGTCCCATGCTGCCCATCCTATCATCTGAGCTACGGGGCATCCTAGCTCCAGGTTATGTAGTAGGGGGGAGGAGGTTGTGATTGGGGGCAGGGGAGGGGGTTGACCGCTACTGGGGTGGGATGTGATTGCCTCTGGCTGTAACTGACATCCTGTGCGTTACTGGAGCTTTTGGGCAAGACTGCACCATTTTGTTTTTCTTTTGAATGAGCACCTTTGAGCTATGCAGTGGTTTTTTGCTAGTGTAACTTTACTCCAGTTCTGATGGGCATTCCCAAACTAGGCTGGTTTAGGGAGCCAGCTCTCACGAGGCCCTGGGCCTGCCCCTCCCCCCCCACAGGCTCAGAGGGTTGCACTGGTGGTGCTTTAATGGGGAGTGTCCATGGCGTTGGCCGTATACCAGTTAGTCGGGTCCCTGAGAACTCTCCCCCCTGCCCCAAACCTGGAATGTGCTGTTAGACTGGCTACATATTTGAATGCTGAGTAAAAGTTTAGAACATTGAAAACAACAATCTCTTCAGTAGTATGTTATATACATATTCCACCATATTCATTTTGTACAACTGTAGTCTTATTTAAACATGGAACGTATCTTTGAAAGTATGTTGTATATGTCTATACAGGAGTATCATTATCAAATGTTGTAGATTATCTTAGATATAAATGTTTCTGCTCTACATTTTGAGTAGTACATTAACAAGCATTCCACTCATTCAAAAAGAGAAAATATTTTGTAATTTTTTCTCAGAGCTAACCAAAAGTTCCAGTTTCTTCAGTTGGAAAATTGATGAAAAAGTAGCTTCCTTCAGTCATTGCTCCAGCATTAGGCTTCCATGAAGTACCAATGCAACCAAAATGAAGTTCTGTTCATTCTGGGTAACCAGATTACTGTTTCTCCATCCTTAGTAGCTGGTCAGAAGAAAATAATAGGCTTGTTCTTGGAAGCAGTGCAGATGCTTTTGCCTCCTTTCATGGTTTCCCCCCTTCCTTTCATGAACTGTTGAGTAGCTTGGCCTGAAGTAGCAGTAGTTCTCTGATTCTCCAGTCGTTGTTTGTAGAGCATTGGATCTGCATTGCCAGGTAAAGCATCAAGAGTTTGGAGTCCTAAATAAATATACTACTTTCAGCCTTCTTCCTGTCCCTCCTGTCTGCCTGAGTTGCAGCTGCACAGTGAATGGATACCTAAAGATGCTAAAAGGAAGTCTTCTGGCATCTTACAAACAGTATTGTAGCATAAGCTTTAGTGGGCTGTAGAACTCTTGGAGTCCGTAGCCAAAAATACCAGCCTCCCATAGTAATTCACATACAGAGAATAGTTTGGGAAGACTATGGTGGTTTACTCCAGGAACTGTGTGCGAATAAGCCTGGCATAAACGACCTTTATATTTACTTTGTATGATGTTATCCTTATGCTGCTATCTTGCATTCTTCCAAACCTCCTCCCAAGTGGAGTGTCCTTTTCTAGACTCAAGTGTTCTTTTAATCTAATCTACCTTCCCTCAAAGACTCAAGGGAAATTTCTCATCTAGAATAGGGATAGGTTTACCATCTGTATAGGTCATCAAATGGAGCGAGGCCGTCTGGCCAAATTTAAGAAAACAGTATATTTCAGTCCTACTTCTGAAGATGCAAAGATTGTTCTGTATTAAAGCTTATGAAGTTGAATGGATGGGGGCAGGGGGGGGGAAGATGTGCAGGACACAGACTGATCTTGTCATTGAATCTGCCTTTTCTTAAGGAAAAAATGTGTTTTGGTGTATTTCCAGATCTCCAGGGTGAAATACTGAAGCAAAAAACCCAAAATTATTATACAGTTCTCCTGTCTTAGCCTTCCTTCCTTCCTTCCTTCCTTCCTTCCTTCCTTCCTTCCTTCCTTCCTTCCTTCCTTCCTTCTTTCTTTCTTTCTTTCTTTCTTTCTTTCTTTCTTTCTTTCTTTCTTTCTTTCTTTCTTTCTTTCTTTCTTTCTTTCTTTCTTTCTTTCTTTCTTTCTTTCTTTCTTTCTTTCTTTCTTTCTTTCTTTCTTTCTTTCTTTCCTTATTCACATTTTAGTCTTTATATAAGAAAAGCTTTGGTAATCTTTGAGTTAAATTGAAGTATGTTGTGAAAGTATTGCATTTAGAAAAAAAGAGTTACAAGTACTAGTCCAGTGAGTCTGTTGTCACTAGGGTTGCCAGGTCCAGGTTGGGAAATTCCTGGAGATTTGGGGGAGGGTGGAGCCTGGAATGAGTGGAGTTTGAGGAGGGGAGAGGCCTCAGTGGGGTATAATGCCATAGAGTCTACCCTCCAAAGCAGCCATTTTCTCCAGATGAACTGATCTCTGTGGCTTGGAGATCAGTTGTAATTCTGGGATTTCTCCAGCCACCACCTGGAGGCTGGCAGCCCTAGTTGTCACAGACTGCTGCTTCGTATCCAGGTAGCCATGCTGGGGGCTGCTTTGAATGGAAGTGAGGGTGGGAGGTGCAGAACGCGTGACATACTTCCTTCTTTGTCTGTCTTGAGTGGGGAGGAGAGAAGGAATAGATGGGTGAAAGCAACAGGGGAGTCTCCTATTTCTGGCACACATCCATTTTGCCCTTAGTTTCTGCTGCTTTTACTAGAAGATGGGTCAGTATGTGCTAGAGAGATTGATTCCTCCTGTTGCTTGGGTAGTCAGTTTTCCACATGTTTGTGATCTGTTGCAAGAAATGGAGGTGGATGGTGTGTGTTCCTGAAAGATCTGCTAAAATAGCACCATCGTCTATGACCTGCTGCTCCCTTTATTTGATTGGAGTTCAACTTCTAGAAAACAGCATGTTGATGAAATCAGTGCTAGAATAACATTCTTGGGGAAAACAGAAGCATGCACAGTGACATGCAACATTTGATGTTGCATGTCATAGTATGTACTAAATGTACATAAATCATAGTATGTACTAAATGTATTGGTCTATTACTAATAAATACAAGTGTACTAGTGGAGTGGAGGGGGTATTTGGGGAGGATTTATATGGGCAATAAAATCTGCATGTGTGAGGCCTTGAGTTTAGGGAGGATTTATATAAGCATTAAAATTGTACAGGTACAACCTTATATGGCTGTACCCAGGCATCAAAAGCTGGTTTAAGAAGTTAAGATTTGTAAGCTGTTGAGAACCGCGTGAGTTCCTTCCTTCTCTATGACATAGGGAGAGGGTAGCCAGTTTTTACTTTTTAAAAAGTTATAGGACTTGCCACTTTTGTGGTTTGTTTCTTAATTTGTTGAATATCTTTCAGAATATTAAGGTCCAGCTGTGTTTGAATACAGTATTAATCTGAAAGGAAGACAATTGTAAACAGAAAATGAACCCTCTAAAATTTAAATATGCAAAGTTTTTATTAGTGTACATACTTGTATGCAAATATAAGACAGCCCCGTTTGTTTTTTAGTGATGGCAAACATGGAAAAAAACTCAGTCTTCCTTATAGAGCAGTCATAATGGAAGAGTAAGGTATTACTTTCATGTTCCTAAGCATTGTATCCATACTTATTCCTATGGGATTCAATTTCAGAGTAACTACGAGTGCGTATGTCTACAGTTCATGATCCTTGAGTCGTTCTTAGCAAGAGATTGTTTCCCCCCCCAAACTACCTACATGACCCAGTCTTACAGGATTGCTGTTGTTCTTCAGAGTGTATTTTGACTGAACTGTGACAGGGACATCAGGTGGTCATGTGTCTTCATAGATCATGGCTCCTTTTTGGTGCAAAGCCCATTCTCCCTGTAATATTTTGGGAACTGTGATGTCAGGTGAGAAATATAGCAATTGAATGAATACAAAATTGAGGCACTAGGTCTGAGTTTCCAAGGTCTTTTTTTCTGAGGGAAAAACCACAACCTGAACTCACTCTAGCTGTATCTTAGACCTGATTCTGTTAGCTTTATTGCTCGGTATGAATGTCTGCTTATTCCATTTTTTTGTAACATAGGTTGTAAAAGAATGCTGTATTGATTGCTTATGAGCAGTGGCTAAGTACGCATATAATCTGACTGTTTTCCAGCTGTTCATGCACCCCTGGGCTAAGTAGTACCATTGTAAAACAATGACTGTGTTGATATGCCACACCTTTCTTCTTTTAAACCTCTTGACTAAGTATTATATATTTCTGTGGATAGGTACACTGTGAGACACCCTTGCTGTGAAGGTGTGGAGCTTGAGTGTTGAAGGAGGGCCACTGGATCATCTTTGTTTTTCCTTTCCCTCTGCAAACCCAGAACTGTTCAGATGAGGGTTGAATAGACTCATGAACAAAATTAAATACTGCATGAATGTCTGTAATAAATTAGATAAAATATACACCCTCATTTGCATTAGTAGAGCAAACTGTATTTCAAGGCTTGCTCTGCTTGCATTAGCAAGGGGGACAATTTGTCCGGTTTCCCCTCCTTATTGAAGCCCCTTTTGCTGTATGATATGGGAAGGAGATCCTTGATCCATAGCAGAGGTTGCTGTGGAAATGGTAAGATAGTTTCAGTGAACTGCTTCAGCTCATGCACAGTAGGGTCTGACTCATGAGGACACATAGTGAATCCGGGATTTCTGGTAAATGTACTTGTGGAATACATATATATTTGTACACCTCTCAGGTTTATGTTGCCTAGGGTTAAAGTCCAAGAGCCAAAATAGTCAAATCAGGGAACAGGGAAATTGGAAGTTCACAAATTAGAGAGACTACAGGGAGGAATTACGTTTTTTCTTAATCTTTTGATGAATAACAAATCACCTGGAGTAGATGGAATATCAATAGAGCTATTTCAAGCTACAGACACTGAGTCCATCAAACGTTTAACAAGAATATGGCAACAAATATGGAAAACAATACAATGGCCCACAGACTGGAAAAACCCAATCTAAATTCCATTTCTGAAAAAGATTGCAGTAATTACCAGACCATCGTATTAATTTTCTCTGAAAGCAAAATGAACCTCAGAATTTTACAAAGATGCTTACCATATATGGAGCAAGAAATGTCAGATTATAATGATTTTTTTCTTTTTTAAAAACTGTTGCCTTTGGACCTTCAATTTAGTTCTTCCTTACATTACCTTACATTACCTCAGGAGGATTCTGATTACAACCAACATTTTTTCCTTTACTCAGAGCTTCAGGTATTCTCTACTTTACACAGGCTTTTACCTTGAAAATACCTTCCCTTTTCCTTGTGTGTGAGACTATATATCGCTGCCTCCCTGACTCCCTCAAAACATTTTCACTGCCACCAAAGGCTTTCACCTTGGTTTAACTGGCAATATAAAAAGTCAGTCAGTAATTTATTATTATAGCAAAAGCCAGTAAAACAAAACAAATCTGCAATAAAAAATAAGTTATTACATCAGGGCATAACAATAAGATCAGAACAATTAGTGCTGGAAGAACTGATGAAAAAAAAAAGAAGATAAAAGAGTTAAGAAAAAATGGCAAAAGCAATTATACCACATTTTCAGCTAAAAGGAGTCTGCGTTTCCTAATGGCTAAGGAACAGAATCTGGCCACAGCATAAGTCACTGAGCTCTGAGTGTCTTCTAAAAGGAAGTTGCACAAGATCTCTGGTCTAAAGTCGAGATAGGACTGCAAGGGGTTAAATTTAGACAATGTTTTATTAAATATTTTTTATTATATGTATTTATATGTTGTGAATCCGCTCTGAGCCTGCTTGCAGGGAGAGTAGACTAAATAAATAAATAAATATTACTAAGCCTATTGGTTTCCGAATAGTTCTTAAGATTGGTGGTTTAAAAAAAGTTATACATTCACAGACTTTGTCACGCAGAGTAATTTTTCACAGTGGTCTTCACTGACAGAATCAACTCCCATCTCATCCACACAAAGATTTGCTCAGGCCTTTCCGCACAGTTTGCTTGACCTAGATAGAATAATCTCTCTCAGACACAGACTGACCCAGGTGTGCACACAGTTTGCTTGATTTAGACAGAATTTCTCAGAACTCCACACAGAATCACTGAATTTGACAAAAAATGATCCATTTCAGGTTTCCACGCACTTTGTCTGATTTAGCCAGACTAACTTCTCTCTGAGGTACCCAAACACTGACTGAAAAACCTTCAGACTGACTAAAAACTGTAGTTCACTCCACCCTCTAGTGTACAGCTACTGTTGAATTAGAGCGGTATCCATTTACCCATCCAGCCCCCCTTCTTTCCTCTGAGGCCTGCATTTAAGCCAACAGTAACAAATAATTAAAAAAACCACATTAACAAGCAGAAATAAAATCCTAATTAAATATATTACATGGAAAACATTACATTACACAGATGTTCAAGCTGGATTTAGAAAAGGAAGAGGTGCTAAAGATCACACTGCAAATTTACGATGGCTAATGGCTACTAGATAATTTCAGAAGAAAATCAGTTTGTATTTTCTAGATTACAGGAAAGCTTTTGAATGTGTGGATCATGAAAGACTATGAATGATTTTAAAGTAAATGGGTGTGCCACAACATTTTATAGTTTTGATGAACAACCTGTACTCTGTCTTAGAATAATGGTTTCCAATTAGCAAAGGTGTCAGACAGGGGTGTATTTTATCTCCCTCTCTGTTCAGTTTATATGCAGATCATATATAGAAAGCTGGATTAGATTTAGATGAAGGTGGAGTAAAAATTGGTGGAAAGAACTTGAACAATTTGAAAAATGCAGATAATACCAAATTACCAGTAGACAATAATAAAGATTTGAAATGGCTAGTGATGAACGCTAACGGAGAATTTGCCAAAGGAGAATTGCAGCTGACCATCAAGAAAACAAAAGCAATGACTACTGAGGAATTACACAATTTTAAAGTTGACAATGAGGAAATTGAAATTGTTCAAGATTTTCTATTCCTTGGCTCAATTATCAACTAAAAAAGAGACTGCAATGAAGAAATCAGAAGAAGACTGAGACTTGGAAAAGCAGCTGTGAGGGAACTAGAAAAGATCCTTAAAGATAAAGATGTCTCTCTGGGACCAAGATCGAGATAATCCAAACTCTGGTATTCCCCATTACTATATTTGGATGTGAAAGTTGGACAGTGAATAAAGCTGACAAGAAGAAAATTGATTCATTTGAAATGAGGTGTTGGAGGAAAGTTTTCTGATCCTTGAACCACTATAAAGACAAGTAAGTGGATTCTGGATCAAATCAAGCCTGAATTCCCACTTAAAGCTAAATTGATGAAACTGTAGTTTGGTCACATCATGAGAAGACAAGACTTACTAGAAAGTACAATAAAGGTAGGAAAAGTTGAAGGTAGCAGAAGAATAGGAAGCCCTAACATGAGATGGTTTGACTCAATAAAGGAAGGCATGGCTTTCATTTTGCAAGACCTGCGCAAGACCAATGCCCACTGCATTTCTGCTATTTTTGGCTGATTTAGTGATGGAGAACATTTTTTCCTGATATAAATCAGAGTTCTATTATCAAATAAGCGAAGTCACGATGGGGTGCCCAGTGACAGCTTCCATTGCAGATCTCTATATGAGCAGGCTAGAGAAGCATAGTATATTAAATGCAGAATGTAATCCTTTTTTTAATCACATTGTTTACTATCGGTGCTTTACTGATATTCTAGAAAATCTGGAAATATCAGATGACTTAATTAGATGGATGAATAACTTGGACGCAAACATTAAATATACTGAGAACAGTAATGACAATCCTATCAACTACCTAGATTTAGTTGTTTACAAGTCAGCACCAGATAGATTGGCAGTGAGACTGTTTCATAAGCCCACTGATAGTAATTCATATCTGTGCTACATCTCCCACCACCCAGTGCATTTAAAGAAAAATATACCATTGGGTCTTTGGAGAAACATGACTTCAGATTACATCCAAGGAAGTCGAACCTTGTATAATAGTTTTCTACAGAGGGGCTATCTGAGAGAGGTAGTTACTAAAGCTCAGTATAGAGCATTGAGAGCTAGAAGGGCAGAATTATTTAATGTAAGGCAAAGGAGTGCAGAAGAGCACATTCACTGGGCTCTAGATTATACAGTTCTGGCTCCGATTATCAGCAAGGCAATTAGACAACATTGACACATAGTAGAACATTTGCTAGGATGTGAACATGTTCCTTTTGTGGGATACAGAAGGACCAACAGCTTGAGGGGCTTACTAGTTCATTCTGATATGAAGAGTTCAGACAAGCCCAGAGATTTGCCAAAGGGACATTTTAGTTGCGGACTTTGCAATGTCTGCACCTTGGCATGGACAGGAAGTAGTATCAACTTCGAACATTCAAGAAGAGTGATAACCCTTAAAGATTTTTTGACGTGTAATACCCAAGGAGTGGTATATTTGATTGAATGCTCCTGTAAGAAAATTTATATTGGCAGTACAACACGAGCGGTGAGGGCGAGGATACAAGAGCACCAATCCAAAATTAGGAGAAAAGTGGCAGAAGCATCTTTAACACTCCATTACTTACAGCATAACCATCATGAGAGGGAATTGAGATTCTGACTTCCGGTTTGGGATCCATGAAGGTCTAACGCAGCTCTAAGAGCTGAGCTGTCCGGGCTGCTGTTTTGGAGGCTAGAGGGGCGAGGATTTGCCCGTAGCCAACTGTTCTCAGGCGGAGAACAGGCGGAGAACGCTCAAGAACCTGAGGGCGCATTGATCTCGGGCGAGGGGGGGTCCTGCGCAACGGACTCTCTCCCGTCCCTTGAGGTCCCACCCGAAGAAAGGTTTTGCCAAGATCTCTACAGCAGTTTTGGAGCCAATTTGGTTGGCATAAGACCTGCATGCCCAAGCTTCATACAGGGACAAGGGGACTTGAAGTGAATTGAATACAGAAACAGTGATTACAACCCGCGAAAACGACCAAGAAGGTAAAGATTACTATCTCTTGAAACGGGACAGATTGCTTTAAGAAATAAAGTACTAAAGGAAATTTAAAAACTGCCACAGATTGATTACGAGGGGAAGTTCCGGCAAGAATTTTTTTTTAAAAAAGGACTATGTATAACGGAGTTAGTAGAGAAAGCTGATTATTGTTTACATACCTGTGAAGAGTAAGAGATAGTGGACTGTGGGAAAGTGTCAACATTGCGAGAACTGCTGTGTGTGGCAGAGGAACAGGAAATACGTCAGAACGATAGAGAAGCTGGAGAGAAGCGGCCTTTTCTATGTGACAGGAAGTAGAAGATCGCCATTTTGAAGAAGGGAAAGGTCGTGGCTTCAGCGGAAGAGGAAGTAGGCCATCTTGGATTAGAAGTATAGTTGAAATAACCATAGAGAAAAGACGCCCGACATTTTGGACTGTGTAAATGTTTTTTTTTCCTTAAAGGAATAGATCAAATTTGGGACTTTTAAAAGTAAAAGTATATAAAATTAAACGCCACGGAGTTAAGAAAAAGAGCGGACTCGTGGGAGCGAGGCAAAGCTAGCCCCACGATGTCGAAAAAGGAGTGGCAAGCAGCAATTGAAAGTTTGGATAAAAAAGTTTCAGAAGGAAACAAAGAAGTTAAAGATATGATACAAGAGATGGCAAAAGAGTTTAAAGAGACACTTAAGAAGGAATTGGCGGAACTGACTAAAGGTATGGAAAAAATACAAAACAACTTGCAAGCCACACAGCAAAGAGTTAATGTAGTAGAAAATGCAATGGACACTTTAGCAGACACGCAACGAACTGAGATGAGGGCGATGAGAGGCAGAATGGCTGTAGCAGAAAGTAAACATATGGAGAAACAACTGAGATTTCGTGGTTTGCTGGAAAGTGAAAATCTGCCCAAGAACAGATTACAGAAGTTTTGGCTGGATACCTGGGGAAAGAGGAAGAAGAAATTGCGGCTTTCCTAGATGTGGTATACAGAATAAATTCAAGATTCGCGACCCAGAGGAAATTACCAAGAGACATGATTGTGCAATTCACGACTAGAAACACAAGAGAAATGATTGTGAGTAAACAATTCCAGGACCCATTGGAGGTCGACGGCAAGGTGGTGATTATTATGAAGGAATTGCCCAGATCGGTGCTGTTAGATCGCAAAAAATATAAAGATTTAGTCCAGATTTTGAAGGACATGAAGATAAGATATAGATGGGAAATACCAGAAGGACTGTCCTTCGAATTTGGAGGAGCTAAAAAGCGCATCAGATCTGAATTGGAGATGGAAAAGTTCATTAGGGACAATGTAAAGGACTTACCAACAACAAGATTATGATTATGGAGTGCAAAATAATATCTTGGAATGTAAATGGACTTAACTTGCCTAATAAGAGGAAAAATATCTTCCACTGGCTATTAAAACAAAAATGTGACATTGTATGTTTGCAAGAAACCCATATTAAAAAGCAAGATATAAAGTATTTAAAGTTTGCAAAATTGGGAAGTGAATTTGTGGCTGCTTCAAAAAACAAGAAAAAAGGTGTGGTGTTGTATATAAAAGAAGAATTACAGCCAAAATTAGTAGTGAGCGATGTGGAAGCCAGATATTTAGCAGTGGAAATTATGTGGAATTTAAAAAAGGTGTTGGTGATTGGAATATATGCACCTAATGGAGCAAAAGAAAATTTTTTTGAGGACTTGGGAAAACAACTGGATGAACTATCTTATGATCAGATAATTTTAGCTGGAGACTTCAATGGAGTTACCAACTTGGATGAAGATAAGAAATCAGGAACTGCACAAAAGAAAAGAGGATTACTACCAAAGTCTTTTTTTGCAATAAAGGAACAAGAGACTTTAGAAGACGTGTGGAGGAGACAGAACCCCAAAACTAGACAATATACATTTTATTCTGCAAGACATTTTACTTTATCACGAATTGACATGATCTGGGCCTCCAAAGACTTAGCGTTATGGACTAAAGATGTGGAAATAATGCCTATGGTAGGCTCAGATCACAACCTAATTATGTGGAGATTTGGGAAAAGAAATAAAAGAAAAGGATGGAGAATAAATGAAGATCTTTTGCATGAAGAAGAAAACATTGAGTTGTTACGAAGAGAGACCAGATTCTTTATACAACATAATATGAATGAAGTTTTGACTAATAAGGTATGGGACACTTATAAAGCAGTGACCAGAGGCATACTAATGGATTTAAATGCAAGTGCTAGAAGGAAAAAAGAGAAGAGGTTAGAGATTATGGAGAAAATAAAAGCCAAAGAGAGTCAACTTAAGAAGAGACCCGGAAAAAAGAAGATATATCAGGATATTAAAATCCTACAAGAACAATTGACGGCAATGAATAACAAGGAATTGGAATGGAATCTTAAGAGAATGAACCGGAAGTCGTTTGAGGGTGCAAACAAGCCTGGGAAATATTTGGCGTGGCAACTGAAGAAAAGAAAAGGGAAGAGAATCATAAATAAAATTTGTGAGGAGAATAAGACATATTTGGAGCAGGCAGCCATTATTAGAGCTTTTTTAAAATTTTATGCAAAGCTGTACCAAAAAAAGGAAGTGAATAAAGACTCTATAACGAGGTATTTGGAAAAGATGAAGCTCCCTGCAATTTCTGAAAGCTGGAGAGAAAAATTGAATAGGGAAGTGACGGAGGAGGAAATAAAAGAGGCAATTCAGTCAACAAAATTAGGAAAGGCACCAGGTCCGGATGGACTAACAGCTAAATTCTATAAAGTAATGGCTAATGAACTGGCGCCTTTCCTGAAAGAAGTGATTAATGGAGTCATGAGAGATCAGAGGATCCCCGATACTTGGGGAGAAGCTAATATATCATTGATTCCTAAGGAAGGACAGGACTTGACCAATGTTAAAAATTATAGACCAATTTCGTTGCTGAACAATGATTACAAAATCTTTGCGAAGATTTTGGCGGAGAGAATAAAAGGATGGATGTCTGAATTTATTGCGGAGGAGCAAGCTGCATTTTTGACAAATAGACAAATCAAAGATAACTTAAGGACAGTTATAAATGCTATTGAATACTATGACAAGCGTTGTGATAGAGAAGTTGGTTTCTTCTTCGCGGACGCTGAAAAAGCATTCGACAACTTGAACTGGGACTTTATGTTTGCCACTATGGAGAAGCTGCAAATGGGAGAAAAGTTCATACGAGCAGTGAAAGAAATTTATAGGGACCAGAGTGCAGCAATTGTGGTGAATGATGATGTGACTAAAAAATTAACAATAGGTAAAGGTACAAGACAGGGTTGCCCTTTGTCACCATTGTTGTTTATTTTGGTTTTGGAAATATTGATGATTCAGATACGGGAAGATGATGCAATCCGAGGAATAAAAATAAAAGAGTTTTCCTACAAGGTCAGAGCATTTGCGGATGATATAATGTTAATTGTGGACGACCCAATTGAGAACATGCCAAAGGTAATGGAGAAAATAAAGGAATTTGGAGATTTGGCAGGATTTTATGTAAATAAAAGGAAGTCAAAGATACTATGTAAGAATATGACTAAACAGAAACAACAAGAACTAATGGAAATAACGGACTGTGAAGTAACAAATAAGGTGAAATATCTTGGTATTGAACTAACTGTGAAAAACATAGACTTATTTAAGAATAACTATGAGAAATTGTGGATACAAATAGAGCGAGACTTGATAAAATGGGATAAGTTGAATTTGTCATGGTTGGGAAGAATTGCAGCAGTAAAGACGAATGTATTGCCAAGAGTGATGTTCTTGTTACAAACAATTCCAATTATCCGAGACTCCAAACAATTCGAAAAATGGCAAAGGAAAATATCGGACTTTGTGTGGGCAGGCAAGAAACCTCATGTGAAAATGAAAGTATTGCAGGACACTAAAGAGAGAGGTGGAATGCAGCTGCCCAATCTAAGACTATATCACGAAGCAATATGTTTGGCATGGATAAAAGAATGGATGACGTTGAAAAACCGCAAGTTATTGGCTTTGGAGGGATACAAAAAAACATTTGGATGGCATGCATATTTGTGGTACGATAAAGTAAAAGCAGACTCTATGTTTATACACCACTATATCCGGAGAAGCCTCTTCACAATTTTGAAGAAGTATAAAAATTACCTACAAGATGGAATTCCTTCTTGGGTGGTTCCGTATGAAGTAATAGATCCGAGAGCTGTTGATAATGAGCAGCAATATTTAACCTACAAGGAGATAACTCGAGTAGAATTTTCAAAATTGAGAATAAAAACAGAAGAAGAGCTGTCTCCATGTTATGGATGGTTTCAATATAGACAGATCAGAGATCTTTACAATTCGGACTGTTTGAAAGGAGGAATAAGAATGGAGAATTCAGAATTAGAAGATGTAATTTTTCAAGAAGGTAAAAAGGAAATTTCAAGGATTTATAAAGTACTTTTAAAATGGTTTTCAGAGGATGAGACAGTAAAAGTCCAGATGGTGAAGTGGGCTATAAATTTTCACAAAGAAATAACAATGGAGGCGTGGGAATACCTGTGGAAAACGACTTTGAAGATTACAACATGTACAAGTATTAAAGAAAATGTCTACAAAATGATTTATCGTTGGTACTTGACACCAAAGAAAATTGCGCTAGGAAATATTAATATGTCGAATAAATGCTGGAAATGTTAAAAACATGAAGGATCATTATACCACATGTGGTGGACTTGTGAGGTAGCGAAGCAATACTGGGGAGATATAATTGAAGTAATTAATGAGGTTTTGCAAACCCAAATAAATAAGAACCCAGAATTGCTGCTACTGAACTTGGGAATGGAAGATGTTCCAATGCAGTATAGAACATTGTTATTTTACATGATTACAGCAGCAAGACTTTTATATGCGCAGAAATGGAAAGTACAAGAAATACCAACTACAGAAGATTGGATCTATAAATTGCTGTACATGGCTGAGATGGACAAAATGACAAGAAAACTTAAAGATCTTGATCCAGGACAATTTAATGCAGATTGGGAGAAATTGAAACAATATCTAGAAAAAAATGGGACGTGAAAGGGGAACTGTGGCAGTTCGAGAATTATTGAAATGTAATAGAAGAAGAAGAGAGAAGTGACTTTACCGGGAAAGGGGGAATATAATTATAGAAATCTAAGCTACGATTGGGGTTATGATAAAAGTAAAAATTATAGAGTATTAAATAATAGATGTTTTACTATGGATACATAAGATATATAAGATTAAGCTAGCTAGATATTATGGACAATATATAGTTTAATTAAAGAGTATATAATAGATATTTGAGTATAACAGTTACCTTATAGACTTAAAATAAGCTCAGAACAAGAAAAAGTAAAAGATGGGTGTGTAATAGAATATTAGAGTTTAAGTTAATATTAGAATCAGGAGGATTGTGGAAAGTAAAGAGTTTAGATAATCGGAAAGTAAAATGGATGTAATGTTATATTTTTAATATCTTGATTGCTAATATATATGATTATGCTAGCATTATTTTAGGTAGAATATATGGTTTACCTGAGGTATTTAAAGGGAAACTTGTACCATAGAGATATAGAGATATTTTTAGTAGAGATTTAATAAGCTTAGAGAAAAGAGTATTAAGTGTGTGTTTAACAGGGTATATGAGATATTAAGTAATTAAGTAATAAAATAGACTAAGGGTTGGAAAACTGTTGGAAGTCAACTAAAAAGGGGGGAGGAAAGGGAGGGGGTTAGAAATAGACTTACAAGGGGGTAATGAATGTGCTGAATGATATTATAATCTAATCCAATAAAAAATTTAAAAAAAAGAGATTCTGTGTGCTAGAAGTAACTCATAATAAAGAAGGTAAAATTTCACAACGTCAGCTACTCCAACGGGAGTCTTTTTGGATTTTCAGTTTACAGTCCAGGTCACCCATCAGTCTGATTCAGGATTGGGACTTGTGTTGTTATTAATGAATGGTTTTTGTATAAATTATTTATGTATGGCCCTTTTAAATTGTATTGTCTCATTAATTAAGTAGTATGCAAGGGAAAGTATATAGGATATGGAACTTCTTCCATGCCCTACAGAAATGTCATCTGTCGATTTATGAAATGAGTGCATCCGATGTGTGAATGAGCTAAACAAAGACATGAGTAACAACAGAAACATATTTAATGATTTATTTTAATAAGCCAGGTATTATATCCGTCTTTATTTGGCTTTATAGATTGCAGCCCTTGAGAAAGCTCTGAGGAGTGAAACAAACATGGCTAGCAGTTTGTTGGGTGGAGCCTTCTTTGGCGGCGTTCCATGGACTGAGTCTAGAAAACAAAGGAAAACTAGAGATTATGATTACTTAAATGAAATTATTTGTTTTGAATGAACAATGAACCAACATAATTTATATATTATTCTGTGGAAGCCACTGGAAACAGATGAGATTATGCTTTTGTAAAAAACTACATCACGGATTGTACTGAAGAAATCACTGCTGTATTGTAAGGATGTTATTTATTGCTCTTTTATTTAAATTATTTATAGTGGTTATTTATTCTGTTTATTGAATGTATTTCTTGTAGGCACTTTGAACTTTTTGCACAATAATAGGTTTTAGAATAATAGACTAATTATTGGTGGGAGAGTGGTGTTTTTTCTCATGGTGGCATTTTTCCCCAGAGGAACCTCCCGGTTTGAGCTTCATTTTGCAAGTCCTGAGCAAGGTTGTCAGTGATAGAACATTTTGGAGGTCATTAATTCATAGTCATCCTAAGTTGGAAGCAACTTGTTGGCATGTAATGCACATATTGTTACTGACCCTAAACCTCCAGAAGGTGATGTTCTATACATTTAAGCAAAACAAAAGACTTTCTGTGTTGCATTAATTTTAATCCTTCTGATTCTACGTGCTTTGTTTTTAAATACTCTTCAGTCTTTCATATTTATTGCTGCTGCTACTTCTTTGTTGTCTTTACTGTTGTCATCTTTGTATTTGCCATCGCTTCCACCAATGTTTTCTTCTCCTCCTCCTCTTCAGCATTATTGTTATTTTACTATGCACTTTTTTGGTCTAGGTCTTGTAGCTTCTTGTATGGTACTACGTTGTGTGAGTGTGTGCCTTTGTTGGCCAAATGTTACCATTTGTAGTTTAAAAGTGCCTTCTTTCTCTTCTAAAACTAAAAACACATTTAGAAGTCCTCCACAAGTGAATGTTTTATTTGTGTTCCTAAATTCATCTAATCTAAATCTTTTTATAAATTGCAGCCACTTTAGGGCAAGTAATGTTGTAATTAAAAAATCGTTAAGCATTGTAAGTGTTCAAGGTGCTGTAATCTTGTTCAATTTTTAGAATATTCTGGTTCTTTTTTTGTGTTCATCATTCAACAATAATTAAAGGACAGTTGTGAAATTAACATTCAATGTACAATTTTGTCCATGCACAGTTCTCTTTTGTGGGATGGTTAGTGATCCCATCATCTATTATTATTCCTTTCAGTCTCCAATTAAATTATTAAGTGTTTAAAACTTACAGAAGGTCAGAGTTACAGAAATGGAACTGAAAGGGTTGTGTAAATCAGTCTGCACTGTACTGCACTGTGTTGTACCGTAAGGTTGCTGTCTCTTACTTGCATAAGCAAAGGAATAGTGACTATAGACTTTACTGTGTATGGTTTGTTGCTGTAAGTAAGATCTTACTGGATAGTTTCTATGTTGTTTGATATGTCATTCTTAGAATTGTTTATGCTCTATTTTTCCATTTCTTCAGCTCTGTATTAAATTATTGCTAGTTGTAAATCTTTGCAAATTTGCATTTATATATCACATTGTTTTGTGATATGTTATATCACATTGTTATATCACATTGTTTTGTGATATGTCCTTGAAATTGTCTGTACTCATTCACACTGTGTAATCCACTTTGAGTCTCCATGAGATAGGCAGGCTATAAATAATGTAAATAAATAAATAAAATCTATAATATTACAAACAAATCTAAATTTACTACTTTCAGTTTCTTTGAAGTCTGTTGCTATCAGGGAGGAGAAGGTTGGGAAGAACATCTGAGCCAGCTATATAGCATCTGAGCTAAAATTTTGTTTCCTTTCCTCTTCAAGGTATAAAGCTTGAGTGTGGAATGAGGCCAAGCCAAAGACTTAACTGCCAAAGGGCCCTTGGCCTTGTCTTACAACCTGTAGCCTTGGGTAAGCTAGCACTGGTCCAAGCTTGTTAAATTCTGGTATTATTGGTAAGCCAGTTTAGTTCCCATCAGGAAGAAAAGTAGGATAGAAATATCTAAATATACTAGTTAGGATGGACCACGTATCCTTATTTATTCAAAATTCAAAATAACAGGTTACCTTATTGTCATTTGGTAATTTCTAATACTGAGTGACACCTGCACAAGGTAATTATATATGATTTTGTCATATTTAACATAATTATATATTGAAATATATAGGGATTTTTCAGATAAATTTGATTTCTCCCTTCCATTTAGGAGGTCAGGCTTACTAAGCACTTAAAACAAGAGAATTAAATTGGCTTTCAATAAACATAATAATTTAATAATTTTGTCATTTTGGTATCATCCTACGCAGAGATACGCTTCTAAGGTCTAAATTAAATATAACTTATATTTTGGGGCTAAACCCATTTACTACTACTACTACTACTTTTTTTAAAAGAATTTTATTTAAAGAAAAGAAAAGAAAGTAAGTTCATAGTAGAAAAGTTATGCAGATTCTAAATTAAACATTAAATTGAAAGTTATACAATATACAACCAATAAGTATATGAACAGTACAGTTATAAAAGTCTTGGGAGTAAAACAAGCAGTACATTTAAGTTTCTTTAACCTAATAAACAAATTATTACATATTTGGCTTCCCAGAGCCTGATACATAACATTTCTCCTCCTCTCTCCTTTCCTCCCTCCCTCTAGGCTTCTATATCAACTAGTTTAAAGAGAACCAGTTTGGTGTAGTGGTTAAGAGCGTGGGACTCTAATCTGGAGAGCTGGGTTTGATTCCCCACTCCTCCACTTGAAGCCAGCTGGGTTACCTTGGGCTAGTCACAGCTCTCTGGAGCTCTCTCAGCCCCACCCACCTCACAGGGTGTTTTGTTGTGGGGATAATAATAACATAATTTAAACTGCTCTGAGTGGGCATTAAGTCGTCCTGAAGGGTGGTATATAAATTGAATGTTGTTGTTGTTGTTATTAGTTTAGCCTAAATAATCAAAGAAATCCTGCCATTTTTTCCAGAAGTCAGTTATTGGTCTATTTTGTAAGTAGGTAGTCAGTTTGGCCATTGAAGGATGTTCATGAACCTTATTTCTCCACTCTGGGAGACCAGGACAAGCATCGGTTTTCCATTTTCCTGCAAATAATACTCTTGCTGCAGTCATCGTATAACAGAAGAGATCTCCTTGCTCTTTTCTCACATTAGTTGGTAAAATATTTAAGATCATACTTTTTGGATTTAATTCAAATCTGAGTTTGAGGATCTTTTGCATCTCTTCATGTATTTTTATCCAGTATTTTTGTGATTCCTTACAAGTCCACTACATATGGTAAAAGAATCAGATTGCCTACTGGGGAAAAGGGAGGGCTTGTCCCTCCACCCCAACCCACCCACCAACCCCCCACGACCATCGAGGCTCAGGAGACAGAGAGACCTTCCCTGGCCTCAGGTGCAGTGGCGGTGGCGTGCAACAGTTTTGGCGCCAAAGCCGTCGGCTGCACTGTGCAGCAGGACAGGGTGGGGGGAAACGAGGCAGGTGCGGAGACCCGACAGCAGCAATTGCAGAACACCAGGGCAACAGTGTGGTAAGAGCCCCGACGAAGGAGAGTGTCGGGGAAAGGAGCAGGATTGGCACAGGCAGCGAGCGTGCAGCAAACGCCGCGCTGCGCAAAAGGCAAACCCTGCTGAAGCACGCTCACTGTGGCAGCGGCAGGAGGAGCTCCTGAACCCTTTGGAAGCCTGGTAAGTGACCCTTCAGGGCACTGGGGAAAGAAGTGGTTTACTCTTGAGTAGGAGCTGGAGAGATTAGGCTCCTTTCATTTTCTCTGTCTCTTCCCCCCCTCCCTTTCCCTTTAGACGGGAAAGTGCTCTCTGGAGGGAATGGCATCCAAGGCAGGCATGGAGGGGCCTCGCACAGCTGCAGGCAGGGCCGAAGGCCTAGACTTGTCTAATTCCCCTGCCTCCACTCAATCCTCACAAGGCCCCATTGTACAAAGCCAGGAGGGCAGCTAGGTAGACCTTTCGGGGCCAGAAGCCAAAGAAAACCTGCTGGCCTGGATAAAAACAGAGCTCAAGAAGGGGTTTAAAGAAGCGATTGACACAATCAAGGACCAAGGGACATCGCAGAAGGGCGAACCAACCCCAGGTCCTAGTAAGAGAGCCAGGCCCAAACTCTCCTCTACTCCCCCTAAAGCCAGGAGAAGCAGAGGTCAGGGGAGGTACTTGGAAGGAGATTCTAGCCTGTTGGAGGAACTCCAGTCAGACTCAGAGGCCTCAAACCATCACTCTGACAGTGAGGAAGGGGAACTCTCTGATGAACAAGAACAGAACGGAGACATCATCCAAACCAGACTCTTCCCCCAGGAGGTTTTCTCCAAACTACTTCCCAAAGTTTTGAGAACTCTGGAAATTATTCAAACAAACAAGGGGAAGGAGGAACTAGACCCAGCCTTTCCTCAAGACCTAGAGAAGGTCCTTCCTAAGGTAGGCACTACAACCACGGGAGTACCTCTACCAGCAATTTTTCATAGTATCTTAAAAGCAGAATGGGAAAACCCAGCCAAACCTAAGACATTCCAATCTGTATTTAATAAGTTTTACTCCCTGGCCCTTGAGGCTACAAGAAAACTCAAGCTACCAGTAGTTGACGATCCAGTCACAAGCGTGGCCACTATGTCAGTACTGCCTATGGACACGGAAGGAATGGCCAAGGATCCATCAGACAAGAAAATTAAACAGGCACTAAGAAGGAACTTTGAGGCCTCTGCTGCCTCTCTCCAGGCCTCTGCAACTGGGTCTCTTTTCACCAGAGCAGCATTTACCTGGGCATCTAATCTGGTGACGACAGGCAGAGAGGTACCCAAGGAGGTTAAGGACGAGGTTAAGAAAATAGCTTTAACCATAGCTTTTGCTGCAGATGCTACTCTTGACTCGTTCCAGATGTCTTCAAGAGCGATGGGTTTTAATGTCACAGCTCAGAGGAATACCTGGTTAAGAAATCGGGACGTGGACCCTCCTGCACAGAACAATGTAGCAGCGATTCCATTCACGGGAGCCAAATTATTTGGAGAAGCCCTAGACAAATATTTGGTGGAGGATGTGGAGAAAAAGGTCCTTCCATTCAAGAAAAAGGACTTGAAGACAAAAGACAAAACATTTACAAATAATGGGGGCGATTCAACACCTACTAACAATCAAAGCCATAGAACCAATATTGACACCTTACTGGAACAGAGGAGTGTACTCGGTATTCTTCATTGTACCGAAGAAGAACGGAGATATCAGCTATTCTGGATCTACGCTGGCTGAATCGGTTCATTGCATCACACAAATTCAAGATGGAGACGTTGAGGTCAATCACGAGGCCATATGGAGCCCCAATAAAATGTCACCTGAAATCTAAAGAAGCTGGACACAGTTCAATCTAAATTCCTGAGAACAATCTTACAAGTGCCCTATGGTGTCCCAAATGCACTTATCAGAATTGAAACTGGCATGATTACAATAGAGGCAAGGTTGTGGATTGCAGTAACCCTGTACTGACTAAAATTAGTATTCTTTCCCAAAGGGCTGACAATTCTAATAATATTGGATTCCGGTCCCCCCCCCCCCCCATGGCTTAGGGCGCTGGATAAGAAGTTACTTCTACATGGACTTCCTAAACAATACCTGTGCTCTATGGGTTATTAAAAAGCTAAGGATATAGTAAAACAGAGGATAGTAGATATTGCAAGGCAACATGACATAATCAGAACAGAGAAATGGCGAGAGCTTTTGGAGCCCCCCAAATAGGGTAACGCCTATGCCTTATCTCCTCAACCTATCAAATCAGGAGTACAGAGGAATTTTTACAGTAATGCGACTGGATGTTTTTCCCTCAGCTGTCTTCGAAGGGAAGTTCAAAAAAATCCCCCTGCTGTGGGGAAAGGATAGAATCATTAGAACACATTATATTTGATTGCAAGGTGTATAATAATCTTTGCAAATCTCTTCCTCTCTTTTCAACTTTGCCCCTTACCCGTAGCCAAAGGATATGCATTCTGAGGGGTTTCTTTTCAGATAGACACCCTAAGATCACACATCAGGTAGCTAGATTTGGTTGGATTGCTTCAAGGATCAGGAAATCCTTAGTGGCTAAGTGAATGGTTTTATTGTACCACCGAGAATTTTAAAGCTTATACTATTGTATTATGGATGATTTTACCCATGTATTGCGAATGATTTTATTGATGTTTTATTCCCTTCTGTGGTACCTTCTATTGGTGTCTTTGTTAATTGCTGGTCATTGACCGTGAAAAATAAACTACTACTATTCTCATGGGGGCCATACAGAAAGGGGACTTTCTGGCCTCCACAGATCTCTTGGAGGCCTATCTGCATATCCCCTTCAGGGAGACGCACAGGCGATACCTTTGCTTCACGTACAATGGAGAACACTTCTAGTACAAGGCTCTGTCCTTCGGGCTCAAGTCTTCCCCCAGAGTATTCACGAAGGTGCTAGTGACCTTGGTAGCCTTTCTCAGCCTGCGTGGGATGTATCTTTCCCCATATTTGGACGACATTCTAATAAAAGCCCCCTTGCTAACGACGGGGGTGGAAGCGGTTCAAACAACAATTGCTTGCCTAGAGAGTCACGGATTCGTGGTCAACAGGGACAAGAGCAACCTCTCCTACTCAGAGGATAACGCATCTGGGAGTGACCATAGATACTGTCAAAGACAGGATGTTTATCTCAAAGGAGAGACAAGAAAAGATTTTGTCACTGATACGAGTAATTCAGAAGGAGACAAAGGCGGAAGTCATGCTGTTAGCCAAGTTACTGGGAATGATGGTGTCCTGTGAGGACACCTTAACATGGTCTAGATTTCATTCACGGCCGCTACAGAGACTCTTATGACCCTTTCAAAGGATCATAGCACACAAGGGACACAGATGCATACCAATGCCGGAGTCACTGAAGGCGAAAATGAATTGGTGGTTGACACCGAGCAGATTCGAAAAAGGAGTTCCTCTCAGGGAACCAGAAAGGATAGTGCTGACTATGGATGCAAGCTTGACCAGCTGGGGAGCTCATGTAAGGGGCTGCATTGGTCAAGGTCCTTGGTCAGTAAAGGAAAGAGAAAACAGCATAAACTGGCTGGAACTGAGGGTCATCAAGATGGGATTATGGGAACTCCAGGAAGTACTGAGAGGACACCATGTACTTATACAAACAGACAACATGACAGCAAAAGCGTATGCGAACAAACAAGGAGGAAACAGGTACAGAAACCTGAACAAGGAGGGAAAAGAGATCATGCTCTGGGCAGAGCTGAACCTGGAATTGATAGAGGCCATCCATGTAGCAGTGGTGCAGAACACAGTGGCAGACTGGCTGAGCAGGAACAGAGGCGACCAAGCAGAGTGGACACTAAACCGGGAGATCTTCACTCAGGTGTGTATGAGATACGAAAACCCGGAAGTGGACCTGTTCGCTATGAGCGAGAACACTCAACTATCGAAATTCTTTGCCAGACGAAAGGACAAAGGGGCGTTAGGTATGGATGTGCTAAACCAAGATTGGCCCCAGGCTCTTCTCTATGCCTTTCCTCCCATAAAAATATTGGACAGAGTACTTCAAAAGATAGTGCAACACTAAGCAGAGGTAATAGTGATTATTCCTTTCTGGCCGAGGAGATCATGGTTCCAGGAATTGAAACGTCTTTCTATAACGGAACCATTGAGTCTGCCACAGTGGAAGGATCTCCTTTCTCAGGAGATGTTTCCTGAGAATGGATGAAGATGTTTCATCCAGATCCGGCGTCCTTGAAATTGACAACCTGGAGATTGAGCGCCAGCAACTATCAGACCTAGTCTATAAGGGCAGTGTGATAGCTAGCATGTTGGCCTCCAGAAAGAGATCTACTAACCGGAGCTATAACAAAACATGGCAAACTTTTCACACCTGGTATAGAAAGAAGGACAGTGACCCATTAACAGCATCTGTGAAGGAGATACTACTATTCCTTCAGGAGGGATTGGATAAAGGACTTAGCACTAGTACCCTAAAGAGAAAAATGGCAGACATCTCATTTATAAGAGGATCGAAAAGAGGGATGTTCCTCACCAGACACCCACATATCAAGAGATTCCTGAGGGGAACCATGCTCATTAATCCACCTCAGGTTCATAGGTTTCCAACTTGGAACCTCAATGTAGTGCTAAAAGCTCTCACTAAGGAACCTTTTGAACGCATGGCTACATGCCCACTTAAGGAGTTAACTCTTAAAACCTTATTCCTAGTGGGAATTACCTCGGTTAGGAGGGTATCTGAGATTAGAGCTTTGTCGGTAAACACAGAGTTATGCATTTTCCATAATGACAGAGTAGTACTCAGGCCTGATCCAACCTTTATCCCCAAGGTAAACTCGGTTTTCCATAAGGGGGAGGACATTGTACTGCCATCCTTCTGTAACAACCCTAAGCACGAAAAGGAGAAGGAATGGCACAGATTAGACGTAAAGTGGGCCCTCAGCTATTACATAGACAGAAGTTACAGACTTCAGAAAAGTGGAAAACATGTTAGTCTCTTTTAGGAAGAGCTCTCTAGGGGAAAAGGTGTCTACATCCACTCTGAGTAGATGGATCAGGGACTGCATTACACTAGCATATAAGGCTAGACAGCTGACACCTCCAGAGCTACAGAAAGGTTCTATATGCAGCTACATCAGCTGCATATAGAACCTTTCCATCTCGGATTTGGTTTCGTTTTCTCGGCCATGTCGGACGCTCCTCTCCGCAGGTCCAGGAGGAAGCACCCGAGCAGCCTGACTGGGCGGCTGATCTGCGAAGATTAGCCCCCAGGACTCCCAGTGAGGTAATTTGTATTTTGCAAGGTCAACCACTCCATCAATATCATACAAAGTTTTAATTCTTTAATAATGGCAGTATGAAGGGAAAGCATTATGTGTAGTGTAGTGTTGTTATATGTTGCTGTTTTTTTTTCTTTCCTTCCCCTGCCCCCTTTCTTTCCCTCTGTATTGTTAGTTAATGTAGCTAATAAAAAAAAAATCTTAAAAAAAAAGAACCTTTCCATCTCTGGACAGGATTTGTAGGGCGGCTACGTGGAAGTCAGTACATACTTTCACAAAAGACTACAAGGTAGACAAGATAGCTTCGGCTGAGGCAGCATTCGGAAGAAGGGTGCTCCGGCAAGCTTTATGATTGCGTTAGCCCACCCAAGGAGTACTGCTAGACGTTTATCCCGTCAGTCAAGACTGACCCACTTCCCAACCATAGGAGAATGGAAGATTTGTATTCACCATGAAGCTTTTTTTCTCAGTGATTTGGAAGTGGGTCAGTCTAACGCACCCAGGTTAAAGTTTAGAATGTTGGGTTATGGTTAAGTGTTGTGTTAGTGTTAAGTTTTGTTGACAGAGTGACCAGCGTGAAAGAACAGAGCAAGGCAGCAGAATCTAGAGGGCTTGGAAAAGAACTGGCGTGCCAGCAGGGGCAGCGCAAGGGTTTGTGGCCGCACTGGCCTGTGTGATGACGTGCCTGTGTGCCAGGGAAGAGCCCTTCCCTAAAGGATCGTCTGATTCGACTGACCCTGGAACAGAGGAGGAGCTACTTCCCATCAGTCAAGACTGACCCACTTCCAAACCACCGAGAAAGGAAGCTTCACAGTAAGTGAATACAAATCTTCCATTCTAACTGCTGCATCATAATAGGTGTTAATTGGTGACATCAACGGGGATTGAGTTATACCCATTTACTTCACTGCATTTAGAAGGATGTAATTCAGTGTGACACTGCTGAATAGCTAAATTTGAAAGATTCCAAACTGTCACATCAATTTCTCAACTGTACTTCTATTCTAAGATTACCCCATGATTTTAGCATATTCCAAATAATCTGTTGATATCAAGTGAGAGTTTTTAAATTCTTTTAACCCTGTTGACAACCGTTGTTTCTTGCTTTTCCCATGTGTATAATCTGTCACTGGAGCTTTGGGGGTATGCACCAGATTGTGAAATAGTAGGAGGTGCTGACAGAAGCAGATTCAGTGTGACAACTGGCGGTCTCACTCTTGGGCCATAGCCTCATAAGGCTACAGTCTGAGATAAGATGTCTGAAACTTGGAGATGGCAGTGCCACACATTATGCAGTATAAACAACAGTGAGAACAAAATATGGATGATCCAATCAATTTTCAGTTCACAAAAGTGGGTATTTAAAGACGTCATCCATGCTTTACATGTAGGAAACTTTTGTTGCTCACTAAGTGACCTTGGGCCAGTCATACACTCCTAACCTGCCTCAAAGGTTGTTGTGAGGGTAAAATAGAGCAGGGAGAATGTTGTAGGCCACTTTGGGTTCCCATTGGGAGAAAAGTGGGATACAAATGAAGTATATAAATAAAAAAAGTAAATAAATTGTGAACTTAGCACTGTTGCCACCCTGGCTTTAGGTCCACCTACTGCCTACTGTATTCTTCCTTTTATGGTGTGCAAGTGTATAGTATGCAACTTTCCCACCACTTTTCAATATGTATCTGGTATTGTGTGTGCTAATCTATGAGAAACTGAGTTGAAAGGAATATATTCTGTACTATGAAGTTCCACTGTGAGATCAAAATCCATAGGAACATGATGACTAATTTTCATGGAAGGTACTTATTTACACTACTCTAGAGGAGGTAGTATTTAGAATACTGACTAGAGGTGGGCACAAACCGGGGGGAAAACAAACTGTGCGATTCCTGGCTTTTCATGAACCAAAAACTAGCCCCAGTTCACGAACTGGTTCGTGGAGTTTAAATGCCCCTTTCCATGCTGCTTTGCAGTGGCACGGAAAGGGGCATTTAAATCCATGGATCAGCTGCTTGTCGGGGATCTCCCCAACAAGCAGCTGATCCAAGCCGGTGGGGGGGGTTAAATGCCCCTTTCTGTGCTGCTGCGAAGCTGTATGGAAAGGGCATTTAAACCCCCAGATCAGCTTCTTGTCAGGGAGATCCCAGGAGTTTCCAGCCGGCCAGCCAAGCCCCACCCACTGTTTAAATGGCCATTTCCCTGCCGCTCTGAGCGCTTTGGGGGGGGAATGTCCATTTAAACCGGGACCGGGCTTGGCTGGCCGGCCAGGAGCTCTCGGCTGGCTAGCCAAGCCCCACCCACTGTTTAAATGGACATTTCCCCGTCGCTTGGAGCAGCGGGGAAATGGCCAATTAAACAGTGGGTGGGCTTGGCTGGCTGGCCAAGAACTCCTGGCCAGCCAGCCAAGCCCCGCTTTTTAAATGATCAGCTGCTTGTTGGGGATCTCCCCGACAAGCAGCTGATCCGAGTGTTTAAATGCCCCTTTTTGGGCTGCTTCGCAGCAGCAGGGAAACAGGCATTTAAACTGCCACCGGTTTGAATCAGCTGCTTGTCGGGGAACTCCCCAACAAGCTGGTGATCCATGCGTTTAAACCCCTACTGATTTGCTTCGCAGCGGCAGGGAAACAGGCATTTAAACCCCCACCGATTTGGATCAGCTGCTTGTTGGGGATCTCCCCAACAAGCAGCTGATCCAGAAGTTTAAACTCCCACTAATTTGCATCAGCTGCTCATCGGGGATGTCCCCGACAAGCAGCTGATCTGTGGGTTTAAATGCCCCTTTTCATGCCACTTTACAGCAGCACGGAAAGGAGAATTGGGGTTTAATACAAATCGGGAGACCAGTTTGTGGAAGTTCATGGAGAACGAGCTTCCATGAACTGCTGGTTCGTGAAGCACAAACCGGCCCAGTTCATGATGAACTTATTCTGGTTTGTGCCCATCTCTAATACTGACTAGGAAAAGGCCTGAGATGTCTTTGCCTGCAAAGCTGGTGTGATGTCATAGCAGGCGAAAGAAATCTGAGAACAAAGAAAATTGCTCTGAGATACAAGGAAACCATAATGTTTATAGCACCGTAGACAAGAGAGCACATAATGATATTCGAGGTTGTATTGCAAGTCATATATATCAAGCTTGCATGTGGTTTTAGTGGTGTAAATGTTATGAATTTATACAACAGTACACATTGCATTGAAATGGAAACGAGAAGAAAAATAGTCTTGGAAAACATTGTAATATATTAAATAGTCCTTTTCCAATGTAGAATCTGCTTCTAATGAGAGCAGCATGACATGAACAGTAAAACTTAGGACCAAATCTTAATCCTGTCACCATTATCTGAATCCGAAATGTTGCCTTTGAATCCTCCAGCTTCAGCCCACCCATAAATAAGAGACATTTTTGCCAGCAGACATAAGGCAGAGCAGCATTCTTTGGTCAAACTGGAAAAGCAACAATTTCCTGGCAGAGAACACACTTGGTCAAGTTATAAAGTGGTTTCACTTGAACAGAGTCTGGGCTATCAACTTTTATTAGGGCGCTGTTTATCTTGGGCCTTGTGGGAGTCAAACGAAGTTGTTCATATGGAACTTTTAGGTAAACCTTTGTACTACATCTAATGGGCCATGTCTTCATGAAATATCGGATTGAGGAAAGTGTTTTTATTAACACTAAACTCACTTTCCAGCTTTGAAAGTTACTCTTTGGAAAAGTATGTGAATATGAAGTAAAACTAAACATTTTTGTATTTGTAGAGTTTTAATGGCACATGTGTAAGTGGTTTCTTTGCTTTATTTACAGTGCATAACAGCAAGTTTTTGAAATTTTTGCCTGTATGCTGTATATGTTATTGCACCAATACAGTGTAATCTATGAGACATGATGGTTAATGATGTAAAATATTGTGGTATGGTAAGTTGTTTTGGGTAATCCTAAACTACTGGTATGGACACTTTCTGTTCTTGATGTTTTCTGTTGATTGAAATTGCTTGACTTATGAGAAGCCAAATGTAATGTAATGCAGGTCTGAATCTGGAGGGGGGGGGGCGTTACTTTTGATGAAGAACAGTTGATTCGGAAAATTTTTTTTTTTTTGCAAACTTCTGAGAATTGTTAAAGGCCCTGATTCATCCAGAGACTGCTTATCTTTCATATGACTGTTTATACAGTATTTCAAATATTGCAAGACAAAGTGGCAATGTGAAAACCTTGTTTTGGGGAGGGTGTGTGTGTTTGCTTTTATGAAGCTTTGTAGGAGATCCTCCTTATCCTTAATACATTTTTTCTTCCTCTTCCCTGTACCATAGCCACAGTAAGATCTAGGCTTCCCTTATAATTATGCAATTATACATGGATCATCTGATTTGACCTGCTGACTCTGTCTGCAGCTATATTAACAACAGGTGTAAATTACCTTAAAGAGGAAGATGCTGCAGGCAATATTTGCAGAGGCAATGCCATAGCCTGGAATGCAGGAGAACAAATACACTGTGATAGATAGATAATGCTTCATATAAGTTGGTTCAAGATGGCTAGCCATGCTAGTCTCTCTGTAGTAGTAGACAGTATCAGAAGAAGTGAGTTGTGACTCACGAAAGCTCATACCCTACCACAAATTTTGTTGGTCTTAGAGGTGTTACTGGACTCTTGCTCATATAAGTTGCTGAAACTTGAAAGAGGATTTAGGAGACAGGTGTAGAGAATGGATGTGCTGTAGAAGTTTTCCAGGTAGGCTGCAATGGAATAAAAATAGCTACAAAGTGTGACACTAGCTAAAACTACATATTGCTCATTTTCATACATGATCAGAGACTTGACACCTCTGAAAACTTTATCTCTCCCCTTCCCTTACTAAGCATCAACTTGAGGCAGAAATAGGTAATTGTTTCAAAACACTGTTTCAGAAGCCAAAAAAGTGTAGAGGAAGAGATTGGATTTCCCAAATATTTGAAAGGGGAAAGACTATCCCTGAGCAATATCAACCAAGTGAAAGCAGTGTTTTGAAACAATCGTCTGTGATGCATACTAAATTCTTAATGTGATAGAACTGTTTTGCTAGTACCTTTAATAGGCTTTTACTGTCTCCTAGGAAAGTCAATAATTAAAAAGAGTTCCATCCTGTTAAGCACTGAGGCAGCCATATAGATGATTTTTCCAAGCATGCAGGAAAATTCCGGGTGTGCCTTTAAAAATATACCATTTGCTGTAACCTAAGAATTTAATAAAAGTAGAGCACTTTTAAGTTTAAAGCACAAGAAGAACCTTAGGGGATCAGACCAAGAATTTTCTGTTACCCAGGGACCAACTAGAAGTCCACAGGAAGGCAAAAGCTTCCATTCCTCCATAAGGATATGTTTGCTTTCATGAAAAGCACAATTTGTAAGTCACTTTGGGTCTCCAAAGGGGAGGAAGGTGGAGTATAAATTGGAACTTTCTTATACTGCTCTTTTAAAAGTTAATTGTAGATAAATTCATACATCTGTGGGCAATGTCTTAAACTTCTGAAACTTTGAAAATCCACAGCAGTGAATTGGAAACATAGGTTAATACCAAATTTGTTAAGTGATGTAATGTGTGTAGTCATTGTACATGTTATAGCCTGCATGGATATCAGTGTGAGAGAGTGTTTTCATACTCTTTTATACCAGTTTGCTGTGATGTGGCTTCTCTTTGTTTAACTTCTTTTGATTTGATTCTGCCCAGAATTGATGTGCTTTTATAGGAGACAGTTGCCAGAGTTTAATCTGCTAATTGTTTAATTGACAAAAAAGAGAGAATGCCTGGAATTCAGGCTACCTCCTGTTAGCCTACAATCATGGGGTCAATTTGCACTAATTGCACCAGGGCAGCTGTTGCCCCAGGGGACAGGCTTACAGTATCCCTATCAGAGGCCAAAAAGAAGAAGAGCTTAAGTTGCTCTTTCAGGGACATTCTCTACAAACGCCAGCGGAGAACATAGGCACAATAAGAGACGGATTAAACTAATCTACTTGCTGCATCAAAGATGATGGTCTTCAAAGTCTGACTTCATTGGAGATGGCAAGCAATTTTCCATTAGATCTTTATCGACTGCTTCAGATGGGCATCCTATAAGCAGCTTTCTCTGTTTATGTATGATTTATCAGGCAGTTGGATTTGTCTGTATGTGTGTGTTCGTGCATGTGTGTGCTAGCCTATATTAAAACACAAGGACACATCCAGAAGCTTTCTGTTCTGAGGTTGGATAAGAATCTGAATGGGTGGGGTTTCATCTTGAATATATTTTATGCATTTCCTCGGCTAGGGTGCTGTATTGCTTGCTGCATTTGAGATGGAGGCCGACTCAGACAATCAATTTCTCTAAGGGGACAGGCATGGTAAAAAAATCCATGCAAAGCAATAATATCCATTTCTTGAATTTTTTCTCACAAGCTGAGATGTCTCAGTGCTCCACCAATGTAAGAGAAGGGCTGGGAAGTGTGTTTATTTTCAGACTGATCATGTAGCGTGTTCCTTTTATCACCTGATCTGTAGTTGAATTTGAAAAGTTTCTCAGGGCTGATTCTTATAAATATGTTCATGGCGTACATGCCATCCTGAATACAAAATATATGCAAATTGCATCCCTTCAAAATTAATGTACCAACTATTATATATTGAGATTAACAGCTCTTTATTATAGTAAACATCTTTATTGGAAGCTGGAAGCAGACCGACTCAACAGTAACTAATTTATACTTACAGAAACTACACCCACTTTTCACAATAACCAATACAAGGTAAGTAGCTAGAATCCTTTATTTGCATGAACTATATACAAAGTGACTACTTGCAGCACAGTGATTGGACTATAAGGCAACAGTTATGATTGGCCATTAGAGGCACAAAAGACCAATAGTCTTGTAGGCCTCAGGAGGAGTCTTCTTTCCTACTCAAGCAATACATAACACCCCTCCCCCCTAAGTTCAGGCTACTGCATCTCAAACGAAGTTGCTAAAGTATGCTGGGGGACGGTAAGCCCGCTGAGACCTACACAATCTTTTTGATACAGATGGTCCTTAGATGGGTGGTTTGGTGTTGACAACGGCCTCTGGCCTGCTAGGAGAAGTGGAGGAGTTTCCCAGACTCGATTGAGTTTCTGGACAGCTTGATGCCGCTGGACAATCTTCACTTTGCTCAGTTGCCGCCGCCGATTCAGCCCTTGTGTCAGTGGTGCAGGGTGAATAGTCTCTGTTCCGTTCCTGTGCCTGCTTTGGCCAGCGCTGCCGTAGCTGATCAGTGTGTCTCCGGAGTGTTTTGCTGGTGGTATCAGTCACCTCATAGGATATCGGCCCCGTCACCATGAGCACTGAAGCTGGAACCCAGTTTGGCCCTTCCCCAAAGTTTCTGGCATAAATTAAGTCTCTCCACTGGAACCTCCTGGGCATTCCCAAAATCTCTGGCTCCCTCCGAGCATCTGGATCTAAGTCTTGGTGGAGCCGATTGAGCAGGGTTGTTAGCTGTTACCCGATCAAGAGCTCCATTGGGTTCTGTCCCGTGGTGGAGTGCAGTATGATGTGCTGCCACAATAAGTAGTCGGTCAACCGCTGGCTAAAATTCCCCTGGCTTAATCTGCTAAGTGACTCTTTAGTGGCCCTCACCATTCTTTCGGCTTGTCCATTCATTGATGGGTGGAACGGCGCTGAAGTGATGTGTCGGATGGCATTGTTCTTGAGGAATCTCTGGAATTCCTTGAAAGTCTGGTGTGCGCCGTTGTCTGAGACTATGGTGTCTGGCAGGCCATGAGTCGCAAACAGACGCCTTAGCGAGCAGATGACCACCGTGGACATCATGGTCGATATGGGGATGTAAAGGAGTCCACTACTA
Organism: Eublepharis macularius; assembly: GCF_028583425.1. NCBI lineage: Eukaryota > Metazoa > Chordata > Lepidosauria > Squamata > Eublepharidae > Eublepharis > Eublepharis macularius. The sequence continues at coordinate 83,295,322 of NC_072797.1, forward strand.
TGAGAAAAACTTGCCCCTGAAAAGGCCCGGCGAAGTCAATGTGGAGCCACGACCACGGGGTGCGCATTGTCTCCCATGGGTTTACTGGAGCCTGTGGCATGTTGGGGCGAGACTCCTGACAGAGCTGACAGGTCCAGACTGTTAAGGGGAGACAGGTGGTTGGATGCAGTGGAGAATTTCTGCAGATGAAAGGGGGGAGTTTTTCACTGATTGCCCTCGCTCACTGCAGATCTCCGATTCCCTCATTATGCTTTCCTGGGGAGGGGAGTCCGCTTCCTCCCATTAGCAGTATTTCAGAGGACATTTTAGGCTGCAGCAGGAGAGGGAATGGCCCATCATGTTCTGCTGTGGTTGGCAACATCCAGGTGAGGACTAGTGTTCTCCCAGAGTTACAACCGTTCTCTAGACTACAGAGATCAGTTCTCTTGGTGGAAGTAGCAGCTTTAGAGGGTGGTCTCTGAGGCATTACATTTCTGCTCTGTTCCCTTTCCTCCACAAACTCTGCCCTCCCCAGGCTGTAAGCCCAAATTTTCAGGAATTTCCCAACCTACAGTTGGCAACCGTTTGCTCCACTCATGAAAATCTCTTGAGTTCCTTGGGTATCTCCCCCAACCCTTGATCCCTATGACTACTGGTGGAATGAAGGAATATTAGGACAATTTTCAGCAAAACGTCCTTGCCAACTGGTTTCTACTGCATATTAGTCAAATAGCAGCAAATTACCTGTAATGGGAAATCTTAAAAGGCATACAGTTTTGTGGTGGTGGTTCTTGTTTTCACGCTTTTTCCAGTATGAAACTCTTTGGAATGGAAATAACTCATTATGTGTGGTAGAGTTCTATGGAACAGAGTGATAAAATGTTTTAATCAGGGAGAGCAGTACAGTTAATACCATTTAAATCACCAAAGATTACAGTTCCAAACTATTGGCAGCTATGCTGAATCTCTTAACAGAAATATAAAAGCTTTCTTTCTTTTATAAATTGTAGGGGTTTATATTTCACTGTAAAGCATGGCAAATTCAGAGTAGTAGCCTTATTTTGTCTATTGCATGGAGGGAAAAAATCCCAAATGAATCTTCTGCCATCTTAGACTAACACACATTTTATGGCATAAGATGGACTAGAGTCCTCTTGAACATGAACGTGGTAACCTCATGAGTACAGAGTACAAGCAGAATGTGTGTGTTTTTAGATGAGCCCCAAAGACTATGCAGTGGAGGAGATTACTGTATAGAGCACAAATGAAAACAAGATCAGTTCACAGAGTAAAAGATCCAATCAGACTGAGCATGACTCATTCCCAGCTGGTAGTGAATTGGCAAAGCAAGCTAATAGTGTACATGAACACTTGGTGGTAGAGAATGCCGTCAAGACATAGCTGTCTTATGACAACCCTAGGTGGGGGTTTCATAGCAAGTGACTAACAGAGGTTGTTTGTCATTGTGTGCCTCTGCAACCCTGGTCTTCGGTGGAGGTTTCTTTTCTAATTACTAACTGAGGCTGTCTGTGCTTATCTTTCATGATAATGACAAGACTGGGCTTGTCTGGGCTATCCAGGTCAGCATGCATAAAAAGAAAGATTATGTTGTGCAGTGAACTAGCTATTCCCAGAGGCTGCTGAGCCCAAGGATGTTGATGTCTACCTAATCTGTTCTGTCTCTCTCATATATGTGTCTCATGCATATGTTATCAGGAAGCTGTAATGTGCTACAACTTTCTGTTGATGATTCCTTGGTGACAAAACGTTTCCATAATGTGTGAAATGAATTGTCATAACTAAAATACAAGTGAAATGTTGTACTCTGCCCTGAGCCTGCCTAGTGGGGAGGGCAGACTAAAAATCTAATATAATAAATAATAAATAAAGCTTATAGGAATTTTCTTTGTCTTTTCACTTGCGTCAGATTATTTGGAAAGCCAAGGAAGTTGTTCTGTCACAGTTGTTCATAAAGCACTCTTAATACACAGAGATCTCTTTAACCTTGTTCTTGCACTAGCTTTTGTAACTAAGTTTTTTATTATTTCATAGTTCTGTAAGGTGCTACTGGACCAAATCTTGCTCTTCTACTACAGACCAACATGGCTACCCACGTGAAGTTCACTGCAGGAAGTAATTGCACTTCTGTTCTTATATCTTAATCATCTTGCTTTGTTAATTCTCGAAAGTTTATGCCACCATTAATTTAAGAATTTCAGGTGACACGAGGCTTATTCTTGTATGGGTTAGAAATGAAAGTAAATAGCTTATAATTAGGAATCTTTAGAATCTGATGATTGACGATGGAAACATTCTCGTTATAATTTAAGATATAATTTAAGATTAATTACAACTATATGTGTTTTTCCTGTTGCAGATGTCGAGTATTTTGCATGTCTTATTGGTGCTTTCTGCCTTTACGCCTTTTGCCATATAATTTGTCTTTACTCTGTGTGCTTACACAAAGGGCAGCTGGAAAACATAGTGCTTCAACCTTCTGACAGTCAAGGAAATATCACATTTTCCAGCAGAGGTACAAAATCCGTGCTGTATGAGTTAACAGGCAGGTCCTGCTTCAAGAACAGTGTTCACTTTGTTTATCTGAGGATTAGTGAAAATCCCATAATTCATCACTAGTCTGTCAGAAGCAAGTTTTAGTTGATTTAGTGCTTCATTCTACATTGAAATGTATACACTTTTACCTTAAATGTTTAATGTTCTTTCTCAAGTACTACTTTGTGGCATGATGTTCTGTTTCAAATGCGTTCAGTTTACTTTTTGAAATGACAGCTCATATTAATGAATTAAGCAGTGCTTCTTAAAGCATAGCGAGACGATAGATATAGAACCTGATAAAACTTCTGCAGAAGTCAGTTACAATACTCACTTCTAGGGAGACTGTAATTCACTTTCACATATACAAGAACCTATCTCATTCTTGATTATAAAAGTTTCAAGCAGATTATTAAATGTGTACTGCTGTTATGGATTCATAGAATATTTCATTTTTTCCACACAGTAGACCTTGCAGCTACTGTATGGGACTTGATGGTCCATTTATAATAATCTATTCTCAAATATAGAGTCTGCTCTCTCTTTCTTAAAGCTAGTATGTGCAAAAGTAATGTGAGAGTTAGTTGTAGCAAGTGGTGCAATGCTCCTGCATATGAAGATGCTTTGTCACTTACTTTGCCTTTGTTTAAGAACCCTACTTGAGATCATGCTTTGCCCTATCTGTTGGTACACACATAATTTACCAGATATTTCCTGTTCTCCAGGGGTTTTGTATTCTCTGGTGATCCTAAGGGAGTGGGTCATTCTTTACTAATGGGAAGTGACTCCTTTCCAGCACAGCATCAGTCGAAAGTTTATTGATCCTGGATAGGGAGGGGCTTCCTTCTCTCCTCAGTTTTTCCTGGCCCTGCCTGGGTGCAGGACGTCGATTTACTCTCTCTGTAAGAGCACGAGATCCTGGAGCTTATTTTTTATTTTAAAGGATACAGAAGAGAAAGGACAAGCTCGCTGGGGTTGAGAAGGCTTCGGCTCCCCCCCCATCTCCATCTGCTTCACGTTGTTTTTTCCCACCTCCTGATGCTTTGGAGTGATGGCGAGCAGCGAGGTCGACGGTGCTAGGCTTCCTAGCTTCCATGGCCCCTGCAGGAGCTCCCGTGTGGGATTTCAGCCTTCAGGCATAAAATCTCCCCCCCCTTCAACTTTTTCTCAACGAGGGCACGATAGAGCTCCAGCGAGCTGGCAGGAGTAACATCGGGCCCCAGGGCTTGTGCACAGCTCTTGCGCGGGCCTTTTGCCGGCGCCACTTCACTTGCAATGAAAAGCGGCAGCTGGCAGGGAGAGTGGTAAGAAGCCTCAAGGGCTTATTCCTTGCTGTTTTTTCTCTTGGGGCTTGTTGTGTAGCTAGTTCATTAGCCTTTATTGAGTTCACCTGCCCCCCCTTTTGTATTTCCATCGCCTTAAGACTCCCCTCTCTGTTTCACAGGGACGCCTTTTGGAGGGGGGGGCGGGAAAAAACAAAGCAATGGCGGCAAAGGCGGGATTATCTACAGCCTCAAGTGCAGGGGGCGCTCTGTGCGAATTAGAGCTTCCTAGTACTCCAGCCTCCATTTCCCCTCACCAATCCCCAAGGGATGAAGGGGAAAATGTTGAATCTGACACTTCCATTCAGAAGGCTAAAGCACACATTATGTCATGGCTGGGCACAGAAATGAGGAAGGAGTTTAAAGAAATGTTAAAAGAGCATGGTCTACTTAAAGAAGTTTCTGATTATTCTGATAGACTGGGGAAGAGTAAAAAGGCCAGCATGTCTAGACCAAGCACTTCTAAGTCAGGCAAGCGTAGGAGATCCTCTCCTTCTCCCCCAAGATCAAAAAAGAGAAGGGAAGAGGAATCTTCTACCGAAAGGGAATCCAGCCCTTGGGAGGATGACCACTCCAACTCAGATATGTCAGACTTCTCTTCAGTACAAGAACAGGGAGAGTTGTCAGAGTAGGAGGATAGATTGGCACCTACCCAGGTGCGATTGTTTCCTCAGGAGGTCTTTGCTAGACTTTTGTCTAAGGTAGTTAGGGTTCTGGAGATTGCCCCAATGTCTTCTGATAAGAAGGAAACGGCCTCTGCCTTCCCACAGGGATCAGAAAGGGCTCTACCTAAGAAGGGGGGCACACAAACTGGAATTACTTTACCTGCTGTCTTCTATGATATCGTAAAAGCAGAATGGGAGATTCCTGCTAATCAAAGGCTACGCAACCAGCTCTATCAAAATTTTACACCTTGATACCGGATGCGGCAAAAGAAGTAAAATTACTAGTGGTGGATGACTCAGTGTCTAGTCTGGCAACCACTTCGGTTCTCCCCATGGGGGCCTTTTGGACCTGTGTGATAGGAGAATCGAACAGTCCTTACCGAGGAACTTTGAGGCCTCAGCAACATCTCTGCGAGCTTCGGTAGCTGGCTCCTTATTTGCTAGAGCAGCCCTTTCCAGGACATCGGACCTGGTTGCAGTGGGGAGTGAGATCCCTAGGAAATCAAAGACGAAATCAAGAAAATAGCATTGGCCATGGCCTTCACTGCTGATGCTTCAATGGATGCCTTTCAGTTTTCTTCTAGAGCCATGGGATTCAATGTAGTAGCCAGAAGAAACACTTGACTACGGATATAGGAAGTAGATCCTTCGGCTCAAGCTAAGGTGGCAGCTATTCCATTCAAAGGGACCAACCTTTTTGGTGAAGCACTAGAAAGATTTTTGGTGGAGGTTAAGGAGAAGAAAAAAGTACTGCCCTCAGAAAAGAAGGAAGTCCAACATAAAAGGAGATTTGATTTCAGTCCTTTCATGACCAAAAGAGAACTCCCCATTTTGGGAGTTCCAGGTCCTTCAAGGGACGATGGCAATCCAGATCAAGAATGGATACCAGGGCTACTTCTTTCTCCAGATTCACCCAATTCAACAAGTCGCAGAAAAAAGTGGCCTCAGCATGACTACGACACCCCAGATCCCATCTCAGAGATCGGGGGCAGGCTACAGGAATTTGCAGACGTGTGGCGCCAGACAATCTCAGACAGATGGGTTCTAGACACAGTAAAAAGGGGATACTCTCTAGAGTTTTATTCCCTTCCTCCAAGACGTGTTCTGTGGCTACCAAAAAACCCATCCTCTCGAAAGCACCAACTTCTGTTACAAGCAATTCATCACCTTCTCCAAATCAAGGCTATAGTACCCGTACCGATAGACCAAAGGGACCAAAGGGTTTACTCTACCTTCTTTATAGTCCTGAAGAAAAATGGAGACTTCAGAGCCATCCTAGATCTATAGTGGCTGAACAAATTCATCAAAACACGCAAATTCCATCTTTGGACCCTACCGACTTGGTCAGTTACCACCCAGTTTCGAACCTCTTGTTCCTGGGCAAGGTGATTGAGTGGGTGGTGGTAGAGCAGCTGCAGGTCTTCCTGAATGATTCCTCATCCCTAGATCCTTTCCAGTTTGGCTTCCCTCCGGGACATGGGATGGAGACATTACTGGTCGCCCTGATGGACGATCTCCGTAGACAGCTGGATCAAGGTGGGTCGGCGCTGCTGATATTGTTACATCTATCAGCAGCATTTGACATGGTCGATCAGGACCTGTTGATCCACCACCTTGCTGATGTGGGGATTCAAGGGGCAGCCTTGCAGTGGTTTGTCTCTTTTCTCCATGGTCGGGGACAGAAGGTGGCACTAGGGGAGAAGTTGTCATCCTGCCACCCGTTGGTGTGTGGTGTCCCTCAAGGGGCAATACTCCCCCCTGCTATTTAACATATATATGCACCCCCTCGCCCAGCTGGTATGGAGTTTTGGACTTGGGTGCTATCAATATGCAGATGGCACCCAATTGTATCTGATGATGGACGGCTGGCCCAACTCTGCCCCAGATGTTCTGGAACATGCCTTTGGAGCTGCGACGGTTGAAGCAGACTTGGCTGAGACTGAATCCCTCGAAGACAGACGTCCTGCATGTGAGTCTAGGGTCCATGGGTGCGGGACTCTGGCTCCCCGCTCTCCATGGAGCACTACTTACACCGATGTCGAGACTGAGGAGCCTGGGGGTGGTCCTGGATGCTTCCCTGTCTATGGAGGCACAGGCCACAGCGGTTGTTCGATCCTCATTTTTCTATCTAAGACAGGCTCGACAACTTGTCCCTTACTTATCGACCCATGACCTTACGACAGTGATCCACGCAACAGTTACCTCCAGATTAGACTACTGTAACTCGCTCTATGTAGGGCTTCCCTTGGGCTTGATACGGAAACTGCAGCTGGTTCAGAATGCAGCTGCACGGGTGGTTGTTAGAGCTCCAATCGTGGCACGTATAACACCCATCCTCCATCAGCTGCACTGGTTACCGGTTGAGTACCGGGTCCGGTTCAAGGTTCTAGTGCTGACCTATAAAGCCCTATGCGGAGTGGGCCCAGCATACCTTCGGGACCGCCTCTCCCCATATGTTCCCCAGAGGTCGCTTTGGTCAGCTAATAAGCACTTGCTGATGGTCCCTGGCCCCAGGGAGGTCCGCCTGGCTTCTACCAGAGCCAGGGCCTTTTCGGTCCTGGCTCTGACCTGGTGGAACTCTCTGTCTGAGGAAACTAGGGCCCGGCAGGATTTGTTATCTTTCTGCTCGTCCTGCAAGATGGAGATGTTCCGCCAGGCATTTGGTGGGGGCTAGGCTGTCCTCTCACCGGCCTTACCACTGAAGACCATCCACCACCCATGCAGGAGCTCATAAATGTGACACAGGACATGATGCAAGAGCCAAGCCCTGCGTCTAAAATGCTGTATTTTAATATTTATATCCATCAATTGAGAAATTTTAATTGTATATGGAATAGTGTTTTAATGTTTTTTATAATGTTTTTATTGTTTTTAAACTTTATGTAAAAATTGGATGTTGTTATACCACCCTGAGCCTGTCTGACGGGGAGGGCGGTCTAGAAATGTAATAAAATAAATAAATTCAGGATGGAGACTCTGAGAACCATTACAGCAGCCATTCAAAAGGGAGATTTCTTAGCCTCTATAGATCTCTCAGAAGCATATCTGCACTTCCCGATAAGAGAATCACATCGAAGGTTCATGCATTTTGCATACAACGGAAATCACTTCCAGTATCGAGTTCTCCTGTTTGGACTCAAGTCCTCAACCAGAGTCTTCACCAAGGTTCTAGTAACTGTGGTGGCATTGCTTCGGCTGCAAGGAATATCACTCTTTCCTTATCTTGACGACATTCTGATCAAAGCACCCTCCCTGGAAGTGGGAGTGGAAACAGTAAGGAAGATGTCGGAATGCCTACGACAACATGGCTTTGTGATCAATGCAAAGAAAAGCTCGTTGATTCCAGTACAAAGAATAGTCCATCTGGGATTGCTAATAGACACGGCAAGGGACAGGGTATTCTTATCCCAGGAGAGACAAAAGAAAATACAGTTTCTGATTGCTCGGATACAACAAGACCAGTACCAGACAATCATGTCCCTGGCTCAGCTAGTGGGCATGATGGTTTCCCGTCAAAATGTACTTCATTGGGCGAGGTTCCACACATGACCACTTCAATGGTTCCTACTTCCTTACCAGAGGGCCATCGCTCAAAGAAGGCACATCATAGTCAAATTACCAAGAAGTATCAGTCAGGAGTTGAAATGGTGGATGGTTCCAGACAGATTTCTGATGGGAGTTCCCCTCAGAGAACCAAAGAGGGTGGTCATGATGACAGACACCAGTCACTGGGGCTGGGGAGCTCACTCTCAGAACCTCACAGCTCAGGGTCCCTGGACGAGAACAGAGCGATCTCAAACCATGAACCTGCTGGAACTTTGAGCTGTCAAGAATGGGCTCATTCGGTTCAAGGCCCAAATGTCAGATGCCCATGTGTTAATACGCACGAACAACATGACTGCAAAGGCGTACTTGAACAGGCAAGGAGGAACAAAATTCAAAAAGCTGCACACGGAAGCGAGCCTTATAATAAGGTGGGCAAAAAACAACATTCAGTCACTACGAGCGGTCCATGTGGCAGGAAAGGACAATATCCTGGCAGATAGACTACGCAGAGGCAAGATAAACCAGGGCGAATTGATGTTGAACAAGGAAGTTTTTCTAAAAATTTGCTCCGAGTTCGGCATTCTGAACACAGACCTATTTGCGAATGCACAGAATTGTCAGGTGCCATGTTATATTTTCAGAGGAAGGGAGTCCCAGGCATTGGACACAGACACTCTTACTTGCAAATGGCCAAGAGGACTTCTGTACACCTTCTGACCGATTCAACTAATTCACAGGGAGATACAAAAGATCATAGAGCAAAGAGCAGAAGTGATACTAGTAACACCACATTGGCCCAGAAGGACTTGGTTCCAGGACCTGATAAGCATGTCATCCATGGACCCTTGGCACCTCACAATCAGGCTGGACTTGTTGACACAAGGACTCCTGCATCCTCAACCAGAGATATTCCATCCCACTGCTTGGAAACTGAATGCCTGCAACTTATGCAGTTAAGCTATTTGGAACAAGTCATATCTACCACATTAGTTTCAAGGAAAAAATCCATGTACAAGTTATAATAATACCTGGCAAATGTATTGTCGAAGGCTTTCACGGCCGGAGAACGATGGTTGTTGTGGGTTTTCCAGGCTGTATTGCCGTGGTCTTGGCATTGTAGTTCCTGACGTTTCGCCAGCAGCTGTGGCTGGCATCTTCAGAGGTGTAGCACCAAAAGACAGAGATCTCTCAGTGTCACTGTGACACTGAGAGATCTCTGTCTTTTGGTGCTACGCCTCTGAAGATGCCAGCCACAGCTGCTGGCGAAATGTCAGGAACTACAATGCCATGACCACGGCAATACAGCCCGGAAAACCCACAACAACCATCAATACCTGGCAAGTTTTCCAGTGTTGGTGTGCAAATAGACAGAAAGACCCTCTACTAGTGTCGATCAACGAGGTCTTACTCTTTCTTCAAGAGGGAGTGAAGCAAAGTCTCAGTACAAGTACCCTTAAAAGGTAGATGGCAGCTATTTCTGCTATAGCATGGTGTAGGAAGGGCAAATCCCTTACTCAGCACCCGCACATAAAAAGATTTCTGAGAGGTACGGCTCTCATCAATCCTCCTTAGATCCATAGGTTTTCAACTTGGAATTTAAATATAGTGTTACAGGCATTAGCAGGAAAACCTTTTGAGCCCATGGCCACATGTCCCCTTAGAGAATTTACATTCAAAACCCTCTTCTTAGTAGGGATTACGTCCACCAGAAGAGTGTCTGAGCTGAACGCCTTATCAGTAGGCAAGGAACTATGCATTTTTCATAATGACAGGGTGGTTTTGAGACCAGATTTGGCCTTTATTCCCAAAATTAATTCCACCTTTCCTAGGGGTGCAGAGATTAATTTGCCATCTTTTTTCACTAACCCCAAACATAAGAAGGAAAGGGAATGGCACTGTTTGGATGTTAAGCATGCCCTTAGCTATTATATTGACAGGACAAAGCAGATCCATAAATGTGAGTCGATGTTAATTTCCTTTAGGGGTCAGACATGGGAAAACGCATTTCTACGTCTACTCTGAGTAGATGGATTAGGGCAGGGGTGGGCAATTGGTTTGACTCGGGGGCCACTTTGTGGGAGCGGAGGTTAGCGGAGGGCCGCACCTTTTAAAATGATTGCATTCATTAGTTAACTTTGCATTTCAGAAAAGGTATAAATTGTATCATAAAAATCAATAAATATAAATTAAATAAAATAGTGGTAGTTTTATTCAATTTATTTATTGTGCTAATTTCATATCATCTATAGCTGCAAGCACATTTAATTTTAGAATCAGTTTAATGAGACAAATGTACCCTATCACACGATACGAGACGAATCCGGTTGCGCACGGGAAGGAAATCTCGGTTCAAGACGGATTTTTCTGACTGTCTTGGCGGGCCACAAAAAACTCTGTAGCGGGCCGCATGTGGCCCACGGGCCGCAATTTGCCCACCCCTGGATTAGGGAATGCATCATCCTGGTTTACAAAACCAAGAGATTGGAATTCCCAGGGGGGATCACTGCATATTTTCTTAGAGGAGCAGCAACCTCAGCCGCCTATAGGTCCTGTCCCTCCTTAGAAGCAATCTGCAGGGCTGCCACTTGGAAGTCAGTACACTCCTTTAGTAGGCATTATAGAACAGATAAAATTGCCTCGGCTGAGGCGGCGTTTGGGAGAGAGTACTTCAGCGCGCACTCTAACTTTGAATGGTTAATTAACCCTCCCTGGGACACACTGCTTTTTAAAGTCCCATTAGTAAAGAATGACCCACTCCCTTAGGACCACAAGAGAATGGAAGATTTAATTTCACTTACCGTGAAGCTTCCTTTCTTGGTGGTCTGGGAGTGGGTCATTCTTGCCCACCTGAATCAGAGATGGAGGACATGCAGAAGTATGTCTACAGTACACTGAGTTGGACATGGTTACTAGTAAAAAGAACTGAGTATCTGTTGTATATAGTTCCTTTATACAGAAGACAGGAATTAATGTCTGTTCTTCGAGTTGTGTTAAATGGAACATTGTAGAATTTTTTTTAGAGATAAGGAGGGGTACTACAGAGAGGTTATGCGGATTTGGCAGAAGTCATGGCTTTTGGAAGAATTGAGGAGAGAAGGAAGCCCCTCCCTATCCGGAATCAATAAACTTTTGACTGACCCTGTGCTGGATAGGAGTCTCTTCCCATTAGTAAAGAATGACCCAATCCCGGACCACCGAGAAAGGAAGCTTCTCGGTAAGTGAAATTAAATCTTCCATTCTGCTCTTGTCCCATCATAGAAAACCTTTGTCCCCGTGGCAGCTTTTGTATATGAGTTTGTTAAGAACCCCCGACTAAGGTCTTGGCTTATGAAAGGAAATCCCATCCCACTGAGGTCATAAACACTCACCTCCATGCTGGGTGCTTGGGCTTTTTCAAGTTAAATTATGAGTTCTGTGGCATCTGTGTTACGTGGTCTAAAAACTAGGCAGCCAGGTCAATAAAATCTTGCTTTGCAGTATGTTTTTTTTAAGTCTTGGGAATTTTAGAAGTTTCCTTTGTGTCCAAATAAACAAAGTAGATATTCTGAATGCTCACAAGGTTGCATATCGACTCCAGACCCAATCTCTGAGGTTTAATATTACATTTAGGATTCACTGGATACTGGGGGAAGAGGGAAGGAGAGGGGTAAATCCAAAACAGAAAAAGGTATGCAGTGTATATTAGCATATTGATACTTCTGCTGACCATCTCTAGTTAATGCATGGTTTCCAAAAAAGGGTATGTGTGATTTGTTTGAAATCCTAGAAATTCTACTGGGCTGTTTGCACCTTAATATTTTCACTTACATTCATCTGCAGCACTACTGTCCTGAGCACTTGCTTGTTTAGTTTAGCAAGTTTTAGGAACTTGCTAAACTAATTTTAACTTGCTAAACTAATTTTAATAAAATTTCCAGGAGCCCACAAAGCTCATCTGCCAAGGGATTGGAGCAATGTGTTTTATGTAGGGTGTATTGTAGGGAAGGGGTCTCAGATGCTTCACTAATGAGTTAGGGACCATAGACTTCATCACTATTGCCTTACATATTATCTGCTGCTTTAAATATGTACTCCTATGTACCACCAGTGCTTCATGTTGTCTAATGTTAGTCCTAAAACTGATTATGTTCTGCTTCAGTACTTTTTCTACTCTGTATTGGATTCTTGCTAATACTATGTCTTTTAAACTTGTATCTGTTTACCTTACGGTATTGTTTATGAAATGTCCTTGATACCGTATTGAAATGTCCTTGATACTGATTGTACTAATCTCATACTGTGTAATCCGTCTGGAGTCTCAGTGAGAAAGGTGGATTATAATTGACATAAATAAAATAATAAAAATAAATTTAAAGATTTTTTTTTTACATATGATCCAAGTTGCAAACAGAACAAAATAAAAGTGTGCTATGATATAAAACAGCCCAAATAGATAAAAAAGCAACTTAATGGTGGAAGACTCCATTGATTAACAATACTGTTTTATCAGATGTGGAAAATAACTGAAGAAATTTGTCTACTGCTGCCTCAGATGTGCATTTGCTTAGAGATTATTGCAATTCCTAAAACAGCCAAGTTACTGTTTAAACGACTAGTATAAATAGTGAGCCACTCCATTACCATTAACATAAATAAACTGAGACAGGTAAAAGTTCTCTAGAGCTAAAAGTTTAGGTTATGCAAAAGCTTCAACAGCTGTAATTTGTAGGTCCTTGAAGACTGAGAGGTGCAAGTGATGTGAACTGTGGAAGTCAACATTTGGTGAATGTGTATTTTGTCACTTTGCCAGAAGTGAAGGCTTTATGATTGCATCTTTAGCTCAGTACCGTTTGAATAGAGATATTTTTTTTGCCCTCAAGTCAGAGCCAGTTTGTGGTGACCCCATAAGGTTTTCAAGGCAAGAGACATGCAGAGGTAGTTTGGTACTGCCTGCCTCCATGTGGTGACCCTAGACTTTCTTGGTGATTTCCCATCCAAGTACTACCTAACCAGGGCTTACCCTGCTTAGCTTTACAAGATCTGACGAGATTGGGCTAGCCTTGGCTATCCAGGTCAGGACTGAATGGGAGAAATAGTTGATTTGTAGAGTATTAGGATGTACATTTTGCTTACTGAACTGTGGTGTATTATTAGCATTAGCAAAGTTAATGGGGATGGGCAGCAGAGGGAAATAGTCATTGGGTACAATTCATTAGAAGCTTTTCTGCACAATACGTATTTAGAATTCTTTAAATGTATACTAGATGGATACTTTTTTTAAAAAAAAGTTATAAAAACTAAACAGTTTCCCCTAAAGTAGAACAAACCTGTACTTGTCATTTGTCTCTAGTTGTCTGGCCACATATATGTTTTTAAGCAAACATATTCAAATGAAGTTGAATGAAGGCAAATGGATTCACATTACCCAAGTGGAATTTTCTTCTGAGATAGCATCTTTTCAGGGTTTCAGTGGAAGCTTAGCTTCCATCAGTTCTTTGCAAAACTGTATTTTAAGGAGATCTCTCTTGCAGATCTGTCAGGATTTCCTTGCGACATTACTAGATTTTCCAAACTCACACTGCCTTTTATCAGCAGTTTCCTTCTGACATTTTTTCACAGATTAAACATCAAATGTGTGCTTTTAAACTGAGTTTTAAAAATAGTATTAAAGCAGAAGTTGAACCACATATGTCTTAACCTGCAGAATAATTAAATATGAAATGCTAACGCTTACTGTCTCAAAATACTTTGCTTCTGCTGATGGGGCACTTTGTTTTTCTTTACAGAGTTGGAAAGCTGAATATAATATTGCGTGCATTTAAAGTGTGTTATTAATATTGCAGATAAAAGCGAATTTCAGGAAATCTTCCAAAATATTTCCTCTTCTATAATTTTTTCCATCATATGGCGGGGGTGGGGGGGAGCAGAATCCCTAAAAGCAAAATCACTGATTATAATACCTACTTCTCAGTGGATACCAGCACTTAGAGTCCGGTTTCACCCTGATGTGTTCCCTGATGCTAGGATGAATGGGAAAGGCACTGCTTTTCTGGAGTCTGCTTGTGCATCAAACTTGTTGGCTTGGTGCAGTAGTATTTAATATTGAGGGATAAGTATGTATATTCTAAAACATCATCTGAAACACCAAGAATAAAATTATTGGTCATAGTAGTGTTTTGTATAAAGTTTTACAGTGATGATGGAGGGAATAAAACTATTTTCAATATTGGAGAGGAAAGTGGTAATAAAAGGCAAGCTCATAAATTCAGAGATTTAAAAAATCCAGACAGAGCCTGGTTCATAATTTTATGGCATACATCCAAAATATTTACAGGCATAGTACAACCTTCTTTGAGATTGTAGGATGTTAATATGTGATGGTAATACCCTGTGTCCAAAACTCCCGTTGGAGGAGACACTTTCACTTTTGGAGGAAGGGGTGTTTCACTTATCTGACCCCATCTGCAGCCCACCAAGAAAAAAAACCCCATCTGACTCAGGAGACCCTTCAGAGAAGCTTTTTGGGATATGCAAAGGAAAGGCAGCAAGTCTTTTCCCATTCTCATAACAGGATTTTTGTATCTAAACCATGCAGGTGATGGAAGCTGTTGATTTAAAATGACTTTGTACCTTTTGAGGTGAGTGTTTGGGTCATTTATCAAATACTTTTGTTTTAATAATAACTGTGCTCATATACTACTCTTCTAGACAGATTAGTGCCCCACTTGGTGAACAAATTGGTGCCCTCAGAGCAGTGAACAAAGTCAGCATCTTATTTATCCCCATGATACATCTAGAGAGCTCAGGCTGAGAAGAGTGGCTTACCCAAGGTCACCTGCTGAGCTCATGAGTAGACATGGGCACGAACCAAAAAAAATTACAGAACCAGAGGATCGTGGTTCAGTGCAGACCACGATCCTGAATTCCCGAACAGCAACGAGCATGTCCCATTCCTGAACCCGGATCGTGGATCGTGAAACCCAGCCTGGGAGCCCGTGGCTATTTATAATCATGGGTCCCATTCAGCAACACAGGAGGTCTGTGTTTGGCTGTCAGAGCTGCCTATCAGGGTTTGCAGGGATGAGATTGGAGTGCCCATGGCTACAGAACACCCCCTTCCCCCTCCCTCCCCTGGGTGTCTTCTCCCAGTTTGTGACTGCTTTGCTGCTCCGTGGTTGGAAGGAAGCCCTGCTGATCAAGGAAAGCTGGGCTTCCATTCGGGTTTCCAGGGCGACAGAAGGAGGGCAAACAGAGCTCAGGCATTCCCCTGGCTCCTTTGCCAGGGGAATAGATTGCTGGCGCCTGAGTGTCTGGATCCCCGAACCGAGCCCGAACGCCCCAATCCAGGCCTCTCCCTACTGCTGGATCGTTGGCCGTGGACGATCACGATCCGCCGGGTCACAATCGCGCGATCGCCATTTTCGTGGGTTTTTAACGTTCGTAATGCGGATCGTGCCCATCTCTACTCATGAGTAGTGGGATACAAACACACACAGAGTACTGATTCTCAGCCCAAACTGCTGTGCTCCAGCAGCTCTTCTTTTCTTGTTTATAGTTATTTGAAGAAAGGGACTTTTAGTGTTTGGAAGAAAGCAGAAACCATGCAAAGAAATGCCAAGCAAGAGGGTCATGTTGGGTGGAAACACTGGTAAACAGTTCTGGATGTACAGTGTCCCTGTCAGGCACATATCAATTGTATCCCCTCACTGCCCTCAAAATTAAAGGCAGAGAACAGGATCAGACTATCTGATTACTCAATGTGTTTCCCAATGTTGTAATTTATTGTAAACCAGATTAGTCATATTAACTGTTAAAAAATGGCATAATTTGGGGTCAGATCTTGGTTAGTTATTAGCAGAATGTAGATGCCCAGACTGTTTTAGACTGTTTTGTATTAAATGTTCCAGATATTCAATATGAAAGTAAGCAACATACAACTGATACTTCACTTACAGCTCCTAATAATTGTATCTTTTAATACCATTATCAGGTTATTTTTATATTATTATTACATGGTAAACTTGCATATGCACACATATCCCATAATCTTCAGAATGTTTCATAGTGTTTTACTGAAAGTTTAAAGTTTTATCTAGATTTTCTTGGAATGTTTTCTTCTATATAGATTTATATTGTATAAACTCCAATGGAAAAAAATTGGACATTTTATGGAGGACTGAAAAAACAACTATGAAATATTTTTTTATCTTTTAGATAAAATAGTTAACTTTTTATCTTTTTGCTAAAACAATCTTTTACCACAGATTGAGTAATTTGTAGTTTATTGTCCTACCTTGTTGGAAGGGGGAAAAGTTCAGAAGGTGGTGGGGCAGAACCCCCACCTCCAATGCCTCAGAGGAAAGCCAGTAGCTACAGAAGGAAGAAGACAGCATCTAGCTGGAACTACATTTAGCTGTGTATTTTTTTAAAGGCAAGAGCTATTCTATATTTATTCTATATTCAATATAAATCTGTACCTGTAGTTTAATCACTGTAGTTTGATAATATTCTCTCAAGTCTTGGATATATTTGCAATTTTTCTTGTAGAAAAGTAAGGCATTTATAATTTATATTCCATAAATATGTAAAATATTTGGATTTTATATATTAAGTAAGTTATAAATGATGTGTTTTATGTTATTATAGCAGTAAAATTAGTTTTCCATTTTTTCTTTTAAAAAGGGGGTGGTTTCCCCCTACTCCATGGCTTCAAAATTTCCAGAAATTTTAAATCTCTACCCATGCCATAGCTGCTTCCTACTGTTCAACAGTAACCGCCCCCAAGGCATTTTGGTGTAGTGGGTAGATTTTCAGACTAGGATACAGGAGACCCAGGTTCAAATAGCTGCTCTGCCATAGAAGCTCAGTAGGTGACCTTGGGCCGGTTGCACACTCTCAGTCTAACCTACCTCACAGGGTTGTGAGGATAAAATGATGTAAGCTGTATTCGGCCCCCAGTGTGAAGAAAAGCAGGATATAAATTAAAATAAACAATATAGCTGAAGATGGCGTAGATAAAAGGTGGGTGGGTACAAAGAAGAAGAGGAAACAGGAAAAGGTGAGTATGCTCAGGTTGCCAGGAGGAGGAAAAGAGGAAGTGGTCTGGGGAGGAGGATACGGGGGAAGTGAGATACCCCTGGTTCATCCCAGCAATATGCAACTTGGCCATTGTTTTCCTAAGTAGAGTCTGTAGTAGGAGCAAAGGAGGGAAATCTAAAGATGAGGAGGCAAGATAAATTAGGTTGGCTGGTGGCAGGGGAAGGAGAGAAGGAAGTAGGAAAGGGGGGGAGCCTATAGGGGCTGCCAGGGCTATGAGAAAATAGTATGGGAGGGGGAAATGAGATGGCCCCTGCTTGTCTTATCCTAAAGTTCATCTCCTCCCCCATTGACTGTATGTAAATAAATGCACAATACAGAAGCAGTCAATTTAGTGTGCAAATTTTACACAGCCTTTTGCATAGGAATAGATAAAAGATTAGAGGAGAATTATGTATAATAATAATAATAACCCGGAAAACCCACAACAACCATCAATAATAATAACATTCGACTTATATACCGCCCTTCAGGACAACTTGATGCCCACTCAGAGCAGTTTACAAAGTATGCCATTATTATCCCCACAACAAAACACCATGTTAGGTGGGTGGGGCTGAGAGAGCTTCAGAGAGCTGTGACTAGCCCAAGGTCACCCAGCTGGCTTCAGGTGGAGGAGTTTAGATTAGATTAGTCCAGATTAGAGTCCCACACTCTTAACCACTACACCAAACTGGTATGTGTTGTAGCAAGAGTTTCCAACAGGTATGTTGTGAGCTTCCAGTGATTTGCTGACCACTGCCTAGTAACTTTGCTTTCCCTAGAACTAGGAAAAGATCTGCTCTAGATTTTTTTGTTTTTAAAATCTTTTATTTCATGTAACTTTTCTCTGTTCTGCTTAGCTGATAGCTTCATTTTTGGTGCTTTTCTTATCCATATTTTGTCCCCACTCTCCCTGGAAGATGAGTAGTTTCATTTTTCTTTTAAACAATTAAACCTTTATATCAATATAGCAACACAAACATGCACAAAACAAGTGATGCATTCGGCAGGTTCTCAGAATTCCCTTCCCTTGTGGAGATAATCCTTTTCTCGTATATCTCTGCAAGGGAAGGTGTCGTGCTCAGGGCTAGGGTGTCCATCCCAGGTGCTGGAGAGACAAGGTGGCTCACCGATTGGTCAGGCAGTCCAAAGTCATACACAAGCAAGGCCATCCAAGAGGGAGTCGACAGTCATGGTCTAAGCAGAGGAAAATCAGTACGACAGGGAGGCAGGCAGGTGAGAGTGCAAAAGCTAAGCTGAGATCAGAATCCGGGAGTTCAGTCCAAGGGGGAGCAAGGTACAAGGCTGGGTCATGAGCTTCCAGGCACAAGGCTCAGGTTGCGGGGAGTGGTGAGCTAGGTTGCTTCCATGCCAAGCTCTGCTCGGTGTCCACCTTATCTATACAGTCCTGGTTAAGAGAGCAAGGGGCAAGTGTTTCCTTCTTCCCCTGATTGCTGCGCCTTGCTGTCCGAGATCACCTCCGCCCTGCACTGTGCTTGCTGATGAGTGCTCCTGCGTCTTTCCCACAAAGCCACACTTGCACAGTTCCTACGTCTTGAGGCTGGCTCGGGCAGCTCAGGTCTTCTGGGTGATAGTGTCTCCTCCACCCTGCACACACCCTTATGGCTTCTCCCAAGGTCCCTGGCTGCACTCCCTGCCGCTCTGTCATAAGTTCTCCTGGCATAGTGGCTGGATCTGACATTGGCTCCTATGGTATCGAGGCCGACTCTGCTGGCTCTCCAGCTCCTCATCTGAAGAGTACTCGCTGGTGGGCAATAAGGTGCCTGGCTGCTGCTGGTCTGGCTGGCCCATGACAGAAGGGACTAGAGACTGTTTTTTAAAAACTGACTTCAATACTGTGCCTTCTATCTTATAGCATCTTATAAAAATGCTGTAATACAATTACTTTAAAACATGCTAGACCCATGAAAGAGGGAAACTGTTGTTTTCCCATTGTTTTAGAGCCATGTCTTATTTGGACATAGCTGTATTGGCATATAAGTGTATGTATGCTTACTGCATGCATAGACAGCGAGGGGCTTTCTGGTATAAACGGTGTTGAAAAGAAGTATGATTTTCATGTGAATTACCCGTTTCTTTTCTCTTGAATGTGATGAGTTCTCAGCACAGAATGATAGTATTTCACAGATGTAATGTGGCTACCTTTTCTTTCACTTTCACAGCACACAAGCATGTACCCTATGTAGTTATGAGTCTTAAATTGTGTTCAGTGAATGTATTTAAAACTTGGTCTCCAAATATTTTAAGCCTGATATATACACTTTCAAATGAATTTATGAATAGCGTGCTGCCACCCACATTTAGTTCTTTGAGTTGTCATAAGTTGACACTTTAATTTGTTTCTTGTCATCTATGATTTACAGGGTACCAGAATTTGTCACAGCGTGCTAGTTTTTGTGTGGTAGTGCTCTGCTTTTGTCAACCAAGCTGAGAACATTCACTTGATTAACGTCTTTCTCAGTTTCCTACAATTAGAAAACTGGCCCATATTTTAAGCAGTCTGAGGCCATTTTCACAAAAGATAAAGGTACTCTTTATCTCTCTGTGCTGTAGCTGTTAACATTCAACAGTGCTGTTCAGTGGAAAATTGTGATCAATGTGGATGCAAAAAAGTTTAAATGTACTAAAACATAAGCTATATTCAGAAAAGGTTTAAGGTACTCTTTTTAATGGAGTAAAATATCTCTGAGCTCTTGAATTTTCACTCAGATAAGGTCTGAAAGGATAGCAGGTCAGGTGGCTTTTACAAGAAAGTGGACTTACCACACGTTTGCCAAGAGGTACAGCGGCTGTAGACATTAAGATAACTACGTTCAACCCACCTCAGTACTATGGTTGTTGGGGGTTTTCCGGGCTGTATTGCCGTGGTCTTGGCATTGTAGTTCCTGACGTTTCGCCAGCAGCTGTGGCTGGCATCTTCAGAGGTGTAGCACCAAAAGACAGAGATCTCTCAGTGATCTGAGAGATCTCTGTCTTTTGGTGCTACACCTCTGAAGATGCCAGCCACAGCTGCTGGCGAAACGTCAGGAACTACAATGCCAAGACCACGGCAATACAGCCCGGAAAACCCCCAACAACCATCGTTCTCCGGCCGTGAAAGCCTTTGACAATACACCTCAGTACTGTTTTTAGATTTTCTGAGCTTGAAACTATATCCCTTGTACTTCTGGAATTCTTCGCAATTACCAAAAAAGCTTTGCGGGGGGGGGGGGTCAGGGGATTTTTAAAAGATATACCAGGGCTGTTGCTGGGATATGTTGCACTGGATCCAGTGATGTGTCCAAGACTAGTGGGCTCCAATGTCTTGCCAAGGAGCAAGAGGTTCTTTTAGGATTTGACATCAATAAACACACAGGTGTGGAAGCAAAGCAGGTAAAATACAAAAGAAACATAAGTAGCAAACATGCAAAGACACCAGAACGGTGAAGCATACAGCATTTCAGCACAATAACATAACAAGACAAAGGAAATATACATATATGACCTGATGATTTACAATGTCAACTTGAGTTGTCTAGGACCCCAATTTCTGCCCAGCATGTTACCGGTTCTCCATCTGGGCTGAAGTCCAGTTAAAGGCTGATCTTACTAAGACTCAGGGCTTTTTTTACCTTCACCTCCCAGCTGAAGCTGGGGAAGCCCCAAATGGGCTTTAAACTTCAACTGAGAGGAGGGGGGGTTCCCCCCTGCCAGCTGAAGCCTGGGGAAGCTCCAGCTGCTTATTTCACCCAATGGGAGGGGGAGGAGGGGGTTCTCTCCTACCCCTCCCCCAATGGGAGGGGGGAATCCCCACTGGGGGAGGGAGGAGAGGGAAGCTTTGAAAGCTCAAAGATGCACTTTTCAAAAGCTTTGAGCTTTCAAAGCTTCCTGCTGGATTTTTCACCTTCAGCTTTTTCACCCCTTCAGCGTTCCAGGCTGCCCAGGGAGACAGCCAACCAGCCCCGCACCAGAGGACCTGGCTGCCAGATAAGGAGTGGGCACGCGAAGGCCTGAATTGCAGGAACACTCCGGGGGGGGGGGGTGCACCATGTGTGATGACGTCACTTCCCAGAAGTGACATCATCATGTGGTTCTGGGAGTGTGCGTACTTTGGGTGCATGTACTGACAGGGGCGCCACATCCTGCTAGGAGCTGCCCCAGGTGAGAGTTCCCCCACCTCTTTCCACAGAAAAAAGGCTAAAATTACCTTATCTTGATTCACTTGAAAAGGGAGATATTTAAAGCAAGGTTGATTGATTTTAAGGGTCAAGACCAAAAAAACACTCTGTGTCCAGGGATCAGCTGATAAAGGAGGTTCCCTGGCACCAGTTCAAGAAATGAATGCTTGACTCCTTTCTGTCAGGTGTGTTAATTTAGTATCCTTGGGGCCAGTTTGTTTGTCTCTTTTGGTGATCTAAGTATCCTTGTACTCAAAACACCAGCAAGGTCAGAGCTTACATCAGCAAAAACAGTATAGCCTAGCAAGGCAGATTCATATGTTATAGAAGGCATATGCAGGCCAAAAATGACTCTTTGGGCAAGATGGAAGAGCTATGGCAGCACTAACTCCTCAAAATATGCAATTCCACTACACCCAAGATGCCAGCTATGTCCTTTCCCAACATTGGAAGCCCCTTTAGTTTCCGTTTTTTATATCGATGCCAGAGTTACACCAGGTTAATGCTGGCTTGGCACCAGTGCATCTCCAGATATGCTAGCATATCTTTGAAAGATGCTTAGTTGACCTCCCAAGGCATTTGGAGGTAGAACTTATAAGGTTTCCCTAACTTATTTAAGTTGACCCATGTTTTGACTTTGTATAAGGAAGCTTCAGATGAGATTGTGTGCGTATGTGGTCTGTACCAACAGTACAGTCAGATGGGGAGGTGTTATCTGAGGCAGCTCAGGAAACCATCCTTTCTGTTGTGAATGTTCTTTCTTTCATGCTCAAAAATGAGGTCCCTTCTCTTATCCTAGTATCAGGTTGTACTGAGGGAGCTATGATACAATCCACTATACTTTGGGGCATTTGGTAGTGAAAAATGAAAATTATTTGGTATACACATCATGCAATATACTAATTTTCTGGATAAACTCATATTACTATTATATTACACTAATATTGTTATTACTGAAATAATGAATAATAAATGTTCTTTGCACATATATAGCATTTTTATGCACTCTGGTCACTTAACATACAGTGATGATGCTGCATGTTATTACTTCTTGGGCTTCAAAAGTGCTTTAAAATTTCTGAAATATTTTATGAAAAATACATGGTTATATTATAATCAAAGGAATGGAAAAGATTGGTATCCATCCTTTGGAAAAATGTAGCAATTTCTAACATTTAGGCTTAATGCTAATTGAAAATGCTTTCATAATTTAATCAGAACATAAAGATTTAAATTCAGTTAAAATAAATCTCTTGGCTAATATGGAAAGTTTTAATACCTTCTCTACTTCCTTAATTGTTCACATAGGGGTAGTTTCTTTCATATTAAGAATCAAAAAGACACCAGTGGAAAAACATGTAATTGGAGAGACAATCTGGCAGTCCAAAGGCCCAGGCCAGTTCTGGCATCAGAGGTCGCACTCGCTGCCAGAGCTTCAGGCAGTGTCCCTGACAACATCCTGTCCTGCTGTTGCCATCCAAGGTTATTGACATGTCTCTTCTTCTCCCACCCTGTCTCTGGCAAAAGAGCAGCGGAAGAAGCAGGAGCAGATGCATGATAACTCACATCAAGGATTGGAGGAGGGCCTGACCCTTTTGGCGGGGTGTGTGTGTGTGATTAAATCTTATCACCTTTGCTGTCAAGCCTTTGAAGGAACTGAGCTCTCCTTCCTTTCTTGGTGCATGTGGTGCCTAGGCTATTCCTCCCTCTGCTCCTCTGCCAGAGATCAGGGGAAGGAAGTTATACCAATGTGAATATGCACACTCATTCCCCAGTGGAGTTATTTCTGCTCATTCTTTTGCCTGAGGAATTATTAATGGGGATGGCAGTGGTAGCAAGGAGGAGACTTGGTGCTGCTTTCTCATGGCCATTCAGAACATTAGAACCTCCAGCCTGTCTGATGAGGGGCAAGCTTATTCCGGGGAGCTTATTAGACAACATCTTGAGAAGATGATTTAGAGTTGGTTTCTTTAACAGCCACTCCACATAGAACATGGCAAACTTTCTAAAACTGAGGAGGCTTTCAAGAACTTTGCAAGATGTCATTGGAGTTAGCTTCCCTGAGAAAAGACATGTCATTGGAGTTAGCTTCCCTGAGAAAAGACATGGCCCTTCTGAGCTTAAGCAGCCGCTCTTTATGACCCAGTCATAGTGTTTATTTTAGCAACAACCACCCAAAAAAGGCAGCTAGTGGTGCCAAATTGGAGATATGAAGGGAATAAAAGAACAAGGCAAGGTCAGTGGGGAAAGCATTAATCTCTTCAGTTTCTGGGCCATGGTGGTTCCAATATGTTTGAAGCAATTCCAGGAGTAATACCAAGTTCTTCAGTGGATGGTGACTCTTTTGACTATATCTTATTTACCTATGTGCATGTAGCTGGATTGTAAATTAAAACTTTCTTTCATGCCAGTGATTTTGTAGAAACTATGTGGGAAGTGTTTTTAGAATTCTGTCCTCAAGGCACTGCACTTTCTCAGGTAACCAGTAGCCCTATTAACTTTAGGTTATAAGTTCTCTGCAGGTTATTTTCAGGAGCTAACACATTTTTTTTACCTTCCTGGTTGAAGAATAAAGATTTATAACTATCATGATCCCTCCCCCGTGCAATTTGGGAACTAGAGATATTGGAAGTAGTGGGAGAGAACAGTAATGTAACAGAAGCATTGTGCAAAAAAAATGTAAAATGGATGATAAAAAATATGTATAATGCATGTTAAAAATCTTGTTTTCATATTTCAGTTGTAGTGATTGGCTTGGATCCTGTGGATTACATGACTAAGGACATGTTTCTTTGTTGCCCTCTCCTTTTCCCTCCAGTGGTCCCCTGAGACCTCTAAAATGCTGCTGGGGGTTGTAAGACTCTCATGGACAAAAAGCCACGCAGCCCAGGGGACTTCAGTGAGGAGGGGGAGCCAAGTTAAATAATCCTCTGCTTTTCTTCTGTTAATGGAAATTCCAGTGGTACAGGAATATTTCCAGCAGGGTTACCCCTCTGTATGCCTTGTGGCTTTTTGTCCACGTAAGACCTGCAGCCTCCAGCTTCAGCATTTAAGAGGTCTTGCGCTACAAGGAGAATGGGGGAGATGCAAAAGAACTGCATTAATGTGTGTCCATAGGGTCCAAGACATTATTATTTATGGAACCAAGGGTATTGGCCCATTTGCTGCATACTATACAACATTTTCCCACATGTATCCCTCTACTGAGAACAACAGTTTCCCTATTACTGTTCCCTATGTTGGTATGGCTTTGCTGGCCATACCACTGCTAAAAATACTATGCATGATAAAAAGAAGAAAAAGCTGACAGAGGTACAACAGAACCGTGTGGATGCACATGAGTCATGGCTAGGGGTATACATAACAAAAAAAGAGAGTTTAAAATACATACAGAAATTGCTGTTTCGGCTTGTTAAAGCAGTTTCCAGAACATTGAGCCAAATCCAGGAAACAAGGCTGTAATGACTCAAACCTCCCCCCCCCCATCAGAAAGTTTGTGTGTTTCGTTTAGGTTCTTTCTGTGCAGAGGCCACAAAGGCCAGGCACTGGAGAGGGCCCGGCTGTCCAGCAGCATCTTGTTTTCCTTAATGGCAAATCTGTCTGAACTCATCATGCAACCTGTTGGCTACAAAGTGGAGATACAGAGCCCTTCACATTAACTCCATTGGCTGGAAGGGATGTGAGCAGCGCACACAAATGCATTTTTTCTTTAGCGCTTCTTTGGCAGTGGCATTACCATTGAGTAGCTCATAGGGATCACCAGCTCCAGCTTTGCCATCACCATCCCTTTCTGTGCATTTTTACAGACAATGAAAGGAAATGTCTGTCCAGCAACCCTCATCTTCACAGATGTGCACACATGAGTTTGAGGAGGGAGGCGTCTCCTGCAGCCTCTGAGCCCCCGGCTGCGGCAGAGGCTCAAGTTACGCAGATTAGGATAAAAAATTGAAAGAAAAAGCAATTATTTAAAGGACAGCTGCAGTAAGCAGGTCCTTCCCAGGCATGTGGAGCTGGTTCATGCCCATTCAGTGGCCTTCTGCAATGCCAGGTGTGTCTCCAGAATCCCAAAAGCCAAGTCAAGTCTGAGGTCAGTTTCTGATAGCGTCAAGTCTAGGTGCAGGCAAAGGCAGGGTACAAGGTTCACGGAAGCGGTTGCAGGCATTCAACACATTGCTTCCATGACTGGCAGTTCCTCCAGACTGGCTTTTATAGCCAGCCGCTGGGGCTCATTCCTGATGCTACTCATCCTTGCTCTCCAGCAAGGATGTTGGCTCACAAGGTGAGGACTACGCCGTCTCTCCTGCAGCTGTAACCTCTGCTTATATCTGTGGCACTCTTTAGGTGTGGGTGAGTGGGGTATGTGTGTGTGGAAGCCCTTGGCTGGGCTTCCCTGGTGGTGTTGGAAGTCCCTGTCTGAGCTTCCCCAGTGGTATTGGGGCTACAGTGTGCTGGTGGCCCTGTCTCAGCTGCTGGCTGTGAACTCTAGCCAGCAGCTGTAGTTCCTGATCCCTGGCTTCTGCCGAGCGCCTCTTCTCCTGAGGAGTCATGTCTGTCTACATGAGGCTCCTCTCCTCCTGAGGAGTCCCCACTCTCACTGAACCCAGACTGGGCCATGACACAAGGTCACTCACTGCAACTTAAGAAGTCCTCCAAAAATAGTGGGTCCAGGAGCACCAGGAGGAATTTGATGTTGCTCAGAAAGCTTTCTGGCAGGCTTTTTGGGCTTTTCTGATTAAGATTGTTAACCCAGTGTTAAATGACTGGATGCAGCAGGTGTGTCCATTGAACACACACATAGACCCCCGAGTGTCCATACATGCGTGCAGAGAATTTAAAACAACATTTAAAATAGTATAAAAACAATTTAATAGATACCGCCACGTGAACACACAACACAAAGAACCAGGGAGGAAGGCCAATCACAGTTGCTGCTGACAGATGACAGCAATAGAGGGAGAGAGATGACTTGCCCTGGATAAGAGTTCCAAAGTTTTGGTGCCATGACTGAGAAGGCCTTGCTTGGGTTGCCACCCATTTAGCTTCATATGGCAGGGGAGCACACACAGAGCCTTCGGAGATGATTGGAGTGAATGGGTAGGTTCCTGTGGGATAAGGTGGTCCTTAAGCTATGCTGGCCCCAAGCTGTATGGGGCTTCAAAGATCTTGGAAACAAATTGGAAGCCAGCACAGACTGGAGTGATATGATACCCATGACCCACTCCAGTCAGCATTCTGGCTGCAATATTCTGTACTGACTGAAGCTTCCAGATGGTCGTCAAGAGTAGCCCCACATAGAGCACCGGCTACCTTTGTGCAACGCAGAGCAGCAGGCGAGGTTTGCCCGCGCTGGCCCCATTGCAGGAGTCCCCGCCGAGGGCCAATTCTGTTTCTCCCCGGGGGAGCGCGCTGCAAGCACTGCCTCCCGAGCGCCCTGCACTGCTCCTCCCCCAGAGCTCCACTCGCCACCCGGGTAGTGCGTTTTGGCTGCTTTAGGAACAACGCTGCCCTTCGTGGAGTTGCAGACTAGCCCGGCAGTTGCCCTGCGACCTACTAGCCAAGCTGTGCTCAGCAGTCGCCTCCATCCTGAATAAGCCCGTGGAGGTGAGCGGGGATCAGTGGCGAAATGCCACAGGCAGGCAGGTGACCTCCAGCGGGCGCCGCTCCAGAGGTGCACGCAAAAGGCAGCAAGCATCCAAACGAGCTCTGCCTTGCACGTGAGCGCCTGGAGGGCAGCCGGCCTCTAGCTGGAAACGACCTACTCTGCTGATGGGGATCACACAGACAGAACCACTATACTCAGGATGTGAAAATTTCTGTGCGACTTTCTATGTTCTCCAAAATGTTCTCCACCCCAAATCTCCAGGAATTTCCCATCCTGGAGTCAGCAACTACAAGTAGTGCAGGTCTGATTCCTCTGCACGTGAATAAGGAGGGGTTGGGCAGCCCCCCCATGGGAGTTTTTGTTTGAAGCCCAGGGGAAGAAACCGGGGGGGGGGGCAAACATTAGTCCCCCACTTGTTACTTGCCATCTTGGCAAGCTGGTATAGTGGGAAGCTGGAGAACCTGGCTACTCTGAGGGAGGTCCTGCTTCTTCTTGGAAGGTGGGTAGGCAGCAGGAAGTTTCCCATCACATTCTGGGCAGCTTCCTGGGTCCTGTGTAACTATCTGCTTCTTTTTGCTCCGTTTTTTGGATGCGTAGGACGGCTACATCAATACGCATGCGCAATGTAGATACGCGCTTTTTGAAATTAGCACAATAAATAAATTGAATAAAACTACCACTATTTTATTTAATTTATATTTATTGATTTTTATGATACAATTTATACCTTTTCTGAAATGCAAAGTTAACTAATGAATGCAATCATTTTAAAAGGTGTGGCCCTCCGCTAACCTCCGCTCCCACAAAGTGGCCCCCGAGACAAAACAATTGCCCACCCCTGCCCTATGGCATGTACTACAGTGGAAAGATCTTTCCTGCCCAGGAAGGTCCGCAGCTGGCTCATCAGCCGAAGCTGATGAAAGGCACACATGGCAACTGCTGCCACCTGTATATCCAACAAGAGGCCTGGGTCCAGGAGCACCCCCAGCTATGAACCTGCTTTAGGGGGAGTGCAACCCCATCTAGAATAGGAGATAACCCATTTAGTGGGTCAGAATTTCCCATAGCACCTCCCTCTTGTTGGGATTGAATTTCAGTTTATTAGCCCTCATCTATCCCAAAACTGCCTTCAAGCACCTGTTCACAGTTTCTATAGGCTCTCTGGGATTGACTGGTAGTGCAAGATAGAGCTGTCATCTGCATATCAGTGGCAACTTAGCTCAAGTCTGGTTAACTTACATAAATGTTGAAAAGCATAGGGGACAGGTGAGAGGAAAAGGAGCAGAGCAAGTGAGAGGTCAAGGAGCAGAGCAGCAGTCCCCCAGCACCACACTGAAACCTACTCTTGAGGTGGGACTGGAATTACTGCAGAACAGGGCCTCCTGGTCCCAATCCAGAAAGGTGGTCGAGAAGGATACTATAATTGATGGTATCAACAGCCGCCAGGAGGTCCAGGAGAATTAACTGGGTCATACTCCCTTTTCCATCTCCTGGCGCAGTCATCCTCCAGAGCAACTAAGGCTGTTTCAATCTCATAGCCAGGCCTGAAACCAGATTGGAATGGATCTATACAATCTGTGTAATTCAGGAATCCCTGGAGCTTGCCGCCCACTGCTCATTCAGTCACCTTGCTTAAGAATGGGACATTTGAGACGGGACAGAAGTTATTTAAATCTCCTGGGTCCAAAGTAAGTCTCTTTAGGAATGCCCCACACTTGCTTTAAGGTAGGAGTGACCCCTCTCTCAGGGAAGTATTTACTATCTCCCAGACCCAGTCCTCTAGTCCCCTCCCTGCAGCTTTAAGTAGCCAAGAGGAGCAAGGGTCATACAAATAGGTCTCAAGCTTCCAAGAATCCTGACCAGCTGCTCAGACTTTATAGGCTGATATTGCACACAACTGGACAAATTGGCACCCTAGAAACATCTGAACCTGTTGCTGCTAATGTAGTCGAGGTCAGAAGGAATGTAAGAGATTTTATCCACAAAGTGCTTAACAAAATGATCGCAGTGAGCTGCAGAGCAATCCACCTCTACCTGAGTTCCACAGGTCTGCACTTTGTGGATGCAGTAGAGGCAGAAAAGTACTGTTTCATTGCTGCCCCTTCCCATAAGCAGGAGTTCTTAAACTTTTCTGAGCCACGGAGCCCTTTGGCAGGCTGGTGATGACTATGGACCTCTCAGAAAAAGTTTTTAAAAGAATAAATAAACTACATATTTATTAGATTAGTAAAATAATCTAAGTAAAAATTAGATGAGTAAAAATATAGATGTAATATTTTCCCCTCCAAGTTCACAGACCCCCCTGAAATTTATCCATGGACCCCAAGTTAAGAACCCCTACCACAAAAGCTGTCATTTTCTTATCTTCATGTTGAAATATTGCTAGCTAAACATCACAGTAACTGTATTGTCGAAGGCTTTCACGGCTGGAGAACGATGGTTGTTGTGGGTTTTCCGGGCTGTATTGCCATGGTCTTGGCATTGTAGTTCCTGACGTTTCGCCAGCAGCTGTGGCTGGCATCTTCAGAGGTGTAGCACCAAAAGACAGAGATCTCTCAGTGTCACAGTGTGGAAAAGATGTTGGCAGGTCATTTGTATCTACTCAGGAGGGGTGGGGTTGAGCTGAGTCATCCTGTAAGAGTTTCCCAGGGTGTGGAATGCTAATGGCGGGAGGCTTCACTGTATCCTGAGGAGGTTCTTTTGCATATGGGTGCTTGATGTGCTAATCTTCTCTGCAGGGCTATTGTCGAGTATAGAGTGTTTTGTTAGCCTGGTGTTTTTCAGAACTGGAAACCATGCTCTGTTCATTCTTAAGGTTTCTTCTTTCCTGTTGAAGTTTTGCTTATGCTTGTGAATTTCAATGGCTTCCCTGTGCAGTCTGACAAAGTAGTTGGAAGTGTTGTCCAGTATTTTGGTGTCCTGGAATAAGATACTGTGCCCTGTTTGAGTTAGGCTATGTTCAGCCACTGCTGATTTTTCAGGTTGTCCAAGTCTGCAGTGTCTTTCATGTTCTTTTATTCTTGTCTGGATGCTACGCTTTGTGGTCCCGATGTAAACTTGTCCACAGCTGCAGGGTATACGGTTCCTCACTACATCCTGACACGCACAGAAAACTATGCAAGACAGAAGCACAGCCACCCAGACTATATGGACTCCCTAAAATACATAAGGATTCAGTCCCACTCCGACCCATTGTGAGTGCCATTGGTTCACCGACATATGAATTAGCTAGACATCTGGCCGATCTCCTGCAGGACCACATCGGGAAAAACTCGTCTTACATGAAAGATTCAGCAGATTTCATCAACAAAATCAGTTCTCTGAAACTCAATCCACAAGACATTGATGTTGTATCCCTGTTTACCAAGGTTCCAGTAAAAGACACTATTGCACTTATTAATCAGATTTTCCCAGAGGATGTAACAGCTTTATTCCATCATTGTCTGACAACCAGTTACTTCCAATGGGATAACGAATTCTATGAACAGATGGATGGGGTGGCCATGGGGAGCCCTCTCAGCCCAGTTATAGCAAACTTCTACATGGAACATTTTGAAAAAACAGCTCTAGAATCAGCACCCCACAAACCTAGTGTATGGTTCCGGTTTGTGGATGATACATTTATCATTTGGAGCCATGGGGAGGAAGAATTGATGGGGGTTTTGAATCATCTCAACAACATCCACCGGAACATACAATTCACAATGGAGAAAGAAATCGAGGGAAAACTCCCATTTCTGGATACCTTGGTCATCCGCAAAGCAAACTTTCAGTTAGGTCACAAGGTTTACAGGAAACCAACTCACACTTATCGGTACTTACACAAAAACTCCAATCACCACCCCCGACAGAAAAAAAGGCATAATGAAAACATTAGTGGATCGCGCAAGACGGATATGTGAGCCGCACTTTCTCAATGAGGAAATTAATCATCTAAACCACGCACTTCAGGCAAATGGCTACTCCAGAAATGAAATCCGAAGAGCAATCAAACCCAGGATGAATCAAACAACCAAGGAAAAACAGTCTCCTGCAGGAAAAGTGTTTTTGCCATATATCAAAGGAATTACTGATCAGATGGGAAAGCTTATGAAAAAGCATAACCTTCAAGCAGTATTCAGACCCACCCGAAAAATACAACAGATGCTACTATCAGCAAAAGACAGTAGAGACCCCCTCACCTCTGCAGGAGTATACCGTATACCCTGCAGCTGTGGACAAGTTTACATCGGGACCACAAAGCGTAGCATCCAGACAAGAATAAAAGAACATGAAAGACACTGCAGACTTGGACAACCTGAAAAATCAGCAGTGGCTGAACATAGCCTAACTCAAACAGGGCACAGTATCTTATTCCAGGACACCAAAATACTGGACAACACTTCCAACTATTTTGTCAGACTGCACAGGGAAGCCATTGAAATTCACAAGCATAAGCAAAACTTCAACAGGAAAGAAGAAACCTTAAGAATGAACAGAGCATGGTTTCCAGTTCTGAAAAACACCAGGCTAACAAAACACTCTATACTCGACAATAGCCCTGCAGAGAAGATTAGCACATCAAGCACCAATCCATATGCAAAAGAACCTCCTCAGGATACAGTGAAGCCTCCCGCCATTAGCATTCCACACCCTGGGAAACTCTTACAGGATGACTCAGCTCAACCCCACCCCTCCTGAGTAGATACAAATGACCTGCCAACGTCTTTTCCACACTGTGACACTGAGAGATCTCTGTCTTTTGGTGCTACATCTCTGAAGATGCCAGCCACAGCTGCTGGCGAAACGTCAGGAACTACAATGCCAAGACCATGGCAAAACAGCCCGGAAAACCCACAACAACCATCACAGTAACTCATTCAGTACGATTTTCTGGCATCAAGGAATCTCACAGGTTACCCATTTTGAAAAAAGTAATGATATAGATGAAATAGAAACATGTAAGTGAATGGTTTTGAAGTCTACAAAATCAATTTTTTTAACTCATGCAATTTTACTCTTGTTAATTACATTATTGACATTGAAAACTTTTTTCAAATTGACCAAACTTTTATCAAAGCAAAGCATGTGAATCTTGAGGAATATGATTTTATTCTTTAAAGGTTTCATTCCAAGACCACAAATGTTACTGATATTTTATTTATTTTTACTCTTTTTAACAGAAAATGAAACACTGAAAAATTATTGTTCACCAGATTTATGGAGTGTTAGGCTCATAAATTATGATTATTTGCAGTCTTTTTGGAGGCTTGCTTTTTTTGTTTTGTTTTTACAGCCAGAAGCAGTAAAATAATCAATCAGGCAATAATGTCATGGATAATTATCATGTTACTTAGTGTTCTTTGAGCTGCAGGTGTGTCTAGTGTTGCTATAGGATGCATTTAAGGCACAGGCAGTGGAATGTTTGTGGAATGTCTCCTCATTTTCAGGAAGCATTTTTATTTGGTACAGGACTTAACCAACAGTGGGAAGACAAATATGCATTTGATTCTTTGTGTAATTTAAATTCATTAGCTCTATTATATTAACTAGGTTCTTTCTAGACTAAAGATTGTTAAAAGATACAGCTATGTGGTAATTGTTATCTAAACAGTGAATATAGTACCATAAATATAAATAAGAGCTTGAAGCTGTAATAGTTGTCTTTGTGAGCCTGTTCCAAAAAAGTAATGGAATGGTGATACTGCCTGTGATTAACTTTGCTTCCCCTAGAATTATTGAGATGCAAAACCTCATATGCTCAATGTTGGATTACCTGTGAGGACTGATAGGAGAAGAAGTCAGTTCTTCTTGTAAAATTGTCACTTTCTCAGTCCTTGTTAGTGCTGAGAATAGTCCTGCTGGATGAACCTGGAAGATTTTGGGTCGTGTGGGCTAGATAGGAAGCTGAGAGGCAACTTAATAAACATGGTAGTGGAGGAGGCATATATAGCACATTGCATCAGTATGCAGCTTCAGAGCAGCTGACCCTTCTTGTTGTCAGTGCAGCCCTAGCTATGCCGAGTATGCTGTGATCACCTCTCTTCATATCGTGCCACCGTTATTTTAAGAATTTCATTTTCCTGGCAAAGAGAAAAGGACTTCAAGCAAGGCTTGATTTCAGGTGTTCAAAATTCATGAAGTTATTTAATTTGTATGAAGAGTCACCTGTGTGGCTTGGGCTTACCTATAAGTCCTGGTTGGTTTGGCTGTGGTTGTCAGGTTTCTAGATGTACTGTGATGGCATGGTAGGTACTTCATACAGAAAAGGCTTTCTGGTAACTATGTTGCCCTCTAGATAATATAAGATTTAGGCTAGCATAGCTGTCAATAAGGGAGAAAAGAAATATGGACAGAGGAAGGAACTCTGAGGACACATCTGCCAACAGGTCCTGAGAGGATATGAAGACATAGGCTGTTTCCACACACGTTGAATAATGCACTTTCAATGCACTTCCCTTAGAAGTCGATTTTGTGTTCCACACATGAAAACCCAGTTCCAAATGATCACTAAAGAGTGTGTGGAAGCAGCCATTGTTATGTGACTAGGCCTCAGTTTATTGATTCTAGCAAGGCTTCCTGGATTTTCCTGTATTGATTTAAAGGCCAGGCTAGTTGTCTAAAAAGAAGCACATTTAGCCATTACCCTGAATTTGGAAATCCATTTGTCCATTTTGTCTTCTTACTCAGACTGTTCAACGAAAACAACAACAAGCTTTCATGGGTTAGACCGTCAGATGATGACATAAAATATAGTCTTTAAGATGCCACAAGACTCCTGTTTGTTTTACTGCAATATACTGATTCCGCTATCTTGTTGGAAGACTAAATCAGAATTCCAGAAATGACAGCCTAAGTTTCTGTTCTGCAGAAATTTCTACCCTCCTGAAATTGACCATCTTACTGCATAAGTTGTTAGATCCCTAATATAAAAATAGCATTTACTGATATACATATGCTCTCCCCCCCCCTTACCACTGATGCTAGTTAGTGTGGTACAGTGGTTACAGCAGTGGACTACACAGGGGAGACCCGGTTTAAAATCCTCACTGAGCGACCTTGAGTCAATCCGCTGTGTCAGCCTAATATTCTTCATAGCACTGTCGTGAGGATAAAATAGAAGAGGGGAGAACCATAGAAGTTACCTTAAAATTCCATAGAGGAAAGGTGGAATAAAAATGTGGATGACACACTATTCAGACATGATGTGTTTTGAAAGTAAACTGAAAGGGAATCTGACTTATGGGGACAAGACTTTTGTGCCATGAGTCTAAGAACTGCTTGAAACCTGTCACTATGTAAAATAACATTTTGTCACCACTTGTGGCATGCTGCTTATTGGAGATCTAGCATTCTTTGAAAGCTGGCATTGCTTACTAGCTTCAAAATCTTTGAATGAGGCTACGTTGCCATTTAGGCATACATGATGTAATTTGGCTCCATTCTTGATGATTTTCCTACTTCTAACTGACCGTTACTCTGAATTCAGCGTGAGAGGAACGCAGAAGTGTTTTTTCCAGTGAGAATTAAAAAAAATAAAATAAATCAACACTGAAATCATTAAGTTTGCTTGTTTAAGGAAGCAAAATGCCTGTATGTGTGTCTGTTTATCCTATAATTTAAACAGGAAGTCTTCAGCCTTGCCAATTTGGCCTTGTTTTTATTTCAGACAGGAACTGCAAGTAGCAGATACAGTGGAGGTCCTATCCATGCATCACTATGAAAGGGATGTGCTAACTGTAGCAGTAACTGCCTCTTTGTAGACATTTCAACACCCTTTGCCGTTTTGATGTCTGTTGCCAGGAGCTGCAGATGTTGGGGGAGGGAGTAAATCCACTGAAAGGCTATGATTCAGCAACCTAAGTAGCTTGTGTTTCACAGCCAAAGTAATTGGATTGGCAGTTGAATTACAAACCTACAGTGGCTCCTTTGTTTGAGGAGATATAGGCATGAGGAGTTGATAATTGACAGTATGCAAGCAAAAGTGCAACCAAGGAAAATATTAGTGAGTTGTAGGATATTAATTTGATTGGTGAGTTAATTTATTATCATGCATTATACATATGTGGCTCTACCAAGCAACCTTTTACAAGAGTTGTAGTAAATTGAAACAAAGTCTCTTTAGTTGGTTTATATGATCAACAGATTTGAGTACTGTCACTTCTCCCTTAATCTGCACATGTATCTTTGTTGCTGGCATGAGGATGGATCATTGACATTAACCTCCTTCCCTCAGTCAGATTCCCTGACACTTCATAGCATGATATGAGAATTTACTTATTTCAGTTGTCATCTGCCTTTATTGTTGAGACTCATGAAATGGCCTCTGTGTAGGGCTGGACATTTGACTAGCCAAAAAAGAGTTGTTAAGTTACCTGGTGGAGTATTCATCATGAATTTTAAATATATTAATATTATTGGAACAACAAAATAGTTTAATTGTCAAAAAGTTCATACATATATCAGTTACAAAAACAAACGTTGACTATACTTTTAATTTTTTTTAAATAATATATAACAAACCATAACATTTAACAGTGTTATGTAGGGTGCCTATAAATGAAATGATTCCATGAGAGGTTTTTCTGTCTGGCTGAATCAGTATCATCAGTCTACAAAATCATTTAAAAAAGTAATTTTTTTAAAAGTTTACTTTAAAGACACTGAAGTGGATCCAACCATTCCCTAGGGAGTCTTCCTACAACTTGAATGGCTCTTCCACCAATGAAACTGCTGTTTTAAGTTGGATGAAAGGCTAGAGGAAGGCTTCAGACTTTGCTCACTGGAGGAGTAGGATCCATCCCAGTGATACTCAGAGCCAAATTAGGCAATATTATTTTTAAAGAGTTTGTGATGACTTGTGTCTCTGAGCATAAACTCTCTGGAAGCAATATCATCCCAGTTCTAAGGAGTCTTTATCTAAACTTGGCAAAGCTGCCAGAAAACCTTTCCATGGTTTCAAAGTGGTCTTACTGACAAATGAACACTACTGTGTAAAAATGTAGAGATCTTTATTGAATAACAGAAAGAATAAAGTTGTTAAAAAGCCAGTATATAGTCTCTGCAGATCATATAGCATTAAAATAACAAAACTAGCTGACTAGGTAATACGTTCAATTCCTGGATCTTAGATAGTAGCATACAGCAGAGTTGTAACATAGGCAAACAGGCCAGCACAGAGGTAACAACTAAAACACTTGGTAGAGAGGTAGGTTGTGGGGCAGAATTAGGGATCTCAGGTTCACCAGTGGGGGGAGGAGAGCCCTCACTTCCACCCTCTGCGCCCCCCCTCACCAGGCCGGCAGGGGGAAGGGTATGGAAGCGGGGCTTCCAGGTGCGCTCCCGAGGCAGCATGAGGATGTTTACTTCCCAAGACAGGCCTCAATCAGCCCACTGCGAAGCATGTGCACCCTCACGCCTGCACAATAACATCACTTCCTAGAGGAGAGACGAAAAGGTAATTGCCAGGTCCCCCTCCCACCAGGAGGATAAGGGGAACTGGCAACCCTAGGCAGAATAGACTGACCCGTGTTCAATTATAGGATTTGGCCTGCTCTACGAGGTGACCAATGGTGACCAATACTTCTCTTGCATCACAGAGTTTGATCAGAGTTCCCCAGACCCAACTCAGGTTCTCCGCAGCCACACAGTAACTGCATTGAATGGCTTTTAAAAAATAAAGGAGAGCCCAAACAAATTCAGAATGCTGTTCCTTCCTCCTCCTCCTGTCCCCCCCCCCCAAGCTGTTTTCCCATGCCAAAACAAAACAGCTCTGGGGAGAGGTTATTTCCCTATTTTTTCTGCTCTGAATGAAGTATTCTGTGCATGTGGAGCAGTAAAACTGGGAAAATAACTTCTTCCCCAGAGCTGCTTCAGCACAGGAAAATGGTGCGGCTGCATTCCAAGCCTCTTGGGACTCGCCTTTATTTTTTAAACGCCATTCCCTATAGCTGCAGTGTGGCTGTGGGGAACCTGTATTGGGCCCGCGGAACCAAATTCAAATCTTCAAAAATAAACATGTCTATTTTGATCGTCAGTAGACAACAGGTCAATTCTTTCTGCATGGAGAAGCTTGTAATTATACCAAGTGATCAGTAGAATTAGTTGTGCTACACGGTTAGGTCTGCACTTGACAGCTGCAAGCCCAAGAACACCCCTCATTTCTGCATTGACTAACTACATAGTTAGTCAATTCTTTTTCCTTATCATTCTGACATAGGTATTTTTTCCTTATCTCGACGACATCCTAATCAAGGCTCCGTCCTTCTCTCAGGGCCTAGAAGCAGTGGAGAAGATGAAAGAGTGTTTGCAGAAACACGGCTTTGTAATCAACTTAAGCAAGAACAGCCTAGTACCGGTCCAGAAGATTGTCCATCTTGGGGTCCTGATAGACACATCGAAGGACAGGATGTTTCTTTCTCTGGACAGACAACAACAATTACAATCTCTGATGTTGCAATTCTTCAAGAGCCGACAACAGGATCTGATGTTCCTGACCCAACTGGCAAGTGTGTTGGTCTCATGTCAGGACGTACTCCAATGGGCATGTTTCCATATGCGACCACTCCAATGGTTTCTCCTTCCTTACCAGAGGAACATTGCCTACAAGAAACACAGGCTGATAATGATACCGGACAGTCTTTGACAAGAGCTCAGATGGCGGATGAACCCTTCCCGGTTCCTGGACAGGGTTCCTCTTTGGGAACCAAGAAGGGTGGTACTAACCACAGATGCCAGCTGCTGGGGCTGGGGAGCCCATACCCAGGGCAGAATGGTTCACGGCCAATGGTTTCTGGGAGAGAAATAAAAAAGCATGAACCTGTTGGAATTAAGGGCCATCAGAAAGGGCCTACAGGAGTTTTCTTGTCACTTGGCTGGGAATCATGTTCTGATACAAATGGACAACATGACGGCAAAAGCATACCTAAACAGGCAAGTGGGGGACCAGGTTCAGAACGTTGTACAGGGAAGCCAGGACCATCTTGAACTGGGCAGAAAACAAGGTCCTATAGTTGAAGGCAGTGCACGTGGCAGGTCAAAGCAATGTTTTGGCAGACCAACTGAGCAGAGGCCAGATAGACCAAACAGAATGGATGTTGAACAAGGAGGTCTTCCAGCTGGTCTGCAACAGGTTCGGCGTGCCAGACATAGACCTCTTCATGGCCAATCTAAATCAACAAGTTCCGAGGTTCGTGTCCAGAAGGAAGGACTCTCAGGCCATAAACACAGATGCACTAAACTGCAACTGGTCAAATCTTCTGCTGTATGCATTTCCTCCAATTCAGCTAATCAGCAGAGTAATACAGAAGATCATACAGCAGTGTGCGGAGGTGATTTTGATAGCTCCATACTGGCCAAGGAGAGTGGTTTCAGGACTTAGTGAGGCTATTGAGCATGAAACCATGGCAGTTACCCGTCAGCACACATCTTCTGACATAAGGCTCTCTTCTTCATCCACAGCCAGAGATTCTAAACCTCACTGCCTGGAAATTGAGCGCAGCCAACTTAGGGAGTTAGGTTATTCTGAGCAGGTGATCTCTACGATGCTTGCATCTAGGAAAACATCCACAAGTAGGATTTACCATACCACCTGGCAGGTGTTTCAGAATTGGTGTGTAGATAGGCAAAAGAACCCTTTATCTGTGTTGGTAAAAGAAATTTTACTTTTCTTACAGGAGGGGTTAGACAAGGGACTTAGCACCAGCACCTTGAAGCACCAAATGGCAGCTCTTTCGGCCATTTGTGGGTATAGATAAGGCAGATCCTTAACTCAACACCCACATGTCAAAAGGTTTCTTAGAGGGACGTCTCTGATAAATCCGCCTCAGGTCCACAGATTCCCTATGCGGAACCTCAGTATAGTACTAAAGGCATTGACTAAAGAGCCCTTTGAGCCAATGGCTACATGCCGCTTGAAGGAATTGACATTCAAGAATTTGTTCTTGGTGGGGATTACATCGGCGAGAAGGGTTTCTGAGCTTAATGCCTTTCTATGGATAAGGAGCATTGCATTTTTCATAGGAACAGAGTTGTACTAAGACCAGACCCAACTTTCATCCCTAAGGTTAATTCCACGTTTCATAGAGGTGAAGAGATACATTTGCCGTCTTTTTGTAGCAATCCTAAACACTGCAAAGAAAGGGAATGGCACTGTCTGGATGTGCGACGAGCTTTAAGCTTCTACCTAGACAGAACAAAGCACATCCGTAAGTCAGAGTCCATGTTCATCTCTTTTAGGAAGTCTTCTATGGGAAAAGGGTGTCAACATCCACCCTTAGCAGATGGTTACGGGGATGTATCATTCTGGCATACAAGGTCAAGGGGTTGAAACCTCCTGAAGGTATTACTGCCCACTCGTTAAGAGGGGCAG
Organism: Eublepharis macularius; assembly: GCF_028583425.1. Taxonomy (NCBI): domain Eukaryota; kingdom Metazoa; phylum Chordata; class Lepidosauria; order Squamata; family Eublepharidae; genus Eublepharis; species Eublepharis macularius. Next base: position 83,334,573 of record NC_072797.1, read on the forward strand.
CTACATCGGCTGTGTGTAGATCCTTTCCTTCCATGGAGAATATTTGTAGGGCAGCCACATGGAGGTCTCTTCATTCCTTTACGAAGCATTATAAGATTGAAAAAATAGCTTCGGCAGAAGCTGCCTTTGGCAGGAGAGTTCTGCAACACACAATCTGACTCTGATGATTAGGTAACCCTCCCTGGGGCAATCTGCTTTTCTGTGTCCCATTAGTGAGGACTGAACCACTCCCTAGGACCACCGGAGAATGGAAGATTTGAATCTCACTTACTGGGAAGCTTCCTTTCTCGGTGGTCTGGGAGTGGGTCAATCCTACTCACCCAACAGAAGAAGGGTGTGTTGTAGTCTAACTCTGATTTAAAAAAAGAAACAGAAAGGTTACTCTATAGTTTGGTTTCTTAGTGCAGTGATTGTAACTGGCATGAAGGGGGAGGGGAGAACTTTTTCTTTCCATAATAGCAGCACTATAGAATTCAAGGCTTGAGAACGAACTGCAGAGCTATGGGAGAGTCCCTACCCATCCAGGATCAATCAGAGTCGACTGACCCTGTGGAGGAGGAGCTATACCCATTAGTGAGAACTGACCCACTCCTGGACCACTGAGAAAGGAAGCTTCACGGTAAGTGAGATTCAAATCTTCCATTTCTCTAAATCACCTCAAAACATGACTATTATCGAATCTCCACTTCTAGTTATACACATCCACTTACACATGCTCATGTACAACAACACATAATAGGATGGATATCCAATACAGAAAGGCCTAATCATTACTATATGATTGAATGTGAATTGTAAATATATGTTATTTTTGAATGTATGAATGTATAATAATTTTAAAAACATATACTGAATGTAACAATTGTTTATCCTTGTAAAAGTTATTTGTATTGTTGAGAGTTTGAAAACAATAAACAGAATTTGGGGGGAAAAATCTTTCCCCTAAATTGAAATATATTAAAAATAAGTTTTTCTTCATTTTAGTTGCCCTTTAATATAACTTTTCTGTAGAACTGGAAAGTTCTATGGAATCCTTTTTAATATGGGACAAAAAGATCTGTGTAGATGTTAACTATACTTTTATGATAAAAATATACTGTTGATATAGTTCGTTTAAAAATAATGTATATGGTTACTTGCTGTTTCATTCTGCTTTCTGTTTCATATTTTCTAGCAATGCCTTTACTTTGCATCTAATTGCATCTAATTTAGACTCCTTCTAAATGTAAAATCAGGGTGGGTGTCATTGAGTCAGTCCAGACTCTTCTCAGTCTACAAGTTCATTGTTTTAACTGTGTTAGGATGTTTCGCTATTTGTTCAGGCAAATATATAGGAGGTGACTTCTTTTTCCCATGTGTTTTAAGATGCCTATTACTGATTTGATCAACATAATTGCCAGTGTCACAAATGTAATAAAATAAATATATTTATGTATTTATATCTACATATGTAGAGCCTGGGGTTTTTCATGATGATCTCTGTGTTTTCAAGGAGTCTTTTGATGTGTCCCTTCGAAAGTGAAAAGGAGCATGTGAAACAATGGTGATTGATCTGTAGGAAGCTGTAGTTCTTATTCTTTGCCTGCTACTAGTGGCCTAGCTTTTCTCAGACGACAGGGCTCTTTTTTGAGATGTGTAGTAAATACAGTGGCTGATTTTAACCCTTTGTTTTATCATTCATTACACTAATTTAGAAGTATTTGGGATGAGGTCCCTCACAACATCTGTTGAGCTCCTACATTGCATCGTCTTGGTGGGGTAACTATCATCCCAGTACAACAAAGTATTGGCAGTGATGAACTGGGGAACAGAGTTGCAAACCAACCACTAGCTAAGTGGCCAAGATGTTTTGTTTTTAATCTTCTGATTTAGTTGCTGGATTATTTTTAGCAAAATAGAAGGAAATTTTGCAGTTCTTATTTTTCAGTATTCATCAGCAGCATTGCTTTATTTCATGCATATGCCTTATACAGTATAGTCGAAACATGTGCTGAGGTACCAATTTGCAGAGCATGCTGTTTCATATGATGTTGTAGAGGTGGTTATGGGGTGTGCTTCCTTCTTAGCATCTATTCCCACATGCTCTCATGAGGGAGGCAGTGAATGTGAATGGCACTACCACATGTGCTATCTTGGCAAGTACATGCCGTGTGGTTAATTGAATTTGTCTTTTACATAACTAGCAAATACTTTTGTTAGCTCAACCTCGCTGGAGTACATAACAATGAAATGTAACTACCATGTCATATTTGGTCATCAGTTCACTTTCTTTGCTTAGCTCCAGAAGGTCGGTAGTTAGTTTCATGTATTTACAGATTTTTATGACGTTGTATAAATGTCAGTGAAGAAGTGATACATTATTCCAGAATGCTATCTTTCAGATAAAGACTTGAAAAGGATATTGTCAGTATGTTGTGTTTGAAGTCGCTTGTGAGTTTATTGTATTGCTCATTTAGGCTTGAGGGATTCTTTTGTGTATATGTCAGATTTTCAAAGAAGCAGTGCAATCCTCTGCATAGCTACTCCAGTCCAAGTCCAATGATTGTAGCAGGCTTAGAATGGAGTAAATCTGCATATGATTTCACTGCAAGTTCCATAAGAACCCTGGTAACCTTTGCAACTGAGTGAAGTATCATATTAGCTAACCAGTTTGTATAATTCCATATAGGGATTGTTACAACTGGGTTTCAAATATCAGTAAAATGGTTATCTTCAATGCCACGAACACTAGACCATGAATCATGGTCATGCGGCTTTTGATCTGTAGACCATTGGTATCTTTTAGCAGTTCCCCCAATTCAGCAAACATGAAAGTCTGCTGTGGTGGATATGCCAGTGATTTTTTGTTTCTGGAATGAGAATGTTGTAGTGTCAGATTTTAGCATGGGTTTGAATTATGTTAATCCACTACATAGAAAGCTGCAGTTGTGGGGGTCCTTTTAAAACAGGTATCTGTTGTTTGCATGGTTTTTGGTTTTGTTTATTTAGTACGTTTTTTCTTGCCCTTCCTCCAAGGAAGCATACATGGTTTTGCTCATCTCCATTTTATCCTCACAACATGCCTTTAAGAGAGTGACTGGCCCAAAGTTACCCGGCAAGTTTTGTGGCAGAGTGGGGATTTGAACCCAGGTTTTCCAGATCCTATGCCAGCACTAATCACTAAACTATACTGATTCTCTGGTCTGTGTAGCATATTTCTGGTTATTTTTATGACTGTGGTTCACCAAGGTCTCAGGCACTGTGTAAATGTTTGATGGAAATGTAAAACATTAAACATTTAAATGATATGGATTCTTTACCATTTGCTTATTGTCTTTACCATTTGTTTATTGCTATAAATGTTTTTCAAGACGTGGAAAACTGTAAAAGGGTTACCTGTGCATTCAGACTGTCTGTGCCTGCAGAATGTCTTTCCCCCCAGTGCTGACCTTTACTGTTGTATGTTTGCACACAAGTCTGACAGATTGACATGTTAATTTTTCTTAACAAAAATCAGCAGTAGAGCTGATCATTTGTATGTGAGTTAGATAGATTGTGAGCTCATTAATGTTTGAGCTGTAACATTTTTGATATTTTAAATATAGATAAATATATATTACATATTTATATATGATATATTTATAGATAAATATATCTATTTAAATAACATGTACATCCCTAGTTGTTTAATGAAACTATATGTATAGAATACCTGGTTTTTGAATTAGTGTTATAATCCATTTATGGCTGAAGAGTATCAATTGTAAGGACAGGATTGAAAAACCTGGTAAAATTAGAATTAGTTTATCTACATGGAAAGATGGATATATGGATAGTTTTTGAAGCACCTGTATGAACTTCAGCTATTACTGTTTTAATATGGAAAGGAATAAATTTTCTTTGGCTCTGATGTTTACTGACAAGTTTTCTGCAAAAATCTGTACAACAATAAAGCCCTGCAGCTCAGAGTCTGGTGTTGCATTGATTTTGAGTTAGCAAAATGTTCTGAGACGATTATAATTAAAGGTGAATGTTGAAAGTCAGATTATGTTTTTAAAAAGTAATTTTATGTGGAAAAGTTTTGAGATGACATGTCTGTTTCCGATGTATAATTTGCAGAATGCCAAGATATTTCAAATTTAACATAGACTATTCATACAGATTTTTCTGTTTGTACTTTCTATGTCTTGTAATTATCCACTGATAAGGCACATCTGGAGGTAGAAGTCTGCCAGAAATAAACATACTGAGCACATGGAAGGCTTGTGCAAAGCTGCTATTTAAGATTTTAATGAGCAAGTGCTTTTGTCTCTTTCCATCTTGATTTGAGGATTTTAAAAATCAGTTAGGAATGCAGGAAGGTTACTTCTATTGACTTTTCCTGGTTGTCTCTAGGATTCCACTAAGTAAAGGATAGGTAGGACTAGAAAACATGGTTCTTCTTTTCCATTGTCAGTCAAGAAAAGTAATGAGATTCTAATGTAATAAAATGAGACTTCTTAAACAAGCAAAAGAGTGTATTGTCCCTAACCAAATGTTAATCTAGGATAGTTTGAAAATTACCCTTGCATGTACTATCCATTGCATTATATCCAAAAGAAAGGTTTTAATTCTTGATGGTAGCACATGCAAAGGATTTGCATTTCACTTATTTGCGATACATACTATTAGGAACAAAACAATGCAAATGTTTTACTTTGGAATCAGACCCCCTTGAATGTGGGTGCATAGTTCTACACAAACGGGAAGATTGGAAAAGAAGGCACCAGAAACCATCTATCCATATCACATTGTTCATCGACGGTCTTCCTGTGCAGTCCCACATGGGACTGCGCACGCGCAGGCCTGCCGACTTCGGAGATTTTTACAGCTCAGAACCACTAGGGGGCGCTCCCACCTCTCAGTGCACATGCGCAGCCGTCTTCCTGCCGAAATGGCTCCTAAGAGGCGGGGCGCCCCCAACATACCCTCAGTTCCTCTTTTGCCGCCGACTTGAGAGGTTCTTGGCTAGCTCTACTCCTTGGATTGGCGTCTTTCGTTTTTTTCCAGGATGTCTGAGAAAGCTTTGTTTAAGCGTTGTACAACGTGTGATAGAAAAATGACTAAATCGGAAGGTCATTCCCAGTGCCTATATTGCTTGGGCGAAACCCACAACCCGCAGACTTGTAAGCACTGCCGTACCTTCACTCCGAAGGCCAGGGTGGAACGGTCGGGTAGACTTCAGGCCTATTTATGGCGACGCGCGATGGCGGTAACAGACGCATCTACTTCGGGCAAATCCCCCGCGCGTGGGAAATCCACTACCCCGACTTCAAGAATTTCCGAGAAATCGCCTAGTTCCTGCCATTCTCCCGCGCACACTGACTCGCGACCACTGACCCCGGTCAAGTTGGCGCGCAGCTCTTCGGATCCGATCGCTACAACCTCATCGGATCCGACCTCGAGGTCGAGACCTGCCTCGGAACCATCGGATTCACGGTCTGGAGATCAACCCGAGAGGGAAGCCTCCGTGTCTTGCTCGGAACCTAGAACCCCTCGGAACGATTCGCAGTCTGACCGACGTAGTGCCTCACAAAGGTCCTCGGAACCGAGATCTTCGGATCCGGTGGGATCGACTGTGGAGAAGAAAAGGAAGAAGAAGAAGCACCGGTCCTCTAAGTCGGACACACAGGTGCTCGAGTGTGTCATTACTCCTCAGCGAGATGCTTCAGAGTCGGAACGCCCTACTAAGTGTCATCGGGGCTCGGGAGATGCTGCCTCCCAGAAGACGACCCCTGTATCTGAGAGATCTTGTGAATCGGACTTGATTATGATAGAGAAGCCTCCGACTCCATCGGGTGTGCCTCATTCCCCTTCCCGTGACTCATGGTCCTCGTGTTCTTCCCGGGAAAGGGGTCAATCACGACACCGATCGGATAGGTATAGCCCGTATTCTACCAGGCACCGTTATTATGAGAAAGGACCCTATGGTTCCAACCATGTTTCCGGGAGACGGTCCCGTTCACCTTCAATGCGTACATTTTCTCCCAGGGGCTCCAGATGGACCCCTGTTTGTTCAGATACCGAATTTGATCTCCCTCTTGAGAGGTCCTATGGCTCGCCTTTGGATTCACCAGAAACGGTCATTGGTCCTTCGGAGGAGGCTTCCCTGACGGAAGATTTTCGAGCATACAATGACCTACTCCAAAGGATGGCGAAAGCGTTAGAAATTGAGGTGTCTTCCTCGGAACCGCACTCCAAGGATAAGATCCTGAAACATATGCACTCGGGTTCGACCCCAACGATTGCCTTCCCTATGATTGAGGGATTTGTGGAGCTTCTGACAGGGTTGAATTTAAAACCTGCCTCCACTCCGGTGACCAACAAGAAAGTTGAAAACTTATACAGGGTCAAGGATGACCAGTGTCCATTTCTGTCACTTCACCCGCCTCCCTCTTCCCTGGTCACGGAAGACATGCAATCAAAACCGAAACAAGGATCCCTTTCGGTTCCAGCAGATAAGGGCAGTAGAAAGATTGACTCTCTAGCAAGAAAGGCTTATGCTTTGTCAGCGTTTAGTATAAAAATTGCTAACTATGCGGCGATGATGGCTGCTTACCAGTTGCTGTTATGGACAAAGGTGGCAACATTTGTCCCTCAGCTTCCCGAAGACCAAAGAATCTTTCTTTGAGTTATCCAGGAAGAGGCTGTGCGCCTGTCGCACCACCAAATCACCGTTAGCAGAAATATGGCTGATTCATCTGCCAGAGCTCTTTTATCTGCGCTTGTACTCCGTAGATTCGCATGGCTGAGAACTACCACTTTACCCCAAGACACCAGGGTCAAGGTGGAAGACCTCCCCTTCGAAGGGCAGAACTTGTTTTCTGACAGGACGGACGAATATTTGTCCAAGAAACGGAAGGACAGATTGACGGCCCACTCTTACAGCGTCCTGAATCAACAACAGCCTACTCGAGCGCAGTACCGGCCTTATGTTAAGAATCGCCAACAGCGCTTTCACCCTTACTATGGGTATGGGTTTCAATCTCAACATCGTTACCAAAGCCTTCAAGCTACCTTCCATAAGAGAAGGCAGACCAACAAGGGTAGACAGGGAAACAACCAACAACAACCCAAGGAACTGGGACATTCTCTAAAACAATTTTGACAATTACAGGGCCCTGAGCCCTATTTTGGGGACAGGCTCTCTTTCTTTTTTGCTGAATGGCTTGCCATTACCTCAGATGTTTGGGTGTTACAGTTAGTTAACGTTGGTTATAAAGTTGAGTTTGATCAGTGGCCTGGTCTCCGGCTTCCTGTTTTTTCTTCTAGAACACCCCAAGCTGGGGTGGTTTCTGAATTGTCAGCCCTATTATCTAAAGGGGCTATTGAAGAGGTAGCCCCCTCTGATTCCCCCTTGGGCTTCTATTCGAACCTTTTTGTAGTGGACAAGAAGGATGGGGGTTTGCGTCCCATTTTAGATCTTAGGGGGCTGAATAAGTTCATAAAAACTCAAAAGTTCAAAATGACTACCCTACAGACAGTTTTGAATTTATTACCTCTTGATTCCTGGTTTGGGATCTTAGATCTTAAGGATGCGTATTTCCATGTCTCTATTTTTCCCGAGCATAGAAAGTTTTTGCATTTTACCTATGGTACTAGGATTTTTCAGTACTGGGTGCTCCCCTTTGGATTATCCACAGCCCCTAGGGTGTTCACCAAGTGTGTGGCAGTAGTTATTGCCTTCCTTATAACCCAAGGGTGCTGCATTTTTCCTTATCTCGATGACTGGTTGATAGTTGGCCAATCAGAGCAGGATGTTACCTATCAAGTGTCTCTGACCTTGGATACTTGTTTAAAACTGGGGTTATTTGTAAACCAGAAGAAATCTAAACTTATCCCATCTAAAGTGATTCAGTTTATTGGGGCTACTATTGATGGATCCCGAAATATGGGTTTTTTGCCTTCAGATAGGGCGTGCAAGATTAAGGCCCTTATTAGAAGGTTTAAGAAATGCAGGTTCCAACCTGCTAAACTTATCCAGGTTCTTTTAGGTCATATGGCTGCCACCACTGCTGTAATCGCTCTAGCAAGGCTTCGGATGAGGCCTTTACAACTTTGGTTCTCTAGAGTTTTCTTCCCTGACAGGGATTCCCAGAGAAAGAGGTTTAGTATCCCCCGTAGGGTTATCCTGTCCTTAGACTGATGGTTGCAGGACTCCAATTTATTTGAGGGAGTCGGCTTTGGTTATAGGCAGCCGAATGTTTCAGTTACTACAGATGCCTCTACCCTAGGATGGGGCGCACACTGTGAGGGCTCATATGCGCATGGTCTGTGGGATGAATTGGAGTGCACAGAGCACATTAACCTTTTGGAACTGAGGGCAGTTTATTACGCCTTAATCTCCTTTTCTGACTTAGTACAGAACAAAACAGTCCAGGTCCTTACAGACAACACTACCACAATGTTTTATTTGAATAAACAAGGGGGAAGTATGTCTCCAGCCCTGTGTGAGGAGACTATGAAGATTTGGGAGTGGGCCATTCGTCACGCAGTTTGGATAGTGGCTGTCCACATACCAGGTGTTGACAATGTAACAGCCGATCACCTTAGTAGACTGGGAGGTGATACGCATGAATGGTCGCTTCACGACAAGTATTTAACTCCTGTCTTTTCAGAATGGGGGATTCCAGACTTAGATCTTTTCGCTACAGAGGAAAATCGCAAGATTCCCAGATACTGCTCCAGAGGAGGTGTCGGCCTCGAGTCACTTGGGGACGCGTTTCAGTTAACATGGTCCGGTCGTCTCCATTACATGTTTCCCCCGTTCCCCCTGTTAGCCAGGGTGCTCTCCAAGATCCAAATGGACAAAACATCTGCCATTCTCGTAACCCCCTACTGGCTGAGGCAACCATGGTTTCATGCTCTTCTGAGACTTCAATGTCAGATGCACCAGTTCCCGGTACATCCAGATCTTCTTTCCTTTCGGGGGGTGTTCCATCACAGAGTACATACACTCAGACTGACAGCATGGCTGATTCTACAGGACGACCCCTTTCTGAAGGAGTGATGCATGTGCTTCAGAATGCACGTCGCTTTTCCACTCGGCAGTCGTATTCCCTGAAATGGAATAGATTTTCTAATTGGTGTATGGATAGAGGATTGGACCCATTGACCTCCCCTCTTTCTGAAATCCTGGAATTTTTGTGGGGACTAAAGCAGTTGGGACTGTCAAACTCCTCTGTAAAAGTTTATTTAGCTGCGATTTCCGCTTTCCACCCCCCGGTGGATCGGAAGACAGTTTTTTCCCATTACACATCTAAGTTGTTTTTGAAAGGACTGAATAATTTGTTTCCTCCGGTAAGGGTGATGGTGCCTCAATGGTCCCTCCCCCTGGTATTGACCAAATTGATATGCAAACCGTTCGAACCCTTAGCTACTTGTCCCTTGAATCTTCTTTCGTTTAAGGTAGCGTTCTTAATAGCCGTCACATCTGCCAGGAGAGTAGGCGAATTGGCGGCTCTAGCATGTGATGTCCCCTACTTGAACATCCATCCTGATAAGGTGGTTCTCAGAACCAAAGTAGAATTTTTACCTAAAGTGGTTTCCAAATTTCATTTATCGCAAGAAATTTCTTTACCTGTCTTTTTCAAGGATTATTCTTCAGAAGCAGAGAGATCCCTTCATGCGTTAGATGTTCGGAGGGCTCTTTTGTTTTATTTGGATAGGGTGAAACCTTTTAGGAAGGACTCTCACCTGTTTATTTGCTTTGCGGGCCCAAAGAAGGGGTTGAAAGCCAATCCTCAAACTGTGGCTCGATGGGTGGTACAAGCTATTTTGTTGAGTTACAAATGTGCTAACCTACCTTGTCCGTTGGAGGTGCATGCTCACTCCACTAGGTCGCAGGCAACTTCTGCAGCGCTCCTGAGAGGCGTTCCTCTGCAAGACATCTGTAAAGCGGCGACCTGGGCTTCTGCGGACACCTTCGTTAGACACTATGCTCTGGACGTGATGGACAGGAAGGAAGCGATGGTGGGCACGGCGGTCCTGCAATCCATCTTCCTGTGATGGGACGTTCTTACCTAGCACCCAGGTATTTAGCTATGTAATCTCCCATGTGGGACTGCACAGGAAGACCGTCGATGAAAAACAGTGTTTCATACCTGTAACTGTTCATCTAGGTCTTCTGTGCAGTAACACATGCCCTCCCTCCTTTCCCGCTAATTCTCTTGGTACTTACCTTGCAGTCGGCGGCGAAAGAGGACTGAGGGTATGTCGGGGGCGCCCCACCTCTTAGGAGCCATTTCGGCGGGAAGACGGCTGTGCATGCGCACTGAGAGGCGGGAGCGCCCCCTAGTGGTTCTGAGCTGTAAAAATCTCCGAAGTCGGCAGGCCTGCGCGTGCGCAGTCCCATGTGTTACTGCACGGAAGACCTAGATGAACAACAGTTACAGGTATGAAACACTGTTTTTCATCATATATGGGCCCCCAGGGGGGCATTGGCATGGAAGAGGAAGGACGCTTAATGCAAGAGCTCTGTCCCTCCCCACCCCAACATCCCATTTAAAATCATCACAACAAAACGAAATTCGTAAAATATGGGAAAGCAGATGTCCAAGAAAAAGAAGCATCAGGTAGAAGCGGTAAAAAACTTGCAGGAGTTCTTTCCGAACCGAGAAATAGCAATGGTGTCAGGGAAGACGCAGGGAGAGGAAAACAAAATGGTGGGTGCAGCTAAAATCACCGAAATAAGCCCACTCTCCCAACAAAACAATTTTACTGATTTAATAAAGCAAATGGAACAAAACTTGCTTTTGACAATATGAAAGTGCTATCGCAGCAATTTACAGCACAATTTGCTGAAATGAAAACTGAAATAAGGCAACTCAAAAAGCTAGTAAAGCTGTGGAAATCAGCAATGCAGTTCAGACGGAAGTCAAAGAACTTCAATGTACAAACACTTGTCTTCAGGAAAGATTATTAAAATTGGAAATGACAGTAAAACAGAGAAAAGTTAAATGTAGAGGATTTAAAGAAAATATTGTTTTAAATGAAGAGTTATCAAAATTTTGGATTCTTCGCTAACAAAGCAGCTGCAGTGGAAAGAGGACGAGGCTCCAAGAATAGAAAACATTTATAGAGTGGGTCTGCAGAACGACAGAAAGAAAAAGTTCCCCAGAGACATCATAGCTACATTTCAGGATGGGAGCATTAGAAAAAATATCCTTGCAGCAGCTAGATCGAGGGGAGCATTGGACTATAACGGAACCCCAATATTAGTCCTGACAGATTTACCATCAGAAGTACTGAACAAAAGGAAAGAATTGAAAGGAGTAACTGAAGCATTAAGGAATGCTCAAATAAGCTATAAATGGATCAAACTTGTCAACCTAGAGGTCTCACATCAAGACAAACTCTTGATCGAGAATCTGGAGCAACACTTCTCAGAGCTGTTGGAATTGAAACCACAACAGAAGTGGAGAGAAACACACAGAAAAGAAGAATGTCAACTGCTTTATCTCCCTTTAAGAACAGTAAAATACCAGTTCGGTGGAATTAACTGATTGATCCCAGCATTTAGGATATAACATCTATGTTGTGACAAAAAGGAAAGAAGTATTTTGCCCCCCCCCCAGTTGAAATGAAAGGCAGACACAAAGCTTGGGATTAAAATTGGGCCACTTTATTGATTACAACATAACTTGTCACTATGGCAAAGGATCTAGCTAACTAGCAGTACAGGTCAAGCGCTGGGGTCACCTTGGACCTCCGCCTTGACCTGTCTGGGCGAGCCCCCACTGCCCCAGGGGTGAGCCATCCGATGAATGGCTGTACCCGGCGGCCAGGCAAATGGTGCCCCTTCCAAGTCTGCAGCACCTTGCCGTACAGCAAGAGGGCCTTACTTGTACAGGGGAGCCACGCGGCGGTCTGCCCTCACCACTGGCTACCGTACAGCCCACCAGCTGTTCCGGACAGACCCCAATTCCTCACCAATGAGGATGTGCCAAGGGGGTCACCGGCCCGCTCATTTTGCCATCCTAACCTGCCGCAAGTGGCCAAACTATGTACAGCTCCACCAACCAATTACACAACACAAATCCCACAGTGCAAGGTAGGCAAAAACCACTTCTCCCTTTTCATGCCAATTGGGAAAAGAGAAAAAATTCCTACCTGGCCCTGACAAACAGCGACCGGATAAGCCTGCACTGTAATAGGGAGGGTGGGTGGGCAGAGCAACCAGCGTCCTACTGTAAAAAGGGGGGAGGTGCAGAGCAGGCTTATATGCCCTTAGCTCCGCCCTCCCTGAAGACTTGTATGCCAGGGAAGAAGGGAAACTGCCCTTCATCCGAGCGGCAAAAGTGGCCCCCACCCTAGCCGCTGCGCTTTCAGGTGGGAAGGGGCCGTCTAATCAAGACTTCATAGGGAATTGGGGTGGTGGCGGGATAGGAGGGTATTGCATTTAGCCCCCACTGTCTATTTGTGTTCCTGTAATTGGTTTTTATACCAATTACCTGTGAGGTAACTACCTGCAGGCCACTGAGTTCAGAATTGTCTATATGTTGTGGCGGGGGGGGGGGAATGGGGGAAACGGGCGGCGGAAGAGAGGGAATTAGAAGGGATTTAGATTCTTTGGTTGCAAACTAGATTTAGGGGAGGAAGAGGGGAGGGAAGGAGGGTTTATTCTAGCATAATTGATAAGTGTCTTAATAATAGTTACAAATTATTGCCCTTTTATTTTTTATTATTACTTCTAAGTATACTGCTAAAGTTTGATTAACAATTTATGAAACACTATTTTGATTATTCCATAGAAATCTTGTGTGATATGCTAATAATATCTCGCCATGAATACTTATTTAGTGATATTCTGGAATTCTTACCTTTAATATCTTTGTAACTGTTTTTATTAGTTAAGCATTATTACAATAAAAATTATATATAGAGAGAGAGAGGGAGGCCCGGGCAGTATCTTTGCAAACTTGTTGAGATATTTAATGTGGGTCATTTTGAGGAATTTATCTAGGAAGAACCTGTAGTACAGGGATCCTCAACCTTTTCAAACCTGCAGGCACCTTTGGAATTTTGAGAAGGTACGATGAGTGCCATCACAAAATGGATGCCACAGCAGGTGGAACCTCTTATTATACTTCCCTTCTTGCTTTGCAAAATAATCATAGAAGGGAAAGAAAAAGAAATGAAGGAAAGCCTGAGGAGATGAAGAAGAGCTTAGGGAATTAAAAGAGATGAAGGAAACTGCAGGGGTGGAGGAACGGAGAAAGAGAAGGAATAAAAAGAGGGAAAGCCTGAAGACTAGCTGGCCATCTGGCAACACTAATGATTCTGTGACTTAATATAAATTGTAAGCAGATTGAGAGGGAAGGAATGAAGGAATGAGCTGGTGCTAGGGTCTTGTGGCCTTTTCTTACATGCTGAGGGTAATGCTGATCACCACTTTGGGGTCATGAAGAAATTTTCCTCCAGGCCAAATTGGCTAGGGACTCTGGAGGTTTTTTGCCTTTCCTTGGACACAGAGCTGGGGGTAGTGTGAGGGGGAGAGGTAGCTGTGAATTTTGTTCATCATACAGGGAGTTGGCCTAGATGACCCTTGGGGTCCCTTCCAGGTTGATATTTCTATATTTCTGTGTTTCTAAGAGGAATGCCTATCAGTCCTGATCATCTAGTAACTACTATTGCAGTTGTGAAAATCCCTTTCCTTTTCCTAAGGGCAGCCAATAACAAGTGCTGCCTTACAATGGCCCCACCCACTTTTTGAAAAGCTTGGCAGGTGCCCACAGACATCACTTTGGGGGACCCTGCTGTAGTACCATGAGTTGTGCATCAATCAGAGCTGCTTTTCTTCTTAGTCCTGGACAGTAGGGTCGCCCTCCTCTTTGTGGATGGGGAAAAATTTCCAGGGAAGGTTTCTGCTCTATCAGTAAACATGTACAGGGAAAGTGTACTATTTTACATTGTCCTTTGAAATTGCTGCATGGGGAAAAGCTTGTAAAAAAAACAAAGCTTGTAAAAAAACAAGCTGGGTCTGTGTGCTTCAGATTACACGTATGGGGATGCTTCCTCATGTTAAAAAAATCCTACAAATATAGAATGTTCACTGTTATTAAATTTTTAAGCCAAAGACGCTTTTTAAGCCAAAAAGTTTTTAAGCCAAAGAAGCATTACAAATGTGATCCATGCCTCCGAAAGTCTGAAGTGTTGCAGCCTGTTCTATTTCCTCCTTCTGCTGCATGTGCAGCCCCAGGCCTTTAGTGATCAGAATGTTTTGAAAGCACCTAGAACTACAGAGTTAGAAGAGTCCGTGCAGTGTAGTTAGGGATGGCAACTCCAATTCAGGAAATTCCTAGAGATTTGAAGGTGGAGCCTGGGGAGGGCAGAGTTTAGGGAGGGCAGGGAGCTGAGTGGTGATGTAATTCCATGGAGCCCACCCTCCAAAGCTGCCATTTTTTCCAGAAGAACTGATCTCTGTAGTCTGGAGATCAGTTATAATTCCAGAAGAACCTACTTGGTGGTTGGCAACCCTAGGTATAGTGGTTAGTGTGTTGGACTAGGATCTTGAATACCTTCTCTGCTATGGAAATTTGCTGAGTGACCTGGGGCCAGTCACACACTCTCAGCCTAACTACCTCATAGGGTTCTTAAGAGGATAAAATGGAGGAGATGAGAACAATGTAAACAGCTTTTGGGTCCCATGAGGTGAAAGTAAAAGAAGTAAGTAAAATAAATAGAATCAGCTACTGTATTCAGCCTGGATTATCTTCTGGGAGCTGACCAAACTTGCAAGTCAAAATGCTCTGAGAGAGAGAGAGAGAGAGAGAGAGAAACTAGGTTTGATGTTAAACTGTTTGTCTTTTTCATTTAGGTGAAATGGAGATACCAGAGTCTGATGATCCATTAAGTCAAATAGATGGGCATGATAGACCAGTTCCAACACACAAAGGTAATAATTATTCTATTGGTCTACTTCTATTAATGATATGCAATACATAATACTAACGCTTTAGCATTGATAGGTAAACATCTATAGCAATCCTATGTCTGGATTCAGTTTACTAGCCAGTCATTATCTGTGATCTCCCCAACCCCTCTTCTCCCCAAGTTCTTTGCTTGTCCCAGAGAACTCAGAAAGAAGGAGACTCCCTTTGCACAAAACACAAAAAAACCCATGATTTCTCTTGCCTCTTCCATCTTCCTAAATATTGCTTGGGGGAGTGAGCAGTGGTGCCATATTTCTGTAGCTTCTTGTCTCAGCTTTGTACAAGGTTACAAGAAAAGCCCTTTACCCACATCCCTTATGCATGCCTGATAACTTACACAGAAGGGATTTTCATTTTGTATTGTACAAAATCAACATGAAAAAGCAATTCACAGAGAATAAGTAGTGTAATAAACTGTCTCTTCCACTTCTAAAGTTGTGTTTAGTCAGGTCCAGCACAAACACTCCATTCCAAGCCACTTACAGACTTTTTACAGTTGCTTCTTTACTTGTAACAAGTAAGGCGTGGGGAATTCAAGTGTAACTGCAGACTATTTTGCTAACATTCTATCAAGGACTATTGCTGAATTTTCTGTGGATTTTGCTATTGACCCACATAAGCTGTGCCCTTTGCCTCAGGAAAAACATTCCTCTCCCAGTTCTCCCAAGTCTATTACCCTGCTTCTGTATTTGGGTTATTTAAATGTAGATTGTGGACATTGTGAGCTTCTCAAACCACCAATCAAGAAATTAACCAGAGACATTTTAAAGCCCTTTATGTAGAGTACATAACATTATACAGACCAGTTTCCTCCAAAGCCTCCAAGTGCAATTTCTGTTCTTGGCACTGAATTACACCTAAAGTTCCTGGGTAGCACTGGATCTGCCTAAAGTTCCTAAATAGCACTGGATATACAAAGTTATCAGTTGAGAAATGTTTTCATTCTCCAAGACTGAATTTATTTTACTCAACTCCTGATTTCAGTTTAATTTACCGGGTCTTCAGGTAAATTATTTATCTTTAAATATTTGATGGATGGATCACAGAATGTTATGATCCTAATGGTACCCCATCAGCTTATATGATCTGGCTAGTCATATTTTGCTTACCCTTAGACCTGTTTCTATAGGACATACTACAATTTAGAACATTCTAATAATTATGCTGGGCTTTATGCCAGACTGCATGCCTTCTGGTAGCTTGACACACATGTTGGGGCTGCATTCAGACATCACTGGGTAGACTAAACCAGAATGTTCACAAATTTGGCTTGTTGCTATACTGTCTTGCATGCCTCCCTCTACCCTCCTTGTGTGGGAGATTCAGGGTTAGGAAGTAACTTCCATTACCTGTAACACAGAGATTAACAGAAATGTCTCCCTTTGATGGAGCATGAATATTGCTCCCATTCTGCAGTCACTACGTTCAAGGTCATAACTATCACATTCAAAGTCCTTCATGGCCTTGGTGCCTCATATCTGTGTGACTGCCTCTCCTCCTGCCACAGCAGCTTTTTCTGTGGTAGCGCTCACCTTATGGAGTGGCCTACCTGAGGAGATTAGGAAAGTTCCCACTCCCCTGGCTTTTTATTTATATTTTATTTATATTTCAATTTATATACCGCCCATCCCAGGGGCTCTGGGCGGTGAACAGCTTAAAATCGATAAAAACAAAAAACAGCAATACTAAAATCAATATACAAAACAATAATGAAATAAATTAACCAAGTGCAATGGTGGGGAGAACCCCCCCACCCCAAAGGTGGGAGGCCGACATGGCACCGCCACCTTCAACCACCGAACGCCTGGTGGAACAGCTCTGTCTTACAGGCCCGGCAGAACGATAATATGTCCCGCTGGGCCCGGGTCTCCATTGATAGAGTGTTCCACCAGGCTGGGGCCAGGACTGAAAAGGACCTGGCCCTGGTTGAAGCGAGGCGGGCTTCCTTAGGGCCGGGGACCACCAGTAAACATTTATCTGCTGATCGGGGAATGTACAGGGAGAGGCGGTCACGAGGATATGCCGCTCAGGGCTTTAAAGGTAAGAACCAACACCTTGAACCTGATTCGGAATTCAACCGGAAGCCAGTGCAGCTGGCGCAGGACAGGTGTGATATGTGACTGGTAAGATATACCAGTCAGGACCCACGCTGCCGCATTCTGGACCAATTGTAGTTTCCGGATCAGGCCCAGGGGTAGCCCAGCATAGAGTGAGTTACAGTAATCTAGCCTGGAGGTGACCGTTGCATGGATCACTGTAGCCAGGTCCTGGGGCGTCAGGTAGCGTCGTCAGGTAGTTGCCTGATCTGACGAAGATGGAAAAATGCAGACTTGGCAACCGCCGTGACCTGGGCCTCCATCGATAGGGAGGCATCCAGGAGCACGCCCAGACTCTTCACCACTGGCAAAGTTGCCAGTGGTGTCCCATCCAGGGCAGGGAGCTGGATCCCAACATCTGGCAGCCCCCGTCCCAGCTGCAGGACCTCCGTCTTCACTGGGTTCAATCTCAGCCTGCTGTGTTTCAACCATGCCGTCACAGCCTCCAGAGCTCTGGCCAGATTGTCTGGGGCTGTGTCTGGCCGGCCGTCCATCAACAGAAAAAGCTGGGTGTCATCCGCGTATTGATGACAGCCCAGCCCAAACCTCCGCACCAACTGGGTGAGGGGGCGCATATAGATGTTAAATAACATCGGGGAGAGTATCGCCCCTTGGGGAACCCCGCACACCAAAGGGTGACGGGGCGATAGATCTCCCCCAAGCGCCACCCTCTGTCCCCGACCCTGGAGAAAGGAGACCAGCCACTGTAAGGCTGCCCCCCTAATCCCCACGTCGGCAAGGCGGCTGGCCAACAAATCATAGTCAACCATGTCAAATGTTGCTGTGAGATCGAGTAACACAAGCAGCGCTGACCCGCCTCAATCCAGATGCCTGCGAAGGTCATCTGTGAGGGCAACCAAGGCTGTCTCCGTCCCATGGCCAGGACGGAAGCCAGACGGGAATGGGTCCAGGACTACAGCATCATTCAGGAATTCCTGCAGTTGTACCGCCACCACCTGCTCAATCACCTTGCCCAGGAACGGGAGGTTCGACACTGGGCGGTAACTGGACGGGGTCCAACTGCGGTGGGGTCCAAAGATGTTTTTTTCAGGAGGGGCCGCACTACCGCCTCCTTTAACGCTCCTGGCAAACCCCCAGAGCTCAGGGAGATGTTAACAATGGCCTCCAAATGGTCCCGTAGCCTCTCCGAGCTGGCCTTCACCAGCCAGGATGGGCAGGGGTCCAGAGGACAGGTGGTTGGCCTCATCCCCTGCAGGATCCTGTCAACATCGTCCCGGGAGAGCAGCCTGAAATGATCTAATACGGCCCCAGAAGACGGCCAAGGGGTCTCCAGTTCCCTTACTGTATCAACAGTGGGCAGCAGGCCACGGCGAAGGGACAGGACTTTGCCTGCAAAATAGCTCGCAAAAGCCTTGCGGCCAATAGTTGAATTAAGAATTTGGTGGTCTCCCTGAGAGAGGGAGACCAAGGACCGAACTGTTCGAAATAATTGAGCCGGGCGTGAGCTAGCGGACGCAATGGAAGTAGCAAAGAAATCCCTCTTTGCTGCTTTCACTGCCACCTCATAGGCTTTCATAAACGTCCTATAAGATGTTCTTGGCTCTTCGTCGCGCCCCCGCCTCCACACTCGGTCTAGTCGTCTCAGAGACCGCTTCATCTGGCGAAGCTCCTCAGTGAACCAAGAAGCTACCCGTTTGCTGGCTCGGAGAGGACGGCAGGGGGGAATAACGTCGATGGCTTTGGACAGTCAGCCATGCCAATCATCCACCAGCTCATCTAACGTATTGCCAGGGGGCTCGGATCCCGCAGAGCTGCCTGGAAACCAATTGGATCCATAAGTCTCCGCGGGCGAGCGTAAATCCGCTCACCGCCCACCCGGGAAAGGAGCGGCATGCTCAGACGAGCCTTCAGAACAAAGTGATCCGACCATGGCACTGCATCATAGGCATCCAGGACCACCATCATCCCTGCCCCCAAAATCAAATCCAGCATGTGACCTGCTTGATGCGTGGGAGCCGAAACAAACTGGGAGAGTCCTAGGGCTGCCATGGAGGACCTAGAATACTAGGTCCATGGAGGACCTAGTTTTGCACAAACTATGCAAAACTGAATGCGTGGGAGCCGAAACAAACTGGGAGAGTCCTAGGGCCGCCATGGAGGACCTAGTTTTGCACAAACTATGCAAAACTGAATTATTCAGGAGGGATTTCTACCCAGGTTATTGGACTGTGTCATAAGAAGTAGTCCAGAGAGATGTATTGGCAAAGGTAGTGTCTATATGCTACTCTATTGAGTACTGGCAGACATGTACCTACTAGTGAGCTTCCACATTGCTAAACATGCTGTGATGTTTCCTCATCCTTAAACAACAGAAATGGCACCAGAGGCGTTTTAAATTTCCAAAAATAACTAGTCTATGTACATTAGAGGGAAATTTCAGGTGAAGTAGGGGGTTGAAAATTTCAGAGGTAATTCAACACATTTGAAGGTTTATGTTTTGAGGCTTTGGTTCCCTTATTCTTCCCCAAGCACTCTAGTATACTTTTGTAAGCCTGTACTGAAAAAAGGGTTTGGGGCCTAGGACCTTGGTCTAATTAATAGTCTGCAGATACCTAAATAGACCAGACTAGCAGACAGGACTAGTAGATAACTGAGGTGTTCCTAGGTTTGTATTAATTTGCATGTTTAGCAAAGGCTCGTGGGGCATGTGTTTAAAAAAGAAAGGTCACCATGACTACAAGAGGTGGCATAATGCAGGACTAGGCTAGCTAAAAAGACTGGAAGAGACAGAGGAGTGCTGAAGTTACTGCTCTTTGGAAGGCAAAGCTTGTTTCCAAGCTTTCAATCTAAGAAGATCATAGAGCTGAAACTGCTAGTTGGGAAGAATTGAACCCTTCTCCCTGGGAGAACAGCAGTAGCTGGGAAGAGCTGAAGAAGCAAAAAAAAGCAAAGAGCAAGAATTGCTGGCAGCTGAATTCTTCATTGACTGCCTGAGACCAGCACCCTAGTACAGAGCTGCCCTACTTCATCTTGCCAGGAGGAAAGGGGAACTGCTCCTAGGGCAGCAAGCAAGTTCTAGAATTCATACAGCATTTGCACAAAGGCCTTCTGGATATTTGGGACAGCCTCTGCCCAAACCCACAGAACTGTCTGCACCCTCTACCAAGTGGATTGTGAGTAGGACTCTGCTGTGGGGTCACTGGTTAATGACCCAGTATTGATAACTTTGGGAACGTTTTCATAGTTGTGTTCTGTTATATTTAAATAAATTGGATTTACATTTTGAATGTGTAAACATATCTCTAGAAATTGAACCTGGCTGATGGGACTCTGAGGGTTACATTTGCGAGGGCTCGTCCGGGATTTTTTCTCTGTCTGTGAAACAGGGGTTGTTGTTGCATATTATCTTAAACTGTTACGCTGCAAAATGGTTACACTTTCTTTTAGTATTCTTTTTCTCTTCTGGAGTTAGGAATGCTGGTACTCACTTTCTGGTATTCCAATCCCCTTCTCATCACACACCAGAGTTATCTTTCAGTCATTAACTGAATCTGAAGGAATCCACGGGCAGTTTCCAACCACACACAACCAGGGATCTTTTCACTCCCCCGAGCTACTTCTGTTTTTTACTTGACAAATTTGGTGGTTTTCACTGAATAACTGTATTTTGTACTTCAATCCAAGCTAAATTAGATACACATTGGGTACCTGTTGTACTGAATAGCACTTGATGGGTTTTATGCCCAGCCTTCTCTTACGCAGTTCATTAAGTATGAAAACAGCTTATAAAACACAAACATGCTACAGCTAGCTTCTTTTTTAATAGCAACAACAGCCAAAAAAGGGCAGAAAGTCTAAAGTCAAATGCATATACATTACCTTGCAAGGATTGTTAGCTATATGTAATCTGTCTTGTGGAACATATATGAAGCATATATGAGAATTGTAAATGTAATAGAGAAGCTGAAACTCATGAGGAACGAGTCCTATACAATTGGATAACACCACCCTGAATAATACAGTTTACCCATCAAGTGCTTATTTTGCAATCCAAAGGAAGTGGTGAAAACACAAAGTTTAATTTCTTGCAGGCTGCCTTGCATAGTTTATTGACTGTCTTTGGCTTGGTGACTTGCAAGTTGTCTAGGCCTACTATAAAGTTCACAGGTCATCTCTCAGATAGCGATGTGACATAAGGATGCAAAAGCTTATCATCAGTAGCAGAACTGTGCTCTGACACTGCCAGGTTTAGAGTGTGCAACTCTAATCACAGCCACCCATCATGTGCCACATATTTTTGGTTTTGTGTGTTTGTTTTACTGCTGAGATTTCTTAAATTAAACTAGACACTGAGGGATGTGTGCTACTCAAGTATTTCTTTGTCAATGCCTATACCCACACTCTACATCTAAACCCAGTACTGACTCTCAATGCCTTTGCTAATGAGTGGTAGCTAGGTCACTAAGAATAGGTGTTGTTGTCCGTACCTAAGGAGATAAATGTTCCATGAGGGCTTTCCCCCAGTTTTGAGCCACAATGTAACATTTCTTTGATGCTCTACCAGCTTCAGCCCTAACCTTGTCCCTGTGCAGGAATGTACTTACTCTTGCCTCCAACAATTAATGTACCATTCTCTGAACATTGTGCCTTTGTATAGCTTGAAAATGTACTTGTTAGTGGTTGGTTGTATCAACCCCCCCTCTTCTATTTGGACTTGGGCAGACATTTTCTTCTTTATATCTTAGAAAAGTCTTTAAAAAAAAGAAAGAAAAAACAAAGGCTATATTTTCACCTCTGTCAAAAGTAAAGTTTGGCACAAACTTAGGATCACTTCCCATGTAGCTTCTGCTTCCAGGCACTGTATGGAGATCGCTGGATATCTTTTGAAGCTATTGACATGACAGCTGCCGTATGCTAATTCAGCTCCAAAATAATCAGCCAGACTTTAAACAGGCATAAGAGATTACAGTATTTACTGCAAACAATTTTTGGATATGTTCTCTACTGTTACAAAACAGAAATGAGTTATCCTAGAAATCCATCTGATAAAAGATTTTAAGTGAGTCCAAACATTTGATTTAAACTTAATAGCTTGGATCTCATGAACCACATCAGTAGCTTTGCATGCCCAATGGCTGCTTGAACTTTTGGTTCTCAAATAGCCTTATCCATGCCACATGAGAACACTGTTTTGTCACTAAAACTTTCAAAATTAACTTGCGATACACCTTGACATACATTTTAAAAAATAAACTAGTCCACTGGACACACCCAAGCCCATCAGTATTGCTAAAGAAGCTCTTTGGTTCCTTGCCAGAGAAAGCAACTATAAAATTTAATGGTCAAAATGAGATTTGAGGTAATACAATGTGGTCGCAGTCAACATAACGAAATTTGTTGCTGTTAGGTTCACATTTAGTCAAAGGTGATCCATTTCTGTGACATTTATTTAAGAAAATATTTGGAATACATTCTTGAAACATGAGCTTGATATGTAATTATATAGAATATATACAATCAGTAGTGGCTCTATGATTGTGCAAGCTCTCATTTTCTGTACATTGCCTTGTTTTTTGAAATAAAACCCATCAGTGATATGGAAAGAAGGAAAACCTGAGAATCAACTCCTTTTCTTATGAGGCTGGGAAGAGAAAAGCACTTCATAAATACATGTAGGAGAAAACGCTGTTTAATGTTTGGAGCAGGAGAAGAAAAACACTTTAGGAGAAGAAAAGCTACAGAAAAGAATATTTTTAACATGTCTGTACTCCAATGAAAAAAAAATTGATTGCTTCCATTGTACTCTTGCATGCTGTATAGACCCAAGGGTATCTAATGCAAGGGAGGACTACCATCCCTCAACTTAGAAATTGCTGAAATATTTTATTTGATATGTGGAAAATAGAGAAATTTAGCACCCCTACTAATCTTGCTAGGAGAGCCAGTGTGAACTAGTAGTTAGAGTGTCAGACTAGGATCCGAGAGAACCAAGCTCAGATCTCCACTCTGCCATGGCAGCTTGCTGGGTGACCTTGGCCCAATCACATACTCTTAATGTAATTCCAATTTTTTTCTCAGATTCAGTAAAAATTTGGTGCACACCCCTAGTAATATCATTCTCCTTGCTTCCATTTTATCCTCACAACAACCCTGTGAGGTAACTAGGGATGTGCACCAAAAAAAATGAATTCAGTAAATCCAGTTTCTTTTACTGAATCAGCGAAAAAAATTGGAATTCCATGAAAGCTGAATTGATTCTCGAATTCAGTTTGGTTATTCCCAAAAAATTCGGCCATTGTTTTCTGTCGGAAAATCACTCTGGGGGCTATCTGGTGGGCTGGGGAGTAATTTTTCATCCAAACTTCACCAAATTTGAAGGGCATCAACCCCTGACTGTCTTCTAAAGACCCCCCTCCCAAGTTTCAGGAATAATGAACCCTGGGGGCCAAGTCTATTGCACCTGAACAAGGTGCTCCCAGCCACTCCATTGTTTCCTAGGGGCAAAAGTCAAAGCTGACTCCCATTGCAGAAATATACTGGGACAAGGCTGTCATGGCCAAGGCACGTTTCCAAATGCAAGCTACTTCATCCCAGAGAAACTGAAGCACAGGAATGGAATCCCCGCCCCGCCCCCCCGATCCAAACTGAAGCAAGAGACTATTGAAATTTAGCCCAACAGAAGAAAACTGAAGCAAGGGAATGCCTTGTGTTTGTGGCTGGGTAATGCTTAGTTCTGTTCTGCGGTGTTTCCTCACTGGCTGAACCCTGCTCCTGGCTACCATGAATGACACTTGTTCTTTTGGGCTAAGTTGCAACAGTGTTACAATGGAGTAGGTCCCCTGCAAATTTGGTGGAGTTTGCTTGAAAAATGCATGGATAGCCCCCATATATTTTCTCCCTAGGGAATAATGGTGGGTTGGGACGCCTTCTTTGGGGTCCCAGCGTCATTTTCCCATAGAAAACAATGGTCAAATTTTACTAAATTTTTACTGAAAATTTGTTAAAAGTTCAGGATATTTTTTTTTAATTCAGAATACCCAGATTTTACTGAATCAGCTGAAATTCAGTATTTTAATCTAAATTCCGAACTGAACTGCACACCTCTAGATGTACAAAGCAGAGAGAGAATCATGGGAACGACCAGAACCGCAGGTAAACCATGACAAACTAACTATGCAGCTCATTAACACATAAATAAGTTCATGTAACAAATATGCTTATATCAAAATTAGAGATGGACACAAACCAGGAAAAAAACGAACCATGCAGTTCATAGTTCATGACGTTTCACAAACCCCGAACTTTCAGGAACCTGCCCCGGTTCACGAATCAGTTTGTTTTGGTTTGTGAAAATGTCACTTCCAGGCCAGGAAATCACCACTTCCAGGTCAGCAGAAGATCACTTCTGGGACAGCAGAAGGTCTGCAGGAAGTCCACCCCCTGTTGCCTAGGAAACTGATTGATCGGCACCAGGCTGTCTGCAGTGATGAACTGAAAAACGAACCAGCCTAAAGTTTGTGGCGGTTTGTCAGAAATGGGATCTGATGAACTACTGTATCATGAACCACGAACCGGCCTAGTTTGTCATGAATTTTGGTCCATATTTTGGTTCATGCCTATCTCTAATCAAAATATATTATAAAGCCTTTGTACTGTGGTACTGCAGTTTGTTAATGCTAATTGAGCTGGAAGTATTGACTGTGCAACCTTGAATACTAGAGCACTTTAATAATTGTATTCTTTGCACTTTACAAAGATTTTGATATAAGCATGTTTGTTACATGGGATTTATTTATGTGTTAACGAGTATCGTAGTTAGTTAGTCACAGTTTACCCGTTGTTCCACCCCTAGATGTAAGCTGCCTTGAATTCTCCCATTTGGAAGAAAATCAGGGTAAAAATTAAGTAAATATATAAACTATGAAACCACTCCTAGCTACCAGGCCTAGAATCTCTGTTCTGGAAGAAAGCCTGAGCCAGCTGTTGCTCTGTTCGTTCGTTTGTTTGTTCGTTCGTTCATTCATATTTATAGTCTGCTTACCCTGCAAGTGGTAGCATGAAACAGCATAAAAACATCAGTATGCGATTTGTTAAAAACAGCAGCGCACATATTGCACAACCCTCCAGCATCAACAAACCCATGGGGCAGGGTGGCCAGATGACAGACAAACAGCAAAACCAGGGGGCATGATGCCTCCCTCCATGGCAGGAGGCTAGTTGGATGACTTGCCTGCTTCAACCACCATATGCCTGGTGGAACATCTCTGTTTTCAGTCCCAGCAGAATGATAACAAAACATGCTGTGCTCGTGTCTCCACAGACAGAGAGTGCCACCAGGTTGGTACCAGGGCCAAAAAAGCTCTGGTTCTAGTCAAGGCAAGGTGAAACCTCCTTGAGGCCAGGGATCACCAGTAGATGTTTATCTGCTGATGGAGCACCCTCTGAGGAACATATGGTGAGAGGCGGTCCCGCAGGTACTCCAGTCCCAGTCTGCTTAAATGTTAAAACCAAACCCCTTGTTTAAATAGATATATTATAACTTTATAAAAGTAAAAAAAAATAGAAAGTGTGTAAGGAATCTTAAACAGAGTACAGAAT
Organism: Eublepharis macularius; assembly: GCF_028583425.1. Taxonomy (NCBI): domain Eukaryota; kingdom Metazoa; phylum Chordata; class Lepidosauria; order Squamata; family Eublepharidae; genus Eublepharis; species Eublepharis macularius. Next base: position 83,360,179 of record NC_072797.1, read on the forward strand.
AATAGATTTAAGCTACAATAAAGAATATAGGCAAAATATATATCAACACAGCTAAATTTTGTAATATTATTCCTCTCTCTCTCCTTATTTATACCCAAAATTTTATACTCAACATGCTATATTAAGTTACATATATCACATTTTATGTTCAGCTTTTTTGAGATCTTGATTTTATAATTGATCTATATCCATATTAACTATTCTTGGTTTTACTTAATTTCCAAGTACGCAGTCAAAGAAATCTCTCAATTTTTCCTGGAATTCCTGTGTTGGTTTGTTGTGCATAGAAGTTAATTCAACCTTTGCATCTGTCATATACTTAAAAAGTTCGCCATGTGCTTTTGTGATATACTCAGTAAGATATTTAATCACATATTTTTTAGGATTCAGCAAAACTTTAATCTCTTTTGCATCTCCATGTATTTTTATCCAATGTCTTTGTCCGGCGACGCCGGCCTTTTGTCCACCCTCACCACCAGCCCTGCAGCAGCAGGCACCCCCTTTAGGTCCTGCAGCACAGTCTCTGGCAGTACCTCAGTTGCAGGAGCCCCTACAGGCCTCCAGGCCTCTCCCACCCTTAGGCCAGTTGCAGCCGATGCCCAGGCACAACTCTGGGGAACAGCCTGCAGCCACTCAGCAGACTCACCTGGCTCCTGCAGTTGCCCAGATGGCTCCACTTCATCCAGGCTCACAGGAGGTTGCCATCAGCACAAGGCAGGCAGGCGCAGGCCCCAAGATGCCAAGGGAGCCACTGGGGAAGGTTCAGAAGCAGCAGGGGCGAGCCAGGCAGAGAGCAGACCAAATGCCACACCCTAGGTGGGGATGGAGTGGGTGGGGCCAGGAGGCTGCAGAGTCTACCCAGCCCTCCTATCAGATAGGCTGGGAGCAGGGCCAGTCAGGGAGACGGGGTGATGATTGGGGCCAGAGCCAGGGAGGTGGGGCCAGGGGAGGCCTTTAAATTCAGGTTCCTGTGAAGGCCGAGGAGGATTTTGCAGGGAGAGACAGCTGGAGCGTGCTGCTACTCCCAGGGCAGGAGAAGGAACAAGGTGGTGCAACCCCCTTCCCTGCCCATCTGAGGCCGGAGGACACCTGCCTGGAGAGTTGGTAGGATGGCAGGCCATCAGGAGAGGGTGCCAGTGAGGGAGGATCCTCACAGTCTTCTCACCTTTGTACAGGTCCACCACATGTGATAAAACGTTGCATTCCTGCACTGACATTTCCAAAACTGCCCACTATAATCTTTATTGGTTCTTGCATTGTCTTTAGGGGTGATATACCATTTGAAGAACATTTTATACCAATTCTCTTTTAACAATTGACAGTCTGTAAATTTGATTTCTTTGATCGATAAGTTTTCCCATTGGCTCATAGAGACACTTTCTTCAAAATTTTGCATCCATTTTATCATACAGTTGTTAACTTGTTCTGTTTCTGTGGCATATTGAAGTAAAATTTTGTATATTTTTCCTAGTAAATCTCCACTGATTACTTGTTTAAACTCTGTTTTCTCTCTTAATCTGCCAACTTCTTTACATGTTTGTTCTTTATATTTTGACACTATTTGATAATATATCAACCATCAAATATTTTCCCCTTGTGCTTGAATTTCTTGCCATGTTTTTATATTTCCTTGCTCGTCCATCATAAATTCATAATTTACATGATCAGTTCTGTTTCATATGATACCATCATAATAGTATTGGTAATGTCAGAAGCTAAATTGATGGGCTTAATCTATTTCTACATTAAAACTATATTTTAAGTATCCTATCTCTTAGAGCATGAATACAATCTTGCTTTTGAATAGTTTTTAACAATTTCTTAATCCATAAGTAATTGTGAATTCCTTCCTTGGCTTCCGTTATCTCCAGCTTTATATGTCTTTTATTTGGATTTATGATCCAATCTGATATCCAGATTAATGCAGCTGCTAGGCAGTACAATTTAATATTTGGTACTGTCAGCCCTCTTTGTCCTTTTTCATCCTGCGATATTTTAAATCTTGTTCTCGGTTTCTTCCCTTTCCGTACAAAATCATTTATCATTTTCTGCCACTTCTTTAAAATCTTCTCATCTATATAAATTACAGCATTTGAAACAAAATGTTCAATTTTGGTAGTAGGCTCATTTTAACAATAGAAGATCTCCCTAACCATGAGATCTTTAGTAATAACTTGTCCAAACTTTTTGGTAGTTTTCCTTAAATAACTTACCATTTTGTCCTGTTACATTTATTCCCAAATATTTTATTGGTTTTCTGGTAATAACACAGTCTGTTATTTTACTGAACTCCTCTTGTTCCTCTCTGGTTGTCGATAATATTATCTTGGTTTTCTTTTTATTCAGATCATATCCAAATCGTAGTATTTGTTCCATTGCATATTTCAAGGAAGAATTTGGTTTTGTCACTGATATAACATCATCTGCATAACTTTTCATTTTGTATGTTTCCTTTATTCCTTCCTTTATCCCAACAGTTCTACTATCTTGTCTGATTCTCGCTGCCAATATTTATAGTGCAATAATAAACAATAATGGTAAAATTGGGCATCCTTGTTACGTTCCTTTTATTATTTTAATTTTCTTTGTGAGATAGCCGTTTACTGAAATTCTAACTTGTTGATCAGTATAAATGCTTTGCATCCAATTTAAAAATTCAGTCGCAAAATTCATACTTTGTAGTACTTGTGTAAGAAATTTTCAAGACACATTATCAAATGCTTTTCTGCATCCAAAAACATAAATGCTGGTTTTTCTCCCTTCTTTCTTGAATATTCAATTGCATCAAGTAGCTATCTGATGTTGTCTCTCATATATCTCTTTAGAACAATTGCTGTTTGATCTTCATGTATTACATCTGAAATGCATCTTCTTAATCTCTCAGCCATTATCGTTGTAAAAATTTTATAATCCACATTCAATAAGGAAATTGGTCTATATGATTGTGGTGTTAATGGATCGTTCCCTGCCTTATATATTAATGTTGTATTCACCTCTTGCTACATGGGTGGTATATTTTTCCTGTCTTGTATCTCCTTCATTACTTTTTGCAAAGGTATTGCTAATATATCTTCAAAATTTGTAATAAGTTTCTGTCAATCCATCCAGGTTTGGCACTTTTTCTGCTTTTAGTTGATCTCTTGTGCTGTTATTACTTTATTCAGAATCTTTCTATGCTCAGATGTAAATCCTTTAGTTGGTACCTTGGATAAATATTTCTCTACCTGTACTTCATTTATGACTTCTTTATAGACACTTGGGAACAAAATTATTTGCTCCTTCATTTCTTGTTCTTTATCTTCATTTTTTATAGACTAGTTGATTACCTTCCTTGATTCCTGGTATTCTTCTTTTTTCTGTCTCTTTTCTCAAACAGTAAGCCAAATCTCTCCCAGGTTTCGTGGCTTCAAAATTTCTTTGGTTTTTCTGGGCTGCTGCATTCAGTTGCAGCTTCTGGAGCAGGCCCAAGGTCAGCCCAGCATAATGTGAGTTGCAGTAGTTCAACCTGCAGGTGAACATTGTGGTCTAACTCTTCTTCTATTTTGATTATTAAATCTCATGAGGCTAGACCACCCACAGATTCAAGTTTGCTTCAATGTATTCTTAAATACGATTTTTATAGCAGCTTGGATCCGGGCTCCCATAGACCCTGATCAAGTGTACCTATTCTTTCCCCGGCATCTCTTTACTACTAAGTTAGCACTGTGTGCTAACTGTGTAACTTTATATATATAAATAGCAATATATATATATAAAAAGACAAGTGTCCTGATTGACTCATCAACTCCCAGCCCAAACCCCCTGGACCTAGAAACGTGAAATTTCTTAATGCCCCCAAGAAACCTCCTGGCAGATGTTGTGCAAGATATACCAATGCTAAAAAGAGGAAGCAACATAGAGGTGCGGCAAAGAAATATGCATATCGTACTCCTGCAGTGCACTGAGCAGCAGTGGTCAAGTACCATCAAGTCCCGAGTCCAAGGGAAAGGTGACCATCTCTGCAGGCCTGGACACAGTAGTGATGACCCTAGCAGTTATACGTATTTTTCACTTTATTTATTGCACTACAATCTTTTCCTTTTAAAAATCTCTTCAATTAATGTTACATTTCGATATTCACTTAATCAGTTTTAGACATCAACATGCTTCGCTTTATTCAGACACTTTTGTGAAGCTCAGGTACTATGCTATTATACTACAAAACCAACTCAAACCCCCTCCTCCACAAACCAAAAAATGTTACATACCCTCATCTCTTACTGCCCCCAAGAAGCCTCCTGGCAGACGTTGTGCAAGATATACCGATGCTAAAAGGAGGAAGCAACTTAGAGATGCGGCAAAGAAATATGCACATTGTATTCCTGTGGTGCACTGAGCAGCAGTGGCCAAGTACCAGCAAGTTCCAAGGCAAGGGAAAGGTGACCATCTCTGCAGGCCTGGGCACAGTAGTGACGACCATAGCAGACCTAACAGCCACGATATACCCTGATATTGTCACTATCACAGAGAAGTCTATGGACAGATCTGTGGGCTCAGTGGTGCAAATGGATGATGCTGTCTCCTACCCTGTGGAGTTCCTCAGCATGCTCAACCCTCCTGGCTTCCCAGCCCACAAGCTTCTCAAAGTGGGGCTCCAGTGATGCTGCTCCAGAACCTCAGCCCACCCAAACTCTGCAATGGCACCAGACTACTGGTGAAAGCCCTCCACAGGAACATCATCGAGGCCACATTGTTCACCGGTAGTGCTCGGGGGGAGTCGGTGTTCATACCACACATACCATTCATACCATCAGATAACCTCTTCAAGAGACTGCAGTTCCCCCTCAAGGCCTGCTTTGCTATGACGATGAACAAGTCCGAGTGGCAGACACTGAAGGTGGCAAAAATTGACTTGAGGGAGGACTGCTTCTCACATGGGCAGTTCTACTTGGCTTGCTGCAGAGTGAGCTCACCCAGCAGCCTGGTTATCCTAGCCCCTGAGGGGAAAACCACCCATAGGTGTACAAAGAGGTCTTTCAGTAGAAAAAAAAGGTTGTACCTATTTTTCACTTTATTACAGTACAATCTTTTCCTTTAAAAATCTCTTCAATAAATGTTACATTTCAAAATTCACTTCATCAGTTTTCAGCATCAACATGCTTCACTGTATTCAAACACCTTTGTGACGCTCGGGTACTATGCCATTATACTACAAAACCAACTGAAAAAAACCCAAACCCACAAACTGAAAAATGTTACATATCCATAAGTATTATAACTAGAATTAAAGTAACTTACGGTAAATTAAATACCATAGTGAATCACGGGCATCAAGCTAGTTGAATATGTATTAAATAAATGATAATAACACCGTTTGGTTTTTTGAGGGGAGGAATGTTTCTGTTCTAATGAACAACTAGGGCATCAGAATTGAAAATATTAGGTTTGGTGTTGGAAAAGTCCTTAAATCTCTAGAGGGTGATATTCCAAAATAGCAGAAAATGTTTACATGTTGCTCTTCAAAGTGTTTTATTTTTTCATTGTTGTATTGTAAGTGTACAAATACTTTTAGAGAGTTTAATATATCATAAATATATTTCACATTCCACTGACAAGGAAGTTTGAATGCTTTGTATTTAAACACATATTCTGCTCCCTGCCTTGCTTTCCACTCAGTTTAACTTTACTGAGCCTATGCGAACTGGGACCGGCGTATCTGCGGGATCACCTCTCCCCATATGAACCCCAGAGGACTCTCCGTTCTAGTGAGAAACATCTGTTAAAGGTCCCTGGCCCCAGGGAGGGCCGCCTGGCATTGACCAAGGCCAGGGCCTTTTCTATCCTGGCCCCAGCCTGGTGGAACGCTCTGTCTGAAGAGACTACGGCCCAGCAAGATTTGTTATCCTTTCGCTGGGCCTGCAAGATGGAGCTGTTCTGCCAGGCATATGGGCGGTGCTTGGTGGAGCCCCCCTGGCCGGTTGATGAGGGATTGGGCCTTCCACACCGCCAATACCCCCATTTTTAAAAACTCTTTAATGCAGAGGTGCTCTGAAGTTGTTTTAAATTTGATCAGTGGAATTCTGTGCCACTATGTTGATATTTATAAATATATTTTAACTGTGTAAATTGGATGTTTTTAGAATTATTAACTATAATAACTGTTTTATATATTTTAACCTTTACGTATTTTGTAATCCGCCCTGAGACTGCTGGAAATGTGGGGAAGGTGGAATAAAAATCGAAAATAAATAAATAAATAAATAAATAAATAAATAAATAAATAAATAAATAAATAAATAAATAAATAAATAAATAAATAAATATTATTGTCTAACATAGGATTTAGGTTGTCTTGCGACTGACTCTGTAATGGAAAAATAAAATATATCTTCCAATGGTCCTATTTTCATGTTTCACAGATGAAAATAGGACCATGCCTCTAACACCTTTATTCTTGTAGAAAAAGATCGCTGTGCAAGCCCTACAGATGCGCTGTTATAGATTGTTAAAGGCCCTTCCTAACTATATCGTATACATTTGCTTGTCCATGACCTGTCTCACACTGATTTACAAGCCAAGAAAATGATGGTTATTTTTGTTAAACGGACATTAAGAAAACATAAATATCTACATTCCCAAGATTAGAAAGGAACTCGTTGCTTCACTCTTTATTGCAGCCAAGAGTGCTATTGCGACAGTTTGGAAATCAAAGAGACCTCCAACAATTGAGACTTGGTTCTCCAAAGTTTGGAATCATTTTATTTTAGAAAAAATAAGTAACGATATACAAAATGCAGAACATTTCACAGAAAATACCGGTTTTATTGACAAATGGCTTCCTTTTTTGGAATATATAGAAAAACACAATCTGCAACCCAACTCAAAAATATTCCAAGTTGTGACTAACAATGGATACCTTTCGTTCTATTAAACTAACAGCATAACTGAGTTGTCATAAGGATGTATCAATGTTATTTCTCATAATATAAGGCTAATAATGTATTGTACACTGGATTTTTGACTTGACTTGAAATGATGTTTCTGATTGTAAGTTATATGTTGCAACAAATGTTCAATAAAAATTTGATACAAAAAAAAAAGAAAACATAAATATCTTATAATCTGTTGGTTTGGATCTGGCTTCCGGAAATAGAGCAAGTTTTGCGATGGAATTGTTGCCACGTTCACCTTTCTTATGCAGTCCCTGAAAAGCACTTGTGAGGTTGGGGGGAGGCACCTTTCAGTGTGAAATTTGGTATGGAATGGCAGCAGGAAGGGGGAAATTGGCAGTAATTTCCTTCTCATGCACTTGTATCTGTAATATATGTTAGTTGCCACCTGTGTTAGTTGACACATAGTGGCCAAGAGGAAGATGCTTTTTGTTGAGCAGTCAGATTAGGCATGCTCCTGAGGAAGGTGGATTTAATTCAGGCTTGATTTTAAGGTGGATGCCTGACTGAGGTTTTGTGTGCTGCAGTTCAAATAAAACAGATTTATATCTTTGACCTTCTGGTGTGGACTCCAGACTTTATAGTCCAAACAAAGCTATGTTTCCAAATGGAATAAAAGATCACTCTAGTAGGTCCCCCCATTTTCTGCTTGATTCTTTTTGCTTCAGCCCCTCTCAGATGTGACTTTTCAAGGGGTACAAATAGGACTATAGCAGAAAGCCTCCCGCCATCAGCCCTAGTTGCCTGCCACCACTCTAAGGGGGAAAGCAGGTATGTTGGCTGGGTCATTATGTCACCTCCAGAAGTGACAAAGGGTGGCTTGAGGAATCACCAGAAAGTCTATGGTTTTAGTGTTTTGAGCAATTCCTAGGACTACTTTGTATCACTTCTGGGTTTTCTGCAGAAGTGAAGTAGCATCATAGTTGATGTTGCCTCCCTATGTCCCTGCTCCCAAACCCTCCTCCTGGTTGCCAGTCATGGAAACCCTATGTGCAAGAAGTGGCACCAGGAAGTAAGAAGATGAAAGTAGCAAAGATCTAACCTATAGCCAGCAGTTCAGCATGCAGCTCAGCAATTGTGAAGTGTCAAATGGCAGACTGTGCAGTGCATAGTACATTATTTTTCATGCACATGCATTTACATAGATGGGCATAAGACACCAGATGCATTCATCTACTTCTCTTAGTGATGTAACTTCTAAAGGCCCTGGAAAATGTGCTCAGTCCTGAAGAATGACAGTGCCAGCACCTCGTGTTAACAAAATGTGATAAAGCATTTCCAAACGACAATAATGAAGTAGTGTTTTTTTTTGAGAACAGGTTTCATAAAATAGAAGACCGTCCTTAGTAACATTTAGGAATAGTTGGAGCATATGACTAAATCAGATTTAATGCATGCTTGAATGTGATGTCTACACTAATATCTGGGTATTGATGAGAACAGGAACATTTCATGTATGGTTCATATAATCATATTGGACTATTTTGAAAAGAAGATGGTTTCTCTTCTACTACTTAATTTTAGTGGATAGACAAAATACATCCTGAGGAGCTGAAGCTAACTGTTGTTGGGTCCTTAATTACATGTTTCCCTTATTGACCCCACTCCCTGTTGCTCATGGCCATTTTGGTTTACAGAAAGTGATACACATGATTATATATGCCTGTTATCACTTGATTTATGCTTCAGCTTGAGTGGCTACTCATGCACCACTAGGAACTTTTGAGATAACTCAACAATCTAAAATTTGTGCAACAGAAGGATCAAGAAAATGCACACCACATTTTGGAATGGGGGAAAGGAGCAGATAACAATAGGTAGAAGCAAGCCAAAACAAACTTAAATTACCTGCAGTGCAAATGTGTTCCTAATTCAGAGCCTTTCATAGCCTGGAGATGGGAGAGCAAGCTCTTCAGTATGGGATCAGGCTTTGCCATGATTGGAAGCAGAGGAGCTCTTTGCTGCTACAAAAACACTGAGTTTAAAATATTAATGCTAAAATTATTGTTTGTTCTTTCTAATATTCTATTAAGCTTTTCTACAAAAGTATCTATGGTAGCAAAAAAGAAAAGCCATTGCAAATGAATTCCAGCTGGGGGTATCTTGGGGAAATGTTTTTTAATTTACATCTTTGCTATTCACATCTGTAAATGTCATAAACAGTGTAAGGGCATTCAATTACACTGCTTCTGATGACGGCTTATGACAGTTTTTCATTTCAGTTTGAAAGCATATGGTGTAAAGTCACTCTTTAGTTTGCTAAGTGCTGAAACTGAACAAGTCCCCCCCCCCCTTGGTTGCTGGTGTTAGTGTAGTTGTAGTACTCTGACTTCTTGACCTAGAAACAGAAATCAGGAACTTTTTGTGCATGACAAGCAAATGATCTTAACAAATGGAATAAAAAGATTTCTATTATGTACATAGCAAATTTTCTTACAGAAATACGCCAGGTTTTGTGGCGCACTAAAGTTCTGGTTGCAACAAGGTTATTCTGGCCTTTATTTTGGACAATCAATTGTGAACAGAGCCAGCAGCAAGGCAAATATTTTTGTATAACAACACCCCATTATCTGTGTACAGTCTTCATTTTTAAAAATTGCATAGACTTGTCTGTTAGGAATGATTTAGGGTAGATCCAGACTAAATTCACAATGTCCATTCCACCACCCCTATTTTTCTTCAGGGTCCGCTGTCCACTAAAAGCAGCATTTCATGAAGACCAGTAGGATATAGTGAGGGGGGAGGTATGCAGGTTCCTGAGCTGTTGAAAGATTCAAACTACATGACCCTTTAAAGTTTGCAGCCCTTTAGTTGTAAGCAGGGGTCATTCCGTAGAAAAAGAGCTGGAGGAACTCATTAGCATAACTCATTAGCATATGCCACACCCCTTTCCATCACCGGAAGTGGTTCGTTAGCATAGCTGATTTGCATATGCCACACCCCCTGGCATCACCTATCCTGGCTGTTTTGGACCCAATCCTGGCCATTCAGGGCCAAAATTGGGCCCAAAATGGCAAAAAGGGGCTGAAAAATGCAAAAAAGGGACCCAAAATGGTCAGGATCAGGCCGATGCTGAATGGAAGAGTGATCCACCACCCATCAGAGGCCCGATCCGGGCCATTTCGGCCCCAATCCAGGCTGAAACAAGCCCAAAATGGCCGAGAGTCAGGTGGGCAGGGCCTTTGGGAAACTGCCGGAACTGCGTTCCTGCACGTTCCCCCTCGAAATGAGCCCTGGTTCTAAGTATTGGTTGTCTTTCTTAGACAAACTTAATGATGCCTTAACAAATAGCAGGTAGAGAAGGTAAACCAGAACTTTCATTAAGGAGCATATTTTGAACATGAGCACCCCAGACAAAATCACCAGAAATTCATGTTATCAAAATTTTGTCACAAACCAATAAAAACATACTTTTGTTCTGAGGAATTCTGATCAAATGACATTAAATTAAAATACACTTCAAATGAGTACAGAATTATTTGAGAGTGAATGTTTATGTTCCCCTGGTACTTAGATAATTGTGTACATGCACAGTGTTTTAATTAAAAAATTGAAATCACATTATGAAAGCCTTTCATAAATAAGCAGAGAAGCAGTTGCTTGTTCCAGCTCAGCTTTGATCTTTTCTGACCTTTCACCTTTTTAGGTTACTTTTTGACCTTTTTGGAACCAGTAAACAATATCACCATAGTCCAGGGCCAGACAGCAATTCTTCACTGTAAAGTAGCAGGGCATCCATCACCCAATGTCAGATGGTTGAAAAATGATGCACCCGTGGTTCAAGAACCAAGAAGGATCATTATCAGGAAGACAGACTATGGCTCCCGATTAAGAATCCAAGATCTTGATACAACCGACACTGGCTACTATCAGTGTGTGGCCACTAATGGGATGAAGACAATCACTGCAACAGGAGTTCTCTTTGTAAGACTGGGTAAGTCACTTTGTTTTAAAATCTGGCTTTTATAAGTAACTTTATTGCTTTATAGACTCACTCCTAATTTTTTTCACAATAGCAAAATGAGAAATTAATTCACTGCTTTTTTTCTTTTGGAAAATAATTGCAACATGAAAGAAAATCAGTAAAGTCATTGCCTAAGGCTTCCTCCATGGCGTGAAATGTCTGGATTGAACCTGATTGAACCTGATACATTTACTAGTAATAAAAGAAAGTACATACAGATGGAATGGTCTGTAAATATGTAGTTCAGAGAATACCCTAAAAGTGAAATAAATCTTAGTCTAAAGTACAAAAAGGAAAACTTACATTACTTCACATTCACAGTACTACTTGAACTTGTTCCATTCTTGCTGTCCAGAAAAATAAGTAGCAATTTTCCATATGGCGTGGTCCTCTCAATCTTTGTAATATTATGCATGGTATCTGCAGTTGCAGTAACCTACTGTCTACCCAAAATCAAGATACTATTGTCTTAGAATTACAATGAAGTTGTAAGCTTCTTTGAGCTCCCAGTGAGGAGAAAAATAAGAGTATAAATATCCAGGGCTTTTTTTCAGCGGGAATGCAGTGAAACGGAGTTCCGGCACCTCTTGTGTCTGGTGGCCCTGCCCCCCTGATCTTCAGACAGATCAGTTCCCCTGGAGGAAATGGCCATTTTGTAAGGGGACCTGTGTATTTCTCCCTCATTTCCCTCTTGAGAGTTCCACCACCTCTTTTCCCAGAAAAAAAGCCCTGTAAATATCCAAATAAGTAGACACAGTTCCCTTTAATAAGCATTCATCACTTTAGGTCAGAAGTAAGTAACAGGAAGCCTATGGATCGCTCAGCCCCAGCCACCTCACAGGGTGTTTGTTGTGAGGATAATAATAATATACTTTGTAAACCACTCTGAGTGGGTGTTAAGTCGTCCTGAAGGGCGGTATATAAATTGAATGTTGTTGTTGTTAAATACCTTCGATATTCTTTCATGTAGTCTTTAGAAATTAAATACTAATGCAGTAGCAAATTTTATGCCATTACAAAGGAACATGCCAGAAGAAGTCCTCTGTTGATTGATTTTCTGCCTCAAATATCTCTCAAGTCTGTATGCCAAGATATCGTGTGGCTGGTTTAACTTTTTTAGACAGGGGGATAGATTGACCATGCTATCCTATACAGATTCATACCCTTCAAAGGCTTGAATGGTCTTAGAAGGTTGTAGCTCTGCTTAGGATGTCACTATAAATGTCTTGTGCTTGTCAGTGTAGCAGACATTATTGTAATGCTGTTACCATCTCCTCATGCAATGCCTAGAAGAATGCAGTGTGTTTTCAAAAGAATAGGGGAAGAACATTGGCATGTTTGAATACATTGGGGAAAAAGCCACAGAAAAGGGTTAAGTTGATTACTTGATGGCAGGGAAAGGGAATGGCAGAGGGTGTATGTTGTCAAAGAGATCTTCATAGAGATCAGATACAAGAACTTAGTCAACATTAAATGCATATTGGGTCCCTCCATTGAAATGGATAGAATACTTTTGCATACAATGGAACTCTAAAATCATAAGTGTCATCTGGATCAAAATATTAAATGTCATTGTCCATTTTATATGGCGCAGTTGATCAGCTTTGAATCCCCAAAAGTTCTCTTAGCCTCAAATGGCACTGAACTTGAAGTGTGCTGCCCATTCTGTCTGATTGCTGCATCTATTTTAATATGGCTCAGGAAGAGGATGAAATTAAAATAACCATATCCATTAAAGGATGAGCTGCATTTTTTAAGAGAAAAAATGTGCATTTGTATCTTTGAGTATAAACAAGATACTGATTTTTGCTTTTGGAAATAACAATGTAATGATAGTGCAGGAAACACAAACTGTTTATTTTAGAGGAAAAGCATATGGTGGAAAATATTTTAATGATATTTTTCAAGAAGCAAAACTGTTAATTTATTGTTTTTATATTTGTAGGTCCAACACACAGCCCAAATCACAATTTTCAGTAAGTACTCTTAAGAGTCATTTCCTCTTTGTCTAAGGATTTTTTTTTTTTTGCAAAATGTTGGGTAATCATTAAAACATACCTGAAATCACTTCATGCCTTTGCCAAAAATTTAGTTTAACTGAAAACTTTGACTTTCAGAATAATTGCAGGAGACTTATGTTGCATGTGTTGTGTATGACAGAATTCACTTGCTTTTCTTCTATTGCATGCTTTATGTTTTAGAACAATACAGCTTCATGCTATGATTATGTACATTGACAATATTCTCAGCATATTTCTGAGCAACAGCATTTGTAAGCAACTTTTCAATTCTATGCAGTTAATTGTACTACATCTTAAAGTGATATTCTTCAGAGAGAGGCCTTGTAATATAAATCAGAAGTCTGTCTTGGGGAGGAGGTACAATCTAACATCTTCAAGGCCACAATTCCATAGTGGCCAGGATTATTTCTAAGTCTTGTATAGAAGCTTTAAAAGTGATATTTTAGGCGTGGATCATTAAATAAACAGCATTTTCTGGAAGCTATATGATTGTTGGATGTAACCATAATTTCATGTATTGAAATGGATTGAAGGATAGCTGTAACCATCCATCCTAACTTTTGAGAAGGAAAAAGTGGCATAGTTTGCAGTGCAGTTTGCTTCTATGCATAATTATAATCCCATCTTATTGTACATGTTTACCAGAAGCATCTCTCATTGATTTCAGTTGAGCTTGCTCCAAAAGAAAATTGCACTTAATTTGAAGCCTTGATTATCACCCAGTGTTGATGTTCTCTTGCCTTGGTGATGGTGGGCTTGGCAAGCCATGTCTGTAACAATGGTTAGGACTAGACATGGGCACGAACGGAAAAAAACCCCCGAACACCCTGTACGACATTCAGTGCCATCCACGAACAATGAACATGGACGGACATGAACTGTTCCCGGACATGTTCGTTGTTCGTGGGGGCCAGAACCACCCCCACCCCCCACTTAGCCCCTCCTCCCCTCAAACCCGCTTACCTGGCCCTTTAAAGATCCCTTTAATCTATCAGCTGTCAGGTGGCAGGGGGGGAATTCCCTCCCTGCTGGGAGAGCAGCTGCACAACCAGGCTGCCTGCCCAGTGCGAGAGAGGTGGGGAGATTCTCACTGTCCCCCTTGGACCCGGGAGAATCTTCCCAATGTCCAATACCAACCAAATTTGCAGGGGATATATTCCTCACTGTCCTCTGAAGACCCCCCCCCCAGTTTCAGAGAGATTGCACCCTGAGAAAGGCATGATCCATGGCTCTCCCCCTTTAGTCCTCACTGTCCTCTGAAGACCCCCCCCCAGTTTCAGAGAGATTGCACCCCAGAAAAGGCATGATCCATGGCTCTCCCCCTTTAGTCCCCACTGCCCTCTGAAGACCCCCACCCCAGTTCCAGAGCGATTGCACGCTGGGAAAGGCATGATCCATGGCTCTCCCCATTTAGTCCACACTGCCCTCTGAAGACCCCCACCCCCTGTTTCAGAGAGATTGCACCCCGGGAAAGGCATGATCCATGGGTCCTTCCTTTTGTTGTCATTTTCTCTTCACAGTGGCAAAAACAGGACTCTGGTGAAAGCTACTTTGAGGTTACAAATTGACCTTCCCAATGTCCACCAAATTTGCAGGGGACAGAGTCCTCACTGTCCTCCAACCCCCCCCCCAAGTTTCAGACAGATTGCACCCCAGGAAAGGCATGATCCATGTGTCCCCCCCCCTTTGCTGTTATTTTCTGTTCACAGTGGCAAAAACAGAACTACCTGTTAGAAGGCAACTACTTTGAGGGGTTACAAACTGCCCTTCCCAATGTCCAATACCCATCAAATTTGCAGGAGACATAGTCCTCACTGTCCTCCAAAGACCCCCCAAGTTTCAAAGAGATTGCACCCCGAGAAAGGCGTGATGCATGGGTCCTTCCCTTTGTTGTTGTTTTCACAATGGCAAAAACGGGACTCTCTGCTGGAAGTACTTTGAAGGGTTAAAGCCAGAAGGCAAGCCAGAAGGAATTCAGACAGAGGTCAGTCCCTCCCTCCGGTTGCCAAGGGGATTGATTGCAGCAGGCTCCAGACTGTCTGGCTTGCGAAACAGCTGCCAAAGGCAACGAACAAGGCTTTTAACAACCACCTGTTGTTTAGGATGGGGCCTCACGAACAGCTTGCTCGCAAACAGCAGATTGGGCTGTTCTTGGGGGTTTTTTGTTTGTAATGCTGTTCGTGCCCATGTCTAGTTAGGACCAGTAAGGTTAGGTTAGTACATACAAGAGAACACTAACTCAAGATTCTGCATGTGTGTTTGCTTACTTCCTTCAGATACCAGGAGAAGGAAGGAGTTTCCAAGGTGCACATGTGACAAAAAGCTCCTTTTGCTGCCAGGCTGCCTGCCGCTGTTGTGTTGCCAGCCTTTCCTATTCTTCCATTAGTTTGTGCCAAAATGCCATCATTTCCCATTCATTGTCTGTCTTCTGTGCAGTCCCACATGGGACTGCGCACACGCAGGCCTGCCGACCGGAAATTTTTTTCTAGTAGAACATCCACTAGGGGGTGCCTGCCCGCCGAATGCGCATGCACAGGTTTCCCCCCCGAAAGCCACATTTGCTGGCGGCGCCCCCTTACCCTCAGTTTCTTCTTTGCCGCCGACCGGTGAGCATCTAGTCGTCCGCTGTGAAGAAAGATCAAGAGAGATCGTAGTTAGCATCGAGTCAAAATGTCAGATAAAGCCTTGTTTGCTCTATGAAGATGTCGAAGACGGATGGTCATTCGGTATGTCTGGAGTGCCTGGGCGAAACAACGTCCCCAAGTGCGAGCATTGCCAAATATTTACTCACAAGGCCAGGGCCGAGAGGTCGGCCAGACTCAAGGCTATGCTATGGAAGCGGGCGATGCGAGCAACTAACGGCTCTGATGCCCCAACTAAACCACCCTCAGTGAGTGGCAAGTCCGTTCGGAGCGCCTCTTCCTCCACCAGATCTGTTTCACCCGGACGGAATCGTAAGGCGACCTCTTCGGATCCGATCCAGACGGAGACTGTGTCTGTGGTTTTGCCAATTGCCTTCTGACACCGATCTGAGTTGGAGCCGTACACCGCATCCGAAGTCACCTCCGTCTTCAACCTCGACTCCTAGAAGTGTCTCGGTTCCAGCTATACTCAGGTCGGAACTGAAGAGAACGGATCCGAGGACACCGGATCCGAAGACATCAGATCCGAAGACATCAGAGTTGAGCCGTTCGGGTCCGACCAGCTCGGAGTCGGTTTGTTCTAAACCGAGGACGTCAGATCCAAAGACCTCTGTCAAAGACCTTAAGTCTCCGGAACAGAAACAGCGAAAGCGGGAGAGCTGATCGGAGCAGACGGAATTGCCTGCTAAAAAGGCGAAAAAGAAGTCGAAGTGGACGCACTCGGCCTCCGTGCAGACTGAGCAGGTCTGGGATAGACCCAAGACGCCTTCGGATGAGGTCTCCCCCTTACTCCTCGGGGGATGAAGGAGATGTCCAGGGAAGCCCTTGGTTTGAAGGTCGAACCCAACCATATGAGGAAGCTCTGCCTTTCGAGTATTCTTATCACCAGGGGACGGGCAGGTACAGATCTGACTATGACAAACCTCAAACCCAGGCCTCGACCTCACTGCGGGAAGATTGGGAGGTACCCAGGAGCGAGTACTCACGCTATGGATCCCCATCCCGTGAGCTTCCCTACCAATACTCGGAAACGGGGCATGATCAAAGCACCAGCCCTCCATCTGATCCTTCTCCTGATGAGATTATCATAGGATCAGGCAGGAATTCTCCAAATTAGGATTTTCACCTTTATACCGAGAAAATGCTGAGAATGGCTCGCTCCCTAGAGATTGAGGTTGCGGCGCTTGATCCTAAGCCGAAGGATAAAATCCTTCGATACATCTATTCAGGCAACCCGTCCAATGTTGCCTTCCCTATTATAGAGGGTCTAGCAGAGGTGATCTCCTCGATATGTGAAAAACCATCCTCCATTCATGCCACCTCCCGTAAGTTGGAGGCACTTTACAAAACCTGAGATGATATCTGCACTTACCTGTTCTCTCATCTTCCACCGTCCTCCTTGGTGACTGAAGAGATGCAGATGCGCCAGAGACAGGGATCCCAGGTTGTGCCTACCGACAAGGAGAGTAGGAAGCTAGACTCCTTGGGCAAAAAGATCAACTCTTCCTCATCCCTCATACTGAAGATAGCGAATTACTCGTCTATCATGGGGGCTTACCAGATTTTCCTTTGGAATGGGATTGCGGTTTTCCTGGATAAACTTCCTGATGACCAGAGAGTGCTGGCCAAGGTAATTATGGCTACCTGTGAGCTTAAGTTTTTATCTTTTAAGGTAGTCTTTTTGGCGGCCATTACTTCGGCCAGAAGAGTAAGTGAATTAGCAGCCCTGAGACATGACCCACCTTTTTTGAAGGACCATGAGAGCAAGGTAGTCCTTAGACCTGATCTAAAGTTTAGGCCCAAGGTTTCCTCCCAGTTTCACACTTCTCAGGATATTGTCCTGCCCGTGTTTTTTCCTTCTCCTTCAGATAGTGCAGAACGGGCCCTTCATTCTTTAGATGTACGGAGGGTGATTCTGTTTTATGCCCAACGGACAAAGTCTTTCCGAATAGATAGGCAACTATTCGTGTGCTACGCTGGCCCCAGGAAAGGCAAGGCAGCGACGTCCCAATATATTTCGCGATGGGTTACTATGACTGTTAAGACTTGTTATTCACAGGCTGCTGTATCTTGCCCATTGGAAATTAGGGCACATTCCACAAGAGCACAGGCGTCTTCTGCTGCGTTCCTGAAGGGTATTCCGCTTCATGATATCTGCAAAGCTGCAACTTGGGCCTCTTCGGAGACGTTTCTTAAGCATTACGCTATGGAGACGCTGGAGAGAAGAGAGGCAGCAGTGGGTCAGGCTGTGCTGCAATCTCTTTTTCATTAAGGAACACGCCCACCTCCGAGGTAAGTGGCTTGTGAGTCTCCCATGTGGGACTGCACAGAAGACAGACAATGAAAACAAGGTTGCGCTTACCGTAACTTCTGTTCATTTACGTCTTCTGTGCAGGCACACAAAACCTCCCTCCTGCCCTGCTGTGTTCCTCTTTCTCTATGGAGGGGTCGGCGGCACAGGAGAAACTGAGGGTAAGGGGGCGCCGCCACCGGCTGTGGCTTTCGGTGGGAAAACCCACGCATGCACATTCGGCAGGCAGGCACCCCCTAGCGGATGTTCTACTAGAAAAAAAATTCCGATCGGCAGCCTTATGCATGCGCAGTCCCATGTGTGCCTGCACAGAAGACGTCAATGAACAGAAGTTACGGTAAGCACAACCCTGTTTTTCCTGTTTCAAGTAGTTACTTGGGTGGCTTGGTGGTAGAATGATTCTTAGGCAGGGCCGGATCAGGGGGGGCAGGGGGGTAGTCTGCCCCTGACGCCGCCAGGGAGGGGTGGCCGGGAGCAGCTGCCAGCTGCCGGGAACGCGCGAGTGGCAGCACGGGCAGCCTCCCGCACTGCCTTTCGCCTGCCCCGCTGGACAGGGGGCGGCCGGCTTGCCACGCACCCCCTGTCCTGTAGGGCAGCAGCACGGCCGCCCGCACCATTCACCTGCCCCGCAGGGGGGGGGCGCAGCCGGGCGCCCCCTGTCCTCTGGGGCAGGCGAATGGCGCAGGCGGCCTCACAGCCCCCCATGCTGCCTTTTGCCTGCCCTGCAGGACATGGAGCGCGTGGCAAGCTGGCCACCCCCTGTCCTGCAGGGCAGGCGAAAGGCAGCGTGGGGGGCTGCGAGCCCGCCCGCGCCACTCATCTGCGGGGAGGCGAATGGTGCAGGCACCTTCCCTGCCCCACATGCTGCCTCCGCCACTCTGCCCTGCGTGATGACGTCACCGAAATGATGTCATCACGCAGCACCATGAGCGCATTGCGCGTGTGAGCAGTCGGACTAGGGTTGTCCTGGGCGCCGGCAACCCTAGATCCGGCCCTGTTCTTAGGAGAGGGAGCTAGCTCTATGCTGTGAAAATGGTTTTTAAAATGTTTTCTAAATAGAGTATTTCTATGTCTTCTCTGAAAGTAGAACTCACTCACTCACTCACTCACTCACACACACACAGAGAGAGAGAGAGAGAGAGAGAGAACATTTAAAGCCTTCAAGTTTTCTTATATTTGGAAGCACAAAAGAAGACTGTTCAGTAACTTTGTTTTTTATTGGATCCTTTGAGAGTAGGAATGACTTGAATTGGATGTGAAGCGCATTGTTTTGTATATAGTTATAATCTGTCTGTAAAGTTCAGGGCAGATAACAAATTTCCTTACTTATTTAAGCAAGTCCCTGTTGATCCCAATTGATTGACGGGATATAGAAGCTAGACAGAGTGAGCTTTTCCTGTGGCCAGCCAGTGGTTTCAAATTGAGGATCAGTTCATATGAACTCATATCAGCTGTTTACACATGTGAACAACACAGCGTGGGAGAAATAAACTCATGTGAAGTTCCAGTTCATTCCATGAAAATTGTAGGCAAGTTGTGTGTGTCTGCTGGTTTCACATTACCCTGCTCATGCAAGTAGATCACTCACCTCAGCAATTATTTGTCAAAGTGTACAGCTGATTGTGGGAATCTTTTTGAGTATGGTCTTTGTATCAATGTCAAATCCTAGCAATCAAGTGGAAACCAACACTAAGTAAACAAATGTCTGACAAATTGTACCTGCCCTTCCTCTCCCAGCTACTGTTGCAGCTCTAGTTTTCTTTGTTTGGGCAAGTAGCAGAGAGATCTCAGCTGACGGTTTTCAGCATTTTGAAAATCCAATTAGAAAGCCAAAAAAGCTCTGCAATGATCTTGGTGGTCTGGGAGAAAGAGCTTTGAGGATGGTTGAGAGTAGATAGGCAGGATGGATGTGTAAATGGTAGGTAGTTCCTATTAAGCCATAAACAAAGCTGCCCTTTTCATGGGTTAGACTTGGTACTATGTTTAAATCCCCACCGAAGCATAAACTTACTAGATTACCTTTGATCTCTAATATAACAGGATTATTGTAACTGTAAGAGTCAGCACCAGCCTGAGCATCTTGGAGGAAAGTTGGAATGAAAATGTAAAATAAAAATTGTCATTGTTTATTGAGGAGCTTCAGGTTTCCTGTGCTACACTACTATTTGTCATTGTTTAACTTTACTCCATTGAATGTTGAGTGTTCTTATTCTTTTTTTTTTCATGAAGTGCTGTGACTAGATTCTCTTCTGACTAATTCCAGCCCCATAAACCATTTTCTGTTTGTCTGTTACTCCAGATCTTATTTTTATTCATCTTCTTGTCACATTTTAGCATTCCTAGGGACCCATTCTAATTCCCTGCACCAAGTATCCATCATAGTTGCCAACAGAAATGAACATAAAATTAATTTAGAGTAGGAAAACAGATTGTGATTTAAAGGCTTAAAATTGGCTGGATTCTGTGTAATTAGATGAAAGCACTAATCAGTGGATGCCATCTGAATACCCAAATTACAGAGAATCTGAAAATTGTTATTGACTAACAGTAGTCTACTATCAAAAGCTAATTGATTGGATTAGCCATTTCACTGTAGTGGAATCTGAGCTGTGAAAGAACATGGCAACATTTATTTATATTCAGATATGAAACCAGTCTGTACTGTTCCACAAATAAGAGCTTGTGTCACAAAAGGTGAGAAGGCTTCCACATATTAAAACGAAATAAGATGCACAATAGTGCAAATATTTTGGTTCAAGTAAACAATTTCAATATGTTTTATAAAGTTTGTAATGCTTCAAAACAAAAACAGTAATGTAGGTTAATATAGGGCTTGCTCATGTGTTTTAATGACTATTTTTGTATGTCTCTTGAGCACAGGATTGTGTAGAGAAATACTTGTGTGCCCCATGCCAAAAGCCTAATTGGTAGTGAGCAACAGCCATTTCCACAGACCAGCAACAGAATCAAGACGTTTTGTAGACATACTGCATGCAATAAGCCACATGGTCCGAAAAGAAGTTAAACTGTCTATTTTAGAACTAATTCACATTTAGGGACCATGGATAGTCTTGTTTTTTTTCAATAATGGAAAGATTGCTACAACAATTTCCATTATCAAATGCTAGTTTAAAGTTGGGAAGCAGGAACATACCAAGGAATGACTTACCACTTGTAATAGAAACTGAGTAGAAACAACCTCTTATTATTTTGGGTGATCAGACTTATTTAAATGAAATCTTCTCCACACCTGTTCCTCAAAGTTAAAATATACGGTCAAGTGTATAATAGAGGATTTGTTGCAGTAATATTGGTTTAGTTGTGGGATAGCAGGACACTAAAATCTATGAGATAGGAGTTTTAAAAGAACAACAAAGGATTTGCTTAGGTTAAAGAAATGTGAAATAACACTCTAGCAGTTAGAGGCTTCCTCACACAATCAAGGAATGGGCTGGCTGAGGCTTTTATATTTACTCATTAGCTACAACTTCAGGTTGGAAATTCCCTTTAATACAGGAGATCAGAAGTTTAAGCTCTACACCTCATGTATGAAAAGTTATTCTTTTCTATCATTCAGGGCCTTTCCCTTAAAACAAATTATTTCTGACAGGCTTCTCAGCCTTTCACTTATGAGGTTTCTAACCTCACCAATCTGCCATTTTCCTAGGAGTCAGAGTAAACTGTTACATGTCTGTTCATCACCAGACATAGGCCTTAAATGGTCATCCTGTCCTCTTCCTGAGGTAGAGCTAACTCTAGTCAGCACACCTTCAGTGAAGCAGATCTCTACTCCACACTTTTGTTCACTGCTGAGGCAGACTAGAAACTGTCAGTTGCTGACCTGCTATCATTCAGTCAGATCTATAAAAGGTGATGGGAGCTTACAGCAGCATTCAAATTGGCTTTTTCACCTTCAGGAGATAGACAGCCTCCTGTCCATCACACCACCCTTTAGGCAAGAAAGCCATGTATGAATGTAGCTAGTTTCATTTATTTATTTAAGTTTATGTAGTCAACTTAAATGCTTATATGAAGGGTGGGCTGTGTTACCGCATCTCTGCCACCATGTAAACATACATATTCAGACTGACATGGGGAATTAGCGTGCTTGTTTGTGCAGGGAGTGGGAACAAGGATCTTTTACCTAATAAGGTGGCTGTGAATTGCTGTGAGGAATGTGATTCAGTAGGAAAAGGACAACAGAAACAGATTTAAAGGTTTCAAGAGAATGAAATATGGCCTGAATTTTGATGACCTTCATGAAGCCATCAAAGGAGTGTCCAAGTCCCAAGGGGTGCCTGGCTACCTTCCTGTCAGTGAGTCAGTTTTTATGTTCCTGCTGCCTGATCCTAGTTTCTCAGTTTTGATATCAAACATGGATTCTCTTGTGCAATCTCAGACAGCATATGGCCTGAGAAGCCATGGAAGTGACCAGAAATATGGCTTCTTCCTCAGGGCTGCTTTCAGGGTTACAACTGAGCAAGTACATTTATTGGGATTGGGAACTACTGCATTCAGCCTAGTCAGGATCACTTAGTTTCGTGGCCCATGAGAGTCATAGTTAGCCAAAAGGCCTAATATCTGAGTACAATTTGGGATAACTTGGTCTGCAGGGAAATAATCAGAGGGATGGGGTGCTTACTGGGTTGAGGGAGGTGTGGCCTTTACTCTTGTTAAAGACAGGACAGAGAGAAAGAGAGAGAGAGCGCAATAGGAAGTGGTAAGAATACGTTCACTACAATCATACTAAAACATTTGTACTACTAAAACTATCTAACTTATTATTAAACTTTTATTATCAAAGGATCATCCAGTGTCCCTATATGACCAATCATAAATCTACCAATACTTCTGATTAAACACACACTATATAACATCATACACAGAAAATATTTAAGCAAAAAGTCTGGTTGAGGAAGCAATTAAAACTGTACCAATGCCTGGTGTTCTTACACCAGGCATTGGTTCAGAAACAGCATTACAAAACTGAAGGCACTGAGTCATACTTGGGGTGGCAAGTTTGAGAACAATAGGAAGATTCGAATCGGTGATCCTCAACTGTCACAGAGCACTTACCATCCAAATTACATGAATGATCAGTGATTGCATACCATGTACAAGATAATACGTCAGAAATTCCACCAGGAAGACGCCCTCGTTACGTTTGTTTAGCACTATGCTGGGACGTATAGATATGACCAGGGAGAGGTTCTTTGTCTTCTGGGTTGGTGGACTTGATTATGTTAGTCCTGTGTTGCTCTACTAGTGTTCCTGGTTTCTTTTTCTTCAGATGTTGTCACTGCTGCAAGATTATTGCTGTTGCTGGCAGTATCATTGCTGCAAGATCCCTCTTGAGACACAAAGCATGGTGATTGCTCCCCATGTTCTGTGTCTGCCTCTCAGGAACTGAAGCTTATGGTTCTACCCTGACTCCAAACTTTTTCAGCATTTACCCTGGCCTTTATTAACCTTACTTGCACATGCACTATGTGCCAAGAGGTATGCCTCATCTCCCTTCCCTAACGTGCCATAAGACCTCTGCCAGATTTGGAAAGATGCTGCTTAGCACCAAGAGCGCTCCTTCACGGTGCATCCAGCTATAAGGCATGTGATGGCCTGTTCTGGACACACATGTTTGTCAATTCCCACTACTTAACTTGAGCAACCTGCCCTATTTCTGCCAACTAGCTGTCTTCTCAAAACAGAGGAAAACTGGCCAATAAAGAAGGGACACTTCAGTATGAAGGAGAGAAACCCTGGGATGTTAACTTTAAATAATATCTAGTATTGTTAATATATGGACTACTACCTTTTCCCTCTGTTTTTGGCCTTTTAAGATACCTTTGTTTTGTTTGGCATAGTGGGATATTTGATCAATTATTGGTGATTGTTGTTTTCTCCTTTATGTACAGATCCTGTTCAAAGGCTATATGTTTGTTTAACAATTTATTTCTGTATTTAAAAATTTGTACCTCATGGAGGCCCAGTTCCCATAAGAGGAATGTGGGGGTGGGGACTGCCATGCCACTCTCATGCTGGTACGTCCATTTCCAGAGAAAATTGGATGTGGCATAATTGTGGGGATGATGCTGTAGGATTCACCCAAAAGTCTGTGGTTAAACCATAGAGTTTTGGGCAAATTCTACGTTGCCCTCCAATGACACCACTTCTGGTTTCACCATAAGTGATGTCACACAGTGCTAGCAGACACCCATCTCCCCCCATTATTATCCTGTTAGGCTGGAAAATGTCAGTGGGGAACATTGGTAAGTGGTGAGAGGTCACCTGCTATAGGAGATAGGACTACCCAGGGCTCATTTGGAGCCGGAACGCACAGGAACGGCGTTCCGGAAGGTCTAAAAAGAGGTCACGTGGGTTTTGGCCCCGCCCATGTGATTCCTTTCCCTCCGAGTGCAAGCAGAGTGGTGCTGGCCTGGGCTCCAAAGGAAGGCAAGGTACTTGGATTAATTCTGCTGTGCGTTTTTGCTTTCATTTCTGACGGGGGGGAGGTGGAGAAAATGAACGAGTGGTGCTGGGCTCCAAAGGAAGGCAAGGTGCTTGGATTAATTCTGCTGTGTTCTTTTGCTTTCATTTCTGACTGGGGGGGGGGAGAAAATGAACGCTGGGTGGTGCTGAGCTCCAATGGAACACAAGTTGCTTGAAATTCATGCTGCTTTATTTTCATTTGTGACTTGAGAGAGTGAGTGAGTGGGTGCAAGCAGGGCTGGCTCTCCAGAGGAGGATAAGCTGCTTTGAGTTCATTCTGCTTTAAGGAAATGCCTGGAGACTTTTGCGGGAAGGGGCTTGAGGGGTGGATGTTGCCTTCTGACACACTTCCAGTGATGTCAGGGTGTGTGGCATATGCTAATGAGTTATGCTAATGAGTTATGCTAATGAGTTCCTGCAGTTCTTTTTCTAGGAAATGACCCCTGGGACTACCTATCTGTAGGCTCATTAAAAGTCTGGAATATAAGACGGGAAAGGCTTACACACTCCCACCCCCCATGCTGTTGAACCAAACTGAATTTGGAGGCCTTCATGTCCTCTTTTAGAAGGGAGAAAGCTTTGGAGCACATTCATAAGTCTTCCAGATGTGCACCCGGTTTGACCCTTAACATTCTTTGGAATAATTCTCTTAGATTGTGTTTGAGAATAATTGTATTCTATAATTCCTTAAGGTTTTCATGAACCAAATCTTAAATAATGAACACTGAAAACATTTCAGTATTCTCACAATAAGAACAATTGAAAATGTATGTTAATGTACTGAAGCAGTATTTCAAATTATCCTTTAAATAACAATGGGTGCCTATATTATATTGCTGTTTCAATCCATTTTTAGATGGCAGGTTTCTTGATTTGTTTCAAATATGATATCCATTTCAAGCTGAGCCTGAGTCAAGTTTTAAAGTTATGCTGCTATCATGATAATTAAAAACATTTGTAAATTCCATGTCGGAAGGACTGAAAGAGTTTGTAATTCTGTCTACTTTGAGTTACTACTTTAATTTTAGTTCTGGTCTGTGACTGAGCCTCTTTCATCTATTTTGTTCGTTCGTTCGTTCGTTCGTTCGTTCGTTCCAATTTATAAAGATTCATGACTCCAAATCTGAAAATAAGACTGTTCTTGTTTGCCTTCATTCTGTTGACTGGGTTATCTCTGTGATCAGTTATAGTGGAATGTATTGAATCCCAGTAAGGGAAAGGGGGGAGTCTCTCTAAATAAAGTATGTGTTAGAAAGGTGTCATTCCTTGAATTGGATATTTGTTTTGAATATTTTCAGCTTGTTTTATTAAGTGTATGTGGACCTCCTAAACCTATCCTACATCTATACTCTCTGGCTGAACCAGGGCCAGTTGTGCAGTGGGGAATCTGCAAGGAGTTGCAGGGGGCACCTTACTTTTTACTGTATCCTCTTCCTTCACAATTTCCTCCTTCTCTCCTGCTGGCAACCCTGACATCCTCATTTTTCCTTGCATTCTTTTCTCCTTCATACCCATCCACTTTTATCTGCCCCTTCATCTTCAGTTATATTTGTTATTTATTTACTTTGTTTATATCCCACCTTTCTTCACATTGGGGGCCCAAAGTGGCTGTATGATTCTTCTCTCCTCCATTTTATCCTCATAATAGCCTTATGGGGTAGGTTAGGCTGAAAGTGTGACTGGCCCAAGGTCACCCAGTGAATTTCCATGGCAGAGTGGGGATTCAAACCTGGAGCCCCCAGATCCTGATTTGAAACTCTAGCTAGGGTTACCAGATGGCTTCAGTCCAAATACCGGACACAATCCAGGTTTCTTGTGCATGTATGCTCCAGAGGCCCCAGTGACATCACTCACAGTTGAAAACCAAACGCTGCAGGTTCTCAGTGGGGTCAAAATCAGCCTCAAACATAGCATTTTTGCACACAACGTCAACAGAGCATAACCATAAGCTTGCATATTCACAAGTAAATCCTTTGGACTCCTATATTTAAGAAGGCAACAAAAATGAGCCAGCAAACTATAGGCCCATAAGTCTCTTAAACATCATCAGTAAAATATACACAAGGCACCTTTTAGATAAACTTGAAATATGGTTAGAACAGGAAGAAATTATTCCACAGGAACAGGCAGGTTTTAGGGCAGGGAGGTCGACAGCTGAGCATTGCCTGGTGCTTCAACAGTTGACAGAAAAATACTCTGCCAAAGGTCCAACTTCTCTATGTGCTGCCTTCATTGACAGACAGAGATCTCTCTAGACAGAGATTGTGGCAAAAACTAGAGGGCTCTAGCATAGATAAAAGATTGTTATTTCTCATCCGCACCCTACATGAGGAATCATATCTTAGAGTGAGATGTAACCGGCAGGGACTACTCACTGGAGCAATAAAAACATTTAAAGGAGTTAGGCACGGCTGCCTATTGGCCCCCATGTTATTTAATTATTAAATCAGTGACATGGTGAAATATATGATTGACCCCAATTTCCATCCGCCGAAGCTTGCTTCACGCTTCACGCCATTTACCAGTTCTGCTCTATGCAGATGATGCAGTCCTATTAGCCAGGACCCCATTAGGACTCCGAAGGGCGCTAGATAGATTCACAACATACTGCAACAAAAAACATCTAACAATCAAATTTGATAAAGGTGATGGCATTTGGCAGACGCCCCAAGAAGCGATCCTGGAGGATGAAAGGGAATACAATTCAACAAGTAAATAAATTTATCTACCTGGGGGCGGTTATACAGGATTCGGGGGCTAATACAGCACACTGTAATCTGATGGCAGAGAGAGCTGAAAGGGCGGTGCATGCTATCTTGAGATTTTTTCTATCTAAGGGGGGCTTATATGTCCCGGCAGCACTGAAGCTGTATCAAGCTAAAGCCCTTGCGCAACTCCTATATGGTATTAATTTGGGCATATCTGCTGATAATTTGCAAATTCTCAAGAAGATTCAGTCCAAATTTATCCATGCCATCTTACAGGTACCCCCAGGAGTGCCAAATGCCATCCTACGGCTAGAAACAGGCCACATGAGAATTGAAGCCAGAATATTGCTATCTTCTGTTTATCAGTGGCTCAAGATATATAACAGTCAAAAAGGCCTTCTCCCTCTAATAAACCAAGATCCTTACCAGCCTAGGTGGATGCGGATGGTTAAGAGCAACCTAGAAAGATTGGGACTCTCGCCTGCTAACCTACTGACTCAGGGCAGTGACCAGGCAAAAAGTATTGTTAAACAAAGGGTGAGAGACATAGAGCGCCAACGAGATTTAGCTCAATCTCCTCATTTTATTGTCCCTATGGAATCTAGATATGTTATGGGTATGGCCAGATATCTCACTCATTTGGATGTCCCATCTTTTAGAAGAGCTTTCACGCTGGCCTGATGTGAAGTTATCCCTTCAATGGTCATTGAAGGGAAATATAGAAAGATCCCATATGAGGACAGATGCTGCCGTTGCCCCATTGGTGAAGTGGAATCACTTATTCATATGTTCTTTCGTTGTCCTTTCCATCAAGTCTATAGGGACAAGTTTATTTCCCCACTCTTAGACACACCAATTGCAGAGGCAAATAAGGCCTGCCTGGAGAAACTCCTAATTGATGAAAATCCAACTATCTCCAGGCAAATAGCCAAATTCTGTCTCTATTTGGTTAAATTCCATAATAAAAAGAATAGCCATGTCAATGTTTTAAATATTAAATAAAATATTAATATTTTTAATATTAATATTAAAATTAAATATTAAATAAAATAATGTCAGTGTTTTAAATATTAGAATTCCTGCGGTTCCCAGAGAACTATATACATTTTAAGATAAGATTTTAAATGCTAAATGTATTTTTTATGCTCTTTACATTTTTACGCTGGATTTAATCATTTTATTGATTGATAAGGATGTATTGTCATTGTTATGGTCTCTGACTGCAACTAATTTATTCATTCATCCTTTGGACTTCAGTGGGTCTTACAGCCTAGTTTAGAATTGCAGCCACAGTCTGTTTCAGTTATGCTACAATATGAAAGAAATATGCCTCAAAACATAAGTACCTCCCCTTCTCCCCCTTCCTTAGTTCATACATACTCTTCTCTCTCCTCCATCTAACTTTTCTCTATCAGCTTCATTCAGTCCAATGTCATGTGGAAAACAACACCTCTTCATTTTAACACTTCCCAGCCTTCCTGGAGTTTCATTTCTTGTTTTCCTTAGTGGCACAATTCACAATTTGGAGGTGGTAGAGTGAGGACAGCTGTCGGCCAATCCCAGTGTCCTCTATTCCACTTCCTCCATGACCCTAAAGCCCAGGAATAATGTGCAGACACTGGCAATGCAAGCAGCATAACCATCTTGGAAGAGGGCAACAGTGTTTAAATGCTCTTTTTTTATCAAGGGAGCCTGAAACTGCCTTCAGGAAAGGTGTGTGTGTGTGTGTGTTTTGAACATTTAATCATTCTCCCATATCGAGATTTGGTGGTGAGAAGGGGAAGTCTGCTTGAATCTTCCTGTGTTGGGATAAGGGAGAAAGTGAGAGTTGAAGGATATCACCATGCATCCTCATCCATTTTCCAGCTCAGGCAGGCTCCATTGGCTGCTCTGGCTTGAAATGGAGGATGATTGCAAGAGGGAAGGGGATTGCAAGGGAAATATGAATAAGCACATTGCTGCCTTGAGTTGGAGAATGTGATGCTGGCTGAGGTGATTGAGCAGTCAACTGGCTGCTGGGTAGAAGTGGAGGGAGGTGGAGGCAGAGCTCGAGCCTGAGCCAAGCTCTCCTTCATGAGACCCCACACTTGCCCTTCTCTTCTACCAGATGTTGGGACACCAGCCAGCCACACAGCATATCAGCAGCCTTAGCAACCTCCTGACACTGCTGGCCACCTGCCAAAATTCTTGTGTGCCTAGGTATGGCAGCAACTGGCGCGACTTCTCATCTTGCTTGCCTCGGCTGCTGCTGCTCCTCACTGCATGAAAACACTGGACAAGAAAATTGGACAAGATTATCTGAGTGAAAACTGGACACCTCGCAACCCTAACTGGCTACTGCACCATGCTGACTTTTGGGGTGGCTGCTGCTGAATAGTATCAGGAATCTGGGCCTGTTTGAGTCATGCAAGTCATGTGATAGCAAGTTGCTCTGTGTTGTTGCTGAGTCTGGCCTCCCTTAAAGGCCAAAATATTCCTGGAAAGGGCACTACTGGCTCCCTTCTGCTTTTTAGAGACAGAAACCAAGGCCTGAAGCCTGATGATACTGTAGGAATTACCTAGCAACGACCACTGAGGACATTTGTTCCCTAAAGCTACAGATGCTGCTTTTATATTTTTCAGAAGGTTTAATCCCCCCCCACACACATTTTTAAAGATTTCAAACTTCTTTTTTTAATTTTCCAAATTTGTGGAGTTTCCCAGGGTTGTAGAATGATCTGTCTTGTCTGTCCATGGTCCCAATCTCTGGATTTATATATCCTCAGATGGGGCCATGTTGAGAATTAGATATATTGATAATGATTTTTTTAAAAAATACAAAGCATAACTCAGCTGATACATTCAGCTTTTGTGGTAGAAAAAGAATTTGGCATTAAGTTTAACTAAGGGGAGAGGAAGAAAGTCATGTACTGATTGCTTTTCTTTGTGTTTATCCAAGTCACAGTTCAGAATTATGCCATATTTTAATTAAATCTTGGCAAGACCTATTTTGCTGTTCCCCACAGGAAATGAAGAATTGCAGAAGGAGGTGGGAAAAAAGAAACAACTGCTTCCCTAATTGTTCAGCCTGCCTTTAGATGCCAGCAATGTATTATGAGGTGTAACTCAATACATATTGCTGTCTTGGTAAAATAGCTTTTTAGTAGAATCACCTGTCACATCTCATTATCATTAGTATAGGATTTCCAGTATAATTCTTGTTTTTACTTTGTGGAGACACCCCCCTTCCCCCAAAAAGAACTGGAGCCCTTGTTACTTAGAAAGCACTGTTGAGTAAAACAGAGGTGAGAGAGTGAGGTCTAGAGGAATAAAAAATGTCAGATTTGCCATATCTTTCCCCCTTACACTGAAAATGTAGTTATTTAAAATTCATCAGGGACAGACAGACATCTGCAGATGTACTTACCAAGCTATTTATTTTTTTGCAGGGAAGATTACCATGAGGATGGGTTTTGCCAACCTTATAGGGGAGTTGCCTGTGCTCGAATCATTGGAAACCGGACCATTTATGTGGACTCCCTCCAAATGCAAGGGGAAATTGAAAACCGGATTACTGGTAACCTGCATACCTCTCTTTTTTTGTTTTTTGTACAGAATCTTGAACTCTATTTTAACACCCTAACAAACAGAAGGGAGAACGTATCAAAGTTGCAGCATAGGGCAAGTCTGGATCTGTTGTTTTCCTATGGTGCAGTGATGTTTGCAAGTGGTCATATGGTGGAATCTCCCATGGAAGTAATTTGGCTGGAGGAATTTACTGTGCAATGGAGCTCTTATGAGTTGAGTGCTGTCGCTTAAAGATGTCTTTGGAGAACAGTTTCTTCTCTTGCCTTCGTTCTCAGCTCCTGGGTATCACAAACATAATTACATCCCGAATAGTGTATTCACACACACGCACACACAAAATATTTTGGAGGAGTTTTGTTGGATTTTTATAAGATCTAATTGATTGCTATATTTGGAGCAAGGGAAGAATTTTCTAAGTGAGATTGAACAATGGGGATGTCTTCTTTCCTTTGTAGAATATATTTTTACTTGCTTGAGTAATTTGATTTCCTGTTTGTGGGCACTTCCAGGAAATATGCAGTATGGAGTACTGCAGTATGGAGTTTGTAGATTGGTCACTGGAAAAGAGATTGATGTATCAAAGAATCCATCTTATGTGGAGGGAGTTTGAATTTGATCATCTGTTCTCTCTGTATTCTACAGCCATCATGGCAGATAACTGCAACTCAGTGTCTCAATATGTAACTCGCCAGCTGATAACCTTGAGCTACTCTGATGTGCTCCGTGTGGAACTGAAACCAAGAAAAGTAAAAAGAAACAAACTTACTTAACTAAATGGTGGTGAAAACACTACATCCTGATGTGGTCCCAGTGGGTTTTTAGCTGTAGTAGAGGGATATGGCCTGTTGGTTTACATGCTGGATAATAGGGTCAAGTCTTCACCCACCACATAAAATCTTTATTCCAAGTTCTTGTGCCATCAGTGCATACATGCCATGACTTTAAAGAGCAAGGTTTGTGATAAAGTCTTTCTCTCAGTTGGGAAGGTCTGGCTCTCTTCTTGACTGACTCTCACAGCTTACTAGTAGAGATGGGCACGAATCAGAAAAAAAAGAACCGTACGGTTCATGGTTCATCGCATTTCATGAACCACGAACTTTCACGAACTTGCCCTGGTTCGCGAACTAGTTCGTTTGGTTCATGTAAATGTCACATCCAGGTCAGCAAACCGTCACTTCCATGTGAGCAGAAGGTCACTTCTGAGCCAGCAGAAGGCTACTTCTGGGTCAGCAGAAGGTCTGCAGGAAGTCCATCCCCTGTTGCCTAGGAAACTGATTGATCGGCACCAGGCTGTCTGCAGTGACGAACCAAAATATGATCCAAACAAACCAGCCTAAACTTCGTGGCAGTTCTTCAAAAAAACTTTGGTTTGTATTTCGGTTCGTGCCCATCTCTACTTACTAGTGCAGTTAGAGGGCTGTGCAACTAACAGCACAGTCTTTTGCAGAGTTACTCCAGTCTCAGACCATAGATTTGGAATAACACTGTATACAATTGCACTGCATAAGTGTAGCTGTGGATAACAATCCACATTAGTGTCAAAATTAAAATTAGTTTGGATACAATCTGTTAACTTGGTGATTATGATGCAAATAAGCATTTAGTGGGAATTTCCTATTCTTAGATATTGTTTTCATATGATGAAAAGGAGCTGAAAATGAGAGCTAAAAGATGCTAGGCTTTCCCATAGATGCGGCCAACTTATGGCTGGCAGTAAAAGTATGGAATGTAAATATCCTAATAAATAACAAATAAAATTGTATAAAGAAGACACTCCCACATGATTCTGAAAACCTTGGTTTGCACACATCCTAAACATTTAACAGCAAAATTTGCTAAATACTCGATTCTGATTTTTCATTATTCCAGCATTCACTGATAATTGAATTATTTATTTCAATCCCTGTAATGAATTTTTTCCTATATATACTACATTCTTATTGATACTTTAATTAAAACCTGTTGCTAAGCAGTTGCATATTTATGCAGCAGGCTGTATTTTAATTTAAGTCTGAAAAAGCTAAATATGTTATTCTTAAAGGGATTAACAGTGGAATCCTAAAAGCACATTCCAGGGAATAAGACCCATTGAACAGACCTGAGCAGAATAGACCTATTTATGATTGCTTTATTAATTTGAACTGGGTTTTAAATATCAAATGCTTAAGTCCATCAAATGTCCAGTCAGGTGCCAAAGGGGTTGGTTCTGCGCCCAGTGCATTTCAGTATTTTTATAAGGGATCTGGATGAGGGCATGAAGGGATTAATCATTAAATTTGCAGATGATACCAAACTGGGAGTAGCAGCAGACACCCTTGTCATGCTCTGGTGTCACCCCCATCGATGCATGCCCGTCCGCCATGTTGCCTCAACCTAGACTGGTTCCCTGGCCAAGGGCTGCCTGATCAGTCCAGCTCGCCCAGTGCTCCACACAGGTGTTTGAGGGCTACTCCCTTGAGACCTCAGAATGATGGGTCAGGGTCAGGGTGGAGGGCACCTGTAGTTCTTGCCCCACCTGAGAAGCCACCCTTCACTCCAAGCATGGTCCTCTCCTTTTCCTCCCCGGTCAGGAGTCTGAGCCCTCCTTTTACCCTTTCCCCCTCTCTTATGGTTGACCCCACCCCCTTTCCCATCCTCCCACACCTAGGACAAGTCCCGCCAACTGCGGCCACACCCTCTGGTTTCACCTCCTCCCAGGCAGGCTGTTGGGCTGGTCTCCCCTGTCAGGCCCGGGCCCAATACTAGGAGCCAGATTGGCCCAGCTACTTGGGCTCCCTTACCTCTGCCCAGCTTCCATTGGACTGGCCAGGCTGCCTGTGCTGTCAGTGCCAGGTGCTGTGCTCCTGGGGGTCAGCAGGCTCCCAGGCCCGGCTGTGCCGGCTCAAGCCATCTCTGTCTGGACATGCTGCCGCCTCTGCTGCCTCCATTGCCCTCCTCCATTGCCTCTGTATCCCTTGTGGCTTGTCAGGATGCTCCGACACCCTCCTCCTCTGCAGCCGCTGCTGCCACATCCCTCTCCTTAGCTCTCCAGGACACTCCTGCCCGGCCCGTCAGCTCCAGTGCCTTCACAGAGTTGGGGCCTGCCGCCCCGCCACAGCCTCAGTGGGTTTGGGACAGGTTGTGCGGGGGTTTCAGGGGACCTTCATCGAGTTGGGGTGCTGTCCCCAGACACTCTTGAAGATCGAGATAGAATTCAACAAGACCTGAACACACTGGAAAAGTGGGCAGAATTTGAATAAGATGTGATTTAACATGGAAAAGTGATGGGTTCTCCACTTGAGTAACGAGAACACAAAGCATGCTTACTGGATGGGGGATACACATCTGGACAGCAGTGTGTGTGAACAAGATCTTGGGAAATGGGTGGATGGGAAGCTAAATATGAGCAGTCAGTGTGATGCAGCAGCAAAAAAAGTCAAACCCAATCTTGGGGTATATCAACAAAGACATAGCATTCAAATCACAGGATGTCATTGTCCTGTGATTGGTCAGGCCCCACCTGGAGTATTGTGTGCAGTTCTGGAGGCCTCACTTTAAAAAGGATTTGGACAAATTGGAACGGGTACAGAGGAGATCAACTAAGATGATCAGGGGTCTGGAGACCAAGCCCTACGAGGAAAGACTTGAGGGTCTTGGGAATGTTCAATTTGGAGAAGAGAAGGTTGAGGGGAGACATGATTGCTCTCTTTAAGTATTTAAAAGGCTGTAACTTAGAGGAGGGAAGGGATCTATGCCTGTTGGCAACAGAGGATAGTACTCAAAACAATGGGTTTAAACTACAGGAGGAAAGGTACCGACTAAACATTAGGAAAAAATTCTTCACGTTAAAAATGTAATTTAGCAGTGGAATTGGCTGCCTAGCTGTTTCCCCTCATTGGCAGCCTTCAAGGAATGTCTGGGGATGCCTTGGGTTGTTCCTGCATTAAGCAGGGGGTTGTACTAAATGTTCTGTAAGGCCCATTCCAACTCTATGATTCTATGAAGTGCACTGAACTAGTACTTCAGCTGCAAAAAGAAGAGATGCCAGACTTGCACATGAGACAACCTAGAAGATCTTGAAGATAAATGTATAGTTACAGAGTAGGGAATGGAAGGTCATCTGTTCATATCCAGAACTAATCTCTTCACCTGTTGTGCAAATTTGGCATCATGAGCCAATTTATCCTTGGTTTCAGGATTCCTCTGAGGGGGTTTTTCCTACAGTGAGAGAAGGCAGAGTTTAAGACTACTTGGATATGATGTTCACTGACCCTTTGACTCTGTGCAGGTGTACTTCTTTTTTTTCTGCAGTGAGAGATTCTGGGTTTTAAAGTCCACCTGGGCATATGCTACCTTCAGTTTTTTACCTGTAATCCCAGATGTGAAAGAGGAGAGGAAAGCAACTTGAGACTAATTCATTGGTGTGTTCAAGGCCTTCTGCACAGGCGTGTTAGAGCAAGGTAGCTTTCAATAAGCCATTTAAATATCCTCTGACTAAGCCTGGGCAGTCATTTCTGCTCCCATGGCCTAATCTATTCCTGAAGCAAAACCCTTACTCCAAACAGAGGGGTCAACCCCAAAATAGTATGAATGTATTTTAGGAAAGTAACATGAGAGAGACGGTTATGGAAGAGAATAGATCTGATGTAAGCTTCGTCAGCAAAGGGTTAACTGGCTCAGGAGGACAGGAGGCAGCTCTGGGTGTTTTTGAAGCCCTCCCACTCAAAGAAATTGCTTGCATATTTACCCTTTTTAAGTAAAAGGGCAAGTAAGACCTGCTTTTAGTTTTGAAGGGAGACAGGAAATTTTGGAATTAGTAACTGAATCAACATGGGGTTTCTAGCATACATTCAGCTGTATATGCATTGAGAATTACTTGACACACACAAAGAAAAATCAAGTGTACATTGTAAATGTGTTCTTGTAAATAGATCTACTGAAAGTGAGGGTGGATAGTCCATATATTAATAGATTTCCATACATTAATACTGATTGTAGGTTTTCCACAGATCTGCTGGCTTGTTTTTACCTTTAGCCAGTGAAATTTGTAGCTCTAAAAATGGAATGTGCTGACACCTAGTGTCCAAATAAGAAATTTAAAGTCGATGTATTGTCGAAGTCTTTTGTTCCCCCAAATCTTTCTCTAGAAATTCCATTTTGGATTCCCATCTCCTCTTATTTGGTTTCTCTTTATTTCCAAATTTGTCTCTCCATTGTCTTCTGACTTTTCCTCTTGATTCCGTTCCTGTATCTCTAATAATCCTTTTTAAGGTTAATGTTTCCTTGTCTTTTGGGGGTGGGGGGAGGAAGGGATTCTGTTCTTCATAATTTATATTCTTAGTATCAGAAATCTGATTATTTTGGTTTGTAATAGCAAAAGTATGCTGATGATATCCAGCTCTTCCTTCTTTTTGTCCTATCCCATTCCGTACTAATCTTTTCAGATGACTCGCAGCTATTTCTGCCTGTATTATTTCAAGTTCAGTGAGTAAAGGACAAACTTTATTCTGTTTTCCTATAAACCTTTATTTTGCCCTTCTCTTTCTCTCATGGGCAACGTCACCTACCAGTCTTCTCTGCAAATTAAGAGTTTGGGTTTTTTTTAATCTTTGATACCTCTCTCTCTCTCTCTCTCTCTCTCTCTCTCTCTCTCTCTCTCTCTCTCTCTCTCTCTCTCTCTCTCTCTCTCAGCTCATGCGGGACTGCTCTTCCAAAGGTGTGTTGGTTCTAATATTTTCTAAAATTATCTTTATTCCTTATTCATTTTGTATCATGTTGACTGTTGTAATGTTTGGCTTATCATTCTGTCTGTCTCTCTGTTACCTGTTTGCAGTTACTTATTCTTCATACTTCAGTCACATTACATGTCAGGTCCTTCCTTCCTTCCTTCCTTCCTTCCTTCCTTCCTTCCTTCCTTCCTTCCTTCCTTCCTTCCTGTATAGGTTGCTTTTTTACTTCTTGTGAGCCAGCAGGCAGGTACCTGATTGATTTTATTACTTTACTGCACCTAGAATATTATCTTCACTTCTCTAAATAATGGTGATTCTCAGAAAACTCACAGGATTCCAGGATGAGCAAGAGAAGCCAAGGGCAAGCCCTGAGCTAGCACTCAAACATGTTGGCCACAGAATGAAAATGGACAAGATATGCATATGTACCTGTTTAATCTGTCCAGAGAGTGTCCATAGTCACCCACACCTCTTTTACAAAGAAGTGCAAAAACTAACAAAATATCCAAAAACCAAAATAAACATCACTCAAGATAAAAACAAAAGCTTGACCATATACTAACCCAGAAAAGAAATCTTGAGCAATGAGAGGTGTGACTGGTGAAACAGCTAATTTTCAGATAGCTACCCTTAACCAACATCTGACCTTCATGACCTTTACATATCGGAAAGTTTCAGACTTTTTACGAAGTTCATATGGAGTTAAACAGTATGGGGTTTCCCTCAGCCCGCATGAGGTCAGTAATCTTCGTTTGACCTTTTTACACAAGTCCATATCAACAGTCGGAATGGCTTTGTATAATGGGACTAAATTTCTATAATGCCCCTTACTCCATCTCATTTGAATGCTTTACCAGTTGACAGTTATCTTAACGTCAGAATTTTATTTCACTCTTAGCAACTTTTGCTGATTCCTGCTGCCTATCATAGTTTAAATGTTTTCAGGTGGACCAGTTCATGTATCATGTTTTGTCTATACATAATCAGTCCCAACTTGTTCTCAGACATGTATATTCCTGCTTGAAGAAATTCAGTGTGAACTTGGCAGAATATCAATACAGCCAGCATGTTACTTCCTGTCAGGAAACTGGTGCAATTCAAGATGCAGGGCCAGAGACAAGAAGCTGGGTCAAGAAGTATAATCTGAGGTGGATGAAGTCACTTTCCAAGAAGACAGGCTGGTTTAAACAAGGGGAAATATCAGGTGCTCACTCTGAGACACATAAGCTGCCTCATACTGAATCAAACCATTGGTCCCTCAAAGTCTGTACAGTCCACTAGGATTGGTCGTGGCTCTCCAGGGTCTTAGGTAGAGGTCTCGGCAGCTTCATATTGTCCAGACTGAGGAGGTACCTTGCAAGTCTAAGCATTGTAAGGCTTTGTGATTGGCTCTTACCACAGGTAGTAAGGTGCTGTGCATGATTGGCAGGGGGTCTTTGTTCAAGTTCCACCTTTGTTCCTTACTTTGCTCCTTGGTTCAAGTCTACCTTTGTTCCATGAGGGCTGCACTTGAAAGAACTTTTGTAGGCAGAGCCTGTGTATTGCAGGTTCATGCTTACATTTCTTCATGAGATTGTAGCTATGTCATGGATATAGCTGGAACTATAGGGGAACAATTGCTGGATATGACCAAGAAAGTAATTCAAGATACCTTTGCACACAGAAACAGGGTTAGCCCAACCCCATAACTAGACATGCCACAAAGGGAGTTTAGAGGCCTAGAGCAGAACAACCTTGGAGACGGGCATAAAACAATAGTTAGTGTGTTCTTGCTACTTGTCTTAACAAAGTCTATGTAGAATTAGTGATTACAAACCTCTGAATATCTTTTGGTGCTCCATCATTGCCACTATCCTTGAATAATGCTGCCAGTCTCTATGAAGTAAGATATTCCTGACATTCTCAGATACTCCTTGCACCTGGGCCTTGGCACATTGTATATATTGATATGAGTTAGATGGGTCTTCTGATCTACACATGGCAAGACAACTGTGTAACTCTATTGTTATACGTTTCAAGAAGATGTTTCAAATATGAATAACCTTGTTTAGTGTATGAAGTCATAAGATAACCAAAAATTTGAGTCTTTGAAGTAGTTATTGTTAAGAGAAGGTTCTGAAACCCTAAACGGATAGAGATCTTCTTCTTAGAAAAGACTCCTTGCCTGTGACCTTCATATCTTTGGGTAAGAGACTTTTTTTTTTCTGTTGATAGAGTTGATATTAAGAATACGGAATAATTATTTTGTAATAATAAAGGCTTAAAATGGAAGCAGAGACTCCATAGTTGTATTACTTGTGTACAATGCCTGGAACAAACCTAAGACATTACCTGTGGTATGCCTGTAGCCAGGAGGTAAATGGTTTGATATAGGAAAGCTAACTAGACTCTCAGGGCTTCTTAAGTGCATGCCTGTATCTTAGTCAGGCCTGAGCAGAATAATCCAGAATAGCTGTTTGTGGCTGTATGTAACCAAGGATAAGCTGTGGCTACTCATGCGTACCCAGGCAGATACAGCACAGCAAGGCAGAGAATTCCTTGTGTTTGATTTTCCTCCATTTGATCCAATCAACTTTGTTCCAGTTTTGTGAAGGAGGTAAATTTTTGGCAAAAGAATATTCCAGATTTGAAAATTCTTTCACTTCTTCGTGTTCCCTTCCAATGGTTTCTTTTGGGGTAGCTCCAATAGCTTCAGTTATCTTGGCCTTGCTCTTATCTGGCATTCTTTTAAAGCTCTGCTTGCTCAAGGATGCTTGCCATTGATTAAAGTGTTTAGTAATTCATCATAATCTTTAGAGCAGATTACTGACATCATCAGCAAACACCGAATTCCTTGTTGGCCTCTCATTCTTTTTTGCTTAACATAGCTATGACCATTGCAAATAGAAAAGGCCGTAGAGCTGAATCTGATGCAGATCACGCTTAACTGCATATTTGTTGCTTGTACTCCTATTTGCGTGCTTGGGAACTGGTCAGTTACTCTGCTGTTGAAATATGATTTATCCTTATGTATGAAAGATAAGTTATCAGTACTTGTTACTACTATGCACTTGAATACACTGTAATCTTAAGATTCTCAAAATTGCTTTAGTGGTATCTGTTAAGTGTATCTAGTGGCTGCATGTGTGCCCCATACATAGTATTCTTGTTTGCAGTACGGGTCAGTTGAATGAATGCTTTTCCTTTGACTTGCATGGAGAAATGAAATCATTCTGCCAGTGTGGAAACCAATGAGTGTGCATATATTTGCTTCTCAGCCAAGACTTCTCAGCATACTGACAACAGTTTAAATTAATTTGCAGCAGCCCTCACCAGGGCTTAATCTTGGGTCTTGCTTTCAAAGTTGGAGTGACAGACATCTATAGAACAGCATGTACTTGGTCTTGTGCATTGCACCTTTTTAAAAGATCCATAATTGTTTCTCACTTCTTGGATTATCTGGAAAGCTCCCCAGGTCCAGGGTATGATTTATAGACAGGCCTCATTTGAGAAATTAAAGTAGTAAAGGTTTAATCGAACAGTGCTGATTGGAACTGGTAGAATAGTGAATAACTTTCCTTTTACAACCCCCTAAAACTTAAGAGCCACATCTGAGGCTTGTAGATCATGGCAAAAGGTTCAGAAGGTGCAGAGGAGCTATGGTGAAGACTTCTAGAACAACAGATTGGCTGGACAATCTTACCCCCCACACAAAGAGGAGTTTATAATTTGTGGATTCTCAAAGAAATAGTACTTGGGAGTAACTGCTGATAGGAGTCATTTTTTCAAGCTTCAGAAATCAAGGCAAGCATGTATATATCACCCACATGTATGGTTATAGATGTTTGAAGTGATTGAATTGAGGCTAATGCTTATACAGACTAACCCTATTGTGTGCCTATTGGAGGTGGAGGTGCACTCACCTGTTATGCTAAAGAATGACATCATTTTCTGACGTACTGCAGAAACGACAGGTCACACCAACAAGCAATTCACTAAAAATTGACCCCAAACTTTTGTTTGGGGGCAATTTTTAGCAAATTGCTCCTTGGTATGGCCTATAGTGTCTGTGTCATGCCAAAAAATGACATCATTTTCCAGTGCAATGTGGGAGCACACTTGCATTCCCCCTCTAGATGCTCCCTCTTCTGCTGACCAGGTGGGCAGGAGCTGGTATCAGGAGATCCTCCGCCCCCAGCGGGGGATGGCAACTCTGAACCCTATTCTAAAAACTAATTTTATGTCAGTTTGATTGCCTCTTCTTCCTCAAGTGAACTCTGGAAATTGTGACATTAACATGCTTATTTTATTATAAACAAGAACTTAATGATTGGCTTTACTTTATTCTCTTTTTTCAGCTGCATTTACTATGATTGGCACATCCACCCATTTATCTGATCAGTGCTCTCAGTTTGCCATCCCATCTTTCTGTCATTTCGTATTTCCCCTGTGTGATGAACGCTCTCGGACACCTAAACCAAGAGAGTTGTGTCGGGACGAGTGTGAAGTTCTGGAGAATGATCTCTGTAGGCAGGAATACAACATTGCTAGGTCTAATCCGCACATTCTGGTGCAGCTCCAGCCACCTAAGTGTGAAGACTTGCCACTGCCAGACACCTTAGAAGCTGCCAACTGCATAAAAATTGGAATACCTGTAGAGCGGCTCAACAGATGTAAGTGTACCTTCCTTTTCCCCCTTATCTTTGCTCTGATAAAATTTCTGATTTAGGTAGGGTTACCAGTCAGTTAATGATTTTAAGCTCTTTAATCATCTTTTAAAAAATGGTTGAGTAAATTAATCTATTTAATCAGTTAATCTATTGAGTATGGTATCATGGTTAGATTGTTGGACTAGCATCTGAGAGACATAGGTTTGAATCTTCTTTGCCATGGGATCCACTCTGCCATAGAAGCTTTCTGGGTGATCTTTGGCCAGTTATATACTCTTAGCCTAACCTTCCTCACAAGGTTGTTGTGAGTATAAAATGGGGGGAAGGAGAGCTGCACTGAGTCCTTATGGGGAGAATGGCAGGATATAAAAGAAGTAATAAAAATATTTAAAAGCTCATAAAAATTCATTAAAACGTTATTTTATGATTTTTTTCCAAAGACTTCCCCCCAGATTTTCTAAGAAGAAAACTGGAAACTTGAGGGAACATTGAGCAAAATGTCTGTAAAACATTTTCTTCCTTAGAATGGTGAAGTGCATTATCATACAAGGCTTTACTCACATGTGTAGTTCAAATATTTTTATATGGCACAGTCTACAACTTTTATATGACACAATCTACAACTTTAGAAACCCGTTGCTATGTTGACTGTACACATACATAGGATATTTTCAAGGATAATTTTGTCCACAATTAATTTGTTATGTGTATAGTGATAATATACTACCAAAGAGTTCACAGTGTTCAATGTTACAAAGTTTATTTCAATATCCAAATATCTGCCAGTCCTGTTGTGACTCTGTGAGGCTTTATCTATCCAACTTAACACTATATTACAAAAATGTGTGTGTTCTGTGTTCAACTGTTTGCTTTCATGTCTCTTGGGAAGCTGAAGAATTGTAAGAGTAACTTGATACAACGTTTAGTATTTACTACCTCACAAACAGCAAATGCTAAGATATGTGTGCTAAAGTCACATAAGGTATGGTATGTCATGTCTTTCTTTATTATTGGCTGGATCAGTAGTTTTGCTTTTAGAAAACTAAATTTCATAAATATACTAAATATCACAATGTAATAGGCTAAATTATAAATGATGTGTTTTATGTTCGAATAATAAAATTGGGGGGGGGGTTAGAAGCTGTATTACATGTATTTCAATTTTTACTAAAAATAATAATACACTTGCAGGGTGCATAAAACGCAAGTTGTATGTTTGTTTTTTAAGCACTGGTAGATGGGATGGGGGGCGTGTTCCTTTTATACCTTTGTGGTCTGAAGTAGCAAATGTAAAACAGGTAAGTTTTGAGAGCACTTAGACCTCTGACAAGGAAGCAATTAATTTGGGAACAGAAGACAAGGAAGAGAAGTTAAATTTGCTTTCCATGGTGAAAAAGATAACTGGTTGGGCATCTTGGTTTTTCTGGTTTTAACCCAGTCTATCTTTAAAAGATAGTCTAACAGTGCAATCCTATGGAGAGTTACTCCAGTCTAAGGCCATTGACTTCAGTGGACTTAGACTGGAGTAACTCTCCATAGGATTGCACTGTAAAACTGAGAGGATGCTGAGCTGATACATTTTTTTTTCCTCTGGAAGTTTTTCCTCTGTGCAAAGTTCTTACCTCGGAGTTTATATGGGCAATGCAAAAAAAAAATGTGAGCAAGAGACCAGAAGTCCTCTCTGCTCCTAACTGTAACCTTTAGAGTCCACATGAATTTTTCATTCAGTGCCAGGCTTTCCAATGTGTATTTCTCTGTAATGTAAAACATATTGCATTTGGCTCATATTCTCTCTAGGATGCCTGTAGCTGACTTGGAAGGGGTGCCATATGGTGGTGGGGGGGGAGGACAAGGAATAGCAGATTTAAAATCTCTCTTCTGCAACGTCTGTCTGTATGATGTAAACGGCTATTGCCAGAGGAATCCAGATTCTGCCCCAGGCACCTGAGCAACTGCCAGACCTCCATGGTAGGTAGGGCTGTCCTAGGACATTCTGAATGTTTTCAGCTTCATTGTTTTCAACAATATGTAATGTGTACATGATCCTGTGGTGTAACATTTGTGCTACAATAAAGTGATTGAGGTGTTAAAAATCCACAGAGGAATAAGCCTGGTGGAAAAATGTAAGACTGATATCTCTGGAAAGAGATTTTCTCTACCCACAGAATGACACGCCAGAGGCAGCCAGCTGGTGCAGATCACCTTGTGTGACTGGGGAAGTTTTTAATGAGATACATAAATTAAGCCAGTGCAGTTCTATTTAAAGAAGTAAAGCAAAACCAGACAGAGAATAAATATAGTAAATAATGATTGGTAGATAACTGCAAGAAAAGAAAACTTTTAAAAGTCTTGGAGAAAGCGGATTAGAGGAAAGGAAAAGAAGAAAGAGGACAAGAATAACAGTTTAAAGAGAATGTCCTAGGAACACGACTATTGCGAAAAGTTAGGTGGTCTAGACATAGGGTTGTTCACATCTCTGCTGTAATCTGGTTTCTTTGGAATGGTCCCCTTGTTCAAATGACTGATGGGAAGGCCATACATTCTGTGTTATTTTGGTTTCTATCTGCATGCTCAGATTGTTTCCACATCTGCACTTTTGAATCAATCATTGAATCTTATGTGAAGACCGGAAGAATGTTCTATGAAACATTCTGAAAAGTACTGATAAGTTGTTAAGCTAAAAAATGTTAATAAGTCTTGCCTGTCCTGTACTATTTTTTGTTGGGAATTTGTCATTATGTTAAATCTCATAATATTTTTAGTCTGTGGTATACAAAGAGCAGATTTAGAAGAGTTTGGAGGGTGGGGGTTGACCTCCTATTACTCATGCATCTCTTGTAAAACACTTTTTGCAGATCATCAGTGTTACAATGGCTCTGGAGTGGATTATAGAGGGACTATCAGTGTTACCAAGTCAGGTCACAATTGTCAGTATTGGGACTCTCAACATCCTCATTCCCACAGCTTGACAAGTACAGAATTTCCCGAGCTTGGAGGAGGACATGCATATTGTCGCAATCCTGGGGGCCAGATGGAAGGTCCCTGGTGTTTTACACAAAACAAAAACGTACGCATGGAACTGTGTGAAGTACCTTCTTGTAGTATGTATTATTTTTTTCCCCTGTTTCTAGTATTGCCCTTGCATGTTTGCAGTAAAATTTATTTTAAAATTATGCACTAATTAGGACTTTCTGTTGGACATTTAAAAATTATTTTACAGATCAAAATTAGTTTGAAATTCTTTACTAATGCATTCTTTATTCACGGTGCTGAAGCCAGTGGAAGATAAGTGATGTAACTATGGTCTAGATTGTCACTGCTACCCTTCGATGAAGGCAAGATGTGCCCTACGTGTATCATGCAAATTTGTAACACAGGGCAGCAACATTTTTGGGCTGAGCTTCCCTAAGTCAAGAGAACATCTACTGACCCTTCCCAATATAAGCTTGGTACTTATATGTGGCCAGAAACCTTTACATTGGCCATCTGTCTGACAAAGGCAGGTGGTTTCATCTGAACCGCTCTTGTTCTGATCTTAAGGTCTGTGGTGCTAAGTAACGCAGCCACATAAAATGTGGATCTGAGATGATGAGACCACAGGGTTCATGTT
This sequence comes from Eublepharis macularius, assembly GCF_028583425.1. Lineage (NCBI taxonomy): Eukaryota > Metazoa > Chordata > Lepidosauria > Squamata > Eublepharidae > Eublepharis > Eublepharis macularius. Next base: position 83,404,774 of record NC_072797.1, read on the forward strand.
TCACATAGTGATGTGGTATTGTTGGTGGAGGAGCAGATCGCATTTTTTTTAAAAAAAGATCCTCCCTAACTTGCCTGTTTTCTACCTGTTGTGAGGTTTGCTCTTGCCTCTAATGTTGGGAAGCATCCAGCCGTGTCATCTGTTACCTACAAACTGACAATCTCTAGTTCTGGAAACAACTCTTAGCACATGATTTTGTTGATTGAATTGTCAGCAGTTGTTGTGTATGTTTTATACAGTTTTCCTAGAAAGCATTTTTAACTTTTGCCATTTAAATATAAGGGTCAGTTAGCACCTGAAGTATAGTGCTTCAAGACTTAAAATAAATTATTATAATAATTAGGGCAATTGGCAGTATGGTATCTAAGCATAAAAGTAAAAATAAAATTAAAATGTAGAATTATGAGATTGCTACTTATATTGTTTGTATTTATTTTGTGCTGTGCTATGGACACATCATTTCATATTTGATATACATAAGAAGCTGCTCCTTTCTCTAGTGAAATGAATGGGGCAGCCCTTTAGGACATGGTGGTTCCATGTTCTTAAAATTATAGGATCCTGAGTCAGGCAGAACTAGTAAACACAGCTTAGTTATTGAATTATATCCTTGTTTGGCATAAGAAAAAACACTGTTTTTCAGCTTTGAGAAGTTCATTAAAAGGTTATGGGCATATCTTGCTGGTTGGTAGATTTGTTGTTTGGCCTGTATACAGTTCTCGTTGATGCATTTCAAAAATGAGATTGCAATGTTGGAACAAATGCAGAAGAGGGCAGCCAAGATAACTGATAGATAGGGTTGCCAGATGTGAGCTGAGGGGGGGGACCCAGTACCAGGGGCGGAACCCGGTAAGAAACCTTCTCGCACGCACACTCCCAGTACCGACATGATGATATCTCTTCTGGAAGTGATATCATTGCACCGGCAGATGGTGTGCTCAGCCCTTTGGGGGTCAGAATTGGTCCCTATGAAGCTTGGGAGCATGCCCGCTGCTGGCATGACGCCGTCACTTTAGGAAGTGATGTTGTCATGCTCTGCTGGGAACGCACCCACTGCACTCTTGCCTGGGTTGTCTGCCAGTGGTGGGAAATCTCCAGGCAGTTTGTTACCACTTGCCAATTGCCAGTGATCAGTGGGTAACAGGGAACCGTACTGACAGATTAGATCACATTTCTTCTGAGGAAAGACTAAAGAGTCTGGGGCTTTTCATTTTAAAAAAGATGAGAAGAGGTGTGTGTGTGTGATTGAGGCTTCTAAAATCATGCACGAGACAGAGAAACTGGACAGAATTTTTTTCCCTCTCCCATAATATAGGAACTCAGGGGGCACCTAACAGAAATTCTGAGAAATAGGTTCTGGACAGACAGAAAGAAATACTGCTTTATTCAATAAGTAATTAAAGTGTGGAATTCACTGCCAGTGGATGTAATGATGTCCATGAGCATAGATTGCTTTAAAAGGAGGCTCGACAAATTAATGGAGAAGAGATCTATCAAGTCATGAAGATTAAGGGGAGCTTCCAGTATCTAGAGGCAGTAAACCTCTGAATACCAGTGTTGGAAAGCAACAACAGGAGAAGACCTTGGCTTCTGTGCTCTGTTCATTGGCCCTCCAGGACAACTGGTTAGCGACTGTGTGGAAGAGGATGCTGGACTAGATGGATCACTGGTACAAGCCGACAGTGCTTTTCTTATGTTCCTGTAGTATCAGAAATACAAACTGACTGGATTGATGGAATCTCATATTTTATACATATGGTCAGACTCTGGGATTTTATTTACTGTTAATGAGAAACAGGAAATGGTTCTTTGTGCCAGAAACAATTTTTGATTCTTCTCCGTAGTTATATTTTTAATTTGCATTGCTTTCAGATGTTTAAAAAGCTCTTCTGAAAACATGAAATACTTCCATTCTAAACAGGTCCACGTGACAGCAGCAAAATGGGCATCCTCTATATCCTGGTTCCCAGCATAGCCATCCCTTTGGTTATTGCCTGCCTTTTCTTCTTGGTGTGCATGTGCAGGAACAAGCAGAAGGCATCTGCTGCCATTCCACAGCGTCGCCAACTAATGCCATCTCCTAGCCAGGACATGGAAATGCCTCTTATAAATCAACACAAACAGGTACCGTTTTTCAAAAGTTGTTTTTCGTAGACACACACGATTTTAAAGTCTTCCCAAATTGAAATGACTTTAGAGCGCCTGTGACTTGTAGGTTATATGTAAGTAACTTTGTTAAAAATAACATTGTTACTGCAATTTGCATTGCCATGGTGGTGATATTTTACATTTATGAAATAAGATGATCATTTCTTTTACCTGTCTAGAGGTTGGTTTTGTCCCCCTGCCAGCATGACTCATCCATGCCTGAGGTCCATGGCCTGCTGTGCCCCCTCCTTGCCCAAGTCATCATCATTGGTGGGAGACAGGGCATGCCACAGAGGGGTTGGGAGTGGTGCCCAGTGGAGTCTGCATCCTGGGGCTTGTTGCAAGGCTTGTATGAGCAGAAGATTAGGAGACCACCTGGGACAGGGAGATGGCCCCGACAACAAGGACCAATGGGAAGGTTGGAGTGGGACCCTGTGGGAGTGGTCTGGGGCATATAGACCAGTGCTGAACAGGGTCAAGGAAGAACACAGCTCCTGTTCTATGGTGCCTGTCCTAGAGAGAGAAACATGAAAGACCAGAATAGCCCGACAGAAGAGGTCAAGTGTGGGTGACTTAACTGCTCCTCCACCATTTCTGAGGCCTAATAGAGTGCGCTGTCTTGCCTCCCAGGCTGCTCCTCTCCTTTCTTGAGTGTTGGAAGGGTGTGTCCCTTCAACCAGTATGCTGTTCCTCACAATCTGCTGCATCCATTAATTGAAATATTCAAACTTAAGATACTTTTATTATTTATGTTGAAGTGTCATTCAGTTAATGGTTGACAAATACAAGAAATATATATGAAAAGGAAAAGCAGGGGGTTGGATCCATTGCTTCTGTGAGCAGTGAGTTTGTGGAAGAGACTTTTATCAGCCTCCTCTTCCTCAAGCAGTCTACCATTGAGGGCTGGGGACCTTCCAAAACAAGGCAAGAAAGAAGATTTCACAGGAACCACTTTCCCTCTTCCTTGCGCAAGCAGAAGAGTTCCTGTAAATTTGAGCTTCACCTATGCAAGAGGAAGGAAGGGCAATTTATAACTTTCTTAAATTATGAAAGAAGAGAAATGAATATAAATTAACATACACAGAAAGTCTCCTATTTAAAATTTTATTTTTGCTACTGGCTTCTTACTTGTAACCCCCACCCCTTAAATTTAAATACCATAAATGTTACATAACCTCTGTCTATTTATTTTCAGACTAAACTAAAAGAGATCAGTCTTTCCACTGTGAGGTTTATGGAGGAACTAGGTGAAGAGAAATTTGGAAAAGTTTATAAGGGCCACCTGTTTGGTACAACTTCAGGGGAACAAACTCAAACAGTTGCCATAAAAACACTTAAGGATAAAGCAGATTTAACCCTTCGAGAAGAATTCAAGCATGAAGCAATGATGCGGTCAAGATTGCAGCACCCAAATATAGTTTGCTTGCTAGGAATAGTGACCAAAGAACAGCCCATCAGTATGGTTTTTAGCTATTGCTCCCATAGTGATCTCCATGAGTTCCTAGTTATGAGATCTCCTCATTCGGATGTTGGCAGCACCGATGATGACAAGACAGTGAAATCTACTTTGGAGCCAGCAGATTTTTTTCACATTGTGACTCAGATAGCAGCTGGAATGGAATATCTGTCAAGTCACCATGTTGTCCATAAAGATTTAGCCACGAGAAATGTACTGGTGTTTGACAAGCTAAATGTGAAAATATCAGATTTAGGTCTTTTCAGGGAAGTTTATTCTGCTGACTATTATAAACTAATGGGAAATACTCCCCTCCCTATAAGATGGATGTCCCCAGAGGCGATCATGTATGGCAAGTTTTCAGTTGATTCTGATATCTGGTCTTATGGAGTGGTGTTGTGGGAGATCTTCAGCTATGGTTTGCAGCCTTACTGTGGCTACTCTAATCAGGATGTCATTGAGATGATAAGAAATCGACAGGTTTTGCCATGCCCTGATGACTGCCCCGCGTGGATATACTCACTGATGTTAGAGTGTTGGAATGAATTTCCTAACAGAAGACCCAGATTTAAAGACATCCACAACAGACTGAGAACATGGGGAAATCTTTCTAATTATAACAGCTCTGCACAAACATCTGGTGCAAGCAACACTACACAAACCAGTTCCCTCAGCACAAGCCCTGTTAGTAATGTCAGTAACACTAGGTATGTTGGACCGAAGCAAAAAACACAGGCTTTCCCGCAGCCACAGTTCATACCAATGAAAGGACAGATAAGACCTATGGTCCCACCTCCTCAGCTCTACATTCCAGTCAATGGTTACCAACCAATGCCAGCATATGGAGCCTATTTGCCAAATTTTTACCCAGTCCAAATCCCAATGCAGATGGCTCCTCAGCAGATGGCTCCTCAGATGATTCCAAAACCAGGATCCCATCACAGCGGAAGTGGCTCCACAAGTACGGGATATGTAACTACTGCCCCTTCCAATGCCTCCGTGGCTGACAGGGCTGCTCTGCTGTCAGAAGGTACAGATGATGTACACAATGCAATAGAGGATGTTGCTCAGAGTCTTGTTCAGGAAGAGGAAGAAGAGGATGGTTCAGTGCCTGAAACAGAATTATTGGGCGATAATGACACTATTCAAATGGACGAGGCAGAGTTTCAGTCAGAAGCCTAAGAATGCTGCTTTATTACACAAGCAAAATTGAACATTTCTTCAGTATGGCCGGAGACTGTAGTCCTGACTTGCATAATCCATATTTTTCTTTGCTCTTAGGCACACCTATTAATCCAAGACCATGTAAAATGCAGCAATAATGATATACTTTGTTTATGCACCATTATTTCCAGCAGATGTTTGTAAACATGAAAATATAGAATTGCTGTGTTGAAAACTCTAGTTGACTACAGTTCTTGGCAGGGAGGCTGCTTTTATAATATACTGTTGCTGTGCAACATATAGTGGAAATTCATTGCACATCATGTATATCTTGATCTTTGATTGTAATTGTTAATGAATTCTGTTTAAATTGGTTTTTTAAAAGCTGAACTACAGTAATACGGAGAATGGAGAAGAGGTGCCCAGGATGTAATGGATATATAGATATCCTACTGACAGAATATTTTTCTCATTAATACAGAAATTTACAAGGGTGGGGGTCATGTAATTGACAGGAGGCTGTCCTGCCCCTGAAAGATAGATCAGCTACTTAACTGTTTCATCCCTGAACCTGTAGAAGTGCTGCCCCAGCATTCAGTCACCTTTGGGGCAAGGCTGGGGAGATGGAATGTCAGAGGGAAACAGCAGCAGTTAGTTGATGTCTGCCTCAGTGAAAAAGCAGACAGTGTAATGGGTGGCTCTGCTTGACAGTGTGGCAGAGTGGTTTAGCTCTACCTCTGGCAGATGGCAGAGTACCCAGTCGTGAGGCCTGTCTCTGGTCATTAGCAGACCTGATACCATTTAGTTTGACTCTAGGGATAGGGCAGACTTCTATAGGTAGATTCCTGTGTTTGAGAGAATCCAACCCAGGGATCAGGCAATGAAAGCCAGTTTGTAACTGCAAACATTAAAAGGAGTTTAAATCACAACCAAAAGCCATAACTAGCTTAAGTGCCTCAGCCCTTTATTGTCACTTTTTAATTTATTTAATTTGATTTCATGCTGCCTTTGAGCTCTTTGCTTCTATCTTTTCCCTCATTCTCAAAAATCTCAAGTTCTTTCTCTTTTTTTAGTTTAGCCATTTCAATTCCCGCTTTATTTTCCAGATCTCTTCTGTGATATCCCTGTCACTGCCAACTCAGCTTCAGTCCCCTCAAGTGCTTTTTTTTGCTTAAGAGGCATTTTGACAAAACTTTTACCTCACAAAATTTCTTAAATATTTTATATCGTTATATTTCACCACAGTGGGCACAAGCTTGTGAAATTTCTTTGGTCTTTATCTCAGCACCAGAATACTAATTTGTAACAGGCCTTTTCTTCCAACTGAGGGGATCCACACCAGCTCCTATAATTTTTGGCAACTAGGTTTGTTTTGAAATGGGAAGCTTCCCCATAGTTACTAAATGTTTTAATGGTAGTGAGTGTAAAGGCTTTGGATTCACTCAGCAGGAAGAAAAGGCCTGTCACAGGGTGTGTAATGATTTCAAGAAATGGGTGCATGTGTCTTTAAATGTTTGGTGAGATAGGTGAAGAGTGGGGGGTGAAAGAGAGAGATGAGTGAGTGATATGATTGGTTGATGACAGAGAGTGGGCGGAGTGAAGGCAGTTTTCAGTTACTGAGGGAGAGAAAAAGATTCAGTTAGGGCAAGAGAGGCGAGCTGTGTGCAGCCTGAGTGTGTTCATGTATTTGTGAAGGAAAGGCAACCTGAGTGGAAGCCTGAACTGAGTGTGTCTGTGAGACTATATATTCATTCTATTTGAAGCAGGCAAACTGTGTGTGCGCCTGAGAGAGAAAGAATTGAGAGTGAAAAGAAAACAGGCTAGCTGTGTGCTGTCTGAGGAGTTCTCTGTGAGAGAAATAGAGAGCCTAGAGAAAGAGGCTAACTGTGTGTGAAGCCTTACAAGAGATCTGTGTGAATGAGTTTGGATGAAGCAACTAGAAGAACTAAGAACTACTTTTATGTAACCAATACGCTTCTTAAAAAATAAACTTTTATTTTGTTTTGTTATATCCCAGAGTAGCAGTCATTGTTATCTCCCATTCCTATCCTCAGGGCCACATAGAACCACGAAGGAGCCTGACGCTCAAACACGTTACAAAAGGGAAAATTTAAATAAAACATTTTGGAATAATATATTCCTGGTGGCAGCAAACTACCCAGGGGAGATTTAAAGCAAAATCCACCCTAAAGAAAGTGAAGATCATAACAAGACCTATCTCACCAAACATTTAAAGACACATGCACCCATTTCTTGAAATCATTACAGGGTGGTTCAGGCATAGGAAAATTTAGGTAATAATATGCATCCAGTTTTGAAATAAATAGAACACAGCCAGAGTTTAGGAAAGAAGACAGAAACACTTGAACACATTTTTATTAGTGACTAAGCACTGCACAACTTTCCTACCAAAATCAATTATTTTCTTTGTGAATGAATGGAAGTCCTACATATATTTGCTGCCCAAATGAGAAGTCTGGGCACTATGCACTAATCTGAAAAAAGTCAGCCTCTTTTTACTGTTAGTGGTCAAATTATGGAAAAGAACTCAAACGAATTTCCCGCACATTATATTTTCTACATTGATCATTAAGGATTTTAATCTCATTTTGGTTTGTGTTAAGATGGTGCTAGAAGTGTACACATGAAGCCTTCTTTGTTTTTATTTTCTTTTTTGTAGTGATTGTAGATCTTTAAAGACCAAGATAAGCAATATTGTACAGAATCTGGGATTTTTAGAGGTTTTTTTCTTGTGAGATGAATCATGTACAGACTTTGAAATGTAATTTATGTTTTGTAACATTTTATATATCTTTTTCATTGAAACATTGGGATCATCGAAAAGAATGCATATTTAGCCATTTACATTACAGCTGGTAATATTGGTACTGGAATGCGTATGCTTTGTTGCGGTGATAAAACAGGTCCATACATTTCATAGCCATTGCTACAATGCGAAGACTCTGGAGTCGTATTCTAGTGTAACTACACATATATTACAGTCCCCAGCCTATAAATCTAACATGTGATGTGGACTGCACATAAAGCTGCACATAAATATTTGATTAATCTTAAGGTATTTTAAAATATAGGTACACTGTAAGAATGAAAACTCCTGAATTTCTCTTTTGTAATGTTTTACTATGTAAATGGTGCCTTTGCTAAATACATTTGGATTCACTTGAAGTGTATCATGGCAATCTGCAGCCCGTGTTAGTAGTGGCAAGAGCTGCTTTACTGATTTCCCGATTCTCATGAAATTGATCGTGCACTGGTGAGTGAACATTGAATGGCTCTCTTGCTTGTTAATATAAACATGAGTTGGAGATGATTAATACATCATATGAATAAATTTGGTTTAATTACTTTTTAAAGGAGTTTGGTTTTGATACTATTGTGTGTATTTGTTTAATATTTATTCTTCTTGCATTCCTGTTAACTGGCAAGGCCTAGAAATCCAAGCCTACATCAGTAGGAGACTGGTACATCCCATCCTCCTCCTCAGGTGGATAGGTAGGCTCACCTGCCACAGCTGAGGCCACCTCACCAGTGAGAAGGGGTTTTCTGGGGCCAGTGTTGCTCCCACAATCTTCTGGCACATCAATATTTTAATTCATTGTTTGTTATGAGACTAAGAATGCTCCATTAACTCCTTTCTTACAGCACGCAGATTTAACTTTACCACCCACTGTACCTCCAATCTTAAAATCAGAACATAAAACAAAGCAGAAAACAGAAGGACAGGAGAGGAGTTAAAAATTCTGAATTTTTTAATGGGGGAACATCAAGGACTTGTGGGAGGGATTTCAAATCTGGGAAACCAAATTATAACAACACCATCCCATCAAAAAGTTTCTGTGTTTCATTTAATTTTGATTCTTAACTCATACTGGTGGCAGCAGCAAGTAGGCAGGCATTGGGCCTCCATGGCAGTATTTTATTTTCTTTAATGGCATTCTCCAGTCAGATCTCAAGAGGAGAGAGCCCTTATGTTATTAATTAACTCTGTTGGTGGGAAGGGGGGATGTGTGCAATGTACATGAGCGCATCTTCTCTTTCCTATCACTTCCCAAGCAATGGCATTGTCTCCCTGCCAATCTGGTCTTCATAAGGGGCTTTGGAAATGTTTGGAAGGAGGAATGTGCAGACTTTAATCATAGGCTGCAATTCTAAAGACAATTATCTGGGAGTAAGCACTATTGAATAATATGGGGCTTACATCTGAGTAGATCTGTTGGGGGGGGGATGCATTTAGTTTGTCTTGCTGTGCTACCTGGCCACTGGTCTGTCTCCTTCACCACCACCAGGGCACTTGGATGATCAGTTGTTGTGAGAAAAAGTGCTGCTGGGTAGGGTGGGGGTGCAAGTGGTCTAACTTGATAAAAGCAAAAAGTGAACATAAAGCATGATAATTTTTAATGCTGCCGCTGTCCTGCTGCTATTTTGCCAGGCAGTTTCCCACCATAATGCGCACCCGCTGACCCTTGCTTTTTTCAGGGTCCATTGTTGTGTGTGTGTAATGTAATCAAGGAAAAACTTGGTGGATCATTGGTTTAGAGGGAGGACTCTTCTGTATGATTTTGGTGCCTTTAAGTGCAAAAATAGCTGCTCCAAAGAGCCTGGAAGCCCTCGTTACAAGTAGGGCTAAAACTCATAACAAAAAAACAAAACTTTTTTTCTGAGCCAGCACCACCCCATCCATAAAACCCAGTAACAGCACATAGTTCCTTCAGAAATCCCAGATCCAAAACTGAAACAGAATTTTTTTCAGTGCATACCTCTAGTGGCCATTGCCACTGGACCAACTTTTCTCCTTCCCACCCACCAACAAATTTACCTTTATCTGCCCCTGTGTCTTCATTTTTCCCTGCTTCCCTACCCCTGACAGCCTCTCTTCAGGAAAAGTCTAGCCAAAATTGTATGGTGTTCTCTGTACCAATTTAAATTGTGTGGGTTTCCAGTAGTCACTGCTGGGCCTGTCTCCACTGAGTTCTCCTCCATTGTGGGAAGATGACTGTAGAGGAGTATGCAATCTTTCCCATGGCTGTTTCAGCTTCCCAGTCCACTCCTGTTTCTCCCCTCCCATGGCTTTGCTTTACAGAAATCAAGGCTTGGGAAGCTTGGCAATATTGCCGTGGTTACCTAGGACTCACCTACATCCACTTAGAGTTTCATTGGCATTCTATTCTGAAAGCTACAGGTATTGTTTCTGTTACTTTGGGGAATTTTAATTCCCCAGTGAGAGAGGGAGAGAGTGTTTCAAGATTTCAGATTTTTCTGCAACCATGGGACTTTTTCAGGTTTGTACAGAAATCCCCCCCAGGCTGCCCCTAGCTCTATATTGTGGCTGTATCGAACATTTCCTATATGGCACTGTTTGAAAATATGTATATTGATTAATGAACCTTTGTTCGACTAATGATACATTGTGTGTTATAGTATAGTCTCTTCATTATTTAAGGTGACTTGCAACCTCTTAGAATACATAGGTCTCATCACATATTTTTGAATGACTGTCTTAAAGGGAAGATTTTCCAGTATTTGAATCTCAAGTTTCCATGTTCAGGTAAGAAATATATTATCAAAAGATGACGTACGTCACTGTTGCTCTTGGTGCATTGCTTCTACAATGACAGTTTTGGTTATCTAGCCTTGTTTTAAGCAAAATTCAGGAGTTCAATGTACTCTCAACGCTGATTTTTATTGATTCAATCTCAGGCAGAATTGTAAAGAGGAAGTAGAAATAGAAAAAGGATGCCTTCCATTGGTAGGATGACATCTGTGCTGGACTCCACTTCATGTGTGGAGTCCAGAAAATGTCTTATTTAGGTGAGTATGGCTGATTCCGCACATGATGGATAATGCACTTTCAATGCACTTTATCAATCGTTTGAGGTGGATTTTTTGTTCCGCACACAAAAAAATCCGTTCCAAATGATCTATAAAGAGGATTGAAAGTGCATTATCCAACGTGTGCGGAATCACTCTATATCAGAACATTTCTGTTTGGTCTATTTAGCTCCTTTCCTGTGATTAGCATAGGGTTCAGGGGGGGGACATACTTTCTACACTTTTACTGACATCTAAATCATGATTTGTGCATGTGAAAGGTGTATCTGTCATCCAAACCATGCACCTAAGTGTGGAGTTCATATGTAACTAACCTGGGTTACAGTGAACCATGAAGCACTGAAGGAGACCGCATCATTCCAGTGATGAGAATAAGCTCCTTTTGCTTCTGATTGCTTCTGTGTGACTTGGCATAACAACCAGGCTCACAAGCTTAAATTAAACCAAGTTGTGCTATATTTATTTGCCTTGCACCCATTGTGTCTTCGTTCCCTGTAAACAAGTTCTGCAGAAAATTGTTTTTCAGTGAGGAAAAATGGTCTGAAGTTGATAGGTATGTTCAGTAGTTGACAACAATCTGTACAAAGAAGAGAGACTTTATGCTCCTTAAAAATATATGTTATAATCATACTGTTGTAAAAATACTTAATATACTTGTTTGAAGAAATCCTTTCCAACATGTGTGTTCCTTCCAGATATAAATGGTAGATTTCCTTTCTGTATGAAATAATGCTGTATTTCATGTGGCAATATATTATACTAACAACCTGATATATCTTATTCTGGAAAATCATGATCTGTATTGCATTTCCTTTAGAGTTTTCAGTAACACAATTAGACCCATGAGGCATAATTTTGCAGAAGTAATTGGGCATTGAGACTATCTATGTTAGCAAGGATGTGCTTTTATATAACAAAATTTATTTGGATAATACACGTATTTTCAAACTCTGTTCTTAAATGACATTTTAAGTGGACCAGTTTTTTCTAAAGATGCATGGCTTTCTGGTGGTAAAAACCTACCTAAATGAAATACAGGATTTAAATTGTGGGGAGAAGGGAATTTATTCCATTGTTATCAGGCCATGTTTCCTCAGACATCACATTTTGAGACGTTACAATTTAGCTTGTTCAACCTTTCAGCAGTGGTCTTCCAAATGGCTAACATCTTCCAAATGGCTAACATTCAAATTTAAAAAATACAATTCAACAATAAAATGTAAATGTAAAAGCAAATTTAAAATGTATTTATTTAACATTTTTATTCCACCATTTCCAAACCCTCAAGGCAGCTAGCAACCAATATCTACTGATCCCCAAAGGAATTAACACATCTAAAAAGATGATATATAATTCATCTAAAAATTATTGTTAGACTGTACCAGCCAGAGGTCAGAGTCTGGGGGAAGATCCAGAATGCCCTTTCTGTCCAAGTTGCTGTTGGGTAGAACTCAGAAAAGAGGAGGAGAGGGTTTACAGCACATAAGCACCCTCTGTCCCCTCAGAGCAGCCTGGCTTAGTCTCTCTGGCACCCACCAGTGTAGCCTTGCAGTTCCTCCTCCAGTCTCCCTTGCCTGTGACCTTTTATAGGTCTCTCCTGGGTGTGTGCCCATCCCCCAGCCTCTGTTCCCAGGACTGTTCTTCGTTCCCCCACGGGGTCGATCAGCAGGCCCAGGAGCCTATCCCAGCATATTGGAGCCTCCCCCTGGTGCCTTGTGGCCATTCCAAGCTGTCCTGCAGGGTGGGGCTGGCTGTCCCCCTCCACTTAACACAGGCAAGACACTGCACCTACATTCTGAATTGCTGCTGTGCCATGGTGCCTTGCCAGGTCAGTGCCACCTGGAGTCTTCCTGTGATATGCCTGATCCCATCCTCCTCATCAGGTGGATAGGTGGGCTCACCTGCCACAGCTGAGGCCACTTCACCAGTGAAAAGGGGTTTTCTGGGGCCAGTGTTGCTCCCACAATCTTCTGGACATTACTGCAGCAAGGGCTCCCCTGTCCCCATGGCATCTGTAGCTGCATTGGTTGGCCTGCTTGCTGAGTTGCCCTCCTGCCTCTCCATGTCTGAAGCAGGGCAGCCCCAGAGCACCAGTAAGTCTAGGGGCACCTCTGACCCTGGACAATTCTAACAAGAGTCATCAAATATTTTTAAAGCAGGACATGAAATTAGGTCTTAATCTAGCAGCTTGAGCCATTTTATCCAGAACCTCAAATAATAATATTATAATAACATTTGATTTGTGTAATAATAACATTCAATTTATATACCGCCCTTCAGGACAACTTAATTCCCACTCAGAACGGTTTACAAAGTGTGTTGTTGTTATTATCCCCACAACAACAATCACCCTGTGAGGTGGGTGGGGTGAGAGAGCTCTGGGAGAGCTGTGACTGACCTAAGGTCACCCAGCTGGCTTCAAGTGGGAGAGTGAGGAATCAAACCCAGTTCTCCAGATCAGCATCCTCCTGCTCAACAAACTGGCTCTCAAAATTAGGATTTTGTTCAATCAAAGCAAAGTACATGTAGGATCTTCTGTCTTCAGTTCTACAAAGATGACATCTGCAACAGCATTGACAAATGGTCTTCATTCTGATGGCTGAATTTATTGCTTGCTATTGATGTTCTATCTGTCTGAACTGGTTATTCCTATTGGCCATATTTAATATGGCATTAAAAAGAAGTAAGTATAATAATGCCCTGAATGAGAAAGAAGACTATGAAGACTGTTTGGAAGCACCTGTGGTGACTTCAAAAGTTGCCAAATGTCCTCCTAAGATATATTCAAGTTAGTACAAAACACCTGGCTCAGAAAAAAAAGTTTGGTTTTTTTTGTTATGAGTTTTGGCCCTACTTGTAATGAGGGCTTCCAGGCTCTTTGGAGCAGCTGTTTTTGCACTTAAAGGCACCAAAATCATACAGAACAGTCCTCCCTCTAAACCATGAATCCACTAAGTTTTCCCTCAATTACACACACACACATGCATTATGGCAGGAAACTGCTTGGCAAGGGGGTAGCGGGACAGCAGCAGCATTAAAAACAATCATGCTTTATGTTCACTTTTTGCTTTTTACATGGTGCCAATAAATTATCACCAACCAAGCTCACTGCTCATTAACTGCAATCAGATTAATCGTCCAAGTGGAAAACTAGTCTGGGAAGACAGCTATGTTGGCATATGGAGACATTTCCAGCATTCAACTCAGGGTTAACATTGTCAATCAGAGACAGAGCCCCCCCCCCAGCAGTCTTTGGGCCAGATATACAGTTCCTCTTGATGCTCCTCCATCTTACTTTTACAGGACTTATACAGTCATAGTTGGTAATTGGAAAAATCCCAAGCGAGTGAACCACCAGAAGACTGCTGAATGGCCCACTTAGTCCAATGTCTTGGCCATCACTGTGGCTCTCTCCATTTTAAAAAACAGTCATTTATTTCCAAATTTCACCCTGATTCGCCCAACATCCTTTGCTGTTTTTCAGGGAGGAGAGACCCCCACACACACTGATGCCTTATGATGCACAGATGCCATTGGGGTCTCTTTTGCTTCTGTGTGTAAAAGTGCATAGAAAGAATCTGCTGACCACAGTGGTCAACTGGTGGTTCTGCTGGTCAGTTGCCTGGGGTAAATAATTTTTTTTGGGGGGAAACCCACAATAATTAGCAAGTGCCTGTTTGCAGAGCTAGTCAAAACTCAAAAGCACTCAAAATTGACAAATATGGAGTGTTTGTAAGTGGAGTTTCCGTGACTACCAAGCAGCCCAGATCAACATCTGAGTGTCATGACAGTGTGTGGATTTGAACCTGGATCTCCCGGATCCTAACCTGCCTAACCACTACACTGTACCAGATTATTGCTACAGTCTGCCTCCAAATTCAATTCCTCAAGCACCATTGTTCATGCCTCAGCAGTGCTGAGCTTCTTCTCATAGATAACCCACTGAAATTTCCTTTCCCTGTGTGATGTTCTGGGTGCTTACTCCTGAGTCCTAAGGAGAGAAGTTTCTATCAGTGCTGTAGCGGTAGGCTCTGAGGCATGTAACATTTTTCTCCCATTGGCACTATTGATGAGGATACACAGACTCTAAATGTGCATTGGAACACTTTCAGTGTTCAGATTTCTCAGCTACAGCCTGGGAGGATGCTGATCCTGTGCTAAGCAATAACTGGAAGGGTTTGGTGCTACGCGCCTGGCAAGAAAAAAGTAGGCTGTAAAGAAATCAAGCTATTCTTCTTGGACACACTTAATGGAGATTCCCCCAAAGCCAAGAAAATGCACACTCTGGTGCATAAATCCCAAGAAATATATATATTTTTCTCCCTCTCAAGCCAGACTATGCTTTCTAAACACACTTCTTGTCCTAGGAAGGATGTTTAATACACAATTACTACATCTTTTAAGAGCTCTAAAAGATGTTTTGTCCAGTGCAATCTATTTAAGTGCCACCAACTTTCAAGTCTGTGTATCAGAGCTATCAAGTTTTATATTAAATTACAGAAAGCTATAGATAGTATACAAGTACTACCACCTCTGTAGGGAAAACCATTAGGGTTTGTTGTTAAGTGTAATGTATTTGCAATTAGTATGTGTTACTAGATATAACTCAAGAGTAATCTTTGTAGCTAGCTATTGGAAAACATGTCTGAATCCCAACTTCAGTAATCTTATACACAGATAATTTTGTACTGCACAGTAAGGAAAAATTTTAGTAACTGTGCTGAGTCCCCTCTTCCTGCAAACTAGAATTTTAAAAAAAATCAATATAGTTTGGTGCAAGGGCAGTGGCTCAAATTATAGCCAAGTATCTGATTCACAGAACCATTCAGAGAGCAAATAAAGGTGTGTGACTCATAGTCACTTCTCATTCTGGTTTTAAATGCCACCATTCCTCAGAAGTCACAAAGCAATCTGAAAAATATAAGGCAAAACTCCAGAAGGAGCTTCAAAAATTTCACATTTTCTTTCCAAAATGCATCAGATATTTGATAATTCCCATTTTACACTTCACATCTGAAAAAAAGTGTGAGACTCCAGAAAGTGTAAGTGTGCTCCTAAAGGTAAGAATTGATCTTCAGTGTATGGTGTGTCAGCCAAAATAATGCAAATTGGGACAAGCTCAGGTATGTATTAATAGCTCTAGAATATTGTTTTCCTGAACAATTAACAGAATCATCACCTGCATGCACATGACAAAGGTTAATAGCTTTAAAGGCATTTCCATAAGCATCATTCACAGTGGCAGCTGAACTCACTGCAAAGGAACTATGTGGAAGGTGTGGTTAACTGTCTGCAAGCCTTCCATTGCAAGGAAACTGACTCCTTTCACTACCAATGCATTTGAGTTCATTACTTTTGTCTGCCACTTTGGGAAGGTTGTGATGCATGTTCTCAAAAATGCTTGTGTAGCCAAATATTTCAGATGCAACTGGAGGAATTGAGTTCTCAGAACACTTGGAAATGTGCAGCGTTTGCATGGCTTGAATTCAAAGATAACCAGTGCCATTTTTTTTACTTTTAGCACATTCCTATGTGATATCTTTTGAAAGTGCCATGCAGTTCAAAAGCCATTTCCACATTGCATGTGGTATTTTCTGCATGCACACTTACACTAGGTTTTCTGAATATTTGATGTGCAAGCATGAGCTCCTCTTTGGACCAGGGGTGTACAATCTGCATCTGGGATTCATGGAAAAAGCCAGATTTTTGCCAATTCCGGCTTTCCTGGGTTAGATTAGAGAATCCTGTATCCAATCTGGGTACCCAGATCGAGACCCCCAAATAAATCCAGGTTCATTTGAGAAACACACCTTGTTTCCTTACAAAGAAACAGCATTTTCCCACCTTTTGTGGGGAGGGAGGGGGAATATGAGTTTTCCAAAATTACTCCTATCTCACTTTCAGCCTGAGGCCAAATGAATCCATTGTATACAACAATTGTACTTGCCATTGCCTTGTGTGCTTGTGACTCAATAATTGCCTGGTTCTGTTATGTGGTGTGTCTCCCCCCCCCCAGCTCTTGGTTCTGCCTGGCTGCTGTGAATAACACTGGTTCTGTTGGTCTATGTTGCAGCAGTGTCCCTTGCTTACGTTTGGTTTGGGTGAAATGAATGTGATTCTCTGATGTGATGTTGGTCCACTTGCTTCACTTTAGTTCTGTGGGGATTCCATTCCCTTGCTACAGTTTGGTTCTGTTCGCCTTTCTCTGGGCTGAGCTTGTATTTGGGAGTGTGTCTTAGCCACGACAGCTTTTTTGATTCTGCACAGATATAACATGCCATCAGTGACTTGGCAGTGGCTTCAAAAAAACATTGGAGAATGTGCGCAGGGGAAAAAACAGGGGAAAGATGGACAAAAACCATTTCTGCTTCCCATTACTCCCTTGCATGTACGGAACTCTGGAGAGCATGGGAAGCAGAATAGATTCTGAAACGCAGTAAAGTAACCATGTGGAAAACACCAAAGTCTGAGGAGCAGTCTGGAGACTGAATCAGAGTATTTTGACCATGCATGCGGAACTCTGGAGAGAAATTGATGCAGTATGGAGCCAGAACTAATGAAAAAGCCCTGGGTGAAAAAGACCTGTGTGAAACATTTTTTAGCCTCCTGTTGGGCTTCCCTTGGGCTTGATCCGGAAACTGCAGCTGGTTCAGAATGCAGCTGCACGGGTGGTTGCCGGAGCACCAGTTATGGCTCATGTAACACCTATCCTCCGTCAGCTGCACTGGTTACCGGTTGAGTACCGGATCCGGTTCAAGGTCTTGGTGTTGACCTATAAAGCCCTATGCGGACTGGGCCCAGCATACCTTCGGGACCGCCTCTCCCCATATGTTCCCCGGAGGTCGCTTCGATCAGCCACTAAGAACTTGCTGATGGTCCCTGGCCCCAGGGAGGTCCGCCTGGCCTCTACCAGAGCCAGGGCCTTCTCAGTTCTGGCTCCGACCTGGTGGAACTCTCTGTCTGAGGAAACTAAGGCCCAGCAGGATTTGTTATCTTTCCGCCGGGCCTGCAAGACGGAGATGTTCCACCAGGCATTTGGTGGGGGCTAGGCTGTCCTCTCGCTGGCCATACCACTGAAGACCTTCTACCACCCATGCAGGACAATGCTGCATTTTAATATTTAATATTCTACACCCGCCAATTTTAATGGTTTTTTATACGATGTTTTAATGTTTTTATAATGTTTTACTGTTTTTAATTTGTTGTCAAACCGCCCTGAGCCCGTCTGACGGG
Organism: Eublepharis macularius; assembly: GCF_028583425.1. NCBI lineage: Eukaryota > Metazoa > Chordata > Lepidosauria > Squamata > Eublepharidae > Eublepharis > Eublepharis macularius. The sequence continues at coordinate 83,422,625 of NC_072797.1, forward strand.
GAGGGCGGTCTAAAAATGTAATTAAATAAATAAATACCTAATTGTCATTCATCCTAGGGATCTTTCAGAATGAAGTGCCTTTACTCTGCACTGTTCACACATTTTTGCAGCAGAACATTTTCTATTTTTTTTCCTCTCACAGGACACACCAAGTTCAGTCAAGTTCTATTCATGAACATGCCTTTAATCATCCTCTCATACTAGAGTAATCCATTATGAAGGACTCATATATAATAAATGTGACTTTCCTACTTAGAATCATAGAGCTGGAAGATACCCAAAAGGACATCTAGTCCAACACCCCGCACAATGCTGGAAATTCACAGTTACCCCTCCCACTCCCCCAGTGACTCCTGCTCAATTCCCAGAGGAAAGCAAAAAAACTGCCAGGATCCTTGGCCAATCTGCCCTGGAGAAAAATTCCTCCGTGACCCCAAAATGGCAATTGGCATTACCTTGGGCACATACAAAAGGGCCGTGAGAGCTGAGCACTGGCTCATTCCTTACTGCCCTCCCTCTCATGATCTGCTTAAGTTCACACTAAGTCATAGAATCAACATTTCTGATAGATGGCTATCCAGCCTCTTCTCAAAAATGAGCCCACCATCTCCTGAGGGAGCCTGTTCCACTGAGAAAAGAGTTTTTACCATCAGAAAGTTCTTCCTAATGTTTTGCCAAAAACTCTTTGGGTTTAATTTTAACCTGTTCTGATCCAGTCATCTGGAGCAACAGAAACAACTCCACTCCATCCTCTTGACATCCTTCAGATACTTGAAGATGGCTATCATATCACCACCCAGTCATCTCCTCTCCAGGCTAAACAAACCCACTCCTTCAACCTTTCTTCATAGGACTTGGTCTCCAGACTCCTCACCATCTTTGTAGTCCTCCTCTGGACACGTTCCAGCTTGTCAACATCCTTCTTAACCTGTGATGCCTAAAACTGAATGCAGTATTTCTAACAAGTACAGTAAAGTGATAACCATCACTTCATAGGAAATATTTATACTTCTGTTGATGCAGCCAAAAATTTCTTTCTCTTTTTTAGCTGCTGCATCACATTGCTGACTCATGTTCTGTGTATAGTCAACTAACAGTGCAATCCTATGCAGAGTGACTGCAGTTTAAGCCAACTGAAGTCAATGGGCTTAGACTGGAGTAACTCTCCATAGGATTGCACTGTAAGACTCCTGGATCCTTTTCACGTGTACTTCTGCCAAGATAAATCTCACCCATCCTATAATTATGCCTTTATTTTTTTCTACCTAAATGCAGAACTTCGCATTTATTCTGTTGAAATTCTTTTTGTTAGTTTTATCCCAGTTTTCTGGCCTGTTTGGCCTGTCAAGATCATCCTGAATCTTGATTCTGTCTTTTTCTTCCCAAATGTTGCTTCCATAAATTTTAAAGGGGAAAGACACATGCACATAGACTTCACAACTGATCTATGTACATTTTATGACCCCTTGCACCACACACTTCTTGTATCAATTATCATAAAAGGCCTCCTTGATAACAGTAACAGGGTGTGTGTTATGTGCCGTCAAGTCGCCTCTGACCAATGGCAATCCTATGAATGAAAGACCTCCAAAACATCCTATCATTAACAGACTTGCTCAGATCCTGCAAACTGGAGGACGTGGCTTCTTTTATTGAGTCAAGCCATCTCATTTTAGGTCTTCCTCTTTTCCCTCTGCCTTCCACTTTTCCTAGCATTATTGACTTTTCCAGAGAATCTTGTCTTCTCATGATGTGACCAAAGCATGATAGCCTTAGTTCTGTCATTTTAGCTTCTAGGGAGAATTCAGGCTTGATTTGATCTAGTACCCACTTATTTGTCTTTTTGGCTGTCCATGATATCTGCAAAACTCTCCTCCAGCACCACATTTCAAATGTATCAGTTTTCTTCCTGTCAACTTTCACATCCATACATAGTGATGGGGAATACCATAGTTTGCACTATCTTGATCTTGGTTCCTAGAGAGACATTATCTTTAAGGATCTTATCTAGCTTCCTCACAGCTGCTCTTCCAAGTCTCAATCTTCTGATTTCTTCATTGCAGTCCCCCTTTTGGTTGATGATTGAGCCAAGGAATAGAAAATCTTTAACAATTTCAGTTTCCTCACTGTCAATTTTAAAATTGTGTAAATCCTCAGTAGTCATTACTTTTGTCTTCTTGATGGTCAGCTGTAATCCTGCTTTGGTGCTTTCTCTGTTAACCTTCATCAATAGTCGTTTCAAGTCTTCGCTATTTTCAGCTAGTAACATTGTGTCATCTGCATATCTCAAATTGTTAATGTTCCTTCCACCAATTTTTGCTCCACCTTCTTCTAGATCTAATCCAGCTTTCCTTATGATATACTCTGCATAGAGGTTGAACAGATAGAGAGATAATATGCATCCTTGTCTGACACCCTTGCCAATGGGAAATCTTTCTGTTTCTCCATATTCTGTCCTGATAGTAGCCTCTTGTCCAGAGTACAGGTTGAGCATCAAAACAATCAGATGTCGTGGCTAGACATGGGCACGAACGGGGAAAAAAACCCAAACACCCTGTTCGTCGTTCGTTGCCATCCATGAACAACGAACAACGAACATGGATGAACATGAACTGTTCCCAGACATGTTCATTGATCATTGTTCATGGGGGCCAGAACCCCCCCCAACCCCCCCACTTAGCCCCCCCTCAAACCCACTTACCTGGCCCTTTAAAGATCCCTTTAAACTATCAGCTGGCAGCTGATAGTTTAAAGGGCCCTGTTCTGGCAAAAACAGCAGTGTCTGCCGGGAGCTAGTTTGAGGGGTTACAAAAGTGAGCTTCCCAATGTCCAATACTCACCAAATTTTCAGGGGACATAGTCCTCACTGTCCTCTGAAGACCCCCCCAAGTTTCAGAGAGATTGCACCTCGGGAAAGGCATGATCCATGGGTCTCCCCGTTGGCTGTCATTTTCTCTTCACAGTGGCAAAAACAGGACTCTCTGCTGGAAGTACTTTGAAGGGTTAAAGCCAGAAGGAAAGCCAGAAGGAGTTCAGACAGAGTTCAGTCCCTCCCTGCCTCCAGTTGCCAAGGGGATTGATTGCAAGTGCCAGACTGTCTGGTTTGACAAATGGCTGCCGAAGGCAACGAACGAGATTTGCAACGACCACCTGTTCGTTTGAGATGAGGCCTCATGAACAGCTTGTTCGAGAACAGCAGATTAGGCTGTTCGTGGGTTTTTTCTGTTCATATTGCTGTTCGTGCCCATGTCTAGTCGTGGCACTCCCATTTCTTTTAAGATTCTCCATAACTTTTCATGATCCACACAGTCAAAAGCTTTGCTGTAATCTATAAAAAACAGGCTGATTTTCTTCTGAAATTCTCTGGTATGTTCCATTAACCATCATAAATTTGCAATGTGGTCTCTGTTGCCTCTTCCTTTTCTGAACCCAGCTTGAACATCTGGCATTTCTCATATCATATGTGGTAAGAGTTTTTGCTGTAGAATTTTGAGCATCAGTTTGCTTGCATGGGAAACTAATGTGATCGATAGTTGCTGCACTCTTTGGCATCCCCTTTTTTGGGAATTGGAATGTAAACTGAACTTTTCCATGCCGTGGGCCATTGTTTTGTTTGCCATATTTGTTGACAGATTCTTGTTAAGATTCTGATGGACTCCATTTCTGTAGCTTTGTTGATATTTCCTCTACTCCAGGTGCTTTGTTTCTCCCAATTGCTTTAAGCGCAGCTTTTAGTTCACTTTCTAGGTTTTCTGGTTCTTCATGAAAAGATTCTTCATTGAAAGTATCTATCATCCTGCCATCCCTTTTGTATAGTTCTTCAGTGTATTGTTTCCATCTTTCCTTTATTTTGTCCTGATCAGATACTGTATTTCCATGTTGGTCTTTCAGTATTCCAAGCCATGGCTTGAATTTCCGTTTGATTTCTTGGATCTTTTGGAACAGATCTCTTGTTCTTCCTTTTTGTTGTCGTCTTCTATTTCTTTGCACTGGTTATTATAATAGATTTCTTTGTCTCTGTGTGCAAGTCACTGAAAAGCTGCATTTAGAAATTTGACCCTATTTCTGTCACCTTTTGCTTTTGCTTCTCGTCGCAATTTTAAAAGTTTCCTTAGTCATCCATTTAGGCTTCTCCTTTCTTTTGGCTACAGAAATAGTCTTTGCACACTCTTCCTGATAATATCTCTGGTTTCAGTCCATAGTTCTTCTGGCTCACAATCAATTAAACTTAATATTGCAAATCTGTTCCTTATCTGGTCTTTAAATTCTTTAGGAATATTATTTAGACTGTATTTTGGCACTATGATTCTTTTAGTGTTTCTCTTCAGCTTTATTCTAATTTTTGATATTAGCAACTCATAATCTGTATTGCAATCAGCTCCTGGGCTTGTTTTAGCAGAGAGGATAGATGTTTTCCATCTTCTGCTTTCAATTATGTAATTTATTTGGTTCCTGTATTGGTTACCCAGTGATTTCCACATATACAATCATCTTTTTGGTTGCCTGAAGCATGTATTAGCTATGAACAGGTTGTTGGCTTCACAAAATTCTATAAGCCGTTCTCCTGCTTCATTTCGTGATCCTAGTCCAAATTTTCCAATTGTGTTTGATTCTGCTTTATCTCTTACTTTTGCATTCCATTCACCTATGATTGTCAGCATATCTTGTTTAGATGGTTGTTATGGATTTTCCGGGCTGTATAGCCGTGGCCTTGGCATTGTAGTTCCTGACGTTTCGCCAGCAGCTGTGGCTGGCATCTTCAGAGGTGTAGCACCAAAAGACAGAGATCTCTCAGGAAAATCCACAAAAACCATTGTTTTCCGGCCGTGAAAGCCTTCGACAATATATCTTGTTTAGGTGTACAATCAATTTCTTCTAGGACACTTGCGTAAAAGTTTTCAATTTCTTCCTCTTCAGCATCTGTAGTTGGAACATAAACTTGAATGATGATTATGTTAACAGGCTTTCCCTGAAGTCTGATTAATATTACGTAGTCAGACTTTGCATTGTAGCTCTGGACTGCTTGTGCTGTATCTCGCCTCACAATTAGAGCAACATCATTTCTTTTGAGTTCATTTCCACAGTAAAACAGTGTGTGGTTTCTGACTGATAATGTCCTGAACTGGTCCATATTAGTTCACTCACACCCAGGACTTCAATATTTAAACGTTCCATTTCTTGTTTTACAATTTCTAGCTTACCTGGCTTCATACTCCTCACATTCCATGCTCCTATTATGTGTTTCACACAGCTTTGGAAATTCCTTTTGTATCTATTCACACCCGCAACTGGATGTCTTTTAAGCTTTAATCCAGTCTCATCATTAAGAATAGTGCTATTTGTAATTGTCCTCGACTCTTCCCCAGTAGCCAATTGAGTGCCATCCGACTTAGGGGTCATGTCTTCCAGCACTATGTCTTTTTTCATTTTGGATTGTCTCATCATAGGGTTTTCAAGGTAAGAGATTAGCAGAAGTAGTTTATCATTGCCTTCTTCTGCTGCTTAGAACTAACCAGGGTTAGTTGAAGTGACACAGTGTTAGCTCTGGAATTCCCTTCCCCAGGATGAATGTTTGGTTTTACCCTTTTGAACTTCAGAAGGCTTATAGAGACTAACCTCTTTTGAAGGTGTTTGTGTGTGGGTTGGATTAATTGCAACAGTGGTTGAAATATGCTGCTGATTTTGGCTGTCATGGATGCCAGATTTTGGTTCATTATATCATCTAGATTTTGCTTTTATGCATTAATATTTTGATGTACTTTGGGGTTTTTTTGCCATTGTCTTATGATCTGTCTTCTAATTCTTGTACATAGATGTTTTTAATTTCCAATTATAAGTTGCATTGAGAGTATTGAGGCCAAAATACATTTTAAAAATACATACATTCAGACATTAATGAGCCCTGACCCGGATAGCCCAGGTGAGCCTGATCTCATCAGATCTCAGAAGCTAAGCAGGGTCAGCCTTGGTTAGTAATTGGATGGGAGCCCTCCAACAAAGATCAGGGTCGCAGAAGCAGGTAATGGCAAACCACCTCTGTTAGTCTCTTGCTATGAAAACCCCACCAGGGGTCACCATAAGTCAACTCTGACTTGAGGGCACTCTCCACATACATTAATGAAATAAATTCTTACAAGATCTGGACATTAGTTCCAATTCTAGTTCATTGCAAACCAATATATAAGACCAGTAATATTGTAGTCTGAGTATTTCCCACAAGATGGCGCACTCAATCAGACATTGCAAGTATGGTGTTGTTTTCTGCACACTGATTCTGATGGACAGGTATGTCATCATAGCAAGCTAGGAAATAACAAAGCAATTACAAAATAATGTTCCCAGCAGAGGATATGGCATTTGTTGTACATTAATAACAAATAAAACATTTGGCAGGGATACCCCCCCTTGTCTGTTTACCAGAGGCCATATAGCTGTTGGTTTTGCAGAACAATTTTCAAGTAACACACATGAATATTCATGGAACTCACATGAATTAAATTACAAAGGCATCTGTTACACCATGAGGGACTTACTGCTAGACTGGTCACTTACTGCTCAGCTGGAAAACACAAACGTGGAAACTCTTCAACTGGACGAAATGCTAAGTTTGATGTTCAGTTTCTTCTAGAGCCCATTAAGCTATAAACAAGTTTTTTATTCAAACACAGATGGGTACTTTAAAAATAACATGAGTCGCATGAGCTACTTACAGAGGCTTCTAAAATAGTGGCTAATAATAGGATGCCATGTGCAAAATCGATGTTCATTATAGTATTTGAATGCTGCCATGGGTGCCTTCAGTCATGATGAGTATTTAAGATAGGAACCATGTCTTAAACTGAAGGGAAAGGACATAATCATTTGGAAGGGGCATACTGAAAAATAAGGGCCCAGAAACACAAGTTTTCTGACTCAGGTCTAAACATTCTCTAGCTTGGTTTTTCCGGGCTGTATTGCCGTGGTCTTGGCATTGTAGTTCCTGGCGTTTCGCCAGCAGCTGTGGCTGGCATCTTCAGAGGTGTAGCACCAAAAGACAGAGATCTCTCAGTGTCACAGTGACAAGACCACGGCAATACAGCCCGGAAAACCCACAACAACCATCGTTCTCTGGCCGTGAAAGCCTTCGACAATACATCATTCTCTAGCTTCTTTCAAAAATGAGTGGAAAATCTCTAATTTCTCAAGTGTGCCCTTTTTCAGTTCCAAAAATAAAAGTGGGAGCAGATGGAAATTAAAGAGGTAGGTGGGAAGAGACAAGGTGGTGGGAATAATGCAATATGGCTGAAGTATGATTAAGAAGGCAAACGAACTGTTAGAGGGTACAATTCCCTGCTCTCCCAAAACCAGAAGGCTAGGTCCTAGGAACAAAACAAGAGTAGTTACAGTGAAGGGTGAGAGAGACACCAGCAAAATGAAATAAAAGCTGAGGCAGACCAACAAAAGGACTCTGATCTTTATTTTACTTTTCTTGTACTGTCTCCCAAATGAGGACCCAAAGCAGCTTACATCATTCTCTCCTCTTCTATTTTTATCCTCACAACAATCCTGTGAGGAAGTTTAGGCTTAGCATGTGTGACTGGACCAAGATATCTGAAGAGCATCCATGGCAGAGTGCGGATTTGAACCTGGGTCTCCCAGATCCTAGTTCAACACTCTAATCCATATACCAGACTGGCTCTCAGTAAAGCCGCCCTCTAGTTTCCTCTTTTGGCCAAAGAGTGATAATGGTACACCGGCTGACTTCATGTCTGACATCCTTTAGGTTCCAGGTTCAGCATCCTGATGTCTCACCAGGAGAGAGAACTGTGACTGGAGAACAATTACTCTGCTGCGCAGTGGATTTCATGACTGCGGGATCTTCAACTTTCTGCAAATAAATTATGAATCAAATTTCACATTATGCAGGAGATCCATGATTGAATCACTCGATGCAGTTTTAGATCTCAGAAAGTACCCATGGAGCACTCTTCTCATCTAATGTGGGGTATGATCTATTCTGCATAAACATAGAACGCTAAGGTGAGTGGATACAACTTCTCCCACTTTCCCTCATTGTCCTTTGTTGATTTCTTCCCTGCTTTGCTTGCTTCTAGCATAGAACTGGGCTGGAAGAAAGGTGTTGAACAATATAGAGTGCAGCAAGCGCATACAGGCAAAGGGAGCCAAACCCTTTGGCTTTCTGTTGCCTGCATGCTCTTTTAAAAACAGACTGTCTCCATGCCCAGCTTTACACAAAAACAGATTAATGAATATATAAAAATGCCCATGGGTCTACTGACCAATATTTTCTCTGCCACGCTATCTGGAGAAGGAGCTTCTGCAGTCACAGATGAAATCATACTCCTCACTGGGCTAGCCTGTTCCACTCCATCTGCCCCCTGGGATGCTATGACAAAAGGGTGTAGTGGACGTAGGACTGGGCAGATCCAGGATCAAACTCCACTCTGCCATTTGACTCAATGGGACTCTGAGATCCTAGTCCAGCACTCTAACCAATACCCTATTCTGGCTTTATAAACCGATTCACCAAGATGCTGCATCTTGCAGTCATTTTAAGTCTGTATTTGGGGAACTAATAAGTTCATTTGAAAGTCATGTATGAGGTACCTCAGTGTCACTTGGATATTAAGGAAAAATATATGTGGGAACAGAGTGGAGTGTAAACCTATTTTATTTTTGTAGTAAAAAAAATGACACCCCCTGTATTTATAATTCTCCAATATCGTCCAATCTTTGGTTACATTGTTTCCCTCAAATGTATTTCATTTATCTTCCTAATGTGGGCAAGCATTCCTGTTTACATTTCAGTGTAAACAAAGTGCATCTCTTAAATCAGCTTTAACTAGTCTAGATGAAGTCTAGAAGCACTGCTGCACCGCAAACTTAAACAGGTTAATAGCCATTTCTTGCCACTCAGGAACCCTCAGTATTGCCAACATATACAGTATTTATGCCCATTTTCAAATGAAAACTCTACTTGGTTTCCTTCTATAAAAGAATGCTTGCCCAGAATACTTAAGGGGAAACTGAGAAACAAAACCACATGCTAGTTTATGGAAATACAACAAGAATGAATAAATAATAGGAAGATAAATAATTGAAACACATTTTGGGATGTGGGGAAATGTTGTAAACCAAGCTTGGAAGATGACATTGGGGAAATCTTACTTTTCTCCTCATCCATTCCAGGACCATTCCATTAAAAGTTTATTTGAATCAGAAGTGATTGCATGAATATGCTTGTGTTAGCTGCGCTAATTCCCTCTCTCTTCACAGTAACAGTGTGTAACTACTTTGGCAAATACAATATAGTCTCTGCTCAAGCAGGTTCTAACCCAAAACAGCTGTTCTACAGCTTCTCAGATCCCACCACCCTGTTTTCTTTTATTAATGCTATTTTAGGAGATGAATCCTTGAAATCAATCTGTATTTTTCACACAGTGCCCAACCAGATAATGCAAATGTTTGAAACAAGCCCAAATGAAAAACAGCTTCAGGAGGGGATAATGCAAAGAAAGGACATAGGTTTGGAAGAGGAATGCTGTGGTTCTCTCTCACACACAAACAAAAATCAACATTCAGATTTGTTCACAATGGCTATTTTGAATAGCTTATGTGGCTGTGTTGATGATTTGATTGCAATTAACAATCAGCATTTCAAGCAGTTTGACATGTGTGTGATGGTGGTGTGACAGTCATCCCCCAAATTCTTCCCACCCTTCCAGGGCTCTGAACCAATCCTCGTGATTTTGGCCTCATGTAAACTCGTCAGCCAATCTGAGCCCATGGAACCCCACTAGATGGAAGAGGGAAAGCAAGCCTTAAAAAGAGACGGTAGAAAAACTCAGGAAACTAGAGGCTCAGGATAAGACTGTCAGTTTGGCCAGGGTTTCATTTGGCTTTTAGGTAGGATTTGGGGTCAATTTAAGGAAGAAAGCTTGTTTTATTGAGACAAATAAGCTACCAGCACTTTAATCTAAGCTTGTGTCACCCATTTACCTTGTGGGCAGCTGGAGTTTAAAAGATACAAGAAGAAGCTAGTAAGTGGGACTGGGCATTTAGAAAATGGCCCATATACCTACAAATGCACCTGAGGCATATCAACACAGTCAATAAACAGTGATTGAATGGGTGGTGGATGGACAATTTCAAGCTTTCCTTGAGGAAGTGGATTGTTTAGATCCATTCCAATCTGGATTTAGGTAAATTTATAAAACTGAAACAGCCTTGATTGTCCTGGTTGATGACCTGCTCCAGAAGATGGATAGGCATATGACTCTGTTAATTCTCCTGGGCCTTTCAATGGTTTGTGATACCATCAGTCATGGAATCCTTCTGAACTGCCTTTCCGGGCTGGGATTGGGAGGCACCATACTATGATGGTTCCAGTCCTTCCTTGAGGGTAGGTTTCAGAAGGTGGTGCTGGGGGACTGCTGCTCAGTCTGTGGCCTTTGGTCTACGGTGTCCTACAAGGTTCCATCTTATCCCCTATGCTTTTGAACACCTACATGAAACCACTGGGTGAGTGTGGTGGAAAGAAGGGGGGAAGGTACCTTTTCTTGTTGGGAAGCTTCCTTAAATGGTTTCCTGAAAAGAACCTTGTAATTGCTGCCACCACTCAGGGAACTCCAGAGAACATCTAAGCTGACCCACTAAGGAGGTTTGTTTCTAGCACAGTACTAGGCCAATAAGGAAATTACAGAGTGTAAACTCCACAGAATACTTTCTAGAAAACTATGTAGCATCCAAGCAGCCTGCCGTGAAGAGAACTGATTAGGAGAAATATCCCAGAGAAATAAATTGTACTAAAGGGTCCAAAGTCTTTGTAATTAGGAAGTTTATTATAAAGGGTGTGTGGGTGGTTGGATTGAAAATTGGGTAGAGAAAGGGGACCAAACAAAGTACAGGGGAATACACAAAATATCATAGCGCACAGACTTTCAAATAGAAGCAATAAATTTGATCTAACTTATCTAGTTACACTTATCCTGGACTGTAGATTCCTCACAGCAGGTGTAAGTTCCTTGCAGTAACAAGATGTCAGAGGGGTCTTTAACTTCTACCAACCATCCAGTGGTCACCAGATTCACACAATGGAAATGAAGAACAAAGATCCAAAACCTACAGATATTTATGGTTAATGGAATCTGAACTAAGCCAGCTTCGTCTCCGAGATTGATAAGGATAACCATTCTAATGTAAAACCCCATCTCTGATGTCAGAAGATAGGATTACCATTCAGAAAATTACCAAAATGATAGACCCACCCAACAAGTAGCTGTTAATGACTCTGAACTATCATGACAAGCTGTCATGATAGTTCAGTCAATTTGGATGTCCCATCCAAATTGGTTTTCTTTCATCTTAAAAAGGATTAAGTTTGGCTGAATGGGAATGAATAGGTTATTCTAATGTAAACCCCATGGGTCCAATGTACTAGATGTTCTAGGGGCAGACTTGAGTCATATTAAAGTTTAGGAGGATTTCTCACAGTTATGTAATCCAGAGATTTGGGCTGGCTTGTCACCAGTATGCAGATGACACTCAGCTCAATTGTGCTTCTGGCTAGGGATGGTGTAGAAACCTTGGAGTGGATGCAGGCAAATAAACTGAAGCTTAATCCCAGAAAGATAGACATGCTACTGGTGTGTGCACCCCCCCAAAAATCCAGGAGATCTGGGTTCAGGTTTCAGGGATACCAAAAAAATAGCTATCCCTGAAATCCAGTCAGAGAATCCTGAATTTATGAGGAAATTCTAACCAGGGAGCTAGGGTTATTTTTTGACTAATTCCATCAAATCTGCAGGGAATCTACTCCTTCCTGATTGTTGTTGTGGATTTTCCGGGCTGTATAGCCGTGGTCTTGGCATTGTAGTTCCTGACGTTTTGCCAGCAGCTGTGGCTGGCATCTTCAGAGGTGTAGCACCAAAAGAAAGAGATCTTTCAGTGTCACAGTGTGGAAAAGATGTTGGCAGGTAATTTATATCTACTCAGGAAGGTGGGGTTGGGCTGAGTCATCCTGTAAGAGTTTCCCAGGGTGTGGAATGCTAATGGAGGGAGGCTTCACTGTATCCTGAGGGGGTTCTTTTGCATATGGATTGGTGCTTGATATGCTAATCTTCTCTGCAGGGCTATTGTAGGGTATAGAGTATTTTGTTAGCCTGATGTTTTTCAGGACTGGAAACCATGCTCTATTCATTCTTAAAGTTTCTTCTTTCGTGTTGAAATTGTGCTTATGCTTATGAATTTCAATGGCTTCCCTGTGCAATCTGACGAAGTAGTTGTAAGTGTTGTCCAGTATTTTAGTGTCCTGGAATAGGATACTGTGTCCTGTTTGAGTTAGGCTATGTTCAGCCACTGCTGATTTTTCCAGATGGCCAAGTCTGCAGTGTCTTTCATGTTCTTTTATTCTTGTCTGGATGCTACACTGTGTGGTCCCGATGTAAACTTGTCCACAGCTGCAGGGTATGCAGTATACTCCTGCAGAGGTGAGGGGGGGTCTCTACTGTCTTTTGCTGATCGTAGCATCTGTTGTATTTTTTTTGGGTGGGTCTGAATACTGCTTGAAGGTTGTGCTTTTTCATAAGCTTTCCCATCTGATCAGTGATTCCTTTGATATATGGCAAAAACACTTTTCCTGTGGGAGACTGTTTTTCCTTGGTTGTTTGATTTATCCTTGGTTGAATTGCTCTTCTGATTTCATTTCTGGAGTAGCCATTTGCTTCAAGTGCGTGGTTTAGATGATTAGTTTCCTCGTTAAGAAAGTGCAGTTCACATATCCATCTTGCACGGTCTACTAATGTTTTTATTATACCTCTTTTCTGTCGAGGGTGGTGATTGGAGTTTTTGTGTAAGTACCGATCCATGTGAGTTGGTTTCCTGTAGACCTTGTGACCTAACTGAAAGTTTGCTTTGCGGATGACCAAGGTATCTAGAAATGGAAGTTTCCCCCCGATTTCAACACTGCCTCACCTGGACCAAACTAGCAATGGAACAGAATTATTCTGGAACCCCTGGAATATAATCTGAAATAGACCCCTGTGCACACCCCTACTAAATATCCCCCAACTTTCAGGAAGAGTGGACTCCAGAGTCCAAATCTATGGCCCTGAACAAGCTGCCTCCAGCCACTTTCCATTGTTGCCTATGTTAGGGGGGAGGGGAATCTCCAAGGGATTTTAGGCAAAGGGAAACTTTAAGCAAAGACAACCCTTGGCCAAAAGCCAATCGCAAATGCAAGTCCCATTTCTATGCAAGTTGAACCAACAAAGCCCAGCAGAACCAATGTGAAATAAAGGAACCAAAATAGAAAATCCCAATGTCAAACCAGATGACCCCCCCCCACCATGTCAAACCAGAGTATCTCAAACTGAAGGGAGGGCTTGCCAGAACCACAGAGTTTAAAAGGCAGTTGATGGTGGCTTGAAAGGTGTCTTTTGGAATTTGGACTGGAGAGAGGAGCAGGATGGGAATCTGCTGCTGCTTCCTGTCACCTGTCTCTTTCCAGTCTCTGTCCTGCTCCCCTCTTGCTCACTGTCTGCTGCTTTATCCCCTCCATCCTTAAGGCTTGTGTTGCTCTCATACTACAGTGCAAAGCTTACCTCCACATTGTGCTGCTGCCATTTTGCTCACACTGCTGCCGTCTTAGTCACTGCTCCTCTCCTCTGCTGCTGTTGTCTGCAACTGAACAATTCAGCCCAGCAGAGTTCAATTCTGTGGTTCCAGTCTAGGATTCTTTTATGTGATCCGGGAAAGCTGGATTATCCTGGATCAGCATAAATCTGGCTATAAAGCCAGACCACAGATCCTGGATTGCACATGTGTACTTGTGAGTGGAAAGTCTGATCTGGGAATTTAAGGTGTTGCTAGTTCCAGATGGAGTTGCACTCCCCTTGAAGAAACAAGTCTGTAGTCTGAGGGAGCTCTTGGAACCTGGCCTACTGCTGGATACACAGGTGGCAGCTATGGCCAGGGGTGCCTTTTACCAGCTTTGTGTAGTTAGCAAACTGCAGCCTTTCCTAAGCAGAAAAGATCTGGCCACTGTGGTGAATGTCCTGGTTATAGTCATATTCGATTACTACAGTGGCCTCTATATAGGTCTAACCTTGAGAAGTGTTTGGAAACTTCAATCGGTGCAGAATGCTGTCAACAGAGTATTGGCTAGAGTGGATCAAAGGGACCATATCACTCTAGTCTTGGCCCATCTACATTGGCTCCCAATTTGTTCTGGGTACAATTCAAGTTGCTAGTGTTGTTCTTTAAAGCCCTATATGGTTTGGGGTCAACATATCTCCCTTATGAACCTACCCAACCCTTAAAGTAATTTCTGAAGGCCCTATTTTTGGTGCCCCCATCTTCTGAAATAAGGTGAGGTGCAACCTATGAGATAGTCTTCTCAAAAATTACACCAAAACTCTAGAATTTTCTACCCAGAGAGACTTGTATGTTCCATTTTGCCAGGGGGTGAAGAGTAGAGATGGGCACAAACAGCAATACAAACAAAAAAAAGCCACAAACAGCCCAATTCGCTGTTTGCGAGCAAGCTGTTCATGAGGCCCTGTTCCCAGCAAACGTGTTCGTTCCAAGCCCTCTTTGTGGCGTTCATCAGCCGTTCATAAAGCCAGACAGTCTGGTGCCTTTCAATCAATTCCCCTGGCAACATAGCCATGGACTGTCTGAATTCTGTCTGAACTCCTTCTGGCTTTACTTCTGGCTTGTAACCCCTCAAAGTAGCTTCCAGCAGACAGTCCAATTTTTTCCATTGTGAAGAGAAAATGATAGGAAAGGGAGGGATCCATTGATCATGCCTTTCCCGGGGTGCAATCTCTCTGAAACTTGGGGGGTGTGTGTCTTCAGAGGACAGTGAGGACTATGCCCCCTGCAACTTTGGTGGGTATTGGACATTGTGACAGTCAGTTTGTAACACCTCAAAGTAGCTTCCAGCAGACAGTCCAGTTTTTGCCATTGTGAAGAGAAAATGACATGAAAGGGGAGACCCATGGATCATGCCCTTTTCAGGGTGCAATCTCTCTGAAACTTGGGGGGGGGGTCTTCAGAGGACAGTGAGAACTATTTCCCCTGCAAATTTGGTGGGTATTGGACATTGGGAAGGTCAGTTTGTAACTCCTCAAAGTAGCTTCCAGCAGACAGTCCAGTTTTTGCCACTGTGAAGAGAAAATGACATGAAAGGGGGAGACCCACGGACTCTCCTTTCCCCAGCTCAAGTTCAGCTAAGTCCCAAGGGGGCCGTTCTGGCTCCCACGAACCTCCAACTACAAACATGTTCATGAACATGTCATGTCCGTCGATGTTCGTGAATCCCTGTTCACTTTTTTCCCCTGTTCGTGCCCATCTCTAGTGAAGAGTTTCTTGTTTTGTTTGGCATTCTATCAGTGATTCCTCCTTCCTGTCCTACATTTTAATTGTTGTTTTTATGTCATTATATGCATTTCAGCACTGTTTTTATTTGTTTTAATAATGTTTTATGAAAAAGAAACCTTTCCTTGCAATAAGCAAAATAAGCTATATTTATAGCTACTGTTATTGAAACTAATAATAAACCAAGAAAACCAATATTGTACATCTGTAGCCACCTTAATTTCCTAGTTTTTCACCAGAGTCTTTGTTATAAGTTCAGGTACTGATGCCTTTTGTTTTCTGATATGCAGGAATCATGAGTGGCATTATTTTTCCCTCTGCATTTGTCTATGACCCTTGTTTTTAACAAGTCCTGATTCACACATGTACTCACTTCAAAAGCAGCCTCTCTCTTGTCGCTGATCTCTTGCTCTGCCTAGATATATGGTAGTATTCTATATCTCTATAGCCATTAAGAACATGAAAATAATTTGCCTGTGAGGTGAATAGAGTACCAGGCTTGTTTTCATTCATTTTCTTTTTCTTTTTTCCTCCCTCCATCAGCATATGTTATTTCCTTTGTTTACTGCAGCTGTTCTAAGCCAATTTTCTGTTGTGTTCATCTCTTTTGAGAGAATTTGGCTGAAGGCCACCATATCAAATACACTGTGCTGTAAGAGTTCCTACCTCTTAAAAAGTGTCAGATAGTCACTGCCTCTTAGCAGAACGTATGCATGAGCTTGTGTTTGAAAAGTTTCCTCAGTGTCTTTTCAGAAAAGTCTTTCCTATGTGGCGGATTTATTGATGAAGACTCTTTTTCTGAGATTTTCCAGGATTTTTTCTCTCTCTCAAGGATGTCAGTTATTCAGAGACAACTTTGCATACTGTCATTGGCAAACTAAATGGGAGTGCTAAGTGCTAAGCTTTACAACACTGAAAACCAAAACATTTCTCCTGACATGAATAAAGATTGAGGTACTTTAATGGAGGGACTCCTGTCTGAAATGCTAGATATCTTTCTTCTTTCTTTTGTCTGCCTCTTATAAAGCAGAGAAAAAATGCTTCCATTTCCTATGAGAAGTTCGGAAGCAATAACAAGAGATATGTTCCAGAGGACCTGTACCCTCTTTTACACATACACATACTTTTATTCCATACATTACACTGCTCATTCAAAACTTAGAGAATGTTAGCTTTTACCGGTGAATATTGTCAATCTCATCCAAATGTTACCAGTATAAGAAAGTTGCACATTTACACCCATGAACATCTCTATTAATGTAAATGTGATTGTCAGCATTCACCTTTATGTGTTCCAAAAGTAGGGTATTTTTGAATGTACACAACATGCATCTGGGATTGTCAGCATTTTCATATGAATGTCAACATTCCAGGAGCAAATTGTAACAAGCTTGTTCCCTCAATTAAATGGCTACATGTGGCCTCCTCTTATATATGTTTCCTTGAAAGTAGTCAATAGAGTTTACTCCTAGGTAAACATGCATGGAATTAGAGCCTCAAGTGACTTGATATTTATCAATAGGCCTAATGCCCACAAAATGGGAAAGGTTGTTCCCAAAAACTATTCATGATTAATATAGCTCTTATTTTGGAATGCAGAACATCTTGTGACAAACGGTGTGACATCAACGGTGTGACATCAACAGTGTGCCTTTCTAAATGTGAACTGTGTACCACAAAAAAGGAAGGGCCCTGGAGCACCTTCATAGGGAAGCTTTGTGGTTATTTGTACCTGTCCCAGTTTTCAATAATATACTTTGATCTGGAGTCTGGACTTGGGCCAAGAATGAGTTCTACTCGTCAATTAAACATTATATTACCTAGGCTCACACATGGGAAGATGTGATCCATTGAGTATTTCTATATTGGCTGCCAATTAATAATGTCTAGAAATATTTCCAAAACTAAAAAAGCCCCTCCCCTTTGCTGAATTCTTTAGAAAGCTGGTTCTGTGCCCCAGGTTCTGCAAAGTCATTGATAAAACTGTTTTAAAAATTGTTTTGTTTGGTATTCTCTCACTTACCCTTCCTTTTGTTTGTATGTTTGTTTGTGTTCTATTTTAATTGTTTTTGTATATTTATGTATGTTTTGGTCTAGTTTTAATGTTTTTATTTTTCATTGTCTTGGGGACCCTAAACTGGGTGGAAAGGTGGACTTAAAAACATTTTAAATAAAATAAATAATGTTCACAACATTCCCCATCAGCCATGAAACTCCCTGGGTGACCTTGAGCTAGTCATTCTTTCATGGCCTACCCTACTTAACAATGGAATTGTTGTGAGAATAAAATGAGGGGAAAGAATCATGCATATTCCACAGAGCTCACTGAAAGAAGATAAGGAGAAGGAAAGAAGGAAGGATTCGTCAAAGGCAGAAAGTAATCTTTTAGAAGCATAAATGTTGGCTCAGAGCTAGCCTTTTTCAACAAATGAAGAACATTGTCATATAATCCCATCTCCAGGTTTATGCTTTTGTTTCCAAAGGAAGACAAAGTGCAATAAATAAGCATAGTAGAACTGGAACTCTAGTGGTGATGCTGACTGGTGGAACTTCTCTCTTAGGATAACTATGATTTTTAAAATGGCAGGTGAGAATTAGGAATGAACAAGGGGGACCCATAAAGACTAATGGGGGAAATTGCCTTCCCTACACCAGCTCTAGTTTGCTGCTGCCATCTTCTTATCCTGACCATTACCTTATGCCAGTTCAGTGGCTTGCAGGTAAGATTTTGAGTTGCATTTTTTGCTACAAGCTTCAGTGTTCCTCTAGTGTTCCCTATAGCACAGATGCATCTCTACCCTTATTGCATGGATTTGGTTATACACCCAGCAAGGAAGGTTGAACACAGACCTAGTGCACACTGTAGAAACAAGGACCAGGGATTGGAGCCTGAAAACTGTCATTGGTCCATTCAGCGTCTATTCTAACCTAGTTTCTGATGGATTTCCTCTCCATTCAGCTGAATGCAGTGCTTCCCTGGTCATGGATCCAGAGTAGTTAGCCATATTAGTCTGTAGTTGCAAAATAGTAAAAAGTCCAGTAGCACCTCTAGAGAGCTGTGGTTCTTGAAAGCTTATGCCACAATAAAGTTGGTTAGTCATAACAGTGCTACTGGACTCTTTACTATTTTGCAACTACAGATTAACATGGCTAACTCCTCTGGATCTCTTTCTAACCCTGGGAAAGTTTATTCCTAGGCTCAAAGGCCCCATGTGGACTAAGAGTCATGTGGATTGGGCAGCTGCAATAGGGAGGGGGAAGGGAACAAGATTGCCCTTTTTTACTTTGTATGAGCAGAGCTCTACTCATGCAAAAGAGGGGAGGAAAGAAGGATTCCCCCACCCCCATCCCCTGCAGTCTACCTGCATGGCTGTTAGTCCATGTAAGTCTCTCAACCCTGAGAATAATCTTTCCTTGGTCAGAAAAGACTTTTGGAGGGACGGGATGGCAGGAAAGATCCTATAATTCTTACATCCATATATCACAGGTCATAAACTCATGTAATGGCCTTAAAGAGCTTGATGCCAAGTTGCTTTTACATCACAAGGCTGAAGTTAAATAAATAAAGGACTAGGCACATTTTTAAAAACTTAAACAGATTTGAATAGATTTAAATATTGAGGCAACCTTAAATAAGGATGCCCCAACAGCTGCCATTTGGGCTGACACACTCGTCACTGGTTGAGATCACTTATACTATAGGCCGGTTTGGCTATTCACAAACTTTTTTTGCTTCTGTCTGAATCTCTGAGAGAAACTTGCAGTATCAGAAGCCAACCCCTAGCTATGGTGAATCAGCTGGGAGTCATCTTCTGATCTGCTGGGGAAGTTTTGCTCTGTATCCAGCAAAGTTTTTTTTGAGGGGGGCAATCAGGAGCCAACTCCCAGCTGATTGTGAGGAAAAGCTGGAAGTCAGGTGGTCCTTATCTACTATTCTGGAATGTTGCTGCACCTCAACTTTGCTAAAATGCAACAAACTTGGAGGGGGTATCAGAAGCCCAGCTGATGTCCCTTATCTTCTCCCCCACACCAAGCTGACAGCCTGAGCTGTTTTCTGCATCCCAAACTCTCAGTTTGAGGGAAGGAGGGAGGAAGGAAGGAAAATTTTGTTCTCCCTACCCCAAGATGTCACCTTGGGCTGCAGGGTGGAAAGACAGAAATTATCTTCCTCATCTCTGTTTTGCAACAGAGAGATCAGAAACCAATCATTTCTGATCTCTTGGAGTAGGAGGTAGGGGTTAATCAGAATCTGACTCTCACCTGATCAGCAGCTGTTTTGAGTTATTCAGTGAAAGCTGAACATATCCTTGACTGGCTCACAGCTTTGTTGTGAAACTCACAGCATCTCTAACCTTAAATCATTATACAACATCTCCTAACATTCAGATACTCTTCAATGCAGTCCTACGATTATGGAACACCATCCCAAAGGAGGTAAGCCTGGCTCCCTCACTGCCCGTTTTCAGGAGACAGCTTGAATACATTTTTATTTAGCTTCTAATTAACTTTGTTTTTATGTTCATTGGCAGTCCTAAAATGTGTTTTTAAACTTTGTTTTATTCATTTTATAATTGTTATTTTATTTATATTGCAAGTCTGCAAGGTTCCTGCAAAGTATAAAGGTGGCTAATAAAAGTTTTAATTAAATAAATAAACAAAAAACCCCTGTGAGGTAGATTAGACTGAGATTTTATACCTGGCTCAAATCAGACATGAGAAGCTATCTTATCCTGAACCAGACCATTGGTCCATCAAGGTTAGCATTGTCTGCTCTGATTGGCAGCTGATCTTGGAGGGCTTTCATATCAACAACTACCTGATCCATTTTCTTAAAAAATGGAGGTGCAGAGGAATGAACTTGAGACCTTCTGCATGCCAAGCAGATGTTGTACCACTGAGTCACAATCCCTCCCCTCCCCAGCAAGCTTCCATGACAGACAGTGCAATCATACCAGGATCTCCAAGATCCTAGTCCAGCACGCTAACTCCTAGAACATTGTGCATCTGTTGATCTCAAAATAAATATACCCCACCCACCCCCAGCCACTTAGGGATTATTCAATAATAATGCAAAATTAATCAGAGTATTGTAAAAATAAAGCATTCAATTTGTATGAAAATAGTCATCCAGAAATAATCCACTCTCATGAGTAGTTCCTTGATTAAACTTCATTGTTATGATGAAAAATACATTAGACTTTAACACAATTTTTCTCAGCCCTGTGGGAAGTTTTTTTTTTTTTTTAAATCTTTCTAGGCAAGCAAAGTGTCCGTCAGAACTGAGGGCAAAAGATTGGGAGATTGATAACATGTGTGTAATAGTTAAACTCTTACTTTCTGAAAGTGTTGCCAGTGAATGGCTAACACGTTGTCCTGATATTGATCTGATACTTGCACAGATCTAATAACAGGAGATGGGGGAGATCAATTATACTGGAACTCCCACTTTCTCTGCAAGAGTTTATGAGAAGAACACTCACGTCATAGTGAATATTTATGGTGGATTTAAATGCTGTTTTCCCCTGTATGACAATTTGAACTGCTGTACAAAAAAAAAAGGTTAATAATGTAACTTGAGGATAGCCGCAAAGACAGTTTGTCATTTCATCAGTGATCCTTCCTCCCCAATATTTTAAATGTTCTTTTTGTCTTTTGTATTTATTTTAAGTTCTGGTTTTAAATTGTTTTAATGATATGCTTATGTGCTGGTTTTAATGGCTTTTAAGATGATTTTTTAATTTGTTAGCCACCTTGGTGGCTCTGTGAGGCCAGAAAGGTGGGGTAAAAATCTGGTTAATAAATAAAAAATAATAAAATGCGGTCTTGCTGCATGACTAAGAAGCTAAAAAAAGTTTGTTTCCTGATATTTGTGTAATATCTCTTTTAGAGAAAATTAATGTTTGTCTGTAAAATGGAACAAAACCATATGATGATTTGAGGTGGGGCTAGCAGGCAAACCTGATCCTGATCTTTCAGAAGCTAAGTCGGTCAGCCGTGCTCAGTAATTGGATGGGAGACCTCCAATGAAGACCAGGGTTGCAAAGGCAGGCAATGGCAAGCCACCTCTGTTAGTCTCTTGCCAGTAGAGGTTACTGTAAGTCAGTTATGACTTGACAGCACTTTCTACCACCACTACCAGAGAAGTGTATTGCAATAGCAGAAAAAGAAGCCTTGTTTGTCCTGATAAACCAATTGATCCTTGTGTAAAAGCATTCTCTCTCAAAACTAGCCACCTATTTAATTCCTGTTCATTTCTGTTTTTAAAGTAATATACAGATATCCAGTTCCCCCACCATTGATACATTAGGGATCCCATTCCCCCGGAGGGGGCAGGGGATTCCTCCGCACCTGGCCTCCATCCTCCACCGCTACTTACCTGGCTGGCAAGGGGGAGAAAGGTGCAGGGAACGGGCCTGGGAGTTCCGGAGCATGCTTCTGTGCACTCCAGAGGACTTCTGTCACTCTGGGAATGATGTCATTCCTGGCATGACAAGGAAGTCCTCTGGAGCATGTACAAAGCACACAAGAGAAGTAACTTTCCCCCATGCCCCCTGATGACCCTCTCATTCCCTGGGGTTGGGCCCCGGGCGACCTGGCAACCCTATTGATACACAGTAGATTGAAAGAGAATTTTAAATTAAATTAATTAAATTAAGAACAAATTAATTAAATGAAGAACTGTGGCAGACTCCTCCTGAGGCAGGTTGGAGTTTGGGGCTTCAGTGCCCTCCAGTGTCCTCTTTTTTCTCAGCCTGGCTTTAGCAGAGCCTTAGACAGAAAGAGGAGGAAGTACTAGCTCACCGTGAGCCCTCTCTCTCCCTCAGTCAGTTTTCCCTCACACACCTTACAGGAGCAGGCTTGTTCTTCCTCCCCATCTCTCTTGGGCTGGCCTAATAAAGCATTGTCTGGAGTGAGCAGACCCCAGGCTCCCTCAATACGCTTTCTTCAGGCAGGCCTATAGTAAATGAAGGAAACCTGTGCCAATGGCTGCCCTGGCTAGATCCTCCTTTCTCCTAACCCACCCTCTCCTGAGGGACTGTTCTGCTGGCCTGCTCAAGCCCCAGGAAGCCCAAACCACTGCTGATCTCTTCCCCTGTCTATTCCCATATGTAGCCCGCTGCCTGGGCCCTATGTTCCATCTAAGGCCTGTGCCAGGCCCACTGAGTTCCGAGGCAGCTGCTGGTGCATTTCTAGGCATGGTGCCACCCTTATATCTTCTCTGCAGCCCTTAATTGGCCTGCTTGCCTCAGCAGTGTCTGGGCAGGACTGTCCAATGCTGGAATCCCCTCCACCCAGCCTGCAGATCCCTCCAGAGGAGGTGAGTTCGGGAGTGGAGTCATCATCCCCATACAAAATGTCAAGATGCTTTGTTGGAATTCAGATGCAGATTTGGAATTATCGGGCTTGGGTTCAACAAGAACATACTTCACTACTGAAATTCTATGTATTCATCTTGCTTGGACAATTTGTAACCATCTGGCGAATTAAGTACTGTCTCACCAAAGTTTCCTTTATCCTGGGGAACCACAGATAGAGTTGCTAGATTCTGTGCCTCTGATTTAGTGAAACATACTTACTATTATTTTTTTTAAATGGTAAAGTTCATTATCCGTCTTCTGTGCAGGCGCACATGGGACTGCGCACGTGCAGGCCTGCTGATCGGTAGGTTTTTAAAGCTAAATGTCTGTTAGGGGGTGCTCGCCTCTCCAGTGCACATGTGTGGCTTTTCCCACCGAAAGCAGCACTGAGAGGCGGTGCCCCCCACCCTCCAGTTCCTTCTTCGTCACTGACTGGGAAGGTCTTGCTCATTCCGTTTGTGCCTAGAAGAGGAAAAGAAGGAGAGAAAGAGACATGAGAAAAATGTGATTATGGTAGATAAAGCCTTATTTAAGAGGTATGCGACTTGCACCACGAAAATGACCAGGACAGATGGGCATTCCGTCTGTCTCGAGTGCCTGGGGGAATAGCATAACCTGCAAGTTTGTGAGCACTGTCGTAAGTTCACTCCCAAGGCCAGGGCAGAGAGGGCTATTAGGCTCAAAGCCCTACTGTGGGAGAGAGCAATGAAGGCATTGGATACTCTAAAAACCTCTCTCCCCCCTTTGTTGGGGACTGGAGATTGCCTGACCTTGGGCCAAGCCTCGACTCCATCTATGGAGCCGACACAGATCCGTCACCCATCTGCCCACTCTATGGTATCAGGGTCACCACCTTTGGATCTGTCCCAGAACTGACCCTGACTCCAGAAGCTCGAGACTCAAAGTCTCACTGAAACTCCTCGAATCCACAGGCCACCTTCAAAATTGCCGGTGAGATTGGAGCCAACGCTGATTCTGACCGTGAAGATGAAGAAGAAGTGGTCAGATCCAAGATGCTTGGAGTCGAAAGGGCTGAAGAGAACGGCCCTGCAGGACTCAGAACCGAAGGTTTCAGATCCGAAGAGCACAGATCCGAACAACATGGATCCAAAGGACGAGGATCAACCCAGATTGACATCAGAGTTTATGCAGCCGTGTAGCAAGAAAGCTAAACACAAGACCAAGTATATGCAGACCTATATAGAACCAACTGATTCTACCCTGGGGGACAGACCTCGGAGTCCATCATTTCAATCAAAGTCTCCATCATATCACTCCTTGGCTGAGGAGGGGGAAACTTCAGGAGGGATTCGCACCTGATCATCCATGGCAGCCTGACGTTGATGACAGACAGCCATATTACTCCCATACTCTGCAAGACTGGTCACATCAGGCCTCATCTAAGTATGGACTGGACTTTGGAAAGCCATACCGCACACACTTTATAGAATCGGGATTTGGCACCTTCAAGGAACCTAGAGGGTCTAGGACACCTTATGAGATCCCTGAATCTGCACTGTCTTATCAGTTATCAGAGAGGAATCGGGAGCAGAGTCTGAGCCCAGCGTCAGATCCTTTCCCCAATGAAGTGGTAATAGGAACAGGCCAGATTTCTCCCAATGAGTACTACCACTTATATACTGAAAAAATGTTGCAGATGGCACACTGGGGTTGCAACCCCAAACCCCAAACCAAAGGACAAAATCCTTCAGCATCTCTATTCAGGTAATCCATCTAATGTGGCTTTTCATATTATTGTAGGCTTGGTGGAACTGAACAACACAATTTGTGAGAGGCCAGCTTCTTCTCCTCCCACATCCAAGAAGGTCTCTATAAGACCAGAAACAACATTTGTACATTTCTTTTCAGTTCTCCTCCTCCTCCATCACTGGTGATGGAGGAGATGCAGGCATGCCAGAGACAGGGCTCCCATATGGTCCCAGCTGACAAAGAAAGCAGAAAGCTTGACACTCTAGGCAGTAAGTTGTATTCTTCCACAGCTCTCAACATGAAAATAGCAAACTACATGGCTATAATGGGAGCCTACCAGGTCTTTCTGTAGAATCGATTGACATCCTTCATTGAGAAGCTACCGTAAGACCAAAAGATACTGGCCAAGGTCATCCAGGAGAAGGCCCTGAAACTCTCCAAACTGCAGATTAATGCAGGGTGCAACTCAGCCAACACCTCTGCCAGGGCTCTGGCATCTTCAGTGGTGTTAATAAGGCATGCCTGGTTATGTACCACGGCTTTACTCTGGAGGCCAGAAATAAAATTGAGGATCTGCCATTTGAAGGGTCAACTCTTTTCTCCACTAAGACTGAAAATTACCTCTCTCAAAAGAGAAAGGACCATCAGATGGCCCAATCTTATGGCATACTTCTGCCAAAACAAGTCAAGTCAGCATTACCAGTATCGACAACAGCAACTCTACAGAGGGAAACCGTATTGCCATCAGCTGTATCCTCAGTATCCATATAGACAGCCTCACCCTCAGCAAGGGCAATATCAGAGGAGGCGGTCCAAGAACCGCCCTCAGCAGGGCCATCAAGTGACTTCTAATAAGGAGGCGCAAAGGCAAAAACAATTCTGACTACAATTGGAACAGCCGGTCATCTTCGGGAAGAGACTGGCTAGTTTCTTTTTAGCTTGGGAAGATATTACTGCAGATAAATGGCTTTTACAGATGGTTAAAGTTGATTATAAAGTTGAATTTGCCTGTTATCTGGCTCAGACTCTCCCTGATTTTTATTCACATCCCTCTTCTGATAAATTACAAGCAGAAATAGTGTAACTAGTCAAGAAGGGAGCCGTACAGCAGGTCTTTAAGGATGAGTCACAATAGGGGTTTTACTCCAAAATGTTTTTGGTAGATAAGAAGGATGGAGGTGTAAGACCTATCTTAGACCTTAGGGGATTGAACAAGTTCATCCACACTAAGAAGTTCAAAATGGTGACACTTAATATGGTTTTACATTTACTACCACACGATGGTTACTACCGTTCACGCTATTAGACTTAAAGGATGCATACTTCCATATTGCTATACATCCATCTCACAGATGATTTATACGTTTCATTTGCAATAACAGTGTTTTCCAGTATCAAGTTTTACTCTTTGACCTATCTATGGCCCCAAGGGTTTTTACAAAGTGCATGGCTGTTGTAGTAGCTTACCTGAGGAGACAGGGATGCTCCATTTACCCTTATCTCAATGACTGGCTCTTAACAGCATCATCTAGTGAATGTCTGCAGGAACACACAGAATTAGTCGTTAACACCTGTAACAGGTTAGGCCTGATTGTGAATTTTTAAAAATCTTCTCTTGTAACTTCTAGAAGGGTACAATTTTGGGGGGCTGTTTTGGACAGCAATAGGAACAAAGAGAGCAGGTAGAATTAAAGGGATGGTGGAACAAATTGGTCGTTGTAGGTTCCAATCTGCTTTGACCATTCAAACCCTTTTGGGCTTGATGGCGGCCACAACATCAGTTATGCCACTAGCAAGGCTGCACATACGCAAACTACAGTTGTGGTTTTTGTCTGTACATGATTTTGAATCTCAAGGGCAGAACAAGAAGTACTCTGTGCCGAGAACAGTGGATAGATCTCTGAACTGGTAGAAATTTGCTAAAGGGCGTAGAATTTGGTTCAGTCCAAATAGACGTTACTGTTTCTGCTGATGCCTCCACAGTGGACTGGGCGGGGGGGGGTCATTGTGGTTCCCTCAGTACTTATGGTAAATGGCTGAGACACGAAAGACAATTACACATTAATGTGTTAGAACTAAGAGCGATCCATTATGCTGTTACCACCTTTTCAGATACCATCTACCAGAAGAAGGTCCAGGTATGAACAGACAACAGCATGGCCGTGTTTTATATAAAGAATCAGGGAGGCACCACTTCCAGAATCCCTTGAGAGGAAGCCACGCTTATCTGGGAATAGACAGTGGAAACAGATATCTCCCTGCAGGCCGTGCATATACCTGGCACCAATAAATGTGACAGCAGACAAGTTGAGCAGGCTAAATTTGGAGAACCATGAGTGGTCCCTGAAAGATACCCACCTGGAACCAGCATTCAAGGATTGGGGTCGTCCTGAGATAGATCTCTTTGCAAAGGAGGGAAACTGGAAGGCCAAGAGATTTTGCTTCAGGTGGGAAATAGGGCGCAACTTGTTAGGAGATGCTTTTCAAATCACTTGGGAGGGACACCTCTTTTATGCATTTCCATCCATTCCATTGATTGCCAGGATGGTCAGCAAGATTCAGAGGGACAGGCCACATATTATATTGATAACACCTTTCTGGTCAGACAACTCTGGTTCCAACATGTGATGCATCTTTCCCTGGGTTCACTGTATCACTACAGCTTGGAGCCAGATCTATTGACTGACAGAGGGGTATGGTATCACGACGACCTACCCAGACTGAAGCTAACGGCAGGGCACATCCCTGAACAGGGACCCTCTCTGAGAGAGTGACTAAAATTGTGCTTAATGCTAGAAGGGAGAATACCAGAAGGTCCTATACATTTAAATGGGAACATTTTAGTAATTGGGCTGAACAGAAGGGGTTAGAGCCCACTGACTGTCAAATAGCAGAAATATTGGAATTCTTACTGTCATTGAAAGATGATGGACTCTCTAATTCATCTATTAAGCTATACCTTGCTGCCATTTCAGCATTTCATCCCTGAGTCGATTGGAAGACAGTTTTTTCCTGTAGCATTTCTAAGTCATTTCTTAAGGGACTTCAGAATCTGTTTCCAACCATTAAAGAGATAGTGCCTCAATGGTAGCTACAATTAGTTCTTGCAGAATTAATGTGAACACCATTTGAACCCTTGACTAGTTGTGATCTTAAGTTCTTATCCCTAAAAGTATCATTTTTAGTGGCTATTACATCAGCAGACAGGTGATGAGCTAACAGCACAACATTCTGACCCTCCCTTTTAAAATGTCCATCAGAGTAAGGTGATTTTGAAACCTGACCTCAAATTCAGGCCTAAGGTGGCAAGCCAGTTTCATTTAGCCCAAGATATTGTAATCCCATTTTTTTTCCTAACACCATCTACAAATTCAGAGAGGGCCTTACATTCATTAGATGTTCATAGAGCTCTACTTTTTTACTTACATCGTACAGCAGTGTTTAGAATGGATAAACACCTATTTGTGTGCTATGCTGGACCTAAGAAAGGGAACAGGGCAACAGCACAGTCGATAGCATGGTGGGTGACATCGACTATCAAACATTGTGATACAATGGCTAACTTACCTTGCCCACTGGAAGTGAGGGCGCATTCCACAAGATCCCAGGCATCTTTTGCTGCATTCCTGAGAGGAATCCCTTTATGTGATATCTGCAGTGCAGCCATGTGGTCTTCATCAAACATGTTCGAGAAGCACTACGCCCTGGATGTGATGGAGAGACGAGAATCAGCAGTTGGACAAACTGTACTCCATTCACTATTTCAATGAAGAACACACCCATCTCCAGGTAAGAAGCTTGTGAGTCTCTCATGTGGGACTGCACAGAAGACGGACAGTGAAAACAGAGTTGCACTTACTGTAACTGCTGTTCATTGACGTCTTCTGCGCAGGCACACATGCCCTCCCTCCTGCCCTGCTGTACTCTTCAATACTTACCTCTGGAGTGCTGGCAGCTCAAGAGAAACTGGAGGCTGGGGGGCGCCACCTTCCAGTGCCGCTTTTGGTGGGAAAAGCCACGCATGTGCACTGGAGAGGCAAGCGCCCCCCAGCAGACTTTTAGCTTTTAAAAACTACCCATCGGCAGGCCTGTGCATGTGCAGTCCCATGTGTGCCTGCACAGAAGACATCAATGAACAGCAGTTATGGTAAGTGCAACTCTGTTTTTTCTTGTAAATATTAATGTTAAAGTATGTTTTATTTGGCTGGCCTATGACAGGCATAAACTTCTTTTCTATTCTTTATATGTTAGAAACAGTGCAAATGGCTCACCAAAGCTAATGTGACAATAAATTTGCTAGTCTTCAACAACAGATATGGCCTCCTCTTTGGAATTTATCACTTAAATACTAAGTGTCATAATAGATTTTTAAAATTATTATCTGTCAAAGAACTTTTGTAAAACACTTTTGGAAATAATGTTCTTAAAGAGAAGCTTAGTATTTAGCATTTAAGTACCAGATAACATGAATGAAATTTCTTCCAACTTTCAGATCCAAATGAATTAGGCCAAATGTGGCCATTTTCTGGTACCGCTATGATGTCTGAGGCTGAGCTGCTGTTTCTATTTCCATTTTGCTGTACCATCTTTAAGAGTTCATTTCTCCAGGGCTGTGAGCACAAGGAGAAAATGGAAAGCGATTTGGCTGATTCTTCCTAGAATCTTGGCGTCTGCCAAGTGTTTTTAGAAAGTGGACAGGACTAGGTAGGACTTTTGGCCAGCAAGGCTTCTGATTGGCCATTGGATATTTTATTGGCTGTGTAGTTTTTTTAAAAAATGTTGCTTTGACAGCAGCTGCCACTACAACACAAGGATCTTCACTTTGCGATTGAAGATAAGCTGAGGCAGTCATTTTGTGGTAGCCACTTAATGGCTGCACCCACTACACTATGTCAGAATTGCAAAGATGCACACAGGCTCAAAAAATTGGGGGACCCTGCTGTACTGGTCATTAACCAGACTGCAGGAGCTGCCAAACCCTTGTAACCAATGGGGGATTTCAGCTTCATCCAGTTTTCCCTCTAACAGGATAGAAAGGAAATACCACCAATGTTGCTTATTTCATTGCACTGAACCTTGGCTGTTGATGCATCTTTTAGTCCTAGGCCATTTTCTAAGTGATAACTTACTTGATACAGCATCTCTTTGTTTGAAATTTGGGATGGAGGATTCCTTGGATGAGGGGAACAATTCCTAGGAATTTTGTCCCAGTTGGATGGAAGACAAAAATCTACAGGTGGAATTGCATTTCCTATTGAAACAAAGAACAACCATCAAAGTGACGAATCCAAATACATGACAACAATATTAAAGATTCTGAAAAAAATGTTAATGCACATAATAGGCCTTACCTAAAACTGAATAAAATTCACTAGTTTAACTAGTATGCACATATATATGTGGCAAAATCATACAAATTTATTTCTTGGCAGGAACTTAGTATATTTTAATATAAGACTTCTTGTGTTCTTCCATTGTATACCAAATTTAAGCTTGGATATTGTACAATATGATGGGTAAAAGTAAAAATTAAGTGCATTAGAGTCACTACAGTATTATAGGGCTTAATTTTTGCAATATGATTGTGAAGTGAAGAGATAACTGAAATGCAATTTTGTTAGAAGTCAGAGAAAGCAACAAGCATCTTACAGAGTAATGCTCAAACAGCCCATTGCTTTTATAACCAATTGGAGAGCTCCATGTGTGTGCATGCCAGCTGTACCTCAGTCTATCCAGCTGCAATTTTTTTTGTATTGCGAATTAGTTTTTACTCTCTGTCTCATTTTCATTCATGCGATAAATTGCAGTCTGCAGACTGAAACTAATCTATAAACAGTTATTTAAAAAAATGAAATTGACATAACTGAATAGGGAAAGGAAGAAGGGAAATTAAACCTTCCACATATTTATGTATTCTGTACAAAATATATGAAACAATAAGGTAGCTGACTATCTTTGGCTTTTACGGAATGTAACTGGTCTCATTTGATGGCTATGGCATATACGCTCTGTCTGTATTTATAAGCAGGTCTGAGGTGCTGCTGAAGGATAAACCCGCATCCACTTAGACCTGCCAGGATATGAGTGTATGCATGACAGCGTGATGTGATTCTCCTACAAGAACTGTGTGAGCCAGACAGGGTTGTTTCTGTGCTGCATTCAGCTATACACAACTATGCAAAACATTTATGCAGCCATACTGATGCAGCTGTTAGGAGTACAAGAAGTGAGCAAAGATGATAGAGACGTGGCCAGGTTGATCAGCATCCTATTCTCAGGTTCCACGACTGTAACCACTACTTACACTGATGCAGCACTGTGTACAAGATACCACAGTGAACACATAGCCTCATAAGAGAATCAGCATGCAAATCACTCTTTTAGGTCAAACTGCATGATAACTCAACTACATGCATTGATGTATTCTTACTCAATTTTGAAATGGGCAACCTGGATTCTGCCCCCCCCCATGGGTTGAGGCACCAAAAAGAACAATAAAGGAGAAGTCATTATAAATTCCATAAAAGTGGATTAGTCCTAAGGCAGGATGCTAACTAGCTCCATGAAAGGTGTAAGGAGTAGGACATGCTCCTTGATCAAGCAAATATAATCCTCAGCAAGAGAACACAGCTCATTAATTAAAACATGAATCATTATACTACACCTTGTTCAAGTTCTGAATGAAGGCTGTCCAAATGCAAAACATGGATGAATATCTATGAATATCAGGTGATACACCGAAAATATACCAGTTATTTTGGGGGCAAGCCTAGCAGGTTTTGAAGCATGTTTTACTGGTAATATATGTGAACCTACATCCTGCAGGACAGGGGGAATAATTTGTTTCTATTGTTGGCAACATAATTGTCTGCATATATTTCTGAGATTTACTGATGTATAATAAATATGCAAATCCATTCATGATCTCCTGTGTAAATTGTGTTCATTTAAATGGGATTTTTCTGAAGCACTAAAAACTTAATGTTGACTTGTACTGTGTAAATTATATATATATATATATATATATATATATATATATATATGCTGGTGCTGAAATAGCCCTTCATTCACTATATTACCTATTTATTCTCATCACATGGAATATTCTGGCTACCATTCTCCACCCATCAAAGAACTCTTTGAGAGGAAGAGGGCAGTTATTTGATTCATGCTCACATCAGCTGTATAGTAAGTTCTATGAAATTGCCTTTGATTGCAAAGGTCCAGAAGAAAGTATTTTTATTGCTGGAAACATTGGAGAATTTACGATTTGTAATTTCATGGTGAATGCCTTTTGACTGAGAACTTTCAGATTGCATACAACAACACCTTGCTCTAAAGTTTCTTCCCTGAGTCCTCTACATTCATATATTGAGATTATCTGAGGAGTCTCTTTGGCAAAACAGTGTCACCATATCTTGTATGCTTTAAGATCAGTGGCCCTGATAGTGGATATCCCACTGGAGAAATGCTTCTCTATTAACTCTTAGATGGCTGATGAAAATTGTTTTACAACACAGCTTTCAACTGATCCAGTTTTTAAAGGGGACAATTGTAAATTGACCCCTCCCATGGTGGGTATTCTTAACAATGATGTGCCAAAGTTTGTAAATCCATGCTTCAGAATATATCTTGGGGCAGTACATCAGCTTGCCTTAAATACAAGGTGAGTATTATGATGCCAAAATTCTCATTTGGCTCAGATTAATAAATTATGTTTGCTGCTGCTTCTTCAGTGGTGGTAGAGGGAGAAATGGAAGGCCTCTCTCTCTCTCTCCCTGGTGTCTGGAATGCTGCTATAGTCATTCCACACACCAAACAACAACAACATTTAATTATATACCACCCTTCAGGACAATTTAACGCCCACTCAGAGTGGTTTACAAAGTGTATTGTTATTCTCCTCACGACAATCACCCTGTGAGGTGGGTGGGGCTGAGAGAGCTTTGACAGAGTTTTGACTGACTTAAGGTCACTCAATTTGCTTCAAGTGAAGGAGTGAGGAATCAAACCTGGTTCTCTAGAGTCCTGCCCCTCTTAACCACTACACCAAACTGGCTCTGTACATTCTGCAACCTTGTTGATAGTGGCCCCTTGACCTTTGGAACACTTTTATTATTTATTTATTTAGACATTTTTATGCAACCTCTGCAGGAAACCTGTCTAAGTTGGCTTAAAAATAAAACATAATAAAAACACACATCACTAAACTAATTAAGATGCAGGGAGTGTCCTGAAGGAGAAAGACTCTCAAATGAGTATTGCCACCCCACCCCCCAACAATCCGTCTGGGACTGATGAAGGACCGAGATCCCTGGGGGAGCCAGCTCTTTCAAAGCAACCATCTTGCCTTCCCTCACCCAGGTCTTGGTCATGCACACCAGATCCACTCCTTCCATTGCAATAAAATCTTGCAGTGTTTTGGTCTTATTATTAATGGACCTGGCGTTGCACAACATCAGTGCTGGTGGGAGGCTATACCTCATAGCCCCACTACCAGCATGCCTTGGGATGAGATGCAAGTTGGAAGGGCACCGAGCCCTACCATGTCTCCACGACCTTCCTTTCCACCCTCACGTCCCACCTCCCTTGACTCCAGAGCGTCGGGATCCTCAGCCCCACTCTGGTCTCCTTGCTCATATCCACCACCCTCCGCAAATCCCACCTCACAATTCAACGTACAACAATAGCAGCACAACATCATTGCCCCACACCCTCCCTGGTCAGCAGAGAACAGGCAGTTTCAGCAGCAGCAGTCCCTGGCAGCAGCTGCTTTGAGGCCAGAGCACTCAGGGGGCGGGGCTGAGCTGGTGGAAAAGCTCAGGCCTTGATGGAATAGCCTCCCTGGTCAGCAGAGCACAGGCAGCTTCACATAATGAGGGACATGGATATAGATGGCTCTAAAAGGATTTATTACCCTAAGACCCACCCTCACAGAAAGCTGTGTCTCTGTATCTCAGACCTAGCACAGTCAGAGGCTTGAGGGAATCCATCTTTTGATCAAGTTTCTCTATCAAGGTGTGTTATCATCACAGGTATTTATTTGTTTTATTTAAAATGTTTTATGCCACTTTTCCACCCAGTCTAGGGTCCCCAAGGCAGAAAACAGTCCAAACATTACAAAGTTTATATATATTCAACAAAATACAGACACATACACAGAAAGGAGGTTTAATGAGGGAACACCAAAAAAACATACTTTAAAATGAGCTCTAGCCTGGGCTTGTTAGTTTTGTCGTGCATCTTTCTCCACTTTCACTCTAGCCATCTCCCTTATATTTTCATAGCCCACAGACCCTCATAAACAGAGGAGCTGCCTGGGCTCTAAGAGGGCACCTAGGAGCAATTGTGTCAGCTGCCCTAGCCATATCCTCAGTCCAGAAGTCACCCAGGCATCAGCTTGCAAGAGGAAGTAACCTGGCTGCCATAAAAATTCTGGGGCACATTAAAGTTATTTTGTGTGATCTTCCAAGAGTCCCTACACTCTGGCAGTAAGTAGGGCAATATTCTATCCTCTCGGGAATCTTCCTTAGAGCACAGACTTCACTAGAAACCTAATAAGATGCAGGGGAAGGGCCATTTATTCATCTTCTTACCCACTGTGCAAAAGTATTAGTCATGCCTCCTACCCGGATAATTCAGGCATCTCAACCAGACTCATCTCAACCAGACTCATCATTACATTATTTAGATGCATCCCTAATTAACCCCTCCCAAAAAGAAAATTTTAAATCTTCTAATGATTGCGATGTATCAATCAAAACAGCCCTGTAAGGAACTCTAGCCAATAGTATCTATTTGTAAGTACCTGACAAGGGTTCTGAGACTTCCCTAACCCATCCACCTCTAGAAGGCAGTTATAACAAGATGCATTAAAAGGGTCTATCAAGCCCCACCATTTTGTAATTGGTTCTGCCCCTGAACCACTGCTAACATGAGCAAGAGCAGGCAGCATATGATTTCTATGTTTTCCCTTCCCATCTTTAAAACTTTCTCGCCATATCCTTCTTTCCCTCCTCACCTCCTAGCTCATCCCCCCGCTATACTCTGCTAGCCAGCTTTACAGTCCTCTGGCTTCCCACACATCCCTCACCTTACTGAGGACTCCTGTTTTCCTTTATCCAGACTTCCTCTCCTTCCTGCCCTTTATATTTTTGCTTCCCTTTGGAGGCAACCCCTATACTTTTCTCTTCTCTCTGGGAACACTATTTCTTTAGAATAGCCATGAGGAAAAACACATTTCAGGGTAAAGCTGTAACTGGCATTATTTTAAGAAAACTGCAGTTTAGACACTAGGATTTTACAAATTAAATGATTTATTGGTTTGCCAGAAATAAATTGCTACAGTATTTCGTAGCAGTTCAGTTTCGCTATCTTCTTATTACAATGCTATCATTTTACTTTTTTTTTTTACTATTTATCTTGGCTAGGACAATAAACTTACTCTCTGAATATATGTCTCTTCCTCTCTTATTCTACAAGTCTAAGGAATATTAAATCATAAGCCCAGAGCTCAGTCAATTTAAAAGTATCTCCCTGGGATCTAAGTTCTGGTCATGCACTTGTGAGAACTCTCTTACGTGCATTTGGGACCAACATATTTGAAAGACTGCCTACTCTCTTATGAGCCTACCCAACCACTACAGTCATCTTTGGGATCCCTGCTTCGCGTGCCCCCAACTTCTGAGATTAGGCTGGTGGCAACCCAAAAGAGAGCCTATCAGTCGTGGCACAAATACTCTAGCACTCTCTCCCCAGGGAAATTTGTTTGACCTCCCCCCCACACAAACAC
The DNA here is from genome assembly GCF_028583425.1 of Eublepharis macularius. NCBI lineage: Eukaryota > Metazoa > Chordata > Lepidosauria > Squamata > Eublepharidae > Eublepharis > Eublepharis macularius. The sequence goes on from NC_072797.1 coordinate 83,457,863, forward strand.
ACATACATTGCAGTCTTTTGCCAGCAGATGAAGACATTTTTGTTTCATTTGGCTTTCCTTCAGTGATCCTTCCCAATGTTTTAATAGTTGTTTTTCTGCCACTGTATGCATTTTAATTCTGGTTCTGTTTTAATGGTGATGTGTTGTTGTTCTTTGGTTTTTTAATTGTTTGAAAACGTGATTTTATTATGTATATTTTAATTTGTTAGCTACATCAAACAAAATAGGAAGAGGTACTAATGATATCGCAAAGAGAACAAACCAACAGATAAAGACCTTAACAAAAACCATGCAGTTTGTATGTCACAATAGATAAAATGATATGTGTAATACTTGAATATTGAAACTTTTTAATGAATTACATGTTCATTCAGCTGTGAATTCTTTTCTCTGTTGTAGAACTAAGACTCCTCACTTCACTTTATGGAATATATATATGGACATTTCTACATGTAAGTACTTCACCTTTCATTCTGCTGTGAGTTATTGTGTTGCTGTAAAACATATTATAACTAATTTCTCATGTGCTACATACCATTTTATGTGTTGTAACATACAAGTTCTATGGTTCTGTTGAGTTTTTTCCTGTTGGTTTGTTCTCTTTGTTTTAATTTGTTAGCCACCTTGATGGCTCTTGTGAGGGCAGAAAAGCGGGATATAAATTTTGTAAGATAGATAATATGTGCATTTGGGACCAACATATCTGAAGGACTGTTCTGATAACACTTTAAACATATTAGTGGAGGAGTGGCAGTGGCTAATAGCTTATGTTGTGTCTGTGTTCACATACTTTCTAAAAATTTCATTTATTCTTGTAATATTTAATTCCTAACATAAAATAAAATGTTAATAAAGGCTATTAGCTTTACATCTGGTGAAAGGCTTTGTATTCTCTCATCTAGGTTTTTAATCATTACTGAATTCTTAAACTATCCATTTTCTATCTGGTACAAACACAGAAAAGACATCTATGCAAACAGAAATAAGTTTAAATACAGTTGTTAAAAGCTGAAAGTTTAGAGTAGCTGATTCTACACACGCTATGCTTTCAGATAGAGGGTGTTGCTTCCTTTTCTATTTCAAGTTTTACAACTAGTATGCACTTGAACAGTGTATAAACAAGCAACATTTGCTCATATGTATTTAATAGTGATGAACTGCCATAATAAAAATAATACTGCATTAAAAAAGAGCAATAGTTGGAAGTTTGTGCCAATAATTCAAGGAACATGAATGCAATTGATTCAAAAATATGTGTTAAACATTCATCTTTTGAAGGAAAAATGTTCCAGAAATCTAGTTGTGCCATACTGTTCAGTCAAAGTGCAGGCATAACCACATAACAACTTCATGTGTTAACAGGTTAGCCATAAACCCACAATTATGTTCCCCCTTCCTTTTTTGGTGGCACTGTCATACTCTTCTTGAGACGTCACACAACCAGCATTGGCCTCTATAGGCCATGAGGGCTAACAAAACAAACTTGGACCAAAAATAGCCTCCAAATTGGAAGCGTTGAAATACCTTTCCTGCTCTCTGTGAAGTTAATTCTCAATCAAAAGATAGCTCTTCTGGGCAAAGAGATCCTCCTGGATCTCTTCTGGGCAAAGAGATCCTCCTGGATCTCTTTCCAAGAAATTTAAATTTTTCAGCAGCTAATATTCAAGGCCTTGCAGCCTCAATACCTTTTTAGAAGGATGGATGGTGTTAAGACATCTGAAGGAAAAGTTTCCATTGAACATGAATGCCTGACTCTGCAGCTGAAGGGTGCAGTCCAGTGGAGACTAATTAGTGGTTGGCAGCAATTGTAGCCTAGCCTGCCTTTCTTTCTAGCTCTGAAACCAACTTGTGTGTCACCAATCTGCTCCTGAAATTTCAGCACAGCCCAAGAAGCCAGCAGCTAGTCATCAAATGACAGAGACTGGTTCCAGGCATTCTGGGTTTTGGCATTTGGCTGCAAACCAGACTTTCTCCTAAATGAATCAGCCTTTCACAGAGCCAGCATTCACTGCCTTCCTCAGTCAGTTTGACTCACTAGGTCAAGGAAACCTTGTGCAAGAAAGGTCTCATTCTGTTTGGCAAATATTGACTTTTCACCTACTGCTTCATTTTTAGCCCCAGCTAGAACTGCCATGGATGTTAGTAGCTTTCATGTATGTCATGAAAAGAACTGAGGAGTAACTGGTTATATCAATTAAGTTAAAGAAAGGAGGAGACCAGTATGGCTGAATGCAAAATTATAGTTACAATCTGAATATCTCTATGCTTCCTTAACTTTGGGATGGTGCACTTTCTGGCATGTCATACTAGCTGTTTCTAGCCTCAAAAGCCCATTTGGCAGCTGGTAAGTGGCTCCTCTCTCTAGTCATTGGCTCTGATCCAGCAGAGGACATATGGAGAAGCCAGGGCTTATACGTGTGAGGTACTTTTTTAAAAATCAAAATCTTGCAAACTACTTCTTGGCAAGAAGCCTAGCCCCTTGGTCATGAACAGTCTATCATGGTGTATCAGCTTTTAAAAACAGATAAATGTGGGTACAGGCTGCTGCATCAGCCTGGAAAATCACATGTGCAGTAAGTGTTTGTTTAACCATTCGTCTTCCAGGATCTAGCTTCCACATTCAACTATCTTGTTCTGTCCATACTTGAATCAAAACAATTACCTTTATATTTTGTTAGTTCTTCAGCTAAGACCCATGCTTTCCTTAGTTTCGTGGCAACAGTGAAAAACAGGTGAACAATATCAAAGATTTTGAACAGCACCTTAACTGCTGTTCATTGATGTTTTCTGTGCAGGCACACATGGGACTGCGCATGCACAGGCCTGCCGATCAGTAGTTTTTTAAAGCTAAAAGTCTGCTAGGGGGGCACTTGCCTCTCCAGTGCACATGCGTGGCTTTTCCCACCAAAAGCGGCACTGGGAGGCGGCGCCCCCCACCCTTCAGTTTCTCTTGAGCTGCCAGCACCCCAGAGATAAGTATTGAAGAGTACAGCAGGACAGAAGGGAAGGTATGTGTGCCTGCACAGAAGACGTCAATGAACAGCAGTTACAGTAAGTGCAGCTCTGTAAAGCAAAGTGGTGTTAGCAAAGTAAAGCAACAAAGAAGAAACAAAAGGCACATAAAAATGTTTCTGTTGCTCACCACAATAATTTAGTAATTTGAGAGGGTAGAAGAAATAAGGCTAAATCCTCTGGTTGGATAATTGATTTGGGCGCTTCCGTGCACGTGACCTGTAATTCTGAGTTCTTCAAAGAACTGAATGAAATCTTATCAAAGGATGTCATAATTGCAAATGGCAATAAAACAGCTGTTCAAGGAAAAGGAGAAGGCTTGCTTAAATGTGTAGCAGAAGGAAGAATTGTTTAAAATCAGGTGAAAAATGTGCCTCAGTTGCAGAATAAGCTACTGAGTTTTGTCTCCGGCTAGCCCAACTTATGGCTCCATCTAAATAAAAATACAAAACCACTTGTATACTCTACTAACTTAGGATCTGTTGTCACTGTTAACTTTAGCTTAAGATCAATAGTGCTTTTCAAATACCTCACTAACCTTTTTAGTCCAATCCAGTCCCAATTAGTGACTTTCCTTCACAGTACACCCACTGCAAATGCAATATCAGGTCTGCACGTATTAGTGAAAAATAGTGTCTGTTTATCTGTTGCTATGGAACTGGTCTCTCCCTCCAGGGAGTGAAGATTCCTTCTGTGTCAGTTAAGGTGTCTGTTGCTGTAACTGCCTCTCTTTCCTGTGTACAAGTCATGAATATGTGTCTCTCACAGTTTGTTGTTTATTTTACTGTAAATAGTTAAAACTTCATTTAATAACTTTTTATGAAATATATTGTCTCACAACTTAAGGAAGGGGCATCTAGGAGAGCAGAGAAGGCAGCAGAGAGTGAGACACAAGTGTTTTCTGCAGAAAGGACTGAGTATAATTTTAAACATAGAACCACTTTACAAGGTGCAAACAAGAAAGTTAAAACTAGAAAATGCTTTTCTTGTGGGAAAACAGGTCATTTGTCTCAAGACTGTGTAAAGCAAAGTGGTGTTAGCCAAGTAAAGCAACAAAGTAGAGAACTGTGGCTGGGACTGAGAGAATTATATGAGAGAAACTCACTGAATGAAAGACTGTACTGTCAAGAAAGTTGTTTAATTTAAAATTAAATTAAGGAGGTGATCTAGAAAAGTATATAAGTCAAGTGACAGAGTTAATGGATCACCTGAATACCATAGGCAAGAAATTTGATGAAGAGGACAAAATCATTTTAATTTTGTCAAGCCTGTCAAAAATTACAGCTCTTTGATACATGCGCTAGAGACTAAAGACTCACAAGTACTTCAGATAACAAGTGGAAAATCAAGTAGGTAGGCAGTCAGTAGATGTGAAATGTAAGCAGAGTTAATTCAGTTGGTCAGATGGCTTGGGGTCATAGAGGGATACCTTCGTGGCCTCTATCAGCAACATTGTCCTGATTGAGGATTGAGAAGGTACTGGCAGCAGTTTTCTAGTATCATGTAATTCTCATGGCCAGAAGATTCTTATGCTGTATCCCAGACTGAACTGACTGCAGCTTATTCTAGTTGCCTGGACAGTGCTATGTGCAGGGAACCATCATCTGGTGCAGAGAGCTCTCAGCTTGAACACTGTGGTGCCTGGCAATTGCTCAAACTGCTTATGCTGTATAGGTCAAAACTGGTGCATTGAGATTTACACCAGCTTTTTACAGAGTGTAGAGAACAATTCAAGTGCTTATGTAAAGTACTTCCAGTTTATTGCCAAGCAGCCACATTAGTCTGGGTGTCAGATTGGATTATAAATTCAAATTGAAGGAATGTTAAATTGGAGATAATTGATATTTATAGAAAGAATATATAACTATCTATAGATTAAGAAATCACTAAAACAATTCAAAAACAAAATGGCAATCATATTTTGAGAGGTGACCTACTAAGAATATAGTTTCAATGAAGAAGTAGGTTAAGTCCACCAATTTCACTATTGACATCTTCAGTTGATGTATATTGTGATAACAGTATAAGGAAGAACATTAACCATATAACCCATGAGAATATGATGGATAAACAAGGAAAAATAAAATCTTGGCAAACAGTTCAAGGTGAAGGAAAAAGCAATCCGTGGTTATTATATTACCAAATAGAATCAAAATTGAAAAACAAATAGTTAAAGAAGGAGGCTGACTAAGAAAGAAAACAACTTTTGAAAAATTAACCGCTAGATATTTAAGTCACCTATTGGGAAAAATTTATAAAATGTTATTATAGTATGACACTGAAACAGAGCGAGTAAAAAATTGTATGACAAAATGGATACAAAATTTTGGAGAAAATATACACATAAGTAAATGGGAAAATCTTTGGACTGAAGAAATTAACCCGTTCACTGAATTTCAAATGTTAAGGGAGAACTAGTATAAAGTGTTTTATAGATGGTATATTACCCCTAAAGACATAGCAAAAGCAAACAAAGAATATAATTACAAGTGTTGGAAATGTCAGTACACAGATGCAACTTTTTCAAAATAATGGATAAAGATACATGAAGAAATGCAAAAGAAATTAAAAGTTAAGTTTGCGATGGATCTGAAAAACATGCTATTAAATATATTACCAAGCAATATTACAAAAATAACCAGTGAACTATTTAAATATATGATGACAGTGGCAAAAGTAATATTCACAGCAAATTGGAAGGCAGCAAAATGTCCAGATCTGAAGGAATGGAAGAAAAAACTGAATATGCAACAATGGCAAAATTAATATCTTTTATATACAATAGACTGATTTCAGAATTTTAAGAAAAATAGGAAGTTTTTTATATAGTTGAAAATCAAATTTAAAATTAAATTAAAACAGAATGACAGAAAGAACTTGGGTAATGCATATCAACAAATATGAAAATAGATGGAAAAGATAGAATAACGGTATTTAAATAGAAGTGAAATATTAACAAGTAATTTAAGTCAGTTCTGTAATATATGATTTGATTATAAAAGATTACGTTTGTTTATATATTTGTAAAATGAATTAATTTTAAATAATTTTAAAAAATAAAATGCTTCCAGATGACCCATTCCCAGAAGCAAAGAAAAATTGCCATGATCTGACTGCAACCTTTGAACAAGCAATAATCAAAGTGAACAGATTCCAAAACCAAAAATGACTTGTATTGGAAGTGCAATATCATGGCTGAAAGTTTATTCTGTGTCTGGTATTGCAAAGAGCAATTGGTCTGTTTTTTTTAAACTGTTCCTGCCACATGTTGAAGTATTTTGCAATAGAAAGCAAAAGGGCATTGGAGACTGAGATCTGGAGTTAGTCATTCTGTGGTTTAGGAGAACACAGCAGGGGTAATTTTATTCAGGCAATTTTTGTTCCCCAAATGCTCTTTCATCAAAAGAGTGTTATTACATTATTCCATGTTTTTGTAGTGGTGTTTCTAATATCATACTGACTTATCTGAACTGCTTTGAAAAAGAGCACGGCCTCCTTTTGAGTCAAATTCAAGACTCATTAAAATTCATCCAGTTAGTCAAAAGCTTAGAGCACTTCACTGATGCTGAGAAATGGAAGGGTCCTTTATTTTTTTCCAGATAGCATTATTATTTCAAAGGGTGTCCATATTCAGAGGAACCTTGGCTTTTGAATGATAACAGTTTGGGCTTGTCATCAGAAAATCTGGGCTTTCATTAAAGCACTGTGCAACACACACACTAGCCAACAGTCTCTCACATTAGTACCATTTCAGTACATAATTACATTACTCCATTCTGGACAGGGTAAATCTTGACACTCATTAATTTCAAGTCTCTTCTGGTACATAGTGTAGTAGATGCCAATCAGTATGTGAATATTCGGAACTGTGGCTGTACATGGAAGAAATGTGAGATTCAGGTTTGCTTTTCTTGAGATTTGTATTGGCCTCATAAAAATAATACCAGAGGCCAATAACTCTTTTAAGAGAAAAAGCCACAGCTCAGTGACAGGAGAACTTCTCCAATTACTGGACCAAGGTATGTTTCATGCTCAGCCTTCTTAAAGGGGCAGCAGCCAAATGGGCCACATCTTTGTGGACAGTACTCTCCTAGGGGTTCCTGACCCATCTGCATACTGTGTTCTCTGACCCTCTAATTTCTGAGACTGTGAACCTGAATATTCACTGGCTGCAGCAGGGAAGAGACTCAGTTGTAGAGTATGCAACTGAATTTTGGCTTTTAGCCCAGGGCCCCACTTGGAATGATGCAGCCTTGGTGGATCAATTCCAGGAGGTCCTCTCTGATGGGGTCCTGGATGAGTTTGCCATATGGAATGCCCATCTACCCTATAGGCCCTGATACAGTGCCGCTTTCATATCAAGAGGTGGCTGGAGAGCTGTTGGGCTGGTCATCAACCTCTGGCTGATAGGCCTAGCCTGGCTGGCCCCAACAGCTCCAGAGAACCACCCTGGGAAGGGCCACAGCTGCTTCCCACACCATCACTGCAATTGGAGGGGCTCGACCAAAACTGCCCCCTGCTGAGAAGGCTTGGCAGAGGCAGGCTAACCTCTGCCTCTGTTGTGCAACCCTGGGTGCTATGCACAGACCTGCCCTGCCAAATGGACACCTCCCGCCAGCCTGGGGATGAGTGCAGAGGTCCTGCACATGCCAATCCACCAGATCATTCCAGTTCAGTTTGACCTACCTTACCATATTCTACACACTGAGGCTATGGTTGACTCCAAGGCTTCTAGTAATTTTATGGACACTGGCTTTGCCCAGAAACAGCGAGTACCCAGTTGGCTCAAGCCAGTCATTTGGCAGTGGAGACCATTGATGGTAGGCCTCTGAACGCCAGCCCAGTGACCCATGATACCATTCCCCTGTCCATGAGGATCCAGAAGCATCAGGAAAAGCTGTCCTACAAGCTGGCAGCTTCTCCCCACTTCCAAGTCGTATTCGGAATGCCTTGGCTAGTGCTGCATGATCCTGCAATCTCTTTAAGTCAATGGCAGGTGGTCTTCCAGTCATCATACTGCCAAGCCCAGTGTGCCACTCCATCAGTGCTCCTGGCTTCCTCAACACATGCATCAGCCCTGGAGGCACCAGTGCTGGTTGTTCTGCTGCCAGCCTACTGCGACTGCACAGATGTCTTTAGCCCCAGGGAAACTGACACCCTTCCTCCATACCAGCACTTTGATTGTGCAATCAACCTGGTCCTGGGGAGCCCATCCCTGCTGGAAGGCTGTATTCACTGTCAGAACCTGAACTGGAGGCCTTGAGAGACTTCCTCAACAAGAATCTGATTCAAGGATTCATCTGACCCTTGGTATCACCCACGGCAGCCCCAGTCCTGTTTGTGAAGAAGTCAGTGGAGCTCTGCCTAAACAATGTGTACTGAGTCTTGAATAAAACTCACAATCTTAAATTAGTGCCCTCTGCCTCTGATCCCAGAATTGTTCTACTTTCTTTAAGTGGCCACCTAGTTCACCAAGCTAGATGAATGGAAGACTTTCTTTGGTACCTGATACAGCCACTTTGAATACACTGTGATACCTTTTGGGTTATGCAATGTTCCAACGGTCTTTCAGCATTTCATGAATGATGTGAATGATGTGTCTATCAGGGATCTGATAGACTGGTACATCATAGTTTAGCTGGATAACATCTTAATCTATTCCAGGAACCCCACCCACCCCATTGTCCATATCTAATCAGTCCTAGAGAGACTACACCAGCACCAACTCTATGTCGAGCTCGAAAAATATGCTTTCAACTTGATGGAAGTAGAGTTCCTGGGACACGTTTCACTACAAGGACTCCAGATGGATCCCCAGAAGATGAATGCATTTGTGGATTGGCATGCTCCACAGAGTGTTAAGGAACTGCAATGATTCTTGGGTTTTGCCAACTACTACTGGTGGTTCATCTCCAACTTTTCGTTGGTAACCTCACCTCTGACCCATTTGCTATGGGGCCATATTCCATTTGTTCCAGCAACTAAAGCACCTGTTCACCACACACCCTGGCCTGATGCATCCAGGCTTCAGCCTACCATTTTAGTGGATGTAGATACCTCCAATGTTGTGGTGGGAGCAGTCCTACTGCAACACAAACACCCCACAAAACCCTGGCCTGCCATTCCAGACAACTCATCTCTGTGGAACAAAACTAAACTATTTAGGACAAGGAGTTTCTGGCTATTCAATGGCCTTAGAGACCTGATACCACTACCTCGAAGGGACCCAACATCCCATTGAAGTCTGGACAGATCACCAGAACCTAGAACACCTCTAGAAGAAGACCACCACTGGGACCCCACCAGGTAGGACATGAGCTAGAGTCCATAGTCCCTGTTCACCTCCCACACCAAGGAAATGGTGGTGACAGAGGGTCCAGGCAGAAGTGGTACAGAAGAGGTGAAGTGCAAGGATGGCAGCACACCATCTCCTTGCAGACTTAGGTCAGGACTCTGATGGGGATACTTCCTTGCAGGACCATGGCCAGAACAGTGTCCTCTAAGCCTCAACACCTGCTGGCAGATGCAGCTGAACCAAATCACCCCTCAGCCTATTTAGGCTGAGACTTGGCAGAGCTTCAGTGCTGGATCAACTAGTTCACTTTGCTCAAGTGTATTCCAGGCTCCCTCACAGGCCAATGAGGAGACCATCCAACCAGGTGCAGGACAGGTTGGCATGCAGAATGTTCCAGGTTCAATCCACAGTATCTCAGTTTAAAGGATCAGGTTGTAGGTTATGTGAAAGACCTCTATCTGGAGAGCTGCTGCCAAGTCTGAGTTGACATCACTAGCCTTAATAGAGCAATTGTCTGTCTCAGCATAAAGTTTCATGGGTATAAAAAAACCTTAAAGCTATAATGAAAAGTAAGAAAGAAGAAAAACTGAGTAGTGAAGAAGAGGGAAAATGGAAGTATGAGGAAAGTCAAAGGGAAATATAAACCCACTCAGCAAAACATAGCAGCAGCAAAATATAAACCCACTCAGAGTGGTTTACAAAGTATGTTATTATTATCCCCACAACAATCACCCTGTGAGGTGGGTGGGGCTGAGAGAGCTCCTAGAAGCTGTGACTGATGCAAGGACATGCAGCTGGCTCCAAGTGGAGAAGTGGGGAATCAAACCCAGTTCTTCAGATTAAGAGTCCCGCGCTCTTAACCACTACACCAAATAGAATCACCCCAACAGCATCAGCTTCAGTTGCAAGGGGGTATTGAATTTGACAGGTGATCCTGAGCACCTGACATCCCAGTGAACCATCTGAAGGGAAACCTCTTGATTATGAGTAATCTTTTCCCTCAGTATAAAGATTTAGCACATTGCCATAGCAATCCTAAACGGAGTTACTTCAGCCTAAGCCCATTGAAATCCATGGCTTTAGAGTAAATTTGTTTAGGATTGCACTGTGCAAAGCCAGAGATCCACCAAGAGAGAAACCTGGGATTTCTGTATTACATGATGATCCTTTTTCTGATGAGCTTAAGGTTTCATAGGACGAAGGGGCTAAAGAACTATCACCTGCACTCATCTGGTTTCCTGGCCAAAGTTTCTAGCACATCCCTCATACTTGTTAACATCTCCATTTAATAGGAAATGAAACTAGGGCATTTTCCCATGACACTTAAAATGCACTTTGATTCTCTTACATTTTATGTCATTTGAAGTGTGATGGACTATAAGAGAATCTAATGTTCCTTAAAGTCAATGTAGATTTTCCATTCCAGTTGACAGTATGTATAAACGATACTCAATAACCCCATCCCTGGATGGTGAGCACTGGTCACATTTACTTTTAACTGCATGAGACTAGCTATGTTTAGACCAACAGCATCATGCACAATAGCTTCTAGAATTATGCTCTTGTGGTGATTCCTGAGGACTTAGTGTGCTAAAACTAGTGCATATGCACAACACAGATAGCTGACAGTATAAGCAGCTGTTTTCAAAACAAGGAGTATTTGAGAACCAGACAACTTGAAATTCATTTGTGAAAATATCATTGTATGCTGTTGACTGAGGAACTTGTAAATAATATTACTGTGAGATGAAAAGTAATGAACAACCATCACAAAATGAAATAGATGTCAGAGTTCATATAGATTTTTCAGTCCACTTCACAGAGAAACACAGAAACATGGAAGTGTTGCATGTGAAAATGTTTAGTGAGTAATTCTTTGACAAACAGGGGAGTCTTAGTAATTCTGGGGCCCCAGGCAAAAGTCCAGAATGGGACCCCTGAATCACTGACCCTCCTGCCCCCTGGGAGGGTCAAGAGGTGGCCCTCACCTTGTGTGAGGTGAGTGGGAAGTAGGGGTGTGCAGTTCGGGTTAATGAAACCCGAAAAAATCACGAATCACCCTGATTCAGGGTGATTCGGGGAAACCCGAATCAGCATGCCCCGGATCGATTCGGGGCGATTCGGGGCAGCATTTTGCTTGCTTTTCAATGGGAAAAATCCTCCCCCAGGCTTCTCTGAAGCCTGGGGGAGGCATTTTCCCACCGAATCAAGCCAAAATTGGTGGGGGCCTTCCTCTAACTCTCCCCTAACAAGCCCCAAGTTTCAGACCGATTGGACTTTGGGGGGCCATGTTATGGCCCTCCAAACCAGGTCCCCCTATCCTCGCCTTTAAAAGGGCATAGCTTTAAGTTGCTGCTGCTAATCTCCTATTTTGTGCTTGCTGCTGCTGATCTCCATTATTTCCTATGGGGGGAAAATGAAGAGGCAGGCTTCCTTTGCCAGGGGCCAACTTGTCCCTGGGAAAGAGCACCTGACCTGACACACAGGCAACCACCCCCTGACACCCCCACCACCTACAGAGATGGCTGGCCAGCCTCCCCACTGTTCCCTATGATGGGAACCAACTGCACAACCCCTCCCCCCAGAAAAATAACAGAAAAATAACACAACTCTCACTTAACATCAGAGAATCACAAAAACACAATTCCTGTCAAAAACACTTTATTTCTTTAACTGCTTTAGTTACACAGTAGGGGGGCACAACAGGGCATGATAGCAGTGTACTACACAAAATAATACAACCCACTTCACCGTTTTTGACAGCAATTGTGTTTGGGTGATTCTCTGATGTGAAGTGAGTTGTGTTATTTTTGTGTAGTACACTGCTTTCATGCCCTGTTGTGCCTTCCTACTGTGTAACCTAAAGCAGTTAAAGAAATAAAGTGCTTTTGACAGCAATTTTTGGGGTGATTCTTTAATGTGAAGTGAGTAGTGTTATTTTTGTGTAAGATACTGCTGCCATGCCCTTTGGTGTGCCCCCCTGCTGTGTAACCTAAAGCTGTTCAAGAAATAAAGTGTTTTTGACAGGAATTGTGTTTTTGTGATTCTCTGATGTTAAGTGAGTTGTGTTATTTTTGTGAGGTGGAATGCTGGAATGCCCTTTGGTGTACCCCTCCTGCTGTGTAACCTAAAGCTGTTCAAGAAATAAAGTGTTTTTGACAGGAATTGTGTTTTTGTGATTCTCTGATGTTAAGTGAGTTGCGTTAATTTTTCTGTGTGGGGGACTGCTGGTGTAATGTGTCATAATGCTTTGCCTACCTGTACTTTGAAAGGGAGAAAATAATTTTTAAAAAACTGTATTTTGTGTTGTTCGTGTTTTATTCTTTGTTGTGCAGTTGGTTCCCATCACAGGGAACAATGGGGCTGGCTGGCCAGCCATCTCTGTAGGTGGTGGGGGAATTTGAGGGAGGGTGTCTGTGGTTCAGGTGCTCTTTCCCAGGGACAAGCTGGCACTCAGAAGTGTGCCCACCATTGTGGCACCCCTGGGCTGTGCAGAATTGCCCTGGGAAAGAGAGTTTAGAAGTTCCCAGCATAGGGAACAAAGGGAGAGGACTGGCAAGCCTGTTCCTGGGGTTATGGGTGTGGGGCTACTGGGGGTGGATTTGGGTCTGTGAGGGGCTAATGTGGGAATTTGGGTCTGTGTGGCAGCTGGGGGGGTATTGGGTATGTGTGGGGCTGTAGGGGGTGGACTTTGGAGGCTGAGAGCACCTACTTTGGGAGGCTATGAAATGTCCCCCCAAGTGGGAGCTGGCTGCGCCTTGGTGGGGGGTGGGAGGAAAGGTGGGAGAAGGGTCCCTGAGGGTTGGGGGGCATTTTGCATGCAAAATGCCACCCCTGGCAAGACAAGCCTCCCCCAGCTGTAGGTTGTAGAGAAAAGGTAACCTACTTGGGGAGGCCATGAAATGCCCCCCCCAAGTGGGAGCAGGCTGAGCCTTGGTGGGGGTGGGAGGAAAGGTGGGAGAAGGGCCCCTGAGGATTGGGGGTCATTTTGCATGCAAAATGCCACCCCTGGCAAAGGAAGCCTGCCTCTTCATTTTCCCCCCATAGGAAATAATGGAGATCAGCAGCAGAAAGCACAAAATAGGAGATTGGCAGCAGCAACCTAAAGCTATGCCCTTTTAAAGGCGAGGATAGGGGGACCTGGTTTGGGGGGCCATAACATGGCCCCCCAAAGTCCAATCGGTCTGAAACTTGGGGATTGTTAGAGGGGAGTTAGAGGAAGGCCCCCACCAATTTTGGCTTGATTCGGTGGGAAAATGCCTCCCCCAGGCTTCAGAGAAGCCTGGGGGAGGCTTTTTCCCATTGAAAAGCTTTCCCGAACCCCCGAACCAAGCCGAATCGATACCCGAATCGCTATACCCGAATCGGCTTGCCGATTCTGGTACAGCTGTTCCTGAATTGGCTGCTCAATTTGTGTATACCCGAATCAGGAAAGCCGAACCACTGTGCCTTTGCACACCCCTAGTGGGAAGCAATGCTGCTGCCAGAAACCAGCTGCCTCAGCCCAAAATGGGACAGGTACAAGCAGTGGCAGGAGCCTGCTCTTCTTCTTCTAGTCCTCCTTCATGGTCCCACTATGGGGTGGGACCATGGGTGATTGGGCTCCCCCTCCGTGCAGGAACTGGGACAGCTGATCCTGTTGGTCATTAGCGAAGACTGACCTTGTTTCCAGGGCTAGATCACAGTCCAAGGTCCAATGCCAACATGCTACCAATTATACCACAATGGCTCTTGTTCTTTCACAATCATTCTGATTCAGGAGTCTGTACTATTTTAAGTTGACTTCTAACTTAGGGTTAGGCTAAATGAGATGCCAGACAAATAAGTGTTTATTAACGTGTTGAGTGACAAAATTTTACCTGGGAACTGTAGTTTTCAAGATAGAACCGCACAAGATCACTGGGGGAGAGGAAGGATTCCTTCACTACCCTCCACTGCCTCTGCTGGCTGCCCGGCTGACCCATCCCCATGCTCTGGCTGTTATTACTGCTAGGGACAATGGTGAAACTTTGCAATTGTTTTCTTTAGCAATCTCAAGGGGAAGAGGAATGACCAACTTCCCCACCCTATCCCGTGCTCTGAGTGGAATCTGTTGTTTAAATGTCTTATGAAGGTAAGCAAGCCAGATGCCAGGTCTTTAAAAAAAAAGTTCCATCTGTAGCACAACAAAGAAGCAAATGAGATTAGGAGTCCTATGATCACAGTTTACTTTTGTTGTTATTTAACAGAAACTGCAGGGTCCAGTGCTGGTGCATGAGTGTGTCCATACCGTCTTACTTTCCCTTGTCACCTATGTGCTATGTCAGACTGCGTTCTGGCTAAATGATTCACACCAGACACCTTTTTGGGTTAGAAATGGCCACAACTTTATTGATTACAGCTGGATGGAGCATTGGCCCAGCATCTGGGCACGGATCCCAGTTGGCGTCAGAGGGCCAGGCTGCCAACCGATGCATCTCCCGCCAGCCTCCCGCTGGCACACCTCGGCACACGTTGTTCCATCGCCAGCCCTGCCAGGCGACCCTTGCTTCCACATCCAACAGGGTGAACAGACCCAAAGGCCCACTCACCCTGTTGGGATCTGGCCCAATGCCTCAAAACCGCCCAACACATAAAGTTGTGACAGTACCCCTATCAGTCCATAAACAGTGGAGGGTGGGAGGGGAACTTGCTGCTCCTGCCTATGCTCTGATAGGAATGGTGCTGACCACACAGCTGGCACGGAGGAGGACGCTCCTCCTCTGCTAGGCTGGCCATGCCTCCAATGCATCCTGCACCCGGTTCCAGCCCAGCCTGCCAGTGAGTCGTCAAGCTTCCCTTATAGAACTAGCACATGGACCTGGGGAGGGAAATTTAGTTTCTGAAAACAGCACATGAGAAAAAGTTTAAAGTTCCTCTAACATTACTTCTGCAATCAAATTAGCAGCTCTATGTAGTCGTTTTAAATGAAGACTTCACAAATCCCTTGCTTTATTGTCTGGTCTGAGCCCCTAGCAAAGTTTCATCATTGTCCCTAGCAGTAATAGCAGCCAGAGTGTGTGTGGGGGTGGTGGCCAAGCAGCTAGCAGAGGTGGTGGAGGGCAGTGAGGGAATTCTTCCTCTCCCCCAGTGATCCCATGTGGTTCTGTCTTTGAAAACTACAGTTCCCAGGTAAAATTGCATCACTCAATACATTAATGAACACATGCCTGGCACCTCGTTTAGCCTGACCATTATGGATGGAAATTTATTTTGCTTGTTTGTTCATTTCCACATCTACCTGATCAGAAATTCAGTCTGTTTTCTAGGTTTTTGTAGTATTCTGGAGTAAAATGTTGCTGCATTAAATTCAATGGGACTACCAGTGTTTTTTTTTTAAGATGCTGGTATACTCATATAGTTGGTTGCATTGATTTCCACCAATTCTCCCATCAGGACTTGAGAGAGCCTCCTAAAAGGTGCTGGTACTCAATACCGGTGTGTACCGTCACACAAAAGCCCTGGGTATTACAATGGGTTATTATAGTATCTAAGGATCTTTCCCTTGAGAAATTCGACACATTGAACCCACAAAGAGCTCTTCTTGCTATCATCAAGCTAATTTATCATGTACATCTGTGGCTGGTTCCATCCTAGCTATATTCTGGAATAGATATCATTCACCTATTCTGATTTTAGAAAGAATCCAGATATGTTGATAACTTGTACTGCAGCATTATTTGAGTAGTACTTTTAGGTTTTATTTATGGCATTTCACAAAACACTTAAAACTGTGCCAGCTAGCCACTTGTGGTCTAATAAAACTATTGGTACTTCTATCCATTACAATTTTCCTCCTGTTTTTAAGGCAGCTTCTTTTGCTCAGCCTAATTAATTATTTCTTGTGTCTCCTTGCATAGCATTTTTGAATGATTCTTAATCAGCTGTTCCCTAGAAGGATGTGTGGATGTTTTAATTACTGCCTTTCTCTTTGCAGCTGAAATGATCATTTTCTTCTTTTTATGATCACAACCTCATAATGATATGGTTGTGTTCATTATTTGAATTCTGCTTGTAGCTACTTGCTGTAGCAGCACAAGGGGTCATTGTGTAGAAGCAGCCTGAGGACCTGAGCTTTTGAATTCTACTAATTCTGTTTCGCAGTCCGTTCAGTTTTCCATAAAAAGGAATAAGAAGAAATCCACACTGCTAATGGAAATGTAATCATAGCAGAAAATTAATATTCCAAGCAATGGGCGGGGGCGGGGGGGCGGGGGGGAGTTTCCCACCAGGCTCAATAAAGGGTTAGTATCTTATATGGTCAAACAAATCTGAATTCTTCCAGCTGATTATCTTTGGATTCATAAACTGACACGTGGAGGTTTTGAACTCAGGATGTAGATGTTTAACTCAAGTATCTATTTAAATGCTTGGCCTCTGGCTTACAAGGATCATCTCTTTTTTGGACTGTTTGTTGTACAGATGACCTGTTCTCTTGGCTGGCAGGTTTTTTTTTTATAAATAACTTTTGTAACACTGGAAATGGACATCGTGCACAGTACAACCTGAACATTCACTAAGTACTCAAAACAATTTCAGCTTGGTGTTTTGTTAAGTTGACAATATAAAAAGTTCAAAGGGGAAAGAACAGAAACTATTTGCCTTGAAAGGTTCGTTTGAGTCTCTCTGATGCAGGATTGCTTGCTACATGTTTCTTACATAAGCATCGTGTCAACAGTGTGTGGCAGGGCCCTTGTGCTACCAGGTTTACACAGCATGCACCAGTCACAGCTGGCGCAGCTACCATAGTATAGCACTTTTTTACTGTTGGGATTTCCCAATTAAACCTGGAAATCAGGGGTCATACTCTAGTATTTCTATGTCTATGCTCATTCCCACGTGCTGCATCCGACCTCTTACTCAAGGATCAAAGCCAACTGCCGTTGCTGGCAACTAACTCTGGAGGTCTGAGTCTCCTGAGGAACTGTGATTCCCATTTATTTTGCCTTTGAGCTACAATGCAGCAAAAGGTTTAATAGCGTACTACTAGCTTAAGCAGTCACCTTACACCCATGCTTGCATACACAACATTTATTTCAGCTTTTCTTCTATTACACAATAGAAAAGCATTGTGTATTTAGCTGAGTTTTTAAAGGACTGCTGTTCTATCCTGATAGTGTAGTGGCTGTGCCTTTTTTCAGTTTTCCTTCTAACCACTGATTCCCTCCCCCCTTTAAAGTATATTTACAGTGAAATCCTAAACAGAGTTACACCAGTCTAAGCCCATTTAAATCAGTAGGCTTAGGCTGAAATAACTCTTCTTAGGATTTCACTGTTAGTGTTTTTCATGTTTTCAGGAAGCATTCATACGAACATGCAGATTTATGGAATTAACAAAGAAAATTCAAGAAAAAAATAACATTAAAACAAGAAATATTTAATGAAAATACATCTCCAAATTTCACTTTGTGAATTAACAGAAGTATGTATTGAAATGGGGTCAGAGAGACATAAAACAATATGACAAATTTTACCCAGCAGGCATGGCCTGAAGTACTTTAGTACTGGAAGCAGGAGATCCAGATAGTATCCATGCTCATGTAAAAATACACTAATAACTGAGAGCGGGACCACAAGTGATGCCTGACACAGGTTGGACACTAGTCAGCTTCCCTCAAGTTTTGATGGGAAATGTAGGCATCCTGGTCTTGCAGCTTGACTCTCTGACTGCTGTCCAATGGACTTTTCAACTGTCACTTGTCCAACATTCCGCCAAGCTGCCTACATTTCCCATCAAAACTTGAGGGAAGCTGGCAAGTGTCCAACCTGTGTCAGGCGTCACTTGTGGTCCCGCTCTAAGTGATGATTTGTTGCTCTTGAACGGTAGCCACAAAGTGCCATCTGAATCCCTGTACCTAATGGCAGGGCTTGCTACCAAAGCAACAATAGCTGGGTGGTTTTCATGTAACAGTTTAGAAATGTAATCAATTGAATCAGAGCGATTTTCTTCTCTTGAAACTGAATCAGTTTACAGTTTAGTAGCACCAAGTTTGAGATGCCCAGTCAGACTGTAGGTGGTGCTGTGTATATGCTCACTGCAGACTTGTAATTTTGGTCACAAGGGTTTGTTGAAAGCTGTAGTATAGACAGGCCTTGACACAACTTGTGTCCTTCCAAGCCAAACGTAGCCCACTGGCCATTCACTGAGCACCTACCAGGTGTTTCATGTTGCCGTACAGTCCCAGACAGGCATCAAAACCAGGAAGTTTATTGAGCTGCTAGTGGGCTACATCATATATAGCTAGTGGTATGAGAGTCACAAATTATACAGCCTGATAGTAAGAGAGAACAATGTTGTAATCTTTTGGAATTTTCATTCAGCAAATACAGTGCAGTATCCAAAAGAGCCAGTTTGGTGTACAGGTGGGCATGAACAGCAATATAAACTAAAAAAACCCACAAACAACCCAATTGGCTGTTCGTGAACAAGCCGTTCATGAGGCGCCATTGTAAATGAACAAGTGGTCGTCACAAGCCTCGTTCGTTGCATTCGTCCGCTGTTCGTGAAGCCAGACAGTCAGGCACCTTCAATCAATTCCCTTGGCAATGGAGGCAGGGACTGCCTGAACTCTGTCTGCACTCCTGCTGTTGCCCTGGAAACTGCTGTCCAATGGACTTTTCAACTGTCACTTGTCCAACATTCCGCCAAGCTGCCTACATTTCCCATCAAAACTTGAGGGAAGCTGGCAAAGCCCAACTTAGCTTGATAGGCAGGTCTTCCTTCCAAGCATGGAGCTCCAAGTTGGTTACAATTGGTTACATGGGAGCAGAGACCGGGGGGAGGGAGGAGGGAGGGGGTGTTCTATAGCCATGGGCACTCCAATCTCATCCCTGCAAACCCTGTTAGGCAGTTCTGACTGCCAACCACAGACCTCCTGCTTTTCTCTATGGGACCTCTGGTTATAAAAGGAAGCATGCTCCAAACTCTGGCTTTCAGTTTCAGCAAGCAGTGGAATGGAAGAGAGCTGCTGCTAGCATTTTGGGATCTGGTCAGGTTTCTGGGAGTGCCAAGCTAGGGCTCTACCCCCTCCCTCTGATTCCAGGGCTGCTGCCGGGCTCTGGGTCCAAGCTCAGTGGGCACCTTGGCTGAAGGCTCACAGTGTCCTCTCCTTCTCATTCCTCCTTAATTCTTGTTTGCTGGCACAATGAGGCTTCAGGCGGGGCCCAAGGGTGGTAGTGGGGGGTAGGGAGTGCAATGATTGTTCTGGTTGCCACGGGGGAAGCAGTACTGGGTGGGGCTCAGGGACAGCAGAACCTCCTGCTCCCAAAGATTCAGCTGTGGGGGCTGTGGAGGAGGCAGAAGAGCTCTTGCCGGCAGGAGGAGGAGGAGGGCCAGGGGTCCGTGGAGGAATGGTTGGGGTTCGATGAAACATCCATCCCGTCCCCATTCCAAAATCTCAGTGCTGCCCTGCCTGCAGTCCACCCCTCACTCAGTCTTCTAGTGCCAGATCTGCAGCGCGGCCTGTAACCCTTCATCCTCCTCCCCTGGAACAATTAGTGGGCCATGTTTCAAGCTCTCCGTATGGAGGCACTTTCAGGTCCTTCCGAATGACCCCCATGTGGTGCAGTGCCATGCCTGCGATGCCCTGGTGCACAGGGGCAATGACTCGAAGCACCTGTCATTGACGGTTCTGAGTAGGTACCTGAAGTTGCACCACCCGAGCCTGTGGTCTCTGTTCTCCGTCCTCCATCCATCTGGCGGATGGAGAAAGAGGACTACCAGCTCTTCTGACCAGGGATCAGTGGGAGGGTCACCGGAATCCACCCCAAGCAAGAAGCCTTGCCCCGAGGCTGCTGCTAGTGGGAGCAGAACGATCAGGCAGGCGACCCTTATGAAGGTTGTTCCCTTGGGGTCGGAGACAGTGCCGCTGAAAAGGGTGAGGTTGAGGGCTCAGGAGGTAAGCATTCATATTGTGGCAGAGTCAATTGCCCTACAAGGATTCCCCCTATCCATCGTGGAGGGCATGGGCTTTTCCAGACTGCTTCAGCATTTTGCCTCATGGTTTTCCATGCCATCAAGGCATACCATTGGCCATCGAGTCCTGCCTGCCCTCTACCATTGCATGCAAGACATGGTGCTCTGGGAGCTGTCAGCTGCCAAAGGCCGTACTGTACACTTCATGGCAGACCTCTGGAGCGGCTGCCATCATGGGTACCTTGCCATCGCCACCTACTGGTGGCAACCAGAGGACCTCTGCTGCCCCAGGCCAAGAATTGGCCCCCGGAAAAAGGCGCCATGCTTGACACCGGGCTACAGGGTAGTTCTTCTCCAAGCCTTGGGGATGGACAAGGTCCATACTGGGAAGAACATTGCCACCACTGTGAAGGTGGCTCTGAGGGACTGGACGGCAGGGGTGGAAGGGTTTGTCTGTGGCTTCATGGTAACAGACATGGGAAACAACATGTTAGCAGCCCTGAAAGAGGCATCCCTCCTGGGCCTGGTGTGCATGGCACACAACCTGCACTTGGTGATGAGTGATGTTCTCGGGCTAGGGAGCAAGCCGAGGGACAGCTGGGATGAGGGGACATTGTGGATGCACAACCTGCTGGACAGCTGCCACCGCATCACTTCCAACTTCTCCCGCAGCATCAACTCTTCTCGTGAGCTGCTCCAGAGGCAGGGGGAGGGGCAGACCCTGAGCACCAGTTCTATCAGGACCTGCCCACCCGCTGGAACTCCACCTATGACATGATAAGTCATCTGGTGGAGCAGAAGGGCCCGTTGCAGGACATTGTGTCATCGCCAGGTGTTCTGAGGAAGGGAGAGGAGCTCAGTCTCAGCTCCATGGAATGGAGAGTCCTTGAAAAGCTGTACTGGTTGTTGAAACCCTTTAAGGAGGCCACCAAGCTCTTGTGCTTCTACGAGGCCAGCCTGGGTCAGGTCATCCCTCTGATCCACGGGCTCGACCAGTTCCTGGCCAAGGAGCTTGAGCATGAGCAAGAGCTGCTCCCCAGGGTCAGGGACTTTGTGAGGAGGATGTAGGCATGTGTGTCTGAGCACTTGCATCCTCTGCACCACAAGGTGTCATACCAAATAGCCTCCTTCTGTTACCCCCGTATCAAGAGCAACATCGCCATGCGGGCGGGGGGGGGGGAGATGCAGCACTGGAAAAAGGAGCTCCGCAGAGCAGTGCTCCATTTCCAGGTAGAGAAGGCAGGACGGAGGGAACCAGGCAGGGGCGAGGGGCAGGCGGCAGAGAAAAAGGAGGAGGAGGAGGGGGAGGAAGTGGGAAGAGAGCCATGGCAGGAGATACCCACCCAAACGGACTCACTCTATCTCTGGGCCTCATCAGTGGGCTGTGTGGTTGGCCGCAGCACAGAGGGCACGTCTCTTGCAGTGGAGGACTTGGCGGGGGTCATGGTGCGAGAGTACCTTGTGGAGCCCACCGAGCCCCGCCCTTCCAACCCGTTGGAGTATTGGGCGAGTAAATCTGTCATATGGTTGGACCTGTCGATCATGGTAACCAACATCCTGTCCTGCCCTCCCACCAGCGTGCAGAGCAAGTGGGTGTTCTCCCATCTGGGAGACCTCCTCTGTCCCCACCATGCTTATCTGCACCCGGACCTGGTGGACATGTTGGCCTTCATTAAGGTCAACCTCAACCTGCTGGGATATCCCTCCGTGGACCTTGACCTAACTGGGCTCTGAGCCACCCTTGTCTACTGTGGTTCTAGGCAGCGTGCTCAAGATCTCTGGCCCACTGCCTGGCTCCAAGGCCAAAGCTACTTATTTATATCACCTGTCCTGTGGCAGCTGAGGTCAGGTTTTTGTGAGTGGTGGAATACTGCTCTACCCCCCCTCAGTTCTTGGGGCCACTTCCAAGGTCCGTTACCAAGCTCTGTGGGTTTCTCGGCTCATGGCTCGCAAATGAAAGGGTCTTCCCGGTCCTGCTCCGCAACACAGCTGGTAACCCTTTGATCGTCGTCGTCCTTCTGTGCAGCCCCACATTGGGACTGCGCAGGCGCAGGCCAGCCGCGGAGAAGATTCTTTTAGCTTCTAGAAATGTGACGGGGACGTTCGGGCCCACCGCGCATGCGCGTCGGTGTTCCCGCCAATTTTGAAGTACAAGTACCCGAACGTCCCCGGCATTCCCTCAGTTCCTTTTTCGCCGCCGTTCGAAAAGGTTCTTTAGCTGTCGCTCGTGTCTTCGGACTGTTCGTCGCTTGTGAGTTATCGCTTCATTTTCTGGGACACGCCTCCACCATGTCCCATTCCTCTCTATTTAAAAAATGCCAGCAATGTGGCACTAAAATGACCCACTCAGACGGTCATGACCTGTGCCTTATCTGTTTGGGCGAGGGGCACGTCGTGGAGCGCTGTAAGTTCTGCATGGCCTTCACCCCGAAGGCGCGGAACGACCGCAAGGCCAGGCTCCGAGCCTTCCTTTGGGACGCCAACCTTCTGCCGCCCAAACCGTCTGGATCGTCCGGGAGCAAGCCCAGCTCTGTCGCTCCCTCGCCGGCTCCGCGTAAGTCGCCGGAACCGCTCCCCTCGGATCCGACGGGGCCGCCCGTTCCGGAGGGCTCGACTGCCTCCGGTTCCGTGAGTGTTCCGTCCAGTCGGAAGGCGAAGAAACGCGCTTCGTCGAAGCCTTCTTCCAAGCCTTTGGCCACTGCGGCTTCTTCGGAGCCCCCGCCAAAAAAGGCAAAGGCCAAGTCGAAAGCCAAGAGCCGTGCTTTATCGCCGGCCCCGACATCGTTGGCTGGTTCGCCTCCCAGATCAGCCCCTCCTGCTGAGGACGTCAGGAGTCTCCTGCACACCCCTTCGCCTCCTCGTACGCCTCCTCCGGTGGTTCCGGACGACTATGAATCGTTCCCTTGTTTTTCGGAACCGTTCCAGGAGTTTGAACGCTCCCTGCCATCTGCTCCGGTTCCGTCGGAGACCTCCGTTCCGGCGCAGCCAGTCTTGTCGGTTCCGGCGCCGTTTCACCGATCCGTTCCAGTGCCTGCTGCTCTACCTCCTTGGCAGCCTGTCCCGGGCTTTGGGAACGTGGCCTCCTGGCAAGATTTCGTGGCTTGGATCCAGCAGTCCGCCCCCTTCCTGCCTGGCCCATCGGCGCCCTTGACCTCGGTTCCGGCGCCGTCGACTCTGCCACTTGCTCCGCCTGCTGCTCGGCCGCATCGCCATCTTTCGGCTCCCGAGCCTTGTACCTCGGTTCCGACGGAGCGCCCTTCGGTTCCGACGCAGACCCCGGCGGTTTTCTCCGACTCCGAGGATGAAGAGGGCCTGGCGTCTCCATCAGAGTACTCCTCGGACGCGGCTTCCGACCCTTCCCCTGATGATGCTGTGGGGGAGCTCCGTTCGTCGTCTCCTAATGACGACTACAGAGTGTTCGCGGAGCAGCTGGTCCGGATGGCCGCGGCACTGGAGCTGGATGTCGCCTCTTCCACCTCAAAGCCCAAGAGCAAGCTGCTGGAGCCGCTGTACTCTGGCTCTCCTGCCTCGGTGGCGTTCCCCCCTGTCGAGGATCTCGTCGACAATGCCCTCGCGCTCTGGCAGACCCCTGCGTCCGTTCCGCCTACGGCCAAGAAGGTCGAGAAATATTATCGGCTCAAGCAGGAGGATTGCCCTTACCTCTTCACCCATCCGAAACCCTCTTCCATCGTGGCCGAGGAGGGTCAAGCTCGGTTCCGACGCGGTTCCTCTTCGGCTCCGTCGGATCGGGAGGGCAGAAAGCTAGATGGCATCGGTCGGAAGGTGTATTCTTCGGCTTCCCTGGGGTTCCGTATCGCCAATTTCCAAGTGATAATGGGCTCCTACAATCTCTTCTTATGGAAGCGACTATCCTCCTACCTCTCTGACCTTCCCGACGATCGCCGTGCCTTGGTCAAGGCTCTCCAGGCTGAGGCTTTCCGGTTGTCAAAGCAACAGATGACAGCTGGCAAGGACGCCGCCGACTCCGCGGCGCGTGCGATGGCATCCTCCGTGCTCTTGCGTCGGCACGCCTGGCTTCGATCTACGGCCCTGCCCCCCGAGAAGAAGGCCAAGGTCGAGGATTTCCCGTTTGAGGGTCCCCAGCTCTTCTCAGAGAAAACGGATGAGTCCCTTTCCCTCATGAAGAAGAACCAGCAGACGGCCAAGTCCCTCGGGGTTGCGCCTTCGGTTCCGCAGACGGGTCCGAGATATCGGTACGGCAGGTTCCGGTCCTATCAGTCACCCTACCAGCAGTTCCAACAGCGCCAAGGAAGGTTCTCCTCCGGTCAATCCTATGGCCACCGTTCCTACTCTGGCCAGCAGCGCCACTCTTCGAGACGCTCCGGCCGGTCCAAGGGACGACAGCAGCCTCCCTCGCCCAAGCCCTCAACTTCGGCGCAAAAGCCCACGGTCTTTTGACTAGACCAGGACGCTTCCCAGTTGGCCTGCAAGGACACTGTTAATATCTTGTTCTTGGACAGGCTACGGCCTTTCTTGCCCCATTGGCGACTCATTACTACTGATAACTGGGTCCTCTCTATTGTGGCCCGTGGTTATAAGTTATCGTTTACCACTGCACCCCCTCTTTCGCACCCCCCTCGTTGTGCTTCTTGTTGTAATGTTGTGTTACAAAATAATGTTTTGGAGTTGGTTAACAAAGGTGCTGTCCGGATGGTCGATGTCTCTGCTTCCCCTTGGGGATTTTATTCAAGATACTTTCTTGTGGATAAGAAAGATGGGGGGTCTCGTCCCATTTTGGACCTTCGGGCCCTTAATACTTACTTGAGGGTGGAAAAGTTTAGGATGCTTACTCTGTCACGAGTATTGGAACTCTTGGAGTCAGGCGTCTGGATGGCCATTTTGGATCTCAAAGACGCCTACTTCCACATTTCCATCTTTGAGGGCCACAGAAAATATCTCCGTTTTACCTGTGGAGGCGCTGTCTATGAGTACACAGCCTTGCCCTTTGGCCTGGCCTCGGCGCCCAGGGTGTTCACTAAATGTATGGCCACCGTGGTGGCACATTTACGGTCTAGTGGCTGTTTTGTCTATCCATATTTGGATGATTGGCTCCTGGTGGGTCCCTCCTCTGATTCCCTCCGGGCCTCTATCGCCCTCACCTTGTCCGTGCTAGACGGCCTGGGGCTAGTGGTCAATTTGGGGAAGTCTGTGTTGTCCCCAGGTACGAGCATTAGGTTCATCGGGGTCCACTTTGACTCTCTGCTGGGCCGGGCTTATCTACCCCCGGACCGCTTGAGCAGGCTGTCCTGCCTGGCCCGCCACTTCGTGCATAACCGGTTCCAAACTGCCCTCCTGATTCAAACCTTGTTGGGCCTCATGGCCTCCTCCACAGGGGTGGTGTGTTTTGCTCGCCTGCACATGCGGCCTCTGCAAAACTGGTTTGTTCGGGTTTTCAACCCTCTCGCTATGAGTCAACACCGTGGGTTTTCCATCCCGAGGGTGATACAGCGGTCCTTGGTGTGGTGGACTGTCCCTGAGAATTTGTCCAAGGGTTGTCCTTTTGGTCCCTTCCTGCCGGAGGTCACCGTCTTTACGGACGCTTCCAATCTAGGCTGGGGAGGGCGTTGTGGGCGCCTGTCTGCTCAGGGTGTTTGGTCCTCCCTTGAGGTAAACATGCACATTAACCTCTTAGAGCTTAGAGCGATCCGTTACTCCCTTGCTTCTTTTGCAGATGTCATTCGGAACAAGAGGGTGCAGGTCCTGTCGGACAATACCACAGCCTGTTACTATCTCAACAAGCAGGGAGGAACGGTCTCGCTCAAGCTCTGCAGGGAAGCGACTACGCTCTGGAACTGGGCTATTACCAACAACGTCCTGCCCAAGGCCGTTCATATTGCGGGGGAGAGCAACACAGCAGCAGACGCGCTGAGCAGAGTGTTTTTGCCCCAACACGAGTGGTCCCTCAACAGGGCTTACCTCCATGTGGTTTTCCGCATGTGGGGCACCCCGCTCATCGACCTCTTCGCCACAGCCCACAACACACAGGTTCCCCTGTTCTGCTCCCGGGCCGGGATTGGCCATCGTTCACTGGGGGATGCCTTCCAGATACCCTGGTCTCCAGGGCTCTTTTATGCCTTCCCGCCCTTCCCACTCCTTCACAAGGTCCTGTCCAGGATCAGAGCCTTCCGGACCCATTGTATCCTGATTGCCCCTCGGTGGCCTCGCCAGGATTGGTTCCCCCTTTTACTCTCCCTGTCACAGGGGCGGTGTCTCCCGCTTCCACACGCCCCAGACCTGCTACTCAGGGACGGGGTGTGGCATCACGATGTGGCAGTGCTAAATCTGACTGCCTGGCTCCTCTGCGCCCCAGACTAGGCCTCTCTGCTGGGGTGCTTAACGTGATCTTGAATGCCCGAAAACCGTCTACCAGGTTGTCCTACCAGAGGAAGTGGTCACGTTTCTCTAGGTGGTTAGCCCCCAAAGGGGTTTCCCCTTTCACTTGCCCGCTGCCTGTCATTCTGGACTACCTCCTGGACCTGTGCTCCCAAGGCCTGGCGTTCTCCAGTGTTAAGGTGCACATGGCTGCTATCTCTGCCTTCCATGAGCAGATTGATGGGAGGACTGTGTTTGCACATTGGCTGTCCAAACAGTTCCTGAAGGGCCTACTAAAGTCCTTTCCTCCTAGGGCCCATCCTATTCCTCAGTGGAGCCTGACCCTGGTGCTCTCCCGTCTGATGCTCTCCCCTTTTGAGCCCCTGTCTACCTGTCCCTTGCCTCTGCTCACGCAGAAGGTGGCCTTTTTGGTTGCAGTCACTTCCTCCAGGCGGGTTGGGGAGTTGTCTGCTCTAAGGTGTGACCCCCCCTTCCTGCAGTTCTTCCCCGGTACGGTCATGCTCCACACTAGTATGCAGTTCCTGCCCAAGGTGGTTTCCAAATTTCACCTGCGTCAAAAGGTGGTCCTTCCTTCCTTTTTTCCTACACCCTCTTCCCCAGAGGAACGTACTCTACACACATTGGATGTGAAACGTGCTTTATTGTTTTATTTACATCGCACCAAGTGTTTCAGGAAGTCTCCTGCCCTGTTCTTGTGTTACTCTGGCCCTCGCAAGGGCTCGCCAGCTTCTGCCCAGTCCATCTCTCGCTGGATTGTGTCTGCAATTAAACTTTGTTATCAGCAAGCTGGAGTCCGGTGCCCGTTGTTGATTACTGCTCATTCTACTCGAGCACAAGCTGCCTCTGCTGCCTTCCTGCGAGGAGTGCCACTCCAGGACGTCTGCCAAGCTGCAACGTGGTCTACCGCTGACACTTTCATTAAACATTATTCTGTAGACGTGAATGCACGCCGTGAATCCGCTGTTGGCACGGCTGTTCTGCATTCTTTGTTCACATAGACACTCACACCCGCCCCCATTGGTGAGATGCTAGCTATTCTCCCAATGTGGGGCTGCACAGAAGGACGACGACGATAAACAGGGTTTCTCACCTGTAACTGTTGATCGTCGAGTCTCTTCTGTGCAGACACACATTCCCTCCCGCCTGCCCCGCTGTGAGTGCTTGGTTTACTCCATTGTTTCTCCGGCGGCTCAGGTGAACTGAGGGAATGCCGGGGACGTTCGGGTACTTGTACTTCAAAATTGGCGGGAACACCGACGCGCATGCGCGGTGGGCCCGAACGTCCCCGTCACATTTCTAGAAGCTAAAAGAATCTTCTCCGCGGCTGGCCTGCGCCTGCGCAGTCCCAATGTGTGTCTGCACAGAAGAGACTCGACGATCAACAGTTACAGGTGAGAAACCCTGTTTTTCTCCTCTCTGTGACAAGTTCACAGTCCCTCTTTCAACCTCTCCCTCTCTGGAACTGCTCAGACGCCTCGCAACTTCTCCTGCCCTGCCCATCCTGTCCTTTCTGCGAAGGCAGGAAGGTGGGTCATGTCAGCTGCCGCCACTGTCCCATGACTCAGTGGGTTTCTCGGCTCATGGCTCGCAAATGACGGGGTCTTCCCGGTCCTGCTCTTTGATGTGGCTAGTAACCCTTTGTCCTCCTCTTCCTGACAAAGAAGCCTCTGGGAGGCTCCAGGAAAGAAAGAAGCCTCTGAGAGGCCTGGCAGGTGGGCACATAGGGAGTGCCACCGGTGAGTGGCCAACCCCCTGCCCCCTAGAGGGGAGGCAGCCCACCACCACCTCACTGAGCCCACCAGGCCCGGAGGCCGCTGACATCACTCATCTCCCCGGCATCTGGAAAGTAGCCTCTCTGAGGCCTGGTGGGCAGGCACAAGGGGGGATGGTGCTGGTGAGCAGCCAAACACCTTGCCCCCTAGAGGAGAGGCAGCTCGCAAATGGCGGACACATGGGGGGTGCCACCAGTGAGTGGCCAAACGCTCACCTCCTAGAGGAGAGGCAGCCCGCCACCACCTCCCCCAGCCCACCAGGCCCGGCTGCTGCTGACATATCCCACATTAATGCCTTGGCAGAAAGTAGCCTCTGGGAGGCCTGTTGGGTGGGCACATGGGGGGTGCTGCTGGTGAGCAGCCAAACCACCCACCCCCTAGAGGGGGATGGCCCACTACCACCTCCCCGAGCCGGCTAGGCCCGGCGGCTGCTGACATTACCCACATTAATGCCTTGGTGGAAAGTAGCCTCTGGGAGGCCTTGAGGGTGGGCACATGGTGGGTGCCGCTGATGAGCGGCCAACCCCCCTGCCCCCTAGAGGGGAAGCAGTTCACCACTGCCTCCCCAAACCCGTCAGGCCTGGTGGCCGCCGACACAACCAATCTCCCCAGCGTCCATAAAGTAGCCTCTTTGAGGCCTGGTGGGTGGGCACATGGCAGGTGCTGCTGGTGAGCAGCCAACCCCCCTGCCCCCTAGAGGAGAGGCAGCTCACTACACTTCCCTGAGCCTGCCAGGCCCGGCGGCCACTGACATGACCCACCTTAATGCCTTGGTGGAAAATAGCCTCTGGGAGGCCTGGGGGGTGGGCACATGGGAGGTGCTGCCGGTGAGTGGCCAAACCCCCACCCCCTCAAGGGGAGGTGGCCTGCCACCATCTCCTCAAGCCCATCAGGCCCAGCAGCCGCCGATATCACCCACATTAATGCCTTGGTGGAAAGTAGCCTCTGGGAGGCCTTGAGGGTGAGCACATGGTGGGTGCTGCTGATGAGCGGCCAAACCCTCTGCCCCCTAGAGGGGAGGCAGTTCACCACTGCCTCCCCAAGCCCGTCAGGCCTGGTGGCCGCCGACACAACCAATCTCCCCGGCGTCCAGAAAGTAGCCTCTTTGAGGCCTGGTGGGTGGGCACATGGCAGGTGCTGCCAGTGAGCAGCCAAACCCCCCACCCTCTAGTGGGAAGGTGACTCACCACTGCCTCCCCAAGCCCACCAGGCCTGGCGGCCACCGACATAACTCATATTAATGCCTTGGCGGAAAGT
Organism: Eublepharis macularius; assembly: GCF_028583425.1. Lineage (NCBI taxonomy): Eukaryota > Metazoa > Chordata > Lepidosauria > Squamata > Eublepharidae > Eublepharis > Eublepharis macularius. The sequence continues at coordinate 83,487,486 of NC_072797.1, forward strand.
AGCCTCTGGGAGGCCTGGCAGGCGGGCACATGGGGGGTGCCACCAGTGAGTGGCCAAACCCACCACCCCCTAGAGAGGAGGTGGCCTGCCTTCAAGTCCACCGCTTGTACAGGGGCCAAAGTCAACTGGTGGCTCCAATTTTATTGAATGGGAATTTTCTGGAGGCGTCAGATTAGGGAATGTATAACTCCAAATCCATATTGCAATCTTGACCAAACTTAGGTGATGGCTGGAGGAGAGCCTGCTGAATACTCCCTGAGAAAATGGGCTCTCTAAGTCTAACGGGGGCTGTTCTGGCCCCCACAAACAACGAACACCAAATATGTTCGTTAACAGGACATGTTCGTTACTGTTTGTCTGTTCGTGTTCTTTGACGGCAACAAACAAAGAACAGCGTGCTCAATTTTTTTCCCCATTCGTGCCCATGTCTAATTTGGTGTAGTGTTTAAGAGCATGGGACTCTAATCTGGAGAACCCCACTCCTCCACTTGCAGGCAACTCGATTCCCCACTCCTCCACTTGAAGCCAACTGGGTGACCTTGGGTCAGTCACAGCTTCTAGTAGCTCTCTCAGCCTCACCCGCCTCACAGGGTGATTTTCGTGAAGATAAAATCACAGGGTGATTTTCGTGAGGATAACCTTAAAAATAATGAAGAAAGAAGCACCTCTAAACAACAAAATCCCTGTTGCTTTTATGGTTGGCTAGAAGAGATTTGTTTAATAAGATCTAGCCATTGCAAAGCCCAGAAGATTTTAGCTAAGTTGGAGAGGTTCCTGAAATGGCATCAAACAATTGCACAAATATTAGCTATTTAAAAAGTTTAGAAGAAGCCTCTAGTTTCCCTTGACATGTGTCACTGATTTTGAGTAAAGTATGTCCTTCTTTTGTATGTCCTTCCTTTGTATGGGTAACACATCTTGTGCTTACCTTAAACCTTAAAAATTTCCCTGAGTCCATGTACAGAAAACATCAGAACTAGTTCTAACGTATCAAAATTCTATTCCTCTTTCGGACAAAATAATGTCCGACAAAATAATGTAGACTGTTATATAACATATAACAGTCTAAAAAGTACTACATACTAAGAAGTACAAAAAAGTACTAAGAGATCAGTGCTGGAAGTGCATGATGTTATACAACATGTGGGGAATCAGACACATTGATCAGTGTAAGCCATGAGTAATCAACCTGAGACACAGGATCCACAATTGGCACAACTGGCATTTCCTGAAAGGAAAAGGAGATGTGAAGGACTTGGCTATAGGAAAGAGTCATCGATGTAGATGTGGGTGGCATGATCTTGATGGGTTTACACTCTTCTTTGAGGGGCAGACATGAAGGCTGGCACATTTAGATCTCCATTTCTTGACTGCCTTTGATATAAAGAATAACTTCTCATGCTTGTGTTTAGCCATATGATTAATCATTGAAGTTTTTGGTTAGAAAGATTCAGTGACCCAAAACCTTTTGGTGCAATGTAAAGTATATGTAGCAGTCATTCAGTGATGGTATTGCCCACTGTTTCTTCACTGTTTGTTTCTTTATTGTGTTCACCGAGACTTCAGAGCAGGATATAATATGCATTCCCCACCTGGTTAAACTGATACATTCCTTCTTTAATTCTTTGAAACTTCCATATAATCTGAAATTACTCAGCCATGCCTCAATTGTGTTATGGTCATGGCCATTCATCACTATTACTTTCATCAAATAAACCAGGTGGTTTTGTCCTGGAAAGCAGCCAAGTCATCTGATTCCAAGTTCTTTGACACTATATATGAAAAGAGTTCTTTTTCTCTGAAATGCACACTAATTGTGAACTGCCCTCCCAATTGGTTATGAGGTGTTGAGCCATATTCTGGAACTGCCCATATCTCCCATGCACACACTTCACCTTTAGTTTGACTCTCTGTTGTTCATACTGGGCAAACTATGTACCCCCCCCCCCAATGTGGTAACATGGCTAGTATTCTTCATATTGAATCAAAAACTATCCACCATGCTGTGACCTCCACTTTGCACATGGTGGAATTCTCCAAACAAATTCTTTCATGATCATATTATTTTGATGACTTGTCTCAAGAGAAATGTAATGATCCTTAAGGAGATTCAGGTAGTTCTAGAGGAAGTGTGAGTCCTTTTTAATATCCGACTCGCAGTACTTTTTATTTTGCATGGTCAGTTTACTGTTCTTTTAAAGGTTTGGCACTCCATTGGAATAATGTCTCATTCAGCATTCAGCTGTCCCTCTCTAAGCCTGATACAAAATAGGTGAGTAGCCATTTAGTACTGGACTTGCATTGTTGCTATAAAGCTACATGCTTCCTAATGCAGCTCATGAAAGGGCACTATGTTGTTCGGTTAGGAATGACTCATTCTTTCTGTATTAGAGTGACTCATTATTTGTTCTGAGAATCAGTCTTTCTTAAGTCATGGTGCCCACTCAGTAATTTTTCTCCTCATTTCAAATGTACTGCTTATCAACCTAACCAGAGATGAGGTACTCTTAAATTTGTCTCAGAAAATCTCCTGCATTTGTCTTTCTTTGTGTTTTGTTAACAAAACTGTCATTTTTTATACAGCTATGTAAGTACAGCTGGTTTTCCACGGAGAATTTTATGTTGGATTTGTCATCTCTTACAGCTTTCAAATTTTTGAGCATCTCAAGTTATATATGTATATACAAAAGACAGAGTGGCACAGTGGTTACGACTAAGGTAGGAAAGATTGAGTTCAAATCCCTAATCTGCCATGAAATTCACTGGGTGACATTGAGCCAATCACTGTCTCAACCCAATCAATCCTAACGCTGCTGAGGAGCAAACAAAAGGTTGGGCTGGAAATAACTTCTGTTGCTCCCAATCTAGTAAATGCTGCTTAACACACTTAAGGATATAGGCCTCATCAGACATAACTAAGTCACCCACTGCCAGTCCCATATGCTTAAGTTTACTCAGTATGCCCACTGACCATGCCCAAGAATTGGTCCCTTTTCAAATAGGTTAATAGACTAGAAGGCTCGGCTATAAAATAAATTTTGAGCCAAACTTTAAAGGTAGTAATCCATGCCCTTGTCTCAATCAAAGATTGACCCAATTCAGCACTCAGCACACAAAGCGTATCTGTGGGACCGCCTCCCCCAATATGAACCCCAGAGGATTCTCTGCTCCAGTGAGAAACATCTGCTAAAGGTCCCTGGCCCCAGGGAGGCCCGCCTGGCATCGACCAGGGCCAGGGCCCTCTTGGTCCTGGTCCCACCCTGGCGGAACGCTCTGTCTAATGAGACCAAGGCCCGGCAAGATTTGTTATCTTTTTGCTGGGCCTGCAAGATGGAGCTGTTCCACCAGGCATATGGGCGGTGGTAAGCGGAGCCCCCTTGGTTGGTTGATGGTGGATTAGGCCCTCTCCACCACCAATACCCCCGCTTAAAAATCTTTTTACTGCGAAGATGCTCTGGAGATGATTTAGGTTTGGTCAGTTGGACTTTGTGCTGCTATGTTGATGTTTATATGTATTTTAAATTGTATAAATTTGGATGTTTTTATGGTTGCTAATTTATAATAATTGTTTTATATATTTTAACTTCTATGTATCTGTAATCCACCCTGAGCCTGCTGGAAATGTGGGGAGAGCAGCATATAAATTGAAAATAAATAAATAAATAAAATAAAGAAGAAACACAATTTGGGACACCCCAAATTTGCCTAAAAATATTGCTTGAATATCCTCCACCTTTCTGTTAAAAGCTAAAATCCATATAGGTATACCATAGAGCTTTTGAGCTAAGAATTTTGCTTTTAAAACTTTTATGGCTGCTGGGACACATTGGTTACCCCTAGAGAAATAAAATTGTTTACTTTGGGAAGCTGTTCACTTAGGAAACTTTATTGACCTCTCATGATGTAACACCCATAGTTTGTCCCAACCCAACATACATCACAGGATTGTTTGGGGGAAGCAATGGGGACTCCGCGTGCAGCCCAGCCCCCCTGTGGTGCGTGATGACGTCTGCGATGACGTCATCACGCCTCCCGTGGGGTGCGTGCGCACCCGCCGCCGCAGGCGCTGAAACCTCTGGCGCCGGCCCTGGTGGTTAAGAGCATGGGGACTCTAATCTGTAGAACTGTGTTTGATTCCCTGCTTCTCTGCTTGAGGCCAGCTGGGTGACCTTGGGTCAGTTACAGCTCTCTCTGAGCTCTCTCAGCCCCACTCACCACACAGGGTGATTATTTGGGGGATAATAATAACATAGTTGTTGTGGGTTTTCCGGGCTGTATTGCCGTGGTCTTGGCATTGTAGTTCCTGACGTTTCGCCAGCAGCTGTGGCTGGCATCTTCAGAGGTGTAGCGCCAAAAGACAAAGATCTCTCAGTGTTTCTGGCCGTGAAAGCCTTCGACAATACATCGAACACCTCTACAGGGAGGAAACATTCCAACAGACCCGGAGATTGGAAACACTTCGGAACAAGAAAGCACTGTGACACTGAGAGATCTTTGTCTTTTGGTGCTACACCTCTGAAGATGCCAGCCACAGCTGCTGGCGAAACGTCGGGAACTACAATGCCAAGACCACGGCAATACAGCCCGGAAAACCCACAACAACCATCGTTCTCTGGCCGTGAAAGCCTTCGACAATACAACAATAATAACATACTTTGTAAACTGCTCTGAGTGGGCATTAAGTTGTCCTGAAGGGCGGTATATAAATCAAATGTTAGGTTATTTTCAAAATCACTCTCTTCTTCTGCCAGATATGCCCCGCCATAATTTTCATTCTTCCCACCAGACCCAGAAGATCCTCTGCCAGTCATGTTGTGCTGTGTCCGTGCACAAATGTCAGATAAGATGATGTGATGTATGTAAGAAATATATGTAATTTTATTACTGAGCTGGGTATGATAAATAAATAAGTGTGGTTGGGTTATACTTGACACCCAGACATACAATACAACACACATTTACTATAATTCCCAATGAACCACTGCAGCTTCATTGGGGGAGGGCAATTAAAAATGGCCCTGGAGTAAGTGCCCCCCTGCAGGCCCTCATCTCCTGCTTCCCCCCCTTCCTTAGGAAACTGGCAACCCTAAAATGAGGCAAATAAGACTGGGGGGATTAGAATGAACAAAAATGGCCTCCAAACAGCCAGAAGGGGGGGAGAAAAAACCCCAAGTAAAAACACTAACACACAACACATACAGCACACACAAAACAGAACAAACTATATTCAAGATGAAAGCTAAGAAAGTAAGAATGGAATAATATAAAATACTACCCTGTACTTGGCACAAGAAAACTTGCAAATGACCTCCCTCTGTCCCTCCCTCTATTCCCCCCTCAATTGATGCCCTGCAAACAGGTATTTTTCTGAATGTTAAACCAACTGTTATCTGATTCAAAGTCCCAACCTATATGCTTCAGCGTTGGACTACCTCACACATATATGCAATCCTAGTGCTTACTGTCTGCAATCAAGAAGACCAAGAGGCTCTCTCCCCCCCCCCCCCCGCCTTACTATAAAGGAGCGTTATGCTCTTATTAGGAAAACATAGCCAAGAGAGGAGACTAATCAGGTCAAAGTTAAAGAGAAATTATATATATATCTCAAATCTTAAAATTATTTTATATTTATATTTATATTTATATTATATATATAATTTTAAGATTTCAGATTTTTCTGCATACCTGGGGCTTTTCTCAAGTTTGTAGAAAGATTGTCTTGTCGAAGGCTTTCACGGCCAGAGAACAATGGTTGTTGTGGATTTTCTGGGCTGTATAGCCGTGATCTTGGCATTGTAGTTCCTGACGTTTCGCCATTGTAGTTCCTGATGACAGGTGCTACACTTCTGAAGATGCCAGTCACAGCTGCTGGCGAAACATCAGGAACTACAATGCCAAGACCACGGCTATACAGCCTGGAAAATCCACAATAACCATTATCTTGTCTGTTCATGGATCCAGAGGAGTTATCCGTGTTAGTCTGTAGTAGCAAAATAGTAAAGAGTCCAGTAGCACCTTTAAGACTAACCAACTTTATTGTAGCATAAGCTTTTGAGAACCACAGCTCTCTTTGTCAGATGCATGGAGGCTATGAAGAAACTGGCCAGAGATATATAGGAGGTGGAGTGAGCAATCCAGGCTTTACTATTTTGTCTGTTCATGGCTCCAGCCTCTGGAGTTAAATATCCCCTGAAAGGGTCATGTTGAGAATTAGGTATGTTGATAGCTCTACTACCATATGCCTGCATTTTTGCTAATTTTCCCCTCGTGATTTTGACTATAGATCATGTAGTGTTTTAGATTGCTGTTATTTCAGTTGAGTGAATCCAACCATCCAACCAGCCTTCCTCCATCCTAAGGAGCCTAAGGAGCAGTCCTTCAACTTAAGTGGCTCTTCCTCCACTGGAGGAAGGCTCTTGAGATTGGGAGAAGGCTTCAAACTTGAACCAAAAGGAAAGGGTGGGGTATAAATATTTTAAGAAAGAAAGAAACAAACAAGATTTAGTATCCATGTGGTTTTTGCAAACCCTTGTGCTGCTACTTGCTTGTTTAAAGGGAGAAGGAATCCTCCTCTCCCCACTGTTATCTGCAACTCGTGAGAACTTGGGGAAGAGACACACACATCACTGGTGAGCTGCTAAGTGAGTTTGTGGAGCTCTGCTTAAGGGCCAGTACTTACTTGTGTCAGCAAGCATGCATTACTTGTGCTAGCAACTCACTTTCTTATTCCAGCTTGCATTTATCTAACACATGCTTGGTTGTGAAGATGTTAAAATAGAAAGAGGTTTGTCTTTTTCTATCTTGGAAAGATAATGTCAAGTGAATGCTATGCTTAGTGCAAATCCCAGTTGTGAAAGTAATTCAAAGCCTCATTGCTTACTATGCTTGTAATAAATAATCCCAGTTGACCTGAACTGAAAATTCTATGGCATCTGCTGATATGACAATTACTTTGTTGACTGCATCCATGCCCTTTAACATGTTCCCTTTTACATGGGCTTTCCAGTATGAATCTGTCTGAGCCTTATTATTCAAGTGGTTTGTACAGTTTTCCAGTTTGTTTGCCAGAGTATTTAGATACGGAGAGGCTGGTGGAAAGATTCTGATTTTCCATGCTTTCAAATGGACAACAATATTTTACACTGTATCCCATTTGTTTTGGCTGCCCTGAACTTAAACAATGCCAAAAGCTCTAGTTAGTAGTGAGGGTGTGCAATGGTGTCTCGTTTAACCTGGAAGATATCCAAAAGCTTTTGATAATCAGGTTTGCAAAGTGAAACTATTTATAAAAAGGCAGCATTGAGCTAAAAAGGAAGTAGAGTAGCTTTTGATAAATGAGGACTTTTATTTAATGTATATATACTTGTGTACACCTGTGGGGAAATGAATAAACTGGAAATGGATGTGAGCTCTGTGTATAAAATTTTAATCTACCACTAACTCTTTTTGTTGAATATAGGAAATATTGCACCTTTTAAGGATGGAATAATTGAGAGATTTAGTTGGAGGATACACTCTGCCGTTTGTTTGTATGTGGTTGTCGATGCTGAAGATTAATGAGCCTTGCTGTTAATGAAATCAGTTTTGTTCTTCAGTCTCAGTGCTTCTCCTTCTTCTCTCTCTGTTGTTATATGTCTAAGTCATGGCTGCTTTACTGCTTTTTCAGAGAAATCTCTCTTTGGAAACTTGATGGCATTTTGTCTCTCTGTTTTTTTAGGTTCCTAAATGTTGAACTTACCTAATGCCTCTGCACTGAATGTGATTGATAGTTGCCAGACACTGATGAAGCAGCAGGAGAACTTGTTTAGAAAATGCCAATAACGTGGCATTAGTAACCTTAGAAACACAATGCTGAGTAATGCCTCAGGTCACTAAAAATAAACTACAGGCTCTATACTCTGTGAGGAAATATAGTTTAAGGGTGACTGTTGACAAGAAAGAGCAATATGGGCCCTCTAAAAGGATACAGAAGAACTGAACGATATTTGACTCAGAATAATAGTTTGGGGAAGAGCGGCTTTTGATTTTTAGACTTCTAGTGAGACAAATTCAAGGGAAGGGCTGAGTCTCTGTGCTGACAACATAGCTGACTGACAGTAGGAATTATTGTTGTTATGATCAGGGCTTTTTTTCAGCTGGAACGCGGTGGAGCGGAGTTCCGGCACCTTTTGAAAATGGTCACATGGGGGTCACATGGCCAGTGGCCCCACCCCTGATCTCCAGACAGAGGGGAGTTTAGATTGCCCTCCGCGCTGCTCCAGTGGTGCGGAGGGTGATCTAAACTCCCTTCTGTCTGGAGATCAGGGGGCAGGGCCACCAGCCATGTGACCATTTTCACCGAGGGTGATTTAAACTTTAAAACTCCCCCCTCCTTGTTCCAGCTGCCCTAAAGTAACATAATTGCGCAGTCCTGGGAACGTGCGTGCACTTTGCGCATGCACTTGTGGTACCAGGGGCACCACCTCCAGCCAGTAGTTGCCCCCTGTGCTGGCAACCCACTGAGTTCCACCACCTCTTTTCCCAGAAAAAAAGCCCTGGTTATGATAGCATTTGATCCTTTATAGAGAAACACAAGCAAAATATGTCCCTTCCCTTGTGGTGTTTCAAAGTAAGGGTATGTGACAGACTGTACTTTTTAAAAGCTTAGAGGTGCTATACAAACAGCTGAAGAACTGTGAAGGGTCAATTCTTCACAGAAACAGAGACTTGAGTGACAGGCTACTCCAAGGAATCTGATTGGGTAGCATAAGCTAAACAGAGAAAAGACTTCAGAACTGGATGCTGGGGAGAGGAAAGCCTGATTTCAGCCCTAGCTCAGAGTACTGACAGCTTTGGAATGCAGCTCTGAGAGCAGTTTAACACAAGACATGACAACTTGAGGAAAGTGGGCAAGGAAGTTTGGGAAGTAAGCACAAACTCCCATTTGGGCCAAAGAAAGAGATAGATCTTCTAGTGAGAGGAGAATTTCCTTTCCCAGTCAAACAGGGAGTTAACTCTGAAGTGTGAAGAGACCCCTGGTCTGGTGTGGTTAGAAACTGCCTTAGTTAATCTTAAGGGTTAGTTAAAAACTCAAGACAAGTACTGGTAGCTCAAGAGAAGGGGTCTGGGTACTGGAAAGAGGGTACCAGCCTTCTGGAAACCAAAAAGAGTAAGAGAATGTTCAAAGGAAGTGTACTAGAGTGTTGGAAAACCACTGGAACAAAAGCTTCTCAACATAAAGATTTAAGTAACTGTGAATAGCTTAAGAAGCTCTTATATTAGATCTTAAGCGTATGCTTATATGATTTTACCTCAGAGTTATCTATATTGAGTTACCTCAGAAATTTTCAACTCTGATTTCACCTGACCTTACCCATCTATGTTAAATAAAATATTTTGTTATTTTAGAATTTAAAAATGCCTCTAGTGCCATTTAAGTTGCTTGAGTTAAAAGAGAGGCATCAAAGAGTCATATTTCTGTGGCAAAGCACGTGCAGAAGATCTTAGGCTTAATCCCTGTAATTTCCAGTTAGAGGTTATCAGATGGTAGTTGGTGGGCATACCGCTCTCTATCCGAGACTATGGAGAGGCATTAGAGAAGTAACTGGGCTAATGTTCCTACTCTACATAAAGCAGTTTCATGTATTTGTAATTTAAAACCAAAATCTGAAAGAGCAGATACGGGGTTGCCTGCTCTCCCTAAGGGCAAACTGGCGTACAGGGGGCAATGGGAGGAATGGGTACTCATCCCTCTCTAAACTTGGCCCTTAATGTAGTGTTTTCACTATGTTTTGGACTGAGTTTCAGAGGCTTGGCCCTAGCATGACCCATTACTTCCACATCATGTTGGAAACAACATCATTTTCCAGCAATGCATGAGTATGAGCATCCATCTTAGTTGCATGCCTCTTGGGTAGAATGCAAACGGTCAGGCCAGTCCCTCACACTGTTAGTGATCAGACCTGCTCTCACATTATTGAATGTATTTATGAATATGGTACAACATAAGTCCTTTCCCTCAAGTGTTTTATACACAGACAAACTGCCTCACTAGGCAGGAAAAATACTGGAATGCGAGCAGTGAGGTAAGACTAGCTTCCAGCCCCGCACCCCCAGAGATGTGCAGAATGGTATAACAAAGGGGTCTCCAGAAGCTCTTGAGTTAATCTCGTCATCCACCCTGTCGATCTTTCCTAATCCCATTTCCCCACCTGAGTCACTCAGGGACTGATAAACCTCAGCCATCAGGAGTCATCAATCGTCTTTTTACACCGTTAGTTCCTCTCAGGAAGGCACAATCAAGCTTCCCTGTCCTATTGTCTCACAGACGTCAAGTTATTGTTTTAGGGCAGAGACACACAGTCCTGTCTCAGGGCATGTTTTGCAGCATATCTGACTGCCCTGCCATGTGCTCAGTGGGTGTTTTGGAATCTCCCCTCCCCACATCCTCAGACTATGTCTGAGCCTCCTCTCTCCCTTTTCATAAGATGATGGCCATCCGTGCTGCTCCTTCTTCACTCTCCAAACTCTCCTGGAACTGACAAATATCACCCAGCCCTTGAACTTCTATTCCCACTTTCTTCACCGTTTCTCTAGTTAGCTCTCTGTGTGTGCTGTGTTTGTATTTTATGCCATTGAGCTTTTATTATTTTATAAATTTATAAATGTATAAATTATTTTATAAATTTTATTATTTTATAAATTTAAAAAGCTCTCTTGGTTGAACATCTGCCTGTTTATTAAAGAGCTCTCTAGAGGAAGGGACCCTCGTATACTTTGGTGGCTATCTTGCTAAGTTACTCACCACTCACTGCCTCTTCCTGCATGCTGATTCCTCCAACTCACAAGGAGACTGCCTCATTAGTTAACAACCCCTTTCTCCCGATCCTCAGAGGGTGACAGGCAGCCCTAAGCAGATAGATTTTTTTCAGGATGATGGGAGTTACCAGTTCTCATCACCAGTAGAAATCTTTCTAGGTAGTGCAATCTAACCAACTGCAGGATGTCTGCTTTACTGCAACTCAGGCTGCACTGTGTTGTTGCTTTTAGAACATCTTCTTTTGTGTCCTTAGCTGCCACTCTCCTGCCTGCTTTGCTTTTCCTTGATGTTTCTGTTGAAAGGGTAGGGGCACAAGCGTGGGGAGGCTGTGGCATCTGTGTCCCTTCTATGGGCCTTCTGGAGCATTTCATTAGCCACTCTATAGACTACATGGACATTTGTCTGATCCAGGGGGTTACTCTTATGTAGCCTCCTGTATCTTGTGACTCTTTATCCCAGTGCATCTCTGTGCCTAATAACATGTTTTGGTCATAGTATCTGCAGTTCTGCCAGGTAGGGCATGAAGCAAAATACAGTTTGCAGCCAGGTATCAAGTGTACTTGTAGGAGAATGAGATCCAAATGACAGCATTTGGCCAAAGCTGGGTCAAGGTCAAGGATGGGTCTTTCATCCAAGGAAAGGGGTCCATAGAGGAGGAGCAGAGGAAATAAAAAAGCCAGAGACTGGACAAGGATGAAGTCAAGTTTGTCTAGATCAGGCAAACAAAGAGCAGGGAACTAAAGGAGAATAAAGTAAGCCTGGAAATATGCGTAAGCCTTCAAGAATGTTGCCATCTAGTGAAGTACAAAAGAAGTTTTGCCTCCAAAACTGGTTACAGAGGCATACATACCTGTTCCATGATTTAGAAAATGGAGGTTTAGCCCAGTAACCTCTTAGGATCCAAATTACCTTGGTAGCCTTGCTTATTTCTTTGCTTCAGACAGGACAGGGTACATATATTGTGCTCACATTACACTCAAGAGTGAATGCTGTTTATTTTTTTATTTTTTTTATTTCAATTTATAAACCACCCATCCTCAGGGGCTCTATGTGGTGAACAAGTTAAAATAAATAAAAACAAGAAAACAACAATTCTAAAATCAACATACAATAAACAATAATGAAATAAATTAACCAGATACATTAAGGTGCAATGGTGGGGAGAACGCCCCCACCCCAAAGGTGGGAGGCCGACATGGCACCACCCGCTTCAACCACCGAATGCCTGGCGGAACAGCTCTGTCTTACAGGCCCGGTGGAACGAGAATATGTCCCGCTGGGCCTGGGTCTCCATTGACAGAGCATTCCACCAGGTTGGGGCCAGGACTGAAAAGGCCCTGGCCCTGGTTGAAGTGAGGTGGGCTTCCTTAGGGCTGGGGACCATTTAGATGAAATAGACAAAATTACTACGTTGGACTTACAGGAAGGACCCTAGATTCTGACAGAAATGAATGACATGTAAAAACAACACAACAATGAAGAGATTTATTGTGGCATAAACATCCATGGGTTAGAGCACATTTTGGAATTATCCTCAGATGGCATATATAAAAAACACAGGGGTCCAAAGATTATGAAACACAAGGAGTTCAGTAGGTCTATTTAACACTTTATGCAAAGCTGAAATATATACAAGATGATAAGGAGGTGACCCACTCAAAAATGCAATCTCAGTAATATTAGTTAATAGTGTTACTAACTATGCAATGCTAATTTAATGCTTGTGTGAGAGAGATGGGTTGTTCTCATAATGAATTAAGTGAACAGAATCAAATTTGCTAATTCATGCTAGTTGATCAATGGAATATAATTTTTTTTCTTGTCAACTTGGTTTTGGAAACACATGCTTGAACTCACTGACTAATATAAAGGACATGAATGTTCTGTGTAACAGAAAACATGCAGAAACGATCCTGGAACTGGGAGCAGTCAGCCCGGCCTCTGCCATTTTAATAGCAGTTTTTATATGACTGCTCATGATATTAAAATTGTACAAGCCTCTGGAGTTTAAAAAGGCTGCAGCACAGCCATCAGAGAGCCCCTGTTGTTGCCAGATCCTGCCCTGGAGAACCAGGCATGTAAGGAATGCCACATTGGAATGCAGAGGTATTGTGATGTGACTGGCCTCGCTATCCACCCAAGCTCTGGAAGGCCCAGAGCAATAAAGGTCTCGCCGAGTCCTCCCCACTTAGCACATTCCTGTCCCTCCTCCCGTGATGAGATCCCTATCCATGATTGAGGAGCTAATCAAATAGCATTCATAAACATGTACAGTCATTCCTGGCACATTATATCCCCTCCCTAAAAACACTTAACCTAGCTCCGATGTACTTCATCAGGAAAACTGTCCTTTTTGTGCAGTGCTGGAACTAGTTTTGCATTGGCTTTCACACACCCTGGCAGCCATCAATCAAAGTATTCAAATCCTTTGTTACGCCTAGGAACTAACCATTGGACTCTTTGTCCTAACTGCCAGGAGGACTCTCCTCCACCTCAGGCCAATTTTACCTATAAAGGTAGGCTCTGGCCCCATCCAAATCATGCAAGCTTCCTGGCTTCTCCCTTAGGGTCACCCCCCCAAGTCTCTCTTCGTTCACACTTGCTTGCTTTCCTGGACCCACAAGCGCTGTTCCACATCTCTCTCTCTCTGGGCTGACAACGCGGGACGTTTGACGCGTCTCTCCTACGGACTGGACCCCTTATCCAGGATAGGTAGATATAATTACCCCCTCTTGCTCTATTCCCATGCCTCTAGCTATATTCCCTAGGACTCTGTGTGCGTATGCGTGTATGTGATTATTTCCCCCCCAGTAATTGGTGTGTATGTGCATAAAGTTCTGTTATTGATTGATTTGAAGCACCAGACTCGCTTGGCTTATTGGGATTGGGACCCCGTAGACAAAGGTGATTCGATTCCAGTTACCGCCTCTCATATAGCTGTCTTCCTTGCCAGCTAATTCCCCCATAAATCATATTTATGCAAGGAGACCACTTCAGGTAACAGAATCATATACAAATGTGAAGCCAAAGTACTCCTCTGCTGCAATCTTTCTCTATTTCCTGGTAAGTAAGTCAGTACAGACCTTTGGGTCTGTAATCCATTCATACTGGAGTATGTGATAACTGAGTCATTACTCCAAAAGCACTTTAAAGTAAGGCCAGCCTTTGCATCAGAATTGTAGGGTCACCATGGATTTGCAATGAGATCAACATTTAATTTTTAATTTTAGGTGTGTAGCTGTGTTGGTCTGCAGTAGAACAGCAAGAACTGTGTTCAGTGGCACCTTAAAGGCCAAGATTTTCAGGGTATAAGTTTTTGAGAGTCAATTGTTTTTTCAGATATCTGAAAACATAAACATGAAAATCCTCTATAAATGTGTCCTATTTTCATTTTTTGTCAATGCTTTCTCATGCTCTAGCAAAAAGTATTGTGTACTGAAACACTCCAAGAAGAACGATAGGGCTTCATTTCCATTTGTTAACATTTCTAATATTCAAAGTCTTCTCTACAGAAAAAGCTAAATTCACATCCTCAGAGCTCTTAGTAAGAATGAAAGAGAAGGTAGCGTTGTTTTCCTGTGACAGGTGTTTGAGATATAACAAGCTTGAAATATTACTAATGCATTTTCTGACATTGTGCAATTCAAAGCTAGAATTATTTTCTCTGACCAGGCATTCAGCAGGATAAAGAAAACAAAGTACCTTTGAACTGATGCCAAACTTCACACTACTATACTTATACACTCAGCTTTCTCCCTCTCAAAAGAGATGATGAGACAATTAAGATATGAAATTCAAGGAAACAAACTAGATAGGGTAGTTCAACCACTACTTTAGACAACATCTAAATTTCAAGCTCCAGTTATTCACTTGTTTCTGTTCAAATATGTAGCAAGAACTTCACTACAATCTAGTTCAGTGTAATTGTGAAGTTGGAATACCCTCCAGAAGTTTGGTAGGTTATAATATGCTGCCTTGAGCTTTGGGTGCAAGGTTCCATGGGATTGATGCCATGCCCAACAAGGGAGATTAACACCACTACAAGCCCAAGTACTACAAACCATATATCTTCACACTGTTGTGGCTGTCTATGCCATCATTAGGATATCTCCAAAGTCCAGATTAAAATGGCATACTTTGTGATCCTGTACTGAAACAGCACTTGGTACACCATATTCTATTCAAGGTTGACAGTAAAGGAAATTTTAGGATGGGTTTCAAATAGAGGCGAGCATGAACCAAAATACGAACCAGAGTTCGTCACGAACCAGGCCGTTTCATGGTTCACAAACCAGTGGTTCGTGAGAGCTCATTTCTCACAAACTGTAACAAATTTTAGCCCGTTTTGTTTCATTCGTATTTCAGTTCATCACTGAACTGAATGGAGGAATGGGCTCTCTCCAGACCTTCTACTGACCTGGAAGTGATGTTTTCATGAACCGAACGAACCAGTTCATGAACTGGGGCAAGTTTGTGAAAGGTCATGGTTCATGAAAAAATGATGAACCATGAACTGCCTGGTTCAGAATTTTCCTGGTTCATGCCCATCTCTACTCTCAAACATTGTCTTAGAAAAAAAATAATGATGATCATGGTCAAAGCTCCAAATATTGTGGTTTCTGGTCTTGCATATATTCTAAGCACTTTAGTCACTGCATTGAGTTTAAGGGTCAAGCCACTAAAATGCATTTGCTGAATGAATTCTAAAATCAGCATTTAAAGCTGAAAATGCTGTGTATGTCATTGGTGTTTGCATTATAAAAAACCTTGCCAAGAATGTCAAAGAGGGTGTTGTGTTTACAACTCTGAGATGGATGTAGATCAAAAACTGAAAATAGCTTCATCTTGTATAGTACTTGAGGAAATTGAATGTACTATTTGTATATTTTAAATCAAGATCAGAATTAACTGGAAATGGATGGGAATCTGTACAATGGAGTCTTCATGTTTTGGGCTGTCTGTTGAGGCCAGTCCAGAACATAATTGCTTGGGATGGGCACATTTTTGCTGAAATAGGTGAATGGGTGCAACCCGAATTTCCTCTAATTTTCCCTGTAAAAAAGAGCTACAACATAGTTCTGCTTCTGATGTTATTTTCTCTTGGGAAATTTTGTTTGGATTATAAAAAATACCTTACAGAGTACTCAAAGAAGCTGTAGCCAAAATACCTGGGATTTTCATTTTTCTGTACTTGTGTTTTGAACATTTAACTTGGCTTTAAAGTGCTGAATAATACAATGTTGCCTTAAAAAATACATTTAGATTACAAGAAAGATGAGATCAAAAAATAAAATAATTACATACTGAAGGCTGAAGATCGTGGATGGTTGTGCTGTCTCCCCCAAATACAAGTGTAATTTGTACTTTCCATTAGGACATGTTTGTATGGGTTTGTGATGCTAAGGGTGTATGTGTGTGCAGTGGGCAACTTACTAATTAAGACCTGATCCATACCATGCCCATTTGTCAATACAATACATGCTTCAAATACAAACACATTTCCAGTGTTCAGAATTAGATTCAAAACTTCTGATTTGATCATTATTCTGGCACCTCACTGTCTGGTTTCAGTTTTTTGCACAGCAGGAGGTCACTAGTATATTAAGGGGAAAGAGTGACTTAGCATATATTCCCATGCTTCCACCATACAAGATGATCTCAACTGGTGTTTTTTGCATACCATTTCTAGTTTATGTCAATCATCACAGTATTGCATTCATTTTGGGAAAGCTTTCTGATCCTATTGAGCATAGGTCCTATGTCTGTGTGAACATTATCATTATCTGAGGCTGTGCCAGCTAGGCAGATATGGCAGATTGGGCAGGGAAAGGAAGAGGCAAGATTCTAGACTTCCAACCCCAATACATGGCTTAAACCTTTTAGTTAAAAAGATTATGCATGGGTGAAAAGTGAATAGAAGGAGCTTTTCTCACTCTTCCATAATATTAGAACTGGGCAGGGCGGGGGCACCCAGTGAAGTTAATGGACAAAAGGTAGAGGACAGACAAGTAATTAAAATATAGAATTCATTACCATAAATAATTTCATTAAGCCATCTCCATAGACAGATTCATGGAGTATAGGTCTATTTATTTACTTCATTTATCCTCAGCTTTTCTCCACAATGGGGATCCAATATGGCTTACATCATTTGCCTCCATTTTATCCTCACAATAACTCTGTTAAGTAGGTTGTGCAGGATTGGGCCAAGGTCATCCAGCAAAATTCCATAGTAGAATAGGGATTTGAACCTGGTTCTCCTTGATCCTAGTCTGACACTGTAACCACTATATCACATTGGCCTGCCATTAATGGTTACTAATCATGGTGAGTAAAGGGAACCTCTACATTCAGACACAACAGACCTCTGAAACCCAATGTTAGGAGACAATGTCCTGGAGACCCTTGGGCTCTATGCTGTTGGCCCTCCAGGGCTACTGATCATTCTCTGTGTGAAAAGGGATGCTGAACTAACTGGTCCATTGATCTGATCCAGCAGGGTTCTTCTTGTGTCCACCTGAAGGGAAGAATGGGGGTGGGGGAGAAGAAGCTAAGGGCTCTTTAACTTGCTTGGGCTTCTGAAACCAAATGGATTTTTTTCAAGGTTACACTGCATTAATAAATCACTGTCCTTGTGCAGTTAATGAAGTCTTAATATGAGTTTTTCAAAACCTGTTTTCTGAGGGGTTTGTTGTTATTGTTGTGCTGCTGAATTGCGGCAGACTGTCAGTTGAAAGGTCTGCTGAGTTTTTAAAGGCCCCTCTTTTAAAGGCCATTTCTCTCACTTTTTTTCTTCTGTGCTTCTACACAGTGACAAATTGGCCAATTAACAACTAATCCTCTTCCTGTCACAGCAGGTGTCACATAGAGGTGTCCAAGGTGTACATCAGCCTGTCAATTTTGTCTTGTGATCCAACTCCTGAGAAGGAAATAAACATGTCTTCAAATGACAAGCCAAATGGGACAAGTGGGCTATGGTGGAGTGGAAGAGAAACTCTTGACCTTTCAGCAAGGAAAAAAGGTAGATGGCTCAGGAAATTGCCCTATGGTCTGAAAAGAAAATAACAATTTAAAGCAGATTACAAAATGGAATTAAATGCTATGAGAAATCATCATAAAGTTTCCCCTGTGTCATACAGCCTGGTTGCCCTTCAGAGAACAAACACTTTGGTTTTACATGCTTACAGACAGGCAAAGCTGCAAAGACTGAGGGTGGAGCACAGTAAAAGAGGCACAGGATTTCTCCTCCTCAGCAATAGGCAGCCCACTTGCCCTGGAAACTGATGAGGGGGGCTGACACAGCAAAAAGTCATCCTTCAGATGCTGTGACTCCTAAGCATTTTCGGCCTTTAATGTTAAGAACCAATACTTTGAAGCAAATAAGCAACTCATGGAGTTCATTCAGTACATGTATGATATAATCTCTAACCCAAACAATAACCTGGCCAACACATTTTATGTCAACTGGAACTTCTGATCAAGTTTTTAAAATGACAACATGAATCTAACATATGCTCGGCAAACTGTCTGTGTACTGATTTCTTTTTAATCTGATCAAGAGACTGATAAATCTCTTCAGAGTTGTCTCCTGCTCCCACATGAATTTGCCCTTTTGTTCATCCCCTTGGGAGAGTCTTTGCTCCGTGTGCCGCTCCTTCTGATTTGTTATTAAATGCACAGTTTGGTATCCTGAGAATGTAAGTTTCACATTGTTAAGCATCTTGAAGAGGAGGCCACTCAGAGCCAACAGGAAACTTTATTGTTTGCACAAAGGGGCATCAGGAAAAAACTTGAACTGGTAGAATGGAAGTGCTCTTGCTAAATTCTAGCAGCTCTGGCTATGGTGAGTTGAGAGGTAGGTTTGCTAACTCCAGGTTGGGAAATTCCTGAATATTGAGTGGTGGAGTCTGAGAAGCGAGGGTTTTGGGGATGGAAGGACTACAGTGGGGTAAAATGCCATACAGTCCACCCTCCAAAGCAGCTATTTTTTTAAGGGAACTGATCTCTGTTATCTGGAGATCTGTTATAATTTCAGGAGGTTTCCAGGCCCCACCTGGAAGTTGGCAACCCTATGTGGAAGAGCCAGTACATAACTATGTACCATAACTACAGAGGGGGTGTCTGGTCCTCTCCAGCATGTCCCCTCATTTCACGTTCTCCTGTGTTTTGTTTTGTTTAAAAGGAAGCTGTAAGGGAAAGTACGCAAGTAGCTTCTGCCCTGTTGCTCCTTAAGTAAGCTTGCCAGACCTCCTTCTGTAGTGGGGGGGCCTCCCGCCAGCAAGCCTCCCTGCCTGCTACCACTCAGAGTTCCAGTGGAAGAAAAATAAAATTAGAAGAGTGATGTCAGTACGTCACTTCCAGGTTCTAGCTGCAACCTGGAAGTGATGGAGGGTAGCTCTAGGCCAAGCCTGGCTACCCTATCCTTAAGATGTGAATGTGCTTACTTATGCACAGAAAATGGTTCCCAGGGTCCCAAGCAGGGGTGCAGGGGTTGGAGAGTGGGGGATAGTGGGGCACTTACCTCCCGTGAGCATGCTATTTGCTTGCGCGCTTCCATATTCCCTTTCTTCAGAGGAATCCCAGTGTGTGCTGACTGAAAACTGCCCCTGGGCATGTATGCATGTGCTGCAGCTCCGTCCTTCATCTCGTCCCACTCATTTTCCAAGGAGATGAAGGAAGGATCTGTGTCACATGCAACGGGTCTGTTTTCAGCCAGCGCACTCCGGGGTTCCTTAGTAGAGGGAGAGCGCATGCACACACTTCTCCCCACCCTCGTCCTCCCCCTCCCCACTGGCCAGGTAAGCAGGGCTGGGGAACAGCAGGGGATCCCCTGGGCAGTGGGATGGGAAGCAGTGGGATAACGGACAATACCAGGCCCTTATTTTAAATGTTTTAAAAGTAAATGTTATTTTATTAATTTAATACAATGAAAAATGCCTTTAAACTGAGTGGGTTGCTTGTATTTAGATTCTGAAAGCTCACACATATTCAGCCCCTCCATACAAACCTTCACACACCTTTAGGCATCTCTGCCTCTATATTTCTGGTTTCAGGCCTACTCAACTTTCATTTTGACTGTGGCAGCCTGTAGCAACCAGTTCTGAATTACTGCTGAAAATAGAAAGCTTCTGTCTTCTTCTGATAAGAGGGGCTTAACATAAAAGCCAGCGGTGAAGTTTGCAACTGAATAGTTGCATTCCAAGCTCTACAATACCACAAAGCACAAACAATAATCTTATGAAATAAGAGGGGATAATCATCCTTTCTCTCATTCCCCTTTGAAGGTTGATGTCATCAACAGGAATTGTTGGTTTCATGGGATCATAGCTAAATCTTAAAGCTTGCCTCAGACTCATAATTCGTAAAGTGACAGAAGCTAATTGTCTTTTGAATTTGCCCTTCATTGTGGAATTTTATGAATTAAGTTTTATGTGGCTCTGAACTTCGGCAACCTTTTGAGCATGTCCCCTGATACTTCTAGCATTGTTCCCTTGCTTTAAAAAAATCCTCAGGAAAGTTCCTGATTTCATTGCTAGCTGTTTTGAAAAGAAGATTTGATTTTGGAGAAGAAATAGAACACAATACAGAAAGTATTCTTCTTTTTCTATTGTTGCTAGGTTTTTTTGAAGCTGCTGTAGCCTCTTATGACTTTGCAAAAAACTATTTCCATGACAAAGACTAATATGTGAGCTGGTTTTTATCAACCGTCTTTGAATCTGTAGTTATGGAAATAGCATAACACATTAACACACTGCAGCCAATTGAGACAGACTGACCAGTACTATTAATTAGAGATAGTTAAATATATGTGTGCGTCTGGGAGAAATGTTAATTTCAGAATTTTCTCTGCAGTTACATTACATTTTGCTGTTCTTCAGATCCACTTTTACAGGGCAATCTTAAGTGTAGTTACCCCTTTCTAAGTCTGCTGAACTTAACATTTCAGGAAGCCATGAAGAATCTGAAATAGTTGAGGGATTTGTACAACAGAAATAGATAAAATGGTTGAGGAAAAAATAGCTTAGTGCTGTTTGGAAAAATCTCCATACGTTTCAAAAAGACATACTGATGTAATACAATTGGTAGTTTTAGTAACATTCTTTTGAATAACATCTACAGTAAGAGTTTCATCAGATCCCTGTTACAATTCCTTCTTGACCTCTACATCACAGAGTTAGGTAATCCCTCTTGAATGATGATGTGAATCAGAAACCAGTTAAAGCAGTATGAAAGCTACAAGGCACAGAATGTGGTCTGAAATATTTGGTAGGTAGTCAATAATTGAGCTGTAGTGCATCTCTGCCATGTTGCTAGGTTATTAACCATCATTTAATGTAGGCTTAAATGATGGAGTTACAAGGTAATCTATGGAATCCTGCAAGAACTGTAGTACACCTTTTAAAGTTTCAGTATCAGAATTGTCTGGCTCCTGCCATAGTCCTATCTTTGGTTGGTCCCACCCTGACTTTTTAATTTCAGAGTTATTAGCAGGACTGAGTGTTTTAGTTGGTTTGCCAACTCTGTGTTGGGAAATTCCTGGAGATCTGCAAGTGAAACTTGGGGAGAACATGGGTTGCCAGGTCCCCCCAGCAACTGGCAGGAGACTTACTTGGCTTAGGTGGGCTCTCCAGCAATGTACTGATGTTGCCCTTAATACACTGGCACACCAGGCCTTTGCTCCCCTCAGTTCCTCCTGCCGGTATCCATGGCTTTGGTAGGCATCAACAGGAATTGCCAGGAGTCCTCCCACTATAGCAGGAGGCCTGGCATCTTTAGGAGGACAGGGTTTGGGAGGGAAGGGACCTCAGCTGGATATAATGCCATAGAGTCCATCCTCCAAAACAACAATTTTCTTCAGGGGAACTGATCTCTGTATTCTGGAGACCAATTGCAATTCCTGGTAATATCCAAGTCTCATGTGGAGGTTATTAACTGTAACACCTGGCTTCAGTATACACACATCCGCAAATTATAATTCTCACCTACAACTTTAAGGTGAACATTACACCCCCAAATTACTCTTTGGCTTGGATTGTATGAATTACAGAAGACTTCATCCCTAGTCCCCACTTCTCTCACCCCCACTTTCTGTTGGGGGGTGGGGGAAATATTTCTGCTTTCCTAAGGCTATTCTTGATCAAAGAAGTTCACCCATTACCACTACTACTTACTACTAGTGGGGCAGGTCGAACCATCCTCCAAGAACAGGGCTGCCAAATCCCCTGATATACCAGAGGATCCCCGGCCCCAGCCCTCACCAGCCATTACCACCTGCCACTGCTTACATGGCTAGTGGGAGAGAAGGCACCAGGAATCGTGGGAGGCAGCCCTGACGCACATGTGTGAAGCATATACACACCTACTCACATTGCTAGAAAATGATTCTGTAGGTGGTTTTTGGAGAATCAGCCCCCCCCCCCCTGTGCGATCCATCACTTCTGCATCACACCAGAAATTACATCCTTTTCTGGTAGCATAAGAACATGTGGTGCTTTGCGCATGTGGGTGTAAACATCTGCTTCCCCTCCCTAGTGCCACCCTATCCCCCAGTTTCTCCTATGGGGTACCTGACAACCCTGTCCAAGTAGCTTTCCTCCAGTCCTAAAGAGCCTTCCTCCAGCTTAAGTGACTCTTCCTCTTCCTCAGTTGGAGTAAGTCTCCTTAGATTGGAAGAAGGCTTCAAACTTGAGCCAAAAGGAAGTGTGGGGTATAGATATTTTAGATTGTTTATTATAGATTGTTTATTATAGATAGATAAATAAACTTTGCTTAGTGGATTATTAGTATAGGGGTAGGATCCACTCCACTTACTGTTTATTTAGATGGTATTTCAATCATAACAAAATATAGAACTATACAACATGGTAATGAAAATAGAGCTGGCAACTGGTTTTGAGAGGACTTGTACCACTACCCCTGTTCAAATGCATGGAGAGGAAATCATGTCTATTGACCCTATCCCCAACGTTAGAGCATTCATTCGAACTTCAGAAGACTGTATACATGTGTAGAATATGCTTACTACAAATGAATACTTATCCTTCCCATAGGGCCACAGTAAGTGCTTCACCCACATTAATTTTTATTCTGGAACAAAAGACTCCCCAAAATAAGACTGTTTAACTTACATTCATGCTCAAGCACAGGACTTGGTCCCCACACTAACCAGTACCTTTCTTAGATTGAGGTAACTCTTAGTTCCCCTTCATGTTGCTCTCCAGTTTGTTGATGAAAATACTTATGTCTCAGTCAGAATCTGTCTTGTCACCTCTAATCTCTGAGCTGGTGGGTGTCCCTTGGTGGTTGTTGGTAGCCATTGCTCAAGGACCTAATAATCTATGGATGGAAGGTCTTTTGATCTCAATTGCATAAATATATTATACACATTTAAAAGGGGGTAATAATGCATTGGTTTAGCATTACAACTATCTTATATTCTAAAAGTTGTGGAAGGGTATTATATTGCGAAAAAGTGCATTATGCAGAAGATGGCCATTTTAAATCCAATAAGTTCTTGTAAAGTGGTGTGTGTGTAATGTGTATACATAGTATACACACACATCTCTTCTGACTCAAGAGATATAGTTTCAAAATTGTCTGCATGTCAAGGTGTAGAACCTGCATAATTATATGACAATAACAAGGCCAGGTAGAAGAATTTTGACAAGTTATGAGCAAGCAGGTTGTCATATTAAATTAACGGCAATTATTAAGTGGCAATTAGGTTATTTTTCTTACAAATTCAATGCCAAAATTTTTGAATGTATTATGTTAGTGTCATATTACTGGTAGATCTTGCCAGTAGCACGGAAATAAAAATTTTACCCAAATGAGTCCCTATGCAGTGGCAGACAGATCAGTGTCCCCTGCATGTGTACAATCCACACACAAATTTGCAAATAATTGGAACAGATTCTTTCTGTTGTATATGTGACTCCATTTTTTGGACACAGCAATTCCCAGAGCAATGAGAGAAGGACAGAAAACAAGGCACTTAATCAGCACACAACTTAATTGTCCTAACAAGATATAGACACAACGTAGAGAATCAGCAAGCAATATAGAAATAGTTGGCAATTGTTTTCTTTTGGTTCTGATAATACAATCAGTTTACCGAGTCCTAGTGTGTAATTGTGTTATTTGAAGCTAGTTCCTGTCAAGCAGGCAAGCAAGCTTGCCTGCCATAACTTGTGAATGAATATCTAATGGGGGGGATGGGCTTTCTTCCTGTAGTATAGCTTTCTCCCTTCACTGTATCTTGGCTACACTTTGCTGAGGGGTGTTATCAGCTTGGAACATCTGAGAACCGACCTTGCAGAATCCTTTTCAGGACTTTCGCTGACTTCAACTGACTTGTTTGAACCAGGGGGGGGGAACTGGGGGTATAACCTCTCAGGGAAGACTTTGCTTCAGCATTCCAGGCAATTACTATGTATCAGTGCACTTCTAGGGAATTTTATCTAAAAAAAGATCTTTAACTCATACAATCATGTTGAATGAAGTGGAGAGTCTGAGAAAATCCCCTAGCCAGACCTGACAGTTCCTAATAAACAGTATCTTTAGATTCAAATTATGTTATTTCTGCTTGACTAGTCCAGACAGAATCCTAACAGAAGAGACTGGTGAGGGGCTTCCCAAAATGGTACCAGAAGGTATGGCAGGATAGACAGGGATCGAGTTTAGGATAATGTAAAGCAATCCTCTGACCAGGATTTAGTGGGAAGGACCCAACTGTAGTAGGACAGTTTGCGATGGAAGTGGGAGAGCTAAGAAAAGGGGAATGGGAAAGATATGAAAGGTTAAATTGGGGACAGAAATCAGAATAGCAGAAGATGAACCTAGTGTTCTTATTTGCACAGCAGTTGCTTTTCAAAGATCAGGAGTATCCTTTGTGCCAGTCTTGATGGGTATTCTGCTATGTGCGCAGAGCTTTTCCTCTTGAAAGGACTCTCTCATTCACTTCTATTTATACACCGATCTTTTGGCATGTCTGAGCCATCCCCTTCATTAAACAGACCAGGGAAGTTTACAATGGGCACACCATTGCTATCACACCCACAAGAAGTCCCTGGAGCAAATCAGTCTGTCTGAAGACAGAACTTTCAACATTCTTTCTGATCATACTTACACTGGGCATACATATGTGTGTATGTATGGCAAGCGCACAGTTAGGATAAGAGTTGTGCTCACCTCACAAATGGCTGCATTAAACCTTTATGTACACTACTGTACTAGAAACTGTGTGCAGATATTACTTTTTGCTGTGTTTATCTGGTACTTATCCCTACTGTTGTGCATTGGTGTTGGGTATGTTTTTAACAGGGAGTTGCAAAGGTACGTGCAAGTAACATAACAAATCACAAGTACAACTCTTTCTTTGAGTGGTACAGTTGTTGGGTGTCTTCTTGCACCAGGATAAGAATGTCTTTTTTAAATTACCTGGCTTTTAATTGATCGTTGCAAAGTTTTTTTGTTGTCTCCCACCCCCCACCCTCATGTTGTTTTGTATCTGGCCACATTGTGATCTCAATTGGTTGCTGCTTGTTTTTTGTTAACTCCTAAATAAAACAATTCCAATTTATTTACTGCTATTTTAGTGCTGCTGTTGTTTTAAATTTGTTTTTAGTATATTGATTTTATGTTGTTTAGATTGTTATATGGCCTGTTTTAATTGAATCATTCTGTTGTGAACTACCTCTGGCATTTGTCATAGAGTTGGTGTATAAATAGTTCAATATAAATATTAAAATATCTTGCAACCTATCGCTAGGTCAATTAGACCTTTCCAGTTAACATATAATCACCCCCTTTTTAAAACACAATCAGAATCTGCTTAAAATTATGGTCGGTCTTTGATGGTTAGATACCATGCTTGTTAAGGAAGATTATATGCTTGAACCCACCGGCTCAAAACCACAGAAGATTTGACTTTTGATAGGTGATTTGTCAGCGAGTCCCTGGTACACTCTGTACTAAGAACAGTTTACAGAAAGGAAATGTCTAGACTATCAGCATACAATACCCTCAGTATTTCTGTCATCTTTCCTGGTCGGAGATGTAAGCATTGCAAAATAGCATGGGTGTTTAGACTGCAACCTGAGTGCATGCACTTGAAAATCAGTTTCACTGAAACAGAAGGTCTTTCAAGTAAATATGTCTTAGATCAAGGTGTCTTATTTCCAGAAATTACGTAATGTTGTAAACATGCTCTTTGACTTTCATAGCACTAGAAATCAGGGCAAAGTGGTTTTTAAAAGTGTTTCTGTTTAAAATAGTGAACAATGTAGGCAGTTATCAATTTTAGGTTTGGAATTTTTTTTTACTCCTGACCTGGAGCCAAGTTTTTATCTCAGACTGACAGTACACATTGCCCTGCATCTCCACAAGCCCTTTCCAGGTATGCAATGATGTGTGCTGCTCATTGAAGATTACAATCTGGCCCGCAAAGAACAGCTTGGCCTTGTGAAAGACAAGACAAACAAGTTGTGTTGTGAGGACAAAAACAGCAGCATTCTTCTTCACATGCTGAAGGTCTCAGGTCTATGAAATCTTTCTAAAAGGTTCACAACACTTTCCAGTTTCATCCCTTGGAAGTTCAGGGAAGCTTTTTTTGGATTGATTTTAATAGCAAGGAGAACACTTAGGAAGGAGAGAGTCTTAAGGTATTGATGAAAATCTGGTAATTTGTATTTTAAAGGTTGAGAAGCAGTTGTCTAATGTCCATTCATATGAGAGATTAACCGTATTTCACTACTTCTGACCTATAGAACTTGCTTTATTTCCACCTCTCATTTTTAAAAATAATATTGTTACAAGCATACTCTTTGGTTATGCAGAATAGCTTGTTATCAAGGTTTGATAACTGAAGTGCTTGCTTAATAGCTCATGACAGCTGGTGGCTAATGGCTATTCCAAGACATCCACTTGCCTGTATCTGAATAGGCAAGGAAATAGTTTTTCGGCTTAAAACTGGCCACTGAAAGAAGCTTGAGTTGGCAGCTGGCTGGCAAGAATGGAGATGCTATGAGAGTGTGCTATTGCTTTGGAGAACTGACCCTGATTTAGCACTTACATTGTCTGCGTGTCTATCTGTTATTTTCTAGTCACCGTGTGTATTGGTAAATGAATGATACTACCAAAAACATAAAACACCCCACTTTGTAATCTCCATTCTCTCATCTATGCAGATTCATTCATTTCATTTCATTTATTGGACTTTTAGCCCACCCTCCCTGCAAGCGGGCTCATGGCGGGTCGCAACATTTAAAATATAATAAGACTAGATCAAACTAGCAAGCATAAAATACAGTGAAAAATACAATAAAATGCGATTCCCAAGATGGTGGTCCCTACCAACCGCTCCAGCCAATAGTACATAGTGTGTGTGGGGTAGACTTTTAAAGGGAGGAGAGGGAAGGGGAAACAGCCATTCTGCTCGCATTATGATTCGGGGGGGGGGGGGGAGAGATGACTATACAACTCCTCGCCATGAGAGGAGACTGGTAGGGAGGCTCACTAGAAGGGTACTAGGCCAGCCTTAACCATGCCTGCAGTAACATCTCTGTCTTACAGGCCTGCCGAAGTGATAAAAGATCCTGGCGGGCCTGAATATCTACAGACAGAGATTTCCACAAGTTGGAGCCAGGACCGAAAAGGCCCTGGCTCTGGTCGAGGCCAGTCAAGCCTCCCTGGGGCCAGGGACCACCAGTAGATGTTTGTCAGCTGATCTAAGAACTCTCCAGGGGACATATGGCAAGAGGCAGTCCTGCAAGTATGTTGGTTCTAGTCTGCTAAGGGCTTTGTAGGTCAACACCAAAACCTTGAATCTGATCTGGAACTCCACGGGGAGCCAGTGTAACTGCTGCAAAATGGTAGTAGTATATGCCCTATATGAAGTACTGGTTAGGACACGTACAGCAGCCTCTCTTCTGTACCTCTTTCACCAAGATAGCCCAAACTTCCTATGTCCTACTTAAGTGATGAACCCATCAAATGAGTGACCATGTTCATTTAGAGTGAATCATTGTTTTACAGGGATGTCTCTCAATGAGGTGAGAAATCTCCCAAATTCTTCCAAATTTACTCAGACATTTTGTTGAGCCAAGCAGCCACAATGAAGAAGGACAGGTTAAGCTTCAAGATCTCTTGAAAAAAGGCTGAAGAAGCAAAGGTTTAACTCTCTGAAGCTGTGCACTTAGCTTATACCAGAATAAATATATTGATCATTAAGGTGCCTTAAGTCTTGATTGCCTTTCCTATAAGAGGCTATCATGATTAGGCTGTCAGACTGTGGTTTACTAAAAGTTGCAACTCAGCCTGCCTCTTGCAATAAGACAAAAGTCCTTTGGTTTCAAAAGGCTTTACTGGAGATAAACAACCATTAGAGTACACATTATATTATATTATAGATAGTTTGTTGCCAATCTTCACTGGAAAGATTTCTTGCAGTTATATTTCATGTCATGGTGGCAGGGACAGAAGGTAGCCTGACTGGTATTGAAGTGCTGCCATCCTTGTTCTCCTCCTCTTGGACACCCAGTACACCAGCATATGGGGAAGGATGGTGACTATAGACCAGAGGACTGAGAGGACGCTGCAAAGTGCTCAGGAGTGTGTGTGTTCATCTGGTGGCTGTCAGACAGCCAAGCCTCCTGGGCAGTTTTTTAACACATTTTGATCCTCCAGTAATGGGCTGCTGCTGGCTGTATTTATTTTTATCATGTGCCTGGGTAGCACTTTGAGAGGAGGGCCGAGAGGTGCCACTATTGTGGTACTGGTTGGTAGAAGGATTATGGCAGTGGGAGAAGGACAGGCTCAGTGAGGAGAAGAAGGGATTGACAGGTTGTGCCTATCCGTTCTTCCAGTCTTTTTCTCAGCCAAAGAAACCCTAGCAAGCTTGCTTATCACCCATCAAGCCTAAAAGTGCTGCTGCTGAATGCCAGGTTGGTTCAAAACAAAGCATCCCTCACCCAGGATTTACTACTGGGTGAGGAGGCCAACCTGGAATGCATCATGGAGACCTGGATTGGTGAAGAGGGAGGGGTGAGTCTCTTCCAGGTTTGCACCCCAGGCTTCCTTGTGCAGCATCAGTCAAGCCTTGGTGAGCAGTGCATCGGCCACGGTATTCTCCTGAAGATGCTGACTGGGTTGGAAGTTGGGGCCACCATGCTTTAGTGGTTCTGCCCTTATTGACCAATCAATTCCAGCAGATGGTGCTGAAGGGTTGCTGCTCAGTCCCATGGCATTCACACAATGCCATCCTGCAGGGTCCCATGTTATCCCCCATGTTATTTAACATCTACATGAAACTGCTGGGAGAGGTCATCTGGGGATTTGGAGTGAAGTTTCATCAATATGAGGATGAAACCCAGCTCTGTTTCTCGTTTACAGCTAAACCAGGTGGGTCTGTGGAAGTCCTGAACAGGTGCCTGGAGAAAGTAATAAGGTGGATGAGGGTCAATAGACTACAGCTCACTTCAGATGA
Organism: Eublepharis macularius; assembly: GCF_028583425.1. Classification (NCBI taxonomy): domain Eukaryota; kingdom Metazoa; phylum Chordata; class Lepidosauria; order Squamata; family Eublepharidae; genus Eublepharis; species Eublepharis macularius. Next base: position 83,516,768 of record NC_072797.1, read on the forward strand.
GACTGGGTGCTGTTGCTCATTGGAGAAACTGTACCCCCCCCTCCCGAAGGATCAGATCCATAGCTTTGGGGTTCTACTGGATCCTTGCCTATGGTTGGAGGCTCAGGTCTCCTCCATGGAACAAAGTACCTTTCATCAATTCTGACTGGTTTGCCAGCTATGGCTCTTCCATGAAAAGTGTGGTCTGGCAATGGTGATCCAGCCTCTGATTGCATCCAAATTAAATTACTGTGATGTGCTCTGCATAGGGCAGCCTTTGGGAATGGTTCAGAAACTTCAGTTGGTCAGAAAGGTGGCAGCCAGGCTACTATCAGAGGCTGGTAACAGGGGTTGTATCACCCCTGTGCTGAAAGATCTGCACAGGTTACCCATGTGTTTCAGGGCCCAATTTAAAGTCTTGGGGCCAGGGAACCTGAAGGACTGTCTTCTCCCATACTATCTAGCCCACAGTTGAGATCTGCCTCTCAAGCTGTTCTGTCTGTGCCCTGACTTCAGAGTTGAGGCAGGACATTGTCTGTGGTGGCAAAATACCTGTAGAATACCTTCCCCCTTGAAGTTCATGTAGTGCCTGTTTTCCATTCTTTTAGGTGCTGGGTCAAAACACATCTTTTTACCCAAGTTTTTAATTAGGGGTTTATTTTATGAAGTTTTTTAAATGCTCTGCATCTGTTTTATGGATAGTTTTTATGCTGCTATGTTTAATGGCTTGTTTTTAACAGCTTGTTTTAATGGCTTGTTTTTAACATTGTGATGTGGTTTTAATTGCAAGCCACCTCAATCAGGACTCTGAAGAGGTGACATAGAAATATCATAAATAAATATTTTTATTTATAAATTTAAATAAATATATATATATACTTTTTAATCAACCTCTGGAGAATTACAGGGTTTTCTCACTTCTGACAGGGCTTGTGAGATTCTGTTGGGAAAATGATAATGTAAATTCTTCCTCCTTGCTCCGTTAAATCAGTATACTTGTTCTGTGAACTGTCTGGCAAAATGCTGTTTGTGGGCCATTTCTGATAGTTCTTTAAAACTAGGAGTGATTGTTGTGACAGACAGTTACAAGTCCCACCCTTCTGTAACCTCATCCAATCACTTTCAGACAGTGGATGGCTATGTTGAAAAGGGAAAAAAGGGGAATTTGACAGTTTAACTTCTGGCCAGCTGACATAGTGGGAGTTGTTGGATTTTGGTAGGCGAGGAATTAGGTGGTCTGCTGGTTAGGAAGGGAGTGTATTAGGGACTTTAGGTAGGAAGGGTTTTAGTGCTGTTCCTGACAAAACAGTTGAAAGTTAAAAGCCTTTCTGTTCCACATTATAAGTCTGAATCAGTCAAACAAGAAACTTGCTTTGTAACAATGATACTTTCTCAGGCCCCACTGTTACCGAGCAGCCCCCCCCCTCCTGCCTTGAGGCCAGCCACGAACTGTGTCTGAGTTTTACACTAAAAGATTTCCTTGCACATGTGCCTCCAATACGCGTGTCAGTTTCATATCTGATGCTGCAACAGACTGTGTCAGTTTCCTGGACAATTGCTTTCCGAACCCTTGTGTGGCACAGCCCTGTTCAAGCTTATATTTGGACTTTCCCTTGTGGTTCTACCCTGCTACCAATCATGAACTGTGTCTTAGACGCTGCTTCCTTGCCTACCATGAGAGCTTGCCTTACCCTGGGCCCCAGCCACGCTGCTATCAGCCAGGTGCCAGCCAGGGAGATCTTCAGCGAGCCTGACCAGGCGCCTCCTGGTCAGCTCCTGCCGGGAGCCTCCCGCGGGCTGGTTACCAAGCTTGCCCTCGCCACCAGGCAGCCTGCTAGTAAGCCCTATCTGTGCCCAACCGGCAATCATGTTCTCAGGCAGTCAGGAAACTGAGGGGAACTGCCTGCTTTGGGAAGCCATTTCGAAGAAGCGAGCTGACCACGTACACAGTGAGAGAGCTCCACTCTCCTCTGCATATCTTAACACCTATCCAGAATGAAGATTGATCACCGGTCAGCCACGTGCAAACCACCCGGACCTCCTTCCTTCCCCCGTCCCCTCTCCCAAAAGGTGTCATAATATCAATCAAACTTCAAACAGTGTCCAACCAAGGCTATTCCGATAGCCCCAAATCCTTTGATTTAAGTTGTGAGAACCACTGAATGGGGCGCCAGCCCCCGGGTACTTTGAAAGTATATAAGTTAGCCCCTCGAACCTGAGGGCGCGCCCCATTCCTATCCTAACTTCCTTGCTGCCTTTCTACCTGTGGTCCTAGTGCTGTCACTAGACCACCTCGCTGCTAGATCTCTGCTCTGCCTCAGGATTGTAAGTATATCCCTTGTCATCGTGGGGTTCCTGCTCATGTAGCCATCTCTAATTTTCCCACTCTGTATTTCTTAGTTCTTGTGTGTAATCTTGTATGATTGTGTAAGTTTAGGCATACACCACTCCATTAGTAAATACACGTTATTGATTGAATATCTGTAGTCTGACTCTTTATCACGTGAGTTTCTGAAAAAAAGGACCTTGGTATAGTTGGTTGGATCCCTGCTAATTTCAGTTCTGGGCTGCTAGCTAATTTCCCCAATTCAATTAAAAGCAGTTCCAGTAACACCACCTCTCCAGAAACTTCACTCTAATACTGAGAGGGTTGGAGAAAAGGAAAACCAAGGAACAACCAAACCATGCATACCACTGAAATAAACCTTTTTCTTAGTTATGTCAAGCCTCCTGTGTGGTTCTTCAAGCCTCTAATCCCCTCACGATAAACCAAGGGAATGCTAGGTGGTACCCTGAATCCAAGCATTGCTATCATTGAGGATTAGAAGGCTAAGTGCTCCCAACGGATTGTTTGTTAGTTAGTTGCAGTGCAATTCTAAGCAGAGTTACTCCAGTCTAAGCCATGGAGTAACTCTCCTTAGGATTGCACTGTTAGTTAGTTAGTTAGTTAGTTTGCCTTTCTCACTGAGACTCAAGGCAGTTTACTCAATGGCTGGGACATTCAATAAATAATACAATAGGGTTTGCATTATAAAAATAGAAGTGTATAAACATGAAAAGTTTGTAGTGTATGAAATTTAAGTCCCTAGTTTCTAAGTCTGCAGATGGAGTGGGTTACATTTGTTTATTTGCATAACATATCTGTGTCATTTGAGAAGTAGGACAGTCTGAACTGAGTCAATCAACAGACTCTTCCAGGTGCAGCTTTTGCAACACCATTTTAAATTAAAGGCTTATCATTGCTCTTTAAGAGAATTCAACAGTGGCTGATGGCAGATTGTGACAGACCTGAAAACCAAACTTTTGGAGGTCATTCAAGTTACGCAGTGTAAGGAAGACCAGTTATCCCACTTTTGCCAGAATTATACTAAGCAGACTTTAATATGTAAGGCAAGTGGACTTTCAGAGAGCTGTGGCAGAAGGGAAATGAACATGCTCTGACACCATATTTATGCAGGGGGTTGGAAGAATGACTTGTATTTGATATAAGGAAGGGGACTGGAAGCTTTTCATTTATCCCATATGGAAGCTGGAGAGACTGTTTTTCAACCCAATGACACCAAAATTGCAAGGAAGTAATTACTGCCTGTCCACTAAAGACCACTGAAGCTTCAAGCAAATTAGACCAAGTGTTCATTTTACAGCCACTAGTTCCCCCAACCTATCTATTTTAAAAGGGGGAAAGCCTCTACCACCACAAGGGGCAAGAGGGATGAGCAATCTGAAGTCCTGCTATTATTCCCTATGGGGGCTTTGTGGGAGGGGACTGGGAAGTCTGTCATTCAACTATATGACACAAAAAATGCTGAGATGTGAGAGTGACTACTGCCTGTCCACTAAAGACTACCCAAGTCTCAAGTGACTTGGACCAAGGAATCCAGTTCTATGGTCACTGGTTCCTCAAGGCTTTATACTATCAGGAAATTCTCCACAAAGAAGGGGAGAAGAAGAAGGCAGCTCTTAGTGGGCTGTGATTGGCTTTGGGTGCTCTATGCTACTCCCTTGTAAGGGTCTGATTGGAAGGGAGAAATGCCCTTTGTCCAGGAAATCAGTAGGATGATTTTTAAAAATGTGCTCTTACTTCATGGCTGGTAAGCACTGGAACTTGGGGTGTGTGTGTTGTAATTCCCAAGCATTTTGGATTTCTATTACCATTCCAGAAACTCAAGGTAATGATTTGAAATGGTGACTTCTGTGTATATCTTTAGTTCGGGAATTTCATTATGCACATCCCTGATTACCGCATTCCAGTTATTTCTTTGCAGCAGATCATGGAAAGTGATATATGAATCAAATCAAGAGGAAGTTTCTGTGGTCACATAAATAGAAGTTGTGGTCTGTGTCCATCCCAGGAATAGAGATGTGATTTTTTTTAAATCCAAGTAAAAGTTGATTCATTTGGACAATGAAAATGAAGGAGGGATATATGATAAACACACAAGAAAGAGTCATTCATTGCCCCATGTTTACCTTCTCTCTCTCCACCCCCCCCCCTGCATTGTTGCACTTTCTGTGCTGGTTGTGGCTGCCACTGGCTAGGCTTTCTGTGACAGCAATTGGCCAGACAGATCACTAGCCAGACGGTTGAAGGGCAGATAGCATTTATTTCCCTTCCAATGCCTTTACTGGTATTTCTAATATGTTTCAGGTACTTTGGACCTGTTGGAAACAGCATCTAAAAGGGTCAAGGAAAGGAGAGACTCTTTACCAGCTCTCTGCCAGCTGGCTTATCTTCCAGCTTGCCTGTTCACCTGATGCCACTGCAGGAAGCTTGCCCTGTAGCCACCACGGCCAGCACTGTAAGTGAGGGGGAAAGAGGAGGAGAAAGGGGGTGTTTCTACAATAGAAATAAAAATGAGTATGGGTAATAACAGGCAGATAAAAAACAAATAGGAATTTTGAGGCCAAGCTGAAACAAAAATGCAACACCTCTGCTGGCTGGTGTAAACCTGACCTGAATAAGTTTAGATAGAACTCCAAGCAATCAGAGGGTTAGACTAGAAGTCAACCAGGACCTGGAGATCCTGCAAACAGGGAAAATGTGATGCTGAGTGAAGCCTTTGCCTTTAAGTCCCAACCATCTGGGTTCTATTGCTGCAAGCTCTAGATTTCATTTCTCTCCCTGCCTTCAAATTTCACAATTTAAATAATGTATAATGTATTTAGAGGCTTTCCTCTTTCAGCTTCTGGAAACTTCTGGAAAAAGACAAACTTCATTTAAAAAAAATAAAAGTAGAGTCAAAGGTTGTTTGCAGCAGAATTAGAGCAGAATTGCAGCAGGATATAATTAGCTCGTGCTATCTCTCTGTAGATCCCTGCTTTGCTTAGGGAACTGAAATGCCAGTTTAGATCATCCACCTGTTCTACTACCTTATGCTACCAGAGTAGCATCGTATGTATGTGTGGATACACTAAACAAAGGTCTGCATATACATTAAAACCATATAAGGTCACAAACTGTCCCTGGTCAGAGTTCCTTGGAGGGGGACACAGGCCATCCAAATGCAGAACAGGAGATAAGATGTCCCATCTCCTCCTCTTGTATACTCACTACAGCCAGATGTACCACTGCAGCCAGATGCATTGTTAAGTCTGTGAGGACAGGGGCAGTTCCTACTCCTCTGTGGTATCTTGAATCTTTAAACCCAGAGTAAGGCATGTATCCTGTTGATCTGCTTTGGAGGAGGTTAGACTGAACCATTGCGGGATCTGTCTTCTTCATTGATCCAAGGCCCCTCTATATAGATCTCATTAGGAGAGAAACATTTTTCTATTTTGGTGGTTGCTTTTTCACCTGAGCATTTCCATTTGCAAACCTATCTATGGCAAACCATCCTTTGACATTGACTGGTTATGTTATGCCTTTGCTCTTGAGACTACTGCCATACATAGAAAATAAAATGTAAAGCCAAATGTGGTTTTTCCAAAATGTCACCATCAGTCTAAAGCTACAATAAAGGGCTGGCATGAAAAAATGCTGAGAGATACTCAATATCAAACTATTGTGTGAGTGCCAACCAAAGCAGCACCCTGCCAGAAAGCATACATTGCATCAGTGTTTGTTCAGTGTTCCTAAATACAAAAATTATTGGGCCGAAGCCAGCCTTGAGGGAAACAGGCTAAATTCCAGGGATATTAGTACTGCATCCACTTTCACCAGAATTGTGTAATGCTACCATGTGTTTAAATGGTACACTATAAATAAGTTATACTTAGACTGATGCCATAGTCTTCACTCCTGCAATTGAATCTTGGGTGTGAATCAAGAAAGAAGGGCCAGCTGTAGTTCTTAATGTAACAAAAACAACTTGATAATTTAACAAAGCAACCACACTCCATTTCAAATCTCACTTTCAGCCATAAGATTTTTATTTGAAATGATCATGCGCAAACGCACTGTATCTGTCCAGCACTCCAGGTTCTGAACCAAGAACCACATGACTTCAGAATGAACTTTAGGGCTGTATGTCCTTGGATGTTGGGGTGTTGTGCAGGTGTGGAAAGAATTAGGGCTGCTCAAGATCATACATATGCAGTGGACAGGCGGTATGAATCTCCTGGATTAGCAAGTCATAGTGTCAGTTCCAGGAGCCTGGCCTTCTCTACAGCAGAGAGGTACCTGATGCATTTCTGTTTCCAGGTTTCAGGCACTGACCTCAGGCAACCTGAAGGCTTGCTTATGCCATAACACTGACTGAATCTGGCAGTATCAAATAGGAATAGTCTGTTAAGTTATTTTTTTTCCCATCAAGGTAGGCTTCTCTATCTTGATACAAGGTCTGTTTTGTAGGAAGAATTCTACACAGTTTCCTAAAACCAGCTTTTTTTCTACTAAAAAGTAAACATAAACCAATTCTTGGCTTCCAGGGTGAAACAATCTGCCTATGCACATAGATATTTCTCTGCTGCACACTAAAACACATCACCTACTCTATATACTGCCAAAGGCTTTCACGGCCGGAGAACGATGCTACGCCTAGATGCTACGCTTTGTGGTCCCGAATGGCTACTCCAGAAATGCAAATGGCTACTCCAGAAATGAAATCAGAAGAGTGAGTAAACCAAGGATAAATCGAACAACTAAGGAAAAACAGTCTCCCACAGGAAAAGTGTTTTTGCCATATATCAAAGGAATCACTGATCAGATGGGAAAGCTTATGAAAAAGCACAGCTTACAAATGGTATTCAGACCCACCAGAAAAATACAACAGATGCTACGTTCAGCAAAAGACAGTAGAGACCACCTTACCTCTGCAGGAGTATACCGTATACCCTGCAGCTGTGGACAAGTTTACATCGGGACCACAAAGTGTTGCATCCAGACAAGAATAAAAGAACATGAAAGACACTGCAGACTTGGCCATCCTGAAAAATCAGCAGCGGCTGAACATAGCCTAACTCAAACAGGACACAGTATCCTATTCCAGGACACTAAAATACTTGACAACACTTCCAACTACTTTTTCAGACTGCACAGAGAAGCCATTGAAATTCACAAGCATAAGCACAATTTCAACAGGAAAGAAGAGACTTTAAGAATGAATAGAGCATGGTTTCCAGTCCTGAAAAACATCAGGCTAACAAAACACTCTATACCCGACAATAGCCCTGCAGAGAAGATTAGCACATCAAGCACCAATCCATATGCAAAAGAACCTCCTCAGGATACAGTGAAGCCTCCCTCCATTAGCATTCCATACCCTGGGAAACTCTTACAGGATGACTCAGCCCAACCCCAACCCTCCTGAGTAGATATAAATGACCTGCCAACATCTTTTCCACACTGTGACACTGAGAGATCTCTGTCTTTTGGTGCTACACCTCTGAAGATGCCAGCCACTGCTGCTGGCGAAACGTCAGGTACTACAATGCCAAGACCACGGCTATACAGCCCGGAAAATCCATAACAACCATCATCCACTCTATTGCTAAATAATTAGCAGGGGACATCAGCAGGTCTTATCTTCTGTTGTGTAGAAGTAGAAAAGTAGAAAGGGTGGAAATTTGCTCCAGAGTAACTGGACAGAAGTGCTGCTGAATTCAATCCCATGTGACAAGGGGCTAGAATTGGAAGCCTATTGAATTAGGTTTGCAGGCTAGTATTCTTTCCATAGGTCCTCCCCATCACCTTCCAACCATCTCTTGTCTTCAGGTATACTGTTCGCTGCTGGGAATGTTTGGGAATATGTTATTTTCTTAGTCTATATTGTCAGGGAGGTTATACGGAACCACAAAAGAGTGAAAAGCCAGTGCGGTGTCATTGTTGAACTATGGCTAGATAGGAAATGAAGGTACAAATTCCCACTCTGCAGTGGCATCGGGGGTGACCTTAGGCTAGTCCTTTTCTCAGTCTGACCTGTCTCATGGGGTTGGTGTGAGGTTAAAATGAGGAAAGGACAAACTGTATATGTTGCCCTGAACTCCTTTGAAGAAGGACAAAATAAAATTGTTATATATTGGTCATCTTATCCAATACCAATTCATAAAAACTAGAAACTTGCTAGAAAATCAAACAAATATGAATAGTCTCAGAATGCTAAACTCTGCATCAAGTATGTCCCTGACTATGAGTTACAACTGAACAGCAAAATGCCCCATGCCTAGAGGTTTCTTAAGAGCAGAAGCATGTTTAGTGAATGAGAAGTTGCTCAAGCAGCTCAAAAATACTCCTTAAAAATACAAAACTAGCAAGCCAACACTGACAAAATATGGTATGTGCATGTGGGGTGGTGGTGGTCAGTTTTAGTGGGGGCAGTCAAAAAAAATCCTATCTTATCCTAAATGAGAAATAAATAAATTAGAAGGGAAATCTAAGCCCATCTGTTCACAACTGGAATTAGATTACCTTTTAGTATTAGCAATTTCTCTGTTTACTGATTTCTATTCTTTCTTCTAAGAACAGTAAAACACATGACTGAGTGTGGTGAACCACATGAGGCTGCGAATAAGTTTGTGTAGGCAGTTTATCCTAATGAGTCATGCAGGTAACATATCTGATAAAGTTCATGAGTTAATACATTCTGTTCTGCATGATATGTTTCTTGCACAGTAGGAAATCACTCTTAAATATGGAGATGACAGATGTTATTATTGTTTCACTCCATACAATAGTTTACTAAGATGTTCACATATATAACAATTGTTTCCAGTAAGTCCAGTAAAATGCCCTCCAAAGAAGTAATATAGTTTGGTTTCACTCATTTGGCATTTTAGCCCAAGCTTAAACTTATTCCAGAGAAAAGGCATCTAGCTCAAATGTTTATTGTCTGTGATAATGAAATCATTTTCAGACCTTATTTTTCACTAGAAGAAAGAAATAGGAACAACTTCTTGCTCCTTCCTCTGCTGATTTGGAAGAAAGGCATTGGCAAACTTGCTCTTGTTTCTACCACCATAGCACAGTTGTTTAGGATGTTTAGCCCACAGCAAGTGATAAAAGTCCACGGAGCTGGCAATTTTATTTATTTACCTCACTTATACGGTGCCTTTCTCCCCAGTGGGGATCCCAAAGTGGCTTGCAACATCTCCCCCATTTTATCCTATGAGGTAAGTTAGGCTGAGAGACAGTGACTGGCCCAAGGTCACCAGTGAGCTTCTATTGCAAAGTGGGGATTCAAACACAGTCTGCAGAGAGCAAGGAACTGGTAAAACGTATATCTTGGTGCCAGTATATTTCCCCAACAAATCCAACTGTGGTTCTGCAAGGCCTTTTCAGACCAGGAAAATGGCACTAGAAGGTGGTTTAAATCTCCTTCCCTTTGCAGTACAGTCCAAATTTGAACTGGTCTCCTGCAAGTGTCTGATTTTTACAGAAAAATAATTCTCTCTTTGAGCCCTGATCAGAATGTTAGCCAGAAAGGAAATAAAAACAGAAGTCAATCCATTCAGTATCTGGTGAAAGTGGGTCTGTCAGGTCCCCTGGAGGGGTCAGGGAATCCCCCTCCCCCTCCCCCCACTCCCCTGTGAGGTGAAAAAGGCGGGGGAGGAGGACTCCTGAGCGTGCTCCTGGGGCAGTGCGATGACATCACTCCCAGGAGTGACATCATTGCCCCACCCGGGGAGTATTCCCTCTCTTTGCAGCAGGCCAATTTGGGCCCCAAATGGGCTTCAAGAGTAGGAGCCTTGAAGAGCATGCAGGGGAAGAGGCAGCCCTGTACTTCTTCTATAAGTGCCATTTTGGACTTTGTATTACTGGACACCACTTGTTAGAGCTTGCCTTTGTTCAGAGTGCCCTCTCTGAAAGGCACTGAAGTTCCTGTCTTCACAAATATTGCTATGTTCATATTAATTGTGATTAAATTATACCTGTAGTTGCAAAATTGTGGGGTTTATGATAAATGTTTGTTACTCTGAACGGTGAACACTATCATATTTTGAGTGTTTTCTTTGTAAAGTACTTTCGTGATTACTTGCTAAGTCACAGGGGAGCTGTCATTCCTTGACGTGAATCCCCCCCTCAGCTCTCCAATTGGAAAAGATAATTTAGGAGATGAATTTATGTTGCCAAGGTTCTGCTGGGTTATATATGCACAGCTCTGGTTGAAGTTCCTTTTTGCTTAAGATGCAGGCAGATGTCCTAAATAGACTTGTCTGATTTTTATTATCTTGCTGTTGTTTCAACCATCCCTTTTGAACAGACTTTACAACTGTTCTGTATGTGGGATTCAGTGCTTGACTGTGTGCCAGCATGCAGCTTTCTTGATAAAAGAAGAAATATAAATAAGAGGACTTGATTGCCCTCCCTTCTCTTGCTTCCCCCGCCTCATCATCCTTGTATGAATCACACTGGATTGACAACATGTCGGAGATGAAAATACTGATTTATATTAGCTGTGTTGCTTGCACACAAGCGGTATTAAATGATACAATATTAGATACTTGTGCATAGTACTCATTTTCCCCCTGCTACCACTCAAGGAGGGAATAAAAGAAAAGGGAAAAAATGCTTTGTGGCATATTGGAACAAGTCCTGGGTTTCTGCAGCAGATGCTCATCCAGCCACGCAGTATAGATGATTTCATGGATGAGGCGAGTTTACTCACCAATCACACGCATCCCCCCCTCCCCGCCAGCACTGAGTCATCACTCCTTTCAATGGTGAGAGCAGAATACTGCAGAAATAGTTATGACCTTTCCTGTCTTTTACCGATATAGTTTCTATGCCTCACTTCCAAGCGAAACCTCTTCTGCTTTCCAAATCTGGGAATATTTTCATAATTTGCTTCACCATCCCCCAAAGAAACTCATGATTAGATTTAGCTCTTGAATGTTTTTCCTTAAACACACTATTTCCTTCCCAAAGCCCTTTACTGATAAAAATGCAAATCCAGAGTGATGATGACAGCAAACAAAAAAAAAATGCCTTCTTTGAAACAGGAAATGAAAAAGCAACCTTTTTTTGTCTTTGATAGCTAATTCTATTTTAAAGAATTTTTACTTGGGAAGAAATTATTTTGCATAGACACTGAAACCACTGCGGTGGGCAAAGCAATTTAAATTCTTTTGCTCACTCTCAATGAGACAATAGGAATTGTTTTGCTCACTCTTTACAGCAGCCTTGCCTATGACAACTAGCTTGTGTTCAAGAAGAGCATTAGACCCTCAAAAACAGGGAAAACAGAGAGAAAAGCATCTAACTGTTCCTGTATATTGACTTTCTCAAAATGTATGAGTAGTAGAGGACTGCTGGTTTTGCATGCATTGACAGGAAAATGCAACAATGGGAGGCAGAAACCAGTTTAGATCCATTCTTCAGCCTAAATGAGACAGCAGAAATTGTTTAACTCAGCTGCGGAGCTACAGCAGCATGGTGTCTGTACAAAGTCAGCACTGTTCCCAGTTGGTCTGTGGTGATGTATATTGTTTGCCTCAGCTTTCTGCTTCTGGTGCTCTATGAGAATCATGAGATTTAATCTACATGGACTGAAACGTGAAAGCTCCTACCCTGAGGTAGATGCATAGTGTTAGTAGGTACTCTTCTGCTGCCAGTATATATATATATATATACACACACACACAGAGATCTGTAACTCAGCTGGGGGAAAGCTTCTGCTTTTACATGAAACAGAGCTGCATACTGCCAGTACAATGTTTGTTTGTTTTGGTGCTATTTGGAGGAAAGTACCCATTCTAGCAGTAATGGGCTCTGGAAGGCTGCCGCACGATAAAGGGGCTTCTGTTGATAGCACTGAACCATGCGGTCCATTATTTGCATCCAGGAAGGTAGGGGTGTGGTGCCCCATCTACATGGAATCAGTTTCTGTTGGCTGTCCTGCTGCTAATGTCACATTGAAATGGGCCTTAGTTAAAATAACTTTTAAAAAGTTTTGCCTAGAGAGCTATGGCATCTGCATTGTTTCTCCCTGTTGGCATTCTCAAGTTGATTCACTTCAAGTCAGTCTTTCTGAGGTAACATGAACAGATTATTTGAATGTCCTGGGTTACATGGACTATTGATCTGATTCTTTATAATGCATCTTGTTATATTACTAAATATAAGTAATTTTAAACTAATGCACACCGTTTCTCTGTTTGCATGGTGACCACTTTTTTCATCCCTTGGCAGCTTCCTGTTTTTAGGCAGAGGTGCTTTGCATGTGCAGTGCACACTTGAGTAGTTGTGGACTGCAGTATATTCAGAACTTCCCCTTGAATAGAATTCAATATAAGTTTAAAGGAAAGAAGTTTGTGTCTAAATATGTACATTTTTATCTTCATATTGGCACTCAGGCCATATTAACAGAACTATTCATAGCTAATTATTAATGTCGTTTTCCTAGGAGATGTTTATTCTGTCTTTCCCAAACTTTCATGATAATGTCACTCTGATCCATATTATTCATTTTCTAATATTAAGCATTCATGTTTATAAAAACATTGTGCTCACCATTTTTAGTGTGGATCAGCCCACTCCCCCAGGAGGAAAAACAGGATGCTTTATTTTTTCTATGGCGAAAGATTATTATCAGCAACAGACAGCATCTGTTCACAGAAAAACATGTCTGCCAGATCACAGAGATTAAATAACCATGTTCTAGTGACTGTCATTCAAAAAGAAATATATTTTTCCTCCCTAAACACTCCTGTAACTACACTTAGGGATTTTCAAAAGTGTTTGAGACGAATGCCTTAGCCTAGCAAGCAAGGTCCCTGCATGCATTCTTTTATTTCATTTTTAGGCAGGGGCCTCGAGTGGGTGATAGCAACATACCTTCAGATGGTTTGGGAGGAGACAGATTTTCTAGACTAATTTCAGTCCAGATTTAGGCCTGGGTTTGGGATGGAGAGGGTAGCTATGACAGGCTGACTGATGATCTTCACCAGGAAAATGACAGGATAGTACATCCCTGTTGATTCTCCTAGACCTCTCAGAGGTGTTCAATAGCATTGACCATGGTATCCTTCTGGAGAGGCCAGCTGGGCTGGGAGTGGGAGGCACTATGTTTTGGTGGATCCACGATTGATTGACCAATTCCAGAAGGTGGTGTTTGGAGGATTGTTACTCAGTCTCCTGGCATTTATTCTGTGGGAACTCACAGGGTTCCATATTGTCCCTGCCATGAAACAACTGGAAGACATCGTCTGTGGATTTCAAGTGCAGTATGACAACCAGCTCTATTTCTCTGTATCAAGTGAGTCTGTAGAAGTCCAAAACAGATGCCTGGAGAAGGTACTAGATGGATGAAATCCACGAAACTGAGGCTCAGTCCAGACAAGCCTGAGATGCTGGTCAAAGGAGAAGTCGCTTGAGAACTGCAAAGTCAGCCTGTAAATATATAAGTGCTTTGAGAGCACATACTCAGAATCTATTTTCTGACAGAAAGGTTTGGCTATGTTGCCCTTAGACCACATAGTCCTTCATCATAATTCAGCTGGAGACTCTATTGCAATAATGTGGTGGAAGAACTGTGGTCGCTTCTCCAAATTGCAGGCATACCTATAGTATGATGATCCGGTCCCTCTGCATGACACTGGAGGCTTGGTTTGTATGACTTTCCCCTTCTCTTTTGAGAGCAAGAACTATGAAAATTTGGCCTCTGCAGCCAGCCAGCCATGAATGCATAGAGTTCAGTTTATGCTGCAAGCTTTGTGCATAGAGCCAGCCTTGCACCGCTCTCCCATTATGCTATTACAAGTCCCATTCCCACTGTATGTATGAATAGTTGTGGAAGGCTCAAATCTGACAGGAGTGGAACCCAGAACCTGTCCCAGGGCCCACTCACCCAGGACCAAGGACCAGTGGAATCAAGGGTGAATCTTGGTGTGGTCAAGTGACAAAGCTGAGTATGAAGGAGTAAATAGGTCAAGAAACAGAACCAACCAAAAATAACGTATCTATGGTCCCTTCCATAAAAGCCCTTAAACCTGCTTTGGCTTCTGAAGGCAGATTTTTTTTGACGTTTCACTAAGGATAAAGCACAAACACAGAATATCAGAACAAAGCAGGTTTTGGACAACCTAGATTAAAACTTAATAAGCATATAGAGGACAGTGTTTATGCTTAAGGTGTGTAACCTTTAAAAAACTGTTTGCATTCAGAAGTCAAAGTGAAAGAGCATGTTTGAAAGGGATCTGTTCCTCCCCCTGGACCAGCAGGCAATTATATGTTGGGGATACAATCTGAATGTATGTCATAATATGAGGATACATTGAAGTTAGATGCATTGCTAACCCAAATACATAATAGTTGGGTGTATTGTCCTGTCTAGGTAACTATGATCCTTTCTGTCTTTCTGATTGTAACTCTGAGAACCTTGTTTAGAACCACACAGTTCTTGAGTCCTAAGGTGTAGCTTTATGCTTATTGCTTTAGAGTATATAAATTACTGTCTTGTATGACCTCATGAACCTCAGCAATATACTCTGAACAAGTATCTGGTTTAATTCCTTCCTGTATTGCTGCATTCTTTTGGAGGCCTGGGGATGATGACATAAGAGGGATTTGGATATACACACATTGCGGCTGCTCCCATGCCACTGCAGCAAGTAGAAGAACAGCCTCTTCATGCTGATTCTGCTTCCCTAGGATACCATGAACAATTTAGAGAATAAACACAAAAATATCATGGTACATTTATTAGCAAACCTGAACCAGGATGATCCTGATGGCAGCCTCCTGGAAATGACAACAAATGGTGATTTACGTTATGTTCTGAATCCTGAATTTGTGGACCTCTGGAGGAAAGATGAGAGGTATTGAGGAACATCTGGTGCCAAATGGCTTATAAGGGATGATGTCGTAAATGCACAGTGTCCTCAAAAGGAATAGTAGAAGGGCTGGCAATAAGAGCATGGAAACTAAAGGACAGGCATCCAGACAACTCAAATGTCAGTGGGAAAAAATAACACAAAAATACATTGGCAGTGCCATCCTAAGCAGTGTTGCATCTTTCTAAGCCCACTGAATTTCAGTGGACTTAGAAGGATGCAACTCTGCTTAGGATGGCACTGTCAGTGAGGCACGAAATGCATATATGTAATTGCCAGAACCTCCTTGCCAAGATGGGTGAACTAGAGTGTTTCATACTGAAGGAGAATATAAATATAGTGGGTGTATTGGAAACCAACTAGATTAGGTGGACAGTGGAACATATGAGAAATATATATTTCTATAGACGGAATAGGCAGAACAGTGAAGGTGCATTGCACTGTACGTCACAAAAAACATACATTTCTAAAGGTTTAACATCTCACAATGAATGCTTTCTGGACAACAGAGGTCAGTTCCCTACAGGACTCTATAGAATTATATCCCTGCTTAGCTCCCTCTTCTCTCTCAACTGTGTTCTCCACAGGCACAACTCCAAATCTCCAGGAATTTGCCACACTAGAGCTGACAACCCTACCTTAATCTATGCTGTGTGTCTGTGAGTGCAAACCTTTTTCTTCCCCCACACATAAAGTAACTAAAGTAATAGTTCAAAAGTAAATAAATTGGAAGAGGAATTTCATCCAAGCAGCAGTGACTCAACAGTATGCAAAGAATTCAAAAGATCTGGAATGGAGTCAATTTAAAAATATAAATCGGATTCTTAAAAAGTAGGAGAGCTTCATTGTTTCCACTAGTTTCACTGGAAACACAATATAACTTCTGCCCCCACTACCCAACTAGAGTGAAATTCTAAACAATTGCACTCTCTCATCCAAGAGAATCTCCTTATCCCAAGATTTCAGACAGAAGAAAACATCCTCGCTGTATGAGCAATTGAAATTCTTGCTTGCAGAGTAGGCACAGGAAAATATGAATTGGCACATGAGTGAACTTTTTCCTCCTCTACCAGAATTTCAGTGAGGGTGTGAGGCAGGGTGTCTGTGTGTGTTTCACAAAAGCAGAACATATAGGCAAGGGACCCTGGAGTCTGTCCCCATCTCCTTACTTCGTTTTTTGTAGACTTTTGTCCTGGCCCAGCTGACTTCTAATATTGGAGAGAGGCCGGGGGAAGAATTAGAGTAAGTTGAAGGATGGGCTTGGTTTATATCATCCTGATGTGGGTTCTTTTGTTTGGTCTGGAAATAGATCACCATCTCTTGCTTTCATTACATGGATGGCTGGGGCTTTTCTCCTTATAGGGGCTAATTAGCATTGCCAATTCTATGTTGGGAAATTCCTGGAGATTTGGGATACAGTCTTGGGAGGGCAGGGCTTGGGGACAGGAGAGACTTGAGCAGGATATAATGCCATAGAGTCCATCTGCCAAAGCTGCCATTTTCTACAGGTAAATTCTTTTCTGCAGTCTGGTAATCAGTTGAAATTCTGGGAAATCTCCACGCCACATCTGGAGGTTGGCAATACAAGGGTTAATGGCAGCCAAAGGTGGGTTGTACATGGCTACTTAGTGCTTTTACAGGAAATTATAGGTATGGAGAGATCCTGAAATCAGCACAGCCCATTCTCAAGTTTTTTTTAAAAAAAAAAATTCCTTCATTGATGCCCCACCTTTCTCTCCAGTAGGAATCCAAAGTGGCTTACATCATTCTCCTTTCTTCCATTTTATTCTCACAAGAACCCTCTGAGGAAGCATAGGCTGAGAGTGTGTGACTGGCTCAAAGTCACCAAGTCACCAAGCAAGTTTTCATGGCACAATGAGGATTCAAACCTGGGTCTCCCCGATCTTCTTCTGACACTACAGCACACTCTCAAAGTAATGGGATGCTTATTCAACAGTAGTCTCTCTTACATCTTCCTAGGTTTGCTGTTTGTGTTGGAGTGAAGCCTTAGCCTCTGCCTCTACCCCCTCATCTGACTGAAAGGCTGACAGTGTATGGTGGCATTGGGGGGGATGTAAGGCAAGGGCTGCACAGTATAATTATGGGTTCTCTCTGTCTCTGGAGTCCTGCCTGCCTCCCAGAAATGTATTACATCACTTGTTTACTCCTTAAACTATAACTTGTGTTTCTCTGTTGTACCTCTTTGTCAGTACTCCCAGCACACCCCAGTCCATATCGCTTAAGACACATCAGTTACATGAAAGTCGCATCTTGGCATACTTTGACATACAGAAACATTGCTCAACACTGTTTGTCATAGAAATGAACAGGTGTTACCTTTATGAGACACTCCATGCCCCGTTCAGTTTCAGGTATTTTCCATATATCATGCTGTATTCTGCAAAGCAGCCTGGTACTGCCTACCTGTCATTTAGGCAAGGGAAGAAAGGGGAAACTGAAGCCCACAGCCTCTGTGCTTTTAACCCTCCCAGCTACCCTGTCTATGTGGGTGGATCCAAGCAAAACCTTTCTCACGCCTAACTAGCACATGCATGAAGTATAGTCAGAAAGCCCTGCACCAGCCCCAAGATGGAAATGATGGGTGGAAAAGAAAATGCTAAGCAAAAAAATGTTAATTTCCAACTGTGAGGCCCTAGCGGGACTGACAACATTGAAAGAAAACAGAGAAGTGGTTAGAAAGATGCTAAATGAATTCTTCACTGTAGAAAATGGAATAGCCAAGCTGAAATATTTGTTTATGACATACAAGAGGCTGACAAAGGATAAAACTGAAGCATGTATTCACACATTAACACAAAACACACTTCAGGCACCAGATGGCATTCACTAGAGAGTTTGCAAAGGCCTCGGATATTTCAATTTCAATTTCAAATTAACAATTTCAGAATTGTCAATTAAAATATGGAATTCATTACTGAACATTTGTGTCATATTTGCCATTATTTGTTAAAGAGGCTCATTTCAGGGGTGTTTAATCTTTTAATTAATGATTAAGTAATATCATATTGGAGATTTATGCACTCAGATATACATTATCAAGCACAAAGCTTTTGTTATTGTGTCAGTTGTTCTAAAGTTTCATCTTTGTCAGCTCCATGTGACATAGTTCCTCCTAATGTACCATCACAAACAGTTTTTTCCGCAGTTTGGTCTAATCCAGGAAGATTCTTAGGCCAGGCTAGTTAGAGCTTGGAAGCTAAGCAGGGCTGGCCCTGGTTAATACTTGGATGGGAAGTCCCACACCACCAAGGAAGGCCAGGGTTGCAGTGCAGAGGCAGGCAATGGTAAATCACCTCTGCCCACCCCCACTGATGATTAGATCTCTAGGAGGGAGGAGAAGGGTGCTTGGGAGAAGGAGACATCCTTTCAACCATCCTTCCAAATTTCCTACAGAACATCTGCAGCAGCCTGGAAGGTTTGGGACACACTATGGGTAGAAATCAGATGGTGGGGAGAGAAGATTTACACAGGAGAAGGATGAGCAATTATGAGGAATTTTAGAATTCTTGATGAAAATATTCTGAGAGTTCTTTGATTGAGAGAGAACTTGACAACAATGGTTCTCCAGTGACTTTATAAAAACAAATTAAAATCCATTTACATAATGGTTACTTAATGCAACAATGAACCCTGATAGAAATGTAGAATTTGATTTCAAAAACCTTTTTTTGCAAATAAAATAAATTACCAGATTGGTACCAGGGTTCTAAATACAATACACTTGGAATTAAGGGTGCGGTCCTATTCACTCTTACCTGTGAGTAAGCAGCATTGGACATAGTGGGAATTACTTCTGAGTCAATATGCATAGGATTTTGTTGCAAGTATGCTGAGGATAGTGACTTCTTTCATGGTGGGTGCTCCAATCATACTGCATCTGGTTTGTCAATCTCTTTTCTTTTAATGAAATATTGATCCAGATCCCACTGCCTATTGCCTTTCATTCATGTTTCAATATGGAGTGCTGCCATTATATGTTTAAATGAGTGTACTGCTTTAATGCAGAATGTTAATCTGTCAGGAAAAAATTGTCCTTGCGGTATGCGTTTTTCTAGTAATTTGGATTTGGGGGCCTTAGATGACTTAGACATTACTTCAGTACAAATTATAAAGGGCTTTTTATTAATGGAAATCCACAACTAATGATACTGAAGACCAAGGAAGAGAATATACTTGAGGTGATTTAATTTGCATCAATGTGTGTAATTCTCAACATGTTCCCATCTGTGGATAGTTAAATCGGAGATTAGGGCCGTGGGCAGAGAAGCCAGATCTTTCTACAAAGCTAAGAAAAGCCCCAGGTTTGCAGAAAAATGTAATAAAAAAAAATACATGGGGACAGGTTAAACCCCTATATGGTAAAGGAGCACCTGTAGCTTTAAGAAAGAGATACCCTCAGTGGTCATTGCTAGGCAACCACAATAGTATTCAATTATTGTTTTGTATATTGGTTTTAGTATTGTTGTTTTTTTGTTTTTATCGATTTTAAACTGTTCATCGCCCAAAGCCCCTGGGATGGGCGGTATATAAATTGAAATATAAATAAAATATGAAATCCTTGGTTTCTGTCAGAAAAATGCAAGCAGCAGGGCAGAGTACTTTTCAGGACTGCTTTGGCCTTTGAGGGAGGACTCACTGGGGCCAGGCCCAGAAGCAGCCACCAGGCAACTTGCCACCACACGACTTGAATGACTCACCCAGGCCCATCTGCTTGCTACTGTTTGGCAGCAGCCACCCCACAAAAGGCAGTGTAGTGGTTAGAATTTCATACTATGCTCTAGAAGATAGAAGTTCAAATCCCTACTCTTCTGTGGAAGCTCACTGTATGACTTTGGGCCGGTCACATACTGTTAGCCTAATGTACCTCACAGGGTTGTTGTGAGGATAAAAAGGAGAAGAGAATGATGTAAACTGCTTTGGGTCCCCCTTGGAGAGAAAGATGGGGTTTAAATGAAGCAAATAAATAGTAAATATAGTTTAAGATGGGGGGCAGATAAAAACTAAGTTGGTTGCTGGTGGAAAGGAGAGAAGAAAACAGGGAAAGATTAGGATATAGGGGCTGTCAGGTGAAGGGAAAGAAAAAATGAGGTGGGGAAGTGGATGCAGGAGAAAGTGAGGTGTCCCCCACAAAGTCCTTGCAGGTTCTCCACCACACAACTGCATCAGGTTCAACGGGCACTGTGCAACGTGGCCAGAGTTTTCCTGGATAGAAGCTGCAGGGAGGAGGGAAGGAGGGAAAGCTGAAGATGAGGGGCAGATAGAGGTATGTTGGCTGATGGATGGGAAGCCTGGGTGGCCCTTTTGATGGCTGAAAGGCAGGATATATATTTTGTAAAATAAATAAAATAAAGGAGAGAAGGAAGCAGAAAAGGGGAGAGGCTATGGGGGCTCTCCAGGAAGGGAATGATGGAATAGTGGGAAAGGGGGAAATGAGATGCCCACTGCCAGTCCTTGTGGGCCCCCTGCTTATTCTTACATATTGAAGTGAAGATAGACTGAAAATAAAATGCTAGCTCTACATTATCTCTAATGAGGAGGAGGGGGGTAACCACAATGAATCTGTCTCAGATGTCTGATCTCTGTCACTTTCTATTCCCAGCACTCCCTGTGAGTCAGAGATTTTTTTAATGGAGTGGAGACGCTACATTGCTAACAAAATGTTGAACAAAACTAAATGAATCAGTACAATCTAAAAAGAAAATGAGTCTGCCAGATCTCTTCTGGATACATTGCAGCCCATTTCCCCTTCTTCTGTTTGTCTGACTGCTCCTCCTCAAGTTTTTCCTTTGGACCCATTTCTTTAGAAACATCTTTTATGGAGTTTCTTATTCTCACCTGTTTCTCCATCAACATCTAACTTGCCCAGTCTCAACTTGACAAATTGTGCATAATTCCCGAGGACTCTTGAATAATTCCTGAGGAGCTCCTGGAAGGCAGTTGAAGACAATGGGGGCACAGGTGGTATTCTCTTCTATCCTTCCTGTCAAAGGAAGAGGAATGCAAAGGGAGCAAACCATACTCGAGGTCAATCGTTGGCTGAGGTGGTGGTGCTGGCAGAAGCGCTTTGGGTTCTGGGACCATGGGTTTGAGTGAGTGAAGGGTGGGCTCTTCTCAAATATGAGCTTTTGCAAGTTCAAGCCCTCACTATTCCAGCAAGATGGAAACATGGTAAAGGCTCCAAAAAACTGATGTGGATGAACAGAGAGCTCCAGAATAAGCTAAGAGAGAAAAAGGAAATGTTCAGGAAATGGAGAGAAGGACAGACCTCTTAAAGAGGAATATATGAGGGTTACTAGGTACTGCAGATCAGCCATCAGAGAAGCCAAAAGCTCAGTATGAGCTGGGTCTGGCCAGGGGGGCTCGTTACAATAAGAAAAACTTCTACAGATATGTGAGAAGCAAATGTAAGGTAAAAGAGGCAATTGGACCGCTGTTGAGAGTGGAAGGGGAAATTCTGATGGAGGACAGAGAAAAAGCAAACAGGCTTAATGGCTTTTTTGCCTCTTTTCTCCCTGAAGAAATTGAGCCCATCTAGAGATGGTTGTAGACACGACTAGGGGTGTGCAAGGCCTGCCTGTTTCGGTAAACCTGATTTGGTTTTAACTGAATCAGGAAACCGTTTCGGTATTCAGGGAATACCAAAATGGCAAGCCGATTCAGTATTCCCATTTCGGCTTGATTCGGCCATTGTTTTCAATGAGAAAACCTTCTCCCGGCTTTCCGGGAGTCTGGGGGGGGGGGCATTTTCTGTCCAAATCACACCAAACTTGGTGGAGACCTTCTCCTAACTCTCCTCTAACTACCCTCCAAGTTTCAGAAAGATTAGACTTTGGGGGCCATGTTATGCCCCCCCAAACAAGGTGCCCAACCCCTTACAGTCTCCATGGTTCTCTATGGGGAAAAACAAGTCATCTTTCTAGGTGGCTTGGGGTGGCATTTTGCAAGCAAAGTGCACCCAACTTTCAGGGAACCTGCTCCCACCTGTCCTCCCATCCTCCACCAAGTTTCAGGCAGATTCCGCTTTGGGGGGGGGGACATTTTATGGCCTCCCAAAGAAGGTGCCCCTATCCACCTCCACTCCACTATTCCCTATGGGGGAAATAAGAGAGGCTTGTGTGGCTAGGGGTGGCATTTTGCATGCAAAATGCCCTCAACCTTCAGGGGCCCATCTCCCACCTGTCCTCCCACCCTCCACCAAGGCCCAAGCTGATCCCACTTTGGGGAGCCATTTTATGGCCTCCCAAAGATGCTGCTCTTAGCCTCCTCTTTCTCCATTATTTCCTATGGGGGAAATAAGAGAGGCTTGTCTGGCTAGGGGTGGCATTTTGCATACAAAATGCCCCCAACCTTCAGGAACCCATCTCCTCCCTGTCCTCCCACCCTCCACCAAGGCCCAAGCTGATCCCACTTTGGGGGGCCATTTTATGCCCCCCCAAAAGGTGGTTCTCCTGCCACTCCACTTTGTCTTTCTACTGTGAGGAAGGCTTCCACACCGCAGAAACACATGGGATTGGGGCTGCCAATGGCCACAGCCACAGTCCACCTGCACCCAAACTGCCAAATACCACACACACCCTCCCCAAAACCTAACCTCCTCTGTCCTGTGGCTAGCCACTTACTATTGATTCCTGTTATGGGAAAATCTCCCACAGCAGGAACCCACGGGATGTGGCATCTATGGCCACAGGAATAGTCCCCCTTTTAAATATCCCCCCACAGCCCCACACTGACCCAAATAAACTCTCTCCAACATTCCCACACCGGCCACTACCCCAGGAGCAGGCTGGCCAACCGTCCCCCATTGTTCCCTGTGATGGGAACTTTTAAACTCTCTTTCCCAGGGCAATTATGCACAGCCCAAGGGTGCCACAATGGTGGGCACACTCCTGAGTGTGAGCTTGTCCCTGTGAAAGAGCACCTGAACCACAGACATGCTCCCCCAAATTCCCCCACCACTTACATAGATGGCTGGCTGGCCAGCCCCATTGTTCCCTATGATGGGAACCAACTGCACAACAAAGAATAAAACACACACACTGAATAAAGTGTTTTTAAAAATATTTTCTCACTTTCAAAGTACAAGTAGGCAAAGCATTGTGACACATTACACCAGCAGTCCCCCACACAGAAAAATAACACAACTCACTTAACATCAGAGAATCACAAAAGACAATTCCTGTCAAAAACACTTTATTTCTTTAACAGCTGTAGGTTGTACAGCAGGGGTGGCACACCAAAGGGCATGCCAGCAGTATCTTACACAAAAATAACACATCTCACTTCACATCAGAGAATCACCCAAACACAATTGCTGTCAAAAATGGTGAAATGAATTGTGTTATTTTGTGTAGTAGACTGCTTTCATGCCCTGTTATGCCCTCCTACTGTGTAACCTAAAGCAGTTAAAGAAATAAAGTGTTTTTGACAGGAATTGTGTTTTTGTGATTCTTTAATGTGAAGTGAGTTGTGTTATTTTTTTGTAAGATACTTCTGGCATGCCCTTTGGTGTGCCCAACTGCTGTGTAACCTAAAGCTGTTCAAGAAAGTGTTTTTGACAGCCCCCCAAAGTGGGATCTGGTTGAGCTTTGGTGGAGGGTGGGAGGACAGGTAGGAGATGGGCCCCTGAAGGTTGGGGGCATTTTGCATGCAAAATGCCACCCCTAGCCAGACAAGCCTGTCTTATTTCCCCCATAGGGAATAGTGGAGTGGAGGTGGATAGGAGCACCTTCTTTGGGAGGCCATAAAATGGCCCCCAAAATGGAATCTGCCTGAAACTTGGTGGAGGGTGGGAGGACAGGTGGGAGCAGGTCCCCTGAAAGTTGGGTGCATTTTGCTTGCAAAATGCCACCCTAAGCCACCTAGAAAGAGGACTTGTTGCAAAAACATCACGCGTGATGTTTTTGCTGCAAACTATTCCAGTTATCCGAGACTTCAAACAATTTGACAAACAGCAAAGAAAAATTTCAGACTTTGTGTGGGCAGGCAGGAAACCCCGGGTGAAAATGAAAGTATTACAAGATTCGAAAGAAAGAGGTGGCCTGCAACTGCCAAACATAAGACTATATTATGAAGCAATTTGTCTGACTTGGTTAAAAGACTGGATAACACTAAAAGACCGTAAACTGCTGGCCTTGGAGGGACATAAAAAATTGTTTGGATGACATGCCTACTTGTGGTATGATAAAGTTAAAGCGGACTCTATGTTTTTGCATCACTATATTAGAAGAAGCCTTTTCACAATCTGGAAGAAATATAAGAATTACATGGAAAGTGGCATCCCCTCATGGGTGGTCCCATATGAAGTAATAGATCCGAGAGCTGTCTATAATGAACAACAATGTTTAACTTATAAAGAGATAATGTCGATGGAACATAGAATACTAAAAATAAAGACACAAGAAGAGTTATCTCCTCACTATGGATGGTTTCAATATAGGCAAATCAGGGATCTTTACAACTCGGACTGTTTAAGGGGAGGAATAAGACTGAAAAACTCGGAGTTAGAAGAAGTGATTTTACAAGAAGGTAAAAAAGACATTTCGAAAATATACAAAATACTTTTAAAATGGTATACTGAAGACGAGACAGTCAAAGTCCAGATGGTGAGACTTCCGGTTTGGGATTTATGGAGGTCTGACGCAGCTCCAACTGCGGAGCTGACCGGACTGCCGTTTTAACCGGCCGGCGGGGGCAAAACAGCCCGCGGCCGACTGCTCTCAGGTGGAGAGCAGGCAAAGAACGCTCAAGACCTCAGGGCGCGTTGATCTCGGGCGAGGGGGGGCTCCACGCGACGGGCCCCCTCACGACCCTTGAGGTCCCACCCTGTGACAGGTCGGCAAAGATCTCTGCGGCAGTTTCGGGGCCAATGCGGTTGGCATAAGACCTACATACCCAAGCTTCGATTGGGGAAAGAGGTGGAGAGGAGAAGTTATAATCGAAACAGCGATTACAGCCCGAGAAAAGTGAAAGAGAAGGTAAAGATCACTATCTTCTGATACGGGACAGATTGATAAAAACAGAGAGGAAGAAAAGTAGATTTTCAAACTGCAACAGGCTAATAATAAGGAGGGGAAGACTCGGCAAGAGTTGTATTTGAAAAGAGACTAAGTTTAAAGAAGTTATTAAAGAAACTGGACTATTGTTTTGAATACTTGCGGTTATGGAGCTGTGAGAAAAAGATACCATCGCGAGACCTACTGTGGGAAGTCGGGAGACAGGAAGTACGCAATAACAATAGAGTTGCTGGAGAGGAGCGGCCCTTGCCAAGGGGCAGGAAGAAGGGAATCGCCATCTTTGAAAGGGGAAGGGTCGCGGCTTCAGCGGAAAAGGAAGTAAGCCATTTTGGATTACAAAATCATAGAGGAACCATAGAGAAAAGACGCCCGACATTTTGGACTCTTTAAAAATTATTGGCAAGAAGACCGGGACATTTGAAATAAAAAGACATTTAAATTTTACGCCACGGAGTTAAGGAAGAGAGCGGACTCGTGGGAGCGAGCCAAAGCAAGCCCCACGATGTCAAAAAAAGAGTGGCAATCGGCAATAGAAAACCTGGACAAAAAACTTTTAGATGTGATTAAAGAACTTAAGGACACAAAATTGGAGCTGATTAAAGAGGTTAAAGAGGTCAAACAGACAGTAAAATCGGAGCTGTCAGAAGTGAAAAAAGGTATGGAAACAATACAAAGTGAATTACAAGGGACGCAGCAGAGAGTTAAAACAGTAGAAGACGCGATGGAGAACTTAGCAGACACGCAACAAACAGAGATGAGACTGATGAGGGGAAGGATGTCGGTTGCGGAAACTAAACACATGGAGAAGCAGCTACGGTTTCGTGGTTTGCCAGAAGTGGAAGGAAAGTCAGCGCAAGAACAGATGACTGAGGTGTTAGCTGAATACCTGGGGAAGGAGGAGGAGGAAGTTGTGGCTATCCTTGATGTGGCATACCGTGTAAATTCGAGAATTGCAACCCAGAGGAAATTACCAAGAGACGTGATTGTGCAGTTTACGACACGAAATATGAAAGAGAAAATCGTGACAAAACAGTTTCAAGATCCATTGGAGATTGATGGCAAGACGATTATCATAATGAAGGAATTACCCAGGTCAGTGTTATCAGATCGGAAAAAATATAAAGTGCTAATTCAGATCTTGAAGGACATGAAAATCAGGTACAGATGGGAGCTGCCAGAAGGTGTGTCCTTTGAGTTTGGAGGGGCCAAAAAGCGTATCAGATCTGAGCGAGAGATGGAGCGATTTATAAGGGACAATGAAAAAGACTTACCAACAAGATTATGAGTATGGAGTGTAAAGTTTTATCTTGGAATGTAAATGGACTAAACTCACCAAACAAGAGAAAAAGTATTTTCCACTGGCTATTAAAACAAAAATGTGATATTGTTTGCTTGCAAGAAACCCATATCCGAAAGCAGGATGTAAAATTTTTAAAAATGGGGAAACTGGGCAATGAATTTGTAGCGGCCTCTAATAAGAAAAAAAGAGGCGTGGTGTTGTATATAAAAGAGGAGCTACAGCCAAAATTTGTAATAAAAGATGTGGAAGCCAGATTTATAGCAGTGGAATGTACATGGAACTTAAAAAAAGTATTGGTAGTCGGAATTTATGCACCTAACGGTGCAAAAGAGAGCTTCTTTGAGGATTTGAGGAAGCAATTAGATGAACTTTCATACGACCAGATAATTCTTGCTGGAGACTTCAATGGAGTGACGAACTTGGAACTAGATAAAAAGACATCAACTGTACAAAAGAAAAGAGGATTGTTACCAAAGCTTTTTTTTGAGCTGATACAACAGGAGACCTTAGAAGATGTATGGAGAAGAGAAAATCCTAAAAGTAGACAATTTACTTTTTACTCTTCAAGACACTGTACACTATCGAGAATTGATATGATCTGGGCCTCAAAAGACTTAGCGTTATGGACTAAGGAGGTAGAAATAATGCCGATGGTAGGCTCAGATCATAACCCAATCATGTGGAAATTAGGGAGGAGGAGAAAAAGGAAAGCATGGAGAATAAATGAGGACTTGTTACAGGAAGGAGAGAACGTGGAGATGTTGAGAAGAGAGACAAAGTTCTTCATACAATATAACGTGAATAAAGAAGTACCAACTGACAAAGTTTGGGATGCCTACAAGGCGGTAATAAGGGGCATACTAATGGACTTAAATGGCAGAGTGAGAAAAAAGAAAGAGGAGAAGAGACAAGAGATTGAGGAGAAAATAAAAGCCAAAGAAATACAGTTAAAAAAGAGACCAGGGAAAAAGAAATTATATCAGGAAATTAAAATACTTCAAAAACAGTTGGCAGCAATGAATAATAAAGAATTGGAGTGGAACCTTAAAAGACTGAATCAGAAAGTGTTTGAAGGAGCAAATAAACCTGGAAAGTATTTGGCATGGCAATTAAAAAAGAGAAGGGAAAAGAAAACAATAAACAAAATATGTGAGGACAATAAAACGTATTTGGAACAGACTACCATTAGTAGAGCCTTTTACAAATTCTACGCTAAGCTATACAATAAGAAAGAGGTGAATAAAGAATCAATAGCGACATATTTGGAGAAAATGAAACTCCCAGTAATTTCGGAAGCTTGGAGAAATAGACTGAATAATGAAGTAACGGATGAGGAAATAAGTAAGGCAATACAATCTGCAAATCTAGGAAAGGCGCCAGGGCCAGATGGACTTACGGCTAAATTTTATAAGACAATGGCCAATGAACTGGCACCATTCCTAAAAGAGGTGATCAATGGAGTTTTAAAGGATCAACGGATTCCAGGTACTTGGAATGAAGCGAATATATCACTGATCCCTAAAGAAGGTCAAGACTTGACAAACGTGAAAAATTATAGACCTATATCGTTACTTAATAATGACTATAAAATCTTTGCGAAGATACTGGCGGAGAGACTGAAGGGGTGGCTTTCGGAAGTTATTGAGGAGGAACAAGCAGGCTTTTTGCCAGACAGACAAATCAGAGACAACTTGAGGACAGTGATAAATGCTATTGAATACTATGACAAGCGTTGTGATAAGGAGGTTGGTTTCTTCTTTGTTGATGCTGAAAAGGCGTTTGATAATTTAAACTGGGATTTTATGTTTGCCACTATGGAAAAGCTACAAATGGGAGAAAGATTCATTAGAGCAATTAAGGAAATTTACAGAGACCAAAATGCAGCAATTGTGGTGAATGATGAAGTGACTAAGAAATTAGTTATAAGTAAAGGAACAAGACAAGGTTGCCCGCTGTCTCCGCTGTTGTTCATTTTGGTATTGGAGATTCTGATGATACAAATACGACAAGATGAAGAAATCCGTGGAATAAAAATAAAGGACTATTCTTATAAGGTTAGAGCATTTGCGGATGACATAATGTTAATTGTGGAAGATCCAATGGAGAACATGCCAAAAGTGATAGATAAGATTAAGGAGTTTGGGGATTTGGCAGGTTTTTATATCAATAAAAAGAAATCAAAGGTATTATGCAAAAACATGACCAAGCAAAAACAACAATTGCTAATGGAAATAACGGAATGTGAAGTAACAAATAAGGTGAAATATTTGGGAATTGAACTGACTGCAAAGAACATAGACTTATTTAAAAACAACTATGAAAAACTATGGACTCAGATAGAGAGAGATCTGATCAAATGGAACAGATTGAATTTGTCATGGTTGGGAAGGATTGCAGCAGTGAAAATGAATGTGTTACCAAGAGTAATGTTTTTGCTACAGACAATACCAATCATCAGAGACTCTAAGCAATTTGAAAAATGGCAGAGGAAAATATCAGACTTTGTATGGGCAGGCAAGAAGCCTCGAGTGAAAATGAAAGCTTTACAAGATGCAAAAGAAAGAGGCGGAATGCAACTGCCCAATCTAAGACTTTACCATGACGCAATTTGTCTAGTGTGGTTGAAAGAGTGGATGACGTTAAAGAATAAGAAATTACTAGCTTTAGAGGGATATAAAAAAATATTTGGTTGGCATGCATACCTATGGCACGATAAAGTAAAGGCGAACTCGAGGTTCCTGCATCATTATATACGGAGAAGTTTATATATAATCTGGAAGAAGTATAGAATCTATTTACAAGAAGGAACCCCTTTGTGGGTAGTTCCATACGAGGTGATAGACCCGAGAGCTGTTGATAATGAGCAACAATGTTTAACTTATAAAGAAATAACTAGAATTGAAGCATCTAAACTCAGAATAAAGACTCAGGAGGAACTATCACCTCACTACGACTGGTTCCAGTACAGACAGATTAGAGATTTATATAATTCGGACTCTGTAAAGGGAGGTATACGAACAGAGAATTCGGAACTAGAGCAGACCCTTCTTAAAGAGGACAAGAAAAGAATATCCAAGGTATACCAAGTACTGTTGAAATGGTATACTGAGGATGAAATAGTTAAAGTACAAATGGTGAAATGGGCCATGAACTTCAACAAAGAAATAACAATGGAGGCATGGGAATACTTGTGGAAGACTACAATGAAGATAACGACATGCACCAGCATAAAAGAGAACATTTACAAAATGATTTATCGTTGGTACATGACACCAAAGAAGATTGTGCTAGGGAATTTGAATACTTCTAATAAATGCTGGAAATGCAGGAAGCACGAAGGCTCCCTCTATCATATGTGGTGGACTTGTGAGGTAGCTAGGCAGTACTGGGGGGAAATAATAAGAGAAATGAGTGAGATTTTACAATTTCAAGTAAATAAGAACCCAGAACTCCTGCTACTAAACTTGGGAATGGAGGGAATTCCAGCCCACCATAGGACGTTGATATTTTACATGACGGTTGCAGCTAGACTTTTGTATGCGCAAAAATGGAAAGTACAAGAAGTGCCAACTATTGAGGATTGGATTTACAAATTGTTGCATATGGCAGAAATGGATAAAATGACAAGAAAACTGAGAAATCTGGACTCAGGACAGTTTAACACAGACTGGGAGAAGCTGAAACAATATTTGGAGAAGAAATGGGAGGTGGGAGGAGAACTGTGGCAGTTTGAGAACTATTGAAATATAATAAAATGCAGAGGGGGGTGACTTTACCGGGGGGGAGAAGAGGTAAAAATGAATCTCTAAGCAGTTATGTTATTAGATTGATATATATAGAATAATAAATAGAATATTGATAGAAAATAACTAAACACAAGGGTTAACTATAAGGATTGACTAATTAATAATATTTTCTTTTTGATTTTGTACAATGTACCAAACTGAATATGGTAATATGAAGGTATATATGAGTCAAATTGATTGATATCATATATAAAATATTAATGTAAACTAATATAACTAAAACAGAAAGAAGAAGATAGAATGAATAATATATAGAGTACAAGTTAAGTTGGTTGATATATATGATTGTATGGCTTATATAGTTTATATAGTTTATGTTATCCAGCAATATTTGAAAATGGAATTATGGGATAAATTGTTTATCTATTATGGGTACAGAGTATTAAAAATAGTCAAAGAAGTATTGCTTAGAATAAAAGGAGAATATATATTTGATTAGATAGAGGAATATATAAGAGTAAGGGAAAAGGGACAAAGGGCTGGAAAACTGTTGGAAGTCAATAAAAAGGGGGGGAAAGGGAGGGGGTTAGAAATTGGTAAATGGGAGAATTGATTGTAATGTGAAAATAATTGACACTAACCCAATAAAAATTTTTCAAAAAAAAAAAAAAGTCCAGATGGTGAAATGGGCAATAAACTTTCATAAAGAAATAACAATGGAATCATGGGAACACTTGTGGAAAAACACTTTGAAGATTTCAACTTGTACCAATATTAAAGAGAATGTATACAAAATGATGTATAGGTGGTATTTAACGCCTAAGAAGATTGCGCTTGGAAATACAAATGTGTCAGACAAATGCTGGAAATGTAAAAAGCATGAAGGATCATTGTATCATATGTGGTGGACTTGTGAGGTAGCTAAGCAATACTGGGGAGATATAATAGAAATAATTAATGAGGTTTTGCAAACCCAAATAAATAAGAACCCAGAATTGCTGCTACTGAACTTGAGAATGGAAGATGTTCCAAAGCAATATAGAATACTGTTGTTTTATATGACTACAGCGGCGAGACTTTTGTACGCGCAGAAATGGAAAGTGCAAGAAATACCAACTATAGAAGATTGGATTTACAAATTGTTGTACATGGCAGAAATGGACAAAATGACAAGAAAACTGAAAGATCTGGACCCAGGAGAATATTTTGCAGACTGGGGGAAACTGAAACAATATTTAGAAAAAAAATGGGATGTGAAAGGAGGACTGTGGCAGTTTGAGAATTATTAATTTGTGATTTTATAAAGGGGAGAGAGAAGTAACTTTACCATTAATGGGGAAATTTAGTCATTAATTAATCTAAGCTAACACGATTGTTAAGAAGATTGTATTAAAAATAGACAGGTTAAACAGTTAGGAATAGAATGGATATATTAGAGAATCTGAGATACAGAATAATTTGAATATGCTTAGAATAAGGGATACAATATATATAAGATTTAGAAGAATATAGTTAAAAATAATTTAAACGATAAGATGGGTTAAGGGTTGGAAAGCTGTTGGAAGTCAATAAGGAGGGGGGGAAGGGTGGGGGTTGTTATAGTTTAGGTAATATGGGGAATTTATGTAAAATTTATGTACTCACCAATAAAAATTATTACAAAAAAAAGAAAGAGGACTTGTTTTTCCCCATTGAGAACCATGGAGAGTGTAGGAGGATGGGGCACCTTGTTTGTGGGGGCATAACGTGGCCCCCCAAAGTCCAATCTTTCTGAAACTTGGAGGGTAGTTAGAGGAGAGTTAGGAGAAGGTCTCCACCACGTTTGGTGTGATTTGGACAGAAAATGCCCCCCCAGACTCCCAGAAAGCCGGGAGAAGGTTTTCTCTTTGAAAACAATGGCCAAATCGTTTCGGCAACCTCTGTTTCGGTATCACCGAAATTTTTTGGTATTCAGAAAAAGTTTCGGTAATACTGAAAAAAAACGAAATGGTCCTGATTCGGTAACTTTAACCTAATCAGAATACCGAATTGCACACCCCTAGACACGACAGGACACCTGGGTGGCTAGTTAACATTGACCGAGAGGTTGTGGAGAGGCACTTGACTGCACTGGACAAATACAAATCCCCTGGGCCAGATGATGTGCACCCAAGAGTGCTCAAAGAACTTTCTAGAGATCTTGCAGAGCCTCTGTCCATCATCTTCGAGGCCTCCTGGAGGACTGGGGATGTGCCACAAGATTGGAGAAGAGCAAATGTTATCCCAGTCTTTAAGAAAGGGAAGAAGGATGACCTGAAAAACTACAGGCTGGTCAGTCTGGCTTCTGTTGCTGGGAAGATATTAGAGCAGATTTTAAAGGGATCTATCTGTAAGCATCTGAAGGACTGCTTAGTGATCTGGGGAAGTCAATATGGTTTCGTCCCCAACAGATCTTGTCAGACCAATCTGGTTTCCTTCTTTGATTGAGTGACGAGCTTACTGGATTGTGGGAACTCTGTCAATGTGATTTACCTGGATTTCAGTA
The DNA here is from genome assembly GCF_028583425.1 of Eublepharis macularius. Classification (NCBI taxonomy): domain Eukaryota; kingdom Metazoa; phylum Chordata; class Lepidosauria; order Squamata; family Eublepharidae; genus Eublepharis; species Eublepharis macularius. The sequence goes on from NC_072797.1 coordinate 83,549,558, forward strand.
AAGCTCTTGATAAGGTTCCCCATGACATTCTAATGGGTAAACTGGAAGACTGCGGACTGGACTATAGGGCAGTTAGGGATGGATAGGGAACTGGTTAGAGGACCACACCCAAAGAGTGGTGGTCAACGGCGTTTCATCAGATTGGAGGGAGGTGTCCAGTGGGGTGCGGCAGGGCTCAGTTTTGGGCCCAGTACTTTTCAATACCTTTATCAATGATCTCGATGAAGGGGTAAATGGGCTACTCATTAAATTTGCTGATGATACCAAATTGGGAGGAGTGGCAAACACCCAAGAAGATAGAGTTAAAATTCAACAAGACCTGAATACTCTGGAGAAGTGGGCAGCTGTGAATAGGATGCAATTCAACAAAGACAAGTGCACAGTATTACATCTTGGACACAAAAATGGGAAGCACAAATACAGAATGGGGGATACACTTCTGGGTAGTAGTGTATGTGAAAGAGATCTTGAGGTAAGAGTGGACTGTAAACTAAATGTGAGCAGTCAATGTGATGCGGTGGCAAAAAAGGCAAACTCCGTCTTGGGTTGTATCAAAAGGGCCATTGCACCGAAATTGCAGGAGGTCATAGCCCCTCTCTATGCTGCCTTGGTCAGGCCGCACCTGGAGTATTGTGTGCAGTTCTGGAGGCCCCACTTCAAAAAGGATGTGGACAAAATTGAGAGGGTGCAGAAAAGAGCGATGAGAATGATCAGGGGTCTGGAGACTGAGCCCTACGAGGAAAGGTTGAGGGCCTTGGGAATGTTTAGATTGGAGAAGAGGAGATTGAGGGGGGGACATGATCGCTCTCTTTAAATGTTTGAAAAGCTGTCATTTAGAGGAGGGCAAGGAGCTGTTCCAGTTGGCAGCAGAGGATAGAACTCGAAGCAACAGGCTTAAATTACATGCAGAAATGTACCGGCTGGATATTAGGAAAACCTTTTCTACGGTCAGAGTAGTTCAAAGGTGGAATCAGCTGCCTAGGGAGGTGGTGAGCTCCCCTTCACCAGCAGTTTTCAAGAAGAGGCTGGATGAATATTTGTCAGGGATGCTTTAGGCTCATCCTGCATTGGGCAGGGGGTTGGACTAGAAGGTCTTTATGGCCCCTTCCATCTCTGTGATTCTGTGGCTCTCCTCCATGATTGATTTGTCTATTTGTAGGCTCTTTGTGGGAGATTATGCTGCTATCATGTTCTATGCAGGAACTAGCGCATTATAATAATAATAAAAGCAATAGACACCCTTCATTTCTCAAAAGACAATGCGATCAACCCCAACTGGAAGAAGTCAAACTTCTAACCTGAAAAATTTCTCCCAGTATGTGTACAAGCTCTGATGTAGTCTTCAGTTCAGAAAATGCCATTCATAAATGTAGTAAATGTTTCAATCCAAAGTCAATTCTGGCCTTTGGGGGCAGTACAGAATCTTCTGATCAGCTACTTAGGCAGGTAGGACAGGTAGCAAGGAGAGCCAGCTTGTTCCTTGGCAAATATATATCTGACAAGAATGTTGTCCAATCAGAACAGTTTATCTTTGACCAAATGGGAATGATGGTGCTTTTACTTTTCTGTCAATCATTGCATTGTCTTCCTGGTTTGTTGAGGGACTTTTAATTCCAGACAATCATTGTTCCTGCTTGTAGGAACTATTTTGTTCTCTAGAGGCTACACTTGATACCTGCTTGGTAAGAATAAAAGCTTTGCTTGCATACATTATGAAGCAGGGCAGAGGAAAAAGAGAGGTAGGCTGCATACCTGAGGTCCTACCCTCTTCTCATGACAGAACGCCCTCCTGCAGCAAGTCAAAGAGGCAAAGCTTTTGCTTGTGCACCCTGGCAAGCAGTCAGGGTTGCAGAAGCCGAGGTTTCCTCCCCCAAGTAATAGATCTTCCCAGCAGACTGGGAGGGGACAGATGCAAATGCTTAAGGCTCCTAGAAAAAACACATACACATTTAGGATTTGCAAGAGAGATAATCAATGATGAAATATCAGATAATCTCTCTATGCAACTCAGAATTGCTGACTCAGGATCAAACAGACATCTTTATTGTATTTAAAAGCATCGCAGCTGATAAGTATGTGTTGGCTCATTCTTGAGCAAAGGAGGAGGAACAGCCAGGTTTTTAACAAAGCTAGAGCTAATTTTCCCCCTTCTTACCCACTTTATTTCACTACATGCCACTGCTTGCAGCATATTTTCTCCCACCCAAGCTCAACATGGAAAGCAGGGAAGAATGGGAAAAGAGGGCAGTGGCTCAATGGTAGAACATCTGCTTTGCATGCAAGAGGTCTCAGGCTCAGTCCCTAGCATCTGTAAATTAAAAGAGGCAGTAGCAAGCAATGCTGAAGAGTTGTTGAGAGTCAGAGTAAACATAACAATACTGACTTAATAAACGTTAATGGGGTACTGTACCTTTAAACAACTTGTGATTTAGCTGCTTGTTAGTACTTATGGGATTGGGGTGGTTCCCCCCCAGACCGTCTTCCCAGTGCATTGAACGAACGCACATGAACATTTTTGAATGCGTTATGGGTGAGTGATTATGCCAATACAATGAGCTAGGCTATGATAACAAATCTTTATTCATGTGAATACTGTGGACATGTAACTATAATTGACATTATGATTCTGTTTGTAGAATTGTGTGACTGTTTTGGTGGTACAGAAGTGGCCCCTGATGAAGTGGATATTTCGTGAAACAAGCTCAAAGAACGAGCCGGCAGCTTGTAGGGCCTGGGGAACCCCCTGCTGGGCTTTTCCCTCTCTTTTTCCATCTTGACTTCCACCTGGATTTGGAGACCAAAGAATAAAACATTAACAGTCAGTTCACTTTCAGCTACAACGTCACACTTACCTGTATGTCTTCGGCTACAACGCCGCACTTACCTGGAGTTATCCACTTGGGAACCCCTTTGGTGCTTTTGGGGTTCCCTTGCCTCATTTGATTTGCATTTTGAACCTACTGCATATCAATTAGAGGGAGTCTAGAGCTCTTCAAGCAAGAATACACACTAATAGAAGGACTTTGATAGCTCTATGAGACTACCTCGAAGGGATGTTGTGATATTCATGTTTGTATTTGGGACTTTGAATTATGGGTACATGTTTGTACTTTGTAAATAATTGTGTATAGCACATTTTGCCACTGAGCCCTCTAAAGAAAAAGTAACTTTTGTTAATTATAGTATCTTAGTCTGTTATTTATAGCAGCAAGTGCTGTTGTTGGGTGAGCTGTTGTTTTGCACTTGATTTTTGCCTTCTCTGTGTTACTGTTCTACAAGTATGGATTTTCATTGACTGTAAAACTGAGACACTTTCCCCCTATTTATCTGAAGTTTGAGGAAAAGAATTACTTGGATGCAATCTGTGAGAATTTCATTCTAACTGAGTAGGGGAAATGTTTTCTACTGAAACCAATGGGAATTACTATTAAATTGATGTCGTATTACGTTGCTTTAATTCTGATGTTAAATTTTTCAAACTCAAGGGTTTTTTTAAAGAAACAAGTAATGACCCAGATCTCATGCTGATAATTTTTTAAAACTTATCCTAACCACACCAAGTTCTTAGAGCAAAGTCTAAGTGAGCCCTGACTCCATTTAAGGTGTGAGTAGTAAAATTATTGCTCTAAAAATATGTCATATCTATAGCATTACTTCAAATCCTGACCAAAGTTAACTCTCATAGTATCCCTGAGCAGATGACCTGTCCACACATTGACTTGCTGCACAAAGAGGGAGAGCTAATATGAGTGTGCTGGCCCCACCCCTGCCTCTGTGGGATTGCCAAGTTGTCTACATTGTGTGACCTTGTGGAGGAAGTGTCTGAGTATACACCCCCTCCCTGTGTTCCTCCTATGCTTTCTGTATGCTGCTGATCACAGAGGTGGGCTTGTGTGCAGTCACTTCCTCTACGTGTTCATACTGTGCTGACAACTCAGGGTCACTCTAAACATAACTTCCTTCACACATTCTCATGGAGCAAACCCAGGTTTGCATAGACACACAGCACTTTTGCAGAATGGCTTGCATGAAAAAAGGAGAGCCCAAATGGAGTTGGAAAGCTGCCACTGGGGGAAGGAGAGCTCCTGCCTTTCTCCCAAGCGCCCCCCCCATGCAAAAACAGTGAGGAGGGGACAGTTTTCCTATTTCTGCTGCCTCATGTGCACAAAATACCTCCATGTAGAGCAGACAAACTAGGAAACTCTCCCCCCCCCCCACACACTGTGGGCCGGAGTAGGCATGCCACACAGCCTCCATTAATTGCTCTTTTACATTTCTACGTTCCTGATCTCCTGGTCAGTTGGCATGCCACACGGGAAGACTCAGGGAGTAGTTTAAATGTGTAACAATAAGTCTCTCACCATTCACAGAGCACAATACTCTCATACACTCTAAGTAACATTCTTCTATGCTCAGAAGCTCATGATGTACCTTTCATTCTGTTATGCTTCCTAGATAAGACAAAAGTCTGAACACAGCAATATTGTGCTTCGTTGGCTGAGAATGGAATGTGTAACTTGTAACTGTTGCTATAACCATATTTGGGCATCCGGGAGTTCCTGAATACAAGTTAATAAAACTCTCGCCTCCATTTTGGAGGGGCAGACTTTGCATCCAGACCTTGTCTCGTGTCGTTCCTACATCTGGCGCCCGAACAGCCAGGGACCCTCCCCCATCTACCAGCGCCTGGAATAGGCCCCATATCGAGTGCACTCCCCTTCTTCAACTGGTAAGCATGGGTACATCCTTGACGCATCCTCAGCGAAGGCATGCGGATGAATTATGTTTTTTAGTCAAAAAGTCAGGAGGGTCTACCACATTTGGAGAGATTGCATGTCTCCTGCGCCACCTAGCTAAATATTGTCCAGCTTACCCGGAGGCTGGATCTTTAAAAGTCAAAGACTGGGAAAAGGTGGGCAGAACTCTACATACAGAGCCTAGGGCACCTGTTCAAATGCTACACACTTGGCACCAATGTCGCCATGCAGTGGACCGTCTTGGCCCACTTTCAAAACACCCGGGAGCTTCTCTTTCTTTTACTCCTCAGTACTGTCCTCTTCAAGTCCTGCCTCCATCTCCCCCTCACCTCCTACCTTCTTCCGCCTCTGTTCCTTCGGCACCTAAAGCCGAAGATTCTAACTCTGAAACATTTGAAGCTGGAATTTCAAGCAGGGAGTTCCCTGAAAAAGTAGCTCGGGTTGTTCAACCGAAGGGAGGATATCTCAGAGAAAGGTTGCAATCAGCTCTGGAGGACGCTTCAGAGGAGCATACTAGGGAACTCACAGAAATGTTGGCTATCTGCCCAGTACACTTTACAGGGAACAGAGACGCTGCTGGAAATGAATTTGTAGAGTACAGACCAGTTCAGTATAAAGTTCTTCTTCAGTTAAAAAATGCTATACGAGATACAGGCTTAAACTCTCCTTTCACTCATGGATTTCTAGAAGCAATGATCAGAAACAGTCGTATGGTTCCAGAGGATTGGAAGCATCTTTTCCGGATGCTTCTAACCCCTGCTCAATATGTAGTCTGGGAGAGTGAGTTCAGGCAGGAATGCACTCTTCGCGGAGCTAATTCAGGAGGAGCTTACACAGCAGCTCAACTTTACGGATGTGAGGCTTTTGCTCAGCCTGATGCGCAAATAGCTTTGCCTGTAGGGACGCTGGAGCAGTCAGCTCAGGCTGCGTTCCATGCTATGAAGCGAGTTCCAACATCAGGGAAATCTCAGCCTTCTTTTTCCACAGTCAGACAGCGACCAAATGAATCTTACTCTGACTTTGTTGATCGCCTCCAAGAGTCAATCAAAAGGCAACTTAAAAATGAAGTGGCACAGACTGAACTATTGCTTAAGTTAGCTAAGGAAAATGCTCTTCCTGAATGTAGACGAGCAATTCAAGGTTTAGGATACAATCCTGAACTGGCTGAGATGATTCGAGCTTGTCAGGATATTGGCTCTGCTTCTCATAATGCGACCTTGCTGGCAGCAGCACTTCATCAAGCTAATAAACCAGCAGGGAGGTGTTTTAATTGTGGTAAACCTGGACATTTTAAGGCAAATTGCAGAGCCAAAGGAGGGGGAGCAATTCAACCCCGTCCTCATGGAAGTCATCCACGATTCAATCAGTCTTTTCCAAAGCCAAAAACTAAATGCAGAAGATGTGGAAAAGGTTTTCACTGGAATAGTGATTGCAGGTCTGTCCCACAGTCGGGAAACTCAAGACCAGGCCTTTGGTCTCTGGCCCCAGCCCAAACGGAGACAGCACTGGATCAGGCAGTGCAAGATCTGACCCTAGGTTAATTCCATCCCATCTTTCTACAACAAAGTCAGCAACCAGGGGAAGTGCAGGTCTGGATCTTTTCTTACAGACTGCTCTAACTTTCAAATTCCCAGGAGAAGTCTTGGTTACTCCTTCTCAACTAAAAGGACCTCTTCCATCAGGGACTGTGGGTCTAGTTCTTCCTAGGTCCTCTAGTTCTAAACGGGGTATTTTTGTAGTCCCAGGGGTCATTGATAGTGATTATCAAGGAGTTATTCAGATTCAGCTCTGGACTAATTTGCCACAGTCTTTAGCAGCTGGTGATTCTGTGGCACAGCTGATTCTCCTTCCCTATTTTCTCCCCGCAGGGGGACAAGATCGTGATCGTGGGGAGGGAGGCTTTGGGTCCACGGACCAGGCTCAAGCAACACTGGTGGGTCTTACAGCATCCATTTCCAAAGCTTGCCCACAACAGCGCTTCTTTCTTAACGGCCGCTCCTTCTCAGGTATTCTTGACACTGGGGCTGATGTTACTGTAATTTGTGCACAACAGTGGCCTCCAGAGTGGCCACTAGAAGACTGTCCAACTGTTTGGGGGGTTGGAGGACAGCAGAAAGCACGGCAGAGTGTTAATTTTGTCCAAGTTTCTCTACCTGGTTCAGCACAGACTGTGCCTCTCCGTCCATTTGTTCTTCCAGTCCATGTGAACTTGTGGGGCAGGGATTTGTTATCCCAGCTACAAGCTTCTCTCTCTTTTGCAGAATAAGGTTCTATGGCCATTCCACTTACTTGGTTAACTGATGAACCTGTTTGGATTGATCAATGGCCTCTTCCTCAGGACAAACTTAATGCATTACATGATTTAGTTCAGGAACAGCTACAAGCTCAGCATGTGGAGCCCTCCACTAGTCCATGGAATACTCCTGTTTTTGTTATTAAGAAAAAAAAATGATTTCAATCACCTCCTGTGTAATTCTGTGCAAGTTTCAGACTGTTCTTGCAAACTTTGTGGGAGATGTCTTTTTTCAGTTACCTAAAGATAATAGTTTCTCTCTCCTACAATCAAGTGCCTGTTTTCCTAAGCCGCTGCACGCCGCAGCCGGCACAGTTTTTTTTTCTAACAGTAGCCGCTTCAAAAGAGTTATGTTTTTCAAAATGAAGGTCACTGAATTACTAAATATTCTCTTCAAGTTCATCTCTAACTCACATTATGTTTATAAACTAATCAGCGGTCTTCCTGGTGCTTATTTAGCACCCCCTATCAATTCTAATCTTATGACTCTGTTTCTACACTTCTTTCACTGTTATAAGTGACATTCTGTCTTAAAAATCTTCTGCCTTGTAGGATCAATAGAAATCCTGGTATCAAAGTACACAGAGCCTAAGAAATTTTCTGAAAGCCAAGTCATCTGCCTCAAAAAACTTCTTTGGTTTGATTGGTTGTCTGTTCGTTAATTATTCACATTATCTCTAATCTGTCTTTCTCACTAAAACTCCAAGTGAATTACAGCATGGGTCTGTAAGTTCTTCTTAAAATCTTAAATATCTAAAGCAGTTCCACTGCCCTTCTCCTCTTTTAAAAATCTCAAAAGGTTACTGCTTTGAAGCATAAGGGTTATGCATGCATTCTTCCAACCAAATACTAACTAGAGCTAACCCTGCCTAGTTTTAAGAATTAGCAAGTGTTTACTTTCAGTCAAAAGAAATAAAAGTTCAACTGTTTGTGTTACTTATTTGCATGTAACCACTTAAGTTTCCTAGTGAGGATTCCCACCATGGAAAGGGGAGTCTCTATTCTTCATGAAATAGACTTAGAATTCTCTATTAGACCACTCCTCAGAGGAGAAAAACTGCATTTCATGTTCTTTCCCATCTCCTGGGATATAACACTGACAGCTACTCTAGGATACAACAAAACAAAATTAAATGTTTATTTTTCAAGAAGCATATTGGTTTCATAAAAGTACTTCTTAGTTCTTAAAGTTACTTCATCCAAACTTATTCACACACATCACTTATAAGGTTTTACACACAGCTATCCTCTCTGACTCTTATTCACAGATAACATTTCTCTCATCACCACTTCAACATATTCAGGCAGCGCACAGCCAGCCTGCTTTCTTCTCGCCCCCCCCTCTCCCCCTCACTTCCACAAACAAAGCTAAGTTAGTGAACATTCCTGAGGTGGGAGATGCTTGACTCTCAGCTTGCCAGCCACTCTTTCCAAGCAGCTCAGAAATTGTTCTTACTCAAAAAATCCCTTACAATTCTACAGGTCAGGCGATTGTACAACATGCCAATCGCTCTATTAAAACCCTCCTCTCTAAACAAATAAAACAAGGGGGGAGGAGGGTCCCAACTACCAATGCTGGGAATGACTATGCAGCAAATTCACAAATGTTTGTTAAATGTTTGTTCATGTACAATCAGCTTAATTTTTGCAGCCACAAGCTGCTGCCTCCTCAAATGCTTCTGCCTTTGATAGACATTTCAGGCAGAAACCAGAGTTACCTACTCTGCAGGTATACTATCGAAGCCTGCTAGATAAGACCTGGCAGGGGCCAGTCCCCCTGTTAACGTGGGGAAAAGGGTGTGTTTCTGTTTAATCCACAGGTCCTTTGTGGGGCCAACCCGAGATGGAAAAAAGTCAGCCTGGAACAAGTTCAGATGGAAAAAGCTTCAAACTGCAAATTCACTTCTCATCCCTTGTGTGCCGTGCTGTTTTCCTCCTTGCAATTTAATGTCTCACAACTTTTGCCTTGAGGAGTCTGCGGATTACTTGCTTCTCTGTTGAAAAGTGCTATGCTAGATTCCAGCTGTGACTCTACAGTGAATCTCCTAAGTGATGAGAGGCCTTGTCCCTTGCAGCCTCTCTATGTTGGTCTTCCAGTGCTCACCATTGTGAACCATCAAACTCTTAGCAAAATAGCTTGCAGCCTGACTAAGACAATGAATCCAACTTCTATTGTAATTGCTACCCTAAATGCTGAACTCATAGAGCTCAGACATGCTGCTTTGGACAATCATGCTGCCCTCTTTGTGGACATTACTGCAAATTCTACACTCATTCTGTGTGTGCTTCTTTGTTTTCTGCCAACAACTGTACAAGCTGAAGCCCAGCCTTTGCAAGACCGTCTTCAGTACAATCTGTGGGAACGGCTGGCTGCACAAGTGAATAGTTCCAACTTTTGTTTAAAGCAGACAAATGACATGAACTTATTACTAGTTTCTTGCATTATTCCTGTGTGTACCCCTCTTGCCTTACTTTTGAATGATACATCTTTAAGCATGTTTATGAAACGTAGTAACATAAAATATACTCAAATGTATGATTGGGGTCCAACTGTGCCCTGACTTCCATTGTTTGCAATGTCTCTTTACACTCCTTATGTAGCTTCCAATTCATCAGCAAATCAAACTGTCTGCGCTCAAATAGTAAACTGCACCAAGCACAAATCCAAACCTCACTGTCTTTCTGTAGGACCAAATGTTCTTAATTGTTCAAAAACAGAAAATGTTTCTTTTGCCTTTGCATATACTCAGTTACCTCCAGGTTGGTTCTTTACCTGTGGCTCAAGAACTTTTAATTACATACCTGCTAATTTGTCTGACTCTCTCTGCTGTTTAAGTCGTTTAACTATTGCTTTGCCTTCAAAAGCCATGTTTACTGCTTCTCGTGAGCATCGTTCAGTCAACCTTGATGCTACATGCTCTGAGGAAACTGCTCTTGTTAATAAAGCTGAAGCTGTTTCTTTAGGGGCCTCGCTTATAGGGGTTCCAGCTCTTGCTATACTTAATGCTAACAATTTAAGGCACTTAGCTTGCAATTTAGCAAAAACTATTAATGCCACTTCTATAGCCTTAGCAGCCTTGAATTCTGAGCAACAAGAACTTCGCAATGCTGTTTTAGATAACAGAGCGGCAATAGATTATCTCCTCTTGCTAAATCATCATGGGTGCGAATCTGTAAAAAATATGTGGTGTTTTAATTTGTCTGATAATTCAAAAACTGTAAGCAAGCAACTGCAACAACTATCTCACTTACAAACTTCCATGGCTGGCTGCCAAATGGCTTATTGGGAATCTTAGTACAATATGGTACATGTGCTCTGATAGTGCTTATTGTAAGTTGTTGTTGTATTCAATGCATTCCATCCCTTATTGCTTTAATAATTCCAAAACCACATCCTGCTGCATATTCAGTTACCACTTCAATATCTAGTTACCCAGCCTCTTGGTTTACATCCTCTGGTGATGATGAGGATGAGGAAGAATGCTCTTGGGATGATGCAGAGAATGGCCCTTTGTTGCCACTTTAATTAAATAAATAAAACAGAGTGAAAATGTGGGCCGGAGTAGGCATGCCACACAGCCTCCATTAATTGCTCTTTTACATTTCTACGTTCCTGATCTCCTGGTCAGTTGGCATGCCACACGGGAAGACTCAGGGAGTAGTTTAAATGTGTAACAATAAGTCTCTCACCATTCACAGAGCACAATACTCTCATACACTCTAAGTAACATTCTTCTATGCTCAGAAGCTCATGATGTACCTTTCATTCTGTTATGCTTCCTAGATAAGACAAAAGTCTGAACACAGCAATATTGTGCTTCGTTGGCTGAGAATGGAATGTGTAACTTGTAACTGTTGCTATAACCATATTTGGGCATCCGGGAGTTCCTGAATACAAGTTAATAAAACTCTCGCCTCCATTTTGGAGGGGCAGACTTTGCATCCAGACCTTGTCTCGTGTCGTTCCTACAACACACACACTCATTTTGCACAAGAGAGGGGGAAGCTTGGGAGAAAGGCGGGAGCTCTCCCTCCTCTGGCGGCAGCTTTCAGAGCCCATTTGGGTTCTCCTTTTTTTAATACAAGCCATTCCCCAAAGGTGCTGTGTGTCTGTGCAAGCCTGGGTTGGCTCCATGGAAGACTCATAAAGGAAGTAACATTTAGAGTGACCCTCGGTGATTGCAGGGGGCAGGGCCAGTGGGTTTGTGTGGCTACTCTCCTTCCCTGTGCAGTGAGTCAATATGGGTCATCTGCAGAGGGCTAGCACCACCATTGCTAAATATAGAGCTGTTCTAAAAACAAAACAGTATGGATTTTTTAAAAAGAAAAAATTCTTTAGAAACAAACAGTATGATGTCCACAGTTCAGGGGCAGATGGGCCATGTATTTTACTGGGAAATATCCCAGTGAGCTGCTGCCTTGAGCCCTGCCCACACCATGGAGAAGCTGGCAAGCTTGATCTCAGTGTGGCTAGGAAGGAGGAGAACAGGAGCAGTGATGACAAGCTCTGCTGTGCAAGGAGAAACACCGGCACGGTGGGGCCTGGCTTTGCTGTGTTCAGGCGCAGACTATAAGGAGAAGCCCAGTACCACCTGGCTTCACTGTGTGCCAGCCTATGTGCAATGCAGACTGCAAGGAGCACAGTTGTACACAGTGGTGCCCAGCTTCACCCAGTGAGAAGAACATGGCCATGGCAGCCAGTCTGGGAAGCCAGGAGGAACCCAGTGGCACCTCCTTTCACTTCAGCAGCTGTACAGCCCTCCATCAGGAGGGAAGTGGGGGTGCCCTTTTGCCAGAGCTGCTTTGGCCTGTTCACCCCTGCCACAGTTTGATAATTTTTCTATGGTTTTGTTCCTATGGATAGGAGAACATGAGCTAGATTTGACATTGAAACTTCCCATTGGCTTTGAGCATTTTGAAATAAGTGTTCAGTGGCACCTTAAAGCCTAATGTCCTAAGATTTATGAGACCAGGCTGACTTCTGTCAGAGCTCTGACTCACAAAAATTTATGCTGTGTAAAATGTTATTAGTGTTTAAGGTGTTTAATTTTTGCTGCAACAGATTAACATGTCTGCCCCTCTGGAATTATAACTGTTACACAGAGCAATTGCAATAACTAAAGGCCAGGAGGATAGGTCCATTCTAAATAATCATATTGTACAGGATGAATCATTTCAACAAATGATTCATCAATAACTCCTGTACTCCAAAACCCAAACTTTTCTTATCTTACTGTTACTGAGTTCTGAACAAGTGAGTTCTGATTAAGTGTTATGAATGGTCTGGTCTTCAACACACACACACACCAACTCTATATCTCACATATAATGTCATTAGTCAACCTGCTTTCTTTATTTTTGTGGTCAAGGATGACAGCAGATCAAACATTTAGGCATTGTAAACGCTTCTGATATGAATAATAATTTTTTTAAAATGAATAATAATTTATAATCTCCATAATTATCCACATTGTCCAGTATTACTTGGTTTAAATGAGGAGAAGGAAGAGGAAGCATATAGATTTAATAAATGAAGACAATTCACCACTGCTATTACAGGCTTCTAATGAACACTATACCAATAGTACAATCAATATGTATCTACCACTTAGCAAGAAAAGACCAGCAGATGTGAAAGAAAGCACAACCACCAACCATGTATTATACTTCTGAATTTAACTGGAATGGGCTATTCCTGTTTTTGAAAGCCAGATTAATTTCTGTTCACATCTGCAAATGTAATTATTAAACTGCAATTTTTAATCAGTAAATCATGTAACTAAAGCTTTGGTTGATTAACGGATAACAACCAACCAGTGGGGCTGAAATTAAGAGCACATTTATTTATTATTTGAGAGTAATTTGGTTTTTCTAGTTCATTATTACTGTACTGATAAAAATATTATATAATCTTTCGGTGGATGTGCACTTTGGTTTTGGAAATATTTGGAAGCACAAAATAATGTTATATTCAGAATAGTTATGAATATTTCTTAATCTGAATTTTATCGTTCCAGATATTTGGAATAATTCCTAATATTCAGGGTATCATTACAGAAAGCAGGCTAGGCTGCTTGCAAGAGGAGGAAAGTGAAACCTATTCCTTAGACAGCCTAGCCTGACTGCTTGAGAAAAGAAATGGAAATATTCCCCGAACTGTCTGGCACCAAGGGTAGTGGGGGTAGAGAACCACACGATACCAATTACACGAGACTGAGCGAGTGTCAGGAGTCCTGTCTGACCCCAAATGACCATGTCCGGCAATCTATCGATGAGCATGTGTCCTGGTCCAGGCACGTATTCAAAATTTTCTGTTCCAGTGTAGCCGCGATGGCATGTGTATGCGGTCACGATCAGTAAGTCAGCAATGCAGAGCGTCCTTATTTCCTATATCTTCCACTTCCTATCTGTGCAAAGTGGAGATGTATGATGGGATATCTTGGAGGTACATGGAGAAAACCCGTGCCACTGTGAACATGGGTTTGATGGAGGTCCTGCAGTCCTGGCGCGTGTAGTTGAAAACAACATTGGAACATGTGTAAGTAAGTTTTTGTGTCATTCGCGTGTAATTCATATCATGTGGTTCGGCTCTCAGTGTCCCCTGATGGGTGTTACCATGGTTTTTCTGGGGTGGAGGTGGCAGAGGCAGAGATGGAGGTATACATACAGGAGCCCTGCAAGCTGAAAGAGACCAACCCCTGGGCTTACTGGGCTGAGAATGCGTCTGCACGAGGAAGTCTGGCCAAGATGTCAGTGGGAGTGATGTCTTGTCCACCAATGAGTGTTCCCAGGAGTGGCTATTCTGTTATTTTTCCTTAAGATCAACCTACCATTGCTGGGCTTCCCTGAGGTGCCCTTTCAGTAAGACCAAATGGCACATTCCAGTCCACAATACAAGGCATCTCAGGCTTCAGTCTGCTCCCCCTCCTTCTGCCCCTTCCCTTTTTCCAACTACTATTTCAGGACTGTGCTCACCCAGTCACCTGTTCTGTGCCCAATGCTATTTGGGGAGTTCTCATCCTCCCACTTGACTGTCAGCTGCTTCAGTCTGCCTGCCAGAGCTGCCCAGGGCATTTGCCCACTCCCCCACACCAACTGCCCTCTGCTCCACTGTGCCCTGCCCAGTGCTGCCCTTGTGGTATTTACAGTGTTCAGGGTTCATGCTCAGATTGCAGTCATTTCCTAGCAATAGTAGCTGTCGCTGTGTGCATTTGCTGCCACATCTTCTCAACTCTTTGTGGCTGGCAGGCACTGGGAAAGGGTCAGAGGGCTTAGAGAAACTTTGTAAAAAGTGATTTGCTGTTTAGTGTTTTTAAAATTCATTTTGACTTTAATGGAGTTTTGGATATTCAGAAATTCTGGATTTGCTAAATTCTGAATCTGAAGGGTTCTAATTCCAAAACTGTATTCTAAATCCAGATTTTGGTGCTAATGGATTTAATGGACAATGCATGGATTTAATGGACAATTTTAATGGACAATACATCGATTTACATAATTCTTTCCTTCTAACAATGAATGGTAACTTTTGTTTATTTTAAGTCATCTTATACCTCATTATCTCAGATGAGTATATTGATGTTTTGGTAACATATATACATTGATTTAAATGCAATGTATTCATTGAACAGTTAATAGGCAGGTGATTTATCAATTAAAAATTAGTATATGTGTTAACAGTTTTATCATTACATTTTTCCATATGCGTTTTCTCCCTTACAAGAAACCTCCCTATCATAGTCTTATTTTCACATTCTTTTAGGAAATACGTAAGTTACAAAAATGAACAACTTGGTTTAAATAAGTAATTTAATTAAGTGTTTTTTGTGGGGAGGGGTGTTCATCCTATCGGCTCCGAAGTCATAGTAAGCCAGGCAGGCTACATTTGCTCTAGAAATGACCCAAAAATTACCAATAGGATGCAACAGGTAGGGAAGATTTCAACTCAAAATCAAGTACTAAAGAACAATCATGACTCCTGGAACAAGAATCCAAGCTAACACTATTGCTTTTTCCTTTGTTCAGATGGCAACTCTTGTGGGTGATAGGTGAGGACAAGAAACAGCTGAGCTCTAGGTGGTTTACTGTAGAGAGGAGGTAAGAAAGAATTCTCTCCACCATTGGGTGACCTCACTTCACTGTCCTGCTGCACTTCTCAGTGGTTGTGTAAAGAAATGAGGAATCTGGAGTTCCGCATGTGCAAAGGAGTCATGGGAAGCAGAAATGGGTTTTGTCTGTCTTTTCCCCATTTTTTTCACCTGTGCACATTCCGTGATCTTTTTAAGCCGTTGCCCATTTGCTGCTGGTGTGTTATGTCCATGCAGAATCAAACACTCCAGTTCTGCTTTTAATGCCCACTTCTTCCTTTCCCCCAGGAGCTGATTGGTCTGTCTGCTGGTAACCACTCCCACCCTCCTCAGCTCTCTAAATACCTTTTCTGCCATTTTTATCAGTAAAGTGAGGTAAGGGTCATGAGGCTCCTTCTCCATTTGCTTCCTTCCTCCTGAGTATGCACAGTCTCTCTTATTTTTTTTTTCAAAACCAGGAATAAGTCCAATGGTGCTGCTTATTCCCTGATGGCTTTAAAAGCCAGGAAAGGGTGAAATGGCTGCTTTTCCCTTCCTCCCTCAGGGGTATGCGCACACTCTCATTTTTTTTTTCAAAGCCAAGAATGAGTCCTAATGTTACTGCTCATTCCTCCTGGCTTTAAAAGCCAGAAAAGGTTAAATGGCTGCTTTCCCCTCTCCCTCCTAGTGTTTCAGGCTTCTCCTAATGCCAAGAAGAAAAAAAAGCATTTTGCACAGCCCTTTTCAAAACAAAGGATTGCTGGCTTAAAGTATGCTGTGCAGAATGGACCTCTCTAACACTTTGATTCTAATTTGATTAATGTCTACACAAGACATCTTACACAGGGACGCTCAAGTGAAAGATCTTACGCTTGTTCTCCCATTGTGGATACACATGCACTGCTAGGGAGACAGAGTACACTGCAATATAAGACTACACAGAAAGTAAGTCACTTGAGCATCCCCATGCAAGATGTCTTATGTAGAGAGACTCTTTGTTCTCTTTGCATGTCCACTAACCACAGGTCCTTCCAAAGAGCAGTTGGATCTTTGTATCTCAACTGGAACACTCTATGTTCTGACAATGAAAGGTAACAGATTTGATTTTGCTCTACCTTATAATGTAAATGTTATGGAATTACCTGAAATCACTGCTGCCAAAACAAATAGTGTAATAGCGGTTAATTAATTCCTTACTAGTGTACTACTGTTCAGTGGGCACTACTGTTTAGAAGGGGTTTTTTTCAGTTGAGGTTGCTAGCTATTCTCCCATCACTCGCATACAAATAAGCATGTTCAAGTGGGGCCTGAACAGAAATTGCAGATGTACTGTAGCTAGCAAAAGATAAACAAAGGGCTGGTCTACTTTAAGAGGCTGCTGCTTTCTTGAGGAGGGGGGATTGATACTGCTTTTAAAGTTACTCCTGTCTGACTACTTGCGCTCTCCCACAGCGTGCAGCTGTAAATAAACAGACTCCAGTAGTCTCTTGTCCAAAAGGACAGTGCCTCTGGAACTTCTCACACTCAGGGATGTGAAGAAATCAAAACAAGAAATACAAGCTTTCCTTTTTCCCCCATCTTGTACAGTTGTTGTGCAATATTTGATGTTTCTTCACACTCAGCAGCTGCATTACAGATTGCATCATGGATGTTGGCCTGGGTTTCATTTAGCTTGATGTTAGTAAATATACATTAGATTACAAATATTATGTTGTTGGTTCTACCAGACATAGGGAGCTGCTTTATGGCTCTGCAATCCTAAGAACTCTTTCCTGCTAGTAAGCCCCGAATAGATCTAAGTAGGATTCTCTGCGTGGTACACTGACTTCCAATGGCTTTCTTGAACAGGAAGAATGAATGCACACAGACAGAGAAAGATCAGAATGGCTAGCTCTATCCCAGCCTACACTTCTTCACTGGAACATGTGAACACAAGTGTATGTACAAAAGGCACTCTACACATAATTGAGGTTCCTGATTGCAGGGAGAGAGCTCTAACCTGTGAACCTGTGTAGGTTGGGGAACACCTTGCCACCATGAATCCCACCCCATGTGTGTATGAAAAGATCTTCTGTTTAATGCTTTTAACAATATTTAGATTTTTGTAGCACATGTTGTGTCTAGCCTTATGTCTTTGGATTTTGCAAATGCAGCTGCAGCACCATTTAAAACCAGTGGAACAGTTTGCCACATACTATAAAAACCTGTAAGAACTAGGCACCAGCAGGGGAAATGAAAAGAGAATCAATCAATGAAAAAAGAATCAGTCATCAAAGCACGTAACTACTGAGCAACCTCTAAGAACGGTGTCTCATGAGGTGATGGGCAGGTTCAAATAGAGGTGTTTCGGAGATACCTTGGCTCTACCTCCCCTCCCCCCCCCCAAACCCCCATGAAAGGTCAACCGTGAATTGTTCCTGGAAACAAACTGAAAATGAATGTAGATCTTTGAGCACCAGAGGAATGTGCTTATTGCTATTAAATTTTCTAGTTTTATGTTTTAACTCGTGGATATAAAGACTTTAGTAAATGGAAATCAAAGGGCACACAGAAGTAATTTATATATTTACATATATATAACTAAGAAAAGAAAGGAAGTATTTTTTCAAGTTTATGATACCACTGTCTTTTGAACAGGATAGTTGCATTTGTCCTTCAAGTTGGTCAATATTTGCAAAATGTCTTGTATTGCATAACATGCTCAATTGCTGAAGGAAGTCAAAAGTAAACATGATATAGTATATTTAGCAATACATTTTGCATACAACTTCAGGATGCTATAGTACAGTAGTATCAGAACATGTGAATATAATTAATTTTGCAATATGTACCTATAAAAGACCTGATACAACTCTGAAAAATACTTTCCCATCATTCTGTATTGTATTGTAGATATTAGTAGAGCTGGCCATCAGCTGTAAGATTGGGTGCTGTGGGTGGTATAGTCAGGACTAGACATGGGCACGATCCAAAAAAAAATACCAATCAAGCTGTTCATGGATCTATGTTGGTGATGACCCCAGATCACCAATTCACTTTGATCAAGTCCCGTTTCTGATCTGGGATCGGAGGGGCGCCCCCCCACACACACTTAGAGCAGATGGGGAAAAAAGTTTTTAACCCGGTGACGAGCTGCCTCCCCTCAGGGAGGGGACATTTTCTCACACACATATATGCATGCACATAGAGCAGAGGGGGGGGGAGTTTTTAACCCTGCGAAGAGCCGCCTCCCCTCAGGGAGGGGACGTTTTCTCTCTCTCTCTCTCTCTTTCTCTCTCTCTCTCTCTCTCTTTTTAAAAATTGTTTTTATTGGTGAGTACATCATTAATACATACATTCCCCCTCCTACTAAATTTATTTCAACCCCCACCCTTTCCCTCCCCCCTCCTTATAGACTTCCAACAGCTTTCCAACCCTTGACCTATCTTATTGCTTAAACTATTTTCTACTATATTCTTCTAAAACATACGTATATTGTATCTCTTAATCTAAGCCTGTTCAAATTCTTTTATATATAATTTATCGTCTCCACTAATATATCCATTGTCTACATCATTAACTGAACTAAGTATTTTTAATAAAGTCAAACTAATAATATTACTAGCTTAGGTTGATTAATAGCCAAGTTTTCCCATTAATGGTAAAGTTACTTCTCTCTTCTATTTCTCAAATCACAATTTAATAGTTCTCAAACTGCTACAATCCTCCTTTCACATCCCATTTTTTTTCTAGATATTGTTTCAATTTCCCCCAGTCTGCAATATATTCTCCTGGATCCAGATCTTTCAGTTTTCTTGTCATTTTGTCCATTTCTGCCATGTACAGCAATTTATATATCCAATCTTCTATAGTTGGTACTTCTTGCACTTTCCATTTCTGCACATATAAAAGTCTCGCCGCTGTAGTCATATAAAACAACAGTATTCTATATTGCTTTGGAACATCTTCCATTCCCAAGTTCAGCAGCAACAATTCTGGGTCCTTATTTATTTGGGTTTGCAGAACCTCATTAATTACTTTAATTATATCTCCCCAGTATTGCTTAGCTACCTCACAAGTCCACCACATATGATATAATGATCCTTCATGCTTCCTACATTTCCAGCATTTATCTGACATATTAGTATTTCCTAGCGCAATTTTCTTTGGTGTTAGATACCACCTATACATCATTTTATAGACATTCTCTTTAATGTTGGTACAAGTTGAAATCTTCAACGTATTTTTCCATAAATGCTCCCAAGATTCCATTGTTATTTCTTTATGAAAATTTATTGCCCATTTCACCATCTGGACTTTAACTGTCTCATCTTCTGTGTACCATTTTAAAAGTATTTTATAAATTTTCGAAATTTCTTTTTTTCCTTCTTGAAGAATCACTTCTTCTAATTCCGAATTTTCCAATCTTATTCCACCCTTTGAACAGTCCGAGTTATAAAGATCTCTTATTTGCCAGTATTGGAACCATCCGTAGTGAGAAGATAACTCTTCTTCCGTTTTAATTTTTAACATTTTATGTTCCATTGACATTATCTCTTTATAGGTTAGACATTGTTGTTCATTATAAACCGCTCTCGGATCTATTACTTCATATGGTACTACCCATGAGGGAATACCACCTTCCATATAGTTCTTATATTTCTTCCAGATTGTGAAAAGGCTTTTTCTAATGTAGTGATGCAAAAACATAGAGTCCGCTTTAACTTTATCGTACCACAAATAGGCATGCCATCCAAACAGTTTTTTATATCCTTCCAAAGCCAGCAGTTTACGGTCTTTTAACATTATCCAATCTTTTAACCAAACCAAACAGATTGCTTCGTAATATAATCTTAAATTTGGCAGTTGCAGGCCGCCTCTTTCTTTCGAATCTTGTAACACCTTCATTTTCACACGAGGTTTCTTGCCTGCCCACACAAAGTCCAAAATTTTTCTTTGCCATTTATCAAATTGTTTGTAGTCCCGAATGATTGGAATTGTTTGCAACAAAAACATCACACGTGGTAGCACATTCATCTTCACTGCTGCTATTCTTCCCAACCATGACAAATTTAATTTATTCCATTTAATCAGATCTCTTTCTATTTGTATCCACAATTTCTCATAATTATTTTTAAATAAATCTATATTTTTCACAGTCAGCTCAATTCCTAAATACTTCACTTTGTTAGCTACTTCACAGTCTGTAATCTCCATCAATTCTTGCTGTTTTTGCTTTGTCATATTCTTACACAATATCTTCGACTTCTTTTTATTCACATAAAATCCAGCCAAATCTCCAAATTCCTTTATTTTGTCCAGTATTTTTGGCATATTGTATATTGGATCCTCCACTATTAACATTACATCATCCGCAAATGCTCTTTGTAGGAAAATTCCTTTATTTTTATGCCTTGAATTGTTTTGTCCTCTCGTATTTGAATCAACAACATTTCCAAAATCAGAATAAACAACAATGGAGACAATGGGCAACCCTGTCTCGTACCTTTAGTTATTTTCAGTTTTTTAGTCAAATCGTCATTGACTACAATCGCTGCACAGTGGTCTTTATAGATTCCTGACATTTTCTCTCTCACACACACACACGCATGCACTTAGAGCAGAGGGGGGGAAAAGTTTTTAACCCGGTGTTTTCTCTCACACACACGCGCGCGCGTACGCGCACTTAGAGCAGAGGGGGGAAGTTTTTAACCCGTCCTTGCCTCTCCAAATAGAGAGAGAGACACACCCCGTCAACAAGTTTCAGCCAGCTTTTTAAAAAAAGCAGGGATAGAATCCTTCATCCCACCCGATTTTAAAAGCAAGCAGCCAGTCTTCCAAAAGCATATTTTAAACAGGAAGAAAGTAAAACCAGGATCCACACAGATCCTCGCAGATCCTATGGTTTTTTAAATAGGAAAACCACAAATGAAACATCAAATCACATACCAACTTCTTGCAAAAAGCAGGCACTGGGCTGAGAAGCCAGGAGGAGAGAGATATCTCTTTTCAGTTAACTCTTTCAGCACTGAACAAACTCAGGAGAGGAGCGCAAAACAGCTTGATAGCTGCTCTCAAAGCAAGGGGTTTTTGAAAGAGTTAACACTGAGGAGAGATCTCTTCTTAACTCTTTCAATGGCACTGAATGAACTCAGGAGGAGTGCAAAACAGCTTCTGCTGATGATAGCTGCACTCAGAGTTTTGTCTCCCTCTTAACCCATTCCTCTCCCAATCACTTTGCTTATATTTTTCTCAGGAAGCCACCTTTTCACTCAACTGTTTGCTTTTCCTCGCTAGGGGAAATATTATCAAGTTTCAAACAGAGCTCAGGCATTCCCCTGCCTCCATTGCCAGGGGAACAGATTGTTGGCGCCTGAATGTTTAGCTTCCTGGTCCTATCACGATCGCCCTGGAGTCCCGACTGCTGGATCGTTTGCCGTGGAAGACAACGATCCACCAGGTCACGATTGGGAGATTGCCATTATCGTGGGGTTTTTTTTTATCGTAATCCAGATCGTACCCATCTCTAGTCAGGACACATACAAGTTGAAGGTAGGAGAAACATTTGGCCAAAAGTTAAAGGGATAACCAGCCCTGACCAACTGATCTCCTCATACAACAAACTGAATAGCTTCAAACTACAGATGTTGTGTTTTCTTGGCCTTGAGATGGGATTCCAGACAGAGATTTCTACCTGTGCATCACCACCATACAGCTCTGTGGCTATCTAACTCTTTCCCTTTGTGCTATTTTCCCATCAAAAATACCACCTCTGATTCTTTTTACCTACACTTAATAAAGGAAAACAAGCGCCCAGACATTTTCTCCAGTGAAGCTAAAAGTAGCTTGAAGAGAAAAAAACCTGCCTGAGACTAAATAGCCCCTCTATGTCTGTGCTGGTCTCCTCTTTGAAACAGCAGCCCCAGCCACTGGATTGTGTTTTCCAAATGGCAGGAAAAAGAGTCAGACATCTGATGTAGTTCTGGTGTACCATACACAGCTTTGATGAATAAGCAGGAGGCTGTGACATCCACTGGGTCCCCTTTTTAAAGAAGGCCACTCTGTTGTAGTGGCTAGAGTGGAATCTGGATACCTGGTTCAAATCCCCACTCTACCGTGAAAGCTTGCTGGGAGACCTTGGGCCAGTCACATGGTCTCAGCCTAACATACGTCACAGGTTGGTTTTGCTGCAGCAAGGCTATTTTTCTCCCCATGGCCAGCATGTGGAAAAGATTTTGCACTTTCCCAATGAAAGGGGCATTTAGTAGTATAATGCCAAGGCTATACTTTCAGAGCAAACTGGGAGAAGCTTTGATTTATTATGCAAAAAGGTCTTATAGTTCCATCAGAAAATGTTTCATAAAGGTCTTCAGATTTTTATTTATCAAGAAAGATGCAGTCACTGGTTTTACTCTATCATTTTGTTTGTTTGTTTATTGTTTTCGATTTTTATTCTACCCTCCCTGCATTGGCAGGTGCAGGGCGGATTACATCCACTAAAAATATTTATAATAAATGTATACTTTAAAAACAGTTAAAATCAAACAGTAACAGTAGTGCAGTATAAATATTTTAAAATTCACAAGATTCACAAGATGGCAGCAGTCGACTAATAGGGGGCAATCAATCTGCCACTTAGAACTATTGCTTAAAAAACTGGAGGGATCTGATCTTCCTTTCTCCTCCTCTATTTGGGCCGGTGGAGGCCTAGCCTAGCCTCAACCATATGCCTGGTGGAACATCTCTGTCTTACAAGCCCGGCAAAAGGATAATAAATCTTGCCAGGCCCTGGTCTCGTTAGACAAAGAGTTCAACCAGGTTGGAGCCAGGACTGAAAGGGCCCTGGCTCTGTTTGAGGCCAGGTGGGCCTCCTTGGGGCCAGGGGCCACCAATAGTTATTTTGCCTCTGACTGGTGTGTTCTCTGGGGCACATATAGGGAGAGGCGGTCCCACAGATATGCGGGTCCCAGTCCACATAGGGCTTTATAGGTTAATACCAAAACCTTGAATCTGATTCGGTACTCCACTGGCAATTAGTGCAGCTGATGCAATACTGGTGTTATATGTGCACCACTTGGTGTTCCGATTATGACACGCACCGCTGCATTCTGAACCAGCTGTGACCTCCGGATCAGACTCAGGGGAAGCCCTGTGTAGAGTGTGTTACAGTAATCCAACCTAGAGGTGACCATCGCTTGGATCACTATAGTTAAGTTGTGGGTGAAAAGGTAAGGGACAAGCTGCCTGGTCTGTCAAAGATGGAAAAAAGAGGACCTGGCAACTGCTGTGACCTGAGCCTCCATTTTTAGAGAGGAAAGTTGTTTACTAGTCAAAAGATCTGAAACAGTAATTCATTTTCAGCGGGAAAGGGGAGCACTGTTGCTACACTTGCTTTTTGAATTATGCAAAGGATCTGTGTTGCATTTATGTAGCAAAATTAAGATTAAAAATAGCTCATACATTACCCAGATTTTTAGTGTGTTACCTGGCTGGACTGAGAGCAAATGTTATGCCGAATCGATTAAAATACAGGTGTATAGTCTCAGAGTTCTCCTGGACCTTTTTTCAAGAGGCATGTGTCAGTAGCCAGGAGTGCCTTTTAGCCAACTTGGACTGGTTCTTCAAATACATCAATTTGTAAAGGAAATAGACCAGATCACTATAGTGTATGCCTTGGTAACATCCAGGTTGGACTACTGTTCCACATGGGGCTGCCTTTTAAAACAATTCATACATTTCAGTTAGTACAAAATTATATTGCCAGGATTGGTAGTATCTCAGTAATGCAGAGAGAAATCAGGAAACATGCCATCTATTATTATATGTGCTCTGAAGATTAATTCACAACTCACTTATTCTCATGCAGCAGAAATTCTTTAAAAAATACTTCCAGCTTAACTACTATTTGAGTGAGTTAGTGATTGATTAGACTTGGATAAGCTTACTCACTGAACACTGCAATCAAACATTTGCCAACTTACACTGATCAACACCTTAGAAAAAAGTAAACCTTTATATAGCAGTTTCAGTCTCATGTCCACAGAAGACTATGGCAGTGATTCACCAGCCAAATCTCATGGTGGAAGTTGGTGGGCTGGATGTGTTTTTATACACAAATAAGTCAGGTTGGAATCATTTCTCCTTCAGCTCCAGCTACCACATATAAAGGGGTAAGCCACCCAAGTGAGTGTTTTGAAGAGCATAATGAAGGAAGTCCTTGAAGCACTGCAAAGATTCAACTTGCTCCCAGTCGACAGCAATTTTAGAGCTGCTGGCAGCAGCGTAGAAAGAGGAAATTGGAGTATCTTACTTGGGGAGAGTTGTCCCTGCACAGGGAAACATGGTTGGAATTTAAGTGCCATGAGGGAGGAACAGGCATGTAGCAATTAGCAGGGAAAGGCAGTGGTATCTCTGCAGGGCAGTTGGTTGCATTGTAAGATATGCATACCATCAGTTTATGTGTAGCTACAGTGAAGTCCATAGACATGATTGGTGCTGCTTATATGAACTTGGGTCTATTCACTGGGTCTTAATCGCAAGAAGTGTTCTTAAGATTACATAGTGAAGGCAGAAAATCTGAAAACCACTGCCTCTAACATTAGAATTTAAATATTTATGGAAGAATTGTGTGTGCTGCTTTTCTCTAAAAGGCCATTATGCACAATATGTTTTCTGCTATCATCCAGTCTTTACTAACAGTCTCTCCCCTAGAGGCGTGCACCCAAAAAAATTCTGTTTCAGTTTTGGTTCCAGGGGTTCCAGAATAATTCCATTCTGTTGCTAGTTTGTTCCAGGTTGGCTGGTGCCACCTCGGATTTGATGTGTTTGATTTTTGTTTTGTTTTCATGAGTTTTGGCCTGTTGCATGGACTCAAGGCAGGCATTGGCCTCACATGGGCAAACAAACATGGTTCTTTTCAGAGCATGGAGTGGGGAAATGAGGTTCTGGGGCAGTTGTTTTTGTGCTTAACCAAAAACTGCATCAACCATTAGTCATCGTCCTAGTGTAAACCATTGATATACTGAGTATTTGAAAGGGTGGAGTTGGTACTGTAATGATTTTAAGTGTGCGTGTGTCTTTAAATGCTTAGTGTGGTATGAATGAAGTGTGGGGGGGGGAAGAGAGGGATGAGTGAGTGATATGGTTGGTTGATGAGTGCGAGTGTGGGTGGAGTGAATGTAGTTTTTAGTTACTGAGGGAGAAAAAAGATTCAATCAGGGCAAGAGAAGCAGCCTGTATGCAGTCTGAGAATGTCCATGTATTTTTGAGAGAAAGGAAATCTGTGTGGTAGCCTGAACTGTGTGTGTCTGTGAGACTATATATTCATTCTGTTTGAAGCAGGCAGACTGTGAGTGCGCCTGAGAGAGAAAGTCTATGTGTATTTGAGTGAGAGGTTGATATCTGAAGCAGGCAAACTGTGTGAAGCCTGAGAGAAGATCTGTTTGCCTGTGTCTATGAAAGGAAACTTTAAGAACCAATAACACTCTTGGAAACCATCAAGCTTAAGAAATAATATAAAACTGATATGCTTCTTATGAAAATAAAAGTTTACTTTTTTTTATAACCCAGAGTATCTGTCATTCCTATATCTCATTTCTTTCCTCAGGGCCACATAGTACCACAAAGGAGCCTGATGCTTGGGCACGTTACTAAATGGGAAATTTAAATAAAATATCTTGCAATATAATATTCCTGGTGGCAGCAATCAACCCAGAGGGTGTAAGAGAAAGATTAAAGGTAAAATCTACCCAAGAGAAAGCAAGGGTCATAACAGGTACGTTTGCCACTTGACTCAGAAAGAGAAAGCCCTGAAAGACTATGGAAGCAAACCTAAACAGGCCTACTCAGATGTAAGCCCCATGTCATTCAATAGTGCTTACTCCCAGGGAAGTGGCTTTCAAATTGTAGCCTATGACTGAAGTCTCCCTTCCAAACATTTCCAAAGCTGTCAGAACCTTGTGAGGGCCCAATTGGCAGGGAGGGAGAGAATGCCACTTCCCAGGTAGTGACAGGATGTGGGGAAGATGCAGTCATGCACTGTGGTCTCATTCTCCCTTACAGCCAACAGAGTTAATTAATAATGTAAGGTCTCGACTTCCGGTTTGGGATTAATGGGGATCTGAAGCAGCCTAGTGATTTGGGCTGTCCGGGGCACTGTTTTTTTGGAAAGCGAGGTGCTGGAATGCCTGCTACCAACCCAACTCCAGGGAGAAGTTGGGCTTGAACGCTGCGCACCCCGAGAGAGTGTGATCTCGGTGAGGGGGGGGGTTCTGAATCAAGGATTCTCCCCACCACCTTGAGGTCCCCTCGGAGAAGGGCGAGCTACTAACTCTGCAGTGCCTCAGGAGTCATTTAATTGGCATAAGATCATCAGAAACCAAGCTCCAGTAACAGCTTTAACCAACTATAAGCGAAGGAAACAGCACAGACAACCCGCAGAATCGTCGAAAGGTAAAGATCATTATCGGACTTTGCAAATCAAAATGGCAGTGAAAAGACCAGGATAAAAAATTTAAAAGGACAGAATCTAATAGAGTAAATGTCAAGGATCAATTATTGAGTAAAATTTTGGACGCTGGTGAAGTTTTAAGGGCTAAAAAAGTTAAAAGAAATATTGTTTATACATACTTTTGGTTAGAAGAGAGATAGCCTGCGTGAGAAAGGAGGTGTGGACTAGTGGAAGCATTGCGAGATGGGAAGTAAACAGTGGAGCAGACAACGTGCTGCCTAGAGAAGACAGCAGAGGGCAGGAAGCAGAAAAACCGACTAGAAGAAGCAAGACCCGGAAGCAAAACAAGGGAAGTACTAGAAAGGCTACAAGACTACAGGAACAGGAAGCATGCCATTTTAAGTGAGGTATGAAGTGAAGCCAGTAATCATAGAGAAGCGGCTAGGAAACCATAGAGAAAAAACGCCCGACATTTTGGAATAATTGTTAAATAAAAGTTATTTAAATATATTGAAATAAGAGAAGAACTAAAAGAATTCAAAACGTATTTAAGGAAAAGAGCGGATATGTGGGGAGACGCGAAGCTGAGTCCTACGATGGCAGCAAAAAAGCAGACAGAGAATGGCAAGCCTCAGTAGATGCAGCAATTGAAGGATTAGAAAAAAGAGTTGCAGAGAATCACAAAGAATTGCTGCAAAAAATGCAGGAAATGCTTTCAAAAGATTTAAAAGATATGAAAGATGCTATTAAGGTGGAAGTAGCGGGACTGGCAAAAAATATAGATGGAATAAAAGAGGAATTGCAAGTAACCCACAAAAAAGTTGAAGAGGTTGAGCAAAAGACTAAGGATTTAGCAACGAATATAAAGCAGGAAAATCAAGGGATGCAAGAGAGAATGGTGTTGATGGAATGCAAAGGTGACGGAAAGGCAACTAAGATTTCGCAGCGTACAGGAATCGGATACGCAAACTGCACAAGAACAAATGACAGAAATTCTGGCAGAATTTTTAAATAAAGAAACAGAGGATATATCAGCAAATATGGATCTGGCATACAGAATCAACTCAGCTTATGCACAACGAAAGAAGATACCAAGAGATATTATTGTCCAATTAGTGACAAAAAGAATGAAAGAGGAAATTATCAAAAGGCATTTTGAAGATCCCTTAATAGTGGAGGGAAACAGAATCCAGATTATGAAAGAAATGCCAAAAAGGATTCTCCTAGAAAGGAAAAAATATAGAGAGCTGACCCAGAAATTAAGAGAAAAGGACATCAGATACAGATGGGAAATACCAGAAGGACTAAGCTTTTATTATAAAGCTTTAAGAGTCATCATTAAAACAAGACAGCAGATGGAAAAGTTTTTTGAGGAAAATGTGGAGGACTTTCCCAGACCATTAAGAATTTAACATAATGGAATACAAATTATTATCGTGGAATGTAAATGGACTAAACTCACCCCAAAAGAGAAAAACAATTTTTAATTGGCTAAAAAAATGAAACTGCAATATAATTTGTCTACAAGAGACACATGTTAAGGATCGAGATATTAAATATCTAAAAAATAAACAACAAGGAAAAGAATATATAACATCGTCCAACCAAAAGAAAAAAGGAGTAGTGATTTATATTAAAGAGACTATAGACTCTAAATTAATTTTTCAAGATCAGAATGGAAGATATGTGGTGGTGGAAATTAGTGTAAATGCTAAAAAAAATTGATAATAGGTCTCTATGCACCCAACGGGGCAAAAGACCAGTTTTATAGAGAAATAATGGACAAATTGGATCAAGGCTGGAGACTTCAATGGTGTTGTGGATTTACAAATAGACAGGAAAATAAAGGGAGGTAACAAAAAATCTGGAAAGTTACCAAAAATACTTTTTGAATTAGTCCAGCAAGAACAACTTGAGGATGTATGGAGAAAAGAAAATCCCAAAGGCAAAGACTTCACATATTACTCCGCGAGGCATTAATCATTTTCAAGAATAAACATGATTTGGACATCAAAGGAACTAGCTTTAAGTACAAAAAAAGTGGAAATTTTGCCAAGGGTGAGTTCAGACCATAATCCAATATTATGGAAAGCAATAATGGGTCAGAGAAAAGTAAGATGGAGAATAAATGTAGATCTATTACAAAATCAGGACAACTTGAATTATTTGAGAGAGGAGACAAAACATTTTTTTCAAATAAATAATAATAATGAAGTTTCAGTCCAAATGGCATGGGACACATACAAGGCAGTTATAAGAGGAAATTTAATTTTATTAAACAACAAGGACAAGAAAAGAAAACAAGAGAAATGGCATGAAATACAGGAGAAATTGCATAAAAAAGAACAGGAACTAAAGAAAAAACCTGGGAAAAAATCAATAAGACAAGAAATTAAAATACTGCAGGAGCAAATAAGAGCCATTAACAACAAGGAATTAGAATGGAATTTAAAGGTATTAAAACAGAAGGGGGCGTGGCTTCGGCTTCAATGGAGTCAGGAGCGTTTTAGTAAGCTCCAATCCTCCCCCGGCCGAAAACCCTGGAGGTAAGCAATATAATGTTTCAAAAAGCACTCAAAATGGGCAAACAAGAATCGGAGAAGAAACAGACAGGCAAAGTTACAAAGAAATCACAAGATTTTTCAGTATTACTGAGTCAAACGTCTTCACGAGAACTGACTGAAGAGATTAGCTCTAAAATGGTGGACGGAGTGATCGCAGTCATTAACACTAAAACCCTTCCTCCGCTTCAGAGCTTTCCTCACACTTGAAGGCGCTACAAATCAACATGCTTAAAGAGATAGCAGTACTTTTGAGTTAAAGAACAGTTAAAGAGTTAAAGAACAGTTAACAGAAATTAAATCGAACCTAATAAGCACTACTCAAAAAGCTGAGGCAGCGTTGGAGCTTAGCAACTCAGCACACAGTGCTATAAAAGAAATACAAACTGAGAACAAAAATCTCCACGACAGAGTTCTTTCTCTTGAAATGAGCGCAAGGCAGAGAAATCTTTGATTCCGTGGGTTGGATGAGAATTTTAATATTAATGAAGATTTAATTACATGGCTGACCTCATGGCTTAATGAGACTTTTAATTTGGAAGAAGAATCGATCCCACTGATAATAAAAGCCTATTGTGTAGGCCCAAAATAACAAAGAGCTAATCCAAGAGACATTCTTGTAGAATTTGCCAATCAAAAACCTTGCAAGAAAATCCTGTCAGAAACTAGAAGCAGAGGATCAATCCTCCTAAATAATATTCCTATACAAGTTTTCACAGATTTACCTGGAGAAATATTGAACAAAAGAAAAGAGCTTAAGGAAATAACAGATCTCTTGAGGCAAGCCAAAATCCAATACAGATGGTGAAACTTCACTGAACTCTCAATTCAACACCATGGCAGACAATATATTGTAACGGATCCAGAATCAGGTCGATCCTTTTTTGAGAAGCATTAACTTGAGCCCTGACATGGAGATGGATCAGACATCGTAGAAAAGGAAGAGGTCGCAGGACTTCTCTCCTGGCAAAGGGAGTAAAATTCCTGTCAGAAATACCTGAAGTGGAACAGCAATAGACATATTAAGCACTATATGAAACGTTATGTTTTTCACTACAATAAATATATATAATAATAGCTGGGGTTTGGGGTGGGGGAGGATGGGGACCTTCTATATTTAGCTCCCTGCAGCAAAGGGTTTTTATTTAGATTAGTTTAATATATAAACTTTTGATTTATTTGTATTTAATTTCAACTCCAATCGATTAGGTTGGTATTATACCAACGACTGGTGTGTGAATTCTAACACACCAACCACACGGAGTTGGAATAGAATTTGTTAAAGGAGATTAACGGACTAGTTTCAAAAAAAAGAAGAAAAAATATATTTGCTTTTAGCTGAGCATTTATCCTTTATAACGTTAAGATATAAGAGGGGAATAAGTTCATTGAAGGGGCTACTTTGGAGGGAGGGAAAGGGAGCTGGGAGGAGGGGGGAAGAAGGGTTTATAGTTAAACAAAGAGAATCCTCAGTTAGATAAGATTCAAAAAATTGATTGTGTGTTATTGTTTGTTTATTGTCGATATTGCAAAGGTAAATACAAAATAAATAAAAATAAATATTGTATTAACAAAATAATAATAATACCAAAAATAATAATAATAAAAATAAAAATAAAATATTTTTTTTAAAAAGGTTAATTATAAAATTACAAAAAATTACAAAAAAAAAAGAGAAAAAAAGAGCGGAAGACACAGTTGGAAGTTGGCAGTTATTAATCAACTTCCCTTTGTTGGTTTGTTTGTTGGTCTTTACAGTTACTTGTAATCAGTTGTTTATTATAGACTGTTGATTGTTATAATAGTGAATGATAGTTTGTAGTTACATTGGCAGTTCAAGTGTTTAGGGATACTACCCAACACTAGTGAATTATACCACAGTTAACAAGGATAATATCCAAAGTTCATTATAAGTACACGGTTCAAGACTCTAAAAAAATTGTTAGACTTGATTATGTTATCATTGTTGTGTGTATTATATGCAGTTCATAGCAAACCATTGAAGTTTCTTGCTATTTCAGATTTATTGATTCAATTGCAATCTTTTGGTATTATTACTAACGTATGAAATAGTATATTACAAACATTGTTGGGTTAAGGATTGCTCTATATTTCTATTAACAACTTATATACAGAATCTGATTGTTCTGCAATTATATTTGTAAATCAAAACAATATAACTCTACCTAAAAACACATTATATTAAACCTACAATTTTATTGCACCCTTTCTAAATTGAAATGCTACCAAAACTGAATATAATATCTTATAACGTTAGAGGTCTTAACAATATAATCAAAAGAAAAAAAATTGAATGATCTGACTCAACAGAAAACAAACATTGCCCTTCTTCAAGAAATGCACCTTCACTCCTCTAGTAACACAATACTTAAAGCAAAATGGATTCAACAGCAGTATAATGCGAATGGTTCCTCAAAATCTAGGGGGATATCAATCCTAATATCCAGGTCAACCAATTACCAGCATAAATACTCTCTAATAGATCCTAAGGGGAGGTACATTTTTATAAAAGGTACCATTGATAATCAATTATTTACCCTGGGATCAATATATGCCCCGAATTCCAATCAGCTAGAGTTTTTGAATGAATGCTTAAACAATCTAGCTAATTTTCAGGAAGGCTATACAATAATAGGGGGTGATCTTAACTACATTTGCAATTACAAACTCGACAAAACATCCCATAATTCTCAAAAACTTTCAAATAAATTAGAAACAGAATTACCTACAATTTTAAAAAAATTTCAACTAATTGGCCTGTGGCATCTAATGGACCCATATGAGAAAGATTTCACCTATTATTCGGCTAGACACAAAACGTACACCAGAATTGATTATATCTTAATAACTGACAATTTAAGGGGTAAGGTCATCAACTCTCAAATAGGCAACTTTACAAATTCAGACCATGCCTGGGTCTCCTGCTCATTAACTACTCAATCATCGGAAAACCCTGAGCGACACTGGAGTTGCAACAAATATCTTCTTCATAATGCTAACACATCAAAACTCATAGAACAGGCCATCAAAAACTATCTTAAAGATAATGACTCGCCAGAAATATCTCCCCATTTTAGATGGGATGCTTTAAAAGCTGTATTAAGAGGACAATCAATTTCAATCTCAGCCCAAGTTCATAAGTCCAAACAATTGCAAAAAAAAATCAATATTGGAAAATATTTCCTTATTAGAGAAACAACATAAAATAACAGGTAGTAACAAAACTTACCACAAACTTCTAAATGAACGAAAATTGTTAGAATCTTTAGAAACTAATCGAATTCAAACAAATTTATTATATCTAAAGCAGAAATATTGGTTCCATTCACCAAAGCAACTGAGATTACTATCCTGGAAAATAAAAGAAAAAAGAGCTTCTACAACAATTAACGCTATTCAAGATAAAAACAGCAAGATATTTTATAAGTCAATAGATATCACTAATTGTTTTGGAGAATTTTATAAAACGTTGTACACTTCAACTAATCCTTCAAAATATGCAATAAACAATTTCTTATCCTCAGCAAATCACATCAAACAATTAAAGGAGGAACATAAACAAATACTATATAGCCCGATCACAAATATAGAGGTTCAAATGGTGATAAAAAACTTAAAAAATAATAAATCAGCAGGCCCGGACGGCTTTCCACCAGAGTTTTACAAGAAATTCAGTACGATTATAGCCCAACCACTAACAGATGCATGTAACCTTTTACTAAACACAGGAAAACAACCTCCCACATGGAAGGAAGCAAATATCATAGTGATCCCAAAACCTGGTAGAGATCATCTCAACCCAGCATCATTCCGCCCAATTTCACTCCTTAATCAGGACTACAAAATATTTACTTCTATAATAACTCACAGATTAAACTCTATTATTAAACATTACATCCACCAAGATCAATCTGGATTTATCCCAGGAAGAGATATAACAGACAACATACATAAAACTCTACATATTATCTCATTAAGTAACTTGCAGAAAACAGGACTATTGCTAGCATCATTAGACATCGAGAAAGCTTTTGACTCCCTTGAAACATCATACTTACTTTTGTTACTTCAACATATGAATTTTAGCCCTAAAATATGCCAAGCTCTACACACTATCTATTCTCAAGCTAAAATTCAAATAAACAACACATCATCAAAAGAAATTAACCTTACAAGGGGCACAAGGCAAGGGTGTCCCCTATCACCACTACTCTTTGCGTTAGCAATAGAACCCCTAGCTAATGAAATACGTCATAATACACAAATTCAAGGAATAACAATTGCCTCCAAAAACTACAAATTGAGTATGTTTGCTGACGACATGCTATTGTATATTATAAACCCAGAAAACTCATTAAAGCATCTGGTAATCACCCTAGACAAATTTAAACAGTTATCAGGGTTGAAAGTCAATATACAAAAATCAGCATTAATGCCGATCAACCTCTCCCCGTCAGCAAGAAAAAGTATCTCTTCAAAATACAACTATCAATGGACAAACAACTATCTCCCATACTTGGGCATTAATATTCCATCTAATTTGTCTCACCTATTAAAATATAATCACTTGCAAAAAATCCAGGAAATCAAGAAAGAATTATTAGAGTGGAATAAACAACAGCACAGTTGGTACTCTAGATTCCACCTGATCAAAAATTTCTCACTCCCTAAACTTACATTCTTGTTTCGCACTATTCCGATAACAATACCTCGCAAACTGATAAGGCAGTGGCAAACAATTTTTAATAATTTCCTATGGAGCTATAAAAAACCAAGGATAGCATTTAACATTTTGCGTCAAACTCCCAATAATGGAGGTTTCAACTACCCTGATGTAGAACTATATGTGCATTCGACCTATCTTTCAATCATAGTACACATATTGAGATCCACAGAAGAAACGCTATGGTCACAAATTTTAGATACATTGCATCTATCAATCCCAATCCAAGAGATAATATGGTGTAAACACCACCTTAGACCAACTCAAATCACTAACAATATATTTTGGACAAACCTACTTAAAATATGGGATCATTACAGATCTAAATTAATTCCCAAGATACCACGTTATTCAACTATACTCATGCAAAAATGGTTCCCACCGGGTTGTAATATAATTAATCACAAACAATGGGAATTCCTATACGGCATAAAACTATGTGATATATCATCCCAAAACGGAATTTTAACAAAAAATGAACTGGAATTAAAATTAAATACTACCATTCCATGGTTTTCGTATTTACAACTGGCAAATATGGCAAATAAAATATGTTTGAAAGACATCATATCAACTCCAAAAACTCAATTTGAAGATCTCTTGGAAAATAAAAATAACCAAAGAAGAGGACTAATCTCTAAAATCTACAAATCTATCATAACCCACCAAAAACCAAAACACTACGCCTACCAAAATAAATGGCAACAAGATTGTAATGCCCAAATTTCTCCACATCAGTGGAAAGAAATTTGGTCCTCCTCGACATTGAAATCCAAAGCAATAAATATCAAACTTCAATCATTTAAAATTCTCACTCGTTGGTACCTAACCCCAAAGAAACTATCAGTCATAACCTCTAACTATTCGCCTATGTGCTGGAAAAATTGTGGCAGTATAGGCACATTTGCTCACCTTTGGTGGCAATGCCCCAAAATAAATGCATTCTGGGTAGAAATACTAAAACAGATAAAACTAATAACGAACTGCGAAATACCACTGGATCCTCTTCTAATCTTTTTAAACCTTTGGCAAAATCACGACATACCATCCTCACAGAAAGAGTTAATCAACAACCTACTAACTATAGCAAAATCTTCAATTGCTTACTTTTGGAAAAAACAAACACCCCCACCAATCTCCCACTGGCTCTCAAGAGTATGGGATCAACTTATCATAGATAAAATAACAGATAATTTAACCAACACATCACACAGATCCAACTTTTATGAAAAATGGTGGCATTTCTTAGACTACATTGACAGAACGGAAGCAAATCCTCCAAATTGTTTATATCAGAAAATACTAGATAAGTTAGTTATAAGCTAAGTCGCTTCAAGAAACTCTGTATAACATTTGTAACTGTTATGACTGCAATTAATAGCATTCGGTTGTCAATTTTTCTATGTAAAATATCTTATTGTTACTTTCATACCTTACCTTTTGTATTTACTGTTTATGTTTTAATGGTTGAGGTTGTTTATTGTTATGTTGATAAATAAAAATTGTTATTAAAAAAAAACAGAAGTTATTTGAAGGAGCAAATAAACCAGGAAAGTACCTAGCCTCGCAACTGAAGAAGAAAAAAGAGAAGAAAATCATTAGTAGGATAATGGAGGAAGGAAAGGAATTGAAAGATCATCAAACAATTAAGCGTGCCTTTTATAAATATTATGCGAAATTATTCCAGAGGAAGGCAGTAAATTTGGAAGAAATAGACCAATATTTGCAAAAAACAGATCTATCAAAGATAACAGAAGAAATGAAGCAGAGACTGAATGCTCCAGTAACAGAGGAAGAAATCGTACGAGCAATAGAAGCAGCAAAGATTGGGAAAGCAGCAGGACCAGATGGGATCACTGCTAAATTCTATAAAGCAATGAAGGAAGACCTTGTACCGGTATTAAAAAATATAATGAATGACACACTTCAAGGAAAAGGACTTCCAGATACATGGAATGAAGCGAGTATTGCTTTGATCCCGAAAGAATTACAAGACTTGACAGATGTGAAAAATTACATACCAATTTCACTTATAAACAATGACTATAAAATAATGGCAAGAAGATTAGCAGACAGGCTTAAAATATGGTTAATGGACTTTATAGGAGAAGACCAGGCTGGATTCCTACCAAACAGACAACTAAAGGACAACTTGAGAGTGGTTATAAATGCCATGGAATATTTTGATAAGCAACCAGACAAAGAAGTTGGCTTTTTCTTTGCAGATGCAGAGAAGGCCTTTGACAACTTGAACTGGGACTTTATGTTCGTATCAATGGAAAAGATGGACCTAGGCAAAGAATTTATAGAAGCAGTAAAAACAATATATAAGGAACAAAGAGCAACAATCTGTGTCAATGACGATCTGACAGAGAAGTTTGAAATAAGAAAAGGTACAAGACAAGGATGTCCACTATCACCGTTATTTGTGATGGTCTTAGAAATATTACTAAGGCAGATCAGAGAAGATGATGACATAAGAGGAATAAAAATAAAGGGATCTTCCTATAAATTAAGAGCATTTGCAAACGATGTGATGTTTATAGTAGAAGATCCACTATAAACTCTGCCAAGACTACTGGAAAAAATTAAGGAATTTGGAGATTTGGCAGGCTTCTATATAAATAAAAAGAAGTCAAAAATAATAACTAAGAACATGACCAAGAAGAAACAACAGGAACTAAGTGAAATAATAAACTGTGAAGTGGTACATAAGACTAAATATTTGGGAATAGAGCTAACAGCTAAAAATATTGATTTATTTAAGAATAACTATGAAAAGCTCTGGACACAAATTGAAAGAGATATGATAAAATGGAATAAACTAAACTTGTCGTGGTTAGGTCGGATTGCCACAGTTAAAATGAACGTGTTGCCTAGAATGATGTTCCTAATGCAAACAATACCAATTGTGAAAGGCAAAAAACAATTTGAAAAATGGCAGAAGAAGATATTGGAATTTGTGTGGGCAGGAAAGAAACCAAGAGTAGAGATTAAAGTTCTTTGTGATGCTAAGGAAAGAGGCAGAATGCAGTTACCTGATCTTTGACTTTACCATGAAGCAATATGTTTAGTCTGGTTAAAAGAATGGGTGTCTTTAACCAATCATAAACTACTAACTTTGGAAGGTTATAATAAACTATTTGGATGGCATGCATATATGTGGTACGATAAGCATAAAATGGACGCAATGTTTCAGCACCACTATTTGAGAAGAAATTTATTGTTGACTTGGCTAAAGTACAAAAAATTTATAGACCAGAAGAAACCACTTTGGATTATACCAGCTGAGGTGATCAACCCAAACTTAGAATATAAAGGAAAAGAATGGCTTACTCTCAAATACTTAACAGAAGTAACAGATAATGAGTTGAACCTTAAACCAAATGAGGAGTTGCCATTCAAATAT
Source organism: Eublepharis macularius (assembly GCF_028583425.1). Classification (NCBI taxonomy): domain Eukaryota; kingdom Metazoa; phylum Chordata; class Lepidosauria; order Squamata; family Eublepharidae; genus Eublepharis; species Eublepharis macularius. The sequence goes on from NC_072797.1 coordinate 83,586,816, forward strand.
GGTTGGTTGCAATATAGACAAATCAAAGACTTATTTGATTCAGACCAAAGAAAAACAGGCCTTAGAACCAAGAATTCAGAGCTAGAAGAATTACTGTTGGGAGATAATAGTAAAATAATTTCTAAAATGTACAAATTGTTATTGAAGTGGTTTACAGAAGATGAAAGAGTCAAGGTGCAAATGGTAAAGTGGGCTATAAATTGTAATAATGAAATAATGATGGAAGCACGGGAACAATTATGGAAAAATACTTTAAAAATATCAACATGTACCAGTATTAGAGAGAATGGCTATAAAATGTTATATAGATGGTACTTAACACCGAAAAAATTAGCCATAGCCAACAAACAGCTATCTAATAAGTGTTGGAAATGTAAGGAGCATGAAGGTTCTCTATTTCATATGTGGTGGACTTGTCGTAAGGCTAGAGTTTTGGACCAAAATATGTACTGAGATGTCTTTGATACTTCGTTATGATGTTGCAAAAAATCCAGAAATGTTGTTATTATCATTGCATTTGGAAGATGTTAATATAAATGATGAGATATTGTTATATTATATGATATCAGCAGCTTGAATAATATATGCTCAGTACTGGAAGAGAGAAGAAATACCTGAAATTGAAGAATGGACAAGGAAATTGTTGTACATGGCTGAAATGGACAAACTAACAAGAAATTTGAAGGAGCAAGATCCAGAAGCATTTTTGGAAGATTGGAAAAAGTTGAAAAAATACATGGAAAAGAAATGGGATGTTAAGGGACAATTATGGTCTTTCGAGGGGTTTTAAAGAAATTAAGTAAGATAAGATATAATTAAGATCTTTACTAATAAGAAGAACACCTTTAGTATAGAAATAAGGTATTATTAATAACGGGAGGTTGGAGTGCTGTTGGAAGTCATTATTGAAAAGGGGGGAGGGGAGGGGTGGGGAAATATACACAGGGGAATTGAAATGGAATGTATTTGTATTTGAAATTGATTATATATTGACCCATCCAATAAAAAATCTATTTTAAAAAAATAATGTAAGGTCTCTCTCCCCTTGGAATCTGATTGGTGAATGTTGTTCAGGAAAACAAGATTCTGCCTTATGAGGTGAACTCAGTGCCTGCCTGCTGCTCAAAGTAACAAAATGAAATAAAAAACACAAACTTTTTGGTGGAAGGGACTTGTTACAATTTAGTTTCCCAGTTTGGTTCACCATTCCAGAAGCCGCTAGTGATTCCTGTGTGTATTTTCAGCTCTTTTTTCTGTTATGCACACCCCCTACTGCCCCTATCCCCCTTTTTTGTTTTACATGTAATCTGAAGTCTATGAATCTCTGGAAGTAGCTCACTGCTTTGTGACTTTTTATTAGTTTTAATGCTATTGTTGTAGTTTGGATTTAAATCTAATGTGATGGGAATGGCGGTAGAACTACATCTGGACATCATGAACTTACTGCTGAAAGATGGGTATACCTCATTAAGGTCCCTCCCCTTCCTAAATCCCACCGTCCCCAGCCTGCACCCCAAAATTTCCAATAATTCCCAAACCGTAATTGGGAACCCTAGGTGGGACTGGAGGAGAAATCTGTATTAGACTTGGACCTAAAGCTTGAGAGAGCCCTGGGTGCAAAAACGTATTATTTATTTATTTAAAACACTTTAATGCTGCCTTTCCACCCAAACAGGGCATCTAAGGCACAGAACATGAAAACATTAAAACATCTGAACATTAAAAGAGGTAGTTATATTAGCCAATACTTTCCCTCTGTGGTGCCATATGGCAAAGGGAACCTTCCATCTAAGGCTCAGATGTCATTGTGCAAAGAAACTGTCAAGGCAAAGCAATTGGCAAAGTAGAACAGGGTGTATTAGGATGGCCACTTGATGCAAACCAGACAGGCTAGAATGTTTGAGGCCACTCCTGCTTCAGCTTTTTATGCAATACAATATGATAAAGAGCATTATCAGTTTACATGTCACAATATCGTAAGTCTGAGGTCACTAAACAGTATCAAGTCTAAGAATGCTACAGCTACAGGTTACATAATACATTGGTCAAGCAAAAGAACAGAACATGTGTAGGCAACTTAGATAAGAAATACGGTAGGGCTAGATATCTCCAGGGATGGACTGTCCCTTCTAAGAAAAGGCTATCTGGTACTGTACTGGTTATAGCACACTAAATGGAAGAGACAGCCAGCAGAAGCACATAGCAAGAAGGGTCAAAGCGGGGGCAGTGTGTTTCCACTGGGCTCACCATAAGGGCAATATTAAATATCATAAAGGGGATAGTTAATATGCCCTAACATATGTTTCAGAACAAAAATAGAATTTTTGTTAACAACTTATGTTTGTGTTAGATCAGAATGGTGTGTGTGTGTTTGTGCTCTTACAAGACTCTGACAAATTATGCTGTGTCCTGCTTGAACCCACACTTCTTCCTAAGCTTAAGAGTGGTACAAAAAAGCCGTATGTTACATCTTTAATTCTTGAATGCCTGCCACACTCCTCCTTACAGGCTTTCTCCATGTCCATTGCCAGTGCTGATGCTTCCCTCCATGCCTTTTAAAATATGCTCTACAGACGTTTTCCTTGCTATTTCTTTTGTTCCCTCCACCCCCATGTCCTTGTCATATATTCTTCAGCAGCTAATTGACCTTCTTACCATGATTTTCCCCAGGGACCCCTGACTTCAATGTATAGGTCATATTTCTTTTACCAGCACCTTTTCTAATTATATTTCACCACTTTTCCCTCCCTGAATTTCTTTTATATTTATGAATTAGGAATTAACAAAATAAATAGGAAATCTATTTGTGTAAAGAAAGAAACACTATGCCCCAGCTCTGGATGTCAGTTTAATCACATTTGAGAACTGGATTTCTGCCTGATATAAGGTATTTTCCAAAATGGAAGGTAAACAAAAAATTTAAGCTAATTTGAGGCTTTCTCACTTAATATACCTTTTTAATATCAATGAAATAATGCAAGATACAAGAAGTCTTTGGAATAAGAACTCTGGTGGAGAGTGCTTGTTCCTTTTGAGGGGTGGAAAAATTACTGTGCAAAAATTAGCAGTGTGTACTCATTTTCTAGCTCAACTATGATAATATGATCCCATTTTCAGAATTTAATAGATGAACTGAGCAGAAAAATTAGGTCAGTGGAAGTAAAATTAACAGAACCCTTCATCCTTGAAGTTCATTGAATGAAGACACTAGCTCTGCTCTCCTGCATACATTATATGGTTTGTAGCCTGTAGCACAGAATGCCAACTGGCATAACAGCAGGAAACACACCCAATTAATAAGCCAGTCTATTTCCAGTATACTTCTTTGATAACCAGTGAGTAAGCACAGTTCATTAGAACAGTGGTTCCCAAACTTTTTTGGGCCACCATCCCCTTGGTTCCATAAACCAGTTCCCATTTTCCCCTACCCTACCCTATAAAAACATTATTCAGAATAGCAGTTTGCATGAGCCCCTAAGGAAGATAATAACAATAAAATTCCAAACAGTAAGAATTAATTGCACATTTATTCAAAATCCAATGAAAACTTTTTACTCTAATTAATTCCAAACTATCTTGTCTACATTTCTTCTTTGATTTTTCTGCTTCTGCCATTTCTGTTCTGAAACAAAGAATTTAACGATTAAATTAAATGATTATGTTAAGGGCTTGCCAGCAACAACTTGAAAGATGACAAAGAGACAAAAACGCACACAGTGATAAGAGTTTCTCAAAACGTGGTATACTGGTCTAACTAAAGTTTTAGTGATGTGTTTACTAAATATTCTGATAATTTCCACCAGATTTCAGCACCATCTGGATGCAGAAATTTGAAGAGAGGAAGGTGTTTTGCTGTAGGCTGTAGCCTGGTCAATCCTAAATAAGTGAACAATGCACTCGGAGGGGCCCACCTCCTGCACCCCTTGTCACCCCCTAGATAATCCCACTGCCCCATAGGGCAGCAGTGCCAACTACGGGAACCACCGCGTTAGAGGATCACCCTATGCTTCGGCAGATAGGCACTGGGCAAGTCCTGCAAACGCTCTCCAGAGTTTTATGTTATATATTTGCTTAGTAATAGTACTACCGGAAATTCTGAAAGCCTCGCGCTCTTTACAGTCACATCACAGTACACAACTAGTTTACATGTTTGGTTTATTTAAAACGACTGTTTTCTGATCAGCAACAGATAAGTGTATACTAACGACTGAAGAAAACGTTTTGATCAAATCCTTGAGTTAAACGTTTCCCATAAAGGGAGACAAAACAGGTTCTCACAGGCGCATCAAAAAGACCCATCCCGACAGTACAACCTCCACCTACACGTTGCACGTTTTGTTATATGCACTGCTCCCAGGAACACTTTCTTGAGAGCCTGAGTCGGAGTCGATGGTTTTATTGCCCCCTTAACCTCTTCCCCCTTGAGCTCCGAGAGCAAGCGCCCTCCTCGAGCCCAGGTCTAGTTCTCCTCGTCAGGAGTCACCTCTCCCCCTGCCCTTGTTTCTTTCCGCGTGTGGTCTAAACGCGTGGCGGTGCCGTGGAGACGTTTTCGCGTGTAGGCAAGCGGGGAAGTTTTGCAACGCTCTGGGCTGCTGACGTTGCCGCAGCCCGGCTCGGCTTCGCCCGCAGCCGCTTTGTATTCGAGGGCGCCTCCCGGCGTTCTTTCCAGCCTCCCTCCGAGTCCCGCTAGCCTGTGGCGTCGGTTCGGACTAGAGCGCGGCGAGCGCGCGGCACAGCCTGGGCAGCGCCTCCGCCTCCCCGCCGGCCTGGCTGGCTCTCCATTGGGCCATTACGTAAATGTCAGCCGCCGCCGCTTCTCTCCTTCTCCTCCCGCTTCGCCTAGTTATGCAATCCCCAGCGCTTGCATCTACTGTACCACACACACTGCTCCGGCGGGGCGGGGGGAGAGAAGGCAAGGCAAGGGAAGGGGGGCCGGGGTTCAATTCAAGTCTGGTCCTGCCCTTGCTCCTTCCCTCCCGGAAGCATCCATTGGCCGCTCCTCGGAAAGCCCTGAGCTCTGATTGGGGCTGGGCGACCGCCAATCATCGCAAAGGCTGGCATGAGGATTGTACGTTGTGAGGAGTGTACAGTATTGACCTACTAACACAGATCTCTCGCTGGCGGCGGCGGCGGCGGCGGCAAAAGACATCTCGTCGGTTGCCTGGCTTTCTGTGCCCGCTCTCTCCTGACACGGCAGCGGCGTTGAGCTGCCCAGAAAAGGCAGCGCTCGTACCGGGAAGGGGTCTTCGGGGGGCCTCCCCCTCAGGCTTTCCAGCCAGCAGCCTGAACGCTTTTTGATCTCCCGGCTTCTCTCCCAAGTAATCCGCTTCAAAGACGGAGGCAGATGCCAAAGGGATCTTCGGAGAAGACCTAGTCCTCTCTACCGGAGGAGATTGCTGAGGTATAGAGCCTTGCAATGCGTTGCTAAGGGGTCTTTTCCCACGCTGGACACTTTCTTCTCACTCTCGGCGTTAGTCAGCCTTTTCCAGCTAGCTAGAGCTAGACATGTGCTTCTGGTAAAAACCCATCTGCCTGTCTATCGTCTCCTCTATCTGTTATCCTCGCAACTTTTTTCGCCCTTTGGCACGTCACCAGCGGGACTCGCCACCTTAAGGTGGCTGCTTGGCTTGCAGCGCCCCTTTGAACGGCTCTCAGGCTCAGCGGTGGCTGCCGCCGCCGCCGGCTCTCGGTGCTACATTGTTGTTGCATAATCTGCCTCCTTGTTGGAGGGGATTGATGTGTTGGAGGAGGAAAGGGGTGGTGGGGGAATGGAGCACGACACGGAACCGGGACAGGGAAAAGACGCTTGTTGTGTGTGGGGTGGTGGTGGTGGTGGAAGAGATTAAGAAGAGAAAGTTGGCATTCTGTGTATCAGCAAGGCCGCGGGGGGGGGGGGTTTAAAGGATCCCCCCCCCATGAGGATTCGAAAAATGCCTGTTTGGGGAACTGTATAAAAGGTTTAAAAAAACAAAAAACAAAACAGACACGCACACGCTTTCCCATCTGAATGTCTAAACAGCCCGAGGGGGGTTGACGGGACTTGTTCTTTCATAGATTGCATAATCTGTCCGCTGTGAATTACCGGTAAGCGTTTGATACTCTGCTAGCGTGCAGTGCTTTGTTAATTTTGGTGCAGCGTTCAAGATTGTGATCTTTCGTTACCTTCCATACAACTTCTCTGCTAGGAAAATGTGCTTTTGAAAAAGCCGAACGGTTGACGGGCTGCGCTTCTTTTAAAAACGAGAACGCGAACGCCTGTTACAGTCGCCTAGTTCTCCCAGCTCTGAATTTGTTTAGCGTGTTTTTATTGCCTCTAAATTCGTCGAGATGCCGCTTTCTCCCGATTGGTGACTGGCTTTCAAGCGCTGCGTTTCCTGATCGTTCCTGGAAATGTTGCATTATGTAACCGCCGAATTTGCTGCCAGGCAAGCTAGGAAGCTAATTATGCGTTTTTCTAAATCTCGCCACAGAGAAACTAGAGCAATCTCAGTCTGAAAAATGTCAGACTAACTGATTCCCAAAGTCGTTCTTCTCCTCCTCCGTCCCCCTCCCCGGCTCCTCGCCTCTTCAAGAAAAGTAGATAGCTGTGTAAGTGGGGAGGCAGCTCGGCTTGTTGAATGTGTGCCATGTCCCTTAAAACGAAAATTGCGCACGTCTATATTTAGCCCTATCACATTTGAGCAATTGTGGCTTCATGGGCTATTTCTGGTCTTTTCTCCAGAGCTGTGCAAATAGACGTTCAAGGACATTTGCTTGCGTTTTGAACTCCACGCCCTCGGGGACGTTTTGATAAGGCTGGTATTTTTAGGAAGGCATTTCGCCCAGACATCAAGTGGTTTGGTAGGTGTTGGCTTTCTTGCTCTCCATCCTCCCCTCCCGCTCTCTGGAAAAAAAAAGACCTTTAGGAGATTATTACGCATTTCGGGAAAAGCGAGGTCGTGTCTGATCTCATCGCTCGTATAAACTGCAATGACAACGACGAAGGCTGGCAGGGTGTGTTGTGTTTCTGTTCTTATTCCAACGTTGTGATTTCTGTAACATGCCAAAAAAAAAAAAACACCACTCTGATCTAGGTCAGTATTACATTTCGAAGGGCCGTACTTCTAATGGGCGATCATAGCGTACGTACTGGCAGTCTTTTCTCTTCCAAATTTTTGCCTTACTTAAGCCCATCTTCTGGGGGGTGGGAGTGGCCCTGATCCGGAGTCGCTTCCAAAATCCAGTTAGAACACTGCCAGGAAACGGGGCACAGAATCGGACCCCACATGTTTTTGTTTTCGGTCGCTGCCTTCGTTGAGACCGATGGAAACTCTTTGGGAGGTGTGTCACACAGACATTCCCTAGATTCAAAGGGCACAAAGTGACCCCCTTTGGGAATCGGTCTGGCTAGCTGGTGCTTAACCCAAGTTTTGGGGCGGGGAGAGTCGCCGTGGGCCGGCCGAGAAAGGAAAATTCCGCTTCGATTCTCCAGCGCGGGTTTTTTTTACCCGGGGCACCCGTGGAGCGGGGGGGGGGGGGAGCGGGAAGAGCGGAGCCGCGGCCGGGCTCGGAGGGAGGGCTGACCGGAGCCTTAGGCGTTGGTTGTTGTGACTGGGAAGGGAGCGCGCTGGCTGGCAGGCAGGCAGGCAGAGGGGGCTGGAGGGCGCTGCTGCTGTAGCTGCTGCTGCTGCTGCGCTTCGCATTCCTTTGTTCTGGAAGGGGGAGCGAGACGAGGCAGCGCTCCAGCGGGGCGGGCGGGGGAGAGCGGGAGCCAGGCTGGCTCGAGCAGGGCAGGCGAGAGGAGTAAATAAGGCAGGAGAACAGTTGTTTTGTGTCCTGACAGGGAGCGAGAGCAGAACAAGACGGCCGGAGGGAGGGATGCGTCTCCAGTCACGTAGTGTGTGTACTCGCTGCTTGACGCGGGGACGAGAGGAGGGAGGGGGAGCGGGTGGGCAGAAAGCTCCTCTCCCTCTTTCCCTCCGCCTCTCTCTCTCTCTCTCTCTCTCTCTCTCTCTCTCTCTCTCTCTCTCTCTCTCTCTCTCTCTCTCTCTGCCCCTTCTGGCTTGGGAATGGACTGGTGCGAAGGCAGTCAGGCTTCGCTTTGGCAGCTTGCAAGGCTTCGACGGCCCAAGACTTCTCTCAGATTTAAATGCCCTCTGCTTGCGTGCCTTTACTTTTCAGGCGGTCAGGCCTCGATTGGATTTCTTTTGTTTTAAAAGGAAAACCTAAACGGTGTGGCACCAAAAGCCCAAAACATTCTGGACGGATTGTGTCTAAGGAAGGCCTGTTTGCCCCCCCCCCCCCGGCCACACTCCTCCCATGGTGCAGTTGGTTCTTAGCAAAATTTCAACCCCCTCCAAATTTTCCTCAGTTCCCTTCTATGGCCAACCTTTTCTTCAAATATGAAATGCTTGTTAGTAAGTTGGTAAGTGACAAGAGACTTCACTCAGATCCATTGCCAAATGCTGTGGTATACTGTGGGTGGCATTTGCGCTGCACACCGAAAAGAGAGCTTTAACGACCACAACCAATGGTATTATTAGTTTGGCAGTTTCCAGAGCCTGTATATACAAGCTTGGGGATTCCCCCCTCCTTTCCACAGTGGCTATGAAATCATTGATATTCCACTGATGTTAATGTTACCATGAAAACGAGTCTTACCAAACTAACAGAAAAGCCCATGCATATTTCTTAGATGTCCCACTGGGACATCTAATTGAAGCCTAAGCATGACCCCAGTTGTTAGCCATGATAGTAATAGCCATGGCCAGAGCAAGAATGTTTTAATAGTTTAACACATTTCAGTGGTGGTAAAAGACAGTTAATTGACTTGAAATTCCAAAGTAGTAATTATCCCCTATGGAAGCAGTGTATAACCACTCAGTGGCAGTGTATAAAAATCCTACCAATGATAAAATCCTACCAAGATTATATTTACAACATATTAATTTTATATCATTTTATATTTTTCTCTGATATATTAATACTATTTGCACACTTTTGGTTATTTTTCCTTCCACTGCCTGACCTTTACTGTTTTTGTTAGAGTTTCTGAGACTTTCCGTTTTAGTGAGTTTAGTGGGAACACCTAACATAAAGAATGTTAAGATTTGCCACAAACTTTCCTGGGTTGCCCACTGAAGTGACCAGATGGCTCTACTGTGACTTCATTGTTCTAATGCCAGGCCCATGGCTGCAGTTCTGAGTCAAGCACCCAAATAATGAGATTGGAATAAATGTTACTATTTAAATACATTTAAGTAGCGCCTTTAGGGCTGATTCTCCCCCACACCCTTTTGGAATGATGAGAGAAACTCTTGTCATGTGACTAAGGTCACATTCAGTTGTTACGTTTTAAAAATATACACATAAAATGATTTATGTAGACAACTTAATGTGATACTGTAACAACCTTGCTTGCAAACACCTGTATCATACATACGGTCTTCAGATCTCTGAAGAGTTTATTTGTATAATACAAGTGTTTGCAAGCAAGGTTGTTACATTCTTATATTAAATTCATGTCTAACTGAAAAACAATTTGACTGGCTCTTAGAAAAACAGCAAAGGCTGTGATCTTACGAACACTTTCCTGGGAGTAAATCCCACTGAATAAAATGGGGTTTACTTCCAAGTAGGATTGCTTTAGGCTTGCTCTCAGAGTGTCAAAGCGATATGATAACTTGAATGGAGCTTTCCAGGCAACGATTGGCTTTTCATGCCACAACAAAAGTTGTAGCAAGATTAATGAAGAAAGAAAGCACATTAGCATTCCCCCTTAAATGTCACATTTGGTTGGGATGGATCTGTGGCATTAGTTCTTCCATGCAGAAGTTTCTTAACTGATGTGAGATGGCAGACTCTTGGTCTTCCTTGTGATTTTGTCCATTGCTTGTCTACTTACCTGTTGAAATTCTGCCAGATATCTTTTATCCATTGGACTCTGAGTAAGGGGACCTCATGTCTGCTTACTTATCCATATAGTAGTATCTGGTCTGACCAGGATTATGGTATCTGCTCTCTGGGATTCTGTAGTTTAAATTTTAGTTCTTCATGTTTTCTAAAATTTACAGCCTGGGCTAGCTATACATGATGATAGATTTTGAAAATACACTTTAAAATTAACTTTAATTCTAGTTTTTTAAAATCATAAACACAAATAATTGTAATTTATTTTGTCTCTAAAAGTGGATTGTAAGACGCCAAAGCTACACAAGATTCTAGCTTTGACTCAGTCCCTATAACCAGGGTTTTTTTTCAAGTGTTAATTAATTGAATTGAATACAGAGCTGTATAAATTAATTTTCATTTTACCTGCCTTCCATAGTAAACACAAATTAAGGATTCATTTGTACTTGTGGGAAGGTCTCACAGGCATCAGTTTTGCCAAATTAAAGCTCATTTGTAAGACATAATGGGCAGTTTCTAGTATGTGTATCCGAAGAACTTCACACATGACAGTGCTGGTGAATGTTATTTTTGTGTTCTGTATGACCTTCCTTTGGAAGATGTCATATGGTTAGCAGCAGACTTAACAATGAATTGCTCTCATCACACACAATTGCATGAAAGCAGATGAATCACATAGGATGTTTAGTGTTATCTGACATGTGTGCAGTGGTGGTGGGCTGCTTGAGTACTACATCTCACTGATGCATCAGGTAATAGATTGTCGTTACTCTAGCTAAATACTTGAATATATTACCTGATATGCTGTGAGTGTCCATTATTTATATATTTGCATATAAACAATGGGATTATATAATAATTGAAATATACTGCAATGTGGTTTTAGTAGGCTGTCCTATATCTGAACTGTAACAAAGTAGCACATCATCAAGACATCACAACCTAATTAAACTAGGATTTGCTGAATATCGAATATACAATGGGTAAGAATGTATTGTAGCCAGGGCTGGGTTCATCAGCCAAGTGATCCAAGCAGTTGTTGGTGTGCCAAATTGGCAGAGGCCACCAACTGAGAGGCATGGCTTCTACTTGTTGTTGCAACCTGGTCTAGGTTCAGGCTAGACTGTGGAGTGTATCTGGAGTCTGCCTTGGTGAGGCATAGTAAGAGATAGGCACTTCCTCCCCATTTGCACATCCTTGGAACTGATGGAGGTACATGAGTGGACATGCTACCCCACTTATGCTGCTGCCACCTGGCTCCAAGATGAGGCATCTTGGAGCTGGGCAGTTGCAACATAAGTGTGTGTTGGGGGGAATCCTACTCTATCATGTTCTGACTGCTTGCCACAGCAAAAAGAGTTGAGCTGGCCGTTATTGTAGCTGGACTTATATAACTGTATTGCATTCATGTCTAGTTAGTCACTCAAACTGGAGGTCTATTTTAATTTAGTTTTATTGGTCCATGATAAAGAGACTTGTAATTTGTCTTTTCTTTGAGCTTTCTTGAGGTCCTCTGGCTGTACTTGTTATTTTGTCCTTAGCACGAGCTTCCCATTTCCCATATTCACAAGTTCTGCAGGAACAGGTCTTTACACCTAGAGCTAGTTCTGGTCTGGTCTTTGCTCCTGCCCTGAGTTCCTCTACCTATGTGTCTCCACAGCTGAACATTGACTATCCAACACCAGTTAGTGTTTTGGCTGATAACTTGATCTTCAGGCATCCCACTCTGTTCCACAGTCCTGCATCTTATGTCTTCTGTGTTCCTCTTTGCATTCACCACAAGTTCTGATCTTACAAATTCCCTCAGTCTCCCATGCTGCTGTGTGTGGGAGCATTTTCATAATTTTGGCTCTACAGCTGAAGTGTCGTCAGGAATCATTGTTTATAATTTCTGTAGAATGTTCACTATAGAAAGGGCTTTGAAAAGTTTACTTCATTTCATTTTCAGAAACACACAGTGTATGTGTGTGTGTGTGCACGCGTGCATATGTGCACACACGTCATGAAATTGAGGCTGAAAATTAATTATTTGCCCAAGACCAGAATCTGAACATTATTTTTGAGGAGAAACAAAGAAATACACACCCTGCTCCCATGTTTAAGGCCACTGGACTGTGGTAGCCTTCAGGTATCAACATATCTCTTGTTATTGCAGAGCCCAATGACATTAATAATTGGCACATTTGGCCATTTATGTGTTACTAGGTTTCACAATAATCATTCTTGCCTTTCAGTTTTTAATTACCATATATTTTTAGCCTTCCTTATTCTCCAGGGATTTGTTAACTAGTCTTCATAGTCTTCAGCATTCTGGCTTTGCGGGTTCAGATTTCTATTGTAATTTTTTTTAAAGAAATGGTTTGAGAGTTGTCAAAAAGCTTATGCCTTCTCATGAGCAATGTGAGCTTACTCAGGCTTCTTATGGTGTGTCACCTCCTGTGAAGAAAAAGACTGTTAGCAATGCGTGCACAGTCAGTCAAACACTGCTGTGCTTTAGCTTGAAACAAAACACACACTTTTAGCTTATTTTAAGGTGGACTTTATTACTAAAGGTTGTGCAAACTTCTTTTATGTAATGACGTTCTTTTTCCAGATGGCTGCCTCCCTACATTATCATTATGATCTGCAGTTTATAACATCACTGTGATGCAATCATCGGAACAATACATTGCTTTGTTTTATGGTTACTGCATATTGTTAAGCAAGAGGTCTGACTCATCAGCTAACAGATTCTTCTAGATGACCTTGCCATGGTTATTTCAGATTTCTCTAGTATGAGAAAAAAATACTGCAGGTCCTCCCGCAAAACCAATTAAGAATTTAAACCAATAATGATTTCAGTTTAACCCACACATCATGGAACTATTTCAAGTGAAATACTTATAGCTTTAATCAACAGTATGGCAGGTTTGGCTGTCAAAAGCAAGAAGCTGAACAAATAAGGAGCAAAGTGCTATCAAAAAAGCATTGCCAAAAACCTTTGCATCTCTCATTTTTTTTCTTTTTGAAAATTTGCCATAATTTCTTAGTATGAACACAGTCTGATTTACCTTAGTTTTTTCAAACTGCATTTGTATTGTTCTTTATCCAAGTTAGCATTATATTAATGTTTTTCCTGCATATTACGTAAGAGACCTTTGCATTTTTACAGTCTTTCAGCATTGGGAGTGGATTGTATTTCAAGATGCAATAATTATAAACCACTGCAGAAAGAGGGAGTGACTGAAATCATATTTAAACTTTAAATTCAGTTAAAACAATATAGATTTTAAACTATTTTAATAATTAAAACTTAAACCATCTATTTGTTAATTAACAGTTTTTTAGTCTGCAGTGTAAAACTATGTAGGGTTGATCCTTTTGGGGTTAACTGGAGGGTTGCCAACAGGCCTATAGAGGCATAAGGTATAGAAATGGGCAATTTAAGCTTTTAATGGCATGGAAGTAAATAATATCATCTGGTAGCATGTTATTAAATCTCTCTTAAAGGGACAGGGTATTTCCCCACTCTAGGTAGTTGGCAACCCTACTTAAAGGTGGTGCCATGAAAATAGCCCCTACAAACAAGCCTGGCATGTATACATTTTTGTATGATTGCTGAAGGTGGGTTGGATCTATATCCACATGCTCATGTAGCCCTCATTACCCACTGTGCCTTTATGTTTGCAGTTGGCTAGAAATGCCATCTGATGAGGCCAATCTAATCCTCATCCGAATGTCATGTACTTTGAGTTCTAAGGCAGGAGTCCCTGACCTTTTTGAGCCTGTGGACACATTTGAAATTCTGACACAGGATGGTGAGTGCAATCTGAACATGGTTGCCACTGGAGGCTGATACAACCACAAAATGGCTGCTGCAGCAGGTGGACCAACCACAAAATGTCAGGAAGTAATGTTATGCATAATTGTAATAGTAACACTTAAACATTTAAGGCAGAAGCTCTGCTTAATAGGATGCCTTTTAAAATGAACATTCTGTTTGAAAATATTTTCTAGCATACACACGGCTTACCTTCAGTCACATAGTGAAGATCCTTTAGCTGGTGACAGCTGTGCTGAAAGCAGTTTTTTTTTTAAAAAAAATGCTCAGCCAGTCAGATCTCCAATAGCTAATTAGAAGCTGTTGGACTAAAGCTCCACCTGACCCTGCCCACTTTCTAAAAATATTTGGTGGGCATCAAGAAAGGTGTCATTGGACATTGAACCCTGTTCTATGGGGTGGATCCAAATCATACCTTGCTTAAGCAGAAGACATTTCTGCTCATGGATTAGGAGCAGGTTTTTTGAAAGTGAGAGAGAAGATGCAGAGAGCTTCAGGGAGAAGAGATGTGAGAAAGACACATTTCATCCATTGAGTGCCACTCATAGTTCCTAGAATCTAATCCTCATCCGAGACTAAATAAAAGCTTCCTACTAGAGAATAAACAGGGTTTTCTGTTCTGAGGTTCCTCATTAAAATATGTGTACATTTTTTTAATGAGTGCCAGAGCATTGCTAAGGGGGAGTTTGATGGCATTCTTTCAAGAAATAGTGTGTACATAGTATGGGAAACTGTTCCATCAATTTTGTTCTTTGTAATTCTTCTAAATATATGTTGTTCACTCACTTTTCTGACATTTTTGATGTGTTTTTTTCTTACATATCTGCCCAATCTATTGCTCTTGTGGAAATCACTGACTGATACATTATGAGGATTTCACTTGGAATCAGATTTGCTAGTTGCATCATTTTCTTTTCAGAGAATGGTCAGAGGAATATTCAGAAGGGAGTAGGTTTGGCTGTTGAATTTTTGTAGTTGATCATCAAAGTGGTTTGCTGAATGTGTGCATCATTTGAAATTATGAAAAGCTCTGATATTGCAAGTCTTCAGCAAAGTTCCATGTAAGCATAGAGAGTTCCCACAAGTGAATCTCTTTGTACTACTGTAGCCTACTTAAACTAAAATTATGATGCATACTGGTTTTGTCATTTAGCATAAATAAAGGAAGAATGTAAATAGTGTTGCTGATCTCAATATAGTCATTTGAGTATACACCAATTAACAATGGATACAATCTATCAGATGATGCTTGTGCACAGGCATCATGAAAATCAGCATGAACTCTGAGATCAGTGGTTGATATATTGTCTGAGCCTGCTCTTCGAGCTAATGGAAATGTACTCAGATTAATCCCGCAGTGAGACATTTGTTTTAAATAGAATTGGAACTTTGCTCAAGGATCAACTTCAGAATTCTATTATCCTTTAGATTTCTCTTGAGGAAAGAAATAACAAAAAAAAGTTTAATTATCTGAAAATACTTGAGGTATTTGATAAAAAAAAGTTTATTGCAAAATAATGATAAAAATTGGACAATAAAATCAGAAAAAAATCTACATAAGTTAAGTGCGAGAGTAGGGCATTTTCAAATCACTTGTCTCAATGAATATGCCAGTATAAAAGATGAAACAATTGTCTTTGAACTGATACTTACCAACTCCGGTTTTTGAATGGCATAAGATACCAGCTAAGCCCTATGCCACTGTACCATCAAGATACACCAATGTAACTTAAAGATATGCCAATGTATCTGGAGATATACAGGCACTAAGGCACACTTTAAAGGAGAGAGGCTTAGTCAGTATCCTAATACTCTAGCCTGCCCCTAGCAACGGTATAATGTTATACCAGCAACAATCCTTGTGTAACGAGGAATATTTCCACCCAAACCGAAAAGAGAGAAAATATAACCACTTTCCTACAGCCACTCTTCCAAGGCATGACACAGCTTGAGATACCAACTATCCCTGCAGCCAATCATTGCTCTCCCAAGCACTATGTAAACCCCAACCAGGATACCTGTATGCCAGATTGTAGGGCATGCAGCATGGGGCCATATCTTTCTGGCATTGTGAAGGGAACATCTAGAACACATATGGAGGAGGGGCTTTTGTGATAGGAGCTCTAGAGGAAGGATGCTTTGCATAAAATCACAAACATTTAGAACAAACATCAAAGGGAAAGAACAAATATTGTGTTTCTTGGGTTCTCACTGGTTTACCTATGGTTTACCGTGCAGGGAAGGTGTTCTGTTCCTTCTGCTGGCATCACATTGCCCACATTGACATTGTTTCTTCCATCTCTGGCTGTCATAGGGTGTAATTAACATGCTGCTCGGTAATTGGTGGATTATCTTGTAGTTACTATGGGCTTCAGTGCAATTGTTATGCTCTCTGCACCTTGGAGTTGAATCTCTTTTTCATTCTGCTGAGTGAGCATAGCCTACCAACTTACAGTGCTGGCACCCTCACTTGGGGTTTAGGATTAGCCTCCTTCCAAGGCACTCAATTAGACTACTGAGATAAATAGGAAAAAGAGCACATGTAGATCCATTCACCTCAGCTGTGACTAGACATGGACACGTACAGAAAAAAAAACCCGAACATAGTGTTCGTTGTTTGTTGCCATCCATGAAAAACGAACTCTGATGAACATGATCCTGTCACGAACTTGTTCGTTGTTCGTGGGGGCCAGCAGGCTCTCCTCCAGCCATCAAGATCTCTACTGTACCGCTCCCAGAAACCCTACCTCAGCAGGCAGCAGGAAATGTACCAATAATAAATAATAGCTTGGCCCCAGAGCCTGGCAGCAGCCCTGGAACTTGAAGGGGTAGATCCCTACTGCACCACTCCCAGAAACTTTACCTGAGCAGGCAGCAGGAAAGGTACCAATAATAAATAATAGCTTGGCCCCAGAGCCTGGCAGCAGCCCTGGAACCTGAAGGGGTAGATCCCTATCCCACCACATACAAAGAAAATTCAGGCACTCACCCTGTCTCTCTAACAGCAGCTGTCTCTCCCTGAAAGCCAGAGCTGGGACCCCTCTCCTGGTCCCCTGGTCTTTTCCTCTTGTAACAAATTTGGAGCTCCAGCCCACACTTGGAAGGAAGACCTGCCTATCAAGCTAAATTGGGCTTAGATTGGGGATTCCAGGGCAACAGGAGGAGTTCAGACAGAGTTCAGACAATCCCTGCCTGAGTTGCCATGGGAATTGATTGCAGGTGCCAGACTGTCTGGCTTGACGAACAGCAACGAACTAGGCTTGCAACTACCACCTGTTTGTTTAGAATGGGGCCTCACAAACAGCTTGTTCGGGAACAGCAGATTGGGCTGTTCGTGGCTTTTTTTAGTTCGTATTGCTGTTCGTGCCCATCTCTAGCTGTGACCCCTTTAAGCAATTGCCATTTTTGGCACACATTTAAATGTTGTCTAAAAGATAATTTAAATGTGTCATTTGTATAATTAACCTTTGGGAAGTATGGTTATACTTCAATTAGTTAATTTGTAACTATTAATACAATGCTAAATATATAACTCCTAATGATAAAATTATACCAGGTTCTGAATCTTAAAGGCAGGTAATATGGTTCTGCAGTTTTACATGCAACTCAGTTTATTTATTATATATTACCTGCTATTATTCTGCATTTGATAATATAAAAGTGGGTCTAGTGTTCACAAGATGAATGTGATTGCTTTACATTAAAAACACTTTTTCTAGTTTATTTTACCTCTCAAAGCCATGCAGTCAAAGCTAAGAAGTCACATATATGTGTTACATTGGCCTACAAGTTAATTATAAGTTAATTGTGTAATCTTTGAACGCATCAGATAGTTTTTGACTTATGAGAAGGGTATGTCCTCAGCAGTATAAGACTGCTTAATAATATCAGAGACTGAATCCTAATGCAGAGGAGTTAGCCGTGTTAGTCTGTGGTAGCAAAATCAAAAAGAGTCCAGTAGCACCTTTAAGACTAACCAATTTTATTGTAGCATAAGCTTTCGAGAATCAAGTTCTCTTCATCAGATGCATGGTACAGAAACTGGTCAAATATAGAAGAGGAGGGGAGGAGAGAGAAGATGCAATTAGGGGGGAGAGAGGGAGGGTCCTAATGTAACAATTTCTTCAATATGATTTGTGAAGTAACATCAAGTATTATTTTTGGTATTTTGGCCACAGAAAGTCGAAATCTAAGCCTTGTGGCCCCAAACACCTTATAAAGGAATATTTCTATTAAGTAAAATATAGTTTGTCTTAATAGCTACTTGTGTCTTGGCTCCAGTTTCTGCCTACAGCTTCATAGGATACCATATTAAGCAAGAGGAATTTCTCTCTTAGCTGGATGTTCCAGTTTGTGGTTCATCCTCACTTTCAGAGCCTTACGGTCAACTTTTTAATAAATCTGCAAGGTAATAATGTGCTTACCTTGTTTTCTGAAAACTGCATAAATCCAGAGAATTATTAGTTATCACTAAGACTTTTAAATGAGTTGCATCCTTAAGAATTCTCATTGTTTTCATAATTCTAATAGCCCTGTGATGGAGGCCATAGTCCAATTTTACCGATGGGCAACTGAAGGTGAGATACAGAGACAAAGCAAATCACTAATCTAATGGCTAAATTAGGATTTGTGAATAGGGCCAATAATCAAAACAGCTGACAACATAGTCTCAGATTAGTAAATTTTGTTTACCCTAAAAAGAATGTGATCAGTTAAAGAAAAATGCATACAAAATTGTAGAATTTTGTGCCTATTATTTGTCAGCAGTTCAGACTTTTAGGATGCAGATTTAAAACCACACTCTGCCATGAAAGCTTGCTGAGTGACCTTTGGCCAGTCACACATTTTTAGCCTGAAGTACCTTACAGAATCGTTATGACCTTAAAATGGAAGAAAGTACAAGGATGTCAATTGCTTAGGGTCCAAATTGTGTATGAAGTAAATACATAAATAACCTAGGCTCTGCAGGATGTTTCCCAGTGATAGGATACTTACAGTGCAATCTTAAATTACATTCTTCTAAGTTGTGTAATTATGCACTGTTGTGCATCATTGTACAAAATGTGCAAAACAGATAGAAATCTAGATATTTAAAACATTTTTATTCAAGATTGTGAAAATTTGATTTTGCTTACTTACAGTAAGTCCAGGGATACCATGGTGATAATATATGTAACTAACCAGATAGCTATAGCATTTTACAGTCTTGTTCTTGGGGAAGATGCTTACATTTGGTCTAAGAAGGCTAAACAGTAAGTGAGAAAAACATTTTCAAATAGTAGTATAATACATGGAAAACAAAACAGTGGCCCACAGCCTGGAAACAACTCAGTCTATATTCCAATTCCAAAAAAGGAGATGCCAAAGAGTGCAGCAACTATTAGACTCTCACTTTAATTTCCCATATATGGAACAAGAAATGCCTCATGTTCAAGCTGGATTCAGAAAAGGAAGAGGAACTAGAGATCACATTGCAAATTTATGATGGGTAATGGAACATACCAGGGAATTTCAGAAGACAATCAGCCTATGTTTTATAGATTACAGCAAGGCTTTTGAGTATGTGGATTATGAACAGCTATGGATAGTGTTAAAAGAAATGGGTGTGCCACAACATCTGTTTGTTTTGATGTGCAACCTCTACTCTGGACAAGAGGCTACTGTTAGGACAGAGTATGGGAAAACAGAACAGTTTCCGTTTGGCAAAGGTGCCAGACAAGGATGCATATTATCTCCCTGCCTGTTCAGCCTCTATGCAGAGCATATTATAAGGAAAGCTGGATTAGATCTAGAAGAAAGTGGAGTGAAAATTGGTAGAAGGAACATTAACAATTTGAGATATGCAGATGACACCACTTTACTGGCAGAAAATAGTAAAGACTTGAAATGACTACTGATGAAGGTTAAAGGAGAAAGCACCAAAGCAGGTTTACAACTGAACATCAAGAAGACAAAAGTATGACTACTGAGGAATTAAACAGTTTTAAAGTTGACAATGAGGACACTGAAATTGTTCAAGATTTTCTATTCCTTGGCTCAATCATCAACCAAAAGGGAGACTAATGAAGAAATCAGAAAAAGATTGAGACTTGGAAGAGCAGCTGTGAGAGAATTAGAAAAGATCCTTAAAGATAAGGATGTCTCTCTGGGGCTCAAGATAATCCAAACTATAGTATTCCACATTACTATATATGGATGTGAAAGCTGGCCATGAAGAAAGCTGACAGCAAGAACATTGATTCATTTGAAATGTGGTGCTGAATGAGGCGTTTTGCAGATACCATGGATGGCCAAAAAGCCCCAAATAAGTGGGTTCTAGAACAAATCAAGCCTGAATTCTCCCTAGAAACTAAAATGACAATATTGAGGCTATTGTACTTTGGTCACATCATGAGAAGACAAGATTCTCTAGAAAAGTCAATAATGCTAGGAAAAGTGGACGGCAGTAGGAAGAGAGGAAAACCTGAAATGAGATGGCTTGAATCATTAAAAGAAGCCACATCCTTCAGTTTGCAAGATCTGAGCAAGCCTGTTAATGATAGGATGTTTTGGAGGTCTTTCATTCATAGGGTCGCCATAGGTTGGAGGCAACTTTACGGCACATAACACACACAATACAGTGGTCATCTCTGTATTGAGGAAAGGCCATTAAGTTCATATACATAATAATCAATCTTGAAAACGTTACTGCAAGTATTTTAAAGAATATGAACATCAGCTTTAGAAAACAAGCACTAAATAATAATATTATACAGAGATGCAAATATGGATGGGAAGAATTTTTATATATGGCAACTTTGGCAAGTCACAACTGTCCTATGTAACGAACTTGGAGCAAACCAAGTTCAAATGGGTCTGCATCCCTCCCTATCATTTAAGTATGTATCACATGCATGAGTTCAGTCCAACAAGATGTGGAGGTCGGTATTGAAGTGCATGTGTGTAAACACACACACAGACACACATACCTTAATGATAAGAATTCAGTTAGGTCCATCGGTGTTCATTGTTCTGTTCATGAACTTAGAAATGAGTGTGAATTTTGTCCCATTACAGTGAAAATTCTGTATGCCTTGAGGGAAGAAGGAAGATTACAAGATCAATTCTATTAATAGTATATACTTGAAAATCCTTAGTACTTAAAATTTATAGATCAGTGATTTAAAACATTACATTGTCTTTGGCTGTCATGATTTCTCATTTCCTGTCAGTGTAACTTATATAACTATCTGATCCTGTTTCCAATAGAATCTATGGTAAACTATATTAGGGGATAGGCAAGACAAAAGAAATGCCATCTACCCTAGGACCCCAAGACAAATCACATGCAGTACTGTGGAGCATACTTACACTAGCCACAGCAGACTACCTTTGTCACCTCTCCCTTCTTGTCTCTCACTGGGCACAATCAGGCCCCTGTCCAAAGGCTTCAGACCATGATCTTTCTATCATAAACTGTTGATTGTCATCTTAGAATTAGGACTTACCAATTTGTACATGTGAATAGGCTTGTAACTTTAAGATCACAAGGCTGTGTATTGACTGTTATATTGCTGAACTGACAGTCAGTGCTACAAACAACCGTAATGGCATTCCTAAAAGCTCCAGATCTTTCAGGAGTGACTAATGTAATGCAGTATTAAATGTTGGTTTTAGACTGCTTTATGGGAGAGTAATAAAGTAATTGCAAAATTAATCATAAGGGAAAATGTTGGAACTTGAAACATAGTAATAAGAGTCATTACAGTTCATTAGTTTATGTGTAAATACTCGTTTGCCAATGAATTTATAGATTGCATCCAAGGTAAAATAGCTAGTTTTTATTAAAGGCATTTTGGCATTATAAAATGGGATTTAATTCATTGACAGGCTCAGTCTTGGGCTGATCTACATACACAGATTAACAGACGAGGTCTTTATCTTCATAATTTGGAGAACTGCTGGCTGACATAAAACAAAGCAGTTCAAGGTTGTCATTATTATTTATTTCATTAAATTTCTGTTCTGCCCTCCCCAGAAGCAGGCTCAGGGCAGATCACATCATTTAAAACACAATCACCGCAATAAATATAGTAATCCATAAATTCATAAAACATTTAAAAACCGTGGTTAATTAACATAATAAAATAAATAGGATAAATATCAACCACAATATAACTATTAGCTTCACTTGGCTAAAAACCCATAGGCAATACTGATATAATTTCTTGGTGTATTTAAACTGTTAAAACAGGGTGGTGATAAAGCTTCTAATGGGGAGGGATTAAAACATTCAGCCATTCCCTCCCCCTGTATGGCCAGTGGAGGCCTAGCCTAGCCTCAACCATATACCTGGCAGAACATCTCTGTCTTACAGGCACGGTGAAAGGATAACAAATCCTGCTGGGCTCTGGTTTCAATAGACAGAGAGTTCCACCAGGCCAGGGCCAGGACCAAAAAGGCCCTGGCTCTGGTCGAGACAAGGCAGGCCTCCCTTGGGCCAGGAACCACCAGTAGTTGTTTTTCTGATGATCAAAGTGTCCTCTGGGGTGTATATAGGGAGAAGCGGTCCTGCAGATATGCTGGTCTCGCAGATAGGCATTGATGAGGCTACTATAGTCTTGCAGATTTTAGAGAATTTAAGGTGGTGGAGCGGGGAGAAACTGTTTCAAAAGTTCTACCTAATGTGGGAAACAAATCTACTGTATGTAGCTACTGTAAATATTACGTTTGCTGTCAAAAATTAATCTAATCCCAACCGTAACAATATTTTCCCAACTGACAGAGGAAGTAGCACTAAATGACTGCATCAACTGTTTCCTTCATTCAATTTTTTTAAAAAAAATATGTAGGGTAACAAAAGGGAGTCTTCTCTGTGAAACAAAAACGGTCTACATTCTAAATCCATCTCCATCTGAAACTCTGTGGACTATAGGTTTCTGTATCACCATAAAGTAATTCTTACTTGACACACTTTCTCTTCTGAATTAGTGGGTATTCGGCAAACTCATCACTTCAGCCTAGTAACCTCATTGGCCATACCCATTTTATTCCTACGTATCTTGCTGTGCCCGGAAAGAAATTCAGACACTACAGAAGTGAATTTCATTTTGTATAGTTACAGGATAAATGAGATCAAATGTCTCATTCTCTGGTGAAATATGCGTCAGATAATATCTGAAATGAATGCTTTAGGCTCCAATCCAATGCAGACTGGGATGAGAATATATATCCTACCCAAAAGCTTTCTTCCACTCCACCAAAGGAGCACTCACTGAGGGTACTGTACCTCAGGAGTCTTACAATTGCCGCACTCATCACTCTGCTATTTCTAACCATTGCCATTCTGATTCTGCTGAAAACAGCTGTGTGTCAAGGTCCTGGAGAGGTCTGTTGAGTGCCCTACAATATAGCATCAAGTAGCTTCCATTTAAAGGGACGGGCCTCTCAAGATCAATGCACTTGGTTCAGCTGTGGCACACCTACAGTGGATTTCTACTGTTCATCCCTAGTTTGACAAGAGGATTACTTTTGGCATCTTATGGGAGTCTGCTCCACACACTGCTCTGTTTGCATCAGGTGGGGGTTTCAATTTTAGCGTGTCTTTCTTGCTGGGTGTGTGTTTTAATAGTCCTACCCTTTATTTATTTATTTATTTATTTATTTATTTATTTATTTATTTATTTATTTATTTATTTATTTATTTATTTATTTATTTAAAGTCCGCCTTTCTTGCTGAGACTCAAGGTGGATTATGCAGTATGAGATTAGTACAATCAGTATTAAGTATATTTCAATACAGTATCAAGGACACTTCCATAAACAATGCCATAGGGTAAATAGATATACAAGTTTAAAAGACATAGTATTAGCAAGAATCCAATACAGAGTAGAAAAAATACTGAAACAGAACATAATCAATTCTAGGTCTAATATTAGACAACATTGAGCACAGGTGGTACAGAGGAGTACATATTTAAAGCAACAGATAATATATAAGGCAATATAGTGATGAAGTCTATGGTCCCTAACTCATTAGTGAAGCAACTAGGAGCTCATCCCTACAATACGGGCCTCCCATTTGAGTAAAAGTCCTTTTTGAATAGTTCAGTTTTGCATCATTTACTGAAAGCCAGGAGAGTGGGGGCTCTCCTGACCTCCTCAGGCAGGTCATTCCACAGGATAGGAGCCACCACAGAGAAAGCCCGTGTACGAGCTGTTGTTGACTTCAGGTGATCTTTATTTCCATGTTAATTTGGATAGTTTGGGGTATGGAAAATCTGACCAATGTTATAATAACTTTTGCCATTTGGAAATGAAGTCAGCAAGTGTTATTAGAGGCATGTTATTTCACTAATTAACAATCTTGTCTGTTACATAAAGTGAACCAATGTTATTTAATATATTGCATTTATTTCCCTTAGGTATTAATTACATGTTATATGATGTATACTTCATATACTCCCTTATGAATCGCTTCAGCTGGTTAAAAAGAGAACAAAGAATTCAGTTGAATGGGAACTTGTAAAGCTACCTTGTTACAAAACATAAACATAGTGGGTTAGATCTCAACAATAAATTCCTTGCCCCAGCTATGGTCTTCAGGCTGCAAGCTGCTGAGTTTTCTTACACATAGGATGGCCTGCCTGCCATGAACAAGAACCTGGGCTTTTTCCAACAGAGAAATCTTGAAAGCGAAGAGGAAATTTCTCCAGAAATTTGGGAGTATGATTTTCTACATGAGAGTAGAGAACGGAGGATAGTGATAAGATCTCTGAGTTGAAACGTAGCTTCACCTCAGTTACAGAAATATGGGAGAAAGTTGAACCTGATTAAGTTCTTAGGCGGATTCATCGCCTAAAACCTGGCAAGGCTGCAAGTCCAGATGGCATTCCCCCTGAATTGTTCCTGTCAAGTCCGACTTGGTGGGCTTCACTTCTGGTTGTCTTTTTTTTCACAGCATTAGATAAACAGGTAAAATCCCTGCAGATTGGTACTCATCAGTTGTGGTACCCATTTATTAAAAAAAAAAAGCTTGTTTAGATCCTACGGATTACAGGCCCATTAGTTTGATTTCTGTGCTGGGCAAATTGTATGCGTTTGGAACTTAAATTGAAGTCTTGGGTGGTCAATTGTAATATTTTGGGACCTAAACAATTTGGCTTCAGGAAGGGCTATTCTGTAATGTATAAAGGGATAATCTTGTCACATTTGGCTGAGAAATATTTAAGGATGACTGGAGTATATGTTGCCTTTTTTTTAACTTAAAATAGGCATTTGATACTGTAAGTTCTGAGCAAAGCTACAAAAGTAAGCATTTTCAAAATGCTTATTGTATTTGATTCAATTACTGTATACTAGCACAACTCTACAGGTTAGGTAGTTGAGGAAAGGTCTTTTAGCAGATAATATCCTTGTGGTAAAAGGAGTGTGGCAGGATTGCGTTTAGGCTGCAGCACTTTTTGGACTCTGGTTAAATGATCCGAGTCCTTTCTTGTCAAAAGGGAACATAATGGCCCCTTCATTGGGAGGGCATCAAATTAATATAATGCTTTATGCTGATGATATCTTACTACTATCATTGATTAGGCAGGGTTTAAGAAACCAAATCAATCAATTTAGAAATTATTGTGAAATGGAGGAACTTAATATAAGTCAGAATAAATCTAAAATACTGCTGTTTGGAGACCCTAGGAAGGCAGGGCGTTCTTGTGCGTCTGGAGCAATAGAGACTGCGTCACATGTGCTGTTACACTGTCCTTTATTTATTGAAGCTAGATGTCATATATTGGGATCCCTTGTCAGCTCTGATGTTCAGTGCTCAACTAATTTTGTTATTCTGAGAAATATAGCCTGAGATATGATGGTGCATGCAGCACGTTTTCATTCTTCGATAGTTCCTTTTGAGTTTTGATTTAGCTTTCTGACATTCACTATCAAACCATTCCATCTTTCCTACCCTTCTTACAGTTACAGCATGTTTCAAAAATAAGGTTTGAAATGCTCCCAGTAATTTAGCCAATGACTCACATCAGTTTTGCATGTTGCATGATTGACAATTTCTCTTGATGTTATTTATACTTTCCTGATTCATCAGCTTCCTAGCTTTATCAGTAATATAACGTTATATCTGTGATGTAATGGCCTACCAATTCAATAAGAATTTTTAATTCAAATGTTACAGGGAGATGATCATGATAAAAGATTCCCATCGTGGTGAATTTAACTATTCTTGGAAGTAATTAATCTGGTACAAGAATATAGTCTAAAACACTGGTTCCTTGGGTGAGATACGGTAAAGTTAGTTACCTGATCAGATGATGTTAATTCCTGGTGACGATTTAAAATTTCCAAATTGAGTTTTGCTGCAAAATTCAACAAATAGGTGCCAGCAATGTTAATGCCCCTATTCAAAGATATTCTACTGTTAAACAGTTTACAGAAGAGCAAGCCCTCTCCAGACCTAGATTTCAGAAAATCTGCATCACTAGCACAGAGTCTTGAATTCATATCACCCATGAGAATAATCTGTGCTGTTAGATAACTGATAACCAAATTTATCAAAAGCTAACCAGATTTTTGTAAATAAGAACTAAGGTTTTTAAACAAGAAACATACACTAAGGTTTTAAACAAGAAACTCTTTGCACTATCATTAAAAAATCTGTTTGAATTATGTTTAAATTTAAATCCTTTCTCACATCCTTTGAGCGTCCCCTATTAGTCACGCTAAAAATGGTTTATAGATTAAAAGCTAATTGGGGTTAGTCCAAGTCTCTTGTAAACAAATGGTGGAGAAATCCTTCAACATTTCTATCAGTTCCCAAATCCCAATCCCCTTGATTACTGTGCCAACCATGGATATTCCATGACAGTAATTTAATCATATTATTCTGTAAGTGATATTATTTGCATCTGGATCAATAACAGCAACATTAGATTCATGAACAATAGGCTTAGACAAAATAGCGTCCCCCTTCTGAAGATAAGTGAAAACCAATTGACAATAACTTTCCCTCACTTGATTGCTTATGTGTTATTAGGGCAGATCCCTCTGTGATTGAGATTAATTTCGACCCAGTTGCTATGGGAACAACTAGTTTGTTAATTTGCTCTAGTAGTATTGCTGTATTTTCAAGTGATCTCTGAGATCAATCAGGTCCATTGTCTCAACCACCTCTTGCGATTCTGAGTTCGGAGCAATTGTATTATGCTCCACAGATGTAGCATGATCATATTCAAGTAAGTCTTGCCTTTAATTTTTCAGATTTTACCAACATATCTTTCTGCTCAGGCTAAAAGATTCACACAACATTTCTTCATCTGCATCTTCATGGGGGATCTCCTTAGAACCAGAAAGTAGATTATTCGAGTGAGTTGTCTTGGGCTCATTTCCCTCTTGCTCAGAAACATCTGCTAATCCTGCATACCTCATCCCTTCTTTTTTTCTTGAGATTAGGGGATTAACATTTTGATTCCTAAAAACCCTAGCAGGGTAAATACCAAAATCAGACTACATTAGAGCCCTATGCATTAAGCTGCCAAACAATAGGAAAGATGGGGTATAAATATTTAAATAAACAAATATTATTATTTAAGCTGCTATCCTCTAACTGCATAATTTTATTGGGAAAATGGAAATAATTATTACAAGGCTTTTATAGGGATGTGTGAGATTAGGACAAAATTTGTGGATTTTTTTTGCCATTATTCTCTTCCTACTGTACCTCTCTGTGCTCTGTGAAAAGCTGTTCCTGAAACTTCAGGGCCCTCTGGAATAGTGGGGGATAATAGATGAGGGATTAAACAGAAATGTGCCACCCACCCCCCAGACACACAGACATGCCTCTTGTGCAAGTTGAGGAAGCGTTCAGGTTGGGGTAGTGGTATGGCTGGTTTCTTTCTGGCTACAGCCCCCTACACCATTCCATGACATCCTGTTTCATTTCCCAAGGACCCTAATTCCCATGATTCATAGGAGGATGCAGTGAAGAAAGGCAGGTAACAAAGTTCTCCTGGTTCTTAGAACCCAACCACAGGATGTTAAAATTGCTTCAGGCATTAACAAATCTTTTTGAAACAGTTGCTCGGAGTTGTCATCTACACTTTCATTGTTCCATTTTTGCAGACCTAGCAAGATGTCATGGTGCAGAACTTACAATTATAACAGAGGCACCCCCAGGACCACAAACCAAAATACCTGGAAAAACCACACTGGAGGTCAAAAAAGCAAAACTATAAATATTAATTTATAAATATGTTAAAGTGAAAAGTGACTGGTGCATTCTATATAAATACTAATAAATATTTAAGACCAATATTCATAAATAGAAAGCAATAAATATATGCATTTAGGATACAATTCTCGATGGAGAATTTAAATAATAAAGTTATTTAAGTAGCTGAACATTTTGTAACAATTTTGCATTTGGCTGAGTCTTGGAAATTGACTATGAGAATACACTTAGTTTGAAACATTATTGGAATGACTGCTGGAACTGGTGGACTACTCTTAATTGGCCCCTGATGAGGTTTCTATGAAACAAGTCTGAATAAATTAGCCTGCCACTTGTTGGGCTGGGGGGGGGGTCCCCTCGGGTCCTTCCCCCATCTATTTGGCTACGCCTGTGAAAAAAACAAAAAGAAAACGTTAAACTTCATTCTTATTTATTGATTGACACACATGTTGAATTTCTGCCTTTGGCTGAGCGTTTTCTCTTGGAACCAACATCTGCATCAAAGAAAGGAGGAAATATTAGAAATGGACTATTATGTTCTTGTCACTATTGCTTACCTTGATTTCGGCCGTCCATCGAGAATTGTATCCTAAATGTGTATATTTATTGCTTTCTATTTATGAGTATTGATCTTAAATATTTATTAGTATTTATATAGAATGCAGTACTGCAGCCCAAGCTCTACTCACAACCTAAGTTTGATCCTGGCAGAAGCCAAGTTCAGGTAGCCAGCTCAAGGTTGACTCAGCCTTCCATCCTTCTGAGGTCGGTCAAATGAGCACTCAGTTTCCTGGGGGTAAAGTGTAGATGACTGGAGAAGGCAATGGCAAACCACCCCGTAACAAAAGTCTGCCAAGAAAATGTGATGCGACATCCCCCCATGGGTCAGTAATGACTCAGTGCTTGCACAGGAGATTACCTTTACCTTTACCTATATAGAATGCAGCAGTCACTTCACTTTAACATATTTATAAATCAATATTCATAATTTTGCTTTTTTGACCTCCATTGTGGTTTTTCCTCTGAGTTTTTTGGTTTATGGTGCAGAACTTGGCATGTGTCTTTCCAGAAGCATCTTTACTGTTGCAACATTCTAGAATTTGCCATACTTCCCCATGTAAATTATTAATAACATCTGTCTTGAGCAATATATTTTCACTAACTGATAGTGGTAAATTGGGAGCCAATAGCTCAGTTCTATGAAGTCTGATTGGCTGAATGGCATCAAGGAGATACAGTTCTAATGCAGTCATCATGTTTACTTCTGGTATAAAACTTTTTTTTTACTGTTATCTGACAAAGGGAGATTTGATTCTCAAAAGTGCATACCTTGGAAATCTAGTTGATCTTTAAGGTGCTGCTGTATCCAGATCTTGCTCTTCACTATTTTACACTACAAAAAATTTCAAAGGTGGGGGAAGCATTCTGCATCCATAGATTATAACAACAAATGGTAGTCTTCAATTGAAGTATTTGTTTTATTCATTTAGCAATTTTTATGCCACCTCTCCCGGGAACCTGCCCATGATCGTTTACAAAATAAAACATATTTGTTAATTACACTTTTGTTAATTAAAACCACATTTGTTAATTAAAACCTAGCATTAAAACCCAACCACAGCATAAAAACATAGGCCATTGAGCAGCTTAAAACAGCAGTTTTCAAACTAAAAGCACACTAAAATGGTGTTCAGAGATCATTTGATTAAAGCCTTGATGAACAGAAACATTTTTGCCTGGTCCTAAAAGAGCAGCAAAGGTACCAGGTGAGCCTGAAGGGGAAAGGAATTCCATAAACCAAATGGTGTGTGTGAGGGGGGGGGGAACCCAGTCTCTGGTTATCACCAGCCTCACATCTAAAGGTGGAGGCACCAAAAGCAGGAACAGTGAGGCAAATAACTGGAGGGCAGGACAATATGGGAGGAGGCAGTCCTTCAAGTACCCTATCCACAAGCCTTGGATTCCTGAGATCACTAGTAAGAAACACTTAGGGCATGATCCTTAGTGCGTCACCCCCAGCATGGGTGTTGACTGATAACACTGGTGATCTACATTGGTATAGGACAGCAAGATACCTGCACAGTGCTAATCCAATTGCCTTCTGCCTTCACCATTATCTCACAATGTGCCCTGGTTGAAGTGTAAGATTTCCTCTCATTCATTGCCCAGTGGTGGAAAATGATTAATACTGCCCCGGCTCATCTGCTGCCGCTGCCACTTGATATATTAGCAATGCAATTCTAAACCGAACTAAGTCCATTGAGTTCAATGGATCGAACTGTAAGTATTCTCCATAATGGTAAACAGTGCAAAATGAATTGAAAGCAACTCGCTCACCGACATAGTTCTTGGCAAAATTCCCAGAAAAAAAGTAATAAACTAGCTACAGCTTCTGGTCTTTTCTGAATAGTTATGTAAGAACATATTGTTAGACTTCTTGTACACGGTAGCAAAAATCCTCCTGTAAATTTCTTGGTTGGATGCTATACATCAGTCTGAAATACCTTCAACAGACCTTGTAATGTCTGAATTTAGCAAAATACTGCACCTAACAAATGTTAATTAAGGTGGGAAGCAAATGGGTTAGATTCATATTAGATTTTTTTATAGGAGCATCAGTTTACAGTAATAGTTCAGTGTTAAACAGATTATCTCTGAAGAAAAGTACAACTGAGCTAAACCACCCTAGTAGGACTGCAGCTTTAGTTAAATTAGTAGGGTCAATGCATTCACGTAGAGCTTATTATTGTCATGTAAAGGTCCAAAAGCATTATTTGCAAACCATATATAATTCATCCCTAGTATTATGTTAATTATTTCCCCCAACAATAGGTATTAAATTTCCATGTCTCTTTATTAACATATAACCGACAAGGTGAAATTGCTTAATGATTTATGTCTTGGATGTCTTATTTGATGACAGCATTAATGACTAATAGATTTAATTTTGTTTTTAAAGGACTAAAAATCAACAACTGAATAATTGTTATTCTTTTGTGTGCCATAGGTTGTTCAGAAGATTACTAATTGAATCTACTCAGAAGAGAATCTGACTAAGATAACTTCAGACTATGAAACAAGCGGAAGAATGCTTATGGATTTAAAATTATTGCATTTACTCAGTTGTAATGGTTCAAAGAGACCTAGAAGATTAATTTGTTCAGTTACTATTTGCACAGCTACTAAAAATTGCTTCTAATGCAGCTGAGAAAAATGCAGTCCATTAAAATGGAACAGACACCTGTTGATACAAGTAGCAATGTGGACAAAATTATGGTACTTAATTCTACATTAACAGATGTATCTGATGACTTAGCAAGCGGTGAAGATATGCTACTAAATGAAGGAAGTATTGTAAAAAACAAATCTTCAGCATGCCGGAGAAAACGGGAATTCATTCCTGATGAAAAGAAAGATGCTATGTATTGGGAAAAACGACGGAAAAACAACGAAGCTGCCAAAAGGTCTCGTGAAAAGCGACGACTGAACGACCTTGTGTTAGAGAACAAACTAATTGCACTTGGAGAAGAAAATGCCACTTTGAAAGCCGAGTTACTTTCACTGAAGCTAAAGTTTGGTTTAATTAGTTCTTCAGCATATGCCCAGGAAGTTCAGAAGCTCAGCAATTCCACAGCTGTGTATTTCCAGGAATATCAGAATTCCAAATCAAGCATTAACTCTTTCATTGATGAACATGAGCCAACTATGGTGAGCAGTAGTTGTATATCTGTCATTAAGCACTCACCACAAAGTGTTTTATCTGATGTATCTGAAGTGTCATCGGTAGATCATGCTCAACCAAGCCCTATACAAACTAATTGCAGAAATCCTGAAACTAAATTCCAAATAATAAAACAGGAGCCTATGGAACTGGAAAACTATACAAGAGATTCACGAGATGAACGAAGCTCCTATACATCATCCATGTATCAAAACTACATGGGAAGCAACTTTAGTGGGTATTCACATTCTCCTCCTCTCTTGCAAGTTAACAGATCCTCAAGTAACTCTCCCAGAACTTCAGAAGCAGATGATGGTGTTGTAGGAAAATCATCAGATGGAGAAGATGAGCAGCAGGTTCCTAAAGGTCCAATCCATTCCCCTGTTGAACTTAAAAATACCCATGCCACAGTTAAAGTTCCAGAGGTGAGCTCTTCTGCACTGCCTCACAAGCTTAGAATTAAGGCCAAGGCCATGCAAATCAAAGTGGAATCATTAGACAGTGAATTTGATGCTTCCCAGAAACTGTCATCACCAATTGACATGTCATCCAAAAGACATTTTGAGCTAGAAAAACACAATGTACAAAATCTTGTACATGCTCCCCACACTCCTTTCTCTGTTCAAGTGACTAACATCCAGGACTGGACTCTGAAGCCAGAACACTGGCACCATCCAAAGGAACTCACTGATAAAATTCAGACTGGCTGCAAAACCGGAGTGGTTGATATTAAAGACAATTCCTACAAAGTGTCTGAGACAGAGAACCTGTATTTGAAACAGGGCATAGCAAATTTGTCTGCAGAGGTTGCTTCACTTAAAAGACTTATAACTACACAACACATTTCTGCTTCAGACTCTGGCTAAATTACTACTGAATAAATGCTCATTGTATTAAAGGATGTCATTTGCAGTAGATTGATATGTTTTGTAATATGCTGAATTTCCACTGGACTTGTGATGTCATTTCACTGTAATGTTCACATAATGTCTGATGGATAGTGTCTTTTTGTGCACAAATGACTATGAGAATTAGGTTGTCATTCTTACTATGCCTTGTGTATAGTCGGGTAGCCTGTGCAAAGGCTGTATATAGTGAACATTATTTTTCTGTCGTTCTGTTACTACAAATTGTGAAAGTTGCCAGTTCCAATAAAAAAAATTGGTGACAAACACAATTAGTTTGTTGTTAGTCTGTTTCTGTTAGCCTGTAAATAGAATGACCGCAATCCAGAGAACCGTTTCCATTTTCTAAATTATATGGGAGAACAGACTTTCCCCTCAAAGCTGAATCTCCTATATTGGCCTGACAAACTCCTTTTGAAATTTGAAATGAAATTTGAAATGAAAGTGGTTATACTTATAAGTGGAAGCACTTACTGTACAGGGGAATGTAAAATCCCTTGAAAATACCTAAAAGATTTTGAATTGTGACTATTTTGTTTTAGAATACCTTATTGAATTATTGTAGTCACGAAGTAGTTAATTTTTAAAAGAACTAAAATGAAGTATGACACACAGGTGAGGAAAAATCTGAATCATATTCATAAAGACAATAGAGATAGCCAATGACAATCTTATCAGATCTGTATATTGAAAACTTACTATACAAATGGGAATGGTGAGGTCTGTCACCAATCTGCCAGTCTTTGATTTCTCTAACTGCCAGGGCTTTCTTTGAGGATTAGAGAAGGTATGAGACAGTATCAGACTCTGACTTGCCACCTTCATGACAGTAGGCAAATAATTGTCAAAGGGTCTCAATTTCTCTTCGGAGAAATTGAATTAAGTATTTAAAGATAAATAAGTATTTAAGATAAAAGTCACCCAACATCATTTATATATTTTATTTACTTCACTTATAGGCCGCCTTTCTTGATCAAGGCAAATTACAAAATATATATTTAAAAATTCAGTCAAACAGCGTAAGTCCTCCGGTAAACTACAGTAGGATTAGGATTACAGAACTGGAAAATGTGCAAACAATTTTTTAAAAAACTGCATAAAGGATGACTTACCGTAATGCAGAAGTGGGTCACAAAGGTAGAAGACAATGCAGTAAAAGTAAGGTGATACATAAATATTGCAATAGACTACAATCCTATTCCCTTATAAAAGCAACAATGAAACAAGTAACTGTAACTTGCATTTATTTCTTATACTGAATGTAAAAGTTAACAGTATAAAGGGATTTCCCCCCTACAGTCTTCAATGACTGTTAGTAGTTTATCGAAACAGACATTTTCTTTATGTTTGTATGACATTAACAGCATATATTTAAGTTCTTTTGCATTTGTACAAATATTCTTGTTTCCAATAAAGCTCAGTTATTAATTTTCTTTCTCTTGATGGACAAATAAGAACAGTTCATTTAGTTCTTTTATAAGGATCTAATAGTGCAATCCTAAACAGAGTTACACCACTCTAAGAATTGGCTTAAATGAATTTAGAAGGGTTTAACTCTGTTTAGGATCACAGTAATTATGAAATACTTGTGGTGTGCTTCATCCAATCTGTTTCCAACTTGTCTCAATAGCAACTGATTTTGGTACAAAGTGGGCTGTAATCTTAAGAAGTACATTATTTTGAGCTTCCAGTCAATTTCTAATGCTGAAGATTTATGTTCTATAAACTTGGTCTATCAGTGATGGATAGATAGATTTCTAGAAGGGAAGGTAGATTCGTCTTCTTAAGATGTCTTCTCTATGTTAAAAGTTCTCCCACAGATTGCCCTGTAGATTTCAAGTACACATTCTTATATGTACATTGGAATAACCAACCATTCTTCTACTTCATCCATTTTGTTAGATGAAAAGAGGCAGAAAAGAGGCAATCATCTACAGTAATAATTATAATTTTTTTATGTGAGCAAGTAATCAAGTGTCAGCTGTAATTATGGAATAAGAGTATTCTACATCCACCCACCCACACATTGATTTGTGTCAAACTATTAAATATTTCTGGTAATGTGCTGTTTGTACCTCTTGTACCTCTTATCTATATATCAAGCTTTCTCCACTTTCTAAAAATCTTTCTACAACGTGACGTTTTCTCCCAAGGAATAATTTCTCATTTCTCTTCAAAAGAAATTACATTATTGTCTGTCTGCTCCCTCTTTTATAGGTTAAAACCACAAAATATTAATTCACAACTTTTTGATGTGAAATTACCTTATGTGGCGAAAGCAAGTGTACAATACCCCTGTAGCCATATCCATAATTGTAAACAGTCTACAACAGCATTTCACAAACTGCTGTCTGGGCACCCTCTTAAGATCTCTGGGGGATTTTGGCAGGGAGGGGGATCTGAAATTCCTTTTTAAAGACAAAAGGTAAGCCTTTTTCCAAAAAAGGAGTAAAAAACCAGTGCTCTCAGTTTTCTAGAAATAGCAGCTGAAGCTTTTCATCCACTAGGGAAGACAGCAGATCAGCTCCCCCTCTCATAAACTACTGCCCACAGTCACCTAGCTTCCAGATTGTCTTCGAATACTAGAGAGAAAATATGATTGGTTGCTTGGAATCTACAGTTCAACCCTAGGGACTCGAATTTGTCCAGTGGCACTAAGTCATAATGCAATCATTACAGTTTATTCTGGTATAAAAGTGAACTGGTTTTCATTCTATTTTACAATGGAAAAAATTTCAGTATGTGCGCACACACAGATGCCGCTGCATCAATAATACCTAATTGCATTTTTAAGACTAACCAATTTTATTGTAGCTTAAGCTTTCGAGAATCAAGTTCTCTTCATCAGATGCATGGTACAGAAACTGGTCAAATATAGAAGAGGAGGGGGGAGGAGAGGAGGAGAGAGAAGATGCAGTTAGGGGGGGAGAGGGAGGGTGCAACCAAAACATTCCTTTGCTAGTAAATGTCAACATCTCCTTTTGGAGTGGAGATTAATTGGCTTGTGTGAGGCTTCAAAGGAGTTTGCCGTGTTGGTTTGTAGCAGCAAAACAACCAGACCATCCAATTCCAATGTAGTATAAGCCTTCGATAACCACAGCTCTCCCCGTCAGATGCATCTGACAAAGAGAACTGTGGTCCCCGGAAGCCCACGCCAGGTGCCACTGGGCTCCCCCAGACCCCGCCTCTGTAAAGGAAATCTGTTACCTGTGATAATGTGATAACCATTCATAGTCCCTATTCAGTCCCAGCTTGACAGAGTCAAATTTGCATATGAATTCCAATTCAGCAGCCTCCCGTTGGATTTTGTTTTTGAAAGGTTTCTGTTGAACTACAGCGATCTTTAAGTCTTTGATGGAATGTCCTGGTAGATTGAAGTGTTCTCCCACTGGTTTCTGGACGTTTCCATTTCTAATGTCAGATTTGTGCCCATTTATTCTTTTGCATAGAGGTTGGCTGGTTTGTCAATGTACAGAGCAGAAGGACATTGTTGGCACATGAGGGCATATATCAGATTGGAGGATGAGCAGCTGTAAGAATCAGAGACAGTGTAGTTGATGCCATTGGGTCCTGTAATTGTATTCCCTGGGTAGATACAGGGGCAGAGCTGGCATCTGGGTCTGTTGCAGGGCCTGGTACCTGTGCTGGTGACTCTGCTGGCCGATTCATGATTGTGGGTGAGAAGTCGTTTAAGGTTGGGGGGCTGTCTGTAGGCAAGGAAAGGTCTTCCACCCAGGGCTTCTGAGAGAGAGGCACCACAATATGCTAACATATTCATGGCGGATTTGGACATTTACTAGCAAAGGAATGTTTTGGTTGCACCCTCCCTCTCCCCCCCTAACTGCATCTTCTCTCTCCTCCTCTCCTCCCCCCTCCTCTTCTATATTTGACCAGTTTCTGTACCATGCATCTGACGAAGAGAACTTGATTCTCGAAAGCTTATGCTACAATAAAATTGGTTAGTCTTAAAGGTGCTACTGGACTCTTTTTGATTTTGCTACTACAGACTAACACAGCTAACTCCTCTGGACCTAATTGCATTGGCTCGCAATTGAATGCTGAAAAGTTCAAGTTTTGTGTGGTGCTGGATTCACTTCTCCCCATTTCTAAGGGCAGCTCTGACTGCTTTTTCAAGCCCTTTCTATCACGCTTACAGCTGACCTTTGTCTAGATGTTATTACCGAATAAGGAAGTTTCTCACTGTACCTGGAGCAAAGTCCCTTCCAATCAAAGGATGCAATGGATTAGAACTTGTCGAGGCCTTTTGTGGGCCTCAATATGCTGTTTTGAGGATATGAAAGGTGAAGTGTCCATGCCACATGACTTGCCGTTTGAACTTTGAAAAGGGAGTTGTCTACAGGCTCCATAATTTAAAAAAATCAAAATGGGGATCCTGAGTTTGCTAAAGTTTGAGAACTGCTATTCTGTGCTTCCACTTTCACCTGTAGGGGGCTCCCCTTTCCCCTGTAGGAGGCAGTGGTAATCTGTGTTCTGATTTTAAAGTAGCTTGGGTTTCAGCCTCTTCTATGAAGGTCTTTCTCATAAATTACTCTCAGAAATTTCACTGACTGAATATAATTTAGTCTTTGTTATTTGCAGAATCTGTAACTGCAACCTATTATCCATAATTGCTGTTTAACCCCTTGTTCCCATGGCCTTTGGCTCACCTACTGCAAAACAAACGAGCTAATTCTAACATTTTGTGCTCCACATTACTTCAAATTCAATGCATTTTAGTAAGGGCAAGTGTTAGAGATCAGCACTAGTGGGTAACAGCTGGGGCTAGAGGAAGGGTCCACTCAGCACACCACTCCTGCAGCAGTGATTTCTTGCTGCTGAATTTGATGTTAGAACACCATGTCTCACACAATGTGAGTGAGGGTGTGTAGGTGATGACCTTGGAATCATTGCTGCGGTTGGCAACCTTAATCAGAGAACAGAGGAAGGAACTGGCAGTTGCATTGCTGCCCAGGAAAGTGAGCAATGTGAATCATGAGTGGCAATGGAAGCTAGGATCAGCTGTGCTGCTGCTCACTTGCTCACTGCTTGCTTGGAATGTTGGTACTCCGGAGAGCTTGATGCCTCTGGCCATTGCTGGGCTTTCAACAGCCAGCACTGCCAGCTGATGTCATCCTTGGGTTCTTCATTCCCCCTTAGTTTGCCTTGAGATATCTAGAGCCATCTTTGCCACGGGGCTCTCAGGTGGCTTGGCTGCTTGTCTACCTGCTACATATGATGGCATGGAGAGGGGAGGCCCTTCCAGGTATGGGAGATGTTGCCATGGTATTTCCAGTGGGATGGTCATTGGCTGTTGAAGATTTCTCCGGGTAGGAAGCTTGTGTATCTGTCATTTAAGCTTGCATACCTGTCACATTTGATTAAATGGCAAACTCTATTCTCCATAAGTAACAGGTTATTTATTATTTTTAGAAAATTTTATACCACCTCTCCAGAAAACATACCTAAAGCAGTTTACAAAGTAATAAAAACATTACAAGTTATTAATTAAAACCCACCATTAAAAATATCACCAGACCATAAAACTGAAGAACATTGAACTTAAAATGAATTTATCAGTTTTCAGGCTAAAAACACAATATTAAAATAGCATTAAAAGATAAACAATTAAAAGCCTGGGTAAACAGAATTTTTTGACCAGTTGCCTAGAAGAGAGTAATGTAGAGAGGAGAGTTTCAAGAGGAAGAGCACTCAACAGGCAGGCTACCACAACTGGGAAAGCCCTGTCTCTGGCTGACACTTTCTTCACCTCTGAAGGCAGGGGCACAAAGAACAGGGTTTGTTAAGGGTGATTGTAGTTGGAGGAGTATCTTGGCCCCAAGATATTTAGGGCTTAAAAAGTAAGAACCAGCATTTTGGATTCTGCCTAGAAACACATGGGCATCAAAGTGATATGATCCTTATATCCCACCCATGACTGCCAAATTTTGAACCCTCTGACATTTCCAGACTGTTTTCAAAACCAACACTGTTAAAATAGAACACTACAGTAATCTAAACTGGGTGTGATCAGAGTATGGATCACTGTGGCCAAATCGTGCTTTTCAAGGAAGAACTTTAGCTAGTATATCAGCTGAAGCTGGCAAAAGGTGCTACATGCTACAGGGGAAACCCGATCTTCCAGCTGAAGACCAGGATCCAGCACCACCTCAAAGCTATGAACCTGATCCTTCAGGGAGAGTGCAATGTCCTCCAGGACAGGCTGACTCCTCAGACCTCAAGGGGCTTCATCATTGACCAACATGTCTGGACTGAGCTTTAGTTTATTGGCTCTTATCCACCACATGTTTTCCAGACACCTGACTCAGCTGTTAAAGAAAAACAGAGCTGAGTGTCATCCACATATCAATGGCATCACATTCCAAACCCTCAGACAATCTCTTTCAATATTTTCATGTAAACATTAAACAGCATGGAAGACAAAATAGATCCCATCTGGAATAAATGCCACAGGGCTGAGCAGCAGTCTCCCAGCACCATCTTCTGGAGCTGACCAAGTAAGAGTGGAATATTCTGTAAATTAAGCACATCTTCAAACTATCTGAAGAGAAGTCATAAAGGGAATAAAGCTTACAAATGATATAAATAAGTTTGCAAAACATGCTTGATGGAAACAAGTAATCATGAGGCGGGAAATAAAATACTACTGATAAAAATAAATGGACACCTGAGGCAGACGCAGCCTAAGATGTAGGCTATATATTTCCCTTCAGAATGTTGGGTTAAATGGTTTCTATGTAGGAGAGGAAACTAAATGGAATATCTGACTCAGTCTTCTCTAGTACTGGAGCTCTGTATCTATTTTTTAAAATAATCTGCTGCTATGAGTTCATATTCTAAAAATACAGTGTCTGGGACCTAGCAAAAACAATAATTAGGCAATAAATTATTACTCACAATTCAAGCAAATTGATACTCCTATGTACCTTTAAGAATAAGTAATGGTAGGTTTTATTTTTGCACAAGCTGATGAAATTGTATGACCACTTGATTATAAAGCCAGCTGAAGTTGTGCAGTGAGGTTTACGAGAAGTTATTGTTGGTCTTGTGGATCGATGCCTATAACTAAACAGCAGGATTTAAGTCCAGTGGCACCTGAGACCAACAAAATTTTCAGAGTATAAGCTTCTGAGTGTCAGAGCTCCCTTCTTCAGATACCAGAAGGGAGCTCATACCTGAAAATCTTGTTGATCTCTCAGGTGCCACTGGACTAAAGTCCTGCTGTTATAGTGCAAGCCAACATGGCTACCCATCTAAAACTACCCATTTAAAACTAAACAGATATCCACCAACAGCTCTTTGATAGAACAGTTCTATATTAAAGCAGAAAGGGCTGCTAGATGCTGAAATCCCCCCTCCCCATAATATATATTGGCATATCACTATACTCAGATCACATTTCCCTACCCACACTGCACATCATTGGCTACTGCTGAGAAGACAGAAGAAATGCTTTGGGTGATGATGATGGGTGGCATAAAATATTATATGGAACAAACTAAGACACAGAAATTTTAGCAGTAGTTTTGTGTCAGCACAATGTGTAAATCTGCCCAAAGCATCTCACAACTGTTCAGTTAGAAGGAGCTTTTCAGTCCCTGAAAATAACAAAACTTTGGCCCTCTGGCTGAAGCAAATGGGACTCCTCTTTCTAGTACAGAGCTGGTAGCCAGCAAAGGGTGAATGAAAGGAAAATGGTACACATTGTTTAAATAAAATAGATACACCTATAGGTAAGCCCAGTCTCATCAGATCATGGCTGCTAAGCAGAGTTAGCTGGGTTAGTAGTAACTGGATGGGGAACCTCTAAAGAAGACCATGATTGCAGAGGCAGCCAGTGGCAAACCACCTCTGTTAATCTCTTGCCTTGAAAACCCTAACAGCAGTCGCCGTAAGTCAGCTATGATTTGACGGCACTTTCCACCACCATCTGTTGGGAAATGCTGTAAATAAATATACTTTGTGTCTTATGTGCTGTCAAGTTGTTTCTGACTTACGGTGACCCTATGAATAATGACCCCCCAAAGATCCTGTAATTAACAGTCTTACTTAGATCGTGCAAACTGTAGTATGTGGCTTCCTTTGTTGACTCAAGCCATCTCATTTGGGATTTTCTTCTTTTCCTACTGCCTTCCACCTTTCCTAGTATTGATATCTTCTCTAGTGAGTCTTGTCTTCTCATAATGTGACCAAAGAATGATAGCTGCCGTCTCATCATTTTAGCTTTGAGGGAGAATTCATACTTGACTTGATCTAGAACCTATTTACTTGTCTTTTTGGCAGTCTGTGGTATCCATAAAACTTCTCCAGCACCAAATTTCAAATGAATCAATTTTCTTGCTATTTAATTTTCCAACTTTCACATCCATACATAGTAATGGGGAATATCTAGTATGAATTACCTTGATCTTGGTCCCCAACAATAATTCTTATCCTTAAGAATCTTTTCTAGTTTCTTCATGGCTGTCCTTCTAAGTCTGTCTCCTTCTGATTTCTTGGTTGCAGTCTTCCATTTTGTTGATGATTGAGCCAAGGAATTTATAGCATACACTGCCTGGCTCTGCTGGCCTGGCCATCCCCACTTACTTCTCCACTGTGAGGTAGATTTTCCCTCCAAAACCAACGAGGTTTTTTATTGGGACTGAGATGCCTTTGGTATCATGTAGAGTTGTTGTCCCACACTTTGAGCATGTATATATAGTTGGTTTATTACCCGGCCCAAGTTTAAGTAGAGGAGAAGCAGAGGCCCATGCTTCCTTTAAAATGAAAAGGCACAAGAGGTTAAGTAAGGTTCAAAAAAATAACAGCAGAATTATTCAACAGACAAGGTTGGTACAAAGATAGACATAGAAAGGAAAACTGAGGTAAATGTTTGTTGATCAGAATACTTCACTGGCACGAGGCACAATAATCGTCTATAGCTTAGTTTCAATTATTTACAGTTCTTGGATGTGAGTAGTTGTTATTTTCAGACTTAAGTTACTTAAAGCAAAGTTCTTTTCATTGATTTTATTTCACAGCTTAAATGTACAGGCTTTTACACATACCACTCTTCCTTTTACTGCGTACCCCACAGAGTCAAACCCCCATTCCAGATACTGGACAGGAATTATTCTTCGACTAAAGACATAACCCTGTTATTTTGTCTGAAGATGAGTCTCCTTTTACTACCCATTTCCTCTGCCAACCACACACTCCCAGTTCTAGCTTGTCTGAATAATATTAGTGCTGGCTTTCCCACTTTAGTTCTTCAGCTAAAAGCTTTTTACCAACTATAAGCTTTCTCAGTAAAGGCAAACGTTCTCCCTCCTTTTCCTCGCACAGAGGACTCTCAATCTCACCCTCCCTGGTCAGATTCCAAGCATCCTCTCTCTGACAACCCTGTCAGCTCCAATTTGTTACCTTCCCTCTGGCCAATCACAGAGGGGGGAGCAGCATGCCAATCATCCTCCCTTCAGGCGGTTGTTTTAATCCTTTACCTGTCTCTCTCTGGATGCTGCATTTGGTAATCCTTGCATTTAATGCCCATGCCGTCACAGAATTCTTACTAGAAACGTGTATTTCAAACATGTTAATGTATATATTTATATATTTCCTTCCATTATTTTTACTGAAATTGTTTCAGCATTTTAAACAATTTCCCCATCACATGGCCACCATGTATTTGGAAATGAAAAAATGTTGCTGGAACTGGACTAATGCCAGTAACATTAGTGGAGCACTAAGTAAAAAAAAAGGCTTTTATTGCCACCATATTGTTTTATAAATACTTTTAGAAGATGATTTTACAATATAAGCTGGATACCCTCATGATTACAGCAAAACAATATTTATTGCAACAGTGCACTAGCATGAACATTCTAGTATAGAACATCACGTCCAGTGATAAAAGATATTAGACCGAATGCTGAGGGCCTTTTTTATTCTTCTGTTCTGAAATAAATGGTTGGGCGACAAGACACAGGCTCTCTTCTTTCTCGTCAGAGACAGCCAAGCTTTTTCACAAGTTACAGTGAACACATATACAGTCTGTGTAAGTGTACACCTGATTTTTCTTTACATATCGACTGAGTAATTTTGAATGACATTAAACACACATGATTTAAACTACACATTTATTCAGGTACTGGTCCTCAGTTTCATTGTAAAATGAATGCACAGATGTATGCATGATATGCAGGAGGTACTTGTGCTCACTGTAGCATATGAATAGGGCTAGTACAGTCTAATGTTGAGCTAGGACTGAGAACACCCAGGTTCACATCCCCACTTGGCATGAAACTCACTGTGTTCCTAAGGTTAGTCATTTTCTCTTAGCATAATATGGCACAGGGTTGTTGAGAACAGGGCGACCAGCCATGTATATAGGGTTACCAGGTCCAAGTTGGGAAATTCCTGCAGATTTGGGGGGTGGAGCCTGAAGAGGGTGTGGTTTGAGGAAGGGGAGGAGCCTCAGTGGGGTATGATGCCATAGAGTTCACACTTCAGAGTAGCCATTTTCTCCATGGGAACTGGTCTCGGTTGCCTGGAGATCAGTTACAATTCCGAGAGATCTCCAGCTACCACCTGGAGGCTGGCAACACCACATTTATATTACCCCCAGTGCTTTCAAAATTTTGGTGTATGGATATAAATAAATAAAGCATAAAATGAGCAACTGTTGGAAAATGCACCACAGAGAGAAGTGGAGGAGGAGGGAGTGTCAACCAGTCATTTCATACACACACCCATACAGTATCTGAGTGGAGGTTCGGTACCCAGCTGTGTGACAAAGGACTACAGTCTGTATATACCACTTAGTTTCAGAGTCTTAAGAGGTCAAAAAGCTACTGGTATTGTATAGCCTCTTCTAGTCGGGTGGGGAGAAATGCAAGTGGAAGGACAAATGTCCTGGGAAGACAGAAGAAATCTATCAATCATTATGGGAGCTATGTGATCTGTGAACACTTGGCTGCCAACCAGTTCGTCAGGACTACTTGACCTGAGGGCAGCAGAAACTTGAACATGCATAAATTACTTTATTCAAATGTTCTGGCAAACGCCCACTGATTCTCAGAAATGTTGTGAATAAATGCATCTGATGGTATTGCTATTATGTGACTTATTTCATCTACAGTGCTAAGCGAATGGGACTGCTTAATTTAACTGTGTAGATCAGGGGTGGGCAAATTGCAGCCCGCAGGCCACATGCGGCCCGCTACAGAGTTTTTTGTGGCCCGTGGGCCACAACAAGCAATCTCACTCCTGATTTCAAAAAAATTGTAGAAAAGTATGATAGGGTACATTTGTCTCATTAAACTGATTCTAAAATTAAATGTGCTTGGAGCTATAGATGATATGAAATTAGCACAATAAATAAATTGAATAAAACTACCACTATTTTATTTAATTTATATTTATTGATTTTTATGATACAATTTATACCTTTTCTGAAATGCAAAGTTAACTAATGAATGCAATCATTTTAAAAGGTGCTGCCCTCCGCTAACCTCCGCTC
Source organism: Eublepharis macularius (assembly GCF_028583425.1). Taxonomy (NCBI): domain Eukaryota; kingdom Metazoa; phylum Chordata; class Lepidosauria; order Squamata; family Eublepharidae; genus Eublepharis; species Eublepharis macularius. The sequence continues at coordinate 83,630,880 of NC_072797.1, forward strand.
CCACAAAGTGGCTCCCGAGCCAAAACTATTGTCCACCCCTGGTATAGATGAAAGAAGACCAGTTTCTCCTGTTATTTCACCAGCATGTGCTGTTTAAAGACCAAATAAATTAAAAATTACAACTCATGAAAGAAAGTGCAAGGGAAATGATCTGGACGTGGTTATATGAAGAAGGCACAACCATACCTTTTCTGTTTTTCTTAAAGTCACTTTTTGAGTAATTTATGTTTCTAAATAGCTACAGGGTCACATAAGTAAGTGCTTCCAAGAACAGAATGAGTTCTTTCATTTCTCCAAACTGTTCCCATCACTTATTTTTAGGTTTTGTGACATGTAATTCTGCATATGACTGCACGGTAAATATTTTAAAAAATATATTGCAAAATCTCTATGAATTTCTAAATAATTCTAAAGGAATTGACATAACAGGTAAAGTTATCATTAGGGGCACCAAAGTATTACTTCAGGCATTTTGAAAAAAAAGAGAAGCAGAACCATAAGTAAATTGTACTCACATCTCACACTTATGGTATAACATACATAAGATAATTGTTTCTGTGGAATCTGTACACATTTTCTTGCTGCAAGTTCTTTTTCATTTCCTCCTGCAGCAAACTTGGAGTAGAAGCACAACATCTTTCCCTGTTTTTTAAAATAAAACAGCCAAAGCTGAGCTAAGTAAAGGTCAGGCACGCACAGGTATTTATACACACATGAATGAGGAGAAGAGGAGAAGCCATCTCTGTCTAATAGTCCGAGACAATTCTAAGTTAAAACCTAATTACCTGACTTTAAATGAGTATCTGAAACACTAGCCTTCTGATTGTTTGATGGAATATTTGTTTTGAGTGTTGAAATTGATGAGAAATCACCCAGAAAAAAGCCACTGGGTATTCTTATCCCTTCTATTTATACTGGACAGTATTCTCCCAGGACAGAAGGCATGCATGAACAGGTGTGATTGTATTGCTGGGATGATGTAGTATAGCAAATCAAATGGAAGCAGGAACAGTTACACCCAGTCTGGGAAATTCCTAGAGATTTGTAGGTGGAGCCTGAGGAAGGCTGGATTAAGAGAGGGGAAAGATCTTAGCTGGGTGTAATGCCAAAGTCTACTCTCCAAAGCAGCCATTTTCTCCAGAGGAACTGATATCTGTAGTCTGGAGATCAGTTGTAATGCTGGCCTCTCTGGAGGCTGGCAACTAGTGAACCTGCTACTTAAACACCAGTCTAATTAAGGCATTAATTAGAAGTCATTAGAGGTAACAGGTCTGGTCAAGACAGTTTTAATTCTAAGCATTTATTAGGTTGGAAGCTTCACTGAGCTCAATGGAACTTACTTTTAAGTAAACATTAGGGTTAATATTGATCTCAAGGTGGGTCTTAGAACTCTCCCAGATTCCAGACTACAGAGACTAGTTCTTCTGAAGGAAATGGCTGCTTCAGAAGATGGACTGTAGGGCTTCCCATCTCTACAGAGCTCTTTCCCCTCCCCAAACTCCACTTTCTCCAGGCACTGCCTCCCCCCAAACTCCAGGAATTTCCTGAGCCAGAGCTGGAAACTCTAGTAAGCTTGCTTGGGAGTGTACTGCCTGGGAGACATCAAAGCAATTGTTTGCATGTAGTAAAACCTAGTTAGAAATAGTTTTAAGTGGATATGGATATGTGAACATTCTATTTTATATATTTTAAATAAATTATGCATACAAAACACCACAGTAAGAGACATATGACTGACAAGGAGGGGTGGGTATTAAAACAAATAGCAGTTGGTCAATTTAAGTTTCAGATCCATAGCTGGAAAATGCTTTGTTATAATGGCAGTTTCTATCCTCTTTTAGAACCTGCTTTATGATTTCTGACCTAATTTTACTTCACATGTAGCTGTAAAACTGCAAACAAAATTACACCTTAGTGGAGAAGAATGGATTGTTAAGTAACCCATGCTTTAAAGGGAAACAAATCATCTTCTTCCACACCTTCTCAATAATACTAATTTATCTTCTGAGTACAGAATTGAAACACCCATACTGTGGACTTCATGCATGACAACAGAATTTAATTTCTGTGTATGGAATAGGGAATTATGTTGGTACTTTAAGAAAAATGAAACAAAATGGCAACTGATACTAAATGCAGATGATTTATGTATAGGAAGAATATGATAGTGGGGGTAGGAAATTAAAAAGAGTACCATATGAAGACGTCAGGTGACTGAAATATGTTTTTCTTGGAAATGTCACGATATACTCAATTGTCTATTTATATCATGAGTTCTCCAAGCCATTTTTTATCATATAACATTGAAAACGATTGTGATTGCTGATGTAGTAAGAGCACTGAGAATGATGAGAGCTGATACAAAGGGGGTGTTCGTTCCCTTGTGGATTTATGAGGTACTCTGAGGGAATTATAATGATCTATATGTATATTTACAAGGTGGTTTTAAGCATTTGATCTCATATGTTTTATTACAGTTGAGCATATAACTCTTGAAGTGTACTTCCATAAGTCTGCCAGCTGTTATTTCCCCCCAGGAAACTCTACACTGACTGTTGAAACCGGTCTGTTATTTTATACTTTAGCACATTTCCACAACTTCCACTAGAGCAATGGGAATTCTTCTGTTCTGATGTTTGACTAATTCTGGCACTTAAAGGTTATGGGAACTAACATTCAACTGGGGGTAAATGGCAACAAACATGTAATGAAATCAAAAGAATTTCTCTCAGCATAGTTGATTAACTACAACATCAGGCTGGAAGTTAAGTAAACAGAAAGCCATGGGAAAACTACACCAGGGAAAATGAAATTCTCACAAAACCCGTTCATTACAAACTTTAGCATTCATCATTTGGAACAGACTCTGTTAAACCAGCAATGGCTGCTTGCAGCATTAAAGGGCAGGTGTGAAGGTACAGAGATGAGACATGTGGATTGTATGGCAAATGTCACTTGAATATGGACTTTGCTTTTAAGTTTAGAACACTGTCAACACATCAGGAAGAAAAGTTTTCGATCATCTGCCAACTCTTGCACAACCATTTAAATGAATAAATAATCTTTTTGGAACAGGAAGTGTACATCTATGTTCCCACAATCTTTTAGCAGAAGTCTTGTACCGTATGTCTCACAGATATTTTTTACAAATCTGTAAAGCTAGACATCAGAACACAGAAACTATTTGAAATCTTCCAAAATCATAGGTAAAGCTGACATGAGTTGGGCTTTTCCAATTAGATCAATTCTAAGCATTCAGGTTTATCAGTATTTATTCATAATTTAGGGGCTAAAACTTCCCATGATCAGCCTGAAACCACTCTGTTAAATAGTGGGTTCAGACACCATGTAGTTTAACAGCTCTTTATTCAGCAGGAACACAGACATAGCCAGTCTGAACAGAAGCCCTCAATATATATACAGCAGCTCCACCCCAAGAATAACTGATAGCCAATGAGAACACATACTTTACAATACCATTATTTGCATAAACTATATACAATGTATGAAGTAGGCAGGCCACTCACTGATTGGTCTTTATTATAGAGGACCGATTGGCTGCTGCCTTGAGAAAGTAACCAGTGATATTGCAGGGATTATGGACCAATGAGAATTGCAGGCATTGGGAGCCTTGACTGAACCTTAAGCTCAGCACAGTATAGTGCATTACAATCAATACAGAAAATACCTTAGAGGCCTTGCTCGGCCAACTCAGCCCAGTACACAACACCCCTCCCCCCTAAGTTTGGAACACCCTGTTGTTCGCAGATAGGCTGGGGAAGGTGAGCCAGAATACATTAGAGGCCCTAAGCCCAATACATAACACATTCATTCTTGTGAGCATCCTTGTTGATCACTCAATAATTTTCAGTGGGTATTTGTAAGCATTTACCTGGTAGATGCTTGTGAAAATGCTAACTTGCCACAGAGGTTTCTGAGTAGCTTGCCATAAGGGTCAACAGTTTATACCGCTGGGTAAAAAGCCATAGATTCCACTCTTCAAAGTAACACTTTTTTCCAGGGAAACTGATCTTTGTAGTCTGGAGATCAGCTGTAAATCCAGGAGACTGGCAATCCTATTTAAATACCTTTTGACTCAGCTCAGGGCTCCCAAGGTAGTGAACATGAAACCATGTCAACCATTAAAATATTTCATACATTAAAAACAGCATTTAACACAAATATATAATATAAACACATATAAACACACAAACAGGAAAGAGGGCTAATAAAAGTTAGTGAGGGGGCACCAAACAAAACCTTTATGTAGAGTCAGTAACACCATTTTATAGAACTGTGTGGGTGATGGAACTGGAACCAATGCAACACAATGGTATAGGTAACTAAGGTAGTGTTGGTGATTAATGGAATACTCCAATAGCATAAACACCAGGTCACATTATACTGTCTCTATTTCTACCAGGGCTGCGCACTAAGAAAATTTTCATTATAATTTCTGATCTGGACTTTGGAGGGAAATTTTTTTACTGTAACTGCTTATTTCTGGATAGGATATTACTGGTGCAGGAGGCAAGTCAGTGTGGTTTTTCTTTGGGACCATTATTTTCAATGGGGAATCTATTCAGGGGTCTGAGACAGCTATTTATAAAGATAATGGCACTAAATTTACACAGAACAGTTCTTTCTCTAATCTAAAGACCATCTATATTTCAAGCAGATTGGATAAAGGAGGTGAATTTTACACATCTCCAAATAAATCCCTCTCTGTATAGCTGCACTTCTTGCTACTGATTTCTAAAATGGTGGCAGCCTAGCAGAATTCCAGACAAGACATAGGTATTTTTTAAAAGTTTGCATTCATTTCATTTTCCTTCTTGTACAGTGACTGACTTAATAAAAAACTTTTACCTTTCTGGTGAAAACTCTATTTTCTATGCTTCCTTGTTGTGGTCTGTTTAACACAGTAAGGAAGGAGATTGGTTGCTTTCCTGATATGGGGGACTTTTTCAGGCGGGGACACCTGAAGTTGTTGTTTTTCAACCAAGTATCACCAAAATTGCTGTGGAGCTGCCTGTTCACCAGCAAGTTTCAACCAAATTGGGCAAAGGATTTGAACTCTAAAGGCCCCCAAACAAGCCCAGGATTTCTATTTTCAGAGTGGGAAAAAACTCTCTCTCCACCGTATGAAAGAGATAGGAAGGAAAATATCAGCTCTCTATAGCTTGGTATTGGCTAGGTGTGCTCTGTGGATTTCTCTTGCAAGGATCTGATTGGAACGGAGAAATGCCATTGCTAATGCTGTGTGGCTGGTAACCGCTGGGACTTTTTTAAAAAATGATTTTTTTCAGGGATGGGGTTTCATGGTTCTCAAGCATCTTGGGTCTGTGTAACCATTCTAAAAATCAAGATAATGATTTAAACCAGCAATTTATATATATATATATATATATATGGCTTGTAGATTTCATTATGCTTGTAGATTTCATTATGCACACCCCTACTTTCTACATAAAAGCATCAACTGTGTATTGGGAAATATATGTGTACTAACTAGTTTGTTTAACTTAGCTTAGTTTAACAGCGTTTATCTAGTCAGGAAAGTATGAACCACATGAAGAAAATCAGCCCACTACCTAGTAAATTATAAAAAGATAAAACTTACATTTATTGAGGTAGTTCTAATTCACAGCATTGGTTGTAGAAGAAAAAAAGAGAAAAGCCCATTTAACTTAAAAATCCTTCATGAAATTCTAATGAAATCAATCTGGAAAGCTACATCATTTCTCATAGTAGCTGTAACCCAGTTACAGGTGCTTCTCAATCAGCTTTCTAAGTACAGTCAATCTGAAATCAGAAGGCAGCTCCTCACATTCTCCAGTCCAGATCAAATGATGGTATTGTTAATCACCGTCATCTTCAAAGGGGCTGGAACTGTAATATTTCTGGGGGAAATTTAACATACTGAGAAATGGCTTAAAACAACTTTAATATGCACAGCAGCCAATCACATCTCACATTGTATTCTCTCTACCTTGTTCAAGAACAAAGTAATATCATTTATGGCACATCCACAAACGACCAATTACTTAATACTGTAAAATGTGGGGGAATGTCTCTAAATTGCAAATTTTATCACTACAATAATCTTTCCATGGAAGGAGGTTTTAATGGATGGCTTCCACAAATGGACTGGCACACTAATACTAAGAGTATAATTATATATACTACCATGCTGCAAAAAGCAGGAATTCAGTTACCAGCTCTGGGTTGGTAAATTTCTGAAGATCTGAGGGTGCAACCTGGGGAGGATGAGATTGGGAAGGGATCTCAGAAGAGCATAATGCTGAAGTCCACCATCTAAAGCTGCCACTTCATCCAGGAGAATGGCTCTCTTGTAGTATAGAGATCAGCTGTAATTCTAGGAGATCTCCTAGAAACTTGGGGTTAATCAATCTTCCTTCCTAAACATCAATTGATTTCAGAAACCTGCTGTGAGTACATTTAAAGTTGCCTTGCTGTTTTCAGACAGGAATGGGGCTGAAAGGTACTTAATGCAGCACCTGTGAATTTGGTCTCATTAATACAGGAAAGAGCCAAAGGCACAAACACATGCATATGTATATGTGTGTATAATGCTCGCAGCAGTAGACACCAAACTGATCCTCATTAAACCCGCCATCAGTTTGTGCCAGGGAAGGACCCAGTGTTTGTCAACAGTAAACTTGCAGGTAATCCTTCCATGATGCTACTGCCAAGTATATCAGTTGTTGTTGCAGACAGGAAGATTCCACCCATCTCCAACCCATTGTCATCCTTAGCCTCTACCAAAGAGCAGCTGCCTCTTATTTTTGACAGCTTTGTTGAGATCAATATGTATTTCAACTATTCTATAGGGTATTTCTGCTATAAGGAAACATCTGCTCTGTAGAGAATTTAGCTAGATATGTTATGTAGGTGATGTGGGAAGAAATTTGGCCTTTAACATGTTTTCAGATGTCGAGATAAAACAGCAACGCTCATAAAAGTGGAACTTTTAAGGGTGATTTATGATGTGAAAAGCTGAACTGCATAACAAAGAGTTCTTTTTAAAGGAGATTAACTGAGTCAGCTTCTTAATAATGTGTGAATATCTCAAACTGTAAACTGAGAAGTTTATTTTTTTAAAAAAAAACTTTTGAAGTATTTGCAATCTTCTGAGCTCATTATTTTAAATAGAATTCTATCTCAGGCAAGGAGTTGAAACTCTACAGGATGAATCACCAAAATTGGACGACAAAACTAATTAAGCTTTATTTATTTCAACAATGCAGAGGAACTGAACAAGGCCTCATCTGTTGCAGAAAGACAGGGGAAAGCACACACACACACACACTTTCTCCAGGGCTCAGCTAGCCTGACCACGAGTAGCATTTGCACTTGGGGAAAGAAAATGTACAACTGTCCAATGATCACCCTGAGCAAATGGTTTCAGGATTTCCAGATTTGCTTTTAAAATATAATTAATGTCTTTAATAATGAATTTTATTCACAATAACCCTATTAAGTAGAGAGTGTGTGATTGGTCTAAGGTCACCCAGTGAATTGGGGATTGGAATCTGGGTCTCTTAGAGCCTGATCCGAAATAAAACAGAAGAGAGAAGAATGATGTAAGCTACCTGCCATAACTGGGTACTTGGCTTCCCTACTTACATAATTGTGGGGAGGAGGTATTTTTAGAAACACCTTGCATATAAAGTTTCCTATAGTAATAAAATTCAATATTTAAAGACATTTTATATTTTAAAAGCAAACCTTGAAATCCTGAAACCATTTGCTCAGGCTGATCACTGGACAGTTGTACATTTTCTTCCTCAAAGTGTAGTCAGACTAGCTAAGTATCCAGATTGCCATGTTGAAAATTATATATATTGATAGTACATACCTAGGCTTACCGTTTTCCTGGTCCCGCCACCTCTCACTTGGTTGGCTGTGTGTGTGCACGCAGGAATATGGTGGTAGGGGTGAAGTGTGCTCCTGTGCACCTTAGAGTGCCCCTGCATTGCTCCAGAAACGACATCATTCCTAGAGCAACACAAAAGTGATTGGTTGCAACAGAGGGCAGTTGAGTGAAAATTGACCCCCAATTTATATTTGGGGTTGATTTTTATTCAATTAGCTTCCAGCATAACTTATTACTTCCATATCACGCTGGAAATGATGTCATTCTTGGTGCAACGGAGTGCACATGCACTGCATGTACAGGCGAGGTGAGTTCCCCCTGGTGCAACTACCCATGCATGACCTCCCCATCCCCCACTGTCACTCTCAGGGGACCTGATAACCCTATACATTCCATATCAATTCCTGATGGAAATTAATAAGCTTGCCAATTTAGGCCAGGCTCCTCCCAGTTAGTCCTTTAGTGAACAGTAGTATACATCTATGCTTGCCTTTCCTCTACATATCTTAGGCTCCTGGCATTATATATTTTATTTTATTTATTTATGGCATTTATAGTCTGCCTTTCTCACTGAGACTCAAGGCAGATTACATTGTGTGAGATTACTAAAATAAGTAGCAAGTATATTTCCATACAGTATCAAGGACATTTCCATACAGTGTCAAGGACATTTCCATAAAAAATGTCACAGGATAAATAAAAACAAGTTTACAAAGACATAGCATTAGCAAGGATCTAATGCGGAGTTGAAGAATTCCTGAAACAGAATATAATCAATTCTAGAACTGACATTAGATAACATGAAGCACAGGTAGTATAAAGGAGAACTTATTTAAAGCAACAGATAATATGTAAGGCAACATAGTGGCGAAGTCTATGGTCCCTAACTCATTAGCGAAGCCTCTAAAAACCTCTCCCTACAATATCGCCCTCCTATCTGAGTAAAAGGCCTTTTTGAATAATTCATTTTTGCATTGTTTGTGGAAAGTCAGGAGAGTGGGGACTCTTAACCTCCTCAGGCAGGCTATTCCACAGGGTAGGGATCACCACAAAGAAAGCCCATGTACGAGCTTGTCCTGGGACAGCCACGGCCCTGCTTACCGTCCCCCGGACAAACAGACACCCCGAGCCACCCCCACTCGCTGACAGCACTTACCGGGTGAGGGAAGTCTGCTGCCACCCAAAGAAGCAGCTGAGTGGTGGCGTGGGCGGTCCCTGCAGGAGCTGGCTGAATGGTGGCAAGGGCAGAGAAGGCAAGCAGCTCCTGGGCAGGCAAGCGGGCAGCAGCACGGCCCAGCTGGGGCGCAAGGGCGAGGGGTCCTCAGCAGTGCGGCCCTGGTGTGCATCCCTGGTATCTGCATGGTCAAGCCAGCTGCATTAGAGGCCAGGCGAACAGCTGATGGCCTGGGAAGTGGTGGCCCCAACCATCTGGCATATGGCTCCCTGGGCAGCAAGCCTGCCATGCCCAGCTCAAAATGCTGATGGCTGTACCTGGGGCCAGGGAGGGGGTCTGCCCGCAGGGCTGGCCCAGGGCCCGTCAGGAGAGGATGATTCACCCAGGGCTAAGTAGGCCCAGGCAGCCCCGGTATGGGGGCGGGGGCACCAGGAAAGGGCAGGAATAGGTGCCTATCAGGGGCAAGGGCAGGGGCTGAGCCACAGCCTATGGCGACCCCTGGCCCAGGTGCTGGGCATCACCATGGGAGTGGGAGCATGGGAGTTAGGGCGGGGTTGGCATTAGGGGGGAAGGGATAAAAGGACGGATCCAGACCTCAGCCTGGGGGGGAGGGGAGAGAAAGCTGAGCTCTGGCCCTGGAGCCAAGGGCAGATTCAGTGGGGGCCTCTTGAGCGGCAGGATTAAGGAGCCTACTCTGGAAGTACCCCTTTTAGCTTTAGTTAGAAATAATAACAACAAAAATAATAACATTCAATTTATATACTGCCCATCAGGACAACTTAACACCCACTCAGAGAAGTTTACAAAGTATGTCATTATTATCCTCAGAACTATAATCACCCTGTGAGGTGGGTGGGGCTGAGAGAGCTCCTAGAAGCTGTGACTGACCCAAAGTCACCCAGCTGGCTTCAAGTGGAGGAGTGGGGAAATCAAACCCGGTTCTCTAGATTAGAGTCCCATGCTCTTCATCACTACATCAGCCTGGCTGTCTAGAAAATGAGCTAAACATACAACAAACCAGCAAATACATTAAAAGTCATATTTAAAATATTTGGCTCACTAGCTGATATTGACTTTCTCATTCAAGTATGCCACTGACTTATTTTTGTTAGAGTGGAAAGCCACACACAAATGTTTTCTTTTTCTTTTTTTTTGAAAAAATTTTTATTGGGTTAGGATCAAATGTTTACACATTACAGTCAATATTCCCATTTCCCAATTTCTAACCCCCTCCCTTTCCCCCCCCCCATTTTGTTGACTTCCAACAGGTTTCCAACCCTTTATCCCTTTTCCCTTACTCTTTATATATTCCTCTATCTAACAAATATATATTCTCCCTTTATTCTAAGCAATACTTCTTTAACTATTTTTAATACTCTGTACCCTGACTATGAGTCCCTTTTTCCATAATGGATAAACAATTTATCCCATTTTTCATTATTCCACTTTCAAATATTTCTATATATCATAAACTATGTAAACCATACATTCATATAAATCAACCAGTTTAACTTATACTCTATATGTTATTCATTCTATCTTCTTCTTTCTATTTTAGTTATATTTGTTTACATTAGTATTTCTATTCCCCTTCAATCATAAGTCTATATATGATATCAATCAATTTGACTCATATACAGCTTCAAATAAACATATTCAGTTTGGTACACTGTACGGAATCAAAAAGAAAATATTATTAGTTAGTCAATCCTTATAGTTAACCCTTATGATTAATTGTTTTCTATCAATATTCTATTTATTATTCTATATATATCAATCTAATATCATAACTGCTTAGAAATTCTCTTTTACCTCTTCTCCTCCCCGGTAAAGTCACCCCCCTCTACATTTTATTGTACTTCAGTAGTTCTCAAACTGCCACAGTTCTCCTCCCACCTCCCATTTCTTCTCCAAATATTGTTTCAGCTTCTCCCAGTCTGTGTTAAACTGTCCTGAGTCCAGGTTTCTCAATTTTCTTGTCATTTTGTCCATTTCTGCCATATACAGCAATTTGTGGATCCAATCTTCAATGGTTGGCACTTCTTGTATTTTCCATTTTTGCGCATACAAAAGTCTAGCTGCTGCCGTCATGTAAAATATCAACGTCCTATGATGGGCTGGAATTCCCTCCATTCCCAAGTTTAGTAGCAGGAGTTCTGGGTTCTTATTAATTTGAAATTGTAAAATCTCACTCATTTCTCTTATTATTTCCCCCCAGTACTGCCTAGCTACCTCACACGTCCACCACATATGGTAGAGGGAGCCCTCATGCTTCCTGCATTTCCAGCATTTATTAGAAGTATTCAAATTCCCTAGCGCAATCTTCTTTGGTGTCATGTACCAACGGTAAATCATTTTGTAAATGTTCTCTTTAATACTAGTACATGTCGTTGTCTTCATTGTAGTCTTCCACAAGTATTCCCATGCCTCCATTGTTATTTCTTTGTTGAAATTTATGGCCCATTTCACCATTTGTCCTTTAACTATTTCATCCTCAGTATACCATTTCAGCAGTGCTTGGTATACCTTAGATATTCTTTTCTTGTCCTCTTTAAGAAGGGTCTGCTCTAGTTCCGAGTTTTCTGTTCGTATACCTCCCTTTACAGAGTCCGAGTTATATAAATCTCTAATCTGTCTATACTGGAACCAATCATAATAAGGTGATAGTTCCTCCTGAGTCTTTATTCTGAGTTTAGATTCTTCCGTTCTAGTTATTTCTTTGTAAGTTAAACATTGTTGCTCATTATCAACAGCTCTCGGATCTATCACCTCATATGGAACTACCCACAAAGGGGTTCCTTCTTCCAAATAGATTCTATACTTCTTCCAGATTATATATAAACTTCTCCGTATATAGTGATGCAGGAACATCGAGTTCGCCTTTACTTTATCATGCCATAAGTATGCGTGCCATCCAAATATTTTTTTATATCCCTCTAGGGCTAGTAATTTCTTATTCTTTAGCGTCATCCACTCCTTCAACCACACCAAGCAAATTGCGTCATGGTAAAGTCTTAGATTGGGCAGTTGCATTCCGCCTCTTTCCTTTGCATCTTGTAAAACTTTCATTTTCACTCAAGGCTTCTTGCCTGCCCATACAAAGTCTGATATTTTCCTCTGCCATTTTTCAAATTGCTTAGAGTCACTGATGATTGGTATTGTCTGTAGCAAAAACATTACTCTTGGTAACACATTCATCTTAACTGCTGCAATCCTTCCCAACCATGACAGATTTAGTCTGTTCCATTTAATCAAATCTCTCTCTATCTGAGTCCATAGTTTTTCATAGTTGTTTTTAAATAAGTCTATATTCTTAGCAGTCAGTTCGATTCCCAAATATTTCACCTTGCTTGTTACTTCACAATCCGTTATTTCCGTTAACAATTGTTGTTTCTGCTTAGTCATATTTTTGCATAGTATCTTTGACTTCTTTTTATTAATATAAAAACCTGCCAAGTCTCCGAACTCCTTGATCTTATCTATCACTTTTGGCATGTTCTCCAATGGGTCTTCTACAATTAACATTATGTCATCCGCAAATGCTCTGACCTTGTATGAATAGTCCTTTATTTTAATTCCTCGAATTTCTTCATCTTGTCGTATTTGTATCATCAGGATCTCCAATACCAAAATGAACAGCAGTGGAGACAACGGGCAACCTTGTCTTGTTCCTTTACTTATAATCAATTTCTTAGTCGCTTCATCATTCACCACAATTGCTGCAGTCTGGTCTCTGTAAATTTCCTTAATTGCTCTAATGAATCTTTCTCCCAATTGTAGCTTTTCTATAGTGGCAAACATAAAGTCCCAGTTTAAATTATCAAACGCCTTTTCAGCATCAACAAAGAAGAAACCAACCTCTTTGTCACAACGCTTGTCATAATATTCAATAGCATTAATCACTGTCCTTAAATTGTCTCTGATTTGTCTGTCTGGCAAAAAGCCTGCTTGTTCCTCCTCAATGACTTCCGAAAGCCACCCCTTCAGTCTCTCCGCCAGTATCTTCGCAAAGATTTTATAATCATTGTTAAGTAACGATATAGGTCTGTAGTTTTTCACATTAGTCAAGTCTTGGCCCTCTTTGGGGATCAATGATATATTCGCTTCATTCCAGGTATCTGGAATCCGCTGGTCCTTTAAAACTCCATTGATCACCTCTTTTAGGAATGGTGCCAGTTCGTTGGTCATTACCTTATAAAATTTCGCTGTAAGTCCATCTGGCCCTGGCGCCTTTCCTAGATTTGCAGATTGTATTGCCTTGTTTAGTTCCTCATCTGTTACTTCACTGTTCAGTTTATTTCTCCAAGCTTCCGAAATTACTGGAAGTTTCATTTTCTCCAAATATAACGCTATTGACTCTTTATTTACCTCTTTCTTGTTATACAACTTAGCGTAGAATTTGTAAAAGGCTCTACTAATGGTAGTCTGTTCCAAATACGTTTTATTATCTTCGCAAATTCTATTTATTATTTTCTTTTCCCTTCTCTTCTTCAGTTGCCATGCCAAATACTTCCCAGGTTTATTTGCACCTTCAAACGCTTTCTGATTCAATCTTTTAAGATTCCACTCCAATTCCTTATTATTCATTGCTGTTAACTGTTCTTGAAGTATTTTAATTTCCTGATATAATTTCTTTTTCCCTGGTCTCTTTTTTAACTGTATTTCTTTGGCTTTTATTTTCTCCTCAATCTCTTGTCTTTTCTCCTCTTTCTTTTTTCTTGCTCTACCATTTAAGTCCATTAGTATGCCCCTTATAACCGCCTTATAAGCGTCCCAAACTTTGTCAGTTGGTACTTCTTTATTTACGTTGTATTGTATGAAGAACTTTGTCTCTCTTCTCAACATCTCCATATTCTCTCCTTCCTGTAGCAAGTCCTCATTTATTCTCCATGCTTTCCTTTTTCTCCTTTTCCCTAATTTCCACATGATTGGATTATGATCTGAGCCTACCACACACACAAATGTTTTCTTAATGTACTTCCCTTACCCTATGCAAACTATCCATGTAAAATTTTGTCTGCTGAAGGAAAATGACAATGAAATTGCTTGAAAATTGTGCAGCTATGCCATATGTTTATAAAGGTAATAGGCCACTTTGAAAAGTTTGTACAATAACATCACATGAAAGACCTATTAATCTACTCTTATTACTTACAGTCTTCATTAACTTTAATGAGGTGTTTGGATGTGTAAATCTTATTTGCCAACTGCTGCCAGCTCTGACAAAACACAATATCTAATTTCTTGCAAAGCAGATACAATTACTTTTTACCAGCTCACACAAACTTGCCAGTTTTACCTTCCAGACAAAGGACTATGGATTCCAGACTGTATATAGTGACACAGGAACAGATGTTGTGTGAAAAGTAAATATTTGCTTCTAATTTGCCTATGATATTGACACTACAAATCAGCCTTTTTATTTGCTTTTATGTTCCCTGTAATAAGCAAGAGTTCAGAAAAAGAAAAATTAGGGGTTTATGCCTTGCTCCTGCTTTTGAGTTAGGCCAGGTTAGTGAGATATGATTTTTAACCACAGTATTTTTGGAGTTGCTTACATGAAGATTCAGCCAAGCATTCAAATTACAGGGACAAGGGGCTCCTTCCCTTTTGTGACAGCCTTTTTAGCAACTGTTTTTTAGTGGACAGTCATGATTTATTAAGGGCAATCTCTACCCTTTCATTTGGGGGCAGCTAGAATGTCTCAATAGGAACACCCAAAGGTGCTTCTGATTTGGTTTTTTTCAATGATGCATAGCAAAGCACTTTTGAAACTGAGGGAGTTGCAAATGTAGTATGTAATATAGTGAGGAAAGTTTCTCAGGGGGTTTCCACGTCTTTAGCATGCTTTTCAAAGAAACAGAAAGTCAAAAAATCAAGTAGGTGAGGACAAATCCACTGCATAGTGTTAAGTTGTTCTTTGGACTGTGGTCTTGAGCATTTTCCAGATAGCCATAATGTTCCAATTTCAGTTTCCTTTGTTACCATTTTTATTTCCTTATAACTTTGTTGCATATTCCTTGCTATCCTAGCTTTTCACTGTTTTATTTTTCCTCTGCTCTTTCTGAAACCTGTTTTCTTCCAATCCTTTTCTGGAAATGCCTTGATTTCATTTTTTCACCTTTCCCGTTTCTCATTGCTTCACTCACCTCACCATTTCCCCCCCTATGCAGTGGGTAGTATATGGGAATTTAAAATGTGCATATTAGTGATATATCAAAACAGAGATATACTGTGTGTGTCCTAAACAAACCAGCAGTGGCCAATTAGAATATCAGAAACAAGCAGCCAATCCTCTCCTTGTTGCCACCTGGAACATTCCTTCTAAGAGTACATCCAAATTGTGCCTGGATGCCATTTTCAGGCTCTGTATGCACTGTGAGCTAGGTTCCTTTTCAACAAGCAATCTAAAGAAAAAGGCAGTCCTGTGGGAATATGTAGGGTCTCCTGGAGAGAAAGGAAAACCATTGACTAGCTATCAATCTGGGGTGATGAGAAGGTTCAGGGTGTTTATCACCCATGACACCTGTCCTACTTCCAAAAGGATGTCCAGCATACCCTCAACAGAAACCTGTGAAAGGAACACTTGCCAGCACAGGAACTGATCTACAAAATCATATCTTGGGATTAATGACAATTTACACATAGTTAGGTGATTCTGAAGCAGAATTTGTCTCAGTATTATTATCCACTCACCACAAATATTCAGTTTGTTTACAGTTTCTGTAAACAAAATTTGTGTAGGATAACTCAACATTGATAGAGTAAAAACAGCCAACTGAACAGCTCCCTCAGATATTCCCACTTATCCTTCCTGTAGGATTTCTTGGCTATCATGAACACTGAATAATTTTTAATGCAGATTAATTGAACAAATCCTAAGATATTTGTAAGGCACATTTCAAATTTGATGTTCATGAAAGTTGCCGTCAAGTCATAGCTGACTTACGGAGACTCCTGCTGAGGTTTAGGTTAGGATTGCACTGTAAAGTCATTGTGCGTACCCAAGTTGCACACTGGGTGTAAATGTTAGGAAACTATCACCAAAGTTGTTCTTTTGGAATGAACATAATCCTAAAAAGCAGAACTCTTGAGGGAAAAGTAACTGTTGCAGTGAATGAACAATATGGGCTTCATATTCTTAAAAACTCAAGGTTGTACTCAAGAAAGAGAATAGACAATTTGAGGAAACAGATGCCTCTGAAATACAGAAAAGAGGCAAAGTGCCAAAGTGAGAATGCAGTGTGCATTTCTTGTTTATGCCTGATTGATAACAATTCTGCAATATATTTCTGCCATAGTACTGTTTAAACAAAGAAAGCAAAAGGATGTTTAAAAAACCTAAACAGGATTCAAAGTGGCATTCCTAAGGCAATAAAGTATAACTGAATGCCATAAAAAAGCAACACCACTCTGTTATTTCATATGACTAGCTTGATGCCCATGCTTTGCTACGGTATTTAATTACTTTAAATCCAGTTATAATACTTATGAGTATGTAACATTTTTTGGGTTGGGGGAGAGGGGGTTGAGTTGGTTTTGTAGTATAATAGCATAGCACCTGAGCTTCACAAAGGTGTTTGAATAAAGCGAAGCGCGTTGATGCTGAAAACCAATGAAGTGAATTTCGAAATGTAACATTTATTGAAGAGATTTTAAAAGGAAAAGATTGTAGTGCAATAAATAAAGTAAAAAAAATATGTACAACTGGGGTTTTTTTTCTACTGAAGGTTATCTTTGTAGACCACATTGGTGGTTTTCCCCTCAGCTGCTAGGATCAGCAGGCTGCTGAGTGAGTTCATTCTGCAGCAGGCCACATAGAACTGCCCATGTGAGAAGCAATCCTCCCTCAATTCCTGTCACCTTCAGTGTCTGACCCCGGGACTTGATGATCGTCATAGCAAAGCAGACCTTGAGGGGGAACTACAGTCTCTTGAACTCAAAGAGGTTCTCTGATGATATGAGTGGAATGCTTGGTATGAACACCGACTCCCCCTGAGCACTATTGGTGAACAATGTGGCCTTGATGACATTCCTGTAGAGGGCTTTCACTTGTAGCCTGGTGCCATTGCAGAGTTTGGGTGGGTTGAGGTTCCGGAGCAGCATCACTGAAGCCCCCACTTTGAGGAGAAGCTTGTGGGCTGGGAAGCCAGAAGGGTTGAGCATGCTGAGGAACTCCACGGGTTAGTGGACCACATCATCCATTTGCACCACTGAGTCCACAAATCTCTACTCCATTTCTGCCCCTTCAAGGGAGTTGTGTTTCATTAATGATGGCAGCCTTGTCGTTCTTAGGGGTCAGAATGGCGCGCTTGCACAGCCAGTCCATGAACTTCTCAGTGATAGTGGTGATAGCAGGGTATACTGCGGCTGTTAGGTCTGCTGGGGTTGTCACTACTGTGCCCAGGCCTGCAGGGATGGTCACTTTTCCCTTGGACTCGGGATACTCTCCGAGTCCAAGTAGGAGTTTTTAGTAGGAGTTCATAGAATTCCCCAGCAAACCCTTCGCCTCTCAAGTGGACCCTCATGTTCTTTCTTAGTGAAAGTTTCCTGATGACGGGCCACAGCAATGTGCCTTGACACACATGGTAACATTGTCAGCTCAAGTTCCCCTTGGGACTACTGGCAGAATCTGCTGGAAGTCTCCAGCCAGCAGCACAGTGACTCCCACCATTACTCTCTCATTGTCCCTGACATCTTTTAGGGTTATGCTCAGTGCCTCAAAACACCCCTTGTGCGCCATGGTGCTCTCATCCCAAACAATGAGCTTACAGTTCCACAGCACTTGGGCCATGTTGCTTTGTTTTGCGAAGCTGAACAGGGGTGTTTCTGCATGGATGAGATTAAGAGGCAGCTTGAATGTAGCGAAGGATCATAGGATATGCCTGAGTGAGCCTTGACCTTCCATGGAAGTGAGCGCCTCTCTACTCTGCCACTCTGTGCACCTTGGGGTGATCTTGCTGGTACTTGGCCACTGCTGCTCGGTGCACCACAGGAGTATGATGTGCATACTTCTTTGTTGCACTTCTAAATTGCTTCCTCCTTTTAGCATCGGTGTATCTTGCCCAATGTCTGCCAGGAAGTTTCTTGGGAGCAGTAAGAAGTGATGGCTGTGAGAGGTGTGAGTTGGAGTTGGACTGAGGGAGGGGTGGTGTGGTGGGCACTTCGGCAGGTTCATGTGAGAGGTTCACATTGAAATGACCCCTAGAAAGGTTGTACATCATCTCCCCATGAACATTTAAAAACTCAGTTGCCATACTGACTTTTATATAAAATCCCTGTTCAGGAGCCTTGTACTGTCTTTCTTCAATGGTCTGCAGTTTCCTTTACCTGATTTTTACCTCAGAACACAGAATTCCACAGCTGACCCATCAGAGACAGGGGGTGCAAGCAGGCAGGCCTCACAGTAGGGTTGCCTGGTCCAGATTGGGAAATTCCTAGAGATTTGGGGGGGTGGAGCTTGGATAGAGTGGGATTTGGGGAGAGGTGGGGCATCAGAATGGTATAATACCATAGAGTCCACTCTCCAAAGCAGCCATTTTCTCCAGGGGAACTGATCTCTGTCACCTAGAGATCAGTTGTAATTCCAGGAGATCTGCAGCCACCACCTGGAGGCTGGCAACCTTACACCACAGGGAGATTGGCAACCCTAGAGAACTTTTAGGGGAAGACTGGGAGGTGCATTTTACCTCAGGACAAATTCCATGACTCTCTTAGCAACTGCATACTGTTTAGAATGTTGGGCTGAGCCCCAATCAGGCCACATATGCAAATGACATTGAAAGCTAGCCCAATCAGGGAAGAGTGGCCAAGTTGGCAGTTGGGGTGAGGGGAGCAGGCAACCGCCTGCCAGCCACACAGGGAAGCTGTATCCCTATAGGAAAACACATGTTGCCCCTTTTTACCCCCTTAGGGGGCGAATTTCTTAAAATCCCTTCTTAGTGAGCCTCTACATCCCAAAAGGAACATTCTCCCCAAATTTCACATTTCTAGGCCCAGGGGTTTGGGATGGGTGTGGATGAGTCTGTCAGGACACTTGTCTGATATATATAGACTAGCTTGATGCAAGTGCTTCACTATGGCATTTAACTACTTTAAATCCAGTTATAATACTTATGAGTATGTAACATTTTTTGGTTTGTGGAGGGTTTTTTTTTAGTTGGTTTTGTAGTATAATAGCATAGTACCTGAGCTTCACAAAAGTGTTTGAATAAAGCAAAGTGTATTGATGCTTAAAACTGATGAAATGAATTTCAAAATGTAACACTGGTTGAAGAGATTTTTAAAAGGAAAAGATTGTAGTGCAAGAAATAAAATGAAAAATACGTACAACTGGTTTTTTTCTACTGAAGGACCTCTTTGTAGACCACATTGGTGGTTTTCCCCTTAGGTGCTAGGATCACCAGGCTGCTGGGTGAGCTCACGAGCAGGCCACATAGAACTGCCCATGTGAGAAGCAATCCTCCTTCAAGTCAATTCCTGCCACCTTCAGTGTCTGGCCCTGGGACTTGTTGATTGTCATAGCAAAGCAGGCCTTGAGGGGGAACTGCAGTCTCTTGAATTCAAAGGGGTACTCTGATGGTATGAGCGGTATGCGTGGTATGAACACCGACTCCCTCCGAGCACTACCGGTGAACAATATTGCCTCGACGACGTTCCTGTGGAGGGCTTTCATTCACAGTCTAGTTCCATTGCAGAGTTTGAGTGGGTTGAGGTTCCAGAGAAGCATTGCTGGAGCCCCCACTTTGAGGAGAAGCTTGTGGGCTGGGCCATTAGGAGGGTTGAGTGTGTTGAGGAACTCCACATGAGTAGTGGACCACGTCATCCATTTGCACCACTGAATTCACAGATCTGTACTCCATTTCTCCCCCTTTGAAGGAGTTGTGTTTCATTAAGGAGGCAGCCTTGTCATTCTTGAGGGTCAGAATGGCATGCTTGCATAGATAGTCCACAGACTTCTCCATAATAGTGACGATATCATGGTATATCGTGGCTGTTAGGTCTGCTAGGGTCATCAGTACTGTGCTCAGGCCTACAGGGATGGTCACTTTCCCCTTGGACTTGAGATACTCTCTGGCACCTATTTTTAATAGGAGTTCAGAGAATTCCCCAGCAGTCAAGTGGACCTCTCAAGTGGACCTTCATGTTATTTCTTAGTGAGAGTTTCCTGATGAGGGGCCACATATATGATGCCTTGACACACATGGTAACCTCATCAGCTCAAGTTCCCCTTGGGACTACTGGCAGAGTCTGCCGGAAGTCTCCAGCCAGCAGCACAGTGACTCCCACCATCACTCTCTCGTTCCCCCTGACACCTTTTGGGGGTATGCTCAGTGCCTCAAAACACCCCTTGTATGCCATGGTGCTCTCATCCCAAACAATGAGCTTACAGTTCCACAGCACTTGGGCCATGTTGCTTTGTTTTAAGATGCTGAACGGGGTTTTTTTTGCATGGATGAGGTAAGAGGCAGCTTGAAGCTAGCGAAGGATCATAGGCCATGCCTGAGTGAACCTTGACCTTCCATGGAAGTGAGCACCTCTTTACTTTTCTTCCAGGATTGGTTTGCTCATAGAGAGACCATAGAGTCCACTCTCCAAAGTAGCCATTTTCTCCAGGGGAACTGATCTCTGGGGCTGGAGATCTCCAGCCTATACCTGGAGGCTGGCAACCCTACATCACAGGGAGATTGGCAACCCTAGTGAACTTTTAGGGGAAGACTGGGAGGTGCATTTTACCTCAGGACACATTCACTGACTCCCTTAGCAAAAGTTTAGAATGTTGGCCTCATATGCAAATGACCTTGAAAGCTAGCCCAATCAGGGCAGAGTGGCTGAGTTGGCAGTTGGCAGGGGAGGAGAAGCCTGCCAGCCACACAGGGAAGCTGTATCCCTCTGGGAAAACACATTTTATGCCATTTTACCCCCTTAGGGGGCAAATTTCTTAAAATCACTTCTTAGTGAGCCCCTACATCACAAAAGGAACGTTCTCCCCAAATTTCACGTTTCTAGGCCCAGGGGTTGGGCTGGGCATTGATGAGTCAGTCAGGACACTTGTCTTTATATATAGAGAGAGGGCAAACAGAAACTATATTCAATGTTCAGGTAGGTGGTATGCAAATATAAACTTTTCTGAACCTAACTAGTCAAGAGAGAGCTCCTGGAGTCCACTGATAATAAGAGAAAAAGAACTCCAAAACCACAGCTTTAATTTATACATTGTGAGCTATGCATGAGCTGCTGCATCTGAATAACAAGTGCTATGAGTCAGACAGTAAACATTTTTCACTATTACACATTTTAGAAGCCCTTTCCCTCATCACAGATGATTAGCATAACATATATTCATTAAAAGGTGTACTGTAGCACTGCTAGCATCAAGTGCTCTTTGACTGGAATGGGCTGCAGTCATGGAGAAACATAAAGGGCCACAGATGTGCCCATCTGCCACTAATCTTGTTGTCACCAGAGCTAAGGAAGGTGGCACATTCTTCTCCTGGTCCTTCTTGAGTCTGATTAATCTTTCCCTTGTCACTTCTGCCAGTTTGTTATTTCCTGTCTACCCCACTTCTACGCCTCAGTGGCCACATCAAAAGGATCTGCTAGTATTATGTTCCACTGTGCCAAATTTGGAAAAAAAACCCTTTTACTAGTCCAAAATCCTCTATTTCTTTACTTCATTTACATGCTACTTTTTTCCTCAGTGGGCACTCAAAGTGGCTTACAACATTCTCCCCATCATTTTATCTTTACAATCACCCCAGCCTAAGTTTAGGCTAAGAGTGTGTGACTGACCCAAGCTCAGCTAGCTGTTAGCAGTCAGACCCTCTCTTATACTAAAAGGGCAGTTTATGGATATGAAATATTATAAACCCCTTGCCAGAGGACCTCGACACTGCCTGGCCTCCGACAGAGTGGATGCCAGCCGGGCTGGAGACTGGAAAGTTACCAAGCAATGAATCATAGGGGAATGACTGGTTCACTGATTGAAGGGCCCCTACGCCCCCGAGAGAGGCAGAGATAACAAGGCTTCCTGAGAAGACTCCCAGCTTAATCCCATCAATGCTCTTCTGTGCCTCCCTCCACCCAATCTATCCTAATCAAGCTATTCAGCAAACCTGATAGTCTTCCTGTCCAACTCTTATCAGGTCATCAAGCTATATTTTTACCGATAGTACACCTAAAGATAGTCATGTTATACCTTTCCCAACTTATTGTCCTACCTCCGGACAAACTATTAAAGTATTGTTTTTGGAAGCAAAGATGTCAGTTTTGCTCCAGGGCATGTTTTGCCCTATAACTGGGCTATTCAGCCACATGCTCAGTGTGTGGGTGTCTTGGTACCTACTCATGCACCCCCGTTCTATTGGGCTCCTTCTTTCCATGAAACACTGGTCGTTTTGCTGCTTCTCCGGGTATTTCCTCCTTCCCTCCATGAGTGCTTTCCCATTTTATCAACACTGTGTGTATGCTATGTATGATTTTTGTTTGTTTGCCTTTCATCGCACTGTTAATAAAGAAACCTTTCCTTTAGAACATCTGCCTATTCATTTAAGAGTTCTCTAAGGCAACAATTCTAGTATACATTGGTGGAGATTCCAGTTAACCCTTCTCGCTGCATCTCCTTGAATGCCAACTCTGTCAACTCATAAGGAGACCCCTCCCCCATTTGGGTAACACAGCACGCTTCCTTCCATAATAGAATGGAGATTCAAGCTTGGGTCTTCCAGATTCTAGTCCAAGACTCTATCATGCTGGTGATAAAAGTAGAGAGACTTTGCTAGCTAATATGCCTTTTGCAGTATTGTTGAATATGAAGATGCTTTTGGTATTCTTGAGACAGTAGTGGCTGCTGCCACAACATGGGAAGCAGAGGTTATCACAAAATGGTTGTCATGGATTTGTCTGCCTTGCAAGACTGGTATACATTACAGCAAGCAACAGTGTTTTCCTTTCCAACTTTTCCTTCCCCCACATCCCTAGTCAGTGCCAAACGTGCCACACTTTGGAAAATGAGTCCCATTACAATGTTTTAGTTTCATGTATGTCTATCAGCTAGGCAGTCGAGTAGTTACATGCAGTTGCCCTAAACCAAGTCTCTCCTCCCCCTCCCCCGTCTAAAGAACGGTCCAGAAAACAAAAAAGATATCAATCAGGAAAAGAGCAGTAAAGGGAAGCTAGTTACGCTCTGTATTTCACTCTGCATTTTCCTAGAACTGGGGTGGGGAGAAGGGATACCCCCCACAGTATCCTGGAGAAACTTGGAGCAGGAAGTCTGCAGGAAGGGAGTGAGGATTAAGGCCTAAAACTTCCTTCCGTTACACAAGGAGAATAAAATGTACTAATGAAAAGAACCAACACCACCCTATCAATGCAACAGGACAAACTGAGAGGTGGGAGTGGCTGAAAACAGAGTGTAATGGTCCCTGGCAGAAGAGCTAGCTGATGGCCATTGGCTGACTGAGGAGGCACTGCTAGGTAGAGGAGGCAAATAGGTGGTGAGGGAGAGAGCCACTAGGTGGTAGATCTAACACTACCAAAGGAGCCAGGATCTCCTCAAGGTGCACCTGGGAAATTACTTTCTATTCATGTACTTTTTTTCCTTCCTCCCACTGAAAAGTTCCTTAAGTTCCTTAAGTATAGCATGTGCCTCTTCCCAGCAGAGCTGTTATTATTCCTCACTTCACACTTGTTGAGACTGGTGATGGGAGAAGTGAAACAAGTGGGCCACCAAGAAACATATCCGATACCCATGGATGCCACACCGGGGAGACTAGGAAGACTTTTGTCAAGTTGAAAGTCTTCCACGATTAGGGGAACAAGAAGAGTTTCCTCTAACCCCCTTTTTCCTAAGGTGTATTGACTCTTGAGTCATGGGATAAAGGAGGCAATGTTTAACAGGCAAATGGTGAACTAATTAGTGCCTTATCCCCCTATCTTCATTTTAGGATTGAATCAGTGGGAGAAAGTGCAAGTTGGAAGTATAAGTAGCAGGGAGTTTCATTGGCTTTACCTTTTCTTTAGAAGATGCATGTCAGCCAGTGAAAATTTCCCCTGTAGTTCTGTGAACTGTTCCTATTCAATGTTTCCTTGCCAAACATCCTCTTTGGGCCAGTTGGCAATGTTAGCTTGGATGCTTGTGGGTTTCAGTAAGATTTGATATCAATTTCTGTAACTTCCAAAATATTTAAAAGAAAGTTAATATGCTTTTTTGGAAAAGTCTTTTCTGCTATTTTTGCTGTGAAAATGAGTGGGATGAAGTAAAACCACAGTGAACAATGAAGGAGTCCTGTATATGGAAAACTTTGCTTTTGCCCAGATCTTCTGACTCATACTTGAAATCCAGAAGAGTTAGCCGTGTTAGTCTGTACTAGCAAACAGAAAAAAGTCCTGTAGCACCTTTAAGTCTAACCAACTTTAGTATAAGCTTTCGAGAATCAGTTCTTTTTGTTAGATACTTGAAATGCCAGTGGAGAAGTTGATGTCGGGCATCTTGAATACTGCACTATGACACCGAAAACAGTAAAATCCAGCAGGACTTTTCCAGTAGTTTATTATATAACAAGAGAAGATGTTAATCAGAAAGAGGACCTACATTATTATTAAGAAAAGCTACAAACTTTTATCTATCTGCAATTGACGCAGTAAATCATGCCATCCAGTTGAGGCATTTGGAGGCAGAAGTGAGGGAAGGGTCTTGGACTGGTTTAAATCATAAAACAGACTCACAGGGTTGCTGTTGGAGACCAGCTGTCTTCAGACTGAGAGTTATCCTGTGGGGCTGCACAGGGTACAATCTTATCCCCCATATTATTCAGCCTTTACGTAAAGCCTTTAGGAGAAATAATTCACAGCTATGGAACTGGATGTCATTAATATGCAGATGACATCCAGCTCTATATCTCTTTACCAAATCCCCTGGTGATGCAGTAGAGGTTTTAAGCTGCTGCCTGACAGCTGTGATCAGTTGACTGAAAGTGAACAAATTGAAACAATCCAGAGAAGACAGAAGTGATGCTAGTTGGGAAGGCAAAGATCTTGAAGGACATTGCGGTTCCCACTTTCATTTGACCCTTGCAGACTGAGTTAATCCACCTTTAAGAGAAAGGCAGACTATAATGAAAATAAATATAAGTAAATAAATAGTTACATAAAAATAGGCAGTGTTGTCGATGAAAACATCAAATTGACTTTACACTGGATGATTTCATTCAGAAAGGCTCTTCTTGAGTTCTTTTATTTAAAAGTACCTATTAGAATAGGTGGAAACATTAGGGCAGAAAAGAAACAAATTGTTTAAGACCAATCTATGGCTTGAAACACACGAGATATAGAAAATCAGATATAGAACTGAAAATGCTACTTTAAAAAAAAACAGGGAAGCCGAACTTGTTGCTGTATAAATCTGTTTTGCTGTGTTTGATGTCAGGAAATTCTTTGTACAACAACCACATACTTCCATAATGTAAGGAGCAATGCTTAGTAGACCTGCTTGAAAGTAAGTAAGATCTATTTAATTCAATGGATTTTCCTCGTAGGAACGCCTTGTTAAGACCGCAGCCTCAATGTAATGAAACGTTCTGGAGGCTTTCGGCAGGCCCAGATTTCCTAGAACGGAGCCAAGCGGCTTGAGTACGTGCCAGTTTCGCGACCGTTCATTGTCTCCGGGGGGGGGGGGGCGGTTACAAACGTTCGCCGTCGCTCAGTCAAATGGCGCGCCGTTCTGAGCACACGGCAAGATGGATCTGCGCCGGCACGTACGGGTCACATGGCGTTGCGCCGGGAAGCGGAGGGACGGATTCAGGGGCAGCTTGGCTTGGCGCGCTTGTAAACACACGACATGGCGGTGTCAGCGGCAACAGTCTCGGCGGCCTTGAGCCTTCTTCAGCGTCGAGGCCGGTTGGCCTCGATGGCGGCTGCCGCCACACTCTCCTACTCTGCCGCTTCGTCCTCCCTGGGCAGCTTGCGGGGGCCGGCGCGAGGGTGCTGCTCGGCCGTGAGAGGCTACAGTTCTGAGGCGAAAGCGGGGGAGGAGGAGTTGCGAGTCCGGTATTTGGACGACGAGCACAAAGGTAACGTCGGCAGGCCGGAGGGCTGGGGGCTTTGTGGCCACCTGCAGGAAACGTAGCCTATCCCTGAGGGAAGCGTTTCCGCTGCCTCGGCCGCCGCATCGGACAGGCGAACTCTTGCCCTATCGTGGGAGAGGCAACTTTTCTGAGGCTACGCGCTGGCTGCTTGTCAAATCCGCTGACGGTTCACAGGGCATGTGGCCCTTTAAATTGCCGGACGGGGGTGGGGTAAATCACCGCGCTGACGCGGGCCGTCTCCTCTCCCACGCTCATGCGCAACAGTTTCTCGGCTCGAGTCTGCGCGCCCACGGTTCACTATGATTAAACTTTATTCTTCGTGGGGGCTCTATCTGTACTCCTCCCCACCTCCCGTGGAATTTCTTCTGTGTTATCGGGTTGCTTGTCATCTTAACTTAGTCGTGTCTTCTCCCCCTTTCTTCACGCGTGGCGTTGCCAGCTAACAGAGAGAAAAAAAAATCTGGAAATAGGCGGCTGAGTACTGCCGTGACATAGAGGTAAATTTAGCCTGTTTTAAAAAGACGAGACGATTTTCTCCAGGCCAGTGGACCATCCTACCTTTATATCCAGTTTTGTGCCGGATTCTTGTTTATGAAGCCTGAGAGTACTTAGGCATCCTTGCCAGGGAGACTTTTCCTTGTTTAAGAACACCAGACCGCCAGACTATGTTTCAAACATTAGCTTTTCATTATGTGTTATATTTGAAAGTTAAAATCTTGAACGTTAAATCTGACAAGTATCATTCAAATGTGTGTTTGGAAATATGCTCCAAATGAATGAATAGTGGGCTGGAGTGGGTTTAAACTCCAAAATAGCTGTGATTTATTAGCCTAATCTACTTAAACGTTTTCATGACGGTAGCCAGGTATGCTGACTTCATGTATTTGGGATTAGGAGACTCTAAAATTGTTCTAAGTTCCAGTTGGTGACAGTCTACATTTGGTATTGATATTCTTTCAGCCTCTAGTCACCTGGTTCGGATTGCTTTCATCTGACCCCAAATGCTTTTTTTACTGTTAAATATGTAGCTGTGTGGCTCATGCTAACCCAGTTAATTATTCTGGCTTTGACATAGTTCTGATAATAACAACAACATTTGATTTATATACTGCACTTCAGTACAACTTAACACCCCCTCAGAGCGGTTTACAAAGTATGTTATTATTATCCCCACAACAATCACGCTGTGATTAATGAAAGACTGAAGTTCTTGTCGTTAAGGCAGGCTAATTCAGTTTTATAAGTATTGGGAGAAAGTGGAGTTTTGATTTCTGTTTGTTGAGGTGCTGTGACACAGTATTCTACTAATCTAAAATAGAAAGGCTGTGGTAAAGTATGCATATAGAAGGCTGAACACCAGTGACTTCCTGAAACTCCCCACATGAAAAGTTGTGGTAAAGGTTGTAATCTTTTCCTTAACATCTGCTAGGCTGTTGGAAAGTTAATAGTTGCATGCTTTCTGTTATTAAGGGTGTACAAACTATAGGGCTGATTGGTGGTATACATCTTCAAATGTATAGCCCCTTGTCACTATGTTTGTGACTGTTGATGCCTGAAAGTTTCAGGTAAGGGAGAGACAGGAATAGAAACCCATCTACCAACCTACTATTTTTCAGGTACTCCTTCAAAAACAAGACCTTTCATTTCTCCTTTAGTTACTTCTATGTTTTATAAAATAGCCTTTTCCTGTGAATAGGTAAACTACTTGAAATAGGAATATTTCTTTGTTTCAAAGCAAAAAGCGTGTCTTTGTTTTTAAAGTGCTTAAGGACAAGACCTTTTGATCAAATGAGTTCCAAGGGAAAAAATTGACTAAAACAATACAAGAACCATAGCTTCATATGGAATATGGATCAAGAGTCATCTCTTGACAGTGGAACATTTGAGAGATATTGGGCATATGTGATGTTAAAACTTCTCACAACATCTCTTGTGTTCTGTTATTCTTGTAGGACCCACAACTAATCCAACGATAAAAATAGCCCCTCTAAGAAGTGTGCTGTCAAGCAGCAACACTAGTAACTCTGTTTTGCATAAGGCCAAAGCCAAGTAGCATGGACAGTCCTGTCCTAAGCCTTGTATGCTGGTGTGGTGCTAATTCCTGCTGTCTTTACGGAGAAGAAGAATCCCAAGGAGCAGATAGCATAGCAACTACACTGGACGCCATAACAACATTGTTCTCACCCATGAATCAGGATTGGGCCAGTGATGTCCTCAAACTGCCCATATATGAAAACACCTAACTAATGCTGGTGTGCCTTCCTAATGTCAATTTGCCCCACCTTTGAAACAGAATAAGAGAAGGACAAAGGAAACAAAGCACCCCTGCCTTATGGAGCACTGTACCATACTCAATAGATTTCCATTCTGTATGACTAAATGTGGTTCCTTCCATGGAGATAGATCAAGATGGGTAGCTTTTAGTCTGTCTGTGTAGCAGTAGAAAAGAGTAAGAGTCCAGTAGCACCTATAAGATTTAACAAATTTTGTGGTAGGGTATGAGCTTTCGTGAGTCAGCTAAGTATCTGAAAAAGTGAACTGTAGAAACAGTAGGTATCAAGTTTAAAGCATTATCCCATTACTTTGGCAAAATTGGGACAATCTAACTCCTTATTCCATTCATTCCTACAACTTTGCAGATCATAGTTATTAATTGATATCAAGTATTTATAAATGAACATTACAGGTTTCATTTTCTGTGTTGATTCAATGAAAGTTTCCAGGAGTGAGGGACAATACTGAAAGGTTGTATTTAGATACCAACAGATGTTAGTATTGCCATTCAACCAAAGTTGACAAGACATGCCTGGATCTCAGCTGAGAATGACAAAAACTTGTCAGTTGATCCAGAGTAAATGTCTTTCTATCTGTTCAAGCCTTCCATAAAAAAGATTTCTTCCCAATTTTTCAATCTCGATTGGAGCATAATATTAATTTGGCATGTGAAAATGGGTCAAATTGGTATTGTTGTGATATTGTGCACCATGATTCTCTACCTGCAGAAATTGCAGGAAAAAATGGTCAGTTTTAGCGTAAACCAACCCTAATGCATTGCATTTAAACAGGACCACCAGACAGGAAGCCTCCAAAAGAGCCCAAAATGGATGATCCAACTGAGAGTAACAATTCTCAATAAGATTAGAATCTGGGAGACATAGGTTCAAATCCTAATTCTGCCATGGAAGTTCTCTCAGTCATACTCTCTCAGTTAAATTTACCTCACTGGGTTGTGAAGATAAAATGGAGGAGAGGAGAATGATGTAAGACACTTTGGGTCCCCATTGAGGAGAAAACGTGGGGTATAAATAAGGTAAATAAATGATAAATAAAACGAGATCAGGAAAATAAAATCCTTCATTAAATGGGAGTTGGATCGTCTTTAAAGAAATCTGAGGCTGTAAATTTCTGAAATAAAGTATTAATTTTTTGAATATATCTAAAAGGTGTATGGAAAGAAATTCTATGCAAATTATATAATCTGAGGTATAATATTCATTGGGAGTATTTACCACATAAAGACAGATTTAAGATTTTCCCTATGTCCAAATCTAAAGATGTGTATCAGTGATCAACTTGTTGAAATTTAAGTGGTCATATACTTAATATATCATAAACATATGGGTGTGTCTACTTATTTGGTCTTTTGGGGAAGTTATTATTAAGAAATTATTATTAGAGTATTCATTGATTTTTGAAGATGCTTATGTACTTTTAAACTATTTGTCTCTCAGAGGCTAATCGGTAGGTCAGTGAAAATGGGCCCTCCGTTCTCTTGTAGTATAAAGACTCATATTACAACAATGGCAGGACAAAAGCCCACCTTAATTCAATGGACTGAGGACTTTATTTAATCACTATTTGAACATATGGCCTAGAAATAATAATTGATGTGGACTTATTTTTAAAGATTTGCAAAACTTTTATAGAAGCTTATGTATACACCTGCAGTTGTTATTTTTTTCTTTTTGTATTCCAATAAAAATTATTTTTAAAAACGAATAAGAGATGGTTAGCATGCATGTTGTCCCTGGTTCAAACATTGCATGTGGTTAGCTTCCAGATAGTCCAGTATGGAGACCAAGGTTCCACTAAAGTTTTGTACTATTAGACCCAGCCACTGGGTAAGGGCTGCTCATGTTGCTTGGCTGTCCCAAACTCCTGTCAAGTTAATTAGATGAAATTAATAAACCCTTTGAGGAGTGATCTGGCTCTATCTTCTCAAACTACTCTCCTGAGGAGAGGGGAAATTAACAGAGCCTCTGAATAACATTGCATCTCCCTTCACTTGAGCATCGTCATGTACACCGCTGGTGCCAGGGTTTCTGGTGCCTGTGGCCACTCTCCTGGGCGCGTGCTGTCATGGGATGACGTCATCACGCAGCAAAGCCGGGGCCATTGGCTAGCGGGTGGCTGGGGCAGCGTGAGGAGGCTGCCCAAGCTCCACATGCCGCCCCGGCCGCCTGCTGTGCCTGGCCCACAGCGGCTGCGCCCGGCCGGGAGTGTATGGCTGGCCAGCTGCAGCAGCAGCTGCGGGCCAGGCATGCCAGCTCTGTGGCGCACGTCTCCGCTCCTGGCACCCCCTCCGCTGCCCCCTTTGGCCCCACGGTGCCTGTGGCGCTCGCCTCACTGCCTCAATGGTGGTGCCGGCCCTGCTTGTGTAAAGTATCGTGTAGAGAAACTCATTGTGTTGTTGTTTGATGATGTTCCACTAGCCTAACTACAAGCTTTCCCCGTACATATTTTAATAATTTCACAAAAAAGAGAAACCTCCTTGTTCTAATTTTTTCTAATAAAAATATATTTCCTTATTTAACTTTACAAATATAGTGCAATATAATTTTTTTATTTTGAAAGCCAAAATAATAGTAAGTGAGGATACAGAAAGAAAAAAGGGATTGTATAACATAGTTATATAAATCAGAGATAGTTATATATAACAAATTATATAAAATGCTGTTTCTCCCCACCATCCCCTTTATTAAATTTCTTAAGACATTTTCTATGCGATACAATGATACTTATTTATATTAAGATACATGTATATTCAACATTTTAATTACAAATTTGATAACTAATTTATTTTACTGATAGTTGTTCTTAGTTATTCTTAATTTTCGACTGCATGATCAAAAAAAGCTTTCAATTTTCTCTGAAATTCTAGGATTGGCCTATTATGTATGTAAGATGTGAATTTTGCCATTGATTCATATTCGTATAGCTTATTCATTCATTCTGTCAAATCTGGACAGCATTCTGCCTTCCATTTTGCTACATATACTACTTTTGCTGCTGTCACCATATATCTAAACAGTTCACTATGTATTTTTATAATATTAGTTGATAAAATATTTAATAACAGATTTTTAGAGTTCAACACAAGACAACACTTTAGTATCCTTTGCATTTCTTTGTGTATTTCTATCCAATATTTCCTTGTATGTTCGCCACATGTGTTAGAATGTTGCACCTATATTTTGACATTTCCAGCACTTTTCACTGTAATTCTTATTAGCTTTTGCATTGTCCTTAGGAATAATATACTATCTGAAGAACATTTTATACCAATTCTCCCTTAATATTTGACATTCTGTACATTTGATTTCTTTAGTCCACTGGCTCATTACGTATATTTTCTCCGAAGTTTTGCATCCATTTTATCATACAGTTTTTTACTTGTTCTGATTTTGTGGCATATTACAATAAGATTTTATATACTATTTCTAATATGTGTTTTGAATCTCTCATGATTATTTGTTCAAACACTATTTTCTCTCTTAACTGGACACCTTCTTTGGATAGTTGATCTTTAAGCTTAGACACCATTTGATAATACATCAACCATTAAATGTTTTTTCCTTGATCTTGAATTTCTTGCCATGTTTTTTCCCTCTTGTTTATCCGTCATATAGTCATAATTTATAGAATCTGTTTTATTTCATATAATAATATCAATTAGAGATGCCAGTGGTGAAGTTGGCAGACTTAATGTATTTTAGCATTGATACCATATTCTTAGCCAATCAAATATTTGGGAATAAACCAAATATTTGGGAATAAATATAATGGGACAAAATGATAACTATATAAAGATAACTATCAAAAAGTTTGGACAAGCATTACTGAAAATCTGCAAAGATGGGAAAAACTGAATATTTTGTGGCTAGGAAGAATCTCTGCTGTTAAAATGAATATATTACCAAAACTGAACATCCTGTTCCAAATGTTATTATTCATATAGATGAGAAAATGATTTTTTATGGAATGGGAAAAACCAAGAATAAGATTTAAAATATTACAAGATGAAAAAAAAAATACCAAGGAGGGTTAATGGTACCAAATATTAAACTGTATTGTCGAGCAGCTGCACTAATTTGAATATCTGATCGAATTATAAATCCAAACAGAAGAAATATAAACCTGGAGGTAATTGATACCAAAGAAGGAATTCATAATTATTTATAGATCAAGAAATCATTAAAAGCTATTCAAAAACAAGATCACTCATATTTTGAGGAAAAAATCTATTTCCTGACTGGTTTGAGCAGTTATTGGTATAAGTCAGTATTATTTTTAGAAATATTCTGGTTGAATGCATAATAATATGTAGATCAGGATGTATCTTTCTTTGTGGGTAACATATGCAATTTTGAATGTGTGGCACTAAAACTCTTTATACAGTTAACTGATTCATGTTATTTTTCCTCCTATGTGTAGGAATTGTAGTACTTGGAATAAACAGACCACATTCAAAAAATGCACTTAATAAAAATGTTATTAAAATGGTAAGTGGATAAATCTTTCATCTTTGAGAATGTAAACACTGAAGATAAGCGTGGATAACTTGCACACCCTTTCTCTGTAGATATCAAAAGTTCTGGAAGCTTTGAAAAGTGACAAAAAAGTACGGACGGTTATATGCCGAAGTGAAGTTCCTGGGGTATTTTGTGCTGGTATGCAGATTTAACTTTACTAATTCTAATACTAGTATGTATTTGAAAATCTGTAATCAGTAAAAATGACTGATAATCTAAAAGCCATTTCACAAAATTCAGCCTTTGGGGAAACTTCTATGTTAAACATATATCTGCTATTCTGTTTTATAAAATGAAATAAGGTTCTGTACAGTAAATTATTCAGAATGATGGAACAATTGCTCCTATTGTAAGATGGTCAGACTTTTTTGGAGAGTATTTTTCACTTGGAATTTATCAGTCAAATTCTGTTAGTAAAACCAAATGCTGCTTACTGAAATTTGCTTTTATTTATGGGCCAAAATATACATATAATAAAGGTCAACAATATAGGACTAGGCTGAAAGTATGTGCTTGCAAGTTCTTGAGGCAAAGTGTTGTATGCCAGAACTTATTTCCACTACTATTTAAAACATAGAAAAAAACATTGTGGGATACAAAATCTTCATGGTTGTGTTGTGTATATTGATAAACAGTTATGCTTTCCAAAGGCAAATAATTATGGGCCACGTACATATTTGCATACTTGAAACACTGTATAAACAATTTAGTCATGTGTTTTGTAAGTGAAATAAAGGTGTGGCAAGAGTTGTAAGTGCATACACTTTAAAGTCTCTTCATGCTTGGATTAATTGTTGTGACTAGAGATGTACATGAATCGAATTACGACCCAAAAAAATGCATGAACCAGGCTGGTTCGCGAACCAGTGGTTCGTGGAAGCTCATTTCCACATAATTCCACGAACTAGTCTACTGGTTCGTTTGGGTCATACAGGGGCTGTTTAAATGGCCATTTCCCCAGGAAAATGGCCATACAAACTTTCCCTGTGGCTTAGAAGTGGCAGGTTCCTTTAAACTATCAGCTGGCAGGCAGCGGGGGGATCCCCCCTTGCCGTCTGCCAGCTGATAGTTTAAAGGGACCTGTGGCTTGCAAGCTGCAGGGCCCTTTAAACTGCCCAACCCCCAGTTTACTGTAGCATAAGCTTTCGAGAATCACAGTTCTCTTCGTCAGAGGTGCTACTGGACTCTTTTCGATTTTGTTTATCTGTAGAATTTGAGTAGAACACGAACATACCTGAATGCTTCTTAATTCCTACACAAGGCTATTAAAGAGGGAGAGGGGATTCTGTTGCTCCCTAAAAGCTAATTGAGTTTTGTTTTACAAGACCTACAACTAGTCTATCTTGAGGAGACTTTTTAAATGTTGTTCACACAATCCTCTCTGAATACCCAAGTACACCCAAACACCACTAGGTAAAAGTGAACCAAACTGCACCACTACAAACACCCGCCCAAAAGAAGAACAACCAACCAACATACCAAGTCAAACCTCTGTGCCAGCAGAGAACAGAAACACCAAACAAACCAAAGAAAGAGCAATCCCAACGACAGGGGAAAACAGCCCCCCCCCAAAGAACCAGCAAAAATGTACAGCAACAAAACACCCACTACAGGGGAAAACATAGGACACCCCAGAAGAACAAGTGAATCTAATAGGTAGGAAGGGACTATATAAAATGACAAACAAAGCACCCCAACAACACAATAAAACAGAAGAACCCCACCCCAGAAGAACAGCAAAATGAATGCTAACTATAAGTTAAACCAAAACATTCCCCTCACACAACAGCCAAACCAAACTGCACCCCCACAGCAAAAAATCAGATTTTAAAATGCAAACTTAAAAAACCATCCCCCCACCCCTTTCCCTCCCAGACACGAGGCCAACCCCGTGCCCACCAAAACAGAAAAGAACCAGTAAGTCTATGACTCTCAAACCAGGCTGCAACAAAAGTCCTCCAGGTGCAGCAGCAGTTCTCAGCAGGCAGCGGCAGGAATCCACTCACTGGGCAGCAGGATCCATTTGCAGTCCACATTGAGTCCATATCTGCCCAGGCCCAGGCCAGACCACAGAGAGAGTCCACAGCCAGCAGCAGACAGTGTGTCATATCTCTCTAGGCAGTCAGTGTGCACAGAATGGAGGCTGCTCTACGGCAAGCCTGACAACTCCTTGCATGGTAGTTTAAAAAATGCACTCCCATTCTAGAGAATCCCATTGGCCGGAGAAGGAGAGCTCCTGCAGGGATTGAGAAGAGAGCTCCCTCCCTCCTCCCTTCGTCCTTCCCTCTACTTTCTGCTTCTACCTCACTCCTCCTTCTCCCCCCTCCCAGCATTAAAAAAGGCAGAAAACTGTGTTTCTTTGCTGTTCCTTAGCAGAGGAACAGCAAAGGAATAACCCAGCTGCTGTTACCAAAGTTTACCAAATTAACCTGAATTAATTCGGTAAACTTTAATTCAGGTATACCAAATCTGATTCGGTGTTCTCTTTTGAGTTCAATAATACTGAATTTTACCAAATCAGCTAAATTTGGTATTTTAAAAGGAATACTAACCCAAATTGCACATCCCTTCCCTGCTCTTCCTCTCTTGTATTTTATATTTTAAGTAAGTATACTATTTCATCAATATGTATACCATTTCCTATCCTCACAGTGCTGGAATTCATTCCTGGTCAGGTATATGCCATGAAAACTCAGTGATGGCTTTTAACGATTGTTTTATTGTATCATCAGGCACAATCTTTATGGATGTGCATACAAACTTGGTGATCCTAATCCCACACCCCTGCACAGGTAGTGTCTTTGTCTTGAGTTGTTACCTTGACTCAATCAAAAGTATGGTAACAATTGGAAAGAATATGGTTCCTAATCTCAGTACTGTCACTCTGTGGAACTGGCCTGGTTTACATTTTAAATTGTTGTAACATATAACCTGCATTGTTTTCAAGAAGCATTTACAGACTCATCTATTTGCTTAGATTTGCCTTCTCTTCCTTCCATTTTGCCAACTCTTTCTCGATCCACTGAAGAGGTCATTTACAGTCTTATAACCATGGTAAGGAGATGAGAAACACTTAATGCATTTAAGTTGACTATCTCCCTCTTTCTTACACAAATTGACATCTCCCTTTTTAGAATTAGGCACGGTAAAGAATTACAAGCGTTTTGTACTATTTTTAAAACATCTGGTTTGAGTGAACCATACCATGCTTTAGCATTGGTGCAGATATAATACTGCATTGTGTTAGCTCCAGAATGTGTAGGGAAGAATAAATACATGTGCCAGGGTGAAGAGAAATGAGTGATTGAAGTCCATAGGTTGCTATTGATTTCCTAACCATGGTTATGAGATTTAAACTGTTTTCACAGAAGAATTGTCATTTCTCTCCTTAGATTATAAATCACAATAAGGTTACAATTCCTTTTAGGTTCTTAATAAATTATTTTCATATATTTATTACATATGTGATTATGTGAAGATGTGCCGTTAAATTTCATTGCAAATGATGGTTTGTTTTTCTTGGAAGTATGAACAATGTCATTATGATTAATGTAGGTTGATACGTTAATGTTTTAGAACACAAAGTTTTAATATTAATATGGCCGTAAAATGTCACTTGCAGGTGCTGACCTTAAAGAAAGAGCCAAAATGCATTCTAGTGAAGTAAGCTCTTTTGTTTCCAAAGCAAGAGCAACAATTAATGATTTAGGTAAGTAAAAATCACGGTTAATCATAAGCCTGCACATTAAGTATTAGATGGCTTCAAATTTAGTTTCATTGTAAAGTACCAAAAATAGCAAATACATAAAAATAATAGATACTTGGTTTTCAATAAGAATGTATCTCATTCTTTACAAGTATTGTATTGTTTACTTCAGTAATATGCTGAAAAAGTTCAGAACACATTTATACAATTTGCAGTATGTATTTATTAGGGACTGTGAGCTTTTTGTTCTACCATTGTACATAGATTAATCAAAATTCTCTTGCACTTATGATAATTGTTTTGCTTATGTATATATAGTAGCTTTTTAAAGAAACAAATACTTCTGAAAGGCCTAAAGTATTCTCTAAAATCTACTATTTGATAGGCAGTTATGCAAGAGTGGGATTTACATTCTTTTTGTTCACTATTCAATTTACCTACTAGTTGAATATGCATAATCTTTAGGCATAGGGGCCTTATTTTAATTATGCAAAAGGTAGGTCAGTGTGGTGTAATAAACCTGGGTTTAAATCTTCACACTACCATGGAACTGCATACTGCACACTGGGAACAGACAGGGGAGACCTGTTGGCCTCTTGCCCTTTACAAACATTTTTTTTTGGAGGAATCTGGTTGGTCACTGTTTGAATTGGAGTCCAGGAGGACTTGTGTTTTTATCAGCAGATTAGATATGTAGATTTACATTTTTTTTTTAAAAAAAGAGCAACCAGCATCATTATCTGATGTAATATCCTAAAATCCAGTAATGAAGACCAAACATATTTCATAACTATCTAGAAATTTTTATATTACAAAAAAATTATTATATAGTGCTCTTAGAACATCATCCATTAACATGATCTAATGGCCTGCATATAAATTTGTACTAAAATTAAAACTCCATCGAGGATGCACCAACTGGGTGCTAGAAATTGGTTGGCGAAACACTGTATTGATTGTCATGATTGTTTTGAGCCTTTTATAAAGTTTTAATACGAAACGGTATAATAATGCCGGCAAACACCTGTTAGGCTCTGCCCATCCACATTTATGTCCAAGAGATGCTAGCAATTCTGCTCTTCTTGAAGAAGCCTGACATCACATCCTTATTTTTACATACCTGAAAAATAAGAAGAAACATCATCTTAATTAAAACAGCTTGGGTCACATTACTTACCTGTGAAGTTGCTTTTAAAAAGTCTGTCTGTCTATTAGACTAAACATAGAGTGAATTGTTGCATAAGCCAAATAGCGTTTTTGTGTATCCAGTGGCGTTTGTATAGAATAGTTGGTACGTTGTTACTAGTGACATAATTATCCCCTCCCAAAATTTATATTGTGAATTACTTTTTTTTGTATAATATTTATTATATTTATTGGATGTATGTATTCGTAACTTTTCTTGCACTATTTGAGGACTTCTAGCACCTTAAATTTTTAAAAAATATATTTATAAAATGATTTATTTATATAGTAATATTAGTGAAATTGCCTTTAACCCTCTTGCAGGCGGTTGCCTTTCCTTTTCCTTTGATTGCTTCCAGGGGAGTCCCTTGTTTTGCCTTAGTATACTTCTTTTATCAGCAAGACCTTTCCAAAGTTGTCGTAAGATAAATTGCTTATCATGTTAGCCTTCTGAAAAAGCAGTAAGACTAAGAGTCACATTTCATATTAATATTTGCTGTTGAATCGTAAATACCTTTACCCGGAAATTAGTATAGCGGAACATTTCTTAATAACTGTGTTCAGGATTTTAACTTGAATCTAACAAGTGTGCCACACAACAGTCCCTGAGAATTCCATATACATCCTTTGCTTAAAGCTACAGGAATTTTAATTTCATTTTTTTCTGCAACCCTGGGACTTCCTCCAGGTTTGTAGAAAAACCCCTTTAATCTGTCCCCAGTAGAATTTTGCAGCTCCATCAGTCATATCCTTTACATGCAGTTCAGAAATAGATATAAAGGACAAAAATATTCTGTGATCCACAACAGCTTGGAGCTGAGCAAAGTTAAAAACATGTGTTTGTTCACCTTTCCAGAAAAAGGGATGTGAGAGACAGAATGGTAATTGGAGGGATCATGTGCATTCAGTGTGAATTTTTGACAAGGTTATTTAACATAAGAAGAGTGCCATTGGACTGGACCAGTGATCCATCTAGTCTCACATTCTGTCTCACATAGTGACCGAAAGTTTAGTGCCTCTGAATGTGGAGGTTCCTTTTAGTCACCATGATAGACCTATCCTCCATAAATCTGTCTAATCCCCTTTTAAAGCTGTCTGTGTCTGTTGACATCATCACTACATCCTATGGCAGCGAATTCTGCATTTTAATCACATGTTGTGTAAAGAAGTATTTCTTTTCGTCCATCCTGTATCTACCCATCAGTTTCATTGGATGCCCTTGAGTATTTTGGAAGAGAGAAAAAAAGTTCTCTCTATCCACTTTCTCTACCCTGTGCTCCAGTCCCAGCCTCTTTAGTCTTTCGTCATAGGAAAGGTGCTCCAATCCCTTAATTATCTTGGTTGCCCTCTTCTGTACCTTTTCCAGCTCTGCAGTGTTCTTTTTGAGGTATGACAAGAACTGTACACAGTATTCCAAATGAGGCCACACCATAAATCTATAGAGGGGAATTATAATATTGGCTGTTTTATTTTCAGTCCTGTTCCTAATAATCTCTAGCATAGTTTGCCTTTTTCACTACTGTGGAACACTGGATTGACACTTTTATTGAGCTGTCCTCTTCAACCCCAAGGTCTCTTTTCCTCTCATTCTCAGCGAGTTCAGACCCCATTAGCATGTACTTGAAGTTGGGATTTTTGTATTCCACTGTACACGACTTATACTTACCTGCACTTAATGTCATTTACCACATTGTTGCCCACACACCCAATATATGGAGATCCTTCTGGAGCTCTTCACAGTTGGCCTTGGTTTTCAATAACCTGAATAATTTTGTGTCCTCTACAAACTTGGCCACTACACTGCTCTCCCCAAGTTCTAGATAGTTTATGAGTAGATTAAATAGCACCGGCCCCAATACTGATTCTTGTGGGACCTCATTGCTTACTTCCTTGTATTGTGAGAAATGTCCATGTATTCCTACTCTTTTCTCCAGTGGTTCTAGGAGTGGGGCAGTCCTTACTTTTGGGATATAACTCCTCCTCTCCGAAGGCAGGGTCAGCTGATTTTGATCCCAGAGGGGAGGGGCTTGTCCCTGGAATCGCCAATCTTTCTGGCCCTGCCATCTGAGCAGGACGTTGTTAGCAACGCTTTGCAGAATGCAACAATCCCAGTGAAGAAGAAACTGCCAGAGATGAGCCGGGTAAGGTGGCGCTCACCTGTAATCCCAGTACTCAGGGAGGCCAAGGCCAACAGGCAGTGTGGAGCTCACAAGGGAAGAGAGAGGCCCTACTGCCCAACCCTAACCCTGTTTCATGCGGAGCGATGGTGAGCATTAGCATCGGAGGTCCCTAGGTTCTCCTAGGTTCCATGGCTGCAGTTGCAAAACTCCACCGAAGTTCCCCACCTTCGAGCTGGGAGGAACACCCCCCTCAGATGACCACAAGGTACAGTGTTGAGTCTGCTGTATCCGGTTATGGAGACTGATATTATTGGGAATCCCCTCAGGCTTGGAAGGAGCAGACTCCAGCAACAGCAGAGGAAATGCTCCAATGCTGGCAGCCCCGACTGAACTGCGGTAAGATTGATTCAGCAGGAAAAGGGGGGCCACGTAAGGAAGGAGGGAGGAGCAGAAGCCTCAGAGCCATCTTGCCCCAAATAAAAAGGAACCCTCCTTTATTTCTCCTCCCTTTCAGCTGGGACTTAGGAGGTGCGCTTTCACCTCATAAAAAGGTAGAAGGTTCAAGGTCTGGAACCATCAGGAAAAGACGCCTGAAGTGAGTGTCTGCAAATGTTGTAGTTAAGCGACTGGGCCATGAACTAGCACCCTACTAATTCAGGTCTCATATTTGCTTCAGCCCAGTAGCTGACCTTGGGTAAATCAGCCTCGACTACCCAACTGATATGGGAGAATGATGAGGATTGTGACCTTATCACAGCCCCTGACCTGGTTACTTCAAGCAATCCAGATCTTTTCAGCAGGGCTGGCCTTGGTTAGCAATTGGATGGGAGAACTCCAAAAAAGACAATGGGTGCAGAGGCAACTATGACCTTCCAGCTTCCACCACTAAGGGGATAGAAGTTCAGTGCCCCCTATTTACATAGTCGCAGCCGTAGTTATTATTTAACAAACCTACTGGCATGGCCCAGGATGGAAATAAAAAAAAAATTCAAAGAGGTCCTGAAGGCACACCAATCAATAGCCTAGCGGCTAGAGCCTCAGTCAGATCAGAGGGGCATTCCAATGTGTGTGCGGTCCAACTCCAAAATGGTAAAGGGGTGCCCCCCCCAGATTAAAGAAGATGCAAGGGCTATTAAGAGCACAGATCTCGGTTAAGCCTCCAACTTGAGGACCCAGAGCTATCAGTTTTTTCTCCCTCAGCCAGGAAGAAAGGGGAACTCTTGAAAAAGAAGGGAAAAAGTCCCTAGTACACATAATCACCCTGATACAAACAAGGTTTCCTCATGGGCTGTATCATAGAAAGTTCCCTAAGGTGATGAGGGTCCTGGAGTCTTCTTTAAGCACCAAGGGGAAGGAGGCCAATGGGGTTGGAGAGAATCCTCCCTAAAATCAAGAATAACCCTGTCAGAGATTCCCTTTCATACCTGTAGGTCTAAGAGGGAAACACTAGCAAAACTAACCACTCTTTCCCCTCTTGTCCAGGTCCAATATATTGGTTCCAGGGGCTACTAAGAGGATCAAACGACCATCAGTGGATGACCTGGTAACCAGCTTGTGGTCTAATCCTGTGTGGCCCGTTGTCAAGGATGGACTACCTAAGGATTCCAGCCTCAGGTGGTTTGAGCTGACTAGGTGCAAAAAGTTGGAACTTCCACTACATCCTCCAGAGTATTGGCAACAGCTTTACTTCTTCCCGGAGCTGCATTCTCTCGGGTATCAGACCTGGCTGTAGTGGACAGCAAAGTCCTTTAAAGAGCTAAAGGACAAACCTAAGAAAATAGCCCCAGCAATAGTCTTTAGACATTCTTAGATGCTAAGCTGTGGTTAACAAGAACCATGGTTTTCAGGCAGCTAGTCACTACACGCTGAGCCAAGCTACAAGTGACGCCTTACACAGGTTGGACACATGTCAGCTTACCTCAAGTTTTGATGGGAAATGTAGGTGTCCTGGTTTTACAGCTTGGCTCTCCATTACAGCTGCAAGACCAGGATGTCTACATTTCCCTACAAAACTTGAGGGAAGCTGATAAGTGTCCAACCTGTGTCAGGCGTCACTTGTAGCTTGGCTCTCTGCTTAGGAATTGGAATGTGGACCATTTGCCCCAAAGCCGAAGAACCTGTGGTTCCCTTCAATGACATCAACCTATCTGGAGAAGCTCTGAATAAAGAAAAGCAGACCAAATATCAAGAGGAGGGTAGTACCTTCTCCCTCAACAAATCTGGTCAGAATACCAAAGAACCAAAGAAGGGAACTCAGTGTGTCTACACCAAGACAGCAGGTGCGATGGTGATTGGAGGGTGCTCACAATGCTTGACAAACTTTTGGCAGCCAATAATAAGAGGCAGGCAGGTGCCGAATATTGTGATCAGTAGAAGTCAACTCTGTGCCACCTGGATCTTTCCCCCAGATCCCAAAAGAATTTGGTCAAATAAAACAAGACACCTAAGAACAAGAAAGGTTGGAATGGAAAGGCTACAATTTGTCATAAATACCATTCAGAAAGGAGATTGTTGGGCTTCCACCGACCTCTCAGAGGCACTTCCAACATCGGGCCCTTACTTCTGACCTGAAAACGCCACCCAGGGTGCTCATCAGAATCCCTACTACAATAGGATAAAAACACACAAACGATAAAATTGATGGTAGCCTGTCTGTGGGAACAAGAATTCATGTTCAACGAAGAAAAGACCAGGTTGTCTCCCAACCTAGTAAATATGGCACCTGGGGGTAGTGATAAGTACGGCTTAAGATAAAGTTTTTCTGTCACAGGAAAGACAACAATGAGTTGGAAACAATGTCAGAGGTCTTAAGGAGACAGAAGGCAGGAGTGATGCTCTTGGTTCAGTAGCTGGGGATAGGGCATCCTATCAGAATGTTCTTCAGGAGATAAGGTTGCCACATCTGGGCACTCCAGTGACGCCTGTTACCATACCACAAGGTATTAGAGTGCAAGAGGTCCGAGATAGCTGAGTTCTCAGAGATCCTCAAACAGGAGAACAACCGATGGCTGGAACTCATTCTGTCCCACAATGGTATCCCACTCAGGGAACCAAGGAGAACCGTGATGACCATGGACACAAGTCTTTGGGGATGGGAATCCCACACCCAAGGAAGAATGACATAGGGCACATGGATGAAGAAGAAATGATCAACAGTGTAAACCCTTTGCAATCAGAGCCATTAGACGGGGTCTGGTGGAAACCCGGGATCTTCCCACAGCTCACCGTATGTTTATACAGATGAAAGATCACCTTGAATCTCTGGAAGAAGTATACATGGCAGACCAGGACAACTCCCCAGCAGAATAGCAACCTTTGGGTCCAGGAAGACAGGATCTCAAAACGTGAAGAATCTTTCAAACATGGATCCCTGACACCTCCCTCTCAAGCCCATTGATTCAGGGAAAAACACCACACCTTTGACCAGCTTCGGCAAGTCTCACAGCATGGAGGTTGAACATAAACAACTAATAAGGTGGGACTAAGCAGAAGCATTATTGGTACCATGTTAGACTCCAGGAAGAGTTCCACAGAGTCTATAAAAATTCCTACCAAGTTTTCAGAAAAGTACAAGGCATGTAATCTTTGGAGTTAATTAGGAAATTACTATCCTTCCTTTCAAGAAGGGTAGAAGAAAAGTCGTAACACCAGCATCCTTAGACAACAGGTAGTGACCATCTCAACAATTAAGGTTTCTAGAAAAGTACATGGTTAGAGGCATGTCACCTTTGGAGCTAATTAGGAAATTACTATCCTTCAAGAAGGGTAGAAGAAAAGTCATAACACCAGCACCTTTAGA
This sequence comes from Eublepharis macularius, assembly GCF_028583425.1. Taxonomy (NCBI): domain Eukaryota; kingdom Metazoa; phylum Chordata; class Lepidosauria; order Squamata; family Eublepharidae; genus Eublepharis; species Eublepharis macularius. Next base: position 83,674,660 of record NC_072797.1, read on the forward strand.
CAGCAGGTAGTGAATAGGGGCGTGCGCTTCGGGTATCCGATTTGGGTAAAATACCCGAATCGGGCCCGATTTGGAAAGTTTTGTTGTTTCAAAATACTGAAACAAAGCTTCCCAAAGCATTCATAATGCTTCAGGAAGCTTCAGGGGGCTTGGGAGTTAAGTTTAAAGGGCCCTGTTGCAAGTGGCAGGGCCCTTTAAATTTTCCATTCCCAACGTTTCCTCCCCACCGCCACTTATCTGACACTGGCTGGAGAAGGCCCTCCCATCTGCCCGCTGGCCTCGGGCGGTGGCGGCCTTCTCTGCCAACCAGCAGTTCCTGTGCGATGCTGGCGGCAGGGAAGGCCCTCTCCAAGAACTTGCCATTTTTTCCTGTGTGAAATCTTAATTTGGTATTGAGAGCATTATCCAAAAGATGCTTTGAGCTTAGGATCTCATGTCCCTTAGAGGAATTGACCTGTAAAACCATCTTCAGATGGAAATAAAATCAGATAGACAAGTGTCAGAATGGCAGGCAACAGAAGTAGATAGAGATCCATGCCCTTTCCTTAAAGATGGTGGAGCAATTTATAAACAGAACCAGCCTTTTTTCGAAGGTGAACACATTTTCATAGGAAATAAGAGAGAGTACGTCCCTACTTCTAACCTAACCCAAAGCATGGGAAGGAAAGGGAATCTCACTACCTTGATATAGGTAGAGATGTAAGATTTTACTTGGGCAGGGCTAAATAGTGTTCATAAGTCTGGGACACTGGTTGCATGTTTTCAGGAGGCCTGCCTGGGACAGAGAGTGTCCTTTTCTCTTGGCTAAGTAGGTTGAACAGAGGGTACATAATTCAGACATGTCAAGCCAGAGGTCTGGAGATGCCCCTAGACGTTGGGGCACACTCACTAAAGGAAGTAGTGACATCAGCAGCCTGTAAATCCCGTAGTGGTTAGAAACTATCATTAAGGCAGCCACCTGGAAATCAGTATATTCTCTCATCAATAAATATAGAATAGATAAGTTGTCCTCCCCAGAGGACATCAGCACACTACTTGCATCCAGAAGGCAGTCTACAAACAGGCTGTAGACTGTACATCCTGGAAGGCCTTTGCACGTTGGTGCTAAAGAAAGAAGGCCAACTACATTGATCCTACGGTGGAAACAATTCTTTCTTTCCTACAAGATGGTCATTCTAGCAGCCTCAGGTCATCTACCCTGAGATGCCAGGTAGCAGCTCTAGTGACTGTGCTGCCACTGTACCAGGGTGTTAGTCTCTCAAGACACCCTCACATTTGTCGATTCCTCAAGGGCACCAAACTCAAGTATCCTCCACAGATGCACAGGTTCCTGACCTGGAACCTACACACGGTTCTGTCAGTTCTCACCAGACCAACTTTTGAGCCCATAAAGGAAGTTCAACTCAAGTTGTTACACATGAAGATCTTATTCCTCACAGCAATCACCTCAGCTAGGAGAGTGTCAGAACTGGGTGCCCTGTCCACCAGCCCGGAGCACTGTGTATTCCATCAGGACAAGGTGGTACTGAGACCAGATCTGTCCTTTGTCCCTAAGGTCAACTCTCAGTTCCATAAGTTTCAGGAAATATGCCTACTAGAGATGGGCACGGAATGAAAAAACCCAAACCGCTCGGTTTGTGGTTTGTCATTTTCCATGGAACACGAACATAACAAACTCACTCAATTTCTGAACCGGTTCGGGGTTTGGGGGGCCCCAGGACAGCCCCCTTCATGCTCAGAGAGCCCAAACTGGAAAGGAGTTTTTAGTAGGCTCTCCTCCAGCCATCCTCCAAGTTTCATGAAGATTGCAATACAAATCTCCATGTTAAGAGCCCCAAAGTTCTATAACTAAAGGGCGCTAAAGGGGTGTGCAGAAAAAGGGAAAACTACACTACACCACACAAATGCACACAGAGAGCTCACAGAAAGGTCAGGCTCCCTGGGGCGAGAGGACCCACAAAACAAACCAGAACTGAGACCTTCCAATAAGCAGAGAGAGAAATAAAAGCAAATAAAAGTGAAGCTCTCTAGGGGGGAGCAAACCCCCAGAAACCAAACCAGAAGAGAGCCTCCAAAAAGCAGGGAAGGAGAAAAATAGAAACAAATAAAAATCTTGGTCAAGCAAGAAGACCACGGTTGTACTCAAAGGCCTAAGACTAGGCTTGGGGGGGGGGCGGGGAAGCTAAGACTAGGATGGGGGGGGGGAGAAAGGAAAAAGCACCCTTTCCCCAAACACCCCCCCCCCCACTAAGAAAGGCAGCAAGAGAAAAGAAAAGAGGCTTTTCAGCCCCTTTTCCAGCAGCCAGAAGTGCAGGCCAAAGATCCCTCCCAAGTTCCCAATACTACAACCAGCAAGCTCTCCGTCCTCTCCCTCTCCTGCTCTGGAGAAACTCAAACCAGGAATCACACGGCTTCCCCTATTTATGCAAAAAGCCAAGATGTTTGAACAACACAGGAGCACTCTGGTTGGCAGAAAAATCTGCCTAACATGGTTTTGGAAGGGAGAGATTGGTGTTACCATGGTGCTGAAGGCCCATCTCCTCAGTTGCCTTGGAGATTCTACCCCCCCCCCCTTTTTCAGGCTGGATAGGCCAGAGAGAGAGCTCTCTAGTTGGCAGGGACAGCTGCCAATCAAGCCTGGAGGCCTCAGATTGGGGGCAAGCTAAAAACTGCCACTGTTGCCTGGGCGAGGGAGTGTTTGGCGCTAGAAGTGTTCAAACCGGCAACAGAACAGTAAGAAAAGTTTGTTTGGTTCAGAAAAACACGGTCCCACAGAATGTGTGGTTCTTTGGCTACGAGCTGGCCATTCCGTACGGAATTTTGTTCTGTAGTTCATTTTGTTCCCATCTCTAATGCCTTCCTTCATTCTGTTTCTCATCTCAAAGAGAGAGCTTGGCACATGCTGGACGTGAGGTGCTCATTAAAAACTTACATATCCAAAACAGAACCACTTAGAAAAACTACCTCTTTGTTCATCTCTGGCTGATTCTGCACACGTTGGATAATGCACTTTCAATGCACTTTATCAATTGTTTGAGGTGGATTTTTTGTTCCGCACGCAAAAAATCTATTCCAAATGATCTATAAAGAGGATTGGAAGTGCATTATCCAACGTGTGCGGACGATCGGAGCCTGTATCATCGAGGCATACAAGATACAAAGAGGTTCCAGTAGAAATCATGGCACACTCTGTGTGCAGTGCAGCAACCAATGCAGCTTTTGCTAGACACTCCACAGTGGAAGAGGTTTGTAGGGCAGCCACCTGCTCCTCCATATCTACCTTCGTTAAGCACTACAAGCTCAACTTATATGACTGCAAATGCAGCATCCAGCAGAAGGGTTCTCCAACATATACTGCAACTGGAAGACGATGACTCATCCACAAACTAAGGACACTGCTTTGGGAGATCCCATGAAGATGTCCTCCGCCTCAGAGGGAGAATGGACCATTGGATACTCACTGTGAAGGATCTTCTCCTCTGAGGAACAGAGGACATCTTGGGCCTTCCTGAAGTCATTATCATAAACTTCACTTTCTGCCTATCTATATACTGTCTCTTCACTTGTTAACATTTTTCCTGTTGTCCTCTACTGATCTTATGCTTCTTATTTAATTGTTATGCTTCCTGTTTAATTGTTCAGAGTTCTTTCTTCTATATAGACTAGGGTTATTACTGCGTGTGGAGTTACCTTAACTGAGCAGAAGGGTGACTCCCACCAAGAAGACAGGAAGCTGAAAGAACTTGTTCCTGCATCCCTGATTGGAGGGTGGGAATCACCCATCAAGATGTTCTCTGTTCCTCATGTTCTCTGTTCCCCCTTCTTGGTGGGTGTGCAATTGTTCACTCTGGCTTGCCTATATTACAAGTGGCTTCCAGATCAGAGCATATTTGAGTTATTTTATCAGCAAAGAACATTGCAAAGGTGTCACAGCTAATTGCCTGTTCTTAAACCAGTGAAGGTTCAGATTTAGGAGTCAAAAGATGTTGAGATACCTTAAACAGATGGGATGGACATGAATTAGCCAATGCAACCGTTTCAGAAAAGTAATGTTTCTTTGCTACTATAAGTGCTATTTCATAAATCTTCCAGTAGGCTCTATGACATGCTCTATGAGATTCAATATGAGTTTTCCACTGGCATCTTTCCACATATTCCAGTCCTTTTTAGATCACCCAGATCACCAGTGAATCACAGAGCTGGTTTCCACTGCAAGGGAGGGAGAGATTGTCAAAGAGCAATTTTGTCAACTGCTTCTAGGAGCCTCCGGTTTCATGCCTCAATAGAGCTTGAGTTTGGAATTCTAAGATCCCCCAGTGCTTTTTGAAATCCAGAAGGATCCATGAACCTTTGTGGGCAGACTATTTTAGCTGGGCTTCCCATTTGGTGGGACATATGGCCCAAGGTCCATGGTTGAAGTTGAATCTCCAATTCTGAAAGCCCTCAACAGCTCAGAGGAAAAAATTAAGTCCAAGTTGTGGTGCTTTTCATGTGTGAGGTCTGTCACTATTTGAGAGGGGCCTAAGGCTGCCAAGGAAGCTATGAAGTCCTGGACTGGCTTTATCATGGGACATTCAGCATGAATGTTGAAGTCACCCAGAACTATCAGTCTAGGTGATTCTAGCACCATATCTAAGAGCACCTCAGCCAACTCAGAAAGGATGCATATACCGGAGAGCTAGGTAGACGGTAGACTAGTTACCATACCCAATATATCCTTCGACTCAAAGTAAGGAGCATATAGTCAACGCCTGGTATAGTTTGTACAGGTGAAGTTAAAAAGGCCACAACTTTATTGCTTACAGCTTACGGGAGTTTTGATGCCACATGGGACACAGATCTCATGATTGTCTGGCCCTCCTGCCAGCCAATGACCCCCTCACCCCCTCAGTCTGCCAGCTGAGGGGGAGGCACCATGGGATGACATTAAGCACGATTCCACTAGAGTATACACTTCTGTGTTGTTCACGTCACCTGGGAGTGAGCGTGTTCAACTGCCTCGGAGCTTGGCTTGTCCCTGCACTACATTGCCCCCAAAATCCTTTAAGGGGATCCCCAGCAATGAGGAAACAGTGCAAGCAAGCAGGGTGGATTTGATTTAAATCAAACTGATTTAAATCACGATTTAAATCACTAGTCATTAAGGCTTGATTTAAATCATAGTTTTCTACATAAAGACTAATTCTTGCTGGTATAACTTTAATATGCAAGTAGATGCCTGCCTTACCGATAGGTAAAGGAACTTCATTAAAGTATTCCCAAACTGGGTCTCTTTTACGGCCTGCTGCCATTATAGGTTTTTTCCTCCAAGGAAAGAATGTGATAAACCTCAGGTCATACACACAAAAGATCCAAAGACCTGTGCAGTATTGTGCTCAAAAAGTTTCACTTTCATTTTGTACTGCTTGCCCCTCCCTCCTCACACTTAGTTTCTTCTTGTGCAGATCTATTCCACTCCAAACAATCAGAAAAATATTGTTTCTATTCACTGAACTTCTTGAAACTTAGCACTGGAGGGGTTGATTCTGTCTTCATAGGTTTGTAGAACAATAGGATTAAGGTCTTTTTCTCAACTCTGTTCATGTTATAACATTTTTGCTGTGAAGAAGAGGCATGTGATCTCTGCTGAGCTGACACAAATTCAGTTTTGAGAACTGCAAAACCAAGCATCTGTGATAATATCTTGTAGGCAGAGAAACTGCCCAATAATCTTACAAAAACCTCTGGAAGAGCATGACATTGTGAATGGATTAATGGAATTTATTTACCAAAAAAATTAAACATATACAGACTTATTCTACATAATTAAAAACTAATCTTTATTTCATGATGGAATAACCTTTGGATGGTAATATATTTTCCTCAAAAAGCATTTTATTTTAAAAAATCCAATTTAAATAAAAAAAATCCGATTTAAATAAAAAAAAATTGATTTTTTTGATTTTTTTTAAAAAAATCATTGATTTTTATCCACCCTGCAAGCAAGCCATGTTTCCATCCAAAAGGATCTGTGCTCAATGACAAACTGCCATCCCAAGCTGTGACAAAGTACAAACAGCAACAGCAACCAATACATCACCTGAGAACCACAGACCTAAACCCCCTTCCCTCAGTGCCAGGGTACCTCCACCTGAACAGGGATGCTGGCCATGAGCAACTGCATGCAGCGCCTGGGCGGCTCCTCCTGATAAGCCTTCCTAGTGGGTCTGAGCAAAGCCTATATAGCTCAGGTCAGTCAGCCACTCTTGCCCCCTGGGCCCAGCCAGCCCCCTGATAGACTGGCTAGGCAGTTTGAATGCCTTGACCCCCCCCCCCCCCGGGTCAAGTGAGGCCTCAGGGAGCCGCTACCTTGAAATTCCACTTACTGATACAGGCCTGCATTTATATTAAAAAGTATTTGGAAGACAAAAATAGTAGATTATTTGTAAAATCCAGTAAAACCATGTTCTGTATTTGAAACTGTGGATAAATTCTTGCATTCTTTCTCTGAGCTGGAATAAACAAGTGATAGATACTTGTTTTAGCAAATGGAGTGAAATCAAATATATGCTTAGAACTGTCAGATGGCGCTCTATTCCTGTTGGAACCAACTTATTGTGGTATATATCATTTTTAAAAAAGAGTGTATCTACCAAGAAATCTGCAATATGTTCACTTGAAATTATCCAAGATAGTGAATATGCTAGACTGTCTTCACTCAATTTTATTTCATCTCAGTGTTAACTTGGGAATTGCTGTTGTAACTGTAAGGTGAATTTTGAAATAGTTAAAATTGCAAAATTCCACACAACAGACTTCATGTTTAATGACATTTTTAGTTACTAAGCATAGAGTTGTTGCTTTATAAGACAGTACCTGTTGAGGCCCCAGATTCTTGGTGGCAATGTAACATGAGGCATAGAATTCAGTAAAGGTAGTAGTTGTACAGCAGAAATAGGCTCTGACTAACCGCTTGTTCGCGAACCACAAACCGGCCTGGTCTATCATGAATTTTGGTTCATATTTTGGTTCGTGCTCATCTCTAAAGACAAGTGAGTGACTCATCGAGAATCACTGAGAATGTGGGTTTTCTGCTCCCAGTTCCCAAGGTTTGTGAGCTGAGCCCTGTTGTGTTAGGTTTTGTTACCCATATGAAGGCCAAGACTTTACTATTAGATTTAATTATAGTACTGGTGCATAAGGTGTATTTGGAGACCATCCACTTGATGTTTAATTTTTTAAAAAATAATCAAGATGACAAGCTAAATATTGGAAATGGAAATTTTATTAATTCCCTGGTACAGCTGAATCTGGTAATGGTTGTTGTGGATTTTCCGGGCTGTATAGCTGTGGTCTTGGCATTGTAGTTCCTTCTCTGCAGGGCTATTGTCGGGTATAGTTGTTACACATGAAGATCTTATTCCTCACAGCAATCACCTCAGCTAGGAGAGTGTCAGAACTGGGTGCCCTGTCCACCGGCCCGGAGCTCTGTGTATTCCATCAGGACAAGGTGGGTCTGAATACTGTTTGTAAGCCGTGCTTTTTCATAAGCTTTCCCATCTGATGGCTTACAAACAGTATTCAGACCCACCAGAAAAATACAACAGATTCTATGTTCAGCAAAAGACAGTAGAGACCCCCCTCACCTCTGCAGGAGTATACCGTATACCCTGCAGCTGTGGACAAGTTTACATCGGGACCACAAAGCGTAGCATCCAGACAAGAATAAAAGAACATGAAAGACACTGCAGACTTGGCCATCCTGAAAAATCAGCAGTGGCTGAACATTGCCTAACTCAAACAGGACACAGTATCCTATTCCAGGACACTAAAATACTTGACAACACTTCCAAGTACTTTGTCAGACTGCACAGGGAAGCCATTGAAATTCATAAGCATAAGCACAATTTCAACAGCAAAGAAGAGACTTTAAGAATGAATAGAGCATGGTTTCCAGTCCTGAAAAACACCAGGCTAACAAAACACTCTATACCCGACAATAGCCCTGCAGAGAAGCACCAATCCATATGCAAAAGAACCTCCTCAGGATACAGTGAAGCCTCCCTCCATTAGCATTCCACACCCTGGGAAACTCTTACAGGATGACTCAGCCCAACCCCACCCCTCCTGAGTAGACCTAAATGACCTGCCAACATCTTTTCCACACTGTGACACTGAGAGATCTCTGTCTTTTGGTGCTACACCTCTGAAGATGCCAGCCACTGCTGCTGGTGAAACGTCAGGAACTACAATGCCAAGACCACGGCGATACAGCCTGGAAAATCCCCAACCATCGTTCTCCAGCCGTGAAAGCCTTCGACAATATATTGAATCTGGTAATATTTCTTGTAAAACGTATCCTCACTCATTATATAACTAACATAACCAAACATTTTCCTGCTAGTGAGATGAAACCTCATATAGATTTTGTTTTTGTCTTCTGTTTTTCAGCACCTATTGAGATTTACAGCTTATTTTAATTAAAATTATTCTTAAAATAGATGTTGACAGTTGATTGAATAAATTGTGAGATTATGATTCCTATATTCAGACGCAAAACAGGCTGTTGTGTTTCTGGGTAGTCAAGAAAGCTCATGTCTTTTCTAGTAATACTGAAGTCAGTAGTAGACCACTTTTATTTGTTTTATTTTTGAAAGAGAGTTACCATTAGCAAACTTTCATCTCTGCTCTTCATATCTCCAGGTCACTTAGCCACGTAGCCAATGTCACTTGGCAGATCCAGTACTCCTCAATTATTTGTGCACTAGCATATGCACAGGCCCAGATCAGCTGTTTAATTGTAGTTGCTGCTTTTATGGTGGAAAGTGCAGGCTGATAAAAGTCTGTCTTGAAATTCAAAATTATTCTCCCTTTTTTTTTGTATTGGACATTGGTTTTTCAAACATCTTTGCAACGAGAGTTTAGATTGCCATTGAACTGCTATGTAAAAAACCCAGGCACCATAATTTCTCTTCAAAAATAGTAATTTTACTAAATCAACCATTGCAAACAAATACTTTGATGTTTGAATGACATCTGCTTGAAAATATCAATGCTGCTTTGGTGCTAATTGCCGCTTTCCTTTTCAGCTAATCTTCCAGTGCCAACTATTGCTGCCATAGATGGAATTGCACTAGGTGGTGGCCTAGAATTGGCTTTAGCCTGTGACATTCGAGTGGCAGGTAAGGCATAATCTTGTTTTCTTAATCAAATGTCCTTGGCAATATAGAACAGTTATCTAATTCTTAACATGGAAAGTGGTTTTTGAATAATTAATTTTTTATATAGAATTTGAAACTTTCATTAATTTCAGAATATATCACTTTGATTGGCATGTGGTTAACAAACTAGTCAATTGACTGCCTATTATTTGACTTCAGTAAGGAAGCTGAGAATGCCACTCTGTAGGTGGCAACTTATCTTCTTTATTTTGTTGGAACCCCTGACATTCGCTTTCTATTAATTACTGTAACTTGGTTTTGTTTTAGTTTTTTGAACTTTAATTGTAGGATAACTCTAGCCTGTCAGGACAGAAGCCAAAGGGATAAACTGTTCAATGTACTATGTATGGTTTTGTGCTTAGGATCAGCCTATTGTTTACATTTTGCTTTTTGACTTCAGTTTAATCCATTTGTGACCCAGCAAATCATTCATATCTATAGATGCCTTTCCTAAGATTGTTAGAAGTTAACATTTTTAACAATTTAAAAATACCTGTTAGTTCTAATAAAAGTAATGCTTTTGAAAAGTTGTCCATTGTTTAATACTGTTTGACCAATATTTTGGTCAGTTGATTGGAAAGTTATTTTTAGAGAGGGCCTTGCCCACTTATCTGAAACATGTGCCAGGTGCCTCATTGGGAAACTGTACTCATAAGAGCTATAAGTGGCTCCTGACTGTCACTGATATAACTATTCTACTTTAAGTTGATGAGTTTACACATCCATCATTCTGTAAAGCAAAGAGTTCCAGGTCTAGCAGGATGCTAAATATATAAAGCTTTGATTATTGGGTAGAATACATGAACAGTAACCAGAAATTCCTTAAATATTTCAAAATACTTTTAAATAGTAGTAGAGCTTGAGAAATCTAATGACAAAGAACTTTTTTTCTGTGGGGGTGTTGCCAAGTCCTCTGGTCTCTGATTTGAGATAAAACCTATACACCAGGCGCATATTTCTAGAAATTAGGTTTTCAAGTACTCAGAAGCTTGCAATCTACAGCATTCATCTCCAGACCATCATTTCCAGTTGACTATTAGAGAGTTCATGTCTTAATCATTACCCACATTTCAAAGTAGTCATGATTAGGGCTGTACACTTTGGGTTTGCCCCAGGGAGGGTGGGTGGTGGTGGTGGGGAGTTCCCCCCCTCGCTTCAGTATGCTCCGAATCTTCACGGAGCATACCGAAGTGATTCCCGAACCCCGAATCTGAAGCGGCTTGCCGCTTCGGATTTGGGGGTATTCCGAATCGGTTTCCCACTTTGGGTTTACCAAATCTACCCACCCGTGCACAGCCCTAATCATGATTTTGGGGGAAGAAGATACTAATGTATTTATAAGTTACTATTTTTCCTAGATCTTCATTTCTAGTAGGAAAACTGTATGTACTGATTCACATGTAGTGAGTGCATGCATATTTTTTTCTGCAGGTAATTTAACTGTATATTCCTCTTACAAAAGTTGTGGTTTTCTGCTGGGGATGGGGGCGGTGTAGACGTTTTGGTGGGTTTTGCATAAAACCATACGTATGGTTTATCTTTCAATTTTTCTCTTGTGTTAAAATTGATCAGCTACAGAATCTGTCTTGAAAGGATATATTTGCATATTATTCTTCTACTTGCCTCCATAAATAATCACTTTTTAAATTAACTTCAGCAAGGATAGTATAACTACAGCAGTGGTAGCATATTTTACATGCTCCTCTTTATACTGGTAACATGATTAATGTAGGTTTCACAAGTACTAAATCTTTTGTTTGTTTTTTAGTGACTTCTGCAAAAATGGGTCTAGTTGAAACAAAGTTAGCAATCATTCCTGGAGCAGGTATGAAATTTTCTTAATAATGTAATAAATTTCATTGATGCTAGTGATTCCATTGTTGATATATTAAATCTCTTTAAAATTAACACTTAATGTATTACAAAATCTCATTTGAAATTTTTAAAAATTGTCTCCCTAGTGTTTAAGCAATAACCATATAAGCTTTGGAAATAATTGTAAGCAGACTTTGTTGATATAGAGTGACTATGCAGGAAAAGTATGTGGAGAGAGAAGTGAAAGGAAACATACTATTAACTTGAAAGTACGGTGTGAACAGTATCAACTTTACTAAGTGTTTGAAAAATACAAAGAGAGCTGCTTTTTAACCAGTAATTACTTTGCTAGAAATGTAGGCAGTTTTTATTTTGAAAAATGGAAGGACCATTTGTGGTTGATTTTGGATATGAAAATAATTTATATTTAATCTTCAAGAACTGGCTTTTGAGAGAGAGAGAACCATTTGCTTGAATTGGCCAGTGGAATCCTGGACATACCAGCACTTTTATATTTTTTAGACCATTTTCTTCTTTAGCAGCTTGGTATCCATTGCTAGTGGCTAAGTTCTGCCTACCATAGAAAAATATGGTGCTAAATACCAGTTATTGTAATCCTAAACCCTGGATTCTGAGTCATCACTGGCACCATGTCTAGTAAGTATCCAGAGAACAGAGATTTTAATAAATACCCATTTCCAAAGAGCAACACCCCTCACCTTTAAAACCCTTCATGTTCTGGGACCCTCATATCTTTGGGTCTGCCTCTCCCATTATTACCCCCCCCCCCCGGCTTGCTTCGTTCATCTTCGCAGGGCTTGCTGGTGGTTCCTGGCCCCAGGGTGGCATGACTTTCTTTCACTGGGGAGAGGGCCTTTACGGTTGTGACATCCTCCCTTTAGAATGTACTGTCAGAAGGCACTCGTACTCAGCGGGACCTGTTGATGTTTGAGAAACCCTGTAAGGCAGAACTATTCCAGCGTGCCTTTGCTATTTAATATTGTTTTGTGAGACAGAGCAAATTTCTGTGCATTTTAATCTACCTGCAATTTTTATGTTATTCACAGGGTTTTATAGGCAGGGCTTGGGACTAGAGTGGTTTTTAATTATTTGTATTAGGCTGTTTTATTATGATTTTATTGAATATTATATTTTTGTATTGTTTTTAACCATTGTAATTGTTGTGAAGTGCTTTGATACCTTAACTGAAGGAAGTGATATAAAAACTGAATGAATAAATAAACACTGCCAGTACCCAGCAATCATAGAGTGGTATGTTAATTTTTTAAAAAAAAAAAATTATTGGTGAGTACATAAATTTTACATACATTCCCCATATTACCTAAATTATAACAACCCCCCTTCCCCCCCTTATTGACTTCCAACAGCTTCCCAACCCTTAACCCATCTTATCGTTTAAATTATTTTTAACTATATTCTTCTAAATATTATATATATTGTATCCCTTATTCTAAGCATATTCAAATTATTCTATATCTCAGATTCTCTAATAAGTCCATTCTATTCCTAGCTGTTTAACCTATCCATTTTTAATACAATCTTCTTAATAATAGTATTAGCTTAGATTAATTAATAACTAAATTTCCCCATTAATGGTAAAGTTACTTCTCTCTCCCCTTTATGAAGTCACAAATTAATAATTCTCAAACTGCCACAGTCCTCCTTTTACATCCCATTTTTTTTTCTAAATATTGTTTCAGTTTCCCCCAGTCTGCAAAATATTCTCCTGGGTCCAGATCTTTCAGTTTTCTTGTCATTTTGTCCATTTCTGCCATGTACAACAATTTGTAAATCCAATCTTCTATAGTTGGTATTTCTTGCACTTTCCATTTCTGCGCGTACAAAAGTCTCGCCGCTGTAGTCATATAAAACAACAGTATTCTATATTGCTTTGGAACATCTTCCATTCCCAAGTTCAGCAGCAACAATTCTGGGTCCTTATTTATTTGGGTTTGCAGAACCTCATTAATTACTTTAATTATATCTCCCCAGTATTGCTTAGCTACCTCACAAGTCCACCACATATGATATAATGATCCTTCATGCTTCCTACATTTCCAGCCTTTATCTGACATATTAGTATTTCCTAGCGCAATTTTCTTTGGTGTTAGATACCACCTATACATCATTTTATAGACATTCTCTTTAATGTTGGTACAAGTTGAAATCTTCAAAGTGTTTTTCCACAAGTATTCCCATGATTCCATTGTTATTTCTTTATGAAAATTTATTGCCCATTTCACCATCTGGACTTTGACTGTCTCGTCTTCCGTATACCATTTTAAAAGTATTTTGTATATTTTCGAAATGTCTTTTTTACCTTCTTGTAAAATCACTTCTTCTAACTCCGAGTTTTTCAGTCTTATTCCTCCCCTTAAACAGTCCGAGTTGTAAAGATCCTTGATTTGCCTGTATTGAAACCATCCATAGTGAGGAGATAACTCTTCTTGTGTCTTTATTTTTGGTATCCTCTGTTCCATCGACATTATCTCTTTATAAGTTAAACATTGTTGTTCATTATAGACAGCTCTCGGATCTATTACTTTGTATGGTACCACCCATGAGGGGATGCCACTTTCCATGTAGTTCTTATATTTCTTCCAGATTATGAAAAGGCTTCTTCTAATATAGTGATACAAAAACATAGAGTCCGCTTTAACTTTATCGTACCACAAGTAGGCATGCCATCCAAACAATTTTTTGTATCCCTCCAAGGCCAGCAGTTTACGGTCTTTTAGCATTATCCAGTCTTTTAACCAAGCCAGACAAATTGCTTCATAATATAGTCTTATGTTTGGCAGTTGCAGTCCACCTCTTTCTTTCGAATCTTGTAATACTTTCATTTTCACCCGGGGTTTCCTGCCTGCCCACACAAAGTCTGAAATTTTTCTTTGCCATTTGTCAAATTGTTTGAAGTCTCGAATAATTGGAATAGTTTGCAGCAAAAACATCACACGTGGTAACACATTCATCTTCACTGCTGCTATTCTTCCCAACCATGACAAATTTAATCTATCCCATTTTATCAAATCTCTTTCTATTTGTTGCCACAGTTTCTCATAATTATTTTTGAATAAATCTATGTTTTTTCGCAGTCAGCTCAATCCCTAAATATTTCACTTTGTTAGTTACATATAGAGTGGTATGTTAATGATGCCTCTGTGCCAGTCATATCTGGAAGCAACCAACCAGTGCATGGTAATGCTGGCACAGCTCCCTGACATCACTTGCCTTCACCCACTCACATAACAGAATGGAGAAAAGACTTGTTGGAAGGACCCTTTGATTGTGGGGTACCTCGTTGTGCTCAGTAGGAGTCCTGCAACTTCCATACTCTTGGAAGCTGTGTGTGGAGGTTTGAATTGAACACAAAGAGAAAGAAACATGGTAATTCCAATCATATTCTCAGGGCATACAGTTAAGATGACGGGAGAACCCCACATGGGAACAGCAGTGCTTCAACCATGCACAGGCTTAGGTCTGGGGTAGGGAGCAGTCCTTGGAAAGGCAAGGCAGACCCAAGGATAGCAACAAGAGAACATGCTGCACGATATTCTCAGAAGGCACTGCTTTCATTCCCCCGCCTCCCCCAGTATCGCATCTGAGAAACAGGACTGATGGGGCTCAAATCCCACCAAGGAGGAGGCTAGGAATGAGAGAACTCATAATTTAACTGGCAAGACGTTGGTTGGCACCAAAATGAAGGATGAGGCAGGTCTAGAACACACGTATCACACCATATAGATCACTCTTTTAACCACATACACAGGAAAATTATACATCATGGATATTTAGAATCCTTTTGCGCCCACTGTTGAAACCAGCCATGAAAACTAGGACAAGAAAGGCTGCAGAGAAGAGAGCTTAGTGCTGTTGAACAACATAGGCTTTGCCTGCATGATATCCCAGGTTCAAGCACTGCATGGGGCAAAATACCACACCGTTCCAGAACCAGGCTCAGCTAATTTTTTGCACCTTTTCTTTCAAGCTCCTTTGATCCAGTGATCTTTAGCAGCGGAGAAGGAGTCTTTATTTCTTTAAATAAAGAATATGGTGGAGAGGTACTTGGTCAAAGCCAGTGTAGTCCTTGGAGCTCTGTCCACCAGCAGATAGGAGACTGTATTATCTTTCGATACAGTGGGAAGAAGTTTAGTTAAAATAGAGGCAATCCACAAGTCGCGATAAAAGTTATAATAAGGGTATTCTAGGGAATCAACCTTTTTCAAGTTACAATGGCAAAGCCTATCGGAATAAGGCAAGTTACAGTATTTCCCATACAGAACTGCTCATGTGAGCTGGGATGGTTGGAGATGGAAGAAAGCCAAAGAACTGGGTGGAACATACTGTCCGAGTACGTATCACTGAGCTGGAGTAATCTAGGTCTTTTATGCATTTCTTGATGGTTAGTAAAGATTCACTTTCCCCAAGTCTCAGTATATCATCCTTTACTAAACCAAGGCTAGATAATTTCTTGTCTGTTTCTCACATCCAACAAGAGTAGTATTGATCTTAATTTAGCTCATAGAGCAAACTATCCTCATTTGTGGAGAAGACTTTTAGCCTATGTTTGAATGCATGCTTTGGCTTCGATACAGCTCTGACCCAATTCTAATCTTAAACCTATCCCAGCTATACATTTTGGAGTTCCTGTAATATGTTGCAGAAAATGGCAAAACGTGTAATCTAGGTTCTCATTTATTTGGAGAATCCATATTGAAGCTCTATAAAGGAGCTGAGGAATGATTTTCATATTAATTGCATACAGTCTCCATGGGATATATTTGCCTCCCTTGGAAAAGAAGTGTTCAATCACTGATAGAGAAGACTTGATTTTATTTATTACAAATTTAAGATGAGATTGGCAGTTAAGATGGGGGTCAAAAGCTACACCCAGGTATGGGAATTTAGAGACTTTTTCTAATTGAACACTGTCAATTCACCACACCAAGGAAGAAATTTTCTTGGCTTTGAAGGAGACCATAACCTTTGATTTTGAGTAATTAATCTTAAATTCTTTTTTTTTAAAGCTTTTTATTAATATTAACAACAAGTCATAACAATATCAACTGTAGGAGAACATACCAGATAACAATATACAAAACTATTTCCATAGTATAACTGGGACATAAGAAACTATTTCCAGTATATATATTCTATCTAACATACATTACACTGTCTGCGAAAGCACAGGAAAGGGTATTAGTTGAACTACATCTCATGAGCAAGCTAACACGACTACTCTAGTATCACAATGGCCCCCCGACCTCACACTTCTGGTTGTATGATTTCCTGAAAAGGCAGCTGCGATGTTAACAACTCATTTTTGGCTAGATGATCCAAGAAAGGGAACCACTTGGCAGCAAAGTCAGAAGATTTCATTGGGTTTGTACTAAGTTGCACTCTGTCAGTTATTTTTTCCATTATAAGATGGTCCCACACCATCCTATACCACACATGTAGGCCCGGGGGGACAGGCGACTTCCATTTGATTGCGATTGCATTCTTGGCAGCGTTCAGGAGTGTACATATTAAGTCCCTTCGTTGGCGTGGTATAGTGGAATCAGTCCAGATATCCAGAAAGACTAGTTCAGGGCTAGGTGGGATAACGTGGGAGGTGATAATTGCGATTTCATTGAAAACCATGTGCCAAAATCCTTGAATGGACTGGCATCCCCACCATATGTGTATAAAGGTTCCCTGTTCACCGCAACCTTTCCAGCAAAGAGGGGACCGTCTGGGATATATTCTTGCCAACTGATGTGGGGTAAGATACCACCTGTGGAGAATTTTATAATTTTGCAGTTTGGTATTGATGACCGGGGTGCGCAATAATTTGGAGGACCAGACCTGTTCCCAATCAGATTGTGAGATGTCCACCCCACAATCTAGTTGCCATTTATCTTTCAATGTCACATTCTGCTTAGTATGGGAGTTTATCAGCAAGTTGTAGATTTTGGACAGAAGTCCTTTGCGGGTGAGTGAGTTGGGTTCAAGAACCATCTCAAACTCCGTCCTAGATTTGGAAAAGACTTGCTTTATCTCCAGGCTTCGCACGAAGTAGGTTAGCTGAAAATAGAGGTACCACGGGACTTCCTTACCTAATTTGCAGGCTAGCTCTGCCCTGCTTAAGATGCCAGATTTAGATGCTATATCTATCAACCTTTTGTTCCTAAGGCTCTCCCAGGATGTTGAGACTGTGCTATTATCTCGGGGTGGTACCCCGTCATGCGAAGTCACTAGCGAGAATCTGGAGATTTTAGGGATCAGTTTAGATTTATGCTTGTCCCATACCTTCAAGAGCGCCTTGAGGAAGATGCCCCTGCTCGGCGAGGCGGGACGGTGGGTGGTATGAGTCCAGAACAGCTCACCAATTGTGTGGGTTTGATGTTGCGGATGCATCACATCCATCCAGTCAAAGTGTGTGTTGTGATGTAGGATTTGAGCTATATCCGTCAGCCTAGCTGCTGTGTAGTACATACCAATGTCAGGGAAGTTGAATCCCCCATTACAGCGTTTGGTCCTCAAGATCTTGAAAGCTATTCTGGGACGCTTATGATCCCAAAGAAACCTATTAAGAGCTGCTTGCCATTGTCCCAGTACGTGATGGGGGATATCTATTGGGATCATTCGGAAAAGGAATTATTAGTTTTGGCAGGATGAAGGATTTAATCAAATTGTACCTCTCAAACCAAGATAACGTTTGTTTGTTCCATTTGAATATTGCGCTCTTAATGTCTTTCATTATCAGTTGGTGATTCAGTCGGAGCAGGTGATCTGGGTTCTGGGGGATATTTATGCCTAAGTAATGTAGGTGAGATTGAGCCCAATGGTACGGGAAGAGCTGTCTGATCTTGCTGCTCAATAGATCTGGCAAATTTATGGGGAGTAAGCTCGACTTGGTCTTGTTAACCTTTAGCCCTGAGATTAGTTCAAATTGATCTAGTTCTGCGTGGAGGTGCTTTAGAGATTTCAAAGGATGAGAGAGAAACAGTAAATTGTCGTCCGCAAAGAGACACAATTTAAGGGTGGTGTTATTGATTTTTATACCCTGGATGCGCTCATTGGCTCGTATAGCTTCAGCTAGGGGCTCGACCGCTAGACCAAAGAGGATGGGGGATAGAGGACAGCCTTGGCGGGTGCCCCTGTAAAGGGTGAGCGAATGCGAGGAGACACCATTGGTTTTAATTTTTGCCCGGGGACAGTCGTAAATGGCTTGAATTACCTGTTGAAAGTCAGAACCAAAATTCATGTGGGATAGAAGCTCTGTTAGATAAGTGATCTCAAGAGAGTCAAATGCCTTTTCCACATCTAGGGATAGGAACAGTAGTTATTGATTGTAATGTTTACTATGAGTCAAGATATTTAAGGCTTTATAAATGTTTTCTGAAATATCTTTATCGGGGATAAAGCCAATTTGATCTCTACTAATATATTGCCCTATAAAGGAGTTCAGCCTTTTTGCCAGAATTGAAGTAAAGATTTTGTAGTCTACGTTTAGAAGCGATATCGGCTGATATGAGCCAGGGTTTGAAAGATCTTTGCCCTCCTTGGGGATTAAGGTGATGTTTGCCTCTGACCACGTCCCAGGTAAGGTGCCTGACATAAAGATGTCATTACAAGCTAAAAGCAAGGGCTGATGCAATGTAGCCGCGAATTTCTGATAGAATTCTACTGGGAAGCCATCAGGCCCCGAGGCCTTATTACGTTTCAAGCTTTTGATGGCTGCGAGGAGCTCAACGTTGGAGACAGGATTGTCCATTATCACTTTGTGGGCTTCTGCTAATTTTTTAATGTTCTTATGTTTGGAGAGATAAAGTTTAATTTTCTCTTTGTCTGGCTTGGTTGACGCGTACAATTTGGCGTAAAAGTCTCTAAACACTTTTACGATTTCAGTAGGACTAGTGAGTACCCGATTACTAGAATCTTTGATAAGCCTGATATGCCTGTTAATCTGTTTGTCTTTTACTTTCCATGATAGGTATCTTAAAGATTTAGGAGAGTGGTACCAGTATTTTTGCTTTAAGTATAAAAGATTTTTCTGGATTTGCTGTGATTCTAGTGCCTCTAGTGATTTGCGCTCATGCAGTAGTTGTTTATAAATTCGTTTACTACCATTCTTTTTGTGTAGACATTCTAGAGTGCTAATTTTGTCCATCAGGGCTTGTTTCTGCTGTGTTTTAACCTTATAGAGAGACGCTGAAAGTGCTATCAATCTCCCTCGCAGCACAGCTTTGAGTGCATCCCATACCGTTTGAGCCAAAGTTTGTCCTGTTTGGTTCTCCTCTAGATATTGTTTAATATATTGTTCTATTGTTTCAGTGGTTTTGTCGCTAAGTAAGAGGTTTTTATTAAAGGTCCAGTACTTTTCTTTAGGATACTCTGAGGCTAGGTGCACCCTACAGTCCACCCAGGCGTGATCCGAGTACTCTATGCTACCTATCTCTGAGCGGCTCACCTTATCAATAAGATCTGTTGACATAAGAATGTAATCGATTCTCGTGTATACATCATGTCGGGAGGAGTAATAGGTGTAATCCCTAAGCAATCCATTTTTCTCCCGCCAGACGTCAGTTAGGTGGAAGTGATTGAAGAGTGACAATAGCTTCGAGTCAGAAGACTCAGAGTAAAGCTTCTTTCCGGGCTTAGTAGTAGCGTGGTTAAAGGATGATTTATCCAATTTGTGGTTCACTATATAGTTTAGATCCCCACCTATTATCACTGGTCCCTCCTGAAAGTCCTGTAATTTCTGTAATGTGTCCGTTAAGAAATCTATCTGGGTTGCGTTAGGCGCATAAAGCGAGGCTAAGGTAACCATCTGATCATTCAGCAAGCCTTTGATGAATATGTATCTTCCCCTTGGATCTTTTAGACTAGCCTTGTGCACAAACTGATTCTGTTTGGATAACAGTATTGCCACTCCTCGTGCCTTCGAGGAGCCCTTCGCATGAAACTGCATTTTAATCCAGGGGGCTTTGAGTTCGTCATCGTACAGCGCATGCAGATGAGTTTCTTGAATCATAACAACATCAGCATTAAGTTTTGCTAATTTTGATAGTACTCTTTTTCTTTTTACAAGATTATTGAGCCCTCTCAAATTTTGGGTGACAACATGTAGTCCGGTTTGCGCAGCCATTGCCAATTAGCTTAGGTACCCTGTCGGAGAAGTGTGAGGTTGTGGAGGCCAAAGTGATACTGTCAGAGTATTGCAAGCTATTGGGTCGCGTGTATTGCCACAAGTAGCTTAACGTAGCAAAAGATGGGAAAGCAGTTAAAGCAATACGTTGCCAACACCAGTGTCGAACACCGTTGTGACAGTCAAGTTTCACTAACAAACTAAATTTAAGGAGAAACTACTATATTTTAAGCTCTACTATATAGCATCATAACTTGAGAAAACAATAGTAAATCGTTTCAGTTGTCAAGTAACACACCAAACAACTATTGTTAGACAAGCACCCTTTCAACCCTTTCATGCGATAGGAATCACAAAACAATTCAGTCAGCAGATTGTAAAGTAAACTTCCTCAATATAAGACAATCCCCCTCCCCCTCTTCTAAGTCAATAAGTATAATCAAAATTGATTTAAAATAAATATTGGATTAATTAATGCAACACCAAATTTCCTTTTCTGTACCTATATGGAAAGCTGTATATTTCTTGTTGAATATTCAATCTGATATGGAATAGAAAAGTGATAGAAGAGCCCATGGGCGAATCCTTATTAGATTAAGTTAATACGTGTATATATGTATATAGTGCTTTCAACGATAATCAATAAGAGATGATCCCTCAGAAATTAATTAGTATTAGTGCTCCTTCCCCCCGAAACGTTCAAAGATAATACACAATGAGTTAACCCCGTTCAATAAAAGACACCCCTCCCCCCTCCCCTTATTCAATCAGGATAGTTAAAATTGATTGGAGATAAATACTAGAATAGTTGATAAAACCCCAGCTTCCTTCCCTTTACTAATTTGAGAAGCCCTGCAAGTATCTAGAAGGCAATCAGTTACTTAATATATAATTAATCAATTGGAGATACTATTGGGTTTTCCCTACAGGAACTATGAATACTTAACTATGTGTCTCTAGTGCCCCATATGTTCATCAATAAAAGTCAAACCCACAAAATTTAATTATTACTAAGAAGACTTCCTATGTTTCCCCCCCCTCCTCTATTGTGATATATTTTTAATAAATCAATCAGATAGTTGATAGAAGCACAGGATTTTATATCAGAGTTAATTAATATTAGAAGAGTGGGATTAATCAGTTAGGAAAGGGGAAATCTCAGCTAGGTTCGCAGTCACAGTGGAAGCTCCCCTCCCAGATGATCAATCACTATAAAACCAACTGGGGTATTTATTTGATGGGGCAATTAAGGTAAAAGCTAATAGTGTCAGACTGTGGCTAGACAATGTCCTTCCTACAGGTTCTCCTCTACAAGCAAACAAGAGTCCATTGTTTGAATAAGGAAACTTTACTGCAGAAATGGTTCATTATAGTCCACTGTCCTGAATAGGAGATTCAGGATGGTACAAGAGCATTGTTACCAATGAAGGGCAAAGCATGAGGTACAAAGGAACAGTTCCCAGCTGAACCAGCCTCCCCCCACAGTTCTCAAAACAACATCTTTCAGTCTTGGGAAGCTGGACTCTCCCAAGGCCAATCCTGGGTGGAACGGTGTTAGACAAAACAATCTCGTCCGGTGAGAAGTTTGCTTGGGAACGGGTGCACCTGTGGGGAAAGCACTTAAACACTAGAAGCATTAGAAAATGGAGTCAGTACAGTTCATATACACACTGAACCTGACATTCTGCCCCCCTTAAAATAAATCCCCCCCAGGTTTAGATGGGTAGCGAGTATGAAAAGCTTTGGTTAATCTAGGAGCATGAACATGTACAGAGTTCACCCACTCATCGAACCCAGAGTCAAAGTCCTTCCATCTGATGAGGTAAAACAGCTGATTGCGTTTGATTTTAGAGTCCAGAATTTGCTGTACCTCATAGTGTATTTGGTCATCTATCAATGTTGGAATGGGTGGAGCTTTGACGTGCCATTTATCGTCTGATGGAGCCTTCTTCAACAGACTGACGTGGAATGTATCATGAACATGGCGCAGATTTTTGGGCAAATTTACAGCAACGGTCACTTTGTTGATCACTTTGCGCACTGGAAAAGGTCAAAGGAACTTTAATGCCAGTTTGCGGCTGATTTGTGCTAGTTTTAAATTCTTGGTGGAAATATAAACATGATCCCCAGGTTGTAAATCCCATTCGGCTGCACGGTGGCGATCGGCATACTTTCTGTAATCCTGTTTGGCTTTCTCGAGGTGTTTTTTGATGAGAGTCCATTGTTGGGCAGCCTCCCCCCACCATGAAGAGACATCTGGCGATGTTGAGGATAAGGAAGGGGGAGCGTCCAACGGAAAAGGGTTAAAGTGGGCCCCATACACAATTTTGAAAGGGGCCTCTCCCATAGAAGCATGTACACTGTTGTTGTACGAAAACTCTGCTAGAGGGAGGAGATCCACCCAGTTATCTTGTTGGAAGTTGATGTAGCAACGAAGGAATTGTTCTAAGATTTGATTAGTTTTTTCCGACTGCCCGTCGGTTTGAGGATGGTGGCTTGAACTGATTCCTTGTTCAATATTTAACATTTGCAAAAGCTCCCGCCAGAAGTTGGCAACGAATTGTCCGCCGCGATCCGAAATTACCTTGGACGGAAAAGAATGTAATTTTACAATGTGTTTTAAGAATAGATCTGCCAGTTTTCGAGCAGTGGGGATAGTGGTACATGGAATGAAATGGGCTTGTTTGGAAAACAGATCTACGACTACTAAAATGCAGTTATGTCCTTTGGAAACTGGTAAATCGGTGATAAAGTCCATGGAGATCATTTCCCAAGGTCTGCTGGGCGTTTCCAATGGTTGTAGTAGACCCGGAGGTTTCCCCTTGCGGGTTTTGGCGCTGAGGCAAATGGGGCAGGAGGCTACGTATTGGGAAATGTCTTTGCGCATGCCCGGCCATCAGAACTGCCGTTGTATTAAGTGTAACGTTTTCAAGTACCCATAGTGTCCGGCGGTGGGGGCATCATGACACCGCTGTAAGACCTCTTTTCGCAGACTGTCGGGTACATAAAATCTGTTTCCTGATAACCAATCCCCCTGTGGGGATTGTTTCAGTTTGGATTTGGGCGCCTTATCCCCCTCCTTCTCCACCTCGGCCTTAAGTTTCGATTTCCATTCCTGGCTGTGCGGAAGGGGTTGGCTTGCGCGGCTGCGTGTAGTTACCACGCCTCCCAATTGCGTAGGTGAGAAGACTGTATCTATAGTCTCCTCCCGTTTGCTCTTATGTTGGGGCATGCGCGATAGGGCGTCCGCTAGAAAGTTAGTTTTGCCCGGGAGGTAATTCAAAGTGAAATTGAATTTGGAGAAAAATTCTGCCCACCGCAATTGCTTGGCATTCAATCGGCGAGGGCTTCGGAGGGCCTCTAGATTTTTATGATCTGTCCAAACCTCAAATGGGTGGCGTGCCCCTTCCAACCAATGCCGCCAGTTCGTAAGGGCGGCTTTTACTGCAAAGGCTTCCTTCTCCCACACATTCCAATTTCTTTCCACATCAGAAAACTTTCTCGATAGGAATGCACAAGGCCGAAGCTTCCCGTCCTCCCCCTTCTGCAATAAGACTCCTCCAATTGCAGTATCGCTGGCGTCGACCTGCACTATGAAGGGGTAGTTTTCATCGGGGTGGCAGAGAATGGGTTCTGTCACGAATTGCTGTTTTAAGCCTTCTAAGGCTGTTTGGCACTCGGGTGTCCATAGCAATTTGGAGGAGGGTTTTTTCGCTTGGTCCCCTTTATCCTTGGTTTTTAACAATTCCGTTAGGGGAAGCGTGATCTGTGCGAAATTTGCAATAAATTCCCTATAGAAGTTGGCAAATCCCAAGAAAGATTGCAATTCTTTACGGGTAGTGGGAGTTTGCCATTCTTGGATCGCCCGTATTTTGGCTGGATCCATTTTTAAGCCTTCTTGGGATATACAATAACCAAGGTAAGTGAGTTCAGTCTTATGGAATTCGCATTTAGACAGTTTGATGGGTAGTTTGTTATTCGTTAAGGTTGCCAGGACTTTTTGAACCAATTGTACATGATCCTCCTCTGATTCTGAATAAATTAACACATCATCAAGATACACCACCACTCCTTTATACAGGAATTCATGCAGTACTTCATTTATCATGGACATGAATACAGATGGGGCTCCAGTTAATCCAAAAGGCATAACTAAGTATTCATATTTTCCGAGGGGTGTATTAAACGCGGTTTTCCACTCATCCCCAGCTTTGATACGAACATGGAAGTAAGCATCTTTCAAATCTAATTTTGTAAAGATCTTACCTTGGGCCACGACGTTGAGAAGATCTCGGACGAGTGGGATGGGGTAGGCGTTGTTGGTCGACACAGCATTAAGTCCTCTAAAGTCCGTGCATAGCCGAAGTCCTCCGTCTTTCTTCTTTACGAAAAGTACTGGTGCTGCGTGGGGACTATTGGCTGGACGGATGAACCCCCTCTGGAGATTGGTGTCGATGAATTTTCTAAGTTCTTCCCGTTCATAAAGACTCATAGGGTAGAGACGGCCTTTCGGTAGTGAGGCTCCCGGTAAAATTTCCACTGCACAATCGGTCCGTCTGTGCGGGGGCAGGGTATCGGCTTCTTCCTCAGAGAAAGCCGGTAAGTAGGACCAATAATATTTGGGTATTTGGTTTATTTCTTCCTGTGTAAGGAGAGCTTTCTCGGTGTGGCTTGGATTGGTACCCCAGTTTTGATTCCATTGATGGTTTTCGCAGTTGGCGTGGCTGAAGGTGATGCTCCCTTCTGCCCAATTTATATAGGGGTTATGATCGCATAGCCACTTACTGCCCAGAATTAACGGGTATTTGGCCGTGGTGCTAATAACGAAAGATCTTTTTTCCCAGTGTTGGCCCATGCCTGTCACCACCGGGATTGTTTCCGTGGTGACGGGGTTCATATTGGTGCCATCCATTTGTTCGAAAATGACTGGGTTTTGTAATTCCCGCACTGGTAATACTAGTCCATTGACCAGGGCTGGGGCAATGATGTCTCTAGAGCAGCCTGAGTCAATTAAGGCTTGTACGCGGATGTGCATCTTCCTTTCAGGGTTTAACAAAGTCACTGGTATGAATAATATGGACCCGTGCGGCCGGTCCCTAGTTGGGACGGGTCGAGAGTGGATCTGCCGTTTGGGCCCTTTCACGACAGATCCATTTCGTTTCCCGACTGGGGGCTTTCCGGACTCTCTTCTACATTTAAGGTAGTGGGGTCGTATTCCATGAGTTCTTCCGCTTCTAACCCTCTGTCTGGGGCATTTCGTTGGGAAGTGCCGCGACCCCTACCCGATCTGGGAGCTGGTGTTGGGCGTTGCGATGTGGGAAACGGAGCAGGAGTTGGACGCCGTAATTGGAGCGGAGGTCTTTGCACAGGCCTGTAAGGGCATTGTGCTGCAAAGTGGCCAGCTTGCCCGCATTGCAAGCACAAGCCTTGTTGCCATCTAGCATCTCTCGCTCCTCGGGTAGCATATCCAGCGCCTCGCCCTCCCTTCTGCAAAGTCAAGGGCCGTCTTTGTCCTGATTGTTGTTGTTGCTCAACTAATCGGACTTCTAATATACGATTCTCAACTTCGCAGGTTAGTTGAATCCATCCTAACAGCGTAGGAGGATTGTCTTGCATGAGAGCCCTGTCCAGAAGCCTCGGGTTTAGCCCTTGTTTAAACAGTATTATTTTGGTGGATTCCTCACACCTAGGGCATTTGGCGGCCAGCTGTCGGAATTTTGTAACATAGTCTCTTGCCGACATGCTGCCTTGCTTAAGAGCTTGCAATTCTGTTCTGGCTCTGGTCTCTTCTAAGGGGTCTTCATATTGCGCCCTTATAGCATCCACCAACCCTTGTAAGGTATTGAGTTCTGGGGCCCCAACATTGTATAGTCCTACGTACCAGTCTGCCGCTTTGCCCTGAAGCCGTGAACCGAGATGTTCGATCTGGCTGGCCTCATTTCCGAATAGATGTCCCCATCGATTGAAGAACTGTACCACTTGCACTAGGAAAAATCCCAACTTGGAGGGATCTCCGTCAAAAGTGGCTTCCAGTTTCACCCAGCCCATCGGAAGATCTTGCCTTGGGGCCGGTGTAGGGTAATAGTCCAGCGGAGCATTTAATTGGGGTTGCGGCGGCAGTAATGGCTGCCCGGGACCCCCCGGCTGCGGCGTCAGATGCGGGGCCGGTTGTATTGGAGGGGGCCTCACTGGTTGGGTTGGCGGAGGTATTACTGGTTGAGCTGGCGGTTGGGTTGGGGGTGGCCGAACAGGTTGGGCCAAAATTGGCCGCTGGGGCGCGGGTCGGTGTGGTCGAAGAGGGGGAGGCCTTACCGGTTGATTGGGAGGTGGTAACACCGGCTGTTGTGGTGGTATTTGTTGAGGTCGGAGCGGGAGGGGCCGCTGCGGCGAGGGCCTGATCGGTGCTGGGCCGTGCGGGCTTGCCCCTCCCGGCGTCGGTAATCTCGGACCCGGGAGTTGTCCTCGGGGTATGATCTGCAGTGGTTGATCCCCCCCTGGGGGTTGTTGTACAGGAGTCGTTGTCGGCGGTTGGAGTGGTGTCTCCCCCCTTGGATGAGCTGGAGGTTCTTCTAGCTGATCCGGTTGGACGACTATCGGAGAAGTTGGAGGGGGTATTACCGGAGCTTCTGTCGGGCGGGTTGGCTCTTCTCCGTTCCCTCTTGGGACATCGGTTGGAGTGTCCCCGGGATCCGGGTCTTCGTCCGTCTTAGGGATCTCCTTTGGAGTCTCTCCAGGGCAGGGCTCCCCCTCTTCCTCCGATTCTGAGGCATCGTCAGGGCACTGGCTATCGGAGCAGGAATCCCCTTCACCTCCCGTCCCTGGGTTGTCCAAGGGCTGCGGCTGCAACGGGGCGGGCTCCCTCGGGTTAGAAATAACGCTTTGTAAGGTAGCTATTTGTATAGCCATCTCTTCGGGTGATGGTCTCTCTCCCGCCACCATTAATGAGAGTAGATGTATAGCATGAGCTAGGCTTTCTTCCATATCGACTAACCTAGCTTCTAGCAATTGCATTCTGCTTGGACCCGGTTGGTCCGTCGTGGAATCCCCGGCAGCAGCAGCCGACGGGGTATTCGGCCTCCAAGGTGGAGGGTCTCCTTGATCGTCTTGCGATCTCGCCGCTAGAATTCCTTTGGCCAGTCCAGTAACTGCCGTAATGCCGGAATCCACAGCCAGGGTACGGGTTTGCATCTGTACCCAACTTTGCTCGGAAATCTCTGGTTGCTCCGTCCACGGAGTGAGTTCCGAATAATCCCAACTTAGGACGCCGCGACGGGAAGTTTCCCATTCTATCTGTTCGGTCGTCCTATTCCAAAACAGCCAGGGTTGGCTACTGTCCAGTTCAGGGACTGTTTCTAGGCTTCGGCGCCCGTCCATGGGTAACGAATGGAGCACCCCACTGGCCCTGCGCTCTCTCGTTTCTCGGGGTCTGGGTCCCCACTCCGAGGGTGTGGGTACCGAGAACAAAGGTAGGGTGGTGGCCGTCGGCTTTTCACCTACACTGTCGAGATCGATGAGAGGAGGGGTGGTAGTTGAAGCTCCGTTCCCTGCTGGTGCAGGGCCTTGAGGTTGCAACTGTTGATCGCCGGGAGAAGCATACGGATCAAACAAAGGATCCCTGTTCGGGACTGCTTTGGATTCCGATGAGCCCGGCTTAGACATGATTGGTAACAAAATGTCAGACTGTGGCTAGACAATGTCCTTCCTACAGGTTCTCCTCTACAAGCAAACAAGAGTCCATTGTTTGAATAAGGAAACTTTACTGCAGAAATGGTTCATTATAGTCCACTGTCCTGAATAGGAGATTCAGGATGGTACAAGAGCATTGTTACCAATGAAGGGCAAAGCATGAGGTACAAAGGAACAGTTCCCAGCTGAACCAGCCTCCCCCCACAGTTCTCAAAACAACATCTTT
The DNA here is from genome assembly GCF_028583425.1 of Eublepharis macularius. Classification (NCBI taxonomy): domain Eukaryota; kingdom Metazoa; phylum Chordata; class Lepidosauria; order Squamata; family Eublepharidae; genus Eublepharis; species Eublepharis macularius. Next base: position 83,702,741 of record NC_072797.1, read on the forward strand.
CAGTCTTGGGAAGCTGGACTCTCCCAAGGCCAATCCTGGGTGGAACGGTGTTAGACAAAACAATCTCGTCCGGTGAGAAGTTTGCTTGGGAACGGGTGCACCTGTGGGGAAAGCACTTAAACACTAGAAGCATTAGAAAATGGAGTCAGTACAGTTCATATACACACTGAACCTGACAAATAGAACTTCACTAAAGAAGTAAAGGTTATCCCGTTGCTAGGCAGTCTTCAGAAGCTCAGAGCAAGTAGAGCTCTTCTGAGCCTCGGTTACAGACCAATAGAAAGGACTGCCTATATGGAGGAGCCGGAAAAAAAAAAAAAGGCAAAAAACCCCTCATTCAATCCCACCCCACCCCCTTTTAAACGCGAGTGGTTATTAATCGCTTTAAACATTCCACTTCAAGCATAAACGACATTCAGAACAGCTTCTTTTTCGGTCAGGCATCACGGGCAGCCATCTTGCTGGTCTTCTGTGGTGATAAGGGCATGCTACGCTTCCTCCGCTGTGTGCCCGCTTCAGTTTCCATGGCGATTTCAATTCCTAATTCCTGCATGAAGCGGCGACCCTCATCAGGTGTAGAGATGAAGTGAATCTGTCCATTGATACTGACTCGAAGCGTTGAGAAGCGGGTCCAGCTGTAATCAATTTGGGCAGCTCTGAAACCTTCCGTCACACTTTTGAATTGCCGTCTTTTATCCAGTACTTCAGGGGGGAGATCTATGAAGACATTGATCTTCGCTCCTTTGTAGGTCAGAAATCTTTTCACTCTGGCCGTTTCTAGGATTTGTTTCCTTATCTTCCAGTCAGCAAACATCGCCACCACATCCCTTGGCCCCTTCCGCCTCTCATTATTTTTGGCGCCAATTCTGTATGCTTTAGTAATGGCTATGGGTGAACCTTCCTGCAACTGAAGCTCATTTGCCAGCCAGTCAGAGAGAAAGGCAGAAAGATCCATGCCGTTTGTAAAATCCTCCTCCAGCCCTCTGAATTTCAAATTGGGGCTCCGTAGCTGAAATTCAATGTCAAGGATTTTATTTTGTACTTTGCTGTTCTCAGACTGGAGGAGCTTAACGTCGTCTTTTAAAGCCGCCGTCTGGGTCAGGGCTTGGTCCGTCCTCTGAGCTACAGTCTCCATTACCAGCTTGATTTCATTAATTTGTTTAGAGATTGGTTCCATCACAAGTGAGAGTCGATCAGCAAAGCTAGTTTCGACCTCTTTTAGCAACGCTTTCAGGGCTGGGTCATAAGATACGGTTGGTAACTTTCGCGCCTCAGTGGAGCTTCCCGCGGCCGCCATATTGGCCCTCACCCCCTCCGTTTCTCCCTCAGCACTCTCCGCCTGAGAGCTCGGGAAATAGTTTTGTAGGCTCTTAACTGCCTTGGTATTTTGTTTCTTGAATGTCTGGTCTTGCTTACCCTTCATGTCAATTTCAGCAGAACGAAGTAGAATGTGTTATACTAGGGGTCTGGGGTGGAATCGATACGGAGCTTCAGCACAACGCGTCCATCCCGTTCAGAGCCGACGGCACGCCCCGTCTTAAATTCTTCATGTTTACAATAGTTTGAAAAACCACTTAAGAGTCAACGCAGTCCAACCTGAGTGCAGGACATAAGGATAGCGTTATCTGCATAAAGGAGTAAAGTTAATACCTTTGAGGATATGTATGGTGGAATTCTGCTGAAGAAAGGACAGTTTCAAGGTCATTCATATGCAAATTAAAAGTAGAGGTGCTAAAGGGCAACCTTGCTTCACTCTTCTGTCAAGGTGAAAACACTCCATAGGTTCTCCCTTTTCTCCACAGGAGACTTGAGCCACACAGGAGGAGTAGAGATTTTTTTTTATTAGCCAGAGTAATATTTTATCAATTAAAATATGTGCCAGTTTTCCCCACAGCCTATACCAAGATATAGTGTCAAAAGCTCTTAAGATCTATGAATGCAATATACAGTTTACCTCTATGTGGGGAGGTGTATTTTTTTACTAAGTGGGCTGAGATCAAACAGTGGTGCAGAGCCCTTCCTGAAGCTGATTTGTTCGCACCCAAGGATATTGTTTGAGGTTATCCATTCCTCTAATTTGATGTATAGATATGAGGTATACAGCTTTGCCATTGATGAGAGAAGACGAATAGGTTGATAGTTAGCTGGATCTGACACGGAACCTTTCTTAAGTATTGGAACGATAATAGAGTCAGACTCAGTCACTGGGAATAGACCACACATACTGATTGGCTGCTCCAAGTTTCTAATAATTTTGCTTATCATATCCGGTGCAGTCATCTGCACTAGATTCATGAGGTTCATTATCACTACCTGCTTCTATTTGTCCCATTAACCCTTGTTCTCTATTTTTTTCCTACCCTCACCCACTTCGGGTAGTCTCCATGGTTTTATAGAAGACACCCAGAGTGCCTAGAAATAAGGTGGTGCTCCCTTTTCTCTCACTTCCACATAGGGCATGACATTCTGTCAACATCGTGATGGTGTTCTATCAGCACATTTCTGGAGAAGGCACCTTTCTGCTTTGTGCAAAAAAAGCCCTTTGCCCCCTGAGTGGGACACTACGAGCAGCTGTTGACAGAGGAAAGAATGTTGATCTTGTAAACAGTAGGTAAATGCTGAGCGTGGGAAAAGAGAAATTTGCAGCAAAGTTGAAGGCAGGGAATCTCCTTTCCTGTATAGGGTGGACTATCCGCTCCTTCCCACTTGAAGAAGTATGGATCCAAGTTGATGTGCACCTGTATGGGTTCTGATCAGAGAAGTGTTAGTAATATGTGATGTTAGTTCTCCTCTTTGGATAAAAAGGGAGCACAAACAGCCAAAGGTGACCTTTCGCTAGCGTTTCTGTCACCAACATCTGCTATGTGTGAGTTCGTTTTAAGTTTGCTTGATGTAAAGACAGAGAGAGACGCTAACTTCTGCCATGTGCCATCTGAGACATGAGTGTCCGTGCTGGGGTTTATGTAGTCCTTAGGAGATTCTGGCTGCAGTCCTGGCTGCAGATTTAATGTCATAGGGTGTGCTATAGATAGTGGAAGGTAGTGTGGGGTGGTCATTCCCATTAAGTTCAGTGGAGATATTTAAACTTAAACCAGGTGTTTTGTCAAAATAGTGCTAAGATAGCACTGGGGAAGGGATGTCGGCTGAAGGGACTTATAATACAGACTAAACATGGTTCCTCACCAGGCATGCCTAACTGTGCTATCCATATTTGGCCATGATGGTACCAAAGCTGAGTTGTTGGGCATAGAAACTGGGAGATAAGGCAGGACTGCTGAGAGACTATATTTCCTCTTATAGAAAAATTGCAGAGGTCAGAACAACAATACTCTCCATCAACCCAACTGCTCTGGGGACAGTTTTCATGCACACGTTATACTGTATTTACTGTTATTAACATGGTTAATTAAACTTTTCAGTTAATACTCTGCATTATTTACAACTTTCCAATATAAAGGAGCTTCCAAGACCCATAAATTGCCCATATGTTTCATAATTAAAGCTGACGGACATCCAACTGTGGGCATGTGTTCTGCCAAGCAACAATAGCTATGTGTTCACTCAAAGTTCAAATAGCGGCCTGCCACCTCCCCTGCTCTTCAGCTCTGAATCCATTGCTTGGTTTCACTTATCTTGGACTCATAAATGTATGTAGTTTGCCACATCTATCCACTGACTACAAGTCTATCCATGCAATGGTATCAGAGATGAGGAAGAAAAGGAGTAACAAGTTGGTTCCATACCCTTCTCATCTGAACTCATTGCAAGGGTCATGCAAATGTAGTTCTAGAACTCTACAGTCCTAATCCTTTCTCCCTGTTTACTCACCTATCAGGTGAAAAAATGTGCAGGTAAGAGAAAGGAAGGAAAATATCTGCTCAAATTGGTTGAGCTCCACAAGGAATTCTTTGTAGACCCTTTCTGATGTGGAGTTATATTGGTTCTTGTATTGTACACTGGTGTTTATGTATGCCTTCCACACTAAAATAACTACTTCAAACATTAATTTCCAACTGCTGTTATAATGAGAACTCTTGATTAGTGTCCAACTTGATTAGTATTGGTGCGTATGTAGTGCACTTAACCATGTTAAAGGCAACAAGAGAAAGGAGGAGGAAATTGTAGTGGAACTAGAAATGGAGGGACTACGCATGCCTAGTACTGTCTTCTGAATTACAAACTCTGGATTGCAGAGAGTTGTCATTATGTCTGTATAAGACCTTAATACCGGGCTGATTGAAATATTTGCAAATGAACCTGCATAAGCAATTGCAAAGTCTTCAGCTGTTGACTGCATCTAACAAACTGTGGAATCTGCTGAGCTTTAGATTAATGGCTCTCCTTTCTTCTTCCCCCCATTATCAGAGTTTTTATTATCCATATTTGTTGTTGATGATGAAAGCTTGTGATCTAAATATTTTATTCTGAAGTAATTAAAGAGTTACATTGACAATTCAGTGCCTTTATTTTTTCATCTAAAAATAATATGAAGGGTTAGTTTTTTGCTGAAGAAATTCAGTGTTTATCACTACCTCCAGAATGTTAAAAACTTAGTTTTAATTTCGTTTATAATATTTGCAAATGTTTATTTTATGTTTCTTTTTTAATATATGGCCTCAAGAGAAATTGCTAATAGTGTAGAAAGCAGATGTTTGAACAGCTATTCATGTTTCCAGGTAATTAAACAAACTGTGCAGAGAGTTAATGGAAAGAGATAGATTAGTGCTGCTTCTGTAAATTAAGGAAAATTCTGGTTTATACATGCTTCCTTCTTTTTTTCTTAAGTAAAAAATAAAATTTCTTCATCAGTGAATTTCTTTATAATTAACTTGATAATTATTTCCAGTAATGATGCTTTGGAAGTAGAATGTTAAATGTTATACAATAATTTTCAAAATCTGTATTTTCAAATTATTGTAATATGTTATAAAGCATAACCAAATACTGAACATTATTGTCTGTCACTCAGCATGGTGAGTTCATGGACTAGAGACATGATCTTGAAAAATTATTAGATGTAGGTTTCATTTTGAGGCTCTTATTGGATCAATTCTTACACCTGAAAAGGAAAGCACCTTTATGGTATCAAACACATTGAACTATTCAGTAATATATTATCATACACATTAACTGTGGATACTTTAGATGTATTATAACAATAAACATTTAAACGGATATGCCTGAAAATATGTTGCATACAAATGGGAAACCTGCAGGGACTTGTAGGGAGCACCTCTTCCCCACCCTGAGTCCCACTCCCCGCACTGTTTCCTCTTTCCCTCCTCCTGATCTTCCTCAGGCTTTTTCATTCTTGGGTGGTTTGGGAGTGGGTCATTCCTGATGTTTGGGAACGTAGCTCCTCCTTTGTATTGCAGGATCAGTCGACTCTTCCTTGATCCCGGATGGGGAGGGGCTCGTTCCAGTGCTCTTCAGTTTTTGCTAGCCCTACCTTAGTGCAGGACAGATCCAACTTCGCTCCTGAGAGAGCAGCGATCCCGGTGTCTAGGAAGAGAAAAGGAAACCGATAGTGTCAGGGAGGATTGGTGTGGCTCTCGTCTCTGCACCTCCTCCTGCTCTCCCATGGCTACCACAAACAGAGCCAGGGGAAAAGCTCCCGACCGATAGACCTTGGTGGTGCCTAGATCCATGGAGGGTAGCGGCCCCTTAACCTTCCCCCCATCCCTGGCGGAGGAAAAGAATAGGGGTTGAGCTGGCAGTCCCGGAATGGGGAGAAACCGGCGGAGCAAGGCCGCAAGAGAAGGACGGGGTTCAGCAGTTAACCCTTTTCCTCCCCCCTGCTAATCCCGAGTGTTGGCAGGAGTTGAAAGGGCATGATAGAGATGGCGGCTGCCTTCAGTAGTGCATGGAAGAGCAGAGATTGTGCATCTTTGCACCTTCCAGCATAGCAAGGATCAACTGTATCAAGCATTGGAGCCAGTAAGACCTGATTGAGCTGAGGGGAAGGAAGAGCGCAAAGCGATGGGTTCTCACCTGTTTTCCACCCCGGTATGCTCATGGTGTTTTATTTTGCCTTTTCCCTCTAACTCTTTGTAGTTTTTTTGGCAGGAAGGAGGTACAGAAAGTATGGCGGCTGGAGCAGGCCTCGCGGATGCACCAGCCTTGGGAAGTGCCATGTATGCCCTGGATTTACCTACCTCCCCAGCTTCCACTTCTTCCCAGGGGATTGGAAAGGGGGAGATGCAGAGAACCCAAGACGTAGACTTGGGAGGCGAGGACGCCAAGCCTAATCTGAGAGTTCAGAGAGCTTCTGAAAGACAAGCCTCGAGATAGAACCCCCCATGGGTCTCCAGATAGACAGGGAAGGCCCCTTAAAAGACGGGCAGGCCCCAAGGGGAGAAAGGGGGTAACTTCTCAATCCCCTCCAAGATCAAAAAGGAGGAGGAGGGAGGGAAAGGAATCTAGTCCTTTGTTAGAAAGCCAGTCTGAGGACTCTCATGAGCAGGAATATTCCTCGGATAAAGAGGAAGGCGAGTTATTGGAGGAGGAGGAGGAGGAAGTAACGCCTGCCATGCATACTAGGCTTTTTCCTCAGGAGCTTTATAATGATTGCTTCCTAAGGTGTTGAGAGTATTGGAAATGTCTCAGAAGTCTAAGGAAAAGGGAGAGCCAGATCCAGAGTTTCCAGAGGGAGCAGAAAGAGCAATCCCAAAACCAGGATCAGTGACCTCAGGCATTCCCATGCCAGCAGCATTTTACGATTTGATTAAGAAGGAATGGGAAACACCATCTAAACCAAAAGCTTCATATGCGATCTTCAAGAAGCTCTATACTTTGACTCCAGAGGCCACTAAGAAGTTCAATTTGCCACTGGTGGACAATCCAGTGATGAGCTTGGCATCCTCCTCAGTACTTCCAATGGATGCAGATGGCATGCCCAAAGATCCTTGTGACAGGAGGATAGAACAAGCCCTATGCAGGAATTTTGAGGCAGCCTCCATATCACTCAAAGCATCTCTAGCAGGATTGCTGTTTGCAAGGGTGGCATTCTCGTGGGCTTCGGATCTCGCTGCAGCAGGCAGCAAAGTTCCCAAGACCATTAAGGATGAGGTGAAAAAGATTGCCTTAGCTACAGCCTTTGCTGTGGACGCATCCCTGGATACCCTACAGCTGGCCTCTAGAGTGATGGCGTTTAACGTGGCAGCCAGATGTAATACGTGGCTAAGGAACTGGTATGTCAACCCGGCAGCACAGGCCAAAGTGGCAGGGATCCCCTTTAAAGGAGTGAAACTTTTTGGTGAGGCCTTGGACAGGTTTCTAGTAGAGGACAAGGAAAAGAAGAAAGTCCTTCCATCAAGGAAAAAGGATAGCAAACCGAAGAGGAGTGTTCAGCCCTTTTGAGACTCCAAAAAACCATGGAGAGCAAGCGATGCAAGACCACCTAAGGGATGCTGGCAACCTAAGCCTAGGGATTCTACTAGGACCTTCTCATATGGGAAGGCAGGACAATACCAGAAGGGATCAAAAATGTTGGCTTCAGCATGACTATCTGACAGCGGCCACGGCACTGAGAATTGAGGGGCGCTTGCAAAGGTTCTCAAATGTTTGAAAGCAATCAGTAACAGACAAATGGGTACTAGACGTAGTACGCAAAGGCTACCCATTGGAGTTCGTTCAGGGGCCCCCCTAATCGCTTCCTTCAAGTACCACGGAACAAATTGGGAAGCAAACACGCATTTTGAGAGCAATCTCGCATCTCCTTGAAATAGAAGTCATAGAACCAGTACCACAGGAACACAGAGGCACTGGGGTGTAGTGGGTGTTTTTCACAGTCCCAAAGAAGAACGGGGACATGAGAGCCATACTGGACCTCAAGTGGCTGAACAGATTTGTAAGAACACACAAGTTCAGGATGGAGACCCTCAAATCTATACTCAGCAATTCAGAAGAGGGATTTTCTGGCATCGATAGATCTCTCAGAGGCCTACTTGCATGTTCCAATACAGAAATCCCACAGAAGGTTCCTGAGATTTGCCTACGACGGGAGTCATTACCAGTACCAGGCCCTTCCGTTCGGGATGAAGTCCTCTCCTAGAGTTTTCACGAAAGTCCTAGTGACATTGGTGGCACACCTGAAGCTTCAGGGGGTGTCACTTTTCCCGTATCTGGATGACATCCTCATAAAGGCCCCATCTAGAGAAACAGCTGTCAGGGCGGTGCAGCTGACAACCTCTTGTCTTCAGGACCACGGATTCATATGGATTTGCGTATGATCCGTATGCATCATACGGATGCATACGGATTTGTCTTCAGGACCGCGGATTTGCAGTCGATAGAGCACCTGGGAGTTAATATAGACATGAACAGAGACAGAGTATTCTTTTCACAGGGAAGGCAAAAGAAGATCAGAGTCATGCTCGACAAAGTCAGAGTACAGCAGAGAGTGGAAGTGATGATATTGGCGCAACTTGTGGGGTCCATGGTATCTTGCCAGGATATAGTGCTATGGGCAAGATTTCATACCCATCCCCTTCAGAGATTCCTCCTGAAGTATCGACACTGTTATGAACAAGGGACACAAACTAGTGAGGTTTCTAGAGACTCTGAGGCAAGAGTTGGAATGGTGGAGGGATCCAGGAAGGTTCTCCCTCGGCGTCCCACTCAGAGAACCGAAGCGAGTGGTAGTAACGACGGATGCAGGTCAATGGGGATGGAGAGCCCACACCGTGGGGAGAATGGCTCAGGGCACGTGGAACGAAGAGGAGAGGTCCCAGAGCATCAACCTCCTAGAACTCAGAACCATAAGGAATGGGCTGATGGAGTTTCAAGACCTATTGATCAATCGCCATGTGCTGGTCCAAACCAACAATACGACAGCGAAGGCATATGTGAACAGGCAAGGGGGCGACAAGGTTCAGGTCCCTCCACAAGGAAGCCTGCAGCATATTGGAGTGGTCAGAGTCTCACCTCAGGTCAATAAAGGCAATACACTTGGCTGGGCAAGAAAATGCAGTGGCAGACTGGTTAAGCAGGGGAGTGGTGGATCAAGCAGAATGGAAGTTGTGCAAGGCAGTATTTGTTCAAATCTGTCAGAGAGTCAGAACACCAGAATTGGACCTCTTTGCGAGTGACCAGAATCATCAAGTTCCGAGGTACATATCCAGAAGCAGGGACCCCCAGGCCTGGGCAGTGGATGTCCTCAACTGCGAGTGGCCACAACAGCTGCAGTATGCCTTTTCACCGATTCAACTGCTCCACAGGGCAATACAGAAAATCATTGAACAAAGGGCGGAAGTAATACTGGTGGCGCCCTTCTGGCCCAGGAGAGCATGGTTCCAGGAGCAAATGAGATTCTCGGCCATGGAGCCATGGAGACTGCCCATACAGGACAATCTGTTGACGCAGGGAGGGGTGCGACACCCTCAACCGGCTGTGCTAAAACTAGCTGTATGGAAGTTGAAAGTGACCGACTGAAAGGAATGGGATATGCAGAACCAGTGATTCAGACTATGTTGGCCTCACGGAAGAGCTCCATAAATAGGAGCTACAACAATACCTGGCAAGTGTTCCGAGATTGGTGTACAGATAAGGGAAAGGACCCTATAGCAGTTCCAGTAAAGGACATTCTTCTTTTCCTCCAGGAGGGACTAAAAAAGAGTCTCAGTCCTAGTACCCTTAAGAGGCAAGTAGCAGCCATTTCGGCAATTAGGGGTCATACTAAAAAGGGACCCCTGTCTCAGCATATGCATATTAAAAGATTCTCGAGGGGGACCACACTACTTAAGCCACCCAGCATACATAGATTCCCTACTTGGAATCTCAACATTGTGTTGAAGGCCTTAACGAAGGCACCATTTGAACTGATGGCATCAATTCCACTTAAAGAGCTGACCTTCAAGACCATATTCCTGATAGGTATAACAACTGCAAGAAGAGTATCTGAACTCAGAGCCCTCTCGGTAGATGAAGAACTATGTGTATTCCACAAGGAAAGGTAGTACTTCGGCCAGACCCATCCTTCACGCCTAAAGTCAGTTCAGCTTTTCACAGAAGTGAGGAAATAATCCTGCCCTCGTTCTGCCCTAATCTACGCACATCCAGTGCATTGCCTGGATGTGCGTAGAGCACTGAGTTTCTACATGGATAGGACTAAGCAACTGAGAAAGTCAGAGATATTGTTTGTGTCATTTCAGAAAGCCTCACTGGGGAAGGGTGTATCCACCTCAACTCTGAATAGGTGGGTCAGGGGATGCATTATTCTATCTTACAAGGCAAGAGGGTTGGATCCTCCACAAGGGAATACTGTACATTCCTTAAGGGGGGCAGCCACATCGGCAGCTTACAGATCCTTCCCTTCGCTAGAAACGGTTTGCAGAGCAACCACTTGGAGATCAGTGCATTCCTTCATGAAGCATTATAGGATTGATAAGTTTTCTTCAGCGCAGGCGGCCTTTGGGAGAAGAGTTTTGCAGTATGCTCTCTAAACATAGGTCTGAACATTTCCCACCCTAAGGTACACTGTTTATGGATATCCCAAACGTCAGGAATGACCTACTCCCAAACCACCGGAGAATGGAAAATTTATATTCACTTACCGCGAAGATTCATTCTCTGTGGTTTCGGGAGTGGGTCATTCCTATCCCCCGTACCCCCTCCCAGAAAGGGTGAGGAAGGAAGACAAAAGCGACAAATTCCATTTATTAGTGGGGAGGGTGATAGTATAGTACAGGGCAGGAAAGTTAAGTATAGCAGATCATAGCTGGAAAAAGAACTGAAGGACACTGGAACGAGCCCCTCCCCATCCAGGATCAAGAAAGAGTCTGCTGACCCTGCAATACGAAGGAGGAGCTACGTTCCCAAATGTCAGGAACGACCCACTCCCGAAACCACCAAGAATGAATCTTCACGGTAAGTGAATACAAATTTTCCATTCCCGCTCACCAACTTAGCTTTTATCCACCACCACCCCCGCCTTCAGCTTATTTATTTGTACCCCACCTTTCTTCCTAGTGGAGATCCAAATCATTACCCTCTCCACAACACCCCTGTGAGGAAGAGCCAACTGTGTAAGGACGACTGTCCCAAAGTCATCTAACAAGCTTTAATGGCAGGGTGGGGATTCAAACCTGGGTCTCCCTGATCCTAGTATGATATTCTAATCAGTACACCATTCAGGCTCACAGCTTTTTCTCCTAGCCTCTCTGCGAGAAGTCAGGCCGAGTTGCAAATGTTGTGCAGTAGCAAGTTGCTCAGATGCGTTGTGTAGTAGCAACCTCTTGGCCCAGCCAAGTTGTGCATTGGCTGCCGTTGGGTCAAGGCAAGTTACATGGCATCAGATTGTCCAGTAGCCACTGCTGGACCTTGGCAGTATTCATTGAGTTCCATGAGGCCTTCTCCCAGTTAAGTGGCTGCAGTCTTAGTTGATAAAGATTAGGCCTAGTGTGTTTTTGTCAGTTCACATTGTCACTGTATCTACAGGCAGCAGACTGGTCTCTTGAGAAGCCATTTGCTCTGCTGACATCTACAGTGACATCTGTTGCTTTTGCATCTGTAATATGTTTTCCCAACAATGATGGTAAATAAAAATTATTTGTGGAGCAGTCTAGTCCATTTTCTTCCCTGTTGTTTGCAAAAGATTTTAAATCAAACTTCTGAACAGTGAAAGGGTTTCAATCCATAATCAAGCAAGAAAGTGAGATTACGTACAAGCTCAAGTAATGGTATACTTTCATCTCAGTACAGATGCCTTTTCCCCCTGTTCTACTTGGCTTATTTTAAAAATTAAGCTTCTGAAAAAGGCATAATCCTTGAGGAATTATATTATACAGTTGTTGAATATGTTAACATTTAAGACTGTTTGAAGGGAAGCCATAGAATTTTTAGTTAAGAAAATATATACTTGATTTCTGTATGCTATTTTTTAAAAAAGATATAGCTTTACTTTTATTAGCTAAATTCTTTTTTGGTCTGGAAAACTGATAATTTAAAAACCAATTTTTATCAGCTTGCTTTTGAATATGTAATTTTTTTTTTTATTAAACTTCAGCTATCACCGCCTTTCTTCCCAATGGGTACCCAAAGCAGCTTACATCATTCTCCTCCATTTTTTCCCCTCACAACAACACTGTGAGATATATTATGTTGAGAGTATGTAACTTAATCAAATCGGGGCCTCCAAGATCCCAGTCTGTCACTCTAGCCACTATACACAATGGCTCTCCTAAATAATCACTTATGTGAGGCTTTTCAGCTGATTTGTTCTTATAGGGCTATTTCCTATACTTTTTCTATTCCATTGGTTTGGGTCAGTTGTCCAAGCTTGAAAATTTATTTATTACTTAAGCACAGCCTAAGAAATAGAGTAGCACTGTCAGCATGGCCACTTCTCATTTCATCAACAATTTAATGTGTCCTAAAATAAATTTTAATAATTGATCTGTTCCACCTGTTGTCAGTCATTAGTTTATAAAGATACAAGAAGTACATGCATATATCCATAGCCTTTGATCAGGTGCTTAACACTTTGTATTAGGTATGTGCATAACTGGTGCATAACTTTACTGGTGCATAAACAGCCAGAGACTTATAGATGTATCCAACTAATTGCTTGTGCAGAGCAAAATCTTGTAGTTAATAAATTTAGCCTTTATGTTGGTATTTTCCTAATACTGATCCTTGTGGGATCTCACTGGTCAATTTGTTGTGTGAGAAAAGCAGTCCCATTAAATGGTTAGTCTTCGCTTCTTGATTTTCTCTAGTACTGTACTGTATTTTTTAAAATGTGAATTAGAGACATCATCAGAATTCTAATTTTGGCTGTAGAAGATCCCCACTGACCTTCAAGCACTGTCCTGTCTTGCACTCCAAGGCATCTAGGCACTAGTAGGTAGTCCAAGTCTGCCTGGCACGTGGCACCCACCCATCCAGTTCTCCAGACCCTTGGAAGGGGCTTTTCTCTGCTGTACCCACCACAGCCTTTGTAGGAATTGCCTGCAGGGAGGGCCAAGGCTCTTCATTCCCCTGTGTAGGTTTGCTCCTCTAAGGCCCCACCTCATTCGTAAGTCTCCTGCTACCCAACCCCTGGTTACTGCAGAGACTACTTACTACACTTGCACACCACTGAAGGATCAACAATTTGCAAACTTAAATTTTGAGGCTTTGGTTGCCTTGTTTTCCCCCAAGCACTCTAGTATACATTCTTTTAGGGGTTTTGGGGAGGGGGATTAGGAATGCTGGTACCCACTTTCTAGTAACCCAGTCCCCTTCTCTTCAAACACTAGTGCTTTCCTTCAGTCATTAACTGAATCTGAAGGTCTCCACAGGCAATTCCCAACCACACTCAACTAGGGATCTTTTCACCCTCCAGAGCTACCTCCCTGTTTGACTGGGTAGGGAGAATCTCCTCTCCTTAAATTTCTGTCCTCATTCTTTGGCCCATTTGGGAGTCTGCATCTGTTTCCCAAACCTCCTTGCCAACTTTTCTCCAGTTCTGTTGGTATAAAAACTGCTCTCCATTAGGACTCGTGTCTTCCAACTTTTCACACTCGATCTGTCTCAACTAGGCCTGAAAAAAGACCCACCTTTTTCAAGCTCATGGCTACTCCAAGGGAAAGATACCAATCAGATCCCTTGGAGTAGCCTGTCAATCAAAGCTTTCTAATTTTGTGAGGGATTAACCCTTAACAGTCCTGCAGCTGTGTGTGTACAGCACTTCCAGGCTTTTTAAAACGAGTGGTCCATCACAGGCGCCCATCTTTTTTTTAATTCTCTCTGCTCTTATGACTGCAATCTTGAACATCAGCAGCTCAATAACAACAAAAAAACCATAGAAGTAATGATAATAGCAACAAATAATAACAGTGACAAATATAACCATTATAGCTAAAACACTGGGTTCTCCAGATCTGGCTATCTGTTAAATTTGATAATGGGTGGGGTGGGGGGCGGAAATGGCTATTGCCAAAGTAATGTTACATTCACTTCCAGCTAATAAAATTCTGTAACTTATGGTGAGCTAGGACACAAATCAGATCCCTTAAAAAGAGAGAAACAAACATGCTTCTATACTTGTGGAATTTTGGATAGTCCAATAGACAATGGAGCAAGGTGTCATGGCTCCCTGTATCACAGTTACAGAATCTACCTGCTAATGGAATCCTTCCAAAATGGCCATACAATTTCGCCATTGGGATTGAATTAAAATGAGCCAGCATAAAGGCTCATCAATATTTAGGCACTGTCAAGTAGTCGAGATGTGGTGGGCTAGTTTTGGATATGCCAGTCCCAAGTAAAGAGGAGAACAAATTCTACTGTCCTGAATTCTGTTACTGAGCTCATCTGACATGTTTTATGCATGGTCACTTTATAGTGTTTCAGAATCTAATCTGTGTCACATGTTCTCTTGATTTCTGCACTTGCAAGGGAGTCATGGGACGTAGAAACAGGTTTGGTCTTGTTCTTCCCGTTTTTTTCCCCTGCACACATTCCACAATTTTTTTAAACTGCTGCCCACCCGCTTCTAGTGTGTGTTCTGTCCTTGCAGAATCAAATACTCGCCTTCTGCTTCTCTTCCCCACCTTGCTTTCTTTCACAGGAGCTGATTGGTCTATCCGAGGGTAACCACACCCACCCTCTCAGCTCCCTAAACCTTTTTCCGCCATTTTTTTATTTAATGAAAGCACAGTAACCCTGCAACATTAATCACCAGATTAATATGCTTAAGCAGCCCTAACTCAAGTGAGCTTGTGTTAGTGATTACGATCTTCTAGCTTTTTTTTTCTGATGTAGAAGCTGAAAAGGTTTCCACAGAACTACCTGAGGGGCTTGGGTTTTCCTTGATGGCATGCAATTTTACTTTCTCCTGTATGGGGATGCAGGTCTTCCCCCCCCCCTCCATATTTACAAGCCAACTTGATGCTGCAGCCCTATGCATGACTCTTAGATGGCAAACAATTTTACTTAAAGAGGAATGTTGTTTAAAGCCTGCTTGAGGTTTCCTTCAGGGGTGGGGCAGAGCGGAGCGAAGGGCTTTCTCCTGTACTGGGATGCAGATTGTCCTCCTTTCCATATTTACAAGCCAACTTGATGATGCAGCCATATGCTTGTACGTGTTGGCAAATTATGGGCAAAAGGCGGTGTGTGTGGTGTGTGTGAGGAGACCAGTTCCAGCCAGCCAGCACAGCATCAAAGCACATTATCACTGGCAGCCAGCAAGGGTGTGCGTGTGCCAAGCCCTACAACCACCTCTGCTGCCAAGCCTGAAACCTCCACTGCCCAATAGTCCCCTGCCAATCCTCGCCAAAGCAATTTTGGTGAGAGCAGGACTGTCAAATTAACAAATGTCAGCACTTGGAAGAGGAAGGCAATAACAGACAGCAGATGGAGTAACGCTGCAGTGTTACTACGCATGCACGAATTTTTTTTTTAAATGGCATGTATTGTGATTCTCCCCTAAAG
The DNA here is from genome assembly GCF_028583425.1 of Eublepharis macularius. Taxonomy (NCBI): domain Eukaryota; kingdom Metazoa; phylum Chordata; class Lepidosauria; order Squamata; family Eublepharidae; genus Eublepharis; species Eublepharis macularius. The sequence goes on from NC_072797.1 coordinate 83,718,155, forward strand.
CCCAAAACTGCACCGATGCTTTTTTTCAAAACAAGACACCAAATCAAAGCTGCCTCTGATGCTGCAGAACGCAGGAGAGCCATGCCATGTTGATTGGAGCGAATGCTTGGAATGGCTGGTTTAAAGTGACAATGCATGAAACAAATAAATCATAAAGGCATCTCAAAATCAAATTTCTAGTAAAAGTCAGACTGGAGCAATTAATATTGTTAGGGGAAATATGGTGCCCATCTTCAAATAGTGTGTTCAAGCAGTGGAAGCCTATGTGGTACAGTGAACAGCTACCTGCATTCAAGAATTAAAAATTATTTAATGAAAAGGGGGAACATATTCACAGCAACACACTGAACAAGGGATCCTAAAAACAACATGTGCAAATGCAGTTCCTCTGTCCCTTATTTTACATGTGCCCTAGATAGAACTTACCCTAAGGAAGGCTGTTTAGCTTAGAAGTTTGCAGTTTACTGAAAAGTTCCTATACGTCTCAGTTCTAGTCCAGCCCCCACATGGTTAATTGCTGCCACCTGCAAGGAGCCCGATGAGCTCCTTCTGCCCCCCAGATGAAAGCAGCAAGAGTGTTCTTTCTCTACCAGGGGATTTTATCATCTCCCTTTGCCCATCCCATGGACAAGTGAAATGGGCTTTTCCTGAACCCTGTGGGAAGAATCCTCTCTGACATTTTAGGCCTCCAAATCTCTCTCTCCCCACTGCTCCAAGGGTCAGCTTTTAGCAGAAAGTCTGCAGCCATTCAGGGCATCTGCATCTCAAAAGGCCTAGCACAGTGTGGCTGGAGAGCAGTAGACTTGCCATCCTTCTTCTTGCCTCTTTTCAGCTAAAAGAAACTTTTAAAAATGAAGGTGAAGATTTTGATACAGTCCTAACCTCCCAAAAAATTCTCCACACTGGCTTAAATCTTAAATTATAGTTTAATTTTCAGGAAACTAGTGTTTCCTCAGTGTCCATATGCTGTGTAAGAGGGGAGGGAATATGTGAATCCGAAGATTCTCTCAGGCCCATGAATGTTATTACAAGCCATGTTTTTTCATTGTATTGAGCCATACCTCTAACCACATTGCTTAATTAACTGCTAGAATGGTTTGTTGTAATACAAGTGGAGAGCAATTGGTTTGTAATACAAGTTCCTTCTAGAATAGTAGAGTTGAATTATGTTCAAGAGATAGATGAAAGACAAGTTAATTGGTGTATTTGTTTTGGATTGCCTTTAAGGAAAGAAACATGCTTATCAAAACTTTCCAAGTTCCCAAGTACATCAGTGCTGTAGGAGTGGATGATGACATCAGTTGGAGATATTTTCTGGCTGTCCTGGAAGATGAGTACTGACATGGAAACAAGCTGATGGATGTGATGGGATTAATGAAAGGCTTGCTGAATGGCTGTGTGATTATTTTTATAGTGAGTGCAGCTGTGACAAACTGCACTTTTTACAAGCTTAGAAGTGTATCAACAGCTGAAGGACTGTTAAGGGTTAATTCTTGAGTTAAAAACTCAAGATGAGTACTGGTGTCTCAAGAGAAGGGGTTTGGGTACTGGAAAGAGGGTACCAGCCTTCTGGAAACCAAAAGGAGTACGAGAATATTCAAAGAAAGTGTAGTAGAGTGATTGGGAAAACACAGGAACAAAAGCCTTTTTCAACATAAAGAATTAAATAACCATGAAAAGCTTAAGAAAATCTCATTCATCTGAAACATTAGACCTTAAGTATGTATTTTACCTCAGAATTATCAATATTGGCTTAACTCAGAAATTTTCAACCCTGATTTCACCTGACCTTTCCTATATTTGTTAAATAAAATATTTTGTTGAATATAAAAATGACTCTAGTGCCATTTAAGTTGTTTAAGTAAAAAGAGGGAGGCATCATCGCAGCTAACAAAGGAAATGAGATTTGAATATGTAAAGCACTAGAATGAAAAGGATAGCCCTTTTCAAAGTGACTGCTGCTGCCATTATTAGATTAGTTCTGATCTAGTGCAGGCGTAAGCAGATGCCACTGCTAGTATGGAACATGTTGACCCTGTAGAAGGAATTAAATTTATCTGAAAAAGAAACTGTAAAGATTGAAGAGTGCAGATTTAAAAAAATATCAAAATATAACTAAGGTAACAACATGTTCTACTGTGTGACAGTGCAATCCTACACAGAGTTACACCTTTCTAAGCCCATTGTCTTAAAAGTGAATAACTGGTTAGTATTGCACTGCTAATGCGTTAAGTTTTAGTTGGTTAAAATTGAAGACAAGGTATAGGTAAAGTGAGCTGTCAAGTCAGAACCAACTTACGGCAACCCCATCATGAGATGTTCAAAGCAAGAGTTGGGCAGAGATGATTTGTCAATAGCACATTTGAAATTATATGATGACTTTTTAGAGTTAAGCTACTGTAATTCTCATCAGTAACTAGTCACTGATGAGCTCTTTGAAATTTACTGAATTTGACACCACATGTATGAAATAATTGCGAAGAATCTCTGCTTATGGATAAAGTTTGTATATGTTGTTTTAATGAAATGATCTACTAATAAGAAAGCAAGGTAAACTCAGTGGAACTGCCTGGGTGTATAAAGTCATCCTTTTTTCTTTGTGTTCTCTGTGCATTTCTCAGTGTTTCCCCTTTCTATAGTGTTGTAGCAAAAGAACCAACACATGTTACTCTCGTGACTAGAAAGTATAAAATAAATATCTGCTAATATGCTTTGGGCTCCTTAGGAAGCAGACTATGAACTTTCACATCAGCTAACTAGTTATGGGGAAACTGTTGTTTAAATGAATAAATAATTGGAAAAGTATGCTTTATTAAATACTTTAGCAAGTCAATTTGAATGCAGCAACCACTACATAGGCATGTATAAAACAAATTCCAATACACAAATAGAATGCTAATCTTACTGGTTTTTTATAACATGGTTTCAAACATTAAGTATTTTGGTTATATAGTCCTGTTTTAGGAGAGCATTTGGATCAAGCAGTTATAATCCCTCCCACACACTCTAAATTAAAGCAATAATGGCATTGTCTTAAATCATTCGCAGAGCAGTCTAATTGGTTCTAACATTGGATTGAAGTTCCAGTAGTAATATTTAGATTGCAACATAAATCAGACTGCTGTAATACCACCATCAATTTTCATTACAGTAACCAAAGTTTCAAGAATGTATATATGAATCAAATATTTTCCATGAACTAACTAAATTGGAATGTCTCTTCTTATATTCTCCGTACTTCCCGTTTCTGCTAACCTCTTATCTCCTGCATAGATTGACCGGTTCAATGGCTCTCATACTATCACAAGCTCATGAGTTATCTGCTAGAGCACCTTTGGACAGAATAATGCTAACAAGAGTTTACTGCTTATTTCATACATATACAGGGCAATCCTAAACAATGTTACTCCAGTCTAAGCCCATTACAATAAATGGGCTTAGACTGGAGTAACTCAGTTTAGGATTACACTGATAGTATTTATGTTCTGTGAGATTCTGATTCCTGAATTATATATGCTGCTTAGAAATACTCTGATATTTTACTAAATAGGTGTTGTATCTTTATATGGTTTCCCTGTTGTGCTTTTATGTTTCTGGACTTCTGGTAAGGATGAGATTTAAGCTTTTTTACTTAGAGAACAGTGCTACACTTATTTATTATTTATTTATTGATTCAATTTTTAGCTTGCCCTCCCCACGAACAGGCTCAGGGTGGGGTACAATAAAATGTTCAGTACACATTAAAGCATATAAATACATTTAAAATCCAAAAACCACAAAATACATATGGAACAACATTTCCCCAGTCATAATGTAAACCAGAGGGGAGTGGGGGCCACAGTTAATAATATGCCAGTGACTGCACTTGAAGGGAGGGCAGATGATTTCATCACCCCCCTGGTGGGAGACCACTAGTGAAGCTCCTAAAACAATCAAAGACTGGCCTCAACCGTATGCCTAGTGGAACATTTCCGTCTTACAGGCCCGCCGAAAAGATATAAGGTCTTGGAGGGCCTGGGTGTCCTCTGACAGAGAGTTCCACCAGGTTGGGGCCAGGACTGAAAAAGCCCTGGCCCTGGTCGAGGCCAGGGCTTTTATATGAATGAGGCCCGGGTCCCTGGCCCCGGGCCTCCCTGGGGCCAGGGTCCACCAGTCGGTTCTTATTTGCTGATCTTAGTGCTCTCTGAGGTACATACAGGAGAGGCGGACCCGCAGGTATGCTGGTCCCAGTCTGTTTAGGGCTTTAAAGGTTAAAACCAAAATCTTGAACTTGATCCAGAACTCCATGGGAAGCCAGTGCTGCTGCTGTAGGATTGGAATGATATGTGCTCTGTATGATATGCCCATCAGATCGCATGCAGCAGAGTTCTGGACTCGCTATAATTTCTGGATCAAGCCCAAGGGAAGCCCTGCATAGAGCGAGTAACAGTAGTCTGTTCTGGAGGTGACCATTGCATGGATCACTGTAGATAGGTTGAGGTTGTGGGTCAACAGATAGGGCGCAAGCTGCCTGGCCTGTCGAAGATGGAAGAACACAGATTGGGCAGCTGCTGTGACCTGGTCCTCCATCGATAGGGAGGAATTAAGTATCACTTCAGGACTCTGGACCAATGAGACAGGTGCTAACGGCATCCCATCAAAGGCTGGGAGTTGGATTCCCAAATCTGGCAACCCCCGGCCCAAGTACAGGACCTCTGTCTTTACTGGGTTCAACTTCAGCCGGCTCTGCTTTACCCATCCAGCTATGGCCTCCAAAGCTCTCATTAGGGGCAGAGTCAGGCCAGCCGCCCATCAACAGATACAACTGGGTGTCATCTGCATATTGATGACAGCCCAGTCCAAAACTTTGCACCAACTGGGCAAGGGGGCACATATACCATGTTGAATAATAAAAGGGAGAGTATCGCCCCTTGTGGGATGCTGCACACTAACGGCTGGCATGCGGATAAGCTCTCCCCAGGCACCACCCTCTGTCCCCGACCGGAGAAAGGAGATGAGCCACTGCAACGCATTCCCTTGGAACTGCACATTGGTGAGGCTTTGGGTCAACAGTTTATAGTCGACCATGTCGAACGCTGCTGAAAGATCCAACAAAATCAGAAGCGCTTACCTGTCTCGATCAGATGTCTGCAAAGCTTGTCCATGAGGGCAACCAGTACCGTCTCTGTCCTGTGTCCCAGACAAAAGCCAGACTGGGATGGTCCAGGATGGAAGAATCCTTCAGGGAAACCTGCAGCTGTACCACCACCGCCTGCTCAATCACCCTCCCCAGAAATGGGAGGTTTGAGACTGGTTGGTAATTGAACGGATTGGTGGGGTCCAAAGATGTTTTTTTCAGGAGAGGCCTTACCACGGCTTCCTTCAACGCTCTAGGGAAAACCCTGGAGCTCAATGATCAATTAATAATAACCTCCAATTGGGCTCTCAACCTATCTGCGCTGGCCTTCACCAGCCATGAAGGGCAGGGGTCTAGGGGACACATGGTGGGCCTCACCAGCTGCAGGATCCTGTCAACTTCCTGCTGGGAGATAAGACTGAAGTGATCTAAATAAGAGCCGGAAGACGGTTAAGGGGCCTCCAGTTCCTTTACTTTATCAACTGTGGCTGGCAGATCGCGGTGGAGAGACCAAATTTTATCTGGAAAAAGCTTCCAAAAGCCTCACAGGTGATAGCTGAATTTCCAATTTGGCGATCTCCCTTAGAGAGGGTGACTAAGGACCGAAATACATGAAACAATTTGCTGGGCGTGAGCTTGCAGACAAGGTGGCATAGAATCCCTTTGCCTCTTTCATGGCCATCTCATAGGTTTTCATAAACGCTCTATAAGATGATCTTGCCTCTTCATCCCAGCTCCGCTGCCACACTTACTCAAGCCGTCTCAGCTCCTGCTTCATCCGATGTAGCTCCTCTGTATACCAGGGGACCAGTCTGGTACGGAAGTGGAGAGGGCGACGGGCAATTTTGTCAGTAGCTTCAAAGAGATGGTCATGCCAGTCCCCCACCAATTCATCTAACAAACTGCCAGGGGGCATCAGCTCCCGCAGAGCATCCTGGAAACCAATTAGATCCATTAACCTCTGTGACCGAGCATAAATTAGCTCATTGCCTATGCAGGAGGGGGCTAGCACTCCCAAATGAGCCTTCAGTACAAAGTGGTCTGACCATGGCACCGCTTCAACGGCATCAAGGTCCACCTGTATCCCCATCCCAAAGATCAAATTTAGCGTGTGGCCTGCTTGATGTGTGGGAACTTAAACAGCTTGGGAGAATCCCAGTGCTGCCATGGATGACACCAGGTCCGAAGCCTGTACATCATTGACGTGGATGTTGAAGTCACCCAGGACCAATAACCTGGAGTGCTCCAAGGCCCAGCCCGTCACCACCTCCAACAGGCTTGGCAGAGAAGCTGCTGGTGCGCTAGGCAGTCAGTACACCAGAAAGATAGCCAAACTCTCCTCAGTATCCCACATCAGACCAAAAGAATCAATGCCAGTAATCTTTGGTGCAGGGAGTGGCCTGAAGGAGAAAGACTCTCGAATGAGTATTGCCACCCCCTCGACCATCCATCCAGGACTGGTGAAGAACTGAGAACTCTGGGGTGACCAGTTCTTCCAAGATGACTGTTGTGCTGTCCCTCATCCAGGTCTTAGATAAGCATACCAGGTCCACATTTTTTGCTGCAATATAATCTTGCAGCATTTTGGTCTTTTTATTTATGGACCTGGCATTATGTGGTTGTACGTGCTTTGGTTGGATTTGAATAAAAATTATGTGCTTGTATGTGCTTTGGTTGGATTTGAATAAAAATTACACCAAACACATGGCTCCCACTGCACACACTGACAATGGAGGAGAACCAATTGGGATGATTTCTTTTGGTTTTGGTTCCTAAGATTCCTGAATGGGCTCAGGAATGCCTGACAGGTCTTTTTATTGCAGATGCAGGCAATAAATCTCCCCTAACGATACCCTGAGTCAATGTAGATGATCTAGTTTCAAAAGAACATTAGGCACCAGATGACAGTGCATCTACTGCCCAATCACCATAAGCCTGGCATCTGGTAGTTAGCTCCAGCATTCCGGCAATCAGCTCTTAGTAAAATGATCAACTATGGGGTATGCATCTGGTTTTGTCCATGTCTCCACGCTTCCCGCATGCCAGCTCCAAATCTCTGGCTCCGCCTAGGGGGCCCACAGTCTCCCAGGGTCCAGGCGATTGGATAGCCTGCAGCAGTTGGATCACCAGTTGCTCTGCCTTGCTGCTGTGCTGCCACAGCCAGCCCCAGAATCATATCGTGAGGGTTTATGATGTAACACGGCTTGGCGCTAGGCTTCACAGACTGTACCGCTGCTCCCTCTGCTTTCAACACGGGTCACTCCGGTGTCCTCTCACAACCCTCAGCTTTCCCAGCATCTCACAGGTTGGCATATCTGTTTTTATCTCTTGCTGTTGCTGTTTTATAGCAGTTCCCGTTGCTCAGTGGAGAGAGATGAAGAGAGTTAAAAACGTCCCTAGTAAATTTACACTGCCTTGTAAATTTACACTGCTCATGCCAGTGTTCTCTCACCACCCTCAGAGTTCTCAGCATCTTATCTGTTTTTATCTCTTGCTGTTGCTGTTTTTGTTTTATAACAGTTCCTGTTGCTCCCATTGCTCAGTGGAGAAAGATGAAGAGAGTTAAAAACATCCCTCATAAATTTACACTGTTGGAAGAGGCAGGGAAAGGTTAAAATAAAATTTAAATGGCAGGAGCTAGCAAAGCTGCCCCGTCCCCACCACGATCTTAGAATTGTTCTTATATGAATTTACAAAATGAGCGTGGTGTTCTCTAGTCTTATGGAAGCTCGCAGATAGTTACTTAATCAGAGTGCTCTATGCAAGTGCTTGTTGCTTGCTAGGATAAAAAAAGTGGAATGAAAGTGCTTGCTAGGATAAAAAAAGTGGAAAGAAATTATAACTTCCCTTAAATACTCACATGGATGCCAAATATTCTCAGCTTTCTTTCTTGGCTTCTGTGTTCAGAAATGAACAGTTTTGTTATTTCCCCCCCTTACTCCTCCAAACAGTGTTGCTGTGGAAGAAGGGAAACGAGCAAGAAAGAAATTGCCATCAGTCTTCCCTCGCTCCAAAAGGTGGAACATTATACAACATGTCCTTGAGACATTGACTTGCCTGGGTCAGTTGTGATGAGAAATTATTCTTCAGCCCTACCCTTTGAATATGGAACTATTTTCTCAACGTGTAACAGAAAAGCACTTGTCAAAAAGTATTTTCCGTTATGACACTGCAGATGGTTCAAGGACAAGAGTGGAAAATTCTGCCATTATAAAGTTTACATGGCTGTTAACATTTAAATGCTGCTGCTCTTACATTAAGTGATTTTTTAATTTGATGATTGCAAAAATAGTAATCATAATACAGGAAGACTGGGTACAGCACAAAATATTGTTGGAAGGCCTTTAAAAAATTGTCTTTCCAGTTTTGTAGATTTTGAAGGAGTGTTAAACTGGACTTGATAATAGCTGAAGTCTTTGTGCATATGAGTCCATATTAAAGGAAATCCCTGTGTGAAAGTTAGTATTTAGGGTGCATGTTGCTTTTTTTTACTGCGCTTTAGTAATTTGAAAGGCCCTTGGGGTTGGCTGTGCATTTGACAAAATGGCAAGGTTGAAATCATAAAGGCTGAAAGTAAAGCAACATTGTAAGTAAAAGCCTAATATTTAGATAATTTGGTCACTGTAGCCCAGATTTTAGTACAATAAAAGCTTTATTATCTGGCACTTGATTGTCCAGAATACTCAGGGCTTTTCCAAATGCTTGACTTATTCCTGATATGGTTCTTCCAGACATCTGCGTTTCTTGTGCATTTTTCAGTTGTGGAGATGGTTAATTTTCTTCCTTATGTGCCTTAAATAATTAGGTTTTTCAAGCAATGGTGCTGTTGTCATTGGTGATGTGACAGCACACACACTCCTTTTTAATATTTTGCACATGCTAATAGCAATATAAGGGCTGACTTTAAAAAACATACTGAAAATGAACACATTTCCAGTATTTGCACAGGGAAACCTAAAAAGGGAACAGCTCTGCCACCCGCTCCTACTTCCTACAGTCCACACCAGAGTGCCCTGTCTGAGCAGACCCAGAGTCAGGACGGAGGCAGAGGCCAGCAGTGATGGGGGAAACCAACCATAGAGATGGAGCCCAGAGCAGCAGTGGCCATGTGTTTTTTAAACACTCTGCTTTTGCTAGTGCCAGAAGTGGCCAACCTCCTCCAGCTCCCCCCCCCCCACTAGAGCTTTTTCAATTTTTCTAAAACATTTCATTTTGATATATCAACCTACCATTGTAATAATAGGCACAGCAGGTTCTCCAAGCTTTAATTTTTTTAAAAAGTAAGTCTTTAGCCCCTTCCCTTGCAGAGATATAAGGAAAATCTGTACACTGGAAGAGACTAGAGACTTTTTTAAAAAAATGAAAGCCACAGTTGTTGTCATTATTTTTTATATCCAGGAAGAAAACAAATGTATTCATTCTAACTTGGATCTTTGTATTTGTCACTTATTTCAATGTATTCCTGTCTTCCTTGTCTTTCTCCTTAAAGAAATAGTATTTGATATATCCTTTGCTCAAGAACAAGAATCTAAAATAATTAGCATATTTAGAATTAGATATACTATATTAGGGACTTAATAAATGTTTATTTTCTCATACATACTTTAGCATGCTAGGCTATAATATTGAAGTCCCTCTCATACTACACTGATTTGGGAAATTCCAGTGAATGATTGTTAAAAGGTCAATTGAATGAATCATGTCTACAAGAAAACCTTTTCTTAGAGTTCTCTCTTTAAACAATCTCATGAATTAAAGCTCTGTGGATTTACATAGTATTTTCCAACACATCTTTGCTTTTTGTAACTAGAAAAAAATGTAAATACATGTTTAAATTTTTTCTAACATTGCTGTGGTTTTATACTAATTTTTTGTAATTGTTATCCTAAAATCTTTAATATTGAGTTAACTGGTTGAAAGAATAACAGTAGCATGTAGCAACTCTCGTTTTAAGCACAGTTGCTAACAACTGTATTTTAGGTACTTACTAGTGGTTCTTTTCTTATTAACCAAGTACTTGCAAGAGCTGGAACTCTTTTTACAAAGTTATCATAAAAGAAAATGCAAAAAAGTATAATATGTTTCTTAAATATTAAGGTGATATAATATCTGACTTGCTCCATGATTTTTCTTCAGAAATTTAGGATGTCATTTTTTAAAATGTCATATTTCTGAATACAGATGCTTAACTCTAGTTCAACATACAACTAATCAAAAGGAAATTATGCATTTACAACTATTGATTGAAACCTGGTTTTGAGAGCAGGTTTGGGTTAGATGGAAGTAATAACTTTAACATATACATTTATAGGTAACTAACTGTTACGGCTGTGGTGATTAAATAATATAAGGACATCATTCCTGTTAGTGGAATCAGAGCTGCCTAGATGTTGTGAATAGGGAATCTTATAGATTATGGCTTTGTTACATATTTTTTATGTTCAGTAGATTATTATTTACATAAATCACACAGAATTTTTTCCGCAGTTAGTACAGAGGCTAGTGGTTAGAAGCTATTTACTGTGTGTATTATTTTTAGATTATTAATCCTGTTCCAATACATTGATGGTATTGATATCTGGATATGTTCACATAAATTACTTATGTAATTATTTTTATTCTGGTCAGTTATATTTATTTATTTATTTATTTATTCAATTTATATACCGCCCATCCCAGGGGCTCTGGGCGGTGAACAGTTAAAATTGATAAAAACAAAAACTAAAATCAATATACAAATAATAAAACAAATTAACAAGGTGCAGTGGTGGGGAGATAATATTTGAGTGAGGTCATTCGGAAATTTGGAATGAGGTGTTGTAATTCCTTTTGATCTGGATCAGGTGATGAAGTGCACATTCTGAAAAGGTTCTGGAGGTAATAAAGGGCTAGATTATATTTAACTGAAATTCAGTTCAGATTAGACAGCGGTTCTGTGTTGGTTCCTATGAAGTACAAGCAGAAATCAGTCAGGACATAAACTTTTCTCTCCTTCCCCTAGCACCCCTTGATGACCCCTTCCCCCAGGCCCATACATTTATTTATTATTGAGTCCATAGGAACTCAAGGTTTCATAAAGAGGGTAAGTTCATTATACAAAAAAACCAATTATCAGCCCTCAGTATCATGTAACATAATATCATCCCTAAATAGCAAAAACACTATAAAACAACAAATGCCCAACAAACAATATAAAACAGCAAACCAGCTGACCAGCTAACTCAAAACAATTTGCATTGTTTACTTGCCCTCAAAAGCTCACCAGATTTTCAGCTTTGTAGTGTTCTGTGAACGCCAGAGAATGCTCATATACACGGGCAAACTATTCTACAAAGTTAGAGCAGCCACCAGAAAAGTTTGAGCTGGGTGATGGCCAACCTAATAACTGCACAGCAAGTAGGTAAAATAGTAAGATTGTACTGAAACGATTAAAGAGGTTACGTGGGCTCATATGGGAGGAAACAGTCCCCCCCATAAAATGCCATGGGGGTCCTCAGAGAAAAGAGGAGAATCAGATGAAATAATGCCATCTTCTCTACTTCAAATGGAGCTTCCATTTCTTTATCATTACAGAGATAGCTTGAGCTGCATTCCACTCCGTTAATTACAGTTTAGTTTGATGAAGCGTTGGGAGCAAACTTGAACTTTTGGAAACCCCATAGCAAAAATGGCATGGGTTCAAAGAATTATCCATCAATACTACTTTATAGTAGAGCTTAACTAGATCAGAATGCATTGCCCCCAACCACCATTTCAGCCTCCTGGTCTAGAAATATATGATCGATAACATCAATAGCTGCTGAGAGATTTCGAGGGCAACAGGATCCCAACAAAGGATTGTTCACTGGTAAAATATTTGGATCTCAATCCTGTACTTTAATACTTTAATGATACTGCTCATACAGCCTATTCGGCTCTGAGCAGTGCCACACTAGAATTAGAATTAAAAGGAAAATTTTTTAATATGTAATCTGTATAGTATTAAAAATGTATTAAGTTTTTTCCTTAACTAATTGGGAGAGAAACTTGGCTACTGTTAAAGTAGTACTAAAATCCACCCCTGCTAAAAGAAGCCTTAAATTATCCTCTATACTTCCTGGGTCCTGGATATAGGGCTTGATCCAGCTGTCTCTTGCCACGTTTTGAATATTGCATTCAGATAGACAATGTTGAAGAGTGTCTATTTGGCCAGAGCCGCATTGGCAGAGTCGCTCAGAGTAGGGAACCTAATTTAAGCATCCCAGCAACTCTCCTGATGGAATGGCATTCAGTCTGGCTAACATAAATAATGGTCGATAATGTGGAACTGTCAGGAAATCAAAATATCCAGAATAAATATAAGGGACCCTACTATATACAAACTAATACACTATAAATACACCGAGTGGTTGATACAATTCATATGAGTAGACACAATCCAAATAAGGTAGTTGTGCGCCTATTATATACAAACTGATACACTAAGAGTATACCAAATAGTTGTTCCAATTCATATGAGTAAATTCATTCCAAATACAGTAGTTGTGCGCATGTATAGATGGTCAGAGAGTCCAGCATAATGTCAGTTGCAGAGCCAAGTCCATATGCAAAGCCTACGGGTTTATGCCTGCAACTTTTCAGTCCCCGTTTCACCGGCAATGCTTCCTCAGGGCAAATTACCTGCAACAAATTCATAATCAACATATATTCCAGTCCATTATCAGTTTAAATTAAATACACGTTTTGTCAAGGACCATATACTTACAAAACATGACATGCAAGCTCACAAAATCATTAGCATTACAACCACGTGCTTCAAGGAAGTGTTTAATCAGAGACTAAACACTTCCTTGAGTGTTCTTGAGTCTCCGACTAAACACTTCCTTGAAGCACGTGGTTGTAATGCTAATGATTCCTTGAGTGTCCTTGAGTCTCTGACTAAACACTTCCTTGAAGCACGTGGTTGTAATGCTAATGATTTTGTGAGCTTGCATGTCATGTTTTGTAAGTATATGGTCCTTGACAAAACGTCAGATTTGTCAGGTGCCCTTTCGAGCTACAACGGACCTGGGCAGCTGAGGGTTCGTAAAGCCTTTGTATTAGCCACAGAAGTCTCTGGTCCATCGATGTCTTCCCTATCTTTTCCCATAATTGCTTCCTTGGTATCGAATCGAAGGCTGTCTGTAAATCCATAAAAGCCACATATAGGCGTCCCTTTGCAACAGCTGTATATTTCTTAGCCAGATGGTGTAATAATATACAGTGGTCAGTTGTTGATCACCCTTGTATAAAACCTGCCTGTTCAGGGCCAACAATGTTCTCAAGGAGGATCCAGTCGAGTAGACGGTGTAACAAAACGGAGGCATATATTTTTCCCAAGATGGATAATCAACTAATGGGCCGATAATTACTCAGATCATTTTTAGATCTCAATCCTATGAACACTTACCTGAAAGAATAGCACTATTGAATGTGGATTTACTTCTGAGTAGGCTTGTTTGGGATTATCCAAATAATCTTTGGAAAATTTTGCATCTTTTTGTGGCTGATCTCAAATGATCTCAAAACCCATGAAATCTGTAATGCTCTCTCAAATATAAAAATGTTGAATTTCACTTTTGTGCTTTACCCCAAGGGTAATTAGTGTTTATACCATTTACATTACAGCAGTGTCAAAAACATTTAGAATGTTTCCTTATTTTTTTTTTTACTGGATAGTTGTCCCCCCGCCCACTTCTTGTTTGTCTAATTTCCCCCTGTGATTGTTTATGTTACCGGTTTTCAATGAATAGAAGTCTGAGTTGTTCTGTGCTGACAAAATGTATTTGTTTTGTTTTGTCACAGATGAAATGGTTTAAAAAAAATCAAGAATATTTTAATGAAATACATTCCTAGTACGTTTAAATAATTATGGCACTAAGCTTTCTTTCACTATTGCTAGTTTAGTTACTTTCAAAGCAGTGTATTTTAAATATTGAATGTTACTTCCTTTTCTGATCGTGGCTGGCAGGAAGTAAATATTTCTGACATAGCGTCATAGAACATCCATCATCTTACTCATTTATGCTTGATTGAATGTCATGTCCTGCTGATGTGAAGTACTGGTCTATTGGCTAATAATAACAACTAGAATACCTACTTCTACATTTTTTTAAAGATGAACAATCTGCTTATACCATGGAAACTGAATGGCATTCAACAATAGATGCTTATTCTCCTGTAGCATTCTACATTGCACTAGTTTCAGGACAAACTACTACAAAGTCAGTGTTTGCATTTCCTCTCTCCCTACTTGCAGGGGGGACACAGAGACTGCCTCGTACAATTGGAGTGTCCCTGGCCAAAGAACTAATCTTTTCTGCTCGTGTTGTTGATGGTGATGAAGCAAAATCAATAGGCTTGATCAGTCATGTGGTGGAACAGAATGAAGAAGGGGATGCTGCCTACAGAAGGGCTTTGGTTCTTGCAAGAGAATTTTTACCTCAGGTACAAACCCAAGAGTGTTGCTTAACCTGTAACTTCATTGCAAATGAAGACAATTAACAAGTAACTGTGGGAAAAAATGGGAAAGCTAAAAGAAAGATTATCAGAATCAAATATTAAAAACCATTCCAGTCAACAGAAATCATACTCCATATTTGTAAGCAAGTTGGACTCTCTTAAGTGAGTTTTTCCTGTACTGTTATCAACATTTTGAATCATATATTTTTGTTTGCTTAACTGTCACAATATACAATTAGAGTCTTCTGTTATAGTTTCTGTTAGGTGTGTGCACCCCAAAAATATTTGGGTTTTCTGCTTTGGGTTTACCTGAAGCAGGAAAAAAATTTGGAAATACCCCAAACCGGTATTTGAATCACTTCAGAATGCTCTGTAAAGGTTCGGAGCATTCCAAAGTGATTCAAGGGGCTGGGTTTTCTCCCAGCACCCCCACTCACCCCTTCATGCTCAGCAGCATGGAGAGGGACATTTCAACCACTTGCCCCAAACCTTCCCAAAGCTACACAAATAGCTTCGGGAATCTTTGATTTGGGGTTTCTGAAACAGCCCGGGTATGCTGCGGCCATTTTGGAAATACCAAATCTTTGCGACTTGGGTCCGATTCGGGTATTTTTCCCAAATCGGAAACCTGAAGCGCACATCCCTAGTTTCTGTGCTTAACCCAATTTGTTTCTATGAGACTACTGTCAGAGCAGTGCATGCCTTTATTTCTCATCTTGGTGAATTTTCTTATTTCTTTGTCTCTAGAGTTCCCAGTTCAGTTTTCCATACTAAAAATCTACAGATTCTCTGCATGAATAAAAGTATTGAACAGGCACTTTGTAGTTGGAGGTTCACATTCTAAACACAAGCAAATTCCATGCACTATATATGTGATATTGTACTTCCTTGAATACTCAGTTACATAAAAAGGTGTAAATTTAAGGCAAAAACTTAGAAACATTTAAATTTTAAAAAATAAACCAAATAATTGCTGTCCACTATGTTACACATAGTAGCTGTGCTGATGGGAGATCAGGTTCTTCTGACCTATAGAGTATGTAGTAAGATTCTTCCAGATGATTGTTTTTGTGGATGATACCTCATTTTGTTATCTCCTGCTGGTTGTTTCACAGCAGACCTCACTGATACATCAAATCACTATAATTTGTGCTACTCGTTTTGTTCAAGCCCATGAATGCAACAATATATTTGATTTATTAACATGTTCTGCTTTTCTTCTTAAACAGGACCCAAAGTGGTAAACACAATTCCTATTAAAAGGAATGCAATAGCATTAAAACAGTCAAACACCAACTAATAACAATAACATCCCAAATAACATCAAACAGCCCTGAAATGCCCTGTTAAGAAAAGATATAGGACAGAACTTTTTAAGAGTCATAAAACTGCCTTTCTTACAGTCTTGGGAAGGTTATTTCATAAACTCAGGGCTGTTATTAAGAAAACCTGAGAATAGGGCTGTGCACTTCGGGTTTTGCTTCCGGTAAAGTTACCTGAAGCAACCCGATTCGGAATGCTTCAGTATTCCCTGAAGTGGGGCAGGCATTCTGGCCCCACTTCGGAATAGCAAAGCAAAGCTTTCCAAAGCATTCGGAAAGCTTTGGGGCTTGTTTAAAGGGCCCCGCCGCTGCTTGCAAGCAGCGGCGGGGCCCTTTAAACATTAACCCCCCACCTCCCCCGCCACCTACCTTGAGGTGGCTCCAGGCCGGCTCCTCTGCCGCCGTTGTGCTGCCACCTGAGCCTGCGGGGTGGTGGGGAAGGCCGGAGTCGCCTCCTCCGGCCCTTCCTGCCCCTCAAATGGCCGTGATGTGCTGGTGCCGCAGTGGCCATTTGAGGGGCAGGAAGGGCTTTCTCCGCCTCTTCCGGCTCTTCCTGCCCCTCAAATGGCTGCCGCGGCTATAGCATTCCACACCCTGGGAAACTCTTACAGGATGACTCAGCCCAAAACCACCTTCCTGAGTAGATATAAATACCTGCCAACATCTTCTCCACACTGTGGCACTGAGAGATCTGTCTTGTGGTGCTAGACCTCTGAAGATGCCAGTCACAATTGCTGGTGAAACGTCAGGAACTACAATGCCAAGACCACAGCTATACAGCCTGGAAAATCCACAACAACCAGACTTGAAGGTATGTCCATCTATGGGCTTCCTGTGCAGTCCCACATGGGACTGCGCATGTGCAGGCCTGCCAGCTTTGGAATTTTTTAAAGCTCAAAAATGCTAGGGGGCGTCCTCACCTCTCAGTGCGCATGTGCGGCCGTCTTTCTCACTGAAGGCGGGGCACCCCCGACGTACCCTCAGTTCCGCTTTTGCCGCCGACTAGGAGGTTCTTGCTCACTCTGCTTCTTCAGAGAGAGATCTTCTTAATCTGTAAGAATGTCAGAGAAAGTGTTATTTAAAAGGTGTATTTCGTGCAATAGGAAGATGACCAAATCCAATGGCCATTCCAACTGCCTGTACTGTTTAGGGGAAACCCACAACACTCAGGCCGGTAAGCACTGCCGCACCTTCACTCCGAAGGCCAGAGCAGAGCGGGTGGGTAGGTTTCAAGCCTCTTTGTGGCAGCGCGCCATGGCGGCGACCGACCCTCCTTCTGAGGAAAAAACCCTGTGCAAGGATTGGCTACCATACCAACGACCGGGCCCTCTGGAACTAAATCACCTGGCTCCCACCCGTTGCCTGCCCACACGGACCCTCGGCCATTGGGCCCGACAACTCCAGCTCAGAGCTCTTCGGAACCCACCACGCCTTTCTCCCTCTGAGGTGGAGGACATCTTGGGTGATTCCCACCATCCAATCAGGGAGGCAGGAACTAACTTTCTTCCTCTTCCTGTCTAGCCTGTGGGACCACCCTCTCTTCAGTTCTGTTCCTGCCTCCAGGGAGAGCAGTTCTTCAGCAGACTAGCTCTGCTGCCTTTTTTCTATCTCCTATTTATCTTTCTTCTTTCTCAAACCATTCTTTACCTTACTCCTCACTTCATTATCTTACTCTCCTCTTCTTTTACTCCTCTTGCCAAAAAAAGAAAAGAAGAGGACGATATGGTCTCTAGAGAGTCATCGGACTCTGAGGAAAGCTTCATGGAGGAGAATTTGGGCTGTTCCCACGGAGCCGTCCTACCGACGGCGGGAACAGGCCTAGCCAGCACCAGCATGCCTCTGAGGCTTTATGGGTTCCTCGGTGAGGAGATGGCCTTGGAAGAGACGCAGGCCCCTCAACAGCCCCATCTTCCACAGATAGAGCTTGTTAAAACAGCACCTCAGCCGGTCATCTGAGAACAGCGCCACCTGGCGGAGCTCAATTTTGGCGGGAAACCACGCGATGAGTGACTTCCCACCTAATTCTCAAAGATGCGCTTGCCAATCTCCTGGCAGGAGAGACACGGCTGAAACATAATCCAGGTACCCAGAGCTCTAGCTGACAAGCTCAGGAGGGCCACGTAAGTGTTCCCCCGAGCGTGTTACCTCCAGAATTCCTGTCAGCAATTAGACTGACTGTGAGGGAGGAAATCCTGTCACTTTGCCAGTCAGAAACACCTTGGCCCTATAAAGATTCCAGGAATCTTCTCAGCCTTGGCACCATGTGAATGTGCCCATGCCAATCTCCTGGCTGGAGATTTTACAGCAGGCCTTTCCCCTTTGGATTTAGCCCTGTTTTTACAACAGGATCTAGCCCTGCCTTTCCCTGTCAGATGGGTAATGTATAAAGGGCGCAAATGTGCCGGTGTCTTTTAACCTTTTAACTCTTAAGACTAACCAGGAGGGAGGAAATAGTGGTGTGGTGTCTACCTCCTCCTCCCTCCATGAGTAAGGCTGTAGCTCTGTGGAAGAGCTTCTGCTTTGTATGCAAAGGATCCAGGTTTGTTCCCCATTAACTCCAGTTTAAAAGATAAGGTAGATGAAGGGAAAAACCTCTTCCTGAGACCCTGGTGACCTGCTGCCAGTCTGAGGAGATAACACTGACCAATGGTCTGAGTCAGAATAAGGCAGTTTGTACAGTCTGTAATGTTTATCGGTCAGGGATCCCCACGGAGCAGGGGGAGCCCCCTCAGATAGAGTCTGTAATGACAGGGAGAAGGATGAATTCCTTCAGATGTGGAAGAGGAGGAAATATCCCTACCAGAACAGTCAGCCCAGCTGTCTGAATCTGAGGTCTACCAGTATTTACTACCTAAGACATTCTCAGCCTTAGAGCTGTAGAAATTACCCTTGGGGGAGTAGGACCCTTAGACTGGGAATACCAAATCCAACCCAGGGAAACAAGAGTCTCTTCCTAGTGAAGGTTCCTCAGAAAAGGTCCTCCCATTTCCAGAATATTTGGGGAGAAGGTTCAAGGCTGAGTGGTCTAAACTATACGCCAATTAATAATCCCCAAACTTGGTCCCAAACCGAAACAAAACAAACTGTACTCACTACCTTTCTTTGCTATGAGTTGTTGCAGGTACCTGCGATGGAAACTCCAGGGGCTACACTACAGTCATCTGGGCTCTGGTTAGACGATGGGTAAAGATCAGTCAGAGACCACTTAGACAAGAGGAGAGAGGCCATGCTAACAAGAGCTCACGAGGCCATGACCATGGCTATTAAGACTACAGCTATTGTTTCAATTGCCTCAGGAGTGTCAGGAGTATGGATCTGGAAACTGATCCAACTCTTCCTGTACAATGATAGCTGCCCACATTGAAGGGGCAAACAGAAATGTAAGGGCCAATACCTTCAAGACAAACGTCATCCTGGATACATTTACCTTTTTCTTCCAGGATTATGGTCCTGACAGCAATAACAAGCCGGCACGCTTGACTAAGAGCATGGCCAGCAGATTCACAACTCTAAAAATATCGTCCTGGCTTACCTTTTTCAGAGAGACAAGCTATTTGGGGATGTCCTGGGAAAGATCTAGATTGAGACTTAGGACAGAAGAATGTGTTGCCAAAAACACTCAATCTGAGAGGCGATCCATTGACCCTCAGCCTTTTACTTACAACACACACTACTAAGGTCCAGACAAGATTCCAAATGGCCATCCTGGGGTTAATCTAGGCATCCCTTTAATAAGGGGGGGGGGTCCTTTCAAGACCCCACTTGAAGTATAATGGTTAAGTAACTGAACAGTGATGCAGTACTCTGCAGGTTCAAATCTCACTGCTGCCATGAACTTGCCACATGGCCTTGGATAAAGCAGTCCTCTCAGTCCCAACTCTCCAGTTGTATCGTGGGGATAATGCTTACCTTTTCCTAAGATCAAACAGACAGTTCTCCACATGTGGAAAGAGATCCAACCTTAATACCCGGATCTCTAAGACAGGACTTGCTAGCTGTCCCTGTGAGAGGCCAACTACTCTTTACCATCAAGCCTAGGTTGACAAGCAGGCAGGCCTTACAAATTGTCTCACAAGGCTATTCCATACAATTTGAAAGCTGTCCACCAGAAAGGGGTCTACTCAATCTTCTTCTCAGTCCCTAAAAAGAATAGGGACTGGAGGGTGTTATTAGACCTCAAGTTTTTTGAACAAGTTTATCAAATTGTATCACTTCTGAATGGAGACTCTGCACTCCGTCGCAGTGACCAATCAATCAGAAGAACACATAACATCTACAGATCTCACAGAAACATACCTCCATGTACCAATTCTGACAGCCCTTCAACAATACCTAAGATTTTATGTTAAAAACAAAAACAAACCCAGCAGTTCTGAGCCATTCTGTTTTGGCCTGTCCACCACACCAAGAGTATTCACAAAATTCTTGATCAACCTCATCATACATTTCAGAGATAGGGGGTATTCATGTTCACTTGCACCCAGACGATCTCCTGATCGGTTCAAGTTCAAGAGAAATCTCACCACAACACTCAATTCACCATTCAGTTCCTACAAGCTTGAACACCTGGGTTAGATCACAGTCACCAAAAGGGTTTTTTCTATCCCTCGCCAAAGAAAAGGTCAGGAAGATCAAACAGCTGACTGAGACTGTCATCAGAGTGCACAACAGTATTGAAACTGATGGGTTGGCTAGTGGCCACCTACAATGCAATACCCTTGGGGTCATCTATAGGCAAGACCACTTCAGACCTTTCTTAGATCTCATTAACAACAGATCATGGAGAAGACAGATCTTCCCATTCAGATACCACTTCAGATCAAAACCCATCTGAACCAAGGTCACCAACCCAATGCAAAGCAAAAGATTCATGACCCCTCAAGAACAACAAATATTTACAGGTGTAAGAATCAGGTTAGGCATGTCTTCCTATCAATGACTTAGAAAGGTGAGCAATTTGTCTGGCCCTGCTCCAGTTCAGAGCTCTGTATGGACAAGGTTGCAGACAAAACATATATAAACCAGCAGGGGGGATTCAAGACCTCAAGGCGGCACAAGGTGGCAGCAAGGATACTTACCTGGGGGGATGGTCACCTAACTTCGATCAGAACTGTACACATCAAAGGCATATCCAATGCCCAGGCAGACTGGCTGAGGGGACAACAGGGGAATAGTCCCTTAAGAAACATCTCATCCAGTGGATAACATTGCACTTCACAACACCTCAAGGACCTGTGCGCGTCCCAACACAGACATCAAGTACCGGGGTACATGTCAAGGTTTGTTCTACCCACAAGCAGATGCCCTGACATTGCAGTGGCCATTAGGCCTCCTCTATGTATTACTACCGTTACCAGTAACACCATGATTCCACCCTCCAACAGATGGTGATATTTCCACCTTTCATCCTACTGACCTCTCCGGTCAAGTTACAGCAGGGACCGATTTGGTTGTCTCATTTAGACTTGCTGTGCTTAACCGTGTGGAAATAGAAAGGAGCACCTTCCTAAGATAGGGATATTCCTGAGAGGTAGCCAACACTCTCCTAGCATTCAGAAAACAGTTTATGCTCAGAATTTACAACTCTTATTGGGAAGCCCTCACTCAGTAGACATTTTACACAGCCCTGATCAAACATCCATTTGAACCGGTCAAGGATGTTCCCCTGGGAAGGCTGAGAATGAAGACTATCTTCCTTATTATGTTCGCATCTGCCAGAAGATTTAGTCAGACCTGAACTCTGTATCTTTCCCAATGGTAAGGTGATGCCTCGTACTGTCTTCCAAAAGCGTATTCCAAACTGCATAGTTTGCAAGAGATAAGGCTACCATATTTCTACTCTACCCTAAATAGACTAGGGAGAGGCTCTGACACAACATAGATGTCAGAAGGAGGCTCAAGGCCTATCTGCTCTGAACAGTGCAAATTAAAAAGTCAGTCTCACTGTTCTTAAATATATCCCCTCAATTTGGGGAAGAAATTGTCTTCAGCAGCGGTAGGTGCCAATAGCAAACCATACACTATTGAAACTCCTAAAAACTCTCTTCGTAGAGGTTCCTTGTGGAATACCAGCTCACTGTTTGAGGAGTGCTACTACCAGTGCAGCATTACACAGGAACACTTCTGTAGAAGAAGTCTGCAAGGCAGCAACAAGGTTGTCAGTCTTGACCTTATTAAGATGCTACAAATCAAATCTATATGATTCAGCGGACACTGACTGTAGTAGAAAAGTACTGCAGTGCATGATCGTGGACGAAGACCACATCCCACCCAGAAACTGGAAATTGCTTTGGGAGCACCCAAGATATCCTCCACCTCAGAGGGAGAATGGACCTTTGGACACTTACCGTGAAGGGTCCTTCTCCTCTGAGGAAAGGAGGACATCTTGCCCTCCCCGGGTCTCCGTCCTTCTCTACCCTGCTGCCTCATTCTTCTACCTCCTCTGGGTTATGCTTTATTTACAGTACATGTTAATGCAACAGGTGTTTTTTCTTTCAGTATTGACAGTTGCTGAATGATAAATTCAATGTTACTGCTTTGTGGAGTCACCTGAACTGAAGAGAGGGTGGTCCCACAGTCTAGACAGGAAGAGGAAGAAAGTTAGTTCCTGCCTCCCTATTTGGATGGTGGGAATCACCCAAGATGTCCTCTTTTCCTCAGAGAAGAAGGACCCTTCACGGTAAGTGTCCAAAGGTCCGATCTCGTCGGATCCGACCCTTTCGGAGTCGAGACCAGCTTCGGAACCATCTTTGTCGATGTCGGGTGATTGGTCTTGGAAGGACAGTTCCGTGACTCCTAGGTTATCGGAACCAAGAACTCTTCGAAGTGGAGCCACGTCGGATCATCGGAGTAGCCCTTCGGCTTGGAAGATTTCGGTTCCGAAGGGATCTCTGGAACCATCAGGCTCTACCCTGGAAAAGAAAAAGAAAAGGAGGCGTCAGTCCTCCAAATCAGATAAAGAAGTCTTGGAGAGTGTCATATCCCCGCAACCAGCAGGTCACAGCCAGACCCGGCCCACCAGAAAAGAGGGGTGGTTCCGGTGACAGAATCTCCTCCTGGGATACCCCGAGATCTAAGGGGTCTGGGGAGCAGGATGTCATTTTGATCGGAAAAACCCCAACACCATTGGGGATAGCTCGATCACCTTCTCATGACTTATGGTCTTCTCGTTCCTCCCATGCTGAGAGGGATTGCCCGAGACAGAGGGAGAGCCCGCGTCTTACGGAGAGACACAGCCCCTGCTCCAGACGTCATCGTTCTCCAGTGAGCTGTACTTCGCATTGCTACTACAGGGAAGGTTCCTACTTCTCAGATTGCGGAACCAAAGGGTGCTCCAGATCACCTTCAGTACAAGCTTGCTCCTCTGTGGGATCCAGGAGGACCCCGAGGTTCTTGGATACCAAATATGAGGACTGGACCCGTTACGAGCGATCGTATGACTCCCCTCCCTTGGATTCACCTGACAGGGTGATTGGACCGTCGGAGGACGCTTCCCCGACGGACGATTTCCATGCTTACGAGCTCCTCCAACACATGGCGAAAGCGCATGAAATCAAGGTAGCTTCCATGGAACCACGCTCGATGGATAAAATATGAAAACATATATATTCTGGCTCGACCCCAGCTGTAGCCTTTCTGGTGATTGAGGGCTTCATGGAACTTTTGACGGGCTTGAACCTAAAACCTGCGTCAACCCCTGCCACCAATAAGAAGGTGGAAAATTTGTATAGAGTCAAAGATGACCTGTGTCCATTCCTGTCTCTGCACCTGCCCCAATCCTCACTTGTGACGGAGGACATGCAAGCGAAACCAAAGCAAGGATCCTTGTTGGTTCCTTCAGATAAAGAAAGCAGGAAGATCGATTCCTTGGGCAGGAAGGTCTATACTTCTGCAGCATTTGGCATCAAAATTGCCAACTATGCAGCAATGATGGCCGCTTATCAATTGTGTCTGTGGACTAAAGTAGCAACGTTTGTCCTGCAGTTACCAGATGACCAGAGGATTTTTCTTAAGAGTCATACAAGAGGAAGCGGTCCGCTTGTCCCACCATCAAATCAATGTGAGCAGGAATATGGCAGACACTTCAGCCAGAGCACTTCTCTCAGCGCTGGTCATATGCAGGTTCATGTGGCTGAGAACTACCACTCTACCAGCAGAAACCAGAAGTAAGGTCGAGGACCTTCCCTTTGAAGGACAAGCCCTGTTTTCAGATAGAACAGATGACTACTTGTCTAAGAAGCGCAAGGACAGGCTCACGGCATGTTCCTATGGTGTCCTGCACCAACACCAGGATCCTAATCGACGTCAATATAGATCTTACACTAGAGGTCGACAGCACCGTTTTCATCCCTACCATGGGTCTGGCTACCAACCACAAAGGCAGTATCAAAGCCCATAGTCGTTGTTTTTGAGGAGAAGGCAGGGCAATAAGAATAAGCAGGGAAACAACCAACATCAGCCTAAAGATCTGGTGCACTCTCAGAAACGATTCTGACAATTACAGGGGCCTGACCCTTTGTTTGGGGACAGTCTATCTTCCTTTTTCTCTGAGTGGTGCCGTATTACTTCAGATGTTTGGGTTTTACAGTTAGTTAAAATTGGATATAAAATTGAGTTTTTTCAGTGGCCTGGTCTCCGGCTCCCTGTTTTTTCTTCTCAGAGTACTCAACCTGGGGTAGTGTCTGAGCTTTCAGCTTTACTGCAGAAAGGGGCTATTGAGGAGGTGTTAGATACCTCCCCTCCCCTTGGGTTCTATTCCAACCTTTTCGTAGTAGAAAAGAAAGATGGGGGACTCCACCCTATTTTGGATCTATGAGAACTGAATAAGTCTATAAGGGTCCGTAAATTTAAAATGACCACTTTACAGATGGTTTTGGCCCTGATACCCCCCCCCCCGTTGGTTTGGGGTCATAGACCTCAAAGATGCGTATTTCCACATCTCCACTTTTCCTGACCATAAAAAGTTCCTCCGTTTCACTTACGGTACTCGTATTTTTCAGTACCGTGTACTCCCCTTTGGTTTATCCACTGCCCCCAGGGTGTTTACTAAATGCATGGCAGTTGTTATTGCCTTTCTCAGAACGCAAGGTTGTTGTATTTTTCCTTACCTTGATGACTGGCTGATTGTTGGGCAATCAGAGTTGGATGTGAATAATCAAATTTCCACTACTTTACCGCTTGTCTAAACTTGGGCTTGTTTGTCAATCAAAAGAAATCGAAACTGTACCCTTCTAGACACCCAATTCATACGGGCTGTCATTGATGGAGTACAGGATTCTGGCTTTTTACCTGTTGAAAGGGCACAAAAGATTAAGATGCTGATCAGGAAAATTAAGAGGTGTAGATTTCAGCCAGCTAGACTTATCCAAGTACTACTAGGGTATATGGCTGCCACTATGGCTGTAATCGCCCTGGCAAGGCATCGGATGTGACCATTACAGATTTGGTTTACCACAGCTTTTTCCCCAGAAAAAGACTCTCAAAATCAAAGATTTAGTATCCCCCGGAGGGTCCTTCTGTCTTTAGATTGGTGGTTGAAGGACTCAAATCTTTTCAGAGGGGTCATTTTGGGTTACAGGCAACCTGAGGTCTCTGTCACAACAGATGCGTCTTCACTAGGGTGGGGTGCTCATTGTGAGGGGTCTTATGCCCATGGCATGTGGGATGAAGAGGAAGGTGAAGAACACATCAATCTTCTTGAGTTGAGAGCTGTTTTCTATGCTCTAGTTTCCTTCTCAGATACTGTTCAAAACAGGACTGTCCAAATTTTGACAGATAACACTACCACAATGTTTTACTTAAATAAAAAAGGGGGGACTATGTCTAGGACTCTATGTGAGGAGGCAATAAAAATTTGGAATTGGGCTGTAGACCACTCCATATGGCTTTTAGCAGTCCATATCCCGGGTGTTGATAATGTTATGGCTGATCATCTTAGTAGACTTCAAGGGGACAACCATGAGCGGTCCCTTCACAACGTGTATCTACGTCTTGTCTTTACAGAATGGAGATTTCCAGATTTAGACCTTTTTGTGTCAGAAGAAAACCACAAGACTCCCCGTTACTGTTCCAGAGGAGGAGTCGGCCTCGAGTCTCTTGGGGACGCGTTTCAGTTAAAGTGGTCCAACCATCTCCATTATCTTTTTCCTCCGTTCCCTCTGTTAGCCAGGCTGCTCTGCAAGATTCAGATGGACAGAACGTCGGCCATTCTGATAGCCCCTTATTGGCCATGACAACTATGGTTTCACACGCTCCTGAGACTCCACAGCTGGATACATCGTTTCCCGATGCGACCAGACGTATTGTCTTACCAGGGGGTGGTGTTTCATCACAGAGTACATGCACTCAAACTGATAGCTTGGCTAATACTTCAGTACGGGTTTTCTCCAAGGGAGTAATGTATGTGCTCCAGAATGCCTGTCACTTGTCTACCCGACAATCTTACTCCTTAAAATGGAACAGGTTTACTGACTGGTGTAGGGGACGAGCGTTGGACCCTTTGACTTCTTCCCTCTCCGAGGTTCTGGATTTTTTATGGGGACTTAAACAGGCAGGTTTATCCAATTCGTCTATCAATTCGTCTGTTTGGCCACTATTTCTGCATTTCACCCCCCAGTGGACTGCAAGATGGTGTTTTCTCACTACACTTCAAAGTTGTTTTTGAAGGGACTGAATAATCTATTCCCTCCAATCAGGGCGTTAGTTCCCCAATGGTCTTTACCTTTGGTTTTAACTAGGCTCATCTCCAAACCTTTCGAGTCTTTAGCCACTTGCCCTCTAAACTTACTTACCTTTAAGGTGGCATTCCTGGTTGCTGTTTCTTCAGCCAGTAGAGTGGGAGAGTTAGCGGCCTTATCCTGTGAGGCCCCTTACCTTAATATCCATCTAGAAAAAGTAGTACTTAGGACTAAAGTGGAGTTTCTACCTAAGGTAGTGTCTAAATTCCATATGTCTCAGGAGATTTCCTTACCTGTATTTTTTAGAGATCACTCCTCTGAGGCAGAGAGGGCCCTTCATACCCTGGATGTTTGCAGGGCTCTCCTTTTTTACTTAGACCGTGTGAAACCATTTAGAATGGATTCTCACCTTTTTGTTTGTTTTGCGGGGCCAAATAAGGGAAAGAAAGCTAACCCTCAGACATTGGCTTGCTGGGTAGTTCAAGCAATTTTATTATGTTATAAATGTGCTAACTTACCTTGTCCGTTGGAGGTACATGCTCACTCCACTAGGTCTCAAGCAGCAGCAGCAGCGCTCCTGAGAGGTGTCCCACTCCAAGACATCTGCAAGGCTGCAACTTGGGCCTCGGCAGACACGTTTGTCAGGCACTACGCCCTGGATGTCCTAGACAGTAAGGAAACAATAGTGGGTACAGCTGTCCTACAATCAATCTTCCTGTGATGATTCGAAGTTGCCTACCACCCAGGTATTTAAGCTTTGTAATCTCCCATGTGGGACTGCACAGGAAGACCGTAGATGGAAAACAGTGTTTCTTACCTGTAACTGTTGTTCATCTAGGTCTTCCGTGCAGGCACACATACCCTCCCTCCTTCCCCGCTAATTCTCTTGGTACTTACCTTGTAGTGTGGCGGTGAAAGAGGACTGAGGGTACGTCGGGGGCACCCCGCCTCTTAGAGACCGTTTTCGGTGGGAAAGACTGCCACACATGCGCACTGAGAGGCAAGGACGCCCGCTAGCGTTTTTGAGCTTTAAAAATCTCTGAAGTCGGCAGGCCTCTGCGTGCACAGTCCCATGTGTGCCTGCACAGAAGACTTAGATGAACAACAGTTACAGGTAAGAAACACTGTTTTTTCCAGGTGGTCCTGGAATCATAACCAAAACTATAGCAGTAAATATTGAATGTCTTGAAAAATACCAAAATTAAATTAAAGTATTTTCTGTGTCTGAAGAAGGGAGCTCTGACTCTCAGAAGCTTACACTATGAAAATCTTGGTCTCTAAGGTGCCACTGAACTCCAATCCAGATATTTGCTGTTTCAGTGCATCTGTTCTGAAAGCAGAAAATGCAGGGAAAGGAGATGTGGTCAGATCTCAGTTATAGTGCCTTGACTAACAAATCTCTCAGTAACACTTTATTTCTGCTGTGTCAGAGTATGTGCCTAGTTTAAATCTGGAAGCATTTCAGATAGCTTCCTCTGTGGCAACTACAATCCTTAGAAACTACTATGTTGCAAACCACAACAATGCTACAGTTTAAAAATCACTTAAATATGTATAGGCAGGAATTTCTGAAAAAAATATTTTTAGAAGTGAGGTGGGTGGGTAAAATCTAGACTCAACATAATTAAGGAATACTGATATCTAAATATAGTTTTGAAAGTGAAGTTCAAGTATTTGAGAAAACTCTTACATTTTTAAAGCATAATATCATTCAGGATAATCTTCAGTATTATATGTAGGGTTGCCAGGTCCCTATATCCTCCCGGCTGGAGGGGAGGGAAACCTGCAGGCAAGAAGGTAAATTGCCAGGACATTGCCCGCCACCATTGGGCACCTGGGATCTGTAATATGTGGTAAAGTAATGTCTGGTTATCAGCAACTGTTAAATAATGGTTGTGCTAATGATTTTATTGTACCTATTCTAAATTGAGGGTTGCCTCAGGAAGGCCTCTAGGGGGGAAGCTTATTCATTTTCTAACTTAAAGAAGAGTTATCTAGCATTTTGGAAGCACTTCTCTCAGTACAAGAACACTGCGTAACTGTATGTTCATAGAGAAAGTGAAAGATACTGTTATTTATGTATGTGTCTATAAAGAAGAATGTAATAATAACAGTTATAAAATACAACATGCATATTTTCTATTACTGTAGTTATAATACAGATTTTTTTGCTGCTGACATCTTCACAGGTATCTGGGTGGGGGAGTTTTGCCAACATTCAAATACTATATGATCTAATATTATTTGATCTTACTTTTAAGAAGCCTTTACTTGTGTATTATCATGTTTTACACATATAGTAAAAAGAATATTTTATGAGAAAGGAAAGTTGGTTTTATTCATAGTAGTTCTATATTGGAATAAAAACATACCACAAAACATATTCATTATACATCACATATAAAATGTGCTTGTCCCTTTCAGGTATACATGAGCAGATGTGTAAACTAGGGGTGTGCACGGGGAGGAGATTAGAGTTTCCCGCTTCGGGTTTACCTGAAGCGGGGAAAAAATTCGGAAATACCTTAAGCCGCTTCGGAATTAAGTTATTTTACTCACTTTGGTATGCTCTGTAAATATTCGGAGCATACTGAAGTGAGGGGGGGAAGCTCCCCCACCCCCACCCCCCCTGGGGAAACCCCTCCACCCCCATCGACTTACCTGGTGAGAGGGTCTTCTTTGACAGCTGGGAGGTGGCGGTGGTGGCAGCAGCACAAGGCTGCGGTGGCCAGGAGCCAGCCAGCTCAGCTTCTCTGCCGCTGCACCGCTGCCTGAGCCTGCGGGTGGTGGGGAAGGCCTTCTCTGGCCCTTCCTGCCCCTCAATTGGCCTGCAGCGCGCCATGGGCAATTTGAGGGGCAGGAAGGGCTTGCCCCTCAAATGGCCACCGGCGTGCCGTGGCCAATTAAGAGGCAGGAAGGGCCGGAGAAGGCAGCGGCGGCTCTGGCCTTCCGCACTGCCCCGCAGGCTCAGGCGGCAGCATGGTGGCACGGCGGCAGAGGAGCCAGAGCCACCACTGCTGCCGACAAGGTAGGTGGGAGTGGGGTGCTGGGGTGGGGGTGGGATGATGTTTAAAGGGTCCTGCTGCTGCTTGCAAGCAGCAGCGGGCGGGGCCGTTTAAATGCAGCCATGAAGCTTTCCGAAGCATTCTGAATGCTTGCGATTCGGATATCCCTAATCTTTACGGATCGGGTCCGATTTGGGTAATTTACCCGAATCAGAAACCCGAAGCGCACACCCCTAGTGTAAACTACTAGCAATGTTAGATTGGATCAGTTCTGCTAATGAGGGGTCCTTCTGCCAGCCATGCAGTAAACAATATAGCTATATGTCAAATAAGTGTTGGAAATGTAAAGAAGGTATAGGGACATTTTTCCATATTTGGTGGTCTTGCAAAGAAGTACATAGATATTGGGTAATGGTACATAAGTTATTACAAAATATCCTACAGATAACAATTCCTTTGAAACCAGAGATTTTTAAATTAAACTATATGTCGGATATGAAGAGAGAGCAGGAACACTTAGTAATCCATATAGTAACAGTGGCTAGAATCTTATTAGCAACCTATTGGAAACAACAAAGAGTCCCCCAACAAGAAGAATGAATAACGAAGGTAATAATGAGACAGCGGAAATGGATAAATTAACATTGTTAATGAAAGGGCAAATGGAAGAAGATTTTTCTATACCATGGGAACCCTTCTACAAATGGATGACAAACAACAATAACCAGTAAACATAAATATGATACTAAGATTAACTGTATAATGACATAATAGAGCTCACAATTGATGTAATAAGGTGGAATATAAGAGATAAAAGAAATAGATAATAGATATCGACAAGTAAAATGATAACTGTCTCATGTTTGTATATATGTTTTGGAAAACAATAAAAAATATGTTTAAAAAAACAAAACAATATAGCTAAACAAAAAAAAGTTTGTAATTCAGAAGCATAACCTCGAAAACATAACATTCATGAATCCTACTTTGTAGTGTTAATTTTGGCAGATGTATACAAGTAAACTGGTAATAGTGTGTCTTTCAGACTTCAACATAACAGCACTACTTTAGTTTTCGTCATCATTTGTCTGTCTAGGGACTTTATAAATTTACCTTATTTCCTTATCTATTTGTGCTATATGAATATTTAAACATCTTCGTAACTGGAATATTTTTGTAAACAATTTGTAGCTAAGGAATTAATGTTACTTGGATTCTTTATGGTACATACAGAATTTCTTATGCCTATTGATCGTCTCTCATGAGTATTATAGAATTTTATCAGTCTTTTACACTATGGTCAAAATTTGCATAGTCCACAGATGACTCAGTCTGACGCAGCACCGTTTGGATAGAACTGCATTCTTTATACTATAGTATGGATGTAAAGGACTCTGTAGAGTAAAATCCACTAAAAATGTGTAGGTTATTTTTAAAGATCTGTATATTTTAAGAACAGACTGGCAACTCTGTATGTTTTGGGAGGGGCACCCTTTCAATTCTTGTTCTGAGTTGTACTATTTACAATTATAAGGCAATCCTGGCATTTTTTCACAAGTGCATCTAGATACTGGTATGCTTAGGTATAAATATTAATATTTGACCCACATTATATGAAATTTGACCCACATTATACTAAAATGTAATGTAACGTGGGAAATAAGGACATAAAACATAACATTCTGTTCTCCCTCTGAGGCGGAGGACATCTTGGGTGATTCCCACCGTCCCATCAGGGAGGCAGGAACTAATTTTCTTTCTCTTCTTGTCTGGCATGTGGGACACCCTCTCTCTTCAGTTCTGTTTTTGTCTCCAGGGAGAGCAGTCTAGTAGCAGACTAGCTCTGCTACTTTCTTATTAAGACTTCAGTTTCACTTTCACTTTCCTACTCTTTTGCTCTTCTCTTCTTTTAATCTTTCCTTTGTCTTTCAAACGTTGTTGACTTAAAACTTTCATAATTCCTCCCTATATTTTTGCTGTCCTCCCCTGTCTCTTACTACTCTCCCTGGCTGACTGAGAGGATCACGGCAGCCATTTGGGGCAGCCACCTACAAGATGGATGCCAGGGATTCTGAGGACAGCTTCCTAGACAACAGAGAGGAATGCTCCCCAGTATTTGCATCAAACGCGATGGGGATTGATGAATCTGGTGCCGACATGCCTCCTGGCTTGTATGTGCTCCCAGCAACGAGTCGACACCGACATGCCTCTGTGGCTTGTGCAGTCTCCCGGCTACAGGTCGGCCTCAGAGCCACAGAAGAATTTCAAAAGGCCCATCTCACTGATCAGAAGATGGATGCATCTGCACGCTCCTGTTCTGCAGCTGGAGTTGGCGTGTTACCTCAGCCCAGGCTTTTGGCGGGAAAAGACACCAGGAATCTCCTCAGCTCTGGCACCACAGTGAATGTGCCCATGCCAGCCTCCTGGCTGGAGATTCCACAGCAAGCTTTTTCTCTTCAGATCTTGCCCTTGCCCTTTACAATAGAACTCTTCCCATCAGATGGGTAACATATGAAGGGCACAAACTTTCCTGTGTCTTTGAACCTTTTAACTTCCTAAGGCTAACCATGAGGGAAGAAATACATAATCTCTGCCAGGCTGAAACCTCTGTTAATAGTGGTGTGGTGTCTACCTCCTCCTGGATCGACACACAGGCAGACAGCTGGACCTTAGAAATAGTCTCACAAGGCTATTCCATACAATTTGAAAGCTACCCACCAGGACATTTTGTCATCTCTCCCCTACATAAAATCTTAACTCAAACTGTAATCCAACACCTGGGCATTCAAGCTGTGGAGCATGTTCCCCACAACGAAAGAGGACGGGGGAGTCTACTCAACCTTCTTCATGGTCCCTAAAAAGAATGGGGACTGGAGGGTGTTGTTAGACCTCAACTTTTTGAACAAGTTTATCAAGTTGTATCACTTCTGAATGGAAACTCTGCCCTCAGTTGCAGAGGCCATTCAACCAGAAGAATACATGACATCTACAGATCTCACAGAAGCGTACCTCCATGTACCAATTCTGACAGCCCATCAACAATACCTAAGATTTTGCACAGAAAAAAAAATCAATTGGCAGTTCTGAGTCATCCCTTTCGGCCTGTCTACTACACCAAAAGTGTTCACAAAGCTCCTGATCAACCCCATCATATGTCTCAGAGAGAGTGGTATTCGTGTTCATTTGCACCCAGATGATCTCCTGATCAGATCACGTTCAAAAGAAAAATCTCACTGCGACACTCAGTTCACCATTCAGTTCCTACAAGCTGGAACACCTGGGTATGATCATCAAAAGAGTATTGTCTATCCCTCACCAAAGAAGAGGTCAGGAAGACCAAACAGCTGGCCGAGACTGTCATCAGAGTGAAAATCACTTCTCACAACACTACCCAAACTGATGGGTTTGGTAGTGGCCAGCAACAAGGCTATACCTTGGGGTTGTCTACATGCAAGACCGCTTCAGACCTTTCTCAGATCTTATTAACAACAGATCATCTTCCCATTCAGGTACCACTTCAGATCAAAAGATCCATGTCCCCTTGAGACCAACAAATACAGATGCAAGCATCACAGGTTAGGCACGTCTTCCTATTAATGTCTTGGAAATGTGAGCAATTTGTCTGGCCTTGTTCCAGTTCAGAGATCAGATAGTGAACTCACACATCCTGATCTGTATGGACAAGGTTGCAGACAAGACATATGTAAACAAGCAGGGGGGATACAAGACCTTGAGGTGGCACAAGGAGGTGACAAGGATACTTACCTGGGAGGGTCACCTAGTCTCAATCAAAGGCATATCCAATGTCTAGGCAGACTGGCTGAGCAGGTAGACCATTCAGCAAGTGGAATAGTTACTTAAGAAAGATCTCATCTAATGGATAACATTGCACTTCGCAACATCTTTCATGGACCTGTTTGCATCCCAACACAACCATCAACTACCAAAGTTCATGACAAGGTTTGTTTCACTCACAAGCAGATGCCCTGACATTGCAGTGGCCATTAGGCCCCCTCTACGCATTACCATCCTTACCAGTAATACCCAAAGTCCTGAGAAGGATCAAGTAACAGGGAGCGAAGTGCTACTGATTGCCTCTTGGTGGCCCCACAGACTGTTCTTTTCCATACTTCAACAAATGGTGATATCTCCACCCCTCATCCCACCAACCTCTCCGGTCACATTAGAGCAGGGAATGATTTGGCACTCTCATTTAGATTTGCTCTGCTTTACTGTGTAGAAATAGAAAGGAAAATCTTCCTAAGATAGGGATATTCCGGAGAGGTAGCCCACACTCTACTGGAATCCAGAAAACAGTTCACAGTCAGAATGTTCAGTTCCTCTTGGAAAGCCCTCACTCAACGGGGCAGGAGGAAAGCACTGGACATTTTACACAGCCCTGACCAAACATCCATTTGGACTGGTCAAGGATATTCCCCTGAGAAGGCTGAGAATGAAGACCATCTTCCTTATTGTGGTCACATCTGCCAGAAGAATCTCAGATCTAAGCACACAATCAGTCAGACCTGAACTCTGTATCCTTCACAATGATAAGATGATACTTCATATTGTCCCCACCTTTCTTCCAAAAGTCTATTCCAAATTCCATAGGTTGCAAGAGATAAGGCTACCATATTTCTACCTGTACCCTAAATATACTAGGGAGAGGTTCTGACACAACCTAGATGTCAGAAGGAAGCTCAAGGCCTATCTGCCCCAAACAGTACAAATCAGAAAGTCAGACTTACTGTTCATCAGTATATTTCCCCTCAATTTGGGGAAGAAAATGCCTTCAGCAGCCGTAGGTGCCAATAACAAAACATACACTATCGAAGCTCACAAAGCTCTCATCGTAGAGGTTCCTAATGGAATAACAGCTCAATCTGTGAGGAGTGCTGCTACCAATGCAACATTACAGAGGAACACTTCTGTAGAAGAAGTCTGCAAGGCAGCAACGTAGTCATTGATCTCGACCTTGGTGAGACGCTAGAAATTAAATCTATATTATTCTGTGGACACCACCTGCGGTAGAAAAGTGATCTCGGACGAAGACCACATCCCACCCAGAAAGTAGAAACTGTTTTAGAAGCACCCAAGATGTCCGCCTCAGAGGGAGAACGGACCTTTGGATACTTACCGAGAGGGGTCCTTCTCCTCTGAGGAAGGGAGGACATCTTGCTGCCCTCCCTGGGTCTTCGTCCTCCTCTACCCTGCTACCTCATTCTTCTACCTCCTCCGGGTGATGCTTTATTTACAGTACATGTTAACACAACAGGGTTTTTTTTCTCAGTATTGACAGTTGCTGAATGATAAATTCAATGTTACTACTTTGTGGAGTCACCTGAACTGAAGAGAGAGGGTATTCCACATGCCAGACAGGAAGAGGAAGAAAATTAGTTCCTGCCTCCCTGATTGGATAGTGGGAGTCACCCAAGATGTCCTCCTTTCCTCGGAGGAGAAGGACCCTTCATGGTAAGTGTCCAAAGGTCCGTTCTAATATCAGGTCAAACTCTAAATCTAAACAGGGAATCGTGGATTGGATCCGAGGAAGTAAAAGAAGAGTTTTGACTATTCTGGAAACGTCTAAATGCAAGCAAAGGAATTCATGAGGGCTAAATAAGTTCTGTAGTAACTTTCATGATTCCACTTGTATGTTCTGCTCATTCAGTTTTTTAAAAGACATTTTGCATGAGAAAGGTTTCCTAGAAAATGTTTCCTAACACAGGAGAGCACCATGGGTCCAGCGTCCTCTTTTAAATTTAGCATGTCAAAATTATGTTTAAATAATTTCCCAGCTTTTATCCAAAATTGTCTCTTTATGTTCTCCCCCCCTCCCCCGCCTAGATATTTAACAAAGTACAATAGAAGGGTCTGGATTACTTATGAATAAATAAATACTAATGTCTGGGTCTGAGGGATGTAAATAAAGTGATTTTCAAACATATTTGTCACAAATACTTTTTTCTATGTAAAAATATATATCTGATCTGTTTCTCATTTTAGGGACCAGTAGCAATGAGAGTTGCAAAGTTGGCCATCAATCAAGGAATGGAAGTAAGGACATTCTCTTTGTGCTTACTATCTAAACTGACAGCTGATTAGGGCAAACTAGACATGGCAGCAGCACAGCCTGACAGGTTATGCCACATCCTAAGCAACATGTAGGGCAACAACACAATATGGCTGTAGGATGTGTACTGAACCCTTCCCCTACCTCTGTTGTTTCACCTAAAATAGCTTCTCTCTTCTTTTTCTCCCTCTGTGTTTCACTTTTGGTCTTATAGATCCATTAGAAGAAAAGGTACTCAGGAGGGAGAAGGACAGGTAGAATAAAGTTTCAGCACCTCCATGCTACCTGCTTATTCAGAGCTTTGAATACCCATCTTCCCCCTATATGTTTAGTTGGTTTTAAACATTTTCTGCACATTATTTTAAAAACCTAAGTAGAGCCTGCTAGATCAGACCAGTGGTCTTTCTAGGCTAGTATACTGTTCCATATAGTTGCTATTGTCCTGGGGAGCCAACAAACAGGGCATAGAGGCTGAGGCCTTCCCCTGACACTGCCTTCTAGCACTGGTATTCACAGGTAGTGCCAAGATTCTTGAGGTCTACATTAAGAATGCAATCCTAAGAAGAGTTACTCCAGTCTAAGCCCATTGATTTCAATGGGCATAGACTGGAGTAACTCTTCATAGGATTGTACTGTAAATCCCAGTGTTCTTGCTGCATTTCACTTCTGTGTCCCTTGCTTAACTTTCTGTGTCTTTGTGTGAACTGCTAGAATCATGGGCTCACATTTTTGTTTATGTGTATGAAATAATAATGAATTTCTACCTGTGTATGGTTTAGCCGATTGAGTGTTGAGTCTGTGGAGAAACATGCTTTGTCACAACTTCAGTATAGTAAAACAATACTTTGGTTATGTAATTCTGTAATTATAGAAAATTATATCAAACCATAATCCATATGCCAATGAAATACTATGGAAATACACTGCAAGTTTTTCTTGTTTTAACTATAGTTTTATTTTTGAACTGACTGTCAGAATAATTCCTACATATTAATACAGAAGTTATTTTCACTAAGTTTCACATTTTTGTTTCATAGGTGGATATGTTAACAGGTTTAGCAATTGAAGAAGCTTGTTATGCTCAGGTATGTAATAAATGCAACAAAATTCAGATTAAGGAATTTTCACAAACTCTGTTCATGATCTGTGATTTGCAGTTTCATTATTGTGCATTGTAACATTAAAATAGTTTATACTGCTGATAATATATTTGTTTTCTAATGAAGATCTAGAAATAATGCCTTGAGCATTTTGTATGATTTTAAGAATGATAGAGTTGTTCAGCTATTATGCTTCAGTTGAATGATGTGTGATACCGTACAGTATTTGTCTACTTATTTTTTTCATGTTAGTATGTGGGATGTATTCCCATGACTAACAAAAATAGCTGGGTAATTAGCCTTCAGTTTGCTTCTACACAAGATGTTTTTGCATGTACAATATGTACATACTGTCAAGATTTCAAATGCAGAGTACAGACTTCAGAATAGGAGCTTTCTTGTTTAAAATTTCAGAGCTAATTATGAACCATGTCTAAGTCTCTCTGAAGCTGGTCCTCAGTTTGTATAATCCTTCCTTACAACTACAGATGCCATATTCTTTTAAACTCCTACTTATTTATTTATAAAGCGCATATATGCTGCCTCTCCAGAAGCCTGCTTTAGGTGGCTTATGACTAAAATAATAAAACCATTAAATCAGCAACCATTAAAAACAAAGTCATTAAGTAAGTTGGTGCTGTTAAAGCAAGCCAGGTCGTAACTGCAGTGTATAATACACGCTGAGCAGTCTAAAATGATGTAGACAAAATGACCAGAAGGAGATCATAAAATGGTTAAAAGATAAAAACCCTTAGTTAAAAGCCTAGGTTAAAAATATTTTAATCTGGTGCCTAAAAGAAATTAAGGTAGGCATCAGGCCAGCCTCACTGGAGACAGCATTCCAAAGGCATGGTGGTACCACAGAAGAATGAATCCCTGTCTGTGGTTGCCATCTGCCTCAGCTTTGAAAGCAGTACACAGAAAGCAGGGCAAGCTGATGGGATGGATAATATGGGTAGAGGAAGTCCTTCAAGTATCCTGGCAAGAAACCAGTTAAAGCTTTAAATATTAGAACCAGCATTTTGAATTGTGCCTGGAAACATATGTGCAGCCACTGCAGATCTTTCAGCACAGGAGTCATGGGCAATCCCTACATAAATCCCATTACAATACTCTAACCTGGATGTGATCAGAGCACAGCCAAATCATGATTTTCAAAGGGTCTTAGCTGGCTATCAGCCAAAGCTTATAAAGGGTACTGAATGCTACAGAGGAAACTGAGTCTCCAGCTGTAGGCAAGGATCTTGTAGCACTCCCAAGCTGGTCCTTCAGGGGAAGTGCAATTCCCTCCAGGACATGCTGACTCCACAGTCCCAGAGCAGCTTATCCATTGACCAACAGCTCATCTATACTGTCTGGATTGAGCTTCAGTTTATTGGCCCTCATCCATCCCCATAGTCTTCTCCAGGCACCTGGTCAGGACTTTTGCGTGACTTAGCTGAGAAATAGAGCTGGATATTATCAGTGTTCTGGTGGCACCACAGTCCAGTTTACTGGGTGACCCCTCCCACTGGTTTCATGTCGATGTTAAATAGCATTGGTGATCCCTGCTGGACTCGATAGCATAAATGCTATGGGGCCGAGCAGCAGTCCCCCACATCACCTTCTGGAATCAGTCAGGCAACTAAGAGTGGAATAACCAGA
The DNA here is from genome assembly GCF_028583425.1 of Eublepharis macularius. NCBI lineage: Eukaryota > Metazoa > Chordata > Lepidosauria > Squamata > Eublepharidae > Eublepharis > Eublepharis macularius. The sequence continues at coordinate 83,756,568 of NC_072797.1, forward strand.
GCCCCCAAGTCAACCAGCCTTTTCAGAAGGATACCTTGATTGAACGATGCTGAAGCCACCAAGATGTCCTTTAGTTCTGCTCTCCAGGCATCACAGCAAATCTTTGCCTACATGTGCAAGTTTGCTAATTCCCAGAGACATCAGCCAGTGGGAGACTGTGGAATCTCAAGATTGGGGGAGGAGAGGAGTTTTGGAGAGAGAGGCTGTGCCTCAGATAGGGCTTGGCAAGCAAAGAGGCGGGGCTTAACAGGGAAAGGATAGATTTAAGTATCCTGGGTTAAGCAAGGTAAGCTATCTCAGGGAGACAGGAGGTTAAGCTGTAGGTATTGGATCAAGGGATGATGCAGAAATAACCTGGTATCCAGTGTCGAGGCTTAAGTCAAATTGGACTGGGAAACGGGGGACTGAACAGGTAAAGTCATATGTTTCTGACACTGATCTTTTAGGTTAGAGGCAGCAGTAAAAGGAACAGATCTTACTGATCCTTAAAAGCAAACTTCTCTGTCATTCTTCTGTGCAGTCCCACATTGGGACTGCGCATGCACAGGTCAGCTGCAGAGAGAGATATTGTAGCTCTTAATCTGTAAAGGGGCACTCTACCACTACTGAGCATGCACAGTTTTCCCAGGAGCACCCTTAATTCTCACAGTTCTTCTTTCACGCTATCAAGCAAGTTTTTCCTTAGTTCTGTCTTCTTGATCTTTGTTCTTTCTCCACAAACATGTCTCAGAAATCTTTGCTTAAAAAGAGTTCTCATTGGGAAATGAAAATGCCTTGCTCTGATGAACTTGATCTTTGCTTGCTCTGTTTGGGTGTATCTCATAATATATCTGCAGCTGCTAGCACTGCCAGCATTTTACTTATAAGGCTAGCAGTGATTGGACCTCTCACCTAAAAGCAGCATTATGGGGAAAGGTGCTTTCGGGCTTGGATAAACCAGCAACAAAGAAATCTGCTGCAAAAGATTCGGTTTCGTTTTCTCAGCCATGCCGGACGCTCCTCTCGGCTGGTCCGGGAGGAAACGACCGGGCACCCTGACCGGGCGGCTGATCCGCAAGGATTAGCCCCCAGGACTCCCAGGGAGGGAGCCAGGGTCCGGGACGCGGCGGGAAGAACTCCCCGAAATCAATGCGGGGGGGGGGGGAATTGCCCGTTTGTCCCTATGGAGGCCGGCAGACGTGCGCGGCGCCTCGAGTGCCGCCGGGCAACGAGAAACGGCAAATAAAAGAAACAGGCGGAAGCCCGTAAACAAGCGAATCCCTTCTGTTCTACAAGCGTTTGTGAAGGAGAGGTTGATCTGAAGAAGACTCGTTCTTCCCCTTTGTTGAGTTCCAGAATTTTGTTGGCGCCCCCCCCCCAAATGGCAGCAAAGAAGCAAAGTCCCGCTCTCGGTAAGTCAATCTCGGCTACCTTGAAGGGGGAGTCGCTCGAAGAGTTGGTGCGCAGGGCGGTGGTGGAAGCCATAAAACCCTTTGTTGACAAGCTGAACGAAACTGATCAAAGGGTGGGCTTAATTGAAAGCGAAGTGAAAACCATTAAGGCAGCAGCGGGGGGGGCAGAGAAGTCTGCTCTGGAAAGTGCGTCACTTGTGAAGGCTACAAAAAAGGAGCTGAAGCTGGTTGAGAACCAGCTGATCGGGCTACAGATGGAACGAACGCAGACAATTTTGCGTCTCCAAAACGTGAAAGAGGAGGAAAAAGAGGATCTGTGGGAGGTGGTCTCGGAACTATTGGCGATACCCGCGAGGACGACTAAAGAAGAGGTTAAAAGCGCCATTTTGGAGGTCCGTCGGGCTTCTTCAAAATATGCAACAAAGCGACAGTTGCCTCGTGAGATCGTTATTGACTTTTCATCTAAAAAGATTCGGGACACCATCCTATATAACTCATACAATGCGGATTTGGACTTTATGGGTTTGAAAGTCAAGATTTTGAAGGACGTTCCATTTCTAGTCCGGAAACGGCGTTTTAAATATAAAAAGTTTGCAGCTCTTCTGAGGGACCATGGAATAAAGTACAAATGGTTATTCCCGGAAGGAATATGGTTCAGATATAAAGATCAGGCCTATAAGATATTATCAGAAGATCAACTAAAGGATTTTGAGAATAAAAACCCAGAACTCTGCTGCACCGAGAACGAAGAAAAGGAGGAGCCGGAGGGGGGGAGGAGGAGGAGAGCACCGCAACAGCGGTTGCACAGAGAGAACTGCGTCCGGGACCTAGAAGGGGGAGGAAAGTTTAATCAGAATTTGAAATGTTTATTCTCTGTATGATTAACCACTCCATCATTATCCTATGGAGCTATTTTTGTATTATGACAGTATGAAGGGAAACATTGAAGTGTAGTGTTTAGTGTTTGTAGTTCATTCCCCCCCCTTTTTCTTTTTTTCTTTTTCCACCCCCCTTTGTCCCTTCCCTCTCCCCTTTCCTTGTGATAGTCTTGTGTAGTGCTGTGTAGTGTTTTGTAGTTATGAAAAATAAAAAAATTTATATAAAAAAAAAAGAAATCTGCTGCAAAAGAGCCAATGCCTAAATCTGAGGGCCCAAACACTGGATCCAATCAGACATCGTTCTCTGGTTCTGGCTCAATCTTCTTCATATCCTCAATCTGTGCCTTGCGATGCCCCATCTGGCCATCCTATTTCTAGCGCCTCAAAATGCAAGAGTAGGTGTTCACCAGCGTTCCTGCTAAATGTGCGCTTGCGCACGAATTTTCACCACTCAGCGCACAGCTGAGAAGCGCAGCGCACAGCAGGCCCACCTGGAGGGCCTGGTGTAGCTCCGGCCCTGGTGCCAAAGAATTTCCTCTCCTCTATGTCCACCGAGCAGCCTCTCAGCCCTGGTGCTGGGATCCAGAGAAGGAGGCAATGGTGTGTGGATGGCCGAGCTGCCCCTCCTCTGGTCCCACCCAACAGCCTCTCTGGCGCCAGGAGCTGGAGGAGGCAAAGGTGATCACAGCTGCAGTGGACGCAGCAGTAGGTGGGTTGGGGGGTGGGCGCCTGCGTGATCTTCCGTTCCTGGCGCCGGGTGCAGGAGGAGACCGTGGCGGCGAGCAGGGCGGGCAACCGCACGATTTCCCCGTCCCGGTGCCAGGTGCAGGAGGAGGCCGCGGCAGTGAGCAGGGCGGGCAACCGCGCGATTTCCCTGTCCCGGTGCCAGGTGCAGGAGGAGGCTGCGATGGCGAGCGGGGCGGGCAACCACGTGATTTCCGCATCCCGGTGCCGGGTGCAGTAGGAGGCCGCGGTGGCGAGCGGGGCGGGCAACCGCGTGATTTCCGCATCCCGGCGCTGGGTGCAGGAGGAGGCCACGGTGGCGAGCGGGGTGGGCAACCGCGCGATTTCCCTGTCCTGGCACTGGGTGCAGGAGGAGGCTGCAGAGTTGAGCAGGCACCCGCATGATCTCTCCGTCCGAGCGCCAATTTGCTCAACTCTTGCATCGTGTCACAGCCAGAACTGAACACAAGACTCCTAGAGAGTTCTGGCTAGCATAGAGCAGAGGAGAGCAATTTAAAAGTTGGCTCACAAATTAACAGAAATTCTGTATGGAGAAAAGAAAAATGACTTTGACAATCATTATAAATCTTATATCAGCTGAACTTTTAAGGACCTAGCTAGCTCACTCCTAAATCCTTAACCTGATTGAAGCAATAACTATTGCCTGAAAGCAGAGTTCTGAGTATGCAATGGTCAGACAAATTCCACCAAAAGTGGGGAGTATAATGTCCTTCAAGGTCTCTGCCTTCTCAGTTAGCATCATTTTTGCCTTTTCTGGATTCAATTTCAGTTTGTTTGCTTTCATCCATTTGACCAAAGCTGTCAGACAGTAACCCAAGATTTCTACTACATCGTGTGGTGATTTGGATAGCAAGATATAGATTTGAGTGTCATCTGCATATTGATGGCATCCAGTTCCATAGCTATGAATGAGTTCTCCCAAAAGTTTTACATAGAGGTTGAATAACACGGGGGATAATATTGCACCCTGTGGAACCCACAAGATAATTTCCACTCTGCAGATAGCTGGTCTCTGACACTGACAAGTTCATTCCATGAGAAACCATTTAAACTAGGCTTGATACCCACTTCTACCTCCACATGCCTCAGTAGGATGGCATGGTCTACTATGTCAAATGTGCAGATAGATCCAGGAAAAGCAATAATGAAGCATGGCCTTTATATTCAGGCTTATGAGCTAAAAAAAACACAAGAGTGCTAAGAAAAGGGAAAGGTTAGGCCTCAGCTTCCCAGAACAGGAGATATATTTTTCAGGAGCTTTTTAAAGACCTCCAAGAAAGGGAAAATGCTGATATGAGAAGGCAATGAAATCTTGAGAAAGGAGCACCTAGAGAAAGAACAAGGTGTGAGAGGGAAATAACCTCAGGGTTGTTTGTATATTTGTTGACTGAAATACATTAAAAGGGGGGGGGGCGCTCACAACTTTAATACATGTTATTGTTTCAGCTCATGAAGTAGATTTTTTGCTCACAGCACTGCACAGCTTAGAGGGAACATGTTCACCAATTCCAACTTGACCGGAATGCGCTGCATTTGAGCTGCTAGCTAAACAGTTGAAATCAAAGACTAAGCATCTAAAGCAGTGCTCATGGTCATTGGGCCTTGTCAAGGTCCTGCAAAGAGAAGCAACAAGATTGGCAAAACAACAGATGACATGTGGGAAACATGCTTCCGGACTGTTCTGCCAGATTTATGGCTTCTGCCATTGTGATGAGATGCCATGCATGGCTCCATTCAACTGCTGTCCCTCAGGAGAAGAGGAATAAGATTGAGGACTTTCCTTTTGAAAGTGCACTCCTGTTTTCTGAGAGAACAGACAACTCCCTCCAACATATTAAAGGGGAAAGTCTGCAAAGTCTTTAGGCATTATCACACCGCCTCACCAGCAACCATCCAAACCCAGATACCAAGGACATCAACCTTACGAACTTCGTACCACAAGGTATCCTTACAACCAATCATACACCTAGAGGTCCTTCATCTCAATTCCAGACCTCAAAGAGGGTGCCCAGGCCTAGGACGAAGCAACCTCTATCTCCTGAGCCTACTCACTAGGACAAAAGTTGCTCTTTTGATTAATCAACTTGAAATCAGATGTTGTTTCCTTCCTTGACAGATTGTCTCCATTTGCTCCCTGTTGGGACACTGACTAATGATTCTTGGGTTTTATCAACAGTTAAACATGGTTACCATTTATATTTTTCAGAGTTGCCACTATTGTCTTCTCCCCTAACTTGGTCAGGCCCCTCTTCCCTTGCCCTCCAAGGGGCTATTAATGATCTCTTATCTAAGGGTGCCATCCAAAGGATTCCCCCAGGTGACTAATTTAGGGTTTTTATTCCGGGTACTTCCTGGTATAGAAAAAAGATGATAGAATCGGACCTATTCTCGATCTCTGTAATTTAAACAAGTTTATTAAAAATTGAAAAGCTTCACATGCTTCCCTTATTTACTGTAATTCAACTCCAGGAGCTTAACATGTGGTTTACTCCTGGATATTTCCACATTTCTATACACCCTGCTTACAGGAGGTATTTACGTTTTCAATGTGGAGGTGAATGTTTTCAGTATACAGTTCTCCCTTTTGGGTTGTCCTCTGCTCTACAAGTATTCACTAACTGCTTGTGAGTTGTAGTAGCACATTTAAGGTCACAGGGTTTTTTTGTTTTGCTTCAGATGGCTCCTTGACCATGTTCACCTTACTCTGCGTACCATCACTGCTTTAGGTTTTTTGGTGAACTGGAACTGGAAAAAAATCCCACTTCACCTCTCCAGATGCATACATTTCATTGGAATTAAACTGGACTCTGGTGTAGGGAGGGCTTTTAAGCCAGAGTTTGGTTCGCCTGTTTCTGATAAATAGTTTTCAGCCCACCCTCCTCATTCAAAGACTCTTGGGCCTTATGGCCTCCACTACTGCTATCATGTTCTTTGCACAGCTATGAATGAGACCTTTGAGAATTGTTTCTATGTTGTGTCCCCTGCAGGGCCTTGCATTCTACAGATAAGTGATTACTGGTGGTCACCAGCTCGAGGGATGTTCGTCTGTCCTCAACAGGGCCAGGCAGGCCGGATCGAGGGGGGGCAGGGGGGTAGTCTGCCCCCGGTGCTGTCGAGGGGGCGCTGGGCGCAGCTGCCAGCCGCCGGGAGCGCGTGGGCGGCCTCCCGACCCCCCACACTGCCTTTTGCCTACCCCACAGGACAGGGGGCGCCCGGCTTGCCGCGCGTCCCCTGTCCAGTGGGACAGGCAAAAGGCAGCGTGGGGGGCTGGGAGGTCGCCTGCGCCATTCGCCTGCTCCACAGGACAGGGCAGCCAGCTTGGCACATGCCACTTGTCCTGCGGGGCAGGCAAAAGGCAGCTCGAGGGGCTAGGGCGCCCCCTGTCCTTCGGGGCAGGTGAATGGCGCGGGCGGCTTCCGAGCCCAGCCCTGCGCTACCTCCGCCAACTTGCGGTGCGCCGGGGCACCCGTCTTGCCACGCGGGCGGCACGTCCCGCCCTGTGTGATGATGTCATGGATGTGATATCATCATGCAGCGCCAGGAGTGCGTGCGCGTGTGCTATGCACGCACAAGGGGCCAGACTTGGGTTGCCCTGGGTGCCAGCAACCCTAGATCCGGCCCTGGGGCCAGGGTCTTCTTGGCTCTAGCTCTGGCCTGGTGGAACATATTCCCATTGGAGATTCGAGCCCTGTGGCATCTGTTGCAGTTTCGCAGGGCCTGTAAGATGATGTTCCGCTAGGCCTTTGGTTGAGGACTGGCATTTGTCCCCTTTTCCTTTTTTTTTCCTGACCGCCATGTCCCATTTTTCATCCTACTCTGGTACCATTTCACAGCCAGCCCTGCAGATTTTGAGCTTATGCCTTTTATAGTGCCTATGCCTATGTATTTTAATGATGCCTGGAATTGAATTACTGTGATTGTTGATAACTTCTATAGTTTTATGTGTTTTTAAGACTGTATTTATTCATGTGTTATTGATGTTAGGCGCCCTGAGCTCGTTCACAGGGAGGGTGGGATATAAATATAATAAAATAGAAATAAAAAAAATAAAAAATTGTTACAATCCCATGACCACACCTCAGCACACCAAACTTTCTGTTCCTAGATCCGTCATCAGATCTCTCCACTATTGGGCCAGCATTGAAAAAAGGAATGCCCCTTTGGCACATATTACACTGACAATATTACCTGGACAAGCAAGGGAGAATGGCATCGCTAACGCTCTGCACTGAGGTTGCTCTTCTCTGGGTGATACTGAACAATATACTTCCACAAGTCATACATACAGCTGGCACAGAAAACAGCAAGGCAGACATCCTAAGCAGGGTATTTCATACTCATCACAAGTAGACAATCAATGGCAAATACATCCTGTCCATTTTTCAGCATTGGGGATTCCCTTCGGTGGACCTTTTTGCTACACACCACAATATCAATGCCAGGCTCTTTTGTTCCCTAGCTAGGATGGATGGCAATTCACTAGGGAATGCATTCCAAATCCCATGGATACAAGGCCTTTTCTATGCCTTACCTCCAATTCCATTAATCATTTGCAAAACCTTTGCAAAACCCGCCATTACCGAACCCACTGCATATTAGTCACCCCCGTCTGGCCTCATCAAGAGTGGTCATCATCCTGTGGGCTGTGGCCCAGAGTCAGTACTACCATCTTCCAGCAGTCTCAGACCTTCTGCATATAGACCAGGTGTGACATCATGATGTAGCCACACAGAAACTGACTGCATGGTTCTTAAATCCTGCTCATCTTTCTTTTCTAGAGAAATAACACAAATTATTCTTAATGCAAGAAAACCCTCCACATGAACTTTCTATGGTTGGAAATGGAACCGTTTCACTGCATTGTTAGTATCCAAATAGGTTTCTCCATTTTCCTTCCCCTTAGCCCTTATTATGGACTATTTGTTGTCCCTCCATAATGAGGAGGGACAACAAATAGTCCATAATATAGTCCTGTCTTCTCCCTTAAGGTTCACCTAGCTGCAATATCAGCCTTTCATGAGTGCATAGATAGCAAGAGTCTATCTACTGCAGACTAACACACCTAACTCCTCTGGATCTAGATAACAAGACTGTTTTTTCCCACATCTCCAAATGGTTTCTTAAGAGCATATTCAATACCTTTTCCCCAAAGACACTCCTGATTCCTCAGTGGAGTTTAACTTTAGTTCTTTCATGACTCATGCTACCCTTTTGAGCCCATGGCTTTCTTGTCTTCTGTCTTTATTATCCTTTAAGACTGCCTCCTGGTAGCCATCATCTACATAAGACATGTGGAGGAACTAATGGCTCTTATGTGTTGGAGCACCATTCACACAATTCTTCCCTGAGAAGGTTGTTTTAACTACTAGCCTAGAATTCTTTCTGAAGGTGGTTTCTAAATTTGCCACATCTTCACAAAAATTCTATAGATGGATTGTAGTGACCATTAGACTTTGGTACAAAATGGTCAAGATTCCCTGCCTAGTGGTGATCAGAGCACACTTCACCAGGATGCAAGCATCATCGGCTGCATTCCTCCGAGGTATACCTCTGCAGGGCATTTTTCTTAGCTGACACTTTAGTGAAGCATTACACTGATACTAACTCAAGAAAAAGGTCAGCAGCTGGAACAGCTGTGTTGCATTCTCTGCTTGACTGATACACTCACAACTTTTTCCACTGGTGAGTAGTTTGCAGAGTTGTACTTACTTGGTGAGTAGCTCTCTCTATACTCCCAATGTTGGACTGCAGTGCACTGAAGAACGATGATGAAAACAGAGTTGCACATATTTGTAACTGTTGTTTGTTGAGTGTCTTCTGTGCAGGCACACATTCCTTCCCTCCTGCCCTGCTGTGTGTTTATCTTTTATCTTGATGACTCCGGTGGCTCAGGAAAGGAAATGGAGACACTCTGCCTCACAACCCCCATTTTCAGTGGGAAAACACTTGTGCATGCGCAGTAGAGGTGGAATATCCTCTTACAAATTTTAAGAGCTACAAAATCTATCCACAGTTGGCCTCTGTGTGTGCAGTCCCATGTGTGCCTGCACAGAAGACACTCGACGAACAACTTATAGGTAAGTGCAACCCTGTTTTATCTAAGTAGCCTGTCACTTGGGTATATGTCTTTTGAGTGTGTATTGTGACACTCTAAAAGAAACTGCCACATAACTTAGCTATAAATATTGGGGACACATTTTAAGTTATCATTTGACAACCAAAATAAGCTTTTCCTATTCTTTGGAAGTGACAATAAACTTCTTGTTTTGTCAAATTTAATTAAATTAACCAGGGAGTAGAGTGGGTATAATTTACCTCAGGAACCAGAAGTTGCTGTCCTCTGATCTACAGTTTACTTCAGCACAGTACATAACCATCAGTATATATATTCTTGAGCACTCATAATCACTTATTGAACTCTACCATTCTGTAATAATTCACAATGGGGGAAGGCCCCATTAAGAGGCCTGTGCATCACAATAATGAACATCACATGTGAAATTGCTGTCAGTGTTCTAGTTCTTCAACTGACATAAATCAACAGTATATTCTTACAAAGCAGTATGATTTTAGTAGCTGCAGTTGTAAACTTTATGTATGTATTTCAGCTCTGCATCAGATTTTTGCTTGTTTTCACATTTCTGCAATTCAAACTCTATTCTACTGTTTATTGGATGTTTTAGCTGTTGATTGTATTGATATACACTGTGTAATCTGCTTTCAATTAGAGATGGTCACGAACAGCAATTACGAACAAAAAAAGCCACGAACAGCCCAATCTGCTGTTCGCGAACAAGCTGTTCATGAGGCCCCATTCTAAACGGACAGGTGGTCGTTGCAAGCCTCGTTCATTGCTGTTCGTCAAGCCAGACAGTCTCGCACAAGCAATCAATTCCCTTGGCAACTTAGGCAGGGATTGTCTGAACTCTGTCTGAACTCCTTCTGTTGCCCTGGAAACCCCAATCTAAGCCCAATTTAGCTTGATAGGCAGGTCTTCCTTTCAAGTGTGGAGCTCCAAATTTGTTACAACAAAGGAGCAAAGACCAGGAGGGAGGGGGGCTCCCAGCTCTGACTTTGCGGACAGTGGAGAGAGAGTTGCTGTTGGCATTTTGATAGAGTGCACTGGAGCCTGAATTTTCTTTGTGTGTGGTGGGATAGGGATCTACCCCTTCAAGTTCCAGGGCTGCTGCCAGGCTCTGGGTCAAGCTATTATTTATTATTGGTACCTTTCCTGCTGCCTGCTCAGGTAAGGTTTCTGGGAGTGGTGCGGTAGGGATCTACCCACCCTTAGGTTCCAGGGCTGCTGCCAGGCTCTGGGGCCAAGCTATTATTTATTATTGGTACCTTTCCTGGTGCCTGTTCAGGTCAGGTTTCTGGGAGTGGTTCAGTAGGGATCTTGACCAAACTTGGATGATGGCTGGAGGAGAGCTTGCTGGCCCCCACGAACAGCCAACCACGAACATGTTCATGAACAGGGCCATGTTCATGGTTGTTCGTGAGTCCCTGTTCGTGGATGGCAACAAACAACGAACATCATGTTAGGTTTTTTTCTGTTCGTGCCCATCTCTACTTTCAGTCTCAGTGAGATGGTCAGAATGTACATAATGTAAATAAATACAGTTTTATGGATGGAACATAACAACACCCACCTACACAATCAGTTGCATAAATGCGTGACTAATTTGTACTGAGAATGATGAAAATAACTTTCTTCTTTATAGACTATTCCAACAAAAGACAGAATTGAAGGTCTCCTTGCTTTTAAAGAAAAAAGACCCCCTCGCTACAAAGGAGAATAGGAAAAAAAGAGATGACTTTAAAGTACAAATTAAATAAACATACTACCAGAAGGTCTTTTAAGGTGTCCTTTGCCTCAGAGCCTGGAATATCACAACAATCAACAGAAAAGTAACTACTCATACTTTGAAAATCTATAATGTACTCCAATGTGTATTCTGTTCTACTCTTTATGGTTTTGAAGGCTTCTCTGTATACCTGCAAGGTCATTGGGCATATAATATTTATATTCCATATATATGAATTGCATTCCCTGTAAATTAAATGCACAAATTCTTAATATAGACAGAGCTATAGCATCAAATATATACATGCTGTTGAACAGAATAATTCTGCATATCAGAACTGAAATGTATTGCGCAAAGTTTTTAAATGCATCTGTAGATCAAAGAGATCATATAGTTAAACCTACAGATTTATAAATAAAGGTAGCTAAATTGAGATGAGAGAAACTGAAAGGTAGTATGTTGTATATTTATTCTGTTGGTACACGGAATCTATTTGGAAACTATTGGATTATGGAGCTATATCATTGTATGAAACAAGAGTGGTTATCTTAGATTTTCACACAGAGCTATTTAAGGTCAACATAATATAGGTCAAGAAAGGGGATTTTCATATGTGTGAAAGTATTTTGAAGCCTTTCTCACTATTTGTGTACAGCTGAGAATATTGTTGTAAAGTTGAAAGCCAATTAGAACAAGTTTTAAATCATTGTGGATAGTTTTACATTTTCATCATAGTTCAAGAAATGTAAAAAATGAAAAGTTAGCTCTAACACAACAAATACTTGGATTCTAAGTGGTAACATACTACATGCTGGAATGAGTTGAGGGTTTTTTTTAACTTTCACAGATGTGGAGGTGTTTCTACATGGAGATAGTTTTGTTTAGTTCCCCCAGGACTCTGCTGCTACTAAGTTACACCATAGGCTCAGCAAACCATGTTGGCATAGTGTAATACCTTTGTACATTCAGTTCCCTAGGTGTAAGAAATTTAACCAAAAATCTGATATTTTGGATATTATATTCCTGCTAGACTAACCTTTCTCTCAGCCCTCACAGTCTAACTTCTGACCAAACATCCTCATGTCAGATCATAACCTTTCCCAGCACAGAGCTCATATTGGCAGACTGGCACTGCTCCATGCTAAACCTGTGTTTTGGGGGCATATTTCTGTACTCTGCCTTTCACAGGCAGCCATATTGGAATTTTACAAAATGGCTTCATTGTTGAAATTGATTGTAAAAGCTATATTCCTACAAATATGGATCTTCTGACTGCAAGCTGTAGCATCTTTTGTCTAGTATACCAATCTATATATCTAATAACAGTGTATAATCCCTTTTTAAAAATCCTCAAAATGGGGCTACACGTGGCTATAACACAAGTACAGATTTAATAATAATTTACTAATAATACAGATTTACACAAAATGTTTAGAAAAAATATGGGGAAAGGTTGCTCTGCCAGAGTCTGCTTTGCCCAAGACTAGGGTTCTTTAAGGGATTTGGAAGGTCAAGGAAACTCAAAGAGGCAAAATATCTTCACAATTCAAAGCTGGTTTAATTAACCTTTCAACACAGCAATTTAAATAAGTAGGCAAAACAATTCACAATAAACAAACCAAAGCAGCTGAACAACAATTTTTTAAATCCCTTTCAAGATTGCTGGGGGCTTCTTACAGCAACCACCATGCTCTTTGCTTAGTTCCCCTGCAATTTCTTGTTCCTGGTGGAGCCCATCCCACCTCTTCCCTTTTATAGTTCCTTCAGCCTGTTAGGTGCTGCCTCCAAGGACTAGCAAGATCTGGCCATCTGCTGAGTAATGCTGGCTGAAAGCTAATGTCTTACCTGGAGCACTTAGACCCTCACTAGGAAGGCTGAATCACTGGGAGGTAATCATCCTGTGGTTACTTGTAGTTAGGGAACCTAAGTGCCATTATGCTTGAAGCCAGAATAGGATCACCTGACAATATCATTTCCTAATGGGGGTGGTGGGAGTCTTCTGCAATGGCACTACAAATGGTTAAAAACCCAAAATAATAACAAAAGTGATATCTACATGTGTGCAAGTATAGCAAAAAAAAATGTCCATTGATATGCAGCAAGATACTGGTTGCCATTTTGGGTTGCCAAGGCAATTCACAACGACAGGGCCTTCAATATTGCAAGAGCTTGCTTCACCAACCAAAATAATATGACAAATGTGATGAAGAGGATATGGTGAGTTGGAGAAAAAGTAGGGCCAGAGCCAGCTGTGGAGAGGGAGAGAACTGGAGGGCTGGCTGGTTGGGGAAAACAGCCAAAGAGAGAATGGGAAAATGGGGATAGGAAAGCAATGGGCAAAGCAGTAGGGAAAGAAAAAGAGCATTTAGGTGAAGGTAAGTTGAACTGGAGCACGAGGGAGCAAAGCAGGGCCAAGTGGGTATGTGTGTGGAATTTCCCCTCTTCTGAAAATTCCTCTTCTCATTTTGCTGTTAAACCTTTTAAATGTTGACCTTTCTGAGATCCGTTTACAAGTTCTATTTATTTATTTATTTATTTGATTTTTATACCTCCTTTCCCTCAAACAAGGCCCACAGTGGTTTACAATAATTTTAAAAAGTTAAAACAATTAAAACTGTTATAAATATTATGTGTTAAAACTAAATACATTAACACTGCAATTTAGGTGAACCCAGAAATACAACCAGTAGTAAAAACAGCAACCAGATGACAAAGATTCCATATTATTCCATATAGGACCTAAAGAGCTGATAAAAGTATTTGATTCAATATCGCTAAGGTTTAAAGTAGCTTCTAATAGAGTAAAGAAGCCAAAAGCAGTTAAAGTTACCTAACAATCACTAAAATTGTAAAGAGTGCTACAGAAAAAAGGCCCACTCAATTGTTAGAGAGCAGAGTTTTGAATCCAAAATGCCTTAAGAATGGTAAAACTTTTATTGAAGAGGATGTTCTTTCACTTTGGAGCAATTGGTCTGCCCCATGCAGGTGCATGAAGTAGGGTCTGCTCTGCAGAATGCAAACAATAACTGGGTCTGTGTGTGAACAAATGGTCTCTGATTTGTGTATATCTGAAGGCATTTAAGGCATTAAAGAAAATAACGAACATGGAATTGGGCATAAAAGCTAATTGACAACTTGAACAGAATAGGTTGAACATCTGAGTAGGGGTGTGCAGCCCGAATAGATTTGGATTTCCCATTTCGGGTTTACCCGAAGCAGGGAAAACAATCATAAATACCATAATTCCGAAGTGGCAAGCCGCTTCAGAATTATGGTATTTTACTCACTTCAGTATGCTCCATAAATATTCGGAGCATACTGAATTGAGGGGGCCAACCCTTCCCCCCCACCCCCCAGGGGCAACCCCCCATCCCCATCCACTTACCTGGCCAGAAGGAGAGTGGGAGGGTCATCAGCTGGGCAGTAGGTTGCCGCTGATGCGGCAGCGGTGTCAGCACAAGGCTGCGGTGGCCTGAAGCCAGCCGACTCTGCTGCCACACTGCCTCCTGAGCCTGCAGGGCAGTGGGGAAGGACGGAGCCGCCTCCTCTGGCTCTTCCTGCCCATCAAATGGCCACGGCACTGCGGCAGCCATTTGAGGGGCAGGAATGGCTGGAGGAGGCGGAGAAAGCCCTTCCTGCCCCTCAAATGTCCGCCATGGCACCACGGCCATTTGAGAGGCAGGAAGGGCTTTCTCTGCCTCCTCTGCCACTCTGCGGCCCTGAGGCCCCGCAGGTGGCGGGGAGGACCAGAGACACCACTGCTGCCAACAAGGCAAGTCAGGGTGGGTGGGGGTGGGGGGCTGGAGCTCGGGTGATGTTTAAAGGGCCCTGTCGCTGCTTACAAGCAGCAGCGGGGCCCTTTAAACTCAGCCCCGAAGGTTTCCGAAGCATTACAAATGCTTTGGAAAGCTTTGATTCAGGATTTCCGAATCGGGGCCAGCAATTCTGAATCTTTACAGATCGGGTCCAATTCGGGCATTTTTTCCTAACTGGATTCCCGAACCACACATGCCTACATCTGAGTCCCCTCAGTAAATGAATACTGGCATTCTGTACTAAATGAACTTAGGAATTCATAAGAGCACCTTGGTGTAAATGTATTAGATAAGTCATAGAATTACAGAAGCATGGGTCATTGTGGCAAGAACTTATTTCATCAGGAAAGGGCATGGCTCCCATGAAAGAAGTTGATGAAATACTTTTGATTATTTCCTATACCTCTCTATCCAGCAGCAAAATAGGATCCAGGATTACTCTTAGTTTACTAAGCTGAACAGAAAGGCAGGTGACTACTACATCTGTCACAGAAAGAACTTCCTATCCAATACACAGAGAGGTACCTACCAGCATTATCTCTGTTGGCCTGAATCCTGTCTCATCCTTTAAACGTCATCTGCCCAACCACAGCCTCCAAATATTTGTTGTAAGCAGAAACAGATGTTCCTGGATGCTTAGTTTATGAAACAAAGCTAGGTGGTATCAATGTATTGATGACCCCAAACTCCAAATGTCAGAATTACCTTTTTTTGTGTCCTTTGGCTCTTAATAGAAATGTGGCTTTTTAAAAAAAGGTGTATCTCTCTGCATGACTGTAAACTGGATTAAAGGTTAATTTAAAGTAACTTTTCAGGTTATTTTAATTACATTAAATAATTCTGTAGTATTGTATGGTAACCTTGCATATGGTTACTCTACAGCTGCATAATAAGGGATGAACAGATTGATCTGAAATATTAGGAACCTATTAAGATGAACTTTCAGTCACATGTTTATAATATATGTATAGTGTAGCAGATTTATCATTTTGCTTTTTTTTTTTACAAATTTGTATCGGATGGGTCATTATACAAATATAAAAACATACACAGTTAACTTTCCATCATATTGTAATACCCCCTTTCCCCCCTTTTCTGTTGACTTCCAACAGTTTTCCATTCCCTTTATTACCTCTTAAATAAAACCTTAACCAAGCTAAAATATATATAATAAAATAATACCTATCTAATGATAAATACCATTATCTAACATTCCATATCCTTTAGTACTATCTATCCATAATATCCAATAACCTACAATATAATATATCCCCTATATTAATAGCTATATACTACATTCTAAGAATGGGTCATAGTAATATATTTTATAACCATTGCATATCTTTAGATAGCACTATTACATATATCTATCATATCTATAATGTTCAAAATTATTAATATCCTTTATATTTTATCCAATTCATGACATTATAACCTAGTAAATTATAACATATTGTACCTACATATATCAATAAAATGGTATATTATCACAAACTAGATTTTTTACCTCTAATATAATATAATGATTACTACCTCTATATTAATTCAAAGTAACAGAACACTATCCTCCCCTCAGAAAGTATCCAAAGACCACACCTTCCCTTTAATGTCCCACTTTTTTTCTGTTCTTGAATTTCTCCCAACTTGTTACATACTCTTCCATATCTTCCTCTCGAAGTTTCCTCGTTAGTTTATCCATTTCAGCCAAGCTCAATGTTTTTAAAATCCAATCTTCCACCGATGGTATCTCTTTTGTCTTCCACAGCTGTGCATAAATTATCCTAGCCGCCGTAGTCATATAAAATACCATTATTCTGTCCATTTTGTCAAAGTCTTCTAGGTTCATACATAACAATAACAATTCTGGGTTTCTAACAACTTTTTTCTTCAATATCTCTGACATAGCGTCTACTATTTCCCCCCAGAAATGCTTAGCTTTTTCACATGTCCACCACATATGATAAAAAGAACCCTCATGCTTTCCACATTTCCAACATTTATCTGACATCTGACTATTTCCATTGTTGCCAAGTAGGCCCCCTCCCCTGCTTCAAGGCCTGCCATGAACTGTGTTAAAGTTTCCTGCATTGCTGTTTTATTGCTACACAACGATTGCTTTGCACGTGTGTGTGTTAATGCACGTGTCAGTTTCCTGCCTGCTTGTTAATTACCCTGCTGCTACAATAGACTGTGTAGTGCCCTGACTCCATGTTTGGCTAACTGCACAAAGGACTCTTTTTCTGGGCAGCCCTGCCCTGACCTGTATCTGGACTTCCCAGTGTGTGTGTGTTTGGACTGTGTTACAAGTGTGCCCCGTGCCTGCATTGCCATCTGCCACGGACCGTGCCTGTTCCCTGCTTTGGACTGTGTTTTGTGTGCTGTTCCCCCTGCCTCCATGGAAGCCTGCCTCATATGGGCCCAAGCCGCTGCTAGCAGCCGGGCGCCTGCCGGGGAAACCTCCAGCGAGCCTGGCTAGGCGCTCCCTGGTCAGTTCCCGCCTGGAGCCTCCCGCGAGCCGGTCGCCGAGCTTGCCCTCGCTACCGGGCAGCCTGCTATCCAGCCCCAGCTATGCCCAGCCGGCATCCATGTTCTCAGGCAGCCAGAAGACCCTGGGAAGAAGACTGCTTTGGGAAGCCATTTCGGCAAAGCGGGCACACCACGTCCGCAGCGAGAGCCCCTCGCCCCGCTCTGCATATCTTAGGAGCCGCCCCGGAGAAGAACTAAGTGCCGACCATCCCAAGCACTTAGAGAATGCATCTCAAAGAAACCTCCGCATTCCAGAGCTGATGACATCAGGACAAGCCCTGTCTGCTGGAACATCCTTTCAGCCCACTCGGATTTCCCCCTCCCTCTTTTGTCCCCTCTTCCTGAGGTGTCTCTTATCACAATCTGATTACTAAAGTGGCCCATCTAAGCCATTCAGTAACCCATTAGAACCTTTGTTTTAAACTGTGAGAACCACCAAGTACAGCACCAGCCCCAGGGTACGTTTTGGGGTATTTAAGCTGGTCTCCCAGACCACTCGGTGCTTAGGCCATTCCCATCCAGAACCCCTCGCTGTCTGTGGCCTCGGCCATTCCCTATCCAGACCTCCTTGCTGTCCGTCTGTGGTTCCAGTGCTGGCATTGGGCCACCCTCGCTGCTGTGTCTCTGCTTCGCTTCAGGATAAGTGAGTATTCCCCCTATCATCGTTGGGAACCAGCTAATGCGAACGTCTCTATATTTCATACTCTGTATTTCCTAGATCTTGTGTGTTTCTTGTATGCTTGTGCAAGTTCAGGCTTACGCCACATTGTTAGACAATACACGTGTTTGAACCTATTGGTAGTCTGCCTCTTTTTCACTAGAGTGTCTGGGATCGGGACCTCCGTAGACATAGGTTAAGATCCGCGCTAATTTTAAGTTACAGACTGCTACAGCTAATTTCCCCTTATAATAAAGAGCAGTTCTGGTAACACCATTGGCTAGCTTTTTTGGCATGAGATACCATCTATAAATCATTTTATACACATTTTCTCTTATCGTGGTACATGTTGATATCTTTATAGTATTTTTCCACAATTTCTCCCAAGCTTCCATCAATATATCTTTATTACAATTTATTGCCCACTTTACCATTTGAACTTTAACTGTCTCATCTTCTGTAAACCATTTCAACAAAATCTTATACACTTTAGATATCAATTTACCCCCCCTTGCAGTAGACATTGTTCCAATTCTGAATTTTCCACTCTAAACCCTACTTTCCTCCGATCAGTGTCATACAAATCTTTTATCTGCATATATTGAAACCACCCATATCGAAATGGCAATTCATCATTATTTTTAATATTGTATAAATTCTGATCCATTCTAAGAATGTTCTGATATGTCATCCACTCCGCTCCTTCATAGTCAGTTTTTGGATTCACAACCTCTGCAGATACAATCCACATTGGTGTTCTTTCATTCAAATATCGCTTGTATTTAGTCCATACTGCAAATAGACTCCGCCTCACAAAGTGATGCAAAAACATCGCATCAGCCTTATTCTTTCCATACCATAAATATGCATGCCATCCAAAGGTTTTATTGTACCCTTCCAATATCAATAATTTATGATTTTCTAACAACATCCAATCCCTCACCCAAACTAAACATATGGCTTCATGATACAGTTTCAAATTTGGTAATTGGAGTCCTCTTTCCTTTGCATCATATAACACCTTCATCTTCACTCTAGGCTTTTTTCCTGCCCACACAAAGGTTAAAAGTTTTCTTTGCCATTTTTCAAATTGCTTATTATCTATCACAATTGGAATTGTCTGCATTAAAAACATTATTCTTGGTAACACATTCATCTTAATTGCAGCAATACGACCCAACCACGATAGATTTAACTTATTCCACACCATCATGTCTCTGTCTATTTGGTGCCAAAGCTTATCATAATTGTTTTTAAATAGATCAGTATTTTTTGCAGTCAACTCTACCTAAATATCTTATTTTATGAACCACTTCACAATCCGTTATCTTCATTAACTATTGTTGTTCTTGCTTAGACATATTCTTACAAAGCAGTTTAGATTTCTTCCTATTTATATAAAATCCTGCCAAATCTCCAAACTCTTTTATCTTCTCCATTAACCTTGGCATATTTTGTGGAGGGTCCTCCACTATCACCATCACATTGTCTGCAAAGGCCCTCACCTTGTATGTATATCCTTTAATCTTCAAACCTTTAATTTCATCGTCGTCTCGTATTTGTCTAAGTAAAATTTCCAACACCATCACGAATAACAGTGGAGAGAGTGGACATCCTTGTCTTGTTCCCTTTCTTATGTCCAGCTTTTTTGTTATTTCTCGGTTGACAACTATGGCTGCAGATTGATTCTTATATATCGCCTTAACTTCTTGAATAAACATCTTACCCATCTGTACTTTTTCCATCATTGCAAACATAAAATCCCAGTTCAAATTGTCAAACGCTTTTTCAGCATCCACAAAGAAGAAACCAACTTGTTTTCCTGGATTTTTATCATAATATTCTATCGCATTCAATACCGTCCTCAGGTTGTCTTTTATCTGCCTATCTGGTAGAAAGCCTGCCTGCCCCTCCCCTACAAACTCCACCAGCCAGGCCTTCAGCCTTTCAGCCAATATTTTCGCAAAAATCTTGTAGTCATTGTTTGTTAAAGATATTGGTCTATAATTTTTTACATTGGTTAAATCTTGTGTTTCTTTTGGTATTAATGTAATATTAGCTTCATTCCACGTTTCTGGCAGATCATCACCTTTTAAAATTGCATTCATCACTTTTTGCAGCAACTCTTTCAAATCTTCTGCCATTACTTTATAAAATTTAGCTGTAAGGCCATCTGGTCCTGGCGCCTTTCCCAACTTTGTAGCTTGTATCGCTTCCGCAATTTCTAACGTCGTTATTTCAGCATTTAATTTATCTCTCAATTTCTTGGGCACCGTTGGTAAAGTCAACTTTTGAAAATAATCCTCTATTGAATTCTTATCAATTAGTTTCTTCTGATACAACTTTGCATAATACTTAAAAAAAGCCCTCTATATTGAATTTTGATCAAACAGTTCTTTCCCGTCTTCCACGATCTTACTAATTATTTGTTTCTCTCTTTTCTTCTTTAACTGCCACACTAAATATTTCCCTGGTTTGTTAGCTCCTTCAAATGATTTTTGTTTCAGCCTTTATTTTCCATTGCTCTTATTTGTTCCTGCAGTATTTTAATTTCCTGTTGTATTTTCTTTTTACCCGGTCTTTTCTTTAATTGCTGCTCTTTAAATTTGATTTTTTTCTTGAATTTCTTTCAACCTCGACTCTTTGTTTTTCTTATCTTTGGCATTTAAGTCCATAAGAACTCCCCGAATCACAGCTTTATACGCATCCCATACTTTATAAATTACCACCATTGTATTGTATAAAGCTTTTAGTCTCTTTCTTAAGAACATCCACATTAACATGACTACTTAACAGATCCTCATTTATTCTCCATCTCCTTTTTTCCCCTTTCGTTCCAAATTTCCAGAACACAGGATTATGGTCTGAACTAATTTTTGGCAAAATATCCGTTTCTTTTGTACATACAGCAAGCTCTTTTGATACCCAAATCATGTCAATTCTTGAAAAAGATTGATGTCTTGCTGAAAAAAAAGTATATTGCTTAGCACCCGGATTCTGTTTCCTCCATACATCCTCTAAACCTTCCTGTCTTTGAAATTCAAAAAAGGATTTTGGGAGCTTACCTCCTTTGTTTCTTATCAAATTCGTTGTTTTATCAACTTGTGGATCTACCACTCCATTAAAATCCCCTGTCACAATCACTTGATCATATGTCATCCATCCAAGTCGATCCTTAATTTCATCAAAAAATTGTTCTTTCGCCCCGTTTGGCGCATATATTCCCACAATCAGGGCTTTTTTTGGCATTACAATCAAATTCCACAGCCAAATATCTCCCCTCCTTGTCATTAAAAATCAATTTCGGTTGCAATTCTTTAATATATAACACAATCCCTCTTTTCTTTTGCTTAGTTGTTGCCACAAATTGCTTCCTTAATTTTTTATTTTGTAAATATTTTACATCCCGTTCTCTTATATGGGTTTCTTGTAGACAAATCACATTACATTTTTGTTTGGCCAACCAATGAAATATTGCTTTTCTCTTTGAAGGTGAATTAAGTCCATTTACATTCCATGATATTAATTTGTATTCCATAATTACAGTCTAGTTGATTTTGGTAAGTCCTTTTCAAATTCTGTCAAAAACACATCCATTGCATGTCTTGATTTGATGACTCGCCTCACTGATTGAAACTCAAAGCTCAACACTTCTGGAATTTCCCATCTGTATCTTATGTTCATTGTTTTTAATTTTTGAGTCAGGTCTCTGTATTTTTTTCGGTCTTGCAAGACCGATCTCGGTAACTCCTTCATAATTCGAATACGCTTCCTTTCAAGTACCAATGGGGATTCATAATGCTTTCTGATAATCTCTTCCCTCATTCTCTTGGTGGTTAACTGGGCAATAACATCTCTTGGCAAGTTTTTTTGCTCTGCATACATGGAATTAACTCGGTAGGCAATGTCTAGGTTGGCAGCCACTTCTTCCTGCTCTTTACTTAAAAATTCCGCAATTATTTCAGTGACTTGTTTCAATGCAGATCCCACCATTACCTCTGGAATACCTCGAAAACAAAGCTGTTTTTCCATAGCTCTGCATTCCATTACAACAACTCTATCACTCACTCCCTCTGCCTCTGCTCTTATACTCTCCGTTTTCTCCTCCACCTCTTGCACTTTTTGTTTCGTAGTTTGGAGCTCTGTTCTTATTTCATCAGTGCTCTTTGCCAATTCTGCAACCTCTGATTTTATTGCCTCTTTGATCTCTTTAACTAAATTCAATTGTCAGTCTTTCACTTGCTTCTGTAATTCCTGGACCATTTCTTGTGTTTTTTGTATAGTCTCATTTGTTTCCTTATTGCCTTCTGTTATTTTTTTGTCTAAACTTTCAATCGCTGCCTGCCACTCTTTGTCCTTTTTCCTCGCCATTGGACTTGCCTTGGGACCCCACGAATCAGCTCTGTTTATCAGCTCCGTCTTTTCTATTTTATTTTACTTAATTAGTTAAGTCCAATAATATAAATGGGAAAGAGGAAAAATCATTTAATCTTTTGCAAACCTTCAAAATGTTGGGCCTTTTTTCTCAATGGTACTCTCTATGGTTGCCCTCAATTTTTCCCTTGTCCAAAATGGCGTACTCTGCTTCTTTAAAATGTCAGGTACACTTTCTCTTTACTGAAGCCTTCTGAAGCCTTCTGCCCTTCCCACACTCAAAATGGCTAACTTCCACTTCCTCTTCTGGTCTCTTGTTCTGCTTTGTTTTTCTTCCTCTGTTCCTGCTGTCTTCCTGCCCTTCTAGCCACCACTCACTTGTATTACAGGCAATTACAGGCAGTTCACTTCTCATGATGTTCCAGCCTCCAGCCTCTTCCCAGACTCCCCCCTCGCGTCGTTATCTCCCAAACCACAGGTATGCAAAACAAAAGTTCTTTTTGCTCTTTTTAAGCTCATTAAGTCATTAAAATCACTTTCTTCACTCCCGGACACTTTTTAATGCCTTTTGCTTTAGGAATTTGTCTCTTTACTTTAAAATGTTTCAGTCCTTGAACAGAAATTAAGTCCGTTAGGGGAGATAGTGCTCTTTACTCTCTCTCACTCTCATAGGGTTGTACTCACAGCCTCTTTTGGCTCCCTTCTGGTTAAAATCTGTTTCTGAAGCTTGGGTACGAAGATCCTATGCCAATTAAATGACTCCAAAGGTTGCTGCAGAGATATTAGCCGCCCCTCTGGGAGGGGATCTTCAAAGCAGATGGAGAATCCTTGATTCAGAACCCCCCCCCTCTGCTGAGATCACACCCTCTTAGGGCTATCGAGCATCCTTGCCCAATTTCTACCTGAAATTGGGGAGCTGTGGGTGATCAGAGCACCCCACTAGCCCAAAAACAGCAACCTGGATGTCTCAGCTCCCTGAGACACTTCAGATCTCCATGATCCCAAGCAGGAAGTCAGATTTATCATTTTGCTGATGGTAAATCTGATGGGATTATCATTCCATAGAGTATAATTTTGAAGGAAAAATAGCAGTTCTTGAGTGCAGTCCTCCACAATTATTTTGTGTTGCTTTTTAAAAAGTTAAAATGCTATTTTGGTGCAGGAAATAATTATGCACTTGTTATGCATGATTAAACACATTAACTTCTGTTAGGCTAAGCATGTGTAATTGATGCAGAAAATAGCAAAACAAATATTAAATCTGCATTGAATATCTCAGATTAGTTCAACAAGACTGCAGGTTGCAGTATGTAAAAATACCAAAAATACCAACTAGATACTGTGACACCTTGGATTTTTTTTTAGTGCTTTTGTCTTATGTTTTCATATAACGAAAAATATATTTCCTTTTGTGTTACTATAGTACTTGACATCAGAACTGTTAAACTGATTATAAAAGATTATGATACTTTATTGAAATTTTTTCAGAGGAGAGATCATATTGAAAACTCATAAAAGATTCCAATTAATAGAATGGTTGGATGAAATTTACCGTAATTGATTACTGGCACCAGTGGCAGTATAATGATAAAAGTGTTCACAAGGAATTGCTGGGAGGATAACTGGAAATAGTTCCCATCCTTCAGATTTTCCTTCTGGGATACTATAAACCCTTTGAGGCTTGAATAAGCCAATTTTCATTCCCATTTCTGCTTTCCATTTTTTAAAAACTGACATTCAGCTCCTTTTACATACTGTGCCTCTTGGATGGCAATGATCTTGCACGATTCTCATCAGGATGTTGTTGAGTATTTGAACATTTACAATGCCATATCTTTCAGCATACCTAGGGAGTTCCACACATTTGCCAAAATTGTCTCGTTTGTGGATGGCCCTGTTTTGCTGTCCTGCTGCTAGGTACATGGCCATCAAGTTTTGTATTAGAGAGAGTAATAAACAGTAGCAAGGTACTTTCCAACCTCTTAATATGTTGCCTGCTTTCCAGTTCACCTAGTGGATTTCTTTTTTAAATATTTTTTTATTCAATCTAAAATTTTAATCTATTAAACATGCATACAATAATAAAGTACAATTTTAACAATCTATGCAGTTAACATTTTTATACATTGATAGCATTAGGTGTTACATCACCTAGTGGATTTCTGTATTTTCAGTAAAAATGTTTTACTTTCAGTCTTTGCCCATCACACTATACAACTGGTTGTATGTTTCTTAACCTGTGTTCTTGTCTCAGTCCCTATGAAGAATGGGACTGATAAACTCAGTGCCATAGCATACATTTTTATCAGCTGTGGCTTAGATCCAAAGACCCCTGCTGAATAGTTAAAAGGCACATTTGCTCACAAAATGTGTACTACTACTCTATCCTTTCCACTCTCTAGAAGTCCATTCTGAGGGTCCCTTTATTTATTAATTTAAAAAATTTCTGTGTCACCTTTCCACCAAATATGTGTTCTAAGTCAGCAAACATTAAAACATCTCAACATTAAAAGATTTGAAATCTGTAGCTGCTGTAATGTCTGGTTTGGCATTCAAAGTGTCCTCCTCTGCTTCAGGTAAAAGGAACCTTCATGGTACTCCAGTATTCTGTTTTATTGCAGAGGAAAGAAGAAACCATTTCAGGCCTACTCATCTAATGCCTACGTGGTATTTTGGTCAATGAAGTACATGAACTACAACAACAACAACACATTTGATTTATATACTGATTTCAGGACAACTTAACACCCAGTCAGAGTGGGTTACAAAGTATGTTATTCTTATCCCCGCAAAAATCAATCTGAGGAGGGTAGGACTGAGAGAGCTCTGGAAGAGCTGTGACTGACCCAAGGTCACCCAGCTAGCTTCAGGTGGAGGAATGGGGAATCAAACCTGGTTCTCCAGATTAGAGTCCCACCGCTCTTAACCACTATACCAAACTGACTCTCAATATCAAACTACTGACAGGTCTAACAATTAGCAGTGAACATTGCCTCTTATGTATCTGTATATGTTAGACCCACCAGTGCCATCTCCAAAACCAGGCCTGAAACCAGGATGAAAATTACAGATGACAAATGTGTTGTACAGGAGTTACTTTGCCACAATCTTCTATATCACCTGACCACAAAAAGATAGGTTTAAAAGGGGCCTATTGGTTTCCTGTATCATTCACTGGCATGCAAGGCTGTTCCAACAATGGTCAGATAATCACTTTCTTTGAAGACTTGAAGAAGTAGTCTTCCATCGGAGAGCTATTAATAATCCTTTAGCAGTACTCCCAACTTCTCCATACAGGATTTAATTAATCAAAATAGGCATGGATCTGATTTGTAGGAAGCATCTTTACAACTATAATCTTATCAACATCCATCAGGGAGACCAATCCAAAACTATTTGTATAAACATGACTTGATAAGGTGTGTCTTTACTAGCTAATATGTACTTCACCAAAGTCTATGTTGGACCAATGAGAAATAATCTAGCTACATATATTTTTTTACAGCTAATCTTAATCCATTCAACCAACTCCTGCCTAGGCCATACCAAATTATGCACAATCTTGAACAATTCAACCAGACAAGATTCTGCAAATGCAACAGCAGCAAGGGAAAAAAGTTCTTCACCACTATCACTGCCAACATGGGGGATTTCAATGAACTCAGATTTAGTTTTAGTGTTCCTCCAATAGCACTCCAACCATCTCCAACCCTTTTTATTTCCCTCAATTTATTCGTACACTAGGGATCTGTGGCCTTCTTTAAAGGCTTTGGAGAGCAAACCTGTCTCTAACCCTCAAGTTCTTGGCTCTCATTAAGGCCTCAGTTGAGTCACTGAACATCCCCCAGAGCCCTCTGGAATTTTATTGGATTCATAAATCTCTAAAGATGAACCAATTTAACTGGACTCTGACTTTTGCGGAAAGTGGTAGGTAGATTCATCCATCTGACCACAACACAAGTGCCATCACCATCTCCTTCAGATCACAAGATGCCTGCTTAGTATATAAAAATAGATACATATGACCTTTCTCATTTGTTGGGTCCAAACAACCTGGGACAGTCCCATGGTCACCATAAGGGCCTGAACATGGCCAGACAAGATAGTCTCAGCATGAATGGTGAAGTAAGACTGGAATATCAGCTTGGGGGTTTCAAACACCAAGTCAGAGACTGTCTCCACCAGTTTAGCCAGGGAGCATTCTGCTAAACAAGGTGGACAGTAAATCAGCATCATCCCCATAGTGTTCCTGGTACCTGGCACAAGGTACTTACTATCAATAACACCTAATGTTTACATTGGGAACCTGCAAAAGACCATAGCCATCCTGCTTCCCAATACTAAGATGATGAAGGACTACGTATGTAGCTGGAGTCTATTGGGATAATAATACAGTGTTTACCCCAATGCAAGACAAGGGTTTTTTCAAGGGTTGTCATTAAAAAGGGGTTGTCGTACGTTTACGTGTAAGTTACTGTTTTGTCAAGTTAAAAAAAATCTTGGTTATAGCTTCTTTTGGAAAATCAAAAAGAGTCCAGTAGCACCTTTAAGACTAACCAATTTTATTGTAGCATAAGCTTTCGAGAATCAAGTTCTCTTCGTCAGATGCATAGTACAGAAACTGGTCAAATATTTGACCAGTTTCTGTACTATGCATCTGACGAAGAGAACTTGATTCTCGAAAGCTTATGCTACAATAAAATTGGTTAGTCTTAAAGGTGCTACTGGACTCTTTTTGATTTTGCTACTACAGACTAACACGGCTAACCCCTCTGGAACTTCTTTTGGGTGGGGGGAGTCATCTTCCATTCAGAGTCACCTTCAGGTAAATACAGTATTATCCAATTCCTTGTCCTAGATTTCATTTAAGCATGCCAGGTCAAACCTTCATTACAAAATCAAGTCAGAGAGGGTTGTAATCTTATTTCTTACTGACTTAGTGTTGCACATCAGCAGACTAGAAAGGATGGTATATTTGATATCTGGAACACCCACTTACAGTGGAAAGGAGACTGGACAATTGGCAAACTCTACCATATCTCACCAGCCATCATCCATTGCCTATACTCCTCCTTGAACTAGTTTTGTGTGGGTAAGTTCAACTGTAGATGGGAAACAAACCTGGGGACCCCCTATTTGAATAGCAGTGACTTCTGCTCATGTGGAAGGATCCTTAAGTCCCTACCAGTTTCTCCTGTGTTAATGTGAATATTCCCATGGCACATACTTCATAGTATATTCAAATATTTTCCCTTAGATTAATTATCAAATAAAATTTGAACATAGATTATTAAACACTAGCATTTCTTATTTTATTGCCAAATGACTACAGTAAAACATCTGGTCCACAAATTTTCTGTTGTCTTGCTATGGGCAGTTGCATTTTGATTGAGGTCATAGATTTTCAAAATCTTTTCACCAGGTGTGGACCTGAGACAGTTCCCTGTTTCTAACAAGAGTGGACTACTAGTTTCAGTCCATTGCTCTATATTTGCTTCTTACCACAGTTGATTTGCCCAATAATGGATGCAAATAACTATATTAGATGTGCCCATAACATTCACTATGGGAAGGAACCTTCAGAGTTGTAGTGCACATGGTGAAGGTATTTGGTGTTATTACTACAGTAAGGAACTTTGATCTGCCATGGATTTTATACCTTCTTATTCCTGAATTTTTGTTGTCTCTGTAGGTACAAAATTTCTTAAAGCTTGGTTCAATGATTGCTGCTTTTTCAAATGTAGCCACTAAGCTAGTTTCTTGAAGGCAGAATGGTGTGGGAGGGCCCTATGGGCTTGCACAAACTGCACTACCAAACTACATTTTACCCTCTTTGGGAAAAATGGAGGTACCCATAAGTTTTCTCCAGCCACTCAGCATGCTTCATTTTAATTGGAAATGAACAAGTGGGGAGAGCTGAAACAGCTTCTCTCTCCCCTTGCTGATCTCCCCTTGAAAAAGAAGCCCCAGAAGGTGCCACACATAGTTTATTACATAAGAGAGTAGAGGGGCTGAATTACAAGTTCCATTTCATTCTGTAATCATAGATAATCCTAATCTAGATAATCCTAATCGTAACCTAGTACCAGGCCATCTTTATCTTTCCAGATCTCAGAAGTTAAGCAGGGGCAGTTCTGATTAGTATTTGGATGGGAGCCCACCAAGGAAGTCTAGGGCCCCTATGCAATGGCAAGCCACCTCTGAATGTCTTTTGCCTAGAAAACCCTATGGGGTCACATAAATAAGTTATGTCTTGATGACACTTTCCACCGCCACCAATCATAGATTATGACACTAAACAGAACCTGTAGTTTGTCCTTAATATGTTCTAAATGTTTTCCTCAATCATTCTGATTAACCCTTTTATTTTATTTTTGCACACTAAATAATTGAAGGCATACATCCAGTATAATCAGCTAGTACAACACAAGACTGTCTATTCTACCCAATTTGTAATCCATAGATTAATTTATTAAAGCTAAGCCAAAGTGAACATCATGTGCACTGCAACTTCCTGTAAAAAAAAAAAGCTTCATCTGATGTGAACGAGTCTTCATTCCAATGAAGGCAAAAACAAAATCCAAAGCAAAACATGGTGAACTATATAGTCAAATAAAAACAAAACTTATCCAACCATGCCAAAGGTAAGTTCACTCGGCACAACTGGCCACTCAACATCAAGTCTTTAGGTGTAGCAATCCCTACTGTTTATAGTAGTGTAGAAAAGGAGTGATTAGAAGGAGGAATAGATAGAGGAAAATTATATTGAAGAATCAAAAAACAAAACAAAAAAGTCTTCATAATTCAATGCACGACATCTTAGGCATTTAATTAGAAAAAATGAAGATACCCTTCATACATACATACCGTGGAAGGTTATTTCACTATTTTTCTAGACAGCCCCAAATTGTGCAAAGCTAGTATACAGCAAGGGCCTGGTGTTTCCAAGAGGGGTTGTTATGAGCCTCAGCCTAGTGAGGCCTAGTGGCTCTGGGGAAGCCTGCACTCAAGTTACTGCAAGGTCTACATTTCCCAGGTTCCCTTTGGCCCCTGTGATTAAGTAAGAGGGGATTCTGAGGGGAAAATTGCACCAATAGGAAAGGAGGGAGATGGTTCCTGAGAGAAGAGGTAGAAGGTCTCATCACAGGGGGAGGGTGTTCACTTCTAGGGAGCACAGCTGAGGAGAGGCTGCTGCAGACGGAGTGTTCCCTCATCCAGAAGGGGTGAGACAGTTGGAAGCCAGTAACCAGAGGACAGTTAAGAGCAGTCTAGTTAGACGCGTTAGGGTATTTTATTTTTGTTTGTTCACCAACCTTTACTATTTTCTTTAATCTACCGAGTTTAAGAGCCGTTATTAATAAACCTTCTAAATAAAGTTCTTTATTATTCTGCCTGGGTCCTCATGCCTCATTTAGTCATGTACTAAATCAAACCTACTGGGAAAGAATCCACAAAAGGTGTTAGTGGGGTGCTCTGGGCCCTTCTTTCGGAAACCTGTACCAGAGTGGTGGTGGCCTACAGACAGCTACCCTGGGCACCAGCAGCTGTGATGGGTACAATTTTGCTCTTTAGCAATAGCAGTTAATTAAAAACACAGAATAGTAATCTGATTTTACTGAATGTTGGGCTGTACTACTTTGCATCTAGTAAATGGGGGGGGGCAGTTGCTACCACAAGACCATGGAAAGGAGGGAATGAGTCAGACTGGAAGATAAAGAATACTTTATTTATTTTATTCGATTTATATTCCACCCTCCCCACATCAGCAGGCTTAGGGCAGATTACAATTTATACAATAATATAAAATACCGGTACCTTTAAAAACCAATACAACTCATTAAATATTTAAAAATGCACAAACAATACAGCACCAGATTTTAAAAAGACATATAGCAGCAGATTTCTCCAGCAACCACCACCCAACCACTTCCAAGAATATATGGCACTAAGTGGTAGATACCCTTTGAAGGGGCACAGCTATCTCTAGGTGGCTGGCAGGGAGGCCCAGGGCATCCACCATATGCCTGGTGGAACAGCTCTGTCTTACAGGCCTGGTGGAAGGATAGCAAATCCAGCCGGGCCCTGATCTCTTTAGACAGAGCATTCCACCAGGTTAGAGCAGGACCGAGAAGGCCTTGGCTATGGTCAACACTAAACGGGCCTCCCTGGGGCCAGGGACCAGTAGCAGCTGTTTATCACTGGATCGAAGCATCCTCCAGGACTCATACGGGGAGAGGTGGTCCCGTAGATACATAGGTCCCAGTCGCATAGGGCTTTATAGGTCAGTACCAGAACCTTGAATCTGATCTGGTACTCCACCAGTAACCAATGCAGCTGGCGCAGTACCGGTGTTATGTGTGCAGTGCAAGGCACTCCGGTGATGACCCACGCCGCCGCATTTTGGACCAGTTGCAACCGCCAGATCAAGTTCAAGGGAAGCCCTGCGTAGAGCGTGTTACAGTAGTCTAGCCTAGAGGTGACCATTTCCTGGACCACTGTAGTCAAGTCGCAAGTCGAGAGAGAGGGGGCGAGTTGCTTGGTCTGTTGAAGATGGAAGAACGATGACCTGGCAACCACCATGATCTAGGCCTCCATTTTCAAGGAGGCATCCAGAATCACCCCCAGGCTCCTAACTCTCGGGGCTGATGTAAGCACCGCCCCATCGAGTACAGGGAACCGGAGTCCTAAATCCATGTTCCTGTGACTCAAGTACAGGATCTCCATCTTCGAAGGGTTTAACTCCAGCCGACTCTGCCGCAGCCATCCAGCCACAGCTTCAAAAGCATGCCCCAGGGCATCCGGGGTTGAACCAGGCTGGCTGTCCATCAGCAGATATAGCTGGGTGTCATCAGCGTACTTATGACACCCAAGCCCAAAACTTCGCACCAGCTGGGTGAGGGGGCGCATATAGATGTTGAACAGTAGTGGGGAGAGTATTGCCCCCTGCGGTACACCACATACTAGTGGATGGCAGGATGACAACTCCTCCCTGATCGCCACCCTGGGTAGTGCTCCACAGCAGTAAACCAAGTAAAGACTAATAAAAACAATCTTCATCTTACAATGTTCCATGCAGACATCTTATACGTTTGCAAACCTCTTGTTATTGATGCCAGCTCAGTCCTACTGACTGTCTTCATATGATTTGGTTAGTGCACAAAATAGGACAGTGAATATATTTACAGTGCAATCCTAAGGCCCCATCTGGCACCTGCAGCTGCATGTCAGTATAAATGCAGTGTCATTCATCTGCTTCCTAAGGACTTTCGTGGGAGAACTGGGCCAGCCAGCGGAGCCCAGCAAGGTGCAGCCAGGAGTGAATGCGCCATCGTTGCCCAGGCAACACCACCAGGATCAATCAATTGTAGGGCAGCAGCAGTTGACAGTGCCATGAGTAGTAAGAGAAGGTGTAGCCAGTCCCAGGCTGCATTTCCTGTCCCCAGCTGCCACATCCCCCCCCCATAGGGAGAGTCCCCTACAATCGGGCTTGCCGCACCCCCACAGAGATGCCTGCCCTGAGAGGAGACCACCCTGGTGGGTGGGACACTGATGGTGCAGATGGGGTGCTCGCCCACCTGCACATCCAACCCCATTCCCAACAAGGGGCAGGCTGGCAGCAGAAACACCACTTGCTTACACTCCACCACCACCACCGCTGCTGCCCCAAGGAAGATGCATGCCCTCCCTGAAAAGTGAGTCCAGAAAGGTGGCAGGACCTGGTGAGGGCCTTATTCACAGCCTGTAGCACTTGGGATCAGCCCCAAGGTCCTGGAGAGGCAGATGGGGTGGCAGGTTCTTCAATAACAGGAATGCCCATTGGAAAACATGCAAGAGGCCAGAAGGCCCATTGGAGGTGATGGGAGTGGCAAACTCCCACAGACTTGCAGCGGTGCCATTTGAACACATCACCACATCACAAAGATGCGAGGAGAACGTGAGTTGGACCTTGAGAGCTATGCTCTAGTCTTGGGGTGACACCCCCCAGAGTGGACTGACGGCCTGCAGGACCAGAGAAACTGCTCAAGGGGCTGTCATCCACCCCACTGTGCAAGATTCCCCAAGTCCATCCCTGCCTCTACAAACAGCAAAAAGGAGGGTGGTCCATCCTTCCAGAGGAGAAGCCCCAGAGATCCCCTGCCCCGCCAGACATACATGGGCCACACTACAATTCCCACCTCATTACTTGAAGTTACATGGAGGGGAGGAAAGGGGGCAGGGAAGCTGGATGGGGTGCCAAGGCAACACTGGACAACTATTCCTTCTGGCAGCAGTGCCCACCCCATCCATCCCAGCCCTGAGTCAGGAATCATTTGCTGGGATGTGCGAAAAGACATTCTTATGGGGAGTTGCGGGGGGGGGGGGGCTACTGTCGTTTACTGGCAAGCAAACAGACAGGCAGTTTGTTGTTTTTCAGCACATTTTATTAAACTGGAAAAGGAGAAGAGGATGACTGGACATGTGTCTTGCCAATGTCCCTCAGCTGGAAAGGGAACAAAGGCAGTTTGTGCAGCAGTCAGAGCTGCAAATTCCATTCCTCGTCATGCCCTCACAGGGGCGAGGTTGAGATGCAGGCTGCCTTGGGGAACTGCTCCCTGGGCTGGACCTGAATAACATTCGAGGAGGATCACCGGGGGCTGGAACAGCCATGCTCCTTGGTCTCCCTGATAAGTTGTGACCTGCTTACAAGGGAAACAGACACATGTGTGGTAAGGGACCCAGACCGCTCCAAGGCCAAGCCCCATCTGCAACATTCTGGGAAGTTGTCCATGGTTGGGAGTGGCTGCAGCAGCAGCTCCAGTGTCACAGGTGCAGCCCACAACCAGACGATGCATGACCCTCTGGTGAGAAAGTGCTTTGCATTGGGATGGTCTTATCCTGTGAGGGAGAAAGTCAAGGGGCTGAGCACGAACACCCAGTCAACCTAGCCTGCGGCCACACTTCGTCCTCTGCTGGGAGGGGCCCCAGCTTAGGGATTGTGAACAGAGCCCCCAAATGGGTAGCTGGCAGCCTTCCCCAATGGCTGCATCAAGAGCAGTTTTCTAGGCAACTGTCCCTGTGGCAGGCAGGCACTGCCGCCTCCCCCCCCCCCACCATCGGCGAGCCTCACCTGCAGTGGATAGCATTCGGGAGAGTTCAGGTGAGAGGGACAGCAGACACAAATCAGCGAGCTGGGGTAGCCGCCGCCGCCGCCCCAGTTTGTTTTTACCTGTCAGTGCTCCCTCGCCCCTTCCTGAGCCGGAACTCCGGAGTCAGATAACCTGCAAGGGGACTTGGGTGGTTGTTTTTAGTCAGACATTCTGATCTTTGCTCTTCTTCCCTTGAGAGAGTTCAAAGTACTCCCTATTTTCTGCTATGTCTCTCCAGTGCACTCATGGCCTGCCACCATGCGCACCCACTCTCCCATCATGCTCTCTAAGTCCCCACAGCAGGGGGCTGCCTGGCAGAGCCTTCGGCTGCCTTCCTACTTACCTGGGTTCATGAGCGGTGCAGCTGGAGGTTATATAGGGTACCTTGGGTGCTGATTGGGTGCACGGAGAGGGGCTCGACCACCATGGGGGGGGGGCGCACGCTGATTGGTCCCCGCAGTAGTTGCCATCCTATGCTCCATCAGGCCACGTGGGTGGGGCTAGATGCTGGGAGGGGCCCCCAAGTTTTCCCATTCACTGGGCATCTATGGGCTATGTCACCTTTCTCATGGATTAACTTTCCACCACTAAAGGGGGTGTTCCTGGGCCTGGGGCAGCTTGAGAAACTAACTCACAGTCCGCCCCCTCCAGCACCGGCGCAGGAACTTTCGTCGTACTTATGCCTCTGTTCAGTCACCAAGGGTGGTTGCTGGTGGCAGCCCAGCAACAAAAGCGCACCTCCCTGACTGCCAGTGGAGTGGGAGGGGTTATGCCCATGTAAGTGCGAGTTACAAAAGCATAAGCTTTAGTTCTCTTCCTGAGTGCTTTCTACCCTCCCCCTAAGGATTGTGCTGCCTGTGGTTTGAGAAGGGGAAAATGTTGAAGCAAATAGAGAAGTAAATCTGCTTGGCCATTGAAAAGGACAGTGAAGAAAGATAGTAGCTAATGCTAGTGTCATTCAGTTATGTAATTGCTCCTGAAAATGGAAAGTATGTGCCAAGTGTAGTGAGCTTGGGTCAGAGATGTATCAAGTCACATATAAATTTACCAGACTAAAGAGGCAAACCATTCTTTACTATAAAAAACAATTTCTAAAAAATTAAGATGGTAATATGGGGAGCAACACACAACACAACGATGCTACTTCTGAGTGAAGACCCAGAAGTGACATTACACATTAAGTGACACCCCCCCCCCCAATCTCTATGTAAAAGACCATAGAGATTGTGGGAAGTCCTACATAGTTGTTTGATGTGGTGACATCACTTCCATGGAATCACTCAGAAGTGATTTCAGTGACATGGTCCTCCCATTTTTCTCCTGCTGCTTCAACGAGGAGAGGAATGGGAGGAATAGGGGGGATTGTCTGCCAAGGCCAGGCCAATAGTAAGGCTAACTGACTAGTTATAGTGGAATTGTAATGAATGAGTGATAAAGGCCTATATTGCGAGCATGAATTCAGTTATAACTTCTTTTATTATCTCATGTCAATCTTGAATGCAAACTTTATTATTAAATATGATATATATATCATATTTATATATCAACTATATTCCCAAATGAAAAATTCAAGACAGTTAACAGAGAAGTAACAGAGAAATCAGTAAACGGGCCTGGCTGAATATGCCTCCCTCTTCTTCAGGATAGCTAGCTACAGATAGGGGGATGGGCAGCAGCTGGCATGTTTTTTGGAGGGGCCTCATTCTCTCCTATCCTTCTCCACTGCAAAACAGCTGGCCACTGATAGATCAGACTCCAGAGAAAGGCCAAGTGACAGCTGACCTTGCAAAAATTGTGAGGAAGGATTTCAGGGAGCCATTCCTGGCTTTGGACCCCACTCAATTGCACAGAACCTTCCCCTTTTGTACCTCCCCTTTGCAACCCTCCCATTTGAAGAAGAAAGGTCTTGAGGGAGGAATGAGGGAGGGGTCCAAAGGAGAAGGGTGTTTGGTGAGGGCAAAAGGGAAAGGTGTTTGGGGGAAGGTGGGAAAGTGGGAACCTGCAAAGTTGCTGGAGCAGCCATCCCATTTAGGGTTGCCAGGTGTCTGGTTTTCAGTATTTTCTTGGACTACCTGGGTGAAACGGAGTAAAAATACCTTGCTGAAGGGACAGAGGACGGGCACGGCCATAGAAGAAAAGCAGACAGTTTGCAAAGACCTGAGCAGTTGCAGACCTAATCAAGTACAAGAAAGTAATTTATAAGCTCCAGAGTGGTTGCTAAATGACCGGTTCTCTCTGCAATGAATCAACTTTCTGCAAGTCATAGCTCAGCCTGCGCAAAGCATGGCTCAGCTCAGAATGCTTATTACAACATGGGCAAGCAAGGGGCTCAGGGCTGCAAGACAGACCTGTGCAGAAGGGGAGTTTGAATTCTAGATCACCTGAGCAAGCCAAGGCGTTTCTACTTTACAAGGGGAAAAAATCTCCAGCCCACAAGGAGGGGGGAAGAG
Source organism: Eublepharis macularius (assembly GCF_028583425.1). Taxonomy (NCBI): domain Eukaryota; kingdom Metazoa; phylum Chordata; class Lepidosauria; order Squamata; family Eublepharidae; genus Eublepharis; species Eublepharis macularius. Next base: position 83,792,335 of record NC_072797.1, read on the forward strand.
GGAAGAATGGCAGCTCTCCACAGTTTTGATTGGCTGGGAGTGCTCCTTGACTGCAAGGGAGAAATCCCATTTCCAGGAAAACAAAACAGAGAAAAAATGTGCTCATATTGTATGGCTTGTAAGCACTGGAACTTGAAGAAAAAAGAATTTTTTTCTGAGGAGGGATCTCATAATTGCAAGTATCTTGAATTGTGTTACTGTTCCAGATAATCAAAGTAATGCTTCAAAACAGTGATTTCTACGTATATTTTTGACTCCAGTGCTTTGTTTCACACAATCCTACTAGTGTTCCCTTCTTGGAGTTGTAGTTTTGGGAATGAGAATGTGCACCTTGTACCCCTTGTGGACTTTAATATAATAAATTGGCATCTCTTCCCATCATTAGCAGAGGTATAGGGTCTTTTTTTTAAATTAAAGCATTTATATAGAGCTGAACCACCACCATCTCATGTTCAACCGTCCCAATTAGATTTCTTATATTTCAAGATTCTTTGCCCCACAAATCAAGCCCATTTTAAATGCCCACAGGTCAGAGGAGGTCCAGCTGTTGTTTTCCTCCATTTCTCCCTAGCTGAGCCCTGCAGCATCTCTCACTATTTCCGTATCCCCATTTCCTCCTCACAACAGCCTTGTGAGGCAGGAGAGGCTGAGAGTGCAGGATTGCCCAGTCACTTAGGAAGCTGCCGGCTGGCCAAGCGTACTTCTGGATGCGAAAGGCTCTGTTGAGCCCTTGAGGCTGCTTCCCTAGACATGGCTTTAAAATTTGTCCATGAGAGAGCCTCCTCCTGCCTCCATTCCTCCCCACCCCCCATGCTTCCAGCACAGCAAAGCCCCACCCAACAACATTTGACAGCTGCAGGAGGCATGATTATGTCACTTCCAGAAGTGACATCATTGTGCCAGGGCTAGGAGTGCATGCACAAAGATCATTAATCATGTGAGTACTGTCCCCTTGTTTCCCCTGTGTCCAGTATTTTTGCGGAGACCATTTGGCAACCCTAATCCCATTCTCTCCCCTTATGCTTCCTCCTCGCTCCACCACCCCTGCCTTTCTCTTATTTCTCTTTCTTTCTCCCTCCTCCAATGTCCATTGTATCATATACACACACATTCACTCTTTCTCTGTCACTCACCTCAGAACTCTTTCTCTTTCACTTAACCCCCAACTCTCTTTCTTGCTCCATCCCCAATGCCTTCTCTCTCTCTCTCTCTCTCTCATGCACGCACACACATACACTCTCAATTTTTTTGCTCAGCCACCCAATGTCCCACTCCCAAAGACCCTTCCCATTTCCCCATTATGATTCCAGGGTGGGTCTTGAGACACTCAGTCTGCTGCAGCTAGGTTCTTTTAGGCTTGGAGGAGGGCTCATTTTGGTGGTGTCTGGCCTTGTTATGATTCACTTCAGAGGCAGCCAGTCTCTCCTTGCATCAGAGTGGTTAGCTCCTGCCCCACCCTGCCTTGGCAGAGAGTGTTTCTGCAGATCCTGGACTCTCCTGGCCTCAAGGTAGGTTGTTCCCACCATGAACAGCATCAGCACAGCTTGTTTCAGCAGTGCCTGAGCTCTTTCAACCTTGGGGTGGCTCACAGCTGCACTGCCTGACAAGGTAAAGGCCTGTCCTCCCACCTTCTCTGGCCAAGAACAGTTTGCTGCTGTTGTGTAGGTTCTAGGTTTGGGGGGAAGTGTAACCTCAACCCCCTTTGTACGGTTTCAGATTTTTCTGCAAGACTGGGGGGGGGGTACCTCAACTTTGGAGAAAAATCTTCCGTATGGCCCCGATCCACAGGTTTAAGTATCCACAGGAAGACATTTGTCTATTAGTATAAAAGATTGTGTGTTATACTTCACACTGAAATAAGAACATAAAAATATAAGAAGAAAAGATACTGACCTTACTTTCCAACAAGTTCATTGGGTGACCTGAAGATCTAGTAATGAAAGAGAAAATCTGCACTTGCTCCATCCCATGCATAATTTTATAAGCCTCTTTCGTGTCTTAGCTGCTTTTTTGTAGACTGAAAAGTCCCATAATCTTCAATGTTTCCTCACAGGAAAAGTGCTACAACCTCTTGATCATGTTGGCTGCCCTTTTCTGTAGTTTTTACAGCTTTGCAATATCCTTTTTGAGATACAGCAACCAGAACTGTATACAGTTTTCCCAATGAAGCCTTACCATACTTTTATACAAAGGTATTACAGTACTGGCTAGGCTACTTTATTTTCAATCCCCTCCTAATAATTAGAGGTGGGCACGAACTGAAAAACAGACCAAAATTTGACATGGACCAGCCTGGTTTGGCATTTGTGAAAAGGCGGGTCATGGGAAGCTTGTTTTTCATGGACGCGACAACTTTGGGGCCAGTCCGTCAGTCCTTTGGTCCATGAAACCAGACATTCTGGCGCTGAGCAATCAATTCCCTAGGCAATGTAGGGGAGTCACCTGCTGCCGCCTTTGGAACACACCAATCTTAGACCTGCAAACCTTTATAGGCAGCTCTGGCTGCCAACTAGAGAGCTCCCATTATTCTCTATGAGAGAAAGCAGTATATATTATAACACCCAGCGCTGAGCCGCGGTTTCACTTTCCAACTGGTTGCCGAGGGAGGAACTGCTTGTTGTGAGAGTTTTTTTGGATTGTGCGAGAGGGAGGCTTGGGACTTGTGCTGCAGCGAGGCTCTGGAAACAAGCTTGTTGGGTTTCCTTGGCTGAGGGCTCACTCTTCTGTTTAATATTTTTTCTTTCAATTCTTTGCTTGTGGGGTGGTGCGCTAGCCTAGGGCTCTGTCCCAACCTAGTCTCTGGAGGAGAGCCTGCTGAAAACTCGCTGCAAGTTTGGCATCTCTGAGTGCGAAGGGGCAGTCCTAGGGCCCCCAGAAGTGATGGACCATGGACCGATGAAACGGTCCGTGAACACGGGCAGGTCCGTGAAACTGTCCATGGTTTTTTCCTGGTCCATGCCCATGTCTACTAATAATTCCTCACCTGGTGCCCTTTTCACTGTTGCTGCATACTGAGTTAACATTTTTATCAATATTTTCATTCAGAATAAACTGTTATAAAGCATCAATTACTTCTATAAATGTAACATAGTTTTTAAGCGTGCTGAAAGTTCTAGGCATATGACATACAATATGCAAATTCCGTTACTCTGAAGACTTCTTCCTCCTATTCATAGTATATAACAACCAAAAAGAAAATGTATACTATTTATTTAAAAGCTGAGCTCTTAGGAAGCTAGCAGTGGAATACAACATTCATAGCTTTCAGACTTCTTGCTTACTACGGTCCATTAGAATACTGTTTTCTGATCTTCTGAAAAATTATCAATATCTATTGCTTTTGGTTGGCATTAAAAGGAGGCTAGAACAACAGCTTCTTGCTTAAGGAGCACAGCAAGTGTGCTATTGACTGAGGAAAACAGGGTTAACATACCTGTAACTTATGTTCATCGAGTTCTTCTGTGCTGACACACATGGGGACTGCGCAGGCGCAGGCCAGCCGCCAGAGAATTTTTTATCGCTTCTATAGCTCCGAAGGGGCCGTTTGTCGCGCGCCTCAGCGACCGTTTTCCCGCCCAAACGGTCACATGCTCCTCCAGCGACCAACGGCCCCTTCCCTCAGTTCTCCCTTGCCGCCGCTTAACCAATACACATAGCCATAATCCATTAAAGGCACCAATTTTCGTTATAGCCATCACAGCATCGTGCATTGGAATTCACAGCGGGGTAGGAGGGAGGGATGTGTGTCAGCACAGAAGAACTTGATGAACATAAGTTACAAGTATGTTAACCCTGTTTTCATCTTCGTTCTTCTGTGCCTCCACACATGGGAGAGTACCAAGCTTCACACAATGAGGAAGGTGGGGTGAAGTCCAACTCAATTTTATATTATATAATTCAGTAACAATCAACATGTGCAATAAATATACTACTAACTATACATATATACATATACATATACATATATACATGTATATACATATACATATATACATATACACAACATGTGCAATAAATACGTCCAATAAATATATATACACCTATATATACATATATACAAACACAAGAGGCCTTGTAATACCACCACACCATCCAAGACTCCCTTAGGAAAACAGGGAATGTAGGACAGCCTTGGCCACAGATACGTCCTGCTCTGCATTGACATCAACGGCATAATGCTTCACAAAAGTGTCAGCAGAGGACCATGTGGCCGCCTTACAAATGCTAACCAGGGGCACACCTCTGAGGAGCGCCGAAGAGGCAGCTTGAGACCTTGTGGAATGGGCTCTGACCTGAAGTGGGCAAGCCACCCCAGCAAGAGCATAGGCCTTAGCAATGGCCGACACGATCCATCGTGACAGGGTCTGTGAAGATGCCCTGTTACCCTTATCCTTGGCCCCAAAACACACAAACAAGTGAGGACTAGTACGGAAGACCTTAGTCCTGTCCAAGTAGAACGCTAGGGCTCTTTTCAGGTCCAACGTATGAAGGGCCTTTTCCCCCTTTGAAGAAGGTTGGGGGAAAAAAACAGGCAGCGTAATGTCCTGCGAGAGGTGAAAAGCGGACACCACCTTAGGCAGGAAGCCTAGGCAGGGACGCAGGACCACCCTATTAGAGTGGAATAGGAGGAAAGGGGGGTCAGATCTTAGTGCCGACAGCTCACTAACCCTCCTGGCAGAAGTCACGGCCACCAGGAATGCCACCTTGTACGATAATAGGTCCAAGGGGCAGGTTGCCAGAGGCTCGAATGGAGGCAACATCAGTCGTGAAAGCACCAGGGATAGAGACCACAGAAGTACAGGAGGTGACACTGGTGGGTAAAGGTTAAACATCCCTTTCAGGAACTGGCGGGACTTAGGGTGAGAAAACACTGTGCTACCTTCTACCCGAGAATGGAAAGCAGAGATAGCTGCGAGATGGACCTTGAGGGAGGTGACTCTTAACCCTTGGTCCCTCAGCTGGCACAGATAATCAAATATGAGCCCAAGGGAGCTACTGGCAGGCACCACTCCTTTAGCAAGTGCCCAAGCCTCGAACCTATGCCACTTAGCAGCATAGGAACGCCTAGTGGACGGCTTCCTAGCATTTGCTAAGACCCTTTCCACCTGATCTGAAAATGCTACTGGTGGGGAATGATCCGTCAGGCCGACAGGTGCAGCTTCCTGGGGTCGTGATGGAACAGGCTCCCGTTCCGCAGAAGGTCCTGCTGGGGAGGCAGACTCACGTACGTCTGCTGGGACATTCGCAGGAGCTTGGGAAACCAAATCTGTCTGGGCCAAAAGGGGGCCACAAGGATGCAATCCGTCCTGTCCTCTATTTTGCACAGAACCCTGGGAATCAAGGGGAATGGTGGAAACATATAATGCAACCCTTGGGTCCACGTAAATTGGAAGGCATCCCCCATAGAGAGGGGGGCGCTCCCAGCCCTTGAACAGAACCTCTGGGCCTTGGTGTTGTCTGCAGTTGCGAACACATCTATGTCCGGATGGCCCCACATCTGAAAGATCGGCCCAATGCACTCTGTGTTCAGTTCCCACTCGTGGTCCAACAAGAGGACCCTGCTCAGGGCATCTGCCCGAGTGTTGTCTGAACCTGCCACGTGCATAGCTCGAAGCATCACACCATTCCTGATTGCCCACTGCCAAGTGAGCGTGGCTTCCCGGCAGAGAGCCATGGATGCTGTGCCCCCTTGCTGATTTATGTAGTACATGGCTGTCGTGTTGTCCGTCTGTACCAACACCTGTCGATTTTGTAGCAATGCTGCAAGGGACACAAGTGCGAAATGAATGGCTCTTAGTTCAAGCACATTAATATGGAGGGTCTTTTCCCTCTCAGACCAGACATCTTGCACGCATACATCAGCACAATAACACCCCCATCCCAGCAGAGAGGCGTCAGTGGTCACTGTGATGTCAGGATGCTGATAGCCAAAAGGGGTCCCTTTAAATAAATTGTCATCAGACAACCACCAGTCCAAGGAGGACAGGATGACCCTTGGGATGGAGAGCTTGAGGGACGGAGGGTGCTGCATAGCATCGTACCTCCGTACAAACCAGTTTTGGAGAGGGCGCATATGCAGCCTATGAAGGGGACCACAGAGGTGGCCGCTGCCATATGACCTAATAAGCACTGGATAGTGCGCACGGATTGGAAACGGTTCCTCTTAAACATGGACACAAGACCCCTTAGGGACCTAGCCCTCTCCAGGGGGAGCAGAGCCTTACCCTCCACAGAGTCTAACAGTGCACCGATGTAAGAGACCGTGCGGTTGGGTACCAGTTTGGATTTCTCAAAATTTACCAGGAGCCCCAAGCGTTTGCAAGTGCTCAGTACCAATTCTATGTCTTGCACCAGCTTAGATTCCGAACCAGCCACGATGAGCCAGTCATCGAGGTAGGGAAAGATGGTACAGCCCTCCTCCCGCAGGAAGGAGACCATAGGAGCCACACATTTGGTGAATACACGTGGCGCCGTGGATAGACCGAAGGGCAGCACCTTATACCGGAAAACCCTTTGCCGGTAAATGAAGCTCAGGTATTTCCTGTGCTCCTCATGTATCCCCACATGGAAGTAGGCGTCCTTCAAATCGAGGACTGCAAACCAATCCCCATTCTTTAGTAAAGAGATCACAGTTGACAGAGTGACCATCTTAAATTTGGTAACCCTTAAAAAGGCATTAAGGCCCTTCAAATCTAGAATGGGGCGTAAACCCCCATCCTTTTTGGGGACCAGGAAGAACCTAGAGAAGAACCCCCTTACAGATTCCTCATAGGCCATTTCTTCCACAGCACCTTTGGCCAAGAGCAACACGATCTCCGCATCCAGCTTGGCCATAGTATTATTTACAGCTGACTGGGGTGAACTGCACCCAGGCCGCTCAACGAACTCCAGCCCGTATACCTTATCAACGATAGTTAAGACCCATGAGTCAGATGTTATTGACTCCCACTCGAAGAGAAAAGGCCTCAGTCTGTCCGAAAAATTCAGGGGTACGGCTGGGTTGACCCGTCAGTACTGCCTCCCAAGACCCTGCTGATCCTTTTGCTGGGCCGGAGGTTGTGATGGGCGAGTCTTGAAGGGTCTACGGCTCCTAGGTTGTTGTGAGGGGTTGTAGTGCCGTTGCGGATAGGCAGGATACTGCTGGTAACCAGGCCGCTGCTGCTGGAACCTGCCCTGGTAATGGTACGGAGCGTACCGTGAAGCGTACCGTGGTCTGGAGGTGGGCTTGTCCGCCGGGGCCAGCCCCAAGGACCACGCCGTCTGCCTGTCCTCTTTCTTCTTCTTGAGGCCGTCGTCTGTAGATGCCGAGAACAGAGAGTCCCCTTCGAAGGGCAGGCCCTCGACCCTCGACCTCACCTCCTGTGAGAGGGCCGTTGACCGTAGCCAGGAGTGACGCCTGAGGACTATGGCCAAAGCCATCCCACGCGCAGCAGTGTCGGCAGCATGGCTTCCTGCATTCATCTGCTGCTTGGACAGCCGCACAGCCTCGGTCTGGAGCAGGGAGACCACAGCTTTCTTATCAGGAGGTAAGTCCCCTACGTAGGACGCCAGCTTCTCCCACAAATATAGTTGGTAACCTGCCATGATTGTCTGATAGTTGGCGATCCTGAGGCCCAGGGAGGAGATGGAGTACTGGTGCCTACCCATCGCGTCTATCTTCCTGCCCTCTTTATCCGGTGGTGCAGAAGGTGGGCCCGACCGACGAGGCTGGATTTCCTCGGTGACCAACGAGGAGGGTGGAGGGTGTCTTGCCAATGACTGCCAGGTGCCCTGCTTGATTTTATACAGCTGCTCTATCCTCTTCGAAGTCGCAGGCTGGTCGCAGGGCACCTTTCAGACCTTTTCCACAATCTCCTCAATCCCCTCCAACATGGGGAAGCCAATGGTAGCCGGGTTGTCGCCATAAATTCTCTTCAGGAGCTTGTCCTTAGTCTGGGGAGTCGCTGAAGAGATGTCCATCTCGAGCGCTTGAGCCATACGGGCCATCTGATCTGAATAAACTCTCAGGTCCTCGTAAGGGGAGCTGGTGCTTGGTGCCACATTATCATCTGGGGACGGTTCCGACCAGGACTCAGATCGGTAGTCCCCGACGCTCTCAGCCTCTCCTTCCTCAGAACCTTGCAGCGACTCCTCTTCTCGGAACGGCGGAGGGAACCACCCTTGCTTCGATGTGGACGGCCTCGGATCTGAGTACCCGAAGCCGACAGGCGCCCCTTCCCATTGGCAGTGGTAGGCCGGAGGGATGTAGGAGGCCTGGCGATGGCGTGACTCCACCGAGTGCCCGGAACCGACGCTCCCCTCAGAACGGAGCCGATCACGGCTGGGAGCTGCAGGAGACCGATGGGCTGGTGATGGTCGGTGCCGATGGCTGGTCGATGGGCTCGGATCCGCGGCCATGGAGTGCTTGCCCGGTACCTCCTCAAAGGCCACCGGAACCGGCACCTCCTCCTCCGGAACCGACGAATTCAGATGGAGAGGAGGCGTGTGGGGGATCTCGATCACCTCCTCTGTCGGAACCGAGCTCAGCGACCGGTGACTGTGTTTCGCCTTAGGCTTCTTGGCCGGTGGCTCCGACGAGGCCCTTGGAACCGCGGGGCTCTTAGAAGATGGTCTCATGGTGGAGCTCGGTTTCGATCCCGGTACCTTGCTCGGAGTCGCCTTCCTCGGAACTGCGACGGCCGCCGGTTCCGACTGTGGGCTCGGCACCCCAAGCCTCGGTTCCGAGTCAGACGCTCTCGGATCCGACCGGGATGACGAAGCGCTTTGGGGCGGTCTCACCGAACCCTGCGCCGGAGAGGCCGCTCTCGACGCCGCAGCACTCGTCGGCCGTGATCTCGACGCCGACTTCGCCGAAGCCACTGAGCCTGCTCGGGAACGCTTTTCAGCAGAGGGGCTAGGGCCAGCCGTGGGGGAAGGCAGCGGAGTACCCTCGGACATGACCTTCTGCCACAAGGAGGAGTTCAAATGGGCCTTGCGCTCCTGCCGGGCCTTATTGGTGAAGCCCTGGCATATTTTACAGGCCGGGACATTGTGGGTCTCCCCCAGACAAAACAAGCACAATTCATGGCCATCCGTTTGGGCCATCTTTGTGTGGCACTGAATACAGTGCTTGAAGAGCGCCTTTGAGTCCATCTTCAGGGGCAGGCAAAAGAATGGTCAGACAGTCCGAGTTATAAATACGAAGTCCACAACAAGATCCAAATCAGTACCGTAAGAGTAGTCAAAGTCCAAAGTCCGAAGTCAAAGCCAAAGATATCAATCACGAAGTCAAGAAGCACAAAAAACACAGAGCAACGAAGCACATGTTCTCTCCAAGCGGCGGCAAGAAGAGAACTGAGGGAAGGGGCCGTTGGTCGCTGGAGGAGCATGTGACCGTTTGGGCGGGAAAACGGTCGCTGAGGCACGCGACAAACGACCCCTTTGGAGCTATAGAAGCGGTAAAGAATTCTCCGGCAGCTGGCCTGCGCCTGCGCAGTCCCCATGTGTGGAGGCACAGAAGAACGAAGATGAAGGGGAGATTTCCCAATCTATTACTTCTCTGTCCCTCTGTTCTTAGGGACATCCCTGTTTGTTACAAATATGTGGAAGTATTGTGATCAGACAAGCCTGATCTTGTCAGATCCTAAAAGTTAAACAGGTTCAGCCTTGGTTAGTGATTGGACAGAAGACCTCCAACAAAGACCAGGGTTGCAGAGGTAGGCAATGGTGAACCACTTCTGTTAGTCTCTTGCCACGAAAACCTCACTGGGGAGAGGGGTCATCATAAGTCAACTATGGCTTGATGGCACTCTCCACTATCATGTACAGAAACACTTCAAGGATACAGTCTAATGAAAGGGTGTGTGTATGGATTTGTGTCATAAGTAACTATTGTTGCAGTCCTGAGCATGCTTTCCTGGCAGTAAGCCCTATTGAATAAAAATTTATTTTACTTTTGTGTAGATGTGCTTAGGCTTGCTCCCAGCATCCTGCCATTAATGATGACACTTTGTCAGTGGAAAGAGAAAAAAGGAAATACTGAATGATACAAAATTCTCTTTATGGGGCTAGCCATGTGAGGGAAAATATGGGCTGCAGCCCAAGGATGTTTACTTAGAAGTAAATGCCATTTGTTCCAATCAAACACAAAAATAGCCCTGCTGGCAATGGTCCATCTGGTCTAGTATTTTATTTGCCTCAGAGACCAGCCACATGTCCTGCTATCCCCACAAACAGAGCACAGTATACAAGGCCTCCCCGAGTTGTTGTCCCTCCAGCTACTGATATACTGAGTCTTGTTCCCAACATGAAGGTGCTGTTTAGCTACCATAGCCAATAGCTGTTGATAAACTATCATCCATGGATTTTTCTAATGTCCTCTTAAAGCCATCACTATATCTTATGGCAGTGGATTATCCAAATTCATTATGTATTGTATTAAGAAGTACTTTCTTTTGTCAATCCTCAATCTACTGACCATCTCCTTCATTGCATAGACCTGAGTTCTAGTATTTTGAAACGTAGGGCTGGGTGAGAAAGAGCTCACAATCCATGGTACTTATTCAAAGGTAACTGTGTTTAAGAATGCAATGCTGCATATAAAAGATTTGGTGCCATTTGTGGTTAATAGATTTGAAAGAACATGAAAGGTTAAATTAAGTACCTATACATATTACCTATGACAATACTAATTTTAAGATACTTTGATGATGCTTTCAGAAATGCTGTTTTCTTTGTCTCCACAGGTATTTGTGCAGAAGGTTACAGAAGTGTCTTGTGTAAAAAAAAACCTTTTTATTCCTTCTAATCACAGCATACTTGTCTGAAGGATTTCGCAAGTGTTCTTTTTGGTAATACTGGTAGGGGATTAAGTAAGCGCTTCTCGCTAACACTATTGCTCAAGAACTTCAAAAGGCTTTGTTATGTGCTGAGATTTGATGTGCTATGCATTCCTTTGGCTTTCTTTGTTCCTCTGACCTTTATACTTGTTTGGCTCATCAAGCTGTCTTGTAAAAATGCATGTGTTTTCTCTCACAAAAATGCCAGGAAACACTTGAACTACAGTTTGATTCCAGCTTTAATGGGTGGTGTTCCTCATGGACAATAGTAATATATCCTAGCCAACTTGGCTATAGTTATATGTTTACTATGGCAGAAAATATGAACTTCAAAGCCCCTTCTTTGGACTTGAAGACAAGTTTGTCTTCCTTCATATCATCAAACTTAATTATTGGCAATAAGCAACAGTTGGCAAGAGCAGCCCATCACATGGTTCCATTTCTGTCTTAAGAAAAGGTCAGCATATGGTGCAAACACTTTTTCTGTATTATGCAGCCTTGTACTCTGATCACATAACACATGTTTGAGAAAGCATTATGCAATGTTATGCTCCTGATTAATGACTGCTTGCGCAAGACGTTTTTCATTAGTCTGAATGCTCGTATCCTGGGAATGATTAACTTTGTGACATAACTCTCATCACATAAATATGGAAAGTTCAAACTGAGCTTCAAACTTGTGTTTCAGAACTCACCGAACACTTTCTGCTTGGTAGTGTACGTGACCAACAATTGGTTTTAGCATTAGAGCTGAAAATAGAGCAATATATTTGAAGAAAAAGCAAAGATGATTTATGTTTAAGAGTTGAAGTGTCACACATCTGTAATTTTGGAAATGGAGACAACAGTATCTCACTCAGTGTTCATCCTTTCCCTTAATACTTGCTCAAATTCTACCTCCCCCCAGATAATGTGACTTCATTTGTTCAGGTACTGAACTCAGTAGCAAAGACTGTTTCAATCTGTTCTATTCCACATCAGTTCTAGCTTTTTATATCTGGTGAAGTGCAACTTTGGTCAACAATGATCAAAAGCAATGATTATATTGACTAAAGTAGATCTTGCTACTGTAAATCTAGAGCAAGAGTCCCCAACCTTGGTGAGACTGTGGGCATTTTTGAAATTTTGAAAAAGGAAACTGGGTACCACCACAAATAGGCATGGGGCTGTTCTCCAAAGGCATAGGTAACGTAAAGATAGTCTCATGTGCAAGCACCGAGTCATTACTGATCCATGGGGGAACGTTACATCACGACATTTTCTTGGTAGACTTTTTACGGGGTGGTTTGCCATTGCCTTCCCCAGTCATCTACACTTTACCCCCATGAAACTGGGTACTCATTTTACCAACCTCAGAAGGATCGAAGGCTGAGTCAACCTTGAGCAGGCTACCTGAACCCGGCTTCTGCCAGGATCAAAATCAGGTCATGAGTAGAGATGGACACGAACAGCAATACGAACAAAAAAAAGCCACGAACAGTCCAATCTGTTGTTCGCGAACAAGCTGTTCGTGAGGCCTCATTCTAAACAAACAGGTGGTCGTTGCAAGCCTTGTTCATTGCTGTTTGTCAAGCCAGACAGTCTGGCACCTGCAATCAATTCCGTTGGCAACTTAGGCAGGGATTGTCTGAACTCTATCTGAACTCCTGCTGTTGCCCTGGAAACCCCAATCTAAGCCCAATTTAGCTTGATAGGCAGGTCTTCTTTTCAAGTGTGGAGCTCTAAATTTGTTACAACAAGGGAGCAAAGAGCAGGGGGGAGGTGGGCTCCCAGCTCTGACTTTGCAGATAGTGGAGAGGGAGAGAGACAGTTGCTGTTGGCATTTTGATAGAGAGATTGCATTGGAGCTTGAATTTTCTGTGTGTGTGGTGGGACAGGGATCTACCCCTTCAAGTTCCAGGGCTGCTGCCAGGCTTTGGGCCAAGCTATTATTTATTATTGGTACCTTTCTTGCTGCCTGCTCAGGTAAGGTTTCTGGGAGTGGTGCAGTAGGGATCTACCCCTTCAAGTTCCAGGGCTGCTGCCAGGCTCTGGGGCCAAGCTATTATTTATTATTGGTACCTTTCCTGGTGCCTGCTCAGGTCAGGTTTCTGGGAGTGGTGCAATAGGGATCTTGACTTGGATGATGGCTGGAGGAGAGCCTGCTGGCCCCCACAAACAGCCAACCATGAACATGTTCATGAACAGGGCCATGTTAGTGGTTGTCCGTGAGTCCCTGTTCATGGATGGCAATGAATAATGAACATCATATTAGTTTTTCCCCCCTGTTCATGCCCATCTCTAGTCGTGAGCAGAGCTTGGGCTGCAGTACTGCAGCTTACCACTGTGCGCCACAGGGCTCTTCTCCAAAGGCATATGGAATCTATATATTTGGACTATATAGTTGGAAGCAGGTGCTGGCTTCCTCTCCTATATATATTTTAAAATAAACCTTCAATGAAATAAATCTGCTGATTCTCCCTTCCCACCCCCCCCCCACATTGTTCCTAAAGATCTGCTGTCTCTCAGGAGTAAAAAGTGTGTGGGGGAGGGGGACCGGGGGAGCTCATTGGGCTGTAGCAGGAGGGGGAAGTGGAAAAGTTCTAGTTTGCATAGTTCACAGATGATTGGATACAAGCCAGTTTAATTACCTAAGCTTACTAATATTTTCCTAGTTGTATGAATTATGTGTGGAAGGGAAGGCGGTCTCATCAGATCTCAGAAGCTAAGAATGGTCAGTACTTGGATGGGAGACCACCAAGGAAGACTCTGCAGAGGAAGGCAATGGCAAACCACCTCGGCTTTTCACTTGCTTTGAAAGCCCCTTGTTGCTGTTGCCATAAGTCAATTGTGACTTAACAGCACAAACACACACACATAAATTGTGGGTAGGAAGAAGTTACCATTTTCACATGTTTGCAAGTTGGGGAGTTAAGCAAATCCAATTAAAATTCATAAGCTTTTGTACAATGGGTTTTATTTGGCAAGGCTTGGGGAAGTATGTGTAGGTAATGGTATTCTGGATGTGACATTTGCTAAGAGGATGGCAAGTTTCCCTGGCTGAACCTTGAGAATTGCAATCTTCTGTTTTCTTCTTCCTTCTTTTTCTTTGTCTTTTATGACGTTTACTTGTCAGAGTGAAATTCCTGTTCTTTCAGCTGGTTGTGGAGCAACTGTTATGGCAAAATATCTTCATTCAAAGGCATGCCTCAAATGAAGACAAACAGAGCCAAGCTGCAAGCTCAGGTACTTATTAAACTGCAGCTGCTGCCCAGACATCACAGGGTCACATGGGTGCTGAGAGTTCCATGCATCCCAAGTGATGAGGCCTAATTTGAATTGGGACCATGATGAGCATGGAGAAAGCCTTCAGCCTTCCTGCTGATGATGGAGCAAATATGGAGAAGGCTGACACCCTTTCTCCATGTGCACCATGGTTCTGAATGTGAACAATGGATTAAAAGTTCTGCTTGGTGAAACTTCTGTGCAAAATTGAGAAGAATACAGATAAGCATAGTGATAACAGTGAAAAAATTTGGTTACTAGCCATGATAATTAAAGGAAACCTCCATATCCAGAGGCACTAAAACTAAATACCTGTGCTAGGAGGCAGCGTCAGTGGAGACCTTGGCTGCTATGTTTGATTTTGCCCTCTAGCACAACTGATTTGACACCTTGTGCAACAGAATATACTAGATGGACCAATGGCCTGATATAGCAGCAACATCTTATTTATCTCCCAAAGGAAATTGCTTAATCAACAGTGTTGGTAGCTTTGCTCAGGGGCTTAAAAAAGCCTTTTTAGTCTCTATAGATTTTTAACTGCTTAACATAACTTTATTTGTTAATTTGTTTATTTCTATACTGCCTCTTCAGAGTCCTGCACAGCAGCTTACAATTAAAACAATGTCACAATATTAAAAACAAACCATTAAAAATGAGCCACTGGACATAAGCAGCAGAAAAACTATCCATAAAACAGAAGCAGACCATTAAAAAGCTGATAAAATAAAAATCCCAATTAAAAGCCTGGGTAAAAAGATATGGTTTGGCCTGGCATCTAAAAGAAAGTAAAGTAGGCACCAGGCGATCCCTGAGGGGAAGGGCATTCCAAAGCCACCATAGAAAAGGCCCAGTGTCATGTCACCACTAGAGATGGGCACGAACCAGGGAAAAAACGAACCATGTGGTTCATGGTTTGTCAAATTTAAAGAACCACGAATCACAAACTTTCATGAACCTGCCTCTGGTTTGTGAACCAGTTCGTTTGGTTCATGAAAACATCATATCCAGGTCAGAAAATCGTCACTTCCAGGTCAGCAGAAGGTCTGCAGGAAGTCCATCCCCTGTTGCCTAGGAAACTGATTGATCGGCACCAGGCTGTCTGCAGTGACGAACCAAAAAACGAACCAAACGAACCAGTCTAAAGTTCGTGAACCATGAACTGGCCTGGTTCGTCATGAATTTTGGTTCATATTTTGGTTCGTGCCCATCTCTAGTCACCACCCACCTCACCTCTGGAGGTGGAGGCACAGAAAACAGGACTTGAGAGGCAGATCTTAATAGGTGGGCTGGATAGTATGGGAGGAGATGGTCCTTTAGTACCCTGCCCTCAAGTCATTTAGGGCATTAAAGGTAAGAACCAACACTTTGAATTGTGCCTCAGAATAGATAGGTAGCCATTTCAGATCTTTCAGCACAATAGTAATACGATCCCTCTTACCAACCCCTGACAGTAGCCCAGTTGTCATATTTTGGAACAATTGAAGTTTCCAAACAATTTTCACAGAATGCATCACAGCAATGTAACTTGGATATGATCAAAGCATGGATCACTGTGACCAAATCATACTTTTGAGGAATGGCTGTAGCTGGCATACCAGCCAAAGCTGATAAAATGCACTACATGCCAGAGAGGAGATCTGAGCCTTCATCTGTAGGCAAGAATCCAGTAACATCCCCCAAACTATGAAACTTCTCCTTTGGGAGAAGTGCAAGTCCCTACGGGACTCTACAATCCCTGAGTAGCTTCTCCATTAAAGTACAGTACTCTTGTCTTACCTGTACTGAGCTTCAGTTTATTGATCTTTATCCATCTTATTACTTTCTCCAGGTACCTATTTGGATCTTCCACAGTACTACCTGGCTTAGTAGTTAAGGAAAAAAAGAACTTGGTGTCATCTACATCCAGATGACATCTCACTCTAAATCCCCAAGTGGTCTCTCCCAGTGGTTTCATACAGATGTCAAATGGGGGACAAAATAATATGACAGGAGAAGATTCTGTGATCTTTTCTTCTTTATCCAGCTCAGACCAATCAGATTTGAAATGCTGAATGGAATGCTGGAGAAGGGGGAACAAAGTTGAGCTGGTTTAATATCCAATGACCAACTGAAAAAAGGGGAGTTGGGTTTTGGAGGGAGAAGGGATAGAAAGTATCCTGGAATAGGTAGACAGACCAATAGAGACTTCAGAGTATTGTCTAGACAGGCAGGATTTGGGTGCTTTCCCTATAAAAAAATAATAAAAGTGAAATGTTAAAGATTTCTCCGGTTACTGTTTCCAAATCTGAGCCTCTTAGAGAACATACTTTGTAACCACTAAGCACTTTCCAGCTCTGGTAACTTGTATCATCTATCATACTTCAGTGGGAAGGCATTAAATGTCATACTTACATATTTAATAAATTAAAGTGTGATTGTTACCCTTGAGTCCTGTAGAAGCCACGGAGGGGGGAGCCGTGCAGGGGGAAAGGGGTCTTGATTGGTATCTGCTGTGCTGTCAGTTTTAAAGTTTAAGGGATCCTATGTAAAGAAAAAAGAAATTCATTTTGCCTCACACACCTAAAGCTGAAGTTGGAACTTTTAGTAGAAAAGGAGAGTGTGGCTGGTGGGGTGGTTCACAAGCATCCAGCGTGAGGGACTTGTTTTAGGGTGGTTAAAAATATAAAGAGTGAAAGGCCTGGATTGGAGGTTCTAACAGGTGGAGCCCTGCAAGACCCCATAGCTTAAATGCCATAGAGCCAAGCAGCAGTCCCCCAGCAGTCCCCCAGCATGACCTTCTGGAATTGGTAGGTCAAGTAAGAGTGGAACCACCAAAACATGGTTCCCCCTATCCAGCCAGTCTCTTCATAAGGATACCATGGTCGGTGGTATAGGAAGCCACTGAGAGGTCTAGGAGAAGCAACAGCCTCCCTCCCTGCATCACTCTGTCAGTGAAGGTTATCAGTCATACAAATATGCCAGATTTGGAAAGACTTTTGGCTTCCAGTGGTGGAATATCTTGCTGAACAAGAAGTGGTTCCAGCATACTTTCGAGATCCGATTTTTTTTTTTTTTTACATCTGGGAACTCTCTAAATGTCTGTCCAATAATGCTGAGAGTTTGTATGTCTTTAGTAGGTTGTACATGTAGCTTATTCTGTTATTATTAGTCTTTCTGTATTGAGCAGTTATCAATGTTGTCACAATGTTGTACAATAATTTTTAAAAAATAAAAAAAGGTTATCAGTCAAGGCAACCAAAGTTGTTTCCATCCCAAAGCCAGATCTGAATCCATATTGAAATGGGTCTAGATCATTCACATTCAAGACTACTTGAAGCTGTGTGGCCACCACCCACTCAAGTGCCTTGCCCAAAGATGGAATATTAGTCACCAGCCATAGCAGTTCAGTTCATTTGGGTCTGCCTTCTTCGAGAGATGTCTCACAACTACCTCTTTCAGAATGGTTGGAACTACATCCTTCCTAGAAAGGCATTTATCACCTCCTGCACACCATTGAGTGAAAGTTGTATGCTTTTCTAGCTAACTGATAGAAAAGATGCATCTGACGAAGAGAACAGTGGTTCTTGAAAGCTTATGCTACAGTAAAGTTGGTTAGTCTTAAAAGTGCTACTGGACTCTTTTCTATTTTGCTGCTACAGACTAACATGGCTAACTCCTCTGATAGCTAACTTATATGTGTGTCCTCCTTTCAAATTCTTCTAAATATAGTCATCTTTTAACCTGAACAAGGTTGTGCTATTCCTTTTCCAGCTAAATCCTTGGCTAAAAATGGTCAGCTCCAGCAACTCTCACTAGGATGAGTAATACTTGCACTGTAGTAGTCCATTGGAACGCAGTGTAGCATTTTGGAAAGGTTAACTCATATGAGTAAGAGCTGCAGGATCTGGCATCCTTATTTTGCTGGGAGAGACAAATATATGAATGTGCCATGTTGTCTCATATGTTCTATTCAATTGAATAACCTCAGCTGAAAACAGATTTTAAAAGTTAAACATTAAGTTTTAGTGTGTTCTTGAGAACTTGAGTAATGCACCTTCCTGCATTCCAGCTCTAGCAAATAGTAGCTGCAGCACAGGAAAGAGATTGATTACCATCCTCTCCCAGCATGCTCTCCTTATAGCAAAGGGTCCTCATTTTCCCCCGAGTCTACGTGCAGAGCCTGCTCGGCTTTCAGCTGTGATGATGAAATGGCATGCCTTTCTTCCTGGAATAGTAGGCAGATAAGAGGCCACTTGTTATTCTGAGGTTTCAAATGAACTCCACAGAAGGGTTTCAAAACACTGTGTCACAATTTGATCAGGTTTCTTTAGCAACCAATTCATTACAGAAGCCTTCTAGATAAAAGAGGAAAGACATGACAGTATTCCCCACCCCCACCACTGCGGTTTAGTTGTTTTCAAGTCACAGGATATGTTTATGGAGTCTTTAACTTTTACATAATCTCACATTACTGTGGTAAAAATGACCAGGCAATGCTATTTCTGCCCACCTGGTCCATAGCAGTAACAATAAATAAAATGTTATGTCTGCCAGTACACTACTGTAAAAGTTGAATTTTGTAATCTTACAGGATCTGGAAAAGTCCAAACTTCTCACAACCTAATTAAATAGACTGGATAGTATCGGGGTTTTTTGTAATCTAGTACATGCACACACAAAGCTGATTCAATAAACCACAGAGTCCTTTGGGGGAATCAGTTGGTCAATGGCACATTCTACTTCACATTTTTAGGGAACTTCTGCCAAGTGCTGATGAAACAATCACACTGATTTTAATCCAAAAGTGACTGTTTGAACATATGTTATCAATACAGAGTTGCTTCCTGTGGCAAGGGAATAGGCAATGGGCTTATCTTTTTCTCTCTGTAAAAATGGTCTTTAAATAGTTAATGTCTCCATGTGTATTTGTGGATGATTTTTAAAAACATTCTCTGTCAGTTGCAATGGTAGCTACCATTTCATAGTGGAGGAATGCCTGTCCTTTCTGAAGTGTGTGATGTAGCTAAGGAATTAACGTAGCACAGAAAAAGGAGTTCAGTTAAATCATAAGTAAATATGATTTAATCAGCTTGTGTTGAACAGACTGGAATGGTTAATGTTGGTCAGGATGCCAAAGAAGCATAAAAAATTTGGCCTTTGGAGAGAAAACAAGACAGTCAGCAGTGAGGCAGCTGAAAGCCTGCAGAATGACCAGAAATTGTTTCATGGTGAATATTGTCAACGTCATGACTTCTGTTTGGAAAGTGAGATGCTAAATGTTGAGAGGGTGAATAAGAGTAATGTTCTGCTAGAGGCAGAGATCCCTTGCAGGAAAATGGAGGGGGCGGGTCCATGAAGACAGTTATGCCTGAATGGTAACAGAGAGAGAAGGGAAAGATTTGAGGAAAGCAAACATCATGTTCAACTCCCAACACTGCCAAAAGATCCTTTCAGTCGCAAGGTGGAGGCTTCCTTCCTCTTTGTTGCTGAAAGAATAGTGGAGGAATTGGCCTTGAAGGGCTTGCATCCTTTGAGGCCACTTTCCTCTCTTAATAACTAAAAAGATGTGGATCACCCTTCAGAACTTAAAGGGTGTGTGGTGAGGGTGGGAATTGGCTTCAGAGAATATACTTCCTGTGGTAAATCACCTAACCCAAATTCTCTCTTACATCTCTTATCATTCATACTTTTGCTACTGTTAGAGGTGCCTGGATTTAGTTCGTTAAATTAGTTTTATATTTTTATGGTATATATTTTATGTTGTAAACAGCCCTGAGCCCATTCGCGAGGAAGGCAGGGTATAAATCAGATGAATGAATGAATGAATGAATGAATGAATGAATGAATGAATGAATGACTTTTCTGGAAAGTTTCCTGGACTTTTAAGAGAAGCACAACAAGCAGGTGAGGCTGGTCCCGTATGTTCAGCTGCACACCAGCCAGACCTCCTCCCCTTGCATTTCTGCTTGTCACAAAGCTGTTAAAGAAAGAGAAGTCCTGCAGGGGTGGGGGTGGAAGGTGAAGAGAGACAGCCCTAGTGATGGCTAGCAAGAGACGAGAGTGCTGAGGCACAAGCAATTCATGAAAATGCACAAAGTGGGCATCTCACAATAAAAAGTTGTAACCTGGTTGCTATTTGGGACAACTTTTTTGAGCTGACTGAGTATTGCCAGTGCCACCAAAAAGGGTCAGGACGATTGAAGCAACATTGAGCCAGAGTGGTATAGTGTTTAGAGCATTTAGAGTGCTGAACTAGGATCTGGAAGACCCCAGATTCCAATCCCCACTTGTCCATGGAAGCTTGCTGGGTGACTTTAGGCCAGTCACACACTCTCAGCCTAACCTCCCTCACAGTATTGTTGTGATGATAAAGGGAAGGAGGGGAGAACAATGAAAACAGCTTTGAGTCCCCAGTGGAGGGAAAGATGGAGTATAAATAAATATATTAGTCAGCAAAAGTACTAGTACTTCAGGTTAAATACACACATGATTTCCCCAAGGAAGCCTCTTGATGTTGGAACTGTTTCTTCCCTTGCTGAAGTGGCTTATGGGGTACAATGTCCATGTTCCTTTTTACAAAAGAATTAATGTGCCTGGTGTGAAAAATCAAGCCCAACCTTTGTAAGTAGCATAATTAATGGTGCCAGCCTAAGCAGAGTTGTGCTCTTCTAAATTCACTGAAGTCAATGGTGTAACTCTATTTAGGATAGCCCTGGAAACAGGAATCAAAACACATTTTGTTTTAGCTCTGCAATGACTTACAATTAAGTAAAACAGCACTGGTGGTAACATCAAGTGGCATATCCCAAAGCCATAATGGAAAAGAGAGGGTGTCAGTCCCTGGCAGGTAGATCCCTCAAGCCCATCTGTAGTGAACACACGTTAGTTCCATAAGAAGTAGCTTTATTACAATCCATACAGTTCAGGGCCGAATCCACACGTCTCAAGTTTTCCACTTTCCCCCTGCCCATTTTTCGCTTCTCAGAGGGCTATTCACATACTCTTACCTCAATCCCGCCATTCTCTCATGTCTTTTGCGCAGACGAATTTGTCATGCATTCAAATGCTTCTCTTGCACGGTTCTCACCATGGATGTGGACAAATAGAAGTGTTTCACAAGGAGACCGCTCTCTTCAAACCACCCCACTTCCGTGTTTGCAGCCTTTCCAGAACACCATCCCTCTTTGCCATGCAATTATCAAGCTTTTCCACTCTCTCCGCAGCTTGCCTGCCTGCCTGCCTTCCCCCCCTTTTTTTTAAAGGGGACTTTCCCAGCATTGTTGCACAATCCTGGCCATAAATCTTAATCGGGGTGCTCCAAAATCCCCACAGAGACATCAAGGGGTGGCATCATTTCCATTGCCATGTCATTTTTAGGATGCTGAACAGTCGGAAATATCGGTGGCTGTTAAAATTAATTTTTTTAACTGTTAAAATTACCGTTATAGCGGAAATCCGTCATTCTAACATTACATTCAAGTGTCAAATAATTAGTCTGCCCATTTGGAGAGTTTGGATCACCCCCACCTTAAATATCAGTTCAAATTAACCCGCCAGAATAATGGTCCAATGGATTTCAAAGAAGAAGGCATAGAATAACATTAACCAATCACAGACATCATAGGGGTGTGGCCTCGCCATAGCAATTTAGCAAAAAAAAAATGCTATAGCGGAAATCTGATGAAAAAATGAAAAAAAAATGAACGTGATGTCATCATCGGCGACGTCGGATCTAAACCCGCCCCGTATTGCGCGATTCTACTAGGGATGTGGACGAAGTATAGCATGAGGCAGCGGCAGTAAGAGAAGGGATGTGAACACAGACTGGGACATTGCGGGATAGAATCCAGTGCGATTAATGCACATGAAAAGCGGAAGGTAGGGAAGTGTGGATTTGGCCCAGGTCTGCACTCCATCACGGAGTTTGACAGAAGTGGCAATTCAAATCAGGCAATCTCTGTTATACTTCAATTTCCCGCACTTCAAACAACAGTTAGTTTTGGCGCACAAGCTTTAAAAAGTTCTATGAGAATCAACTTAGTTATGACTATGAATCAGATAGACAACAACTTATTCCCAGCATCTGGGGAAAATGGCATTTCAATACTTCAAGGTTACAGCTAGCAGAGACTCATATATTTCTCTAAGATAAGTGAGATGCCCTTGCTTAGGTTCTCAATAACATCTGCACTATAGTTATGCATGAAGAGAGACAGAGTACATATTAATTAATACACAATACAGTAGCATGGCTTTAGCATAATGTCAGCAGTAGTAAACAATAATTGTCAGCAACACAACCATGGCATGTATGTAGACAGACAGACATGACAGAGGGAGGAGGAGACTGTTCATTCTGTATGTGATGTATTTGCTGCTTCAAAGACTGGTTTTGGTCACTTGCATACGTGAGTCAGGTGTGTTTGAAGACAAAGTTTTTGCAATTTGGTTCTGGTCTAACAGGTAAACAGGAATTTGTAGACATTGGTTGCACCTCTTAATGTGGGAAGTACTCTATAAAGATGCAATTTGCAATATTAAAACATCCCCCCCCTCCACATTGAATTTCCCCCCCTAGAGTAACTTTGTAACCTGGCCCACTGCAGTAGAAAGTTACCCCAGCTAAATTGAACCAGAAATTTAGCTTAGTTTGTTGTTTTCATTGTTCCTTAATTCTATAATTCCTAAACCTATTTCATTGTTCATTGGTTGTCTTATGCTGTCTATTTGCACTGATTTCTCCTGTGATCCACCTTGAGTCTCAGTAAGAAAGCTAGACTATAAAGTAAACAACAACTAAATAGAATAAGAAACAATTTCTTGTGAACATATGCACAAACATTCACCACAAAACACAATTATTTGCATGTCTTCAGTGTTTATATTTACAAGACATGTGGTGCTATACAGTGTATAACAGATTATTCTGCTTGCTCTTGTTTGATTCTCCTCTTTCCCACAGCCTCTTTCCCACATAGGTCCTACAGTGGTATGGGCTTTCTTGGTTTGGGCTTGTTGCAAAAATACAAATTCTAAACATCATTTAAAGGGCAAACCATGTGAGTTTGTTGCAATCAAAACATCAAAACTTTATTGTGGTATAAGCTCTTTTGAGACAGATCCCACTTCATCAGATGCATGAAGTGTTAGGCCTAACAGATGTGTACAGGGAGTTCTAGCTCCAGAATTTCCAATGATAAAACTTAATTTGGGGGTATTGCAAAATTTAGCCAAATGGAGCAAACAGTTTTTCTCTCGAGGTGTTTCAAGGCAAGAAATGAGTACAGAAGAGGATGGCTTAAACACAACCTGTCTACATGTCATGGTACTAATCCAAACTAGACCCCTGTGCACCTAAAAGCTATGTTTTAAGTACAGGGAACTCAAATGTGGAACTCCTGGCACATGTCAGAAAATACACAAGAGTGCATACAAGAAGACAGTGGTGGAATTATTATCAAAGGAGGGCAGGAGACACATAATTTCAGTACATAACTGAGATGCATTGGCAGAGCATAGATGAAAACAATATGCAGCCCAAACAGTAAATGACACAATAAAAGGTGTGGACCCCTCCCAACTGTTGATGCCAATTGTCCTGACAAGATACACAATTACTTTCAGTAGTGATTGGGCCACTCTCAGTCTTTATTGAGCTCAAGTCTGACAATGTCATAACCATGTATAAATTTTGAATCAACAGCTTCATTCTGAGTCTCCCTTTGACTTTTTTTTTGGCTGAAGCATGGTAACCTTTAACTCTATTGTTGAATATTCAGGGAGGCTGAAATTGACTCTTAGTGGTTTCTCAGTATTTACATTTTTAATGTTTAAATGCATTCATTTTGGTTTCTTGCATAGACAATCCTGTGTCTGTCTATCACATTTTTATCCCACTTTTTCTCTGTGGTGGTTGTGATGGTGTGCAGGATTCTCCTACATTCCATTTTATTCTTACAAGAGCTCTGTGAAGTAGGTTAAATGGTATTCCCAAACAGGGTAAAAACATCTCAAAACCTGGTTCTTATAGACCAATATCACTTCTAAACGTAGATTATAAGATTTTTACGTCCATATTAGCCAAACGTCTTAGTTCATTTGTTGGGAATTATATACATCATGATCAGGTAGGGGTTGTACCCAAAAGAGATATATCTGATAATATTTATAAAGCCCTCAATATTCTTTCGTTTAGTAAATTGCATCAAAAAAAAAAAAAAAGATTAAATGGAGAGAAAATGACTGCCCCAAGCTTACCCAATGAGCTTCATAGCTGAGTGGGGATAGGAATTCAGATTTACCAAATCCTAGTCTGATGCGCCATTAAAAAACACTGCCTTAAACTAAGCAGCAGAACAGCATTGGAGGACTTGCCTCATGTTAAAAGATGTGCAGATGAATTAGCCCTTGATAATACGGCTGACATTGTTGGGTCCTGTTTTTAGCAATCCTACCCCTTCTCCTTATTGCAAGGACAGCTTATGAATATGAAATATCATAAGCCCCTTCTTTATGTGCCTTAAGCATATGGCACTGCATGGCCAGGCAGACAGATGCCAACCCTGGCTGGGGTTGGAAAATTACTAGAAGGTGAGTCAGGCTGACGTGCTGCCTCTCCATGCCCCAGAGAAGCACTTAAGTAAAACAAAAAAAGACCTTCCAGGAGTTCCTGCTTCATCTCATTAATACCCTTCCATACCTTCTTCACCCCTCCTTCCTAATCCAGGCTATTCAGGGATCTGATAGCCTCTTCTATCCAGCCATCACAGGTCAACAAGCACCCCTTTTCATGTATAGTTTCTCCCAGATGTGATTAATCAAATCTTTCCCAATTTATTGTTATACCTCTGGACGAACCATCGATCTATTGTTTCAGGGACAGAAGACATAATTCTACCCCCGGGTATGTTTTACACTATAATTGGGCTGCCCCCTGCCCTATGCCTTGTGTGTGTCCTGAAATCCTATGCACACCCTCAGATGCATGTCTGAGCCTTCTTCTTCATACTGCGAAGTGCTGGTCTCTCAAGCTGCTAGTCTACGGAAGTCCTCTATCTCCTAGACTGGAAATATCGCCCAACTCTCAATCTTTCTCTCCTCCTCTTCCTCCCTGTTCTCCAGTTAGTTCTCTCTCTGTGTTGTGTGTATTCTGTGCAAATGTTCTTTTACTGCCCCTTTAATAAAAAACATTCCTGTTGAACACCTGCCTGGTTCTTTCAGAGAGTTCTCTAAGGGACCCATCCTGGTATACGTTAGTAGAGATATCCTGTTTACTTCCTCTCGCTGCATCTCCTTGAATACTAATTTCCCCAACTGACAAGGAGACCCTCCCCCATTTAGGGTAACACTGTGACAGAGTCATTTGAAGAGACACAGGGAGGTTTTCCACACATGGACAGGCTTGTGCAGGTTCCCCATTTCTGCTGCATCTGCCGATACAGCACAGCTTGCAGCCCGACTTTTCCATGGTGGGTTTCTCTATATTTTCCCAGCCCCCCCCCGCCCCGCCCCAGCAGCAGCAGCAATCTCCAATGCCATGCTGCCACAAACCCATGTGCAGCTCAGGCTTGGACTGACCTTCCCCTACCCTAAGGTAAAACCTCCTCCTCTGTAAGCTTATGAAGCTGTATACTGGGCTGGGAAGCCTCTGGTAACGTGGTTGATATTGAGCTTCAACGTTCTTCTTTGTCCCACCCTTATGAATATTACAATCAGTTACCCAGCCAAGTCTTTATAGGGGACAGATCAGGGGTTTGCGTTTCCCTTTATCAGAAACTGGCAAACGAGGCTTGGGGAGATTCCAAGAATATAACTAAAGGTTTATTAACAGAAGTTGAACTTAAAAGGCGGGTAGGCAGGTGTTTAAACGTAATGACAGAAAGGTTTATGTACAACAACTTCACTGGTATGAGGCACAAAACATTTGGTTACTGGCTGCTTTTAGAGGTTCACACTGCTTCACAGATGTTACACTTGTCACGTAAAAGCACAGCAAGACTTTCCCTCCTCTCTAGACTTAAGGGCGCTCCACAGAGACAGACCCTTCCCAGATCCTGGGCAGGTGTTATAGCTGTGAACTTTAATCCTGTTCCTGGAAATGAAGGGGAGACACCTTTCTTCCTCCTTCCTTGGCCCTCTATACTTCCCAGATCTATTGAGTCTACATAGGGGGTTTCTGCTGGTTTTCCCCACTTCAGTCCTAGGACTAAAAGTGCTTCACAAATCACAGAGGATTTTCTGGCTACCCTCACTGGTCAAAAGCCAGGCTCCGACTCTCTTCCCATTCAGCGGGTTTTTCTCTCACTCCCAACTGACAGCTTCCCCCAACATTCCATCCCCAACTGCCATTCCAGGCCAGCCACCAGGGGGGAGGAAACCTGTCAATCATAACCCTCTGACTAGGAATCTCAGCGTGTAAAGCTGAGTTCGTCACACATGCCATCAAGGCTTTTCCAGGTTTTTTTTAAAAAAAGCAATTAAATAATGTATTGTATTTATGTATCAGCTTCTCTGCATCCCCTGGTTTTATTTTTTTTTAAAGTTAGTATCTACCCCCCCCCCCTTTTAAAGATATGTGTTTCCCTCCTATATCTCCCCAGTGAAAGGGGCTAGAGATACGTTTTTAAATGAAAGCTGGGGGGATTCAAAGAACCTGATACACAAATAGTTACCATGATACACTATAGCTTATGAACAACAGAGACCCCCTACTGGAACAGGGAAAATGTGGACAGAAGCAGAAAAATCAGGACTTTCCCACACACAAAGCTGCCATCCAGGCTTTGCTATGATCTTTTCCAAAACTTTGCAGCAAAACAGGTTTGAGGGAGGTCAGAGAAAAGCTGGGGAAACCCTGGAGGTGCATGAATGTACTACAATGATGTAGGGGAGCAGAATCCCCCCCCCCCACACACACTTTCTAGCAGCATCAAACTCAGGGTGAATAACCTGAGTGGTAATGGCCAGTGATAGAGAGGTCGTTTATAACAGGAGCTCATACCTGGCTTCCTATTGCAGTTGGGTGAACCGTTGTTACTGATATATAGTTGCTTTAGGCTGGGAAGGCAGGCTGTCTAAGCAAGAATGAGCCTTCACTGCAAGGCTTGTGAACAGCATGTTAATCACAATCATTTAAGAAGTGTATATTAATGAAATGTAAAGGGCTACAAAGCGATACATTCCCTTAAATGGGCACATTTGGATTCTTGTACAAGTCTTATCCAGCTCAATAGGGCTTGAGGAAAAAAACATTCCTAGTGGATTAATCTCAAGGGCTTTTGTCTGCCAGTTTTCAGAGTCCTTCATACACAATAGTAACAAACCCAAAATTCAATAGGATTTCACGTCTCATGTCACTTCATTTTGTATTTTAGGTGACCTCATGTAGAAATGCAAACAAAGTTAAGTACGCTGGGTCTTAGTTGAGAGCGATGAGACAATCAGTTCATTTTCATTTTTCTGTGCATACAACCTATTCTTCTGAGCATGGTTTCATTAGTGGAAACAGATGATAATTTTTTAAAAAAACCTCACTACTATTTTTGTCTTATTATTTAAAGGAATAAAAATAGTTTGAAGTTACAATGCTCTTGCAAAAATACACTGTCAGCACGTTTCTTTCCTGAGTTGCAAACAAATCTGTCAGCAATTTCTTCACATTATTATATCAGTACATGTCTTTCTTTCTTTAGATGCTTTCTAAAAGTGCCTTTGTAATAGAGTCCATTTAAAGTGTCAACAAATTACCATCTGTCTTGTAAGGGCACTCAGTCATCTTGATGAGGTCAGCACTTTGGTTAATGTTGTGAAGCAAAGATATGAATTAGACTTCAAAGGCTTGGAACTTGCTACTAACATACTGAATTGGCTTTCAAATGCCCTGTAAATGGTAGCTAAACAACCTAAACAGAATTATGCCACTTGGAGCAGTCCCAAATATATCCTGTTCCCTGAAAGGATTCAGCCTTTTCTCCTTTGCTGCTTGGAATAGCCTTCTAGAACACCTTTTGGTGCTGCCTTGGCCTTCAAATCCTTGTTCAAAACCTACCCTTTCAGCAAAATCAAAGAGAGTCCAGTAGCACCTTTAAGACTAACCAACTTTATTGTAGCATAAGCTTTCGAGAATCACAGTTCTCTTTGTCAGATGCATGGAGGGCAAGAAGAAACTGGTCAGATATATAGGTGGAGAGAGGAGGGAGAAGTAGATGCAAAGAGTAGCTTCTGTTATGGAGATCAGTTTGCTTCTGTTAAGGAAGTCACTTTTGATAATGAGATAACCATTCATAGTCTCTATTCAATCCCAGCCTGACTGAGTCAAATTTACATTCTAATAACATCCCTTCAGTCCCCATTTCCTACTAAGCCTCAGTATGTGTAACTATACTGAAAGCATGCTTCCTTTCTTAAGCTTGACTCTGAGTGGGGCACTAATTTGTCTAAAGGAGTAGTATATAAACTCACTGTTATTATTTTTGTTGTTGTTCCTTTCTCATGAGTGACCTCAATCTGTCACTATTTCTAATAGTAGTGTGGTTGGCTCCTGTTATGATGACAGAAGTGTTACACTCCAATCAGGGTGACGTAGCAAAGATAAATGTTTATTTCTTGAAAGCATATCAGACAAAGACTACAACATCTTCAGATCTAATACGTCTTAACAGAGTCTGCATCTTCCCTCCTTTTCTCCGCAGTGCTACATGGTTATTTCTTAAAAAGACAGTAGCTTGAAACACATGTACACCTTATAACATGTATTACCTTTGCCAAATGTAGACAAGCAAGGTGTGTCTACAGGCTCAAGGAACTTCTCTGGTACACAGAAGTATATATACACTAGGAAATTAACCCAAAGGAAAGAAGAAGGTGCAGGAACCTGCAACCTTTCCTCTCAGTTCTGAGCTCTGACTACAATCACTCCAGCAACTAGGCAGGCAGGAGGCAGTTCCAGTTATTTATGAGACAAAACCTTTCCCAAAGGCCAGGCTTTCCAATCAGGTTTATTTCTGGGGTGTACCCATGCACAAGACATGTATTCCAGGGTCAGCTTACTAAAAAGGTAAGTTTGTTAATTAAGGAGTATCTCCAAAAAGCATGAAGCACTCTTACTCAGGCTACTTACTGTTGCTAAATATTGAAAACTGCTGATCTAAATTGTAAGAGCTAGCTACTTAAACATCTCTAAGTAGTTTCCATTGTTGCAAATCTCACCCTTCCATCACAAAGTGAGCCATCTTTCTTGTTCTTGGTCAATTCAACATAAGAATGTGCTAAGGTTAACAAGATAACATGCAGCTTTTAGCTTCTCTCCTGCACACTTGCATCATCATGACCTCTGAATGAACTGAGAAGCCAGCTTTTTCAAGCCTCAGTGAATCACCCACCAACTCAGGAACCAATCAGGGCTAAGCCATTAATAGGCATTACAGCTGTGTGCAAACTAGGGAGTTAAGTACAGAGCCCTCTTGAGAACAATCTCTTCAAGGTGGAATCTCTAGGGAACTTAGAGACTGTTCTGCAGGTATTCCAAATCAGCTCTGGTAAACACATCCCTGTGCTAGGTCACAAATCTTACAACGCTTAAAACCTGAACCTAAGTTCAGCCATTTTCTCTAAAGACTCAGTCTCAGGTTAGCAACTTCCATACAAAAGGGTTTTAAAAAGACAAGATAGGCCTAAATGTTCTGCGCCATGGAAAGGATGCTTAAAATAACTACATTCACTTAAAATCAGGAGGAGAGATTTTGCAGGTGAGGTGACTGAGGTTTTAAATTTTTTCCTCCCTTGCTGTGATTCCTCATGAGCACACATCTGGAATGTATGTAATAACAAGTAAATTCTGTTTCCATGAAAAACTATTAGGACTTGGACTGGTAATCTTCAACAGATTTAACAATACTTATCTGTTGCTTTAACAGAAACCTTTATTGGGACCAACCCAGTGACACATGACTTTGTGCAATAGGGTTACCAGTCCTCCACTGGGGGCAGAGGATCCTCTGCTCCCCTGGTCCATCCCCATCCCTGTTTACCTGGCTGGCAGAAGGGGAATGTGCCACCTGGGGCGTGCTCCCGGGTGGCATGGCATGCACCGGTGTACCGCAGTGGGTGAATTTGGGCCCCAAACAGATCAAATCGGACCAGTTTGGGGCCTAAATTGGCTCGCTGTGAAGCACAGTAGCTCTCCAGGGCCCTCCCAGCAGCTCTCCTGCACTCTGCAGTGGGCCAAATCGGGCCCATTTGGGGCTGAAATTGGCCAGCTGCAAAGTGCAGGAGCACTCCAGGGCCCATCACGCTGCTCTGGCAGTGCTCCTGCACTTCACAGCAGGCTGATTTTGACCCCAAACAAGCCCAATTAGGCCCACTGTGAAGCACAGGAGCACTGCTGAGAGGGCCCTGGAGAGCTCCTGCACTTCACAGCAGGCCAATTTAGGCCCCAAATTGGGCTGATTTGGCCCATTTGAGGTCCTAATCAGCACACTGCAGAGCGCAGGAGCACTCCCAGGGGCAGCATGAGGCCATGTGCAATGACATCACTTTCCAGAAGTGACATAGTGCAGCCCACGCGGAAACACCTACTAAGGTAAGTGCCAGGCATCCCGCCTCCCACCCTGAGGGAGGGGGGACCTGGCAACTCTACTGTGCAAGCTCAATTTAACAGATAATTTCTCAAGTATATATGGGGTGAGCAGCCCTACTTTTTGAGGCGAAGCCTAGAACAATGAACTGGCTCAATCAGAACAGAGAAGGGATTACAGGAATGGGTGTGGTTGCCTGATAGCATTGAGGAAGTTGTGAATAAAAGAAGAGAGCTATTTTCTAAGAGTGGCCCATACTGGTATGAAGGGGAACGAGTTGGAAGAGATAATAGTATATGTAAAATAAGGGGGTAGACAAACAGATGTATTAAAGCTTAATGTTGTAAGGAGTAAAGGGAGTGCTTAGCATCTCAACCATGTTAAACAAAAAGACAGGAATGGATATGTAACCAACAAAAAAACTGGTTTCTAGCTGACCAGATCTATCTGAGAGGGATAAATGCTGGTGGTGGGGAAATGAGCCAAAACTCTAGAATGGGGATTTTGGTTGGGGGAGAATGGAGAAGGCTGTGGGCTTTAAGAAACTACAAAACCAAAAAGAAAAGTGCTGAGAAACCAATAGGCAGAGAATTTAGGGATAATCTTAATATCTAGGTCTTGGTATTAACCTATAAAGCCCTATGCGGACTGGGACCTAAGTATCTGCTGGACCGCCTCTCCCCAATTGAACCGCAGAGGACTATTCGTTCCAGTGAGAAACCTGCTAAAGGTCCCTGGCCGCAAGGAGGCCCGCCTGACATCGACCAGGGCCAGGGCCTTTTCTGTCCTGGCCCCAGCCTGGTGGAACGCTCTGTCTGATGAGACCAAGGCCCGGCAAGACTTGCTATCCTTTTGCCAGGCCTGCAAGATGGAGCTGTTCCGCCAGGCATATGAGCGGTGCTGGGCGGTGCCCCCCTGGCCGGCCAATGTTGGTTTGGGCCCTCCCCACCACAAATACTCCCCATTCAAATCATTTTCTACTATGAAGAGTCTCTGGAGATGATTTAGGCTGATTAGTTGTGCTTCTGTTTTTATGTATATATGCATTTTAAATTTTGTGGTAATTTTGTATGTTTTTATGGTTTCTAATTTATAATAATCATTTTACATATTTTAACTATATGGTTCTGTAATCTGCCCTGAGCCCACTGGAAATGTGGGGAGGGCAGAATATAAATTGAAAATAAATAAATAAATAAATAAATAAATAAATAAATAAATAAAATAGTTTTGTTCTAGTTCTGAAACAACTAAAGCCTAGTTTAGAATCCTTTTGCATAAAAGGATATTCATTGTGGAGGAACATCAATGCCCCTGATCAGTTCTCTGTGGACCCCCAATGTAATAATTTAAATTGGTTCTCATTCATACATTCTGTACTTGACTGTGCTACCACCTCTGGCACCTCAGACAAAGGCCTTTTTTGCATGGGTGAGTTTTGCAGCTTTTGGCTTCATACCTCTTTGGGGTTTTTTTTTCTGAATTCCAGACACTGAGGCAGAAAACTCAGAAGACAAGTCTTGAAATGCCTCATTGAACTCTGAAGGGGAGTTAATCATCCAGAATTTGGAAGAAAATCTGAAGAGGTATGGGGGCCAAAAGCTGCAAAAATCTCCTGTGCGATAAAGGCCAAAGTCTTCCATAGAAGACACACAGTCCTATCATTGTATCTAAATACTAGCTATCCATTTTGAACCCAGAAAAAAAGGTAGAGAAGTAAGGCTGCGATTCTGTGAACACTTTATTGGGAGTATGGCTTGTTGCATAAAATGAGACTTACTTCTGAGTAGAACTGAACAGGCTTGCTTCCTGAATTACATCTCTGATGTTTCACAGTAAAACGGCTTCCTCCTGATGGTCATGTGGGCATCTGCACTGATGCCTTACTACCATTTATAGTATCTGTTTAATGAGCTTATCTGTTACATTGGCACAACAATCAGTCTGCAACTGATATGCCATTAATTTATCATGCTGAAAACCAGAAGGGTTCATTCTAATTCTCACTGCTACAATTTAAAGAGATGTACAAGAGAGATCTGCTGCAATACTAGAAACTGGGCACCTCTTGACTCTTGCACTGAACAGTTTGCACCCTGGGGACTTCTCTTTGCTGTTAAACAGGACAGCCATATTTGGAGCAGGGCATTTAAATGAAAACACTGAGGTATGAGATATAGCTGGGACCTAGCTCAAGAAGCCTAGTCTCACCAGCTATTTGGAGTCCAAGCCCTCTAAAGGAGTCAGATAAAAATGGGAATAAACAACAGTTCGTAGAGAATGAGATGCTAATACAGCCAGCCAATTGTTAACAACTGATTTATACAGAAGTATTATAATAGAAAGAGACCATATAGTGATTGCTAAATTTCAATACTCATAATTGCACCTCACTATTTATGATGCAGCTGAAGGGACAATAATGTGCAAGTGTTGTATGAATAGGGTTGCCACCTCCCCTTATCATTATACACAGTGGGCAGGGGGGGTGCTAGCTGGGCAGAGGGGTGCCACTCCTGGGCTGATTCAGCCTTGCGGAACCCCCATCACTTCCATTTTAAACTGGAAGTGACATCAGCAGAAGAACCCTGGAGTATGTGTGCACCATTTTGCTGCATCCTCGGGGGGGGGGGGGCGGGGTTCAGCCAGCCTTCTGACACTTCACATACACACCCCACTGGCCAGGCCAGGCAAGCAGGAGAGGCATGTGGGAGGAAGAATCCCCCACCCTGGGAGGGGGGCTGGCAACTGTATGTATTGAGGAAGAGAATTAGGGCTGATTCATGCATGCAGGACAATAAGGTTGTAGCAGGGACTGTACCATTTTAGGTTACACATAGTAGGTTCAAATTTTAAATGTGCCAGCATCAGGAAGATTCCACCCAGAGTTTTGGCATGGGAGACACACCCCGGAGGGTGTCTACTGGCTGTGGTGGCAGGATATGGGGGTGGGGGAGAGCTCATGGGCGCCTATGCATTGTGAGAGGCAACCACAGAAGCAGTGGGAATAATGGACTGTCTCTGTCTTGCTCCACCCTCCCCCTCAAGAGGCGGAGCTGATGGACCACTCGAAGTGAGTCGCAGAACAACGGCAGGGGTTGGGTATGGCGGCCGCGTCTGTGCTTGTGGCGGGGATGGAGGCTGTTGCTGTGTTGGATTCATTGGCAATTCTATAGGAGGGTACAGCTGTGGTGGAGGAGGGGGTGGAGGAGGAGGTGGGGGTGGCACACCGGGAGCAACTAGAGACACCCTGCCCATCATGTCCATCCAGTCCTTGGGGGGAGGGGTAGCCCATGCATTTCCCTTTTCTCTTTAAATCTACAGGCCCTTTCCCACACTTCAGTCCAAGTTAATTCCCTAGTTACCATTCCCACATTTGCTTTCTTCAAAACTTTCACTAATTTCTTCCCACACCCCACCAATAGCGTATCACGATTTTCCATAGCATGTAATCAAGACAGATGGAACTTCATCCCATTTCCCAACATCTTGACAGTAGGCAAACAAATCCCGCACAGTGGCTAAATCAAAGGACCCATATGCTGGCCAACGTTCTCCATTATACAAATCATAAACCGGCCACTACCGTGTAGACAAAAACATTAACTGCACCAATGGCTCATCCACCAGCCCTTCAGGTCCTCCCACAACCAATTCCCAATTATGAGCCACACAGTCTAGGGGTGTTCCCCTACGTATCTTACTTCCACCAGTTCCCATAACTGAAACCTCTCACTGCAGCTCCAATAGGAGGCTAACGCTCAGATTTCCAGAGGCTCCACAAATTTCCAAGAGCTCTAATAACTTCCCCTTTCCTTTTGAGCAAGGCCCAGGGCACTCACTGTTTTGTTTCACCCTAAGGGGGGTGCTTTAGCCATTGGCTGTCTCTGGAGGACTCTCATAGTGCCCCAGCTCACCGTTTTTATGGGCCTCGCTGGAAGTCCAGAGAAATCCCCTAATCGGGGAGGTCTGTGCAGTCTCAGGTCATCAGCTGGGTCCTCACTTCGCCGTCGATGCTAGGATGACGCTGGAGACACCTGGCTGGCTCGCCAGAAATTTGTAGCACAAGAGTGCTTCTTCCCCCCACTTGCTCCTCCAATTCGCTGAGCAGAAGAGATGAGACAGACAAGGACTGTTGTAAAAAGAGCAAGGTATATTTGCAAATAGGGCACACAGCTACAAGATGAGCTCTGAGTGTACCACCAGAACAAAGGATCACATGCTATTTTAAAGGCACATTACATCACATTGGAGAAATGAAAGTCACACTTAAGGCAAAGCATCTGACCTCTTTCACACCTTTGGATTGGTTATTGTCCATTTTTCAAACTCAGTCTCACGACAGAGCATCTGCAATTCTATCCCTGTTCACACCTTCTTCTTATCAATTTCCCCTTATATGGTCATTTCACATTTCCTTCAGACTCCATAACCCATCAATTGTGCAGCACGTATCCTCTTCCAGGAGGAGAGGGACCCTCACTCTTTCTTATCTCTGTTTCTACAGATGTGTCTAAGGAATGTCTATCTATGTTTCCTAGGCAACAGGAGGAGAAAGGAGGCCAAAAGTTCTCATTTCCAGCCAGCAGCCTCAAGTTTTAGCCTTATCAAACAGGGAGAGGAAGGCCAAGGCAGAGGACAGTTACTTTAAAACATGTACAAAGAATATATTTCATGTCTCTTTTTCTATACTAGTGTGATTACATTGTGATTACATGCTAGATCTAAAAGTTACTACTAAAATTTACTAATCCCACAAACTGAAACAGTATTAAGTTTGGTATAAAGCTGTGGGTCTCAAACTGTGAACTGGGACCCAAAAGTGGGTTGCAATTTTCATACAGGTGGGTCTCAGGAGGCAGGAAGAGGAGGAACTGGGTCAGCTGGGAGAAGAGGCTCTGGGAGTTTCAGTGGCAGATTTGCATCTGCATGTGTGAAATGGCCAAGAAATACAGCGTGTTGCTCAGTTTGAAACACGGAAAAATTATATAAACTTACTCAGTGTTAACTGATGTGAAATTCCTTCATTTTATGTTGGTGAAGGGGAAAGTAGCATGGAGTACTTTGCAAATGGGTTCTAAAAATATGAGTTGAGAGGTGGGTCACGAAAAACCTGCAACAGTTTAGATCTGGAGCTCAGTTCAAAAAGTCTGAGAATCACTTGTATAAAGAAAACAGAGATGCAGATATTTTAGCTTTAAACCCATCTGTTGAGTATAATATGGAAGAATGGCACACAGCAAAGGATGGCAAAGGTGATGCTGCTATTAGCAATTGCCCCTCCCCATTAATCAGCAACTGATTTTGGACTATTAACTTTTTATGCAGAACAAACCAAAGGATGCCAGCTGAAAAACACGCCAACAGTTGAAGCTTTTTTAGGGAGGGGGAGTCTTATTCTGTCTCAGTGGTGTTCCTCCATGCTGGCTGTACACAAGTTGCGTTGGATGGATGGATGGATGAATGGAAGGATGGATCAACTCCAATGTGTGAAATTTTGATCTCTCTCTATAAACACATTTCCTCCTTAAAATTCTGCTTGCTTATTCTAATTCTAGACATATTCTGGGAACTAAGAGAGAGATTGTATTGCTTAACCTACTTGCATCGCAAAGTATTCTTCTGCCAAAGTCATAATTTCATAATGAGGAAAAGGACTATTGCAGAACACAATTTCAGTGACAGGAAATGGTTTATATGAAGAACAGAATATAAAGTACACATATAAGCATGCTAAAGAGTAGATTACTGTTCAAAAATGTACAGGTTGATCTCTATTTTTTTTTTACAAAAGTGATGCAACTATAGCAGCAGAAAGCACCCAGTAACAGATCCCTTATATATTTATTCAAATATCTATATCACATATTTCAAATCAATAACCTTCAGCTGAGAATATTTTTTAAAAAATCAATAAAGTTAAAATCCAGCAAACAATAAAATCCCTGTATAAATCTAAAAAGAAGCAACTTTTGAAAAAAAACAACTGCCCAGGCATATAAATTTTTTTTTAAAGCTACTGAAATAACACAAAATTTCATATCTGAATTAAGTTCCCTGTGAAGCACAGCA
The DNA here is from genome assembly GCF_028583425.1 of Eublepharis macularius. Lineage (NCBI taxonomy): Eukaryota > Metazoa > Chordata > Lepidosauria > Squamata > Eublepharidae > Eublepharis > Eublepharis macularius. The sequence goes on from NC_072797.1 coordinate 83,829,041, forward strand.
CAAACATACAACTAGAAGAATAATCAAGAAATAGAGGTTGGAATTGGGTGCTACAGGGTTTCGTTTGTCTTTTAAAAAAGCAACAAAAATGTCTCATGTACTTAAACTAAATCCTTCAGAATAAGAAGACTCTTATTACGTCCTGAAATATTTTAATATTTGTCCTTCACTGTTTTCTGGAATAAAATGTTCAGCCTTTTATTGCAAGAAACTAAAAATCAAAGGTGGGTCCCTGGTTCTGCATGTCTCCCTGCCAAACAAGCTTTTCTTGTTGCATAATTTCTTGAGAATCCTTCTAATAGGAACCATTTTTTTCAGGGTGACCAAGGCAAATGTAATATCAAATCAAGTCCAGAAACCAGACTGAAATGAATGTCATTCAAAAGCATCTGCTCTCCACCTGCTTAAGAACTTCATCCAGAAATAATATTTGGCAATGAGTTGGTCTAATGACCACTTTCTTTAAAGCAGCTGGGACTTCTCAGAAAGCATTTAGTACCCAGTTTCCCCCTTAATCTGCATAGCAAGCTTCTTTGCAGTAGCTGGGGGCTTAGAAGATGAAGAAGACTCCTCCCTCCTCAAACCCACGGGTCCATGCCCGCGTGGATGTTGCTTAGCCTGCCTTTCTTTGCACTGTGCGAAAAGTGCACAGAAGGGGGTGGCACAGGCACTGGTGGCACCATGCCATTTGCTGCTTCATTTCCCCTGTGCAAAACAAACCTTTGATCCCTATGTGCCACTCCAATGCCATTGTCTAGTAAGCACTGATGAAAAAATGTACTCATATGCACCACACACACCCCATTCCCGCCAACAGAATTAACACTAAAGGCTCAGTCTTTCCCCTTTGGAACCAATTGGTTGCATGATGAGTGCAGACAGACTTACCATTAAGGAAAATAAGATGCTGTCAGATAGCCCCCGACTGCCTGGCCTGCCTGCCTGGCCTCTGCTCAGTAAGTACCGAAACAAAACACACAAACCCTTTCGGCAAGGTTTGGGGGGGTGGGATTTGTTACACCTTCCTTTCCTGGATTTGATTCAGTGTTCTGGAAGCTGCTTTAATGAACTGAACCAGCGAGTTCTGTGTGTAAATTTTGGCTTGCTTCCCCCATTATGCACACCCCTAGGGACAAGCCTGTATGTTTGTGGCATTTCTAGAATTCGTCTATGTTCAAGAAGTCAAAGATATTCCTGCCTAAATTATTTTTCAAACAATTTAAATCTGATTGTTCAGCCACATTTTACCTGGCTTTTATACCTGCCTTTTACGTTCTAGTATTAGGCAGTAAGGAGACTAGTTCCTAATATTTTACAGACAGTGAGAAACATCTGCTGGTATTCCAAATCACCAGATCAACACAGGATTCTGAACAAAAAGGCAATGTTTGTTGATGGTTCAATAAATACTAAAAAGGATAGTTAGTCCAAAATTTCTCTTATCAAACATGAGGACAATTTAAAATTGGAATTAAGAATACTATGCCATTATGGAATAAAGTAGACCTTTTATAGACAGGAAGTTGGTTAAAAATCAGGAAGTAGAGGGGAGTGATAATGGTCATTTCACAGTGGAGAGAAGTAATCTTTAATTCATTGCTTACCACTTATGACTAGTGTTTCTCATCCTCAGATCAACAAGTAAAAGATATTTACATTTAGCAATATTTAAAAACAGTACTTATTGTACACTGATTGTTCAAGGTAAAAATATTTATGCAAATTGCTTATGTTTTGTTTCAGCATCATTTCAGATGTATATCAGATTTCTGCTTGTTTTCAGATTTCTGCAATCTGTACCCTATGGTATTATTAAATGTCCCTGCTGTTGATCGTATTGAATTATATGTGTCATCTGCCTTGAGTTTCAGTGAAAAAGTTAGACTGTAAATAAATTAATAATAAAATTTATGCTCAAATGATATAAATTTTTCTACTTGTAGCATATCAAATGTATGAAATAGTATCATTGCATTCCTGAAAATAAATGCAATCCAGGGACAAATTTTTCCCAGAATATTAATATAATAAGGGAGGATGTAAGTCTTTAAACTTGTAGCTAGGGTTCGTTTCCTTTTTTTAAATGGTCTGAAGGAGAGAAAATTCCAGCCTGATCTAATTTATGACCATTAAGGAAATATAAATTGGCCAGTATGAGTCATAAAGTATAACAAAGTAATGGTTAGCCAATATAGATGCAGGCGGGGGATGAGGGGGGAGATACTTAATCCTCAAACAGTTATCAATATTTTTATGTTGAAAGTTGTCTGTAAGGACTAAACTACCCATTACAAATTACATGAGTTCTATTTAAAAGCATCATAAGGGCCCATTTCTGATCAGGATCACCGTGCAGGGGGAGAAAATATTCCTGCCTTTCTTCAGTTGTTTTCTTGAGCACATGTAGTCCCCCCTTGGGCATATGTCTCTGGTGCCATTTCAGCAGGAGGCAGGAGATAACGGCAGTATAGACCATAAAAGTAAAATTGTGGATGGGATTCAGAGAACTTCAAGCAGAACTCCACTCCCTCCCTGGTGTAGCCTTCTGCACCTCCGCCCCCCCCCCCCAAAGAGCTGCTCCTGAGGACCAGAAGACACTCAGGAATGGAGTGAGTCATGATACTTCCAGTGATATTGGTACCCCCATATCTTGAACAAGGTCCTTTCCCAGCCCCACTATTCCTAAATCACACTTTTCAAGGAACGGCTGTAGCTGGTGTATCAGCTGAAGCTAATAAAAGGCATGCTGTGCCACAGATGAGTCCTTGACCTCCAACTGTAGACCAGAATCCAGTAGTATCCCTAAGCAACTAACCATTCCCTTCAGGAAGAGTGAAACTCCCTCCAAGACAGACTGATTCCTCAGTCCTTGAACAGTGTTGCCTTTAACCAGCAGCACCTTGGTATTGTCTGGACTGAGCTTCAGTTTATTTTCCCCTATCTATCTCATTACCACGTGCAGGCCCCTTTTCAGGACTTCCACAGATCCCACCTGATTTAGCTGTTGAGGAAAGCAGAGCTGGATGTCATCCTCATAGTGGTGGCACCTTAATGATGATCTTTCCCAGAGGTTTCATGTAGATGTTAAACAGCATGAGGGACAAGATGGAATCTTGCGGGATCCCATAGGTCAAGTACCGCAAGGCTGAGTAGCAGTTCCTCAGAACCACTGAAGTGTGGTACCATCCCCCCACTCCCAACTCAAGCAGCCTCTCCAGGGTCAGTGGTACTGAACTCCACAGAGAAGTCCAGGAAAATCAACAGGGATGCACTTTCCCTGTCATTCCCCTGGTGAAGATCATCCCTCAAGGTGACCAAGGCCAATTCCATCTCAAACATAGGCCTGAATCCAGATTAAAATGGGTCTAAATAATCCATTTTATCCAAGACTGCCTGATTAAATTCTGCTTATGCTTCTGAAAGGGAGAAGATTTGGGGTTTGTAATCTAGAACTTCCAATTTGTGGCCTGCAAATCAACATTTCCAGTTCAATTTGAAAAAAATGTAGATTTATTAAAAAGAAGCAAATCCTCCTTACCTCTTTAACTAAAAATATCTTTATGGATTGTGGATTGTGGCCTGCATGTCTCTTCAGCTTTTATTCATTCTAAATATAATCTGTATGATTTTCTGTGTGGTTGTGTATTGAAACAGACAAGAAGGCACAGAACCAGGCCTCATTATATGAATTATAGAGAACAAAACCAGCATCCTCTGAATTACAGGAGAAGAATTCTATCAAAGAGTTGTGATGATGCCAAAAAAACAGAATAGCCAGCTTTACACATGGCAGGCAGAGATGAACGAAGCTTCTATGAAGAGAGAGTAATTGGCTGTATAACTTTTGTTTGGTTTTACATAAATCTATTGATAACCTGTTGTGCCTTGAATGCATATGTAGCATTGCAATCTGAAATACTTCAGGCCGTGGTCCATGGTGTCTCTGATTGATTACCTATTTTCTTCAATGGAAAAAAATTGAGTTCAGGTGTTCCCGACCAGATTCTATAAAATTTCTATAAAGTGGAATGCTTTGTCAGGCTCTGGATTTCTGCATTACTAGCCAGTAAACAGCATTTAAATGGAATAGGCTGTTCTCTAATGCAGAGGTTATAATAGTAACTAGGAGTTCTAGTCAGTTGTTGACTAATATGTATCGAGAAACCAATTTTTAGAATTGCTGTGCATCGTCATCATTTTCATCATCATCAGCAATACTTTAAAAAGGCTGACTGTGTCTCTGACACATTTATCTCCATGTGTGAATCAGGTCTTTGCAGTTCACATATTGTCTCCCCGTTCTTGAGTCGATACATAATATTTCTAGAATGATCAAGAAACTGATATAAGGACAGGCAGATCATGGTGATATCATAGTTGTGAGGCGTATCCCAAAAGACTTACTATTGGAAACAAAGGGCAAAATTTGATATTTCTCCAACAGAAATGAGGCTGACATCAAACAGCAGGTCATATAGACTAAGAACTCTATTTTAAAAATGATGTTAATCATAACCTTTGCATCTTAATGAGTGGCTCAAACTTTTATGTAACTTACTGCCAGATCCCAATATTTGCTCTGCTTTGTTTCATTAACTCCAAAGTTAATCAGAACAGGCTGGTACTTTCATGATGTATGGAAAAGGCATGTAGTTAATTATAACAATAAGCATGCCACAAAGCTCTTCATCTTTATTATATAAACTATGTTACATCAGCTTGATGATAGCTTGGTTTAGATGGGACTTTACGTGGTGAATAAGAACAGTGATCAGAATTGCCCTCATTACAGTGAACCTAAAAATAGCAATAGCTGACAAAGTCATTATTGTACAATAGAAATGTTATCGCTGTGTAAAATCCAGATCCACCAACCATTTACACAGGAATTCCTGGATCTAAGCCAGATATGTCTTATTCATTTCAATAGGGCTTCTGTGCAAGCACTTTTGCTTAGCTAGTTGTAGATCAGGCTAGTGATTTTTTAAGCCACGCACAAGGTTATTTAAAAAAAATTAAATGCCACACCTACATTGTTAGATCTTTGTGTTGAAACTGTCAGATCTTACAATGACTGGACTGATTATTTTTCAGATTTCTACTTTGGCTTGGTTATTATACATTTCTGGATGTGGTGTGAAGATGCTGAAAAAGGTGGCAGAGTTTAAACAGCTTTAGTTTAACTTTCATACTGGAGAAACTTCAATTTACTGTCTTTGTTTTGTTGTGTATTTTTACTGCCAGGAAGAAGCTGAGTTTATGCAACTGTGCTTTCAGAAAAGGACAGTGAATCATTAACATCTCATTTTTGTTGTTTCACTCACGTAACTCTTTCTTCGTTAAAGTAACAGAAAATAAATGTTTTGAGCATGTGGAAGAACTTAGAATTAATACAAATCAGGACACATTTTTGCAGGTCAAACAAAGCCATTGCAAATGCACTTTGGATGTCTATAGATTTTGTTTACCGGAGCTGCATTTTGCCAACTCATTCTGGATTGTATTCATTTAGGATTCACACATGCAAGAATTATACATAGCAAAAACAGTAGCCTGAGTGTCTTTTTCTTTGTATATGTAGCAGTAATTACAACTTCAGGTTGCAATGGAAATAATTACTCATGCCTCTTGATATTACTCATTTACATTCTTAGGCTGATGTTCTTCCAGTGTTGATGTTCCAGACAAATAATCCAAATGAAAATGTCTGCTTCCTCAGATCACATGCCCAGGCATGCACATGCACAGAAACACACACAAGGGGATCCCACAGTACAGTATGTTCTTTTGACTATCATGCCAAGCTATTTTTATTGGCCACCTTAGCCTTAAACTACATGGCAGGTAAGGACCTTCCCTTACTTCTTTCATTGACATAACAGCTCTGTGAGACAAATGACCTTTCATGCCAAAAACAAAACCCCTCAAAAACGAGTTTGTCAAGGAAAAGGCTACATTAGAGTTTTTCTCCTGACATGCTAGTTTTCTGCAAGCAGTAAATATTTTCTTTAGAATCATTCACTTCAAGTTTGCCAGATTTGCCACCTCACTTGCATTTGTGAGAATTAAGACTTGGTGTAATTGTTTAAACTATGTTGCTATTGATATGGACCCTGGGGCTATTATTCAACACTGTCTAACTCTTGTCTGGATGCCAGTATGTTCAAAATGATAATGACACTCATGAAGACATTTGTTGAAGAGGAGGTCATCTCTGTTTGCATGATATTTTAGACCCCTGTCTAGTTCGAAGCTGGGTTTAATATAGGCCAGAGACTACAGCTAAGCTGTAGGTGGAATACTGGTTTCTGGGTTTTCTTGATTAGATGTTACTTAACTGAATTGGAGCACAACTCTGCTAAGATATGTAGATGGCAACAGGCACTGCTGGCGCCAGGGTTTCTGGCGCCTGTGGCAACCCCCTGCACGTGAGCGCGCGCAGACCACAGACTGCATGATGATGTCATCGCATGATGATGTCATTGCGCAGCGCAAGATGGAGGCATTTGCCGGCGGATGGCTGGGGTGGCGGGCAGCGGCTGCTCCACGCTCCGCACTGGCAGCAGCTCGTGGTTGCTGCGCCCAGCTAGGGGCATGTGGTGGTGGTGGCAGCGGCGGCACGGGGCTGGCTGGCTGGCTACAGCAGCTGCGGGCCAGCCACGCCAGCTCCGCGGCGCGCACCTCCGCCCCTGACACCCCCTCTGGCGCCTCTCCAGTGCCCTCGCGCCCTGAGGCCACCGCCTACCTGGCCTCAATGGGCGCGCCGGCCCTAGCAACAGGGCAAATGATTTCTCCATAGAGTTCCCAGACCTTTTGCACCTGAATGGAAGGTGGTCTCTTACTTGCAAGAAATGTTCAGTTCAGTGGCCAAGGCAAAATGGGTGCAGACTTTCCATTTAGGCAAATTGAAGATTAAAGGCCTGTCAGAAGGTTTATTCTGTCTTCATGTGCTTTCAGAGCTGTATGTGATCAAATGAACTCTGAATACTGAAATTGTCTAGAATTTGTTGAAACACATGCATATATACAGGAAGGTGCAGAGAAATGTTCAAGGCAGAGTAGCAGGGAACAGCAGAGTAGAGTGAGGCCTTCTCTGTCTAGCCTATTTAGAGAATAAACTATAAGTAAAACCTGTGTTGGAAGTACTCTTAAATAGTGTTGCCTACATCCGGGTGATATCTGGACATGTCCTGGAATTGCAATTTATCTCCAGATTACAGAGAAAAGTTCCCCTGGAGAAAATGGCTGCTTTGGAGGGGTGCACTCTATGGCATTAAACCCCAATGAGGTCCCTCTCCTCCCCAAACCCTGTACCTCTCAGACTCTCCTCTCCTCCAAATCTCCAGGAATTTCATTCTAACCGGGAACTGGCAACCACTACAAAAGGAGGAGTGAACATCTAAACACTATGTCCTGTTTTAGGCATAAAGTATTGCAGTAGTTCAAGTGCCAAAACTCTTGGCTTGTGTTCTTTGTTTTAGCTAACTTTTTTTTTCTTGGCATATTAAATGAAAACAGATTTCTGTTATGCTAACTCCAAGAGCCCAGGATGACTTTGCAGTTGATGGACGATACTCAGAGCAAAGTTTACAAACGTTTATGGGACACTGTAATGTCCTACCTGGGATCGTGTATACCAAATTTTCTCTATTTGTTAGCCTAAATTTCACAGCCCTTTTCCAGTGTGTATCATTTTATTACAAGGGCTATGAAATAGTGATTCAGGAGGACCTCTACCATATCATTAGGGGATTTGTACAAAAAGCCCCTCAGAACTGGGTGTCATCAGTATATTGATCACAACCTACTCCAAAACTATGAATGATTAATTAGCCCAATGTGACCTTTGTTTGGGATCCTAACAGCCCAGTCCAAGGGGTGGGATGGAAAGTGCACAGGGAGCAGACTAAGGGTTACGGGAATGGTCTCTGAACCAGGTCTGGGAAGGGTGGGATGGCTCCAAAGACTCTTTAGGTGTGTCTCTGCATTTGTGTGGCTCTGCTACCCAAAGTAGCAGGTGTCCAGTGGCACATTGGAGGCTCCAGCCCGGCCCTGGTCAGCTCCCCCCCTCATATTCACAGCAGGCAGCAGGGTGGGACTTGGAGTGTAGCCATGTGTGTCTGGTGGGGGGATGTTACGGAGGACTCTCATTCTCTGACAGCTCTCCTGGTATCTGATAAGCCAGACAGAAGACCTCTGCATCCAGGGAATGGGAGTGTTGCTGGAGGAGGGATGTGGAACAACGTCCTGGGATTTCAGGGGCTCCTCCCCTGTGAAGCCAGACGACTCTCCCATTTACTCTTTGCAGAAGCAGGGATGGACTTTGGGAATCTTGCACTGGGGAGTGGGATGGTGGCCCCCAGAGCATGCTCTCTGTCCATGCAGGCCATCTTTCCACTCTGGGGGCCATCTTGGGACCAGAGCATTGCTCCACCCCATGTTCTCCTCACATCTTTTCAACACAGTGATATATTTCAATGGAGCTTCTGCAAGTCAATGGGCATTTGTTGCTTCCATCACATCCAATGGTCCTCTTAGTCTCTCCAACGGTTTCCAGTGGGCAGTCCCATCAGTCATTGGTGGCTGGCAATGGGAGATATGGCCTGGCCTGTGAACTGGCTATGCCTTTCCCTACCACTCATGGTGCTGTCACCTGCAGCAGTGCTCCAATTGGCAGATTCTGCTGGTGTTGCCAGGACAACTGGGGAGCATTCTTTACTGGCTGGCCCTCGCTGGCCCCACCCCCAGCGGGATACGGCTTCCACCCTATCCCCAAGGGGGTACATGCCCCGCCTGCTGCTCAACCAGGCAGCCTTCCCTGGATGGGTGCCCCAGTACAGGTGCTGTGGCCTCAGGGGCATGTTGTCCCCAGCTGTCTGCTCCCTGGCAGGGGGGAAAGCAGTGTTGCTGGGCAGTGGAGATCGCGGCCTGCCTATTGGCTGCACCACTGCTTGCCCCTCATACATCTGTTACCAGGGTGGTGCAGCCATTGGTGGGTGCTTGCAGGGTAGGTAGATGCTCTTGGCAGTGGCTGTACTGCACCTTGCCAGGCTTAGGCGCTGGCATGGCTTTCTCTTGAAAGTCCATAAGGAGCTGCAGAGTGGCGCTGCTGCTATGCTGATGCCCAGGTGCAGTAGCAGGGCCAACCCTTTGGATTGGGCTGCCTGTATTGCTTCCACTTATACTGCATTTCATCCACTGTGGAGCAGCCCTCTGCTGTAGAGCACCATCTGCTTTATAGCTAATTGAAAGGTACTGGTCTTGCATGAGTGGTCATTTATACTGCCAGAGGATTACACTATGCCACAGAGAACCATTTCTTCAATGGAAAAGTATGCAGCAGAAGCAAGTCTTAGGATCCAAGTGTTAGGTGCAAAGATTAAAGCCTCTATTGGATATTACTAAAATCTAACACCTGACTAGTGTGATGTAAACAGGGCTAAATGTATACTACACAGAATTGCTGGACATCCTAAATAATGATAGCCTACAAAACTTGAAGAAATTGTATATGCATGGATGTGGATTTGGAAAGAATGAACTACTCTCCTCTCTCTCCTGTGCTATGACTAATAGAGGGCAAGGCTGCCTTTGTACGTGTTCTGGCACCCACTGTTGACGTAGAGCCCTTAGTGACCATTTGAGGTGCTTGGAGTGAACCAGCCTGGTTGTGTTTTAATATATTATTGTCAGTTTGGAATTTGGCCACAGCAGGCTGGTCCCATGACAAAGGAATGGTAATGTTCCTGATAACTGTAGATATCTCTGCAATGGGTGTTCTTTGTAAAGAAATGGCTCTATCTAAGAACCCATAAGTATGGTTGTTGTGGGTTTTCTGGGCTGTATTGCCGTGGTCTTGGCATTGTAGTGTTACCAGAACTGCTTTTTATTATAAGGAGGAAATTAGCTTTAGCAGTCTGTAACTTAAAATAAGCGCGGATCTTAACCTACGTCTACGGAGGTCCCGATCCCAGACACTCTAGTGAAAAAGAGGCAGACTACAAATAGGTTCAAACACGTGTATTGTCTAACAATGTGGCGTAAGCCTGAACTTGCACAAGCATACAAGAAACACACAAGATCTAGGAAATACAGAGTATGAAATACAGAGACGTTCGCATTAGCTGGTTCCCAACGATGATAGAGGGAATACTCACTTATCCTGAAGCGAAGCAGAGACACAACAGCAAGGGGGGTGGCCCAATGCCAGCACTGGAACCACAGACGGACAGCAAGGAGGTCTGGATAGGGAATGGCCTGAGCCACGGACAGCAAGGGGGGGGGGGTCTGGATAGGAATGGCCTAAGCACCGAGTGGTCTGGGAGACCAGCTTAAATACCCCAAAACGTACCCTGGGGCTGGTGCTGTACTTGGTGGTTCTCACAGATTAAAACAAAGGTTCTAATGGGCTACTGAATGGCTTAGATGGGCCACTTTAGTAATCAGATTGTGATAAGTGACACCTCAGGAAGAGGGGACAAAAGAGGGAGGGGGAAATCCAAGTGGGCTGAAAGGATGTTCCAGCGGACAGGGCTTGTCCTGATGTCATCAGCTCTGGAATGCGGAGGTTTCTTTGAGACGCATTCTCTAAGTGCTTGGGATGGTCGGCACTTAGTTCCTTCTCCGGGGCGGCTCCTAAGATATGCAGAGCGGGGCGAGGGGCTCTCGCTGCGGACGTGGTGTGCCCGCTTCGCCGAAATGGCTTCCCAAAGCAGTCCTTTTCCTCTGGGTCTTCTGGCTGCCTGAGAACATGGATGCCGGCTGGGCACAGCTGAGGCTGGTTAGCAGGCTGCCCGGTAGCGAGGGCAAGCTCGGCGACCGGCTCGCGGGAGGCTCCAGGCGGGAACTGACCAGGGAGCGCCTAGCCAGGCTCGCTGGAGGTTTCCCCGGCTGGCGCCTGGCTGCTAGCAGCGGCTTGGGCCCATATGAGGCAGGCTTCCATGGAGGCAGGGGGAACAACACTCAAAACACAGTCCAAAGCAGGGAACAGGCACGGTCCGTGGCAGATGGCAATGCAGGCACGGGGCACACTTGTAACAGAGTCCAAACACACACTGGGAAGTCCAGATACAGGGCAGGGCAGGGCTGCCCAGAAAGAGAGTCCTTTGTGCAGTTATCCAAACATGGAGTCAGTAAACTACACAGTCCATTGCAGCAGCAAGGTAATTGACACGCAGGCAGGAAACTGACACGTGTATTAACACACACACGTGTAAAGCAATCTTTGTGTAGTAATAAAACAGCAATGCAGGAAACTTTAACACAGTTCATGGCAGGCCTTAAAGCAGGGGAGGGGGCCTACTTGGCAACAGTAGTTCCTGACGTTTCGCCAGCAGCTGTGGCTGGCATCTTCAGAGGTGGTGCTACACCTCTGAAGATGCCAGCTACAGCTGCTGGCGAAACGTCAGGAACTACAATGCCAAGACCACAGCAATACAGCCCAGAAAACCCACAACAACCATCGTTCTCCGGCCGTGAAAGCCTTCGACAATAAACCCATAAGTACTTGGAACACATGCCCTGCTCCAGCTAATGGGAGAAGTGTTTATAGAGTGTGTGATAATTTTAAGTGTGTCTTTAAATGCTTGGTGTGGTACAGAGGAAGAATGGGGGTGAAAGAGAGGGATGAGTGAGTGTGATGATTGGTTGATGACTGAGAGTGTGGGCGGAGTGAACTGCAGAGAGAAAAGAGGCCTTTTGGTTTAGACAGGCAAGCTGTGTTCAGCCTGAGGGCATTTCTGAGAGAAATATTGATTCTGGTTTAGTCAGGCAAAGTCTGCGTGTGCCTGAGAGAGAAAGTTTATGCAGATCCGTGTGACTGAGCTGATGCAAAGAAACGTTAAGAACTGATAACTATCTTAAAAACCATCAAGCTTAAATACCAGTGTGAAACCAATATGCTTCTTGTAAAAATAAAAGTTTATTTTGTTTTTTTCCCCATCCCAGAGTATTTGTTATTCCTATATTCTATTCCTTTCCTCAGGGCCACATAGTCCCATAAAGGAGACTGACGCATGGGCACATTATTAAAGGGGAAATTTAAATTAACTATCTTGGAATATAATTCCTGGTGGCAGCAAACTACCCAAAAGGTGTAAGAAGAGGGTTAAAGGAAAAATCTTACTGAAAAATAAAGAGGGTCATAATGACAGAGTGCCACACAAATCCTGTTTATTCTGCCTATAAAGAAACAGCAGTTTAAATTACGGCAAAGGCAGTGAAAAACCTGTAGAATTGTTGTGAATTTGCTGGGGCATTTTGTGGGGGAAAGTAACAAGTCCCTCCCCCTGTTGCTGGAGATCTGATCTGCTATCCTATATGAGTGCCTCTTTGCTTCTTCCTGTAATCTACATCTGTGCATCCATGCTTTGTCACAGATTTAGTAACACTGTACTTGATACGGTGCCTTAAGCTTCACCTCCTATGAGGTTTGTGTTCCTTTGGCCCAAAGGATCCCCATGAATGCAGGGAAGACTACGATTGCATGTGTATTTATTTTTGTTCTATTAATTTTAAAACATTTGTATGCTGCCTTTTAACCCAAAATAGGACCCCAAGGTAGTGAACAATACAATATTAAAAATTTAAAACATTTAAAAGTATAAAAACAATTCCATAAACCATGCACAAACACATACCACATACTACCTCAACTGAAATAAATTTGCAGTTTCAAAAGTTTCACTCTAAACTTCATATTAAGGGGAAAGAACCATCAGAAGATTTGTCAACATTTTTATCTCACCTTGATCTTCCTTATTTAGATGTGGCTCAGCAATAGCTACTTGCTGAGTCTTTGCATATGGATGAAAATTTCCCATTATGGCTTTAGTTTCTAGGAACTACAAAAAACACTTCCACCTGTCTTAGGGAATATCATTAACAAGAAAATACTAGCATAGGAAATGTTTGAAATCTTTTTTTATTTAAAAGTCAGATGCAATAGTAATTAAGCTAGGATCATTAAAGGCATAGTGCTAATTTTAGTGGAAATGAACACTGGTTTTCTCCAGGCTGTCAATCATTTTACTCAATTGTCTCTTTATATTATGCAAATGTGACACACATTAGTCATGCCTAAGTGCTTGAAGACTCATGTTGCCAAATGCCTCTGGAGAAAGAGACACACATTAAGGGTTCCTACTACTATTGTTAATTCAAATTAATCCCACAAAGGCAGCACAGCAATGGAAGGTGGCAGTGGAATAGAAGGTGACATTGCACTCTGCTTTTCAAAAATAAATTTATTAATTGATCATTTACTGAAGGCCAACTGTTGGCTCTACTGAGCCAGGAAAAATCATCAAGAGAGTAACAAGTTATTCATAGATATATTTTACTTATTTATTTGGAATATGCATATGGCAACCCTGTCCTAGCAGAGCCTCTGAGATGGCTTCAAGTTCATTAACATTTATCCAGAGCTCAGTTTGCTCCTAAGCAATGATAGTGCAGGAATGGATGATGGGCTTGGCTTCTGCCTGGTGATGTCTGTTAGTTGGATCTGCATTGCTGCTAGCCAGGTCTGAGGGAAGGCTTTGAAGTGCCTATGTGCTCCAGGATTCGCCTGGCTCCTGGTGGGTGGCAATGCATGGGAAGAAGCCTGTTGCCCCTTGCACCTTAATGATGACAGCCTTGGTCTGAGCTGAGACCCCTGAGGTGCTTGTAGTTAGACATGGGCACAAACTGCATTACGAACCAAAAAACCTCATGAACCGCCTGATTGTCTGTTTGCGAATCAGCAGTTCGTGAGGGTCCATGGCCAATGAACCAGCGTTCGTTGGAAGCCCAGTTTGTTGCGTACGCCCACGGTTTGTGAAGCCAGACAGTCAGGCACCATCAATCAATTCCCTTGGAAATGGAGCTGGGGGGATGCCTGAACTCTGTCTGCACTCCTTCTGTTGCCCTGGAAACCTGAATCGAAGCCCAGCTTACCTTGATTGGCAGGTCTTCCTTCCAACCATGGAGCTGCAAATTGGTTACAATTGGTTACATGGGAGAAGACACCTGGGGAGAGGGAGCGGGCAGGGGGGTGTTCTGTAGCCATGGGCACTCCAATCTCATCCCTGCAAACCCTGATAGGAAGTTCTGACGGCCAACCCCTTGTACACTGGGCCAACATCAACTGGTGGCTCTAACTGTATTGACTGGGAGTTTCCTGGGGGCCTTGGATTGGAGAGGGTATGACTCCAAGATCTCTATTGCAATCTTGACCAAACTTGGGTGCTGGCTGGAGGAGAGCCTGCTAAACACTCCCTGGGAATATGGGCTCTCTAAGTCCAATGGGGGCTGTTCTGACGCCCACGAACCACGAACCTCGAACCGGTTCGTCAGTGGGAAAAGTTTGTTTCGGTTCATTAGTTTGGGTTCATCGGTGGCACCGAACCATGAACTGCTGGTTCATTAAATTTTTTTTTGTTTGTGCCCATGTCTACTTGTAGTACTTCTGCTTGTTTCACCTGGCTCCTAGACAGTAGCTGTGGGCTTACTGCATAGCAAAAGACCTAGACTTTTGCTGTAGTTTGGGTTGACAGGATATCTTACTGGAGTATGCATGTGTTTGAAACAATCTAAGAACATCAAACAATGGTAATCATGACAAAAAGGCAGCTGCAATTAAGCAGGAGAAGTAAAACCCAAAGTATTAAAAACTACAGTGCTGTGGCGGCACAACGCCCCCTTATAAATCAACATCAATGGCCAGGATGAATAGGAGAAACTTTGCCTAATGTCTAAGGGATGACAAAGATGGTGCCAGCTGAACAGAGGGAGTGGCATAGTCAGGGATAAAACACAGAAAAGGCCCTGTCTATAACAGATCTAACTTTAGGGAAAGGCAACAGAGAATGGTCTTCTTCAGAAAACACCTAAACTGTCAGGAAAGCTCATATGGGAGAAAGTTAGGGTTACCAGATCTTTTTACCCTCCTGGTTGGGGGTGGGGGGGAGGGTGGCACTCACCTTTTCAAACTCCTTTTGCATGTGACCCCCGGGGGGAAGACACAGGAGCACTCCCAGGGCAGCACAATGATGTCGCTCCCTCTTAATATTATAGAAGCCTGTGAATATGCCTTTTTTGAGTGCTGAGAGACTAACAGTGCAATCCTAAGCAGAGTTACTCCCGTCTAAGTCAATTGATTTCAATGGTATTAGACTGGAGTAATTGTATAGGATTGCACTGTAAGACCTCCACCTGTTCCGTGTATTTGATTGGCCACCAGCTGGGGAGGCCTTCTTACTTTAACAGGGTCTAAGCAAATCATAAGCAGCTTTCACAAGTGCTACTGCCCAGACTCATGGCAATTCCTTCCCCTCATCTCCCAACTTTAATTATATGAAAAAAATACTGGAGATAGAGGAAGCATATGTTGGTAGGGTTGTCACTGCCAGACTGCAGCCAGCAATCACGGTGGGGTGGGGACAGGTGCTCCAGCATGACTCCAGCATGCTGACATCACTTCCAGTAAAAGCCAGAAGTGATGTCATGGAGCAATCTAGCATTCACAAAAACTCTATAGAAAAATGACTTTTTTTTTTTGTAAATCCTAGAGTGTCTGTGACATCACTTCTGGTTTTTACTGGAAGTCACAAAAGAGTGCTGGTGCAATGCTGGCACATGCCTCACTCTTCTCCCATTCCCTCCAGCCAGTGCTTCAGGTGCCAGTGAGCAATGCTTCAGGGTCCTCCTCCCATGTGGAAATGTGGCCCTCAAACTTAACTACAGCAGGGTAGGACTAAAACTTTCTTGTGTGTCAACAAAAGGCAGTCCATTTTGAGCCTGCTAATCACGTATCTCTGTCCAAGAGTTATTAACTTTAGTGGAAGAAAGAAGGTGGAGGACATCTGCCAACTCTAGATATGACATGTTGTGCCAATTTAACACCATGTGTTTGTCAACACTATAACCAAAGCAAGAGTAAGCTGTGAATTACGACGTCTGTTTTTCTGTTAAAATGTTGTTCACTTGACTGGGCCTCATCCTCCTTTCACCACCTCCTCCTCCCCCTCCCTTCGGTGGCACATTATGCTGTCTGTCACACAAATTTCCTAGGCCTTATGTCTCTTTGGGTGTGATCATGAGAATAACAGCAGATCTTAAGTGGAGAGCTTCATATTCAGTAGGTTTATCGGACACAGAAACACAATTAATCCATTCTTATCGCTAATCATTAACCAAGGATGCGTGGAACTCCCCTTGCCAACATAGAGAATGATGCATCGTGTAACCTTTAGGACAAGGGTGGTTATTATTAGCACATGAGAGGTACATAGAGAAGCTACTCTCACTTTCTCCATTGATGTATATGGAGGAATTAATTTTACTGGATAGGCTCTACATTTTCTTCAGTCACTTGCATTACATTTTAAACCCCCACAGAACTTGGAGAGAGCCCCTATTCTTTCCTCTTCAACTTTTGCTGTTCACTGCAAGCTCAGCAATTGGTCTGTCTTCTCCCCCAGTCGGTGAATCAACAGTGCCTTCCCATCCGCTTTTATTGCCTCCCATAAAGGACATACAAGCCTCCATCAGCCTCATTCAACTTGACACCTGTTTCACTTTAAAAGAACCTCCTATAAATAGAAAAAGGAACACAAACCTCTCTGGCATGGCACAGTATTCTAGAAAATGAGACCAGCAACCCCTGAGAGAAGAGGAGAAGAGGCAAAAGAGACGCTATCTTCTCTAAAAAAAACCCTGGCAAGCTCTATTTAAGTTTGTTGTTTTTAATTAAAATGCTCATTTCTTGTTCTATTTTCAGATCCTCTCTGGGAATTTAGGAATGTTGAGACGTGCTGGTTCTAAAGCCGTAACTACAAGATGGTCATGGATGACTGGGATAAGGCATGTTCTAATGGAAACAAATCACTTGTCAGCAAGCAGCCTTCAAAGTTTTGAACAAAAGCTCAGAGGGTTCAGTGGGGAAAAGAACTTGTTTGTTGGCTTAAAATGGCTCGATGCATGGTCAGTGAATGCCAAGTAAAGCTGTAACACAAAAAAGTGTTGTGATATCAGTTGGTGCATCCATACAATAGACAACTCTATTAAATGGAAATTTTGTGCATTTCTGTTCTTCAAAGCGCAGCTTGGCTTTCTCAAGCAAGTTCAAGGCTCAGCTTGAGCCAGAGTTTTCCAGTGAAACAGACTACCAAATAACATGGTTGAAATTCTCTGACAATTAACCTCTTTTCCTGGTTCAAAAGGTATATAACTAAAAGCCTTTTCCTACCAAAACAGAAGTGCACTCCTAAGCAGAATTGCACCCTTCTAAAATCATTGAAGTGCAACAGGCTTAGAAAGGTGTAACTCTGTTTAGGGATTACACTCTGTGATTTTTAGTTTTTCTGTAGTACAACTTATATATCATTTGTCCTTGTTCCTTTGAGGCCTAGAGCCAGATCTTATGAGGCAATACTAAAAAGAGTGCCAGTCATGCATGCTCTGAGCACCTTTTCCTCACAACTTCTGGGTGTGGATGTACATCTAGGTCAGAGGGTGTGATGTCCAGACAGGTCCAAGCCTCTTATGCAACCTCTTGGGTCTTGAAATAAGGAGCTGAGCATACATCTGCAGCAGCACACTGATTGTATCACTTCAAGTGCATTTCGTTCTGCATTTTCTTGACTTCAGCAAAACAGTGCTGCCCGCTTTGTGGGAAAAGGAGGTGTGGCTCTCTCTGTGTGTAAAATGAAAATAGGCTGATCTGTAGAGGTGAAACAAAAGCACCACTTAAGACAGCCTTCTATACCCACAAGATCAGCCCACAAGATCTCCCACAAGATCAGCCAGTTCAGACATGGTATCTTCTCAGGAACACAGAGCTGAAGAGATGCCTTCCATTCCGGAAGTAGCAGCATAAGAATCCATTCTTCCTCCCATCAGACCTGATTTCTTTAACATCAGTAAAATGATGACCTTAGAATCCCATGAAAACGGGCAGCTTTTATAGGTATTAGTAGCAGTGTATTTTAGCTAAGGAATGTGGAGATTGCTGAATATTGCCTAGACAGGTAAATGAGGAAGTAAATCATTTCACTAGTGCATTATCCAGCAACATTTGGATTCTCCTACAGTGTTGCATCAGAAGTCTTACACACATACACGGAATACAAATATTGAAGATTCTGATTTGGATCCAAAGACATCTTCCAGAAGCCAATGAGCCCTTCCTCTCAGTGTGCCAGTTTTCCTCAATCAGATCACCCATATTTAGTGGGAGAGGTTGTTGCTCAGTGGGAGAACTTCTGCTTTACATGGAGAACACCCCAGGTTCAATCCTCACATCTCCAGCTGAAAGGATCAGATAGTGGGTGAGACCTGCCTGAGACCCTGCAGAGCCACTGCCAGTTAGATTGCACAGCACCAGCACGGACAGATGAATGGTCTGGCGCTGTAAGAGACAGCTTCATGTGTTCACAAGTATACTATGGAGTCACACTTCGCAATCTTCCTGAAAGCCCAGTGACTCCAGGAGCAGCGATCTGGGGAGTACAGCGGGCTGCAGCAGGAAAGGAAATGTGGAAAAGATCCATTTTGTAAGCAAAGCAAAGCGGAGCATATAATCCTTCAGGCCCAGCCTTATGATTGCCACACCTCTTTAAACCTCTCTTTTGTACTTTTATGTGTAGCTTTGGGAATATATCTATTGTAGCCCTCTAGTGGCAGAATTTGCTACTGCTTGCAAAGTGGGAAATGGGAGTTTAAGGCAAAGTTCCCTGATTTACATACTTGTAAGATTTAAATTATTAGTTTTGTTAAAATGTTTGTGTGAAGCTATTGGCATTTATGGTTGGGACTAAGCTACTACACTGCTGTTCTAGCATGTGCTGGCTCCACACACTCCAAACTTCAGTGGTTGAGAGTAAAGTAGAGTAAAACAGAAACATCAAACTGGAAAGAGGTTTCACTTTTTGATGTAAGTGGTTTGTAGGCCTACATAAGCCTGTTCTAATGCAAGGCTAAAATCTGGCTGTCTGAGAAATGGAGGAGGGGAGAGGTGAAATAAGTTTCTTTCACACTGGGATCTTCATTCATGCTTGTTCATCTGCTGAATCACTATTATTGGCTGATGTCACTACAATGTGTTATGAGTACCTCTTCCCTGGTATCTCTACTGAAATCTCTCACTGGGGAAGGGAAGGACACCTGGAGCCCTGTTGAGGGCAGACTGCAGGAGCTATCATTTGCTAGCCAGCCCAATCTTCTACCATCTACTAGGAGCAGCACATTTTATCCCCTGCCCTTCATTAAGAGCAGCACTTCCGCCTTCCTCAATGTTGTGCGAAGGGCATTGGTCACCAGTAGCATCCCTACAAGGACTGTAAGACTGTGATGTGCAAGGTCACCCCTAAACCATAATACTTAGGAGAGGGGTCTTCATATTGTGAATCTGAAGAACATCATAGCATCTGGTTCTGTGAATGTTGTATCTTCTTCTGTTTAATAAAAATATTTGTTTTGCGTTAACAGAGTGTGTGTGGAAAGCAACACCAAGGGATTTAAATAACTTGCCAAGTTTCCTGAGTGATGGCTTAGAGCAAGAGGACAAAATGTACCCTAGATGCTTGAATATGAGGGTTATATAATCTTGGTTTTTTGTCATGTCTTGTGGAGTTTTCTGTGGTGAAAATGAAATTATCCTGCACAAAGTGTAGTATCCCAATATCCTGTTCTGGCCTGGATAGCTTAAGTGGTACTGCAGTAAACATTTAATCTGAAGATCCATACTCTGAAATCCCGGTCCAGATGTTATTGCTCTTGCGTAGTGTAATTGGTATAGATGGCAGTGATTATGCCCAATTTCTTATTAGATAGACAAGTGAAGGGGCTCAGCATTACAACTTGGTGATGGGGCAAGGTAGGAAGAGTGCCTACAAATGGCAGCCATGGTTCAGCATCCTCAGCTAGTCTCCTTATGAAACCATCATTTAACTGACCAGAGCACACGCATGACTGCACATAGCCACAGAAGTATAAAAGCCCCAACAGCTTTTGATTTTTTAGAAAAGCACCTTTAAAATGAGAGTCTTCTGGATCAACAGATCATGGTATATGCTGTCCAGGTTCAATTAAAAAGAAAATTGAATGATAAAATCTTGCTAAAGTGCTTATTAGTGACTATTATTTTACAAGCACACAGACAAATACTGAAACAGTCTCTTTAGTATTAGCTCCTTAGAGAAGCCAGGGCTTGTCAGGGGCTCCATATCAGCCATATCTGTCTCTACAGTGCATGACAAGCAAGTTCCTGCACATAATTTCCATAAAAATTCACTACCCTAACATGTATACTAGAGGTGGGCATGAACTGGGAATTGGCTACAGACCGCTCGTCCATGGTCCATGGACTTTCATGGACCACGGTCCATGAACTTTTAAACAGACCGGCCTGGTTTGCGAACCTGGTTTGCGAACCATTTCCCACCCCTTCCCGCCACCCCTACACTGTCCCCTTCACACCCAGGCAGCCCAAACTCGCACAGACTCTTCGGCAGCCTCTCCTCCAGCCAGCCTCTGAGTTTGGTTAAGATTGCATTTTGGATGGCTGACTTACAGGCCCCCCAAAGTGGCCGCCCCGAGGGAACTTCCAGTATGGAGAATAGGAGCTGCAAAAGCCAAATGGCTGGCATTGCCTCACAGCACCCTAAAGTTGTAATGAAAACCTGGGATGGGGTGGGAGAATCTTCCACTCAGAACAGAACATTGGCCCCCAGACTTTCCAAAGACTTCTTTTTTTCAACACTTTTCATTCAACAACACTACAGTAGACTTTTTCTCCCATGGGTTGTCATTCAGTAGACCTTTTTTAACCACAGCTTTTCATTTTAGTAGACTTTTTTTTTCCTTAAGGTTTTAAATGTAACACTCTTCAATTATCACTTTTCCAAAGACTTAGACAAGCAACAACTTCCCCTCCCCTATTCTGACTGACCCTTGGTCTAAGGAAGGAGACTTGTGCTCCTCCTATTGAGGAGAGGCAGCTGCCAACAAAACCCACCTACCAGATGTGGCTGCTTCAGCAACGGATGCCCTGGGGATGCCCTGGGGTTGGGGAGACCAACTCTCCATGATGGGGAGGGAATGACTGGATGTGTTCGACTGAAAGCCAACTCAGAGACAGGAGACCGTGTAGCAATTCAAAGGTCCCTTGCAGGAATGGAAGGCATGGGAGGGAGGGATTGGATGCCCTCCACACCTTGGGGGAAGGAGGCTTATGCTCCCCTATTCAGAGGGAGCCTCTTTGGGAGGTAGCCAATGAATCCTACCTTGGCGATATGGTGTGGCTGCTTGCTGGGGTTAGGGGCAGGGCTCTGACGTTGGCTGCTGTCCTACTTGTCACTGGATTTTGGGGATGGAGGATCTAGTTTCCCTCCACTCCAAGTTCAGTTACGTTAGGGATCTCCAACCCTCTGGTGAAGCAGAAGAAGGCTCCACCACAGTGACCCACTTCAAAAGGTTGTCATGAGGATAAAATGGAAAATGCTTTGGTAGCACCGCCACAGAGACCTCTCCTACGCGTCATTTCTCCCGTGTCAGCAAAGGAAAGCTCAGCTGACAAAAGGGGTGGCCAAGTCCCCTCTTTGGGGTGGTGGTGGAAGGAAAGCTCTTCCCAACTTCGAGCAGGGTGATTCTAAGTCCCCCCTCGGGGAGGGGGCTGCTTCCCTCCCAACAGGAAATGCAACTTAGAGGAAAGGTTGGGGGTCACCCACAAAAGACACCTCGGCTATGGGGTAGCCATGAGAAAAGAGAAGGGTGGTGGTGTCATGATGAAACATCTGGAGTAGAAGACAGTAGAAAAGAAGTGGCAAAACAGGGAGGCATATGAGATGCTACCAAAAAAGAGAAGCAGTTCTTGAGTGTGCCAACAATGGGCAAGGAGAGGGGACAGAGTGGGATGTTTATGAAGGTGCCCAACCACAGGGACTCACCTCACCATCGCTGTGGAGTTGTGCATGCACGGTTCCCAGCCCACGCACGGTTCCCACACACAATCAGTGCAGCACTCACCAAACCTAGTGTCTGTGAGAGAATGAAACGTTTGTGTGGGGGAAGACAGTAGATGTAGTGTTGGGAAGGAAGCAGACTTGGGCTCCCCAATTCTGAGGGTAGCCTTGAAGGATGGGAGCCTCAAAGGAAACTTGTGCTCATCTATTTGGAAGGAGCCTTTCTCACGCCTGGGAGAAGGAGACTTGTGCTCTCCCATTCGGAAGCACCGTTCCCCATACTTGGGGAAGGAGACTTGGGTTCCCCATTCAGAAGGTCCCTTCCCTATGCGGGTCAGGGGCCTGGCGACCACTAAATGATAATTTTTATTTCAAAGGGGCAGAGGTGGGTATCGATGGCGGCCACATCGTGGAAGTGGGTATTGATGGTGGCCACCCCTCCCACTGGGGGCCCCCTATCCTTGGACCGGTGGGGTTAGGGTGGGGAGAGGGTGGCTGCCACGTCATAGTGGTGGGTCTTGACAGTGACCTACCCCTCCCATTGGGGGCCCCCTATCCTTGAACCAGGTGGAGTTAGGGTGGGGAGAGGATGGCCGCCACATCATGCAGGTGGGCATCGACAGTGGCCACCCCTTCCCATTGGGGACACCCTATCCTTAGACTGGTTGGGTTAGGGTGGGGAGAGGGTGGCTGCCACATCATGGCAGTGGGTATTGTCGGCAGCCACCCCCTCTCTTTGGGGGCCCCCTTTCCTTGGACCGGTGGGGTTAGGGTGAGGAGAGGGCAGCTGCAATGTTGTGGTGGTGTCTTTTGAGTTTGGCCTCACCCCTCCTTGTATGTGCCTGGGGGAAGGGAGCAGAAGCTGCCTCGCCACTCACAGGGGGCCATGTGCTCACAGGAGGAGGATGGTCACTGACGATACTCACTTCACTGAACGTGGTGATGTCGGCGAAGGAAAGACATATGGTTGCTGCGGTTGCCTTCACCATGCCTGGGGGAAGGGAGCGGAAGCAGCCTCCCCACTTGGAAGGGGCCTTGCGCTCACTGGAGGCGGATGATCGCCGACGATACCTACTTCACCGAATGTGATGCTGTCAACAAAGGAAGGTCATGTCATTGCTGTGGCCCCCTTCCCCAAGCCTGGGGGAAGGGAGAGGAAGCAGCCTCCCCACTTGGAAGGGGCCTTGCACTCACTGGAGGAGGATGGTTGCCGACGATACCCACTTCACCGAACGTGATGCCGTCAACAAAGGAAGGTCATGTCATTGCTGTGGCCCCCTTCCCCATGCCTGGGGAAAGGGAGCGGAAGTGGCCTTCCCACTCAGAAGGGGCCTTGCGCTCGCAGGAGGCGGATGATCGCCAACGATACCCACTTCACCGAATGTGGTGGCATCAGCGAAGGAAGGACATATGGTTGCTGCGGTCGTCTTCCCCATGCCTGGGGGAAGGGAGTGGAAGCGGCCTCCCCACTTGCAGGGGGCCATGTGCTCGCAGAAGGATGGTCGACGACGATACCCACTTCACCTAACATGGTGGCGTTGGTGAACGAAAGACATACGGTTGCTGCAGCCACCTTTCCCATGCCCGGGGGAAGGGAGCAGAAGCAGCCTCCCCACTCGCAGTGGGCCATGCACTCACAGAAGGAAGATGGTCGCCGATGATACCCACTTCACCAAATATGATGCCGTCAACAAAGGAAGGTCATGTGCTTGCTGCAGCCCCCTTCCCCATGCCGACAATACCCACTTCTGCAACACAATCCCACAGTGGTAGAAACTGCAGCAGAAAACTCAGAAAAAGAAACCATCGTCACTTGCACGGGTTAGATAGAAGGGATTCCTTCCTCAGGCCTAATCCCACCTCCTCGAGGAGATGGACTTCCCCTGTTGAGAGGTAGTGCCCATTGTCAGAGCCAGAACCCACCTCTCCAATGGGGTGTTTGCGATTAAACGGACGGGATCGGATGCCTTCCCCATGTTCGGAGAAGGCAACTTTAACTCTCCTTTGGGGAGAATGCCTCCCAGATAGAAAGGGATGTTAACATGGATGAAATTAGCCCCCTGTTTGCAAGTGCTATTTTTGGCAGCAAAACCAACATCTACGATGTGATGTGCTAAACGGGATGGTGCCTTGTAGGTAGTTCAGGTATCTGACCCCACCCTGGTCTCTTGGCTACTGCTACTCAGCCCAACTGTAAGGCCACTGGAAAAAAACATCTCTCTGACGTGGTGGTGGTCGCATAGGCCCACCATCAGGGAAGGTGATGATCCAAATAAGAACCCTTCTCTGCATTTCTAGAACCACTCTGCTGCTGTTCTCACTCAGAGATGGCCTACCTGTCACAGGCCATCTCCCCTTTCAAGGGGCGCTACCCACTGACAAATCCCTCCTCACCAACACAGGGACCATGACTTATACCCTCCCCAATGGTAGGGGAGGGCGGGACCAAGTCCCACAGATAAGAGGGTTGGAAAGCCTGCCCCACATTCAAATGACGTGGCCATTGGTGAACCCCTCTATGAGATGTGGTGGGTCTGCTGTCCGACCCATGAGAATTGCTGCTAGAGTGGCCGGGGGGGTGCTGTTGCATCTGAATTTCGTTCAGCATGCCTCCATCGTGGTCTGTGGCAGCAAAAGCCTTCATGGCCCAGACTGGTGCATCTGCCACCATGGATTAAAAGTGCCATGGATTAAAGGTGCCATGGAGCGTGAGTGAGCTACAGAACCCACCCCTCAGATGGGGCAGCTGCGAAAGGGAAGCCTTACACTTGTGAAACCAATGGGAAGGAGGTTAGAGTTGCCCTTGGTCCACATAATTTTTTTTCTGATAAGATATTTTTCCTGGGCCCTGTGCCAGCCCACACATCCAGGAGATGGATTTTGTCAGTGGCTGCCCCCTCTGGGGAGGCTCTGGGGAGGCTCGGGGAGGCGCTAAGCTTGCTGCCACCCTTCTTGGGGCCTTCTTGGCACCAACAGACCATAGAAAGATGCGGCCTGAGACATCACCCACCTGCCAGCCATGGTGGCACCGACAGAACCCCTTCTCCCCATTGGGGGGTGAAATACCAAGTCACATGGATATGGGCAATTAGTGAGCAGATGGGACAGATACATAAATCCCCCTTGCATGGGAGCTCTATGCCACCATACACAGAGAAATGGCCCTAGCTGGCAGGATAACTTCACAAAATAAAGAGATGGTAAGCAGGTGAAAAATAACAAGGTGAGCCTTTGGCAGAGGTACCCAGAGCGATTGGATCCATAGCCAGTGGGTGGCCCTGAGAGCAGAGGTGTGGGGGCAGAGCTATACCCCACCACACACAGACACTGGCCATGAACTCACATGAAAGGTGCCCAAAAGAAGGTGAAGCCCACTGATGTTGAAAGGAATCCTGGGGTGCAGTTGCCAGCCCAGAACAGTATGAGGAACCCACCTTACTGACTTGGTGGCTGTGACCGAAGCATTTTCTAACCTGGGAGAAGGCCTTTTGAAGTCCCCTTATGGTGTGGTCAGCCCCCCCCCCCAACATGTCAGAAAGGAACAGGAAAAGAAAATGAAGACAGATGTGGCTACCAGCATATCCCACCTCTCCGACGGGGTGGCAGTGACGGAGCAGATGGGAAAGAATGCCTTCCTCACCATAGGGGATGCCAATTCTTAGTCCCGGCCTTGGCCTCCCCTATTCAGATGGACCCTTCCCTACACCTGGGGTGAAGGCCATTCTGAGTCCAATTTCAGGGAATCTGGGGGATGCCTTCCCCACTTTCGGGGAAAGGTGATTCTAAGTCCCCTATGCGGGGATGGAAGGGCACACACTCCACTTGGTGAAAGGATTAAGGGGGAGCTAATGCATAGCCGATGTGCTTGGGGATGGACTTTCATGGATGCATCTGTCTCTCCCCAGAACCCACCTTGACAACGAGGTGGACAACCTACAACCCTTCCCACAGTGGACCCAAGGGAAGGCTGAAATTGCTCCTTTGATGTGAGCGCTGTTGTGGCACAACACGGTGCATGTGCACAATGCGGTGGATGCAAGTGCCTGTGATGGACTGCATCTGTCCCCTAACCTACCTTTGGAGAAGGAGACTGGTGCTCTTCTATATGGAATGTTGGCTGTCACCAAGGAGACACATCTCGGCAACTTGGTGGCCACGAAGCAATGGAGGGAGGGCCAGAGACAATGAGGGAGTGCCTAGCACAGGGAAACTAGTACGCATCTTCCTGAAAAACACAATTGTGACGGGCGGCACACCAATTGAAAAGAGCTTGTCCTTGGAACCCACCTCTCCGATGTGGTGTGCCGGCTGGGAAGGTGCCTGCTTGCTTGGTACAGGACTATGCCCTTTATAAAGGTCAACCTCCCCAGAACGTTGTGTCAGGTGCTGATAAGGAACAACTACCCTTCCCGCCTCTGGTCAACCAAAACTCATCTCATCAACGTGGTGGGTGCGAGAAAAGAAGAGGTGGGAGTGTCATGATGAGACAGACAATATCACGAGAAGAAGAGATAGAATAAGAAGCAGCAAAAGAGGCTTTCTTACAAACTGCTACCCAAGAGAAAATATTTCTTTTGTGCATGGCGGTCATGACAGACGCCCCCTCCACGATGTTGGGGGTTGGCGAGACCGAGCACCCCAGGAGATCATACAGAATAATACTAATCTTATACAGATTATACCCTGGAGGATTATACAGAGAAGACTGGGTGGCACAAGTGGTAAGGGATCCCCATTCCCTCTTAAAGAACGGCAATGGTGCCCAAGTACCCTCCCATGCAACATACCTCAGTGACATGATGGCCGTGAAACCTTCCTCACCCCGTGGTGAATCAGAGGCGGTAGAACTGCATTCCCCTTGCCAAGGGAGGGCTGGGTGAATGGGCATTGGGCCACATCTCTGACCCTCCATGATTCTGGTCCTCAGGCTCTGTCACTCACACTGAGAATGGAGAGGGGACAGCTCCCAACTGATGGCAGCTACATCTTTCTGCTGGAGAAGGGGGCCAAAAGGCAGAAGAGGTAAAGCACACCCCCTCTTGGTGAGAGCATTTCCATCAGCAGACAGCAGACAGCATCCAGAACGCACCTCTCCGACGCGGTGGTTGCACGGCGGGCTTCAGCACTGCTAAGCCTAAGAACATCCCTAGATGCGGTGGTGACAGGAGAGCTTGCCCACCAGAGATCATTGGTGGCACACAGCACCCTGACAGAGAGGTACAGGTGGCATGGGGCCCAGAAAAGAGAAGCCCACTGTCCTCAATGCACAACCAGGACTGTGTTTACATCGACATTCAAAACAACTCATCTCTACGACATAGCAGAATTAAACAGAAGGATGGATGCCTTCCCCACTCCTGGGGGTAGGAGACTTCAATAATTTGTCCCTGTTGTTGGGGGGGGGGCATTGCTTGCTCTGGACACTGGTGGGAGGGCAGGAGAAGAAGTTCATGGCCACAGACGAGAGGTCTGGCCAGATGGCAGATTTACGTGCCCAATACTCCAGGGGATTGGATTCAGGGGACTCAGGGGTCTTGGCAAGGTACTCTTGCACCATCACTTCTGCCAAGTCCTCCGCAAGTGCAACCCTTTCCTTCCTCACGCCGGCAACCTCCCAGTTCAGCACAGAGGACCAATAGTTGGAGTAGTCCCTGTGGGGTGCGCTCTCCTGGCCTGGGGCGCCAGGCTCATCCTCCGCCACTGCCTCCTTCTCCTCCTCTGGCTCATCAGCCAACAGCCCCTCCTCTGTGCCCTCTTCCCTCTGGCCATGTCTTTTGGCCTGAAACCTGCTAACCTGTTTGTGGAGCTGCTTCTTCCCTCGTTCAAGCTCACACTGGTGCATGGCGATGGCGCCCTTTACACATGGATCACACATGCAGGCCATTCTGTACCTCCACTGTTTGCAGAGAGGATGCCTGCAGGCGGCCATGTCTGTCTGCAACCTCTTCACCAAGTCCCTGACACTTGGAAGAAGGGGTTCCCCTCAATCCAGTTCTTTGGCCAATGCCCGGTCCAGCCCACGAATCAGGGGGATGACTTCCCCAGGCTGGACTGGTAGGAACAGAGGAGATCAGTGGTGTCTCGAAGCAGCTTGAGGACATGGACCATCTGAGAGAGGACTAGCCAGTCCACAGAGCTGATGCTGAGCACATTTCCTGCATGCATGATGGGCGTTGAGGACATGATGTCTTCCAACACATATTTTTGCTCCACCAGATGTGCTATCATCACGTAGGTGGAGTTCTAATGGGTGGCCATGTCCTGGAACAGCGAACCTCATGCTCTGAATCTTCCCCCTCTCCCTGCTTCTTGTGCAGCTGGCTGGCAGACTTAATTCTGCAGGAAAAGTGGGCGCTGGGATGATGAAAGCCATCCAATAGGTTGCACATCTCCAATGTTCCCTGGTCCCAGCTGGGTTTGACTGCGCTACCCAACCTGAGAGCATCCCCCACGACCCGGTGCAGCTTATGTGCCAGACAGACAATGCCTTCCAGGGATGCCTCATTCAGGGCTGCCAGCATGTTTCTACCTGCATCCATGACCATGTAGCCACGGACAGCATCACCCAGGGGCTCCCACTCCCTCAGTGAACCCTTCAGCACGGCAACAATGTTCTTCCCGCTCTGATCTGCGTCCATCCCCCATGCCTGGAGCAGAACCACTCTGTAGCCCGCTGGCAGGGGTGGCTCCTCCTCCTGGGGGTCCCAATTTGACCATGGTGCTCCGGAGGTCCTCCGGTTGCCACCAGTGGGCAGTGATGGTGAGGTAGCTGTGATGACGGCTGCTCCACAGATCCGCTGTGAAGTGCATGGTCCACCCTCCTGCTCTGGCCAGCTGGTTCCTGACCATCTCTGCCACACAGTTGTAGATGGCAGGCAAGACTCACCAGCCAACGGTCTGCTGTGAGGGCGTTGAGAACCAGGAGACAAAATAATGCAGTGCCCAGCAAAAGCCCACACCCTCCAACACATACAAAGGGAGTCCATCCAGGGCTATCATCTCAGCCAGTACACGAGTTCCTGCCTCCTAAATCTTTTGCTTGGCAGGGATGACCCCGAGGGAACAAGTTCCCGAAGGGTAGCCTGCCTAGAAGTTCCACTCTCACCCACAGCACTCTCAGGGGTGTGAGTCTTCTTCCTCGGGGTGGACTCCCATTCCACTCGCCCTTCTCCCTGCTCAACAGCCCTCTTGACCCCACCGCTGGATGGTTCTTCTTGAGACAGCAGGCTCGGGTGATGCCTCTGTAGATGCCTGCAGAGGACACTGGACAACAGGTGATTGGGGTCCACGCCCCTACACACCATGGCATTGCAGACCTGGCAACGCACCGAACAGAGGTCATTTGGGAGGTTTCGGAAGTGCTGCCAAAGTGTGGGATTGAAACGGCGACTGGGAATGTGTGGCTCAGGAGGAGGGCAAAGCCTTAATGGTTGAGGTGCGGGGCTGGGCCAGGAGGGTGGAATGCAGGCAGGGGAAGCCACAGGAGGTTGGGATGGGGAGGAGCTGGATGTTTCTGCTGGACCCCCCGATGCCCCCTGAGATCCCTCCACAAAGAGTGTTAGCAGCTGATCTTCCACCGGCAATGCTAAGAGCTCTCTTGCCTTCCTCCTCAATCCCCAAAAGCAGTTCTGTAGAATGAGGCACTGCCTCCGAGGTCTCCCTGTCCCTGGTACCGCTGGTACTGGGCACCAATGGGCAACCAGGACAACCTTTGCAATTCTTCCCCCCACGACCACTCATATTCCTCATTCCAGCCCTCATGGTGCTATGATGAGAAAAGATCACTACAATCAAGTAAGCATTTTAAATGAAGCACAGAGCCCCCAAACCTTGGTGCAAGGTAGGGCAGAGCCTAGTGGCACCCAGCTGGACCCCAGGAGAGAGGGAAGAATGCACCCCAAAAGTCTCTCAAGAAAGGCTTAGAAAGAACTCAAGCAAAGAGCCCCAACAGCATGCTGCCGGTTGTCAGAGAGTGGGTGTTTCACAGGGCCCAATAGTAGCCCTCTGGCACCTCAACAGCCAGGAAGAAAAGCACTCCAAAAGCCCTCACTGTTTGGGGAAAGAAAGGCTTATAAAGAACTCAAGCAGAGAGCCCCAAAATGTACTGCAGGTCATCAGAGAGTACATGTTTCACAGAGCCTAATAGCAGCACCCAGGCACCTCAAAAGCCAGGAAGGAAAGCACCCCAAAAGGCACTCACTTTTTGGGAAAGAAAGGCTTTGAAAGAACTCAAGCAAACAGCACCAAAAGCTGCCTTGCACCTACTGCGGGTCTGCGAGTGGGTGGGGTCACTCAGAGCACAATAGAACCCACCAGGAACCCAGAAGCAAGTAAGAGTTTGAAAAAAAAAATCAAGCCCCAGAACTCAAGAATTTGAATGGGGAAAGAAATCAGAGCAACCTGATAGCACGGTAAAAGGATTTAAAAAAAAGTGCTCTCACCAAACAAGCAAGAATTGAAAGCCGAAAAAAATTAAACAGGAATGGAGGAAAGAGTAAGCCCTCTTGCAACCAAAGCCCCAAAGCCCCTTGCTAAGGCACAAGCTGCTCTCACAACGTTCAAAGCAAAAGAAAAACTTCTGCAGCAAGCAGTTGCTAATTCGTGCTCCCGCCCGCAAAGTAAAGTGGTGCTTCACGCGCTTTCTCTTATATACAAAAACACTACAGAATCATAGGCGCTCTCTGTTTGGCTGACAGAGCTGCCAATCAAGGTTTCCTGGGCTGAGATTGGTGTATTCCAAACGGGGAAGGTGGCTCCACACCGTTGCCTAGGAAATCGATTGAGCGGCGATGACAGGAATCCTAGCATAATGGGCCAACAGACAGATTGACAGAACGCCCCAATGTTTGGCGTTTTCGTGAAAAGAACACGCGCCCACAGCCCGTGTGTTCGCAAATACTGAACAAGGAAAATCCGTGGGGAAATTAGGTCCGTTATGAGGTCCGTGCCCACCTCTAATGTATACCCATGATCAGAATGGATCCTTACACACATCTAACCATTGCACTTTGAATCATTTTTAGAAGATCAGACTAAAATATAAAAATCCAATGAAAAAGATGTAAGGAAGATGAACCTGTATCACATATTGTCAACACTAGAGGATCTCAAATTGCAGCCACTTCTGGCTCTGATCATGTGGCCATCATACAGAATGAAGGAATATAGTGAGTAAATTAGAAAGAAACAACATGAGCTATTTTGAATTCTGTCCAAAATGTTTAGGCGGGGTTAACCCAGCTGACCCAAAATGCCTTAACCAGTTAGACTGGTCAGTACATTTCTTTCATAGTACAAAGATTAGCATATTTTCAAATGGATTTTGTGAATCTCTTTTCTTCTTGTCTATTTGGGCCCTCCTTCCTTTAAAACTCATCTAATCATTGCTTGCTACCTCACTACCATGCAACTGACGCTTGATTTAGCTTCTGATATCGACCCTGTGGATTCCACATTTCCAATCACCCAATGTGATTTTTGTACCTTTGCATCTGGTAGGAGGGTCGCCTAAGGATTAGGTGCTGTTCCTGCTTCTTTGTTGCTTAATGACTCCCCCTCCCCAAAATCAGTATTAAGACAGATCTATTGATAATTGAGAGGCACAGGGCAACATGATGCCTAAAATTCCATTTAGAACCAGAAAGTTCTCTTGGGAATACTGAAGAAATATTTGAGCAAATTAACAACTAGCCAGTTCTCTAAGTACTGAGGGAGTGATTGGTTGAGGCTGGAAAAGGCTGGCTTGACTGGTACAAAAGCATTAAATAAGCCTTTTTCTTAGGTCTCTTTAGCTTTTAAATTCAAAATAATGGCATTAAAGGTAGCCTCAGGGAATGAGTCACGTTTCAAAGAAACAGCTTCACCATAGGTTGCTGTTTGTAGAATCCTTTTATCCATCAAGAGTCATTTTGTATAGTGACACAGTGAAATTCTGATAAACAGTTCTTCCTTGGGAATATTACATTACAAAACTGAAAACTCAGATCAAAGTTTCTGTCATGCATGTCAGTATAGCCAGGATTGCTATTGAGAGAACAGGGAGAAATAAATGACACTACCTATTCTAGTACTTGTTTTCCCAAGCTGGACAAACATTGTGGATCTCCAGATAAAATATGTTCATGGTATGAATCTTTAACCATCCACTCACACATTTGCCTGGGTCTTATGAAAGATCCTATACAATAAGTATACCTTTTCAAATGAAATATACAAGAATCTTCCACCCAAGTTGCTCCCAGGGAGAGCAATCACAGCATGACTACCATGGGGCGCTGGGCCAGTCACAAAATGCTGAAACATTATAAGCCAAGCATCCTTCTATGATGGAGGCAGCTGTTTCTGAATGGGTGATGTCTCCTGGGTTTTTCTGAAGCACCTCCTGCCCCAGTTAAATGTAGGAAAGCTAAGATAGACTGTTTGCTTTGAAGGAGCAAATGGATTCCAGGAAACCCATTGATGGGCACTATGGTAGCCATAAGAGTGATGCTGGAGACCACTGGACTATAGGCTTAGTAGTCCTTTGCCAACTCAGTTGCCTTCTGGCCCGACCATTTCCTTCTTGCTCAGGGTTCACAGCCTTTCTTGTGTCTAGGACACATGTTTATTTACCACAGCCCTACTTTCTGCTTGGTTCTCCCCCCACCCCACCCCAACATTTCAGGTCACAGCCTGCTATCTCCCACTTCCTTTAGCCATCCCTTCTACTGACCAGCCTCCCAAGCAATTCTCTAAATTTCCCATAACACATAGCTCCTTCTTAGTACTATGAAATTTCTTCAGACCTCCCCTCTGACTAGTCTCTTGGCTCAGTTTCGTAATTCATTTGCCCCTTTCCTCCGTCTTCATTCTCTCTTTTTTTTTAAAAGAAATTTTTATTAGGTGAGTACAAATTTTACAATCATTATTTCAATTGTATTGTCGAAGGCTTTCACGGCCGGAGAACGATGGTTGTTTTGGGTTTTCCGGGCTGTATTGCCGTGGTCTTGGCATTGTAGTTCCTGACATTTCGCCAGTAGCTGTGGCTGGCATCTTCAGAGGTGTAGCACCAAAAGACAGAAATCTCTCAGTGAATCAGAGATCTCTCAGAGATCTCTATAAATAATAATTTATAGCAAAAGAGCATCCTTTTATGTAAAGGTAGGTAAAGGTAGTCCCCTGTGCAAGCACCGAGTCATTACTGATCCATGGGGGGGACGTTGCATCACAACATTTTCTTGGCAGACTTTTTGTCATGGGGTGGTTTGCCATTGCCTTCCCCAGTCATCTACACTTTACCTCCAGGAAACTGGCTACTCATTGTACTCATTGTACCGACCTCAAAAGGATGGAAAGCTGAGTCAACCTTGAGCCGGCTACCTGAACCTGGCTTCCCGGCAGAAGTACTGCCATACTGCAACTTACCACTCTGTGCCACGGGGCTCTTATCCTTTTATGTACCCACCTGATTTTGGTCTCAATTACTTATGTTTGGTAAATAGTCTGTTACATAATGTAATTATTGCTAAAAGAAAGCCTCTTGATTGTCATCAGGAAATAACGTGGACTATTTATTTGGCTTGATAAGCACAGTTGTTATGAAACAGCTTTTTAAAAATAATTCTGGAACCCTGCCTCTATTTCTGTTTATTTTAAGGTTTATTTGTGAGGGATAGTATGTCGCTGTCCTGAATCACACTCCAAGTGAACCCTTTGGTTTAGCAAGTTAATACCTACAAATAAGGGTTATTCCTTGAAGTGAAGATTTAATGTTGATGACCCCTGTGACCATTGCCAGTATTTTCAGCATCCTAATAAACATTCTCTTGGCTTCAGAAGGTGAGATCAGGTCAACTTGGACAGAAGTGGAGCACAGAGGGCACAGGGGCCAGTTCACCTTATGTGTTATATATCACGTAGCCCAGTATCTCTCCAGTGCCAGCCCTACAATTATAGTATGTGTAGTGCAAATACTCAAGAATCTCATGGAGGCCTAGAAATGGTGTTGTCAGATGGCCCTTGGAAGATATTCACAAATTGCCTTAGGTTTATTCAGCCTACTACTTACAGCTGTAAGTAGGGTTGTCTTTTGTTATTCTCAGACTCCTAAGGGAGGGGAGTATGGGCACCAGATGCTGCTAATCATTAGGCCTTGAAAACATGAGTCAGCAGGCTAAGTTAGTATAAAAGGTGGGGAAAAAAGAAGACTCAGAGAGCTTCATTGTAGGAATGGACATGGAGGGCATTACAGAACAAGGGCCTGGGGTGTGTGGTTATAATTGTTGATCAATGATTATTGTATGTTCCTGTTATACTAAAATTATTTTGGTGCTACTTGATACAACATCTTGAGGAAAGAAGAAATGGAAACCAGGAGCCTTGTAGCCGTCAGCCTTGCTCCCAGCCTCATCCGGTCCTTGTTACTCCCTTCTAGCCTGCTTACAGGTTGGGGCGTGGCCCAGTGCTGCCTTTGCTGCCTTTCCTCCCCTGCCGGTAAGCTTACTGTCTGATGGCTGGCTGTCCCTGTTCCCTGTCTTCTCCCTCTGGTCTGGTCCCCTCCTGGCTGTCTTCACTCTCCCTGCTTGGGCTCTTAGCCTCTGGCTTCCACCTGTCTCATTGGACCCTCTGTGGCTTGGGTTCTTCTTTTCCCCCTTCTGTTGCTGGCCTGTTTGGGACCTGGGTAACTATTGAGGTGGCTGGTTAGCTGTCTCCTGGCTGTCTCCCGCCCCCTCCTCCTGGCAAGTCCAGAGGCTGAGCCTCAGACCCCAGACAGTAGCTAAAGAGGCACATTTGGTGCCATAGGGTGGGCAAAAGCACAGAGGAAGGCAAAGAGGATGCAAGAATGGTTCAGTGTAACTAAAATTATGATGGCGGTGTATGGGATTAGAGAGTGTGATGGATAGGACTGGTTCCAGCTCCATCTTGCCTGAGAAACAGTCAATGAGAATGTGCGGAATGCTGGGTTAATGACAGAATTTGTTGGAAAACAGAGAGGGGGAAGGAGTTTGCTGAGAGAAAGCAGCAGAAAAGATAGCTGGCTGTTGATCTGTTTTGTTACATGAGTCCAGTAGCACCTATAAGACTAACAATATTTGTGTTAGGGTATGAGCTTTTGTGAGTCATAGCTCGCTTCTTCAGATACAGCTGGAATGTGGCTCTGGTACCAAGGCCTAGAACAAACCAAGATGCCAACTTTGCTCTCATATAGATCCTAGCAACACCATCAATGGACTCAACAACATCAGCCATACCATCTCAGGTTCATACTCCTGCTCATTCTCTAATGTGGTTTATGCCATCACATGTCAACAGTGTCATTCCACCCCTACATTGGACAAACTGGCCAGTCCCTTCGTCAAAGAATTAATGGACGTAAGTCTGACATCAGAAACCACAACATTAAAAAAACAGTAGGGGGACATTTAACCTTCCAGAACATTCAGTTGCTGACCTAAAAATAGCAGTTATCTTGCAAACCAATTTCAAAGGGAGATTAGAAAGAGAGAATGCTGAATTGCAACTGATAACAAAGCTCAAGACAATGCATCCACCTGGACAGAATCAAGACCTAGGCTTCCTGTCTCATTACCAATGCAAATTTCTCCACACCTGCTACACCTCTGCACACTCCACCCAATCCAATCATGCCTGCTATTGTCTTTCACCAGGTATTATCATTCTGCATCTGAAATCACTCCACTCTCCAAGGTATAAGGACAGATGGTCTAACATTCTAGCTGAGAAAGCATGTGCTAACTCTTTAGGGGACTAGATGGTTAGAGACTGGAGGCTGGCAGTACCCAGTTAGTACCCATTTGGATCTCTTTCTGCCAATAGGAACAAATGAATCCTAATGTTCTTAACTCTATAGGTGGGTGCAACTATTGATTTAGAATGGATTCTATTCCAGCAGTAGAGCTACAGCAACTAGAACCCATCTGGTTTTCCAGGTGACCATGGCAGGCAGGGAAAGGATGTTCTTATGGACTCCAGGGAGATCATACAAATCTGCCATTATGTGTAAATTTGGGTTTGGGATCCTATTTTTAGATGAAAGGGGATATGCACATGAGGTAAGGAGTGCTCTTCCTATAGATGAATTACTCTCCCAGAGTCTTTCCCATCCACCCCCAGCTTTCTTTAAGTATTGGAGTTCAGCTGGAACAACAGTGTAATCTATCTCAAGCAGGACTCTAATGAGGCAGCATAGAAATTTTCTAGATAAATAAAAATTCTCAATGGAAGATAAGTTGTGAGGAGGCTAGCTGCAGTGATCCTCCTGACTCTATGTTTCCTCTTTGTTCTAAAAACTGGTTTTCCATATCCACTCTCTTCATTAGTGGTGTAGACTCAGGTTTAGACAAACAGGAACTGTGTTGGCTATTTTCCCTTCCTTAGTAGCCAAGTGTTTTTTCAAAGCATCTCTCTGACTGCCAATCTGCATCAGTTAAAAGTGGGTTTGAATCAACCATGCGTTGCCAGCATAGCCCTTATGCAGCATTTCTCAACTCATCTAGTCTGAGGAATCTCAGCAATGGACTGATTGGGATGGGTTGTTTGAGGCAAGCCACCGTCTCTCTCGGCCCACATTCCAACTCCCTTTATAATATTGAAGATACTAACAGCAACTTACTTATAGGAATGCTGAAACAATATCAGTGGGACTTTTACATTACTCTGGATTGGGATCAATGTTGCAACTTGCTATATAGAGTACTAATGCACTGGTCACTGTTGGAAGTGCAGATAAGTCAGGTCACAGGTAGGTAAGCATGGAGATGTTGGGGCTTGATCATGGACCTACCTGGTGCTTCTAGAATTCAGCAGTGCTGTCAGCTTCCTCCTCTGCATATGGTAAATGTGTGGAGAGGGGGACACCTGACTTGTCACAGGCAGAGCTACCTCCATGAGTGGGCAGTCTTGGCAGAAATGCCCAACTGACTACATATGAAGTGGGGCCCCTGCCCATGAACAGTTTCTTATGTAAGCCCCCCCCCTCCTTCTGAGGTTGTGACTGGGGCCAGTTGGATGTTTTTGCTGGAATCACAGTTGTAGGAGGCCTGCTACCACCATGTCAATTATTTAGGCAGAGGCAGACAAGGTGCCAGTTATGCTCGTCCTGGATAGCCATCATCTGGGAGGTGATGTCCTTGTAGGCAACTGTCAGTGTTAAAGGGCCAGGCAGGTTCCTTGGGTTTCAGATGTAATTAAATTCTTCAGCATCATAACTGTGATCTTTAAAGTGGATGGCCCAGGCCCAGGCCCCAGCTGGGACTCCCTATAAGTTCTGCTCAGCCACTATTTTGTCTGCAATCCTGATCTCACCTTCAGTTGTTGGCAGCAGCCATTGAAAGAACATCTCATGACTCGTAGCTGGTCCCCTGTCTGGAACACCAAGATACAAAATTGTTGTATCACTCAGGGCCAAGCTACACATGACGAATGACACTTGAACAGCCAGTGTATTTCTCCCTGTTCACTTGCCCTCCACTCAATCCACTTGCCGTTCAAGTGTCATTCGTCATGTGTAGCTTGGCCCTCAGTGATCTCATACCTATC
The DNA here is from genome assembly GCF_028583425.1 of Eublepharis macularius. Lineage (NCBI taxonomy): Eukaryota > Metazoa > Chordata > Lepidosauria > Squamata > Eublepharidae > Eublepharis > Eublepharis macularius. The sequence continues at coordinate 83,866,519 of NC_072797.1, forward strand.
TAGGATAGCCTCTATCAGACTATCACAGTCAGTTGCTTCTTTTTTGGCAGGGTCCATAGGATAGCCTGGGCACTTCCAGTCAGGTATAGGCCTGAAATAAAGGCTCAGTGTTTCTCGGGCCATTAAGAGGCTTTGGTTGTGCCCTCAAATATGGTTAGCATGCATTGATGTAATCACCCAGACTGAGCTTTATCAGAGAGGAAAGTACAGGGACTGGGGGAAGTCTTCCCTCCAGCTGATGGAGAACTGGATGCCCCCCCTTAAGACACCTAAACTGCTCCTTCACCAAGGAGGCCTTGGCATCTTGCTGCTGCTTTATCGCTTTCTGTAGTACTTTTTCTTGGTGCTTGGCCAGCCACTGTCCAAACTGAGACAAGTACTGTGTTATGTATTTTGCCCTTCCACATAGGTGTAACCTTGGTTCCTACTAAGATGGCAGAGTTGACACAGTTGTATCTTGGAAAATGCCAAGGTTGCATGTAGGGGAAATCACAGGTTGGATACTAGCCAGCAGGTAGCAGTAAGTGTACACCTCAAGCTATAATCGTGGGTAGTTTCAGTGAGATTGGGGGTGGCTGTATTATTAAACACGTTGTGAGGTTCAGGGGTGTCCATGCCCTTGCCCTTGCCTTCAGAAGCTTTCTTGCTCAATGCATGCCTCTTTACCTGTTTGGGTCTTGCAGAGCCTCAGAACTATAGAGAGGAGGGGATTTGCAGCACCTGGTCCCTCCTCCTCTAGGTTTCTCCTGCACATGTTGGACTGCTTCTGAGCCTCTTACGAGGCCAATCCAACAGGCTTTGCATCAGCTAGCAGTCTTGTGAGACTTTGGAGGAATCTTAGGTTGCACCTGTGGCATTGTTTCCCCTCCCATTATCCTGGCCAGGCAAAACCACTGGTAGCTGTTGCAGCAGTTGCATCTGGGCCTTAAAAGCCTCAAACTGTATTGCTGCTGTTGCAGCCATCCTCCTTATTACTGCTGTTATGTCCAGTTTCTCTGTTACCCTCAGAGTGGATTTCTTAGTAACCATTCTATGTCTCCAGGGTAAGTCTAGGGGCCAGCCCCAGTGATGGACTTGTACCTACACCACTCTCTAGGGTCTAGCACATGTATTTTCCCTTGACACCCTCCATGCTTGACCACTTCCTTTCTTCCACTAGTAACAGCTCTTCTTGTATACAGGCCATATTTGGTTCACCTTTCTCAAACTATGGGCCAAGCTACACATGACGAATGACACTTGAACGGCAAGTGGATTGAGTGGAGGGCAAGTGAACATGGAGAAATACACATGCCGTTCAAGTGTCATTCGTCACTTGTAGCTTGGCCCTGTGTCTTTACTGATTCTTCAGTCCTTGTTTTTAATCCCATTGCCTATAAAGGGTATTCCCCTTACTTTAGCCATTCTGTTTCTTGGTTGACCTTTCTAGCTCTTCAGCTTGAGTCCCATGACTCAGTTTCCTGCCTCCCCCCATCCTTTTCCTTAGACATTATTTCCCACCTATTCTTCATCTAAGTTTCTCTCACTTAGAGCATTGACTGCTGTGTTCTTTTTCCTCATTATTCTTGCTTTTTGTTTTCACTTTTTGTTGGGTACCACATGTCACATATGAAGAAGTGAAGACTGCCAGAAGTAAAGTCTTATTTTAAAAGAAACTCAATTATCTTCACTGTATTTACTTAAGCTTCGCAGGCAGAAGGAAAACTGCTCCATTTTGAATGCTATCTGTACTTCTGGCAGTCTGCACCTCCTCAGAAGGGTTGGTTGCAACTCTGAAGTGTCTTCCTATTCTTAATCAACCTGTGTAAGATTTTAACCCCAGATAAACTGACAATTTGCTTTTCACAGAGGTAGAACTGTAAATTATTAAACCCTCACATTAATACAATTTTTCAGGCGGTAGTAAGAAAAATGAGTTTGTTAATAAATAATAAATTATAATGGTAGTTCAAATTATTGTGGTATTGTAATACTAAATAGTGATGTTAAAATGCATCACTTAAACTGGACCCAAGCCAGCATAGCAGATAGAGGTCCAAGTTGAAACCTCCACAAAATCTTTAGACTCATGTTCTAACATTTAGCCAATCACTAATTTTCCTAACCGTGTTGTTGTGGGGATAAAATAGAATGTGCACACTGTCCTAAGCTCCTTGGAGACAAGTTGGAGCAAAATTGAATGAACACACTTCTTTTTAGCTTATTAATCTTCCAGTATTCCGTAGGGCAGGTTCACAACCAGAGGCTACAATACACAGCACTTCTTGAAACATAACCAAAGGCTTTTTGTAGGTTCATGCTGTGATTTCTTACCTCTCCTTTTTGAGAAGAATGATCATCTCATGACACTCTGCTAGGCCACAATTTGTTTTCAAAAGTGTCTTTCTATCTAGTTCAGGGGGCTCATGGTGGTGGTAATGGGGGGCAATCTTGCTGGATGCAGAGAAATTAGAATATTATCTGGATTCTGATCAAAGATGAAAATGTTTACCTATCTGTTCTTCAAACAGAATGGGCCAAAGGGGTGGGTGGGTAGTGGTGGTAGAAAGTGCCCTCAAGTCATAGCTGACTTATGACAAGAGACTAGTATAGGTGGTTTGCCATTACCTGCCTCTACATAGCAAATTAGCAACCCTGGTCTTCATTAGAGGACTCCCATCCAATTTCTAACTAAAATCAACCCTGCTCTGTTTCCAAGATCTGGTGAGATCAGGCTTGCCTGAGCTATCTGGTCAGGGCAAAAGGGAATGTGCTGGGGCAAAAATTAGATCCTACTTTTTGACAGTAACCCATTTTCTAAAGTAAAGTACCAGAACAAACAGACTTTGTCATTGCTAACTTACCATGTGTTCACCTGGCCCCCAGCAGTCAGTGCAAAATCAAAATGGATGGCTGTGCATGCTGCCTAGAAGGAGAACAGAAATGGAGCCATGATGTTGACTGAACACACTGTGTTGCATATTTGAACAGCTTTTCATGTGTTCTGCTTTTCTTCAAAACAAGTAAAGCCAAAAGCCACCACATCAGTAGGGCTTGAAATAATGAACTCCAGCTTTTCCTAGGCAGTCCAGTCACAGCAACTATTTTATACCCATCATATTGCAAGAAACCACTACCCCCCACCCTGAGATAAATGTATCCATTTGCAGGCAATGTTGTCATTCCAAAGTGTGTTACACATTAATGACTTGAGTGTCATGATGGATACACTATTAGAAAGCACCTGTTCAATACAATGGAAAGGCTTCATTCTGTGATTAAAGATAACTTCATGACAAAAGATATCTTCATGACAAATGCTGCACAACTGTTTGGCTACAACTATAAAGCAAACGGGCTATTTGCATAGGAAAGGGAATTTTTATGCATTTGTGAGTGATGGACTAAGATCTATATGTGGCAAAGAAAGGAGACTGGAAATGCTTTCCCTGTTCTCTGATTTCCATTGGTCAGGAGGGCAAGAAAAGTCAGGGATCTTGCATTTTCTGTTCTAGCGCTATTTTGTTCAGATCAGAGAGAGTCCTGGCATTTTACTGATTAACATGAATAAACATGTCAGTATCAAAAGCTAGAATTAAGCTAGGATAATACTTCAAGTGATTTTTATTGGTATCCATTAATTTCCCCCTACAAGTTAACGTCCTTGAGAAAGACACAAATTATTTACAGTTCTGTCATGCTGATGATTTCTCTCTAAAGGTGATAAGACTGGATTCAGCTTAGGAATCTCTATGCTAAATCTGTATTATTCATCCTGATAGAACCTGGACATGCAGTCTGAGAGCAGCATTGAAATACACAAAGAAACAGCACAATGCACTCAGAATCAAGCAAGAGTCTTCGGGAAGTCTATGCACCACCACCATCCCACCGTCCTACTCTGTCCTATGTTACCAGAACTGCTCCTTTTAATGGGGAATTAGCTTGCAGCCTGGCTTTTAATTTAATGTGGATCTTAACCAATATATACCAGGGTCCCTCTCCAGATCACTCGTGTAGTAAAGAGGCAAGACTAATAGCAATAAACGTGTTTTTACTAAGAATGTTGCATATGCATATAGTAGCACATACACACGAAGTACATACAAGGAACTAAGAAATAAAGAGTAGGAAAATAGAGACGGTTGCATTAGCAGGAGAGCCCACTTGAGAACGATGGAACTGGGTATACTCACCTGGTCCCAGCGTGGAAGAAAGACATAGCAGCGAGATGGGATGGTCTGATGCCTGCACTAGATCCGAAGAGAGCGACAGCAAGGGTTTCAGGATAGAAATGGCACGCGCACCTCATGGCCGGGGAGGCTGGCTTAAATACCCCGAAATGTACCCTGGGGCTGGTCTGATGTCATCAGCTCTGGAGTGCGAAGGTTGCTTTGAGATGCATCCATTAAGTGCTCAGGACAGCCAGCACTTTAACTTCCATTCCGGGGCGGCTATCAAGATATGCAGAGCAGGGTGAGGCTGGCCTCTGCGGACGTGGTCTGCACACTTCCACGAAATGGCTCCTCTGAGCAGGCTGCTCAGGCTGGTCTTCGGGCTGCCTGGGACATGGCCGCCGCTTGGGCATGACTAGGGCTTGCTAGCAGGCTGCCCGGTAGCGAGGGCAAGCTTGGTGACCGGCCCACGAGAGATTCCCCATGGGAACTGACCAGGGGGTGCCTGGCCAGGCTCGAGGAGGGTCTCCCCGGCTGGCACCGTGCTGCTATCAGTATGGCTCTGCGCCCAGGGGAGGCAGGCGTCCATGGAGGTAGGGAACAGTGTATAACCAATATGGTCCACAATTGAGACAGGAAACAGGCACATGTAGCATAGTCCATAAAAGCAGGGTAATCAGGAAACGGGCACAGGCAATGCTGCCCTGGAACAGAGTCTTTGGTGTAACTTTAAAACAGCAACGTAGGAAACTGACACAGTTCATGGCAGGCCTCAGAACAGGAGAGGGGGCCTCCTTGGCAACACCTACACCATTTTAAATGATCAGATATTAGAATGCAGACAAAATTCCCGGTTAGATGAGGGACTTAAAAAGAGCAGGACTTATCCATGTGTGAACTGGTGTTTGTAAAGCAATTGCATAGTTATGCATTTTCTTTGTGGAGATGTCTTTAATTTGAGGTGGTGGGTAACATTATATGTTTGTGTTAGACTTAAGTAATTTGTTAGCAGACTTAAGTAATTTTATGGAAAGGAGATAAATTAGCACAAAGGCTGGTCTAACCCTGTACTGATGCAATTAAAGCAATCCATTTTCAGTTCAACTCTTTTCATTCAAGTTTCTGTGCTTAGGTCATTAAACCAACTAGGAATTAAACCAGCCCGGAATTATTGCTCTTAGGTTAGCATGACTCAAGTGCCTGCTGACCTTGGAAGGGTGACAGAAGGAGGAACAAAGCCAGAACTCTTCCCCAAGTAAATACAGAATTGTTATCTGTATATTCAGCACCCTACCTAATTAGACCCCCCACATTTGTTAGCTGAAATTGGTTACATTTCTTTTATGGGTGAAATAACGGGGGGGGGGGGGACAGGGGAGCAGCTTTCATGGAAAACTGAACACCAGGATATATTTTTATACTTATAGGTTGTAGATGGAATCTACCTGGATTCACCCAGCTTCTCCGAGACTCCTGGAACACAAACATACCAGAAGCAGAACCTATTCTCATCCCCAAAGATGGTATTTATTCCTTTTTAAATGTCCTGAAGCAGTGGGATAAAATGCATCCACTGCTTTTTGCCAGATTTGTCCACCAATCCCTTAATGTCCTTCCCTTTCTTTGGTGTAGGCCTAGAGAAAAATGCTTAATGGAATATAATTTATCTTGATGCCCTGAAAAGCTGCAAATGCACATTTCCACAACTATATGCCTCTATTAAGTGGCTGTCGGAACATTTTTCTTCTGGCCTGTTGTCAGCCCTATGTCAGGCTTCACATATAGCAGCTGTGGAGGGAACTAGTGGAGGAGAGAATTAGGAGTCATAGCAGCTGTTTCCTGCCTCACAAACATCAAGGTGCAGGTATCTCCTCTGGATAGACAAGTGTGGTGGCAAAAGGAGATTATAAAAGGGTTAGTACTGGGTGTTCTGCCTGCATAGCATGTGAGAAGGATATGTGAAGAACTGAACTGAGGCCTGGCTGATACTTGGAATGTTTCTGGTGTGAGTGCCTTGCTGTGTATGGAACCTCTGCCAGGCAGAACTTGTGTGGACTGTTGTGAAAAGCAGTGCTGGTTTGTAAAGGATACGGGCATTTGCACTACTGCAGCAGCCATTTGTAGGATATAAGTGGCTATGTTGATAGCTCTGATACTCCACAGGATTTGGGACACAAATAAGATGAAAACCATTGCAGAAAATTGTGGCTTCTCTCATCTTGCTCCTCTTATTTGGTCCAGCAGGCAGTAAATGATAGGTGGATGATTTTGTGTCATACTATTTTCCAACAGTATGCTTTATGGCAGCCATTTTATAGCCATTCAGCAGCTGACCCACTGGTTTTCAGCTGGTAGCCAAATAATTTTTGACCTGAAAGTCTCTCTATACAAGACATCTTACACAGGGACGCTCAAGTTCTCCTATACACACACACTGCTACGGAGACAGAGTACTCATAACAACAACAACAACAACAACATTCAATTTATATACTGCCCTTCAGGACAACTTAACACCTTCTCAGAGCAGTTTAGTCTCTGCTAAGTAATATAGGCTACAATCCTGAGAACACTTTCCTGGGAGTAATCTCCATTGAATAAAATCAAACTTATTTCTGAGTAGACCTGTCTAGGCTTGCTCCCACAGTTTTATAAGCCTTCCCGAATACTTTAAAACAGTATTTAAAATGTATACATAAATATTTACCTAATCTAATGTGCAGGCTCATAAGGGAAAGCCAGTCCTTCAGATAAGTCAGTGCCAAGTCGTGAAGGTTTTTATAGGTAAGAACTAACATGGAACCTGGAAACAAACTGGCAACCAATACAGTTGTCTCAAAATGAGTGAGATATACACATGATTTTCAGCTCCAACCAGTAGCTGAGCAGCTTGCATTTTGCATCAGCTGAAACTACTGAGTTTTCTTCAAAGACAGCCCCATATATAGTGTATTTCAGCAGTCTAACTTAGACATTACAGTAACACAGATTGGCTAATTTTGGGTGGGTAGCCTTATAGGTCTGTAGTAGAAGAGCAAGATTTGAGTCCTGCTGAGACTAGAAGGGATAGCAATTTCCAAATTAGATATGATAAAAGAAAGCACATCTGGCAACAGGCTGCTTTTCTAATAGCAAGGATGGGTCTCAAACTACTCCTAATCAGAAAGAGACAATAGAGCCCTATCTTAACGCAGCAAGGCAGTCCCTTCCAGAACATCTGCTTTTCCTACCAGCATCAACTTTTTGTCTACATTTAATTTCAGCTTGTCCTCCCTCTTCCAGTTTTCTATAGCAGTCAGCTGCTGATTCAGAAATAACGTAGTTCCATTTGGCTGTTTAGTTAGAGAAAGATAGAGTTGAGTGTTATCTGCATATTATGGACATGTAGCCCCCAAACTCTAGATGATGGACTCCCCAAGTTAGGCCTCAGGAACATGAGTCAAACATTTTGTAATCTATTGAACAAACAAAAAAAGGCCTATAGTGCAATTCTACAAAGAATTACACCCTTCTAAATCCATTAAAGTCAATGAATTTAGAAAGATGTAATGGGGTTAAAAGTGTGTAACTGTTAAGGATTGCACTGTAAAAACAGTGGTGGGCACTTCCTAAAGCATTATCATCTGCTACAAATGGCCCAATACAGTTGAATGATAGATGATGTCAAAGGCTGAAGAAAAATCTGACAAAAATAGCAAGGAGAAGTTCCCCCTGTCAGTTTGTAGTTACAGATGTAAACAAGGCCATTTCTGTCCCATAACTGGGATGGTAGCCAGGCTGAAATGGGTTATAGAAAGATGCATCATTGAGAAATGCCTGAAGCACAGATTTTTTTAAAAATGCTCACAGCACTATAGATACTGGAATCAGGCAAAAAGTATGGTAGGCAAAGCAGCAGCCACATTCTCTTTTGTAATGGTGAAGCTGTTAAAGAGACAGAACATTCATAATGTTCGACCTTAGCAATTCAACAGTTGCCCCATTCCCCTCACCCCAAAGACTTAAATGATACTATATTAACTTAAAGTGTAAAATAGTTTTCCTGGACTGTTTTTCATGGGTACTAGAGGATTGCTTTTCAACAGCTGCCTGGCAGCTAGAAATTCAATTAGGTGAATTTTTTCTAGCACTGAATTTTAGTGTTAGGAACATAGAATCATAGAATCATAGAGTTGGAAGGTATTTTCAGGGTCATCTAGTCCAATCCCTGCACAATGCAGGAAATTCAGAACTACCCCCCCCACACACACACACAGTGACCTGCTCCATGCCCAGAAGATGGCAAAACATCTCCAGAATCCTTAGCCAAACTGGCCTGGGGAAAATAGCTTCCTGAACCCAAAGTGGTGATTGGTATTACCCTGGGTGTGTAAAAAGAGACCATGAGAACTAAGCCTGATGTAACCCTTGTCCTCCCTTTCATGATCTGCCCATGTTCACAGAATCAGCATTGCTGTCAGATGGCCATCTAACCTCTGCTTAAAAACTTTCAAAGAAGGAGAGCCCACCACCTCCCAAGGAAGCCTGTTCCACTGAGGGACCTCTCTAACTGTCAGGAAGTTTCCCCCAGTGTTTAGCCAAAGTTGTACTTGATGAACGGTTGTACTTGCTGAACTTCTACCCATAAGATAGCTTTAGGGATTATAGGACCTTTTCCAGGAAACAAGGTTGCAGCCCTAAGATATGCATAAGATTCTGGGAGCGTGAGAGGCCTTTATATTCAGCAGAGCAACACTTCAGCACTAGGGTTGCCAGATCCCCTTCCCTTACTGGTAGGAGAGGGGAACTCAGTGCTTACCTTCTTGTTGCTCCTGGTGTGTTACCAGCACCTACAATGCTTAAGGATGTGCTAAAATCATACTGTGTTCCTTCTTCCATGTAAAATTAACAACCTTGAGGTGGGGCCTGGAGTTCTCCCAGAATTACAACTTATCTTCATACTACAGAGATCAGTTCCCTGGAGGAAATTACAGTTTTGGAGGGCAGACTCCATGGTATAACATAGTGCCTAGGAGGACTAGACATAGAGCATATAGCATTGGTCACTGGGGGAGTGAAGGGGAGAGGTAGCTGTGAATTTCCTGCTTTGTGCAGTGGGTTGGACTAGATGCCCCTTGAGGGTACCTTACAGCTGTATGATTCTATGGTTCTATGTAAAAGAAGTCCTAATGTGGCTATAGAGGATGAATGTTCTAGGACTTCCACTTTTACTTTGGTATACCATAGAGACTAAAGACTAGAGGCTGGTTGGGGATTTAGAGAGTGATGGAGCTGCTGCTGGCTGGCATCCTTTTATGGACCTTCAGAGTGGATTTTGTCCATTAATGGCAGACAAACTCCTATCCACTCCCCACAGTCCCCAGGCTACCTCAGTAGAGTGGCAGCGGGAAGAAATGTCTTTTTATTGAGCAATTGTCTAGAAATTTTCCCAATCTTCAAGATCTTTACTGTAGTGATAGAGGAAGTTCCTAGAGCATTGCTTGATGCAATGACATCACTTCTGGGTCTTCCCTTGGAACTTATGTTACCATGATGTGTGACATTCTTGTTCCCATGCCCAGCCTGAAAAGCACCCAGGATTTCCAGGTGCAGACTATCCTAGACTCATACTGCTGCTGCGCAGATCAAGGTGGACCTTGCTAGGCTGCCATGAGAGATGTGTGTCTTCCGCACCTGTGTCTTTGCTGTCTTGCCATTGGATCCAACAGAGGAGGAGTTACATGCCCCATCTACCTGTGTCTCTGCCAACTGGATCCAAGATCACCTGCAGAGTTGGCTATTATGGAAATTAGACCAAATGAGGGTAGGGCATGAGAAAGGTGTTTGGGGAGGAAAAATGTATTGAGCAGCACCTGCTTCACCCTCACATTGTATCCTGATTCATGTACCTGTACACAGCAGCTATTTAGATGGGGAAAAGATGCCAGGAGACATCTTAATTCACAGAACTCCCAGCATCATGTCTGGGTTTGCTTAACATATTGACATGCCAAAAGCCCAAACACTACTGATTAATACTTTGGAAATGGGTTGCATTCAAATAATGGGCTTTACTTCCCAGAAAATAAATATATTTCTTAATATAGGTTCAATTCAGCATCTTTCCTCTCTCCTTGGCCTTGAGACAACACTCCAAACTGCATCCTATATAAATCCATTGGAACAGAACAGTGTTACCTCTGAATGATTATTCCTTTTTTAAAGGGGTAGGGAGGGCTATTAAGGGAAAAATAAGCTCTGGCAAATGTTTAAATCGATGATTGATGTTGTGTCCTTTTCTCCTGGAATCACTGGCTAGTAGCTCTGTGAAAATGACTGTCCAAGAAAGAAAGATAAGACGTTGTTCTTAGGCATGTGAAGCCTTTCTGAATATGTCAGTATGACTTTAAAATAGCTTCAAAGGTGGTGTGCTATAAATCCATGGCACTGTTGAAACAATCAGAGAAGCAAACAAGTAATGATTAAACCTTTAATCAGAAGCATTATATGTTGCTGTGTTCTCCTTGGAGCTGCAGGAAAAGATGCTGTAACAGATCTTTAAATAGAAAACCTGAGGCTAAATTCCACTTCATCCATCAAAAGCAGCTGCTAGGAGATGACCTAATTTTAGCAGCTTATCAATTCCTTAGTGCTTGTTGGTTGATGTAACTTTGATCCTCTGATGCTACATGACTTTTGTGCTGAATATAGCTAGAATTTAATGTGAATCTTTTGGATGGCTGCCCAGCCAAGCTGTATAATCTAAACAAAGCAAAGAAGTGAGAAGGAGAAAGAGAGTGCAGTACATGATTCCAGCTACTCAGGTGTATAGGTTATACACATACATACTTGCATGCATGCACGATCAACCACGTTATGAAGCACAGATTTCAGTGCACTTGAATTTTTGCTATTTTTGAATAACATTTTGCTTTTACATGGAGTGTAGCAGGACTCTGCTGTTGCCAAACTGTAATGATAATTGCAGGATGCTTGTAATGAATGTTTTCCAACCAAATCATTGTCATTTCACAGAGCCATTATTTCTATTTATGCACAGATTAGCTGACGGCTTATCAGAAGGAGAGCGAAATACTTCAGATTTTTTAAAATTCATGTTGTGAAATGTCCATTGTTTCCCTATCTGTTGTACCCTCTTTAATGTGGATTCTAACTTGTTTTTCTTTTCTTTTTTTGGCTCCTCAATAAAACCATCTGGGGACACAAGCGACTCACTGGGCATGTGGCTGATGCTTCACACTTATTTGCTTGCCCCAGTTGGCATCTCTTGTTAGTCATGTTGGAGGAGTGGTTTGGTGCCCTATTTTTTACATGTTATGAATAATTTTATGTAAAAAGAGGGATTAAGCTGAAGTCAGCCTGATTCATGTCTCTCTTGTAGGGACAACACTCAGTTTAATATTCTGAGACCCTCTCTGGGCCTGAGACCATTTGGGGCCTTGTTGACAAAATGACTGTGAGCCACATACTTTGCCTTGGGAAGGTCAAATGGAGGCCATTTTCCCTCACAAAGAAGTGAGCTGTTGTCCTTTTTTGGCTCTTAGTTACATATGCAAACTGAGACTCTCTTTACACAAGTCATCTTATAGTCTCTCTACAGGAGACATTTTACATGAGGATGCTCATGTGTAGGGAGACACAATGTTTGCTGGGAAGTGTAGTTTAAAAAGACATAGCCAAAGGCTTTGTCAATTTCACCTCTCTACATAGAGCTGGTGGTGATGGTTCCTCAGAGAGTTTGTTAATTTCATCTTTGCCTCCCTAAAGGCTCTGTGAATTTCACTTCTCCTTCAGTGATGAGAAAATGAAATTAACAAACCTTCCAAGGAGCAATCTCCACTAGCTCTGTGTAAAGAGGTGAAGCTGACACAGTCTTTGGCTCTGTCTTTTAAAACTATGCTTCCCGGTTAACATTGTATCTCCCTGCATTTGAACATCCAGGTGTAAGATGTCTCCTGTAGAGAGACTTTTATACGGGGACACTCAAGTGAAAGATCTTACACTAGTTCTCCCATTGTGGATACAAATGTACTGCTAGGGAGACAGTATAAGACCACACAGAAAGTAAGTCACTTGAGCGTTCCCATCTAAGATGTCTTGTGTAGAGAGACTCTGAAGCTTAGTCTTAGCATGACTATGAGAATTGCAATCCTAAATATAGTTACACCCATTTAAGCCTATGGACGGTAACTCTGCTGTTCACATTACAGAATACAAGTATACGATCCTGTGTGTAGATAATGGGTAGAGTGTTGAAAAAGAAATATGATGCAGAATAATGTTCTAAATAAATAAGTTTCTTACTACCATGCTGGAAGAAGCTCCATAAAGCTCCATAAATGCAGCCCAAACCTGGCAATTGCTATAAGCCACTGGTGTAAGCCATGCAAATAAATGCATAAAGGCAGTGTGAGGCAGTGAAAGAAATAGTAACTTTTTATTTATGATACATGAAAGGTTTCTGAGTCTGAATGATTGAAAAATGGGCAAAATTCTTATTCTCTATTAGTGCATTGAAATTGATAAAGCTGTTATCTAAGACTGTTGGGTTATTAGATTATTTGGAATAAACTTCAATATTGCTAAAGCTACTTCAAAGGGAAATTATTTTGGGACAGATTTCCTCTAGTTAACTTGAACTATCAAATGCATTAAAGGCCTCCCTCCTGTTTTAAATTTAGAAAATAGCTATTTGCATAGTGTGTACTTTGTGTGATTTGCTTAGCAAAATTTCAAGATTTGGTTATTGCCCTTCCAGCCAGAATGAAGAGGCAGACACAAGTTTGGGGAATGAATGGGCAATTTTATTTTGGCAATGACATAACATTAAACTTGATATGGCAAGGGCCTAACTAGCGGTACAGGTCAGGCCCTGGGGTCACACCCTGAACCTCCGCCCTGACCTGTTTGGGCGAGCCCCGTTGCCTGGGTATGAGCCATCCAATGCTCATGTCTGGGACCTGGTTGGCCAGGCAAATGGAACTCCCACCAAGCCTATGGCACCCCAGCCATAGCATGAGGGCTGTACTTGTACGTGGGGTCCCACAAGGCAGTCTTCCCTCTCAGTTGGCAGCCGTCAAACAATACCAGCAATCCTGACAGACCCTGTTTCCTCTCAAATGGGAATGTGTCAAGGGTGCTCACTGGCCTGCTCATTTCTCCCAAACCCTATCCTGCCAAGGAAAATCTATTTATGGCACCACCACAAAGCCAATTACCACAACCCATGCAAGAAGTGTAAGGTTGGCAAAAAACTCTGAACTCCATCAGCCAAATAGAGAACGGAGAAAAAATTGCAATTGTAAATAACACATATGGATATTCAAAATAATATTTGCTTTGTATGAAGTACTGAGAATTTTTCTAGATGGTCTTCCAATTACTTTATGTATATTCACTGCTTTCCTTGAACTATCCTCCCCTTTGCAGGGTATCTTCCCAGGGAAAAAATTGTTACTAAAGAGAACCTGTCCTAGGTTGTCTCAATTCTGTTGGATCAGAGCAGAAAATTGGGTGTCTTTTCTCTTGAGTATTGCAGTTTTGCCTGTTTTGCCTGCATGAGTTGCAAGGCTGAGAATGTTCACCAAGTGTTCTTTTCCAAAGAAATTATTACTTTTTCAAACAACAACAGCAACAACAAAACACAAAGGAATACAACCACCAACTAAATTACAAACATAGAGAAGAAGATATATTGTCGAAGGATTTCATGGCCGGAGAACGATGGTTGTTGTGGAATTTCTGGGCTGTATTGCCATGGTCATGACATTGTAGTTCCTGACGTTTCACCACCAGTGTTTCGTCACTGCTGCTGGCGAAATGTCAGGAACTACAATGCCAAGACCATGGCGATACAGCCCGGAAAATCCACAACAACCATCGTTCTCTGGCCGTGAAAGCCTTCGACAATATATCGAACACCTCTATGGGGGGGGGGGACATTCCAACAGACCTGGAGATTGGAAACACTTCGGAACAAGAAAGCACATGTACTCTGTTCTTTAACCTTTCTCTTACACTGCAGGGACATGAGTACCATTCCATCTTTTCTCACAACAAAAAGAATCTTCAAAACCCCACAGGCTAACCGCATTTATGACCATCTAGAACAGGCCCTCTTACGTGAGAGAATCCACACTACCCACAGAGAACTTGCTGCCACAGACAAGGAGCTATTTTCCTTGCATATCAACACTAGCCATAAAATGAGAAGTCATGATTGGGACAAGGTCGATAATCTCACCTACAGAAAGATGGAACAGGTGTTTACCAGCCACACTTCCAGACAGAAGCAGAAGTTTAACAAATTACAGGAAAAAAGACAGACAAACCCAATGCTTGACAACGCACGCATTGTCATCAATCTGATGGACCATCAACTCTCACTGGAAGAAACCTCCATCTTGGCTAAGGGAGGAAACTTTGCAGTCACCCCCACCGAAATTCCTGTGGAAGACAACATAGCAAATGTAGAAGCTGCCATTCGTCATCTACCTGAAGAGGAAGCTGAGGAAATAAGAGGAGAGATGGCCAGGATTCTACGAAAGGCAAAGCTTCCCACCAGCAATATAACACACAAGGAGAGGAACGCCATCAAGACCCTCAATGCGGATCCAGACATCATTATTCTACCAGCTGACAAAGGCAATGCCACAGTGATCATGAAAACAGAAGAATACAAAAGGAAGATTAAGAAACTCCTGGACCCTTCCACCTACAAAAAACTAAAACGAGATCCAACCCTCAAAATCACCAGGCTAACAAATGCGCTGATCAAGAATTCCTCACTTCATCCCGACACGCACAGAAAACGATGCAAGACAGAAGCACAGCCACTACGACTATATGGACTCTCTAAAATTCATAAGGATTCAGTCCCACTCTGACCCATCGTGAGTGCCATTGGTTCACTGACATATGAATTAGCTAAACATCTGGCCAATCTTCTACAGGACCACATTGGAAAAACCACATCTTACATCAAAGATTCAGCACATTTCATCAACAAAATCAGTTCTCTGAAACTCAATCCACAGGACATACTCGTCAGTTTTGATGTTGTATCCCTGTTTACTAAGGTACCAGTAAAAGACACAATCGCACTTATTAATCAGATTTTTCCAGAGGATGTAAAAGCCTTATTCCACCATTGTCTGACAACCAGTTACTTCCAATGGGATAACGAATTCTATGAACAGATGGATGGGGTGTCCATGGGAAGCCCTCTCAGCCCAGTTATAGCAAACTTCTACATGGAACATTTTGAAAAAAACATCTCTAGAATCAGCACCCCACAAACCTACAGTCTGGTTCCGGTTCGTGGATGATACCTTTATCATTTGGAGCCATGGTGAGGAAGAATTGATGGAGTTTTTGAACCACCTCAACAATATCCACCTGAACATACAATTCACCACGGAGAAAGAAATCGAGGGTAAACTCCCATTTCTAGATACCTTGGTCATCCACAAAGCAAACTTTCAGTTAGGTGACAAGGTCTACAGGAAACCAACTCACACTGATCGGTACTTGCATAAAAACTCCAATCACCCTCCTCGACAGAAAAGAGGCATAATAAAAACATTAGTAGACCGTGCAAGACGAATATGTGAACCGCACTTTCTCAATGAGGAAATTAATCATCTAAACCATGCACTTAAAGCAAATGGCTACTCCAGAAATGAAATCAGAAAAGTGATTAAACCAAGGATAAATCAAACAACTAAGGAAAAACAGTCTCCCACAGGAAAAGTGTTTTGCCATATATCAAAGGAATCACTGATCAGATGGGAAAGCTTATGAAAAAGCACAACCTACAAACAGTATTCAGACCCACCAGAAAAATGCAACAGATGCTACAATCAGCAAAAGACAGTAGAGACCCCCTCACCCCTGCAGGAGTATATCGCATACCCTGCAGCTGTGGACAAGTTTACATCAGGACCACACAGCGTAGCATCCAGACAAGAATAAAATAACATGAAAGACACTGAAGACTTGGCCAACCTGAAAAATCAGCAGTGGCTGAACATAGCCTAACTCAAACAGGACACAGTATCTTATTCCAGGACACCAAAATACTGGACAACACTTCCAACTACTTTGTCAGATTGCGCAGGGAAGCCATTGAAATTCATAAGCATAAGCACAACTTCAACAGGAAAGAAGAGACTTTAAGAATGAATAGAGCATGGTTTCCAGTCCTGAAAAACACCAGGCTAACAAAATACTCCACATCAATAGCCCTGCAGATAAGATTAGCATATCTAGCACCAATCCATATGCAAAAGAACCTTCTCAGGATACAGTGAAGCATTAGCATTCCATTAGCATTCCACACCCTGGGAAACTCTCACAGGATGATGCAACCCAAACCCACTTTCCTGAGTAGATATAAATTACCTGCTAACATCTTCTCCACAGTTTGACACTGAGAGATCTCTGTCTTTCGGTGCTACACCTCTGAAGATGCCAGTCACAGCTGCTGGCGAAACGTCAGGAACTACAATGCCAAGACCACGGCGATACAGCCCGGAAAACCCACAACAACCATAGAGAAGAAGATTACAACACACACACACACACACACACAAAAACAAAGATAGACAAGGCTGAATCAAATTATTCAACACATTTTTCATATGATCTTACAGGATATAACCAAGAGAGGAATTCATTGATGTCACTGGGGATTTTAAAAGAATATTTCTTTGTATATTTTATACCTAATTCCTTTTCAATAATTTGAGGAAGGGCTTAGTTAGATGTTGATGTTGAATACCTTTCTAATTTGTATATGAAATAAGATCGTGCCATGTTTCATAGAAACCTTAAACTACTCTAAGTTGGTATGTCAATTTTTCTGCCATAGCTATTTGCCATACCTCAGAATACCAATAATGTAATGTTCAAAATTCTGCAGATTTCCAACACTGTAGATTTCTACACTGAGTGTTCTAAATTGCATTGCAAATACTTGGTTGGTTTTTGCTTTGCTTCTGGGAATTGTGGTTCAATCCAGTAAATGCTGAATGGGTGTCAATATGGTGAATGTCATTGAAGAAACATTTGTGAATGTGGAGCATATACCCCAAAGTTAGCTGGTGTTAAATGATGCAAAGCTAGCCTACAGATGACCCAGGAATTAATTAGTACACTATGAGTACATTAGTACACAATTAATAATAACACTACTGGTTGATAACAATAACCCAATACTACAGCCAGTAGAGATTCAACATAATAACACATTAATTCAG
Organism: Eublepharis macularius; assembly: GCF_028583425.1. Classification (NCBI taxonomy): domain Eukaryota; kingdom Metazoa; phylum Chordata; class Lepidosauria; order Squamata; family Eublepharidae; genus Eublepharis; species Eublepharis macularius. The sequence goes on from NC_072797.1 coordinate 83,883,932, forward strand.
GAACAAATATTACTACATCACCCAATTCATTCATAACCCGATAACAAAGTTCCAGATGACCACATGGAATTCTCAACTACAACCGATAACTACAACCACATCCCATCCAGGTCTGAGAAGAGATTGACATTTTAGTTCTAATCCATCAATAAAGCTTAACAGCCCAGCTTCTGACGTCAACTGGCAGGATCAAAAGCCCCAGTGACCTACAAACCTCCAACTAGACATGGGCACGAACCGAAAAAAGTAACGAACCTGTGGTTCGTGGTTTGGTGCCACCGACGAACCCAAATAAATGAACCATAACGAACATTTTCCGTTGCCAAACCTGTTCATGGTTCATGGTTTATGGTTTGTGGGGGTCAGAACGGCCGCCGTTGGGCTTAGAGAGCCCATATTCACAGGGACTGTTTAGCAGGCTCTCCTCCAGCAAGCATCCAAGTTTGGTCAAGATTGCAATAGGGATCTTACCAGAGGAGATAGATCCCTATCCCAAAAATCCAAGCTCAATTATACTCTCTCTGTCTCTCTCCCCAAAGGCTAGCAAGTAGCAAGCAACAGCTCTGTCACACTCCACAGCTCGCTGAAAGTGAAACCCAGCCTGGGAGCCCAATGCTTTTTATAAGCAGAGGTCCCATAGAGCAACGCAGGAGGTCTGTGGTTGGCTGTCAGAACTGCCTATCAGGGTTTGCAGGGATGAGATTGGAGTGCCCATGGCTACAGAACACCCCTCCCCCCTCCCTCCCCCCAGGTGTCTTCTCCCACGAAACCAATTGTAACCAATTTGCAGCTCCATGGTTGGAAGGAAGATCTGCCGTTCAACGTAAGCTGGGCTTCGATTCGGGTTTCCAGGGCGACAGAAGGAGTGCAGAGTCCAAGCATTCCCCTGGCTCCATTTCCAAGGGAACTGATTGATGGTGCCTGACTGTTTGGCTTCATGAACCATGGGCGAACACAATGAACCAGGCTTCCAACGAACACTGGTTCGTTGGCCATAGATGCTCACGAACTGCCGAATCACGAACAGATGATCAGGCGGTTCATGGGTTTTTTACTTTCATAATGTGATTCATGCCCATGTCTACCTCCAACCCTCTCTAATCATCTCCAAGGCTATGTAGGTACCTTGGGTCCATATAGATGCTCCAATTTCCAGGGGAAGAGTTGGCAGACTCCCCAAACCTTCACATGTGGTTCCTATTTGCAATGCAGCATATTCATAAATCAGTTTCAATGACCTCCACGACATTTTCTCTTCTGCTCCACACATACGCCCACTTGGTACTCCAGCCCCGTCCGGTAGCTATTTGCTGGTCGGGTACTTCTCTCCAAGGATGCTCCTCTTGATCCTGGGCCACCAGTTCTCTGAAGGGGTTCCAGCCTCCCCAGCTCTCAAGCAGTTAAGTAGTTAGCAGCAGGGTGTGCAGCCGATGGCCTCTGCATCTCGATGTCTCCAGCACGCCGTTGTCGAACCGCCGGCTCCACCTAAGGGCTTTTGGATTTTTGATGTCTGCGCAATCGGGTAACTGGCCGTAGTTAGATCACCAGCCACACTGCTCTGGCTGCACAGTTGCCCACGAGATCACGACCCCATGAGGCTTCAGATGTTACGCAGCTCAGCACTAGGTCACACAGATGCTCTCACTGCTCCACACTACTCTCTCCACCCCTAACCAATCTCTTCTTGGTGTTCTCAGCTTCTCATAGATTGGTTATCCATTTCTTGCTCTAATTTCCTTATTGTCATTTACTCACGTAGCCACAGCAATTCCAGTTGCCCAGTGACAGTAATTCTGCCATCCCAGCCAGTGGCAATGCCACCTAGGCTGGGGGGCAGCCTTTTGCCTCCCTGGATGGGTGGAGTCAGACGGCTAGCCCTTCCTTCATGTTTAGCTTCTGGGGGCGGAGTTTTGCAGTGTTTGCTGCCTTCTCCTCCCCCTGGGCTTCAGTCGTGCCTCGTGCTCAGCCCACCCTCCTCACCCTATTGCAGTGCGGGACTAGCCGGTCACCTTTTGTGGGGCCAGGTAGGAATTTTTTATCTCTCAGTCCCTAATTGGCTGTGGGATGGGAGTTTTTTCACCTACCTCGCACTGTGAGACAGGTGGGGTTAATTGGTATGGTGGGTTTGAGTGAAGGTCCCAGGGAGCAGGAGTTCAGTTAGGGAAAATTCTGTAGCGGGCCGGTGAGCACCCTTGGCACCTCCCCATTGGTGAGGAATCGGGGTCTGTCAGGAGCGGCTGGCTGCCGTACAGCCCAGCTGCAAGGTCAGATGCCCTGGGTGGGGAACCTCTGGACAAGCCAGTCTCCCCCCGCTGCCGTATGGCCAGGTGGGAATGCTTTACAGGGGTGAACCACTCCACCTGGCCAGGCCGGGTCCCAGCCATTTAGTGGATGGCTCGCACCCAGTGCAGCGGGAGCTCACCCAGACAGGGCAGGGCAGGGTCCGGGAGTGACCCCATGGCCTGACCTGTACTGCTAGTTAGGCCCTTGCCGTAGTTGATGTTTACCTGTTTGTTGGTTGAATAAAGCGGCCCATTTTTAGAACCCAAAAACTTTGTGTCTGTCTCTCATTCTGACTAAGGGGGCAAAGATATTAAAATTGTCCCTTAAGAGCTGATGCTGCCAGAAGGCAGGGAATAATTTAAAAATAAAAAATAATTTAAAAATAATATAAAATGGCAGGAGCTAATAACTCCACTCCCGTCTGTGCTGCCATCTTGCCATTGTTTTAAAGTTCTTAATTCCCCCCCCCCCCTGTAACTACAGCTTTGCACATTGTGCCAAAGACAATGGAGGGTCTTAAATATTTGGCTCTGAATAGAAGTTTCCACTAAATGGTGCAACAATAAGAGGTGGGATTGCCAGGTCCCCCTAACAACCTTTAGGATGTCAGGAGGTTGGGAGGCATTTGTCTGCTTCATTGCGTGAAACGCGTACACCATCCCATGTGATGGCACCAGTTCCAGTTACACCAGAAAGTAAAGTCATTGCTCTAGATGTAGGAGCACATTCATGTTTCACACCAAGGCCAGTTCTTTAAGAATCAGCCCAAAACATATTGTTTGGGGGCTGATTCTTAAAAAATTAAAGTGCAGGACCCCAGGAGCATGGGAGTGCACACACAGCCATTTGCTCAAGATGCCTGTTGATGGCAGGCAATCTCCAGGCAGGTTGCCTCTTCCTAGTGATCACTGCCAATTGCTGGGAAGAGAAACAAATCACTGGGAGTTTCCTTGCTACCAGCTGGCACCCGGCCAGCCTACAGGTGGCCCGGTGCAACTCACTACAGAATTCTTGATTGGCTAATCTGTCCTGCTGCTAGTGCCACAACAACAATTCATACTTTAATCTAAAAGCTCTACATACTTTCCTATGTCTGTTCCCACAACAATCCTGCAAAATCCATCCCCTTTGCATATCATTAAATGGAAATTAGCTTGGGCAAAGCCTGTGGTTGACAGAGAATTCTGGTGTCCTGGATCTAAATGCCCATCTGAAATGGTCAGCTCACTCCATCTTGTATTACCCTGTGTAATCTCGTGTTAATTCTTTTCATGACTGGAAGGTGTGAAATGTCCTATAAATTCCATATGGGGACAGAGGCCTGCCTGCCTGGCGCATTTCGATCTTCCAACAGGAATCGTCCTGCCTACAAAGCTTCTGTTCAATTGCTGCAGGCTGCTAGGCAACATAGCCAACTAGCTCAGTTGGCAGATTTACACAATAAGCCCGCAAGAGTGATGATTGGTAACCTAGATACATCTCATTAACCTCAATGCAATGGCTATAACTCTTTCACTTGCGCTTAGCCCACATATTATCCAGTCTATAGGTTAACCTAGATGCTCCCAAGCCATCTCTTAATTGGCAAAGTGTATCTGCAGTCATTGGCATTATTTACTGGAGTTGTAATTTTCTTTACTATATGTAACCAAACAAAATACCAGTGGCAAGGACAAAAGAATTCTAAGGTATGGACTAGCCTTGAATTATGAAAAGGTCTGCAGGGGTCTATTTATCACTCTCCCTTGTTTATTAATTGCTACATCATATTTGTATATATCTCATCTCTCTTCAGATTAGCTGTATAAAATTGACTTGTCTGCAATAGGCTTGTGTGATGGAATGAACATTCAGAGTTGTTAACTGAATCCATAATAATAGCTCAGCTTGAGTCTTGTGCCAACATAGATGAGAGGCAGGGGGATTGTTTCTTGTTACTAGAAGGAGGCTGATTTGGGAAAGTGATGCTTTGTTTAGCTCTAGGTGTGGGTTTATTCTCAAATGAACTTTGAAGCTTCCCCATTTCAAATTGGAAGTTGGGGATATTGCTTTACAGTTTCCAGTGTATGCGCATCTGTCTCTGAGCATGTATAAATCCCTTGATGGATTTGAAGAATAGAAGAGGACATAACATATGTTAAGTTGATGATGTCAATTGTTCACTTTTTGTATCCATCAGAAGAAAATTTCATATAGTAATGCAATATGATGCAAAGCAAAGCAATGCAATGCAATATCTTACACACTAACAGCAAAGTAGCCCTGATCTGAAGATACTTAGAGCCATGAATGGACTGATCTTCCTGCACACCTGAAAAATACCCCAGGTTTACAGTGAAATCTAAAATCTAAACACCGAAACATTAAAAAAAACAAAAATGATAAAAGGAGCTCTTGTAGCTTCAATCAGATGCCCTCAGTGGCTGTTGCTAGGCAACCTTAACAGTTCAGCCAGTGTTCCTGGCTTGATTTCTGTCAGTAAAAGACAGCGGGAAGGTGCAGGGCCTTTTCTATGGCTGCTTTGGCTTTTGAAGAAGGATCATTGGGGCCAGATGTGTTTAGTGGGTTTTTAAATGTTTTATGGCTTTGAAATAGAGAAGGATGTAGGGAAAGGTGAGCATATGGAAACTGCCAGGAGGAGGGAAAAAGTAAATAGTGTGGGGAAGGGGGTTCAACAGAAGTCCTTACAGGTTCCTCACCATGCAGCTGGGCCTGGTTCAGCCAGCACCCCACAACTGGGCCATAGGGGAGAGGCTGCTAGAGGAGGGAGGTAAAGACAGGGAGCAAGCAAATGTGGGTGGGAAGGAAAGAAGGAAGTAGGAAAAAGGGGAGAAGCTATGGTGGGCAAAGAAAGGAAAAAGAACATGGTGAGGAAGGGACAATGAAATGCCCCCTGCAAGTCCTTACAGGCCCCCACTTGTATAATATACAATTGACTGTCCATTAATTGTACAGCAGTAATACAACTAGATTTTCTTGCACAAAAATTTATCTAGAGATACTTGGATTATTGTTTTACTAAAGGGCCACAGAATTATAACTCTGAATTTTATTTAGTTGAAATCCATTAGAGAGCACAAAATTAAAAAGAGGGGAGGGTGAAAATAGACCAATGAATTTAACATGCAGGGACAGTCATTCAGCCAGTCAGTTTTTTATTACAGCCCACAAGCCATAAAGAAGCAAAAAACCCCAAGAAAAAACACATGTACAAATATCACAATGCTATTTCCACTACATCATTGGTCTAGTACAACTGGAAATCCAAGAGTTTTTGAATAAATTGTTCATAAGATACCATCTCTGCCTGTATTTTCATTGCAGAATATAGAAACTTGGCTACATACACAGTAGATTTTGGTCAACACCTGCCAATAAAATAAGAATCTGATATTCAGAAAACAGTTTTTTACCAGCCAGCACAGGTTCCAATAAATCCAGACATGCCTGCACATAAGATCTACAATGGAATAACACATGAGCCAGATATTCTGTTGAGTTATTAGAGGAGAGATAAAATCTACAATTAGATGTAATATTTTTGTATCTTGCTATCACCAATGCAAATGATAACATATTAAATCTAGTCAGTGTGAAAGCACGGCAGTATCTTGGGATGGTTAATATTGATAAATAATGTATATATTGATGTGGGATCATTAATTAGATAAACGGAAACACACTGTGTCTAACCAATGTTTCTTGAAAATCTGTATCCTTTATATAGTTGTTAATGGCTACAGTAGCTTTACTTAACCTCATGGATTGTAAAAAAGAAGGGAAAAGAGTGAAAGAGGTCAGCTTCTTGTCTATAGAGTTAAGCCAAGTTGAAATATTAGAGTCTGTCATTAGGCTGTAAAGAAAATTATTCTGATTGCTAATGAGCAGATACCAGATCACATATCTACAGGCTGCTAGCCAAACCAGATTCATAAGTGATATAAGTCCAGTTTCCAATTTAAGAGCCATACATGGGGCACACCTAGACACTGAGAATTGTTCTCAAAAAATTAGATTGGACTAATTCAATAGAAAAAATAACCACTTGTACCCAATCATTCAGGGACAGAAAAAGAAGGCCATCAACTGTTTCAGAGTTCTCTGTGTGGTGATTTCTGTGTGCCAGTTAAGGTTTAGATGCTGAGTTTCTATGTGGAAGGCCCCCAAATCCCCCTGATATATTGCTACTGTGCATTTGCCCTCAACCTACCCTTATGGAATCACCATAGAATATGCAGAAAGGAAGAGAGAGAAAAAACACAAAATAAGATTTCTAGTGAACTCTTTTGTGTATAAGCTCCATTGCCAATGCAAATGCATTAACACCTGGATTGACAATGACTTTGCATCAAAGTATCATCACCTTGTGGAAAGGGCCGTAGATTTAAGGTGTGTTTATGCCTACTTTTTCACATAAGGTTATATTCCCATGTGGAAACTTCAATAGCAAATTCTTTCATTTTGTACTGTTCAAAAGGCCATTTCAGTAGAGATCAGTTTGTCCTGTTTTATTTCATTGCAAATAAAATACAAGCATAATTGAAAGGGGGCATGGTATTTTGTGTGCTGAGAAAACTGCCAACTATGAGGCCTTGTGTTTAATCAAACACATCCATATGGCTAGTCAAGGAAATGAAGCTGCCTCATACTTCAATGGGATGCTGGGGAAAAAGAAGAACAGTAGCCAGTCTTATGGCAAGGAAATTCCACCCTGGCCCTAAGCATGGCAGTCATCAGGACACAAACCTGACCAGAAGTGGAAGGCCACTCCATCTAGGGTTGCTAGGTCCCTTGACTCCCCCAGCAGGAGATTGGGAGCCTGGCACTTACCCTGCCTTGTCCTGGGTCTGTTTCTTCACGCGCGTGCACAGCGCACATACACTCCTGGCTTGTGTGATGACATCACTTCCATGAAGGGTGCTCCCTCGTGCTCCCTGAGTGGCACAATTTGGCCCAAAATGGGCTCATTGTGGGGCACTGCGGGGAACGATTCAGGCTGCTCTGGCCGTGGAAGCGTGCCACGCCACTCTGGGGCATCCTGGGGGGCATCCTGGGGAGTGCACTCCCCCGCTGGCCAAGTAAGTGGGCGCGGGGTAGAGAAGGGTGGGAGCTGGGGATCCCCTGCCTCGGGTGGGGGAATGGCACCTCTAACTCCATCTCATCTCTCGGGGTGAACATCTTAAGCAACTGGAGTCCTATTACTTAAGTAAACTGGGTCACACTGCAATTATATGTCAGTTGTCTTGCAAGCATGCAGTATTATAAGATCAGTGAAATGGAACAGTCTATCCTCTCAAGACACAAAAAATGCGGGCAAAGCCACAGCTATAACGTACATAGACATATACACCAGTGGCAAGTTGGAAATGGTTTCTCCAAAAATTTTCATCCATTTTAACATACAGTTTTAACTTGTTCCATTTCTGCATGGTATTGCAGTAGAATTTTGTAGATTTTTCCTAATAAATGTTTCAGGTCTCCACTTATTAGTAATTCAAACTCTATTTTCACTCTTGGCCTGCCACCTTCTTTGACAGTTTTTTCTTTAAATTTAGATACCATTTCTTAAATGTGTCTTTTAAAAATTCTCAGATCTTTAAATTGCTGTTTATGGAATCATCCTGGCTTCTTTGGGTTCCTCCTATTTTTCCTTCTCATTGGAATCATTTATGACTGTGCCTTCAATATCTTGCTTTTAAGAAACTCCCACCCATCTTGAACTCCCTTATCCATAATTTGGAGCTTGTTAAAATTAGCTTCTCTAAAGTCCAACTTCTATGTCTATGTTCAGCTTTTCCCTTCTCCAAGATCTTAAACTCCAAAATTACATGGTCACTACAACCCAGAGTGCCCACTACCTTCACCCCATCAATCAGTTCTTCCCTGTTTGTGAGAATCAGGTCCAAGATAGCAGACCCCCTTCTTCTCCACCTTCTGCAAGATGAAGTTGTCATCAAGACAAGTTAGGAAGTTATTACACTTTACATTTTTAGCAGAGTTTGACGTCCAACAGATATCAGGGTAATTGAATTCTCCTACGACAACTATGTCTTGTCTCTTTGAAAATTTTGTAGTCTGGTCTAGGAGTATATCATCCAAGTCTTCTGCCTGGCTTGGTGGCCAATAGCAGACCGCCACCATAATATCATTATTATTTCTTTCTCCTTTTATTTTTACCCAGAGACTCGCAACAGATCTTTCATGCTCAGATTCATATATTTGCTCACAAGTATATAAATCCTTGACATATAATGCTACTTCTGCCCCCTTCCTTATTGGTCTATTCCTTTTAAACAAGTCATATGTAAGGATATATTTTTTTCTTTTTGTGACTTGGTTTGCCTCCCAAAGAAAAGAGAGATTCCTCTAGGCTGCAAAAGAAAGTAGTCCCAGATGACACGAGAATTGTAGACTCGGAAAGGGCAAGGGCAGAAAATCTACAGTGAAAGAAGCCAAGAAAAGGTCAAAATTTGGTCCAGGAGATGGAACTCTTCAAGGCAAATCAAAAGGGGCCGAGGAAACTAGTGGTGGCTTTTAAAACTTGCATTCGTTTTAATTTCATTTTGTCTTTATTGTCATTCATTATTCATTTTAGTTCCTCATAGGTTTCAATGGGAAACATGTTTCTGGCTGTACCATTTTATTTTTCCAACCAATTTAGATCAAATTTTCAGGTACTCACCAATTTAGATTAAACTTTTCAGATACTTACACAGAGTATCTTCTCTATTTAATTTCAAGCAGATAGGAGAAAGGGCCAGTTTTATAAGCAACTGAATTCTTGTTTGCAGAACAGTCAAAGAAATTTGGTTCCAAAGTAGGGCTGCCAACTATGGCTTGGGAAATTCCTGGAAATGGTAGGAAAGTGGAATTTGGAGGAGGGAGAGAACTCAGTGGGGATGTGATGCTATGGAACCTGCCCTCTGAACTTGCCTTTTCCTCTAGAAGAATTGTTCTAGATATCAGTTGTAACTTCAGGACAAGTCCAGGCCCCACTGAGAGGATAGCAACCTTATTCCAAAGCAAGTGAGCAGAGGGAGTCATTTTGCACTATAAGAAAGGCAGCTTGTGAGGTAGAATTGGCACAGAAGCTTAAATTTTCAGTTTTAGATCTTAGTTCATATATGTTAAAGGGGAGAAAATTTTCATTTCAGTTTCAAATCCAGGATTTTCTAACAAACTGTTTACCATTATTGGTGTTTTTCTGGGTGTGATGTTGCCAGTTGGGCTCAAATTTGGGTTTGTTATTTGTTTATTTATTGGATTTTTAGCCCTCCCTCCCCACAAGCAGGCTCAGGGTGGGTCACAATCATAAATAAGATACAATAAGTAAAACCAATAAAATAACATCTCATGGATATCCACATTCCAAATGGGACACCCTTCCCCCTTTCCCTGCCCACCATACACAAGGGAAGAAAAGGGCAGAGGTGTAGGTTGGTGAACCTCTAACTCTTCAAGCATGGGGAGGCAGATGGACCATATGCTCCCCCTCACTGCCAGGAGACTGGCAGGGAGGCTAATTAGATGGATCCGGTGCTGGCCTCAACCATAGGCCTGGCAGAACATCTCTGTCTTACAGTCCCGCCGAAAAGATACAAGATCTTTTTTTAAAATTTTTTTTTATTGGTGAGCATAATTTCAAACAATATTTCAATTAAACCCTATCTAATTAAATCTAACCTAATCCCCCCTTTCCCCCCTCCTTCTTGACTTCCAACAGCTTTCCAACCCTTTACCCCCTTTATTACTTAACAAATCCTATATTAAACAATCAAACATCCCTACATAGCATTCCTTACTCTAAGCCCTAATTTGCTATATAGTCTATACATACTATATTAATTTTACTGATATTTCTTCCCAAAATTAATAACATACTTATCAAATTAATTTTACTAATACTTCTTCCCATAATTAACAGCATACTTCTCATATCTTATACTTAACCATAACTCAAACTTAATGATAATTAAGTTAATATTCTAACTTAATAACATTTATTACGCTAAATAATTTCGTCTTCCCTTGCGTAACTATATGTATGCTATATTACTTTTTCTAATATATCAATCTCACTTCTAAATATCAATTATAAATTCTACCCCTCCTATAGTTAACTATAATCCTAGCTTAGATTAATATAAACACACATTTCTTCTATTGGTAAAGTCACTTCTCTCTTCTGTTTGTAGTATCATAGTTTAAAAGTTCTCGAACTGCCACAATTCTCCCTTCACATCCCATTTTTTCTCCAAATATTGTTTCATTTTTGCCCAGTCTGCCATAAATTGTTCTGGGTCTTGGTCTTTAAGTTTTCTTGTCATTTTGTCCACTTCTGCCATGTACAGCAATTTGTAAATACAGTCCTCTACAGTAGGTACTTCTTGCACTTTCCATTTCTGCGCATACAATAATCTTGCTGCAGCTGTCATGTAAAATAACAATGTTCTGTGCTGCACTGGAACGTTCTCCATTCCCAAGTTCAGTAGCAACAATTCTGGGTTCTTATTTATTTGTATTTGTAGAATCTCATTTATTGCTTCAATTATGTCACCCCAATACTGTTTAGCTACTTCACATGTCCACCACATATGATATAGTGATCCTTCGTGGTTTTTACATTTCCATCACTTATCTGACATATTAGCATTCCCCAGCGCAATTTTTTTTGGTGTTAGGTACCATCTGTATATCATCTTATACACATTTTCTTTAATATTCACGCACGTTGTAATCTTAATTGTATTCTTCCACAAGTGCTCCCAGGACTCCATCGTTATTTCTTTATGAAAGTTTATTGCCCACTTCACCATCTGTACTTTCACTGTTTCATCCTCAGTGTACCATTTTAGAAGTATTTTATAGATCTTTGAAATTTGTTTCTTGCCTTCTTGTAGCATTACTTCTTCCAATTCTGAATTTTCCATTCTTATTCCTCCTCTTGAACAGTCCGATTTGTAAAGATCTCTAATCTGTCTATATTGAAACCAATTATAACAAGGAGACAATTCTTCTTCTGATTTTATTTTTAACGTTAACTGTTGTATTTGTGTTATCTCCTTGTAAGTTAAACATTGCTGTTCGTTATCGACAGTTCTCAGGTCTATTACTTCATACGGGACCACCCAAGAGGGGATTTGATCTTCCAGATACATCTTATATTTCTTCCAGATTGTGAAGAGGCTTCTTCTGATATAATGATGCAGAAACAGAGAGTCTGCTTTTATTTTATCGTACCATAGGTATGCATGCCATCCAAATATTTTCTTATAGCCTTCCAATGCCAGAAGTTTGCGATTTTTCAATGTTATCCAATCCTTTATCCATGTCAAACAAATTGCTTCATAATACAGTCTTAGGTTGGGCAGTTGCAAGCCACCTCTTTCTTTCGCATCCTGTAACACTTTCATTTTAACACGTGGTTTTTTGCCTGCCCATACAAAGTTCGAAATTTTTCTTTGCCATTTTTCAAATTGTTTAGAGTCTCGGATAATCGGAATCGTTTGCAACAGAAACATCACACGAGGTAACACATTCATTTTTATTGTCGCAATTCTGCCCAACCATGATAGATTCAACTTGTTCCATTTTATCAAGTCTCTCTCTATTTGTATCCACAGCTTCTCATAGTTGTTCTTGAATAAGTCTATATTTTCTGCAGTTAATTCAATTCCCAAATATTTTACTTTGTTTGTTACCTCGCAGTCCGTTAGTTCCATCAATTCTTGTTGTTTCTGTTTAGTCATATTTTTACATAGTATCTTCGACTTCTTTTTGTTTACGAAAAAACCGGCCAAGTCTCCAAATTCCTTTATCTTCTTTATTACCTTTGGCATATTGTCGATTGGATCCTCTACAATCAACATTATGTCATCTGCAAATGCTCTGACCTTGTAGGTAAACTCTCTTATCTTTATACCTCGAATTGTATCGTCCTCTCGTATCTGGATCATCAGTATTTCCAAAATCAATATAAACAGCAATGGAGACAATGGGCAGCCCTGCCTTGTACCTTTGTTTATTTTCAGTTTTTTTGTCAGATCGTCATTCACTACAATCGCTGCACTTTGGTCTTTATAAATTCCTTTAACTGCTTGTATGAACTTTTCTCCCATTTGCAGCTTTTCCATAGTGACAAACATAAAGTCCCAGTTCAGATTGTCAAATGCTTTTTCCGTGTCTACGAAAAAGAAACCAACCTCTCTATCGCAATGCTTATCGTAATATTCAATAGCATTTATTACTGTTCTCAGATTGTCCTTAATTTGTCTATTAGGTAAAAATCCCGCTTGTTCTTCTGCAATGAATTCCGACATCCATCCTTTAATTCTTTCCGCCAATACCTTTGCGAATATTTTATAGTCATTATTCAACAATGAAATTGGTCTATAATTTTTAACATTAGTCAAATCTTGTCCTTCTTTTGGAATCAATGATATATTAGCCTCCTTCCAAGTGTCAGGAATCTCTTGGTCTTGCATAGCACCATTCATTACCTCCTTCAGGAGAGGCACCAGTTCTTGGCCCATTATTTTATAAAATTTTGCCGTTAATCCGTCTGGACCTGGGGCCTTCCCCAGCTTCGTTGATTGAATAGCTTCTTTTATTTCCTCTTCTGTCACCTCCTTATTCAATTTCTCTTTCCATCCTTCTGAGATTGTCGGAAGTTTCATCTTATCTAAATATTCCACTATTGAATCTTTGTTCACCTCTTTTTTTTGGTATAATTTTGTGTAAAATTTAAAAAAGGCTTTACTAATGGCGACTTGATCACTTAGTAACTTATCATCTTCTCGTATTGTGCTAATAATTTTCTTCTCTTTCCTCTTTTTTAGTTGCCATGCCAAATATTTCCCAGGTTTATTTGCACCCTCAAACGACCTCTGATTCATCCTCTTTAAATTCCACTCCAATTCTTTATTGTTCATTGCCGATAACTGTTCCTGCAATATTTTAATATCCTGATATATTTTCTTTTTACCTGGTCTCTTTTTGAGTTGAATCTCTTTGGCTTTAATTTTTTCCATGATTTCTTGTCTTTTTTCCTCCTTTTTCCTCCTATCTCTTGCATTCAAGTCCATTAGTATCCCTCTGATCACAGCCTTATATGTATCCCAAACCTTGTTTGTCGATACTTCTTTATTCAAGTTGCATTGCAAAAAGAACTTGGTCTCCCTTCGCAGTAACGCAATATTCTCTTCCATTTGTAACAGGACCTCATTTATTCTCCATCCTCTTCTTTTGCTATTCTTACCAAATTTCCACACAATTGGATTATGATCTGAGCCTACCTTTGGCATTATTTCCACCTCTTTAGTCCAAAACAACAGTTCTTTGGAAGCCCAGATCATGTCAATTCTTGATAGTGTAAAATGTCTTGCAGAATAATATGTATATTGTCTACTCTTGGGATACTGTCTCCTCCATACATCCTCTAAACTTTCCTGTTTCGTAATTGCAAAAAATGACTTTGGTAGTAGTCCTCTTTTTTTTTGTGTAGTCTTAGTTTTCTTGTCCTCCTCCAAGTTCGTAACTCCATTAAAATCGCCTGCCAATATTATTTGATCATAAGACAATTCATCTAACTGTTTTTGTAAGTCCGTAAAAAATTTTTCTTTTGCACCATTAGGCGCATAAATTCCAATCACCAATGTCTTTTTTGAATTCCAAATTATTTCCACCGCCAAATATCGAGCTTCTGCTTCACTTAACACCACTTTAGGCTGTAGTTCCTCCTTTATATACAATACAACACCCCTCTTTTTCTGTTTGGAGGCAGCTACAAACTCTTTTCCCAATTTTGCCATTTTCAAATATTTTACATCTTGCTTTCTAATATGTGTCTCTTGTAGGCATACAATTTTACATTTCTGTTTTCCAAGCCAGTGGAAAGTAGCCTTACGTTTACAGGGTGAGTTTAGTCCATTTACATTCCAAGATAAAACTTTACACTCCATAATCAAGCCTTTGTGGGTTTTGGTAAGTCCTTTTCATTTTTACTAATAAAATCCTCCATTTCCTGGCCAGATCTGATGCTCTTTCTTGCTCCGCCAAATTCAAATGTCAGTCCCTCTGGTATTTCCCATCGGTATTTTACTTTCATTTCTTTTAACATCTGAACTAGCCCCCTGTATTTCTTTCTTTCCAACAACACCGATCTGGGCAGTTCCTTCATAATTCTTACCGTCTTTCCATCACCTTCTAATGGATCCTGAAACTGTTTGGTCACAATTAATTCCCTTGTATTTCTTGTCGTAAATTGCATGATCATGTCCCTTGGTAGCTTCCTCTGAGATGCAAATTTTGAGTTGATTCTGTACACCACATCCAGGAGAGCTGCAATTTCCTCTTCCTCCTTCCCCAGGTACTCTGCCAAAATTTCTGTAATCTGTTCTCGGGCAGTCTTTTCCTCTGTTTCCGGGATCGAACGAAATCTTAGTTGTTTTTCCATTTGTTTACTTTCCGCGATGGTCACTCTTGCTTTCAATCCTCTCAACTCTGTCTTCTGCGAATCCATCGTATTTTCTACTACCTTAACTCTCTGCTGCGTGTCTGATACGTCTTTTACCAGTTCTGCCATTTCCAATTTAAGTGTCTCTTTAAAGTCTCTAAAATCTTTTGCCATCTCCTGCATCATACCTTTGAGCTCTTTATTACCTTCTGTAACTTCAGAAACTTTTTTATCAAGATTCTCCATCGCAGCTTGCCGCTCCTTCTTCGACATCGTGGGGCTAGATTTACCACGCTCCCACGAGTCTGCCCTTTTCCTTAAATCCGTGGCGCTGATTTATTGCTTCCAATTGCTTTAAAAAGTCCCAATTTGCTCGGTTTTTATTAAAAGTTATTTTGCTCAGTCCAAAATGTCGAGTGTTTTTTCTCTATGGTTTTAACTTGAAGCAAACGCCCTTACCTTCTTCCAAGATGTCCTACTTCCTGTTTCACTGAAGCCAAAACTTTGCCCTTCTCTGAAATGGCGAACTTCCACTTCCGGTATTAACACAGACTGCCTCTTGCCAGTCTCTTTATGGTCCTGACGTACTTCCTGTTGCTTTAATGTTTGCAGCAGTTCTCACGATATTCAAGCTTTCCCACAGTCCAGTATCTCTTCCCACTGCAGGTATGTAAACAATATCCGATTTTCCGCCTTAACTACAGTTTAAAATGTCACTTTTTAAATTTTCCCTTGCCGGAATCTTCCCTTTCACTTAGTCAATCTGTCGCAGTTTTTAAATCCAGTTTTAAACTTTAATGCTTGCTTAAATCTGTCCCGATTTGAGAGATAGCAATCTTTACCTTCTTAAACGTCTTTTCTGGGTTGTAATCGCTGCTTCTTTTGATCAATCGAATCCATTTCCCTTACTGCTTATCGAAGCTTGGGCATGTAGGTCTTATGCCAATAAAGTTGACTCCTGAGCTGCTGCAGAGATCTTAGCAAACCTGTCTTCAGGTGGGACCTCAAGGGTGGGAGGGAGCTCATTGCTTAGAGCCCCCCACCACCCAAGATCAACGTGCCCTCAGGTAAAATGCGTACTTGCCTGCTCTCCGCCTGAGAACAGGGGGCCGCGGGCAATCTGTGCCCCTCCAGCCTCCACAAACAGCGGCACGGACAGCTCAGCTCTTAGAGCTGCTTTAGACCTCCATGGATCCCAAACCGGAAGTCAAAAGATACAAGATCTTGGCGGGCCCGAGTGTCTTCTGACAGAGAGTTCCACCAGGTAGGGGCCAGGACAGAAAATGCCCTGGCCCTGATCAAGGCCAGCTGAGCCTCCCTGGGGCCAGGGACCACCAGTAGGTGTTTACTTGCAGATCTAAGAGCTCTCTGAGGTACATATGGGGAGAGGCGGTCCCTCAGGTATGCTGGTCCCAGTCCATTTAGGGCTTTATAGGTCAGAACTAGAACCTTGAACCTGATCTGGAATTCCACAGGGAGCCAATGCAGCTGCTGCAAAGTTGGAGTCACATGTGCCCTGAATGAAATTCCTGTCAGGATACAAGCAGCAGCATTTTGGACCCGCTGCAGTTTCCAGGTCAGGCCCAAGGGAAGCCTTGCATAGAGCGAGTTACAGTAATCTAATCTGGTGGTGACCGTTGCATGGATCACTGTCATTAGATCACGGGTTGAGAGATAGGGGTTAAGCTGCCTGGCCTGCCAAAGATGGAAAAAGGCAGTTCTGGCAGCTGCCTTGACCTGGGCCTCCATTGACAAAGAGGAGTCTGGCATCACACCAAGGCTCCTGACTGATGAAACAGGCAAAAGTGGTGCCCCTTCAAAGGCCGGGAGCTGAATCCCCATATCTATCCCCCCATGGCCCAGGTACAGGACCTCCGTCTTCATAGGGTTCAACTTCAGTCTGCATTGCTTCACCTATCCAGACACAGCCCCCAATCATGAGTTTTGGCCCTGTTCTTTGCAATGAGGCCTTCAAGGCTCTTTGGGGAATAGTCCTCCCTTTAAACCACTGCCCACTGAGTTTGAGCTCACAAAACAACAGGGTTCAGTGTTTACAAACTCTAAAGAATGCTCAGGGAAGGTGTCAAGGTGAGTGTTGGCTGTACACATGCACACTGTTCTCTTCAAGGGAGGGTTGGGGAAATGAGGGTCTTGGTCAGCTGTTTACACATTTTATCAAAAACCTGAGTGACTGTTAGTCTTCCTCCCTTTAAACTGCAGATTCACTGAATTTTTCCTCAAGTACACCACACACACACATGACAATGGACGCCAAAGAAGGTGAGTGTCAGCAGGTGCATACTACGGTGGGAAATTGGCAAAGTGGTAGTGGGGAGGTGGCAGCTGGCTGGTACCCATGCCAGAGAGCACTTCAACCAGCACAGCGACATTTTAAAAAATCCTGCTTTATGTTCACTTTTTTCTTTTTCTAAGTAATGATGGTGCCACTAAATTATTATCTTTACATCCTGATGTTGCCTGTTGCCTCCATGTTTCCTAGTACTCTGCAGTTTTGTTCCCAAGAAGAGGAGAATCTTTCTTTTTAACACTCAGCAGGGTGTATGTTTGCTCTCATTAATTGCTGCCAATCTTTGTCTCCCAAGGGCACTCGTGCACACCTTCCCCCATCCCTGGTGGTGTAGTGGTTAAGAGTGACAAGACTCTAATCTGGAGAATGAAGTTTGATTCCCTACTCCTCCACTTGGAGCCAGCTGGGTGACCTTGGGTCAGTCACAGCTTCTCAGAGCTCTCTCATCCCCACCCAGCTAACATGGTGATTGTTGTGAGGATAATAATAACACACTTTGTAAACCGCTCTGAGTGGGTGCTAAGTTATAAATCAAATGTTATTGTTGTTGTCGTTGTCGTTGTCGTTGTCGTTGTTGTTGCTATTGGTTCTCTTCCCTTGGGAACTGATTGGTAGGAGATGATGCTATTAAGGAAAATAAGATGCTGCTGGCCCAGTGCCTGCCTACAGCCACCAGAACTGAAACAAAGAATCACACAAACATTTAGGTGAGAAGGTGTTCATTATAACTTGGTTTCCTGTATTTGGTTCACCTTTCTGGAAGTCTTTTTAACTAAATGAAACAGCAATTTTGGGGTATATTTCTAGCTAGTTTGTTTTGTTCCACACACCTGTAATGTGTGTGTTTATGATCCTGCCGATGTGCCTCTTTGGATAGCCAGTGTTTTCCTATCAAACTAAAGAAGATTGCTCAGGGAGTACACTCTGAGAATGTAAAAAAATGCCAGGCAAAATTGCACCATGAGTAAAGAGGCAGGCATTTCACTCAAGGATTGTATTTATCAGCCTAACATTAGCAGCAGAACAGAGCAGAGATAAATAAAGAACAGCATTATAGCAGCAAGACCACCACCCTGTCCTCTCCCTCTTCTTGATGCAGGAGGCTGCAATTCCCCAGCTCTTGTTCAGACAGTGAATGCAAATACTTAGTGGAAAATGAAATACAGAGACAGACAAATGAATAATGTGCACTCTGTCAATAGCACACAAGAACTCAGGATGTTTGTGTGATGAAAGGTGATCCTAGTAACACACACAGTGACACTAACTATAAGAGAACAGAATTGTCACTGCAGGCAAACTTGCACTAGCACTAAAGTAATATGGGAATAGGGGGAAACCTTACAGAACAGCCAAATAGCAACATTCTCACTCTAGCAAAAATAGCAAATGAATCATACTTCCTCTCACACAGGTCAGTCACATGATATCAATGCTAACAGCAAAGCATCAGAAGAAATTAGAAAAAGTTCAGTCTCATAGAGAACAGAATTAGCTCAGGCAAACAGCCAGTTGAGGGACTGCTACTTATAAAGGAGAAAGAAAGCCCCTTTCCAACGCAAGTAAGATTGGTGGAAATACTGTGGAAAGAAAGCTCTGCCAGAAAAAATCTCTTGTGTGTCAGGAGTCTTCTGGTCTGCTGAATGGAAATGTTTCCTGTCAGTTTCATTCTCACCTGACTTTCCTCTGAACTTTGCTTGAACTCTCTAATCCAGGTGCTGTGACAGCAGATACTAATACATGTTGTTAGAATACGAATTTATTTTAATTATAAATGAAAATAGAATATTTCATTTCAACTTGTTAATAAATGAATGCACACACTTAGAAAATGGAAGCCTTCAAGTATTTCAGTAGAAGGATGGAATGGCAGTATTGGTCAGCTTTAGAAGTTCCCCCCAGTTGAAATATAGTCAACTGTCTCCTGTTTCACTGGCAAGCTGTTTGGGGGCCTTGATCTCTCAAAGGTGGCATATTCCTAAAGGCAAAGGACAGGCTTCTTCACCATCCATCTAACCAGTGTTGTGAATGCAGCCAGTAGTTGAACATGGCTAACTTTTAAGCATAAGAAATGCATAATTAGTTGCCTTTCTCTGGGCCTGGGAAATGTGAGACATATCTTTTACCATGGCTTACTCTTGTAATCATGCTCAATTCTCTTAGGGATCTTTGCAGTGCAGAAGAAATACCCAAATAAAAGCAATCCGCAAGGATAAAAGTTAACAGCCAATCTTATTTAACAGGCCTTTGAATTTAAATAGCATCTGTCCTCGGGAAATAATATAAGCCTATTTGTTTTCCAGCTCCTCTTTTGCTGAGGCACATATTCTCAGGTTGCTCTAGAAAAAAGGTTACACTATCTTACACATTGGAAGAAACTGTATGTGTGTGAAACACAGAACTCAATCTCATTTCAGCTTTAAAGTGCATGTAATAGTTGTGCTGGTTTAGTCACTTTCTTGAAGGTTGGTTCTAGAAAGTGTTGCTGAGAGACTTATGCTCACATCATGGCCTTTGGCTTAAAGAATACATACAAGGTTCCATCTCTTCCCCCGTGCTATTTAATATCTTCCTGAATCTGCTGGGTAAGATCATTACACCAACTGTGGCCATTTCTACAGGAAAGCAAACTTGGTTCAAGTGACACATGCTTTGGTAATATCCAGTTGAGGTGACTATAACACACTCTACATGAGGCTGCCCCTGAAGAGGGTTTGGATGGAAACCTCAATTGATGCAAATCACAATGTACAGATTACTAATGGAGACTTACCACAGTGAGCACATCATGCCAGTGTTATTCAAATTTCACTAGTTGCTAGAGATTCCCCTAGTGGGGGTGGGGGATCCTCCATTCCCACTCTCCCACCACCACCACTCACCTGGCTGGCCAGGGGTGGGGCAATGGACTTCCTGGGCATGCTCCTGGGGCAGTGCCACAAAGCTCCAATAATGCTCCCATGCTTCTCAGGAGTGGGGGGGGGGGGCGATGTGATTTGTGCGCATGACAGGAACACGCAAGGAGCAAAGAGAAGGTGAGCACCAGGTCCCCCTCCCCCCGCTGAGAGGATAAAGGGGCCTGGCAACCCTACTGGTTGCTGATCTGTTTCTAAGAAGCTGTTTTTACCCTTTAAAACCTTTAAAGTGTTGGGTTCAAAGTATTCAAAGGACTATCTCCACGCAAACAGTCTATTCAAACTCTGAGATCATCAATTGTGCTTCTGTGGGAAATTATCTTATCTAAAGTAAAATTGGTCAAGACCTGTAGGCCATCCTTTTTAGCCACTGCCTCTTCTGGGGCTCCTTTCCCATGGAGAAGAATGCAACCATCACTATAGAAGGCCATTAGCACCTTAAAGATTTAACATCTATTTAAGAGGAGCGTTTGTAAGTTAGAGCTCATGCTGAAATAAATGTTATTAGTTTATAAGGTGCCCTTCCAAACTAATTTAAAGATATTTTTAATCTAGGAGGCCTTTGAGCTGAATTAATTGTGGAATTGTCCCTGTTGTTTTAGTGTTCCTAATGTTTTCACTGCTAAATAGTTGAAATGATTTGTGTTTTAATGTTCATTTATTATTGTAAATTTTTGGTTTTATTGGTAGCCACTTTGATGACTTGTTTGACTGAATGGCAGCATGCAAACCTGCTAAAGAAATAAGATACAGACTCTTGTGAGCACAACTCTGTATTACAGAAAGGCTGCTGTTAGAATGGGGGAAGTGGCCACAGGAAATTCCCACATGTGCAGTAGTGTACCAGAAGGAGGTGGGACAGGCCAATTTAGAATTGTAAAGGGGCTGAATGTTAATTTGAGGTGCTCCTTTTTTCTTGCTGCCCCGTGTCTTTTTTTTCAGTTGGGGAAAAACAGATACACATTTAATAAAAATAGCAAAGTGTTGTGATTTTGTATCTTGAAAACTGAAAGTGAAAAAAAGAAAGGAAAAGAAAACTCTGTTGAATTTCCTTGCAACATTCAACACTTCCTTAACAAAACTTCGTGTTAGTGACTTGCTTTTTAAAAGGTTGGCAATATGATCAGGAACTTGAGCTGAGCCTTCATGTTACTGGATGAGGTGATGGTTCTAGAGATGCCAGATCCCCTGACATGGTGGGGTATCTCCCACTCCCAGCCTCTGCTCCCCACTGCAGCTCAACCAGCCAGTGGGAGGGAAAAGGTGTGCAGGAATGGGGGAAGCAGGCAGGCTGGCAGGCACATTCCCAAAGCGCATCCCTGTGCTCCTGCTCCCCCCAACAATGATGTCATTCATAATTTGACCTGGAAACAATGGACATGCCAGGGTCTGTTTTTTAAAGATCATCCCAAAACAGAGTGTTTGGGGCTGATTTTTAAAGACTCACCCCCTTGTGCAACCCAGCAACCCATTGCTTCCAAGTTGTGCTGGAAATTACATAATCTCCAGGAGATATAGGCATGTACTTCTTCCTTTGCACCTCCCCCCCCCAGTTTACAGATGGGAGGGGGGACCTGGCAATTCTGGAATGGCAGCATGGTTTGCTTGCACTCCAGCCTGGCTATCAAATAAGCTATTGGAGTGTAAGGGAAAGGAGAAGAAACAGTTAATGGAATATATGCCCCAATAAAAAGAATGATTGGCAAACCAGAACAGCTGACATTACATCTAATCCTGCACACTGTGGTGTGTTATTTTGCTTGTAGGTCTTTTGTTTAGGGGCCATCAAAGCTACCTCCATTCTTTACCTAACCCTGGGGCTACCTTTCCAGTGTTTTGGGGGGGAAAGGGTTTGGGGTTTTTTTTGGCAGAAACAGTACTGTTTATCAGCTTTGGTGCGGCTCTCTGTACACATATAAGATCCCAGGCCATTTATCCCTATTGCTCCCCCTGATGGAAAGGCTGTCAGGCCCAAAGTATTTCAACAAATCTGCCTGGAAGAAGATGAATGAGTGCTTAAGATGGGCAGAGCATTCTGCCCCAGTATCAGTCTGCCATTAATAATGGCATGTATCTAATCACTCCACTGATCAAAATTTGGACATTTCTTCCAATTCAAGTCGTTCTTCCATTGTAGCCACTTAAGTTGGAGGAAAGTGCCTTAGACTGAAGGAACATCCAAGGGTACTCTTCTACTAAAAATGTTTTCTCATTTTATCTTACTGTTCATGTTAAGAGTTCATCTTTATATCATGTATATAATTCAAGTAACTTCAGAGTATGATGAAGTGATTTTTGAGGTAGCCCGTCAAGCACTGTTACCATATATTTGCCATTGCAGCCTGCTACTGCAGACTATTCTCAATCATAATAAGAGTACCATGCCTAAGCCTTGCTCATTCTGTACCAATATCTACCTTCATATCATACTATGGCCACTGCTGTCACTTCTTATTAATCTATATTTTATCCAGCCTTCCTTCTGCCCCTTTCTTCTGCCCCTTTATCTTCACAACCATCTATTGTGGTAGGTTAGGCTGAAACAGATTGACTGGCCCAGCAACAGTGGGGATGATAACAACAGTGCTTAGATACTGCTCTTCTAGATAGATTAGTGCTCCACTCAGAGTGGTGAACAAAGTCAGTGTTACTATTATCCCCACAATACCGCTGGGGAGCTGGGGCTGAAAGGAGTGGCTTACCCAAGGCCACCTGCTGTGCTCATGTCAGTAGTGGGAGTCAAACCAGCAGAGTGCTGATTCACAGCTCAACCATTTAATAACAAATCTCTCAGCACCTAGTCTGACAATCTAACCTATGTAACAGTGGTTTTCATATTTTGCAGACTATATTAAGTTCAAGGTATGCTAGTTTGGAAAAGATGCAGAGGTGGCAAAAAGAAAAAACAAGCATAGTGCTGTTTTCTTCTGACCATAGAGATATTTCTAGTTTAAATGCTGCAACAATGAATTGACAAGCATTATAGAACTCATGGCTTAGCAATGGGCCATGCAATATGACCCCTGAAGTCTTTGGCACATTTCTTCTGTTTTGTTAAGTTTTCAGCTCCAGTACACAACCTATTTAAAGACCTTGCTATAAATATATCCATGGAACATAAACAGGCTGTACCAGACAAATTACTGCAGTGTTGAGGAAAGTCAAAAGAAACATTTCCAGTGTCAATATAAATAAATGAAGAAAATGTTTGCTAGTTCTGTTGCCAGCGCATAGAGTTGATCCGGACTGAAGTTACACATTTTGGCAACTGAAACGGTGTCTCTGAAAAGAAACAGAGGGCCATACTTTGCTCTTGGCACCCTGGCATAAATTCAGAGTGAACACACTTAGTGCACAGTCTAAGTGAACTGTGAATAAGCCCCCAGAGTTTGTTAAAAACATAAATAATGTTCCATATTTTTTCATAAGCAAGTATTATGGAACTGGATTTATTCATAAGAATTTATTCATAATATTGACAAAAAGTATACTCCAGTTCTAAAACACATACATAACCTGTGCAAAAGGTCATTAAATCATTAAAGGACATTACAGGTATCTTCATTCAGGATTAGTGCCTTAAAATTCGCTGGAAAACTCTCTGCCCTCCTCTCGATTTTTTATGACTAAACTGGACCATGTGAGATCCTTTCTCTATCCCTTCCCCGTGAAAAATGCAGCATGGGAGAATCTCATATGCACATCAGTTTTCAGGAAGCATTGATGCAACTACTTGAGCTGTAGAATCCCCATCTACAGTGCAGGTGGACTGAAGAACAATATGGCTGACTATGTCTCAGGAGACTGGTTGCATTAAATGAACCAGATGTAATCTTCTAAAATATCTGTGAATGTATACTCTTTAAAAGATTTCATTTTAATTGTCTTAGCTTTTGTATACATGCATGTGAGGAAAACCAACAGTCTCCTTTTAGCTCAAACTTTTTGAAAATAAACAGAAATTAAAGTGGTTTAAAAAGTGATGGGTGGAAATTAAGGGCAAAAGAAAGAGAGATTGTCAGATGGGCTGTGCACAGATTTTATACTCACATTTTATAGAATGTAGACTGGAGAGGGAATGGCAATGCACAAGGCCAACCCCCTGATTAGCCTATAGCCACTACATCATAAAGTGGCTCAATTCCTTCTCTTTATGGCCTCAGAGACACCTGAACAAGTTAATTTCCTGCCTACAGTCAGACCCCTTTTCCAAGTTAGACTAGGGAATCAGTATGGGATGAGGGCAGACAAATGCAATGTGGCTAGGCTAGGTAAGTTTGGTGACTTATGCAGAACATGCTAAGGGAGACCTCACATTGTAATCATAAACTTTACAACTGGCAATTTGCTTCCCTTTACAGCACTCCAAAATTTATCTGAGCTGGGTCACCTAGCCCTGTCTGAGGATAGATAGGGTGGCCATGATTGTGGATAAACTCCATGGGTCTAGTCAAGTTGCCATGCTTAGACTGTCATCTGAGCTAAGGGGGGGGGGGCATACCTCTGTGTTCTAGAATACATGACTTTTTGGAAGGCAGAGACAGCAAATAAAAGTTTGCATGGCCAGTGCCCTTTTACTGTGTTTCTTATCTATGGAGAATACAAGTTTAGAAAGAATATGACATATTTTAAAAAGTGTAAGTAATACAAGACAGTTTTACATAGCCACTTCCTTCATTTGGTGGGTTCACAAGCAAGATCAGTAACAATGATCTTGAAATCATGATGGGACAAAAGCAGAACACATGGGAAAGTGAGGACTATCAGACTGTAGCAACCTAATAGCACTGCTTTCTCTTCCTGCCCCTCACCCTTCACAGATATGCATCAGGGTTACATCCCAAACCTCTCTGTGCAGGATAGCTCATGATCTTGGCCGGGAATAGCTACAAGCCTGAAACCTTTTCAAGTACAGTATGTGTATCTTGTTTCAGTTCAGTGCTCTGCTTCATTACTATGGTAATCTCCCTTCTCTCTGTGTGTTTATATAAGTCTTGTTCCCTAGGTTAGAAAACAAGAATTGCTTTCATTGTTGGGCTTTCTCCAATATCTCCATCATTAATTATAAACACATTTTCCCCCTTCAGATTTTTTCACACTCTTTGAACTCAAACTACGCTATTTAAAGACCTAGGTAACAGTACAACACCAAAGTTTGGCAAGAGCCATGATGTCAGAGAGGATATGCCCCCCACACGCATGCACACACAAGTGCACATGCACATGCGCGCGTGCGCACACCACACATTGAAAAAAGACTCTTCCTCTCTAGTTTCTCATGGTTTTCCCTATTATCAGCAAATTGATTCTATTTCATGTAGTGCACACTGAGTTTGTAGAAACAGGGCTATGTCTGAAGCTTAAAAATGCTAAGAATCTTTGGGTCAGCTCCAGTAGATGACAATAGAAACAAAGTACTACTGCCAATAGGAACAATAGTAGGTGCTTTCCTGAGCTCATCAGGCAGGCCATTTCATAAGGCAATGGCCACCACAGAGAATTTATGTGTACAGGCAGCTCTTGATTTTGCCCAACTGCAGTGTGATATCTACAGAAATGCAGCAGAGTGAAGGGAGAGAGGTGGTTGCACAGATATGAGGGGCCAAGACCATGAAGTATTGTCAATGTGCTAGTTATGACCTTGAATTGAGCCTGGTAACTAATGGGTAGCCAACGGAGTGACTGCAGAGTGGGAGTTTGCCTAGCTCCTGAAAGTAAATGAACTGCCGCATTCTGCATCAACTGGTGCCTCAGAGTTGACTTTGAGGGAGACCTTATTTTTGAGTTGTTAATGGACCTTTACTGATTTGGCCTGAATCTCTAATAAGGGAAGCAGAATTCTCCTAAGTGATTTACTAAGAAAAACAGAGCTTTGTGTGAAGTGTTCTGCATTTCATATATTTTGTAGAACATAGAGTTGAAATACAGGTTAAGAGGGGTTGTCAGGTGAAAAGACTTGTCAACAATACCCATTTTGAAGCAACCAAAGGAATTTTGCTTTAAAATAGGTATCATTCATAAGGCAGGGAAAATACTGTAAATGCATTACTTTTGAAAATATTACAGAAAATCAGTGGGCGTAGACTGTAGTAACTCTGCTTAGGATTGCACTGTTTGCCAGAACTCTTGATGCTTCTTTGATTGCATGTTCTGTGGACACTACAAGAAAGGTAAGAATGTAGGAAATCTTGAATGTAGGAAATAAGTTTTTAGTGGGATTTTGCTGGGACTATTAGAATTATAGGTTATTTTATATATTTTCCTTATATTTGTAAGCATATGTAATATATTATTATATTTATAATATCTTGCTTAGTTAGAAATCTTAAATAAAGTTTTAAACTATTATAAATCCTGTGTGTTCCTTAACTGGGAAGCTGTCTTCTCAACCACCCTTTTGAAATTCTGATTTTGCATCAGAATACTGAGGAAAAGCATACTTCACAAAGGAGGGGCTAATAAAAACTCAAGACTCAAAGAGACTTAAGTTTCCACATGATAGAGTAATTTCAAGCACCATTACGTCCCTGTGCCATCTCACATCCTGACACCTGCAGCCCCTTTTCATGAAGATGTTATTGAAGTTAATAGTACCTTCATTCTTTATATTTAATGAAATTTGGTGTTATCTGTTTGAGTATAAAAGGGAAGTGTTCATTATATGCTGTTTCTGCTCTCCCTGATTGTTTAACAAGTATAATAGTACTGCTAGAACAAATGATACTATATAAGTGCATGGAAATGGGAACATAGGAACAAAAGAATATAAGAACAGCCCTGCTGGATCAGACCAGTGGTCCATCTAGTCCAGCATTCCTGTCTCACACAGTGGCCAGCCAGTTGCTTTGGGGACCAACAATAGGGTGTAGAGGCTGAGGCCTTCGCCTGAAGTTGCCTCCTAGCACTGGTATTCAGAAATTCACTGCTCCTTTAGCCACCATGGCTGGTAGCCACTGATAGACCCATCCTCCACGAACTTGTTTAATCCTGGTTTAAAGCTTTCTGTGCCTATGGCCATCACTACTTCCTCTAGAAGTGAATTCCACACCTTAATCACTCATTGTATAAAGAAGTATTTCCTTTTGTCTGTCCTGAATCTACTGCCCATCAGCTTCATTGGATACCTTTGAATTCTAGTATTTTTGGAGAGGGATACTCTCTACCCTGTACATAATTTTATAAACTTTTATCATGTTCCTCCTTAATCATCTCTATTCTTAACTGAAAAGTCCTAGACTCTTTAGCCTTTCCTAATAGGAAAGGTGTTACACCCCCCACCCCAATCATCTTGGTTGCCCTCTTCTGTACTCTTTTGAGCTCTGCAATATACTTTTTCAGATACAGTGATCAGAACCACATGAGACTCCATTATACCACATGAGACTGCATCATAGATCAATAGACAGCCATTATCATACTGGCCAGTAGAGGTGTGCATAATGGAAAAAAAGAGCCAACCCCCCAAACAGAAATCACTGGTTCAGCTTGTTAAAGCGACTTCCGGAATGGTGAACCAAATTTGGGAAACTAAATTGTAATGAGTCCCAAAGTTTTTGCGTTTCATTTTGTTTTGTACCTTCCAGTAGCAGGCAGGCACTGGGCTCACCTCACGGGGCAGCCCCTTATTTTCCTGAACAGCACCAACCAGATCCCAAAGGGAGAGAGACTTTACATTATTAATTAACTCTGTTGGCTGGAAGGGGGAATGAGACCAATGCTCATGCATGCATCTTCCCCCACATCCTGTCGCTACTTGGAAAATGGCATTTTCTCCCTCCCTGCCAATCAGGTCCTTGCCAGGGGAGACTCCCCCTTCCCTCTTGCCAGCTTTGAAAATGTTTGAAAGAGAGCATTCAGTCATAGGCTGCAAGTCAAAAGACACTTCCTTGGGACTATTGAATAACATGGGACTCACAACTGAGTAGACCTGTTTAGGATTACTTCCACAGTCTTTCAGGACTTTCTCTTCTTCTGAGTCCAATGACAAACACATACCTACTTTGACCTTTCAAAACCAATCCTGCCTGCCCCCACAGCAAAAGGAAAACTTATGGGGAAAACATAGATCCACTGGGGTTAGGGGAGGGGAGGAATTCAGCCAATTATTCTCCCTGCCAGCCTGCACTTGGGAGATGGAGAAGATTGGCAGTGAGAATGCCCTGTTTTGCAGCAGAATGCTGAGCTTCAAAAGGATTTGGTCCACATTGTGAGAACAAAACTACACAGCCCATGGAAACAGCAGCAACAGGCAACAGCAGAATGCAATAGTAATAAGTTATTGGCACTATAGAAAAAAAAGGGAACATGAAGCAGGATTGTTTTTAATGTTCATGCACTGCATTGGTTGGAGCACTCTCTTACTTGGAAGTGCCTTGCTCCAACTGCCCTGCTCTGCCCACAGACCCTCGCCTTCTATGGGTTTGTTGTTGTATGTGTGTATTATTGTGCTTAAGGAAGAACTCACTGGATCAATGGTTTAGACTAGTAGGGGGACTAACAGTTGATGAAGTTTTTGGTTATGTGCGAAAACAGCTGCTCCAGAGCATCGTCTCCCTCCCCCCCCTGAAAAGAACAGTATGCATTTGTGCATGTGCAGCCAACTAGCATGCAATGGACCAAAACTCATGAAGATGGGAAAAAATGGAACAGTCCTTAATTTCAGGGTCGTGGGTTCAAGCCCTATGTTGAGCGCCAATTTTGTAACTTCTCTTTTTATGGGTTTTATAGGGCTTAGGAAGCAAACTTTTACACAATTAATAAAATACAACTTTTAAAAAAACCTAACTCATAAGTGCAACCATACAGAAAACTTTATATCAACGTCTTTGAAAAGATAAAACATTTCAACATTCCACGAAGCAGTGAGTCCTTTTTCACTAATTCGAAGCAACTGTAGCTCAGGCTTCTGTCCTCTTGTTGGGGAATTACAGCCCTGCAAAAATAATACAATCCCAGTAACACCAACCAAACACAATATTCAAACACTACTTTAAGTCATATTGTTTACATACAACATTTGATTTCCTTATTCAAGGTGATAAGAGCATACAAATTATTATTAAGCTCCCCAGCAACTAGGGGTGTGCAAGGCCTGCCTGTTTCGTTAAACCTGATTCGGTTTTAACTGAATCAGGAAACCGTTTAAGTATTCAGGGAATACCAAAACAGCAAGCCGATTCGGTATTCGCGTTTCGGCTTGATTAGGCCATTGTTTTCAATGAGAAAACCTTCTCCCGGCTTTCCGGGAGTCTGGGGGGGGGTCATTTTCTGTCCAAATCGCACCAAACTTGGTGGAGACCTTCTCCTAACTCTCCTCTAACCACCCCCTAAGTTTCAGAAAGATTAGACTTCGGGGGGCATGTTATGCCCCCCCAAACAAAGTGCCCCATCCCCTTACAGTCTCCATGGTTCTCTATGGGGAAAAACAAGTCATCTTTCTAGGTGGCTTGGGGTGGCATTTTGCAAGCAAAGTGCACCCAACTTTCCAGGGACCTGCTCCCACCTGTCCTCCCACCCTCCACCAAGTTTCAGGCAGATTTCACTTTGGGGGGACATTTTATGGCCTCCCAAAGAAGGTGCCCCTATCCACCTCCACTCCACTATTCCCTATGGGGGAAATAAGAGAGGCTTGTGTGGCTAGGGGTGGCATTTTGCATGCAAAATGCCCCCAACCTTCAGGGGCCCATCTCCCACCCTCTACCAAGGCCCAAGCTGATCCCACTTTGGGGGGGCATTTTATGGCCTCCCAAAGATGCTGCTCTTAGCCTCCCCTTTCTCCATTATTTCCTATGGGGGAAATAAGAGAGGCTTGTGTGGCTAGGGGTGGCATTTTGCATGCAAAATGCCCCCAACCTTCAGGGGCCCATCTCCTCCCTGTCCTCCCACCCTCCACCAAGGCCCAAGCTGATCCCACTTTGGGGGGGGCATTTTATGCCCCCCCCAAAGGTGGTTCTCCTGCCACTCCACTTTGTCTTTCTACTGTGAGGAAGACTTCCACACCACAGAAACACATGGGATTGGGGCTGCCAATGGCCACAGCCACAGTCCACCTGCACCCAAACTGCCAAATACCACACACCCTCCCCAAAACCTAACCTCCTCTGTCCTGTGGCTAGCCACTTACTATTGATTCCTGTTATGGGAAAATCTCCCACAGCAGGAACCCACGGGATGTGGCATCTATGGCCACAGGAATAGTCCCCCTTTTAAATATCCCCCCCACAGCCCCACACTGACCCAAATAAACCCTCCCCAACATTCTCACACTGGCCACTACCCCAGGAGCAGGCTGGCCAGCCGTCTCCCATTGTTCCCTGTGATGGGAACTTTTAAACTCTCTTTCCCAGGGCAATTATGCACAGCCCAGGGGTGCCACAATGGTGGGCACACTCCTGAGTGTGAGCTTGTCCCTGTGAAAGAGCACCTGAACCACAGACACGCTCCCCCAAATTCCCCCACCACTTACATAGATGGCTGGCCGGCCAGCCCCATTGTTCCCTATGATGGGAACCAACTGCACAACAAAGAATAAAACACACACACTGAATAAAGTTTTTTAAAAAATATTTTCTCACTTTCAAAGTACAAGTAGGCAAAGCATTGTGACACATTACACCAGCAGTCCCCCACACAGAAAAATAACACAACTCACTTAACATCAGAGAATCACAAAAAGACAATTCCTGTCAAAAACACTTTTCTTTAACAGCTGTAGGTTATACAGCAGGGGTGGCACACCAAAGGGCATGCCAGCAGTATCTTACACAAAAATAAAACATCTCACTTCACATTAAAGAATCACAAAAACACATTTGCTCTCAAAAACACTATTTCTTTAACTGCTTTAGGTTACACAGTAGAAGGGCACACCAAAAGGCATGAAAGAAGTCTACTACACAAAATAACACAACTCACATCACCGTTTTTGACAGCAATTGTGTTTGGGTGATTCTCTTATGTGGAGTGAGTTGTGTTATCTTTGTGTAGTAAACTGCTTTTATGCCCTGTTGTGCCCTCCTACTGTGTAATCTAAAGCAGTTAAAGTGGTGTGGCAGGTGAACCACCTTTGGGGGGGGGGCATAAAATGGTAGGAGATGGGCCCCTGAAGGTTAGGGGCATTTCGCATGCAAAATGCCACCCCTAGCCAGACAAGCCTCTCTTATTTCCCCCATAGAAAATAATGGAGAAAGGGGAGGCTAAGAGCAGCACCTTTGTGAGGCCATAAAATGGCCCCCCAAAGTGGGATCAGCTTGGGTCTTGGTAGAGGGTGGGAGGACAGGGAGGAGATGGGCCCCTGAAGGTTGAGGGCATTTTGCATGCAAAATGCCACCCCTAGCCAGACAAGCCTCTCTTATTTCCCCCATAGGGAATAGTGGAGTGGAGATAGATAGGAACACCTTCTTTGGGAGGCCATAAAATGGCCCCCCAAAGTGGGATCAGCTTGGGCCTTGGTGGAGGGTGGGAGGACAGGTGGGAGATGGGCCTCTGAAGGCTGGGGGAATTTTGCATGCAAAATGCCACCCCTAGCCACACAAGCCTGTCTTATTTCCCCCATAGGGAATAGTGGAGTGGAGGTGGATAGGGGCACCTTCTTTGGGAGGCCATAAAATGTCCCCCCAAAGTGGAATCTGCCTGAAACTTGGTGGAGGGTGGGAGGACAGGTGGGAGCAGATCCCCTGAAAGTTGGGTGTACTTTGCTTGCAAAATGCCACCCCAAGCCACCTAGAAAGATGACTTGTTTTTCCCCATAGAGAACCATGGAGACTGTAGGGGGATGGGGGCACCTTGTTTGGGGGGGCATAACATGCCCCCCAAAGTCTAATCTTTCTGAAACTTGGGGGGTGGTTAGAGGAGAGTTAGGAGAAGGTCTCCACCAAGTTTGGTGTGATTTGGACAGAAAATGACCCCCCCCCAGACTCCTGAAAAGCCAGGAGAAGGTTTTCTCATTGAAAACAGTGGCCAAATCGTTTCGGCAATCTTTGTTTCAGTATTACCGAAATTTTTCGGTATTCAGAAAAAGTTTCGGTAATACTGAAAAAAACCGAAACGGCCCTGATTCGGTATTTTTAACCTAATCAGAATACCGAATTGCACACCCCTACCAGCAACCAGCCTCCTTCTCAGCAGTTTGCCTCTAACTACTGACTCCACCCTACTGTGCTAAACCAATTACCTCATAAGGGTTACACCAGCACTGGTTGACACCCAACAAACTAGTTATGAAACAGAATTATTCCAGAAGCCCTGGAACTAAGGGAAATTTTCTTGGTTCACACCTGTACAGATCAGTTTATTTTCAATTCCTTTCCTAAGAATCTCCAGCATAGAGTTTGCCTTTTTCACTCCTGTGGCACACTGAGGTGGCACTTTCATTGAGCTCTCCACTCGCTCTTTTCTTTTCAGTCACAGCAAGTTCAGACTCAATTAGCATATACTTTTTTTGTTTTTTGTTCCATGTGGGATTTTTTGTTTTTTGTTCCACCTGGGATTTTTTGTTATACTTGCTTACATTGAACTTTATTTGTCACACTATTGCTCACTCACCCAATGTGTGGAGATCCTCCTGGAGCTCTTCACAGTCAGCTTTGGTTTTCATCAGGGCTTTTTTTCTGGGAAAAGAGGTGGTGGAACTCAGTGGGTTACCCTCAGAAAAAATGGTCACATGGCTGGTGACCCTGCCCCCTGATCTCCAGACAGAGGGGAGTTTAGATTGCCCTCCATGTTGCCGAGAGGCACGGAGGGCAACCTAAACTCTTCTCTGTCTGGAGATCAGGGGGCAGAGCCACCAGCCATGTGACCATTTTCAAGAAGTTCTGGAACTCCGTTCCACCACGTTCCAGCTGAAAAAAAGCCCTGATTTTCACTATCCTGGATAGTTTTGTGCCATCTGCAACTAGGCTACTACAGGCTTTACTCCCAGTTCCAGATCATTTATGAAATCACTCACAGAAGGAGAAGCCAAACGGACCGTGTACTATGAAGCATGTAAATTTATAATTTAAGTTTAAAGCAATAACAATTCATTTACAGGCATAGAATCCTTGGAACTGCAGCAGTTACGCGATAAAGAAATTCAAACGCCAAGGGAGTATCCTCCCTGGAGGGGGGGAACTCCCAGCGGGAGAATGGCAACGGGTTTGCTGGCTATGTTGGTACCCCCGTTTCACTGCACCACGCTTCTTCAAAAGCCTACACAATTTGCCTGAAATTATACATATAATACAATAAATATTTACAACATATTAACCTTGTTTTACATTCATAAAAGACTTTTTACAACAACTGCTCCTACTGTTTCCTATTTACAAACACATGATTGCCAACCACGAGACTACTCACAGAACAATCCTTGATACTTATTCATAGGCTGTTGTTTCATAGACTTCCATTTCATAAGGTATTTTCCTCAAATCATAGCCCCCAGTTAGCATACTAAGCATTTAAATATAACACACCGTCTGAATCAATTATAAGGCGGCAGAAAATTTAAAGAGACATATACAATTTTGCAGAAAAGAACCAAGATACAACAATACAGCACAATTTCATAAGGGATCATTTTATTCTTTACACCTTATAGTCAAGCTACCCAGTACTGAAGAAATCTTCATAAATGATATAAGAAAGAGGGGACACGAATGAGACAATAAAAGGAATGTCACATACTCAATTATGTGGTGGTAGGAGTTGAAGAGATGCCTAGATCACTCTAAAAAAGGTGTAAAGTTCACCTCCTGATTATGTCCGTTAGGAGCCAGGCTGTTCAGCCTGAATATCCATTCTGCCTCTAAACACAAGAGTGACCTGCGAGTACTCACAGACCCCCTATTACTCAATACTCTAAGAACAGTGAATTGGAACTCCCGTTCACTTTGATGAAAATCAATGAAGTGTTGAGTTAACGGTGCTTCCAAAGCTTTATTTCTAATCTTTGACAGGTGCTCCTGAATACGGAGCTTCACCGGTCTAACCATGCTCCCTATGTACAATAGATCACATGTACACTTGATCGCATAAATCACACACGGTGTGATACACGTGGAAAAATCCCCGGTGTATAGATTTCTCTTAGTCACAGGGTTCACAAACACATTCGTATTAGCTGATAGGGAGCATTTATGAACAAATTAAATAATTTATGGATGTCTTATATATGACTGTCTCCTATATAAGAACCATATTACATTTGCTAGTAATGAAATCATTTAGAGATGACACACACCTGTTAGAAACTTATCTAATCCATCCTGCTGCCAGGAAATATGTATTATTGGCTTTAGAATTTCTACTTTCCTGCATCTCCCAAGCACCATGCTGCACCATACATTTGACTAAGCAGTGATAACGATGTGAAAAAACCTGCTTCGGGAAATTTGCCTCCTGGTTATGGGTAGTTGGGTCTCACATGATGGAACTGCAGATAATGCTTTAGAAAATGCAAAGGGTTTGAGATATCTGTCTCAGACACACATGAGAATGAACACTGTCTGCATCCAGACCTTCTCTAATGGATATGGACTGGACAAACTAAGTCCCCACCACTATCTGTCTACCAAGCTTCTCCTTTTATATTATTTATATGTGATGGATGTGTGATTTGACAGTAATTTCCCTGACACCATGCAATGGAGTGTTTCCATGTCTGCCCTTATACTAAGATCAAAGCATGGAATTTAGAGATGAAATAATCTTTCCATACTGCTGGCATTTTGTATATTAGAGAGCACATGTGCTTTTGTTGATTGGTGTGCATAGACAATGTGTTCATTGCTAAGCAACCTCAGGCAAAGTCAGATTTGCTCTTCTTATGACACGCCAGGCAAGTGATAGACTACCTACCCACTGCATTAGGAATACAACACGCTGACTGACCCATGAATCACTCCTGATTTTTCTTGTAGTATCTTTTTTAAAAAACTTATCAGTGTCAAGACCAAGCAGAAGAAATTTTTAGTAATCTGGGGGAACAAACAGTTGTTAAAGGTTCATTTGGATTAGAAGGGAAATTTTACAGGATTTGAGTCATAAAAGGGTAAGCATATTCACTGAGTAACTAAGTTGAATGTTTAACTGAAGGCTTTTCTTTCATATTATATTTGAAAGACTAGCACACATTGTTAGGAACTGCATCCATAACTAAAAACCATGAAACTGCATGTGTGAAGTCAAATACATTTGTATTACAGCCTCTAGATCTTCTTCTAGAATCATACTTCCCAGATGCTATATCTTGACTCTTACATAAGAAGAATTATGGAATATGATGTGAACCTTTCAGAAATCAGGATGATTCTGGAACTATTAGTCCTTTACACATAGGCTTGAAGTGGGTCTCTCCAGGCCCAGAACTTGAGTGTATATTATCTTGAGCCAACTTCCTTTGGTCCTTCATTGTTCAGGAATGATTTCCTAGTCAAATAACTTTTAGATCAAAGGTATCTATCTGCCACTCTGAATTTTGCTATGTGTTCTGTCATGTGTTGCCTGATTATAGTGAATGGCCATTTCCACACACGTTGAATAATGCACTTTAAATGCACTTACGCAATCCTTTTGAAGTGGATTTTTTGTTCCACACATGGAAAATCAGTTTCAAATGTTCACTAAAGAGTATTGAAAGTGGATTATCCAACGTGTGTGGAAGCAGCCAATGTTAGCACCAAGCTTGTCCTTGATTATGGATGCTGCTGTGTCACTTAAGCAAATACCTAGAGATTGGTAACTTGGGGTTGTTGCTAGGGTTGCTCAAACACTAACCATTTCAGCTCACACCCTCATTTATCAGTTGCTAACAGAGACCTGGTTTTTCAATAATCTTTGCAATAGTTTGGCAATCTGCTCATGGGTGTTCAGCAGATTGTTTTGCTGTATTCTATACTAACCATGCACAACAGCACAACTGGCTTTTCATACTTGTGCGTTTTCACACAGCCTGACTCTGAGTTCTACTATCCCCCCCTCCCCTCCATCCTTTCTTATAACTGCTCTGCTCAGCTGGAAATTGTTTAAATAGCCAATTAGATCATTCACAAATTATATAAATTAGTTACCAATAAATGCTGGGTTTCAATAAAATCCTACCCTTCAGCATTATCTGAGTAGTCCTTAGTGACACTAATGGCTACTGAACAGCTTGAATTG
Organism: Eublepharis macularius; assembly: GCF_028583425.1. NCBI lineage: Eukaryota > Metazoa > Chordata > Lepidosauria > Squamata > Eublepharidae > Eublepharis > Eublepharis macularius. The sequence continues at coordinate 83,920,032 of NC_072797.1, forward strand.
GCTCATGCGCAGTTTGGGGAAAACTGATTGCAAACTGGTTTGGCAGGCATTTGTGGTTGCTTGGCACAAACTGATTAGACTGAGTGATCAGCTCACATCTGATCATTACCTTCAAACATGGTAAATTCAACTGAATGTTTCCATAGTAAAATTTGCAGCATCCTTAGTACGAGCTTGAAACTCATTGGGACCTCAAGGGGCATGGGTCCATGCAACCAATTCAGGGGTCGGAATAGATCAGAACCAACCCAGACATATGATCAGAGTGTAGCACAGGAATAGAGATAAGAGGAGGAATGAGTACCCCTTCTCAGGTTTATGTAAAACTTGTAAAGTACTGAGCAGTAGCCCCTATGTGTCTGAAACATCTAGTTAAAAGTCTTCAGTACCCAGTAAGGATTCTGGCCACTCTCAAGCTTCTTTACTTGTTCTCAATGCAGGTGTTGATGGCAACAGCGGAGAGGGTCAATTACATGGGGTCTGCTCGCCATCCCTGAAAAGGCCAAATAAGAAAACATCTAATCTTAGCTTTAAATCAAGATTGCATTATTAGTAGTTTGCTTTCCATATCATTAAGCAGTCAAATTTGTCATGATTTTTTGGGAAAAAACAGAATAGACTCCTGAAAATAAAATTATCAAACAGAAATGCTGAAGGGACCTCAGTTAGTAATAGTAACATCAGCACTAATACATTTTAAAAAAAACTATATAAATGAAATGAGACATAATTTTAAACTCTGTAATGCCATGTGAAGAATGGTCCTTTGTATCAGAGGAAAAAATATTCTTTGGGCAACTCCCCCCCGCAACGATTCAGCACAGTTATTTCAATCTATCACATCCCACATCCTAAATTAATCAAGAGAAGTCGGAGCCAATGTGCCAGCTCCTTAAAATCCTCATGCACTCAAATTATACAGGACTGAGAACTGGCGACAGGAGTGTGTCTCCTTCTGTTATAAATACCTCTCTTTTGGAACACTGGAGTGGAACTTAGCAAGTTAGAAGCGCTGAGGTCAATGTGCCTTTTCTTTATTAATTCTTCCTCCCCGAAGTCTTGCTGTATGTGGCCTGAAGTGTTTCTTCAAACTTATGATCACAACAATTGAGATCAAAATATAATGTTTTCCAATAACCGATAGTAGCTTATGCTACTATAAAGTTGGTTAGTCTTGAAGGTGATACTGGACTCTTTTCTATTTTGCGACTGTAACTCCTCTTTTTTTTTTAAAAAAAATTAACTCTTAAGTGCAACCATACAAAAAAACCCTCCAAATCAACAATGTCCTTGAAAAGGCAAACAGTTCAACATCCAAGAAGTGATGAGTCCTCTCTCATCCATTTGAAGCAACTGTACTCCAGGCTTCTGTCTTCTTGTTGGGAAATTATAGCCCTGCAAAAATAATACAATCTCAGTAACACCAACTAAACACCACTTTAAATCATATTTTACATACAACATTTGATTACCTTATTCAAGGTGATAAGAGCTTATAATTTATTAAGCTCCCCAGCAAACAGCCTCCTCCTCAGCAGCCTGCCTCTAGGTTCTGACTCCACCCCACTGGGCTAAACCAATTAACCTCACAGGGGTTACACGACTACAGACTAACATGGCTAACTCCTCTGAATCTATCTTCCACTAACCTGTATGTGTGTGTGCTGTTAAGTCACAACTGATATATGGCAACCCTAGAAAGGTTTTTTCAGGGCAGGTGAGGAGCAGAGGTGATTTACCATTGCCTACCACTGCAGAACAACCCCAGTGTTCCATGGTGGTCTCCCAATCAAGTGTTAGCCCTGCTTAGTTTGGATATTGATGAGATTTGGCTATATTATACCATTTTCCACCTCTTCACTAACACGTTCACTGCATAAAGAAGTTTCAATATGCCAGACTTCATGTGGTTATGCTCTCATTTGGGTGAATTTCTCTTTGATGAAAATTCCTTCTACCTCTTGCCCAATTATCACACTGTATGGTCAAAATCCCCTTTTGCATACATATACTTTTCTATTGCTAGGTGATCTCAGATGTTAGTGAATATGTGACCTTTTTGTTCTGTGTAGGAGGTGTTAATTCCTTGTTCATTTGGACGTGCTAAAATAAAAAGTGTTTCAATAGATAAAAAATTGCCACTAACAGGAAACAAATGACTTATTTGTACTTTGGTGTGTAAAGACCATGAACCTGGAGATGTGTTCTGATGATTAATCAGAGTAGCTGAAGAGGACAGGAGGCCATTGCTTCTCGCCTCAAAGATTCCCCCCCCCCTTCATCACATATCAGCCCTTTGACCTCAGGCCACAGAATCATAGGCAGCAGTATTTTAAAAGTATTTCCTCATCAGCAGTCAACTTTTTAAGTGGCACAAGTTGCTTTTTAAACTGCCTGGATGAACTTCTGTTCAGGAAAAAAAAAATTAAAGTTTCACTGCACTCATGAAAGCCCAAATATAGCTGCAAAGCAACTCTGAATTTTGCCCAGAGTTTGTTACACAACCAGCAAAACAAATAGTTCTGAAGGACACAAGGAAGCAAGCCAAGCCACACTTTTCAGAGGAAGGGAAAGTCTGGTTTCTCTAATTGTGACTTTGGAAAAATTCCACCCCTCCCCCAACTCATTGTACAAAAAGCATCAAAGACACCAACATAACTAACTGGGTCTGTTTGAAACAATCTGAAAAATAAATCAATACAGCAGAACAAAACTAAGTTTAAAATATATTAGAACTTCAACAAAACCACAAAGCTCAAATGAGTCAGTGGTAAATTTTGAAAATTTTATAAAATATTTAAAAACTCAGTTGGCAGCTCACTCTACAGCCTTCCATGATACTAAATATCATCAATTTTAATTAGACTCCATATAATAGAACAAAGCAAGCCAGGTGAGATTCCTTGGGAAGAAACTTCCATAGAACAGTTCTTATCCTAAATAGAAAGCTCTTCTCCTCAGAGCCATCAGCCTAGCCTTAGATAGACACAGCACACAGAGAAGGGAAAGGTGCCTCATGTTCACAGGCTGAGGCTTAAACGGGAGAAAGCATTCTCAGGGAACAGGTGTACACATGCAGCAGAATCAGGTGACAGAATCCTAAACTGTCACACACTGCAGGTGACAGGCAGACCCTCAGAGAGGCCCAGGCCATTTCCTGCTTTTGAGAACAGGTAACATTTTGCAAAACGGGAACGTGCACATGAAGGCAAGCTGTGACACTTACCAAACGCCAAAACATTAATCGGTGTCTAAATTTGAGGTCTCTTTGAGAATGAGGTAAAATGGCCCTCCTTGCCCATGTCTGATTGGTCCAGGGTCAGGGCGTTATTTTGTAATGCTTCCTTATGTAAAATCATTACTTCATGTCGGGGAGAACAGTTTTACCTCAGCCTGCTTCTTAGAGATGCCTGCCCCCTGCTGGAGGGAAGGGAATCCACCGCCCTCACCTTTCACCCCTCCAGCCCCTCTCACCAGGCTGGCAGAAGGGAAAGGAGGGGGTAGTCCGGCTGGAAGCCACCAGAGTACACAGCGAAATGGCTTGTACATTCTCTAAAGGCTCAGATGAAGCACTTCCAGAGGAAGACGTCTGATTAAAAACATAGAGGAAATGCTGTATTTGGGGCCAATTTTGGCTCTCCTGAGACCCCTTAGTGCCCAGTTTTCAATCAGAAGTGAAGTCATATGGGCCTCTGGAGCATTCATGCAAGCTTCATGGACATGTGTGGAGCCAGGATTGGGGTCCCGGGCCTGCCTGGTGACCCCCCCCCCAACACCCACTTCTGAGGTAAGGGGCGCTGGCAACCCTACTGCTTCTTGTAAGCTAGTTTTTTCCTATCTTAGCTTTGCTGTTATTGTTTTTTTACATAGGGAACATTCAAAAGTGGTATTGCCCACCTACGTTCTGAAGCAGTACAGTTCATTTTACCACTGCCAAACTCAACACCTCATTCTACTGCTTGTATAGATCAGGCCTTATTAGGGTTGCCAGTCCCACGGAGCATGGGAGCACTCTCAGGGGTGGTATGTGGCCCAGGCAATGATGTCACTTCCTGGAAGTGATGTCATCATGTAGCCCAGGAGCATGCGCATGAGGACATCTCAAAGATGAGTGCCAGGTCTCCCACCTCCTGCCTGGAGCGTAAGGCGACCTGGCAATCCTAGGCCTTAACCTGGAAGTAGGCTGCACAAGACCAAAACCTTGAATTGCGTTCGGAGTTGGATCAAAATAATCAGCTTCATCCAGAGGAACTTGGCACTAAACCACTACGGGATTTCTTTCCATTGCAAGACATTTGCTTACTGCTGAGATGTAGACATGCTGGGAATGTAGTTAGAAAAAGAATGCTTTTCAATAGATAGCCAGAAATCCTTCATCACATTGGAAAATGAGCATGACAGAGGAGTTGCAGTGCATATTGAAGTCAAGCTCAGTAAAAACGACCTCCAAAGTGACGGTTTTCATCGAGCTCAGCTTCAGCATGCTCTTTGGTGGAGGAGTGCGCTGTGCAGCTCCTATGTGATGAGGGAATGTAGGAACATGTGCACACACTTCTTTCTCCTACAGGCCAAGTGAAAGGGGGTGGCAGGTGGGGCAGTGTGATGGCAAGTCTACTGGGCTCAGCTGCACATCAGGGAACCTGCAAGGACTTGCAAGAAGTACCTTATTTTCCCATGGATCTCCCTCCCTACATTATTTCCTTTCCCCCTTCTTTTGCCAATCCCCATATTTTCACACTTTCCCTGCTTTTTTGTTTCCTTTTAACCCTTTATATTTGGCTACATTGATACTTATTTACTTCATTTATACCCCACCTTTCTCTACAGTGGGGACCCAAAGCAGCTGCCATTATTTTCTTCTCTTCCCTTTTATCCTCACAATAACCCTGTAAGGTAAGTTAAGTTGAGAATATGTAACTGGCCCAAAGTAATCCAATGAGATTCCATAGCAGAGTGAGGATTCGAGCCTAGGTCTTCCAGATCCAGTTCTCACACTTTAACCACTACACATAACTGGCTTTTGGGTGGTGACTGCTGTTGAACAGTAGCAAGCAGCCAGGCCTGGGTGATACATACAAGTTGCGTGGTAGCAAATTGCCCAGTGGCTGCTATCAGGCCTGTCCTTGATGAGTTGTCCCTTAAAGATCAAAACAGTCTTGGAATGGGCCCTGTCCCCCCTCTTCCTTTTACTGACATATACCAAGGCTTCAAGGCTGGCAATACTGTTAGTAATGTCACAGAAGGCATTCATTTCTTAAAGCTGCAGGAGCTCTGTATTTAATTTTGGAGGATTTAAACCGCTCAATTAATTAATTTTTTTTAAAGATTTTTTTCCCCCAAACCTTTTTCTACAGACCTTTTTTCAGGTCTGTAGAAGGCTCTATCTTGTCTATTCATTGCTTCAGTCTCTGGACTTAAGTTTCCACCAATTCGGCTACATTGAGAATTAGCTTTATTGGTTCTCCACTTTTCTTTCCATGAGGAACCCAAAATGGCTTGCAGTGATACAAAAATAAATATTAACAAACTAATAACTATCGACATCTTCAGCTGCTCCTGTGTCCCATGGGTTGGCTCATTCCAAGTCACAAGCTGCAAGCCCAGGGGCTAAGATCCAAGGGGAAAGAGCCAGCCCTCTGGCTCTTGCCCTTTGGCTTTTGCCTCTCGCCACGCCCAACTTTATAGGAAGGGAAAACAAAATTCCACTAAAATGTTATACACAGCTAGCCAAGATGTTCCTCCCAGACTTCTCTTCCTCACTAGTAATGGAGTTTAGAGAAACTGAATATTTTATCCAAATTTAAAACAGACTGTACCACTACAGACTGAAGATGATGGATCACACTTAAAAAAATAAAAGTTTTGCAAGTAGAAAACTAGCACAGCAGGGCTCTGACTAGGTTATAGCTTTTATATATGCTATGCTTATTTTTGCTTGTAGGGACTGGCAGGGCTGGATCTAGGGTTGCTGGTGCCCAGGGCAACCCTAGTCTGACCCCTTGCGTGCGCGCTATGTGCGCACATGCTCCCGGCACTGTGTGATGACATTTCGGTGATGTCATCATGCAGGGCATAGCAGCGGAGGCAGCGTGTGGGCCTGGGAAGCCACCTGTGCCATTCGCCTCCCTGCAAGCGAATGGCGCGGGCGGCCTCACAGCCCCACACGCTGCCTTTTGCCTGCCCTGCAGGACAGGGGGCAGCCGGCTTGCCGCACGCTCGCTGCCCTGCAGGGCAGGCAAAAGGCAGTGCAGGGGGCTGTGAGGCCACCCGCGCCATTCGCCTGCCCTGCAGGACAGGGGGCAGCCGGCCATCCCCTGTCCTACGGGGCAGGTGAATGGCGTGGGTGGCTGCGCTGCCTTTTGCCTGCCCTGCAGGACAGGGGTGAATGGTGTGGGTGGCCGCACTGCCTTTTGCCTGCCCTGCAGGACAGGGGTGAATGGTGCAGATGGCCTCGCTGCCTTTTGCCTGCCCTGCAGGACAGGGAGTGCGCGGCAAGCCAGCCGCCCCCTGTCCTGCAGGGCAGGCGAAAGGCAGTGCAGGGGTCTGCAAGGCTGCCCACACTGCCACCCACGCACTCCCAGCAGCTGGCAGCTGCTCCCAGTGTCCCCTCCCTGGTGACGCCAGGGGCAGACTACCCCCCTGCTCCCCCTCGATCCAGCCCTGGGGACTGGAGCTCCTTTTTAAAATATGGGCACATTCAAACTTGGCATCCCCTACTTGCAGCCTGCTCTTCTACCCACTCTGCTACTTCTACAAGAGTAGACCAGACTCTTGTAGAAGAGTTTGGCCCAAAAAAGTGTGAAGCTCATTTTGCAAACAATTATAAAACAGTGAATGTTGTTCCTATACAAAATAAGCCTTTGGAACTTTTTTGCTACCTATGTTTTCAGAAAAATTTAATGGAATATTCTTTTAAAAATCAAGATCAAAAATAGTATAGGTCACAATTTGCAAACAGTTAATGACTATAATAACTCTAGATTTGTTAGCATAGCCGCACTGGGAAATTACCTTAAATATGTTTGTTCATCTGATGTCCATGTTAGGTCTTTCATAACAAAATGGAGCCCCGTCCAGCTTCTTCCTTCACTTCAATATCGGCGGAATGCTCTGTGTGCCCTTCTCATTTGATATTGGGACTGAATAATCTGTTAGCATAGCATCCCCAGAAATGATGAAATGTTTGATGGGAAATCCATGGGACAGTGAAGGTGGTGGCAGATTCTATACCAAAAACGTCAGAAATGTTAAGATTGGAATATGTTGCACCAATGTGGAAAATCTGGGAGGGAAGAGTTTTGTCTCATTAGAAGACAGCCCTTGATTCTTAAAGTTATGATGGTACTTGGAAGGGCAACTCAGGGGTGAGTGCTGAAGGCCTTCCTTTCTCCTGACTACAGCATAGGCTCAACTTTACTCAGTGCTCTGCTAATAAGGGCCCAGCCCTTGCAATTGTTCTTAAGTTATCCAAACCTAAATTTACTATGGCTGGAACAGATGAGTCTCTCTTGTTGCCCTGGGAGCAGACTGACCTACTTTTTAGCATCCCTCTGTAATACAAAATAGGCCTTTTTCATTATTTAGGTTATGAAGCCCTTTCTAACCCTTTGGAAGTGTAGAAGTATACACAGGCCATATCACACTAAACATCTATTTGGCCACAATAATGGAAAATACCAGGCTGAAGATGTTTTATAATTACTTTGTGCAAGATTTTAATTCCTTTCTATTGTGGTTCAGCCTCCACAAAAGGGAGTCTACACAGTAATTTGCCTCAATGGTTCCATCTACTGGGCTGCTTGTTGTCATTATAGGCCTCCTTAACTTATTATTATAACACCTCAGTAAGGTTCATTAGCATTCAAATGATGTAATTTAAATTCTTTGATGTGCAAGTAGAACCAAGGATAATGGAAAGTCCTGTACAATGCAGGAAAGGAGAAAGCTCTTCCGAAGGCCTTTGTGAAGCTATGCCCTTAGTGACTTTTAAGCTGATCCTTTGTGAATGGATTTTGCCCAGGAGTTCTTTTAGAGTGCAGTCCTAAAAACACTTTACTGGAATCAGCCCCATTCAATAGGATTCTGAGTATACCTGCTTAGGACTGCTTTCTTAAGAGTGCCATTTGTTGGGTTTATGTTCTCTGATTTGGAAAAGTGCATATGGAGAAAACTTGCAATGGGAATAATGCAAATACATATACTGTATAAACTTATATTTGCAAGAATACACAGGAACAATGCACAGAAATTGTGGAACCGCTAAGGTGTGGGACTAGGACTAGGGATATCTGGATTTTAATCCATCTTGCCAGGAGACAGGCTAGTCACTCTCCCTCAACCTAAACTACCTTACAAGGTTGTTGTTTAGGATAAAATAGAGGTGAGGGGAACAGCCCTTTTGTATATTTCAATTTTATCCCACCCTTCCTCCAGAGAGCTCAGGGCAGCATATTCTGTCCCCATCCTCTTTCTATCCTTATGACAACCCTGTGAGTATGTTAAAGTGAAAGGAAGTGACTGGTCCAAAGTTTCTCTGTGAGGTTTATGGAAGAAAGAAAACATAAAGTCTCCCCAATGTAGTCTGACACACTAACAACTAAGTTGTATTCTAGGTTGCAGCTATGGCAGGACAGAAATAAGATAGACAGAACATGACATGCAAATTTATGTTAGTTTGTATTTTCATCTTATGTTTGTCTTCTTTCTCTCAACCAAGGATGCTTTGAACATTGCTTACAGGTGGAACAAATACTCAGCTCATGTATTAAGGAGTTAATCTTTTTTCCTCTTCATCAAGGCTAATGCTTACATATTGTGCTAGAAGGGCAATGGGGGCTAATTCTCCTGACAACTCTGCCATATTAGAATCTGCATACAAGTCACCTTGGCTGACACTGTCCTCGTGGCAAGCTAGTCACATAAATGTGTCTCCATGACACTTTCTGCAAGCAGGCTTTTGAAGAGCTGACCTACTTTTTGAATTGCCCTTAATTACAAACAACCACTATGAATATCTGAATGCTTGTGATATTTCCAACTTTCCATGGTCTCTTCATTATCATAGTAATTTTAATCCTTTTGTATCACATCTGATTTTCATATTAAAATTATTGATAGAAGTGCAACTGCAAGTGAAGCAGCTTATGCAAGGTTTGTGAAGCTGTCAACCTAAAAAAATAAACATGATGCAGGCTGGCTATCAGTGTAACTGCATGCAGGAATTTATTCAAGACCCTTATTTACAAGGAATTCTAGTTACTGGCTGCCAAGAAACATGGGTAGCTATGTAAGTCCAGCAAAACCAAAAAGAAGCCTTGGGGCATCCTAAAGACTGTTGAGGCATATACTTTTGTGAGCTAGAGCCAACTTAATTAGGTACATGAAGTGAAAGTAAATTCACTTCATGTGTCTGATGAAGTGCATTTTAGACACTATCCTGGAAGTAAGCCCCATTGAATATAATGGGACTTACTTTTCTAGCAATACTCTCCAACAATACTCTCCTAAGCAGAGTGATTCAATGGACTAAGAACTCTTCTAACTCATCTCCTAACTCTGTTTAGGATGGCACTGAAATCTGTTAGCCTTTAATGTGCACAAGGCTCCTGTTTTTACTTAAAATGAGGAACAGATAATGAAAAAAATATGCAGAACGGAAATGAACCAATTAACTGGCAAATTGTTAAAGTTAGGTAGGGGATTACTTCAATGAGGTATCCTATATTCCTAAAGTATTTGCTATTTGACTGAAACTATGGACAGGTAGAACTTCTTTCAATTTAAGATTTTTTTAAAAAACTGAGCACAAATGAAAAAAATGGCACATCTGACGTAGTTGTGCCTTTGAAGCTCTCCAGGAGACATTTAAAGCTGTGAGCTAATGCTGCAATGGGAGAGGCAAAACTATGTTGAATGAGTGCCACCAAGTGTTGAGATATGAGGCTCCAACAATGTCTAGTGATATGAAGTCAAAAGTATTTGAAGGGGAGGAAAAAAGGATTACCGATTCAGGAATATTAAAAAAGATTATTGTAGAAAACTCAATCCGTTTTATTTATTTATTTATTTACTTTCTATTTCTGTTCCACCCTCCCCAAACTGGCAGGCTCAGGGTGGATTACACTCTGCAAAACAACACACTAAAAACCTTACATTTTTACAATTTTAAAACAGCCATATAAAACAGTGCAATATAAATACTTAAAAAGGTACAAGAAAGCAGTGCAGGAGTAGTCAGTTAATCAATCAGTCCACCACCTACTCTACCATATTAAAATGACTTGCGTGGCTGGTTAAAAAGTTTGATGGTGGATGCCTATAGTAGGGAGGGCATTAACCTCTATTTGACCAGTGGAGGCCCAGCTCAACCTCAACCATACACCTGGCAGAACAGCTCTGTCTTACAGGCCCTGTGGAAGGATAACAGATTCTGCTGGCCCTGGTCTCATTGGACAGAGTGTTGCACCAGGTTGGATCCAGGCCCAAAAAGGCCCTTGCTCTGGTTGAGGCTAAGCGGGCCTCTCTGGAGCCAGGGATCTTTAACAGTTGTTTGTCACCTGATCTGAGCATCCTCTAGGGCACATATAGGGAGAGGCAGTCCCACAAATACGCTGGTCCCAGTCTGCATAGTGCTTTATAGGTAAGTACCAAAACCTTGAATCTGATTCAGTACTCCACTGGCAGCCAATGCAGCTGTTGCAATACCGGTGTTATATGTGTACTGCTAGACACTCCAGTGATGACACGCGCCACTGCATTTTGAACCAGCTGCAACCGCTGGATCGACTCAAGGGAAGCCCCACATAGAGTGCATTACAGTAGTCTAGCTTTGAGGTGACCATTGCCTGGATCACTGTCATTAAATCATGGGTTGAGAGATAAGGGGCAAGCTGCCTGGTCTGCCAAAGATGAAAAAAAGAAGACCTGGCAACCACTGTGACTTGAGCCTCCATTTTCAGGAAGGCATCTAGGATCACACCCAGGCTCCTGACCCTCGGGACTGGTGTGAGCAACGCCCCATCGAGGGCCAGGAGCCAGAGCCCCAAATCAATGCACCCACAGCTCAAGTACAGGATCTCCGTCTCTGTGGGGTTATCCACCAACCTTGCAAAACTTTATCATCTACTTCACAAATGTTAGATTCAGTCCTATTTCTGTTCCTTTGTATTCACAAATAATATTTCTAATACCATTTGACCAGTTTCTTTGTTTCTCCTGCACTTGAAGCAGGAGTACAGGAAATATTTTTTGAAGGCTGGAGATGGCCTGTAGTATTAATAAAGAATCAAAAATGGTACAGTGCATTTTGGCTATAACTGACATGCACAATCATCACACAAATTTTGCAAGTAGTGCTTTAAAAACCTGCAAAACTTGTTCGGACAGAGGAAACAGCAGAAAAAAAGGAATTACATCATCAAAAATTATGTTTCTACTATACGGTCTCTTAAAAGTAATTGTTTGCCTCTAGCCTAGCTACAGAAATGATGTCTCTCCCCTTACCTTCCTCTCCCCTTAGATCCAGTTTAGTGTAGTGGTTAAGAGCACGGGACTCTAATCTGGAAAACCGGGTTTGATTCCCTACTCCTCCACTTGAAGCCACCTGGGTGACCTTGGGTCAGTCACAGCTTCTCGGAGCTCTCTCAGCCCCACCCACATCTCACAGGGTGATTGTTGTGAGGATAATAATAACATACTTTGTAAACCGCTCTGAGTGGGCATTAAGTTGTCCTGAAGGGCGGTATATAAATCAAATGTTATTATTATTATATTATTATTACAGATATTGTTTCTGCCTCTTTCTGAATCATGTCCATCCCATATTATTGTGTACCTATTTCTCCTGGTCAAGCAAGGGACCAGCGCAAGATCACAGGTGATAGGAGTAGTTTCCACAGGGCAACAGGCTTGGGTGGTTTCCCTGTTGCTGCTGAGGTTGTTGATAACTGTGCAGTGGCTTTCCTTGCTCCCACTCTATCGGCAACAGCCATCCCATTCTGGACCACCAGGATATTTTCTCTTTTAAAAAAGGTGACTGAATATCATAACGTAATAATCTGTGTATCAGGTTCATTAAATTCCCAGCCTTCATTTAAAAAAAAGGTAAATTTGTAGTTCCTTTCATTATATCTTATATCAATGCAATGAAAGGTGCTAGAGACTTTTAAAAAAATGTAAACTCGGAATTATAAAAAGAAACAAAATTATATAATCAATTTTAGTGATATCAACCGAAGTGACACAAAGCATTGTACAAGCTTTAGAGTCCTATAGAACCATTTGTCAAGCAGCTGTTCTGAAAACATTTACAAAATGGAGGAAAAAAGCAGTTTTTCCAGGTCCAGCTTTTAAAACCCTTTGATGGTAGATGCTAGCAAGCTCACAGTTTGGTTGCTATGGGTGTTAGATTATAGCACTTGTATTCTGGGTAGAAGGAACCCCCAGAAGGTAGCAACCGTGCTCGCTTGGCAAGACCCACGCAACCATAAGGATGTCCAGTGCTTCCTGGGGTTTGCAAATTATTACCGGTCCTTCATCTCATCTCATCTCCGGCTATGCTGACTTAGCTACACCCTTGATTCAGTTGCTCCGGCCTTGGAAACCCTTCCAGTGAACCCCTGTCCAACAATAGGCTTTCCAAACCTTAAAAAAAGCACTTCAGAACCTGTCTTATGTTACTCAGACCTGAAATTACCCTTCACCGTGGAGGCTGATGCCTCCAGCATAGTCATTGGGGCACTACTGTCTCAACAGCTGGGAGCAACCGGGCCACCACAACTCTGTGTGTATTACTCTCAACAGCTCACCCCAGCTGAACGCAAGTATACTACGTGGGAAAGGGAGCTTCTAGCCATCAAAGTAGCTTTTGAAACCTGGTGCCATCACCTGGAAGGAGCTCAGCATCCCATACAGGGCCAGACAGATCATCGGAACCTGGAATATTTACAGACAGCACGGAAACTTAATCAGTGCCAGATCCGGTGGTCCCTGTTCTTTTCTCGTTTCCATTTCACCATCACATACATTCCCAGCTCATAGAACAAAAAAGCAGACGCCCTGTCCCGGAAACCAGAATACGCCACGGTGCATGAACAGCCCCATTCCACAGTCCTGCCACGAGGTCTTCGCTGCATTACCCACAACCACTGCACTCGGGGATAGTATACGGGAGTCTCAACAAGCCGACCCCTGGGCCCAACAAAAATGACAGGGGTAGCAGGACAGCACCCAAGAGCCTCCAGCCGGGTTCACAGAACATCAAGGTACACTCTTACCTGGGTCGACTGTATGTTCCCCCAGAGCCCTTACAATTGGAAGTGCTCCAGGTTGTTCATGACGTCAAACCTGCTGGTCACTTTGGACGCTATAAAATGCTCCATTTGCTGACACGAGAGTTTTGGTGGCCCGGGGTTCAAGCTGATGTGGGCCGATATGTCACTTCCTGTGAGGTCTGTCAACGTGCCAAAGATCAACTGGGAAAACCAGCAGGCCTCTTGCATCCCTTGCCAATACGAGCTGCTCCTTGGCAGACCATGTCATTGGATTTTATCACAGACCTGCCTCCCTCTGCAGGGCACACCAGCATCCTGGTAACTGTGGACCTGTTTTCCAGAATGGCTCACTTTATTCTCTGTAGCGGATTGCCAACAGCTTGCAAGACTGCGCAATTATATTTGAACCACATCTTCTGTCTCCATGGGATGCCAAGCCAACTCATATCAGACAGAGGAGTGCAATTTACATCCCATGTCTGGCAGGCATTGCACACTTTTCTGGGGACACAGGTCCACCCCTCCTCTGCCCATCATCCCCAGACGGACGACCAGACCGAGCAGACCAATGCCACATTAGAGCAATATCTCTGCTGCTATGTAAACCACCAGCAAGACGACTGGACCAAGTTGCTACTCTTAGCTGAGTTTGTGTACAACAATGCCGTACACACCTCCACCTGTCAGACACCATTCCAGACCAACTATGGTTTCCACCCACAGTTCTTTCCTCCAGTACTACCAGTGCCAACCGTTCCTGCCACCTAAGACATGGCCAAAGAACTCCAGGCTCTCCATGCCATCTTGCAGGAGCAGTTACAACAGGCTAAGCAGGCCTACAAGAAGGGGGCAGACTGACAACGGCAACCTGGTGAAGACATCGTGGTTGGAGAGAAAGTCTGGTTATCCACCCAGTACCTCCGATGCCAGCAGCCATCCCATAAATAGGATGCTCGACTCATTGGCCACTTCCAGGTCACTGCCCAGATTAACTCTGTGGCCTATCGGTTGACCCTTCCCTCCTTCCTACGAATACACCATTTTCCACTGCTCCCTCATTGTCCCTGCTCTGCAGCCTGACCCGCTCCTGCCCCCATCAGTAGCTCCTCCACCCATAGTGGAGGATGTTACTAGAAAGATTTATTTATAATCAAGCTGCTAACCATTTTTATAAGGTTTTTGTTTATTATTGTTACATAGATGATCTGTTCGTTATACTGGACCATATTGATAATGTATCCAGTTTTGGTGAATGGCTCAGTACTTTAGACTCTCACATCAAGTTTACCTGGCAATCTAACAAGAATTGTGTAAGCTTCTTTGATGTCACTGTATATCATAGTACAAGCAACACCATCCATGTACAGCCTTATACTAAACCTAGGGACCATAATTCCTATCTGGAATACACTTTGTATCATGCTCAACATCTGAGAAATAATGTTCCTTACAGCCAATTTCTAAAGTTGAAATGTAATTCTACTGTGCCACAAGATTATGAATGTGAAAAGAAAATCTTGGGACGTGCCTTTTTAAATAGGGGTTATCCAAGAGAAACAATAAATATGGGTATTCTCAAAGCAGATTCAGTCCCTAGATCTGAACTCACATATAAACCTAAAAGAGTCAGCACCAGGATACCCTGGGCCATTGAATATACACCTTTGGCCTTTAAGATAAAAAATATTGTGTATAAATAGTGGCATCTAATTTCAGATATCCCTGGATGTGAGAATGTACCAACTATCAGTTTCCAATGTACACGGAGCATTAGGGACCATGTCATACACACAGATCTTCTACAGCAGTCTGATGTTTCTATTGTTAAGGGTCATTATAAATGTTGTAACTGTACTATATGCCTCTTGTCTTTAAACGGCACAGAGATTTCACTGAAAAATGGTACGCTGACTATACCTTTAAAAGCCTTTTCAACATGTAGAACTTCAAGTGTTGTCTATCTTATCATTTGTTATTGTAATATGATGTATGTTGGGAATACCAGTCGACCCTTGAGAGTTCGCATTCTGGAACATATATCGAGGATTCACAACAAAGTCATGGAGGCTCCTTTAACTGAACATTTTTCCAACACCACTCTAAGGAGATGGAGTTCAAGTTTTCAGCTTTGTACATTTCTAAACAGAAGGACCCTAAAAGGATGCATAAAGAACTTGCACGCAAAGAAGCTTTTTGGATCCATCGTTTAAAGACTTTGAAACCTGTGGGGCTAAATGCTGAATTAGCATTTGTCTGCTTTCCGTAATTTATGTGACATGCTTTTCTATATGACTGCCACAGACACTTTAAATTTTCAATCTGATGTATATATCGCTTTATGGGTGGAGTGTTGTTTAAAATGGATACTTTGGTTCATTGCTCCTGAGGGCAACTTTTGTCAGTGGCCAACATTTTGCAGTGCGAGATGTACCACTAGAGAGTCTCATGGTGGTTTACTTCATGTGAATGTTTGTGAGTGCTTTTTGTGATTACTATAGTTTTATTACATTGTATTAGACTTAGTCATGTAGAAACAAAAGCAATTGTTTATTTTTTACAATTTTATTTTTAGTTCAGATGTAATTATTGGGTGACTCCTGAGGAAGTGCTGTCAAAACAAGATATTAGCTGGCTCCTTGTTGAGTCATGGGGTTCCTGCTCCTCAATAACATCACCTGTAGAAAGAAAGAAAAAAAGAGCGTTAAGAATATTGAAGATTTATTACTCTCACATTTTGGATACTTATTTTTATTGCCGAAGCGCTGACACCTTCTTTCTTTTTTGACTTACACCAGCACCTGCAATGGAAATATTGAATAGACTGTTAACTAATTGTAAGAGAGCCACCATCTTTTGGAAATTATCTGCTATTTATATTGTGTTGGACCTGGTGGAAACATATGAATTAACCCTGTATACTGATGGTTTATATAAAAATTTTCTTGTAGCACACTGCACTTTATAACTTAATTGAAATAGATCTTTATTTCCTTAAATTACATAATATTTTCTTTACTGTTGTTTCCCTCTGCAAATTTTGCTCTTACTGTTCACTTATATTGAGAGTTGCTTCTTTCTCCAGGTAGTTCTCAAAGTCAAGTTGATTGGCCACGGCCTTTTAAAAATGTGTTATATTTTCAACAGGGAATTGAATGATTTTGAGAAGTTAGTATAGATCTAAAAGGCTTCAGCACTATGTGATTTCCTGGTGCTTTTAAAATATAGGAACAGGTAATTAAATTTATCAGCTGCGTCCCCTTGATTCTGGCCAAATTGCACCAGGTGTAACACCAATGTGCAACACATTTAATAAAATAAGAGATTACAACTGTGTTTTTAGCCCTGAATAAGCATGTACTTCATAGTAGTCAATAAAAAGAAAAAGAATAACAACAAAAAGTAGCCATGACACCAACAACCCTAAAAGAGATTTTGCTACCACAAACATAGCTGTGATTAGTTGTATTTTCCACAAGTTCTGAGCAGTCAAGATTCACAATATATTTTAACAAATTCAAAATACACTAATGGCAGAGAATCTGAGGAATGATACCAGGTAATAACTGAAAGAATCTGCATGATTTTGTTCCCAAAGCATTTTTTTAATGGCAGACCCATATGAACCAAGTCATCATCACCCAACATTCTTAACATTAATCTGTTGTAAAAAAGATCTTCTTGGATATCATATATAATTTTATACTTTTCATTTTTGACTGAAACTAACTGAAACAGAATATTCAGGCGCACAAAGGATTTTGAATTTCTTATCTGTAGCCTAAGTTGGATAGCCAACTTAGTTAAGACTCATAAAATATTTAAAAATTTATTTAATATTAGGTATATCATAGATGATCTGTTCAAACTTATTAAATTCTTACAAATAATTTTGTCTTCAAAAATAAAACAGTAGATCTATAATGGGAACCTCAAAATTCTTTTCAGTTTGCGTAGCATGATAAAATTTGCATGGTAATTTTTTAATTGTATTTTGGGAACAGCAGACACCATGTGCAGTATCTGTGCACTTAATGAAGAATTATATATTTACAAGCAAAATATCTGGAAGATATGTGAAACAAATTAGACTGAGCAGTCAAATAGCAAAACATCGTTTTCAACCTTGGGCCTAGCTTATCCCTCCTGGAGATAAAACCAGCAGCTGGCCTTCAGTGTGTATCTTGACAAACCAGAGTGGTACAAAGCTGCTGTGAAGTTGCTATAAAGCACATTGTTGAAAAATGCAGTAAAACATCATATTAAAAAGATTTCCAGATAGCTCTGAATCTTTGGTAAGGAGGTTTGGCCCCAGAAGACAGTATCAATAGGACACTAGGAATGTCTCAGCAAGAATGTGTCTTGTGTCCTGGGAACATTTTCTTCATTACATTTTCATAAATGCAAGCCCATGCATTTGGAAGAATGAAGTATATATTTGAGGGAGGAGCCTGGGGAGGTCAAGGTTTGGAGAGGGGAGGGACCTCAACTCAATAAAATGGCATATAGTCCACTATTTTCTCCAGGAGAACTGATATCTGAAGTCTGGAGATCAGCTGTAATTCCAGGTGGTCGCCAATCTTTAATTGGAGTTTGGCAATCCTACATTCAATCTTTTACCAAAATATTACTAAGAGATAATCAGAAGGCTCCATTACCTTTTAAAGCATTTAAGTACAATCCATTTATGCTGGTTCTTCTGTCTGTGTTTTTCAGGAAGGTCCATTTTTATTCATGACATTCCTTAGTACTGATAGGAAGAATATTATTTTGTTTGATGGATATTCACAGCCCCAGAGGGTGTTTCTCAATTACAACAATATTAGCGTGAAACTTAAATTAAAACTTAGAAATGTTCCTCTGCTACTATAAACAAAATATTCCCTTTGGCAATTAAAAAATATTGTGATTTTAATTAAAAGGGCTTATGAGCTTATCAGAGAAATAACTGATTTTCAACTATGCTAATTATTTTTGTACATTTGCTGTTTAGATTTGCAAATTACTTGACAGTAAATTTTAATTGCTTTTAAGGGATATGAATATTTAATTTGTGTACAGTGCTTCAAAGTAGAATTTTCTTTTTTCTTTTTCTTTTTAATTAGAAACTATATATAAAACTAAAATTATACAGGGGTTTATTGAAATCTATAGGAAAGACAAAGAGGTCTCCATATCCCCAAGAAACAAGGTAAGCAAAAGGGAACTAGATTAAAATTTACAACAGGAGTTTAAAGCATGACAATATGATGCATCAACCCTATGGCTGGGATGAGTATCCAGTATGCATGGATACACATGAAGCTGTCTTATACTGCACCAGGCCATTGGTCCATCAAGGTCACTATTGTCTACTCAAACTGGCAGCAGCTGTCCAGGGTCACAGTGGAGGTCTTTCAATCACCTACTACCTGGTCTTTTTAACTGGAGATGCCAGGAATTGAGCCTGGGACCTTCTGCATACAAAGCCTGTACACAGTCCCTCCCCATATGCACTTTGGTTGGCAGATTGCATAGAGGAGTGGCTGTCTCAGGACATTGTCTTTTTAGGATGTTTAGGTACCTAATATTATAAAGGAACCTTACTGGTGTGAGTTATTTATTATACAAAGGGGGGGGGGCTGAATATATGCAAAAAAATATTCTGCCTCATGTCACAATATGTTTTTAAGGTCTGGATGTTTTAGCACTGTGAAATGCAATGACTTCTGCCACTTCAATCAAATTGAAGCCACTGGCTCTGTCATTTAAAACTATGCTTCCTGGCTAACATTGCATCTCCTGACACATGAGGAACATGTGTCAGAAGTCTTATGCAGAGAGACTCTGAGGAGGCCCATTCTTAAGTTGCCACCTATCTAGACTCACATGGTAGAGGCACCCAAAGCAGGGCTTCTGAAGCTGACAGGAGTAGATAGGGAGGTTCATATATAGGAGAAGATATGCTGGCCTCAAGCTATATAGCACCTTTAATTGGACCCATAAGCAAAGTTGGAGTCAGAGTAGACAGAACAAGACTGGAGTGATATGGTCACTATGACTCACACCAGTCAGCATTCTAGTCATAAGATTCTGAACCAATGGTAGCTTCTGGACAGTATTCAAGAGTAGAGATGGGCACGAACAGCAATACGAACAAAAAAAAAAGCCACAAACAGCCCAATCTGCTGTTGGCTCCATTCTAAACGAACAGGTGGTCATTGCAAGCCTCGTTTGTTGCTGTTCATTTTGCTGTTCGTCAAGCCAGACAGTCTGGCACCTGCAATCAATTCCCTTGGCAACTTAGGCAGGGATTGTCTGAACTCTGTCTGAACTCCTGCTGTTGCCCTGGAAACCCCAGCTGAAGCCCAATTTAGCTTGATAGGCAGGTCTTCCTTTCAAGTGTGGAGCTCCAAATTTGTTACAACAAGGGAGCAAAGAGCAGGGGGGAGGGGGGCTCCCAGCTCTGACTTTGCAGACAGTGGAGAGGGGGAGAGAGTTGCTGTTTGCATTTTGATAGAGTGCATTGGAGCTTGAATTTTCTTTGTGTGTGGTGAGATAGCTCTGGGGCCAAGCTATTATTTATTATTGGTACCTTTCCTGGTGCCTGCTCAGGTCAGGTTTCTGGGAGTGATGCAGTAGGGATCTTGACCAAACTTGGATGATGGCTGGAGGAAAGCCTGCTGGCCCCTACGAACAGCCAACCATGAATATGTTTGTGAACAGGGCCATGTTCGTGGTTGTTCATGTTCATCCCTGTTCGTGGATGGCAATGAACAATGAACATCATGTTTGGGTTTTTTTCTGTTCGTGCCCATCTCTATTCAAGAGCAGCCCCACATAGAGTGCATTGAAATAACCCCCCCCAAAACCCCCAAAAAACCAAAGCTGAGTGGATCCTACCTATAATTCTTTATGTTGTCAAAAACTGTTAAGAAGTAATGCATGTGTTGTAATTTGAAGGCATTTTCAAACTTTGCTTCTTTCCCCTATAAATATTTCCTTTCTGCAACAATGACAAAAACAAAAGGATCCTAAATTAGTTCCATCGTGTTGCTTTCTGTGTGTTTAAGTTAGATAGCTATTATCAGTAATGGGAATCTAAAGTCTGGTGGCCACCTATTTTCGTGATATCAGTGTATTTAGAAGATACTGAAAATTTGGATTGAAAGGGGGCCTGTGTTTTAACCCATTGAAATATCCACTTAAAATAAATTAGTCACAAAGCAAAAATCTAAACAGCCAGCAAGGATCCTTTGCAATTATTGAAAGTTTATTCAGTTCTTTTGTTATCATAAAGTTGCAGTGGCTGAATTTGACAGTTAAACCACTGCAGCTTCACACTGTTCATTGTGTGTATTTTTATATCTATGCTCTTTATCTATATGTCATAGATATACACTCCTGCTTATAAATCAGAATTCTCCTATAATTAGGAGTAGCAGATGGTGTGGTTCTGGTCATGTGTGCTACAATGATAAGGCCATGTGTACCCATCTCACCAAAAATGTAATTTTAAGCACATTTTGCCTTCTCTCTTCTTCACAAAATCAATGTCAGCTGGAAACAGATGAGTTGATTGATATCAGTGTTGTATGAGTTGGGTTTAAGTGTTTTTCTCCACAATTAACCATACCTGAAAGGCTCGCTTAGACTGTGGCTTTAGTCATTAACTGTGTGAGGGCAGTTGAATCGTGTTGACTCCCACAAATGGGGTCTTGTTTCCGGCAGATGTCCCAGATGTGAGCCCATATTCCACCACAAAGATCAGTTGTGTAAAATATTGTGCTCTCTGTAACCTGTCAATGAAACTGCTTTTGACTTAGCTGTGTTTTACGGAAGCTTCCCAAATGATTTGTGGCTTTGGTCCACTAAATCTTCCCTGCTTGTGGCACAGTAAAATGTCTCTTTGTTAAAATAAGAGGATGTATTATTCTTTGGGTTCATTATTAAGTTTTGAAAACTATTAATAATTCCTATAGCGTCTGAGCAGATAAACTTCTTTACAACCCTTTTCATGCTTTGCAGACTAGAGACTGATCAGAAGGCATATGAAACAGTTCTTCCATCAACCTACATAATTTAGGCCATGTTAATCACAGTTTAACATCAGGCACAGTACAGGAAAGGTTCCCAAGGAGCTCCATTTGACATAAATATGTGGAGCCTAGAGTTGCCAACCTCCAGGTGGAATTAATAAAAGGAGGGATGCCATGGAGTACCAACCAGGATGATAAGAACACAAAACTCCTGCGGTAAGAATTAAGGTATTTAAAGAGCACCGTGCAAATAAGCAATTTCAATGTATGATGTAAACACTACTTACTACTCAATCTAGTACAATATAGACAATGCAATAAATCATACATAAAGTGCAAATGCCATATACAATTCTTACAAAGTGCAGCCATACAATGAATAGTTCCTTCCACAATATTGCAATTCCAAAATATATATGAGGTACACTTAAGAGAAGAGAGTAGGGATGGGAGTGTCCTTCCACTACCCTACTGGAGTGTGGCACAGTCCTCAGAGTCTCTGCAGGATGGTTTTTAATCCTCTGTTCTTCTCAATAAGAAATGATGAGGCAATGCTGTAGAGGAGGGCCGCCAACATAGGTGTAGACAGGGACCAAAAGCTGCTGAGAACCACTCAACAGGTGCTAGCAATTCTCCTGTTTCACAGGGCTTTCTCAAGAGGGTTCAAATTCAGCCAATTTGCCACATCTGGCCTTCTAGTGTATTCCTTTCTCCACAATGGGTTCCCAGATACAACATGCACTAACATCCCTCCAACTAAATCCTGCCAACGCTAAGGCCGAGCCTCTGCTCAGGCCTTCGCACCCCACAGATAACTTACTATAAGTCGTAGCCCTTGCCTCAGGTCATCTAAAAATATGTTGTTGTCTGCCATCGAAAGGTGGACCCCATAGCCTTGATAGAGGTTGGCCAAACTGGCCTTATCCTGGGATGGGGAAGATAAATGCCCTACCCGTTCCCTCGAACTAACTGAAGTATCTCAAACCGCAAAAGTTAAGATGCCAGGCCACTGCTTGCTAATCCACTGCAAGTCCTCCTGCACCTGCAAAGCAAGGGCCATACCCTTTACAAGCCCAGGTCATTACCTCCAAGGTGAATGACCAATATGTCAGGCAGAGGACCACTCCTCCCCTCAAACAGCAAAGGCAGCAGCCCTAGCCACTGTAGGCCCCAGCGGCCCTGCCACTCAACTGTGGCCCACTCACTTAACCCAAGCTGGGACCCGATGGCTGTCCTCTTGGCTTGGTGGGCTGCCCAAAGAACCATGCTGTGTCTGCATATAAGGATTTGAAGCCTTCCACAGCGAAACACAGCACCTAAAGAAAAAACAATTCAGGTAAGGTTCCCAGCGCCCAGTGGGTGAATGTATGACCGATGTGCCCTGGACCTCCACTGGCCCACCCACTGGATAACCTGACTAGGGTAACCCATGGCTGCAGCTATCAAGGCTGTCCCAGGCCAGAAGGAATGGATGCCAAATTTAACATTCTGCAGACCCAATCTTATCAGAGCCCATCCAGTGACTGACCCACACTGGTACCTAGTCAAGGGGGGGCTCCATCAATGTGACAAAACGATACCCCCCATTGTCCCCCTAATACTGCTTCAGCACTGACACCTGGCACAACCCTATGTCAGCACAGGATCCAGCTGTAATTGATCCGTCTTAGGACTCCTAGTCTTAAAGTAACCTTATCACCCATAAACTTTTTACATCTGGGCCAGTAAGGCTGTACCTGACTCATCCTAAATAGAATGGGCCACCAATTCACTTATTCTAAGTGCCCCCCAAAGGCTGCCAGCACAGCTGCATGAAAGAGAGCCCCTCATACCCAGAGCAGCACACTGAAACCCCATACCAAACTAAGGCCACTGGGGACAGCTGGAGTCATAGGCTCCCTATCATCTCTTGGTCTGGCTGCCTCTCGGGACCAACCCTCTAACATCTTCACTAAGGCAGAAATCCCCAGTGGGTAACTGTATTGCTGGTAACTGTATTGCTAATGCCCCCAGATGTCACCTAATTGACTTTACCGCTAAGCCCCTGGCCCTCAGTTAAACACAAAACTGCATAAGGTGATCAACTGGGATGGGCGATGCCGGTCACAACCCTGCTCATTCCTAAACCCTGAAAACTGCCTCACCGCATGATCATAGGACCTCTGTGTGCTGGGGACAATGGCTAGCGGATGGCCCAGTAGGCTTCAACCTTCCACGCTACCATAGTTCCTGTGGCACCTGGGTTGGCATCAGGTCGGCCTCTGGAGCAAGCTGGTGAAATTGCTCCTTCTGTAGGTGAGACAAAGCGTCTACTACCCCATTATCCCACCCTGGGACGTGCTTGGCCATGAACACAATGTTCAATTTCAAGCAGCAAGAGTGAAAGCTTAACTAGCCTCATGACCCTTTGTGACTTGGAGGTAAGAGTGTTCACGACATGAACCACTGCCAGATTGTCACACCAGAAGTGCACAGTGTGATTGGCTAGGTCCCTTCCCCAGAGGAATACCACAACTAGAATAGGAAAAAATTCAAGAAAAGTAAGGTCCCGACTGATGCCCTGCTCCACCCAATCTGATGGCCATTGTTCGGCACACTAGTGCCCACGAAAGAATACCCCAAATCCAAGGGAGCCAGAGGCGTCAGAGTGCACCTGCAACTCTGCTTCCAGCAAAAGATCGTCCCTCCGAAAGGAGACACCATTAAATTCCCATAAAGTTTCCGACCAAAACATGTTACTCCCTGATCACGACATCTAACCTGAGCCTGTGATGGGGAAGCCTTAATTTGCCCATGATGTTACAGGGTGCGAGGCACCTTAAGAAAGCCCATCCAGGAACCATAAGTCTACAAGCAAAGCTTAAGTGGCCTACAAGCTGCTGTAACACAACCAGAGATACTCAATGCCACTCGTTAAATGAGGCCAGCCTCACCATGAGGTTGGCTAGCTTTTCCAGTGGCAGCCTGGAGGTTTTATGGACAGTGTACAGCTAGGCAGGGCCCTCCGTCTGCACCCATGGGTAATGCTCTGCCCGTGTAGAAATGGCCTTCAAAAGAGAAACCCAACAACGCCAAGTCCTCTGGATAACTGGGAGAAGGCGAAATGCTGACTTAATGTCACATTCTGCCATCACGGCACCCTGTCCACAACACCTGACAACCTTGACTGCCTAATCAAAGGACATGTACCTCACTGAGCACAGTGCTCAGGGATAACCTCATTAACTGATCCTCCCCTGGGGTAAGAAAGGTGGTGTATCAGCCGGAACTCATCCGCTGCCATTTTCGGCACCACACCCGCAAATAAGGGACCGGTGGGGCTGCAAAGGGGGGGGCAACACCAGACCCTCAGCACACTCCTTAGCAATTTTATCCCTAACGATCCCTTCCATACCAGCCACTGACCGTAGATTGGCTACCATGGAAGGTACCCTGGGGCCCTGGGAAGGGATCCTAAAACCAAACTTAAACCCCTTAAACAAGAACAAAGCATCTTCACGCTTAGGGCAACCACCCAAGAGGAACTTAAGTTCCTTCAATTTTATTGGGCTGGGACCCTTTACCAGCTTGCTGCTGGGAGTTACCTCCGGCACCACCACCCGGCTTGCCCCTGCCTCTATAGCACCTAGGGCAGAAGTTGAAGGAGTGGGAGCACCCACACATTGGGCATTCATGCTTGAACCTGCATGGTGTCCCTGTGCATGTTCCTGATAAGCTAAGTCCCAGCACGACAGCTGTGCTTGAACCAGCTGACCCGCAAACCCGTGAGTACTGGGAGTGGTGGAGGACCCCTGGACTAAATGGCCACTGTCAGAGCAGTCTGCAAGATTAGCCTTTGCAGGGGCCATCACCTGCACCCAAAACTGCTGGAGAATCTTATCCCATGGCAAAGCAGGGTTCATTGCTGCCCTCATATGGAATTCTTCATCATACTGTCTCCACGCAGCACCGACAAAGCCTGCATACCCTTTGTATATTATGTCAAGGTACTGGAAAAGAGATGCAGTCCTCCATGGCTGTGCTCTAACAGCCCTAACAATTACTCCTGCATAAATCAGGAACCCAGGGAGCCAATTGGCCCTGGTACGATCAACCCAGCGCCGTTTCAGCCGCTCCTTGTCCCTATCATCAAAGTCCTCTTTGTCTTTCTTCTCCAGTTCCCTGTAGAGAAGGGAGAAGACATCAACAAACTCTCCTTTTAAAATCTTGTCCCTAGTAGCTTGAGTAAGATGATCACCCAAGGGGAGGGCTGTGTCCCCAAATGGAAGGGCCAGATAAGGAACCAAGCCATAAGGGGACATTCCTGCAAAGGGGAAGCTCCCAGGGGAAGTGTAATCAGGCCACGTGGAGGAAGGGTCAGGCAGTGCTTGGCCATCAAAACCTTGCCAAGAGGCGGTACACATCTTTGTCAATGTGCCCGGGTCAGCTATAGCAGACTGTCCACCCCATACCTGATTGCTCCGAGTAGGCCCAGCCCTGTAGGCACTTTGACTTTGCATGATGTTCTGCTGCATACCAGACTGATGTGTCATAGCTGAGGGCGCTGGGACAGTGGTCTGACCCCAGGGCCCCAAGGCCATCCACCACCCTGCTGACTCAGAGGAGACTTACAATCCACCACCGGGTCCATAGCCACCGCCACAGGTTCAGTATCAATCACCCAACCAGGATCAACTCCAGAAGGCTCACCACTGCCAGAAATGCTTTCAGTGGTTTGGCTCCTTGTTGTGTCTGCACCTGTTGACGTAGAAGGCCCCTCAAGGGCAGAAAGTCTATTAAGCACTTTAGCTTGAAAAGCAGCTGCCGATGTTAACTTAACAGACCTACTGCGCTTTGCACCCCTTGTCCCCACTACACCTCTAGCTTGCTCAAGGGCCAGGGCTTTTTTTCAGGGGGAACGCGGCGGAACGGAGTTCCGGAACCTCTTGAAAATGGTCACATGGCTGGTGACCCCGCCCCCTGATCTCCAGACAGAGGAGAGTTTAGATTGCCCTCCGCGCCACTTGGCGGCACGGAGGGCAATCTAAATTCCCCTCTGTCTGGAGATCAGGGGGCGGGGCCACCAGCCATATGACCATTTTCTCTGAGGGCAACCCACTGAGTTCTACCACCTCTTTTCCCAGAAAAAAAGCCCTGTCAAGGGCCATTATGCGGCTCAAAATGGCCTGACGACCAGAGGCTTCATCTTCATCAGAAGATAACAAAGTGGGAGGGGGCCTCTTAAGAGGGGGCTTCTTGGATGGTTTCTTCCCCTTAGAGGGGCCAGATCCTTTTTTGGGTGGCATGGTTATATGTTTATTATCTTTTATCAATAAAAATAACAACAGCAATTATTATTATTATTATTATTATTATTATTAATGTCACCCGCTGACCACCAATAAAGCCTCACAACAAGCCCATAGGGCTATAATGCAACTTGTCAGGCCCTAAAATGGCCACCAAAAGCTTTCCCTCGGTTCCTAAAATGGCCGCCACTTATGCCTGTAGGGAAGAGCACCAGCCCCCCAAATGGCTGCCAACTGTGCTATGCAGTGATGCAACAAGCAATCCCAAAATGGCTGCCTTCTCCTCTGAGGAGGACAAACCAATTGCCCTCTATAGGGCAAAAAAGTCACCCAGCAGCAAGGAAGGAAAAGGGTGGGGGATATTAATTAATTAATTAATTAAACACCCCAGAAAGGAATCGGAGGGAGGTGAGCTAACCCTACTGAAGCTACTGAGGGAGGTGAGCTAAGCCTACTGAATATACCCCCCAAGCCCGTTAACTAATAACTGAAGGGGGGGTTAAGAATAAAACTCCACAAAATGCCGCTCCAAGGCAGCAGAAGGCACCCACAGCCTTCTGCCCAGGAAGCCAGTAAAGGCAGTAACAATAGAAGGCAGGAGCAGCAAGAAACAAAAGCCTGTTAGGCAGCATAGGGAGCGGAGCCGGATGCTCTGACAGATCTGTTCCTTGCAACGACGCTTCTTGCTGCCTTCTCGCACTCCACTGGCCGCTGCTGCCCTACAAACAGCAAGCACAAAATATAGAGCAACACGGTAAATATGGCAACAACAAAACACAATTTCCCGTGCAACAACAATGTCTCCCTATTTAATTTACATTAGTTGCATAATTTAACAAAAGGCTATACCACATATAAACAGTCTTGGAAAAATTATTTTACAGGCGTCATATATGCTCTAAATGCATATATGGATTGCAAATGGTGAAAATTGGAAAATTAATTACTAGTATGGAGTGGTAGCTGCATGAACTTTTGAGTGAGTATATGTAATATTTATTGTATATGTAATATTTATTATTGGATTGTAAATATAAAAAAATGTTGTTAAAAATTGTTGTTAGATGGTGTGTAATATGTATTATTGCATGTTTTTCCAGCAACTGTGTTCTTTGAGAAAGAGCTTGGAAACGGATTCAATGTGGATCTGGACCTTCCGTTAGACTATTGATGTCACAGAATTACCAATGTACACCTAAAGAATACACACAAGGGTCTACTTGTAATCTGTGAACCACACAGTTTATTGGAACTTATTCTTGGACTATACCCAATTCCAGTTGGAATATAAGGCGAGCTTGAGCTTGAATGAAAGAACTAGTGTGTATATGGTGCTAGGAAGCATTTGCACTTTAATACCTGTTGCAATATTAATAGAGCACTTGAAGCACTGGACACTATATGTATTGACTTTAGAGCATATATGACGCCTGTAAAATAATTTTTCCAAGACTGTTTATATGTGGTATAGCCTTTTGTTAAATTATGCAACTAATGTAAATTAAATAGGGAGACATTGTTGTTGCACGGGAAATTGTGTTTTGTTGCTACAAACAGCAAGAGCAGCACCCATATCCGGAGAACAAGCCGGCCAAAAGACAAGTGCCACGGAGCTGGAGGCTCTGAAGCTCTGCTCTTCACCGCGTTGCCCCTTGCCACCTATCAGCTGTTGCGGGGGCCACTGCTGTGTAAACAGCTCAGCTCAGCTCTGCTCCGCGACAAAGGCCTCCAAGTGCTCACAAAGCACAGAAAACCTTCCACTCTATCCGAGCATGAGGCGGCAAGTGCCAACTCGGGGGCAGGGCTGCCCTGTTAAGGAACTTAGCCCTGCCCCCTTCCCATGTGACCCTGAGAGGCTGGGGGGAACGCTGCTGCTTCTCCTCCGTGGCGGCAAATGTGGCCCCTGGCCTCAAGCCTTTGGCTGCCAGCTGGGTGGGGGCCGAATTGTCCTCTAATAGTGTCTTATTCATTAATTTATGATTGATTACGAGATCCTGAAGTAGCAGGATCTTGGCCTTTCTCCATTCTTGGAAGGAGTTATTGCCCAATCCTGGTGGAAACCAGTGTTGATTTAGAAAGGTTTGTAATCTGGGTTTGTTTTGTAGTAATTTTGTTCTAAATCCATCCCAGACCTCCAGTATTAAGATTAGAAATGGACTAGATTGTATTTGGGGGGGGGGGGTCTGTCAGCTGTTCTTTGCCATTTAGCTTCATGTACTTCATATGGAGCGGTATATTCAAGTTGTAGTGCAACCCATTCTGGTATGATTTAGTTCCAGCAATTTAACTGCATTTGAAAGGTGAATGGCTTTATAATATTTAATCACATCAGGAAATCCTAGCCCTCCCCATTTAGAGCTCCATTGTAGTTTGTCAGCATTAACCCTGTGTTTCTTGTAGGATCATAAGAAATCTGAAAAGAGTTTTTGACAATTCTTCAATATTTTAAGAGGTATCTTTATGGGTATAGCTTGAAATAGGAAAATGAGTTTGGGAAGCATTAACATTTTAATCATGTGTAACCTATCTAACCATGTCGGATTCGTCTTATGCCATCTGTTTAATAGGTATTGTATGTCTTTCATAAATTTATCATGATTAAGCTTTTGAATATGCCCAGATATTGTATAGAAGTCATGGCCCATCTATAGACTGTTGTACTCTTTATTTCCGAAATCTACTCTCCCTCTAAATTAATTGGCATCAGTGACGATTTTTCTAGGTTCACTTGTAGGCCTGATATCTCTCCTATTTCCTTCAGGGTCTGTTTTGTGTGTCTTATTGTAGAAGATGAGTGTGATACAAACAATAACATGTCATCTGCAAACACTGAGAGTTTATACTCCTTCTCTTTGTTTTGTATTCCTCTAATCTCCTTAGTTGCCCTTATTCTGTCAGCAAGGGGTTCCTGTGCTATTGCAAATAGAAGGGGAAACAAGGGATACCCCTGTCTCACCCCTCTCTTAATCTTGATTTTTTTCCTGATGTTGTATTGTTTCTTCTCAAATTTGCTGTTGGAGTGGCATATATGGTGTTAATTGCCCCTAAGAATTTTTCCCCAAATCCCATTTTCCTAACCACAGCTGTCAGATAAGAAATTTCAACTGAATCAAAGGCTTTCTGGATGTCTAGGGACAAAAGAGCTCCCTTCTGTTTAGTCTGAGTGTAGCGGTTTAGTATATTGAGAACCTTATATGTGTTGTCTGCAATGTCCCATCCGGGCATAAAACCAGCTTGATCTTGATCTATATATTGTGTAATAAATTAAGCCAATATCTTAGCTAGAATGGACGTGAAAATTTTAAAATCCGTATTTAAGAGTGAGATTGGTCTTTATGGTGCTGCTTCTGAAATATCTTTACCTGGTTTTGGCGGTACTTTTACTGCAGCCTGAGCCCATGAAGGTGGCATGACTCATGTGTTTAGTATGTAATTGCTACATATTAAACACTCTGCTAGCGGTTGAGCTAATAGCGTGGAGGGAATTTTATAGTATTCAGATGGGAAACCATCTGGCCTGGGGCTTTGTTAGATTTCAGGTTTTTGATGGTCTGTCTAACTTCCAGTGTCGAGATGGGGTTTTCCATTATGGCTTTATGTTCCTCTGATAGTATCTTTGTTATGGGATGTTTCAGGAAGTAATTTTCAATGTTAGTAGTTTGAATCTCTTTGGAACTATACAAGTTTTTGTAAAAGTTTAGAAATATCTGTGAAATTTTTTCTGCGCTATAATGCATATTCCCTGTTGCATCTTTTATGGCTGTAATCAATTTAGCTGCCTTTTCCTGTTGCACCCTTTTAGCTAACATTTTCATCTGTTTGGGGGATTTCTGCAGAATTTTTGCTTAAGGTATAGTACGTTTTTCTAAATTTGGGTCATATCTAACAATTCTAATTTTCTATGTTCCATTAATAACTGTTTATATGACTTTCTACTTCCAGTTTGTTGTTTTTCCAGATTAGAAATGTTTTGTATTAAGACTAATCTTGTTTTTTTGCTTTTGTTTCAGAAGATGTGAGGATTTCACTATAAGCCACCCTCTCATCACCAACTTCAGCGCATCCCATATCATCGCCGGAGATATTGCTCCCATTTGATTGTTTTGTAAATATTCTTTGATTTGTGTCTCATGTACTGCAGATATGTTTTCTTTCGATAATAAAGTTTTGTTTAGTGACCATGTGCGTGTTTTTAAAACTTGTTCTACAAGGAAGAGTTTGTATTCTACCCAGTTATGATCTGACCACATCTGATACCCAATCTGAGTCTTTGAAATTCTGTTTATAAGTATCGTTGATAGTAGTATGTAGACTATTTGGTTATATGTGCCATGTCTAGCCGAGTAATATGTGTGATCCCTTTCTTGAGGATGTATATGCCTCCATACATCAATGAGTTAGTAATATGTCAGTATATCCTTCAACTTGGATCTTTGTTCTTGTTTTCTCAAGTTAGCCTTTTTGTGTAGAGAAGACCTATCTATTTTATGATCTATGATGCAGTTGAGGTCTCCTCCTAATATTATCTCTCCAGTCTTAAATGTTTCTAGTTTTTGAAGTATTTCCTCGATGAAGAGAATCTGCAGAGTGGTTGTTCTTATCATTATTTTGTCACCTTTTTTTGGTCAAAGAGTTCTGTCTATTTTCCTCTTGTTTCCTTTGCATTCTATTTCTGATGGAGCATGAATGCCAAGCTATTGTAGCATGTGTAGTCCAGACTCTATGTCTGTTGCCCAAAACACTTCTCCTTTAAGAAGCACTTGGATCTTGGCTGCTGCTACCCATTTGTAGTGTTGATTAGCTGCACAGAGTTGTGAATTGATAGGCCTTAAATCCCTTCTGCATTGTACTGCTTGAAGTAAATCTGGGTAGATTTCATTTCGTGTCCTCTATATAATAAGTGCCTCCGTTTTCAGGCTTCTACCAGTATTTGTTGCTTCAAATTAATGTCTCTCAGTTGAATTGTAATGTACCGTCAATTCTGTTCTTCATAGATTCATGTAAGAGCCAACCCTATAGGCTCTAAGCATCATCATATCTCCATTTTTTCCAGCGTGTATTTGGGTGCTGAGCCATTCATCTCTTATTTTTGCCATATCTTTGTTTTCTTCCATTTGTCCTGGAAATCCCTTTGCCTTTACATTTAATTTCTGAGCATCTAGTTCCAGCTTAAGCACCCTAGAATTCAGTTCCTCTTTGTCATGATGTAGGGCCTTAACATCTTCCTGTAATGTTTGCTCAAGAGCGAGGCCATGCTCTGCTTTCCAATTTGTCTCCTGAGAGGAAAGTTGCATTTGATCTAATTGAGCTCTCAGCAGTTTAATCAGGGATCGCATCGTTTCCAGAATTCAGGATTCCATGGCTCTTATTGCTGTAATCATCTCTGTTTTTGTAGATTCTGTCTCCATCGGGCCTACTTCATTATGTTTGGCAGCCATTTGTGTGTATTGCTGCCTGTAGCTCTGTGTTTGTCTCTTCAGGTTTCTTCTTGAGAATATTCTTCTACTGGAGGGCATGTTATTTGATCTTGAAGTGTTGTAGGCTTCCCCCCCATCTGTTTTGTATTTGATTTCAGCAGATAGTCTGATTTATTTGTAGCTTTGAGGAGATGAGCAGAGGAGCTCAGACTTTAGGCTGCCATTGTGCTCAGCAGCACACCATGCCCCCCTAAATTGCAATTTTAAACATACATAAGGTGGAATGCTCCATATGTCCACTGTTAGAATATACAGGTTTGTGGTTAAGGTCATTTTGTTTATTTTTTTGTGGAAGAATGGCCTATTTCCAAGGCATTATCAGTTATTAAGGAAAATTTTAGTGAAGCTTAACCTTTACTGCAGAGATATAAATATATGAGAGTATTTCTTGATGCAACCTAAATTCAGTTTTGTTAGTTAAAGGGATACACTCTAAATTAACAGGTATAGGATATGTGAGATAGCACAAATTACCATTTACTGTTTATATGGTGAAATCTTAAGCACTTCAATGGGCTTAGGCTGGAGTAACTCTGCTTAGGATTTCACTGATAGTGAACTAAAATGATTTTACAAGGTTTGAGTACTAGAGTGAAGGAAGCTTTCTTGAAATCTGTGTGATTTATTTCCTCATAAATGTCCTTAAGATAAAAAGTGCATAGCTAAGAGAAGGGAAGGGGTTGGAGACAGCAGCCATCAATCTCCCAGCACAGAGTGCTCAAGCTCTTAGTTATGCTAATAGATTACTACTCCTTCCCTTGCTAGAAAGTCACACCTGGAGCCATAACGCTGGGAAGACTAAAATGATAGAAGGAAAGCCATCCCAAGGTGGGGGTTATAAAAACTCTGGACACATGGAAAGGATTTTTCTTTCTTTTGGGGCAGTTGTTTGGAGGCGCACAGGTCATGATGAACTAAGCTTTCAGCAAGGGACTCCACCTTTTTCACAAGCCGGGGACAATAGAGAGGATGGAGTCCCAACCTGGAGATCTAATGTAATGAATTCTAACTTACTACAATTTCAAGTAGTGTTCACCTGTCCTGAATCAAACATCATTTAGGAAGTACCTGTAGAAAGGGGAGAGGACTGCATGTTTTCACCTCTTCTTTGTTCCCTTGTGAAGCCACAAACCTTGAACAGAACTATGCATTCTTTTATTCCTTTATTAAACTTTCTTATTTTTTGAACTCTCTGAGTCTGATCTCTGGAAACTCACTAAGCCCATTTGGTCTAGATTTCTGAAGTGTGGTACTGAGCAGTGGCAGCAGAGAACCTCTCCACCTGGAACACAATAGGTCTAAAGTGTGAAGCTGTGAGATCACTGCTGCACTTGTTTTTAGAAAGGTAGTGGGAGGCACAACAAAGCTGAAGTTGGTTACCAGTTCCTAGTTCCTTATTCTCAAATCCAAATACAAATATTGAGGAAAATTGAAAAGCACCACACTGCAAAATAAAGTTTGGAGGAGCACATACCAGACACCTTCATGTTAATAGGACTCTGCCCTCCAAGTGGACCTATTCTGGGTCCTTCCCCAAAGCCCAGTTCTTGTGCTAACTGCTTCAAAGTGGGCTGCCTCCAGGACAAATGCACAAAAAGAATAGGGGAAGCTGCACCCCAAAACAATTTTGGACTACCTCAATCACACAGCCCCACACTCCAGAGAGGGTCCCCTATAAGAAGATATGTGCTGGTGCCAATCTAAAGACTATCCTGAAGTTACTTGGTTATTTTATGACTAGACACATGTGCCAAGAATTTCATAACACACATACTTTGTTTGAGCTCCCTTGATAAAAAGTGAGGAGAGCTTTTGATTGGATCATTTTGAGCTCTTTATTAGATTGTTTCAACTGCAAATAAATTGGATTATATTAACATTCTGATATTGATCTGCCAAAATAATAGTATCTTATTCCTTGGGAACATGAGTGATTTTGGCAAGCAAATGAGTCAAAATGAAAGTCTGAGTTATCCAAGTTGCAACATTAGGGGACAAGTGGAAAAAAGTTCTAGCAAACTAGAACAGCTCAACTGGATGGTATTGCCCAGAGGCAGCAGAATGATACTGTCACAGAGTAGTCTCAAAAATGTGTTCTGGCCTGTATTTGACCCTATTAATTGTGAATTTTCTTCCACATGCTCAAGTTGTTAACCAACTTGCTTCATTGCATAAGCTCTTTGGTAAACAAATCAGCCACAAGGGGATTGTAAGTGTGTAGGAGCCCATCTCCAAGTCCAGAGATCAGTCAGAGCTTTGAGAGGAACACTAACTATACATGCTAGTGGGAAATTCCCCGAGGGCCATCAGGAATCTATCTAAATCCACCAGCCTTCAAGGGTGCACCATTTTAATGGGTTCCTCATCCTTGCAGCTATTACAAAAAGCATAAATCTAAATTATTTTAGGTAACGGTTGATCTATAACAAAGGGGTAACTGAAAAGCTACCCCGTAGCTTTTCCGTAGATGTGGAGGGCTAGTATGGTGTTAGTAGTCGGAATAGTAGATGTGGCCTGGAGAGTCCTAGATATGGATCTGCAGGGTGCACTGAGAAATTTCTGTTTCACTTTCAGTTTTGTGAGGTTCCAGAATAATACCATTCCATTACTGTTTGTTCTGGCTGGGGCAGCGCTGGCTCATAGCTGATCTATTTGTTTTTTCAATTTTTATGAATTTTGACCCCTTTGTGTGCTCATTGGCTGCTTATAGTCAAATATATGCTGTTCTTTTCAAGAGGGGCTGGGGAAATGAGGCTGTGGGGTAGCAGTTCCCTTACAACAGCACCAAAATCACACAGAACACAGTCCTCCCTCTAAGCCATCAACCCACCAAGTTTGAGAGCATGCAACAACAAAGTTCTGTGTTTAGGGACCTCAAGGAATGCTTGGGGAAGGCGAGTGTCAAGGCACATCTTGAGCAGCTGCACAATGCACATGCATGCATACACTGTTCTTTTCAAGGGGGTTGTTGGGGAAACAAGACTCTATTAACGTGTAACCAAAACCCACAAAATTAAAAAACTCATTAATTGAATGAGTTTCTCCTCAAGCACATGAAAACTCACACAACAGTGAACCCCAAGGAAGGTGGGTGTGCACACAATGGTGGAAAACTTAGTGGCAAAGCGACACTGGCAAGGTACACTGACGGCAGTGAAGCAGGAATGTGCTCCATTGCCAACCAGCACAGTGTAGAAAAATAAAAGAAACATTTCTCCTTTATGATAGTTTGGTGACAAAACAAATAAATTATTACCTTGGATTCTTGCAGTTATGCCATGTTACCCTGTGCCTTCTAGTTTCATTTCCACAATGAGGGGGTGGGTGAGTCCTGCTCACTCTGATCCGCTTTGCCCCAGCTGACGGACTTCCTGGTTTAACCTGCCAGCCACTGGCCTGTCCTTGCATTGTGCAAAAAAGCACATGGAAAGGGAAGGCTAGATGTTGTGTTTCCTTCACAGGAAGGGAAGTGGGGGGGGGGATGGTCCTCTTTCACCCTTATTTTTTAATAGTAAAAATGGAAGACCAGACAGATTGCTGGCTGTCAGTTTCCCTTTTCAACTAAAACTATTAACCCATAGTTGAATGAAGAAGAAGACAAAGTGGCGGGCAGAACTGAACAAGTCCCCCAAATTGGCCCTTTAACATGGAATACTGATCTGGACTTAAGTGTGTGTGTGCATGCAATCCCTATCATTTAACACTGGGTTAATAGTTTTAATCAGAGAAGCCCCCAAAGCCTGAAGGCTTGCCAGGCCAGATTAAATTCCTCCTGGTGCTCCTCAATCCACTATCTTTGGAGGACTTCTTAATTCACAATGAATAGCCCTGCCACCATGGCACCTAAGCGAAGAACAGCAGCAGCAAAAGGCCACTGAATGAGCATCAACCAGCTCTGCATGCCTGGGAGGGACCTCTTCAGTGCAACTCTTCCTTAATAATAGTTTTTTCTTTCCCATTTTCACCCTAATCTGCATAACATGAGCCTTTGCAGCAGTGGTGGGTTCAGAGGCTGAAGGAGATCCTTCTCTCCTCAAACCCACATGTGCACATCCATGTGAATGTTGCTGGCCTTTCCTTGCATTGTGTGTAAAAATGCACAGAAAAGGATGGTGATAGTGATGCTGGCGCTGAAGGCACCTTGCTGTCTGCTGTACCCCTCCGTAGCACAAAGCAAACCTTTTGCAATTTGGTCCCTATGAGCAACCTGATACCTATGACATTGACCAGGAAGCGCTGAAGAAAAAGTGCACTTATGCGCACCATGCAAACCTCCTTCCCGCCAACGGAGTTAGCACTAAGAGCTCAGTCTCTCCTCTTTGGATCCAATTGGTTGCGTGATGAGAGCAAATTGGCTGTTAAGGAAAACAAGATGCCACTGGACAGCCCCTGATTTCCTGGCCTGCCTGCACTTCCTCTGTGCAGTGAGAACCAAAACAAAATACACAAATTTTTTGACAAGGGGTGGGGGAAGAGTTGTTACAGCCTCATTTTTCAGATTTGGTTCAGCGTTTTGGAGCTGCTGCAATGAACTGAACCAGTGGTTTCTGTGTGTATTTTCAGCTATTTTTTTCCTTATGTGCACCCATAGTTATAGATTCAAATGCCCACTTAGCAATGAAGATCACCGGCTGATCTTGAGCCAGTTGCTGTATTTTTGTAGTGCGGATAAAATGGTAAACAGGTTATATGATGCTCTGATTCCATTGGAGCAAAGAAAGAAAGAAAGAAAGAAAGAAAGAAAGAAAGAAAGAAAGAAAGAAAGAAAGAAAGAAAGAAAGAAAGAAAGAAAGAAAGAAAGAAAGAAAGAAAGAAAGAAAGAATCTGGAGCAACATGGCCTTGCAACAATTGAAGTCAACAAAGACTAAAAACTTTACAGACTTCAACACACAGTGAGAGACAGCCTCAAATAGCTCAGTTTAAGAGAATATGGTATAAAAACATGGACTAACACAATCCACAGCCTCTTCTGCCTTCCCCACACTTGAAATTATCAGCTAGAAAGAGCAATGTTAACCTGATAGAGTATGACTTCCTCCTGTTCATATCAAGTCTGGGCTGAAGCTGCACTGATAATCTTGACACACATACCTGGGGGAGAGCAATCCTCAACCCCCCCCCCCCCAGTTTAATCTATCTTGGTCTTGGTGACATGTACCAGGTCATCTCTTTCATTCAAGTTATGTTCTGGTTAGCAGATGTTTTCACATGAACCAAGCTGGCATTAAAAAACAACAATATTTGGTCTGATTGTGCATAAAATTGTTGTTTTTATAACACTGCTGTTATGATTTCATGTCATAAATTGCTTTGACAGTTCTGGCACACTCTGACATAAAGCAAATGAATAAAAATAAAGTCCCTTCCACATGCATTTTAATGCACAACTGGATAAAAAGTTTATTGGGGAATTATACAAGTATATGGTGATTACACACATTCAAATTATAAGCGAAGTTAAGTACTTTCAGTGCTCATTGATTTTAATGCGAGTGATTTAAGCATCTGCTTTACTCCCGTATTGAAATCAATGGAACTTGAAAGGGTTTAACCTTGTCTGGATTGTGTCCTCAGCTTTTATGGTTATTTTCTTATGAAAAGTCAGATAGGCTATTCTAGGAGACAAAAAGATGTGTGAATAGAAATGAACAAAGATTATTGGGACAGCACTGAAAAATGAACTGAACTGCAAGAAGACTGCAGGTGTAGTCCCCTTTTAAATGAGGTTTGCCTCCTCTTTCCTTCCCCTTTAGCCTTTTTACATTCTCATCAACCTTCTCTATTTACTTTGGTGGCTGAAAAAGTGCAGACTTTTGCTGCTAATGATCTGCAGAGGAAAATCTATAGCACAGTAAGTTTAATATGGTTGCACAATAGCAGAGGAGAGGGAAATAAAGTAGGAACATATGGAACAATTAAAAAAAATCTGCCTTTCACTTTATGACTCCTTCAGTGGGGAACGTAAAACAACTGTTCTCAGAGCAGCTTGTTTTAGTACATTATGTCCTGCCGGTACAATACTTCAAGCAAAGTACATGTAAATTAGAAGATAATAGGCCATTGTCCAAAAAAGTGATTGCACCAGATGAGACAATCAAAGAACACTCTTTCAGAATGCCGTTTTCCATGGCAAATCGATGTTTTGCTTATGTAGCCAATGCCAGCGAGTATAATATTTCACAGCTACTTATTAGTGACTGGACTCTTTGCTTCCTGCAACAGCCGCCTGTTCCTATTTTTGCCCACAGCAGGAATAAGAGCAAATATGACTCACAAACTAATGCTGAGTGGCTGACATTAATCAAGGGTCCTGGAATGCATCCTATGTGTCTGCCCCATTATCTTTGTATTCCCAGCTTGAGATTTCAGTGGAGAAAACCCTCCTGATAAGTGGCTTGAGGTACGCTAAAAATATTTCCTTTGCAGCCAATGTATCCATGGTTACTAGAGTTACTAGGCCAAGCCTGGCTCCCAGAAGGAGGGTTGGGGGCAGGTAAAAGGGGGGGATCACATCAGCTATGTCACAATGTCAGCTATGTCATGATGTCATTTCTGGGATTCCTAAAGTTATCTCATATTACTTCAGGGTTTCCCCCAGAACTGGTGTGTGACAGAATATGTTTGAAAGCAGGGAGAGAAAGTTGGGAGGAAAGAGTTAACTTTTGCTTGGAATAGAGAGCTTGAGTGACAGGCTGCTCCCTCCTCTCTGACTGGTCAGTTAGAGATGGCCTTCAGGCTGACAGTTTCTGAGAGGATTTGACAGAGTTTTGTGAGTGAGTCTGACAGGGAAGATCAGACACGTTCCCCTCTGAAGTGAGGAAAGAGGATTTTTGCCTTAACTGTAACATCACTGTCCTGAAGAAGAAATTCTATTTAAGAATTCTTAGTATAAGTGTCAGCATAAGCTGAAGCCTGCTTGACATAGACACCATAGAACTTGGAGTGTGTTTTGGCAAGAGTGTCTGGGTAGTAGTTTTAGACTCCCTTTCAAGCCAAAAGAAGAAGAGTTATATCTTCTTAGAGGAAGATTAATTCCTGCCCAATTTCTAAAGAGGGTTTAGCTCTGACGAGGACCCTGGTTTTGTTGTGAAGGGAAAACAGGTTTTAAACTCCAGGAAACCTAAACTGTCATTGGAAACTCTGTGAAGAAACATTGTTGCTGAAATTAAAATATTAAATAAAATACCTCTCACTGTTAAGAACCAAGAATAACAGAAACTTCAAGGAAACTATTTTGCCTGTTACTCAAAGTGTATTTTGTACTGCCAACAAAATTTTACCTCAGCACTTTCATTCCCTGACTACATTTCTTCAATCCCTGTCTGTTAAATAAAGTTATTTCTTTTTGAACATTATAGTCTCCAGTGCCATTTCTAACAAGAAGGAAGAGGGCTCCTGCTTCCCCCGCATCAAGTTCCTGGGCTGGGCTAAAAAGCCAAAATTATAACTGACTGTCAGGGTGGGACAAACAGACTTTCAAACTACAAAGATTAACACATTACTTGGGGCTGCTCAGACAAAACAGGCAAACTAAATTTTGGTGAGAATCTCTATCTCACAGGGGAGTGAAGGAAGGTCTGTCATATGGTATCACAACATAGCTAACTCCCCCCCCCCCACCATCCCTGCCATCGCTCAGAGGCTGCAGGCAATCGAGGATGCCTGCAGGAGGCCTCCTGCCACCCTGATCCAGCTGGGAGCCCTATATGAATGGAAGCAGGGTTGCAAATGTGCATTTCTGGCTGGGTAGGGAATTGCTTGCATAAATGGGTGCTGCATACGTAGCTATCCAGATCATGGCTGGGGCTGTATGTGAATTGTCCAATAAAGAGTGCTGAAATTTTGCCAGGTAAAACTAGATTCAGTCCTCCTGCTAAAGGGAATCAGCATGACACTTTTAAGAGGTGACACGTTTGTGTATTGAGGCCTTACAGTGTCTCTTCATGTTATGAAGCACCTAGGGATGCTCAAGTGAACCTCATTTCATGTGTCCCCCCCCTCCAAGTTCCCATGCACTCACTTGCACAGTCACAGTTCAATTTGCTCCTCATGAGTACATTCACACATTCTATATCAGTTCCTCCTCAACTGCTAAAAGTATCCCTGATTCCCTCACCTCCTACATCCATTAATTGAAATGCAGATCTTGACAGTTTCTCACACCTTAAAGAAATGTAAATTGGCAAGTCAAAGAAGCCTCCTAGGGAAAGCAGAGCTGGACTCAGTTGAAGATACAATCACACAAAGGGAGCTCCTGTGAAAGCAGCATGCATGTGCACCAAGCAAGAACAGCCTGTATGTGAATTGAGGACCACACATAAAATTCTGCACTTGAGCATCCCCAGGTAATTTGTAACATGTAGAGAGACTGTGTCTTTTGTCCAACCATAAGATGAGAAGGCCATCCTACTTTTTTCAGCACAGATCAGAGCCATGGAGAGGGAGTCTAGGAGTACAGAGGGAGTCTAGGAGTGCCATGGTCTAGGTTGCTCAGGGGTCCTAGAACACTTTGATTGCTTTGAAATCAAAGTAAGTGCTCTTCTGTAAAGCTGTTCCCTGCTCTTGTTGAATTTCTTTCTCTTAGAGGGAATGAGGAATGATAAATAAATCCATCCGAAGTCTATGGTATTTATTTCACACTTTCCATTCTATTCCTTTTCTCCTTTCCTTATGTTTCTTTATAGTGTGGGGAATGGCAGAATGAATCTGTCTGGATTCTAAGCTAACCCTTGGCAGCCCTGCCACAGAGCTTTTAGATCTGGGATGGGTATTTGACAGCCCACAATTTAACCAAGACACAGGGGCTTCTGTTCTGGCCTGTAACAGTTTACTTTAATGCAGCAAGCACGTTATAAATACATAAGTAAAGTTATCCCATAGGCCTTTCTGTTAGGGTTGTCAGATGCCCACTAGGAGTGCAACATCGGAGCAGGATTCCCCTGCTACAGTTTCTTGTTCCTCACTGGTGCTCAGTGGAACAGCAGGTAGAGAAACAAAGGTGTGTAGGAGGGAATAGCTTTGCAAGATGCTGTGACATCACTTCCACCAGCTAGGTACCCAGGAGTGACATTGTGTACAGTGCAGCAGTCTAGGAATTTCTCTAATCTCTATGGTTTTTAACCATAGAATTTTGAGCACAGAGGGGTGACATCATTTCCAGTTATGCAGCCAGAAGTGACGTTGCACAATGCCATTTCACCAGGTCTCCCCCATCACAAGTCTTCTGCTATTTGCAAGTATTGGGATGACAACCCTACTTTCTCTATGCACCTGAAGCACTTCTCTCTTTGCTGAGACACAGACTGTTGGCCTTTTTAACTCCTGCATATATACACTTGTGATATGATGACCCAGGCACCTGCCCTGCCCTGGATAGCCTAGGCAAGCCAGATCTCATCAGATCTCAGAAATTAAGCTGGGTTTGTCTTTTGTTAGTAATTAGATGGGAGACCTTCAAAGAAGACCGGGGTCACTATGCAGAGGCAAGCAATGGCAAACCACCTTTGTTAGTTTCTTGACTTGAAGATCCCAGCAGGGATAAGTCAGATTTGACATGATTCAACCACCAACCCAGGCACCTATTTTCTACCATGGGAATGTGAAATTTACTCAACTGGCTAGACCTCAAGCTGCTAGAGCCCAAAGAAGTGTTCATGTCTTTCAGTAGCATTCCTCTATTCTCCAGCACATCTAAGGGTTTTCTCTCTGCTGCCCCTAACAGGCTGATCATAAGAGGTGCATTTCCCTTGTTCCCACCTACACAATAAACCATCTACTTTTCTCTTCAGGTTTCCATCCTACTGCATCCCACCCCCAGTATATGCCAAAACATTAAAAACAAATTCTCCACATCCAGCTTCAGTCAAACCCCCTGAGAGTCATTTGCCTACTCTGCCCTTTCAAAAACAATTCTGCCTGTCCTCAGCAAAAGAAAAACTTATGGGGAAAACATAGGTATGTTTAGGAGGCTGTGAGAGGGGGTTCAAACAATCATGCTGCCTGCCTGCACTTGGGCGATAGTGATTAATGCAAGAACACCCCACTTTGCGGTGGAACACAAGGTGTTAAAAGGATTTGCCCCTCATTGTGAGAGCAAAACTGCAAAGCACAAGGAAATATGGCAGCAACAGGAGAACACAAAGGTAATAATTTATTGGCACTAGCATCACTTCGCTAGTATATCAGCTAAAGCTTAAAAAAGTGCTGTGTGCCATGAAAGAGATCTAAGCCTCCAACTATAGGCCTGGATCCCCCAGACAATGAACTTGCTCCTTTGGGGGAATGCAACCTCATTCATGATCCATGGGAACCAACTATAGTGTTTCCAGTTCTATGACTGGCATCACCAGCTAAAGAGGATAGGTAGGCAACCTTTGAAGAAAGACAAATGGAACTCCATCCCCAGAGCTGACAGTTCTAAGCCAAATGAGCTATTTCTTCTAGAAAGTACAGATCTGAATGTGTCTTCTCATTCCTCAAGGGAATGCGTGCATATAATGCTCATCACACAGTGGACAGTGTGTGGACAGCAAATAATCAGGGAAGATTAAACACTGAGCTCCCATGGCTGCTGCCTACTTTTGATCAGAATGTGGTGGGTGACTGAAAATCCCTGCACGGTATACTTATTACCACTCTGACACTGACACCCCTTCTTTACGGGGAATCCCCCCTCCCCATCCGTTATTTCAGTTTTTTCCAGCAATTAACAAAGCTGGGTTTATCAAGTCCCTTTATACAAATAGTCTTATTTTATTTTCAGGCAATATGTAGTGTCCTGAAGGTAGCTTCTGTATGGATTGTTTTATCGCACAAGTGCTTTTCTGAATAGACAGAAAGAACATTTTCATACTCAGGTGAGCAGTCTGATCCTGTGCGTGTTGATTCATAAGGATGTTCCAGGTTCGGTGGGCTTTAGTCCCTGTTATTTGTGGAAACCACCAAAATCCTATGCTCACATACTTGGAAATAAATCCCATTGAACTCAAAGGACTTACTGATGAGTAAACATGCATGTGAATGAGCTGCAGTCTGCTGGTAAGTTTTGGCTAGGAAATGAGGGGAGATTTT
The DNA here is from genome assembly GCF_028583425.1 of Eublepharis macularius. Classification (NCBI taxonomy): domain Eukaryota; kingdom Metazoa; phylum Chordata; class Lepidosauria; order Squamata; family Eublepharidae; genus Eublepharis; species Eublepharis macularius. The sequence continues at coordinate 83,963,154 of NC_072797.1, forward strand.
TTCACCTGTGTTTTATAAGCTGAAAAACAAGGCACCCTTGAACTTTAGTTACTGTAATAAAGCATTGGTACTCTGGCTGAAAGTTTGTAGCCTGCAAACCAATTTTTAAAATAAAGCACAAGTGAACATTAATAACAACAATACATGTTCAAAGAGTGCCATCTGTTGGTCAGACTTGCTTTTTACATTTTACTTGGCAGAGTTGCAATTAGTACATTAAAGGCAGTTATGTTACTGACAATGAATATACAATGGGTGCTGCTTATTTATCAAAATAATTAATTTAGATATTGGCAACTGTGACTTTAACAACCTTCCTTTTTCGTAGGCCTGGAATCAGAAAAGGTAGAGCAGTAGTTTTCTAAGAGTCTATTTCATAATTTAATCTTGAGTTTTTAACTCAAAGACACTTGTGTTCTGACAAATAAAGAATATGAGCCTAAGGGGGGGAAACGGGACTGACTTGTTTCAGCACCCCCCAAATAAATACACAAGAAACATGTACAGGTTCCACTAGTTTTATTTATCTAAATGGCTGATCAACATCATTGGTTATTTCAATAAGCTAAGTATCCCAGGGAGAGGCTGTGCTAGGTAGACAATAGTGGCTGCCTGTTCACGCACAGGTTCACCCTTGCTCCAAACTCGGCCAGCACTTCCATGTGTTTATCCTTGCCTGCATGTGCTCTTTGTGCCAAGAGGTGCCCAGCCTTATCCTTCTCCACTGACAGTGACTATCCATTCCTGAAACACTAGGACATTTTTGTGCGTGATTTTGAAACAGGATCCAGACAGCAATAATAAAGCTAGTTGCTGATCATTGTGTACAGTATATCAACTGAATATAGAATGATGACTCCCATATGGCTGTTCAGGGTAACAAAGCCCAGAACTCAACCTTTGGAGATAATAACAGTTGATTTATACACCGCCCTTCAGGACAACTTAATGTCCACTCAAAGCAGCTTACAAAGTGTGTTTTTATTTTCCTCACAATAATCACCTTGTGAGGTAGGTGGGGCTGAGAGAGCTCTAGGAGAGTTGTGACTGACCCAAGGTCACCCAGCTGGTTTCAAGGGGAGGAGTGGGGAATCAAACCCAGTTCTCCAGATTAGAGACCCACTGCTCTTAACCGCTACACCAAACTGTGAAACATCAGGAAGCAGATGCCACCTCTTGTCATTTGCCATAAGTGTCACACTTCTCATCTTTTGCATGTAACATAACATGAAAGACAAGGGCATCAGTAATGGCTGAACAGGCAGAGATACTTGCACTTGTTTTTGTAATAAAACCCTGAAATTCAATCAACTGAGATCTTAAGGTCATACAAAGTGCCTAGTCCTTTGTTTTGGACCAGGCCTTCTGGATGAGATTCTCACTTCCCTGCTAGGGAAATATAAGCTGTTTTTATATCAGGAGAACACCCATCGCCCCTTTTTGTGCAATTGTCAGAAGCATAAAAAGAAGAAATATGAGTCACTCATGCTTCCTGTGTGGCTGTTCTGTAGAACGTCTGAAGTGGAAACTTATTTGGGCAGCATCAACAGCAGCTCCTTCAGACAATGTCCATGTCATGAATAAACCCTGTCTCCCCAGCCTTGGAATAATCGTAAGATAGAACTAGGCTAATTTCTAGGAGAGAAGTCTCTGGTATCTCATTGGACAAGAAGCTTGTCCATCCTGGTCCCCCAAACCTGATAAAGGCCAGCCAACAAAAGAGCCAGTTTAACCCTTGCTCTTACACAAGAGCCCTGTAGAATTTAGGCTAGGCAGAATCTGAGCAAGGGTAACATAGCAGTTTGATTAGGAGCAGGGAGACCAAGTTCAAATCCCTGCTCTGCTATGAATCTCTCTGGGTGAATTTGGGCCAGGCATACGCTCCTGGCATACGCTCTCAACCTATCCTACCTCAGTTGTTCAGGGGATAAAATGGGGAAAGGAAAACCTTTTATGCTGACTTTTGCTCCTTGGAGAAAGGGTAGATTAGAAATCCACTAGACATTCTTTAACTTGATGCACATAGCTTTATAAGCTGAACTCATTATCACTGTATTGTTTAAAGCACATTAAAAGAGTTTCAACTTTCTTCGCATTAGTCTGTTTCTCTGTGATTAAGCTTCCCTTTATATTGGGCATTAGAACATAACAGAACTAGTGACCTCTGCCTAAGGATAGGTAGAAGGGCAAAAAGATGTTGGTATTAGGTCATCCAAGGAGAAAGACAGTAGACATCATAGTGCGCATATTGTTCTGTGTTCCAGGTAGTTGTCAAAAGTATCAGAGACCTGCTGAGCTCTTTTAAGTCTAGTTGTGAAAAAATTACCTTCCGCTTCCGCAAGTTTTTTTCTTTTAGAAATGTGAAAATAAGGAGAGACATATAGAAAACACTCTACTGGCATGGGAAACTCAGCTGATATTTTATGAGAATTTATTCAGCTTCTGCTGTAAAAGTGTATTGGAATTATTCTAATTAAGAAACATGTTGGAAAGTGTTAAGTGAAAACTTGTTATATGGAGCTTGTTATTTTGACATGACATTCCCATGTTTGTTCCTCTATGGAACATTTGTCCTCCCCCTTGGAGGACAAATGTAATATGGGACCCAAAAGAAAGGAAAATGTAATAGTAAGGAAATACAGCTAAATGCGAGAGATAAATTTGTCAAATCCTATTATATAAAAGGCAAACCATACTGACAACAACTTACTTCTTATCCTCGTGCACCTCCAGAGGATGCTGTCACAGTGGGAAGCCCAGACCAGGATCTGGCACGGAGCAGGAGGCAATGCCCACTCCCCCTTTTACCCAGCCAGGATCAGGAGCGGAGCAGGTGGCAATGCCCACCACCCCCTCACCCTGCTGGAATCAGGCGCGGGGCATGTGGCAAGGCCCACTCCCCCTTCACCCAGCCAGGATCAGGCATGGAACAGGCAGCAATGCCCTCCTCCTTCACGCAGCTGAATCAGGCATGGAGCCGGTGGCATTACTTGCCCCTCCCTTCACCCAGCCGGGATCAGGAGTGGAGCAGGTGTCAATGCCCACCTCCATCTGGCCAGGATCAGGTGCTGAGCAGAAGGCAATGCACACACCCCTTCATCTGGCTGAGATCAGGCATGGAACAGGCAGTAATGGCCGCCCCCCTGCCTTCACCTGGCCAGGATCAGGAGAGGAGCAGGTGGCAATGACCGCCCCCTTCACCTGGCTGGGATCAGGTGCGGAGTAGGTGGCAATGCCCGCCTCTTCACCCGGCTGGCATTAGGAGTGGATCAGGTGGCACTGCCCACCCCCACCTTCACCCATCAGGACCAGGAGTGGACAGGTGGCAATGCCCACCCCTCTTTACCCGGCTGGCATTAGGAGTGGAGCAGGTGGCACTGCCCACCCCCACCTTCACCCATCAGGACCAGGAGCGGACAGGTGACAATGCCCACCCCTCTTCACCCGGCTGGCATCAGGAGTGGAGCAGGTGGCAATGCCTGCCCCTCCATTCACCCGCCGGGACCAGGAGCGGACCAAGTGGCAATGCCCACCTCCCCTTCACCTGTCCGGGATCAGGTGCAGAGGAGGCCTCCCCTTCTATAGCCCATTGTATTTTCCCCACAACTGGCTTTGTTGCTAATAGGGTTATAAATTGTTACACCACTATCCTATACTCAGCTCTGCCTGCTGAATACAAATTCAAGTCTACTAAGGCCACGTGCTGCAAAACCCAGAGAAGCATAGGTAATATAGCTCTGTGCTGGTGTCCATGTATCTGCAGCTTTGGTCTGACATCACTAGCACAAGGGGCAAAAATTGGTGGACTGAAAATGTGATGATGGAGATCATGAGAGTCCATATTTGTCAGATTCTTATGCTTGTTTTGTGGGCAGGTCTGCTCCTGGCAGTGGTGAAATGTTACAACTGCAAAAGGGGTGGCTTAAGCATTAAAAAAAATTAGCCGAAGCCAGTGACGAACCGATTGCACACCTCACCCACTGACAGCCAGAATGGGCAATGCCTCTCTTATGGCCTCATTAGTCAGAACTACTCCCCCCCCCCACACACAAGTGAGAAATATAAAAAATAGCAAAATGTAATTTTGGACCATAAGGGAAGAATAGTTACATAGTTTGTTTCTTCTTGTCCCACACAGCCACAATCTGAACTGGCACAACTTGACATCTCATCAAGTTTGGTCCTTATTTAGAAGAGATTATGGGCTCAGTTCTGGTTCAAAAGCAACCCCTGCTTGGGAAACCTTGAAGAAAGTCTCTGAAAGTGGCAGTAATTATGTTTCTTAACATTTAACACTGTGAAGGTCTGATACTACTATAGAAACTCTACTAAAAGCAGGAAAAGTGCTTGGTGTCAGCAAATAACAAAACAATTATTCCAGTCCCCAATAAAATCTGTACCAGTCCAAAATCAAGAGGATAAAAATGTAACAAATGACCAAAGACCACCTAGCATCATACTTTTAAAGACACCATTGATGTGAAAAATGCTCTGAAAAACAGCCAAAGCAAAGGTGGTTCCGAGCAAAGCTTTGTTGCTGCTGCTGCTCTCCCTGCTGGAGAGCAACACCGTCAGGAGAGTAGTTTTGAAAGACGAACTCTCATGCTGCTATCTGCCTCTGTGGTGTCTTCTTTCACAACCCATTAATATGAGTCACAATACTCTCACTGTGCAATTTCATAGTGGTACTGGCGCAGCCTGCGCTCCACTGTCGAAAATCCTGGCCGATCATCAACACTGCAAAAGAAACACAAATATTTTTGTAAGGACTTTCTGCTTTTGCCCTTTTCACTTCAGGCCTGGTTTCTTGCTAGCATAGGCTGAAGCTGTTTCCACTTTTTACTGATTATGTTCTTAACACTAGCATTTATTGACCGGTATTTTCAGGGCCTGTTATTCATTGACTATGCAGCAGTGAGTCTCGTTATCACTCAAATTAACATTTCCAATAACAGAATCAACTGCTAGGCAAAGTTATACAGTGGAATGACACATTTTGGGGACAAGTAAAAGGATTCTGACCGTAATGCTCAAAGTGTGCTGTGTAATATAAAACAGAAAGCGGGGGGGACTAAATCATCAGCAGTGTCAGCCACATCCAGGAATTACTGAAGGGAACCAGCTATAGGTCTTGAACAAATTGTCAATGTGGAAGGAGCTACTGTTCCACCTTCCTTCCTAAAGCCCTTCCTCAGCAAGAAGAAAATGGGAAAGAAGTTGGCAGTTGAAGCAAGATGACAATGCTCTGTCTACAAAGGAAAGGTACAAGAGAATGTCGTCCAGGAGCTGGAACTCCTTGTGAGTTTGGTAAGCATCAACAAGTTCTTGGTCTGCCACCCAGTCCATGAGTGAGAGTGGAAGAAGATTCAACAGGGGTGGAGTATTTCTGCTTTATGCAAATTCTAAGGCATTTACACACTTTCTCCAAGCGTGTCAAGGAACACTTGACAAAAGGGTTCATCTGTACTAAGAACCCATGTGCCATTCATGCAAAAGTATGCTATTTATCTGGGAGTTCTTCTATATCCCTTTAAGAACTCTGACCAAAACAGTTCTGTTCCAGGTAGCCAACAGAGCCAATGTATGGCTGCAGTCACACTGGTAAACCTTTTGTGAACCTATAAGAAGAGTTCCAGGGCAACTTCTTTAAAAGAATAGGTTCCTGTTCATCAGCTGTGCTAATAGCAGGAAGAATATTGTTGTACCTTTTCCGGTGGAAGATGCTGAATTTTAAATTTTTCATCGTCCATCAAAATTGGTTTTGAATTTTAAAAAACATATCTATATTTAAAAGGCATGCTTGAATTGGTTTTCAAAGGCCTTTGGGGTCTGGTGTTCTGCTACAGAAATGCTAAATTCTATACACTGTTAATCAGCATCTATTGCTTAGTGGTAAATGCTGGTTATTGAGATGCGGAGAAGTCATTTCGGAAACCTTGATCCCACTCATTCATGTCTCATTTTGGCACTGAGCATTAATCACAAAATTGTTGTGATAAGGAGCTGAACAATCATTTATTCAATTTTTATTCTGTCTTTTGGATTGAGAAGAGTCCACAAGGCAACTACATAAAATCCTAAAATAAAGTTTTAAACAGACTGGGAAGAAAAAAATAATGACTGAACCTTGGCTGTAATCCAACAAGACATTGTTTTATCAGAAAATATAGATTATACTCACTTATATGTCCAACACAATTTCATTAAATCATAGACCTCAACTGGGCAAGCTGGTGGACGTTCCATTCGCTCTCCTCTTTCAATCAGCTGAGCAACATCTCCTCCTTTCATGCCCTGCAACAGATAAATCTGTTATAGACCCAGGATTCAGAATGATATTTTTGGCCTGAGAAGAAATACAAACATCACAAGTTCTGGTTAATTTTATCTCCACTATAACCAACAATTTTAGATTACCTTCCTTGGTGATTAATTTCTTGCCAAACTAGATTATGGCTGCAATCCTAAAAACACTTTTTGGAGAGTTAAATGCCTCCATTGAACAAAATGATACTTACTTCTGAGCAGACCTCCTTAGGATTGTTCCCATTATTTTCAGTTTTAAGTGTGCGCTTTGGAATTATAAAGGGAAATTTAATGAAGATACTCACCTTGTATGGCTTTTGCCCATAGGAAAAAGCTTCCCACATTAACACACCAAAGCTCCAAACATCGCTCTTGCTAGAAAATTTGAAGAAATTCATACATTCTGGAGCATACCACTTGACAGGCCATTTCCCATAATGTTCTGCCTGCGATTATCCCAAAATAAAAGATGACAACATTAGCCCTATAAAATAACCCATTTCTATATATTTGGAAAAAGTCTACTGTTTCCTGAAAACTTAAAGAAACAATCCATAGATCTACTGAATGCTGCTGTTAAAGAGATGGGGAGGAGGATGGGTGGGCTCAATGACACAGAAACTGCCCTGGTTGCCCTCTTTTATGATCTATGCCTGTCAAGAGAAAGGAAGTGTGTTCCTCTTTGTCCGCATCCATTTTTGATACCATCAAACATGGTATCTTTCTGTCCTGTCTTGTAAAATTGAATCTGGGAGGCTCAATATTATATTGCTTTTGTTTTCTGGCATACAAGTACCCAGGGGTCATTTTGTGGAAAAAGAGCTGCAGGAACTCATTAGCATAACTCATTAGTATAAACCACACCCCTTGCCATTGCCAGAAGTGTGTCATTAGCATAACTGATTTACATATGCCACACTCTCTGATATAACCTATCCTGGCTGTTTTGGACCCAATCCTGGCCATTCAGGGCTGAAATTGGGCCCAAAATGGCAAAAAGGGGCTGAAAATGGCCGAAAAGGGGCCCAAAATGGTCAGAATTGGGCCACTGCTGAGCGGGAGTGATCCACCACCCGTCAGAGGCCCGATCCATTTTAGGACCAATCCAGGCTGTTTTAGACCCGATCCTGGACATTTGGGGCCAAATCCAGGCCAAAATGGGCCCCAAATGGCCAAAAATCAGGTGGGTGGGGCCACCTGACATGTGGTCTCTTTGGAGAACTACCAGAACTGCGTTCCTGCGCGTTCCCTCTCAAAATGAGCCCTGCAAGTACCAGTCAGTGTTCCTTGTGGACTTCTGCTCTGCTACATGGCCATTAGCTTATGGTGTAATTGCAGGGTTTGATCTTGTCCCCAATTTTTAGCATCTATATGAAGGTGCTGGAGAAGATCCTCTGGAGATCTGGAGCAGACCTGCATTTTTTCTTTATTTCTCCCAGACTACAGGAACCCAAGATGGGCCACAAGACTAGCCATTTAAACCAGGAAATAATTGTAACAGCCAGCAGATAAACAAATCCATTCAACAGAGCCTTACTCTAAAGTTTCAAGAAATTTGTAAAAGCATCAAAGAGTTCTAAAAGCCCTATTTAAAAGTTGTATCTTAGAACCCTTATAGAATTGCAATAAAGGCTACACAAGATCTCTGATCTTGAGATGAGAAATTCTGATCTAGATGCGAGTTATTACCTTGTAATAATCATTAGAGCCAAGAGCTTTTGAAAGTCCAAAGTCGCTGATTTTGGCATAATGTTGTGTAACCAGTAACACATTCCTTGCTGCCAAATCTCTGTGCACAAAGTTGTTTTCCTCCAAGTATTTCATCCCCATGGAAACTTGATGGATCAGTTCTGTTATATTCTTTTCTGTAACATCTCTAAAATATATATTTATATATATATATATATCTGGCCCTTTAACAATATCTACTGCATTTTCTCTACATACTTAGCACAAATATACCAGTCTATAAGAAGTCTTCTCATTATCTGGCACCAGGTGATGGTTTGGGAGCTACTTCCGGGAAGGTGAATTTTTTCCCCCACAGACCTGCTCCTTGGTCCCTAGAAGCACCATTTGTTTGGGTTATGGTTTTTGCATTCTGTCTGCCCCCTGCTTAGCATTTTCACTGGTTCTTGAAGCCACCACTCAGTCCAGCAGAAAAACCTGCCCCAACAAAATTCTCCAATCAATCAGCAATTGGCATCAGCTTGTAGGTCTAAATTGAGTAATAATTGTATAAAATACATAAAGAAAACAAATCAATTATCAATAAAAGTAATGAAAATGAGTAACAATGACAGCACGGAGAAGTGAAGAATGGCATATCTGTCTTTCCCTAATATTGTGGGTTTTTTTCTGTTTAGTTAAACCTCAAGGCCATCTCTATAACGTAGTTTGTTTCTACCATGGCAAAATAGAAAAATGTGCGCTCGTACAGTTTTCTACATGGAAAGCATGTTATGATGGACCCCCCCCGCCTTCACTCTCCCCACTGTGAGGCAGATTTACTCACCTAAAATTCAGTTTTGCTTTGACTGTGCTGCCCCAAGTAACTTACTAACATTTGTGGTTTAGAAAGTCTGTTTGTCCCACCCTAACATACAGATATAATTTTGGCTTTTAACCCAGCCTGGGAACTTGATTGGGGAAGAGCAGGAGCCCTCTTCCTTTTGTGCTTGGAAATGGCACTAGAGACTGTATAACATTAAAAATGAAATAATAACTTTATTTAAAAGGCAGGGATTGAGTAAGTGTAGTCAGGGGATGGAAGTGCAGAAATAAAATTTTGTTGATATTATAGAATACACTTTGTATAGCAGGCAAAATAGTATTCTTAAGCTTATTTTCATACATTAGTGAGAGGTGTTTTACTTAGGAATGTAGTTACAGCAATAATGTTTCTTCATGAAGTTTCCTATGACAGTTCAGGTTTTCTGGAGTTAGTCACTTTCTTTGTTCACCTAACTTGTTTCTTTCCTGAAACTAGAAGGTATTTCTATTTCCTGAGTTGTTTAAAACTGTTTCCTCTTCACAAAAGACCCAGGGTCCTCCTTAGAGCCAACACCTCTTTGAAACTAGAAAGGAATTCTTCTTCTCCTCAGAAGATATAATCCCTCTTCTTTTGGGCTTGAAAGGGAGTCTCAACACACTACCCAATCACTCTCTCCCCAAACATACTCTCAGTTCTCTGTATAAAGCAGCTTATGCTGATGCTTACACTTTGAATTCTTAGATAGAAGTCTTCCTCAGAATAGTACTACTACAGTTAGGGAAAAGGAGTCTTCTCCCTTCCATCTAAAGATGAACCTGTCTGACTTTTCTTGTCAGACTCCCTGACTCCAAATTTTGTCAGAAACCAACTGACTGCCTTCAGACAGGTTATAACTGACAGAAACTCTGGTATGGAATACAAGTAAAAAACCCCTCTACTCCTCAGATAGTTCCTTTTTTTTTCAGCCGGTGCTGACCAATCAGAGAAGAGGCAGCAGCCTGTCACTCAAGCTCTCCTTTCTAGGGAATAGTAACCCTTCCCCTCACAGCTCTGATTTTGCTGCACTGCGGAAACCTGCTGTTAAGCACAGTCCATCACAGACATCTATGTAGGAAACACAGTTGTGAATTACTAAACTCAAGAAGATGGGCTTCTGGCAAGAATGAAGGCTTAAAAGCTTAGGATGGGAAAGCAGGCTGTATGAAGCAGCAGCATCCCAAGTAGGGGTATACACTAAAAACAAAACAAAGAAAAGGAAACTTCCTGAAGAATGGAAGATTTGTGTTCACTCACCGTGAAGCTTCCTTTCTCCGTGGTCCAGGAGTGGGTCAGTCAGACTCGTGGGAAGTAGCTCCTCCTCTGGTGCAGGGTCGGATTGGCTTTGCAATTCCAGGTAGGAGGGGCTCTTCCCTGGACCTCCAGTTCTTTTCCAAGCCCATTATCTCCATGCAGTACACCACAGAAGCCACCTTCCATCTTGTAACCTGCTCATAACATACTGATAACATGTATAAACTTGACAAAAACTTCCTAACCAAACTATCCAACTACATCCGTTAGGATACCCCCTCCCAATCTAACAACTACTGGGTGGGTATTGACTGACCCACTCCTGGACCACGGAGAAAGGAAGCTTCACGGTGAGTGAACACAAATCTTCCATTCTCCCATTGGTCCAGGAGTGGGTCAGTCAGACTCGTGGGACATATGTGCAGCAGTGAACTACCGGGTGGGTAATTTCCTACTCTAGGCCTCCAGGACGTGCTGTAGCACTCTCCTCCCAAAGGCCGCTTCTGCGGAGGCCAGCTGATCTACCTTGTAGTGTTTGGTGAAAGTGTGCACCGATTTCCAGGTAGCCGCCTTGCATATCTTTTCCAGTGTTGGAAAAGCCCTATATGCCGCTGACGCAGCAGCTCCCCTTACTGAATGGGCAGTAATCCCCTCAGGAGGGGACCTCTTACTTGTCCTATAGGCCAGAACAATACAGTCCCGAATCCATCTACTCAGGGTTGCAGTCGACACTTGTTCCCCTAAAGAACTCTTCCTAAAGGAGACGAACAATTTCTCCACCTTACGGCTAGTCTTAGTCCTGTCAATGTAATAGCTCAGGGCCCTCCGAACATCCAATTTATGCCACTCCCTCTCCTTGCTATGAGTAGGATTAGGACAAAAAGAAGGCAACACTATGTCCTCACCCCTGTGAAACTCGGAGTTCACCTTTGGAATAAAGGTCGGATCGGGCCTCAGGACTACCCTGTCAGCATGGAAAATACAAAGTTCCCTATTCACAGACAGTGCCCGTATCTCCGATACCCTTCTAGCGGACGTTAGTCCCACTAGAAAAATGGTCTTTAGAGTGAGCTCTCTAAGGGGACAGAGCGCCATGGGCTCAAACGGTTCCTTCGTAAGTGCAGAAAGCACTACATTCAGATTCCAGGTAGGGAACCTATGTACTTGTGGAGGATTTAAGAGCATAGTTCCCCGTATAAAATGTTTTATGTGAGGGTGTTTATTGAGGGAGCCCCCTTTCCTAGATCCCCTCACAGCTGAGATGGCTGCCAGTTGTCTCTTTAGGGTACTAGTGCTTAGTCCCTTATCCAACCCCTCTTGTAAGAAAAGCAAAATGTCCTTGATGGATGCAGTCAGAGCAGTACGTTTCCGTTCCATGCACCAACTGGAGAACACCTGCCAAGTCCTGTCATAGCTCTTGTTAGTTGAGTCCTTCCTGGAGGCCAACATGGTCTTTATCACCTCCTCGGCGTAGCCACACCTCTTCAGTTGGTCGAACTCAACCGCCAAGCTGTCAGTCTTAATGACGTCGGGTCTGGGTGTAGTATATCTCCTTGTTTCAGCAGGTCTGACCTGTGGGGCAGTTCCCATGGGTCTGTCGTCGAATAGTCTCATGACCTCTTGAAACCACGGTCTCCGTGGCCAGTAAGGGGCCACCAAGATCACCTCCGCCTCTTGTTCCACGATCTTCTGTACCACTCTGCTGAGAATGCTGACCGGTGGAAAAGCATAAAGCAGGGCACGAGGCCAGTCCTCGCTTAAGGCATCGGTTCCGATGGCTGCCTTTTCCTCCCACCTGGCGAAGAACTTTGTGACCTGCCTGTTTGATGCCGTCGCGAATAGATCCACTTCCGGCGTCCCCCATCTCCAGCATATCTGTCTGAATACTTGATCGTGCAGTCTCCACTCTGCTTGGTCCACTGAATTTCGGCTCAGCCAGTCTGCCACTATGTTCTGTTTCCCCGCTAGATGCACTGCCTTTATGGACAGGAGATGCGACTCCACCCATTGGAAAATCTCCTCTGTCTCTCTGCTCAATCTTGGAGACCTGGTCCCTCCTTGCCTGTTTATGTAGGCCTTTGCCGTCATGTTGTCCGTTCTTATCAGCACATGTTGATGTAGCAGATCCTCCTGCAACTCCCATAGTCCGTACTTGATGGCTCTCAGCTCTAACAAGTTTATGCTTTGGTTCCTTTCTTCCTTTGTCCAGGTACCCTGGCACATCCTGCCTGTCATATAAGCGCCCCATCCCGACAGACTCGCATCTGTAGTCACGATGGATCTCTTTGGTTCTCTGAGCGGCACGCCGTCGCTGAACCTGGCAGGCTCCGTCCACCAATTCAGCTCCACCCTGAGGGACTCTGTTATTGTCACCCACTTCCTTTGTTTGTGAGTTATGACTTTCTGGAAAGGACGTAGAAAGGTTTGGAGCGGGCGAGTGTGGAAGCGAGACCAGCTCACAATGTCCTGGCATGACACCATCATGCCGAGCAGTTTCGCTAGAAACATAACTTCCACTTTCTTTCTGCTTTGTATCGCCTTTATCATCGTGGAAATCTTTTGTTGTCTCTCTTCGGACAAGAAGGCTCTGTCCCTTGTTGTATCTATGAACACTCCCAGGTGATTGATTCTTTGTGTAGGGATGATGCAACTTTTCTTCCAGTTGATCACAAACCCATGCTCCTGAAGGCACCGGGTCGTTTCCTGTGTCGCTGTCCTTCCCGCAGGTAATGAGGGAGCCTTTATCAGCAGGTCGTCCAGGTATGGAGACAGGGCAATCCCTTGGACCCGGAGCACTGCTACCAATGTCACCAACACCTTGGTGAACACCCTCGGTGAAGACTTCAACCCGAACGGTAGCGCCCTGTATTGGGAATGGTCTCCATTGTATGCGAATCTGAGGTATTTGCGGTGAGACTGTCGTATCGGTATGTGAAGGTATGCCTCTGAAAGATCGATCGAGGTCAGGAAGTCCTCCTTCCGGATAGCTCCTACTGTTGTCTTCAGGGTTTCCATCTTGAACTTGCGGCGCTTTATGTACCGGTTGAGCCATCGTAAGTCCAGTATAGCTCTTACCTCTCCGTTTTTCTTTGGTACGATAAAGAATACCGAATAGACACCCCGATTCCGTAGGTGTTTCGGGACTGGCTCTATTGCTCTTATCTCTACTAGATGGCGAATGGCTCCGAGAATCTTGAGATGTTTCGATTCCATTTGATGTCTCGGCAGCGTAAGTAGTCTCGAGGGCGGTTGTCTTTCGAACTCCAAAGTGTATCCCTTGGATACTGTTTCCAGTACCCACTTGTCTGATATTGATCTTGTCCATTGAACTGCAAAGTGTTGCAATCTTCCCCCAATTGGGATGGACTCTTTCCCCTCCAGATAGTCATGCCTGATTTCCTTTCTTCTGGCCCTTTGACTGTTGGCTCTGTCTTCTGAAACCGAAGTGTTTGTTGTCACTCCTTGGTTTTGTTTGCCACCGGCCTTTGAATGTTCTGTCACCACTGGATCGAAAGGAACGCTTGGGGTCTCGAAAAGCCTGCTTGCTCTTGCCCTTGAAATCGCGTTTCTTGGAGGGCAGGACCTTTTTCTTCTCAGTGTCTTCCACTAGAAATTTATCCAGTGCCTCTCCAAACAACTTTGTCCCTGAGAAGGGTATCGCCGCCACTTTGTTGCGTGCCGGTGGGTCCACGTCCCAGTTCCTGAGCCACGTGTTGCGTCTTGCTGTCACGTTGAAACCCATGGCCCTCGAGGTCATCTGGAAAGAGTCCATTGAGGAATCTGCCATGAAGGCCGTGGACAGGGCTAATTTCTTGACCACATTCCTGAATTTCCGTGGTATCTCCTTGCCTGCATCCGCTAGTTCTGACGCCCAAGTGAACGCTGCTCTGGCAAACAGTGAACCCGTGGTGGAGGCTCTCAATGATGCTGCAGACGCCTCGAAGTTCCTGCGTAGTGCCTGCTCAATCTTTTTATCGGATGGATCTTTAGGCATGCCCTCTGCATCCATAGGTAGTACTGATGTGGTGGCCAGGCTGGAGATCGGGTCGTCCACTGCAGGTAACTTGATCTTTCTTGTTGCATCTGGTCCCAGTCTATAGAATTTATTGAACACTGACTGTAAGGCCTTTGGTTTAGCTGGGTTATCCCATTCTGCCTTAAGGATGCAGTGAAACATAGCTGGCAATGGCACCCCCGTCTGCGGCTGTCCTACTTTGGGGAGAACCTTTTCACTGCCCTGTGGGTAGGATTGGTCTGTATCCTCTTTCCCCACTTCCTTCTGGGTGATTTCCAGCGTCCTCAGGACCTTTGGCAATAATCTAGAGTATAGATCCTGTGGGAACAGCCTGAGCTGTGTAGAGGTCATAGGGTCTTCCTCTTCCTCTGATAGTTCTTCTTCGGAGTTTGTTTCTAGACCCGATGCTTCAGAGCCTGAATCAATGTCTCCAGACTGGCTGGATGATTCCTCTGTCCATTCCTTCTCCTTCCTCCTCCTCTTGGACCTGTGAAGGGAAGCGGGCTTCGCATGTCTCTTGCCCTTGTGGGAAAGGTGCCTCTGGCTCCCTTTAGATGACTCTGAGACGTGCTGAGCCCTGAACTCCTGCACTACTGCTCTGAGTTCCTTTCTCATTTCACCCCTCATCCAGGTTAGCATACTTGCTTTCGTCTCCTGGTCTTTCAGATCCATATTGCTCTCCTGGTTCATTCCACTGGGACCTTGCTCTGATTGAGGGGAAAAGGGTGAGCTAGGAGACTCCAAGCTGCTTAAGGGTCCCTCTGCTGTCCCCTCTTCGCTCTGCCCTGCCTTGGTGGCCATTCCCGCCAAAATCTTCCCGCCTAGGGGAGAACACAAAATGGCGGCTGATGAGAGGGAGATCAATCAAGGGCACGGGGGAAGGAGGGGGGGGGGCTAGCCATTAGAGAAAAGCGAAAAAAACCCCAAAGGAAAAAACAGGGGGAAAAGGGACCACCTAGCACCCCCGTTTCACCTTCTCTAGGCAGGCTCCAGGGGCTAAAGCCACGCTGGTTTCGCCTTATTCCGCTCCGGCCCCCGCCAGGCACGTAGCTCCCTACCTTTGCCGAAGTCCTGGGAGTGCCTCTGTCAGCGCCGCCGCCCGTGCACCTGGAGACCCAAGGTTGCTTTCCGGGCCGAGCCAGCAAAAAACGCTGCTGGACGCGCTGGCCAACACCGTCGCCGCGGCCGTTTGCAGTTTCCCCGGCCTCCTGCAGCGTCCGTGCGCCCGCGGCTTTTTTTTTTCGCGCGCTGCTTTTGGCGCCGTTTTCTAGCCGCTCCCTGCGGCTCGATCCGGGGGGGGGGGAGAGCGCAAGTTAGGAGGGAGATTCCCTTCCCTTTTCCCTTGCCCCTCCATCCCCTCCGTCGTCGTCGTCGTCGTCGTCGTCGTCGTCGTCGTCGTCGTCTTCTTCTTCTTCTTCTTCTTCTTCTTCTTCTTCTTCTTCTTCTTCTTCTTCTTCTTCTTCTTCTTCTTCTTCTTCTTCTTCTTCTTCTTTTTTTTTTTTTTGAAATTGCTGTGCTCTATACGAGCAAGCCAAAACACAACCCTGCAAGAGCAGGGCCGGAAAAAACTGGAGGTCCAGGGAAGAGCCCCTCCTACCTGGAATTGCAAAGCCAATCCGACCCTGCACCAGAGGAGGAGCTACTTCCCACGAGTCTGACTGACCCACTCCTGGACCAATGGGAGAAATATTATTGTTGTAACTACATTCCTAAGTAAAACACCTCTCACTAACGTATGAAAATAAGCTTAAGAACCTTGTGGTATCTTGACCACAAATATCAGTATTCCCAATATTTGGGTCTCCCCATACCAGCTTGGTATTCAGAACTGTCCCTCTACCCCAGAATTCTGAAAACATTCAGGTCCATTATTCCCTATGCGGAATTCCATAGGACACCAAACCTGCAGTGAAGATAATGCTGCCTGCCTGCTAAAGACCCTCCAAGTACAGTAGGTAAAGGGGTCCACTTCTACAGACCGCTGAACAAGGTGCCCCCAGCCACTCTCCATTGCTTCCGATGATTGGGAAAAAATCCAGTGCTTTCTCTAGTGCAAAAGACCCAGGCAAAAACAGCCTAACACAACCACTGACCAAAGCCTCCCCAAAAGAACAAACAAACCCAACAGAACCAGAAAATCCCAGCACAACCAACCTAGCAGCAGGTAGCAGAAGACACATGTTCCAAAAAGATCTCGCTCTGAAGCTTTCTCCCCTCCCTTTTGGAGGTTTCCAAGGCAAAAGGAGTGAGAGGACAGAGGTGACTCACAGGTGAATCACATTGCTCATCAGGAGAAGCTCAACAGTCTGTCCAATCATGACAATTCTCTTATAGACAGTAAAACTCCTCCTAATGTAAGATGCCATTTGCTTGTGAGAGTTGCCTCTGTCTCCTTCCTTTTGCCCAGGAAACCTCCAAATGGAGGTTTTGGTTATCCAAATATTTTTGGGATTAACTAGGAACTGCATTACCAGTATATCGAGAATACTAGTATCAATTGGGATTCTCAAATATACCACCAAAATACCCGTAAGATATTTCCTGGATATATTTTCAGACAGAATATACCGAACTGCATGCTCTTACTCTCAAGGCAGGTCTTAAAAGCTTGTGTAACCCTTTCCAAATAAGCTTTGACCAACCTTCCTACATATTCTTTGACATCATGCTAAATTTCTTGAAAAGCAATAACTTCAGAAGTTTTACTGAACAGAAAGTTTTGTATAAGGAAGGGTTCTCGAAGCAAACTTAGCTACAAAATTTGAGACAACTTCCATTTATTAACAAGGTAAGTGCATATTTAGTAATACAACAGATGTTTCATATATCATCTAATTTACATATCTGTGGAGTTCATTTAAGGGATTAATTTACATAGTATCAAGTTTGTTTATTAATGTTGAAAAAATTAAGGAAGGATACTGAAGGTCAACTTACCGGTGTTTTATTAAATATTTATTCAAGGGGCCAAGTTCAGCCATTTCCATTACCAGCATCCAAGATTCAGCTTCACATATACCTATCATCCGGACTATATATGGGTTATCCAGTTGCTGCATTACATTTGCTTCTCTCAGCAGTTCATCCTTTAAGGCTGGATCATTACTTTCATTCTTGAGAATTTTCACAGCCACTGTTTTCTTACCCCTGCAAATCATTTCCAGGAACTATAATTATCTGTAATGCTCTAAATATTGGTATATTTTGGCATATTTAATGTATTTATATTCCACATTTCAACTTGTACTGATTCACAAGTCACCTAGCAACAAATCCTAAAACCATAGTAAAAAGAATATCATATAATCAAGCAACAACAAAAAAGCAACCAAACTAATAGGCAGAAATAACTCAGCCATTTATAACTAGGGACGTGCATCCCATCCACCCCCCAACACACATCCAATGCCTGCCGGGTTTCAGAAGAATTGGACTGCAGGGTCTATTTCTATAGGCCCCTGAACAAGCTGCCCTCAGCCACTCTCCATCGTTTCCTACAGAGGAGAGGAAACATTTCCAAGGCTTTTAAATACTGTGCCCCCCCCCCCGATTCTCTGGTTCGACATTAAAACTCCCTTACAAGCTTATTGTCAAATCAAAGAATCCAATGCAAACCAGAGAATCCCAAGAGAATCCTTTTAGTGAAGCAAGGAGGGGGAGCTTGTTGAGCCACACATTTTAAAAGCATCTGAGGATGGTGGCTTGAAGGGGCTTTTTTGGAGTGTGTGTGTGTGTGTGTGTGTGTGCGCACGCACACACAAAATAAGATGGGAATCCACTGTGCCTGAAGCTTCCTTCCCCCAACCACCAGCCTCAGGCTGCTCTCCTGCAGCAGCATGGAGCTTCGCTCTACTTGCACTGCTGCCCTCTCAGTGCTGCTGCCCTCTTGCCTGTGTTGCTGCTCTGCTGCAGTGGCTGCCTACAGCAGGATAATCTGACCCAGTGAGTCTGGGTGCCTGGATCTGATCTGGGGTTCTGGCATGTAATCCAGCATAACCAGATTAAGATGGATCGGTATAAATCTGGCTTTTAAACTGGTTGCTGAACTCAAATCAGATACTCCTATTTATGACCCCCAAATTCACAGCAGCCCTTCATCAGTAAACCTCTAAATCTTTTTGAAGCAAAACTGGCATGTAAAGGCTGGCATGGATGAAGCACAGCATGTCTCCCTGGGAAGGAATTCTATAACACTGGAGCTGCTACTAGTATTTCTGATGATGAGGGAACATGGAAAAGGATCTTGGTATCACACAGGTAGGGCTGGACTGAAATGGTGAACATAGGCTCTACCTATCCGATACTCCATCTCTGAAAGGGTGCCATGTTGTGGACCCTGACAGGAGAGAGTGGCTACATTTCCTAGAACTAGTCTTAGGCACTGTGCCCTATACGCTTCCATAAGACAATTATCAAAATAATCCAGGGAATATTTTCTTTCCCTACAGCATAAAACGTTACCAAGGAATGAAATTAAAAACAAGGACTACTACTTTCTCTCCTTCCTTTCCATCACAACTTCCCAAAAGTTTCATGATACTTTAAGTATCCAATAGGTCTCTCTTTCATGTTCTCCATCAAGATTGTTTTCCTAAAAACATGGTCATGAAAGCAAGTTTGACTGTATACAAAACCAAAAAAAGAAAACATGCCTATCCAAGGGAATAACAGTGCCATCTTAAGCAGAGTTATACCCTGAAAGTGCTACTGGATTTGTGTGACTTACTTCTGAATGAACATGCATGGAATACAGTTGCTGGACAGAGGCCTTGAACTGTTTCACTTTTTACTTCGTTTACGTCCCGACCTGGAAAGCCCAGGTGAGCCTGATCTCATCGGATCTCAGAAGCTAAGAGGGGTTGGCCTTGGTTAGTAATTGAATGAGAGACCTCCAACAAAGACCAGGGTTGCAGAGACAGGCAATGGCAAACCACCTCTGCTAGTCTCTTGTCATGAAAACCCCACCGGGGTTGCCATAAGTCAGCTATGACTCGAGGGCACTCTCCACCACCACCACTTCATTTATACCCTGCCTTTCTCCCCAGTGGGACCCAAAACAGCATATATTGTTCTCTCCTCCATATTATCCTCTCAACAACTCTGTAGGTAGGTTAGGCTGAGAATGTATTAGTGGCCCAAGGTCACCCAGCAAGCTTGCAAGGCAGAACTTGAATCTGGGTCTCCTAGATCCTAGTCCAACAATCGGATTGGTGTGGGTTTGAAACATTTAGTATAAAGAATA